>NC_089148.1:6538414-16538414 GCF_009819655.1 Sylvia atricapilla
CAAACGAGAATTTAAAGCATTAATAAATACATTGGGTGGCATTCATTACTGTTTAATCCACCAAAAAAAAAAAAAAAAAAAAAAAAAAAAAAAAAAAAAAAAAAAAAAAAGGAGACAGGAAATGCTGATCCTCCTTGAATGGGATTGTCTGTAGTGTTCAGTCCTCTGACCCTGGGATGGATCTGTCTGAAGTCCCCAAGGAATGTCCCCAGCCTTGCCAAGCATGGAGCAGTCAGCACTGGGATCAGTGTCCCACTGGCTCTTTAGCTGTGGCTAAAGATCTGGGCAGCGGGATACAGGTTGAGCACAGACACAAAGGATTCTGTGGCACTTGGCTTTAATTCAGGAGATAGGCATATTTAATTTGCAAGGCTAAATTTAGCCCAAGTGTTTTGGAATGGCTCTGGGTAAAACACTTTTGCTCAGCCTGGCTTAGCAACAGGAATAAACTTTGCTATCAGGGGAAATGTCCCTTTTTAAATAAAAGGAAAGGATCATCTGGTTAAACACTGAATTATATTAAACAGCTCTCTTCTGAGGGGATAAATGGAGTATTGATAATGTGGACCCCAGCCCTCTACGAAGCTACAATTCACTGTAGACTTCTGAGCAAGTGGCAGTTTGAGCATTAGGCAGCAAAAATATTGCAGGTGCCTCAGAACACACCTGGGAGATGCTGCACTTCCAGCAAGCAAAATAAGAAATAAGTGGAATGTAAACCTCAACAAACCCCCAGGAAAAAAAGTCATGGCTGAGCTACAATCAGGCTGATTTCTGGGCACCACCCAAATATTCTTTGAAAAGGTTCTTCCCCCAGAGGGTGCTGGCACTGCCCAGGCTCCCAGGGAATGGGCACGGCCCCAAGGCTGCCAGAGCTCCAGGAGCGTTTGGACAACCCTCCCAGGGATTCCCAGGGTGGGATTGTTGGGGTGTCTGGGCAGGGACAGGGACTGGATGATCCTTGGGGTCCCCATCCCACTCTCTGTGATTCCATGAAGGAAGTTTACTGAGCCAAGAGCCTTCAGCTCCCAGCCAGGTGTGAACAAATGCTCACTGCTGGGTTAGAGATGTTCTCCAGGGCAGCGAACTTGGGAAGGTGGCAGTACCATGAATATGATCCCAATGGAGCTCTGAGAGTCTTTATGGACCATAAGGTTTTCTTTTTTTCTTTGTTTTTATTGAGGCTGAAAATTATGCCCAATGGGAAGACACTGGTGGGAAGGAAAAAAGTTCTTTGATATTCACTGTTAGTGCAGCTTCCATGGTGATACTGATAATGAGGGAAATAAAATATTCCACAGAAAACTGATAAATTGGTAAGTCTCCTTAGATATATATATATTCTTTATTTACAGAAAACATTTGTTCCTTTTTCCCACTTCCTCAGCCAAGCCCAAGATGTTCTCCAGAATTAACAAGCATTTCAAAACTGATATCCTCAAGTGAGGTCTCATATTTCCATGTACCAGCTGTCAGTATATCCTGTCATGCTTTAAAGAGGTTATTGCACAGTGATTAAAAAACTTCTACTTGTTCTGAAATAGACATAAAATTGTGCATTTGGGCAAAGAACTTCATTTATGCTGCACATAATGATATTATACAAGAGCCAAAGCTAAACCTACACCAGAGAAATATCACATTATTAACAATAGCCCTATGGAACAACACCATCCTCTCAGCCTTGCCCTACAGGTGGGAGTGTTGAAGCTGTTTTCTTTCATTGGATGCTGAATAAAACCACTTTTATTTTTCTTGAGCAGCTGTTAACCTGCCCACTAAACTGTTCATAAAAAACAAAAGCTTTTATGCTAAAATCTGGGGTTGGGAAGTTTCCCTTCTCTTTGCTGGTGTACCATCACCAGCAGCACTGATTATTCTGGAATGCATTAGTATGGAAAGAGAGAAGCTCAAATTGGCTGAAAGGGTGTCTACTGGAGCTATTTAAACCCCACAGCTTTGGCACTTCTCAGCTGGGCAGCATCCAAGCTCCCTCCAGAACAAAACCCACAGCACTGGACAGAGGTTGTTTGCAGAGGTTTTAGGAAGCAAAATGTAGTCTTAGGCAAACCAGGTTTGGCAAAGAAATATTTAAGGAAAGAAGGTCCCTCGAATCTGATTCAGAGGGAACATTTTGCGTTAAAGACACATTTAATGTCTTTGTTGAGAGAATCACAGAAAATAAGGCTGACAGAGACTTCACTAGGCTGAAATTCAGTACTTTAAGAGAAAAAATACCACCAAGGATGCTGTCTTCATAATGTCTTCACCAATGTTTCCTTGTCCTTTTCCTCACTTAGTTATCCCTGGCTGCAGATTGAGCCCATTACTCTTGGCTGATTCGCTTCAGAAAATATTTTTTCCTGATTTTTGCAGCTTGCTGCATGTTTGCTGACTGTTTCCACACCTTCCTTAAGTTTTCCCTTGTCTAGGATACCTTAGCTCTTTTAATCTCCCCTTGCAGGTTGTGTTTTCTACACGTCTAATTATTTTTATTACTTATTTTTCTGCTTCTACATTTCATTAAAAGTGTGAATACACCTTTCCATTATAGATTATTTCTACTCTACTACCAGCTTCCTCCAGGGAGAAGAGCTAGAGTAATTCTTCTCCCACTCTTTTCGCTTTCCTTAATATTATCTCACTTGTTTTATTATTTTAGATTTATTTTAACTGCTTTTCTAACCTCTGCTTTCTTTCCCCACCCTCTGTGGATGGCTGGGTGTCTTTGAAAGTTTCCTTTTCATTAAAGAAACCTGAGGAGTCAGCAGTTCAGTGAGCCTGATATACAGGAGCTTTCAAAATTTGGAAAATAAATTTGAAAGTGTATTACTATCACTGGGGAAGGAAGAGTAGAGTCAGTCAAAGGAGTGAAAGTTCTGAAGGGGTGTATTTTATCTCATTTCTATCGTTTTATTCCTTTTCACACTTAGGATATTGCAATTTAATTGTATTTAGGGTACCAAATGGAGAGTGAGGCTTAGAGAAAATTGAACTGAAGGCAAATAAATCTCGCATGTAGAGTGAAGAACAAGATGAAAAAGGAGAGAGAGCTGGGGAGAAAACATTTTCTCCTTGGTATTTTAAGATCTTTCTCATCCTGAATCTGAAAACCCTTAAAAAAAAAAACTTTCTCAACGTAGCCCTTTCTCCCTACCCCCAGTAAACTGATAGTTCATTGATCAGGAAAGGGGGAAGGAGCTCTGGTTCTCAGAAAAAATGATGGAAAAATACTTTACAGGGTGGGGTCCTGGTGTGGGGAACCAGGACATGTCTGTCAGGTTTTAAATGAGAAATATCAGAAATTTCATCCTGGCCTTGAGGATTTTCATTTATTTCCTTGCAGAAATTTCATTCTGGCCTTCAGCCCTTTTATGGCTGAATATTTAGCGACAAGTTTAATCCAAACCTCCTTTTTATTATTAAGAGTTGATTCAAAACTACTTCATCAGATTCCCTCTGGCCATGAAGAGCAATTTGATGAAGAGAAGCAAAGGAAATATCTTTGGGATTTTCAAACCATTCCCTGGGGAGCCTGTTCAGTGCCCAAACCACCTTTTGGGGCAAGGACTTCTTCCTGATATCCAGCAAAACCTTTCCTGACAGCTTCATTCATCACACATATCTATATAAAATATAGATGTATGCGAAATATTCATATGTGTGTAACACCCCCCAAATTAGAAGTGCTTTCAGAATGATTTGAGACACATCTTTTCTCAAAATTAATAATCTAGTGATCGAAAGCATAAAGAAAATATTTTCTTTGGCTATGAATCATTCAGACAAATACCAGAGACCTTGTATTTATGAATTGTGTCAATGACAAAATCTTACAGTGGTATAAGATTGCATAAAACTGCATTGTGATTAAATAAGCCTTTTTACTCATAACCTGCAGTCAGATAAGATCTGAAATAAATACTATGGAAGCCAGGTCTTTAAAATTTTCTGGAGGAAATTTAATATTTTTAGAGACAAAAGAGTATAACTGAGTGAGTCCTCTGAGTGTTGCAGAGGTCAAAGTGGGGACCACAGTGACATGGGACCATGCTGGCAATGTGTTGTAATTGTAACCTTGTCATTTAGGAGTTGGCTGTGTAAAATAAGAGTGACACTGAACTCCTTCAGCTGCCACTGTGTCTCCCCATTGATGCCTTGGGAAGGCTGACCTGAAACAGAGGTTGGACAGAGCTGGAGAATAAAGTAGATATTTTTAAAAGGCCTCCAGGATTCCCTTGGGCAGGACAGGGCCTGACCAGGGCTACACCCAAGGTGGACCCAAAATGGTCACAAATGGCTGATGGGTCACAAGGTCTCACACTTTTATAGGTTTTGGTCCATTTGCATATTGGGGTTTAATTGTCCAGTTACAGCTTCAGGTTCTGAGGTCCCATCCTTCTTGTTCCTCCCTTCAGCCCACCATTGTTTGTGGTTTAGGGCCTGAAAGTTGTCCTTGGTGTTCAGCAGGAAAAGGATTTGTTTTGTCTCCCTGCTCTGTGAAGAGAGCTGAGTGACACTGAATGTGAGGCTCAGAAGCCCTGGGCAGCACAGAACCTGAAATACATGAAAGCTGAGACTTGAGGCATCACCATTAGTTCCAATGATGCCGAGGGCCTGTGTGGTTCAGGGGCTCTGAGGGCTGTCACTAGGGGTGGTGGTGTATTTTGCTCATGTTTCTGTATGATTTGTTCGATAAGATTTTACATAATGGTTTGTTCTGTAACCCCCTATGTTTCCCCCTGTCAGGTTTACCCCATGTTAGGTTTTATGTCAATCATTGGTTATGTAACCTCTTGCTCCTGTCTGTCACTCTGGGGCTTCTCCCTGTGTCCAGAAAGTTCCAGGGAAGGCGTCGAGTCATTGGGCAGGATCCAGACCTTCCCCTCCTATTGTGTTTTGTATGGTTGTTGCCCATGTCTATTATGTTAAGAGCCACACCCTCACTGTACCTCATTGATCCCTGACTGAACCCTCCCTTGTGTCACACCTGTTAAATGTCACAGCACAGAGGGGCTCATGGTCTCTCTGAGACTGGTGTCCCGAGGCGAGGACTCCACGTCTGGAGCCTCCAATAAACTCGATTGGATACAGCACCGGAGAGACCCTCCTTTCATTTCCTTTGCCATAGGCACGCCGCACTCCCGACAAGCCAAGGAGCACTGTGTTGCTGTGGTGCCAGGGCTGGCCGGACAGGCGACACAGGCACCGCAGCAACTAGGTGATGGCACTGCCAGCACCAGTCCCTCCTGTCCCTGTGCTGTGTTTCCCTGGGTTTCCCCAGCTGATGAGGACAGCCTTGTTTCCCCCAGAGCAGGTGCAGTGCAGAGGGCAGGGAGTGCTGGCAGTGGTGTGAAGCAGTAAATGTGTTGTTGCAGGTCCTTGCAGCCCGTCCTGAGCTGACAGCGCAGGCTCCTGAGCCAGCCTGGGCCTGCCTGCAGATTTGTCTGGGCTTGTTTGCCTGTGACAGCAATTGTGTCACCGCCAGGTGAGCACTGCCTGCATTTTCATTTCCTAGATGTATTGACTTGTGGGACGTTTGCTGTGTTAGTGCAACTTTACCTATCAAAACCAAGAATTTATTCCGCATAGGTTGAGTCATCCACGACACAGAACAGACCCTTAGAATCGTGGAATCATTCAGGTGGGAAAAGACCATCAAGTCCAACTGCTAAGTCATCACTGATCAAGGCCACCATTAGTCCATGTCCCCAAGTTCCACACCCAAATGGCTCTTAAATCCCTTCAGGAATGGGGGCTCCAGTGTGACCTTGCTGTTAAACACCGAGGCAAAGAAGTCATTAAGTACTTCAGCCTTTTCCTCATCATTTGAGTCAATGTTCTCCCCACATCCAGGGAAGGACTGAGACTCCTCTTGGCCCTCCTTTGTTTATGTATTATAGAAACATTTAGCATAAAAGACAATGTGTGAGAGGCCTAGAAACTCCGGACAAAGGATGAAAGCTGAGGGCAGCAAATGAGCAACTCAACAGTCACCAAAGGAATTCAGTCTTGGGTTAAAACTCACTCTGCAGATAAAATTCAAATGCAAGATGGACTTGGACATAGGACAAAAAAGATAGATAAAAGCATGTTAACATGTGTAACAGCAGCTTAGTAATCCAAATGGCTCCAAAAATATTACAGCAAAGGGTAAGAACATGTGGACAGCCTTCCCCTGGCAAGGACCTCAGGGTGACACCAGCACTAAAATGCCCTCCAGCCTGAGTCTGAAGCACTGAGAGCAAGTCCCCTGTGAGCAGTGGGAAAAGAGGATAACATCACAAGATTTTGAAGAAGTCTATATATGCACAGACTTCAGCGTTTTAAATGCACTTTTAGCATTTTTTTTACCTTTACTTGATTGGCTATTTTTTTTACCTTTACGCTCTGATTCGGCTTCTAAGACTTTTGACCAACAACACATAAAATCAAGGAATCCCAGAACAGTTTGGGTTGAGAGGAACATTAAAACTCATCCAGAGTCACTCCCTGCCATGGGCAGGGACACCTTCCACTGTCCTGTATTGCTCCAAGCCCTGTCCAACCTGGCCTTGGACATTTCCAGGGATCATGGAGCAGCCACAGCTTCTCTGGGCACCCTGTGCCAGGCTTCACCACTTTCACAGGGAAGAACTTCTTCTCAATATCCCATCCAACCCTGCCCTCTGGCAGTGGGAAGACATTTTCCCTTGTCCTGTCACTCCATCCCTTAGAAATTGTCTCTCTCCATGCTTCTTTTCAGCTCCTTCAGGCCCTGAAAGCACACTGAGGTTGCCTCAAAGCTTCTCCTCTCCAGGTGAACAATCCCAGCTCTCCCAGCCTTTCCTCCCAGCAGAGCTGCTCCATCCCTCTGCTCATCCTGGAGCCTCCCCTGGACTCTCTCCAGCAGCTCCAGGTCCCCCCTGTGCTGGCCCAGGGCTGGGGCAGCTCTGCAGGTGGCTCTCACCTGAGCCAGGGGCAGAGGGGCAGAATCCCAATCCCTTTCCTGCTGCCTGCAGGGGAAAGCAATTAATCCTTGGCTTTGTATTCCAGGAGTGTTTCTTTTGTCATTAGAATGATTATAAGCATTAAGAAACTTGTGGGAATTCAAGCAGCACAAATTCTGTAACTTGGATGCAACAAATTGTCAGTGCTGGACCTTCTGAACTGAGGCTCCAAAGGCACCTGCACCTGCTGGGGGGTTTGGACAAGTCAAGTCTATCTCTCTGTGCCTCATTATTTTTCCAGCAGAAACTGAAGGTAGGGAGACTGACCTCTGCTGACAGAGAGCACCAGAGAAGGGGAGCCAGGGAGTGTGAATCAGCCTTCAACTGGCAGAAAATTCAGTGCTGGGTTTCAAGACTCGTCTCCCTGAGGAATTTTTGATGCCCAAAGGTTCACAGGTTATCAGCCAGCATCTCTGGGAGTGCTCCAGTTTTAGTCTTGCTGTTGACTCCAATGTAATGAGAGAGGGGAGAGGGCTGGGTCTTTTCTGCTTCTCCAGCACGGACAATTTGCTGATCTCCTGTCAGCTCCTCAGGAAAATCAGCTGCAAGCAAACTTTTCAAGGAAAATGTAGAAGCCACTAATGTTATTTCCCATTTAAAAAAATAGTTTGGGCACTGTGATTATAATTAAATCTAACTACTGACGAATCTATACAACGTACTGCACAAGAAACGTAAGAAACCACCTTTAGTCCACATGAACTGTGGCATTCTTTGAGTTCATAATTGCATATATTTAATCTCATCTATATGTGTTCATTTATAAAAAATAAAATATGGCACACAGTATATCGCTTCACTAAATTATTAAATGCTGTTAATTGACTTTGTAAGGTAATAGAGCATCTAAGCCTTTTACCAGCTTTTTGTCCTGGTAAAAAGGCACAAAGTCTCACCAAAGGAAAGGAGTTCCTTTATCTACATCAAGTCATATTAAAAAAAAAGTAAATAAAATACAAGATTGCAATATTCATATTTTTGATTTCAATTCTTTTTATGATTGTGGTTGTTTTTTATAATAATAAAAATAATGAAAAAAAGGAAGCTGGTCAGCTATTTTATTAATGATGGGTACCCAAGTATCCTCCAACTGTTCTCTCTCCCATTTCCACCTCTAAAATCTGAAAGAAGAGATAAACGGAAAGATGAACTTGTCTCCTGTTTCAGACAGATGATAATAAATCTGAACAAAGCTGAATCTTTGGGACTTGAAGTTCAGCAGTTCCATTATAGAGCAAATTGAATTTTCCTGATTAAAACAATATGCTGACACACCTCTAACAACCAGTGTCCTAAAAAAGAAGAGCTACCTGTCAAAGTGCAGTGTAAAACAGTCAGAAAAAATAGCTTTACTCTTTCTTAAATCTCAGGAAATCATCACTGCTTCAAAAGTTCCTCAATGCATTCCTGCATTTCCAGCCTAAAACATTTTTAAAATCCCAAATCACAAAGAACTCCCCAACCATCCTTTGTGCAAAACAAAATTACAAAGAATGGATTATTTAAATGAGAAAGATAATGCCTTTAAATAAAATAGAAATTAGCATGATATTATTTTCCATTGAAACATTCAGCTCCTGTCATCTTGCCTTCCATTAAAGTGACACCAGCTGATAACTACTGATAGAGTTTAACAAAAATGTCACGTTTGAATAATAATTAGGAAAACAAGAATTTGATTTCTAAAGCTATCTTTTGACACAAGCTTCTATATGACTCAATCTCTTTAACTGAGTAATAACAGAGTAATAACAAAGTCAGAAAACTGCTTCTCCTGGATAGTGCTGATCTTTGAAGGACAACATTTTTAGAACTGAAATAATTTGTAAATACCGTGGGGTTTTTTTCCCAAAGAAGAGTATTTTCCCATAGGCTGGACTACACTGATAGAAAGATAATGGAAAATTCAGGCTTTTGTAGTCTGAGAGATGTAAGAACTTTTGCTGTGACACTCGAATTTTTCCCATCAATTACAGCCAACTTCTCTTTGCTTTTCTTCTACTCATGCAGCTCTGCCTTCTGCAACACAAAGCGACTTTAAACAATTCACTTTTCCCTTCACCTCACACAGCCTGGAATTCTATTATCCAGATCTGGGTCCTCAGCATTTGACTCCATCCATGCTGGACCATGTTATTGAAGTTTGCAGACCATTAAGAAGAATTTGAGGGCTTCGGGGTTGCACAATTTGCCAAGACAGGAAGAATTCCAGCAATGTGAAAAATATGCAAAAGTCGAGTGGGAATGCCTTGAAATTAAATTCAGTCATATGAAGGGTTTTTTTTTTTTTAAAGAATATGTTAAAAGTGAACAGTGTTTTTTGAAACAAAACAAACTTGTCTCATTGAACTGCAGAATTTTGATAGAAAACTTCTCTACCTTGAAAGAGCAAACTTCACTGAAAGTGAATTTGTTTTACACTAACTCCTCTTCAGTGTGTACATTTTCTGGCTTATTTTATGTGGCCTCAAGTAAGAAATCTCCCACACTCCAAAGGAAGGTGCAGGACCTGTAAAGCAAACTTTCACAAGAAACTGTTCAGAGCTCAATTAACACAAAAGTACCTTATTAACATAGAAAAAGATTTGTTTAGAATTTAGTTAATTGTGTCCTGATGCAATAAATGAAAATGAAGATGAATTTTCTTGAAGATCTGGTTTTCTCTCTCTGAGAGGAGAGGAGAGGACTATCCCCAACTATCCCCTTCTAATTTCTAAACTATTGTCTAACCTAGTAAGGTTTTCCTTGGGTTTAAACAACTCAGAGCAGAATTTAATTAATTTTGACTTATGTACCATGACTTTGATCACAAATTAGAAATTTATTCCAGTAGCTGGAAATCCTTGGAAGAAAACTGCTTTGGAAAAGCCCAGAGAAATTACTTTTCTGTCCTTCCTTGAGATTCGCACTTCCTTATGAGTTACTTTTGTTGGAATCAAAGTGAGGAGAATTCCTGAAAAACTGAAACTAAAGCTTGGAAGGAAATTAAAGTTTGTCCAAGCGATAACTTCTGGATACCAAAAATATTCTCTGCTCACATGTGACCAGCAGTGTAATTAAATCAGATTTGCCTCGAGGATAAATTCATCAATAGAATAAATTTGTCCACTTAAAACCCAGGGTGAGAAAGGTGATCCAAGGCCCAGCTGGAGAGTTTAATGGAAGGGAGGGATGTGAGCTGTGGAACAGGGAATCCAGCAGCACTAATGAGGAGGGATGAAGGGCTTCCTGAGTTCTGAAACTTGAAAGCTCTTGGCGTGCAGGAAGTTTATTTGAGGCTCTATTAAGGGAAGGCTCGGGCCAGGCACTGACAGATCACTTGTGGGAAATAGCAGCCATTTCACAAATACACACATCTCAAAGAGATTGATTTGGGGAGCTCTCCAGTGGCTTGAAAAACTCCTCAGTCAGATGAAAGTTAGTAACAGCCGTAAAAAAAAAAAAAAGGATCTATAGACATTAGAAGAAATTCTACCACTTTTCATCTTTTTTCTTCCCCTCCGCCCCAGCCAGGCTCCTTGCTTTTAGGATAGTATCCTTAGTATACTTATTTCTACCCTTCTGCCTCTAGGCTTGAATTCCTATGCTTTGTTCTTAGGGATGTTTCTTCTAGGTGCTGGAAGCATCAGCATCTTCTTTTCATAGCATGGGACAGGAGAGGTTTGGAAATACATCAGCAACACCTTGAAAACTCCTTTGCTATTGCTCTTTTTGGGGGGCATTTCAGCTGATTTCAGAACCACCCTCTAGCTCCTGATGTGGCAAGGAATTGGAACAAGGCGCGTGAGAGCCTAAGAACCAGGTTTTGTGGGGAAACTTCATGCACTGGCCAGATTTTTGAGAAGCGACCTCAGCTTTCTGTGCTCCATCTGGGTACCTACAGCAGCCAGTAAAATTCGGGAATGCTGCTGTGCAAACTGCATACTGAAGTTGTGTCCAATTCTAGGGTTCTCTGTTTCTCCTAAGGCCAGGTTCCTCCAAGCCCTGTCCAACCTGGCCTTGGACACTTCCAGACATCCAGGGGCAGCCACAGATTCTCTGGGCTAGGGTCTCACCATCCTCACAGGGCAGAGTTTCTTCCTAAAATCCCATCTAAATTTCTTCTTTTAGTTTAAAGCCATTCCTCTTTGTCCTCTCACTTCAGGCACTTTTCTTAAGTCCCTCTCCAGCTCTCCTGGAGCCCCTTTAGGCATCGGAACGGGCTCTGAGGTCCCTCCAGAAGTTTCTCCCCAGAGGGAGATGGGACAGAACGAGCTTTAATGTCCCTTCCATCTGAAACCATGATTCTGGGATTCCCCATCTTTCACATAAGCTAATTCTAAATAAAAATCCTATGAGATTCTCCTTTCATTTATGCTGACACTGTGCTTCAAGAAGGAGCTACTATAGGTCACTTTTTCCTGCATGGGTAATTGAAAGACAAATATCTGGATTTTTACACTGATTTTTACTCTGACCCAACTCAGTCTCCCTCAGTGTGGAAGAAGGTCTTGAGAGCAAGGAATGAACTATGTAGGACCATGATCCATCCACCCTGGAACAACAGTCCCTGCACTGTTAGTAATCCGCCAACTCAGAATTGCCAAACTCTGACATGGAATCCCAGAATCCCAGAATATCCCAAGTTGGGAGGGTCCCACTGGAGTCACTGAGTCAAACCCCTGACTCTGTACAGACACCCAACAATCCCATCCTGTGCATCCCTGAGAGTGGTGTCCAAATGCTCCTGGCAGCCTTGGGGCTGTGACCACAAGGGATTTCTGTTCTGCACACCCCCCCTGCCCCAGCTGCAGACCATGCACATTTCCTGGTATGGCCACATTCTTTAACATAGGAAAAGACTGTGTAATCACAGCAAAAATTACCTAATGGGCTCCCTGAACCCTTCCCATGTTTTACATCCTTGATGCTTGGATAATTTTAATTTCTAATCGCAATGTTTGTTACAGTTACAGGAATTTGTGATTTTTGAGATGATTACACTTTCTTTGATGAAGACCTTCTCCCACGTGTGCTGTGGCAGGTAGCACACCTTGGTACATACAATTTCTGCTGAGTGTTTTGGGGATTCTTCTAGGTTTTGATTCTCCTAAAACAAAGAGTGACTCAGAAAGCAGAGTTTCTCGAGGGCACACCTGGTAGCAGCAGTGAGAAAACTGCACACATTTTACTAGGACCTAAATATTTGCACTATTTTACATGGACCCTTTCTTGTTCAAAACGTGATTCCTCCCGGTTTTATTCTTTATGTCTTCATTTCAATCAAAACGAGTCTAACTGGCAAACAACCCCAAAAGATTCTTCCTTCTCTTCACTCAAAACCTCAAAACTTTGCAATGAATTGAAGAAAAGGTTGAAATGAAAAACTCATATGAAGTGAGAGCTAGAGAATTGAAACACTTATCCTTGGTAAAAGGGAACATTGGCATTTTCTTCGGAGGAATGAGGGCTGACTGGAGAAGGATTGCAATCCCAGGGAAACGTACTCCTGTCTTCCCTGGAGGACAGATTTCCCAGGTGGGGACATGTTGTGAAAAGGAATTGTTCCCTGAACAAATAAATTCATTGCTGAGGAGCTCTGCCACTTGTCTCCATATACTCTGAGAGAGATTGGTCTGTCAAAAGAAATCCTCTTTTTGGAACTGATGAGGTTCCTCTGTCATTTAAGGAAAGTGGTTAAGAGTAAGGAAAGTGGATAAAGCAAGTGTTGTTAGTGACTCCTACTTCTCACTTAATGAAAATCTGTTTTCTATCCTTTTTACCATCAACCTGAAATGCAGCACAGCACTATTTAGCAAGTAGATCATGCTAATAATATTTAGAATTTTATATAAAAAGTAAAAAAAGGAATGTTAGTTCTCTTCATTAGACAAGGTTCATTGTAAAACGCCAGTTCTTAATTACTTTTCCTCCAGGAGCAGTTTGTGGAATGATCCTGAGCTGAAGGAAATATGAGTTTTAGCTCCTGTCCTAATAACAAAACCTTGCTCATATCTTACAAGCCTTTCAGTTAATTATCTCCAAGAAAACCTCGATTAAGGCTTCTCTTTCTTTTTCTTGGTTCTTTGGCTTTGTCAGAGACGTGCATGTTAATGAAATAACACCCAAATGGAGCCTCCTTTATCAGGAAGCAAAGCCCATGGATGATAGATGAACACTTCATTACATTTTCTAGCCTTGCTTTCTTTGACTGAGAGATAAACAGCGTAACAAATTGCAGAACAACAACAACAAAAAAATATAAATATAAAACCCCACTTATCTTCACTACCCAATAATTATCCACAAAAACCTTTCAAGTGTAATGAGAAATGAGGTGAATGAGAAATATTTTGATCTAGATGGAGCTTAAATAACAGGGAAAAAAAAGAGCAATGCATATTGAGAATCTTTCCTCATCATCAGAGCCTAATGACACCATTCAAATGACAGAACTGGGTGAACTCCACTGTTACAGCAAGTTTTAGAATCTGGAACAGAGCTGAGATTGCAAGATTAGGTTATTTCTGAAGCAGTGTCCTGACAAGGGAACATTTTGAACTCAATTATTTCTCACCTGGACCAGACTATTAAAACAGTACCAATTTAATACAACTCTCAGGTGCCTCCAAGGAGCCCGAGCCTTATTCTCAGAGAGACCATCAGTGCCCACAGGCCTAAAAGCCTGAAAACTCAAGTTACACTAACTAAAAGACAGAAACTATCCTGTTATAATTGTGTGCTCAGCTAAGAACAATGATTCTGAATCTTTTTTTTTTACAGAGCACGCTACTCATGATCCAGCATCGCAACAGCCAGGCCAGGAGGCTCAGTGGGAACTCAGAAGGAAAAGGCATTTTGATTTTAAACCAGAGCTGCTTTCACTCAGCAAAGCAACCCCCAAGCTCCGAAGAATGTGAGGCTGAGTGGCTGGGGGTAAATGCAGGAGCACAGGGGAGAGGTGGTGCTGATTGCAGAGTCACCATCCCATCCCTTATATTCTCCTTGACTGGTAACTTCAGGTGGGGATTTGCCTGGAACTTTTTGTATGATTCAGGACTTCATGATGGCTCTGATCTGCCCTTGTTTTAATCTGAGGTTTAATATCTCTCAGTTCTGACACTTCCACGCCCAGACTCTCCCATTTATTCTCTTGTCACATGAACCTTAATTTCTGTTACAAATATCTGTACAAGGGCAGCCACACTGGTCATTCACATCCAAAAATAACAGGAAACGGAGATTATTTAATAGGGTTTAACAGCAAAGAAGAAACCAGCCTTTGACAGGCTTTCATGCTACCTAATGTAAACAGCTGATTTGTTCCTTCCTCTACTGAGGTTATTTATACAAGGAAACGAAAAAGATGTCCATAGATACCAGATTACCTAACTCAGGATTTTATATTTGCATGATTTGCACATAATTCTCCCTGTGAGGGTGGGGAGGCCTGGCACAGGGTGCCCAGAGAAGCTGTGGCTGCCTCTGGAACCCTGGAAGTGTCCAAGGCCAGGCTGGATGGGATTGGAGCAACCTGGGCTAATGGGAGGTGTCCCAGCCCATGGCAGGGGATGGGATATTATCTTCAAGATCCCTTTGAACTGAAAGCATTCCATGAGTCTATGAATCAATATAACAAATATGCATCAATATTCATAAATATGTTCTATGATTCATAAGACAAAACCTCCATTCCAATTTGAACAAATTCCACGTGTGTGTGTACATACATATGTTGTGCCAGTTTGTGGCACAACCAGAACCCAAACCCAATGAGTTTCAACACAAATTCCCCCTGTACACTTAATACTCACAGCCTGAGAAAGACTGAGAAAGCCAGAAACAGCCTGCCTTCCAAACTTCCATTTCTTTTCATCCTGAAGTGAAATTCATGATGCTGAACCGAGCTATTTTGATTGATGATTTTTTTGGAGCGCCCAGGTATGACAGGGTTTATGGCTCCAGCCTGCTGAGAGAAAGCAGATCGAACTCAGAGTTTGGTGTCTTCTTCCCAGCCAGCCCGAGAAGACAAGAGAGCAATTTGCTGAGCACTTGTTGTGCTGATCAAAAGGCAGGATCAGGAGAGTCAGCCACCCATGAATTACCTGTCCAAATGTATCAATATCTCCCCAAATAAACACCATGTTTCAATTCCCAGGTTCGCCGATACAGTAGAACGGATGGAGGCACTGAAGTGATAATGAAAAATGATTCGTAAACAATGAGGGGGTGTTGAGGGAAATGCACTAGCACAGGAGACCCAGTAGCTGATATTTGGCAAAGGATTGCAAATATTCAGGGGGCTTTTTAATATCCCTTTTATTTTTTGCAGTTGCGAGAGTTTTGTAGCTGAATTCTACAATATAAAAAGGAATTCTGGGTTTGGCAAGAAATCAAGAAGAGAAAGAGCAATTGAAAGCTGTACAGTTGTATTACAAAACACCCCTCAAGACTATCAATAGTTTTCTGTAGGACAAATATTGATTTAGTCAGGAGATAAATATGCATCCATGGGAAGAACTCTGGAGAGTTCATTCATGCTGGAAATTAGCACATTGATCATGGCCTGAGAGCTTCTATCAGTTCTCTCCTTCCTGCAAACACTGCTGCAGGGATTCCTGAATTCTGAGGGAATTCTGCTTTTTCTATAGCAATTCAGGATTTTCCAGTGATATCTCCAAAGTCCAGGGCCTCTGGAAACACCAGGCTGTGTCTGTGCAATCATGTATGCAAACATGCGTGCTCATATGTGTGCTCAGAATTTTTAAAATAGTTTCTAAACCAACAAGGGGGGAAAACGAACTTCAGTTACATTTAATAAAAGCTGCTCTGAAACAACACATGATTCATTTTCCCTTCCATTTCCTTGCCATAAACCAGGAATAAACTCCTGACCCAATGCAGACACCATCAAAAGCTGACAGGTAATTATGGAACTCCAGAGTTGCAGATGGCCCTGAAAGTGCTGATGAGGCATTTGCTCCACAAAAAAAACATTAATTACACTTAAAATGGCTGCACCAAAACATCAGCTCATCCACAGAAAACTGTGGCTGTAAAGGCACACAAGGAGCAGAGGAAGTTACATTTGGTAAGCAAAGGTCCAAATTTTTCTCCAGAATTTCTCATCTGGATTTGTCATTTATAGAGTCATTTGTGTAACATGCCAATAACTGAATTTGAAGTGGGGATTTGATGGGGGTTGGAGAGAAACAAAAGCATAAAGATAATATTTACTTTAAAGTCAGCTAAAAATCAAGAATTTTTGTCTTGATAATCCAAAATGTTAATTTTACCCAAGTCCAGGCAATCAGATGAATACAGAACTTGTCCAAACCTTATTCAAGGAAAAAAAACCCCAACATTATAAAAATTAAATGGAATTGTAATTGAAAGTATTTCATAAGTGTTCAGTTTGAAATAGCAATTAAACAAACATATACATATTTATAAGACAAATACAGGTTAGTTTTAAACATTTGGATATTAAAATAAAAGGAGGATTAAGAGTAAAAAATAAATTTCCATTTTAGTTTAATCGCTTTTTAATGAAATGCATCCAATTAATGTTTTATTGGTTTATGTAGTTCAGATTTTATAAGGCCTGGATTAGAAGAGGAAAGATTTTCTCACCAATTTCCAGCTAAAGCTTAGAGTGGAACCTCAGCGCAATGTACCCTGAAGTGTGTTTTTTAGTTCTGTTTAAATCAGTGTGTTATTCTTTGGCAGAGTCCTACAAGAGCTGTGCATTGAAGGCTGTGTTAGATGAGATGGATCATGTCTGACATGGAAAAAGAAGAACAAAAAATCACTTGATGGGATCTAAGTGGCTTGGAAATGGTGCAGTTCTCTTACAGAGCCCATTTTTATTATTCTTATCGATGTGCTTATGTTTGTTGTGATTTCCACTTGATTTATGCTCGAGCTGCTGCTGAGGATCTGTTTAAGTCTATAACCACATAATAAGAGACATCCATTGCCTCTAAGATAAACAGTGGAAAAGATGGAAAGGAAGGGAAAAGATGGAAAGTAATGATATTACAGGAATTTCAGTAGTAGGAAGCAAATGCACACGGAGAGGAAATGCCATTTATCAAAATCATAGGGAGTTCTTGAAAAAAAAAAAAAAAAGAAAAAGAAAAAGAAAAAGGAAAGAAAGAAATGGGCTCAGAATACAAAGCAGCTTGGATTAGCTTCGATCCCAGGGTCAGACTCTCTTTCTGAGAGTGTCCCTCCAGGACTACATGGGAAAGAGAGCTCTGGAAAGTTTTCAGTGCATCACAAGACTGTTATTGAACTTTCTAACAGGTGCAGTGCTAAATACTGCTGCTATAAAAAATCTGAAATTTCCCAGGAGATGAATTTAGAAGACGGGAAGAAGATTATAATTATAGTGTTGTATCCATAACACTAAAAGCTTGTAAAATAGTAATAAAATCTGTTATCAAGAAATAATTTCTTGTTTTTCTTAACTTGACAATAGTTATTTTCCTAATTATTATTCAAAGACTCTATGGGCTTTCTCAGAGAGCATCATAAATCTTGAGAACAAAGAACAAACCAATTCCTGGACTCAAATTCTTGGGGCGATTTTTTTCAGTCCTTTGTTTTTCCTTAATACATTTTCCTTCACAGATGTCCATCTCTTTCAGATTTGTAGCTTTATTAAACCTTTTATGCAGCTTTCCAGGTAATTGCTAGAGAATCATATCTTCCAAAACAGAAACACATCAACATCCTTCATATTACTGGGAAAACGAGTGCAGAAAATATACAAAATTCAGAGATCTTCATCATCTTCCTTTGGAGGCAGCTGTCCAGGATGTTCAGAAATAAATGAAGCATTTCTAATGGGAAGTAATTGCTTTTAAGGTGTGTTTTCTTTGTTGGCATCATTCTGTCTTCATGACCCAAGCAGGAGAAAAGCATCAATTAGCAGTGAGCAACAAAAGACAGCAAATGGAACTCCTGAGGTTTAATTTAAACTGCAGATCAGGGCAAATTGCTGAAGCTGGAAACAAATCTTCTCTTCCTGAGGCTTATGAAATAAATGCATAATCATAATTATCAATAGCACCTTGTGACGGAAGGTCACCACTTGTGGCTGCGGTTAGGAGCACGAAAGGATGAAGCAGGCACCAGGAGGTCAAGCAGGAAAGCTCTACGTTATTTTTCTGACTCCATATATATACAATTTTACAGACAGACCAAGACTGGCTACACAGGCAGCCACCTCTTTGACCTTGTTGGTGAACATCACCATCACTCATCTTTCTCCTCCCAGAGGGGAAGAATTTAACAATTCTAAAATATACATAGTTTACTTGAAGCTGCGTGAGAACAAAATGCAAACAGTGAAAAGCAGGCAAAATTGAGGCAACAGCACCTCGTTTCTAAAGCAATTTTCACTTCAACACCTCAAAGAACTTCATAAGCCAAGAGGTAATTCCATACTGGATGTCAATATAAGGAGCTGGGCAGGTGATTGGGGAGGTCTAGAGGTCTGGACTCTTCAAAATTGTAGTAGGAGATACCAAACCTAAGCTCAGTGATGTTCAAACCCAAACCCTAAAACACAGAGGGAAACGCCTAAAACTATTCTTGATGCAGTTTTCTGTCTTCAGCTGAAGTGAAAAACCAACTTTGTTCGTAACTTCAAGGTCTAAGTCAAGGCAGATGTCAGCAGGACTTCTAAACGTTTTAAGGTAATTTTAATCTCATTCTCATCTTCTAAATTCATCTCCTTGGAAATTTCAGATTTTTTACATCATTAATACTTAGCACTGTACCTGTTGGAAATGTTCAAAAGTGCATGTTGTAACACAGTGAAAACTTTTTCCAGATTTTCTCTTTCCCACCTCATCTTTAAGGGAAACTCCAGAGTGTTTTAAGGTGCTTGATGTGCCCCAGTATTTTGGACAAGGTCTGGAGTGAAACTCTGGAATTTTTATGGTAATTGCAGCTAATTTTGATGTGAAAAATAAGAAAAGCTTCGCACACCTCTTTCGTTCTATTTTTTAAGTTGACTGTATAATTTACATTTTAAGTGCTCATTAAGGTGAAAAATGTCAGTGCTGCAGAAAGAGCAAATAAATTACCTTCATGCCTTTTCCCCCACCCTTTCTATTATTAATCTGGAGACCACAGAAAGGGTACTCTCAATTAATCTGGGAATGAATTTATAAACATGTCAAATCCCATGCTGCTCCAACCCCATTACAGTTCAGTTTAATTAGGCCTTTCTCCCTGCCTGCAGACAGGAGCATTTGTAGTAGGCTTTAAAATACTACCACTACTATTATACAGTTACTATTGTTTAAAATCAATTATGTTTTATGGAAAGTTATTGCTCACAATTTTATTGCTCATGCTGGAAAATCGTAAGATTTCCTGTCTCCAGATGCTTTGCTGAAGGGTTTGCTTTGGGTTCAGCTCTTGAGATTTCCAGCATTCATAAGGAACATTCACAGCTTCCAAAAGCTCTTTTAGGCCATTTGGAGTGGGTGTGGCTACTTAGAAATTCAAATTTCTGTCATCTAATAAAGTTTGAAAATCTTTTATCATTAATCAAGTGGTGAAACTAAAAGTGTTTTAGACTTCAGCCTCTGAAATCTTGTGGAACTTTGCTTCAGAATCTTATAACCCTCTTTCTCCCTCCACAAAAAAACCCCAAACCAGCCAACAAACCAAAAAAACTCCCATGAAAATACACCGAAACCACCTCCAAAAAATCCCTTGCAGCAATAGGCAGAAAGTCTAACAAAAAAATGTCCCATTTAGGCGAGTGGTATCAAGGTCTTCCACTATCCAGAATTCCAAGAGCCCAAATCCAGTGTTTTCCACTCGTACCTCATGTCCTTGATTCAGGATTCATGATGGAATATTACCACACAGAATGAAATTCTTGCACACCTCACAAAAATTTATTTCTCTGACATTGTTTCATAATTATTAGATATAAATATTACTCTCCTTTCAGAAATTCCTGCTTGGCAACGCTTATCCACCTGCATTTGGGAACATATTGTTCCTTCCAAGGAATAAACACAGAGATAAAGCTCCAAATTCTGTAATTTTAAATAATTCAATTCTGCTTTTATTCCAATTCTTCCTGTTTCTGTGCAGAACTCGCTGCACATGTTTTCTGTCCCACACTTTTAGGTGTAAGATTAAATTTTTTTACATCATTTTGCAAAAGCTTGAAATTTTAGTTCAGAGACATTTTCAAGGAAAAAACACCAGATTTTATTCAACTTTTTTCCCCACCATTTGTGTTCACAGCGCTCCAATACACGGACCTTGGATAACCCCATTTACAAATGTCCTGTTTGAATAAAATATTATAAATTTCCTCAGTTAATTTACATCTGATTTAACTTGCTGAGAGGCTTTGTCCTTTTCCTGTGCTCAGAAACTGTGTTCAGTTGTTCACAATGAATGCAGATTCTCATCCAGCTGTCTGTATTTTCTACATTTATTTTTTTAAATTTTAAATAAATTGGAGTTTTATAGGAACAGTGGATAATTATTTTCAAGAGTTTATGGAGAGGAAACTAATCAAGATTAATTCAAATGAACTTTAACTCTTATTTAGAATTTTTTCTTCATTTTCACACATTATCTTTTATAATTTCTGATGGATCCTCTTGCCTGCTGGAGCAGGAAAGGTCTGTCATTACTGTTAATCACAGTGAGGATTTCACAGCTCATAGAATGCTCAAGAAAGAAGTGCCCAGTAATTACACAACATAGCAACTAGTTGGGTCCTGTTCCCAGCTGAGGAAGTGTTTCCTAGTGACAGTAAATTGCTTTTATAGCATAAAAATATATGATGATGATGCAGCTAGAAAAAATCCCCAGTGCAGGAACAAAGCAATGAATAAACAGTGACACAAGACAAGGTGATTCTGCCTCTCTTCTCTTTAAAAAGTGGCGAGCTACTATTCAGTATACATTCAAATGCTCCAAGAAGGTATTTCCGAAGGAAAGAGATTTTATTTTTTCTCAAATGCTTCTGCTAACTGTTTTTTATTAAAATTTAAGGATGAAAATGAATGTTCAACCAGCTCATTGCTTAGTTTAAATGGCCAGTATAAGTGGAGAAATTCAGCGTGGTGCAATAAATCATTGTGAGGATGCTGTAAAAGCCCAGGATCTTCAGTGTTTGTCTTCCTCTTTCCCTGCGGTGATGAAATCTCCAGCCAAATTCTGCCATGAGTGGGAAAGTTAACTCTGGCAATAATTGATCAAGTCAGTCTGTTTGACAGGGGAGCTGTTTTCCTCTAAATAGGTAAAAAAGCCATTTTGAATTCTGATTGAAACACTGTTGGGAGGAAGGGAAGTGTGGTCAGTTTATCAGCATTTGCACCCTGATCATTACAGGGGTATTTGAGGGAAAACAGCTATTCCCACTCCTGGCAGTCTAAGACAAGTTGCATTTCAGTGTTTGTTAAGCTTTAAGGTGCCCCAGGAACTCAGGATGAAGTTGCTCATTTCCATCATGACTGAAAGCAGGCAGTGATCAAGTTTTCTTCTTTTCTTTTCAGCCAGCTTATAAGTGGTGGGAGACCTGGTGGGTGTTGAAACCACCACACCTGCCAGGCCTCCGTGGGCTTTATAAAACCCTCTGAAGGTTCTCTCTGGGGTTCTGCTCAATCCAACAAGCAAAGCCTTCAGAAGAGGATTCTTGGCCGCTTTGCAGCGGATCAGAACATATCAGGTGACAAATGGCTGAGGAAGAAGGACGAAGAGCTTCACCAGGGCTGTGTTTGGCTGCAGAGAGTATTAAATCCCAGTTAAATCCCAGTTAAATCTCAGCTTGCAGTGAGGACTGCAAGTTCAAATTGAACACTTGGAGGAAGTCTGTGTCTAGGTCTGGAGGTACTGATCCAAACCTGAAGGTGTCAATCCTGCAGGGCAGCCACAGGACTGGTGTTGGTGTTGTAGTGGCAGTTCATCAGCACAACAAAATGGACATGGCCCCCATCCAGAGGGAGCCTGAGCTCAGATTTCCTTCTCTTTGGAACATGTTGGCCTGTAGAAGAATAATTGTGGCCTTCCAGTGCCTGAAGAAGGTGAGAGGAAACATGGACAGAGACTGTTTACAGGGGCCTGGAGGGACAGGACACAGGGAAAGGCTTCCCACTTCCAGAGGGCAAGGATAGAGGCGATATCAGGAAGAATTGTTCCCTGTGAGGGTGGTGAGACCGTGGCACAGGGTGCCCAAAGAAGCTGTGGCTGCCCCTGGATCCCTGGAAGTGTCCAAGGCCAGGTTAGATGAGGCTTGGAGCAACCTGAGCTAGTGGAAGATGTTCCTGCCCATGGCAGGGGGTGGCACTGGATGGGCTTTAATGATCCATCCAACCCAAACCTCTCTAGAATTCTGAGATTCTTTAAATGTCAGCACTCATCAGGAGCCTTCACCTGAGCTGCAGTTTATCCTCACACAGCATTTGGAAAGTTTGGACTCCCACAGTCACCTGTGTGACTCCAAGATTTACTTTAGATGCACTCCAGGGTTGCTAGAGAATATCCATGAGCTCGGACAAGGAGGACAACCAGAGAGTAAATAGTTGGATTTACAGTATCTAAAATATATGGGGAAGCTGCAGAAAGGGAGGAGGTTTTTGTGCTTGAAAGAGAAAGTCAGACTAACTTTTTGAGGAGGTGGTTTAGCAGTGAACATTATGGTGGTTCTGGGTTTCCAGTTGGCCTTAATGAACTTAAATGTCTTTTCCAACCCTGACAATCCTTCGAGTCTGTAACAGACAAGTAAGAACTCTTTGTATTCCTGAAAACACAGGAGTTCTCCAGTTTCAAGTTGGGAGTACTGAGCATCTCACCCGTTAAGCTTCGGTCTCATATCAGTAATTTCAGGTGTGATATTGAGTGTTTAGAGTTCTGGCTGCAGCTTTCTTACAAATAAAATAAAATAAAATTTGAAAATATATATATTTTTTTACACAGGAATATCTGCCAGTATCTCCTAGGTGAGATTTCAAATTCCTCACAAAGTAGAACCAAATAATGGCTCATCCTTTCTAGGGCTGATAACCAGCCCTCAGGCAACACATAAACACATCTCTCAAAATCAGAGCTAACAGATAATGAAGAAATTAAAATTAAAAGTTTTTTTTTTTTAATTGGTCTTTTTATTGGTTTATTTGTCTGAAGTTGGGGTGGTTTTTTTTTGTATTTCTGCTCATTTGGTGCATGGACAGTGTTTTCCTCAGAATTCTAAGGAGCCTGGAAAAAAAATATTTCCCTGCAATTTTTTCATTGGTAGATATATCTTTTCATGTGAGGGAGGTCAAACATAATTCTAAACCAGTAATAACAGGAAATGTGATGGGAAGAAATTTTCAGTTTCTCGCCTTCAAAAAATCTTTGTTCATTCGCAAATATTTTGAATGTAATAAGGAAAAACTCACATATTTTTTTTTAGAAAAAAAATTTAAAAAAGCATATAACCAAGCCCTATTGTGCTCTCTAGAAGGCCTAACCCACTGCATTTTAGTTGGGATAAGATGATGTTTTCCCCTTACACATAGGTTCTTCATTCCATTGTTCTTGTCTCTTAGGTGGTCGGGAGAGTCCTCAAAATGACAGATGTCTCCAAAATGTTGGTTTGAAAGTACTGAAAACCATATAAAATACAGATTTTTTTCTGTTTTAAGCTGAGCCTGGTATTGAAAAATTTTCACAATCAATCATATTCCTGAAAAGTTTAAAAATAGTCCCTAAGATGAAATATGTTACAGGAAATTTGCATGTGGCAAGAAATAATGCAATGCTTTCTCTTCCTGGAGCCTGTAAACTTCCAGGGTATGAAAATAACTCCTGATAGAGAAGTGATTTTAATGGGTCAAAATAAGAATGGATGAGGGCTTGTTGTTTCCCTCACTTCATTTTTTTCCAGTGAGTCCTGAATTATAAGAAGCAAAGGCTGTGACAGCTAATCCAACATTTGCCAGCACATGGAAAACCTCTGAAGGACAGGAGGAAATAGGACCTGTGAGAAATAGAAATAACTGATTAGGAAGGAGGTACAATCACATCCCTGGGGTGTGCAGTGAATAATCCAGGTGCTTGATTTTCCCACCTGTTTAAGAAAAGGCCCTTTAGAGAAACCCAGGCAAAACAAAACTTCATGAAGCTGCTTTCAAAGTTAATGTATTGATGTGAGAGTTTAATGGGATTTTCCTTCTTCTGTTCAGTCTCTTGTTCTTTTATCTGTACTTTGCTATGTGAATAATCTATCTTCAATCCAAACAACAACAAAGAAATTATATCCATGAATTAATGGTTTTTATGCTCATCATGAATTTTCAGTGCTCTTCTATCATTACATCTCACAGATACCACAAGCAGGGGTCAGCAATTCCACATCCATTTTCCAAGAACTTTACAGTGGGAAGGAACCTGGAATAACTTGTGAACATTCCTGGAAAAGAAACCCAGCTCCAGAGCAGAAAAAAAGGGGGAATGGTTTCCCACTGCCAAGGAACAAGGATAGATGGGATATTGGATAGGACTTGTTCCCTGTGAGGGTGGGGAGGCCCTAACACAAGCTGCCCCTGGATCCCTGGGAGTGTCCAAGGCCAGGTTGGAAAGGGCTTGGAGCAACCTGGGCTAGTGGAAGGTGTCCCTGCCCATAGCAGGGGGTGGAATGAAATGATCTTTTAATTCTTTTCTAACCCCAAGCAATCTGATTTATCCCTGTTCTAAACAAGTGGCTAAAAGCTGATGGACATTCAGATCTGTCCATGTCCAGAAGCAGCAGATCACTGCATCTTTTGCAAAGTGCTCAAAGGAGTTTTGTAGAGGCTGATTTGTGAAGCTTTCCCAAAAAAAGATATCTTTTACACATTTGGCCATTGAAATCAAGACCTTTGTGTTTGTAGATCTTCCATCTAGAAGATGGAGCTCTGTCCATAGGCAAACCCTTCCATTTAGCCATGTAAGGCTGATTTCAGATCTACTCAGACACAGCAAAGGTCTGAACTAACAAACAAAACAATAAAACAGGTTGTGTAGCTGATGTAGCCACTGGCAGGACACAGCTGGAGTTTATTATTCGTGTATTCAGAGAAATATTGTCTTCAAATCTCCCTGTTTTGATGTAGTGCTTTTGGTTCAGTAGTGTCAGCATTGCTTGAAGATGATTGACTCCACTCCTGCTGCAGGATACAAAACATTAAAAAAAAACCACAAAAAACCAAAAAAAACAATAAGGAAAATCAGCTCCTGAAGAGGCTTGGGTTGGAACAGCACAGGGCACAGTGATTAATAAATGACAGACTTTGGAGCAACCCAATATATTTGAGAAATTCCCCCATTCTGCCTGTGTAATACACCATCCTCAGACCTGAGAAGAAGAAAAGTAGAAAACAGCAAACTAACCAAGATACCTGTGCAAGGAGGAGTGGCTTTAAGATTTCCAAAAGTCCTGTTTGAATAGGTGATTCAGGAAGAGATTTTTGGGACAATGAAAGGCTTTCTGAGCTGTTTACCTTGTAAATACGCTGCTTTTCATATTCAGGAGGGCAAAGACGGGTCATCTTAAAAAGTCTATTAAATCTTCCTGATTTAGAGCAGAAATGCAGTGTGGGAGGAGTTCCTGCCTTTTTAAGACAGTAAGAGAGGTTGAGATGGGTGTCTCCAGGGAATTCCTTGGCATCACAAAGACAGCCTTTACTTTAGGACAAAGGGGGAAGAGCTCTCAAATGTGATGTGATTTGAAAAAAGAATGTGGAGGGAATATGGGGAATAAAAATAAATCTTCGGCTGTACACCCAAGTCATTACAACCCTGAAAAGAGCTGGAAACCTGCCTGTTTCTTGGGAGAATCCTTCTCCTCAATAGGTGCAGCTGTGTGGCTCTTCCCCTAAAGGACAGGAGTGAAAAGCAGCAGGTGACACTCCCCTGAATGGGAATTCGGGTCTTGGAGGCACAAAAAGAAAGGGAACAGCACCTACCTGGGGATGTGAGTTGAGGTTTTGCCATCAGCCAGAGAGAGACTGAACAGAGCATTCTCCAAACTCAGCTGAAATTCTCTAAGCACGGGGTTAGCGCAGGCTTAGCTGTATCACATGTTGTTTGTTTCAGTCTGTTTTTCTTCAATTCTTTTGTCTACTCCTGCACATGTTTGTGTGAACGTCAGGGAATTTTCTATTCATAGCCTTGTGGAGAAAACTGCCTTTATTGTGTAAGAGGTGTGAATGAAGGCAGGAAAGTTTTCTCCAGGGAATTTGAAGGGGAAAGGGTGTGGACAGGAATAAAAGGAAAGAATGAAAGGATCATTTAGGGTGGAAAAGAACTCCAGGTCCAAACTTTGACCAAGCAACCCCATGCTCTAACCCTAAACCCTGGGCCACTAAACAGCACTAAACCCTGTCCCCAAGCCTCCTTGGTTTTTTGAATGCCTCCGAGGGTGGTGGAACCACTCCTGCCCTCAGCAAATAGCCTTTTCAGTAAAGAAATGTTTCCCAATATCCAGCCTGAGCCTCCCCTGGCCCAGCCTGAGGCTGTTCCCTCTCCTCCTGTCCCTGTTCCCTGGGAGCAGAGCCCGACCCCCCTGGCTGTCCCCTCCTGTCAGGGAGTTGTGCAGAGCCACAAGGTCCCCCCTGAGCCTCCTTTTCTCCAGGCTGAGCCCCTTTCCCAGCTCCCTCAGCCTCTCCTGGTGCTCCAGCCCTTCCCCAGCTCCATTCTCTTCCCTGGACACACTCCAGCCCCTTTATGGAAAAAACCTGAACAACCCACTAAACCCAGAACACTAACAAGTGGGAAGGGAAAAAAAAAAAAAAAAAAAAAAAAAAAAAAAAAAAAAAAAAAAAAAAAAAAAGGAAAAAAAACACCCAACCAACCCCAAAATTCTCATCACTCACTTCAGCAGTTTTAGGGAGAATTCAGCTTGGTTGTGGCACAAATAAATAACTTTTGGCTGTGAAAAACCTGTAGAAAAATGAGGCAGGTGAAAGTGCAGAGACAGCTGTGCTAATGAGATGAGGTGTATTAACAGATCAAAACTTCAACTGGAAAATCACCAAGAGGGATAAGAGGGATAGTACCAAATGCTGAAGGAAAATTGCTCCTTGAAACTGTACATATCCTGATCCCAAAGTCTAGAGGATTTGCAGAACTTGCCAAAGAAGATTCTCCTATATCCACTTGCTTAAACAGCTCAATACAGGCAGAAGATTTACATCCCCACACACAGAGAAAGTTATTTTTATTGATACTGTTGAGATTCATGTGGGCACAGCATGTTTCTGCTTTAACTAATGAACAGTGGCTTTTCATTGAAAATAATCCAGTGAAAACCAAAAATGTTCCTTTTGTTTGTTTGAAATCTAAAACCATCCTGAGTATGAAATTAGAGATACAGTTTTTGTGTTCCTGACTTTCATGGAGCTTTTTTGTGCATTAAAAAAAAATTTTTTTTCCTTGCTAATTAAAACAAAGAGACAAAATATTTCCATTCATTTATCCAGCAACAAATCATCTGAACATGTAACAATAGGGAGATTAGAGAGGAGAATTTCTTCAACAGGAAAACTGCCCAGGAGCAGAGCCCAGGTTAGAGCCTAAAGCACTTATTGGAAGCCTCTTGGAGCCTGCAAAGAGTAACAACCCCCTGAATTTTCTGTTTTCCTACTATGTTTCTACTTTGCATCTCTGCCCAGAGCAGAAGGCAACCTGAGACCAATGCTGGCATTTGAGTTTCAGATCATAACAGCAGCAGGACACATTTAGCTGCATTTTGAGACCCTCAGCAGACAGAAAAACTGATAATACCAAAGATACAGATATTTTTCCCTGATAAAATGAAAGAAAAGTTTGAGTTACACCCTTTGTATAATTAAATCACAGCCAAGTCTGGGTTTGCAATCTTCCAGAGATGTTTCATCATAGTTTTTCCTAATTTTCTGACCCTCCTAGTATGAAGAAGTGGTGAATTGGGGTGTGAAGTACCTCAAGAGTGTTGCACCTTGAGTTGAATTCTTGCCATTAATTCCTCAGAAAGAAAAGGAGATTTGAGGTCATGTGCAAGGAGGTTGTAGGGTCTGGAGAGGCCACACAAGGAGTGGCTGAGGGCACTTGGTTTGTCCAGCTGGAGAAGAGGAGGGCAGAGTCTATCAGGATCTGCAGCTCCTCCTGAAGGGCTGCTCCAACCCCCTGCTCCTTGTGACAGGGACAGCACCCAGGGAATGGCTGGAGGTCTTCCAGGGCAGGGTCAGACTGGAGATCAGGGAAAGGTTCTTCCCCAGAGGGTGCTGGCACTGCCCAGGCTCCCCAGGGAATGGGCACAGCCCCAAGGCTGCCAGAGCTCCCGAAGTGTTTGGACAATGCTCCCAGGGATGCACAGGGTGGGATTGTCTGGGCAGGGCCAAGGGTGGACTGGATGATCCTGTGGTTCTCTCCCAGCTCAGCATATTCCATGATCCTGTTATTCTCTGTCAATGCTCAGTGCCTAAATTCAAATAGGATGTAAAAAACCCCAGAACTTCAGATGATCTTTCCCCAACCTCTGGCTAGAAACAGCAAAATCCATATCGAGACAAACGTGTGGCAGCAGATCTGTCTGCAGAGCCATCAATCACTGTCCCACAGAGTGAACAGGACCCTGAGGAGGGACAATCCGGATGGATAAGCACTGGTGTCTGTGCCTGGCACCAGCTCATTATCTGTCACACAGATGTGATGGACTGCCAGGAACCTCTGCGCAAGTGCCCAGGATGGACAATCTTTGGCTGTAAATGTCTGTAGGATGAGGTGGCTCACACGGGGATGTGTCCATCAGCAGAACTGCCAGGGGGTCCATCATGGAAGCGTTGGAAATCAGGCTGTGTCTGCTCTGTCATTTTACTTCACTCTGCTTGATGGCACCCGGAGGGAAATATCCAGGTGTGAAGGGCCTCCAGGAGAGAAATTTCATTTATCCTGTGAGCAGCTGGATTTGAAATTCAAACACACAAGAGCATTGTGATGGACAACAAAGACCTTTTTGGAAAAGAGGAATTCCCTTTGGAAAGGCTGGTTTACACTGTCCTGTCAACACAAACTGCTTCTCACTGTTTATGTCCTGGAACTCTTCTTGGGGAAGTCAAGCGAGGTGAGGAACACCAGCAGCTGGCACCGAAAATTCCTGAACAATCAGTGGTGTCTCTAGGGAACATTTTTTACCAAGCCAGTCTCTTAACACGGCATTAAAAGGGTTTCTCAATTTTCTTATGAAGTATCAAACTGAGCTCATGCCCCTCTTTCTCTTACTGTTTTATTTCCAAACTCTTGCAGGGCTCTCTACCTGAAAAGTATATCCCTTTATTTGCAATTCTGGGTTAGAATCACAAAATAGAGGAACACTAAAAAAGCTTTTCTTTTCAGCTACAGGTGATGAAAAGCAAGGTAAACCTGTCGATACTCCTCTCTCTCACATTCAGGGCCTGTTTGCAGTGCATTTTGAAGCTTCATAAACTGGTAGAATAAGCAGCCCTGGATGATTGTTGGAAAAGAGAGGAGTATTAATGGGAGAAACAGGAAGTTTGTGATGTTTTATGGGGCACTGACTCATATTTTCAATAAGATCAACAAATAGAAAATCACAAAACGTTGCAGTTCATCCTTTACACTGAAAAAATGGATTATAAAAGAGATATAAAAGCTATTTTAATGAAACAGCTTCATAGCCTGGCAGCAAACTATACCTGGTGAACTGGATGGAAGCCAGGAGAAAAAGAGCAAAACCTTAGGAGACATAAATCTCCTGTCACCATTTTTGCAATAACTTCTAGAATTGTTTCTGTCATTGAATAGTTACTCTTAAAAACCTCTCATACATCTTGAGCGCCAGTAATTAACTTTTTCTTTTTTTTTATGATTCCAGGAAAAGATGATTTAAGAGGTTTTGTCTCTCCCAGACTC
Source organism: Sylvia atricapilla (assembly GCF_009819655.1). Taxonomy (NCBI): domain Eukaryota; kingdom Metazoa; phylum Chordata; class Aves; order Passeriformes; family Sylviidae; genus Sylvia; species Sylvia atricapilla. The sequence goes on from NC_089148.1 coordinate 6,568,306, forward strand.
TGGCTGACAATGTTCACATCTGAGGAACAGGGTGATGCATTAAGATTATAAACCTGGTTTATATTCCAGGAGGAAAATTTGGGCTTTGAGGTGCTGCTGGGGTGGTTTGTCCCCCAGAAGAAGGTGACCAGGATGACACCAATGCTGTAGAGCTGATAACTGTGTTCTCTGGTGTTTATAGTATTTCAGCCAGAGAAGTTATTTAATATAATAATGGGAATATTTAATTACATGAAGCCAAAATATTATCTATTTATCATACACAGAGTATTGGACATTTTGTAGCTCAAATAATTGCACTGTTTTTGGTTGTTGGTTTATGTTTGCTTTTGTCAAACAAGAGAGATTTTCAGAGCGAGATTCCCAAATATTCTCAGAATCACTACAGCTGGAAAAGGCCTCCAAGACCTTCAAGTCTAAATTTGGACCAAATCCCATCATTCCCACAAAATGTGAAGTGGATATCGATCCCCATCCAGAAGTAAAGGCAGAAAACCACACAGAAGTGAAGGGTTCAGGCAGGAATTTTCATTGGGGCTGGTCACTGCAGAGCCCTGAACAGGACCCAGGAGAGGCATTCCATGATGGGAGATCACAGAGCTGTGGACAGGTGAGCACCTGGGGCCAGTGGAAACCTTAATCACTGTCACAAAGCTCTTCCCAGGCCTTTTACATCTGCTCTTTAAATGGAAACCTTTAATTAAATGCAGCAGGATCCCATGTTTCTGAAGGAATGATGGAAGGTGAGACCCACTCTGCTGGAGACAAGAGTAACCATGAGGATCTTGAGGAATATTTTGTGGCATATTTCCCACCAGTTTGTGGAACTTACAGTCAGAATCCCAACTGGTTTGGGTTGGAAGGGATCTTAAAGCTCATTTCCTCCCAACCCTGCCATGGGCAGGGACACCTTCCATCAGCCCAGGATGATAATAGTGGGATTAATGGCAAATCTTTGAAAGACCAGTGGACTTAGATTTAATTAAGGAACCCGTGAACCACAGCAGTGTAGTGCACAGTGTGAAATATAATCATAATGTAAAGGTTAATAAGTTAATTAGCCACATTTAAATGTTTAATTCTAATAAATGTTCACCTATTATGTGTGTGTGGAACCATTTTGTTTCCTCTGTTTACACAGCCTAGGGTTTTCTATCCCAAATGTTCTCTATAGGCATGAAACTCAACGTGTGACCGACTGGCTTTGGTTAAAAAATAATAAAAAAGGAGTTATGGCCTTGATTCTAAATCCCACTTTTTATTTCCAACTATAATATAATGGACTTGAGGAGGTTAAGACACATCCTGGAGCAAGCTGTAATTAATTAATCTACATGACTGGATTTAGCACAAATCCATCTTGGAATTGCAGTTCTCCTCCTTGCTCCTGGGCAGCAGCAAAATTACACTGAGCAGACCAGCACAAGAGTCCCTGGTTACACACTGGCCCAATCTGCCTTGAAAATAAAGCAAAAATAAAGAACTTCAGAGTTCTCCAATGACAACACAAATATATCAGTAAACTTTGGAGTCTGCAGATCACACAAAATATTTTCTTATTTTGGCCAATGTGCTGGGGGGGGAGTAAGATAAATTATTTTCCATGGAATGATCCATGATTGTTACTTCCTTTGTGGGAACTTTGAGTTCAGTCCATGCCTAAGTATGGACACACCCTTCAACTAAAGAACCTATTAATAACATTATTAATGTGATATTTACCCTGAATAGATAGATCTGATTGAAGTGGTGTGACTTCCTCAGAACAAAATGGGAGTAATGTGATATTACAGGGGCTGTAATGAAATGAAAGTTGTTCTGCTTTGTTCAGAATCATCCTTTGTGTTTCTCAATTAAAAACCAAGACAACTGCTTTGTAATTCAACTTATTTACTGTAAAAGTTGAAAATTTGGGGGCATTGGGTAGATTAAAATGTGCTTCTGCACATGCAAGTTACCCAGAAATGTGTAATGAACTGTCCTTATTAGCATTTCTATTATAAAAATATAAAGGCTCATATTGGGAAGGGTTTTAGTTATTGTCTTAATCCAATATTTTGGACACTTTTTGTAAAGAGATCTATCTACAGTTCATCAGCCAATTCATACTTCTATGCTCTCTTCAGAGTATCCATAGCACATCATTCCTCATGACAGTAAACCCGGTTTCTGGGTGCCTGATGTTGACCTCAGCCTACAACAATGGAGCAGCAAACCCAGCATTCCAGAGGGGAAATGCTCAAGGTGCTCAAGGCCATGTTGGACAGGGTTTGGGACAACCTGGGACAGTAGAAGGTGCCCTTACACACAGCAGGGCGTGGAAAGGGATGGGCTTCAATGCCCTTTTCAAACCACTCTGTATTTCTGTAAAATGTTCTATAAAACATTTTCAAATTACCTGAAGAGAGTAATACCCCAACATGGATTTGAAGTTGCAGTGTTTAGACAGAGTTTGTGCCCAGCTGGACTCCGTGGGCACACCTCATGTATCCTTAACAAGTCCAGTGAATTGGAGTTCTGTTCTTTCTGGTCTCATTCTTACTGTCTGCATGTAGATCTCAATATTCTTTCAATCTTCCTTTCCAGCCTTCCTTTCCTGTCCTTTCTGTGCAGTCAGCACAAAGGCAGGAGCATCAACACACTTCTAAGGACAAAAGCCACAAATCTGCAGGATGCAATGGGGACACCAACAACCACAAAGTCCTCAGGATTTCTTTATATGACATGGTTTCATAGAATCCCAGACTGGTTTGGGTTGGAAGGGACCTTAAAGCTCATCCAGTGCTACCCCTGCCACGGGCAGGGACCCCTTCCACTGTCCCAGGCTGCTCCAAGCCCCATTCAACCTGGCCTTGGACACTTCCAGGGATCCAGGGGCAGCCACATCTTCTCTGGCACCCTGTGCCAGGCCTCCCCACCCTCACAGGGAAAAATTCCTTCCCGATATCTGAAAATAAATCTCTCTTCTCCTAGTTTAAACCATTCCCTCTTGCCCTATCACTGTCTGCTCATCTGAAAATCCCTTTCATTGTTCTTTATAAATCCCCTTTAGGCACTGAAAGGGGCTCTGAGCTCTCCTCACAACCTTCTCTTCTCCAGGGAGCAACCCCATCTCCCAGCCTGGCTGCAGAGCAGCCAGCCCTCGGAGGATCTGTGTGGGTCCCTCTTGGACTAGTCCAAAAACCACATCCTTCTTGTGCAAAGCTGTTGTCTGGCTCCCAGCTTTAAAACATAATGAAGTCCTACCACCCTGTGGCATAGACAGACCAAGCCACTTCATTTTACCTCTTTTGCCATCCCCTTTTGCAGATCTCTTCCCACCCTTTTCTCACCCCCAGTTCCTGTGTGAATCCCTTTGATCTGTGCTTTCCTTGTCATCCCATCATCCTTGAATCACGGGCACTACTTCCCATCTCACTCAAAAGATGTGCCTGAGGTCAGGCCCCAATCACCAGAAGGACCCCGCTGTGCTGGGGACAGCAGCACTTGAGATCCCTTCAGAACTGAACTCCTGCTTCCCTCCCTTCAAAGTAGGGATCACTCCAGGCCTCTCCCGAGCTGTTTCAGCTGGGAAACAGCTGAAAAAGCCCTTTGACTGCCCCTCTGATGCTTTTGATTTGACTTTAAAGCATGCCAGCATCAAAGCCACCAAGGAAAGATGACAGGAAATGTAACTTGAATCTTTCATAATGCTGGTGCATAAAAATGTTACAGCTGTACGAAGGAGCAACCTGCTAGTCAATCTTTTGACAATAAATATTTTGGAGGGGATGCTTTCTAAGTTCAAAGGTCTCTTTCTCTTTCATGCATTTCTTCTCTTCTCTCCCTCCTTCAGGCAGCCAAATTTCTCAGTGGTTCAGTTTTGTTGGAGACCCAGGGCTCATTTTGGGAAATAAGTCTCTACCAATTTTTCAGCAAGAAAGTTTTGATCAAAACAAAAAGCAAAACTTGGAACTTCCGCTAGCCTGCTTCCTGAGTTGTAGTAGAGTGAATCCAGAATTCTTCTAGATCATTATCTTCTGCAGTTTTGGTAAATACAGTTAAACTTAAAGTAGGTATATTAGAGGAGTCAGACTTGGTATCATACAACTTCCATTGCCTGCGGAGATGGAAAATGATCTATGATACACCCAGGGCTTGCTTTAAGCAATTCATCCCCATTAATTGCATATCAGATATCTGCAATGAATTGTGAATGACATACTCTGGATGAGTGATGTTCAATCCAAACAAGACTATTAACGTGTCATTCCCAAAGGATTAACACTCCAGCACCGAATCACTCAGATATTGCTCAGATATTGCTTTCAGAGCACTGTATTAACTGAGAAGGGTGTGTATTAATGAAACTCCCTTGGAATAGATTTCCTTTTAAATTGTAGGGCATGTTTTATCTGAGTGGATAGCTAAGATAGTGGAAAGTGGACTGGAAAGTGGATGAATACTAAGGATTAATTTCCTTGGTATTATTAAAAAATATTTCTTTCTTCTTGCTGGTGAGTTGTCACCAGATGTTTTATGCAGCCTTCCAGTTCACAGCGTTTAGATGAAGAAGGAGATCTAGAGAACAAGGTGGAAGAATGAGATGTCTCAGAACTAAGCACAATAAAATCAGTAATATTTGTGGAGGTTGATTCTGTACAAAATAGGGCAACAAAATGGTCATTTCAACCTCATTTTCCAAGAAATGGAGTGCTTACATGTGTTTGCTTGCCATTCCCTAAAACTCCTAACTTGACTGGCCATTTTTACTCAAATTTAGCAAAAGGGCAAACACAACAAAGACATTTAGATGAGTAAAAGTGTATAAAATATACAGATAGATAGAAGAGAAAATCTGCTAGTGTATCTCAGTAAAGCACTACTTCAGTGTCTTGGTTCCATGAGAGGCAGGATATGATCTGCTCAATGCCCAGGGAAGGTCTGGTGACTCTGTGGCTCAGGAATCACCTGCTTTTACATTTTGTCCCAGTACATCCAAAATTAATGATGCCTTTGGTCCAAAAACCTCTTAGACTTTGTACCTCTACTTTCACAGAGCTCTGTTCCTACCCAGACACCTGAGATGAGGAATAATTGCAGGAAGTAGTGCTTTGTTTGCAAAACATCACAAGTCGAGCTGTGCTTTGCCAGAAACACCTTCCTACCACCCACCGTCTATTCCTGCCAATTTTTTGTTGCTCCCCGTGACAGTTAAATTTGCAATTTGATTAATGACTTCATTCCAATGCTTGCAGTGTGTTTTATAGTACTAGTTCCAAGAAAAGAAAGGCAGGTAATTAGACAAATAGAGTGAAGTAGCTCAAAAGACTTTTTAAAGTTGTTAATGCAGTAATAAAGTATCATGAAAAATATGACAGAATGAGGCATCTCTAAAAATATCCCCTTTAAATTGAAGATTTCTCTCTTTTTCTGCATTTTTCCTGGAACAAGGCAGCCAGGTCTTTGCTAATGAACAAAAAGTGCATGTTAGATGTTCCTCTGGCTTAAATTATGAAGCAGGTCTTAAAAGTTGGAACTGGGTGTTCACCTGCAGGTTCCTGGTCATAAAGCACAGAAATCCCAGTTCAAAGAACTGGCTTTAATTGTGACTCACAAACATCACTCTTGGTGCCAAGTTGATAATTGAGATAGTTATTTTCCAGGATGTGCACCAGCAGCTGGGAGCTGTAACCCAGAGAAGTCCTCTTTGAATCATTCGTTATTTTTCAGTAATTGACTAATTTTATCACTCACACCTGTCTTATATAAACCCTGGTGTAACCCAATGGCCTAAAAGAGTTGAGGTAGATCTCCTCTGTCAGTCTTAAGACTCTCTACTTAAAGATTTTATGAAAAAATATTTCAGAAAAATGCATTTTAAGCTTTTGTCAAGGCACAAGCTGGCATAAGCCAACAACGACCCTTACATGACTTAAACATATCAAAACTTGCACGTGGACTTAAACAAGCCAGGAATTCTGGTTTTGACATGCCAAGACTGTTTTTATACATATTAGACATTATCAATTTTATAGATTATAGAGATTATCAATTAAGTGGCACAAATTGAAATGCAGAGATGGTTTTGGGAGGCATCATTGCTCATGATGATGCCTTGATGCCTGCCTGGCACTCCTGCACCCATTAAAGACACAGCTCTACAGGAAAGGATTTCCAGAGGTGGAGATGTAAAGAGAGGAGGTTGATCTGAACTGGGAATAGGAGATCAAAAAACTCAGTCTCTTACGTAACTGCTCTAGGCATTCTTTAAAAAGCAACCGCTCTTCCAAAACTGTTACATAATGTTGCTGATATTGACGTACCTGCCCTTGCTTTGAAGTGCTAAAGGAGATTCAGATTTTTTCTGCAAGTGTTCTGTGCTGTCAGAACTGTAGAAATTCCAAGTTTTTAACTGAATTGCCTGAAGTTATGTTGGATGAATGTGGACCTTGGGATTTCATGGAAGAAACACCCAGAAATTACATTCTTTGAGATCTGACATCTCTAACAGAATACCTGAGTAACTGAGCTTGGAAGACACCTCTGAAGATTGCCCTAATTAGATCCAGGGATAGCAAGTTGCCCAGTTGGGTGTTTCCAAGGATGGAGACTCCATAATCTCTTTGGCCAACCAGTTCCAGGATTTGATCATCTTCAGAGCAGGGAACTTCTCTGGTCAAGTGGAATTTCCTGAGTTTCACATTGCCTGTTTACAGAATGAATGGGAAGGGACTCACCAGGATCATGAAGTCCAACTCTGGCCCTGCACTGACATGCCAACAATCCCACCCTGTGCATCCCTGGGAGAGTTGTCCAATTGGTCCTGGAGCTCTGGCAGCCTTGGGGCTGTGCCCATTCCCTAGGGAGCCTGGGCAGTGCCCAGCACCCTCTGGGGAAGAGCCTTTCCCTGAGCTCCAGCTCCTTGAGAGGAGCTGCTGTCCTCAGTGAGGTCTGACCTCAGACTCCTCTTCTCCAGCTGGACAAGCAGTGTCCTCAGCTGTTCCTTACATGGCCCCTCCTGACCCTTCTCATCAGATAAAGCCCTCCCAGAAGCCAACAAGCTGGGTAAAACAGCAAAAAGTCCTGAAATATTCAGAACACAATCATAATTAAAGAGGACTGTAAAGGTTTTAATTGTTTTATAGACTGGAAAACATCTCTGCCTGGCTTACAGAAAATTGTTTGAGTAATAGAACTTCAGAATGTCACGTTTTATAAAGTAATCACAGTTCCCACTGACATTTAGCTTATCCAGTCCTACTGCATTTCATCAGGGGCAGTTCCAGGAGTAAAATAAATCCCTTCCAGAAGTTTTTCCTTGTGGTTATCACAAGAATATAAAATAAAAGATTAAAATGACCATATGGAAGTCACAGAAAATCTGTTATTACACCACATTGGCTGTAGCTATGGCAGCACAATAAGCAAAGAAACTTTTTTGTGAATTTCTTATATTTAATATTACCCATATGATTAACAATAAAACCCCTAAAATTACTGCTTACCAATATTCAGCCTCCTGAAGGAGAAAAAGAGGTAAATAGGGACTCTAGGGTGCCCACATTGATGGGAGAGGTAGCTCCCCAAATATTCCATCAGCTCCCTTGTAGCTGTTTCAAATTCCACATCTGTGGCAAGGGAGTTCTCCAGGAACAAGTCTCTTCCTGGGAGCTCTTTCACTTGAGGGTTTTCCACATCCTTTCTTTAAACTCAGAATGTCTGATTTAACTTCAAATTATCTTTCCCATCCTCTCCTAATTGAAAATCCTGAACCTTCAGGGCTCCCTGTAGAATGTTTGCTCTCTTTCCTACTCCCTGGGTCAAGTCCCTTCCTTATCTTTTTATGCCTTTGGAAGTAAAGCTGTTTAACACCCAGCTTAATGTGGAGGAAATTAGATGTGCCCCAACCATTATTTCTTTTTTTTTTTTTTTTTCTTTCTTTCTCTCATTTGTGTTACAGGGAATGTCTTGGTTGGGTTTGAGGCTGTTACAAATTCCACTTGTTGTTTTGGAGATGTATGAGGGTTATCAATGTAAAAATACCAGTGCTGAGAGTCAGAGATGGTTTAAGTCCCTTTTCCTGAGATGTTCTGCGAAATTCTAAAAGAGGTGTGCCCTCACTCTTTGGTTTACAAGACCAATGGTTTTCATAAACTACCAGTGTTTTACAGGTTGAGTATTTGGTTTTTGGGGCTCCAAGAAGGGTGAAGGGCCATTAGGAGGGTGGGGAAGGAGGCAGGGCAGAGAAGCTGGCTGATAGTGGTGGATGATGTCCCACTGGTTGGCAGCTCCCTGCTGCCAACAGGAATGGTGAGGTTGGCAGGGAGCACCAGCAGAGGACGTTGTGGGACAGGGAGGAAGGTACTGTGCACTGTTTGGGTTTGTGTGGAGAGGGGGATAAGAGTTCCAAACATCCATGCAAACATGTCTTTGACACCTCCTCTGGGCTGGTTCCCTGTTATTCCTCATGACTCTGAGCTCCATTGCTGTGCTGATGTGCTGAGAGTAGAACCTGCCCCTAGCAGGAAGAGACTTTACAGCCAACACAGAGAGCACCTGTGTGTTCTCCAGCCCCAAATCCCTGGAACAGCAGCTGGCAGCCTCCTAAGAGCAGGTTAGAAAAGGTCAGAAACGGGGAGGAAGCCACGAGATCCAATTTCATCATGTGTCTCCTCACCTTCATACCCAGAGAGGCAAAGATGTCAGAAGAGCTGGCGGTGACCTCTGGATGTCACACTGATTAATTGGGGGAGTTTGCTTTCACCCCAGGACACCAAGTGCCTGGTTAGATTAATTATCATTCCCTCACAAGGCTATTGCTCTTCTAGTGCCTCCTTCTACAGTCCCTACAACTCTCCTCATGCAGTGTGCGATGTTTACAACAAACATTTTGAGGAGCATGGCGGCAACTTCTAAACACACCCTTCTTTTTGTATGGGTTGAAAACACCAGTTACTCATTATTCTGTTTAAACCAATGAAAGACAGATTCCCAAACTGGATGTCACTAAATAGAAACTGCCTTTTTTAGAATGATAGCATGCACAAATAGCAATGTAAATATATTAATAACAAGTTTTCTTGTGAAAATGCTATTATATCCAGGAATGACCTGGATGTCACAGAATGCCTCAAGTCTTGGCTTCTGCAAAATGAGAAGTCAGCAGCTGTATCTTAAATTTCAGGTTTTTATGCTACTCTTTCCAAAGAAGTCTGGAGTCACAGATTAACAGATTCAGAGAATTCTATTATTTGATTTGGTTGGAAGGGCCCTTAAAGCCCATCCAGTGTCATGCCCTGCCATGGGCAGGGACACCTTCCACTGTCCCAGGCTGCTCCAAGCCCTGTTCCAACCTGGCCTTGGACACTGCCAGGGATCCAGGGGCAGCCACAGCTTCTCTGGGCACCCTGTGCCAGGGTCTCCCCACCCTCAATTGGGTGACAATTCCTCCCAACAGCCCATCTAATCCCTGCCTCTGGCAGTGGGAAGCCATTCCTTGTGTCCTGTCCCTCCAGACCCTTGTAAGTAATCTCTCTCCAGCTCTCCTGTGGCCCCCTTTAAGTGCTGATCGGCTGCTTTAAGGTGTCCCTGGAGCCTCCTCTTTCCCCAAGACTAAACCACCCCAGTTCTCCCAGCCTTTCCTCCCAGCAGAGCTGCTCCATCCCTCTGCTCATCCTGGTGCCTCCCCTGGACTCTCTCCAGCAGCTCCAGGTCCCCCCTGTGCTGGGCCCAGGGCTGGAGCAGCTCTGCAGGTGGCTCTCACCTGAGCCCAGGGGCAGAGGGGCAGAATCCCAATCCCTTTCCTGCTGCCCAGGGAAGCAGGAGTTTAGTTCTGAGCCCAGCAATTCCCCTGTCCAGGGGCACAACTCCTGCCCTGGGCAGTGCCCAGCCCTGAGCAGAGCCCAGAGAGGCTGTGCAGGCTCCTCCCTGGGGATGTTCCAGAGCCCTCTGGACACTGCTGTGCCCTGTGCTCTGGAGTGGCCCTGCTGGAGCACGGAGGTGGCACCTCATGAGCCACACAGGACCCTTCCAGCCTGGCACATCCCGGGGTTCTGGGACTTATTGGTTTGGGAAGAGCACCTGTCACCTCATTGTCAAACCCAGAGCCACGGTGTAAATCCCGAGAAAGGACATGAAAACCTGGAGATGTTTGAGAGGAGAACGGTTTGGTGTGAGAACTGCACTTTGAGAGATCATAAATGGGTTGATTTTCTGAGCAAACTGGTCTGGTTTTCAATTGTGAAAGTTGATTTGTGCTTTGGAAAAAAGCATCGTGATCCAGGGAAAGGGACCGAAAATGAGCAACCTGCCTAAGTTCCAAATTAAAGACCAAAATGACTTCCTTATCTGTGGAGACACAGCTGGCAAAGATGGATTAATTTGGTATTCATGTCTCATCCTAATAGAAGAAGACTTTCAGACAAAAGTGATTGAAAATCTTTTGAACATTATGTATAGTTTGTGGTATATTTTATATAAAATTTATTTTAAATGTATGTAGAAAGTGCTTAGTAAAATTGTATTTCCTCTTTTTCCTGATATTCCAATGAGATGTTGTTCTGGTGCAACAACTGCCTGGAGAAGAAAAGGTTCTGGGTGACCTAAATGTGGACTTCCAGCAACTGAAGGAGCTGACAGGAAAGATGGAGGGAGAATATTTACAAGGGATTGAAGGACAGGACAAGGGGGAATGGATTTCCATCTCCAAGGGCAGGGTTAGATGGGATATTGGGAAAGAATTCCTCCCTGTCAGGGTGGGGAGGCTCTGGCACAGGGTGCCCAGAGAAGCTGTGCCTGTCCCTGGATCCCTGGAAGTGTCCAAGGCCAGGCTGGACGGGGCTTGGAGCAGCCTGGGATAGTGGAAGGTGTCCCTGCCCATGGCAGGGGATGGCACTGGGTGATCCCCAAAATCCCTTCTAATCCAAATTATTTGGGATTCTGGGGTCCTTTGTGATTGTGAAGATAGGAAACATTGGGTTTTCCACCTGCTTGAAGAAGGATCTGGCAAAGCTTAATTAAATACAAGAGGCCACTGTAGCCAGGCTCCTCAGAAATCATTCAGGACCAAGAAAGCCTTTAAGTGAGGTCTAGTTTAGCAGGGCTGGAGCTTTATTTAATCAGGACTAAGGTGCACAGCAGTTATTTGTGCCAGCCCCTCTGAAGAGAACACAACCTCACAACAACACAACCTCAATATTTCCTTTTTGAACCAGACATATCCATAACAATAACAGAGTAAAACCTTTTGTGATTGCATCAAATCCATAACTGAGCTACATAGTGACACACAAATAAGTTCTGAGACATATGACTTGTCCCATCCACCTTCTAGGTGTCCAGGGGAAGAAAATCCTTTGTTTCTCTCTGTGATGGAGATCTCTGGGGACTAAAGACACATTTTGTGCATTGTAACAGCACCACAGCACAGGAGCTATTTTATTAAATCTTCCTTTCCTTCACCAAAATATATAAACCACATCCAACAGGTACCTTTACAGATTTGTCTTCATAGGACGGGGGGTTTTGTTGTTTGGTTTTTGGGGTTTTTTTTTCTGACAAGAAGATTAGCCCCAGTTCCGATTGAACTGAACTCATGATGGAAACCGGAAATTTCGTTTCTACTAAAAGTAATTTTATCATCACCTTAACCATTTTAGGAGCAGGGATCAAGTGGGGCACAGACACAATGATTTGCAAAAATCATGAGATAAAAATAAAGAAAGAATGGCAGTTGCTTTTACTGAAGACAGGACATGAGAAAAGGCTTTTGCAAAGAGGCAGACACAGTCTTCTGAGCTTGTGATTCTTAGGACAAAATGTTATGGACATAAACTGCCTTGAAATACTTAAATCAGGAACCAGGCAGACTTTGAGACTTTCAGAACTCCTGTATGATCTCATCAACAGATGCTTCCCAAAGTCTTTTACTTTCTCTAGTCAGATTTTTTTACCATTTTTACAGCCTTCCTAAAGACAGATGACAGCCCAAACCCATGCTTTCCTGAAAGAAATCTCATTACACTTCAGGTTCCCCAATGGCATCTTCAAGCAATTCAAGCCACTCCTCCCCCTATAGTGATCCTAGCAAAGCTACTTCCACAGAGATCATTTTTATTCTGTAGGTATTTTAGCCTATTATGACAGACCAGAATTTGCAGCTGATGAATTGTCTTTTTTTTTATTTCTTTGAGGAAACCTCTGGCGACCCTGATATTTAATGCTATCGGATTGGAGCAGCGCACCATCAGTAATTTCTGAGCTTGGCTGTTTTGTTCCCTTTCCAGAACCACCTCTCTGTTGCTGAGCTATTCCCCATTTCCAAAAGTTGAGTGCGAAGCCATAGAGAGGAAAATGTAAATGAAAAAGTTCCTCATGCAGTCTGGCTATGACATGATTACAACTAGGTTAAATGTATTAGTTCTCCACATATTACACTAGAGGTCATGCAACATCTAATTTATTTCCTTGACTTTCACATTTCACAGTCCCCTGAATGTAATTCCTTTCAATTTTCCCTGCTGTCGGTAATTGGTGTGTCACACATCCCTCTTTTCCAATAGACTCCCTCTGATTATCCTGGCATTGCATTCTGTGTATCCATTAACAACCAGGGATCATACTTTCCCCTAGGCCTGCTTTCCATTTCTCTCTCTCACACACTCATTCATTTGGTAAGGGCACCAAGTCCTCATATATTTCATGTTTAGAAAGGGTGGTATTTTCTTAAGGAGAACAAAACCTGACCCCACAAAACTTGCCAGTGGCTGAGGTTGTCTTTCAGCCCTCACTTTTTGTCTTGGATTTCACCTTCCCCTGTGATGTCTGGCAGTGCTTTCAGAAAAATCTCCTCTAATGCAGGCAGGGATTTCAATCATCATGCCACATCTTTAAATGCAAGTGACAAAGAAAACATAAAGTTGAGATTATTTTGTAAACTGTTGCAGGGAAAATATAATATCAAAGAAGATAAGAGTTCAATTTTGTTTTCAGCTCTCAAAGCTCCTCTTGCCACTTTTATTGCTTTCCTATAAAGGGTCTCAGGGTCTTCATCTGGTAGTAGCACTAATTTTGTGATCATGAGAGTCTGAGTTCCAGCAAGCAGATATTTCTTACATCTAGTTTTAAAAAGAGGAGAAACTGACTTGTAATTTCTTAAAATAATCTGTGCAGATCAAGACGGCAAAGAGCCTCTCACTATTCTCCAGCTCACAGTGGTTCAAAATTCAATGCGAATGAGATTCAATCTTTTACGTGTCTCTTAGTTATTCCCAGGTTTTAATCTGTCCCAGCAGGAACTGGGATCTCTTTGTACACAACACCTCTCTGTCATTTTTTTACTTCCCACTTCCCCGGGTTTTGAGAACCTCTTTTGCTGTTCTCTTGGCACCTGACTGAAATAATTCTTTTTTGGCTTTCACTTGTGAAGTGGAATTTATGTGAAGAAACACTTGCAAGTCCAAAACAGGGAAGGTTGTAGAAGGAAAAAGAAATTCATGGGGATGTCCATTCCAGCCTCCTTCCTCTCTTGGCAAACCCTCCTCTCCTCATCCCTGCTGCTTTTGCCATTTCAACCCTATCTGAACCTATTTCTGTGGAGTTTTGAGGTCTTGATGGGATAATTCAAAAAGACAAAAGACATGTGGGCTGTCCTGTCTTATCAGGCCTGCCGAAATGATTCCTCTATGAGGCTGGACATCTCCTCTTAGAAATGCTCTGACATTGGTAAAAGGTGTGTTTGTCAAAGGATAATGGAAATACAGGAATACAATGGAAATACAGGACTCACAGTCTACCTTTGAGGGGATTTCACAGAGCTGGGAGACCTCCCAAGCAAGTGATCAATTCAGAATTAGCTGCAGATTTTTTAAAATTCAAATCCATTTTGATTTCCAGATAGTTTTGCTGCTGAAACTATTCTTTCTGCAATATGATTTGCCTGTAAAGAGTGAAAATTACTGATTTGATTTTATTTAGAGGAATCCCAAAAAATCTTCCCATTTCAATAGGACCAGTTGGCTTCTGGGTTTTTTATCCTCTTCCCCTTCTCTTTCCTCTTTTCCTTCCCCTTCCCCCTTTTCTTCCTGTCTCCAAAGGTCTATTTATTTATTTTTCCAAATCAGGTTTCATGCCTTTTTCTATGATCTACTCAAAATCTATTTTTTAGGAATCAGATCCACCCCAATTGCTCCTGGTTGTGTATTTTTTAAGTCACAGATATTGTGGGGATGAAAATCTGACAAATAATTCAATCAGAGTATAAAAATGCCAGATGGAGACTCCCTCTTCACAACAAGCCTCACAGAAAAGATGAGGGGGAATGGGTACAGGTTACTGCCAGGGAGATTCTGACTGGATACCAAAGGGAAATGTTTCACAATGAGAACAGTCAGCCATTGGAATGATCTCACCGAGGACGCAGTGGATTCTCTAACACTGGACACTTTTAAGTTTTCTCTGGGTGGGCCATCCTGTCCAGATGAAGAGTACCTGGATCAGATGACCCTTGACATTCTTCCCAGTATTCCATGTTTCCATGATTTAACTTGCAACAAGACAGCAGAGTTACTCTAGTGTAGGCTAATCTGCGGACAGCTGGGACAAGGAATTCTGCTGACCTGTATATTCTAGAACGTGTGGTTTTATTGCAAGGGTCGTGGGTAAAAGGGCCTTGCCTTCAGCCACCAGCCTTGGCTGGAGGGGAGTCCCAAAGAGAGAGGGAGAAAGAACAGCAGGGTGAGAGCTGAGAGAGAAGGGAGAGAGAGAGCAAAGGGCAGGGGGACAGAGCAGGAGAGAGCAAGAGTAGGGGGAAGAGGAAGGGTAAGAGAGCAGTTCAGAGGAGAGGTAAGAGAGTTAAGAGAAGAGGTAAGAGGTAAGCGAGGTCCTTGTTACAGTACATTATATCTCCTTTTGTGATGAATATTCTAATTTACAGTGACCAACCAACACAAGACACAAAATCCTATAAAATCTACATACAGCCTTTAAGAACTACTATATTACCATACTGTGTTATATTTTAACTCTAAAACGACTCTTTAGACTTTTGTTTTGCTACACTGACCTTTGGATCCCTTAGCTAGCAGAAAAGGTATTGTTCAATCAAAAGGGATTCTCCTTCAGCTAGCTGGGCTATTTGTTTCAGGTTATACAGTAACTAAGACTCAGTATCCTACAACTCAAAGTAAGCTTTTCATTTCTATTTCGATTATAAGTTTCATATTTTCAGGAATCTTTTGCTAAGCAATCATATTTATAAGGTTTCCCTGATTCATCTTCCCCACCACTCTTGTCCTTGCAGGGACACAAGGTCTTGTGTACAGGAAGCCGCTGGGGTCTCCTGTGAGATTTTCTCCTCCTGCATTGCTCTTGTCTTGCAATCACTTTCTTTCCCCACAGTGAAATAAGTCACCAAACACCAAACATGATCCCTGTTCCACTGCACTGTGCTTAGAATCACCAACCTGGAATGATTTGGGTTGGAAGGGGCCTTAAAACCCATCCAGTGCCTTCCACTGTCCCAGGTTTTCTCCAAGGCCCATCAACCTGGCCTTGGACATTTCCAGGGATGAGGTGTACCTTCAATTCAGGAATTTCTTCAATTCCCTCGATGCACTTCTGCCTCTTTAACTGCTCTGAAGTAGCAGATTGCCAGCTTATACTGCAGCAATTACCTTTAAACAACCCATGCCCATAAAACCTTGGAGATCACTTAGGCTTCCTCTGTTCAGGAGAGTCAATTGCTGCTTTTTCAGGATGCTGCAGTCCATTGAAATCTGGGGTAACATACTGCAGCAGTTACTGAATACCAGCCTCTCCCTTTGCCTGGCAGGGAGAACAAATCATAATTCAAATTAACCTCGCTGTGTAATGAAATTTTGTTACGTGTCATTATGTTATATTATATAGTATCTATAAATCAATCCCAGCAAGCCATTTGCTTCAATGACAGGTTTTGTGTGTGACACAGTGAAGGTGGAATCCTCTCAAGGAATAATTTTTCAAATAACAGCGAATTCCAAAGTGGAAAACGTAGAATTTCGTAAAACAACAGCATTTCGGACCCCCAAAACACTTCATTATATTTAAGAACCAGTGGAGACAGCTTTCACAATGCATTTTGCTTAATTTAATTCCAACAAGCAGGTTGGTTTTCCTGACAGCCTTCTGGAGGAAATTGTGCCCAAGTGCCCCCAAATCCAGCTGTCAGAATTCCTGCCCTGCTCTTGGACCGTGTCACAGAGTCCCTTCTATCCCCAGCATAATTCTGGGTTACCACAACCTCCAGCAATTTGTTTGTGGTTTAGCAAGAACATTTCCAAGTTTCCGCCTCGGAAAAAAATCTATCTACAGGCAATTTTGATGTTTGAAGTGCTCTGCTGCATCCAAAGGTGTAGCCTTAAAAGGTTTTTAATTGATTGCTTGAAATGTTTCAGAATTAATTGGGCGTGTTGCTTCTTGGATATTTTGCTCTCCCAACTATTGTGTTCTACTTGTATTTCAGTGTCCAAGTGAAGCTTTCAGTATGATTGGTTTTATGTTTCCAAGCCAGTATTTTTCAAAATGCTATGGAGTAAAAAAAGAAAAAAAAAAAAAAAAAAAATTAAGAAAAGAGAGAGAAAAAAATGTTTAGGGAAGCCTGATTTTTGCAGTTTGCTTCATTCATACTCAGATTCTTCCCACATTTTAAAGAGCACAATTAACTAAACATGAATCTGGCCTGATTCACCATAATTTTCTCGGGTTTATGTGGAGTAAGTGTTGCTTTTAATGCCATTACAAAAGCATAAAACTAAAATAAGGCAGCAGTAATTCAATTCCAACACACATCCCAGGTAGTAAAAACGTCTGTAGGGGAAGAGCTTCAAATACATTTAGATAAATAGATGCTTCAACCACCCAACACACAAGGTTTGTGAGTATTCCTGGTCCATGGCTGACTTCCCATCCTTGTCCCTGGGAGCTGTGGGTGTGAGCTGAGGGCAGGCTCTGCCTCACAGACATCACAGCACCTTCAGCATTTGGGGTTTGCTGCTTTATCTTCCTTGGCACCGCTGGAGAAAATCAGATTTGCAAAACCGAGGTGCAGAATCAGTTTAGTCCTCAGGTTGCTCAGTAATTGCCAGTTTTGCCAAATTCATTCCTGGTGCAGCTCCATTTGTTCCCCATGAAATTATGTGTGCTGAATTTTGCCCAAAGTGGTTAAAAGCCTGAGGAGACATTAATTTTTGTAAATTTTGGAGGCCCTACCAACACGAGAAGGAGAAGGTTAGTGATGTAATTTGGGAGGCAATGGACAAGAAAAGGATTTAATTAAGGGTAATGGGGAAGCATTAAGGCAAAGGAAATTTGCCAGGAGGTTGATTTAAAAACATATACAAATTCTCAGCGCTCTGATCAATTTAACTGTTCAGTAGGCACCAGAATAATGCTGGAGTCCTACCGTTTGAAGCAATTAAATGCATGTGTTTAAAATAGCAAAAACACATAAACCACAAATAGAATGTGACATGGGTCTCTTTCATCACCAGGTGCCTCTGCTTGGAATATTTTTTTTTGCCAGCAGGAAGGCAAGACCTGGCAAAATATGATAATATTGCCAATTACTTGGATTATTAATTCATCGTCTTTGAGTCTAGTTTGTTTTAAAGTTTGATTCCAACTGTTCTAATAAAGTGCAGTTAAGTGAGCATGACAGGACATGGGGGAATGGCGTTAAGCTGAAGGAGAGCAGGGTTAGATTGGATTTTGGGAAGAAATTCCTCCCTGTGAGGGTGGGAGGCCCTGGCACAGGGTGCCCAGAGAAGCTGTGGCTGCCCCTGGATCCCTGGCAGTGTCCAAGGCCAAATTTGGATGGGGCTTAGAGCAGCCTGGGACAGTGGAAGGTGTCCCTGCCCATGGCAGGGGTGGACTGGATGACTTTAAGGTCCTTCCAACCCAAACGATTTATAGGATTCTATAAGACCAGAATTTTAATTCAATTTCCTTAAATGTAATTTATTTTTTCCTGTTTGTCCTTTATTTTTCTTTTCTCCAAGCAAACTGCAATTAAATACATTCCTGAAATACTGAGGAAAGCAAGAAGATTTTCCAAAGTGTTCTGTAAATTGGAAGAATAGTCCATATTAAAAATCTCACTTCCTGTGGTGCATCTTTGGCTGAAAAGCCATTGGAAAGCTCCATGCTTAAGTTTAGAGCTGCTTATTTACATTCCATTCCGTGAGTATTTAATGCCATTGATTTCCCCATTTGGACACATCATTAAAGGACAAGGAGACACCTGTGCTCTCGAGAGAAATTATTGAGTGGGGTGATAAAAAGGGAGAAGATTAAGAAGGCTACTTGCAAGAGAGAGGCACAGGGAGCTGAGGAAGTGTGTCCCTGCAATTCCTCAGCTGTCACCTCACAGCCATGTGACAAAATTGATGGAAACACCCTCAGCTCCATGGCTGGAAACTGGGCCCTGATGGCATCACACAGGTGATGGACCAAAGTGTGTGACAGTTCCATGGGGCTCCCCGCTTGGAAAGGCAGGCAAAGAATTGCTTGGTTTGGCAGTTTGGGTTGTTTTCAGCACCCTTCTGTGCCAGGCATTCATCTTCCTCAGGTGGGTCAAGGTGCTTCCATGAGCAAAACCTTCCCAACACACCTCAGTCAAGTGAAATCACTCCTGTAATTAATTTAATTCACTTTAACACTGACAGAAAAACACTTAAAACTTACATGGTTTAAGATATTTTTCCCCTCATTATTTTTCATTGCAAAAAAATTATTCTGGAGGTGTTCACTGAATTTATTTTTCCATCCTCTCTTTTTTGACAGCAGACTAGTGACCCTGACACTGGTCATGTAAAAAAAATCAAAAAATATACATAGAGCGAACATAAATTTGAACTGAAATCAGATTAAATCTAAATACAGAATCTTTAGACAAAGAAAAAAAAATTGAATATGCTGATTTAAGGGGACAGTACTTGGCAGAGG
Source organism: Sylvia atricapilla (assembly GCF_009819655.1). Classification (NCBI taxonomy): domain Eukaryota; kingdom Metazoa; phylum Chordata; class Aves; order Passeriformes; family Sylviidae; genus Sylvia; species Sylvia atricapilla. Next base: position 6,587,269 of record NC_089148.1, read on the forward strand.
ACATTATAGATTGATAAAGATGTCAGCAGGATGAGAAATAAGAGGACCCCAAACGAACAGTTCTGGTCTCCTGCAGAGGCTGTTATCTGTGTTGTGACCTTTTGAGCAGGACTCTGTGAGATGAGAAGAGACAGATAGGAGGCAAAAGACCTCTTATCTCAGATCTCATTATCTTTAAGGCTCACAGTCCTGGGTCAGGTCAAGAGAAAGAGACATAAGCATAGTACACTGTGGGTGATGGTTCTTCATGGCAGCACTGAGCCTAATGCAAGGCCAGTGCAGAGCACACAGCATCCCTCTATTTTCCCCAGAGCACATGTCAGGCATTTCCTCCTTCTCTGCTCTTATCCCTGCTCCTCCCAAACCTGGAACCATCTGATTTATTCCTCTTGGCACTTCCCTCAGCCACCTTCTGCTATTTCCTCCTGGCACAGACTTTGTCCAGAGACACTTCTCAATCAGCAGTTTACTCCCTCAGAATGTTAATAACACACCTGTATCATATAAACCAAAAGGCCATTCAAACAAATGAAATACGAATTTTAAGCAAAATATTTCAGCCACAAATAAAATAATATCTTTTTCAAAATCCTTGCAAGTTGCAGTTTCTTTTATAGCATGAGAAATGTTTGTTCACATGTTCCCATTCATCTCCCTCCAGTTTTTATTTGTATGTGCCCTGCCTGATGTCATCTCCCCTCTCTTTGTTAAGGACTGTCCTTACAACTTCAGAATTATGGGAAGGATTTTCATCTCCTCTTCTAAGGATAGGTTTTGACAATCCAGCTGCCAGAATACTGGGTGTTCACCCATCACTGTCCTCATTTACTGAAGGAAGGCATTCAGTTTTTTAGAGAAGTGATTGTGAAGAGCCACTAGGGTCTCTATAGCTGGAGGAGTTTAAAGGAATCCCAGAATGGTTGGGGTGGGTGAAGTGACCCTAAAGTCCATCCAGTGGCCACCCTTGCCATGGGCAGGGACACTTCTAACCATCCCAGATTGCTCAAGTCCCAGCCAAGCTGGCCTGGGACACTTCCAGGGGTGTGGCAGCAAGAACAGGCAAAATGGTGTTGTCCTCATTCACAACACAATGGAATTTTCTCCTCTCTCTAAGCTCATGTTCCCATTTTCTCTCTGAGCCTCATTGTGTCCCACCATCTCAGCTCATGTGTAGGTGCACTTCTCTACTCAGCTCAGCTGTGGAAAGCCAAGCTGTCCCATTATTCCGAGTATTTTTGCCTAATCTTTTTCCAGTGTCAGCTCCTGACTCCACTTCTGCCCTGTGCCTGCAGGACCATGAGCTGTGCCCAGTTGTCACCACTGCTCCCCTCTCTGTCACATCTACAGTGGCTTTCCTGTCCCTCCTCCTCCCCTTCACCACATCTCCCCTCATGGGACCCCTGCATGTGTCCTTCCAGGTGTGTTTGTGTCCTTGGCCCAACTCAAAAAGTACTGAAAAACTCACCAAAGTATCCAATAAAGATCAAAATCCCATCATCCACATGGACATTCAGAGGGTCTGTTCTGCCTGGCGGGTCAGCTCATTTTATGAATCACCTGCCACAATTTTATTTTATCTCAGTGAAGCCAGAAAGAAACAGAATGGCAGGAACCTGCTTCAATGTCAACCTCATTAAGCTTTTAACAAAATCACGTTAAAACAAAGATTAACATATTTTTAGGAGGAAAGAAAGGACAGCAACAATAATTTTGTATTAGTGCAAGTTTTCGGCTGGTATCTGCTCAGAACTGTGAAAAAAAAAAAGGATGAGTAGATAAATGAGGATAATTTTTATTTCCTGCTATGTTTAACACTGCTGTTATTCTCTGTCTCCTTTATGGCTGGTGTGGGTATAATTTTAGAGGAAAAGAAAGAAAAAGAGTAACCTAGTCACCTCCCTGCCACCCTTTAACCTGTGTTGAACTGCAGAACCAGCACCACAGCTCATCATTTTACCTACACAAAGGCAACAATTACAGGATTTTCATTCCACCACCCCGTGTTCTACCTCCTGATTGTCTCATTGCAATATTGCAGTATTGATAGGACAATTTCTGAGCCGCTCTGTAATATTTTATTCCACCAAATGTAAATCTGCTGTGATTGCCTAATCCTTCTGGTAGCACTGTGCTGATCTGTCTCTGTGCTAGCGAGATGGTGCCCAGAGGAACAGCCCCAAAAGGGTTCATTTCCTCATCTACCCAGTCCATAAAACACACACCTCATAATGTCAACTAAAACAAGGAGTCAGAGGTCCAGCAGAGCTGGAAATATTGGCTCCATGTTGAGTCTCTCTGGGATCCATGAATCCCTAAGTAAAGAGGGAGTAAATTGCTATAAATTCCAACTGGAATATAAGAGGCAGCTGAAAAGAGGGCTTTTGTGAAATGGAAATTGAGGCTCCTGGAGCTCAGCCGGGCTGTCAGATGTTTAACTTCCTAGCGTGAGAGGAAGTCATTTCGCCAGGAGGAATTAACAAAGAATGCTTTCATATTGCAGTTTTAAATTGTTTCTCTTATCATCAAATTATATCATGCATGGAAGCGACAGAGGGAAAGAAGTTCAGAACATGAGGAAGCATGAGCAGGATGATTAGCATGTTTTCCCTGAGGTATGGATCCAGCAAGAGAAACACAGTGCAGTTTAAAGATCAGGGTCAGAATTGCTGGGCACGAAAAGGAAAAAGATTTGCAGCGTGAAACTTGTTTAAACCGAATCCATCAGGCATCTTTATATTGGCATAAATAGTTTCACATATTCTAAGTACGCTTCGCTAAGTGATCAGAGTTCTGGGGGTGCTTCCCATCTCAGCAGTTGATAAGGAACCTTTAGAGAGGAGCGTTGGAACAACTTGAGGATAATGTTTTGTCAAATGTTAAAAGCATTTGAAATCACTGCTGATTCCTTCAATGATCAGCTTAAACCGTTGTTAAACTTAGTTTTTTATAGAAGAAAATTAACTTTGTTTTGATGACATAGTAATTTCTTCAGTGTTCAGCTCTTCCATTTTTTCCCTCCCACAAAGGGAATGAATTACTAAGTCCCACAAAGGGACTTAGGAGAAATATAACTAAAGTCAAGCACCTCTTTCCCCACAATTTATCATAAAACATGTGGATATATGTTTATTTAAAAAAAAAATAAAGACAAAATCAAAGCATGAGTAAGGTTGGAAGGGACCCCAGTGTGTTGTCACTGCTCCAGCAGGGCCACCCCAGAGCACGGGGCACAGCAGTGTCCAGAGGGCTCTGGAACATCCCCAGGGAGGAGCCTGCACAGCCTCTCTGGGCTCTGCTCACGGGCTGGCACTGCCCAGGGCAGGAGTTGTGCCCCTGGGCAGGGGAATTGCTGGGCTCAGCCCCTGCCCCTGGCTCTGGGGCCATCGCTGGGCCTGGAGCAGAGCCTGGGGCTGCTCTGCCCTCCCTGCACACAGGGACAGACATGGGGACACACAGGGACAGACATGGGGACACACAGGGACACACAGGGACACACAGGGACAGACATGGGGACACCCAGGGACAGACAGGGACAGACATGGGGACACACAGGGACAGACATTGGGACAGACATGGGGACACTCAGGGACAGATATGGGGACACACAGGGACACACAGGGACACACAGGGACAGATATGGGGACACACAGGGACAGACAGGGACAGACATGGGGACACACAGGGACAGACATGGGGACAGACATGGGGACACACGGGGACAGACATGGGGACACACAGGGACACACAGGGTCACAAAGAGACTGACATGGGGACACACAGGGACAGACATGAGGGCACCCAGGGACACACAGGGACAGACAGGAACAGATATAGGGACACCCAGGGACACACAGGGATAGACAGAGACTGACATGGGGACACACAGAGACAGACATGGGGGCACCCAGGGTCACCCAGGGACAGACATGGGGGCCACTCAGGCACAGACATCCTGGGACACCCAGGGACACCCAGGGTCACCCAGGGCCACCCAGGGCTGAGGGCCCCTCTCCCTGGGGCTCCTCTCCAGGCTGAGCAGCCCCAGCTCCCTCAGCCTCTCCTGGGCACAGAGATGCTCCAGGCCCTTCCTCAGCTCCAGGAGCTCCTGTCCCTGCTGGGCTGAGGAGTATAACAAAGTATAACAAAACATCTGAAAAAAATTATATCAAACAGTATATAAACCACTAGGAACAGTATCTAAAATAAATATAGATAAACATAGTCTGATACAAAATACTAAATCCACTGTGCAAATACAATAAACCCAGTACATAAACACTCAGGAAGTTTATATAGAACACTTTGATCAGAAAAAAAAATATATATTAAAGTGCCACTTGGTGCTTCCATGTCACCATGCCATGCCCAAATGGAGTGACAGATTTTTGGCATCTCCACTCCTTGCTGCCACAGTCCCTGGGTGCTGGCCTAGAGCTCCAGGGTGTGATGTTTCCTTGTGCCTGATGGCATCTCCAGGCACCACAGTCTGTGTGCTCACTTTTTGCCCCAGTGAAGAATGTTTTCATGAAATTTTACATCCTAGAATCTCCTGAGGAATCCACAAGGATCAAATCTAACTTTACTGTCAGGAGCTGGTGTACTCTTTTTCAAGGATGGTCTCATTCTTTCTCCTTTGTCATTGTTTCGTCTTTTGCCTTTATAGATGCTCAGACTTGTGGCTGTTGGCCTCAAATTCTGTCAGGGTTGGTATAATCACCGTTTAAAGTGAATTAGAGATATTTTGTGTTACGTGTTGAGAAGAGGTGGGTTGCACACCCTCCCATTGTCACCAAGGCAGGGACGAAAGCAGAGCTTGCCACTTGCACAGAACATTCCACAGCTGTCACTTTTCACACTGAATTCCAGAGAGTAGCTCTGTTCCTTCTGCAAAAACCTTTCTTGCCTTACACCCAGCTTCTCAATTTCCCTTCCCCAGGTCTGCTGCTGAAGAGAGCATCAGGCCTGTGGGTCATTTGTCCACGGGTCTGCCAAAGGGCGGGTCATGGATCCATGCTGGAAATTCCAGTTAAATTAGCTCAGTGGGAGATTTTTGTCACTGATACGCTAGAAAGCACTTCAGAAATGTGCAGGCAAATAAAAAAAATAAGCCGGTTCCAATCTGTTTTACAAAATCTCAGCACTGTCACTGCAACATAAACACTTTATTTTTTATGTACTTTGGTGCGAGACATTCCCTGTCACTGGTGCAGTTTGCAATTACAGGGAAGTGAGGCAGAAAATAGCAGCTCCAGAACAGATTAAAGTAATGAAGTTTGAACTATTATTTGAAAGGTTGTTGTATTTTAATAAATATTTAATCTCCTCAGCCGCACGGATCCCTAATTGATCTTTAACTATTATTGTTCCTGGACGTTTCTCATCAACTACTAATTGCTGGTTAAGGCAATGGGGAATCAAGAGGATAATGACAGTGGCTGTGGGAGATTGTTACAACATTCAAACATGCTTAATAAATATTTTTAACAGCCTTTGCTGAAAATGAAGGCCTGAAGTTCATATCAGGTACTGGATGGGCCTCTCACAGTTCCATGATCATATTCCAATAAACCATTACTAATAATTTATGTCCAGTTTAGATTAATTTATAGACAAATTAGATTGTTAAAAGCTCTCCATATTAAATGAAGGAAAGCATTTCATAGTACTAAAATAAAGTTTTTTGGTGATTGGGAAATCTCTTCCAGGATTCATGGAGCTTGTTAGGAAAACACCCTTTAGAATCCGTGTATATTGTTTTAATAAACACTATAATTCAACCCCTTGCCATGGGCCAGGACACCTTCCACTAGACCAGCAGTAATAATCATAATAATTATCATAAATAACAGTAATATTTTAATACATTATTGTAGTGTTTTAAAATCACTAGTGTTGCTATCAGTATTGATATTATTATTTTTACTGATGTCATTGTTATTTAAACTGGACAGAACTAAGGATTGCTGGTAACTTTCATTATATTGAAAAAGGAGCAGCTTCTTATTATTTTTAATGTTCAATTTTGAGACCCTTAGCATGACCAGGAAGCAACAGAGAAATTTAGGCACCTCCAACAGGAGGGAATTCTGCAGTGCACATGAGGAATTGATAATTTTATTCTCTGTTTGGATTTTATTTGTAGTAAGGATAAGTTTTTGGATTAATATTATATGTATGTATATAATGGGATTAGGAACATGGTGTTGGATTTATTTTCCATAGAAGTGCAGAAGTAGAACTGAGGTTTTGAAGTAGATGATCTTAAAGTCCCAAATCATTCTGTGATTCTCTATGTTAGTTAGTGCTACATTACAAACCCTCTTCCAAATAGCAGATTTATTATTATATTTTGTTCTGTTTAGTATACAACACGATTTAAATATATTTTTTACAACTTTCCTTAAGAAATAGTAGAGATCTTACCACATTTGCTGCTACAGAATGGTTTTTGCTAGAGAATGACTCTTGCCACCACTTTGGTGACAGCTAAGTATTGAAATCTGCTTGAGGATTGTCAACCATAAATTAATACTTTGCTAATATATTCCAGGCTTCACGCTTTGGTAAACACAGACACTGCCTAGGAAATCAGAAGTGATTGAAGTGCTCTGAGAAGCATATGCTCATTCTGATTTTTATCCTGATGCCACAGAAATTTCAACGCACTCCCCTGTGAACAGCCAACGAATAGAAATATTGTTTTGTGAACACGGGTCATGCAATTGGCCATCATGTTCCTGGGTCAGGAGCAAGCAATTTCCATCAGTTTGCATATTTATATTTGGGAGAAGATGAGATCTGCTGTTTAATTTCTTTTTAAATGCTTCTCAGTGGCTGAGGAAAAATGTGCATTTGCATTTGATCCTTTGTGACATTGTGCAATATTTGTGAGTATTGTTGGTGAATCTAAATTACGCCTGGCTGATTAGAACAGCTCTCAGTGCTGGCTGTACAACAGCACATACAAATATGAATGTTGTGGGGGTTTGAGACAAGATTCCTGTTCCAAAGTAATGCACGTCTTCAGGAATGAGAGGAGCCACAACTTTGTAAGGGAAAAAAGCCTTTGGAAAGACACAATCAAAGGTGTAGGATCTTCAGAGATGCTGAAGATGTGAGGTGGGACCAGAACTCCCCGTGCCCTGGGCTGATCCCCCAGTGTGGGCAGCAGGGGAGGGGAGATTCTGCCTGCCTGCCCTTCTCAGATGAGACTCCACCTGCAGAGCTGCTCCAGCCCTGGGGCCAGAAGCACAGGAAGAACATGGAGGTGCTGGAGAGGGTCCAGAGGAGGCCCCAGAGCTGCTCTCAGGGCTGGAAACCCTCTACTCTGGAGCCAGTCCGGGACAGCTAGGGGTCTTCTTCTGGAGAAGGCTCTAGGGGAGACCCTGAGCCCCCTGCAGTGCCTAAAGGGGCTCCAGAAGAGCTGGAGAGGGACAATTCATCAGAAACTGGAGGGAAAGGATGAAGAGAAATGGCTTCACGCTGAGTTTAGGTTAAATATTAGGAAGAAATTCTCCCCTGTGAGGGTGGTGAGGCTCTGGCACAAGGTTCCCAGGGAAGCTGTGGCTATCCCTGGAAAGAGTCATGTACTTCTGTTCCATAGAGGGAATGTTTTTCAATCGTCCTTCCAATTCAGAGTTGATTTAAGAAATCCTTTTACCAAATTGAAAAACATTCAGTGGTAGGATTTCTTAATCAACTGTGATTTTTTTAAACTGCCTCCCTGAGAGTTCATTGCAGCACTCCAATTCAACAGAGACAGACAAAATTCACACCTGTGGTCTCAAAGCAGGTGGGCTCCGAGTTCTGTGAGGCTGTTGGGATCTGCAGTCACACCCATTGACCCAGTGCATTCCTGTGAAATCCAGTTGCCTTTGGAACTGATTACTCCATAGGGTCAATATGGACAGCTCCATTTACCCCATCATTATGGCTGTGAAGAGGGTGGTGCTTACAGGGCAGGCTAATGATAACACCACGCTGCATAAACTGCTAATTAAAGTCACTCTACTTTTGATGTTTTTCTTAATTAGTCCCAGGGGAAATGGGCAGGATGTTGAATTTCCATGCTGATTAGAAACACAGGAGCAATGCTGCAGTTTGGATTTTATTTTGGGAAAAAAAAGAGAGTGACAGCTGCAGAGCATTCAGAGGGTAGGGGCTATGAGTCCCTCATATGACCACTTTTTATAAACAATTTCTCTGAGGCACATTCAATTCTCCCCCCTCCACTCAGCAAGTTTACAATGGGCATCAACCTAACAATTTATGTCAACACCTCTCTGAAAAAGAGCCGGTTTAGATGGGACATTGGGAAGGAATTGTTCCCTGTGAGGGTGGGGAGGCCCTGGCACAGGGTGCCCAGAGAAGCTGTGGCTGCCCCTGTATCCCTGGAAGTGTCCAAGGCCAGGCTGGGCAGGGCTTGGAACAACCTGGACTAGTGGAAGGTGTCCTTGCCCATGGCAGGGATGGCCCTGGATGATTTCTAAGTTCCCTTCCAACCCAAACTACTCTGTAACTCTGTAATTTCATATCTGCAGCTCAAACTTTAAATATTTTCCCAACACAAACCAAAACCAACCTCAAAGTCTTGAGAGAGTAAAAATACTGAATTTTTTTATCTACTGTAACATTATCAAACATCATGCAAAGAAAACTTGTCCTTTTGGTAAAAAGTGGCTGGTTTTGAGCTTGTTTTGAATTTTTTTTTTTTTTTTCTCGGAGCACATCCCTGTGCTTTGCACTGAGTGCTGTTGTTCGGTGAGACACAGGTAATCAAGAATGTGCAAACAGGACTCTGCAGCAGTAGAGGGCATTTGGCAGGGGGAAGGAAGAAGTGATCCTGAGTTTCGTGATCGCATCAGCTCCAGAGTGTGGTGCGTTTGTGCATGTAATGAGGAGCAGTGAGGAGAGTGATTTAAAGTGCCAATTCAGAGGGGTAAAGTGCTCTATGCATTAGAGTAAGTGGCAGAGGAATCATGAGGTGCAGCTGCTTTGGAACATTTAGAAAGTTGTAACCTAGCAGAAAATGAACTCAGTGTTCAAATCAGTGCACTAATGAGAGACGAGCTTTATTCTGGAATTTCACCTCTTCTTTATGACATTTAACTCACAAAAACATGTGAGCAGGAGAGCTTAGCTCGTTCTTCCAACTGTGTGCAGGAATTATCTTTCTGAGAATAAGCCTGTGTTGAAACTGGTGCAAATAAACCAACAGGAATCTTAATTTAATCTTTTTTGTCTATACATGTGGATGTACCTGTATGTAGATGCGTCATCTTAATGAATTTTTATTGAAGAAGTTAAAATATCCTGGGAAAAAAACCCCAAACCCAAACCAAACATATATTAAACTGTTGGGCTCCCATTTTTCAAAGAAGTGTATTTATTCCATTTGTTATGTGTATAAATGAGGCTCCATCCTGCCTTTACGAGCCAAATAGAGCCCACTTTAGGCTGCAGCATGTAATAGTTCACTCAAAGTCCTGTGAAAGGATTTATTGCCACATATATAAGTCACCTAATTTTGTTGTTTCTGCAGCTTAATATTCGACTGTAAAACTTACCTGAGTTTGTTGTAATGCATTTTTATGGCTTTTTCGGTAACTAAAGCTGGGTTTGTGGAGGCAGAGCACTGCTGGGAAGAGGCAAGGACAGGCTGCTGGCTCCCTCCCACCTCATGCTCCTACAGGAATGGCCTCAGGAGCTGGGACAGAGTCCCCAGTGTGGATATCTCCCACCACATCTCCCTGTTTAGACACCACAAATGGTGTCTGGCCCATCAAGAAAAAAAATATCCTGAGAGCTGCCTTTGGCAGTGGGATTGAGAGTGGGAGAACATGACAGCAAGGGATAAAAGGATGCAACACAGATTTTGGGATTTCCCTCTCAACTGAAATCTTTGCAATGTAGGAAAGAGCTTTCTGAACCTTTCTGTGATCTCCTGGCTTCAGTGGACGCCCCCCAGATTTTGCACTGGTGGAGAACAGCTGATCCCTGTTCACTCTTTTCCTGGCACTTCGGATTTTACAGAGCTGAGCTTTGTCTCAGAGTGAAGGATTGTCTTGTGCTTCTGTGGTACCTGCAGTCCTGGCCAACACACTAGAAAACAACCTGGAAAATTCAGGGCCGAGCAAATCAAGTGACTCCTTGTCAAACTTCTTGACATTCTCCTGCCAATCAAGGAGAAAAAGGAGTTAAATGTATGTTATGATAGAAAAATTTCTGGTGGAATCATCCACAAAGGGTTAATTTAGGGGTTGCTGAAAGCCATTTTGAACTTGTTCTACTTAAATTATAGCTTTAAGGATTGATGTTAAGGAATCCTGATGCTTCTGATCAGCTTTGGATGAAAAAATGGAAGACTTCAGTTCTTAGGTTATCAGCTACTATTTTTTCATAGCAGACAAACAACTCTCAACTTTCTGTGCACAGAAAATCCAGTATTAAAGGAAAGGCCCCTAGAGTGCAAAGTACATTAATGATTTTTTAATTATTATGACTATATTTCAGAACAAGTGAATTGGAAATGTTCTGATTTAATTTTGAACTAATTGTAAAAGCTTATTTCCTTAGATGCAAAATTCCAAACCCTCACCCTAATTGAATGCACATTTGCTCAGATTTTGTAACAAGAGCATCTAAAATTAGAATTCAGACACAATGGTGCTGGATTTGCAATTTAATACAAGACCTTTAGGAATCCTGACAGGTTGCTCCAGGGGATAAAATAACAGTTGCCACTTTAAGAGATAAATTTTCCCACTATTATCATTGCAGCATTTATGCAGCTATGACTAAGAGTGACAGAAGAACTTTTTACTGAAATAAATGGCCTGGTCAACAACCTTTTGGTGGCAGATAAAAGCTTCATGTCAAGTGACTTCAGTGACCAGGCAGGAGGTAACCTGGCAACCTGCAATAAATAAATGGCCCCCATGGAACAGGTCAGGAAGCATCAAGGAACTTTCTGGTCCTCCAAAAGTTCCTCCACAATAATTTCAGGAACAAAGGGCTGCTGCTTCAAGATATTCAGCCAGCATGAAACTGCTTTGAATGCCTGCTGCCTGTTGATGATTGTATCAGGTACAGACAAACATCTGAGGGGATGAAAAATGGACCCATCTCAAAAGGACTTTTTTGTTACTTCATCCCACATTCCCACTTATTTTTGTACCCTTTTGTTGTGATGTTGCCCTTAGTGGATACCCTGCAAGAAACACGGGGATGTGTTTCTTCACAAGAGATGGAGAAAGGTGTTCTGGAAAAATACAACCCTGCCATGTGGACGCCAATGTGAGGAGGCAGAAAGAGCACACATTTATGAGAGATTGCTAAAGAAGTTGAAAACATAAATGGTGCAAATAAAGCTGTATTAGTCACTAATACTGCTACTACTGAAAATAATCCTGACTTGACTAAAAATTGAGTAACTTTGGGGCAAAAGCAGAGTTCTGAAGGCAAAAGGTCATTGAGAAAGAGTGGTGTTACTCTGTCTCTGCAGGACAACCACCACCCTGTAATTCCTCTCCACAGGGGTAGGATGTTCCAATTCAAAGTGTCAGATGTTCAGGGTCATTCACAACCCCCAGCTCAGGCTTCATGTAAAACATGCATGTGCCATCAAGAGTGAGACAATTCCTCCACAGGAATTAGGGAGTTGAGCGAACCTGTAAGATTGATAGAATCCCAGAATCTCAGAATATTAAGGCTGGGAAAAGATCTCCAGGATCACTGAGTCCAAGCTGTGTCTGATCCCCACCGTGTCCCCAGCCCAGAGCTCTGAGTGCCACCTCCAGCCCTTCCTGGGACACCTCCAGGGATGGGCACTCCAAGACTCCCTGGGCAGCCCCTGCCAAGGCTGAGCACCCTTTCCATGGAGAAATTCCTCCTGATGTCCACCCTGAGCCTCCCCTGGCCCAGCCTGAGGCTGTTCCCTCTCCTCCTGTCCCTGTTCCCTGGGAGCAGAGCCCGACCCCCCCTGGCTGTCCCCTCCTGTCAGGGAGTTGTGCAGAGCCACAAGGTCCCCCCTGAGCCTCCTTTTCTCCAGGCTGAGCCCCTTTCCCAGCTCCCTCAGCCTCTCCTGGTGCTCCAGCCCCTTCCCCAGCTCCGTTCCCTTCCCTGGACACGCTCCAGCCCCTCAGTGTCTGTCTGGCCACGAGGACACAGAACTGGACACTGGACACTCCAAGTCCCTCAGCAGTGCCAGCACAGGGCACAGCCCTGGGCCTGTGGCCACACCAGGGCTGGGACAGCCCAGGGCCATTGGCCTCTTGCCCACCTGGGCACACCTGGGCTCCTGTCCAGCCACTGGCACCAGGACCCCCAGGAGCCTTTCCAGCTTTCCAACCCCTCTGCTCCATCCTGGAGGGGTCTGGAGTGACCCAAGGGCAGGACATGGCCCCTTACCCCATTGGCCTTGTCCCATCAACCCAGCCTGCCCAAATTCCCAGGCGGTGAACTGTTCGAAAGCAGGTTTGTGAAGAGATGTCACCTCTAGTTTTGTGATCATTATTTATGCAATAAACTCCAGCAGCAAGAGCTTTGACTCAAGTCACAGAGGCTTTAGTGACAGCAGAGGCTGCTCATGCCTGAGATACGAAGGACAAGGCCCAGGAAACTGAGAACAGGAAAAAAGGAACCCAGCAGCACAATTTCCATAGGAACCAGGCCTCATTGCTTTAGAGACTTTTTCCCCAAGCAAAATGAATCCATGAGCAGCATCCTCTGCATAAAGTAACCACATTTGTCCAGCAATAAGACCAGCCTAAAGAAAGGAAATTATTGTCTCCCTTCCAAAGCTCCAGAGCAGAAAAGAGTCAAATGTCCTGGGCTCAAAAGGGATGAAGCAACTTCAATACCAAAGGTAAATAATTTCAAGATTAAGCCATAATTTTTGGGTTTCGATGACCTAGGAAATGCAGTTCCTTTTCTCTTTTTTCTTGGCAATTTCTCAGGCTTTATTAAATGTTACAAACTGGAGTTTGTCTTGTTTTAAGACAGTTTGTAAATGTATTCCTCCCCTCCCTGACTTGCTCACGCAGGGTCAATTTTCTGCCCATATTACAATTCCCACAGCCCCGTCGGGAACAAAGAATGGTTTGTCAGGAGCCTGCAAAAGGAGACAAATGATCTGTGCTCGAGTCTAATAACCTTCCTGAAGAAGACAAATGTGTGAATTGCAGAAGTTTCACCTGCAAAATCTCCACTGATATACTAATTAAGAACAGATCTCTTCAACCACTGCAAAAAAGGAAGGAACAAAAAGAGGTCCACTGAGAGAAACCGGGAAAAAAATTAAATTAATGGATGAGAAGTGGCTCAATGCTGTCCCAGAATGCTTTGCTGAGGTAAGATTACACACAACCACAGCGCTTTTTAAAACAGACTCGGAAAGATTTATTGATATTTGGAGGATCTGTGAACTGCAGAGGGTTTTTCCATATGTAATCTCTCCATCTCTGCCCAGTTTTCCTTTCCTACAGCTCTAATTTGGCAAACAAGTCTCACCATATATTATTTTTCTTTTTGTCTTCTACTTGTTTCTGAGTTCTTCCTAGAGCTCTGCTTTCAAGGTGTTTTTTCCAGGTAGGTGGGGGTTGTGTGGGCAAAGTTATTCACACCTCCTGCATTTTAAACTGCTAAAATTAAACCACAGCAGCTGCCACCTTTAACCCGTGTTCCTCACCCCAAACCATCAAACCAACAGCAGCAGCCTGTGATTTATGGGTCTGATCATAAACAGCCCGGTTCAGAATATGGAAAGATAATGGATGAAACAGTTTTTCTACTTTATCACATACACTACACCTTTTGAGAACAATTTTCACATTATTGTCAATTTCAGTTTAAAAAAATATTTTAAAAGAAACTACCGTGCTCCAGTAGTTTTCCACGATATTGCACCCATCTGCTGAGTTTTATTTTAACACAGATAGTTCTGAAGTACTTCAAAGTAGCTCATTAATATCCTTAAAGCTTTGGAAATGACTTCTTTATCAGCAGTAAACTCCTAGGAAAATGCTACATATGACATATAAGTATCACTGTCTTGTTAAATGAGACCCATTAATTTTTATCTGGAGCAACACTACTTTCTGATTTTCAAAGACTTAATGCTATCTAATTTTATTTTGCTTTTTAACTCGAAGTACTTAATCCTGCCTTTTCCTTATTTGTAAAATGTGTGGCATATCAACGCACTTCAAAGTTTTGTGGTGAGGATAAATAATTCTGAGATTATGAAATGCTCATATACCAATGCAGACCTTACCATGACCTACCAGAAATGGATCCAAAAAGAGTTTTCCCACAATAATTCCATATTTATTTTAATAACTAAACTGTTCCTTGTGTCTACTTATAGATAGAAAAGAAATAGACACAAAATGTTGTCCAAAACCACAAGAAAACCCTGATCATGTTCATAATCATGGAATCATGGAACTGCTTGTGTTGGATGGATCATTACAGCCCATCCTGTGCCACCCCCTGCCATGGGCAGGGACACCTTCCACTGTCCCAGGTTGCTCCAAGCCCTGTCCAACCTGGCCTGGGACACTTCCAGGGATCCAGGGCCTCCCCACCCTCATAGAGAGCAATTCCTCCCCAATATCCTTTTTAATCTTGTCCTCTGGCAGTGGGAAGCCATTCCCCCTTATCCTGTCATTCCATGCCTTGTAAACAGTCTCTCTCCATGTTTCCTGTCAGCTCCTTCAGGACTGAAAGGTCACAATTAGGTCGCCCTGTATCCTTCTCTCATCTCCAGGCAGAACATTCCCAGCTCTCCCAGCCTGGGTAGGTGCTCCAGTTCCCTCAGTGACTTGCTGGCCACCTCTGGACTTGCTCCAATGGTTCCATGTCCTCCTTATGCTGGGGACACCAGGACTGGACACAGCACTGCAGGTGGGGTCTCAGCAGAGCAGTGTGGAGGGGCAGAATCCCCTCCCTCACCTGCTGCCCAAGGTTTTTGGATGAGTCCTGTACTCTGGTACAGGACAGCAGGACAAGAAGGCAAATCTCTGGAATTTGCATATTGAGAGATTATCTGACTGATAGAGTTATCCAAAGAGCTGAAGACAGTCTGAACCAAGACAGCATTTACTGACACTAAGCAGGCAAAATCTTATTCTTGGTGAGAGTAAATTCCTGTAGTTCATCAGCTCCCAGGAGGTTTTTGCCATGTGGAGGCTTCACTTTGGCTGTACAAGCACACCAAGCTGTTCACCCTGGGAGTCACCAGTGCTGCTGGGGACCTTCTGTCTAGGCTTGCAGTATAAATAGATTTCTTTTTAGGCTGTAGCAGTGTGGGTTTTATTTTCTTTCTAACCAAAGCCGAGGTGCAGTAGGGCACGACCACAGGTCTAGAGTGAGATGTGGACAGTGCCCAGCCTCTGCTCACTGTTAGCATCAATTTGACAAAGAAGGCACTTCAGAGGGAGCCTAAATCTGGGATCTTGTCAGGCAAATACTCCAGCTTTAAACTAGAATGGTTAGCCCACAGTAAATGTCTAACTGTGTGGGCACTTCTATGCAGGAAAGATACGATAAAGACATCAGAGGGAAAAAAAGAAAGAGTATTCAGACATTATTAGCCTGTTTAGCTAAGTTTTCCATGTGATATCCCCATAAAACAATCACAAAAAGACCCAAAAGTTCCTCAACTCATCCCTCTTGCTTTGCTGCTTCTCAGATGCACCCAAGGACCTCCGAAGGAACACGTGTACCTTTAGTATTCACAGGGAGAGAGTCTGGCTGGCTGGGAAGAGAAGTTGTTTACCGTGAGAAGAAAGAGCCTGCACGACACTTGTGCTGCAGGGCGCTCTCAGAGACTGTGGAAAGTTCAGTGCTCCCTGCAGGGTGGGACACGCCAGGCAGGATTCCTGCCCTTGGAGGAGCCGTGCAGCCTCTGTGTGATCACTCCTGGGAGCCTGCTGGGACCAACAGCCCATTTACTCACTGCACCAGTGCTTCCTATAAATATATTTATGACCCTGGCATGCCTGCCTTCCCGTAATCTCCAGGGTTTGTCTGGTTCACGGAAAGCCATTATGGGAACTGTAAACTTTTATGCTTGCCCTCTCTAGAAATTGTGTTGAAACTTTTATAACGGAGATTTTTCACCTTTTGCTTGTTTCTCCTGAAATCTTACTCACAAAGCAGTTCTATAAAGAATTTTAAGCAGTGTGAGGTGGACCCAGCCAGGTTTATTGTCTGCACCTGCTCGAGTTTGTTCTCTCTGCACTTTACTACAAGAGCTCGGTTGTCACAGTCTGAGTGCTGTGTTCACTGTAATAACACTGATAAATACTTTCTGTTCTTATCCTAATTACTTGTGCTGAAGACACTAAAACTCTCCTTAAGCAAGTAATTTCTTTATGCAAGATGGCAGAGTTTCTTTGTAAATGTTCCAAAGAGAGGAGAAGGGAAGAGACAAAACAGAAGCTGTTTAGAGGTGTTGATGTTCATAATATTTTGGCAGGCTTGCTTCTGGTTTCAGGAACTGGAGCAATTATTATTGTCATGCAAACTTCTCTGCTTGGCTTCATAAAACTATGGCTGAAAAGTTAAAATATTTCTTGAACACTAAAAAAGTCTGTGTGGACTGCGGTTCCCACTGAGTGCGAAGAGCTGAGATGCACCGTTAATAGACAGCTTGCAAAACCTTCCGTGACCCTACCGAGGGAGATACCAATTACCATGAGAAATGTTCATTATTGTCCATTTTCCAAGAGAGATCGAGCAATAGCTAAGTACAGTTCTCTGCACACACAGTAGATGCACTGGTGTAATTGTCTCTGGCCAGCGACAGTGTTCCAGGACACCACAAGGGCTACTTCACCTCTGGAGCAGCTCTGCTGGAGGAATTCCTCGAGGGAATGCCTCATTAAAGTTTATAAAGTCCGTGCAAATCCTCACCTGACAGCCAAGGCCATTTGCACAGACAGAACATCACAGTCCTGCAATGGAAAGAGAAGCTCTTTCCTATATCCCTAATTAAATCTGGAAGCCTGCTTCCCTTCTCCTGCCTCTTGCTCCCTGCAGAGCCCGGAGCAAAGCGAAGCTGCTGGGAATTGCTCTGTCCCTCTTTGCAGCTACAGAGGAGGCTGTCATTGCAGGAGGGAGCCACACTGGTGACTCCAGTGACCTCCCAAGTGTCCTGCACAGCCCACAGCTCCAACCCTGTTCGCATCCTCAGATGATGAATATGCCTGTCAGAATAATAAGTGGCTGAGCCAAGACCTAATGGGAAAATGGGAGAGAAATGCATGGTCTTGATTCCAAACCCTAACTGGAATATTTGCTCTTTTTATCCAACAGTTTAGCCAAGCAGTAAACCAAGGAGAAAAGTAAAATGTACGGCCCTATTAAATTCTACTTCAAGCTACCTGATACTAAACTGAATGTGAAAATGGAGCTCAGCATGCTTTATCCTTTAGCGTGGATGGGAAACGTTTCCTTACCTTGTAGGAACCCACATCAAGGCGATCAGAACAATGACCTCTCCCAGATGGGGCAAAGGAAGTAACAGGGGTGGTGTGGGATGGCAAGATTTGTGCCCTGGCTTGTCCCTTTCTGCCCTGGCTCAGTGGTGACTGGAATGGGAACCATCATTGTAAATGGGTCAGAGCATCTGTTAACCAGACCAGGAGAGATCAGACTTCGGAGTTTTTGTCTTTGTTTCTCTCCCCAAGTACCTCTTGTCTCTGGTAAATCCCATCATCCAGCACAGAGCTACAGAGTCTCCATGACATGCTCCATTTGGGCTTTCTCCCCTGCCAGGACATGTGACAAGAGAATGAAATGTTCCTTTTCTCCCCTGCTGAAACCCTGCTCTCCTGTCCGTTATGAATTAGATTCACAGGCTGAGTATCTCCCCCTGTGATCAGCCTTCATTACTAATAACCAGCTCGTTCTGCCTTACTAGAGAGAGCTTCTGACTCTGCTCAGACATTTCAAACACAGGGAGCACACAGACTTCTAATTAGTGCTGAAATATTCTGCCTTGCACTGGCTACAAAGCAGAACAAACACAGGCTGCAGAGGCTGCTCAAAGCCCAGCCAGAGACGCCGACTGCTCTGCTGTGTCTCTTTGCTGCCACAACTCAGCTGTGGCAGGAATTGGAGGATGTTGCTTAAGGCTCCATGGAGTTGCTGAACATTGTTCTCCATTCCAGGTCACCCTGGTTATCACCTCGTGGTTGGGGTTTTTATTCATTTCTCCCTGACCTTATCTCTGCATTCTGAACCAGGGCTGTGATATCCTTGTTCCCCAGTCCCTGTACATTCATCTGAGTTTGACACACAGGGCAGGATTGTTGGGATGTCCTGTGCAGGGCCAGGAGCTGGGCTTCATGATCCCAGTGGGTCCCTTCCAACTCAGGATATTCAATGACTCGCTTTTTTTCCGAAATCAATTTACTGTAGCTTTCAATCCTTACATCTGTTTAGGAAGCTTAAATCCTCTTGCTCTTCTACTCCTGTACCCCCATTTTTTTTTATTTATTTATTTAGGTTTTTTTTAAGTGGCAGAAGCTGAGGAAAGACAACCTATTTCATCAGGAGGAAGTATCAGCTGCCTCTCTCAATTTAAAAGTGATACACTTGTATTTGTTTTTCTGCATTAGTGGTCCTCTCTGAGTGAAGGCTGCTCAGCAGGGGAAACAAAAGCTCTGTTGCCTGCAGTATGCACAGTAGTTTGTGTATCTTCATCATAAGCATTTTCATGCATCCCTTCACTAAGTAAAATAGGTCGTATTGCCTTGTGATTTATAACCCAGAGAATCACTTGATTTCAAAGGGACAGCACAGGGTATAAATCAAAGGCAGAGTTTGACCCAACCATCTCTCTGAAAAGATAGACTTGCAGAGCTCCTATTCTTTATTTCTGATCCATCCTTTTCAAGATGGGGTGATAAAACCGAGCGTGTGGTTCAAGGTGAGCTCCCACACTGATTTACAGAATGGCCTTACAGCGCTTTCAGGGCTGTGCTCTATTCTCTGCTTAGCACTTTGTAACATCTTGTTTGGGTTTTAATCATGGCAGAACACAGGGCAGAGATTTCCACCGGGCTGTTCGCAATGACAGCTGGGACGTTTTTCCCTGAGTACTTACAGTTAATTTAGATCCCATCAATGTATCAATTGTTCCTTCCAGCGTGCCTTACCTTGCAGCTGTCACAGTGACTTTCAGCCCTATTGTGCTGCTGAGATATCAGGCTTTGTTAAGATCTCTTGTCCTTTTGTAGATTAACCGACTCTTGATAGTTTTGAGAAAATAGTTTCATGGAAAATTGGCCAGTTTGCTCTCTCATCTTTCCAGCATAGGTACATATGTTCACAAAACCAAACAAAAACCCAAACCAAAACCAAAACCAAAACCAAAACCAAACCAAACCAAACCAAACCAAAAAAAAACAAAAAAAAACCAAAAAAAACAAAACAAACAAAAAAAAACCCCAAAAAACCCCAAAAACCCACAAACAAAAAACCCCACAAAAAACCCCCCAAAAACAAACCAAAAAAACCAAAGCAAAACAAAAAACCCAAAAGCAGAACGAAAACAAAAAACAACAACAAAAAAAACCCCAACAACAACAACAACAACAAACCTCCAAACCACCAAAACCTGCAATTTCCAGTGCAGAAAATAACACAAATAAAATATTTCACCATCAATACAGCTTTGTTTATTATTAGCTCCTGAAGCACACGGCTTTCTCAGCACCGTGACAAGGGGTTAACACTTGGCTTCTCATCAAATTAAAGATAATAAGCTGTTGGCTTTACCCTGAGTCCTGGGAAGAGCTGTGGAGTGCTGCTCCCTGTACTGTGAGCCCAGGGTAAAGTGGTGCTCAGCTGCAGTGGCATTTCCTTGGCCCACACTCCTGGCACAGAAGGATCTGAGTGTCCAGTGCAGCATTTTGCTGAATCTCTTTGCCTTTTGATCCCATTTATTAGCATTTTAGGTATCTCTCTGTTTGGAAACAATCAGCCTATGGCAACAGCGAACCCTCATTCATCTCTCCCACTGCTCTTTAGGCTTTTTCCAGGGTTTAAGGTGACCTTGCAACTTATGAAGGAAAATAAAGGATTGGAGTTAAACGTGTTATAAATGACTGACCTACCTGGATGGCAGCTGATAACGTGCTGGAGGCTGCAGGGTTCAGATACTGAACTTCATTCTGAGTGATAGACGCTATAAAGTGGAGATAACTCACATTGTAACAGCCACATTTCCCCAGAATTGGAATGAAAAATCAGGGGATTGTCCTGCAGTCAGAGACACAGCATGGCACAGACAGGCAAAAAGAACAATTATTGCAGCATTAAGCTGATAAGAGCAGCGTTTCAGAATGATGCAGTGAGTTCAAGAGCTGCTCACTCTTTGCTCTGCTCAGCCAGGTAGAGAGGGATGCAGTGTAAAAGGCCAGCCTGTGCTGGCACAGCAATCCAAATTTGGGGAAAGGAGGAAAAAAGGATCAGAGCCGTCAAAGCAGAGCTTCTGAGATGAAACATTTCTTGTGCCTGGGTATGAGGACACTTTGAAGACAGGCTTAGCCTGAAGAATGGTGAAAAGAAACTCATTTAGTTTCATTAGAAACTCGTGTAGTCCTGCTGCAGAAGAGAACAGAGTGGCTTCAGGACAAAATTAGAGCAGATTGAGATTTTAAACAAAGAGCCCTTAAAATGCTCATAAATTAAATATTTTTTTTTCTTAAGAAGTGCAATAAAGCTGTCAGTGTAAAGCATTCCCTGGGCCCAATGGAGGCCCTGAAGCAGAGTCTGTAGCTGTGACACGTGTGGGCCCCTGGAGCTCAGATCTTGGGTCTGAACTGACCTCCCCTGTCCCCCCCTAATTTCTGAACTACTGAATGATTCTTTATTAATTGGAGATTCTTCCACTAATTTTTCTTCCAATTAACCTTTTTTCTACTCAAGAGCTTAAAACACCCTTTTGCAGTCTATTTTTTAGATTTGAAACAGTTTGTCTTTCACTTGCTTTTCATTTCACTTCACCTTCCATTTTATATGCCCATACCAATATTTCCGTAAGCCCATGTGTAAGCCTTTTCTTTTATTTCTGAATTTTGGATTTTGTGTTTTTTTTACTATCTACATCCAAAGAAAGCCATTAGAGGGAAATCACTTTCGTGCCTGTTCGTATATCCTGGATAAAGCAGTGATCCTGTTGCCAGGTTTCATTTTGGAAGAGGCAAATTCATTTGTAAACTCATGTAGAAGTATGAAAATAGCAAATATACATTATTTCTCATGGAAGGAGGCACAGAAGATCAAAAACAGGCCAGTAGTTTTGGTCCATACATATTTACACACGGCCTATGGGAGACTGTGAAGCTCTAGTTGAGGAGTCAGGGGAAAATGGGGATTTCTATTATTCAGTTTCTAATTTACCAGCATTGTATTCTTTAAGCTTTGTATGGGAAACCTCTACATGCACAAGAGCATGTGGTGAAAACAAGGGCTCTCCTTTCATTCCAGTAGAAATCCTCAAGGACTGTTCCCTGTGGGGAGAAAACAGGAAAAAACAAAACAAAACAAAACAAAAAAAAAACCCCAAAAAACAAAAAAACCACAAAACCAAACCTCTCGGATATTTTGAAGCTCTAGAAATGGGGAAAGACTCATGATTTTGCAGCAGTTTTGCTGCCCCTTCTATGATATCCTACTGAAAATGTATCCCTTAAACCAAAATCACTCTCCTGGGTGACCTTGCTCTGTGTCACAGTAGCTTCAGGCGAAGTGTTTCTTCCTCTCAGGAAATGGTTCCAACAGCAAATCCCTTTACAGGTACAAATGCAATTTCCATCAGATTTGAGCATTTATCTGATTTTTTTTTCTCAATTCACACACTGAGGGGATAATAAAACAAGGGAATAGGATGTCCTGAGTTGGAAGGGACCCACCAGGATCATCAGTCCAGCTCCTGGCCCTGTTGACACCCCAACATCCCACCCTGGGCATCCCTGAGAGTTTTCCAAACACTCCTGGAGCTCTGGCAGCCTTGGGGCTGTGCCCATTCCCTGGGGAGCCTGGGCAGTGCTCCCTCCCGAGGATGAAGGACCTCCTCTCAATATCCAACCTAAACCCTCCCCTGACACAGCTCCAGCCATTCCCTCAGGTCTAAGGAACAGCCATACTCAATACTTTACATTTTTCTTCGTAATTCAGACAAAAGAACCCTGTTGAGTAATATTCTAGACAAATCTTCTATGTTTAAAAAAAATTCCCTCTACATGTAAATAACATACAATGACATCATGTATTTAGTCTGCAGGAAGCAAACTCCAGCTGCCATGTGCAACTGGAAACATGATAATTACTGCATTCGTAACAGGTGAGTAAATATTTACAGCTCTGTGACAGGAACACTGCAAACAGCAGAGGAGGAAAACACTTCGGAACAACGATTTGCAATTCCAAATACTTCCATATCATCTTTCATTCACGTTCCTTAAGGTACTTGGGAACTGCAGTTTTGTTGATCACAACCTCTATTCCAGGTGCCTTTTCCCCAGCGAATTCTGCATCAAGCTCTCTTCCTGCAGAGGTCTGAAAGGATTTTGTTTACTGCCAGCATAACCTCTGTTGAGTATCTGAAAGTCGAGCTGTTTTTCCTGCTTCATATATCACCTTCAAGAGTAAAAAATGTGGAGCTTGGAGTGGAAAGTTTTGTTGTTACTAAAATAAACAGGAATAAATTTGTTCTTCTTTGATTTTGCAATGCCAGAGGCGAGACAGCAGATTGTCAGTGAGACCATCAGATGATGCTCGGCACAGAATGGAAAAAATACCAAGGAAAAGATAGAACAGAGCTGGAAAAGATCAATTTTAGATTCCTGTTCTTTACATGCTCTGTATTATAAGGAAGGCTGCATTTCCAAAAATTTCCAATTGGTTTTATTAAACATACAAGGTGATTAAATAAATATGTAGAAATGTCAGGTTTGGAGGGAGAATCATAATCAAGGTCTGGTCCCCCAAATTATTTCTGTTAGACATTGGAAGGTAATGCTAGGGAAGGGAGGAGGAAGAAGAAGGGAAAGGGGAAGGGAAAGGGGAAAGCAAAGGTGAAGGAGAAGGGGAAATTAACATTCTTATTTCACCAAAGAGCCTCACTACACTTCCCTGAGTCTACAGTTTCACCTTGTACATGTAAGTTTTCAAAATTCATCATTATTTGCATCCTTCTCCTAATAATTTGTAATAATTCTTGTGCAGCTCTAAGTGGAAATGGCAACACCTAATTTAATTTACAAAACAACTCATGCCTGAAAGCACTTGGACATTTCTATAGTTACAAAGTGTTTTCAGCTACATGCAGCTTTCAGCTGGATAATTTTTTTTCTGCAGCAGAACTAATCCCGTGCTTTATGTGCAGCGTGTACTTAATTCCATGTGGGATTGGTGTCAAGTAGAACACAATACAAGACACAAACAAATGTTGCTTACAACAAGTTTTACCTCTTTTTTTTCTTCCTTCTCCCCCTCCCCATTAACAGTTGCCATTTGTAATGTGTGGTTTGTAATGTGCTGAAATGCATAAATCAGCTGTCACCAGTGAATTTCACACCTTGCTCTCAGTATTGTTATGGCAAAGAGAAATACTAATATAAAAACTTGAGATTTCTGAATTGAAGGTTCCCTTCCTTTATTTATGGATTTATTGAAATACAATTGTACAAATCAAATCCTTGAAACAAACAGAATCCTGGTAAGGTTTGTGTTGGAAGGGCTTTTAAACTTTACCCATTCCACCCCTTGGCATGGGGTGGAATTTCCTAGACCAGGTTGCTCAGAATTCACAGATCTAGAAACAAAGCCCCTGATATTTCCATGAATATTTCAGCTTCTTGCCACTGCTCTGACCCTCCCCATCCATGTCTCTGCCTTAGGGCAGCTCACCAGGAGGACCCTTCCCTGCAGACCTACCCCTGAGGGCCTGAACTCCAGCTTGGAACTTCCTGTTCTGTATCTGATTATTTTGTGAAATTCCAGTATGGAATACTTGCAGTGAAACCCACTCTACAATGTGCATCCCCCTCTCTATTTAAACAAATGGTCTGTGAAGCTGCTGACCTGGTAGCCCAGGTACAAGAGATTTCAAAATTAGTAGCAGTAATCAAAAGTTGTTCATAACACTTTTTAAAATAAATAGCCACTGTTCATGTACAGAATGGAAGCTATGAAGGTATTTTCTCACTGTTCCCATTTAGAATTAATTAGTTAAGGTTAGATATTGGGAAAAATTCAATGTGGAAGGAGGTGTTCAGCACTGGAATGCACTGCCCAGGACAGTGGTGGAGCCACCATCCCTGGAATTGTTGAAAAAAACGTGGATGTGGCACTTGAGGACATGGTTTAATGGTGAATCTGGGCTGATGGTTGGACTCAATGACCTTTTTCAAAAATAGTTATTCTGTTCTACGATTTGGCTTAACCAAAGGCCAAAAGAGCAGCTCAGCCTGTCCTTGGCTTCTTCTCTGTCCCACTGAGGTTTGGGGACTGGGTTTGCTCCCAGTGGCATTGGGGTCACACATCCAGGCTCGTGTCTAGTGGGCTGTCAGAGCGATTTTAGTACAAGGCACTGGTGCCAGGTGGTGCCACTGCAGCCTGTTCCTGCACCAGCTCACCTGCTTCATCAGGTTCCCAGCCACCTCTGGGGGGAAGGATGGCACTTCTGCCTGATGTCTGCTTTGCATCTGAGGGCATGAAGGCTTCAAAAACCACAATTCCTTTCCTTAATTGTTTACTATCCGTGCCACTTCCCCCAGCTGTGGTTCCTGGCCCCAGCTGCAGGGAACCAGCCCCGTGGAGCAGCTGGGAGCACACTCCTCTTCCCTGCAGACATCCAGGGGGAAAACTTGGACTGCTCCAGGCCTCAGGCTGGCAGAAGGGATGTGCATCACTCAGGTAAAATGCTTGGTGCCTCCAGGGAGGATATTGGCTGCCATGTACCTACCTCAGCCCTTGCCAAAAAATTATAGCAGCAACAGTGAGAGAAAAGGAGAAAGCAGCGGAGGCTGTTGTGTTCCAGCTGCTGGGAATGTGCAGCTTTTGTTTGGACTTTATAGGTTTAATTCTCATTTTGTTTACATACCTTGTCAGCTTAGAATATGATTCACAGTTATTGAGATATTCTGACACAGAGAAAAGAACCCACGGTTTCAGCTCCTGGGTTTGGCTCAGGTTAATGTGTATTTGATGGGGTTGGGTTGCAAAGCAGCTCTTGAAGTTCAGCAGAACAGTTCAAGAGTGGGGCGTTTGCTGAGAAATAGGTCAGACAAAACTAATACAATTAGAGAACTAAAAATTCATGCTTCTGACTTTTTCCTGTCTAACCATTTTTACCATTTCCCCCTGTTTTTATTATTTTCTCAGCCTTGTATTCAATTTTCCTTTTAATTAACTAATGACTGGAAACATGTCCTATTTAAAATTACATTGCACTTCAAAGCCAGAAGACAACAGGCAAATCTCTTTGGTTATTTCTTCACTGATACAGTGAGAAGTCAAGGCATACGTTTTTAAAGGTTTTTAAGGAAATTTTGTATCCTAGTAACACATATTGCTACCTGAATTTGTCTGTTCCAAAATAGACAACTCTGTGCTTCCCTCAATATCAGATTTTTATCAAAGCTTAAGCAAAGCTCTCTCAGACTTTGGGGTTTTGACACGTTAGTCCAGGTTTTCTGCTCAGATGCTGCAGCATCGTCTCCTCTGCCAGTTCCACTCCTGCCAGTTTTCCAGAAATGTGGATTCATGTAGTTCTTTAGCGGCAACTTACTGTGCTCAAAGAGGCTGTCAGCAAAATGCCTCTCAAAGGACCAAGACTTAACTCTTTTCCTCCTCCTTCTTCTGACATTCCAGTTATCATTACAGTTTTTTTTCCATAACAGACGTAAGTGGTTAAATACCTGTCACCTATCCCTGGGGGAGTCTGAATTCTCCACCTCAAAGCCTGAATCAACATCCATTCTTTATCTTATCCACCATTCTCATAGAAATCCACATTGTATTTCTCATAATAAGATTTTGTTTTTCTCTGTGGGCATCTTCTTGCTGTCCTCAGATAGGAAAAAAAAATGAAAAAAATCAAAATCCCATGAACAGCTTCTAATTCTTTGTTGTTGTCAGAATATGAGCACTGGCGGATGGCTGTGGAAAGGTCCAGGTAGGAAACAGAAGAGATTTCCTGAGGGATGGAGACCCTCTGCTTTAGAGCAAGGCTGAGAAAGCTGGGGATGTTCACCATGGAAAAGAAAAGGTTCCACAGATACTTTAGAGCCCCTTCCAGTACCTAAAAGGGCTCCAAGAGAACTGGAGAAGGACTCTAGACAAGGAATGGAGGGACAGGATAAGAGAGGATGCTTCTAAAATTAAAGAGAAGAGATCTAGATTAGAAACTGGGGAGAAATTTTTCCCTATGAGGGTGGGCAGGCCCTGGCACAGGATGCCCAGAGAATCTGGGCCTGGATCTCTGGAAATGTCCAAGGCCAGGTTGGACAGGGCTTGGAGCACCCCGGGACAGTGGAAGCTGTCGCTGCTGGTGGAAGGGGGTGGCACTGGATGGGCTTTAAGATCCCTTCCAACCCAAATCATTCCATGATTCTGTGATTTTGGAGTAAAACATAATTGAGAGCAAATTCACAGCATGATTACTGGTGACCTACTAATTAAATTTCACAGGGGTGAAACCAGATGTATCTTCAGGGACAGTTATTGCACTGTAACTGTGCTAATTGCAAATCACCCCCACCAGAATAAAGATAATTAAAAGGCTGGAACAGAAGACTTTAGGACCATTCTCTTTTTCCTGCATGGAAAATTATGTTGAAATTTTGTGCAAATTTTGTATTTACTGTCTCTGTCTTTGAGGAGAAGGATGAAAAGTAACAAACAGCTTCACACGTCTAAAGTGGGTGTTTGAAGTTCGAGAAGTGGGTGGCAACACCTTCAATAACTTAGGATCAAACACAGCGTGTTCTAGACTGGAAGGCCAACATTTGCTGTTTCAACTGTTCTTAAAATTCTTCTCCAGCTTGTAGTTCCTTAAGTATTTTAGCTCATATTTTAAAGGATAATTTAGCCCATTTAAGATAATTTGTTCACTCACCTGCCATTCCTTCAGCTACAGGCAATTTCTCCTTTTTTTCTCTTTTTAGACAATAATATCCAAATTTTATGTAATAGCCAAATGATGGGTTTATTGATAATTATTGAATCCTTAGAGTTCAAATAGTTTATTATTAATTGCCAGGATTATTACTTACTGTTACTTACCAGTGATATCAAATAACAAGTGTTCATTTGTCTTGCAGTTGTCATTTATGTTTTTTTCAAGACATTTTTAGGACTTGAGAAGACAAAAGCTACAGGACAGTTCTCTTATTGCTAACCTGTCCCATCAGTTCATTATGATATTTAATAAAGCAAGAAGATCAATTCATAATATTCTACCAGAATCAACCTTCCTGCTAAGTCATTCTTTTACAACAAATTTTTATTTAGATCAGAACTTTTCTGAAGGTGCACATCTTTATCTTGTGGCTTCCTTCTTTTTATATGTCAGGGCAAACCAGCTTTAAAAAATACCTCATAAATCTCAGAAACAGTGATTTCTGCAGCCAAGAGCAGGCTCTCTGCATATGGTCCTGTGATGATGTCAAAATAAACCAAACATGAGGCTCCCAAATGTCAGGGCAGATTTTCAGTTCCAGCATTTGCTGAATGCTGGATTATAAAATAAGAGACTGAAGGGACATAGGGCTTTTTTTTTCCAGAGTGCACTGCCTTTCTGCCAGTATTTTACATTCCGATTTTTACTTTAAAATTTCCTTCTGGAATACTGAAAGTTGTCCAAAGAGAAACAGTAATGTTTCCCAGCTTCACCTGAATCAAAATCTTCACTATCGTACTGTAAGACCTCTGCTTCACTGCTTTGCTGCTTCTGCAGCTCAGACATGTGTTCAACTCTAGCCAGGAGATGGGTTCTTTTAAAGATATTTTCTTGCTGCACAAGAAAACATATTTGAATACTGGGCAATTTTAGGCTTCAGTTTTGAACAACGGCTTTGTCTGTCTAGGAACTGGGCACAAGAGTTTTATTTTATTCTGTGACTTTTCCTTTTCCTTTTCCTTTTCCTTTTCCTTTTCCTTTTCCTTTTCCTTTTCCTTTTCCTTTTCCTTTTCCTTTTCCTTTCACCTTTCCCTTTTCCTCTCTTTTTTAAAACTATATTTTCAAGTATGTTGCACAGGTAAAGAACATCTAGAAAATTATTTCATAAATATCAGACACTGAGCAAATCTAATACTCAAGATTTAAACCACTGAGGGTTTTTTTTTGTTGGTCGGTATTTCAAATGCATTTATAAGCAGGAGACTTGGATTCTGAGAAACCAGGAGATCCTGGTTTTGATGGGCCTCCAAGCCAGCAAATTTCTTTGGTGTGTATTTGTCTTTAGGAACCTCAAAGCAATGAGTTTATTCTCAAAGTGGAAGTTAAATTACATAAATAAACAAGAGAAAAGAGGAGAGGAGGGGTAGAGCATCAAATCCCAGATGGTTTGGGTTGGAAGGGACCTTAAAGCCCATCCAATCCCACCCCCTGCCATGGGCAGGGACACCTTCCACTATGCCAGGTTACTCTAAGACTCATCCAACCTGGCCTGAGACACTTGCAGGAAGGAGAGCAGTATAAATTGTGCTGTTTTTTACCTTCTGTGGAAAAGTTATCCTGCTGAAGCAAAATAAACATTTGGATACAGCCTAGTGGACCTTGGAAGTCCATCATATTTCCATTGAAACATGATTTACGGTATTGATTTTTTTCTAACCTTGCTGAAGATCACCTACAGAAATAGACATAATTTTTTTGAATAAACTACACCAATTATCTGCTTGTCCAAAGCTGAGGAATTATTTATTTTTCTCAGTGCAGTATGACGGCCAGTATAATATAAACTGACTGGGACTATAATCAAAGGGTATTTCTGCAAATCACTCAATGACAATCTGGGGCAATTTTCAATTACTCTCTGGACAGATTTTTCCAATTGACTAGACAGAAAGTGGCAGGAAAGATTTAAGCAATGCCTTGTAAGTGCTGATCTGAGAACTTAGTACCAAATATCATCAATCTGTATCCTTCTGAGACCAGAAGATTTACAAACCAGGCTATTGAACTTACATAAGCATTCTGTTATAGAACCCTGTATCTGATGGTTCAGTATCCTGGGATTTTAGTGTTAAAGAGAATAACTATAGACTCACACTTTGACTGTTTGCAATTATCATAGACTTCATTAGATTAATGACTGTCTGAACATTGACCCACTTTCTTTGCTGAAGATGTTCAGAAAGGTGTTTCAGTGAGTTCTCAGCACTGCCATGTGAATTTAGGCAGGTTTGATGTGAAAAGAACTAAACTGAGAGGCTTGGAGCAGGAAATCCTAAACTGTCACAAATAACTTAAAAAATATCTTCCAGAAATTGTGAATGAAAATATTCCCCAAACTAAAGAGAGACATGCTAGAATTGTATGTACATTTTTCAGTTTTTTTAATGGTCCTATTTTTTTTTTTTTAAGTTTTCAAGAACTTAAAGAAAATTGCAACATTAGAAATACTGGCTTTCTGTATTACACTCCTGACATGGGCATCAGAGCTTCACATGGAATCATGGAATGATTTGGGTTGGAAGAGATCTTAAAGCCCACCCAGCACCACCTCCTGCCATGGGCAGGGACACCTTCCACTGTCCCAGGTTGCTCCAAGCCCTGTCCAGCCTGGCCTGGGACACTTCCAGGGATCCAGGGGCAGCCACAGCTTCTCTGGGCACCCTGTGCCAGGGCCTCCCCACCATCCATACACAGAAGAATCCTTTCCCAATATCCAACCTAACCCGGTCCTCTGGCAGTGGGAAGCCATTCCCCCTTGTAAACAGTCTCTTTCCATCTTTCTTGTTGGCCCCTTCAGGCACTGGAAGGCCACAATGAAGTCACCCCAAATCTTCTCCTCCTCAGGCTGAACAATCCCAATTCTCACAGCAGAGCTGCTCCATCACACTTAAAAAACCCAAAAAAAAACTCCAAACAAACAAAGTGGTAGCAAACATTTTGCACCCAAATTCCAGTCATGGTGCATGGTGGATTTTTCAACCATGAATTACTGTGCCCCTCCTCACAGGCACAAGTGGAGAAGCTGTCAGTGAAACATTCCCACAGGAGTCCCAGAATCCTGAGTGGGAGTCATCAACATAAATATCAGAAGAATTTTACTTCCATAGAGCTCCCTGTATTTCTGAAGATCAAAATCGGTGCCAGATTTAAGCGACATTTTTAAGCAAACCTAAACACTTAATGTTGCCCAGAGAAGCTGTGTCTGCCCCTGGATCCCTGGAAGTGTCCAAGCCCAAGTTGGACAGGGCTTGGAGCAGCCTGGGACGACGGAAATGTCCCTGCCCATGGCAGAGGTGGAACTGGATGGGTCTTAAGGTCCTTTCCCACACAAACCATTATGGGATTCTGTTTGTACACTCTGGGATGTAATAGCTAGTCTTTCCTCCGATCTCCAGCATGATTCTTTAAAGAAATCTTCCAATTCAGGAATTCTTCTGTTTATATATTTCCCCATATATAGATGAAGACACATATACAGGCAAACTGTAATATCTGAGACCCTGTGACATCACAGCTCTTCACAAGGGCCTATGTTTGCTCATGACAGAGAAAAAGGCTCTTCTAAAATTTAAATAAAAATGTGTTTCACAGTCTAGCAAATTGCTCTTTTAAATTTCTTTTGGGAGCAGCCCTGCCGCAATCAGACTATTGTGAATATTTCCTTTAGAGAAAGCATATTAATAAGAAGGCTGCAGTTAGCTCCTAGGCCAAATGAAGAAATAATGACTAATTGTGTGTTAGGATTCTGAACACACAGGCTTTTAGCAAATGAAGCAAACAAGGGAACAACTAATATGGAGACAAACCAAATTCACCACAGCCATCTTCCCATATATTCCAAATTATCCCTAGTGACTGATGCCACCATCAAAACACTAAACAGGACCATTCTGATGCCAAATTTGTTATATCTCCATTCCTTTCCATGCTGAAGGGCTAATTAAAGTGGTAATTGTCATTCATATCTCTTGCTATTATATTTGTATTCAAAATTGCAATAGATGCAATCTGTGTGTATTTTTCTTTTAATTTAAGCACTTTAAAATTAATTTGAAGCTGTACAACAGCAATCGGAGTCTAATTAGTAAGATAATCAATTAATAAGCCTCTAACTAAGTGTTCTCATGTTGTAGATGAAAATTATTTCAACTAGGATGAAGTGCAATCTTTGTGTTAAAAAATAATAATAAAAACCCTTAAATCATCCCTGCAGTCAGGAGATTAGGACACATCTGTTTGTTTCAGAGGTATCATTTGAACCCCTGTGTGGTGACAGTGATTCCTGTGACTGCAACTACAAGAATTCCATTAAAATAAAAGCTTTCTGTGGCCAAAGCCACATGCCATTCCCAAAGCATTCACACTTCCTCTTTCCCCTTAATACATGCAAAGTGCTTCCATAAAGCCATTAAAAAGAATATAAAAAATTAGTTCAAGACAGGCAGTTATTTGTACAGGGAATTAATTGAAGGATGCAGAGAAGAAGTAGTGGGGAGGCTGAGATTAATAAACCTGAAAGTGCAGGCTTGTTGTGCCAAATGGCCTTTCTCCTGTAACTGTAAACAAATTTGGATTTTGGGCACCTTTAGCCCTCAAGGTCCTGGATTAGCAATGGCATCGTGTTTCACAGGGAACTCACAATGCTTCCAGACAGAAAATCCGTGAGGGAAACCCAAGAATTTGTGATCCACAAAATGAAATGGGATTTCTTTCTTTTTTTCCGTTGTAGACTTTGACTCCCTGTGCTGGCATTGCTGAGGCTGTGGGTTCTGTGTCCAGTTCTGTGTCCTCGTGGCCAGACAGACCTTGAGGGGCTGGAGCGTGTCCAGGGAAGGGAATGGAGCTGGGGAAGGGGCTGGAGCACCAGGAGAGGCTGAGGGAGCTGGGAAAGGGGCTCAGCCTGGAGAAAAGGAGGCTCAGGGGGGACCTTGTGGCTCTGCACAATTCCCTGACAGGAGAGGACAGCCAGGGGGAGTCGGGCTCTGCTCACAGGGAACAGGGACAGGAGGAGAGGGAACGGCCTCAGGCTGGGCCAGGGGAGGCTCAGGTTGGACATCAGGAGGAATTTCTCCATGGAAAGGGTGCTCAGCCTTGGCAGGGGCTGCCCAGGGAGGTGTTGGAGTGCCCATCCCTGGAGGTGTCCCAGGAAGGGCTGGAGGTGGCACTCAGAGCTCTGGGCTGGGGACACAGCAGCCGTCAGGCTCAGCTTGGACTTGATCATCCTGGACATCTTTCTCCAACCTTAATGATTCTGAGATTTTGGGGTTTCAACTTGGTGGACTTCCTACAGGAATATCTTTGGGGCCATGATAGTATTAGTTCCCCATTGAAACTTCCATGAGCGGTACCAGAGCTGTGCGCTGTGCTCAGCTGGACTAATTTAGGGAAAAAATATTGATTAATTGACTGATTGATTGATTGATTGCATTTTTTAGGGACTAAAACCTATTCTCTAGACTGGGGTGCACTAGAGACTTAAAAATATTCCCCGCTCTTGTTAGACTCCACTTGTGTTGCTTGAGACACAAGGACTAACATTCAAAACCTTTGTTTTAGCCTGAGGCTGTAGGAGGATTAAACCAAGACTTTCCATATGAAGAATTGACACAACTAATCCTGTGCTTTAATAATGAGTACAGGTTTAAACATTATCTGATTAGAAATGTGCAGGAACGATTTTCCTGTGCTGTGTGTTGTGGGAGGATTTTTGTGGGTTATTTTTGGTTTGTTTGTTTGGATTTGGGTTTATTTGGTTTTTTGGTTTGCTTTTTGGGTTTCTTTTTCTGATCACAGGCTATGAGTTTCTGTCAGGAAAATCAGCATGAAATACTCAATTCCCAGACTGAACTCTTTACTTATTTTCAATCTCACTGAACTGTAATAGCGTTACCAGCGAGCCAAAACTATATAGAAGTTTATCTCTTAGTTATCTTTTTTTGTTTTCATCTAGGATGTTTAAAGACATCTCTCTCACAAACAATTCATCCTGTATTGTGCATTCCAACACCAAAGCTACTGCAAGGATTACACTGTAAGGTACAAGCCTGGGGTGAAAATCAGGGAATGTCCCTGACGCAGGGCAAAAGGCATCGATGTAAAAGATAATAAATAAATAAAATAAATTTTGGAACTTTTAGAATCTTCTTAAAGACAAAAATATAGGAAATAACTAGATTTCTGTCTCTCTCTTCACCCTTATTGCTATTCCCTAGAAAATTTGAACATTTTTAACCTAATATTCCTACATTTTTTGTTCTCTGTGGAAAGACAAGTATGGACAATAACAACAATTATGAGGTTTTATGTACTTTTCCACAGAATCACAGCTATTGTTACCACAGGCACATCTTTTGCATAAGTTTACTTGCCTAAGTGAAGCTACTGAAGAACATAAATTTAAAATTAAAATTTTAAGTATACTTCTCTTTTTCCTGCACAACAGCCAGAATAATTTGCATTTTTTGCATTAATTTCTCCCTCAGACACTTGAGGAACTTCACTTATGGTGATATAAACATGACTGACCTTCTTTTTACCTTTAATAATTGAATGATGAATACAACATTTTTCAGTCAGTTCTAATCACAGGATCCCAGACTGGCTGGGGTTGGAAGTGGCCTCTGGGGATCATCCAGTCCACGCCTTGCAGGGTCACCAGAGCAGCTGCACAGGGTCACACTCAGAGAGGTTTGGAATGTCTCCAGAGAAGGAGAATCCACAGCCCCTCTGGGCAGCCTGTCCAGAGCTCTGCCACCCTCCAAGTGAAGATATGGGCTGCCAAATCTCCCCTTGCTCTGTTCCCAATGCATGAATCCCACAGGAATGTCCTGTTGTCACAATGGTCTTAGCAGCCTCATCCACGAAGCCAGGAGTTGATTTGGGTTCCATTTCTGGCCACACACTTTTGTTCAACCAGTGAAATGTCACCAAAGAGCAACTTGGTCGCCAGCAATTTTCACTTTCACCCCCAGGTCCTGGCCTGTGGTTTCCTTCAGGGAAGAGCAGCAATGGATGCTCTGTGCTCTGGAGAGATCCTGGCACACTCTGGCAACACCTCAGCCTTTGCTGTCGGAATGTCCCATCCTCCTGGATCCCAGGGTCTGCTTCCTGCTTCCTCTGGTGTTCCTGAAAATTCCCAGTAGTGCTGGATTTGGGCTGGGGTTAATTTTCTTCCCAGGGGAAGTTTTAGGGCTTGTTTTGGGTTTGTGCTGAACACAGGGGTGACAACACAGAGATGATTTTATTGTTACTGAGCTCACCCTGAACCAAGGGCTCTCCTGCTCCTGCTATGGGGATCCCAGGGATTTCCCAGACCTGTCACTTCAGGTTCAGGATCTACAGTGGGGGAAAGAAAGAGGAAGAGGGATCTTTGGAGGGATGGTTGTTGTCTTCCCAAGTCATCATTCCATGGGATGCTCTCCTGGATGTGCTGAACACCTGCCCAGCCCTGGAAAGGACTGAAGGAATTCCTTTGCTTGTCTGGTGGCTTCTGCTTTCCCTGTTAAACTGCCTTTATCTCAAATCACCACTCCAGTTTTTACCCTCCCAATTATCCCCCAGTCCCACTGGCGTGGGAGTGAGGGGATGTGAGATCCTGTCTGGGGTTAAACCATGGCACCAAATCTCATTAACAACCACTGACATTATTATCTGTTTTATTTCTGTGACTCTCATAACACTTCTGCAATAAGGAAGAAAAAAATCCCACAGGAATAATTTTTTAAAATATTCTGTTAAAGAGTTATCTAATTGGTTAAACCAAAAGTGATCACACCAAAATTTGTGTTTCAGCAGAAGTTTGAAAGCAAGGAAGTTCTTGCTGACAGTCTAGAAGGCTGGGTTTAATCCTGAGATAAAATGAGTGTAGTTACCACATGCTCTTCACACTGGTAACCCAAACTAAAAATACTCTTTTCCTTTTTCCTTCGTGATTTCCATAATTAATTTTTTCAATTCTTTGAAGAATATCTTGAGAAATAGTCTAAGAGTCTAAAGATACCATCATATAAATGAATGGGTTTAATATTTCATTCAGTGTATGACATCATAGAGTGCCAGACAAAAAAATAAAGCAGTTTATTGGAGCTGCTCACTGTGACCTCATCACCAAAATATTCTGCATTTATTTCTCAGAATACTTCATTCTGCAGACAAAATTATTCATCCAGTGCTTATTAGTACTCATTTTTCTAGATAAACTCATTATTCCAAAGACTCACCTGTGCATTTTCTGATTCCCTCACACCAACTTCTAGTATCAAACATTACAATTACACCTAATTTCATTTAAAATTTAAATTGGATGTTTTAATCAGTATTTACTCTGCTGAATATAGAACTTTACTTTGGTATCTGCTGAATAAAAAGAAAACATCATTACCTCAGAATTTTTTAGGCATTATGTTAACTTATTTTTTTCAGTGCAGTCTCAGCAGTTTCTTACTGGGATGGTGTTTGTGTCTTATCTCATCAAGTCCTGATCCATGTTCAGCACAATAATGTAAGAAAAAAAAAATCCAGAGTGAGATCTGTTCTTCTGATACTGTTGTTAAGTATCTTTGGCAACATATTCCATATGCCAGAGAGAAGAATTAATTATCTGGCTACAGAAGTTTATAAGAGGAAAAAAATAATGCCAAAAGGCATGAATTAATTCTGGGGACAGCCCCATATTTCCAATTCATATCCTCTAAACAGAATTTCCGGTGAATCCAGGGAATAAATAAAACTATTTTGAGGATGTAGCATGTGGTGACTGACTAGCATGAGTTCAGAATTACAGATTCATGGAATATCCTGAGTGGGAAGGGACCCACAAGGATCTTCCAGTCCAACTCCTGTCCCTGCACAGATACCCCAACAAATCCCACCCTGTGCATCCCTGGGAATGTTATCCAAATGCTCCTGGAGCTCTGGGACTGTGCCCATTCCCTGGGGAGCCTGGGCAGTGCCCAGCACCCTCTGGGGAAGAACCTTTCCCTGATCTCCAGCCTGACCCTGCCCTGGAACAGCTCCAGCCATTCCCTCAGGTGCAGAAGTTTGGCTGTTGAGGGGACTCATGCACTAGGTTATATAATCTAAAGCGATCCAAATATAAATGTTGATGTATTAGAAAAATTAAATTACTAAGAAAGCGAGTTACACAATCAAAAAATCCAAATGTGAGTGTTGATGCAGTAGGAAAACTACTTACCAAGAAATAGGAGTATAATGATTTTTGCAATGAAGCTGGTAATAGAGCTTAGGTGATAAATACTGTAAAAAAACCCCACACATGCAGACTATATTAATGGCAAAGAAATGGGTCAGGAGGAATCCCTAACTGAGGTTTACTAGTATTCTCAGCAAAAACCAAAGACAATTATCTTTTTTTAATTGTTCTTTTTCACAGGAAGGTCAGTAGTGGAATCATTTTCCTGAGTGCCGCCTGCTGTGAGCAATATCAATCCCCAAATATCCTGGATCCAACAGGAGTTTTTATATTGCCCAGTGGTGCCTTTGAGGATGAGGTGACTCATTCCCTCTGGCTTTGCAGTGGGAACACGGGAAGCAGAGCTTCCACAATAAAAACATTTATTAAGGATGTGCTTGTGAAAGAGCTTGGCTGGTGGTTGAATTACCCAAAGGGTGGCTTACCTTGCTTGCTGTTATGGTCTGTCTGTAGGGACTGGAGAATCCCGGATGGCACGGATTCAGTTTCTGGCAAGAGGAATGTTGTGGGATGTTGGAACCTTGGAAGATGAGAATTTTTAGGCTTTCTGTGCTGCCAGGCACTGACCATCAAGGAAACACTGCATTTGACCTGAGGCCTTGGAACAGGCTTCCAGAACTGAGTGACAGGACTGGGCTTGTGGGTGTGTAGTTTTAATAGAAGTGTGTGATATCACAGGGTGGAAAACCTAGAGTTTAAGGCTTTAGTATATAGTAATATATATAAAACAGGATGGAGGATTTGCGGCATAGGGTAAGTTCTTCTTCTTTAGCTTCTTCTTCATGTGTTTGGGTGGTTTTTTGCAATTAGGTAGAAAGATCCGCATTGCCGACCATGGGTGATCAGTTTTTGGGTTAAAAGTAAAAATAATCTAGGTGTCATCATATAATTGGACAATTTTGGCTTAAAAGACCTTGGAAAGAGAGGAACAGCCATTTTTCACTTTGTTA
Source organism: Sylvia atricapilla (assembly GCF_009819655.1). Classification (NCBI taxonomy): domain Eukaryota; kingdom Metazoa; phylum Chordata; class Aves; order Passeriformes; family Sylviidae; genus Sylvia; species Sylvia atricapilla. Next base: position 6,624,629 of record NC_089148.1, read on the forward strand.
GCTAGAACTCACAGCTTGTGAGACTGTATTATAGATAAGAATTAATAAACATCTGAGTCCCAACATGAAAACTGCATCTCTCAAGCATTTAATCCCAGCTCTAACAGAAGAAAAAAAGATTTAAAAAGCCACAGTAGGAAACTTGGCCCAGTGATGTGACCCTGGAGCTGGCTCTGCACTCTGGGTCTGTCCCATTGGACACTCCTCCCTTGGACAGGGAATTCCTGGGCTTACAAAAACTCTGACCAGGGCCAGCACCCAGGGAATGGCTGCAGCTGTTCCAGGCCAGGGTCAGGCTGGATCTCAGGAAAAAGTTCTTCTCCCAGAGGGTGCTGGACACTGCCCAAATACCCCAGGGAATGGGCACAGCCCCAAGGCTGCCAGAGCTCCAGCAGTGTTTGAACAACACTCCCAGGGATGCACAGGGTGGGATTGTTGGCCATGGTTGGACCCCATGCTCCTTGGGGGTCCCTTCCCACCCAGGATATTCCATGATTCTGTCAACATTTATAACCAGACAAGTAAATTAGGATTTTGTTTGTTTGTTTTGTTACTTTCCCATACAACCACGATATTTTGTAAACACAGGATCCTCATTTCTGCTAGACCATCAAGATGTCTGTGGCTTCTTTTAATTCCTTCCAAGACTCAGAAAAATCTAGATTTTAAAAAAACATACTGTAGCAGAACAAAAAAAGAAGAAGAATTTTGGTTATAAACCAGAGAAAATCCAGAGATTCTGATGAAAAATGGGTGAAAAATAAGGTCTATCACTGTCTCTCATTTGCTTGATGCATTTCTGCAGGAGGTTCTGATTCCCAGGCACAGCCCCAGCATGGGATTCTTCCCAGGCTTTCTATGTTGTGTTAAATTTCACTTTGGAGTTTCCAGGTGCTCTTCCCTGCCTTCCCATGTGCAGTATCTCCTTTCCATTACCGAGTCCTGCCAGTTTTGGGGAAGAGCAGGAAAAAGAAGCTCCCCCCTCCCTCCAGTGGTTTCCCCTTGACTTCAATCAGCTCATGGAAGACCAAAAAGGGGATCCTTCCCTCCTTTTTCCAGGTCAATTAATCTTCAAAGAAATACCACACAATAAGCTGCAAACAATAATTAAAACACATCATTTCCTCTACAAATTGCTACAAGCCCAAATATACTTTCTAATTTGAGTATGTAATTAATGCAAATGAAGTGCTGTAATAAAAGCTTTTGGAAACCAGTTCATGTATCAGAATGCAGCAGCAAATTAATATTTCCAGCAGGAGCTAAAGAGCCCTCACTCTTTATCAGGGAAAACCTCGCAAAAAAAGAGCCCAAACTACAGCCCTGGATTGGAAATACCACTCCAGAGGTGAAAGAAATCTTATTTTCAGGGATGGCAGTTCCTGTAAGGGTTAAAGATGCTTTTCTCTGAAGTTTTATCCACTGGGGGGAAAAATATAAAGAATAATTATCTCAATACAAAGCAAAAGGAAGTTTGGCTGAATAACTGACTGCAGGAACTCGCAGGATATTGGGACATTTAGAGCTGAATTTCATGTCTCAAATGTACCCAGTGAAAGAAACAAATCAAGAAATAAATCATTCACCTTACACAAAATTTTCTTGTCTTTGCTGTTTGTATTTCTCATTGCTCTGTTAGAATATCCTGCAAAAGGTGATGGCTCCACATTTTAGTTTGCTTCTTTCTACCAAAAGAAGGTTTAAAGTCATGAACATGTCACATCTTGTGTATCCCATCACCACCTGGAGTGTGAATGATTAACTCACAGAATCATTAAGGCTGGGAAGGACCTCCAAGATCATAAGTCCAACATTTGACCAAATCCTGCCATTCCCACTAAACCATATTTTGAAGGACACAAGTTTCTGCATTATATTAATAGGAATTTTTATTTTCTTGGCAGGGGCATTTTACAGAGAAAAGGCTTTAATAAAATGTTGTCTGTCACAGTAATTTCTTCAAATATTCACAATCCATTAATATTATTTAAAATACTGGGCATGTCTCTTACCCTCAAAATAAAATAGCACAAGAAAGGCAACTATAAAAGACAAAGTTGCATGAAAAAAGAAAAGAAAATCATATAGGTTATTCTTTGCCCAAGCTTAGTAGAAGCTAAAAACACATTTCCAAAGAGGGAAGTTGGAACTGATGATCCTTAAGGTCCTTTCCCACTAAACCTTCCTGGGATTCTGTAAAGAGAGGGAAAATTCTGTAACTCTTTTCAAGTATATAAAATTGGTGATATACTTAAGTAAAACAAGAAATAAAAAGTAAGATTTCTCTTGCTTTGCTCTTGCTCTTCACCTCCCAAACCACAGAATTTCTTAGGTGCTTTTTGCTTAAGGTAGAAAAGAGTTATAGGAAAAAACACCAACAAAACTTTTCAGTGAGGGAAAATCCCTGGTAGATTGTTCCAACACAAATTGTCTGCAGTGCTCAGACTATGAACCAATATGTTATATTGAGGTGTTAATGTTACACATTTTTATTAATTTTATTAAAACTTGAAAATATTTATTGACACTTATTAATTTTTTATTAATGCTATTAACACTACTTTTTTTCTATACCACCTCACACTCACTGACCAAGTTGTGCCTGCAGACTGATCCTGTCACCCACTTTTTAATTATTCATCTCACATGGAAGTTCTTGCGGACCTGCAGGCCAAGTTTGGACAAAAATACTATTTTTTTGCATAAGACAAAGCTCTTCTGGAAGCAATTACTGAAAGTAACTACTCTTGTTGGTTGTTTACTCAGCATTTCAGTGTTTACAGAAGGTATGTTGGTTCCAATATTTCATTAATATGATTAAACTAAGCTCATTACAGAGCAAATGGAATTAATTCAAATTACAGAAAATTTATGATGATTCTTATACTTTATATATAAAATACATTTGCACCTCTTGGTTGAATAGAACAGTATTTTTAATACATTATGGGCTTGTGATTTATAGGTATTTTAGGTGTATGTTGTCTTTTCAAATATGTAATGAAATTTAACCTAATTTAAATACAAATACATATTTCTTTTCCAGAATATCCCCAAATTCTTTTCTTTTAATGAGTTTTATTTTTTTAAGAAAGAAATATCTTTAATTACAGAATATTAATCAGAGGCAAAACACTATCAATAGTGTTTTTCTTTCAGCACAATGTGCTGCCAGTTACAAACACTGAAAATTGTTGCTGTAAGTGACAGTGAATAGTTTTTGTATTAATAATCATACAATTATATCTCATTAAAAGCTAAGTAGTAATAAACAAGAAAAAATGAAACAACTTCTTTGAATCCTAATTCTGCACTATCATTAGGTGTTTTCTGCATTTGCCCTTCTGAAGGGCAAATTCCATTAGGATTTCATTGTAGTGCTGAATAAATAAAGCAAACAAAATATGCAAATTCAAACCATATTAGCACGGATCTTGAATTTAATCTCAGTGTAGCCTGAATTTATTTTATTTAATATTATTAATTTCAGGATGTGCCACTGAGTACCAAACAAGTAATGGAGTTTAACATTTGGTGTGCTGGAGTGTGTCCAGGGAAGGGAACGGAGCAGGGAAAGGGGCTGGAGCACAAGGAGAGGCTGAGGGAGCTGGGAAAGGGGCTCAGCCTGGAGAAAAGGAGGCTCAGGGGGGACCCTGTGGCTCTGCACAACTCCCTGACAGGAGGGGACAGCCAGGGGGGTCAGGCTCTGCTCCCAGGGAGCAGGAACAGGAGGAGAGGGAACGGCCTCAGGCTGGGCCAGGGGAGGCTCAGGTTGGACATCAAGAGGAATTTCTCCATGGAAAGGGTGCTCAGCCTTGGCAGGGGCTGCCCAGGGAGGTGTTGGAGTGCCCATCCCTGGAGGTGTCCCAGGAAGGGCTGGAGGTGGCACTCAGAGCTCTGGGCTGGGGACACGGTGAGCATCAGCCACAGCTTGGACCCAGTGATCCTGAAGGTCTTTTCCAATATTTAGAATTCTGTAGGCTCCAAAGTAAAATGTTTGACTTCAATGGGAAATTTTTCTTGGCTCAGGTACTGCTGCTGTGATTGGTGAAATAAATAACCTGTTACCCATAAAACTGCTCAGTGCCTGTAACCCCATACCTCCAGCAATGAGCAGCAAAATTCCAGTTACAACACCAGAGTCTTCCAGGAACATGGTTTCACCAGCCAGAACACTGCCATTTATTCCCTATAAACAGCTTTAAAGGGCATGAGGAGGGTTTGTGCCAAACTCCTTAGGGAAATTCTGGCTGCCAAGGACAGAGTTCAGAGGAAGCTCTAAAAACATTTCAGGATGTTTTATAGAACAGAGTGTGTGAAGCAGCAGAAGCCTGTGCCAAACACACTTTCTTAGGTTGCAATGCAAGATGTAACCAAAATTTTCTATTATTTTCTAAGTTTTCTATGGTAATAGAATATTACCATCAGTTAAAATCAGGAGGGGCAGTGTTCTTTATCTCTTCCAGGACCCATCCTCCCTCCAAGGGATATCTGCTGTTAATGGGCCATCGAGGCTCACTGCATGGCTGATACAATTACATCATCCCTTTGGGAGATGCTCCACCCAGGGGGAGGAGCCCAGCTTTCCTGCCTGGATAAAACATGAGAGTCAGAACACCAGAGCAGCCTCTGTGCACTGGATTCCCAGAGGAAAACTGGACCCATATCACCACCACTGGACCTTCAGAGGAAAACCACACCCTTCTACAGGATCATCTCTACTCCAACAGAACCACATCTGTCACTCCAGGAGGATTTGGCTGGACTGCTACCAACACCCTGACCAACAAGGTGCCAGTTTGCATTCTGACTCTGCCAGTGGTTGTTTGTGGTTTTTTTTTTTTTTTTTTTTTGGTGTTTTTTTTTGTTTTTTTTTTTTTTTTTTTTTTACTACTGCATTTCAATTTTAATTTTCCTAGTAAAGAACTGTTATTCTTATTCCCATATATTTTTCCTGAGAGCACCTTAATTTCAAAATTATAATAATTCAGAGGGAGGGGGTTTACATTCTCCATTCCATGGGAGGCTCCTGCCCTCCTTAGTAGACACTTGTCTTTCCAAACTAAGACATACAGAGCAGCTCCTGCCTGGCAGCACAGGAATCCTGCATGGGCCTTTTCCATGAGAGGCAGCTGGAAGATCTGGCCCTGTGACTGCTGAAGAAGCACAGATCTGCTCTCTCAAAAGGAAGAGAAGGCATCCTCTTGGGAGTGCAAGAGGAAGGTGATGAGCTCCAGGAGCAGCACTGGAGAGGAAACCAATGGAAGACAAAGTAAAGGAAATATATATATATATGTATATATTTCTGGTAAAGCGCTCCTGGAAAAGCGACTTCTGGCAAAGGAAATTTGATGAAACCAGATTCTGAGCTTTCTTGCGGACACAGTTTCTCAGTTTTGGGTGTCAAGGCAAGGCAAAATTCTGTAGCAAGGGGCAGGTCTTGAGTGAATTTCACGGGTCAAAGAGGTACTCCCAGCTCCAAGCAGTCTAAATAGGGAAGAGAGGAGTGGACAGATCTAAGAGGCAAAAAGGACAGGAAGATAAAATTAAGGATGAAATTACTTGCTTGGTGACAATAGAAAGAATAAAACCTTTCTCTTGTGTGCCATCTTTCAGACTTTCAAACTTCTCTTTTTGTGGTCATTTTCTCTGCTTGGCCACTACAGTCTCTTTCTCCAATGACTCCATTTTTTCCAAGAAAACTAAGTCAGAAGAAAAAGCATTTTAGGGAATATGAGCAGAGATGCCTGACAAGTTCAGGATGTAATTAATTTCACTGCAGTTTTGCCCTTTTTTAATGAATTTACCACTGTTAAAATACTTGCTTTGACCGAAGCACACACATTTCCCGACTAAGCAGATTATTTAATACCTGGTAGTATAATAAAATAATAGCAATTACACCCAGAGTATATTCACAGGGTTTCTCCGGATCCTCCACTAATCACTTTGGAGGAAGCTGTGTCACTTATTCCTGACTCCCTCTAACAAAATGCTCAAAGGTTAGAGGGAGTTTCCATCCTCTTTGTTTCCCCTGAACTGTATTAGATAAGAACTTTTAATCAAAACTGGCATTTTTAGCCTGTAAGAAGTGATACCTAGGATGTCAGTACAATAATATCCGGTGGTGTATTTATGATGTAATACCATATTTCTGCTTTGTGGTTGCTGATTTGTATATTTTGAAAGAAATCTGAATATTCATTAGAAATCACCAAACACTTTTACCTCAGTTCTCCTTCAAAATTTTGCTACAGTGTGAGTCACTTCTTTTGTGACCCTGTGAATATCTTCAACCTACTCAATATTTCCTGAATGTGAAGTATTAAAAACGTATTCAGAAAATGTTATATATTCAGTAAAAGTAATATGCAAAATCATGCACTGAGACATGAACAACATGAACATGTCATTCTTGGTTATCAAAATATTCAATTAAAAATTATTTGGGAAAATCCCGAGATAGCTGAATTGTTTCAGCACTGTATGATTACAATATTTGTATCCAGAATTGTTCTGGGAAGTTTGAAATTTCCAACTGCTGTACAGAATTAAAGGCATTTATTCCAAGCCTTAGCAAGCAATGAGCAACACATTCTCCATGAGAATGGAGCTGTTAAAATAAATATTTCAAGGTAATTAAATTGATAATCTCTCTATTCTCCCAGATCCATGTTTTACTGTGGTTTTAACCTATTGATGTGCCCATGCTATCTGCAATTTCAGGGAGACAGGTTAGAGAGTGAAGCTGGAGGAACTCTTATGGAAAAGGAACTTCATTCACTTCAGAAAAAGAAGTTTGGTCACACTTGTGTTTTAAAAAATACTCTTTTCCTAAAAAAATTAAAATATTTTCACAAAGAAATATTCCAAAGAAAATGGACATTGCATGTTAAAAAAACCAAATACCAAACAAGTCTCCATGTCTCATAGGAGCAGCTCTAAAAATGGATAAGAGGGTAACTAAGGCCATTATCCCAATTATTTGAGATACTACAGCATATGTTGTAGTTCCAGTAATTACAATCTAAAGAGTGCTGGAATACACTGCAGAATTATTATTTAATGCACTATATTTACTTTTAATTACTGTGTAGCTGCTTAGCCTCGAAATAGTAAAATATTTTAAGATCTTGCAGGGCTATTTGCTCTGATGCTTAAGTCTTTTCCATCATGATTTTTCATTTATTCTTCCTAATTTTTTATGCACAAGAATATTTCACAGAGCATTTAAAGTTTGTGTTCACTTTTCTCCCTCCCAACATCTGGGGTTTTTGTAGTAAAATACTTATTTAGCCTGTGGAACCTAAGGCTCAGAGGGAGATTATGTGAACCAGCAAAAAAACAGAGGTCAAAATGTGCAAGTTTTAATTCAGAATAAATTCACCAGTCGCTGGGACTATGATATTTTCTTCTCAAACACTTTTGTCCTTCCTTTTGTTTATTCAAGCAGCATCAAGGACTCTCAACGCCAACTGGCATTTCATATTTTTAACTTAATTCAGCTTTACTGCTTCTCCATCCATTGTTCCCTGACAGGGAAAATATACAACTTGCTGTTATAAATACTTTATGATGACCCTGTCTCCCGAACTCTTCATTCTAATCACAGTCTTGCCACATACCATCCGTGTCACTTTGGATATATCGAAAACCATAAAAGTAACCCCCTCTCTCTCTGCTCTCTCTGAGTCATTTTTCAGAGGGCCATAAAAACAAAGCCAGGGTGAATTCAGGTGGAATTTCAGAGCACCAACAATTGCTTTTTTTCCCCTCCCTAGTGAGGGAAGTGCAATGATGGCTTCAAATTTTCTGATTGAAAAATAAGCAGTTTCCATGCCCACCTTGTAAAATTATTTAAGGCTACAATTTCACTGGCCTTTAGTTTTCTGCTCCCTTTTCCCCTCAGAAAAACAGAATAGACAAGAAAAGGAGACATTTTCCCACACAGGACTGAGGAAACTCACTGAGGATGTACAACTGTGAGGATGCTTTGTGGGAACAGTCATAGTTGGAGTCACTCCACTCCTTCTCTAAATAAAGCTCAAAAATCCAAGAACAGCAGGAAGAAAGGATGAGTCAGCACAGTACTGGGGCTCAAGAGATGGAATCACAGTCCATGGAAGTGTTAAAAAAGCATGTGGATGTGACACTTGGGGACGTGGGATAGTGGTGGACTTGGCAGTGCTGGGAATTATTTGCCTTGATGATTTTACAGGGCTTTTTCAACCTTAATGATTTCTTGACTAAAGGACCTCTTGATACCAAAGCAGAGGTTCAGTCATCAGGTGAAAAAGGAAATGAAAATTACCCCCCCTGGAAAAAGATTTTCCCAGCTATATATCCATTGGTCAACAGGTTAAACTCCCATAAGTGCTACTGGTGAATGGCCTTTGAAATAATTTATGAAGGAGAAATTATGGAGGGTTTTTTTTCAAAATTGAGTTTATTATGTTTGTTATTTATTCTCTTGGTTTCAAACACTCTGTGTGGAGCTCTGGAAGGAATTCAGAATCTTGAGGAGGGGGACAAAAGTGAAAAGAAGGATTAGAATCCTGAATTTCAGGAGAACAGACTTTGTTTCCAAACAGGATAAGGCCTTGGAAGGAAGAAGGGCCCAAGAAAGCTGGTTGATATTCCAGGGTCAGTTCCTGCAGGCTCAGGAGTGCTCCATCCCTGCAAAACGAGGAGCTCAAATGCATGGATGAGGTTGGAAACCAGGATAGGTAACTTCAGCCACCCTTAACAGTCATCCTTATGAATCCTCCTCCTCCTTGAGGCAAAGAATTTCCTTGCCTGGCTCTTTTAACCTGGGGTACAGACCAGTCACTGCACATCAGTCACTCCAATCATCTCAGTCAGATTAATCTGTGCAGAGAAAATAAATATTCATTATTCTTTTGCAAGCTACTGTTAAATTGTCATTTATCTTGTAATCTTGTGTCCTCAGCTTGGTTACAGGGTGTGTTTTAGAGTTTGGATCTTATTCTGCTGTAAAATTTCCCTAATTCTCTCTTGAGCAGTGAAAAAAAAATTACAAAATACAATGAAAACAAACCAAATGCAAACATACCTTTATCAATTAAAACTAGAGTCTTAAGAAAGGTTGAAAACAAGTTATGAAACTGAGGCTTTGTTTACTCTTACTAGAACTAATTGGTTTAAGGGATAATATTAGTATCCAAATGTATGGCAGAGATTTAACTTCCCTAAAGAAGTGAGAAAGCACTGACCTTGAAGTCCAAGTACCAGGACTTGTTTCTCACTTCCAAAATTTCTAGCCTGTCATCCCAACCCTCCTAAAAAAGCTCATGCCAGTGATCTATTTTCACTTATTCAGAATAACAGTCCAACATTTTTATTTTTTTTTTAACTAAGTACCTTCAGAATCAGCATGGTCATATTATGAGCAAAAAAATTAGATCTGGGTAATGATATTTTAGGACTAAGTTGTTTTTTAAGAACATCACCTGGGGGAAGATTTTTCCAGTTAATGTTCAAGTAAACATTTGCATGCATTTAGCATCTCATTTGACTTTCTCAGTCATTTGCCTTTACAGTTAAAATATATTTCCTTGGGCTATTTAGGTGCAATTATTTTGATTTATATTCTCACATCTCCAACAATATGGCTTTTGTCCACCTTTCCCTGTGGTGCGTCTTACTCTACCTCTTGCTGAAGTAAAACTGTGACTCACTGGGTGAGTTCTGCCAAAACTTGCTCCCTGCAGGAGGGACACAAAGACAAGGACACAGAGTCCTGCTCTGGTGCTTGACCTTGGCTCAGGCCCCTGAGAAAATTGCTGAGCTGAGAGCCTGAGCTATGAAACCTGCAGAAAGAGGAGAGAGGTGAAATTGCAGTGAGAGGTCGCACAGTGAGGTGGGAATGGCAGTAGCTGAAGGATTCAAGAGGGAAATCACCAACATGAAGAGGGATTCAGTGGTTTTTGGAAAAAAAAAAAAAAAAAAAAAACAAAAAACAAAACAGGCCAACCAGTAGAGACCAGGAGCTGCTGGATGCTCAGTTCAAGTTCTTGACGCTGTCCAGGATTTTGCTGGGGGATGGCAACACCAGGACATGGAGAGTAAAGAGCCTCAGAGTCCTTGGCCATTCTTCTGTGTGTCAGACAATAAATGATGAGTTCATTTTGAAGCCCTGCAAGTCCTGCTGGCAGAGTTTCTGTTCCCTGCTAATTGTACCCAAACTGGTAACCCAGCAGAGAAGAAGGTTTTATGTAATCACCAGCTGAAATCTGAATCATGGAATCTCAGAATATCCAGAGTGGGATGGGGACCCCAAGGATCACCCAGTCCAACCCCTGTCCTTTCAGAGACACCCCAACATCCCACCCTGTGCATCCCTGGGAGTCCAAACGCTCCTGGAGCTCTGGCAGCCTTGGGGCTGTGCCCATTCCCTGGGGAGCCTGGGCAGTGCCAGCACCCTCTGGGGAAGAACCTTTCCCTGAGATCCAGTTTAAACCTTCCCTGGCACAGCTCCAGCCATTCCTTGGGTCCTGTCCCTGTCACAGGGACAAGAGCTCAGATCTGTCCCTTGGGAGGAGCTGTAAGAGAACCATTCATAAAGACAAAGACTGTCTGGGTTAGAGGCTAAATAACACTGAACTACTGTTCCTGGCAAAGATGCATATGTTGGATCAAGAATACGCTGACTGAATGTGCACAGTTGTGACCTTTCTCCTGTTTTTAGCTGCATTCCCAGTGAAAATAAGAATTTTTTTCCTTCAAACGAAACCATGTTGAGAACACAGCAATTAGTTTGCCCCAATGGAGAAACCAGGAGATGGGGTTTTTTCAGCCTTTAACAGGAATAGGTTCTTGAGGCAGTCCTACAACTTTTTCACCAAATAGTTCCTGAATACAATTGCCAGGTAGAGATAAGTGCTGAGCAGGTCCTGCCCTCAGCTGAGCTGATCAGGCAGGGGGTAGGAGACTACTGAGTAGGGCATGGGAAACTGCTGAATGTGGAAAAGAAGTGGGACAAGGTAACAAAAATGTCCAGCAGAACTGTGAAAGGTGTTTGGATCTTCACAGTCAAGGGAGGGACACTTGCAGTCTTCAGAGGGAACTGAAAGGATATTTTGGCCAGTGAAGTTTCACAGGGCCAACAGCACCTTGAGGGCCACACCAGTAACACCCCTTGAGGTCATGATTAACTTGGCATTGGTACTGGAAGTGCCAAATTTCTGTACAGACATAGAAAAATAGGAAGCAAAGAGAAAATATGAAATTAGGGGATTTCCATCATCTTGTCCCGAAAGATTTTCATATTATGCTGGAAAATATTTTGACTTCTTATGGGGAGTGAAAAACAGCAGAGAGGAGAGAAATGCCTTTTTTCCATGCTTTTTGTCTTTTCTGTTCTGTTTTTTGTTGTTGTTGCTGTTTGGTGTTTTTTTTATAGTTGTTATTTCATTTGGTTTGGGTTGTTTGTTTGTTTGTTTTTCTCACAACACTGGTTTGGTGCTGAATATTTGAAATTATTTTTTTATTCTTTACTGGACAAGAAGTTAAAACATCTTTTTTAACAAATCTGACCTATCTGCCCTGTTCCTTATCCATGAATCTATTCCACTCTCACTCCAAGAGAATTCCTCATGTTTTCTGTTAGTGTCTTGTATCTTTACAGGGCTTGATGCTATAATCAAGCAGAAGAAACCTTTAGGTGTGTCTGAATTCACAAAAATCACTCCAACTTCTAATTTTTTCAAAGAAAATAATCTCTTTGATCCAAACCACCAGGTTTTGCTTTTGTTTTACCAAAAGGAAAGGTCATTCATCAGGTACCAAACTACACTTTCAGGCTAAGCTCTGCTTCCCTTTGGAGAAATGTCCTCAACTTGCACCACGGGAGGTTCTGGTTGAATTTAAGCAAATATTTCTTCACTGAAGGGCTGGACAAGCACTGAAACAGGCTGCTCAGGACAGTGGTAGAGTTGCCATCCCTGGAGCTGCCCAAAAAAACAAGTGGATGTGACAATGTATGAAACAATTTATTTGCCTTTCTGGGATTTGTCAAAGGTTGAACTTGGTATTTTTAGATATTTTTTCCTTAATCTTAATGATTCTATGATTCTACATTTTCCCAGTTTGAATTCCTGAAAGACTGCTGACAGTTTGGCTGTGCTGACTGAGAACACAGCACTGTACATCCCACCCGGCTGCCAACCCACTACAGTCCCTGGAATGTCTGGGAAGGAGAGGATGAAGGGAAAAGTTGGCATGATTTGTCTGGACTTTCAAAAAGCTCTGCAGCAAAGCCCTCCCCGGCAGGAGATTGTGGTAAGGAAACAGTGCTGAGGTGGGAGGTGAAGGTCTGCCTGGATTAGAAACCAGCTGAAAGACGTAGAAAACAAAGAGCAGAAATAAACAGTAGATTTTCAGGGCTGGCGAAAGGTTAACACCGAGGTTCAGCAAGTCTTGGAGACACTTCAAGGACAACACTCACTGAACATGTAATTCCCCAGCAAGCTGAAATAAGCAGGAGAGATCCTAATATAGATGGCATTTGGTGAGTAGCCTTTTCCATACAGACTTGGACGTCCAGGTCGAGACCTCAATTTCCCTCATTTCAACTCCAAGGCTGGTAGGCAACAGACATATCATTTCAGGCTCCCAAGTGATCTATTGAGATTGGAGCTTTTGGGAATACTTGAGGAAGGAGCAAAACCACAGTGAGTTTCCAGCCTCTTGAGCAGCAAACTTTAAATGAAGTCCAGAGGGGCTCTCATCTTTTATTACTCGGAATTCATTCAGTTGTACTCACAGTGTATGACCCTTGAGTAAGCAAGCCCTGTGCACTCAATACAATAGGAATTCTGAAAGAGGGACAAATGAGAAAAAGCACCTGGAAAAAACAATTTCTCTCAGCCCCACACTTCAGAGAGCGACCAAAGAACACGCTTGTACATGCACTTTATTTTGCTAAATTAAAAGCATCAATATCTTTCTTTCCCACTGAAAAAAAAAATTAATTCTTTGCAATATATGATTGCAGAGCTAATTTATGATCATTGCTTAGTCCAGTGCAACCACATTGGGATCAGAGCAAATGAAAGCATAATTAATGAATGAAGTTATTTTTCTCTGATGGACTCAGTGACAAGAGTGTGGAGAAGAGTCTCATTGCAGAACAGGGTGTACAACTGCTGAGCAAAGGAGGGAGCCTCTTCTAGCTGCATATTTTTCAGCATGAAAACAGGGAGCTCTGTTCTGCATCCTTTTCAAGCAGTTTCAGGGTGAAATATTGTCTATGAATACATTCATAGATGCTCTTGGAAAGAGGAGTTGCCAGAGAATAAATGAGCTGCCAAGATTGTATCATGACACTTCTCTGGAGAAATATTTTAGCCCGAAAACTGATTCCTGTAACAGGAGTCAAAGCACACTCCATTTCATGGAAAACTCCGGTTGTCACAGGCTACGTGTGGAATAATGGAGCACTTGAGCCAGAGAAGGTCAAATATCTGTGTACTTTCTGGGGGCATGCAAGTGTGACAGAAAAATGGGTCCAACTTCAAGGTTAACATGTTTCACAGCTCCTTATTATGGAAAGAAGGAGAAAATACAATCCAAATGCAGATGGCATGGCTGATACCCCTCTGTCTATATGAGTTTTGTTGAACAAGGGTCAGTTTTAGAACCTAATTTTTCTCTCACTGAGAAGGAGAGCTTTTATACTTCATTTTAGGGTACAATGGGAATGTAACTCATTTTTGTACAACTACCAGGCTCAACAGGATCAGAAAAGTCAAGCAAGTCGAAGCATGCCTGAACATCACTGTGCACTAATCTTACTCTGAACAAGTTGAACAGAGAAAGTGAAAGAGTTGTCTGAAAAATCATGAGTTATCAACTTGGGAAAAGGGGAATATATTACTCAATGGTATTTGTAGGGGAACTTGTTTGCTGCTAAACATTTTGAACAGCTAACCCCAACACTGCTAATCATTGTAAAAAGTCTCATTTGTTATTAAAAGGTGAAACCAGAAAACTGAAACATTTGGGGTTAAAACTTCTCCTGATGTGGAGTGTTATGCTGACATACAGCAAGTCAGAATTTAGACACTGACAAAGGCAGGGCACTGCCAGCAGCAAAAAATAAAAAGCCTTTTTCTCTTGCAGTACTTAAACAGCTCGATTACCTCTATTCTTTATTCCAGTGGGGTTAGAATTAGCCAGATTTCGCTCTGTTGTTTATTTGTTGTTTTGGGTTTTTTGTTTGGTTTTTTGTTTGTTTGCTTGGGGTTGGTTTTTTGTTTTTTTTTTTTTTGAAGGAGGATTGTTTTTTTTTGTTGTTGTTTTATTTATTTGGGGGAGTTGTTTCGGTTGTTGTTTTTTTAGGTGTGTTTTTGTTTTGTTTTGTTTTGTTTTGTTTTTTAGGTAAAAAGGAAATTGTAGCAATTTGTAAAATGTAGGGAATACAAAAGACTTGGCTCTGGCAGATCCTCCCCCATGTCCCTGGCTTGCAGGATGGAGCTGCGAGAGCAGGGTATTTTCCAATTTCATGGAAGAAGCAAACTCAAAAGACTGGCACCTTTTAAAAACCTGGTTTTGAATAGGATACTTCAGCAGCACTCTGATGAAGAGAAATGGGCCTAGAGATTCATTGATTTTTAGTGTAAAAATACTGCTGAATCCTGGCCAGGCTGTGGTGTACAGAGTGACCTGCCTTGCGTGGTTATACCACATCTCACTAATTATATTACATCTCATTAATCTCTCGCTTTCATTCAGAATACAAATAACACAAAATTTTAATGTGCAGTGTTTGTCTCATTTGTTTGATAAGGTTTTTTAATCATTTTCTCAAGAATAAACATGCTATGACTTTTGTTTCTGAGACAGATAAATTAGCCTAAGGGTTTTTTTTTTTCCTGTAGTTTTCCTTTTATTTTTCTAATTAACATTGGAGGAGAAAAACACCTGAGGTAAATATAATTTTGCTATATTCCTAATACTAGTAAAAGATTTCATTTCTTCCAAACTCATTAAGTTAGTGGTTGTTAAAGTATGCAGGCTGCTCATTTGTGTCATGGAAAATAACATTCCTATTTTATTACCAGTTTCATTTCCATGGCTAGCACATTGCAGTCCTAATTACATTGGATGCAGGGATCCATAGTTCTGTCCTACCCTGCATTTTCATCTGACTCTGCTTGATACTTATTATTTTCAGCTTATTACAAACTATGTCACCAATGAGAGAAGTCACAGCAGCTTGAAGTGATAGATGATTCTGGAATCAGACTCCATGAGAGAGGCTTGTACTTCCCTGGATTTTTGATTGTCACAGAAGAATTTTTTCTGCTTTGAATTAGAAGGTCCCATATTGTGAAAGTATTTTTGGAGCATCGGAGCGTTACGTGAAAAACATGCAAAACCCAACCAAGCAAAGCCTTTCAAAGATTTTGTGTTTTGCCTGAAAAGCTTTGGAAATGTTGGCAATTCATACAGCTCCATCTTTTAAAGTATTCAGTGTGTATGCAATCCTGGTATTTTTATATTCTGATAAATGTGGGTTTCTCTGCTCATGCCAAGACGAACATCAGAAAAAGGAAGGATCCTGCTTAAAATCAAGCATATTCATGCAAATCCAGCCCTGAGCTAGGTGCTTAGAAGTCATTAAATATTTCCTCTAAACAACAGGACTTGTTTCTCTCCCAGCACAGCACCAAAAAAAGGATCAGACCAAAGTGAACAAAGGAGTGATGAGAGATAAACAGGATGCTTAATGTTGTTTATAGAACCATGAAATGGTTTGGTTTCAAAGGAACCCTGAAGCCCATCCAGTGTGCCCTGGGCCATGGGCAGGGACACCTTCCACTAGTCCAGGTGGCTCCAGGCTCTGTCCTACCTGGCCTTGGACACTTCCAGGGATCCAGGGGCACCCACAGCTACTCTGGGCACCCTGTGCCAGGGCCCACCACCCTCACAGGGAACAATTTTCTCCTGCAATCTAATTGAAATCTCTCCTCTTTTAGTTTAAAACTGTTCCCGCTTGTCCAATTCTGTAAAAAGCTTCCCTCCATCTCCTTTACATGAGCTCCCTTTAAACACTGGAGTGCCTCAATAAGGTTAGCAAGCTCACAGCCACTGAGGGCTTTCAGTTGTCAACTTAATTTTTTACACCAGAGCTGATTTCCCTAGATGTATGTGGGACTTGGCCACCTTCACATTCTTTCTAGGACCTATGAATAAGACATCTCACAGACACAGGGGCAGCAATCAGGAAGGTCCATCTGGACTCCCTCCAGATATTTCTAAAGTGGCCCAGTGTGTGTATCCACGGCAGGTGCACACGTGAGACAAACTCGGTGAGTCTGATCTAATCCTTCTGGAAACTGAAAGAAACTCTCAGATTATAGCTGAGGAATGATCCATCTATGACAAGATTGACTCGAGCAAAACTAATAATAACCAGCATTGCTATCAGTGACAAAAGGTTTTTTCTGTTTAAATGGCCACAAAGTGTGGGCTATGACTTTGTGTAAGTTTGACACTGACTTCAGATGGCTCTTAAAGTGTGGGATGGAAGGGAGCCTACAAGAAAGCTGGGAGGGAATTTTTACAGGGGCTTGGAAGGACCAGACAAGGGGCAATGACTTTGGACTGAAAGAGAGTAGGGATAGATGGGATATTGGGAAGGAATTGTTCCCTGTGAGGGTGGGGAGGCCCAGGAACAGGGTGCCCAGAGAAGCTGTGGCTGCCCCTGGATCCCTGGACATGTCCCATGCCAGGTTGGACAGGGCCTGGAGCCACCTGGGCTAGTGGAAGTTGTTCCTGCCCATTTATAATTCTATGATTTTCTTCATCTGATGAATAGAAATGATCAATGCAGACTAAATTTACACATTTTAACACAGCCTTACACACATGGAGCCAGTGCAAGTGAATATGCGTCAGCAGCACTTGATCCACCTCCAATCACAACTCATTTCAGACTCCAAGGAACAGGTGATTTTTGCCTTTGTTACAAAGAAAGAGCAATCACATTAGAGAGCTTTCTCATTCTCCCAGTAATGAGCTTGAGATGACATTTCAGGAAGTGTTTTGTGTCTCACATAACAAGCCTGTTTGTACATTTTCTAATGGAAGCTGTACAAAGGTATACAACACAAGGAGCTACTGCTTGATTTTTTTTTCTATAAGCTGAGAGTGAGTTAAATGTAAAATTACAGTAATTGTGAGCTGTTTTAGTATTGCCCATTATGTACTAGGCTTCATTTCAGTTATGGCTTTCCTCTAACTGCAGGGGAATTCTGAAGCTGTTACACTACAGTGTTCTAAAAAGGCAGAGTGTTTAGGGATTGCTGAGTTTCACAGCCGAAATTTCAGTAGAAATAGTCTCCAGGATCAAATATGTATATGGGCATTATTTGCTGTTTATATTTGGGGAAATTAAGGCATAGGAGAACAAGAAGGGCAAAACAGAGCAGGAGACAGGGCCAGTGTGGTGCTTCATCCTTCCTTCCTGGTGAAAAGAAGCAGTATCCACACTGTTCATTAAAGCTGAAGGAAAATCTTTAAAGGAAAAAAAAAAAACTGTAAGAGTAATCGTTAAAAAATGCTTTAAATACTCATGGGCTGAACTGAAATAAAAACACAAGAGAAAGAGAAACCCAAATCCCATTTATATCTTTGAGATGATGAAAGTTTTGAGTAGCCAGTGTGAGTTTACTGGGGAATTCAGGCATGGTGATGCTGCCAAGGACAAGATCTAACTATTATTATTTTGTATATTCATTTCTGAACTTTAGAAAAATGTGTATATTTTTGAAAAAGACACACATGGTCAAACAGCAATATGGAAATGACCTGTACAGATCTCTGGTAAAGTTGTGTAAGGCATTTACCTCATTTAAGTCATCCCTTGAGGGAACATGAGCTGCCGAATCTATGGATTATATCTGAGAAGGGCAATGATTTACAATTTCATCCAGGACACTGCCATAAACAGAAGGAGGACACTGCTGAAATGTATGGATGACAAAGAATGGACCACTTGGGCAGAGGAAGAAGAGGAGGAGTCAGGAATGAGGCTGAGCCTGGGAAGAAGGGAGGCTGGGAGGAAGGGGATTTTAGTTTTGTTGTAATTCATCCTCTCCTCCTCTGTTACAAGTAATTGGCGATAAATTAAATTACTTTCCCCAAGTCAAGAACTTCTGCTTGTGACACTGATAGGTGAGAGATCTCCCTGTCCTGAACTTGACCCAGGAGAGATTTTCACCACATTTCCTCCCTTGTCCTGTTGATGGATAAAGAGGCACCTGGTAAACCAGCCAGGGCCAGTCCACCACAGTGCCATCAGCAAGAGCTGTGATTGCATTTGCAAGTGAGAGAAGGCACCTCAGAACCTCCACTTTAGACACTTCAATGCACTCTTTATCTCTTTATAGCTCATTTATATCAAAGTCTGATCAGTGCAGGGGAGTTCCTGAGGAAAAGCTCTAAAGGCTTCTTACTGGGTTGTTGCTTTTGGAATACAATCAATGCATAAAAATTCAACAGATAAATGCACCTTGTGAATTTTTGAGCTTTTCTCTTACTGGAAAACAGGAAAGAGTTCATTAACTGTGTTCATCCAACTGTTATTAGGCCCTTATTGATTCACTTATTGCTATAGCACTCTAATTAGTATGATTGATGTTGACATCTACTACAATTAAGTGATTTTGATTTATTAGGACTATGGAAAAATATGATTTTACAGTTTCTTTCTGACTCTAAATGAGCAGGGGTTTTTTGTTTGTTTAGGGTTGGTTTTTTGGGGAGTTTTTTGTTTGTTTGTTTGGGGTTTTTTTGCAAGAGGAGAGACCCTTTTCAGGACCTTTAAAGTTTTCTCCAGGACTGGAAGAATGCTTTGGGATTATGAAGTTATAAAGTCAGGAAAAGCTCCATCAGAAGTTCACAGGAATGCTTGCTGACCTGCTGAGGATGGTTAAAAAGAGCTGAAGAATAGTGGGAGGGAGTGTCCAGATCAGGGAGCCACAAGTAATTGTGTCCCCTTTCCCCTAAAGGACACAATGATTTCTTTGTTGTAACATCAGAGAGTGTTTTTATCTCAGCAGAACCCCAGACAGTTCATTTAATAAAGTTAAATATCATAAAAAGAGATGGAAACTCTGATGTGAGGAGGAGACAGGGCCTTCCTCCCCTTTCTACCCCAAAAACCCAAACAAACCCACACCTCACAGGTTTAACTTCTGAACTCTGATGTGAAGAACATCATGATACAGGAATGACCTCCTTCCACTTGGGCAGAGTAAATAGGAAGAAAAAATGATCCTGTGATTTTGGGATGCCTTGAAGAAGTTAATGGTTTAAAACATAGTATCTGAGCACCACAAGAGAATGAAGCCTTTGACGAGCTGGAAGGTGTAAAGGATGGACTTACACTGAACACAGAGAATCACAAGTTGTAATTGGAATAAAGCTTGTGAGGATGAAAGAAAATGTCACAAATACCACCCAGGGATTTAACTGTAAACCTAAAGCCTTGTTTTAGTGCTGCCAGAATGCAGCTCAGGATGTTCCCAGGTCGATAAGCCATGTAATAAATACTCAGTCTTTGTTTCTTTATTGTATCATCCCACCAGCCCCACCTGACTGCAATATCCTTTGCAGTGTGTAATTAAATGTTTCGGCCTTTTCTTGTGGTTGTTTTAATCTTATTTCTTTCTTCCACTCATTATAAGCTCCATTCCTTTGGAACATCATCTCCTTTCTATTTATTCCATAAAAATTCTAACTGAATCTTTAGAAGATGCAGTCCTTGATTGCTTGAGTCAGAGGAGTATAAACCCCATGTTATTGGAGAAGCAGCCTGACATAATCCCTTTACTGACTGCCATGGACCAAGTCAGTTGTCTGAAAGGAGTGTGAGGAATCCCCTGGGAAGAGGACAGGAATGGGATTTCTGTAATAGCTGGCAAGAAAGGATTCTCCTAGAGGAACCGTAACAGAAAATGTAAAAACACCGAGAGAGATGTCTTGTTGTAGTGCAGCATGCAGGGAAAGAAAGGTCTACACAGTCTGAAGGAAAAAAATGTATAGGTGGACAGAGAGGCATCTCGAGCTGTAAAATCTCTTGGGATTTCAAGAACAGTTGTCAGCTGGAGTCAAACAACTTATCAGTGGGACAGAGGCAAGAAGATATTTCAGGAGCTGTTGAAGGAGAGCAGAAGCTGAGAATCATGACTTGCTCAGGAGCTGATGGGGTTGTCACAGTGCCCAGGGCTGTTTAACGTGGTGTATGAGATATTGGCACAGGGGAGGATGCCTGGTCGTGACCAGGCCACCACGTCCCATTGCACCCCAAACTAGCTCTGGACCCTCATGTCAAAATGTTTTCCACTTTTGCTTTGTTTTCTATTTAATCACCTTTAGTGTGATTATGCCTTTACTTTAGTTTTTCTCTTATGAACATGGCAAAGAAAATGGCCATGGGGCAGATTTGCCAGTTTTTTACTCTTCTATTGAAGAGTAAAAGAGTGATCTTTCTATTGTTTCACTGCTGTCTTCAAGAAGTAAAGTATCTATTTTTTATATCTGCAATATATGTGTACCCACAAAAAACTTGAATAAATGTATATATCTCTATTTATGTTTTCAGCATTGTCAGTGAGTGGGCTCTTTTGAAGTTACCTGAAGCTATAAAAATGAGCTCCACTGAGGCAGCAGGCTCATTACCGGAACAGAGCTCCATCATTATCAAGTCACACTCCAGGTGCTCATTCCCACTCCAATCCTGTGACAAATTAGTGATTCTAGAGTGCTCCTATGGCAACTGCTGCGCTGGCACATCCTGGCACCTCTGGCTGTGGCAATGCCATATCCAGGGGTTAGCAATTCCCTTGATTTCCCATAAGTAATAATGAGAAGGGAATGCTGCATTTCCAGTAGAAGTTTATTGAGCAAGGAGGACATTAGGAGATACTTCTATTTAAATTAGGAGAGTTAAAAAGGCGCTTTCTACTTAGATACAAATTTCCCCCCAAGGACCCTGAAATGGGCTTACCTAAATTACAGGCTACTCCCTGGCTGCTCTTGACCTTAAAATAGATGCAAAGAAAAGAGGATAAATGTTCCCCTTATGTCTGTTGTAAAAAAACCCTAATTTGAGTCTACAGAACTCACACCTATTTTATTATTATTATATTATAATCTGAAGACTTTCACTGTTGGTGTGAACTGGATATGACAAGGTTCACCTGCTCCAGCCCTTTCAGGGTCTGCCACCAAACCCGTGAGCTCAGTGTGACTCTGAAGACACAAATCAAGACAAAACCATGAGTGTTTAATACATTCTGTAACATAAAGGTGAAAACTCACAAAGGAAAGTGAAAAACAAGCATAACCAGAAATGAGAGCATTAATAGGGATGTGTTTGGGGAAAAGACTGTGGGAAAAAAAATAAAAAGAAGACTACAAAAAACCAAATTGATTGTTTATGCCTTGAATTAATCAGTTCTGACTTCTAATATCCTGCCTGCTTAATAAAGCTTAAGTAGGAAGGTAGCAATGCACTCTCCTTATTACATATGGGAAATCAATGGGATTGCCAACCTCACTAAATGTTATTAGCAAAACACCCGAGTCAGGGAGCTGTCACTTTAGCAGTTGCCATATGAGCACTGCTCAGAAATTAGTGCTTATCTGTCTCAGATCCCAGACTCTGGAAATGAGCTCTGGGGACACCATGGGATAAGGAGAGAATTTCATCCTATTAAGGTGTTCTTATGAATCCTTCCTTCCCCCCTCCCTCCCTCCCTCCCTCCCTCCCTCCCTTCCTTCCTTCCTTCCTTCCTTCCTTCCTTCCTTCCTTCCTTCCTTCCTTCCTTCCTTCCTTCCTTCCTTCCTTCCTTCCTTCCTTCCTTCCTTCCTTCCTTCCTTCCTTCCTTCCTTCCTTCCCCCATCACATGGGAGATGGGAGTGGGAGAGATTTAGGGCAAGTGTTTGGCTTTCTACTCCTCTCCCTCCTGCACATTTGCTGTGCTTCCAGGCTGCAAAGGCAGCCTGTTAATGGAAAACACGTGGAAAACACATGGAGATCGATTCCCAAATTGCTGATATAACTCTGAGTTCTCAGTCCTTCTTGTTTGTCTTTGCACTCTTGTTTGCTCTCTGTCTATTTGTTCCTTGTATACTGAAACTGATAAACTCAGGCGAACAAGGGGCAAAAGAAACAGAAGAATGATATGAGAAAAGAGTTTGTGAGAGTCCTTAGAAAGAAGTGGCACGCACTAGTGTAAGAGTGAGGAAGGTTCCTTTTCTTCCTGCTGAAAAAATGAAACTGGAGTGAAGAGCATCCAGATTTCATAGCAAAAATCCTCATGTACAGCTCTTGTTCAGAGACAGTAAATCCTGGCTCTGGGCAATGGCTCCAGGAATGACAGTGAGGAGGAAAACAGCCTTGTCCTGTGTCTCAGCCCACCCAAAGGGCCCATCCAGGAGCACCACAGGGAGGAGAAGGAGCAGCAAGACCATGGCCCTGGGCTGGCTGAAAGGGGGCTCCTGGGGCCATGGGCAGAGAGGGGGTACATGAAAACCATCAGGCTGACAAATTCCTGCCTCAGGACTCATTAGGAATTAATTGTCTGGATATGGCATCAGATTGATGCCTCTAGGCTGAGCACCACCCCTTCTGTGCTGCCCAGATTTTGAGGCTTATAACATGTGGTCAGAGCAGGGAAAGAGAGCATTTCCTCGGAGACAAGAAAAAAAAATAGTACAATGATATTTTAAGTGTATCTACTTTATAATAATAGACATGTTAACATCAGTACTTGAAAGCAAACAGACCAAAGAAACTTTCTATTTTATAAAAAACAAACACTTAAGAGGGAGCAACAATATTTGCTTTTCTGAACATTAAACAGGTTACAGAGTAACACATTCAAGGTTTTTTCCCTCCAGGATTTAGCAGTCACAGACCGCCTCTCTGTTACCATTGAGTGTGAGTTGTATTTGGAAATATTTTAAAGGCTTGGGGAGTACTCAGCAGTTTTTCATACGAGATCTCCTGCAGACACTTTTAAGGCACACTTTAGGAGAAATCCTTCTCCTCTTTATGCCCATGCAGCCCATGGCATTGCTGGTGATTCACAGGCGTTCTAAACAGGAAAAGTCTTTTCCAAGGCACCCCTTATCACAGGCTTCCCAACACAACCCCTGGGGAAGGAAGGAATTGTGTGAAGAAAGGACAGTTCTCTAGCCCCTTCCCCTCTCTGCCTGTGTCTGAGTTAGCCTAGGTATAAATCTCCTCTTGTTGGTCTACAACAGGTGTATTTCAGGGAGTTTTTGCTTGGACCAGCTTTGCTCCAGTCTTGGAGACCAAATACTCATTAAAGGCAGGAGTATTTCAGTGCCTCTTTGGCTTCAGTATAGTTCAAAAGGCTTCCTTTCTGAAGTGATTATCAATAAACCACTGAAAACCCTTTCAAGTGGGCTTTTTCCTTGTGGTATCTTTAATCCAAGAATATCAGAATTGCTTCGTATCATGAAAGGTAAGAACTGCTGAAATGCTCTGAATTGCTGCAAAGTCTTTGCTGAAGCTGGGTTTAGACGTGATTGTGGTCAGGATCCCCTTAGGATCAGCTCTGAAGGGATATGAACCCATAACTTAAGCTTGAACATGAAATGCTATAAACTTGAATACAAAAGCTCATATTGTAAAGGTTGTCTTTAGATGCTTATGAATATTTAATCTCTTTGCCTGCTCCTTTTATGGGCAGAGGTGTAGTCACAGGTGCTCGAGGCAAAGCACACTGGGCAAATTCCTGTTGCCATTTGTGCCTTCCTGCAGGACACTGGTAGAATGTGATGGTTCCTGTTGCAGAATGGTTTTCCCAGCCTGGACTCCTGGGGCTTGGATTAGGAGGAAGTGTCTATCTGGATTACTAATGACTGAAACTTTTGCAGAAAAAAATGAAAGCATTTACTTTTTAAATGACTAATAATGCCCCATTTTGATATTTTATTATTACAAATTTAGAGTATGGAGGAAATGATAATTTCATCCTGATAAGTTGAAATGAGATATAACAGCTACTCTCTGTTTGCTACATAATGTTCTATCAACATCTATTATTTACAAGTTGAATTTTGTAGTAATTTTATCCCATTAAAGACTGATCTTTTAATCATAAATTTAATTAAATGCATTATATCTAGATGTCTTTATAACTGCATTATGAGAATATTATTTTTTAGCTGCAAATATCCCTCCCTCCTTCATAATGGAATTTTACCTTGACTGTGGTCAAATGGAAAAAACCAAATTTTTAAACCATTCTTAGCTCAAAGTAAATGATGCAGAAAGCACAAATATCTACAACTGACGGTTTATTTGCTTCACTTTTGTTGTTTTTTTATACATCTCCTGTTGAGGTCTGAAAGGCACAATATCAGAGGGCTGAAAACCAAGTGCAGGGAAACAGAGAAAGACCACAGTGTTATAGTGTCGTTTCAATCCAATTCTCAGATAAAAATATTCTCAGGTTCACTTTTTTGGTTTAATTTTTTTTGGTTGCTTTGCTTAATTTTAGTCAAAATATGATGATTTCCCACTAATCCATGGTCTCTGAATTAAGTAAATGGTATTTTCAGTATGTTTAGTAATTATTAGGTGGTTTCTACTGAATTCCCAGGCAGGGCCAAAAAAATAAAGCCATCAGTCCAGTTGAAGCAAAGCCTCCTGCGTTTGTGTGAGTGCTTTAACAGCAAAATCTGATGGACATGGCTCTGAAACTCTGCACTTTTCTGGGGTCCTGTGCCTTGGGCTGCTTTTAATCCTGAATTTTGGTCTTTCTGCCAGGATACTACCAAAAAAAAGTGGTCATTATGGTGGTTACAACTAAAACTTCATTTGTCTGTCACTGGGGAAAGGGCTCACTGTCATGCAGTGTGGGAGGTTTTGTTAAGAGTTTCTTGCAGCATCAGTGCCCCGAGTGTTGTTGCCTCCTCTTTGTTTGTCGTGAGGACACATTTCCCTTGGTGCTGTCACTTGGATCATCCCACGCCTTGGGTCCTGTACTGGGTTTTGGGTCCTCACTAAAAGAAGGACATTGAGAAGCTGGGGAAAAGTGTGGAGCACCAGGAGAGGCTGAGGGAGCTGGGAAAGGGGCTCAGCCTGGAGAAAAGGAGGCTCAGGGGGGACCTTGTGGCTCTGCACAACTCCCTGACAGGAGGGGACAGCCAGGGGGGGTCGGGCTCTGCTCCCAGGGAACAGGGACAGGAGGAGAGGGAACGGCCTCAGGCTGGGCCAGGGGAGGTTTAGATTGGATTTTAGGGAAAAATTCTTCATAGAAGGAGGGAAGAAGTGGCACAGCCTGCCTGAGGCAGGAAGATTAGACTTGATGATCCTAGAGCTCCTTTCCAATCTTGATGGTTCCATGATCTCAGTATCCCACATGGATTCACTCATGAAGAAATGCTTCTGGTGTCCAAGTCATCCTGAGCAAGGATGAATCTCCGTTTTCAGGCTTCCTGTGGAAAACCCCCCACGTGTTTAAAAGACTGAACCCACCCTTGATGAACAAAGTGCTGTTGGAATGACATCAGAATGGTGGATTTCCTGGATTTCAGAGGGAGTGGGACCTCAATTATTTATCGTCTGGGGCAATATTGCTTATAGCAAGCAAAGAGATATTGTGAAAAAAAAAATAAAATTCACGTTTCCACATTAATTTTCTTCATTACCTTCAATTTATATTGACTAATTTCCATGTGCTCCTTTCTCACCTTAGCTGGTTGCAGTCTTCAATTACCTTAATTTAACCAGAAATCTCCAGATAGGTCACAGCTCTCATGTTTAATGAAAAATGAGTGAAAGAGGCTTAATAGAAATTCATAAGTTCCTGATGTTCTTTGGAGTAGCACATACATTATTTAGCTCTGAGTGATGCTCTACACATTTAACCATATTTAGGCTGCTAATTGTACTGGATTTAATGTCCCTGTGGGAGTATCCTTCACAACAGAAGACAGCTTCTCACTGAACTCCCTGCATTGCTCACCAAAGCAAAAAACCACTCCTGGATATTGATTACTCTAAATATTCAGAGTTTTAATGACAGAAGAATGCTTTGTAGAATAAACCAGAAAATCCTTAATTACTTTCAATGTTCCCTGAACTCCTCTAAGTCAAGGTAAAGAGATAAGGAGACAATTTCTAGAATGTTTTAAAATATGGTGAAATGTCTTTTGTTTTGTTTTGTTTTGTTTTGTTTTGTTTGGGATTTTTGTGGGGTTTTTTTGGGGGGACGAGGAGGGGGTTGTTTAATCATTGTGGGTATTCTGTCTCACCACTTGGGGTCACTAATTCAAGTAGAAGCTGAAGGTGCTTCCATGCTGAAAATAAGATGATCTCCCTTTTGTTTGGTCCTTTCTGACTTACCTAACACTGGGAAGGCTCTAATAACAAGCACTCTGCAAACTCACTGGTGAACTAAACTAGGCAAAGAAATGTTATTTATCCCAGAGAGCCTGATCCAAATTGGCTTCAAAGGGATGTTCTTCCTTTGGGATTTTGCTTCTTTTCTCCCCAGTACATGATTGCATTTGACTTTGTTTAGGGCATTGAATTGGAGAGGGGAAATACTGGTATTCCAAAGGAAGGAAAAAGAGCCAATAAGAAAAACTGAAAAGTGAAAAACAGAAAAAGGCTGAATTTTCCCTTCAGTCATTAAATTACATTAAAAATATTGAAATACAATATGTGGCTTGGCTACAAATAATATTTCTAAAAGAAAAGTATCTGTGAAATACTGAATTCATTCTGCAAAATCCATATAGTAACAAACATTCTTTCAGCAAAAAAATGATGGAAGAGGTTTTTTGAAACCATTTTCAAAAGTCAAAATATTTTCAACAACTTGACTTTTTATAAAATCCTGGTGATCTACATATAAAAATAAACAGAGGCTTCTTTTAGGTAGCAAACTCAGTTTTCAAAACATCAATTTTGATGATTTTAAAAATTTTGCACCACTGAAATAATCAGTATTGTAAAACTCAAATACTATGGACTTCTAAGCTAATTGACAAAAACCATTTTGGGGTAAAAATGTTTTTTTTATTGTATTTTAATTCTATTTTAAGGAATTGACTTTCTACCTAGAACATATTCAAAATTCAAGTGCTTGTTATCAACTTGTGAAGAAGCTAAGAATTCATTAATTTAAAATTGTGTATTTCAAAACCTCAAAACACTAAACACAAACCTAAAAATCTGCATAAGTATTCTTCCTGCTCCTTTATGATAATATTAAAATATTTCTTTAGATCTTTACTATCTTCTACTTTTTATAAAATCTTTCTAAGAACACTACTAAAAGAATAAGTTACTAAAAATCTTTTTTCAGTGTCAAAGCTGAAAATGAAGCTCTAACCTAAAGCTTCACCTGTGCAAATTCCTCCTCTTCATTTAGACTAAAACATTTTATCGCAAAGATTAGGATGTTTCTGTGAATATTGAAGCTGATATATACACTGAAATAAAAGGGATTCATGGATCTGCATCCTGAAAATCCAGAGCACAACAGCAGCTGAGGAGATTTGGCACATCTCATAAATCACTCAGTCAACACCACACAGGATTATACCTTCACTGTAAACCTCTGACACATTTCTTTATGGAATCCGTTTCCTACACCGGATCATCCCTGCATATTTATATCGTTACAGAGCCTGGAAATAATGATGCCTTGTTCTGATAATGTCATTTTAGTTCTGGCAAAGAAGAAATCTAGACAGGCTGGGGAAGCAATAAAAGACTTCTCGGGTAGTTCTAAGTTTGATGCAAAACTATTGCCATAAATAAAGTTAATATTTCATGTGGCAACCGAAATTTTTAAGAGGTGTGCCTGAATATGCATGGAGACTGACAAATGAAATAGCAATGAAATAACAGAATTTCTTGCAGAAATTCCAATGTTGTTTTTCTGCTGTCTTCAACTGTCTCAGTTGAAGATTTTTCTCAATGTGGTACAAAGAATGTTTAGTACAATGGAAAAAAATTTTAAAAATATTTATTAGATCCAAAGATCTCATGGTTACTACATTACCCTAAATGTCTGCAGAGTAACTAATTAAATACAATCCAGTCATATCACTCAAACCCCTCATAGACTGGCTAAGTTTGCTCTTGGAACAAGCCCCTTTTCCCCCATTTTGTTAAATACTCAAAATTTACTGACTAAAATTATTAGAATCCTTCTGGGTTTTCACAGAACTAATAAATAATCATGGTTAATTCAAATTTCTTGCCTTGTGCCATTGTTGTCATTCCACAGGAGATTGTGCTCCTTCTCCAGTGACCATCTTTTAATTATTGCATCTGTGGAAAACAACTGCATCTCTTCTCAGACTTTGGTTTGCTTGGATGGAAAAAAAAAATTCAAAATCATCTGTCACATTTCAGAAGGGAAGGGACTCCCATTCCTAACATTCCTGAGACCTCTCTCTGCATCCACTCCAGCTGGAATTAATCCTGAAAGCAAGAACTGTATGAAATGTTCAATACAAGGTTTATATAGTCCCTGCAAAAACACTAATAATTCTCAAGATTAGAGAAAATGCTCTTCCTGATATATCCCAACACCTCCCTTTTCCATGGCTTCACCAAAGAGGTGCATTGTCACATAATTATCAAAACAGGAGATAGAAAAGTCCTATCAGTCTTTTCAACCTGGCTCTTATAAAGGTACAAGTCCATTCTGTTTCTTTCTTTATTAATTTTTCAATGAATAATAAAATATTTATTAAATTAAGGGCAAGACAAGTATAAAGGTTAATATTCCTGGAGGTTCTGTAGGACATGGCGAAATTAGTTGAGAATGTCCAGATCCAGGACTGAGCAAATCTTTGGAACTGAGGTTCTGCAGGTCAGCAGCAAAACCAAAAAATGAGGAAAAACCCTGGGAGAACCTGAATAATGTTCACTCAGGAATAAAAAGTAAAATGTTCTTGAGTGCAAGATGAGATTACTTTTGATAGGCTAGGAAAAACTGTTCTGCTTTTTGCCACTTAAAAAAAGCTAAGTCTATTCTTTTATCTACATGTCAGATTTTGTTTTCAGCCCAAGTGATGGTACCAGTTCTGTGAGTAAACAAAGACAACAAAGAGAAAGAGGGAAAAACAAAAGAAGAAAATCAAGATGACTTTAAGAAACCAAATTTGCCCAGGGAAAATGGATCCTGGAAAGAACTTTATGGAGGCTCTAAAACGCATCCTTAAAATTCGGATGCCTTTCCTTCATCTGTAAGCACCAACCAACGGATGGATTTGAACATTTGAAATGATCCTACCAGTTAAAATAAGAAATTCACCTGAGCAGCACTAGTAAATTTCACTTTATATTGAAACTGAATATCTATATTGGTGTTGCAAGTAGTGAAACTGGAAAACATTCCAAAATACTCAGTTTGGGGTGGGGATATTTTAAATTCATGTGTTAAGAGCATAAATATTTTAGTAATTTAATTCTCTTGTTCAAAATTTGGCTATGCCACCAAAAAATCCCCTCCTCTGGAGGTTTTGTTAGAAGATAACCCAGGCTGATATTGATCTACACAAGCTATTTGTATTTTTCAGACTTTCTGGAAAGGCAGAATGCTTTTTAGCAGAGCACAGAAGCGAGGAAAAATCCCAAATTGTTTGTATTTGTAGCAATAAGAATGATCACTGGAGCAATATCAAACACTTACAATCCCCCTTCCTGTCTAGTCTTTTATCAAGTGATTTTAAAATGACTCATGTAATTTAAATTCTCCATTAAAAAAGTGACTTGCGTTGTTCGCTGAAGCTTCCAGCTACAAGATATGATTGCAACATGATTTGTTACATGCAGGAAAATAATTGATCAAACCCCGAGTTCCACAGAGCCATCAGTCACACCAGCACCTGAGTGGGAAGAAATGCCATAAATTCACAGGTTCTGAGTTATGTCTGTGCCTTGGTGTGGGATGAACAAACTGCTGATAAAAACAACTGCAAACAAAACTGTATCTCAAAAATAAAGAGTATTTATTCTTGACAATTTCTGGAGGGTGCAGAGAAGACAATTAACAGAAAGGATGCTGTTGAAGTCAGGGAAATCTATACAATTTATGCAGAATCATCATTTATCAATCGAACATTAACCCAGAATTTCTGACAACTAGGAGAAAACACAGCCCAGTAATTCAGTGTTCTCATGGCAGCTGCAGTTTTTAGCACTTGCTTGCACAGAATGTCCTAAATTCTATTTATCTGCTGCAGTGGCTCCATCTTTTCCAGATTTGAGACACTTCTCAGGAAGTGGCTGCCTCATCACTGAAGTGTCCAAGGCCAAGTTGGACAGGACACTTGGAGCAGCCTTGGGCTAGTGGAAAGTGTCCTTGCCCATGGCAGGGAGTGGCACTGAATGGGCTTTAACCACTTCTTGGTGGAGCCCTTCTGCTCTGGAGCCAGGCTGTGAGAGCTAGGGTTGCTAACCTGGAGAAGAGAAGGTTGTAGGGAGACCTCAGAGCTCTGTCCATTTTCTAAAGGGGCTCCAGGAGCACTGGAGAGGGACTTTGGACAAGGGCCTGGAGTGACAGGACAAGAGGAAATGGCTTTAAGGTGAAAGAAGGTAGATTTAGACTGCATATTAGGAAGAAATTCTTCCCCATGAGAAGCTGTGGCCAGCCCTGGATACCTGGAAATGTCCTAGGACAGGTTGGATGGGGCTTGGAACACCCTGGGCTAGTGGAAGGTGACTCTGCCCATGCAAGGGATGGAAGTGGACCTCTTTGAGGTCCTCTCCAATCCGAACAGTTCTGGAATTCTAGGGATAAGACTAGTGACACAATCACAGTTTAACAGGGAAAGCTACAGCTAGAAACACAAGGAAGAAAAGAGAATTAATTCACTATTTTCTCTCAGCAAGCAAATAAATATCCAAGCTCTTCCTGAAGAGCAGAGCCTCAGCACCTGTAGGCTTTGCTTAACCATGGAGATCTCTTTTGATCCTCCTTTCCCCAATCTTTTATTTGTGTCACATAGCTTGGGGTGTCCCTTTGATCATCTGGGCTCAACTGTGCTGGTGAACGCTCTCAGCCTTCACCTGCCATGCTCAGGTAGATGGAAATGTGAGTATGCTTTGCTCAGTGTCAGGGAGAAATGGAATTGTTCTTAAACACCTTTTTTTTTGGGCAGCCTTGCCAAGAGGCTGAGTCTGAGTAGGAAGAGAGTGACAGTAAAGAGAAGTTGTGAGAAGTGGTGTGACTGCTCATTTTGGACTTTGCTGGAAGTCTTGAAAAGCAAGAAATTGTACTGAGAGTAGGGAAAAAAAGTGCAAGTAGCTGTTTTGTGTGGCTGGAGAGGACACTTCCAGCTCAGAAGGTTGCAGTTGGTGTTTGTGCAGTGGGAGAAGCAGGAAGGTGTTGTTACACCTGAACTGAATTTTACCTTTCCTGCTTGAATCCAAGCCAGCCTTAGCTCCAGCCTTTCCTACCATTAAAGAACCTGACTTTCCATCTGGAATGTCCCTTCAGTGGGAGTCTGGCTGAGTAATTGGTGCCTGTATTCCTTTTGCTTCTTACCTCCATCCCTTTTTCTCGTGGAAAGCCTCATAATTGTTCTCTAGAGCAAGGCCATGTTCTGGAAAGGCCTTAAAGGAGTGAGGAACTGAGAGGAGAAGTCATTTAACATACCAGCTGACTCTAAATACTGAACCCTAGATCTCCTAATTTTGTGTAGGAAACAGATCTCTTCCAAGCTCATAGATGAAAGCTGTCTACAGCTGTGCAGACACCACACGGATTCTCCCGAGAACTAGAAGTTTGTTTTCAGGGAAGCTTTTTTTCTTCTAGGCTGTGCTTCCTCACATGGTTCCTTTAGGAATTCATCTGCTTTTCCCTGTTTTCTTTTGGTATAATTAAAAGTAAACTTCAGTTTTCACTTGCTTGCCTGTGAGGACGCATCTTTTCCCCAGATCACCCAGGAGCAGAGGAAGAGAAATCCCTTTCCAGTTCAGTGCCTTCCTTTTACACTGAAGGCATCTCAAACATGCACATACACGTGCACACATCTTCTCCACAGAACTTGAGAAATGATCCTAAAATTCCATAATTTTGTGCTGAGTCCAAATAATCTAGCCTAAATTTCGTGTTTGTTTAGAAATATTTTGGGTGTGGGGTGGAGAAGGTTTGAAAGAAACAAAAATATTTGCCTCTTTTTCCTCTCTTTTTTTCCCCCTCCAACTCTCTTGGTTCCTCCCAAATATGTTGAGACTAGGGGAGAAAAATAATCCAGAACTGGGAAATCTCAGACCTACCACTGCGAGGATTCTTGCCTGCTGGAAGGTTTGTATTCCAGAGGAGAATTCTGAAAGAATCCCAAATTTAATCTTTCGTGCTTTTTCTCTTATAAAACTCCAAGATCAGAGACATTTTAAAAATTTTTTTTAGCCTATGCTCAGCTTTTTAGCCCAAATTCAGCATCTAAAGTTCAGTGCACAAAGTATCCCATTTTAATAAGTTAAGCTCATGAAAAAGTGTCCCAATAATTCAGACAATTAACCTTGATACTGTTACAACTCTGTGGTTCCCCTCGAGGAAGGCTGGATCTTTTTTAATCATCATGGCTGGCGACATGGCTGCCAAGGAAAGGCTCTGGACATCCCCATTAGAATGGCTATTTCTGACATTCAACATACAGGAAGCCATGAAACCCTGAAAATGTAGTCATGAACATTTAGCACATTGTGCCTGATGCATCAAAAACATGACCTGCAGCTGATCTCTTTGACTCACTAAAGGAAATATCTAACACTTTCAATGGACCTTTGCTTTATGTCTCGATTTTAGGTGATATTGTCGTGTTCTTACTAATTTACTTCAGTGGGTTCTCCTACTTTTATGTGTTTATAATACGAATAATAAAATATAATTACATGTCATCTTTTGGAGAGTTAAACACTACTCATTTTCCATTCTGACTTTCAAAAAATTTCAGTGCCAGAGTTTGTCCAGTAAATTCACTCTCATTAAATATTAATTATTATTCACAGTCGTCTTGATTTAGATAGACAGGTATCTGCCAGGGAAGATTGGAATTTCCCTTGGAATGTAAGGCCCCCTCCTCCCCTTTTCCAAATTACTATAAATTTGCAATTAAAAGGCTGTCAGGCAAAAGTTTTGGGAATAGGTATATCAGTTCTTCACTAGGGATATTAAAAATACAAATGTTGTAACACAGAAGAATAAGCAAGGAAGCAAACAAGCAAATAAGAAATCCTAGAAAACTCTGACAGAGTCAGAATTACAACCTGACACCCTGTTGGTCAGGGTGTTGGAAAAAGTCCAAAGTCAGCCCTCCTGGAGTGGCAGATGTGGTCCTGTGACCACGCACAGCCCCAGGGCCATGGCCCGGCTCTGCTGCGCTTGCTGCGGCGCGGCTCCCGGGCCATCCTGAGCAGGATGGCGGCTGTGATCTGGCCACATGGCCGGCAGCCGGGGACACAGCGGCACCTGCACCAGGGCACGGGCTCAGGGACGGCAGCAGCGGCACAGAGCCGGGCAGCTGCCCCGCACAGCCCCTGCTGGTCCCCCAGGCCTCTCATACGTGAGACATTGGAAGAGTTTAATCTGTGCACAGAGCAGGGCCCAGCTGGGCCCCGCAGAACCCAACCCAAGAGGACAAAGTCCGCAGGCCTGTACCCATTAGAGTGCTGCCGCATTCCCAGCCCCTCGCTCTGCCAGCTGGAGCTGTGGACAGCATCCCTCCACGAGCTGGGGAGAGAGGAGCTGCACTGGTCCAGTGTTAGCCAAGCTGGGAGTTTTAGGGAAGAGAGTCTCTCACAGTCCGGTTCTAATGTCCCAAATGAACTGGAGAGTTCTGACAGCTCAGGGCAATTCCTAAAACTGTCCTCCAAGACACAGATCAATCAGTGTCCCATGGGGCAGACAGCAAGATCCTGGCGTGGTGGCTGAACAAAACAAACATCAGCAACCACACCATCTGGGTCAACCCCCTCTACCCGGAGCTCATGGAGGAGCCCTGCTCGCTGGAGGCAGAAGAGGCAGATGCTGACCTGCCCTGCACATCTCCTGCCCCAGCAGCTCCCGTGCTGCAGGCAGCAGCAGCAGCTGAGAGCCGGGCAGTGGCCACACACAGCCCCTGCTGCCAGCCCAGCCCATTGCCCAGCCAGCAGGGAGATCTCGGGCAGTGGGCAGGGTCTGCAGTGAGGGCACTGCTGCCAGGGCTTCAGGGCCAGGAGGAGCCCTGCTCCCAAGAGCTCACATCTGGCCCATCCACAGAGTGGGCAGAACACACAGACCTGAGCAGGAGCGCTGAGGAGGAAAGCACCTCAGGGTCCCTCCTATCTGAGCCATGGCCAGAGGACAGAGCTAAGCAGGATGACCAGGGAAGAGAGCGGCTTAGTGCCCCTCCCACGGGAGGCTTGGACAGAAGACCAAGACCTGAGCCAGAGCAGAGAGGAAGAGACCACCTCATGGTCCCTCTCTCTTGAGTCATTGGAGCAAGTCCAAGACTTGACCTGCAGTAGCGAGTATACAACTGCTTCAGGGTTCCTGCTGTCCGAGTCATGGACCGAGAGCTGGGGCTCTAAAGCCTGGGCCAGGAGGGGTGTGGGGACACAGAGTCCGTGTGACTGGTGGCACAAGGCCTGTGTTTGATGCAAAAGCCCCTTTATTTGTGCCCAGTTCTCCTCCTAGAGAGCTGCCCTGGCACAGAGATCACTCTGGAGGATCTCTGCAGGAAGGAGTGCTCTCAGCCATGCCAAGGAGGTTCTGCAGAGCTGCCTGTTCTGCAGGGGAGCAGCTCCCAGGCTGTTCTGAGGAACTCATTGGGAGGCACACAGTGATTTTCCTGCCAGGACACTGGATCCCACTGCCTGTGTCAGGAGCCCCAGAGGTGCTGCTGCACTAAAAGGCATTTGCAAATGCAGCTCTTGCTGCCTGGGTGAAAATCTCCTGAGTCAGGGAGCCTGAGAGGACCCGAGCTTGGCAATACTCATTGTCCAGCTGCCAACTGCAGGGTGCCACAGTCTGCCCCACAGGACACTGCCTGTCCTTGGGGCTCCTGGCAAAGCAGCTCTTGGTTTGTGTGTGCAGCCTCAGGCTCCTGCTTGCTCCCAAAGGAGCAATTGCCAGGAGATCTGTGCAGAGCTGCCCGGGCTCCCTGAGCAGCCTGGCAGGAGCTGCAGCACATGGAGTGGGAACCCAGCCCTGGGAATGTCTTGGTGCTGGCACAGAGGGGAGTGGTGTGGGCTGAAAGGCTCCGTGTTTGCCAGGGTGTTCCAAAGGAAAAGGGAAAATCCTCCTGAACTCAGGCAAAGGGGCCCTGCAGCCCACTGAGGTGGGTGCTGAGCACCTCCAGCACCAATCTAGTGCTAAGGAGCTGAGTCATGGAATCCCAGAATCCCAGAGTAGTTTGAGTTGGAAAGAACCTTAAAGCCCATTTGGTGCTACCCCCTGCCATGGGCAGGAACACCTTCCACTAGCTCAGGTTTCTCCAAGTCCCATCCAACATGTCCTTGGACACTTCCAGGGATCCAGGGGCAGCCACAGCTTCCCTGGGTACCCTGTGCCCAGGCCTCCCCACCCTCAGGAATTTCTCCTGTGTATCCCATCTAACCCTACTCTCAGACATTTTGAGGCCATTCCCCATTGTCCTGTTACTCCATCCCTTGCAGATTTCTCTCTCCATCTTTGTTGTAGCTCCTTCAGGCACTAGAAGGGGTTTTCAGGTCTCTCCAGAACCTTGTCTTCTCCAGACTGGACAATTCTACCTCTTACAGCCTGTCTCCATAGCAAACGTGCTCCAGCCCTTGGAACATCCTCTTGGTCTCCTCTGGTCTTGCTTCAGTAGCTCCATGTCCTTCCTGTGCTGCTGACCGCAGACCTTGATGCACCAGTTGGGGTCTCACCTTTGTAGAGTGAGAGCTTTCCATTCTTCCACCTGCTGCCCCCACTTCCGTGTGTCCCTGCTGTGTACAGTGAAGAATCCCAATGGAATTAGATGGAATTAGATGCCCATCTAGCCTTCTTTGTATGTTTCCCCCCGTGGAATAGTTTTTATCCTACAGCCCTATAAGGATGTAAACTGCAGGCAATATCCAAGGGCTCTGTGTTGTTTTTATTGAGCTGTGCATTGGGAAATCACCAGGAGCACTCCAGTGTTGTTCTGCCAGTTCACTCGGGTCAGACATTCCAACAAACTGTTCATCGCATCGGAGAAATACACTGTAGATCTGGCCACATGTAGTTGTTAAAGTTAATATGGAACCTTGAGAGGAGTGTTTTAGCCTGCTGTCCTTGCTAAATCCCCAGGGAGATAATTGCGCTCTCCTACTCCAGGAAGGTTTCCCACCCCTAAAATTTCTTTATTTCCTCTCATAAACTGTTGAGAGGGAGCGCAGTGGGATGGGAAGGAAGGGAAAGAGCCTGGCAGATGTGGCACACCATGTAAGACCCATAAAATGCTGTCAGCCTCAGGTTTGAGGTGAATTATGCACTCCTAAATTTACAGCCTGTGTGCTGAAATATTGAGTGAGTGCATGAAGGGTGGCTCAATCCAGACAAAAAAATATTGCATCATCAAGAAATTTCTTCAATAGAAAATGAGAAAACTCCAAAAGAATCTCTCCCTGGGAGGGGGGGGGACATACATATATATATATATATATATATATATATATATATATATATATATAAAATCTCTTGAGGATTACTTGGCTAAAAAGAAAAACAGTAGTCATTAGGGAAATGTCAGGAAAACTATGTTAAAAAAAAAGGGAGACAACCTCTTCTTGATAGGTAAATGTAAAACAAACAAAAGTAATTGATTTTGAACAGGGAAAAATATTTCTTGCTGAGGTTGTTATTAGTAAAGGCTTGGATATCTTCCAAGTGAAGTTTTTATAGCTGTTAAAATTCATGGAGTGAACAGGCAAAGTGGGAGTTCCTACAGCTTCATGCAGTTCTGTTCATTAACATACAAACTACCCCCAGATTGTTGTTAATTGTCGGGCAAATTTATTCTTAAATGTTTTCAGGAAAAGAAGAAGAAAGAAAGAAAAAAAGGAAAAATATTTGAAAGGAAGAAACGTTTTGCTACTGTAATTACAAAATATTTATTTTCCTTTTTCCTATGTGAAAAATGGTGAATCTTATTTTGGAAGTGAGGAATTTCAAGGTCAATTCCTACTGCAAGATGCTACAGCACAGTCTTGTGGGTAAAGCAAAAGAGGAACAAAGATGAATCATAAAGAAATGTTTATTAGGATAATAAATAAACATCAAACACGGCAATAATAAATACATTTTCAAAAGAGCTCCAGGCTCCAGCAGGGAAATGTTGCTGCTGGTAGAATATCTGAAGAGAAGAATTGTGGGGGGAAAACAATTTTTTTATGTAATAGGAAGGAACTGCAGAGTAGCACCAGGCTTGGCTGCATGGTACAAGAGCTCTTAAGTTACTTTTAAGAGCCCAGACCCTTTTTATATCCCACTGTTAACAATTCTCTGGAGAAACACAGCTTTGTAGAACTAAGGGTAAAGACTTATTAAGAATTTTTCCTCATTTTTATATTACACGTTTGTTCTGGAGAAGGAACATTTTTGAAGGGATCTATGGCACATGTTAAAAGGAAAAGAAATTAAAAGACTAAAATAAAGTTCTGTAAAATCCTATAGAAGGAAATACTTTAAATGTAGAGGAGAAGAACATGACACAGAATTCTAATTAATGAATGAATTAATTAATTTGTCATAATTGCGCATGAAACGTATCCTAGCCTGGTATATAGTGCTGGTATATCTCAGACATTGTAGATTTATATACATTATCTAGATATAGATATAAAATAAAGTTTCAAAGTAGAAAAGTCAGTGAAAATTCAAATAAATTTCCCAATTTAATTTTCTAGACATCACATTTTTTGGGGACTGATGATTCTATGATTCTTTGATGAGTGCTTACTATTAGAAATAACAAATAGCATAAAAAATGGGAAGTTGTATAATATATTAAACAAACTCGACGCCACTAAGCAGTAGAATATATTACCTCCTAAAACTTACAACATTCTTTTCTTACATTCTTACATATATCTACAAATTTTTGTTTTCACCTAAATTAGAATCATAATTCCATATCTGCATGGGAATGTCATGCTGGGAATTCCATGAACAACCCCAAATTATCTTCCCAGCACTCTCTACTGTATAATGGAAAAATTAATGCATTAAAGTTAAGTATATAATATTATAATATATTAAATGTTATTTTCATATCTATATATATAAAATTTTATTTTCATATCTATAGTACAATACAGAATAATTATACATGCAATTTGTACAAATTCTGTTATAAAGAGCCATGAGAATCAGAAAATAAATATTCAATTTCTTTTTTGAGTAAAGAAAGAAACTGAGAACTGTCAAAAGCTAGAACCCTTTTATTTAACTCATTTCTCTGTTTGGTTTTTGCAAGTTTTACATTTTTTAAGGCAGGAGTTGGATAATTCAATAACTACTGATTCCACTAAATCCTGGATATGATACTTCATAGGCATACTTGGAAAAGTCTTGGTCATTCAATTATAAACATAAAATTCCTCATGAAAATCCCAGGTGTTCCTGTACTGACCTTTCAGTTGCCACTTTTCTTCTCAAAGAAGTCCACATTCAATGGATGTTGAACAACTTGCACTTTCAGTATATTTTATGTCAAAATTGGTAATCTTGGCTTTAACTGAAAACATTTGAAATCTCTTTGGACTTTTTTCATAGCAAACTCGATACTTTTAAGGTTTTTCAGCTCAGCCCAGCCCAGAGAAGCTGTGGCTGCCCCTGGATCCCTGGGAGTGTCCAAGGTGAGGTTGGATGAGGCTTGGAATACCCTGGGGTAATGGAAGATGTCCCTGCCCATGGCAGGGAGTGGGACTGGGTGGGCTTTAATGTTCCTTCCAGTACAAACCGTTCCATGATTCTGTGATCATGGACATATGACTGCTCCCAGTTGTGGATAAACCAGATAAAATTAAGAGGCAGACCAGTTTGTTTTCTCATTTATCTCACTTTTCAGTGGTTTTGACCATTGCCACTTTCTTTTCCATGCAAAGCATATTGGCTGTGGAGATCAGAGTGTTAAGTCTTGAAATCATTATGGAAGTTGGAGAAATTATATGGCTGTGTCTCCTAACAGAAAATTAATTGGTGGGGACTCTCCTGATCATGTTGGAAATGTAGTTTTATCATGTATATATGAGAGAGGAAGATAGGAAGTGGCAGAAAGGTTAATAGCTAAAAAAAAATATTCAAAAATTAATTCACTCATCTTCCGAACTCCCTTTTGAAAAGATCCTATTTTTATTTGCCTTAGGATGTATTTTTTTCCCCTAAAGCTTGTAGAGCTTTCCATTTCTCAAAAGAAGAAAGGCTGCCTGTAACAGCCTGAAATAATTTTCTGACATGAAACAGGTATACAGAACTTCGCATTTGTTTTGTAAAGTTTCTACAAATACCAAAAATAACGAGGGGAAAAAAGTTTTAAAAGCTGTTGTTCAATACCAGATAACAGAGCAGAGCAATATAGAGTGTATTAAATAATGCAAGACATTCACTCAAATAAATCTGGATTGATCAACAGCAGTCAAGAAATATCCTTGGAGCAAAAAGAAACAGCAGGATAAGAAGAAAAGCTGTCTGATATAATACAGAAATCATGTTTAGAATTTTCAGTGATTTTATAGATGTATTTCAGGGAGGGTACTGAATATTTGGAACATTAATGGAATACTGTTATATATTGATAAGCTGTGAGATAGGTATGTAAGAAATATATTTAAAAAGTCATAAAAACTTCAAAGCTGAAGCCCTAAATATCCAAATATTTTTCCATACACAACTTATTTAATCCTCAAATTTTCTACCCTTTTGCATTCAGTTCAGCATTTTCTTGCTCTTCAGCATTCTCAGATGGTTATTTTCCACATAAATTGAATATTTGTTATTCACCTAAGCTCTGGTTATTAATTATCTGATAACAAAAATCTTATCTGAGCCATCTATGGCAATTATCTGTGTAAACAAAGAATATTTCCACCATAACTGTATTTTTTAATTCCTAGTATGTGGAAGGTATAACCACATGCCTTGAAATCATGAAAGATAAAGTGGGACTTATTCTATGAGGAGGAAACCTTGTCTAATTCCATGATTAAGACTGGATTTCCTGTTAATACAGTATCTAAATAATAGGAGGAGGTGGGGTTTATTTATACAAGATCTGTGGTGTTTCATCCAAAACAAAATCGTGTCTGCCAGGCAAAGGTTTCTGTGGAATGAAGTCAGACTTGAATTTCACAGTTGGCCCTTTTCCATTTAAATAGGCAATTCAAAGCTTGAATCCTGATAAATGCTTTTGTTTCTTTAAAGGGAAAGAAGGAGCTGAAATCTAGACCTGATTTTTATAGCTTAGACTTATGTGTAAATTAGACTGAGCTGTCTTTTTAATTAAGAGCTCACAAACACAAGCATTCTCTGTAATCCAATCCATAAAGAGTGGACTCCTATTCCATAGACAACTGGAACAATAGCTGGACAAATCACAGAGTAATTGGTGCAGGAAGAATAAAGACCTGTCCCACACTCCCAAAAGCACAGGCTTTAATCATTCCACTTGCAATAAAATTTGTCTAGGTGGTAACAGTACAGTTCCCTTTTTTTCCCTAAAAGCCAGAGGTTGAATATCACAGGTTCCCTGATAAAAATCCTGCATGGAGAAAAGCCTGGCTCCAGCCTCAGGCACCAGGATTTCAGCTCCACTGCTCAGGGAGGAATCTGTAAGAAATTTCTGTGTGGTGGTGGAGATCCACCACCATCCCACACTGCATGTGCATAAATAAATAAACAGGGAATTGAAAGTGATATCACTTCTATTCAGCTGTCTCTCATATTTAACTGTGGCAAGGCGGATTTTCATCACTGGCTCAGCACAGCTGCAAGGGAATTAATAACAAAACCTTCTTGCCCAAGGAAGGTCTCCATTTTCTAGGTCAGCGTTTCTACTTTGATTCCAGACACAGCCAAGGCACTGTCCTTCTTTAGGTCGTTAGAGGCACCTTCATTGTGTATCCTCAGCTCAGAAAAAAATGGTATTTGGAAAAATTTTTAAAAAGGTGAGTTGTTACTCCTACCTACTCATACCAGGGGCCAGTTAGACCTTTGTCTCAGTCATGTCTCTGGGATCAGGCAGAAGTTGCATTTCAGGAGGCAGCAGAATCAGTATTTTCAGTAGGACAAGCAGGATGGAATTCACCCCAGGGAGACTCCACAAATCTATCAGGATTCCCACTTAAATATTTCCTTACTTTGTGGAGTTTCCAATGACATTAGGGCATATGTTACCCAAAGAAATATAAATTATTTGTAGGCAGTGTTTGCTTTGTTCTGTTTGGTTTTGAGGAGTCAGACATCAAAAAGGACTTTTATTTTTGTGATGTGATTCTATACCATGGTCACATTCAGGTCTCTCATGTGTTAACTGAGGTAATTTGGAGTGCCATGTGGAGAATGTGGGAGGACAGTAGAAATACAAAGCATATCTTTGTCTAAGTAATGCACAGTATTTTTAAAATACTTAAATTACAGTGCATTTTTTAGATCTTGAGTTTCACCCAGCAAGGTGTGGTAACCACTTCCACCTTGACAATAGAGAGGAAAACTCACATGCAGTTGATTTTTCAGGTCGGGAATCTAGAGAGCAATTCCAGATTTTGATAATTTTTTTCTCTCCTGAAAGAAAAGCTGATCAGGTTCTAGTCCAGCCTATTTTTCTATTTCTGGTTCTTTCCCACATGATGAAAGACCTGATTTTGTTGCTTCACTCTTTTGTTTCCAAGGCAAAAAGATAAATAAGTGACTTTTATATATATTAATTAGTAGAGCAAAATGGAACTGTAATCAGATGGAGTTTCCAGTCAGCCTGTGGGATAACAATTAGTATGTTTGGAACCTGATCCTGGTCCTGGCTTGTGTCTCAAATGAAATCTAAAGTCTCTTCTCTCTTTTGCAAGCAGTGTGTTGTGAATAAAAGGATAAAATAACTTCTTACAGGCTACTTCTCTCATATGATGGATCAAAATGTGGTCCTGTTTCTCTGATTCCTGCTTTTTTTTTTTCCAGGTTTTCTGACTACAGTCCTGAATACTATGCTAAAAATTGAAGGAAAAAGAGCCAGGAACATAAGCTGTCAAGCAAAAAATAACTCCTGCATGAGAAGTTTCACATCCAGATTCTGGGACAGACAAGCTGAAGGTTACCTGGCCCCAGAGCAATGGATGTTTTGTTTTCCCAGTTTCTGTATTCTAGGGTCAAAAAAAGGCTTGGAAATGCATCAAAATGTAGAAATTCTCTGCAAAATGACAGATGCATGGTGGACACGGGCATGGTTTCCACATGAACACAGAGGTTTCCAGAGGGGCATGGGGTTTTGTTTGCACATGAAACCTGAATCTGAGCATGATCTATGGAGTCAAAAGCGAAGAAAGCTGAGAAAAATGATTTCAACTGATTTAAATGGCTTAAAAATTTCAAAGAAGTCAATTTGCAAAGCTGGGTAAAACAGTGTAGAAAATCTGTCTGTGGAATAGATTTCTCTGTGTCCATCCGGCAAAGAGATTGTAGGATAATAAGCGATTATTATGACATGAACATGCTGTTGTGGGTGTGGTTGTGTTCCTTCAAGGTTGGACTTGGTGATCTTGGAGGTCTTTTCCCAGCTCAGCTCAGACTGGAAAATCGTAGAATTTTAGAGCTCTGCTGAAGAATGCGTTTCAGAAGTGGACTTCAGAACTGGACCCACAGGCAGAGCAGTTCTAGGCAATAATAAGCCCTAAATGGTTTTATTTCTCAGGACAACAATTGGTGTAATATTTTCCTACAGATAAAAATATATATTCCTAAAGAATTAATCTAATTTCCTTGTAGTAAGGAAGGAAAAGCTCCATGGCAGTAAAGTTGCCCCTTCCCTGTTTTTGCTGAGGGTAATCCCTGCTCCAGAGCTCTGCCTTGGCATTGGTTTGACCCTGGTGCACCCATGGCCTTGGGAAAGCTCCAACATTCACACCTGGGATCTGCTGAGTTACTGCAGGAAAAAAAACCCTGTTTGATCTTCTTGCCTCTCTTTGAAGGAATTACAGTGATTATATCCTGCCTGCTGGTCATGTACCAGGGAAAAGCCTAGGCATGAGAGGAGGCTTAACTTGCTACCACCTGCAAAGTTAAAAGTCTCCAGGGCTTACAAGTTCAATATTTCAAAAGGGTTAAAACCAAGCTGTGACAATTCAATCAAGATTAGGAAAGACTCTGAATGTACCATATTCTCTTCTATGATAACTAAATATAAGAAACCATAAATGAGCGGCAAATCCATGATCACTAAATTAATATGAGTAGGTCTTAGCTTTGAAAAAAAGCCCAATTTACCTTTAATTAAAAAATTAATTTACCCTGAAATTATGCTCAAGAAAATACTGTTTGTAGTTTGTCCCCAGTAAGTGGGCTTCTGTAAAATTAGTATTTCTAATATTTAATAATATTTGATGATATTCTGGACATTCTTAACATAAAAATATTAAGGTATTTTCTATGTCGAGAGTATTGTTTTGACCAACTGTGTGTCTTTTTCAATCCTGTCTTCTCTCTCACCTCCTATATCCTTTTGCCTATTATACATTGCAGAACCACATTCCTAAAAAAGGAAATATTTCTAAACATTATCCTTCATTACAACAAACACAAAACTGAAGAAAACCAGAGGAATATTGTTGGG
Organism: Sylvia atricapilla; assembly: GCF_009819655.1. NCBI lineage: Eukaryota > Metazoa > Chordata > Aves > Passeriformes > Sylviidae > Sylvia > Sylvia atricapilla. The sequence goes on from NC_089148.1 coordinate 6,668,474, forward strand.
TTATTTTAGTTCCTATGGGTTATTTAAGAGCCAAATACTGCCCCTCTTCAATTTTTACCTCTGTATTTTGTCCTGTAAAGCTTCGGCAAACAATTTCAATAGGGATGAGGCATTTGCTGAAGATTTTCCAAAGTTCCCTTAGAAATACCACTATCCTCTGCACTAAATATCCATACACATAATAGAATGGTTACATTTAGGTACCAGCTGTTGGAAAGACCCCAGCAGGAGAACAGTGATGGAAAGGAAGTTTGCCCCTCCTCCAAGTTTCACAGAGCCCAGGTACTGGATGTGCCTGACTCTCAGAGCCAGAGCTCTTTGCACACCAATATTTTTGAGGATTTTTGGTGTTTCATACGGCTCAGAAGGATCTGAGTTTAGGGAGAAATCTATATTAAAAGAAATCCAAATATATTATTACACCGAGGCTAGGTTGAAAGAGACCCTGGCTGCCTGAATGCTTTGTGACAGCCTTTTTGTACATTTTCACTTATGTGTCCGAGTATTTTAATGTGGGCAATGTAGGTAAAGAACAATATTGTCATCTTACCCACACAGAATTTAATTCCAGACATTTGGGTGGTGACATATTGTTAATTAAATATTGATTTGTTGGAGGATGAACTGAGCCATCGGTATTTTCCCTCCTAATTAGAATAATGACTGCTCCACATGCCAACAGTTATGAATCTCCCTGAAATAACTGTGCAAGTGGAACTGTAGGAAAGCCTTAAATAATGTAGCATATTGCACCTCAATTATGATTAATAAATTAGCTGTAGTGTAGTAGCTGCTCTATTTAAATAGACTGTCCACATTTCCCCTACTGGGAGTAAAAATCCAGTGTTTGATAGTTTGCATTTATCCTGGAGCTCTGTGTTCCAGTTTGTCAGGAGTAAATAGGCTCAGCGTTGTGAAAAGAGCCCAGTTGCACATTCCTCAGTGCCATCAATATTGTTCTTAGTGATTCCACAAGCAAAGCATGCCCTGAACTGATAAAGGAAGCCACTCTTTCACTCAGAGCCAGGAGCTCGTTTATGGAATATTAAATACTTCAGTAGCTGAACTTTTTTAATAATTAATTTTTGCACTGCTTATGCCCCATGGATGAAGAAGGGGCTTCTATTTCCATTGCAATCAGTTTCTCACTTTTTAATCAACATTAATTTAATGTTAGAATCTGATTTTCTGTGTCATGCTAATTTCTCCTGGCTGGTCTCTGATTAGTAAGTTTAATGTGCAACTATACTCCCTCATCTCCAAGTTCAATTTCTCCTCAGAAAATGTCTGTTTTCTTCAGCTTCCATCTTAAACAGCACAGGATCCTTTCCCCCAGCCAAAGCCATGTCAGCATGGCTTAGTTATCTCTCTCAAAATATTCCTCTCAGTCTTTTTCTAAGTTAACATCTCATCGCTGCTCCAAAATAGAATCCTGGGATTGTTCAAGTTGGAAAAGCCTTCTGAGGTTATTGAGTCAAATCATCCCATGGCGCTGCCAAGGCCACCACTGACCCATGCCCCAACTGACACATTGGCATGGCTTTAAATCCCTCCAGAGATGAGGGCTCCAACACCTCCCTGGGCAGCTGTTACCAGTGTCTGATCACTCTTTCAGTGAAGATATTAGTGCTAATACCCAATCTAAACCTCCCCTGGCCCAGCCTGAGGCCGTTCCCTCTCCTCCTGTCCCTGTTCCCTGGGAGCAGAGCCCGACCCCCCCTGGCTGTCCCCTCCTGTCAGGGAGTTGTGCAGAGCCACAAGGTCCCCCCTGAGCCTCCTTTTCTCCAGGCTGAGCCCCTTTCCCAGCTCCCTGAGCCTCTCCTGGTGCTCCAGCCCCTTCCCCAGCTCCGTTCCCTTCCCTGGACACGCTCCAGCCCCTCAGTGTCTGTCTCGTCCTGAGGGCCTCAAAACAGACCTCACGTTATTCTTTCACCATTACAAGCTTCACCATAATAAGTCAGTGCACCTTAAACATGATTAAGACCATGAAATGAGCAATAACATTTTTTACTATTTTATCAGAGAAAGAAGTAAACTAAAAAGGACTATTTGAAGATGGGCTGAGAGACTTGGTAACAGGGGCCTATAAAATGACCAGGAACGTGCAATTTTCAGTCCACCAAAAGGTCACCCGCAGGGCTTCTCTGAGCCTTCATTTATCCCTTCATTTCGCCTCTGTGAATGTTTCACACAGATTTCCATATAGGAATAGACTCTTCAAGGAGCCTCTTCAAAGTTTTTATAGGGGAAACAATTTGATTCAGTATTTCAGTGTCACTGTTTAACCAGCTATTAATGGATGCAGAGAATATTTGATGTGCTTTCCCTTTGTAGATTGTGGATTTCTACTAAGTCAACTGAACCTCGTCTTCAGAGAAATGGAATATTCTTTGCGTGTCATTTATTGCAAAGGATTCTGTTACAAGGAGGTGGAAGTGCAAATGGAATTTTTGTAGTTTTATACTAATAAAGAGACGCTAATTCCTCAACTCTAAGCGGATTATCATCAGCCTTCCAAGAGCTGGGAACATGTTCCTTTTAAGGACATAGATAATCTGGGCAGAGATTAAGGCACACTTGTTCACTATGAAAATATTCTGAATTTTGGGAGGTCCCATTTATTAAGAGTTTTTCTGTTGACCTTCATGGAATCCCAAACTGGGTTGGCCTGGAAGGGAACCTTAAAGATCCTCCAATCCCCTGCCATGGGCTGGGACACCTTCCACTATCCCAGGTTGTTCCAAACCCTGTCCAACCTGGCCTTGGTCCCTTCCAGGGATCCAGAGGCAGCCACAGCTTTTCTTAGGGGTGGATTTGAGTGTGATTTAATTTTTTTTTAAAATCCCTTTCCACTTCCGCAGCTGAATTCCTCTATAACTCCATGAGTTCATATGAAGAAGTTGGAATGAGCAGGAAGATAAATGTCACCCAGCAACCCCTTGGGACAGACAAAGAAAATTTAAAACTGAGTTCTTGCTCTTTACTTATATTGCTGCAGATTAAAGAATGATTGCCATCTTTAGATTTTTATATGCTCTCTTTAACGTAGGGCTGAAATATGGTGGTATCCATTTTATTTTAATGCGTTTCAATCTCCTATCTTGGAATTTAATTTTGTTTTCTATCAAGTTTTCTTGTCTTACCTAGGGTATTTTTTTTTCCATAACATGATTTTTTTTTTGTTATAAGTTACTATAGCAACTTGGAAAAATTAAACACGAGAAATCTGTGGAGGCTTCAGGCTATTTAATTTTTATGTTCCTGTGATTTTTCCAGCAGAAAGAGAAGTTGTACTAGATCTAAACATAGCTCAAAAAAAAAAAAAAAAAAAAAAAAAAAAAAAAAAAAGCCAAATATACAGGAATCACTTATCATAGAGCATGAATCCATGCAAATGAAGACACAATTGCATATACTAAAAAGCAGAGTGTAGAGAAAGGCTGTAGGAGAAGGTGAATAAAAGAGTTAAAAAGACAGCTCAAGGACACAAGTCCTTTGTCCCGTAGGGAATTCACTTCCAAAACTTCAAGTAAAAACTTTTTAATATTTAAAGGATTTTTTGTTTTGATGGGTTATTTTTTCACAAAACAGCTTTTGGTTATGTCTTACCTGGGTTTTTCAGCAGGAAATATCAAGGCCTGGGAAAATCAAGGGGCTAAAAATCTCTGTGGATTCTTTGGACAACACTCTCAGCCACAGAGTGGGATTGTTGGGGTGCCTATGCAGGGCCAGGGGTTGGATTTGATCCTTGAGGATCCCTTTCAGCTTAGGTTATTCCATGGTTCTATGCTTTAAGCCTATACAAATGTGAGAAATGTGCAACAGGTCCTGTGAGTTTATTGTTTTTGGTGAAAATCTGAATTTAGAACAAATACAGAGATCATTCCTTTCAATATTGGCACTGATGACACAAATTCAGAACAAATGTTTGTTTCCAAATTGTTAATTTGATCACTTTGGAAACAGAAATGGAAATAAGTAGCTATTTTATAAATTTTGTAACAGAAAAAAAATCTTTATTCTCCAGAGCATCTCTGGAAAAGTTCCTTCAAAAATAGAGGCACAAAATTTGTTACAGAAATATTTAATTTCTCTGTATTCTCACATTAAATATGCACAATCTTATCTGAAGCTTATCTATAGAATATGACAAAAGCGGCTTTTTTCCTCCCTTTTCACCAGCACAGGGCTTGGTGTCACCTTGATAGAATTCGAGCAGGTCCGTGCTGAACCTGGGTTCAATCTCTAGTTTCTCTTGAAGTTTCTCACCCCTCCACTTCTCCATGGGTTTCTCTAAATAAACTTCTCTCTCCTACTGTTCAACAACTTCTTTGTTCTTGCTAAAAATCATTAATATGAATTTAGTTAACCTAGAGTGAGCCAGCAGCGGGGGATGTGAGGGTTTTGTGCACTGATAGTGCCTGTGGAGGTCTAAATAATAGATGGGGCTGTCACTTTCCTGACAATAAACTCAGGAAACTCAAGTATTTTATGGGAAAATTCACATTTAGTTACACACTGGATAATTTCATAATTTCATCCAGGGTCTTGAGGAACCACACAGATATTTCACTTCAGCTGTTTATTGTCCAATAGTTTCTGGCTTGTTCCCAGTGATGAAAGAAGAAAAATCTCTAAGGGAGTAACAATACAGAAATCAAAGAATCTGCTGAGTTAGGAGGGACTCACAAGGATCATTGAGTCCAAGTCTCAGCCCTGCACAGAACATCCCCAAGAGCCACAGGAAAAATCCTATATTTTCTAGTTTGGAATAAATTCAAATCCTTTCCGCTCACAACTATTTGCATAAAATAGATTCACAGCAATCTTCTCAATGTCATCCCATATTCTACTTTAGGTGTGGAGGGAACAGTCTCAAGTCTTCCATAAACCATAATAATGGTATTTATGGTTTCCCACTGACTCCATAAGCAATTCACATCTCCAGGAAAGATTTAACCCTGAGACTTGGCAGTGGAAGTCCTCCTTACTTAATCTTTATGATCAACATCAATTTTGCTATTTGACATAAGAAGTGAGTCTTGTGATCAAAAAAGGAGGATTTTCCTCCAGTTCAGCCCATATATTTGTAACTAACCACAGCCAGGGGAGTATTTCCAGATGACCTCTGTGTTCCTGAGAAGCCTCTGCTACAGGATGTTGTTAAACACTCAATGCTAGGAAAACCAAATAATTTATTTTGTTGTGAGACACAATGCATTAGGTAAATGTTAGACACTGAAAACCAAATACATTCCCATACAAAAGTAAAGAAAAAAAATAGATATGCTCCAACTAAAAATCTCATTATCTGCTGATTGGTGACCAGGGCAAAAGGTAACATTCCACACTGTCTCACACTCAACAAAAACTTGGCATTTGTCTTTCTTGAGATGGATTTTTCTGCAACGCCATGTTTCATGTACTTACAAAACAAGCCTGAAAATCAATAAGGAAGCAGGGAGAAATCTTAACCCTGCTCATACCACAGATATTGTTTCTTAATTTGTTTTCTTCCATTTTTTTTTGTTCATTTTATTTTGCATTTACTTTAAAACTTGTTATTTTTCCAAGATGCTATTGCTTAGAATATATCTTGCCCAATTTTTCTTGGGCATCTGAACCTTTCATATGAGGAATAAAGCCCTTTTCTGATGCCTTTAACTTTATTCTTTCATAAAAATTATCTTATAACAGTACCATCATCTTAGAAGTTTGACTTATATTTGCACTGGATTGTTATTTCTTTTCTCATTATTGTACAAACCTCACACTTATTAACTTTGCCAATTTTCCTCCTCTACTTCCAAGACCCCATAAAACCTACGTAACTGCCACTAGAATTCCAAGAAGGACAAAGCTCAATGCAAAAAAGCAAAAAATAAAGCCACATTTTCAGGCTGTTCTGGATCCCATGAGAAAACTTCCAGGAAAAGGAGGAGAAAATGAGTATTATATGGAAGACACACGAAAATTTTCAGTCTTCTACAGAAAAAAAGAGATTTTGTCATCCCCCAAAATTATATGTTCTAATACTAACATGTGACTGACCCACTAAACCCTGGTTATGAAGCTCCACTTTTTATTATCATGAGTATCAGGCTAACAGTGGGTGAGGAAAACCATTAACTCAATACACTTTTAAAAATAAATCTGAATTTTATAATTTTCTTCCCAGAAATATCACTCATTTTATTGAATATTATTGTTGATTTTTTTTTTTAATTTTTTAGTCTAACAGTCCTTAAACTGCAAATGTCAAGGCAATGTTATATGGCAAGATGCCTTTCTGAGCACTGAAAATAAGAATCAGACTGAATTCTTTGGAAAATGGTGTTGCTGGAATATTTTTTAAGATTTGGCAGGAATTATATGCAAAAAATCCACTTAAGAAAAAAAAAAGACAACACCCATTGATACTTTTTTTTAAAGATTATAGCACTTGATGAACCTCATGAGGGCTACTTACTGATGCAAGTCAAGAAACTCAACCAGCACAAATATTTCCTTGGGAAAATAAAATAAAAGATTGTTGATGTGTGAGAAGAATGAACCTTACCAATATAAGAAAAAAACCCACCTTGATCTTTGTTTTAAAGGATTTGTTTTTACACAATATGCACAAACAGAAAACTGTTCATTTAAATGTTTCTCTTTTCTCAGCCAGGTGGGTTATAACAGAAATCTGTAACAGAAAATTGAAATAATTACTTTGCTCCTGTGTTGCAAACCCAATTGCAGGCATTTCTTATATTCTGGACATTTCCTTGGAAGTAGTACAGATCCCAATATATAAATACAAAATGAAATCAGAGTACTGAGCTTGCACCATCGCAGGCCTGGAATTAACCCTGCTGAGGCACCTGGCATTGAGATGCTGAGGGAAAGGAGAGCTGGGCTCTGTGTTTGCCTTTGATCCCAGAAGAAAATAAACCTTTTGGGAGGGAAAGGCTGGGCAGAAGTGTCAGTGTGCAGCACAGGGGAGCTTCAGCCCACCCTTAGCACGAGGGGAGCTTGGTAGAGGCTGGGAAGGCTGAAGGAAAAAGCCCCAGGAGAAGGCTTCCAAGGACACAGAAGAGCAATCTCTGCTCTTTTCTGAGAAGAATCTCATGGGAAGAAGCTGTCAACCCTCAGAAAGGTAAAACTTGTTCCTATGTGCATTTCACGGAATATGTGGGTATTCAACATTGGGAGAGTAACTCCAGATGCCTTTGTTCTTCGTGGGGAAATGGTGGGAGGGAATTCTCTTCCACCTGGGGAATATCAGGCTGACCTAATGTAGATGACAAGGAGAAATAACATGGAATAATGTTTTCTACCACCATATCCCTGATGTTGAAATCTTTGGGCTCTGGAGAATCCCTGCATGGGAGAGGTGCCTGCAGTTTACACCATTTACCATTTATAATTTACCGTTTTCCCCAAGCCCACTGAGTCACACCACATTTACCTTTTGTCATGCTAAACTGGAGACAGAAATAAAAATGTGAGTAACTTTCATTTCTTCTCTTTTTTTGCTCTTCTGGACAGCTCATATTGTCCAAAGATCACTGGCAGTGCATTTCTTGAAGTGACATTCCTTCTCTATTCTACTTCTCCTGCTGGGAAGCAGTTACTTTGCCTGCTGAGCTGCACAGGACACTGCCCAGATTGCTGCCAAATTCCCAGGAAATATCTTTTTTTTTTTTTTTTTTTTTTTCATAAATAGAACAGGTTAACAGACAAAACCCAGCCCCTCTTCGTGGCTGCTGAGGAGGTGGAAGCCTGTCCCAAGTTTTACAGGAATGTTCTTCACTGGAGCTTTAACCTTGTGTAATTGAGTTTCAGAACAACCCCTCCTCTCCTTCCGAGGTTCAGCCAAGCCTCAAATGTTTTCACGTTGTCCTGTTGGAACACCTGAAATCCATTAATCATCCCTGTCTGATCAAGGTAATTATTAATGGATGTCCCAGGCAGCAGGGACCCACCCGAATTTTAGGGTCGCATATTTTCTTCAAGAGGTTGTTTCTACTGTGCTACAAAGGGTAGCTCATTTTAAATTAAAAATATATAGTAAAAAATGTTCCTCCTTATACAAGCGCCATATGTCAACACATAATTACAATTTACTCTGCTTTTTACCTTCTTTTTTCTAGTTTGTGCTCTGAAACCATCTATAAAACCATGCCTGGCTGAATTTGGCAGAGTGGTTTTCTGTAAATAATATTAAATATTGAGGCTATATTATTAAGTGTTCATAAATGGAGCCGTATTTCTTTGAAACTTTTCACTGCTGCTTACAAAATGAAGATGATGTTCAAGACAAGCCAGCTTGGAAATAAAACTTGTAATTTTCCTGAAATAACCATGTAAAAGTCAGGTGTCTGCGCAACAATGGGTCATGATTCAATCTGTTGATAGTCCTGCTATTAATTTTCCTTCATTTCCTTTCTTATATCAAGGATTAGCTTTTCTAATGATATTATTATTGGAAGGCACCTCAGTTATTGCTGTTGCTGTTGTGATGCATCCTGTTTTCATTGAAAAGAACATCTTTATTTCAGAGAAGGGCTGCTACATGTGCAGTTTTTCAGTCCCTAAATCTCCTGTTCAAAGCTAGGAATTGTTTATATCACCATGGGCACATCAACTTATTTTTTCAAAGGATATAGAAATTATAAAAGACAGAAATTATAGAATTAGGATGCTTCTCTGGTACACATAGGGAGATCTGCAACTTGTCTATTCCCTGAATGCATGTTTATTTTTATATGCCAGAGAGGAAATTAGATATCCCAAGGAAAGAGAGTCAGTAGGTAAAAAGCAGATTATACTTTCTAAACATGGTGTACAGACCCTGAACAACTTGTAAGCTCATGTCTGTCCTAAAACACAGCGAAAAAAAAAAACCAACAACAACCCCAAAAAACCAAACTAACAAAAATCCCTTCTGGATGCAGCTGCTGCTCCTGAAACTTGGTCAGGTGAGTCACAGTGCTACAACATTAATATCAATTTCTTTTGAGAAGGCAGGGTAATGATTTTACTAATTTACATTTTAAAGTAATTTCAGCTTTAACCCTCCCTGAAGCATTCTTCACCTCAGACAAAATCCATTCTTCTTACATGGTTAACTGGGAGCAACTCCCTTTTACCCCACCTCATTTTGAGTGTGTTAACATGACATTTTCTGCTTCCCAGAAGGATGGAGTTATATGCAATAAGGTTTTATGAAGTTCAATTAATGATGTTACAGCTTATAGATAAATATCTATAGATATTGTAGTGATAGATTTCCATGGCCCTGTTGTGGTTGTAATTAATGAATATGTTCTAACACACGTGCTGAGAACTGAAATCATTCCTTTGGCAAATGGCAGGGACAAAAAATGTCATTATGAGCTGCTGCAATGGAATGACAAGCTCACAGAATGTGTGGACGTGGAAACAGGTCCCAGTACAAAGGGAACGAGCTGCAGCTTATTTGTGGCAATAAATCCCAGGACACAGCAGAGGCAGCATCAGCACAGGTTTTAAATGGAGTGAGGAGAAGCTGGAGTGCTCTGATTAATTGGGATCCAGCTCTCTGTGGTGGGAGGAAACCCACTCTGCCACACCTGATTGCAGGAAGGAAGGGGGAGCTGATTAGGTTTATTAAACACTGACTCATTCAGGTGATGAACAGAAATTACTATTCTGCAAGATTTTTGTTTGAGCTGCGTCAAAGCCCAAAATAAGCTCTGTGCCGCACTAAAGAATTGTTGCTGGCCCAAAGAATGATAAAACATTAGCATTCAACAATTCATGGAAAAAATATGTGAGTCACAGAAAAAGGGTGAACTAATCTCACTAATGTTTTGTTATTTTGCTTGATCTAAGGAGAGCTTGTAATGATGGGGCTTCTAAAGCTGGACTGTGACATCATTAAGTGTTTCAAGAATTAAATCTTTGGCTTCAGCCTTAGTGCTCTGATGTTTGAACATATTGAATTCAGGACATAAGTGGTGCCATACTCATAGATCAATAGCTTCTGTCCGAAGAAAAACTAGGAAAACTTACAAAATCTCTAAATAAATATGTATTTTATGCAGCTAAAATACATTCTATAGAAACTACTTTCTATTTTAATAAAAGCTACATATTTATCTCTTTGATTGATTTTGCTTATTTAACAGGAACTGAATTATACCAACACAGCTGTAATTTTTAAATTAAAATTTTACATATCATTATTTGATAAGAATAAAACTAGAATTCTGTTTATTTTTATCAAAATTCCTACCTATATTTACAAAATGTGTTCTGTCAAAACCATCATATTTCTTCACAAGGCTGCTTGGAGAACAGTGTCTCCCATCAAGAAAAAATGACTTGTTGTAATATTTTAATCTACAATTATGTACAGCACATATTTAAAATTAATGTTTCCTTCTGCCTGGCTTTTGTGTTTAGTCTCACATCTCATTTTAAGCTGTAAATATTTTATAGAGTAAGCATTTTTTAAGTGACAGTTGTAGTCATTATAAGAACTGCTGATTCTCTGGAGTTTTTTATTGCCAGGGGATTTGTTGTTGGTAAAATCACGGAATCATGGAATGGTTTGGATTGGGAGGGACCTTAAAGCCCATCCAGTGACACTCCTGCCACGGGCAGGGACACCTTCCACTGTCCCAGGGTGCTCCAAGCCCTGTCCAGCCTAGCCTTGGACACTTCCAGGGATCCAGGGGCAGCCACAGCTTCTCTGGGCACCCTGTGCCAGGGCCTCCCCACCCTCACAGGGAACAATTCCTTCCCAAAACCCCATCTACATCTCCCCTCTTTCAGCTTAAAGCCACTGTATTATATTGACATGGGTGAAAGCACTAAGAATATTTATTCTCAGTTTTTTCTCTTTTGTCTTGTATATGCACTTGATTTCTAATCTGGAAATATTCCATCTCCAATGCCAGCGGCTTAAACTTTGTGGTCAAATCAGCTTTGGATGCTGGTTTTGACCAAAATACAAACTCATTATATATTAATTTATGTTATATCCAAGTAGGGTGGAATGCAGCATTCATCCCGGCAAGGGCACAGCTTTCCATCTTTTCCAGACTAGCAACAGGGGGAACTGTTCTTGGTAAATCCCTTCCTAGAGATTGAATGCCAGTAAAAAAAGATTTTTCTTGGTTCTGATGTGGAAAAGATGCACGACAATGGTCTGACATTTACAGCCTTAATTTACTATTAGCAGCAGCATGAATGATTAAGACCTCTGTAACAGGGAGAACTTAAACTTCCCCCCCCACCCTACAAAATTATGTTTGCTGTTCCTCTCCATGCGTGGCTGATCCTCATCTGTGTAACTCCAAAACCCAGAGCTGAAGCTGAACACGAGCAGATGGGTGGCATTTCCAGCACCACGTACCCTGCAGAAGTTCAACACCATCTCTGAAATTGTTATGCTGCAAAACACGCCTGTCAGCTCGGCTGACCTTTCAGTCTTACTTGGTGCTCATTTTAGGATTAATTATTCCATTTCTTGTGCTTGTGAGCTGTGTTCTGCACCCAGGACGTGCAGGCATGGCCCCTGTTTTCCTCACCTGCCAAACCACCTCCCTGCTCTGGCCGACAGAAAACACAGCACTGCTCGTGCTTGTTGCACTCAGGAAAGTAAAACTACAGGCTTTTAATAAATGTCATTGCTGAGCCACAATTTACTTCATGGCTTTTCATGGATACTTGTGAAACGAGCCCCTAAAAAACATCTCTGCTGCAATAACTCCCTTCAAATACACAACAAACTGCAAGCAAAGACATGGTGATGTTGGCATCACAGGCTTTGACACTTGAGAAAACTGGGATTTGTTCAAGGATGCTGTTTAATCAAGGAAAGGTTTAAAACTTCAAATAATAATAGTGAACTGACACAGCAGAGAAAACAGTTATTGTAGCAGTTATGCCATCACTGTTATGAATAATGATTAAATTATTTGTGAAAACTATACCTGGATTAATATCCTGAATATTAAAGAAATAGTTTCTGTCTAAAACCAAAAAAGGAATAAAAAAATCATACATTCCTCTAAGATTAATGGCATTGCAGTATCTGTTGTGTCTGAAATGCAGAGTTTACACCTGCCTGCAGATTCTTCTTCAGGAATAAAAGGCTGATCAAAAGTTTTGGTGCAGGGCCAAAGGTGAACCAGTGCTGAGCCTGATGTTTCCCTGTGTGGATGTGCCAAACTGAGGCTTTGTCTCAGCTCAGCTCAGCTGAGCTTGGCAAGCGATACTTCTCCTTCATCCTCTTCCCCTCTTCTTCAAAAAGTATCGATCCTGCTTTGAATTTCCCAAATCTGAAGGGCCTCCCAGGCACATTTTAATCTTTCCCAGTGAGCTGCCTGTGCTGAGAAGTCCAGCAGCGTGCCCGGAGCCGGCTGATGTGCAGCAATCAATACTGGAGTGGCACCAGCAGTCTCATTAGTGGGGGGCTTTCTCTCCTCTTTTTCAGGAGCAAAAGAAATCATCTGATCTTATCTCCTGATTCCTCAAGTGCATGGATAATGATCAAAACATTTATTAGGGATTGTAAGCGTTTGGCCTTTAAAAGGTGGGGAGATGCTGCAGAGACCTCACAGAGCATCAAAAGCAGAACCAGAGAAGTGCCCCCAGATCACAGCAAAGCTCTGCCCTCTCTTTCCTTCTGGAGGATAAAGCTGAGAAAATACTTTGATTTGTTGCTTTTGCTCGGTTCTTCTTCACTGACAGCAGAGTATTTTGTTCCAGCAGTTGTTGGGTTTTGTCATTAGGAAAACAAGGCACGTGGGTGACATATTTCTGTATTGTTTCCCATTAATGCAGGGCTAAATAATTTAGCATGGCTGCATAAGTTTGGGAAGGATGAAAGAAAAGTAACAACAATCAATTGATCACTATAATCTCTTCCTCTCCATTTTTGTCCTCATTATTTTCCCCTAATTATCTATTCAGTCCTTCTGTTGCATTGGTATTTAGATAAATAAAATAGAACAATCCAATGCAAATACTAGAATTTCTTGGAACTTTATAAAGAGGGGGCTATAAACATATATATTTTTTTATACCTATGTATTTTTCCAACTAGCAACATCTTTACTTGAACTTGATCAACTTGAGAAAACATAAATGTATTTCCTGCTGCCTTAAAGTTCTTTTAGAATAAGAATAGAGAGCAAAGTGCGAATGAAACAGTTTGAAATGCATGAAGATGCTCACAGAATCCCAGAATGGTTTGAGTTGGAAGGAACCTTAGACCATCCAATTCCACCCTCTGCCATGAGCAGGGACACATTCCACCATCCCAAGTGGCTCCAAAACCTTTCCAGTCTGGCACTTGACACTTCCAGGGATGGGGTTACACTCCCACGGATTAAATCCCTTGGAATCCAAGTTGAGAAGGAACAAGACAAATATTTTGGCAGCACATCTCCCTGGGCCTAGGCTGAAAAGTGCACATAACATTAAGACATTCTTTAATGCTAGGCTCCGTTTGTTTTGTTCAAAACTGTAAAAAAAAAAAAAAAGGTTTTTAACAGCGGGTTCAACAACTGTGTTTTCCTTGTTTGCGGCTTTACAACCTAAAACTGACTGGAGACATTGTAAATAGGACAAAAATAATCGTATTCTTGCTGAACCCTGAGGTGCATTTCTACAATTGGGTTAAAATTCAAGAAAACAAATGGTTGTGCTTGATACCAGGAGAGCTGAAAGAACAGGCACAGAAGAGCTGCTGAGTGTATTTTGGGGCTTTCTAGCAGCATAAATCTTGTTATGCAGAGTGGGACTGTTGGCAAGAAGCAGAAAACACAGTGACCATAAACACATGGATTCGGTGTTTTTCCTTCCAAATGTCTGTGTGGAGGAGAAAGATGAGGCAAACAATCAAAAACTACTAAAAATGGGGGAATAAATATATATTAAAAAAAAAAAAAAAGCTAAAACTTGAGCTCTCTTTTAGCCCCCTAAGGAGGCTTCACTTCAAGTATGGAGCACACACTTAAGCCCTGGGCTAAGTTACTTTAATTCTTGCAACAAAATAAGTCCATCCACTAGCTCCTTCCCTCCCCACACACTGTGATTTTATACAAAATTCCCTGAATTTCAGGGAGAAATAAATAAGAGAAAGAGAGATTGTGCTCAGAAAATCTACCAGGAAAGGATTCATCACTGCTAATTCCTACAGGGTGAGTGGAATAGGATTTTCCCAGGGTGTAGGAGACATGTGTCTTAAATCTTCTATCTGCCTAAAGAAATTCAAAGAGAGTTTTTCCTCTTGTAACAGAATATTCTGAATTTTCTGAATAGACTCCCCAATGCTTCTGCTTTAAACTGTTCTATTTCAGTGATGTCCAGGTATTTTAGAGGTGCAGATTGCAATGAAATTCCAAGGAGTTCTGGAATTTCTGCTTGTTTGATGGATCTTTATGAATGTTATGAGGAATGCATGCATCAAGTGGATGTGATTTGTGCTCAGGAGGTTTCTGGTACAACACCTCCCCAGTCCTGTTCTGAACAGCTGGAATTCCAACCCTCATTTACAAAACCCAATGGATGCACTGCAGACCAAAAAAAAAAAAAAAAAAAAAAAAAAAAAACACCACCAAAGCAACAAAGTGCCAAATTCAGAGATGTCTGCAAGGATGGCAGTAATAAATCCAAGCTGCTAGTGATATTTGGAGAGGTTTATTTTGTGCCTGGAAAGATTGATATTCCCTCCATGAGCACCAGGGAAGTGCCTTTCCCTGGATTGACTGACACAGGTCAGCAGCAGAGGTGAACTCCATGGTTTTCACTGCAGAGTGAGTTACAGAGGGGGTTTCCTGCTCTTTCTTCTTGATTTCAATGTCATTGATAAATTGAGGGAGAAGAAACCTGTCATAGGCTCATTATGTTTATAATTATGGATATAGGAAAAAAAAAATCTCTGTGCTTTGGAATAAAAGAGTTACCATAATTAACTTTTGTAAAAAGGCAATTTCCAACAAAACTGTCAAAAGCAGATTAGTATTTTAATTTCAAGACATAACTGAAAAAAAAAATTTAATATTGCCTATTCTCAGCTAAACAGAAAATATTTTAATGCAGACTTCCAAATCTGTTGTTCACATACATCAGTGAAGACACAATAAAGCAAAATGTTTGAATTCAAGGCCTCACAGAACTGTTTCTAGGACACAATCAAAAATAATTTCAAAGGAAGGCTTAAGTATTTCAGTTTCAGAATTTAACTGAAAAAGAAAAGACTCTGAAATCATGCAATTAACTCTATCAAGAGAGACATTAAATATTTCCAGTTAAGGTACTGCAGTAGTGCAAGGATCTGGATCCTAGTAAAAACCACAGAATCCTGGAATGGTTTGGGGTAAGAGTTTCCCTCCCTGACTCTTCTCTGGGTCTGAACACCAGAGGGTGGAGTGGTGAATCCCTGAACCTCCTCTGACAGCCTTGGGACTAAGGAATTTTCAGTGATTGGGTCATTAAGGTTCCTCTCTCGCTGGTCTCATGTTCTTCAAGAAGCCTTTGCTTTGAGTGTGACCAGCCTTTAGTCAGGTGACAAAAATATCTAAAATATCTAAAATAACTAAAATAACTAAAATAACTAAAATAAAAAATTACCCCCACTCAGCTGTGCATGAGAAAACAAGCAGGTTATATGGGGGACATTCCTGTGCAGAGGCTGCCTCTGTGGCCACCTCACTACCAAAAACAACCAGGCTGTGCAAAAACAACACAGGAGATTTCCTTAAAAATCCATTATTGACATTTCTTGCCTGTGTCATTTCCATTCCTTCTCTACAGCTTACATTTGGCCATAGGAAGGTGTTTTAAACAGCTTCAATTCCTTTCAGACAACTTGGCTTTTTACAGGTGGTGGTGACTTTGGACATTTGACCTTTGGATATATCTAATAATGTTGTTTTATTATTTTGCTACACTTCTAATGTCAAATGTACTTTCTCAAACTGTTACAGTAAATTGTTCCTTTAATATTCCAAATGAACACATCCTTTGTTGCTCTAAGATTTGTGTGCATGAACTCCATTTAAGCAGTTTACAAGCTCTAACACATCAGCAATTAGCATTTAAAGGTCACTACTTACTGCTTCTTTATCTGTCAGAGTGAGTTCAATAGCCCACACATGACATATTCATCTCATTATTAATAAAGTTATGATCTACAGAACTTTTCACTAGTGAGTGAGATATTTTCGAAATCCCATTTAGGCTGAAGTTGTTTTTTTTTTCCTCTTCAGCATTTACTGGACAGATACTGAAGGAGCTTTTCAACTCATGTTTTTGCTGTGAAAATATTGTTTTCCTTCCAAACCTGAACAAACCCCTTTGTCCAAACTGGTGCCTGGACAATCCTCACAGCCCATCTAGGAAATCACTGCAGTGGGACAAGTTTTGCTGTGCTTACACCCGCATATTTTCATCATGAAGGGGATGAGCCTCAAGAAGATTAAGAAAGATCAAATCAGGCATTATAATATTCAGCCATTAGGCTTTGTTAATTAATCTACAAGTGATTCAAGTGATACAGCAGAGTGATTCAAAAATTTGCTGTCAAAAGCTGGAATTCACCTGATTGTGTTCATTTTCTTTGGGACAAGCTTCTTTGCTGGTATCCATCTCAGTTTCTGAGATGTAAAGTGAAGGATTTTATCAGTCCCTGGCAAAATCTCAAGGAAAACCAACTTCCCAGAAACTTCTTTCCTACTGATTCCCTGTTCAAAGCACTTTGTGCATTCTGCCTTACTTTCATGGGATACAAATTCCTACAGACGAAGGTTTGGATTGGTTCAGTTCTGCAGGAATTAAACCCCTCCTCACTTTCTTTGTGCACACACACCCTGACTGTGCATTTCTGCTGCAGATGAAGAGTGCCCAGAAATCCCACACCCAGAAATCCCACGGCATTCCTGTTCCAGCATGTTCTCTTGCCCCTGTGTCTGATGTAGTTGGGGCCACGGTGGTGCATAGCCCTCACCTATGGCTCAAAAAATCTGCCAGGAGACTTTCTGTGGACACTGAATGTGTGATGCCACATTTCCCAGCTGGAAGGGACACATCTGCTCAAGCTCCCCAAGCTTCTCCCTGTATTTTCTGAATGCACTTTTAAGTAAAATTCTGCTTTTCTGAATGATCCCAGTGACACATTTCAATCCACAATGGATGTTTTCTCATCAAACTCATAGCTCCAAGCCTTTAAAACTCTTGTCAAACATGTTTGTTGATGTTTTTATATCAACAAGAGTTGAGTCTGCACCACAAAGATCTAAATGGAAATGGAGAACATCTCAGAATTCCCACTTTAATATTTCTGCATCCTGTGTTAAAATGCGTGGAGCTTTCTGGATTCCTTTCAATATTCCTCACCTTCACTAGCCTTGTCCAGCCATAGCATGACAGGAGATTTAGTTCTTAACTTTCCATCTGAATTCAAGGAGACGTGGCTTGGTATGTTATGTTCTAATAGGGGCAAACTTGCCAGTAAAAGTAGAACCTTACCCAGATCTCAAACCAGATCTTTGTCAGCCTCTGAAAAAGATGTTGCCTGTAAATGAACCTGGATGTCAGAATGACGAAGTTCCTTGTGAAATTCCTCCTAAACGGCCAGAAAATATCCTTTATCTGAGGAGTCTCTTGACTGGAGTCATGCCAGATATGATGTTGAGTAGTTTTTGTATATTAGCTGATATGAAAGTCAATGAAGCCTTTTGGTGACTGGCTGCTTTTTTTTATTAAAAATTAAATAGACCTGCAAAAAAATCCCCGAAGTTAGATATCATCATTACAGTGCATTTTTTTCTTGCACAGTCTCATCTTTTTAGGGTCATTACTCTTTATTTTTATTATTTCTCATTTTAACCACCTGCCTTGTTTCCATTTCTGTTTAAATTCAAATTGTTTTCTGAAGAGTTTTCCCGGGAGGATTCCACGATTGGTTTTGGCTGTATTGACAAGAAAGGATTAAACTGTAATTTATTCCCAATTACAGGGAAACAAAGAGTATGAACCAGTAGTGACACACATGCTTCTTTGGAGATC
This sequence comes from Sylvia atricapilla, assembly GCF_009819655.1. Lineage (NCBI taxonomy): Eukaryota > Metazoa > Chordata > Aves > Passeriformes > Sylviidae > Sylvia > Sylvia atricapilla. The sequence continues at coordinate 6,686,522 of NC_089148.1, forward strand.
TGTAAGAAATAGAAAGGTTGCATCATTATTCATCTATTTGATAAAAACAACAAAACCAAGAAAAAAAATCAATGAAGAAGCCCCACATCCCTGTACACAGCTAGAAAAGGAAAGAGACATTCACTTTCACTGTTTTAAATGGGAACACTGAAATCAAATTTAACATTTGTATTCCCAAGATAACTTAAAATCTTTAGATATTGTTCAGACATATTTAACCAACTGTGCCTTGCATACACAGCTGATCTACCTCTTCTCTTTTATCACAGAGATGTTTCAGTTGAAAGGGACATTAAAGCCCATCCAATCCTATTCCAGGGACACCTTCCACTAGCCCAGGGTGCTCCCAACCCCATCCAGCCTGGCCTTGGAAACTTCCAGGGATCCAGGGGAAGCCACAGCTTCTCTAGGCACCCTGTGCCAGGGCCTCCCCACTCTCCCAGAGAACAATTCCTTTCCAATATCTTTCATACCCAATGCATCTCCTTGCAGATATACTTTCCATCTGCCTTCCTGCAGTCCTTTATATCTTGTATTTATCTGAGATCTGGCCTGGGTGAGATAAAGATGATGCCAGATGTGGGGTTGTCCATGGAGTCTGTGGTGATTTCCTTCCCTAACAGGTCACTGAGGGGTTTTGATTTAGAATTGTAAAGAGCAAGAGATCGATACCTACTGCAAATGGAATGATCCACCAGAACACTTCACAGTGATGACACTCCTGGTGGATTCCTAGGGTGTACTCAGCACTGGAAAGGAAATTCCAATAGCCCCACAGTGTTTTCCAGGTTTTCATGACTTGGTTTATGCAGATTGAGAAACTTCCAGCAGGCTCCATATTGCAAGAACCATGAAAAGTCACTCATTGGCCTGAGCAGGTTGTGCAGCATCCCAGGAAATCCTTCACCTTCTCATCTACAAAGTTCATTGGGGAAACAAGAATTCCAGAGGGTGTCCAGTTTGGATACCAGGAAGTCCATTTACACCCTCTGACACCTGAATCAGATATTTTCATGAAAATACAGGATTAGACCTCTTTCATGTTGTTAAATGCTCAATAAGAACTTCTACTCCAGATCTCTTAGAAAGATGGGCTTCAATTTCCCCCTACCTATATACCACAAAAAAACAAAAACAAAAATAAAAACAAAACAAAAACAAAACCCCCAAAAACCAAAAAAAACCCCCAAAACCCAAAAACAAAAAACAAAACCAACCAACAACCAAACAAACAGAAACAAACAAACAAAAAAACAACAACAAAAAAACCTCCCACAAACAAAACCAAACAATAACAACAACAAAAAAACCCCTAAATATTTCCTAGGAAAAAAAAATGTAAAATGGGTGTATTAGATAATTCTTTTTTCTCATTCCATGACCTGGAAAAGATCAGTAGGATTTTCTAATGAAGAAGAAAATAGCACCCAGTGCAGCTTTCTTCACAATCATTTTTGTCTTCAACCCATCTGTACCTTCATTCTTGGATTGTTGTACCTTAATTTTCCGATTAGCATTTGAAAATCTGCAAATACTTATTAGTCAAAAAGAAGGAGTGGTTTGGGTTCAAAGGGATCTTTCAGATCATCCCACTCCAAACCCCTGCCATGGTTTATGCTTTGGAAATATATATATAAATAAACACTTAGGTGTGCTGAAGACCTTTATTTTGCTGAAAAAAGTGCCAGATGTTGGCTAATGTAAAAAACATTTTCAACGCTAAAAACAACATCAATTTTTTATTTTTACTTATTCTTTATTTAATCCTTTTTTTTTTTCAGTAAAATCAGTTGAGTGCGATGGTGCATCACTCTTTTTTAATGTTAAATGGTGGATGATTAAGTGGTGCTAAATCCTCTTGCACTCTTTTGTATCTGCATCCTTTGCCCCCTGACCCTTTTCCACCTCCATCACTGTGTAAATCACTCAAAATTGACTCCAATCCCATTTTCCTATATACACTTCCTTGATGTAGCCAGTAATAGAGTGAACCTTGCCACTGAACTCCATTAAAATCTGCTTTTTGCCAATACGTTTAATGGCGATTCTTTAAGAAGCAGAAACCACTCTTTTGTGACAATGAATTAACATCAAAATGGCTCACTTTGTCCCACATTTTTAAATTGAAGATATTTTGTTATTTTTTCCCCAGTTGTCCATTGCAGACTTTCTTCTTCACAGCAGCTACCCCAGATCTAATGTCTGCTTTTGCTTAACTTTCCTCTTTGACCTAATCCATAGCATTACCCAGCTTTGGATGCCATTAAAAATTCCAGCCTGTCAATGGGTGTATTTCCAGGCTGCTGTAGGAGAGAAGGATGTCTGTGCTGACTTGGTTTTGTTTCACAAATTAATTTATTTGGCTTGAAAAGGAGGGTGAAAGAATAAACATGCAAACCCCAAGGGATAATCGGGATTTTTTTAAACTTATTTTAGGGATAGTTCTTTGCTTTGCCCCAGAGCAAGCCAGATACTAGTACAAAATTCCTAACAGCACTTTGAGTGTGATTCACGGCTGGGTCATATCATATAATAAACAGTGATTTCAGTGATTTTGAAGATTTTTTTAGCTTCTCAGAGAAAGCAGAAATTTTATCTACTTCATCTTCTCTTGATTCCTGATGGGAGTTGTTGAGATGTAAATAAATACTTACAGATAACACAGAGAAAAAAGGGAAGAAACTTCCAGAAAAGCATTGGGACAGGCTCCCCAAGGAATGGTCACAGCCCCAATCCTGAGAGGGCCCAAGGAGTTCTTGGGCAATGCTCTCAGCCCAGGGTGTAACTGTTGGGGGGTGATCATTGGTGATCCTTGTGGATCCCTTCCAGCTCAGAATATTCCATGATTCTATGATTCGTGTCAATATTCTCAATGTTCTTGGCTAAGATTGTTCCAATTGTTTAATCCTTGTGGGTAAAATTTTGGCCCTTTGCCTTTATCCTGCTGTCTCCCATCATCTGATTATCAAAGTCAGGGACAGAAATTCACTTGATTAAACATTGCAGGAGAACAGAAGTGCGGGATTTAACATCCAGGAGCCCAGGGTAGGTGTTCTATTTGTTGAATTATTATTTAAAAACCCAGTGATGAAGAAAAGGGGCAATTGAAGTAATTCTTCCAACAACTTTTTGTGGATCTGTGAAATCCTCTGCAGCAGGAGGTCAGGGAGTCAAACAGTGCAGCTGAATTTCTAAAATGGCTGGATAATTTTATGATTTGATGCATAACTGTGGTAGTTAAAACCACTGAGTTTGTAGCATGAACTGAAACAGGAAGGACTTTTAATACCCACTTTGCTCCTGCACAATCAGCCGAATTTATTAGGAAGTTTATGGCTGAAGATAACCCTGATCTCCCTTAGCCAAGCCCTTAAAGATCCAACAGGACATCTGATATCTCCTGTGCCTTCACTGGGCTCCCTCCAGTATTTCCATGATTCTCATGAGCTGGGGCCCTCCAGAGTGGAACCAGCACTCTGGGTGTGGCTTCATCTCTTGGAAATTCAGCCAGAAGTACGTGTGGCTCAACACATTCTCCAACAGGAAACCCCAGTTCCTGTTCCTCCAGCTTCTCCTGCCCCTCCAGCTGTTTCTGTCACTCCAGCTGTTCCCATCTCTCCAGCTCTTTCCACCTCCCCAGCTGTTCCCACCTCTCCAGGTACTCCCATCTCCTCAGCTGTTCCTCCCTCTCCAGCTATCCCCTGTCTCTCCAGCTGTTGTTCCTGCCTCTCCAGCTGTCCCAGCAGATCAGCCCCAGATGTGCCCCCAGCCCAGCTGTGCACAGGCTGCAGCTGGACCTCCTGAGGTTGTATCCAGCCCTCTGGTCCTGTCCAGCCTGCCTGTCCAACCATCCCACCCTAGAATTTATCAATTGCTGGTGGTTGGAGCATTCCTCTTTGTTTCATCCTCCTTGTTAACAAAGACATCAGACAACACATGGATGGGCTGAGCTTTCCCTTTTCCAAATCCACCCCAGCATGGGATATTCCCAAGCAGATGGCTGAACAAATGAAGATCCCAAAGGCAGCCAAAAATCTTAAATGAGGGAAATATTGTCAAGTGTTGGGGGAAAAAAAAAGTAATATATGTGCATAAATGAGTTCTATGTATGCACAACTGGGGAAGCAGAAGAAGTGAATAACTGATCAGGCATCTCACAGTGAGGTTTTTTGGACAGAATGTCCCTCAGACACCTTCTAATGGGACTTTTGGGGCAGAATCCCTTCTCAAATGCACATCTTTACAAACCCTCCTTTTCCAAGGTAAGGAACATCTGCTATATAATAATAACCAAATGCATAAAACATGAAACAACTCTTCTTGCAGGAAAGGCAACTCTCAATGACATGATTAAAAATGAGCGGATCTGAATTTGGTGTTTTCCTTATGGGGTGAAATATTGATTGGCAGTTGATAGTTGCATGGTCATTAGACCATTAGACCATTAGCAGTGTTGCAATCAGCCCCAATTAATTCTAAAGAATCCTTTTGGGTTTGTGCATAAAGATCAGTGCTGCTTTTGGAGGCAATGTTACAAAAGGTACCTTGTGAGGGCTGTGTTTCTGTGGGGTCTTCCTGTCACTAAGTCCAGGAATCTCAGCTGCAGGCCAGGTCACAAAATCCCTTATTTTTTACTTTTATTGGCCTGGGAACAGCAGGATGGCAATAACATGCTAAGGAAAAAGTTGGCTTAGCTCAGGATTTCCTAGGTGTCAATGAGCAAACCTACAGTGACACCAAAGCCTTTCTATTTCCTGGCATAATCTTTGATTTATTCCCAGATATAATACTGAATTCTTGAGCTAGATGTGCTCTCAAACTGTATTCTTTTTACTGCTCTGGATTCCGTGTTTGCAGAAGAATATTTACATGGTAAAATAAGTTACTGATTAATTGCAAATAACTTGCTTTAATTATTTGAAACTGATCACTCTCTAATGATTTTGTTATTATTTTAATCTCTTTAATTTATATTTTTCTTCCCCTGCTCTGGTAATAGAGCCACAGGCCCCAGCTCTGCAACTCTCCATCATAAAGCAGTGCCTTGCTTTTCCAAGGAAGGATTGATGAGAGCAGGATTCCTCAGAAGAAATTCCTGTTGGAGTACCTGAGGAAGGAATTACAGCTGGAGATTTTCCAGTTCTTCTGAGGAACTTTTCAAGTTTCCCTTTCCAAGGCTGTCATTATTCCTCTCTTTTGACTTTAGAACACCCTGCTTCTATTATGGTCCCTAAACCTTTCAAAAATCTGTGTTCTGGTTTCAGTTCATAATGTCTTTTTCTGGAAATGGAAAAAAGCAGGATTAAGGAAAACTGCCTGACCAAAGCAAGCATGTTGGGTGTTGCTGTAGGTCAGTGCAGGCCCTGTGGGAGCATATAAACATCACAGAATATATTCCCTATATTTTCAAGGAGATTTTTTTTTTCAGGTCGTTGGAGCAACCAACTAAAGGATCTCACTAGAAAAAAATAATTAATTCTTCAGACCCTGAGTGTGAGCAGCACTAAGACAGGGACAAAAGAGCACAAGTGGTGTGTCTGTAGTGTGGTGGTCCTTCTACACCCCCAGTTATGAGCTGCCCCCACAATGCAAAGGGTTGCAGTCACAGGGCTCATGGACCCAGACTTGCCCACTACTGGCAGAATTCAGTTTAAACACACATTTCCCATCTCTGCTTCAGATCGTGCAGCAAATACGTGCCAGAAATACTAAAGAAATACTAAGAACAATCATTTTTTCTCCTAGTAATGATTTTGATTTTTTTTTTTTTTAGTATATTAATAAGATGCATTTTGGAGTCCTTTTTTCTGACTGAGCTAGTGGAATGACTTATACACCTCCAGCAGAGATCCATGGATTTAAAAACTGCCTGGAACACTGTGCCATTGCTGTGCTTGTCACTGAAGTTGGTTTGTCCTTTGTTTTGCAGAAGACTGTGATTGCTTGATTTTGTTTGGGAAGGCAATTACTGTGTAAAAGGAAAAATAGGTAATTTTCTCTGTGAAGGCTCTGCTTCATTTTGCTGTATCCTTGGGGCTACAAAGAGGAGCTGCTGAATAGAGACCCAAATGAGCAGTAAACAGTGAAAGAAAAAAACATACGAACCTCATTTTTTAACGGTCTGCTTGTGGGATTTTCCTCACCAAGTAACTAAAGCTAAACCATATTATATCAAATGGATATAATAAATGTGATGACTCCAGTTGTGATATCACAGAACCACTGGAAAGGAAGGGACCCACAAGGGTCACCAGACTGCAGCTCAGATCTGAGCAAAAACAGTTTCCTCTCGGCACTAAAACAATCTGAAAGTGCTGTTGATGCTTTGAGTCCGTCCATCACAGGGCTTGGTTTCCACCTCTGGAAGACAAAGGGCATTTATCACCTACACACGAAGCACAATGAGAGTGCTTGGCTACAGCCACACAGCAGAGATGCCTCTGTACCTCCAGTGTGTTTAAACTTCCTTGTGGAAAGCTCAGACCTGAGAGTTAATTTGTTATTCACCAGAAATAAACATCAGTGGCTGACTGAGAACATCCCAGGAATGCTAACGAGGACAGTGCCACAAGTGGTCACTTTTCCCCCAGTGGAAGAGCCAAAGGTTATTAGCATTTGTTATTGAAACACTTTCATGTTTGTTTGGAAAGGTCAAATAACAATACTGGCATGTGGAACAGAAATTACAATACAGCTGGAAAGGAGTATTATTTCTACTTAAAGTGATTTACATTAAGCTATAAAAATATCTGTCCACAACCTCTGCATCCTTTATGTTGCAAGGAAAATCAACCACACTGGAAGCCAAAATCTATTAGATAAAGAGAGTGTAACAAATATTTGTTTTCTTCCGTTATGGAGTGTGCTGCCCTGACCTGATGGAGTGAAAATCACTCAGCACAACTCCTGTCTCCATAAATCTGTTTACTTCAGCTTGAAGGAAATTCTTTATTTCTATAAACGAGACAGAAGAGAAAATTATTTTAGGCACCTAAATTGTGTTTGCTCAGAATGCTTTGCTTCCAATAAGCCTGTTGGTATCAGCCTGACTCCTGAATTTTCTTGAAATCAAACCCTTCAGTATCTCAGTTTGAGCAGCTGAAATTAAATACCCCAAACCACTTGGAGTGTGTTGCCTTAGGTTTTGTCTGTCTGTGTGCTGCTGCTTGTTCCTTTGCTTTCCCAGTTAATGGAATATTAATTTCTTTCTGTAATCAACTTTTTTCTTCAGTCTCAGCTAAAATGTTTGGAAATCAAGTTCAGAGCTGAAAGAGACATAATCACCTGCAACATCTCTCCTAGACTGGAGGAAGATGTTGGAGGTCATTTGCTCTAGAGGCTGCTGTTAGAGTAGAACAAAATGGGTTTTTTTTGCAGTACATTTAAAACATAATTTTGGGGATGTTAATTGGAATATCCCTCCACCTGCTGCCTAATATTTTCAAGGTAGAGTACATGAAAACATCAATTTAGGCACTGCATAGACAAAAATTTGAGAATGTTAGGAATTTTTAGCTTTCCTGTTATTCTTTAGATCACACTACAATGTCTAGGAACAAATTAATTTCTACAAAGCTGGAAGGTCTTTCTTTAAAACAATGATTTACTTTGTAGCAGAAGGAAATTGGGAAAAATATCAGAGAATCCAGCAAATATGCATCCAAAAATCCTGTTCCCTGCTCCATGAGTGTTGCTACACATTAATCTGTAAAAAACCCAAAAAACTTTGTTCCCTACCAATCTCTGCTTTCCCTTTTTCCTCCCAGAAAAAGGATGGATATAAGGGAATAGCAAAGCACACAGGTTAAAGCCCACGGGTGTCCCTCTGCCTTGCCCCTGACATTTCTCTTTTGGTTCATCTTTTATCCATGTCTCACCAGGAGTTAAGAGCAGCAGGTACCTCACAGAGCAGATTACACAGAATATATTCAACACTCAGGACACTGAGAAAACACAGAGAACCTCCTGCACACCTGGAAGTGAAAGGTCATCTCAAGGGACACTTCCAGCACATATTCTGGCACTTCAGCCACTAAAACAGAAATTTCTTTAGTTTTTTCAACTTTTCTCTCTAGATTTCTTAATATATATATAAATAGTATATATATATAAATAATATATATATATATATATATATATATAAAAACATAAATGTAAAAGTAAATATAAAAGTAGATACAAATATAAATATAAATGTGTGTGCATATATAAATATATGTATATATGAAAGGAAATTCCTTTCTAACTAAATCAAAATTTGCTCCCTCTCTCTTTTTTTATTTTAAGTTTATTTTATTTATTTTATTTTATTTTATTTTATTTTATTTTATTTTATTTTATTTTTCACAGAATCACAGAATATCCTGAGTGGGAAAGGGAGCACAAGGATCTTTGAGTCCAGCTCCAAGCCCTGCAAAAAACATCAAACTGCCCTTTTTCAGGGTTATCTGACCTGCCTTTTCTGATGCTGTTCCACAATGAAGTTTCTGAAATAAAAGCTATTGATAATCTGGGTTAATCCACCAAAAATGTCCTTGTGAACATTTTGGAAACAGGTCTGGAGTGAAGGTTTTTAGCAGAAAAAATACGGAGACACTGAGGCTTCTGGTAAACATAAGAGCAGGATCCAGTCTGTGGGAGAATAATATGCTTATTTCAGGGAACCAGGAGGGAATTACCTGAAATACTGGAACACAAGTTCTGTGTGCAGCATGATCCAGTTAATCCTTGCTGCTGCAGCTTTGCTTCTTCTCTCCCATGACTGGCTGCACATTCCCACTGTGCCCTGCTCAGTCACTGGGGAATTTCTGAGCGCACATGAGTTCCTAACCAGGGCTCTGCTTCCCCCCTTTCAGTCGGCCAAAAATTCTTCTCTCTGCTCTTCTCAGTCTATTTAATGTCTCTATATTGTCTAAATGTCTATTTTTAGAATAATTTTCCTTGCTTTTATTTATTGAGTTTTTTTTTCATATTAAATAAATGTTATAGATGAAGGAATCACCCTGGGAGTGGTGAGAGAGAACTTCTCTAAACCTCATTTTCTTACATCCCATATGGAATATAAATAACAACCATCCACTTTACCAGGCCCAGATCTTCTCCTCTTGGAAGAAAGAGTGTGAGACAGATTTCTCTTCCTGCCTCACTCCTGCACCTCTGATCAGAGGGGTTTGTGTTTTTAGAACTTTTTAATTCGTTTCAGAACATTTTAGTTCCTTTTAGAACTGAATGCCTTGCAAAAAAACCCAAACCTCCATAATTAAATGTCCAAGCACATATTTCCATTGATTTGTTTGGGAGCTGCAGACAGTTGGTTCATGTTTAAACTTTAAATTCTTTAGGCTAAGGCTTGGGGCCAGTCCATGGCAGTGCAGCAGAGCTTTGAGTGCCACTGGTGGTGAGGAATGAAAATTTTTGTACTTTCCAAAGACTTCTGACTTTCTGCAGCTCTCCATTGCTACTTCCAGCAAAGGGCATCACACAGAGTTTCTAATTACACCCAAAAGAATAATCATAACTTGCTGTTCACTATTTTGACTTCTATTCCTCAGTTCTATTCATCAGCTAAAAATGCTGATAACCAGCAAGGTTCTCAAAGAACTGTTCTCAAAATTGTCATAGAGCTGGATTTCACCAGTGAGACAGATTCAACTTCTATTTCAGTTCCCTTTCAGAGGAAGGAGTCTGGAGTGGTGGTTTCTCTATAATCTGACCCTTCTTTGCTCCTTAACTTCAGGTTGAAATTCTTGATGAGCACAAATGCAACTTTATTGCCCTGCTGTGTTGCAAAATTATCTCTGTGCTTCATCAAGGCAAAAGATTCCAATTAGTTCCAATGCAGGAAGTCACAAATGTCATAAATGTGATAATTTAGTCCCTTTCCCTGAGTCCTTTTCATTCAGATACTGCAATTATTTCTAGGGTCAGATTGTTCACCTCTTCTGTTTGCTCTGACAACTCAACAAGCTTCTAGTGTTGATCTTTTTTTTCCAATCAACAACAAAGGATAACACAACTCTCAAAACTTGTCTGTAAAAGAGTTGAAACTCCCCATTGCAGCCTGATTTTGGTAAAGTTGTTGTTGATTTATTGTTTGGGGGTTTTGTTTGGTTTTATTTTCCTCCCTGAAGATCACATTTTCCAACTCTGATTATAACCTCATTAAAGCAGTAAAATTGCCAATCACTGGCTCCAAAGCCCAGGGCTGTGTTTCCTTGGGCACAGCATGCCCAGGGCAGTTTCCTGCTGTTCCATCTGCCCTGGGAGCAGGTTCATTCCATCCCTGGTCCATCCATGCCTCCAAACGGGCTCTGTTTGTCATGCAAGGCTTCACTTTTCTTCAAAGTACAGAGAATATCCCTCAATTTTAATAAATTTCCCTGCCCTTTTGTAAGCAACCCCTGGGGGTTTCTCTGTGCACAGCTTTCCTTGGACTGCTGAGATCCCTGAGGTTGGGAAGCGTGTCCAGGCAGCAGGGAAAACATTTCCACACTTTCACATGAATTCCAAGTGAACTGTGTTCCACTGTATTCCAAGTGAATTGTACTCCACTGACACTGCAAATGGTCAGCCACAAGTCAGGTGGCATTAGGATTCTCCCATTCTTGGCAGAGAAGAGGGAAAAGTAATGGCACGGAATGGCTTGTTGTTTTTGGTTTTATGTATTCTTTAGTAGAAAATATATATTTAATAAGTGTAGCATAGCACACAAAATGATGCTGGGTGAACAAGAGGTGCTGTTGCCCTTTATTCTCCCTCTTTCTCTAACATTACATATGATATCATATGATATTTCTATATTCCTAAATTTCTATTACATTCTAAACCTTGGTTTTTTTTTTGTTTGTTTGTTTTTGGTTTTTTTTTTGTTTTTATTTTTTTGTTCTCCATAAGGACAAAGTTTTCTAACTGAAACATAGAACCATAAACCCACACTAATTCAAGGAAAGTCTGAATTAATGAGGGAAAATAAAAAGAAGCTGTGGCTGCCCCTGGATCCCTGGAAGTGTCCAAGGCCAGGCTGGACAGGGCTTGGAGCAACGTGGGACAGTGGAAGGTGTCCCTGCCCATGGCAGGGGTGGGACTGGATGGGCTTTAAGGCCCCTCCAACCCAAACCATCCTGGGATTTTATGATTCTGTGAATCTTATAGCATGATAGATAATCAAAAACATTTCTATAAGAGAAATTATCTCGCATTTTAACAGAGTTGGAAGTGCCTAAAAGCACTTTATAAACCTGCATACAAGGTAAGTGAAAGCATTTTCACTGTCACTAAAGTGTCATCTGGTTTTAAGTGTCATCTGGCAGCTTGCTTCTTAATGTGTTAGAATGACTGCAGAGGCTCTCAGTGTCCAAAAGAGAGAAAAAAGCATAAGCTACTGGGGACCAGGGGAAATTTCAGTGAAAATGTAGCATACAATGGAAAACTCATGTAAAATTCCTGTGGTTTGGTTTGCAGGAACCAAACTCTCACAGGTAAACACGTGGTTCACATGGTCATTGCTTTCATGCAGGTACCACAGCATTCCAGACTCATGGAATGGTTTGGGTTGGAAGGAACCTTAAACCCATCCCATCCTACTCCTGCCATGGGCAGGGACATCTTCCACTATCCCAGGTTACTCCAAGCCCCATCCAGCCTGGCCTTGGACACTGCCAGAGATCCAGGGGCAGCCACAGCTTCTTTTTATTTTCCCTCATTAATTCAGACTACCCCTGCAGTGTTGCCCCTTTTTCAGCAAATACTGACAGGTAATTTCTAACTGGTTTGTCATCGTGTCTTTCACAATCCAGAGTTCCCATCCCTTTTGAAGGATCCCCTTGCCTTGTGGCAGGCAGCATAATTTCCTTCCTTCCAAACACACCCCAGGTTGAAATGCATGTCGATATCTCAAATTTTGACTTTGAAAAATGAAATCAAATATCTCAGTTCTGAGAAATCAGGTCTTACGGAGGGTTGATGTTGTTAAATAAATGTGGAAAAGTATTAAAGCTTTGTTCTTTGTTCTGTGTTCCAGACGGAAACATTCCTTGAACCATTTCCCTTCTGGTCTGCTTTCCCAGTAAGTATTTGGGGCACAACACATTAATTTAAACAAAACATATATTCCTTTAATACATGGAATCAGTGCAAATTCCATGTGCTTTCTAATCACTGGGCTTAGACAGTATTTTTATTGAAATTATGAAAATGAACACTTCAGAAGGCACACACAGACCTGTGTTACAGGCTGGATGTCTTACATCAAACAAATAAAAAGACTCTTTATGCATTTTCTTTAATAAAAAGAGTTATATAGAGTTATATAACTATTATAGAGTTATATATAAGAGTTATATAGAGTTATATATAGAGAGAGTTATAATTTCTTTTCTGGTCAGTTCCTCCTCTTTGATGTCTTTTCCCAAACAAACACCCAGGACAGCACTGTCACCAGCACCTATATTTACTTTTCCCTGATATTGCTGACTCCAAGTCTGCTCAGCCACCACCTTTCCAGGCTGGATTCCCACTGAGAGGTCTTGGCTCTTTGTTGCTTGGCGTGTCTGACCAGAGAAGCCAAGCCTGCTAACTTCCCTCCCTGACAATTTGTCAAAAGGCACATTAAGAAATAATTGGAGAGAAAGCACACAGATTTGGAAAATGGATTGAGTCATTTTTCTTCAATGCTTGACTGGACAAGTTACAAGACACCTTGGTATGTGCTCTCAACGAGACAGAGCTGCTGCTCTAACAAAAGAAATATTATTGTCTTCAACATCCTGAACTCTTGGGGTTTACTGGGGTAGGCTCTTGAGTTAACAGCAAAGCCAGCAGGTAAAAGAGCTGGCATTTTCAGGTCAGTCTTTGGGCTTTGTTTGTCTTTTGTAAAAATTAATGTTTTCAGGTCATTTTTTGGCTTTGCCACATATGACCAAAATAATATATGAAAAAAACCCTTTAAATCTAGTTCTTCTGTAAAAATACTTGAAAAATGGGATATTATGCAATGACTGGGTTTTGGAGAAAAGATATATTCAATTACACAAGTCAGAGGTCCCATTTTGAGGGAGCTGTACTGTGGGAGGAGAGAGGCCTTAATTCACTGTATAGAACAAAAATACTGAAATAAAACAAACCCAACCTGCCAGTCAAGCAAAATCCTTTATAGTACAAGAAGCAGAATGATTTATCCTCCCTGAGAACCTGGCCTCATGTTGCTAGTAGAGATGGGAGGATGTATTAGCTCTGATAATCACCACAACAACACAAACATTCAGCCTGGGCCTTCTCTCCCAAGGATTTATGGAGCCTCTCTTCTGATTTCTTTATATCTCATTATCATGAACAATCAGAATGGACTCAGCATTTTGTCACCAGGACATGGTAATTAAACAGAAGAGTTTTCCAGCATGCACAGAAATACTTGGCAAAGGAGAGGAGGGTGGCACAAAGGGGAGAAATGTGTGGAAGCAAATCACCCTTCTCTTTGACACAAAAGATATTAAAAGGGTGTTTTTTCTGTCTCCTCTGCTAAACAAATTCTGGGATGGGCATATGCAAGATTTTTGCCCTGGTAATGAGCTGCAAATCAGGTTTTATATAAAATGCCATTTGATCTTCCTGTTAAGATTAAACATTCCCCTAATGTTGTTGCCATTCATGTTGCCAGTTGCCACTGTATGCAATTCAATATAACTGTGTCCTTGGGTGAACTCATTTGTGTTGTTTGAATAATTCTGACAGTTCTTGAGAAGGAAGAGCTCTGAGTTTCAGTTTCTAATCATGGAATATAGTGCAAGTTGTAAGGTGCAGGATATCATCAGAATTTCATTTACAGAAATTTTCCACCTTTACTTGAGAATTCTGCGTTCCATTCAACTTTTGGTGGCTGAAGTATTTGGTTTCATATTAATTGACCAGATCTAATCGTGACACCATTGCTGCATCTTTGTCCCTTTTGGGGACATTTTGTGGACTGATGAGTTTGTATCCAAATCGGCACCTTAAATACCGTGTATAGGCTCCATCTGTCCCCTGAAATGAATGAATGGATCAGAATTATGTACAACACACAGAGTGAAAGAGTTCTCACATTTTAATTGGTGTTCCAAGATAAACACACAAGGTAGATTTTGGGTGCCATGTCTTTGCTTACCAGGAAGGGCAAAATTTCTTCCAAGTTCAACTCATGGGCTGCCAGTGGCATCAGAGCAACCCAGCATTTCCTATCTTCCACATTTATTGAATGATTGATTGAAGAGGCTTATTACTCTCTTTTCATTATTTGCTAGTAGGAAAACTGAACTAATAATTTGCTTTAGCAAGAAGCTCTTTGCTGCGAGGGTGGTTATGAGGCAATTCTTCTCTGTGAGGGTGAGTCCAAACTCTCCTGTGATTCCAGGATTCTGTGGTTCTGTATCCAAGAAGGTGCAAGTCCACATTCACCTCCTGGACATTAAATGACAACAGTTTCTCTGTGATCTCTTGCTTTGTGCTTGGAATTTTGGCAAATCTAGTTATGGCCAGTGAGTCTCTTTAGTTGTAGAGGATCTCTCCTGCTGAGGAAAAGTGAAACCCTTTCCAAGAAGGGTTGAACCAGAAGGGTGCAAACTTTTCTGCTCCAGGGAGAAGGAAGAAAAGGAAGATAAAGCAGAAAAATTGGTAGTGTAGAGTAGAAAGTTAAAGCTTCCAATCAGCCCTGGATTCCACCTGCACAACCCAGCAGTGGTCTCCTGGTTGGCCTTGCAGACAAGCAAAATGTAATTACATTGATTGTATTGCTGGGCTTGGCACATATCCAGCACTGGAAATATCCCAGGATCATCCAGAGGGGCTGAATTTGTTCAGCCCAGAATAGGGTAGAAGAATGTTCTTTTTCCATACACAAAATCCCCAAAAAACTGTCATAATTTAAAAAGCCGACAATACTGTTCTTATGACTTATTCATTCTCTTGGTGATCCATGGGTCTTAAACTTTGCAAAATACTGTGTCTCTTTGTTTATTTATGGATTTATAATAGTGCCTCAATTATTAATCTGGCCTGTGTCCATATGGTACTGAAAAGGAGATTAATTATTAAATTATCAATTTAAAATCATGGGGTGTTTTAGGAATAAATAACACAGGGAGGTGCAGACAAAAGAAATTCAGATGCTTAGTGGTGGACAGTGATAGGCTGAGAAGCAACAGAGAAAGTAGGAGCACAATCTAACTTCATTATTTGAATGACACAATTAATTAAATCTACTTTGAGGTTTTTTGGTTGGGTCTTTTTTTTTGCTTGTTTTTGGTCGTTTTGGTGCAGGCTTTTTTGTTGTTTAGGCTTTTTTGTTGGGGTTTCTGGTTGTTGTTTTGTTTTTGAGGGGGTTCTGTTTTGTTTTGCTTCTTTGTTTTGTAATTTTGAAGATGATCAAATACTGGAACAGTTTGCCCAGAAAAAACACCAAAACAAGCCACTGAACTGGTTTGACCCGCTTTGAAAAGGAGTCTGGGCTCTATGGAATCAGAGGGATTTTTCATCCTAAATTAACCAATTAATTAATGGCACACATATGACTCTAGAAAAGCAATATTTACTAGTTTATATTTTATAGGGCATTTTAAAAGGTTGTGAATGTATTTTCCTACCAGTTGCTTTAATGGCAAATAAAGATCATGGATGACATTATAAAAAATCAAACATTGTCTGAGTTATAAATCAATCAATCAATAAACAATTAAACGGGAAATGAGGATGAATGAGCTTTTTGAGAGCTTAAGTTCTGCATTTTCTCATACTTATGCACAAGATAATTTTTCCAAGATCTTGAAAATGAAGAAAAAAATCATATAAATCTGAAGATCTCCCTGGGAAGATCTCAGCTACATTGTGGGGATGGGAGTAAACTCTGCTTAACATTTAGATGATATTTACCACATTTTTTCATCTCAGCTCTTAGAGAAGACTAAATTGATATCTAAACACTTGTGAAAAAACTGAAAAAATATTGTGAATCAAATATCTTGGAAAAAAAAGAAAGGAAAAAATCTTGAAATTAAGCCACATTGTTGCTGCATAATAGAAATGCTTTTTAACCCCTTCTGTTTAAAAGTTATTTGCCTTTATTACAATAATGGCAGGGAAACTTATAGCACTTTCTGAAGGATAAAGAATCCAATAAAAATCAGAGGAGGAGCAGAGGAGCAATAAGAGGAATTAGAGTGGACAGATCAAATAGACTCCAAAAAAAAAATCCAAAACCAACAACCAAAAAAACCCAAGTGATTGTGCATAATTTGTGGATGTATCAGTCCTGTGTTTCCTTTCAGTTCATTTTTAGGCAGAGATTTGGAATTATTCAGCACCTGAGGCTTTTCTGGAGCTGGAAAGGCTCTGGCTGCAGACAGATTTATCTCGTGGAAGTTGGGAAAAGATCCTTAAATGCCTGGAAAGTGGAACAAGAGCCCTGCATTGTGATGTGATTTGGCTTTGGGGAATTCAACCCAACCTCTCCTAAAGAGCTTAGACAGGAGCTATGGAGACTTTACTGGCACCAGGGGAGGGACTGCTATTGCCTGCTCTAAACTGGAGGGTTTATTTTGCCTACACAAGACTAATAAATTCCAAAGGGAATAATTACCAATAACCTGGAATGCAGTAGCTGCAGATGTTTGCTTTCAACTCCTCTGCAGCCCTTATTGCCCAGGTTTAAAGGGATTCTCTGCGTGAGCATTTTTAATTAATGGTTTTCTCTGTGTGCACACATGGCTGGAAGCTGCTTCCCAAAACCAGAAAAAACCCCCCATATTTTAAAGGAACTGTAAATATTGAACACTGCATTGCTTTCAATCTCCTGCAGGATGATGGTGGCCTAAATTCTCCCAATTTTTCAAAGATTTTAGGACTGAGAGATGGCCTTAGTTTCCTGTCAGCGGGTTTTTTCCACCTGCCCCATTGGACACCCAAGTAAATTTTCACTATCTTCATTAATGTTTCACTTTATTTCAGTCATGGAAACAGAACTCATTCCCTTTTTCCAAGAAATTTTAGTGCTGTTGTAACTATGACTACTTTAGTTATTCACTCTAAGGATAGGAGAGGCCTTAGATTTGCAGAGCTCTTCTAAAGAAATCTAACATTTTTTTCCAAACAATAAACCCACTTGCAAGAAGACATTAAGTTTCTTCAGGATGCTCCCTAATTCTGAAGGTTCAGCTATGCCAGAAAGGCTGAATTCACTGCAGAAGTTCCTCTTATTTACTGAAGAAAGGCATTTTTATCCTCAGACACTCGCAAAACTCAATTATTCTGGGAAATCAGAAGTCCTTAGAATTGCCCTCAATCCACTCCAAAGGGAGAAGAGGTCAGACAACAATATGCACTTATGGGCAGTAATTTTTCCGAGAAATACCAAAGAAAACAGTCTGAAGTGCAGATGAATTGACAGTGTCTCTGCTTCCAGAAGTCTAAGAACTAAATGCACTTTAATTTTCCTGAGTTTATATTTCACTCAGTGATTCCATGTAGAATTTTCTCGAGCAGTAAAGATGATATTAGATTGAAAATGCCCAGAATTTTATAAATATATATAAAGAATGGAAATAGGGCTGGAAGTGTTATCACCTCTTGGCTACTCCATGGTTGACCTCCATCATCTCAACTGAGAGTCCATTTTTCTCGTGGTTATCCAAACTGATTAGAGTGTAAAATACAGAAGCAATTCTCGTTTTATATTTATGTCTTGGAAAGGTAGGAGACATGTCAAAATGCCAGGGAATAGTTCATGGTGGCTTCAGAACTATCCAAAGAAATCAGGGAGATGAAATGAAAGCAAGAGAGAGAGAGGAGACAGAGGTTTAAGCAATAAATATTGTTGTCTGCTGCAATTGAAGGAAAATGGAATTACTTTGACAATTCCACTTGACTTTCTAGACAGTCTGAGCTGTGCTGAGTAGAGACATGACTGCCTCTTTCCACTACCTTCAAACTTTTCTTTACCTCTTCCTTATTCTATTCAGCCACTAATTGTAATTCATCTAAATTAGTTTATTTTCCACCATCCCAGTTTTTCTACAGTCTCTTCTCATAGCTCTAAAAATCTCACATTCCCAGCCCACCTTCTTGGCTTTCCTACCTTGAGTTCTTTCTGAGGACAAATGTCACTGCACAACTTTTATTCCCAGACAATCCCAGTTCTCTACCCCTTTTACTCACAGACTTTCAGTCCCATTCTTTGCTAACTGTCTTTTTTTGCTGCCCTTTACAACCACAGGCTGTTATCTGGGATTTGAACCTGTAAATCCACAGAAAACAAACTTTAGGGAGAGCATAAGGAATGGTGGGTTGCAAAACAAAGTGTGTTTGTAGATATGTAAATGGAATAATACATTTACATTGTTAAATTGAATGTATGAGTATATGCACATTGCATGTGAGTGTATAACATTCAGTATAATGACTATTATATGCAAGAGTTTATATGTATTAAATGTGGCAAATCATTGGAGTTTGCAGCCTCTGTATTATTTCAAGAATTACCCATAGAAAGCAAAAGCATTTTGGTAATGCATTTCATAAAAAGTCTCGAAGAACTGTGTCTTGTAGATAATATACAACATTATTCCAGCCCAGTTCCCATTGAAATTTGTGGGTGGCATGTTATCCTGGCTGTCAAATAAAAAACAAACATTTGGAAGAAGAAATAAATTAGGATTGAATCTGCAGCAAATATTGAGTAGTGCTGTTTGGCCTTTCAAGTGTAAAATCATTGCAAGATTAAAGCAATTTGGACATGCCAAACATTCAGACTCCGGGGTTTTTTTCTGCACTTTATGAAAGAGATACAATCAAAATGAAAGGCTGTTGAACAGAGGGCTTCCATTACTGTAATAATGTGGGATCAGCTCCATTTCCTATCTCCCATGGTATTTTTAAAAAGATGAGTTAACAGGGAGGTGGAAAAAGAAAAAAACTGTAGAGGGTTTTGGGCTTGCCAAGTGGTAGAAGCAATGTTTGTAGCAGAGATGGGGTGGTATCTTTTTTTTCCCCCAAACTGCTCTTTTGATGATTTCCATGTTAAATTTTAATTAGCCCAACTGAACCTTTGCAATGTTCAATATGTTCATTAAGCATACAGTGTGAATTACAGGGGAAAAAAAGATTAAATAAAAAGAACACTTACAGTGTAGCAAAACCAAGGAGTGAACATTTTGCTTAGGTCACATTTGCAGGGCATGTTCCCAAAATCACACATAGACAAAACCAATTTTTACACATGGTGGGGTATTTGGTAGAAATGTACAGAAGGTTTTACAATATTCTGAAAATTCTAAATTGCTTTTAATAAGGTTTTTATTAACAAAGAAAATTATAGTTATGGGATGTCTTCTATGATAAACTGACTAAACTTGAGCTTCTCAGTAGACAAGCAGAAGAAAGCCTAAGAATCATTAACAGAGAACTGTTGTTCACAGTAGTTCTTGACTTGCAAAAGGTAGATGTAAAGGAATATACAAAACTTCAAAAATAAATCAGAGGAAGTGGTTTGTCATGAACAATGTGAAGTAATTGTAGGATTAAATCTTAATTTGGTGTTGCAGACGGTTAGAGATTTATATATATATATATATATATATATATATATATATTCTAGCTAAGATAGAAGTAGCTTCTAAGTTCCCATAAAGAAAAATTGTAAAAATGAACGCAACAACCTATTCTCAGAGAAAAAGAATTTTGCACCTGCACAAACAACGGATCTGTCCCATGAGAAGCAGTGAAGAAAATATGTAAACATATCTAGAGAGAGAAAATTTGATACATATATACACATATACAATAGCCCTTAGCAACCGATGAACTGAGTCTCACTGTATTGTTGACTAATTAGATTTAACACAGTGCCTTCTGATATTTCCTACAAATATCATCTTTGTGAATAAAGAATTGGCTTTTCTGCATGGGGAAACTGAATCCTGTCTGCTTATTTATTATAACGATTCGGAGCCAATTTAAAGGGGAAAAGAGAGAGTTGATACACATGTGAAGACAGTGAGCACTTAGGAGGATCCTGAGATGGAATCAATGCCTACTGGAAAGTTATTTTTGGTGACTAACACTCCAGTCCACAGTTGGTTTTCTTGCAGACAGGAGTGAAGTGTAAGAGGACAGGAAGTCCTGACTTCGTGTTTCAGACACTGCAAGTTTGTGTCATTGTTTTAATGAAATAGAAATATTCTAGTGTGTGTGTGCGAAGATTTTAAATGTTATAAATTTTGGTTTAAGGAAGGTGTGAAAGAGAAAAGTTGATCTTGTCAAGATTTCCTGTTCAAAGCTATAAAAACTACAAACTTTATAAGTTTCCTTAATCCAGAAACTCTCCTGCCCTTCTGTTTCAATGCAGATGTGAAACAGATTACTTGATACTGGTTTCCTGTTAAAAAATATAGACTTTAAAAGTTTAACATAGAAATGGAAACCTGTGATGACACTCTATAAAACCTTACTGTTTCAGGTCTCTTTCATCTTGTTAGTTTTCACAAGTGCTGAAATGAAACCAAATTTGATATGGAGGAAACTCAGGGATGAAGTTCCTTGAGGTTTCCAAAGAAAGGAAACCCTAAGCACATATTTTTAGGATCAAGTCCTGGCCCATTTGAATGAGTGTGGATCATTATTTCAGCACTTTTTGGTGTGAAATGGCTTTTCAGTTCATATCCATGGCCATTCTGGATACACGGATTTTATTGTGCTCGGTGTGTTGTAGATGTAGAAAAATGACTTTTAATTTATGAGCAGTGTACATTGCCCCCCAGTCCCATTTTTCACATGCAGTGGGGTGCCTTTAAAAAAGGTTTATAGCAGCTCTGACTTCCCTGATCTCTCTGATCCTGGCTCTGTGGTAATTGTTCTACTGGGACACAGCCCTGTGCAGATACAATATTAAATTATTTTAGCCCCTTAATCCCAGACTCTTAAGAATTCTTAATGCTGTGAACTGCAGCTATTCCTAATGGTGTTAAAGTTCAATTTGAAGGTGTGTGAAACTAAGATCTTTCAAAGAGTTTGGAAAGTTAAAAAATTAAGGGACATGGATACTCGGATGATTTGCAAAAAATTCAAGAGAAAAAACTTGGCCTGGTTTTTCTTCACAGTGTTGTGACCCAGTGCAAGAACTGCTTCCAATTTTAAAATACTTAAATTGCAAATATCAGGCTATGGCCAAAAATATTACAATTAAGCCACAGGTCAAATGAGAAGTCAAATTATGGATCACAGAAAAGCCAAAAAGTGATTTTAACTTGTGTCCTTTGCTTGTCCTGTAATTGTGTGTTTGCACTGTACTAAAAGAATTAAGCACCTTATATATCACTTGTTTTCCCTGGGATCTAGACCCTTCTGTTCCTTTGGTTCTTCTGGAGACTGGGGACAAGGGAATTACACAGGGCAGGACTCTGGAGTGCACTTTTGAGGAGTAAATTTTGTGGAGATGAATGTGAGGGTTGCTAAAGCCTGATAAGCCCAGTTGCATTTCTAACACGGCTGGATTGTTGTTTTAATGTGTAGCTCCTGTAGATTCCCATTTTATTGAAATAAAAATAGTTTACTATTATTAGAGTACAGTGAAGGTTAATATTTAATGTATATTAGAAAGCTTAAATAACTAAACCCAAACTGCAATAAACCTGGAAGAGGCATTCCATTAAAAGGAACAAAAACTGTCTGATTGAAAGCAACCAACAAAAACCCCACCCCAAACTGGTGGCTTTTCTTGTTTTTTCCTCCAAGGTTTTCAAATATGAACAGATAATAATAGAAAACTTTCATTTTCCTGGTTCTGAGAAAGGGCTTTACAGCCCATCCAATGCTACCCCTGCCATGGGCAGGGACACCTTCCACTGTCCCAGGTTGCTCCAAGCCTGGAGACACTTCCAGGGATCCAGGGGCGGCCACAGCTTCTCTGGGCACCCTGTGCCAGGGCCTGCCCACCCTCACAGGGAACAATTCCTCCCCAATATCCCATCCAACCCTGCCCTTTGGGAAGCCATTCCCTGTGTCTTGCCACTCCAGGCCCTTGTCCCAAGTCCCTCTCCAGCTCTCCTGGAGCCCCTGCAGGCATTGGAAGGGGCTCTGAGGTTCTCTCAGCTCTCACCCCCATCTCTCCTAGCTCAGAGATTCATATAAATCCATTTATATGGGTCTCAGAGATCCATATAAACATGATGTTCCATATAAACACAATGATCCATATAAAACCATGGTGATGCCCTGCCAGGTCTGGCAGCAGCCCCAGTTTTCCCACCACTTTGTTCCATAGAAAGATTTATTGGAGGCTCCTGCCCAGCTGAGGTTGAACACATCCAAGGAGTGAATGTTGATATCCAGTTTAAAGGAACTCTTCATTCATGGCCACTTTACAATGCCATTTCACCAAGCCAAATGGAGACTCAAACTCCACTTGAAAAGGCAGTGGCCTCATTATTTTTGTAGGGCCTGCCCTATCAGCTCATCTCTAACGTCAAAGCAGAGTGTGCTCTCTCTGCCTGAAGAAAAAAGAAAATCATTACAGATTAATTATGTCAACTTTTGCAGGAAATAAGCAATTAGAGCTTGTACACGGGGGAAAAAAAAACAACATCAATGATGCCAGTCAACTTCCACAACAATTAGTGTTGGGAAGGTAAGAGCAGGGACAAGGAGGAACAACCTCGCGCTGCCAAACTTGCAGCACTTCATGGAACAGTGGGGGAAAGGGCTTCTGATGCTCACAGCCTCTAAAAATCCACAGCTGGAACACAAGGCAGCCAGTCAAGGTGAGCAAATCATTAAAAATCCCTGGGAAAACAAGAGTGCAGGATTTTGTCATAAGGAATAGGACACTTCAGAAGAAATGCGACACTGCCAGAGGACAGGAGGAGAGAGAGGAGACCTAAATGCTGAAATAACTACAATGGGCCTTTGTATTCTTTTTTTCATCACCTTGGTTATATTCAACATTCTTTTCCTTATGCTTCTGTTTCAGGAATGTAAATTACAAGCTCACTTACACACTGAAAGTTTCTCAAGTATGTATTTCTTGCAATACAAAAATATGGCAAGTATTGCTAGCTCTTTTTCTCTTAAACTGCTTGACTCCATTATTTCCAGCATGCACTCTGTGACAGCTTTTTTTTTAAATTTTCTTATCCCTGTATTTTCACTTTAGTGTATTATTTCCTCTTAATGTCTCTCCTAGCTCATTTAGACTCATCTGCACTTTAATGCTCTGTTTTTAAGCAAATTATCTCCTTGATCATAGGACTCAAATGGCAGCTTTGACATAACAGTAATATCACTTTATTTTTTTTCACAAACACTCAGTTTTGACTTCCTCTGAGTTTCTTTAAGAAGAGTTTCAACTGATAATTTTTCAATTTTTCCATAAAAACACCCAGAACAGCGACACTGTCTTTTTTTTTTTTTTTTTTTTTTTTTTTTTTCAGAGCTCTAAGAGAATTAGCATTGACAACTAATAAATCAGTGGCAATTCATAAATCATACCCAGTTCTGGATGAAAACTGAGAATTTACTTTGGCCATAGGTTTTTCTAAAATTAAAGAATATATTCAAACTTACATGTGCCTTCTCACATGTCTGGACTTCTTGTTCTGAGGGCAAGACATGAAAACTTTTCCTTCCTTCCTTCCTGAAGAAAAAACCACTAATTTTAGGAATTCTAATTACAGCACATTCAGGGATGTAAGTGCATCTATCTGGTAAAATAAAGGTTGTCAAAACCATGTAAAATAATCCAAGTCAATAAGGATGAGGTGTGGAACTGCTCATCTGCCTCAGCTTCTCCAAGGATGGTAAACGGTTAATCCTTTATCTCTTTATCTTTGGTGATAAGCATTAAAATACATATAAATAAATAGTATAAAGACAATTAGACAGAAAAATACCTAGGAGTGCTCACGGGATCTAGGAAAGAATCTCTCAGATGGACACAAAAAAGGCACTTGCATTTCACAAATCCTTGCAGTAAGCAGATATCCTCAACCCTGTACCCCTAAAGTCCAGATGTCTGCACATCCTTTCCTAAATTGCTGGAATCTTTTGCTGTAGAGATGGCAGAAACAGACAATATCTTTAATGCTATTGGCAGTGATATTGGATAATCAATTGGACATTGGCAATAGTAAGTTGGAAAATAATATTAAAAAGTTGGTAGGTAATATTAACAAGAAAAACCATTTTAAGCTATCCAGTTAACAGGTGGCCAAGTGGGTGTTGTGGGAAATAACTGCACATACCCCTCCTTCTACTCCTACTAAAATGTTTATAAGTGCTGGGAGTATAGAATTCACAGTCTGGAGGAGAATGGGCTATGCCAAACTTCGGCTTTTTTCCTGTGAATCTTTCCTTCTTGGACCCAACAGCCTTTCCTTCACCCACTACTCCACAATGAGGAGTTCTGAAACTCTTCAGTTATAGAGATAGAGCAGTGCCATGAAGTTTTAGAGCTCTGAGAAAGCCAGTGCATATGTCATGGAATCATCACAGAATCCCAGAACAGTTAGGTTTAAAAAGGTCTGTAAAGCTCATCATGATCCCACCCCTTGCCATTGGCAGGGACACCTTCTACCAGACAATATAAATATCAGAACTCTTTTCTACTAAAAGAAAGGATTGTGTTACAGAAAAAAAAAAAAAAAAAAAAAAAAAAAGAAGACTCTTACTTGTGTATATATAAAGAATGACAAATCAGAAGTTCTCCCTTGCAGATTCCACTGTAAGAAAAATGATACCAGGAAGGTTGTAGTTTGTAACACCCATTATCATGAATTTTTACAGGTATCCATTATGAAAAATAGGAAAGAATTTCAGACTGGAACTTAATGGCAAGAACTAATTTAGACATCTCACATAATTTGATTTATTTTTCTCTTTCAAGGGAAGTGACACCTCACACATTTTAAAAGTTATTCTCCGAAGGTTGTGGACCATGCAACAGATGCCAGGTGCTGCTGAGAAAATTATAAAGCCACTTGCAATCAAGTCAGGAAAAAAAATTTTACCTATTTTTGCCTCCTCCTCCCCATCCCTACCCTGACTGGTATCTGACAGCACAGCTGACTCCTCAAAGGTCCAGCACAAGAGATCATTCTGATGTGGGGTTTTTCACAAATTTTAGTACTACTTCTTGGGAAGCCAATTCTGGAGTGATTGACACTGACTTAGAATTAACTACAAAGAGAAAACCTCCAGATACACATTCAGAGCTGTGCGAATGGGACCTGCTGGAGTTTTCCCAAAATACACTCTTAGGAAATGAAGTCATCCAAACAAATTCCATCACGATCAAGTTCCCATAACAAACTCATTAAGGTTGGTAAATCATCTTGAAATGAGAAAAAAAAAAAAGGTAAGATCATAGATTACTGTTACAGCTCATGGTTCAGCTCTGTTCACTGAATCAGGGAACCATGGATTCACTCAGATTGGAAAACCCCTCCAGGATCACTGGGTCCAAGCTGTGTCTGATCCCCACCGTGTCCCCAGCCCAGAGCTCTGAGTGCCACCTCCAGCCCTTCCTGGGACACCTCCAGGGATGGGCACTCCAACACCTCCCTGGGCAACCCCTGCCAAGGCTGAGCACCCTTTCCATGGAGAAATTCCTCCTGATGTCCAACCTGAGCCTCCCCTGGCCCAGCCTGAGGCTGTTCCCTCTCCTCCTGTCCCTGTTCCCTGGGAGCAGAGCCCGACCCCCCTGGCTGTCCCCTCCTGTCAGGGAGTTGTGCAGAGCCACAGGGTCCCCCCTGAGCCTCCTTTTCTCCAGGCTGAGCCCCTTTCCCAGCTCCCTCAGCCTCTGCTGGTGCTCCAGCCCCTTCCCCAGCTCCCTCAGCCTCTCCTCATATGATTGACTCTCCATAGTCCTATCACTGTTTAAAAATTTACAAGAAAAATGTATCCAAATTTCTCCTTTCCAATGTGTCTAAATATATTATTTGATTTAATTTTCCATAGAGGTAAGACTTCCAGCTTAATTCAATACCAAAGTCATTCATAAAGGCACAGTTTTCTGCCATTTAAAAAAAATATTTTATACTTTAAAGCCATCAGTGGCAATGCCATTTTAAGCCAAGGTTTTAATTTTTCATGCCTGGCATTTCTTGTGCATAAGGAATGATATTTCTTGCAGCCAGAGGGGTTCTTTTTGAGCTCCAGACCTCTACTCTGTTCATGCATATTCATGCAAAAATGCCTGAACACACACACACACACGCCTGCTTACACACATCCATAGAGACATGGCTACATCCACACACTAACAGAGAAAATTATTTCAACAGACAATACTTCATTTGAAGAAAGTATTAATATTCATATATTTTTGTGTACTCTCTCTTTCTCTCTCTCTCTCTCTCTTTTTTTTTTTTTTTTTTAATCCTGATCAATAATTCAGTAAATTGGTGTTTACACTTTGGATTTATTATCTGGCTGAGGGGAAGGAGGAGTGAAAAACCTTCTCAACAGACATCTGGATTCAGTCTGTGTATTTTAGACTTATTGCAAGGTGAAGAAAAGGCTGGGGAGAGCAGCTGGCACACAGCTAAAGACATTCATATTATTTTATTATATTTTATGATACTGATAAAGATACAAAAATTTGGTCTTTAAACCAATAGATTAATGGCCATGAGGACTGTGAGGTATTTTGATGAATCTCAGTTTCCAAAGTGACCCCATTAACAATCCCTACCTAGGAAACTTTCAGTGGATATGGCGTTTTCTCTTTCACCTTGTGAAAAAGTGATTTTATAAGACAGTGTCCCTAGGACAAAGTTTCTAAAATTAATTAAAGAGGCATAGATTTTAAAGGCAGTCAACTGTGCAAGGGTAAAGAACAAGGGGCAAGGCAGAAGGTGAAATGTATCATTGCAGGGAAATTTTCAGGGAGTCTTAGTTCATAAGAACAGTGAAAAAATCTTCACCAAACTGAATTATGGCTTTGGATCCCATCCTGGACAAATGCCAGCGGTGAAGGAGACACTGACCTGAATGTGGGTTTATTTGTACAATAAATTTTCCTGCCCCTGTTCCCAACTGATTTTGTCAAAGGAAAAAGTGTTCAACTGAAAACAGGCTTCATGCTCTGGGACAAGTCAAGAAATGGCAACTCCTACAGCCCATATTAACATAACCCTTCACTGACTCCAGGAATTCTGTTATCCCATTTTTAATAAATTACTAGGCCAGAGTAATACCAATAAAATTTGCTGAAATAAATTCATGGAGTCTTGCACAGGCTTAATATTAACATCAACACTGGCTTGAGAAAGATTTATCAAAGAATATAAGAATTTTCGCTTCATTATAAGAATTCCTATGGTTATAAGAATTTTCCTTTTTATATTGCTTAAGAGAAATTTTTGTTGAGTCTCATCAGATGACAGATTATTTTTATGATTGGCGTCACTGAAATCCATAAAAATTATGTCAATTTTTTTCACTGGTGAGACAAAAACTGGAAAACTTGGAAAAGTTTGATATCTCTCAAAAGGAAGAAAATATTTCCTGTTAGGATGAGAAATATTTTGTACAGAGAAATGCAGCAGTTATTTTCACAACTGTGAATTATACTAACACTCCAAATTGTACTTTTCCTCAAAAAAATAGGTTTTTTTCCTCTTTAACCATTCACTCCAGTATATAGTTATATTTTTACCCCAATGTCAGTGATATAGAACAGAATTGGAGTCACTCCTCTGCTCTCACTGAAGTCACCTCTTTTTTTCCCCTCTGCAAAACTGGAAATTCTGAAAGAGTCTGATATGGGAAATTTCATTTTAATGATCTGAATTTCTTCATCAACCTGAAAGTCTATTATTCTTGGAGTTTTTAATACTTTGGACACTTAAAGTCATTAATCTCACTGTTTTATGGCAGAAATAAAGGAGAAAAAATATGATCTCTTATGTTGCATAACTGTTATAGATTTTACAGAAATTATTTCTTCTGTTCTGACCTCTGTGGAGATAGAGAAAGTCATCTGAGAGCTGAGATTTGATTAAAAAAAATTTTGGAAGAATTTGTATTTGGCACATATCTGAGAAGTTAAACAAAAGGTCTTTTGAAACACTTAGAATTCCAGATTCTTCTTTATAAAGAAACATGGATATGTGTACGCAAGGTCTGAAATTAAATGGCCTCAGGTTGCTTCAGAGAGGGTTTCAATTAGAAATTATGAACAATTTCTTCATGGAAAAGGTTGTAAAGCATTGGACTTGCTTCCTGCTTCCATTGATTCCATCAAATATGTTGTGGATCTCACCATCTTGCCCTCTACTTTTTTTTTTTTTTTTTTTTTTTTTTTTTTTTTTTTTTTTAATCTGCAATTAAAATCTGCATCTCTGGCTACTGGAGTTTTGTTGTGAGATATTTTTAATAAATATTTGTAAAAGAGATTTTTTAGTGAGGTATCCGTAAGATATTTATAAGCCATCCTGATTCAGCTGTGCAGTCCAATGCCCATTTTTCTCCTCAAGTTATACAGATATAGGCCATTAAGGGGAATGCCACCTCACTTTGAGTAGAAAACATAATTTTTCCTTTGATTTATTTCCTGGAAGTGTGTTTCTCAACAAAGCAAAGCCAGTCAGCACTTTAAACCCTTTAGCAGACATTTGCTCTTGCTTCACTTCCCCTTGTCAAACCATTAGGCTGGAGATCCCCACCCAAGAATATGCCATGTCCTTGTCAAATAATGACAAGAATTCCCAAACATGAATTCATAATTTCTCCTCCAAAACGATCTAACATCTCGGGGTTTTCCTTTCAAAGGTGCTGGCCATTCACAGAATGATTTTCACTGCAGGACAGAGATGATAAACTAAGAGACACAATCACATCCCTTCCTTCACTGCCCACCTTTTGGCTTTGTGGAGGTTGGATTGGTGTGGTACAAGATGTGTTTCAGGAAACGAAAGGATGATGAAACTCCAGACTCCCCATTACCTTTCTGCTGCCCTCCAGAGCTCCTGCAGTAAATAGATTCACTACTAACCAAAAAAAAAAAAAAAAAAAAAAAAAAAAAAAAAAAAAAAAAAAAAAAAAAGTTTTTTCTGATGACTTTTTTTGGTGGGACAGTACCTTTTTTATGTTTTTCAAACTGCAGCACTGACAGGATTCCTTTCTCACAGCCTCAGCTTCACTGTTTGTTTATGTGACACTGGTAACTGCTCTCTGTTGTGCTACAGATGTCAGCCACCTTTGCTTTATAACCAAATTAGCTTTGTATTTTATCTCATGGAGTCATGGAAGGTTGAAAAAGATCTTCAAAATCATCAAGACCAACTTTTGGCTGCCTGCCCACTAAACCTTATCATGTAGTGCCACATCTGCTTGTTTTTTGGACACTTAGAGGGATGGGGACTCCACAACTCCTTCAGGGTTTCAGCATGCTTTAAGTGAAGATTTTTTCTCCTAAAATCCAGCCTGAACTGGCACACCTTGGGGTTGTTTCCCCTATCTTTATTTCTATCTTTATTCCTATTTTTAGCTGCCCGGGAGGAGAGGCCAACTCACAATCTCCTTTCAGGGAGTTTTACTCCCACATCACTGTTTCCACTCTGTTTCTGAATGATACAGATAACCTGGTTTCCTAGGGTGACTTTATGATGCTTGTATCCCAAATTTGCTGTTCTATTTCTGCTGGATATTAAGTTCTGAAACTTTAGGGTTGGTTCTGAGAGCAAAGTGGGGAGAAGAAGCCCAAAGTTTGTTTTCAGAAACTGCTCTTGCTCCTCTGCATTCTCTCACAGACTGTTGTCTGCAGCACAGACAGTGGGAGAGAGTTTTCTGCTTTTAGGTAGTTTTTTTCAATAGCTTGATGGTTTGAGATGCTACCTAGACAGAGTTAAAGGAATCAAGTAGGTGTTTATTAAAAAGGCTTTCACAGGAAACACCTTGGGCAGTACAAGAACCTGGCTGAGGCTACACCCAAGAGTTCACCCTTTTGTAAGTTTTGGACCATTTACATGTTAATTGTCCAATTACAGCTTCATGTTATGAAGCCCCATCCTCCCAGGCTGCTCTCCTCAATTCACTGTTTATACTCTTTGGGCCTGAGGCTGTAATGGTGTCCTTGTTTCTCAGGCTGGAAAAGGATTGTTTTGTCTGACTAAACCGTGAGGAGAACTTGCTAACACTCTGTATGAAGTTCAGAGTTATATACTAAAGCAGTACAGAATCTGGAAAATATAACAGCTGAAACTTATGGCATCAAGCTGAGGCCAGAGGTTATTTTGGAACTGTTTAGCTATTGCTCATTCCAGGAACACCAGGACAATCTGGGGGCACCCCAAGGGCTGGGACACTGGACCCAGGCCCTGGAGAGACTGAGAGAAAGCCAAGGACTCCCCACAAAAAAGGACTCTGAACTACAAAGGGATTCTCTTTGAATTTTTCATCTCTTCAGAACAACGAAAGGTTCTATTTTTTAATATTATTCATATTTTTATGCTTATGAATACTTTGCCTGTTGAATAAACTGGGTTTCCTCCACTTTTCTCAAAGGAGGTTTATCTCCCAAAGAGGTGGGGGTGGGGACTACTTGAATTTGCTTTCTAGTGGGACCCCATTGGGAAGTTTCCTCCAAGATTTGTCCCAAAGCAGAACAAACACTTTTTTGGTGCCCAGCACGAGGCTCGAGTAAGTGGAGAAATCCTGTACCACAAATATACGAGGCCTTGGTGGACACCAGTGCACAGTGCACTGTGATCCTATAGAGATGTGGGGGCAGAACCTATTCTATTCTGGTATGACAGGGGGATCACAGGATTTGACTTTGGTGGAAGCTGATGTGAGCCAGGACTGGAAATAAATGGAAGAAACACCTTATTGTGAGCGGCCCCAGAGGAACCAATCCCATTTGCCTTTACCTTTTTGTCTGGATACATTAGGGTAGAAGCACTCAATTATCAGCTCTACTTACTTTCATATTATTGCATTTTCTCAGTGCAGGATAGAGAAAGAAATCAGTTAAGAAAAGGAGGGAGTCCTTCCCATGCACAGTTCCCTGATGGAGTAGGCTCAGGAGAATCCCTCATGGCAACTTCACACTCTCAGAAAATTATTCTGTCCAAGTGCATCCGAGTATCACCGTCCTGATACAATTTTCGTGGTCTGCAGGGTAAATATTTGATTTAATGGAGCAGCAAATTTAAAATGCCAAATGTCATTTCCTTCTCTTCCCAATAGTCCAAGGCTTGCTCACTGCAGTTAATTTTCCTTTCTATTCGAATGCAGTGAAATACAAATCTGAAATCCAGGGTAACATCAAGAAAGAAATGCAGAGCAAACTTGAAACCCAAGAATATCACCTTCTTTAATCCAGATGTGCCTTTACCAAAAACATTTAAAATTTCAAGTATATCTAATATTGAAGCGTTTGAATTGTTGTTCCTCTCAAGAGAAGATGCCTTTTGTTGTGAAATGAAAGGAAAATAAAATCTTAGAAGACTGAGAGAAGGAAATGTATTGGCATATACGTGTGTATCTAAATGCCCTTCCCTTCCCTTCCCTTCCCTTCTCTTCCCTTCCCTTCCCTTCCCTTCCCTTCCCTGATTTGTAACTTCTGTTTTAAATCAGTGATCAAAATCAGTCCTGTTGGCCTATTTTTTTTCCCCACTGAGGGAAAAGGACTTCTAAAAACTTTTTAAAAATATTTGAATAATTTTTGATTGCTCACTCAGCCACTTTGAAGAAGGATTGCAGCCAGAGTCCTTCCTCCTTTTTCCTCAAGATCTAATTCTTAAAAAAACACCCAAAGTCCATCCTTGTTTATACCAAAATATGGTAAAAAAAAAAAAAATAAAAAAAATTAAGTGTTTTTCAGATTGCATTTATCTGTTCTTTACTCACAAACCTGACAGCTGGATTCTCCAACTTCATAAAAAGTCATATCCTGCCTTAATTATTCAGTAGCACATCATTGTTTATTCCTTGTCCTCACATTCCAGGGTGAAACTGATTTTCCCACATGGATTATAAAGCACCTCCCTCAGGCAATATTCTGGGCATCAGAACTTAAGTTCCAAAATTCCCAGTCCTATGAGGGTTTTAAAGTGGCATTGGGAATGCTGATAGTACCTTTAAACAACCAGGCTGGGAAAAGAAAGCTCTGAGCTGACAGCTCTGGCATTCCCAAAAGTTATGTCTGGGAATGGGAGCAAGAAAAATCCTGCAAGGCAGAATTGAGGAAACAGCACTGAGCTTTTTCTTAAGTTATGCCAGGCTGTATTTTCACCTTTAACTAACTGTGGCTTCATCTCTGGGACCAAATCTAAAAATATTTTTCATTTGTCTGTCTGAGCAGCAAAAACACAACCAGGAAAGTGTTAGAGGTGCCTGGCTCTGGTGGATTTGGGGACATAGGAGATCCTTCCTTCTGTCCAGAACAACCTCTCTATACATGACCTTCTCTTTTATTTCCTTTTCCCTCTGTTGGCCATGGTTATTCCTTCCCAAATCCTTCCCAATCCCTCTTTTCCCATCTCCTCTAATACAAGTCTTCCTGACATCGTATAATTTGTTTCACATACTCCTGTACAAACACCAAAGTTCCTTCTGTTGGCTCATCCCTGAGCCAGGGGACCTGGTTGATGAGGTCTCCTTTTTCCAGCTACAGGAGTGTCCTGCTGTCTGGCTCTCACCCTGCTGCACCACTCCATCCCCTCCAACATGTGCTGGAAAGGAGCTGTAGGGAAGCCAGGAGGCTCCTAGAATGCAGGAAGGACAACTTAAGCCAGGTGACAGACCATTCTAACAGAGGTAATGTGATCTTGGACATGTCTGGCACCACAGACGAGGGACAGTCACCCTTGGCGTACAGCAAAGACTTTTAAACACTGAGATCTCATTGTCTTGTCCTCAAGAGGACCCATAAAACAGGACCAGCCCCAGCACAGTGTCCACTTACAGGTGTAGGCAGTGATTTCTCCAAGGAAGAGGCTGAGTTTGACACTGGACACCTAAATCAGGTCGTGATTTGTGTCTGTGTGTGTTTCCCTCCTTCTTTTCCCTCGTAATCCCATTTGGCAAGGTTCTTCCTCAGATACTCTTACTGCAGAACAAACTGCCTGTCCACACCTCCTCAGACCATGTTTGTTCTGCTCACAGGCTGGCTTTTTTTCCTGAGTGCTCTTGTATAAATCTTCTTAAATTTATTATCTTTTGCATTGAAAATGGTCCTTGACCAGAAAGCAGATTATCTCCTTCCACACACCCTTACACAGCTGGGGGATTCTCCCAGTTTTCTCAGTTTCAGGGAAGAACTGTGACTACTTGAGTGCTTTGAATAGAACTTCTTGTTTTATTCCTTTGTTGCTTTCATTCGGTTCAATAAAATCATTGTTGGTAAAACCCCTTCATGTACAAATTGATAAAACAGAGCACAAATTAATTTTTTTCCTATAATATCTATCAAATTACATCATTTCTGTCTAAGACACTCTCTGATAAAAAAAGAAAGAGAACCAAAAGACAAAAAAAAAAAAGATTAATCACTAATTTTGCCTTTGATTCTTCATCTATAACTGCTACTGGTTAAAGATGTTTTATATTCAGAACTGATCTCTTATTGTCTTCAGGGGCAGCTGGTGAAAACACTGAAAACATAGAAGCTTTCAGTGATATATTAAGAACGTAAATCTAAGATAGGAGTTAATACACATATAAAGAATTTTGTATGAATAGAGACAATATTAAGCATTAAAAGGTTATTCTAGAGACAAGTTTCTAATGCCAGATTACTCCAGCTGTGGCCTAATCTCTGAGCTAGTCTTAGCAATTATATCAAATAATCCAAGAATAAAATCCATGAGAAAGACGTTGTAATAAATTTTTCTCTGAGAGGGCAGTGAGGCCCTGGCACAGGTTGCCAACAAAAATTATTATACAAATAATCCCTTACATGATGAAGACACAAATTTTCAGGTGGAAAGTGCTAAATCTTTGCTTGTGAAATTGTGTATATTCTTTAAAATGGGAAAAAATACTTAATATTTAATAATATATAATGTTATATATATTATTATATATTTAATTAAAATATTTAATTATAATTAGTGAACACATTTAGCAAAATTTTTGGGAAAAGCAGAAGGACTTGGTCACATCTAATTTCATTTTTTTCTCAGGTTTTACTGATTCCATGAAAGAACCTTCAACATCTACGTTTTAGGTAAATTCCTCCCAATTTGGCTCTTGCCTTACTTAAACTGGATCCTATTGCTCAGTCCTGCCTAATTAGGCAGACTTAGTCCTTGCATATCTGAGTACTTAATTTTGAGGCTGTAAATTCAGTTTTAATCAAAGGCATGGTAAAAGGAATACCCCAGAAAAGCAAAGCACACACACATAAATGAAACATCAGCTCCCCTCTTGTGCTGACAGAACCTGAACCTGCCTCAGGACTGCTCCTGAAACACACAGCAAATAAAAAGGCAGATGTTCACAGATCAATTATTGCACCAATAAACAGCGAAATTTCATGAGAAACTTCCAGTGCTGATAGATAAATGAAGGAAAATCTGCTGAAAGACAAACATAATAATGAATGTGCTATGCTAATGAATCATTGCTTGTAAGAGGCCATTCAATCTTGACATTAATGATATCAAATGAGCTGTGGAATGTATATGAATTAAATTATAGTACAGTGACAATTTGAGTGTTTGGACTTACATGACTCACTAAATTTAAAAGGAAAAGGTAAGAACATGGATTTAGGCAGAAAAGAGGACAAAAGATACAGAGGGGGCAAATCAGATTACGTAAGGTGTTTTGGTTTGTTAGCTAACAGAGTGCTAAAGTTATAAAATGTGTTTCTGTTTGAGTTAAGAGTGTGCCTGGGTGGTAAAAATGTGAACCTTCCACAGAACTGGGCTGGCTGCAAGTTCTGTAACTTACAATTTTCTCAGAAACGCACAGAAAGGTTTCCCAGACAATATTTTAATACATGGAAGAAAATGTAACATTAAAAAAATTATATATATAAAATCAGTATGAGCACTCTGTGGAATGCATTAGGTTGACAATATTAAATGGGCTGTTAAATGCAATTAAAGTCACAATGTCAGACTCCTGGAGCCCTCTGTGGTACCGGTTATTCTGTGTGCACAACAGGAACTCCAGGTTGGCAATAACTGCAGGTGGCCATGGCTGCTTATTTAAACCCTGGCACTACCCTCAAACCATTCTTTCCAAAATAAACCAGATTTTTTTAAGGGTGTATCAATATCTAAGGTCACCAGGATGGTCAGGCAGGGCTTGCCCTTGGTGAAGCCCTGTTTGTTGATGAGATCTGATATTTAGTTCATAAGTTTTCTGGGAGTTTAATAAAACATTTAAAACTTCTCGAACATTTCCAAATAATAAGAAGCTAATTTTAAAAGAGAGGATTTGTTGTTGTTGTTTTGGTGTTTTGTTTGTTTGTTTGTTTGGGGGTTTTTGGTGTTTTTGTTTGTTTGGTTTTGTTGTTTTGTTTTGTTTTGTTTTGTTTTAGAGAGTTCTACATCATATTTACATTTTACATTGTATTCAGTGAAAACTGAATTCTGTTACAAACAGCAGAGACAATACTGAGTGATGCCCAAACAGGTCAATTTTCTGGCTCTAAGAGAACAAATCTTTCTATTATTAATATTTATAGGTGCTAACATTTAAGGATTCCACAGGATCATAGAAAACATGGAATAGTTTGGGTTGGAAATGACCTCAACGCCCATCCAGAGTCACCCCCTGCCATGGGCAGGGACACCCTCCACTGTCCCAGGTTGCTCCAAGCCCTGTCCAACCTGGCCTTGGACACTGCCAGGGATCCAGGGGCAGCCACAGCTTCTCTGGGCAACCCTCACAAAATTTGTCTTATTTGGGACCAACTGTGAAGAATAGTTTTGATACTGGTAAAGCAGATTTCCAGAGGTGAGAATTTGGAGGAAATATCTGTTTTGATAACCTTTTCATGGTTCTTTTTTAGAAGTCAAGAATGTAGCTGGCCTTTGATGTTCATAGATTTATCAGACTTTAAGTACCTGTAACTGCAACACTTCACTCAAAGCCTGCTCAAGATGGAAAGCATCAGCTGCTTTTGAATAACCTTATAGTTATTTTTTCCTTATTGTGAAAGGATTTAATAAAACATTTGTCCAGCAGCATTTCACAGCAGATCAAAAGCCAAAGCAGAGCTGAAGTAACAGCGTTGGGAGAGGGGAAACTGCCAGGAATATCTGTCCATCAGGAGTGCTCCACACAGGAACAGCAGAGCACCAGCACGGGGCTTGGAGATGCATTGTGGAAGGTTTTGACTTTCATGAAGAGTTAATGAGAATCGTACCTTTGAGTCCCCCAGGCAACAGGGCACTGCAGCAGACTGACAGTTCAGGTATGACATGATCAACCACTCTCTTACCACAGGAAAGTGAGCTGCAAGACATGAAATAATAATGTTGTGTCCAAGGCGGGCTCAAGGAAAGGGTCACATCCTTGGGGACGAGGAGGAGACATCACTTGTCAACAGATGACTTTTCAAAGGAAGTTTCTGCAAGCATCCAGAACACCCAGCTCTTTAAAGGCATTACTGAAACCAGCACCTGACACACAAAATTTGATGGTTTGTTTTTTGGCAGTCCACAGACTGGAAGAGAGGCTACAGAGCAGGCAGGCTATGGCTGCTGCAGCAAACATCAGCAAACCTGTTCTGTATTTAAAAAGTAATTACAGCCTGCAAATCTCTTGAACGCTGAATTATTGTTATTTTGAATCATGTCAAGTAGGATTTGTTCAGTCACTTGTTTATTAAATGTATATTAGGATTTCTTGTGCAGGTACTAAACAATGCAGAGGGCTGAGGAACTGAGACTCCTTTCCTCAATTTATTTCATTTATAGCTAAACACAACATGATATAAAGCACCACTAAAAGTGGACCAGGCTCTGTAATAAACCTTGAACCTCTGAGTAAGCTGGCATATCCAGGGAAGAAATGCTTACTGCAGGTGAATTGAGCTTGGAGTTATCTCAGCAATGTCACATTGGGTTACTGTGGCAACAGGTCGTGTCTGTGTCACACTCAGTGGCTCATTTTTACTTGATTAATTACTGTCAGCTCCAATGTGCCCATGATGATGTAATAACCCCAATGGTCACTGCCTGATCAAATCACCTCGTGACCTGCAGCCAATCCTATCACTTTATTGCATGCTGAATTTGGTAAATTCACCAAAAAATTCTACTGCAAATGTTTTAAGGAATCCTTTAGTGTAATTTTAATGCATGGGCAATGTGTGATGTGTGGTGGCTGTGTGTGCTGGTAAAATTCAGCTGATGTCGAAGGGCTCACAGTAAAAGTCTTCTTATATCACTGAAAAAAACACAACAGGATGAGAGACAAAGCCAGGGGAACACCAGGTGTATGGCTGAGTGTTTTGTCAAAACAGGTGAATGCATCCTTCCACCATAGCCAGAGAGAAATATCCATATTTCAAGGATGTTCATGTCTGTGCACATGGAACAGAACTAATTTTGATGTGGTGGGACACACCCTGCTCAGGCACAGATTCTCTGGCTCCTGGCCCACTGTGTATGTACCCTGACATAAATATGGCAAAGCTCACTCTCCCTCCCTTCAGTGTCAGTTAAATTAATCTGGAATACTTAAATATTTGTGTTTTAAAAATAAGTGCTACTAACCAAGAGAAAGCTTTCTATCGATCTGTGATTTTTGAATCAGAGATCCATTTCTTTCCAAGTAACTATTTGAGGCCACTGTAGACAAGAATAGAGTAAATATCGGAAGCATCCTATGAG
Organism: Sylvia atricapilla; assembly: GCF_009819655.1. Classification (NCBI taxonomy): domain Eukaryota; kingdom Metazoa; phylum Chordata; class Aves; order Passeriformes; family Sylviidae; genus Sylvia; species Sylvia atricapilla. The sequence goes on from NC_089148.1 coordinate 6,724,336, forward strand.
ACACTGATAGCTGAGTACAAGAGCCATTAAGGAGTTCTAAGGATTATTCTACCTTAGTCTTGTGGTTTATTTTAGTTAGATATTGCACAGGATATTTATTTTCTTGCGTACTTGTTCCTGTGTCAGCAAAGTGAGGCCATATGATCATATATTGATCACTGTAGGACACTTTTTTATCTCCAAACTGAATTTCCTATGTGCTAATAGATACTCAAAACTAGAGGGAAACAATGCAGTCATGCCTGGAATTAGGATTATCCTCCTTCATAAAACAGACTTCACTCAGCAGTTTGAGTGAGGCACCAGAGAGAGTTTGTGCTTGGCATGTCACTTTAAAGCATCTTTTTATGATAAAGTGGATGTTACAAAGCCAGATATGTCTTAAACCTTATTAGAAAGCTCATACACTTAAAGTTGCTCCTAAAGGCTAAATAAATGAGAGTGTCAATTCTGCAGTGCACTATAAAATGACTTTTTTTCACCCAATGGAAAAGAGCAATTTCCAGATAATTTTGAATTATGGCACCAGAGCACTTGAATCTTTCCTTGGTTTTGCTTGGTTTTGAAGGTCAGTTCTACTATCTTATGATAACTGACCTTGATATCAGAGTAATTCTCTTCCAGAAGTTCTCTATCAAACTGGTTCAGACAATAAAACTCTCCAGTGTTTTATTTGATTCTGTAGCAGAAGAAAAAATGTGAACAATAACTCCTGAAGATCGCTGTATGCACAAAGCCTTATTTATTCACTGCCCCCCTTCCAAGGAGATCCTGTGGGATGTGGACTTCCAGAAGGAAGTGATAAAAGCAATGACTGTGAGGAAACACTCATCAGATTAATATAAATCAGAGAATATGAGAAAATGAATGTAAATATCAAATTCTGTAAAAACAACCAGGTCAGATGGCAACCAACTCTATTAAGAAATTAGATTAGGAAATCAGGAAATTAAGAAATTAGATTAGGAAATATCTGTTTATCAGGTTTAATATTAATGGTGAAGGAGCAGTCAGTGAGCTTGAAACAGGGAAGCTCAACACTGATTAAAATATTCCAAATGTCTAACCATATTTTGGATACTCTTTTTAACACCATGGATTTTGTTAAAGACTACCCATACCTTGCTGGAGGTCACAGTGAGTGAGACTTCTCCAGCAGGATTTCCATAATTCCGTCTTCCAGCAGGATTTTTAAATGCCCTCTGGACCATTTAGGACCGTGCTTGGTGAAAAACAGGACACTGCACAAGTCACAAGTCAGCCTGCAGCTCTATAAAAATCTGTATATGGGTTTCTTTACCTACTTTGTTCTGACTAGATTTGACCACTGAATCTGGAGCAAATTTGCTAAAATCCCCAGATTAAAAATAGCTTTAAATAAGCCACCTGGGGCCTGACTGTTTTTGTTGGACTAATTTTTGCCTGTAAGGACTAATTCACCCAGAGGCTCATCTAGGTTCTGTTACTGCATAAAAAAGCCACAACAGCTCCAAAGTGTGCAGTTTTAACACAGAATTCTTTTGGTTTAACACAGAATTCTGGGTCTCGAGGCTCTGTTTGGATTCAGCCCTGTTACTGAGTCACTTGTTCTGTGTACTCTGGGCACCTGTCAAATTCAAAGTTTTTTGTATTGAAAACCAGAATTTTGCCACCTTTAATATGCCATCGAGCTGGGTTCTTTTTTTTTTTTTTTTTTTTTTTTTTTTTTTTTTTTTTTTTTTTTTCCACATTCTACTCCTCTGGAAAACTGATTGACTCCACCAGGGCTCCTGGTGGGATCACTCCCTGACCAGCTGGGAATGCTGATCCCAGGATCCCATCGGAAATCAGTCCCCAGAACCTGCTGCTGGCTCAGATTCCACATGTTCTGTATGAATTCCATCAGCTAAGCTTCCCAAAACAGGAGCTGGCCACTCATTTTTTGCAAATAGTTGTGTTGTTGCAGGACACCAGTGTACTTACTTGTCCACCCCTGTGGGATGTGTTACTCAGTGTGTAGCCTTGGAGTAAACAAACTGCACTCAAAAATAAAGCTTTAGAAATGAAACCTTTCTGAGGCAAGAGCAAAGGGGCACTGAGGCAGAATTAATATTCCTCTTAGCTACACCATTTATCCCAAAAATAGGGCCAGTGGTGCTGGAAAGGCGCAGTGGAAGAAATTGCCTTCCTCACATAAATCTCCAAAGGAATCCTTTTAAGTTGTGGAATTAAAACCAATAACAGGGGGAGATAAAAGCCGGCCATTTTGTTTCAAGTTAATCTTGCAAACCTCAGAGATAAGGCTTGACAAAAGAATGTCTTAATTGGAGTCTGGCATCTCCATCCTTTAGTAGCTGCGGGACTTTGTTCCTGCTTTCATTCCTTCCTGTATATTACACTTTGGAATCCCAATTACACTGCTAATGTAAATTAAAATGTAAATTAATCTGTTTACTAATGCAATTATGCAAAGGAACTCTGCTTCCACTTTAATGCATTAAAAGAAGAAGAATGCTTTTAAATTGTTGCATATGTTAGTTTTTATTATCCTGAAATAAATAAAAACTAATTAAATAGAATCTGGTTACACTGAAATCAGTGAGAAGCTGCTTCAGCAGGATCCAGTCCTACCTGATGATTGCCTTCAATGAGCACAGATTAGAAAAGGAATTTTTCCTCCTTTAAATTACACGTGTAATTGGCTTCAGAGCTGTCTCATCCACCACAATTCCCCTCCTCCAAGAACCCATCTATTTCTCACACTCAGGTACAAAATTCAAGATACAAGGATAAGGGAAAGGATGCAGTGACATGAGACAAGCTGCTCAAGGAATAAATCATAGCTTTGGATATTACAAAAGAATAATTCTAGAGGTTTATTTGAAGGTATCATGAAAATATAGAAATATTTGTACTGGAAAAGACCTCTCAGATGAATCCAACTATTACCCTGATGGTACCAGGGCCATATTTTAAGCACCACTTCTCCACACTTTGAGCACTTCAATTTGTGAACCATAAGATTTTCTGAAAAAATTAATGTTATGGATATCAAATAGATGATTTCATTAGAAGTGATTACCAGGAATACAAAAAATTAAGAACAGACTCCATTGTCAATTTCAAGTGTCCTCATACCTGCAGGTTTGGCACATAACTGTTTGGACTTCTGAACTGTAACTTGAATTTCATAAGAGCTAAGAATTTACAGTCTTATCTGAACACCATGATGTAGAAAACAATCAGTTCCTCTCAGTCAGCAGATGACATTGTAATTTACAGGATTTTTTTTTTTTCATTTGTCTGTTTTCATAAAGATGTAAAATTTTGGGGCAAAAACCAGACTGAAGTTAGCTTCTCCTTCTGAGGTGTCCCTGTTCTTTCCTTCCCTTCTGGAGATCCAGCTTTTGTGGAAGTCACCATCCATGTCCAGGCATGTACAGCAGAAGTGTGTGCTTGTCTTGGTTTGCAAAGACAGGGAAATCTGGAGCTTTGCTTGGAATGGAGAATGTAAACCCTGCCCTCCTCTGAATTATTGTAATTTTGAAATTAAAGGTCTCTCAGGCAAAGATATGGGAATAGGAATCACAGTCCTTTACTAGGAAAATTAAAATAAAAAGCAGTAGTACAAAAAAAGCAAACAAACAAAAAAGAAAACACTGATGGGGTCAGAATACAAGCTGACACCCTGTTGTTCAGGGTGTTGGTAGCAGTCCAATCAAGTTCTCCTGGAGTGACAGATGTGGTTCTGTAGAAACAATGATCCTGTAGGAGGGTGTAGTTTCCAGTGCAAACAGGCTCTCCTGGAGTTCTGACTCTCAGTTTTTATCCAGGTGAGAATGCTGGGTACTTCCCCCTGGGTGGAGCATCTCCCAATGGGATGATGTAATTGTATCAGCCATGCAGTGAGCCTCAATGGTCCATTAACTGCAGATATCCCTGGAGGGACGATGGGTTGTGGAAGAGAGAAAGAAAACACTTCCCCAACCAGTTTCAATAGATGGCAATAGGATACATACAGCTGGTTGCATCTTGCATTGCAACCCAAGACAGTCCTGGACCACTGCCTATGGTCAGGTCTCTGAACCATGGAATCATCAAGGCTGGAAAAGCCCTCCAAGACCACCAAATCTTTGACTCAAACCCACCCTGTTACTAAACAACATCCCAAATTGCCACCTCCACTTGTTTTTTGAGCGCTTCATGGTTGGTGACTCCACCACGGCCCTGGACCGTTTATTCCAGTGCTTGACCATCAGTGAAGAAATTTTTCCTAATATCCAACCTCCCTTGGCACAACTTGAGGCCATTCCCTCCCTTCCTATCACTCATTAAGTGGTTAAAGCAGTGAAATGCTCCAGAGTGGAAGAAATTATGGGATTAACTGTTCTGGCCCCTCCATGGGAGACAGCATTTTTTACATGTTTGGATCTTTGGATCAATGAGCAGATTAAAAGGCCTCCTAGGCTGAAATGGGTTTAATAAATCAAAATGTGGTAAGTACAGGTAATTTTAATAGTTTTCCTCCTTATGGACATCTTTTCAATCTTGTCAACGCCTTTCTGCTGGCTTTCTTTAACTAATGGATTTCAATTCATTCCAGAAGGTGGAAAATCTGTATCGGGTAGGTGAAAAATTAGGGAAATTAGGGATAAATTATAATTTAAAAAATAACAATAAAAATAGAGCATAGTTCTAAGACAATATTTTTCTGTCAACAAAGCAAATAGTAGCAGGTGGCTGACCATGCATCCTCAGCCTTTTACTTTTATTAAGTTTGATTAATTTTGTCTTGAAACAAGAGTTTCTTGTTTTTCCAGGCATTTTAAAATACAGCTGCGTATTCACCAGAATCATTGAATGTTAATAATTGTGGATAATTTTCTTATTGAGGTCTTTAATTCCTTAAATTGAATGCCTTAATTATGAGATAATTCTATGTATCCTGCCCTTTATTAACCTCTTACATTAATCAGCATCTGCACTGCTGTTTCAAATCCTCCCTTCCTGGCCCCCAAGGTTACGAGATAACCTCTGGTCTGCTCCCATTAATTCTTCTGGACTTTTTCAAGAATTTCTGCTCATCTTCAGAGTACAAGAAAAACCTCAAAACACTGAGGCTGTCCCCATCTTTTAAACTTTGTATCTTCAGCCGTCTTGTAAACCAGATCCAGAGTGTTGCTCCTGGAGCTTTATATTTGGAGAAAGGAGTAAATATTTCTCCAGAAAATCAAGCACATGTCTGTATTTCCTATTATGAAAAGTTTAGTGTGAGATATTCCTATGACTTTTCCTTCAGGTAGGGATGTAGAAAATTCCTGTGCACTTCCAGATTCCTAAAGTGTGCTGGCTAGAGTGCAAGAGCAGGGAACAGGAGAGGAAGGAATACTGTGGATTGTGGAATACTGTGGATTGCCTTCTTCCCATTTGAAATATACTGTGCAAACAGGATGGAATGAACCAAAACAGAATTTATGTACACTGTAATGCTTAGACAGCCAGCCCAGAGTGGCAGAGCTGTGCTCTTTGAACTGTTGTCTTTGCGTAAGTAATTCTCATATTTAGTATCAATCAATTTCACGTGTTTCATTAAAAACCACATTTATAGTCCAGGAAAGATCTGAAGTACTCTGTGCTATTTTGTCTGTAATTCCCCACGGGTTTTGTCATGTGGGATAATTTGGTAAAAAAAGTTTAAATTGCTCTGATCTGACCTCATGTTATTGCTCAATATTTGCGAGGAACTAAACTGTAGACACGGTTTTAAGTTTATTTTATTTTATTTTATTGTTAAATATTATGTCAGGTATTTTTTTCCTCTCGGAAATATTTAGGGTAAATCTTACCAAAACTTCTACTCCCTGTATTTATCACTGAGCAGAAATTCTGAGCACCATGGAAGTGATGTGAAATAATTGTGTCTGTACCCTGATTTAGCTGGTGTGCTGGGAATGGCAATAAAGTCCCAAAGCATTGTGTCCAGTGTGCCTTCTAAGAGGTCAGTATTTTTCCAGAGTGAGCTGTTAACAATCCTAGAAAAGGGACATCTACATGATTAGACTGTGTAAACAAAACATAATTTACGTTATCAGCAGAAACTTTGCAACTACAGAGGTCAATATTAAACCCACCTTGATAAAAGCAACATCCAAACCAATCAGGAATGTTATAAATCTCCCAAAAATGCCAACACAAGGGACAAGCTGATGGCTTGAAGTGGGAGCGCAGCATGACGCCATGGCCCAGGGGCTGTAAAGATAAATTACTAATTATTGCCTGCCTAAAGTATACTAAAGTATCTAATGGTAGTAAATTCGGGGCATAAGGTTTCAGCTTGCAGCTCTGCAAAGGAGGCAGCACATCTTGGCACTCCTACGGGAGTGACCTCAAGCAGACTCAGCAGGAACAGGAGGAAGTCCCAAATATTGGGGAATCCCTGGGAGGCTGCCTGCTCACTGCACCCCCATCTCTCCCTTAATCTCAGGAAACTGCTCCTACTGAGCTCAGAGCCCCGAGGAACACGTGACAGGGGTGAGCAAAAGCAGAGAAAATGGAGTTGTAAATGTTCCTGTCACTGTGAAAGAGCTAATAATGGTTCCTGGATTAAACCTAAAGGACTTCGTGGAAACTTGGAAATTCCAGTCTTAGCACGGGAACTGCATCACTTTTGCTCACGTGGTTTGTCATCTGGATTTCACCACAGGGGCTCTTTTTAATATTTGGATCCAAGTATTGATGGAGAATTTGGACAGTCCAAGCTATAATTTCCAAAGCAACATTATGCCTTAATCCTTCAATCGTGAAAATGACCTGCCTTTGTTTTTCCACCCCCCTAGACCCTGGAAATTCACTACTGCTCCCATTCCAGCCCAAACATTTCCCACTGCTCTGTGGCACCCAATATTTCCTCATAAATTCAGCTTTGCTGAAGTCTGGAGCAGAGTCTTGCACAGTCTTTCCCAGCTAACCCTAAGGTTAGGCAATAATGAACTCCAAAAGCTTCCCAGTTTGTTTGTGAGCATCCCCAGTGAGCCCAGCTCTCTGCTTCCAGAGAGCCTTAGAAACTGTGCCCTCCAGAAAGCTGAGCAGCTCGGTATGGTCTTTAGAAAGCACTGACAGCTAATCAAACTTTTAAAAAACTACAGAAGCAGTCTCAGAGTGAAGACCAGCACAGCATCACAAGCACTCTTGCCTCTGGGTTGTGTTATATTCCTTGTCTTCTTCTCATGGATCCCATTAATCTTTCACTACACAGCAGCACAGCTGCTGACAGCAATGCTGCGCTCCCAAAAAACTCAGTGCCCATGACTTTAGGCACTCAGGGTGGGGATGGTTGCATTCACTCTCTCCAGTAGATGAGAGAATTTATCTCTCAAAGCAGCCAACGCCCTTGTGCATTTTCTGAAAGCCTCAGAGAGGCTTTTATGAAAACAGGACAATATCTAAAGCTGTGGTATGTGGTATGGTCCCTCTTCCCCTTGGCTCTGCTGTCAGGACTGTGCTGTATCACACAGCACTTGATGATACACCAGCACATTTCCCCAATCCTTCCTCCTAGCCACTCACTGAAGGGGGTGGACTTTACCTTGAAGACAAGAAAACAAGCCTCAGTTTGGAGAAAGGGACTCATTAGAGAAAAGCAGTTAGACAAAGGGTGGTGAGAAATGCTTTTCCTACAGAAATAAAGTATGACCTTTAAAAGATTCCATGACCTCTACTGGCAATAAAAGTGTCTAGAGATCAGGCCCTGGCACAGGGTGCCCAGAGCAATTGTGGCTGTCCCTGGATCCCTGGCAGTGCCCAAGGCCAGGCTGGATGGGACTTGGAGCAACCTGGGACAGTGGAAGGTTGTTCCATGGCAGGGGTGGCACTGGATTGGTTTTAAGGTGCCTTCAAACTCGAACTATTCCATGTTTCTGTGATTCTGTATTTTTTGCTATTGCCCCATGAAAAGAATGAAAAATCATCTTTTAGTTCAGTCTTTGGGCTTTGTTTCATTTTATAATAAACTTTCTTGATTTTTTTCAGTCGACGACTTGCTAAAACAACAGTGTTCTAATCTGGGCTTAGGAATTTCACAATTATACAGTTCTTTCCATGCTTAAAATATCTGCAGCATAATTCATCCTCTTCTAAAAGGTGAGACACTTGGGATTTTCTATCACTTCTTGGAAACACACCAGGAAAGAATTCAGTAGAGAAGCTTTGCTGAAGCATCAAGGCATTGAAAACCAGAAAAGCTCAAACAAAGAATTAAAAACTGTCAAGAGTATAGCTCTACCCAGAAATTAACAAGCTTTGCAAGAGCTGGGCACAGGGGATCCATCTGAATCCAAGGGGATGCATCTGAAAGGAGACAGATCTTGGGGTTTTCTGGTCTTTCCTCACAACCTGTGCTCATTGCACAACCAGAGCCAAAATTATTTAGAGAGATAATTCAACGAAAGAATGTTTTTAGCAACATCCAGAGCAATCTCTATAGAAACATGCTGCCTTCTCTAAAACCCCAAATCCCCAAAGCTGTTATAACCAAATTTCCGTGTTATTTAACAAAGAGCCTGATGGTGGGACGGTTCCAGCTGGAACTGAGCTGCAGTGCCCATCTCCAGAGCTGCCTTACAACCTCTCTGTCTTGTTCCCTGCTCGAAGCACCATCTCCATATGTCTCCTTAGACACAGGCTGGAGCAAGGCTGGAGCATCCACAAAAAGGCAGCCTTTCCTCAGCTGTTGTTTATCCTGCTTTCCCCCCATCTCTGTTTGTTCTGGCTGTCTGTCACGCTGTGCTCAAATACCTTGCAGGCATATTTAGCAATATTTCACTTTGCCATCTGGAACAGACTTTCCCCCAGCTCTGGGCTTGGGTGCCCCATCTGGTGTCGTGTCTCTGCAGTATAAACAGGGCAGAGAACCCCATTTGTTGTAGTTTTAGAGGGGGAAAGGCACCCAGTAAAGCTTCATAAGATAAACAAACGACCAGAAAACCACTGAAACAAAAAAGAGTGAGGGTTTTTCACAGAGTTCACCTGACTTGCAGTAATCAGCTCCCAGCATCTCCTGTCTTGTTAGCATGAGGCTCTGATCCCTCTTCCCACAGAGAAGTTGTTCAGCCCTGCAAAACTGCCAGGGATCTGGATGTTCACACGTCCACGGAAAATAATGTCTGCAGCTTGTTCAGGGAGACACAATTCATGTCTCTAATAACTACACTGATAACACAGCTGCATTTTTATAGAGTACTGACAAGCAGATAAGGCAAAACATTTATTTTGATAGTTCACATATGCATCAGAGAGCACAGGGAGTGAGCATGAAGGCCAAAGTCACTGAGCAGTATCCCATGTTGTACCTCTTGCAAAGAACTTTGATTTTTTTTAATTGGCTAGATTTTAAATTTAGGTAGTGTTTTAAATATATATCTTTGTTAATTTGCTTTATTTCAACACCTGTCCTCAGTGATTTAACATTATTCTGATTATATCATAACCTTCTACTGCTTTCAGGAAGAGATTTCTACTATCCTACCTGTCTCTTGTATCCTACCTTAGAAAGTATCTCCATTCCCTTCAGCTTTTTATTCTTTTTTTTTCTTTTTGTGTTCAAATGTTGAAATGATTCTACACTATTAACAACATTCTTGGTACAGCCTAACTAGAAATGTGAGGAAAACAACTTTACATTGCAAGAAAGAGCCATCTGTGACTGCTGATACAATCACAGAATCCCAGAATGACTCGGGTGGGAAGAGAACTCAAAGACCATCTTGTTCCACCCCCACTGCACCTTTAGAGAAGTCTGCAGTGAAAAGATTAATCAGTAAATGTGTTTTTATTCAAAATATAAATATGCCAACAACAAGACTATCCAATTTAGCTACTTCAAAATATTGGAAGTAGCTAAAGAGTTTCAGATTTTCAAGTTTATTTATAACTTAAAATCCTCTACAGTTTTATCTAGCACAGATTCTTTCCCTCGTCCTCCAAACTGTTCCTGTCCCTGGGTTTCTGCACAAGGGTCATCTCAAGGGCATTAAACAACAGGATTGTGCCACACTCCTCCTGAAACCAAATTTTTTATCCCAATTGGCAAGAGAATCAGGAAAAAAACTAACTGAAATGTTACAACTGATAACAAAGAGATGTTAATTATGACTTCTGGAGATATGCTAACTGGACTTATTGTCTTGCTAACTCACCTTCAGCCACTCCCTCTCTTATTTAAGCTTTTCCAAGTACAAATGGCATTTCTATGTGTTACCACTCCAATGTGTATTTGTTGTTCATGGTGCCAGCAGGATGTTTGAAGGGTCCATTTACAGCTGGGCCTGTGAAAGCTGAAGCAAAAGGCTGTGGGCAGCTACACTTAGCTCACTCCATAAACTGCTTAGGCTAGGGGAGAAAAGAGCAAATAAAAGCCTTCCAAAGGTGGTGTTCTGCATAAATAAATCACTGGGAGTTTGGAGTCCCTGTCACTGAAGCCCCATGAACAGAGGCTCTTTTCCCCAACATGTTTTAGAGGTAAAATTGGGTGGTGTTATGATGAGAAGTGACAAATCTCCTCTGCATGTCCCCAGGGAGCTCCAAAAACTGATGGCAAGAGGAGGAACCCATATTCAGCCTTCAGAGGCCAATTTTTTTCCTGTGGAGCTCAGGGATGCACAGGGGAGTGTGTGCAAGTCAAAGATGCCAAACACCAGGCCAGGCTCTGCAGGACAGAGGAGCAAAGTTTTGGAATCATTATAAATTGCCACGGGGCCGTGTAGGAAATGAATTTGTAGGGAATTCCCAAAGCCTGACAGAAGGCTCACACAGTCTTGTGCATCTGAATGTAAACTCTGAGATAAAGTGTGGTGACTTGGAAATGCCATGGGATAGGACAGACATTGTTGGGAGAGAAATGGAACTAGAGACAAGTTTCAAATGATCACCTTGCAAATAGACTAGATATTTCAGAAAAATATGGAAGATGTATTGTAGCAGGACCCACGTGGGGTATTTTGATAGATAATTGACTCAGAAGCATTAGCAGCATTGTGTGGCAAAACTGATAGGCAAAAAGAAGGTTATAATGTACTATAATTAAGAAATAGTTTTGGCTTCTGATTTTTATAGCGTAAAGTGCAACATCTGCACCGTCTCACCCTTCTCATGAGACTGAAAATGGAATAAAAGTCTTTAAAACACCTCTCAGGAGCCCCCTGTCTGGGTCAGAAAAAGGCTGTGGAAAAGCAGTACCCTCCCAAGTGCACTCAGGAGGCCAAATACCTGCTTCAGACCACCGCTGGCATCCCACTTTGTCTTCAGTTTCTCCTCATCCACCCAAATGAACCCAAATCACCCCCATTCTATCCTGGCTGCCCCTGCAAGGGCTCCTGCCTGGTGTTTTATGGTTGCCCTCAAGCCATTCGTGGTAAATGGGAGTCACTTTACCCAACTGCTGTGAAAAGTCACTGCTCCCAGCTCAGAGCTGAATGTCAGCTTCCCCCAGGGCTTTTCTTTCCTCACAAGCTGGAGGGAACGCTCCTGTCTGTGATGCTTTTTTTAGCTTTCTGTTCCTTGGAGCAGCTGATGTGCTCTCCACAGGGGGAATGTCAATTATTCTTGGCCCTTCCCTTGCACTGCACAGAGTATCATCTTTTTGTTTTTCATTAAAAAAAAGCTCCAAAGTGCTTTTAATTGGAAAGAGAAGCATCTGATGGATGTACAGACTAATCCAAGAGCTCGAATGTTTACTGTACATCCTCTCCAGAAAATCTAATATTTGCTGAACTTCTGCAAGCAAAGCTTTTAGCACAGTGAATACATTAAACAATAAGAGTTAATCATGGGCCCTATTCAAGCTGCACTAGAGCCAAACCCTGAAATTACAGCCCTCCAAAGCAAAGGTGGCATTAGCACTTCCTGCAGCCTGATAGAAAGACACAAATACATTGTTTTAATCCATGGCAGGGATTTCTGCATGGTGTGACTGCAAACTGTATTTTTGACAAGAGAGAGACATTCATTGCAAAACCACCAAAAAGTCAATCTAAGAAATGGAATAGGTTTTGTTGTTGTTGCTGTTGTGGTGGTTAGTGTTGCAGTGGTGAACACTTTAACAGGGTATTTCAGGAATGGGCTTTGCTGCTGGAGTTTTCTTTTCTGTTTGTTTGTGGGCTTTTTGGTGTGTTGGGTTTTTTTGTTTGTTTCTTTGTTTTTGTGGTTTTTTGGTTTGGTTTCAGTTTGGTTTTTTTGGGTTTTTGGGGGTTTTTTTTTGGATGTTTTCAATGCCTGTAACAAACTGTTTCCCGAGAGCACATATCAAAATGATAGGCAGCAGTCCTGAAGAAAAGGATCATCCCACTCTGCAGTGGAAAGCAGAAAGAATGATCTTAGTGATGTATTTTTAAAAATCCCAGTCTCAACTCATTAATTTCCCTGAGAGGAAAACTCACTGCTTTTTCCTGACAGGAATACGAGGGGCCTGCAGCATGGGGAGGTGAACTGACTCAGTCACAGGTATCAGGCTCTTGTGCTGTGCAATATCCATTTTCTGACAGGAAAGCTCAGTGAGTTATGTCTGCGGCTCTCAATCCACCACTGTGAACTCAAACCACTGATCTTCCTGGTTTTCCCACCACAGAGCCCTTTGCAGAATCATGCTGAGCCTGAACATGCAAAACTGGCAAAAAAAAAAAGGCTTAATCCATTTAGGAAATTTCAGAGAGAAGTCCAGGATTTATTATTGTACCAGAGTTGTCCCGTTCAGGCTTTGATGGAAAGTTCCTCAGTGCCCTCAAACGAGCAGAAAGGAATCAAGTTGGCACAGAAAACCTGGAAACTCTAAAGCAGAAAAAGCTGGAAGAGCAATCACTTTGGTGCTCGCGTTTTAAATGTTTCCCTGTCAGCTGGAAAAAAGGCAGAGCTCCAAGTCTGGTGATCAGCAGTGAAATACAGCTCCCAAACTGAATTCCTTATCAAGCCATGGGGATTAATAGCAACTCTTTCCTGGAAGAAGAGGTAGACAATAAAAAGACCTCTTAAAACACTTTTTATGCAGCTTTCCCTGCTGTGTACAGACCTTTACAATGCTACCTTGCAGGACCATCATTCTCAGACAGCATTTGAGCAGTGAGAGGAAAGATTTCACTGGGAAAGATGAAAAGATCTTTTCTGATATATCTCTGATCTAGATTTCACTGGGAAGGATGAAAAGAATTCACAAAAACAACAACTTAGTACTTAGTTAATCCTGATTCTGCTGATCAATAATTATATATTTTTCAGATTTTATGCATTTGATCACAAATTAAAACCTTGGTGATTATTAGACGGGTGTTTTTTTGGCTAGTTGGGTTTTTTGGGTTTCGTGTTTTTTTTTTTTTTTTGGTTTTTTTTTTTTTTTTTTTTTTTTTTTTTTTTTTTTTTTTTTTTTTTTTAATTTCCAGCTACACACAGCCTTGTCTTACTTACTAAAGCCCTGCTTCAGAAAATCCCTGGAATCCCTCCTTATGGCTGTTATCCAGGCAGCACATCTTTGACAGTCTGGATGCACCAGAATAGGAAGCTACTCAAAGTTCTTGTGCAGTTGTCACCCTCTTATTCTATCTTAAAATGCAGATTGAGTCAAGGAGGAAAAGAAAGTCAGATAGAAAACACACATTTTCTAATTATAATGTCAGGTTTTCATTATCAGAAAATTAGAGGTATCTAGCCTGTGGGCCTTTAATTTTTTTTAAAAAAAATCTATTTATTTTAGAATGTTCTGTATTTCTATAGTTCATTTGGATTACGAGCAACAATAATACGTTGTAAAGTATGGGAAAGGAACCAGAAATAAAAGAAAACTTCAAAATAAACCCCTGGTACTAATAAATAGGATGTTATAGTTTATCTTTAGTGACTGCATGCTGCAGGTAGAAAAGAGCACCTTGTGACAGGCAGTTTGATAAATATTTCAGTGCATATGAGCACAGGTGCTTTGATACTTAGGTTACGAAGTAAAATCAAAAAGGTTTCTTGGGTTTCTTCATTTTTATTTTCTAAATAGCAAATTCAACCATAGTTAAAAAGGTGTTTTACCTGCCTTTGAAAAACCAGATTTACTCCAGAATGACATTTCTGCTTCCTACCCACTAAAAGATATTTCCAGGAAAGGTACACACTCAGTTTCTCCTGAAATGAATCCAGCACTTTTGAGCAGCTCTCTTTTGATATACTGGAAATAATTTATTAAAAGGTTTCCACAGAATGGAGGTAGCATGGGTGAAGCAATAAAGGGAAACGTGGAGTTCATTTAATCCTGGCCTACTTTAACCACGGTTCATCTGAAATTCCAGATCTGAGAGCAGATTTAATGCCCACCTCCAGTCCCCAGGGTATTTATGGCAGGAAGGTGTTCCAATGTACAGCATTCCAACTTCCTAATGCTGACATTGATCAAAGAGAATTCCAGTGAATCTGCGTGATTTAAAGGTTTAATTTGTTTAATAACATGTTAATAGCACAGCAATTGCACCACACTTGGACTTGAGCTTTTCCTATTCCATAATCCTGATCAACACGTGCTGCATTTTGTCGAATGAAAACAGTAAATTTGACTGCCATGTGGAAATGAGGCAAAAAATGGGGATTTTATATTATGCACTAAGTAGTGGCTTTTTTAATATAGGATACAGAAATTGGGAACCTGTAATGAGGAAAAAAATCCAGTAAGCAGGAGATAGAGATCTCATCTTTAGGTGTTACTTCTGCAGTAAGAAGTATTTTTCACTTTGTAACTCATGCAGAGGAGTCACAACAGCAAAAAGAGCTGAAATTAAAATTCACCCTCCACATCTCATATCTGCAGCTCAGTCATCTTTTTTTGAGTGAGGATCTCATTTACTGAAGGATGCATTTTCCCTGCACATTTCTGTAAAGCCACATAGAGGTTGCTAAGTCCTGGGGACTACATTTAGAATAAGGAAGACTGATATAAACAAAAACTTTTCTTTCCACCTCCTCTTTCCTCCTCCAAATTGCATTTATGGTGTGCAGTATTATTAAATGAAAGAAGTCTTATCTATGCTAGATTTTTGCTGTGAACATTTTTTTTGTCTTTCTGTCTTCTTTCTATGCTGAGTACATACAAAAGTTCATTTCCAACACGAGGAGGTAATGAAGTGCCATTTGAAACAAGGAGAAATAAGAGAAAATGCAAAAGAAATCCAACACAAAATGACCACTTGTGGATTTGTAGCTATTTTGATACTCCTTGTCTTGAATTCATATAAAAAATCCTCCAGTGCAAAGTTTTCCACAATCTTGTGTTTATCTCTTTACTATCCCAGGATTTGGAAAAATTCAGCTAACACCCAGGAAAAACCCAATGCAGGTAACTGTGTGCAAATCTATTAGTATATATATCCATAAAAGCTGCTTTCAGTGTTGAGGTTTTCAAACCTCTTCGCTTAAACAAGTGGAATAGGCAATTAAATTAGCTTTTATTGAAAAGCTGACCTCCAGTTCAAGCACAATTATCAATCCTTTCTCAGAGATTTTCTGTTTTGCTTTTCAATAACGGCAATTGAGGTTTGAAATCCACAAGGACACAAAGAAGTAACTGCACCATTCCTGGGCTGCTCTTGGACTTCTAGTAAGCACTTGTGAAGCTCTTAAAAACCATGTTCCTTTATTTCCCACATTTGTTATGCCGCCAAGAGCTCACTATTCTATTCAGGATGTCACAGGTAATGCAATAAAAATTGTTGAACAAGATTCCAATATTTCCTATCAACTTGAAATATTTTGAAATACAATCCATAAAGAAGGTGCAAAATATAATAAATATTTTTTTACCAGCTGCCTGAATGATCTAAAATAAAATGAAAGGCACGCTATGAAAGGTTTTTCTTTGTTTTGTTTTTTCTTTCTTTCTTTTTTTCTTTTTTTTTCTTTTTTTTCAGAAATCCTGTCTGAAACATAAACAACTCTTGACAGACACCAATGGAGTCAATATGGGGTTTGTTATTTTGTTGACAGTATTTCAGTTTTGTTTTCAAATCATCATTTTGCTCTCCTTTGTTGCGCCTTGATTTGCCTTTGAAATGTTTGCACAGTTTGGAAACATGTAACTGTTGTCTACACCCAGGGAGGAAAATGTGCAAGAGAAAATATTCTCTCTCTCTGTGCCTTTGAAAGGAAGAACCATAATTAGATTGGTTAAAAGCTGGGTGCTTGCACTGCTTGAAGAGCAGAAATGATTAATTAAAATTCACAGGTGAAATTTGAAAAAAGAACTGGAATTATTTCAAAGGTTCACTCTACGCAGAGGAATATTTAGCATTTAGTACTTTCTGTTTCTTCTACTAAAAAATATGATTTTCATATCTCCTGTACAAATTGAAGCTTTCACATCAACCACTTACCAATATTTCCTTGAAGGACCACCATTACTTGCAACATCCTGGTTTGAGAAGAAAATTAGGCAGAGCTCAGAAAAAAACAGCTTATTTCTCATTATTTCTTTGCAATTGTCAGTGAAATAAAATCTCTGTTGTTTGGTGTTTTTTTTTTTTTTACCAGCCCAGGAAATCAGTCACAATGACAAGCAGAACAAATTATTTTTTCACTACAACATGTGGCAAGTTGACTTTGCTGAAAAAAGCCATCTCTGTGTCTTCTCAAAAATGGCATTAGCAGTGGAAAGGAACTTGTTATAAATATTTCAAGGTTCCTTTAAAATTCTTTCAAGGTTTTAAATATGTTTTCTCTACTAATTTGTTAGGGTCAGTAATATAAGAACATTTACTAGTGGGTTTGTTTATCCTATGAAATATATTAATAGGAAAGCTTGTTATTAATGCATCTGTTGATTCATTAAGTTAATTAATTATACTAATATGTTAATTGAATTATATTGATATCAGAACATGTACATAGATCACTGTAAATTCATCACTTTTAATGTAAACAACTTTAAGCCAACAAATTGATGCTCAGCTGGAAAATATGTACCACAAAAATCATTTAGAAGTGACATGTTTAATTGTTATTCATCTTAGCTGAAGCACACAATTACAGTTCAAAATAGTTTCAAAGGTGCTAAAGACACCACAAAAACTGCTGCTACTTTTTAATTATTTGTAGTAATATTATTTTTAAGTGAATCGAATGGAAGATGTCTGTATTGGAAGCGCAGTGATGTTGCTGGTTTGGTGGTAAATTTTGGTGATCTTGGAGTTCTTTTCTAGCCTTAATGATTCCACGATTCAGTAATTTAGTGGCTCTAGGACTTACACTTGTGCAGAAGAGACAAAACTTTTCATTTCCCAGGGTCACAGTGCAGCGAGAAAGGGCAGAAGGTTCAGATCTGGCTGAAGCTTCTCTTGACAGCTGCTCTCACTTAATGCTGGCTTGAGCAGAGAAAGCAGATTTAGAGTTCCAGCAGCACACAAATCATCGGGATGCTCCCACCAGGCAGCTGAGGGAAGGATAATCACACATTCCTCTGCAGCCAGCACCACTTTTACTCATCCCACAGTTCACAGGTTGGGGTTGTACAGACAGCCCAAGTGAGAGTGGAGCTGTCACTCTGGGAGATGTTATGCATGGAGACATCTCCAGACCTGTCACTTCTTCAGGATCAGGAAAAAAAAAAACAAAATAAAAAATGGATGAGGCAGACATCTCCCAGGAGTTTATCAGAGGTTACAGGGTCATGTTGATATGATCCAGCACAACTCAGAAAGCTGGGAATGGAGACGATGAACAAACACCAACCTTAGTGGTGGAGGGCAGTGGGTTTGATCATGGAAAACCAGCTCAGGTCAAGATTCCTGCACAGAGAACAACCTGAGGACATGAGCATTGCTATGTTGTCCACAGCTGGGGCTCCCTGTGCTGCCTAATCAGTGGAATCTCAAAATCCTAAGGCTGGAAAAACCCTGTGGGATCACCAAGTCCATCCAACCATCCACGGTCACACTGAACCCTGTCCTCTCTGCCACATCCACGTGGTCTTTGGGCACTTCCAGGGATTCTACCACAGCCCTGGGCAGCCTGGCCCAAAGCTTGGAAAAGCTTCTTGTGAGGAAATTTTCCCTGATGTCTAATCTGACCCTCTTCTGGCACAATTTGAGACTGCTTCTGATGGAGGGTGAAGACAGGGGGGATGAGACAATTTTATGGATCATCCTAAGCCTGCTGGACACAGGAATATGGAAGATGAATCAGTGACCTAGAAAGTGGTTAAAATATACCAACAACTCCTCTTGGGATCTGTCTAAACATTTGATTATCCAATTCAATGAGAAAACAACAATTTAACTTATCCTTACAGAACAAAAAATAAATCCTTTTGTTGCTTAAAATCCACTCTGGGTTTAGGTGAGTTTGTAGAAATTCTATTAGAACATTATGTCAACATCAAAACAAGAAAGCTGATTTTTGATTTCCTTTATTATTTTGCTGTTAAAGTGATTTGGCGAATTGAACACGAATTAGCAAATAATTTGATCCACCAGAAATGACATTTTTGACAAAGCCAATACACATACAAGAAGGAATAGACATACAAGGAATTACATTTTTAATAAAAATGTGAGAAAATATACAATAGTCACATTATGCCTTTTGAATAACCTGTATGACCTCTGACTTGTCCTCCTAAGGGCAGCATGGGGGTTGTTTTTACTCTATTAGTGGTTAACATTTTCTTTTGTAAAAGCTGCATTCTCAAAATAATACTTTGTAGGAGGAACAAGGATGGTTTCCAGAAAAACTAAGCCCAGAACATTTTCCTTTTTGAGTCTAAATCTTTTCACACTAATCGACTCAAAGTCACAGAAAAAATGAATTCTGAATTCTTCTCCAACAATCCATTCCCTTGACTTCACTGTTTTCAGTAGAATATTTATCATTGCCACTTATCTACACCCAAATGTGCAAAAAATGTGGAAAGTACAGAGGGAGAGAGAAAATTATCTGCTTAGTCTGACCATTGAATTAATTAATTACTTGCACTAGTCCTTTCAGCACATCTATTACTTAAAGAATCAATAATTTATGCACTTTTATTCTATAATGCTTTCCTTGGATTTAATATAGAAGCAGCTTTATCCTTTTAATTATTCTGCAAAAATGTTGAGAATTTCAGCACATTTCTATTCTGCATCCTGAGCCTTCCTTCTTTTTGCCTCAGGATTTGATGAGAGCTTCTTGATGCTGTAGCAAAAAATTCTCCTGATCCCTACATGAACTTCACCTTGCAGATTTTTCCCCTCATGTTTTCTTCCTTGATGCCTTCCTGGGTGATTTTTAACCTGCTGCAGGTATGTGAACAATCTTTTGCAATTTTTTTCATCTAGTGCATGGTTTTGCCCTTTTAATTCCTTATCCCATATTAGTTTATTTTCTTCAACAGCTATTCCCTTCTGTTTTCCAGAGTGGTATAATTTTAAAAATCTTTTCTTTCTGGTGCTACTTAAGCATGCTGATACCCACTGCCCTTTTTAACTATTCACACTTAATAGATTCATTTCCCCCATGTTCCTTGTGGTGGTTTATTAAGTATTAACTACTTTCCTGCAGTAGATGGCACATGCAATTCACTGTAGGATTTCTGTTAACACTCCTCCAAGTTTTCAGCATTCCCTGAAAGTGTTGGTAGAATTAAAAACAGGAAAAAGGAAAAAAAATTATCATTTTGAAAGATTTCTTCACTGCAGGCAAATCCTCTCACTGAAGCTGTTCCACTTTGACCATCTTCCATCATTAAAGACTCATATTTTTTTTTCCAAGAGAAAGAGATGTAAGATAGATTTCAGCCATGTTCCATGTCAAGCAAACACATTTGGCTTACTTAGAACATCTTCAGCCTTTTGAATGAGGTTTGCTTGTTTTCCTCTCTTTATGTTTGGTGCTGAGACCCACCTTTGAAAAGATTCTGTTTTCTACTTGGAGCTTATACTTTATGGAGCACATTGGGGTCTTTATGGATGGGAGTTGTCTGATACAACATCTTTGAGTCCTGCTGCTGTTCTGAAAACTTGATTTAAAGTCAGTAGTGAAAAGTTATCTTTCCCTGCAGCCTCCTCCAGGAGGGTTTTTGTGGCCTGCAGAGAGCTGTATTATTGTAAAGGATTATTAGCTACCTAGAGAAGCTACAATACAAAACACATTTCAAGAGCTGTCCCTAGGTTTGAACCATCTGTAATTTCAAAAGATAACCAAATATCTAAGGATGTGCCTAGAAGATCAGAGAGGATCTCCCAGGCGGGCCTTACACAAATTATTTGCAATAGACACAATGAGCATTTATTTATCTGACTTTATCCCTAGCATCACAGAAGGTGCTACTTGGAATTATTAGGGGCTGCTCAGGGAGGTGTTGGAGTCCTTGTCCCTGGAGGTGTCCAAGGAAAGGCTGGATGTGACATTCAGCACTCTGGACTGGGTGACAAGGTGGGGATCAGTCATTCAATGGTCTTGCAGGGCTTTTTCAGTGGTTCTGTGATTCGGAGGATTTATGATCCAAATTCATTGATATAACAGAGCTCCATGTGGGTTTTCTAGTGGCCAGCCCTTAAAAATTAATATTTCTTGGTGAGTCCATTTGATTTTAGGTAGGAGATAAATCTGATCCACACCACCCAAGTTATTTTTGCTTATTTTGAACTAACTTCTGTCAATACTTCACTCAAATTAATACCAATTTCATCACATTGACAGTGTCAATGCAGGCAATCATTTCTGGGCAAAAGGCTGACTGGCAGCTGCAAGAACATTTTCTCCCAGAATGGTATCTTCAACACAAAAACACAGAATCACAACCGCAGAATCAGAATCACAGAATATTTTAGGTTGGAAAACCCTCCAAAAATAACCATTCCCCCAACACTGCCAAAGCCACCATTAATCCATGCCTCCAAGTGTCACATCCAGATGTCTTTTAAATCCTTCCAGGGATGGGGACTCCATTACTGCTATAGGCCCTTGTGTCCAGGGTTGACAACTCTTTCTGTGATGAAGTTTTCCCTAAACTTCAATCTAAACCTCCCCTGGCACAACAGGATAAAGATCCAACTTTTAATGACGCTGAGCTGTGCTTGGAATGCTGCTAATCCCTGCATTTCTTGTGCCTTTTCCAGCTATAAATCAATGTTTCCTTGGAGCCTGATTGCCTGATTGTGACATTTTGTCTGTTTGCAGATCAGGCTTGGGACACTCAGTAACTGTTCTGATGACACAAGATGGATTTCTCCATGTCCAGGGAATTGTAGTTCTGGAGAAATAGATCTCCTTTAGCATTTTTCAAGCAAAAATATCAGTGGTCTCAGGGGGAAGCTAATTTCAGTTTAATTCCCCAACATAATAAACAGTGCTCTGTTTATTTCTTATAGTAAAATTTGTGTTTAAAGTGCTGTGCCCTTTTGTGTTTTAGTATAGATGTAAATATGTGCAATAATTTTAAAAGAAAATATTATTGTGTATTGGAACATGTACTGGCAGAGGGTAGAGGGCCCAGAGAAGCTGTGGCTGCCCCTGGATCCCTGGAAGTGTCCAAGGCCAGGTTGGACAGGGCTTGGAGCAACCTGGGATGGGGGAAGGTGTCTGTGCCCATAGCAGGGGGTGGCACTGGATGGGCTTTAAGGTCCCTCCCAACCCAAACCATTCTGGGATTGTGGGAATCCATGAAGATGTTAATATTTGCAGTCCAAGAAGCTTTCTAAAATGTTACTATTTATGGCTCTTAGCAAAAGGACTTCATCCTTTTATTGCTATTCTACTCATTTAGAAAATATAAATGGAAATAGTAATAAGGAAAGTACACTATTTTAAGTTGATTAATTTTATTTTTCTTCCTTCCCAAATCTTCCATCAAAGTGCAAAAAACCCGAGAAATGATTTTTGGCTCCTTCAAAATTTCCTCACAGGAACCATTTACTTTTATTCTTAATCCTCCCTACTTCGCAAAATACAAGAGCTTTTCTCATCATGAAAAGAGAAATCTACAACTCTCAATTGCCTGATTAACCTCTGAGGCTGGATTTTAATACTCTGAAAATATCATTGATAATTATATCCTGCAAGATTACATTTTCATTTTCTACATTCAGGATGTTTTTAACTTAAACCTCTAGAATTAGATGAAGTGTTTTTCAAAACTAATATAGTGCAGCTGGTAGTATCCGATGGAATATTATCAGAGAAATGGAAAATGAAAACAAGGATAAAGATGGAGTCCCAGGAACATTTTACAAAATAAAAAGTATTATTATTTAATAATTATTATTAATGAAAATATTTACAACAATTATTAATCATTATTTAATAGAATGAACTATTATTATACACAGACATTGATGAGACAATATAAAGGTTCACTTCTAAAGACAGTGAGAGCATTCAAGTTTTGTAGGATTAGCAATTAACATTCACCCAAATTCAAATAACTTTCATGAACGACTCCTTCAACACTAATGCTGCACAAATTAAAGATCACTGATGTCTTTGTCACTGATCTTCTTACAGAATTAATTAACCTGGGGATTTTTATTGTTTGTTTATTTGGGGGTTTGTGCACACAGTATAGAAATAATGGAAACTTAGTCCATGACTTCAAGAAATGTTTTTTTAGCCTGATTTCTCAAGCAACAGGTGGTTAGTTGATAAATGACTGGGGATCCAATTGAAAGTTCTTAAAAGTAACTGTAAAAAATTGTAAGCAATGTCACAAGGCTATTTTTATATATCATTGTAGAAAAAATTTGTTATTCTACTGTGTGCATGTGCAATACAGAATATTAAACTTTGATTATTTTTACTGCTTGTCCAATCTGTAGATAATTATATGGTTAATGCAATGATTTCTTCTGCAACTTTCATCCCCAAAATTAAATGCAACAATGTGGTCTATTACTTAGTCATTTTAACAAATGATTTGAATTTAATTTAATCTTGAACTGCACAATGTGCTATATTCATTACACTTTTTAATTTCTTGTGTTTTCTGCAATTTAGATTTTAATATTACAGCCTGTACTCCGTAATGAGTTTTTATGCTTTTTTTCAGCAAGGATGTTATGATAAGTAATGAAAATCTACCAGATGGCTTTTTATCTCGAGACCTCAATCCTGCAACGCCTGACATGTAATTAATTTCATGTATGTATAACCACGCCACTCTCAGAAGGAGCTCAAGTTTTCCTTGGAGTGTCTTCAGGCATCCCAGCTCCCTGTTATTCCTCACTTTAGAAGGGAATTGATTTTCCAAGGGTTTTCCATCGGATCTGGCACCCCACAACAGCAGTGGGTGAGTGGGAGGTGCAGAGGGTTCATGAATTGGGTGTGAGGGAAAAGCATCCAGCAGCTCAAATATTTCCTCTGTTGTTTATCACAATTGTACCTAAGGACTGAAAAAACAGCAAGAACACAACTCCAGAAATCCCATAAATTTGCAGATTACGGCAGGTGCTGTGTGGCTGGGACATGGTGCATGCTACAACTCTCCTTAGTTTTGGTGAAAACCTCATTGAGTAAACCCAAATTTTGTGTCCTGTATATTTTCCCTGGATTCAGGGAGGCAAAATAAGTAAGCGGAAGAGTTCCCGAAAATACACACAGCACACTTCTGTTGTGTTGGGAGTAATCCAGAGAAGTTCAGCCCCTCACAGACAGCATCCTTAAACACCAAATTTCTGGATGGCATTGGTAACTGATAATGAGAAAAATACATATATGAAAGACCTTAAAAATTTATTAGTGTTATTTTTCAGCCAGGAAAGCAAAGGAATAAAAAGACTTGAAAGATACATTACAACCTTGATCATTTACAGAAAGTAGGTGTCATCTTTCTTGGAATTGTGGATTAAGATGCAGATTTTTTTGGCCACAGTTGCTCAGAGACAAAGTGGGCCATCATAACTCACAGAAGATGAAAGCTTGGAAATTATGAATTTTGCTTTCCTAACTTGTGCAATTTGATTTATGAATGATTAATTTTGTTTAAAGGGATAACACAATAGTTCCAACTCCATAATAAACTTTTGTGCAAAAATATCAAGGGCTAGTTTAAAATATACATTTTGTGATTCCACAGACGAGTGATGGAACTCAGAATTCCATTCAATCCCACCAAACCAACTGTATTTTTCACGTGCTTACAAAGACAAAGAATAGCTAAATATCATTTTGTTCTTTCTGTGAGATGAGAAAGGACACAGAGCAGATACAGGGCTGCATCTCCCACTCCACACACATTGCGTGCAATACCAGACATAGTAAAATATCAAAATAATCTTTCTCTTTTTTTCTCTAATAGCTCCAAATTCTGCTAAACAGGCTGTTGCTATGTGATATCACACAAAGAAACTGCTTCTTAATATCAAAGTACTGACAGCACATTCTATTGCTATCACCATCTGGGAAGTTTTTCTCCTCAAATTGTCATTGAGGGTAGTGGCAGGGGTTTCCTTTATATATCCATTTATTTGTGCATTTATTTGTGCTGCCATGTGGTCACTGCTGCAAATTTTCTGTATCAGCCCGTCAGGAGCACAGGGTGCCCAGAGAAGCTGTGGCTGCCCCTGGATCCCTGGAAGTGTCCAAGACCAGTTTGGATGGAGTCTGGAGTAACCTGGGACAGTGGAAGGCGTCCCTGCCCATGGCAGGAGGTGGAGTTGGATGATCTTTCTGGTCTCTTCCAACCCAAACCATTCCTGTGACTCCGTGGTTCAGTTAAACATCAGAGCTTTCACTCCTAAGTTCCCTGACACCTGTCCTTCAGAAAGGAGACATCACTTTTTTCACTTTGCCTCTATTCAAAGAGGACAAACAAGCATCCACACCCTGATCCCTCAGGAGCAGGAAGCACAGTGCAGAGGACAGCTTGGCCATGGAATCCCAGAATAATTTGGGATTGGAAGGGACCTGAAGCCCATCCAATGCCACCCCCTGCTATGGGCAGGAACACCTTCCACTAGCCCAGGTTGCTCCAAGCCCTGTCCAACCTGGCTTTGGACAATCCAGGGATCCAGATGGGAAGGCTGATTGCACTAAGCTGAGGTGAGGTCAGAGCTGAACTGGAATCGCTTTTGGAAGTCTTCTTCCTTCTGAGCTTATTTGCAGTCCCAGGCGATGCAGCAAAGGCTTGGAATCAAAAAGGTCAGTTTTCTGCAGGAGCAACATAATCATGAGTTAACCTGCATGGATTTCCCCTCTGCTGAAGCTGCCTGCACAACAACTACAGGGATGGCATGGGAAAAAAGGTATCAGAAACTCTGCTGCTGAGAAAACCAAGATTTCAGCAAATCTCCTGTGGCCATGGGATATGCTGAGAGGATGACAGCAATTCCAGGCCTGGAAATGACACTAGGGCTCATTTTTGTACCTGTCCTACTTTGCCTGAGCCTTTTATTCTGCACTGGCTTAGTGCTGACATTGAATTGTATGAGGCATCTTCATGGATCAAGAATATCTGGCGGAAAACAGGGACAGCTTCCTGTTAACAAGTGCACTTCGAATTTCTGCAATTTATATTCTCTTTTGATGCATCAGGAGATGTGGGTTTTTTTCCCTTTTCATTCTAAGGGATAGAATGTAACCCTTTATATGCATAAATATTTTACATGGTTTGAAAGTTCCCATAAAGTTTAAAATGAGCATTTCACATATTCTTTTCCAAATTCAATTGCTGATGAGTTGAACATATTTCTTAAATGGGATGACCTCTAACATCTCCCTGTGATGAAGACACATTCACCTACACTAACTTAAATAAATTCCTCCCTATTTATTATTTTCACTTTCCTTCCCTCTTCACTGAAATTTTCTTGTTTAAAAATTATCTTATAAATTATTTAGGTGCATTTATTGTTGTTCTTGCAAGGAATTAACACATACAAAACATATTTTTCCCTGTAACTTCAGGTTTTATCCAAGATATCAGTTTGTGAGCAGTCAGGCTCACTTGGAGCCATCTCTGCAATCCTTTATTGCTTGAACAAACAATTTTTCACTTTTTATGTTAGAAAGCAGCTACTTCTCCAGGAGAGCTTCCCATTCCCCACATTTTTCCTCCAGGAAGGTGAGCAGAACTGAAGCCTGAGTATGGCAGTCAGTATTTACATGTATTTAGAAATCTGCCTCTTGTAGTTATTTTCTCAGCAACCCCAATTTATCCTTATTTATAGCCACCCTAAACAAGAGTTATTTAAATATTAATGAATTAACTTGCTGGCTCAACATGTATTTGTAGGATGAAGAATTACAGCAGAA
The DNA here is from genome assembly GCF_009819655.1 of Sylvia atricapilla. NCBI lineage: Eukaryota > Metazoa > Chordata > Aves > Passeriformes > Sylviidae > Sylvia > Sylvia atricapilla. The sequence continues at coordinate 6,750,550 of NC_089148.1, forward strand.
GAAATCAAAATATTCTGTATCAAGGGACTGCTTGTGTGTGTTTTCCTTCCTTGGTAAAAATCCCAGACAAATTCCAAACATGTGAGTCTACAGGTGGCAAAATTTTGTAATAAGAACTACACACAGTGTGGAAATGGCCACATAACTGAGTCTGTGAGACAGATTAGAGTTAAATCCCTTTCTAATTAACCTTGAGCGGGCTCAGGCTGTGATGAACTTTAAAACCACTGCAACAAATAACCAAACTGGGTTGGGATTTTTTGGTGAGTTTCCTTGTTCTCTCTCTCTTTCTTTCTTTCTTCTTTTCTTTCTTCCTTTCTTTCTTCTTTCTTTTTCTTTCTATCTTTCTCTTTCTTTCTTTCTTCTTTCTTTCTTTCTTTCTTTCTTTCTTTCTTTCTTTCTTTCTTTCTTTCTTTCTTTCTTTCTTTCTTTCTTTCTTTCTTTCTTTCTTTCTTTCTTTCTTTCTTTCTTTCTTTCTTTCTTTCTTTCTTTCTTTTTCTCTTTCTCTTTCTCTTTCCTTCCTTCCTTCCTTCCTTCCTTCCCATTCAACCACTATGGAATTTCTACAAATCACAGAAGAATGTTGGGACAATGGCTGGGTTTGTAATGCAGATTTATCACAAGAATTATGGGATTGCTTACTCAGAGGTGTGAGAATTCCTGACACTGGATTTCTTGAGGGTTACACGCCATGAATAAAAGGGTGATTATTATGATTGGTTTACCTACATAAAATTATTCTTTGAAATTGTTTCTGTTTATTAGCATAATAAACCAGGGCAGAAAAGAACGAGTTCCTTTGATATTTCACAGTGTGCTAACATTTTTATGCCTTATCATTTCTGAAGAGTCTACCCCAGCTTTAAAGAATGGCAATATTTATAATCTTGTCCTGTGTTTCTGTATCCTTATGGAGAAGAAATAAAACTAGGATCTTCTTTTCTTTTTTTAACAGATGATTATCAGTGCAAGAGAACAAAAACTGTGGTATGCATTTTTGATTATTAGGATCTGGAGCTCTTCAAATTTTAGGAATATTTTCAGAAGCTACTTCTTTTACAGGTAGCTGTTCTCTCCTAGGCTTTGCAGTCATCTCATTTCATATGGTTCACTCTCATTTGAAATCAGAAAACAGAAATTTTGATGCATTAAACCCGCCTAACATGGCTACAGACAAATGCAGGGAGCAGTTTACAACACGTGTGAACCAACACTAACTCTACTCATTCATGTTCCCTCACAGAAAAAATTTGTTGCCTTCTTTTAATGTTCACATGAGAAAAAAAAAAAAACCAACAAGAACAAAAAAAAAGAGATGAAACACTTCAAATCTTATTTGATTTTCCATACATTTCTCTAAGTTTGCAGGTTTCTGGTATCTTCTCAAATATCTCAAATATAAGAAGGCATAAACAAAGCTGACACAAAAGGAAAAGTCAATAGCCATGAGGATTTAAGCTCCCATAATTAGCCGGCCCCATGGAAATTAACCTGGCAGAGATAATAATTAAAGAAGGCAATATCTGCTTCCTTTGTTCAACTGCTTTCAGGCAAACAGAAAACGTTTTTCGTAGGGGAGAAATAATTTTAAGATCTTGCATTTGGACAAATCTGTCCCAGGTAACAGGGACAGGAGAAGAGGGAACAGCCTCAGGCTGGGCCAGGGGAGGCTCAGGTTGGACATCAGGAGGAATTTCTCCATGGAAAGGGTGCTCAGGCCTTGGCAGGGGCTGCCCAGGGAGGTGTTGGAGTGCCCATCCCTGGAGGTGTCCCAGGAAGGGCTGGAGGTGGCACTCAGAGCTCTGGGCTGGGGACACGGTGGGGATCAGACATAGTTTGGACATCATGGTCTGGGAGGGCTTTCCCAACAAACAAACAGCTGGAATGAAATCCTGGAGGCTGCTTTAGCCTTATGGTGGAGCTCCAAGCTCCTGAGGTGTGGAGAACATCTGAGAGCTGTGACTTTCAGAGTTACTTTGCAGCTACTCAGGATAAAGATCGTTCACTCAGGGCATGCTTGAAATCACCCTCTGTTTTTTGAATGTCCTCTTGAATTCATTGTTTCATGTTCCTGGGGACAGCTTTGCCAGTTTATTTAGGACCACAATGTCCCCGAGACACATTTCCAGTGATTACGTTGGGAAAAGTGGCAAGATCTCACCTATGGGAAGAGCTTGATCCAATGATGCAGAGAGCTGAGGGCTGTGAGTAGCAGAGGTAAAAGTATGAGGGCCAGAACACCGCCCAGACTTAAATCTCTTCCAGAAGGAACAGGATTCCTTCCCATTTCAGAGGCTAATGAATGGAAACTTTCAGCCTCCCTTATGATGGGAGTCAGATTAACACAGAATTTTACTGGGCAAAACATAGAATTGTGTGGATCCACATTTCAGTTGTAGGAACAGTACCAGGGAACAGACAGCAGACAGACTTCCTTTTTGATCTGAAAACTAAAGGGAAACACATTGAAGGTCCTTCCCATGAGAGGTGTACTGATTATTTTTATCTAACATAAATGTTAGATAAATGCCTGCATTGTAAACAGGAAAGAACTAATCCATTAAATTCTCACCAAAGATGAACTTGTCAATGAAATTTCCAATTTAACATTATATTAATGGATTTGAAAATGAAGAAACCTTGCATGAGCTCTTGCACTTTTACAGCATCTGCACGGCACTTTTAAGAAGCATCAATAATAAGAAATCCTTATATTCTTCATCAGTTTAGCATAAAATAAAAGGGATTTTATATATAATACAAATCCAAAGCAGTTTTAGATTTCAATGTGATACATAAACAAAATTTCTAAAGGTACTAATTTTCACAGTCTCAATTTTGACATTAGATGTAGATATATCAACTGTTAACTATGAATGATACTCCAAGTCAAATGAAATAGAGCAGAGAATTTCAAAATTCCAGCTTCAGCTTCTGAAAAAATTCTTTTTAATGTTATAATGTTCCAAACTAAATAATATACATCAGGGATTTTTTCTTGCATTTTTCTATGTGGGTTTTGTTCTCTTATCCATGATTTTTCTAGTAGATGTTATATGTTTATCAAAAAATAAATTAATGAAATAAAAAAAATCAATCAAGTATTGTGTAGGACAATAAATACTAACTTTCTATTAAGCTAAAACAAGTTTTTACATATTTAACGTTTTTATTGTTAAGGATGGGTCTGGAGATGGGTCTTCAAAGGTGGAGTCATTAAAGAACTTGTATGTAATTTACCTAAAATGTGCCAAAATGTAAATATACTGAAAACCATTTCAAGAAAGATGAAATTTCATACCCATAAATATAAAGCTTAGAGAAGCTCGGTCATGTGACAGGAAATTCTTAACTTGGACATCTATCCCTAAAGAGATAAGGGATATCCCTAAAGAGATAAGGAGATCCTATTAGGTAATATTTTTTTTTTAAATAAAGTGACTTTTAGTTCAGAAAAAATGGACAGACAAAATAACTGAACTCTATCAATAAAATTCTATCAAAACCAAGCAGCTCTGGAGTTTCACACAGAATAAACAGAAAGGCAAGGATTTTATGGTCCTGTGATTATTATCTTGTAGTAACAACCAAACTTTTTCATAGTTTCCTGACTTGTCACAGAAAAAGTAGGATTCCAATGTGTCTGTGGAGCTGAAATGGTTGGCTGAGTTTAATGAATAAAACAAAAACCTCTGGATGAAGGAGACTGAAGTGAAAGAGCCTCCCTGGACTTCCAAGGTTTCTCTGCAAAGCAAGGTCTCTCATTGAAAGGTTTTGGATCTCTTGCAGTGTCAGTCATCCTGGAGATGGACGAGAAAATCAGGCCCATCACAGAGAGGATCCAACAGCAGCAGGTCACGGTTTGCAGTCCAAGCTGATGGTGTTAGCAAGGGAAACACATAATCAGGGAGATGATTTCGTGGGTGCTTTATTGAAGAGCTCTGGGAGCTGGGGTACAAACCCAAATCCAACTCCAATGAGGGTCCAAAAGGCACCCTGTATTATACCATTTCATTACATAACTCTATGTTAAACATTAAACCTCCATTGTTCTATTGTATACACCCAAGCATGAATTTTGGTAAATATCTTCCTTTATGAGTCTCACGATTCTAGTTTAAGATAATAATCACGTTCAGCTACCAACAATCATTACAATTATATCATCTATCTTATGATGATTAGGTACAGTTTCACCCGACCTAGTAGAGGATAGCTTTATTTCTAAAATACATAGCTATAAGTATAAATCGTCCTAATTTTCCCTCCCCCCGGATTACCCAGGCAAAGTTATACTCGATTTGGTTAGAACAATGAAAGCAACATCCTGGTTGCAGTGAAGCTGAGGTTCTATTCTTCAGCTTTGCGGCCACAGAAATTCTTAACCCAATCTTAACAATGGCTATTGGCAGCTGTGTATAAACAAACCGGAAAGGAGGATGAGTGGTGTGGGTACAGTGGCACCTGGCAGGCTTGACCCCACAGACAGGAACACGACACTGACTGTGACACCTCAACAGCCCCGCAGTGAGACTGATGAAATTTGGGGGTTGTCTCCAAGCTTGTTCTGTCAGGTTTATCTCTCTGCTCCTGTTTCCCAAGTGACAACATCTCTGATTAGATAAACTCACTGGAATAAGGAGCCTCCCATCCTCCTCCATTAGTTCCACTGACCAAGTTTGTTCTGCCTCCCTGTCATCATCTGTGTCGTGTTTGTGTCCCTGTCCCGCTTTGTTGATGGCTTCTCCCTGTTGGGATTTATATTTGGATTGATTGAGAGTGAGCAATTCCAGACTGGGCCCTTTGGACTGCAGAGCCTCTGTGCCCCTGAGCCCACAGGGGCTGCAGGCCACAGTGACGCAGTCAGAAATTCACAGTTTATATTAAGGTGTTCTGGGAAGTAATGTATTTCTAAATGTAGAATTGTAGTTCTAACACTTTAGCCACCTTAAGATAAATATGTGGCAAGCCTATATAACTTGCTGTGGGCTGATAATAAAGGGGAATTTGACATGGAAGCGGTATCAGTTGGTGTGTTGTCTATTCTGTCCAATCTCCTAATAGTTAGGGACCCTTGCTACATCTCCTTTTTCTTCTTCTTCTTATAAATATAATAATAATAATATATAATTATTATATTTCTTCTTATTATTTGCTTTTTACACTGAAAAAGGTCTTTGGCCTGACATCCTTAAAGGAGCAGACACTTCCTTTCCATGGAACTTTACACAGCCTTCTTTTGGCTCAGGAATCCTTTGGGATTGCTTCCTCAGGCATCACTTTGGTCACGTGGAACACAATATCCAAGGGGAGAAAAGAATTTGGCCATTTTAATAGCCAGCTTATAGCAACTGAAAAGATAATGATGAGTTCTTGGTCAGACAGGAGGAGAACAAAACCCACAGGCTCAATTTCGTGCTGATGTGTCCAGTTCATTCCCCTGGTTCAGACAAAAACATGAAATGTTTCCTGGCTCTTCTTTAAAACCTTCAAGGACGCTAGTGTCCAAATCTGTGTCTGATGCCAGCAGGGCAATATTTGCTTTCTAGAGAGCATTTTTCTTCCATGCCTTCCTCTCAGTTTTTTATTTCTTCCAGTTTGTAAACAAATCATACAATTTTTTTTTCTTTAATTCATCTGAATAAATCCTGCAATAGAGAATTAAATGCTTTGTGTCAGAACCCACAATCATGTAAAAAAGAGAGAAGTTCACTCAAAACCAACAGTGCCATTACCAGGTGATAATTCTGATTTTAATAAAATCTCTCCCCTATTCCACATTATTTCAGCCCAAGAGGAATGTGCCAATTCTAGAGTAAAAAATCAGTTCATTTTTACCAAATACTAATATTTTGTCACAAAAGAAGTTCTAGAATTTAATGCATCTGGATGCCATTTCTATATAATGCCATGTAATTCTAACTCAAAAATCTCCATCTGTGAAAGTTCCAGAAATACTAGCCCTTGGAGGTAAATAATGGTCAGAACTGAGCATTTTACTGCAAAATAGGTTCTTTTACCCAAACTGAGAGATACCAGAATTACCTACAAATAAATTGGACCAATTCTTTATAAACTCTTTGAGGAAAATCAGAATTATAAACTGGCGATAGGAGAAATAAGGGAAAACGGATGTTCTGAAAAGGATTCCTGAGGCCTGTGGAGCACTGAAGGATAACTTATTTCTAGGTAGGGGTCTGGCTAAAGACTAATCCTTTTCCAGGTGTTTTTGTCTCCCTTCCTCTCTTTTTTATAGTATTTCACAAGATTTACCATCTATTGGGACTGGAGAGAACCAAAGAATTCAGACTTGCAAAATTTGTTCAATGAGAGAAATAAGTATCTTTTTGACAGATGAATGTCCTAGTCCTGTTTGGAATCCCAGTTGTCCCTGGATTTTTATCTTGTCGTAATATTAATATTTTTTTTTCCTAAACTTCTGGTAATGAGCTGACTGAGGTTCAGTATGGGATAAAGTAATGTAAAAGCAGAGGTCTTAGAAACACGAATGGAAAAAAGAATTTACTTTACTTATGAAGAGATAAAATTAATCAGGAAACAGTTATTGCCTTCTTTAATTATTATCTCTGCCAGGTTAGTTTCCATTTGGCAGGCTAATTATGGGAGCTTAAACTCAATAGGATAACCCAAAAATAATAACATGTCAAAACCTAGGACTGGCTAAAGCTAAAATAAAAAGAGATTTTTACTCCTTTACTTATACTATCTTCTTTAAAGAATAATTTGTGGCAGAATTGGCAGTTGACCAGCACTTTCTTTTATGTCACAAGGAAAGGAGCAGACTCCTGTACAAACAGAGGTATTCAGAGTTAGCTAAAATTAAGCATATCCTCTGGTTTTGCATCCAGGTGCATTGTGTATTCAGCAGAGAACCCTTTGTCCCTCTACCTCTCTTCCTTCACATAATAACAGCATTTTGCTCACATCATTTTGATAGACTGTACAAAATCTTGTTACATTTGCAGACTGAAAAACAAATTGAAGAAATGTGTTGTTTTTTTTTAAGGAAAGTATCTATTATATTTGCTCTAATCTCCATGAGAATTATTACCAGGAGACAAAGAACATCAATACCTCTCTTTCTTCTTATCCCTCTCACTCCGTATCTTCTTTAAAATAAATAAATAAATAAATAAACCCCAATGACCAAAAAAAAAAAAAAAAAACAAACTGCTGTTTTGTTCTTGCCATTGGTTACTGGAGATTTCGAAGATGGAGACTCTTTCAGAACTCCCATCACCCATAATCTCTCTCCTTATTAAAGCCACAGAATCGAGGGACATCCAGATATTAAATGAGATAAGGAGAATTTTGCTAAAGCCTAAGCAATCAGCCAGGTAATTTTTCAATGGAGGTACAATCCCAGTTCTTCTTCTGACTTTGAAAATACCATCCATCTTCAGGCTGTATGATTCTAAAGTTGTGTTCACCTTAAAATAATTGGTTTGAATGTTTTGTATGAAAAGTAGGAAACGTCTCCTTAATGAAAGAAAGGAATTTGCAAGAGATAATATTGCCGTTAATGAAGTCTAATTAGAGATTCATTTAAAAAATAATCTCCTGTGCTAATTTATCAGGGAAGGCTAATAGAGTTCTAACTTGAGACAAAAATAGTTCTTTGGAGTTTTATAAATGTTCTTGTCTAGATTAACTATTTCTATTATTCACAACAAAAAACAATTACTGTGTTAGAAATCTGACTACTAAATAAAGAAAATTGTTATGCATGGTACAGTATTTTTTGAAAGTTATTTTCGTGATGAGGGTTGTCAAATTTTTCACCACTGTTAGTTTTGTAACAAAATACTGTAATTTTTGTCCACATTTGAGACTCCCCTAATTTCTATAGATTCCATATTTCTTTACAAATGGTAGGGATTGGTCCCATAATGTACAAAGCCAATTTAACTTTGTTCCCAGTGTTTCATCTTCCATGCTGGCTTGATGACAAAATTCCATTTGATTCTCAGATTTGGACTGCTGGAATTCTCTGCTGCCCAATCTTTGCAGAAATTGGGAAAAGATCTCAAAAATATCTCAAGCTTAAAGAGAAAGACCAGCCTGCCTTAGGTCAAGGAGCACTAGGATGGGATGGGATAGGATAGGATGGGAGACCAGGAGTACCAGAGGAACAAGGATGAGTGGGGGAATGCTGGGGCTCAGTGGAAACCAGCTATCTTCAACTGATCCACTGCCAGGAAAGGGCTGGATTTGCCCATCCAAGGAGAAGGATTCCTCCTGGAAGAGACAGGAGGTCTGAAATATGGAGTGGGGTGTCAGCTCCAGGTCCTGAGGCTTCTCGTGCCCCATTTGAGGTTCAAGGGAAGAATGTTTGGGCAGTGTGTAAAACTTTGAGATTTTGGAGGTGGATGGGACTTTATATGGGGTATATGAATGCCCCTGGATTCCTGAAAGTGTCCAAGGCCAGGCTGGATGGGGCTTGGAGCAACCTGGGTTTGTGGGATGTGTCCTTGCCCATGGCAGGGGTGGCACTGGCTGAGCTGTAAGCCCCCATCTGATAGAAACCAGTCTGGAAATTCTCAGAATATGAACCAAAAGTGAGGAAAGGGATGGATCGACATGGTTAGGCAGAACCAAAGGCAGGAAAAGAGAGGGATGGGGAGTTACCAGGGAAGATGTGAGAGTGAGGAAGTTGCAGAAGAATATGCTTCTCTTACTAAACCCTATATCCTATATCCTCACTCATCCCTCTTTCTGCCATCTGGGGATTGAGCTGGAGTGAGCTGGAAAAGCTCAAGCTGAATCAGCCAAAAAGTCTGGGAGCCAGCAGCTGGAGTGAGAGCATGGACAACCAGTGCTGTAGATCCATCAAGAGCAGGGAATCTTGGACAAGCTTTTGTGGGGTGTTTGGGTGGATAAAGTGCTGCTGGATCAGTGATAGGTGGCTAAAATTTGGGTGGTGGCTGAGGCTGGTAAAGGAAGTACTTTCTGCCTGAAAGGACCTCTGTGTGTGGTCATGCCCACATTTATCCCGTGGGTGTGTGTGGGAGCCTACTGGGAGTGGGAGTTCAGCTAAACTGGGGACTGGGACTCTCAGTAGGATTGTAGCTCCCTGGAACTGCTGGACTTGGCACCCTCTAACACCACTCAGGAGCCTTTTCTGATGTGACAAATTACTGTCATTAGAACTGAGTTCTCCTCAGCCTGGCTGATGTTTTCAGAATAATTTCCATAATAATACTCTCAGGCAAACAAAAGAAGGAATACTTGAACATCCTATTGATTATCCCTGTCTGTTCCTGAATTATCTTCTCTAATGGGCTCGGAGATTCTTTGTGAGGTAACAGATTTGGGATATGATTAGCTGATTATAAAGGAAAGAATTATAAACAGCCTCCTGTGGAATAGAAAATGGATTTCATGGAGCATCAACATCTTCATTCTAGGGGGAATTTTGCAGGTGAATGACTTCTATTGTAATAAGAAGGAAATGGAGAAAAACACATCCTCTAGGATCTCAAGTGAGCTATAGATCTGTGTATTTTATTTTATATCTCCGTATTCCAATTGGAGGGGCTTGGAGCAACCTGGGATAGTGGAAGTTGTCCCTGCCCATGGCAGCGCATGGGACGAGATGAGTTTCAAGGTCTCTTCCAACCCAAACCAGTCTGTGATTTTATATTTATGTTGATAAATTAATGTTCCAAACATAAAAATATAACTCCCTCCAGATTTCTATACTTTTTTTTTTTTTTCATTTATATGCTTCTCTTTAATCTAGTATTGTGCTAACAGTTATTCTCAAAACTATACATAATTCAAGCTTAGGACTAATCTTACCACAAATTTTCAAATGATGGTTGTGCTGCGACACATGGATAATTTAGAAAGGAAAATGCACCACTTATCCCTTTAAAACACCTGCTTAAGTGCTAGATTTTCACTTTTAATTTCTCTTTTAATGCCATTGCAATAAAATTAAGATACCTACACAATGGTTTCCTGCTTCAACCCTTATAAACTTATTTTACCTTTATTGGATGGGAAATTATGAGACAGCAGGAGATCCAGGTAGGGAACAAAAACTGAATCCTATTGAAATTCTTCTTTCCTTATAGCTTATCTCTCGAAATATTGTCCCCTCTGTGATGCCTCCAGAGCAGTTTGTTTGACTTAGGGCACACTGACAGCACAGTTATTGCTGTGCAGCACAGCTACATCAGAGCTTGTTTTACTGAAATATTCTTGAATCAGCCTTTGGACCAGCAGCACAGGGCCCTGCAAGGGCTGCTAGAACACCCTAATTCTGCAAATGGCAAACTCACCTAGAAATAAGTCACCTGCAAGTAATCAGCTGCCAAAACATGGAGTTTAAGGTGCAGTAATGGACTATCAAGCCATTTTATTAGCCAGCATATCTTCCATAATCTGCTTCAGCTTATTCTTGCCATTCATCTTCTGGAGAGTTTTGTTCTTTCTGGTCTCCAAGTTTTGACTATTTCAGCCAAATAACTCAATAAGAAAGTCCTGCATCAGGTGTCCCTCTTGTGACTGGGAATAGCAGTGCAGCACAAGGGAGAGCTGGCACATCCTCATCCTTCCAGAGGGAGAATCCTGGAATAGCCTGGGCCTGGAGGGGGTCTCAAAGCCCATCCAGTGCCACCCCTGCCATGGGCAGGGACAACTTCCACTGTCCCAGGTTGCTCCAAGCCCCATCCAGTCTGGACTTGGACACTTCCAGGGATCCAGAGGCAGCCACAACTTCTCTGGGCACCCTGTGCCAGGGCCTCCCCACCCTCACAGGGAACAATTCCTTCCCAATATCCCATCTACCCCTGCCCTCTGGCAGTTTGAAGCTATTCCCTGTTTCCTGTCCCTCCATTTCTTGTAAACAGTTTCTCCAGCTTTATTGTCAGCTTCTTCAGGCACTTCAAGGTCACAGTGAGGTCACCCCAAAACTCTTTTCCAGGCTGAACAATCACAATTCTCCCAGCAGAGCTGCTCCATCCCTCTCATCATCCTGGTGCCTCCTCTGGATGGGCTGCAGGAGTTTCAGGTCCTTCTTGTGCTGGACATCCCATATAAACTAATACTGGCCAGCAGGACTCTGGAGTCCATTTAACACAGAAGAAGTTTGCAGATCCCAGCTGTTCATCTCTACCTGAGCCCCTCTTGAGGATCTCACAGCCTGTGGTGTCTGCATAAGGCAGGAATCATATCACAAAGGCTCTCCTCTGCCATTCATTAGAAGGGGCTTCCCTTCTGGGAAGTCACCAGCCCTGGAATGTGCTCAAAAACTCTCTGGATGTGGCATCTGGGGACGTGGCTGAATGTGGAACATGGTGCTTGCTGGACTTGGTGATCTCAGAGTTCTTTTCCAACTTTTGTGATTAATCATTCTGCAGTTCTAAAGGATGTGGACAGAAAGGAAGAAGTGTTGTCAAGTCAGTGAAACTTTAGGAGGATAAGAGAATTACAGTAGGTTTTCATTATGTCATTCCAAAGCAGCCCCAGTTGTTGCATTAGCCACATGTATCTGCTATTCAGCAAATATTAGAGACACTAGTGGGGCCTAATTTTGTGTTAGTAAAATCTTCCCTAAAAATTACACAGAGCAAAAGGAAATCTTCATCTCTATCACTGTTTTGTAATTTCTTCTGCTTTTTCATACCAAGACATAATAACATCATAAAATCAGACATAAAACATGACATGTCAAAGACATAAAACATCGTAAAAATATCATAATTCTTAAAGCTGGTAATTCAAACTAAAATAGCCTGAAGAGACAGCTCAAAAAACAAACTCCCATCATTTTCCTGTGTGTGTACCATGGTCCATAAGTGGTCATTAACCTTGGGAGAAGCATTTCAGGAGTTCTCTTCACAGGTGAGCGAGCAGCACACGGGTGAAATTCGGAGGGAGAGGGGTTGGGTTTGCATGAAACACATAATAGCAGTCAGTGGGTTCAAACAGGTATTGAGATATGAACTTTCATTCACATTCTGGTTTAATTAAAATAATAATGCTTAATGTGACAAAAACCCAGCAGTTTTCACTCAAGCTGATCATATTCTTCCTCAAGGAGCTCATTTTTTTATAGGTCAGCCATGATACAATGGAAAAAGTTAGAACATTGTTCTCTAACTGCTCCCAGTTTGCAGCACTTTGATAAACAGTTCTTTTTCTTTCAATGGACATCCAGGACAGAGGCATGTAGGGCAAAGTTTTAGTCCAAAATATTTGTTCCAAAATACCAAGAAAGAAATATAGAAATATTTGATGCAAGTTGCATCAGACTCATGGCAGAACAACTGTTGAAATTTGGATATCTCTCATGTCTCAGGTTCACAGTAGGGAGAAATATTTTAAAATTTGCAAGGATTTCTTAAATGTCTTCAAGGACTATTTTGATTGCTTAAACAAAAGACGTTTTTTTTCCTAAGCTGTCTAACAACAGTTCTCTTGCTCCTTAATTAAACACAGTGGAATAAAAATCATCTGGACTCTCCAATTGTTGTCCACTTGTAAATATTTTTGGTGTCCATCACGAGAGTCTTGTTGCTGATCATTCTTTGGTGGCAGAAAAAAAAAATGACAAATAATAAGATAGCTAATGAATCAGCCTGACTTGGGGTTCATCATTTATTTTCCCACCACATTTACTATTTTCACATCCTTAAGCAAGTCAGGTAATATCTCTGTTTTTCTACTTCCATTATTTACACATAAAGAGTAAGACTCACTGCAGATATATTTGTGCAGTATTTATGAACCTGATTCATTTCAGGAACTATTATACAGTTTGAATCACAAGGGAAAATAGCTAAATTACAAAGTAAATTACCTTCAGTTACCAAATAATTGTGCCATTTTCTCCCAAATGTGGAAGATGCAGTTATTAGCAGAGGAATCTCTCAAATGTATCATTTATTGGAAAGGCAGAAAGTTTCATGTTAAGAAAGAAACTATTGCAAATATAGACAGACCATGACTAATTCAACCAGCAAACTTGCAGTCACTGCTAAGCCTTTTTCTTACCAGAGGGAATAAGTTTCCCTTCATTTTCCAGACAGTATAGCACAGGTATCTGAACCCCTGGGGTACAAAACAGAGGCAACATCATGGCAGATGGCCAGAGGCACTTAGATGCCTTTTTTTTTTTTTTTTTTTTTTGTTTTTTAATGTACGGTTATATATTTCTTAGCCGGAAGTCCTGCTGAAGTTTTCTGTACATTTTTTAAAATTATTTGAATTTATCACTTCCAAACATTACTGTGTAGCAGAGCACCTCTGGAGGAGTGCAGTGAGAGTGCAGAACTGCTGCTGTCCATCTCACAAGCACATGGTTCTTTTATCCCATGGTACAGGAGCAAGGATTCCTCCTTGTGCCTCAGATCTTAAATGTGTTCTGTCATTGTGTATTGCAAAGGGACACAGAGCTCATTTCTGAGACAGCCTCACTTGCCTTCACTTCAGTGCCTTCAGCACTGGCAATTTCAGCCAGAGAAGGGAATCCTTTACTTTGAGATGAGTGAGCTTGGCATACAGAATTTTGTTGTTATTGCCTACTTTGGAAGGAGAAACAGAAGGGATCCTGCCAGGTTCCCTCCCACAGAGACACTGAGACTGGAGCTCAAGGCTTTTCTTTCCTCTTGACCCTGACACGCAGCTGAGCCTTAGACAAGGCTCTCAAGTCATTGCCCAGAGGAAAAACTGCTCAGGGAATATTCGTTTTGCAGTTTACAAGTTCTGTGATTTTCCTCTTCCAATCCTGCCTCATCTGAAGCTTAAGGGCTTTGTCCCCTCAAGCTGATCCATAAGCTCATCCTTAAACCTCACACCAGCTCTTGCCTAAGCCTTTGCTGGAGATCTCAGCCACAGCCTGGATGAAATATTTCTCAGGGGAGGTTTTGTTTCTGTTTCTATCTGCCTCTGGCAGTCCTGAACACTCCTGGTGTGACCTGAGCTCTGCATTTTTTCTTGCTCTCAAAACAGCCCTTTACCTAAGCTTTAAAACTTTTTCCACATTAAGGACAAAGTTCCTCAGCTGTTGTCCAGATATAGAGGTTCTTGGGAGAATTCATAGCCTGACCCTCCTTTTGTAACACCTTTAAAGACCAGCTCTGGTGGATCTGGACATTTGTTTCCTGTTCACCAATCTCTTTACTCCTTAGTAAAGGAGATCAGACCCCAAATCATTGACCAGAGAGAGAAATCCTGCAGGGATGATTCTTCCAGATCTGACCTCTGTGACAATAAATCTGGGTAAGTCTAACTGGAGCTCTGGGCTTCCTCTTGCTCTCTCCAAAACTGTAACCTTAATCCCTTAAAAAGCCTTTCCATAAACCCAGAGGAATTTTCCAGATAAAAATCCCTCAGAGTGAACCAAAGTAAGGGCCAGCTTCATCCAGATGATAAAAAGTTGGAAGGTAGAAGTGCTGGGGATGACAGAGCAGGATTTCGTGGGTGACAGCAATGGTTAAGAGAACCAAACGCAAGGTAAAAAAAAAATATCTAGAGGCAAGACCTCCTCTGGAAAGAGGGAAAAATCAGCACAAACGAGGAGGGATGGAGTGAAAGATAACACAACCCATTTCTCTTCCAACATCTCTGATCATGTTCATGGCAAGAAACAAGACCCAACACAGAGCATAGACATCAGTACTAATTATGCAACATTAATAGTGCTGTAAACATGTGACCAAGGCAGAATACGAGGGTTAGAAATGGATATTTCTGTGTTAGTAGGGATGATGTTTAAGAACTCAATGTTAGCATGCACTGTGGTGCTAATTAATGAACTATTAAAGATTTGGTCCAGGTTTTTAAAGTTTAAACCTGGTGTGACGAATCTAAACCCTCCCTTCACAGTGACCTGCAGCTGATATGAATCTCTTTAATGAATTGTAACTTCTTATTAAAGCACTGAAAGTTACTATTGCAGCTTTAATCCATAGCCCTATTAATGGGAATCAAAATCTCCTTCATGAGGAGCCGCTGTCATTACCTGCCCAATCCTATCTTCAGCCAATACTATTTTTTCAGTGGCTTTAATATGGTTTTTATTTTGTAAATCGGGTGACATCAGCCTGAAGCCCAGTGGCAGATTCCTACAGACTCTTGTTTGCATTTTTAACTACAGAAATCCATTCTCTATGCTGCTGATCAGTGTGTGCTTTGTGTAGGGGTATCACTGCTGCCTTGGCACTGTGAAATAGCTGGTGACTGGTGCAGAAAATGGCTCCTCAAAGCTGCATGAAGCTCATCAGCTCTGAGTGAATACCTGAACAGGCGTGTCTTCATGAGAAATGTTTAACCTGATTCAAAAAATAAGGGGGGTTTCTTGTTTTCTTTTTCAATATTTGAGTTGCAGAATCACTGTGATGGGTGAGGAAGCACAGCATATAAAGAAAGTGGAATTTAAAGATATGTAATGAGCAAAAACTCCCAGTTCTCATAATAACTGCAGGCTGTGGAGTTGATGGGCTACAATCACCTAATGAGTTGTGGTTTTTTTTGTGGCCAGAATGAACAACTAGATATCAAAATTGTTGCTTCATCAGTTATGGTGCGTTTATCTGAATCCTCCACTTTTGTAATCCATTTTTAGGACTTCTTGATTTTCTCTTTGAGGCCAACAAACCTGAGAAATATTGATTATACGGAAAGCTGT
Source organism: Sylvia atricapilla (assembly GCF_009819655.1). Lineage (NCBI taxonomy): Eukaryota > Metazoa > Chordata > Aves > Passeriformes > Sylviidae > Sylvia > Sylvia atricapilla. The sequence goes on from NC_089148.1 coordinate 6,766,208, forward strand.
TTCAGAATGATTCTTCTAGCTCATAAGGAGAGATGATGAATGATTTCACCACAGAGAAATAAAGATGGGAAATCAACAAGTTGCCCAGAGAAGCTGTGACTGCTACTGGATCATGGGAAGTGTCCAAGGCCAGGTTGGATGGGGCTTGGAACATCCTGGGATAATGGAAGATGGCTCTGCTTATGTCAGAGAGTGGGATGGATGGGCTTTAAGGTCCCTTCTAACCCAAACCATCCAGTGATTCTGTGATTTTAAGATTACCTGCTACCTAGAAAGAGCAGGTACGAGATGTGAAGTCAAATTAGAAAGAAATTAGCTGATTCTTTGACTGAAAGTCTTTAATCCCAAAAGGGCAGTTCAGTGAAAGCTGCTTTTCTTCCACATTTTGATTAATATTTTTGTTAATGCCAACAGAAGTAAGTCAAATACCTTCAATGAGGGATTTTATGTATGCACATGGAGTGCCTTGACTTCATTTCGATGAGAAAAAACTCCTAATTAACAGTTTAATATTGCTTTTGTTATTTCCTTTATGATGCTCATAATTGCACTGCTGATTTTTAATTAAACATGCATTTTGTGAAATATGTCGCATAAATAACCCTTCTGAGCCGTGCTTTTAATAACTATTCATCATTCATTTAGGCAGTACAAAGGGCACTGGAAACAATTACTGAAATGTGCTTATACAAGGCAGAGCAGAGCTCAGGAGACTTCCCAGAGCATCTCATTGTCTGATTAAACCCCCTGATGGATTTACAGTGGACCCTGTTTTAACAGATAAGATAAATCTACTGTTGTCCTTATTTCTCATTATTAAAACCAATATCCTAATTATTTCTGGCAGGTTATTTCTAAGGTATTACTTTGGCTGTCCATAAATGGAACATTTCTATCCTTGCTGATACTTTTCTTTTCTTGAGACATTTTGTCCTGCTTTCATGTAAAGGATTCTGCAATGTGCAGTGGTGTGCTGAGCTGAGTGAGCAGATATTTAAGTATTTTGGTAGAATCTATGCTTCTGGTGCCATGCAGAACTTAAAGATGGACAGAAAAATTCTCTGTGTTTAATGAGACTCCATCACCTTTTCACAGGGAGCAGTTTCTGGTTTCAATGCCATTGAATTTCCTGTGAGTGAATCCAGGGAATTGTTTAATGCTCCAGGACTGTGCTGCTCCTCAAGGGAGAAGAGGCAGCCACAGAGCTGCCGGGTTGATCTTTTAAGATTTAATTTTTAATAAATTTTTGGCTATTGATCAGTTATATTTCAGAATAATTTTATAAAAAAAGGAAAATAAGTTTTGTTATTATTTACAGGATCATGGAATTGTGGAATGGTTTGGGTTGGGAGGAACCTTAAAGCCCATCCAGTGCCCTCCCTGCCATGGGCAGGAGCACCTTCCCCTAGCCCAGGTTGTTCCAGCCTGGCCTGGACCACTGCCAGGATACATTTATCTGTCATTCAAGGAAAAGAACATCACAGACACACCTGAAAGCTTTCTGAGCAGAGAAATACTTCAGATTGACTTGCAGTTCTCTCTACCTTTCCTAGAGCCATAATCACTGTTAAATACTGGTGTTTTCACTTTCACACTTCCATTTAAACTGATCATTACCCTTTATCCTGAGGTGCTGGATGAGCAGCAGTTTCACCCTCAATAATACACACGTTTTCACACTATGTGAATCTATTAAAAAAATGAAAACTATTTAGAAGAGTTTCTTTCCTTACTTTTGCTTAATGATAATTATTTTCCAGGGATCTTTTCAGCAGTTCAGCCCAGCCCCACCAGGATTACCTGGCAGTGGATGTTCCTGGGAGGCAGATGGAATGTTGCCCCATCTTCCTAAAACACACTCATCTAAATCTTAATTTGTCTTTTTCCTGTGCCACGTTCAGGAGAACTGCTTTTCTTTATTAATTTAGGCTGAAGATCTTCTGTTTAATCTTCCAGCTTCCTGATCTCTTCTGCTTCAAACCTATCTAGGGCTGAAATCAGCTCCAGCTTTTCTTTAGCTTTCTGCAGTTGTGTGGTGTAGAACCTGTTCCTAATTAACAGACAGGAATAATTATTCTATGTAGAAACAACTCTGATCCTGGAATGAGAGCAGAGACACACTAGGGAGGTGATTTCCTGCATTTGGCAGGAGATTTATCTGATCCTGAGGAATAAAATATGACCCAATAGATTAATTATTTTAGAAAATGCTCAAGTTTTCCTTGCAATATTTGGCATTTAAAATTAAAAGCTTTTTGGCTGGATAATCTGAGAGAAGGATTTCTGTTGATGGTTGTATTTACCCTGAGAGGATGTTGTTTAGAACACACTTCTTGAGACAGACTGATTCCATATGTTAAATACTGATTATTAGAAAACAAAGCCTTGGGGAGAAGTTCTCGAAAAGGGTTTTGTAGAACCTTTGAAAAAGAGACTGATGCAAAATCATCTCGAATTCTGGCAGACTTGCAACCAAACTCCCGAAGCTGAACATTCCTCTGCAAGGGTTCTACTCTTGAATGTTTCCTCCCAAGCTTTTTGTTTGCACACTCATTACAAATAAACCTAATGGATTGCAGCTCTGCTTATTCTGGGATTGATGGTGGTTCCACCTTTTGTTTAATTGCAAGTGTCCCTGGGAATAAAATGGTGCAGAAATAATTTCAAGTTCCTGGCTTTTCATCCTGCTCTTAACACCTGGTTATAGGGCTGTCACAAGAACATGAGAACATCTGGTGGCTTCCCTCTGTGTTGTCCTACCATACAAAATGTCCTGAAAACTTCCCCTGAGCCTTCCTCCTCAGCCTTCCTTCATTCCAGGATCTTTACATTCCTATTTTTAGATCTTTACAATCCATTTTCAGAACAGTGATGCCAAATTCTGGAGTGCTGGGACAGATGGGTCAAACCTAATCCCATGTGAATTTATATCTATGAAGAAAACAAAAACAAGTTTTCACTCTGCTTTAGAAAGCTGGTCCACAACGAAATTTCAAAGCAGCTTAATTCTGAATTTTCCTATGACAACCAAGCTAGGTAATTTAGGTCAAAGTAGAAGGAAGACTTGGGGAAGAAATAAATTTGAAAATCAAAGGGAGATGAACCTCATTGGGCTTTAAACATTTGATGATTAGCAATTTCATGCTAAAATTAGTAGTTTAGTGTTACAATTAGTTATTTGGTGTTACAATTAATTATTTGGTGTTACAACATGATTATGTACAAAGCTTGGATTCCCCAGGGACAGCCACCAGTAGTTCCCTGTCCCACGAGGAGCAACATGCTGAAGGTAGGGAAGACCCTGCAGGCTCTCTGGACACTGAACCCTAAAACACTGAGAGAAAACAGACTATTAAAGCCAGTGCTTTTTGGGGAAAATGTTTGCACAGAATTAAATCAGACAATATCCGGCGTGCACATTGAGAGTGCATTATTATGACTGTAACAACATCAGACAAAAGCTGTCAGATTAGTAATTGGACACTCTAACTCCTATTCCAGCCGAGGAAAGGGCGTAATAAGGAAGAGAAATTATTTGCAGAAGGAAAACAATAATTTAAAAAGCTTCCTCCTGCTCATTTTAAAAATTGTCTCCCAGAGTTTATTTATGCAGATAAATTCAGTCATGGCCAAGTTTCATCAGTTTGAATGTGTGCAAAGGACAGCTGCTCTATTGTATTCCACACATACATACATATATACATATATACATATATACATATATACATATATACATATATACATATATGCATACATACATATATACATATATATCTGTATTTACAACCTGGATACTGCCAGGGACAATGCAGATAATTCCATGGCTTTATCCTGAATATTTGACTTCTCAGCACTGAGAAAGAATTCAGCTCTCTGAGCTGAAAGGTAGAAAACCTCTGCAATTGGAGTTGTTCATCTGGCTTAATATGAAGTGACATGAAAAAAAAGGATGTTTCTGAATGGAGACTTTTTTTAAGAAACTGGTAGCTCTAGATAATGTATCACTGGACTTTCATTCAGAACAATTCCTGAGTGGATACAGGAATTTCCTTTCCAAGTGCAATAACTTGTAAACAGGTGCAGTTTCCTGCCTGTTGTGAGTGTGTCCTGCTACATTTCAATTTTTTGTGAAAATTCTATGTGAAAAGAATGAGTGTAATGAAACTTGGGAAGAAGATCTTGGGCTAGAAGTGAATGCACAAAGTGATTATTTTTACATAAAGACCATTGGTCTAACTTTAGCTTAGAGAGCTCCAGTTCCCAGAATCTCCCCCAGTTCACCATTATTCCTGTATTCACACTAAACCATTCCTTTCCTTTTTGTACAAACTTATCTGCCTGAAGATTCCAGAGATGGAATCTTTTTTTTTTTTTTTAATCCATCTGTGTCAAGCAATCCCAGTTTATTCAATCTTGGAAAAAGCAAATGTCTGGAAAAGGGCTAATAGGAAAGGACAAACCAATCTCATGGAACTGCACCTACAGGATGGGCTCAGGTGACTCCTCCATGTCCTGTGACCCTACAGATATTCCTCATGTCACCAGAGCAACAGAATTCCTAAGGAAGAAAAATCAAAAACCTTGTTTGGAGTAATGTAAGTGGGAATTGACTACATTTTAATTCACTTTGTCTTTCATTTCACATCACATTGAATTTAAGATTTTGTGTTTTTCATTTCCACATCATGCACTTTCAGGCAAATTAAGAAGTTTTGCTGATCTTTAAATGACAATTTTACCCTAATTTATGTTTTCAGCTCTTGAGTTGTTTAATTCTCACATAGTTTTTTTTTAAAACAACTCACAAAGAGCCACACTCAGATGATAAGACAACCAACGGTCTCTAAAATGTTTTTTTTCTGCTTTTTTCATATGCAGCTTACTGTGAAGTAAGGTTAGATTAATAAAAATCTGTGTTTTCCCTTATTTTAAAAATTTAAATTTGCCATTTGCTTTAATAGCTTAAATATAACATTATTGGGGTCTGGGAAGAATTGAAATAACATATTTTGCCTGTTAGAATCAATTTTCTAAAATATAGGTAGACTTTAAAATCATTAGAACAGACAGAGAAAGTGCCAAGTGAAGCAGAACTTCTTTTGGGAAGCAGCCAACAAATATCAGAAGGTGACTCCTTTTGTTTGGAAGTAACATTTGTAGGCTATGGAGACAGTAACCAAGAAAAGATTAAAATTGATTTTAATATGGAAATTATGATGATGAGGGAAGCTCTGGACATTTATATTGCTCCCAAAACTCCCATTCCAGTGTCCCCAGGTAGAAGGGAGCTTCCCTCACTCATGTCACATGGCCTTTATCAGGAATATTCCCCTTCTCTCTAAATTCCAGGAGATGATATTGTTAAATTATGAATTAGAGGAATGTTTCAGTTGAATGCAAGGCTCATTCCCACAGCCCATTGAGTTCTCTGTGCTACAGCCTTACCCCTGGTATGGACTTGTAGAGATCTTCATGGCTGAGGGTTTTACTTTTAAGGAAAGAAAAATAAAATAACATAAAACTGAATACTAAAAATCTAAAGGTTAGGGTTTTGGTTGTTTGTTTGGTTGGTTGGTTTTGGTGGTTTTTTTGGTGGGGTTTTGTTGTTGTTGTTGTTTTTCCTCAGTAAATGCTCATATAAATAATTTATTGCAAGAAATTAGACTGGAACTATGAACAGCAGAGAAATGACCACCTCTCCTAATTCTGGATGGTTTTCCAGTTTAGCCAGGAAGGAACTTGAGCTCTAGTACCTTTTCCAATTCCACTGAAGAGTTTTCATTTCTGTCACTGGTTAGTGTGAGCATTTTAAGGATTCATGGCATATTTGGGTTCACCAATCTCATTTACATAATCCATAGGTCCACAATTTCCTCTGTCCAGCATGGCCTGACTAAATGGAGACTAATTTGGAAAATACAACAATTTGAGTTCTACAAATATTGATTTAAATAAAAAAAGAATATTTTGCAATCTCCTACTTTTATTTATTCGTGGAATCACAGAGTCATGAAGGCTGGAAAAGGACTCCTAGACCATCAAGCCCAACCTTTGCAAAATCCCACTGTGGCCACTCAGTTATGTCACAAAAGTTTGTAGAGTTTTCTAGGGACCAGGGCAAGGATAAGGGTTTTTCCACACTCTGGCAGTGTTTACATGTTCATAATTGATTTGGATTGGGGTTTTTTTTTTTGGTTTTGGTTTTTTGGTTGTTGTTGTTTTTGTGGGGGGTTTTTTGTTTGTTTGTTTTTGTTTGTTTTTGTTGTTGGGTTTTTTTTTTTTTTGTTTGGGTTTTGAGTTTGGTTTTTTTGTTTGGTTTTTTTTTTTGTGCAGATTAAAAAGAAAATGTCCTTTAAATGTTTTGGAATTAACATTTTCTATAAAATAAATACAAAATTATCCCTCAATTTTGAAACCATCTGAGGTGAATTTGGGACAGATTTTTTTCATGAGCTCATTTTTAATTTTTGCATAAAGACAATAATTGATGTGCTGAGCATTAAAAGTTCATTTGGACTTGATTATTTCCTCTTTTAATACTTTGGCTTCTGTAACTAATTTTTAAGCTTCTTTTAATATTTGAAAACAAAATTAATTTGGTAATTTTCTTTATAAAAAGAAACATGAGAATTGAAAATGTTGATTTTAAAACTGATAGGAACTCCTCTGATTTTCATTTACCAGCAGTGAAAAACTTGCCTTATATTATAAATGCTAACGATGCCACAGTCATTTCAGTGAATTTTATGCCCAAACTTAAAGAAAATACATGACTTAGTCCAGTGCTAATCTTTTACTTTCTGTAATGCTATGCCTCATTTATGCTTTTAAACTTCATTAAAAATAACTGTAGGACATATTATTTTAAATGGCCTCTCTGTTCAAAGGAAGGCTTTTTTTCCCCCTTAGTATCATTTTCCTTTCCTTATATTTAGGACTTTCTATTGATTTTTGACTTTCACGTTGCACCTAATGTTATTTTTTTCTTCAACAGTATTTTTTTTCCCTGAGAGATCTTTTGTAAGCTGAAAATCTGACTGTGTGGAAGACGATAAGCATTAGGAAACTGTCCATGTCATACTTGGAGCTGCAGAAATTGCTGTAAAAATTATTTGCTATGCAGGAGGAAAATTCATGCACAGTTCCTCCATGGAGCATGTTCTTAGAGCCTCCTGCACCAAGAAGTTTCCTTTGGCCACTCTGAGCCAAGGAATGGGAATTTTGAATGGGAATTTTGTGTGATTCCGACCAAAGGAAGGTTCTTATACATCTCTATAAGTTTGGTACAGTCTCAACATAATCATGGAGTATTACGGGACCTTTGGAAAAAATATTCTGAAGTCTTTTCAAGAATTGAATTTGAATTATTTATTTAAGTGCTCCAAAACCCTGTACATGTGGTGCTTGAGGACAAGGCTTAGAGGTAAACACAGTTCTGGGCTGATGGTTTGGCTTGGTCATCTTAAAAATCTTTTCCAACCTTTATTATTCTTTGACTCTGTTTTTCCTCCTTATCCTTATATATTAAATTTTTGACAGCAGCAGCTGGTTCATTAAAAATTCCAGATAAATGTTCTGGAAATCTGGGAAACAAGGCTGATGAATGGCTATGATCAAAATTCCCAGGAAATTCAAGTTAAAACACTGTAATTAGTGGTCAAATTGTTCCTTTTAATTGCTCAAACTTTTTAAACTGGCACCTCTCAGTTTAAATTCCTCAACAAGTCTAATTATCAATTAATCTTTTTCAGTATGTGTCGGGTCAATAATAGTTGAACTTGTTTTTCCAGACCTATTTGAAATGAAAAATGGAAAACAAAGGTATTTTGTACCTCCTTGTCCTCCTGCTAAATTTGCTGCTTCCATAATTCAGGAAATTTTTGAGGGCATCTCCTGGTAAATACCTGACAACCGTAAATGTTCCTAAACCCTGCAGAGTCAGAATTCCTGAGCTGAGTCTGATTGATCTAAATAGATGCCTGACTTGAACCAAGGTGGCTATCCAGATTTTCTGAGCAGGCAAAAAAGGAGGAGGAATTGGATAAAGTAGAAGTCCACCTTATCCCTTCTGCCAATAATGGAATTAGTTTCTTGCTCTTGCAGTCAATTGTTGTTCGACAGCAATGTGTTCCTCTGGGAGACTCCAAATCCAGGTAATTTCCTACCACTTCACTAGAAAGATGTAATGATTATGACACACAATCCTGTTTATAATTGGTCTCTTATGTTATAATTGAGGAGGAATAAAAATCAGTCTGGAAAATCTTAATGAAACAGAACCTTATTAAATGAATTTAAGGAGAATCCAGATGCAGATTGAAAATTAGATTATCTAAACCATTTCCTTTTAATGTTTTCTGATATACAGAGCTAATCTTTATGCACAAAATTCTTCCTCAATTTCTTAAACTTTCAAAAATCAGCTGTGGGGTATGCAGCAATAATCTGTTCATCTGACTTTTCCTTTCTAGAGAATGTTTTCTTTAATTATTCTGAAGTGACAAGAGATGCTGATCTTTGACTCCAGCCATCTTTTTAGAGTCTCAAAAGTATTTGAAATATTTAATATTTAAAAAAAAAAAAAAACAAATTCAACCTGCTCTATTGCAACACCTTTCTTTGGGGGATAAGTAAGAGATTAATGATTTTTAACCATGGCAGTCAAGTAAACAGATAAATTTCAATTACTGAGGTATTTCAAGGTTTATATGGATGGTTTTAGGTGGGTTCTATGGCTGGGGGAAATTGCCCTCTGAAAAGAACTGGTTTATGAAAAAGAATAACATTTCTTCTCTAAAGTGCTTAGGCTGAGATGTGCAGAAATCAGTTCCCAACCAAATGGCAAACCAGGGAACAGCTGGTCTTGTTGCCTGGTCTGTAAACTGAGCTTCCAGTGTTTACCTGGGAATGCCTTGAGAGAAGACAATAAACACCATTCTCCGAGGTCTCACTTCTTTTCATCCTCTCTTATCATATTTATCCTGCAGTCTCACAGCCAAAATAATCTCTTGATAGTCTGCTTTCCCTTTAGCTGTCAAACTGCCTCAGTAATTGGATGAGTATGGACAAAAAGCTGGAAATAGGCATGATGAGAAAATTAGAAAAAGAGTAGAAAAATGGTACTGTTTCATTGCATTCCTGCTCACGAGCACTTAACTCAAGGTAGAAATATGTTCAAAACCTATGGAAAAGCTGATCTCTGCTGAAATACTTTTTACTTTTGTTTCCAATTTAATAATTCTGGGGAAGTCTCATTTCCGAAACCATATCAGCATTGTGCTTCCAAGTTTCATTCCAGCTCAGGGTTATTGTGGAACAGAAAATGAAAATATTGCAAAGTTTTATATGCTTCCAGCAATTTATTTTTCTTAAGCTGGTAGAGAGGAATTGAAGCTGGATCTTTTTGACTATGCATTATCGTATTTATCTCAATTAAACAGATCCAGAACAATGAAATGGCAATTTTCAAGCAACGTTGACTTTAGAAAGCTCCTATTTCTTCTAATCAATGCAGGTTGGATTTTCAACTGAAAGTTGGAGTTACTTAATAACATCACAAGGGAAGTAAATATCCCGGTGTTCATTATATTTTTAAATAAGTTAACTCTCGGTATCTAGAAAGAATATCCATTTTTATATCAGGAATAACACTAAAAGGAACCACAAAGTAAATTCACAAAACAAATTCACAAAGTAAATCAGCTTTTGCTTAAAACTTGAGGTTGTTCAGGATTGTTCTCTCAGGACACTGGTCTGTAGATCCCAGCAGTAAAAATACCTGCTCTGCAATGTCCTGGGCCATTTCATTGTCAATTTGTGACAAACATTTAAATGACAGCTCAAGAAAGAGTATTATAGGGTATTGATTAAATTTACCACTGAAAAATGGTTTTATTTGCTGACAGAAAATTAACAGAGCCTGAGACTTGAAGCTGAAAATTTCTTGTAATACCTTTTGTGTCTAAGATAACTTATTATAATACATTATATGTAACATTTTATGGATATTTTTATTATATTAATGATGCAAATCAGAAGCCTAAAGTCTTTTAAAACATATGAATATCTGGAATGAAGTTGATTAATAACAACAAATGAGATGCTTTCCTGAAAAGATGATTTTCTGAATAGTTCCTATAGGCAGGGAAAGAAATGGAAGACCCCAAAATCATCAGGGAAATCAATGCTATTGCAGAGATTATTGCTAAAATTGGCCTGTGGCTGTTACTTTTATATGGATGCTGGAAAAATGAGGATATAGTTTCTCAAAACCAGATGAGGTTTCTCCCCCATGAACCTTCAGGTGTAGTTTTATTTCAGGCTGGTGCAGAAACATTTCTGCAGGGATAGACATTCAGAATTTGGAGGATTTAGGGTTGGACTGGCTCCAATCTGATCCTGTGGATTGAAGGCCAGTTATTGCCTAAGAAATCCCTCTGGGCATCATCTTCTGGTTAGAAATTTTTTCTAAAAAGGAACTAAATTCTTGTGCATTCCCAGACTTAAAGAAAAAAGACTGAGTGGCTAAGTGGGAATGATGAAGAGTTGCTTCAAAAGCCAGTGTACCCAATACTCCATTAAACCTACACTGCTGAAGAGTGATGTTTGCTTTAAGAACCCTTCCACATGGTTTATAAGGTTACCAGAACCTGGAAACCTTATAAATGGTGAGATGAGAAGAAACGGCCCAAAGCTGTGCCAGGGGAGGTTCAGGTTGGAAATCAGGAGGAATTTCTCCATGGAAAGGGTTTTTGGTAGGGGCTGCCCAGGGTGGTGTTGGAGTCCCCATCCCTGGAAATGTCCAAGGAAGGGCTGGATGTGGCACTCAGTGCTCTGGGCTGGGATTTGGAACAGCTTGGACTCGGTGATCTCAAACCTAAATAATTCTGTGATGCAAATAAAATTATAGGTAAGGCTGTATCAACACTGGACATCCATAACTACTCTTGTAAAACCTGCTCTGAAGGAATTCTCAATGTCAGCTGTAGTAACTTTGCATGGATTAGGATGGCAAATTACATCTGAACTTTTTCTGTATTGGAGAGTTAATATCTCCTGTCACAGCACATGGCACAGGAGGACAAGAGATGTCTGTGCAAAGCAGCCTGCAGGCCCAGACTGAGCAGCACAGACAAAGTAATTACAGGCACTTCACGAAGAACTAATAAACGTTTCCCAAATCCATTTTAAAGGAAATTGGAAAAGGACTTTGTCAGCAATGAGACAGGCCTCCAGGAGAACACAGCCCCTGACATTTTCATTGAGCCAGCCCTTTCCCCACTCCTGGCTCCCTTCAGGAAAAGGAAGTTTTTAGAGCTCTGAGTCCAAATGTCGAAGATTACTCATCACTGCTTCAAATGTACAGTTCCTGAGAACTCCTTTGCCATAAACGTTTCTCCTAAATTGAAGAAAGTTTTTGAAAGATTGAAATAGTCTGTAGACTAGAAAGTGCAGTTTCTGTCAAGTTAGAAATATGACAATTTTGTGACTATTTCAGGAATGAACTACATTGATGCTTTATTTCATTTCCCAGGCCTCTGTTGGTTGAAGTGAAAATATTACCTACTAGAGCAAAAGCTTGCAGGAGTTCTTACAGAGGCTTTAAGTAAAGTGGATAAAATATGTTTGCAGTGCTGTAATTCTTTCCTATGAGGGTGGGGAGGCCCTGGCACAGGGTGCCCAGAGAAGCTGTGGCTGCCCCTGGATCCCTGGAAGTGTCCAAGGCCAGGTTGGACAGGGCTTGGAGCAACCTGGGACAGTGGAAGGTGTCCCTGCCCATGGCAGGGGGTAGAAAAAGGTCCCTTCCAACCCAAACCTAAAGTCCCTGATTCTATGTCATACATTGAGTATCCCTGCAGCCCCTCTCCTGCCTGCAGTAATTTGTATATGTCCATGTACTTCAAACTCCCATATATTTTATTTGCTCCCTGTCAGACTCAAATCTGCACGTAATTTAAACAGTCCCTTTTCAAACCATCCTCATCAGCCTAAATATCCTTCAGGTTCTGCTAAATATGTGGGGATGGGACAATCACAGGATTTCATTTGTTCTCTCAGAAAGTTGGCATTTTAAGAAGCTGCACAGGAAGCATTTTATGACTTTATAAAGATCTCTTATTTATCCATGGATTCAGGGTACTGTGACCCTAATGAATTTGTTTGCTTAGTTTTCCATTTGACGAAAATACATTCGTGAGGTTGTGCTTTGTGAGCTCCTGGTGGTAATTAAATTCCTGGGGGTGAAAAAGAGAACAAATCAGAAGAACAGAGCAGATGGGGAGCAGGGAATCTTTGTTTTAATGCAGAGTGTACTAAATGAGCTTAAATGAGACAAAAAGAGTAAATGAGAGAAAGATCTGGAAAATAATAACTGGTGGAGGCATCTTCTTCTTCTTTTATTATTTAGGGTTTGATATTTGAGTATATTAAAAAATCCTTCCTTGGCTCATATCCCAGTCATCTCCCTTGTAACAGTAGAGGAGAAAGGTTTACTTGCAGTTTGATGGTTTTGTTTGTTCATCTTCAGCTATGATAGACAGAATTAAGTTTTATTCATGTTAGGCAAATAAACATTATTGTCATCACCCTCTGAATTCTTAGGCAAGAGGAAATTCCTTCATAATTTTCAATATACCTAATTTCATGGGGGTTTTTGTGGTGTTCTGGGTCACAGAGAGCTGTAGGTCCCAGTAGGTCCTGCTTAATCTCTAGGTCATTCATGCCAAGTTAAAAATAGGTTATAAATTTAATTAGAACAGGTGAATAATACAGTGTAGCAGGGGAGGAAAGCTGAAGAACAGATTTCATTTCATTTTCATGTGGCTGGTGACCACATAATACATCCAATAACTTAGTAGGGTTGTCATTCTTTTTTGTCTTACCTCTGGTACAGGTTTTGGGAGTATTCCTCAGACAAAAATAAGCTCAGTGTACTTAAGAGAGAAAAAAATAAAGGATCTAAAACTTTGGCCGCACTCTGTAATTTTAATATAAACTACAGAAATTCGACTGGGGACATGGCCAGACATCTCCTTCTGTGACTATACCCCATCCCAGAGACAGGGATCTTCACAAAACACTTGGAATAGGCTGTAGTGTGTTCATTTTAGAAATGGAAATACAAGGACAAGTATTACAAACAGACTGAATCCTCTGAACACCTAAAAAGATAAACAGCAATAAAAGATAATATTATTTTTATATATTAAAATATAATATAATATAAATGAATTAAAATATATAAGTGTTATATATTAAAATGTCAGGATCATTTAGAGGAGATGGGATCCTACTTTCCAGGAGGGGAGGGCGTGTCATGGAAAAGGGGAGGCTGTTTTTAGTCAGTAAAAAACTAAAACAAGGAAGAAGGGAGAAAGAAGGAGTTGAGGCCACTGTGGTTCCCTCATATTAGAGGGAATTCCCAGCAGGACCTGCTCAACCTCCTGGCTGAAAGAGCCCAAGGGCCATGACCAGATACTGCTTTTGGCTGGGGTGGAGTTCACTTTCTCCATGGCAGCTTGCACAGGGCTGTGTTCTGAAATTGTGTGAGCAATGCTGAAAATAGCACTGATAAGACACTGATAACACACTTATACCACACTGATAGCACACTGATGTCTCATTTATTGCTGATCTCTGCTCACACAGCAGATTTACTCCTCCTCATCCTCCCAGAGAGGGGCTGGGGAGCACAGCGAGTTGGGAAGGGACACAGCCAACGCAGCTGATCCCAACCAACCCAGAATATCTGAAATCATGCTCATAAATAAAACTGGGCAGGTGGAGGATGGTGGGTGTTGCCATTGCTCAGGGGCTCTTTGGATGTAAGCAGTTGTTTTCTTTTTAAGAATTTTTGTTTTTATTGAGTTTTATATCTTTCTCATGTCACCAACAATTCACCATTACCTCCAAAATACCATGTACTCAGAGCTGGGTTAGAATTAGTTGGGGGTTAAAAGCTACTGGTTTTCTACAAGTCCTTATCTTAATTAACATTTAAGTGTTAGCAGGAAGTGCCTTCTGAGTGAATGAGTCCAGTGAAGTTGGGAGTTTGAAATCAGCTTGATCAGTCATTCCTCTAAATCCTCCCATCACAGCTATATCTAATTTCCTTAGTGATAGAAGTTCAGGAGCAGCACCTCCCACTTGTGAACCACAAAGACCATTAGAAGAGGAAAAGAGGAAATCTCTGATTGAAGTCATGAGGCTGCTTGACATCTGAAAGGCCTGCAAATGAGACAGCTGTTTCCCACTGCTTTTCATTGATGTGCTGGAAATGATCAGCTGTCTGAGCTCATCCAAGGAGTATAAGTCCTGGTACTCCCTTGTCTTCTGTGGGCTTCTTCTGTGAAGGAAGTTCCTCAGTTTTACCCACTGAAGTTTCATTATTTTAGTAGTAATTGGTGCTTTTTTGCCTTTCTTCCCTTGATTTTGTGGAGCATTAATTAGGCACCCTGAGTCTCATTTCATGAGTAGACCTTCATTTCATGTCTGTGTCACCTTTTCTCTGGCTTAGAATATATGTGTTTGACTTTCTAAGTATCAAGGCTCAAAAAAGTTGATTATATGTTGTTAATTTTTAATTTAATTTTTCTTTTACCTTTTTCTTCCAAAGAAACTTGTAAAAATATATATTTGTGGAGAATGTGATGGAGGATATATTTGCCACATGGAACAAAATTCTGCTGCCAGCATTAAGTTTCACCTGATCTTCCCAGCTCACTTTCCAGTGTTTTCTTTCTTTACTGGGGATTTCTTTTTCAGAACACTTGTGTGAAGCATTTGCATCTGTGAATAGCTCAATTAAAAAAATAATATGGTGTTACTCAACAAGAACAAGCCTTTGGAATCCCTCACGCAATTGTTTTTTTGTGGAATTTAGTACATGATGAGGAAAATGAGGAAATTTCCTCATTTCACAATGAGGAATTCCAGATAGATACAGCTCTGGGCTGATTCAGCAGAAGTATTGACCAAGGAAGTTCACTCAAACTTTGTTCTCTCTCCATGGTGAGGAAAAGAGGGAGACACCTAATACCTTTGAATTCTTTCATTGATTGGGAATTCTGCACCAGTCACAGCAGAAGATGTGTCTGGTGAGGACAAGGGGCCAAGGAGCTGTTGGTAAAATATCAGTGCTGATCGTTTGGAAAGCCTTTTGTTTCCCAGAGCTGCACTGATGATGTGAATTTACCCGATACCACAAAAACCAGAAGAGATAAAATTCACCTTTCTGGTCCCTTTGTCACTAAGCAGAACAGAAGAGTCCCTAATGCTGCAGTTGTGTTGAATCAACTCTATTTACCTGGATTTTTCCTTTTCTAGAGAAGTTGTGTTGGACAACCTGGTCCAGGGTCATCTTCCACTGCTTTAATGGGAAAATAAAAGTTTTACAATCCAATGGCTTGGCAAGTGTGACAGTTTTCTTAATGCCTGCTCAGAGCTGTAAAATATCAGTTCAAGAACTACAGCTAGAGGAAGGACAGAAGCAAAGATGTTGTTGTAAATTAATCAACACATTTTGTTTAAATTTATAGTATTTTATTCCTATGTACAAGACTTTCTTCTCATTCTATAAAGAAGTTTCCCACCAGGCATCACTCCTGAGCTTTCATCAGGAACATTGCATCGGTCTGATTTTTTAATGATATTATAGACTTTATTGCAGTTCCTCTCATTTTTGCTTTTTGTGAGCTTTAAGCCAAACATAATGACACTTGCATAAAACTAAATTATTTTCCTTCTCATTTGTACAACCTGTTCCAATCTTATTTTGTCATTTTCAAAATGAGTTTTTAGTTAGGAAACTACTCCAGGTGAGGTTTCTGTCCCTTATTTCCAAGTACTCCTCTCATTTTGGGGGAAATAAATCATGATGTTCTCAGAATCAGATTATTCCCAGTTACTATATAATTCTGTGATTTAGTTTCATTATGTAATATTGGCAGCAAGAAGATTCTTAATTAGTTGTACTTGCTCTTTAGAAAAGTTTTTAGAAAAGTCAGTAAAATCAGAAGTTCGACCTAAGCATGTTCTCCACACTTAAATTAACCAGATTAATCACTGAAGTAGCTTGAGGTTATAAAATGAGGGAAGATGTGATTCTTAGCAAAAAAACTGCACATGGAATATTATGGGAGCCAAAGGCTCTTCCAAGGGGAATCATTTCCCAAAGAAAAATGGCTTTGATTTGAGGAAGAGCACTGGCATTCCATGTTCCTTCCACTGCAGTACTATGGGCTGTTCCAGATGAGCAGTGGACAACAAACAAAAAATGAAATATGGCCTCCAGGCTGAGCAATTTAAAAGAGATTCAGACAAGACATATCAGGCAAAATCAAAGTTTCCCTCATGAATCACTGCTTTTGCAGAAAAGCTGCTCCTGCTACGCTGGTTATTTACAATGATAAATTTGATTCAAAACTCCTGCATTTAAGTAAGACAGAGCATAAGAAGGAGATTAAATTACATGAATGATTAATATATACCCTGTCTATGGAGCACTGGAAGGAATCTACAGTTTTTTGAGTTTGTACTTTTTGCTTGTTCATAACTTAACAAACTTCGTATTTCAGACTTCTGCCAACTGCTGACAGCAAAGACAATCTGTCTTTTTTCTGCCTGTACAGAGAAAGTGACAATAATTTGATTAGGCTGATTTATAACATTAGAAAGCAAGGAGAAGATGAGGAGGGAATTAATCAAATTATGACAAACTGATCCCGGAGAAACTGTGAATTATTAGAGTTTTCTTTTTTAGTCAATAGGATACATCTGGAAGTATACTAGACCGTAGCTGATCAGATTAAAAGAATAATAGCTGTGATTTCTGCTTGATAATTGTCATCTAGAGCGGATGAATTAAAGGTCCCACAGAGCAAAAACCCCCTCATTGTGCAGGGGGTTGTATTTATAGTGAAAATGTTCTAACAGTGTATTTTCATTCTCTTAGAAGAGTTTTAAATATTATTTCCTTAGTATGTATTGCCAGTTTCAGACTTGGGGTAATCTTTGAAGGAACTCATTAATGGTAAAGGCAGAGCTTTATGGCAGATATCCCAAATTTCTGATCATCTGCTTCTTCTTCCCATATTGACTGAAGTACATCTCTTATTGTGCTGTTAGATAAAAGGCCACACTGATTATGTCAAATCTTTGTATCATCTACTTCTTGAGAAACTCTCTCCTGTATTTTCCCACCTGAATTTACCAGTAGTAGGATTTCCAGTGCAGACCCCAGACTTTTGTGAGCTCTAGTGGGAGGAAGTTTTGAGTGGTTTTTTGGTTACTTTTTGCATATGTGAAGACTTGGACCAGAATTCTGGAGGGCAAATGACTACCAAGTAAAAAAAAAAAAAAACAAAAAACACCAAGAGCAAAAAAAGAACCTCTCTCTCAAAATAACACCTGTGCATGTAGTGACAGGACACAGTGAATGGCTTCCGCTGCCAGAGGGCAACGTTAGATGTGATATTGGTGAGGAATTGTTCCATGTGAGGGTGGCAGGCCCTGGCACAGGGTGCCCAGAGAAGCTGTGGCTGCCCCATCTCTGGCAATGTCCAAGGCCAGGCTGGAAGGGGCTTGGAGCAAGTTGGGCTAGTGGAAGGTGTCCCTGTCCATGGCAGGGCGTGGCACTAGATGAGATTTACTGTCCCTTCCAATCCAAACCCTTCTGGGATCCTGTGGACGACAGAAAGCGGGGATTTTTTTGGTGATTTTTGTTTTTTATTAATTTTCTGACATTTAGAAATAGGAGAGAAACTAATGGGGGATACCTTGTCTGAAGAACACCTCCTGTGGGGAGCTAGAAAACATTGTTGTAAAACGTATTGTCAGGTTTTGTTGATCAACGTGGAATGTTCTATAGCCACGGTTCTGTTCCATAATCCTGAGAAAACCAACATTTCCTTTGAGAACATTGCATCAATAGTACTCAAACCTCAACATTATTGGCTTTCACTCCAGTGAGACTGGAATGAAATATTGTGAAGGTTTGCAGGATTCACTGACTATCTTAATTCTCCATCTGGAGCAGTGATCTGGATGCTGACCTCATCCACTAAGGCTGGGTTGCTGCGGTGCCTGTGTCGCCTGTCCGGCCAGCCCTGGCACCACAGCAACACAGTGGTCCTTGGCTTGTCGGGAGTGCAGCGTGGCTATGGCAAAGGAAATGAAAGGAGGGACTCTCCAGTGCTGTATCCAATCGAGTTTATTGGAGGCTCCAGATGTGGAGTCCTCACCTCGGGACACCAGCCTCAGAGAGACCACGAGCCCCTCTGTGCTGTGACATTTAACAGGGGGTGTGACACAAGGGAGGGTTCAGTCAGGGATCAATGGGGTACAGTGAGGGTGTGGCTCTTAACATAATAGACATGTGCAACAACCATACAAAACACAATAGGAGGGGAAGGTCTGGATCCTGCCCAATCACTAGATGCCTTCCCTGGAACTTTCTGGACACAGGGAGAGGCCCCAGAGTGACAGACAGGACCAGGAGGTTACATAACCAATGACTGACATAAAACCGAACATGGGGTAAACCCGACAGGGGGAAACATAGGGGGTTACAGAACAAACCATTATGTAAAATCTTATCGAACAAATCATACAGGAACATGAGCAAAATACACCACCACACTGGGTGTTCTGAGCTGCAGAAACAGGATCAGCAAGAGAAGGAAAAAGGGACAAGAAGGGCAAAGAGATCTTGTAAGAATCCTGTAGAAAAGAAAACCAACAGCATCATTTCTCTAATAGCTGCTCTTTGGGAGGGGGTTTAAAGCAAGAGTCAGTTTGAACAAGCATTAGCCCATTAGCCCAGAGCAAATGCTCCATATCTTGAAAGGACAACAAGAAAAGTGGAGTCACACAGGCAGTAAACAGTTGTAGTTGTTCTCTGTGTCTTGTAAGGCCAACAAATAAAATGATTACCAAATAACTCAAAAGTCAATGTCCAAATACATATATATATATTTAATCTACAAGAGCTGCCTCCTCAGGGCAATGAGTTTGCTAGTATTGTATTTGCTGATAAATGCACTATTGAGCCTGGTTCTGTTCTGGAGGCGTTTCTGGGAATGCTAACAACAGCATTTCAGGGAGAGGCTGCTGAATGAAAAATTGCAGTAAGATCCAGGGAATGCTTCTTCAATTCACAGATCTGAGTCAAATTCCCATAGTTAACACTGGACTGTAGGGACCAAGTTTACAACAAAATCCTTAAGTTTAGTTTTTGTTCTCTTCTTTTGTTCCAACGAATCTAAAAGTGTTTACAATATTCTTCTTAATTCTCTCAGCTCATAAATCTCCAAAGTGTAGCATAAATATAGTGCAGGATCTTGGGGTCACCTGGGAATGTCTCTGCAGACATATTAATCTTACTGATAACAGACTGAGATTATCAGTGTAAATAGCTCATTTCTCACTGTCCTGGTTACATGGGCCAAACAAACATGATTTGTCTTATGCTGTCAGGACTATTTATTTAATCAAAATGCCATATTTTTACATTTCTAAAATAAAAGAGTGATTTCCCTGTGCTGACTGCAAAGGTAAACCAAGGGAATCCTGGTTGCCTGAGGCCAGTTCACTTTCTGTCTTTCCTGGCTTGGATACTCAGGAGCAATTGAGTGAAAATTTATTATTATATGTAAGCACTTCCTTTGAACACTCCATTTGCCTGAAAGAGAGAGGTGTCTTTCTGGGGTTTTATAAATTATTGGAGCATCTTTGCCATATTCTGTGTGTCTTGGTTTAGAAAGACAGGTATCTGCCAGGGAAAGCTGGAGCTTTGCTTGGAATGGAGAATGTAAACCCCCTCCCCCCCAAATTATTATAATTTTGCAATTAAGGGGACTTTCAGACAAAGATATGAGAATAGGAATAACGGTTCTTTACCAGGAAAATTAAAAATTACAAATGTAGTAGTACAAAAAAAGAAAGCAAATAAAAAATGAGAAAACATTGCAGGGTCATTGCAGAATACAACCTGACACCCTGTTGGCCATTGGAGTAGCAGTCCAATCAAGTCCTCCTGGAGTGACAGATGTGGTTCTGTTGAAAGCAATGATCCTGTAGAAGGATGTAGTTTTCTCTGAAGGTCCAGTGGTAGGGAGATGAGGCAGTCTTCCCCTGGGAATCCAGTGCAAACAGGCTCTCCTGGAGTTCTGACTCTCAGGTTTTATCTAGGTAGGGATGCTGGGCTCCTCCCCCTGGGTGGAGCATCTCCCAATGGGATGATGTAATTGTATCAGCCATGCAGTGAGCCTCGATGGCCCATTAACTGCAGATATCCCTTGGAGGAAGGATGCGTCAAAGAACACTGCCCCACCTGGTTTGAGCAGCTGCCCATTAACAGAAGACATTTTCCTCCTCACCCCGGAGTGATGAGGAAGGGGTCATACAAGAGATAAAGAAAAACACTCCCCCAACTGGTCTCAACAGATGGAAATAGAGCGTATATTTTTGGTTACGTATTGTAGCCCAAGACACCCTGCTTGCTGGGTTTTCCAAGTGAGCAATCTGTGCTGCACACTCTCTCTGAAGAAGCCAAAAGCCTCTGCAGTTGTTCCTCCTCTGCCACATGGAGCAGGTGGAACTGTGAGGATGCCTCACTCATGGTGGGGAGTGGGGCATGATCTCCTCTGTGACTGTGGTGTGAGTTACAGTGCTGGCAGGAGGATAAATTCCATATAGGATGGGCTGCAAGAAGAGCTTTTTGCAGCTGTTCCAGGTATGTTGTGAGTGTAGGCTATACCAGTGACAGAATCTCAATCTCACACTGGTTTGGGTTACAATGGACCCTAAAGCCCATCCAGTCCTACTCTTTTCCATGGGCAGGGACACCTTCCACCTTCCCAGGTTGCTCTAAGCCTCTTCCAACCTGGCCTTGAGCAATATCAACCAATAAAACACTTGAAACACAGATCCATGAACAGGACAAATGACAGGAAAGCAGCACATTTTGATGTCAGTTTGGATAGTTGTGTCCCAGCAGAAGATATTGCCAGAATGCCTGTGGCAGAGTCAGCTGCAGAGCAGGAGCTGGAGTCAAAGTCCTGTTTCCTCCCCAGATTTCTTTTCCTATTGCTGGTGTTTCACACTCTTCTCCCAAAAGAGAAGGGGATAATCCCATTTGCCTTTGGCAGAGTTTAAATAATTTTTAAGACCAGAACTTTGTCTGGTTTGGCCAGGCTCTTTTCTTGCTTATTCTGTAGAATTACCTGGTCCCAGCACATAGCTCTCCTGCTTCTCAATTCTCTATTTTTATCTTGCTGATTCTACTGTTTCCAAGTGTTTTCCCCTGCTCTTTCTGTCCAACTGTACCACAGGTCTCTACTGACCTCTTTGTGGTTGCAGATATTTATGTAAATGTGCCGAGTTATGTTCAGAAAGACTTCCTCTCACAAAAAATGTTGCTAAAATAATTTTGCATCACTGCCAGCTGCACTATTTCAGTGTCCTCATGCCTTGGTGCAAGGCAGGCAAATATCCCCTGCCTTTTGCTTAGGCTGCTGCTGCTTTTTGCAGGAAACCGGTCCCTGCTTCAGCTCTGTTCCACTGCTCTGAGTCACTTGGGAACAGCTCAGTCCCCTAAAAGAAGTGATGCTGTTCAATCACTTGTTCAGGTTTTGATTTCAAAACACCCTCAAAAGTGAAGACAGTTAGTGATGGTGAATTTTGAAGCATGGTGGCCCTGAAGCCTTAAAATTGTCTGCTTTGGGCACTCCATTAAAGCCACACTTAGTGACAACACTTCCACGTGGGACCACTGCTAACTCAGTGTTTCAGCCTCTTTTAACTCTTTTTATTAAAAAAAAAAAAAAAAAAAAAAAAAAACCAAAAAAAACCCTCTTAATATTTCAAAAGTGAAACTACAGCTTTCTCTGTAATGCTGTGGAAATGTGTGAGTCAGGGTTTTTCTGCAGGATGTGTTGGTGTTCACTTTGCTTCTCCTTTGCTGCTGATATTTTCCCAGCAGGATGTATCTTTGGAGATGCAGGAGTACTTTGGATTGTGTTTGTTTTCGACGAGTTTGCTTCAGAAAAGAGAAAGGATGTGTGTCCCAGAAGCTGTTTGCTCTTTTGGTTGTTTGAGTGGTGTGCCAGCGCTCCCCTGACAGGGAGACTGTGGGGAAGGGCTCATGGCTCCCAGGACTTTGAAGACAGAGTTTTCACAGACTCTGTTACCAGTATTTCAGCTGGGATGTTTTGTTTCTCAGACAGGGAACTTCATGCAAATTACTAATTTCCAATGCATTTCCTTGGCTGAAACTTCCTTTTCTGTGTTCCTAAAAGCAACAGAGCTACTTCATCTGTTTATTGATATTCCTCTGAATTAGGAAGGGGGGCTTTTATTTTTGTTTTTGATTTTCTTCTTGTAATTTTCTTTTTGAGGTTCAGTGGCAGCCAGGCAAGCAGTAGAGCACTAAAACTATTTGGGAACCTTTGTCCAGTGTGTAAAGTCTCATTTTGGCTATTCTGTTTTATTGTTTGATTAGTTTAATGGACACCATGGTAATTCAAAGCTGAGACTGGATGACCTTGCAGGTCTTTTCCAACCCATAAAGCCCTAAGGTTCTATGGGAACAGAACAATATCTCTTAATCAGTGCATTCAAGTGTACTTTCAAATGCACCTTTAACAAGCCAACATTTCACTCACAATTATCTGTTTCTTATTTCTGAGCAGATCTGGATTAATATCAAAAGGCTACATCAACAACAGTAATATAGAGTTCCCTGTATTCCCAATGTCTTGGATTCATCACTTCTGAAAACAGGGTGCTCAGGATCTTCATATTTCACTGAGTTTAATTGTGAAATTCAAGTTTTAATCTACAGAACTAGTTGAAAAACTTTTTCGAGGTAGTAAATGGAAGCCGGTAGGGATTTGCAACCATTTAAGTGGGAAAAAACCCTAAAAACTATAAATGAAGGATACAATAATGGAGTTCACTGCTCATTTTTTTCTCTTGTTTATTCTTTCTTTGACCCTTGACACCATAATAAGCTTTAGTCAGGAGTGCAGTTCCTTCCAGGCAAAGTATTCCATGCAGTGATAAACATCTAAGAAAGAAAATTTATTACTGAAAATAATCTTCACTTAAATCTAGTGTTGGAAAAGTCTTTCTTTTTAAAAAGTAAATTTGAAAATTCATAAAAATACTGATGGAGAAGCAAAATGAAAGGTGAGTTCTCAAAATTCTTGGAACAGAACATATATGTATCTTTTATTTGAATCTAGCTGAGGTCGATGCCCTTGAATTCAGTAGTGCATTCCAAATTTTCCTGTAAAACAAACTCTTATCTAAAGAATTTAGTAGCAATTTAAACTAGTTACTTAAGGAGCTTTCTAAAATTATTGGGGCTTTAAAGCTTATTTTCTCATGATAAAAGTGCTTGGAAATCAACCTTGTTCCCAGGAAATCAGCGGCAAGAGTCTTACAAATGTCAAGTGGGTGTTTTACTACGAATGAACCCGGGTCTGTAACACAGTAAAGCACTTAGGTTATAAAAGACAGGAGGAAAAGGGAAAAAAGAAAGAAAAAGCCCTGCTTTTATGGGGCTGCAATAAACAGTTGGTTGTGTTCTGCAGGCCTAGAAGGTTCTTCCAGCTCTGAAGTGCCTCAGGGTTTAAAACAGGGTTTTAGATACCTCTGTAAATAAATTGGTTGCTCAAACTTATATCCCATTAATGCCCACTCAGTTGTTTGCTGAATATCCCAAGTTCCTATGTTGCTGGCCCAAGTTAAAACAGAAAATCTGGTAATTTTTACTGATTTATTATTGCCAAGGGTGTTGGATAGGAAGAACTTTGCTATAAGCAAACAATATTCCACAGAGTATAATTAAAAAATTACATTTTCCCCCTTTTAATATATATGTATATATAATGTTGCTTTGCATTCAGGGACTTAAGAGAGGTTTTAGTAACTACAACTTTCCCAGTTACGCTTTTTCACCAAGCCACTCATTCTTGTATCCTCAAAAGCATCGGACATGAGTTGTTATAGCCTAATCACCAGAACATAACAAATAATATTTCTATATGGGAAATACCATTTATCAGCTCCAAGGCAGCTCTTCAAAGCCTGAATTAAAAGGCAAAAAATACAGCCTTTAATGCTGTGAAAGTGCACAGAACATTGAAGAAGACACCAAAACTATGCCCACCTGCAAATAATTTCCAGCAAGTTGAAATTACCTCTTGAGGTGCAATTCATCCCAATATGGATTTACAGGTTTTATAACTTCAAATGTTTGAAGTTTTGAAATGTTAGCAGTATACTAGGGAAAAAGCCCATTCTCACATATTTTATGAATCTGTTTATTTCTTCACTCTAAATTAAAAAAGAAATCATATTTACTTTCTAAATACTATTTCAGTGGTTTTCTCCATCAGAAAGATCAAACAAATTTGTGGCCTCACTTAGAAACTCTGACTTTTTGTACACATTTTTCAGTGCTGGTTTTGGGGCCTAAACTCTGTATTTTCTCTCTAGGCTTTTGTTTCCCTTTAATCAAGAACCCCTGCAGTGCTGTCAAGCATTTTCAAACAACTGGTGCCCTGGACACTGCTATTTATTCATCAATTTCTTTTTATTTCATTAATTAGAACACCTGTAGCTGATGACTTTAGTAATCATATTTTTAAAAACAGACAAGCTTTTGTTTGTTTTTCTCTGTTTTTGTTGGTTTCTTTTGTTCCAGACAGACAAAAGAAACTATTGCAAAGGTATTGATATTACTGCTGCTGAAAGCTTCATTATTCCAAAGCCAGGAGCCACAAAACAGCCACAAAACAGTTCAATATGTTTAAAGCTGACTAAGAAAATGGTTTCCTGGCCTGTTTAAATAATAGTAAAGGGAGAGTAATAAGCCTGTAGCAGAAAAAAACAGAAAAAAGAGTCTCTTTATAAACTGTGAAGCTCAACTTTTTTTATTATGAAGACAAAGCACCACCTGTGACCTTTAAGAGATTTATTTTGTTCCCTCACCCGTTCTCCTGTGCAAACGATTAAAACATTATTCATTCCATAGCTATAAAAAAAAAATCTGTCATCTACACTACTTTTGATTTTCTTCTCCACACATCCATTATGTTTCAAATAAACATTTTTTTTTTCTTTTCAACTCTTGGAGTTCTTAAATAACTTCTTCAAACACTTGAGAGAAGTGTTGACAAAGCTGTGAATAATGTTCAGCTGAATCGTATTTGTCACACAGAAACACCTCAGCTCCAGCACACATTTCCGCCAGGACAACATGTTAAACAGTGGAAACTCAATTCTACAGCTTCCAAGGAGACTTATCTTGCCAGGTGTGGTCGCAGCACAGCACACCTCTAAGAGGAAAATTTCACAACTTGACAGTTACCTGGATATTTCCTTAAGTAATTTACTTGGACTACACTGGGGTTCAAGTAGCAAACATATTCAAGTTTTAGAGGTGTTTTTAATCAGTTGGGCTCACCTAATGTTTATACTCACCTTGAGTATGTAGTAGTCATAATTAACAGGTTTATTAGGTATGTAATTCATGATTTCATAGTATCCTTGTTGTTCTTAATAGTTTAGTTATCACTGCAGGACGGTTTCCCTAGGATTGCAACTTTTAATATACATTGACTTGCTTACACATAGAATCACGGAATGTCCTGAGGCAGAAGGGACCCACCAGGATCATCCAGTCCAGCTATTGGCCCTGCACAGACACCCCAACAATCCCATCCTGTGCATCCTTGGGGAATGCTGTCCAAACACTCCTGGAGTTCAGGCAGCCTTGGGACCATGCCCATTCCCTGGGCAGTGCCTAGCACCCTCTGGGGGAAGAGCCTTTCCCAAATAGTCAGCCTAAACTTTCTCTGTCACAACTTCAGCCATTTCCTCAGGTCCTGCCCCTCATCCTCTTCAAACTGTCACCCCATAAATCATTATTTAAGATAACAGTGGTTTCCTTCCTCTAAAACTTATTCTCAGTGATTCTTTTCATCACGTTCGAGTTGTGAGGGGCCTAAACTATGGTTATAACCAACCACAGCAAAATTAATGTGGGAATTTAAAGAGACCATGCCCAGAGAGGACAGGCAGACTCTCCTGAGTTTGCCAGCAGGAAGTATGAAGTGCTGTTGGGCTACAGAAGGGTCAAGAGGAAGCCTCACTCAGCCTGGTCTCTTTTCCAGCCTTCCAGCCTCTCTGGCCTGCAGCACTCCTGCTCCTTTGACATAACATTATTATATTTCTTTGTCAGATCGCCGTCAAACTGCTTCAAACGTGCTCTACGCTGCTAAAAACTCTGCAATTACCTCCAGCTCACACAGGACAGAGCAGGGCAATCCCTACCAAGTTTGGGCGGGGGCATTTTGATCCTTCCCGCTGTTCAACTGTGCACAAACTGCTTGTTGGTGTTTTGATGGGGTTCAGGGTCTTGGTCTTAATGTTTAAAGCTCTTAATAGAGTGGGTCACACTCTCTTGCAGGAGTTCTGATCTTTAGAGATCTTTCATCTCGCCTTGGGAGATCTGAGGGAAAAGGTTAATCGTTGCCAGGGGTAGGAAGAAAGCCTCGGCTCGGCTCCGAGCTTTGCGGCGGTGCCATCAGATCTGTGAAAGGCCTTCCTTGAAGAGGAAGAGAGACTGTGGGTCTGGGCTCTTGAAAGAGGCACAAAGGCCTCACTTATCTTTGCGGATGTTGGGGAGGCACCTCTGATTCCTCTTGACTTTTCCTTTCCTCCAGGCTAAAGGTTGAAGTAGAAAGAGCTCAGCGCAGTTACAGCTGCGCATCCACACTTCTGGGCATGGGCTCTGTGGCTGTTCCTCCTCCTAAACCCCAGGCCTCAGCTGCTTTCTGAACCAGATCCACCACACAGGAATGTCTCCTGAATCCTTTAAGTGGTCCTACTTCCACACTAATCCTGGTCCTTTCACGGACTCACAGTAGGAGATAAGCAATTTTTTAAAAATCAGTATTTTATGGAATCACAGAAGGCTTTCAGTTGGAATAGACCTGGTCCTCTGGTTTCTGCCTCCTGTCATGGGCAGGGACACCTTTCTGGAATAACTGATCTTCTCCACTTCTATTTGCCTCCAGGAACGTTTTGATCCAGACACAGCTCGCTTTAGGTTAAGAAACCAAGAGAGTACCAAATTTACTTTTCCTTTAGTAGACCTGTATTTAGAATAATGCTGTCCCCAGACCTTTGTGATCAGAGCAGGACACAGGGAGTGTCATTCTGAAATAGTTAAACTCATAACTATGTCTATGCCATTCACAGAGCTGTCATTTTGATAGCACTCTGAAGGACAGGAAGACAACAGTCTTGATACTTCAAAACTCCATTTCTGGATGACCTTGAAAATTTATTTGTAGGATTTCCATTGACACCACTTTTCAGCCAGTTAGATTTGGGGTGGATTTTCAGTTTTTGACTTCTGTGCTGGTTTTATCTTCTGGTTAATTTCTGGAGAGGACATTTCTGTGTGGTCTCACTCAGAGGGCTGAGAACACACATAAACTAAAAACTGAAAGCCAGTTGACATTTGACCAGGTCTCAGTGGTTTTGGTCAAATACCTAAAATTTAGATAAAGAATTAAGCATTATCAGTCACAGTTCTCTCCTGTTCCCCTGATCTGGGGCAGTTTCAACCACCAGGGACAAGACATTCCCATTGTAAAAGGCTTGAAATTGTGATGACCACTCACTCAGAGCATGTTGCCTTCAAGCCTTGGCATTGAGCTGCAGTTTAGAAAAGCAGAATCTACCATTTAGGAGAAGCAGGAGTCTCCTAATCCCACGTGTATGAAACCAGTTACATCACTCAGGAGCTGCATTCTGTAGGATCCACTTTTAGGGAAGCAGTTGTTTAAGATAACCGTGAAGGTTTTACTTCTTTATGAGCAGAATAAAAAGAGAATGAAAGTTTTGAATTCATGGTTACATGCACCTTGGTTCCTTGTATATTAATTCCATTAATTGGCAGATAATGCCAATTGATGTGGAAGTGAGAGAGAAATTCTGAGGCCGTGCAATGGTTGAAATCTGAGCCATCAGTATCCACTCAGCATTGACTCTTTGGATACTGTTCAGATAAAATTTTGTGTCAATCCTTCTATAAATCAGCAGTCCCCAACAACAGGTTGTTTACAGTCATTGTACACCATTTAAAGTTCACGTAGTTATTAAAAAATGAATTAATCTTACTTTTTTTCCCCTTTCTTTCTAATAAAAGCTTTTTTTGGGCAAATTATGATTCAATTATAATTCGAATCTCTCTAGTATGTATGACAATTTACTTCAACCATGAACATAATGAGAGTATAACAGAGGAGAATACTGAATAATAAAGCAGCATATAGGAATTAGTTTTATTTCTGCAAATGAATATTTCATTGCCATGAGAACATTGTGTTTATGTTCCGGGTGACTTTAAAGTCAAATGCATTTCTAGTGGTCTGAGGATAGAACTGAAAGTCGACAAAGACAAGATTTGTATTCTTTTTGCCTGTAGTAACAAGATTCTCTAAGTTGTGAACAAACGGAAAATGAGTGAGATCAATTTGCATCTTCTGTCTACTGAGCACAGTGCAGAGTGAGAAAGACAAATATCAGACAATCTTAATGTTTAGAGTAGAGTCTAACATTAATGTTATTTACCCATGGAGTTCAATACCTGAGTACACATGATGAGAGCAGTCATCTTAGGAATTATGTTGGTCTATCTTGTTTAAATAATATTGCAAACCCTCAGCTAATTGTTTTTAATATACTTATGATTTGGGAAATTTTATTTGGTAAAGTGTTATTTAGCTAACTCTTAACCAGTCTATTAATTGTTTACCTAATTATTCATTCTATTAAGGGGCAACTTTTTTTCCATTTCCCTAAGAAAATAAAAAATTTGGAATCTGAAAAAGGAGCAGACCATATAGACTTATTTTCTGTATCCAAGGTAATATTAGGAATTATTTGATCATTTCCTGCCTCAGAGAGGGGATTTTTGATGGGAAAGGATATGAAACTTAATGCCTAGAAACTAGAATTATTCAACTTATCTGGAGGAGTTGGATGAAAATTTCTGAAGCTGACTAAACAGCAAGAACTTTGAATTTGAAAAACAGACTTAGGGTTGTGGTAGTCTCAGTGATTGAGAATGACTGTCTGTTTGAGATATTTGAGATTTGCTGCAAGAATCCATGGGGACATATTATGTGATGTATGTTCCTAATCTTCCTTTCCAGCATTAAAACCTGTGACAGAAATTTCCTGAAGGCCTGGTAACTCTCTGGTTCCTTCCTTCCACAATACTTTCTGTGGTCTGGCTTAGCAAGCAAATCTCCACCACCACATGAAACACGTTTTTGGCAAGAACCAAGCCTGTTTTAGTGGAGGAAGAACAAAGGAACAACTCTGAACACAGAGATGATATTTTTTTCTGATTTCTGTGACGCTCCAAAAGCCCTCTTGATTAAATGGGTTCAATATTTTGATGCTACCACAGATGCTGCATTCAGATTAGAGCCAACCCTCCAGAGCAGAATAACAGACTAAAAAACCCGACTAGAACAGACCAAGTGCAGTGAGTGAAGGTGTATTTCAATTTAATCATCAGAGAGCAATTCTTGTGTTCTTCCTGCCTGTGCTATTGATCTTGGCATCTCCAAGAGTTTGTAAACACGCCCTGTGCCCCAAAGCTGCTCCTACACAGCTGGAACATTTCCATGACTGCAATGATTGGAAAATTCTGATTTTTGTTCAAGCTGTTGAGGATTCAGTATGTTCCTGTCTGAGGATTTTCAAGGCCTCTCCCAAAGTGTTTGTGCTTGTATTCATGGTGGCTCCTATATCTTAAAAACAGCCTTCAAGTTGTCTTCTCTCTGTAATCATAAAGCTAATTTTTAACTACCACAATGTAGCAAGAGCATACCTTGAAATGTTCACTACAAAATAATGGCCAGCAAAAATATACAGTATATTTTATACGCTAATATCTCAAATACAATTTATTACAAATATAATAAATTTGCTATTGCTATTTAATATTGTATCAGTATCACTGGTTTATTATAAAAATTGTTTAGCAGGCACATAACCACAACATAAATTGAATAATGAAATAAAAATGAAAATTAAAAATAAATACAAAATTAATAAATTGAGTTAACTTATTGAGAAATCATTTCAAAGCTACAAACTTTTAATTTCTGGTATTAATTTGTTCAGTGTCAGTTTTTTGCTATGATTATTGCTCTGTTTATCACACTTCTGTCTTTTTCCTTCACTTTCTGACTCAGGGCAAATGTTCCATCTAATTAAAAATTACAATGCTCTAAAAAAGGCTTGAGATAAAGTATAAGGGACAACATTTTAATGAAATGAGATTTTTAGTTGTTTTTATTTTTTTAACTTCTGGAACTGAAGTAATGAACAGGTTAACATCCCCTAACTCTTTTGGCTGAGAATAAAGAAAAATATTAATTGAGAATTTTGAGATATTTTTTATGCATGACATTATTTGACAGCTTATTGTCAATCATTAAAAATCTTATTTTCATTAAAATTTCATTAGTAGCTTTGTACAGTGAGAAGGTTAAAGGTTGGATGTAGCACAGCAATTACCTAAACTCAGATCAATTTAAAGGCTCAGAATAATAAGCCTGCTTACAAAAAAAAATAAAAAAAAAATTGCAAAAGTAAAGCATATAACAAAAACTATCAGATATTTATAGGAAAATTATATACAATTACATGGAGAATGTGACATTGATCCAGTGTTAGGGTACAGCAATATGCACATTTCTGATAGCCTTGAGCTTAATGATTGAGAAAAATCTATGGAGAATTGGCAGCCTCATTGAGACTTGCAAGTAGAGACTTTTTAATGTAAAAAACCCACCAAAACGAAAATGAGGGTGGTACTTCTTTTGGAATATTGAAATAGTGTTTTTAAGGAGAAGAAAACATATAACTAGGATCCAGCCAGATCTGCAAGTAAAACTGCATAGTGTGTCCTTTAAATGTTTTATTTTGCAGGCAATCCTATTCTTTTGAAAGCTACATAAAATATCCATTTAGACTTAAATCCCATCTGGGTTTGTACGAGGATTTGAAAATGATGCAAAGCAACATTGTAAAGAAAACATTAGGGAACACTTACTAGAAGAATTAACTGCGGTGATACAGGAAAGAAAATAATTAGGAATGAAAATAATCTGTTTTACAAGGAACCTGGTCTGATAGTTAAAGAGCCTGGCCTTTAAAATTTGAATAAAACATTTAAAATTTGAGATCTGGCCTTTTCTGAGTACAATTCAACGATTCATGTTAAAGACAAGTGGATTAAGGAACAGGTGAATTCTTTTCCCCATTGCAGTAACTTTCCCTGGAGAAAGGATACAGAAGAACTGAGCTGGTCACAGTAAATTATTAATAATATACATGTGAATATGTAATATTAACATAGGATTTATGCTTTGATTTCATGATTTATTCATCTTGAAAGTGTGTGGGGGTTATTCTCAATGGGAAATTTCTCTTCTCCTCATCCCTGTTCCCATGAATGGTTTCCATCCATCCTGCCAGCTGTGGGAGGAAACTATTGGAAGTCTAACGGAGCAGAGTACAAGTGCAAGGAAAACCCACACATTTTGGGCAGCAGCCCATATTTACATTCATTTTAAGGTCTTAGGGCGTTACAGGTATAGGTACAATGGCTGCTGGGCAGTGATTTATGGGGTTGTCTCTGGGCTTTTGCAATAAAGATTATTCTCATACCTGGAAATCACAAACGTGCAAAATCCCACAGTCAATCTATTTTCAGTCGGGTTTATTTTTAATGCTAAACTTCCTTGCTGGTACAGAAATTGCCTGAACTAGCAGTACTTCTGTGAGGAGGTCAATAATTCAATATTAACCAAAACAGATTTCCTACGATTAAGCTCTAGTGGTTTTTATTTTGGGTACCAGAGATTCTTTGCATTAGAAGCAGACTTCATTTTGCAAAGAGAGCAATAATTTCTTATAGTTTTTACTTCTAACACTTCATTTAGCAGCCACCAGCACATTTATTTGCAAAGCTAAAGCAAAAGCCAGCAACACTTAACAGGTAATTGTTCTTCAAAGCCAACACAACACAATAAAAATTCAAGAGGAGCTGGGTCAGTTACTAAAGCTGAACAGACACATGAGGAGCAAGGAAGGGGATGCCAGATGTCCAACTGCAACACCTAAAAATGTCTGTATAGGTCACTTGCAATCTGTTGAGTGACTCCTTTTCAGTTTATTTCAGTAGAAGACTCCTACAACTCCTTTGGTTTGTAAGGTACTGGAAAAAAATGTCCTGGGAAGTGTCAGAGTTGCCATCCTTGGAATTGTTGAAAAAACGTGTGGATTTGGCCCTTGAGGATGTGGGTTTGTGGTGGACATGGTGGGAGAGCAGGTTTTATGGTTG
The DNA here is from genome assembly GCF_009819655.1 of Sylvia atricapilla. Lineage (NCBI taxonomy): Eukaryota > Metazoa > Chordata > Aves > Passeriformes > Sylviidae > Sylvia > Sylvia atricapilla. Next base: position 6,798,651 of record NC_089148.1, read on the forward strand.
GACATGATTTGGAAGGTCATTTCCAACCTTTACAGTTCTGTGATTCCTCCATGATTTTCAGTGGAATACACATATGTGGGACAAAAATGGTTCTGACTTAAGAGCTGGCTCCATAATTTAATCTCTGAAATTTCTGACTTACCTAATAAATGAGACTTCTCTACCCTCAATTGTTAACTGAATGTATTGAGCTTTTTTCTCAAACTATTAACTCCCCAAATATTCAGGGCTTGGGTTGCTTTTGAATGATTTCTCCGGTAATAAGAAACTTGCAGTGAACTTTGGATTTCCATCCTTTAAAACCATTGACTTGCAGTTAGCCTATGAAAAGCATAATTGATTTCCATTTAGCTGTAATGGAATTTCTGCCTGGGCTGCATGGAGTGGGGTGAGGGATGTGGAGTGCAGTGAATCACTGTCCCCGGGCTCGCTCCCAGGGGTGGGAGCTCCCTGGAAATAAAATCCCCATGTCTCTCCTGAGTCGATTCACTGCTGCAGTCAGTCAGAAAGGGATGTTTCTGAGCAGAGGCAAGGGCTGCATGATCGACCATAAAGCTTCTCTAATGAATTAAATTACACCAGTGATACTTCCTTATTGTTCTAGGCAGGAGTGCCCGATACCCAGCAGCCCATGGGCAATAATACCGAGGAAGTAACAGAATCTCAGCTGATGTCAGTTATTACTTTCCCATTTCCCCTATCAGCAAAGGGTTTTAGAGCCATAGATTGGGACTACTAGTCTGAAATACATTTGGAGAGGTCAGGAGGTGCAATTGGAAGTCCTCTGGGAAAGATTTTCTACTCCTCTTAAAGACAATTCACATCAAAGAATGCCTTATTTTGAAGTCTTTCACTTCAAAAAGGTGCTCTGAAAGGGTCTGAAAGAGATTTTTAGTAATATCTGCCATGTTAGTGTCACAGTTTCTGTTGCTGGGATGTTTCATATAGGATATGGAGCTAAGTTCTGAATTAGTTCCTGCTCTGTTTGTGTCTGCATTCTTCTGAGGATGTGTACAACTCCTTAATCCTTCTGGGCAGATTCCTGGTGCTTTACAGGAGGGAATTTAGTGTTGTATTCAACAGTTTCCTCAAGGGGGAACAGACACTGATCTCTCCTCTCTGGTGACCAGGAACAGGACCCAGGGAAGGTCTGGAGCTGTTCCAGGGCAGGGTCAGGCTGGAGATCAGGGAAAGGTTCTCCCCCAGAGGGTGCTGGCACTGCCCAGGCTCCCCAGGGAATGGGCACGGCCCCAAGGCTGCCAGAGCTCCAGGAGTGTTTGGACAATGCTCCCAGGGATGCACAGGGTGGGATTGTTGGGATTTCTGGGCAAGGCCTGAAGTAGGACTGATGATCCTTGTGGGTTCCCTCCTGCTCAGGATATTCTGTGATTCCATGATTCCTCCCTACAAGTATCTTGGATGGTCTGCACTAAAAATTTTCAGTAATTCTGGCTTCCTAACCACCTAAGAGGAAGCTTTGTTTACCAATCAGTTTTGTTTGCTAGAAACATTTTGATTTTTTTTCTCTTTTATGTTTTAAACTAAGAAGGGTGAGCTCCTCCCCATCTCTCCCAACACCAGCCATGAGGGAGAGTCAAGGCACAGGAGGCTTTGTACTGACTGCACTGAGAGACACCCTTTCCTTGGGTAACAGATGATGTGTTCAGTCTGTGCAGAGATTTTGCATTTCAAAGGAAAGCCCTTAATAGTAACCAACCCTCGTGTTTGCTGCTGCTCACTTCAAGAGGGGAGTGTTATGAATACTTGACAAGTGCAATAAAGTTCACAGAAGAGAAAATATTTTTTGCCTCTTTGCAACATTTACTCTTTTATTCGACCTTTTAATGAGGTTTTATAAAACCCTAATGGGGTCTGGCTCCTGCTGATGTCAGCAGAGCTTCATGGGGTGACTTTGGTCCTCCATGTGGAGCTCATTCCCAGCTGGAGGTCTGTGGTGGGGAATCATCTCCATCACTGTCAGAAGTTGGAGTGCTCATTCCAACTATCACCTCACAGTAATTACACAGAGGATGGGGTTAATTTTTGATCCCTCTGTCATTTACTCCAAGACACATCGTTTTAATGTACACACTGACACATGGAGATGGACCATTTATGAGGGGTGATGGACTCCACTGCCATTAAGTTTTAATGAATCATTAATTTTCTAGACAGATGTAAAACAAGACTCTGATATTCTGTTCTTCATTCCCAAGGTTGACTTAAAAGTCAGTGACCTCTCCTGATTGAGTGGTCATTAAACTAGTCTGAACTACAGTAATTTTAATCTTCAGAGCATATAAAAATTAGCAGTTTAAAAAAAATGCAGATTTTTTGCCTAACACTCCGGCTTATTAATTTCTACATTAAAATTATGCACAGAATTCTCTTCAAATGCACCTGAGAGAACCTTTTAGATTCCTCAGTTTCCTTTTTTCATGGTGAAATTCTATCCAAAATTTTTACATAATGCTGAAAGTATTTCAGGAGCTTGATCTGCTAAGATTTGAATTTTAAGGATTTAAGTTATGTCTCTCAGCTAAAATTCATATGAAAGGAAGAAGACAATGGGTGGAACAACAATGCATCCCTGTCCTCAAGGGACAGGGGTTGGAACCAGGTGGTCTTTGAGGGCCCTTCCAACCCAAACTATTCCATGATTCCATGTTGGTGTCCCCAGAGGATCTGAGGAGGTGAGGAACCTTTTTCTGGTGTAGATTTTGTTTCCTGCCCCATTCCTTGACTGTGGGCACAGCTTCTGTCCTGGGACTGATGGCCCAGCTGCACCAGGAAAACCCACACAACTCATTTTTTGGGATCACTGGATAGGCTTAACCTCCCCTTAAAGAATCTGTTGTCTTGAAGAAGGCTCCCACCTTCACACTCTGCTCCATCACAACTGAGATTTTACTGTGAAATAAAAATCCCTCAGGTTTTGCCATGTCATGTGTGGCCAAACCGGCTTTTTCTGTTCTCCTCATTTGCTATAAACCATACGGTTGATTTGGCGTGAACACATGAACTTAACTTCTGCAGATACAATACTAAGTATTTTTTAATTTAAATATAAGTTGGTTTTGATTTTTAGGGGTTTTTGGGGGGTGATTTTTTTTTTTTTACTTGGTTTGTTCTGTTGCTGCAAGCTTGTTTGTGGGTTTTTTTGGCAGTGCTGGAATGAAATGCTGATTTTTGACAAAGCCCAAGGCCAGGTTGGATGAGGCTTGGAGCACCCTGGGCTAGTGGAAGGTGTCCCTGCCCATGGCAGAGGGTGGCACTGGATGGGCTTTATGGTCCCTTCCCACCTAAACTATTCCATGGCATTATGGTCCTTTGTCATTGTGCCTCCTTGATCCTCCTGTGAGTGACTTGCTCATCCAGTGAGTGAAAATTGAAGTAATTTTCACTGCTAAGCAAGATTATTATTTTATCCCTCAGCATATAAAAATTATGAAATGTCTTATTGAAGCTGGATGGCATATAAGTGAGCAAATTGGAAGTGGAGGTGGTAGTTAAGTACATATTATTTACCCAAATATCTGCACAAAGAGCAAAGAGTAGTTCAACTTTCACAACCGAAGGAAGATCCAAGCTCTTGCAGTGAGAAGAAATAGATGCAAAGTACTTTTTTTAATCTCTCCCAATATTTCAGGATTGTTGTTTTACACAGATTAACGTAACAAAAAAATAAGCAGCAAAACAGCACCACTTACAACAGTGTTTTCAGAAATTTAATAAGAAGTCTCAATTTCTTATCCTAATCACGTTCACCAGTTTAGTGTTTCTTCTTGTCCTGCTCCTGAAAAGCATCAGGATAATTTTCTTCTCACAAGTCCTATTGATTGCTGTCCTGTAGAAGTTGAACGTATCTGCACTATTTGTTTGGGTTTTGTTGCCAGTCATCCATTTTTGTTTGTATTCTTTTTTTCAGTTCTGCTGTAAAATTCAAGTCAGTCTTGTTGGGAAGTACAGGGAACTTGGGAGCAGGTTGCCCTGAGAACTTCACTGTATTTTCTAGAATCACCTATGCAATTTCTAGGCACACTTATTGGGAATTCTTTCCAAAATTACTGAAGTGTGAGGGGGCAGGAGCTGCACAGAGGGGCTTTTGTGGACTGACCATGACACCCCCATTGCACATCTCCCCTTGGGAGGGTTTAGGAGACTGTGTGTGGTGGAGGGTGTTGTTTTAATTTGATTTTGCTCTCTTTATCCCAACATGTTTTAGTTGGTGATCAATTAAATTAATTTTCCCCAAGCTGAGTCTGTTTTGCCTGTGACTACAATTGGTAAGTGACCTCCTTGTTTGTTTTCTTTTCTTTTTAATCACTGTCCATAAGGTTTTTCATCTCATTTCTTCCCCTGCCCTGTTGAGGAGGGAGATCAGGAGAGCAGCTGGGTGGGCTCTGGCAGCCAGCCCAGGTCAACATCTTTATATGAATATATTTACATATTATACCAGTATTGGTATGGGGAAAAGTGCTGCTTTGGGATCAGCTTCCATAGAACACCAAGTTTTACAGCAATGTCAGGACAGATGAAGGTGGAAGAATCTCGAGGGAACAATTAGGGAAGTATGAGAGGGATGTAACAGAATTTATTTTGTTTATTGCCATTCTTTGCATTCTTTCGCCTTTTAGGAGCACAAAATCATCCCAAATTGCATCAGTTTTAAGACTGCACAGAAGATTATCATTCGAGGCGGGGAGATTTCACCACAGCCCCCCACGAGTCTGCCCAAAACTTCCCTGGTTTAAGAAGTGCTGTGTCATTTCACGGGCTGCAGTTGGGAGAAGCAACATCAGTTCTCAAGGGTTGCTGTCAGATCTTTACCCCAGCACATTATTTTGTGAACATGGAGAGGATAGGAGTAGCTACCTACTCGTAAATATTTTTTGCTTGTTAGATTATTAGTTTGAAAGCTTGAGGTGAATTAATTTGGGTTGATTATCTACTAGTAGAACAGAATGGTTTTGGCATAAGGACTTCAGCTGTGGTCAGACCTTCAACTCCACATGATGAATTGCTCTGGTTATGATGCTCTCGTTTCAATAATTATTATGTTGCATAAATAAAATATTATCATAATATATAACACTCATTCTAAATTAAAAAATCTCCAAAAACAAACAAACTAAGACACAAACCCAAGCTGACATTAAGTTTTGTAAAAAGAGTTAAATTTAGAATTCCAATGATTATTGAGGAATTCATTTACTCAGTTGAGACATTGGCACAGTTTGCCCAGAGAATACCTCTTAGTGAAAGGTTCCCTGTCCATAGCAGGGGCTGGAATGAAATGAGAATAATTTTAAAATATATAAAAAAAAAAATTAAAGAAAAATGCTTATATAGGTCAGATGGTCACTCAAACTAGAGCAGAAGAACACTTGGTGTTTAATTCTGGAGCTTAGCAATGAGCATTTTCTAGTGGTTTGCCAGTAAAAGAAACTAGAATTTGTTCCCTTAAATGTAAAACAAAAAATATTGAAAATTTAATACTTCTTTTCCAGGAAGGTCTGTTTCAGTCAATAAGTACCTTGTGAAATGACAAACTCTATTGCAAACAAGAAAGCTGCTTTAAAAGGGTGTTTAAAACATGCAGCATATTAAAGCACATTTTATGATTCACGTAACCTAAACATGAATATAAATTGATGATTTTCTTCTTTCTTGTGCTCGACTGGAAATGTAAGTGGTTTTTTGTTTTGTTTTGTTTTGTTTTTTCCAACAACCTACCAATGATTTTTCAGAGCAAAGAGTCTTTCTATGTCATTAGACTTTGCCTACATGTGAATACGTAAATGCCACTATAAATATTAGCATTTGCCTTGGGTGAAGGATGTAAATATGGCTTTGGGAAATTTGGAGGTGAGAGATGAGGAAAGGGAGGAAAGAGTAACAAGGAAAATACAAGGTTTTCAAGTTCCAAAGCTCAAACTCAATTTTTAGAGTTAAAATTTGTGGGTGTTTCACTGTACTTTCAGCTCATGCCCCTTTTTAAGCTTACATTTAGTCTGGATTTAGGATTTCCAAACCATTGAATTTGAGTTTGTTTGTTTCATGTGGAAAATTCTAACAGTTCTATAAATGCGTAAATCCTCTGACAAGGTGTGTGTGCATGTGAGGAAATTCTAAGTAGAATAAAAGCACAAAAGCTCCAGGGGGAAGTGGGAAGAGACTTGGACATACTTCACCTGAGTGCAGTGACTCCCAAACCCCTCTTTCTTCATGGAATGTGACATTTCTGTCTCAGTAGATGAGACTCCAGAAATACTGACTCAGTTTTTACATAAGGTCACTAAAATTTCCTGAATATCTACAAGTATTGGTGAGTTCTTTTGTATATCACAGAATCTCAGACTGGTTTGGGTTGAAAGGGACCTTAAAGCCCATCCAGTCCCATCCCCTGTCATGGGCAGGGACACCTTCCACTAGATCAGATAGTTCCAAACCCCATCCAACCTGGCCTGGAACAATTCTAGGGCCCTGAACAAGATAGGTGCCCATTATAGGGAGAAACAGAAAACAGGAAAATTCCACTCTTTCCAATAAAAAGTGCAGCAGTCAGCTCTGAGAGCAGTGCAGCAGTCAGCTCTGCAGATAAATTAATTTTTCTGAAAATATCTACTTTTCTGCAGATATTAAAGTGCTACAAAAATGAGTAATTTCAACATCAAATAATCTTATTTAGCTTAATTGATATGGTGAGGTTAATGTTATACCTCTGACAAGCCACAAATAAACCTAATTTAAATATTGTAGGCAAGAATGTCCCTGCCCATGGCATGGGGTGGAATGAGATCATCTTTAATGTCCCTCCCAACTCAAACCAATCTGGGATTCCAGGAATACCCTGCTCTGACATTGCCTGTTGTGCAAAGCATCATTTACCAAATCAGTCTGGAGACAGATTCTAGGCGATTTATTTTAGTATGAAATACTTTATCAGAAAGGCTTTCAAGAGCATTTGGGGAAATTTAAATAATTTTAATTCTTTAAATTTTAATTCTTTAAAGCACAGCTGATGCAGGCTTCCAATGGAAAATTGGAGTAAAAGAGCACTAACAGCGTCTAGACACTTTGTTTCCTGTGATGATAATTCTTTGTGATGGTCTTGGAAAACAAAACAGAGCAGTCCTACCTGGCTTGGGAGACCCTGGCTTGGCCCAGGGGTCAGGTGGAACAGAAATTTGTGGGCTGGAGTATCAAACAGAAAACATGGTTTAATCTCTGCAGTCATCACAGCCTGAAAAGGCTTCAAACGCCTGCAAAAATTGCTGGGGGGGCTGTTGAAATTCCTGACTTGGAGATGCTCCAAACTGGAGCGGGCAAAGCCCTGAGCAACCTGACATCCTCTGCCCCTGTGCCAAGCAGGGGCTGGGATGGAGATTTCCAGAGGCTCTTCCCAACCTTTATCATCCCCTGGTGCCGTGATTTGAAAGGGCAGAGGAAATTAGTCCCCACTTTGCTCTGGATCCTGGTGGCTGAGGATGCAGAATCCCAAGTGCTGGAAGGGACAGGGATAATATTGCAGCAATTATGGATTTCCTTCCTGAATCTGGAGCAAGAGTTCACAGGAACCTGGCCTCGAGGAACACCATGTCCTAGGAAGGCATCCTGACCTTAAAATATTTCAGGCAGACTTTTCTGCTGTGTTATTAGCTATTAACTTAGTAAAATATGATACTCTTTAAACCCCTGTTTGCTGAGTGATGAGTGCTTCCTTGGTTGGTTTAGATACACAGAAAATAAATACTTTTTAATGAGGCCAAGGACAAATAGAATAACTCCTGATGACTGAGATTTTTTTCAATCATTTTTATACATCATAAATATAAAACCCAAACATGCTCTTTGGTCGTATACACAGACATACAGGGTCTCTCTTATTGATACACAGAAAATATGCTTCTGTGATCAGGAACAAAAGTGCAGAATCACTTACAAAATCATGGGATCATAAAATGTGCAGATGGCCTTGTATGCAGTAACCTAGGCCTTCCTGTCTGATTTTGAATGGCTTGACAAGAAAAAGAGTTTCATCCATCTGTCCCTACAGGAGAATGAGTGAGAAAAGTTAGTATTTAATGGGTAATTTTCAGCTGAAATGTAGGATTTGCTCACTTGATGTTGAAATATCTCCTACAAATACAGCCTTTGCAATGTAAAGAATGAATGTTGGAGAAAAATGACCTATAACATTAGAGATTTAAAGAATATGACCTATTCAGCTTTTATAAAAGAAGACTGAAATGCAGCTTAATCAGGAAGTCAAACCCTTTGCATTTACAGATATTTCAGGGAAAATAATTTAGCCGAGAAAGTCACAGTGAAAACCAGGGCTGGAAGCTCAGGGAAGATGGATTCAAACTGGAAATGTGCGGGGGATTTGGAATGGTCCAGACATTCAAAAGAGCAGCAGTGATTTATAAAGGAAACAGGAAAAAGAAAAAACATGATAGGTATTTTCCATTGCAGTGTCTTCAGGATAAGTGTTTCAAGAATATATGGTTCAGTTGAACACAGAATATTGGACACAAAGAAATATTAAGTCAAAGTTAATGGTCTGCACTACTGGTAGAAAATTATTTTTCCCACCCTACAAATGCACCGATGGAACAATAAGCATTACATCCATCCCATAAAGGAGTTGAAAGTCTTTCATATATTCTGAAATGGAAGCAATTCCCGTTCCAGGAACTCCAAAGAGATTGAAATAGTGAACAAATGTCAGGGGAAAGCAAAGCCATTTTCTACTAAAATACAAAGGAAGAAATAATTTTGCTGGAAAACATGTGGAAATATTTCACACTTGTGTTTTTCCCTCTCTCTAAAACAATTTAACTGTCTGAAAGATAGATTCTTTCTGTTGTACTGATCAGGAAGAAATGTTTTGGGTGGGCTTTGGTTTGGGGTTTCTTTGTTCTTGGTTGTTGGGTTTGTTTTTTTTTTAATGTTCTTGGGGGTTTTTTGTTTGGTTGGTTTTGTGTTTATTTTGTTTTGTTTGTTTGGGTTGGTTTGGTTTAGGGGGTTTTGTTGTTTTTGTGCTTTGTTTTTTGTTTGCTTGTCTTTGTTTTTGGTGTTTTATTTTTGTGGGTTTTTTCTTTTTTTTTTAGTTGTGGATTCTGGAAAGTAAACCAGACTTGAAGTTACTTGCAGAGGTCATTGCCTTCATCAGTCAGTAGCTTTGAAATATGTTGTTTATTGTGCTCACTACATTCTCCTTGCAGAAGATATCTGAATGATAATTCAGAAAACAACTTCATTTTCTACCAAAATAATTTTTGAGACCAACCCCCCTCTCCAAAACCCCAAAAAATCAAACCACGCTTTTAACCCTTAGAATATGGTTATTTGCAAGTGTATTTCTTCTTTCCCTTGACATCCTCTTTGGAAGACAACAGTGAAGCAGGACTTCCAACTTCCAGTTCTTTTAACAGGATCCTGCTTTAAGGATTATTGAAATAGCCCACCATTAAAGGATCGATTTCCTTCCCAAGCTATGCTTCCAGGATGTCATAAATTCCTCTGAAAATAAGGCCTCCAAGTTATGGGGCTTTTGCAGCAATCCTCACATGAGAGGTTTGCCATTCAGATTCTGTTCTTTGCTTCTCCTCATCACATCATTTAGTGGGATAGGAAAAGTGCAAGATCACAATAACATCCACTCATAATAAACAGAAGTATTTCCACATCCAGGAGTCGCTGTGTGTGACACTGGATCCTTGGGGGCTGGCAGATGTGAGGTTCAGAGTCAGAGAATCCCAGAATGGTTTGGGATGAAGGGATCTTAAAGCCCATCCAGGGCCACCCCCTGCCATGGGCAGGGCCACCTTCCACTACCCCAGATTGTTCCAAGCCCTGTCCAATCTGGCCTGGGACACTTGCAGGGATCCAGGGACAGCCACAGCTTCTCTGGGCACCCTGTGCCAGGGCCTCCCCACCCTCACAGGGAACAATTCCTTCTCAATATCCCATCCATCTCTGCCCTCTGGCAGTGGGAAGCCATTCCCCCCTGTCTTTCACTCCAGTTCCTGATGAATTGCCCCTCTCCAGTTCCCTGTAGCCCCTGCAGACCCTGGAAGTTGCTGTGAGGTCTCCACACAACCTTCCTTTCTCTGGGCTGAGCATTCCCAGCTCTCCCAGCCTGGCTCCAAAGGAGAGATGCTGCAGTCCCTCAGCAACTTCATGGCCTCCTCTGGAATTGCTCCAACATTTCCATGTCTTTATCATGTTTGGGACACCAGAACTGGAGGTTGCACTGCAGGTGGGGTCTCACCAGAGCAGAGCAGAGAGGGAGAATCAACTCCCTCAAAAGAAGGAAGATGTGGGGTTTTTTCTTATGACAAAAAAAAAAGAATTTTTTATCTTTAAGGATATGATCTTTTTTTCTTAGGAAGGAAAAGACTGATAATACTGCAGGGAAAATACAAAGTCAATTTGCTTTGGCAAAGGAATGAAATGTCCTGTCTGGAGAGCTGGACTAGTTAATAAACCAGCAACTTTCTCCCTGTTCTGCCACGAGAGTGGGCAATGTGTTTTCACCTGTCCATGTGGTTCATTACCTTTCTCTGGTAAAAATGGGAGGGAATTATCCATCTTTTTAGAGCAGCTGTTGCAGTGAAGCTCCAGATGGTGGCTGTACTCACTGCATTGCAATATAATAGACCAAACCTAATACTTTAATAATGAAGAGTAGAATAGAAGCATCTTTTTATTGGCATGATGAATAAAAGGCATGATTCTCTCAACAATCTTAGATAATAATCTGTGAACACTATCATATCTATCATCTCACACGAGACTTTTGCCTTTACTAATAAAAAACCTGAGGCTTTGTAGGGACCACAGATTCTCAAGACTTTTCTGGTTTTGTCTTAGACTGAGATGATTTTAGATTTGTCAGGTCTGATAACAGTTGTTAAGCAATCAACATTTTGATGTAGTTTTACTTCACTTTATAGAGATAAAAAGTAATTTTTCTGTGCGAATTGAATTGTCTTTGCCATCCAGAATGAATAGTTGTGGGGAAGGTTTTGCAGACATGCTGATCCCAGGAGTCTCCCTCCAATCACAACAGTCAATCTGTGGTTGTTACAGGGATAAAGCCTCACATCCTTCAGGTAAAACCACTTTCAGAGGGAACAGAAAAGAACAGCTGGATAATAAGGATCAAAGGAAGAGAAGGAGCGTTTTGGCAGGCTCTGCAGGGAAAATGTCTCTAAAAATCCAAGTAGATCCCAAGAATATTAATATCCTCCTCCTCCTCCTGGCGAAAAGGAGGAAGATGCCATGCATACCCCACTACCCCCATCAAGGCCTCAGGGTGCAGGAAGTTCCCCACCCCTGAGCAAAAACTCCATCCCTAAGGACTTTTGAGTGATTCCAAAAATATGGTCCTAGGAGGCTGATCTTGATGCACCTTTAGTGCATATATATTAAATAATATAGATATAATTTATATAATATAGAATCTCCACTTGAGGTGCTATATAATAATATAGCACCTCAAATGGAGGTACAACATTATATAAATAATATATATATTATTTAAATATATTATTTTTATATATTTAAATAATTTGAAGATATTAAAATATATTAATATATTAATAACATTATAAATAATATAACAACAAATTTATTAATGATAAAATAAAATTTATTTAAATATATATATTATGTAATATATATAAACCGACCAAGACAAGGTTCACTCTCTGATGTATCAGTGAGGTGATTCATGTGTTAATATCTGTTTTTCATCAAATCCAGCTTCTCTGGCTCATATTTCTTTACAGGGTTTTATGCTACATCCACTGACTACAGCTGGGTTTTTAAACTCTCCTTGCTCAAGGAAGCTCCAAGATTGTTTGTAAATTGGTGCCACCAGTAAGCTCCTGCTCGGTGGTTAAACCTGAATTACTCAGCCCCAAGGCTCCCACAATAATCCATTTGTGATTCTTCAACGACCCTGCAAGAAGCCAAGTATTTAATTGCCTTCTCCCTCCAACCTCAGTTGCCGATGGAAATCCACATTTAAAAGAAAATAAGAATATTGACCTTTTCTTTCCAGGTAATACCAACTAATTATGACACATTCAGACCACTTAATCGATGCATTGTAAGATAATTGCTCTCAGCAAGGGCCAGGATGTGTTTTGCTGTAGGCAAAAAAATATTCAATAACTACTTAATTACTTAAATTGTGGCATTTTCAGCTCTTGATGTGTCTGAGCTGAAATGCAGCCCCTCGACCACGGACAAGCTGGACTCAGGAGAGGCTGGACAAGTCAATTACAAACCATTGGAGCACACAGGGCCATGACATATATTTAAACCCTCTGACAGAAAATGTGCCAAGCAAGGCAAGTGGAAACTTTAATTAGCTGATCTTTAAAGTTGTATCTTATTTCCTGCAGAATAAGTTCTAATCCTTGTACTGTTTTGACAGATTTTCTGACCTGAACAGAATTTCTTTTGCTGACATGCTAATCCGGATTTCATTTAAAATTATCATTTATATTTGCTCATTGTTCCTTTTGCTGAATTTAATTAGAATTTTTCCAGGATTGGCTGAAGGCTGTTTTGGGGAGGGAATTTGTACGACAAGCTGCAGAATGCTGGAGAAATTATAACCCTGGGCTTTTTTAAATTAAATGAAAGAGAAGGGTGAAAAATTAAAAGTATGCTGCAAAAGTATTAATCTCACTTCGCACACAGAAATTCATAAACTCAAACATTATGCAAGTCTTGTTGAAAGTTAGAACAAAACAGCACAGTCTTATTACTGCTCCTGCATTGTTCTGTCCTTCAGCTTTTCAGATTTAACTGAGTTTTTGTGTCTGCAGAAAGGCTTGAATTAGAAAACCACCAAACATAAAAAAATGTGTGGAGGCGAAATGTTTTTCTGTAGAAAAACCAGTGCTAAAAATCCCCTGGAATTCACACTTGGCTGAGCTGTTGACTTCTGTGTTAGAGGACAGCATGACACATCACAAGTGAAACACTGATTTTTACAAGCACTTTTAACTGTGGAAGGGATTTTTATTTATTTAAAAATTACTTATTTTTATTTTATTTAAAGGGTTTTATTTTTTTTCCCCTCTGTTATAACAACACGGAATCCAGGTGAAGCACAGGAACACAAAATCACCCGAATCAGTAAGTTTGCCATTCTCCTGAGTTGCCTGACTAATGGATCAGGTGAATTTGTGAACTTGGGGATTTTAAGCAGACGATCCTCAACTCACCAGCTAAGATTTGTGTTTTCCCAACACACATAAAAGGCAAAATCCCCCATTTTCCTCAACATCATTTTGTTTTAGATGTCTGGATTATTTTTGTGTGTATGTTTTCTTTGCAATTTTCCATTAAATTAATTGATTAGTTTTTCTAATTACTGGCCATTTCCAAGCCTGAATAATGAGACAGTTTTCAGCAAGAATTGCTTTTATTTCTGCATTCCAGCATGACCATTTCCTGAAGATTTCTTCCTCTCTTAGAGTAAAATAATTATAATAAAGTAAATTTTAGATTGCCTTGAATGGCATTTTAATGTAACAAATCCCTGACATTCCACCTGTTGTCCTTGGTTCTTCCACCCAAAAAGGAAAAAAAAGAAATCCAGTTTGATGTAGTTACAGAAGCAATGCCTGTCAAAGGAAAGGCTCTGTAATGAAGCACTGGGAAGATTTGTCACACATTAAAGAGTTCTTGGAAATGTCAAACTTGCCAGTGCTAAATCCAGGATTTGAGCATGAGCCCCTGAGTAAGCTCCTGCCTTGAAAGAAATAACTTGTATGAAACTTCAGAACAACATTTTTGAGAAGCATTTTCTCCAAATTTTCTGTCTTTAAATGTCTGTCACAAATATGAATCCTTCCCAATTAAGCTCAGGAGGTTTTCCTTTCATCCTGTTTTCTTTTCCAGCAGGAATCTAACAAGAATGATTCCACTGTTGGTTTCTCTAAGAAAATCTTAAAATGCTTCTGGGCATTTATATCTGCTGAGTGCATTAATTTCAAGCAGACCTTCAAAATTGAAATATTTGAGTAATTTAAAGTTGAGATCCCAGTTCTACATGTACAGAGCCCTTCACCTGTGGAAGTTTGTGCCCACCTCTGATGCCTGACAGAAACACCATTGTTACACGTGAGCAAGTCTTTTCTGTGCTCCCTCTGACACAAAATCAATGGGCAGAATAAAAACAGCATAAAGAAAATGTTGAGATTGCTCATTCTGTTAACAGTTCCCCTCGAAACCACCTCAGGAATCAGATTGATTGATGACAGCTTCTCCTGAATCAGATCTTCAAATTATCTCACTTCTCCTCTGATTTGTGTCAGTTGAGATGCATTAAATAGACAAAACTGCATGAGGTGAGACAAAAAATGTCTACTAAAGACGTTAAACAATTCTGAGAATTCATGGTCACATTTATGCATTGCTTCCATGATACACTGTAATGTTTGTTCTGGAATTAAAATAGTTTTGGATGTTGCAGGTATATTGGAAGCTAGAAATGGCAAAGAAAAATTAACTCCTTCAAAATCATAGTAATACTGGTTTTTACATAAATTTTTGAAGTGCTAATAACTGATTTCAGGACACTACATATGATAAGTACAAATAAGTAAGGTCACAGGTAACACCAGGCTGGGTGGGATGTGGATCTGCTGTGGTGCCTTGGGAATGCTGACCTGAAACAGAGGCTGGACAGAGCTAGAGAATAAAGGAGATATTTATTGAAAGGCCTCTAGGATACACCTTGGACAGGACAGGGCCTGACCAGGGCTACACCCAAGGTGGACTAAGAATGGTCACAAGGTCTCACACAAAAGTATAAATTTTCCTCCATTTGCATATTGGGGTTTAATTGTCCAGTTCCAGCTTCAGGTTGTCAGGTCCCATCCTTCTTGTTCCTCCCTTCAGCCCACCACTGTTTGTGCTTTTGGGCCTGAAAGTTGTCCTTGGTGTTCAGCAGGAAAAGGATTTGTTTTGTCTCCCTGCTCTGTGCAGAGCTGAGTGACACTGAATGTGAGGCTCACAACTGCAGCCCTGGGCAGCACAGAATCTGAAATACATGAAAGCTGAAACTAAAGGCATCAGCTGGAGGGCAGGAAGGATCTGCAGAGGAATCGCAGATTGGACTCAATGGTCTTGGAGGCTTTTTCCGACATTAATTACTCAGTAATTCTATATAACGTCTTTCATTTTCTTCAGTATTGCTACATTAGAAGTTGTGAATCAATCACAAAGTTCTTTTTCTTTGTAATTGGGAAAATCCTAAAAATGCAATCTGAAGATTTTGCTTTTTAATACTGATTTTCCATTTTCCTGTTAGATATAGAAACTTGTAAAAACTCCCTTTCTTTGCAGTATTTAATTCCCCAATGACACACATATACACAATATATACACAACTATACAATATATACAATATATTGTACAATACAATATACAATTATACAATATATTATTACACAATATATACATTTATTTATTGCAGCACAGAGTAGGCACATTTTAAAGTCCCAATCCAGGGAGGGATTTGTACATGACAAAGCAGAATTCTGATGTATTAATGCCAGTTTTCTGGGGTTTTCTTCATTCTCTCTGTCTCTGTCAAGGTGCCTTGTCAGAACCTGGCTGGAAAACAGATTTCTGAAATCTATTGTCATGTTCAGACTTGAAACGCTTGAAGACTTCTGATGTCCTGTAAATCAAAAATTATTTTGAAGCATTCAGGTGGTTGAGCATTCAGGGAGGCTGAGCAATTTTTGTCTGTCTAAAAGCTGGGGAACAAACATCAACAAACTTCAATGAGACATGCATAAAAGTCTGATCTGTTCATTTAAATTTATATATTTTAACCAAATCATTTAGATTATATATGCTAGAGAAGTGGGAAAACAGAAGATTGTGCATGAGAAGCTTTAAAAAGAAGTATATCTTATCCTCAAGTTCAATGGAAAATCCTGTTATCTCAAGATGGAGGCAAAGGAAATAAAAGAATCCCATCACTTCCTTGGCACTGTGGGTGTTTCCTTTCTGAGTAGTATGAACTTGCCTGTTAAATAACAAGTACAAAGAAGGAGTTTGAGCTTTGTGTTCCAGTGCATTTGATATACAGATTCCCTTTAGTTTGCAAACCATAGTTCTGGTGTTATTTTTATTATTATTTTTTAAATTATATTTTATTATTTTATCTTCACTTTCTTTCGAATACCCTGGGCAGGCTTCCTTAGTTCTGGTTGCCATATATGCTTTATCACTGTGGCAATTTCGGAATCCCAGAATGGTTTGGCTTGGAAGGAATCTTAAAGCCCATCCAGTCCCACCCCTGCTATGGGCAGGAACATCTTCCACTGTCCCAGGTTGCTCCAAGCCCCATCCAACCTGGCCTTGGACACTTCCAGGGATCCAGGGACACCTAAAAAAATAATCTGATTAAGAATAGGAAGGTAAATAAATTGTCTACAGACAATGTCTCTGTGAAATTGCCTTTTTGCATGACGATGATTGGATGCATTTTTATCTGGTAGTTACATGGTGTTTTAATCCTTATTCTTGATAAAATAATACCACAGCTGCGTAAAATTATGAAGGCTCAGACAGTACTTCAAGGCAGAGATCTTTATAATTAACAGCAGGAAAATAATTCTGATGAGATAACCTTGGTCTCAAAACTCTTCCAGAGCTGAAAGAGCGTTCGGGTGTCTGAGCTTTTGATTGCTGTTTTTCCTCAACTTCTTCACTGTTTAATTTCAGGCTTCTGTGAACTTAATAAAGCCAAGTAGTTTGTCATGAAAGTGCTTTGTTTTAGAAAAATAATCACTGTATTCCCCATCTCATTGTCTGTGTGCAGTAGAATTTTTATCCCAAGGCTCTCCTGGTGAAATTCTTCTGTTCAAAAATTTGTGAGGATGATCACTGGATTTCCAGCCTGTGGCTGGCAGGGTGTTAGCTCACCAGGAGGGAACCTGATGTGCCTGAGACAGTGGCATGTGACAGCAAACAGCAACCACAGCAAATTAAGCTTGAAATGAGGTTTCTGGTGGGTTTTGAGCCTTCTGAGTGAGGTGCTGGGACAGCATCAGCTCTTCACAGAGACAAGTCTGGTGTTGCACCAATGGAAGTGACAGTGATTAAACACCAAATTGGTCCATAAAAATGCTACTGTTGGACCTGATAAGTCCAGCCCAAAGGCCATGTCTCTATTTTTTTTCCTAACTTGTCCTGAGTGTTGCTGGTTTTTCTGTTCTCTGAGTGTTGCTGTACATAGGTCTAAATTCAGTTTAATCTTGACAAGATGTTCAGAATCACCAGAGCTCCCTGCAGTTTCTCACCACTGGCTGTTGTCTCTCCTACACTCAACACTGAAACATCATACAGAGACTTTGGAACTTTCCTAATTCTACTCTCTAGTAAAAAACAGCAATGCACCACAGGATTTTGTTGAGATATTTATGCCAGATTTAATATTGTGATGGTCTCAGTCACTCACAATTTTTTTTGGCAAATGCATTAGGAGAACTGCAGTGTCAGAAATAAAATCTGACTTGGAATCAGAAGTGCTACACTGAAATATCACAGGTTTTATCTATTAGGAATGGAATTCAGGAGTCTCTCTCTGTTCTCCGGAATGTTTTTTGCAAACAGGAGAGATGACTCTGATCTGGGCTTTGTCCCAGCTTTTGGTGTAACATCACTTGGAAGACTGAAAGGAGACACCACAGAGGATTTAGGCTTGATGTTCCCCTGGAGATCTGCAGTGGCTTTGGTCTGTAGTGACTGACTGGATCTTCAAAGCAGTTCCTAATCCTTGGGAAAGACTGGTTTATGTCTTATACAGATTGAAACTTTGATAGCAGCAGCTTTGTTATTCCCTCCCGAGCTTGAGGTGAAATAAAAGCTTGTAATGGGCAGAAGGAACACAGCAGACAGGCACCTCCAAATGAAAAATTTATGGTTGTTCTGATTAATGTTTTAACAGCCTAATAATGCTTTAATAGTCGAAATGTTTTAATAGTCCAAGTGATCCTATCAGTACAGAAAAGCCTCATTACTAACACAATGAAAATCATTATATAAAAAGCCTTCCTATATAAAAGAAGAAAACAATGTTGTTGGTGTTGCCTCTGTCATAGTGTTGACCCTTCAGCCTTCCTCCAGGAAAATGGGATGGGTTGAGTTGTCAGACTTTACCTCTCCACATCACATTTCCACCTCCATGTCTTTCCTGGGAGGAATGACATGTTCACTGCAGAGAGGTTTCCTTCTCAAGAACACTAGAAATCATTTCCAGAAATCCTCTTTGTTCCCCTTTAGATAGCTTCATTCTCCACCTTTGGCTGACACCAAAGGCTCATGTTTTGCAGGGATTTGTTTCCCCCAGAATTCAAGGCAAGAGTATATACAAGTGGTCCTTGACCCCTGGGAAGTTCTCACAGCAGCCCAGACCAAGGCCAGCTCCCACAGAGCTCAGGGCTTTGCACCCTCATTGCCATGGACACAAAGGATTCCTCACCCTGGGAGGTTTTGTTTCCTGAGTGCTGCCTCAGCTGAAGGCACAGCTGGGAGAAGCTGACGTCAAGCTGGATACAGCAGCCTTCCCAAAAGTGGTGAAGGAGCCTCTGCTTGGAAAAGACCGGATAGTTTAGGACATGGTACTGGGATAATTCTCATTGTTTCTCCTTGGGCTTCAATCCACAGCTTTGTACTGGTGACCCAGTGACCTGGGACACAAAGCTACTCAGTGCCATCCCAGGGACACTCTGAAAACCTGACCCTCAGGAGGGAAGAGCTTAATTTTTAAAAAAAATTATATTCTTATGTTGAAATTTAATTTGTGTTTTGTTGGGATTGGCTTCTGTGGGTCTGACTGCAAAGTCATCTGTCTGCAATCCTTCCTGAAGGGATAGAAAAAGAAGGAAAAATTGAAGGTCAGGCCTCTGCAGACTGCATTTTCAAACAGATTTTGAAGTAAATAAAGTAGCAAAAGTGTTTTTTAAATTATTATTATTATATATTTTTACACTTCTAGATGTGGGATATTTTTGTCTGTAAGGATAATCTCATCACTGGTGAAGAACCATTATTCTTTTTGTTTTGTTTATTTCTAAAATTTTATTTTACTTGTTCTTTTGGAATGCTTAAGTTTTGTTATTCTTTACTCCCCATAGTCACTATGTGTTTTTGCTTAATGAATTTGCTCCTCAGTCAGTAGAATATATATTATATTATATTATATTATATTATATTATATTATATTATATTATATTATATTATGTCATACCAAGGAAATCAGTTGAACTGAAGACATAAATTCTTCATCCCCTTGTACACCCATACAAATATAAAAATATATATCGGGTATAATTCATTTTTTCTCAGATATTGGCGTTTTCTACATCAGTGTCTTACAATGGATGTTTGCTGAGCTTTTCCTAATTTCATGGTAATGAAATTAACATTTGAATAGTTCATAGATATGTGTTCAATCAATAGATAATGACAAAACTATTCATCTTCTGCACCTTGAAATCGTTAAACGTTTTTACCCTTTGCTTCCCCAAAATTCCTCCAGCAGAGGTGAGCACACAAAAGAGACTCACACAATGAAGATGTGGTGGAGCTATTGACAAAAAGGGCTGTGGCTGTTTAATCTGAAGGAGGTGTTTGGGGAGGAATGTGACATTATTGTCCTGGTGGCAGCACTCACAGATAATCATCTTCATCTAGTTGCTTATGCTGATAAGCCACAAACTGGCATAACTGATTAACAGTTTAGTAATTAAGATATTTACATGCTCTTGTAGCACCAGAGACTCGGTTTTAAAACCCAGTAGATTGTCATAAACACCTGATCCTGTGGGACATGGTTATAGGGTGTGGCTGATAACAATTCGGGGGTGATAGGTCTAGACAGGAAAGTTTCCAGAGATCCCTGTGCTGATCATTCCCTCTTATCTGGTACAAAGCACAGGAAATTCACTTTTCAGGAATAAACAACTAATTCCTGTGGTTGATATTGTAGCATTTCATATCCTGTGGTTCCAGGACAGCAGCAAATGGAAGAAATTTAGAAGAGTTTGATGGTTTTGTTTGAAACCAACAGACACCTACAGGCGGAATTTAGATCCAAAAGTTATGTGATTTAGATTGCAGAACTGTCTTTGAAGGTTATTTGTAAAATTTGGCATTCTTGTCTCTTTACACCCACCTGTATTTTCTAATACAAGGTGAAACATTCTTTTTTGCCACCTTTGGGAAAATTAGCGCATTCCTGCAAACAGGACTTTTTTTATTTTAGGGAATTAAAACTGGTGAGTTTGTACTTTATTTATCTTGTCAGTGCATGCCTTCTTTTGGGAGCAAATGTTCCAGAAGCTGCTATCAAATAATGGATGTTATCTGCATGCTTGAATGGATTACTACACAGGGATTCATCTTGCTTGACTGGTTGGAAATGGATTTATTTTGGTAGATCAGACAGATTTAAACACAGAGTTCTTGTATTTGTAGAGAAATGAGCTTGTTTCAGTAAGACTCCAAATATAGATTTAATATGAGATCATTTATTAACTGTCCATTGTCTTGGTTGATACTGAGTGTAAAATCTGATTATTTTAACTGATAAAATCTTATGTAACTTGTTTTGTTTTCTCTATTTTCTGTGAAGAAAGATCAAGCAGTGCATTTCCATGAATTGCCTCCTGCTCTCACTCTCTTTACCTCCTGGAACATCCTTCATTCTGTAAAAAAAAAAAAAAAAAAAAAAAAAAAAATTGCAATTCTGTGTAATAAAGGAAAACACGTAATTAGTATCTTTAAAAGTGGCATGAGAATATGCCATGACCATAAGCTGACAATATTTGGATAAGTTTTTCAGTGAATAATGACCTTTAAAGACCTTGATGATTCCAGAAAAGTCAGTGGTGATTCACTGTAGTTTTTTCCATAAGTGCAGTCCGTGAGGTGTCCAAGCATTGGGCAAAGTTCCTCTTTGTCAGGTGACAGAAAAGTTCTTTGAGAAATTCATGATAACAAGACAAAGATTCACTGGGCTGTTCCTGCTCCATAACGAAAATTAATGTTTTAGGGTAGATCACCTCATTTTCAGAGCAAAAGAGCAAAGGCCCCCAGCAGCTGTTCCCTGATGTCTCTAAAGTGGCAGAAGTTTCACCTGAAGAGCCTTGCTGAGGAGATCATCCCCGCAGAGACCAGTTTTCATGTTTTTTTCCATGTTTTTTACCACTCTCAAGGCATAAATTGATTTGGAAATGAAGAAGGACTTTGAAGTCATTAGCAAAAAAGCCAGACATTAGAAAGAGAGGAACTGGTCTCTAGAAATATTAGAAAGCTCCTAAGTAACAACGTGGTTGGTGTTTAACCTCTCCCATTTCTCCTGCAGGTGTGTAAATACTTCCTCTCTGCTTAAATTTTAACAGAAATGCTTTGATTGACTTACTCAAACATTGACAAAATTAACATTTATAGAGAGGATCAAGACCTAAGCAGTCCTCATCTCCCTTACCATCATTTTTACTCGTTTTCCTGAGGTAAAATTCACAAAGGAGCCCATTCTTTCTTACTTTTGGAGCAATATATTGGAAGTGTAACACTAAAATGGATTTAACTATAAAATGTATGGAATAGATACTGGTTTCAGACTCTTTAGTTTGAACTTTAGTTGCTGGTTTCACATGCATTATGCCATAACAATTTTTATTCCCTCTCTCTGCTTTAGTCTATGGAGAATGGGGCAAGTTCAAAGTTGCCTTTTTCTGGCTGGGGTAAGTTAAAGATACCTGTACACAATATATTTTTTTAAATAATAATTTTTATTTGTATAGGGCAAAATAAAGAAGCACAATACATAAACTACTTAAACCCTCTGCGATTTTATGAAGTGATTAATAAGAAGAGGTTATCTTGAATCCCATGGAATCAAAGTTCACAGATAATAAATCTCAGCTCCTATCAGAAACAGATCGAGCAACTCAAGCTGAACTTCAGCATTTCTAGGCCAAAAATGGTCTCTTTTCTGTAGCTGCTGTTGAAGAGACAAGATTTTGCTTGTTGCAGTTTTTTATGGGGAGAAACAAAAGTTGTTTAAAGATGAAGTTCTGATTGGTCTCTTCTAGAAAGGGGAGGCAGAAATTTCTGTACATGTGTATAAAGCTATGTATAGCCAAGGCATCTGAGAAAGAAATCCTGTGTGTTTGAGCCTGATGTGTCCCAGGGAGTTACTGACTGGGCTGTGCAGCTGACACAGTTAAAAATAAAGCTCCTTCCACACTTAGAAGATGTGATACAAAAGGTGAAGGCGAGCCTTGCCACCTGCTGTGTCATGCAGAAGGCAGAAAATAGCAGATTGTGCTGGAAGAGTTCCAAAAAGTCAATTTAACCCTTGTCCCATTCACAAACCTGACCTTAAGGAGCACAACATTACAAGCCAAATCCTTGGTTCTGTTTTAGAAAGCTGGGAGAGCTTCAGTCACACCATAAAACTTCACTGGAAAATGTCCTTTGGGTGGTGCTCGGGGCGGGCAGAACGATGCACTGCAGGCCCTGTGGAATGGCACCTGGAAATAAATCCCTCGTTTATTTGCCCTTATTTGACACAGAGCTTACAATGCAAGCCAGTGTTTACATCAGCACAGTCACTAATTCCTGACTGCTCAGCACTCACAGGATGCTGAGGGGGCAGAGGAAAAGCCCAAACCCCTCCCACTGGAAGTCAAGTTTTCCAGCAGTAATGACAATAAATTGAATGATAGGGAAATTATTTCATTTTCTCAATTCTTCCAAAAATGCCAGCTTTGAGGTTTGAAAAAAAAAAAATATGCCTTTTGCATCAACAGACTCATTTCTGGTACAGATATTTTCTGCTCATCTGGCAGGGATGTTTTCCCTGGTTAGCTGGGAATAAAACCCACCTGTGAGGTCGGAGACCAGCAGAAAGTTTTGGGTTGGAAAGGACCTCAAAACTCATCTCATTCCATGGGCAGGGACACCTGGCACTAGAAGGAAGGTTCTTGAGACAGTCTTAAGGGCCTTCCAGGGACAAAAGGCTTTTTGAAGACTTATTTTCACCAACATTTTAAATTTCATGCCCAATCTGGTCTCTTTAGTTTATTCCAGAAAAATTGCTCCTATTTAAAAATATAAACACAGTCATCCTGTGCAAATACATAAATGAGTCTTGGACAAGAAATTCCAAATTTCTCAAATCTCTAAATTTCTCAAAATTCCCTAAATTCCCTAAATCATCCTGTTCTACTATGAGAACTGTGAGCTATTGCCAGGTTCAGTTATCAGCAGTGCTCACAGAATTATTTTTGGCTGGTTATCAGTCTTACCCACCTTAATACTTTAATGAATGCAATAAAGCACCTGGTTTTCTTCTTGTGGCAGTAACAAATTCGATTTGATGTATAAAAGATGAAAAACCCCACAAACAAAATCTTAGTTTCTTTCTATTTTTTTTTTCTAATATGAATTTTTAATATTTTAAAATAATTTAATTTCAGCTACTTTGGATGCAAGATCAACTCGTCATAATCACTCAGGGGAGGATAATTCCTTAAATAAATATTTTTACTTTCATGGATGGGGCTTGGAGCAACCTGGGCTAGTGGAAGGTGTCCCTGCCCATGGCAGGGGTGGCACTGGATGGGCTTTAACCTTCCAACCCAAACCATTCCATGATTTTTTGATTCCCTGCTGTGTTTTCTGTATGACTGCACACACCTGACATACGACATTTCTATATTAAAATAGAACTGAGTCAGTTTTTCATCTTTCAAAGGTGAAGGGGAGGATATTCTAACTTACAGAATGACTTAGAATATATTTATTCTGCTTTCCATCACAATCACTGAATACCAGAGGAGTAGAGCACTATAAATCTTGCAGCAAAATCAGTTTGCAAATGTTTTCGAACAAAGCCTAATGTATTATATTTATGAAATGCTTTATGAAATCAAAGTAAATTAAATAAATAAGCAAATTCCTTTCTAGTTACAGTTTTCAGTATATTATACGATTTCTCATGATAATTTCATGCACATCTTCACACTGAGATTTTATTTCAATCTCAAAAAATCAATTAAAAAGTTAAAAATTACATTTAAAGTACTTCAAGGCATGAGAAAAACTTTAAAGCCTACTATCTATTAACCTCTCCATCCAACCATATCACCAATACCTAAATTTCAGAATACATTTCCAAATATCTCAACCTGAAATAGGATTTTGCTGTTATTTGCTGACTGATGTGTGGAGATGGGCAGTACAACAGAATTCCCCATGATCCCAAGGCTGTGGAGTTGAACTGCAGATAACTGGGAAGTGCTAATTCCTCCTCCAACCAGATCTCCTCTCAGCCCTGTGCCTGCTACATCAGTTTGCTCAGTACGAGATTTTCCACATTTAAACTTTAATTAACATCTTTTCCCTTGGGTACCAGGAATTTGGCAAAGCATCTATCATGAAGAAAGATATCTGTCTATCTATCTGTCTATCTATCTATCTATCTATCTATCTATCTATCTATCTATCTATCTCTGTATATATCTATATCTATATCTATATCATCTATATCTATATCTCTGTATATATCTATATCTATATCTATATCTGTATCTATCTCTATCTATCTATCTATCTATCTATCTATCTATCTATCTATCTATCTATCTATCATGGAGATATCACTTCTCATTCCTGCACCTCTTGCTTATGTGGCAGCAGCCCTTAACAGCTTTACTAATCCAACTTTTTAATGGAGACTATGTAATAAATTAAAGCAGGCTTTGTACTGGATTTTCAGATCCCAAACCCCGGTTCTCTGGGCTCTGTCTGGATTACATCCTCACACTTCTGGACATCTTTAAAGGAACATTTTCTGCTGCATGTTATTTGTACTTACTCAGCATGTCCTGAAGAAGAGGTGTCAAATTATTTCTCTCCCAGGATGTAAGGATAAGAGGATGTTGTTGAGAATAGCTGTGTAGGAGGACATGGATTCAAACATCTACATCTTAGCCTGGTTAATTGTGCAGGAATTTTATTTTGTGCTCTGTCAACAGGCCAGCCTTGTCTCTGGGTAACTGAGGTATGGATGTGGAAGAGGTGACACATCAGACACAGAACTAATGTTTGAAAATAAGCACTAAATTTAATCAATTTTAGCAAATGTAAGGGCTTGACCCTTGTAGTCTCTTTATCCTAGGTTAAAATCTTGTAATCTGGACCAAAAATACTATTTTTAAACTGCTGTCATAATCTATTTTTTTTTCTGCCCCAGAGGATTTGATATTTCTCATCTCCAACAGTTTCTTAAAAACTAGATGAAGTGTCTCTGTTTTATGAGAGGCAGAAAAAAAAAAGAGTTTGGCCGAGAAGAGATGGAAACTCTTTTTCCCAGGAAAAGTCCTCAGAAGAGCTGGGAAAAATATCGGTCCTGAAATCCTCCAAAGAACAGGGTTTGACACAGATTTAAAGATTTTAAATCTGTTTGGGGCTGCTCAGCCATTTCATATGGATAATCTCCGGGGTTTACAAGCATCATCTAGAGAAAGGATTTGGGGCTAAAGTATTAAAGGACATTGTCTTTCTCAGCAAGTGCACACCAGAGAAGAATCATTTCCTTCACCCTCTTATGAGCTGCACACTGGAATACTCCTCAGTCTTAATAAGAATGGGAAATAACTTTTCATCTCCAAAGTGTTTGACAAAGTAATCATGTTGTTTCCTGTCCTATAAATAAATATTCAACTCCAGAATTATACATTTGATACTCAAATGAATTTTTAGAGTTGAGTCTTCTGTTCAGTTTCCGGTTTTTATCTGATATTTTGCTTTTTTGAGCACTTCACTTGGCATTGTAGACATTTGAAGACTTATTTTAGCAAAACAATAGACTGAAAAACTCTGTAGATTTTCTTCACAAAAAAATAGCTGCTATCTATTAACCAGTAACCAAAGTTAAATTAAAATATTAACAAACAAACTGGACTTTTTTACAGAGTCTGGCAAGCAAGGCACAATTAAACCAAACAATTCCTAATTTTACAAAAACAACTAAAATTGTAATGTGGCTTTAATGGACACTCTCTGCTTTTGGATTTGCTGAATGTCCACTAGAAAATGGTTTTTAATTATTAATATAATTAATTTAATTAATAATATTATTAATAACCTTTTAATAAATCTAAATAACCCTAATGAACCTTAAGTATTTTTCAGAGAAACTGAAAGAACAGAATTGTGTAAGACCTGCTGAAAGGACACAATTTAACATTATTTGGGCAACCATCCCCCACATCAGTATCAATGGCATCCAGGAGAAGCAAGAAATTCACATTTTTAACTTTTTCTGGAGGTTATAATCTGAGGGTTGTACTCTCTGAGAACTCCACCGGCAAATTTAGGGAATAGCCAATAATATTATATACCACTTTATAATAATTTGTACCAGTAATTTATGCCGACGTTTATGACAGGGGAGGACTTCTAATGTCATCAACTTCAGTCTTGCAGCCTAAAAACACAATCAGCAGTCCCAACAATATTTTAGTTCATAGACAGGGTCACAGGCTTTCTCCTGCCTGTTTGAAAACCCCACATTACAGCAGACTGTAAAACAAGAGCCTTCAAAATGCTGGTGTTTAAGGGAAATACACACTCACTTCTGTCTGAGCTTATTCTATTTGTTGCAGAGAAGTGCACACACAATTTTCTCACTTTCAAGCATGCTGGATTGCAGTATATTTAATAATATAAAAGTCGAAGAAGATTTTTTTTTCTTTTTTTAACTTTAATTGGAGTAAAATTACTTTAGAGTCATAAAATCCCAGTATTCCAGGATGGTTTGGGTTGGAAGGGACCTTAGAGCTCAATCCTATCAATTTTTTCTTCCTAAACTCACAGGTGTTTTTAATTCATTTTTTTAAATAGAGGATTGCCAAATAAGATCTTCCTTTGGCAAGGAATTAATGGCTTTTTTTTTTTTTCCTCTGTCTTTAACTGGAATATTTTGAGATACGCATAATTGTTTAGGAATGGTTTAACTGGGGGAAATTTAGGACTTGCTGATACTTGATGTTCAAAACAGGAGGTAAAAACCATAAGTTCCACTCCCTCACAGAGAATCAAAATTGCCATCAAAGCATGTGATACACAGTAATTCAAAATATACTCAATAGGAGTGTTTTATGGGTAATTACAAGTTAATTAAAATTCTAGGGATTTCATGGGAGAGTGATTTATCTTTCATTATTTATTATTTTTTCTCTGTCTTAAAAAAACTTCATTGCTGCCGATGTTGCACACATTTCAACTAATAAATAGAAATATGCTGCAATTATATTAATTTTTGTATTTATTTCAATCATCAAAGCCTTCATGAAGCTGAAACCCAAATGTATATTACCTCATTTCATAGATAGTTATTAGAATAACATTTTTCCATTAAAGCATAATTTTGCATTACTACAGAAAAGGCTGCATTTTGTTCATTTCCTTTAGGAAAAAAAAAAAAAAAAAAAAAAAAAAAAAAAAAAAAAAGGTTTGTTAGTGAAGAGAAGGTTTAATAGATTTTGAAAAAGCATCTGTCAGGTAGAAAGTGATCCATAGTTATTTTACAGGAACCTGAATGGGCTGAATGGAAACTCAAGTAGAGAATACAAAATTCACTCCAAATCTGTAACCCAGCACCTTTTCTTTTGTTCTTAATGTATAGATTTATTTTCCCAGTGTTGTTATTTCAATTTGCTGTATAGGGTTGATTCTGGTGGTGTTTTCCTGTTATCACAAAACTCATTTAAGACAATAAAATATGTATTATGTCCCTGTGGGACATGGCAGTAACCAATGTTAGAAAATTTATTAAGAATGTTAGGAAATTTAGAAATGAAAATTAGTTCTCCTTACCCAACATTCTTTGTCATGTTAGTGAAGGAATAATTCAGGAACAAATAATTGGAGGTGATAGATACAAACCTGGAGTCAGATTCCTTTTGTGTTTTAGGATTTCAGTATGAGATAGAAGATGCACAAGGGGTGTCATTTCTGGTCTGTCAGTGTCATATTTATTTTATCCCTTCCCACTCCAGTTTTGGATGTCCTGAGAGGCTGATGGAGGCAGGGGAGTCCAGGAGCTCATTTTGGACATCATCCCTCATGATCTCATTTACCTCACACTCAGCTGTCACTACAATCCACCCCTTTCCCTCTGCTTCTCCTTCAGCTCTCTGGACTCTGTATCTCTGGATCACTCCTAGTGTTTATCTGAGAAAGCTCACTTGTTTCTTATCCAACAAGAAAAGATAAATTCAGACAGATTCCTCTCCTCAACTGTTACTGGTCCAGTATCAAAGGCAGGGGAGGGTGAAAGGACAGCTGCAGCCTTTGCAGTGGGGAGCTCTGCTAATATGAACAAAGGAGGACATCAAAATTCTTTAAAAGTTTAATTCACTTGAGAATGGCAAACTGGTCTTGAGGACTGACGTGTTCTGAGGTGAGATGATGTTCTGGGGATCTCTGCACACATTAACAAAAGGATTTCCTCTGAGGCTGTGTTTAATGTCTCAGGCTTCATCATGGCAAAAATCTGAAAAATTGGCCTTTTAATTCTTTTAATCTCTCTACTAATAGATATCTGAAAATGTTGCTAATTTCTATCATGTGTCAGCTCAGAAAAAAGCCCCATCTGTGACTACATTGAGTACAATATTTTTATATTATATTAGATATATTAAATGATATTTGAAATTAGATTTTATATATATATAATCTATAATAACTAAATATATATCTAATATATGTATATTAGATATAATAGATAATACTAGACAGAGAAAAATAATGCTGTGTTTTTGATGTGAAAATAATCAGAAAGCGTGTCTTAATATCAAAAGCTTGAGCCATGCTTTGTCTTCCAGAAAGAGCTAAGTTACCAGTGAGGGTGAATGTGAGAGACTGGGAGTTACCTTCAGTCTTGGGTGAAATAACATTTAATAAACCTTGAATTCAGCCCAAATTCTTTATGCACCCCATTTCTTGCACAGTGAATCTGTCACAAGATTTACCAGGTGTGATTTTTTTTTTTCTTTCAACACTTTCAATCAATGTAATGACTTAACAGAGGAGATGCTAAATGGGTTTTTCAACAATATAAAGTGCAGACTGTTCTGCTTCAAATTCCAAAAAAAAAAAAAAAAAACCCAAAAAAAACACACCAAAAAAACCACCCCAAAAAAACTTGCTTGGTATCTGAAACCTGAGGTTTTGGGGTTTGTTTTTTCAAAGACAGAAAAAGCTTGTTCTTCTTCACGTGACTGAAGGAAATTCAATACTGAAGCCATCTCAGTTATTTGCTGTGGCTTCCTTGGAAATTCCACTCCTGCCTTCACTTGCCTGAGGGGATGGAGCTGCATTCCCAAGAGGAATGGGCAGAACAGGGACTGTGGATTACCCTCACACAGCAGCAAGGCTTTGGTGAGCCTTGGCAGCTCGTGGAACAAATCTCAGCCTGCTGATCACACAGAAATCACTGCCAGAGCTCCTGGGGCAGAGAAGGAAAGACAGAAAGTGAGTGGAACTCATGTAGAACTCAAAAAAGAAGGAATGCAGCAGCTTCCCATCTCAGGAACTGGAAGGAGTTATGTAATTCAGGTGACAGTGTGTAGATGGCTGGGGAAGGATCATCCAAATTGTGAAGGGAGGCCAATGAACAGTGGTAAAAAGTGTTCCACCAAAGTCTTTGTACACAAATTTCATTTGGATTTTTGCCATTTAACCAGTGCTTTCCCTCCCACTTTTCCATTAATACCAGCACTGTGGAGCTGCTATGGTGCCAATAGAATGGAACGACCTAAATCCTCTAGAGCTGCTGTCTAAGAAGAGACATAATTATTGGTTCTTTCACCCCTTTATAGCCTCCTGCTTCTTCTGCAATACCCACATGCTGCCACACACATGGATTTTACCCCTGCTTCTCCTCTAATCCTTATTCGAGTACTTGAATTTTCCTGGATTCAGGAACAATGATATATGCCTTTCATCCAATCCATATCAAGTCCAGCCTGTATTGTGCATATTTTCCTGTGATTTCAAAGAGGGGAGAACATCAGCATAAGAATTCTCAGTTAGAGATTTTCTGACTTGGAGAAGTTGCTGTGCTGACTACTTTCACCCCTCTTTTTAATTTTAGGAGAGTATTTTATGAGAGGATAAAGCCTATTAGTCAAGGTCAGGATGGTTTTCACTGAGTTTAAGCACAAGATGTTTTTGTAAGTGCTGTTCTCTTTAACTTGGCTCCTGTTTATCTAGGTAGGAGCTGATGAGGATTTAACTTAGGAAAAAGCACATTCCATCTTCCATCATTTAGGCTGACATTTAGTTTTTAAGTTCTCATTCTGTACTTGAGTGGTCACTCTGCATTTTGAAGTCATATTTCTGAACAGCAACACCAGAGCTGCCTTTGGGAGCTCTTACAGACATATTCTAGGAACTATATATGTTTTAAAAAAAGAGAAGGATGATAAAGAAAATACATATTAAATATCATTAAATACATATTAAATGTTATTTTTGAGAATAACATTGAACTCAGCTATAAAATGATAAGAAACAAAGCTTGGTTCTTCTAATGGGAACTTAAGTTGCAAATGACAAGGGATACAAAAGCTTGTGCTGTGGTGAGGTTTAATGTATCCACAGCAGATATTCCAGTCAGAAATCGACATTTTTTTTCCTCATCCCCTGCCAGCAGATTCCTCATCTTGGAATTTCAAATGAATTGCTTTGTAGGGAAGGGAATTCTATGCAAAATTGAGATAATCCTTCTGCACAGGGTGGGATTGTTGGGGTGTCCTGTGCAGGACCAGGATCACGCCCTCCATGATCCCTGTGGGTTCCTTCCAGCTCAGGATATTCTGTGATTTCACGATTTCTTCATATTCCCAGAAGCATGAGCAAAAACTGGGAGCCACAGACCTGAAAAACTATTCACAGACTACATATTTAAACTGTATTTTAAAATGAAGGGGTAAAATCATCAGGATTAAATATCCAGAATAAACTATATCAGTTATAAAAAAAAAGGGAAATATATCCAAATGTTTTGGAGGAGAACACAAGTAGTTTTTAAAAATGTGATGTATTTGTATAATTGATGTAATAAAAAAAAATTCCCTACTAGCCAGTTAATGGTACAAAGCTCAGCTTGTGATAATTAAAAGCATTATTTTCTTCTTATTTTAAGTCTCAAATTATTTTGTGACTATTTTAGCTCTCAAATTATAAGCAAGGATAATTGTTTAAGTGAAAAACAATTTTTTTAAATAAAGTCTTGGTACATTATTTATTCTCTTTAGGTTGACTCTAAACTGGGCAAAACCTGGCCCATGCATTTAAGCTCCAAGAGAACTGCACCACAAAACAGCTCTGGAAAAATGCCTAAGGATATTTTATATTGCTGTCACTGAAAATGCATATGGAACTTCAGTTTCCACTACAAAAATGAGATGAAAATAAAGTTATTTGCTCTAAAAGCTATTACAAGGGAAGACTCTGAGTGTAATAAATTTTTCTCTTTCAAGAATAAACAATGCATGACATGACTTTTATTTTCTTTCAGGGAAGGAATGTAATATGCTGAATTATGTGGCAGCAGTTGTTAATACTTGTTTTAATTACGAATCAACTTTGATTTAGTAATACACTGCCAGACAAGGTTTCCAATCCACATTGTGGAGCAAATGATACAATTCACATTCAAAAGTGAATCAAGAAATTACCAAAGTGAGATTTTTTTTTTCTAGGGAAAAAAATCATTTGTGGAAAAACTGTATTAATCGGGAGTTTCATGATAAATAACCAAAAAAACTTAGGGTAAAGGACTTCATTGTTTATATTAATCTTATTTCATTTTAACCAAATAACAATTTCAAATATACTCTTACCCAGAACAAGGAACTCTTAGCATATTGTTTACAGGTTTTTTGGCTAAACACTGAAGCACATTTTGAAAATACTTATTTTTCGTAGATTTAATGATTAAATTTGGTTGACTTATATTTTCATAGATGCCGTGGCTTTAACCCCTGTTTTTTATTTGAGACAGATGCACAAAAAGGTTGTGTGTCTCCATTTCCAAGCAATGCAAGGCAGCTCTAACATTATAAATAAAGGATTTGTTTGGGGGCAAATGGGCATGAAATATAAATTTGTATTTTGGAGAACAAGAAACTGCCTCCCACTGATCGAACCAACTATTCATCTTCAGCCCTTTTAAATTTTTTATATTTCCTGTATTTTTCTATCAGCTATGCCACTGTATCCTCATATTTTCGACACTTTGGGCCCATTCTCTTCCCACTTAGGATAGGGCATGCTTATATTTTTCCAATTTTACCTGTGCAATGGCTATGGACACCTAATAAGTTCATTCCCGAAAACCTTTTCTATTTTTCCTTCCCTGATATTGAATTATTATATTTGAACAGTTCACCTTTTGGCATGGTTGGCTTCATTTGTTTATAGAAAGATTCCCATCAGATGAATCCTTTGCAATATTTTGTATCTCCACATTCTGGATTAGGCTTGGAGTTTTTCCTCTTTTTTTTTTTTTTTTTTTTAACTTTTGTGTGTGTTTGTTTTCGGTTTTCTCATCCTTGTCTCTTTGGATAGGTTTAGGAGGTGCAAGTGTGTGATTGGCATGGCAGGAAATATCTTGGCTCTTTATCAATTGGGTTATTGAATGGATTTCAGGATTGCAGCACTCAGCATCTTTGATCTTGCTCTTTAAAGAAGTGTCTGCCCAATTAATTTCTCATTGGAAAAAGGACGAGAGGAGTCAGTTAAACATCTCTTTTGATTAATTTTTTCTGACTTTCACTGTTGGCTGCAGGCACAAATAAAGAGCTGAGGAGAAGAACAACCACAGTGTTTAATAACCTGAAAATTAAACTGACAGAGGAAGACATTGACCCCAAGGGAGCTTTGTGCCAGCCCTGCCGTTGGCCATGGCTGTGTCCCAGAAGCTCCCAAAATTCCGTGGCACTGACACCTTTCAGAGCCTAGAAGGACTTCAAGGTCCTCCCAGAACGTTTTTTTTCCCTGTATAGTTATGTTTAAAGGTTATAAACACTCAAAAATATAAAATATTTTTAACAAATACATATGGATGCAGATTTCTATCTCTAATTTACACATGTGCACATATTTATACAAACGAATGAATAAAAATGACTCAGTAATTGTTGATGAAATCAATTATCAAGATGGGAAGGGGAAAGGGGAAAGAGAAAAAAAAATGAAAAAAAAAAAGGAAAATTAAAGAGAAAAAAGAAAAAAGAAAAAAGAAAAAAGAAGATAGAAAGAAAAAAAGAATTTAGAAAGAATAAGAAAAGAGAGAAAAGAGAAAAAGAAAAAGAAAAAGAAAAAGAAAAAGAAAAAGAAAAAGAAAAAGAAAAAGAAAAAGAAAAAGAAAAAGAAAAAGAAAAAGAAAAAGAAAAAGAAAAAGAAAAGAAAAAGAAAAAGAAAAAGAAAAAGAAAGAAAAATTGTATTTTCTCTTATGCTAATAATGAATTTTTATATTTCAAATCTTATATTTAAAATTTCTACTCAGCACGGAGAATTTCATCCTTCTCACACTCCAAGTTCCTGTGGTTTTTTGGCATGGTGAATTCCCATCTGAGTAAGGCCCTTTCGTCTCCCAGTGTTAAATATAACCTGGTTTGGCACTGCAGATATCACCAGCCTAAGCAGCTGATTATATTTTTAACTGATACAGTCAATGAGCTTCATAAATGGACTTGTTTAACTTCATCCAAACAGTTATCTGGAGTGCTGCTTTATAAAGGCGATTAATAACCCAGAGGTGACAGAAATTCCCAGAAAAATCTGTTAGGACCTTTCACTTCTTTTCATGTAAAAATGCATGAGATATTATTTTATAACAGCCAGGTAAGACATATCTCCTTTCTGTCACAAGACAATTAAATATCTATTTAATTAACCTCTTCCTCTTAAATCCGGGGTTTGTCCAGACTTTCTGACACTCAAGAAATACAAGAATAAAAAGCTAATTTGTAATGATGTGGTTTAACAGAAACCACACTCCTCTGCTGACGCTGGTGACATTGCACCTTACTCTCCTGCTGTGTGAAAATGGGAGAACTGCCATGTGTTAACACTTGCCTTTTTTTTTCCTTAAACAGGTTTAGACTAGGATAAAGGAAAACATTTTTATTGCAAGTCTTTCAAGAAACAATGTTTTGTATCTAAAGCACTGAGCGTAACAGTGGTGGCATTGTCATGGAATCATGGAATCCAGGAATGGTTTGGGTTGGGAGGGCCCTTAAAGCCTTCCAGTGCCACCCCCTGCCACGGGCAGGGACACCTTCCACTAGCTCAGATTGCTCCAAGCTCTTCCAACCTGGCCTTGGACACTTCCAGGGATGAGGAGGCATTAGGGATGGGGATTGAGAGCAGACGGTCCTCTAAGTTTACATTCTTCAGCAAAAGGGAGCTCGAAAGAGGAAAGTGCAAATTACATTTTAGGACAACTTAATATCCATCTCATGCCTAGACTTGTCTAACGACAGTGCTTGAGACCGGATCTCCAAATATTCCCTCCCAGGTGTGTGACGACATTTAGGTCTCCTCCTTGGTGGCTGAGCACAGCCCAGGGCCTGGGATAACAATTCCTGAGCTGTGTTTGAGCCCTCCAGTGGCCACCGGTGCTGTGTGTGCTTGAGAACTGCCAATTAAAGCCTCAGTGTTTATTAAACGAGACCCCGTGGCTTTGTGTGCAGTCACCAATATGTTTCTGTGAACTTGATCTGACAAAATATTTTGTTATTTTGCCTGGAAGAGCAAAGGCAATCATCTGTCACAGTGGCAAAGTCCGTGCTCCCAATTCTCCAGAGCATCACTGGCAGCACCACTACTGCATATTTAATGTTCTTTCTCCCAACACCCACAGGGATGGGGTTTTTCTGGTTGCTGTGGCTGGAGCAACCCTTCCCCAGGGCAGCAGAGCTTCCCTGTGCCCTTCCTGCTGCACTGGGGTGCACAGCACAGCTCACCTGGACAGGTATTTACAGGAGATTTGTGCAGCTTCTACTCACAGCAGAGCTTGTGCTAAGCTGCTTTCCAATCACACAGAGCTCCCAAGGCTCTCCCAGACACATTTCCCTCTGTTTTTAGGAGAGGCAAGGCAGTAAGTGCTGCTCTTGCATTGCTGGGTTGGTTAATGTCTTCCCTGTTCATGGAAAAAGCACTTTTCTACATCCTTGATATCTGGGTGCTTGGGTGTAGGAATAATTGGCAAATTTGAGCAAACTGACTGCGTGTTCATACCCCTGAGGCCTGGGCAGCTCAAATTTCCTGCGGCTTTAGGGATCCTTCATCACTGTGCTGAGCCTCCTCCAAGCTTTGGGGACACAGGAACACCTTTTCTACAAATGTGGAAATAGGACTGGAACAGCTCTGCAAAATCTTCATTCTCATTATAACTGGAGGCTCTCCAATCCATCTTATCCTAGTGTTTTAAAACAGATTGTCTTTTCCTTGCTGTTTCTTTCCCCCCACCTTTTTTTTTTCTCTTTTTTCCTTCTTCTGATTGCCTGTTATTCCACAGTTCAGGAGGCAATAATGTGTTTCAGAAGTTACAATAAAATGAATATACATTTAATAATCTTTCCCCTCTTCCCTTATTTCCCATGAATGCTTTTAAAATCAGTACCAAAAAGCCATGAAAGGAAGAAGAGACATTTTCTTTTCCTCTGAAGATGGGAAAAATTTTATCTCATCCCTTTGTCTGCATTATAAGAAGGAAATGAAAGCTTTCTCTCTCTGCAGATCTAGCCTGGAAATCTCCATTTTAAAACCATATAGACATATGAAAGTACAGAATCAGAGAATCCCGGAATGGTTTGGGCTGGAAGGGACCTTAAAACTCCTCTCATTCCACCCGTGCCATGGGCAGGGAAACCTTCTACTAGACCAGGTTTCTTCAAGCCCCCTCCAGAGTGACCTTCCACCAGTTCAATCTGAAGTTAATGAAGAAACCTTTGAAGAGGGAAAAATATTTATATATTGTTCAAATAATGGGTTTTTTTAGAAAATTATTCATGGTTATTTTTATTCAGCCTAGGAGAAAGATGGAGAGAAACTTTTTTCAAGGGCCTGGACTGACAGGACTAATGATGGACTAATCTATAAGAGATGGAATTCTCATGTTGGCATTCCAAGACCAACTGCCAGGATGGAGAATGTCACATAGGCACCACCACACCTCCATGGCTGCTTTCACAGGAACCCAAAAAAAAGATTTAGAGAGGTATGGAATCCCTTTTGTCTCCTTCCAGGTTGGTTTTTATAACAGTGAATGTTGGACATTTTTCCTTTTAATTTTAAAAGAGAGGAATCTTCCACACTGTCATCTAAGGCAGTATTTGGTGACTTCAGGATAAAACAACAGATCTGAAAATTGGTGATAAAATAATGAGACTTGGCAACATTTCAGTCAATAAAGGTAGCAGGACTGTAGCATTCTATTACCCAAAATCTAATATCATTCAATAGCTGTAGCATTATGATATATTATCTAATTATCTATATCAATGCAGCTTGAGTTTCCCAATGAAATCATGGAATGATTGGTTTGGGTTGGAAAGGAACTGAAATATCTTCTAGTTCCAAATCCCCACCATGGGAAGAGACCCCTCCACACAATGGGCAGCTATTATAATGAAATTATCAAAATTATAGGTAAAATTATACCTGAATTATGACTGGATCTGTTTGCTACTGTGGTCTAGAGTCAAAGTTTCCAGAACTGAGATCTGCAGTTCAAGGTGTTGGCCAAAACACAGGGATCTGAACATACCCTATTTTGTGTTTGTCTTAGAACATTCTGGGAATAGTCATCTCTGTTTTTAGAGTAACGTGGAATTGTTCTGCGTTGATGGGCTTCTACACAATAATTTTCAACCACTGCATTGCACAGAGTCAGAGCAGCAGCCACATATAAATTAGAAGTTCATCAATCAGGATATAATTAATACTACTTTGCCTTGGAGCCAAATATTAGCATCCTAATTTATTACAGCATAGCAGCACTTTGTAAATGTTATGGCAAAGCCAGACAAAATGTGGGAATATTTCAAATACTTGTGCAAGCAGTGGAACAGCCAGAGGAGCAAAGGTGTGTGCAGGTGCACCCAAGGGGCAGTTGGAAAACAAGCAGCTACAAGATAAAGAACAAGATAAGCAAAGAGGCAGAACATCCTCACCAGTACCCAAGAGACTGAGCTGCCAAAAACAAATATAAAATAAGCAGTGAAAGGGGCAGTCAATGCATCACTTTAGGTGAGATTAAAGCACAAATGACATAAAAAGGTCAGGGAGTAAGAGAGGAGAAATCCAGCAGCCTGATGCAGTTGTGACTTCTCCATCCAAGAGCTCTCAAGCTGTGGATTCATTATCTTCTTTTCTTCTGTTAGAGCTGGGATTAAAAGTTCGGGAGATGCGCTTTGTGTTCGGACTCAGAGGTTTATTAATTCTTATCTAGAGTACAATCTCACAACTTGTGAGTTCTAGCTAGCAAAGTAGAAAATGGCTCTCCCTAACTCTTTCCAAGGTCTTTTAAGCATAAGTTGTCCAATTATGAGATGACACTTAGATTATTTTTACTTTTAACCCAAAAACTGACCACCCATGGTCTGCAATGTGGGTCTTTCTACCCAATTGCAAAAACACCACCCAAACCCATGAAGAAGAAGCTAAAGAAGAAGACCTTACCCTATGCCTCAAATAATCTTGTTTTATATATATTACTATAAACTAAAGCCTTAAACTCTAAGGCTTTTCCACCCTGTGATATCACACACTTCTATTAAAACTACACATCCACAAGCCCAGTGCTGTCACTTAGTTCTGGAAGCCTGTTACAAGGCCTCAGGTCAAATGCAGCGTTTTCTTGAGGGTCAGTAACTGTCAGCACAGAAAGCCTAAAAATTCTCATTTTTCAGGGCTCCAGCATCCAGCCTCACTACCTTGACCTCCAGCCCTGACTCCAAGCAGGACTGTTGGGGTGTGTGCTGCCCAGGCCAGCTCAGTGGTGTTGGGGTTGTTAAAGGGTTAAAGAGTTACAGCTTTGTCTGCCCAGTGTTCTTGATTAATAACTCCAGGTGCTGGTAATTCAGAAGTGTAAGAACTAACCAGTCAAACTAAATGTGCTGCAAATCATGAAATCTTAAATGGTTTAGTTTTGAAATTCAAAGCTGCCCTGAGCTCTTGGTTCTCTCAGCACACCATATCTCTCCACTTCCCCACTGATTTTCCTTTCTCCTCAGACCAAATCTTTTTATCCTATAAAGCAATCAGGTCGATCAGGCCTGATTTATCTTTGGCTTGATAAGCCCATGTTGGCTGCTCCCAGTCTCCTTCCTCTCTGCCTTGTGTCCAGAAACATTTTCACGAGGGTTTGCTCCTTGATTTCCCAGGGACCAGGATGGGACTGACCCTCTCACAGCTCCCTGAATATCCTTTTCACTTGTTTAAAAGGTGACTGACTCTTCTCATCACTGGGGAATCACCTCCCCTGATCTTCCAAGCCTGTCAAAGGTGACAATGAATGACACTGAAAGGAGAATTTCTACATCTGCCACTGACTCAAACTGCCCACCAACTTCCACAGGTTAAGATGTCTTGAGTAAACCCCAAATCTCTTTCCATCCATTGCTGCTAAATCCTCCCTCTGAACTCCTTCACCAAACTCAGGGGTTTGAGACCTTTCCGGCTCTGGTTGAAGACAAAGGAGGTGCTGAGCACCGTGTCTATGTCTCTTGTCCCTAAATCCTCTCACACCACATTTAATTCTCTTTGCATATGGTAACACTGCACTCTGGAATTCCTGGTGTGTTTCAAGAACAAAATTAAAGCAGAAAAATAACAATACCACCCAAACTTTCAGGGAGTGTTACAAAACAT
Source organism: Sylvia atricapilla (assembly GCF_009819655.1). Lineage (NCBI taxonomy): Eukaryota > Metazoa > Chordata > Aves > Passeriformes > Sylviidae > Sylvia > Sylvia atricapilla. The sequence goes on from NC_089148.1 coordinate 6,837,670, forward strand.
TTGCAAATATCAAAACACTGAAATTTTTTGTCGCTTGAGCCTCCCAGAGAGTTTGCAGCAGTAGTGTCCTAATTCAGAGCTCAGGAATTGCAGATTCAAGAGTTCGTGTGTAATCAGAGTCTGGAGTCTCCTGCTCTGATTTACATAAAATAGACATTGCAGTGAAAATCCACTTGTGCTAATCCAGCACATTGCCCCTCCAGGATGGACAGTCCTTTCACCTTCGTCTCTTGACTTCCCTCTCTGACCTTTTGCTTGGAGCTGATTCAGTTTGATAACCAAAGGATTTAATTTTGCCAGGTCAGGTATTACTTTTTTTTTTTTTGTTTTTTTTTTTAACCGGTCCAGCAAGTTGTACTGATTGTGCAGATTGTTGCTGATGTAGAGGGGAAAGTTAGAGGAAAGAACCTCCCTCTCATGTAGCAATAAATTGTGGGATGGACAAAGCTGGTCTGCAATATCCCAAATTCCATATGCACTCCAGCACCTAGCAAAAAATAGCAAGAAATTTGTATTAGTCGTAACTGTTGGCAAATCCCATTATTTTAGCCATGTTAAATGTAAATAAATTATTCTCCAATAATTGTCAGTCAGCTGCTTAGAAAGGTCACAAATACCTGAGGTGCAAAAGCCATGTGAGGCGTCTCAGAGACATTTCATGGCACCTTGATAAATATTGCAGCTCAAAATGCTCGTTGCATTGTAAACACTGCTGGATTGTTTATTAAAAATGAATAAATGAAGTCGGTAGACTTTCTGCTGCATTAGGCAGCCCTTGCCTGTGTCACTGAGGATCCTGCAGCAATCACACAGGGCTTCTTCAATCATTGCTTTTTCTTCCCTTCTCTCTCTGTACTTTTCAAAGTTGTTATTCCTTGGTGTCACCCCTGTCCCTGCTGGCTCAGTGCACATCCTCTGCTTTTGCTTTGAACTGGACTCTTACCACAGCATGGTCTTTTGAATGCAAATATATATAATGCAACCTACACAACTTGTAACTTCACATTTTTCTGTGGCCACATTGGAAGGAGTAGGATGAACATCCACTCAACCAATTGGATGTCTCCTCTGGCACTGGGAAAATCTGGAGTTTCAGTTTCTGCCCCTTTGGAATTGGGTTTTGTAACTTTACCACATCCCTTGGGGCACAGAAAGACTTTACAGCCTGGACTAGCAGTACTTACCTAGTGAACAGCCTCAAAATGACAACAGCAGGTTTAGATGGGACTTTGGGAAGGAATTGTTCCCTGTGAGGGTGGGGAGGCCCTGGCACAGGGTGCCCAGAGCAGCTGTGGCTGCCCCTGGATCCCTGGAAGTGTCCAAGGCTTGGAGCAAGCTGGGCTAGTGGAAGATGTCCCTGCCAATGGCACAGGGTGGCACTAGATGGGCTTAAAACCATATCCAACCCCTTTTAACCCAAACCATTCTGGGATTTTGTGAAACTCAGTCGATACCTCAACATGTAGAGCTGAGGAAAGCTCTGCCTACTTCCTACACAGATGTGGATAGATGGATCTGCTTTCACTATCACATTACAACAAAAATCCAAATCCATTAGAAACAAACATGTTTTTCTTAGGGATTTTGGGTTTTTGGCAAGTTCTATTACTGTCCATCTCAGAAATTTTTGAGCACTGTCAGCTACTGGAATAAACACCACCAATTGTTAGTGTGTATTGGAGAATGATTCTTATAAAGACTTAAAATTTGGCTTCTGAAACCCTGAGAATCATTGAAGATGTGAACCAGTTACTGGTGCAGCTCCACGTGCTTGCTTTAAAGTCATTTACATCAAATATTTTGCAAGAATGTCTGGGAAAAAAACTTCAAAGTGATAAAAACTTGGGAGTGGATTGAGTAGCAGAGATTTGTGGTTTGCTGCATAATTTGCTGCACTGCTCTCTAACTGAGAACCAGGTCTGCTTCCAGAGGTGATTAGATAACAAATGACACTGAACTAATTAGAAGATTCTGCCATCTAGTGACTCCACAAGCTACGTGGAGCTCATGCACGACCCTTCAGCTGAGCTTTGAGGACATCCTTGTGGGCTCAGAGCAGCAGCTGACTCTGATGATCAAAACCCAAGTTTTCCTCTCAGTACACAGCATTAATTTTCCAATCTGGCACTCATTTGGTGTTTCTCCAGCATTTATCTGCTGCAACTGCTGGTAGTATCCTTATTTATTTATTTTTTCTCTCTGTAATAAGTGTCTGGGAAACAAACAACATCTCTTTGTTGCACCTTCATCTTTAACCTGTCTCGCTTTTTGTTTTAAAATGTCACTTTTCTAGGACAGCTGCTGACAGGCAGGTACCAATGTGATACTAATAACATAACTATATGGCTGGAACATGTTATTTTTCCCTCATGTTGTGCTCAAATAAGACATTAGATGACAGGTGCTTTTAGGTGATCACTCACTCTCCATTTACAGCATTTTTCGGCTGTGATGTTTCTCATGGCTGTGTTGTCTGAAAACTGAAAATTTCTCTGAAAATTTTTTTCCAACTCTGATGTTAATATTTCCTCCCTTCAAAGCCCTTCTCACCACACCCTCAGGTTTTGGGCTTAAAAATCAGCCATGCCAGCAACAAATTTGTTTCTTCATAGAGAAGTTAGAGCAATTTCCTCCTTGGAGATATTTCTTACATTGCTCTCCGAGGTTTTAAGAAATGGGAGTTTGATCAATGTTTTCTGTTAAATGGAAACATCTGAGAGACCAAACCCACAATGTAGAAATTGTTGAGCAAAACTGGTAGCAAAAGGTGCTTCTATTTCTGCAGTATTTTTTAAATATCATCCAAATTTATCATTAGTATAATAAAAAAGTCCTTTGAAAAACCTTGATGATTTCATTCCTTGAGTGCCTTGGTTGCTGAAATGATGTCTTGGAAATGATGTCTCACATCACTTGTGGAGTCTTGCTAATTGGATTATCTTACTGATACTTTGTGACAAATAGAGCTCAGCTTTGGGAACATATGGAGGAGCAAGGTGTCTTTTAAACTGACCTCAGTACTGGGTTTGCAGGGGTGACTGGCATTGTCATGGAACCAGAGCATCCCTGAAAGGTTTGGAAGAGATCTTAAAGCCCATCCCATTCCATTCCTTGTCATGGGGAGGGACACCTTCCACTAGCCCAGGTTGCTCCAAGCCCCATCCAACCTAGCCCTGAAGCTTCTTTTTCAGGGTTCATATTGAACAGGGCCACTGAAATCCTGTGAGTTTGCAACTTTTCTGCCAAAAGTATCCCGACCCAGGAGCTCAGATCACCCTCAGAGTCCATTCTCACAGCAAAAGAGGAACAGACCTGGACATTGCTGGAGGGGAAAAACCATCCTAAAGACAGCTCCTGTGTTATTTTAATATTGTTATCCAAAGTACTTTTGTGAGGTGGATTTCCAGAAAAAAACCCACAGCTTATTGTATGAATTGTATCATTTCATGTTGGATACCAGGAGGAATTTCTCCATGGAAAGGGTGGTCAGGCCTTGACAGGGGTTGCCCAGGGAGGTGTTGGAGTGCCCATCCCTGGAGGTGTCCCAGGAAGGGCTGGAGGTGGCACTCAGACCTCTGGGCTGGGGACACGGTGGGGATCAGGCACAGCTTGGAGTCGATGGCCTTGGAGGGCTTTTCCAACCTCAGTTATAGTGGGATTCTGGGATTTTGACACACCTTTGATACACACAGGGACCCTGGGCAGTTGGTTCTAATCTATCATGCTTGAGCTGAAGCTGCTGGCTGTGATGAATATGTGTTTTGGCACTGCTGGCGATCTATCAGAATAATAAAGCACCCTCAAAAAGAGTCCAAATCAGATTTGTATTAAGCCTGATACTCGAGGGAAAAAAAAAAAAAAAAAAAAAAAAAAGAGTACTGAAACAAATCAAGCATTTTAACCTGGGTCTTTTGCTGAAAGGCAAGTCAAAGAACACCCTCTGAATTAAAAATGGATGCTAATTTCTGGAGGACTGTGCATGTATTGTTGCTGCATGTTTTCCCAAGAGCTAACCCTGCTCCTGAAAACCTTCCACTGTGACAACCATAAAACTGCAAGCAGCAGTGGTGCTGCAGCAGGTTCTCTAATGGCATTATTCAGGTGTTTATTCTGGAAACTGAATACTGAGGGGCAATAAAAATATCTCCTGTCTGGGTCCCAGGAGTGATGAAGTGACAACCTGCATGGTGAAAACAACAGGAGGCAATGACAACAATCCTGCAGCTGTTGAGCCTGGGAGTGAGGCTTTCTGGTCCACACAGGAGCTGTTTATCTGTAGTCATGCTGAGGTTTTCAGAGAGTAAAGTGCAGCACCTGAGAAGAAAAAAAAAAAAAAACAAAACAAAACATCTTTGAGTGTCCAGGTGCTGTGCTGGATTTGGCTAGATTCAGGATTTCTGCCCTGAGTGAGCAGCAGGACAGATGGAGCTCAGAGCCACAGCCTAAATTAATTCAGAAGACATTGTGTGGCCATTTTATGGACATTTTGTAGGAGTGGGCTGAAAACTATTTACATTAATAGTGAAGAAGGGAAAGGCAGGAGGGAGTGATGGAGTTGTATTGAGTAGTGTGACAGTGTGGGACTTCAGTGTGACATAAGTGGTGGGGAATAAGGGATGGAACATGCTGGGTTTGGGTTAATTTTCTTCCCAGGGGCTCTTTCAGGGCTGTGTTTGGGTTTGTGCTGAGCACAGGGGTGATAACACAAAGATGAATTTGTTACTGCTGAACTGTGAATTTTTCTATATATGATCTGCAAGTGGACTCTGAGACCTCTCACACCGTATCTGTTTTCAGAAATTGCCTTTCTACATATTTGTAAAAGTAGACAAGGATAATAATAGACAAAATACACACATATGATGTGTATGTATAACAATATAATAATGTGTCATATAATAATGTATATTATACAATAACTTATAACAATATTAAAATTTACATTGAAATTCTAATATAACAATTTACAAGTACAACAATAAAACACTGAACTTGCTGATTAACAAAACAAAATAAAACAACATAATAAATAATAAAGGAATATTTCGATATTTTAGGATTTCTCCTCCAATATTGGAATTTCTTTTGCTGACATGGGGTAGCTGCCTCCTGAGTGTTCAAAACTCACAGGGGTGTGTAACATCTTATACTTCCTTCCTCAAAAGTCAGTTCCTCCCCACCACCCTCAAGTATTAGGTGGCAAACATGTTGTGAATTACTCAGCCAGGAATATTTCAGCTCGTTGGTGTACAGAGCTATTTGCTCCTTCTGTCCAGCTTGTCTTGCTAATGGTCTTTCCTAATTTTTCTTAGCACTTACAAGCATCAGTTGTGGAAAATAAAGTGCTGGAAATGGCTCTGTACAATCATGCTTAAATGATCATGGTTATTTTTCAAATCAACAGAGAGATGTTTAATAAGTGCAGGTCACCTGTTCAGTGAAACGGAATTTTTTTGGGAACAATTCTAATTAGTAAGCTGTCATCTGTTATCAAGTGCAGATCAACCAATATTCCTTAGTTAGACTGTGAAAAAAATGTGTTCTTTTAATACAGGAAATGGATGGAGACCTAAATACTTAATAGTGTGATCATCCAGCCTTCTAAAAACAGGTCATTACACCTATGAAACCAGAGGTGTTGCAAATATCAGCTCATTCTTGCAGCACTAATAAGAAAAGTTCATATCAAAAGAGAGAAATACCTTCCAGCTAAATAGAAACCTGAAAATAGCAAAAAAATATATATTACGTACATGGATTCAATTACTTTTTAATTTTTTTTTTCTTTTTTTTTTTTTTTTTTCTTTTAATATCTGCTGCCTGGAACTGCCCTTTTCCTGTAGGTATTACTGTGTAATCACCCAAAGGGATCTGCCATTCCCGCTGAGGAACTGCAACATCAACTCCTCATCCATCTCCTCCTACATTTGGCATATTCCCACTTGTCCAAGGTTATTAACTCCCTCATCCCTGCTAGTTTCCTGGCCACGTCTTTACCCCGCAGAAAATTCATTAGTAATTGTTACTGGCAGTAAATTTTAAGAGACTCTGTAGCTCTACCTTCCTTGTTTTCCTCACATTTCTTTGGCTAAACCAGAAATTTCAATTTAAATAGAAGTGAAAAGAAATTAGTAATTAGTTGCACAAAGTATTTATGGCCAAGAGAATGCTGTGGGGTAAGGAACACAATCACATTGGAATTGAGAGAGGGGTGGAAATGGGAACACAGGATGGTGAGGAGACAAGCACAGGGATTAAAAATGGGGCTCAGACTGAACTGACTCTGGAGACTTCGGGTCTAAAAAACGTCAGAAAAAGAAATGCTGACCCAGGAGCTGAGTAAAAACAGTTTTAGAGGTAAAAAATGTAGGCAAGGATCCTGTAACCAGCATGCTTAGGGTGCTCTGCAATCCCAAATTCAGCTGCAATGCAGAGCTGCAGGTGAATGAGGAAAGGTCAAGGATTTGGACATTTTAGCTTCAAAAATTCCTCTAAGGGTGCTCAGAGTGAGGAAGAGCATCACACTGCTCCTTGTGAAGGACCTGGGGTTGCAGACAACTTCCAACACTTGTCCCACTGTGAAGTCACCACCCTGGGAGCCAGAGGTGCAGGAGAAGGGTGAATGCAAGAAGGCAGGTAGGCAGGAAGGGCATAGCCATGCAAAAAACGTGTAAACAATCATTTTACCCTTGAAATTCCTTCCTAGGAATTCCTCTTTTTTTTCCCCTTGTTTATGTTCCTTACCCTACAGCACTGTTAGTCACTGTTCAGCATAGACTGACTCCTTTCCTTTCCTTTCCTTTTCCTTTCCTTTCCTTTCCTTTCCTTTCCTTTCCTTTCCTTTCCTTTCCTTTCCTTTCCTTTCCTTTCCTTTCCTTTCCTTTCCTTTCCTTTCCTTTCCTTTCCTTTCCTTTCCTTTCCTTTCCTTTCCTTTCCTTTCCTTTCCTTTCCTTTCCTTTCCTTTCCTTTCCTTCCTTTCCTTTCCTTTCCTTTCCTTTCCTTTCCTTTCCTTTCCTTTCCTTTCCTTTCCTTTCCTTTCCTTTCCTTTCCTTTCCTTTCCTTTCCTTTCCTTTCCTTTCCTTTTCTCCATCCCTCCCTCCCTTCCTCTCTTCCTTTTCCTCTAACAGAACTGGCCCAGCACAAAACCCTGACAAGGTTTCAGGTCCACCAATAATAAATTCCTGACCTGTAGGAGATTTATTTTCTTTCTGATAATAACAAAGATTTTAATTTTTTTTTAAAATTTGCAGCACCTCTACTTTTTGAGGTCCATTGTGAGAAAGCTACAGCAAGTTGTAGCAGAGGGGCAGATTCCTCCTCAGCTTGGCTATATTGTCTTTGTGATATAAAGTTATATATTCTTTATCACATTTCAGAGACTTTTTTATACCCTTTCCCAGCAGCTAAGCCTTAATCTTCAACTCAGAATTTGTATAAAGGGAAAATGAAGCAGTGAAGAAGTAGTTTGTGCTGCAAGTACTGAAATTTTCATCATTTGTTGCTAACACAACTGAAATATCCTTTCCACAGGTGTATAATGAAGACAATTTCCATGTTCCAGACATCCTATAGATTAAATGGCACCGGTGAGGGTGGAATGGGAGAGGGGAGAGCTGAGAAAAGTTGTTAATATGTAATGCAGAAGGAAATACAATTATGCATAAAACATTCCTATTCAACTGTGGCTATGAACATACACAACAAGCATATAGAAGTGCAAATATATATATATATATATATATATATATATATATATATATATATATATATATATAAAAATAAATGAATAATTTAGATGCATGAATTAATATTACAGAAGGAAATGATGAGAATCACTCAGTCTCAGGCAGTTGGCATCCCAAGGTGTTTAATTAACCCTGCTTGCTTTCAGAGAACACTTACAAATAAACCTGCTCAGGTATTGTGCAATATGTGCTTTACTACGCAGATGTAAGGAAGATACATTTTTCTGTGTATTCAAGGTACACTGAAGAATGTCATATAATTGTGACCCAAAAAATAAAAAAAGAAAAAGGAGTTTAGAAGTTATTAAACTGAAGCGCTGCTTATTAAAACAGTGATTGAAGTAAGAAATTAGTGAGAGATGCCACTGACATCAGGACTCAGGGACCACAGCAAAACTCTGAGAGACAGAAACTTCTTTCAGTCAGGAGACTGGGACTGGAATCAGATAAATTACCAAGAAAGGAAACAATTTAAGGATGGCTTTGCTAAATGGGAGTATCATATTACAACTCTGACAGGTTTTTCATTAAAATAGCATGGCTAATTATATCACCCCTATTTTTATTCTGTAGCCTCCACTTTGTGAGCTACTCTGTTAAAAGTCCTGGGGAATATTCCTCATCCATTTGGTGATGGGCGGAATCAAATAAATTTTAAATATGCTACAAAGTACACTGAAGTGAGATGAGCTGAATATTGCAGAACATAACTTAAATCTGGGGGTAAAGAGCTGAAGCAACACCTCATATTTCCCTCAAGATATTTTGCTGATACTTTTGGGAAGAATTATCTGATGTTCAGTATATTGGTTGAAGGATAATGATTTAGAAAAGATCTGTCTGTCTGTCTTCTATCATCTTTTCAGCTTGTGCTTTCTTTTTCATGCGGATTCTTCGGGTTGAGATGTGTCTCCTCTTCTCAAACACAATTCAAGCTCAAAAATAACAGCAGAGGATAATTTATTTCATAGAATCAGAGTGGCCTGGGTTGGAAGGGACCTTTAGGTCATCTGGGTCCAAGCCCCTGCCATAAGAAGGGACAGATATTTAGGACATGTGACAGCAGCAATATTTATGACCCCTAGAATTACAAGTGTTTTAGGTTAGGTTGCTTTAGTAGGAAAATTTAGAATATTTTACCTAAACTACATTAATGCTAAGCAATCATCAGCAGCGTAATTATGCAAACATAAAATCTGCCTTCTTCACCTGCAATAATCAAGTATTATTAATTATGGTTCATTCAAGCTACATATTCTGCCAAGGAAGGCCTGGGACAGTTAATAGATGGTCATTACAGGTTGTCTTATGAAACCTAGGAAAAATGATCTTTTTTTTTTTTGTGATGAAGACCCCACTTTTACTGTAAATTTGGCTGCCTGGTGATCCAAAACGCCAAGAAACAGCTGTAGAATTTGAAATATACACTAGTTGTGTGTTTCTTGTGCAAAGTGCCCCAAAACCAAATGGAAAATTTACTCTGAGGATCTTACTTAGAAGAACACATGCAACTTCAGCCCAACCCTTAGGTGAGGTTTACAGTTGTCTCTGCAGCTCAGCAACCCAGTGACAGGGAGGAAGAAAGTATGGATTATGTCTTGATTCTTCCTTTACTTCCTCAATCACTGACCTGGGTATGAATTTTGTATTCAGTGAACATTCAGGGAGAAATTTGACTGGGATAAGGGGATAATACTACGCTCATGAGTGTTTAGAGGGTTTGGAATTGGCAGTCACAGGAGGAGTTCTCAGACATTTTTAGCACAGCCACCTCCATTACATCTTTACATTACAGGCTGTTAGAGGACCAGGCTGCTCCAAACAGGATAATTCAAACATCTGATGGCAGCAGTGTGTGCAAAATGCACAGTTATTGGTGTTCAGGGGAATGGGGATCTCTCTGTACAGCAGGGGCTCCAGGGACCTTCTTGGCTGCCAGATGTAGCAGAATATTGCACATCTGAGAGGGGAATGGAGCACAAGGAGAAAGGGAGACTGCCTGGTGATGCAGAGGCAATGATATTTAAATGTGAAATGTGATGGATAACTGGCTGAGAATAAGCTCCAAGCATAAGGCTTCAGTCAGTTTGGTTCTAGGAGTCCACACAGGATAACGGGAAGAGCAGGACAAATGGTAATTTTGGGTACACAAACTGTGCCCTTAGCTCTCTGCTCTTTACAATGCAGGAACGGGGCTGAAAAGCCACCAAAAACAGCATTTCTAGAAAATATGCCACAGCAAAAGCACCTGGGAAATTCTGACTGATCCAAGAGAAACCAAAGAGGTTAAATGTACAGATCCCGCCAGTGGAAGCTGATGACAGGGAGAAGAATGTCTTGTCAGTACAGCCATGAGCAAAGTCTAGGGAATGAGGGCAGGCAAAGTGAAGCAGACAGAGCTGCGAGGCACAGTGGAGAGTCCCAGAGATCCATTCCTGAGCACTGAGGGTAGAAAGGAGGAGAGAAATGAAAATGTGCTCTGGAAAGAGTTTGCAGCTCAAAGGAGATGTTACATGGCAGAATCTCAGCATGTGCAACCATTCAGGAATCAAATTCCAGGAATATTTTGGTGCCTGCAGATGACATTTATTGATGTCAACCTATTTAACCAAAACCTCACTTGATATTTTGAAAATAAAGGTGAATTAGACTCATATTTCCTGTTTTAATACTGACTTTCCCAGCTTATAAACAGACCTGCAAACCCAGCAGCAGCACACAACAGACACAGAGAACATTCACATCTTCATTCCATCATTATGCAGATTAGATTCAACAAATTACTCATTCCCCCCAAAAAAATTTCAAATCTACTTTAATTCTACAAACCCAGACCATAATGGATGTTTTGTTAATGCTTTGGTTAAATAAAACTTTTAAAGTTAGTACCAGGCAAAGTCAAATTAAAGACTTGAGACACCCTGAATAAACCAGCTTTAATATTTTAGAGTTTCCTGCCTTGAGGCACATTTGATTAGCAGTCCCTTCATGTTTTTCTTGAAAGATCAGCCAATCCACCACAGTTGCTATAACCCAGAATACAGATTTATGGGGGTTTTTCTCCTAAGGTTTTTTAGTATTCTGAGGATGTTTAATAAGAAGTAGGCAAGTATGCTCAGAAAGTTTGAAAGAATAAATTCAAAATTCTTACTTTTTTACTAAACATTCTAGATGAGGATGAAGCAAATTTTAATAAAAAATTGCCCCAAATTTGAGGAATCTGTTGTTTTTCTGTAATAAACCATTGAATTACTAAATTGTTTCAGAGCCCAGATGTTGCTTGGGTAATTCTCATAAAATTAAAAAATTAAAGTTATAACCATGTGCCCTGTTTAATTTAATGGGGAGAGGAATTAGAAATAAATTCAGAGTGTAGTACTTAATAAAATATGACATTCACATAACCTGAAACCCTTTCCTGCAGTAAAACTGGTATATAAATAGAAATTTCATAAATAAGAGTGTTCCAATATGATTTTCAAATAATTTCATAATGATCAGCCTGGGACAGAGCTGCTCTGGTCTCCTGTCTCTCTTTTTCTTTAATTATGTTAAAATAAAGCAGTAGGTGTAAAGAAAGACAACATAATTAGAGGGATCCTTTTCTGTGAAGGCCCAACTCAACACAGGGTGGGATTGTTGGGGTGTCCTGGGCAGGGCCAAGGGTTGGTCTAGCAGATCCCTGTGGGTCCCTTCCAGCTCAGGATATTCCATCATTCTGTGAGTCTGACTATTACTGCCAAGATGCTCTTCTGATTCTGCTGATTTTTAATGGTTCTGATACTTTTAACAGGGATGGTTTCAGAAACGCAAATTATTTTCTTTTAGATTAAACTCGAGAATTTTTAAATAAACTCTTGCTTCTAAATTGCCTCTGTTGTTTTTTTTTTTTTTTTTTTTCTGTAAGTTTATATGGTAAAAGTGTTTTTAAAAATTTTTCAGCCTCTGTGGTTTTCCTGTGAGCGAAGGTGATTTCAAGTTAGTGTTTCCTATTTAAACAGCAGATGCTGTGCCTCCTAAAAAAACTCTGAAGCCATTTCTTCATCCCTGGAGTGGAACACAACTGCCCTTAAACATTTCTCAGTTAAACCAGAAACAGAGTTTATGGCAGGAACTTATTAATCATGTGCTGCATCAAATCTGCAGAGAGATCCTCAGAGGGCAGATTTTTAATTGCTAGAATTGGGAATTAGCCAGGACACAAGGTTAATAAGCTAATTCCTCCAAGGGGTATTTAACTACTGTGCCCCATCAATACTTGGGCTTTGCATTCCATCTGAAAGATGACCCCCAGGAACAGCAGGAATTCCTGAGTGCTGCCTGACACCTCTCTCAGAAGTGACCTGCAGGGGAGTTCTACAGTGCCATTGACAGAGGACATTGTCCAGGTGCCCAGCACAGGTCACCTTGCTCACCTGGGGCAGGTAGGATTGCCTTGCACACACCACCCTCACCTATCAGGGCTTACTATGACATTGTTTATTCCTTCAAATAGCATTTGAGATAAAATTGATGCCTTAAGTTTTAGCCCCCATGTATTTCAGATTCTGTGCTGCCCAGGGCTGCAGTTCTGAGCCTCACATTCAGTGTCACTCAGCTCTTCACAGAGCAGGGAGACAAAACAAATCCTTTTCCTGCTGAACACCAAGGACAACTTTCAGGCCCAAAAGCACAAACAATGGTGGGCTGAAGGGAGGAACAAGAAGGATGGGACCTCACAGTCTGAAGCTGTAATTGGACAATTAAACCCCAATATGCAAATGGACCAAAATGTATAAAAATGTGAGACCTCGTGACCAGTCAGGCATTTCTTTGTGACCATTTTGGGTCCACCCTGGGTGTAGCCCTGGTCAGGCCCTGTCCTGCCCAAGGTGTATCCTGAAGGACTTTCAATAAATATCTCTATTCGCTAGCTCTGTCCATCTCTGAGGTCAGTCTTCCCAAGGCATCAAAGGGACAAGCCTTTGTAACCTGCTTTCTTTGTTCCATTGATACTGAATATTTGTTTTTCTCCAATGAAATTGCAGCAATCCCAGCTGTAAATGTTTTCCTCTTTCTCTTTTATTTCTGATGATCTTTTGCAGCAGAAAATTCTATATTATGATGGTGGAGTTTTTGCTAAAACTCTCTCCTGATTTCTACTTCCCAAATCATTCTTTTCATCACTTTCATTTCACCATTTTACTAATTTCAAAGTGTAATATGTGCCATATGCAGGAGGATGAAGAATTAAATCTTACTGCAAAGCAGTGAGAAGAATGACAGAGAGAGACTCCACCACTTCTCTTTCTCCAGGATGGTGGTGGAGTCACCGTCCCTGGAAATGTTCGAAAAACAACTGGATTTTCTCAGATTACTGGTCTGTCATCTACTGATGGGAAGCAGGAAATGAATTCCTTATTTTGCTTGGCTTGTATGTGCTGGTTTTGATTTACCTGTGAAACTTTCTTTATCTCAGGAGCTTCTCCCCATGCTGCTGGGAAAGTGGTTGAGTCTTGGTGGGGCTGAGCTTAACCCACAGCACAGGGTTTTACAGTTTTCAGGCTGTAAAAAGCTGAGAGAATCTCTCATGGCAGTTCAGTCATCAAAAGAAAGGCTACAGGCAGCAGATCTACTACCTGAGTTCCTCTGGTTCCTCAAGGAAAGCAGTGTAGGACAAAGCCTTGGATCCACCTGTCCTGGGTATTTTAGCAGTGGAAATAAGTTTATCCAAAGCTGGGTAGAATTCCAGCATGTAAAACGATGCAGTGCTTCCTTTCTGAGATTTACCTAAAACTGCACGTCATTGATTCAGGGGTAAAACTCACTGAAATGAGGGAGCAGCAGCAGTTCCCATCCTCATGGAAGACTGGGAGGGGATCGCTGAGCTGCTCCTTTGACTTGAGGTGAGGGATTGGAGAAAGATGTTAACAATTCAGGAACTGAATTATTCCTCAGAATCCCCAATTCTGCCAGTAGGAATGGCAAAGAAAAATCTGTCTCCTTCTTAATTTTCTTCACTGGATTGTGTTCCATCTGCTGTCTGAAAGGTCCTGCATATCCTGTGCAGCCTGACCACAAACACCATTCCAGCCTGCTTGTGGGCAGCCCACTCAGCTAAAGAACCTTCTTTCCTCAGATTTTCTGCCCTAGCAGTTAGAAAAATTTCAGCTTTTGTTTGGGAACTAATCTAGTGCAAGCTGTGAGGACAAATGTTTTCATTAGGAAAGGGTAATTAAAAAGTTTATGTTACTTTTATTCCAAGCTCAGACTATGGAAACATCTGGAGAGTGGATTGACTGAAGGAATTGAGCACAGGCATAGAACATTTTTTTTTTTTTTAAAAGTCAATGATTTATGTACACCTAGATCATAATCACTTGATTCTTTTTTTTCCCTGTTGAGGCAAGTAAAATTATGCAGATGTTTCAGAATCCTATTTCTGCTTTTCTTCTCCCAATTTGTCAGTGACTACTGGAAAACATAGAAAACTGTGAAATGAAACGTGGGTCTTGATAAAAAATGCATGCAGACAATATGTTAAATAGTGATGGAAAAAATATTTATTAATTCTGCTTGAGTTAATAGTAATAAAAAGAAACTCTTCCTAGGTATGTGTTTACAAGTATTTTTCATTAGAGTGTTAGCAGTTTCTCTAAAAATCCTAAAATATAAAAACACATTTACAATTTTAAATGTACCTATGTCTTTCTGGATAGAAAAGGATCCTATTTATAGTGAGAAATAGTGAAAGCACTGTGCCTTTAAAGTAAAAAAACAGAGAAAGAATACTCCCGGCTTTCTTTTGTGTGATCTTATAGCCCTGAATTGTTTCCCTTCCCTTCCATCCATGGGAGACTCACATGTGGGAAGTCCATTCTAATTCTTCTTATAGAGACAAAACTGTTTGGGGACAGTGAAAAGCACTTCATAATTCCCAATAACCACTGCCAGCATGGGAAACTGAATGGCAGCAGCCAGCTACCCTTCATTCACATAATGACCTGACTGACTTTTGCCAGCTCTGACAGGACGAGGAATTTCTTGTTCAGGTGTGTTCATTAGTGTACAGCTGATGGTAGAACCTAATTACTACTCCTTAAGTAACGTAGCTGCGTACCTCAATAAAATCAAGCTGCAGGACTGTCCTCTTGCTTCAGGGGCAGTCTCTGTCATTTTTTCTCTCCTGGATACCTGTATTTCTTTGGGATCCATGTATTTAGAAGATCAGGGATTATGGTTTTTATTGCTGGAGGTCATACAGAATTTTGCTGTTTTCTGCATATCTGGGGCTTCAAGATGTACACAACCCATAAGGGTCTATACTGCCTTTTCTGCTCTCTGGTGGACTATAACCATCAGTTAAAAGGGGAACAAAGGAATTAATTGAGTGTTCTGTGCACTGAGGAGCAGGTGGGAGCACTGGCAGTAATTACAAGAGTTACTCGGTGTCTCCAGTCCTGGCTCTGCACACAGGGCTCCAAGTGCAGCCTTGGGCTCCCACAGGGGCTAAAACTACAGTGGCTCCATGTTCCCCAAAAGAAATGAGGTTTTCACTATTTATTTCTTTCGCTGGTTGCAATAAGCCACCAATTCCTGCCTTGACCAAGTCACCCTGAGGTGAATTCTACGTCCATATTTAAGGCCAATCTGTTGGCTGACACTTTTTAAATCTTGCAATGTGCCAGTAGGCAGAGTCAAACTCTCATGACTGCAGTACCTCTGAGAGAAAATGAAGCTGAAAGATCTGCTGTGTCCTGCTGCTTTGTTTAGCATGAGCCTGAAACCTGAATCGGGGCTCAGATGGAGAAATTCCAAAAATGGGAGAAAAGTGTGATAATTAAAGATAGGAACTGCTATTCCTGGGAGACCAAATCAATTCCTTCCTATGAAAGTGTGGAAAATATTTGAGTAATAAGAACTAGTTGTAGTAGTTGAGGGTTTTTTTCTGGAGAGTCGTGGGGCTTTCTTGATAATTTTTTTCAAGGAAGACCTCTGATAATTATCTGTTCAAACCACCTGCTCCAAACCAGACCAGCTCCAACACTGGATCAGATTCCTCAGAGCGATACCCAGCTGAGTTTTTAATAAACTCCATTGAATTTTGAAGAGTAACTAATAATTCTTTTTTCTAATTTGCTGGAGGGAACTTGCAAGACTAAAATTAAGAGATGCCAAGACTAGTCCTAATCACATTGAAATCAACTGGATGCTTCCTGATTAACAGAGGTTTCATTTATTCTCACCCGTGTTTCCTGCACCGAGTTTTCTCTGACTTCTATAAGACAATAAAAATAGGGATAAGACGAAAGGAAATCCACCAACAAATCTTTCAACACCACACACATCACATCTTTGACTGGCTCAGGGGCTTATCTGCTTTTTCAGCAGCATCAGAACTGGGATAGGGATATATCAATTAAATAATTTCCCTGTTCAAATCCAGCTGCTGTGCCTCACTCACATTTTTCAATTTCATCACTGAAGCTTTAACCAGTACAAAATAAAGGTGATCTGGTCAGATCTTACAATTCTTTTGTATTGCACTTCTAGCCTTCTGTGGAGATTGTCACTTTGTGCAGAACAATTTTGGAAATAGATCACCCGAGGAAAAGAACACCCCAGTTTGAACCTTACTGGGGGAGGATATAGATCTCTGGAAAATTAAAACTACTTCAGATGACCTCTGTTATTAATTTTTCCCCACTGGCTTTGGATGACAAAACATTTCCAATTCTTTGGAGTGAGAAGGGCTCCTCATGGGGTGGATAAAACCACTTGGAATGAGATGAAACATTTGTCTGCATCCACGTGAAACTTACAGAGAAAGAAAAATGAGTAAGATTTTGAATTAACTGAGCTTAGTAAAGTTTGGGGGGTTTTATTTTGTTGTGGTCTGCTTAAATTTTGAGATCATAAATATCCACTTTCATAATTTGGACAGAGGAGTTTAGTGGAAAATGTAGTTTGTGTGGATTCTTACATTTTTGATCACAATTGATACTGGCCCCCTGTTTTCATTACCTTTTTACTTTTTTTTTTTAATTAAGACTAGGAAAGAGGAATTATATCTGTCTTGAAGAACTGTCAGCACAAACAACTGACAGAGTAGAAGGAAGAAATGTGAAATGATCTCAGCTTCTTAGAAAATTAAGAAGAAAGGAACCAAAACCTATTTACAGTCACAGAGAAAGTTCATGGTTATGCTGAGACTTCCTGATCTCCAGACATCTGGGGTGCAAACAATAGAATATAAAACCTGCTGCTAGGAAAAGGCCCGGAGGCTCTGCTGAGGGGAGGCATGGAAACATACTCAGTCACTAAACCTGCCTTTTAAAGGCTCTTTTATCCTGTGAGTGCTGCTTTGGAAGTGTCAATTGTCCATTCACAGGGCAGGTCCAGTGATCCAGCCCCATTCAACGACTTGGTGTGAACTCTGTGCATCCATCCACTCCCATGGATGGACAAACCAGGGGAAAAGGGAGCGGTGATGGGGAGGAAAAGAGTTCTGGCCTCATATTTTAGGGTTAGAGTAAGGGCTAGAGTTAGGGGTTGTGGTTGTGGTTAGGGGTTAGGGTTAGAGTTAGGGTTAGGGTGAGGGTTAAGGTTAGGGTCAGGGGTTGTGGTTAGGGTTAGGGGTTAGGGATAGGGTTATGATTAGGATTAGGGTTAGGGGTTAGAGTAAGGGTAAGGGTTTGGGTTAGGGCTGGGGTTACAGGTTAGTGTTATGGTTAGGGTTAATTTTAGGGCTAGGGTTTAAGGGTTAGGATTTATGGTTAGGGTTAATTTTAGGGCTAGGGTTTAAGGGTTAGGGTTTATGGTTAGGGTTAAGGGTTTGGGTTAGGGGTAGGGTTAGTGTCAGGGATAGGGTTAAGGTTAGGGTCAATGTTAGGGTCAGGATTTGGGTCATCGGTTTGTGTTAGGGTTTGGTTTAGTATTAGGGTTAGGGGTAAGGTTAGGACTAGGGCTTAGGTTTCGGGTTAGGGTTAGGGCTAGGGTTAGGATTAGGGCTAAGATTTGGGGTTAGCATTAGGGGTTAGGTTTAGGGTTAGGTTTAATTGTTAGTGTTGGTGTTAGGGTTAGGGGTTAAGGTTAGGACACTCCCAGCTGTGTCTTCTGGGCATCCAGCAGCTCTCAGGTGTGTCCTTTGTACATCCATCTACCCCTAGGTGTGCCCTTTGTACACCCAGCATCTTTCAGGTGTGCCCTCTGTGCATCCCTCAGCTCACAGATGTGCCCTCTTGGCATCCAGGCATCATTCCCAGTTTACTGAAGCAGGAGGGGTTGTTTTGAATCTTCAAACCGAAAAGGGAGGACACAGAGGGAAAACAGCTCTGGGAAAAGCAAGAGGAGAAATGCAAGACGGCAGAAGAGTGATGCATCAGAAGTGATCAGGAGGGGAAAAAACCCTGATGAATTAATTCCACTGAGCAGAACCAGAGGCTTACCAAAGCAGTATGTGAATGTTTGCACTGAAATGGTCCTTTTGGGTTGTGATATTGCAAATATAACCAACAATGAATACGCAGAAATGGCAAACAGTGAAAGATCTGCGGCTTGGGAGAACAGGAGTGTTGCTGAATTTGGGGAATTTGTACCTTTGTGAGGAAGCCGCCTGAAATGTAAGTGGTGTTTGGAAGATGAAAAGGCAGATTATAGCTCAGAGCACAGAGGAGATGTGCACTGGGAACACAGTGAGAAGCAACAGGAAAAGCAGATTACTCTTCTCCAGCTTTTAAGGTAAATTGAGTGGTATTGATAGCAACAGTTCAAGCAAAAAATTCTGAAACTAAATTTTTCTGTAACAGAAGTTGTGAATTCACAGGCATCACTTTATATCATTTTCTAATACAACATTTACAGTCCTCACCCTTTGGTTTTGCTTTATAGACCTTTTAGTGAGTAATGGACAAATCTGCACAGGTGACAAAAACTAGATAAGGTTTCTTTAAAAGCCACTCTTCTGTAGGTTTTTATGCATACTTAACCTTCTGAAAGATGATTAATGGCAACTCAGTGTTCTCAAATAACATATTATGGATATGTAAAAAATAATATTTTATTCTTTCCACATTTAACTCTCTATATTTCAAAACATTTTAGTCTTTTTTTCTTAATTTTTTTAAACAATTTTAAGAATAATTATTTTTATAACATACTGACTTAAATACAATTAAATTTAAAATAATCCTAGAAAATTGCCTCACCCAGTGGATGAAACAATGCATGAAGTGACCTTCAGGTAAAGAAAAGGGATTATTTTTTTGTGAATCTTCTAACCAAAACAACATATCCAGTGTCACAAATGGAGGCATCAATGTTAGAAATAATTACTGGGATTCATCAAGAAGCCATCCAGCTCTCCTGCCAAACTTTATTAGAAGGGGAATAGGGGAGTGGTGGTAACTCAGAGGGGAGCTGATGGACTTTGTTTGGATTTATGGCAATGAAATGGACAGAAATAACCTATCAGATTCTTGGGTGTAAGTTTGCACTTCACTTCTGTGATCATGCCATGAAATCTCTCTGTGCAGAGCACTGTGGTGCAGGTGGATGTCAGAACTTTTATTTTCCTGCTACAACCAAATACCAGTTGGGCAATCCTTTACCATAATTATTTCTTCTTTTTGTCCAGAAAGCTGTAAGAACATGCAGTAAGAGAGTAGGGATGGTTTCTGTAGCCTTCATCTGACCATCTCTTTCCTTTGAATAAGTTGTTACCCCTGTGAAAAAAAAAATAAAAAAAAATCGAATATTCATAATATCCAAAGTTTTCTAATCAATGTATTTTGTATTAATAACCTACCACAGTCAATGCAAATTGTATTAGCTCCCTGGAATGATAAGAAATTCTGAACTTCAAAGATATTACTTCTTTATTTCTCCAGCCATTCATTTCCATTTCTTTTGTACTCAGTCTAATATTCTTCATGCCAGTGTGACAGTTCCATGTTCAGTAGAAATAAATTAGACTTTAAGAGTTTGCCCTGCAATATTTTCATATGAGAGGATCTGTATTGGATCCATTCATTGCTAATGACATTTTTTTCATTAAAAAACACTTCTCTAGGTGTATAATAACAATGATGGACAAGTGCTTTTTTTCTTCCTTCTCTCTGGCTCTTGCCCTGGGGGAAAGTATTTGGTTATGGTGCCAAAATGAGGCAGATTTGGGGTAAATTCCGGGGCTGCCCCATCCCTGGAAGTGTCCAAGGGCAGGCTGGAGAAAGGTATTGATATATAGATGTATAGGTATTCTCTCTGAAACAAGAAGTTCATAAGACACGGACAAAGACATCAGAGAAAAGACAGTAAACTTGAAGTACATTCCCTGAAGGAAGACTCTTTGTGAAAATGCAATTTCCTTTATTGTTTTTAAGGTGCTGAAATTTAAGATGTAATAAAACATGAATACCAATTTGGAAGCATTAGTTGCTCCTGGCAACCTTGAGAATGCATTATGCTTCATTTTCCCTCTCCATCATCTCTGCAGAGGCTGAGCAAGGGAATGAGTAACAGCACGTGCCTGCTGAACCAATATACACATCTGACCTCCTTTTCCCCTTCTCAGGAACAATAAATTATCATTAAAATTATGGCTGTAGGTGTGATACTCTCAAGCAGTGCATCTCAGCTCAGGAAGAAATTCACCCTCGTGCCACAGTTTGACATTATAAAGCAGTGCATTTCAGCCCCAAGGCAGCTGAGTGGATTTCCCAGAGGATAGCTCTGTTTGCATTTTGAAAGGCTGGCATAAAGATTACCAAATTAATAAAATATTTTTAACATAAATCAGCATCAGTTTAAAGAAAACCCAGATTCCCTTGTGCAGAAGGGAGTAGAGCAAACTGCATATGATGGAAAGAGAAGGTGAGAAAATATTATTGAGCTGAGAGGGTGTCGAAATTGCTTTTTAAACTAGACTTGAAAAGTTTACTTCATTTTTTTTTAATACAGCTAATTTTCCTCCTCGTCTTCCTCTAACACCACTCAGAGGTGCTGCAGCTGAGGAGTCAAGATATGTGGATGTCTGTAAACTTCAAGAAACACTTGTCAAGCCCCACTGCAACATCAATTTAATTTACATTGCATTATTCATTAGATATTCAGAGAGAGCAACAGAGTGGAAAGAACTGGAAATCTGTATTAAACCTAAATATACCCATCTAAAAATTCACACCCGAGGGATTTCTCGGCTGAGAAAGAAAAAAAAAAACCACCAAAAACAAGAGGGGAGTTGTATTGCCATTGATTGCTGCAGGGTTCCTATATCATCCCATACATTTAGGGAGATTTGGGGAAGTTTCTCCTCACTCAGTGCACCAGAACACCTCACCCAGGCTGTGTTCAGCAGCTTTCTCCTGCTCTGGGAGTGCTGTCACACCTGTGGCTGGCTGCACTGGGGGGACATTCAGCCACTGACTGTGGCAAGGAAAGGTTTGGATTTCAGGGATAGCTCCTTGGTGGCTTTCAGCATGAAAGGCAAAAGCAAAAGAGTGGGAAAGCAGAGGATTAAACACAGACATGCATAAACCCTGACAAGGAGCACTTCAGGGAGACTCATTCCAGTGCCCAAGGGAGCTGACAGGGAACATGGAGAGAGACAATTTACATGGGATGGACTGCCAGGACAAGGGGGAATGGCTTCCCGCTGCCAGAGGGGAGAGTTAGATGGGATATTGAAAAGGAATCGTTCCCTGTGAGGGTGGTGAGGCCCTGGCACAGGGTGCCCAGAGAAGCTGTGGCAGCCCCTGGATCCCTGGAAGTGTCCAAGGCCAGGTAGGACAGGGCTTGGAGCAACCTGGGACAGTGGAAGGTGTCCCTGCCCATGGCAGGGGGTGGAATGAGATGAGCTTCCAAGTCCCTTCCCACCCAAACCATTCTGGGATTCTGTGACTCCATGATCTGGCTAAATTCTGCTAGAGATTTTATTACACTGTAATGTGCTGAAGGGTAAGAAATGAGAAAAAAATAAAAATAGATGCATGCTCTGAAATCTTTCCCCCCCCCCCCATTTTTAAATGATAATATTTAAAAACTATGGAAACCAGGAATATTGTCCAGGCTGTGGACTTCCCATTCCTGGAAGTGTCCAAGGCCAGGCTGGATGGGGCTTGGAGCAGCCTGGGACAGTGGAAGGTGTCCCAGGTGGAACTGGATGCTCTTAAAACCCCTTCCAACCCAAAGTCTGGGATTCTGTGATCCTTTGATAATGACACTGGTGGATGGGCCAGGGAAGGAGTGGCTCATGCAAGATCTTGGAGGGCTCCACTCAGAATTTGTTCCCTGGCTAAAAGAAAGGAAAAAAAGATCATCACATGTTCCATGGAAAAAAGCAAACTTGCAGGATGTTTCAAGGGGATTGTGGGAACTGATAAAACCTCTTACAAGAAAGGGTCAACATGGAAGGAAGGAGGCACTGGGGTGTAAACAACTTAAGAGGGGTGGTGAAGGTTTGCTCTTGCAAGCAAACAACTCGTGCATGTAAAAATGGCCAGATTTGTGCAGGAAAACCCCTGGTCCCTGTTGGACCATGTTTGGTGCAGGGGTAAGATCCTGTGGGGAATGTGGAACACACATCTGGGGAGATGAGGGGTGCAGTCCTACCAGCCTGGGCTAAGTATTAATCCACAGAAATTATAGTGTGCAACCAATTATATTTCAATTCATTTCAAGTCTACCTAGGTCCCTAATCAGTGGGTCATCTTCTGAAATTATCTCTGTGGTCATCCAAAAAAAAGCAGTCTGACAACATACAGCATTTTTGCTGGACAACGGTACCTTTTCCTTCCTGGAAAGTTACATGGGCAGGTCAATTACTTCAGCCTAAATTGATAAACCTGCTGAATGGCAAAACATCCTTAGATTCATACAGCCAAGGAATCATGGAGTTGTTTAAGGTTAGAAAAGATCAGCAAGTCCCACCTTTGCCCAAATTCCCCATTCTCACTGAACCACGACACATCTGCTGGCAGTCATCATCCCATGGTGTGGGATGTGCTGGGGGGCTTTAGCCCTGACAGGCTGACCAGTAAGGCCAGGCTTACATGGACTGGGACTGCTCATGTCCAGCAGAGTGGCACTTCCACACACCTGGAGCCTGGAAAGCTGCAACTCATCCCTGTGTTCACAAACCAGGACCTGTGTCCTTCCTGCCAGGAGAGGGATCAACACATACAGTGCACTCACCAGCGAGCACTGGGGGAAACAAGATAACTTCCTAATGATTTATTGAACCTTAAATAACTTCAGTGAGAAACTTTTGCACATATTTGATCAAGACAGACAGAAATAGACACATCAATGCACTGCACAGATTTTGCTCTGCTCAGTAGCTGATGAGACGGAGCTGCTTAACAGGAATCCCAGGGGAGACATCATCCTTACAACACTTCCAGTTCAATTCCTCAGGCTTGAAGGGCCTGCAGTTTTAAAACTGTAACTCATAGGTTCCTATTTCAGATGAATTTCTGAATCTAGTAAAGGCTGGTGAAATACCGATCAGCATAGAAGGAAAAAATAAAAAAGGATAAATAAAAAACCCACTGTAACAGCCAAAGTGCTGCTAGTCCTGGTTATTCCTCTCAACTATGGCACTCATTTCTCCATCCATCTCTTTTCACTGCTGACACTTGGGAAAGAAAAAACAAACAACCACCACCACTTAAAGAAAAAAAAAAGTGTTAAATTTCATGCTTATTTAGTTTGCAGCAGCTTAAACAAAAACTGAGTATTTGGAAGATAGTAGGAAATGATCCCTATACAAGTATTATCTCGATTTTATGTCTTTGAGGGTTTTTTTGAGAATCACTGAATGATTCCTTGCACCACTGACCAATAGACCCACTCTTTTCCTAATCTTCCTTTCGCTGCTCACATCCCTTTAGAAGCCTTTTTTTTTTTTTTTTTCCTTCGCATCCCTTTCCAAATCCAACTCCAGGCTTTAGCTTTTTTTTAGGTTTAGGTTTTCCCCAACCCTGCATCCTCAAGCTGGAACCCACCTTGGGGTATTGGGAATGCAACTACTAAAATAAATTGCTGAAGCCTGAAAACCTTGGAAGTTTTTTTTTTTTCAGCTCTCTTGTAAAAAAACCAAAACTGCCTTCTAAAATAAAGGGTATAACTTGTATGGCTGGACCTCTCTGTAAGGGCTCTCCCAATATGTCATTAAATCTATAATCCCACTTTTTAATTTCTATTTAAGCAAGTAAAAATATTTTTTAAAAAAATTACCTTGGAGAGTGTCAGATTGTTTTCAGCCTTCTAAGAATCAACTTCTTATCTTTTCTTTCACCACAATTATCAAAACAGATGATTGAAAATTTCGATGATTGATCAAAGTTCTCATTTTTCCACCCAACACACAGTTTTTTCCTCTAAATCAATTGTTTGCCCAGATCTGCTCACAGTGTAATATTTTTTTCTGGTTTTAGCTAATTAGATTTTGCCAGGTCTTGTGCATTTTCAGTTGTTCAATCTCTATCAATCACTTTAATTGGAGCAAAGAAGCAGCGGTTTGCATGATCTTGCTATTCAGTGTCGTCAGCCAGGCTGTCAAATAAGTTAGATTGTGCTTGTTTCCCATTTTATTTATTTATTTCAAGCAATACTGGTGAAAATGCAAGGGCTGATATGATTTAGAGACACTGTTTTGATCGAAGAGTTACAGGCAAATTAACGATTATTGCAGGGTAATGTGGAGCATAATCTTTCAAGTGTCAGCTACTTTTTAAATATCCAGAAATTGGTTATTTCCAGTTTTATCTCTCCTGCCTGTATCCAAAAGAACTGAAATTAGGCAGAT
Organism: Sylvia atricapilla; assembly: GCF_009819655.1. NCBI lineage: Eukaryota > Metazoa > Chordata > Aves > Passeriformes > Sylviidae > Sylvia > Sylvia atricapilla. The sequence continues at coordinate 6,862,198 of NC_089148.1, forward strand.
TCATGCATTACATCTGTTTCTATCCAGTCTCATGAAGTTTTGACTGCAATCTGTTGCTGAAGTGCAACCCCATTCTGAAAAAGCAATATTCAGTCACTTGGACTGCAAAGTTGTATAACTCCACAGCACAAATTCTGCCTCTTTACCAGGGAAAAAGATACTGCCATGAATTATTACTGCACCTCTCCATTCTCCAGGTCTGGGACTTAAAAGAGAATAATTGCTGCTATGCAGCTAAATTAAAAGTGTTGTATAAACTTGGTATTGGCACCTTGCAGCTCAGTTATTTTCAGGAGTGGCTGTTTAAGGGGCTGGTTAAATTAATTCTCTTCCAATTCCTCTTCATGGATTTCCCTCTCAATGGCAAATTTAAACTCATTAAGTGCTTTTCCATTGCCCGTGCCCATTGAAAACAGACTATTTGAAAATTCTCAGGTTGACAGGGAGTTTATATGGGAAGCAGTCATGAACAATGTGCTCTTTAGTATCATCAATAAACAATAAAGTCCAGTAAAAAAAGCCTTCACAAGGAAGAGAAATCCAACTATCCTCCCAGAAAGTACCACACTTCATGCAAGAACTGCCCAGTGTTCACGTAATTAAACAACACACATCTTTTGCTGGCCAGATCAATTCTGCAGCTAAAGATAAACAAGCTAAAATATGCTAAAGCTTGGTTGACTCCTGGAATACTTGGGGGAATTTAGGAGAAGCATATGGTGAAACAATCTGGCTGTATTAATTTCAAGAAGCAGCCTTTCTCACAGATTAAATGATGTAATTCCCAATATATAGTCCTCTTCAAAATTAAAATGTTTGCCTAATGCATGAAGTTCAAACAGTCTTCAAACTTACAGAGCCAAGTCCTGGGAAGTATATGAGTTGAAGTTTCTTTAAATCACTCACTACCTTTGAATTTTACACTAAAAAGACCAACTCTGCTACCACATCTGTTCTCCGAGATTAAAATCACTCTAGAAATTAATAATCTAAAATTAGCCTGTTTCTGAACACAATACCAAGTCCACCTACAGGAAAGTATATTTATTTCTTCCTTCTAAAAGAAATTGTTGGAGCAAAACTGTGTGTGAGGTTGATATCCATTTATTTATGTATTAATTAGTGGGAGCCACACAGGCAACTGAATTTTTATCTAATGCTTTTCATTGTTTGGTGGTGAGGAGAAGTTATATATCATCAAAGTGAGATTTGAAACCATTTATTATTGTTAATTATTGTTATTATTATTGCTTGTTATTAAAGAATCAGCCCAAGTACAGTTATGGAAGTCCACTGGCACAGGTCTACCAACCTGTTAGTAACAAATATTTGCAGAGCCAGGAGCTGGACTTCATGGTCCTTGTGGGTCCCTTCCAGCTGGGAATATTCTGTGATTTCATCATTCTGTGAAACGCATTGCTGGCACTGAGTTCCAAATTGTGTTTGCAGACAAATCTGCTTTATTTATGTTCAGACAGATGGAATATACATGAAACAAACCCAAACCCATTAATTTCTAGTGAGTATTGTGCTTGGACAGAAATGTATGCAGGTTACTTTGTACTCATTGGATTGGTTTCAAGAGCTGTGAAGCAGATTTTGCTCCTGCTCATTCTCTGCAGATAATTCCCAGAATCTGCAATACTCATATTCAGTCTGAGCAAATCCTGCCAGTCTGGGATAAGTATTAATCCACAGAAATTATAGTGTGCAACCAATTATATTTCAATCCATCTCAAGTCTACCTAGGTCCCTAATCAGTGGATCGTCTTCTGAAATTATCTCTGTGGTTATCCCAACAAAGCAGTCTGATAACACACAGCATTTTGTTGCTGGACAATGGTACCTTTTCCTTCCTGGAAAGTTGCATGGGCAGTTCAATTACTTCAGCCTAAATTAATAAACCTGCTGAATGGCAAAACATTCTTAGATTCATACAGCCAAGGAATCATGGAGTTGTTTAAGGTTAGAAAAGATCAGCAAGTCCCACCTTTGCCCAAAATCCCCATTCTCACTGAACCATGACACATCTGCTGGCTGTCAACATCCATCACTTTATTCAGCCATTGGACAATTTGCTTAATTTATCTATTCTACAAAACTGCCTCATCTAAAAGAGGAGACAGGACTTGTTTCTGTGAAAGATCAGACTGATCTTTCAGGCAGAGTTGAGGAGTGGTTTTCAGGGTTGTCTTGCAGAGCAAAAAAGAGACTGAGCTGGGCAATGAGGTGGCAGGAGGGACAGGAATAATTCCATGTTTCTCCCAGGGTAATCCCTGGGGATTGTGACACAGGCAGCTCAAGGCTGACAAACCGCAGCTCTGGCAATGGCTCCATGGGAGCTGTGGGGGCCTTTTATCACAGGACAGAGTGGGGTCAAATGTAAGGGGAAACTGAGCAGGAATATTGGAGAGCAAACCACTGGAAGGATTTTTAATGACTCTCCTGAATATCTTTGGTCAGAGGCTGGGAGAACAATATATTCAGGGGAGTGTGTACCATTGCATTTTTCTTGTGTTTTCCCCCTCTGAACCTGTTTTTGCCCACTGCTGAAAAAACAGATTCTGTCTAAATGACCTTTGAGCTGCTGCACTACAGCTATCCTGGTGTTTGTTAGGGAGTTTCAGTGTGAAACTCTTCAATTTATTCTGTAGAGCAGCGTTTATTGCAGTAAGGCTCCATCACCCTTCAACTTAGAGTAATTATTCCTGTCTTTACCCAAGAAGGCTCAGCAATCCATCTTGGCCAAGAGAAATCCACATATTTTGTAAAAAGTGGCCCTGTCAGAGCTCAAAGCCCTTACCTACAGCAAAATTCATGTTAATGTTACAGAGCAATCTATATGTGCTTGTGTGAATGCATTACCTATTGATTAGGGAATTCGAAATAGTCATGATGGAGGTGTTTAGAAAACTGATAACCAAACTAGTTTTAAAATCAAAAAGAATTAAACTTCATTAAATTCCTCCATGGAAAATAAATTTCCTAACCAGTTGTTTGTTCTTACACATTATTTGCCATCAGCTTTACAAATACAGAGCTGCTGGTCTCCAAAAATTGCCTTTAAATTTTCTATAGGCACCGGTACCATGGAGCTGGTGCCATAGAAATGGTGGAGATGGACACAGTCCTCCAAGGTTCTTGATCACTCAGACCTTGAGGGCTCTGTGAGGAGAGAAGTTGAAACCAACATGAATCTTTTTTTTTTTTTTTAATTCTTTTTCTTAATAATAATATTCTTCACAATATCACATTTGTGATATTTTTATGTTTCTGCCCAAATCCCCTAAAGTGCAACCTCGGTTACTCCCCATATTATTTTGTTTTTCTGGCCTCACCAAACATCTTTGTTTGCCTCTTGGGGAGGAAGTTCTGTCCTTTTGCAACCCCTTATGCTCATCTTTTCCTTGGAGATGACTATTTTAAATTTTTATTACTTACCTGTGTCTTATTTGTTGCTGTCTCATTGCTCATTCTTCTGTGCCAGTGTGTCTGGACTTGCCAGCCCTGTTTACAGTCCCTGGTTACACTATGTTACTACACTTATTAGTTTGTCCTGAGCCCAAGTATATTAATTATACTCTGTCTAATAGCAATTTATTGGTGCCACATGCCTCTGCTTTGGCTCTATGGAGAGTGACTTTTATAGCTGCTGTTGTTTGTTGTAGAGACCATCCTGAAATGCCCTCACAGTCACTGGAGCAGTTTAAGTTCACATAATAAAATGGACTCTTTGAAAACCACGTTTGTGCCAGAAACCCCCTAAGGCAGATTTCCAGCATAAAAACTGAGCTCTTGACACTCACAGCTTTACCTCTGAGAGTTGTGAGCATAACCTGAGCCAGTTTTGGCCTCTCTATCAGCCACAAAACACTTTGGCATGTGGATATAGGGCAAATTCCAAATGATTTGAGGGAAGTATCTGTTGGTCTTGTTAATGCAGATACAACCTAACAGACACAAAGCTTGCAATTCTCCTTCTATTAAAAGAGTATTGACTGCCAATCTAATGAAATACTTCTTTATCATACAGAAATAAAAAATATAATTTTAATTCACCATTTGCAGTGTTTATAAGTCCCAGAAGTTGTTATTTTTATTATTTATTCTTTCACTTCTTTCACTAAAACTATCACTTTGTTACCCAGACAAAAGCAGATGGAGAAAACTGTCCAGAATTATTTAAACTGATCTGTAAGAGAATTTTTTTTTTTTTTGTGCCATGCTGCCAGGTATGCCTGCTCTGCCAGGCACAAATAATCTGAATTTATTCCTCCACCTGCTCTCTCAGGCCCCAGAACATCATTAGGGCTATAACCTCCAACTCTTACCATCTAAATTGCTGATTATTTGGCTAATTCTTTTCTTAAGAAGTGGATGAAGATAAAGAAGCTCCTATCAGAGATTGTAATGGGACAGAGAGTTCCAATCAGTGATGTCAGTGATGTCAGTGATGGTCAGGATGTTTGGAGGACGGGGAGAGGTGCACAGGGCTGCTCAGCTGTGAAAATATATTTAAGAAGGGGGAAAACACTTTCAAAGGCAGTGAGGAGTGAAGGGGAAAACGTGAGATACAAAATGTAGGCACGAAGATCAGAACAGAAAGAGGGGGAGAAGGTTTTCCAGGTGCTGGAGCAGAGTTCATGCTGCATTTTGTGGAAGAGACCCCAGAGGAGCAGATCTGTGGAGAGGAAGGACTCTGGCAAGAAGAGAGTTACACTCTGGATCAGGGTGATCCTACTAATGCCTTAAGCTTTAGTTTTCATATTTGCAGATCCTGTGCTGCCCAGGGCTGCAGTTCTGAGCCTCACATTCAGTGTCACTCAGCTCTTCACAGAGCAGGGAGACAAAACAAATCCTTTTCCTGCTGAACACCAAGGACAATAAAAGCACAAACAACAGTGGCTGAAGGGAGGAACAAGAAGGATGGACAACCTCACAATCTGGAGCTGGAATTGGACAATTAAATCTCAATATGCAAATGAACCAAAGCTTATAAAAGTGTGAGACCTCGTGACCCATCAGCCATTTTTTTGTGAATATTCTTAGTCCACCCTGGGTGCAGCCTTGGTCACATCCTTGCCCAAGATATATCCTGGAGGCCTTTCAATAAATATCTCCTTTATTCTCCAGCTCTGTCCAGACTCTGTTTCAGGTCAGCCTTCCCAAGGCATCACTGCAGATTGCAGCTCATGGGCACACTCAGGGCCAAAGGAGGAAGGAGGGACAGAGGAGGAACATCATGGAGCAGCCAGAGCTCTCCATCCCCTCTGTGCTGTTTGGGGAGGATGCAGAGGAGCTGGGGATGAAGTTTCCATTCACTTGTCACTGCCCAACTCTATTTTAATTGGCAATTAGTGATATTAGTTTCCCCTAGACAAGTCAGTTTTGCCCATAAAGGTAACTGGTGAGGTTCCCCACATTTATCATAACTCTGGGGTTTTCCATCTTATTTGCTTCCCAAAGCTGAGAGATGGAGTGGAAAAGCAGCTGGGTAGGTGTCTGGCAGCACAGCTAAAACTGGACAGGCATCTTGAAATAAAAAAAGTGAATTAAAATAAATGAAATAAAAGGCCCATTTTGAGAAGCTGGAGAAAGTAAAACTTGGTCCCTGCAAGACATTTCTGCTGTATATTTCTGGGAGAAAAGAGGAGGGAAGGAGAGAAGGAGGGAAGGAAGGAAGGAAGGAAGGGAACAGAAGACATAGTCCCCAGGGAACTAAAGTACTTGCCTGATACAATTTGTGAAGAACCAGCTGCCTGAAATATTAAGCCTACACTTTATTGCAGATATTTTGTTTTCATCAGCTTTATAAACCCACGATATCCTTGTGCCTTCTCCAGGAATTGCTTTCTCTATTAGCAGTATGCCCTCAGCCTGACCCAGGCTCTCAGAGCTGAGTCTCTGGCAAATCATGTGGCCAAATTCTGAATTTAACATTTACTAATTGCAGTCACTGAGAGATCTGGCGGTTCTGTGGCCTGTAGGTGACACTTCATGCAATTCTGTCACTGTCCCTTTCTTCCCAACACTTTTCCATGCTCAAAATGAAGAGCAGGAGCACAAATTGGGAGTCGAAATTTCATACAACTACTCAAGTGTTTTACACCCTGGATTTTCTTGTTAGAGTGGTATGAGGGCAGAGGACTACTCTCTTTCTTACAGAAAACTACAGAGCCTGCAATATTTAAAGATGTTTATGAACCTGGGCGACCTTTATGTCTGGTTTTCCTCTTTCTTTTTACTCATTTAATTTTTTTTTCTTTTATGGGAAACACATCACTGTAGCCAGTTAATGCAAACTGTTCATTTAAACAGTGCCAGAAATGATTTCTCAAACAATAAGTCAGAACCACACAGATCTTAAAATCTGAGCACGTAGGCTTTGTTCTTCTGTGCCTTCCCAGACTTAGGAGTAAATGTAAACTGCACTTTTAGATGTTAAAACATGATTGGTACATAATGTAGTCTTTTCATTCGATTCAATAGCTGCAAGACAAGAAATGGGTTCTTCAAAAGAATGTAAAGGGGGGAAAAAAATCGCAGGGCATTTCAGCTTTCCTTTAATAGACTTAAGATAATACGAGTACTCGAAACAACCCCAAGGAAAGCTTGGGAAAGAGAAAATGAAAAAAAAATAGATAAATAAATAAATATATAAAGCATAGGAACAAAACTTATGCATTTTGTGCTAGATTTTTAGGAAGATTTCTTTTTCTTAAAGGATTTTCTTTTCAAGTATATCCCTCTAATTTTCTATTCAGTTTTTAAATATACCTATTAAGAAAATATATTGAGCTATTTCTCTGGTTGTATTTGCTGTTCATTCTAATCTATTAGTAGCCAAAAGGCAAAAGTACCAGTTCTTAATTATCTTGCTGGTAGGATGGATGGAGCCAGCTGAACCTAAAAGACAGAAATTGTTGATTTAAGCATTGCTGTGTTATTTTAATACAGCCACCTAAGCTATTTCAAGAATAGTGTAATAGGTGTTTAAATGTTAATGCTTCATTCCTTCTTTACAGTTAATTTGGCATAGTGTTCCTGATGAATGAATTATTAGGTAAAACTAATATATTCAACCAATAATTGGAGGCACTTTCTCAATTAAAAGGGGCATCTACTTGTTTTCTCTTAAAGAAGAGAAAAGTCCTGTTGGTAAGGATGAACCTATTTCCTTCAACTTAATTTTTAATAAATCAAGTTACATCAGCTAAGAATTTTCTCCAATGGACATTTTTTAAAAATGTCAAAGTTATTCTGGGTTAAAAGAACGGTGCAATTATATATTTATTCTTCTGAATGGAAATTAGGAGAAAATGTGAGGGACAATAGGAGCAAATGCAGTAAAGTGTGTTTGTGGTTGATTCTGTAGGATCTTCTCCTGCTGAGAATCCAAGAGCAAGGTACTTTATAATATCAATATTTTCTGCTTGATTAAGGCCTACAGAAGGAAGTGAGGGAAATAGGGAAGGGATTGGTAGTGGGCTCAAAGCTTTAAAATTAGTCACAAAAATCAGAGAGATTTCTCAAAAAACCCCAATTGTTCATGACAATTCTCCCTTGTCCTGGCACTCCATCCCATGTAAATTGTCTCTTTCCACATTTCCTGTCAGCTCCTTCAGGCGCTGAAATGTCACTATTAGGTCACCCCAAAGCTTCTCCTCTCCAGGCTGAACATTCTCAATTATCCCAGGCTTTCCCCTTTGATCATCAAATCCAACCACTCTAGAGTGGTAACCATTCTTCTTCCATGTAGCTCTTGACTGTCAATCCGAAACTTTCATTTTTGGTAGAAAAGTGAGGAAAACCTGTTTTCTTTCATGGCAGTTGCAGCATCAGGGTCTAAATATTTGTATTTGCCTTGTAAAGTTTGCAGTGACATGTAAATAAATGAGCACACTACTGAAAATTAAATGTTATGTTGCAACTAATTCATTTGCAGTCATTTAGCACTCACTAGATTTTACACTAATTGCTCTATGAGATTAATGAATTTACAGAGCTCTTTGGGTCTCACATTTCTTGGCAAGGTGCATTGCAAGGACCCAATAAAAATAGCCCCACAAGCCACATTTGATGTGAGACATCTTCCAAACTCACTGCCTAGGGACAGTGAGTGCCATATACTGGAGTTTTCCATGAGTAGACTGCCTCCAATGTAAAAAAATTCAACTCAGAATTGTTTACTTTTTTGATTTTTCTTGGGTTTCCTCTTATGATGTTATTGGATAACTCAAGAGGAATCAGCATACAGATCTTTAGGTATGCATTTTTACCATTATCAGGGTAGAGTGCTGGCTTTTTGAAGAATATGTTTTAACAGATCTGTTCATGAACAGAAAACCTGAACTTTAAAAATTAGAGGTTGAAGTCCATCTGGTAGAAAAATGAATGATTATATATTTAAAAGGAAAGACTGTTAGTCTAAGCTGGAATTCTCCAACTCTTGTTTTCACAGAGAGCTCATTGATATTTATAGAAGTAACACATACAACCACACATATCCCTGATATTTACAGCTAAATTGAGATCATTGCTTTTATTTCCATTGGAGCTTTTCTGTTGGTGTCGCAGGGGATTCATGCTAAGAAAAAGAGCTGTGGGAAGGCATAAGTTGTATTTAATGACTGTCTGTGCATGGTGCACCAGGAGTTTTGCAATCAGAACAGCAGCATGTGGGGAAAAGCTTTGTCTGCTGGGTAGTCATTTCACTGGTAGAATTTCCAAAAGGAAAAGAACATTTGTTTAGGGAGGCTTTGTAATAAGGGGGTTCATGGAGTTGTTTATTCCTTGCCTATTTGGATGTAAACTTTCATGACAAATATGACTTTCCAGGTTAGATTTCCCTGGTTTTTATTTCAGTACTTAGGCATGCTGGCTCCAAAGTCATAGAAGTATTTTTTCTCCCAGATGAAATTTAATTAATTTCTTCCATGTAGTTTTAACATAATTAACATGTTCTGAACCCTTTATAAACAGGCAGATGGTGCCATCATCTCAAGGATTTGGAGCAACCAAGGGAGGTGTCCCTGCACACGGCAGGGGGTGGAACAAAATGATCTACAATGTCCCTTCCAACCCAAACCATTCTGGGATTTTGTGATTCATGACCAAGAACAACATATTTTTTTGTAAGTCCTCCACAGTTTCCAGTGTAATTGCCCTTTCACTTTTTCTTCCAGGTTGTTGGCTTTTTTGTGAAGAGGGCTCTGCCTCCAGGAGATGACAGTGAGTGCAGGGGATTTATGGCAACGTGTCACCTCTAATCATCAGGTCCTTGAGATAAACATGAGTTAAGCAATGTCTGATTAAAAGCTGGGAATTAAGGCCTTGAGATGCAAAGAAGAAATTATAGCTTATCATTCTGCATGTAGTTTAAATGACTGGTTCTGCACTGAAATGCTCCTGAAAGCTGTTTTACACTGAGTTTCCATAAAAATCAGTAGTTTTCTCTCCATATTAGCCTGCTTTCTAGCAGAAGTACCTGATAGCTGAATGGCTTAATTCTTCCTGCCCTGTTCACATCCCTGGCTACTGCTTTGAAAGGTATTTTCATTTATTATTGACTTCCAATTTGATATTAATTTGCAAAAGAAAGAGCTGATCAAAATCATATCAAGGGAAAGCTACTCCTATCTCAGTGCAGTGTTCTGTTGCTATGGGAACTGAGAAGAGCTGAGGTTTACACAATCGCCAAAGTCTAGAATAGTTCTGGATGTCATCTGATGGTAGATAAGTCTGCATGCATGAACACACAGACAGACACACATGTACAGACAAAAATCCACATCTAAGAGTTGTTGGCCATGATGTGAAGGGAGGATGCTCCCGGCTGTTACACCGTGCCTGGGTCTCAATCTCTTGCTGCACAAACAATGGGCATTTCTTGTGTCTGATCAAGTGTTTCTCATTGCAGAGCCCTAAAATCTGGAGAAAATCTGCAGTGATTCACTGTACACCAGGCAGAACCAGGATTCATCTCAAGAGTCCTGCAACCCAATGCTTTATCCCACTTCTGACTGTTCCATGCTAGACAGCTTTGAGGGATGTAGAAAGTAGCCTAAAATTACAGAATCCTCTAGAATTCCTGGGATCATCATAAAGTGAAGAACCTCTGTGTTCTGGAACATGACAGATCAGGGCAAGTTGTTTGAAATTCATTCAGGTCTCTGCTGCACTCCCACATTCTGTGTTTCATCTGCTAGGGAATCATGGAATCATGCACAGAGCCATTAAGGGTGGGAAACACCTCTGAGATCACCCAGTCCAACCATCAACCAGCACCACCACTAACCCGTGTCCTCAAGTGCCACATTCACACGTTTGTTGAACACTCCCAGGGGTGCTGTGAGTTGGATCAATATGTTTCCTGGTCTTTCCCTGCTCAAACAGTCAATGCAAAAGGCCTTGGGTTTGGAATGACGATTGGAGCTGCTGACCTCAGGGTGAGAAGGGAAGATTAATCTCCCTCCCATGGATCAAACGTCTATATACCTGTAACTATACACATCTCTTCTGTGATTTGTCTGGAATTCCTTCACTACATCTTTCCACGCTTCATCCTCTTCGTGTAGTGGAGGTTGTAAATTTGGTGTGTGGAAAGTAGCAATGTCTGTGTTTTTGAGGCAGATGATTAATTAAGGTATAATGGCTTGTCTACAGAGTTTTGATAATCACAGTGACTATCAAATGGAAAAGAATCACAGAATCCCAGAATGGGTTGGGTTGGAAGGAACCTTAAGGATCATCCTGATGCCTTAAGTTTCAGCTTTCCTGTTTCAGATTCTGTGCTGCCCAGGGCTGCAGTTCTGAGCCTCACATTAAGTGTCACTCAGCTCTCTTCACAGAGCAGGGAGACAAAACAAATCCTTTTCCTGCTGAACACCAAGGACAACTTTCAGGCCCAAAAGCACAAACAAGGGTGGGCTGAAGGGAGGAACAAGAAGGATGGGACCTCACAACCTGAAGCTGTAACTGGACAATTAAACCCCAATATGCAAATGGACCAAAATCTATAAAAGTGTGAGACCTTGTGACCCATCAGCCATTTTGTGACCATTTTGGGTTCACCTTGGGTGTAGCCCTGGTCAGGCCCTGTCCTGCCCAAGGTGGATCCTGGAGGCCTTTCAGTAAATATCTACTTTATTCTCTAGCTCTGTCCAGACTCTGTTTCAGGTCAGCCTTCCCAAGGCATCAATGCTTTTCCACCCTCCCACCATGGGCAGGGACACCTTCCACTAACCCAAGTTGCTCAGAAACCATGCAAATATGATGCACATCAGTGAGTAACTTGTTCAGTTTAGGCCATATTTTACCATTTTTATCCATCACCACTTCTCACAGCTGCTGGTGTCATTTTATTTTTTTATTGTTATTTTTTTGTTAGGGTTCAAAATTTTACTGATTATTATATCTTCCTCTTAATTATGAACATTAGTGTCATTAATACAGCAGCACAGTGACATGAGGTCAGTGCCAAGCTGTCCTATCTGTTGTTCCCTAAAAATAGTAATAACCAATCCACTGAAAACTCCAGGCAGAAAACCCATTGATATTACTGAGTAGAGGACTAAAATGACATTTATTTGAGGTTTTAACTGAAGGTTAAAAAACATTAAAAAGTTTTTTTTTTCCTTCCTTCCTCTCACACATTGGGCTGGCATTTATTTGGTCATTTGGCTGTTTATTTTGTAGTGATACGAGCACACAAAACACACGTCAGACAGTGAGGCCTTGAAACTTAATTGATGAGTGCTTATACCTCACTGCATTGCCAAAGGATTAAGTTTTCATAACCTGGCAGGCAGAAAGACATTAATATTATCAAAGTCTGTTTCTCAGATCTGAATGAGTGTAAAATACTAGTATTTTCTTCTTCCAAAGCACCAAAGCCTTCCAGTGAAATTAAGCACTTGAATTGGTCATAATCCTGTCCTGTTCTCTGACTGGGTAGGAGGTGGGTTGGATTTACACTGAGGAGGAGAGATAGTAAAGAACCATTCCCTCAGGACTTTGGGAGGCATCTCATCAGATCCCACAGATGTAAGAATGTTCAGGTTCCTCAGGTGCTGATGAACCTGATCTTTACTGACAGTGGGAGGGACTTTGCTCCCCGAGTCCCCATCCTGCTGTCCAGCCACTCCAGAAGTGTGGAAACAGAGAAGCTCTCCATTGAAGACTGGAACACAAAATTTGTTGAGCTCCTCAGCCTTCTCCTCATCCATTTATCAGTTCCCCTCCCCAGCCTTGTTTATCAAGGGCTAACACCTTCTTTGACCTTCTTTTCCTGGTTGCCGACCTGAAGAACACCTTCCTGTCATTCACAGTGCCCCTTGCCAGGCTCAGTTCTAGCTTTGCCTTCCTCAGTCCTTCCCTACACAGCCAAATTTCATCCCTAGACTCTTCCCAGGTCATCTGGCCATGTTCTCACTGCTGTGCATCTGCCCCTGTCCCTTTGGCCTCACCAGAAGGTCCCTTCTCAGCCATCCTGGGCTCCTCTTTGACCCAATTCTTGTTCCCAGGGATCACTGGCTCTGGTGTTCCATGAAATATTTCCCTACTCCTGTCCCTGAGGACAGCTTCCCAGGGGATTACATTTACCATCTCATTGAAGAGTTGAAGTTTGTTTTCCTAAAGTTCAAGGGCCTGACTTTAGTCCCTACCTGAGCCCCAGGAGTGTGAACTCACTGCAAGGTGGCCGCAGCCCAGGCTGCCTGCAGGCTCCATGGATTGATAATATTGAATTATTCACCATTATATTGCCCAGAGAACTGTGCAATCCCTGTGCAGAGCTTTGCCAGTAGACAGGGAGTTAGTTCATTTAAAATACAGAAAGGAGTGTAAACACACCTGAAGTAGCACAGTGGTTTTAAACCAAGAAAGAGCTCTAAAGCTTTAGAAACTTCCAGGGAGCTCTTAAATTGTACTGAGATAACTATACCTTTCTAATTTTTTGTAATTAGCTTTTTGCTGGGCTTTTTGTTGAAAAAAGAAAATACAGCTAATTTAATTTTTATTTTTAGGAATACACTCAAAACACTCTAAGACAAAACTGAAGTTAGAATCCTCGCACCATCAAGGCTGGAAGAGACTTTTCACTTCATCCAGTCCAGTACTGCCACTGTGACCCCTGAATCCCTGAATACATCACCCAGTGCCAGATCCTGGTTCCCCTTCAGCACTGCAGGCACCATGGACCCTGTGAGCCCCCAGCTTTCCCAGGAGTGGTTGCAAACTTACAGAAAATGTTTTTTTGCTTAGAGTAAATACAGATGTTAAGCATGTTTTAAGAAAAGCTCTCTGTGTATTTTTGAACAACACCGTTTAGAGCATTACCTCAAGTCTAAATGGCACGCATTAAAGAAACCGTGAAAGGAGAAGAGGGTCAGCCTGGGCATCTCTGATATTAATTTGCTGTTGAGGGGTTACAGGCCTGTGCTAATCACTCTCATCCATTTTCACAACGCAAAGGAAAATTAAAAATAAAAGCACATATTACAAGTCATAAACTTTCTGGATTTACACTTAAAATGTGTTCAGTCTCATAATCCACTTCCAAAAACACGTGAGGATCCGTGGTCAGGGCTTTCAGAGCAGCCCTGCACGGATTGAAGGTTCTGAGTTTGTTGGGCTGGGGAAATGGAGGCTTGGAGTGCATCATCTTTCACCGACTGACGTGCTAAATTCCTCGGAGCACAACAAGTTAAGGACTAAGTAAATAATCGATTAGCTGTCAGCCTTCCTGGTCATCCTCATGAAACGGATTAGTGACAGCCAGAGGCCTGAGAAGTGAGTCATGCTCCTACAAATACCCTTTGAACCAGGACAAAAAACTCCCAGGAACACTCCTTCCATTTCAAAGCAGGGTTTGAGGCAGTAGTGGTGCAGGAAAGGCTGGCTCTCTCCTCTCCTGTGCCTTTCCTAATCAATCTTTCATCAATCAAGAAAGCAGACTCAAAAAATTAGAAAAAGTATCGATATGTTTCTGTTACACTGATTAAAAGAGGCGAGGGCTGTGTAGGAAAGCAATTCCACAGATTTGGACAGCGGGATTCCATCTGGCTATGGAACCAATCATATTTGTATTTAAAGAAATGCACCAGACAGAAGGAATGGAAACTCTCCACATCTTCCTGGCAGCAAGTGGAACTTGCTGAGAAGCTTCTTATTGTTTGGTTTGTCTGATGACTTTTTTGTTAAACATTAGCTGTATCCAGAAAACAAAACAAAAACAAAAACAAGTTTGCACTTCAGGGGCACACACACGGATGCCTTAATCCAAGTTCACTTTTATACACCGTGCTTTTTGCCACATCCCAAATCAGACACCATTTCTGTGTCTCATTCTGGATCTTGTTCTTCCTTCAGAACTTGTTCCATCTTCAGAACTCTTCCAGGTCCCTCATCCATTATCAGACTGTAAGTGAAATATCTGTGTTTCATAGGAAAAAAATTGGATGTGAGTAACTTCCTAAGGTTTCACTTTCTGTGGGACAGCCCTTACAGTTTGAGTATTCACAAAAAATAGCTCTTGTGGCCATTTGGAGGGAAATCTTCTTCTACAAGCTGTCTGTAATTCCAATTATTGTGATTAAATTATGAACTCCCAAAGAGCTTTCTGGTAAGTATAAATTCAAGAGGCACTTCTCATGAAGAAGTGTTTCTTCCAGCATCTTCAGGCACTGTTTGCTTAATAAACTATAAAATATCTTCTGAAGTTAAAATAGAAGATATTTTCTAAAATAACTGTGTTTGTATATTTCCTAAATCACTGCAATTAAAAAAGTTCACAGACCTGCTCTGGAAAGCATCATTTTCTGTGTCTCTGGGTAAAATTGCAAAAAATTCCAGTTTCAGGTGTCCCTATGTTTCCATGAATTATATTTAAAGAATTTGTCACACAAAACAAGCAGAAATTGCATCAAATGAATGGTGAGAAAAAACACTCGAATTCTTGGAATTTTTAAACTTTCTCTCTTAAACTTACAGCTAGAAAACAGATTTTCACTCATGTCATGATCTGCAAACAGGGAAGCCACAAGAACTTTTTAAATTATTATAAGACAGAGCCTTAACATGACCTGTAGAACATCTGGAATATTTATTGCACAACCTGGTTGATGCTCATTGCCAAAACTATTCCTGTCTTTCTGTCAGTGTTCTTCAGAAATAACAGACCAGAAGTTGAGGCTTATTTTTCAAAGCAGTACCTGTGTTGTACAAATCAGTGGCATAAAAATTGAGACCTCGTTTAAAAGCAGTTTTATTCAGTCGTTTTTACACAAGCTGCTCACATTTGCAGTCAGGGAGGTGCTAAGTCCCTCATAATTTCTGCTCACCTAAGTTCCTGTACAAAACCACAAATCATTATCTTCTGCATTTAAATTATTGGAAAAGACAAGATGCAGCAAGTTTTTGTCCTTTTTTTCTTTATTTCTAATTTTTTTTTCCCTTTAAAGTGTATTCACTAAGATTTGTAGAAAACAGATGTGACCCTGCTTTAATGCATTCAGACTTCATTGCTTATTGAAATATTTGCATTACTTTGAATTTAGAAAATAAGCTTAAGCTGTTAATGGACTTTGAATAGAAAGAATCACAGTCTTCACTGTTTCCTACTAATTACTAATTCTGTTTCCATAAGAAGTTTAAATGTTTCTGCCTAAAATTAACCGTGCATGCCTTCTAGAATGTGTATTTAAAAGACCTCCTGCTGCTGCGGGAGAATTTTATTTTGTAGAATTCTTGTAAGCATGGAACATTTAACTTGTGCATCTGCTCTGGATAATGGAAAATCCCTGGTATATACAGACATAAGTGTGTACACACAGGCATAAATATATATATATATATGTAAAACATATTGTCCACCTGCACAGAGAAGGGCTTCAACCTCTGCAAAATTGAAATATCACAGAAGTTTCAAAGCCTTTTGGATCACTTTATTGACACCATTTTGCTTCTCCTTTTCTTAGCTTGCATGTGAAGAAGTTGTCTGTGTTAATAGCTGAGTTACCCAAATATCATTCAGGAAATGAGTATGATGACTCATTTTCCAAGAAATACCAGATAGCCACCCTTCTGTCAGAAAACCTTTTCTCTTTGGACCAAACTGATTCTTCTTAGCTAGAAATCAATGGAATGTGGATTGAGTTGTGTATCTTGTTTGTACAATGGAAGGACTCCAGGCTGCACAGTAGATGTATGCACCATGTATTTACTCATGCAGTGCAGACTTGCATGTAGCTTTTAGTCCAGGTGTTTTAAACTACTAAATAAATATCTCAAACACTTATGAATGTGTTGCCAGAAAGGCCCCCCAAAATACTGTTGGCTGCTCTTTTTGTCATCTGCCTTTACCATTTGCTTTTAGCCTTTGGGTCTTGCTGGTCGTTGGCATTTGGGAAATCTTTAAATGGTGTTTATCAAAGAGAAAGTGCTCTAAAATCCTTAGAAATTATGTAGCAGCTTGTGCCCGGTTAAGTTGGGTGGAGCTCCAGTTATTTACTGGGGAATTGTGTCCAATCCATGTGTATCCATGTGTTTCTGTGTGTTCTGGCAGCGAAGCGGTAAAAACTCCACCCAAGGTGCTGCGGGGAAGTTGAGAGGGAGTCACAAATTTAATCTCATCCAAAACTCCCTGTGCTCAGTCTTATTCTGCTTTCCAAATCCATGGTAGATTTCTTTCTCATGTTTAAGTCAGATATTATAAAGGAAATCCTTCCCCATGAGGGTGATGAGGCCCTGGCACAGGGTGCCCAGAGAAGCTGTGGCTGCCCCTGGATCCCTGGAAGTGTCCAAGGCCAGGTTGGACAGGGTTTGGACCACCCTGGGCTAGTGGAAATGTCCCTGCCCATGGCAGGGGTGGCATTGCATAAGCCCTAAAATCCCTTCCAACAACCAAAGTGTTCCATCATTCTGTGACTCTGTGAATGTAACCCCTGAACGGGACAGGTTGCAGGAAGGCTTTCTGTGCAGTTATTTTAGCTGCACTATAATTGGGGTTTCTGCAGTTGGAACAACTGCTTGGGTACTCATCAACTTGTTAATAAGGCCAGCAGCAGATTCCCAGCTTCACACATGGTGAGTTCCCTTTAGCTCTTAATATGATCTGTGCATGTAACACATCCCAGCAGCATCATTGTGCCATCTCTAGAACTCACTTCAGTTTTTCGTGAACTAACCTCAATTACTAATCCAGAAGGCATCTACTCCAGGAAAACAAAGCAGAAAAGAACTTCACGTTGTTTTTTGAACTGCGTGAATGACTTTTAATTTGGACATAACAGATCAGGAAGAGATTTGTTCTTTTATTGAAAAATAAGATTCATTTGTGATCTTCTTTTATTGTTACTTTTTCCTGGGTTTTTTCCTTTTCCACTGTCACAGTACAGAAGTCCTGACTTCAACTACATAAATACTGATAAACAATTTTGTCCATGAATATGTAGGAAAACCCATGAGATTCTTCACACTGGGTAATATTCAATAGTGCTCTGATATTTTCTTTTCTTTTACTAAAGATGACAGTGTCTATCAAATCAGAAGAGACAAAGATTTCTCCTCTAAGACAAAGGTTGGTTAATGAAAACAAAATCCTACCAGGAAAAACCTCTGAGTGAAGCACATTTGTATAATGATGTAGCTGCTCATTTCTCATTATTTTTGCAGCCTCCTTGTTTTCTAAAAGCCACATATGGATAATTTTCTTCTTTTTAAATATCATATCTTTCTGCATTGTTCCTAGGAGGCATTTTAATGCAGATAATTGAATTTCAATTAATTCTGCATATGCTGTTCCAGATTATAGTTGCTTACTACTGCTGACATGGGCCCATCATTACTCACACCCTGTCTCATACTCAGTTCTGTGTCACCATTTTTTGAGCCTTTTGTGAACACATTCCCTTTACTCCCCATAGGAATTTATCCAGGAGGGTGCCACAGAAAGTTTTCTAAAGCCTACTTCTCTTTGGGAAATACTGTGTTTTAACAGTTTGTGCTGTTGTTGTTTGGCAAATAATAAAAATTATTTCAGAGAGAATGAAACTGGTGGTGGTACAGGGTTATTATAATAAATTTTGGGTGTTTGGTTTTTTTTTTTTTTTTTTTTTTGATTCTCAAATAATGATGAATGGATGCCTAAATAAGATGGAGATTCTGAGCCCCAGGGTTTCTGCTGCCAGCTTTGCCTTGGTTAAGTTACTGCAAAGGACTAAGTGATGTTAAGCCGAGCTCTAAAACCAAGAACTGTCCAGTGCTCAGAGGATAAAACTAATAGAAATTTTGTGGACTGCCCACTGATGCTGTAAAATATCCTGGAAGAGAAGCTGAGGCAAGAATTTGGATATTAATGGTATAATACATATCACATTAAATTACATCTGGATCCTGTTGCTCTGGGATTGAGAACTCCTTTTCCCACCATCATGCAGGGGAAAACCTTTCAGTAATTAAATATTTTCCTCCCGTTAGCAGAGGGACCTTAAAGCACAAAGAAGTGGTAGTGAAGAAGAATCCACTTTCTCTGTCAGCTTAGATCTTGAAAATACTTTCCTTCCACAACTGCTTGAAAGGGAATTGTGTCTGTAAAAAGGAGCAGAGGTGGAATCTATTGAAATTCTATACAGCCAGAACTGAAATTCCAAAAGTAGGCTTGTAACAAAGGGCACTTCTTGTAAGAGGATTAAAAATTGAAAAAGCACTTTTGATGTGATATTTCTGTTCAAAAATACCTATAGGTATTATAAAGAAGGCAAAATACATTAAGTTATTATTAGGATTACAATGACCACCTCGAAAATATGTCACTCATTTATCTTATGGAAAGAGAGATGGGGATGGACTGGGGTTCTCACATTTTCCTCAGGGATGCTGTGACTCTGTGCTTGCCTCTGCTCATTATGGCAGCTAATTAGCATGACCTATCTTGATTGGAAAAAATGAAAGCTTTTGTCGAGATACATTTATTCCATTCAGAACTGAAATTACACTGCATCAGAAAAAGGTGATTGCAACACTGAAGCTCAAAAACTTGCTGTTTCAGGTTCATAAAATCCTCCGGAATGAGGATTTTATGGTTTGGAAGGGGCCTTAAAGCTCATCCAATGCCAGCCGCTGCCCTGGGTATGGACAGCTTCCACTGTCCCAGGGTGCTGCACACCTCAACCAACCGTCTGGATCTTAAATAACTTTATACATCACTCCTGCCTTCCACATGATTAAACAAAATAATTCTCAAACCATCCTGGAAGCTTCAATATCTCAGTAGGAGTGTGGTAGAATGGATTTACCCATTTAGTCTGTTCAGCTGGCAAAACTGAGACACAGAACTTGCTCAGTCATCATCAATTGTAAATTGGCAGCAATCATTAAAAAAAAAAAAAAAAAAGAAAAAAAAAAGCCCTACCTTGATTTCCTCTAAATCACAAACTAATAAATTTCAGTAAAATGTTCCCAGGAATGTAGGAGTCCTGATACTAGAGGTAGAATATAATTTATTCTTTGTTTTTTGTTTGTAAAAGCCCTTATTTTCTCCTTTAAGGAGAGAATCAGTGTTTATTTAGGGAAATTCCTGTGTAGGTACAAAATTCCATTTTCTCACTTTTAAACTGACTCAACCCCTGACTTTCTCATCTGACTTCCTGCATAATAAGTAGCTCTAAGAACTCTACCCAGTGATTTTTAAAGTAAAGGGATTTGCATTTTTTTTCAGTTATACAGGGGAGAAATACTAAGAATGATAAACTGTGGTGAAGCAAGAGCAAGTCTGGAAGTAAAAAAAATGCATTCTTCATTTAAAAGCTCCACTACACTTAAATTTCTTTTGGTGAGCTATCCCAGTGGTAAAAAAACCCCTTGCCACAAAAAACCAAAACAAAACCCCATAACCTCCCCAAAAAAACCAAACAAAAAAACCCCAACAAACAAAAAAAAATCCAACCAAATAAACCATACCCTCCCTCCAACCAATATCTGGCTTAGACTTATTTTTAATTATTAGAATTCTTTTTTGCCCCCCATTTCATACCATTACCAGCAGCCTGCATTAACGTACATCTGTTCTAAAGAGAGAAAGGGAGAAACCTGCACAGCTCCTGCATCACATGAGAAAGGAATTAGGTTTGATGAATGCTGTTTATGTCTCACTAACAGCCCTAAAGGCATCTCATAATTTTGTGATAAGAAAATATTTCCCTGTCAGGAGCCATTAACATCTGTTTTTTTGAAAAGTTTAGTCATTACATGCTTTGCCTGACAGCTCAATGTAGTACAGCTTGATGGATAACTGAGTGAAAGGCTTGAAAGGTCTCCAAATGAAGCCAATGCTCCAAATTTAATGAAAATGTTGAAGTGCAACACTGTTATAAATAGAAACCATCTAATTGTAAACTAAAACAAGGCACCTTCTTGGTTGGGGTAATTTTAGTGGCGTTTGAGGAATAAGGGGATTGCAAGGCCTCAAACTTTTCTCTGCAACTCTTTGTTAGAGTTGTTCCTTCACCTCGTGGATTGCAAAGGTTTCATGTCTTAACTACAGTGACCTTTGGAAATACCTATTGCAAAATTAATAGGATTCAAAAGCATTAATTAGGATAGAATAGTTCCACTGACTGAAATTTAACTTATGGGTTTTGGTCTTTAATGAAGTTTGGAAGCAAATTATTTTTGCAGGGCAAGAAAGAGGTTGAAGGATCTATTCCTCCAATGAAAAACACCTTGCAATTTTCGACACTTCAGGAAATGGTTTAGCAAATGGACTCAAAACCCGAGATTTTTGCTGCATCCCAATCAAGTGTCTTGGGGGAGCAGGGAGTGCAGGCTGAGCTCTGATGGAAGGCAGATGTACAAGAGATGAATGTGAGGACAGATGACAGAGGAGAGCAAGAAATCCATGGATATAAAGGGATAATGTTAGAAAAGCCAGCAATCAGCTGGAGCTGAAATTTATAAGGCTTTCAAGGGCAGGAAGAGCTGTTACTGCTCCATCATGAGTAGAGGAATGAACAAGGGAAATATTGCCTTGCTGGGAACAGGGAGGGTGATTCAGTTCCAGAGGACAGAGATAATAAATGCCTTCTAAGCTCTGGGGCTTGCTTCCAAGGCCTCCCAGGCTTTTGTGCCTGGAGACAGAGTTCAGGAGGAGAGGAGCTTCCAGCAGTGGAGAGGAGATTCTCGAGCAGGGATCTTTTCAGAAGCTCAGGGAGGGTTGCACTGAAGCACCAAGAGAAGGATGGCTGCTGTCGTGGCAACTGCCATCGCTCTTTGTCATCCCTCACAGGCTTTGCTTTATTCAGCTGTCTTTATTTTGAACCAGGAGGGCTTTTTTTCAAGTCTTATTCCTCCTCCCCCTGTCCTGGTGCAGAGGGGATCAGCTGATGTCCAGCAAGGACCAAAGCCAGCACAGCCATGGAGCTGCTGCTGGGGTGGGCTCAGGAGAGCCTCAGGCAACCAGGGCTGTTCTACCACAAACAGGGAAAGCCCTGGAAACAGGAAAAAATAAAACTGTACCTGTTGGATGCTAATGAGAAAATAGATGCAACTATTTTCTTTTTGCTGAATGATTGATAATCAATCATGAATTGGTAGCAATAATTTTTAAAAAAACTCTCACTTTGTATTAGTCCAGGTTGCTTTAACCCTGCCCCTTTACGTGCTTTTTTTTTTTTTTCTCTACTTAAACACTTCATACATCCATTTATTCATACATCTGAATAAATGAGCTTTATGTTTGCTCATTTATTCAGAAAACTTAATCTCTGTTTCAGTGATTTTTAACAGTCTTTTCATAGGACTTTTCTTCACAAATACCCAAGAGCAGAAAATGATTGCTGAGTCAGAGTTGTCTGCACATCTCTGGAAACAGCCTTGCCATTATTTACCTTTGGCAGAATTGGATCAAAGCAATTGTCAATGAACAGAAAAGTAAATTCATTGCAGTCTGTATCACACAGCAGTTTGTGTTGCAGGATTAGATTCCAAGAGGGAAACTCTGGTAACAACTGTACACAGTCATGGGGGATTGCTGCCCTTTCTTACACTTCCAGGGGTTTCAGTGCAAAACCTTGGGTGGCTTCTTGTTTGCTCAGCACTTTTGGTGGAGCAAAACACAATATGATTTCCCAGAGTGAGACTGTGGAGCACGATTGTTTTTACTTGCAGTGATTTGTAAGCTCAGAGACTCTATTTTATCAATGGCACAGGGTATTAATGGGATTTTAAGATGCACCTCCTTCATATATCAAGGGGATAATAGAGTCACAAGCAGACTTACATGATAAATCATTACAGCTTTAGAGGAAAAGTTAATGCTTTTGTTCACAGAAATGTTAAAAGCTTTAGGAGGCAATATTTTAAACTGCTTAAAATGATAAATCAAAGCAGATTAGCTTTCCAGATAAATATGTATGTAGGTAAAACCCTCTGACACTGACTAGAGCCACATATATTGGCTATAATAGGCTGAAAAACATCCCTGTGGATCCATTAATTTTATTATTTCTAGCAGAAATTCTACACAAAATCTTCCATATGTTCTGTATACCACGTTTTCCATATGTAGAGCCATACAATATTTGTGACACTGCTTTTGGTTTGGTTTAGCTTGTTAATAAAGCCCTAATTAATATACATTGGTAAGCAATTTATTCATTTACTCCTCAAGGTGAATTCCTTTTAGACAATGAGCATTCCTGTGGGTTTGCATGACAGGAAAATATCACACATGTAGGGAATTTATTAATTTTCACAAACTATGTATTTGGCATTTTGAAGGATCTCTGTACCATGCTCTCTTCTTAGGGTGTTTAGCAATTAAGGAGACCAGGACAAACAAAAAAATAACTGACTGTAAGTTTGTCACAGGATATTTTCAATGAGATGGGGAGAAAGAAAAATTATTTCTTTTTTAAAAAAGAAATTGTGAAGTGTAGCAGGAAAAGACAATGGCCCTCATCACAAGATCTCACAGAATACAAGAATTCAGCAACATGACTATATAAACATATCTATGTAAAAGGAAAATGTGCAATAATGATGAAATATATAATATAAATACCCTCTTACAAATTAATATAACATTAATACCCTTAATATAACAAAAATACCCTCTTACAAAGCCACAAGTTAAACTACAAGTTGAAAAAGAGGAACGTTTTCTCCACAGAGCAGACTGAAGTACTAATTGCCTAGATTGGGTTTCATCTCTCTTTCTAAACAGGAATTGCTAACTGGGAAAATAAATTACCAAATCATCATCATAATCACTGAATAAGTAACTAAATAAACAGAAAGCACATTTCTTTGAGAAGATTATTTTTGCAGAAGAAGTTGCAGCTCATTTTTCTCAGTGTGAGAAGGGCATTATGATAGTATTAATATTGATATTGAAAGGTGTGGATGTGCAGACCAACAGGGCATTTTCCTTAGGTATCACATGGATTGAAGCCTCAGCCCCAAATTTTTGTTTCCCATTTCAGTTCTATGAAAATTTTCAATGCAATAATTTTCTCACTTTACTATGTTAAATTTTCAATTGGTCTTAGCCTGAGAGGTCACATAGGAATTGAGAAACATGAAACATTTACATGAAAGGACATTTACATGTACAAAAAATGACATTTCAATGTGTACATGAAAAAGCTGAAATATTTATAAAGCCCTATTTTTTATTTTATGTAATGAGATTTTTCAATGCTACTGCATCGATTTAGACTACCTACTGAATTTTTTCAAAATTCAGATTTTGTTTTTCAGAAATCCTAAATTGCAGTGGAATTTAAATTTAAATTAAAGTTGTTTTCTAAATAGCAGTTTATGTATAATTTTTCAAGTCCCAAACATCTCTTTACCTTTCATCCTATTCTGTTGTTGTACAAGTTTTGTTAGTTTGATTTTCCACAATTGATTAAATTTCTATCTTTGATTTCCTTTGCTTCAGAAGTGTAAGATCGAGATCATCCTCGCCATTTGTCTTCATCCCTCCCTGAACACACACTCATTTTCTCATTTTTTTAAGACAAAATGCTACAAAAAAAAAAAAAAAAAAAAAAAAAAAAAAAAAAAAAAAAGGAAAGAAAGGGGAAAAAAAGCATCTATTCCACATTTTCTCTTTTCTAAAGCTGCAATTATTTCAACCATGGAAGAAAGTCAGAGCTGAATATATCGACTCTAACACATTTTCTTTGTTCTCCAAAGACATCAGGATTGGTTTTTAATGTGCATTTTGGGTTCCTATTGAACCCTCCCATCCCACCAGATGTGCAGCTCCTGGCTCTGCTTTGAATTCTAGGTTCAGGTCAGGGGAGTGTCTCTTCTTCATGAAACGGAATTCCTTCTCTGGAATGTCTGGAATCCAACCCCCACTACCCCTTCTCCAGCTGGGATTACCTGGATATGAGGAACTCCCTGTTAATTCCCTTTAAAGGCAGGACTAGCACGTTGGGCAGAATCGGATGGATGTGAAGCTGTTTTATTTTCACTCAGCTGTAGCTGTCACTTTAGCATAAAAGTAGGGTGAAATTCAATCCTTGCAGGAGCTCCATCTGCTTGGGTATTACATTGCTGACAATTACACATCAGGAAAAGATGGCAGGTCATAGAGAGAGGGTGAAAAGCAAATAACTCCTTTACAATTTTCAGGACTAGTAGCAGAGGGCAAAGAATTCACCCTTCTCTTATTTTAAATTATAGTTTATTTTATATAATTAATTATAGTGGAAGATATCAAGAAGTTCACAGATACCGTTGGTCGTGACAAACAAAGATTTGTTTTTCCCCACAAGATGAAATGATTTAGATATGGAGGAAGAGTCTGTGCAATTCCAGTTTCATAGGGAGAGAGTGGAAGAAGTTTTGGCTGTATTCTAGACACATTGAGACTTTGGGGTATTTGTCAGGACATCTCTCTGTAGCTGTAGTTATTTTGGAAATCAAATCAATTCTACACACACACACGCATAAATTGAGTTATCTCTATTTTTAAAATTGGCTTTATGTCCAATAACTTCACACAGAAATCAGAGCAGCAATGCAGAAAAAGATAATTAAAATGATTGTTTCATCAGAAGTTTTAGTGTGGAGAACACAGAACATCCTGAACCTACTGCAATCAACTATGACATCTAATTAAGAAATTGAAACAGCTGAATAAACTCATAATGTTCCTCATTATTGTTTTAACTATTCCTCTCTACCCTCTCAAAAGATGGTTTTCAAGAGGGTAGAGAGGAATAGTTTGGATTCGAATCTAAGCCAAGTTGAGTTTAATCATTTTTGATAATAAAACCTTATCAGGTATTTTTTTAAGAAGTTTGACTTGTTTTTATAAAGAAGTTCTCTATTCTGAGTCCAAACCAATTTCTCTCCATGAAGTTGAAATTGTCCAGTGACAGGTCAAGGGACAAGAGGCACAAGCAGACACACAGGAGTTTTTTATTCAGATTACAGGAAGTAGAGCCTAAATGCCATTATTTTGTGCCTCTTGGGGAAAAAAAAAGCAACCTGCCACTGTCCTCAGTCTGCCAAAACAGTGTTAAAACCAGGACACAGGCTTGAAGTCAAGCTTGAACTAAATCCACGTGGGTTTGGGAAGCTGTGCTGATACAGCAGAAGTTGTGCTGTATTATTTGGAAAAGGAGGGAATGCAAAAAATTCTGAGTCCCAGAATGGTTTGGGTTGGAAGAAACCTTAAAAGCCATCCAGTGCCATCCCCTGCCACAGGCAGGGACACCTTCCACCAGCCCAGGTTGCTCCAAGCCCTGTCCAACCTGGCCTTGGACACTTCCAGGGACCCAGGGGCAGCCACAGCTTCTCAGGGCACCCTGTGCCAGGTCCTCCCCACGCTCACACGGAACAATTCCTCCTCAATACCCCATCTAAACCTACCCCATGTAGCAGGAGGCAAATCCCCCTTGTCCTGTCACTCCTTGTGAACACTCTCTCTCCATGTTTCCTGTCAGCTCCTTCAACATCCAGCAAGGTCACAGTGAGGCCACCCTGAACCTTCTCCGCTCCAGGCTGAACAATCCGAGTTTTCTCAGCCTTTCCTCACAGGAGAGGTGCTTCATCCATCTAATAAACTATTTGATTTTGATTCATTTTTATGTTATTTACATGTTCTTAAAATCTGCTTTTCCACTGGGGCTGCAAGACCTTTATTTGGGAAATTGAAGCACTTTCTAACATGGAACAATATTTGTCTTAATTAAGGACTACATCAATCACAGTCAATTTTTCAACTTCTTGACCCTGTAGGTCATAATGCTTGATTTTTGAACTTAGATTTCCTAATCAGCTTCAGAGTGTGACTGTTATTTCATACTTTAATTCTTTTTTTCCATCTTTACATGGTTTTGAGCCTTGTTTTAATTTATTTAAACATTAGATAACATTGCCACCCCATCTCCCTTCCTTTATAATAAAGATTTTCATATTCACTTTTAATTATTGCTTCCATCTGAACAAATCTCAATAAAATACCCAGCACTGATTAATTATTTTGTACTTCTATTTCCATATTTTTTTCTCTTCTCAATGATTCATCACACTTCAAGGGAAGTCACTGAAAAATTTCACTGTTTTTCACTAGACCTTTTTTCAGATAAATTTATCATTAAAAATGTTTAATCAAAGGCTTAGGTTTTGCATGTTAGCGACTAATTTTATTTTTCTCTCCTACATTGCAGCAGCATCTTTTGGAAACTTAAATGAACCCTTATTCTGAGAGATCTTTCTATCACTTTTTGTCTCATGTAAAAAAGTATTAGATTTTGGAGAAAAGGCTTCTCTTACAGACAAATCATTTAGTTTATTTTACAGCACTTTATTTTTTAAAACATGGACTTAATTCCTTCTTTCTAACATGAAAGTAAAGACAGGAGAGAGACTTAATCTCAGGAATTTTTGGAAGGGGATTCTGAGGCTCATGGCAAGAGGCCCAAAATTCATAAAAACCTCTACTTGTATAACACTTTCATTGAGTGAATGGTCAGATACAAAGCTCATCGAAATTATTCAGTCATTAAATCCTGGCTTTTTCATTGATGTAGATTTAGATTAGGGATTCCAAGCCTTTTCTTTCTACAGATACAAACCTTTTGGATTGGAAGGAGGAGTGCATGGCATCAGCAGGGTAAAGGTTATTCCCAGTGACAGTGCAGAGCCTGGAGCTGGAGTGCTGTGGGAGGGGATGGGCAGATAAAGGCTGTCCTCAATGAGCGGGGAAAGAAGGCTGGGAAATCTTCACAGGACAGACAAAGTTTTCTCCTCACAGGATTTCTGGGAAGGGGCAAGGAGGAATAAAGCCCCTCGAAGAATTCCCGGAGTGCTGCTGCCTTCTCAGTAGCTTTGGGTGCTAAGGTCAAGCATGTCAGGCTCAAGGGCTCACTGAGGGATGAAGTGAAGGGAACATCTTTCCTCTCCCTCCCTTCCCGATTTGAGATTGTCTCCTTTCAAAGATGATTCAGTTTTAGATGGTTCTCAAGGCTTGGCAGCTCTTTCCCAGATCTCTAGTGCCCAAACCTGCTGGGAATGATTTTCCCAGTCCAGGGCAGCTGCACTGAGGGGCTGTTTGGCTCTTGGTTTGTCTTCTCTTAGCTGCTTCTATCTCCTTCTTGTCATGCTTAAAAAGCAGCCCTTTGGCAGTTCTCAGGGCTGCTTTTACAATCATGGGGTGGAACCTCAAAATCGTTAAGGTTAGAAAGGAACTTGATTAATCCAGTCCAGCCATCAAACAGCACCACCACCACATTCACCACTAACCCATGGCCCCAGGTGTCACATCCATGGTTTTTTTAACACTTCCAGGCATGGTGACTCCATCACCACCCTGGACAGCCAGTGTCAATGCTTGACAACCCTTCCTGTGAAGAATTTTTTTCCCAGGTATCAAATCTAAACCTTTCCTGGTGTAGCTTGAGGCCACTTCCTCTTGTTCTGTGCCATTTTTATCAATGCAATCCCATAATCGACCTGATTGTCATCCTGGGCTTCTGTTTTGACTCCATGCCTGTATTGTTCAGTGTTTGCTGTTCTCCCCAGTGAAGGGCAGGTTGTCCCAAGAGATGGACAAGGAGATCTCACACAACAAGCCAACAACAAACCCAAGAGGCCAGGACTGCAGTGGTGCACAGGGAGAGTTGAGATCCCCAAGGCCATTTTCTGGAGATGGCAATAATATATTTACTGAGCCATTAGGTTAAAAAAATAAAACCTAGATTGTATCTTCCAGTTCTGCTGTATTTGTGTCCTGATGTTACTTCAGTAATTATTATTATGAGCTCATATTTTATTCCTACTTGATCTGCTTTTATGTTTATGGGTGCAAGGGTTCTCTGCTTTGATGGATCACAGACAGTTCCAGGCATCAGCTCCTCTTTTAGCTCTGAGGGGTGCTCTTATCTGCCCAACCACTGTGGCTTCCCCCTGCTGCGATTTTCAATTGTTTTCTTTAAAGTTGCAATGGGAAAAGGCAACATCTACTAATTCACTTAACTGTATATGTCCTGGAGTTGGCCAGCAGAAGCAGCCTTGTGCTCAAAAAACCCCCATAAAACACCCCTTCTTCTGTTATTCATTCTTTTTTACCACATAGAGATGCATAGAGCTCAGAATAAAAGGCACGATTATTATGTAAATAATAGAGATTTCCAATAGCAAAGGCTTTCAGTATACTACAATTTTTTAAAATTTTCCTTTTCTAGTGGATTCCAGCAGTAGTGATTATGACAAAATATGCACTAAACAGAAGAAACAACCAACCCAAATTCCAAACTACCTATTTAACCATCTAGAGCTGAACAAAAGTATGTGTGAAATGCACTGATTAAAGAACTTCACACATACTTATCAAGAGTGCAGAAATGTTCTGCTGGGCACAGATGATGTGTTATTCCCCAAACAAATAATTTCAAATATGTGGTTGTTTTGTAATCTGCTTTGCTTTTTCCTCAAGAATCAAATTGCCACCTATGTTAAAGCACAGGAACAGTTTCCTGACTGAAAAAAAAATATTAAAAAAATAACCACAGTGAATTTGAGATTCATTTATTCCTAAAAAACCTACACTGAGGCTCTTCTTTAAATAAAAGGTCAAAGATCAGGCTATTGAATTGCTGAGGCTCTGGGAGGAGACTTCTTTCAATTTGCTTCAAGAAAACCTTTCAACATGGTTCCTTATTGAGTTTAAGGAAAATAATAACAGAGTTTCTGACCTTAAAGGAACTTCTACTTTTCCTTCCTTTAGGAAGTTGAGGCATTAACTACTGTGAGTCTGAGGAGAGGCTTGGATATTTCCTCAGTAACAGGTATTCACAGAGAGAGTAACCACCCTCGACTTGGGAAGAGAAGCTTCAGTTCCCAAATACCCTTATAAAGATCAATTTAGGAATTTTAAAAAAATGCTTTTTGTGACTTTCTGAACTGAGCTGGGGTCTACCTTGACCCCCTGTTCTCTCCTCAATCTCTCCTGGCATTGTGCAGTGTGGGGGTGTCCCCACTGGACCCCTCAAAAGCTCTTTCTGCTGGGGTTGAGCTCTACAGCCCTGACCAAGGACACCTCAAAGCCCGTTTCACCCTCAAGGTCCTTAAGGGTTTAAATTTCCTAACCAGTGATCACACCAACCCAGAGCCTCACAAGTTTGGGCTCTTCACTGGAGATTTCAAGAGCACTGAATTTCCTGCTGTATTCAGTACCTGGAGTGTTCTGCAAGCAGAGGGCAATGGGGGAGTCGAACAGATGAAGTGACAAAGAATTATGTGCTTAATCCTGCCTCTTCTGGCACCAGTTAGTGCAAACACAACTTTCCCTGGGAATGCTTCAAGATTTCGGACAGTACATCTTTTCCACAAGGAAATGTAATTGAAAAAAATTACTTCTCAACTCCAGCAGTACAACAGCTCTTAGTTTGGTGATAATTACTCTAATTTCCTCTAGCAGCCAGACAAGTATTGTAACTTGCTGCTATTTCAGAGTTTTACATTCCATATTGACTCACAAGACTGTGTTGGGGGGAAAAAAAGATCATGGTTATGTAGAAGCCACACCATTGGCAATGAGATTATCAGAGAAAAGGAATGTCAGATGTGTTGAACTGTCCCATTTCTCCCTTTAACTTTAAACAAATATGTCCAGTTTGGAATAAAAAATCCAAGCAATATTCAAATGTATCTTTATATTGAGCTGACATCAGCTATACCAGGAACTTTTTCTTTTCTTTATTCCATACTGAATATAATAATACTAAATATATTAAAACCAAATAAAAGAATATGGAATAAAATGATACTGAATAATTCCATACTGAAAATAATATCTTGACTATAATAGCATATTGAACATAATAAACATAGGTTTTGAAAACTATAGTTGTAAGTATTAAAGTCCTATGATGCAGGACTTTAATAAACACTGTTTTTAAAGAAAAAAAAAGAGTTATAAACCAACAGATTTTTCCTGTGCTTTAAGGATATCATTATGATCCAACACCATGCTCTCAAGACCTCTAAAAAGTGCCTTTTAACTCAAACTAAGTTGTGATTCTGTGAACATCAAGGCAAAAAACCTTTTGCACGAGCTGTAATGGTTTTAGAAAATTCTTGTCCCACTACAGTGGGGGAGGACACTGTTAAATGGCAAAATCAGCTGATAAGAAAAAGAACTGGCCCATCTCGATTTGTCAATTATTTGATGTGTTATTTTTTGAAAGCATGTGAGAGAAGATTGAGACATTAAGTTTTGTTACTTGAGACTTGAGGAATGTGCAAGTCATTAATCTCCTGAGCTTTGAGAGCTGTGCATGGTCAGAGTAATAAAAGACAGGGATGTTGGGCAGAGTTTCCTGGCTAGAAAAATATCTTCTGGACGATTTTTAAGTTATTTTTGCTTTTGAATAGCGAAGTAAAATGCAGCACTGCCATACTTCATAGAAGATGGATTGGTAGGACATGGCTGTTGGAAGAGGATTAGGAGGATTACTCGTTCTTTGGGAAGGGGCTAGAGAGCAAATAAAAAACTAATTAATGGGCATTAATTATCATGCTACGTTCTAGTCAGTGGCTGCATTTACAGAATATAATTTCTGCAGGTATTTCAGGTACTTTGTACCAAATACATAGGGAAAAATGTGAAAAATGTAAGACTCCAAGTGCATTAATAATCCATTCTCATCAGTGTAGGAGACTTACCAGAGGGGTTTTAAAGGAATTAATTACATTTTACTTCATGTGATACAAAACCAAGATTCTCTTACACCCCCATGTTATCCATCTCGATTTCTAGACATGCACAAACCCCACATTTTTAAAGTTCTTTATGAGTTCACAAAACTCAGCTGTCATCTCAAATAAGTTCATTCTAAACCCTTCTTCAAGTTCTTTTTAAATACAAATTCATGGATTAGTTTTCACTGTCAGTTTGGTGGAAATTCACCTTCCTCAGGGTAAGCCCATATTAATTGAATAGCTCTTGACATTTAGATATTTAAAGAAGGTTCTTTTTACCCTGTAGTAAAAAAGATAAATTTATGGAGTTGGAAAATATCTAGATTTTGCTTCCTACTTTCTTTGCAAGCAGAAACTCAAGGAACATACACAAAAGACACACGTAATTCCTTAGCTTGTGGAAATAAAAGTAATCCCATTATGTGCTTATTGAGGTAAAGGAAATTAATACTAATCTCTCACTTTTGACTTAATCCTTCTAAAATAGAAATGTTTTCATTGAGGCAAAAAAAACCCAAAACCACAGCAATCAAACTTTTTCAGTATTTCCTTTCAAAAATAATGTTTAGTTTCTCATTCATCAGTGTGAGTCACCACAGTTTTGAATTCTGAATCTTGTGAGTTGTAGGTCTGCAATCAGAAAAGAACAGAGGCAAATAAGGTTTTGGCTGAACTGAGGACCACAGTGTGGCAAAATGCAGGACTTAAATCTATTTTCCCAGGCCAGATGCACATCCTGGGACAGTAGAAGCCACGGTCCTGCATGTGGTGCTGGTGTAACACATTCCCAAAGCACCCAGCAATCATTTCCTGGGGCTTGGAAACCAAACTGGCTCAAACCCAGATGAGTTTGGAGAATGGAACACCTTTGCCATGGCAAGGTTGGATGAGACTTAGAGAAACATGGAACAAGTTCCTACCCATGGCAGGGCATGTAAAAAGGATGGGTTTAAGGTGCCTTCCAACCCAAACCATTCTGGGATTCTGTGGTTACTTTATTGGTATTGACACCAGGTAAGTGGTTAAACTCTATTTTATAAACACCCCCGAAAAACCCAGGTTCTCCCTATATTAAAAAAAAAAAATCTCTAATGAAATATATGGTGCTATGTTGCAAGCTGGAAAACACCAGGAAAAATGTTTAGATGATTGAATAGATAAATCTTTTTCATTTAAATGTTGGACAATGAAGGAACGCTGTTAGTACTCCAACTGAAAGGGTCAACCCTTCCGGTGAATTAAATGCTGAGAGCAATCCCATGTCTGATGGCAGAACAACATGAAATGATTACGTATTGAAACAGTTTAGATGTAGATATTAAAATGAGTGTTACATGAAAAAATAATCAGATTTTACATTTCAAAACTTCCCTTGCATTGTTTTGGTTTTGCTCCTTTGAAACTGAGGAAAACAGCTCAGAATACAAAGTGTTCCAATGACCTTTCCTCATCTCTCCCCACGCCAGGCTGTTTTTTTTTGCCAGGTTTAGGTGATTTTGGACGAACTCAGACTTCTTCACTCTTTCACTTATATTTGGGGGAAAAAAAAAAAAAAAAAAAAAAAAAGATTTTCATTGCTTCAGTTTGATAAAGGGCTACAAATACAATGGAAAAGGCTGATGCAGTTGTTAGGACATTTATCTGGAAAACAAAACAAAACAAAAACCAAAAAAACAAACCACCAACCTCAGAAGAAATAGAAGTGTTTCTTGCTTCAGAAGATTATTTGTGCTGCGCTACACTGGAAAATCCTCTGGCCTTGTAAACAATGTTTCAGATCCCTCTCCTCCCTCCCTTTTCCTGAGCATCCTCAAGATTATGAGGAATTCTAAAGCTTTTGAAGCCATCCTGAACAAGACAGCCAGGTAAATCCTATTGTCACGTATGGCTACAGGATCATTAGGGCTTATTTATTCAAGTCCCAGTATCATTCTTGAAAATGAGTGTCATAATTGATAAAATTTCTCTCTAGGCCTCTTTTGTCATTATTCCTCCTTTCAAGCAGGGAACAATATTGATTCTGAGATAAAGAAACATATTAATAACTCTGAAATGCTCAGATGGTGTGTTACAGTATATATTATAGTATTTTTAGACTCACTGAAAAGGCTTTTTCTCCTTGCTGCTTTAGTGGTTGGCAGAGAGGATGCACAGCCAAGGAGCAGTTCTGGCCAGCTGTGCCAGCTGTCACACAGCTTAATAAAAAGCACTCAGGAAGGAGCAGAAATGGTATTAAATTGTTGCTCCGATGTAATGTGACTGCTAACTTGGACTGTGTCTCCAATTCACTCAATTTAATTTGTATTCTAATCTATTTCTGCTCTGAAAAACATTTAAGTACACTGATTGATGCTCTAAAGGAGAAAGTGCTTGAGCTTTCTGTGGATGTGCTGAGTTCCCACTGTGAAAATTGGACTGTGTTTTTTTACTGGAAAAGGTAAAAGTGGCAGAACCATGATGCTATATTTCCTTTTCCACAAACCCTTGGTATTTGTTAGCATTGTTTTGTCATACATTGTGGACGTGTGTCTCTGCTCCTTCAGAACATGCCAGGACAAATTATACAGACACAAAACAAAGACCATATTTATGGGATAAACAGCTTTTTTTAAGCATTTGAAAATGAAATACATTTTATCCCAGTATATGATATACTTAAAGAACCGTTCTATTCCTTTTTAAAAGTTAAATTAAATCACTCTTGCTTGTCACCAAACATTTTCCTTTTTCACTTTTGGTGGCAGAAGCACAAGAAGGAAAATTAACTAACATTTTGGTATTTATCATATTTCTGCTTTGCTTTAGGTTTGGTTTGGTTCCATAGTCATGTAGTCCTTGCCTCAAATGTTTATTCTTTTTAAGGAGTTCTCATAGGCCTGGCTTAGAAAAAAAAAAGTTTCATAAGGGGAGCATTTGAGGACCTTGGGATGTCAGAAGTTAAAAGTGAGCACCGAGGAGCTGTTATGTTACTTGACATAACAAGTACAGTGTGTTACAAATAAAGAATTAAATTATACGGTCTGCATGGGCTCTTCTCTGTATTGAATTTGTGCTTTACTCATGGTGAAAGGAGGGTGCAGCCAGGTGGAGTTCGGGCTCTATTTCCAGGGAACAAGGAACAGGACAAGAGGAAATGGCCTCAAGTTGTGCTGGGGGAGCTTTAGATTGGTCACCAGAAGGAATTTCCTCACAGAAAGGTGGTCAGGGATTGGAAGGGGCTGCCCAGGGTGGTGGTGTAATTCCCATCCCTCAAGGTGTCCTTCTTTATTTTTTGTGTAAGAACAGAAACTAGAAAGAAAGGAGCAATAGTATAAAAAAATTCCTGTATGAAACAGCTTTTTCCTCTGCACAGAGACGACATTTTTTATTTAAAATTTTAATACAGCAACTTCATTTCTCACAGTGTGTAGGAACCAATTATATTAATGGTATTTTCAGCTCAGACTGAGATGGTTTGGTCTATTAATGTTCATTGTCAGTGTCTTATCCAGAAGCAGTAGGATGAACCCTGCCTGCCACTAATGCTCCATTTCTGTCTCTTTGTGTGGTTATCTCTGCAGGAGAATGTGCTGGATGAGCCACTGAAAACAGATGTACAACACCAGATGAGAAAGTGTTGCCTCGTGTTGGATTTCTGTGGGCAGCTGGTGTTATACCTTTTAAATGTCTCTTTATGTTTGCCGGAATAGCATAATAGTCAATTCTTTCCTCAATCACAAGCTGTCTGCTCTGGGTAAATAGGAAGGTGTAACATGCATTTGTCTCTCTGTAACAGAGCCTTTAGGGTTCCTCCATTAGTTTCACACTAATACAGATTAAATTCTACAGAAGTGAAGGAAAAACTATCCAAACTAAGTTGTGTACAAAAAGCCAAAATAGCAAAGTCTGAAGTGACAATTCCTGATGTACATGAAGCAGATTGCAGTTGTTTGGCTCCTTCACAGGTTTTTTTGTTTGCTTGTCTTTTTAATTTAATTACCTTTTGTCTTTACCCTAGCTGTGAAGTGATCCTTTCAAGCTCACATTTCCTTGAAGACTCTTTAATATTACGCACATAGATATAATCATGGAATCACAGAATGGTTTATTGCAAGGCACCTTAAAAATCACCTGGTTCCAACCTCCTGCTTGATTCTTGAACCTTTTCTCACATCAAGTAGCTTTTCATTCCTTATGTTACACCATCAGCTAAGAGACCACAGGGAAAGAAATAATTCATCATTCCTGGGGAAATTAGAATTTGACCCTGAATAAAGGACTACTTGCTGGGATTGAGCTGATTCAGCAAAGCCTGAACCATTAAACAGCCCCAAGCACAGAGAAATTCATGCTTTACCCTTGCCCTGAAACTGGCTCTCTGAAAGTGTTGTGAGTTTGCATTGCTAGGTGTTCCCTGTTGGAATCAGGGCCTTAAGTGTCCTGTGCAGAAATACCCAATCACAGGATCAGTAAGGTTGGAAAAGACCTGCAGGATCATCAGGTCCAACCCTTGCCTGAATCCCACCATGTCCAGAAGAATGCCTTTTCCTCTGTGCTATTTTCTGCAGGCTTTCTTTTGCTTCCCTTCCCTCCTTGGGACAACCACAGACTCACCTTCCCCTTCCTACTCCTCACAGGAAAGTCAGTAGAAGCTCTTGGAAAAGAAAGGAAGGTTGACTGATGCCTTTAGCAATACTGGGCAGGGAGAGGGTTGCACTGGTGATAAGAAGGTGCATCCCAAAGGAGGGAAAACCACTCTAAAAAGGACTCCAGGAGACAGGACAGAGTCAAGATGTGATTCAGAGGGAAGCTTTGCTCCTGCCAAAGTCTTGGTAACAACTCCACTCCAACATCCCCTCTGAACTCCCCTCTTACCCAGACTGGTGGCTGTGAGGTGATGGTTCCAGTGCCAGCCCACGGGAAATAGAATAGAAAACACACAATGCCAAGAAAGTTCTGGAATTCGTGACAAAGGATGTCACAGGTGACACAGTCATACAAGAAGCAGCTGAGCCAAGTAACAGATGAAAAGTCACAGAACCACAGAAGGGTTTGGGTTGGAAGGGACCTTAAAACTCATCTGGTTACCACCCCTTGGGAAACGTCCACTTTGGATAAAGCACATCAAGCTCAGGAGATTTTGGAGCCCTAAATTAATGATGGGTGTACGATTGGTCAGGGTGTGTAATTTAATCTGATACCTGGGCCCTTCCTGAGAGTTTTAACTGTGCTTCTGGTAAACATTTTTGTGCCTTTAAGAACACTGAGTACCTAGCAGGTGGCTTTAGTGGCAAATGTGAGAAACTAAGAAAGCAGCCACAAGGTCACTTCATTGTGGTTTTCTGTTTTGTGAGTTAGAAAACAAAGTGAAAAGTAATTTTTTTAAAGCTTTTCAGGAATTTATAGGATTAATATACTCCCTCAACAAGAATAATGCATTTTTAAACAACATTCAATTGAATTGGCTCAGGGTTAGAAATACAAATATGTTTTGTGTAATTAAAAATTTCCCAAATATCTTTAATTGCTTTCTTTGATCTAAATAAATCAGTGTTTGTTTAAGTCCTTCCACAACTAGGAGAAACTATTAATTTTGCATTTCAGGTAATTAAAATTTGTTTATTTAAGACTGTACTGGTCTGATACAAATTGGTCTAAGGTAAAAATCTGTCAATAAACCAAAATACACAGGAGTCTTTTCTTCTTTGCTTAACTTAGGTTTTAATGGTTCCTTGCTTAACTTAGATTTTAATGGGGAGCTTACTGCTAATACAAATTCAATTGAAACTATACGTATTTCAGCAGAGAGGAAAAAGGTAAAACGGTAGACATGGATGTATTTTCTATATTTTCATGTCTTTAGAAAAACTTTTGATATGCACTATCTTTCTAGCTAGTAGTATTAAAATAATTAAAAGTATAATAAAAATAATGATGTAATCTTTAATTTCCCTGAACCTGAAAAGTGCAGTTTTGCTTAATATCTTCATTATTTTTTAAATAGAAATTTTACGTACAAATAATGACAAAAACTCTATAAACTGTAATCTGTCTTGCAGGCAAAGCTTAATGGTCATTGAAGCATTTTAGCAAATGTTCTCTGCAAATATGGGCAAATATTTCTGTGGCTGAGAGCAGAGGACACCTGGGCATCCCAGAGCCAGCCAAACCCCACAACCGCTGCAAAGCAAAAGTCAACTTTCCAAAGTAGGGAACCTGTAGCAGATATTTGGGCTTGTTAGCTGTTCAGAAAAAAGAAAAAAAAAAAAGTAAGAAACATGTAAAATACTGTTCTCTAACATTGCATCATTTTCACACGGAATGAACAACATTTCTTTTGAAGATAAAATGTAAAAGTGACAAAGTGAAATAGCACTTAGAGCTCTTAAGTAAATTTTATTGCTGGAAGGACAAAGACACCCAGTTTTGTAAATTATTGCAACTCCTTTGATAGTCCCTGATTGTTCCTGAAAATTTTTAGGGATAAAGAAGTGATCTGTCCTTCTGTCCTGCTTCCCCAGCAAGTGCCTTGCAGCCACAAATGAGTTATATACTTTTTGCAATGGGTTTAGGTAGGTCCATGAATTTACTCTTTTTCTTTTGTTTTAGTCACTGTTTTTAATTCTATTTACTTGAGAAGAAAAGAAATTGGATAAATAATGGGATTGTAAAATCCTGAAATAGTTTGGTTTGGAAGGAGCCTTAAAGCCCATCCAGTGCCACCTGTTACCATGGCCAGACACTTTCCACTGTCCCAGGTTGCTCCAAGCCCCATCCAACCTGCCCTTGGACACTTCCAAGGATAACGAGTCCACAACCTAGACAGATAAATATTCCTGGTTTCCAGAGTTTTAAAACATTATCCTTTAAACAATAGATTCTCACAGGTGACTATTGTTTACAGTGCTATTTACTCAGGTGTGTATAGATTGTGCAGTAGTCTGGTTTCAAAAATTCTACAGCACAAGAACTGCACTCCAAATGCTTCACCCACCTTTGCTTGTGCAGGTAGATAATGTCTCTGCCCTGCAAGAAAGATCCCCCTGGAAAGGATGGTGTAACAATAACTCAGAAATCTTTCATATTACTGTAAATTAAAATTAATTCTATGTTGGAGCCAGATGTTTTTATGACTCCTTATACATTTTTTCACTTTCAGGTCATTTATTGACACTGTAGACTTTGGAGGAAAAGACTTTACTTTATGATTTACTGGTTCCTTATAGTCTTGGAGCAGACCCTGTTAACTGTGATGACTAAAAGCTTAAAGCTATCAGTGTTTCAAAAAACACTGGGATTTCCAACAGCTCCAGAGATGACCAAGTGCAAGATTTTTAAAGTCTTTGGCATGAGAATATAAACTTTGCACCACCATAAATTCAGATTCAGCCCATCTTGCTGCTTCCAGAAAGAAGTGCAGGACTTGTCTGCACACTGTTGTTTTTATAGTAGCAAAATGTGTGAATAATGGCTTGGCAGCACATCCTTGAGAGAAGCAGCATAAATTATCTCAGAGTGAAATAAGATATTGGTGCAGGAGAATATAGAGAACTTTATGCAATTTGTTGGTGAGAAGATTCAGAAGTGATGGATGTCCTGTAATTACTGAGCTGAATGCAAAATGTATTTTGCAGGTGTATCCACTGCTTAACTGATATCACTCCAAAAATTTGCTTGAAAGTTTCACTGATTTAATGGTTTGGTGACCCGCAGCTCTCGCTCTTCAAAGAACATTTGTTGTCAAAAATGCTCCTATTTTAACACTCATTTTGATGCTTATTTCACTGTAATTCTTCCTATTTATTATATTTGAGAGAATTGCTATAATGGAAGCATTGGAGGTTCACAGATGGTTTCATGAAAATATTGAAAACATTCACATGCTTTTATCTTGCAAGTGTTGTTACCAGGCACTTTATAGCTTTTTATCAGAAAATACTTTGTGGTCTACCTGCAAAATCTTGCATATTCAGGGGTTTTATTCCACATCAGATGCTACATTGAAAGCTACTTTGATCCCATAACCCCAAGGTGGTTTGGGTTGGAAGTGACCTTAACAACCATTTGTTGTTGCAGGACACAAAAGAACGACGAGAGTCTCCAAATATTTCAGAAGGCAAAGAGTACAGAAAAAAAGCTTTATTGTTTAATTCTTACTACTTTTTATGAGGTGTTTTGATACAGACTTAACATGTTTGGTGAATAAGAGTGACACTTTTCTAATCTAATTGGTTAAACTAAAGAAACAGCAAAACATAACTTGGAGAAAGATTGTTTTGAGGAAAGATAGTTGTTTGTTAAGATTGTTCTGAAAAGAAGCTTTCTTAAGATTTTTTTCCTTGAGAAAAAGTTAGCAGCTGCTAGCAGGCTAAAATCTCTCAGACCCAAAAATATCAAACCCACAACCATTTATTTCCAATACCCCTACATGGCCAGGGACAGCTTCCACCAAACTGAAAGGAGAGTAACATGGCAGAATGTCACAGATTATAGGAGAGTTGAGGTTGGAAAAGACATCTGAAGATTTTCCCGTGCTGTTTCCTCAAAGCAACATCAAATAAAGTCCTTTGCTGGACTAACCCTGCTAAGTCATTGTCCACATTACTCAGAATTGGACACATCACTCCAGCTGTGCATCCCAGTGGTGTGTGACACTTCTCTTCACTTTGTGTACATTGTTCAGCTTTGGTGTTGTTGTGATTTGAAAGTAAAACAAGTGAGAGGCTCCAAGTCAGAAATACAATTTAATGAGAAGAAAAGGGAAAAAAGGTAAAATAAAATAAATGCAATAATACAAGAGACCACTGACAGAGTCAGAATACAACCTGAGCAGGGTGATGGAAGCAGTTCAGGTGAGGTGGTCTTCCTGAAGCAGTGATCTCATAGAAAGGTCTGTTAGCTCTGGTCCTCTGGGAATCCAATGGGTAAGGGCTGCCTGTACTGTCCCAAATCTCAGCTTATATCCAGGTGAGAATGCTTGGCTCCTCCCCCTGGGCGGAGCATCTCCCAATGGGATGCTGAGTCATGCAGTGGCTCCTTGATGGCCCATTAAAGAGAGAGAGCTCCCGGAGAGAGTTACCTGTGAGTCATGGCAAGGCATTGATGGGCCATTAACAGAAGGCACTCCAGAGGGAGGGGGCCTGGGAAGAGCACTGCTCCAACAGTTGGATTCATCAGTTCATGAAGATTGTGATAGAACATCTTGTGCACATCCTATACTACAACCCAGGACAGGTGTTCAGCAGGACCTCCACGTCCTTCTCATCAGAAAAGCTGCCTTCCAGTGATGCGGTGCCCAGCTGAGCATGGATTTGCTTCCTCCCACTGGAAGGACTCAGTGCATCCCACTGCTGAATTTCACGAGATTCCTGTTAGAAATCCCTTAAAAATGAGGAGCTCATTAACTTCTTCCTAATTAAGAGGACTGTAGCACAGTCACCACAATCCTGGAATCATAGATTCACAGGACAGGTTGGATTGCAAAGGACCTTTAAACCTCATCCTGTTCCATGCCCTGCCATGGGCAGGGACACTTTCCACTAGACCAGGCTGCTCCAAGCCCCATCCAGTCTGGCCTGGAACACTCAGTATTGCCCATGTTGTTCTGTCCTCTCCTGGCTCTGATCTGGCTCATTTCCCAGTTCCTAGTTTAAAGATCTCCTTTCCAGATGGACCAGCCTGGGAAGGTATCTCTGACCCCTTTGTCGGGTGGTTCTTGTCTCTCATGCACTTGTCAAAGATTCCTGTGTGACCACAGAAACCAAAATGCTGCTTTCACCATCAATGATTTGACCTCCAGAGTTGTCCAGTCATCTTCAACACAACCCTTTCAGGATCAGGAGACCATCTGCTCCTGATCATCACCGGATATCCAAATCAAGAAAATTTCAATGCAATTGCAAATAAAACCTTCAGTTTAACATTTCTGAGACCTCTTTACTCACTTCTTCTTTTTTTGTTTTCCCTGACTACGCTATGATTTAGACTTCTGTGTAGCAGACGGTGGAGGTTATGAAGTTCCATTATGTTAAAGGTCACAGAATTCTTCTGGGCATGGTTCAACTGGCATCACCCAGCTGAGGGATAGAGCTGTGCCAGCCAAAACCTTGAAAGTACTAAACTTTTAACTAAGAAATATTCTCATATTTCACTGGATGAGCAGATGGATGTGAATCAGGAGAAAATATATGTGTGCAGAAAGATTAAATATATTTCCTTAAGGAATGTCAGGGCTATGTTTAACAAACTTTAAAATGCATTGGAAGGACCTACCAAGTTAATGAATTTGAGGTTTTTTTGAAAACAAAGGGTGAATATTTATGCGTATGTGTGCCTTCAGAAAAAAAAAGGAAAAAAAGGGGCAGATATATTAAGAACATGATAAATTTCAACAACTGTAACTTAAATTTTCCTCCATAATTTTCTAAAACTATTAGAAGCATTCTTCCCCACTGGAGTTTAGCACAGTAACACCATGGCAGACTTAACACAGATGTAAATGTCACATTCTCACCAAATCCCAGCTGTGTTTCTGCTCATATGAAGTTTGCCCACATCTGCTATCAATTTTAATAGCTGATCTAACGCTTAGTTCTAGACTTAGGGTTTACATTGGCACACAGCAGTAACGTGTCTATCAAATGAAATCTGAAGTAAATTGTTTCATGCAATTATATTATATTAAATATGACAGTACTTCATCTGAAGAAGAAAGAAGATAACATACTGGAAAACTGCAATTTCCATGTACAGTTAGCATTTTCTAGGTTTGAGTTCTATGAGGTAAATAACATAACATAGAATAGACAATAACCTCCCAGTCTTGGAGGTGCCATTTTCTTTTGATCATTACCAAAGTAGGAATTAGATATTCCTCAGTTCTTGGCCTGGCCTGTTGAGCTGCATGTCCATGGAATAACTATCATGTGATGCAATTCAAAAATGAGTAAAATTAGGCCCAAGTATAATCCCTGATGATGTAAAGTTTTTGGGAAGTCACCCTAACATGGAAACGGCCTTGAGAGGCAGAAACAAGTCTGCCTGTCTGATGCCACTGAGACCACAGCATTCAGGAACTGAGAAAGAGGATGTTCCTCATGTTTGCAAAGGATAATACCAACATGTGTGACATTTCTTTCTATTATTATGCTGACCTTGAGGAGTTTTCAACCAGCAGAGCATTTCCCTCAGATCCATGAGCCAGGCATTTGGACTGGATCTCTTCCAGGGGTGCCTTCCCGTGTCAGCAGTGCTGGGATTTTGGGGAAACGTGTGATATACATGCACTTGGATTTGAGCAGTGGCATTAACATAGGTTGTTTTGCACTTTCGCCTTTCCCTACTAATTTCTACCATTTTGTCTGACTTCTCACTCTGTTGAGATAACCTCTCATGGGCTGCCTATCCCAAGAGTGATGTCATGCTCTTGAGTGATCAGTGTAGAGCCACTCACAGTTTTATCTTTGTTTTTCTACGTATTATCCTCTAAATGTACCTATGAATGAATTTATAAAGTTCTATCTTTGGGAGCGCTCAAGTGTGTTCTATTTTCAGAAGTGTTTCAGAAGCATTATTTTTAAGAAGTATTAGTCTTAAGATTGAGACTGTAACAATAAGACCTTTTTTCAGGGAAATGTATGAAAATTAAGGTCCTTCTAGCATCTGTCTGTTTGAATACACAGGAGTAGATACAGCTGCTCTTCTCCAAGCAAGGAAAGCACTTGTAGTGCAAGCACTTCATGGAGTGAATGGAGAGGGAATAAGTGTGATTAATAACCAACCACTGTTAATTAGCAGCCTTTCTCCTACTCTATGCCAGAGGGCCGGGTAGTATAAATGACTGATTCCCTACAGTGCCAGATAAACATAAGTTCATTACCCTTAATTTCAATTTCTTTTTACAATTTCCCTTTTGACAAGAAATGGGTATATGAAATCCAAGACTTTCCAGGTTCATAGGTGTTTTCTCACTTGAGAGTGTGGGGCAGCACAAGAGTAGGATTCTTGATGATTTAGTAAGATTTGTGATTCTTTTAATTATTTAATATTAATTTAACAATTTAATATTGACTTTTTGAATAGGAGGATTCCCAATCATTTTCACACTCAGGTATGTCTACTTAATGGTGTCACAAAGAAACAAAAACTCCTAGAGCAAGCCAAAGATGATGATGTCGTTAATTGACTGGTATGAGCTGGTACAACCTTTATGGAAGGCTTGGAAAAAGTAATCACAGAACCCCGGGATGTGCCAGGCTGGAAGGGCCCTGTGTGGCTCATGAGGTGCCACCTCCGTGCTCCAGCAGGGCCACCCCAGAGCACAGGGCACAGCAGTGTCCAGAGGGCTCTGGAACATCCCCAGGGAGGAGCCTGCACAGCCTCTCTGGGCTCTGCTCAGGGCTGGGCACTGCCCAGGGCAGGAGTTGTGCCCCTGGGCAGGGGAATTGCTGGGCTCAGCCCCTGCCCCTGGCTCTGGGGCCATCGCTGGGCCTGGAGCAGAGCCTGGGGCTGCTCTGCCCTCCCTGCACACAGGGACAGACATGGGGACACACAGGGACAGACATGGGGACAGACATGGGGACACACAGGGACAGACAGGGACACACAGGGACAGACATGGGGACACACAGGGACACACAGGGACAGACATGGGGACATCCAGGGACACACAGGGACACACAGACACACACAGGGACAGACACGGGGACAGACATGGGGACACACAGGGACAGACATGGGGACACACAGGGACAGACAGGGACAGACATGGGGACACCCAGGGGCACACAGGGACACACAGACACACACAGGGACAG
Source organism: Sylvia atricapilla (assembly GCF_009819655.1). Classification (NCBI taxonomy): domain Eukaryota; kingdom Metazoa; phylum Chordata; class Aves; order Passeriformes; family Sylviidae; genus Sylvia; species Sylvia atricapilla. The sequence goes on from NC_089148.1 coordinate 6,906,213, forward strand.
ACATGGGGACACACAGGGACACACAGGATCCCACTAAACCCGTGTTCCTCCAGGACACTCTGCTGTCTCAGGGATAGCTCATTGTCCACCAGGACCTCCAGGTCCTTCTCCACAGAGTTGCTCCAGAGGCAAATCTCTTCTCCATTGATTTTAAAGTAGATCACTGAGCTCTTGATCCATCTGCTTTGCGAGTTCATGTTGCAAACAACATTTTTTGTTTGGTCTTTTCGAGGAGAGGAGGTGTGGGGCACATGGAAATATGTCTGGATCTTTTGCAAATAGCATTTCAAAACTCATGTAATTTTTCTGGATATCGCATTCTAGCAGTTTGTTTTATATATTTAGTAAGAACTCAACCAAATTTGCATTAGGTTATAGTGTTATAGTGCAGCAGTTTCCAGGTGCAGACAGAACTTACCATCAGCTTTCAGTGTGCTGAAAACTGCTTGGCTACAATAATAAGCTGCTGATGCATTTCTGCACTTACAGATCCCTGACTCCAGCCTGCATAATCTGATATCTACATTAAACTTTCTCTAGGATATACATAAAAGGCAAAATAAATAATATTCTATATACTTCTATTGGTTTGGGTTTGTTTACCAAATACAATGTCTCATCTGAAAAGCATTTAGAGCACTATTTTTTTATATGCAGTCCCAGGTAATGGTGACATAACTTGGGCAATTTGGGCAAAGACAATACAAACTTCTTGAGACGACTTAGAGTGACTTAAAACTTTTTGAAGATTATTAAGTTCATTGAAATGTATATTTTGCATGAACAAAGCTATCAATAAGCACGGATAAAATGGAGTCATTAATTTCATATGGGAAAAGAGGGAGTTTATGTGAAATGTTTCAACATTTTTAAATGAAACACTCTCTTTCATTTTAAAGTAGTGTTTTCATTTTTAATTGATTTTTAAAAAGTTAATTAGGTCTAAAATGAAATAAAGCATTTAATTACATGTCAAATTGAAAATATTTAGTTGATTAAAATTTTTCTTGGTCCAGAACTCTTCCAAGGATCTAATTTCTGAAACTAATTTTCTTCTTGTCATCTAATGTTGATCTGAATGTTCTTGTTCTACTTTTGAAAAACTCAATAGGAAGTTTTGGAGGATAAACTTCTATGATGAGGAGTGCAAGGTCTGGACACACCTTTAGGATTTTAATGCACACAGGTTTTAATTTACTTTCCCAGTGGAGGACATGACAGATCTGAAAAACAGATTAGGTGTAACCATCTGCGTGAACTTGATATCTGGAGTATTAAACATATATATCCAAGAACACCTCCTCTCACAGTGGGGGAATTTTTCCTCACCCTTTTTTCTCCAATCTTCTCTTCATCATTCCAAATTATTCACAAATCTATGCTACATATTCTCCTTGAGCTTTCACATCATGAGATGTCCATAGGCTTCCCTTGGGCCTTCAGGATTGGTTTAAGCATTGTTTTTACGCAGATGTCTGTCTGCCTCTTGGCAGACTCTGGTGGTCTCTCCCCATTTTATTCCAAACAACCAGGAAATTATTTGTCTTACAGTTGCAGTAGGTTGTTCCCCATGCAGTTCCTCTGACACAGGCTGTGTGTCCCAAAGTCAATATTGACCCCCGTTAAAGGCCAATTGGACTGACCATGTTTTTAACATGGCTGGAGAATTCCCACTGGGAAAGGCCCTGGGGGTCCTGGTGCCATTGGCTGGACAGGAGCCCAGGTGTGCCCAGGTGGGCAAGAGGCCAATGGCCCCTGGGCTGTCCCAGCCCTGGTGTGGCCACAGGCCCAGGGCTGTGCCCTGTGCTGGCACTGCTGAGGGACTTGGAGTGTCCAGTGTCCAGTTCTGGGCCCTCGTGGCCAGACAGACCTTGAGGGGCTGGAGCGTGTCCAGGGAAGGGAACGGAGCTGGGGAAGGGGCTGGAGCACCAGGAGAGGCTGAGGGAGCTGGGAAAGGGGCTCAGCCTGGAGAAAAGGAGGCTCAGGGGGGACCTTGTGGCTCTGCACAACTCCCTGACAGGAGGGGACAGCCAGGGGGGGTCGGGCTCTGCTCCCAGGGAACATGGACAGGAGGAGAGGGAACAGCCTCAGGCTGGGCCAGGGGAGGCTCAGGTTGGACATCAGGAGGAATTTCTCCATGGAATGGGTGCTCAGCCTTGGCAGGGGCTGCCCAGGGAGGTGTTGGAGTGCCCATCCCTGGAGGTGTCCCAGGAAGGGCTGGAGGTGGCACTCAGAGCTCTGGGCTGGGGACACGGTGGGGATCAGGCAGAGCTTGGAGTCGATGGCCTTGGAGGGCTTTTCCAGCCATGGTGATTGTGGGATTGTCTGTAAAATTCATGGTACATTATATGATCTCAGCTCATCTAGGGGCTGCGTCAAGGATGAACCCCAAAACAAATAGAAAATCTTCATTTTAGTTGATACCATTTACCCTAAAATTTTATCGGAAGTGAACAGAGAATTCCATCACTTTTTTTTACAAAATGGGTCTCAGTAGTAAAATTGCAAGAGGAAAATCTTTGAAAAAAAATCATTGCAACAGGACTTTAAAAAATACTTAGTGAAATCAATTGGATAGTTATGGTGCTGTTGCCAATGTTTAATATTTGGAGATGTATTTTCCTTCATATTTTTCACAGGTTTTTCTGAGCAATAATCTCTAGTACTGCTGGACACATTACTGCTTTTAAAAGGCCCTAAGGAAAATACTGTTTAGGAAATATGTAGTTATTTAAATATGATTATTAGGCATGAAACAGATCAGCATTACATCGGTGATGACACATTTTGCAGCTCTTTTTAAATACTCATGGAAAAAATTTCATCTTGCCATGAGCTCCAAGCAGTTAAAACTGTTTCTAAGTAATGAACATATAAACATATGTCTGTAGATATCTGTATTTACATCTTCACTTTTCAGGGTGCAAATAGGGCTTTTGGATTTGCTGTTAGAAATCTTGGGACTATTAGGGATGCAAATGTCAGACTCCTTGAAGGCAGAAGCTGTTTGGTTCTAAGTTAAAGTTTATTTCCATACTTCCAAGTTGGGAGTATAAATGTTGCAGTTATTTTTTAGTCACTTTTATATGTTCATGATGCTAAATTCCAACAGATTTGGCATTTTTCCCTGGACTTTACTGCATAATGTATCTTTCCAATCTAACATTTGTCAGGAAGAGAAAATACTTTCGTGTTAAGTTGGGTAAATGTGCAAATCTCAAAATGAAGCTTCTTCATAAACTGAACCCTGCACTCCATATGGACATGTAAACTGACAAATGTGCTTTATGCAAAATTATGGGATGAATGGGAAAAACATGTAGAAAAATAATGAGATTAAGGCTCAGAGTGACTGGAGATTAGCCACAGTAGACAGTCATCTTTGGATAGCTCCCACCAAGCATAGCTTAGAGGAATATAATGGAAATAATCCATTATAACAGATCTCTTAACATTATTTCAATCTAACAAGTGGAAGATCTTGAAGCAGAGTTCTCATGTTCTCAGTCAACACCTTCTGCTCAATTCAATGGCCCTGCACCCTTTTTGTTATCCAACAGTGTGACTTTTTCTTTGTAGGGAATACAAATTATATGTATATTATATTACAGCACACACAATGCATAAGCTGATATCCTGGACAGAAAGGTTAGAAATAATTAGAAATAATTGCAAATATTAACCTCCTTATTAACTCCAGGATGGAGTTAAGGGCACAGCAGCAAGGCAAAGCTGGCATTTTTTTACAGTTGCAGGTTGGGAGAGGTTTCCTCCAGGCTTTCTTCTTCCTAGTATTTACTACAGAGTAAAATATTCATGAGTAGCAGGTGTAATGCATTAAATATGATGAGACTGCAGTGGAAGAATGATCCTGTTGAAGGAATTGGAAGTTGTCAGCCCAGAGATGTGCTTGTCTAGGGAGATCTGGATGAAAGGATATGTGGATTGCAGGGACATTTGTTTTGGGAGAATTTCTGGTTAATGACCTGGAATAACAGAATCTCCTGAGTCAGAAGGGGGGCACCAGAATCATCCAGTCCACATCCTGGTCCTGCACAGATACCCCAAAATTCCCACCCTCTGCATCCCTGGGAGCATTGTCCAAACCCTCCTGGGGCTCTGGCAGCCTTGGGGCTGTGCCCATTCCCTGAGGAGCCTGGGCAGTGCCCAGCACCCTCTGGGGGAAGAGGCTTTTCCCAATATCCAGGAAAACCTCCACCAACACATAAAATCTACTCCAAGTTTTAAATATTTCTTGAAAGTTCACGCTCTGTTCATCTCTGTGTATGATTCATCAGCAAATTCCCAACTGTACCAGCTGGCTGGACCAGTGGAGGAGGAAACCAGAATATGGAAATATTCAAATTTGGAGTTGAAGGCTGGATGAAAAAAGCCCAGTTTATAGATATTTAATGTTGAACAGGATCAAAGTCAACTCCAGGGGCTGAGGAACAGGAATATGAATTAAGGCAGGGAGGGAGCACCAGGAGCAAAGCACAGCCCTGTCAGAGCCAGCCAGCTGTGCTTCTGTGTGTGCTGGGAAGGACAGCTGGGCTTCCACGATTCTTGAGGGCCACTTCCAGCTCAGGATATTCTACAAAGAGAAGGTGCTCAACCATGATGGCACTTAAAACTCTCCTCTGGGCACAGTGCTGCTCACGGTGACACTCTCCACACCCAAGCACTGGTCACAGTGCTGAGTAATCCAGGAAGTGCCATGTAGTAGGTCCCTTTTTTCCCAGGGGTTCCACTCCTTATAGTTCGTGAGAAGTTTTCAAAATGCAACCACAAAAAGCAAGCTGCTCAGTAATCAAATCTGGGCAGTGCGAGACAATGGATGTTTTGCAGCTGATTCTAAGTGTTATATTTAATGTTTAAACTCTTTTAAACTCTTATTCCTTTTGCTGCTCCTCCCCTCAGCCTTCCAGACACCTAATAATTGAAGCTTGAAGAAACCTTCAAAACAGCCCCAAGCTCCATTTAACACTTCTGTACTTTTTTCCTTTTATCACAATAACATAGGGTTCATTAAACACCCCATGAATATCATTATTGAGTTGCATCAGACACCTTGCCCTTGCCAAGGGCTATTCTTTTTATTAATGTAACAGCCCTTTTAGTTTGGGTGCTTTTTTCAAAATATTCTTTTATTTTTATTAAGTTTGCTGATAATGGCATATGTCTCAAGAATATATTTGGACTGTTTCAGTATCTACCCCTGTCAATTCCCATTTGAATTCATAGACAATTCCAGTTTTCTAAGCCACTGGCAACACCAGCTGGGTGCTGTGGAGAACTTGCTGGGAAAAAATATTAAAAAAAGATAGAAACATGACAGAAAAATTACACTCAGATCTGAAACTTCTTGTATCTGGCTCCACATTCCTTGCTGGTGTTTGTGACAGTATGAAATTTAGTGTGAGTGGAAGTGAGGGAAGAAAGAACTCTGGGGCTCTAGAAGAGAAAATAATGCTCAGTAAGAGTGGCATTACAACAGTTTGGTACAAAAGTGATGGCACAAAGTACCATAAGTAATTAAGGAGTTTAGAATCACAGAATCCTAGATTGGTTTGGGTTGGAGGGGAGCTTCAAAATTCATCTAATCCATCCCTCCTGTCATGGGCAGGGACATTTGTCATAGGATCAGGATGCTCAAAGCTGTGAAGAGCTATTCCAGCCCTCTGATCATTTTTGTGGACATGCTTTAGTAGATCCACATCCTTCCCGTGATGGCCCCCAGGGCAGGGGCAGCTCTGCAGGTGGGGTGTCACCTGAGCACAGGGGCAGAGGGGCAATCCCCCATTCCTGCTGCCCACACTGGGGCTCAGCCCAGGGCACGAGGGGTTCTGAGCACATTGCTGGGGCATGACCACTTTTTCACCCCCCAACACCCCCAGTCCTTCTTGGCACAGCTGTTCCAAATCCTGTCACCCCCCCAGTCTTCACAGCCATTGCCCAGATGCAAGATCTTGCTCCAGACCTTCTGAACTTCAATAAGTTTCCATGGACCCACTTCCCAGGATCTTGTCAGGATCCCTCTGGATGTTATCCTTTCCACCTACTGTATAGACTGCACATCTCAGCTTGGTATGTTCAGCATTTTCTCAGACTGTTATAAATAATCACTGTTTTGTAGTATTCTGACAGTACAGAAAACAAGAAAAATGCACCAATAATGGTTTAGTTCAGCCAAAATTTATTACTGTATCTCGGGAAATAAAGGTTGAATATTTTTCATATAAATTCACACCAACATGGACATCTGATAATTGTCTGCTTGCTTTAGTTTTAATGCAACTTGGATCATTTTCAGCCAATATCAGGTGCTGTGCCCCAGCCTGACTAATCCACTGCACAGAGACCTTCATACAGAGAATGAAAAGAGCTGCTCAGGAAGTTTAATTCTTGCCATGTGTCAAAAATGTTCTGTTTCCACTAGAGTGCATTTGTTCTGTGTTTCCCAGTGTTCAGCTGTTGGTCTGAGCTCCCAACACTAATCACAGTTCCCCATTTAAAATATCTGTATACAGATTTAGGTACTTCTGATGGATTTAGAAGCACTTCCTTGATGCTTTCAAATATCACAGAGCCTCAGAATGGTTTGGGTTGGGAGGGACCTTAAAGCCCCACCCCTGCCATGGGCAGGGACACCTTCCATTGTCCCAGGTTGCTCCAAGCACTATCCAACCTGGTCTGGAACAATTCCAGGAAAACCATCCTGTGATTCCCTGACCGTGTAATTTGGTACATCATCCCTACCAGATTATGCTGAAATTTATCAGCTTTTTCCACTTCTGCAAAGCCATAGAAGGCTTGAGAACAAACCAGAGCGAATTAATTTAAAAATATACTCACAAAAAGCCTACTTATTAAAGTTTTGAACTTTGCCACTGATTACAGAATCATTTTGTGGTTAATTAAGGATAAATTGTAAACATTCTGGCAGCTACAGAAAATTATACAAAGGAGATTCAGTCACCCTCTCCCAATTTAGAAGGAAGAATAAAAGAACAAGGAAGCCTCTGGCATCTTCAGCAGATAATGGCAGACTTGATTAGCTCCAATTGCTTATTGAAAAGAACTCAGCTGGTAGAATTAAGTACATTTCATGTGTCTTAGGCAGATGTTCGTGAAAGTTTTTTAAAACAGACCCATAAAAGCCAAAAAAATTATTCCAAACTGCAGAGCTCTTTTTTGTTTCTGTCCCTGGTTTGTGCACACACCTAAATCAAGTGCTCAAATCTCAGCATTGAGAGGAGAGTCAAGGAGATTGTAAAACACATTTTCCTTCATCCCGAGCCCTTAGAGTTTGTGCTGAGCTCCAGACATGCAAAGTAATAATTGTTAAAAGGAAAAAAATCAGAATACCTATTTATTTAATTAATTTTAATTTTTAATTTTATATTTTATTTTATTTTATTTATGCATGCAGTCTTATTAGGAAGAACTTCGGGTTCTCTCGGTTGCTGTTCCATGCATTTGTCCCTGTGAGGTTTGGATTTTGTTCCAGCTTCCTGCTTTAGTGGGCCATGCTGCCTGAGTCAAGCAGAACAGCTAAAAGCCTGTTTCCGATGTTTCACTGGGGCTCTGTCATCTGTTAATGCTTAAAGGTTTCTGTAATTGTAAAACACCGTAGAAAAAGTTATGAACTTGGTCTAGAATGAATTCTAAGCCTAGGCTTAATGCAGTATAGGAAAGCTCAGTGAAAATGTTATTTTGTTTTCTTCTCCAGCTCTCTCCCCGTGAACAATAATGTCCCATTTGATTTTTTTTCCATTCCCCCCTCTTTCTAAAACTTGCCCAGGAATTAAGGGCAGTCTGGTGGACAGAGCTATTGCAGCAACTTTTATAGTTTCTTGGTGGATATTAATGATTTTGTGACCATTTGACTTGGTAGAATAATTTGAGGACATTCTTATATTTACCTTTTGCTTTTTCTTTGGAAGAGGATAATATTTATTAAGAAAGTATTAATCAAGACACTTATATATGTATATATATATACATATATACACACATATATACATACACATATATATACACATATATACATACACAACTTATACAAATATAAGTTTATATTTTACATTTATATGCACATTGATGGATGTAAAGTGTAAGTATAAATTTTACAGGTGGTTTGCTACTCAGTGATAAGTCAGTAAAGGCTTTCTCATTCTGATTTGGGAGGGGAAATCAGAGCAACAGCAAAAAAGTAGATTCCATACAAGTCAAGCAAAAGATGTACCGAGAAAAATCACAAGTTTTCTTAAACATAATTTTTTTCTTAAAACATAAGAGTTTTTAACTCAAAGCAATCTGTAAGGGTTGAGCAGTCTCCCACTAGGAATTTCAGCTCCAGGAAAGCTTATGTATTTATTAATTTATTTGTAAATATTAATAAACAAATAAATATAAATAAACAAGAAATATCTATTTGCAGGCAATTCTGATTAAGCAAAGGCTCTTCAGAGCCAGGCAAACTCTTGATGTGGATGTATCTCGTTCATGTTGAACCACAGCCCAGCAAAGGAAAAAGAATTTATTTATATTGTGCCACATAGTATAATTCCAGGTGATTGTAACAGTGGAAGCCCAAACCTAAATGGAACCACTGCACAAAACTTTCCATTGTGGGGCTTTAGGAGTCTCCCTGGGTCGCACAAGAGAACCAGGATGGCTGTTGGACAGAACAAGTGGAATATGTTTGTCGGTTTTTGCTGTCAAAGCAGAGAAACAGGGCTTTGCTTCCTGACAGCTCCTGCTCCCTCTTCCATCCAAGGACTTTGATCAGCTCCATGAACAAAGAACACCACTGGACAGTTGGAAATTTCTTTGTGAATTGACTTCTCTGATATTGACTCCACTTCTTCTAAGTTTCAACATGAGAGGACAGAGAATTAGTTGCTGCAGGGATTCTTTTTTTTGTTTGTTTTCGTTCTGCCTGTGTGAACACGAAAGAGGCTTGTTTGTGTGCATGTTTGGAATTCTTATGTACTCCTCCATTCTTTGTTTAAAAGAAAAACAAAATAAAATACCTGAGGAACTCGTGCTCTTCTTTCCTTTCAGTTAAGTATGCAAAACTTCCAGTGCCCATCTCAAAGGGTTGTGAAAGATGAATCAGGGGTTAAAATGTATTGAGAAATTGTTGTTATTTCTTGTAAACAATCAGAGATAAGGGATGAACCATAGTTGTCTCTTTATATTAGGAAAATGCCAATTATTTAATTGGTTGTAACTCTCCAAGCACTTTCTGTCCATCCTTCTACACACCCCTAGTACCTGTGTGAGTTTGTAAGTGAAGTTTGCCCTGATCAGTTATGTGATGCCAATTTAGATCATGGCCACTGAAATACATAATTACCTCCATTATCTTCTTTTAGTACCTGTGTTTTCTCATGTGCCATACACTTTATTACCCAGCCTTTGGGGCTTAAGAGTCAGCTACACACTTCAATGATCTGGAGGAACCCGAAAGAGAATAAATCAAACAACCTCACCTTACACCATATATTTTTCTATGAACATTTGTTTTGAAAAAAAATATATTTGAATGCTGTATTCTTCTTGACAGGCAAGCCCATACCACCATAAAGCATCTTTCTCTGAATTTATGTCAGTTTTAAATTCCCTTTCATATTGCTAAAGATTTGTCAGTGGTGGATTCTTGCAGTCATTTTAAAGTCAAGTGCTTTGCTTTGCTTACCTTTGCAAAAGTCATCAGCTGTGTTTTGCTGTAGGTTTAACTATGCAACAAAATGTATTTTAAAAAGGGCTTTTACAATACCAATATCACGGTGTATCACTGTGTATACCATGTACTTTTTGCTTAGCACAGGTCCCAGATTCTACTGGAATCCAGTAGAAGTTAGGTTTCCAGTTTCTCATGGCACTCTGGGAGATTTCTGAATAGGAGAAGCCTATCTTTTAATAATCGTATTTTTGACACTGTAAATATATTATTGTCACTGCCGTTCAGAACAGCTCATGACTTTATGACTGCTTGCTCTCTTATCTTCCAATCCAAAAAAATATTCCTTTTATTGGCAGAAATATCCTCCTTATGCCCAAATTAATGGTTTCAAAAAGCCCTGAATGATCTCATCATATCCATCCCTTTGATCTTTGCACTTGGTCTATTTATGCTCAGATTTTCTGTGCTATACCAAGTGTTCCTTCACTTTTTGTTTATTCTCTGCATTGGTTTGTGTATTAGGAAATCCATACAATTCCACAAGATTTTATTGCTTATTATAGCTAGTTTTTAGGAGGCAGGAGGGGCAATACAAAGATCAAAGTACACAACAGTAAGAGAAAACTAAAAAAAAACCCCAAAACAATGAAACATATTGTGCAGTTTTTAAATAAAAAAACCTCCAAAATACTGTCTTGAAGTCATAAAACCTCTTAAAAACACACAAAGAGAACTCTGTCTCACATTTACTGACAACTCAGCTAAAACTCAATTTTCATTTATCTAGAGCTGTCTATGTAGTAGAGAGGACTAAGGGTTTATTTGCCAAGTGAATTCAATGGGTGAAGCAAGAATATATGAGAAGCTTCGTGCAATGAGAACAAATCTCTCTGTAATGCACTGCTGTGTTTTGGACAGGAGCACAGAGGAAGGGAAGGTACCAGTCTGCCCTTCAGGCTCTCCAGGCTGAGAGGCATCGTCTGACTGAACAGGAAGGGCACTTTTACCAGCTCTGAGCTTTTCCAAACTCTCTAGAGCATTAGATTACAGGGAATCTGTGTTGCCACAGATATTTCTCCAGTTTCATTGCACAGACTGAGAAAAAAATTATTTTCCCCTTACTGTATTTAAAAGTGCTGCAATGATACTGCTGAATTACTACTCTCAGATTTTGTATTTTGACCCTTTTTCTTCGCCTACCACTGAATGTTTCACCCCCAGCAATTCTTTTCTTGATGAAGAGCCCTCCATTACTATGTTACAGGATTAAGTTGACCCCAATCATTCTCACAACCCATCCCCATATCTCTTCTACTTATTTTACTTTCTTTTCTGGGGCTGTAAAGCAAAGCTACATGTAACAGGCAAGAATTCTGATACTTGCTCTGTTTTTCACACACTGTTTGTTTTTGAGTGCTACTGACTGACTTACTCATTGAACTATATAAAGACAAAACCTTCAGACAATGAGAATCTCTGTTCTTACCTTAAACTAAAGAGGAGGTTGTGATTTATGGCAGCAGCACCAGCACTGGGAATCCTGTGGCACAGATTTATTTACGAGTGCAGATGGAATGATGTATTTATGCAGTTAACTGCTTACTACATATCAAGCAGCTGCTTAGGAGTGCCTGAGGTGAAAATGCTGATTGGGGTGCTAATAAATTATTCCAACTGAACTCTGAGCAGAGAGGTCTTTTCACTGGTGCAGATGACGTTGAGCATCTGTGTTTCCTCCAGTAAGTGTTCCCGGCCTCCACTGGCCTGTGGGCAATGTTACACAAGAAAAACCCTGTGGGCGACATCCAGTTTTGCTCTCCTTGTTACCTTCAGTTTTAATTTTTCATTTTCTGTGGCTCCCAGCAATTCTGTTGTCTCTTGCAAGCAGCATGTTCTTAGAGAGCTGAACAGGAAGGAGGAGCACACAGAGAGACAGGCAGGGATTTTCTCACTCCAAGTCCACATGCAATTTGCACGATTGTGCCTGGAAGGGATCAGATCACTTCTGCATTGATAAATCTGAAGTGGAGATCAGAACTGCTCCATCCGAGGACAGGCTGGCACTAAATGCTGATGCTTGTCATCACCACACAGTGTTGTGTGCCTGTCACACACTTGTTAATCTGTTTTACCTGCTGTGTCTGTACTGACTGACACGGGAAAGCTGCTGCTCCTCCTCAGTGATAAAACTCAGGAAAAGCTGAGGAGAAAGCTCTTTTTCATAAGAAATACTGTCTTTAAGTCATGACTTGTGGGTTTTTTTCATAGTGTTTTGGTTTAAAAGACAGGTGTCTTCCAAGAAAGGCAGGAACCTCCTTTGGCATGGAAAAAGCGTGTGCCCCTTCTCTCCGAATTACTATAACTTTGAAATTATGTGGGCTTTCAGGCAAAGAAATAGGAAAAGGAAGGGAGGGAGGGAGGGAAGGAAAGGAGGAAGGAAGGAAGGAAGGAAGGAAGGAAGGAAGGAAGGAAGGAAGGAAGGAAGGAAGGATGAGAGTGAGCTTCCCCTCAACTGGCTCTCATTAATCACAATACTCACAGGGCTCAGGAAATGGGGGAGGCAATGACCACCCTGGACACCAAACAAAAAAAATCCCAAAATAGTATGGGATAAAAAACTATCCCCAAGCCAATCAGCTGCTCCACAGACATGCTCCCCCTTCCTGGTGTACATCGCACCTCACATCTCCCCTACATGAAATATGAAGGGGAAAGTGTTTAGTCCTGTCTTAATTTCTCTCAGACAAGTTGCTGACTTAGAATTTCTCTTCTATGACTCTTCAAGGTCTACTAATCTTTGAATATTTTTCTCTTAGTATTTCTCTTTTTTTAAATTCTGTTTTCTTTCCTTTCCTTTTATTTATTTCTCTTTTTTTGCTCATGACTTCCCAAAATTCTCCTTAAACTTTCTACTTTAAGAAGCATTCACTAGATGCCTTTTCTCTATAGGGAGACTGTATAAATGGAAGATGTATTTTCTAATTCACCAGGCAGCAAAAAATAAGCAGGAGAGGCTGAAATGTATTTTTTCCCAATCAAATCCTCCACCTGACCTCAAATCCCGGAAATCTCAATTAACAAGCTTTATCTTGACAGTATGAAGTCCCTAAAAAGTGAGAGCAGCGTTGGGATGTTTTTTAGATGTTGCCAGCATGTGTATTCACACTTCAACTATTTTTCTGCTCTTATTACTATTGGGTTTTTGTTTTCCTTAAGTAAAATAAAAAAATCTAGCTTGAAAATCAATGTTTTCTGTTTGTGTTCTTAATAGACAAACTATAAAAGCTGATATTAAAAAACAAAACAACTCTCCAAATCAAATGCAACAAAAACTGTAAATAGAAGTAATTAATCACGTATATGTTCAACCTGGAAGGAACTTTTGATTCAAAATTGCTCTGACATCAATTTTTTTAAGGGTCTGATTGTAGGATTTGCCTCTTCCTGCTGAAAGAAACTTGGAGCATTTGGTAGAAAGGTTTGAATTAGCAAGGATGCTATTTTCAGTTTATAGGACATTCTCTCAGTTCCCAATAATTGCAAGCTCTCAGATTCCTTCAGTCCTGCTACTCTGTGACAGAGACATTTAATCAGCCACTCAGAAAATATCTTATTTTTTGTCTAGTACGACATAAAGAAATTCTTTCAGTTAGTAAGTTAGGACTTCTGTGCTACATTTTCTATTTTTCACTCCATTTGTTCCACCTGGAACGTGGAATTAGCTGAGGTGGCTGGTCTCACCTGCAGGGAGAGAGTCACAGTCTTAAATTGTACATACTCATTGCTTTAGTTGGTTGGTTGGGGCTTATATGTGTGAGTAACTCTGCATGTTTTATTTATTGTTTTATCACCTTTTCCTGTTTGAAATTGCCAGTATTATGCTGAGAACACAGAGGAACTGAGATGCAAAAATGCAGTTTTCTAAAAGCATCAACTGAAATGTTTCCACACAGTCTTGCAACCATTAACAGAAATTAGTGTGTTTTATATAGAGTCATCAGCCTTCATGATACTCACCAGGGAAGGTTTAGGTGGGACATCAGGGAGAATTTCTTCCTGGAAAGGGGTGGTCAGGCCTTGGCAGGGGCTGCCCAGAGAGATATTGGAGTCCCCAAACCTGGAGGTGTCCCAGGAATAACTGGATGTGGCACTCAGTACTCTGGGATAGTGACAAGGTGGGGATTGGGCACAGTTGGTGGCTTTGGAGGCCTTTTCCACTCTCAGTGATTCTCTGACTCTGCTTGTCTGCTCACATGATATTTTTGATAAAACTTAAAGATGAATTACAGAATTTAAGAACTAAATGGAAAAGATGTGGATCAGGAGAAGGCGATGTCAGCTTTGCTATCCAAGGAGAGGGAAGAATTACCTGAATTTCCCCATAATTCTGTGATTTCAATTGGCAGCCAGACCTAAGGAGGGATTATATACAAGAGCACATTTGCACTATAAAATTTTAATACTTACAAAAAGGAGTAGTTAATAAAGAAAAAAATCGTGGAAGCAAAGGGAAGAAAATGCAGCCACAAAATTTCTTTTCAGCTTAAGTCATATCCAATGTTTTCCTGCATCTGTCCATGACTGTGAGACCTAATGACACTGGGGAAGAGTCCAGATAGGGCTGAGAACTGCTCAAAATACTTGTGATCCACAAAGTTTAATAACACTGATATTTTTGTCAAAGAGTAGAGTGTGCTGGCTTCAATGACCCTTTCCAGTTTTGCTGGGAAAAGGTCAAATCCCTCCTTTAGAAGAACACTCCGGGTTCCCTCTCTGCATTGTTTGGGTCCCTTTCATTAGCTTGTGTACGGATATAATAACTCTGCATCTTGTTTTTATAATCTGATAAAGACTAGCAAAAATAGCTATGTACAATGAAATGTTCCATGATCCCTCCAGTGTCCTTCCACGTTTTATTGGGTTCTTCCATTAGCTACCACTGGTGTTTGCAATAATATTACTGAGATTAAGATCTCTGCCTGCTAGAGTACAGCTTGGAGGTAAATTGTTTATCATCCAGGTAAAATATCTGTCCTTCTTGGGACAAAAAAAGGAAAAACATCATTAACAAAGACTAGGAACAGGTGGTTTGTGAGCAAGGCTGAAGGGCACACCCAGAGCCCTGTGGATTTGCAGATCCTGGCAGGAGAGCACAAGGTATTTGCATCCTTTGGGAGCTGGAGCTCTGATTTCCATCCCCATTCCTGCACACAGGCTGCAGGGATGCTGTGCTCCATGCAGAGCTCTGCTGCTGCCACTGCCTTGGCAGAAAATCTTGGGGAATGGCAATCTGTTATTCTCAGGAATTTTTAGCAATTGTGTTCTAAATGGCAGTGCATAATTTTTTTTTTGTCATAAAACTTTCAAAAATGAATTTAATTTCAGGTCATGCAATAAACACCAAGTGTGCTCTATACTGATTTCAAAGCTACAAGATTATCTATCAATTTTTCAGCAGGCATGAAATGAGTTTCAAAGTTTATGGGCTTTTGCTCACTTCCCTCCAACTTTACTAGGGACAAATATGTGATTTGGAGTGAAAATTACAATGGGGTGTTTTTTCATCATCTCAGTCTTCAAATGAAAAGCAAATGTGGTTATTGCAGGTAATGTTACTGACTCAGGGAATAGTCACCGTGGGAACTGAAGCCAAAATGCAGCCACAGTGCCCCCCCCATAAACCTTCCTGGCTAATTTGCTCATTGCTCCGGTGGCAGCACAGCTGCGTGGGAATTCTTGGCACCCAGGAGCACTCCATTTTCATTTCATCTCAACATTCAAGAGCAGAAATCTTTTTAAGGCAGTCCTGTAGTGCTCATTTGGAGTTAATAACCAATGCTCCTGGGGCCTGGCATTGTGGGGAGAGGGAGAACGCCGTGTTTTAGTGGTGCAGCTGTGGTGCTGTAAAGAGCACATAAAAAAGAATAAATCTATAACATCACTTTTCCTTCTGCTGGAAATAAATAGCAAAAAGCATGCTACTTCTTTGGGTTGAGAGAACAGCATTGAAGAGTAGCACCACACTATTTTTATATGCTGCTGGGGAGGGTGATGTGTCTGAGAAGTTAGGATTCAGGAGAAGTGCTGAGTGTTGAAGGCAACAGGGTAAATGGAAATTTTCCCCCTTTGTTTTTGTAACCATAACTAAAGCTTGAAAGTTCTCCTCTTTCTTAAATTTCTTATTTAGGAAATTTTAGGTGATTTCTTAAATAAACTAAAAAAAACCACAGATCTTCTTTAGACCCCCAACAACAAAAGAAAGCTAGACTGTGAAACTTGTACCTCAGGTAAGAGGAGAAAACTTGACTTTTGCTGTAAACTTTGCGGCTGACTGCTTTAAATCATCAAATAATGTCTACATATTTAGTTATTACTAACATTTTTTCCTTGTCTAAACACTAGAATTTTTTAGAGAATTACGTAAAATATATTTTTTTAGAAAAAAGGGCTTAAAAAAATTCCCCCTGCATTTCTTTTTCTGTTATGGTTGTGTTAGCATAGGAAACAGATAATTACAGAATGATTATATGAAGTTACTTTATTGGAGAGCTCTGGAAATCAGAGGATACAGACCCAAATCTGATTCCAAACATGGGTTTGAAATAGAAGTGTTTTTATACTCTTTCATTATATAATGATATGCCAGTTATTAAACTCGTATTGTTCTATTGTATACATCCAAGCATGAATTTTGTAAATATAATTTCTCATGATTCTTGTTTAAGATAATATTCATATTCAATTACCAAACAATCATGACAATTACCAATCACATCATTTATCATATGATTATGCAGGTGCAATTTCCCATGATCTAGTAAAGACAAAACCTAACCTCTGTTTCAAGGGCCTACGTGTTAACTACCAACAACAAAATCACACTCACCCCCCCGATTTATTACCCAGGCAAATTACTTGATTTGGGTAAGATAATAGCATGAAAATATCATCCTGGCTACAGTAAAGCTAACATTCTGCTCCCGAGGCCTTGGTGTTCAGAAATTATTTTATTAACCCTATACTATCAGTTGTATAGAGAATTATATTGTATGTTTGCACATAGCACAAGACATGTGTAAACCTGGACCTCTTTGCAAACAGGTCTGACTTCCAACTTGTGTACAGAAGTTCAGTTCACATCCTCAAGTTTATTCTTCTTTTTTTAAAAGTCTAAAGGTCCAAATTCCTTGATTTTCTTACAGTTTTTTCTTTTATTTTCTCTTATATTATAAAATAATATAATTATTTTATATTTAATTATTGCTTTCTATAGAAAGAAGAGGAAAGACCACTCAGATTAGCAGCTATATGTTTTTCATCAGTGCAAGAACAGCTTGGCAGTATCATTTCTTTTCTAATAAGGAGAGCAAAGTGGTTACATAGCAACAAACTTTAAATCCTTATAATTTGAGTTTGTTTTTTTTTCAAATCTGCCTTGACAGAACTGCACTGACAATGCTAATTTAGGGGGTTGATGCGTCTATAAAAATAATTTCTAAGGTTTTCAGGACTCAAAGTTTTGGTTCTATATTAAATAAGGATTGACAGGTTCATTACAGCTCTGGACAGAGAATAATTAAAAATAACATTGGATAAATGTTATGTCTTGTGTGTTTCATGGAATCACAGGATATCCTGAGTGGGAAGAGATCCTCCAGAATCATCAAGGCTGACCCCTGGCCCTGCCCAGGCACCCTAAAATTCCCACCCTCTGCATCCCTGGGAGCGTTATCCAAACACTCCTGGAGCTCTGGCAGCCTCGGGGCCGTACCCATTCCCTGGGGAGCCTGGGCAGTGCCAGCACCCTCTGGGGGAAGAGCCTTTTCCTGACATCCAGTCTGACCCTGCCCTGGAACAGCTCCAGCCATTCCCACTGACATGTTAATTAAAACCAGATCAATTGCTGAATGAAGGATCCTTTATAAGAGCTGTCATTATTTGTTAATTAATTTAATGTTCAGTAACAGTCAAACTTTCCAACCTTGGAGAGCATTTTAAAATAGAATTCACATTAAGTGCTCTCCAAGTTTCCTTAAAATATAAGCCATTCTCAGGAGATTCAACCTCCTTACGTTTTGGGGTTTTTTAAATATACTTTTACTGAAGAGCTTCAATCTCTTTTTCTTAACCTCTCTGTGATATGCAATAACCCAATTAAAGTCTATTGCCATGGTTTTACAGATAATAGGTTTCACTTAAGAGAGATCATGCTCTCTTGCCAAAGGGCTAAAAAGAGAAAAAGGGCTCTGAAGTACATAGGCATTGAAGTCGTAGGTGGAAAAAATTCTATATGTTATTCCTTAAAACAAATCTTTGTCTATGAATCTGGCAGATATATTTTAAATATCTAAAAACGATAGAGCTTTATGTTCGTTAACCACATGCAGTCTCAGGCCATCCATTTCAATCAAGCCTTGAGTGACGAGGACTAACAAACCATTAAACCTGAAAGAAACTCATTGAATGGATTTTACAGGGGTTTCAGAGCAAACAGAGAGAGATTTTGATGGTTTCTCTAACGTAACAGGTTATAAGTGGAGTCCTCCAAGGAACCACCCTCAAATACCTGCTTCATTCACTGGGCAGAAATCCTTCCCTGTGAGTGTGGTCAGGGAAGCCTGTGGCAGCCCCTGGATCCCTGGAAGTGCCCAAGACCAGGGTGGACAGGGCTTGGAGCAACCTGGGCTAGTGGGAGGTGTCCCTACCCAGGGCACAGGATGAGCTTTAAGGTCCCTTCTCCCCAAACCATTCCATGACTCTATGATAGCTCTAGAATAAAAGTTACTATGGTTTTGATAAAAAAAGGACCAAATTAAGCCACTTTTTTCTCCACACACCATAACTTTCCAAGAACCAAGAGTGGCTCAGTGCTCCTGAGTTCATGGTAAGGTGCCTTTTTTCAGGACTGCAGATTGTACCCACATATCCTGTTTTCTGACTTAAGCTCTACCAGTAATTTTCTAGGCTTTAGAAATCAGAAAGATGCCGTTTAGTCAGCTACACAGGATTCATCTAAAATAATAATTTACATTAATCTAAACCACTTGAGCCACTTCTATGGCACTTCATTTCCCTCTCTGTTCCATCCCTGTATTCAGGAATCTGCACTGGACAACTTACCCCTTCCACACCAACTGCTCCAGAGAAACTGAGCAGGAAGGTTGGTGCCAAGCAGGGCCCTGCACAGTCACAACCCTGCAATGGCACCAAATCTGCACAGGAATGGGAGCAGAGGCTAATAAAGGCAGCCTTCACTCCAGTTTGTCACTGGTGACTGGATGGGTGCCTCGGCCAGGGGCTGCAGCCAGGGCAGGGGGTTTAAAAGGAGGAGCAGTTGTGAGACTGAACAGGACTCATGTGCAAAACTCTGTGACATGGCGGAGATTCACATTATAAATAGAGGAGCTCCGGCTAGGTGCTGGAAACTGGGCACAGGGACCAGGCTGGAAATGCAGGGGAATGAAGGAGCCCTGGAATGAGGCGTCTGAGGCTCAGGAACGCCCTGCGCAGAGCCCTGAGCGGCCTCCCCAGGGGACAGCTGCAGCCGAGGGCAGGCCTTGTGGGGGCTCAAATGACTGCCTGGCCCTCTCCAGAAACTGTTCCTTCCACCAGGATGTTAGAACATCCTCTGGGGCTGTGCAGGCTTCAGAGTCTGAGCTCTCTGCCCATGACTCACGTGGCAGGTAGCCAGAGGCACTCTCCACCCCAGGGCTGCAGCTCAGGTCTTGGACTTGCTCCAATGACTCAAGAGACAGGGACCATGAGGTGATCTCTTCCTCTCTGCTCTGGCTCAGGTCTTGGTCTTCTGTCCAAGCCTCCCGTGGGAGGGGCACTAAGCCAATCTCTTCCCTGGTCATCCTGCTTAGCTCTGTGTCCTCTGGCCGTGGCTCAGATAGGAGGGATGGGCTGGGACAGCAGTGTGTGCAGAGTGAGGTGACACAGCTGTCCCACAGCCTCTCACAGTGACAAATCAATGACTGCAAATGAAAGCAGTGCTTGTGCCACAGCTTTAAAAAATGTGTTTTCACATCCTGCACAGCTGTTGAGTTGTAGAAGGAATCATCTTCAGGTTAAAAATGATTTATAAATACTTATAAAGAATTGTGGAAAATTTCTACAAAAAATCCAAGAATACCTTTTTATTGCTGTCCATTAAGTGTGATAAATGCAATAGTTGTTGTTAGGAACAATGTTGTTTAGGAACAATCATAGATGTTCCTAAATAACAAGTGTATTATTACAGGCTGACTGGTAAGATTGCTCCATCCTCATCCTGTTCTAATCCTCTCTGACCAAGGACCAGCTTTGTAGCAAGGAAGCAGAGCTGGCCCAGTTCTGAAAGAAAACACTTTCACAGAGTGTAGGGAAAAAGAAGGAAAGAGGACTGGACTGGGGAACCAAGTATGTTTGGGGTACAGATAAATAAGAGAAAATTGGATTGCAGATTAGAATTGAATAAAAGAATGTCAAGAAGCCCACCTGCTGGGCATGGATATACTTGGTTCCAGGTGGGACGACAAGCCCAGGCATGTCTGGGAAAAAAAAAGTCTTTCCAAGAGTGAGAGGCTTCAGGATTGCGGAACAATATATAAACAGGAGACAAGTGATAAAAGATCGGAGGTGAGGATAAGAGAACAGAAATGAAGTGACTGGAGAGAGGGGAAAAACAGAATCCTGTGTTGTTTAGGCACTCCAGACAACAGGGAAAATAAACAGTTCTTGTACTCCTATGAACTTTTAAAACCTGTTTAGAGGTGATGCTGCTCCTTTTTTGTCCTGCCAGGTACTGTTCAATGGTGCACATCCCAGTGCAATTTGTCTTTGTTCCAGTCCCACTTTCACATGAGCATTCAGCCCCAGACACTCTACTCCATCCCTCAATTCAGTCCACCCCAGGAGCTTCCACTTCTATCTGGAATTCAGCATCACTTGCCCAATAGCAGTTTAATTTATCCTGCCTCACATAGAAACGAGCTCAGGATAAAATATTGATCATTCTGTAAACTTGATCCCATCATCCTCCACTGGGTTTGGAAGTTTCCATAGAGATGATATTTTCTGCTATGACTTGTACAATTTTCCAGCTCCAGCTGGGCTGCAGAGCAGCAAAAGCAGCATCAGAAAGGAAGCACCTTCTGCAAATTCTCAGAAAAAAAAATAGGTTTAATTTCTTTAATATTTGATTGGGTTACAAATCACTCCCAAATGCCTTCATGATCACAAAACTCCATCTGGATGCATCAGATAAATAAAACATGATAAAGGATCTGTTCCCACAGCTGCTGGGAAACAAAGAACCCAAGTGTAAAGGCCTTTTCCTGAGCCAGTGAAGGCAGAGAGGATTCATTTACAGTTATACACACACTCATCAGAGAATTCCTTTTGAAAATCAGGTTAGAGGGCCCACTGAAAAATGCAGAGGCTCTTGCATTTGTGATGTATGCAACACTAAGTTTAGGATCAAGAACTATGAAGTGAAAATACTGGGCTCATTAGGAAAACGTTTTCCTTTCACCAAATTTAAAAATTCCATGATTTCCCCCTTTAGGATGCAGAGTAAACCAAGAGAGAACTCACAAGGATCAGGAAGCAAAAGGAAAAAAATCTGGAGATGAGCTGTTGGAATACAATTTCAAAAATGGTTGTAATGTTCCCTTAACTCCAATTGAAATTGGGAAATTACAAGAGGAAAAAATGGTGAATATTCCAGTGAGAAGGGAAGGGTTAGATGGGCTACTGGGAGGGAATTGTTCCCTGTGAGGGTGGGGAGGCCCTGGCACAGGGTGCCCAGAGAAGCTGTGGCTGCCCCTGGATCCCTGGAAGTGTCCAAGGCCAGGCTGGGCAGGACTTGGAGCAACCTGGGCTGGTGGAAGGTGTCCCTGCTCAAGTCAGGAGGTGACACTGGATGGGCTTTAAGGGGCATCCAACTCAAAGCAGTCTGGGATTTTACGATTCTATGAGCTGAAAAAGAAAGCAAATCTTTTTCTAGTGGTGCAGAATCAATGTAGAGCAGTAAAATATCCTGTTTCACCCCAGTGAGATTGGTTTGCTGTTGTCCTTTGCAGAGCTGTCCAGGGCCAAGCATGAGCAAGTTTGGTCTGAAGGGGCCTCAAAGCCCATGCAGTGCCACCCTCTGTCATGGGCAGGGACACCTTCCACTGTCCCAGGTTTCTTCAAGTCCCATCCAACCTGGCCTTGGACACTGCCAGGGATCGAGGAGCAGCCACAACTTCTCTGGGCACCCTGTGCCAGGGCCTCCCCACCCTCACAGGGAAGAATTTATTCTGTGTCTGTAGAATCATAGAATGATTTGGGTTGAAAGGGACTTGAAAGGTCATTCCAATCCCTCCTTCCACATTATTCCGATTTATAGATTGATATTCATAGAGAGGAATCAATGATACTTGCTTCTTTAGCTAGGAAATGGCAAATAAAGGGTAGAATATTAGAATATTACAGGATAAAAATAAAAAAGCCACAAATAAAACCACCCCAAACCAAACAAACAAAGAAACAGATTAAAAAAGAGAGAAATCTATTTCTTTTGATGCAGGAATGGAGAGCAGTAAGCAAATTATTAGGGAGCAGATGGGAAGAAGGCATAAAAATCTAACTTGTAATGCAAAAAAAAATTGTTGGTGCTATTTTGGGAACTAGGTCTGTGTTAGGATTTGTACTGCAGAGGCTGCCTGGGATCTGGCCCACAAGAAGGAGTGAACATCTGTGTTCTGTGGGTGGGCTGGAGTCCATGGATTTTTACAGATCTCCTGCTATGATACGAGGTGGAAGATATTGTCATGCTGGGTGGCATTTGAGATCCACTGGGATAAGATAAGGATAAATTCGTATTTGTTAGCTGTGAGACCAAGAACATAAACACAAACTCCAAGTGCCACATGCTGTATTTGACCTGAGGGCCTGAGGTGTTGACTCCCAGGACTTCTCCCTCCCATCTCAAAATCTGCAGCCAAAATCTGCAAGATGATGAATAATTTCTTTCTTTTACCCAACAACAATGGACTGAAGTGTTCTGCTTTAGTCAGGAAAGGCTTTTCTGACTGTAGCTGGGACTGTAGAGGGTTAGAGCTGTCTGCAGTTTCATCCATCATTGCTAATCCAATATAAATCCAAGCTTGTCTCTTTATGGCTGTCTTTAAGGTGACAGGAAGAGCTAATTGTCTATGTTTGAAATTTCTTATTCTTCAGTCCAACATTGGGACTAAAGATAGCACCAAGATAATATGTCCAACCCTTTTTATCCAGCCTTTTGCTCAGGAATCTTAAAAGGAAAAAAAAAATTTCATCAACAAGAATGAGCCCTGACGATAAAATACAAAAATTAGTCTGAGCATGCTGTGAGAGCTAAGTTATCTTATCAAGAACAGGGGAAAAAAAGTAAAAATGAAAGATACTTCTCCTGTAATCAGTAAAACCGGGAATCATTCCTGAATTTTCAGTAATTTGAATGTTTCCACAATAATCTCTGTCTTCTGAAATAATTCTTAGGGATGGACTCTGCTCATAGGGCAAAAAAACCCTTGATGACAAATTATAGCTCTTCCTTCAGATTCCAGTGCAAACTTGGATGAAATTCCTGAAGAAATCTACCCAGGCCCCATTTTTACAAATGCATGAATTATAGTAATGATTGCTCCATTTTAGTCCAAAGTGAATCCAAAATGAAGGTCCCATGGAAATTCTTTGGAAAAGGGAATCTCAGAGATTTTGTAGCTGCCAGGACACATCTGTTCAGAAAAGGAAGTCTCAGACTTGCCCACAGCTTTCTAGTGCTTTCTTTGATAAAAACCGGCTTAAACATGAGATCTTAAGAATCTCAGCCAGTACTAGGAAATTATATGAAGCATTTCCCAGGTCCCACACGGAGGTGGGAATTGCTGTGTCTTCAGCTGGCTCTGGCTCAAGGTTTTAATCCCTGAGTTTGACTTTCACGAGTTCACATTAAGCAAACTTGAATGGAACCACTGGGTCATAAAATCCTTTTGGGTTGGTAGTCAGCTCCATAGAGGTAAATGATGGAATAACAAGGACTTTGACAAGGTCTTTGCATTTCCACAGAAGAACCAGCCAGTATTATTTTATCCTTCTGGTAAGGTAAATAGAAATTTTCTGCATTATTTTTAATTGAATGGACTCATGCCAAAAACCTGACTGTCAGAAATCCCTTTTTCTAATGAAAGGAAGTAAGCCCCAAATGCTGCTGGCAGCACCAGCTAAAAAAAGAAACCCAATTAAGCTCAGATTAAAATAATTTTCCATTCCAGGAAAATCTGAGAATTCAAAGGTTTGTTTGTTGGGGGTTTTTTTCTCATAGGAAGACTCTGTAGTTTATAAATATATAAGTAATTACCCAACAGTGGGGAAAAGGCAAGATCTGATAAATGAAATGTTCTCTCAATAATTTGGAAATATAAGGTATTTATATACATTTTAATGGATTGATTTCACTCCAGTAATATATTACTATTTGATTATGATATTCTAGTAATATCTGGACCAATACTTAAAACACTTTAAAGGCCTAACTTGTTATGCAATTTTCAGTCTATATAATTTAAACAGTTGGATTTTTTATTTTCTTTCACCTTAGAGAAGAATCAGTGTCTCCAAAGAGGATTTTTGAAATTTTTTTGATGAGATGTAGGACTTACAGCCATGTCTGTTTGTAGGAAGTCAGGGGAAAACCCTTGGCTGATATAAATCTTCCTTCATTTTGGTTTCTCATTTATCACATAACTTTGGGAACTTTTTTCACTATCAATAACTTTTGGATTTTTTTTTTTTTAATGCTAAGTACATTGTTCCCTTTAATCCTGGTCACTAACAACCTATAATTTTATTCACAGAATAAAATAGGCAGACAAGTGAAACTTAGGAAAATTCAACCACGTGACATTAAATGAATTTTTTTTCTTTTTATGCCTATCCCAGGTTTGGCATAGAACTGTGTAGGTTTTGTATTTATGTCTATCTTATATGCATTATATAATGCTAGAAACTGCAAGGCCAGAAAGACTCAGAAAGTTTTGGCTCAGTCTAATCAACTGAGTTTTGTCCAGAGCAGTTCAGGATCTGCCTTAGCTGCAGTGGTGGAGAAAACATTATCAAATTCTCCTTTATCTGAAGAGTTTAATTCCACATCTTTTAATTATCGATTATGCTTGCCATTTGTATATTTCTTCAAGAATAAATGCAGCACCACGTCTCAACCTTGACCTTCACTGGAATTAGGCAGTTGCATTAAACAGGTGATAAAGCAGTTTAATCATTAGTGGATGTAGGGTTTCCTACCTAAATTTTCCCATTCCTGTGCTAAATGCAAAGTCTATGGATGTTTCTGAGATATCTAACTTCGGTTAATTACCTTAGGTTTGCTCATCGACAACTGAGGCAAACAAAATGAAGCCTTCCAAAACTCCTGGGCATATCAGAATGTTAAAATAGCTTGTAAATTAAGATAGCAGATGAGAATTTATCTTCTGATCTTTGAAACCACTCATCATTTAGGAAGAAAAGAAAGCTCTAGGTGAGGGAAAACAGTTTATTTCTTCATCAAGGAGTTTAGATCCTCCAAAGGACACTGCTCACATCAAGTAGAGCTTTTTAATTAAGCTCACTAAACAAATGCTAAATCTTTCATTGCAAGTATTTATATTCAACGAGCAGCACTCCTGCCATTGTTAAACATTGATTAATGTCACAGGCATCTCACATGCAATATTTTAAGAAGATCATTAAGTCTGATTATTAAGTCTGGAAGCAGCACACAGAGCAGAAGGGTTTTGGTGCAGTTTCCAGGCTGCTTCTACAGGGACCTCTCTGGGAAATGGTGATTGTGGGGGGATGAACGAGGAGATCAGCAGGGTCTTGGCAGAATCACAACAGGGCCAAGAACCTGAATGGGTGTTCCTACAGAGGAGCAAAGAAAGGAGGCAGAGGAAAAATGGGAACTCCTGAGGTGTAGGAGGCTGGAGGTTGTCTATTTCTGGTGCCATTTGTAAATCTCCTTCCCTGCCCTGGGCTCTGCAGAGGGTGCTTGTGGTCCTGATATTTCTGGGTCTGAGAGATTTTAGCCTGCTAGCAGCTGCTAACCTTTTCCCAAGGAAAAATTTCTCAAGAAAGCTTCTTATCAAAACAGTCTTGGCAAACAACTCTCCTTTCTCAAAGCAATCTTTCACCAGGTGGTGTTTTGCTGTTTCTCTGGTTTAACCAATGGCATTAGAGAGGTGTCATTCCTATTCACCAATCATGTTAAGTCTGTATCAGAACACCTTATAAAAGGTAGTAAGAATTAAACAATAAAGCCTTCTTTTTCTATGCTCTTTGCCTTCTGAAATATTTGGAGTCTTTCTTTCGTGTCCTACAGCAACAGGTGCTGCCAGTGGAGGGACCACAGAGGGTCCAGGCTCTGGTGACAGCTCCTTGATCTTGCTGGGGGAGGATGAGGTTGGTCCTGGTGGTTTCTGCTCCCTTCCCATATTTTTTGAGGAAATACTGCCCCTGACAGATGAGTGGGATTACATCTGTTGTTTCACCTCTCTCTCCTTAGCAGCCAGTACACAGGAATCTTGCTCTGGATATGTAGTTATATTATTGATCTTTAAATCTCTGCCAGCATACTCTTAACAGTTGTTAAGGAAAACATGTCACATTTTCTTGGGATTTGTCTTTCCCCCCCACCCCACCTCAGATATAATACAGTTTTTCACAGCTGTATTGGTATATTTCCTATTATCATTAACCCACTTTGCTCGATTTGTTAAATTGCCTTTTCTTAATCACTTAGATGTGATTAACATTTGGCAGCAAAGTGACTTGGCAATAATTCTTTAGGAATTGTTTGCCCACATTCCCATAACATTCAAAAAGATCTGTTTGTTCATGTTTGCCTGGCAAAGTATTGAATTCAGACAAGGGAATTCTCTTAGGTGAAAAGTAGTGCAAACTTTAATATAATCTTTTATGGGCTGTGCTAAAAAATTATAAATAAAATAACATTCATAAATAAATAAAATAAAATAAATGTCTTGGTTTAGATTAAAGTCTTCCCTGCTATTTTCTCTCTTCCTGATGTTCTAATAATGGAATTTATTCTTGCGTGTTCTAGAGGTTTAAAATCTTTTGTGCATTCCAGGTATATCAAAACAAAACTAAATACAATCAAAGCCTGTCAATCCTCATTATTTAGTACCTCCTGTTCTTTCTCTTTCACAAATAGTTTTTAGGTCATCAATATGCAGATGTGAATTTTAAAAACTTCAATCCTAAATTAGGAAAACCTTACTTTTTTGGGTGTTTTGTTGGATTTTTTGACATTTTAAGGTTTGTTTGATCAGAAATGTAGGATATCTTTTCACGAAAAAAAAACAAACAAACACAAATCTCTAGGTAATAATACACAATCATTTGATTCCAGTAGTATTTCATGAAGATTTTATTTTAATTAATTTAATTTTATACCAGATGTGATGTCAATATTGTCCAAGAGTTGGGAGTAAAGAACTGTCCAAATGTGGTGTGGTAAGTGCAGTTCTTCAGGGAATTAGCACTGCTCTAAAATCAAAATCTGTCTTTCCCATTGGTTAGGAAATGCCTTAGTTGTGTTCAGGGCAAGTATTCCCAAAAGAACAGTTCTTGGAAAAGGATGAAGCTGTAATATTTCAAATTGCTGCTCTTGTGGAGCAATGCAGCCTCCTGCTGTTATGGCGATCCCGTCACCTTTTCTCTCAAAGAATTCCAGGGGAAGGAAGGAAGGAAGGAAGAAAAGAAGGAACTCTGCAAACAATAGGTTGTAAAAATATCAGTAGAAAGGCAAATATGTCCTGACAATAACTGGATGGGTTGGTAATCAACTTCTAGCTGATTTGTAAAATTCATACTCTTTGTGGAGAAGGAATGAATCTGGTATAAGATCTTCTTTTCTGTATAGATTAAGCCCACCTGTTCATAAAAGTAATTTGCAGTTTGGTTTTTTTTGTTGTTTGTTTTTGGTTTTGTGTGTTTGTTTGTTTGTTTGCTTTTTGGTGGTTTTTTGTTTTGTTTTGTTTTTCCCCACAGAGGTTATATCACACATAATCTCACCAAGAGGGTAACACAGGACAGGAATTTTCCCTCAAGGAAGTTGCAGTTCCAGTCAGATAATTTTCCCCAAAAAGTTTGTGCGTATTTTGGTTCTAAAACATTTCTTTTTTTTAAAGGAAAAAACAAACAGCAAGAACTAAACCCAAACCAACCAAATTAAACCAACACAGCCAAAAAACACCAACAAAAACACCCAAAACACGACCCTCCCTCCACCTTCCAATGAGCAGACAAACCTCCCATCAAGACTGATCAATGATATTATCACTGATACTGATATCAGTTTAAGACCTCCAACTGACAGGGAGAAGGCAGCAAAAGTAACTAAGGAATCTAAATGCCGGATCTGTCACCTGTGTGATTGAAATATCATATCTTTGGGAGTAGATAAAGCTGCATTATAGGTAAAAAATTAAATAAAATGCAAGGATAGAAATACTTCTCATACTAAAAGTTTAGTGCAGTCTTTTAAAATGTGAGTAGGAAATGTTATATAAGCTGGACAAAGTGAGTTAATTATGGAATCAGACAAGATCTTCACATGCCACTTTTGTATTTTGGAGCCTAATTCCCCCTAACAGAAGCAGGATAATGGTGGGGCACGAGCAGGCTGCTGGATATTGAGCTGCAGTTAAGTCTGACACTCTTGTAGGTGAGACCCTGAACTAGTGTCAGGAGAGAGAGATGAAGGCTGGTTTACCTGCCCTCTGAGCACTCCTTCAGGTCATGGAATGGTTTGGTTTGAAGAGTTCTTCCCAATTCACCCTCTACCATGGGCAGGAACACCTTCCACCAGTCCAGGTTACTCCCAGCCCCATCCAGCCTGGCCTTGGACACTTCCAGGGATCAAGGGGCAGCCACAGCTTCTCTGGGCACCCTGTGCCAGGGCCTCCCCACCCTCATTCCTTCCCAAAATCCCATCTAACTCTGCCCTCTGGCAGTTTGAAGCCATTCCCCCTTATCCTGTCACTCCATTCCTTGAAAACAGTCCCTCTCCATGTTTCCTGTCAGCTTATTCAGGCCCTGGAAGGCCAAAGTGGGGTCACCCCTAAGCTTCTCCAGGCTGAACAATCCCAACTCTCCCAGCCTTTCCTCCCAGCAAAGCTGCTCTATCCCTCTGATCATCCTGGTGCCTCCTCTGGACTCACTCCAAGAGTTGTCACAATATTTCAGTTAGGAAAGAACCTGCTTTTTAACGTAATCTGAATTTATTTCACTGGTTTATTTTTATGCCTAGAGTTTGTTTCCACAGTTATCACCTCAAACCAATTCACTGGTTTGTTGGAGCATATGCTTCATCCTTAATCTTTTTTTCCTCCAAGGTAAACAAATTCAAATGAAGTGTTGTGTGCAGATAAACTTTTAGATCCTTGCTATCCAGGAGGGATGGCAGGTCTTGAGTATGTTTCAATTCAAACTAAAAGTGCCAATTGTATCTGATTGGTGGTGGCAGATGGTCAAGATAAAGTTTACCGTAAACACATTGATTCCAGTTCTGCTTCCTAGCAGTGCCTCCATCAGCCTGCTGGTAGAGATTTACACACTGATCATAACCTGTAACTGATCATAACACTCCTATTTGGTCCTTTTAACACATGGTTTCAATTTGCCTTCTCCTTAAATATCAGACAAAGACTGGTATTTTTGTCATGGTGCAAACAGCTGCAAGAACGGCTCTTTTAAAGTTTGTGAGCAAGGTTGGGTTACTACAGGTGCAGAACAATTTCTGTTCAAGGGTTCCTACTCACCAGCATAGGCTCTCCTCCTGCAGCCCAGTGGGAACCAGCATCATGGACAACTGCTTTGTGTTAAATAACAGCACAAGAAGAAATGGCCTCGAGGTGCACCAGAGGAGGTTTAGATTGAATGTCAGGAAAAATATCTTTATGGAAAGGGTTGTAAAGCACTGGACCAGGCTGCCTAGGGAAGTAGTGGAGCTACCATCCCTGGAAGTGTTCAGAAACATGTGGATATGGTACTTGAGGATGTGGACTAGTGGTGACCATGGTGCTGGTTCTGGGTGGATGGCTGGAGTTGGTGACCTTAGAGATCTTTTCCACCCTTGGTGATTTTGTGATTCAGTTCTCTTCACAGAGCAGGGAGACAGGAAATGCCTTAGTTATGTGTCCTGCTCCCTGAATGTGATGAATCTACTGTAGGCATAGACACTGAAAAGGTCTCAGAAAACCATATATCCATCCCCCAAGACAATGGGAATGGGGGTGGAGTGCTGTTTGCACTATTTTGCCAGTTTTTTACCTGGATGACTATCACTATCCTTCCTAAAATGTGTTGCAAGAGCTTCAAATTCTTGACAGCTCTGTGCATCTGCTTCCCTCCAGCACATCCTTAAAGCCTGAAAGAAATCACACCACACCCTGGCATGGGCAAGGACACTTTCCACTATTCCAGGTTGCTCCAAGCCCCATCCAGCCTCTCTGTGAAAACTTCCAGGGGTGAGGCAGCCACAACTTCTCTCGACATCAGAATCCAACACCTTCTGAAAAGTTCATTAAACATTTCCCATCTGGAGGTTAGTGTTTCACACTGTATTTCCTTTTTTGGAGCTATTTGACACAAACCAAACCACACTTGGGAGGTTCCTGAGCCCCTCCACTGAGCTCAGGAGCAGCTCCCAGCCCTGCTGTGGAGGATGCCTGAGGGATCAGTCAGGGTAGAACTGGTGCTCCAAGGGATCCCACCATGATTCCCCTACAGAGCTGATGCCTTGGGAAGGCTGACCTGGAACAAAGACTGCACAGAGCTAGAGAATAAAGTAGATATCTGTTGAAAGGCCTCCAGGATACACCTTGGGCAGGACAGGGCCTGACCAGGGCTACACCCAAGGTGGACTAAGAATGGTCACAAAATGGCTGACTGGTCACAAGGTCTCACACTTTTATAAGTTTTGGTCTATTTGCAAATTGGGGTTTAATTGTCCAATTCCAGCTTCAGGTTGTGAGGTCCCATCCTTCTTGTTCCTGCCTCCATCCCTCCCTTCTCTGTGGTTTTGGGCCTGAAAGTTGTCCTTGGTGTTCAGCAGGAAAAGGATTTGTTTTGTCTCCCCGTTCTGTGAAGAGCTGAGTGACACTGAATGTGAGGCTCAGAACTGCAGCCCTGGGCAGCACAGAATCTGAAATACATGGGAGCTAAAACTTAAGGCATCAGAGCCACTAAATGAGCTCCAGTGGCAAAAGAGGCTTCCAAACCTTATCATGTTAATACTTATGCTTTGCATTATTCATCATTTGAAGAACTTGGTAAAGATGGGATCACCAATAGAATACCACAGGTTTCAGGGTCATAAACACAGCAGTTTTCTCTTTCTTAACAGACTGGTAAAAAAAGAACTTAGTATTAATAAAATTTAAGTAGTACAAAGCCAGACAAAAGAGAGAAGGAAACCCAAAGCACTGTAAGAAATACAGCTGTAATTTCAGTTCCGTTCTGACAGCTTGGAGACATCACTAAATCCAGTCTCCTGATTGCCTGTGGGAAAATATAAAGTAGGAAATTTTGGAAGGAAAAATCCAATAAATTAGTTAGGGTAAATGTTTTCTATATGGTATAAAATGTAAAGAGAAGCTTAAGAAGTTTCTAAAATGAAAACTTATAAATTATGAAGCTGTTTTCAACAATGTGCTATCTCCATAACTTGCCACTGACAGCAATTTAGTAATTATTGTTGGATATACTTGAAGTATGGGAAGAGTCTACAATGCGTTGCCAATAAAATCGAATATTTTCCTATGTAACAGACTGAAGTGTGATAAAAACTTTGACCAGACTTTCTCACTAGTACAGCATAAACCCCATCAAATATGCAAACATTAATCTTGTTGTTGAACTTCAGGGTGATTAAATCACCAGAGGTGAAGAAAGGGATAATTCCCTGGTTGGAGGAGATTAAAACAGGAAGAGGAGAGAGCTGCAGGTGAACAAGATTATTCAAATGAAAGCAGCAGGAAGGAAGAATCAACACTGTGGAAGAAATAACTCTGGTTTTCAGTGGGAAGGGGTGACATGGAATCCTAGTCTGGGTTAAAAATCAATGGTATTTGTCATTTTACAGTCATGGAATTTGAGATGTATTAGTGTAACCCTTCCCATTTTTCCACCTCTTTGCCATAAATGAGGCTCAGACATGCCCAGATTACTCAACCTTTTATTTAAATACTTTTTTCTTCCAGTTCACTCTGGTTCCTGTAGCTCTCATATACAGTTGGGAAATATGTGTCCTGGATATCAGAGGTTCACGTATTTGTGCAAAATAGATCTAAATTTCCCACGTCCAATGTGGTTCTTTCAGATTTTGCTCCACGAAAAACTAATATAGAAGGTTACAGTTCAACAACAAATATGAGGTGATGAATTTTTTTTAAGAAGTCTGAATATTAATGGGGCTAAAATCAAGTTTTAAGCTCTATACATAAAAATGGTACCATTTGGCTTGTACCAAAACTTTGAGTTTTAACAAGATTTTAATTGCAATTACAGGGACACACATGGAAAACCCTGGGCATTTAACAAGGAAGTAAACAAATTTATTGCTCCAGTCAAAGCTTTTCTAAGGGATTCTTGAAGAGTTTGCAATGGCCAGTAATTCATAGTTTGATAAATAATAAATCTTATATCAGAAATATTTCACCTGTGAAGCCATGTTTGGGTCCTTCTGGCTACCTGAACTGCTCTAACCAAATACTTTCACTTTGCAAGTTATGAGAAAAAAAAACCCTCTTTTTTCCCCCTCTTAGTTGTTTAAAGAAGGGTTCCACATGGTGAGGGATTTGCATTTTATCCTTAATCAAAGCTGCAAGGAGCAGTCAGCCTCACCTAATGATAGGGAGGGAATGGGGATTTGAACTAGATTTAAAGTAGTGAAAAGCATGAAGAGATTAATGATTAGAAAAAAACAAAGTAGGAATGATTCCTGGAAGAGATGGGTTTAATGAATTGTTGGAAAGAGGAGGGAGAGGGCATTTGGCAAAAAGACACAGAGTGGAATGTTCATAGTGCGTTAATGTTAGCAGAATAATAGCACAGAAGGGCTTTAGAGATGTAATGAAGAAATACATAATCCCAGAGAGGAGTTTAGACCCGAAATGTTCTTACCTGGAATGGGTATGTGGGAAATCTATTAAGTAATAAGGGTAGAAATGTACCAAAGTCCTCTCCACTTTCATTAGCTCAGGAGCACAAAGTGGATTTCCACTTTATGGACCAGAAGTGGCAGCAAGTGTATGATGTATATTCCTCAGATTGCTTTATGTGGATTAGACATTGTTTCTTCTTAAACTCTAATAATACTTTTTTGAAGGTGAGAATTTGTTCCCTCCAGTTCAACATAATTCTGTCTCTTCAGGGACAGGAGAAGCAATGAACATTTAATGAAATTACAATCTAATGAAATTTTGAAATTCTTTAATTTTGCAATATTTTCATTATTTTTTACATCATGTGGTGCCAGTTAAAGTACCACACATGCCATATGTGATCTCCAAATGGCACATGGCTGGGTTCATGCAAGTCGAATAGCAATTTTTATTCCATTGGCCAGCAAACATGAGGGTTTGAGTGCCTTTCTTGTTCTTTTGCCTCCCAAAATCCCTTATGTTCTTTTTTTTTTTTTTCCTTTGTGTAGTCTCCTGCATTCAGTAGTATTCAGTAAGGAGAGGATGAACGGGTAGATGAGAACTATTTTGACTTTAGTAAATTTATTCTTCCTGTCAAAAACCTATTAAAAGTAGATGGCAAACCAATACATCTTATATGTCTTTTATGATCTTTTGGGATTCCTTGTGTCCTTATTTTTCTGTGAAATTTCATCTTACCCTAGTGTTTTCAATTTTATATTTATGCCCTTGACTGTACTTAACTAAATGTCTTAAATTGTTGTGTAATAGTGAGTTATTGCAGCTAAACTAAATGCTATAGATTCACTAAATCAGGCTTTTATATATAGATGTGCTGTAATTTTCCAACCGTGTGTGTGTTTCTAAATTGCAGGTTCAGCATTATGCACAAGGTAATAGTTTTTATTTCATTCTCCTGTGCAAATGAGTGTTGTCAGTCAATCCAAGTTTAGATCCATGTCATTGTTTTGCATTATTCACTCACAAGGTTGTTAAATGGTGCCACAACAGAGTTAAATTACCTCAAACTAGCACTAACAATGGCTTTCCATTAGCATTCCATTTCCAGTTCCATTATTCCATTAATATTTAGATTTCTTTGGCAATGGAATGTGCTTCCAGTGCTTATTATGCTGAAGTCGTAGAGAAGATTTCACACTTTTTCTAAAAAGAAAAGAGTGTATTTTATTGCCCCTGCTGTTATGAAGAGTTTGATGTTGCTACTAATAATTCACTGCAAAAGGAAAGTGGCCTAGATAACTGTAAACTGATGATGACAGAGAGAAAGTAGATATTTTTTCTGACACCTGATGTAGAAATACCTCCATGATCTCTGTGCAGTCAGGCTCTGTGTGAAGTCCATAAAATGCCCACTAATTAAATACAGATGGGAGAAAACCTTTTGAAGTTATCCTCGTAAGGGATGTTCTCACTTATTTCAGAAAGTCATCTCATTGTAGAACAAAATCTATTCATGATGAGAGATGTATTTTGGATTTAAGGGTGTTGTTTGGGTTTTGGATTTTTTTCCAAGTTCCCATATAAGTTTCCCAGCAGTTTTCAAAATGGAGGATAAAACCAGATTAATTTCTTGCTATGCCACCTGATAGAACCAATCCTTGCCAGATAGAAGATACAGTGTTGGGTTTTCAGCTGAAAAGGCACTGCCCGGTACAAGCTCAGCATTTCTGAACTGGATCTTGCTGATCTAAAACTCTCACAAGGACAGAGGTCTTTGCCACTTGAAGCATGATAGGCTGTGACTGACATTTCTTCATCTTAAGGTTGATACCACAAGACAAAAAGATGTTAAAACCTGCACATCTTTATAATCAGTTTTTAACATTAGATCTTTTTGCTACCCCTCAGTCATGCAGATCACACCAAGGGGGAGGATGTCAAGGTGGGACATTCAGACTGACCAATAAATACGTGGGGAGAAAACAAAATTATGAAGGCATTTTGTCTCAAATAGGAAATTGCTCATTTTTTTAAACAGAAATTTTGTCTCATAATGAAGTGGATTTTCAAAATTTAGGCATTCAAATTTTTAGGTTCAGCTTGAGGACAGAACCCAGTCAGTGGCAATAGAGAACATTCAGCTGTGCTGTGGGACATCCAGTTTTGAACCCTGATTATGCCCTAGTGACACATTAGTGTTCTCAGCTGAGCTGCCTTCAGTCTTTGTTCCAAACTGTGTAAATAATTAATTACAGGCAGAATAAATAACTGAGAGACTTGTATCTTAGTGTGAAGGTGGAAGGGTCAAGCTCCTAGAAATACAAAAAGTAATTCTCATCTCTTTTGGCAAAGATTTTTATCTAATGAATAAGAACTTTCTGACAACTTGTACCTTTTCAGAAGGACGAAGAAGCTTTTCCTGTGCATATTTATGGCCAAGTGATGTTTTTAATCTTGACAATAGCAAGTAGATTTGCTTGAGGAAAATTTATTTCCTGACACTTCAACTTACAATTCTGTCTGTCATTAAACATGATTTTGAGCAGTTTTTAGCTCAAGGTACATGTTCAGATAGTTCTGAAACCATCCATTTAATCAAAAGTTTGGAAAGGACAGTTGGTGGTTCTCATGCATGAATTATAAACATCAAGCTTTTTACACTGAAGTAATGTATCTCTTCTCTGCTGCTTCCCAAAGCTGGGCATAAACAATGAACCTGGTTTGAGAAAGGCAGCTGAAACAGGAACCTTAGCAACAAATGTACTTCTGTCACTAATTTGGTATTTATCACAATATCCACTGGAAGCTAATTTTATTTTGCTTTTTCGCATTTTTTAATAGTTGTGAAGTGTTTTTCTTGCTCAGAAAGACAGCGAGATTTTATTTTCTAATGTTAGAAAATACCACTTTCCTGCATCATTACATTATAATGGAAAAGTAATTTGCTTCCTCAGTAAGTGGAGCAGTGCCTTCATTGATGGGAAGAGGAAAAAATAAAAGTGAATTAAGGCTCAAAGGAAGGATCAATGCATTGCACATTGCAAGGGGAAGTAATATTTGTTCTCTGACATTGTGCAGGGCTTAGAGAAAGCTAATTGTGGTGTGATTTCTGTGATAAGACAGCATGCTGAAAACTCCTGGAAAGAAGACTAATTTGGGGGCATTAAAATTCCGAGGTTGCTATTAAAAGTGTCATTTTGAGGTTTAATGAAAAGATTTTGCAATTTCCTCATAGCACTGTGCTGTACTGCTTTTGGATCCTTTGGTATCAATGATGGCATCACCCTAACATTGTGGAAATCAGAACGTGACAGTGCCTGACAACACATGATAACCAACAATGATGGGTCCTTATGGATTATTTCTCTCTGTTCTGCCTCAAATATTGTCAATTTTGACATCAGATGACGCAGTGTCTGCTGAGATTTTCCTTTTCTGACGTGTGAATTTTTCAAGTGACATTAGGATCTATGTCAGAGTTTAGACAAGTTGTAAGATCTGGGGTAAAAACTCTCTTTAATTTATTTAAGACAAAATGACAGACTGGTTTTATCTGGGAGAGACCTCAAAGCCCATTCAGTGCCACCCCCTGCCATGGGGGACACCTTCCACTGTCCCAGGTTACTCCAAGCCCCATCCAGCCTGGCCTTGGGAAATGCTTCCCTACCATTTTCCATAGACTTTTATGGCCATTCCCATCACCCAGTTCTTTATTCTCCAACGAAATTTCTCTCTTACAGTCTCCCAAGTCTTATTGAATATAAGTACCCAAAATATTGATTTTCCTTAGTTTTTTATTCTTAAGGTAACTTTAATATGCTATAATTCCAGGGATCCAGAGGCAGACACAGCTTCTCTGGGCACCCTGTGCCAGGGCCTCCCCACCCTCACAGGGAAGGACTTCTTCCCAATATCCCATCTAAACCTACTCTTTGTCAATTTGAAATCATGCCACTTCGCCCTGTCACCCCAAGCTATCTGTTTAGCATGAAAATATTTACAGAACAATATGGCAAATGTATAACTGGCATCCCATAATAGGCTATGCTGCTGCAATGTTCCTGTGTATCTCGGTTTAAACCAACCCTCCCTTCTCTTAACAAATGCAATTTTAAACATAAAATGCCCATAGGTGAGAGCCTGAATATAAGCCTTCAATGGGAATGTTCGTTAGGTTTAAAATGCAGAGAAACAAACCCAGTCAATTGTTTACCAAGGCCAATTATTCAGCAATGCTGTAATTCATGTAGGAAACAAAGAGGACCACATCACCCTGGGGCTTATGATTTTAAGGAAGTGAAATGTTATCCTGAAAAGCATGGAAAACTTTGCATTTATGGCAGGAAAAAAAAGTAACGAGCTTATTTAGTTTCCAGAGAAGTTAAGAAAGAAACAAGATATGATGAGAAATTTGAAATATCAAATTCTAAAGAAACTCCAATTTTTTGGGGGGTATCTTAAAATTTTAAAAAATGAGATAACACAGAATGATGGGTAAAGGCAACAGCAAACAGAGAAGCCTTTTAATACTCTTGTGAATGAGGAAATTTTCTCCAAAGCCAATAGAGTCATTATCATTACAGGATGACTAAACCCTCATACACTGAGATAGAAGCCAGGCTTCTTTAGAAATCAAATAAATACAAAAACAACTTCCATTCCTAATTTTCCACAATATTTTGTATTAAAGACTTGAGGAGGTTCTTTATCAGAGATACATGTCAAAACTGATTATAAAACTCTTACAATTTGTATTAACCAAATTCTTACCGCTAAGAATCAAAATTCCTCCATCCTGGTCTGACTTCTCTTCATTCTCTTCCCAAATCTCATGTGTTGGCTGAGACAACAAACAGGGTGCTCAGCATCCAGTGAGTGGTGGTCACTCCTGTCTGCTCACAAATTGTGATAATGGCATTGAAAATGTCCCCAAAATTAGCCTGGGTCTTTGGAAATGCTTCTTTTACAACAACATAAACCTAAGGGAGAGAATAAGCTGAGACCAAACTTGACCAAGAGGGATCTTGAATCCTTGCAAAGCCCAAAGCCTGTTAATAACAGTGGCCATGCTGAATTTACTGAGCTACAAGGGTGGCTATAATCCAGGTTTGACCTTCCCAATTTAACTGCTAGGCAGGGTTCTGCTCAAAAAAATAACATTCAATATTTGCATGATAAAACTCATTAAGAGTTTTAATGAGTTTTAAACCAGACAAATTGACTTCCTCCCTAAGTAGAAAATATCTTTTTATTAGGATTATTTAAAGTATAATCTGGCCACTATTGAGTTAAATCATGTCTTTTATGCACACATGGTGGTGGTTTCATTTTCCCCTTTCTGGCAGTGGAGCCGTGTGGGTGCCAAGTGTGGTTCAGCATAATTTGAAATCAAGGATTTGGGTGTCAATTAACATTTATAAACTTCAAACTAATGCCAATATGTGACTGCAGACATTTGTTATCTCACTTTTCCTTGTTGCTGGTGGTAAAACACGTTGAGGTTTCTGCGATTCTGTGAGTCAGGATTCAATGCTGCCTTCTGGTCTCCCTGTTCCAGACTGTCTCAATATCTCCTTTTTTTTTTTTTTTTTCCCTGTCCCTTTTTCTTTCTCTCTCTTTAGGAATATCTCCTAATGTATTTCCATTCTCTTTCCAAGAAATCTGTATTTCTGTGGAAGATATAAACATAAATAATACTTACAAAGATTGTTAGGAATAGGAAAGCTTTTCCACCGGGAAAAAAAAAAATCTTATTTTAATACTAACTAGATGTAGCAGAAAGGACTGTATATCTGCTGTCATTACAGATTTCTTTTTATATATCTGTGCACACACACATTCCACCAGCTTTTGAAGTGTCTACACTGAAATGGGTTGAAATGTTGCTCAATTTTATAAATATTTAATTTGTAAATATATTTTGTTGGCTTTAACTACCAGCTTGTATTTGTTTTCTACATGGAAATTTCTCAGTCTAAGTTTTCATAATACAAATGGAGAGAGAGTGCTTTAAATATCCTCCTATATGGTATATTTCCTACTTCCACCAAAAATTTTGTAGGATTCTAATTTTTCCCATCCATTAAAAACAAACCCGGGAGAGTCTATTATGGGATTTTCTATGCTCTTGCTACAATGTGCAAATCACTGGGACGTTTCCATGAATTTTACTCAACTTACTCCCTGTTCTGATTGTCCAAATCCATCCTTAAAGAAAGTGTTCCCTGAAACTTCAATGTCTGTTTTTACTGGTTTGAACACGCCATCCTCTGGCCATGGGAATTGGACTGTTCCCATTGTTCCCTGGCATTTTCCGTAGGCATTTATGGCCGTTCCCATCACCCAGGTCTTTACTCTCCAACAAAATTTCTCTCTTACATTCTCCCAAACCCTAGTGAATATAAGTCCCCAAAATATTGCTTTTCCTTAGTTTTTTATTCTTAAATTAACTTAATTATACCATATTGCATTGAACAAACAATATGTAAAGAGAGCAAAATTAGTTAAAAGTAATAAATTCTTCTAAGATTAGAGTGGGGACATATTGAGATTTTTTCAATGATTCAGAAATTGGTAGGGCTTGTACTTACAGGTCATCCTTAAATGTTTGTGAGGAAAGACCATAATTAATACTTCATTCATTCATTTCAGCCCAGATAATTTGAGGGCCTGCTTTCCATGCAGCCTAATTTGTGACACTGAGCAGCTGCTTTAAACCTCAGCTTGTCATCTTCTTACTTTATCTTCCCCATGTTGATGAGGAAAACAAGTATATCCTTCTTAGTAACACATACAGAGACACTTGAGCCTGCTTCCTACCAACATGAATGGGAAAAAAAAAAAAGATTTTTTTAAGAATCTAGAAAAATCTGTTGCATTTGGCTGGTAAGAAAAGGATCAAAGACTGACATTATTGCTTTGGAGATATATGTTTAATGCTTTAACATATGTCATCAATCTGTTGACTTTTAGTGAGTTTCTCTCTGTGCTCCCCTGAATTAATTCCCTGGTCATCAGTTTTATTCTTCTAGGCTGGATTTTCAAATAGAAAAAAATGTTT
The DNA here is from genome assembly GCF_009819655.1 of Sylvia atricapilla. Lineage (NCBI taxonomy): Eukaryota > Metazoa > Chordata > Aves > Passeriformes > Sylviidae > Sylvia > Sylvia atricapilla. The sequence goes on from NC_089148.1 coordinate 6,946,159, forward strand.
CTGTTTCAATGCATAATTATAAAATTGAGAGAGAACAATAAAACCAGGATCTGAATGGGTGATAAACAATCTTGAACTTGAAACCATATTTTTTCATTTCATTTTCAAGGACTCAGCTCTCAGAAATCTTGAACAAAGTATTCACCCAGCAGAACAACAAGCACTGGTGGCATTTTGCATGTATAATACCCAACCTCTATCCCTCTCTCAACCCCTCAATCACAACTATTATCCAAAAGAGAATGATTTTTTCTGTTGAAATTAAATGTTTTACTCTTCTTTAGGGAAAAAAAAAAGAGCAAAAACAGGTTTCACAAGGAGGGTTCACTGGAAATAATCTACTTAATGTGCTTTGGCATTGTGCTCCTTGAGCTGCAAGGTGGGTACCAATGAAGTGTCCTAAAGGTTAGTGATGCCTTCAGACAGAATTCTCCAGGGTAACTGCTCAAGTTTATCATGGTTTGAAAAGAGAAAAATATGTAGAAATGAGGAGGGAGTAGTGTTGAGTAGAATATAGCTCTTTTAATGCATTGCAAAATTCTGCTGCTCTTTCTGACAGGCTCACATAAATTTTTGGGTTAGAAAAAGCCTTTGAGATCATCACCTCCAACCATTAACTCTTTGTTTATGAATAGAGGATAGAGAAGAGAAAGAAAAATTTGTTTTCCTACTGAGAAAATGTTCAATATATAAAAGATGAAAGATGAGAAGCAAAGATAATTTGCAAATGCTACTGAGCAATTTACATTCAGCTTCATGCATGTTCCTACTGCCCCACTGCAGCAATCATGGGTTGCTGCTGGGGAGCAAACTCAACCTTTTATAGAATATCTGTAGACATCCCAGTGCTCTTAAAGCAGATGAAAGACTCTATTCAACCATTAGCTGCTCTTTCCCTAGCAAAATAGGTACCCCGGGACCCAGTTCAGTCAAACATCAGACTCTCCTGATATCATCTGTCAATATTTTGTACTTTGGTGTCAACTTGTAGGAAGGCAAATATCAAACAACTCTCCCCATGTCCTACTTCATCTTCCACTTGCTTAAAAACAAGGAAAAAAAAAACAGAACAGAGTTGTTTATTTAAAAGAAGAGTCTTCAAGTACCTCACAAAACTGGTCAGTAATGAAGGAACTAAGTTAAAACTTTTTAAAGTATTATGCTGTTGCTTGTGCCTGTTCTTCTGAGAATTATACTTACATCCGAGAATTGTTTAGCTGTGTGCAGAGAAGATTCCAAACACATGGAGGCAATTGTTTGTGTAGACAAAAGGTGGAACACATTTAGGAAAAATATCTTGCCTAAATATTAAAAAAAAAAAAAAAAAAAAAAAAAAGGCAGAATCTTCAGGAGCAACTGGAAAATGGAGTCTGTGGAGTGAAAAATGTGGAAAATGGAGGATGTGGAGTGAAAAATGGGGGAAAGAGAGCCCAGGATGCCAAGTGTCAAATGAATATTCAGAAGAATATGAGCGATAATTCTTTTACCTCAGAGCTAAACCTGTAGTCAGCAGCCTTGGTGCTATTGTGTAACTCTGTTATTAACCTCATTTCTGGCTTGGCTTGGCCACATGGTGACCTTACAACATGTGTTAAGAACTGTTTAACTCATTCTTAAATTGGGAACTCCGATGCTTTTTTCACTGCTGCTGCATTTTGAAAGGAGCTATCCACCATGCATCACTTTTATCCACTTTTTAATCTCTTTTTATCCAGTTGATTATTTTTTTTTTTTTCCTCTACTGGTTCACCAGCAGGGCTGGTCACAGTCAGTCCTCTCCAGAAGAAAAATTCTCTTTCTGCTGCTCCTACAGGTTCACTGGATGGAACCACAGGGTACTTTTGACTCGTGGACATGCCAGCTGTAAAAGTGATTATTCTCTTGACTAAATGATGTTTCTCGTGGTGAATGAGGCTGGATTAGCCAATTGTACAACAACTCGCACACAATGTCCCCTCTTCTGCCTAGAAATGTAATGATATGCAGCAGCATAATGAGCTTACACTGAATTTTCAAACAGAATCCCTAATCATGAAAGCTCTTAAGTGCTCCTAATTGCAACTCTTCTTAAATGAGTGGTTTGTTGGCAAAAAGAGATTTGTGGAATTAGGCCAGCCTCATTCCAGATTCGTTTCCTGCCTCACAGAAGTGACACTTTAGGAAAACAAGTTTGTTCTAAAAGCGTCGCTGGGCAGCCTCGTGGCCAAGGATGATGTAAGGCAACAAAATGCAGAATGATGATGTAGGGTGATGGTTTGTAAGGTGACTAAATGCAGAATTCCTCAGGAGGTCGGGATTGTAGGCCCTGGTTGTAAAACTTGTATTCCATGAAAGTATCCAGGACTTCACTTTTGTAGAGTCATAGAATCCCAGAATGGTTTGAGTTGGAAGGGACCCTAAAGCCCATCCAGTCCCACCCCTGCCATGGGCAGGGACATTTCCACTGTCCCAGGTTGCTCCAAGCCCCATCCAGCCTGGCCTTGGACACTTCCAGGGATGGGAAGTCCACAGTCTTTCCCATTTTTCAAATCTATCATGTTCATAAGGTCGTCTGAGACATGAAGAAGATAAGAGATGGGGAAGGCAAAAATGACATGTGGATATTAGGAATGAAAAGATACCTGGCTTATGAAGATATGTGGTGAGCAGCTTTCTAGTGTAAAAACAGAGACAAGAGACAAGGCAGGGAATAAAAGACATTTACATGGACAAACTCTTACAGGAGAATGATGGAGAAAATATTGGACATCTAAGCTCACCCTCAGACCCCTGAGGGATGGGGAGTGGAAGGGACCTCTCAGCATCTTCATAAAATCCCAGAATCCCAGAATTATTGGGACTGGAAGGACCTTAAAGCCCATCCAGTCCCACTCCCTGCCATGGGCAGGGCTCTTCCGACCAGCCAAGGTTTCTCCAGACCTCACCTTGGAGGGGGTCAGACAAACCTCTGTGGCTGGTAAAAAGGGGAAAATAAAAAGTATCATGGAAAAGAGTGATCTTTCCATGGGATGTTGCATGGGGTTCAGTAAAAAATTTCATGGGTTGCCTTAAGAGATGGTGGGAATGCAGAAAATATATGATGAGATAATTAGTGGAACAGCAAAAGGCAGCAAAAGAAAGGATCAGATTTGGTGCAGAAGAAAGGTATGTGAGAAACTAGAAGGAGAGAGGGCATAAAGGATCAGTAGAATGAGAAAAGGCTGCTGGTCAGGAAGCAGTTACAATTATTTTGCACTTGTAGAGAAATGTAATTATAGTGGAGTGTAGCCACTCATATTTTTTCTGTGTATTTTTAATAAACTCACACAACATATGCAAGCAAAAAGTACATATAATGAATGACTAATATAGGAATGCTTGAGGAAGTGAGGAAAAATTAGCTTTTGGAAATGAAACTTTAATAATGGAAAAAATGTTAAAAGCTTCCTATATACTGATATTAAAAAAATATATTTCAAAAACTGTCACTTAGAAATAATGTGAAGAACCCCTGAGTTGCTTATACTGTTTTTAATACCACAAACGATAATCCTGCTCACACATTCACAGAATATCATTGCTCATGATGAAAATCATCCCTGGAGTTACATGGTCTTGTCAATGTGACTTATCACAAGATTTTGTGAAAGCCTCTTTTTGTTCTTCATGTCAGTAACGCTCACCACAGGATTTTCAGTCCTCTGAGATGTGAGAAAAAAATCAATGAACAAGAAGTCTTGAAGGCATGGCCTAAGTAAAACTAAAGATTAGAAAAACAGTCAGAAATAATTCAACATATACTGTATAGAACTTGAAAAAATGGCATTGAAAAAGTAATCTTGGGACTTTGTTGCATCTGGCTGATGCCTTTTACACAAAGAAAGCTGCTAAAACCAAATATAACATTGAACATAATCAAGCTTTTTTCTCATTTTTTAAAAGAAGAGGAATAGAAGATGCCTTCATTAGGATGGAACTACACCAGATCCTATATACCTCACCCAAATCAAGAGAACACTGTATACACTTCCAAAATGTATTACATGCTGAAAGGTTTTTTTAAAAGCCTTGTCAAGGTGGTAAAAATCTTTTATTAAGCTTCAGTCTAAATATATTTAAAACTTACTCATTTACCTGTTTAATTGTGGCAGCATTTTGCTTGTATATATTCTTCATCTATTCTATCTCTCCTTTGAGGGGTTTGTAGGGTAATTTTTGCTCCCAATCACACATTTCTGCTAAGAAAAGCCTACAAATTAAGCCATCTGCATCAGTAATTTGAGTCCGTGTTCAGCTGATCCCTGAAAATTAGTAACCAGATCAGAATTCACGCTGAAGATTATGAATTTCTGCCTTGTACAGAAGATTTCTCTTTCTGTCAGGAATTTCACACCTGATGTTTATTGGGGTCACTCTTCCCTTGACAGAAGGAACTGCAACAAGCTCCATCCTGCCTGCCTTTTGTTAACTCTGCACAGACTTATCCCTGGTTTTGTCTGCATTGCATCCCAGCTTATGGATTTCCTTTGTCTGAAAATCCCGACTTTCTGGTGGATTTATAATTACAGTTTCATGTAAAATAACCTCAAATCCTTAAATCCTCGCTGCAATGCTGGTCAGCCTGTCTGAAAAACAGGGAGGTGGGTGAGCATGAAAACATATTGTAAGTCGACATTTTACAGGATTTTATTTTGGCGACAGTTTGCAAAACCAGATACACACATAAGCCCTTTTCAAAAGATAAACACACGGAGCACAGAGAGGTGAATTTCTAGGCATGTTACACATCTGGTTTCTGTTGTGGTTTAAAATCACCTGTGCAGTTTAAAACACAGAAAATAAGTTAGGAAATTAGAGGGGTGCCACCTGCTAAAGGAAACCAGTGATGCCGTTGTGTCCTTTCCCTTTTCTTCCCCTTCAGAATGTCTGGAAGGTGAGTGAGGAAATGCTGGAGCTGACAAAGGTGCTGCCTGTCCACGTCCCGGGTCCAGCCCAGGGTGTATTTGGAATTACACGTGTTGTCCTTACACCCTGAGCACAGACAGAGACAAGAGACAGACAAAGGGACAACACAGCCAGACACACAGTTTTTGTTGTCCCTTCACAGGAGAGAAGAGGTGGACTGGTATTGATCAGTAAAGCAAGGAAAATAAATGTTATACATGAAACAGCAAAGTGAGGCTTTCAGAGAAGAGCTGTGCTTCCCTGCGTGTAAGATCACAACTTAAAAATAGAGTTCATTAAAATTTGGGTAATACTTCAGAGCTCTCTTCATCTCAAGGAGTGTTCAGGTGGCAGCTTCTGCTTCCTTCATCCATTGCTCAAGAAGGAGGAGAGATCCTGGTCTGAATTCCACTGGTAATTTACTCCCTGTGGGAATATTCCTGCCATGACTATAACCAGTGACTGCTTAATAATATATTTCAGAAAATGGACTAAATATCTGCTGTGCTTAGTCTAATAAAATAATCCATTAATGTCCAGCTATACAAATTTAATTTACTGTAATAGGGGGGTTTGCTACTTGAAATCCCCTGGCCATTATCTTTACCTGAGAGGGATCAATCTCAGTTAAGCAGTTAGCACTTAAGATAAAATGAGAACAGGATTAATGGGTTTATACTGTGTTATTTAAGAGCCATTGGCAAAAAAATTACCCTCAGTCTATGTGTATAATATGACATCTCTCCTTTGCTCCTGCATTCCCTCAGTACCTTTAAAATAATGGCAATAAACATAAACCTGGCAAGCGTGAGCAGAGATTTTGAGCTGTAGGTTTATCTGCTCCCTTGCCTATTTTGCCCTGCATGTTTCAGAGCTCCCCTTTGGAAGCACTTTGTACAAACATCCTTTCCTCTCTCTTAGGGGACAATCTGGCAAAATGACATCAACTGGTAAAAAACTGGAGTGAGAGCTGCAAACTAGATAAGCAGCTGAGGGCAGCTTTATCACCCTGGCTGTGCTAATAGCGTGTTGTTAATGCTCTTGCAGCACTTGGAAAATGCAAAGCTGTAGCTAAAAGTGTCCAGGTATCACTGAGCTGAGATATTTCGTTAGATTTGCAAAAAATGTTTAATTCATAGAAGCAGATATTTTCACTGCCCATGGGAAATAGATATCTTTTGGGGTCCCTTCTCATCCAAACCAGTCTGTGATTCCATGAAATTCACTGTTTCTTACAATGAAAAGTTAGAAGTCTCTGTACTTGTATAAATCTAATGCTTTGATTGAGTTAATTCTATTATTCCTTTTCCCCCTGTACATAACTAGCTCTCAATGTTACGATTTTTCATTATGACATGGGAAAAGGAAAAATGAATGAGGTGCAGAAAGCAAAACTTGACAGAACCACGAGCAGATGTTCATTCCTGCATCTCAGCTGCAAAAATTCCAACTGAGTGTGATCATATAATCAAATACAGGAATTCCCAGCTTACTATTAATGATGGGAATGGAAGCAAATAAATAACCTGCTATTTCCTGCCTTTCACACAGTAGCTGAAGGAGCTGTTCTGGCAATTTAGCCCTTGTTTTGAAGTTGGTGTCTCCAGCTGGGAGCTGAGACAAGCAGAGGCACAGTCCTCCCACAGTCCTATGACACACAGGGAAGCAGAGCAGAGCAGAAATGATGTCTAAGGCCAGGCTGGATGGGGATTGGAGCACCTGGGCTAGTGGACGGTGTCCCTGCCCATGCTGGCACTCTGTGTTTAAGGTCCCTCCCAACCCAAACCATGTGAAATTCTGTGCTGCATTTTCTCAGCCTGATGTTACCCTGATGTACCACGGTAGGCTGTAGATACAATGAGATTGGAAATACTAGATATTTTGCTTTGAATTCTGCTTCTCAGTTTGCATTGGAAAGAATCTTCTTGTATCTATTTACCAGGCTCTGTGCAGATAAATTCTGGTATTACATTAATGCCTGCAAAGCCTTCACAAATGTTTCTTCCAGAATGTTGACAGTGAAACAGACTGTCAGATACATGACCTGCTAATGGCTATCAGGATATACTGGGGAAAATTATGTGCCTGAGGAGAGTAATCTATTGTTTTATCAAAGGCAGATTAAAAAGCAGGACAGAATACATTTCCTTGTAGCCTTAAGTATCCTTAAAACTATTCAGAAACTTCACGTTTCCTGCCTTTCCCATTAAAAGATTTTTTTTTCTGCATTGCTTTTATTCATTGCTCCCTTTTTCTCTGTGTGAGTTCCTCCTCCTTCAGTTTTCCTCTCCCTCAGCTTTATCTTCAGAGTCCTTGAAAAAGCAGGAGCATTCTCCACACAGAGATCTGCATGCACATGTCAGCTGTTCTTGTCTCCATCCAACGATGTGAGCTGTCCCCTTTAAGCCTTTCCTCTCTCTGCACAGAATCATAAAAACTGAGAATAGGTTGGGTTGGAAGGGATTTTGGGGATCATTCAGTTCCACCCCCTGCCATGGACAGGGACACCTTTCACTAGCTCAGATTGCTCCAAGCCTCTTCCAACCTGGCCTGGGACACTTCCAGGGATCCAGGGGCAGCCACAGCTGCTCTGGGCATTGATATTTAAGGGTTTATTAGTAGAGCTGTTACTTTTTCAGTTCCATGAATAATTTGGCTGCTGGATGAATTTATCCCTAAATAAGAGCAACTTTTAGAGTTGTGTTCCCCTCTTCAGTAAACCCTCAGGGATTGTTGATGGTTTACAAGATGGATGTATCCCTGCACACAGAATCATGGAATCACTGTGGTGGGGAAAAAAACCTCCCAGGCAATCAAGTCCAACATTCAGTGCTGCACTGGTGAAGCGTGTGGCCATGCACAATGTTCTTGTAAGGTTCCTGTATTGGAAAGGGGCTGAAAAGGAGAGGGAAATGTTGCCACTTAAGTGCAGCAATATTGATAAAGCTCAAACAGGACATTTTGGTGCACGCACACACACTCCTGTAATTTCATCATATCAGAGAAAACAGCAGAGAGTTTAAAAATGGTCCTTCAGCCTCTCCTTCCTTTCCTGTTTCACAAGTCCCAGATTTTGTCCGTGCAGGAGAGTTGTGATGTCACACCACAAATGGCTCCTCTTTTATCTGACATAAAAATCCACTGGCAGCTTTTTCCTTCCTAATTTTCCTTTCCATCTCTTTCTTTATCCCTCTCTCTCTGTGTCTCTGTGTCTTTTTGTAATTAACAGCCATGATATTAAACCTGTGATGTGAAATTTATATTAACTCCAGCACACCAGTGAGATGTGCTAATGATGGCTGATTTCTGTCTCACTAAGACACAGTGTGTGGGATTTACTGAAGAATATTTTTTTGATTACCACAAAGGTTTTGTGGCAATATGAAGCATCACAACACCAACCAGGAGGAAAGCTGGATTACGATGCAGATGAGACTGAAATGTCATAGCTCAGAGTGAGGATTTGCCAGCCAAAATTTTTTAGGAACTCTGTAATGACAGACTCATCTTGGATGCAGAAGTCCCTGAAGTCCCCTTTGCCATCTGAATGAGACCATTTTCCTGAGCTGATGGCTTTGTTGGTCACAGCCAGGATGTAAAGCAGAGCTGTGCCTTTGAGGAAAAGAAATTCTTTATGTCTCTTTGTAGTTGTTAGTTTTTGGAGCTTTTTTTTTTTTTTTTTTTTTTTTTTTGCTTGCTTCTTTGCTTGAGGGTATTTTTTTCTATTTTACTTTAAGAAAATAAAGTAGTAGGCAAAAGTACCTAAAAAAAAAAAAAAAAAGCAGATACCAATACTTTGGTACTTGGTGAATGAATTGACTGTTAGATCTCATTATGGGGGAGACTTTGGGAAGAAGAAAATGAAGCCATTAAAGGAGCTGATTCTGATAATGTGTTGCTTTATGGGTGGCTGTATTATTCCTCTATTGCTTGGAGGTGTTTTGGAGGCAATGCTCCATTTCACAGTCTATTTTTAATGTAAAGAAAGGGAAAGGCTCAGCTCTCAACAATCATTACTTCTTTTTTTTATATTAGCTCACATTTCTGTTTGCAAAATATGCTGAATCCAAACAAATAAAAAAGATTATACTTAAGTAAGGCTTTTCTCTATTTAAGCCAGGCTTATGTACTCTAACAGAGTTAGAATTTTTATGCTGCAGTTTATTGCAGTGGTGCCATTTGGGCTGTTAAAGTTATTTCAACATTTTCATTACCAAGACTGTTATCTGGAATTGCCAACTCAACCAAAAAAAACCTTCACAGAAATACCCAGGGTTTTGAGAGGCAACAGTTTCTCTAATTTCACTCAGCTCAATACTGCTTTTTTTGCTAAAATGGAATCACAATCTAAGTATTCAGAAGATATAAAAAAAAAATGGAATTTAGTAATTTCTGAACTTTATGCCTCTATTATTGAGCTTATATGATGCTTTTTCTTTCTGTAGTGCAAATATCCATGAAATGGGTGCAGGCCATTCAAGGAATGCATACAAACCATGGGGGTTTTATTTATTTATCTAGGCTCTATTTCTTTAAGAGGCAATAGCACCACTTAAAGGGATGTTTTTGATAGATCACAACCATGTATGTGCAATATTATTATAGCAAGGTGGGAGGCAGGGCTCTGGCACACATATTTGGGGGGATCTCTAGAAATTTTTAGATGTCATATGGGCTTTGGGTCATATTGTGTTTTGGTCCTTTATAAGGAGGGCAGGGATAAGGAAAATGTAGGATCCTCCTTTTCCCATCACATTTCATTTGGATGGCAGGAGACCACCCCTACACACACCATCATCTTCAGAGAAGGAGTTGTGGTATAAGAGCCACAGAGAACTGCTGCAAAACACTCCAAAAATTTTAAAAAATTAAAATAAAAATGCAGGCTACCAGAAAAATCAGGAAACCAAGCAGACGAACTGTTGAATGACAGCAGAGAAAATATTACGTTTAAAAATTTCAAATCAAATGCCTTGACTCTTGAAGATGAAAGGACATGAATAAAACTCCCAGCTGAGGTAAAACTGTGGACAGGGGGTTAAAGGACTCCTCTGGGGGGGGTCTCATATTCTATAACATGTCAAACTGTAGTTGATTCAAAGATTTCATCCAGAATAAAAAAAAAAGATCAAGGAAAAGTGAGTTGGAATACTCTCTACCAGTTTTAAACATATGATGACTGAGTTTGCCCCTTTAAAAATAGTTTAGTTATTATACTAAAGGTGAATTAAAGTAAGAAACACATTAAATTCCAGCTGACTCAAAAATGGCAGTGGGTTTAGACCAGATCTAATTCTTTTCTTGGATAAAATTAGCATCTTAAACCCAGTGTCTCCAGTGTCTGTGTCCTATAGTTTCAATTTATTTTTTGACTACGTTTTTTCTTTTCAATGGCTTGTTCCACAGGATCTAATTTAAAGGCTTTGCAATAAAAAACTACTACTTAATTCATTGCAATATCCAGATGCATCTGTTTGGATTAGCTGATCCTTGGAAGACATAAGGAATGTGAGGAGTTGATAATCCATCTTTATTACAAATACCTGCAGCAAGTGACTGGAACTACGCCAAGATCTGCCTGTGCAAACTGCAGTGGTGCTTGAGGTGCATTTAGTGCTCTTTTATTTTTGGCTGACATGGACTGGAGCAAAATTCAGGGAGTGTATTTTAGCCTCTGGATGGAATCCTTGAATTACTGCAGCCATAATCATGGCTCAGGGCAGGCTGGGAGCTTGATCCACACATGGGCCTTCACTGCAGAGTTGGACTTGATGGTTCTTACTGGTCCATTCCAACTCAGAATATTCTGTGATTCTGGGGATAAAAGAGTCTTTTTGTTTGTCTGGAGGTAACTCCAGTTATTTTCACTGCACAGATCTAAGATATTTAATTACAGAAATATTAAATATTCTTCCAAGAAAGAAAGGCTGGTGCTGTTAGTTTAGCCCTGAATTACAGACACCATGTTCAAGGCAGACATTTGTACCTGTATGAGTGTCCCTCTTAAAATAAATACACAGATACTTTTAAACACATTTTTTAAGTTCCTTATCACCATTTCCTTTTGGTACATTCTAAATGACTTTAACTGTCTGGGAAATTATGTAACCACGACTTTAGGTTCACTGAACTAGGTCTCAAATTCAAGTCAAGGGATAAATTTAAACTTAAGAGACGGGAACACTGAAGCTTTGGGATTAAAGACGTAACAAGATAGTACAAGTTTCATGAAAGAAATCAGAGATGAGACACGAGTTCACAATTGTCAGTTTTGAAGATCTTGAAGAAAGTCTTGTGAGATCCAGGCTCACTTGGGTTTTATTCCTTGTGACATAACAAAATTACTTGTTATTTGATTTCTTTCAGCTGCACAGAATTCTGCAATAGGTCTGGGACTTCCTGAGGAGTCTGGTTAGGACACACCAGCGTGCTGATGTCATCTTGAATTTCATGCTGGAGACTACACTTGCACATTCCTCTTTTATGTCCAGATTGGTAATGCCATTTTTCATAGTGTTTACTTTCCTTTTTGAAGTCTGAAGTGAGAGAAAAAGCTGCTGTTATACCAATGTAACCAAAGGGATCTAAATTGTAACAAGACCTTAAAGTAAATTTTCATAGCAGAGAAGAACAAATCCAATTTTATTGGATTTTTCTGCGTGTTGACCTCAGAAACTTTTTCTATTACTGCAGTCCATTTAAATTCTTGAGGATAGTGTTTTACCAATAATTGATCATATAATTCCAGTGAAATTCTATTCTTCTAAGTAAATCCCACACAAGTCAAGGAGAGAGGTTACTCCTGGGCAGATGGAAACCTGCCAGAAACACAGAACAACAGAATTATATCAAAAGCCAAAACAAGTGGAATGAATTTGCAATGTCAGTAGGAGCAGCTATGTCAATTTTGTGTTTAAGAGTGAAACAACAAACATTTCATGTTCCAGCATCTTATTAATACAGAGTATGGAGGAAACACAGTTAACAGTATTTTTTGCAAACAACTCAGTATATTGTCACATCATTATTATGACATAATTTGAAATGTTGCATTATATTAGCTGAAATACGTCAGAGAATCACACATGCTTGGAAATCACCTTAGATCAACACAAAAGAATGACTGCTATACTAATGTTTCCCTATCTCAATTACTAAAGCATTCTGATAAAATAAATGGTGTCCAGTATTTAACTGAGATAACTTAATCATGTTTCATAGCCCTTATGTTTTTATTTAAAACTTAGCTCTGTTTTTGCCCTTTTGGGGATGGAAAAAAAATTGTCGCTTCAAATTTAATTTGCTTTTAACACCATAATATTCAATATTGACAATAGCTCTGAGCCTTAAAGCCATTATGGTGCATTTCTCATTCTGTGGGAGATAATAGCTGAGCATTAAATAGAGCACTTTTCAAAGTTCTGATGGCAGTAGAAACTAATGTAGTTTTAGTAGGAAAAGTCTCCTAGGTATTAAATTCTGCTGTGATACAACTTTGTTTTTCATTAATCAATCAATCAATGAAACAAACAATAATTCTATTTAATAAAAACACACGTTTAATACAAGAGAAAAATATAAACATTCACAGAGGGTATTTATAACATTTACGTGTCATAAAATCTTAAGCCTTTTAAGAATAAAAATCAATCTTTATTAGAGATTCCTGCTTTTGATGCCTCACTGCAGAAAATATAAGAGCTCAGGAAACCACTTTGTCAAGCCCTGAGTTCAGCCTGGTGGCAATTTTTGTCCATCCTAGATCAGACAGAACCAGAAACCCCACGAAGGGGTCAGAAAAAGTACCAAGGACAACATCCTGCTGGAATAGTGTTCCCAGGGGAATGCTGGAATCATCTGGGAGTACGAAGGGAGAGGGACAAAGCTGGGCACCAGGAAGAAAAGGAAAGTGCTGCTGCTGAGGAAATGCTGCCCGTGCTTTTCACTGCTTTATGGGCTCTTCCCTGCTTGCACAGATCTCCTTCAGCTCATTCCTTTTGAAGCCTAGATTAGAAGCCAAATGGGCTCAAAGTCCACTCTGAGACTTTGTTCTCTCTGTTTGCCCTGGCTACATTTCTCTTGGATTAACAGGCTTTGAATTACTCTAGAGCAAACTAGGGGTCCTGAAATTCTGGGACCAAATTGGTGCTGATGCCTTTAGTTTTGGCTTTTATATTTTTCAGATTCTGTGCTGCCCAGGGCTGCAGTTCTGAGCCTCACATTCTGTGTCACTCAGCTCTCTTCACAGAGCAGGGAGACAAAACAAATCCTTTTCCTGCTGAACACCAAGGACAACTTTCAGGCCCAAAAGCATAGACAAGGGTGGGCTGAAGGGAGGAACAAGAAGGATGGGACCTCACAACCTGAAGGTCTAATTGGACAATTAAACCCCAATATGCAAATGAACCAAAACCTATAAAAATATGAGACCTCCGGACCACTCAGCCATTTTTTGTGACCATTTTGGGTCTATCTTGGATGTAGCCCTGGTCATGCTCTTGTGCTGCCCAAGGTGGATGCTGAAGGCCTTTCAATAAATATGTCCTTTATTCTCTAGCTCTGTCCAGTTTCTGTTCCAGGTCAGTCCTCTCAAGGCATCATGCAACTGACTAATAATAATTGTTTCCACATGGTACCACTGCCTAATTATATTTTTTCCTTCCTTCTTTCCTTCCTTCCTTCCTTCTTCTCAGGATGGAATTCAGTGGCCGGCTGGAGGCCCCATTTCTTCTTTCTTTTCACTTGTTAACTGTCATCCCTACAGATCCCTGGCACCTTTGTTTGAACAAGAGATATGAAAGGAATTACATGTAAAACTCCTAGGTGAGAGTTTATTTTATTCTTCATACACTCCCATATTCTTTGCAATGTGGAGCAATTTCTGTCACAGGGCATGAATTTCTGATAGGCTCAAACTAGGGAAGATCTGCCTAAACCCGGAGATTTTTGTTGTGTTTTTCAGTCTACAACCGGTGACTAAGAAAAATAAAGCAGTAAACTTAAATACTCCATTACTCCATGTAAAATCCATTTCTTCTATAGAAAATATTTGTTTGGTTTGGTTTTTGGTTGGTTTTCTTTTGGATTTTTTTTTTTTTTTTTTAAGTAAAACCTGCCTAGACTTTTAGGTCCTCTTTAGGAACTCTTTTGGTTTCAGTTCTTTTTAGACCAAACTGTTGCTTCCCAATTCCTATTTTGCCTTCAATACCAACAGTTTTCTTAGAGCATATCAGTGCTGGCATGTCTTTGATTGGATTTTCCGTGTGTGAGTGTGTGACATTGCTGTAAAATGTGGATTACGGTAAAGTTTTTATATAAAAAAATGGGAAATTGAGTCTGAATTTATTTCTAAATACCATTAAATCATTGAGGATTTGCCTTAATTTGGATAAGTGCCTGTAGAAACATTTGATGACATTCAAGCAATATATTCTGATATAGCACTTGAAAATTATTTAATTTCTTTAAAATAAATGTGCAATATGCCCATACTTTTTCAAATGTGTTATCAAGCCATTACTATGTCTGAAAACCTGTCTGGTCACCAACTATGCCTTCTACAGAATTCACCTCAACCATGGTTATTTGTTTCCTTTGAAGCTCTTACTATTTCAAAGGAATAATGAAAAATAAAATACTATAGTAATATATTTATTAATCTTTTGGCTCAAAAATACTGTCTGACCTTGGATTCAAAACTTTTCCAGCTATAATTGAATCAGGCTTTAACAGAATAAGACTGAAAGTAGAAGAAAGCAAGAAACTTTGTGAGTTAAACCTTTGCCACTGATGCTATTCAGGTGCCAAATCCAGACACTTTTCTTGCTTATTCATTAATCATGATTAATTATAAAAAAAGCAAAATAGGGAGTATGAGTGTCCAGATGTTTATGAGCTCTCCAAAGGATTTTTAAATTCCATCTTATCCAAGTGCTGAACCAAGTCTAGATGCAAAGCATCCGATTTTGTTCTGGTGCCCTCATGTTCATAAAATTGTTGTGGGTCACTGGCTGGGACTTAGTCTGTGGGGAGCTCAGGAGACCACTGGAGACAGTTTATTGCTTGGTCCTTTCAGGGAAGCAGAGATAATTCATTATTGTCACCTGTGCTGTGATTAATTACTGCTGACTTTTAGGGATGCTAAATCCTTGCCTCAGCTGATGGATCAGAATATAACAATGAAATTATTTTAGCAGTCACTCTAAGAATGCCTCTACAAACCCCTGGAGGAAAACCTGTGTGTCTCTGGAAACAAATTCAGTGCAGAGCATTTCTGAGCTCCCCAACCTCCTGGATCCTCAGAGGGACACAAATGGGGGCTGTGGTCACTTTGGTCTTGTGTTCCTGCCTCAAAACTGCCACATGTCTGCTGACATTATTGACATTCAGAAAGGACAAATGGCAAACCCATGCTCCGAACAGTGGCTGCAGTGGCACTACAAGTTTCCATCCTAAATTAAGATTTGTGGAATTTCCTCTCTGTGCCCTGTTCCGGCTATTTAAGTGGCCACTGATCAGCACTTTGGAGGGTGCTCATCAATGGGAAGGAAATTTGAAGCTCAGTAGGGCACTCATCAATGGGAAGGAAATTCTACCAAAGGATACAAGACAAGAGGAGTCAAACATAAAATGACAGAAATGCTGCCAGATCATTCATCCCAGAATCCCTGCATTTGGAGAGGGCTGTATTGGTTAATCTTGGATTAAGGATAATTAGAGCAGGATGTCTTCATAATGCACCAAGTCTGGTGTATTTAAAGGCCTATGTGAGTTGATGAGGGTTTGGCTTTGCTTGAAACACAGCATTAGTAATTCAGCAACACTCTGTTCCTTTATGGAGGCTGATTTTAACCTCAAGCCTGCAGACCTTTCATGGTTCAGTGCTGTGTTAATGTTTGGTCTCAATCATCTGTTTTCAGCCTTAATGATTCTCTGACAACCAGAGATAAAAAAAAAGGTCTTTACATTCTGTTTTTCTTTCCTTCCAGACAGAGTGGAAAATCCACCCACCATTATTTCCCCCTAACACAAGTTGTCTTTAAAATATTTGAATTTTTCCATTCCCACCGTCTATGTCTCATATTTGTCACTCAGCATGGATGGAGCTCCTGCAAGGGAGATTCCAGGGAGAAGTTATCAGTGCACTTTTAATTAGGCAGACTGCTAATTAAAATTAGTCATGGATAGAAGTTGCACCCTGGTAATGGATTACATCAATTAGAACGAAAGTGAAGCTATTTGTTTTCAAGCACCATGTCTTATTTTTTTTTTTTTTAACAATCACTAATCTTCTACTTATGTCATGTACTGCATGTGTGCCTCATCCAATGTTTGTTAATAAAATTAACATTTCAAACGATGGAGAAAGGCTCTATGAGAATCTGATAAAAGGAAATTAAAAAATTAGGAATACTTTAAAGCCAAGAAGATAACAAAGGCTCAACCCAGCAGTCTGAAGGCATCCAACACCCAATGGCTTCAGTGAAGGTTTCCAGAGAGGCAGGAATGTTGTACCAGGCTAAAAAGGATGTGGAAAAAAGCAGGAGTGCTTTATCCATGAGCCATTTCACGGGATCACAGAGTCACAGAATGGTTTGGATTCGACAGGACCTTAAAGATTATCCAGCTCCAGCCTGAGTTATTGTCCCAGTATTTATTTGTTGGTTTTCTGCAAAGGTTTCTATGAGCAAGGATTATAAAAGTGCATTTCAGAATTTTCCATCCTTGCAAAAAAAGCTGCTATCAACACACACAGCCTTAAAAATATGCAAGTGTTTCAGTTGGATTTGAACTGGGAATAATGTAAAATCACAGGTGCCAGAGCCATGGATCACGAATTAGAAAGATAATGTGTAGCAGAAAAAGAAACTTTCAGACTGTCATTGTCACTTACAAAGTGACACATATTTTCACAAAGAACAGAAAGTCTGTAAACATTCTGTGAAACTCTTTTTTTTTTTTTTTTTCCTCTTTTCAGAACAGAGGGAGAGAAATCATGTTCTTTTGTTGTAACACTGCAAGTTGCTCCTTGTACTGCAATTTTTTCTTAATTGTTACTGGAGACCAGCTTCCATTGCTGATGATCAGCTTCATTAAAAATGTCTTTTAGAAGAGGTTTTTATTAGGTATTCTGCTGCTGGAAATTATAAATCTGTCTAGATTCCTATTTCTGCCAGGCAATTATTATATGTATTTTGTTCACATGCCTTTGAGGTCTAAGGAAAGATTCCTGGCAACTTCCCTGAGCTTTTTCAAGTTTTACAAGGATAGGAGATGTGGATGCTAACAAACTTTTTTTCAGCTATTGATACTCTCCATTGAATTACTATAATTTCTTCAGTGCAATTGATGGATTTTTTCCTCTGAAGAAAGATTGTTGGAATGCTTGAACAGTGAAGAACTAGATTTTATCTGTCTATATAGACAGAAAGCAAAGGTAAAGCAGCCTGAATACTGCCATTCTAACACTCACAATTCAAATTTACTGCCATTATTCAAAAGTCAAGGGTGTGAAACTCCATTCCAACTGATGTAATCTTGTCATTTCATTCTTGATTTAGGAAATCCAGTGTCCAGAAGTGTCACTCTTTTGTGACAATACATAAAGACCCTACTTGCAGTAGACAAGTGTTAAATGAGACTTGCAATACTCTGACAGCATATTACCAGGATTTTTTCTGTCATTCAGCAAAGGAGGAAAAAGCCTTAAAGCAAATTTCATCATTTTGGCCAAAAAGAAATTACAAAACACATTATTCATCCTGAAATTTATCAGCCTGTAGGATAAACACATCCAGCAGGACCACATGAGGTTTCTACACAGTCAGATTTGCATTTATTTAGTGACTGTTTCCTTCAATTAGGAATTCATTCTGCTGGGCACAGCAGAAGGACACAACAGAGACGTCTTCTACTCTCTGCAGAATCACATTATACTGACCACACTCGAGGTGGAGTTTCACTCCCTCTCTCCTCTTTTCTCTGTGATTTTTTGCATTTTCTGCCTGTTCTCTGCAGATTCTTTCCATTCCTGGTCAAAGATGAAGAAAGAATTTGGGCTTATGAAATCACAGAGTTTGCTTCTGTCCACTTGGCCTAAGCAATTTTTACTACATTTAGAGTGGTCAAGTCGAATTAAGTGTAATTAATCAGACCAGGGAAAATAGAGTCCACAATCACAAGTTAATTTATTCCTTGCTAGTGATCCTCTCTAATAAAGAACTATGGGCTTCTTTTTGTTTGTTTTCTTAATGCCTCATTTGTACCTTCCTCATTCCAGATTTCCTCTTGTTCTGATTATGGAGAAAAAAAGAATTCCTCTTTGTCCAGCAATTTTACCTCAGGAGTCTTAAAAATAATTTCAGCCATTTCCCTAAATTTCCCATTTTCTGCAGTCATTTCTTTCCAGTCATAGTTTCCAGACCTGTGACCATTATTGCTGTCCTTGGCTGTATTTTCTCCAGATATCTCACAGTCCTTCAGCTGTGGATTTGTGCTGCTGGGTGGAGACGAGCTGCTTCATTGGCACTCAGAATTCATTTTTATACTTTCACTATGGTGTCAGAATGTCTGTCTTTCCATGACTACTGTTGCCTTAAGTTTGCCTGGTTTTCATTGTTTGCATTTTATTCTCATGCAGCTTCAAGAAAACAATGTATATTTTTAGAACTTATCTTTTTTTGTTTACGTATTTCTCCTCTGGGAGGAGAAAGATGATTAATGGTGATGTTCACCAATGAGGTTGAAGAAGTGGCTACCTGTGTCGCCAATCTTTTGCCTTCTGATCAAAGTGTGCATAAGATAGAGTCAGAAAAATAAAAAAAAGAACTTTCCTGCTGACCTTTCTGCTGCCTGCTTCACTCTTTTTTGTCCTTAACAGCGACAAATCACAGCATTATTGCCTTCTGTTCAGATTGGGAATGATTCATTTCAGCTTGGACTGACAATAAACCCACAGAGCCATTAAGGACAAGGAAAAGAAGCCCACAGAAACTTGTATAAATCTGTTCCATGTCCTAATTTTTCCTTTTATCTAATTTTTTAGTAAGGGCACATTGTAATGGAGTCATATAAATATTCCCATTACCCAAAGATCCCTTCCTTAAAAAAACTGGCTTCAGCCAGCTGCTCCCATTCTGTTTTCATGATGTCAATTTTTCCTAAGCATCTTTAAACACAAATCAAGGATCCTTTTGTGCTTTTCTCATGTTTGTTGTCTTTTTTCCCTGACTGGTGTCACCTGGATGTGTGCTCATACTCCACTCTTGACTCCCATTTATTTTTGCAAAGGGACGGAACAAGAGTTTTGGAACCCAAATGTGCTGGGGTGATTTTGTGATATTCTTAATGTTGTGCCAAGGGCAAGAAACACCTTCAAGACAGTTGGCTGCTTTAATCTTCCAAAAAAAGCATTTGGGGACTGTTAGAATTTCTGTGGAGAGGAGGAGAAATGTCTCAGTTTTTATCCACCTAATTGGTTGATGAGCATCATGAGTGACTGACACTGAAATCTTTGTCCTTTCATTTCCCCAGAATCATTAAAGATTGCCAAGATTGCCAAATCCAAGCTTATTGAAAGTTGCTGATATTGAAGAAAGCTTCTAAGAATGTTGGGTGCATAGTTTTAGTCTCTAATAGTAAATGTTTTATTCACATTTATATGGATTTCCCACCACTGCTGGATTATGTGAGAGTTTCTGTGGCTTCAAAAAGTAACTGTATTCGTCCCAGAAAATATTGTTTCCATTTCTTCAAAAACATTTATTCCAAAAACTAAAGAACCCACCTATTTCACTGCCACCCTTCACACCTAATTGCCATATGTGTATAAATCCTGAGTCCAGAATCTTTCTCTGCAGTGTTGGTTTGCAAATATCTCAGCAGTATCATTATGCATTGATATTCTAATGGCTTTCTGCTAAACACTGGCAATGTAAAACTAGAAAATTACCATTAATCATTCTTAAAGTGCTAAGAATACATTAATAAATTAATTCTGTTTGATTTTTAAAAGCTGTTTTTACTCCTAGGATATCAAACAGGCAAAGAAGTGTTGAACTGGGCAACAAGAGCCAGTTCTATTTAATCCTAGGTTGTTCACATGATTGCTGGAAGTTAGACAGCAATTTCTCATTTTAACAGCCTGCTTCTACTCCTGTCAGTGTCCTGTGGCTTTTACAGGTTAGGCTTTAGATCTGTGCTTAGATGATGCTTTTAAATTCTGAAATTAAATGACAGAAAATAGACCAGAGTAAGACCCACCTGAATTGCACATTTTGCAGATATCTTGGGCTTGGCATTGTCTCTAATTTCATGTTTTTGCTTTACTTGAGCAATGTGATTTAGTATTTTTTGCTCTATTTTTCCTTCAGATTCAGGCCTAAATAGTGATGAGGATCAGGAATTCATGTCTGCCCTGCTTCTGCTTTTTTACCCAGATGAAGGGATGGTGAAGTCCCAAATTCTGGTCCATCCCAATCAGATTTTACTCCAGTTCTGCTGTCAGAAGTAGATGTTGTCTTCTGCAGCCCATTTGCCAGGCCATGTGTATCCAGTGGTGGTAAAGGATTGGGAAGAGCTTTGCTCCACTTTTATTCTTGCTGACAGGAATTACAGAGTGCTCCTGAGTCCCTCCCACACCAGAGCAGCAGCAGAGTGTGAGTAACAAGGTTTCTGACCCAGACTGGGTTTTTTTTTACCACAGCCTGGGCTAGCTGTGCAGAATTACAGTGCCCTCCTGAGAAAATGTTCATGCCAAAGTCTTTGACAAGGCACTGTGGACAAAACTATTCCTAGACATCCAAAGACATGATAAGACATGCATTGATTTAACTGGCAATTGTCTGGAATAAAAATGTCACAGTACAATAGTGCCGATTTAATGTACTTTTACACATGCAGTACAGAGAGAACACTCCAGCCTGTGATAGATAGAACAATTTCCTGCCATACCCAGGGGTGCCTGACTCTGGGCAGCTCCTTTGCATCAATCCCTGTGCTTGTTTAATGTGAGCAGTGTGACTGAGAGGGGGCTCTGCTCACTGCAATCCTACTGCTTTTTTCCTTTAATGCCTTGTCCTTGCCAGGGCAAAAAATATCTGACCTGACAGAAGAGGAAATGTGCAGCTCAGGTGTTCAGGGGGGGGTTGTGCCCTGGTCCCCTCACTGCCACACGCTGGGAGGGGAAATGCTTGACCTGAACAGCTGCTTTGGATGTTTTTATAGTTCCTAAACTATCACTCACAATGGATATATGGATCCTGTTACACCCTCTTCTTCTGGAGAACCAGGGATGAGGCCAGCCCCTGCCTGTTTTACACACAACAGCTCCCAGGGATGTAGCTTTAGTTTCACGCCTGAGGTGTTTTGGTTTTTTGAAATTCTTTTCCCAAAGAGTTTTCTCTAGACTGAATTTTTTTTTTTATTTTATTTTTGTAACTGTCCTTATGTTTTTCATTTTTTTCTTAAGAGGGACTTCTTCTTGATGTCCCTCTGGTCTGACCAATGTAATTGAAGAGGTTTGCCTTTGTTTCACCAAACAAATTGGTCAGTGTAAAAGTATAAAATGAAGACACATCCCAAAAATAAAAGAGTCGTTTTCAGCCTTCTGAATCTCAAAGTGACATCCCAATGTCACAGGGATGACGCCTCACCTGTGGATCTCCACGGGTGCTGTGATGTGTGGAGAAGGCTCGGAATGCATTCTGAAGCATCTCCTGCTGTGTCACCACCCAGAAACAGAATAACCTGCAAGTGCAACTATCTCATCTCTCATTTTCGTGATCTGAAAAATACATAAAAAAATAACTTGTGTTGATAGCTTAATATTAATTAATTAATAGTTATTTTAAATGAGCCAAGAGCAAACCAGGATCTTTGTCACCACTCCCAGTTTCTTGCTTTCTTTGTTCCTGCTCTGACTTTCCTCATTTGCTACCAGATCCTACTGGAAGAGGAGGCATATTTCTCCTTCTTTACAGTAAATGTCAGAAGGATGCTGTGTGGAAGAGCAAAGAGGTCAGATCCCTGATAGTTTGACTGCTAATCAATACAGCAAGAGTTTGGAAGAATTTAATGAGCATTCTGTATTATTTTGTATGCGCTTGTTCAGTATGATTTTCAATATCCTTCTTTCTTCCACCTGGAAGCTGTTAAAATACAGGTCACCAGTGCTTTAATACTGATTCTATCACAATTTGAAAAGTCATTCTGATGAATGATTTCATCATCGCCGTCATCGTTAAACATAAGAAGTTTGATGTGGATAAATATTATTGAAGGATTTGGTATTTGAAAGAAGATCAGAGCTGGCTGGACACCTAACCCATAATTAGAGATAAGTTCCAATACAATTTATGGGAAGGGGCAAGGCTTTAATGGCTCAAAGCTCAATTTATCAAAAAATGCTCTTGGCCAGAGTAGGTGAGGTAGGATTAGTTTTTCGTGTCCTGGAGTCTTTTTCCTGCATTTTTTTTATTCATAACAGAGACAGAAATCTCAAGAAAATAAAAAAGAGTATTCAACATCACATTCCAAATTTATCAAAGCCAAAACATCAGGATAGGCATGGAGTTTAATTTGATGGCTGAATTTACAAATTTGTTTTACAAAACCTGGTGTTTTGGGCTTTCTGGTGATTGATCCTCCACGTCTGTAATTTCTTGTTTCCATTCAGCAGGAAATAATTTTTTGTGTATATCCTGTTCCTTCCTCATCTCTTACCAGCTGGAACAGGAGATCTCTGCTCGAAACTGAAACCCATTCTGTTAATACCTGCTGAATTCCCTCTTTCCTTTCTCTTCCTTCTTCAGAGGGATGTGGTCTAACCTTTGTCTGTGCTGTAAAGTGGAAGATGTTGTGGACTCATGGATAATTCCTCAGGAGGTCCTGTCCAACCTTGTGGCTCAGACCAGGCTGCTCAGGGCTGGGAAACCTGTGAGGATGGAGATGGCACCAGGTCCCTGGACAGCCCCTTGCACTGGGACACTGTCTTCATGGGGAAAAAGGACATCTTTTGTCACTGCCATGCTCCCCAGCCATGCTCACAGTGGAGAGGATCAAGTAATTATCATAATTATTAATGACTTTCACCTTAATGAATGGCAAGCAAGAGTATGAATGCTGCCAGCAGTGGAAATCTGAAATACCTGAGAAATTAATGAGTAATATCAAGGTAAACCCAAGGGAAAACATTACAGAGGTGACAGCTGATGGTGTTTCTGGAAGGTGAATTGAATCACATTCTTCAAATCCTAGACTAGTGAACTAAGGGAAGAAAAAAATCCTTGCTGCTATAATCAGTGTAAGGTGAAAATGAGAAACATAAATACAGAACAAACAGCAGGTGTGAAAAGTGAAATCATGCAAGATGAAGACAGGGAGAGAAGAAAGGAGGAAAACCTCATTAGTAACTCGCTTGGTTTTAAATAATTATGATGAGCTTGGAATAGGCTTGGAGCAATTTGGGCTGGTGGAAGTGTCCCTGCCCATGGCATGGGGTGGAACAAGATTCCTTCCAACCCAAACCATTCTGGGATCCAACGATTCCTTGAAATAAAAAAAAAAAATGATCTCCCATTCAAGAATGAGAGATTCCTATTTTTAAGTACATCTTTAGATTTGTTTTTAAATGCAGCAAGTTAGAATTGCCTGGAATGGTTGCCACAGGTCCTGCTGCTCTGATGGTTTATTAAAGATTATGGGGAAGGAAAAATATTTTATTCAACTTCAAGGGATACCTCTGCTGAGCCTGCTGTTATCTAATGCACCATTACATGTAACAGATCTTCTTTTCTGCAGAGAAATAGAAGTAATTAGTCCAAAACCCTGTAATTTGGACATAAAACCCCCAATTCTACTTTCAGATTTCAGGTAAATTTCCTTTAGGTACTTTTGAAGATAAAGAAAAGTGCAGTAATGCTTCATTCACCAGCAATAAGGTATAAAATTGCAAATATATAAAGTTTAAAATGTAAAGTAGAAATGGACACATGTGCATAAACTTGGTACAGTGAAATAACAGTGTATTAGGAGTACAAATATGGTTCAAAATGTGCAGTAATGGACCCCTTTAGCAGGGCACTGGACAGAAGATTTGATTAAAATTGAACTTCTGTTTTTCATGAAGTGTCTGTGAGGAAGTCCCCAGTATTGGAGTGTCCAAAGAGGGTCCTAGAAGTTCTGCAACAGGAATTCACCCACATAAACCTGTTGTCTAATTAGTGTCAGTGCAGAATAAAAGCTACCACAGAGGTGGCAAAGGTGGTGACACAAATTTGAGTGACACAAATTTTCCTGATTCAGAGAGTGAATCCATCAGTGAACTCCCTCAGAGAGCTTCCCCAGGGCTGTGTGGACAAAAATGTGGCAAGAGAGGTTCAGCTGATTAGAAACAGCCCTGCCAGCACGAGGCAGGCTCTCAACCAGTATTAGTGCTCACAAAAATGCTCTTGAAATCATGTAATGAATAATTATGTGGAAATATCATCTTTAGAGGGAGTTCAGCAAGCAGGTATTATGAGAAAAATTAGGAAAAGAATAAGAGAACAAGAGAGAAGACATCATTGTACCACTGCATAAAACCACAGGGGAATAAAAGAGGTAAAAAAAATGAATGTAGAACAGGGACAAATATAACTTCAAGAATAAAATTCAATCTATTTGATTCTGCAAATGCATACACTAAATAAACTGAGATTCTTCTGCTTGGGAAAGCAATAAAGGAAACTATGGAGAAGACATTAGCAAAATCTCAAACAGAAAGTGAACAGGGACTGATTTCTCAGTGTTTCTTAGAATATAAGAAATAGAAAGCTTGCAGTGACACCACAGCATACGAGTTCTAGAGCCAATAAAAAGGAAACAACCTGTGAATATATTTTGGATTTCCTTTGTCATGGATGCCTTGGATACCAACAGTGTACTGTGGGAAATATAACAATTAGAGAGATTTATACGAGTAGGGTTCACTGAAGATTATTTAATGCAATAGCTGCTTACTTAGCTATTGTGATGATGATGATGATGATGATGATGATGATGATGATTATTATCTACTCACTTTGGAGTGTTGCTCCTCCCATTATATTCTGTTAGACTGACTAGATTCCATTTTAATGGGAATGTTTAAACATTTTTTTAGAGTGGTATGGAAAGATGGGGTTTAAATCATGTCCCAGGACACTCTTTCTATATACTAGACACTAATATTTTTTTTAAACAAACAAAAAAAAAGCTCTCCAAATTCAATAAAAGCTCATATTTTTTGCTATATTCTTACATATTTTTAGAGTGCCTTTTTGTGCTCCAAATAACATATTTACTTCATCATTTCTAATCACATATTTTTGACAAATCTTTGCACTCCCTCTTCCTCAACAGGACAGGGTAGAAAATAAGGAGAAAAAGCTCCTGGATTGACATGAAAACAGGGAGAGTGGGAGAAGGACTGGGGTGCTGGGATCAACACTTGCATCAAAATAAATTTAGGCCTGCTCCAGACTGGAAAGGACAGGAACCCAACCATGTCCACACAGCAAATACCTCAGGAAGCTGAGGGCTTCTCACAACCTATACCAAATTCTTACATTCATCTCCAGGATTGTTTTCCCTTTGGGCCAATGTCAATTTGAAGTACAGCATTTGCTGATTCTAAATTACTTTTTTTTTTTTTAAGTGTAATGAAAGGGCTGTAACAGAAATTCTGTACCATGTGAGTCCTTAATATCAGGCAAACATACCAAAATGTCAATTATAAAGTTAATTAAATCTTAATTATAATTGGCAGCCACACAAACAGCCTCACTAATAGAAAAAAAAAAAAAAAAACAAAAAACTCCAAAAAACTCACAGCCTTATACATTTTTATGATGAGCAAAACAAGCAGAATTTTATTTCACCCCCTTCATTCCAGGGCAGAAGAAGCAGCATCTACATGGCCATTTATGGATGGCATTGGACAATCAAATAATGAATTTATTACATACTCTGGAAGACTCTTTCAAAATGTGATGTCTGCACTGTTAAATAATATATTTATTTATAGATGGTATGTATATTTATTTTTTTATTTATGGTTTCCAGTATATTCCACTGGAGATTAATGCCCAGAAGAAAGAATTTCAGTTGTCAGCTCTGAATTTTTAATTGCTTGCATACCCAGGCCAGATTTAAATGAAAGCATATATTCTTTTTGTTTTGATTCTTTGATAGATAAAGTATTGTTGCCTGATTGCTGGGGCAAGAGTGGTACAGAAATTAGAACTCCAAAGCCAGTCTTGGTCTGTAGCCTTGCAGCCATCCAGATTTCAGACCAAGACCCTGTTAAATCTGTTTACCCACAGAGATACAGGAGTGGACAGGGAGCAAAATCAGGGCAGAATCAATTTTCTCTTCTTGAATAAGAAATACACTGAAAGGATAACAGATATTATAAACAAATATAGTTTATTTCAAGGACTTCTGCCATTTTTTCCCCAATAAATTAACAGTCTTTACATCATCACTATTTTGGTTTTGTTTGTTTAACAATATCTCCTTATGTATTGATTTGTAATGCACCAAACAATTGCAATTCATCAGATCTTCCAGGAAAAATATCAGTAACCAAATTAGTAATAAATATTTTATGACATTCACTGGCCACATTTGGTGACAAAAATAGGTAGATTGAGTTCTACACTGAATCACAAACCCTTAAATTCAAGATATTCAAGAAGTGTCCAAGGCCAGGTTGGACAGGGTAGTTTTCAGTAGTTAATTCCAATTCTGAGGTTAATTCCTATTTTAAGTATTTAATCCCAATTTTTAAGTAGTTGGTTCCAATTTTTTGCAACTTGAGTTACAAGTCTGATAGAGTGGGATCTGTAAGAACTCTACACATCAACAGTGTGATAAGAAGAGTTGTTTTTGGCTAAAAAGAATTCAGATTTTGTAGAATTTTCTGGTGCTGTGGAGTCCATACTTGATTTAATACAGTGACTGAAGTTCCACCAGTTAATGTCTCATTGACTGTATATAAAAAACTGGAGGATTTTTTGGGTTCTGGACTCTTCTAGCCATTATGTCAAACTCTCCATAACTCTGGTAACATTTCTAATGAGATCATCAGCTTTGTGATTTCCTCCAGCCTGTTTGATGCGCTAGAGATCATTTATGCAGATGTGTAAGTTTACATTGTGTAACTTTCCTTTTCTACCATTGCACTCCTTTCTTTCGGAGTCAAAGCATTTTGCAAGGTAGATTTTTGAGAGGATTGAAATGCTCTTTTTTTTGTTGGTTTGGTTTTTTTGGTTTTCAAGCAATTTGAAAATATTTTAATCCAGAGTTTGCCGTGAGTAAATATTCACTTCTAGCTCATGTGGAGGAGGATTTCCAAAGAGTGTGCCTAAAGCAGACTGACATTTCATGAGTGATGATTGTCTAGTTTACTTGGGCATTTTTATGCTACTGACACATGTCAAATAAAATCAGAGGTTCTTCTATCTTTACAGCTATTCTTGGAAAAAAAATAGTAGCAAAAACCCCACTTCCCAGATTTCCTAGTCAGAGTTTTCCATCTACATATTTTGTAGATGCATTCTGCACTTTTTTTTTTGCAGTATAAGATTTAATATTTTTAAATTTAAGTATTTTTCTGGAGCCCAGTGCTGCAATTGCAGTGTCATCTAAAACTGTGTGGCCCCTTGAATGTCAAAACTGAACTTTAGGTTATGAATTTCCTCTGATTTCTTTAACCAATTCCCAATAAATAAAACATGACTTCTTGCCAAGTTAAGACCAGCAGCATTTGCTCCTTGCATTTGGTCTATTATTGGATATTAATGAATATTTCTATTGTTGTCTCCCCCAGACAATTCTATGGTATTATTAAAATACAATATCACCTCTTTCACTGTTGTGTTTTCTTGTAATTCTACTGAAGAAGAAATATATTAGCTCCTCCATTTTTCTTTATTTCATTGCACTTTTTGTAAATTATTCTGCTGTTTTTCTGAGAAAACTTTTATTCCAGAAACAAATTCAATATCAAATCTTACCTTTGTCTTCTCAAGTGCTGTTGAATTTGCAACTCTGTAAAAGCATTAAGCTTATTATTATTTAGTGGAGATGGAGATGATGCCCTGCGTCCCTTTCCTTTCATTTTACCGGAAATAAAAATTCAGGGGAGTGTGGACTTTGTCATATTTCTGAAGTCACTGAGTTATAATTTTACAGTATTTTGCACTCAAATTCCCTGGAAATGAACACAATATAGAGGTGTTAATGCTCCTTTGGCAAACAATCTGTATGTTATGAAGATCAAGCTGAGTTTCCTCCATAATTAGGTCTGTGTGACAACTGGTTTAAGCACAAAGGCTGCTCAGCCAAGGAAGGTGAAAGGATGAAGTGAAGAGGGGCAGAAAAATTGGTCATGAGGCAACAATGTCAATTCTTACAGAGGTAAAAAAGTTTATATCTTTATATATCTCTTTTTATATCTTTAAAGCTACAGCTGGAAAGGCATAGCACTGGGATTGCTCCCACCCTGCTTTTCCACACCCCTTAGCTGTGGGGGATCACATCACAGTCACCTTTTCTTCCCTAAACCAGTGACATTTTGATTTACCGGATCTGGGTTTAGTCCTTTACAAAAACAACTTCTTCACGTGATGCATGAAAAAAACCCCAAAAATGGTGATTTGAACCTGATGTTTTCAATTCCTAATGCACTATTTATTCCCTTGGGCTTAATTTTTGTAGGGAAATCTTGCCCAGACCTCCAGGGAGAACACCCAGACCTAAATTTTTTTGCCAACTGAAGCAATAATCTTGAATCCTTGCCTTAATAAGGAAATTACAAAGCAGTTAACAGCTTTAAAAATCTGCAGAAAAGCATCTATTGAATGAAGTGAGAGTATGTGTAGATTTTTCCCCTTTCTAATTATATACAGCAGATGAAGGTGATAAGGTTGTGACCATTATATTTTTTTTAAGGAGTCAGATGCTATTTGCAGTGGACTGTGTAGATTACTATGGATGGCATGGATGAGAATCTAAATTTTCCACTTCTCTTTGCAGATGTGTAATCTACCAAGCCTGTTCTATTTTGTATTAGAATGGCTCTGAAATAAGTTGCCTTTTAGGATACATTGCATCAACATGGAATTAATTTGGTGGTAAAATAGAAGCAACAGAAGGATTCACAAGCATGAAAAACATGGAGTCTTAATTACCAGGTAGAACTTTCTTCTAATGGCTTTGCTTCCAGGTGCACAACTTATGTTTAATAGCAGAAAAAACACTGATGTAAAGTAATAATTTATTATATTCGTATCATCCTTCTGGAATCCAGTGTACATTGAAATTTTCAAACATCATTTGCCTTTCAGTGTAAGAGCATAGCTGCTGCAATAACTTCAGAGCAGAACATGACTAATGTTGGGGCTCTTTGGAAATTATATGCTGTAGAGTGAAATTAATTATGATTGTCTCCTTGGGTCCCTGGCTCTTCACATATTTAGGTACACCAGTGTGTAAAGTGATAACTCCCACTTATCAGCTATTTCTACTCAGTGCCTTTATCGCTCTTCTTTTGGGGAGGATCCAGAGGGGAGGAGTGCATAATTGTTATTTTTATAGCCAGGGATTCTTTTCTTCCTCTCCTCCTCCTCATCCAACTGCTGCAGGGCTGCTGGAAGGGACTTTCAAGCACCATCCTTCCTTCTTTCTTTCCTTTCTTCTTTTCTCAACAAAAACTTTGCTACCATTGCAGTGTTTCTCCCAGTTTGGGTGGGTTTTTTTGGTAATAGCTCTGTTTTTTAAGCCACTTCTAGTCAAAGCTTGTGAAAGAAGTATTACGTTTCTCACTTGCATTAACATGATGTTGATTATGTGATGTTCCTTTTCAAGCCAAATGGTTTTCTCTAGTAGATTGTGTACAAACTTTGCAGATCTGTTTTCCAGGCAAAACAGAAGAACTTTTTATTAATTTTTTGATTTTAATTTATTTTTCTTGGGAAGGGGGGGGAGGTTTTAAATTAACCACCAAACAGAAAAGCCCATAGGAGCTAAGCATAAATTACTAATCTACTGGTTTCTAAGAATTGCATTTTGTAGGCAATTTGTTGAGAGGCCTTTGAGAATTTTGTTATTTATAAGAATGTTACAGTTCATTTACATTTTATGCAGATATTAAAAAAAATCTTATTCCCAATTGTCAAAAAGGAAAAAAAAAAACCACCCATAAACCAAACACCTCACCCACTCCCACTCCTCTAGGCAACTTATGGTAATAGTATCTTGTGTATTCCTTAATTTAAATAAAAATCTATTGGAAACGTCTTCAGTTGCCAACTCAGATCTGGTATTCTAACCTCACTGAATTTACAAACGTTATGGTAGTTTGTTGATTTTCCTGGAAGAGAGAGTTTGTTTCATTACTGTATGCTGTTTTGGTGGGTTTTATATTTCAGTTTATAACAAAGGCTGCCACCAGAATTCTGCACTTTTAGCTTTGCTCTCAATAGCTAATATTTCTCACTTTTGTATATATATACTAATAAGAGCTTCTTAAAATAGAATAATATGAAATAATCACAGGAAAAAAAAAGTCTTTGCAATCTCTCTGCTGATGGTTTTAAGATTTTCATGCACAGCTAAAGCAGTGCCCTGAGCTCTCTGGGATGGATTAAATTCCTTCTCAGCTGTCTGTCCCTGTGCTGCTTTGCACTTGTGCCAGGACTCACCACCCTCCCAGAGAAGGATTTCTTTCCCATATCCCATCTGAACCTTCCCTCTGCCAATATATGGCTGTTGTCCCTTGTCCTGTCACTGCAGCTGAAAAGCACCAACAAATTCCACTCTTCCAAGGGCTGAGTCTGCAGACTGGCAGGAAAACGCTCTGCATGTTCACGTTCATTTAATACCTGCCCTGCTCCATTCCCAATTGACAGCCAACAGGGCAGAGGAAAGGCTCTTCCAAACATGTTTGAATTGAACATGTTTGGGGGTTTCTTCCCTTACTTCCTATAAGTTATTTAACTGTTGGACATTTTCCTGGGATTTTTTTGGAAAACACCAAATAAGAATTTGCTGACCTTCTCTGTTAAAGTGAGCAATTCTACCCCTCACATGACGTCACTAAGGAATATTCTTTCCTCCACTAAGCATTTATCACTTCAGAAAGCATTCCAAAATTATCTGTTTAAATAACAGAACAAAGACTCTGCAGACCATCAGAGAGGGAGCCATCCAGTAGCCCAAGTATGAAATATTGTTCTCCCTCTAAATGTCAAAGGACTGCCTTCTGTGCAAGGCAAACAGTGACAAAATCAAGGAAAACAGTATTTTTGTAGAACTTTTAAAAACACACAAGTTATTAGAACCTTTGGGAATTAACAGCAAGCTGAGGTGGGAATTGTATGGTCCCATAATTCCAGCTGGAGGCTACCAGAAATTCCTCATGGGTGAGCAGAGCTAATGTTGGTCTTGGCATTCAGTCCCAGTAAAGACTTGATTGGAGTTTGCTTTGCCTGTTTGCCCTATGGGTCAGATATTCCACCAGCTGATTTCTCCTTTTCACTCTTTTGTTATCTAAGAGATGAAATTTATCTCAGGGGCACAAAAATAAATCCTGGCATGGCTGATCTGCAGTGACACAGTGTCATGGTTGCCAATGGGAGTTGAAAAATTAATCTCTTTTTGTGTCAGTTTGAACACAGCCATAGATATCATAGCTCCAAATAATCCCATTTTTTCAGCTGATGAGCCTTTCCTGGACGAAAACAATCAGATATGAGCTGTGTTCACATAAAACACTACACTGACTTGGATTCTAGCTTTGATGATGGCCTTCTTTTATTTAGTTTTTAAAAAATACCTTCAGAACATTTCAGAAGATTAATAAAACTTTTCAGTCCTAATGATTTTGAACTTATGTGTTCAATGTAAGCATATAATGTTGGGTAATTTACAAAGCGAAATTTCAAGATGGTCCTTGACTTCACAAGGAAACTTTGAAACCAGCCGTTTGAAACAGGAAAGATGGTGAAAGTCTATGAAAATATATTAAATCTACATTATTGCAGTCACTGAGTGAATGGATGTGTTAAATTTGATGGCACATCTTTCTAAGTCCACTAAAGGACTTAAGCCCAATGGGGCATTCTCTTACTTTTTATTAAGACAAAATCAGAACCAAAGACAAAGACAAAAACCAAAACCAAAACCAAAACCAAAAACCAAAAACCAACATAAAGGCAAAGACAAAAACAAAAGCAAAAAGAAAACAAACAAAATAGCCCAAACCCAACCAAACACAAAAAAACCCCAAAACAAATATACAAACCACACTTGTTGGTCTGGACAAAGGGGATTCAGTTTTCCTGGACGTCTACTTTAGCTCTGGCAAAGAACTCCCTTCTGCGTGATGCCCGTGTGTTACTCAGTGTCACATTTGTACTCCAGGTTGTGCTGTCACTGTAGCAAAACATCCATCATGTATCTCCACCCTGGGGTCTCAGACACACTTGATATTCACCATCAGAAATGTTACACACAGACCCTGTCCTTCCAATGAATGCATAAATCAGAACTTTCTGAAATGACCTGACACGGGGAAAGAATAAAATCAGATCTGGATTTTGGAGCCCTGTAATGGGCATTGGTGGAATTCCTGCTGTTCCAGAAGTGTGCATGCGCTTAATGGAAACAGGAAAGCAGGGCACTTCCTTAAATTAGCTGCTGGGAATATTCAGCAGGAAATAAAACAAGTTAATTCGGTTTTAGGAATCATAGAAATCATGGCATTCAGAGGTGGCTGGATGACAGTTCAGAGCAGACCAAAACTCACACTGGCTGCCTGTAAACATTGATAGAATCAACAACTATTTCTCATTTCATATCCATCACCCCACATGTCATTTCTTTTTAAATCAAACCACATTTATTTAGGAAATATTTTTCTTCCAGAGACTGCATAATGACTACTGTGCTGCATAAATATCTAAGGAAAATATCTCTGAATCTGTTAGTAGGAATATTTCAGGCAAAGAACTGGGTGTTTTGCTGTCCTGAAGCAGAGGGGCAGCAGGTTTGGTTCATTACTTGTGTGATTAGTTTTCTTTCATTTATTCACTGTAAATTTCACAGGCTCACAGATTGTTTAGGTTGGAAAAGCCCTCGGAGATCATCGACCCCAATCTTCCCTAAGGCCACCACTGACCCGTGTCCCCAAATGCCACATCCATAGGTCTCTTAAGTCCCCCCAGGGATGAGGGCTCCACTATTTGTTAAAAAAAAAAAAAGTGTCTGGTATTAAATTGTTAAAAGTGTTTTCTGTCCATTCCAAAGTAGATTTTCTTTCCAAGTTCTTATAGCTTGAATTTCCTTCAAATTTTTTTGTCCAATGTTATCTGAACAATCTGAATTGGAGCTCAGATGTTTTCCTACTCTTGTGGATTGAATAAATATTTGTGTTTTAAAATAATAACTTCAAATTACAGCGTACAGCATATTAAACCAAACTATAATCTTTAACAAAAATTGGCTACTACAGGGTAAAAAAGAGATCATTCAATTTGAGATTGCAAAGGGCAGAAGCTGAAAATCTGAAGGAATATTTTCTCTGGACAAAAATGACTTGTGACATTGATTCAACATAGAAAACTGAAATGCATTTGAACAACTCATTTAAACTGAAATTATGAAGACCAGACTTTCAGCCATAAATCCACATTCTGTAGAGAATAAGCTTAAATATGATATTTTCTCCACAAATCTCTTTTTACAAGTGTGATAATAAAGTCTGAGTGTGCAGCCTGGTCTATAAACTTGCAATGGTTGTGTGAACTTTGTCGTTACATCCTGCTGGTCACAATGTGGGTATTCCATGAGCACTTTCTAAATATTTAAAAGTCTACAGCTTTTTTTTTGTTTTAGTTTTTGGGGGTTTTTTGGGTTTGGTTTTTGGTTGTTTTTTTTTTTTTTTTTTTTTTGGGGGGGGGAGGGGGTTTGTTTGCTTGTTTGGTTTGTTTGGTTTGTTTGTTTTTCGGGTTTTTTTGAGTTTTTTGGGGGGAGGGGTTGGTTTTTATGTTTTTTTTTTTTATTTTTTTGGTTTTCTGGTGGTGTTTGTTTGTTTGTTTGTTTGTTTGTTTGTTTTTGTCAGGGAGGAAAAAAACTTCAAAAAACCCAAAACCACGCAAAAAAACCCCCCATAAAACAAAAAACGAAGGAGGAAAACAGAAGGATGGCTCTTACATTAATATATGAGCATTCAAAACAGGCACAGTCTACTGAGAGTGTCTGTCATGGCCCCTGCTCATTGTCCCCAATATTAAGAATGGAAGGACACATCATAAATCTCAGTGAGGATGATCTGGAGAGGAAGAGAACCTGTCCTCCCCAGATGTGGTAACAGGGTTATTTGGAGACCAGGTGGAAAAATGGTGGAGAATGGACAAAATTTATGATGTCTTAACATCAGGAAAAATTGATTCTTCTAAGTTTAATTTGGTGATTTTGTAATTTGGTTTGTAAAGCAATTTTAAGAGGAATCACACTCAAAACAGCAGTGAAGGGATTTTTAAAATACTGAATGAATTGCTCAGCACTTCTGCAGAGGACACCGGGCTGTGGCTGACACGCCTGGAGGGTGGGATGTAATCCAGTGGAATGCTGCAATAGGAAAAGGGGTAAATGGTCTGAAACTAAAAGAGAGTCAATTAAGATTGGATATAAGGAAAAGGTTCTTTATAATGAGGTTGTTCAAACTTTGGGAGAGGTTTTTCCAGAGAAACTATGGCTGCCCCATCCCTGGAACCATTCAGTGTCAGGTTGGACAGGGCTCTGAGCACCCTGGTCTAGCTGGAGATTTTCCTGTTCACTGCACACTGCAAGAGGGTTGGAATGAGACCTTTAAAAGTCCCTTCCAACCTGAACTATTTTGTGATTCTATTAAATGTGTTTAACAAGGTTATCTTGACACTGTCATAAAAACTCTATTTAAGAGAACAGTATAAAATGAAATTTTCCATTTGATTTGACACTATAGTGACTTTTTTTGTAGCCTTACACGCTCCTGATCTAAAACAGATCCCCTACTTCCCTTCTAATCTCCCTCCTTGACCTGTACAAGCTCTCAAGCTTTAGAAGAGACAGAGAAACTCAGCTTCAAACACATTTGGATGGCAAACTCTTGTCAATGGAAAATCTGCAGCAAAGCAAAAAATCACTTTTAAAAGTTTTAATTATTATTTGTCAATGGAAATACATAGCAAACATACCAAGATTTTCCTGAATCAAACACAGGAATTTAATAAATCCAGGACTAAACTGATGTACATTGCTGTAGGACTGATGTCTTCTGGTTTGGGACTCAAGAGCAGTCATGGACAAAGTCCTGAGGTTTGGAAGTCCTTGGTCAGATTCCTGAGTTTGATTTGGACTTACCTATGGAAGAATCTAGATCCATGAGACAAAGTGACCAACATCAGAACATGGGGCGCAGTGTTTTGGGAATCTTATGGAAAACCTGGTGTCTCAAAACTCTGGAAATATCAAGTTTTTGCAGTACTCACTGGAGAGCTGACCTGAAATTAGGGGTGATCCCCAAGAGCAAGAATGACTTGGGAAGAAAGGATTCAAGATTAAACCAATAAAAATGTCCAGTTCTGCCTTGAATTAGTTTTATTTGATAAATTGAGTCCTAAATGGAATTTCAAAAACTGGAATATTGTGTTTCAACCAAGCCTGTCCTCATGTGTCTTCCGAAAACAGCTACAGAAAAAAACCCCAAACCTGTGGGACCTGACCTGATTACAGAGACATCAGCATCACTTTTTAGGTGTCTTAAATGGCAACAGATTTCAGCCTTAGGTGGGGCAGATCTGCAGAGCAGCAAATGCCATAAATTCCTGGAGGTCTCTTATTGGAACAGATCATAAGGATGATACTTTGAGAGAAGCAGAGTAGTGCAATTATTTTTAAAGGCTTAACGTGTTTTCAAACAAAGTAATTAATGTCCTTGAAAAGAAGCAGCCCTAAACCCCCATTTATATGCAGTCAATTACCTCAGGCAATATATTGTGTAAACGCTGGAGATAAACATTGCTCCTCACTCACAGGAACCAGGACTTTCTCTTTTAAAATGGTTTTATTTGCTGTTGGCATGATCTCACCATCTTTAGGTGCCCTTTGGAGGCCAGAAAAGGGCTTGGGTTTATCTTTGGATTTGCAAAATGCACCCGTCTAGGAAAAGCTCCACACTTAACCTCTCTCTTCCTGTAGTGTTGTCAACTGAAGAGGAAAACCAGGTACCAGGAGGGGAATTTTCTGTCCTTTGGACAGAGCGAGAAGGAAATCTGCATAAGCTGTATCACCACTTGGACTTGTTGTGACAGTTCCTGATAATTAATGTCTCTGCAGAACAGAGATCAACAGGCTGTAAACTTCCGAGATAATCACATCTGTGTGAATTTCAATTTCTAGGGGAGCAGTTGATAATTAATGCTCCTAATAAGTATGAGCAGCTTAGTGCAAGAACAGAGTTTATATTTATAAACAACTTTTTTTTTTTTTTGTCAGAAAGACTCTCAGCCCTGCTCATGGACCATATCTGCACCTACTGTAGCAAACACTGATGGGGAGAAACTCTTTACTAGTTCAAACTCTATTCTCTAAAGAGTGCTTTTATTGTTGATTTCTCTAACTGCTTTTTCCAACTGCATTTAATTAGCATTGGAAATTAATCACTTCGGAGCTTAAATACTTAAAAGCCAGTATGGTTCAGCAGGAACCATTTGTTCGTCACAGGAGATAATAGAACACAACCTTGAAAAATAAATTGATGTGTTCCTTCAGTATGTTCTGCACTGATTTGATGATTGAAATGGTAGATAGGCACAGGCCCCACAGTTTTAGGCAGTGAAACTGGTCAACCTGTGAAGCTCAGGTGACTTCTGGGACACTTGTGGCAATGCCAATGCTTTCACCTAAATAACAACAAACCATACTTTATCTGCTTTTATTAACACTGAGCCTTATCCCATTCCTTCAGGTAATGTGCTTTATATCTTACTGATTTCATTTATGCATTTGTTTATTTGTCCCATGTCCATCCCATTTGGACAGGGCTTGAAGCACCCTGGGATAGTGGAAGGTGTCCCTGCCCACGGCAGGGGGTGGAATGGGATGAGCTTTAAGGTCCCTTCCAGCTCAGACAAATCTGTAATTTTGTGGGGTTTAACAGTGCTTCTGAATATAATCTTAAAGTTTCTCAGCTCCTATAGCCTGGGTGAAAGGGATCAGCTACATTTTAGGAAATGTTGTTTTCAATATTTACAAAGAGAAAATACTGTGTCCTCCCTAAAATGCAGTGCAGTTGCATAATACCACCTTTTCCTTTTTTACTGACAATTTCTTCAAGTTGCTGTTCCAAGAGTGGTATTTTTGATTTTTCTATTTGCTGCTCCTGCCACTCTGCATTGTGCCATTCCAGGAGCTTGAATCCTGTGCTTGAATCTTTACACTACAACCATTGTTTTAACCGCAATTCAAGGGTTTAGATCTTTTTCTTAAAGAAGTGGAATTTTCCTTCAGGAACCGTTGAACAAAAGCTGGATATTTTGCATTTAATTCAGGAAATATTTGGTACATCCCATTTACTTTAGAAAGATTATTTCCATGGAGACTGAAAATTCACTGGTTC
Organism: Sylvia atricapilla; assembly: GCF_009819655.1. Classification (NCBI taxonomy): domain Eukaryota; kingdom Metazoa; phylum Chordata; class Aves; order Passeriformes; family Sylviidae; genus Sylvia; species Sylvia atricapilla. The sequence goes on from NC_089148.1 coordinate 6,983,765, forward strand.
CTTGAGGAGGAAGACACAAAACATCATTTGTAAATCAAAATCTTCTGCAAGTGTAAACAGAAATGATCTCTTATGTTTATTGAGCAAAACCAATTCGAGAGTTTCAACTAATCTCCTCAGGAGCTCAGTCCTTTGGAAAAATGCTTTTCTTTTAAGTGTCTAAAGTGGTCAGTAACAGTTGGATACACTTTTTGAAGACTCACTTGATGCACAACCCTTGCTCCCAATCCTGCGCTAAGCCGAATGTGTTGTTCTGTGATCTCCTCTGTACAATTGCTCATCACTCTGTGAAAGAGTATTAAATAAAAAGAAGATTTTTAATGCGTCAGAGCCTGCTAATCAGAGCTGCTTTATTACATTTTGGTGGAGTAAGTGTGCTAATGACTGCATAATGTGTTTGCACTGCAATGTGATTTCGCTGCAGTTTGTTTGAAAGCCTAATTGTGCCCAGCTGCCTGGGTTTGTGTGATGGACAGCTGATACTCAGCCTCTCCCTGCTTAATGCAGGGGCCAGGAGGGGCTCAGGGCTGGATTGTTTACCCCAATTTAACTCCCACAAAAGGGGCTGTGCCATCAGCAGCCGCTGCTACATCTAATGAATTGCTGCTGGGATTTTCCTTTGTGCGCCAATTAAACGCTGGGTGAGCGTGAGCCAGCGTCAGGCTTGTGAAACATTTGTCATGCACAGTAAAGAAGAGTGCATTGCTAATTGTATTTCATCTTTGTGGGGCTTCTGTTGTGTAGGGATCTCAAACATGCTTGGAGGTTTGGAGGCATTCATGGCCATCAGGACGCTGAAGGGAAACTGAGAGGCGCTGGAAATGACTATTTAAATGTATTCAACAGAACCCAAAACTAGATGTAGGTATTCTAGGGTCAGACTCCTGCTTCCAACACCAAACGTATTTCCAAAGCCTGGAAAATTCCTTCATGCCAAGGATTAGCTTCTTGTTAAACTGAGTCACCAGAATCAGTCTGATAATAATGATAAAAATGTGAAGTTACCTCTTGTCATGTGGAAATAGAGTGAAAATAAAACTGTAGTTAATTTTTCTTTACTATTATGTGATTTATGAAGGGTAAGGAATTCTTGCCCAGCCCAATGCCCGGGGCTACAGGATTCCTGCAGTTCAAGCCAGGTTAGCTGAGGACACACATTGGGATGCAGTCACTTGCAGAGAGCTTCAAGCTCTTGGGTTTGAGCATTGCTTCAACCTCTTTTCTCAAAGAGCCAGATCCACCTGCCCGCTGAAGCACAACTTCTCCCAGAGGTGTAACTTAATCATCATATAAGGATGAGCAGCAATTCAGAGCCATGCAAATGAGCGTGAAGAGATGCAAGTGTGAAACAAGCCAGATAAGCATGGATGCATCAGTCTGTGCTCCTAAAACTTCTACTAGAGAAATAATTGGGGGAAATGATCTTTAATGTCCCTTTCCGGCCCAAACCATTCTGGGATTCTATGACTGGTTTTAATTGCTCAGAAATACTGGGTTGGCACAGAGCTACCTGAAAATGCAGCCTATAAAAGTTAAAGAAAATTATAAGCACTGTATATTGAGTGGCACACTTGACCTGGTACAACTTTGAGGCAACAGATGGAAACTGAAAAGTTTCAGTGCTGGTGAAGTATCAGGCAGAACTGCTGGTGTCAAGATATCATTAGACAAGACCTTGATAACTAGATAGACAATAGATAGACAGACCAGATGCCCACCTTGATAACTAGATAGACAATAGACCAGCTGCCCATCTCCAGCTGAGTGAATTATTCTGGTTCAGAGTTCTTCCCAAGAGTGCACAAATTTTGCACTTTCTGTGGTACCTTTGGGAGGAGACCACAGTGTAGGAGAAAGCTCTGAAGCAACTAATAACTGGATTTAAATATGGGGCAGTCAAAGAGCTTTGGTCAGATATGTCATGAGCAAAGCCTTCGCTTGCTTATGTTGGCAAGTCAATATAGAAAGTCAGAATTACTGAACAAAATATCTCCTTGGAGGGGTAAGATCAGCACAGGAGCTGTTTAAGTGCTTGTGCTTGGGCTGTAAGCACTGTGAGAAATGATGGAGCCACCAGCCAGGGCCTGACACAATTACAGGGGGGACCTGAGTGGCCCAGACCAGAGTCCTGGTGCTCTGTGGTGCTGCTCTGAACTCGGCCAGTTATGCAGGGCCTTGCTGGGTGTGTTGTGCATGTGTTTGTGTGCAGGGGAATATAACCTGCTGCCTTACAGGTTATTCTAATGTTTAGAGGTTTTTGTCATTGACCGACAGGGTCTATTCTTGCTGCCTCCACCCCAAGGACTTCCTGATGGAAGCACTGAAGGAATTGCGACAACAGAAATGATTCCTGCTTGCTTGGGAGTGTTGGAGCTGTGCTGGTACAACCACAGGATAACAGGGATTGAAGGATTTCTGCTTCAGTCTGAATATTTAATATAAATTTGATTGTCAGGGGACTGGGCACACATTTGAAAGCGACATGTAAATCAACAACACAAGAGGTAATGGCCTCAGGTTGTGCCAGGGGAGGCTCAGGTTGGACATCAGGAGGAATTTCTTCCTGAAAAGGGTGGTCAGGCATTTGAAAGGGCTGTCCAGGGAGGAGTTGGAGTCCTAAACCTGGAGGTGTCCAAGGAAGGCCTGGACTCAAAGCCTGGGACAAGGTGAGGATCAGGCTCAGCTTGGACTCGATGGTCCTGGAGGGCTTTTCCAAACTCAGTGATTCTCGGATTCTCGGAAATAATGCGTTAACTCCTTTTCTGTTATTCATTCCGATTCTATAAACAATATGAATTAATTTCTGAGGCCTGCAGAGGGGTTGGGAGTTTTCCCTCAGGTTTTGGTCTCAATGCCAATTTGTTTCTCTGTGAGGCCAGTTCTGAAGCTCATTCCAAAGCCAAAAATTATCCACTCATTAACCCAAATCAGATCCTTTTCTCACTCCCCATGCCTCCAGAAGAACTCTCATTTAAGAACTCTGCTTTCAAACCATCAGTTCATGGTTGTTATTCTTGCAGTGTCACTCTTGGGATGTAAATGAGAACTGTCTCAATCTACCTGTGTATCTGAGTTTCCTTTTTGCATATTCTAATTGATTAGGTTAAAAATAAACGACAGTGTTCTATTTGCTTGGGCAGAACTGGGCGTATTAATTCACTTATTCTGTAACGCTGGTAAATAATGATGATTTACTCCTCATTTGCATAAGAAAATATTTAAGCAGCTTTTGGCTGCCAATGAACACTCTGGGATGGAGTTGAAATGGTCAGTAAAGCATTTTGTTTTGTTGGTTTTTTTTCCTTACTGACAGTTCAAGTGTCACGAGCAAGCACTAATTTATTGAAACTCAGCTTTAGTGCTGAGGAAAGACGTGCAAGACCTGCTCCACTCCTGTACCTTTTAAAAACACTGGCTCTTTGTCCCTTTCTCCTGGCTACGTGTGACATTTTCTTTTTAAAGCTGAAACATGGGAAGGCCAATGTCCCCTGCAGACCCTGGACTAGTCAAAGAGCTGTCTTCTTTTTGTTGTTTCTTCCGGAAACACTGCTTTGAAAGAAATCACTGTTGTAGAACCAATTAGGTTCTTTAGGTGGATCATTTCTCAGTCACTGGAATAATGAATTCCCATTTGCTCAAAGGGTTGCATTCACCCTTCAGTGGCTAAACAAACAGGAATTCATTGCCACAGCTAGGCAACCAAAATTACTTATGCATTCTTTTCAGAATCCTTCTTTTTTCATCTTTATTCAATTCACCATAAAGATTATTGTTTAATGAGGGGGAAGTTCAATTGGAGCCAAACGAAAAGGCACAAGCCTTCTAAGCCAGAGTATATTTTTTCAGAAGTGGCTTATTTGTCAGGCTCTTGCAAATTTGCATTTGAGGTGGATTTCTTTGTTAGTCAAGCCACAAATGGAACATTCACTTTCTGGCTTTTTACAGGATTTCAGTTTACTGGACACAGAAAGATGAAATGGTGTTCCTCAAAACTGATAATTTTGGAAATTATATATTAAATATGCATGGTATTACAAGATATACCACCATCTATTATATATAACTTATATAAAATAATATAAAGTGTAGCTTAAAGGTGTTCACAGGATGAATCATCACTCGTCAAACTTTTCTGCTTTTTCCCACTGTATGTTGATAATAACATAATTATCTACTATATCTGCTTTGATTTATGGGGGGAAAAAACCTTATGGCTATGTCAGGGTTAATTGAATCATAATCAGTCTTCTTCTGGAAATCAGATTTGCTCCTGAAGTGGAGTCATCTGACCATCTGTAATAGCTGGCTAAATGCTCAAATGAAAATGTAATTGTGGTGTTTGCTTCTTTTCAGCTTGTTATTTCTCTATATCATTTAGGAGTCAAAGTTCAGGGGAAGATGCAGTTACCAGAAAGATCACTTTATAACATTTGTGTCTTTTGCATCTACCTCACAGCTGAACTTCACAGTAAATTCAGTTAGGGAGAGGAGCTACAGAAAATGCAGCAAATTGTATTTGTTTTCTAATAAAGGTCAGCCATATCTTGAAAATTATGAAAAATAACTCTCTGTGTATGCTTTTGTATGGTTTTGTATTGTGTTTCACTCAATGTAATTTAAAAATGTGTTTAGATCATTGCAGTAAATCAAGCTCACAGGGACTTCAGTCCCATTTCCCAGTCAGTCTCTTGGGATATGGCTGTCTCTGCAAGGCTCAGCTTACAGGAGGCCGCTGAGCTCCAAAATCTTAAGCACAGCTTATGTTTCATAGAACCCATACAGGAAAATTCTTGGACACTGAATATCATCATAAGGTTTAAGTTTTAAATTCATTCACCTGCAAATTATCTGTCAATATTTTTCAGAAATTAGAGAAATCAACTAAGAAGCTCTGGAGAGAGTGAGTGAGGTTTTAACTCTGTTGTTGCTCTTTAGAAAATTTTTGCTCCTTTAGAAAATGATTTTAGAGACCAGTCACCATTGGAAGGAATCTTGTAGAGATGTACTGCATGCTTTCTCATGGGAAAAACGAAATTATTTTAAAACTCAGTTTTCTTTTTAAGCCAATGCTTTAAAAGTTTAAAAGCAAGTCTCACATGGCAGGGAAGAGTTAATACATGTTTTGCTCAGTGACTAGAAGACAGTGACCTTACCTGAGCTTTGAGAGTCCATCCACCACCTTGTGGCCCCAAAGCACAGAGAGAATTTCACTCCTGTATTTTATAACACCAGATTTTCTCTCCCAGTCCTTGCCTGTGAGTTTTTGCCACTGCATCCTCCTCACCCAGGAGTTCACTTCACCCAAGTGTGGCAGGGGCTTGAGAAAGTGCATGTGAGATGCTGCCACCCTTTATCATTGTCATTCTCCGGTTCCACCTCAGTGAATTATTTTACTGAAGTCATTTACGGTGCTGAACAATTTCAGAGAGTGGAGCCATTTGCCAATTACATCTTTTACTTCCCCTGCATTTGTTCCCCATCACTTCTTTATGTGAAATGACCCCTTGCTTGAGAGAGGAGTAATTGTTTTCTCAGTGGAGCTCTGATCAATGAAGGGCTTCTGCCCTGCACTCTTGATTAGGAATTAGTTTCCTATTGGTAAAAAAAAAAAAAAAAAAAAAAAAAAAAAAAAAAAAAAAAAAAAAAAAAAAAAAAAAAAAAAAAAAGTTGATTTCCTTTAAGGTTTTCATGGTTTATTAGTGTGATTGAACTAAGTTAGTAAGAGTGAGTTATGAATCTGGACAGCCCCACTCCAACATGCAGATTATGCTTCTCATAATTTTTTGCTGGGCACTACAATATCTGGACAAAGGCAGCAGTTGGACAAAAATCTGTGAGGCTGAAAGGTTAAAAACAAAATTAATGCCCACAGTGTTTGGTGGAGAGACCATTCCTGTGTACTCTGACATTGCTTTCCAACTTCATTTGTCTTTCATCCTCTGTTAGTCGCTTTTATTTCTGATAGAAAAAAAATAATCCCAAGGATAGACTTGTAAATAACACAAATGATAAATTTGAAAAGTCCAAGTTAAGGAACAGGCTCTGCTCACTAACCTCCACAGACAGAAATAAAGTAGACTGTGTTCATCCAAAGAACATGAGATGACTTTCTCTCAGGAGAATTATTCATCGTTTTTGTACAGGTAATTTTGTCTGAAGCAGCCCCTGTGATTTGAGCAGTTCCTTCAAGAAAGGGAAAACAAAGCAGAAAAATCCCTCCCACAGCACACTGGGCTTCTTTCTCATATCATATCACTCTGTAGCCCTAGGAATATCCCTTTGAATGTTTCTTTGTCCTCTAACTGTGCTTTTGTCGTTGTTCAGTGAGGAAATGCTGAAGCCACATCAGAAAAACTGCTCATGTGTTCTTGGCATTCTGTAAGAGACACAAACCATATTCCTGCAGGGGTTTTAATGGGAATTGAAAGGCCTAAACAGGCTCCTCCAAGCAAGTCCAAAATCAGTTGCTATAGGAAAAAAAAATCAATGGTTAAGGAAGAGTCTAATTTACTACTTTTCAGCACTTTTTGTTTGCTCTCCTTTCTTCGGAAAACATGAAATAAAGGAAAGAAAACCTATAATCCACCCAGGCTGGGGTGTTTCAAATCCTGTTTGAAAGCAAAGTTGCTGGTGAATTCCAAAAAAGTATGGCACAGTATTATTTTTAAATACTGTGATGAGTTTCATCAGTATTTAAAAGAGGGGAGGATTCATTTGAAAAGCTGATAGACACCAAGATTTAATATCTCTGATAATTAACAACACATTTAACAGTAGTGGGAGAGCAACTACAACATTTTATAGAAGTTAATATCCTGCCATCCCCTTTGTAGGAGCTCCAATTTCCTTTTTGCTATACATAATCAACACGTTTTATTGGCCCATGTGTTATTATAATATGCCTTTTCAATAAGGAAAAAAAAAGAATCAATATCAGAACAACAATAAACAAATGAAAAAAAGGGATCAGGAACAATCATACATGAACAGTTAATATTTGTTTACATCTGTGTCTATGTTTGACCTTCCTTTACCACTGTAAAAACATGAAAAAAAAGGTTTTAAATATGAGCTGCACAGACTATTCATGGATATTTTGACTTCAAAGATCCCATGAGAATGAAATGGTTTACGGTTCTGCAGATTTCAGGATAAAACCTCTGCGCAAGTGTATAAAGTCCAGGACTAGAAAGTAACTTTGCTGGATATGAGTGGCAGCTGCAGTACAGGGAAAAGATTGTTTGATAGAACACATTTAATCAATTTATCATTCAAACAAGGATTTAAAGGCCTGAAGTGAAATAGCCACCAAATGAGGCTTAGATGGGATATTGGGAAGGAATTCCTCCCTGTGAGGGTGGTGAGACCCTGGCACAGGGTGCCCAGAGAAGCTGTGGCTGCCCCTGGATCCCTGGAAATGTCCAAGGCCAGGCTGGAGAGGACTTGGAGCAACCTGGGACAGTGGAAAGTGTCCCTGCCCATGGCAGGGGGTCAGATTAGCTGCTCTTTAAAGTCCCTTCCAACCCAAATTATTCCATGATTCAAGCTTCGTTACTCAGCTTGGTTGGGAATTTGGTACAGGCTATTTCTGAAGGATAAAGTTGACTTTTTATATTTATTTCTTGGCAGCAATGCAGTAACAATGTTATTAATGATGACTTTTTTTTTTTTTAACCAAGAGCAGAACTGAATTTGCCAGTGGCAAAACTCGAGTCCTTTTGTTGGGGTAACACCCATGCCATCTATTTCCCATCACATCAAATTACAGTGAGAAGGTCATGGGTCTGAGATGTGTAAGAATAATTGGGTACAATATTTTATTGTGATTTGGACATTAGTTTTGGTTAAACAGAAAGGCTCAATGACTACAAACATTTTTAGAGGTTTATAAGTAACCATTTTTAGAAGTATCTCAAGGGTTCCTTAATTTTTCCCAAATGAAGATTCCAGGGTCTTTGGGGTACAATTTTGTTTGTCACGATGAATTTCTGCAGTATACTGGAGAATTGCAGGGAATGGTTTGTAACTGGGCAATAACTTAGGTCTGGAACACAAGGACTATGAGTTGGATTATTTATAGTGCAGTTTACAGTAATTTGTGGCTTTTGAGTGAATTTCAGGAGTCACAAATCAAAAAGTATGAAGCATCCTTCTATGTAGCTGTCAAAGCAAAGTGAATGATATTTCACTGTTCTTTTGACATTCTATAGAAAAATCAGTATTTTGGAAGCTTCAGAACATAAGTTTAAAGCTCTACTTTTCCCCCATGTTACATAAAAAATGTATAAATAGAATTTTTTTTGTTTAAAATGAATAGAATAAAAATTTGTGCAAAAGGTAAGAATCCTAATGTACATTCAAGCAGTAGGAACAAAGCTGAAGTTTTTTAAACTTATTAAAATGAAAGTATTGATTTTGTAATTATAGGAACAATGCATAGCATTGTTGAAGTGCTAAAAAATACAGAATAATATAGGTTCATGTTAAAAGAGTACTTTTATTATCTGAGATTCTCTTAACAAATTAAATTTATCTTTTATGTAATGCCAGTCTAAATTGATGTCAGGATTATGAAGCTCAACTAAATATTACCCTTCTGGAATAAGCAACTTCATTGGTGGCTGCTCAAATATGGACAAATCTTATCTTTCTTATTCTTTAAAGAGAATTTCTGGAGAAAAATTTGAAGTATTACCTTTCAAAAGTAAAACCATTAAAAGACCTTCAAACATTTTGGATTTAAATATTTAGAACTGTTAAGCCCGATGGTCACTGAATTCCAAATTGAAGTTTTTGAGGAAAGGGAATAAACTGTTTCCTTGGAAGATTGACAGGAAATAAGGGACAAATGTTTGGTCTGGGAAAACTGCCTCAGAGTTTGGTGACACCTTTTTTTGTGGTAGTTTTTAATGTAAGTAAGTTCTTTAATTTCTATGACAATACAGAATAAAAGATTTATTATTTAGAATGCCTAAGTATTGTTCAAAGTAGAAATAGAATGCTTCTAAATTTGTATCTCTCTTTTTTCAAGATTGCATTTTGGAAAAAAGAAATAAAAAAGCAAATCAGGTTCTAATGAAAGGATGGAAAATTAGATAACTTTAAAGGCGAGCTAAAAATCGAGATGTGGGGGGGATTTTCCACCTCTGTTTTCATGTCAATCCCTGGATGCTCTTGTTGCATTTGTGCTGTACCACTGGTGACAAAAGCAGGACTAATGCACAATAAGGTGGTTATAGAGTATGAGGGAATGTTGATTTTGTTTTCTTCTCGAGGAGTTTCTGTTTTTTCTGGCTGGGGCAGTGCCTGACCCTTCCCCTGCTCCAACCTTGTACCAGTTTTCTTTAGGCTCCTGTGACCTTTATTTTGATCCCCAAAGCCCCATCAGAATGAACATAAACCCCAAAACCTGGCAGATCCTATTGACTATTGGTTTTATACAAGTAATTTGGTGACAGTGTTTGAGGATTCTTTCTAATTCAATACAAAAGCAACTCAGCTGCTCAGTGCAGCCGAGAGAAAAGCATTTGATTTCAAGCTTCATGTGTTCAATACAATAAATTCTTACTGTGTTCTGTTTTTCCCCTGTTATTCGGCTGTAAGTGTGAAAGGATATTTATGTAAATATATGTGCATGGAAAAAAAAAAAACAAAAACAAAAACCAAAAAAAAAAAAAAAAAAAAAAAAAAAAAACACCACAGCCCCAAACCTGCAGACCTTTAGGAGGACTCAATGAGAAAAAGTCTGCAGCTTCTCTGAGGATAACAAGCAGGAAACTCCAAAGTTGTTTGGCTGTTGTCCTTGTCTCTGCAGAATGTTCTTCCCTCTGGTGAGTGCAGAGAGAACTGGAGCTGAACTAGAAGAGGATTTGCTAGAATTTATTGTTAGAAATTATTTGGATTTGCTAGAATTTTAGAATTTATTAGCTGAGATGCCTGGAAACGCAAAGTGAAGTTTGAGAGTATCCTCAGTCTGCATTAAATTGGTTCTTGGATCATTTGGTGAAGAAAAAATCCTAAATTTACACAAGCTCCCAGGACAGCCAATAGTCCAATAATGAGAGTGTGTGCCTCAATCAGGATTCAAGCCTCTGTCCCACTTGCTTTAAGGCAAATACATCCATTCAGAAAGTCCACATCCACATGAACTCTCCACACTCCCACCAGGGTTCCACTGAAAACTCTTCTTCCCAGAAATCCCCCCCAGAATTCGCACTGAAAGTGTCATTGAAACCAGACAATTACACAGACTGGTCTGACACCTTGGTAAAAAACAAATGAACATATACATTAAAATCAGCTCTGTGTATTTATATAAGTAATCTTGTACTTTAAAATACTTCCATTTTATAATTAATTTCCACAATGGTTTCAGTTACTTTCATTTGTATTGTCAGCTGGATCCCAGCTCCTTTGGGACTTTTTTGGGAATTTTTTGGGTTATATGAATGTACATTGAGGGGTTTTTTTGTGAATTGCACTATCATCCATTAAAATCTCTTATCTCCATTGCTGAACCACAGACGATACAATCAAACAAGGAGATTATTGGAGATTATTGTGATAATCTCTAATTTAAGAGGGCTCACTTGAGCTGGTTAAACACTCACAGTGGGGAGAGGAAAGGAAAAATGGAAGGAAGAAGAAGAAGGTGGGAAGAGATGTGTCAGGGAAATGGTGTTTGTTATTTTACCTGGTTTTGAGAATGATGCTTCACCAGCATAGCTACTAAAATGCAGATATTGCTGAATGAATAATAAAGTAGATGTCATATTTCTGCTTTTGGGAATTAGTGTGTCTTTTCAAGTACATGTTAGCTATAATGAGGCTAAAGATTAAAACATTAATACCCTGGTTTTCCTTTCAAATAAATCAAAGATACCCATTGACTTACAAAAATCCGGCTTTTAAAAAATCCTTTCAAGCAGAAGGTTTGTGGGAGCTTTTCCTGTGATGTTGCTTGGTAGAAGATCTGGCCTAATAGAAGGGAAAGCAATTTAATGTAAGGAACCACTTGTCTTTGAAATTCAAATTGGGAATCTCAGTTTCCCCTCTTGCTGCACTGTTTTTTCCCAGCTCTCAGGGAAAATAGGTACAAAGTGGAAGGAAGGTGCCTTTTTTGGTTTTGACTGGTTAAAAAGTAACCACACTCTTTTTGAAAGGCTGCAATTTTCAAACCATTATTTCTAATGTATTGTTTTTTAAATAATGGAATGGGGTTTTTTGTTACCATTGAAAATGGAGTAGATTTAATTTTGTATTTTATATTATTATTTTTTTTTTTTTTTTAGGACTGGCTGTTTAAAAAATGTCTGAAGATTGCTATTTGTTCAGTGTGATGTGTGACTTGTGACATGGCAATTACAGATGATTGGATGCCAGGAATGAAATTACTGTCAAAGCCAACTCAAAGTTTCACATCTCAGTTTCTTGGAAAAGGTGGTGGAAAAGGTTCCTCAAGATGCTGTAGAATCACAAATATCACGATGACTGAAAGTGGGACACTGTGTAGCACAGAACTGAACAAGCAATGTGAGATGAAGTCCTGCAAGCACATTTTGAGGCTGAAATGGTAGAGGTGGTTGTACATGGGGGTGGCAATTGTTAGCAAATCTCACCATGGATCCACTTCTCTGTACAAAAAATAATAATCAGTTTTCTTACAGAGGGTACCTTGTCCAGTTACCAACAATCCTGCATTGATCAAAAATGGGAGGAGTGAGCAGGAGCAAGGGTTAACTCAATGCACAGATAGGGTTTTTCCTTTCTTCACAGTCAGAAATTTTTAATTTTCAGGGTCATGATGCACTTTTTATGTTTGACTTTTGCACGTGGAAAACAGGGATGTAAATACTGACAATTCCAGGTGCTCTGGTCCATGGCTCCCCCCTGCCTGGCAGCTGTTTGGAAGGATGTGAATACAAACCTTCCTTCTGAAAAAAAAAAAGCGATTTGATGAAATCTGCAGCAGTAAAGCAAATTTAAGTCTGATCTTCTCAGGTCACTGTTTGCTGCCTCCACATGTTATTGCACTTTTGAGAAACCACTCTAAACCAAAGTGCCAAATTGATTCAGGTTAAAACCTCCTGTTTATCCCAAGTGTTATTCTTCATCTAGATTACTCCTCTTCTCTTTCTTTGGTGTGTCTTTTTCTTGGTGGTGGTGTTGTTTCAGGTGGGGTTTTTTTCATTCTTTTTATTTTATATTTCACTAGTAATGAGGGATGAGTCTTCAGTACAGGGTAAAAATGAATGACTGGCAGCAACCCATAGAAGTGATGTCAGGAAATGCCTGAATTGCTGAACACAGAATCTCTTCAGAGCATCACCTTGAAAACCTTTTCTCACAATTATTGCAGCTGATTGCATTTATATCTGCACATACACCTATAAATATAAACAAACCACAGAGTAGTAACAGCCAATTATATTATTCCTGGAATTAGCCTGATGAATCTCCACCAGATTTTCTCTAAGGAAGCAGGGAAGATGGTTAAAAACTCATCTATCAATCTTTAGTTTTCATTCCACCCCCTCCCTTTTTTTTTTTTTCTTTTGAAAAAGCCCAAATTTTTCTAACGTGCTCAGCTAGGGAATCAGAAAGTAAAAGAACTCATCAGATTATTTTAGCAGAGAGAACTTCATTCAATTATCCACCTGTAGATGAAAGTACTTATTTACTTATTTCAGCCACTTAAAGAGTGATTCAGGTACAAAATCCTGTTGCCATCTCTGTTGTTTTGCCTTATTTCCTTTCTTTGTGTTTTCTCAGTCATTGATTGTAACAAATTATTGATCTTACGAGAAAACCCAAAAATTTCTGTGTGCCACAGAGCCAGCAAATCAGCAACAGAGTGTAAGTTCCAACATTCTTTTTTTTATTTCTCAGTTCATTACATCTTTTTAAATTATATTCTGCTTTATACTGACTTTTTCCTTTTCAGCTCAGTTTTTTTTATAGGAACCTCTCTCCATTCATGCTACTAATATTTTCTGCTCTCAGAAGTTTGAGGTTGTGAATTCTTTGCTGGCTTATCTTCAATTAATTGTGAATTTTCTTCATTCTCTCCTGGTTGCTCTTTTTCCAAATTCCTGATTACAATGAAAGTATGCAGAAGTGAATCATTGCTCCTGTCACTATGGTATCTATCCTCCCTCTGCTAAATATCCCAATTTTTTTTCCTGGGTTGATCCTGGAATTTGTTACTCACAGCTGACTCTCAGCTGACATCGCCATTCTAGTCCCTAAGATCAAATATTTCCTTCACTCTTTTCTTCCTTCCCAGAAAGAATTTATGCCATCATATGTCTGAAATCTTCTCAATACTGAGATGAACCAAATGCATTCTCAGTCCTTTTTTTAAGGTCAAACACTTTGAATAATAAATTAAGTAGATGAAAACAAGAGGAGTCTCAGTGACGGGGGATTCAGTCCTTTCATCACCAATTCCACTTCTCTTCAGATGAAATCTAACATTTACCATGAGAAAATCAAATTCAGAGTGAATTTGATTAAAATCATTAAATCAAATATCATTTATAACCTCCTTTGGATGTATTATTGATGGCTAGACAAAGTTCACCCAGCCAATTCCACAAAAGTTGTACTGGCAAAGAGGAGGAAATAGGTAGGGATTAAGAGTTACTTTATGCTTATCAAATTAAAGTTTGATAGTGACTGTGACAGCAGAACATATCATAAATAACTCAGACAAAAACAACCAAGTTCTTTTGTGTTAGCATCTTTCCAACCCAAATATTCTGTAAAAATTAAGGACACTAATTTATCATGTTAAAAATGACAGATTGGAAAAGCACATTATTCCCAAGCACATTCCCAATGGTATTTTCTTAAAACAGCAATAATTTTCTTACTTAAGTTTCAATATTTCAAAAGTATGGACTTTGAAATGGATTGGGTCCTCATGAAGAGCCCTGAGGATTTAATTGGGATCCAGGCCTTTGGCATATTTTTCAGATGTCTGTGCTCCCTGCCCTCCATTCTGAACGTTTAGGAACTCTGAACAAATACAAGATATTTAGAAGACAATGAGGATCACACAGGATCTGTAGAATTTTCTGTTTCACAAGACCAAAAGAAACAAAACATCAGTAGAACAAAAATGTCATTTTCTGCTCCTTTGTAGATTTTATTTCAACTTTACTCTTGGGGAACAAATATCTTAATACGCAAAATCTTCAGTCTCTTTGTAAGAGTCTGCATTTTCCAATTCCTTTAAAAGAACCACCTTGCATCTTTTAAATCATCCTCTATCAGGCAGAATCACACCATGATTCAAATTATCAAACTTTCCAGGACAATTATATGCTAACTTTATTTTTTAAAATCATTTTGCTGCAGCAGAGTTCAGTATATTATAAATGCCTTTATTCTGAAAAAAAACACCAAAAAACCAAAACATCAAAACTGTGCCATTCAAATGTCTCTAATTTAGCTTCTGAATGTTTTTTATCCACTAAAAATTGTCTGTGTTGCAGTTTTGTTTGATCATGACCAGTGGAGTATAAGGAAGGTTTGTGGTGTAGCACAAAGAATTGTTGAGTAACTTAAAATCTCTCTGGTCTGTCCTATCTAAAACAGTGAATAAAAGAAGGTTCTCTGCAGTTCTCTACAGGTTAATGCATTATATCTATAAGCAAAATAATAAAGAAAGAACTTCAATAACATCTTTTTTTTTTTTTGTCATAGATAAAAAATGGAAAGATCTGTTAACTATTTAAAAAATGGGGAGGAAGGGAGTAGCTGAGGTATTCTAATAAGAAGGCATTGAAGCTTTCTAATAATATATTTAATTTTTCTAACTTATAGGTTGTAAGTTTTGGTATAATGTAAAGCAAATAGAAAAGTATGGATGTCTCTGCTGTGATTATAAACATGGTGAATGCTGCCCATGCAAAGAGAAGAAATTGAGATTTCTCTACAGGTCTCAAAAATTCAGGTCAGATGTTGGTATTTTGAAGACAAGGCAAAATTCAAACAGAGAGAACAGAACTGAAGACATAACACGCAGCTCTTTTTCTGGCATCCTCATTCCTTGCAGTCTTGCCTCTGGAGAAAAAGACACTTGTCTAAGGACTTTATGACCTGCTGGGCAAGATACTGAATTTAATTGCATTTCTGGTCCTGGTTTCACAGACAATATTGCAATAAGAAATGGCTTGCTCACTTCATCCAACTTACCTGAGCTTTTGACACATTTTTTGAGGTTTAGGTGGTATATCAACAAACATGTAAATAAATTTAAGGCAAACCAACAGAGGAAAAGTGATGCTGGAAGCAGTTAAATCAAAGCTTACATTCGAGGGTTTTCTTTAAAATTCTGTTTAAGCAAACAGGAATTCAGATTTGGTCTCCTCTTTAGATTTTCCAGATTAAAATGTGTTTTGAAAGCATAAAAGCTCGACATATCCCCAGAGATATGGGCTGACTGGGAAATCAAGGATGAAAGGAGATATCACCCTAATCAGTTAATCCAGGTTGTCACGTTGTTACTTGAGCAAACTTTTACTTGATTTGCCAAAAAGCACTTAAATGTAAAAGGTAGAAAATCCTTTTCTCACATTTTAAATTTTTTTTATACATTCATAAAAGTTTCCTGAACAACTCTGTCTCAATTACCCTGCTTGAGTGCGGGGCAGGAACAGCAGAACTCTGAAGGTCTCTTCCAACCTCAACCATCCTCTGTGATTCTGCAGTTACTTCCTTTATATCAATTTTAAGCCATAAATTGAATTTCTCTGGTTGTCCCTCCTGCTGGAGATGAATTAAGAATGAACACTTTCAAAGCTCTCTCATATTCCTTCTCTTAATCCCTAAAAAAAAAAAAAAAAAAAAAAAAAAGGACATTTTGGCATGAAGCTGATAAATTCAAAGGCAGTTAAGCTATTGCAGGTCCAGATTACATCCTATCAATCAAATTAAATCCTTGATTTTACAGCACACCCAGTTTGGCAGCAATATCTTACAGTTTAGCCCAGCCCTCCACTGCAGGATGCCAGCACAATTCTGGGTTGAGCTATGCTTAAAAGATCTTCTGGATGTAAAAATCCCACAGAAGTGCTGGAAATTGTTTATTTTTTCTAAATTATTTATCACTTTCCTGGAATAGCTCTTATTAAGGGGCAGTGGTGATGGGTAGTATGAAGTACGGGATACACAAATGTGGCATTGTCCCTGAAACAGGAATAATGATAATTTATTTTCTCAGGATTCCCCTTTGCTGCTTCTTTCTGTCCATACCCCTCTCTCCAGCATAGTCACATTTAAGATGTACACATCTTATTCAATCCTGATGTGGAATCCCACAGGTTTTTCTCTGTGCTAAGTCTCATAACACCACCAGCATCACAAACTCACAATGACACCAGGACTGTGGGAGCTGCATTTTCCTCTGTGGACGTGAAGCTTCTGAAACCCCAGCTCTAGCACTGGACTGGACTGACACACAATTAGGGATCCCTCACACCCATGGGCTGCAGAAGGCCTGGCTTAGCTGTCAGCTTTTCCTGGCCTTGTGAAGCTTTGCAGCAAATTGGTGGCAGAGACCTTAAAAATGTGGTATTTGCTTTGGCAGAGCATTTCCACATGGCTCAAATCAACAGGGCCACTGGGTCTGAGTGTAACAGGGGACAGGTCACCTCTGCTGCTCTTGCATTATTTTTTTTTAATGGGTAGTAATAGAGCTAATCCTACTATAAAATTGCTGAGTATATCTGATTATTAATTATGTTTTTAAAACAGGAATAAAAAGAGAAAGGTACCTGTAATTGCCTCTCTCCACGTGTCCTGTAATTACCACAGGATATAAAAAATGTTAAAAATTTAACTTGGAATGTGCCACTATATTCCAGCATGCAGCATAACTACAAATGCAAAGTTTCCCAGTCCTCTATTCCTTAATAATCATGAATAAATATCAAAATCTTTACCACACTAGAGTTCTTAAAGGGGATCCAGGGCAAATGCTCAGAGGAGATGTGGGCCAGAATGGCCTCCCATCCATATCCCTCTATCCTGAGTCTGACATGTGGAAAAACATTCCTTGTCAAAAATGGCCTTTGTGGTCGTGTACAAAGTCAAAACTGACTGGGATGAGAAATTGTGAATATCATTGCTTCCAGAGGGCAGGGATAGATGGGATATTGGGGAGGAATTGTTCCCTGTGAGGCTCTGGCACAGGGTGCCCAGAGAAGCTGTGGCTGCCCCTGGATCCCTGGAAGTGTCCAAGGCCAGGCTGGACAGGGCTTGGAGCAACCTGGGACAGTGGAAGGTGTCCCTGCCCATGGCAGAGGGTGGCACTGTATGGGCTTTAAGGCCCCTCCCAATCCAAAACATTGGGAGTTTCCATGATTTTGAACATAGGTAACCATGCTTTTTAAAAGAGCACACAACATCCTAACCTTTGCAGAGCCTTTAGCTCTCCTGTAAATGCTTATCTGAGCATCAACCGCTTTTTTCTTGCCTTTAATTGACAACATAACAAAAACTAAATTCTGAGGAGTCACAGGAGGCAGAGTATCACAGCTGTCACCCCAGAGACCCATCCAGACCTGGGATACATAATGCCTTAAATTTTAGCTCCCATGTATTTCAGATTCTGTGCTGCCCAGGGCTGCAGTTCTGAGCCTCACATTCAGTGTCACTCAGCTCTTCACAGAGCAGGGAGACAAAACAAATCCTTTTCCTGCTGAACACCAAGGACAACTTTCAGGCCCAAAAGCACAAACAATGGTGGGCTGAAGGGAGGAACAGGAAGGATGGGACCTCACAACCTGGACCTGTAGTTGGACAATTAAACCCCAATATGCAAATGAACCAAAACCTATAAAAGTGTGAGACCTTGTGATGGGTCATCCATTTTGTGACCATTTTGGGTTCACCTTGGGTATAACCCTGGTCAGGCCCTGTCCTGCCCAAGGTGATCCTGGAGGCCTTTCAATAAATATCTCCTTTATTCTCCAGCTCTGTCCAGTCTCTGTTCCAGGTCAGCATTCCCAAGGCATCATATACTACATGCCCACGGGAGTTTTTGGTTCCTCCTGGAGTGGGGAAGTGGCCCAGCAGATTCCATCAGGAGAGTGGCACAAGGAAAACAGTAATCTGCCCAGAAACAGGGGGAAGAGAGCCCCAGTATTTGTGCTTAGAAATACTCCATTAGAGTACTGAAATTGTTAAAAATTATGTTTACATGTCCTTTACCACAAAGGACATCTGGAATGGGCATTGTGGGCACTTTGCCATGAGGGCTCTTGTCATGAAGGTCCTTTCAGATTCCCATATGGACCTGAAATGGTTGGGAGTCTGCTCCCAGGGAACAGGGACAGGAGGAGAGGGAACGGCCTCAGGCTGGGCCAGGGGAGGCTCAGGTTGGACATCAGGAGGAATTTCTCCATGGAAAGGGTGGTCAGGCCTTGGCAGGGGCTGCCCAGGGAGGTGTTGGAGTGCCCATCTCTGGAGGTGTCCCAGGAAGGGCTGGAGGTGGCACTCAGAGCTCTGGGCTGGGGACACGGTGGGGAACAGGCTCAGCTTGAACTCTTTGGTCTGGGAGGACAGTCCCAATCAATCCCTAATTGATTCTGGGATCCTATTAGTTTGAGGAAGACTTTTGAATTTAATTAATTCAATTGTAAAAAAAAAAAAAAAGAAAATCAGAGTCTGTCGCCCTAAGTTTTCTTGTCTTCTGAGTGTTTGAATCTTTGTAGTCGAGATTCTCATGCAGCTTCATGTAAATATTTAGAATTATCTACTTTGTTTACATATTTCTCCTCTGAAAGGAGTCCTGTGATTGATGGTGATGTTCACCTAAGAGGTCGAAGAGGTGGGAACCTGTGTAGCCAATCTTTTGCCTTTTGATAAAGTGCATTTATATGGAGTCAGAGAAATTAAAATAGAGCTCTCCTGCTTGACCTCCTGCTGCCTGCCTCGTTCTTTTGTGTCCCTAACAGCAACAAAGTCTATGAAATTTCTCCTGATGCTGAGGATGCCAACCCAGGAATTACCACCATGGGGGATTTATTGTACATGTTTATGTATTCCTTCAGAAACTGTCTGACAAAATGTTCCCAGCATATCCTTTGGTGTTTGGGGCAGCCAGTGTGCAGCCTCAAACTGTGCTGATAAACAGTGAAATAAACCTAAGGAGGTAAGAATTCTCCTTAAAACTTGAAAACATTTCCCTTAAGACTTTTTTCCTACCACTTCTTTTCACTCCATCATGCTTCCAATACTAAGCCCAAGACAGAAACACACTACCTGAAAACACTTAATATCAAAGAAAACAGAAACTTTCTCTGCCATTTGATTTTTGATCACAAGCTGCAAACACTGCGGCTGCTTTATGTGATAAATCTGTGATAGCTCAGCCACTCTTTCCACTCTTTAAAACTGCAATGCTTCTCCATGTAGGCTTCTCACATCCCATTTAAAAGAATAGCAAAGCAAAGAATTTGATATCAAAGATTTGTGCTCTTTGATAGCCAGGGTCTGTTTTTAAACCCATAGCTACATCTATGTATTTTAATTTTAATTTATATGGTTTTACTTAATTATTTTAAATAATATTTATATAATTTATTTATTTTATTGTATATTTATATTTATACTTATATTTATGTATATGGCTGTGATTCCTGATGGTAAGGATGGGGTGGCCACTCCAAAGACACTCTGCCATGACCAAATGGGAGTCACACATCGTGTTCCTCACCTCTGAGTATATCCTAAATTGTATTTTCATCCTGCTGTACCAAAAGCAAAGGTGTCTCTGCCCACTACTCTCCCAGCTTCTGAACTGGAGCTTCCTTATTCATCCACTGACAGTAGATATGCTGGGTACAGATAAGAAAAACCCTTCAATTCTGTTACTGTAATAATAAATGTCAGTGCCAAACCCCAATCTTTGCTCCTGCATGGTATTTTATGATATTGCCTTTCTGTCTCCTTGATGAATAAGCCAGCACAGTCTCAAAGGAATGGTACTTTTGAGAGGGTTTTTTTCCTCACAGAACCCTAGATTTCCAAAATATGCTGAAATAACAAATGCGTTCATCTTCTGGAAAGTTTCTTCTCTTTAACTAATGCTAGCAATTAACTGAAACCTTCATGTAAGAGGCAACAGGTCACTAAAGATTAGTAGAGGCTTATATTTCTGAGGGGAGACAAATAAAAAAGTCACTTTGGAAAACCTTTTGTGAACTTATTTTTAGTTGTGGTGTTTGTTTTGGGGAGGGGTTTGTTCTGTTTACTTTTTGTGGGGAGAGAATGTTTTGGTTTTGTTCTTTGGTTTGTTCGTTATGCCTGGGCATAGTAAAAAGAAGTTTCTGTCATAAAGGTCATCATGTGTTAAAATAAAGATTTTTAGAATTCTCACTAAGCCTCTTGAAGAGTTTCAGTGTTATCAGCAGGTTTCCTCTATGGTTTATGGGACAAACCTTAACAGGGACTCTTGGTGCCAATTTATGAGGGATTTTCACAAGGCTGACACAAAACAACTGCAAAATGGGAGTTTTACAATAGTCATTTAGTATTTGCTTTTACCATCCCTTAGCATGTTTTCTTTCACCAGTAAATAGAACTGTATAAAAGCCCGTGTTTATGTCTTTAATCTGAATTCTTTGCCATAGAAAGCCAAACATTGGACAGCTAAATGAAAGGAAATTAACATGTGGCTGTTCTTATCCACAATTTGTTTTGCTTCTCCAGACAATTGCAGTGAACGCATCACAAAAATTTATATATATATAATCCTGCTGACAAAGCTGCACATATCCTTAAAAAAATTTGTGTTTACCAGCTAAGTTGATGGTAGCAGTCAAGATGTGAATTTAAATGCAACTCAGTGATTTTGGGTCACATATGAAGAGACCCAAACAATGAAAAACCTGGTGAGGAGATGAGAGAATTTTCCAGAACTCCAGTTCTCATTTTTTTAGAATAGATTTGGTTGTTTCACCCAACAGAACTGCATTTTATATTTGTGGCTCATCATTTCATACATTGTTGTGAAGGACAATCCTCTAACTCTTCAGGACAAAGAGGACTCTGCTGTCTTGGCCTCATTTTGCTGCAGTTTCCCTGAGAAAAAAGGGCAATATTGTTAAATTTCCACCTGCCAGACTGCTTTTCTTCTGCACTTTTCATTTGCTTAGAGATATTAGAAGATTTGTAGGGTTTGATTACAGGATGTGTCTCTGTATTAACATAACATTGCACCATTCTGATGAAAACAAAAGACTGTAAAGTTAACATAAATTGTATCCAGGATATGATAAAAATCAGGTCATTAAATCCAAAGTGTGACACAAAATCAACTAAACCTATTGCACAATTAGGAAACAAAAGGAGGTTAAAACCAGAGTTTATCTGTTTTTAACAAGCTCTGTTTAAAGAGCTCATTAAACTCATGGAGTCTGAACCTTTTGTGTGAAGTTCCAGTCATGGAATCACAGAATCATGGTGGGAAAAGACCTTCAAGATCATTGAGTTTGACTTGGACTGAACAGCACCATGTAGAGACAACCTCTGTCAGGCAGAGATTTTAGTTAAAATCCTTCCAAAACTTCAATTGTTGCTCTGTGACTATTTTACATCCAGGATAACTGCTGTTGCTAAAGGAGCAAGCAAGAGTTGGGAAATGCAAAATATTCTTTCCCACAATTTTGAGAGTGCCTTCACTATGAAATCACAGTTTGTGGATGTGGCAGGAGTGCACTTCTTACACACAGAATCTGTTTTCCTGCTGCACTTCAATCCAAATTCCCCCAGGTGCTGAGTTTGCCATATCACATAACTGAGAGAGAAGAGGAAAGTGTCACCTCATTGACGATACAGTTTGAATTAATTCATTCATCTCATTAGTGAGCATACTTTTATCTTTGAAGCTTTTTCATCAGTTCTAGAAGTTATTTTTGCTGATTTCCCTGTAGTGCTGCTGCTCATGGTAACAGAATCAAACGCCTTATGATGAGATGTTTTAATACTACATAACTACTTGCTCTGGGATTAATGGTTAAGATTAAATCTCGTTATGTTTATAGCTTCTTACCAGGTATTTTTTCTTGATTAAAGTATCAGTTATAATAAAAAAAGAAAGTTAGTTATTCAGAAGCATCAATATTTCAGTAATCAGCCAATGTAACTTCCTTTAGGTCAGCTAGGTATTTTGAAAATCTTCCCTGAACTCCTTAATCAAATGAAATGAACCCTACAAGAAAAAAATAGTAGGAAAAAAGAGATATGATTCTTTTCCTCCAGTGACATAATTTACACTGTAAAGAGGGTGTAAACTCTGTTCTTTTCAGATCCCTTTTGCTGAAAGACACAGAAACACAGAATCAAAGACTGTCCCAAGTTGCAAGGGACCCACAAGGGTCATGAAAGTCCAGCTCCTGAGAGAAGTTTCACTATAAATGTCATTATCACATGAATAGAATTTAATTGAATTATTTCTCTTAGCTAGTGTGTTTTTCAGGATTTAATCCCCTAATCAATGAAAGGTTGCTCAGGAATCACTTGCTACAGGACTTCAGGTAGATACTAAAGATTCCAAGTTAATTTAAAATAGTTGCAACAATTAAACCCTCTTTTGAGGACAAAATGTAATTTAGCATAGACAGCAGCACCTGCTTCCACCTCGTCTTGGGGGAATCATGAAAAGACTTTTAAAATAAGAACTTGTGGTCTATAAACTAGTATCATGCACAAGCCATAGAAAATACAGCCTTAACAGAATCCCAGAGTGGTTTGGGTTGGAAAGGGCCTTAAAGCTCATCTGGTTCCTCTGCCTTGGGCAGGGACATCTCTCACTATCCCAGGCTGCTCAAACAGAAGCCTTCGTGGAGCCTTTTTCCACCCTGTGGGATCCTTGTTACATACAGAGCACAAATTTATGTCAAAATTTTGCAGGCAAAAGCAGGCGATGTGATTTTATTCTTTTTTTTAAAAAGGGAGCAGAATACTCTAGAGATATGGAGTGGAGAACACTAATGTTTAATGCTGCTGCCCCAGAAACATGCAGGATGGGTTTTACCCCCAGGGTCAACCTGTAGCTGGGTGTTGGAAAGGCAGCACTGAGCAGCCCAGGAAGCTCAGGATGTGTGGTTGTGCTGCAGGGAAGCTCCCAGCCAGCTGGTCAGGCTTTGCTGAAGCGGCAGCATTGGAAAAAATCACCAGCTCTGACAAAATCATCTTAGAACTCAAGCAGTTGCAGCCAATAAAGCTGTTCGTGGCAGTTGCAGCAGCAAAACTCTCTAAACACAGCTCAAAAGTAGTAATGGATTAAGATAAACAAGATTTTTTTCCCTTTGGCCATTTTTGTGGCTGAGTTATTTATAGATGTGTTGATTAAACTATTGGATGTCTATGTAAATGATATCAAAAAAGTTCTATGTTTACCCTTGCATATAAGCAGAAAGAAATTTTGCCAGCCTTGAAAAGCATGGGTGAAAAACAATGGAGAGTATTTTGGATGGTATGGAATGAGGTGTTTTGAGTGGAATTGAACACTGTATATGCTCTCAGGTACTGCCAGCACAAAGACATTTAGCGCAGGTGTTTGTGCAATCATGATGCATTATGCAGATTAACAGTGAACAATGGGAATCCAACAGTTCTGTTTTTATGTTTAAATATTTTATTTTCAGTGTTAAGGGTTATGGGATGATGTGCCATAAGATACCCATGTAAGAAGCCTTTCTGTTGGGTTTTCAAATATTTCTTCATTTCTTCAGTTGCTGTATTACTGGGTTTTGTAAGAGACAATTTATAAGACGATTTTGTAAGAGACAATACAGAAATGTTGCTTGGATTTTTACACACTGAGTTTGAGCCAAAAATGTTCTTCAGGCTATTGCAGTATTGGCATCGCTCCCCAAATGTGACTTGCAAAAATGCAGCTGAAAACAATACAGATGCAAATGAGTGAAAAATCTTGTAATTCTAATTCCATAATACTTTTATTTACTCAATTCAGCTGCTTGAGGTTCATTAAAAACACAAAAGAAGTGCCTTTTTTTTCTTTTTTTTTTTTCAAATATATGTTAATCCTGAACAGTCTTTCAGGCATTTGGGAGCACCAGTTTTGATTTACTTTATGAAACCATCACAAAAAGTGTTACCTTGGTAAAAAGCTGTGAATTGCAGTGTCTGAGCTGCTTTAAACCTATTTGAAGTTGCTGATAAACCATACAGGGAATGTATTCGAGTGAAATGTCTGGCACAGCTGAGAGGAAATGGGAATGGCTGAGCTTGGTGTCAGGGCTTTGTCCTGACAACAGCACAACTGCCCAAAGCAACCCCAGGACAACTCTGCTCTACCATTTTTAAGTGGCACAGTTGAGTTTTGACAGGCTTTGTTCAGCTGCCACAAACTGCATAAACCCCAGTGGCCTCAAAAGGCTTCATTTATTTCACAAGGTCTAGACCAGTTTGTTTTCATAGGGAATATTTGTTGTGTGGAAAATATCCCTCAGCTAGCCAATGGTTGTGTTCTTGCTTTACCCAGCTGCCAGTGAAATGTTGCTGGAAAGGCAGGTTAAGTCTCTAACTCTGCTGTAAGGCTCTTTTCTACTTATGACACTCAGACTCAGTGCTGAATGACACTACAAGACTAAATTTAAATCGTCTGCCTGGATTCTCTCAGCACCTTAGAGTGATTTGGGTGGGAAGCCACCCTGAAATCATCTTTTTCCAAGCTACCTCCACCAGACCAGGTTGCTCAGTCTCTCTCACCAGTATTTTCAACAATTTTCCATAAACCTCCTTAAAACCTAATATTTCCATTCTAAAGTGCATTTAAAAACTTAAAGACGAGTGTTGGACACAGTATAATTGAAATTATTTTTCTTCAAATAAATGTTTCTGAGCACGTTTTGTAGCATTGATCTAACTGGGGTTGTCAGTCTGTGCTGGTTTGGTTTCCCTTGTAGCTCTGAAATTAAAATTGTCTCCAAGAAATCACTTCAATGAGTACAGGAAGCATAATTCACAAGAAGAAAATTCAGTGGTGCAAATATAGACAATTTATTTACACAAACTGTAAATAAATTAAAGGATGATAGAGGTTTTGGAAATATACACATGGAAAAGATCAGAATACAATGTAAATTCAGAGGTTACAACCTCTTAAGACTGATTTCCCACAGAGAAATAGCTGAAATAAAATGAATTACCACTTATGGGGGAGGAAAGACCAATAAGTCATGTGTTTAGCCTCTAGAATCAAGCTCTAGACAAGGACAGTATATTCAGCACTCATAATTCCCTCTGTTGCTGCAGCAACAGGGAAGTAACAAGGGGTGAAATTAGCTTCATTTTAGATAAGGAATAACAATTTGCAGCTCTTCACTGTTCATTGGTGAATTTACAGAATGGGCATCCTCTGGCAGAGGAGAGAGAACTGCTTTATCTCCTGCAAGAAAAGGAACCTGGATTTATTATGTTCAACAGTCAGCTGGGTTAATAGGAACATAAACTGTTTAGGAGTGTAACACTTACCCACTCTCCCAGTTGTTACTGTTTCTTAAACACTCAACAAAGTATAAAGCACTATTAGCTGGGACTTTGCTTGGGAAGACGGGATGAGATTTAATGTTAATGGTGGTGTTATATCAATTAATACATACAAAACTTAAAGGCTAGAGCTTTAGGATGTTCTTTTTGAGTGCCTGTGGTCCTTCTCCTGATTTCTATCTGAAATTCATTCTTTCTCACATTCTCTTGCCCATTTTTTGTTGTGCCAATCTGGCTTTTCCTTAGGACTTACTCTGCTGATGTGTCTAGGGGATGAAACCATGTCCTGGTCATTATCTTTGCTTTCCTTTTGTTTTTTTGTTCTAACATTGCTTTCTCCTTATTTGAGCAGGAAAAAGGCCTGTTTATTAAAGAGTCCAATAAACTAATTTACTATAACTTTACAACTATTGGATGGAAGGCACTGTTGCAAGTTGTCCCGTTGTCATGACTACTGTGGAGCAACAGTTAGAAATAAGGAATCATTGTTCCAGACCTCTGCTCCAAACGTGTGAAAGCAAACAGCCTTGGAAAAATAAGTTATGATCAATAAATAGGATGTTTTATCCATAACAAAATAATTTCAAGAGCTATTATTTTTAAGACCATATCTACTTTGATTATAAATTGAGGGTGACTTTCTTCCTAAGGACATCTTTCTGCTTCCAATCAATATGAAGTTATCCAAATATTGTCCCTCTCAAAAAACAGGAGTAGTGGACTTCAAACAGCAGAAATTCTTCCTCTGAACAGGGTTTTAGCTGAGTCTTAGCTGTCACTAAATCATTCAGACTGCAAGCTCTGATACCTGAAGTGAGTGCACAGCAATTTCCTGGACTATCTGAGCAACCAGTTGCACATTGAAGAAGAAAACATGAGTGAGGTGAAAAAGAGACTTTCTTCTTTTTAAAAGAGTTTTTATGTCAATGTTCCTGTTTTCAGCTGCACACAGGGTAGGGCTGTGGGCTGAGATGTTTAAGTTCTGGGAATGCTACTGCCTCTCTCTTTCTTATTATTTAAAAAACAAAACAAATTATCTGGGGAAATGAATGGAGAGAAAGGAGATTTTCAAATACAGCAGGAAATGACACGACAGTTGTATTCTCCCAATGACTGTGCCTATGTCTGATGTAAAAAAAATTAGATGTTTTGGATGTAGTGAGTAATTGTGCCTTCCCATTCTTCAAGTGCTGAACTGATGTTTCTGAGATTTAAGAGTCTTGCAGAGAAATCAACTTTTCTTCACTAAGGATGTCTGAAGGACATTTCAAAATCTTATTGCTTCAGTGGGTACCTGCATGTAATGTTCTTACAGTGCTTGCCTTAAAATTAATAACACTTGGGATTCGACTGGGATCCTTCTAGCTTGTTATAGGAAAAATATTCATAAAAGGCTGCCTTAGTAATGCTGGAACCTTCAGTAATTATTTCTATTGTAATCTGGTAATTGTGTTTTCTCAGCACATGGAGGGATTAACATGCTGTTAACAGGATTAATATTCCTGTTCCTTTTGTACACTTTCCCCTACATCTAAAACCTTTAGAATACTTTTGAAAGACAACATTTCATGAGGCCATAGTTAATCAAAGCACAGGCTTGAGAAAAGTAGAATAAGTGCATTTATTTTTCTCCTGGACTTTCCTTTGCATGTCTTCGGTGTTCAGTATCACAAATAAAGGATTTGTGTCAAATGCACTGCCGCAGGCATAAATAGAGTTAAAATTTAGAGACTGTTTAGTGTCTGGATAAAAAGTTGTAATTTTATCCTTCACACAAGTATGTATACAAATGTTTAAATACATACTGTGAAAGTGAGCCAATGTAGCAAATCCCACATGCCAGAGAGCCCCACATGCTAGCTGCTCAAGCTGGACACTTCCAGGAATCCAGGGGCAGCCACAGCTTCTCTGGGCACCCTGTGCCAGGGCCTCCCCATCCCCACAGGGAAGGACTTCTCCCCAATATCCAGGCTGACCTTCCTGTTGTTTCCCATAGCCCAGCACTAAGGGTGAGTGAGCAGCTTTTTTCTTGTTTTGTCAGATCTGTGCCTTTGTTTTTTGTGGTGTTTTTTTTTTTTTTTTTCTGTGCTTTCTGGTTTCTAAGTTTTGCCGTTAATTTCTCAATTTCCCAGGTCCCTGACCAGATAATCTGGCTGGCATGAACACTTTCATGTACCCTCATCAGCTGACTCTCATCACCAACTTCTCTATTCGTCAGCCAGGTTTGTGGCTTCCTGGTTTACTTATTACCCTTTTTTTGCCTTGCAAAAGGCCCTTGACCAGATGCTCCTAAAGGAGCATGCACATACCCTCACACAGACCATTCACCTGTGTTTCATTGCATGTTGTTATGGAAACAACAGGAGTATGAAACAGAACTTAGATACCAGTGCAGGGTGAAAAAAACCCATGGATTCATTACTGTATGTATCTAGAATTCCATATGGATCATTCCTGACCCTGTCAAGATATCTGGCAGTGAGGATTTGCTTCTGACTTTCATCTCGACCGAAGTTCAGAATATATTTAGCAGCCAATGGTGATTTTAAAAGTACTGTGTCTGTGGTCTCTTTGATTCCACTGCTAATCAATAAATGGACTTGTGCTTCTACTGGCGTTGTGCTTCTACTGGCATTGTGCTCTGGGATAAGCCTGGATATGTAAAACAGCAGCAGTTTTCATTTAGGAGTCTTTGCTCAGCCTTTGGAGCTACAGCACACACCAGCACAACCTCCTGCAACTTACACCCTACAGCAGCTTCTGACACCACTTGGAGTAAACAGCCTTTAGTGTTAACAACTCTAATAATTGGAGCTGGACTGTGGCAAATCAGAGCCTCTGGTTAGCAGAGAGAACCCTCACCCTCAAGTTTCTGCAAACAGTCTCAAGTTCTTATATTCTCTTTCAGGTCTCAAGACTGTACTTATTTGAAGACAAACCAGCGGGACACTCAAAGTCATAACTACAATTTAATAGAAAAATTTAAATAAATGTAATAGTTCAGAAACACTGACAGAGTCAGGATACAACCTGACACCCTGTCAGTCAGGGTGGTGGCTGCAGTCCTGTTGGAATGATAGATGTGGTCCTGTTGAAGTCATCCTGTGGGAGGATCTGGTCTTCCTCTGAAGATCCAGTGGTGGTTATGTACCTTTTGTCCTCTGGGAATCCAGTAGGTAAGGACTACTGTGGTTTTCCAAGCCACGGATTATATCCAGGTAGAAATGCTGGGTTCCTCCCGCTTGTGAAAGCATCTCCCAAAGGGATGATGTAATTTCTGAGTCATGCAGTGAGCCCGGATGGCCCATTAACAGAAGTTATGGCTCCAAAGGGAGTTACCTGGGATGAGTCATGGAAGAGATGAAGAGCACTGTCCCACCTGGTTTTAACAGAAGGTGATAGAATACACACTTTTGGTCACACCTTTTCATTGTAACCCAAGGCATAGATTATCATTGCTTTGAAACTTTAAATGCAAATTTCAAGTCTTTTCCTGTTTAAATTTCAAAAAGTGTATTTCATTTAGCACGATCTCAGAAAAGTAATATACTTCTAAAAACTGTCTCAGTTGGTGCCAGAGGAGGTCCAGGCTGGATATTGGGAAAAAATTCTCCAGTGAAACACAGGAGAAACACATTGGAAGGGGCTGCCCAGGACAGAGAAGGAGCAATCATGCCTGGAAGTGTTCAGAATAGGAGGGGACTGGCACTTTGTGATGAGATGTAGTGGACACGGGGAGATTTGGTCAAAGGTTGGACTTTATGATCTTTGAAGTCTTTTTCAACCTTAATAATCCCATATTTCTATACTACATAGACGAATGTATATATATATATTCATATTAGACATGTTTTGATAATATCACAAAATTTTAAACAACAGATGATGAGCAGGGTATTTTTACTTTCTAGAATCTCAGTGTTTGGAATTACACAGTCCAATTGTTTTAATTGTATTTTTCTATGGCGTGTTTTAAAAGCACCAGTAAACAGGTTTATTATTAGAATCAGAGCATTGTAGACTCACAGAATATCCTGAGCTGTAAGGCACACACAGGGATCATGGAGTCTAAGTCCTGGCTTGAGAAGAGTAGGACAAAACCCTCCCTTGATGGGGTGGTGATGATATATTCTTTGTGCTTTACTCACAAGTAGGAATTTTTTCCACCTAAATTGCCTGGGGCCCTCTAAAGCAGTTGAAAGTTGCCTTAAATTAAAAGAATCCACCACTATTGGGGTGTAGTAGACTCCTGTCTTTCAAATAAATTCATGCAAATCTATGTTGCATGGAGATTTAGAGAAACTTATTTCCCCAAGAATTTCCTGTAGGCTCTGAATCTCTGGTCTTACACAGATCTGTTATTCCAGTTGCAGGACTCTGAATAGGGAACTCTCAATATCTCTGTAATTGTCTAAGGGAGTAGGATTTTTTCCTACCCAACACTTTTTCATTTGGATTTTCTAAATCTTTTTTCATCTCACTCTCTTTCATGTATTTTTATAACACATCAAAAAACCCACACAAACAAACAAAGAAACAAAACCCCCAAATTATATTTTCCTAAAATATAACAAAAAAAGCAAGTAACTTAAAATAATCCTTTGCAGTCAAATAATTTTAAATTTTATAGCGGCTCTATGCTATTTTTAATGCATATCTGGGTTCCTTATATCCAGTCCCTATTGAACTGCATGAACAAGAGAATTACTTTTATTCTGAAAAATATTAAGATAAAGAAACTGATCATCTGCTGCAGACAATCCAAGCTTCTCATTCTGAACAAAGTCTGTCTTGATGTTCAGTATATTTCATTTAATTAAATTCATAATGACACATAAAAGAGAAAGGTCCTTTCAGCACAGCCGAGCGGGAATTGACCACAAGAACTTCCTTTGTTCTGGTATCTTGGGCACTTTAGGATGTTAGAAGCAATTAATTGTTGTTGGCTAATTTAATCAAATGCACTGCTCTTAACAGACCTCGAGGGCCACTTAAATCATTTTAGGATATGAACAGCCAAGCTAAGCAATCTCCACTCTGGTACAGAATAAAACACTTGCCTGAAAACAACAAGACTGTTTTATAAACCATTTGGTGCTCCTATTGGATAAAAATGCAAGTGGGATAACACTGCTTAAAGACTGAAAAGCTCAGCAAAACAAAAGAAAACTAAATAACAAACAAAAGAAAAACCAACCAAACAAATAAACAAATTCAACTTAATTCTGGGAACACTGAGACTCAAATTATTCACTTTTTCTTCATAATGTTATAGAGTTTTACATAGGTGAAGTTACATATCCAATCCTTATTTTCTAAGTTTTAAGATGAGAGATGTTAGGGTTGAATTTAGGGTTGAGTTTAGGGTTGAATTTAGGGTTAATCTGAAGGAGTTGAGGCAGCTCAGCCTGGAGAAAAGGAGGCTCAGGGGGGACCTTGTGGCTCTGCACAACTCCCTGACAGGAGAGGACAGCCAGGGGGGGTCGGGCTCTGCTCCCAGGGAACAGGGACAGGAGGAGAGGGAACGGCCTCAGGCTGGGCCAGGGGAGGCTCAGGGTGGACATCAGGAGGAATTTCTCCTGGAAGGAGTGATCAGGCCTTGGCAGGGACTGCCCAGGGAGGTGTTGGAGTGCCCATCCTTCCTTGGAGATGTCCAAGGAAATGATGCCTTGGGAAGGCTGACTTGGAACAGAGTCTGGACAGAGCTAGAGAATAAAGGAGATATTTATTAAAAGGCCTCAAGAATACATCTTGGGCAGGACAGGGCCTGACCAGGGCTACACCCAGGGTGAACCCAAAATGGTCACAGAGAAATGCCTGACTGGTCACAAGGTCTCACACTTTTATCAGTTTTGGTCCATTTGCATATTGGGGTTTAATTGTCCAATTTCACCTTCAGGCTGTGAGGTCCCATCCTTCTTGTTCCTCCCTTCAGCCCACCCTTGTTTGTGGTTTTGGGGC
The DNA here is from genome assembly GCF_009819655.1 of Sylvia atricapilla. Lineage (NCBI taxonomy): Eukaryota > Metazoa > Chordata > Aves > Passeriformes > Sylviidae > Sylvia > Sylvia atricapilla. The sequence continues at coordinate 7,015,253 of NC_089148.1, forward strand.
TGAAAGTTGTCCTTGGTGTTCAGCAGGAAAAGGATTTGTTTTGTCTCCCTGCTCTGTGCAGAGCTGAGTGACACTGAATGTGAGGCTCAGAACTGCAGCCCTGGGCACACAGACTCTGAAAAACATGAAACCTAAAGCTTAAGGCTTCAGAAGGCCTGGATGTGGCACTGAGTGCTGGCAACAAGGTGGGGATCAGGCACAGGTTGGGAGGTCCATGGTCTGGGACCTCCAAGGTCTTTTCCTACCTTAAGGATTCTGGGATTCTATAGCAGGACCACTTAAATTTGCTCCACTAGCAATGTAGGTATATTTGAACAATTTTTTTTTTCCCTACAAATTCAGTATTAGTTACCTTGTGCATGTGTAACCCTTTGGCAGGCCCTGCTTTGTGAGATAAATAAAATGGCTGATTTGATAACACATTCCACCTCCTGTGACTTTATCCCAAGAGTTTGCAAATGCATCCACTTTCCCCTGTAACCTTCTCGTTCAGAAATTAAAATTGCTTGACAATACTAAATGCACATAATTGTTTAATTGAATTAGTGAAATATCATGTGCTGGTCATCTCCATAAATATTAACAGAAACCTTTTCAACTTATGTAAATATCCCATAAATAGACACAGACAACAAAAAAAAATCAACTCTTCCATTTTTGAACAAAAATGCCCTGCCACTGCCATCTGGTTTTGTGTTTTGTTTTTTTTTTTCCCAATTACATCCTTTGGACTAATACTAGAGAAAAATTGACACAAACTTAATAATGGAAGACACCTTTTCCTTCCACAAACCTTCTTAAAGTATTTCAGATCAGGTCATGGGGTAACACGTGGCAGAGACACCAGGAAATGACAAGCATTGTTCCTTGCTTTTCCTGTGTTTTCAAAATCAGAGAAAGTCAAATCTTTTAAGAAGTGTGCTGCTTGAAAAAATTCTTGTAGATGGTGACTGCAAAGCTTTAGATCAGAACATTGGTGACAGCCAAGGAGGCTTTCTGAAGGATAGGAAAGCTTAACAAAAATCTTCATCTGTTTCAATTAAAGAAAAGCATTTTGGCACACCCCAGAAGCAGAAATCTGCTGGAAGTTTTTGCTTTCTGGCTTCTCAGACAAAGCAGTTTTTTATTAAAAAAGACATGACTTTGATTACATATGCCTCAGACAGGCCTTGCTTTATGTTTGATGTTGATAGAGGGTTTCCAGTATTACACCTGATGGATTTTCTACAAATAAATTCTTGAGGATTAGCCCTGCTTTATTGCAGATGTTTTCTGAAGGAAGCAGCAATCCAGAGATATGTCATTTATGCTATTACAGGCCTGCATTTCTGCTGAAATGAATAGGGTTATTTTCTTAGATGATTTGTTTTGACAGCAGCAAAACGTATTTTAGAAGAGGGAAACTGATCAAAAGGGCTATCAGCAGAGCACCTTATTTATTTATTTAGTTATCTATGACTTCTAAAATGTATTTATGAAATTTATTACCTGAAATCTATATTTAGACATGGATTCTCTCAGTGACACACACAAGAGTTGTTACGTACATTGATTTTGGAAGTCTGATCCTGAAGGGACAAGAAACCAGCAACAGGAAAACTTTGAGCACCCCCAGCACTTTTCATGTCTCCAGTTTGAGTTAGTGCTTGAGGCTCCACCAAGAGTGATGTAGACACAAAAGGAATGAATTGACATTCCCAGCGTTGTGATTTGTGACTTGAAAACCTCCCTCTGCAGAGGGATTTCTCACGCTCGTTATTCCCACCACAGTCACCCCAGAGACTTTGAGAGTGATGTGATGTCCTGAGGAGAGGCGCTGCTGCCAGCACTCCTCCCTGCCCTCCATCCTTCAGAGGGAACTTCTGAAGGAGTGGTGGAAGCAATCCAAGGAGCAAATGAGACTTGAGTTAAAATCTTACAGAAACAGAGCACCATCTGACTTCCACAGGGGCTCTAAAGCATGGACTCCTCAGCCCCTTGCTTACACCAGTTCATCTCTCATTTTTATATAAAATGCATATAAATTAATACCAGCAACACATTCAAAGGAAATATGAGGCTGTGGTTTCTCTCTCATGGTTTTTAGACAAAAGCCCCTTGGTGTCTGTCCACGGGGACATTTTCTATGGCTTCTGGGCACGGATGTGTGCTGTTCCCTCTGACTCAGCTACAGGAAAAAGATCATCCTGCCTTTTAGGCTTTAACTCCTGAGGAGGTGTTTCCTGGAGCCACTCTGTGATCTTAGCTTTGTTCACACATTTAATTGCAATTATACCAATCCTTGTACTTTGGTTAGCAGCCTTAATTGGGCAGCAGGAGCAGCAGCTGTAATAGGATTATTTCTCAGATCTCTACTAGGAAAACTCTGCTACTTCTGTTGGCGGAGTGGGAGGCTCAGGAAGTTGGGTAGTGTGAGTAAGTGCCACAAATGACTTCTATGGAATTAGTTTATTGATTCCAGCCTTTTTTGCTGTGAAGGATTTCATGTGGTAAAACAAAGCCAATGGTCTTTGCAAGCGTGTTAAATGGTATTTTTGCCACGTGGAATTGTTAAGGCTAGAAAAGACCTTTCAGTCCATCAAGTCCAGCCCACCACCACCAAATTCTCTCTAATCCATGTCCTCAAGTGCCACATCCCCAAGTTTTTTGAAATCTTTCAGGGCTGGCAACTCCCCCACTGCCTGAGCAGCCTGTTCATGCTAATATCACTAGCATTATTTCTTTTTTCCTCAGTTTGTAAGTCACTATTGGAAGCCTAGTAATATTACTATTAGAGCTCCTATTAAAATGTACAGGTTTATTTAAAATGACCTGTTAACTATAGTTACCTAAAGTGCATAGATTTTATAAGAATTAACCTAAAATCTGATCAGGATGTTAAGTATATCTCCCCAGCCTCTGGCAGAGGATCCAATGCCTTACTGGCATTTGTCAGGGCAACACTTCTTAATTTTGTGGTTTGTATTCCTACAGTAGAACATTAAAATAGAATGAAAATATATGACATTTTTTAAAATATATAAGGAAATAATTTAACTAAGTAACAACAAGATATATATGTAATAATTCAAATTAAACACAGAAAAAATGCAAGCATGCAAGTGTATAAAATACAAAGTCTTTATTATCTCAAATGACATAATACATTAATACAAGTGTATATAATACAAAGTCATATTTATATCAAATAAAGAATAATATTTTACTCCTTTATTTCATATCACTGTGCAGCCTTTGAGATACACTATCCTGTTTACACGTCATTAACCTATAATGAAAATTCTAGTAGGAATTGGCTACCTCTCTTTGGGTTCATTTGGTCTTCTACAGAAAGAAAAATACTTCTGTGTTCCCTTTCATTTTTTTCTCGGAGTTTATTTTATTTTTTTAGAAAATTACCATTTATTGTCAATAAGACCTTGATCACTGTAATAGTAATATCAGAATTTAATAACTCTCTATGTTGTGATCCCATTATGTTGTGATCTGTTAAAGATCCCATTGACTAATTATCAGATTTCTGTTATGTTAGAGGAAATAAATATAGATTTTATTTTTAAAAAACATCAATCCATATTTTTCTTCTATTAAGCCTACCTTAGGTGACAAACTAATGTGAAGTTGTCAAGTACTGCCATGGCATGGAGCAATTTTAGCCCATTACCAGCAATAATTTCTTGTAAATCTCAAGGAAAGAGGGAAGACTTGTTCACTATCTCATTTTGTATATGGACATAGCTTAAAAACAATAAATAAAAAATTGAATAACTTGAATGGAAGAGAATCACATTGGGGAAGTCTTCTCTCTTTTTCTGATCATCATTTTAATTCACTTTTTTTTGTTTGTTTGTTTTAAATACAGAATCCTCTTGTGCCTCAAGAATTCCAAGGAGGACTTGCTGAAGCAAATACTTGAAGATGGTATTTCAAAAACAAAATGTGATCTTTGTGTCTAAATGAGGAAACTGGATCTTGTATTAGTTCTGTCAATCTTTCTGACTCTGCAGAACTAAAAATATTCATGAAAAAGACCAATTTTTGTACAAGAATCATTGGTCTGGGATGCTCCAATACAAGCCAGATCCAAAGCTTTGGGGTTTGCTCTCCTTGGAGTCACAAACCATCAGCCAAGGCTGTGGCTGCCTTGTAATACTTGGAATTTGTGTTTGTTTCACATTCTCTGTTCCAAGTAAGCATGAGAAAAATCTCTGGGTGCCTTTTCAGCTGCCTCTGGATCAGGTTTAGTGACATGCACAGACTCCCCAGAATTTCTAGAAAACTGTGTTATCTGTGCAGATCATGGGAATTTGGGGATTGAAGCCTCTGGTGTTTCACATAGATGGAAAAATATACCTCTATGTGACCTGGCCCATGAAAAAAATCAAGAGAGAAATGGCATAATTCCTACGGCCTCAAGATTTTTTCCCTATTTTCAACATGGTCTGGCTGAAGAGGAAGGAAGAAAAGGGAAAGGACTGAGCAAACTTGGTCTAGTGGAAGGTGTTCCTGCCCATGGAAGAGTGCTGGAATGAGATGGTCCTCAAGTTCATTCCCATCCCAAGCCACTAATGATTTCATGGTTCCATGAAATTCAGAAATCTTTGTCTCTGCTTGGTTCCATGACCTGGTGATTTCACAGCTGCTGTGTTTTTATCCCAGGCTGTGCTTCCAAGGCACTCCAGCCACTCAGCAGAGTTCAATATTCCTAAAACTGAGAGCACTCTTTACTTTACAGAGCTGAGAGTCTGTAGCCTAAAGATGCAGTAACCATGTCACTGTGGGATATCCACAGTTCATCAGTGTGGGCTTCACTCGTGCTGTCATTCAGATTTGCAGTGATGCCATGATGATAACATTTTATCATGATGTTCTTTTTGTTTTATTCCTTTTGGCTACACACAGTGCCAGCTTGACCTGAATTACCAGATTAATAAATCATATTAATAAGACATGATAAAGTAAAGCAGTCAATCACTTACCAGTCTGGAAGGAGCTTAAAAACAGAAGATTGGTGGGAGTTCTCAGGTCAGGTACCTCTCACTCATGGATCTCTCTCCTATTTTGGAGTCAAGCACAGGAAGACATCCCAAGCAGGAAAATTCATGCCAAACTTAACAAGATTCTTAGGTCATTGCCACTGTTTTTATCAAGTTCAGTGGAGATTAAAAAGTCACTTTATAGCCACTTGCTACAAGATGCTACATATATTCTGTTGTCAGATGGGAAAGGATTCTACTGACTGGTGGAATAATGAATCACGGAGTCTCAGAATATCCTGAACTGGAAAGGACCCCCAGGATCATCCAGTCCCTGCACAGACACCCCAAAATGTTCTTAAAAATATGAGCCCTGGGAACGTCCAAATTATTCAGAAGAAAAGAAGAAAAAACAACAATAAAAATCTTCAGCCTCAAAAATATGTTCCCTAAGATGAATTGGAGGACCTTACTGTTCTTTTTGGTATAAAGTTTCTGGTAGCGACCTTGATACTGCTCAATAATTTCATGTCCCAAAATTGCCAGGAGGAACCTAGGGTTTTCTATCTAGTTATTTTCTGTCCTGGAAATAAACTAAAAGATTTTGTGGAAAATATAAGACCAGGGTGGAGATCACTGAGTGCAAAATAATCCAGAGTTTGTGCCACTGTTAAAGCTAAAGACAGGATTAAAGAAACGTAAAAGTTGTCACTCACACCTGCACTTGGCAAATTCTGATAGGCCAGGCCCAAGACAGGCAATAAGCAGGAGTTGTATGTATATATTTGAATAATTATTTCCATCTGACAGGAATTTCACAACCATCTGCTCCTTCAGGTGAAAGTAATTTCTTAGTGCTGTGTAACTTCTGACACATTTTCCTTACATATTCGTGGGCATTTTACACGTAAATACTGATTTCAACATACTACACAGCATTTGTAATTTACAAATGCTTGAAAATGATGTCTTAACTCCCCTGCTTGTGTTTTAAAGTCACTTTACATTCAGTGGTGATGTAGAATGAGACATCCATGGTTTGCCATCAACATGGGGAGAAGCATTCTTGTCCTGGACTCATCCCCCAGGGAACTCTTTTGACCTTGCTCGTTAACAGAGGGTTTGTGGCGAGATGCAAACGAATGTAAATTGCTAACACAGTACTCCTCAGTGCCAGGCAGTGCACTGGCCTTGTGTACATTCCAACACTCTGAAAAAAACCATTACCCAGGCTATCATTCGTGTTCTTTAATCCCAGATTCCGAATTTATTGCCTTTTGCCCGCCTTCCGCAGCTCCCGTACCCGAGAGGAACACGCCGGGGGTAATTAATGACACACTGCTTAATGAAATAATGGAACTCAGGCCCTAAAGCCCTGCTACACTCTAAAGAATTGTAGGAGTGCTTTTCACTCACAAATTAGGTTTGGCAGGAAGAGAGAAAGCTCCCCGTGATTTACTGAGGAAGCTGTGTCCTGCTGTCAGCGATTCCATGGGCTGTGCTGCCCTGGCTTCTTGTGTCTTTCCACCTGTGACAGCTGATGGATTTCTGCTGGAATTCGGCAGCAGGGCTGCATTTGCCTGGAAGTTGGTCCTTATTTAAAATACCCAAGTGGAAGACTTCAATGGAGTTCTAGGAATGGGGCTGAAGTAGCCTGTGCTGGGAGTGGCAGTCTCAGTTAGACAAGCCGTGACTGCTGGCTTGGATTTATCCTTGCTATGTGCCCACAGAACAGCTTTCCACAAGGATCTGAGTTCTCTAGCACATTAGATGATTATTTCCTCACTGTATACTTTGGCCTAAGGTGGGGAGGTTGACTTGTTAATCAGGTTCAGGGAAACACCTTCAAAAGTGTGTTGGAAGAAAAGAAAATTTGGTGTGTTACGGAATTATAGAATCACAGGGAGGTTTGGGTTAGAAGGTACCTTAAAGCCCATCCAGTGACACCCCCTGACATGGGCAGGGAGACCTTTCACTAGCCCAGGTTGCTACAAGCCACATCCAGCCTGGCCTTGGACACTTCCAGGGATCCAGGGGCAGCCACAGCTTCTCTGGGCACCCTGTGCCAGGGCCTCACAACCCTCAAAAGGAAGGATTTCTTCCTAAAATCCCATCTGTCCCTGCCCTCTGGCAGTGGGAAGCCATTCCCTGTGTCTTGTCCCTTCATCCCTTGTCCCCAGTCCCTCTCCAGCTCTCCTGGAGCCCCTTTAGGCACTGGAAGGGACTCTGAGCCCCCCCAGCTCTCCTGGCTTCAGAACAGAGGTGCTCCAGCTCTCAGAGCATCGTTGTGGCTTTCACACAACTTTTTCCAGCAGATCAAAATCTTTCTTGTGTTTGGGGCCCCAGACCTGAACAGTATTCCAGGTGGGGCCTCACAAGGGCAGAGGAGAGGAGAAGAATCACCTCCCTTGAGATGATACTTGTAGGAATCCTGCCTGTCCTATAAGGCAGATTTTCAATCCATTTTGTAAAGCTGTGTCACAATTGCACAGAATTGTGTTGATTTTACAGCTCATGTACTTAAGGATTATTACAGATTTTATCCTTTTTTCCTCATATGAAGAATCATAAAGAGAATAATTCATAAACTATTGAGGGATCTTCAGATAAAAGCACCAAAGCCAGAATCATTCAACAAGCTCAGCATCCACAATCAGGTAAAGGGAGGCAATCACTCTGTGACATTGATTCATTTGTAGTGAGTGGCAAAGTCCCTACTGATTTCAAGGGGCTGTGGTCTCGTCCTGCATGTTCCAATGAGCTCATGTTTAGGTTACAGAGCTTTTTGAACATTTACCTAATGGGATTGCAGTGGCTGCTGCTGAGCTGAGCACTGCTCCAAGGCTGGGACATACTCAGGTGCCTAAAGAAAAACCTTCTCTGGAAGAAAAACTGTTTTTTCAGGAAAAGCTGGGGAGAGCTCACCCCATGGAAGTCCAGGCTCATCTTAAATATTGATTTTGTATGAACACCACATGCATTGGGCTCTGATACCTTCTGAGGCACTGCCAGGGCTGCCTCCCCTTAGAGTGCCTGAGAAGGAAGGGACAGGAGCTGGGTGTTTTTCTGGTCCAGGGAGGTTCTCCGGGTGCCTCTCTGTCCCATCTGGGTCACCAGAAACTGATGCCTTGGGAAGCATCTCTGGAACAGAGACTGGACAGAGCTGGAGAATAAAGTAGGTATTTATTGAAAGGCCTCCAGGATCCCCTTTGGGCATGACAGGGCCTGACCAAGGCTACACCCAAGGTGGACCCAAAATGATCACAAATGGACAAACAGTCACGAGGTCTCACACTTTTATAAGTTTTGGTCCATTTGCATTTTGGGGTTTAATTGTCCAGTTACACCTTCAGAGTATGAAGTCCCATTCTTTCTTGTTTTCCTTCTTCAGTCCAACATTGTTTGTGTTTTTGGGCCTGAGACTTGTACTTGTTGTCCTTGGTGTTCACTAGGAAAAGGATTTGTTTTGTCTCCCCGCTCTGTGAAGAGCTGAGTGACACTGAATGTGAGGCTCAGAACTGCAGCCCTGGGCAGCACAGAATCTGAAAAACATGAAAGCTGAAACTCAAGCCATGACATGGATGTTGGGCTGATCCTATCCACAAAGCAGCAGTGAAGGTGGCATTTTTTAAATATATAGACAGTATAGATGATGAAATTTCAGTTAGTTTTTTTGCTGACCTTCACACACATCCTAGGGGGCACCAGGCCCAACATTGACACCCATTCCAGGGGTTGTCTTCTTCTGCCTCACTTGGAGTATTGTGTGTAATTCTGGGTGCCACAATACCAAAACAATCTACACGTGTCCAAGAGTGTCTGAAGGAGGGATACGAGGTTGAGGAAGGGTCCTGGAGGTGCCATATGAAGACCAGCTGAGGGGAAAAGTGAGAGCTCGTGTTTATGGTCCTTTCTTTAGCAAAATGAATCACAGCTCTGAAACAGAAACACCAAGATTTAGGAACTAAACTTCCTAATATATACAGCTCTACTTCTTCCCATGAGCTAAACTCAATTCAAGAATACTTTTTTTTGGCATCATGTACCTGAATTCTGTAACACAAAGTCTGATCATTAACTGCTTGTTTTCAACTTTTAATTTCACCTCTTTGGGCAATGAATATTTTCTGAGAAAAAAAGAAAAAAAAAAAAGATTTTTTTTAATGAAAACCAAAAGGTATTCTGAAAGCAGAATATGATGCTGCTCTGTGCAGTTACTCTTTACAAGTTTTATTGGATGTTTTCTCTCCTGAGATACACAAGGACAATTTGATTTTTCAGTTGCTGGGCCAGGTTTGGTCGAGCTGTAATGAGTCTTGCAATGAGTTCCCTCGTGATTTATCATGATTTGGATTCATCTGGGCTCTCAGTGTGTTGCCAAAGTTTTACAGACCTCCCCATGAGGCTGATTACTGCCATAGAGGAAAACTGTAGGAAGCCTGGCCAGAACTGTGTAGTTGAAATCTTTGTCAAGGTTTCATTCTGTCTGAAAAGCTGTTTTACCTTTCCTCACATGTGCATGTGAAAACTCCTGGTTAATTTCATTTGGCCTTTCAAAAATCAATTTCTCTAAGACAGCAGTATTGCCAATTATTACTCTGCCTCTGTCCGAATGTGCAAAAGAAAGGGAAAAAATAATACTTGTAAAACCAATATAAATTAAAATCATCGAAGCATAGAATCATAAAGGTTGGAAAGACCTTAGAGATCATCAAGTCCAACCTTTGACCAAATCCCACTGTGCTCACATATCACAAAGTGACACAACTACTCATTTGAAACAAAATATCAAACAAAATATTATTTTCAAAAGCAAGTCCTCTTCCTGAATTCTGCTTTGGAAAGCTGCAGCATGAAGTCAGAATCAAACTGTTGATTAATCAGAGTGCTGCCAATTTTCAGCTATATGACTTGGAGCAGAACTGGGATCTTTGGTGCCATATCTTCATGGAAAAAATACATTACATGTGGGAAATTTTTCTTTTTTCTTTTGCTTACCAAATGAACCTGAGGAAAAAAGCTGGGCCAAAAAAAAAAAAAAAAAAAACCAAAAACCGCCCCCCCCCCAAAAAAACAACAAAAAACCAAAACACAAAAAACCCCACCCAACCCCCCAAAACAAACAAACAAGCCACAAAAAAAAAAAAAAAAAAAAAAAAAAAAAAAAAAAAAAAGTCAAGGGAGATCCTGGCTCACAGTTTACTCTAATAACTCTTGAACTTTGTGGTTCCTTCCAAATCAAACCATTGCATGACTCTGTGATTTTACGATTCTGAGATATTTTGCATTTGTGCAGTTAGTGTTTGAGGAAGGAAGTGATTCCATATTTTATCAACAGGACACAAGAACTGCTCACACAACTGTACAGGCAAGTCCTGTGTCCTTTATAATAACATAACTTTTAAAATGTTATGGGTCTTAGGTTTAGTTTTGCTCCTTGACCCACTCAATGTGATGGACACACCTCAGCTCTGCTCTCTGCTGGAGGGAGGGAGAAAGGGTATTTCATTGGCTTTGGGGTAAAATTGAAGTGAGAAATTGAACCTGGGTATCCCTTTGAGGGGGTTAGAAACATCACCAGGAAAGAATAACTACATACTGTAGAGACTGACCAATCCTCCCAGAAGCAGCATCTCAGTGATGCAAGGGATGGGTAAAAACATGTTATCAACTGTCCTTTGTGAATGCAGGAAAGAGGCTACATCCAGGTAAGAGTTTAGGAATGACGAGTCATATTTTACACAAGGTTACCATCAACTGCTTCTCTGCTTTCTCTTCAAGGAAGAATGTGGAGTAAAGAGGGATGTCTGAGGTCTGGACTGGGCTGGGTGTTACACACAGCAGGCAGTTGTTGGAACCCTGGGCACTGAGAATTTTTGACTTGGAAAAGGCTTCCAAAACTGAATGGTAGAACTGGGATCATGGGTGTGTAGTTTGAATAGAAGTGTGTAATATCACATGGTGGAAAACTTAGAATTTAAAGTTTTAGAATAGAGTAATATATACATATTTATATAGCAAGATGGAGGTTTTAGGGTGAAGGCTAGTCCTTATTTTTCACCTTCTTCTTCATGAGTCTGGGTGGTATTTTGTAGCTGGATAGAAGAATCCACATTGCGGGCCACGGGTGATGGGTTATTGGGTTAGAAGTAAAAAATAATTTAGGTGTTATTTCATAATTGGACATTTTATTCTTAAAAGGCCTTGTAGAGAAAGAGATAGGAGCCATTTTTTAGTTTGTTAGCTAGAAGTCCTGTAGAACTCACGGTTTATGAGACTGTAATATAAATAAGAATTAATAAACATCTCTGTCTGAACAAGAAATACTGTCTCGAGCATTTAATCCTGACTCTGGCAGAAAAGAAGATAAAAAGCAACAGGGAGTGAACCCCATCTCCTCCTACCTCCCTCCACAAAGTGCAGTGATTATGGCTCTTGTGCCTATTGTTTGGGTTGCCTCTGGAAAATGATCTCCCAGTCTCCTCAGGAGGGCACAGCAAGGGAAACAGGGGCCAGGGAAGGAGGAACCTGAGCCCTGCCACCACCACTGTGTCTGCTCCTGCCTGGCCTGGGGCAGATGAGCTGTCTCACACAACATTTGGAGGAAATCAGAAATTTTGGCATCTTGCATATTGTCCTGCACGTCGAGGGACAGGCACTGAGCTGCTGCAATGCTGATTTTCAAAATACTGGGCACTCAAGCCTTTAATTTCTGCCAATTTATGTGTGGTAAGCACAGGACCAGGAAAGGCAACTACAGCATTAAAGCTTGGGAAGATTTTACTGAGACAAAGTGCAGCAGAAGCAGAGCTCTCAAAGGAGTTGGTACAACACTAAGAAAAAAAACAAAACAAAAACAAAAACAAAAACAAAAACAAAAACAAACAAACAAAACAAAACAAAACAAAAAAAAAAAAAAAAAAAAAAAAAAAAAACAACGAAATATTTTCATTACTATGGTGTGACAATTTTGAGGAAAGCAAATACATTGACAGTCCAAAATATACAGAAAGAAAAACTGTGCTAAGCTGCCCACAAGGCAAATTCATTGAGAAAGGTGGAAGAGGCAGTTCTTCCAAATGTGCTGAGAAGTCTTTCTGGCTAAATTGAATTTGGAGTGTGTCCCAGGTACAAAACAGTGTTAGCCAGAGTTCTCCAGATGGAGATTATCCTGTGCCAACAGCTAACTGTATCAATGCTTTTCATTGACTTTGGTGCTGCAGAATGAAATGGCAGCAAAATGTCCAACATATGATTCCTTTTATTACTCCTGATGCTATAAGTGACACTTTCCCTGGACTATCACCACGTAGCAATTGTTATTCACCACCATCAGTACTGTTTCCACCTGTCAAATCATGAGTCTCGTTGATTAGTTTGATATCTTAGCAATGAAGTTATCTCTGCCACCTGATTTAATCCATCCTCTCTTCTGTAGTTACTGCCTCACTTAGGGAAAAAATAAATGAACCAGCATGGAAATAGTTGAAGTTTTAAATCACAATTAAAATTAAAATACTAATTTCCAGAACTAGAGCCACCTACAGTATATATTATAATAATAAAAATTCTTCAATATGACAGAAAAAAAATTACCAGGGGAGAAATCCAAAATTAATAATGACTAGATGTGCAAACATTGAAGAATATGAACAGTATCAATGCACGTCGCTGTAAAGGCTCCTGGATTTCTCACAACTGTCTCAAATTTCTCTCAAAAATCACAGTGCCATTTCACTTAGGATGCTCCCAGGAGGCAGAGCTAGCAGGTAATTATTTTTGATAACTTTTTTTTTTCCCTACCTTCCAGCACTTTTCTATGTACACTGAATATATTTAACACTTCATTATTCAGCAACCATTTACCTCACTTATAATTAGAAATATGTGAGAACCGCTGAGTTTTTTTATAGGAACTTTTCAAAAACACACACAAGCTGCTGTGAGATCCTTAACCCCAGCTGGAAAAAAAGTAAATGAAACAAACTAGAACATATCATAGACAAATAAAATCAAATCCTGTCTGACAACTTTTGTGTCTGCTCAAGCAGATACAGTTTTGGAATTACTGATATATTAAGTTTTCATCCACCTTGGAAAGAGCCAGAAAGCTGGTGTACTGAAAATGCTGACAAACCCCTTTCAAAGGTGCTGCCATGGGATGGTGATATAATTAGGTCCCAGAGTAAGGTACAGCATGTTGGTGGTGCAGGCTGTCAGTAATTCTGCAGTGATTTATGGGCTGCTGCAGAAGAGCACCAACAGGACAAGTGGCACAGCATACGTTGTTAAGAGGAGACATTTTCCACTAAACCCATCAAGGGAAACGTTATCATCAGGTTTTACAAAGGACAGATTTTCAAAGATGAGTACAAATAATTCTCTGCTATAATTCTAAAGGGTGCAGACAACTTGGTAACCTCCTTTTTTTTTTTTTTGCAATCATGGAGTATCTGTGAATTAAAACCCTCAGGAATGATGTGGTATAGAAACAGCATGGAATTGAAAGGGTTTTGTCCATCTGAGGAGAGGCTGAGGGCACTTGGTTTGTTCAGCTGGAGAAATGGAGGCTGAGGTCAGACCTCAGCGAGGGCTGAGGAGCAGCAGAGGGACAGCACCCAGGGAATGGCTGGAGCTGCTCCAGGGTCAGGCTGGAGATCAGGGAAAGGTTCTTCCCCAGAAGGTGCTGGGCACTGCCCAGGCTCCCCAGGGAATGGGCACAGCCCCAAGGCTGCCAGAGCTGCAGGAGAGTTTGGAAAACCCTCCCAGGGGATGCCCAGGGTGGGATTGTTGGGGTGTCAGTGCAGGGACAGGGGTTGGACTTGATGGTCCCTGTGGGTTCCTTCCACCTCAGGATATTCTGTGATTCCCTGATTTAGTTTCCAGTTGAAGTAAGTGTTGGTAACCAAACCAGTAAGCAGGTAAATAAGCTGTAAAGTGCCCACTGAGCTCAAACTCTCTACAGCCACACATGGCATGGTTGGGCAGCAGGCACAACACAAGATTTATGGCATGTCAGGAAAATAGAGCAGTAATAGTGAGCAACTGTAAACAGGGGGCTCTCAAGAAAGACAACAATATTGTGTAAATGCCTTATTATATTAGCTTGTCTGCAAGAAAAAAATGCTAGAAAATTATGTAAAAATAACTTCAGACAACCCCTACTACACTCCTTGTTCCCTCCTCCTCCTCCTTTCTGCTACAGCTTTTTTTCTTGCACTAAATTCAGAAATGTGTTCTCACCTGCTGATTCAGGTCTCTTCACACATCATTACATCACATCTGTTTAGATGGCACATTTCTACACACACATATGCAACCCTGTGGTTGCCTGATATGCCATTTAAATGAATGAGAGAAATAAAAAGTACCAAAACAATTAAAATCTATTTTATTTAAATAAATCAGATTATACATTGCTCCCTCCACTGGGAAAATCAGCCTGTGGAAAGAGCTGCCTCATGAGCTGATGCTCAAAAGAGCAGATGACAGCCAGCTGGGCAGTGAAAGACAGATGTGACAGATGTGACACATTGGAGGAAGACTTCCTAATAACACTTCTAATAAATGTGATACCACTCAGCATGGTACAGGATCACATAGGGATGAAGGGTCCTGTGACAGCTTCCACTTTGATGGTATTTGTGCAAAGATAAGGGGCACTTTATAAAAAATAAGGTACTTTCTCCATTATCTTTTCTTCCATAGAAAATGGAAGTTATATCTCTTCTGTGCTGATTGCAAACTGAAGTGTACTAAATCTTGATTATTTTGGGATAAGCCACAGGATATAACTGATTTTAGGACAGAACACTGCAATTCCAGGGACATCTAGGTACAGATCCGGAGAAAGAAGATCAAACTCTGCTCCAGATTCCTGCTTCTGATACTTTTGTTTGGCCCAGTTACAGTCACATGAGCTTCATTTGGTCTTTTTTATCAAAAGCTGCGGTTTTGGTGAAAGTCTGCCACTTCTGATAAAAGTTTTTGTCCAATGAATTTTTGTAATAACAAAGGAAGCTCCACTTAGTTAATAATTTTTTGATTTGGTTTAAGTTTAGCATCAACCTATTTTTTGTATGTCAAGAAAAAGAATCAATGAATGCACAAAAATTTAATTAAAATTTCATCTGACCTTGGACAAAAAATTCTATCAGAAGCGGCAATTGGAAAAATTATGTCACCAAAATCACAATGTATTTAATTCTGGTGAATATTTTCAATTCAGTTCCAAGGCAGGCACTACCCTTTACTTCTTTGCTTATCTTCCTTTTTGCCTTTTAGATCTTTAGGTTTTCATATTGCATTAATTCCAATAATTCCATTCACATTTCTGATCAAATGAACATTCTGTTCATATAATTCAAGAATAAGTAGAGCCCTGGCAGGGTGGTGATAATCTCTTATTTACTAAGTTTTAAATTGCTTTTCTTCTTTTGCCTCTTTTAGCCACCATACAAAATTATGTAGTGAAGTCTTTGTCCTTAGCTCTGTAATGTGCAAGTAGAAATTTCAGAATTGTTACACTGCAACTACAATTTTTGACTAGGAAAGAAATTATTTTACAGGGAGTAAATATAATTGTAAACTTGGAAATGTAACCTGGATTCTCAGAGTTATTTCAAAATTTAAAATATCTCATCAAAAATAGAAAAGGTAGGCATCTAATTAATAGAATTCCAGTTCCATGAGTTTAATTTTTAAAAAAAATAAATATTCTATAAAAATATGATGTAATTGGAATGAATGCATTAAATTGGTTTCAATGACATTACACTTCATGAGTGGAATGAAAAATCTCATTCCTGCAAGGTCAGGAAGGGCAGCCTCCATCGTGGCACCTTGCAAGGTAAAATATTTTACACTGGAGTAAAATCATTAGTCCTGATTATTCACTAACAGGCCTGGGAAAACAGAATAGGGGACGGACATGCAAGTTGTGCCAGTGTGAGCATTTAGCAGCTTGTTGCTTTTACATTTGTCCTGTCAAATATTAAATTATTTCTCAAATTGAATTGCTCACACTGATCTGGGCTTTTGGGCTGCTCTTTGTTTACTCTTTTACGTGAATAACTTATTCCTCTCCTTGTTATAGTTGCTAAAATATTCATAAATTCATAAAAGGGTTTTTTTCCCTTTGTCTTTGGTCAGGAATTAATATTGCATATTTGCAAGCAGTAGACCACAAGAATACACATTTTAGACACGACCCTGGGAAAAGAAATTTGGAAAGACCAGGACTAGAGAGATGAAAGTGGCTTAAATTTTTTTCAGATTATACACCTGTTGGCATTTTCATCAGCCACAGACCAATGCTTTTCACTGTGAAGATCAAGGTACTTAATTTTTCACCCGGATTTATGTTCTCGTGCAGTGCAACCTTGTATTCAATAAGACTTTTACAAAACAACTGCACTCTTCCACAGACTCTGTAAACTGCATGCAAAGTATTTAAAACAGATGTATAAAATTTACTCTTAGGATTTTTTTTTATTTCTTTGGCCTAAACCAATTAACCAATTATGATGTCAGAGTTGTGGTTTGTGATTTAGAACAAGCTGATTAATAACTAGGTGAAAAATTTCTGAGGTCACAGATTATAGAATCATAGAAAGATTAAGGTTGGAAAAGACCTTTGAGATCAAGTCCAACTTTCAACTAGCATCCCCACCATGGTCACCACTAAACCAAGTCCCCAAGTGCCACATCTACACATTTTTTAAACAACTCCAGGGATAGTGAGTTCATTGCTGCTCTGGGAGTGAACAACATTCTGGAAGTGTTCCAAAATCTTCCTAAAAAGTATGAAACTATCAATACAGAGGATGTTGTGTACTGTGCTGCTGTTGGTAAGGCTTTTAAATTATGCCTTGGCTTCCAACACTTGGCAACCAAAATCCCTTTCTCCTTGGGAAGGGCTACTACTCCATGGTTATGCCATGAAAGGAAATGCTTTCAGGGAAGTTCAAGAAATGAAGTACTAAGAACAGTGAGGCCATTCCCTGCCCTGTCATTGATATCGCATCTCATATGAAATCCTTCTCTCTTTTTTTACCTCAGAATTGGAATTGTGTCCTCATTTCATCCTCCCTGCACAGGATACTCTTAACACTCCCTGCTGCAGATTAAAGGAAAATTTGAACAGTCAGACATTTGCATATTTAACAGCTGCTTTAGCAGGATGCTCTGCCTAAGTGGGGATAGAAACAGCTCAAATAATCCCTGTTTGCAAAAGTTACCAGGGATGGGTGGGAAGGGGGTCATGATGAATAAAGGGTTGAAGGAGGCTGAGACCAGCCTGACTCATACATCCCAACATTCCTGGGAAGAGCAGTATTTCCTGAGATCCTGACAGAGGAACCAACAGGTGACAGTGCTGACAGCTGATCTAACCCAGCCTGGAGACATCTGACATCAGTCACTTCATGCCATTAAAGCCCAGCTTCACTTTTTAATGGGAGGATCTTCTAACACTCTCCTCCTGGGAGTGTGTGGAGATTCCTCCCTGGAGTGGGCACAACCCCAAGTTCACTCCTTGAGAGTGAGAAAAGAGATTCAGCCACTGGGATGACATCATTGACATCAATCTCTAAAGCACTGTTTTTCTAACTTTGGTATCATTGCTCCAATAAATAGTGAACTGTACTAGTAGTTAGAACTGCCTGTAATGTATAGTAAATAATTCTATTAAGATTGTTTGGTCTAATAGATATCATAATCTTCATCAATTTAAATAAATTATTTGTTTTATTTCTATAAATATATTTGATTTGCCACCCTTAATACTGTGAGACAAAGTCATTTAAAGCACCTGTACAGCCCTTTGGACATAAACTACTGCCCAAACCTGAGACTGGGATTGGGATTGGATCTAGCCACACCCAGAGACTCCTCTGAGCAAGAATTTTGAAAGCCAGGGCATCTTCTATGAGTGTTTTAGGAGAAGGGAATACAAGTGACTTCATCCCTGATAAGTAACAGTTGTGTCAATTACCCAATTCAGTCTCACCTCTGATGAGTCACAGCTATAGCCAATAAAGATAAGTGTGATAAAAGGGAGTGGAGAAGTTACTGGGGAGGGAGGAGGGAAAGGGGAAACATGAAGAGTCCTGGGGAGAGAATCACTGCTGTGGGTCAGTCTGGGTCTGCAGTTAGGGCCTGTTGCTGGAACCTGCAGTCACAGTCTAGCTGGGGAAAAGCCTGCAGTCAGAGTTTAGCCAGAGATAACCAGCAGTCAGAGGCTGCAAGGGAAGCTTACAGCAGGAGCTTGCTACAGCCAGAGTCAATGAATGGTTGGAGTCAGGATGGCTGAGCTGTCAAGAGGAATAAAGAAAATAAAAAAAGAAAACCAGCACCCTTTCCATGCTGTGATAAGCAAGAGGTCTGTGTCTCGGCTCATTTCTACCCTCCAATGAGAGGGCTGCTGCAACAAATCTGTCATGTCTATGAGTCTTTATCACTGATGAATTAAGTCTGTGGATGTCAATAGATGATCACTTTAGACTCCAACCTACATTGCACAGGGAAGAGTCTCTAGGTTGAAAGTGAGGCTGAGATGAGCCACTGCTATTCAAAATACATTGTTCAGAGAGACATTTACCTCGTCTTTATTCCCTTAATTGAAATGTCTTGACATAAATAATTCCAGTTTAAGCCCCAAAGAGGGCTAAGTAATGACAACCTGTATCAGTTGTTCGTGGAGGGGAATGAATAATGGAGTGTACACGTAGCCACTGGCGAGGATTTGTCACCAAGGCTTTGCAAACATGGCCACGTTTCACTTCTCTGGAACATTTCTTAGGGACAGGCAACACTTCCAAGACCTTTTTCTCCACGGTGAAATGTCAGTATGCCTTTCCCAAAGCAGCAAGTTGCCATTCTGAATACAAAACTGCAATCTCTGATTTGCTACAAGTGGAGTCTGACAATTCTGACAGTGGAAAAAAAGGTTTCATTCTTAACACGTGCATGTGAAACTTAAATGCGGTAATTGCAAACACTAAAAAATTATGTTCTGACAATTTCTACTGATCTTGCTTTTTCCATTACTTTCAAGCCTGGATCAATTAATATAATCTCATAATTATATCAACTGTATTTTTTATTTTAAGTTTACTTCAGTTTTAGCTTTATCCAGTGCCTGATTTGCCTCATGGCAACCCAGCTTGCTGATTTTAACCTATCCTTATATTCTTGTGGTCTTAAAGAACCTTACTGTTAAAGCTGGAGGAGGAGGTACTGCTCAAGGAAAGAATTGTATCAAGAAATATTTTTTGTGTTATTTTTTATTATTTTATTTAAAATTTTATTTTCATTCTGCATCTCCTTTTAGGATATTTCTTTTTCTGAAAATGCAAACTACTTTGCCTCAGGATGTCATATCCTGGGATCACAAGAGCACATGACAATTTCTACGGTGTTCCCTAAGTCCCTTACTCCATTTCCAAAGCATACTTCTCTTGTAGAGTATGGCTGATCAAAGTTTCTGTAAGTTTAAATTATTAAATATAAAATAAGTAAATTAAATATTAAAAAATTAAAACACCCAGTTTCAACAACAACAAAAAAATTAAGTCCTTCAGAACAAGAACAAAAATGACTCAGCTATTCTTGATTTAATTAAAATTCAGTGAAAACACATTTTCTTCCAAAACTTACTTCTGTGTCACGTATTTGGTGAAAAATAATGGGTAGCCCGTAGGATAAATATAAGTTGATTTAAAGGAAAAATTCTAAAGGAAATATATTTAGATTGGGGAAAACAGTAAATATTTACTGTAATGTGTAAATGTGGAATTGGTGTAGCAATAGCTGAGCTGAACCCTTCCCATTTCTAATATTACAAAGTTTAATCAAACATGGTTCACCTAAAAATTTCATTTAATCTTGTAATGTCTGTTATTATTGAGCTTTTTGTAGAGAAATACATAGAACCTAAAATAGAAACAGAATAGACTGAGGAGCTTCTGTTCTTTGTTCTTAGCCGTAATTATTTAAGAAAGTCTCTTTTATTCTCTAATAAAAAGTCACCCACCAACAACTAATAGCTCCAGGTTATGGCCATCTAATTCTGAAATGATTTTACTGTAAATGATCTTATAAGTAGAAATAAGATTAATGCTATAATTTTTTTTTTATAAATATAGATATCTACAATGTAGTTTTCACCACTTTACATATTATTCAAACTAGCATTATAAACTTTTAGGTACACTTTTTTTCTCTCATTCAGAGTGATCCTCTTGGAAAATTGTATAAATATCTTTGGAATAATCATCATCTTTATTAAGCTTTCTCAGACCTGAGGTTCCTTCCTGTAAATGTCATCCAGATATTAATCTGCACAAACAACTGATAAATTATTTGTGATTGTTCCTGTAACCAGAGTGAACCTTCCAGCAGTAATTTAATAATTTGAAGTGGCTGTGAAGATGAAGGAAACTCCCTCTGCTTAAACTGGTTCAGATTTAGGGGGACTTCAAAGAAAAAAAATACCTTGAGTATAAGAATGATCCATTATGAAACTGGGAATCCATGTTTGCTGACACAAACTCTCTTTCTTCAGTTGGCCCTCCTCTTTAATAGACAAAAGGAAAGAGAACAGTTTTAGGGAGCTATAAAGAAACAGAGAACAGAGATTTTTTAGTTCTCAGATCACCATCCTGCAGCCTCATTCCATCCTATAGATAACAAACTCTTTTGAGAAGCACTTGAGCCAGGTCAGTCCTCATTGCTGAACATCTGCCCTGCCAGCAAAGAATTCTCTTTTTGACCTGAAGCTCCTGCTAAGCTGCTCCAGGTGAGAGATCAGGTGAGAGCCCACCTGCAGAGCTGCCCCAGCCCTGGGCCCAGCACAGGGGGGACCTGGAGCTGCTGGAGAGAGTCCAGGGGAGGCACCAGGATGAGCAGAGGGATGGAGCAGCTCTGCTGGGAGGAAAGGCTGGGAGAGCTGGGATTGTTCAGCTGGAGAGGAGAAGCTTTGGAGTGACCTCACTGTGGCCTCGCAGGGGCTGAAGGAGCTGACAGGAAACATGGAGACAGACTGTTTAAAGGGGATGGAGGGACAGGACAAGGGAAAATGTTTTCACGCTGCCAGAGGGAAGGGTTAGATGGGATATTGGGAAGGAATTGTTCCCTGTGAGGGTGGGGAGGCCCTGGCACAGAGAAGCTGTGGCTGCCCCTGGATCCCTGGAAGTGTCCAAGGCCAGGTTGGATGGGGCTGGGAGCAACCTCGGCTGGAGGAAGGTGTCCCTGCCCATGGCAGGGGGTTAGATCTAAATAAGCTAGCTTGGTCCTTGCCAACCCAGGCCGTTTTATGATTCCACTGTTTAATTCTTGGAATAAGACACAAGAAATTGGCTCTCTGAATGCCCTGTTTAATGATGTGTCCCTTGACTCAGCTGCTGAACCCCACAGTTATGACTTTAGTTGGATTCCACACTATTTTTACAATAGACTGCAACTTGTGGCAACAGCAAGTGCTTCAGATACTCCAGCTATGAATATGTACGGGATAATAAAAGAAATAATATAACAGCATTAGAAATACATAATACAAAATTTCTTAATATTTTAAGTTTTGTCTTTTTAAGTATTTTTCTTAAGAAATTTATTACATCTCACTGCCAAAGCTGCCCAGCTTTGTTTTTGTTTTATTATACAATTTTTATTAGTAGTATGTCCATAAACTCTACTCCTAGACAGAAGGAGACATAATAAAACTGTCATATTCAATTGAAATATCACACGGTGGTGTAGCCACCACTATAAATGAAAACAGAGCCAAAATGTACCAGATTTGAAAAGGTCAAGTTAGCAAAAGAACAGCTCAAGAACAAATATTGTATCAGTGGACCTGAAACAGCCATGGCTGTTGAAACATGAATTTAATCAAGTAAAGTTTCTAGGAATTAGTGTTATTAACTCAGTAGAGGTATGGATATTTCAGTTGTTGAGTTCAATAGCATGCGTTGTCCTGCTGGTGCCTTCTTACTTTCCCGGCTGGGTTGGGAAACAAGGGAAGAGAAACACAGTGCTTCCAAATTATCCTGTGGCTCCTCTTTATTTTTTTTTTCCATGAAGATTCCTTTTCTGCAGCAGCAACCATTTCTTTTCTGTTGTGGTTCAGACGGTTTGTGACCCCTCTTTGGAATGAGGGAAGCAGCATGGTGACTCACTGCAGCCTCAAGACTGTCTGAGTGCTGAAGGAACTCTTTGGGCAACCTTTTTTCCAATGAAGACTCGAATTCAGGGTCACGTCTTAGCTTAACATCTATTTATGAAAAGACCTTTGAAGAGTTTGAGGATTTTTTTTGTATTTTTAAGAAGCATTGTATTTTGTATCTCACTAGAAAAGTCGTTAAGCTTGACAGAGACCTACCTGAATTTCTTGTACCACAGAAATATTGCCTGTTGTATTTTTTCTGTCTTAGTCTGTCACTTGATTGCTGTATTTTAAATTATTATTATTCTCATCACTTTTATTTTGAAATGTCTCCCTTCTAATTCTGTATTTTGAAATATGTAGGTCTCCAGTAGGTTTTTCAAGATAAAGTAACTTTAATATAAATCCTATAATATAAAGATTTGATGTTTACATCTCCTAGGTGGTTAACTTACCTGAAAACATATTTTGATACTAGAACAGAAATTAAAGAAGCAGCAATATCATTATTGTGAACCTCAGTTCATTTTAGTCCTTGGATACTCAGTATTTTTAACAGATTGAACAGAATGAGGCAAGCAAAAGCAACGTGTATTTGTTGAACAATAAATATCTGTGAACTGTCCTCTGAATTTTCCATTGTGTTTCAAAATATGAAGTGTATTTTCCAGGCTTTGAAAATCAATATTATGACAACATGACTTCTGTCTAATTTATTTTTCTCTTTACCCACCCCCAAAAAGACATAAAGCAAACTGTACAAAAAAATGTTTCTGTGATTGTGTTAAGAGATGAAGTTCTGCTTTAACATGGAAGGTGAAACATTGAATGAAAATTGCAGTTAATGAAAGTAAGAGTGGAAGAAATGTTGATCCCAGAGTTATTAAACCACTCTCAGTTCTTTCCAGGAGCTGTAGAAGACTTTCTTCCAGCATGGACATTAATACTTCGTGTCTTTGGATTTACACCACATCATAAAGTAGTTACTCAAAACCCTCCAGCCAGTCTGTTTCCAAAATGTTGTATTATGGCTAGACTGGCCTTTGGTGAAAGTGAAAAATGTCCATTACCACGGGAGAGGAGGGAGCAAAATGAACTCTCTTATCTGCAGATGCAGTGAAGCATTGCAATGTAATCTGTACATTTCATTTTGAGGAGACAGCCTTATCTCAGCTCTGCCCCGTAAATTCCGCTGGTGCCTGGCACATCCTCTGCTCCCTTTGTTTTCCATCACCATGTCAAACCACGCAAAATCATATTTTACCTGCACCAACGGGAAAAGAAAAGAGAACCACTTAAATATTTTGATAAAAGTTAATGTCAAAATTCAGTTTAATGGCAGAAGTTCAGTTTAATGGCTTGAAATCAGCTGTTTTTACAAGGCCTCATTTTCCTCCAGTCACATGAAGGACTCACCCTAAAGACAGGGCAGGACTCACCTCAGAGACTATGAAATGAGGGTATGAAATTTGAAACTTTGACTCTCAGTGGGTCAGTTGTTGAAACATGACCTCAAACATGTTCCATCATGTAAGAATTATAGATATTTTACCCTGAGTTATTTTAGAAAATATGCCTTCTGACTTCTAACTGGTCACATGACTTTCATGGGACCAGGCTGTTGGAGGCTTGTGAGTGTTCCCACTAAAATTCTAATGACAGAATGGCAAATTACACAAATCTGGTGATGGGAGTAGCCAGAGGGAGTTTTCTCGGAGTGAGTGAATTTTCCCAGAGTGAGTTTTCCCAGGGTGACCAGCCTCATTGCCTTCCCCAAGTGAGGAGTGAGGGAGAGCAGCGGGTGTTGGTTACATCAGCTTTAGGAAAACCTCTGACAGGGTCTCCCAACACATCATTATAAATAAACTTACCTCATGCCATCAGAAAAGAAGGATCCCTTGGACTGACAGCTGACTAAATTACCAGGTGTTTAATAATTAGCCAAAATCTACTGGCATTAGACCCGTGGTTCCTTCTTGCCACATGGTCCAGAGGTTGAAACAATTGTAAAAGATGGCGTGTCCACAGTCATTAAGTGAACCAGGCATCCCTCCCACACTGAAAACTCAGTAGAAATTTGTATTTCCTTTCACTTAATTATGCAAGGCACAAATTCTTAAAATTTGCAGATGTGGACATGTCGTCCATCCAACAACAACAAATAATTAATATTTTGTTTTCCTTTTTTTCTCTTTGCATTTCGTAAGCCTTTTTGCTTTCTTAGTTACTGTTAAGTGCTTTTTGTGATCCAATGCCATATTTCTCCCTGAAACCTTTTTCCCCTCTCTTATTTCTTCAGGTTTTCATTCCAATCTTTATAAAATTAGGGTTATTTTGCCCTCTTTTCATCTCATAATTCCTAGCACGATGAAAAGAAAAGGCTTCTTTATTGCTTCATATGCATTTTGTTCATTTAGAATTGCAAATAGAACTTCCCAGCCTCCCACAATATGTGGCTGCTACCATCATGGGTTTCATGGTAACATTTCATGGAACATATTTGCTGTTTCCTGCTGCTTGTTTCTTTTTTTTATGTCTGTTCATCTCTCATTCAGAGAAACAGGAATCATCTTGAAATGTTGTAGGTTTTTTCCCTTGTGTACACCATGTGCCTTCTTCCCTCTTTTATAATCAATTACTTCTATTTTTACAGTGTACTATGTTTATTAGTTTATTTAAAGATTTTGTCTGCTAGCCAGCCAATGAATTTTAGAAAGTGGCATAGAAATGATGAAGAGTTTCTGTTTACTTTGTCACTGCACTCATACAGAGTAGATCAAAGTCTTGAATTTATGTTCTTGCGAGCAAAATTAATTCTCTGTCCTCAATATTAAGAGTCCTATTTTCTTCCTCTACAGATTTCCTCAGTTATTTTCATCTTCTGGTAATCTACTACAACCCTAATTCCCCAACTAAAGGGAGAAAAGCTCTGTATCCTCAGTTATATAAAAGTCACAGGTCAAAAAGGCAAAGTGGCATAAATAAATTGGACAAAAGGAAAAAGATTTGTTGCTTAGTAGCACTCAGTCCATACACATATTATTTCCCTCTGCTCCTTTTTTTGATTATCTCTGGTTTTATCTGCTAAGATTTTTTTTCCTGAGATTTTTAGTCTGTTGTGTTTATTTATTAATGACCCCTAAAAATATGCAGATTATATTCTATCAGTGCTTTTCAAAAGAGACATAAAGTAGAGGCAGCCAGAGTCTATAATGAGAAAGTCAATAGAAGCAGCTGTGTAGGAAACAAGATTTAAATGACTGATTTAGTTGTTAAGAAAAGCTTGAAGGATAGTGCCCTTCTTTTAATAAAGCCAGGTGACTGTGAGCAAATAGTATGTTAGCAGAATCTGCATCAGCTCACAGCTTTTCAGCCTATAAATGGAAATAAACCAGGGATATTCTTGGGAATAATGAGAATATTTCCAGGAATTGACCAGGATCACACAGCAGAGCTGTGTCCAGGCTGCACTTGGGGCTGTGCCACCTCCTTTTACAGGGAATCATGGAATCACCAAGGTTAGAAAAGACCTTTGGGATCATCAAGTCCAACACCACCATCAATATGTTCACCACTAACCACGTCCCCAAGTGTTTTGAAGGGTATCAGGATATGTGATTCCCCCTCTACCCTGGGCAGCCTGCTCCAGGGCTTTGCATCCCTTTCCTTGAAGAAGTTTTTTCCTAATATTCAGACTAAACCTCCACTGGCACAGTTTCAGGCTGTTTCCTTTTGTCCTGTCACTTGTTATGTGGGAGAAGAGACTGATCCTCAACTGCCTCCAACCTCAGATAAACTGGAAAGAATATTTTTGTTTAAACCTGTAGTGTCAAAGTAAAGATTGATTTCTCTCTTTTATATAAATATATATACACATACATATTTTTATTTTATTTTATTTTATTTTATTTTATTTTATTCTAATTCATTCTCCAAACAATTTCTGAAAACTTGTAGGAGAAAATTTGTCTCTCTGCTAATTCATCAGAACACTATGAGAAGCCTCACTTTCATGTATGTGTGAAAAGATTGTTTACAGAGTTGTCATAGTACTACAAGCAGTTAAAAGAATTTTGGCCTTTCATATAAATGGGAAAATTAATTGTTCAGTGCTTTACAGACAGTTTACAGCATTTCCAGTGCACAGATGAAACTTCATCTGCTTATGCTTCACCAGTAGAAAATAATTAGATATCAGCAGATAAGCACTGAACTATGGCTGTATTTTTCAAGCAGGAGTGTCATTCATTCCTTTCCCTTCTTCCTCTTCTTCTTCATATTGTATTTAAGTAGCTCTTCTTGGATATGGTTCACTGTATGAAAGTGAAGTTCTTTATAGGAAACTTAGACTCACACAGACTTTAGAGCAATACAGATTACAAATCATCACTTTGTCTGACTGATTTTTTTATAACCTCAGTCACCCATATTAATTAAATTGTCTGTAAAATATTTGTGAAGTGTTTATGAGAAAAGAACCCCGTCACAGTACAGACTTCCAAGAAAGTTTTCAGTTGTTGTTTGGTGCTGTTATGGTTGTTGCAGGATTTTAAAATACATTGCCAATTGGAGTGTGAATTGTGCAGTTTTATTCTCTTTCACAGCAGTCAAGAGGTAAAATAAAGATGAGGTTTAGGTGGGAAGACTCAGCTTTGTTATTCTACATGGATTTAGCCTAATCTTAAATAATAAAATTTTTAAAAATTCAAACTGAAAGTTTACATATTTAGTAATGAATTTTAAAACACTCCTTATTCATACACTGTGTTAGCAAGATTGTGGTAAAGAGAAAGTGTGGGTTGATCTGAAAGCATCTGGCAGCAGTAAAAAATACCAAAAAATTTTTGTTTTTCCAACTTAAATATTTTACCTGCTTTTTTTTTTTTTTTTTTTTTTTTTTTTTTTTTTTTTTAAATCAGGTCTTAAACCCAAATTGGCATTTACCAAATTGGCATTTCCATGGAACATGTCCTGTTTAGCAAGTTTAATAATTCAGAAAGAGCAGGAGTGGTTCACGTTCATGGAAAGGTCATATGAAAGCTTGGAATCTAAAGAGTAAAAGGCCCCTTCAAGACTGGGTGTAAAATGCTTTGGTGTCTTGCAAAGGAATGAAACCAATTTGCTCTTCTAAATTGTAAAATTAAGGAAATTCGTGTAGCATTTCCAGCAAAAAATGTTGGAATGTGGCTACTGATGTTCACCCAGTTGGGTAAAACAAAAAATTATCCTGCAGTAAACCTTGCACATTGTCAAGATGAAAATCTGAATCCTAAGTACTGTCTTCAGTAATAACCTTCAGAGAAACCTTCTCTCTCCTCCGTGTGTTCTGCAAACTTTCACAGGAAAGCTGCATTTATAACACAGGAGGTTTAGCCTTTGCAATAAGACTTTATGAAAGTGTTGAATAATCCTGTGGTTCTGCGATGGCTCAGAAGCCAAAACCAGAGGAACAAGTGGCATTTCACTGTACACTGTTTCAACTATCACAATCAGATGTCAAGTGAAATTTAATATATACTAATGAATGCTTTGGACTCAAGGGCCTTTGTATCTCAGTGTCCTTTATTGTCTTCATCAGCAATGAAATATTAATTTCTGGCCTTGACTGCACTGGTTGGAGCTGCTGAAATCCAATCCTGCAAGACGTCCTTACTCTGTATCAAATCTGGGAGCCAGCAAACACTTCCTGATTTTCAGATTTCAGGCTATATAATGCTGCTCCTTACTGGGTTACTCCTCTTGAGAACAAGACAGAAGATTTTGATAAACCCATTCCTGATTTTCTTAGGTTTATTTTTATGTTTTGTTTTTGTTTGGTTTAGGGATTTTTTTTGTAGTAAGTACACCCAGATACTGAAGGAGGATTTCAGTTCTCCTGCATCCCATACTTTTATGAGGACACTGGGATTGCAGGAGAGGCTTTGAATTTGCTTTTCTTGACTAGATAATGATTCACACTAACCAGTTTCCCTCTTGATTTCCTGCCAGTTCTGGTGAAAATTATACAATAAATCAGTAGCTAGCAACAAATTACATTCATCACATAATTTGGGCAGCTTTGCTTACATTCTGTCTCCCAATCCATTTCCTGTGAAGCCACTTACGCCATTTCAGACTTTCCAACAGCTCCAAACACACATGGCAGTTTAAAAAATCTGCCAGATAAATAAGTCATGGTTTCTCCTCTGAACCAGCCCATATGGGTTGGTGGTCTGAGGAAACAGGACAGAGAACATTCAGTTTTGTCATTATGACAAGATTCGCAAGTCTGTAAGACCATATGGAGCCTTAGACCTCCATAATGGTGAGAGGGGTTTAGTTTATCAGTGATATATAAAATTCCATCTTTTATCCTGGAAAATACTGAGCTGTGAGAGCTCTTCAGCTGTAATTTTGCTTTTCAGACCTTCTCATCCCCAAACCATTGCCCCAGTAGTCATCTTGCAGCATATGCAGCATATGCAGAGAGCAGAATGTGTAGTTCTGCTTTATGAATTTACTTGGCATGGCTAAAGATGAGCTGAAAACTTAATTATGTGTCCGTCCAAAAAAAGATCTCATCGACTCTCCATGTGTTCTACCATGACAAAAACCTTCACACTCACAAAGTCATTGGGATTTATTAGCTTGTCCATGAACATTACCTCAGTTTTAGCAATAATATTCCTTTTCAAGGAGCAAGAGAAACAGTTTCTTAGCTCTGAAAATGCTCAGCTGTCACTGGATTCTCTTTATTTCTACCTCACAATACTGCATCAAATGGAGAATCATTCCAAGAATGTGGAAGAATGAACCTCTGCCCTGAAGAATAACAAAGCTGTTGCCACAAAATACATCCTAGGTATTTATCCTTTTCCAGAATCTTAATTTTTTTCAGTGGTTACTGCAATTTCAACACACTATAGGTGTTGCTTTCCAAAACCATATCAAAAAAAATTAACTCAAACTACAGTCAAGAAGAAACTGTACCTTTTTAATCTATTATTATTAATAATGTTAATATTACTAATGGTGAAACATTGTTTAAATCAAATTTTCCCTCTGGTTTAGTCATGCCTCCTGTTTCCCCTCAGCAGCTTTGGGATGAAATGATAGCTGATATGATAAAAAGTAAACTATCCAAACTGAGAGCACAAAACTTCTACATACCCTCATATTTCACTTCAAAGCAATTAAAGATAGATTGGAATGATTTATTCAGAATATCATAAAATTAGTTGTAGTATAAATACACTCCCAAATTTGTCCTCTATTTGCACTGCTTATGCAGAACACATTCAATCTCCATTTTTTCCGAGTGCAATTAAGGATGCTTTAAGATGAAAGAATATTGAGCCATCAATTTTAAAAGGACTACAGGATTAAAACAGAACAGAGTTTTAAAAACAGTAAAAATTCCCAGTCAGCTTCCAAGCTTTTATTTCTTATTTTCTTTGAGATGTATCAGAAAGATTACTATCTCATAAACTGACTTTTAGAAGGTTATATTACAGAATAAAAGAAATACAGGACATTTCCTCAATATTAATGCCTTGGGGTTGTATTTCAATCTGATTTAACCTTGTGTAGATATTACAGAAGTTTGAGTGAAATTATGGATTCAGTGAAATTCATTGTGGGTTATGTACTTTGTTGAAAATTGCTTAGGAATGAGGAATGCACCCTTTTGCATCCACATAGATATGGGCTATTCTCAAATGTAATCACTGAGAGCAAACCCACAGAGATGTTCTCTTGGATGAGAGCAAACAGAAGAACAAAGCAAATGATTCCTGTACCCCAGAAAAGGTATAGGAATCTCTTCTTTATTTTCTGTACATAAAACTTCATGCAGGATGTATCAAATTGCAAGAGACCAAAGAACGAGCTCTTGTCACAGTTTCTCCTAGAGACTAATCAGTTTTTACTATTATATATTTCCTACCCCAGTGCCTAAAATAAGGTAACTCAGTACAACCATTCATACACAGGGAGGTCCTGCAAGAAGCCACTCAAAAAGCTGCCATGCAATTAATGAAATTGAAATAAAATATCTTATAAACAATTTGATTCTCCTGTGGTGGGGTGAAGGAAGAGGGCACCAGTCATCAAATCATGGATGGTTTGTGTTGGAAGGGACCCCTCAAGCCCATCTCGTTTCACCTCCTGCCATGGGCAGGGACACCTTCCACCAGCCCAGGTTGCTCCAAACCCTGTCCAACCTGGCCTTGGACACTTCCAGGGATCCAGGGGCAGCCACAGCTTCTCTGGGCACCCTGTGCCAGGGTCTCCCCACCCTCACAGGGAACAATTCCTTCCCAATATTCCATCTAACCTTCCCTCTAGCAGCAGAAAGACACTTTCCCTTGTCCTGTCCCTCCCCTGTAAACATTCTTTCTCCATGTTTTCTGTCAGCTCCTTCAGGCCCTGGAAGTTCACTGAGGTCGCCCCAAAACCTTCTCTTCCAGGCTGAACAATCCCACCTCTCCCAGCCTTTCCTCCCAGCAGAGCTGCTCCATCCCTCTGCTCATCCTGGTGCCTCCCCTGGACTCTCTCCAGCAGCTCCAGGTCCTCTCTGTGCCGGGGAATAGAGAGGAAATTCTTACTTTCAGCTTCCACTCAGACCAACTGACCACCAAACATCTAAATCTGTACAATAAAAACATTTCTGGATTGAACAGGGAATTGGGATAGTTGAAATATTTTGATAAAACAATTTAAATAAATTATTTCTGACTATTGGTTTTTGTAGATGGAAATGGCAACTTTGAGAGTGTGCTGTCATTAACCAATTTTCATGCTGGTTTTTAATAACCAATTTTCACAGAGCAATAGGAAATTTTCCCTTTTTTCACAGGTCAGTTGAAACTTCCTTCCCTTCTTTCCCTTCCTCACATCTCAAATTAAGAAAGAAATTAAGTCCTTAATCAATGAAGGTGAAAAAGGCTTCCTGCCACTTTCTGTTTTCACTGTCTCATAAGTTCTTCTCCATCAAAGCAGAGAAGATGAAAAGTCTGTCTTTTCTCTTTTATAGTATTTTAATCTACTTGTCTCAAAATATAGAATGTGGGAAAAGAGTTATGGAAAAATAATTAAATAGAATTGAGTCCTTTCTGATGTTTTCAAGGTTCATGAAGTGCTACTACAGATGACTGGCAATGGTTTCAGATGTTTTAGAGCAGCAGTGGATGCTTTAAGCAACAATGTCTTTAAAAGCCGCAAGAGAAAAAGGGCATCTTGATGTCATGAGCATGAATTTAGCAAGGTGTGTCTTTAGGAGGCCATTTTTCCATTCTGTTTTTATTGTCAGTGACAAGTAGTTCCTGTAGGAATGGCCCTGTGCAATTGAAACAGGATGCTCCATTCCCATTGAGATGTAGGGTTTGGGGGATGTGGAAATGAGGACACAGCTGTGGGTGAACGTGGGGTTGGATCCTCACCAAGCAGATCAGAAAGAGGAATAAATACAGCATGAAAATAACTAATTAGACCCTGGGAGGGTCTAAGAGAAGCTTTCAAGGGAGGGTATTTGGACACATCTATAGCCAGAGAGAAACATGTATCATCCAAATTTTGGTGACGTGCAAAATATGTGTGAAGTGAGCTTCCTCACACTCACAACTCAGGATAGCTCTGGAATATTGCAGGAGCTGTTCCTGACATCCTGGTTTCTAGCAAGCATAAAAATGATAGTTCTAAAAAAAAATCGAGTTGTTATTTTAGGTGGGTGGGTGCAATTTCTTTTCTACAATTCACATTTCCAGTAATATTTGCTCTTCATTTTTGCATAACCCAATGAGGGGAATAACAAAATAAATAAAATAAGCTGGTATGAAATGGTCTCTTGTTCTTGCCTTTACAGCAGCAGTCCTGTGCTCCAGGTAAACTGGGAAGTGGAGGAAGAAACCCTAAAACATTTAGGGTTCATAGCTGAACATGAAGTAACACAACTCCTCTGAATGACATAAGTGAATAATGAAGGCCTGACATTTCTCTCATCAGCAGTAAATTATTAATATCACAGTAAAGGATTGGGGCATTTATGTTGCAGTTAACCTATGCAGGGAGGTTGGCACACTGCATCCCTCTGATTGTCATGGCAACTATTGCCATGTAAAGTGAATAAATAAAATGTATAAATTAAAAAATCTCTAATTCACGTCCCAAATGTGAAAGGAGATTTTTGTATTACAAACAAAGCTGGGGTAAATCAGGTCTCTGCTTTCTATCACTAATATCAACAGAGTTGGCAGATTTTATCAAAGACCATTAATGTTAGTTCTAAAAATGACAACTTAGAAAAACCCCTTAAATTCCTCACAAATAGTGTTCTAATTTCTAAAATATAATGTCATAACTCTAGAATAAATGGAGTTTGTAGGAGGACCTTGGGAGGGTCCAGCCAAAGACTGCTCTGTGCTGAGCCTCAGGATTTACCAAGACCTCCAAGGACTGAGATCCATAATACCAACTTGGATTAAGGAGGATTTCGTATCCACTAAACATTTGTTCTTCCCAAGAAGCCCCACCCAGGCTTCCCTAAAGATCACAAAGAGCACCTGACCTAGGTAGGATGCTCAGTTCATTTCTGATTGTTGCTGGAAAAATGCTGATTTAGTACATATTTAAAAAAAAAATACATTGTTTGCCTAGAAACTGTGCATCTATGTATTTTATGAATGTATTTGTCATTCAGCAAATATATTCTGTCCTTTGGCATATTGGATCAATATCTGAATTACTGTGGAAAAAAGAGAGGTTCAGTTTTGTGGGGTTCTTTTTTCATTTGGGAGTTCTGAGGGGGTTTTTGTTTGGGTTTTTTCCCTTACTGTTTTGTAGGCCTTTTTTTTTTTTTTTTTTTATTCCTACAGGGTAAATACAGGGTAAATCAAAATTGTAGATAGTTCATGAAGTTTTCTCTTTGAAAGACCAAGTACAACAAATGGTGACAAAGGAAACACAGATCTCAGCAGACATGTATTGATGGCCATGTTTGGAATGCTGGTTTTACCTGAAGCACCTGGTCTCAAATTAACAGGAATGGTCATTCTTCATGTACTGTGTCAGTCAAAGTATCATTTCTTCATGAAGGAAAACAGTGAAAATCTGCTGGCTCCTTCAGAGGGTGCTTTTGGAAGCCAGAGAACCTTTTTTTTAACCTTTTAATGCAAAAAAGAAAAATATGTTTTGGTGTGGCAGGAATATATTCGGCATTTTATCTAAGCCAACATCTGAGTGTCCTGGTCCAAAGGATCTTGGTACTTGGGCTTGCACCCTAAATGCCTGAGATGAGGAAATGGAAAGATTTGGATATCACAAGTTAAAACTGCTAAAAACATGTTTTGAGCAGTTAAAAAATAGGAGAAAAATATGTTGACCTCCTTCCTTAATGCTGGACCTCTCCTTTGACCTCTTGGAGAAGTTACCTTTGTGCTCTTTGACAGCCCAGCCACTTCCAGCTGCAAGAAGCTGTGGAAAAATTTGGCGTTTGCTGGGCTCACAGGTGAGAGCTCCCTGACAGCCCTGAGCTCTGACGTTTTAATCTGGGCTTTAGACGCATTCTCAGAGGCCTCACCAGCACCAGAACCATTTGTTTCTCCAGGCTGTTTCCCATTAAGAGCTAAAATAATGTGGTGTGCATTGTGTGCCTCCATATTTTGGAGCTCCACACCACAGAGCTCTTCACCTTCTGCAAACCCAGTCCTTGGTGAGAAAAGTCAGTATCTGAGACAGGTTTTGGCTCCAAAGAAATAAGACCATCAAATGGCCTCTCCTGCTTTACTCCAAGAATGTCAGGAGCACAACTGAGGCAGGTTGTGATTTTTGGAGCTTTCTGTTGCTTGTGCAGTTTTAAAGTAACAAATCAACATCTGTTATTTATGGACAGAACCAAATTACATCAAGAGTCCATAAATATATGGCTATCTGCCAGCTGGAATACTGTGTAACATGCCACTATCCCTAGGAAGGAAATTCTATTAGCTTCTATTTTTTGTTCTGTTTATTTTCCAAACAACGTTCAGCAGATATTTTTTTCTTTGTCTGCTTTAATATCATATGCAAGCTATCATTAAAAAGAAAAATCTTATTCAGATTTTTAGCCTGATAGCTCTGTGCTTTTTGACATCTGTAATATCTTTGCCTGAAATAAACATGAGCAACCGTGGTTTTCACTTTAAAATGGAAATAGTACTCAATTAGAAAGGGTTTGTGGTAACTGGCTCAGTCTTGGCAAGAATGTGTTTCATGAAAAAGCACTTGTGTAACAAGATGCTGAAGAAAAGCTTTATAACTACACATGATTATTACCAAATCTGGCTTTAAAATTACATTCATGGTAAAACCTCAGTGTTCTAAATTAATTCTAAATGAATTCTGCTGCTGGTTAGGGTGTTCAAAAAGGAGGGGTTTCCACAGGAAAGCCCTGTAGGAGAGTAAAAGTAATGTAAGAAAGAGAAGTGGGAAAGAAAACAAGACTCCTGTTTCCATTTCACAAAGCCCCAGTGGTTGCTCCTCTCTTGTCCCTCAGCTCTCATCTCAGTCCCAAACCCATAAAAAAAGGGAAGCTGGATCCCTCACCCTTCTAGCCCACTCGTTGCCACCAGAATGTTTAATTTTATCTGCCCTGCTAAGAAGCTTTAAGCTGCCTCCAGAACTTAGGCTTGAGTTTAAGCCCCATTGAGCCCAACAGCTCCAAACACTCTGCTTCACACTGTGGGAACCTGAGATACATTGCTGCCAAAGAGAAAGGCACCAGAGGAACTTGTGTGCATTGAATTTTTATGGATTTTCGTGTAATTTATCTTTTTTTTTTTTTTTTTTTTTTTTTTATGTTTTCACATTTGTTTTCTTTTTCCAGCTAATTAGAAAGAAGGCTATTTGAAGGGGAAAAGCCTTCAACGTATTCTTCAAAAGGTATTTTATCACAGGGAAACATGGCTTAGCTACTTTGAAAACTACACATTGTCAAGGTTTCCCAAAGTAATCCAGAGTCTAAGAATAAAACCACAAATACTGGCAGATTTTTTCCAAATAAAAAGTTCTATGCTTTATACAAAAATACATGTAAAGATTCTGAAAGGTGAGAAAAAATCATATCAAAGAAGCATTCCCTTTCAAATTATAATAAATGTGCATTCTCAGAAGAAATAGATCAAATTACTGAATTTCAATAAATTTAATTGGCATCAGCTGAAGACAAGGAAGTTAAGAATGCATCTTCAATAATATTTGAATATGAGTTTTGCTGGTAAGACCACTGCCAGTATGCGTGTGTGTGTATATTTAAAATTCCTATGTTATGCCATCTTCTGTATTTGTCTCAGCCTTTGCGGGATAGAACATACTTTGGAATTGCAAAATCTTAAGCAAATTAAAACAAAAGGTCAGATTTGACCTTTTTTGCTGGTTTGTGGACCAGATTTGTGCTGGTTTGAGGACAAACTTCCAAATCAAAATTTATCCTTTCACTTCATTATTATGTTCCTATATAATGTGGTACTTAGATAGTATTTTTACATGCAGGATGAGTGGAAATATTTGATTTTTCTTGGTTTGCAGCTGAACACTTGTGTTAATCTGTATTAGTTACTGTACATTCCTAAATGAGCAGTTTAGGATGATCAAAGCAGCCCATATGGCTGACCAGATCCTGCCATCAAGCTCCACCAGAGCAGCTTTGCTGAAGCACATGGAATTAGCTGAGATTTACACAAGTATAACAGAATCAATTAACTCAGGCCTCAGTTTTCAGATAGCTAATTTGAGATATATATGCAGCGATAAAAAATGTTAATTATTGTGGAATAATGTACTATGGAGAAATGGTTCCTTCTTTCATTCATTATTTTTATTTCCTTAGAGACCATTCCCTGGACTTTCTTTACCTTAATTACAGCTTTTCAAGGCTGGTGCAGTCAGCTTTAGAATTTATGTTTGTCTATACCAGTCTACTTATGTAGCATAATGTTACACTTACACATGGAAATTTAGGAAACTCTGCTCTCGCTGAGGTTATTTCACTTCCTGACACAAAATCTCCCTATAGTGGTGTTTGGCTTTGTTGGTTTTGTTGTTGTTGTTGTTGTTGTTGTTCTGCTTTCAAAGATATATGATCTCTATAGAAAAACATTTTTTTAAAAAAAATGTGAAGAAGAATCTAGAAAGAAATCTGTGTGAATAAGACTATTTTTTTAAGCTGTTGGAGTCATATATTGTGACAAAGCAGACATCATGTCCTTCCAAGACATTGTGAGAAATCGAGTAAATAAAGGTTGAACGGATAATGTGAAGATAATGGTTTTCTTAAAAGTGTATATAAATATAAATATAAATAAATAAATACACAAATGACTCTGTTTAGAAACTCCTAAAAGCAGGCACTGGACTCTATTTTCCTGCAATTTACCCAGCAGCAATCAGGGTTTGACAGGAGGGCAGAGCTGTGTGTGAGCAGTGGTTCTGCTCTGACTCATT
This sequence comes from Sylvia atricapilla, assembly GCF_009819655.1. NCBI lineage: Eukaryota > Metazoa > Chordata > Aves > Passeriformes > Sylviidae > Sylvia > Sylvia atricapilla. The sequence continues at coordinate 7,051,847 of NC_089148.1, forward strand.
ATTTATGCACTTATTGACAGCAAGGTGGGCTCAAGGAAGTCAAAGCCCTTCAAGAAAAATAATTCCAGTGCAAATAAATTTTGGAAAAAAATTCTGAAAAAATGGTTCCTTAGCTTGGAACTAAACTGGGCCTGATGGAAAAGCCTGGCTTATCAAGAAATGTGGTATTTTGGCACATCTTTTAAAATTGTTGTCTTTGTTCTGTTTTGAAAGGCTCCCTATTTAACAGAACCCCTGGGAGGATGGACAGCAATAAATCCAGTGAGGTATATCTAGTTAAAAAAAGTAATCTAAATGGAGAAAAAAAAAAAAAAAAGAGACAATTCAGCCCGGTTGCAAGTAGAAAACCAAAGCTCTGCATGTTTTGAGACACTGAGGGACTCCTGGACATCTCCCCCTGAGATATTCCATGTTGCCCCAGACTTGGAATTCACATTTCAGCAGAGAAATGTGGAGAATTGCATAGAATTACACAGCCCAAAAACCTTTCATTTTTAGTCATGGCACTCATCAAAATAAATTTGCAAGCACAAACCTAAAGGAACTATTTTACACCAAAAAGTACTCAGTTTCCACTAGACATTTATCTTGAAGTTAATTCTTATTTTCACATGATACACCTAGCATTTTATAGAATTTTTAGGGATAAAGATATTACTTAGAAATGGATTGTAATTTTTATTTATCTCCAGAAATCATTTCATCAATAATTAAAATAATGGGTATATAGAGTCTGTTCCACCTTTATGGCCAGAGGTATCAATTCCTTCACAAATATTACAGTCCCAGTATTTTAGTTTGTTTACTTGCTCAGGTTTAGTAATCTTGATTATGGTTTTAAATATGTCAATATTTTGATTTTGGATCTTAGAAGTTATATTCTGCATGGTAAGATACTAAACACAAATAGCCTTGTACTTTTTCAATTAAATGAACTCTTATTTTAGCTGCTGAAGGTTGTTGGTTTGCAATTTTTAAAACAATAAAAGTTGACTTTTTAATATAACCTGAGGTGGATTGACCAGGTGCCCTCCAAGCCTCTGTCTCACTCTCCCTTCTCAACAGGACAGGGGAGAAAATATAACAAAAAACTCATGAGTCTAAAAAACAACATGGAGATCATTCATTAATTACCATCTAAGCAAAACAGTTTGAACTGGGGAAGACTAATTTAATTTATTGCTTATTAATAGCAGAGTATCATAGCTAGAAGCAGCCAAAAAATGTAATATTAACCTTGACATGTAAGCCCCGCACAGACCTTAAATTGATGGGAAGAAGAGGTTTGGGAGCTGTGTTTTTCCCCAGCATTTCCACAGGTCTCACTCTTATCTTTTGCAGTTTTATCAGAGACAAATAATTTATTGAAAACTGTCAATGAAAACAATGTTGACATTATGGGTAGACAAGAAAAGGCCAAGATCAGAGCTGAAGGAGCCCAGGGTGATGGAAGGACTGTGACTGAAACATAAACACAAAGCATTACTATTGCACAGCAGTGATTTCCTGTAATAAGGGAATTACTTCCTATAATAAGGGAATAATTTCCCAAGGGAAATGCTTCCATGACTCAGAAGCAAGGCCCAATCCTTGCACGTAGGACTTTTACAAGTTATTAAAGCATTTTAGTGTAAGATTTTGCAGTTAGGGTGAGATGGCTCCCTGACAACAGCCAAGACAGACTTTTTATGTCTTTTTTCCCCTCCAATGAGCAATAGCACTGTGTGTGGAAAAAAAAAAAAAAAAAGGCAAGACAGCACCACAAAAATAAGAGTTCCAAGACTTTGGTTAGTTGGTTTTTTTTTCTCTTGAACATCTCATGAAACCAAAATGACTATCATCATATTGTGTAGGTGACTATGCATCTCACAAAAAACCCCCAAATGTTTTCATTTCCAAGTGGGTGTTTCATGCAGCTTTTACTAATGCCACATCAAAATGGGATGACTGCTAGAGGGACTCCTGTGCTCTCCATAAACATTCCAACAACAGGGTAAGGTTCAGAAAGTCTTCAGAGCTTCCTAGTTCTAAGAATAAAGACAAATACAAATATATTTAGGTGCAGGGTTTTTGGTTGTTTTTTGGTTGGTTTTGGTGGGTGGTTTTTTTTGTTGTTGTTGTTGGTTTTGGTTTTGGGTTTTTTTTGGTGGTGTTGTTTGGTTGTGGTTTTTGGTTGATTTTTGGGGTTTTTTTTGGTTTGATTTGGTTTTTTTGCTTTGCTGCTCATTAGGGTTTTTAAAAAATGATTCTATCTTTCCAGATACACATGAGGAAAAAGCCAAATTTGTTCTTTTGTCTTTTTAATTTCATACAAGGCTCTGAGTGCCTTGGAGACAATCTGCAGCCTTGATCTAGGGCAGGTTAACAGGAATATTTAGATTTTTGGGTCATTAATCTGTGACAACACAGAAATTATATTTCAATCTCATAAGTAAGGGACAGCAAGGATTTCTGCAGTTTTGTTTCCTCCTGGATAGATGTTTGCTTCTCAGAAGAGACTCCTTCTTTCTCTGCCTCATGGAGTTCATCTCCTAAGTAAGCACATGTAGAGACATGAGAGAACCATCCTCAGGGTATGATATTGGCTAAAATTTTTAGTTATAAACTAAATCCAAATTTACAGCTGCTGGTTTGTCTGCAATAATTTTAAATACTCATTAGTGCCACTAAAACTTGCTGGAGATGAACCTGAATGGATAGGACTATATCGCTAACATTCCTCAAAATATGTTTTTGGAAGGTGCAAAGGATTACTTTGTTCTCTCATTAGATGACTGGAATTTGGGGACTCCTCTTCCTCCTGCAAAGTGCATCAAGGAGTTCATTATTGCAAGAAAACCAAGATCCAAAATCTACAACAGAGGGATTTTTCTGTGTCAAACTCCTCCGAACCCACCTTCCTCAATTGGTCTTCTTCAGAAGAAGATAAAGTATTGCAGAGCTGAAATAAAAAAAGACTCTAGGGTTTGACAACACGAGGTTGAGCTGAGGAATTTCTGGAGCCCATCAAACCAAATGTCACATCTCATTGCTGTGGTGGCCCTGAGGTGCAGCCAATCTTCTCTTTAAGGTCAGGAAGTTTGTTCAGCACAGCTCTGGTATCCCATCCAGTGAGCACATCCCTAGGGAAAGAAGAGCTGTTTAAAATTAGACTGAATTTTTCTATCTTTCGTGTAAGGTTTTTCCTTGTATCCAAAACACAAGTACCTTGAAAAAAAAGAAAGAAAAATAAACACCTTTCAACCCAAAGTCATAAGGCAACCAAGCTGTTGTGAAAAGCCACCTTCATAGAAAGATTTTCTCCAATAATTATGTTGGCTAGGATTTGAATGATGCTGAAGCATCCAAGCAGGACATCAAACATTTCCAAATATACTTACTGCTTTAAAAATGCTGAATGCACAGGATGGGGTTACTAAGCTGTGATGCTTCTTTGCACAATAAAAATAACTAAAAACAAAAATGAGTTTTTAAAAAATCCCCAAAACCACGAACCAGAATGAACCATGAGCACAATATGATGCATGGTAGAAGGAGTGTTCATATTCAGGGTCATCCTCTTGTGTGACCTGCTCTGGATTGCAGGAGGCTGGAACCAGGTCAGGCTCTGCTCCCAGGGAGCAAGAGCAAATGACATCAAGCTGCTGAAGAAGAGGTTTAGATTTGATATCAGGACTCATTTTTTCATGGCACAGGCTGCTGAGGGCAGGGTGGTGGAGTCCCTGTCCCTGGAAGTGTTCAGAAGACACGTGGATGTGGTACCTGGGGACATGGTCTGGTGGTGATCCTGGTGGTTGTGTGATATTGCCAGCTGGACCTGATGATCTCAGAAGTCTTCTCCTGTGGGCTTGATATTTTTGGGTCTGAGAGATTTTAGCCTGCTAGCAGCCACTAGCTTTTCTAAAGGAAAAGAAATTCAAGAAAGTTTTTTTCTCAAAACAATCTTGGCAAGCAACTATCTTTTCTTAAAACAATTTTTTTTGTTTTGTTTTGGTTTTTTTTTGTTTTTTTTTTTTGTGATACTTTTTTTTTTTTTTCAGAAGGCAAAGAGCATAGATAAAAAGGCTTTATTTTCTAATTCTTACTACCTTTTATAAGGTGTTCTGATACAGGCTTAACATGATTGGTGAATAGGAACGACACCTCTCTAATGCCATTGGTTAACCAGAGAAACAGCAAAACACCACCTGGAGAAAGATTGCTTTGAGAAAGGAGAGTTGTTTGCCAAGATTGTTTTGAGAAGAAACTTTCTTGAGAAATTTTTCCTTGGGAAAAAGTTAACAGCTGCTGGCAGACTAAAATCTCTCAGACCCAGAAATATCAGGCCCACATTCTCCAAATATTGCAATTCCATGATTCCATCTCCACCAGACACGGATTCATGCATCAGGCAGAAATGCAGTTTAGCTTCCTCATGCTACCCTGACCACTCGACTCTTTGGGGCTGGGAGAAGTCCAATTCCAGCCCTCTGGAGGGGGATAAACTTCCCAGCTTTTAGCAGACTTTCTCTGGAAGTCAGAAGAGTGAGTTTCTCTGAGGAAAATCAGCTCTAGCTAAATTCTCTGTCAGTAGCAGCACTGCAATATTGTGCTTGGCTTTTCCAGTTAAGCAGATTGCAGCACTGATGGGAGATAATGTGATTATCTTTGTTACATATTTCTTAGCAGTAGTGAAGCCAGAAAGAAATGGCAGGAGAGAACTGGATAATAAATGTAAATAATGGAAGAGCCTTAAATAAAAGGCATTCTTTAGATCAAATATTAATAATCACGAGTCTCCAACAATGAATAAATGTGCTTGTTATTAAGTCCATTTTCTAAATGAAGCTACTTATATTTGAGGATGCAGTCTACATTCCTCAGCTTTGATCAAACTTATGTCCCAGCAATTAAATTAACAGTGTCCTACTTTTTTGATTCTAAGCACTCCAAACCTTTTCTTTATTACAAAGAGGTTTGTTGACATCATAGCTCATGGGATTGTTTGTCTTACTCAATTAGAGGAAAACAGGGCAGTTCTAACCCACAACTGAGGATTATTCCTTCTCCACAGAAATGTACTGAGGGTACATTCATCATAGCAGTATCATTAGATTAAGAGTAGACTTCTGAAAAGTCTGTTTTTCAGGATCTCACTCCAGCTAAACCAAACAATTATCAATCATTTCCAAGTGTACAGACTGAGCTGTTTCTCATGTTCTATTTAGATGTGTCTCATGTTGCACCTTCCCCAGCCAAATGCTTTGCTTTCCCAACTTGTTGAAACCGGTTCTGCACATGAGCCAGAAGATAAAATTGATGAAGGCTGGCAAAGTGCAGTTCCAGAGGAGTTTCAAGAAAATATTGGCTGTAATTGGTATGATGTAGGGCTGGATTCTGGAGGTAGGGATAAGAAAATTCTATTAACCTAAGCTTTAGTACTCTTAAAATCTCCAGAGTGATTTCAGTCCACTCTCTATAACACACCTCAGAAATATTTTAGTAGGTCTGGGTAAGAACTATATCCTCCATCGTGGCCAAGCCAAAAGGGTTTAACTAATCTAAACATTAATATTCTTCCAGCTGTCAGGTTCACACAGCAAGGACTGAATTACCCCACATTTACTGTAAGATACCAAGACGAAAGAACCAGGTGGATTTAGACCACTTTCCATCCCTGTCCTGAGTTTTCCAGTGAAGGATCTATCCTTGTATTCCAAGCCTTGCTTGCTACACTGGAATGGCTTCCCACACATAAAATTCTATTTCTCCTCAAGTATCCCCATGGATTCCTGAAGGAAAAGAAGTTATCCCCCACGTCTGTGAGCACAGAGAGATCAGCTGGGAGGTGGCTGAGGGGTATCACCAGGCACATCCATGGATTTTCTGTAGGAACACAATTCAGGGTGTCTATGGCCTGAGAAGGAGCAGCTGGGGCCAAAAGGGAGCAATGAATTACTGTCACTTTTAAACCATGAAAACCATGAAAACCATTTAAACAATCATGAAAAAACAGCAATTGCAGGGATGTCTCTGCAGTCACCCCAGACCTGTGAAGATTTTTTGCATGAATTAGTTTTACTTTACTGTGGTTTTCTACCTGGGGCAAAGGAAAGCCCTAAGAGGACAAAGAGAAAAGGGACCAATCCATTAACACTGGACTGAAAGAAAAAAACAACTCAGCATAATTTTGCTACTTTCATGAAACTAGTGATGAGATTCTGAGAAAATGGATGGATTAGGGACACCAGCTCCATCTATTAATTTTTTTTATGACTTCATTATCAGTCTCTTCCCTTATGATGACATTCAGGACCCCACCTGTGGGGATCAGGGCACTGTCCTGAACAACCAGCCCGTGTTTCTGCTGGATCCACACTGGGCTGGTTAGATTGCTGTGCAGTGCCTTAGGGTTGTTCTCAGTTTTAAAGATCACCCATGTGATTTTCTGAAGCACAGAAGGGAGAAAAGGGAAATAACAATGTCTTCAGGAGCTTGCCATGATGGAAGTATTAAGGACAACTTATCTTTCCTTGAAAAAGCATAGAATTGTTATTCATTAAGAATTAGAAATCAGCATAACCTTAATGAAGGATTAACTGTCTTATAATTAGAAGCATCTGATTTTTTTAATATTTCATGTCTGTCACTTGTTTAATAAAAAATTGATATTTTGAACAACATTTCTAATAATACTTCTGTGAATGTTCAGATGAATTTAATTGAACTTGTAACAGAGTGAAAACTAATTGTTTGCATGCAGAGACAATGTTATTTTTCAAAAGCACTTAAAAAAAATAAAAGGAAGAAAGAAGAGGCATTTAGAGTTACAGTCACATCTCATTTGTGCCTTCGAAAATCTTTCCCCTAAACCCCGAAGTGCCATTTTATCAAACTGTTAAATGTAATTCAGGACAAAAATAAAAGCTTTGTGTTGGGTATGGCAAGAATGTTGACATTTCTCTATGAAAATAATTAGTCTGAAAATACTTCTAATAGCAATATTAATTACCTCCCAGGGGTTAAGTGTCAGCTGTAGTGGGATAGGAGAAGGGCATAGCAGAGGAAAATCTCCTTCCTCAGTGCAATCGATTCCCAGCTCTTTCCCTTCCTGCTCTGTCTGTGCCAATCCTGGGATGTGCCCACAGGTCAGGAGGAGAAATCCAGCTCTGAGAGCAAGTACATCATCAGGAGGTTTTCCCCTGCTTGGCCTCAATCAGTTTTTTTCATTTGGAAAATTTTCTATGACACAAGGAGGTATATGAACTCTTGTTTTTTTTTTCTTTTTGATTGGGATATAGACAAAAAACTCTTTTATTTTAATATTCACCTTTTCTATTTCATACCTGACACTATTATGAGAAGCTCTCTCATTTGTCACAGTCCAGGCTCTTTGAAAGTGGACTCAAACTTCCCTTTTTGGCCTAAATATCAAGAGAAAGTAGTCATTTCACAAAATAGAAAAAAATGGATTCTTTTGTGTCTCCATATAGCTAAATCCTATAAATTTCTTACACTGAAATATTACCACTGGCTTCAGAAATCTCAGCCAAATCAAAGGCACAAAAGGGCACAGAAATTGAAGGCATTGAAAAATTGATGCAATTTTAAAGTTGAAAACTCAGGTTTCCTTTTAAACTACCTAGACTAGTAGATCAATATCTCTTTTGAAAAAATAGGAATTGATAACACTCCAGAATTAAAATTTTAAAATCTGGAAATTATTCCTATGGACTTTTTCATTAAAATTGTTATGTTCCCTTACTTTTTTTCTTTTCACTACTTTGAGAAAAGAGAAATCTGTGTCTAAAAAACGAGCTACAGAGTCACGAGAAAGTACTGCTACATGAAGGAAACCAACAGGAAAATGGAGAGAGACAATTTTCAAGGGCTTGAAGCGACAGGACAAGGAGGAATGCCTTAGAACTACCAGAGGGCAGGGTTAGATGGAATCCTTGCTTGTGAGGGAGGTGAGGCCCTGGCACAGGGTACCCAGGGAAGCTGTGGCTGCCCCTGGATCCCTGGAAGTGTCCAAGGACATGTTGGATGGGACTTGGAGAAGCCTGAGCTAGTGGAAGGTGTTCCTGCCCATGGCGGGGGGTAGCACCAAATGGGCTTTAAGGTTCTTTCCAACCCAAACTACTCTGGGATTCTGGGATTCCATGACTCAGCTCCTTAGCACCAGATTGGTGCTGGAGGTGCTCAGCACCCACCTCAGTGGGCTGCAGGGCCCCTTTGCCTGAGGTCAGGGGGATTTTCCCTTTTCCTTTGGAACACCCTGGCAAACACGGAGCCTTTCAGCCCACACCACTCCCCTCTGTGCCAGCACCAAGACATTCCCAGGGCTGGGTTCCCACTCCATGTGCTGCAGCTCCTGCCAGGCTGCTCAGGGAGCCCGGGCAGCTCTGCACAGATCTCCTGGCAATTGCTCCTTTGGGAGCAAGCAGGAGCCTGAGGCTGCACACACAAACCAAGAGCTGCTTTGCCAGGAGCCCCAAGGACAGGCAGTGTCCTGTGGGGCAGACTGTGGCACCCTGCAGTTGGCAGCTGGACAATGAGTATTGCCAAGCTCGGGTCCTCTCAGGCTCCCTGACTCAGGAGATTTTCACCCAGGCAGCAAGAGCTGCATTTGCAAATGCCTTTTAGTGCTGCAGCACCTCTGGGGCTCCTGACACAGGCAGTGGGATCCAGTCTCCTGGCAGGAAAATCGCTGTGTGCCTCCCAATGAGTTCCTCAGAACAGCCTGGGAGCTGCTCCCCTGCAGAACAGGCAGCTCTGCAGAACCTCCTTGGCATGGCTGAGAGCACTCCTTCCTGCAGAGATCCTCCAGAGTGATCTCTGTGCCAGGGCAGCTCTCTAGGAGGAGAACTGGGCACAAATAAAGGGGCTTTTGCATCAAACACAGGCCTTGTGCCACAAGTGACAGGGACTCGGTGTCCCCACTCCCCTCCTGGCCCAGGCAGTGCCTTTATAATGCAGAATAATCCACAGGAGAACTCACAAGGATCAGGAGCCAAAGGAAAAAATCTCCAGGGATGAGCTGTTTGAATACAATTTCAAAATTGCTGAAATGTTCACATAGCTCCAACTGAAACTGGGAAATTACAAGAGGAAATAATGGTGAATATTCCAGTGAAGGAGGGAAAGGTTTGATGGGCATTTGGGGAGAAATTTTTCTCTGTGAGGGTGGTGAGGCCTCAGCACAGGGTGTCCAGAGAATCTCACCAGATCCCCCAGTCAGTTCTGACTAAATCCACAGTTTTAGAGTCACTGGAATGAATCAGAATTTCATAGAATCACGTTGCCATGATTTGGCACCAAATATGCTGAAGTTAACACAGATGGTTTCTTGAGCAAGAAACTTCACTCACAATTTGGATCATAGTTTGTTTCTGGTTTGGTAAAGATTTTTCTAAACTGTTTGAATTCAAGCTCCAGCATACCTAGGAGGAGGTGACTTCAGAGAGATAGAAGTGAGGTATATGATGCAGCAGTGTATGGAATTTTTCTTGCATGGGACATTTCCCAAGATCTAGGATTTTTTGCTTGAGGCAAAAAACAAAACACACACACAACAACAAAAACAAACCCAAAACAAAAACAAAAAACAACAACAACAACAAAAAATCCAAACAAACCAAAAGTGACAGAAGAGGGAAAGGAATGCAAGGAAAATGTAACTCGGAATAATTTCTAACTTGAAGTTCTGAGAACAACAGAAATTCCTTGAGCTGCTAAAGCAGTTGGAGAAACGTTTAAACAGGTATAAACTATGTTTTAAGGACCCTGAATTCACCTTTATTGAATTTCAGATGGTTCCTTCTCTGCCATCTCCCCAGCCTGTCCAGGTCCTTCTGAAAGGCAGAACTTTGCTTTCTTCAGCACCTCCAGAGATAATGACAGTTCTCAAGGTTCTTTTAGGCTACATTAAAATGTCATTTAACATTCAGCTTCAGAAAAAGGATTATGAAACTGGAAGAAGAGAAGACATTTAAATATCACTTCAGGCTTGATCAGAAATACCCATGTGGGAAATGGTATGGCAAGTCTTTCCAACAGACTTTATTCCCACCCCACAGCCTGCAGCAAAGTGAAACACGTCAGGGATGACAGAAACATAATGCAAAGTAGAGTTCTGTGAGTTAAAGAAAAGATAATACATCATACACATGGGAGAAAAAACGTTGCTTGCAATTAAAAAGGAAAGGTGGAATTAGAAATCAAAATTACCATAAAATATTGACAAGTAAAAGGTAATATTTAATTTTCTGGTTGCTGAGAACTTTACTTGCACATGGTTCCCTATGCAGATTCAAAATCCAATTAATTCTTTTTTTTAATTGCAGGTTTTTCGTGGGACTTTGTCACAAGGAGTAGGAGCCATGTGAGATTCCTAATGTGTCTGGAACAACAAAGAAAATTTCCCAGATAAAGCAGATAGAAAGGACACTGAATTAAAAGCTATCTATTCATAGTATTTATAAATACATAGCAGTGGATGATCAGAAAAAGAACTACTTAACAAATTTTGTAAATTCCTTTGCCAATGTGACTTTAAAAACTTGAGAAACTTTGAATTTTATGGATTGGCTGGTTTGTATCTTCATTCAAAAGCACCTATTTAAAAAAAGTAAAATACAAATTATATGACATCTGGAATTAGCACTTGGCAGTAAATAGTTTGAGAGGGTCACTACTTTTTTAAAATTACTTTCAGTCCTCAGAATAATTCTGTGGTTTGAACAAAACCAATCTTTTTATGGTGTGATGTCTGAATAAAAAAATCTATCAGATAGTCTTCCATGCCAGAGATGAGGGATTTTTACTCCTTCGAAGTCAGGATTTTTCAGGAAAAATTTCCTAATGGTCCTTCTTCTAAAGGAACTGCTTTTCCATCATGTGAAATGATGCACGAGACAACAGACTCGACATTCCTTCTGTTTCATTCTTTTTTCAAGTTCATTATATTTGAAGACTAAAAGAGTTCCATGTAGTAAATACTTCAGTTATAAATCATTATTATTATTATTATTATTATTATTTTCATGGAATCACAGAATATCCTTAATTGGAGGGGACCCATGAAGATCACTGAGTCTAGCTTTTGGCCCTGCACAGGACCCTAACAATCCCACCCTATGCCATTTTAATCTATATCTTAGAAATAAAATAAAATCCTGTATGGGTGCTGATCGGAAACTAACACATGTTTGTAGTAAGACATTAGGAAGAGCTAAGCTGGATGTCTACAAGGGAAAAAGTTCTTTGACTCAAAAGGTTTAATAAATTTTTTTGCCGTTTTTGACAAAATACATGGAAGGAAAAAGGTGTGTTCATTTTTAAATGCATGATTTATGGAAAACATTTCTTTTGTTCACCACTTCTCACTGCTGCTTGCAGATATTTATCGTATTTGTAGCAGTAAATTTGTCAAGCATGTAGGTACATGCCGAGACAAATTGCACAAGTTTTATATCTAGATCTTGCACCCAGCGAACAAGCCTGAGGACTTTCTTTTTAAAGAGAAAACATTAGTGAAAACTCACTTGTTTCTATGTTTCTGGTGGTATTTGTCAAAGTGATAAGAATTCACAGTAAAAGCATGGCAGGTGCAGCCTTAACATTTCCTGAATTAACACAAAGTTTTCCAGTAGCCTGTTAATAGTGAGAACAAAACAGGACTTCTTATGCTGCAAAGAGCTACTAACAAATTAAAAAAAAAAAAAAAATCTATTGTGGAACATATTCAGTTGCATAAATCAATCTATTGCCTTTCCTTATCTTGGACAATAATGTCACTCCAGAGCCTGGAATTCTCCATTGAGAAATCTTCTAAAACTTCAATTAAACCCCAAAATTTTAAAAGTAAATTAAGAAGACCAATTTTAAAAAAAAAAAAAAAAAAAAAAAAAGGTGTGAGCTCAAGATGCAAAAAGAACCCACTTGTAGTATGTTAAGGAGGGTCAGAAGCTGGACTTTAATGATCCTTGTGGGTTTCTTCCAAGCCAGAATATTCTGTGATTCTGTGCAAGAATGATCTCTATATGTACTAGAACATGAAACTGAAACATCTCTTTAGACACAGATCCTTTCTACCCATTTAGGATCCTTTTCCCACCACCTTTCCTAAAGCCCAGCTCTCTGAGGCCTGAGGAGATCAAGCTGTAAAGCCAAAGGATGGTGACTAACAGGTTGCCATTCTTCTTCCGTATTTAAACTTTGTCCCTTCACTTCGTGGGTCTGGAGCAAATTACTGGGGGCAAAACTACCTTGTGACATCTGAGGCTTTGTCCTTCTTGTCATTGCCTCTATTCTTGGGCCTTTTTAATGTATTTCTTTCAGCTGATTTACACCTGGTTCTCTTCCCCATAAAAACCTGAACCTACCCCTTTTCTGGAGTTGTTTATCCAGTCTTAAGGACAGTGCCTGACGCTGCAGGGAACTGAGCATATCTGGGGCTTACGTGGGATCTCAGAAGAGCTCATTGCAAATGTACAAACTATTATTCCACACTGCTGTGCAAATATTAATAACAGGAGCTTTGTGACATTCAAATGTCGCACAGACAGTTGGTGGTAAAGGAATGTTCAAGCAAATGAGTAATCTGAGATGGTGATCCTGCATAGTTCTAATTATAAAACAGCCCTATTATTTTCTGTAGTATTTTATGATATAATAGTATTTGAAAACTGACTGTATTAAGGGCGTGACATTTACTGAAGTGAATAAGCTTTTCACATGTGTGAAGTCATTTCGCTGCAGGTTATTGTGGAAAACAGAAACTTCAGAAGCAGAGATCAGTTAATTCTTTGATGCACTGCCAATTTAGAGTTATTTCCTTAATTTGTGGTCTCTCCACACTGGTATCTTTATTCAAATGAGAAATAAAATATACAGCAAATATACAAAACATATATCTGTGATCTCATGTTTTGTTCCCTTGACGACGTGGTTGAAGTGGATTTTGGTTCTTTAACAGTGTTTTCGTTGGTCTGTGTTACAAATGGTTTGCTAGGTCATGTTTATTTATGCTCCTCAGCCTTATCCATACATTGTAGGACTATAAGGAATGTCCACACGAAGTTTGAGAGAATTTTGTGTGCACTTGGGGTGAGTTGATCTTACTGAGCTACCAAACACCCATCAGGTGCTTTCTTACTCTTCCCCTTCCCCACCAACAGCACAGGGTGAGAAAATAAGGTGTTCATGAGTCAAGACAAAGTCATGGAGATCATTTACCAGTGCCCATCATGGACAAAAATGTCACAGAATCATGGAATGATTTGGGTGGGAAGGGACCTTAAAGCCCACCCAGTGTCACTCCCTGCCATGGGTAGAGACACTTTCCACTAGCCCAGGTTGTTCCAAGCCCTGTCTAGCCTGGCCTTGGGCATTGTCAGGGATCCAGGGGCAGCCACAGCTTCTCTGGGCACCCTGTGCCAGGGGCTCCCCACCCTCACAGGGAAAAAAACTTTACCTGATATCTAATCTAAATCTGCCTTCTTTCAGTTTATTATCAAATAAAAATAATTGGATGGTGAGAAACAGATAAAAACTACATCACCTTCCTCCCCCACACCCTTTCCTAGGTTTAATTTCTCTCCTTCCCTCTGCCTCCTACCCCTATGGGGTGCAGGAGTGATGGGAACAGGAGCTGCAATTGGACTGTGACAGCTCCAGCCCTTCATCCCCATGCTTTTCCCTTGCTCCAGAATGGTCCTTTCTATGGCTGGCAATCGTGTTGGATAAACTTGCTCCAGGCTGGGCTCTTCATAGGCTGCAGTTTCCTTTTAGGTGTCAGCATTTTAACTTGTGTCTTCTGAAACACGTGAAACATGGAAATGACACACACAGATTGCTGCAGCTGCAGTTGGACAAACTATTATTGTAGCCCACCTCCAGTTGAGACATTCTTATTCTGTCCCACAGCTCTGCTTTCACTGCTTAATTTTTGAGTGTAAATTTCTGCACTGATTGCTCCCAATAAATAATACTTTTGTGTCTGCTGTGTGAAGAAACTGGACAGAGTTGCAGAGGCTTATTGCTCTCCATAATTCCCTGACAGGAGGGAGAGGGCACCCAGGGTGGAGTCAGGCTCTGTTCCCAGCGAACAGGGACAGGAGAATGGAAAATGTCCTCAAGCTGTGCCAGGGGAGAGTCAGGTTGGAGATCAGGAAAAGTCTTTTCACTGAAAGGGTGCTCAGGCATTGGAAGGGACTGGCCAGGGGAGATGCTGGAGTTCCCATCCCTGGATGTGTTCAAGGAATGACTGGATGTGGCACTACATGGAATGTTTTACTGGGCGTGCTGGGCTTTGGTCAAAAGCTGGACTTGGTCATCTCAGAGATCCTTTCCAACCTTAATGATCCCATGGCTCTGTGATTCCATGAACTCATACACAAACCAAAAACAGCCTGGTTCCTCCTGAAAAGCATAGAGAGATTTCCCAAGTTGTTTCTACTGGTTTCAAGAAAGTTCCATTTTATTCAGGTTTTTTTTTATTTCCTGATGATTTTAATTTCTAATTTCCCATGGAAATGGGAATTTAACCTATCTGCAGTGCTAATGCAGCTATACCATATTACAAGTGCAGACCACCTTTTCTCTCTTGATTACAAATGTAATCAGGTCACAATCACTGATTCCTACTCACCCTCCTACTCTAAGTCCTCCCTCACTGGAAGCTTTTTCTGGATTTCTCAATTAATCATTGATATTCTTATTATATTTGCAGCTTGCATCCAGAATATTGAAATAGTGTTACTTCATATATGGGAGTTTGTTCCTAAATCAGTCATCGAAGACATATAAAAAGTGAAAAGTAATATTTCACAGCTATTTCAATATCAAAATCAAACTAAAAGGAAAAATCAAGAGATCACTGTTTCTTTATCCAGCATTTCCATATGCGTGAGAAAATATTTCAAAATCATATTGGATTCCGTGTTTTCCTAATTTCTCTAAGAACCAGTTGGACAGCAAATGTTTCTACCACACTTTATGTCATTAAAAGCAATAATTCTGGTAATTAGGTACCTGAGAGGCACACAACTGGGAATATATTTATTATATTTCATACTATTTATCCTGAGGGAAAATGCATGTTGCTGTTTTCCCTCATAGAATGAATCCGACACATTGAAAAAGAAGGAACCCAATGATCATGTGGAAGACTGAGGGCAGGATTCCCCTTTCGTGGGACAAGCACTAAGCACCAGACATTGCTTCTTTCAGCAGTTAATACTTTGAGTAGTCAGGTGAATTGATTTTAGTGTTTTTAACTAAAATTTATTTAAATCTTTCTTCTGGAAATTTTTTTTGGAATCTTTCAATTCCAAAAGCTCCTGTCTGCAGAAATTCCCTTTTTCTGACTTCAGATACTACTCTCAACCCAACTGATTTTCTTCCATTTGTTTAGTCCTTTCTCTGGGATGTTTTACTCTGGGCTCCAGCTGCTGGCCATTGGAAGATCTCTTATCCATCTTATCCATGGCCACTGAGTGCCACAGAATACTTCTAATGACCCTTCTAATACTCTTCTACTTTTAAAAACAGAATAAAACCCAAACCAATTAACAAAACACACACACCCAAGCCTGACTGAAAATTAAAATTCTAACAAAACATTCCTAAGAGGTACGAGGTTGCTCCTACTCCATTAATTAAATCATAACAGAGGGAGGATAACACTGCCTTGTTTACTCCAGAAATATCCACAGCAGGAGATACTGAAAAGAAAAAATAGACAAAGGAACTGTGCAACTGCAAGTGAGATGAAATTCCATGGTAGTCCTGATCTGCTCCTACGGAGTGATTCCATCAAAACTTGGCTCACATCAAATAAATCCAATTAATGAAATTTAATAGTAATAAATCTGAAAGAATTATACAACATGTTTCATTTGAATCAGTTGATCAGGAAATAACAAATTATCATAACTGGAATATTTGTGCTTTCCAATGACATCCAATCAGTCATTCCTCAGACAATTCCAGAGATTTTGCAAAGCACAGATACGCTTGAGAGGAGAAATATCTTTGTTTTTCTGCAGGTTGAAACAGTTGCAAGAGGAACTGATTCCTGAGACTTCTCATGAATGTAAAATATATAGTCTTTTAATTTTTTCTCCTTAGGTGCCAGGTGTGTTCTGAATCCTACATGTATTTCCTTGGACTTTGTGGGCTTTGAAATTATGTGTACTAAAAATGTATTATGCTTACTGAAAATGTATTATATTTACTAGTTTTATGTTAAAGTTATATTTAACTTCTGTGAAGCTCTTAAGAAACCAGTAATCAGGTGAACTGTTTAGTCATGGTGTTTAGACTCGTTTTAGACTGGATTTAGAAGGAAAATGTCAGGGAGTCATGGAGTAAACAGCTAATGATCACTGAATTTCTTTAAAAAATTAACCACTTTTTTTCACAGAAATCCTATAGAAAAATGCATTGGGTTCTGTTTATTGGAGTTTTAACTGGCTTTTTCATACTCTGCATACAGGGCAATGTTCTTACCTGTAGAGAATTTTTGCAAACTGCATCATAGTTAGATACATAGTTAGGATACATTTTAAAATATTTCTAATGAGGTAAAAACAAAGATAACATGGTTCAGGTGGTAGACTGGGCAGTATTAGGTTAACAGTTGAACTCACAGATTTTGAAAGTCTTTTCCAACATAAATGATGCTGTGATATTTGATATGATACTTTAAAAAAAAGTCTTAAATATTTCATGTTTAAGAAGTTGTAGAAAATATTGTAGAAAATTACACATGATATGTGGAAATAGCTGGAGTGAGAACATGCTGGAATAATAAAAGGGAGCAGTCAATTTTCCTGTCAAAGAATGATTAACCAATTTACCGGAATCATTAAAATTGATCCAAGATTTATGATTGCAGAAAGGTGAGTTTGGATGTAAGCTAAAATCAGCACTAGTTCCACATCTTGAAAAATCGCTCAGGTAGTCCTCACTGTCACCGTAGGATTTCCATAGGAGTCCTTATCCAGCCAAAACTGGAAATCAGGGGCTGTTCGGGGGAAAAAAAAAAAAAAAAAAAAAAAAAAAAAAAAAAAAAAAAAAAAAAAGAGAGAGAGAGAGAGAAATATAAAAAATTCCCAAAATGAGCATCTATTGCTGCTCTGTCACTTGAGACAAGGTCTCCAGATCTGGAACCTCTGTTTTCCTCCCAGCTTAACAAATACTCTGAGTCATGGAAACCTGTCTGAGGTGGGAGAAGAGTTGTACCTGAAGGGGCTCCAACAGAGCTGGAGAAGGACTTTGGACACAGGCATGGAATGACAGGACAAGGGGAATGGCCTTAACCTGAAGGAGGTCCAGGGTTAGATGGGATATTGGGAAGGAGTTCCTCCCTGTGAGGCCCTGGCACAGGGTGCCCAGAGAAGCTGTGGCTGCCCCTGGATCCCTGGAAGTGTCCAAGGCCAGGTTGGACAGGGCTTGGAGCAACCTGGGCTAGTGGAAGGTGTCCCTGCCCCTGGCAGAGTAGGACTACTCTGGGCTTTGAGGTCCCTTCCCACCCAAACCATTGTGGCACTCTGTGACAATAACACGAGTGTTTCTAACACCAGCATAAATATTGAAATATCAAAGCTGATTTTCCCGTAACTATCCCACAGGAATGTGATGTACAGCTAAAATAGGAACTGTATCAAAAGCTTCCTTTTCACATCAATGCAGTCTGTTTTGATGATAGTGTATAACAAAGCCTCTACCCAGTTTTCTCAGGATCAATTTCTAGCTACAACACAAGTTTCCTCCCACAAGAACATTCCCAGCAGGGACCCTGCATTAACCTCTTTGTAGTTGTCAGTGGCTAATGCAGAGCTGGGAAGAAATAACAACTGAATACAAAGTAATTTTTGCCACACCTTCCTGGCAAACATGTTTATCCAAAGGCATAGCACCTTTTATGCCGTGCCTATTTCTTCTGTGTAAAACAAAATGCAAGAGGCCAAGGAGTTACACGTGGCAGCGCCAAACGTACAGGCTGATCTCTGGATCTCCTTCCAACCTTGGTAATTCCATGGTTCTGTGGTTCTGTGATTTCCCAGCAGCCATAAGCAGCCCAATTCAGAGTGAAGGAGCTCGGCCAAACAACAAGATGAGCCAGGGACACCTGGAGTGAGCAAAAAGAGGCTGCATTCCCAGTGAACTCAGGTCAAACACGAAGCAGAGCAGCCCAAACATCTGCCTCTCGCCCTCAGCTGATAAGGCGTTATCAGATGTGTGCTCCTGGTGGGGTGATGGGGTCAGAACCACCACACAGAGGTTTGGGGTTGCACTGCCAGGCTGCAGCTCTTGCTGTTGACCCTCCGGGCAGCGTCAGAGCTCAGAGACACATCTCAGTTCTGACAGCACTTCTCCTGGCAGCAGCTGCAGCACAAGTGACCTTTCCACTCCTGGAATGAGCTCCTGCTTTGTCCTGTTGGGAAAACAGAAACGGGGAGAGAACCATTCATTTTCCACGTCCATTAGGTCTGTCGGGCATTGGCCAAGCAGCCACCACTTGTGGCAACAGCTCTGCAAAATTGAACTCATCCTTCAGACCCTTCTTTCCCTGACCTTCGTTCTGTCGTGGATGGAAACTCATTTGGAGGCAGCAAAGTGTGCGTAGCTCCAGAAAGAGAAGTCCTTGAGTTTTCTGCAGAAAATTACCACTGATGACAGTGGCACTAATGAATACAAAGCAGGAAATCTTCCTACTCAGAGCTCCCTCCTGGAAGCCTGTGTGTTACACACAAGACAAATGGAACAGAAAGTAAGCGTGAGGCAGAAGGACTAACTAGAGGAGTTATTTTTTGTCTTCTACTGAAATTTAGTAGAGACACTGAGAGAAAAATATGAAATAAGATGAAAAAAGATGGCAAGGAATGGACAGGTTAGGGATCAGGGCAAACTGCCAGTAAAACATTCCCAACTTGTACCTCTAGGAAAAAAAAAATTGAGTTTGAGGTGTCAGGAAACAGCATTTTAGAGCAGCAAACAAATAATGCAAGGCAGGAAAGAGAGCAGATGCTCCAATACTGGCTGCAAGCAAAGCAGGATTGGAATAACTTGTGCAAAGAAGGAATAAATAAGGAAAACACAGTAGTGGAGTTATTACAGTTGATTACTGCCTCCTTATCTTATGGTTATAAACTTTGAACAAAGACATGTTTCCTAATCACATTCCAACAAGACTTATAGAAATCTTCCTTCAAAGACATTTATGAATTTTATCTGAAATAGAAATAGAATTTAAAATGGGTTTTGGTAATCTGGGTTAGTCCCAGGAAATTAATATGGCACAGCTTCTGATGGATAATCTCTGTTTTGGAGGTGACAAAACTGGTTGTCCAGAGTGAGTTTTCATGAATTTGGCAGGCTAGAACCAAACCCCAAAATTTTATGGTATTCTTAAGTGATTGAAACTATTTCTTGATTACTGTAAATGTAAGCTAAACATTTGTCTCTTTTTATCTTAGAAGAAGCAAGTGAGGTGTTCATGAATTTTGTCAGTTAGGGGTGTTATGATAAATTCACCAAATGATGTGTGGGCAAAATAATGACATTTCTTCCTTGCTACACAATGTATCAGGAAGATGTTTTCAGAAATTAAGTCTTATGTCAATCCTGAAGATGCTTTTATTGAAAGTTTTCTTTCACACAGATGTCGTGTTTGTGAGCCTGTGTGTGGATGCAGAGGTGTCTGTGTAAGTAAACAAACATATACACACACAAATACTACAAAAGCACATCGAATATATAAAAAGCATATCTCCCATTCTTTTTTTTCCCCTTATTTCTGCTTCAGCTGCTTCAAACTGGTGAGGGCAAGGAATGTGGGCCAGTGCTTTTATGGAATGAGTAATTGCAAGCAGCAGCTTTTTACTTTGCACCTTCTCTGTAGCTGTGTTGCCTTAATGACTTTCTTTCTACAACAACAGCAACATAAAGAACTATTTCTGCAGTCATAAATAACTTCATGAGAGCAAAAATATTGTATTTTTTTCCGTGTTTGACATCCCGTTATCCTCTTGAGGTCATGGAAGGCACTTGCTGATGATTCCCTTTCCAGCCACTTCCTTAGTATAACATTTTCCAAAATCTAAAAAAATTTTTCAGTGTTATATCTAGATAAAGAAAATTCCACAGACATTTTTCAATGCCCCAGAATGGGTATTTCTATGTGGTCCATACCTCTATTTCTTTTACAATTATATAATTTTTAATTAATCATATGAATTAATGTTATTCATTAATTAGTATTGGTATTAGCATTATGCTGAAGGAAATCATCAAGCATTGCTTTGATGGAGTATGTCCCAACATGACAATTTTTCACCCAAACTCTAAAAGGATCTCTGTTTTTTCTGGGGTTAGATTATGATCTGGCACCTTTTGGTTACCTTTCCTGCTACCAGATATTCCACCCATTTTTTTCAGCAAGGCACTGCTGGAGTGCAGGTGGCCTTCAGAAATTCCATTTATTCAGACAGATTTTGTTCCTTTGACAGTATCTAACGTGATCAAGGTTGTATCAAATTTTATTGTCTGTATAACATTTGCACAAAACTCTAGATAAAATGCACAAAATATAATAAGCTTGCTTCAATCTTCCAACTTGTTCAATGTTCCCTGTGTTCTGTTTTAAACTTTGTTAGAAATAGGGGGAAAGAAAATAACAAAATCTGTGATGGTTGGCACAGCTCACAGTTCTCTCCAAACATATTAAACTTTTTGAATAAAGACTGATGAAGGTAGCAGGCTTCTAAATGAACAAAAACCTTTATCTATATTATTATCTAGAGCCTAATGAGATCATGCAAAGACTGAGATGAACCGGTGCTAATGGTTGTAAATAATCAGCTATGATTGTGCTTTCCATTTAATGAGCATTTTAAAAGGATAAAGAAAACCTGTCCATCTAAGTGCTGGACTTAGTTAAGAAATGCTGGCACAAAATAACACATTTTGAAGCAATTATTTGCAGGTTTCCCTCCTACAACCTGTTTGCTGGAGAGATTTGAGCGTATAAAGGGACTTAGCTGAGAGATAAAACATCAAAATAACAAAATTCATTGGTTTAAAGAGGCAGAGCCCTCGTGTCCATGTTACAGCAATCAATAAGGAAACAGAACTTGTGATCTGTTCAGTTGATCTTGGAAATTTCAAAGGTAGAGAGCTCCCCCCTCCTCATGGCCTTAAATATGATGCATTCAAGAGATCCCACACTTTCAGAATCACCAAAATCACTAAAGATGGAGAAAATATCTTTGCAGATGTGAGTAAGACCAGTTGTTTCCTTCCAATTTTATGACACCTTAAAAATTAATTCTAGTGTTACTGGTTGTATTAGCCACCATTTGTGCTTCCTGTCTGAGGAGAGATATTTCTATTACTGGTGGGCATAGGGATACAAATGATTTTAACATTATAAAACTAGGAAAAAAACCCAGTCTAATATTTCCAATAACAAATACATACAGTCTCATAACAAAGGAATCATCCTAAATGTCCTACATTACTGGTTTCAGAGTCTGACATTTCAAAAGGTTGGCAGGGCAGGTGTGCTCAGGAAGGCAGAGAATATAATTGCAAGTGTGATCACACCTTTTAGGAGAGACATTTAAATGTAAAATGCAGAGTGCAAACACTGTCCAGTGCAGACATTTCACAGAACACCCTGACAAGTGCAAAATCTTCCCAAACAGGTAAAAAGTCTCTCGTGGCATCAGCCAGCTGCTTACTAATGGAGCCCCAGGAATGAGAGGAGAATTTAAGCTGCATGGAAAGCAATGCTTTTGTTACCAGTATGACACTCACACCTACTCCTTCAATTTAAAAAGAAATCACATTTCCTGTTTCAACATTTCCTATTTATTCAGGAGATGTTTATCTAGAAGAATAGCAGCTTAATTAGACATTACCTGCTGGAAAATTCTAATAGTCTAAAGTACTTTGCAACGGGGAGAAATCCTTTAATAGGAACTATACATGGGAAGTTTAGTCTGAAACCTGCAAATTACTGTAAGTTTTAAACCTACTTAAATCTTATGGTATAGAGCATAGCTTTATGCATCCACTTCCATCTGGGATGGAAAAGATCTCAGTTTAGATGGCTAGTAGAGAGCATATGCCATTAAATAATCAATATACTTAGCATTTCCTAAGCCAAATTACACAGCTTAACAAAAATACTAAACCTTCACGTCCTTCAAGTGCTCACTTTGGGTTTCAGAAACCGAGCTTTTAAACAGAAGCAACATTTACTGTTTTCAAATGACATGTCAAAGAAAAGTTCACCCACAGAAATCTCATGATCTCCTCACTTAACCAATTTACATTTTGCTCCACTGCACATGCAAACAGTTCAGCATTGGTCAGATGTGTTTGTTGTCATTTCGACTAACTGGAATTTCCTATTAAAAAAAAGGGATGGCATGAAATAATGACACATGAAATAACAGCATTAACTTGTTTGAGCAGACATTGCTTGTACAAATATGAATTACAATGTCCCATGAAGAAAAATTCATGAGCAGAAGACCCAAGCCACCTAGTTAATTTTTGTGACTTGGGCTTTCCATGGAGGGCATTCCTTAAGTATTTGTGTAGGCAAAGATTTGAATTTTGAATTATTGGAGCAGCTAATGATTAAGGAGACTAAAAATAGCCATTCACATTTTCATTTTTTTCCTCCAGTTTTCTGCCACCGTTCCTGTTAATGAGGATTTGGAAAAGAAGGTGTCATTTGGAAAAGTGGATGACTACATCATTTACACTTTTATCCATCCCAAATACAGTCTGTCCATCCCCACTCATCATTTGTTGCTGCTGCGTGACTGTGTGTGCCCTACAGCTTTTCCACCCTGAGCTGTTAGTCCAGCAGAAGCTGCTTTGAAAATACATTTGTGAACAGTTGGGAGATTATCATATGCCACGACCACTTCAGTTTTTCATCCCAATTTCTGCTGCCAAAAAGGGTTCTGGTGCTTAGACAGGAAACAAATTGAAAGCTCTTGGCAAAAGCAAAATGCGTTATGAAGCTGAAGATGAGGTGTCATGTCCTATGAAGTCCTAGTAAATAACAGATTTGAGGGAATGCTTGTTTTATAGACATGTATATATATGTATGTAACTATCTAAATGTGTATATGCACACACACACACATATATACACCTACATGGGATGTACAATATACAGATAATTCTATTATTTGTATATTGTATGTCCTATGTAGATATATATATATATAGAATGTAGGTATATATATAGCATATAATAATATAAGAACATGCAATATAATACATAAAATACATATATACCATGTACGTATATATGTATTTATCAATTTTATATACAAATTAAAAGAAAAAACAGAATAAAACCCATAAGAAGTTTTTAGATTCTTCTCTCCATACTTTCAGAAAAGTGAGATGCAAATGGTCATGAGCCAGAGAGCAAAGGCAGTGAGTATCAGTGAACACCAAGTGTAGGCAACCATGTACATTTACATTTCAGTCAAACCAATGGCTCTGATAAAGGAACAAACATGAACTTTGTTCATAAATTCATCTTTCTGTTTATATATTTGTTTTTTCCCCAGTATATTAATTCAGTTCTCACAGTTAGGAAAAAAATATCCAGACTGCAAACAAAGAGTTTTACTGCCTTATGTGTTAGAGACTGAATAGTTGAATATTTTTCCCTCTCTCTTCAGGCCATTCATTGTATCTTTAATCAGACCATTTGGTTTAATAGATGAAAAGAAGTAAACTTTCATATTATTTTAAGCTTTATTTTCTCCACTGGAAGTTCCATCATACCTGGAAATAAACTGCATTTCCAGAGAAAATATTTTTTGTGATTAAATGGATGAAGATGGGCAACAGGTTTAATATAGATCACCAAGGAATAGCAATATAGGAACCAAATAAATTTTATTCTAATTAAATGGAGAGATAAATCCTGCACCTCTCTTTCAAAAATTAAAAAAAAAAATATAAGAACATAATTCTCAATGGTAAAGGATCATTAATTAATGAAACTCACTGCTTAGTTGCACACTTCTACAGAGTGCAAATAATGTCTGTTCTATTATGGGTGTATGAACACCTGATCAATATTCACTATAATGAAGTTTTATAAGTGGCTTTAAAGGCTGTTATATTAAACCTCTAGAGCACATGAGCAAATTTGGGTTTAATCATTGACAAAAAACCATGAAGATTTTGAAATTTAAGATATTCCTCAGGAACTGCTTGGGGGTGAGGAGATAAATAACAAACTAACATTGATCTCACAGCTGTGATTTCTTTGTCACACAGCTCCTAATTTGTGTTGCCACCATGTTCAATATGGGATTGATCTTCCCTGTCGAGGTGACAATCCTCAGAAGTCCAGACACGGTTCTGCAGGCAGGGCTTTGGGTTAGAGGGCACAGGGTGCAGGCAATGATCCTAGAAAATGGCCTTTCTAGTCAGGAAGGAGAAACAGCCAGGCACAACCCATCCTTTACTTGGTAGCAAGATGGAAAGAGATCAGAGAGCCCAGATGTTTGTCTTCTCTCTCTCATTCAGGCAGGGTCTCCAGGCATTTTTAATTCTCAGACTCACTTCTCTGGAGCCAAACCTCATGTTCTTTCTTCTGTGCAAAAAGAAACTGAGGAGCTCTGGATGACCTCAACCAGCAAGACCTGCTGCCTCTCATCTCCCTTGCCAGCCTCAGTCTGTGAAAGTCAAAAATTAAACAATTCACAGATTCAAACAATTCTGTTTGAAAATCTTGGCACCCTTTTCCTGCCCAACCTGGTTTGTTTTATAGACTTTTTTATCCTCCTCTGTATAAGTGCTGTGGCATCATATCAAAATAGGAGACTTTATCTTTTGGGCTATGAGGAAATTTATTTCCTAGTATAAGTGTATTTTCTGGGAGTCAATAAAATATATTAGCAAACTCAGAATGAGATTTGCAGTTATTTGGTACATTTTTGCAGTTCAAGTCACAGGGCAATATCAGTTTATGTTCCCTGTGAATATCACACTATGTGAAATACTGAAACTGTATTAAAGAAATACCAGCCAAAAAGACAATACAACAAAGAATTGGGAAATGAAGAAAGCCTTTGCTTTATTATTGTGGAAGTTTAAGAAAGATGTGCATATTGAACTCAGCAACATTATTCTCAGAGAGGGAATGACTATACTAACTCAGAATGTTTTCTTTTCCTGTGAAATTCAATAATGCAGAGAATAATATGCTTTATAAATCAGAAAATGTGTGAATCCAAAGTCAGTTTACTCTCTATGTAATATAATTTCTAAATATGAAATTCTCATTCTTTTTTTCCTACCCCATAAAAACTCCAGATGAAGGTTTTGCCTCAATTAGAGAAAGATTTAGGAGTCTGGATTGGCAGAGGGATAAAATAGACAACTGCCCCTGGAAGGATATGAATTTCAGTTTTATTAATTTCACCCCAAAGGGTCAAATTTAATTTGTCCCTATGTTCTCCATAATTTCATACTGAAGCTACAGTGAAGGCTCAGGATTTAATTTCATCAAATTAAGGTTAGAATAGTTATCCCAGATTTTGGACTGTATTAAGCAGCCATTGGAAAATCCACTCTGAACTGTCCAACAATGTTCAAGCCAAAGCTGCAGCCACAGAATTAACCCTGTAGACCCCAGCCCCTGCAAAGGCTGGTTCCCTATCCTTCAATTCTGCAGTTCCTTGTAATCATGTTGGATGGTGGGCCTTCCTCTCCCCTGAATTCTCCATGGCAGAAGTGATTTTGTATGGATACTTTCAAAGCTTCTGACTTCTCCTAACCCACTTTGGCTTTAATTCAGTAAAGTATTGATGAGACAGGCTGAACTCGTTGCAATGCTTAACATTCAATTGTTTGGCATTATCCATCTTCAGCAAGAATAAACCACATACTTTAGTTGCTTTTTTGTTGTTGTGGTTTTGTTTTGTTTTGTTTTTTTGTTTAGAAAGGATTTTTTTTTATATATAGAATAGAATCATAGGACCACTGAGGTTGGAAAAGGCCTCCAAGATCATCAAATCCAACTTTTGGCTCATCACCACTACCTCAACTAAACCACAGCATCAAGTGCCACACCCAGTCATTTCTTGAACACCTCCAGGGAGTGTTAAAGTGCCCTGTTGAAATGGAAACTCTGGGTTTACCCTGATCAGTTAAATTAATTAGGTCAATTTGTTATCAAAATGTGCTGGCAATGTCACAAGAATGATGTTGTTATAAAAATAACAGTATCCATCAGGTGACCATCTATGATATCATATTATTTCTAACATTTTATATAATTCGGATGTAAGGAGAATAATAACTTCTGTATTATTAAAATATTTTAATTAATATCTTTCTGATAGTTCTCATTTTATCATCATGGCGATGGTCAGGTTTTAATCTTATTTATGCCACTACAAAACTCAGAAATTCTTTATCTCTGGTTCTTTTTACGCTGGAGGTACTGAAATCCAAGTGAAAGACAGAAAGTGGGTTATCAGTTCGCCAGAGGCCACGTTTCATGGTAAGTTTTGAAGATATTTGTTGGTTCTTTTAGGTGCCAAATGTGGTGTTCCACTTAAAACACAAAGTTACTATCTTCCTATTACTGTTTTAACTGGAAATGAAAAAGTGGTTTTCTATTCCTGTCGTGAGCCAGGACAAACCAAACAGGTCAAGACATAATGAGGTAGAAGAAAAGTGTGGAAAAGCTCAAGCTGATGATTCAGTGAGGCAATGCAAGAGGCTGCCTGGGAAAATTCCAAGGCTCTGCTGGAATATGGGCATGACCAGGATCGAGCATCTGCTGCTTCCTAAAGGGAACTTTCCTACATGCACGAGGCTTTGTCAGCAATGACCCAGATGATGGCACACCTCAACTCTTATAATGGAATTTTCTTCTTCGGGAAGGCAAAAAAAAAAAAAAGAACTTTTAACAAATTAATGGATAAGGAAAGGAAGAGAAAATATGGGGTGATTTTCAGGCAACTCATTCTTCTGATGGAAGCGCACCATAACAGCAGTACCAGGATCGGCAGATGCTGCGTCCTGGGCAGCACAAAAACCATAGCATGAGAACAAAAAAGGAGGAAAATATTTCCATAGAGGCTTTGAAATAATTGTTGCCATAAAAATAATTGACAGAAGTTACCAGAGCTGGAAGCTGAAGGCAGATTGCAGAACAGTAAACAGGCCCTCAACATAAGGAAGGCTGAACCTCGTGGTGAAGCAGATTAAGCCTCAGGATCTCTTCTAAGTTCATATTCCAGGACAGAAAAACTCACATTATTTAAATTTTCCCAATTAAAACACAGTTGTGAGTTTTGAAGGGTGTTTAACATTTTACACATTGAATTCTAGTTAATATAAATAACTATTACAACCCAGACTGGGCTCAGCATTTCTCAGGGCCACAACATTTTGAGCAGCTTAGAGGTTTCCAATGGGCAAGCCAGTCAATTCCAGTGGGAATGAGTGTCCTGTTTTCCCAGGGCTGTGGAGCTGCTCTCAACTGAATCACAGGATCCTGGACAAGAGGAGAAAAATAGGAAGAGCTGGGATGTGAAAGCTCCTGGTTGAGATCAAGACACAAAGATTAATTACCAATTACCATCATAGAAAAAACAGATTCAACTTGGGCAAATAATCAATTAAATTAGCTGTTCCTTAATACTAATTATTTAATTGTACAATAATTAATTATGTACAATTAATCTATATAATTAATTAAATTAATTAATTATCTAATTAGGAATTAAATAGGTTTGGGTAGTAATGAGGACAAAATTAAAGCAGCACCTTCTCCAAACCCCTTCAGCAAGGCTCAGCTTCAGCTGAGCCCCTCCTTCTTTCCTTCTTTTCTCATCTTGATACTCACAGAGCTGTTTCTCGCACTCCCCCCCTCCTTCCTACTTTTTCCTCTTCCTGGATGGGAATTTTGTGGGCACATCTACCTGTTCACCAAAAAATTACAAACAGTAGGCATAGGCTGGCAGTGTAAAAGCAAGTTGTGAGAGAATTTGTCTCATTTTCCATTTAACTTTTAAATATTCAGGTCAGAGATGTAGCTAATTTATAGTTGATGGCCGTATACAACTGATATACACAAGAAGACATATGCAATTGCTCATTTATTACTGAGAACCTTTGAGGAAGAAGTAATGAATAAATTAAGCTCAAGCTTTGCTGATGATGTAAGTTGGATTTCCTGCTCACATATGCACCGTGTTGGTGAAAAATGGGCACATACATTGATGACCCTCAAATTAATGATTTGTTTAATCTGCCCTCCAGTGCCAGCTGGTTATTTTTTTCTTTTTAATTTGACTGAAGGGATATTCCTCACCTAGACTACTGCACGGAGTAAGCAGAAAGGTTAGGATTAAACAAAGTCATGGGAGGCTGAAACAGCACAGTTTTCACTGGTATGTGGCGCTTACTTCTCCAAGATTGCTTTCAAAAAAAGAAGAAAAATTATATAATAGTGCATATTTTCTTGGATTAGGACTTGCTCTTTGTTTATGAAAGCTGTGTTGGATGACAGCTAATTCTTTGCGTGAGGACAATCAGCAGAAGTATGGAGGAAAACAGTTTTAAGCCAGTTGTACTGAGGGTGGGAAATTATAATGGCAAGCTGTCCAATTTCCAAAATTGTACATTTTACAAAGACATCATTCTGCTATCAGATAAAAAGAACCAATTGAGGTACTGAGCCTAAACTTTATATTTCGTAAAATTTCTACAGCAATAAGGAGGAATCATTCATCCCAGTAGGCAGGAGAAGTGACTAAAGGAGGAGTGCAGAGATTCCTTCCCAAAATCCCATCTATATCTACTCTCTGTTTCAAGACCTTCCCTCCTGTCCATCATAAATTAATATTTCCTCATCACTATTCATATCCTCTGTTTCCTTGGTGTCAGGGCTGTGATCTTTACTAATTCAATAACATTAATCTACTATTACAAGTGATTTTTATTGCAAGTCATTACCACAAATATGAGCAAGTTTAGATAGCTCGGGAATGAGTGACTGAAATGCTTTGTGTCTTTAAATAATGAAATTTTAGGTGCGAAAAAAACCCAAATTTTGAGGAGATAAACCCCTCTTTTTTCCCACATCTTTTGCTTAAAATACAAAACTTTGTTCCATGGCTGCAATAACCCATTTGCAAAACTGTTGTCAGAGGACAACAATAATTATGATTTTTAACTCTCTATTACAGATTCTTCACATAATATTGTTGCAGTAATGTATTTACTAACTGCCCCCCAAATAATTCAAAGCTGAGAGATATTTTCTCCAAGTTTAGACAGCTAAATAGCGCATTTAATTCCATTTGTAAAACCTCTGATCAGCAATTAATGATGGTGTGTTTGGAAAGAATACACTTAATCATGCCCTTTAAAATTTGCATTTCGGGTTTGCAAATTCAGAAGACTACAGACATTCACTAATGACAATTACAGCCTAAAAGGTAGGTTTTGCATCACAACAAAATTAGCCTAAAAAGAGGGAAAATAGTAGAAAAAGAATCAGAAAAGAAAGCTGAAAATCACAACAGCCTTTCTTCTTGATTTTTTTGGAAAATATAGATAATTCTAGCTATCACTTCTCTAGGGATTTAATTATTACTGACAGACACCAGCAAATGAGGGTTGATTTTGAAAAGTGTTTGCTGAGAATCCAGGTGGGCATCATGAAATAAGTGAAGCAAAGACCCAAAAGGATAAATTTCTCTGAAAATTAAAATATCCCCGTGGTAGTGTTATTCACAGATTAGTACTTTATAAAGAAATTATTCTTCAAAATGCTAATCATTCCATAACAGTCAAAATTTTAGTTGTTCTTGGATCATTTGGGATCTTAAGACCAGATAAAATCAGACAAAACCAAATAAATTGTTAACTCCTTTTATAGTTCTTTTCCTTGTGGTATACATAATAGTAGTGCTGCTCCTCTCAGCACTCATCTCCTCAAATTTGAGTTTTGGCACCAAAAAATTCATTATTTGAAGATGTAAAGTGTTTCAGTCACTCATTCCCAAGCTACCTAACCTTGTTCATTTTGTGATAATGGCTCGCAGTAAAAATCACCTCTATTAGTAAATTACTGTTACTGAATTAGTAAAGATCACAACCCTTACACTGAGGGGAAAAAAATCTCCAGAGATGAGCTGTTGGAATACAATTTCATAAGTGGTTGAAATGTTCACATAGCTCAAATTTAAACTGAGAAATTACAAGAGGAAAGAATTATGAATTCTCTAATTTAGAAGGGTGGGTTTAGACAGGATATTAGGAAGGAATTCTTCTATAGGAAGGTGGGGAGGCTGTAGCACAAGGTGCCCAGAGAAGTTGTGGCTGCCCCTGGATCCCTGGAAGTGTCCAAGGCCAGGTTGGACAGGGCTTGGAGCAACCTGGGACAGAGGAAATGTCCTCTATTCCTTAATAATCTTGAATAAATATCAAAATTCTTACCACACTACAGTTCTAAAAGGAGATCCGGGGCAAATGCTCAGAGGAGATGTGGGCCAGAATGGCCTCCCATCCATATCCCTCTGTCCTGAGTCTGACATGTGGAAAAACATTCCTTGTCAAAAATGGCCTTTGTGGTCCTGTAAAAAGTCAAAACTGACTGGGATAAGAAATTGTGAATATCATTGCTTCCAGAGGGCAGGGATAGATGGGATATTGGAAAGGAATTGTTCCCTGTGAGGGTGAGGAGGCCCTGGCACAGGGTGCCCAGAGAAGCTGTGGCTGCCCCTGGATCCCTGGAAGTGTCACAGGACATGTTGGATGGGGCTTGGAGCAACCTGGGACAGTGGAAGACGTCCCTGCCTATTGCAGGGGGTGGAATGAGATGATTTTAAAGGTCCTTTTCTACTCAAACCACTCTGAAATTCTGTAGTTGTATGATGGAAGAAAGAAAGTATTCAGGATTCTTGGGGCTATTAATGCCTTTTTTTTTTAATCCTGTGCTATAGACTGTGAGATCTTCACTGTTCATAAAACCTTTACAGTGTTTATTATGCACATCTATTGTCAGCAGATGAATTTCAGTGTTTGTAATCCCATCTGTTACTCGCTTCCCTTGCTGCTAGGATTATTTCCCAGGAATAAGGACTCTTAGAGTAAATATCTGTCTTCAGAGTTTCAACGTCTGCTGGATTTAGACAGCATTTTTTATCTCTGTCACTTTTGCTTTACAGAGACTGTAAAGAAATTGGTATTTGCAGAGGTTAAAAGAGGCCCAGGCACAGAAATACAATTCAGGCATTACACAGAAGGCAGACACAGGTTAGGCTGTCCTACCAAGAAAGGAGTTCACTACCAGAGCCTTCATCAGGACAGCTCTTGGGCAGTGAACTCATGTGCCCTTTTACATTCTTTTAAGATTTAGGCTATTTTTCCTGCTGAAAAACATCCAAAGGAGATTTTTCTCCAGCCCTGAGTTAGTTTGCACTTGATGTTGACAAGATATGAAATCCAATGCTAATGTAGAGGTAATGACTGAGAAATTGCATGTTTGCACTGGTGGATTGCTGTTCATTAGCACACTCCAAGCACAAATCCTCATCAATCACTGCATATCCACCACGGCTGCTCTGCTGATTCCCAAAAGGATTGCTTTACCAATTGTTTCAGAGGAAAACATGATCCTTCATGCCATGGTCACGTTTGCCTGCTTAAAGGCTGATCAGGAGGTTTCCTGTCAGACCAAGGGCTTAGAAGTGGAGGGGTTTGTTTGTTTTACTTGTGTTTCTGGCAAGTTGCTTGCAGGTTTGAAACTGATATCGAGTTTTGCCTTCATCTTGTTAAAGTCTTCCCATTTGAACACTAATACAAGTTGCAGTTTGTTTACAGCAGTTTATTCTAAATCCGAGCAATTCTGATTCTAAGAAATTTAAACCAAAAAAAATCTATTTAAATAAATATTTAAAAATATTTATTTATATTTTTTCTTGATCTATGTCTGCACTGCTAACATCTTCCTTTACCAAGGACCAGATGGCTTGTTGAATTCCACCCCAACATGGATGTAACTGTGTTTAAGATACCAAGCTAATTGCTGACTCATTGTGGACAGATGAAATAACCAAAACCTGGATGTGGGCAACAGTCTGACAGCTGGGGAGGGGGAAAGAACCTTGTTGTGCTGTAGGCAGGTGAGTCAGGAAGGCTGAAGTCCTGTTTGAACAGGGTTCCATGGGATACAATTTTAGCAAGATACCAAACAGGCAATTAAAGACATTTGTGAATATCCTAATTAATAAATATTTATGCCCAAAGTAATCTGTTCCCTTGTGAAAAGAGACCCTATTTCCTGCCAATTTACCCTTCCTCTGCATGTTCTCTGTGCATTACACACACACACACATCTTTAATTTCCAGTGTTATGACTCCCATAATGGGTCTTTTTCACTTCCATTGAAGAAGACGTGTAAGGAGAATTTATTAAACTCCCAGTGTTCATGTTGCTGCGCATACCTGAGCTTACAGACTCTGTTGAAGCCAAAGCTTGCAACCAATTTTGATATTTACATATCTTGCTAACAGTGGAATGTTTCTTTTTGGTTTGAACCCACAAATTCATTCATTTCTGTTTTGATTAACTCAATTTCTGAAGCTGTTTATGCCAACATGACAAATCTTCTGTTTAATTTAAGCTAGTTCTTACTTACACAGTAGTAACTTTGGGTTGTTTATATGTGTTTCCAACATGTTTTTTTACTCTGCAGCAGTTTCTATGTGGGTGTTATTAAAGGACCTGCTCAGAGGAAGATGCCCCAGGGAGTTCTGAAGAAATGTGTCCATGAAAGCAGGACAAAGAAATGGAAAAAGCATAAAAAAGCATCAGTGATTTTTTTTGTTGCTGATTTTTGGGTTTTATTTTGTAGGATTAGTTTCGGGGGGGGGGTTGCATGGATTCTTTTCTTTTTTTCTCTTTTTGTTTCTTCTTTTAACATTAAGCTGAAATTGGGAAAAATGAAAACGAAGAGTTTTCACTTACTAGTTATTGAACTCTTTGACAGGAGATGCAATCTGGTGTTTGAGTTATATTTAGCCTGTGTCAGTACCGATGGTCTGCATCACCAGAGCATGTGGTTCCATACAAAAGCAGCTCACCAGGGGACAGGAGGCAGAAGGTGGAGAGTGTTTGCAGAATAAGGATCTCTGAATTCCTTATGCCAACTTTGCTCTTTCTTCAAAAACACAAATAATCTTCAAAAAGCAAATAACGTGACTGCAGACAGCAAAACAAATGAGTGAAGAGAGAAGGAAACAGATGGTTAAAGCATTTTTAGTACTAATGATGGAAGCTTCTAGAAATGCCACTTGTAGTGTGAATCACCACCTTCTTACACATATTCACTTTATTTTAGGGGAAAATAAAGAAACCCTCCATTTCATACAGTTTAAATCTAAATAATTGTAATGTGGAGATTAATTCATGAGTGGAGTATACCCTTTCTTACAGTCCCATACATTTGAAATATCTACAGTGAGAGACTATGACTGATTTCACTGGAATTTTTGTGGACATTAGGTACGTGATCACCTTTGAAGGTGTGGATTTCAGGACCCCACACTGTACAAACACAGTTGCCAATTCAAATATTGCTGATGCAAGTATTGCATAGCTTTTCTAAGATGTGTGTCGTGCAGGAATGAAGAAAACACTATTCAGGCAGTCTGAGAAAGGCTTATATTTCATGAATTAATAACCTAGTGAGAAAAGAGACACTTTAAAACCTCTTTCAACCTAAAGAACATTAGAAATGCTGGTACTGTTTTTTTACGGGGAGACAGATGTTTATTTCCTCCATTTTAGTTGCATGCCTTTTAAAACTTCACGTTTTACTTAACACATTTTCTCCCAGACGAGAGCACAGAAGGTTTTCCTTAACTGCCAAAATCACAAAGAAAACATGTTTTGTCTATTTTTATTACATATAAAATACATAGATATTTATATAGACCACAAGTCTTTCTCTGGTTTGTGTTTGTTCCCATGTAATTTTATATGTTCTGCATATCCATGCCCAGCTCTGGGCCTGTAGTGACAAGACTGGGGCAACTCTTTTGACCCAAAAGAGGCTAAATTTGGATTTTTATAGAGACTATATGTTTTATTGTGACAATAATAGGGAGGAGACTGTGGCACAGGGTGCCCAGAGAAGACAGCTACAAGGCTGCCTCATCCTTGGAAGAGTCCCAGGCCGGGCTGGATGGAGCTTGGAGCAGCCTGGGATAGTAGGAGATGTCCCTGCCCATGGGCGGCTCCTGGTTTTGGAATGAGATTATGCCTTCCAACCCAAACCACTTTTAGGTGTTCTGATTCCTACACACATTCTGTGGATGTATGTACTTATATAAATTCATCTGCTGAATGTGATACCAAATATTTGCAATAATTTCAGTAGAAACTAAATCTAGGTTTCATTCAGTATTTCTGTTGCTCCTTAGAACAGACTCATGTTGTTACTGTCTGCTAGGAGTAGGTAAGGAATCTGATTTTAGTAAATTGAATGTGGGCATGCTTTCAAGTAATATACTTATTAAAATCAATATTTCTTTCTCCATACATTCAGATAGGGGAAAAAAAAAAAAAAGCAAATTCTGAAAGACAGCCCCAAAGTATAGGAAATACAGAGAAAAAAAAAGCTATCTGGAAACCTTTTGATAGAATGTCTCCAACTCATTTTCATAAAAAAGATTTGTTAAGTCTAATGTATTAAACTGTCTGCTTAGATATTCTCAGATCACCTGAATATCTGGGGCTGTTTTGTGAAGATTAAAAGACTCCATTTAATTCTAAAACGTTTTTTTCCTCTACTGTGATGCAATCCTTTGAGGAGTGTGATATTTCCATTTGATGGCTGCATCAACTCCAGCATCCCAATTACATCATTGATTGACTTTACCTGTTTTTGCACAAGGTGAATCAACTTCTGAACTAATCATTCTGAGCTTGCTAAATGGGCAGCCAGAATTTGCAATGCATAACGTGCAAGACAGACACTGACATGTTTCTCATAGTTCTTAAAGAGAAAACGGGAATTTCCTTGGTTCTCTGCACTTTCTGGACACTAAGCTTCCCCTGAAGATAGAGGGAATATCCAGGGTCAAGTTAATTGGTATAACTGGTATTAAAGGCAGTCTCAAACTTTTGGACATTGATTCTACACTGGCACCTGGAGATGCTGGAATTAGCTTCATTACAGGCAGTAGGCTAATGGGAGTAGTTTTATGGAAGTTAATTCACTGCTGATTCCTGAATATTGGATAGTTTTAGAGTGTCTGAATAAAGACCTTTTATTGTTATTTTATTTTCTCAGAGAGTTTTGATCATGGCTAAGCCTGGACTGGAACACAAGCTTAACTCCACACAAGATAAACAACAAATCTCTTGTCATTCAGTAATGAAAAAAATGCACTTTTTCCCCATGCAAAAAATATGAGCATAAAATTGGAGCTTGTTGAAGAGAGAAACTAAACTCTTCTTGGTAGCAGTGAGGGCAGGATTTTATCCACTGTCTTGATTCTTCTCTATAACAGACCAGCTCATTCTCAGACCTGTTACCAAACAACCACAGAAGAAAATGTCTGGTGGACTGAGAGTATTTGGAGTCATAGAAATCCCTGGGTTGTCTTTTTTTTTTTTTTTTTCAAATCCAGAACTAAAAGCATCTTCTACTAAATCTCAGTAACATGGTAACAGTAGGAAGTGATACTCTGCACAGATAGAATCCTCTGAGGCAAAAGGAGCTTTTAGAATGTTAAGGATACCCACTTTGTAGGTAGTCGTTCCTTTTCTGGAGAAATATTGGAATAGGGCAAAATTGTCCAAGAAGGCAAAAAGATCCAACAAGCCAACTTCCCAGGAATTCTTCACATAAATCCCTTCTTAATAAGTTAAAAAGCAACATTCCTCCCTTTGGTGAAGCTTTAAAACATCCCCAAACTTGTTCGCAGAGTCCCTGCATAGTCAAGGTTTCAATGTTGAGAGCTGTGGCAAACAGTGACAACAAAAAAAGAGGCAGCAAGCCCTTATAGATGTTTTTTTGACATGAAACAAATGCAATTCAATGCTGAGAAATTCATGGTGTAAAAGTTTGGCTGCCAATAGAATAACAAATAGAAAAAGAATTAAGTGCACCAGCCCGAGAGGGCTGAAAATCATCTTAGCATGCACAGACACGCAAAGGCTTCACAACCCCCTTGCCCTCTTCTTGCTGTGTCTAAAGTCAATCTTTTTTTATTATTATTTGGCTTTGTCCTCTTAAAGAAGGCTTTGACTTTATTTGGTTGTTTGTTTGTTTCTGTGTTCCCTGTGCCCTTTCCCTTTCAGGACCATACAGGGTCTGGCTCAGCTGTTTTACACCACACACACCCCAACTGAATATGGCTTTAACACACTCTCGTTCCAAAGGCTTGGGTGGACGTGGCCTCCTCTTATTTACAGTGACACCATAAGAGTGTGGTCATTCACAAATACCAATATATTTCCATTTATTTCAAATTCATCCTGCATTCTCAAAGCCAAGC
The DNA here is from genome assembly GCF_009819655.1 of Sylvia atricapilla. Lineage (NCBI taxonomy): Eukaryota > Metazoa > Chordata > Aves > Passeriformes > Sylviidae > Sylvia > Sylvia atricapilla. The sequence continues at coordinate 7,088,417 of NC_089148.1, forward strand.
TGGTCCTGTGCTCACGTGTTAATCACAGGGATTGCATTTCTTTAACCACATCCTCCCCTGTGAGGCACTTCTGCTTTGCAATCTTATCATGTATCAGTCAACATAAAACTAAAAAAGAATCAGGTCTATAAAAAGCTCTAAAAATAATTCTTGTATAAATTGTTTTCAATACTGGTAAAGGATGAATCACTGCAAAAAGGAACTAGAAATTCAAAACTAAGCCCACCTGTCTAGACTGCAGCCTAGTGGAATCTGAGAAGTGTAAAACTGTGCATCAGCTAATATTATCCTTATAGAAAATATTGGCTCTATTAAAGATAATCCAACTAAATATATCCTGCTATTAGGATATCCAGGCAGCTGCACCAGGGCATGAGCTCAGGGTGCTCCCAAGGAAAAGGGAAAATCCCCCTGAACTCAGGCAAAGGGGCCCTGCAGCCCACTGAGGTGGGTGCTGAGCACCTCCAGCACCAATCTAGTGCTAAGGAGCTGAGTCATGGAATCCCAGAATCCCAGAGTAGTTTGGGTTGGAAAGAACCTTAAAGCCCATCCAGTGCCACCCCCCGCCATGGGCAGGAACACCTTCCACTAGCCCAGGTTGCTCCAAGATTTGTCCAGCCTGGCCTTGGACACTTCTTGGTATCTAGAAACAGCCACAGTTTATATTAACATAAAAAATATATTAAAGCAGAGAGGGTTTTTGTGGGTTTGTCATGCTTTCACTTTGTTTTCATCTCTGTTTCATGCATAATTGCAAGACCAAGATACTCATTGAAATAAAATGTACCAAAAGGATCCAGTGTTTCTGTAAGTTGTGGGTTCTTAGAAGTTAAATACTGTAATTCTACGTTGGAATATTCAGCTACATGTAAAATACACCACCAAAAAGTGCTTTGCACTTGGGTAGACCAGTTTAGGGCTAATCAATTTTAATAACCTCTAAGTGCTGTGTTTTCTACAGGAAAAGCAAATGCATATGGTGGAAATTTTATGGAAAAATTATTTTTTCCCAGAAACACATTTATCAATTATAAATTTGAAGCCTGAATCTTCCATCATATCACATCCTGACTGGCTAAACTAAAAATGGCACATAGATGAATAAAAACATTTTCCATATATTTTTTTATTGAGACATGTAAAACTTTCTGGCTATGAGAAAAAAAAATATTTTTCATCTTTGCTAAGAAAAAAACATAGGAAATAACAAATATTTCTCAAATTACCCCAAGTTGTTATGGATTGAACAGTGGAAATAACACATTTAAATGCAATTTTCTGAAAAATACCAAACCAAAACAACAAAAACCTAATAACAGCCCAAACACCCTAATTAAATACATACGTAGGCAAATTTAAACACTGGAAGCCATTACATTTATCTGCAGTGACTCTACATCTAATTCCTACAAACATGTTTTCATTTCTATGAAAATTATGGAAAATTTGAGTTTTATATAATAAGAATTTCCATCCAAAATTCCTGTAAACACTCAGAATATTTAATATATTATCATATTTTACTTTATTAATAATTAAATAATATTTAAGCACATAGACAAGCATAAAGGAAAAATATTATTACTGACTTGTGGAAAAGGCTAAAAAACAGCTGAAAATCCACATTTTAAAAGCATCAAATATATCTGGAAAAAAATAGCTGTTTTGACAGTTTTGTTTCATAAAAGACAAAAAATAACTCAACCGTTTTATTAATTGAAAAAGAAAGTTTATTCTTGAAAATTATAGACTTGTTTTAATTGTTGTGAGGTTTTCACCTATAAGTAAAAAAATATAATTTATTGCTCAATAAAGTAATAGCCTCTAAGGTCTCGTGTTGAAGGTTTTTTCTCTGACAGTGGATGAGGATCACATTTGTACTTGACATTTCCCACGGAAATGGTATTTCAGATTTTGTTGAGCTTTTAACGTTATAGTCATCAAATTTAATGTCATTTGTGACACTCACTCAGGAGTGAGACTAAGTAAAGCCTGCAGAAAATATTTATTTCCTTTATTAAGGAAAGTAGTTTGTTAGCCTGGAGAGATAAAAAAACTTTCACTTCCATGGATTTGTTCCTTATTTCCTTCTTGTAGTAGTTAATCTTTGGCACGCACTTGACAGAGCTTGTTTCAATATTCCACCAATGAATTTACCATCCTTTTCTTCTAAATTTCAAATCTGCAGTTCAGAAATTGTTTGTGTATTTCAATTTTATGGTTCATATCTATAAAACAGGAATTTGTCCCTATATAGCCACCTGTAAAATTAATGACAAAACTTCGTTTTCTGAACAATCATGGCCCAGTCTTCAGGAATTTTGCACTGAGGGGCTGGAGCGTGTCCAGGGAAGGGAAGGGAGCTGGGGAAGGGGCTGGAGCACCAGGAGAGGCTGAGGGAGCTGGGAAAGGGGCTCAGCCTGGAGAAAAGGAGGCTCAGGGGGTACCTTGTGGCTCTGCACAACTCCCTGACAGGAGGGGACAGCCAGGGGGGGTCGGGCTCTGCTCCCAGGGAACAGGGACAGGAGGAGAGGGAACAGCCTCAGGCTGGGCCAGGGGAGGCTCAGGTTGGATATTGGGAAAATTTCTTCACAGAAAGAATGTTCAGCAATTGGAACCTACTGCCCTGGGCACTATAGTGGAGAACCTGTCCTTGGAAGTGCTCACAAAACCTGTGGCTGTGGCACTGATTTAGCTGTGAAGGTGTTGGTGGCACTGGATTGATGTTTGGACTGGATAACTTTAGGGGGCTTTTCCACCATTGATGATTCTGTGAATCTGTGAACCCCTGATTCTTTGCCTGAATCAGTTATTACACTGCCTAACGGTGAACATGAGGAAAATGTACACAAAATCTTTTGTTTGCTACCAAACTTTTGCATTCTAGAAGATATGAAATGAAAACAAAAGGAATAGCACCGTAAAATGCCATTAAAGCACTCAGGATTATGGATTATTGGGCTATTTGGGATGAATCTATGGATCTTTTGCATTTCTAATGATCATCCATCACAGTCAATGTAAGGCTTCTGTTGAATTCAGATAACCTTGGTATCGTGCCAAAATCCATGTGAAATTAAAATTAAAGGCTTGAGCTAAGAGCGAATCCATCTTGAATAAATAATGTTAACATATATATATGTATAAAAGTATAATATATATGTATATCTCATCTGCCACTGAATGATGCTTAATTTTAGTCACTCTTGACACAGTAAGAACTGTTATAGTTCTTGTAAATATTTCCTGATGCGAATCAGTGTGACCCAGCAATCCATGACAATAAAATGTTTTGAACTTCAACGGGATGAGTTCAGCCAGAGACCTCTGAAAGGCTGGGTGATGTTAGGAGATGGAAGTTTAATGACAATGCAGGAAGTGAAACACTAGTTCTGAAAAAGAATAAACTCCCTGAAAACACAGATTACCCTTAACTCTGTAAGAATCAGAGGATCAGAGAATCACAGGATGATTTGGGCTGGAAGAGACCTTAAGTATCAGCTTCTTCCACTCCCTGCCATGGGCAAGGAATTTTCCATGAGGACATAAAACTGTGGAAAATTACACTCACCAACAGCTTGGTGCAGTCTTTATGATTCCCTATGTTTAATCTAAAACCCCATGACATTTGGTAGCTGCCAAATTAAAATACTAACTCCAAAAGTATTTTTTAGGGATGTAAGTTGTGGTGGGGAGTTGCAATAATTGGATTGGCTTTATATCAGAAGGGAACAGCTTAAAGGCCTTCCTAGCAAAGGGCAAGCTAAAAGAATCTCAGAACCTTTGGTTTGCTTATTTGGGGTTTATTTAAAATAGCTTAGCATACTTTCATACATTCTATACACTATTCTATAGAGAAAATTTCATAGGCATTTTGAAGTCTTTTAAACTGTGAGTTTACTTAATGCTGAAAAACATTATCTGTGTTCCAGAACCTTAGAAGACCTGTGTTTGAAAGAGCCTCTGGACACCATCTGGAACAACCCTCCCAATGATTCCACAACCTTTCTGGATGATCTACTTCCATATTCAAACATTCTCATAAAGTAAAATCAATAAACAACCAAACAGGAAATTTTTCCCACGTTTAAGTGGAATTTTCTGTGTTTCAGCTTGCCTCTTGTTGTGACATTAGGAACCACTGAGAAGAAAGGGTTTGACTACTTCTGTGCCACTGCCTTCCTTACTTGGAAACTGCACGAGTGTTTTCTAGTAAAAACAATAATGAGAACAAATGCAAGGAAACAGTGTGTGAAATTGCTTCTGGTATTCCATCATCCAAACATATAAACTGAAATGATGAAGCTCCAAGCAGAAGGGAGAGCTGAATGCTAAAGGAGGCAGGGAGGAGAAAAGAGTTGTGGGAATGAGCAGTAACTGTAGCTGTAGATATTTTAGTTTTATTTTTCAGCCTTGAAGCTGCAGTTAGGCTTGCCCTGCATGAAGAGTCCATGTCTTACAGTGCCATGACAGACATTAATCTGAATTTGGGAATAGGTAGTACCTGTGGACACAGACAACTGTCTTAATTTGAGAAAACGTCTGAGTTTGGATAAAATGTGACCCCAGTGCTTGAAAATAGAGCAAAGCTTTAAAGCTTGAAGGTTATTAATTGCTATATAGTCATAGGTTATTAATTGCTATTTAGACAAATTCAGTGAGGTTATGACCTTTCCCACAGATGAGCACTGGCCACTGAGGGAAATGAGAAAGCAAAGTTCTTTTTTCTCTCTACCATCAAAATAATAATTCATATGATAGTTCCTAGATACTGATTTTTGCTACAAGATAATTAAAACATAGACCACTCTCCCTTTAATTATTCAACCTGTAACATATCATGGGCAAAAGTACCTTCTAGAAGGAGTTGGTACCTTGAGCAAATTTTTCTTTTTGTTTCACATCTTTACTGTTAATTGGTGAGACCATTTTCTCACCCAGGTCTTCTCTGACACATAATTTTATTTGTACTTCTGACTAAGCAAGGTGCTCAAAATAGACAGAAGAATTATCTTTCTAAAGAGTAGTAAATAAAAAACTGCACAGAATTTGTACATAGTCATCAAAGGGAGAAGCTGTCGAATTGTTCAGAATTAAAGTGAAAGGAAAAAAAACAGTGGAAAGGTATCATTGAGTCAAAAGGAAAAATTGGAAACAAAATCCTAGAGATCATCCGTGATCAACTCCTTCTTTTAATGCTTTATTCAGTCCAGATCTGTGCCAAAAACTTTGGTTTAAAAATATTAAAGTCATTCCAAATGTATTTTGGAGGATAAAAAATAAACTCATAATTTTCATGCTGAAAAATGACCAAATCTTCTGGTTTTTTTCCCTTTTTTTTCTTAAACATAGTGCCAAAAAACTGCAATACAAATTACTTATCATTATATCATGCAGTTTATCTTTAAAAATAAAGGCTTTGTCATTAATAACCCTGCAGTTAATTGTGAAACACTAAGAAAAGATTATCTCAAATGTGTACAATTTTTCTTTTTCCACTGTGTGTATTATTTTGGTTCTGGGCATTTAAGTACCTCTCCTAAGAGTTACAACCAACCAAAACTGGCATCCACATTGTGCTACAAAATGGAATTATTCAGATAATCAGATAAAACCTACAGAAAGTACTTTTCTAATGTTGCACTTAGTTTAAATGAGTAAAATTAGAAAGACAAAAACAGTGAGCAATAAAAAAGTTACTTAAAAATTGTTTAATCACATAAATGCTATCCAATCAGTTCTGATGGCTATTGTGTAAATCATTTATCTTTCAATAATTGCAGCAATTGTTTCCTAAAATGCTCAATGATTGAGTTATCATTTTACTAGACAAATGTACATAGGTAGGAGACTATCAGTCTTAGCAAGCCATAATATGAACTGACAGAACACAAAATTCATCACTATATTCCCATGATTGTCTAATAAACTTTGCATTATGCATAGTTATAAATAGCCATAATTGCATTCTCATTTCCATTTAGGCAAATAAAAGGCTTTTGCCATCAAGGAAAGGTATTGTGAGCTGATAATGGAAACAATCTGATGTTTATTGAGACATGGCAATCAGCAGGTGTGCAAAAACAAGCCCCTTTTTGAATATGCATGAATGTGGCTTGAGTATCAAAAATTATCACTTCAGCTGTAAAAGTTTAATTATCAGAACAGTCGTTCCGTCAACCACTGACACGCTGGGATGGCAAAAAATCCTATGACAGCGGCATTTTCAGTGGGACAATTTCTTTTGCTTTGTCCATGTTTACAAAGTAATGTGGAAGTGCAAGACATCCCCGAAGCCCCCCTGTCTATGTAAAGTCTGTGTGGGAGTGTGTGGATCTGGAAAGAGTTTTACCCACCCACTGCAAGTGCAGTTCTTCTGAAAACCCCTCAGTGAAAATTCCACTCGCTAATCCAATGGCTCCAACCATTCCCCAGTGAAAAAATTTCAGAAAGACAACCTAATTAACTTTAATTAAGGAAGAAGAAGCCTCAGGCTTATCTGGTTCCTGGTAAATGTTGTCTTGAGACCTGATGTGTCAAATCCACACATTGATGCTGGCCTCTGATAGGATTTTATTGTACTTCCAACTTTTCCAGATAATTCACCAACATCAAAGCCTCTTTTCCTTTGGGGGAAGCAATCTTTGTAATTGGAAGCACTTTCAGAGTAATCATCTCAACACAATATCTCCAGAGTATCCAAAGGTTGTGCTCTTCCACTTGGCTGCATGACTGACCCACTTTGCAGTTGCAAAAGGTTGGAGACCTTTTTACACCTGGTATCAACAATGCAACAGGAGACAGTGTCCTTAAAGGGGTTAGAGCACATTGCAGTCAGAGGCTGGGGCAGTTTACCAGCCTGGAAATCATCCCAAACAGCAGTAAAATCGATAGGTCAATAGGATTCATTTTTTTAAAGCTGCTTTGAGTAGGGAAAGTCAGATTAAACAATTTCTGTATACACATACACAAAACTCAATTTCTTTACATATCTATATTTATGTATGTACCAGAAACACTCATCTTGAGACCTCAAGGGACTGTCCTCAGGAAAGCTTTTAATTTGCTATGGAAAACTGATTGAGGCAACCTGGGACACTCCAGAATGGCAAGTGGAAAGGAAGGAGCTAAAGAAGACACTGATAAACCCATGTGGAGCAAACACCAAGTCTGACTGACCTGGGCCTAAAATGTTGTGCTTTGAGAGAGGCACATGGCACTGAGAAAGGCAACAGAATACTGAGCACTGCTAAAACGGCAGTAAGCAAACTTTTTAAAAAGGTGTGGTGTGGGTTTGGTCTTCTATTGAGCATCTATTTGTATTTAATTACACTGTTACTGAAGTAACACTGACTTCTTGCTTCCTAAAGTTTGTCTGTCAGTAAGTTTAACACAATATAATTTTATCTCCATCGTCATTATGGGATCAATAAAGACACGGAGGATCACCATCCATCTTCATCTCTCCTGAATTTCAAGGACAAATATCAGCTGGTTGTTCTTCAATTGCATTGCTTATTTCCTAAAATCATAGGGGCTCACAAAACTAAAGGAGGCTCAAGTCAAATAGTGAGATCAAATCAGATAAAATAAATGCTTTTCCCAGTAATAGTTTAAGTGGTTTAGCAGTTCCTGTCACCATAAATGAAAGACCTTGGAAGGAATTAAATAAACTACTATTAAGTAAGCAGCTTCTCTAAGTAATCATATTCTAGAAATAATAGAGATTTCTGGAGTATTCACAGGGAAAATGGGAAATTTATACAAATTCATTTACCAGAAAACTTATCCACTAATCTGTAAAGAATCTGGTTTAGATATTTAGATGTCATCAACTACCTCTGTATACTACACCAGCTGATCTCTGAGTGGAAGAACTCCTAAATGTGGACCAACACTTGGGAATCCTTTTGACAGCCAGCCACATACTCCCCAGATACTCTCCTGTGGATGATTTCTAGCAAGTGCTGGAGGTGTTGGACGCTGTACAGCTCAAGTGTGTACAACAAGCAGCACAGGGAAACCTGCAAACAATGAATTATGGCATTCCAACCTCTCTGTGGTGGGCTATAAATCAAGAGCCACGGATCCTGCTGAACCAGCAGTGTCCTTAACCTTGCTAAATTCCTGATGTGTAAATATGAAGACTTAACAATGTGGCCTCAGAACAAATTCCAGGGTCAAATGTAACACCAAAATTATTCAGCGAGGAGGCAATTTTCTATTTCCAACCAGTGGCACCATAAATGAGGCACTGCTATTTAGCAGGCAGCAGGCCAAATAAAATCAATTCTGGTTTACGCGCCAAATGTTAGTAGACCCTCCACACTTAATGTCTTGTAAGTATCTTTCCAGAGGAGAGGCAGATTTATTCCAAGTCATCAGGAGCTGTTTGATACACCTATTGTATTTGGATGTCATCAGCATAAAGACAGTAATTAAGATGGTGCTTACAGAACCAACGACCCTGCCGGGAGCACACGCCGTGCATGTTAAACAGGATTGTCCTGCCTGGGATTTCCAGGCATTGTCACCACCCTAACAACTGTAACCCTGAATTTTAGTAAATAAAGAAAAAAAAATAGGTGAGTAAAATTAACTATAAATTCATTTTTCTGTATCCTATAAAAATAAGTAATGTGGGACAGATGATTATTTTTCAATCTTATTGCGGGTCTAAGATAACCTGTGGTTTATGATGTCAGGTGTTCAATGTTTTTAGTGATTTTTTTTACATTTATTTTACTATCTGCCAAATAGTTATGTGCACAAGAAACACTGAAATCCTGCTCCTTGCTCATGTTGAATGAATCAGAACTCCTAATAGCTGCATAGAGTGAGGGAATATTAGAAAAGGAACACAGAGTATTAGGTTTTATAAACTGCTTGTTTTGCAGCTCTACTTAATTATTACCTTCTAATTAGTTATCCACTATATAAAAGGGGTGATTAAAGAGATATTTCTCCTCACAAGAGTAAAAATGTCCATTTAGAACTTTGAATTTAACCTTCATTGACCTGTTGGAATTTGTTTCAAGCTTTCCTACAAACGATTGGTTTTTATGTCACAGGTGTGAACTATTCAGCACTTGTCCACATGTCCCCAGCCTTCAAAATGTGAAGAAAAAAGTTTAAAACAAATCCAGAGGAATAGATTAATTTATTCTACTCCCTTTTTACATTACTGATGGGTTTTGGGTTTGCTGGAATTTGCATTCTTTTAATTAATTGCACTGGGAGCTGTGCAGAGAAGAGGGGATTTGGGGAAAAGCTCCTAAACAAGCAAGTAAAGCAAAAGGCTCAACTTGAAATACAGCATTAAACTTCTGAGTTCTGTTTCCTTTTCTGTGAGCAATATAATGTGTATTTAATGCATTCATCACTCACTAACCTTTCTATATTCACATGAATAAAAATGTGAATTTATTTAGTCTGACAGCTTTTTTAGTTTTATATAAATTAAAAAAAATGTATTTTTAAATTTTCTCTGCAGCTGAGCAGAGCAAAAGCGTGCTCTTCCTGAATACTCTTTCCTTCTTCGTGGTGTCTAGTTATGAATCTGATAAAAAAAAACAGGATAAAATAAGAGCTTGTTTTGCACAGAATACAAAATTCATCAGATTTTTCCACAGTGTTTTTTAATATTTTTCACTGCTGCTGTGCCTGTTTATATTTGAGAAACCTGACAGTTCTTTAAAATTGTGTTATATATACACCACAAGATAGCTCAGGAGGAAAGGAAAAAAAAAAAAAAAAAAAAAGAGGAAGAAAAACAAAAGAGAGAATGTAATGGTGTTGAGTCAATTTTTTAAAAAAATTAGACTGAAGCAGGATGGCGTCTTCAACTGTCCTAAAACCATGGGAATATATATTTAATATTCTGGAGCCTCTTATTTTTTCCCAGATAATAGTAATAGAAATCCTTTCCTTTCCTTTCCTTTCCTTTCCTTTCCTTTCCTTTCCTTTCCTTTCCTTTCCTTTCCTTTCCTTTCCTTTCCTTTCCTTTCCTTTCCTTTCCTTTCCTTTCCTTTCCTTTCCTTTCCTTTCCTTTCCTTTCCTTTCCTTTTCCTTTCCTTTCCTTCCCTTCCCTTCCCTTCCCTTCCCTTCCCTTCCCTTCCCTTCCCTTCCCTTCCCTTCCCTTCCCTTCCCTTCCCTTTCCTATGGAGTTTCTGACCCCTTAAAAAGAGAAATAAAAGTAAAACTGAATATGTCAACAGTACTCATAGCTGCTAAGGAAGTCCAGTTTGGGCAGAATTTTCTACAAAAACTGACTTTACTAAATACTTTTTTCAGAAGTGAACACACTCTCTCTTTAGAGAAAAAACATTCCTGACATCCAATAAAATAAGCAGATTGCTGTTAAAGTATTTCTAATAATTATGAAGTATTTTCATGTTAAATTTGAGAAACAGCAACATAAACTTTCCATTCCTGGAATAAATTTCATTAAATTCAATGTAATGTGAATATCAGAGAATTATTCATAACCCTTACAGAAAACTGTCTGAACGCTCCCAGGACAAAGTACATTTTCACTTCATCTTTATTCTCCTACAGTACACAAGGACAAATGAGGATTTATGAGAGAAATACATGAGGAAATAGCTTAAGTGAGCCTGACTCAACAAATATTTATATAAATGCATACAAGGTTACTAACATTGGACTTGATAGTGAAGATTAATTTCTAGAAAACAGCAAGAAATACGTTTTCTCAGGCTTCAACATTGGCAGGAGTTGCTACACTTTTAAATGAAATCTGGCCAAGTACCTGTTTTTTAGAGAAAGGATTGCAAAGAGCTGAATTGTGACTTTGAAATTATGTGAAAAATCTGATATATATTTGGTGTAAACACCTTCCAACAGCTTCTGTGTGAGCAAAGAAGTTTGAACCACTGATCCTACACTGCACTGCATCTAGGAGAAGGACAAGGGCTATGGAAGGCTTGGCAACTCGATCATATTGGACCCTTTAGGAAATCAGAAGGGAAGCAGGATGTGTTAGTAGGGGTGGAAATAATTCCAGGTGGATTATTCCGTCATTCTGATGCTCTGGTTATGATCCAAAAGGACCTATAACCTGTTTACTTGTGTTACAGGGTTAATAAGATTATTATTGTTGTTGTTACTGTTATGTTCTGGAGCTGGAACAGCTTGCTGGACTAAAGTGTGAAGTCAGAATCTCTATCCCTTCTTTTCAAATTAGTTTAAAGTTAATTAAACAAAACATACATTTAGACATAGCAGACAAGTCCTGCAGGTTTCCAAAATGACCACGTGGAATATTGAACTTACATGTGAGTGTACAGTTCTATTGTTACACAATGTTGAATATGTTGCACAATATTAAGAAAAATCCAAGTCTTAAGATACCTCTACCCTTTTCTTTCTCTCTCTGTCTCTTTGACTGTCTTTTCTCTTCTCTGCTCTCTTTTATATTCCCATTAGGTAGGAACACTTAGCCTTTATCAATAAACAGTTCTCAGATATATTATTTCCCACATTTGAGCTTTATTTTTGTCTGAGAAATCTATCAAAAAGAATTCTCCTCAACTGCCCCTTTTACAGCAGGACAGGACAGGTACTCACAGTGTTCTACCCCCCATTTCACTGATGAATTCTTCATTCAGAATCAAAACTGCAGAGATATTCCAGACAGTGACCTCACCTGCACATACTGACAGGGTCACACATGCCACACCTAAACCCTGAGACACCACATTCCCTGTGCCAGTCCCTCAGGGGCTCCATGAAGACCCAGAAAGAGCGTGCAGACATTGTTTGAATATTTTTATTTTGGGTTTTTGTGAAAGTCAGGATGTTCTTCTGGCATGAGAACATAGTTCAGGCAAAGAATCAGAGATTCACAGAATCATCAGTAGTGGAAAAGCCCCCTAAAGTTATTCAGTCCAAACATCAATCCAGTGCCACCAACACCTTCACAGCTAAATCAGTGCCACAGCCACAGGTTTTGTGAACACTTCCAAGGACAGGTTCTCCACCAGTGCCCAGGGCAGTAGGTTCCAATTCCTGAACATTCTTTCTGTGAAGAAATTTTCCCAATATCCAACCTGAGCCTCCCCTGGCCCAGCCTGAGGCCGTTCCCTCTCCTCCTGTCCCTGTTCCCTGGGAGCAGAGCCTGACCCCCCCTGGCTGTCCCCTCCTGTCAGGGAGCTGTGCAGAGCCACAAGGTCCCCCCTGAGCCTCCTTTTCTCCAGGCTGAGCCCCTTTCCCAGCTCCGTTCCCTTCCCCTCATCAGACTTGTGCTCTGAAACATCAACTTGAAATAGTTTAACCCCCATTAAATACTGCTCAGCTCCATGGTAAATAGTTAAAGGAAATTTCTCTTATTATGTTAATATCTACCCGGACAGTGTGGACTGTACAACTGTGTAGGTCTTTGCAAGAAGTTCTTGCTGGATGCATATAATTTAGATCTGTCCTTCCCTAGATCAAGATTTCAATTACACACATTAAGATATCTAATCTGCAAAAACAAATCTTTCCTGGCTTCTAAGTGAAGTTTCAGAAGATTTTGGAACCAAGATTACTCCACCTTTCAGAATATATAAATTAATAACATTCTGTATCTTTAGTTTCTGCATGTTAAGCAGCCAACCCATAAAGGTATTTATAAATTTATGACTCTGACAGAAAATTCTCTGAATATTCCCTGATTCTCTGGCACCGTGTCTGTCAGAGAGGTAAGACAGTCTAGCCTCCTAATGAGGATCCTTGCAGCACAAATCAAATGTCTCTGAAAACTCTGGAAGAATCAGCTCCTGTAATGCTTTGTTCTCCTGAACTCCAAATAATGCTTTAATCTTGGATCAACAAATTTTTGAAGCTCTTCCTTAATTTTAAAAGTCACATATTACTATCTCGAAGGAACATTGTTTGTTTTCATGACAAATGACAGTTATTACGAGTTGATTCAGAGACTGTCAAAGATTTGTTTCTTTACAGATTCCTAAAGAAAGTGAATCGTCAGATAAACTAATTGGGCTCGTACATCTGAGTATAAAAATATCACAGAGAACACTGCATGTCTAAAACATCATGTAAGCTGCACCATCAGACCACCGGTGAAGCCAGATATTGCTAATCCATTATGCAATATTTTGATTTTGTTGTTAGGTAGAATCACAAATATGCTAATTTCCTACTTTAAATGTCACTTTCCTAATCATGCCAGTGTGATCTATATCAGTTTTTCTTAATTTCTCTATGTTTATCTTATTCCTTATTTGTGTAGGGACAAAAAAAAATCTAAATCCTGATGATCACTGTAGCAGCTGCTTCATTACACTTGCTGTGTTTGGTATCCTGATAGTATTTTACTGCAGCTGATTACTGTGTTTTAATGGTGCAGTAAATTCAGGAATACTGTAGAGTAAGTGCCTTTCTTAGAATAATAAGTGCCTTTCTATAAAACAAAAAAAATAAAAAGGAAAACTCAGTCTCCACGTTCGTATTGACTCCTTCTCTTACCAATTTAAACAAATCTCATATGCACATAAGAAAATAGTTTCTGACAAATTCTTTGAAAAAAAGGCATCATCTACTGCTTAAATTTACATTTTGTTCTAACGAATCAAGATTTTTGTTTCAAAGGCTTGTAGCATCTTGTTGTTTGTTTTCATAGAATTATTTCTTTGGTGGGAGACTGCGCTGCAGAAAATAACACTGTCACATCAGCACATGAGTTTTCTCCTGAGCACTTGGGAAATTTAAACTCTCTGAAAATCTGAATCACTTTTACAGTTTCTGTAGCCCTGTAAGGATCCTATTCTGCACATATTTAAATCAGAGAATCCCTGGAAGGTTCGAAGGCCAGGTTGGACAGGGCTTGGAGCAGCCTGGGACAGTGGAAGGTGTCCCTGTCCATGGCAGGGGTGCAATGAAATGATCTTTAAGGTACCTTCCAACCCAAGGTGTTCTCTGGTTCTATGGAGGATTGGCAGAACTCTTCCCTGTGCCCAGTTTAGATCAGGGCTGACATATGTAGAAAAAACTGAGATTCCCCAGAGGAATCTGTGGTACAAAATACAGGTGATACTGAGGTGATGTCCTAGCTTGACTTTACGGTGCTTATATCCCAGGCTGTTCTGTTTATGCTGGATACTGAGTTCTGCACCTTTAAGATTGGTTCTGAGAGTGAAGTGGGAGACAAAGAAGCACAAGTTTGTTTGCAGAAACTGCACTCACTCCTTTGCATTCCTTCTCCTGGATTGAGTTGTCTGCAGCATGGACAGACAGGGGGAGAGATCTCTCTGCTTTTAGTTAGTTTTTTTAGCTAGCTGAGGCAGAGAAGTTCCCTGGACCATGGCTTTTCTGTTTCTTGGAGCTGTTCAATCCTGCTCTGGATTGGAAACCCAGATAAACCCTAGGCACTCCTGCCTGTGGCCCACCCAGGCCTGGGACATGGCATTTTCCAGGACAGGAGGGACTGATAAGAGATCAAGTGAGCCAAGCAACGCCTCACAACAAGGACTTCCTTAATTTGCCATCTCTTGAGAACAGCAAGAAGTTCTGTTGTTTAACATCATTCATTTTTTTTATGCTTGTGAACACTTTGCTTGTTAAATAAACAGTTCCTTCCACTTTTCTCCAAGGAAATATTTTTCCCAAAGAAGCTGGTGGAGGGGCCAATTGAATTTGCTTTCTAGAGCAGCCCAATTCATTGGTTTCTTCCCAAATTTGCCCTAAACCAGGACAGATACATTATTTTGGAACCCAGTGTGGTGCTCGAGAATGTGGAAAAAACCTGTACTGACCACAGTAACACCAGGACAGATGTGCATCACATTTAGTTGTAATTGGAGGAAGAAGACTTGGATCTCAGTTTCAGAGACAGGTTCTGACCTGTCTAAGCCCATCTTAAACTTGCAGCAATTCCACCCAATGGCCTGTTTCTTGCTTCTATTTTTTACTGAATATCTAGCTTCTAGTTTTCATCTTTTGTGAACAACATAGTTCCCAAACTGACACGTCACATAAAAGAGGAAGTGATATTTATGTTTGGTCTTAATTGCTCAAGTTTTTTCCAAGAGAATACTAAAACAAAGTCAGCAGATAACTATCTGGTGGATACTAAAGATGTTTATTTTAATTAATCCATCCAAACTCTTTTCTGAGATCACCATTTGCCTTGTAGCCATGTGGAATCAGAAACTTATTTCTCTGACTTACTCACTGGGATTTATTTGATTTCAGATTGCCTTTCCCCATTTCAACAAGGGATTGTTATTTTCTGCCTGAATTTCAGAGGGCATATTAAAATTGCTTAACAATTGCCATGTTCTTAACGATAAACCATTAGGGAACTCTTTTCCCCTTTTGAAGATAAAAGAAGTTGGGAAAAAATAGATCTGTTATCACTCTCTTGCTTTGCTAGCTTCTGCAGTGAGCTGAAGATTGGGGTTCTTGATCTTGATAATGTTGGACTTGAGGATGTTGGAGGTCTTTTTCAATTTTATTGGTCCTATGGTTCTATGTCATACTGGACGACTTGAGTTCCCTTAAATTAAGGCTGCCTTGGAATACTGACCTGTTTCCATGACTGTGTTAATTAAGAAACCTTTCTATTTAGTAGCTCCAATTATTATTCTTTCTAAAAGGCTCTGGAGTTGTGTAACTTGCTGAAGTTCTTATGTCACTCTGAAATCAATTGTTTAGTTGTGTGAAATGTGTAACCTCTGAAACATGTGATCCTTTGTCATGCAAATGTTCTGTAGAGACAGAGTTGCTGCTAAGTCTAATGAAATATCACTTGATAAACATATTCCTCCCTGGTTTAGCACTGTAAATATTCCAGGGTCAAACCCTGACCCCACCTGCACAAATCTTGCTCACAAATGTACCCCTGGCCTAATGTTCCACAGGAATGCAAAAATAGTCACCAGTTTAATTGCTGCCAGAGAACTATAATTCAATCTTCATCTTCTGGTACATTTAATGGGTTTAATGTCTACTATTTAAAAAATAAATATTTATCAACAAGACAAAGTGTCAGTGGCTTAATGTCCATTTTTAGTAATGAGAAGGATAATAATTTTCAAATGGGTTCTTAATTATGAATTCTGCCCAAAACACATGCCATTTAATAAGGTAAATATTACAACTCTGTCCTTGTGCATGTTTTTTGCAGCAATAGGACAGCAGCTGGCTAAGACAGTTATGAAAAGAGAGAAGTTTTCAGTGCACCCTTCTGTTTTGTGTTATTTATAACATATGACTGTTTTTTATAGCTGCCTTCCTAGAGAAAAGTCTCATCTAGGACAGGTGCAAACTCTCCAGTAATGAATATGTTTGAGACCTCGGCTGGGGTAAAGCATCTGATTAGAAGCAGAAAGATGAACTGGCTGGTTGGTACCCAAGAAGGAGGAGATAGAGAAATTTAAATAGATTCCATGTATTGAAGTTATTTTTAAGGGCCATCTAAAACACTGAACAGTCTCATACATTCTTCCAGGTATTAATCATCCTAGGAGCACCTTGAAATTCAACTTTGGCATTAAATTTCTTCAAGTAGCTTTTATTTGTGACCTGAATTAACATCTAACAGTTGTTTCGCTATGGAGTTTGCCATATATCAAGGTTTCTCTACAGATTGTTGAAAGTTCAGCCTGGCGTCTGCTTTACCTGGTGTTCCACTGATTTACATTGGATGTTTTTCAATAACAAATATTTCTCAGACAAGAAGTTGGTATTAAGTCTAGCATCTCCTAGAAACTTTGGTTTGCTAACAACATTAACAGTATATGTTGCCACATTCTATATTTAACTCTATTTTAGTGGTTCATTTGGAAAAATTACCCAAGTAAGAGTATTTTGAAAGTAATTTTGAAACAATAAAATTAATGAAAAAGTAGAACTCAGAACCAACAACTGACATTTTACTACAGTTCAATATGTTCTCTGAGTGAGCATAGACATTTCTCCTTTATTTGAACAAGCTTCTCAAAACTTCCAGTGGGTTTTGAGCCAGAACAGGGAAACATTATGGTTTCCTTTTAGGTTGTCTATGGTTAATGAAGTAAATACGCTTTTATGAAATTCATTTGTGTATGTTCTTCCTTCAAATCTATAAATAACACTTAGACTGTGGATATTAATTAAAGGAAATAAGAGAAGTGTCAGGACAAGTCCAGAGGAGAGCCACACAGAGGTCAGAGGACAAGAATGCCTTTTTCATTTTTAGGAACTCTGAGGGAATTGAGGTTCTGTAGCTTGGAGAACAAAAGGCTGCAGTGGGATTTTATTGCAGGCTTTCGATGTGCAAAAGGGCTTTAAGAAAGATGGTGAAAGACTTTTCAGCAGAGCCTGAAGTGCCAGGACAAGGGACAATGGTTCTAAACCAGAAGACAAGGGATAGATTGTACAGGACAGAAAATTTTTATGATGAGGACACTGAAACAAAACTAGAGGTTGCCCAGAGAAGCTGTGGCTGCCTCTGAATTCCTGGAAGTGTCCAAGGCCAGGTTGGACAAGATTTGAAGCAGTCTGGGATAGTGGAAGTTGTCCCTGCCCATGGCAGGAGGGGAGGATTAGATGGTCTTTAAAGCTCTTTTCAACCCAAGCCATTCTATGAATTCCATTTTTCCATGGTAGCATCCACTGATTCCACCTTGTAATGTGATCTTCACAGATAAAGGGTGTCCCAAATTACTTATAACCTAGTCAAATATGAAAAATAAAAATACTAAAAAGGAAGGCTTCTACTTTTACATTTTACAGATAAGACAACCAAGAATCTTCCCTCTCTTGAGGTCTGACTGCATTCTCACGGAGCAGAACATTGTTGGTTACAATTCCAGTGCACACAGTCCCTGAACTCCATTGCTCTTATATAATACAGGCAGTAAATGTGTCGTTTGGGTATTGTTGTCTGTGAATTATGCCTGTGTCACTCAGAGACTTAAATGGTCACAGTCAATAAAGGTGAATTAATAATTGATTTACAGTAACAGCAACCCAGGCCACAGAATTTAATATCCAGAGAAATACACTTGGAATAATGTAACATGAATCAGTTGGCAATGTCACGTCTTATTTTTCCTGTTGTGCATGTTTTATTAAAGTAAAAATTTTAAAATTACATTTCTCTCTCTACTCTTTACAGATCTTGTCATTTTTTTTTTAGTACAAATATGGCCCTAAGGTCTTAATATCTGCTAATCTCTAACTGCAAAGCTCCAAATTGTGACCAGGGATGCATTAATTGGTAGTTATCATCCCACTCCTGGTATAACAAGAATCACTAAGAAATTATATTTTTTGAGGGAGATGATTAAGGTTATTTCCCCCGTTTTTCACCCAAATAAGCACATTGAATACTAACTCACATAATGCCTTGAACTTCTGAGGATATCGTCATCTTTCAGTTTCCCCAGAATTTAGGATGCTGAAGAACTGCAAGGCCTACACACACACACACACACACACACACGAAAAAAAAAAAAAAAAAAAAAAAAAAAAAAAAAAAAAAAAAAAAAAAAAAAAAAAGCAACTACATGTTTTCCTCATAGTTTCTTCCTCTGTTGTATTACCTCCTATAAATAGCACTGTGCTTTATAGAGAAATTAAATGTAATACCAATTTTCCAGGGAACGGAAGGTAGGAAAAAGAAAATAAGTATTCAGCATTATGCAAGCCACTAAGAGAGACAGAAATTAAGATTTTAGACTTCTGCTCCATTTCCTACATAGTTGTACTGGACAGGTATCTCCTTCTCACTAAGGATAAAACTTGTATAATTTACATATGATTTGTATATAAATATGTAAATATAAATATTAATCTTCATACAATTAAATAAAACATAACATATATATATTAAAGTAACAGAAAAATAATTAATCAAAGTGCAAATTTTACAGTATCACAGAATGGTTTGGGTTGGGAAGGACAATAAAGCCCATCCAGTGTCACCCCCTGCCATGGGCAGGGGACACCTTCCACTGTCCCAGGTGCTCCAAGTCCATCCAGCCTGGCCTTGGACACTTCCAGAGATCCAGGGGCAGCCACGGCTTCTCTGGGCACCCTGTGCCAGGGCCTCAGCACCCTCACAGGGAACAAATCCTTCCTAATATTTAATCTAGCCTGCCCTCTGGCTGTGGGAAGCCATTCCCTATGTCCTGTCATTCCATCCTTTGTAAACAGTCTCCCTCTTTCTTTCCTGTGGGCTCCCTGCAGGCACACTGAGGTCACTCCAAAGCTTCTCCTCTCCAGGTGAACAATCCCAGCTCTCCCAGCCTTTCCTCCCAGCAGAGCTGCTCCATCCCTCTGCTCATCCTGGAGCCTCCCCTGGACTCTCTCCAGCAGCTCCAGGTCCCCCCTGTGCTGGCCCAGGGCTGGGGCAGCTCTGCAGGTGGCTCTCACCTGAGCCCAGGGGCAGAGGGGCAGAATCCCCTGTTCCCTGCTGCCCACGCTGGGGCTCAGCCCAGGGCACGAGGGGTTCTGGGCTGGGGCAGCTCCAGCTCTCACCCACAGCAGCCCCAAATCCTTCTCCCAGGGCTGCTGCTTATACATTCTCTGCACAGTCTGGATTTGTGCCTTGGATTGCTCCACCCAGGTTTAGCACCAGCTCTTGGCCTTGCTGAACACCATTTGACCACTGAAAAGCAAAATAAGAAGATATGAACATGTTTCGGCTGTTAACACCTGCCTACAATGAAAAGGAATGTGAAAAACTGAAGAAAGACTTTGTAACTCTACTGTCTTATCTTTTCTCACTGGTATCGAAAAGAAACATTCTTAGATTGAGATCTATATACAGAGAGATTTATGTCTGGATTTTCAAAGATTTTCAAGAAATCTTTGTTTGGAGTTTTGCTTCCTAAGCAGCTATGGAAAGGCAAGCTAAAGCACCGTGATTTTGATGCTGAGCAGCTCCTCCACTCCTCTAATCCCAACCTGGAAATGCAAAAGTACTAAACAAGTCCTGTGAAAACTTTTGTGCTGGATGTTTCCAAGCAGGAGAGAAGGAACTCTCTGCCTGGGAAGGGCTCTTGCAGTACAACACTTCAGAGCCCTGAGCAAACAGGAGGTGAGTACCAGCAGCTCTTGTCACTGATTCCCTTAATCAGAGCAGATGGCCATTGCCATTACCTCATTACTGCTAATTAGAGGATGGAGGAGAGCTTGTCTTGCCACAAATTGAAAGTAATGAGCGTGAGTAAGATGGTGGATATGTATCATGCAATGATTCATATAGCAATGTAGAATACAGTCAAAATATGTGGAATATATAAAAGGAACCCTGAAGCTTTTTAATTGATGAAATTTTCTTTTCTATGCAAGCAGGAGCAAAAAAAAAAAAAGAGGGTTAACCAAGTAGTGTTTGAGTTCCTTTATTTGCTATCCAAGCTTAGGGACCTAACCCAGATCCCTCATGCCTTTTGGGTTCTATATACCCTCTTCCTTGTGTAGAAAAAAAACATTGCCTGTGCTTTGCCTCCCTGCTCTTCTTGTTGTTTAATGATAATGTAGTACATCATTGAGCTTTCCTAATGTTTTTTTCTATACATTCTACTTGTTCAGCCAATTGATTCTTTAGCAGCTTTTATCTCCTCAATCCCAAATGCTAGCTGATCTATAAAAGCCAAGAATTGGAAAGTGGCTGGGTTTTCATGACTGCAATAAATTAGCTGTGAGCAACTAATTTAGTTCAGAAAACGCAAATGCATCAGCAACACTCTGAACTGCTGAGGTGTTGTCCACTGAAAACAGGGGGAAAGACTATTATTGACTGGGAAAGGCTTTGGAGCAGACCTTTAGCAGAGAAAAAAAAAGGGCAGGACTCAACTAGAGAAGAAAAAGGAACCGGCTAATAGATTTACTTATAATTCCCTTTTTTTGCTAGCCTAAGTGCACATATAACCTCTTTATTTCTGTTAGTATTTTTAAGTAATGATAATTCCTACAAAAGGCCCAAGAAAGATTGTGCTCATCTGAAACTTAGAAGACTTACTTGGAAATGTATTGCAGACACTATAGAAAACATTCAGAACCACTATAGTGTGAAAAAAAAACAAAAAACCAAAAACAAAAACAAAGCACCCTTCTCAACTGTGCTTGATAGTTGCCACAAACTGATATTTGAAATCTTTGTCAGAGTAAATTGCATTTGCCAATGTAATTTGTAAATCTAATTCTTCTCCTAAAAGTAGATCTGTGCAGCTCAGCTCCAGGCATTTCTCAATAAACACACAGGAAAAAAGCTCAGGTGAATATTTGACTGAGAAATACTTTCAAACTATCTGAATAATTTCAGTGTAGGTGGCAAAAATAAAAAAAAAAAAAAGTCCTGAGGAAAAAACCAAGAGTTTGGTTTTCTACTTAAAATGTTTTCTGAATAGACAGAACAAAAGGAGTCAAGGGGCAAAACAGTTGGTTTTACTGGTAAACATATTCTAGCACTGTAGATTTCTCTCCCAGTGTACATGTTTATTAAGTGTTTGCCAAAGGAGGAACGTGTTTTTCTCCCTCGTTGTATTTATCAGCAATTACATTTAATCAAAAATGACAGTTTTACGCTGACATTACCAAAGCTAACTTTTGTTTTTAAAACCTGTCCTCTTCAAGAGAGACAAAAAGTTAATTTATTTTTTCAAAGTACATGTCAATTATGCATGAGAAGTTAACTGTCAAGACCTTCCTAGAGATTCTTTCAAATTGTCCATTTTATGCTAAAGAGTCCAAAGAGGCTCTACAGAAGGAATCTTGCGAGATTAGAGTTTAGAACCCTTGGGTAAAAACATTAATGAAGAACCAGAAGTTTCATACCCAATACCATTTCAGATAGTTTGTCATTGTTCTGGCATTGCAGCCCAAAGGCTGTGTTTTGCAAGACCAGGATCTGAGGGTTTCAGAGAAAAGATGAAAATATGTCTGGTTTTCAAATTGCACTGAACTGGCATAATTAGGGACTGATGCAGAGAACTGGAAAGAAACGTCCCCCCCGCCCCCCCAAAAAATTCACAAGAACCCAACCAAACAGTTCTAATAAATCGTTGATCTTTTGTGTGATAATTGTGCCTAATTTTCCTCCTTGGTAAATCCAGCCTTCAAAGGATATCCTTATCCAACAAAATCGTGGTACTGAGAACTAGGTGGAAGCATGCTTCCACTTGAAGAAAGCACTTTTTATGGCTTTATCCACTGCCTAACAAACAATGCAATTAGTAAAATAATTAGTAAAATAGTTCTAATCTTTTCAGGAAGGAATCATGGCACTAGATAAGACTATCTTCACGTCTATTAACTGAAAATTCTTTAAATCATCATTAAAATGGAATTAATAATTTTACAAAAGACATTTTAACCTTGTTTTTGTCCAAGTTTAAAGCCATGTGTTTCTAAACACTGACAGCACATAAATGTTCACCTTTGTAAAATTGCAATCTCTCTTACAACAAGCATGTCACTTTGCCTGGCAAACTTTGACTTTCTGTCCAAATGATCACATTAATCACTTAATAGTCTTGTGATTACTGTTGTAAAAAGATCTGGGAGTCATTTCAAAGACCCCCTTCATAAAACTGAGTGCAGTGGATGTTGTAAACTGGCCTGGCACATATGCCTGAAAGATGCCTGACTCCTTTTTTAATGATCAGCTCTTCTGTGGCAGGGGAGGACATCCAGCAGAGCTGCAACACCAGGAATTGGTTTAATGTGGAGCTTCCATAGCAGTCTCTGGGGCCTGTGGCAATCCTTGAGGGGGGCAGGAATTGTAGGGATTTGGAGGGCCTGGTTTGAGGAGTGGACAGGAAGTCAAATTTCTGAGGCTTTTTCACACTCCTATGGGTGTTCTTTTGGTTAAACCAAAATCGTGTTTCACAGTTGCAAGAAGGAACTTCTGAGTGCCAGTGGGACAGTCTGATGTTTAGATCCCTGCTATGTGCTCAGTCACTGCTGGATTTCATTTCCTGGCAAAGATGGGACAGCACATTAGAGCTGTGAACACATCCTGTTGGAAACAGCATGGATGGCTTGGTCCTCTTCTTCACCTGTAACTCATCAGCACTTGTAGGATGGATATGCACCATGTAGCAGGATGCTAAAATGGGAGCAACACAGCTTGGATAATCCCCTGTTTGCCAAGATCAGAGGAAATGGAGATGGGCATCACTTTTGAGGTTGAAGGATGCTGAGGCCAGCCTGACTCATCCATCTCAAAGATAAACACCAGGGAAGAACAATGTTTCCCAGGTTCCTGACAGAGGAACCAACAAATTATAGTGCTGACAGCTGATCTGAAGCTGGCACGGACTGGGGGCATCTCACTGACAGTTCAGTGCTTTATACTGTAAAATCCCAGGCCAAATTTCTAGAGGAGGGATCCTCAGCTCTCTCTTGGCACGTGTGTGGAGATTCTTCCCTGGACTAGGTACACCCCTCAAGGTCACCCCTCAAGGCTGAGCTGAAGAGGTTTGCCCATTGTCATTAGGATGGGTGAGTGACATTAATCTCATCTGAGAAATGATTCTGCCAGATTTAATATCATTGCTTCTGGAATAGTCTGCCCGGGGAGGTGGTGGAGTCACCGTCCCTGGATGTGTTTAAAAAGAGACTGGATGTGGCACTCGGTGCCGTGATCTGGGTGAGGTGTTGGGGTTGGGTTGGACTCGATGATCTTGAAGGTCTCTTCCAACCCACACATTCTGTGATTCTGTGATTCAGCAAATAGTGCACTATAGAAATAGTCAGAGCTGCCTATACTGTGCAGTAAATAATTCTAATTAAGATCTGTAGTCCAATCATTATAACTAGCATCATTAATCAAAATAAATAATTTATTTTATTTATATAAACACATTTGATTTGCCATCCCTAATCCTGGGGGACCGAGTCATATAAAGGCTCAATTACACCTGTACAACCACTGTCCAAGCTTGAGGGTGGTTTTGTATCCAGGCACACCCAGACTCCCCTCTGAGAAGGACCTCCTTCCCATATTGCACCCTGCTGTCAACAACCCCTTTATGTCTGCTCCACATCCTGGCAGTTTCTTTGCCTGGCTCATTCCTGGTGTGTTCCCCAGCAGTGCCAAGAGCATTCTCTGTCCTCAGGCAGCCCCTGACGAGTGGAGAAAAGCAGGTATGTGTTTGCACTGATTTAAGTTTTTAGGGTTCCCCTGCCTGCCATTGCACCTCTGACCCTTCCTGGATTTATGCTTGTGGTGATTAGACTTCAACCTCAAGCCCTAACAGTAACATTTTCCAAAACGTGCAGCCATCCCATTTTTACACTCAGTCTTCCACTGAAAGACCTGTGGAATGTCAGTAATGGAGCACTGTGTCATATAAATCAAATGGTGGAACAGCACAGTGGCAGTAGAACACAAAGAAGGATCCAGGATTAGACCTCAGCAGAAAGCTTGCATTAGAGCTCTACCTTTTTTAAAGGTTATTCTGAAAAATCGCAGAACTAAAAATGAAATTGCTTATTTGCTTGCTCCTTTCTTGCTAATCTGAAGAGGTAGATGTTGACGAATATGAGAAACATTTGTCCCGTTCACTGCTCAGTAAATTGTGGATAAATTCTCAGTGTTGCTGAAAATTCCTGTGAGGGAGAGGTGGAAAAGGAAGCCTTTTTTCACCCCTCCCAACCACAGATGCTACATGAAAGATGGCGTGGATGAACAAAAAAAAAGAATTTTTTTAAAGAGCATTCACAGAAATAATTTGCCTGGTGCAAGAATTCGTAGGTTATGAATCAGTGATGTCCTGTTGTAACATTAAGCTTTTAAAAGCAGAGAGAGTATAAATAAGAGTATAAATAAATATAAATAAATTTTTATTTAAAACAATAACAAATAACAAAAACAGAACAAAAAAAAACCAAAAAAACAAACCAAACCAAAAAAAAAAAAAAAAAAAAAAAAAAAAAAAGTCTTATTTAAAGCTTTTGCGCACCTCTCCTTCCTTCTGCTGACTTGCTGTCATGGCAGAAGAATTCCTTAGGTCAAAAATACCACTGTGGCACTCTGGGAGTGGGGTGGGGCTACATTTGCCCTACAGAATCAGCCCCTGTGACAGTGGGGTACAGCTTCGTGTTTCAACAATTCCACCCTCCTGATATTGTGCTAATCCAAAGCCCTTCCATCAGTTTGGCACCCCTGGTTTGCTGGAATAATGTCAGAGGACATCTCTCTCATTGTCAACACCTCTGCAGATTCAGATCACTGAAATGTGCCAAAGCAGATGTTCTTGAGACATCAGTGGCTTGGGAAGAAAAATGATGGAGGGAGCTAGCAGTGGCAAAATCCCAAGTAACTTTATTAGTCAGCTTTGAAGGAAGACAGAATAATGTAATAACTGTATCTGCAGGCGCCCAAATCAAGAGACATTAGTCCCAAGTTAAAAAAACCTTTCCTATACTTTTGAAGAAAACTTGAAGCTGGCTTGCAAGTAATAATGGGGCCATTTGGGATGGGGTAGTTAAAAAATAATGCATTTATGTGTGGGGAAAGAATTTACTCGGTTACTACTTTTAGTCAGAATTCATAGAATCATAGAATGTCTTGGGTTGGAAGGTATATTAAACATTATCCTGCTCCAATCTCCTGCCATGAGCAGGGACACCTTTCCCTAGAGCAGGTTGTATTGAGTTACAACAGATACATCCTTTCATGTTCAAACATTGTGATCACAAGGACAAATCCCAGGATTGCTGGTGGATCACGGCCACCACCTTTGGATTTCAGTCAGTTTGTAGAATTCATTCACTTTCTGGAAAGCTCCTAAGTATTCAGCAAGCTGAAAACAGCAACTCCCTTATGACTTCAGCATATTGATTTTTATATTTATGCTATAGATCCTGCTCAGTTCAAAGAGAATTTTCTCCCATTAGACTGTAAATAATTGATATGCCTATTGATTTTGTTTAATGTTTTTTTTCTAAATTTGTTTTCTTTATCACTAACTTAATGTAACAGTGGGAACAACATATTGTGACTGTCATAAAAGGTTACTCAGGGGAAAATACAATTCTTCCAAGTCTTTTCAGAAGTCTCATTACATGTGTGCTTATCTCTGTTGCAGAAGTTGGATGGGAACGCTAGCACATATTTTAATCTTTAAGTGTTAAAAACAACAAAAACAAAACAAACAAATGAAAAGACAAACAAACAAAAAGCCCAGAAAACAAGACCCAGAAAACACACACAAAAACCCCAGACAAAAATCCAAAAACCAAAAGAAAACAAAGAAAGAAAAGCTCTGCATGGTAATCTTATCCAAACAGAATCTGCATGATCCTCTTTGACTTCAGAATGCTTAAAAACACCTCAACAAAAACAAACAAGCCATCCACCTCCTGTGCTTTAATTGTGTTTTAAACTATCAATTTCTTCATTTTCAACTCACTTGTAATAGCAACAAATTTAATTCTGGATCAACAAAAGACAGGATGGTTCATGTAATATGCTCTTAAATACTCTTCTAACTAAATGTTCCAGGAAAAACGGCCAATGGCACAGGGTCAGGTTCATGACTCCAAAGACATCCAGGTTCTCTCCTCACCTTTTCTGTTTTTTCTTTTACTCCAAGAAGGCCAGTGAGTTCTTGCTATGGACTTACTCTGAGTAGTCTTCATTCAATGGGTACATTTGCTTTACCAGCATAAACAATAACAAATTCCATGTTCAAGTCCAGAGCGTTGTTATCCAACAACATTGGCTGGATGCTGAACAATTACATGGCACTGGATGTATCCCAACATCTTTCTGTGATAAAATTTGTTCTTTTTGTAATGTAATGTAAAAAAGCTTTTACACTTTTATATAACCTTTCTGCATTTGAATCCACATCAGGAAACTCGGGTTTTCTCAGTTGCTGCTACAATTCAGAGTAAGGACTTGTGGAGGTTACTTCTGCCTTTATATTTTAGAACAAGTTTGTGCACAGCTGAGATGATGATGGATTGTGCAGAAGTTTTCAAGGGGTTGCTGTCATGAGGTTTGTAAGTCAGGCTAACAAGGAAGAAGCAGCTATGAAGGAACAAGAATTCTTCCTTCTCCAAAGGATCCAGGACCCAAACAACCCACAGGCCTTGAAACAGTGACCTCAGAACACTTTAGCTGAAAATCTTGGCACACATTAAAAATGTAGCTTTATTTTGCAATATATTCCTGAATAAAAGTACTGAACTTCGAAGAGATGTTTTAAAAAATTCTCTATAATCATCAGATACATTTCATTTTCAGATTTGGTATTGGATTTTGCCTTTTTATTTTCATGTTTGAGACTGGAGCAAAGGAATGCTTTCTCTGCACTTTGTTTTGAGCTTTTCCTTTTCATATTGGCCTGACATGCTGCTTTGTTGTAGAGTGACTTTTCTTGCTTATTCACAGTTTTTCTCCAAACTCCCACTGCTCTTGTCTTGGTTACAAACATAAGGATATAAAACTCCTGAAAACTCCTGCTGCTCTGGATTGGGTCATGATTTTGATCCAAATTTCACGGGTAACCCACAGTTCCTGGATTTGGCAGCATGGAAGTGCAAATATTCCAGGTATTGATTAGCTTCTTAGAATGTAGCTGTAGAACAAAATAAAAGGAAGAAAAGAAGGGAAATGGAAGTGATTTTAGGCAGAAATGTGCCTTTTTTAGCAAGAAACTATGGTGAGGCAAGGGCCAGTTTAATTTAAAAAAAATAGTAGAGACAAAGCTTTAAAAATAGGAATTAATAAGGCAAAGTTACAGAATATTACTTCACAAATGTTTCATGGGATTAAAAAAAGGTCACTTTTTATATAGATTTAGTATCAGTTTATATAACTGCACAGGGAATTATGCACTAGAAAAAATAGTCCTGTGGCAAATTAGTTTATATTTATAGGGAAAAAAAAAGGTATAAATATGTTTGCAGTCAGGCCTACTTTTTTACTTTTTTAAAAAAGAAATCCATTTCCAGATCTACATTCTAAGAAAAAAATGTTTCTAGCTCTCTAATTCCTGTTACAGTTTTGCAGTTCATTCCAACAGCTCCAATAAAACAAAACATTAAAGTGACTCTTGATATTTTTTAGAACATGGTCACAGTGAGAACTGGTTTACAGCCAAGGAAGAGGAAAGTGGAGAATCATTCCAAATGCAATTCAGAATCACTACCCTGATTACAGGACAGGGAAAAAAAAACAAACCAAACCTCTTTGGGTTGTGTCAGCATCAATTTAAATTGACACTGCAAAGCTAAGGAGCCATCTGGAAGATGGAAACATGAGTGTCAGCAGTCCCTTTTGACTGGACAGGAGCAGGAAGTGCCTGTAGAGGAATGGCTGATCATGACACACCCACTGCGAGCCCGATTTAGGAAAGGATAAAAAAATCTGACTTTTGTGATCAACTTCTTGATATCCTCTCTGGGTGGAGGGACAGTTACTCAATTATATCCTTGTGATAAGATGAGAAACTGAAGTAAAAAATGTGTTTCCCCTGGCAACAGGCAGAGCTGGCCAGGGCTGATTTGTACAGAAAGCATTAAGTGAGAGCAGCCCCCACCACGAGCACATTTTGCTGTGTGTGTGGTGGCTGTACAAACAAGCTCTGTGTATGATCAGCAGGTCACTGATGAATAGAGGTACTTGGTTTTGCTTACAACTCATAATTAACATTTTATCATTTCCTATCAGCTTCTTATGCTCAGAGGTGCTATCATGGGCATTTAAATGATGAAGTTGGTTTGTCATAGTCCCTGCAGCTGTGAACCATTTTAATTGTTGACGCGTGTGGAGAGATGATTGATGTGCAAAGGAATTCAGAGCAGTAAACTATTGCACCTCAAACATCTCCATCTCATATATCACTCTACACACAAAAGCCCACCAGATTAGCCTTGTTTAAATATTATTTGCATTTAAATTGCAGGATAGGTTATAGACTGTGTATTTTATGAACGAGGCTAAATGCTAAAGCCAGCAGTTACATATTCCTCTAAACACTGAGATTCACAGCTGCACTTTGAAGGCCGAGTTCTAAGCAGACTGCAGAGTCAAGGACATGAGAGGAAAATCTCGTTTGATTTCTGTAAAATTAGGGGCTGGGAGATGGGGCAGGAATGCACCGACTCTGTTTTCTGAACTGCCAGCAAAAGGAAATATTCCTTTTTCTGAGGAGTGCCTTTGTAAACACATCTTCATTCAAGTATTGTGCAGCCTTAATAGGTTTTTTTATACACTGAGTTGTTCTGTTCTTTTGCAGTTAACTTCAAAATGCTGTGCAGAAGGGGACTATGCTGATAGACTGCTACTAAGTCACTTCTATCCAGAGCTTCAGTAATGAAGCCTCTAACTGTATCTTGATGCTAAATGCATTGTTAGGAAGCCCAATTATATTTTTTTCCATGCTCACTGGGAAGGAGTGCAGTAGGTCATTCATTCTGAATAACAAATCAGCTTCTTAGCGTTCTCCAGAAATAATTCATTATTCAAAAAATCCATTTTTTATTTTCATTTTTTTTTCTAAAGGTTGTTGTAAGTTTTATAAAAGCATGCTTTTCTTTTCCAAGGCCTTTCTAAATTCAGTGCCAAGTGGCTAAAAATTGCCTTACCTTTGCAAAAGAAAATAATTTCCATGCAAAAGGTTATAAAATGAAAAATATTATTTAAATTCCTCTATGTGGGTTAAAATCCGTAGTGTTTAACTTTTTTGTGCTAACAAAGAACAATGTATCATAAAATGACTCTTGAAATTTGTTAGGGAAGGGTATGAGAACGCTCTTGGAAGAATGATAGCATCAAATACCTCCTTTGGAATCATGTCTGCTAATTCAAAGTTTTATTGATGAGATCCTGGAAAACCCTAGCTGACAAAGAGTCTGGTCCTTGTCCAGAAAGTAATGAAAGAAGGGAGTATCTGTGGGGAGGGAAAAGTGCCTGCTGGCAAAGGTGATTATTGAAAGACTTCATCAAAAGGATGAAGCTGTGTCACTGGAATGCTGGCTGTGACTTGCAGGGCGTCAGGAACAGAGCTTGGGAAATCGTTCATGATGAAGGAAGAGCTCATTTAAGAAAGATGAGATCTTTTTTCCATGAAGTGAGAGAATCACTTATTGGAAATGTTCAGCTGCAAAATTGCAATAAGTCACAAGCAGCTCAGGGGAGGTTCTTCTGCTCCATCAGGCACGGAGGGTTTGTGGTGTGCAAGGCAGAGGCTTTGTGATGTGTTTGCTCAGGCCATGGGGGTGCTGCATCTGCTCACAGCCTCCAAGACAGGCTGCTGAACCAAGAAATGAAGAACAGCATCAACGACACCTCCCTGTGCAATAGGGACAGCAGCTCCAGTGGACTATGGCATAATTAATAGGGAAATATTTCCATGGTCTCATATTTTTCCCTTGTCATTCCTCTATCTCTTACCTCTCAATATATTTAGGGTCTGAGCCTCTCACTCTTCCTGCACCTAACACTGGTGAGTTTGCAGTCACTGCTGGGATGAATTCTAACCATTCTGAGCACTTTGAGGATGTGAGGAAGAGCCTAAGGCACGCTGAGAGACTGAGGAAATCAGGAATTCCTACATCTGAGGTTGTTCTCCCCAGTTTCTTCCTGCAGTATCTCCCTTCACTCCACGCCCATCCCACTCCCTTGGGCAGCGCAGAAGTCCAGGTAGAGAATCTGAAAGCCCACCTAGAGTGGGCTCTGCTCCTCACCAAAGTTGATATAACCCAGCAAAAGTGATTCGTGATTTCACGTCTGTGTTTGCAGAAGGTGGGGGGGAATACTTTGAGCAATACATGTGAAATGTTTGTGTAACTGTTGAGACTCAGTAAATTATTATTAGTCCTGGTAGTACCTCCAGAAAAGCGCCTGCTATTTATTTGTATCTCAGAGCTGCTTCTCAATATAATAGGCAGCACATAAAGTCAAGGGCACTGGGTTCACTGATGCACCAGCTGCTCTCCCAAGTGGAATTCTTTACAAACAGCCAATAATCTGCTCTGCACTGAGAAGTTTAAAGCATTTTTTTATTAAACTAGGAGTGCTAGAATTGTGTATATCTCCTGGTATTTCATTAAGGTTACTGGCCTTGTGTCCAGGGGGATAATAAGATGCCAGAAGGCTGCAAGAAATGCAAATAAAAATGATACATAATCCTGGGACTGTTATTTGCAATACTGCAGTATTTTAATTCTCTAGCACTAGCCTTGGCTTGAGAATAGTAGGCTAAAGCTGAGAGTTACTGATGCATATCCTCAACCACAGGGACAAGATTTTTTCATGTGCTGTTTAAACCATTTTTCTGGTGCTCTATACCAGGATGGTTTGAAGTAGACTTTCATGTTGCCAAGTTTTAGACTCCTCTAAAAATCTCAGTTAAGAAAGACATCATGTTAAAATACACAGGTTAAATCTGCTCTGGTTCATTCTGTGGGGAAGCCTGTTGTTCTCCTGTTCCTACAACAAGAATTCAGTTCCTGAATATTCAAAATTAGGAATAATTTTCTGCTTCTCCCATTATTTTAAATCTTTAGAAGCTTAGACTTTGCTTTTTGTGTGATGTATTTAAGTGGTAGCTTCTGTTTGCCATGAGGGCAAGACTACAGTGATTGTTGTAAGTTAATTCCAGCACAGCATTTGTTCAAGGACTGGCCCATTTCACAGTACTAGTAATGGAAAACTGATTATTTTAACCCAGAGTAATTGTGAAGTGCTTTTGGGGGCCGTGGCAGTGGGTAAGAACTAGTGAGATTCTCAATGTGCCAAGCATGGTGCCTCCTCCTGACAAATAAATCTGCCAGCTTCAATCTAACCTGTCAAGTCAGACAGCTCTCTGCTGCACAGAGCACTGGCAACCCCTATGTCAGTCTGCAGAAATCACCTGCAAATTTAACTTAATCTGTACTCTCAGTATTGTTTAAAATAATGATAATAATCATATATACCTGATTAGGATATAATACCACCCAGAAGCAAATAAAAATCTTTCCAATATCTTCTATGGAAACCACGTAGGCTGCAGTCTTCAAGGCACATTTTCCCTTCTCTGGTGGTATTGTCATCTTGAGGAAGACATCATGATGTTCAAGTGCTCCTAAGAGTTGAGTTTGTTACAGAAGAGAAGATGAAAATTGTGCCTGGAATCAGTTACAAGGAAGCACAGTCATTGTCAGAGAGTCCCTTTGGAGGTTTATCAAGTAGGATATTTCATTTTCAAATAGAAATATTATTTTTGACTGGATAAAGAGTCTAGAAAGGCAGTACAGAGGAAAATTTGAAGGAAAGTCCTAAAAATCAGAATATCTGGTGACATCCCCACCTCTGCAAGTGTCCAAGGAAGGCCTGGACGTGGCACTCAGTGCTCTGGGCTGGGTGAGAAGGTGGAATCAGTCACAGCTTGGACTTGATGGCCTGGGGAGGTTTTCCCAACATTAATGATCTGTGATTCTATGAAATCCTGTCCTATATTTTCACAGCATCCACTACAAACGATTCCCACCTTAGTGTGAGGCCTTTGGATATTGCCAAGATTGAAATATTTATTGATGATAAGTCTTGCAGCAATTGTTGTAGACAACATATTGCTATATCTGACAGGATCCATCCAACAGGAAAACAGTCTTCTGCTTAGCATCGTCAGGGAAAAGAGAAAGTTAATTTCATAAGCTTCTCAGATGTAGTAAAATTAGCAGAAATGAAGGGAAAGTTCAATTCCACTTGTAAGGCCTTGAGAATGACAGAGCCCCTGCTGAAGAAAAAGGCCATCAGGCCGAGAACAAAGGGCCTCCTCTGTCAGGGAAGGATGTTTTGTTGTGAAGCCTGCCCTTTTCACAGGGTTTTTCTATTATTTTTCCCCAGCCTACTGGAAGGAATAGGCTGCTGTACCCAAAGGCCACTTTCAGGGGCCTGAGACTCAACAGCTCTGATCAGT
Organism: Sylvia atricapilla; assembly: GCF_009819655.1. NCBI lineage: Eukaryota > Metazoa > Chordata > Aves > Passeriformes > Sylviidae > Sylvia > Sylvia atricapilla. Next base: position 7,121,293 of record NC_089148.1, read on the forward strand.
TGGATCTCAGAGCTGGACCCACAGGCAACATCCCAGCCCACCTCCAGCTCAGCCCCTCTCAGGAGCACCAGTGGGATCTGGACATAAATCACAGAATCCCAGGCTGGTTTAGGTTGGGAGGGACCTTAAATCTCATCCAGTCCCACCCCTGCTGTGGGCACGGACACCTTCTACCAGCCCAAGTTGCTCCAAGCCCTGTCCAGCCTGGCCTTGGACACTTCCAGGGATCCAGGGGCAGCCACAGCTTCTCTGGGCAGCCACAGCTTCTCTGGGCACCCTGTGCCAGGGCCTCCCCACCCTCACAGGGAAGGATTTTCTTCTAATATCCTACCTAACCTACCCTCCTTCAGCTTAAAGTCATTCCCCCTCCTCCAGCCACTCCAGGCCCTCATAAAGAGTCTTCCTTCTTCCTTGTGAACTCCTTCACCTGCTGGGTGTCCCACTTAATTTGAATCATCCCAGTTCAGAAGCACCAGTGGGATCAGGACATAAAGCTCCATTTATTTAGAAAGCTGACAGCTAAATTCCACACTTGGAACTGGTAACCAAAGGCTTAATTGGCAGCTATTCCCATGGCCTCACTGGACAGCAGTCTGTGTGTCCATGTGTGCTCTGCACCAGCAGCTGTGAGCATGTCACAACCAAACCTTCAAAGGGCACAGATTTCAATCTCAGCACCTAATTAAAGTCTGTTCAGAGGGTTTGATATCAAAAACCAGCACTATTTGATGTAGGCAGCTTTTCCTCTGTCAGACTGCTCTGGTTACCCTCTTCCCAATTGCTTTGGTTGTTTGCTGTATAATTTTTTAATAGAGCTACGACCTTGCAAGTTCTTGTATGAGCTCTAACGACACAACCAGGATCAACTCTGTCTGGTTATTGCACACCAGCCCAGATATGCAGCTCAGCTGTGTTTAATTCAGGAATATCCCATCCTATCTCCTTCCATGAGTCAGTGAAGGCCCCTGTCTTGGTTTGGAAAGACAGATGTCTTCTAAGGAAGGCAGGAGCCTTGCTTGAAATGGAAAATGTAAACCCCCTCACTCTGAATTACTGTTAATTTTGAAATTAAGGGACTCTCAGGCATAGATATGGGAATAGGAATAACAGTTCTTTACTAGGAAAATGAAAATGAAAATGCAGTATTAAAAAAAAAAAAAAAAAAAAAGGCAAACAAGCAAACAAAAAGAAATAAAACACTGATGGGGTCAGAATACAAGCTGGCACCCTGTTGGTCAGAGTGTTGGTAGCAGTCCAATCAAGTCCTCCTGGAGAGACAGATGTGATTCTGTAGAAAGCAATGATCCTGTAGAAGGGTGTAGTTTTCTCTGAAGGTCCAGCTGCAGTAAGATGGGTCTGGTCTTCCCCTGGGAATCCAGTGCAAACAGGCTGTCCTACTGTTCTGAATCCCAGGTTTTATCCAGGCAGGAAAGCTGGGCTCCTCGCCCTGGGTGGAGCATCTCCCAATGGGATGATGTAATTGTATCAGCCCTGCAGTGAGCCTCGATGGCCCATTAACAGCAGATATCCCCTGGAGGGAGGATGGGTCCTGGAAGAGATAAAGAACACTGCCCCTCCTGGTTTGAACAGATGACAATAGAATACATACTGCTGGCTACATCTTGTATTGCAGCCTAAGACAGCCCCCAAATGTGCCCACCTCTAATTGTTCACTGGGACAAGTGATTTCCAACACACAGGCTCAGGGAACATCTGCTCATAGTATGGAAATGGATTATTTTCAATTCAGAGATCAGTGGGGGAATGAAAGGTCACAACAGCTGTTATGTAAAATCCTATCTTTGGCATGCACCAGCTAGTTAAAAAATAAGGGGTTGAATTAAATATTTATGTTAACTGCAAGCCTTAGCATAATCGTTTGCATTTCTAATTTACATTGAATTAAATAAAGAAAACTTATAAAGGTATTCCTAAATTACATTTGCAAGAATAGACAGGTAAAAAATTAATACAACTATGTATTATAATGCATTCCATATTTATGACATATTATATATTATTAATAAGTCATAAAAGGGGAAAAAAACCCTAAAATTGTATTAACTATCCTGCCCCATAATGGGAAAACATCTGAAGGACTTACTCCCTGTAGAACCCATTCTAGGTTTCATTCTTCCACACATTCCTATGAAGCTGATGCAATGCAAAACAAAGTAAAAAAGATTAAACCCCATTTTATGTACCTAAAGACATATTCAGCTGAAAAACTTTGTGTTCTAGATTTATAACTAACAGAGAGACACGCGAGGGTGAAAGTTTCAATAACCTGAATGTGTTATTTTTTTACCTTTCCATGTTCAAGCATCTCACAGTATTTGTTTCCCTAGAACAAAACCCATCCCTTCCAAATTTAGACTATTTGTTGCTTTTTTAGATGTAATATGTTGGCACAAACTCAAATGTCCCATTACGTGTCACATTCAGGAGTGAGGGACAGCAGCAGCCCATTAAAACAAACAACTTATATATAGGCATAGGTGGATTTAATTTATAATATGCTTAAAAGTGGTGCCAAGTCACTCAAAAAATAATTCCTGCTTTTATGAGATCTGTGCCTTCATCCTTCCTCTTCAAACGGAGAATTCCTAGGAATTTTGGAGCTCTAGCCTTCATCAGACAACTCATTTCCAGGATAGATCTTGACAAAATACATTTGCACATCAAGCATGATGGAAAGTGTTTTCTAATTACTGTAGTTTCTGTTTGATTTTTGTGTGACTTTCTTAGGTAAGTTTTCCCCTACTTGTAAATTTTCTTTCAGTGCTTCTCTGGTGTGTTCTTTGTTTTCTGCTGCTGCTGAGGACCAATATTTTCTCCAGCACAGTTACTGATCCTTCTCTTGGTTTTAATATTCTTTCTTGAGAATAAATAAGCTTAGCAGGATTTCAGAGTCCTCAGCAAATCCAACTCTCCAGCTACCAGGATGATGACTTTTCTGCCTACACATTTCCGAACAACAATATTTCTGCATTTTCCTTGCTCATACAAATCACCAGAAAGTTTTAAGGAGTGTGTTTTTTCATGGCTTTTGAGAAAAGGATAGAATTGAATCTGCCGAGCTTTAAAAAAGTTTTTAAAGGGCCCTACCAGTTCACCATGGGAAATAAGTTTCTTTATTACTGTTGTCATTTCTATTATAATTTTTGGTGTTATTATTTTGGGCATTTTTCATGTGTAGAAGTAAAACCACCATCTATGTCCACATTACTTTTTGTAGTGTCTACCATTTTTAAAAATTGCAGTATTTAAGGAGATGGGGAAAGCAGAAATAGTGCCTCTCTAACCCCGTAGGAAAAAGTAATGGGTTTTATTCCACAATTTTATTCTCAGCTGGTCAATTTTGTTTACAGTTTTAATTTCTTCATTAAGAAATGGCAAAATTTTTCCTATTCCTTTTTCAATCTCAGAAACTATGGAACAGGGAATAGATCATCATCATCATATCAGACAATATAAGATGTCAAGTTAAGCAGGACAGGTCTTTCGAAGCAAAAGGAGTGACACTTAAAAAAGTGTCCTCATCGGCCATGGTAAAGATTGCTGAACCTTTCTTAATATGGATCTGAACATTTTCCTTTATGTCATTAGATCCATCCTGGATGATTCCTGTGTGGATAACTACCACAGAAAACAGCTCCATTAAATGCATTGTTTAAGTATGTTTCTTTAATTTGTTAAAATTACTCTTCAATGTCATGTTGCTTTTAATCTAAAAGCAAAAAAAGACAAGGTCATGACCAGCTCTGTTTTAAATAGAAGCTATTGAGTATCTTGCAAATTCTTCCAAGCTTCCTTTGTCTCATATGTGATATTAGAGGGTGGGATAAAGGAGTTCTCTGTGTCTCTGCAAAGGAGGAGAAGTGGAGGGCTAGTGAGGACACCTCAAATCCATTCTCCTTTCCTTCCTTCCTTCCTTCCTTCCTTCCTTCCTTCCTTCCTTCCTTCCTTCCTTCCTTCCTTCCTTCCTTCCTTCCTTCCTTCCTTCCTTCCTTCCTTCCTTCCTTCCTTCCTTCTTTCCTTCCTTCCTTCCTTCTTTCCTTCCTTCCTTCCTTCCATCCATCCATTCATCCATCCATCCACAGTAGTGACAGAGGAAATTCCATTGTTTCTGCTTCATCCACAAAGAAATTAAAAATTTGGTTTACATGGATTATAAATATGATTATGAAGAGATGAGAAAAAAAATCTAGAAGAATTTCTGGTTTGATTTGTGCGGTGGGTTTTTTTTTCCCTTTCCCTGTCAAAGGAAAATCCTATCTTATTTTCAGATTCATATTCCCTTCCTGCTCCTTATTGTGTAAAAATCCTAGAATATTGGTGATTTAAAACCTCCACACCGGGTTGAATGACATGGCTCTGGTACAGCAGCCTCTTCTAGAAGCTTGTTTCTAAATGTATAAAATAAATCATAAATAAACAAACCCCACTAAATACATTATAGAGAGCCTAAATAAAGTAATAAATTGCTGTCCAACAAGCTTCTGTAAAGCTCCAAATATTCCCACTGGGACAAACCCTCAGGATCTAAAAAAACCCAGGAGTTATTGTTTGCAGTCTCTGGAATCCTTCTGCTGACGATGTGTTCAGCATTCATTTGAAAAGCGAGCCGAACTACATCATAAATTTTTCAAGAAAACAATGGAAACATGGGATTTATGATCATTGACTCTTGCTGAAGGCTGATCCTGTAGATCTGTATTTGTCATTTCAATTGCACAAAGTCATTTTTCAGCTTTTCATGGCTGGCTGAAGGGTTAGAGTGCCAATGGAAACATCACGTTGAAATAACAGATGTCAGATATATTGCACCAGGAACCAGGAGCTACTTTAACAGACCTTGTAAAGTATTGCTCCTTCTTATACTGAATATAGGGGTAAGAGCATTTTTTATTTGGTTTTAAGTCAATTGGCACTTTGTCTCAACTGGAACCATAGGCTTGGGTTGTGAGAGAATTTCAGTTTGTGCCAGTGCATGTGAAGTTTTGTTTTCAAGGCAGCGAGCTACTCGCATGGGCTTTTGCTGAACAATAAATACACTGGCTATTTAAAGGCCCTTGAATAGTATAAAAGCATTGTATCACTCCTTTGCAGCTGTTTCACTGAAAAAACATTTAATTCTTGTCCTCTCTTGAACTCATCTAAAGAAAGGCTATTAATTTTCTTTCCAGTTGTGCTTTGCTCAGGAAATATTCCCCAGTGCCTTTCTGGCTTGAGCTATGCTGGAAGGTTTTTCTAGCATAAGTATGTCAAACAAGAGTGTGAAAAATCATTTCCCTGTCAAGTGCATCTTTGCTAGAAAATAACAGTAGGAATAAAGAATGTATCTGGAAAAGGGTGCATTGTTCATGGTTAAACAATTTATTGCAGTATCTTAGTTTATAAATGTTCTATTTGATGAAAATTAATTTTATTTAGGACAAGAGATCAATATTTGCCTGGTCCTGCATTAGAGAATGCAATTGTTCATATATATCAAGAAAAGTGCTATCACTGTTAAACAGAAGATTTTTTTTTTTTTTTTATCTTATAAGGAAATTTGATTCAGAGTTTGTTTGGTATGGATTTCATAAGAATCCTGATTTGAAAGAAAAAAAAAGCAGATTGGTACTATAATGAGAGAAAATTAGAAACTAAAGTTCAAGTTTCATAAAACAGAGAGCTTCGAGTTCCTCTTAGCAGAAGAACTGTGAAACCAGGAATGGAACCCAAATGCTTTGCCTCAAAAGCTTCCTGGCATTTCAAATATTTCTTTGTTGACAATTTTGAATAAGGCCTATACAAGCTTGTTATATAAATATTAAATATAGTAACAAGCCAAAGGCATTTCCCCTACAAAAAGAAGCAATATTTCAGGTGGTGGTTTAACCGGCAGGCAGCTAAACCCCACAGAGCTGTTCCTTCATTAATTTTGTTCATTCCCCCTAGCTGGGGTCGGGGAGACAATCAGAAAAAAGGGAAAACTCCTGGACAGAGAAAAAGAGAGAGGAAGGGGAAGGGGAAGGGGAAGGGGAAGAGAAGGAGGAGAAGGAGAAGGAGAAGGAGAAGGAGAAGGAGAAGGAGAAGGAGAAGGAGAAGGAGAAGGAGAAGGAGAAGGAGAAGGAGAAGGAGAAGGAGAAGGAGAAGGAGAAGGAGAAGGAGAAGGAGAAGGAGAAGGAGAAGGAGAAGGAGAAGGGAAAAAGAATAAAAAAGGAACAAGGAAAAAGGAAAAAAGAACCCTTATAAGATCAGAAGTACCAGCCCTTCCACTCTGTCTGGGTAACTGCCCTCTGGAAGATGGAGCAGCTATTTTCCTGGAAGAAGCACATTTTTAATTGTTTTTCTTTGCAACTCCTATACCCGTGACCCTTCCACTTTGTCGGGTGCTCTCCATGGTCCCAGATGTGAATCCAGAGTATAGCTGGTGGTACAGACCCACTGCAGCTCTTTGAGCAGAGGAACACTTAGTGCTGACAGCCCAAATGCTGCTCCATCCAGCTGCAGAATAGGACACATCCTGTGGGAGATGCTGGAACTCCCATGCCAGTGTCTCCACAGCCAAGAGAGGATGTAGGGAAGAAAATAGCCTCTCTCCAAATTGGCCAGCCCATTGTCCCTCTGTCTGGCACTCTACCTGTCATTACTCCAGTGAGCTGACACACGCAGTGACACTGTGCTCCACACAGGAGTGGCCACATGGATCACAAGCACTTGTCTGCTTCTCTGTCTTTGGATAACTACCCCTTATCCAGGTGATCCTGAATCACCCTCAGCATGGTCAATTCCATCTCTAATGCCTCTTTCCATGGTGGTTCCCTCACCTGGGTGACACTTAGCACTTTCTTAAAAGAGGTGCCTTCCTCCACACGTGACAGAAGTCACCTCCAGAGGCTGTGGGAGTGCTCCTTTTCCAATCACATTGTCATTGCCCCATTCCCTAGAAAGTGATCCCAGCTCTTGGTTCCCTATTTTCTAATTGCAGGCTGCTGGCCCTGTTGCCTCACATGGATTTTAGGTGAAATATTTTTTTCCTGACTCACAGTCCACTGAAGGATAAGGATCAGATGTACAGAACCAGGAAGCAGAGCAGTAGGAATATGCTGGTTCAACACCCCAAGTATATCCAAAATTCTCAAGAGCCATTGTAAGTAGCTTGGAGGAGAAGGGAAAGGTGAAGAAGTGGAAGGAAGTGTCCTCCTTTAACCCCCCCATGGATTGGCTCTGAGAGAAGCTATTAATAGTTTCCAAGAGATATTTCCTGAACTGCAGAGCTGATGGTAATGCTGAGTACAAATACCAGATTAGTGTCACAACCAGTAATTTTATCATATCATGAGCCAGTGTTACACAGTACAGAAAAATAATAACCTTAATCCAGCCCCTAGAGAGGCCAAACAGGGAACATTTACAGGAGGTGAGGTGCTACATACCACAGCTCTGGGAATGAGCACAGCAAGTCTGAGATCAAATAAATAAAGATTGTGATGAGCAACTATTAAGGTAATATAATGAATTATTATAAAAATGTGGGGTTTGCTAACATGCTGTGGTTAGATTTATCATAATCTCAGTGCTTCATGCCCTATATTGGGTGTTGTGGTTTACCTGGCAGACAGCTAAACATTACAGCCATTCACTCATTCCCACTTCAGTGGGGTCAGGGAGAGAAGCAGAAAAAAATCCAAACTCATGGGCTGAGAAAATGATGGTTTGAAAGAAAATGAAGGGGCAGTGATGATAATGAAAAAAAAATACACAAAATGCTGCACAGTGCAGTCCCTCACTAGCCACTGACCGAAGGCCTAGCTGAGAAGTGGCTCCAACTCCTCCTCTTTTATTGTTCATCATTATGTCTGTCATCCATTATGGAATAACCCTCCAGCAGCTTGGATCAGCTGTCTTGGCTCTGTCCCCTCCCAGCGCCTTGTGCACCCACAGCTAACTTGCTGGCAGAGCAGTAGGAGAAGCCAAAAACTCCTTCAGTCAGTGTAAGCCCTGCTCAGGAACAACCAAACCATCACTGTCCTCATCCTAGAGCCAAAACACAGCCCTGAGCCAGAGGTCTGGCCTAAAACAGGTCTCTGTTAGACAGCAGTGCTCTGTTACATGGAAAACAGGCAGGAGGGTCTAAATCCAGAAAAGAGCGCAGTTCCCCAGAACAAACACAACTCAGAGCTGAACCTGTTAGACTTAGACCCTCAAAGGGGAATCCAGAACCTCCAAAGCCTTTCTAGTGTTTGGACAGTGTTAGGACAAACCATTTTCACTGATTTTGAAGGTGCCCAATGAGGCTCAGGTGGTAGCACAGGAACAGCTCATTTCTGAGTCCTAATTTGTCTTGCCTGTTTCCTCCTTGCTGTAACCCCATCAAAGAGTGACCCCAAAGCAGTTAATCCCAGTGAGTGTCCTGGTGGGACCACATTCCTGCAGCACAAACCTTTCCCAGGATGCACAGCTGATAAGAAAAATGCAGGAATTTGTACTGTTATTATTTTTAACTACTGCATCTATTGTTCCTCTCATTACCTAAGATCACAAATTAATATATGGATTTAAAAAGGCAATGAACATGTGTATTATGTTTTTAATCTCTGAGTGCCAAGAAGTCGGTGTCTTCAGCCATATTTTTGCAAGCATCTTGTAGATTCCTAAATGTCACTTGAATGCTTATGGTAGGAGCATTACAGTAGGAGTTTCTTTTTTTTTTTCCTTTTCCATTTAGAATTTTATTTTAACACATAAACACAGGCTTAACACAGGTGCTTCTGTCACATAAGGCAGGAGAAAACAAAACAAGATAATAAAATAAACCCCTTTTCTTCTACTTATTAGAGGAGAAAGTTTTAGCTTATGTTTTCAGACTGTTTTAATGAGAGGAAGTTTAAAGAAAGCTTCATGCTTTGTGGGGTTTTATGGGGTTTTGGGTTTTTTTGTCTGTTTGTTTTGTTTTGCTGGATTTTTTTTTCCTTATCATTTAAATCCTCATTATGTTCTTTACAGTATGGATCATGAGGTGAAGGTGGAGAAACATTCTCAGATCTTTGGACATGTAACTATTTTACTGCCTTTTTCCTTTCTGTACAGGTGTTTATGACTTTATGATATCATAATCTGTTGGCCAAACTTCAGAAGTTTCTGAAAGAGGATTAAATTCTTGCTAAGATGGGTAGCAGGACAGAAGGCAAAAAAAAAAGTGCTGCCTTGTTGAAGAAGATTGACTATATTAGGTACCAAAGAATCCATATAAAATAATTAGAACTGCAGCATATTAAAGCAGCATATTTTCAAATTTTTAAAAAAATTTTACTTGTTTCTGGGGAGAGATTTTTTTTTCCTCTTTTTTTAAGAGGAAGACACAATCTTCTTTCCTTTAGTCATGTAAAGAGTCTCTATTTCTAAATGTAATGAGAAGCTCTGTAATTTTTTTCTGGAAATTTTTATTTTAGCCCTTGAGTGGAATTAAACACACACTTGCATTTAAATATAGTTTTTAAAAAAAAAATCAGAAGACAAATAAACAAACCTAAACCAAATAATTAAAAAAATAAAATTAAAAAAAAGCAAATAATACATGGAACAGGGATCTATTGCCACAAGGAGGAGACTGCAAAGAAGCACCATGAGCCAACACCAATACTGGGAGTGTGGGGCATCCCAGCCAAGCCTTGGGTCCATCTCCCAGCCCATTCCAGATCAATTCCTTGGTCACAAATTGCCCCTGCTGCTGCTGAGCAGCTACAATTGAATGTCCCCGTCAACATAAAGGCCCAAAGAAAAAAAAAAAAAAAAAAAAAAAAAAAACAAACAAACAAAAAAAAAACTATAAAAACTTTAGAAAGCCTAATATTCCTTGCTAGAATAATTTTTAATTTTATTAAGTAGTTATGTGTTTTGCCATTGGTTTCCTTTCCTAACAAGGTAACTTTTCACTGAATTAGTTAATAAATAATTGCATATTATAGATAACCTGATTAATGCATTCCCAGGTTGGAAGGGACAACTGTCTCAGGCACAAGGTGGGATTGTTGATGCAGGGACAGAAGTTAGATTTGATGACGCTAGTGGGTCACTTCAAATCTCTGTTACATATTATGCAGCCTCCATTATTCTTACTTTACCTTTATCAGGCTTCTAAACCAGGAAAGCAAAAGTGTGAAGTTTTCTTTCCTTGAGTTACTCATAAATCATAGGACATTAGTTATAAAGGGAGGTTAAAAAAAAAAAAAAATTCCAGTCATGTCTCAGTGAAAATCCCAATGAAACCTTGAGGAATGGAAGGCAAACAGAAGAGTCAGGATGCAGGGAAATGAACAGAAAAATACAATGAGTGAATGTTATCTAATGATAAATAAAAAGACACAATGAGCATATTCAATTCAAGGTCCATTACTTTTGCCTGGTGGGTGTTAAAACCCCACTCACAGTCAATGAAATGGCTCCTATTGACTTGGAAGTATTTGCAATTAGGCCCAAAGCATCGTGCCTGTAACACTTGTTAATCTAGATGTGCATGATTTAATAAAGTTGAAAGGTTCTCCTTTTAACCAAGAAACCTTAAAGTTCTGAATGCATTTTCATATATTTCAGCAGGTTTCTAACCCAAAACATAGAGCAGCAGCTCTGCAAAACAATGCCCTGAGGCAGATTGAATTCTAGCACACAAAACTCACCAGCCCCTGTAGATCATTTGTGCATAGGAATTACAGACACTACTCAGAATGTAATTTCCTTTCAAATTCTCACTGGAAAATAAATTACTTCAGATGGGATGAAGGATCTTGCTAAAACAGTCTTTTGCAAAATGAAACTCCCATGGCTAGGCAGCTCAGAATAGGTTCTGGCTGAAAATGGGGTATGTTTTTTAGTATTCTGTAATTTAATGATTTTTTAATTTTTTTTTTTTTTTTTTTTTTTACATTATGTGATAATATAGTAGTATCTGTGCATACTGAGACTTAATGGCAAATTATGATATAATGAGTCAATATACATGTTTTTCAAATAGAAAAAAAATTTGTTCCTGTACTGACAAGAGCATCTTCTTGTATCTATGTTCATCTGAAATACACAATATATTCCATATGTCACAGTCTGAGCCATTCATTCCTGCACTGTTACTGTATTATTCTGATATATCATTTTTACTATCTAGCTACTTGCTGAACAACCATGATGGAAGATAAAATGTATATACAAGTTCACAATACTTTTATAAACATTTTTCTAAAGCCATTACTTAAATCAGTTGAAAATTAAATGCCATTTGTTAAAATAATGTTTTCCTCCAATGACAGCTTTTACCAATTTGATGGTGCACAAAAAACTACATCTTTCAGTTCTGCAGGAATCTCTTCTCACAGCACTCATATATTTTTTCATCAAACTCTTTTTAGGAGAGGGTAGAGATTTCTACAAAATACACATTTGCTTTCAAAGGCATGGGGACTTTTAACATGAATTTCTTATTTCTGTAGCAAACAGAAAATTCCTGTTCACATAGAACCGTGAAAGCTTCTGATTAGAACTGGTAACCACCAACTTTTAGGGAAGTCACAACCTGTGTTAATTTGAAGTTTAGTTTTACCAAGTCTGACAATGTCTTTTAGACAGAAATAATTCAGGACAGACTTGAACCATGAAGTAAGAGATTCACACATTTGCAGTAGTGTTACTAACCCTACTCCAATAACTGAATGGTTTTTAGTTAGGGTAGTACTGGAGACTGAGAACTTGTGCTTTATTTTTTCACCTGAACTGTTAATAAACACCTCTAATATGCACATTTATACAGAGAATTGGCAGGAAAAAATACCTTATGATTGCTGATGCTATTTTTTTAGAAGATCAAACTACTTGCATGTAGAAAAATCACCACCACTTTCTTTACAGAGGGGAATGGAGTATCAGTAAGGGTTTACCTTTGTGCTGGTGATATTCCTGCAAACTCCTGCTGATTTACAAAGGTCTGCTGTAGTTGAGTGGGTAATAAACTTAAATTGGGGTTTATTCAGCTAGAACAATGCTCATGACTAATCTAAATTGTAACTGTGCCTCACATCTTCAGAGGAATTGGCAAACTTTTTATTCAATATTTTTATTGCAATAGGAAAAGACCCACCAAGATGATGGAGACCAACCCCTGTCCCTACACTGACACCCCAACAATCCCACACTGTGCATCCCTGAGAGCATTGTCCAAATGTTCCTGGAGCTCTGACAGCCTTGGGACCACTTTAGCCTCCTCTTTCCCACTCTGACCCCTCTCCTCTTCCTTGCTAAGGGACTCAGCTAATGCTGACCATGCACAAAATCAAGAATTCCTACAGAAATCCTGCTAACAATACTGAAACAGGCAATGGACCTAAAACAAAGAAAGGAGTGGTAGTCTGCACTAGGCGTAAATCATTTCCAGATCTTGCGGTTCGAGAAAAAGGCACATTTTTAGTCACAAGTTAAGGGAATCTGTCTCGACTAACTGCAATCAATAAATTTATTACACCTGCAGAGCACCTTTGTTTTTGGCTTTTGTGAGACCTTTTAAGTGTTCCTCTAACTATACTTTGGTGATAAAACACTGGAGGTGAAGGCACAGTTTTTCGCCAGACATGTCAAGGTTCCCTTTTGTTGTTGGGAGCCATTTCTTATGAACAATTTTTAATTAGAAAAAATTCAATAATTAATTTAGTGAGACCTACCTGGATTATTTCAAAGTCCTTAGAGGAACTACAAGATCATTAATTCTCTGTAACTTTCTCCTGCATATTTACTCTGGAAGGAAACAATGATCTCTGTAACAAACTTCGAAGGGAAGGGAAATGATCCACTTTTCTGTCCATTGTGAAGAAAGCAGAAACACATGGCTTAAACCATAATCTTTTTTGTGATACAACTTAATATTAAAACCATGTTTGGTGAGTTAAGAGTTAGGAAGCTCTGGAATAAATTATACAGAAGGCTTCAGGCACTGAAGTTCTGTGAGAACAAAGCAGACTGACCAGCCTCTGCCAGCAACTGCATTTGGAGAGCTGGTGCTGGCTTGCTGGAAGAAAATGGGACAAACGGTGTTCCAGCAGCCCCATTTTCTGTCATTCTGGATGTGATGGGCTTTGTGACCTTGTACAACGCACAAAAGTGGACAAGCAGGGAGATAAATCTTTAGAGACAACATACAACAAGCCAAAAATATATTGTTTATCCCTCTGTGCATTTCATTAGTAGTGCCATGCCCTGCTGGCAATAGCAGGCTCAGGAGGACAGTTAATGCATGAGGGTTGGCAGATTTTGGATAAGCCTTATCTCTCCCAAGAGGTCTCAATAATTCAGATTTTGGCAGTGGGGGTACATTGCAGGGGGTTTGGTTTAATGTATCATGAGATACTGTGTATATTTAGAGATTTTGAATCACCGAATTACTCTTAAGCTTTCAAATCACCAAATCTTTCCCTTTTACATGTGATTTAGTATCCTTAGTATTTAACTGTAAATATTTTTGTTTAATACTGCATTTAAATGTGCATGATGGGATCTGATGGGTCTCTATTCTCATTAAATAGAGACAACTTGGAAGCTTATTGGCTCTTTGAGGATTGAAGTAACCCAAATTTTTAAGTACTGCACCATCCTTATTTTATCCTTCTTAATGTTTTCTTGTTTTTTCACTCAGCTCTGTTGAAAAAATTCATTTACTTGTGTTTTAGGGTATCATTTTTGCTTTGGTTATTGTTAAAATTTATTAGCCTTCCCTCATGGAGCAGTGATAATGTTTTTGTGAGAGTTAGGATTTGTAAGGGCTTCTGGAGGAAATGTTTATTGCCTTGTAGGCTGCAAACTACATTGCAGCTACCTCATAACTGAGGTTTCTACGAGTGCTTTGTGGCCACATCCTGGTGTCAATGGCAGCATCAGAAAAGTGAAGAACAGCTGCTGGCCTGATGTGGATTCTGAGTGTGAAGCTGTTCTCAGGCTGAGCTGAGTTCCAGCCTAGGTTGTACAAACATTGTCATTGGGTGAGGAACATGCAGATCATTCTATCTCCCCTCGCTGGATTCTGAAAGTAAATAACATGAATTGCAGATAACGATTGATTGATTTCATTTCAAATCTTCCATGTCCTGCAGGTGTTTACTGTTAATTATTCATGAGATACTTTCATCAGTTGGATACAAAAAGAGATGGAAAAATCTCTGTCCTGTGAAGACAGAGAGGGGTAGGTGCTGAGTGACTATTAACACCCTAGGAAGTTCTAGATGTATTTTTACAACACTGTAATAAAACTGATGATTCCCTTTAATTGTTTCAGGGTTTTCTACTCAGCATTAGGGTAGGCTTAGGGTTGTGTCTTACCCTGACTGATGAAAGTAACAAAAGTAAAATATCTTCTAGACATAGCAATGTTGCCAGCCCCAAAATATTTTCTTAATGATTTGCCAAATTTTGCTAAGGTTGAATTAGAAAAATATATTAAGATTACCTTAGAAATTCACAAAATATAATAAGACTACCTTAGAAAAGCAATGACAGACTTTTTTTCTATATTTCAAATACTATTCCTTATTGCTAATTAAATATTTGAGCTTACTCCTGACTCTATTCAGATTCCTGTTAGGATGAGTCTGAGCTCAAGCACTTCATGTACAGAATTCCTGAATGAATTCAGAATGTTCATAAATGTCAGTGCCTTGAACAGAAGTTGGCAGTAACTGCAGAGAGCTTTCAAAAAGCATCCACAATAGTTCAACAGATCTTAAAAAAAAAAAGGCAAAATCACTCCCTCATCCCAAACCAGCTTCCATGAACTGTTGTTTGTATAAGTGTCTCTCTACTCACAAGCATGTCACCACTTTAAAAATACACTTGATTGCTTTCTTACTTCTGCCAGAGACCCTGAGATTGTCAGTTGGAAAATGTGATGGCCCAGAGCTGCTCTAGAAGTCCATGGTTTTGAAAGGAAACCTTGATTTAGGTTTGGTCCTAAGTAAAGCTTCTTGTGCCCATGGAAATGCTTCATGCAAAATAATCCTCTTGACAAATGTCTGTCTTGCTTCTGCGAGACCTCCCCATCATCAGCAGCATATCTCTGCCAGGCATCTACTCCAATCAGCTTTAGAAGGGAACTTAATCTCAAGGAAGAATATTCTGCCTATGTGCTATTCTTACAGTGGTAGGTTCTGGTACCTTCTGAGTGTTTGGGCTGTTGTTTGGGGTTTTTTTGGGTTTTTGGTTTGTTTGGTTTTTTTTCAGATTGTACCAAATAATTTCCCTGTGTTTTACTTTTCTTTATTTTTAGAATATAAATATCTGAGAAAACAACCATTCTGTTTGTGATGGTTTTAAGCCCAGAGCAACGAGAGGCTGAGAGACTCTAAGGGATGCTATAGCACTGAAATAAACTTGTGACTTCCTCAGAAACACACACCATCTCAAAAAATGAACTCTAAATACTTAAAGAAATGCACAGTGTTCTGACGTTAATGAACAGCCTTCATTATGAATCAATATGAAATTGCAGAGAAGTTCTTCCTCTCCAGATCTATTTTGCCTCCTTTGTGGTGACTTTACAATGGGTTGTATTGAATTTCTGAGCTCCAGCAGCTGCCAGGGCTGAATTGCACAGTGGCAGTGCCAGTGTGCTGCTTGCAGGCGGCACGTGGAGTGTTTTTGCTGTGGCAGTGGGGCTGTGCTGGAACAACGGGGCCACTTATGACACTCAGCCACTCATTTGGGCTCCTGCAGGGCTTTGTTACTAAACAATGAATGAAGCCATGAGGAGCCCTCCTGCTATTCGGCTTAGCAGCAGAGCAGAGAGGCTCTGAGAATATGTTTGATAGGACAGAATAAAAATAGTTAATGAGATACTTTCTTAGTTGTTGGCAAGTGAGAGCTCTGTATTGACAAAACCACAATCAAGTGCCAGGCAAACAATCGCTGCGTTCCTGTGCTCACAATGGAAGAAATCACCAAGTAATAGCAGTGTTTTAAACAATGCTACAAGAAAACTCCCTCTCCATCCTCTAAAGACATTTTATAATCTCCTGGCTCCTACAAAAGCAGCTGCAGGACAGGGAAGATGGAGCTGGAAGGTGCTTGGAGCAGCCTGGTCTGGTGAAAGGTGTCCCTGCAAATGGCAGGAGGTGGGACTGGAGGAGCTTCAAGGTCCCTTCCAAACCAAACCATTCCAGAATTCCATGATTTGATTATAAAGCTCGCAGGACCCAGGCTTTTGCAGATACCATCATGGACTTGGACATATCCAGAAGTTTTTAAGAATTCTCTCTCTCTCCAATTGACTTGGATGCTAGACACCACTCCAAATGTTCTCCAATTAATTCGGATGCTACATGTCACTCCAAATATTCCCGACCTTGAGAGTAGATCATCCACAAAGTTCCAACAAATCCACCAGTCACCAGGGGCAGTGATTACTTTTTAGGCTGAATTTGCAGCAAAATTTTATGCTTCTGGTTGTACCACAGCAAAAGCACAGTATCTTCCTTTGCTTTTCTGCCTGGTTGCAGAAGAGAATGAAGAGGGACTGCTCTCTTAACTGCTTTTTCCCATCATCAAACTGGTTTAAGGTGGTGTTCCTCCTACCCAAATCCACCTGCAGTTGTGCAATCCAAATTAGAGAAGCAACACTTTTCTCATCCTATTTAAATAGCACCAAATGGGTCCATTATGTACCCCTCTGGACTTCCTGGAAATGAAGGAGACATTAATTCTGAAAGATTAATTGAAACATTACCGCTGGCACCACTACAGGTACTTCAGCTCTTTATTGATTCCAGTTTGGCATTGACACCCAGCTTCCATTTCAGGTGATGATGTAGAGCCTGGTGAGAGAATAAGAAAGATCTTGTTACTACAAGAACAAGGAGTTACTAAGGTGAATATACATGTGACAGATACACTCTCTTAAATCTTCTCACACAGGAGATCCGTCACAGTTGTTATCATTCACCAAGTCTAGTCAGAAAAAGTGGTTTGCAGTAGAAAAATCCATTTCATTGAAAGCTAAATATCTCATGGAGTTCTGTCTGTTTTGACAGCCTTTCTTGCTGAAAGTTTTATGAGGTCCTTGTAATAGTACTGGTAAAAATAACTGGTGGTGGAGAAGATGAAACAAAAAACAAACCTCTCCTAGCAAAATCTAGGTTTCACAAAATTATATGAGGGGTTAAGACTTTTAAGGTTTAAAATCTTCTCCAAAGTAGAATGAAAAAGAATTCAAGATACCCCTAAAATTTATTTCTGTTCTCTGTTGACCATCTTGGTTATTCACATATCTGTCGAATGGCATCTTCCTTCAGTCCTCTGCCAACTGTTCAGATGTGAAAATAAGGATTAGTACAGATGGTTTAATCTCTGACATCTGAGAAATTTTAAAAAACAATAAATAAATAAATAAAGAGAGAAGGAAAAATGGGACATTTATCTAAAAAAAGAGAACAGCAGCATGACACTGAAGTACACACTGCACCTGAACTCAAGGCTAAAGCAGTCTAATTCCAGGTTTAAGAGTAGAATCAGGGAAATGGAAAAGCTCTAGAGGTGTTTGAAAGTTAATGATGCAGCACTGTAGTAAAGCCCAAATTAGATTCTCTGTTTTCTTAACAGAGCTTTGTTGTTGCTCCCTCTGAATGGGTTTTCTTTTCTGGTTTTGCTGCCAAATAATGACATTTTGGTGGGGGGGGCGGGTGTTGATGTTTTCTGCTCACACTTCTTAGTGAAATGTTTTAAGGACAAAAACAAAGGAGAGAGCAGCTGAAAATACGAAGCAAGTAGAGAAACTTATAGAAAATTACATAAAGTAGAATGTGTCCAAATACGCACTCTGACTGTTGGACATTATTGGCAGCAAAAGGAAAAAGAAGAGTAATTAGTCTCATATAAGAATCTTTCATTATCCCAGTTTCTCTTGACAGTGGGACTGGTCTGTAACTCTGATCTCTGCATCATTATTTAGGAACTTAAATGTAGCCATCAAAGCAGTGTTGGTTGCTGGAAGTTCTGCTGGGTTATCCTTACTTGCACAGCATGTTTAGGACAGAGGCTCAGGGTTTCAAAATGTAAAAAAATGATCCAGTTGTTTTTACACATCTGTGACTGTAGCCAAGCAGATGAGTAGAGGAAGAGAGAATTAATATTCCTCTGTTTTGCTTTAAAAGGACTTTCTCTGATTCCTTCCTTCCTTTCACTTTATCCCCTAAATCTTCTCTCACTTGATGACTCAGGTTTTATTGTGTAAGTGAAGTGATTTACACTAAATTGTGTTTATGGCTGTGGGTTCTACTGTTTAGACTCTGAAACCTTTTAATTCTCTAACAATCTTTGTTTCTTCTCTTTCAGAGATGCCTTATTCAGGGACTGGTTTTTTTTTTTTTTCCTCAGGCAATAATTTCTCTTCTTCAGCTATATTGATAGGGTTTCACTGTTATTATTTGAAAATTGGGAGAGTTTAATTTTTTTTAATTAGAAAAGAATGGTTGAAGATTATTTGTTTTATAGCTTTCCAAGCTCTCTTTTCACAGATTTAGATTACTCAAGAAATAATAAAAAAATTACTAAATATCCTCTCCATCGGAAAGGATTTTCACAGGGAGGAGGTTTGCAAACCTTTGCAACAAGATTTCTGTAGAGAGAGAAACCACAGACAGCCACGGAAAATCAAGAACATTTTGACAGATGAATCAAAATATCTATCAAGGGGAAAACCAGAGAAGCAGTGTATACCTTCTCTCCACTGAGCAGCCTAAACTTAGATATCTATAACTCCAGCCTGGCCCCTATTTATAAGGACAGAATTTCACCGGCAAGAAAAAAAGGATGGCATGTGCAGTATTGGGGAGGGGAGGCAGAGGAGGTTTGTTCTCAGCAGCTGGTCACAGAGAAAGGTTTTTTTCCTTGGGAATGAGAAAAAAACCTCCATTTGACAGCAGAGCTGAAAAGGTGGTCACAAAATAAACAGTGCTGCCAACAGGAGCTGTCACCATATCTATGGCTGATGAGTGGTAATTAATGCAGATTCTTTGGAGCAAGGCTTGCAGGCTCAAATGGTGCTCAGTGATTCACGGAGGAAGAGGAAAGTGAGAGACTGTTACTTGGAATTTGAATCCAGTGCCTGTGACAGCCTGGGAGTGCTGGTGTGCAGGTCTCCCAGCCTTCAGCTGCAGCAGAGGAGTTCCGTGGGCTTGTTCCAGCTGCAGCAGCTTTAAAAGCAACAATATTCACAAGCATAGGTGTCTCTAACCCCTTCTGAATCTCTCAAACACCTTCAGATCTCAGCAGTTTGGAACCTGATGGAAACTTCCAGTTAATTCCTGAGTGTTCATAGTCCTAAGGTTAAGATCCCAGCTGTTTTGGGAGTTAAAAATGTTTACCTAAGCACATCTGAGGAAAAAAGTCAAGGAGGATGAAAAAATAGTAATTTAATACCTGCTGTTTAGCTCTATTGTCAGCTACCTGGAAATGTCTTAATAATTGTTGGATGCAAGGTATAAGGCACAGAACAGGAGACAGACATATTTTACTTATAAAACTCATATATCTCCTACTTTATGTAACTTACAAATTATGCCATTCTTGAATTTTCATGTAGAGGTGCACTGTGTAAACTGGCTTTTTGTGTTTTCAAACAATGTCATGCTGCAGAAATGTTAATAAGTCCTGAAGCACGATGCAAAAGACCCCCAAAATCTGCATTACTGATTGGTGTTGATCAACTGTGGCTTGTAGCATCTGGAAACCAAAAGAAAATGTGCTTTGCATGACAAATGGGCTTTGCATTCTCGATACACAAATGCATGGGTCACATAAGTGGCTAAACTTAGTCCCACTGATGTCAGGGGAGGAGGTAAGAGCTGAGATTCTTATTCAGCTTTCGTCAAGCCACCCCTGCTCTGAGTACAGATTCTTACCAGCAGTGATGAAAAGCCATAAAACAACTGCTTCACTCAGAGTTCAACAAGATGCCAATTGCAAGTTCTGCCCTGAGGTTCTGTGGTTGTTTCTCAGCCTGGGCCATGAAGAGCAGGTCTTGTGAGGAGGTTCTGAGCAGACCTGGTGTAGTAAAGCATCCCCCACACCCCCAGCAGGTGTTTCCAAGTGGGGAAAGACTTTCAGTTTACCTTTGGATGTTTTAGGAAGTTTACCTAGAACTTTCCATATTCTTCTGACAGTGATTGGCTCAGTGCCAAGAGAGAAGCATCTCTTGAACCTTTTTGCTGTTTTTCAAATCCTGCACCTCTCCCTATTGGCACCAAGCCAAATTGTCCCTCTAAAACATTCAGTATTTAGGAAGGAGCACGAAGGAAATAAGGGGCTTTTTGGAGTGTTTCTAGCAGGGTGTCAGAGGTTTTCTCGGACACCCGTGTGTGGCTTTGCATTTCTTTTCTGTAAAGTTTGTTATTTTTCATTTACTAAACTTTAACTTTACAAAACAGCTCTGAAGAGCAGTCTGGCTGAAATTATTTTAAACCAATCTGCAAGGGCTGGACCCTCAGAGATCGATACATTTACAGGTGGCTCATGACACTGGACACATGTTAAACTGTATCAGCCTTGTGAGGAGGTTCTGAGCAGGCCATGGAGTTATTTCACCTGGTTCACCCTTCCTTCTCTGCCTCTGGAAAAGCTGAGCCGTGTCAGTGCTGTCCTCAGGCTTGTCTGACAGTCAGGTTTCAGGGATGGGTATTTCCCAACCTAAACCATGCCATGAGTCTCATTCTATCACTAGAATTAAGTGTTGTGGCAAAGTGGCCTACTGATTATAGAATCACAGAATATTCTCAGTGGGAAGGGACCCAAAGGGATGATCCAGACCAACCCCTGTCCCTGCCCAGATCTCCCAACAATCCCACCCTGTGCATCCCTGGGAGTGTTGTCCAAACCCTCCTGGAGCTCTGGCAGCCTTGGGGCTGTGCCCATTCCCTGGGGAGCCTGGGCAGTGCCCAGCACCCTCTGCAGAAAAAAACCTTTCCCTGATATCTAAACCTCCCTGATACAACTTGAGGCTTTCAGTATCTGCACTGCGAGTGTCTGCCCCACTGGGGTGTCCCCAAACCCTTCAGGAGAATCTGGAGTATCTTCTCCCCTTCTTCTCTCTATTCCCTGCATATTTCAGGGCTCTTTGTCTGAATTGTTTCCTCCCTTAGTTTCTTTTCAAAGCAGGGATATGGTAGAGTTTCATTAACAAGTTAAACAGTTGTTCTGTTTGGTGCAGATTCGGTGCTCGATTGATGCAATAATCAATTCAGCTTAAGGTTCTGTTCCAATTAGCACAAAGTGTATATGAACTAAGACAAAAATAGTGGATATGTTGAGTGAACAGTTTACTCTTTTCCAAAACAAGTATCTTCTCAAGGAGCCAAGATGCTGTAGCAGATACAATCTATTGAGTACAAAAATTAAAGTTCAGCCAAGGATAGCAATAGTTCTTTGATTAGTTGTAAGCTTCCAAGTAAAAAATACAACCAGTAATCAGGAATATATATTAGCATAAATTGCACTTAATAAGAATGATAAGAAAAACAATAAACCTTTGATCCTTGGAATCTCTGTTAAAAAGCATGAGACTGCATTGTAATTTTATGTTTATTTAACTTAGTGTATTGTTTTTAATTTTTCCAGTCAGGGACTCTCACTCACAGATGTCAGTTTTTCTCAGGTCAAGGACAGTGAGAAGGTTTTTGTCGGCCACAAAAACTGGAGGTTTTATTTATTAGAAACTTCTGTACACCAGATGACTTTGGCAGCTTAAAAATCTTTGGATTTTTCTTTTAGCTCAAACCTGGTATGGGACGTGCCACCTGGAAGGCTGCTCCCCACAATATTCCCACTATATCGCCAATTATTTCTAGCCTTGAGGATATCAAGTTTTTTGTGTGCACATAATGAAGACTCACTCCATGACAGCTTTCCAAGACCTGGACTTTAAAACAAATCTGGTATCATCAGCCTTAAAGTAAAATCCCTGAGCTGCCAAAACATCAGTACTTCCTAAAGGAGTCACTGCAGCCTGTCTCTAACAGGGAGAATAGACATTTGCTACAAGGAAAAAATAAATAATGAAAGAAAGAGAAAAAGATAGCTAATCAAAACAATGATTTATTTTTTCCTTGTATGATTCATTCCCTTAAATAAACAGCAAGTAAAAATCAGCCTCCCTGTAGTTACAAATTGGCCAAAGTATTCACAGATCAATCTTGATCACTCTTGATAATGGGCTTTTTCCACTGAGTCCATTTCACCCAGTGTGCAAAGTGCAGCTCCTTACTCTCAGCTTAATGCATTTAATAAAACTTAATTAAACATTTGTAAGCTTAATGAAGCACTCTGGAAATGAAAACAAAGGCAAGCCAACATCCTTCTAAATGGAAACTTGGCCATCAGAGTCACACTGAAAAACCTGAAACTGTGCAGAGCTTTTAATGTGTCCTCTGGGGTTAATAGGGTAGATCAGGGTAACAATGAAATTCCTGTTACAGTTTATTATTTATTTCTTTTTATTAGCATCTCAGTCAGATATGGATGTTTTATGTTGTGCTGTGTACTCCAACTGGAGCTGGACAAAATCAATTTAGAGGCAACAAAGAGAACAAATCCCAAATATGTAACTTAGACCAAATGCACCATATGCAGTGAATCATTTATGGTAGGGACCTTCACAGCAATGGAGGAAGATAAAAGTGGGTTAGAAACACATGAAAATACCAAACCTGTCTCTGGGAGCTGCTGGGGAATGTGTGGGAAATCACATCCTGTTTCTCCAGCAAAGAAAAAGAGATACTGATAACTTTGTGTTCCTCCCACCACATACTACTGCCTGAAGCCACAGAAGAGGTTTAAATATTAAAATATTATCATTACTGCTGGCATTTTTATTACTATTATTATTATTACTATTATTATTACTATTATTATTACTATTATTGTTGTTGTCATTATTTTTATGTAATAGTATTCTACTCCTTTTTATTCTAATAACTTGATCTGAACCAATATTAATTTTCTGATTGTTCCAGTAAGATTTTCGATATGCTGATAACCAATTCTTTGCTTTCATGTGTGTTTTATCATTGTCTATAACAAGATTTTGAATGCTAACAGGCCCTTTTTTCCTGACCCTTTCCTGAGGAGAGGTGTGAGCCATGAATTCTTTTGGAGGGCCCTGGGAGGGGTTCAGGGGTCTCTCTGAAGCCTTCTCACAGCCCCAGCTCTCCCAGCCTGTCTCTCATCCATTAACTCCTGCTCTCCATTGTAAATTAGTGACATTTTGTAAGAGGCAAGAAGACCTTGTTCTTATCCCAGCAATAAATTCCCAGAGCTGGAGGGGCTTTATTCACAGAATCACAGAGCCCTTAGGGTTGGGAAGGACCTCTGGAGATCCTCTGTCCCTCCCTTGCCAAGGCAGAGATGCCTGGAGACACAGGGACATGTCCAGGTGGGCTTGGGATGTTTCCAGAGAGAGAGACTCCATAGGCAGCTGTTCCAGTGCTCTGCCACCCTCCATGAAAGGAAGTTCCTCATGTTGAGGTAGAAACTGTGTTTGGGTAGTTTATGGCCATCACTTCTTGTCCTGTCACACTGGGCATCTCTGAACAGAGTTTGGCACCATCCCCTTGGCATCTGCCCCAGGGATATTTTTATAAATTGATGAAATTATCTCTAAACCTTCCCTTCTCCAAATTAATCAGATCAATCTCACGCAGTCTGCCCTCATCAGAGAGATGCTCCAAACCCCTTCTCATCTTTGTGTTAATCACACTGCATTCCTGTTTGATAGCACAGACACTAGAGAAGGAGATATCCAAAACCTGATATTCCTTTAAACGTTTTCAGATATAAATGTTGGTGTGACCTCCAAAATTCTCTGAGTAGAGAACTTTTCATTGCTGTGAATAAAATCCAATGGGGCTGTAGCTGCACATGTGGACACTTCATCCAGCATTTTACAAAAGGAAGCCTCATTTGTAGTTGTCTAGGAAAGGCATAAAAACTGCCTATTCACAGTTTTATCCAGGCCTAACAGGCTCACTTCATGTCATCAAATTTATTGTCACGCTTCCTGACTTGGACGTGCATCACTTGAAGCATTCCTAGTTTAGACAGGTGATTTATGAGGCCAGCTCAGCTCCCCCCGTTTAATTTGATTTAGGGAAATTTCCCAGAACTTACCAAGGGAAACTCAGTTATAAATCCAAACATCATATTTCATAAGGAGATTTTACATTCTCCCCTAATGCGTTAAAAACATCTTTCCTTGAGGTGTGACTGTGCTGCAGCCTCCACGTGCAGCTGCATCCCACCCTGCTGAATTCCAGTGCATGAGGGAACATTTTTGCACAGCTCTGCTCCAGGGGCAGTGGGACCAAGGCACCCTCAGCACATTCCCTCTGCTCTGCTGAGGGCACCTGAAGCTCTGTGTCCAGTCCTGGTGAATCCAACATAAGGAGGACATGGAAATGTTGGAGCAATTCCAGAGGAGGCCATGAAGTTGCTGAGGCACTGCAGCATCTCTCCTCTGGAGCCAGGCTGGGAGAGCTGGGAATGCTCAGCCCAGAGAAAGGAAGGTTGTGTGGAGACCTCACAGCAACTTCCAGGGTCTGCAGGGGCTACAGGGAACTGGAGAGGGGCAATTCATCAGGAACTGGAGTGACAGGACATAAGGAAATGGCTTCAAACTGGCAGACAAAAGGTTTAGATAACTTATTAGGAAAAATTTCTTCCCTGTGAGGGAGGTGAGGCCCTGGCACAGGGTGCCCAGAGAAGCTGTGGCTGCCCCTGGATCCCTGGAAGTGTCCAAGGCAGGGTTGGATGGGGCTTGGAGGAGCCTGGGCTAGTGGGAGGTGTCCCTGCTCATGGCAGGGGTGGCACTGAATGATCTGTAAGGTCCTTCCAACTCAAACCATTCTGGATTCCAAACTATTTAGGGATTCCACGATTCCATGCAATGGCTAAAAGTGGGCCTCAATCACTTACTTTAATTTTTTTTAATACTTTTAATACTTTTTAAAAATATTTCTGGCTGGTAGCATGTTTATTTCTCTTTTTTTTTTTTTTTCTTACACTTTTTTGTCCTTTTTTTCCTTTGTCTCTTACTTATATTGCAGGGGGTTTTTTGTAGAAAATGGGCCTAAGCTCAATAGAATTGTCAATAACATCTTTAGTAGTTCTGGGCTGATTATTCACATTGCCCAACATCACACATCTAATCTAGGCTGGGAATCTTGGACCTTTGGGCTGGTGATGGACACATGCAGGCTAATGAGATGTCCAAACTGGGCTTCAGGGATTTATTGCAAATAGAAGAGGCTCCTTTCTTAAAGCCTTCATTACAGATCCTGTAAGTTTTACCAGCTGGATGCCTCCATGTGGGCAGAATTGGCTTCAGCCACCCGAAATGTGTGTTAATTTTAGCAGTGTGACAAAGGCCTTGCTTACAGAGCAGCTTTACCTGCTCAGGAATTGCCTGTTCCCTGAGTCTTAGGTGGAAATGACATCTATTAACCTGAGAGTCAAATATCTGCACTTGCAGAGGGATTACTGGCCAGTGTGTCCAAGTTTTTTAGAGAATAGCTTTTCCCAACTCTATCAATGATATTAAAAGTTGTCTTTTAAGGAAAAGAAGTAACCAGGCAGTTCAATGACTAAATGTGTGTGTGTGTGTGTGTGTGTTGAATCCAATTACTTTATGAAATTTTCACACCAAAATATTCATATTTATCTGGGTTAAAGTGAAGGAATATAGTCACTCCAATTTATTTTAAGAGAATATGGCAGAATATTGCCTTTCCGATAAAGGAGAAAAAACAATGTCATCAATGTCTTCCATTCTACTAAAAGCATATTAGAAATAGCACCAATGTTTTCGATCTCAGACAGTTCATGTGTTCATTTTGCTCTCTGAGTCTATTAAAGCTGAGAAATAATGTATGAGAATAAATGCTTGGTACTTTCACACATTTATGACTAAATTCTGATTGACTAGAGCCTTTAATGTTTGGAGTCCAGATAAAATTCATAGCTAAGAATTTCCATTTTCTATTTTGTGTTGACAAGTCAGCACTTTTAAAATGCTTAGCAGCACAGTCCTCATCCTAACTTTATGCATCTAAACATAAAAAAGGTAACTGTGATGCTCTCTGATGTCCTGCTGTTAAACAAGAACTTTCACATCTCAAGTTGTCAGACTCATCCCTTCAGAAATACAGATTCTGGGAGGGAAATCTTAAACACTGGGCAGCCAAGACAGGAATTAAATTCATAGAGAGAGAGGTTATAAACCAGTCCAAAACAAAATAAAATTAAAAATTCATGGAGCTGGAGATAGATTTCCCACTGGTAGAATTACTGACTAATCTGGTAGAAATTGACTATATTATTTTGGGGCTGGAGAGTTTTGGTTTGGTTTGGTTTGTTTGATGCAGAGGAAGGATTAGCTGGAAAATTTATAATGATACACAACACATAAGGTTTTTTAAAAATATTTGGACATCTTACACAACCATAAAGTTCTCTCATGTTGTGATGCCTTAATTTTGTAGACAAAAGAGTTATTCCCTAATACACACCTGGTAAACTCAATAACTGAGAGGGACACGAGTGGTCCCAATGAAAAGGGCACATGAAAGAAGGTCTACACATTTATATCATGAATTATCTTTTGTCATTCTCCTGTTTCTGTTTAATGCTTAAAATTTCTTCTCTGCTGAGAGTGAGGGAAAGACAAAAATTTGCCTGTTCAAAACTAGTGGTGGTTGATCTTGTTCTCTCACACTCACACTCAGCAATTGCACCTGATCTTTGCTTTTTTGGTCTTCTGCCTCCCCTGTGGGACCTAAATCCTCTTAGAGGGAGTTGCACAGCCGTTATGGGATCCCAAAGCTCTTCAAAGACACTTTGTTCTCCCCTCTCTCCCCACCAATGAATTGTGGTTTGATATGTACCCACCTCGTTTTGTTTTACTCCTCCTCTTCTCTCTCCCCTGTCAGCTGAGAACTGGCAAAAAGCCATTTTCTAAAAAGAGAAAGCTCTTGGAATATGCTGAAAGGTGGTCACGCTCTGGATTAGTGCCTCTTAGGGGAGCATTGTTTTCAGAGCAAAGCTATCTCTACCTCCCAGGTGGTTTTAAGCTCTTTTTTCTGTCTGCTGTGTGCTGATGATGCCTGGAGAGGCTGCCTAAAACAGAGGCTAAAGGAATAAAGTAGATGTTTATTCAAAAGGCTTTCACAGGATACACCTTGGGCAGTACAAGAGCCTGGGAAGACTGCACCCAAGATGGATGACGGGTCACACATTTTCACACTTTCGTAAGTTTTTATCCATTTACATGTTAATTGTCCAATTACAGCTTCATGTTATGAAGTCCCATCCTCCCAGGCTGCCTTCCTCAATTCACTGTTTATACTTTTTGGGCCTGAGACTGTAATGGTTTCTCTGTTTCTCAGGCTGGAAAAGGATTGTTTTGTCAGACTAAACTGTGAGGAGAACTCGCTAACACTTTGTATGAAGTTCAGCATTTCTATACTAATGCAGTACAGAATCTGGAAAATATACCAGCTGAAACTTAAGGCATCACTGAGAGCAGATCACAGGCAGACAAAAAAATGCCTTGTGCAGGTGTGGCCTGAGGGTGTGCAATCCTGCAGCACCTATTGTAGCTAACATTGGCATTACTTGTGTTTCCCCATCTGCAGGTTTCACTGAATGTTCCATAAAACAGAGTGCTGTGTGTGTGAGTGTGCTGACAAGATACTCTGTTATTTTTAGATGTACATTATCATCCAAGGAGTGATCTGAAGGGAAGGAAAATTCCACCATTTCTGGGAGTTAAAACTGTTTCTTTGGTCCTAATTCACAGCTTTCTGTTGTTGGCTTGGCAGGGAAAGAAAGAATTTATGACCCTGCTCTCCCACATCCACTCACTCCCAAAGCAGTGTCATCTCTGGTGTGGCCACAGTGCCAAATTTGTGAAACTAGAATGTCAGAAATCCATCCACTTCTCTGCTGTGTGGATAAACTGACATTTTATCCACCGTGACCCAGGGCTGTGTGTTGCTCCATCTGTGTATGCAGAAAGTGTTAGGCAGGTGCTACTTCTGGAGTAGATTTTATGCTTAGGGAAAGAAGCTGAGTGAGTAGACCCTACAGTGAGTCCTGCAGTCCCACAAACTGCCCTGCTGGGTCCCCATGAATCCTGCACATCAGCACTGACAATGCACTTGCTCTGGTGTCGAGATCTCCCAGCACTGACTCTCATTAAAATGTAGCCACAATATTCCTTTTTTCCAAACCTCATCCACACACAGGGAGATCTTGGCCTCTGCTTTTAGCTGTAACAAGCCACACAGGCTCTCTGCTTGCTTAAAAGCCTACTCAAATGAGATCTTGGTTCCTTTCCTCTTTCTGCCTTTCCCTGGCTTCCCCCTTGCACTCCAATCACCTTGGCAGGAGCCCTGGCTGCACCAGCCAGAGGCAGATCTCATTCCCAAGGGTGACCCTGCTGGCACAGCAGCTCAGATTCTGTCCCCTACCTGCCATGGAAACAATTGCTGCTGGATTGTAAAACACTGGCCCTTCACCATACCCCATTTACCTGCTTGCTGCCAATGCAGCAGAGAGGAGGGTGTGGATCACTTTTCTTCCTCCGCAACATTTTGCTTTGTCCCTGGAACACATGCTGCATTTTCAGAGAAAAGTGCCTCAGACAGTTGTAGCCCCCTTCTGCATCCTCCTTCCTGCACAAGCTGCTTACTCAGCCTGGGAAAACTGACTTTTTTTGGCTTTTGCCACTTTGCTGACTTGAGGTGCCTGTCAAATAAGCACTTTCACAGGAAATGCAGTCAGCATTTGCATACCTTTGGAAACAAAGGCTCTCCCTCAAATTTTGGGAAGAAATAGCCTGAAGTGTGACTACAACTCTCTCTACCTTCAGCCACTAGAATATGAACACATTTTCTTCTTGCCTATATTTCTTTCAGCAAGCAATGAGAGAAATTAGAGTTTATTCCTGTTCACAATGTTTTGAATATGATTCCATTAAGCCCCTGTATTCCAAAATTTGTCATCCAGAGACTTAGATCAGTCTGGGAAACTTAATTCTGGTTCCCAGGCAGTAATAAGGGGATCCATCCTTTCTGTAGTCTCTTCCCACAATAGAATTTCTAGACATTAACTTGGCTCCCACACTTCAGACATGATCTGAATTGGATTTGCTTGGAAAAATAGTGTTAGAAGGGTTTTGTATCAGAGAAGCCTTCACTTAAGCAAGATGGTGACTGTGTTCTAATTGATGACTGTCTGGTTATTGTACCTGTAGTCACTAGAATTTGTTCTGAATACTGTCCTAGGTTGTCATTGTGCTGTTCCATGGGCACAGTGCACGGGCAGTGACGGGACAAGGGTGAGTGGCTTTAAACAGAAGTGTATATTTATTGGACAGTGGGAAGAAATTCTTCCCTGTGAGGGTGGGGAGGCCCTGGCACAGGGTGCCCACAGAAGCTGTGGCTGCCCCTGGATCCCTGGAAGTGTTCAAGGCCAGGCTGGATGGGGCTTGGAGCAACCTGGGACAGTGGATGGTGTCCCTGCCATGGCAGGGGTGACTTTAAGGTCCCTGGTTAAAATCCAAACAAGTCTGGATTTCCATGATTCTGTGATTCTCTTTTACCATCCTTTCCTTGCTTTGGTTTTTTTTTCTTCAGTTTATGATGGCAGGAAATAACAGCATTGGTGAGTGCCAGCAGAAAGCGCCAGGATCTGAGCACTCCAAATATCTGCAATGCCCAGAAGGAAATGAGTGCACATGGATGTAGCCACGGTTCTTTCTTCTCCACCACTGGGTTCACATCTTATTCCAAAACTTTCTTAGGGATCAAGTTGTTTGCTGATTTGAATTATCCAGACTGATCTTTTTCTAAAATAAGTTCTGCTTTGAGAACGTGGAAAGTTTCCAAATGGAAAAATGTCAAAAGAGAAATAATATTGTCTCCTGTTTGAGAAACTGATAAAACTATGCCTTTTTTTCCCCTCACTATATACTTGTGGGGGTTTTTTTTCCTATCTTATTTATCTTTGTACAGTCCAGTTCTGGTAAAATTGAAACTCTCCCTATTATATGGGCCTACAGGTTCCAAAATTCAAAACTAGTCCATAACTAGTGGGCTAGAGAATTGGGCACAAAGCTGGTGAGGACAGGAGGTTTCCACTAGTCCAGTCCAACACAATGAATGTGTTGTATAATAAGGAAATTATGTCCAATTTTTGGGTCTCCTTTTGATCTGTATCTTCTCTTATGGATGTATTTGTGCACAATCTAGGCAGAGAAAGATATGTAGAAAAAAAGAGAGAGATAACAGTCATAGGGGGATAATGTTAAGAAGGAGGATGAAAGGTGTGGGGAGGAAACCCCTCAGATCATTTACTGTGACAGTTGGTGTTTTTCTTAGTGAAGGGAAGCAAATGTTTCATCATTGCCCCACAATTCCATCATAACTTTTACTTTCTATAAGCAGAAGAGGATTTTTTTTTTTTTTTGCTTTTTGTTCATTCTATAACATCAGTCTTTCACTTGTTTGAAAAGACTACACAGGGTAGGGTGGAAAAATCCAACTGTCTAATTTTACAAGTCATTATAGTTGCCAAGGACATAACAAAAGAGCAAAAGAAAGACTTGAAGTTTAAAACAGGAATATTGAGAATTTTAAGTGTGAAGATCTTACTAATGCAAGACCAAGACAAAATCAGGGCACGTAGAAGAGAGGCTGGGTACATTAATTATCAGCAATAGAAAGTTGTAAATTGAAAACGAACAGGAATTCATCCATAGATTTAGTTCCTCCAGTACCAAAATAATATAATAATAATAATAAAAATAAATAATTCACTAATTTTAATTCTGAGTGACTTTTTAGTATAGAATGTCTGAGGAATTATCCAAATAGGTGGCAGAGAAACAGTAAAGTAGATAAATATTTATTAAGTCAGGAGAGACAGGAATCACTAAGGAAAAGATTTCCCTTGGCAGTGGGTTTTCTAAAGAGTTTCTGCCCTTCTATTTTCCCTTATCTACATTCACTTCAAGGTGTTTTCTCCCCTGTGCTGCTGGAAGGGGTCTTGCTGGAAGTGAGGAGTGTGCCTTAAACTCAGATTAGGCTAAATTCAAATGACACTGTAATACAATAAATTAAAATTAACAAAGTGAATTTCATTGAACTGAAGTCCAGTGGAATTAAAATTGTGTATGAATGAAATGGTTTGGGTTTTTTTGCTTTTTGTGCTTGCCCATAACATATCATTCTTTATGCAATTCTTTCCCGTTTAAAAAATACAAATTGACTTTTGAATCTATGACACAGATTCAGACTGAGTGTAAGAAGGTACTTCTAAACCATTTTAGTATCCATTTCCTTCACTTTACTCTGTATTTACTAATGAGGACTTCTGACAGTCCAGCCATTTCATCTGTTCTCTTGCAAGAGGCAGGAAAGCTTCTTGTGAGCCACAGGTTCTGCTGTCTTAGATGTGCCTTTGTTCCACCTGGATGTGTCAAATAGCAAAGAACCTAATTCTGATCCACAAACATTCGCAATTAATCAGTTTCGGTAATTATTAATGTTTAATTAATGACTTGCACTGTCAGCTTTATAAACTGGATCCTAAAAGTAAAATATCCTATTGCTTTGACTTTCTGACAGTTTCTCTTAAAATCTGGAGTCAATCTCTTCTCTTTACCTACCCCTCCTGAGTTCAACACACACAAAAGCATATCAAAGTTACTACTTTTGTGCAAGAAAAAAGAATCCCACAGCGTTTCTTTGTAATAACTGTTCAGCTACAAAATTTTATTGGTCTCCTTCTATGTTCCCTCTAGAGGATGTAATGCACAAAAGCATTGCCACGGAACATATAAAATTACAAATGAAATTTATTGTAAAAAGTAGAATGTCTTCTAGACTGGTGTCAGTATTTATTTCATTCATAAACCAAAACTGCAGGTATAATATATTCATTGTCAGCAAGTTCATGTGTGTAAATTGCCATCCAACAGTATTGACTGATATAAGACAGATATTGAAAAGACAATTTAAATTTACTCTTCCAAACATAAACTGTTCCACAAAAGCACTGTAAAAACTCCTTCAAGGTTTCGTGTTGTGCTTCACATTTATGGTTAACTACATAATTTGGTTGTGTCATAATCCACTGTGTTTGGCAATTTGGCATTAAAGGCCTGCAAAGCAGATTGGATCCTCACCACTTCACTAGTAGACAGTTTGAGTCTATGACGGAGCAAGCAAGAGAAGAGGTCCAGGCGACGTTGGCCGGGTGGAGAGAGTTTATTTACACGATCCCGAATCTCCAACAGCTGCAAAAGTGCTGAGTCCTGTGAGCCCTGAGTGTAGGGGTAGTCCAGCTGCAAGATCAAGTCTCGAATAGCTTCTGGGTCGAAGTGCATGCTGTAGCCAAACACTTGGATGTTGTTGATTTTCATGTAGCCCAGATTTCTTGAGGGATCAATAAATTCCAGGGGTTCATAGTAGATGCTCTCGTTGCCATTTGGACCGTTTGACTTTATTCGACTCCTCAAATAGATGTGCACAGTTTCAAAAAATGTCTTCCACTTGTTGCCCAGAGTCAGCGTCCAGTTATAACACTGAAGGGGCAAGTCCAGTTTAGTCCGCTCCCAGTCTGGGAAATTATTTTCATTCACAGGCATAAACCAGCTCTCAGAGTGGCTGCCCCCAAAAGGGTTGATATAAACAGCAAGGACGGGCTCCAAGGTGCTGTTCTTAGTCAGGCAAATCTGCAGAGAGAGGCCCAGTATCATATGGACCAGGCTGGACTTGTACTTGTTGCTCTTAAGAGTCAGGAGCATGCGCTTGCGCCACGATGGGTCGAACCAGCTGTTGAGGCGCATGTCGTTGCTGATGAAGATGGCGTGCACCTCAATCCTCCTGTCGGTCTTCTGCAGCAAATACTTCATCTCCAGGTCCTGCAGGTCCGTCTCGAAGCCGATGTAGTGCTCAGTGGAGTCGGCCACCTCGGGCTTGCACAGTCCCTGGCTCAGCATGTAGCCAGCATTGCAGCTACCACAGCGCGTGCGGTTGTCGGGGGCGCAGCTCAGGCAGGCAGGGCCGTCCCCCACCGTGCAGGGCAGGGACCCGTGGCAGGCCACCTGGTCATTGGGGCACGTGCACGTGTGGGTCTCCTCGGAGAAGCTCCCCAGCAGCCCGTTCTCGTTGCAGTAGAGGAACGACTGGATGCGGTTGAGCCAATAGTTGGAAGACCTGCAACATTGAAAATAGAGTGTTTTAGGAAAGTATAGTTTTAGGGCACAAGTATGTTCCTAGTCACTCAACTGAGCTTCAAATAAGAATAGAGTGTTTGAGATATATGTCTCTTCCTCATATTCCCCAACTTTACAGTAGTTTAATAAATATGATACCTGGTAAGTACAGGATGCTTGTCAAATCATAAAACGAATTACACCTGGAAGTTGTTTGGAATTTTTTAAACTTCTTTTGTTAATATTAATTCATTGAAATCAACCTTTCAAAGCCAGCACAAAAGTACAGAAGAAATGCTAAATCTGGACAGAATCTCCATGAGCCAATAGTTGGAGGACCTGCAACATTGAAAATAACTGATTTGAGGAAAGAGAGACCTGTGCACAACAAGTATATTCCTAGTCACTCAATTGAGCTTCAAATAAAAATTGAGTGCTTGAGATACCTGTGTCTTCTTCATCATGCAAAATTATGGGATAATTTGTAATCAAAAGCCATACTTGGTGGTTCACACACTTGAAATCACAACTTTACTATAGAAGTAAAGTAGTTTTTGCTTCAATGGAATAGGATACTTGGTAAGCATAGGGTACTTGTCAAATTATGTAATGAATTACACCTTCCTGGAAGTTGTTTAGAATTTTTAAAACTTCTTTTGTTCGTTAATATCAATTCATTGAAATCAACCTTTCAAGACCAGCCCAAAAGTACAAAAGAAGTGCTAAATCTGGACAGGATCTCTATGAGCCAATAGTTAGAAGATCTGCAATATTGAAAATAACTGCTTTGAGAAAAGAGAGGCCTGCACTCAACAAGTAGAACTTTGTTACATTTTATCACAAAGGAAAAAATAAAGATGGTTTTAGTGTCAGATTAAGCATCTGCTGTCAGACAGATACAGGTATAAATTGCCTGTTAACAATGCAAAATCACAAAAGAAGAGTTTCCTTGAAAACCCACAGGCATGACAGGAACATTTAGTTCATGTATTTGCTTTCTCTGTGTCTCTGTCAAGGAAGCCTGACAAAGAGCCATTTTCTGCAACCCTCTTCAGATTAACATCTTGAAATCCTATGCAGCTGAGATTATTTTTGTGTGTTCTATTTGACCAAAGAAGTGCTTTGTGTGTGTCTAAGTGTCTACAACTCCACTGTCCCTCTGTTCTCTTATGAAGACCTTATTCTTTTTTACTAGCTGGAGCTGCACTGATTTATAGACAGTGAGCCAAAATTCTTTCCTAGAATAGCAACAGGTCCTGCTCCCCACCTGAAGAGATGCTCTAGATGACTTCCAGCACTACAGAATCTCTACAAGAAGCCATGCATGAACATGTTGTGTTTACTCTTCATCTTCAGGGACAAAATTAAAAGATCACTTTAATGCCCTTCTTGTCATCTCATTTCTGTTTCACTAGATCAGAACCTCAGCCAGATGTTCTGATCTTCACTCAAGAGCTTTTTGATCTGATCTCCTTCTCCCCTCCTGTTGAATGCAATCACTGAGAGAGTGGCTGGGTCTATGGGGCAGTGATTAGCCCACCATACAAGGAGATAATTTCCAGCTTAAAGTTGATCCCTGTTGTGTTTCGTGTAACCTCTCTTCCTCTTAGATCTAGTCAATAACATTAAAATTTTTCATATTCATAGATGATGTTACTACTTATAATTATTTGGCATCAAAATAAGTTAAAAAGTGTTCTGCATATTGAGGTTTTTTTTCATACAGCAGAGGTTTTGTGAGGGAATTCCTGCATGGTTGAGTGGGAAAAGTGTCTGGAATGCAGGGTGTACCAGGCAAGGAAAAAAAATGAAAACTGTGGCACTGCTTCAGAGTGAAGAAGAGAATGGAACTGGGAACACGGGGAAGATGACTGGATGAGGCACAACTGGTGAGGAATGGGCACTCCTGGAAGAAGAGAATTTTCTGCTGTTGAAATAAACCGACTTAAACCAGCAACATTCATTTACTGGCAAGGGTTGCTTTGGGTTATTCACCTTTCCAATCACGTGGTGTATAAAACATTGTTTTTTTTCTTTAGGAATGATGCAATCTACTGTTTGGACGATTATGAGATGCAAAATATTTAAATTTATTATTAATTTATTTTTTGTTCTTTTTATTTTTAATGAGCCTGTCTTCCTCTTTTTATTTTGTTAGGCAGTAAAAGCAGCAGTTTAAAAAGCTGCAAAATTAAGTAAGTTTCTTTCTATAGCTTAGTAGTGTTGTTTGTAACTTAGTATTATCTGGCTTATTTAAACTGCCATGTGTTTGATGATTAGCAGTTGCAAAGAGGTCAACAGCATTAGAGGGAAGTAGGTTATCTCCTTATTCCAAGGAATTTCAAAACAGTAACATTCAAATATTATTGTCTTATTTTGATTTCTTTTTTTACCTGATTTCAACCAGAGAGATTTTAAGAAGAATCTGGTTATACTTGTCTTTGATTATTTAACAAGTATGGTCTATTCAAAAAATAAAAATCTGCTCCCTTATTTAACTGCTTGTTTTAAAATTAGTCATTAAGGAATATTGTTACTCCTTGCAAATTTATTGCTTTCAGTGGAGCAAATTAAGCAAATGATGTGAAAGAACATAAAATGTCAGTGATACCTGCTTTATTTAAGCCACTCATTCTTAATTGGATAAATTCACACTGGCATGTCGTTTCAAAACCATTCCTTTTCTCCTAAAATTTCAAGACCAGATGAATTCCAGACCCTGCAGCCAAGGGAGAGGTTTGATTTGAACCAGATGTGTCCTGCAGGTCAACACCTGGCTGATCAGCTGGTGCAGCTGAGGCTGCCACAGCCACTCTGGGGACACAGGGGGATTCCAGAGGAGAGGTGACATCTCAGGTGCCAGACTTGCTAACCCAGTGGCAAGGGCTTCCAGCACTGTTGGCTTGGGGCTGGAGTTCTCATGGGGGGCTGGGAAATAGATCATCCAGGGACAGAGAGGCTGCTTCGTGTGGTTTGGAACTGCAGAATCCAGGTGGAACAAGGTGTGGGAAATACATTTCCCAAACCCAGCAAGTGTTTTCCATATAGGGAAAAGTTTAAGACTCACCCCTTAAGGTAAAGAACCTGGTACCCTCCTGGCAGTGATTGGCTCAGGGCCAGCACAAGAGCATGGATTGGGCTCTGAGAGTGTAACTCAAAGCCTCTCGGTGATCTTATTGGCAGCCAGACAAAATATCCCTCCTAAAACCTTCAGGATTTAAGAAGGATCCCAAAGAAATAAAGAGGCTTTTTGGAGTGTTTTTAGCAAGGTGTCAGAGGTTTCCTTGGACGCCTGTGCATGGGTTATCTTTTGTTTTCTGTAATGTTTGTTATTTTGTTATTTTTCCTTATTAAACCTTTTGCTTTACAAAACACCCCTGAAGAGCAGTCTGGCTAATTGATTTTAGCCGCTTCTCTGCAAAGGCTAGACCCTCAGGGATTGATACACTTACCCATGGTTCATTACACTCTGACCACATGTTAACCTGTATCAGTGATCCTTAAGGTCCTTTCCAGCCCAAAACATCCTATGACCCATTCTGTGCAGAAAGTGGTGCCCCCAGGGGCCCACCTGGACACGGACGTGTGTGGGAAACATGTAGATTTGGACACACTTCCAGTACTGTGACTTCCTTGATATCACAGAGAAGTGGTGGAGGGACAGAGTTTCCTTGCTGAAATCAGAGGGAATGGGAGCGATTGCACTGCCCACAAAAAGAAGACTGCAGAACCAAAACTTCTCTATTTGAGAATGAGCAGTGGACTGGTCAGGATCTCCAAGGCAGGGATGAGAGAACAGTGAGAGGGGCACTGTCAGATTCTTTACACACCATAAGATAAAAGGAAATTGATGAAGCCTCCCTTAAACTGGAGAAAGCAACATGACCACAGGTGCCGTGAGTGAGGCTTGAAAGGGCTCTTCAATTACGCTTTTAACAAAAATATACTATTATTTGATTTGGAAAATTACATATGCTGGCCTGATGAGCTACTTTTCCAAACACTGAGGTACGGAAAGCTTCCAAACCTAATGAAACCAGCAAGAATATTCCTAGTCACTCAACTGAGCTTCAAATAAAAATTGAGTGCTTGAGATACCTGTGTCTTCCTCATCATGCAAAATTATGGGATAATTTATAATCAAAAGCCATTTCTGGTGATTCATACACTTGAAATCACAGCTTTATTGTAGAAGTAAAGTAATTTTTAGTTTAATGAAATATGATATTTGGTAAGTACAGGATACTTGTCAAATTATATAATGAATTACACCTTCCTGGAAGTTGTTTGGAATTGTTTTAAAGCTCTTTTGTTTGTTAATATCAATTCATTGACATCAACCTTTCAAAACCAGCACAAAAGCACAAAAGAAGAGCTAAATCTGGGCAGAATCTCTATGAAAACATGAATATTGGTCGTCCTGTCAGTAGAAAACCTGTTGTCTCTATAAGAAATAGATCATCAAGCCGCTGCTCTGACTTATGAACACTGATCCAGGTAACCCATCCAAATCTCAATTACTTGCCTTTTAATTAAAACCCCAAACCTAGGCTTCCTTTATTCTGGGGCTTGAATCTCAGCACTGACTGCAAAGAGCTTTGTGTGGTCTGCTCACACAAATCACATCTCTCATAGAAGAACAATTCCTTCCTCCTTATTAACTTGTCTGATCAAACATGTCGATGTGAAAATACCTAGAGGTGCACAACAACATTCCACAAATTTTCTCAGTTCTTAAAACTTACTTGGAAGCAGATTGTTAACTAATTCTGCTTCAATGACAACTTCAGCTCCAAATTCTGCTCATTTTCTACTCTGCTACAAGCTTAGGCTATTGTTGCAGAATGAAGAGAGTCCTGTGGTTGAATCTGCTGCCCTATAAACTGCACCAGCTTTCAGCTGTAATGCTTGAAGGGAAAAGAAAGCCTGCCAGATAATCTCACTTTTGCAAAAGCCTGGTAAAAAAATATGATAATCCTAGGGAAGTTTATGCAGCAATTAGCATCAGCCAAGTTTCTGATGGGAATCATAATGAGAGACATAAATCATAATTCTAAAGTGCATTTAAAATACTTTGCAATTCTTTTTCTTACTATGAAAAAAAACTTTACTTAAAAACAACATTATTTTTACTACAGCAATTGTAAGCTTGATCCAAACCATGTGCCTATTCCTGTTCAGCACACTGTAGCATTAAACATAAGAACAAAGCACTATGGTCACCCTATAGAATAGCTGGAGCAAGTATTTAATCATGATATGACACTTTTACCTCCTTCTCTGCCTCACTAAGTGCTTAACATCTGTTGTACATCAGATGGCTCAGTAGCAGATGATGAGTACTCAGTGAGGCAGATGCTAAGTAAAAAAATGAAGACAATTTAACAAGAAGAGGAGAGGCAGTAAAATACCCATTACCTACTTTCCCTTCCTTTGGAGGCCAAGTCCAGTATAAATCTGTGAGACAGTGGCATCAACACCAAATGCACTTACAGACATCTCTACAACGTCCTACTCTGGATCAGTTGAATTTACATCTTGGGAAGGACAAATCAGCCTCCAAGTATTTGTTTCTGTGCTGTGATTCAATACAACAACAGTAATTGCTACTTAATTTGATAATGGTTTTTATGAGAATGTTGTTTTTTTCTAGGAACTGGGGTAAAACTACCAACTGCACAGCAGCCAGAAGAGCATCAAGTAATCGTGGAATCACAGAACCACAGAATGATTTGGGCTGGGAGAGACACTAAAGCCCATCCAGTGCCACCCCCGGCCATGGACAGAGACATCTTCCACTGTGCCAGGTTGCTCCAAGCCCCGTCCAGCCTGGCCTTGGACACTTCCAGGGATCCAGGGGCAGCCACAGCTTCTCTGGGCACCCTGTGCCAGGGCCTCCCCACCCTCACAGGGAACAATTCCTTCCTAATATTTAATCTAGCCTGTCCTCTGACTGTGGGAAGCCATTCCCTATGTCCTGTCATTACATCCTTTGTAAACAGTCTCCCTCTTTCTTTCCTGTGGGCTCCCTGCAGGCACACTGAGGTCACTCCAAAGCTTCTCCTCTCCAGGTGAACAATCCCAGCTCTCCCAGCCTTTCCTCCCAGCAGAGCTGCTGCATCCCTCTGCTCATCCTGGTGCCTCCCCTGGACTCTCTCCAGCAGCTCCAGGTCCCCCCTGTGCTGGCCCAGGGCTGGGGCAGCTCTGCAGGTGGCTCTCACCTGAGCCCAGGGGCAGAGGGGCAGAATCCCCTGTTCCCTGCTGCCCACGCTGGGGCTCAGCCCAGGGCACGAGGGGTTCTGGGCTGAGGCAGCTCCAGCTCTCACCCACAGCAGCCCCAAATCCTTCTCCCAGAGCTGCTCCCTCTGCTCCTCCCCAGCCTGGATTGACCCTGGGGGTTGCCCCGACCAGGTTTTGTTAAACCTCCTGGGATTTCCATGGACCACTTCTGGAGCTCGTACAGGTCCCTCTGGCTGTCATCCTGTCCTTCAGGGGTGTCACTGCACTCTTGGCTTGGGGTCACCTGCAAAGCTGGTGAGGGTGGCCTCAATCCCTCTGTCATTAGAAGATTGAATGTTTTCTTCGTTTATTCAGCCTCGCAGAATTAATCACCACTCAAATAAACGGGCTTAAAATCATTTTACTGTGGCTGGTGTTAGAGGTATGGCAGTGAGACCCTTGGTGACACTGCCAACCCCACTCCCAAAGATGGCAAAGAGGAGCAGTGCAGCTGTTCTGAATTCACATCTCACAATTTCACAGCTGCTCTGCCTGACCCAGGTACTTTAAGGGTGGTCCAAAGGTCTGGCTTATGTGGACCATGGCGAACACAAAGTGTAGTGTAAAGTAGGAAATCACGCTTTTCTAAACGCATGTAAAATAAAAAGAAACCTCTACCTAAGGGCTGCCTGTCAGCATACACAGAAAGGATATTAATTACCTCTGGAATTTTAATGGAAATGTTGTCTCTATATGCTAAAATTGCTCCCAGCCTTGAAGTGGATGCAGTAACTAAAGAAATCTGTCTCAGTGTGAAGATACTCTGTGGTGACTGGAGCATGATTCTGGATTATGTTGTTCACAATCTAAACTGAATCTACTTTGAATTGTGGAGGCAAAGTATTTTGTTTTTCCTGTAAATCACATTTAAGGAGAATCTTTCAAGACCCCCAAGCCCTCATGCCACCATTCTGCAGCTGCTGCCTGGGCCCCTCAGGGCTGGTACAGTATCGTTTAAAATCAATAATATCTGTTCTTCCTTTTAAATTCCAAATAGCCTTTATATTAGAAGAAGTAGAGGAATTAAACCCCTACATTGAGTGGTTGAAACATTTTGCATCTCATAGAGAAAGCTGCCATGGATTTCATGATATTTCAAGCTCAACAGCATTTTGGCACTAAAATGTAATATTTCAGAGAGTATTTCTAGTTGGTCTGTTATGAATAGATTTACAAAGCTTTGTAGTTTTAACTACGTTGATGTTACACCCTGACAACTCCCATGATAAAATTTTTATCATATGAAACGTTTCTAACACACCCCCCCCAGAAGAATAATTATTTTTTAAAAATTTAAGATAATATATCCACAATTCTTTTGACACAACCATAACAATGACATTGTGATATATTTAATTTGGAATCCAACCGCTTTGTAGCACCAAATATTTATGTAAAGGGAGCCAAATCAGGGACAAGCT
Organism: Sylvia atricapilla; assembly: GCF_009819655.1. NCBI lineage: Eukaryota > Metazoa > Chordata > Aves > Passeriformes > Sylviidae > Sylvia > Sylvia atricapilla. The sequence goes on from NC_089148.1 coordinate 7,162,270, forward strand.
TTGAAAGCTTTTACTAAATAATGATCCAAAATGCAGCAGGGACAAAGGAAATACAAGGAAAATTAATTAATGGAGTCAAGTGTAGAACAAAAAGAATGAGAACTTTTAGGAAAATTGAGAGGTTCCATGTAAAGGAGGAAGAAACTTGCCACACACATGCACAAAACCCCACCAAAATACTCCAACCAAAAACCACCAAACCAGCAAACCAATGTGTGCTTTTAGGAGCCACTCACCTGTTGGGTATCAATATATGTGTGTGCTTGTGTTTGTACTGTTAGATCTGTGAAAAGCTGACCTTGGCTCACAGATTAGCCACTAATTTCATGGAATTTTAGGTGGAATTTTCCATATTTATGCATATTGATGCATATTTAAGTACAAATATGTTAAAAAATTATGAAGTTATTATAAAGCTTAACTAAATGCCTCTGTGGCAGTCAGGTTAATAAACCCCTTTAAGACACTAGAAAAGTAGCAGCCAAGTTTACTGCAACATAATAATCCTTGTTTTGTGTGAAGGAAAACTGTGGAAGCATCATAATATTGAGCAAACCAAAAGCAAACAGTGCCCTGCCTTTCCTTTTACAGAGAGAGGTGAGGTGAGGGTACAATGATGCTGCGTGCATTTCTGTACACAATCCTGGAACAGTTTAGCTTGGAAAGAACCTTTCAGATAATTCAATCTGATCATCCCCCATGGGCAGGGACACCTTCCACTATCCCAGGTTGCTCCAAGCCCCATCCAACCTGGCCTGGGACCCTTCCAGGGATCCAGGAGCAGCCACAGCTTCTCTGGGCACCCTGTGCCAGGCACTCCCCACCCTCATCCTAATAAAGAATTTTTCTTTATGCCCATACTAAATCTACCTCCTCTGATTTTAGAACCACTGCCCCTGGTTCCCTCAGTAAAGCCCTTCTTTAAAAGTCTCTCTGCATATTTCATTAAAGTCCATTCATGTCTCAGTCTGTATTGATGTTGCCCAGTGCATTTTCCCTGCATTTCCTGCCAGGCTTTCCCTCTCAGTTGGATTTATTATGCCGAAAAGATGCTCACATTAATCTAGAGCAAGAGCCACTGGAAGCAGTTTGCTCCATGTTCAGCAGACCATAAGGTGGAGGTAAAAAAGAAAGAAGTGAAGGAACATCCTGAGTTGAAAAAAGGAGAAAATTCAAATAGGATTTTGAAATGAAAATTCCTTTCACTGAAAAATTTAAGGTGGAAGTGTAAATGTAGCTAATTCAGGGGTTTCCTTGAATTCTAGTATGTATATATGGCTGGCATAAACTTAATTTCAATATTTAATCTCTAGGAGGCAGGGACCCAGTAGCAGCTACTAAGACCAAGACTGGATTCCTTTGTCAAGATCTTGAGGCCAGAGGCATAACAATTGTCTAAGCTGCTTGTGTGAACTGCACTGGCAACAATAACAAGATGTACCAGCAGCTCCAGTAGGCAGCATCAGAAATTCTAGAATTAATGAAAAAGTGGCCTTGACTGAAAGAACTCTGTGTATAATGTAGCAGATCACAAAATCTACTGAAGATGAGAACAGAATGCTGGGTGTTTTAACGCTGCACTTCAGATAGGAGGAAGCATCATCCATACTTTAGGAGTATTTTCTTCAAAACAGGAGTAAAAGAGAAAGTTTAGAGATGACATAATTTCTGAGCTAAAACCTTACAGTATTTTGTGGGATAATTAAAAACCAAGCAAAAGGGTAATTGGTAGGGTTACTAAACCATAACAGACAAAACCCACAAAAACCCCACTGGCAAAACATCCAAAGTCTTAATCATGGTAAGGGGTAAATCTGGATATGAAAAGAGATTTAGCACCAGAAAAAGCAGCCATCAGTTCAAGAGTTCCTGGAATTAAACCTCATTATTCCAGGTAAATTCAGAGCCTCATTAACAACCAGCATCAGAGAGGTGAGTCCATGATTACATTTGTGAAGCTGATACAAGACCATTACCTCCTCCCATTTTCCTATTGATTTTGAGGCAGAACCTTTAATCCTATTTTAGGCGTTCTTATGCCCAGATACAAATAACTGAAATAAAACCAAATGAAGAAACAAATATATAAATAAACAAAAATCTGTTTCTGCTAACTTTGTGGCAGCTATAAAGGTGGAGCTAGGGAAAAATCTGCTTTCATTCTGTGTGATGATGACTATGGAACAGTCACTTGCTCTTTTCCTTTGATAATGACCCTTATTTTTTCCCTGCTGTTTCCTATTTGGATTATAAATGTAGTTATCCCTAAAAGCTACCATAATATAAACAGCAACAATCTGTCATGTTCTTCCATTGTGTAGAACCAAAAGGATTACAGCAAAGCAAGAATCTCCCAGACAAGAGTAATGGTCTTAATTAAAAAATACAAAACTCAGTTCTGTATTCATACCTCGCTTATCATGTTATTAAAAAAATAAACCAAAATAAGATTGTGAGATCAGAGTGCTTTTTTTTTTTCTCTCTAATTTTATAATAACTGAAAATAACTGTAATTTCGAGCAAACCCTTAAAATTTTAATACACATTGCAGAAGAGAGGTTTGGTTTTCTGCCATGGTGTGTTCAAATAAATTGCAAGGACACCCTTTAATTTCTGAAGGAAAATTAAAGGCTGTCTAGAAAAGTTGGATCCTGCTGTTTTAAAAATAACACATATTTCACTTCACTTAGTAATTTAAAATACTTGTAATAAGACGTCACTTGTGTAACAGTCATAAATGGGGATGTATCAAAATAAATGGCCAAATGTTGCATGTCTGTAATATAAATTAGGAGACAGACTTGCAATAATGCTTATAACAAATATCAAGTAATTGTATCTCCTGGGACATTTTTGTCTTCCTTAAACAACCAAACCCACAGCCTGAAATGCAATACAGAAGGTGATAGAAAGGGTGAAATAAGAACATTTTTCTACATGTTGATCTGCATAACAGAAAAATTAGCACAGATAACAGAGTGAGGGGCCAAAGTTCCACCTTGGAAGATATGGAATTGTGATCTGTACCTCTACAGGAACTCTGAATCATGTCCTGAAGCTGTGACAACTCTTATGGCAAAGAAGGACCATGTTACTCCTGAAATGCTACTTTTCTACCCAGGTAATCACCTTCTGATGACTTCATCCCCTGTTGGTATTGTATGCCTTTATATGCCACAATATTCAAGGGTGGAAAGAAAATCTCCTCATGCAGAACAGCTTCCTTGATACCTTGAAATTTTTTATTTAAGGGAATAAAATTGAAAACACACACAGAAGCCCATCCAAAAAAACCAACAAAAAGCCAACAAAATACCCAACATGTTTGGTCCTCTTTAGATTCCTCCTTAGTAAAACTAACAGGCTGCTACAGAAGGAATTAATTTAAGAACCTTGTCTTTCACAAAGAATTCCTAAGTGTTCACATCAATAATCAAAAGTGGATTGGAGCAGAAAAGATTTCGTTGCAGAAGAAGAAAAATTATCTGCTAGAGAATCTGTTTTTCAGACAAGTGGTGTATAACATCTCAGGGCCTACAAAGGCACGTGTTTTAAGGCATATTTACCACTCTTAACAGAGTCATTCTAAGAATCTTGGATTATAGGCACCATGGGACACTTAAGGCTCTGGAGGAATTCTGTCATTACCAAGGTCTCCAGTATGCTTAGTATAAATACATACATACATACATACATATATATATATTTAATATAATATTATATAAATATTATATACCTATTATAAATATATTTATATTTGTAAATACATTTAATAAATATATTTTATATAGTATATGAATGTATAATATTATATAAATACACACACACATATATATATACACACACACACACATGTATATACAAAACACATTCCTCCTTAATACCTTAGGCACACTCAAAAAAGTTTATCTGTCCATTTCAAAAACACCAGCTGCTTTCATCCGGGGAAAATTAAAAAGCAAAGCTACAAAAATCCCCTGAAAAAAAAAACTTCTTCCAAACACCCATTCAGGGGCTCTAAATGAACAAAAGGAACAAAGGTCATGATGGCATTAGGGAAATGGTGATGATACTAATTAATGGAAATGAATGATGAAGAGATAAAATTGAATTTTTTACTGAGGACAAAGAAATGGTAAAGACCTCATTTCTTTACCATTTTGTGCAGAATTCTACACCACCTATAGTTCAGTATCCTTACACTTTAAACTCTAGAAGGTCATGAAGGTTGGTTAAATCTTAAGATTACGAATGAGGTCACGAAACATGAAGAATGTCATAGTGTTTAGTTTTTAAATGTTTGATTACTGGGGTGAAAGCATTACCAAAATTTCCCCAAAGGGATTCCATCCGTTCTTAATATTACAAATGATTTTGCACCTTCTACTGTATTTATAGTAGAAGTGGCAACAAAAGCCTGAAGACATGATCCATATGGAAAAAAACAATCTCCCTCCAGAGCCTTTGCCTTGAAGAGACCCTAATCTAAGTGAAAACCAGACAAAATAAACAGAAATGGGCTGTAGGGTTTGCTCACAGGGGTTTTAGTGCTGCAGTGAGGGATGGTGAAGACTTGGGGGGGATAACTGCAGAGCCACAAGCTGAAACACAAGTGTGGGTCTTTAATAGTCTCTGTGTCATGCAGAAGATTTCCTGCTGTGCACAGTGAATACCACTGAATAACAAGGAATAGCCACAAGAATAGCACTGATGTCCTCAGGTAAACATATCATCCATGTTTTCTCCTGCTTGTCCAACACATGGGGTTTGGAAGGATCTTTTGCATGGATTCCAGTGGATGAGGTGGCTTAGGATTGATATTGAAGGGGAGTTTGCAGGGACAGGCAGGTTTTGGTGGAATCCCTTCCAGCCTGCTGGCCATGGCACTTTCTATCCCATCACTGGAGACTTTTCCCTCTTCCCAAGCTGCTGCCATTTGGGATGCTGCTGATGGACCCCAGAGGGGAGAGGGTTTGTCAGGGGCAGGCAAACGGGGCTGCAGCACCACAAATATTCTCACCCTGAGGAATGACTACATCATCCATTCCCAATGGCAAAAGGACTGAGGAGCTCAAACCCACACAAAACCCAGTGCTTTTCACAAGGCTCTTTACAGACAGGATTGACATCCCCAGAAGGTCAGAGAAAAATTAGTTCTGCTCAAATCCTTGGATTTTGAAGTTTACTCTTAAGAGCCAAACATTCCTTCTCCAAACCCCAAACTGGCCGTGGTACAAGGAGAGCAAATTAACATTGGCTTTACATCTGGCAGGAATTTTACAATCAGTGCTGCTCATTGCAATATAGTCTGTCCAGCATTGCCATTTTCTGAATGCCTCTTACTGCCTTCATCTATGTAATTCACCTCACTATGGGCTTGCTCAAAAATTATGCTCAAAAAAAATTATGGCAGCAGTAAAAAGGACCCCTTTAACTTGAGAGCATTCCTGATCTATCACCTACATAGTCCTAATATTTTTAATACCAGCTTGTATCTCTGTGAGAAACCACAGAAACTCCTGATCAGTGATGTAATTTTAAAAGTAATTTTAAGAGTACCACCTGTCCTTGTAACCAGTAGTATACTGCCAGTGATCCTTATTTACTCAAATAAAACTTGACTGAATTCTTTTAATACTCTACAGCAGCTTCCACTGGCTGTTTTTAGTTTCTATGGAAACACATTCAATTATTTTGTCACACAGAGCTGAATTGCTGCATAGACTCCCCGTCCACAAATGGGCACTTGAACTCTTGAATGAAATATCTCTACCCTCAGCTCTAGAAATAAAGGTTTGTTGGGTACTCAAAGACCATTTAGTTTCCCAGCATGAAACGATTGTGATGGGGGAGAAATTTTGAATTGTCATGGAATAATCTTTAATGTATCCTACTAATTCCTGCAGCTCTAGGATCTCAATGATTTCCCATCTTTGAGCTGATGATGATATTAGGGTAAAAATAACCATTATAAAGAGCAAGATAGGGTTGCTGTGGGAGAAAGCCTCATTGTCTTGCCGAGGGACTCATTGTTTTCCTGCTGATCTGCAATTTGATTTATTCTTCAACTTAAAATATTGTGCTGAAGTTGAGCACAGTTGTTGAGGTTGTTTCACAGACCTTTTAAGTTTCGACCTCTTTAATATCTTTTATATTTATATTTTCATCTTTTATGGTTCATACCACAAAGAACCTGAGCTTGTTTTCAGGTAATGCTGTTCAGCATGTAAAACACAAGCCCATAAACATAAACCCATTAGATGGAGTGCAAAACAACATCTGCAGTGCCAAGGCATAATCCCCCAGCCCCAAATCTCCATGTTTATCCTCCAGGTAATCCTGAAGTCAAGTCCAGCCCTCACCTACAGGAACAGGGAGCTGTGAGATTGGCTGAATTCTGCCAGGAGACCCCGAGGAGATAATTCTTGTGGCCTTTCCTAAAGCATGAATCATAACTTGGGCTCAGGGAACTTCAGTTTAGAGACAGAACCACTGGACTTCAGATGAAACAGAAAGTGAAGACGACACAAACTGAAGAAGAAATGACCAAAAATAGAAAAGCCAGCTGCAGAAACCTGGCTTTAGGACTGTGGCAGCCAAAAGAAAAATAATCTTGTTCAACTCTCGTACTACTCTGCAGTAAAACTACATTTATTTTAATGTTGAAATGCATTTTTTTATTTTCTTCTTGATTAATTTTAATTTCTGTTGGAGTGGGTTGTTTGTTTTGCTTTTTTTATTTTTTAATATTCATTTATTAATTTATTTATTTTATATAAGATCTCTTTGGAGCACAGAGGGGCAATATCTACTATAAACAAATCGCTAATTATGAGCACCTTGTACATAACACTGACCAGGTTTTCCTCTAAATATCACAGGGAGATTTATTACTAATATGTGAAAGATGGTCTACAAAGTTTTTCTAGGCAAAATCAGCAAATATTGAGGAAAATACATTGCTTACATCGTGCTGGGAATTGCTTTATTCTAGTTACAGACCCAGAGCAGTTATGGAGCAGTTTCTTATTTTGGAGGAGGTGGAAACAGCATGTTGCCCCCACATCAGAGAGATGGGAGTGGATAAAACATGACTTTTCCTTCTTTTGCCAGTGAATGACTCATAGTGGACATAGCTGCAATTCTTTTCCTCCTTGAGCAGAGATTTTTCTCAGAAGTGATTGATGGATGAGACTTTCTGCCCATAAAGGACACTGTGACAAGGATAAAGAGACACAAAGCTCCTTCTAAGGGTCACATGAGGTCACATCACAGTGAACTCAGAGCTAGCACTCCATTACACCTTTCCTTTCCTTTCCTTTCCTTTCCTTTCCTTTCCTTTCCTTTCCTTTCCTTTCCTTTCCTTTCCTTTCCTTTCCTTTCCTTTCCTTTCCTTTCCTTTCCTTTCCTTTCCTTTCCTTTCCTTTCCTTTCCTTTCCTTTCCTTTCCTTTCCTTTCCTTTCCTTTCCTTTCCTTTCCTTTCCTTTCCTTTCCTTTCCTTTCCTTTCCTTTCCTTTCCTTTCCTTCCCTTCCTTCCCTTCCCTTCCCTTCCCTTCCCTTCCCTTCCCTTCCCTTCCCTTCCCTTCCCTTCCCTTCCCTTCCCTTCCCTTCCCTTCCCTTCCCTTCCCTTCCCTTCCCTTCCTTCCCTTCCCTTCCCTTCCCTTCCCTTCCCTTCCCTTCCCTTCCCTTCCCTTCCCTTCCCTTCCCTTCCCTTCCCTTCCCTTCCCTTCCCTTCCCTTCCCTTCCTTCCCTTCCCTTCCCCTCCCTTCCCTTCCCTTCCCTTCCCTTCCCTTCCCTTCCCTTCCCTTCCCTTCCCTTCCCTTTTTTCCTTTTTCTTTCCCTTTTTTCCCTTTTATTTTTCCTTTTTTTTTCCCTTTTTTTCGTTTCCCTCATCAAATACCAACCTTAAAACAGCAACAAAACCAAAGAGAAGAGAAACCCTGCAAAGTTTGTAAGTGCAGATATTTGGGCTGACCTCTAAACCCGGGCTGTCCCTGTATTCCACACAGATACCTGGAGTCTCTCATTTATTTGTTTTCATTCTCTCACACGGAGAATGGCCCATGAATTTCCCACATCTCAGTTCAACTCACAGAGCCCTCCCAGCCCATCCCAGTGTGTGCTGAGCCAGGCTGAAGGCACCAGCCACCTGTGCAGAACATTTTCAGAACCTTTGAGCAGCAGTGATTGAGCTGAGCTGCAGAAATAATCAGCTTCTCTCCTCAGGCTCCACTACAAGGTGAGTGATTGGTGGAGGAGCTGTTTCAGACACCACTCATGATTCTCCTGGTGTGCTGCTACAGGAGTGGAGTCACTGAGCAGTGAATCTAATTTAGTGCATGAGCAGCACTCATGTTCTGCATGACAATAACTTGCAAATACTTTCTTAGGCACTACATTTTCAGGCTGAGGGAGCCCTCTCCAATTAAAAACAGATTGTCCTTAATAGAATCTATAAATGTGAAGTAGAGTATCTGTTCCATTTTCTTTTGCTAGATTTTTTTCCTTTGTAACAAGTTTAACCCAACTGTTTTCAGCTTTATTGTCCTGATAAGACAGAAAATTCCATTTCCTGCCATCTGTTGCTAAATTTGCAATTTTCTACAAGATCACTAGGTGTATATAGTGGGGGGAATTTCTCTTTGTTACTTTGGAGAACTTATTACAGATAGGCAAAACGATTCTCACATTTTTGACTTGCCAAACCGTCCCCTCATCGGTATTTAATACAAATATTAAAGAAAAAGATGATTAAGATTCTTCTGCATTCCCTTCTATCTAAGCACTGTGTCAGTTTAATTTGTTTCTTCAAACTTATGGTTTATTTTCTTGGATGTGATGGTTTCTTAAGCTTGTTTTTTTATTCAAATGGCCTTTTGCATTCCTTATTAACTGCTTATGTGTCTGATTTTGATGGATCCTTCCTTTCAATATCCAAGAATTAGTAGAGATGAGTAGTTTTGGTGTAGCACTGCTCCAGTTACTCTGCACTCACGTGGAGACACATTTGCTCTTACTCTTAAATCTCCATATAACTGCTTGTCAAACTCCCATCTCCTTGATGTTCCTCAAAAGCTGGAAAAGATCCTATGAAAATCCATCCATGAGGATGGTGCTGACAATTAACAGATATCTTAAAGCGAAAGGAAGGAGCAGCAAATAGATGTTCATAAGTTGTTTGAAACTGAGGGAATTTTAGGCAAAAAAAGGTGGATAAACCCTCATAACTTGGTCTCTGGTTCTGAGAATTTGAATGATCTCACTGCCATTTAAATGTTCTTGTTTGGGACCCCAAAGGAACCACTCACTCTCATTTTGGTTTAATGTTTTGGATTAATGTGTTCCCACTTGGATTCTGAGGTTTTGGGAAAAGGTTTGTTTAGCAGTATTGTCTATCAGTGCTGTTTACCATTCTTATTAATGGTAATGGTATATTCTTTCTGCCAACAAGATCTGGAAGTGTTCAGATAATGTCTAAAAATTTGGAAAGGGTCAGAAATATCAAGAACGTCGAGTTTATCCATGTTTTATGAAAATAGTAAGGCAGTACATAGAATGGAGAAACAGTTAATTTGCAGTGTAAGCTCAAATAATCCATAGATTCACATGGGAATTCAAGAATGAGACTCTAATTTACAGGGAAGCAGGACTTGCTAGTTTCAGCATTTACAGAGCTATTTTCTCTTTGAATCACTTTTTTTTTTTTTGCATTTTTTAAAATAAATAATTTAATAATAAATAAATAAACAAATAGAAATTTAAAAAAAAATATTCTTGAAAAACCCTCCAAATTTTATTTCAACATACTTTTCAAAGCACAAAGGATCAGAATATGTTTTAACCATAGGCCACAATATGTTAATATGCATTTACATTATTTATCATTCCAAGGTTGGTTGTTGAGATTGGTATATTTGCATTATTCCTACTTGTTTTGAGGTAAGGCAATGTCTCCTGTTATTATTTAATTTCTTGCTGACCTGCTAAGTATTCCTTATTAAATTTATGCTTCTCCTAGCAGTATCTACCCTTTTAAGAACTTCAGGAGCACAGAAGTGGAACTGCAGTAATGCATGGAAAATATTCAGTGTTTAGCTTTAGTTAAGTACATCATCATTGCCTGGTAAATGTGTGCAATACCTTATGCTTCCAAATAAACAGCAGAAAAAAAAGACATTTTCCACAGAAAATTAGGGAGGAGGCAGGTAAAATACAGTTCATATATTCTCTTATTCATTCTCTAAAAGTGTAACATATTTGTGACAAATAAAAATTAATACAGGAAGGTTGGAACTGAGGCCACATCAGCAGCTGGTCTGGTCCTTATATACATTCTGAAGAACACAGAGTACAAAAAAGTGGAGATAATGAGTATTATTCTTCTATTAAAAGTATTTTTTTAAAAAAATAGCTGAATTCCTACCCACTAAGTTTTATTTGTGTAAAGAAATTTTGGAAGTTTTTAAATTATTTATGGTTAATATTCTTTTAATATTCTTAATAACGTATGGTTAATATTCTAATGTACTGTATCTCTTTCATATCTGCCAGACTGAGAGCAAGATTTTCTGCAGATCAATACAACTCCTGCTGCAGAATCAACCTGAATCCTTTTAGATATGGATACAGTTAAAATTAATGAAATTAAAGCATTAATATTTAAATACTGGTAAACTTACATCGTCTCACAAATAACAGCAAAAAGGAATGGGGAAAAACTTAAGTGATAAATTTCTCTTCTTGTGACTCAGATGGTTACAAGTAACAGAATCAAGGACTATGAATCAAGGAAAATTTGATTTTTTTTTAATATAAAAGCATTTACTTTAGAGAGTGACCATAAAGAAGAACCCTAATTCTCATGCCATGATACCAGTGGGCATCTTCCAGCTGATGCCAACAGCCCATTAAAAAAACTTCCTTTGTGACAGGGTTTTCACATAACACATGGCAGCAATTCTAACCCCAGCTGGGTTTCAGCAGAGTTTGGATGGCTGCAAATTTTATCTTGTAATTAGTGGGCAGTGAGAGCCATAAGTCAAACACCCTTTTATGCAGAGCTGCTCATAGCTCTATTAATGTATTTCTCCTCTGTATCTGTGTAACTTCTACACCTCTAACTCTCTAGGTGTTCAGGTCATCAGGTGCTTGTGTAGAGCTCCCAATGTGGATGCACTACCAGGACACTTTGGGGCACATCTTCAGGCTCAGATGTTCTCCTTAAAAGCCTCTTCCCACTCTCATCATGGCTTTGGGGCCCAGGGAGCAGTGGCAGCTGTAACTCTGGTGCTCAGGTCACCCTGCCCACCACCCCTGTAGAGCCCAGCTGAGCCACAGGAGTCCAGCAAACATCTCTTCATGCACTCCTCCCAGTGCTCAGCCAAGTATTTACACCTCTTCCAATATTTTTGAGATGACCCCAATGTCCTCCAAGCAACCTTCCAGCTTTTTTATGTTCCTCGTCCTCCTTGAAGGGTGAATTCCACAGAGGAGGGCTGAGTTTCTAGGCAGTACATTTCCTTTTGTAAGGAGAGCACGGGAGCTGTTAAGACTCCAGTCATCATGTAACTATTCACAAGTGCTATGCTACAATAATCCACTTTTATGGGAGTTTGGAAGATGAATATAAAATAACATAATCCCCAGCTGTGCTGTTATGTGCAAAGCCATCCCATTAATCACACTCAGTTTTACTTTACAGCTTAAAGGTATGCAAAGTGTTGCTGCCATTCAGGTGCCTTAGTACTGGCAGTTGCACACCCTAACTGCATTTTAAAAGCTATCTTCTCAAGAAATTAAGCACTCAATCTTTTCCTTTCCTCCAGTGGAAATGGTAATTCAGCACCTTCTGATGTCAGCAACATATGCAGAGCAGCCAGAAACTCTAGGTGAGCAAATGAAACCTCAGCACTGTGACGGCCTCCAGACCTGAATATAACACGTTAAACACGTAGGAAAAAAACCCAAAGTAGTTCAGTAATTCTGTTTCTTTATGGGTTATCTGAACTGACTTAGGATCTTTTCCATGTGGCTACTGAGCACAAATAAAAGTGTGTGGGAACCCCACATCATTATGGGTGCAAGAGATTGGATTATTTGGGGTTCACAAGCATGAATTCATACTACAATGATATTGCCAATAAAGACATGAAATTCTTCTAGAGGCCTGTGGGAGCTTGCAGACCTAAGAGTGAAAAGAAGTGATACTTAGAACTGCTCACTTCTTTCCTGGAGCTGAAAGTATTGGTGGGATGGCTGGATTTAAATTGTGAGCAAGCAACTGAGTTTAAATCTAAAAAAGAAATTATATTAATTAGATTGGGCATTAGGAAAGAAAACTGTTCCCTGTGAGGGTGGGGAGGCCCTGGCACAGGGCGCCCAGAGAAGCTGTGGTTGCCCCTGGACCCCTGAAAGTGTCCAAGGCCAGGCTGGATGTGGCTTGGAGCAGCCTGGGCTAGTGGAAGGTGTCCCTGACCACTGAAGTGGGTGAGACTGGATTGGCTTCAAGATTCCTTCCAATCCAAACCGTTCCATAATTCCATTCTTCTATATGACAAGGTCAGGAAGAGAGGAATAAATTGTAACTGGTTACTGCTTTTTATCTGATAGCTGAAAATCCAATTTCTCAAGATAGCTGGAAATCTAATTTTCTATCATCGAGGCAATAGCTCAGATCAGACTCTTGGAAATTATGTGAAAGGCCTTTTCTTCAAAAGTGTGGGAATTTCTGTGACTCAAAGGGATCAATCCATGATGTACCCCCATAAAATGAAGTTTCTCAGAGAGCAAAAGAAGAAAACACAAGTCAGGGCACTTTTAAAAAATTCCTGAGGATGAATTTGAGAAACCATTTATAATTTTTTTTTTAAGGACGTCAACTTCTGTGCATCTTAACTTGTATGCTCAAGAAGTTTTTACTTGACAATTTTGAAGGAAAATTGTATACTTTTCTTAAAGAAAGCTCTGTAAATGTTCTTTTATCATAGGTAAACATTAATATGATTTTGTGTGTGCAATGTTGTATATTTTATATCAACTGTTAGGGATTTTGATTTGCAAGGGAATTTCTGGTTGTGTTTATTATTAGGGTTAGATACTTAAACCAGAAATTGCATTCAAATTTTGTGAATTTCATGGACACAGGATATCAGTTCCATTTCACTATCACTGTCATACACAGGGTAACAAGAGCATAGTGAATGCTCTTGCAAACTTCAAAGGTGAAGTAGATCAAATAAGTATTTTGTAAAATAAATCTGAACGTTAAGGCAAGATATGTGATCACATAGATTGTGAGCCTTGCAGTGTCATGGATTTCACAAATGCATGGCACCATTCAGCTGAATTTCTGTGTAGAGCTCTATAACCAGATGACTGTCTGCTATTCAGCTAAAAAAGAAGAAACAGGCTCTGGAGTCATTATTAGCCAAGATTCACAGGTGTCTCGTGTAGAAACCCTGTTTATAAAGCTTCACTGCTCTGTGTCAGGACACTAATCTCTATTCAGTGCAGAGAAATTCTGCCTTTCACAGACAGAGGGTCTATTTTTGTCTTTGAAGTTAATCCAACCCTAAGTTGCAGCAACACTTGGACACCCAGATGCAGAAATCCTGTATAGACTTCCTTTTAAATATTCATGGCTGGAAACCTGTTTCTCTGCTTCCTTCATTTTAAGCTGAGGATTCTGGCTTTTATGGGCTTTTGCTCATCTCTTAAATCCACAAGTCAAATGTTTTCTCTCTCACACAGTTGATGTTATATCCAAACGTGGATATACTTAGAGGAGCAGTCGGGGTATGTGGCAGATGGTCAGCAGGAGAAATAAAAAATCACTTAATGTTCAACAATCTCATACCAGTGGCAAGACTCATTAAGCCATGGGCTGGACTCAGCAAGACAGAAACTGCTGCTCAAGGGTTTTGCAAGGTACCGAGGGCTAAATTGATGAAACAGAAACTCCGCATGCTGGCCTGGGGTTTGCTACACTGGTCTCTGCTCAGAGCTTATCTCACTGAAGTTTTTTGTCAAGGAAGGCTGGGCCAGCCCCGTCAGCAGCTCAGCTTTCCACTTCCCAGTGCCTTGCTCCCATCTTTGGACACATTTGCCAACTGTCTGGTATATATTTATACTCTGTCTTAGCCATCACTCCAGGAATGATCCAGCCCAGTAGTGCTTGCTGCAGATAATGCACTGATGAAGCAATCTACACAGATGGTAAGCTATCAACTTAGATTAAAAAAATCATCAGTTATTGTTCCTAATTTTTTTCCAAAATTAAGGCAGCTTTGTTCAAAAATCTGTGGAAAAATATATGCACAGTTTCAAGGACACGATGCCTTTGGGCTCTTCTCAGGCCAATTAAAGAATTGTTTAGGATTTCATCTTAACTATCAACAAGCAGTGTCTTAAATTTAGGACATTTAAAAAAAAAAACAAAACAAATTAACGAAAGTTTGAGGTAATGATCCTGATTTCGGATCTTATTGGAAATACCACTGTTTAAAATAAGACATAGAGATATAATAAACAAAGTTGATGGAGATTTCTAATTGCTTTTTAAAAATAAATGCCTTTCAAAATGTTCAATTCATTCCAAATTTCTTTTTTAACACAAATATATATTTGCATAATTTCAATTAATGGAACAAATGCTGATGTTTGCTGTACTTTTATGTAACAGGAGAGATTTGAAGGCACATTGAAGTTTTTCCTGTCATACGGGTAGGGCAGGAACTAATTATCTAAGAATCTGAATGACTAAAAAGCCATATATGGAAATAATTAAAAAATTAAAACTTTGGGCTTTTTTGATACCAAAAACCTGGAGAAAATACATTTTGTGATAAAAATGGTGGCAGCTTCACAATGGGAAAAAAAAAGCCTTTCTGCAGAGGTTGTAATTGCACTTACATTTTCTTGAGTTTTAAGCAAATAGACTCAATCCAAAGCAAGCAAAGAGAAGATGATTCTGGGTAGAATTCAGAGAAGGTTTTAGTTTGGTTTGGGTCATCTTCTCTACTATCTCAACAATTGAGATAAGTCAGTTATTAAAGATAATAACATATAACTCCGTCAGAAAATTAGCAAGTGTCACCACTTTTCTGGAGTGCCATTAGTTCTGCTCCTTGAAATAGGTAAGTTCTTTATTTTATACTCACCATCACCTACCATTTCAAAGATCAATTTCTAGAAGTCTGATAATACTCTGAGCAGGATAAATTCCTTACAAATTAACTGGAATTAACTCCTTCTGCATATGTGCTCTGTCATCTTCTACTTGAGGAGCATTTTTTAATGGTCTGTGTTTCTCCATTTTAAACTATTGCACTGATTGTCCCAGAGTCCAAAATAAGGGGTAAACAGACTCTGTGTTCTGAATCAGCATTGCCTTCCTGGGATGGATCACATGGGATCTCAGGATGTGATTTCCTCATATGAATTCTGATGCCTTTCTGTGGAAAAAAAAAACCCTTCCTGCCATTTTCTGCAGAAGTGTGGGTTGAAGCCATAGGACACAGATGTCTTGGGCATTTGATTTTCTCTTTGTCATTGGTCATTACGCAATGGTAGGATAAGGAGACAACTGTCTAATTCCAAAACACTGGGCAGGATGTAATGTGAAGGGAGCAAACCTGATAGCAAGGCAATCTCATTTTCATTTCGAAGGTTGCTTTAAGGCCCTGATCTCCTGCACTTGTGGGTGCAACAAAATTCATTTGCATCCTCTCAACCTGAAGCTTTTCTGTTTCCTGCCTAAAAGTGACTTTAAAATTAAGAGGGGTTTTTTTAAAAAGAATATTATTGATAACACAGTGCTTTATGTTCATTTTCTGAAGTATATTTGTGGCACTTCTCCAAAAGAATAAAACCATGGGATATTTGCATCAGCGTAGGCCTGTGCCTTTTGTACAATAGCACAGGACAGGGATGCTGGAGCTGGAAGGTGCCTGGAGCAACTTGGTCTGGTGGAAGGTGTCCTCAACTCGTGGAACTGGATGAGCTTTAAGGTCCCTCCCCACCCAAATAACCCAGGACTGAAGGATTCCAGTTTGTTTCTGTCCGAGTCTTCTGTCAGCAGTCCTGGGGCTACACTGAGATTGTAAGAAACCTGTCAGGGACATGAAAGTTCTGGCAACACAGAGTATGAGGTGAATCCCTCCACAGCAAAGCTTTTCCCTGGGTGACACCTGTGCACACAGCACGTGTCACAGCACAGCCAGCAGAGAATAAATCAGCACTGGGTTTATTGTTTGTCATGGACTTGCTCTCACCCCTCCAGCTGCCATCCCTCCCATGGAAAGGTGACATTTGTTGGCAAGGCAGTGCAAGCCTGGACCTGCTACTGATTGCTGTCCCTTCAGGATCACAGAGGGCTGGATGCTCCTGGGCTATCTGCCTGGCACCTCTCTGGAGGGAGAAATTGGTTCCAAAACAGGGAGGAAGGCAGGAAGGGAGAAGGAGAAGGGCACTCGTGTCATATCCCCGCTTACAGGAGAGATGTTGATATTGCTCCCTGGGGTAAATCAAAGTACATTGTCTTTGCCAATCTGGATACGGCTGCCAGTATGAAATACCAGTAATGAATTCTGAATTTGAAAATTCTGATTTTTCAGGGGCTTCTTTGTGTTTCTAAAAAAAATACCTGGTAATGTATACAATTTTTTCTACTGCTTTTCTTCACAAATTACAGTTGAAAATCTCTATAGCAATTATGCACAAACTGAATTCTTATCTAACAGCTCAATCTCAGAAAAATCAAATGTTTCCCTACACTTTACCCTTCAACTTCTTTATATCCATTTATTTTGCTCTTATCAAGAGCATATGAGAGAATAAAGATAATATATTACACCAAGAATTAACAAAATTCAGATTTATAGAAGACATAATAGGATGTAAATAAGAAAGAGTTATTAAGTTTTGATAATTATGAAGCTGACATACATGAGTTATTTCTGTCTTTGTGCTGCTAATGGAAAAAAACCAGCCTAGTAGGAATCAGTCATCTGAAACTTTGCATAAATCTTTTCATAACTTTATGGAATGATTTAGATTGGAAGGAACTTTCAACTTTATCCAGTGTCACCCCCTGCCACGGGCAGGGACACCTTCCACTAGCCCAGGGTGCTCCAAGCCCTGTCCAGCCTGGCCTTGGACACTTCCAGGGATCCAGGGACAGCCACAGCTTCTCTGGGCACCCTGTGCCAGGACCTCCCCACCCTCACAGGGAAAGATTTATTTCTTATGTTTAATTTTCTTCCTTACTGGCCAGATAGAGCTTGTTCCTGCAAATATGACTTCTGGAAGTCCTTAACAATGAGATTTGTGCATTCTGCATGTTGGAAGCCAAGGATTGATTTATATATTTATAAGAAATGGAAGAGTAGACATTGCACATTATGAACAAGTCAGATCCAGGCTTACAGTACTTTCCAAAGTATTTTTAAAAGTCAAAGGCTTGAAATTCCCATCAACTGCAGGACTGAAACTCTGCAATCTTCAAATTTATCTATTCAAAGCAACTATATGTCGTTCTGTAAGATGACCTGAGGCACAACGCTGACGGTTAAAGAATGGGGTTTGATGTCTCCTTGAGGAGCTGGTACTTTACCTGCTGAGAAATCTCACAAAGTAAATCCCATATGACTTAACCCAGGTGAGGAATATTAGACACTCACTACTCTCTGTCCATTTCTCTGTCAATGCATATCTCACAGTCCTTCTGCTTGTTTAACTGAGACATTTTTTGTTTGATTCTGATCCCAAAAAGCTAATTTTCAGCGTTGACAGACCTGACCTGACAAGCAGAGACCTCATTGTCAAAGCAAGACATGAACGGCTTTGCCTGAAATATGGATATGCCTGGAAATATCCCCCACCCCAAACTCCAGCCTTCACCTCCCCTTTTCCTCTGCACTTCTGTCAAAGCTTTCTAGTGCTCTGCACTAGTACCATCTCCCACAGTGGAGATTTTTCCTTCAAACAGACCAGAGAAGTGTTTTTACAGCTGCTGTTACAGCAGCTCATGGCAGCCTGGGCTGGGACCCCTCTGTGGCTGTCACTGTCAAGGGTCACAATGGAAAAAGAAAATGAGGGAGATGGGATCTAGGCCAGGCTGTGAGCCTGTGTTGGCTACAGACTGAAGGGCTTTGGTGGCTCCACCAAGGATTCCTGACCACAGAATCTCAGAAAAAGTTGATTTGGAAGGGACCCAGCAGGATCATCCAGTCCAGCCCCTGGATATCCCAACAATCTCACCCTGTGCATCCCTGGGAGGGTTTTCCAAACCTTCCTGGAGCTCTGGCAGCCTTGGGGCCGTGCCCATTCCCTGGGGAGCCTGGGCAGTGCCCAGCACCCTCTGGGGAAGAGCCTTTCCCTGATCTCCAACCTGACCCTGCCCTGGAACATCTCCAGCCCTTCTCAGGAGTCCTGTCCCTGCCACAGGGAGCAGAGATCAGTGTCTGTCCCTCCTCTCCCACTCACAAGGAAATTGTGAGGTCTCCCCTCAGTCTCCTCTTCCCCAGGCTGGACAGAGCAAGTGCCCTCAGCTGCCCCTCATTCACCTTGAGGCCCTTCAGCATCCTCGTGGCTTCCTTTGGATGCTCCTCAACAGCTTCACATCTTCCTTACACTCTGGTGATGCTGAAGACAAAGCTCATTTTTGCTTAGTTTGTACGTCTCACTTAATAACTCACAGATGATAAAAGATATGCCCTCATGGTATATTCTATAACCTCCCTGCTCAGATATGCTGTTACAATACAGGAAATCTGGACAATACTACAACTTTCTGAAGGCCAGGGTGCTCCAGGCTCCAATATCTCCCTCTGGTGTCCTTGCCTGACCTCCAGCTGCACTTGTGGAGTACATTGTTATGCCGAAGGTGGTGGGGTGTTGTCCAGAGAGGCTCATGGCCACCATGTCACATGTCACAACTGCACAGACCGGTGGTCATCAGGCCAGGGCCAAACAGGAGCTGACAAGTCCAGAAATGTGTGCCAGGATCTCTCCTCATGTCAAGTAATCTTTTTTTAAAGTGTAGACTTCCAAGCCTTGTGAGTCACGGCAGTGCTGGCTCTGATGCTGTCTCTGCAGGCGATTCATGTGGATAGGTGATTAAGATGTCTTTAAATCTGGCCTGAGGAAAAGTCCTTTACAGCAGTTTGGTCACAGTAAAAGCCAAAAGGCCAAAAGCAAGATCTTCAGTACTGTGCATCTACACTGGGGATTAAATGTGCTGAGTACTTTATACCTGAAATTCTTTAGCAGCTTTTTCTTAACCATATTTTTCTTTCTTTTTTGTTTTAACACCACATGTCTGGTAAATAAAATGTTATTTTAAGCACCTTGTGCTCAATTATTTTCAAATTTTCAGGTTGGTTGGATCAATTGAATTACAGAATTTGCCTGGGGGGAAAAAATAGAAAGTTTGGACATTTGGGTTGGAAACAAAGAGATGTTTTGTTAGATGGAAGGGACAGAGGCAAATTGCAGTGGGAGCAAATTAATGTCAGCAGATTTGAAACAAATGAACACTCTGGAAACTGTTTCATGAGGGAGAAGAGGA
This sequence comes from Sylvia atricapilla, assembly GCF_009819655.1. Classification (NCBI taxonomy): domain Eukaryota; kingdom Metazoa; phylum Chordata; class Aves; order Passeriformes; family Sylviidae; genus Sylvia; species Sylvia atricapilla. Next base: position 7,181,837 of record NC_089148.1, read on the forward strand.
AACTGAGCCCAAATTTCTCAGAGCTGGACTGTATAGAGGAAATTCATGTTCCAACAGAGTATGTGATTTCTGTTCTTATCACCCTGTCACTCGTAGAAGTGAGCCCACAAGAAAGTCTCTCTCCTTGAACAGATGATTTCCTTGAGTCATGTTCTGCTGTTGCATTTCTGAATGGTGACTGCTTTGAAATGTTATCTGAATATCCAGCAGTCACAGATAATGTGTGAGCTATACAAGTCACATCTGCTGTGTCCTTTTGAAGTATGGGCTGTTTGCCACGTGGTCAGTGATTCAGTAACCATCTTTCAGCATTGCAAGTCTCACAACAAGGTGTAACTCAACACCCTGCAGTATTAAATCAGTATCATGTCATATATCATGTCTTCAAAAGCATTAAATCATATCTCATACTGTGTTGGTACAACATCTTTCATGTTAGATTAATCTTACTAAGATGATTATCCTTTTTTTTTTTTTTTTTTAACATCCTATGACAAAATGTAAACTGTGATTGCAAAAACACTGCTTTTAGAGGACAGGAGCACTGGTAAGTTGTTTGTCGTTGAAAAGGACAAAACATTGGTGTGGAAATGTGATTTCATTGCACATATTGCACATACAGTGTTTCCAAAGCAGGAATACTTCTGCCCTGTGGCATTAATATAAACTCTCTACTCATTTCACTGTCTGCCATGCTGAAATTACTTCATTCTGATGTTGCTATTCATCAAAAATACCAAAAGTGGAGTTGAGGAGCAGCTGGAAAATTTTTTCATGGGTAGCAGGTGGTGAAGAACAGCCTCTATGAATGTGCAATAAAGTGCTGCACCATTAGAACCCCAAGTCTCCTTGAGAGGAAAGGTATTCCAAGGCCGGGTGCCAAGAGCAGGCTGCCCTGTGTATATAGGCTCCTAAACCACGTGTGAAAACACGTCTGTACACAAGAGTTTATCTCTGCCTCTCCTTGTTATCAGACCTATTATTTTGCAGGGCTCCAGATCATATTTTTTATGTACATCACGTCAGTTTTAAATAACTCTAATCCCCAATCCAATTAAAGGTATCACCTCGAAGCAGATCATTTTATTTCCTTTGAGAACAGATGCAGAGTTAGTATTCAGGTTAGTAAAGCAACCACTGCCAAACTGACCTTTGTTTTATCTCACACACTTTCATCTTATCACCTTCCTTGTCTGCAGCATGTGACTTTCAGATGTGCACCTGGTGTATCAGATCAAATATGAATTTCCACTGCACAGGAAATTCCTTTACATTAAAATTTGTAGATTCATTTTTGACTCCCAAATGCAATATCTTAATTTGAGCAGGTAAAAATATTTTTTTTATTTTCATTTTTTAAAAAATACTAATCATGACAATACGTTTGTCTTGGAACCACTTTTTTTTAGAAGCATCTCTATGATCCTTGTGAAAGAAGATGTTCTGAAATCAGACAAAATACTGTTTATTTAGCACCTCATGTTCAGAAGAATCATTTACATTACACTCAGCCCATCCTGAGGAGCTTTTGCTGTCTGTCCTACACTGCCTTTCTAAACCATATTTTTCCTCTAGACTCACTGCTCACCTTCACTTAGCAGCCTGTTAAGTGATGGATAATTGGATTTTTTTTCCCCTTACATCCAGTGCCACAAATGTTCTTTAAGAAGAAAAATCTCTGTGTGATGCACAAAGAAACGTTCATATCTTGAACTCTGTGGCTTCCTTGGTGGAAAATTTTATTCCTTAGTGATGCTGTGCTTGTGAATCCATTACACTTATAGCAAAGCAATCTAAAGTAGCTGATAAACAACATCGGGATGTAAGGAACTAACCCTGCATTATATCCAGAAGGAATGGGATTAACCTGCACTATCCCCTTTATTTATTATGTATTTCATTCTGGAGAGTTCTGAAGGAAATAGGTTTCCAGGCTTCAGTGTTCTCATGGACTGTGTTTACAGATGCTGTAGAAAAGTCATCTATTTTAAATCTATTTTTTGCCCATGAACTGGAGAGAAGACTAAGACACAAATTCCCTTCTCTGAAGTGTTTTTAGAGTATTCAGACTTTGTTGTGCTTCTAGGGCATGTGAATATTTTGCTACATGAAATTCAAAAATAAAAGAGAAACAAGAAAATGCAAATTCATGGCTCTTCCTTCTTTCATAGCTGCCTGTGGTGCATTCTGTGGGAAATTCCAGAAAAAAATCTGGGTTTAAAATGCAGAATTCTTTCTGAAACTCTTCTGTTTGATGTAGCTGTTCACTGCCTCTAGTGATGAAGTCCTTTTGAGTCTACATTAGCTTCAGAGTATGCTTCTTAAAAAAAAACATCCTTCATGGAGATAAGGGCCTGCTTCAAACATAAGGCTGCCAAGCATTACTTTTTTCCTTCCAGAAATAGGGGAGTTTATATGTTAAAATATTTTTTTAAGTTATTAAGAAGTTTCATTTGTCTTCAGTTTCTGTTACCAGAATAATATACTTTTTTAAAGTGTCTGAACAATTGGTATAATTATCACCTTCACTGTAAATGATATAGCAATATTAAGCATCCAGTCTTTTTAAAAACTCAGATACTAACATTCTATTCAAAACTCCATTCTTTTGTGTGCATATGCCATACCTTGGCATTTTAAGATTGAAATTCTTATTTACTTGAGATGCTGATAATTTTCATTTGCAGCTTGTTGCACCAGGTTTCCATTTAGTTATTATTCAAGGAAGCTCCAATTTTTTCCCACTGACTTATTACTGTGTTTACATTACATTTCTGCTTTTAATATTTTTGTTTATGTCTTTATTAAATCACAGATGGTACTGATTATATTAGACCTTAAGCAACGCTTTTTCAGTATGAAATGATTTAAAGTGCATGCAGATAAGGTTCATACCTACAATAATGTCCTGTACTGAGTGTACTCACTCAAAAGGATGATTAGTGAAGGAATCCATTTGATTGAAACAAAAAAAATGACACCAAGTTATAAACTGGCACTTCTGAAGGAAGAAATGAAAACTTTCCCTCTCTTCCATGGTTGGAAGGGAGTGGATGGATATTAAAACAAATCAGAGGAAATCATTGCTGTCCTTCTAGAAAAGTATTTGGGAAAGGGAACATTCTTCTTCTCCACTAAGACAGTTAATATTTATTTTATCCTCTCAAGCATAGATATTCCGGTCCTCTCACTCTGATTCCATAATTTGGGTGGTTGTGAGTGCCAGCACACCCCTAGCTCTGGTTCACATCAGGAGTTTCACTGACAGCAATCCAAGGGTAAGATCACATCTTCTGTTCCTGGGATTTTCAGCTTCTCAGCACAGTCATTGTGTTTCAAATTAAACCTTACTGCTGTGCCCACCAAACCAGACAGAAAACCCTCTCCATTGCACAGTGACAACTGTATAGCCACAATTTTGCTTGCTGCTTCACCTCTTCCTCTTGCCATACGTGAGCTACAGCAGTGGCCATGTGCAGTACAATTGATATTTATGAAGTCCCACCACTTTATTCTTTTTTTTTTTTTAATAAATGACAAGGTTCAAATTAAAAGGTTCAACCTGAAGGTGATGTTAGAGTGAGAGATGGCTCACAGACGTCACCCTCAAGTGTGGGTGTAGTCATCAGGCTTAGCCTAAGCCTGGGAGGAAACTTGCTCTCACCAAGTAAGTAGAACATCATTTCCTGATCTGGTTTGAGGAAGATGCTGCTGGAATCCAGAGCTTGGACTAAATGACTAGTTTAGTCCTTTCCTCAGGATGAGTGTACTCCACAACAAATCCCCTTCAGAGATTGACCATTTCTCCTCATAGCTCATGATCCTAACCCAGAAATGCACATGATGAGCTCAGGGCATGCACATGTTTGATTCCTGCAAGCCCAATGTGCTCCTTGTGCTGTTCAACATTCCCTCCATCTGTGTTTTACACCGCCTGCTGACTCCTGCAAAGCAAAATGGATTGTGCCCTCTGTCAGACACATTCCTGCATAAAAGATGCAGCAGGAGCTGGCCATCAAGTAGGATAACAATTGCTGCATGCAGTGGGCTCTGCCCAAGAAAACACAAGAATTCTCCATGTTTTTGAGGCTGATGTGCCAATGCAATGAGAACATACTGGAAATAATCACCTCTGCCTCTTGAAGCAGCAGAGCCTCAAATTCATGGAGGCAGAATCTCATCTGGCAGTACTACTCTGCAGAACATTTTTCTTTTTCAGAGTGCATTGGTTTTTAATCTTGTTTTTCTCTTTATCTTTCAAAATGGAATGTTTTCTTGGTCCATCCTTATACACAACATGGGAGCAGATTACCTACACAGAAATTTCTCTGCACCTTGTTGGCTTTGAGTTTTAGTTGGTATTTTTTGCTGAACTCAGATAAACAGTAAATACTCTGCTGATTACAGATTGATTGATTAATTCAGGTGAATTTTAAAAGTTACACTCAGCAGTGCCACAGTGGAAATCTAAGAGTGTTTGATGTGTCTGACTTTCAGGAAAAGGACCAATTGTGTGTTTCATGTTAATGAAAGCAGGCTTAAAAGCTGGGCAGAACATCTGGAACTTTAAAAGATTTGCAGTGAACAGAATAAAATAAAAATTGCAATCCTGGGTCCAACCTACTGTACACAAAAGTACTGCAGTGAATTGTTCTGACCACAATTGCAAAGAGAAAGAAAACTATTTGCACTTTATTCTAGCTGGATAATACAAAGTTTATTCAAAAAGGAGACATGAAAATTTAGTTTCTTTAACCTGCAAGTTAATTGAGTCTTTTTTCTGCTGTGAACAATGGTGCTAGGAGAGGATTTAATGGTATTTTGGTTTCAGGATTAGAAATTAAAATATTAATGCAATTTAGTATTATGATTACTAAGTGTCTTGGTCTTCAGAAAATATGAAAGAAGTTGCAAGTAATTCTGTGTAACTCATTAATTAAGTACCATTTAAAACAATCAGGAAACAATTTGTTTCATGTTCAGGAAAGAAATTTTGTGACCAGAGAAAAGAGGTTATTATTTTCAGTAATTAATGATAACCTTGACCGTATGCAGCAGCTCCTTCAGGCATGACCAAATGATTTCTGGCATAGATAAATCCCTATAAAACTCCAGTCTCAGAGAAAGTTCATCAATTACATCAAACTTTGAGGACATACCTCCAGTTTCATGAAAGAGAAAATCCAACCCTCACTCTCGAGATATTCCTTTAAAAATCCTTTATACATATATTCTATTGATTAGTGATATTTGATGTAAAATTAAACATTAGCAGAATTGGTTGTACTCAGGCCAATACCATGACCTTTATCAAAAGTTGAAGTATTGCCTCTTTAATCTGTATCTGAAAAGACACGTGCCCAAAAACTACTATTGAAAATACTATTTATATCTTCATTAACTCAATCTAATTTCTCTTTCCATAATAAAATTCACCCAGTAGCAGAGCCCAAACACTAACCTGAAGAATTAGTTTAGAGACCCCTGGAGAAGAGTGACATTTTGTTCCAATTTCCCCTTCTTGTTTGTTTGAAGCCTAGACTACCCATGGCACACAGAATCATAGACTGGCTTAGGCTGAAAGGGACGTTAAAGATCACAAAGGTGGTTTTTTTTGCTTTTATTTCTATCTTCTCCTGAACATAATAAAAAATTGTACTGGGGTTTGGTTCTCTTATTCCACTCATTGTCTGTTGAAACATTTGATGTTACAGTCTGAGCAATTGTTCCTGTTTCTCCATGACATTACTCAGGCATTTGTTCTACACTGACATTCACTTACCTGTTGACAGGTATCAAAAATTCAGTATTTTCCCTGGATTAGATAATATTCTTATAATGGGGAATACCTGAAAACTATTCTGTCAACATTCTGCTTTCTTTCTCACTACTGGTCTTTTCACCACTGATATTCCTTTATCCAATACTTTATCTTGACCAATCTGATTTTTTTAAAACAGACTAAACCAGTTTCTTTTGACCTTTTCCCCTCACTTCTCTTTGTAAAGCTCTTCTTTAAAAGCCATAAAAGCCTGGATGTCAGAAGGCAGTTTTCCCAGATAGTCAGATGGAGTCCAACCTTTGAAAACTGTCTTTTTTAGGAAGCGTATCCCGTTGGCAAAGTATTCCCAAGCCTGCTTTAACACTGATATTTGAGTCATCTGTTGTTCATCACTACATCATACGCCCTATCTCTCCCTCTGTACTGACAAGAAAAAAATTGGAGTAGTCACTAAAATGAGACATAATTAGCTCAAAAGTAAGTGATGGTATTTCTAAGTTTGAGATACACTGCCAAATCAAACTGCTGAGAAAGTTTGGTGCAACTCCCTGTAAAAGAGGAAGACTCATTGCTAGTGACATTTACTGTCACAGAATCATGGAATGCCTCCAGGTTGGAATGGGGGAATCTCAAGGATTATTTGGCCCAACCTTTTTGGCAAAAGTATGGTCTTGAAAAGATGGCCCAGCACCCTGTCCTGCTGCATCTTAAAATTGTCCAGCATTGGAGACTTCACTGCCTCCCTGGAGAGGTTATTCCAGTGACTGAAACATTTTCCATTGTGAAACATCTTCCTCTTGTGTCCGCTCAAAATCTCCCCAGCAGTGCCTTGTACCTGTTTCCTCTCATCTTTTCCATGTGACTCCTTGTAAATAAGGGAGTCTCCATCTTCTTTTTGACTCCCTTTAAATACTGGCACACAGAAATAAGGTCTCTCCTCAGCCTGCTTTTCTCACAGCCAGACAAACACAAGACTTCTCAGCCTTTCCTAATGGGGCAGCTTCCTGTTCTGGGATCATCTTTATTTGGATTTTCCCCAGACTGTCCACATCTTTTTGGCACAATGCCACAACTTTATATTTAAAAAAAAAATCATGAAGTTGCAAGTTCTGCATTGAGATAAAAAATCCCTTATATAACAAGAAAGCTGTGTTTTGTTCAATCCTTGCAACTTTACATATTTCACTTCATCTTTATCACTGCCATTACCTATGGCAATCAAACATTGCTCCAAAGCCCTCTGGAGGTTATTTTAGAAGACCTGATTATTTTTAATTATCCGAAATCTATTATATTCAGTTTTGGCAGGAGAAAAAGGTGCGTCTGGACTGCTTCTTGTGCTTTAAGAAGCTCTGGGCTCCTGCAGAAGTCATTCATGGTGAATCACCTCTTTGCAGGATGCTCATTCAGGTCATGGCCAAGACACACCCAAGAGGATAGGAGGCTCTGCAGTGATTACACAACCTTGCCTGGCAGAATGTTTTCTAACCATGAAATAACCCCACAAGAGAATTTTTTGGTTTCAGCTACCAGATCACAGAACAAAGCACAATATTTAAAAGAAAGGGGGCATGAAAGCTACAAGCACAGCCTCCTGAAAGAAGGAGGAGGGCCACCGAAATGCAAAGAGGAATTGATGGTGCTCAAGCTGGCAGAGCCGAAAGCAGGGGAGTGTAAAGTATCCCTGACAGTTCTGGAACACTGAACCTAAACTAGATTTCTCTAAAATCAATGGAAAAAGGTGCTAAATGCAGGAGTCACTGGACTATCCCACAATGCTTGTGCTCAGAAGAACAATGTCCTTAAAAGCCCATTCATTTGAGATTAACTGTAGTGTCATTGTACTAATTTCAACAAAGCAATTTTCGACCAGCAATGAAGTATACCCACTTTATGCTAATGTAGATTTGATTAGCTGGCTTTCAGGATCTCTCTCTTTTTCTGGGAAGGACTGAAACTCTTCTATTTTCTTTCCTCAGGCAACCTTTCCAATTCATATTTGACAAACGAGACGAGAGATCAATTGTGTGTAGTATGCACTGAATAATGACCCGCAAAGTTCCTAAAACAGTTGTGTGTGCTCCAGAGCAGTTATTCAGGATTCTGTACACAATGCTTTGGCACTGTTACACCTGGCCAAATGCCACAGAAAACACAGCTCTGTAAAACGGAGGCAAACCAAATGGGATGATGAATCTGTGCTCATGTCACTTCTAAGCTGCCTCCTATCCTACACAGGATACAGGAACAAATCAGGATTTATTCTGATCTTTCCCATTGTGTTTAGGAAAACAGGAATGGAGCAATATGGAAAGATGTGGCTGATCATCTCCTACAAACATGAGGGCTGTGCCCTGTGCCTGTACCATTCCCATATCCTTGGCCTGGAGGAGACTTTTAGTGCCAAGTTTGGATTTCTCAGGGTTTCCTTCCAGCAGCTTGGATTTGTCAGGCTTTCACGAGTTCCTTACCTCTGCCTTGGCATGCGGATGAGGGGCTGTTTGTGGCACCTCTTGCTGAGGCTGAAGAGCTTGTGCACTGTTCTCTGGGCCTTGAGGAAGAGCTGCCTCATGCTGCTCTCCAGCTGCTCGTAGCGGCGTTGGAAATTAGAATCCATTGTCCACAAATGCATCACAGCAGATGTGTTCAGGAAATAATTCATAGGCAGCCTCTTCATAAATAATTTGAATTCATCTGAAGAAAAAAAAGAAAGCAATTAATAATCGTTAATTATGCAGCTATGGTTGTTCTTGCAGCAGAAATTAACTTCTAATTTGTTTTTTTTTTCTTGAACCAATATTCATAAACTCAGTCTTTTGAAATTTTAAAATTGAGAATTTTAAGTCTTTCCAACTAGAAAGGTTATGTTTTTCTTGGTAATAGAATAAAACCAGCAAAATACAATATTCATATAATTTAAAAATTACTATTAGAGCAAAGACAAGCATTGTCCTTATTTCTCAACCTGGACAATATGATGATTAAATAAGAATCAGAGTTTCTTACAGTCAAATCTGGAATCTGAAAGAAAATGTGCATTTAATGATCAATGTTTATTGACTCATTTGAAGAACATCACAAACGGTCTTAAAAGAAGTATATTCCAATACTTAGGACATGCAAGTAAATGCAATTTTACAGGCCATTTCTCTCATATATATGTTATTTCACCTGATACAAGCCATTAAATTAGAATTTCATAAGTATTTACAATTAAAATGGAGCCTTTCAAAGGGTTTTACAGTACTTCAAAATTTTATGACATTTCAAGAATGTTCCCATAACTTCTTTTTGGCTCTAAAGTGGTGGAAAGGGGTCCTTCAATCACAAGGTCACTGTTATTGTGAACGTGCCATGCTTTGTGACTTATTCTGGTAGCTCCAGGGTCCATACAAGATGTGTAGACAGAATCTTATTAACAAAGTTTTTTAATCAGGCAATCTATTTCCATAAGCAGAATGATTTATAACTTCTGAACCTAAATAAAGTTCCATTGAAAGGGGTCCAAATATTGGGAAAATATGTGAGAACAAGTGGCACACTTGAATGCACACATTTGTCCTTTTCCTTTCGTCTTGTTTTCGTGTATCAGAATGTTTCCCTGGATGCCCTTCTGCCTGCTGCTATCCTCCCACCCTTCACAATCCAGTTATTTCTTTTAGCTTGTTTCTGCAATGAAGTCACTCATCCCACAGTTTGGCTTTCACCCTGCCAGATGCTCCTTTTGGAGAGTCTACACTTCAGCAGGCTATGTGAAAGCAAAGAAGTGGCTGCTGCCTGAAGTAGCCTCCATCTCTTCAAATGAGAATAATCATAATATTTAACATTGGTGTAATTTTAGGTTGCTCATGGACCAGGGTTGATTGGGGAAAACGTTCACTCGCATCAAAGAATACTCCATTAACATCCTTGTTCATAAGTCCTTTAGTTTAGCCTTAGTTTAGGTTTCTTAACAACATTTTTACACAAAGTAGGCAAAAATATTTTCTTTTTTTATGGATGGAGAAAAAAAAGATCTTTTGTAAATAAGCTGCAGTGGCCCTTGACCACATCCTGAAGGACATAGGGCAGTGATGGAATACAACAGTCCCGCTTTAGCGGAGTATTTTCTGTGATGGGTGAAGACTCATAACAAAACAAAAGGCATTCAAAGGTCTTCTTGAAGGCAAAAAAATGGAAGTGAAGGGTCAAAGATGATGATTTTATGTTTAACAAAGTGGTTTTTAATAATTCCTCTGGGAATGTGTTGTTCATTTTGCCTTCATGCCTTCCTCTTTGCACAGCCCCTGTGCTGTCCTTAGAAAACATTAAGAAAGGGAAAAAGCAAAAGATAAAAGGCTCCAAATAGCTGATAAGATGAAGAAACATTTCCTTTTCCTCATGCCCTAAGTTGGTTTTTATTCTCTGTCCAGCAAGAACATCCATTCCTGGGTGTACAGCTAACAATTTGAATTAATGGGAATATTTAATAAATTCTACATTGCCAGATGAGTATGTCTGTGAATCTTAGTGTAGTTTTGGATAGAGAGATCTATTTTCTCCTTCCCAAGAGATAATTATTCCTCCCTTAGTAGTTTGGGTCAGAAGAGACATTTGTAGTCCAACCCCCACTAGATTAGATTGCTCGGAGCCCCATCCAACTTTACCAACCTCTGATTCCTTGTTGGAAATGACATTACTTTCTTTTTAGTGTTAATTAAATTTAGTCATGGGTTTGTCCACCTTTGCCAAAGGAGAGGGGAGCTGGGCTCTGTTGTTGGTTTAGTCTTTAACCTACCAAGGTTTTGGATCTAGCTGGGCAGGTCCTGATAAGCTTCAACGAACAAAAAGGGAGTTTTGGAGTTGTGGGATTTTAAAATTGACATGTTGGGAATCCAGAAGATATGGAAGGGGTAAGAAGACAATAATGCCTGGCAAAGCTGGAGACCTCCTCTTCGAGAAGAGAGTGCTGAGGGAACCACAGAACTGCACCAAACGAGGAAATAAAATTAACTGAGCTGATACAAAGGGTGTCCTTTACAAAGCACGGATCTGCAGCTTGTAAAAATCAGACAAGTTCTACCAGATTGAGGACTGAGGGTGTACATATACATATATAAAAATATATATCCTGACACCTTGGGGGGATTAGATCTCAAAGCCACATTCCTGACTGACTACCTGTTTTTTCCTAAGGTCTCTTTTACCTAATTCCTAAGGTCTCTTTTCCCTTCTGTGCCTCTGAAGCGCTGGTATATCTCCTTAAAATGAGCTTCATGAAGCCAAAACAAAGGCAGCTCCCTCAGGAGACAATGGCCTCAGAGGATGCCTTTTCAGCCCTCACATTGCTCTAACCACGTATTTAAGGAGCGTTGTCACTTTGCTGTCCTCTGCTCGGTGGCACTAATCTCTACAGCTAACAACTGCTCCATGCAGTGTTCAGAAGTGATAAGGAGGGTTTACTCTCCTCAATTTGCAATGCACTAGCACTTCCAATAAGAAAATGTGTTTTTTCTCCCTGTAATAGACATCATATTCGACTACCCTTGTGCCCTGTCTGATCCTGCTAATGAGCTCCATAATGCAGGTGAAGGACAGACAGAGATAAAATGAGCCTGGTTACATAGTGCCTGCTGCATTTTTTTTTTTAAGTCAAAAAAAAAAAAAAAAAAAAAAACAGAGAGAGAGAAGATAATATGCCCATATCTTAAACAGACACATTTCATGATCTGTGAAACTACAACATGAACTCCTAACACGAACTCCTAACACGGAGAGATGATTAAACTATTACACTCTAATCAACAATCAACACACAGTGCCAGCCATTACTGAGGATTAACAGCCAGTATTACGGTCCCGGGGGCCACAGAAATAGATACTTTAATTCATAAAATCACCGAATATCCTGAGCTGGGAAGGATCCACATGGATCATCGAGTCCAACCCCTGGCCCTGCACAGGACAACCCCAAAAACCAGACTATGAATCTTGATACCCCATAAAATCTGATTACAGCACGTCCTCTTTTATTTTCACATGGGTAGTATATGCCATACGATTTTATATATTCTTAACTAATTCTAAATTAGGCAAAAAAAGGTAAAACATTATTTGAAGTGGTGGGTCAAGAAAGTTCATTTTCTGGCTGGATGCGTCTCTTTTCACTTCCCCTTTCTGCCAGGTAAATTTTTCATGTGTCAACAGTGCCTGGAGATGGAAATGCCATCTCATGTTTCAGTGGGAAAGAATAAATGAGAAATATCATAATGAGAGCAAACATTACTGCTGAAATCAGATGAATATCAGATGTATTTAGGCTGTGAGAAATACCTAAAGCTGCAGATATGTACCTTGGATCCTCACTGTTATTGGGTGTCAGTGCTGAGTGCAGTGATTACCATTCTGCAGACAGAGCTGCAAAGGCCAGAAAAATCCAGGAAACCTCACCCAAGGATCTGACAGTGCTCTGCTACTGACGGTTTAAGTTTCAGCTTTCATGTATTTCAGATTCTGTGCTGCCCAGGGCTGCAGTTCTGAGCCTCACATTCAGTGTCACTCAGCTCTTCACAGAGCAGGGAGACAAAACAAATCCTTTTCCTGCTGAACACCAAGGACAACTTTCAGCCCCAAAAGCACAAACAATGGTGGGCTGAAGGGAGGAACAGGAAGGATGGGACCTCACAGCTTGAAGGTGTAATTGGATAATTAAACCTCAATATGCAAATGGAACAAAATAGATAAAAAAGTTAGACCTCGTAACCTGGGGTCCATTTTTGTGACTATTTTAAGTCCACCCTGAGTGTAGCCTTGGTCAGGCCCTGTCCTGCCCAAGGTGAACCCTAAAAGCCTTTCAATTAATACCTATTTTATCCCTAGCTCTGTCCAGTCTCTGTTTCAGGTCAGTCTTCTCAAGGCAACGCAACAAGGGAAAAAGGTGCCTACTCTCCCTTGGAAGAGAACAGAATCTCTCTGCTGTGAATATTTTGGTTTTCCATGGTATTTTGCTACAAGGCCCGTACAAGACTGTCCCACCTACAGAGCACACACTTCTGGGTTTTTTTCCACTGAGTGGTTTGTGGAACTTCTCCAGCCTGCCAAAATGTCTTGGGTTAGTTTGTTTCCTAAGATCCTTTGGAGGTCAATGGATTTATATCTACTTGGGGATTTAAAATACCAGGGTATTAAAGACACTGCAGGCTGACATCTGACAGAAATGTCATGCTGGAAATATGAAAATACCAAATTTTATCACTGCGCTTTTGTCTCCTAATTTCCTTTAGAGTAAACAGAGCAAATCCACCACTGAGCTTTGAAACTGTCATTCCTGAAATTTTCTTTTAAATCATATAGGCACTGTTTTACCACTCAGAGATCATCTCAGGACTAAGGACATTGGAGTAGTTTCCTCCTCACATCCCAGACATGGTCTGCACAAAGGCAGGGAAGAGCCTGAGCCTCAGCAGTCAGGGTAGCAGGGGCAGGGGGATAAAAAACAGCTCCTTCTATCTAGGGAGGTCTCAGTGATGTGCTTATGGAACACCAGAACTCCTAAGTAAATAGGAAAACTTAGGAAGAACTTTCCTAAGTAAATAGGAAAATTCAAATTTGACATGGATTTCTATGAGAGGGAAGAGAATACCGGGTTTTGTTCTTATCATGGCTGAAATTGATGTCAACATGCATGTGACAATAATTAAGTGAGGGGAAAATCGACATACAGTTTAGGAGAACATAAAGCACAGTTCAATAAGAACTGAATTCGGTAATATGCTCAGAAAAAAAACTGTTTCATAGCAAAGTAACCCACAAGAAATTTCAGCCACCCTTTATCAGTCTCCAGAAATGGCAGCTTCTGGAGAGATGGCATTCCATGAAGCATTATTCATTTTTTTAATTTAATGTTATATTTTCTGATGAAAATGAAATAATATAACCTTATGGAAACAAAACCTTTAAAGTTGGAAATTACAGCATAGTGTTTCAGTAAATATAGAATCTTGTCTAATTGTGGATTATATGGTCTACCCAAAATCAATTTCAATTTTTTTAAACAATATTCAAACCTTGAAAAAGCAATTATGTTTTCTAGGCAAAAGCAGCCTGGTAATAATAAAAAAAAAGTAAGAAATTTTTGTTGACTGAAACATACTATAAACAATTTTATATAGTCCATGTGTTTTCTAATATTAACAAGGATTTGGATTTTAGAGGGTTTTTTCATCTAACAAAGTTCAGTAAGAATGTGTATATAGGAGAAACCCCTTTTTAACATCAAATTATCGTGTCAAAATCTACCATTAGAGAGCAACTGTAATGTGCTGGTTTGTAATTTCTCTAAATGAGGCTCTAAGAAAACATTTTTCTCCCTTAAAAGTCTGTACATCTGTAATTCGTACACACATCCTCTTTTTCAATCAAGTTCTTTGACTTGTTCTAGAGGTATTCAAATTCTGCCATCGCAGCCTAGAAGTGAGTAATACCTCATGCAGGAACTGTTCTTCTTTGGCTCTAACAAAATGTTACAGTGGGATAAATGCAAAGTGATAAAACTCAGCGTGTCTTTAACACGTGAGGGTGTGATGCTGTCTGAGCAATCAGTGATATTGTCTGATGTGCTGGGCCAGGTCAGAGTGCTTCAGACAACTTCAGAATTGTTCTCCACTGCATTTCCTCTTTTCTCACTCTCATAATGAGAATTGCAAATGACCACTCCTCTCTACAAAGCACTGATACTTTAGGAAGCCAGCTCACTTCTTAAACCAGAGTTCTGGGACCAGATGCTAAATCAGACTTGGTATTTCCTTGAACAGTCTGTAGTCCAAGGAGACATGATCTCGTGCTTCAAGCGGGTCAACTCTAACATCAGATTAGCTTTCTCAGAGCCTGGCCCAGCCAGGATTTGGAAATTGCTGCAATCAAGGCTCAAGTGCTCTCAAGGAGAATAAATTTCTCCATACCCAGTGTGAATCTCTCTTGTTTCTCTGTGAATCTCCCCACAGAGAGAGCCTGGCTCTCTCTTTCCCCTCCCTGCAGATAAGGGGGCTGCTCTGAGTTTGCTGAAGTCTCCATGCCCAAGGCTGACCAACCCTTCCTGGGGCTTCTCCTCTCAGTGCATCTCCTCCAGCCCCCACCTCTCTGAGAGCACCCTGACCATGCTCCAGGTTGCTGAAGTCTTTCCTGTACTGTGGAGCCCTAAACTGGATGCAGCACCTGAATGTGGGCTGAAGAGTACTGAGGCTAATCCTTGATCTCCTGCTCTCCTCTGTAGCACCCACAATGTGGCCTCGGTACTGTCAGGCCACTTGGTTCTCTTCCCAGGAACCTTCCTGCAGAGCTGCTCCTGGCCAGGCAGATCCAGCCCCAGCTGATGCTCTGCCTGTCCAGAGCAGGATTTTTCTTTTTGCCTTGTGGAGCTTCACCAGGCTCCTGTTGTCCTGGTCCAACAGCTTGTCCAGGACCTCCTGTATGCAGCCCTGGGCTGGAAGACTTCTGTCTCACTCCTTCTAACTGGCAACATCTGAGAGTGCACTTTCTCCAAGTCATTGTTAAAGAAAGTAAAGAGAACAAGGCCTGGGGCATACCCTGGGATATCTGTATCTGGGATAGACCCCGGCTGTACTGCATTTGCCACCAGTTTTCAGACAGGATGCATGACCCCCTAACTCTGTCTCCAACAACATTCTGGTACCCAGGGTGAGACACAGTGCTGCGGATGGAAGGACAAACAGATGGGCAAAAATCCATTTGTGTGACCAGATTCCATTTGGAGAGCCTCGCTAAAAGTGAAGTAAATTACACCCATTTCTCTCCTCACATCCATAAATCAGCATTTTGTCATGGAGAGAACGAGATGGGTCACAGATGATTTGTCATCTTCTCCCTTGCTCTCCCTTCACCTCTGCTGGCTGCCAGATGACCCCCACGCTTCTCTCTCACTCCCCAGGGTGACAACATGAGATAAAAAGTTCCCAGATTGAGATAAGGATGGGGAGATCCCACTTATGAATTACAGCCTTATTATTACAGAATTATTTATATTTAATAGAAATACTGGCTGGTTTTTCTTACAGGTTAGGAGTTGGAAAGAAGACTGCCAGTTCATCACACACAACAGGCAAGGAAAACTGCTAAAGCTATTCATGTCACCACCAAGAGGGCTCTTTAAGTAGAGCTGTGCGAAGAAAAGCCATTTTGTGAAGGGATTTTTAGCATTCCAAAGTTATATTAAACTTTTAGAAATTTTCTGAATTTTCCCAAATGCCTGTAATTCCTCTGAAAGGAACATTGCAAAATTTTCCTTGTTTGCTTTGCTTTGAATAAGTCAAAAATACTTCACCTTGACTGAATAGAAATGTTTTTTGTAGTTATGTCAACATTCAGTTTCATATTATAACATCAAAGTTATGAAGTAAAAAATTTTAAAAATTAATGAATATTTCAAAATGAAGTAAATACTTTACTGCATTCCTAAAAAACAAAAATAAACAAACAAACAAAAAACACCAAAAAAAAATTCAGCAACAACAAACCGTAATTTTGTAGTTACTGAAAGATTATTCCTGGCTGGTTTATTCAAAGTACCTCTCTCTATATGTGCAAAAGTGACTCAGCATGGGGAGTATTAATATATTGTCAGTTAAAAATAGGGTAGGATAGTAAGGAGAAAAAAAAAGACAAAATAAAACCACCTTCATCCCAGCCCTTCCTACTTCCAATGCTCCATTTCACTCCTACATTCCCAAATCCTCCACTTCCTTTTCCCCACACCTATTGAAGGATAATGGAGGAGGGAGGCTGCGGTCAGTCCATAAGACTTTTTCTCTCACAATCCTTCCTCGTACTGTTCCACTACTCCAGAGGTGGGTACAGTCCTTCACTGGGTCTTTCCCACCGGGTACAATCCTTTGAGAACACACTGGTCCACAAAACCTGCTCCTGCTTGGGCTTCTCCTTCTCTCAGGGCACCTCCACCTACAGAGGAGTGGGGTCCACCATGGGATGCAGAGTGTTTGCTCCACCACGGACCTCCACGGGCTGCCAGGGGACAGCCTGCCTCCCCATGGACATCTCCACAGGCTGCAGGAGAACCTCCAGCACCTCCCATCCTGCTCCTTTGATCCCTTAAGCTTTACCTTTAAACCCCAATATGCAAATGGACCAAAACTTATAAAAATGTAAGATCTCATGACCAGTCATCCATTTTGTGACCATTCTTAGTGCACCTTGGGTGTAGCCCTGGTCAGGTCCTGATGTCCTTGTCTTGATGTATCCTAAAGGCCTTTCAGTGAATCCCTGCTTTATTCTCTTGCTCTGTCCAGTCTGTTTCAGGTCAGCCTTCCCAAGGCATCACCATCATCAGTCTGGGTGCCAGCAGGGCTGTTTCTTTCATCTCTTCTCTCTCCTCACCTCTCTGCCTCCTCTCTCCCACAGCTGCTGTGCAGTGTTTACCCTTTCTCCCAGAGGGTCTCACAGAGGTGCCACAAGTGTCACTGACAGGGCCAGCTTTGGGCAGGGGTGCCCAGTTTTGGGGGAGGCTGGCATTGACTCTGTCTTGACAAGGAGTAGCACCTGGTCTCTTCTCAACACAGGCCACCCTTGCAGTTCCTCACTGCCAAAACCTTGCCAGATAAACCCCATACATCTCCAAAAATCTTGCCCAGGAGGACTCATTCCATGATTTTCCCAATGACCAAAGTGAATCCCGTCAATCAATAATTCCCTGGTTGGTCTTTTCAGGCACTTTTTGGGGTTTTTTTTATGGAGTATTTTTTTTTGTAGTTGTGGTTGGTTGGTGATTTTTTGGATTTTTTTGTTTTGGTTTGGTTTTTTATTGATCAGAGTAATATTTGCCTTTCTCCAGTCATCAGGGATATTCCCCAGTCTCCATGATCTTTCAAAACTAGGAGACCTTACCAGGATATCATTCATCTCTCAAAACCCCAGATGCAGCCCATTGACTCCCATGGACTGCAAGGGGTCAGGTTCTCTCCAGTAACCCTTGACTGCTCTGTTTTTCACTCCTGGTGCCTCCTTTCCCCCATGCCTCCTGCTCCTGAGCTCAAGGACCTGCAGTATTTGCTGGTGAAGGCTGAGGGCAAATAAACACATCAAGTACTTCTGAAACAAATCCCAAAATCACTCAACCCATTCAGCAGCAGGCCCACAATTCCTTGTTTAATCTTTTTCCTCCAACTGTAAAAGCTTTTCTCATTCCTCTTGGCATCCCTTGCAAGCACTGGAGGTAGCTTTTCCCATCACTATCTCTGAATGCCTGGACAGAGTTCCTGAGCTTTTCCTTGGTAGCCTGTCCCTATTTGCACCTCCTGTACTGCTGCATTTTTGCTTTAGAAGTCTGCCTTGAGTTGCCCTTTTTAGCAAATCCCTAAAATTTCAGTATATGACCTGAGTGTGAGAATGGACAGTTCTGCTTGAAGATGCTGTCCTGAAAATCTGGCCAGCTTTCCAGAGCTCCTTTGTCTTCAGAGCTTTTTCAGAGGGAACACCTTCTCCCAGTTCCCACAACTGGGTGAAGATGATTTCATGAAGCCCAGGTCTAAGCTCTGCTGCTCTCCTACCCTGTGCTTTCCAAATCCTGACCATATCCTCTACAGACAGGGCTGCCCATGGATTATTCCCTCCCCAAGTAGCAGTGCTTTGTTAGGGAGAAGTCAGCCCAGCTCTGTGTCACTCCTTTTGATTGACTCAGTGCCTGTACCAAGATGCTATTGCTGACACCCTTCAAAGACCTCCGTGACTGCCTGTGTCCCACTGTTGATTTTTCAGCACGTGTCAGGGAGATTAAAGTTCCCCACGAGAAGCAGGGTCCGTAATCCCAGCACATCCTGGAATTGCTTAGGGAAGGTTCCATCCGCTTATTCACGTTGACTGAGTGGTCTGTAGCAGGTTCCCACCCTTGTTGGCTCTCTTCTGACCCTGACCCATAAATTCTCATCCCTGTTGTCCATCCCAGAGCAAAGCTCTGAACATCCAGGCTACTCCATAGCAGAGAAGGCAACTCCCTTCCACCTCGTCCCATTGATTTCACACATGGGGTACATCTGAGCAGCACACCTAGGATGGGTTTCCATCTCCCATCTTCTACTTTTGCTCTTGTTGATGTCACCCTGCACTGTGTATCACTGGGAAAGATTCCCCCTCTTCCACACAGGCTGAACCCTGTGTGACTCCTGATTCATTCCAGCTGTGCCTTTTCCTCTCTGAGCTTCACCCCGTCCATGAAATGATATTCCAGAGGCATATGTCTGTAATAATGCCTTTCCAGATTACTGCCCAACAGACAAAAAAAAAAAAAAAAACAAAACCAAACTACTTAAGGAACTCAAAACTTTACATTAAATTAAAAAAAAAATCAGTGCAGTTTTAGTTCATTCCTGTTTCATTTTTTCCTTCAAAGTAACCTGTCTCCTTGTCTCTGCTAATCATTTGCCTGCACCTTGGTTTTAATATGACTCCAGCCTTCCTTTGGCACAATTTCTTCTAACAGCAAGCCAAAGTAAACAGATAATATTGCATAAGGGAAAAACAGAACCAACAAGAGCATTCAGACCAGAAGCTCTCCTTGAAAAAAACCTTAGGAAATATCTCGAGTAGATCCAGAAGTTTATTTCTCCACAGAAAAGGTGACACGGAGCACCAAAGTCAGCCAGACCTCCTGTGTGGCCATTTCAGTTCTGATGATCTGCTGGTGCTGTAAATATGGCTATTATTTAATATAAATACCAGCTGGTTCTTCTTACAGGTTAGGAGTTGAAAAGAAGACTGCCAGTTCATCACACACAACAGCCAAGGAAAGCTGCAAAAGCTATTCATGTCAAAAATAGGCTCTTTAGGTAGAACTATACAAAGAAAAGAAAAGCCATTTTCTGAAAGGATTTTTTAGCAATTCAAAGCGATCTTAAATTTTTAGGAATTTTCTAAATTTTCCCAAATGCCTGTAATTCCTCTGAAATCATCTTAAAGGAGCATAGCAAAGCATTCCTCATTTACTTTGCTTTAAATCAGTCAAAGTACTTCACCTTGACTGAATAGAAATGTTTTTGTTGCTATGTCAACTTTTAGTTTCATATTATAACATCAAAGTCATGAAGTAAAAAATTTAAAAAATTAATAAGTATTTCAAAATGAAAGTTAAACGCTTTACTGCATTCCTTAAAAAAAAAAAAAAAAAAAAAAAAAAAAAAGTAAAAAAGTAAAAAATAATTTTGCAGTTATTGAAAGATTATTCCTGGCTGATGTATTCAAAGTAGCTGTCTCTATATTGTGTAACATCCTGTACATAAATCTTAATCTCTGCTATGCTTCAACAGACTTTTCTGTTTACACTGCAAGCTCTTCAGAGGAGAGGCCTGGCTCCTATTATATCTTCATAGGGCAGTTAGCACAACAGACCCCAGATTTAATTATTGCCATTTATTACAAATAATAAAGATAATTTTGACTATTGCTCCAGGCAACTGCACTCTCCTTGGAGTCCTGAGTGGGAGCTGCAATTAGTACAAGGGGTGAGAGTTCTGGTGGGTAAGATTTCCTAATCCCCATTTCATCACTCATTTTTCTACACTGTTTGTGAAAACCTGTTGCTGCTCCAACAGTTTACCCACCACTGCTATCATTGCTGTTCCATAACAATGTCTTTTTTTAATTTTAATCAGGGCAGTAAATATGATGGCGAGTCAAACACCATTGTCAGCTGTAAATCAAGATCTGAGAGCACAAAGCTGGAAGTCTGAGAGGATATAAACCACGGGACCCACATTTCAAATGCTTGGATGTGATTGCTGTTCATTAAAGTGCTGCCTCAATATTGTGTAGATGTTATTAAAGAGATTTATAAAAGATAGATATTTTTAAAAATATCCCACCATGATTCAGAAGCCTGGAGAAAACAAAGTGCTAAAATGAACATATATTTGTTTTTATGTTGCCATGAATTTTAGTTCTTTGTGATGCATTACTCAATTTGTCAAAGAAGTAGCAGCTGTGTTCCAAGAAATATATGTTTGAAAATAATCCAATTCAAAGAAGCAGAAGACTGCAGCTGGAAACAGCTTTATTTCTTCAGAGAAGAGATAGTAAATCTGAATTTTCCTTACCCTTCTCCCTCCAATTTAGGCTAAATCAGCCAGCTCTCCTGATCATTAAAATATGTCCTTCTCCAAAGCAAAGGATTTATCCTTTAAACTTTCTGAAGGACAAAGGGAAGGAAGGAAGGAAGGAAGGAAGGAAGGAAGGAAGGAAGGAAGGAAGGAAGGAAGGAAGGAAGGAAGGAAGGAAGGAAGGAAGGAAGGAAGGAAGGAAGGAAGGAAGGAAGGAAGGAAGGAAGGAAGGAAGGAAGGAAGGAAGGAAGGAAGGAAGGAAGGAAGGAAGGAAGGAAGGAAAGAAATGTGTGTTTTCTGCAATGTATGGTCTGTTTTTCAAGGAGGAAAGGAGGCTCAGACTTCCTTTTGGACAGGCAACTTGAGGTGGAACAATCCAGCTGCTACAGAAGCCTCAGGGAAGAAAATTCGGATGATTCTGGCAGTGGGGTAGATTTTGGGGTGGGAGGGGTGGGTTTGGAGGATTTCTTTTTGAAGCGAGGAATGCTGCAAGGATAGCTCCTCTCAGCCATGGCCTCTGCAAGAAGGAGAGGACAGGGATAAGCGTCAGTGTGGAGATGGAATTGGTGAGGAGCAGAGATCCTCTGGTCAGACATTTATATACACAGCTCCAAGGAACCTCATTTAAATGTTAAAAGTGATGAGCAGAAACGGCCTCAGACTGCACCAGGGAAGTTTAGATTGGATATTAAGGAAAATCTCTTCATGGAAAGGGTTGTCAAGTATGGAACAGGCTGCCCACAGCAGTGATGGACTCACCACCCTGGAAGTGTTTTAAAAATGTTTGGAGATGATCTAGTGTTGAACAGGGTGGTGGTGCTGGTTGGACTTGATCATCTTAAGGGTCTTTCCCAACCTTACTGATTCTGTGATTCTACCATAGATGTTAGATATGTGCATAAATATACAAACACACGTGTATATTTGTGGGTTATAGATTTACTGCTAGAAATGCCAGCCTGTCATAGGAACACAAAACCTAAACTCCTCCTCTCACAAGTCTTGAAAGTCTCCTGGTGCCACATAAAGGTGAAACATTTGCAGTCTAAATTGCAGTGAAGCCAGAATATCATCCTATAAATACAGTTGTTCTGCTGGGCAGGAGATAAAAACCTTGACTGGGCTCTGCTATGAGCTAGGAGGACTCACATTTCCTGCAATGGAGTAACTTGTTTCTTATTGTCAATCTAAATATGACCTTCACAGCAAGTTCCCTTTTCATAAACCAAAAAGCCAGACTCCACAGCTGTCTCTGTAAGTGCCAGCGTTTGAAGGACATTCCCTTCATCCTGTCAGATTTGCTTTCAGGTGTTATTTTGGTTCATTACGCCTTTAAAAATGTTTCTATCACTGCCCTTCAAAGGGATGTTCCTCAGAAGTCACAGTAAGCTTCCAAGAAAAATGTCTCAAAAAATTTATCTATGGGTTATGTTTTTTGTAAATATTTTAATGACTTCAATGTGGTTTCAAAGTAGTCCTGCAACATGGAGGTCCCACAGTCCTTTATTATCTTTCTACAGAACTGTAAATTCACTTAATGCATAAGACATATTCCTTATGGGCAGATATAGATATAATTTCTGTCAGTCCAAAATTTACCTTAGCTGAACATGCTGGGAACTCCTAAAGTTTGAAAACTGGGGAGGGTAAGTAAACATGTAATGATTCCCAGGGAGGATGAAGGAGGGAAGAGAATGAGTGAAACCGAAAAATGTTCTTGGAAAACACATTGAAGTAAATAGCCAGTGTTAAGCTGTTCCAGGGGAAGATTTAAGGAGCTATGAATCTGAACAGACAACACTGCCCTAGACAAAAAGAGAAGCCACAGAGTGACATCACTCTTAATAAAGAAAGCCCAAAGCTGCCAAGGCAGATTGGAATTCCACCAAGAACGAGAGGATTTTGTCACTAGCTTTGAAGGGAATTACATTATGTCCTGTACATGGTGGACATAAGTAAAATTATATTAGATCAGGCCTTCTGCTCCTCCTCTTATTACAATGTCATCACAGTGTTTGAAGTATCTCAGAGTGCAATGCCACATGAAACTTTAATAAGTTGATTTGCCAGGTGCAGCTTTAGCGGGAGCGGTATAATGCTTTTAGTTTGGTAACAGGGGCAATTATATCAGCTGTACCACCATTTTTGGAGTAGGACAGGAACAATTTAGACACTGACCCTCCAAAGGAGTTATGCACATCCCACCTGTTCATTTTATTAGAACAGTGGCACCTCCACAGGGGTGGAGGAGGTGGGGAGGGGAGCATCGGTCACAGAAGGAGCGGCAGCTTGGTGTATCTGCTCATGTTATTGATTAAACTTCCTGACAACCACGGAGGGAAGTTAATTACTGGGAGGCAAATTAACACCCCTGCAAGATAATAGAGAAAACAATAATTATATTAAGAACTCAGGGGGCTAAGTTTTCCTGGCCCTGAGCCTGAGGCTATAAGCAGCGTTTGAAAGCAAACCACTGCTCCACTGCTCAGGGGCAAATAGTTTGAACCATATTGATTGAAGTCTTTATTCTCAGTGATTAAAAAGCACCTTCAACTGCCAGTGAGTCAGTTCAGACTGCTCACAAGGAGTCTTTCAATTAGAATTTCGAATGGGACTCACTCTGCATGGCAATGGGTCTGTCCTGGTCAGCAGGGAGAGGCACAGACTGTTCTGAGTGACCCTGGGCACATCTGGTGTGAGCTCAGTACAAGGACCCGAGGAGGGGCATGATCCCAAACCCAGAAAAACAAAGCTTTTCAGACAGCAAAGTTGGGTTTCTGGCATCTGTACGTCGAAGAAATCCTCCAGCATTCCGTTTGAATTCCAGATTTCATTTTTAGTCTTATTTTATGTGCATTTTAGTTGAATCACAGCAGCTGGAAAAGCAGGAATATGTCACTGGACGAAGAAACTTTCTATGAAACTGCCTTCACTGCAAATGATGGGCTGGGCCTATGAATTTACAGTCTGTCTGTGGTGCCAAGCCAAATCTTGTCATCTTGTGACGTTACTTAAGATTTGGAATCTCAACACTGATTCTGAAAATCAGTCTGGACGTCTTTTTTTCCATTATAAATACACCAAGTTTCTTCTGATCAGAGCATACAACACAACATCTCTGTTTAAACTGACATTTCCAAATTATGCCTGCAGTTACCTTCTGCCCTTTTACTTCCTTTTTAGTAATTTGAAACAGGTACAAATGAGACATTTGGTTCAGGGTTTAAAAATGTCTCTTAGAATGTAGTTTCTGTTTGAGGCATTTTTGTTGGCCTTTTTGGGGGGACAGTTTTTAGGAGGGGCAGGGGCTGGTTATTTTCTCTTCTCCTGTAGTAGAAGAACCAGAGCAAACACTATAAATGCCAATTTTTTAGCTAGACACTAAATGGCATTCTGAAATCTTTTAAGACCACATCACTGTATTTTAGACAGGAGTTACTGAGGGTGTTTTTTAGCTCTTAGGGTTGTCATTATTACTGCTGGTGAGAAGGAAGAAGGCCAGGACCTGGGTCAGTGTCTCCATGATGTCAATCTACAAGCTTGGCTGCTGGGGAGAATTAGCTTTTTTATCTGGATGCAGAGAGAGGCAATAAAAAGGAATCCCACGGTGTCCTCTCCTGCTAAAGCAGTTTTAAGGAAGGATTTCTGCCACAGGAAGAGCAAAAATCTGTGCTTCATTGGGGTGGCAAACAGAACTATGCTTGATTTTTCTGATTAGATAGAGAGATTTTTAAGATTAAATTTCACAGACTGAATTCAGGTTTGATACATCTTTTCTGGGGTTGTCCATCAGAAAGAACATGACAACAATAGTTTAAAATGCTTGTCTGGTGAAGAGGAGGAGAAAGACTGTTCCACTGGTTGTATTCCTTAATGCAGTGCCAGGAGATATAAATATAATCCTTAATTAAGGTGATTCCAGAACATTAGGGTATGAAATGGTGAAAAAGCTAGTACTTATCTGATGGTGCAGATTTCTTACCCCCTGTGTATTTATGTTGTGTTGATTCCCATTTGATCTTGAAGGTCTGAATTTGTCTTTGGCCCTTCTCATAATGTATTCTGTGCATCACATCTCTAAGATTTCTGTCTTCAGCACTAGACAATCTATTTAAATTTATTTACATTACTTTTTTTTTTCTAACTTGAAATTTAGTATATTTAAATCTAACTTCATATTTTGTTTAACTGCCTGGCTTTGCACCTGCTTTCTTAAAGCATCAATATATATTTTAGCAAATTGAGTCCAGTATCTGTATCTGTTATTTTTTGATTGCTGCAAAAAATGAACAAAAAAACCAACTCAACAAATGTATCACTCTCTATTGCTGTGTGCTCAGCATCTAAGAGTATCTATGTGCAATGATTATGACTATAATTCTCTTTTCTAAAGAGGTACTAAGAGATTTGTGTAGATTTTGACATCAAATATGATCCCTTCCTATGGGTGGGTGTACTGATTGACTGTTGGACTGTCTCTGACATTGGAACAATCTTAGAATTCCTATTTTGCAGTTTCTTTACAGCCTCAGCAATCACCAAGGCAGTGCTGTCCATCTGTAACAAATAGATGAGGCTGGCAGAGAGTGTGAGGAATTCTCCCCTGAGCACCTGCACTTCCATGTGTGAGCCAACGTTTCATTTCCAGCTTTGCTTTTGCTGTACTTTACAACAGTTTGCAGCCTGGCTGTTGGAAGCAACTTCCACTGACAGTGAAAACAGAGATCAGAGCACTCCACAAGAAGCAGTGGAACATTTTTGAAGCCAGGAGAGAGGGCAGGGTCCAGTTTTATGAAGACACAGTATGTGACCACAAAGGGTTGGTCAATCTTCTGTTGTGCTTGGCTTCCCCAAACCAAGCAGATCTTAGGAGGCAGATGTGCTTAGTGCAAAGAGCATTTCTTGTTCCAAAGTTGGCATTTTACAGCTTATTTCATTTGGGAAAATATGAGCTGAAGGGGAAGCAAGATTTAGGAAAGTGTATCAGCAAAATATGATGGTTTTCCACATTTTGCAGTTTTGAAGATGGAGATATAAATTCATGACACTATTAAATGGATAGTTCTCTAAATCTCACTGCAGATTATGGAATGTTGGAGATGATCTTTCCTATTATTTTCTCTAGGTTTTGCATAAAAGTAATTATATAGGATGCAAATGCTACCCTCCAAAAATAATGAAATGGTTGGACTTCCTCATCTTCAGTATTACTGATATTTAATTCAGTAATAAGCTTATCATCTCCTCTATTAGAATCCACTATCTCCAACCCTTTCAATCCAATTTTTTATATGAGGAATTTTGCAAACATCGTTAATTCAATCACTGTAAAGAAAGGGAAAAATATAATTGGACTGAGGAACAGGATTCCAAAGTCTCCAAAGCAATCTCTGCTGAGCAAACAAAAAAACTTTGTTAACATCTTTGCAGTGCTATGTATTAACTGAGGTTCAGACCTCATTTTCAGGTGAACCTTTCAAAGCCGTGCATTTTTTCAGATGATTTTAAGTCTGTATGTGTAAAGGGTAACCAATGTTCAATAGCAAGACATCCCAGAGTTATTAGGGAATTATGGAATGCATTAGACATGAAATCCAAATCCAATGAAACCAGGGATTTAAGAACAGCTTGCACCAGCAATTCATTTCTGTTAGTACTTTGTGATCAAAGCAGTGATGCTGGGTGGATGGACAATGAAAAATAGTTTCAGCAAATATTAATGTGGAAGTTAATATCAATTTACTTTGGCTGTACTTTCATCACTTGCACTTTCTGTGATACTGAAATTTACCTTTTGAATTATCTCTGTAAAGCAGACACAGAAGTGACTGAAAAAATCAAATTCGACATTTTGAGAAGTTGTTTGTCGTTTAAAGCTGTAGGCAGATGCAGCTCAAAATATTTGCAAGGTGACTTTTGATTAATTCTGTCTGTGAAGCCAGCTTGGAGTGAGAAGTGTTTGTGTTCAGTGGTCAAACCCTTCGAGGACCTCAGTGGCTCTGGCTCTGCTCCACTAAAGCTTCTGCTGGACATCCAAGTCAAATCCCTGAAGTTAATGGACTACAAATGATTCACACATATTTCAGTGCTTTGCTGAATCCCCCTTGAACCCAGCTGTGACAGGAGAATTTATGTCCATTTTGTGATGGGTATGCTCTTTCCTTCCCTCTTGGTTGGTATATAAACTAAAAGTTTAAAAGAATGAGTTTGTCATTTCAAAGCTTCTTTGAAATTATGTATTATAATATCTATTGTACATCTTCTGATCCAGTGCTTTCCAAGGAAATATTTCAAAAGAGATTTTGTTGCCTTCAAGGGGGTAAAAATATCCATTGCTCAGCATATTGTGAAATATGCAGAGAGAAGGCAACAAGCTGCCAGTGCACGTCAGATATGTGAAAATACATGCTTGATGGAAGATTTTACTTTCATATCTCTAGGAGGTCTCATAAATGTTAGAGATTAAAAAAAAAGAAATTATGAAAATACAACTTTGCCGTTTTCTATTGTTTGAGCAGCACTACCATGCATGTCCTTATTTATTTTGATAGCCTTTTTAATTCCAAAAAATGAAATTACACTACAGGGACTGCTACTTTTTTTTTTTTTTTTCCAATGGCAATGACTAGATCACCTTAAAAGAAAATTGCTGTAATTTAAATTGTTTAAATGAAGTGTTCAGATTTCCAAAGATACTCGGCAGCCAGACGCACCAAGATTATGGCACAGGCAACGTGTGATCATGCTCTTATCCTTGTTGTCAGAATCCAGAGCCTGTGGATGGTTTTGGGGGTCTTCTTGACTTCCCTGTGTTTTAGAGCAGTGGGTCATGATCTCTGGAAAATGCTGAATTGTCAAGTCAGTGTTACACATCAGAACTGTTTTCTTTGTATATTAACTCTTTAACATTCTTAAAATCTTTGTAACATTTGTAACTTTGTAACTTTTGTAACATTCTTAAAATCTGTGGAAGTCCCAGCTACTCCCAAAATGTGAAAAAATTTTTAAGGAGTATTTTGACAGTTAATTGCTGGCAACAAATTACATCCAAGGGCTTAGGTCAAGCCTTTTTCCTGAAATAGAAAGGTGGAATTCACTGAGAAGATGAGGTAGGAGAAGCACCTGGACAAGTAGGTGCTCCTATATTGGGGCAGAAGAGGAATAAGAAAATTGGCAAATATTAAAGAACAATTAAAGACTGAAAAGGTGAGGAGGGCTGCAGGGACACTCATGAGGATTGCACAGCTTTAATCTAAGGTGGTTGGACTCCTAGTCTGGAATCTCAGGGGAACTTGGTGATAGCAGCAGGTCGAAGTGGATCATCTAGTTGTTCTTTCAGGCCACAAAATCTCATTAAAGTCTCCTTTCATGAACATCAGGAAAGGTAAATGGAGCACTGCTTGGTTATTTTTTAGTATTAGTGGTGAGAACATGGCTTGTTGGAATGATGGTCCCAGGGAGAACTTTGCTTGCACAGTAATTCAGCCAAACACCTTGAGAAATTAATGAAATTTGTTAATAAAGGTTGAACAGCTTTCATATGGATTTTTGATAAGGGAACAGCTGCTCATTTTCTTGGGTAGTGGTAGAGTCTGGAGGCACAAGATCTGATAAAGGATAAGCAGATGGTTCAGAGTAAACAATTTGAAGTAGCTCTTGTAATTTCTTTAAGATCTTGGTATATAAACTGACACTAAGAGGTTATACAAGAACTCATTGAGCTAATGGTGGTCAAATGCTTATTGCTGGAGGGCAGCTAGAGAGATGGAAAAGGCAGCCAAATTTACTAAGAGATAAATAACACACTGCTGCACATCCTCCAAAATAGGATTTGAGTAGTTAAAAAGTGCCAGAAAAGCCTGAGTGAAATGAGTCTGCACATAAGGACAAACAGCACATCATGGACTGGGATGTGTTTGGTCACATAACCTGTGACAGTCAGAGTGAGTCCAAAGAGAATTGCCAGCAACAGCAGGCCCAGATTGCAGAGCAGAGTCTCCCTGCGTGGAAACCAGGGCAATTCTTTGGTCACAGAGCAACAGAATGGCTGAGATGGTGAAGAAACTCCTGCTCCAAACCCCTGCTGAAGCAAGGTCACCTGGACCCAGGACCACAGCCAGTCAACCTTAGGATAAGTCCAAGAATGGAGGCTCTAGATCTCCCTGGGGAAACTGCCAGTGCTACATCAACCCCAGGGAAAAAGTCTTTCCTGGGGATCAGAGGGAACCTCCTGTGTTCCAGTTTCTGCCCATTTCCCCTTGTCCCATTGCTGGGCACCACTGAAAGGAGCTTTGCTCTGTCCTCTGTGCATCCTCCCTTCAGGTATTTATAGACAGCCCTGAGCCTTCTCTTCTCCAGAGAGAAGAGAACAGCCCCAGCCCTCTCATCCCTTCTTCTTAAAAAAAAAAAAAAAAAAAAAATACAGCAAACCATTCCTCAATTGTTTTATCTTGAACAGACAGGAGGAGAGATAACAGAGAGAGTAAACAAGCCATCTTAAACAGAAGATTTACTTCTTCCTCTTCAAACTAAATCCTGCCCACAGACCCTGTGAATGGCCTCAAGTGAACCCAGTCAGCCTTGCAGGTCGGTTTTAGGGGACAAGATCAGTTTCTGGAGTCAGAAGACTATTTTGTAACATGTAAGGTAAGAGAGGGTTTGGAAGCAAAAAGGGCAAAAAAAAATAATTTTCCTGTATTCACTTCTAGTTGACTCTGGAGCCCACAGTGTCATAGAAGGGAAATCATTAGTTCATTAATTTCTCTGCCATTAATAGCAGACTATATGGGCCAGCAGTGGGTCTCTGGTTTACTTTGCCCCTTCCTGCTCAGACTGAAATTACTACATAATCTGGCCTCCTTTCTAGTGAACTTACTTTTATTATAAACAGATTAGAATAAAGCGACATGTTGTTATCTCAGAAGCTGACTTCCACTGATTTAGACAAACACGTGGCAGTTTTTAAATTTTCTTTAATAAAGGTCACTTTTGTTCCCAGAATGTGCTATTAACATGGATCAGATCACACTGATATTTGCTAATAATTTATCACCATGGAAATATTGTTTAAGCTCCAAATGTTTCAGAATATGTCTCAATGGTTATAAATACATATATATATATAATCACATTAGTTATTGTAATTTGTTATATGATGTTTCTTTCATTTAGTTTATGATAAATATTATTATATGTTATTATATTATATTATATTGTGTTGTCTCGTATTAATATATTAAATTATAATATACTAATTTTTATATATATAAATCAGTGTGGCTGGAAATGCTTACAGACTATGTGTGACAGCACTGGAATAGCTGCTCAGTGCTAATATATGATTTATATGAGGCTGGCTGCTCAATGACTAAGTTATCAATCAAAAATTCACATGCCAACTTTTGTTCCATTCGCAGACCCATACAAGGTTACCTATCTCATCTTTCCATGAAAATCTTCGTGCAAAACACCTTATGAGATAAAAGCAGAAATATTCTAAGCTACCTCTGAGTTGTAGAAGTCATGCTTGGTATATTTATTAGATTAAAAATTATTTAAATCTTTCCAGGGCTAAAGAGGAGAGCGTGGCATATGTCTTAATGATGTTAATAACCTAAATTTCACACTTCTTAGTAACCACACCTACTAGCAATTATTAAATTGACAGATATATGTGAAGCTGGCATTTTAGTGATTCACCCAGCAGAGCTAAAGAGTCTTTTAAAAGCCCAGAATTTAACTCTTACCAATATTCCCCCGACATTCATGTCACAGACCTGAGCACAGGACTAGAAACGTAGCTGACAATGATTCAAACTCATAATTAACTCCATGTCCAACATACATCTTGCTGTAAGAATCCTCCACAGACCCAGACGTGTGTGGTCTTCCAGCTTGACTAAAATTGTTGTTAAGTAGGTGCCTACAAAGGACATTCTTCAGGCACTGAACAGCCCATTCAGAAAGGGCAAAATATGGCAAAATACGTGCCCCTCTGAAGAGTCAATATATTTGCCCTAGTTGGCAAAGTAGTAAATGACAGCATAGCTCCACAAATAATTAAAAGTTTCCAAATAGTCACTGGGGAAGTGTACCCAAATGTACACAAAGCCAACATTTAAATTCATGTTTCAATATTCACAGAGATGTCTGTGATCCTCCAAGGAAAAATATTGTAAGTTCTGATGTCCTCCTGCTGAAAGTGAGAATGGGGATGGGAAAAGGGCCTCAGATCTTCTAAACAGAGTCAGACAAAAGACAGCATCAGGTTAAAAGTTGCAACAAACAAAGTTTTAACTGATACTGGGTTCTTGAAATTATCAGTTCTCTTGAAATGAGGAATCAGTTTTTAACAATAAAACAAGAAAAATATAAATTAATGTATATAAAGTATTGTTCATTCACACCCTTTTACTGATATTTATTCGACTCTTCCCTTGACCACTGTATGATCTTCCTCCTTTTCTCTTCTACTGATTTGTTCTCTTTCTTCAACATAACTCATTAGAACCTGTGATTTTTGTATTTTTTCTGATTTATCCTTATCTCCCTCAATTCTTTTTTTTCCAACAATTTTTCCCAGGTCTGCTGAGCTCTCCCTACTTTTTCCACCATCTGGCCAGGCAGCTGTTTCGGGTAGCACCAAACAAGTGAGTTGTGAAAAGGGTTGTTCATAAGCTGATTTTACCTGTAGTTCCCATTCTCTGTGGGTTGGGAAGTACTGATTATCAGGACAGGTGAAATGATGTATGAAACAAACCTTGGTGCATGAAGGAAAAACTAATGTTGATGCGTTAAGTTTTAGCTCCCATGTATTTCAGGTTCTGTGCTGCCCAGGGCTGCAGTTCTGAGCCTCACAGTCAGTGTCACTCAGCTCTTCACAGAGCAGGGAGACAAAACAAATCTTTTTCCTGCTGAACACCAAGGACAACTTTCAGGCCCAAAAGCACAAACAATGGTGGGCTGAAGGGAGGAACAAGAAGGATGGGACCTCACAACCTGGAACTGTAATTGGACAATTAAACCCCAATATGCAAATGGACCAAAACTGATAAAAATGTGAGACCTTGTGAATGGTCATCCATTTTGGGACCATTCTTAGTCCACCCTGAGTGTATCCTTGGTCAGGCTCTTTTCCCGCCCAAGGTGGATCCTAAAGGCCTTTTAATAAATCTTTATTTTAGTTCTGTCCAGTCTCTGTTCCAGGTCAGTCTTCCCAAGGCATCAGTGTGGTACGAGCGAGTTGTAAAGACAACATGGATTTGGCCTGTAGAAACCCAAACCATTCTCTGAGATACAGCCAAAGAGGGAAATAAAATAAAAAAAAAAAAACATTAAAAATCTCACCAGATTCTTCAAATTCACTGTTGTAGGCATTCCAAGTCTCACTTATGCGGATCAGGTTCTCTTCCATGGCTTGGATGTCCATGTAGGGACAGTTGCACTCAGGGAATTTGGGGCCACACTGACACCAGCAGTCATTGTCCTTGCAGATGAACTCCCCCTCGGAATTGCAGGCAATGTAGCTCAGAGCTGCCTGCACAAAGTGCTCTTGCAGATACTCAGGAAGGATGACCTGAAGACCTGAAGGAAATGGAGGAAATACTAGGGTATTAAACACAAAGGAAGTTCTGGGGCTGAGAACCTTCCCCAGGTTATGCAGCAAACAAACAATTATGAAAAATAAAAATATGTGGAGTTTTTAGGACAATTTGTGCATCTGCCCAGCATTTGCACTATGTCATGTATTTCCTTTTTTAGTAATTATTTTCAGGCATATTCCTCACATTTCCCTCTCAACATGGAACATCCATCCACTAATGAGCAACCTGTATTCCTCAGAGAGAGCGTTGATTGTTTTAATCTTTCTGGGGAGATTGGGTAACATCAACTTCTCCTTGGGAAGATCTGCTGAGAGAACAGCAGCCAGAGCCTGGCAGCAGGAAATCACACAGCTGAGTTATAGTCTTGGTGTCAGCAATAATGCAGATTCTGAAAATGTTGATGAAGGGAAAGCAGCCCTGAGAGACAGGGTAAAGAGATAGCATAATCAGGAAAGGAGGTGTAAACATTTCCACCCGAATTTGGGCTTGTTTTCCACGCTTCCTTTGGCACAACAAGATGCAGCTCGTCTAAATAACTCATTACATCTCGTGATCCTGTAGGGACAAACTAGGAAGGAAGAGGGAAATTGGGTTGGGAGAAGTCTTTGAAAAATAAAATTTGGCTGATTGTTTCTTTTTCTAGCACTGGTAGCAAATTGCTCTGGGACAGTCAATTTGATGTGAAGGGTAGAGCTACAAAACCTCTAGAAAGAAAGCTCATTCTTAAATTACTAAAACTTTAACATGGAAAGGGTGCAAAGTCCAACTCTTGGGGCTTCAAAAAACTCCTGCTACGTGTGTTCCAAGTAATTTCTCATCATATTGATTGGGTATTTACTGATATAAGTTTCTTCTCCATAGGCATTTGAATGATTTCACAGAGACTTATCCCTTATTTTCAGGTATATGCAAAACTATAGCTGTAACAGTAATTTCAGAACCCTTCCAAGTCAAAACTCATATCACAACTGCTGAAACCTGGTCTGACCGACAGTGCTTTTTTCTGTCTTGTGTCAAAATTTGTAAAACTCTGCTGCTCCTTGAGTAAATTTTATAATGTAGTTGTGTGCTTGTGAAGAACCATGAGGCTGTGAAAGGAAAATAAAAAAAAAAAAACCAAACAGATCAACTCTTCCGTTGAAGAGTTTACACAGTTCTGATAATGCATTTCTCCACATGACAACAAACCACAGCCTGAGAGATGCAAAGATTATTTTCCAAATTTTAACTGACAAACATCAGAATATGCTGGTAACAATCAAAAATTATATTTTCTGGAAATATTCATGGTTCCCAATGGAAATGACAAGTTTTTTGTAAAAAAAAAATTCTCTCTGGGAAATAATTTTATGGTTTTTTTTATTTAATCTATTATGGAGAAAAAGGAAAGGGGGAAAACACATATGGAAACTTTAAGGAAAAATCATTAAATCATGGACTATCCTGAGACTGAAAGCACCTCAGGGATCATCATCCCTGAGAGCTGTTCTTAATATCTCCAATGACCTCACACTGTTTGTCTGAGTGATTTACAAACTAATACAGAAAACTTTAAATCTTGGAAAAAATTGTATATCTACCTTCAGCTCCAAATTTACAATTGTATTGTTCTCTCATGGCATAGGATCAGAGGTATACACAAATAGATACACACATTAAAGAGAATTTAGTGGGTTTTTTCATAGTCATAATTTGCTCATGCTTTATTTTTGTAACTGAAAATAAAAATTATTAATGGCCTAATCCCATAAAGGGAGACTTTTGAAAAAAATTTATGTCCTAATATACAGATTGGGAAATGCTTCTGCTGGAATTTTGAAAAAAATATATTATTTAGAAATGATTACTCTCTCCTTCCTTTTGTTTCCCCTTTCTGCTTCTTTCTATTTTTCGTTTTTATTTACACACAATTACTACTATTTGAATAATGAGTGGGCTTTTTACCTTCTGAATTTTTGAGTTTGTTTGTTTGGTTTTTTTGTTTGTTTTTGGGGGGGTTTTTTTGGGTTTTTTTTTTTTTGTTTGGTTGGTTTTTTTTGTTGTGTTTTTTTTTTTTTTTTAATTCCCAAGAGGTGGAGCCCTTTGACTCCTCTTGGTTTAGAGTATTTGAAAATGTATATGCTGCTCCTCTGATGACTCCTTTAATTTTGGTGCAACAAGGGTGTAAGCTACTGCTCGGTATGTGCAAAGCAGGCTGGGCACACTAAATGTCACTCCCAGCTCGATGGAATCTCTGGGAATTCAGGCAGTTTAAGAGATGGATGCTAAATAGGGATGCAAAATATTAACAGGACTGTTCGAATTATTTTCTGGCCGGTGAAGAAATTGTTTCTGTTTGAAAGGCAACACGAGGTTGCTGACATTTCCTTCTTCATTTTGGCTGGAACACACACACACACGCACAAAAATTAGGGAAACGACCTTTTATGAGGTAAAAGAAAGGAAAAAAAAACCCCAACAAACAGTGTGATAAATGTCACCCCATTCCAAAACAAATTAATGAAATTGCACCTACATACCTTGCAACTGAATCTTATTTTCAGGACTCTGCACCAGGACGGAGCTGACGGAATCTAGGTTGTCATAGTTACTGCAGCCGAGGGGACCCGTCCGTGTCTCTGTCACCTGGTGGAAGGGAAGGCAGAAGGACTTGCTGGATTACCCAGAGCAGGCTGAGGACCTCAGAAGATTTTTTCATTAAGTTTTCCTCTGTTTCAGCCAGAAATACATTTCAGACCTAATTATGGTGGAATAACAATTCAATTGCCAAAGTGATGAGCGCAAATGTTTTGACAGCCAGAAGTGCTGTTCCTGTCACAGAGAACCCTTACAAACACTGCAAAGTTACAGCCTTACACAAATACTACAGTAGTATGATGCTAGAATGATGTGATGCCACACCAACAGCCTAAAGACAATTTATTTTCCATAGCACCTTTCCATTATTTTGAGGTGGAGTTCCTGAGGGTGTACAGCTCACGGAGAGAACACAGCACTACACCAAATCTGTGAGCAGAGCTCAAGATGCATGAGGAAATCATGCAGGAAAACCTGCAAAAGTACAGGTTGTTTCCTCTCTGCACATATCTGGCAATCTTTAATATTTATGACAGCAGCAGATTTGCCATGTCTTTTTTTGCTTAATCATCCTGAATCAGCACAAAGGTTCTTGCACAGGGATAAGATTTGGATTGGATGTGGCTGGAATGACAATTGTGATTTACCATTTGTGGTCCTTCAGTCCTTTGCCAATCAAAAATTTGTTGTAGTCTAAAATTCCATTCTAAAATATGATTTTTTGGAAGTACTCCCAGTCCATATATAGAGTCCTAATCTCTTTATACAATAACAAGAGTGTTACCTAGATTAAATAAGAGAAACAGCCAGAAAACAAAAAAAAAGAGACGTAAATGTTGTAATGAATTTTATTCTTACTCTGACATATTCAGCATTCCTCTAAGCAATTCTTTATTTAAAGATCCATTTGTTTTAGTGTTGTTTTCCTTTGCATATTATTATTATTATTATGGTTTTCAAGCATTTCTCTATAAGGCAACGCAGCTTCATAAAGTTATATGGAATGTACAAACTATAAAGGAACTGTTACAATTCCTATCCATTCCTGTTACTCTTTTATGTCCCCTGAAATCACAAAATAAGGAAGGGTGGTAAGTAGCTTTGTAGTTATTGTGCCTCTTTTGGTTCATATTTCTTCACTCTTATCTGGAAGGCTACCACTGTTTTGAGTGATAGCATTTATAACATACATGCATTTATAGCATATATACATTGATTCAGAAGAAAATTATATAGGACAATTTTGATATGACTTACAGACAATCATTGCAGTGAAGTAATTAAATTTTTTAATGATAATGATAATAATAATAATAGATAATGCTCTATAAATATGTCAATAAATAAGGAGCTTTTCTAAATGGTAATTTTTCATTCTAATCTATATATTTATATTATTCATTCTTTTACTTTTCCAGGTACCTTCACACCCTCTGTCAGCTGCCTTGCTCTGGTACTCTTATCTTCTGCACAGAAAATACATTTCAAGAAGAAATTCAAAATGAGTAGTCTCAGTATGTAAAAAAAAAAAAAATGCTAAAGAATATAAAAGTCATCCAACCTTCAGCTTTTGACAGATGATAATTCTGTCAAAGATTTACAGGTCAAAGCTAGGCAGTTACATATGCTTTTGTATACTCTACACAAATCCTCCTCCACAAAGATGGTAAATCAGACAAAATTGTGAGTGATTGATAAATGAAAGCCTCAAATTTCTATCAAATTTTGAGATCAGGTGAAAGAATTTGATTTTCCTAAATTATACACTTACAGACTGATAAAGACTATCTAGTTCCAACTCCTGACACAGGGACACTTCAAATAGACCAAGTTGATCCAAGCTCCATCCAACCTGGTCTTGGACCATTTGGGGTAACTTTGCTAATAAAAAGGCAGACTAGAGAAGAAGAAAAAAATTTTGAAAGGCTAAAAATAGATTAATTCGGGTTTGAGCCAAGTGTTACTGATGATTTTACTTTTTCTGTTTCAGCAACAATAGGAATGAAATTAGAAAGGTGATGGCACGTCTTTAATTATCTTCCAAGGAGAGAAGTGTGACTATGTTCAGTCCCAAGATCACAGTTGAAAACTATTTTGTCAGAAAGGGTATGAAAAAAAAGATGAACCAAAAAGAGGAGAGGGACAGGTAATAAAATAGAAATGCAGATTATGCTGAGATGTAGCATGGCTCAGAAGTGACTGACATTGTGCAAAAGAGCACCAGAACCCCACGCTTGTTTTGCACGACCTGCAGCCCACATAGAACATTAACTCACAAAGCAAAGCACCACAGAACAAAGTTATTAAATAACCAAAACCCCCCTAAGAAGCAGTAAAAAAACACCTGTGAAATCATCTGACACGAAGCAGGCAGGGATGTTCTCCAGTGCCTTGTTTTCAGAGATGATCACAGAACAGGTGTCCCTCGGCAACACAGTTTTCAGTTCCCAGAAATAAACTCTAACATTTGGCATTAATGAGACAAATGCCTACAGTTTTCAGTCAGTTAAATCTCATAACCATGGTGATAATGACCCGATTATAAGTGCACTGAGAACATACCTCCTAGCACTTAAGCAGGACTGAATTCTTGTGATATCAGTGGGTAGTATTTCCCTGGGAAACAGCCTGCTTTTTTTTTTCCATGATAATTAAGCCTACAGAAGACTTTCCTAATAATAGGGAAACACATTTCTGCAGAGGTTTTGCTCCTGGTGCGTCCTTTCAAGCTCACATAGCTAATATTCCTAACAAAGTGCCCATGCAGAGGTGGTGTGTGCCTTGCATAAAGGACTGTCCTCTTCAGCAGGACTCTTTAAAAATGGATTTGGCTTCTGAGGACGAGGACTGAGCCAGCACAAAGGAGGATGAGGCAATGCTGGTCACTGCAGAACAGGCAGCTGCGCTCACATTCACATAAACCTCTTTAAAT
Source organism: Sylvia atricapilla (assembly GCF_009819655.1). NCBI lineage: Eukaryota > Metazoa > Chordata > Aves > Passeriformes > Sylviidae > Sylvia > Sylvia atricapilla. Next base: position 7,219,829 of record NC_089148.1, read on the forward strand.
ACTTTAAACATTCAAATAAGGATTTAGAGCAAACTCCTCATGTCTGTGTGAGGGAGCAAGGTCTGCTCTGAGCAGCTGTGCTGACAGCAGACGGGGCAAAAGTGTGGAACCTGAAGGCTCTGGGGTTCTCCTGAATACCATGATGGAGCTGGTGGCTGCGTCTGGTTGACCTTTGATGTCTTTTACCACCATGATTGTTATAATTCCATGACTCTCCAAGTTCACCTCACCTTCAGGCCTTGCCCTGCAGCCCATATTCACACCCCTCTGGCCCCTGCCCATTCTGCAGTCAATGCTCATTTCACCTTAAAAAAGAGTTATCAAATAAATAGGCACTAAATGTACTTTCTATTCAGATGTGGATCTCCTGCCAGCTCTCTTCTTTCTTTCCCCCCAGGCTTGACAGTTTTTCACAAAAGCACCTTTATTCCAGCACTTCCCTTTGCCACGCAGTAGCTGCTGCTCCACTGCCCTGTTTTTGCCATTGAACATATTAAAAAACTCCCGCTAATGAATGTGTAATTAAAATAAATCAAATTTTCTGAATGTTCCAAGCACTGATACTTTTCCCACCATGGGCTAGATGAATGTTTCTGAAGGAGGTACAGACAAACCAGAAGCATTGACAATGTCAGGGGTTGGATTTATGTTTTCAGTAGGAATTTTTTTAATTACCAGGAATCTAAAACAATACCTCAAAGGCATGACATATTTTCAACAGATTTTCTAGCAGCATAAGGCTGACACTTTAATTTGAAGAGCCCCCTAACTCGGGAAACCTGGTAATACTCCCATCATATTTTTCTGTCATCTGTAAAATGGAAGAGAAACAGTAAACTTGATCTTTCAGCAAAAGAGATAATTGCAAAATTTCCATTAACTTCACTAGGAGGGAAATGGGGAGTTCTTTCAAGTTTCTGAGCAAAGAGATGACTTCGAATTTTACTGAATGCAGCACTAAAGCTTCCCAAGAGATCAGTCTAACCCTCCATTCGCACGTCTTTGTTTCTACACTGCCAGGAATTTAGTGTGAACCAGGTTGCTACCTTAAAATAAGAAAGAAAATGGAAATGTATTCTCCTTACACAAAGCATTAAACACCTCGGAAATCAGAATATTTCAGGAACTGGAGATGAACTCCCACTATTTGAATTCTGCTCTGTTACATCTGTTGAAAATGCAATGATTTTTAGGGCTGTTCAGGTCTGCCTGATAGGGAACAATCCTGTCTCTGATCAAGTCCATTCCCCACTATCTGAGGGAGCAATATCTTGTCTGTAAATTCCAGGAGAATCCACAAGAATATTGGAATGAGTCTGGCAGCCCTGACAGCTCTGGCACCACAGCCATGATTTTCCCTTTTCAAGGACATTTTCAATCCGCTGCCTGTCAGATGCCACACTCCCATGCAGCCTTCTGGATTGTAACAGGGAAGTTTGCAGGAAATGAGGCTGCTGGAAAACCAGTCAGGGCACCAGTGCCAGAGCCTTTATTTCCTGCACTTTCAGAAATCAAAGATGCATCAGCCTCAGAGAATGAGGACAGGCATTATCTCCAAAAGAACAGGTTATCTCTTTTAATTAATCTTGAAGAAGAGATGACAGTGAAGTTCTCTTACAGAGAAATAATAGAGTTAGCAAAAATGTAATTTTGTTTCAGTCTCCATTTAGCTACTTCTCCTTGCTCATATCTTACTTAAATTAACACTAATATTATTTTTCCCCAGCTTTTATTGCCTAAAGAGACAGCTGAGCAACAAACAGTAAATGAAATCTATATATTTGGTTTAAAAGATAAAATTAGAAACAGAGAGAACAGCGCAGATACAAATTAAAATAATATTTCACATTCTCAAGGTATCTGCAGAAAGCAAAAGCAAAGATGCCTACTCGAGAAAAACCCAGTTCACAACTTTCTATTCTTTTCCAAACATGATTCCAATACTCTAAAAAGAACAAAAGGCTCCAAAGAAATTTGGGGGCTCATATTGTACAGGTTAAATATCTTCTTACATTTAACCCAACTGCAAAATCCTGTGCAAGGAGTTCACAAGAGTATTGGGTACAGATTTGTATCTTCATGGACTAGTTCCAATAGGTAATGCTGGGGCCATTGGGATTTTTCACTGCGTCCTCATTGGTTTCAAGAAGACAAAATTATTTACCTATGTATAAGACTCACAGATAATATTAGTCATAATAATACTGCAGTTGAATGGATTTTTTTTTTTTATTGTTGGGAAAATGTGACTAAAAATATAGTTCTTCCTAAATCAGGATGAAAAGTTAAAATGTTCCCTTTCTTTTTGAGGTGTCAGGAAAAAGATCCTCTTGGTAAATACAAAAATCATCTTTGGATCATTTTGGAACATTGTACCTTTAACGTGGTCAGTTTTTAAAATCATCTAAATACTATTTTTAAGAGAAGAAAAGAATTTTTAAAAAAACCCAAACTTTGCCAAAAGGAAAATGTGACAGGTTAACATTAGGTCCTAAAAAGATCATGAAAGGCATTTAACATCTTGAAGCTTAAAAATCAAAATGATAAGGGCAGGTTAATTAAGAACTCAATTTTCCGTAGAGATTTTACCTTTCATTATACATTCCCGGGCTATTCTAAAACTTGGTCAGAATACTCTTTTCAGCAGCATCTTTAACAATTCACTAATTTAAGCTGGTCTTACATTTCCTGCCCAGAAACTCGTGAGTTATTTGTGCTGTCCGAGGCACTCCAACACCTCGCTGGCAGCCACGTCTGCAGCAGGACATTTCTCATGTCCATTTTATTTTGCCATCAAACTCCCCCTCCCGGGGTTGTCATCCCAAGCTCTCACAAGGAATCACATTAGTATCCATAACATGGGTGTCTGCCTGGCTCACAGAGATGTGTTCAGGGATTTATTTTTAGGTTATATCCTCATTACTTCCCACACATTTATTCCCTCTGGTAAACGATTGTTAACACATTTGCCCTTTCTGTCTCATTGGTGTGGCCAACTCTAAATTTACAGTCTAGCTAAACCCTTCTTTTTATGCAACTGGTTTTTGGTGTGGTTTCCTGCATCTTTTCAGGCCTACCTACAGACCAGGCAGCTACAACTGATCTATAATTTAATCATTAAATCCTTATCAGCTGTTCAAGCTAAAGGGAATTGAGCTTTGCTAAATTAGTGTTAGAGAAGAAAAACAACTTAATACCGTAGCTTTAAACTTCATTTCATATGGCTGCTTCATTCATATGGAAAGTTTTGTCTGAGAACCCAGTGAGTCTCAATATTGTTATTCCATGAACTAAACTAGAAGAGATATTTTAATGTACAGAAGACTGCTCTTAGAATTAGGCTCTGAGGGCAGCGTTACCTGGACTAACTGCAGAGCTCAGCTGGAAAATCCTTCACATCATCCTGATTCATGGGAATAGAAAGACCTATCAAACACCAAGACCTGTTCATTAAAACATACATGAATGTGTATTTCCTACTGTGAATAGGAAAACATATTTAGAATATAGAATATAGGATCTTGTCCAAGGGGTTTTATTCATTCCTTTCTGGTCCTCACATAGATGAGCCAATGGCAAGGGCAAAGAATGACGTATCATAAGGGCAACTGCATTTCTTCCATCAAAAAAAAGACAAAACAGAAAGAGAGCCAGAGTTCCTATGAGCTCAAGAATCTAGGGAAGGAGGGAAGTTCAGAAGGGAAAAGAGGATACCTATGAAAAGAAAGCAGCACTTATTGTCAGGACTGCGGAGCCCTGTGGGAGTGAAAGGACTTTGTTCTGCTCAGAATTGAAAGAAACTCAACCACCTACAGGTTTTGCTTTGTTTCTATGCAGATAGCCATGTGAGGTAGGACATTCTTAGATACCTAAGATGTCCAGTTTCTCTCATGGTACGGAAAAAATAACTCTTGTAAAAAGCCTTTTGACAAGAGCTATTTTCTCAATGAAAGGTCTCACACACATAAATATGTGGATTAAATTCATATATGCCACTGTATATTTTCTTTATGCCATTTTGCTTATCAGAATGTTTATCTCGTACGTGTGCACAGTTATTTCCAAGCCATTACACAGAGGTATCAGGACAGAACTCTCAGGTCACACACTTCAGATTTGTCAGTTTGGGATATTTACATCAAGGCAGGAAATATCCTCCCCAGTGTAAACCAATACCAAAGAAGAGCAGACCAACACATTTTATTTTTTATGTCTGAAGGAACATGGGCTATTTATTTCTGATGTTGGCTCAGTATTCTCATGAATGTTGTGTTTCAAACAGAGAACTGGAGAATAAATGCTTTTTAACTAGACTAAAACATGATGGGAAAAATACTTTAATGGTCCGCTTCAAACAATTCTCTCTATTATCCTTAAGGTTTTATCATCACCTAATTTTACACATTAAGAATCTCATGAAAAGTTGAAGAAAAAACATGGAATGATTTCTCATTTGCTAGACTCTAGACACACTTGGAGAAGATAAAATTAAATTTCCTTGTAAATTTGCATATTATTTGGGAGACACTCATATCCTCCATTTGGTGGAATTATTATAACTGTTGGAAAATTATGAGCTATTATAAGCACAACAAAAAAGGGCCTTTTTATTATCTCTTTTCATATTACTTTTAATAAAATTCAAAGGAAGAATACCCAAAGCCCATGTAATATATTAGCTATTCCCCGGGAACTAAAGGGTTAAACCGGGCTGTCCAGGAAGAGATAATGAATAAGAGTTTGATAAATTGGAGAGGTAGTATTTGAAGCTGACTTGTGGAAACCCTGATCTCAATGATACCAGCATGAATGAGAAGAAACTTCCTTGACATCGTTTTATTCCTTGCATAAGGTCAGAATCTCACCATGAACAATTAGAAACATTTTTTGTCTTGCTCTCATGGATTCTGTTACAAAACCTATGGAACAGTGATGAAATTCCCAACCTTTCAGGCATTAAAGATCTGGAAATAATGATTGCTCCACAGAGTTGAATGTCTCCTGGATGAATAATGGAACCTTTCTTAAACATAGTTCTGCTTCAGCATGAAGAGGCATTATATGCATGATCTTAGAGGAGTCTAAATTACAGTTTTGCTGTCAGACATGCAAATTCTGCTGGAGCTCCATGAGAACGGTCTACAAGGTAAAAATAACAGTGAAGTGCAGAAGATGGCAATGATATAACACTCAGTGCCAGTTAACTGTGAAGGATTCCCACACAAGGGATAATTTTTCATGCTAAATGAATAGATCAAAGGGAATGATTGCAGATTGAATCATAAACCATAATAACAAAACATGCAAAAATGTATTACAGCCAAAAATTCCCTAGGAAAAACAATGTGAAAACAGAAAACTTTTCACAGCCTTTTATTATTCTCTAAGCTGATTTTCTTCTGGTGCAGAGTCTCTATTCACCTGAGATATTCTTTCTATCTGACCTCTGTGCTCATACAAGATGTTGATACATGCTATCTCCTATTTCTGAGAGCTCAGAGGCAGGAAAATGTTCTGTGAATTTTATAGTTCTTGCCTGACATTCTCTGACCTGCTGGCAAGCAGTTGCTGCCAATTAGAGGGTGGAGGACAGACAGGCAGGGTGCTGAAGTTTCCCAACCCATACCCAAGCCAGCCAGAATAAAGATCAAATTGAAATCTGTACAAATCTGAGTGCCTTCAAATTCCTGATGGAATGCTATGTCAAACTGCACTGTTCAATATGTTCACTGTGGAGCTCTCAACACTAAAACCCCTCTCCATCTCCTGGGTTTATTTACTTGAGTTTCACTTTTTTTAGGGAGAGGAAAAAAAAAAAAAAGACTATGGAACATTTAAGGAAGTGCAGTGTGAATTGTTTATAGGTTTTTGACAACTGTGTGGCAAGTGTTGCGTGAGTGCTGTCAAGGTTTCTCGTTTACATATGTATATTTATAGTCTGCTCAGGGTTTGGCAGTCTTCATCTCCCTGTTTGTTTTTTCACTCTTGTGTCTTGACTAAACTCATAACTAATAGAGGAGCCCTTCAATTTGTTTTGCTCCATCATGTAACGTATTCTATCGTATTCTGCTGCTGTTCTGTGGTGTTTGGGGATGGGTTGTTTTTCTATTAAGTGGAGAATAGTTATCCAAAATCTTTCCAAAATGCTTATCCAAGCATCTCTATTACGTGCTATTTTATTGTTCTGAAGGCATCTCTCACGCTGTGCTGCCAACGAGCTGCAGATGCTCTGACTCTCTGCACTCATCACTCCTCTGCACACTCTGCTGCAAGGAAAATGAGTGTGGCTGCTCCTGGAGGCTGCTGAGACACATCTTTAATGAGTGTCTCATGCTGCAGCTTCTGTGAGGGACCGTGGCAAGTGATGCTGCTGAGTGAGCACTGAGAGGGATTAGTGGAATGTTACTGCCTCCACTTCTCGGTCTGGGTTTGGAATCACAGCATCCCAGACTGGTTTGGGTGGGAATTAAATTAATTAATTTACAGTTAAATTCCTTCTATTTCCCCTCTTTTCCAACACAGAAGTGTGTCAAACAGGTATCTAGCCACAAATTTGAAAATCAGGTTTCAGTTTCTCTTCCCAAAGATGATCAGCTTGTGCCCCCCACTGCCAGGAACATTTTCACGACCTCAATATGACCCCAAATCTTCTGTTATGAGAAACAAAGCCAGAAGCAAAGTTCAAAGAAAGCCACAATCTCAGATGAGCCACTGGAGATGAAGGCTCTGATGATGAGACCCAAAGCAGATGAACATTAGAAAGAAGGACAAGAGAAGAGGAGGTAGCAAATTTTCGTACTGAGAGATAAAATAAACTGAGATGTGGACAGTGAGGAAGGAAGGCAGTGGAAATAGAAATTATTAGGATTGGTGTCATAGATTCACACGAGAGTTTTGAGATGGGAGGGAACTTGAAGCCCATCCACTGCCACCCCTGCCATGGGCTGGGACATCTTCCACTATCCCAGGTTGCTCCAAGCCCCATCCAACCCAGCCTTGGACACTGCCAAGGATTCAGGGACAGCCACAGCTTCTCTGGGCATCCTGAGGCAGGGCCTCACCTCCCTCACAGGCATTTCTTCCCAGCTAACCCTTCCCTCCTTCATCTTAAAGCCATCTTCCCTTCTCCCACCACTGCTTCTCGTTGTCAAGAGTTGCTCTCCAGCCCTCTTGAAAGCCCCCTTTGGATATTTTAGGTTGCCCCCTGCTCCCTTTTCTCTCACTCTGTGAAATATTGAGGGCCAGATTCTCACAGGAATTGTGGTGGTTTACATCTGCTCAAGAACTGACCTCTATGTCACCTTACAGAGAAAGCAGCCCTGGAGATTCAGTTTAATTAAAACTCAGCTGTCCGAATGAATAAAAGGGTTTTTTTAATACTATGAACTTAAATTCCTCAATAAGATATGGAAATAGATCCCTAACCTTTTGCTTAGTGTATTCTTAAAATCAGTGAACAGTCCACACATAGTAGTCACAAGATATCCTGCTATACCTATGGTGAATTTAATCCAAAGATCCCCAACTGTTTCCACATAAAAAAGTATCAAACCTCAGATATTTCATTTTTATAGTGACACAAACACAAATCCCATCCTGTGCAGTAGAAGATGGTACAGAGACTTCTTAGCTACCTTTGGGTACCACCAAAAAAAATCTAATTGCAGATCCTAGTCCTTCTGGCAAGCTAAAATAATGACCCAAATTTAAATTTAAAATTCATACCTAGCCATATTAACAGCAAGCTGGGTTTGTGAAATTCATAATATTGAGTGACATTTCTAAGGACATCAGCAAAAGTATTCAATTGTCACAGAAATTTCAGGGAAGGAAAACATTTGAGATCACAATTCCCATATATTTCCTAAATTTTAACTTCTCCTTGCAAAACTGTTGAGCTTTGGTCTTGTATGAAGGCACTCTGATCTCCAAGGGTAGTGGAGAACTTAGCATTTCATAATGGTCCTGAACAATGGAAATATCCTTGGAAATCTGTCTTGTGGCTCTTCCTTGACATTCTTAAGTCATGTCACCACACCTACACAATGAGGAAACATCAAATTTTTTGTGAGGATCAGTAATTCCTGCCTCTTAACTTTGCGGATTGTTACAACTAAATTTACATTTGTGCTTCATTTCTTCAATGAAGTCAATAAAAAGCTCCTATCACAGGACTTTCCAAAACGATGTTTCTAACTGCAATTTTATACTTTAAAGCTGTTGCTGGGCAATTTTTTTCCCTAGTCTTTGGTCCTTTACAAGGTTTCACAACTGTACACTCCTAAATTCAACCTGCAAACTGAATGGATAAAGGGAGGGCGAGAAGGGTTTGAGATCTGGACTTCAAAAGCTTACTAAAAACTGGCTGTTTATACAAAACCGTTGAGATCTAGAATGTGCCAGAAGTCTGACAAAAGCTCAAGGCTTTAGAGTATTTCAGCATTTCTACTTTTGATTACGGCAATTACTTGAATTCACGGAAAAGCACATGCAAATAGGAGGGATAAAGAAAAAAAAAATTGAACCAAGCAAGCTTTTTCAGACAAAACAAAGAAAACAGAAAAAAATAAGGTCTGTATTTCAGTCTGAGTTTTGAGTGAGAAATTAATTTCATTACACTTAAGTTTCCTCTCTAACAGCCCACCACGAGTCATTCACGGGTTAATTATAGATAATCAGATTTAGTTAGCACCACAATAGAGCCGTGTTCTTTGTAATCTAAACTTCTCAGATAAAACAAAATGCTTAAATCTCTCATAGCAAAGAAAAGAAAAGTGGTTTGGGGGAAGTAAAAAACAAACTGCACAATAAAATTTAATTGGAATTACAGGGCACGTTCTCAGGGATGTTCATTCTTTCTCACTCAGATGGAATAAATGGGCTGTAAATAGCTGTAAATAGCTGGTGGAAAATTCAATTTATGCATCTGTTCTTCTGTTGCCTCCTGTTCCTTTGTTGCACTGTGGCTGTCCCAGAACTGTTTGGACTCTACAACAACACCTCTGCTGCACTCACCTGGCCCAGCTCCCACAGAAGGAGGTGTATTTTGGGATGGAAGAAGATTTCCTCCAGGAGGCAGCTATGGAAGAGCCTCACTCCATTAATGGCAGTGCTGTAACATAACTGTGTTTATAATTTTGCAGAATGCAGGGAGACCATTCAGTAATATTTAATTTACCGTGCAGCCAGGGTGGTTTTTACGTGTTCTGCACGATTGTTTGGACTCATTGCAGATGTATGTTAGGGACAGTGCCGAAGTTACAGCCTGCAGCAAGCTGGAGTCATGGTCTGTAGTAAAGCATCCCCCACCCCCGAGTGAGCATCTCGGTATAAAGAAAGAGTTTCACTTTACCTTTAGACACTTTTGGAAGTTTACCTAGAACTTTCCATATTCTTCTGACAGTGATTAGCTCAGTGCCAAGAGACAAGCATCGGTTGGACCTTGTCAGCATTCTTCAAATCCTTCACAACCTCTCCCTATTGGCACTAAGCCAAATTGTCCATCCTAAAACATTCAGTATTTAGGAAGGAGCACGAAGGAACTAAGGGGCTTTTTGGAGTGTTTCTAGCAGGGTGTCAGAGGTTTTCACCTGTGGGTGGCTTTTCTTTTGTTTTATGTAACATTTGTTATTTTTCACTTATTAAACCTTTTACTTTACAAAACACCTCTGAAGAGCAGTCTGGCTGAGATTATTTTAAGCCAATCTGCAAGGGCTGGACCCTCAGAGATCCATACATTTACAGGTGGCTCATGACACTGGACACATGTTAAACTGTATCAGTGGTCATCTGAGAGGAGTATGCTGCTGAAATTTAGGAATTTTATCCTGCTCAGGAAGAAGGATAAAATTCAGATGTGGTGTGCACAGCTGGTGGGAGTGTGGCCACACCACCCAGGCGAGCTCAGCAGGGTCATTCTGCCAGTGGGCAACGACAGGACATAGGGAATAGATGCTCCCTTTATATTCTGTATCCAGATTCTGTATCTGCATTTTGCTCCCACAACCCGGCAGGGTTTTCTCAGACAAGAGCAGAGCACAGCCCATCGTGCTAATAGGTTGTTAATAAGGAGAACGAGCAGCCATCGTGGTGCAGCTGAGGAGAGATTTTTTTCCTAGGAAAACGCCTCCCAAATGAGCGTGCCAAGGAAGAGATGTTGGACATGTCATATTTCAAACACAACAGGCTGTATGTTCATGTAAATGCTATGCAAATGAGACACAGCCCTCAGGCACCTGGTGAGGTTCCAGCCAGGCCCTGGAGGCTCCAAACTGTTGATTTAACACAGAAGCCTTAGCGCTTGCACTAAAATGCATGTGCTAAAATCACACTGAAAGAATGTGCGTGTCAGAGACTTTGAAATATATTAAATATTGATACGAGCTATGGGCTCCTCCTATGGACATTTTGATTTCCAGTCAGATGAGGTTGCCACTGGATGATGTTGCCTCTTTTAATGTGGAATAAAAAATGGATTGTCTACGTGATTAATGCAAAGCCTCCATCAGCCGCAGCCTCGATGCTACTTTTAAGGATAATTATGTCACGGGTAGTAGGAGAAATAAAAAAATTACAAGAAAGGACATAGAATTAATGTAGGTATTTGTTTAGAAGATACATCACATGTGGAAAAAAATTAGCTTTTTTTCTTTAGGAGAAAATCTGCAATTTTTTTCATACATATAGAGAAAAAAAAAGAGGTGTGAGTGTGATGTAGTCTAATCTGAAAAGGGATGCTTCTTCTCCCAAGAAGGAACACGTATTGGCTTTATTTGTGGGGAGTTGCATGGTTTTGGAGGAAAGAAATTATATTTGTAATTTCTCTTCTCAAATAATATTTTAGAGGTGTCCCAGCCATCAAGATAGCTGTCTCTGAGCACTACAATCAGAAAGTATGTTGGTGTGCAAGCAGTTGTGCTGCTTTTTCCTAACTCCTGCTGCAGTTTCAGATTGGCCATCATCACAGGAAATGTGACAAACAATAGGTCAAATAGCAAAGCAAATTATCCCTGTTCATTTTGAAGCCCTAAACTCCAGGAACTTGAGTGGCAGATTTCGCCTGTGCACCAGGGTGCTCTGATTTAACTGCAGATGTCAGGGCTTTTGATTTCTGTTGTAAGTCCTTTCTGTTCTGTATCATATTTTTGTTCGATTGGTTTATTCAGATATCCACTCACAACAGGGTAGTTATGTTCTTCCTAGTAAGAGCATGAGCTATACGAAACATTTTTGATACCCTCAGCTCTCTCTTACTAAAATATAAATAACTATGGTAGTTATAGTAGTTAGTATTGTAGAATCTAGAATACTGCATATAAAAAAGCCATCCAAAATTAGTAAGAAATGACAGGATCAAATACTAGCTAGGTCCTGAATATGATTTTTTTTTGTTGCTGTAGCTAACTAGTCAGCAATTGAAAATGATTGCTGGGAAAACTTCTAATACTACTTTAGAATTTTAGAGGTATCTCAACCTGTTTCAGTACCTTTATTTTGGATTTCTTTGATGCTGATCAGAAGGGAGTTATGCCACACTGAGAGAACTCTCCTTGGGCTCCCTTGGCAAATCCCTCGTGCAGTGGAAGGCTTTGGGCAGAGCTCTGGTGAGAACGCCATACAGGGGAGGTGTTGGTGTTGGAAATGATACAGCTTTTAACATTTTAAACTGACTTTGGCCAAGGGGGTTGTTGGTCTTCGTCCAGAGGAAGGGAATGAAAGTTTCTTTTCAAAAGACTCTGTTTGCTGGTAGAGGCCTATGTAGATGTTAACATCTACAGCCTGGGAGCAGCTCATGAGGATCTAATTTGCATCAAAGGGATCAATACTCACAGGAAACCAAATACTGAGAATTGTGTGATTTGGGACCAATGAACATTGAACCAATGAATTTCTCTGGGTTTTTGTCTGTATAAGGATGTGAAAAGTCTAGTAAAGAACAGTGTGTGATGGAAATATTTACTCTGCACAACCAGTGCAATACATGGATGAAATTATTTCTGTTGCACACCCTGGCCACAACAACATCCTGTGCAGAATTAAAGTAATGCCTTAATTCTCTAACACTAAAAATTATGGTGGAGAGGCTCTTTTTTCCCCACAATTTTTGGTGGTGCTGGGACTTACAAAGCTGCTCAGGAGTCTGCAGTGCAACAAGCACTGGGGTCACTCCTCCCTGCAGGGAGGGCAGGCTCTGATGGTCACCCTGGTCCCCAGGTCCTTCAGGCTGTCACTTCTCCCAAGCCAACCCTCCAGCTGGGACAGAGACCTGCTTCTGCAGCTGTATGGGAAGTACCCTAACTCAGATGTCAGTATTTATGTTTTAATGAATAATCTTCAAATGTGCTACTTACTCCCTTGATCTAAAACTTTACTTGACGATGGTTTTCCAATTTGAAAACAGCAGTATTTCAAAAACCTGTGCATATAGAACAAAATAATAATAATGCCTTCCTTGGCTGTTTTTGTGCTCCTGTGTTTCAACAGAAACAGTTTTTTTGTTCAATTAAATGTTCTGACAGTGAAAATTTGTCATGCAAGTGTTTCCAGCCTCTCAATGAAAGCAGTGGAAGAAGCCAGGGTTTCATTTATCAGCACTGGTGCATCTAACATGAGAACCGTTTCCTGGAGACTCCTGCTGTCAATTCACCAAATCAGATTTTCTGGTGGACTCACATTTGGTCTGCATCCACCTCAGCAGGAGGCTGGAAAGAAATCTTTCATTTGTAACGTTTGCAGAAATCTTTGGATATGCAGAAGATTCACTCTGTAAATTGTAGGTGGGCAGGTTTGAATTTTGCATTGTAACACAAATTTTCTTTAAAATATATCAGTGCCTAGAAAGGGCAGATTTCTTTCAGGCAGCATTTTGTCTCTACAATTCTATGTTCTGCCACTTGAGTTACCACTGGTTGCAGTCATCAATTATCTTCACAAAGAAGGAATTTTTCCATTTGGAGGGGGCCTGGTTTTAAAGGTTGCTGTACATTTACATAATAAACAGGTTATGAAGATAAGTCACAGCTGAGGGATGAGTGATACCATGGTGTGCAGCAAGAACCATAGAATTCAACCATTAAGGTTGAAAAGACCTCCAACAACATCAACCTTCAAACAACTCTGTCAATTAACCCACACCTCATCCACTCCTTGAACACCTCCAAGGGTGGGGACTCCACCACTGCCTTGGAGACTCCCTTCCAATGCCTCACCACTCCTTAAGTGAAGGAAGTGTTCCTAAAATCCATCCTGAACCTGCTCTGGAACAACCTGAGGCCATTTTCCCTTGTCTCTCACTGGCTGCCTGGAACAAGGCTCCAATCCCACCTGGCCTCAGCCTCCCAATCCAGTCCTTCCTCCAAGACTGGGCTGATGAGGTGGGCAGCCACAACCAAACCTTGGGTTTCTTCTGCTGCACTCTGAGCTCAGCTCTGGCACCAACAGATGACCAGCCCTGAGCTGGGCTGAGCTTCCATTCCAGGACGGATGGGACTTTGGGAATATCCTCCCACAGACCAGCAGCCAAAGTGAACACATGTCATGGGGCCACAAATTCTGGTTGTATCCTACCCCCAGTGAAGGCAGTCCCAAAGAAGTAAATTTACATTTCCTTCTGTAACAGCTAAGGCAGTTGGGAATTGCTTCTGGTTTCAGATGCCTTTAGTGAAGATCTTAGTTACCAGTGGAAAGATCCAATGAGCAGAAAGGTTTCTAAATCACATCTTACATCAAGAGCTTTATAATTACTGCACATTCAACTGCAAGTTGCAATTTTGTTTGCCCTTCAAAGCTGGAAATTAACTAGGAGACAGTGATTCAAATGAGCACAAGACTAGAGATCTCCTCAGGAGGACAGTTGTTGCCTTATGTCCTGCCTGGGGCACTGATCCTGGCCAAACATCCGCCAGTGCTGGAAGTGACCTGCAGCACTCAGCACAGAGGGCGCTTTGACTGACAAACTGTGCTAAAACTAGTTCCTAAAAGAAAATAATGCATCTCCTTAAAACTGTAGAGCAAAAAGCTCAAAACTGTTCCAAAGGTCATTAAAAAAAAAAAATCAGGCACAAGAATAGAATAACTTCATTTAAAAAATAAATAATAATAATAATAATAATAATAATAATAATAATAATAATAATAAAAGACTACATGTGAGAAATATAAATCTTTCTGTAAATGGAGTTACTGATCACACATGTTCATGAGGTTGACCCAATGGCCAAACACTTCTATAAACACTTTTGTACCAATCAAATTATGTATCATTCATCACTAATATCTCTAGTACATCTTTAGACCCTCTCCTACTCTAGCACCTTCCTTATAAATTTTACACTTTGATTTGGGTAAAAAAGAGAATAAAGCTGATTTTTTTTGCTAACAATTACTAATCAAACCACACCTGATGCTTAAGTTTTAGCTTTCTTGTTTTTCAAATTCTGTGCTGCCCAGGGCTGCAGTTCTGAGCCTCACATTCAGTGTCACTCAGCTCTCTTCACAGAGCAGGGAGACAAAACAAATCCTTTTCCTGCTGAACACCAAGGACAACTTTCAGGCCCAAAACCACAAACAGTGATGGGCTGAAGGGAGGAACAAGAAGGATGGGACCTCAGAATCTGAAGGTGAAATTGGACAATTAAACCCCAATATGCAAATGGACCAAACTTATAAAAATGTGAGACCCCGTGACCTGGGGTCCATTTTGTGACCATTTTGGGTCCACCCTGGGTGTATCCCTGGTCAGGCTCTTTTCCTGCCCAAGGTGTATCCTAAAGGCCTTTAATAAATCCCTACTTTATTCTCTAGCTCTGTCCAGACTCTGTTCCAGGTCAGCCTTCCCAAGGCACCACACCTCCCCTGAGGTGCAGCAAGGCTCTGCCCTGGAAGTGTGTCCTGGTGTGGGAAATGGCTTTGTTGAGAATTCTCAAAACCTGACAGAAGGCTTACATAGTCCTGTGCATCTGTATGCAAACTCTGAGATAAGAAATACTGATTTAGAAAGGCCATGGGATAGGACAGATATTGTTGAGAGAGAAATGGAACTTGAAACAAGTTTCCAAAGATGGTCTTGCAAATAAGACTAGATATTTAGGAGAAATAAGACTATGAAAGATGCATTTTTGTAGGACTATGAGGGATAATTTTAGTTTATTGGTTTTAAGGCATTTACAGCATTATGTGGCAAAAGCTGATAGGCCAAGAAATGCTTATAATGGCTTGTAATTCAGAAATAGTTTGGCTTCTCATTGTGACAGTGTGAATTATAACATCTGTATTGTCTCACCCTTTACAAGAGACTGAAAACGGAATAAAAGCTATTTAAAACACCTCTCCACTGACCCATCTCTGGGTCAGAAAAGGGTGAAATGTGACATAACCCTGGGGCTGTGCCTACCTTGATGGCAGTGGAGGCGATCTGGATGTGGTGCAGGCGGCGCAGGGTGCTGTCCCTGTCAATGAAGTAGGAGGCTGCCAGCTGGTGCAGGGTCTCCAGCGTCACCACTGAGCTGTTGGCGCTGGCCTCGCTCCCTTCTGACCTCTTGCTCAGCTTCCTTTTGTCCACAAAAATGGTGAGTGACTCCTCTCCTGGGCAGGGAAACAGAAACCCCCAGCAGGCATCAGCAGTGTGCAATGGTACAGGGAGATTTTGCAGACAGTCAACTGGTTTTCAAATACTTCAAATATTTTTATTTCCATGGTCACTTACTGCGTTCATTCTGCAGTGTTCTGGGTAAGCATAAAAGAAAATGAAAGCAGGTTTTCGTATCCCTGTGTGATATTGCTTGGGAATATAATTCTCGGGGCCCCATCCCTGAGCATAAATTAATAAATTCAGTATTATAGTAATTATAATACTGCCCTGTGTGTTTGACACTGTCCTGTGTGTGTGGCACTGTCCCTGAAAGTGTAACACTGTTCTCTGTGTGTGTGTGACACTGTCCTGTGTATGACACTGTCCCTGCATGTATGTGACACTGTCTTGTGTGTGTGACACTGTCATCTGCCTGTGTGACACTGTCCTGTGTGTGATGCAGTCCTGTGCATGACACTGTCCTCTGTGTGTGTTTGTGACACTGTCCCTGTGTTTGTGTGTGTGACACTGTCCCTGTGTATGTGTGACACTGTCCCTGTGTGTGACACTGATCCAAATTTCTGTAACTGAAGAATGTGAGGGGTTTCAGAAAGTTGGTGTTTTTACAAAAGAAAAGAGATTTGTCAGCGTCTTGTGGATTTCTCACTTCCCCTTTCTTTATAGAGAGGTGGATAAATGCTGTTGAATTCAAAAATTTTAATTTCTGTAAGATTATTGAAAACCAAAAATCTGACTTGCTTAGCTGAGTGAGTTCTTGGGAACACTCCCAGAACAGACCTACTGATACTGTCAGGTTTTCCCTGTTTGTTGTCTAGTTCATGGATATATTTTCCTGTGTTCCAGGCTAAGCAAGAATTCATTCATTCAGTAAAGTGTTTAGGCAAAAATTCTTTACATCACAAAACAAATTGGAAAAGTAATTTCTGGACCCAGCGTTCTCTCCTGTGCAATTTATGTCCAAAATAAATCAGACAGAAGAAAATTCCCTCACTCTCTGAGAGTGCTTGGTTACCTGCATTCTTCAGCATTCAGCTCAGCAATTGATTGATAATGTCATTATACCTGGATTTTAGGTGCTGAGCAACTCCACTGAGTGCCTTTTCCTGGCCCCTGGAAAGGAAGTCACCCTGCTAAGGTCTGCCTTGCCACTTGCGCTACTTTCGCTGCTCACCCATCTGCTGCAGTGGCACTGTGCCCGTGCAGAGGATGGGCTGCCAACTTCACACGGGTTTACGTGCCAAAAAGTAAAAGCTGTAGGATAAAAATCTAGGGTGAAAACATGACATCATCCTCAAAGAGAGATAATCGTAGCGGTGGGCAATGCTGAGTGATGAACGTGTTCCTCTGTGCAGGAGATCACATTTGCTGGCAAGTTTTGACTCCCAAAATTTGTCTTTGGTTAGCATGAGCACACTCCTTGTTCCTCAGTGTGCGTTATGTTTTCCCAATCCCTCAGAAATTCAGAGGACAGTCAAGCCCTTAAGACCTTACACAGGCAAAACTAGCATTATCCAGGAGGTTTTTATGCAGTTAGACCTGCAGGGTTTGTCCAAAATATTCTTTTTGTCCTGGAAGGGATAGGTGGTTGTTCTAGCTGGAGCTCACCTCACTTTCCACCTCTGCATTTATGCTTCTCCTACAGCTTCATAATGGGTCGTTATTTTGTGCTTGAAGTCATCAATGCAGGGATTAATTGCTTGAAGCTCCAAAGAATCAGGAGTTAACACAGCCTCCTTAAGCACCAGGATTTCCCCACCCAACTACTTAATCTTTCTGTTGTAATATGTGGACAAAGGTGCACAATTGCTGTGAGGAGGGAACTGGGAAAGCACAGCAAGCTCTAATGACCTGTCCCCTGAGAGAAATCTGCCATCAGAACCTGCTCTAGGTTCTAGCTTTGCTGGCATTCAACCGTGCCCATGCAGTAAAACCTGACTTGTGACTCACAACTTGCCGTGTGACTCCAGCCAGGATGAAAGATGTTTCTGGGATGAAAAGAGTGGAGTGGGCTGAGGTTTGAGCCAGGGCCCGTGGGCTTTGTGCAGCTGTTTGTGGAGCTGCAAAGACATGGTTTAGAACAGATATCAGGAAGAAAATCTTCCCTATGAGGGTGGGCAGGCCCTGTCACAGGTGCCCAGAGATGTTGTGGCTGCCCCTGGATCCCTGGAAGTGTCCAAGGCCAGGTTGGACAGGGCTTGGAACAGCCCAGCCCAAGGATACCTCCCAGCCCAGCCCATTCCATGGTTCTGTGGTATCAGAGAAGACAACATCAGAACTCTGAGGGTGAATATTGTGCCAGTGATCAGTTCAGGCTGCACAGATTAGGTGAAATTTTTTTCTAGGAGCTTTCTCTCCATGTTTTTACCTTTTCCACCAGCCTGAGCTAGTTTATTTAGATTAAAGTGGATTTTGCAAGGTCAACCACCTTTCCACTGAAACAATAATGAATTGTGAGGGCAAAGAAAACAATGACTTAAAGCTGCACAAAATCTCTGGAAAAGATTAAAAGAAAATATATATTTTAGGTTCTTTGTGTTGCATTATCACAGAATCACATTCATAAACAGGTTTGGGTAGAAAGGGACTTTAAAAGATTATCCAGTTCTATCCCTGCCATGGGCAGGGACACCTCCCACTGTCCCACGTTGCTCCAAGCCCTGTCCAGCCTGGCCTTGGACACTTCCAGGGATCCAGGGGCAGCCACAGCTGCTCTGGGCACCCTGTGCCAGGGCCTCACCACCCTCACAGGGAGTTGAGGGTGCTGTTGAGATATTCCTAACATTTAATCTATGTTTCCTCTCTTTTAATTCAAAACCCTTCTCCCTTCTCCTATCACTAACTGCCCATGTTAAAAGTCACTCTTTTTCTTTTCTATAAGCCCTCTTAAGTCCTGGAATGTCACAATAAGGTCTCCCTGGAGCCTTTTCTTCTCTAGGCTGAACTACCCCAGCTCTCCCAGCCAGTCTCCATAGGAAACCTTCTCCAGCCCTTGGAGCACCCACCACACCTTGTTCTCATGAAAACTCTTTTGATTGATCTGTGTTAGTCATTAGTAGAGGTGGTGGGGCTCTTTATACTTCAACACAATTTTGCTAAGTTATTTTTTTTTATTGAAACACAGTTTGTTGAGTTTTGTTTTGTTTGAGTTTTTCACATTAAAAAAAAAAAATCTCAGGCATTTTCCCATTCTCTGCTCTCCAGGAGCAGACAGCAGAACTGCAATAAAAAGTCCCATTTCAAATAACAAACAAACCAGCAAACCTTGAAAAAGGACAGGGTTGTGCACTCTGATGCTTTACTTTGATTAGAGCATCTCTGGAAAAGAACATTTTAGGCCACGTCAGAGTTATCACATCGTCCTATTTTGTTGGAATTCTGGAAACTTAGATTTTAGGGTTTTAGTATATGGTAATATGTGTGGGAAGCAATATGGAAGATTTTAAGCATTTTCAAAGTCCCTCTTCTTCACCTTCTTCTTCATGGGTTTGGGTGGTTTTCTGTAATTGGGTGAAAAGGGTCTGCATTGCAGGCCTTGGGTGGTCATTATTGGGTTGAAAATATAAATAATACAGGTTACACCTGTATACAATACACCTCGTTATTGTGTAATTAGTGCTTAAATAACCTTGAAAAGAGTTAGAGCACCTCCATTTTGCCTGCATTCTCTAACTTGCCAGTTAGAGCTCACAGCTCGTGAGTCTGTAAGTAGATGAAATAACAAACACTAAGTCTGGACTCGAGAACTGTGTCCCCCGTGTTTCAATCTCAGTTTTGGCTGAAAAAAAGTCAAAACCTCAACACTGTTTGCCTTATCCTGCTTGACCCCACACATTCCACAGCAGTTTCTGGTGGGTGTTCTCTGGCAGGCAAAATCCCCTGGCACCCTCAACTCACTCCCTGACAGAGATTTGGACTTTCATTTTTTGTGACCAGACTAAAATGACTTTAAGTGTCTCACACAAGAAGTCCTGGCTCATCCCTGGCATTCCCAGGCACTATGTACCCAGCAGGTGCCATCAGGCGCAGGTCAAAAAATATTTGCTGCCCGAAAGACTTCTTACAGAGTTTTTCTGTCAGAGCTGATTGAGCTCACTGGAAAAAGTGGATTCCCTCACACATCAGTGTTTAGACACTCATGTCCCTGCAGGACTGGGAAAGGGCTACCTTCAGGACCCAGAAATCCATGATTTGGGAAGTAACACTGCCCCCCCCCTGTTTTGGGGGAGACAATTTAAGTTTTTAGTTTGTTTGGAGAAAATTAAATGCACGTCAAAAGAGACTCTTCTTTTTCACTGGTTACTGTCTGCCACCAGAAAACAGGCTAAAAAAAATCCAAGCAACATCTGAAAACAAGTGTGATTTAGAAAACTGTTCAAGGTTATGAATTTTAAGAACTGAAAAGGAGTAATAACAGCAAACACTTATAATACATGATTATTCAGCACCAAATCCTCCCAGCTGTGCTTTTCACTAGCTCTGAAAGCAACATACACTCTTCTCTCCAAAATTCAAGAAACGGTAAAATTCACTTTCTCAGGTGTAAAGGAAGTAGCATGTAAACACTCAGTTATGCTCACAGAGCAGTGCCACACAGCCCCATGGAAGCTCCCAGTCACTGCAGGGATGTTTTATTGCCATGTGGAGGCTGTCACTGGCAGACAGTCACTACAGAGCACTGATGTTCCTGCTTTTTGCCCACCTGGCCACTGTGTCCAGTACTGTCCCTACCAGCCCTAGAATACGCAAGCTTGTAACTTAACTTCAATTTCTAATTCTTGCTAGGTTTATGGGAACATATTGTCCATGATATACATTCATAAATTCAACTAGCTCCCAACAACACATGCTGTAAAACAAAAAAGAAAAGAAAAAAAAATTAATAGGTATATAGAAATTTACCCAGATACACAACCCATCTGTGACCATTTAGATGTAAGACTCCTAAATATCAGTTGGAAGGTGGCATTCAGAAATTAGAAATTAATTTTGTGTTCGTATTAAGAACATATTCAGGAATTATTTAAATTAAAAATGCAAATCTCAATCAACATGGTGGAATTGGAATAATGCTGTAACAACTGTAACTAAATATAACCATTTATTGAAGGAGTAAATATATTTTGTTATACATAACAATACATATTCATAGGATATAAGTACTTAGTGCTATTTTCTGCCTCAGTTGTTGAGAGGTTGTTTGCCTGTACCCACATCTTTGGAATAATAGAGGGATTTTAGGCCTTGATGTTTCATGTTTTCATCTGTAGACTGGGAAGTGGTAGGAAAAGGTAGTTCCCATCATTTCATGCCAGAAAGAGAGGAAACAGGAATAAAAGAACACTCCAAGGTAGCTATAGCTGAGCATAACCTCTAGATGCCTGCTTAGAGCTCTCTCTTCATACACCTAAATGTATTTTTATGGAACTAAAGGTCTTTGGCCTATGAGCTCCTCAGAGGTTTCTGATTAAATAAAATACCTCAACTACTACCTAAATAACTACACCTAAATAAATGCACCAGCTACTACTAGCTAGTGGAAAATCTATTCCTGTCTGGATCACCAAAGGTGCCATTGGGGTTTCATCAGGTCATTTTCCCAAACTTAAGCAGATGCTGATGGAAATGCACAGGCTCAAAAACGATATAAATTAATGTCAGGCCAGATGTCGTATCATTTCTGTGGTTCAAGTGAATAACAGTGCACGTTAATTCTATACAGACCATCTGGTTTAGGATCTAAATTTTTTCTTCATTAAGTAGACGGGAGAGGAAAGAAAGTCAATGTATTTTGTGCTTTTTTTTTCCTCCCCTTAGCTTCCATAATCTTAAATGCTGGGAAATTTTCATAGCTGGACCGGGGGCGTGACTGGTGTTTGCAAGTCTGATGCAAAATTTTCACGTTTCTTTCCCACATCAGTCATCTGAGACTGTCCTCTCCTTCCCTTATTTGCCAACAGTTGGTATCTTACCTTGAGAGAGCGTTATGGAAAGCAGAGGTCATATCAGCAGTTAGTGTAAGTGCTAATAAATCTTTCAGAATTCATTGAGATTCACTCTTTTACACTACCTGACAATTTCCCCCCATCTCTGCAGGCAGAATGATACACAGCTCCAGGGGAATACTAATGAGGGGCAGAAAAGCTGGAAAAGTCAAGGTGTAACCATCACCCTTGAAGGGCTGTAATCAGTGGAGGAAGCTTGGGGTCGAGCTGATCTGCCCACACCTGTTAAGGCTGTCTGTTTTAGAGAGAAATCCGCCTCTTTTCCCTCCAATTCACAAAGCCTTCAACAACATCAAGGGCTGCTTCCTGACCCAGAGAGCTGAGTGGATTGATGGTCTGGTAATGAACACCTTGAGCAAAGATGACTGACAACAGCAGGAAAAATAAATCGACCTCGAACGTTTCAGATGACCACTTAGACAGTTCTCTAACGAGGTCCTCGGTTCATAGGAAGCTTTGGCATCGTCCCGCAAATTGGTTTAGTCGGAGCAGTCACTGTGTTTCCAGGTGCAAGGAGAACTTCCTTTCGAAGCCCGGGCACGCAAATCAGCCTCACTTCACCCAGAAGTGCCTATCATCTCACTGTGGTGTGCTAATTATCCTCATCACCGACTCTACTGCTTTGCTAAAGGGCCTCTTCTGTAGGAACATCATTAAAGCGAAATGTCTTTAAGAGATTGGGGTTTGTCCTCTTACACTCATCCCACAGTTGTACCCCAGGCTGCCCAACACCCTCCAGCTCCCAAGCTCACATCTGTTTTCTTGGGGTTTTTTTGCAAGTTGGACCATCATTGCATGATATGGTGGGCAGGCAAAAGAGAGAAGTATAAAAGCAAAACAAAAGGAGGGAAAGTAGCACCGAGTGCTCAATCCGCTGGGTCGCACGGGGTCCTTCCATCAAGCAGCTTGGAGCTGCTTGTTATGGACTTTGGGCTTGTGTCACAAGGAGATAAAATTTCCGCAAGAAATAAAAGCAGTGAGAAATGTCACTTTACACATTATCTCATGGCAGCAGGATATACAGAACTTTTTTTTCCCCCTCAGTTCTTATTTCTGAATGCCCTTGAGGGGTGTATTTCTGTGTTTGTGAATAAAGACGAGGGAATGTTTCTCAAACAACCATGTGCAAGAGTTCCCTTAATGCTCAGAAAGGGATCTTTATGGAAACCAAACGGTCACAGAGGCACACAAATCTTATCACAGCATCGTTCATTTGCCAAGTTTTTCTCTCTGTCCATGAATACAGATGATTGGGGATTCATTAAATAAAAGTGCCATGCACACTCCATTTGGTCTTCTGCTTTTAACAAGCTGCATAAGTGACTAGCTTTCACAATAAAAAAAAACTTGTAATTAAAGGGAAAGAACTAATACATTATTAAAATAATAAAAAACCCTAATGACATGTTAATCAGATGTGGACAAGTATCTGTGGGAATCCCCATTCAATCCAGCCCAAAAATGAGAACTAACACATCCAGGAAAGTATGGGTTTATTAGCTACCTCATGAAAGCTTTCTTAGAAATTACTAATTCCCTGTAATTAATGAAATTGAACCAATTTTTCAAAGCATTCAGCATCTACCCAGTGATAATGGAAGGCAGCAGGTGTGCTTCAAATCATACCTAAAAATTGAGACTAGGGACCTAAATCAAATCCTGAGTTAATACAAAAACTCCCTTTGATTTCATTATGCAGTGATAGAGCCCAGAAGTCAACACTGTCTCCCCCTGAGTGAAAATTTAGGCAAAGCTCTGGCAGTCACTGCCTTTTAGAGCCTTTCTGAGGTGAGAAAATGGTACCCTACCTCAGCCTCACTGCAGCAAATCCTGATGCTTTGGGGGGAATACTGAATGTCTAGGCTAGAATTTTCAAATGTCTGCAGAGGAAACATCATTTAGTTTTAGTTTTACTTAGGCCCAGACCTCCTGAAAGTTGTCAGTTCCATGTCTCTTTGGTGATCAGTATGATACTGCTACCTTGAAAGTAAAGATTAGCCGTGGTCATGTTAGACTGTTTTCCTAGAGCCTGTTAGATCCAATTTCACCTTGACAATGAATTTCATCTCATGGCTGAGGAGCTACTGCTGTTTACATTAGTCAATAGTTAGCAGATAGGTAGCAATACTGAGAAGCAATTTTTACCATTGGATAATCCCTGAAGTAGGATACATGCTGCAGCCAAAGCTTTAATTAATATAAAGCATATTTATTTAAAATATAAATATGCTTTATATTTTAAGAAACATTTTATTTCTTTCCAGTATTTTCCTATTCAAATGTGCCATGTGTTCTATACTCAAGAAATCCGTCATTTATAAAATGTGTATATTTGCATGCAAAAATTTTCAAAGTAATTAAAAGAAATTTAGGGATTTTTGTTACAAATTGCTGGCAACACACATAAATTGTTCTTCAGATTCTAGGGGTAATGCCGCAGAGGTAGTAGTTCCCAAAATAATGATAGAAACTAGCTTTTTCTTTTTAAAAATAACTACAGCAAGACAGAAATTCCTCTTGTTTCTAGGATGGTCTCCTTCAAAAGGAAGCCTCTGTGAGCCGTTTGGGTTGTTACACATCTCAGCTATCAGCCAAGAGAGACCAGGAGGGCTCTCATTTCCTTTACAAATGGTTAGGATTCAGTTATGAAATGTATTAGAGAGAACCATTCCTCAGGTGAATAAAGGATTTCAACAAGCCTGTCCTGCTGGAAGGACACTCAATAACCAGAATTATCTTTAATATTATCACCCACGATGGGATAGAGCTGCATTTCTAAAATGTCAGTTCATTCTGTAATGCCTAGATGGGTAATCACAGGTACTAATTATCTTTCATTCAGAGCAATTTATGCTCTCCATTGAACATTAGGCCTCGTCACTGGATTTCTTCAATCCATCTGGTGACTGGATCCCAATTATCCATGGGGCTACCCTTTCCAGATTAGTCTGTGGGGACTTAGATGCAGATTCCATTAAGTTAATGGGAATGACATGGCAAAGCCTCATCATCCCATTTTGAAAATGCAGTCCCACTGGTTAAGTGAAGACTAATTCTAAAAAGGGCAGAGTGAGAATACAGGGATTTTCCAAGGGACAAAGTAGCTTAAAAGTCTCATAAATTAAAAGATTTGTTGGAAATACTCCTTACTGGCTTTCTGGCTCCATTTCTGCAGGACTGCAACCAGACCCAGATACTTCTGTAAGCTGTTATATAATTGTTATAAGGAACACTTACAGAAAAAGAAGTCACTCTCCTTAATGACCTCAGTGCAGAGAAAGACCCCCGAAAGACTAGGGGCATCAGGAGCTCAGGTAAAGGACAGAGAAGACCACCCTAATCCCCTCAATTTGCCCCCTTGTTAGTGCAGCCGGAGGAAGCCCACCAGATGCCACTTACTGTCAGACCTTTGGGACTGAGAAGAAACCATCCCCCAGAAAACCATCTCATCTTGACTGAAACTCTGAGGATTTCTCAACAATCTTCAGCAATCTGTTGTGGTATTTAATTACAGAGAGTCTTAGCAACGGGATTCCTTCTCTTTTTGTGCATAAAATTCTACAAACAGCACCAATAAGAAGAGGAGGGAGTCTCAAGACCTGTAGACAAAATCCGCTCCCGCAGGGAGTGCTTCCCATCCCAGCGGCTCAGAGGAGGAACCATTGTGACCATCACTTTCAGTCTGCTCACACCAAGCTCATCCCCAGCATCCCCAAGAATTCACCCTACCTCCCAGGGTAGCTGAGAGCAGGAAATGTGTCCCATATTTCTTGATGAGGTTTTCTGTGATCTGTTGAAGGGTCGGGCGCCGTCCCAGCAGCCTGATGTTACGGAAGAACTCGGGGGCGAGCGGCAGTGGAGAGCCAAGGAAATTTCTTCTTTCCACAGCAAGATTGTTTACTTTCCAGCGGCCAAACTCTCTGCAAAACAAAGCAGTTCTCATTCAGAAATGTGTCATTCTGACAAATGTCCTTCATTTGCAAACGACTCTGCTCTGCCGAGTAGCTGGGGGCAACTCGCTGGGAATTACAACGGGCCTTGACAGTGATACTCCGTCATGTGTTATAGACAGGACAAGCAACGAGGGTTATTTATTAGAAGTGGAGACACCACCCCATAATAAAATAATTGTTGGGAAAGAAATAAATAAAAACTGAGCCACTTAAAAACTGAGCTGCTGCTCCCGTTGGTTTTGTGTGGCCTCTGGTGTGAATACAGCTGTAAAACAACCTGATTTGGTAGAAACTGAAATGAAAGCAATGATTTTCCCCTAATGTGGACCAGATGCAAACAGCATTTTTGTTAGAACAAGGTAAATTTTAATATTGTAACAAGAAGGAGTCCATGCCTTTTTATGTTAAGTCACTTAGGTACAGAACTTGATAAATGTGATAGAAACATTGTCACACCACATTTGACCTTACTGTAGTAATTCCACTTTTCTACACTTTTGGCCTCCATTTTAAGAAAATGCATAGACAGAAAGACTGACTCCTAAAAAGTGATGATATTTCAGCTGTAAGAGGGATATAAATGAATAAAAAACTTGCCCCCTTCCCCTCTCCAATATAAATCAACGACAGCAGGGAAAACAAGCAAGCTCATTGCGCAGCAATAAATCCATCTTTTATTAATTTACTTGCCAATTAAGATACCAGATAGAGCTATTAGTGAGAAGGACTCATTGTCCTCAAATCTAGACAAGACAGGCAGCCTTGACAGTGACTTGACTATTCTCAGATACAGCAACAGCTGTTTTGGTTACAGACTCTGGGAATTAAGTGAAAGCCACCTGAGGACTCTACTTTAGCCACCTCTTTGTTGAGTCTTTTGTCCACCACATCAATCAGGATTCCTCTTAGACAAGAATGTACAAAGAAAAGAGCTTAACGAGCTTGCAAGACCCTGCTGAAGGTCCCAGGTAAATAGAGAGAAACACTCATGAAATTAACATAGAAGCAGAAATCAAAGACGCAGCAAATAAGAATATTTTAGGGATACCCAGAAACAAAGGCATGAATGACCAGGGCTGTGTAACACATACTCAACATTAGGATTTATTAATACTTTTAAGTCCACAGCAATTAGTAGAACCTAGATAAATACATTTTTGTGTAGCCCTTCTGCTTTCCAGCATCCTCCTCTTTCTCTCCCAGATGCTGCCTTTCCTCTCAGACACGTTCTGAGAGATGCTTTTTTTAAATCAAAACCAAATAGGAAGAATAAGGGTAGGGATAGATTTCTGTAACTTAACTGAAATTTAATACGATTTACCAGTCAAGGGCATGAGGTTAAACAGATCCATATATTTCTTGAAGACTTTACACATCACCAGTCTACCTAAATTAGTATTTGGGAACTGCTTTCTGATAGGAGATTTTCCAACTTAGTTATCAGATTTTGAAGTTTTCTCTCACAACTTACTTTTCCTTTTATGAAACTATAAAACCTATTACTTATACTGCATATGAGTAGAGAGAAATGAAAAAAAAAAATTACACACAAAAATGTTTTTGCCTGTAAAGTGAAAAAAATCCTCATTGTGTATATTGATCATATTAATGCAGACACTAAAAGCAGTGAATTACCCTGCACTGTAAATCTAATTTTAAAGTGAAAAACAAACCACCAAAAAATAAATCAACTACAAAAAATCTTCCTCTTTTTTTGTTGTTGTTGTTGCTTAATTCTCTGCTTTCTGATCATATTTTTCATTTGAATACATCAGAAAATATAGGTTAACTGTAGCTGCTGAGCAGACCGGCAAGACAGACTTACTTTGACACCAAGAATATATTACAAGTTTGATGCTGTAAAATATTTTTTTTATGCCTTGTGGAAACCTTTTGTTCTAAGCTCATTATCTGAGCTGAGGTTCAAACACAATATTAACAGAAAAGATACAATTCTTACAAAAAAGTTCATTGCCATCCTTGATCTGATTTTCATTTGTCAGTATTTAAGGAAGGAGAAGACCACACTAATCTCCTCAACTTGCCCCCTCTTTGGTGCTCTCAGAGGGATCTCACCAAATGCTTCTTGTTGTCACACCTTTGTGACTGAGAAGAAAAACATTTATCCCCCAGAAAAACATTTCATCTTGACTTAAACTCTGAAGATTTCTCAGAAACGTTCTGCAATCTGTTGTGGTATTTAACTACAGAGAGTGCATTCTATTTTCAGTTTGAACATTGCCAATTCCAGTTCCCAGTTTTTAGAGCTCTTAATGCATGCTGGGCAACTGAATTTTTTCTAAACATTAGATACACTCTGTACCAGTAATTGCAGTTCCTGTTTGAATCCCCTCTTAACCTTGGGCTGAGCCCATTGCTTTCCTTGGTGTCTCTCTGGCAACAGTGGGCTCAGACATTATGCCTTATAGCCCCTCTCCACAAGCAGCAAATCCTTTCTTGGAAGAGGTAAGCTGGAAACAGTGGCCACATCCATAACAAATTCAGAAGAGTTTCCAAGTTGAGGTTGCCTTGACCTACTGAGTGAAATGGGTTATTTTGGCATTAAGAGAAACTTGCTTGGCTTAAATAAGTCTGAGTTCCCTCCACAGTTTTTGCTACAGAATTATTTGCTTTGTGTTTGGTAGGTTTTTTTTAATTATTATTATTATTTTTGCTGCATGTTTAGAGAGGAAGTAGGCAAATGCTTTTGTAAAAGTTTCGTCATTCTTTTTTTGGTCCAGAACATATAAATGGAAACATTTAATAATGCAGCAAGTAATCATCCTTTGAAATTGGCTACTGAGGAATCTGGGGGAGTAGAATATGGAAGATGGAACCCTTTTCAAAAGATGACTGCTTTACAGCTGTCCACAGGCAGAGCTGAAGCTCTTAGAGATTTCACAAAACAGCTTTTCCATTTTGCTGAGGTCTTTCTTTAAAGAAGTATTTTGGAATATGGAGACATGAAGACCTAAACATTCTGGGAGAGACAAGAATAAGGTTCATCTCTGAAGATAAAATAGGGATGCAGGACTCTAAGACTGTCTGCCTGTCTGCAGAAGCAGGGATACCTGGGTTTGGACAAGCTAGAAGTGATGAGCAGCTTCCAGAGCTGAGGAAATATTTCAGGCTTCAGAAAGAACTGAATTTATGAGTAAAGTGTAGGAGCAGGGTAAAAGCTGTGATGAAGTTCAGGGTGAGGGATTATGGTGCATTATTTCTAGCTTGTTGAGTGAGAAGGTTTTCACAAATGCTTTCTGGGTCATTAGTAGCTCCTAAAATTAGAGCTGATTTCTCTTTTTAGCAATGTCGCTCTAGGTAAAATCATATCCTTATCTTCCTTTGTATCTGACACATAAATATGTCTATTTATATACCTATCCATATAATTTCTGTTTTTAATCTTAATTTCACTTTGCAAGTAAGGTGAAATTAAGAATAAAAACAAGCAAGCTTGCAAACTTTTCCCCTCTTATGTCACTCCTTTCTTTACCTGTTTGTCTTGTAGTCTCTCCAATACAAACTCCACAGCCCCAAACACTCTGTTTTGTGCCCAATGTGTGTTATTCCCCTTTGGAAATCAAGCTCCTGCTTGTTGCCAAAGGCAGACCAGCAGGTCTGGTGGAGTTAATAATTATGCTCTGAGCAGAGAAAGTGCTGCTTTCCAGAGTCACTGAGTTCCATTCATCAGGAGAACACTTCCCATGGAATAGCATGGCATCCATGCTGGCTGCTGCTCAAGAAAATTGATTTTCCACTCAGATCAAACACTGGAACCATGAGAATCTTGTCTTTTCCTACTCTTCCTCCTCTTCTGCTCTGTAATAGCCAAGACCAGCAGCTTCCATGGTGCTCTCGAGGAGTGAGTGGCAGGTGGTGCCCCCTGAGCTGCCCGTCTACTTCCAGCCCAATATGTGATTCCCTGCATGGAGCTCTTCAGGGCTCTAGGCAAAGCCTGTTGTGGAGAAGGATGATGGCTCAGAGCTCCCAGGCTTCCGCAAGAGAGAGGAAATCAGTCAGGCTGGCTCCTAGGATGAAGCCTGTAATGGAATCATCTTATTATCATAAGTAGTGCCCAAGGCCATGAGCAGCATTCTCTCCATCTTCCCAGATATCAGAGCCATGGATTTGCATGTGCTGGCACAAATCTGATGCCTGGCTGGTTGGCTGCCATGGCCAAGGGAGCCCTGGAGCCCAGCACTGCTGATTCTCACGGGGGGACCACAGCCTGCTCCTGTCTCTCACAGCCAGTAGTTCTGCTGGGGGTGCTAGGCTGAAAAATGACCAGTCAGAGAGTACCAGTGTGGGGTGAAAAGAAGTACACTTTAAAATGCAGTTGTCATTTCAATGCTATTTCTTATATTAATGACATTGAGAGAGATGTTTAATCTCAGGACACCGTTAATGTTCCAACAGGAAAGAGTTGTTAGTAAAGTATCATACAAGTTTTGGAAAATTTTTTACCTTCAAAGAAGCTTAAATTACAAGTGGATCTGAAAGAAATCCTAGGGAAGGGGCCAACAAGGGCTGTCAATGGTTCTTTTGAGTTTAAAGACATAACTTTTTTTCCAAATGGGTACATTGATTATATACTTCCTTCTATCATTGTGTTCATTTCAATACATTTTAAATCTTATGCTATGGGGAGCTATAGGGAAAGCTCTCTATAAAACTTCTAGATAAAGGGAATTTTTAAAATGCCATTGTACTCTAAAATGGTAGTGTGAGGAGATTTGAAATGGGAATATAATCTCTTCCATTGCAGTGACTGAATCAGCCTATAAAGAGATTTACCGTGAGTTTGATGGATCCTTTCTAACTACCTAAGGTCAACCACACACAAGACAGAGCCCAGGCAAAATTAACAATGTTAGGCCTCATTTCAAGTGATTTATTGTGTTTTATAAATCAATATTATTACTGGTAAGCATAAATGGTATTGAATAACATTGTGGCACAATGTGGAGAATACTCTTGGAAAATGAACTTCATACAATTTCAAATACAAAAGAACTCTTTTATGTTCCTTTCTCTTAATGTCTTCTAAATGAGACACCTTCACTCTTGGATGGTGAGGACATGATTGCTTTGAATGGGCTGGGATGACAGTAGGAGCCTGAATCCAAAGTTTTCTCATGCAAGTTCTGTTGCAGGCAGAACAGCTCATTGAGAAAATATATGGTGTTTTTCTCTTCCTACTTTCTTTAAAATCCTGAGGAATTCTCATGCCTGAGGCCATGGCTTGAATAAGGCCAAGATGAGATGAAAGTAGTTTCATTTTATACTAAACTTTTACCTGCTAGCAGTTCCAAAACAGGGAGTACAGAAAATATTTGCTAGGAAAACAAAAAAATGACTTTTAAAGAGAGGATTCACACAGATGTGGACAGATCTAGAATCAGGTAATATCCAAGACTGTGTTATTCATAGATTGTCAAGTGAAAAAAATCTTCCTATCAGCAGAGTTCATAGAACTTTCAATGCTTATTTCAATCAGTTAACCAATAGACAATCTGCCATAACCTTTACTAAATGCTTGTTACAGTTGATTTCTCTATCCAAGGTGAAAAGGAAGGGAAATTAGTCACATTGTGGCTGAGCAGCCTCCTGAAAATCTCTACCTCTGTATAGAACCATGATAATAGATAAAAACATTGCAATATGAGCCAAGTAAACAGAACAACTTCCCTTGAGGAAAAGAAGCAGGACCTGATAGTACACAACACATCTCATCTATGTCCCTTAATATTTTAAATTATCTACATGTGGAGATCAGAAAGAAAAACATTCCCACTATACAATAAGATCCTTTTAAACGTATTTCCCCTCAATGAAATGGAAAGTATTTCTTCATCAGCTTTATACTTGTAATTGTCTGACATTTTTGCCAAGGTCAAAACTGAAAGGTTTACTGAATATAGGCATTTTTCCATACTATTGCTTTTTACCTTACAGTGAATAAGCACTGTCAGTAGGATTTCTTTTTATCCTAGTATCTTTTTATCCTAGTAGTTTTTTTCCTTTCTATGCCTTTTTCACCTTATCAGCCTCCTAGCATTTGAAATTCTACTTCCAGAACTAGAATTCATCCCTATCAGCTTCCCTGTCTTCTTGCGTTATGCAAATGAAATAGGTGGAAATGTACTAATGAATTTCAATAAAGAGTACATACATTATATCTAGAATGTACTCAGATATATTTCTTTTTTATGACTACTGATAGCTGGCTTACTGTGTCAGCTCCTGTGGCATCAATGATTTCAAAACTCTCACTTGTCATGGACATCAAAGGGACACAAGAGGGAGGAATGTGGCTTTCCTTTTGTGCATGTCTGGTTAATATTTAGCCTCTATAACATATGTGCTGAAAAATTTCCTCCTCTGGTGAAATCCAAGAGGGAATTAATTCTGTATCTTTTCCTGTGGCGCTCCTGTTTGCCTTTTACCCATCGTGTGTGTTTAACTTCCCAACACCTTTGTGTGCATTCATTCAGGAGCTCACCATCCACAAATTTTGCTGGATCTGTGTTCATACAAAGGTATTTGCACAAAATCAGTAGCTTCTAATGGCTAAATCCTATTTACCCCCTGCCTCAGAGGCAGCTCAATCACCCAGCAGCACAGAATAAGGCATAAACACATTTGCCAGGGCCACATTGCAAATGACACAAGGGATAAACAGCAAGTACAGCACTTCAGAAGTGGATGTGATTGTATGAACCACCTAAGAGTGAGGAGCTGGTGAATTGTCTTCTAAGATCTCACCAGTTTGCACAGGCTTGTAAAACAAGGATTAAACTCTAAGCAAAATATTCATTAGCTCTGCATGTGACAGCAGTGTCAGGGAGCAGAGAGGAAAGGGAGAATTCCCAGTAAAACCTTCCCTTGCCTCTACTGCATCTGAAATGGAAAAGGAGTGGGTTCTCAGGAGGGGTTTTGTGCAGGCTGAGCAAGCAGGAAATAGATTTTGCACCTGGTTTATGTTTCTGGGGTTCATTTTTTAGATGTGCTCTGGCCTGTAGGTTATTGTCAGTGGATGCAAATATCTTAGAGGGGAGTGCCAAGAGGATGGGGCCAGACCCTTCAGTGGTGCCCAGAGACAGGACAAGGGGCGACGGACACAAACTGAAACACAGAAAGTTCTACCCAAATATGAGGAAAAACTTCTTTTCTTTGAGGGTGGCAGAGCTCTGGACAGGCTGCCCAGAGGGGCTGTGGATTCTCCTTCTCTGGAGACATTCCAAACCTCTCTGAGTGTGACCCTGTGCAGCTGCTCTGGTGACCCTGCTTTGGCAGGGCTTGGACTGGATCATCTCCAGAGGCCACTTCCAACCCCAGCCTGTCTGGGATCCTGTGAAAATGATGATAACAACTTGGGTTTACAGCCTGCAGGCAAGATATTTTGACCCCATATCTGGAGTCAAAAGTAGTTGTCCATCCAAATAATTACAATAATCCGTTCTCACTGGTTTATATATTTATTCTTCCCTGCAAAAAGTGTTGATTTCATGGTTTGTCATATGTCCTAGAGGGATTGGAAAGCTGTTCCTTCTCCCCTTGACAGTATCAAGAGAGTTTCCAACACCTTGTACATGCAAACTCAAAGCAACCTTTTTTTGTCAGTTCACATCTGCTCATAGGAATCATTTATTCTCTAAACAGGTAACAGGTTTGATAGAATGGTGCATTGGTTTAGACCAGAAGAAGAAAAATGAAATCCAAAAAAATCCTCTGATTGGGAGATTCTTGCTCTTTTTTTTTTCATTTTATTTATGACTGCTATGAAGGCCAATGTTGCCTGAAATCCAATGTGAGGAAAAGGTATGGATTGATACTTTGTAAATGGGATAAAAAACCTGTTTCACTTTCAGAGAAGAAGGTATCTGCGGTATAGCTGAAAAAGTAGTTAACTTTTAAAATGGAAAAGGCTGCCCTGGAAAAGAGTTTTTTGACACAATATGGAGAATTATTAGAACAATAAGCGAATAGGTCTGTTTAGAGTCTTTTTGCCTAACCTTAAGAGTCAATTGATATTTTGGTCCTGTCCTTGTAGTTAATTGTGCAGGAAAAAACGCCTAATTATTCTGTATCCTAAGAAAATGAAACTCAAAAGTCTCCAGAACTCTACTGTGGTTGGACTTTAGGAATTTGACTACACTTTAAACTGCTTCCAAATAAGCAGGAAAATCATGTTCTTCTTCCTTCCCATTTTGTCCTGGCTAAAAAAGAAAAAGAATTGAACCATGTTTCTTGTAGAGATAAGGAAGAAATTTTCATCTGTGGAAGTGTTTTAGTGCATAAATCAACACATGAAAATACAGTTTATGAAGACTGAATCAGCATAAAGATCTGTTGGAGAAAATAAAACAGAGCAGAGGATTCATAGATTCAGTGTTGATGGATACTCCTAGATGAATCACAGGGGAAACAAAAACTGCTAAAATTCTTCATCATTATGTGAGAGAACTCACAGTCTCAAAGTCTTTGAAATGCCTTCTACTACCATTTTTACAACTTCTGCTTCAGAACGACAAATTGATCTGTAGTGCTGGGCAATGGAGAGGCATACAGACAAATCCACACCATGATAAATGATTTCAAATTTAAAAGGAGTGTTCTTACTCACCTTAGTTCTCATTTGAAAAATGAGGCACAGTCAGGCTAAGAATTCTGGCAGTGCTGTGAGCAGCCATGACCTCCTTCCACCCCGTACCCAGAGCCAAAAAAAACCACCCAACTTTATGACCTGGATAGTGTGGCAAGGAATATGAGTTCTTAAAGTCTTTGGAAGCTGCTTCCTTGTTTCTGGGATGTCACTGATGCTCAGGACTGGCTTGTACTTGGTGCCACAGAGACCAAACTGCCTTCCATTCAAAACAAAAGCTGATGTTACTCCTGGCTGCCTAAAAGAGGGGAAAGGCACCTGAATTGTTGCCCTCAAACAAAATGTATAGTTTCAAATAAGTTCTCAAAGAAATACTGATCCAAAGCCTTATTTATGAAGTTGTATATAAAAATCCAGAATTACTATTTTTCCAGGAAAAACGTTTGTAGTGGTTTCACATACATGGAATTTCAGTTTTTGCCAAATTTAGTGTAGTGGTTTGAGTGTTTATTCTCTTTTCCCTCTGGGAGATAGGACTTTGGAGAAAAAGAAAAAACAGGCCCCAATTTAAGGTAAACAGATAGTTTATCTGTTTACCTTACCCACTAAGGAAAAAGAAGAAAAGCAGAGAGAAAGAAAAAAATGAAACCTTCAAAACTCTTCTCTTCCCCTCAAAAGTGTTCACTTTTCTACAAACAGCATAGAGACAAAACCTGTGATTTTCAGTCAGTTTCACCATTTAAACATAGTCTTTCATCAGTTCTTTAGGAGAGGAGTCTCTTAATTTACCATGGAATTTTCCCCCACTGACAACTAAATTAGCCAATTAAATACAGGTATACAACTCTGGGTCACACAGCCTTAAAAAGCCTTATTTATGAAGCTGTATATAAATATCCAGAATTGTTCCTTTTCCAAAAAGAATGTTGGATAAACTTAACCTTCTACAGTACAGATTATTTGGCTCATTTTCTATTCAATTTATAAGTTTTTCCTTCCAAAGGCTTTTTGTCTCCAGTTTGATGCCAGCAGTGCTATTTACAGCACTGATGGATGACAGTTACTTAACCTGCACTTGAATTTATAAAGGCAGTTGTTTCTACCAACCCTCTGGGATGAGTCTGGCTTCACACAAGTGTAAATCTCACAAACACGTGCATAAATGCTGTCTTGATATTGTGAAATAATAATAACTGCATGATGGTTGTCTGTAGCAATTCAAACTGTTGAAAGGAGTAAAAAGTAAACCAAAATATTTCCTGAAAATGCTTTGGTGTTTTGTTTGTTTGTTTATGGCTTGGCTCTAGGGGGAACGTGCAGCTGATCTTCTTTGCATCTAAATGTTCTCCTCCTATGCACGTGTTGTTTCACTGGTAGCAGGAAATGCTCAGATCTCTATATGCACATAAAAAAAATTAAGTCAAGGATTCTTATTCTGCACATGAAAATGTTTCTACCACAGCAAAGGATGCTCCTGTTTTAGGAAAATTGTTTGTATTAATTCCAAACTATTAGTTTATTAAAGATGTGTTAAAGATGGTACTGGTGTTCTTCTTTTTTCCAATGGACTGAATTGCAACTATCTCTAAAGAAGCAGTGGAATTGCACTGGTGAGCTAAACAGAGAATTGGGGCAAGAAAATTGTCAGTATAATTCCAGATTATAAACACAGAGCTTCCTAATGCTCTTAACTAAATCAAAGCACTGGATGGGAGTTCAGCTATTAATTTCTGCCACAGAAACAGTGAAGTGTTAAATGTGTTCTGTGAAAGAATAAAGCCCATATTTATCTTACTTTATAGGATCACAGAATGGTTTGGGTTAGAGGGGACCTTAAAGCCCATTCAGTCCCACCCCTGCCATGGGCAGGGACACCTTCTACTAACCCAGGTTGCTCCAAGCCCTGTCCAGCCTGGCTTTGGACACTTCCAGGGATCCAGGGGCAGCCACAGCTTCTCTGGGCACCCTGTGCCAGGGCTTCTCCATCCTCACAGAGAAGGATTTATTCATAATATCTAATCTAAACTTACTCTCTGGCAGTGGGAAGCCATTTCCCCTTGTCCTGCCACTCCAGTTCCTTATGAATCGTCCCTCTCCATTTCCCTGTAGCCCCTGCAGACCCTGGAAGTTGCTGTGAGGTCTCCAACATTTCCATGTCCTTCCTTTGTTGAGGACTCCAGGACACAGAGCTCCAGGTGGTGGCTCACAAGTGTGGAGTAGAGGAGGAGAATGTCCTTCCTCAGCTTGGTGGTCACAGTGCTCTGGATGAGCCCTGGACTCCACGGGGTTCTGGGCTGGGAGCACACAGGGCCAGCTCACAGGGAGGTTTTTCTTTACCAAGGACCCCAAAATCCTTCTCCCAGGGCTGTTCTCAGCCCCTTCTCTGCCCAATCTTTTGGTTTATTTGGGATTGTCTTGACCGATGTGCAGGACATTGCACTTCTCTCTGTGGAATCCATGAGGTTCACACAGCCCCAGCTCTCCAACCTGCCCAGCCCCTCTGCTCCATCTTCCTAAATGGCAGAGATGTGGGAATTACAGAAGGAAACAAAACCTTCAGGTCTCTAGGAATTGTACAAAACTGGGTAGGTCAGCTGGTAGTGTACCTTGTAATACATCTCTTGGAGAGCTATATGTTTTGTGTGCAACTAGACTTATTCTGAAGGTCTACCTACTTTAAAAATTCTGTGAAAGGTACTTAACCCCTCTACAGAGTCCAAATATGAACTTTTTTAAGAAGTTGTAAATAGAACAAAGCTCTAAATATTTCCTATTGTAAAATATATGTATTGAAAATGCATTGCTATAAAATTTCTGTCCCTCTGTATTCATTTCATTATCACTCCTATGTAGAAGATGTCTTAGAGACAAAAATAAAGGTGGTTTTGGAAAATTTCAAATGGGATATAAACATCAGAGGAAGATGAAGTAGTATTAATAGTGCCATGTAATTATCATCTACACTGTAGATTTTAGTTTTTAGGTTTTAGTTATAAATCTAAAGGACTTTTGGTAACAAGTCCTTACAGAGTGGGAGGGACTGAGACTTTATGCACCCAGCAGAGGCTGGGACAAGAACTGCAGACCAGCGATGTATTTTACAGCCAACAGGAGCAATACATGATATATCCTCCCAAACATTTAGCTATGGACAGGGTTATTCTGCCTTTCTGTTCCATTTTTTTTTCCTGGAACATGAGTGTTAACATGTTTGGGAGCAGCAGTAAGATAAGCAGACTGGTTGAAATCAAGGAGCACAATAATTTAACTGAAATTATCATAAAGATTATTACTTATCTTCTAGGTATATTTCAGTTTGAGGCTGATTAGCCAATAATTTCAGATTATTAGCCACAGTATAGCAACCATGCTTTGGGCCACACAGTCCTGGCTGCTGCTCTGCCTCAGGCTTAGGATAATGAGGGCCTACATGAACATTGCAAGTTTTTCCTAGAAAGCTTGCTTAGGAAGAAAAAGAATGAAACATGGCTCTACATATCTAGACATAAATCCAAGATTAACTGACTTCCCAATCCATATGCCCAACAGATGTGGTGATGTTTATGCTCCAACTTCTTCTGTGTAAGGCACAATGCTGAGCAATTACCAGGGATTCAGTTCTGGCCAGAATAAAGTTAACATTTGCTCTTAATGTCTCAGCCAAGATGATTTTTTTTTTTTTTTTGGTTGTAGCACTTGCCAGCTCTGCAGGGCAGCCAGGAAAAAAATCACTAGTGTACCTCTGCAGGGTGTCGTGCTTTCCCTGAATCGAGATGAAGTGTTCACTACAGTCCAGCATTTTATGGATAATAAGAACATGTTCCATTAAATGAAAGGTGTGAGAATAAATGAGGTCACTTATATCATGCTTATGGGCAATGGCAGTGCACAAGACAAATCTGCTGACACAGGGCCCTATGAGCAGTTACAAAATCTTGCCCTTTGAACTGCCAGCTTGAGTGCAGTTCAAGGTGCAACAAAACATCTGATGCTTGCCATCTGATATTTGGCAGTGACCAGTGTGAAAGGGCCCTCAACTTCTGTTCCTGAGGGAAAAAATATATATCAACATATTGCAGGAGCTAGCTAATCAGCATATTCATAAACAGTCTCACTGAGAACAAGGCAGAAAACACCAGGGTCTGCTCTTCCCATCCCTCACAGCATGTAAGCAGTGGGGAAAAGAGACAGGATGGTTGAGATTTTCCTTTTACTGAGATAAGTGCTCAGTTTGTGCTGCTGGTGCCTTGAGTTGTGCCAGGCTGTCCTGTCTGAGTGAAAACCCACAGCCACCAACGAGAGACATTTGTCTTCTCTGAGCTGGTACAACCTGTGCTGGTTCTTGACATGCTTCACACCACGTGTGAGCCTAGGACCAGGTGAAATCAGGTCAAAAGGCAGAAAATGAGTGACTAGCCAAACAGCACAGAAGCAGAAACCTCTCTGATGAGACTCCTTGTTTTATTTTTCTTGTAAGAATTATTTCACATATAAACAATGCCACAACCTCCTTATCCTCCCCCCCACGCCATTTCTGTCAGGCAGGAAGAGGCAGAGGTAAATATTCCTATGGTTTGAGGAATATCTTGACTTTGATATCTCAAATTTGAGGAACATCTCTCCTCATAGTTTTCTGGCAGAAGCTCAAACCCTGTGTCATGAGCTTCAAACAACTGCTCAGGATGGACCCAACCCTCTTCATTACTCTGCATTCTGCTCATCCTGAACCTGACACTTGTGTGTGGTTGAGCTTTGACTCCCCTTGCCACAGGGTCACCTCAGAGAGGTGATCATTCTTCCTCTCCCACAAAGCCCATGGGCATCCACGTCCCTGGATTTACTTTTATTTTTATTTTTTCGCCCCAAAGGAAATTAAAGCACAAGGAAAATACATGGATATCCTGCTCGGGATGAAACCAAAAATGCCCTTGATACGAGGAATTAGGAAGTGGTCTTGGATCCAACAGTTCTGACACAGCCATGAATCCCTGCACCCTTTTAAGAGAAACTCGACCCAGCAGCAGCTGCACAGATAAGAACAAACGCTTTCTTCACCTCTTTAACCTAAATAAGCACGCGAAATTCGCTGCCAAATAGGGACTATTTAAATGCTAATTGGGGCAGCAGGTGATTTCATTTCCTCTCTGATTTTTTCCTTGAAACAGAAGTAAAAAGATTTGCAGCAATCCAAGCCTTTTTCGTTATAAAAATTGTTGGTTTTGTTGTAACTTGTTCTATGTGGTACTGCTGCATCTTGTGATAGCTAATGAAATTTCTGAAATGGAAGGAAATTACAGGAAAAAAAAAGATCCTCCACATCTTACATCCGTGTCACATTCAAATTAATTTGCTGAACCAAAGAAAAGTTAAAAGTTGTTATAAATCAAATCCTTTGCTCTTGCACTGTAATTTTTAACCTATTTTCTGGTTAATGGTTTAGTACACCTTGGCTTATGGGAAAACAACATAAAAATGTAAAATTTTAACCACGCAGATTTCGGTTTTCTTGTGGAATTTTTGTGGTCTTCTGCATACACGAATTGCACTTCTACAACTCACATAATGGGAGAAAATTGCATCAATTAATTGAGCAGACACTGCAGTCTGCTACTTTTCGGCAGAAACTCTGTAGCCCTAGAAACCATCAGGGAGTGGAAAATCTCTGTGCTGTGGGTCAGCTTGGAGTCCTTCATGATAGAATTTGATCTGTAAGTATCCATCTACAGCCCCAATAAATGATGCAGGTTTGTGTATCTCAGCACAGAGAGAGTGATCACAGTCATTTGGTTGAAGGCAGCAGACCCAGATTTGCAAAGGGTTTGGAGTTCCTGGCGCCTTATCAGATTAAAAAGGATCCTACAGAGATTATCCTCAACCTGCTCATTTTTTAAAATCCTGATTATTGGGTAGAATGACAGAAAATATATTCATAAAATACCCAGACAACATATAGCTGAGGGCACTGGCAAGTACTTTGGAATGTTTAGAGGAACTAGAGAAGTGGCTGAAAATTGAGACTATGGCATGTGATAAAAGGCGAGGCACTGTGCTAAAGAAAAAAGAGAAAAGCCCACAAAATGTGGGGGTCAGCCTTTTTTCCCAGGCAATTACCAATAGGACAAGAGCAAACAGCCTCAGGTTGTATTAGGGGAGGTCCAGGTTATTAGGAAAAGCATTTTCACTAAAAGAAAGGCATTGGAACAGACTGCCCAGGGCAGTGGTAGTCACCACTCCTGGAAGTGTGGAAAAAATGACTGGATATTTTGCTAAAGGATGTGGTTTACTGGGTATGATGGAATTTGATCAAAGGTTGGATTCAGTGATCTTGGAGATCTTTCCCATTGTACAATTTTATGAAAAAAAAAAAAAATTAAGCAAGTGGAAATATGGTAAGATACAACACATTTCTAAAAAATCCACCTAATTATTCTTGGAAATCCACATGCATCTTCCAAAAATTCTAACATAAAAGAAGAAGGTTTTACATGTGACAACAAAATAGCTACGTCACTTTTCAGAGGGCTGCTAAATTCCCAATCATAGCCCCCAAAGAAATAAAATAAAATAAAATAAAAATAACTGTTAAATCCTTTTCAAAATAATAAGCAGATACAAAAGGTAGAAGATTTTCCTTAGTAGGAAAGCTTGCACAGTTGGATCTTATTGGAGAACACAAGACTTCCAATAACATATGAAATGTTATTCAGAAATAGGAGGTGAAGAATTGCTCACTTAGGAATAAATAACTGTATTTGGGGCAAAGAAGGCTTAACAAGAGCTGTGTCTCAGTGCCTGTGCACGCTTTAGCATAGGAAAGTCTTGTTCTGTTGGTGGGTCTCAATACACAAATTAATAATTCATGGTTACTGTGCTATCCCAACTCAGTAGTTCCTGAAAAGTAAAGGACACCAAGGAAATTAAGGGACTGTCAGCAAAAGAATGGGGTTTAATTATATTTTATGCAAGGCAGGTTTGCTACAAGTTGATACAATAACATAAAATAAAAGAAATTAATAAGTGCTGATTATAATTACTATGGATCTGTCATGTAGTGGATGGCACAGTATGCAAGAAGAATTATTCCGAAATGCCAGAGTGGAGCTGTAGTCTAGAGCTGTAGTCAAGAATGTTATTTTCACTGAAAATGTCAAATATGCAGTAGAAGTTGCCTGTTTCAATATTTCAGTAGATTTACTGTGCTTAGATAAAGTGTTTTGTTTCAGGGATATTAAAATTATTTTAAGATTATTTTTAATCAATTATAATTTTATTTAGGCTGGTATTTTTCCAAAGCTGACACATTTTGACTCAGAGACACCATGGAGATGTCATTTTAATTACAGAGAAGTTGGGCAATTGAAATTTTTATAATGTAAATTTTTATCCTCATGGGATTAAAAATAAGAAAAAGCACAGCTATGTATCACTTTTTATTACTATTAAGCTCTAGGCTTATTTGAATCGTTTCAGCTATTATTAAGATTCTGAGTTATCATTTCATCTTGCACCCAAGAAGAGGAGGGGAAGAAATTATGTATATTCATATGAGCAGTGCTCATAAAGAAATTGCTGCTCATCCCTGGAACCATGGGATTGTTTGTGTTTGGAGTTGCAGGAAGAGGAACAGTCAGTCCTGCAGGTACACCTGGGTACATCCTGAAAAAAAGACAGGATTTACTATGGGATTGGAGGGAAACGTCTCAGTATCTTATTTTATCTGTTTATTTATTTATTTGTTTGTTTGATAGCTAATTTATTATATAAAAATCTTAATTTGTGTGAAACGTTTCTCTCCTTCAGCTCCTACTTGCATTGTGTCATTGCATCTTCTACTACATTGTTCAGTGACTGCTTGAAGCATGACCATGCAAAAGTGCTGATTTTTGTTTACACCACTGCTGCAGACTAAAGTGCTCTCTGGCAGCTCATAGCAATCACATAGCTCCTGAAAAGAAAGCCTCATTACAAACCCTATAAGGATTAATCCTTATAAAGGATTATTTCGGGTGAACACACTGAGAATAGGTGACTCTTTAGAAAGCTGACGAAAGGAAAAGAGAAGGGAAAATGTCTCGTTCAAAGTGGAGGGTTGTTTATCAGGAAACAGCATTCCCAGGCTTTCCATGGGTCTTTTATAAATGGCATTTGTAGGGAATCAGCTGTGCCTGTAACTCAGGGATGGTCACTGCCCCTGGACACAGGGACACAAGCAGCTCTTCCAGGAGAGACACTGACACAGCCAGAATGTGCTGCCAGGAGAGAGCTAAAGTCGAGTGTTGCTGTAGTACACGAAAGACTCCACATATTTCAGAAGGCAAAGAGCATAGAAGAAGGTTCTAATGTCTAAATTCTTACTACCTTTTATAAGGTGTTCCCATACAGACTTAACATGACTGGTGAATAAGAATGACACCTCTCTAATCCCTTTGGTTAACCAGAGAAACAGCGAAACACCACCTGGAGAAAGATTGTTTTGAGAAAGGAGAGTTGTTTGCCAAGATTGCTTTGAGAAGAAGCTTTCTTGAGAAATTATTCCTTGGGAAAATGTTAACAGCTGCTAGCAGGCTAAAATCTCTCAAATTTACAGTCGAGGATGGGTGAGCAGCAGCAATCCCCAGGTGAGGACTGGAGCCTTCCCAGAGCCCTGCTCCCAGCAGCAGAGTCCTTTGGGAGTGCTGGAATGGTGCAACCCCTGGCAGGATTCCTGTCACCCTGGGATATGAATCCCTCTGGGATACAATCAGAGGGGATTGGTCTTCCATTAAACATTTACAAGGCTCACCAGTGAGCTGTACAAGAGGAAATATGAAAGCACCAGAGATGCCCTGAAGATTCCAGGTTTAGATCCTGCTTTAGATCTTCAATGATAACATCTTGGGAAAGTGGAACTGAAATGTCCTTTTAAGATTCTGTTTGCCTTAAACAATCTTTGGGCTTTTTAAATCAAAATATTTTTCTGCTGTACTTGTTCAGCCAATAGCTGGAATGCAAATGGTTTTGTGCAGTGGACAAGACCTGGCATCTCCATTTGATCTCTGATCTCATCTTTACAGGGAGGTAAACCTTCTCTCTGTGGGTATTCTGTGTCCTTACACATTTCATTGCCTCAGAATAAATATTTCCTTTTTTCTAGCAAGGGTTCCAGGATACAAACTACCTGAGTAATCCGAATGTACCTGACCTTATGTTGTTTGGGAAGCAGCTTTAGGGATTTTAAGAACAAACATGTTTTAAGAGTCTCATATGGCCATTGCCAATTGTAGTTGTTTAAACACAGAGAGCAACCCCTTCCAGCCTCAGTTTTCCCAGCTAGAAAAAGGTAAGTGTTGAGACATTTAGGAAGTCATAATACCTATATCTGTAAAGTGTTATTGAAAGCACAATAGGATGGGATTTGAAATGGATTTTCCGGCATTGTATTTCTTTCTGCAAAAATAATGTTACATGGGGACACCCTTTGATCTGGATAACGTAGAGGTTCCTTTCCCCTTGTGATTTTAAAGGGTCTTATTTCACTTCCACGCAGCAAAGGAGCCTCTCTAGCTCCAGGCAGTCACTGCTGCCCCTGAGAGGCATTGTTTCTGTTGTCCTTGAGGTGCTCCACTGGCAATTATCTGTATCTGTCTGCAGGTGTGCTTGGGCCTCTGAGCTGCACTCTGATAACCAGACAGGAATAAGGCCCTGCTAGCATCACTTCTTAGCAAAGTAATAACCATGGCATCATAGGATGATCTAAGCCATGCACTAATAACCACTCAAAAAGGTGCCAATAATCAAAGTTGACAAGAT
This sequence comes from Sylvia atricapilla, assembly GCF_009819655.1. Lineage (NCBI taxonomy): Eukaryota > Metazoa > Chordata > Aves > Passeriformes > Sylviidae > Sylvia > Sylvia atricapilla. The sequence continues at coordinate 7,263,767 of NC_089148.1, forward strand.
TCGAGCATATTTGGTTCCACAGGCAAGTAGGTCGTATTGCTTACACAAACCTTGAACATCTTGGGGAAGGTGCAGATGGGGATGGATGGATGGATGAGATGATTTAAACACCTCACATCAAGCTGTCAGTCAGACTGCTGACAGCAGCAAAGGTATCAGAGCGTTATTGGTATGGTATTATTCCCAGCATCAGAGCTGAGGTCAGGGGGCATTGCCTGACATTGTTATATTTTTATAATTGTGTACACTCTCATTTCAAACTGCAGCCGTAGCTGTGGTAGCTGAATTCCCAGAACAAAAGTGAATCCTTCAAACGGAAGGTGCAAGGCAGGCAGAATAAGGAGACAGCAGTAAATCCCTGTGCCTGCTGGAACCCTTCTGGTTTCTGCCTGCCCTTTACTGCAGCAGGTCTTTGACCTCAGGCCATGTCAAAGCAAACATTACTGGTTGGTACTTCCTTTGTTGGCCAAACACACCCACACATGGGGACACTCCTGTGACAAGTTTATCGATACCACAAAAAAGAAAAAAAGTTGGATGTATTGGGCTTTTAATTTCTCTTTCAATATAAGAGAAACTCCTGTAATGGCAAAAATCAGAAGCACAGCAGGCCTGTGCAAAGGATCATTAAACAATAAACTTGCTATTACCTGAGGGGGATTAGTTTGCCTATATCTTGCCTTAATCAAGATAAATCAAAGAGTAGAAACATTCCGTGGAAAACCATCCCTCTGGAAATCATAAGCATTTAAAATGTGCCAAAGAGAATGGTTAAAATTAAAGATAGGGTAGTTTTAATTTAAAGTAGAATCTGGTCTTCTAAATTCAGCATCCGCTTCAGTAAGGAGTAAATATGCAAAGTGCCAGTAATTCTCTTTTGCCTTTCCATCTCCCACCTGGCTTATGACTTAATTGATGAAAGACAATCAAAAATAGGTATAAAAAATTGTAAATGCTCACCTTTGTTTTAATCTATACTCAGACATTTGAATATCTAACTTCTCCCCGGGGCATCTTTACAAGGATGAGCCATCAAAATCCTTTCAATAGCTCCAATAAAGTAGTATTCTTCTAAATACAGGTTTGGAAGCACAACTAATGAAGTAAACAATGATCAGTTCAGGGATGGCAGGGGAATGAGGAGTGGAGAACGTTTGTTCTGCACCTGCTGGAGTTATGGGAATTTGCCATGAGCCACTGGGAGGTGTCCTCAATAATGAGGCAGAAGTTGGTGTTTATACCAACATCAAAGGAAAGCAACTCTCTGGGCTTATCAAATGTCTAATAAACACACTCAGGACTCTGATGTTGTAATGTTGTGCAAGAATATTTTGAGCCTTAGGATTCCAGCCCCTCTCCAGCAGTTGTGACACTGCAACATGATATGCAAAAGCGAAGTTACCCAACACTGATGAAAAACCAGAAGCTGAAATGTTCTCATCCTGAATGGACACAGTCACTAAAAAAAAAAATAAATTATTCTAAAAGGGCCAATTTATTAACTTCTAGTAGGTCTAAATAAGTTTATATATGTATTTGGGGGTTATGTAGCATATGTAAGAGGTGTAATTTAATGATATACTAAAATACCTACGCTAAAGACAAATAATGCCATTAGTGAGCTCTGCTGACAATACTACTGCTCTGTAAGTTAATTAAAACCAAGGCCTCTCAGAAAAGCTAACAGTCCCTAGGGATTAGAGCATCGTGTTTACTATATTAAGAGATTTTAACAGAAAAAAGAAGTTACTAGATGCAAATTATTTTTCATATCAAATGCTAGCATTATAATTACAACTATTAAAAACTGTAAAGTGGACCCTAAGTTTTGTCATATCTAATGTAAGTCTACTCTGTAAGAGCTCAGTACAAAGCCCACAGAAGTAAATGAAGAGACAGTAAATAAGAAGCCACAAAATTTTAGCTGGTAATTTTAGCCCTCTGGTCTTAAAAGTGTTTTAAAACTACATATTTGAGTAAATTATTCACAATCAATGTCCAATCAATTTGAATTCTTTTTGTTCACAGCATGTCCAGTGGCATATTATTTTTGTAGCTTATTCAATGTTTGAATGCAGTGAGAATATTTCCCTTGTATTTAGTATTGGGGATTCATTGTATCTACTCGACACCACATCCAGAGTGCCAGTTAACTGGGATGACTGCATGAATCTCCTTTGATTGGATTAACATAAGTGGGATAAGCAAGCAGATGTATAGATGAGCTGAACCACATGGGAAACATGCTCATCTGTCCACTTCAAACTGTTTCTGTGGCTTCAGAGAGAAAAATAATTTAAATTGATGTATTTATTTTCTGGAACCGTGCAAAAATAAATAAATAAATAAATAAAAGGATACTAATGTTTACCTGCTATACACACAAAAATAAGGTTGTTAAAAAACAAAAAAACAAAACAAAAAAAAAAAAAAAAAAAAAAAAAAAAAAAAAAAAAAACAGCAAAACAAACGAAAAAAAAAAGAAAGTTACAGCATCTGAAACCCTCAAAGGAGATGATACCAGAACCTTCCCGTTGCACAGTATGAGCCTGGAAAGCTTCCTTATACATTTGGCATCAAATCATTCTGGAAGAATTGGATCAATAGAAAGTCACCAAGGCCAGAGATCCAGATGGTGTTGGTTTCAGCCAGCTAAAATTAGCTTCATTGGGTTTGGCTCACTTGTCTATTCCTGTTGATCTATGAGAATTTCTGGAAAACTGGACAAGAGCCAAAGCCATACCCCATTCATTACTGCATGTGACTCCAGCTTTTCTTGCTAGAGGAGAGTATAGTAAATGATCTTTTTTTTTAATCTGAAGTACATAATAAATTCGATTTCAACGAACAACTTGATTTTCTGTGATGAAAACTGTAAATCTTTTTGTTAATCAATAATCAGAACACAAATGTTGAATTTTTACTTTATCAACCAAAACCTCAGATGACTTTAAAAAACTAACAACTTTTTAATTACCCTCTGGATATGTCAGCCTTGTTGGTTTCAGATACGACTTATTCTCCTTTGTTATTTATATTTTAGCAGTGTCCCAGTACCCTAACCTATATTATTAGCAAGGTTTATTACATAAAATTAGACAGCACAGGGAGTTACAACTGAAATTTATTCTATTAATAAGTAAAATAAGTACTGATAAGGGAAAGTTAAAATATTTTTCTGTTTAATTTCACAAATATGGTGCCACTACCATAAAGTGATAAAATATGCATCTACAAGATACGTGAATGATAGGAAATTGTCTGTTATAAAAAGAAGGGTGTTAAATAAAAAACATTCCTAAATGAAAGTGTCCTTTTCATAAATTAACCTGAGGAGAGGTGATTATTGCCCATTACTGGTGTATGACACAGTTTTTAAGGCCTCTAGCAAGCAAGTTGAAAGAAACATTTGAAGTACAGCGATCGTGGGTTTTACCTTACACATCTATATTTAGTTCCAGCTGTACCAGGTCAGAATCAAAGGCGAAAAAAGGCAGAACTAGAAATGCTCCAATTCCAAAATGCAGGAATATTGACTCAGAAAAGTCATTGCCAGTTAATCTGGGAATTTCTTCATTGCAGTCTGAACTGTGGTCTGTTGGAAGGATTTCTCAGTACTATTCACACTTCTTCTTAGACAGACCGTAAGTAGATAAAAATGAGAAGAGTTTGGTCAAAATGTCCTCTGGAACTCCTTGACAATGAGAAAAACTACCAGCCAGAAAAAGTTGCCTTTGCTTGCTTCCATTTTGTATGAAGCAACCAATTTTTATATACACAGAGCATCACAAGAGCTTTGTTTTGAGGGAAGGACTTGCAAAATTATTGACTCGTAATTTGTGAGTAGAAGATGTCCAACAACTTCTGAATGGTAAAGGAGAAGCAGATCCAATTTCATGTAAAATGGATAAAATTATGCTGGAACATATTTTGACATTGAGAAGGAGAAAAAAAAATCCCTCAAAGTGCCATTAGTCTAAATGTATCAGTCACATTAACCTCAAATAGCAAAGCTGAGGTAACTTGCAGGCCATAGTGTAGTTCACTCAGTTGTGTCCACCTCACATCACAATTTCATTACCTGCACGTTCTGTGTGTACATCTATTTCATTATTCTGTAAATTCAACTTAGGGAGTGAATAAAAAATTCAGGATGACTTTACTGTAACAAAAATCCATTGTTATTGGTGGTATCTTTCAGCAAGTATCTGATATGATACATTCATGTGTGTTATGAAAGTTAGAAATTCAAATGCTGTCCTTTGTCAGTAGATCTGTCCACAAAAATATTTTAAATTTACTCAGTCTTCCAGACCTTATGCAGAGACTGCATAGAGGAGTGAAGAAGAAGACACATGGCTGGTTTGTTCCAAGCTGAAATGAAAGAGACATCATTCTTTGCCTTCAACGTTTTCTTATTTATTATTATTTTGCTCTGCAGTAGAAAGTGGCTGCAGATAAATTTCTAAAAACTGATGCCTCTTGCAGCTTGTGCCTCTGCATTCCCCGAGTGCAGTGGTGACACATGGTGGCAAACATTACCCTCTGCTACACTTCAGTGGAACTCCTGTCCTTTCTCCCCAGTGCCCAATTTACAGCAGAAGATCATTCGCCTTCCTCCGAGTGCTCCAAGAGTCATTCCCCTGTTTCTATGCTTGATGGCTTCCCTGTGAGGAGGCACAAGATATTTCCATCTTTTTTTTCATGTGCATTTGCCTGCTATTTCATTATCATTTGCTAAATAGCATTGCAGCTAATACTTAAATGCATCGTCTGGGATAACAACAGCGGCACAGCTGAGAATGTGCTGAGATTGCTGCAAATGCAGCAACTCTGTCATTGCTTCAATGTGAGCTCGTCCTCCCCCAGGTCTGTTTTGCTCTCTTTGTCTGTCTTGTCACTGTACTTCTGCTTTGGCAGAGAGCTTGTGTTTTATTTATTGCATCTCTGAAATACTCATGCATTCATGGAGACATTGAAGGGTTTCTTGCTCTCTCTTGCCATTAGGACTCATGTGTTATTGCCTCAGTTCCCACTTTCCTCAGCATTGAGGCAATAGCACACATACTTCTGACAAAAGCTAACTGTTCTCCTCAGGTATAAGGCTTGGATTTATCAAGCAAGGAAATTTGCTTTAAATCCTTGTGCCTTTTATTGCTCCACAAGCACTAGCACCAAGATTACTCACAATAGCTAATTCTCATCCCTTGCCAGGACCTGATCTCAGGAGGCAAGAGGAAGGTCTCATCTCCAAAGTAATTCCACCCTTTTCATGTAGGGTGATAATCCTTCTCAGGTTTTCTTTACTTCACAGTCTTACTCTTCTCCATTTGCTCTCCATCAACTTTCATTGAGGAATTACTTTTCTCATTATAATCATGAGCTTTTCTTCATAAGATATTGCAGAGCTCAGAGATGACTTTGAGCGTGTCCTTCCCCCATTTCCCCATCAGTTGGCATGGAGACACAACAGCTGCTACAAATCACAGGAAAGATGCTTAACGGGTGCATTTCAAAGAAAAGTTCCTGCTGAAGAAACCACCAAATTTGCAATCATAGCCCTTGTTCTTGGGTGGCTGTAGCTAAGGGAAAATATATTTTGGAAGTGAATACCTAAGGTATGAGCAAGCTTGTGTTGAGAAACAAGCTGGAATGGGTCTGGAGCATTTACATTCTGTGCACGAGGGGATTCTTGGTTTCATGGTCAAAGATGGAGCCCACAGAGGTCACACAGATCCAGGGACACCAAGGTGCAGCTGGAGATGGTGCCTCAGCTCCCCACTCCTCTGGCCTCCCATGCCATCATGACTGTCCAGCACTCAAATACGTGAGAGTTTAGAGCCAAGCTCATCATGTCCAACTGTAATATTCACACTTTCTAGGGCAGCCACAGGCTGGAAATCACGAGGTGCAATGAATTAATCTCTAATGTCTGTACAGTCCTGCATGCCAGAATCAGAAGCAAGCCCTCTCTCCTCCCCCCATCCTGCTCAGGAGCACATGGAGATGGGCCAAATTACACTGCCAATTCTGCCTGAGAGTGCCTTTCTGGATTGCTTTGGATTTAGGGACGGTATTTTTCCAGATAATTGCCTTATCAGACCGTGTAACTTCCTTATCAGACCTTACATAATTTGTAACAGCCTTGTGTGCACTTCCTTTAAAGATCAGTGTTCCTACATCCCCTGGGGCCCTTTTGGAAATTCCCAGGGGCATCTTAGGATCAGAGCCAATTATCTTCATTCTTTTTACTAGGTGGTATTTGGGGGACTTTTCCCTCCCACCCAGGAAATCCTGCATTTTCAGACTGTCACTATTTCCTGATTTGTGCTAACAACATTGAAAAGGTCTAATAAATCTTTTCCCCAAGCCCATTCCTTCCCCTGGTAGCAGGTATTTCTCTAAAAAGAGGTTTATGGGCCATCTGGAGTTCCAGCCAAGATTTAATAAGTCTTCAAAAATTAAACTCAAAATCTTGATGGCTGTGTTTTTAAAAAGAGGCAAGTGACTCTCTTTAAAATCATTAATACTCCTTTAAGTGTGTGGTAATTTGATCCTGGATGTTCCTGTTTTCTGCTTAGAACACACTTTTTGCAGATGAACTGTATTCCCATTAAAATGAGGGTTTCAATGGAAATGCTGACATACTGAAGCAGAAAAACTGCTGCTTTTGAAATTATACAGGATGTATCAGGTGGAATATATCCTTTCATAAAAATTGTGTTCTTATAATTATGTCACTCTCCTTCTGCACAGTTGAGATGGTGACAAGTTTAACGTGTGTTTTTGGAAGTGTTATACCAGATACCAGGAAGAGTTTCCAAGTTCAGTTACTAAGAAAGCCATGAGTATTGAATGAGACAACCCCTCAGCACAAATGTGAGCATCAGTCCTGACCTTCCTCCCACATCCTTAACTGCTTCTATTTTTATTTGGCAAATCAATCCAGTATTTGTCACACCAGCATCTCACACTTTATAAAAGGTGAGATACTAATAAGGGAGGTGACCATGACCATTCAAGGGACAACTGGCAGACACAGACACGGACTCAGGTGTCCTGTAGCTGTCTGAAATTCCCTCCTAGCAGGGGCTTATTTTTTCCCTTCAGGCCTAAAAAGTTAGGATGCTGAAAGTGCCACTATCAATAGACTTTAATTTGACTTTTCCTCCTGGTGTTATGTACATGGATGATCTATACACATATTCCTGGCACACTATAGTTGTAGATAGGGATGGAGGATGGAGTCACCTAAATAACTCTTTCCAAAAAGGGGTTTTTTTTCTCTCATTCTCCATTCATTCCTTATTCTTAACCCCACTGTGGCTGGGGAGAGCATTTGATGATTCCACATTGCTACCGCCGATTCGAAAACTAAAAACAAAAACAGGAAAAGCGTGTTCCAAGTGTAGAGAACACAAATATGCCTTGCATATTTGGAGAGCATGTTTGGAGAGCTGTTGGAGGGGTATTTTGCTTGGTAAGCCTGATGTTTCCACGATGTCTGTGGGGAAAATTAGAACTGGTGTTATTGTGACATTGAACCCAAATTGCACGACATCAGTGCAGAAATCCTGACCAAACCAGACAGCTGAATCCATCAGACCCTGATCCCCCACATATCCAAAAGAAGGGAGGTGGTTCCTAGCCTCACTATAAACTCAACACAAATGCCAACAAGTTTTGCAGTAAGCTAAAAAAGACTCAAAGTAGCAAAAACGGGCTCAGAAAAGCACTTTAAAGCATTTGTATTGAGAGATGAAGGCTATTGCACAGTGGGATGGGGGCTCTGTGACACAGATCCCTGTGTGTGCACACATATGCACAGCTCATGTTTAGCCAGGGCTAAACATAACAAAGCCATAACAAAGGGGAAAATTCTCCCAGCACCATTTCTGTGCAGGTTTTCATTTTATAGAAGAGTGGCTGCTTTCAGAGTCCTTCAAATGTTGGAAATGTTTGGAATAAGAGCTCAGTTCTCTATAACTCTTGAGAGAAACATAAATCTTTTGGATATCTGCTATGATCCCCAAAAAATTTATTTTTAGTAGCATTGCTGGGATTATGTGAAGTGTGTGGTTCAGAGATGCTCAAGGTTCTGACCTGTTTTTATGTTTGTTGCCGATCAATCAGAGCTTGAATAACTTCTGCTGCTCTGAAAAAACTTAAACTGAACTTGTGGGAGTAGCAGGGAGAGGAGGCGAGCTGAGCAGCTTGTTAATGAAGCCTAAGAAATGACTCAGTGTTTGGATGGCAATGCATTTTTCTCCACCTAATTGGTCTTCTCCTTTTATATTTTCTCAGTTCGCATTTCCAGATAAGGTAATGAGAGAAAGAGAAATAATCCTATTAAATAAAAAATACCGATTGATATTTATACACATAACTTCCTAGAAGGTTTATTAATATAATTATAATAATTAATAAGCAGATATTTTCCTCTTCAACATCTTCTGCACATTGCATACTAATCCTCAAAGTATTTCAATGACTTGCTTTAGAAAGCACCATACAATTGGTACATCTCAGAAGTGATGTACATTTTCTCGCTGCCCCTGCTTACTGTTTCATGTATGGAAGGAGTGAAAAAATCATCAAAAACGGAATTTACAAGATAACTCATCCCACGGAGTTTGCTGGGTGAAGCATCAGCAGGGCCTGTTTGCCCCTACTTTGCTCTCCTAAGGACCAGTTAGGTAAGAGAAATCACAATGAATGTTTATTTTGTGCTTAGAAATGTATTTTGATTGTGATTTCCTTGAAGCAAAGGAGCTTCCTCATGCACAGGTGTAGAAGAACCCCTTCTAGCAAGGGCACCCATGGCTGTGAAATGATGGAACACCTCTCCTATGAGAGAAGACTGGGAGATTTGTGGTTGTGCAGCTTGAAGGACAGAGGATTCTGGGGTAAAGCTCTTGAGACCCTCCAGCGCCTAACAGAGCTCCAGGAGAGCTTTGGGCAAGGGCTTGGAGTGACAGGGCAAGGGGGGGCAGCTTTGAGCTGGAAGAGGCAGTTTTAGATGGGATATTAGGGAAAAAATCCTTCCCTGTGAGGGTGGTGGGGCCCTGGCACAAGGTGCCCAGAGAAGCTGTGGCTGCCCCTGGATCCCTGGAAGTGTCCAAGGCCAGGCTGGATGGGGCTTGGAACAACCTGGGACGGTGGAAGTTATCACTGCATTGAAGGGGGTGGGCTTTAAGGTCCCTTCCCACCCAAACCATCCCATGATTCTATGATATCGCAAAGTACATACCTAAAATTGTGGGATCAGTGTTCCAGGAATGGCCACAAATTGTTGTGGAGATCGGGGACATGATTCATACTTGGGGTGAAGGTTGAGCAATTCCAGACTGGGCCCTTTGGCCTCCAGGGCCCACGGGGCCTGCAGGCCACAGTGGCACAGTCAAAAATTCACTAGAAATTCACATTTCATATTAAGATGTCCCAGGGAATAATGAGTTTCTAAATGTAGAAGTGTAGGAGTGACACTTCAGCCACCTTAAGACTAAGGTAAATAAGGCTTGCTTGCATTCTTTGTCTGCCCTGTACTTGTAAACTATGCTGTGAATCTATATAACTCGCTGTCCAGAAACAATAAAGGAGAAAACAACATGGTAGCCACATTGGTTGAGATGTGTCATTTGCTCTGTCCAGCCCCCTATTAATCAGAGTCTCTGCAACAACAAATAGCTACAAGATTTATTCAAATGCCCAAACCTGCCACTGTCCTATCTGTATTCCTTTAGCTTTGCCACAGACTTTGCTGCCATTTTCAGACTTCCAGGCCCCAGAGGACACAGGGGCAGCCATATCTGGGTATCTCCTTACAGACTCTCCACGCCCAGCTCCTGAGCTCAATGTGCAGAAGATGTTGAAGAGGGAAAATATCTGCTTATTAATGATCATAATCATATTAATATACCTTCTAGGAAGTTATGCGTATAAACATCAATCCTCAGTGTGAGTGAATGGTTTGTGCCGTGACTTCCCAGCAAGGCCCAAGGGGATGGAAGTGGGTAATTCCTGCTGGGTGGCAGCATTAAACCACTGCCATTGTGACCACCCCAATCAGTTACTTTGTTCAGCTTCTTTAGCACTCTCTTCCCCAGCTGTGCTGTGGCTGAATGGCCCTGTGATGCTTTGGAGAATTATAAATTCAGTTTTGTGAACACTATTTGTAATTGCAACAACCACTGTGGATTTAATCACTTTTTTTCTTTTTTTTTTTTTCTTTTTTTTCCTGTGCAAAATAGCTACACTTTGTGGGGATGGAGTCCGAAAGACTGTGACAAAGAAATCCAATTTTATCAGCGTGGAATGACTCTTCCCAGATTGAATAATGGTGCTACTGCCAGCAAGGCTTTTAATTGAAATGGATTTTATACAGAAAATTAAACCAAGCCTGGCCTGGCCTGAGAGATCCAAAGTTCTCCAAGTGCCAGCTCACCCAGTGACTCAGAGAACGGATTTATACCACTTGGCCAAGAAATCTGGGGAGCTTTGCCTGTTAGCCTGCAATATACGTGGTTATACTCTGAACCAGGATATGCTGGGCACAAGCATTAAATAATAAAATAATTTAGGTTATTTAAAAATATATATAGGAGAGGTAGGAGCACTTCTGCTATGGAGACAGGCTGAGTTGGGGCTGCTTGGAGAAGAGAAGGCTCCAAGGAAGACATTTTTCCCTGTGGGGGTCCTAGGATAGTGGAAGATGTCCCTGCCCATGGCAGGGGGTGGCACTGGATGGGCTTTGAGGTCCCTTCTCACCCAAACCAGTCTGTGAGCCTATGATTTCTATATTTCCTATGACTCTATATTTCAGCTTGATAAAACAAAAAAATGCTGTAAATGACTGTGAGCAGCCTTCATTGGTTCCTGGGGCTGTGAAAACTGAGATTTTGCACTTTGGGAACCTTTTAAAAGCATCATTCTGGTTATGAGCAGCAGTATAGCCGCACTATATGAATCACTCCAAGTCAAGGAAGCCAAAATGCTGCCTGTCAGCTGAGGTCCTGAAGTACCAAAAGAGTGGAAATGTGGTTGTTTCCCATTTACAAAGGTGTTTATTTACACAGTATATTGATGTTAAACTGCCTGCTGTCTGAACCAGTCTATCCTACCAGAATCCCTTCCACCTCACATTCAATCATGTTTACTCCCAATAAGCCAAGACAATAAATGGAGGAGAATCACACACATGACAATGCAGTTGTGCCCATGTCTTGCCTTTCAACACTCTACTATATTTATTAAAGAGTGTGATCCCAGCCATAGAAAAGTTTCAGTCACTAATTACTAGTTCCTAGATGTAGTCAGGCTGTGATTTTTATTTTTTTTTCTCTGCTCAGTTCAGTGCGTTTTGGATTCCATCCCACATCAGCAGTTTGGGCCTCCTAGTATGAAAATTAAATGCATTCCAAAACCAGTGTTAAAACTAAGAGAACTCAATAGCTGTCAAAGCTGCATACACAGATACAAATTGGCTAAAGCACAGGTAGAGGGATGGTCACCATCTGGACAGCATTCATGTGGTAACGTTTCTTACATTTAGGGATTTGGCATTCCATTCCTTCTGAGTTTACTGCCAGGCTGAGGGCACCTGAGCAGAACCCAGATCCGCAGCTTTTCAAAAGTTCAGACCTCCTTTCTATAGTGTAGGGTTCAACAGCTTTTATTTGCTGCAATATTGCTAAAAGCAGCTCTTGTGAGACTTGGCTTGCTGTCTGTGCATCAAGGTGCAGAGCTCCACAGGGACACCAGCCAAAGCGCAGGGTTTGTCAGTGCGGCTCATGCCTGTTGATCTGACAGCCTAAGAAAACAAGAGAGCAATATTCCCGTTTCTCTAGCTTTCTGGGGAAAATTCAAGGCAGAATCTTCTGTGGTGGTTGAGTATTTACAATGTTCACCAACATACCAGGCATTTGTGAAGTTACTGGTTAATAAGCTCACTGCAAAACCTCCTGTGATGGGTTTGTAGGGCACATCAGGGACATTGGAACACCAAGGAAGGCTGATGTGCATCCCTGACAGTGTGCACCAAGGTGAAGGGATGCCTCTCTGTGCAGGATGGAGGTGACTGCATTAAACTCCTGCCTCAGCACCTGCTCTTAATGATCAGTGCACACAGGTTTCTGTGAGGTCAAAGGAGCAGCATCTGCAGATTGCTGGGATGACAGGGAATGTTTTGCAAGCTAATGGCTCAGCCACTGCTGCTGAGAGGTGACAAGCCACAAGGCACGGTGCGCTCATTAATCCAGCACTGTCCTTGTGGGAATTCAAGAAGCTCAAAGATGTTGTCTTTATGGGTTCATTCTGAAGTTTAGAAATGTAGTTTTCAAATCATTGGTTGTGCAGTGTCTGTGGAGTTGCAGCTTGTACATTTGAGTCTTTCTGGGTGTTTGGTCATTGACTCTTCAGCGTTGATGTGACAGAACAAAGTATGGGGAGCCACGTGTCCAGCTTTTTCTGCTGTGCCAAAGTGTGTGGCTTTTGTAGAACCACTGGAATATCACATTTAGCTGCAAGGTCTAAAATGTGCGTGGCTTTTGTAGAACTGTAGCCCTGGTTTGTGTGCGAAATGTTTCGGTTTCTGCAATTCCTTTCTCAGAGAACTTTCTGTAAACAAGAGACACATTTTTGTAACTGTAAATTCACTTACATTTTTTCCCTAGGAGGGACCTCTTATTGACGTCCCTCTGGTCTGACCAATGTGGTTGAAGAGGTTTGTCTTTGTTTCACCAATCAAATTAGTCTGTGTAGAATAGTATAAAAAGGGAGACACATCCCAACAATAAAGGAGTCACTTTTTCAGCCTTTCAGAAGTCAAAATCTTTGTGTCATTGTGGTGTACAACAGTATCATAGAACCACTAGAATTTCACACTTAGCTGCAAGGTCTACTAATGTACTTTGGTATTATTGCCTTCTCAGCCATGAGACAGAGCATATGAGGAGGGATTTTTCCATTTTTAAATCAGTTTGTCATGTCTGGATTGTATATGATGGCAATTACATACAATATGATCAATATTTTACTGGATTGATGAATTTTGGGGTAAATGTACCTTTGTTTTGTGCCCAAAATGTTTTAGTTTTCCTTTTTAATTTTTAGCTTTTAGTTTTCTCTTTTCCCAGAGAACTTTTTATAGACAAGAGAAGTGTTTTTGTAACTGTACCTATGTATAAATTCTTTTCCCTGAGAGTGACTTCTTAATGGTCCTCTGGTCTGACCAATGTGATTGAAAAAGTTTGTCCTTGTCTCACCAATCAAATTGTTCTGTGTAAAATAGTATAAAAAAAAGACACATCTCAAAAATAAAAAAGTCATTTTCATCCTTCTAAAGTCAGAATCTGTGTCATAGTGTACAACAGCATGAGGTAACTTTTGGGTTATATCCTTAGGAGACAGGTTTTCCCCAGCCTTCTGGTGTAGCACTTTGTTCTGAGGTTTTGGGTAGTGTGAGGATGTAACAAAAATAAAAATCAAATTGGACTTTTCAAAACATTTTCTGGTAACTTTATTATCAAATCAGACTTATTAAATATTTTTGGTTAGTGTAATACTATGCAATAAAGGAAAAAAAATAAGATACTAAAATTAATTAATGATTTTTTTTTCTAATTTTATGGTTCTTCTAACGTGAGATTTTCAGAGAGTCTAGAGAATTGGGCACACAGGTGAAAGACTAAGCCCTGAGAAGTGAATAAACACTGAGAAACCACCAGGAGTGACATGAGGAATTCCTGGATGTAACAAAGAATTCAGTGTTAAGAAAAAAAAACTACGGACAATGCTGTTAGGAATGGCCAGATTTTCAAGAGTTTAATGGGATTTATGGGAGAGAAAGACATCTTTTAGAAATATTTGGAAGGGAGCAGTGGGGACTTTTTCGTGGAGACAGTTTGAAAGGCCAGCTGCACCCAGGGAACTGTGTCAGCAGTGCCAGGATTACCCTGGAAATGCTGTCAAACAATCTAAATCTGTCTGCTGAGGTGGGAAAAATTACTTCTGTGGGGAAAAAGAAACCAGGGACAAGTGAAATAATAGCTAATGAAATAATATCTATTTAGGGGGAGCCCAGGACAGAGAAGGAGAAAATATGTAACTGGGGGTAAAACCAACATGGGGAACTGATGGGAAGTGGCTCAAAAAAGAGTCTGGGAGGTTTTGTGCCCAGTTGTGCAGGTGCTTCTGCACCCCTGGAATAGATGTTGAACCAGCAGGGTGGCCATGAAGGAGGAAGGGGACCTCCCCTGCACCCTGAAGCCCAGTATTCCTACAGAATTTCAAGATATTGAGATTTCATTGAAAAAGTCTCAGTATTTTCTTTAAGAAACCACTTTCATAATTTACAGTGTTAATGGCAACGTGGGGAAATGGCACCTCCTGATATTTTTTCCAGGGATTTTTCACAAAGAAACTAAAAATATGTGTTTTATCATATTTAGAAAAGATCATTATTCATCTCTGCTTTTTAGAGTAAAACACTGAAATCCCTTTATAACCCATGCAGACTGCATATAAAGCCACTTTTCTCTGATTAACACTCCTTGTCCCTAGGAGCATAAATAATTATTTTTCAGTCCTTTTACAAGCTTTTCAGGAACTTAGACATACAAATAACTGTTCAGTCACCTCTGTGCAGATGCAACAGGTTTTACAAACTGAAAAAATCTAGGGAGACTAAAAGCAAGGATCAAACAGATATAGGTTAAAATGAGCTTTTTATTTTGGAGAGTTTTTTGCAGTTTGAGTAGTAGGGACTTTTTTTGTACATGTCTAACAAATAGGACATGTAAGCTTTGATTGATCTATGTTTACCATAGTAACAATAACAAATTTTTCTATAAATGCATTATTTTACCCTCATTTTTGAAGAGGAAAATCCCCCTACATCCTTTTAAGTCTGGTATTAAAAGATGATTTCAATAATGTTATTTCTCTGCCTATTCATACATATGACCCTGCGGGGTTCCCCTTTCACTTGCTCAGTTTTTCCTCGAAGTTTTAGATATTTTCTATTTTAATATTATTTTTATTTCATATTAAAATTCAGGATAAACTCCTAAAATCTGTTTTCTGATTTGCTCTCTTGAATATGTTTTTTATTGCAGGGGTTTATTTTTCATTCTCCGGATTCAGCAATCACAATGCTACTATTTATTACTTTGGCTGCACTTTCCTCCCAAGCACTCATTCCTTTCTGTAGATGCTATTTCACTTTTTGCTGAGGGACAGGAGCATATTTCTGTCTCTTTGTGCCAGATTAAATCTCCCTTGACCAGCTGGAGAAGAATACCAGGAAATTAGGGATGTACATTTATTACTTGTTTATTTATTGCTGTGGTTTATCCATTGCATTACCAATATTGATCCTGAATGTATCTTGACAGTCAAGACTATTTAGAGTTAACAAACTTTTTCTGTTCCAAATTGATTTAAATCTCATGAAACCACTTTTGGTTTACAAGAGGTGTCTGTGTCACTGGTGGACCAGGTGGTCTGGAGCTCATGGTGTTCGTTTCATGGGGTAAAAAAAAATAAAAATCAGTATGTCAACTCGTGGAGAATCTTTCTCTCAGGATCTTTTCTTCTTTTCCTCATTTAGGTAATTTTTTTTTTAATTTTTAGCACTGTGGATTTGTTTTTAAGACTTTGTTTTCTTAAACCATTCTTTTGGTTGGACTGGGAAATTATTTTTGTCAAATGTTTTCTTTTATGTTTACTACAGGAGAGTTGAAGCAACTCCTCCTCCACTTTTACCTTTTCTTACTGTCCTTTAATTCTGTTTTGGATGTGCCTCACCCTCCTCCTAACACTGGAGGAAGTGCACTATGCTATCAGATTTAGCTCAGAAGGTAGAACCATTCCTACTTCAGGAATTTATTGATGATTTGATTGTTATTCAGGGCTTTTCCAGCCCCACGAGCTTTTTCTTCACTTTACTTTGTAACCTCACAAGGTAGAAAAGGGGTTCATTAACCCCTGTTCCAGCAATACATAAACCAGCAGCTACAACTCCACTCACCACATTCATTTTTACTACTGCCATTTGAAAATGTCAGGAGCCAGAGAGCTAAGCAGTCTGAGAACTAAATGAACAATTTGTCTGAGGCAAAAATAAATGTTTCCAGACTGCTGGACAACTCCCAGCACCTGCATTTTGTACTTCTCAGTGCCTGACCTTGACAGATCAGATCAGCTTATTCTCAAAAGGGAAAAAAAAAAAACAAGGGCAGGAAGAAAGGGATGGAGGGTGAGACTGCATCTTCATTTATCTGAAAGTATCATTTCCATACTTTTTAGCCAACTGAATGGAGGATGGCACAGTGAAGTGTCCACTATAGCAGGAAAATTAAGAACAATCCGTAGGTCACACTGGATGTGTTTTATGACAACTTTCTAGGAATGCTTATGCATAATTAAAGGCAGTGGAAATAATTTGCTCAGTTTGTTGGCTGGGGCTTTTTTTCAAAAAAACACTTCACTTTCTCAGAGCTCAAAATGCAACGCGAAAGGTAGATTCTGTCCAGAGCTATAGCCACCCCCTGCCCCAAGAAGCCCCATGAGACAGGAGCACACCCAGCCCCAGGGCACCCTTTGCCTTTGGATCTCTGACTGCAGGGAGAGCAGACTGTGCTCATGTTAACCCTGGTGATTTAAGAGGCTCCAGTACCATAACTCCTGTCCCCAGGATTACACTAGGAAGGAGAATAAGCACAGCAAGAAAGACAGGAGTGTTAAGCAGTTGCATAATTCCACAAGCACAGAAACTGCTGCAGCTACGATTTTTGAGCACATGAAAAGAGGGAAAGAATCTTATAGCAGGATCAAATGAAAGCCTGCATGAATAAGAATGCACAGGGAGAAAAATTTATCCCACAAGCAAGAAATAAGATCAGGAATTTATAACTGCACATACAAATAAATATGAGAAAGAGGCTCATAACTCTTGGAGGAGCAGAATGTATTGCAAACTACGAGAGTGTGACTGAGCCAGGCACCTGCACTAAAAGTTGCTCACAACATCTTTACAGGAGCTTGCATATTTATCTCCTCACCTCAGTTGCCTGTCTTGTGCATCTCAGATGCTGACTGGAGGCCCAAGCTGACTATTTTTGGGCCACTCATCCTAGGGAAGCCGAGACTGATTCCAAGTACAGCTGCCAAGGGCAGTTCAGCTCTTTTCTAGACTTCAGAGTGTCTTGCTTTAACCTGAAGGGTGATAACTCTGATGTTTCCCCAAAGGGAAAGGCCAACAACTATGGTTGCTCAAGAATTTTCAAGAGCTGGAAAGAATGGGACAATAGGAGGCTTGGGGTTTTTTTGGATGGTGGAGTTGTTTGACAGAGAGAAAAGAAAAAAGGAATGGAACAGACCACACACAGGACTGTTCACAGGGTGTTGTTTTTTTTTAAAAAAAAAGGAAAAATATTCTCAGAAAACTATCTCAGAGTTCTTGTCTCTGGTTTTCACTTTCCTACTCTTTTTTAATTTGCAATAAACAAAATTGATTTTCCTTATTAAGCCTGGTAGTTGGTACATGTTCTCCCTGTCTGTGTCTCAACCCACGAGTTTTTCATCTCATTCTCACGTCCTGTTGAGGGGGACTGTAAGAGTGGCCAGCAAAGATCCAACAATCACAATGCTAAAAAATCTCCAAAATTAGAATGAGAATTTAGCATGGAGTATTTAAGAGATCCAAAAATTCCCTGGCCTTCCTAATCCTTCCTGTGTTTTTTAAATATATCACATTCTTACCCGGAAAAAGTTTTGCTTTCCCTAGTTTCTGTTTTCTTGTATTGTATTTTAACAACCTGTATCAAGCCGCCTGGTTTTCAGACAATGTAACCACACAACATCCCTGCTGTGCTCAACTTTTTATTTCTGTTGTCATTTATCCTCTGTGTCTTTTTCCTTGAAGAAGTAGCTACAGTTTTAAACTCACGTTTTACTCATCTTTGGTAGTTGCCATGATATCATGGATTAGAATACAGAACAATAGCAATGCATAATAAACAATAACAATTTGATTTTGTATAGACCATTATTTTTAAATTCAGATTTTATAAAGCATGTATTACTTAAGTGCATTAAAAATTCTAAATGTGTGATTTTCTAATTGTGAACTACACATAACACATTATAAAATATAACTACAGCACACACCACTCACAGAAAAAAACGCCAAAA
This sequence comes from Sylvia atricapilla, assembly GCF_009819655.1. Classification (NCBI taxonomy): domain Eukaryota; kingdom Metazoa; phylum Chordata; class Aves; order Passeriformes; family Sylviidae; genus Sylvia; species Sylvia atricapilla. Next base: position 7,281,959 of record NC_089148.1, read on the forward strand.
AATACTATGCAAGCTTCTACAAAAACCTTACTATTTAAAACAATAAATTTGCATTCTACTACATAACTTCTCCTGCTCAGTACAAGGACTGCTCTGTTCTGTGAACTGCTGCTTGAAATAATAATATTTTAAGGGCTGTTTTTGTGAGGAGGTTGGTAAAAACAACAATACCTACTGGTGATTTAGTGAAGGCAAAGAGCTCATAGGAAATAAGGGCAGTATTTTCGGCTGGAAGTTATTAAAAAGGTGCATTAGAGGGTAAAAAAGAAAAGCATTATACCCATGGAAGTGTTGCTAAATAACCACTTTTTATTGTGCTCTGTGAGCTATTAGCCTTCAGAAAGTTCAGCACAATAACATCTGGAGACAATACAGTAAAGAAAATACAGCAGTAAAGAAATCCTTTTGTGTATACATCACCTCTGCAAATACCAGCCAAGAAGCCACAAGGTCTAAAGACAAGCTTTGTAATTTCTCACTGCTTAAGCTGTAAATAATTGCTTTCTGTATGCTGAAATGTTTACTACAGGCATTAAATGTCAGCATCTCCACTGACCTTGTATCCTCGCTGTCAGGGCTGTGCAGAGTTTTGCTGCAGGGGAAAAAAAGGCGACAAACAGAAAATCTGATCCAGAGCTTTCTTTTTTTAAGGCTATTTGTTTACTGCGAGGTGCAATTTATCAATTTTTTAGTCAATCACACATGTGGGCATGCAATTAAAGTATAAAGATATAGTTTAGTGACCCTGATGCTGTACTTGATCACAGCACACACACAGAAAAAAATTGAGCAAAGCACTTTAGCAAGTGCAACTGCTCGTTAAATTGATAGTTCCTATCATTTTCAAGGCATAAGCTGCACAAAATTTATCTCAATCACTGAAACTGCCTGGAAAGCATCAAACTCCACTTCCCCAGGAAAAGGCAAATTCACACTCATCCTTAACTTTCAGTTTCAAGTTCAGAATTCTCCAGCTTATACACAAGCTATAGGGAATTTTGGGAAAAGGTGACTCAGGGAACAGGAAATTCTTGGCAAACTGAACGTCCTGAAAAGGATTAAACTTGTGGCTATGAATGCCTTTCTCTCCATTACCGTGGACAAAAGCTAGAAAACCTAAAAGCCAGCAACTAGGTATCAATAAATAATTCTCAGTGGTCACAACCTCTGTACTTCAAAGCCAGAGCAAATCGAGTATCTAAGTCTATCCTTGCTTCTTTCTGCTCTACAAAAATGAACCATCTAACACTTCCGTGGCATTTGTGTTTCACCCAAGCACTTATCAATGCCCATCAGAATGGTCTCTGCTGGTCTCTCTTCCTCTAAAGGATAGTGAAAGAGGAACAAATTCTTGCAAAAAGGTGTGGGTGGTGTTTGCTCCTCACTTGTGGCACCACGGCAGATTTAATTTAGTTAGGCTTTAAGTAAGTGTTGCCAGTTGTTGGCAGAGTATTGTTAATGGTTTATAAAATATTCTTTTAATTGATGAAATGCACTCAGAGGCCTCTTAGGGAAAATAAACCAGGGAGTATTTATATGCAAGTAAGCCTAAAATGGATACTATTGCAAAGCAGGATGTCAGCCAAAATATCCCAGTCACTTATAGCAAAGCACTTTTCAAACACTTTACTGACTCTAAACTTCCTCCCTTGTGTAGGATAAGGGACTGCATAAATGACATTATTTTCATTTTTATTCTGTGGGTTGAGGTTGATATGATTGCTCCCCAGGTCAGCTACATCCTCACAGACAATCACATTTAACCATTTTTAAGTATTAATTCCTCCAAAGAATCACAGTCAAGCCAAGATAGATTATTTTCATGAATAATTCTTGTGAACTATGATATCGAATGCTTTACTAAGTTCAGATATTAATCTAAGGCATTCTACTGTTCTCCCCAGAATATGGAAATTAAAGTCAGTGGTTCAGAAAATTCCTCAGCAAGGCTGGAGGTCCTTGTGGCTGAAGCTTTGAAATATAATATCTTTTGCTTCAAGAATGGATGGATCAATGAATAAAAATGGGATAAGTATCCCTCATCTTTTCAAAGCTCCTGGAGGGATGTGGAGCCTTATTACAGTGCATGTGAATGAATTTGCTTGCGCACACTCTGCTTAGACAGATCTGCATCAAGGCATAATGTGAATGAGAGATGTGCTGGATTTGAACATCCCATAAATCATGTGGGATGATTGCTGAGGCCATTTCCTTTGGCAGTGCCTTCTAAAATGTAACCACAAGGATTGACTCAATGGAAAGTCCGTGGGTTTAGGAGAAAATCGACTGTGAAACAGCCCCATTCTTATACCAAGCAAGGCCAGGTTGTGGCTAAGATTTACATCTAAGTGTGCAGAAGTGGAAGGGCTTTTTTTTAAAGCTCTGTGTTGTCTGAGGAGTAAAGTTAGGTTCTCTCTTTGCAAACTTGCAAACTTTAGTCTCCCAAAAATACAGAGATTGAGCAGGGATGCAGATGAGGTTTCTGCTCCCTGATGTGTGGATCAAGGTTTGCTGCCAGCACAGTGCTACTCGAGTCACCAGTGCCACCATCAGAACAATGTTTGCAAACTTCACCAGCAGGACCAGACTCCACTCTGCTAAATGTTCCCTAAAAAGAGACCAAAAACAATGTTGTAGTCCTCAAGGATCCTTCAGGAAACAATACTAGGTCAAAAACAAACATTATCAGGATTACTTGGAAACCTGACTGCAGGGTCTCTAAACCTCTTGCCCTCCATCTCCCATTCAAGAGCTTCCCCTAGGACTGCACAGTGAAATAGGTTGTTCAGAATTTTAAAGTTCTGGGGAAACAAATAAAGCTTGCTTGTTGTTTTTGTTTTGTTTTGGTTTGGTTTGGTTGGTTTGTTTGTTTGTTTGTTTGTTTTTAATACAGTAGAATTTATCTAAAATTTCATCACTGAAAGTTGTTTCACGCATGAAATCTCTTGTTTAGTTACAGGAAGTTTTTTCTCCCTACTGAGCTTCAGTTTAGATACAATTCTATAAAACCAACAGGAGCTCTTTCTCCTCTTTTCCAACATGGATTGCATAGAAGTGTGTCAAACAGGTATCTTGTCACAAATTTGAAAAATAGGTTTCAGTTTCTCTTCCCAATGAAGATCACCTTGTGCCCCCCACTGCCAGGAACATTTTCACGACCTCAATATGACCCCAAATCTTCTGTTATGAGAAACAAAGCCAGAAGCAAAGTTCAAAGAAAGCCACATTCTCAGATGAGCCACTGGAGATGAAGGCTCTGATGATGAGACCCAAAGCAGATGAAAATTAGAAAGAAGGACAAGAGAAGAGGAGGTAGCAAATTTTTGTACTGAGAGATAAACTGAGATGTGGGCAGGGAGGAAGGAAGGCAGTGGAAGTAGAAATTATTAGGATTGGTGTCATAGAATCACAGGATAGTTTGGGATGGGAAGAAGCTTGAAGCCCATCCACTGCCGCCCCTGCCATGGGCTGGGACACCTTCCACTGTCCCAGGCTGCTCCAAGACCCATCCAACCTGGCCTTGGCCACTTCCAGAGATCCAGGGGCAGCCACAGCTTCTCTGGGCGCCCTGTGCCAGGGCCTCCCTACCCTCACAGGGAAGAATTTCTTCCTAATATTTAAACTAAACATTCTCTCTCTCAGTTACTAGAGAAAATAAAAGCAAAAGGACACAATCCATAGCAGAAATTTGGCATCATACAAGTCTGTCTTTTCACTCCTCTCTTATCACATTAAATTAAAACGACTGTTGGGGAATTTTCTTAGTACCCCTTGAGGTAAATAAAGCACATGTTTGTGCTTAAAAATTAACAAAACCAAAATCTAACACATGATTTAACAAACAACACATTGGGCAGAGTCCTACTGCCTTAAGAGTTCTACAAGGAGTCCACAAAACTATGCCACCAGACAATTCCCCATAGGTTATGCTGAACAGTTACAATTTTAATTTTCCTTCACTGTAAAACAGTGACAACTTATATATTCAGCAATATAGTTTAACCCTGTCCCATCTGTGTACACCTGGGAATTTGCTAGGAAGCAAGCAGAACCTCCCCTCGTTCAAAAAATCCTGAAAAGCTCATGTGGGATTCTTCAGCAGCTGAAAATTAGAGTGCTAACACTTTCACGCATGCATATTTCTGGTGGTATTTCCAAAGTGTTTGCATTCCATAAGCACTTTTAGCGCTGATGTAACACCTTCTGTTTCACAGATGAACAGAACCAGCTCTGGCCAGTTATTCAAGATCAAGCTGAAAGTAAATTATCTCAGACAACAAGGGAATACTGTGAAAGTTCTGTGAAAGTGTGGCTTGAATAAAACATAGCACACAGCAATGAGGAGGAGAAAGCTGTTCTTGGTTCAGCTGGCTGGACAAAGCCTTGAACCTCTGGAATTCTCTCTTTGAGGAAAGTCTGTCTGCTTGTATCCTAAACTATGGTTTTGTATCTCTGCACCCTTAGGCACGTGGTAATCAATTTTAAATGGAGTGAAATACTTTTATCCTGGCAAAAGCATCAGCTCAGTCCATGTCCATGACTTTTGCATTTTGAAAATGCTTGCTCAGTAATGCTGCACCTTGCAGGAGGGAGGAAAGATTTTTATGGTGGCAGTAAAAATACAGCCACCATATTTTAATTTTTGACTCCGAGAAATAACTGTTTCATTACCATAGTTCATAGAATCATTAAAGCCAGAAAAGACCTCCAAGATGTTCAAGTCCTACCTTCCTCTGAACTCCACCATGGCCATTAAACCATATCATGAAGATATGATTAATGGCCCGTTAATGTGGTTGTAGTCCTGTATTAAAATTTATCTAAATTTACAAAAATTAACCACACAGATTTACAACAACTACCTTGAGGGCCTGTTTTATCTTTTGGAAGCCTACAGTTTTGATCTGGCTGTTTCTTGTAGAAAAATGTTTACTGTGAGAACATTTCTGTACACCAGATTTTTTCCATAAACCTTCCAGGGTGGTTCTGCTTGTCTGCATAAGCGAAAACAGCTTTTCAACTCAACTAGGTCAAGTCTCTAACAAACAAACTGATAATTATGATGTGCATCCTGTCACTTGTAAATAATAAAAAAGTGTTTTGGACTGGAGGTGTGAGGAGGGTGTGTGAGCTGCAGGGAGAATGAAACCAAGCTGAAGCTTCCTGTCGCTTTCAATGAACCACAATAATAAAACAAATCACAAGATTCAGGATCAGCTTCTTTTCTATTTTGTTTCAATTCCCTTCTACCATTTCTGGCAGGAGAAGAAAGTCAGCTGTAAAATAATTTAGTTAAGCAGAATAAACTGGCAAGAAGCCACTGCTTGAATCCCCTCAGCTGAGTGCAGCCCTGGGCTTATGCATGCTGGAAAAGGATCTGTGGAAGACACTGTGGTCTGACCCTGCTCTGAACCCACCCCTAAGGCTCAGCTACACCCTTCACCCTCATGCCAAATTTCTGTGCTGTGCTCACAGGTGTAGGAATGCCCAGCATTACAGATTTTTATTTGGACTGCAAGGGAATGCTTGGTAGTATAGTTTCTCTGGAATATGGATCATACTTCAGCTACCTTTAATTCTCAATTGAATTTTTCCTGTTCTTGTGACCAACCTTTATTGTGGACACAAGATCTCAGCATATAATTTGATTTTTACAAAAATAACCTTCAGCTGCAAGAAGTGAATTGTGTGTTTTTGGAGACAGACCAAATACTGGAATAGTGGTGCCCAGGTCAAGAGAAAGATGTGATAAATGCTAATGACTCACTGTAGGCATTCAAGGATGACAAAATGCAGGGAAAAATGGTTGTTGCTGCATGTGACATCTCCTGGGCATATCACAGGACATGAAAACCCATAATCCTTCCTTTCTGATTCAAAGTTCTGCAAATATTTGCCTTAGCTGGAGCAGTCAATATTGGGATCACTTTGTTAGACATCTGCTCGGAAAAGGGCCAAAACTGTAAGACATCTATTCCCCAGGATATATGACAGAAGTTCTGACACAAGTGAATGGTGATAATATTTAGCCCCATAGCTGAAAAACCAAAGCTTTGGAAAAACATTTTTTCAGCCCAGTTTTTGGGACTTGGTGACCCAACACAACAATGGTGTTAGTGGTATTTAGTGCTGAAGTTCCTGTTTCACAGTGGAAGGGAAATTGGAATGAAAAAGTGATAGAAATCAAAGTGACAGAATTCCAAGGTTGTCAAAGAGTTCCTGCCAATGCAAACTTCAAATATGAATTTAAAAGAAAAAAAAGGTGGCTTATCTGTTTCCTCAGTCTTGCTGAGAGCCACGTGTTCTACATTACTTGTTGCCTTATGAAAAGGATTTATTTTCTCTTTTTCATTTTTGGGGTTTTTAGCTAGTTTTAGCAATGAACAATTTCAATGTATATCAAACATAACAGTGCCAGTCAATTACCTATCCCTTTGTAAGTCCTTCCTAATATCACCCTATTTGCCAAAGGCTGTCTGCATTAAAGACTGATAGATGCTGCAGTAATGGGCCCACTTCTAATTTCTATCATAAACACAACACTCAGATTTGCACTATTCAGAGGTTTAGCCAGTCATTCCTTAAGACTCCTTAAGTTGGGGTAGTAGCAGTAGCTGCAGAGAGAAGGCTAGAAGGCACAGAGAGAACTCTGGGGATTAATTCTTTATTTTTGTACCCCTTCACAAGGCAAAAATATAAAAACAAGGCCAGTAGTTGTTAAGGTAACTCCAAGTGTCAGCGAACATAGGCTCAACCCGGAACAGGAGGCTTCTACTGATGAGAGAACAACCTATTTTCCAGGATATCTGATCAGTTGGTTTCTGCATGGAACAATGACAGGATTCACAACTATGAAGCTCAGGGCTTTTACAATGTACTTTTCCCTCTCTTCAAAAGAAAGAAAGGAAGACAGCTTCATTCAGACAAGTAATTCTCTGAAGACATATGACATCTTTAGAGTTTTACCTTCAAGGTCTTAACAACTTTTTGATTCTGAGATCACACTGTGTATAGAAGGTTAATTCAGTGACAGTAGAACAAGAATGGAAAGTGGCAAACTCAGAAATACACTTGAGGTAAGACTTGACATGCTTTAATGGAGAAAGAAATGCTATTCTTGAAAACCCTGTTGCTTTTATAGGATTTTCCTTTTCAAAAGAATTTGTTGTTAAAGTCTCACCTTCAGAACTTGAACAAGAATACAAAATAGCCACATCTATATACAGACCTGAACTAATATTTCTCCCTCTTAATAAGCTACTTGTACTTGAGACGCTGAATAACAAAACCAAATACAAAATTATTTGTTAAATATCACTCTCCAAAGTCATCAAACCTTTAAAGATACCAGAAAAAAAACAAAATAACCCAAAAAGACTACAAAGTTAATGAGGTGGTAAGTTGAAAAATCATGGTGGGTACGTTCTAGAAGCAGAGCAAGATGAATTTTTTTGGATTTCAAGGAACATCTACTTCCAAAATGGTTGAGCTCATGAAGCACAGACTTTGTACCATGGATGTTCAGTTGTTGATACAGAAACATGATGTAAAGACATGGAAATTCCTAATCAAAACCTCCTACAAATCTCACAATCAAAACCAGGAGTTTAAACTGATGGATGCCAACCCTGAAGCACACAAACTGGGCTAAACAGCCTGTAAAAATGCATGCAGTCATATTGCTGTCTTTGGAACTAACTCTGACTCAGTGGACCAGGCTCACCAATAATTGAGCAAAAAATGATTACAATAATTGGGTTCTGAGCTTGCAGCAGTGAAAATCTTTACTGCATTGTCACCAGGTGACTCTGTGTCTGAGCAGACTCACAAAACCTACTAAAAACTCATTCAATAACAAGCACAATCAAAACGTGGAGAGAGGCTTTAACTTTTAGTTAATCTGTTTCTCAAGCTTTCAGGCAAGTTTTCTCTAAAGCAGCCAAGAAAGGATTATTCAACGAAAATAATCCTTGTCCATCCCATCAGTTACATATTTTTCTCTTCTTGAAATGAATGAAATCTGCTGCCTCCAATTCATTACCATTTGGACTACTTTCAATCTGGAAACATCCTTCTGGCACAAACAATATTAATCCTGATGGTACCAACATATGGATGTACCCAATCTTGTGACATCAGCAGCAGCTTTCAAGATATGTCCAATTTTACACGTTTCCTAACCTACAGCTGGGTCAGTCATTAACTAGGAACTCATTGCCAATGATTTTCCAAAGCATGATAGGTACTTCAGACATACCAGCAGCACCCAGCAGCCCCCAGGGCAAGAGGACAGACTTGGTTGTACCAAAAAGTATAACATAATCAAGTGTTCGTGATCCTAGTCTCAGTTTGAAGCCTAGTTCTGCTGGAACCAGGTGCACAGCTAAAAGAAAGTTTGCAGAATAGGACAAAACTAGCTATGAGCATCATCTCACTGAAGAGCTTCTCTCAGCTGCTCTTCTCCCACAAGTAAAATTTGTGAAGAGACGATAAAAACCCCAGTGTGGATCGCTTCTGAGAACAAGCAGACTCCAGACAATTCAGCAGAGTTTTTCAGCGCTGTTTCTTTCCCTGACAAGTGGATGACAATGGCAATCAAAATTAATCTTATTTCATTAGCTGACCCCCAGAAGTTGAAGCAGTGTAAGACCATAACTCCAGCTGAGCAGCCCCAAGGACCCAATACTTCCTGAAATGCTGAGGAATGCACCTAAAATCAAATGTTTCCTTTCCAGAAAGAAAACAGCTCCAAATGAATGCAACTTGAGCAAGTCTGGTTTCCATATAGATTCCAGTAAGCTCACCCTTGGAAAACAAATGGTGTCCAGTCTATACTGTATTTACTTTTTATATGTTGTCAATATGTTCAGCTTGCTTTTAATCCAAACCAGGGTAGTTTTCCCACACAAATCCATACATTGATCTTCCTCACCTCTCCTGAAGCCTTATGCAACCATGAGACCATTCAATATGTGTATTTTTAATGTAGAAACAGATGCTGCTCTATGTTATATTTATTTTGAATTAGAAGGTCTTCATAAGGCATCCAACTGTATGCTTCAAAGAGAAAGGACAAGTTTTCCATATCTCTTTTACCATTTTTTGTCTGGGATGGAGGTAATTGTCTTCATTATAGCTGGTATGGGTTGGTATTTGGATATGTGATAAAAACTGTGTTGATATCACAGGCTGAAGTTTTTGTAGAAAGCTGGTAGACACTTCCTGATGCCTTTTTTTTTTTTCACTGCCATCAAGTATATAACACTTACACTACTTGTCTCAGTAAAGTTTTGATTTAAATAACACATGCATTTGTAGGTGAGAGAGACACCTATGAAATACATAATTATTCATTATGAACGTGGGTGTCAGAATCTAACTCTTAGCAGAAATCTCTGGGGTGGTACACAGGAAAAAGAAGAATTGTGGGTATGTGTTGCTGATGGGAAGTAGAGAATAAAATTTCATTGTTTCATTGCTTGCAGGGGCAGCCTTTGGCTTTTTTTGCCTTGAGTAAACTGACTTGACCTGACCTGTGAGGGTTTTCCTTAACTTTCCCGGGGCAAAAAGCAAGACTGATGGATGTGTAATTTCCTCAATCCTCCTTTAACTCCTTCTTGTAGGTAGAGGTGACATTAACTTTCTTTCAGTCTTCTGGGACACTCCCTGACCTCCACAATTCCTCAAAGATTGTGGGATACAGCCTCACAATTACACCAGCCAACTAACTCTTTTAACACACTCAGGATTTATAAGGGTAAGGCTCCTCTAATAGCCCATATGCAGCTCTTCCTTCCCTGGTGGTGGGTCTGTTTGCATGACCCTGGATTGGTGTTCCCAGGTTCCGGGATCCAACAGTGCTGGTGACGACAGGTGAAGGATGTGTTGAAAACCTCCAGCTTCTCAGCTTTTTTGTGACATCTCTCTTGTTAAACAGTGGGCTGGTGTTTTTTTGTTTGTTTGTTTCTGGTTGCTGTTTCAATACCTGATGGAGCTTTTCTTGTAGTTTTTTGACGTCTCTGGCCAATGTCAGTTTGAGCTGAGATTTTTGCTTTTCTAACTGCACTCCCTGGCAATGCCCTTGGAGTCCTGAGTGACTACTTTTCCATCTCTGTTTCTCTTTCTTTTAGATTTGAGCAGATCCAGAAGCTCACAGCAAGCCAAAGGCATGGTCCTACTCTTCTGCCTGCTTCACTTCCCTTTAAAAAGCATAAATTTTTTTGTGCTTCCAGAAGAACATTCCAGAATAACCTCAGCACACACTAGTTCCTTTATCCTCCAGGGAATCTTCCCACAGAATCCCTCCCAGCTGAGCTCTGAGCAAGCTCAGCTTTGTTCTTCTACAATCCGAACCCTCTGTCTTAGAGCAATCCTCCAGGATTCCAAAGTGCTCAGTGCTGTGATCACTGCAGTCAAGGGTCCATCACTGACTGCGGAACTACAAAGCAGGTTTTCCTGGCTTGGGAGGAGAAATTCCAGCAGCAGTTCATTCTGGCTGGCATATATAAAAAATGTAGGAGGAATCAGAGCTCCAGGCATTCCAGGAGCTTCACAGCACCTGAGCTGACATGGGAGCTGCTGCATCGTATTACCAGTACACCCTCAGTTTAAAGTCCACCTCACCACATGTTCACAAAATTTTTATCCATTGCCACATGTTCACAAATATTTTTATTTCCACGTTAATGCTATAGCACAGAACATTTCCAAGCCATCATACCCTCTGCCAGCTCATGATTTACTTCTGAATTACTACATCCCTGATCACCATCTCTGAGAGAAAGCTAAACCAAACAGTGGCTTGTCTAATACTGGTTTATTTTGCAATTTTGTTTTAATAAGCCAATACTAAAATACAAGTGATGCTGAAATGAAAAGAATTATTCATTTTAGGAAGATTTCTCTGAAAACTAAGCTTTTCCATGCTGTTCTTGAGGGCACCATTAGTGCTTTGGAAATTTGGATGCATCAATTATTTTGTTTTTAAGGTAACTTGTGCCCCAAAGGATTGTGTATGAATGTTTCATCCCAGATTATTTTATGACTGTGTGAAGTAGCCATTTAAGCTCCAGTTATCTGACAAAGCATCATGATTCATTTTCTGCTTGCCTTTTCAGGTGTTTAATTCAGAACTATTAGGAGAGCATGTCCATCCCTCATTATCCTTGGAAAATGGCAAATCTGATGAAACAGAAATTACACCAAAAAGAATGATTTCTCTCTTTCATCTTTAATTGCAGATTTGTGTGAACTCATGCAACTCTAACTTATCTAAGGGCTTGGATTGCTGATTTTGTTGTTATTTTAGCTCAGATTTTTTGAATTCTTATTGTGGAAAGAAAAAAAAATTCTTAATCTCTGTATTGGTAATGAACCATTTGTGCTCAGCTTGCACTATCTGAATTTAATTTAGGTATTCTTACTGAGCTAAAGCTTGGTCAGCATTTCTACATATACAATTTGCTTCCATTTCTGTTATCTTTCTGCTCTAAAATAACCATTTTCCTCAAGCATATAATGATGTAGAAGTGCCCAAATATTCATGTAAGAATTATTCCTAGTAAGCAATGGTGCAAAACTGTCCTTAAATAAAACTGCTTTTATGGCCTTATGAGAAATCAAGATACTTTCCCTATATTTTTTCTAATATTGTCCATCCACATGATTTTCTTCCCCTTTTCTTGGCTGCCTATGTGAGCTATTATTCCTCTTTACTCCACTCTGTAGAATTTTTCTTCCCTGAACACAAGGAGAGCCTTTGGTGTAGAGCAAAAGACTTTTTAGAAGATTAAACTATAGGAAACATCTAAAATGAAATAAGAAGGGGGGAAATGTATTGATTAATGATAAATTATCAGATGGATTCAAATGCTCCTGTTCTGCTCTGTTAAAACAACATCTTAAGGAAACCACCCTGATCTCTCATGAGCTGTAAAGGAGCAGACACCACAGGAATACACATCCCCAGGAAATAGAGGAAATTGTTCAAGTACCTTCCTTTTGGTAGGAGCTAACACAGCCTTTTGATGACACGTTAGGATCTTGTTTCATCTGCTCAGCTCACTGATCTTGCCTGTATTTGTCAAGCTTTTCACGACTTTCCTCCTCTGCAGGCTGTCCATCGGTTGCATTTCCCCACAGAACTCTGCCAGTGCAGTCTGGTCAAATATCTGCTGGCACTAGAAGCTAATAAATCTTTCCAGGAGTACAGGCAGCCCTAAGAATGCTCTGAATTTAAACTCTGCTTTATGTCCTTGGCTCAGCAGAAAAATTCCCTTTCTGAGAACAAAAGCTCCGGCTCTTAAGTAGAGCTGAAAATTCTTGAAGTGGCAAAATATTCCCTAAGTCTGGGCTGAAGTTTAACTCTGGGTAACCAATGAAAGCTGGGCAACATCTGAGAAGCTGAACCGTAACTGGGCTTTTAATTCAGACTTTGAAAACTGATCTAATATTCTATTATAGTTCCCTTTTCTGAGTAAAACACATTGCTGTTTCTAGTGAGATTCCAGATCAGTTCATTGCAAAATGCATTCAAATTGCTTGTAGGTTAGAAACCAATAAAATAAAGTGCCAGTGAATAAAAACCCATCAAGGAAGGAGAAACCCATTTTTAAACTATTTTTCCCCCCACGAACTCTTCAGATGGTCTGATAGAAAAGTGATTGTGGTAGATTTGGAAAGATTTTGTTGTGTCTTTCCTCCTCTAGATACGGATCGTGTTGGAGCATCAAATAAAGGATTTATTGTTCCCTCCCAGTAAACACTACTGGTTTTTCTTGCTTTTTGGGAGAATTTAGAACAGAGTAAAGAAAAAGGTTCTGAAATTTATCACAAGGAGACTTCTCCAATGTACTGAAGAGTCGTGGCTAGAACAGGAAATAAAATAATCGTGCCAATATTATATGTATTATTTTAACATTCAGATTAAATGTGTTTTGTCTGTATGAGGATTTCAGATAGTTGGGAAAGATGATTTCTTTCTTATGCTAGGCTTTCTAAAGCTCTGAGTTCTCCACTCCCTGACACGTATTATCCTTTCTGTTAATGAAATATGAGATTTACAATAACCTCTATGTCTAACATTGTTCTTTACACTTTGATGAATGTTACACTTATTCCTAAATTTATGAGTGAATGAAAAACTTTTACAGCTATGGAATAGAAAACAGAAAATAGTTTTCCCATTTTAATAACTTTAATTAAATTTTTCTATGTACTGTAGTTTTTAACACTCACGAACAGAAATAGATACACCAGCAAGTAATAAATCAGCCTTGCCATTCCTCTGTTATTTCCCACCACGAGTGAATGTTACAGATTTATGTTCTGGTAATTCATCACTCTCCATCTATTATCCTGTGAATAATTTGTTGTGTTTATAATAACAGATTCTAAAACTCATTACATTTAAATCCTCAGAAAGTAGAAAGTGCATAAATTTGACCATTAAAAAAATAATAAAAAAAGTCCTGAATATGAAATCAGCTGCTTTGGTAAAAGACAGATCCAACGCTAATTTTTTTTAATTTCGGGGTAATAAAAGAGTATTTACCTGGTGCAGCTGAGCAAGAGATGGTGGATAAAGCCTCTATCATGACAACTAGAAATGTATTAAGAAGCAAAGATCAGCTCAAAACTATGAGCCCTGCCTCCTAATGGTTGTAGCCTCACTTCCATTAAATTAAATGCATTACTTCATGTGGTGCATTTTTGTTATGTGAAAACCTAATTAGCTTTGCTATCTAAGATCTTAACAATCTTTTATTTGTCTCTTATAGACTTTTATTTAATCTATTTCATAGCATGACTCTGGTGATCAGCCAAAGGTTGGACTAGATGATCTAGAGCTCTTTTCCAACCTAAATGATGCTGTGATTCATGTTTCATATTACATTGAATCTTTGGATTTTGTTATAATCTAGTTTTTATGACATCACAACTCAGAAACCATTGAAATGGGAAATGTATGCTGGAATAAATACCTGAATGGAAAACTTTAAAACTCTGCACAAGGGCATGGAGCTGTGTCAGAGGAGGTTTAGGTGGATATGAGGAAAAGGTCTTCCTCCCAGAGGGTGGTCAGGCACTGGAACAGTTACTTCTTCCCAGTTCACACCTTTCATAGCTTAAATCTGAGTTCTATTTTCCTTTCAGCTAGATGTAAATAAATTGTAGTTTTCATTCTTATTCCAGTTGTGAAAAGTATCAATCAAACACAAAACTATAGCAGTCTAATTAAACTGTGTGCTGGGAAGCAAACCATCACCCGGTGGAACTTCCTTTGTGACCCCAAATTCCATACTGGGCTTGCTTTGAGCATTGAAGATGGTGGAGACACTTGAGATACAGCAATTTTCCCCAGAGATGTGTTTCCTTTTGATGAAAACCTTGAAATGGCAGTGTCACAATTGCAAATGGGTTTTATTAAAGATAGATTCCTTGAGATTTCATGCAGATAAATATCATGTAATGACGTCATTCCAAACCAGGGATTCTAAGAGTAGGGCACCACATGGCTGCCATGTGCTCAGACCCTTCACCCCTGATGATGCCTTAAGTTTTGGCTTTTATGTATTTCAGATTCTGTGCTGCCCAGGGCTGCAGTTCTGAGCCTCACATTCAGTGTCACTCAGCTCTTCACAGAGCAGGGAGACAAAACAAATCCTTTTCTTGTTAACACCAAGGACAACTTTCAGGCCCAAAACCACAAACAATGGTGGGCTGAAGGGAGGAACAAGCAGGATGAGACCTCACAACCTGAAGGTGTAATTGGACAATTAAACCCCAATATGCAAGTGGACCAAAACTTATAAAAAGTGTAAGATCTCATGACTGGCCAGGCATTTTGTGACCATTAGTCCACCCTGGGGGTAGCCCTGGTCAGGCTCTTTTCCTGCCCCAGATGTACCTTAAAGGCCTTTCAATAAATACCTACTTTATTCCTTTATTCTTTTGCTGTGTTCAGTCTCTGTTTCAGGTAAGCCTTCCCAAGGCATCACTGAGATGGGAATTGAGGGAGCCTGAAAAAACAGACACTCAGAATCTCAGATGGAAAGGGATATGGCCAAAATATTAAGCATAAAATAGAAGACACGAATTTGAAAAATAAAATCTATTAAAGGGGAAAAACAATTGATTTCCACAGTACAAAACTTGTGAATCTGGTAAAGCAGAAACTATTTTACACAATAATTCTGAATCCTACTTCCAAATGACCACTGGTGGGTGGACAAGAAGAAGAGATGTTGAAGCTTACCCAGGCTACCTGAGTTCCCTGTCTGAGACACCTGCCTATGACACAACCTCTAAACAAATGCAATTCCAGCAAATGGCAACATTGGCTTTACAGTCATTTTTGCAATCAAATTTTTTTTATTTTTGCCATAAGGTCAATTCACATTTCTATGCATATATATTTAAAGAAATGGGAGGATCTTGCAAGATTTGGGAACAATTATGAGTATGAAGACCTAAGGAGAGGTCATCAAGACATTACACATTTGCCACTGCATTTGTAATGAAAGTTTAATGCTAACTTCATCACACCTTCTCATCCAGGAGTGACTGGCACTGTGGATAATCCATGAATAAAGGACTGAAGGAAAGTCCTGAGGAAAATTAAGCCCCTGATATGCAGTCTACAAAAACTGGGGATAAAAAAAAAAAAAAAAAGCGTTTTGAAGACAGATGTGAAAATAATTAAATAACTCATGAAGAGGATTTGTGGTTTCAATTTTTTATGGGAAAAAAACCCAAATCCACAACATCTTGTTATGAACAGGTGCTGATTGTGTCAGTAGGATCACAGTAATCTCAGGACATCTCTAGTCCAACTCTTACAACAAAGTAGGACCAGATCTAAAGTCAGACCAGATTGCTCAGAACTTTATTCAGCTGGGTGGTAGAAACCACCAAGGATGGGGATAACAGATTTATCTGCTTTGATTCTTGAATTATTGTAGGGCTATGAAGGAAAACAATTTTTTCAGGCAGATTTCCAGTCATGAGATGTAAGAAAATAATTTGTTGGGCCATGCCTAAGCAACTCACTCTGTGTTTTAGGGTATCAAATCTGGCTCTCAAAGATACCCAGACCCATTATCACAATAATTTAAATTATATCAAGTGAAAAATGCATATAAAGCAAGAAATCCTTTCTAAATGGGTCCATAAAAAAGAATAATTATTTGCAATAGAGGGTGTTCAACAAAACCCTTGCAGTGTTTGAAACTAAATACCTATGAGCTGAATTTATAAAAATAATGATGTTGTAAGAGCAGATCAGCTGCTCTAGGAAAAACAAATTAGGGGAAAAAAGGGATTGAGAAAACTTCAGCTCTGCTAAGGATATTTACTGTTCAAGCAGGCTGAAAGCAAAGTGATAGGAATGTCCTCTAAAAATTGTGTAACAGCAGTAAATGTCCTGAGAACATTTATTGCTAGAAATAATTAAAACTGTTCATGATAAGTACTGGAAATAGTACAGCAAAGAGAGACATAGTGAACCTGCAATGCTTCCCTCAAACAGGTGGAAGTTACCTACTGGGGAGTTTAGTGTTTATTCATTTATCAAGACAGAGATTATCTTAAAAAGTGATTAGGAGCTAGCATAGGACCTGTTCTTGAAATAAAACCCTGCCATCAATGCTGCCTGTGAAAAACTCGTTTATTTTCTGGAGCACAGGCAATGTGTAGAAACAGAAAATGAATATAAATTACATTACACTAATGTCAGCTTGCTGAAAATCACCCTTTTTTATCACTTTATGATACAATTAGATTGGGTGCTGCTTTAAACCTTGAAAGTAGCTAAATTGTTCTCTTTTGTTTGCATTTCACAGAATCACAGAAGTGTTAAGGCTGGAAAATCCACCAAGCACCACCACCATGTTCACCAGTGAACCGTGTCCTCAACAGTCACGTAATTTCTGAACCCCTCAAGGCATGGTGACTCCAGCCCATGGCAGTGCCTGACCACCCTCTCTGTGAGGAAATTTTACCTAATACCTGATCTAAACCTTCTTTGACACCACTTAAGGCCATTTCTCCTTGTCCTGATAGTTTGCCTACAGGACGACTTTTCACTCTTTATTATTTCACCGTTAAGAATACCCTGTCAGCCCAGCCTGTGCAAGCACACACTGTGACATTGTTCAGATTTAGAAAGGGATGTTGGTTGAGCTTGACAAAAAGCCAGAATCCCTGCAATGTTCCAATTCATCCTGAAAATTAATGATGTCTTTCAGTAGGAGCCTGAGCAGTTGCTTGAGCCCAAGCCTGCCTTCAGAGCAAGCCATCCCATGAAAAGTGGGATTAGCAGAGTGCCACAAGACCCTGGGCTGCACAAAGCTCTGACACTGAGCTGTGTTGAGCTCTTCTTCCTCTGAACGACCCCAAGGGACTGAACTCCTGCTCCTAATGACCAGCTGAAGATTTAAGAAATTGATAAATTATATTAGGCCCTCCACCTTTTAAAATACAAAAACCTAAATCAACTGGGTAAGGTAAGACAGAAATTAAAAATTAATTTATGCTCTGCTTTCTATCTGTTGATTCCTGACTCAAATTTTACCAGTTCAACAGGTATACAGTGATACACTGAGTCCTAGGCCTTTAGAAAAAGGAAGGAAACTTATTTAACAATAATCTTCCAAAAAATAACGTCAGATTTTATTTTCTTGACTAGAATCATAATACGGCTTTAAGGCCTCTGAACCTGCAAAATAAAACACGGCAGGCTGCAGTAAAAGCAAACATTGGAATCTGTCTCAAAAATAATGAGAAAAAATCTTTAGAATTAACTCATAATTAATATTTAGAATCTTTAAAAAACTATCCAAAATGTGGATTAACATATCATTGGAAATCTAAAGGGAGACCAAACAAATTTGGAAACAACCACTTAACAGAGAAGTTAATAACAAAGTTCTCTGCTTCCAAATACAAAAATATTAGTCAAGAAATGTTGGAGTTTAATAGAGCCGACCACAAAGAATAGAAATAAAGCCTTGTCACTATATATGGGATGGTAAGTATTATGTTTCTTTCATGGAAAATTTAAGGACATTTAAGAAGGATTTCTGCATTAATGAGCCCCCATCTAAAGTTTGTGTTGCCACCTCAGTGCACAGAAATGAGCTACACAGGCAGAAATCTCAGTGGCAGCACCAATCACCATTCTGGAGGGTTCAGACAGCAATCCAACAACAGGAGGGAAAGAAACTTCCCAAAATTCATCCCTTGGTTCTCCCTGACCAAGGTACAGCATTTTAGAAGAAAAGAATAAACATTTTAGAAGGAAAGAATGTTTATCAGTAAAGGCTTTACTGATAAAAGCATTTCTGGCTTTATTCTATCTCCTGCAAAACCTGCACAATTTTCTCAAGCAAAATGGCCAGACTCTGAGGCACTCAGGTGCTGCTGCAGTGCAGGTTCCAGAAGCTGAACCCAGCCCTGGTGAGTCCATCAAATATCACTCGAATGCAGAGGGCTACAGGAGGACCTAGCAGCTTGTGACAGGAGAGTTTCTGCCCCAGAGCACTGCGTGTGCTTTTCACACCTCCTTACCACAGCACCAAGCATGGCTCTATGATATGGCAGCAGAGGCAAAGCAGGGTTCAGATTCCTGGCACCAGAGGACTTGTTGTGTCACCACTTCCCACCCTTCTCCCCCTGAAACCACAATGCATTTCTGAATATATTTCCATCCTTGATGTATTCTGCTATACTTCAAGGCCCATGAGCAGAAATACAGAACCACAGACTCACAAAATGGTTTGCATTGGAAGGGACCTTAAAGTCCATGCAGTGCCACCCCCTGCCATGGGCAGGGACACCTTCCACTAGCCCAGGTTGTTCCAAGCCCTGTCCAACCTGGCCTGGGACACTTCCAGGGATCCAGGGGCAGCCACAGCTTCTCTGGGCACCCTGTGCCAGGGCCTCCCCACCCTCACAGGGAAAGATTTCTAAGATGTCTAATCAAAATCGAAATATATTACTGTGATTAGTTAAAAAAATACCAGCACAGGCTCTTCACTTCCAAAGGTGTAATCCAAATAATTTTTAAAGCTTTTCAGCACCAAAAGAAGGAGGAGTCTTTCATCCTGGATAAATGACAGGCTATATAGAATGATATCTACTATGGTTCCAGAATTTCTTTAAATTTCATCAGTTTATTATTAAGGTCATGCAAACTGTGGAAAAACATTTGTATCCAAAGATGCAGCCCTAAAAGTTATCACACATCCAAAAATTCCTTTGCAATATTGCCAATATTGGATAGCAAAGATTATTTTTCAAAGAACATAATTTCTTTTCTGAATTTCTTTTCAATTTTGAAAATTGCTTCATTAAATAGAATAAAATTAAAATACAATTATTTTCAATAACATTCACTGTTGCTCACTTTTTTCGTGTTTTTTCCTAAATGGTAATTCTCCTTCCCAGTGAGACTATCTGTATAACAACAAACACCAAAACAACAATCCTTTGAATACCTATTGTCACTAAACAAATTGCTTCTCCTTATCTGCACATTTAAAATGATATTAAACCTTTGTTTTTTCTAGGTAAATACTCCAGTTCTATAATATCACCCATTAGTTACTAAAGGGAGAGAAACTAAACTATAAAATTAGCAGAGGTCTAACAGAGGACGAAGAAATTAAATACATAACGCAACTAAATGAAAAAAACACATGAAACAGCCCTCCCAGGCTTTACATTTCACATCCCCACTGTCCACTCTTCAGTAATGTCTTTGTTTTATACTACCTAGAACACATTTTGGATAGTAAATATATATATATATGTATGTATGTATGATAGCTGTATATTGTACCTTTTCTGTAACCTCCTCATACCTAAAGAAATTTCCATTATAAAGAGCTGTCCTCGCAATCATATGGTTTTGTCACATCTAAAACTTGTCCTACAGCAGAATACAATGTCATTTACACTGTCCAGTATAATACCTGGTGATTTTCCTGGAATTGTAGAGAGGAAAAGGATGTGTTTCCTATCTTTATTTTAATGAAGTTCTGTATAGATTTTATAGGTTTCGTCTTGCAATGTTGTTTTATTTAAGGAAGATAATGTCTGTATCTGTGCATATGGATTTTATTTGAAAACTGATTTTGATTTACTTGCATTGAAAAAAAGGACATTGCTGTGCACATTTCTTCAATAGTCTCATCAAAATAATTTTAGCCAATAAGCCAAGTTACTAATTTGCCTAAAGATAAATCCCAATTAACTGAAATATTTTAGGATCCCAAAAATTGAACCTGAGAATCCCCTCAGGAAGGTGACAGAAACCCAGCTAGTCCAAAATACTCTCACAAACGTAGCCCAGGTTTTAGAGCAGGTTACTGGCTGCCATGAGTGCATTTCTTGCTTCCTGTGGTCCTCTTTAATCTGAATTATGAGATATGCTGCACACACTGCAAGATACACTAAAAATATTATAGTAACACTCAAGATAATTCATGTATCTATGTACTTTTTGGATCTGTGTACTTTAACAGAGCAGAAGAAGGTTTGGTTTTCCTTTCCCTTTTAATATCAACACAGACATTAATGTGAAATACCAAGAGACTTCTTTTCCCCCTCTGTACTAGGTACAATTTGACCTTATAACTTTCTTATGTATTATTTTTTCAATTCATCTATACTATAAAGTAAAATGATTTTCATTGTTTCTTAACATAAGCAGGTTTTTTTTTCTAATTTTCTAGTTACTAGAGGCAGAGGGAGCCATCCTTTACTAACTGCCTGGTCTTAGCTCAAGCTAATTTAATAACTAACAGACAGTCATGATGTTATTATGGGATGGTACATTGAAATATGAGGAAAAGAGCCAATGAAAAAACAGGACATCTTGATAAAGACACCATGTTTTTGGCTCAGAAAGGACACTATTTAAACTTTTCACCGTTTGTGTTTCCTCAACTGAGAATAAAACAACTAAAGCAAGTAAATATTTTCACTTTGATTAACATGAAAACAAATTTTCCTTCATGTAATGGCTTTTAAAATACAAAATAGCAGTAAGGTCTTAAAAAAAACTTTGAGGTGTATATAGACCCTGTGGCTGACTCACTTCATCCAGCACTGGAGTGAAACTACTGCTGACATGAAATATGAAAAATGTTTCAGTTTGTGGCAGCACAGTCAAGCACAGGAAAAGAACCAAAGAACAGCTTCTCACTGTAGAGTTGAAGGGAAAACAAACTCCGTGGATGGAAAGGGAGCCAGGCTTTGGGGCTCCCATCCCTTTCCTTTAACATTTCTGTGCCTCTTGGGTCAAGCAGTGTTAAAGGAACCCTTTGGCCAAGACACTTAAACAGATTACAGGCTGTATATCTTGCAGTGATGTGTAACTATTTCTATAGATAGATCTTTTCCAGCTATGTAAACACTTCTTTCTCTCTCTACTGTAAGAAATAACTGCAGTGTTGATGCCTATTACAGCAGTAGTTCAATGCTACTGATTTTTACTGATTTTTACCCCCTGTTCCTCAATTTGGTATATTGGTGCCTTTATTTATGAACCCACACTGAGTGACTAGCTGAATTGTTTTCAGTTCCTGCTGTCTCAGATACCAGTTTTCTTCAGAGCCTCTAGTCCACAGGAGAGCAGCATTTTCTCACCAAGAAGAGCAGCAAGTCCTTCCTCTGCATTCCCAGGAGGTGCTCCTCCCTGCTGGCATGTGTTAAAAGTGGCTTGTCCACGGTGCTTGCTCTTCCCAGGACCAACAGCTGGGACTGCCCAGGTGGTCAAATGTTTCCTTCATCTCTTAAATTCCAGATTCTTCCATCCCGGCAGGTACACTGGAGTCTTTTGCACTCACGTCCAGTGTGTCAGCTTACATGTTTTTTAGTCTGAACACAGAGGGAACCCATTAAAACACATTCTGTTTAAAGCCTTAAAAGTGCCGGAGTGGTGGTAGTTTAAAGAAATGGCAGCTGCATGGCCCCAGGACTTTTTTCATATGTCCTGCCACTGTGATGCAAATAGCACAAGTGCCCAAAAAGACATGGCCCAGCTGGGCACATTAAGAGGCGTGAACACTCAGTGGTTTAATAAAGACCCAGTTCTATTACTGGCACCAAAGGCGAGGTCAATTTAGGAAACGCTGTGGCTGATTCACAGCCTACTTCTTGCTCCTTGTTTTAATGAGAAAACACAGTATGGCTAAAACTGGAAGTGAGACCTTGCAGTGCAGCTCACATTGAGTTTTCTAACATTATTTATATAGTTCCTGGCTATACTTGCTGAAAACAGGCTTTGACTTTTTATTATGTCCACTGTTCATTACCTATTTCCTAAACAAATATCTACTTTGACACCCGAAAGCTAAAGAAATACCTTAAAAAGTCTAATGTGACAGATTTCTATCCTGCAATCTAATCCCACGAAGGCACAGAGAAATGCATAAATACTTCTGAAAGACACAAAATCCAAGTGGCTTGGAAGACACTTCCAAAGTAGAGAGCATTTAATGAAGAATGCCCTGCTTTGAACTGTCAGCATGCCCTGAAGCATATGAGACTTCATATAGAAAAGCAGCTACTAAAGATCTACCTGCCTAGAAAGTGAAATCATTATACAATTGTTAAGACTTTTCAACAGGGTAAGTAGGAAAAAGCTGGTTAAATCTTCTGCTAGGGAATGGGAGGATGATTTAGAGGCAGCTGAGTTACAGTCAGCTGATTACAGTCTACATCTCATACAGATTATTATTAATGGGGTTGCACATCCCTCTATTTATATATTTCCTGGATTTCATTTCCTTGCTCTACTTATTGATGATGAGCAAGCCTTCAAACCAGAGGTACTGAGGTCATGAGAACTGTTGGTAAGGAAGATATGAGGCCACTGTCGGGTCTAAAGAGATGACTGAAAAAGAAGGTGACAAAAACAGCCTTTGCATAAGACACTTGAGGCACTTGTAATTACCCCAGCTAAAGCAATTTGAGTAACAAAGAGAAAAAAACCCAATTTATTTGCAGTGTTATAACTTCCAGAGGAGAAAGGTTATGCTTCAGTAGGCAAAGTCCTTGAATGTTGCAGACTGACATCTCCCAGGGAACTGCGCAACAAATGCATTTATATGAATGTAAGGGGCTCTGAATGTTGGGTGTGCCTGGCCAACTTCAGACATCCTCGTGGGATTTTGGAAAAGGCAGTATGGTGCAGAAGATTCAGAGAACTGGACATTCATGGCATCATGCAGGACTCAATTCATGGAATCACAGGATCACTAAGGCTAGAAGAAACCTTTAAAATAGAGTCCAACTGCCAGCCCAGCACCACCACCTTTATCACTAACCATTCCTAAGATGTCATATTCACATGCTTTTTGAACATTTCCAGCATCTCCCTGGGTAGCTCATTCCAATGACCTACAACATGTTCTGTGATTTTTTTTTTCCTAACAGCTAATCTAAACCTTTCCTGGTGCAACTTGAGGCCATTCAAAGAACTGCTGCTGCTTGCAAGCAAATCAAAAGCCTCTGCCATGGTACTAAGCATCATTATTCCTTGCACAAAAGAGGGGACTTGAAAACAAAAAGAAAATGAAAAAAAGCTAATGAAAACTTACTGTAGCCAGAGTCACTAACTGCTTAAATAAATGTAGTTTCTAAGCTTATTACATTAGAGCAAGTGTTGCTTTTACTGACTTGAAAATGTGTGGAGCTGCTGCAAACTACTGCTTCATCCTCATAAAAGATAAAGAGAGAGGGATTTTATAGGCTCACAGTTGTGTTTACCAGGGGCTAGAGAAAGGAAAATGAGCTGGTCAGATTAAAAAAAAAAAAAAAAAAAAAAAAAAAAAAAAAAAAAAAAAAAAAAAAGCATGTTTAGGGTAAAGTAAAAGAATCATCTACCATGAAGATAAGGAATTTAAAGCCGATTCAAATTCTTCTACTGCAAATGTCCTTGTTCATCAGTTTGTTTATTTCCATTTTTCATGGAAAGATACCGATAATTAGCCAAAGGCTCTCCAGCTAGACACAGACATAGATAAAAACATGGAGAACTTGTTTTCACTTATGAGACCAATTTTTTATGCAGTACGGTGATACACCACTTTTCTTCCCTTCCCACCCCGGGGTCAGCTCTGCAAGATGAGACATCTTTCCTCTAGCCCAGCATCGCTTGAAAGGAAACCAAAGGAATCAGATTGTTTAGTTATGGCTCTGCTCAGGGCTAAGGCTCCTCATTCTCTTTCCTGTGTCCCACTTGTGAAAACATTACAGGAATGTTTTCCTCCCACAGTCTTCCAAAGAGCCTGGCTCAGAGCTCTCAGCCAGAAAGGGTAGAGCAGCAACTGTACCTGATATCTGATAAGAATTCAACAGACTCCTAGAGGCACATGTGTGCTGTGTAATTCACAGAAGGGGCAATAAATGGAATGGAAAAATAATGGAAAAACAATGAAGTTATTTACAGTGGTGATGAGCTGCAAGACTTACAGACATTAAAGTATATAACCTATTACACCATTTCTCAATTTCTACTGGAAGCAAAAGAAAAACATCATATAAATTTCCTTGCTTGACTGGGGACAATTATTATTGAGCTGTGACAGTACTCTGTAAAAGGCAATTTGAATATGCTTTTAATCATGACCTCATTGACAGGTGCAAAACTACTTTAAATGGAGGTAAGATGTCCAAGGCAAATAGTGTTTTATACTTTGAGTAAGCTTCACTGCTTTTTGCAGCACAGATTGGAAACCAAGGGAAATCTAACACCTGTAAACAGCTTCTCTTCTCATTTAAAATCTGTATATTTTCATCTCAACACCCAGATAAAATATTAAGTTTAGCTAGAGGAGGACAGATATCAAATAAGGCTTCAGAGGAAAAGAGAGAGTGAAAGAAAAGATGAAAAATACATTAAAAGCTAGCTTCTGAAAAAAATTAAAATATTACCAGTTGAATAGTGAAAGTCATATACTTTAGTGACATATTAATTCCTCCCAGGTCAAGGACTCCTTTTACACACCTGCTGATGTGTCATAAGGTACTCTGAATGAAGTTCAATACTTGTGAAAAGTTGAAAGTTGATGATGATTCAAAATCGGAATACTTTATCTTTAAAATGTTCCACTGAAAATTGGCAGCTGATAGACCCTTGATTTGCTTTTCTCCTGCTGGAGCTAAACTTGTAAGGTGAAACTCACCCCACCCAGGTTGAAACTTGAAACCCAACACAAGCTGGCTAAGAAATAAAATACTTTTTTGCTTCTGACTCTTCAGTTTCTGGGGTTTTTTTTCAGTAAGAGCCCTGGATAACCTCTGGCTGGGATTCTTACCAGGACAGAAAGCCTTTTGGGAACTGAGGTTGACTTCATACTCTTCTCCTTGTACTCTCTTCTCCCACAGCACCTCTCTCAGCAATGCCCTTGAAACACAGCAACTGGATCCAGAGGAGGGAGTCTGCATGTGTTGCCAAGCTTGCTCTTTTGATGATTTATAATGGTTTTTAAGTGGTCTGTCACTTTCAAAAGTTCTGAATGAGCTAAATAAAATCAATAAATAGACAGTAAACCTAAAATACTAGTACTAGGAAAAAAAAATAAAATAGGAAGGAAATACACGTTACTCTCTTAAATGTTTTTCCTTGATCTGTCCTGCCACGCGTTTCAGTGCAAATATAGGAAATGACCGTGGTTTAACAGGCTATTTTCTCTGTGCTTTCTGTATCCCACCTCCAGCTGGGGCAGAGTGGATGGTTCACAGATGGGTGGATTAACATCTACAAAGCATCTGGCAGGGAATGCAAGCCTGTGAGGTATTCAGCTTCCCTGGAAGCTGAAGGCGTTCAGCACTCAACCGAGAAGGCTTAATTGTGCAATGCTTTACCATGGAAGCAAATTTCTTCATTGCCCAGAAGGTTACCAGCTTAAAAATCGACATATGAACTCTCACAGCCTTGTCAGGTTCACATTAGACAGCAGCTGCCATGGTTTCTCATAGAAATATTCACATAGATATTTCTCCTTCTACTCTTTTGTGACAGCACATTCCACAGATCTACTTGTGCATTACCTCTTGTACTTTTAGATAGCCTACCTTCTTTCTTTAGTGAAATATTTGGAATCCTGAAAGTGTTCAAAGATGGGGCTTAGGGCACCCTGGTCCAGTGGAAGGTGTCCCTGCCCACGGCAGGGGGTTGGAACATGATGGGCTCAAGGTCCCTTTCAACCCAAACCATTCTGTGATTCTGCAAGACAAATCTGTGACTTACACTAGAAGCACATGGAATGAACCCAGGAATTTTGCAATGCCTCCCCATTGAGGCAAGAAGGGCAGAAGGCTGATAGACAGGTGGAGCTGCACCTTGATGTGTGTGGGAGCTTTATGCAGCACTTTCCATGCTCAGCAAACAGGCCAGGACCGTTCCTGTCTTCCTTATGTTTTTTTGTCATTGATTCTGTGCCCCAGAGCTTTGCAAACACGTTACTGTACAGAATCATAATGGAGAATCTCAGCACCAATGGTTTGGTGTGGAAGAGACTTTAAAGACCATCCAGTTCCATCCCCTGCCATGAGTAGGGACACCTTCCACCAGACCAGTTTGTTGGGGTCCAGCACAACATGCCCTTGAACACTTCAGGAATAATTTATTCAGTCTTGGAAAGCAAACAGATAATAGAAAATATCAAAAGGCCACTGCCAGTGGACACATCACATTCTTCAACTTGGGAGAGCACTGCTGCTTTTCAGACAAAATATTAATTTCCCAAGAAACTGCTGGGTCACGTTTTCTTAGCCTTTCTTTACTCTTGTCTTCTCTCCTGCCTCTATGATATCTTAAATATACAACCAACTTAATGCCCCAATTAGCCCCTTAGAGGCAAAAAAAGGCACAAGACAGCAACAACATGAGATTTGGCACAGCTCATGACAAACTACAGCTTTCATTTACAAATCCAGGGGATGGAATATATTTCTATCCAGCAAGATCATTGTGCACCATATGAATATTATTCTGACTGAGGATAACATGCAAAATAAAAACTAATTGACATTTTGATATAACACAAGAAAATGTTTTGCTTTGGAAAAAATGTACAACGACCCAAGTACAAATTTTGCATCAGAATTGGGGTTCAGTTGACTCATTTTAAAAAGAGAATTCCAAATCTATCCCATAACAATATAAGAATAGCTCAGCCTTCATAAGCAGTCTAAACTGTCATAATGCAATTTTTTTCACAATGTTGTGGAAAACCCATATACCAACTTTGAACCAGGATCAAAGGGCACCGAAAAATATTTAGGTGTTTTCCACTATACCTTCTTGTAGTTGTTCAGTGTAGTTTCTTTGTATCATCTGAGACAACTTGCAGGAAATTTCCTGGAGAAGAAAGACACCCCACCTTCCACGTAATTTTTTTTTATTTCTTTCTCTGTTCACAGTTGGTACCACTGCTGGAATTCCAAGGGTCATGCAGATTTCTGTGCACCATGAATGGAACTGGAAAGGTACTGAGGCCTGTTTTACTACACATCTGCTACCAAGCCCACAGGCAACCTGGCCTGCCTACTCAGTAATGCAGGAAATTCAATTTTCACTTTTGATTCACAGGTTAATTATTGTACAGCTAGAAATTGAATGAGGCAGATGTGAACAGAGGGGGCTGTGAGGACACATGCTCATCTAGCTATGACTCCTCAGTTTGGTTCAGGATTAAATCCAGGAATCTGGAACCCTAAACCTCTGTCTGGGTTTAGGTGACAGAGGTTTATTACTGTTTAGGCTGTGAGCTGTGATAAAAGGCACTGGGAAAGTAGGAACAGGGTCTGATCAACAGCAGCAAGGGAGTGTTAGGCAAAATGTCTCTGGTGAGGCACAAATAGTTGCTCTGCCTGTGGCAGGATTTGTCCCAGGATACCACTTCAGTATGGAGAGGAAAATGGGGAGGCTTTGATGATTTTGCTGTAGTAATGACGCTGGCTGTACTTGATCCCTTGTTACAGCTCCTCTGGAGAGGATTACCAGAGGGAGGGGATTCTTTCCTCTATCCAAACAGAAACAACTTCACTTTCATCTTAGAGCACTCAGCTTTCCAATGGCATTAGAGAAGTTTCCTAGCCAAAATCTCTTAAAAAAGCAATGGGACAAGGGAGAAGATCCTCTGGTGGATTGCTAAAAGAGAGGAAACAAATACAGGGGAAAAATGATAGGTTGTGCACAAGGGAGATTATTGCATCCTATCCCACATGGATCTCTCTTGCTCAGCGTATTCCTAAATCATCTGGAAAATGGTGCAAGTAATGAGGTGAAAATGTCACGCATTCAACAAAATTCAACATTTTAAACATTTTAAAATTCAACATTTTAAAAATGCAATAAAGACCTTCAGCTGAACTGTATAATTCCTCAATGGATTGTTCATTCACAAAGAGTTTTATATTTAAACTCTTCACTCCAGTATTTGAAGTCTATTTTTAACATAGGAGAATATTTCTTCCCCAGCTCCATTTCTTCACTAGGTTTGCCAAAGGAATAGTCAAATTCAGATGGCAATTACAAAAGCCACTTGCCAATCTTCTCCACCTTCCTGAAGAAATAAATTTGTATCTTGCATTTTATTCACACTTTTTCCTTTTCACTGACTATCTCCGAGATTGTTAAGAGCTTGTGCTGCAAAATCTTGATCCTTGTGGTCCAAGTAGATCAATGAGAGAAACTTTCATAGAGTGACTTTATTACAGTTGACATCACATTGTCTGGGTCTAACAAGCAGATATTCAAAAGGTGAACACAGTGAAAGAAGCAGATGTGAATTGCTAAAATTTGTCTTGCCTGTAGGGCTCTGTACATATTTGTTGACTCCCATACTTTAACACACCGAAATAAAAACACACGATGACAGCCCCCAGTTGTCTCAAAGTCTCTCAAATGGTCCATGGGGGAAAAGAGAGAATCATATAACCCCTATGTGGTGCTTTCAGTGAGGAATGCAATGTTAATAATGGAGGGAAGGTAAGTGCAACATGCTGTATTATAAAACTATTCTATATAGTCTTATAGTTTATAGTGGGAAGCGCAGCAGCTGCTCTCATTTCACAGACTGTCCCCTCATTTCCAGTGACAGGGTGATGATCTGTGGGCAAGAAGCGTCACTGTTTCAGAGATTCTTTTATCCATGTGTTTTAAGGTCAAGAGGGACTGTGGAATTCTGATCTGACCTAGTACAGTGCAGGGCAATGAGTGGTGCCTCCAATTTGTCTGCTAAGTATTCCTTCTTCTCCTGTGAGTGAATGATGTGGTCCCAGGAACCATGGCTGAACAGCAGGCTCTCTCTTAAAGTATGTCTAATCATAAATTAAGCACTCTGCATCTAATTCTTACTCACAGCTAAAAGGCATTGAATATAGGGATGGAGTCCAACAAATGCCTACAAATCCTTCTGTGGCCAGCTTACATTGGAAACTAACATTTATTGGATAATCCATAGTAATCCTTTGTTCTTTTAAGCTTCCAATTTTTGGGATAAACCTTCCTTCTCCCTTTTAGTCCAGGGAAAACTTTAATCAGGCTTTTTTTTTGGCTTCTGACCCTGTACTTCACCATCACCTGCTGCAAGAGCTTGATCAAGAGATCTGCGTGGAGCTGTTTTAGAAACACCTCTGCAGCTCACATCTCACAAAGCCGTCATGTGTAAACCAGATTTTGCTTCTTGGTGGGTAAAAGATTTAGACAATTTTTCCTTAAATCTTTCATCCACCACTTTGCTTTTCCTTTTACAAAGAGCAAAGAACACCTTGAGTAGAAATCACACCTGCAAAACACATAAGACACTACAGTACACTGAAAATCCAACAGTGCTGTAAAACCAAGGGCTAAATCATGCAAGGTTATAGTTTTGAAAAAGAGAAATTTATCCCTCTGTGCTAACAGAAATGAAACTTGTTCATCATAAACTCAATTTATAATCACTATTTCTGCCTCCTACTATGTTTTTCATTTCCAGAGGATTCAGATGAGAAGACACACATACACACGTGTGGGAAACAAGCCCCTTAAACCTATACAAAAGTTAAATTTTAAATGAAAAAGGTCAAACAAGTTCAGAATGAGCCAAAGTGGTGCTCTATTAATTTCCACACCTCCTACCCTTGCCACAGTACCTGGGCACATTTACATGTATTCCTTCTGACAGATTCCTGTGAGGCAGGAAATTGGTTTTATCTGTGGCAAAGCAGGCTAAAGGATTTGTGCATGGTCACACAATGAATCTATAAGGAAAAACGGATTTGGGGAGAAGTTTCCTCAGTTGCAAAAAGCACTATAAGCCCTGGACTCTGAATCTGTTTCAAACAAAGGTATATAAGCTTAGTCACCCATATTTTCTCAGTTAGCAGTTAGTTCTGAGTCCCTTAATGAGCTGTATAAATCAGCATTTTTCTAGGACTTAATGCAGAAAGACCTGAGCCTACTCTTTTAAACCCACAGAGCTGAATCTCCCAGAATACATACATATACCACTGTCAATTTTTTCATCCCATAAAGTAGATATGTTTGAGCCATACATAAAGAAAACACAATGGAATATCCTGAAGATAATGCAGTAGAGCATTCTTTCTCTGCAAGAAATGAACAATGAAGCTCGACAAGGTTTTTCTGCTTTTAAATTCTTTTCAATAGGAAAACACTTTTCATCAGTTAGAAGTACAGATAGAATGTGCGTCTTCCTTACAGAGTTCCATTTTTCCCTCCTTCATGAAAAGTTATGGGGCTTTTAAAGACAGAAGTGGTGCGCACTGTGTTTTGGGAGGAGTTAGGGGAAAAGTTCCTCTATGTTTACCCAAATCTGGAAGTGCTTTCTGTTGGAAAGAGTGTCATGGGTTTGTCTGAAGGATTCAGTGGTCTCACCTCACCCTCAATGTCCTCCCTGAATGCAGCTGCCATCAGAGCACAGTACTGACCTGATCATCAAATACTGTAAGAAAGATCTTGAGCTGCTAGTGCCAAGTGGAGGGACACGGGGATGGTGGAGGGGGACACATACAGGGAACACCTGAGGTTTTCAGTCTTACTGAAAAGCTGACATTTGAGAGAAAAACACTCTCTGAACACTTGTAATGGCAGTCAGTGCCACCTCACCTGCTCAGCAATGTTATAAGGATCATAGAATCACAGGCTTAAGGGCTGCAAGGGACCTCAGAGGGTCACTGGTCCAACCTCCTGCTGAAATCAAAGATGGAGACTGCACCATGTCTTTAGGTAACCTTGTCAGTTATTCACAGTGATTATCCTCGTGGAGGATAAATTTCTCCCCACATGTGATCTGAACCACTCTTGTTTCTGTTCATAGGAATAATGCTGTAAGCCCATTAATAAGGAGACTGTAACAGGATGAGACCCCTCATCCCAGACCTTCTGAAAGCAGCTAAGCTGTGTTTGTTGTCCATGTGATTGTCCTCCCATCTGGGCTGCAATATCAAAAGTTGAACTCAAGCTCGTTGTGAGACTATCCAAAGGTTAACTACAGTGGAGGTAACAGGCAGCCAGTGCCCTCTTTCACTGATCCAAGGTGCTTCCCTACAGGGTAATCAGGTGGTCAGACATGATTTAACCTTGGTTGTTCTCAGCCACTTTAATGGGGCCATCATGTCCCCAGAAATGTGCTCCTAAAGGTCTCACTTCATGATTTTCCCACTAGTCACAACCAAGGTGATCAGTTTCTCAGAGCATTCTTTTGACCATTTTAGAAGATGAGTTCAATTTTTACTTCTCCATTCGTCATAGAACTTCTTATATCTCTATAATCTTTCAAAAGCAGCAGAAAGGGGCCTTACAAGGACACCATCCAGCCCTTTCAGCACCCTTGGATGCATGCTAGGTCCCATGGGATTGCCTGACCCAATTTTTCTCACGTAATTCCTGACTCAACCCTCATTCTCTCTTCGTAGCTCTTCTCTATTCTGTATCTCTTTACTCAGTTTAGGGGCAGAGAAAAGCTTGTTGATAACAACAGATGCAAATGGGATATCTCTGCCCTACTATGCTTCTCTTTTAAAATCATTTGCCCCATACTGCAGTGAGTCCAAATTTGCCTTGTGCAGTTGCTTATGTAACTGTATGAGCTCTTTTTTTCCCCCTTGTTCTCCCTAGCAAGTCTCTATTCCACCAAATCTTTCATTTTCCTATCACTATGGCTGCGTGTTCAGGGAAGTTTTTAAGTTTCTGGCTGGCAGCTTGTCCCTGTTCCCACCTCCTGTGCAGGGACTGTTTGCTTTAAAGCTCTGTCATGGCTCAGCTTACCCAACGGGTCCCCTGATACATCCACTCATTTTTGTGATTGTGCCTAGAGGATGCTTAGAGGATTCTCCTTTCTCAGCCTTGCCAACCTTCCAGAGCTCTTTCCAACAAGCTGTCCACTTCTCTGAATAACCCCAAGCCTCTTCTAAAGCACAAGGTCTGTACTCAACTATTCTCTTTTCTCATTCCCCTCCAAGGGGGGGGGGAAGGAAGGAAGGAAGGAAGGAAGGAAGGAAGGAAGGAAGGAAGGAAGGAAGGAAGGAAGGAAGGAAGGAAGGAAGGAAGGAAGGAAGGAAGGAAGGAAGGAAGGAAGGAAGGAAGGAAGGAAGGAAGGAAGGAAGGAAGGAAGGAAGGAAGGAAGGAAGGAAGGAAGGAAGGAAGGAAGTCTAGCAAATTCATTATACCAGATTAGAGTAGAGAAGTTCAGCCAGAAGTGACCTACAATAGTCACCTTTTTTTATTTCCAAGTATCACCATAATTACCTCATTCCCAGAAAAAAAAAGGGATGAATACAGCACTGAGTAATGCTGATTACTGACTCATGCAATAATGGTCAGAAGTGTGTCGATATTTCAACAACATAAAGAATTGGTTTGGTTTATTTGATCTTTTTAATTCTTAAATAAATCAAACTATAGGAGTTCTACAAAATGACAATCTAAACTAACACAAAGAAGTAGAATTCTAGTCTCTCAGGAGGGTAGCTGAAATTAGGATTTTAATTACTTTTTTATCAGAATTGTGACTACTTCTCACCATCTAAACCTCTACAGAATCTCAAAACATCTTTCATATACGCATTTGCTTTCGCTAGTCATTACACGATATTAAGTTCACACTTTTTGATGTTTTTATAGTGAATTAGATAATTCCCAAAACTACCGGGAAGAGCAATGGAAAAAAAATTAGGAGAGAATTATGTGTAGTTCATACAGAAATATTTAACTCTCAACAAGTCAGTGCTTCAAATGATTGCCTAAATGAAATAATATGGAGAAAATTTTCGTGTGGTTTCAGAATGGAATCTTGTAAAGAGAATGGTTTGAATTGGAAGGCATCTCAAAGCTCATACAGTTCCATCCTCTGCTCTTTCCACTAGACCAGGTTTTTCCAAGCCCCATCCAACCTGGCCTTGGACACTTCCAGGCGTGGGGCAGCCACCCCAGCATATCTGGGCAACCTCCTCCATCCAGTCTACACAAGAGATAAGTTGTAGGGATGCTGTAATGATTTAGTAAAGCCTGGCAACGCTCTTTCCCTTACAAGAACAGCATCCCCTTCTGTTGGATTTACTCTCTTCACTAAAAGTCAGATTTTTTAAGTAAACCAAAGTAATAAGAAGCAGAGAGGGGGAAAAAATTGCCTTAGAAGGGAAGAGATAGATGGAAAACCAAAGGCTGTCTTGGGTCAAACCTGGCCTCTCACCTGTTGTTCCTACGAGGTTTGTGAAATCTGGAGACCAGATGGGCAAGCACAGCTCTAAGCCTTGCTCAGGGGGGTCCCTCTGCCCAAAGCTCTCTCTCTCCATCCAAGTTTGCAGTTTAAAAGAGCCGCTCACTAATTGCAGTAATAGTCTTAACCACTTTTCAATTACCTGTGCCAGCACATCAGAATTTCTGAGTAATTTTTTCTTTCCCCTCCAAGGACACCTTGTGACCACTCCAAAAGGGTCAAATACAGATATAAATATCAGAAAGGGGCCCTGAAGCACTGCAGAAACTCTGCAGTTTATCTTGGAGACATGCAGCAGCTTCCTGACAGCTTGGCTTCAACTTCAGTTTTCTTTCTCCCTGTGCCAGGCACCATATGCTGACTGTTACACTGAAATGACACTTAACCCACAAGCCTGCAACAGGGAGGCTATATTTAAATTCAACTGTTAGGTGAAAGTGTGTTTTAGAAAAACCTCCAGGAATCCGCATCCAGATGGTTACAGTGAAGAATCTATATCTAGGGATTTTGGGGGAGGATGACAGGTTACTGCAGCATCACTTCTGAAGTTGGGGCTACATAGTGATATTCCCTTTCCATTCAGGTAGACCTAAAACCATTGCATAATGCAGTGTTTGGAGTTCATCAGCTTGACTATTTGGAAGAAGGAAAATTTTAATAAATTTTATTTCTCTGGGATTTTCTGTATTTCCCTCTCTGTGTTATCAGTCTCAGCTTCTTACTTGAAGTTAACCTAGCAAAGTAAATAGAACTGTTAATATATTTATTTCAGCATTTCGTCAGTATAATTTTACTTTTAAATGGCAGAAAGACACTGGAGGAAAGCTCTATAACTGCTGGAATTACCAGCATCGAATATTTGACATTCTGAATTACATCATTCCCAGCATTTTAGCCTGTTGCATAAAGGAGAGATGGCAGTCAGGGAGCTGATTATATTTTCCAGATTTCCAAAGGAAATGTCAGTCCTGACAGTACCTAAAGCAGTTCAACCAAGCTGTGACATCGGCACATTTTTTGACTTCAGTCTTTTGGAGGAAATGCTTTAGAGTACCTGAGCCTATTTATGAATTAATGTTGAAGAGTTCTTTACTCCTGCTAATGACTCACTAAAATTTTCAAATCACTTTTGGAGATTGAGTAACAGATGAACAAGCAAAAATCCTCAGGCTGATCATACACTCTTTAGATAAGGGGAACACCAGAGCTCCAGCCTCTGATATGACACCATGTATTTCCATTCTACCTGTCTTTTTTGAAGCAAATAGATAAAACAGATGTGAATCAATACTGTTTTCTGAGATGTTTCCACAGCAGTGACTTCCCAAAGTAGGCTTGCATTTCATCTGGTTGTGTTTAGCACACTGTTGATGTTATCACAGTGATTACATGAAGCCATTAGTCCAAGTTTGTGTAAAACATCCCTCAAAATTGCTTCCCTTCATACTCCTCTACACACACAAACGTGATGTTAATACATGCATCCATGCTTACTAGAAAAGGGTATTCAGGAATATTTTGGATATTCAGGAATATTTTGGGTATTCAGGAATATTTTCAGTTTTCCAGCAAATTTCAGAGAAGTCCAGAACTTTCTACATCTACTCAAGGACATTGTAACAGTAAATACGAAGGCAGGATGATCTCAAAGCCAAACTAAAGCATCCTGCAAAGGGAGGATGATGGAAAATTGTATGTATGTGTGTGCAGATACACATATATACATTCAAACTAGCAAATGAATTTCAGAACAGGTACATTATAAAATATTGTGATTAGGAAGCTGGAAGTGTGCTTCTCACAGAGAAAACCATGAAAGCCCACCAATAAACAGTGAAAAAACACTATCTTGAAAAAAATAAAGTTGCACCTCCAAAGCTTGATTGAATTGACCAATATTTCTGTTTGACCTGGTTAGTCCCCAGCACAGCACCAATCTCACACAAATCAAACAAACCTACTGTTTGTCCTCACATTTTCTTAGCAGAAATCTGAGGCACCTCAGCTCTGCTCTTCCCGAAAGATCTGGCTTGCAAAATTCAGTTTAAGAAAGTTCAAGATCAATCTTTAAGGACTGGTCACAGCTAACGAGGCATGGCATGTTGGCAGAGCACGGCCCACACTGGCCTTACAAGGCACATCCTGTGCAGAGGAGGACAGGTTTATTTGCCATTGATGCACCCAGTTGTTTAGCTGTGCTACTAATTCATCTGTAAGCTAATTTACAAATGAGTATCCATGTAAGGAATAGCCCAGTTCATTTTCACTCAGCATAAGAACAGAGATCGACTTTTTAGTGACAATTACAGCCATCTAGAAGAAGAAAAATACACCATATGAGGAAATTTTACTGTGAGATCTCCAATCAGGCTACCCACAGCCCCCTGTACAACTAACACAGCTGAATCCAGCTCTAGAGCCAATCTGGCAAAACTCAAAGCCTAAAAAATCCTTGACTGAACACATATTCACTAACATACATAGGAAGGATTGCTACACTGCATTTTAGCTGTCATTATTCTTGGGGGGTTTAATCCCTCTTTCCCACATGGCGATTTCTCCTAGAGAGTAGAATAAGAGGGGCATGATTTTTCTCCTGCCTTTGCTCTCCTGCACTGTTAATGCAGAATGCTCCCTACCCTCTTGGCATGGGATGCATTACAGAGCACAGCCTCTAAAACACAGGATAGTAGAATCATGGAAAAATCAAGGTTGGAAAAGCCCTCTAAAATCATTAGGTCCAACCATTAAGATAACACCGACAAGCCCAACACTAAACCATGTCTCTAAGTGTCACATCTAATGTTTTTGAACACTTGCACTCCACCACTTCTCTGGGCAGCCTGTTCCACTGCTTTACAACCTTTTCAGTGAAGAAAGTTTTCCTGAGATCCATCTATAACATGGAAGCAAAGGAAGCACAGGTTTGGTAAGCAGATAAGAGGAAAATTTTAGCCAAAAGGTTTTCCTCCTCTCCAAAATATTTCTTGAGCTGTCCAAAATGTTTGAGGAAAAAGAACAGTCCCCAAAGGTAAGGAAACCAGCACATCACCACACAACTGAAGTGCTTTTGGTTTTGGATTGAGGGTCTTAAAATAAAATAAATCCAAACTGTTATAACTATAATAGGTAGTATGTCATACAATGTAACAAAACCTATAGTAACTATAAATTCATAACTTTGAAGATTAGTTAATTTGCAATTCTAGCTGTTCAGAGGTAGAGTATGTCATTAGAAAGCAGAATGAATAGGAATTCTGCTTTCTTCCACATCTGACACTGGGTCAAGAAATCTTTTTGCAAGTAAGCTGAGAGCATCACTGTCAGTGCCACTGCCAGAAGCCAACACCAAGGATTCAGAGGCCTAGGAAGGGTGGAGGGGAATGCTATCTCCCAAGCTGCTCTGTAGCAAAATGTTATGTCCATCTCTTATTCTACGGCAAAAGCTGGTTAATGGCAACAAAGAAAGTAGAATTTTAGCAACTTATAAAAGAAAATTGTTTGGGTTTAGGTGAGAGATATAGTGTCATCCAGTGGCACGACCAGGTGGCAAAATTTACTTCAGGCAGGATGACATAAACTATGTGAAATTAAGTTGAACCAATGCACTTCATATTATGGAAAGATATATAGCCCAGAAACCTTTTGAATTCAATTTTAGATCTATTATCTGAACCTATCACCTGTAAATTTTCCCTCACTTATGTTTAAGAACCAAGGAATTTCACTGCCCTCTATCAATGGTGTTGCTCTGCAAATTCCTTTCCTGCTCCCTAATCATCAAATCCCCAGTACTTTGCCACCTCATGTAACTAATTCAGTCCCATGTGTTAAACTCCTGTAATTCACAAAATCCTCGAGGTTTCCTCCTGTCAGACCAAGCTTTTGCTTGTATTGTTATAGCCTCACATCATTATTTATTTTGTTCCTCTTTCATTCTCTGTCCCAAAGGTTTTTGCAATCAGGATATGAACCTACTAAACCAAACCAGGAGGTTTAATCTCGTTAAAGACATCAACTATTCTCCCAATTTGCTGCTAATGACAGAGGAACCGTCCTACTTGATATGAAACTAGTAAGCCATTTTCTCCAGTACAGCAATTACTTAGGTACTTAAATAAACAAATGTAACACCAAGGGCTGCAGTCTTTTAAAAATATGAGGTTCTTTTGAAAATCTGTTTCTGAATGCTAATGCTAGGAAGTATAAAAAAATGTCAGTGATTGACTAGTGGAAAAAAAAATACTACTTAAACAGCATATTTAATTGATATGGCATTAGCCTCAATGACATTTAGAGAACATCAAAGACAGAACATATCTGTGTCATGAGGAATATGAAGCAAAAATGGAAGTTCAGCAGAATGATCAAATTTAATTCAAAGAGCAACAATAGCTAGGATAACAAAATATGCTATGCAGTAAGTTTACTCATCCTCTTAACTTTATTTGTGCAGCCTGAAATTGGATTCCATAGAAATGCAAAGTTTACAGATTGCTGAGATCTGAACCTTTATCTTTCCTTGCAGGCTATTTGTATTAATCTACTTTTCTTTGAAGCACAGAGCTATTACACTGTTAAAGCTCATTTAAAATGTGGCCATATTTCTATCAATAGACCCAGATAGTTCAATTATAGATTTTAATTATGCTTTTTTATACTTTGGACATGCTTACTTAGAAATATTTGCAACAAAAATATGCAATTAAAAATCTTTTATTGCTGCTGATTGGTGAATTGTGTGTATATTGACAGCAAGAGGTAGCTTAGCACATGGGAGAAATTATACAGGCCACTTTCTATTAGTGACTAATACAAAAACCACGGCCAGCTTTGTTGCCCTGTCTTTATTAGTATTTTATCATGAAATCAAATCATGTGTAAATGTAAAAGGCCATGTTCTTTAGCAGTGAGATACAAAAATATTCCACACTTGAGTAGCATCCAACCAACAAAAGCAGTTAGATACATAACTGGAAAATCATGATATATGCTATTCATCTGACACTCACATCTGAAAAACTTCTCCAGTTTAGCAAAATCAGAATTGGACAGTTTCCATCCTGTAATATTCAATCACTTTTCCCATTGCAAACTGCAACTGTGGGATGGTCATGGCATGGGGGAAAATTAAAATAAAACATCATTAAAAGAAAAAAGTAGGAACAAGCACTGCAGTAAAACAGCAAAGGTGAACTCCATTTGTTTTTCAGGGTAACAAGGAAAGTGTTGCTCTGTCCTTTGCCAGATTTGAAATTTAAAAAAAATATGTCGTGCCATCAAACACACCTGGCACCAGAGTGGAAAGAGATACAGAATAAACCTAATCCTTTCACAAATACCACCACCCTGACCAAACTTACATAGCATGACATGAGCACATTAGGAAAAAAAAATCACAGAAAAGAGGTTTACAATTGTTTTCTTTCAGAAACTGCTCGTTTAAGCTTATCAGTATTTTTGAAAACAGAAATGACTACAAACTACTTCAGAGGGAACGCAGTGTGTCCAACATCCTTTCTTCCTCAAGATTGGTTCCAAAATCTCCATGCATGCATTCACACGTATTCTCAAAGTTTTATTTCTTTTTAGCAAATAGTTAATTATATGACTGACTTCAGTGAAAATTAAGCTTTAAAATTTTATTTGGTATGAAAAAAGGTGTTCAAACAACCTGGAAATACCTTAGAGAAATCATATAATCATAAAATTGCTAACAGTGGAAAAGACTTCTAAGGTTGTGAAGTCTGATCAACAATTTGGCATCATATTCACCTCTAAGCCATGTCCTCAAGTGGCACATCTGCACACCTTGTGACCTCCTCCAGGGATGGGCACTGCACTATTGCCTTGAGCAACCTGTGCCAGAGCCTGACTACCACTTCAGTAAAGAAATTTTCCCTAATAGCCAACCTGAATATCCCCTGGTACAACCCAAGGCCGTTCCCTCTCCTCCTGTCCCTGTTCCCTGGGAGCAGAGCCCGACCCCCCCTGGCTGTCCCCTCCTGTCAGGGAGTTGTGCAGAGCCACAAGGTCCCCCCTGAGCCTCCTTTTCTCCAGGCTGAGCCCCTTTCCCAGCTCCCTCAGCCTCTCCTGGTGCTCCAGCCCCTTCCCCAGCTCCGTTCCCTTCCCTGGACACGCTCCAGCCCCATAAGGTCTGTCTGGCCACGAGGGCTCAGAACTGGACACTGGACACTCAAAGTCCCTCAGCAGTGCCAGCACAGGGCACAGCCCTGGGCCTGTGGCCACACCAGGGCTGGCACAGCCCAGGGCCATTGGCCTCTTGCCCACCTGGGCACACCTGGGCTCCTGTCCAGCCACTGGCACCAGGACCCCCAGGGCCTTTCCCAGTGGGAATTTTCCAGTCACTCTGGTCCAGCCTGGAGCTGCAGGGGGTTATTATGGACAAAGTGTAGGGATCTGGCACTCGGCCTTGTTGACCACCCTCACACCACTGGTGTTGGCCCATCCGTCCAGCCTGTTTGGGTCCCTCTGCAGGGCCCTCCTACTCTCCAGCACCTCAACATTTTTGCACTGCACCCAGGAAAAGGTAAATGTACATAGTCCTTGAACACACTGGTTGTGAAGGCTTCTGCTTTCACCTTCTGCTTCTGCCTGTGAGGAGCATGACTGTCCCTCATTTCACAGCATAGGAATTAAATCTCCAAAGTACTGTTCCAAATTCCACCATTTGCTATCAGGGAGAAAAACATCATCACTCTTTATATTAGAAAGGAGTTAAATAAATCCCAAATCCTAATCCTTTTGCCGGATTAGTCTCAGCATCAAGTCCACAGTGGACACATTTATACTTTTATATATTTCCCTCTGTGTATGCCTGTCAATTTACAATGAAGATCAGCATACCATTTCATGCTAGTCTAGACCCAAAACTTTCTGTGGTTCATCAGTTCAGCCCCCCTGCTTTAACTAGAAGTGGATTACCTTTATCTGGGACAGAAGTTTAATACCCCACAAGACTAATTCACAGGTCATGTCATTTTTGCATGGTGTTGTTACAGAGATAGAATGATTCCTGATTTTCAAGACCTGGTAACAGCCAAAGAGTAAATAAGACAAGTGTCTTTGCCTGAGGCATTTTTGATGTGAAGTCATTCACGTCACTCCTCTGTTTTCAGCATTGAGTGAAAGGTATTACCAAAACTTGTGGCAGGATAATGTAATTCAGCAAGTAGAAAACATAAGAACTGTTTTGATTCTTAGTTATACGTTGTAGGTCACCCTTCAGAACATTTTGCTATGACCAAACAGGGGAGATATTCAGTGATATATCTCATGAAATGATAAACTGTGAAGAACTATATTTATTAGTAGTAAATATGCAGAGGAAAACTGGCGATATTGTCTGATTGCCTGAATGATGAAAGACACCCAGCTTCTTGCACACTTTTAGAGAATCATAAAAATCACAGAATGTTTTGGGTTGGAAAACCTTTAAAGCCCATCCAGTTCCAACCCCCTGTGATGGGCAGGGGCAGCTTCCACTAGTCCAGATTGTTCCAAGCCCCATCCAACCTGTCCTTGGACACTTCCAGGGATCCAGGAGCATCCACAGCTTCTCTGAGAACCCTGTGCCAGGGCCTTACAGGAAGAAATTTCTTCTCTATATCCCATCTATCCCTGCCCTCTGGCAGTGGGAAACCATTCCTGTGTCCTGTCACTCCAGGCCTGTGCCCCAAGTCCCTTGCCAGCTCTCCTGGAGCTCCTTTAAGCCCCTTAGAAGGGGATCCAAGGTCTCCCTGGAGCCTTCTCTTCTCAAGGATTAATACCTGCACCTCTCCCAGCCTGGCTCCAGAGCAGAGGGGCTCCAGCCCCTTGAGCATCTCTGTGCCCTCCTCTGGACCAGCTCCAACAGGTTCTTGTCTTTCTCATGCTGAGGACCCCAGAGTGTAGTGCCAGGGTGGGGTCTCATGAGAAAAGACTGAAGGGAGAAACCTCTGACACAGGGTGCCCAGAGAAGCTGTGACTTGCCCCTCCCTGGAAATGTCCAAGGCCAAGCTGGAAAGGGCTTGGAGCACCCTGGGATAGCTGAAAGTGTCCCTGCCCATGGCAGGGAGTGAAATGGGGTAGAATTTAAGATTCTTCCAACCAAAACCATTCTATGATTTTTTCTTATTCTGTGGTGCTTCTCAAGTCAGTGGCATTAGCAGTCCTTACCAGTCGAGAAAACCATCTTTCCCATTTAGTCTGATTCTAGATTTTGATTTGATACGGTTTCTTAAAAAGTGGAAGTCATGGATCAGCATTGTGGTAGCAGGTGTTACAGTTATAGGGAGGTGTTACAGGCAGATAAGTATATCTATTTCTGAACTTGCTGTACATCCTGAAATGAATTTCACCCATTTCTAGACATATTAAGCCTCAAATCACTTTAAAACTATTTCCACATTTGAGGACTGTACGTCATAACAGGCAAAATAATGTTAGTTGCAATGGCACACTCAAAAATGTCCCTGCAGAGTGTAATGTGAGTGCCAAAACACTATCCTCTTATAAATCCCTTGACTGCAGGATAAGATGCAGTCAGATCATCAGCCATCAACCAGGGGGCAGTAAGTTGTTGAAAATCCAAGTGTATTCATTCTGGCCCTCGAAGAACATCTGGCTCCCTAGATTTGCCCTGTGGGTATTAAGCTGGAGCCACTTTCCTCTCCCTGCACTCAGCAGGTAGTGTTAGCAGGAAATCACTCCAGTGGCCTTTCCATTCATGGGATTATTGCCATCATCCTCCTTTGTTTACTGGCTTTAAGGGATGTTTCTTGCCAGACCAGCTCCTTCTAAAGTTACTGATTTGTTAGCTAGTTTCAGGAGGATATCACATGTCAGCAGAGAAGCAAAGCACAAGCCTTTTTACACAACTGAGAAATGTGTATTTCACAAGGATAAAACCACTTTATCTCAGGTACCAGCTGTTCAGACAGATCTGTCAGCCACAAATTGGTTTGGTAATGTGTAGGTGGACCTTTCTCTCTTCCACTCTGCCGTCTCCCAAAAATTCCATTCCCTGACAAAATTCTGAAATATTACCAAGTTTACTTAACTAAAACCGACTTTTGCCTGCTGTTTCAGTCCAGTTACTGAGACAGAACTAATTCTTCTGAGGGAGAGATGAATGGTAACTCATGCATATCAACCTTACATAGGAATTTCCAAAGATTTAAGCTGAGTTAGAAACAGGAGTCCCATGACCTCAGTTTTTGTGGCGTAGAAACTTGCCAAGTCCCACTTTGTTTTAACATAAATACTACATAAAGACTGTCTTATTGCTGTCAACAACCGTATAACATCTTGCAAACCCACTCATGGTTTGGAATTCTCATGGTTTAACTGTGAAGACAAGAGAAATAGAGTGAAATAAGCATGACTTGTATATCTAATTTTGTCTCCCCATAAATATATAATTGGTACATGAAGACATTTTTAAAAGTAGAAGTACAATTCTTTTTCTTTCATTTTAATGTTCTTCTTTGCAACCTCTTAAGTTTAAA
Organism: Sylvia atricapilla; assembly: GCF_009819655.1. Taxonomy (NCBI): domain Eukaryota; kingdom Metazoa; phylum Chordata; class Aves; order Passeriformes; family Sylviidae; genus Sylvia; species Sylvia atricapilla. Next base: position 7,325,208 of record NC_089148.1, read on the forward strand.
TGCTTTTGTGAATTATCTCTAAATTCCAATGAATTGCTATGGTTAAAATTCTCTTTTGAGTCATTCATACTTTACCAATCTCATAGAATAGGAAAATGACCACCACTTTAAAAAATTTAACAGTTTGATTATTTATTTTGGTTTTTTTGATTGTTTTTGTATCTCTGAAAGAAAAAGTGTCAGTGAGTTTGATGTGTTATATTGATTTCTAAGACTCCTTCATAGTTTGGGTGTCAAGGAAACACATATCCAAGTCACACAGAACTGCTACTTCAGAACACATAAACAAGCACGCGTTTGTGCTCATCCTAGCCAAGGAGCCAGCAGTAAAAATAGACATAACCATTACTTCATCAGGCAAAATCCTAAATAAAAAGATGCACTTTTGAACACAACCACACAAGAAATAGTTCTACTAAAAGGAAAATCAAATTTCAAAGGCAACTACAATAAAAATATCTTCCAGACACTACACAAGACCTGAAACACAACAAAAAAAACCCAAATACAAACAAACAAAAAAGTGAAAATGCAAAGGTATCTAAGGAACAAAGCACTCCTGGGCACTGAACTCAACACCAACTCCTTTCAGATTTTTTGAGAGTTTGGATTTGTGCGCATCTTGTAATATTTATCAAACATATATTGACAGGTCTTAGCACCATCAACACATGAGGACATAGTGGATCTAGAAATGAAGGTACAAGTGGAAAATATATAGCAATTAATTCTCATGACCTTATCACACAAGGAATCTACAGAAAGTTAAATGAGAAGCTTCTGTAGTTATATACATACCTATTTTTTCCTATACCTTGTCTTTTCTCTACCAGGACCTTTTCCCTGTCCTGGTTTGTGAAGTGACATCCTGGCATGTGCCAATATTACTTTTACTCTGCCTTTTGCCATCAATGAATTTGAGAAAACTCCTTTAATTTTTCCTGAACAGTTCCGGCAGCCTCAACTTCAGCTGAGCTTTGGCTGCACAAATTTTCTCCCCACAATGGGGAGCAGCATCTCTATATTCTCCCACATCATCTGACTCTGCTTCCACACCTTCCTGTCTAGCCTTATTTCCAAGAGAAGATCCCTGTTCAGCCAAGCTGGTCTTCCACCTTGTCTGTTTGATTTCCAGCATTCAGGAATTGCTGACCAGCAAAACTGACCAGCACAGATGGGTCTCAGCACCTCTGAAACATTTTCTTGGGAGACCTTGCTCACTAGTTTCCTGATCAGCCTGAGGTTGCTCTCCTCATGGCCAGAGCTGAGGTTTTGCTGGTGTTTTTCCTCCTGCTACCAGAGATTTTAAGTTCAATATCTTCATGCTTGCTGCGGCCAAGGTGGCCCCAACCTCCACTTTGCTCACAAAATCCCAGCTGCTGGCAAGCAGCAGGTCCAGGAGAGCCTCTTTCCAAGTCAGCTCCCATAGAACCAGTTCCAAAAAGTCATCCAGGTGTTTCAGGGGACAGATGGTGGGGTTTTAGGAGGCCCCACAACAACAGAAGGACTTTTGCCAACCTCATCAGCTGTCTGGCCTTCTAGTTCGAGGGCCTTGTGCCTGTTCTAGGAGGTGTCAGCCCTATTGTCAAGTTGTCAGATTCTGAGGAGGTGAGGAGGAGGAGAAAGAGGAACCTTCTTCCTGTTATATGCAGTCACTTGCCTCCAGCCTTCATCCTCAACACACCCTTGGCTAACAGGCTTTTGACTAATTACCCTGCAGGGCTGTGAGTCCACCTGCTTTTCCACTGCAATGGAGGCCTGAGATTCCTGAGAGCCTTGAAACTGAAGCATCTCTGAAAATAATAGGTCTCTTGCTTGTTTGCTCAAATCCTATGTATTCTGGTTTAATCACTTGAACTTACGATTTTTTAAATCTATTTTGCATAGTTAAATACATGAAATGGAGACAAAAGGCCACATTCTGTTTATTAATGCAGGTTATCAGATTGCTTATGCTGTGTAAGGTTTAGCCTTCATTATTATTATTATTATAATCCGTAGGCAATATTTTTTGTTAATGGCTAAAGATGTAGTTTAAATAAAATACAATTAGATGTGACCTGATAATAAACCAATGTCTTTGTTTACTTTCTATTATTAGAGCATATTCATCAGGAAGCAAAGATGATATTGTATTTCAGTTCCTAGTAAAGCATCCAATTCTATTGCTAGCAGTCAGGATACAGGAAAGAAATCTATATTAGTTATAGTCCAAGAACTGTAAGGATATAGTTCAGAATTAGCTGAAACACAAATATTTGCTTTAGATTAATCAATTACATTTCCTCAGGTCTCGGATTCTGCCTTCTTTCTGAGTGTCTGTTCTGTTTTGATTTTAAACTGTGTTACTCATATAAGTCAAAACCTCTATGTGTGCTTTTCCCTCGAGAAATTAGCATTCACTCCTCAAAGCCAGATTCTATCTCTTGGATGCATGTGAGACCTGCATACACAACTTCTAAATTGCTGGTGGGCTCTGAATGTGCATTTTTCAGAGCTCTGTATATACCAAATTGTCTGGTCAGTAACAATATCTTCTCTTCTCAAGCTGCATAAATAAAGTAGAAATTGAGAGCATCAGAAGATGAATTGAGCTACAGAGCCATTAATGACCTTAAGAACACTGTTATCCATAACAATCATATTGGGATTCTAGGCAGAATCGAGCAACAAGACATTATTTTGAAGTATTGCTTTTCTTCACAAGGGTTTTTTGCTGGAATGAACCTGTAGCTACAAAAAAAGAAAAAAAAAATAAAATTCACAACCAGCATAATGACTGTGAAAACCTGTAGAATCAATCAATCCAAGCTAGAAGACAACTAAGATTTGGATTCAGAGATATTGACCACGACCTTAACTTAATGATAGTAGAAGAAAATGACAAAAATTCTTCAGTGAGCACATTCGATGTCAGTTGTTCTTTTTCTGCATGGAAAAGACACAAATTCCCTTCTATACAAAGAATCACATACTCCAATCAATACCACCGGCTTTTTATACAGAGAAGGGTTCTGCCCTACTCAGTCATTTTTTTTTCTGTATAACATGCCACCCATACAGACAATACAAGGTAGAAAAGAAAACCTGAAAGCCATTGTGTTTGGAGACAGCCTACTGCCCTGGCAGCAGTAAGAGAAAACAACAACATGGGGGTTAAAAACCAAAGGACAGAGAATTTGATTCAAGTAATAAAAGAAATATATTTTTCTTTTTTCTTTAGTAACTAAAAGAAATCTTGGTAATTGTTTTCTCCTTTATGAAAGTCATCAGCGTTTGATATCCTCTACATCTTGAATATCACTGATAGTACCAGCAGGGATACTGAAACAAAAATTAAAAGGGAGGGCAAATGAAAGAACAAAGAACAAACTAACAAAAAGTCTTCAAAGAATTAATGAAAATGACCTGATTTCATGTGCAAAATCCTGTCAGACTACCCTGCTGACTGAAGAATGTATCTGTTATTAGTGTTAAACAGCTTTTACACTACTTCAGTGATTGCATGAAACCATTAAGTTACAGCCTCTATTATACTAATTTTTTTAGGGCAACTTAAATGATTCATGAACTCACTAACTGAAATGATGACACACCATATTCTCTAAATAAATGTTCTTTGTTCTTGGGAAACATATCACTAGGAGGTTTGATCTAATAATTATCCTTAAAATATTAGATTTTGAAAAAGGGTATATTCTAGAAATGGATTATAATAATGTTTACAAAAAATAAGATTTGCTCTTCTCCTTGCCATTTGAGTTTCTTTAGGATCTTTTATTAAATACACAGAACAAATAAGGAGAAATACAAAGAGAGATTGTCAAAACACAGACTCCTGCAGTGTATTATGAAAAAAAGACATACAGAAGGCAAACTCGGCATCAATAGCCTCCTTTGTTGCCAAGCTGAAACACGCTCATGTTCTTGTCAAGCTGACTCCTGAAAATACTCCTAATCCTGCTGGCACAGCCAGCACTGCTCCCCAGCACCCTGCCCAGTGCTGCTCTATCTCAGCAAGAGAAACTCCACCCTTACTGTGAAACCCAGCAGGCTGATACTGAGCCAACCGAGTGGAGAGAGCGGATATGGGGCAGGTCCCAGTCTGCTCCCTGGCAAAGCACCCTACAGGCCTTTGAGTTCTCTAGAATCGTGCTGATAAAGAACTTGTGGTACACTGAATGTTCTGCCAGATTCTGTAGGAAGCCAGAATCACTTAAAAATACACTGTTTCTTCAGGGGCTATCGTGCTCTCCAGAGACTCACAAAATGGTTTTGGTTGGAGGGGACCTTAAAGATCATCTTTTTCCATCCCCTGCCAAAGGCAGGAACACTTTCCAGTAGTCTAGGCTACTCCAAGCCCCTTCCAACCTGCCTTTTGACACTTCCAGGGATGGGGCATTTTTTCCAATGTCTTCAAATGTGGGCTGATATTGTGGATCAGTCTCAAAAATGAACTTGATTGCTCTGTTGCTCTTGAGTAAAAAGTGCTTTCCTTAACCCAGAGCACATGACTTCTTTGCCATGCTGGCTCATAGATTTCAGAGAACTGGAAAGATAGGCTCATTTTGGGAATCAAAACTGCCTGCCTATCTTCCTGCCCGTCTCTGAGCCCTCATTTCTGTCTGCCCTTTTCCTGGGCCACAAGTACCCACAAGATCCCAGGTTTTTTCATTACTGCCCATGGAGATATCATTTATCCACGCATGGCAGACCCTTTACACAAGTGGGATTTTGAGCACAGACCTAAACAAGCATCCATCTTTGACTTCTGCACCTTTCATGACTCTGATAATCCATCTCAGGAGCCCCCTGATTCTCCCACTGCTATTGGAGATGGCCAAACCCTCCTTCGCCCTTGTGAAAGTCCAGTCTAGGGACTTGCCAATCCTTTAATATTCTAGCTAAACTAAACTAGGCTCTGGTTATAATTCATCTGAAAACATGTTCTTAACTTTTCAGTTGTGTACTCATGACTTCTCAGTTTAAATTCTCTCTTCCTTTTTTCCACCTTTTCTCAAGCACGTACCCTCCAGAGAATTCCCTGGATCGAGAAACTAGTATAATATTAATAGCAGGAATTGCTAATTGTAAAGCATCATGACCTGAGTTTTTATGCTCTAAAATTTAAACAAAAATGCTTTCCTATGAAAGGGATTTACATTTAGAACAAAGGGATGGAAATTCAATGGTTATGGAGGGCATTATCCAGGTATTTCTAGACCTGGGAATACAGTCATCAAAAGCTTCATTTTGCTCAGGTATGTCCTTATTGGAGCAGTTCCACCAAACCTAGGTATTTAACTGGTGTCATGTTTTTATGCCCAGCTAACTAGAATAAGAGAGTCTGTTGTATCACAATCCAAAATTAAACTCCTTGATGTTTTTTATATCTAGACATTCTTAAAAATGTCCTGAGCTACAAATATTTTTCTAGTGGAAATTTATCAGCTCACAATCCCAAAAATTCTTTGAGCTGCTTTTCTCTGTTACGAGCCTGTGAGCCCCTGAATTTAAAAAGGAGATTTAGTGCATTTAGTGCAGTCTAGCCTTTTGCAAACATACTGGGAACGATGAGTCATCTGATTTCTGTATGTTTTATATTTTATCCACAGACCAGAAGCAAATTACTGATAGCTGGAATTTCTGGAAAAGACAGAGAGAACCATTCCTCTTCCTCCTGTCAAAACACTTATATTGAAAACCATTGTTGGAAGACCTTTGTTAGTTCTTCCCCGTGCTTTGAAATTCCAGATTAATCAGTTCAAATCAGCCTCAGGAAGAGCACAAGAAAATGTTATTCCAGACCATACACTGGAGTGAAAATTGCGATTCAGGGCATATTGTGTACCTGCACAACTGATCCTCCTAGGATTTTATTAACACTGTCTGCCACATGTGTCAAGAAGTCTAGTGAGAGCTGTGGGCTAAAATATTTTGATAGGGAGTAAAAAAAAAGACAAAATCAACAGGTGTTGGCCCTACTCTAGGTTCACACACGTGAGTTGAAACACGTTAGTGAGTGTTCTGTTAGAGTCTTGAGTCTTGCTCACTTTGCCCTGTGGGTTCAGTTATCAGAGGATTCAGGACAAAGGAGAGGAATTCAACGTGTTGTCTTTAACTTGATGCCATTATTTTCAAATGCTTCTATTTTTGTAGCTGTTCATGAACACAATCCCTTTTAAAACCACCTCCAAGGGACTCTTCTTAAGCCACATGAATACCATGCTGCCAAGAGCTACCCACTGGTTCAAGAAATTCCTTAATTTTTCATTTTTGCAGAGTAGTATTAGGTGTAGTTGCCCAAAGGACGTAAATGATCACTAAAACTTCATCCACTTTTATCTGCATCTTATCTTATAAACCTTTCCTCTTATTAGTAGGATTGGGAAGGTTCTGTAACTTTGTATGTTCCAGAATTTCTTTAATGATTCAGAACCTTTTCTAAAGAACCAACCTAAATTTATTCATAGTCAGTTTATTAATAGCCAATTTGGTTTTGAGACAGCAATGGTTTTTGGTTTTGATAGCTTGTTTCACTTTATAATATATGTTCTGTTGGCAGGAATTGTATCCTCTTTCAGCTCTCTTTTTTTTCCCCCTAAGTATTATCAAGTATTTCCACCTTAAAAAAAGAGTGAGGCTCTTTCTTCCCCTGATTCTTCACATCTGTTTCAGGTTTTAAATCATTTTGCTTCAACAAAACTCCACAGGATCCCCGAGGAGATTTCCTCAAGACCTTATTTGATAGCATGAATACTTCCCTATCTCTGTAGAAATTACCTCTTCTGGTACAATGTAGGTTCTTTGCATAATTTCACAATCACTCTTTCCATCCTGGTAACCTCTCGGCTCATTCTGTTTGGATTTAAATCCCTTTGTCTTGGTAGCTGATTTACATAAGAGGCACAGCACTCCCTTTATGTATTAAATAATAAATTATAAACTTGGTTTTCCTTGCCAAAACACTTATTGATGCTAACTGCAGGAGCCACCTTCCATGAAATATTGACATAGCATTCCCATGAATCTAGAGGTTTTCAGCAACCATCCATCCAGGTGCTTTCTTGGTGGTTTTCTTCTTAGATCAGTGACAATGAATACCACCAAAACCTCTGGCAATTATTATATTTGCCACAGGAGAGTATTTCCTTTGAAGCGTTAGAGGGAATAGAGCACTGCTACATTATCAGCACAACTAGCCCATCATTTCCAACTAATAACAATGACAATAACACCAGTTGTATATTATTTCATGTTCTGCAATACCAGATTTAAACTTATTCCACATTTATGCGTCTCTTCCAGCTCTGTCCTGTAACAATGAATACTCCTGGCCTTGGAGAGAGTCAGCCTGTTTGTCCATGGACATAACTGAACTTTAATGTATAGAAGAAAATAGAGGTAGCATATAATTATCTGCTGGTACATTCCCACCCACAGCTGATGCACTGGTTGGTTTTATCACATGATTGTTTTATGCCACAAAAGCCAGATCTGGAGGTAAGAAAAAGCATAACTTTTACGTTTAAAAAATACGCTTAAGTTAAAATCTCTTATTAGAAACTGGGCTCATTTAATCAATGCGTTCCTTGGTGCAAATCTTTGCCCCACTCCCTATAATTTATAACAGATTCATGGTCAGATGAACACTTGTTTACAGTGACCAGAGGGTGTGGATACAAAGCAGTTGCTTTTTGTCTCATTGGCATGAGAATGGGGAGCTTGGCTTAAAGCTGAAAAAGGGTAAATTTAGATTAGATATTCTTCCCTGTGAGAGTAGGGAGTGCCTGGCACAGGGTGCCCAGAGAAGCTGTGGCTGCCCCTGGATCCCTGGAAGTGTCCAAGGCCAGGCTGGATGGGGCTTGGAGCCACCTGGGCTGGTGGAAGCTGTCCCTGCCCGTGGGAACTGGGTGATCTTTAATGTCCCTTCCAACACAAACCTGTCTATGAATCCATGAAAACAGAAGTGCTAGCACACAGTCCACAGAGTGATCAGTTTTCTCGTTTTAGGCTAAAAGTTTGACTACATTAATTTTAATTGGAAACGGTCTATGTAAAATAAGAACTGAAAAAAAGTAAGCCTACTGAGTATCATAAAAAACAATTGCCATATGTGAAATTAAACTTTAAAATCAGTCTATCTCCTGCCACGCAAGTGACAGAAATAGAAGAATTAGCACAACACTGTTTTACTCAATAGCTGAAAAATAATGATGATGTTTCCTTCAAGTAAATTCCATTTCAATATTCTTTGTTATTCTCTCTGCTGGATGCTTTTCTAGCTCTTTGCCCTATTATCTGATTTTAATCATTCTGTATCTTTCATGGGCCTGCAGTGTATGACCTTGATCCCGTTCAAATCAGTGTCAATGGTACAAGACAAAGGCCTTTGTGCCTCTAACTTTGGTATTTACAGAAAAATGCATTACCTGATATAACCAGAAGCAGAATAACATGTACTCTCTGCTTTTAATATGACTTTGATTAAAATAGAGAACGTTATTAATGAGGGAATGAAATAAAATCTTTACAATATTACAGATTTCATCAAGATTTTTTTTTTTTCCGCATCGTTACTGCCTCCCCTGAGACTGCAAATGGAGGGGGAAATGAAAATAGCATTCTAGTCACTGAATAATTGTTCTCTTGTTGGAAAGCAAATATCAGACAGCAGTCTCATGTAATCTCCTGCTACACACCTTGAACTATGACATGGAAAATGTGCAACCCACTGCTGAGTTTATGTTATTTTTATTGAGGCCATTTCATTTCCATTAGTTGTAGACCAACAGTCCCAGCGTGAGGTTGGTCATCCTGAGTTAGCTTCCACTGGCAGCAGGACTTGATGGCTTTTGGCAGAGAGATATAGTTGGTCATCTCTTGTGTAAGGCTTGGATGCTGTGTGGAGACACAGGAGGAGAGCTGCTACTGCTCAGAGACCCATAGGTTCTTCTGAAGCCAGCCCCTTCCCCAGAAGAGAGGCATTCCTTTAGGTGGCCTGCAGCTACTTGCCACATTTGTGCCATTAAATAAAAAAGGGCTCTTCAGTCATTTTTCTCTCTGAGCCCACTGTGCTACCAACATCCAGCCAGGAAGTGTTCAAATGGGACACAATCCCCTGGAGTCCCTCACCCGACACACCTCGCTCATCCTAAGCCCCACGGATTTTGACCCGGCATGGATTTAAAATGAAGGAAGAAGATTTCCCTTCATCCTTAATCTTTACATATCAGGTCTCAGGTGTGTGCTTCAAGGGGCTGAAGAGAAGAGCTCAGGGACTGGAGGGGCTCTGTTAGCACCTTTCTCCCTTGTTAATACAGCTGAGTCCATGCAGGCAGGTGCTTTCCTCTTCCTTACCTCTCCCTTCAAGTAAGGACCTGTCCCTGAGGGATCGATACCATTAGGTAAAAGACAGGTGAGAGAATGAACAGACAATTAGACTCCTAGTCCTATAGCCTGGGAAAGCTCATAGAAAAGCAACAGGGATTAAATTTACAGTGTGTGGCCTCTAACAAGGTCACGGTGTTCTGCACTACTCACTAATGGGGCCATATTTTACAAGGAAACTTTACAGTAAGATTTGTTTTCGGAGGGCTGAATCAAAAAAGTACAGCTTGTGGCTCTTATGGCTTCCTCGTTCATTTCTTGGAGGGAATAGGCAGAGAATGGAACTAAAGCTGAGAAACATTTTCCGTGGGGTTGTGTAAATTAAAGTCAATTGAAACCTATGCTCAAACCCATATCAATATTAGCAATGTGATTACAGATCTGTGAAACTTAACAGTGTTGCTGGAATGATGGCTGAGAGGAGCAAAATTCTCAAGGACCTGATTGTAAGAGCTCAAATGAAATACAATTCCATCTTTCACGTTTTAGCAAGATAATTTCGGCTCAGTTTTGACTAATACAGAATAATGGGAATAAAATATGCTGCCTCAGACTCTGCATTATTGGCTTTACATTATTGGTCCTGACAGCTGGCTTTTAAAATGCAGTAAATATTGGGCAATGCTGCTCTGTTAAGACAAGCCACTTCATCAAGCATATTTCCAAATCACACTTTATTTTCAAAATGTGTTTAATTTCTCTGTGTATCGCAAAGGAGCTCACTGCAAAATTGACCTGCAACAGAGTGCCCTCTACTGCATATATTTGGGAAAGGAAAATAAAGCAAATTCATTAAAAATAAAATCTTTACAAGTTGAGGCCAGCACTTTTGTCACAGGCCACTGGACGCTGCACTAAATGTAATATTCATATAGGCACATATCACTCTTACTTGCTTCTAAAGGACTGGATATCGCTGGAGAACAGTAGCCTAAAATAGGTATGACGTTTGCACAATCTTTTTCATGTGAAATCAGTGTGTGTCTTCCCATACCAATATGGTCTGTGTTTGTAGGATGGACAGTTATTAGAGGAGCTGAAAATCTGCCCTGCTGCCCCACTTTGCTTCGGCTGTTGGGAGGAATCCATCACAATCTGAGGTGAAAAGTCTCTCTCCTTATAGATTTATTTTCTCAGTCTTTAACCTCTCCTGGCCTCTCATTTGTCCTTCTATTTGCCATTAGGTAATTCACATTAGACTGAACTCCCCTTTTCCTCCCCATGTCCTTGATGATACTGGAGTTGCTACTGAGCTACACCCACTGCAAATGATTGAGACGATATTTCACCAGTCTCAAAAGAGTAGAGACTTGCAGGTTACAAACATATCATTGAAGCAATTCTACAGCAAGGCCCAAATTCTCAAGCAGACCTAAGCTTTTTAAGTCATCTCCTGGTTTTTTTTTTCCTTTTCTTAGTCTGAATTGAGCCAGCCTAACGCTGAGAATTGTGACCAAACCTCTGTTAAAATTCATAGTGGTTCTTATCACTTGATTCCACCCCTTTTCAAATCATTGGCATAAACCACCATTAAACCTTTTTGAGTCACTTTTGAAATGCCCTCCTTTGTACCATGAAGTCTGTTCTGTCAGCAGTATATGCAGAGCCACAATTTCATTCTTAAAACCTCAGCTTAAGTCTTGATGAGCCACACAGAAGGCAATTGAACGTGATGCACGATCAAAGGTGATCCCTCTGCAACCAAAGGTGGTGTTTGAATCCCTAGCACATTTTTAACCATATCACCAGGACAGAACAGAGGTAGGTAGTAAACAACAAAGTTTTTCGGAGCAATATAATCAAATTATTAAAAGTTCTTCAAACAAAACAGAAACAACAGAAACAACACAAGCAGCATTTCCATAATACACAATGGCCTTGCATACAGCCTTTCACATATTTCAGCAATGAATTTGGTGTCTATGGATTTGTTCCCACAACTGAACCTTTCCCTTAAACCCTTATTAATCATTTACAACCTCTAAGGATGTTATCTTTGTAATTGCTTTCCCTTTGCTTCATACCTGTAAATCTTGTATCTTGTGCTAAATCCCTGTCGACTTCTGTCCACAAAATCTGTGTATTCCTGTGAGCGATGGAAGGGTCCCTTATCAGAGAGGAGCCAGTCGAAGGGGCTTGTGGCATGCTGATCCGAGACAGCAGCAACTGCTAAAACCCAGCAATGAAGACTCAGTGCTATCCACTCCCATAGAGCCATCAGAGAGAACAATTCAGCACCAGCACTGCATCGCCATATCATGCTTCCACTGGGGACTTAGAGCCTTCATTCTCTTAGCTTTCCCTCAACACCTAGACAAAATACACAGTCAATTAGATAAGCACACACTAGGCATCCCTTGGAAGTAGAAACAAGTTTCCTTTCTTTCAGCTTAAAGAGATAGTGGCCTCTACTTTATTATATTTTACATTAGCATAAACCCCACTAGGCTAGTTAACAGTGGAGTGTTTTAGTACTTCATATGCTGTGAAACTAATGTCTTCATTAACATCATCAGCGATAATATTTACTGTCGAAGGGAAACCTTCACAAATCATCAGGGGAGGGATTGTTGGGTTGTTTTTTTTTTTTTCCCATTCATGCTAGTCATTAATGAAAAATATGCAACATCAGATTTTCCTGTTAGCAGCAGTACAAAATCATTCAGCAATGTCTGTACCTAAGCTCACGGTTCATACATTGGACAGGAAACATGTGAGATTCAGAAGACCCAGGCTGCTCTTTTAATGTCCTTGGAAAAATCACACTGTGGTTTGTCTTCACTGCAAAGTGTAGTGAACAGACCCACGTCACTCTGTCCAAACCAGCACTGCTGGGCAGAGTGACTGATCAAGAGCTCTGGAGCTGCCCACAGTAACGAGGTCAAGTGACTCACACCAACTCCAGGTGCTGAAATTCTGGGTATCTCTAACAGTATCATTTTACTTTCAGTCCAATTCACTCCAACTCAGTGGATCAGCCTAAAAACACTTCTTAAATGGTGCCCAAACAATTTTTTTGTGTCCCCAATCACAAAACAAGTATTGATTTCATTATGTAGGAACTCAGTGAAGACAAGCCTCAGTTTTCCTTTGTACTTCAGGCCCATAGCTGTGGAATGGGCTAATGTTTCTAATATCCTGCAGAGATTTCATTAAAACATCTATGCAAGATCATGAGGTTTTCAGAGATGGCAAAGGTCATGTAGATTCCTAAATATATAGGAGCAACCAGTTCCAGTTTACAGTCTAAGGTGAAACAGCACAGAATGAATTAAAATATATGAATGTGAGAGCTTTAATTTTGCTAGCTGATGAGTTTACAGGGAATGAAATGTTGGATTCACATTCGCTCACATCAGCACTCATCATGACATTTTTACCATGCCCTTTGCTATGATTTTTGGGACTTGGTGGGAAATTTTTCCTTCCCATCAGTAATTGGGTCTGGGAACATCCCCTAAAAAATGGATATTTCCAAGAGAACAGTCCTGCAACTGAACACTCAGCACCCCCACCCATTATAATGAAATTTGTGTCACTGAATAAATATGCTCTGTGCATGTATGTGAGACATTAATATTCTCAAGAGTCTGCAGGAAGCTGAGTGCCTCCAGGAGAGGATCTTGTGAACCAACAGGAATTTACAGTCTAAGAATATAATAATCTGTCTATACAACCAGATAAATACTCAAGTTTATGTGGTGTAATTGTTTGTAACATGATTTGGACATGATCCTGCAAACAATAAATGTATAAAGAAAGACCCTGCTCATATTTCATGCTGAGCATGTACCAAGACACTGAATCGTAACCATAAACAATTACAGCCATGCAGTAGTTTCTGACCATAAAACACAGATTGCATTAATTTTATATATCCTTTAGAAATTAAATTTCAGAAGTCTAAAACAGAGACCTCTCTACCTTTTATTTATACTCCCAAGCCATCACTTCCATGCAAAAAAAAGCCTGCATATTGAAATTTGACTATCGTCTTCCTAGACTGGTGAGGTGTTTTTTCCTTCACAGGTTGAAATTCATGTATTTGAGGTTCCACCACTGCATAACCTTCCTCCCACTAGGAGAAAGTCTGCACAGATTTGAAGCAAAACTGAAATGCTTCTACTGGCCCATAAAAGCCATGATGATCATTTGGTTGCCATTTCATGCTAAAAAATAGATCAGTATAAATGAAGAAAATTTTCCAGTCACTTCCAGACCAGCCTTTGCATCACAACAGAGCAAAAACCCACAAATGTTTTTGCCTCTTCTTATCATTAATCAGGGTAAGATATACTGCATAGCATATTCATTCCCTTCCATCATCCTTAGCATACACAGGGAGGATCCTGGGCATAATTCTTTGACATTATGTGAAGCTACACAAAGTGCGTGCAATGAGAATTTTCATTTTCATACCTACTGCTGTATTAAAATTTCTACCTAAAAAATTCACATTCTTGGTTAAATGAGAAGAGATAGGAGTTTACTTTTTCAGTTTACTTATTAACACTAAAGGGTTTCAGGCTCTTAAACTGTAGTGATGACTAATTGAGTCCCTTTTGAATTCAAAATGATAATATTAGGATTGGAAGATGAATTACTGTGTGTATGTAGCATCTTCCTAAAACTAGACTAAACGAGCACTTGGAAAGGAATAGAAGAGGAGCCAGCAGTTTATTTTTGGCTTAGTGCTGCACCTCATAGTGGGTCATAAATTAACCACTGGAAAAGCACCTGCAGAGAACCTATGCAGGTACAGAAGAAAATAATCTGATTTTAAAGATCTCCTTGTTTTGAAGATCTATGGAGGTATATTTCAAAAGAGCATAAATATACGGGAGAGAAATAAGGAGAGAAAAATCATATGTGCATTTGTAACTGGTACTTATCCACTCATCTCTGTTGCCCAGTAATTTTAAAATCATTCTGCATTGCATTAATTCTCATAACACCCTGAGAAGAGAACTTTAACAAGCAACGAACAGAAGACAACTGCTAAGGAAGAGGTTAAGCTCTTAGAGAGATCTAAATGTGTTTTTCCTATTCAAAGATAATTCAGAAAATTCTAGCCAAAGGATTTTTGTAAAGCTTACAGTATCAGAAACATCTTAAAATTTTGAATATTCAAATTCCCTTATTAATGCAAACTCCCTGAAAACATTTTCTGAAGACTGTTACAGGCATATGAAGCATACAAAGTTTGCAGGTCCAAAGCCATCACAGAACTCCAGAGAAGAACAATCTGTATTAAAATTGTGGTAGTTAAAGGGTGGGACATGGCAACTAAAACACCTGTTAAGTAACAGAGCTGGTAGATTTTTCAAGTAGAGAAGATTATACAAAGAGCAAATAGTGCAATATTTATTCTGTGATAAAAACTGTCATGTCAACAACGGTCTCTTTGAAGGGCTGGCTTAAAGGACAGCATCAGGTACAAATGCTCTGCACAATTATTTTCTGTTATCCCCATGGTTTCACTCAGCTACCACTTGTAAATGCTGTTAAGCTTTTGGTCCTTCTAAATTCTGAGGTTAAGGTGAGTTCAAGAAACAAAACCGGCTAAATTCTTCTTCGTTAGAAATCTATTGTCTCCTCACTGGCATCAGTGCAGCAGGAATTTGACTCAGCATATTCTGGGAATGCCATAGCTAAGTCTTACTTCTCATGCACATGTAAAGGTTCTGGACACTGGCAAAATCTATTTATTTACATCATGTGAGGATATAGAGCTGACAAGTGCAATGCAAACATTCTGGCCACTCTGACAAATGTCATCAAACTTCAGCTGTGAACAAGAGAGCAGGACATCCAATGGTCTTTTTGATGTCATCGTGTTGTAAGGCAAGCCCCACCAAATTCAATCTTTCTCTTTTAGGTAATTTTTAAAACAATATTAAAATTGTGTATAGTTACACATGGCAGTTTTTGAGCTCACAAGCTAAAATAGTGCAGATTGAAGTGTCTGCTTGATTTGTGGGTTGAGCTCTCTTGCTTAGAGATCATTGATTAATAACTCATTTATACTATGATACACAGAATAATATAGCGCCAGGCAAGATATATGCACAGCAACACTCAGGAAAAAAAATCAGTAAGTTTAAATCCTTTCTAAAATAGAAATTGTGGAAAAAATTTCTCAGGAAAAAAAAAAGAAAAGAGTGATCTATTGTTACCTCAGTGCAGGTAACCTTTTATTTCCCAAGAGGTGAGAGTCAAGTATAATACAGATGTTTTAATATACAATAGAGATGTAGCTACTAAATTGGTCATTCCTGGTTCACTAGTGGAGCAACCTTTTATGCAAGAGTCAATAAAGTTGATGTTAAGCATCACCAGTAACATTTTTGGGCCACATCTACCTGCAGTCCTCAAGGATCCAAATAAAATAACTGCACACGTGTATGACATTTTTAATAAGATCAGGTTTTGGGGGGTTTTTTTTCAGTATTTCTCTCTACCCTGGAATCTGAGAGACATATCTGAGGCCTTGGTCTGAGATCCCACAGATATGCCCCAGTGGAAATGCAGAAGACCAAGATCTCTTTGAAATCCTGTGGTTTTTATTTTCACTTGAATTCCAAGAAAATCCCTGTTCTCAGTAGAAAATTGAGAATCCTCTATGCTGAAGTGGGATTCTCCTGGCTGTAACTTCCCATAATGATGAAATAAAAATTTAAGGCTGTTATTCTCAGATATGTTCTTTCAAAGGAAAGCAATAAATAACTTTCTGTAACATTTAGAAAATCAGCATATCTAAGATGATGCTTTTTTATGCAAAACACAAAGCTTGGCTTTCCTTGAACTAAGCAAAATATTAAATATTACTTATAGCTCTTTTAAAAATAAACAAACAAAGAAAAATATGATAACAGATGGAGGGGAATACATCCAATTCTGTCTGTAGGCAGTTGGATTTCAGCTAGCTCATAATTTTACCATTTATGAGGGTTTTGGTACTCCATCCCTCCATTACTTACAAATGTTAGGGATTTCAAAGTTACTACTTTTGATAAAGTGCAATACATGGCATAGCAGAGCACTCTTCATTTTTCTTTTAGATTGCACATCATGGAAAACAGGAATGGAGCAAACCTTTTGTTTTCTAGGTATGACACAAAATTCCCAGGAATGCTACAACTTTGGATCAACGGTAAGAAACAACATTTGATTTACTACAGCTGGGTGGGAAACAGTGAAGCCCAGAGAAGGCAAGATAAGTTCAGACCATTTTATTCAATGGTGTTTCGACACTGAAAAATGGAAGGACATTTTGCATAAAGAATAAAGCAATAGTCTGTGTCTCAGAGATTGCTTTTATCTGCTGTAAGTGCTTGGGTTTATCACTTCATGTGTCTCTGCTTTCACTTCCCCATCTGAAGTGATGATCACATTGCCCACCTTTGCAAAGCACCACAGGATCTATTGAGTTATCATCAGTGATTCTCATTTTTTTTTTTTTTTGCTAGAACCATTTTTCTCATGCTAACAGTTTTAAGTGAATGAGACCCGAGGAGGCACCTGCCCGTGGAATTCTGAAACAGCCATGAAGCTGATGATCTGCTGTGGAAGAAAAGAGCAGCAAGTGCTGCAGTCAGTATCAGCCAGAGAGGAGAAAGGTAGAGCAGAGAGCAAAAAATGTCTCAGTTGTGCTCTGCTCTGGGCTGAGCCACCTCATGGGTTCTGTTCTTCAAAGGGAGATGCTCAAATCCACAGAAAAAAACATCTCCCAAGTGGAACTTCCAGAATGTCAGCCAAAGGACTTGTGAGCTAAGGTGGGCTTCTCTGTCCCATGGTCATGGTCAGCTGTTGGACAGATGTCCCCCAAGATGTCTGGTGCAGGAGCAAGAGACCCAACATGTACCTTTGGCAGAACAAAGAAAGAGCAGGCCTTTGGGACATTGGAATCACTGAATCAGAGTCACTCTGGTTTGGGTTGGAAGGTATCTTAAAGCTCAGCTCTTGCCAGTGCTAAGTGGACCAGATTTCTCAGAAGGACCTGGGCAGAGGATGGAGAGGTGTCCCTGCCATCAGATCTGACCCCGTGAGCTACAGGGGACACCACTGTGACTCCACAGAAAAATTAGAAGTCACCTGCACACGCAAGCCATATTTGTCAACATGATTTTCCAGAGGGAGATTGAATCAGCTTGTTCTCTGGTGCTCATTCTGAGCTACCGTAATCTGAAAAAAAATCTGAAAGGAGAAATTGATTCTATGTCTAACAAGTTTAGGAGAGTTTTTACATTCCAGGCTTTAAAATAAGTCTTCATATCAGTTCGTGGTAGCAGTTTTGACTACATGCAAATCAGCATATTTCCTTTATTCAAATAGAGCGTTATCCACTGACAGATTTTAGCTTTCTTCTTCCCTCTGAAAGACAAGACCTTATAACTACACCCTCAGCAGCTGAAATAAAGAAAAAATTGGATGTTTGATTTTTAATTTTTATTTTGTAAAACAATCCTGCTATTTTTTCCTCACTCCTGCCTTCAGAGGAGAGGAGAAAACATAAAATATATCCATGGAAAGAGACAATATATGCCAGCCCAACCTCTGTATCCACCCCTGGGTCTGTCTGGAATGTGAGGGCTGATTGCTGAGTGTTACAGCTCTTGCCCACAGAGCCTGACCTGGTATTTGCTCTCTCCCTGAAGAAATTCCTCTCCTGCAAGTGCCTGTGAACCTTCAGCTGATGTCCCCATGTGCTTTCCGTGGCTTCCCAGAGCAGCAAGTGCCAGCCTTCTCACCCCATGAAGTATCTGCTGGCTGTCAGGTGTAGTAGGTAATTGTTCCAATGTCTGATATTTGTAAAAGACCTATTTTTTCCCTTTGCTGCCCGAATCATGATGTATAAATTCCCTCAGGCACTTTTTAAATCTGTTAATTCAAGTTCATCTTCCTGTGCAAACGGATCCTTACGTGTTTTAGCTGATGATGTAAAGCAGTGTCCTCAAAATGCCATTGTGGTCTTTCTTCCTTAATGAGTGAATCTGTCTCTGCAAGGAGTCCGCTGAGGGGAAGAAATTACCTGCCAAGGCTCTGAGAGAGCACAAAAAGGCCTCAATAGCCTTAACCAGCCTTATCTGAGTCCTCCACCCACCACAGGTTGACCAGTGGCTCCAGGATCTCCAGTCCCAGTTTGTGTGGTGCTGCTGGGACTGTGTAGATGAATAACTGAAAGGGAGAAATCACTGAATGATTTGGGTTGGAAAGGGGCCTTAAAGATCACCCAGTGCCACCCCTGCCATGGACAGGGACACGTTTGACCAGCTCAGGTTGCTTCAAGCCTCATTCAGCTTGGTCTGAGACACTTCCAGGGATCCAGGGGCATCTACAGATTCTCTGGGCACCATGTGCCTCACCACCCTCACAGGGAGGAATTTCTTCTCAATGTTCAATCTAAGTCTCTAAATCTACTCTCTTTCAGATTAAAGCCATTCCCCATTTTTCTTTCACTACATGATCTTGTAAAATCCACTCAAGTCATCGTCATGTCTCAGTTCCTCATCTTTAAATGGGGGCTGGCACCAAAATTCTTGCCAGACAACAGGTATCAGTCACACAAGGAGCTAAAATGAAGCCGATTTCTGTAATGGATGAGCCGTGGGTATCTGACCAACACCTAGGATGCTACAAAGACACAGAAAACCTGCTGCTTTGAGAGCCTGAAGTCTACTGCAGGCTGGCTGACTGACTTTTGAAATCATAAAAGTCTTTTGGGGTTGAAGTCCAGAGGGGATGAAACCTCAATCCTTGCAAGGCCACAAGTGCACACAGACTCTCCTATGTGCAAAAACTCTTTGCGTGAAATCTCTGTGTGACATTTCAGTCTTTAGTCACTCTTCCATTACACAAGTTATGCTAAACATTCTCCCAAAACTGTCCAAAAATTTTCAGCTAAAGCATCAGATGGCATGGAAAGTGTTAGAAGAGAAACAGAACAAGGTCTCTTGAAATAAGTTTGGGAATGGCTCTACAGAAAAATAACAGCTGTGGCAGAGGTTCTGGTCCAGCATTTCCTCAGGCACAGACTGACATGTATTGCTGTGACATACAATTTTGCATACTGGAGCTTTCAGGTTTTAAGAAAATCCCAACAGGAGACAGGTGTTTAGAAGCCTTAATTCCACTATACTGGATTTTATTTTTTTTTAACCAAATGCTAAACTTCTGGTCATCCAGCATTCTCCACTCTGATCATCTCGATGGGTGTGTTTTAATGGCAATTGAGTTGGTTCTCATGATTTGTAAAAGCTACACCCTGAAATTAAGTAATAAATGATCTTTGAAAAGTCATGACACACTAGTTCCAGCAGCATATCTCCTTTTCACTCATAACTCTTAGTCCCCAGACAAGTTTTCTGATCCAGTTTGATAGCTAAGTGTCAGTAGGACACAAAGAGACTAAAACACATGTAAATTAGCTGTATCCAATAAACCACTCTGGAGTAACAAACAGCCCTTTCCTCTTTTAATTCATCCTTATGCTAGCTTTTAAACCCAGGGCTCTTGCAGCTGCTGCCATCTAGAACAGGAGGAGGCAGCTATTTACACGCTGTTCACTAAAGCTTTGCTTCCAGAGGCTTTTGAGCCCGAGGACAAATCCAAATATAACTGATTAGTGCAGAAGGGCTAAAATGGAATGGAGTGAGAGGAAACTTTTCTCACCAACAGATTGTTGAACTCAAGAAGATTCAGGTTACAGAGAGGAAGGAGAGTACTTGGAGGTGAGTTTCCTTAGAGTACAACTTTGATTTTGCTGTATAAGCCCTGCCAAGTCCCTTAACCTTCTTTAATGACAGTTTCTGATATGAAGCCTGAATAATCAATGCTTATAGAAAGCTTTCAAATTATTGGATGGCAAAAATGTTATAAAATAAAAAGGAAGTTGATTATTCCACCAACAGGGTGGCTGACTATTTTTGTTGCTGCTTAAAATTTCTGTTCCTGGAGATTTTGCAGCAAATGTTCAGAAAAAGGATGGAGAGGAAAGGAGTTTTCAGACTCAGGCAAAAATAGAAGTTTTGTTGAAGCTGTTGGAATGGTAATATTGTTTGTACAATAATGAAGGAAAAAAATAATGGTGTATAGCTGTTCTCTGGACTTGAGAGCCAAAATAGCAACGAACTGTACTGATTGCAAGGGGGACATATTTACAAAAGCCAACCTAGTTTCATGTACTTCCATCCCCTCAGATATTATCTGACCTAATCCACAAATAATGTGGTTGGGCGTTCTTTTATTTCTAAGAATGGTTTCCTCAGTTTAGAGGCTCTGACTCAGTCTTGGACATAACCCTCTAATTTTAAGCTGTATCTGGTCAAGGATTTACACTCTTCTTGATTTTATTCTCCAGGAGTAAATTAGTGGTTTCTACTTAGACCAGTAGTTAAGAATAACATCCATAAAGATCTAATGGCATGCAATTTTTCTTTCAGTGCACTTTTCTGGATGCCTTGCAAGAAGAATGGATTATTTTATGTATTTTATATTTTATTTTGTAACAATGACATCTAAATAGAATGGTAATGTTTTTATTTTTGCCCTTTTATTATGTCTTTCAGACAAAAGTGCTCCAGACCTCACAGCATATTTTACTGCTGATTTCACAGGTGGCATACACGGTTTTCAGCTGATATAAATGGATGGTTAAAACTCCTTTCAGGTTCCTCATTTTCAACCTATTTATTCTAGCAGGAAAAAACAACAAACTTACAGCACCTGTTGTGCCAGCTCCCAAGGCAGGACTCGAAGCTCAGAGAGATCATTGTTCTACAGCTGATCCTACTCAAAACTGTTGCATGGTTTTTTCCCCTTCACTGCAGTTTTCCAAGCCTGTAGCCACTGCATGGGCAGTAGCCAGGTCCTCTTAAACGTTCGTGTTATAGCTATTAATTTTTTATGGCGAGAGTAGGGACTTTATGGCTGACTGAGCAAAGATTCAAGCTCCAACAAACCAGTCTGGGGCTAATTGCAACTCAGGATGGATAAAGCTTGATTGTACAAGTAATTATTATGTTATGTATACTGGCAGCCTGCTATCTCACATAAATCTAGCACCAAAGCTGCCTTGAAAGACTTGATCTTTGACAGGATTAGAAGAAATTGCAAAATTAGAGAGAGAGAGAAAAAAACTCTGTCTGCTGAAAGATATCTTTTTTAGGATCAGGCTACAAGGAGTGAAAGTCTGAGTTTGCATCAGGAATTGCAATGTCTCTATTGTTTAATTTAGATATGACCCAGTCTAAAACCGCCTAAGCATAAAATTGTCAATATTTCTTATTGTAGCTCATAGAAAAACACGTTCTCATTTAGCAGAAATTTGTTCAGCTAATGCTGAGGAGCTTTAAACTTTCAGTAGTACCTGTACAGTGCTGAATGAGAGACACACATCTGTTTATGAGGAATTACACAGATCACTGCAGTCTCTCTCAGTATGAGGATCATCAGTTTTCTTTATTACAACCTATTTTTTTTTCCAGAAAGACAGAGAAAATGTTCTAGACTTTGCCTGGCCAAGACAAGCTAGCATGAAGAAGTCAGGCTGGTTTATATGTAAGAGTACTTAAAAAAAAAAAAAAAAAAAAAAAAAAAAAAAAAAAAAAGCCAGTACAATCTCTTTAACTAATGTGAATCAATCTAATAAATTCCAGCTAACAGAGAGCTTAAAGGGTGCTTAGGTAGTTACCAAAGCTTTTACTTTTTAAGCCAATGAGTCAGTTCACATCCCACAGGAGCAGTGACTTAAAAAGAGAACATCACCAACTAATGGCTCTCTGTGAGATAAATCCACAGTCTCCAGAGACTGACAGCAGGATGAGTCTCGACCTGCATAAACAGTGCTGCTTTTCCTAAACAAGCATCTTCCTCAGAAATGTTGGTACACCCTAAAGGAATAAAGGGATTTATCCAAGAAATGCTGAGCAGCTACACATTCTGGAGAAGAAGAGGGGAGTATCATCTCTGCCCTAAACTACAGCAGTTTTAACCTTTAGGGCAGCACATTGAGTACAAACCACATAGAATTATTCAATATTAAAATTGTTGTACTGTACATGTATTCTTTCTGTCCAGCAAATTGCTAATGAATAGGGATTAATAATGTTTCAGGTGAAAACCAGTGAAATAAAAATATACACTTGGGCTGCCACCTCCATCCGTGATGCCCTTTTTCACCATTTAGCAGTGTTTTTTACCAGCGATGGTAAGCCTGCTTAGAAATAGATTTCAAAAAAAGAATGAAAAAAAAAGAAAAAAAGAAAATACTAAGAAGAAACATTTATAATGGATTTTAATAATCCTATTTGACTTCAGTGTGGTCATCCATGTTCAATTAACCAGGTGTTTTTGTTATTTCCAGTAGATTTATAAGTACTGGAAGAGCTAAATTAGCCCTACAGA
Organism: Sylvia atricapilla; assembly: GCF_009819655.1. NCBI lineage: Eukaryota > Metazoa > Chordata > Aves > Passeriformes > Sylviidae > Sylvia > Sylvia atricapilla. The sequence continues at coordinate 7,348,002 of NC_089148.1, forward strand.
AATCTCAGTAGTCATGAATATTATGGGATTAAGGGTACAGAGCAGTGCTCTGATCCCCCAGATTTACATCCTTTACTTGCCAATGTATAATAAGTGCCTTACAAACCACTTTCCTCATTAATCAAGTGCTGGTGGATGTGGCAGTGAAGGTGTTACTGCAAACGAGCAGAATTTTTCCCCATTAATGTAACTGTAATAAAGGTATCTGCCACAGGAGCCTTACCTTCTCACCTCATTATAAGTGAAAGTTTAATGGTGTTAATTTAGCTAACAATATATATTGCTTGGTCAATCTTCTTCTGAAGGTGGAACAAAATCTGTGGCCTTTGTGAGAGGCTCATTAGTTAAAGTTGAAAAGCTCTGATGTGGCAGCGTGTCCTTCTTCCCTCTCCTCAGCACATTAATTTTGTGGCACACGGAGCAGGTGAAGACTTCCAGCGGGAGGTGGGAAACAGACTGGGCTAAATAATCATTCCCATGGTGTGAGCCAGGACAAAAATGTGATTACACTGACCACGGGTGTGGAGGGATGTGTAGCGCACATCGTGCATATTTATATCTATGTATGCATGTGTATAGATAAATTACATTTGTGTATGCACGTAAACTGTGGTACACATAAATTAGTAACTTCAAAGCCCAAATTTATTCACAGTACAGTTTTCAGCAGGGTGATGACTTGTGTCACAGGGTGCTCATTACCTGCAGCTCACTGGGGCTCTCTCAATGTTACTCAACTTCATACAGAAAAATGTTGATTTATAAATCATTAAAAAAATACTGAGGCCTAGACCAATGTAAGATCAGGTCACAAATTCGTCCATTCTTTAGTATTTTAATACTCTTTGACTCAAGATGTCCAAAGCCTCCCACTGCTCAACAAGCAGCATCACTGCTCACGATGCTCACTTTTTTTCCCTACTAAATCTGAAGTTCATTTTGGTCCCAAAACATTGTTTTGGGAATTGACCTTGCCTTTATTGAAGTTAATAGGGATGTTCTGCTCTCATTTAATTGTCCAAGGTCACTCACTCACTGAACACACATATACTGAGCAAAAGGAAAAGAGTGATATGAAGAGAATGTAGCTGCAAAATTCTTAAAACATGTTCTCCTATGATGATATAGGATGAGATCAAGAAGAAGTTCGATAACTTGCCCATGAAATGACTGGCTGTAGTCTACTACCTGCAGCTCTAACAGGACAGTGGTCTCAGTGCAACCTTTCTCAAAGAGCACTTGGGCTCTGTTTGTCAAAGTGTATTTCTGGTGATTTTGCTCCCGTATGAGATTACTAGTGCTTCAGGAGCATAAAAAAAATGTCTACTTCTGGTTTTGAAGAGAGACTAAGCTTTTGGGAGGATTAAGAAAGAGCTGCACTAGGTATGGCTGAGAGCTAGAAAATAACGTTTCCAGAAACTATCACCTGATACCTTCCACCACTCTTTTTCTCCTAAGGAAAACTTAGGTAAGCAGTTTGATCATCCAATTTTCCATTTAGATTTTCAAAAACTGCTGAAGAAGCAAGCTTGCTGGTAAAAAGATCTTCCTTTTGTTTTCAGTGGGTGTTGCATCCCAAGAAATGACTTGATCACAATCACATATGATTTTGAATCAATACAAATGAAGTAAAAATATTTTAGTCCCATAAATCGTAGTCTGGGACTGAGAGGAACAAAAAGTCACTCCAATCTATGTGACAAAAAAGTAAATTTTTTGACAAGTTGGTGTAAACAAAGAATTGACTTCTGTAATTAACTCTTCACAAAGGCATTCAGGGAATAGTAGAAAAAATAGCAGAGAGTAAGACGGGGTGATTACATCACTTGAAGATTCTCAAGTTGTTTTGTTGGCTTGTTATACAAATGCTGCCTTCTGCACTGAGCTCTGTAAAAACATTCAGCTGCTTGTTTTCATGTTTCTTAGTTAACGTTTTCACTCACAGGGTTTCAGCATCTCATGAGCAAGCACCCCAAACACGACTCCGGTGAACTCAGCATCTGCTGGGGAGGTTTGCTCTCATTGGAGGTGGATCAGCTTACTGAAAATATCACAGATCTTTTTTTGAATTCCTCCCCTGCTTAAATTATACACGTCTTAGAGAGAAAAACTGTTAGAGGCAAGAATTTGTAGGTAGTTTCTGGGTGGAACTCTGCTGATTAGCACTGCAAGAGCATCTGAGACCGAGTGTCTGTTGCTATGCTTAGATACAGGGAGGAAGAGATCCAGTCAAATGTTTCTATTCCCAAAGCTGGTCTTGTGGTAAAGCTGATAGAGCACCTATTTAAAATGAGTGACTCCTCGTGGGGATGGAGTTGAGCAATGACAGCAGTCTGTGAAGTCTGATACCTAAACGGATTGCTCCTCTGAAGTTATTTCTGATATCCTGTGAATGTAAGCAGGGCCACTCTAGCTTTATCTCTGTACACTTAACGTGTCAGAGTCACTCACCTCTGAACATACAGACTCCGTAAGGTTCTGACTTCACTTCTTTTTATAGCATTCTTTTGTGATGTTGTATTTAAAAAATGTGGGGGGTTTTTTCTAGGGAAAAAAAGTTATTTTTGTTTTTTTCTGAGACTTGCTTGTCAGATACATGCCTCTGAATTACTCTCTGCATTTTCTCAAAATCAGGTCTATCTCACATTAGCCTTCATTTCATATGGATCCACAACTTATTTTGCTGCTGCAACAGAACAGCCTTCTCTTATCACATTACATTTTTCTGCCAGTCATGAATTCACTTTACTTCACATGCATTCACTCGCTCAATCTCTACATGAAATCATTACAACTCCAAGCTGACGTAGCCTTTCAAAACGGCTCCTGAACAGTAAATCATGCCACATTCCACTTTCTTCCCACTCTGCGCTGAACAATTTATCACTAAATGAAAGCTGCGCTGAAAATGCACTCGAAACAGGCACTGAATCACAATACAGACTATTGGTGACAAAGACCTTACCTTTTCAAATGCATGATGTCTCTAAGAAATCGCAGCCCAGAAAGCAGATCCGCCTGGCGATGCGGGGTGACAGTTTACACCCTATTTTCCTCACCTCCCTTTTTTACAGCATGCTACATCTAGTTCACGCTGCTGTCTCTAGGATTGGCTGGTGCAGCTCCGAGGCGCACACAGGACTCCTGCCTGGAGCACCCTGCAGCCCTGCCTTAACCCTTTGCGGTGCAGCCTCTGCTCCCTCTGCGGGCGAGCCCGCACGGACCGCCGGCTGTCCCTGGACGGGAGCGGGGGGTGTTTTCTCTTTCCCGCACAAATCGAGCTGCTCAAGGCTGCCGAGGAAGGGGAGAGGATGGCGAGGGGAGAGCCGGGGGTCCCGCAGCCGGGACAGGCGCTGCCGCCCGCTGCTCGCTCCGGAGGGACCGCTGATGCTGCTGCTGCTGCTGCTGCTGGGGAGGGCGGCGTGTTCCCCCCGACCTCCGCCTCGTCACCGGCCCTTCCAGCCCCTTCCCCCGCCACCTGCCCCGGGGACACTCCGGGGAGAGGGTCACATTAAGCCCAGGAGGCTGAGAGGGCAGGCTGGATGCTGACGAGCATCCTCAAAGGTGTTCCCTCTGCCAGAGCCACCTCCCTGGATGCCCGTCTGCCACCGCCGGTATGGGAAATAGGGAAACGAGCTCCCGGCCAAAAGGGAGTCCCAAATCCACGCGGCTTCAGGGCAGGTGGAGGTAATCCTTGGCAGTGAAGCCAGACACGGGCAAGCAGGGAGCCTGGACATCTAAATACAGGGAAGAGAGATGTTTGGGAGCATTCTCTCAGGAATGGGCCGTACGGAGGTATTTCCACACCGCCAGTGTATTGCAAATTAACCAACTCCGGCAAAGCAAAAACCGCCCGGCTGCTCCCCATTATCCCTCTTTTTTTTTCTGAGTCATCCAGCCCCGTGTGACAAGAAGGCATCCCTAGGCTGGGAGTGCGGAATGCTGGAAATCGAGGGTACTGGGAATCTTCTCTAGTCACCACGCCTGAGTCTAGCTTGTTGCAATCGCCCATTAAGCCCACGTTACTTGCATTGATTTATTTGGTGCTGTATGGACAGGGGTTGATGTGTACCCCCTTGCCTTCCGCTGGGCGCAAAAATGCCACCCGGTCCAACCTGTGTCACTTTTTCTGCCTAGACACCGGTTTACTGCCATCCGTCACAGCGCCTGTGAGCTAAACAACCCTGCTGCCCTCAGCCTGTGTCTCACCATCTCCCATCCCCGCCAGAGCAGAGGAATATCGAGTGCTCTCAAACCCGGGAAATATCCTGCTGATGGGCACATAAATCTCTTCTGCAGAGCGGTAACATTTAAGCAGCACGGCCAGGCGGTGCTCACTGGCTGAGCTGTTCCCACTGTAACATAAATCCTTCAGGATTTGCTGGTTTGCTTTGGGATTTTTTTCCTTTCCTAAAGGTTTGGGGTGGGGGGTGGGGGGGTATGGTTTAAAAACAGGTAGGGGTTTTGAAACTCACTCCCTGGCTAGGGAAGGAAGGGAGTATGACTGCACGGAAACTTTCTCGAGCAGCCTGGTGCCGGAGGATCCCGGCAGCAGCAGCGCCAGAGGCGGGTAATTCAGGAGAAATATCTGGGATTTGGATAATCGCCTCCGCTTCATAGAAAGGGTCGGGGCAGGGGGAGGTGGGAGCAGAGGGGCAAAGCAGCGGGAATGGGAAAACCTGCTGGAGCCTCCTGGAGAAGGACGCTGAGCTGGAAGGAGATAAGTACGCCTGGGGGCTGCGAGCCGGTGGGAGAAGAGAGGAGCTGGAGGAAGGGTGGATTTTGGATGCCACCCTTGAAGGGCTTTTTCACGACTCCCTCCCAGCCATCAGCCAGCAATCTGGCGGCCGAGGGGGAGGCAGCAGTGCCGGGAGGGGGAGGGTGCAGGGAAGAACACGGGGGGCGCACCCTCTGGCATTGTATTGGTCTTTCCCGTCTTCTGCTTGACACCAGGCAATAAATTCGGGGCTTGTTATTTCTCCCTGGCACCTCTACCTGCCTGCAAGCCTTTAGCACCTTCCTGGTGATCCCTGCAGGCGCTGCTTTGGAGACATGACCGCGCACACACTGACACACACACACAGACACACACGCTTATCCTGCACCCAAATGAGAGAGTTACACGGAGCCCGGTCAATAGCTCCCCACGAGAGATAGAACATGTTTCCTTCCTCCCTACCTGCTGCTATTGACCGTGGGTGGATCTCTGCCGCTAATTAGAGACACTGAAATCCTGGAAGTATCAACCACAAATAGCCCTCTGAAGGCACTTGTCCCTTTTCTTAAACGTAACGTGTTTATTTCCCTTGGGTCTTCTCTGTTTTTGCTCTCAAAGAAGCCGCTGCTCGCTTCAAGAGCCCTACCTCTACCATCTACCTCGGGTGCATGTGTGGGTGGGCGTACGTTCTGTGGGGAAGGCAAACATCGCTCTTATCCTGCGCTCCTCAGGAGCTGATTCTCGGCCAGCAAAAAAATACAGGTATGTCCGAAAATAGTGATAAATAAAGTCAGGTGCGATGGGATTGAGAAGTGAGGAGAGGGTGCGGAGCGAGCGGCTGGAGAGGAGCCCTGGCAGCAGCCGGACGGACAGACAGACAGCCCCGGCCGCCCCCCAGACCACTGCCACCTCCCAGCACATGCGAGGGGACATGAGGTCTGCAAATCCTTTCCCATCCCTTCTGGAGAATCCTCCCCCACCCCCAACCCTGTCCAAGTTCTTCAGGGCACGGGGAAGAGCAGTGAACTTTTCCAGGTGATCTCCCCCCGCAGGTTCCCAGACATTCCTCAGGCTCCCTCAGCTACAGCAGCAATCCCGTCTTTTCCCCGACACGGGGGAAAGCGCTGAGCCCTCCCAGCGTCCACGCCAGACGCTTCTTCTGCAAGGGTTAACCCGCGGAATGGAGCAGGTACCATGCCCGATGGAAATATGAATAGAATGTGATGAATAAGCAGTGGAACGCTGAAGCGATGCTGCGGTGCGCGCTGCAATCAGCGCCGAGCGCGGTGACTGGCAATGAACGTGGGCAGGGAGAACTGGTGTTCCCTAATTCCTTCGAGTTTAGAAAGTAGAGCCAGACCGTTCAGGAGCAAGGGGAAGCAAAACTTTTTTTTTTTTTTTTTAATTTATCTTTTATTTTTATTTTTCCCTGCTGCTTTTTAGTGTCCTTCCTGTTGGGACCGCGCCACCTGAACGCGAAATCAAACCTACTCACCGGGTGAATTTGAAGGAGGCGAAGCGGCTGTGAATAAAACGCATCCCGGCTCCAAGCATATAGTCCATGATCTGCGGCTTCAAGCTAGAGGAAGGCTGAGCAGGGAGGGGGGACTTTGTGAACCAGCAGCGGTTCCGTGTGTGTGACAACCCATTTACACCGAGCGTGCCTGCCTGTGTGTGTGTGCAGAGCAGAGAGAGGCTCCGAACCCAAAAGGGGGGAAAGAGGGAGGGGAGGAGGAGGAGGAGAGAGGGAAGCGAACCCGAATAGCAAGAGGAGTTGCGAAGAGGGATGGGATTCGCTGGGGTAGATTGGCGGGGGTGGGTGGGTTGGTGGCGGTGGAAGTGATCCTCGAGGAAAGAATAACAAATTGTGGGATCTCAGCCGCAGGCAGAAGGAGAGGGGCTTTGCCCACGCGTGTGGAACACAGACAGCACCGCGCCGAGGAGCGGGAGGCCGCGGCGAGCCGGGAGGGGCAGAGAGCGCCGGGGGCTCATCCTGGCGGGGCCGGGGAATGACGCTGCCCTCGGGGCGGGAGCGGACGGGGTGCGGGGACCGAGGTGTGGGCAGCCATAGGGCCGGGGGCAGCCCCCGGGGCCGGGGCACGGCGGGGACAGCCCTCGGCACGGGCTGCGGGTGGCGCGGCACCAGCCTCTGCTCCTCCGCCTCCTCCTCCTGCTGCTGCTGCACCCGCAATCCAGCGAGCCACGGCGGCCATACGGAGCGGGTAAGAGCATACCTGGCCCCCACTCTCAGCCAGCCCTTTGTTTCTTATCTTTTTATTTCGTATTTTCTGCAGCCCTGCTCGCCGCCGGTGCCCCGCATCCTCCCCGGCACGGAGATCCTTGAGCGGGGAAGCGACACCGCGGCCAGGAGCGTTTGCTGGGGACAAGGGATGGGTGGAAAATGTCCCTGCTCATCACCCGTGTCTCACTCCTGCCCCGGGTAAGCGGAGCATCGCCCCTCCACTTCCCCCGCCTCTCGATGCTTCCAGGCTCTTGGCATGGAAATAATGATGTTGCTCGGTGGGAAAAAAAATCACCCTTTTCCTCGCATAGTGGCTCCGGAATTTGAAGGTGTGTGGGGTAGAGGGAGCCAGCAGCAGCATTTATGGAGCTTGATGTACATCCCCCCTCTCTCGGTCCCTCTCCTATACCCCTGCTGCAAGCAGACGAGCGTTCATGGCTAATAAAAATGCTTTTCCCCGGGTCGAGTTGGGCTGAGGGCTTATCGGGAGTAAACTGAAAGGTAGTCCGTGTCGGAACAGCACGCAGAGCAGCACGGAGCTCTGGCATCCCTGCAGTGTAGCATGGCTGTGTGCACCTCATGCCTAGCAGGATCGATGAGCACAGTAATCACACTGTGGATTATGTGATGTGTGCGCTAAGGCAATATGGAGTGATCACCGGCTCTACACCAGCACTTGTCTGCTCTGCTGGATGTGGTCTTTAAAAGAGATGGCAGTTTCTGGGTTTTTATTAAGAAGCTTTTTGTCTTCCTTCTGTTATCTCTGTAAGCATCAGTGTGAAGCACTGGTGTCTGTTTGCCAATCTGGCAGGTTTATATTTCCAGAACCTGCTGGGCGAAAGTCAGAAACTGCAGAAACCAAAGATTCCTCGGGCATCACATTGGTTTGTTCCTGTCTGCATGTTCAATCATTTTTATGCTAAAGAATTGTGGAGTGAGCTGATCTTAGCAATGATTTACCCTGCTTGGGGCTTTATTGATTTTTTTTTTCTTCAGTGAGGACCTAAGAAAAGGAGTGAAGGAAGGATGATACGGTTTATAAAGGAAAACATTCAGTGTACATTTCAAGTGTAGTTGCTGTAAAATGTGTAGACATGTATATGATTCTTTATGCAGATATAAAAACAAAAGGTCTCTTTACTTCACGATATGATTTCTCTTACAGCAACAGGTAGCAAAGGCTTCTCTGCCCCTTCTCTCCCCTTCTCTCCTCCCCTTCAGCTCCTCGTGACAAAATGCCGGTTTAAAAGGTCAGCCTGTTTTTGTAAATATTGTGCTCTTTCTGACAAAGACTGCCGCACATCAAGCCTGCGATGACTGTCAGATAGACTTGGGATTCAAGACATTCAACGAGGGGGCTGTCCATTTTCCAAGACCTATAAAATCTGGGAGAAAACAAGGAGCAGACGTGGTGTGTGGCCGGGATGGATCAGCAGCGCCGGGGTGTACATGGGCAGCAGCACCGTCATGGCAGCGTTTGGTACTGCAGTGCCCATCCAGTTATATCACACGTGTGTGAGAGACAGACACACACAAAATGTATCAAAAGAGATGTGCAGGTGTCCTAATGCCTTTCTGCTCTTTCCTTCAGGTTTCTTCTCTCTAAGGGAAGTCCTGGGCTGAACTTGCTTTGCAGCTCCTTCACACCAAAGGTAGCTTAAATAGGCCTAAAGGAGGATTTTGAGCCTGACCATCTCACCCTCCCAATAAAAGAGATTGCTTTCATTAGCCTTTGGCTCAGACACTCCACAATAAAGTGGAGTTTCTATTTCACAGAATCCAGAGGTGCAGTGGACATAAGTCTGGTCTTTATTTCACTGTGCTCTCTTTCCCTCCCTGCCACCTTCTTCCACCTACAGAGCAGGACAACTTGGTTTCCTCAGGTAGTAGCAGTTCTTCTGGTTCTTTTCTACTTCAAATTTAATAAGAATATTCTGATATTATTCACTTCAGAGAACCATAGAATTATGGAATTGTTCATTTGGGAAGGGACCTTAAAGATGATTTAATTCCAGCCTCTCACCACATTCCAGTAGAACAGACTGCTCAGAAAAGATTATGTCCATTACCAAAAAGTTTTAAAAGTTGCTTTGGAATTCCAACACGGATCTTTCCCTGAGGTCAACTCCAAGATCTAACTGCCACCACAGTTTGATTTGACCACTTAAAATCATTCTGAAGCAGAGTTAAAGGGTTGCAGAGGATTACGATGCCTTTTGCTCAGTGTTAATAATCTATGGCCTTAAAATATTGTAAAATCTCATTTTAGGGCAGAGTACTGAAGTCACAAACAATGGAACAAACTACTTGAATGAGGCAGAAACTTACATCATCACAAAAAATGCTAAATCCAGATTGAGACCCTGTCTGCACCAGACTCATGTGAGGGGAGAGTGGCACATCAAATTCTCCCTTCCCAAATGCCTTGTGGCCCAGAATTAGAGGTCATTAGAGTCCTCTGTCCTGTAAATCTGCATTTAACAGCAGTGTATATCTGTGTTGGTAAGCACATTTTAACAGCTTATTCCATGACATTCTTTTTCTACTTCTTATCATTCACTTTTTGATCCTCTTTCTCCCGGAACCTGCTAAGTGCTTCTCTTTAACTACTGAAAAATGTATGTAATTTATTAAGTTCAGTAGTTACTTTCAGTTTGCAACAGGCAAACCGATTATGCAAATGATACTGTCACCTTCTTGCAGTGACTTCCTTCTCCCAGCTATAATGAATTCCCTGCATGCTACTCTGCTGTAAATTCTCCATCTAAAAATTCCATCCACTGTGTGATGTGTCAGGGGAAACTGTACTTGACTTTTGAAACAGTTGGGAGGAGCAGACTGATAACCTACTAAAGTGCCTTGCCCTTAACTGAAATTATGGCAAGTAATTAAAGTTAGAGCAAAAAGACTTAAGCTTTAGACTGCTTATGCTCCCAGTGTTTTAACTTGGGTGAATTTTTTTTAAGAAGTCTGATTTGAATGCCAAATTTGCATATTTATCCAGAAAACATAGGGAGTGCTTAATTGCCTTTGTCCAGAGTTCGTATTTGGCTTGGGAGCAATGCTTCACATATTCATGAGTTTCATTTCTAGCTACTGTTTGGACCCAAAAATTGACCTGCGTATCTAAACGAGCCCTGTATATGCTCATTATAGAAACAAAGGTGCCACATTTCAAATTATGCTTTAGAATCATACCAGAGACACTTGGTCACAGAGGAGATGCTTCTGCTCTAGTGGTGCAGTGGGTCTGGCAGAGGTGGGTTCATGCTCCCAGAGCAGCCCTCACTGCTGTGCCTTGCACTGGGAGCTGCAGAGGTGCAGGTGACTGTCACTGTAGGACATGAAAGAAAGACTCCCAATATTTCAGAAGGCAAAAAGCATAGAAAAAGAAGGCTTTATTGTTTAATTCTTACTACCTTTTATAAGGTGCTCCCATACAGACTTAATATGATTGGTGAATAGGAACGACACCTCTCTAATGCCATTGGTTAAACCAGAGAAACAGCAAAACACCACCTGGAGAAAGATTACTTTGAGAAAGGAGAGTTGTTTGCAGAGACTGTTTTGAGCAAAAGCTTTCTTGAGAAATTTTTTCCTTGGGAAAAGTTAGCAGCTGCTAGCAGGCTAAAATCTCTCAGGCCCACAGGTAGCTCCCCAGCTTTGGCTGCTGCTGGGCCAATCTGGCACAGCCTCAGCTCCCTTTCTCACCATTCCCAGCCATCGAGGGCACAGCTGGGCCAGCTGCCTCAAACTGACCAAAGGGATATCCCACACATACAACATCAGCTCAGAGATAAAAGCCAAGCAGGGGTGGAGCACTGGGGAGGAGGATGTGTTATTCACAACATTTACTCTCCAGAGCTGTCCAGTCTAATCACCAATAACTGGACGGGGCGACCAAGAGGCACTCCATGAGTTTTTTATTTCATTATCAGTCTCAATGAAGGTAGAGACATAAAAGATGGTAAAACTCATGCCATAACAACAGAAGCCAGAGTTCTCTTTGTTACAAGGCCTTTTAAAAGTTTTTAGCCAATAGGCCAATGCTAAAAGCTTACAAGCATCTACTTAAGCCAGTCAATAAACACTGCATGTACACCTTATGGCAAACAATAGTTGCTTGTTCAATAATTTTTGTGGCTCGGAAACTTTTTATGCTCTAAATATTTTAAGGCCTAAAATTCAAGTCTGTTTCAAACTTCTGTCTATGTAAGTTTATTGCAATGCTGTGAAAGTCCTCTGCTTTTTCAGTCCCCACACAGAGCCACAGCTCCACGTGCTGGGGTCCTGCTTCCCGGGAAGAGGCTGGACCTTGCTACCTGATGGGAAGCAGAGAATAAAATCTTCAGGTTTCTTTTTGCATGAGAGCACACAGCCTTTCTCTTTTGCTTTGGTGAACTGTCTTATCTCAACCTATGAGTTGTTTTCCATCTTATTTTCTCTCCACTGTCCAGCTGGAAAGGGAAGTGGGCAGGGCAGCTTGGTGGGCATCTTGCATTAACTAAGATATGATTCACTTGAATAAAATTATGCCCATTGAGTTTTTCCTCACTTGCAGAGAAGATTATTTTTAGGATCTCCCAACATTTCACCTACAGAAAATGAACCGGTATTGTAGAAATTTTTTTTTGTCCAAAAATCAAAGAAATAAACATGTTTGCTAATTCACTTGCCCTGTCCTTCAGCAGCAGGGGACAAACTCTAAAGCTGGGGCAGGGTTTCAGGCTCTTTTTGCTATTGAAGCACCAGTTTTCCTAGGCAGAATAACCTTTTTGAAGAGGTGCTATTTCTCTACTGCTTTCAGAAGGTATTTATTGCAAGACCTGTAAGCTGAACTCAGTAGACACAGCCAGACACATCTAGGAGGGACACAATAGCACCTGAGATGTGGAGGCATGAACTTCTCCAGGGCCTGCCAACTTACTGACCCTTACTCTTGAGAGATTTAAGGCTTTTCTGTTGAATCTTCACAACTGCTATCACCTAGGCCAGGCAGGGAGCTGGGAGATTCTCTGCATTGCAAATACACACAGCAGCCTGAAGGAATAACTGTGTCTGAGAAATAATTTCTCTGAGTGATTTCATGGCTGTCCTGTGACAGGCTTTGTTAATAGTTGTTAATTCTAAAGGCATATAAGGCAAATGATGACTGCCATCACACAGTGCTAAGAAGTAAAATCAGGTAACTTTAAAGTGTACCCAGCCTTGACATTAAAAACTGAAAAGGTCAACAGAAAATGAATTGTCTTCAAATCCATGGGACAATGACAGCAGCAGTGGGCTGCAATACCTTACTGACCCCCTTGCTATTTTGTTCAGTTCTGGTATACCTTGGCCCTGTTTTGATGACCAATGGCCATGTTTTGATAACCAATAGCTATGCAGGCAAAAAAATATGGGTTTGCCATTTTTAAAATATCCTCTGATGCATTCAGGTATCTCTTTTTGCTAACTGGACTTTAGAAAATCACAACAGCCTCTGTTAATTTCAAGCAATATTTGCAGAGAGAAAGGTGAAGGAGGAGATGCATTTTAAATCATGTTGAAGTGTTGTGGTGGAGATTCCTGTGCATCAAATACCTGTTTTACTTAAGAAAAAATTATTCAACTGCTGTAGTATCCTAGTACAAGAAGGCCTGTCCTATGAAAGGAGTATAATCTATATTTCTAGTAGTTGATATGATGGCTACAGAATGAAGGGCCTCCCTGCCACAAGCACTTACTTTATAAGCAGTGTGAGAATCACTGACCTCTGCAGATTTGTAGAGGAATTGAGGTGTAATTGTAGTGCGCTTGTGTTTAAATAAAGGAGTCATCTTCTGTTGGGTTTTAGCCCCACCTGACCTTAGTGTTGGCACACAGAAAAAATCCTCCCAATTGGTGCTGTGTTACTTCTGTGTAGTCAGAAGAGTCCCTTCCAGACTAAGAGAGGATTTAACACAAAAAGTTTCTTCCTACAGAGTTTAGCTCTGAAAGGCATTTTAATTAATGGTGTAGGACAGAAAAAAACCTGAAATTATTAGAAGACCTCTGAATGAATTTTCTGTGGCACATATAAAAGAACAAGACCCACATTCAGAAAGAAAGAGTGTTTGGAAGGCAATGGAGCCAGGTAAAGTTTAGCTGATGCTTTGCAGTGTCAAGGAATTGAGCAATAGCAAAAGTAGAGTTCTACAAAGTAGCTCTGCTGTGAAGAAAAACTTGTAGAGAATGTGATCTGCATTTAGAAAATAGATTATTTTGCAGATATTGGTTCCATTTGATAGTCATTCCCTGAATAACATCTGCTGCATTATCTCAATAAATCTGGTTATCTCCCACAGAAGTGAGCTGAGCAAAAGATCTGTACTAAGTTTTGAAAATAACCTTTGTTATTATGTGTCATTAACTCATAGGAATCAAACTACATGGCCACTTATGACAGTGAACAAGAAAAATACAGCTTCTTGCACATTCTGTTCCACGCATTTCCAGTCTCTAGCCTGCACTTAAAATGCAGCAGTTCTACAAGCATTTCTCATTTGCCCAGGCTATGGAGTTAATGAGATAGAGAAAGCATGGAGAATTTGAATGGATGAACTCCATTTACTTAATTTCCAACTCGAACATAACAACATGAAAAATAAGTGGCATATGAACAAAACTGTGTATCCTTTTCTTGGCTTTTCACAGTTCCTGGCCTGCAGCAGCCTGTTATGGCACACAACAGGTATGTGTCTTGTCAGCAGCAGCCATCAGCCTTTTGACATCTCTGCTGCATCCCAGCTGCTGGGGGCCGAGAGGAGGAAGATACCAGCTTCTCTTCCCAGTCACAAAGGAAAGGAGGCATGAAAAAAAAAAAGCTTCTTCCATCATTTCTTTGATTAAGCCGTCCATTTGTCAGAGGCCACACGGGTTTTGTGAAGCACTCTGGCTTGTAAGCACACATTTAAAACTTCAGCAGATGAGGATGGCTTCATGTCTTTAGCATGTGCTTTGCTGAATCACATGCCAGCAGGAATTCATATTTCTGAAGTGCTGCAAAATGCCTTTACCAGAGAGCCACATTTCAGTTGCATTTCTTCAGAGATTGGAGAGAAAGTAAATTAAATTTCAGTACCTGGTTCAAGAAAGACAAACGTTCAGTTTCGAGTTAGCTGTCTTGATTTTGCTCAACCCTAGAAATAACACGGACTTTTTGACATAGCTCTGACACAGCAGAACACTGTCTTGTTCCTATTTGGACACTAAGGAACCAGACATCCAAGAGAACATCAAACCAGTTCTCTTGCTGGGTTTGTTTTTCAGATAAAGACATGAAAAGTAGCACTGCCTGCGATGGTGCTCTGCTTCTCTCTGGGCTTTGGCCTTCTTTCCCTGGCTGGCTCTGGCACCAGTGTCCCAAAAAGGTCCAGTCCTGTATTCTGGAATACAGTTCCAATCCTGTAGGTTCTTGCCTCAGCAGAAGCATGAACAATGCGAGGAACAAAGGGATGGAACTCCAGTGGGGGACTTCAACTGGGTTTTATTAAATTCTTTTCACCTGGGAGTCAGCCCGCCGAAGCCGACTAAATTCACAGGTTTTTACCTTAAATATGGGGCTGGGGAGTGGGGAGGATACAGTTTGGAACCAATCCAGAATGGGAAGGGTGTGACTCTGTACATAAATGACAACTTATAGGACAAATGAAAGGACAAAGGGGGAAGGGGGACTTGGACCCCACCAACCACTCGACGTCCTCACCAGAACTTTCTAGAGGTCAGGGTGAGGCTTCAGGCAGGACCCAGGTGTCACATAAACGATGATTGATTAATAACAATAACTGGGGTAAACCATAATGGGGTAAACCACGGGGTACATGGAACAAACCATTGTAAAACAAAGAACAAAAGCATGCAGAAACTTGGTAAAATCCCAAATGCACCACAACAACTGCCAGAATGAATGAACATGGGACAATCTCAATATCCCCATTACTTGCACGCTTTAAATGACCGAGTAAAAAAACCCTACAGAATAACAACAAAACCCTGAGGAAACATTCTCACTGAGCACTGTCTGGAGAATCTAGAGGAAATGGAAGGTGGTCTCAACCTGGAAGTTATAGGGCAATTAATTGTGTGTGTATAATTGGCATTGGGTATATATTATATTGCGAGCGTATATGTTGGCAATTGCTCTTTTTAGACAATTGAGCACTGATAGAGTCTGAACTGAGTTTGGAGATAGAAGATGGTATGTGTATTAATCCAAATGTAGTTGGTATGGTTTAACCAGTCTGTACCCTATAATTTCACCTTAGAGCTAGTGCTCCAATCATTTCCTACTCTTAAGAAATAACTAAGTGCAATTCTTTTTCCAAATTCAATAGTCAGCACTATTGTGTTTTTAATGCAAAGACTTGCATAAATACCAAAAAAAAAAAAAAAAAAAAAAAAAAATTGCTGTTACAAGTAAATGAAGAAAACATTTACTGTTTCTCTGGTTTGTGAATTAGTAAAAAAAACTCGGTTTTTTCTGTATAATTAAAAAAAGAAAACCAAAGGCAAGGATATTCATCTTGTTCTACAACAACAACAACAACAACAGAATTCTCAGAAATGAATTTTGCTTCCACAATAGGAGGAAAAAAATCAGCAAAATATTAAAAAACCCCTCTACTGCTCTAATTTCAAAACAATGCACTAATAAAAGTAGACATCACCAATTTTCAAAGCAGCCGTTGCTCATAGTCTGGCTTGGCATCAGTCTGATAGTGGGAGGTGGTCAGGGATAGCCTTGGCATCAGCTGGGGGGTTGGGTTTAGCTTTATTGTTATTGTTTTGGGGTGGATTTTTACAGTCATTAAACTCTAATTGTCTCAACCTGTGAATTTTTCTCTTTTGCCTTTCCTATTCTCCTCTCCCATCCTGCTTTGGGGTGGGTAGGGGGAGTGAAGAAGCAGCTGGCTGAGCTGTAAACCCAGTTAGTTAACTCTCCACAGGCTCCAGGACCAGGTTTAGAGATGAGGAAGTTGTTCTGCCTTAGCATTTGTGGAGTTTTTGGCACAGAATTTCCTTGTCTGCAAAACACTGCATCTCCATGTAGCTTTCTTTCCTTGTTCACTGATCTTGATGTCTGTTAAATAAATAGTCTTCCATGTTCCTAATATATGTAGTAAGACATAGAAAATAAGAACCCTTAAGAAGATGGGAGTACATTCTCACACAAAAAGTACTGATATTATTGCGCTGAAGTTTGCTGCAGTGTTTCATTCTCTGAGCAGCTGTCAATCACCGCCACGTTTCTCTGCTTGGTGAGTTCTCGTTTTTGGTGTTTTCCCTTTCCTTCGGCCATTTACTTCCTTGATAACAGAACAGTTTGTACATCTCCTGCTACTCTGCCTGTGGCTGAGCACACACCAAAATGACAGAAAAATCACGGAAATTTCTTTCACAGACACAGGGAGGCTCAACTGTGCTCATTTGCTGCAGTTTTGCTGAGAAGTCTGTGTGGGGCCAGTGAGCTGGGGAGGGGTCGGCAGAGCAGCCGCAGGAGATGGGTAACAGCATTTATCAATATTTAACCATTTCAGTGGAGCTTAATTCCGAAGTTATGCAGGTGGAGGTTTATTTGGGAAGCTAAAAAGCGTTTAGCACCTTAGCAACCTTTGGGGCTGTGGAACCCCAAACCGCCGTCACTTTTAGAAGCTGTGAAGAAATGAACTTAGCAATACAGGCTGACAGCCACCAGATATTAGGGGGTTTTTAATATTAGGGTTTTTTTTAATGTTAATTGTTTCTATAGAAATACAAGATAAATATCTTCCAGACTTTTTTTTTTTTTTTTTTTTTTTTTTTATTTCATTCAGTTCATGTTTGCATGTAGATGGTCTTGTTCTGCAAGGTACCACATGCACCAGTTAATAAAAAAAGGGTTTATTTTCCTCAGTTTCAGCTGGGATAGAGTTAATTTTCCTTTTAGTAGCTGATACAGTGCTGTGTTTTGTTTTTAGAGTGAGAACAATGTGAATCTCACACTTGAGGGTTTGGGTGTTGCTCATCAGCCCTTACCCTAAGTCAAGGGTTTTCCATATATTATTATTTAGTTTATTTCAGTTATTAAACTGTTCTTACCTCAACCCATGGGTTTTACCTTTCTCCAGATCCTCTCCCTGTGCCACTGGAGGGGTTGGGGAATGAGTGAGAGGCTGAGTGATTGTTACTTGCTGGCTGAGGCTAAACCACCACACTGATAAATAAAGTAATGTTTGATGCTTGTTACTGGTAATTGTGGTGCACTTTACAGTGGATCAGTCAATTTCTCTTCCTGTAGGGCTGTAAAGTTGGCAAGTGGCAGAGAAGAACTCTTCTGCATAGCCTGCCAGTGAGTCTTACTGTTTATAATAGTACTGGGAGTATTTTCCATTTGCAAATCAGCAACTGGAACAATGAAGTAATTTTAAGTTATGCTGTTTCTGAATGTGTTTATTGCACAGTGATTACTGCATCATCACCTGCAACATCTTGCAGTGCTGGAAAATGAAAATCATTATCCTAACAAGTTTTCTACAGGATTTTTCATTCAAGTTAGCTAAAGGACATGTGGTTTGATTCTGCTAGCTTCTCCATGAAAATCTGCACCCAAAATTGTTTTTATCCTACTCAAATATGGTCCATTTTAAAGATTCCTCTCCCAAAACACTTCACTATAATGACTGATGTCTCTGGCCAACATTAAACATAGTCTTATTTGGTCACAGAAAACTTCCTGGAGACAAGCTCTTCCTCTTCTCAACAAATACTACAATTATTCTGTAAGTAGCTCGAAAAAAAAATTCACTAAAATATCTTTCAGAAATCCATCATCATAAAGGTAAGATCTCTACCTACGTTCACAACGACCTAACCCTTCAGCACTGCAGCTGGCAGTAATTATACACAAAACACACAGAAATTGCTCCATGTCTTCTGTCCCAGAAATAATTTATACCAGTGGTGAGCTGGCTTTGGCCAGCTGCCAGATGTTCACCCTGCCACTTCCACTCACAGTATCACAGAATATCCTCAGTGGGAAGGGACCCACCAGGATCATCCAGTCCAACCCCTGTCTCTGCACAGACACCCCAACAATCCCACCCTGTGCATCCCTGGGAGCATTGTCCAAACACTCCTGCAGCTCTGGAAGCCTTGGGGCCGTGCCCATTCCCTGGGGAGCCTGGGCAGTGCCCAGCACCCTCTGGGGAGGAACCTTGCCCTGAGATCCAGTTAAAACCTTCCCTGGCACAGCTCCAGCCATTCCCTGGGTGCTACCCCTGTCACAGAAAGCAGCGATCAGAGCTGCATTGGTGCTGCCCCTCAGAAGAGACATCCCCTCAGCAGGACAGGCAGATTTGTTGCAGCAGCCCTCTTGATTATGTTTATGGTGTTCTTTAAGAAATGTTTTCTCACTGCACTGTGTATGTAAGAATCTTACATAGAGAGAAAGGGTTGCTCCATGCTTATCTGCTTGGTTCTTTCAAGTGTTGGACTAAGTTTATATAATATGCAAGCCACATGAAAACTTTTAGGGAGAAAAAACTGTGAGACAAATAGTCATAATTTTGCTCTTAACACTTCTTTTGTTCGGGTTTGGGGTTTTTTGTTGGTTTGGAGGTTCTTTATTACGATGATTAGCTCAAACATGAGTCAGAAAGCAGCCTCTCTGGAGCATACTTGGTCTTTTAGGATCTCCTTTTAAATGATATGACTGGTGATTATTGTGTCTTCTTTGTCTGTCTTTTTGGATCCACCAAGTGTCTCATTTGCATGGCCACGTATTTGACTTTTCGTGACTTTGTAACCCACAACTTTTACCCAACGATTCCTTGGTCTCACAGCATACTATTATATTGAGCTTTTCTAATTCAGAATATCTGATAATATCAGAGGCCAGTGTTACAGGTCATGACAATGACATAAAATATCAGCATGATGTTCAGCAGGTGTGCAAGCTAATGGAATATGCCAGGAAAACATGTATGAGGGAATCCCCAGCAGTGTTTGTGCTGGCTTCCTGGGCTGTAGGAAACAATGGGATTTGCATTCACCTGGTTCAGACATGGGTTAATTACATCCATGTTCCTTCTGATAGGATTTTGCAAAATTGTTCCCTCTGCAAGGCAGCAGGTGAAGAAAAGCAGGCAAGGAGAAGCAAGGGAGAATTGTCTGTCAGAAAACTCCAGAGCCTGAAACTCCAGAAAACAAGCAAGGAACAGACCACAAGGACAGAAGTTACAGTGATGCTCATCATTTTAATTTCTCTCCCGGTTTTTATTTCTGTGTTTGTTTTGGGGTTTTTTTATTTTGGGGGGGGGAGGGGAGGAGAGGTTATTTTGGGGATTTTGTTTTCCAAAGTATTTTCCTTCTTTTTAAGCAGCAATGTCATCTTTCTAAATGCAGAGATGTTTTCTGGAAGCCACGGAAATATTTTAATCACTTCACTTCTCATTTCCATCCAGAAACAGTTTTACCCTTAGGGAGAAACATATACTACTGTTGTCCCTATTTCCTTCAATTTTTTGGGGTTTTTTTGAGAATTTCCTAGTCCAGTGTTTAGAATACCTGATGGAGCCTATATATTACTTTGCACTGGACTTCAAAAAGGCATTGCTTGTAACATAAATATAATTTTCAAACTGGTTGGTTCGATAAATTTCAATTTTAAAGGCTTTTTTTTTCCCCTCTTCTCTTTATAGGCATAACATGACAAATAATACCTATAAGTAATCTTGTGGTTTTCCCTGTGTTACATTATAAGAACCATCTACCTACCTTGAATAAGCTTAAGATATTTTTCTCCATGGTTCTTGTCCAAGCATTTCTGCCATGAGATCCATCCAGATTAGATGCTTTAGGAGGAAATGAAGCAGCAGAGTAGAAGCTGAGGCTTGTTGTGGTGAGCCAGTTGTACAGGAAACACTTATAAAATAAGAGAAATAAATGAACCACAAAAAATAATAGCTTCATTGCAATGGGTGTCTTGTCTCATCTTCAGCAAAGGTGTAACTACTCAGATTTCCCTTCTGATCTGACGTATTTATACTGTTTTTCCAAACCAGTAAATGCCTGTTAACACCCATTTCAACAGAATAAGATCAGAATAAATTCATTTATCTTAAAGTTCTTCAAAGGAAAATTTAGAAACATAAGAGATACAAATTCTCTTTGGCACTACAGTTATAGTTTTGACACACACTACTATGTACGACCCCCAGCTCTCCTTTCAGGGTGGTTGTTTTAGCATTAATAGGGGCTCTTCATGGTAAAAAGCTCCAATATATTTGTGTCATGACCTTAAAGTGGCGAAAAAGAACACAGCTACTACCAGGGAGACCTTTTAAATCAGTACAAAGTCACATAAAGTCACATCTCTGCCATCAACCATTCCATAGGAAAAACAGGTGTTTATTTATTTTAAACCCCCAAATTATTAAAAAAACTATAAAGAGTCAAAATTGTCATGAATTCCAAATTCTAATTAAGGGTTTGGTAAGGAACACAGGTAAACAGATTCTCTATTAGATGTTAACTTTAAGGTCACACTGTAATTGTGAAGGGGTTTGAAAGTTAATGTATAGCACATACATACTAAAGGAATTGTAGAAAAAGAAAAGAAAAAGAAATTGGAAAAGCATAGCAATCAAACTCACTATATCTGTAATCTGTGTACTTGCATGCACTATTTTATACATTCTGCTATCTCAAAAAATTAAGAGATTGTTGCAGAAATTTGTCATTTCAGCTGACAGATCCAGCAGCTCGTAAAATTCATCCATGAAGAGGGAAGAAAACAAGGGAGCTGCAGTTAAAAATAGAAAGTCTTTGAAATAAATGTCTTATCTCCACCCTCAGCAAAAATAGTTGAGGGGGTTTTTGCTGACCATAGGTTGATAAAATTGTAGTGGATAAAATCCCGCATTGGTATTATATCAGAATAATTGATTTTGTCAGAAGTAGATGGATTAAAGCGCCTGGCCCACTTTAGGCACTGAAATTAAAATCTTGAAAAACACACTAATTTAAACTCACCAAAATGTTTAGATTAGCACATGATCATTGTGCTGAGCACAATAGGAAGAAGAAATCAACTTCTTGTAGGAAAGTTATACGCTGAAACTAGACAAACCTATTTACCAGTTGGCCACCCATGGTATATGATTTTTCAATAACTATTAAAACAACCCCTTGAACTATTACTAGTGAAAGTCTCAGGCAGACTCCAAGACTGAGAACAAATCCTTCACTGCAGTCATCAGAATATTCCCAGGAAATGCGTAAAGGTGGTGATTGCACAGAGTTAATCCCCCTTTCCCAAAACCTTGAAGGAGACCAAAGCCACTAGCCTTGGGATACAGAGGAACATTGGGAGGGGTAGGCCTAGGGCTAAAGGAAACAGAAAGTACTAGAATGACTTTTTAAATATAATTTTCACTGTGTTACTAATGAGAGGTTTTCTGCAGTAAGCACAAAACTTGAGCTATTACACAGTTCAAAGATTAATGTGACTAAACTCAGAAGTCATTGCCAGGTCTTTATGTATGCGACAGTTTTTTGACAGGGTTTTCGTGAGTTTGGCAAATTGTGGGGTTTTACCTTTTATTGTTACAATGCTAAATAAGTAACACAATGCTTAACACCACGGGATTAAGGTCTTGTTTTAGGTGAAGTGCCTTCTGACTACAATTGTAGCCATCTTCCCAGATTTATGACATTCTGAAGTGAAGCAGCCTTTCAGGATGGTCCATGACAGAGCTGTGGTTATATGGCAAAATAAATAAGAAATACCTGCTCACCATTTCTATTAAAACAGCATTTTTACATCAGAGGCTGAGAACACTACATCTTGCAGTAGTGCTGCTGTGTAAGGCTCTAGGTCACTACTGCAGAACAGTCGCATTTTTATAAGTTGATGGAAAGATTAGGTGTCAAATTTAATAAAGACTTTGGCTCTTTTTCTATTATTCTATGCCATGGATTCTCTCTCTGCTTTGAAGTAGCATATTCTTTCATTTGGTGGTCACAATAATTCAAATATATAAACCACCACCTATCATTTAATATAATTTGCGTTGACTGGCAGGTTTAAAGCTAACCTGTATTAATGAATTTTTGCATATGTGATACAGACAGATTAGGGCAAAAATCTTATTAGTAAAGTATAGGGAAAGCTGCATTTGGAATAACAAAAGTTTCATTTCTTCTGCTCTGGAAAATTCTAAAAATTGGGTATGACTTCACATTTAAAGAAAACAGTTCAAATGTTCTTATTAATAATGAAAAGTAGTTATTAAGCTGACTAGCCAGAGCCTGTACAGGGTCTCTGAGAGCAGTCTCTTTCCTTGGCATACACAAGCCAAGATTTGATTACATTCAAGTTGATCTGCACAGGAATCCTGTGTCATGATGGTGATGCTGGCTCCTATGTAATGTTTATTTATCCAAGACTAAAATACCTTACTGGGAATGTACTTTCTTTGACTAAATGATCTGGGAGACGTTTCTGCACGACTTAATGATCAGAGAATAATTAATTAGTTGGCAGCTGTAGAGTCACCAGGGCTGTATGAAATTATATCAAAAAAATTTGGAAGAAAATATGATAACATACTGAAAAACCCTCCAGAAGAAGCAATACTTCAGCCTAGCAGGATGTAGATGCTGCTCTGAACCTTTCAGCAGAGCCATGGTTGAGGACTAAAACACTGCAGTAGGCTGAGTGAAAGGACAAATATCCCAAGGGTAAGAGACAAGTGGAAAATTGAAACATAAGAATACTCTCCAGGTAGACCATTATAACAGTGGTGAGGGTCTGAACAGCTGGTTGGAAGAAAATCTGGCAGGAAAACATCTAATGGGAGGACAAGGCACAAGTGAAAATGCTCCAGCCTCTTAAGCATCTCTATAACTGCTTAGAAAATAAGGTGGAATAAGAGGGAAGTTTAGAGTTCTTCCTAAACAATTGTTCGTTAAAACTGAAAATATCAACTTTCTGTATTTCAAAACTTGTAGGATAAATATGACCTGCTCAAAGAGGGGATCATGCTCACCCCTTGGGGTTCCTGTCTTTCTCCTCAGCCACCTCTTTCACTCTCCTCAGATTCTTTTAAGGATTCAAAGAAAATTAATCAGTTTCTCACAAAACAAAAGAGACAAAGTATTTTTGTTTCCTGGAAAAACAGTGAATAATACATTGAGCTTATAAAAATCTCTGCAGCATAAGAGCTGAGCAAGGTCAGAAGACACTTGACAGCACAAATGCCTCTGACCTTATTACTTATAACGATGCAGTATTTCATGTACAGCCTTTTTACTCCTGCTACATGTTTCATCCACCCATCTAAACCTTAATTTAAACTGGCCCATCCAACACCATTGCCTACAGTTTCACAGACTTGATTCTAGATAAGGTGAACTTTCCCTGTACTTTAAAAACCAAAAGAATAAAGCCGCTATAATGGAGTGCAGGTGGAGCTCATTTGGGGTAATGGGGTTCTAAATGGATGTTTTGCAAACAAAACACTCTTTGTGACATGACAGCTCACCAATTCACATGCTGTTCCTAAATGGTTTGTTTTGTTCTGTAGGAACTCAAGTGGAAATTAAGATTTCTGCTGGTGGCAAGGGACAAATCAGCTGCGATTCAAACAGCAAGTTTCACTTGTTTCCCCATTTTTGTGCTTAAGCTGCTTCCTGCCTACCCCTTTAGTCAGAGGAACGAGCACATGGGTTTGGGACTGAAAGTTTGGAAATTTTTTAGGAACGAAGATAACAATTCTGCCATGGCCAAGGTGGCTGCTCACAGGTGTTAAACACAGGATTCAGGGAGCTAAAGTTGAGAGTTCACCTTGTACTGATCGTTACTTAAATGCATGGTTATTTCTAGGTAAGAAATGTGTTGTGAGGAGGGGGACACAGATATTTTGACAGCTCCCAAGTGTAAAAATTTAACATTAAACGACCCAGGACACAAAGTGCTCTACACACTCCAGAGCAGCTGCTTTTTCCAGTAAATCCTGCCCACTACTTTTTAGGCTGATAAATATATCATGGATTTCTGGCCTCTGGCACTGCTTGGTCTAATGAGGCCTTCTTTGGCCTATAAAACTCTGCATTTTATATCACTGGTTATAGAATAGTTTCCCAAACATCTCTAGCCATTTGAATTCCCATGCATCAGCTGGAGTGACTCATTTTATTTCCCTAAATGAAAAAAAGAGGAGAAGAATAGGAAGATGACAGAAGTGCAGAAACAGCTGCAAGGAAACAATTATCCTGCAAAGCATCCCTATTCCATGATCCTAAATTCCAGTATGATTCAATGGGGTGTGGTTGTTCCCTCTGAAAGGAAAAATGGAGATGAAGACCAGAACCTCATGATGCAAATTTTACAGCACAAATAAAAATATTAATCCACAAAACTGAGCAGCAACAAGACCTGGGATTGATTAAGGATGATACATCAGCTATGTACACAATGTCTGGTAGCAGCAAGAAAGTAAATAACATTTTGGCATCTATTTTGTCTCTAGAAGTGAGATATATCAATGAAAAGATAGATATTCACATACAGAGCAAGAGCAAAACCTCATTTGCTTTTCTTTTTTAGTACACTACATAAAGAGTATGACAAGCTGGAAAAGATAAAAAACAGGTTTTTAGACTAGCATTGGAAACCAGGAAATGCCTCATAAGGAATGAGAAACCAGACTCTGCAAGTATCCACAAAGGAAACTGAGACCTTGGATAAAAATATAGGTTCAAAAACACCCTAAAAATGAAAGACAGAGGCCACGGTAAGGTAAGGCACTTAATACAATAACTGCTAATTGAAAAAAAATATATATAATAGTTTAAATGATAGTAGAAGTCAGCAACTTGAAGTAATTTGGATGGATCTAGTACATAGATGAATAGCTGTTGCATGCTGCAGAGTAACAAAGGTTGTGCTTCAGCCCAAAGGAGCACTTAGCTACTGAACACAGACAGGCTTTGCCATAAAAGAACTTCAGGAAGTAAATAATTTTATCATCCCATCTTGTAGATAACCTATCCATCCTAACAAGTTCAGAAAGTGTTCTCTGCAATGGATTTGATTTAGCTTTGGTGATGCAGAAAGTAGCCATGATAAAATCTGCAGTTCAGCATCTGTCCCCTGCTGGGCCCCAGGACTGGGACAGCTCTGCAGGTGAGGTCTCACCTGAGCACAGGGGCACAATCCCCCCTTTCCCTCTCATCACACTGGGGTTATCAGCGCAGGACACAATTTTGGCTTTCTGGATTGTGAGTTTGCATTGCTGACTAAGGCTCAGCCTTTCTTCCACTGTGGGAAATCAAGGCACAGAAAATTCCCAAAACCTTGTGCCTACAGGCCCAGACATAGAAATGAATGCAGGGTTTGATTTAAGACCTTGGAAGAGGCTTCCACATTTAGACAACAGAAGCAAGGATGTAGATTTATAGTTTAAGCAGGAACATGTAGTGGAAAGTTTTAAAGTTTAGCTAAAGAAGTAGTTATAAAGGTAGAAAGAAATTATTAGGTGTGGTAATGTAGGTTTGCATGGCATTATGCAATTAAGAAAATCCACACTGCAGCAAAATGTATAAAATAAAACAATTAATGGTTGGTGTAAAGACACTAACTGAATTTGTGGCAGTGTTTTTAATGCCTTAGGAAGGCTGACTTGAAATAGAGACTGGACAGAGCTAGAGAATAAGGTAGGTATTTATTGAAAGGCCTTTAGGCTACATCTTGGGCAGGACAGGGTCTGACCAGGGCTACACCCAAGGTGGACCCAAAATGGTCACACAAATGGCTGATGGGTCACAAGGTCTCACATTTTTATCAGTTTTTGTCCATTTGCATATTGGGGTTTAATTGTCTAATTACACCTTCAGGTTGTGAGGCCTTACCCCTCTCGTTTCTCTCTTCAGTCCAATTTATGCTTTTGGGCCTGAAAGTTGTCCTTGGTGTTCAGCAGGAAAAGGATCTGTTTTGTCTCCCTGCTCTGTGAAGAGCTGAGTGACACTGAATGTGAGGCTCAGAACTGCAGCCCTGGGCAGCACAGGATCTGAAAAATGTGAAAGTAAAAACTTAAAGCATGAGTTTATCGGCTAATAAATCTATATAAGGCATTGTAACTAAAGATACCATGACCTCTGACTTGTGATGTGAAGACGTTTTCACCCTCTCATGAGACTGATGAAGAGGAACAAATCATCCTTTTAACACTCTCGGTGTCCAGCACCTCCCTGCAAAACACAACCTCAGCAGCAGAGGAGGCTGGAAGGGTTTAATCTACAACAGCTGATCCCTGGCACCTGGGAGTGTTGTCACCTGTCTCCACTTTCCATTGGTAAATTGGTACTCTCTGGACTTCTCCTGAACATCTTGAATGTAAATTGTTGTCTTCTGGTTTTTGTGAAGTTTTGGGTTATCCTTTCTTCTAGTGAGTGAGTTTGAAACACTGAAATGAAGGCAAGGTCCACAGAAGACAGCTTAGTGGTTGTGGCACTTAAGATGCTGCCCAAGCAAGTGGAAAAAAGAAAAGTTTGACCTCTTATTGGATTTATAGAATAACTATATCATTTAAGTGGCTGGGGGGAAGATTTGAAGAAAAAGGTGGAACATCCAAAGCGGTTCTGTCTGACAGCTTGCCTTTACAAAGGCTTTGTGGGGGAATGAAAAGTTGGGATTTTAAAATGAAAGGCACGCTTAAACATTTTAGGCAATATAACTGTAAAAAATAAAAAAGAATGTGAGTTTGTACCTTGTCAGACAGAGCCAGGTCTTCTGGGGCTTTAACATCCTTAAGCAGAATGCAGGAATTGATTTTATTTTCACATATTAAATTTGGCCTCATGTCAATAGTGTTGCACTTCCTACCAGAAAACAAATGTGATCAGCATCAGCAACAAAAAAGTACCATCTGCAACAAAAAAAAATGCGTTCCATAAGACCATAAAGAAGTCATTTAATAAGTAAGATCTATTTATGTATCAATAGATGTTAATGTATGCTAGTAGGGTGAGGGAGAGACACAGACTATGAATTCTCATGATTTGCATTACTCTTTGATCAAAATAGGACCCTCAGTTATTAGACTATGCATATAAATTTCCTCTTCACTTTAAAAGTGGAATTTTGCTTCTACCTAAATCAATAGAAAATAATGTTTCCCTGCCAAGGCTGTAGTGACCACCTCCAGATAAATATGCAAGCTTGGAAAATCTTCCATCTGTATTCCCATTCAGCATTCAGAAGGAGGTTTATGTCTGATTGGTGTCAGATTAAATAAAAGGAGATCCCCTGCCATTGCGTAGGCTTGGTTTTTAATAGGCACTTCCACTTTTAGGCATTTAATTTCTCAAGCAATGACAGCTGGAGGATAAGAAGAGGTGAAGTCCAGAGCAATTGCCCACTTTTGTAACCTTACTATCACATCAATTAACTTGCTGCAAAAATTCATAGATCAAATTTTTGGGCTTGGCCCTTTCTGAGGAGGAGGAAGAGGTTGGTGAAGGAAAGAAGTGTTTACCAACTCCTTCAAGAACAAAAAGTTCAGGTAGGTTTTCAGAATGGCTCAGCAGAAAACGTAATTAAGCCCTCGCAGGCATATCTTCAGTGAAGCCACAAAGTTTGGGACTGAATTTGCTTATATGAATCTTAGGCTAACTTTCTTCAGTACTAATAAATCTGAGGTAAGGCACTCTGATGCCCAAAAGATGCTGTTTGTTGTTATATATATTATATATATGTGTAGTACACTTCTCTAAAATGTTAATAAAAATCAAATCAAATTTTTATTTAGAAAATTTAACATTGTGACATACTGTGTCTCGTCCTGCTTACTTTCCTGAGTTGAAAAGCACAGTTAAACAGAATTAAAATGGAAAAAAAGAATACAGTTATAATCTTTATTGAAAATCATTTAGAGGTTTTTTGCTTTTCATTCTTGTAAGACCTATACTTTTAAAACTAGGGAGAAAAACACAATCCTTCCATCAGTGACAGAAAATAATTCAAGAGCATGACAAGAAAAATAACTGTATTTTATGATGATTAAAAATATTTAAAGTTCTTTCTGAATACTTCTAAAATTTTAGCTAAAGAGTGTAGTAAGATTCTGTGTAGTAGAAAATAATTACTTATTTCTACTTGACATCTGCAAGGTTTGCAGGGAAATACAGCTGCAGCTAGAGATCTATTTCTATGCCCATTTAAATTCATTTATGGACACTCAGACAATGCTATGACTGTTCAAGTCATACTAATTTCAGAGGGATTAAAAGCTCCTTCATTTATTACACAAACAAGATGCAGAAAATGTCATCATTACTGGACTTGGATCATCTCTTATGGCAAAAAAATCATTGGCAGTCTTTGAAACAACTTCCACGGGCTTTGCATCAAAAAACCCAAAATGGACCCTGAGAGCATGTTCATCTTGGACATCAACTTCTGTGACCCTACAAACCTCCCAAACACTGCCACGGGTGAAGCAGGTTCCTCCTGCTGACATATTTGGAGTGTGGAACATGAAGCTTCTGGACAGCGAAGGGGAAGAATTCAACTGATAAATTGCAGGTTTTTTTGGCTTCTTTGACAATCTTGACCGTCAGAATCAAAAAGCCAAGGAACTGCTAAAGCACTGGTTCTCAGACGTGAGAGGATGCTGCAAAACAAATAGCATGCACATTGCAAAATTCCTCAGTTCAGAGGTGTTGTACAATGGACATTATACAACACGATGGACGATCGAGGTCAGACCTGACTGAGTTTTTCAATATCCTCAGGAAGCAAAGAGGAGAGGGAGACACTGATGTCTTGACCACACGACAGGACAGAAAGTAACATGTGGAGCTGTGTCTGGGGAGGCTTTAGGCTGGATATCAAGAAAAGGTTCTTCCCTCAGAGGGTGCTGGCACTGCCCAGGCTCCCCAGGGAATGGGCACAGCCCCAAGGCTGCCAGAGCTCCAGGAGTGTTTGGATAATGCCCTCAGGGATGCAGAGGGTAGGATTGTTGGGGTGTCTGTACAGTGCCAGAAGTTCAACTGAGTGATCCTGGTGGTTCCCTTCCAACCCTTATTCTGTGATTCTGTGATTCTGTGATTCTGTGATGCTGTGATATTATGGTTCTATGACTGTGATTCTGAGGTTATAGGGTTCTATGAGACAAATTTCTGCTGCTGCAGAAATAACTACTTCTCTAACTGCTGTTAAAAAAAAAAAAAAAAAAAAACCTGTTTCACTTGAAGGGATGAAAAAATGGACACGTCAGGCTCAGCTCAAAGATGAGGTTGGTCAGCAACAAGATAAAATATGGGCTCTGGGTTTCACAGCTGCCAGCTCTGGGTCATGTGCATGTACTCTGCTGCCAGGGTGGGGCAGCCCATGAAGCAACAGCCCATGAGAGGGACCTTCAAGCACAAGGCTGGAAGGTCTCATTGTCTGTACTATCACACAACAAACAAGGCTGGAAAGGCCCACAGTCTGTCACCTGAGCCCTCCTCCCTGCTCCAGCAGGGCCATCCCAGAGCACAGGGTGAAGGATTGTGCAGATGGTTCTGCAATATCCCCAGTGAAGTTTTCCTCACTTCACCCCTTGCCTGATCTCATTCATTTCTTGGTCACTTCACTAGAAAGTTTTTCCTCTTGTCCAGACAAATGATCCTGAGCATCAGCTCCTTCCTGCTCCTCTTGTTGTGCGATTGCTGGGCTCCATGGAGCAGAGCCTGGCCCATCCTCTCGACAATGACACCAAAGACCCTCAGC
The DNA here is from genome assembly GCF_009819655.1 of Sylvia atricapilla. Taxonomy (NCBI): domain Eukaryota; kingdom Metazoa; phylum Chordata; class Aves; order Passeriformes; family Sylviidae; genus Sylvia; species Sylvia atricapilla. The sequence goes on from NC_089148.1 coordinate 7,377,735, forward strand.
TCTCCCTCTTGCTTTCAGTGTGTGCACCTTAGATCTCTCTTGTGCTTCTGGAGGCTTGTCAATTAATGGATTCCGCAGGGAAGGTAAGGCTGAGTGAAGCATCTCAGAGCTGAGTGCTTTGAGGGATGTGTGAATGTCTGCAAATTTATTTCTCAGCTTTCTCCGTATAATGGGCTATAACTCAGTGCAGGTATGGTATCAAAGCCTGCTTCTCTTGGACAAAGTGAGAATAAAATCCGGAAGACTAATGGAACATAAAATGCTTGTTTATACCCCTGACAGAGCTGCCTGTGTTGTTCTCCATGTCTGAAGTACATGCAGACATACATTACTCATCTGACCTGCTCTATCTGAGGCAGGCATTTGCTGTTCCATGCAGATAAAGCCATGAGGAAATAAGAAACTTTTAGTCCTATATTATTAAGCTCTCAGTTCTTTGCTTACCTACTTAAGCAAGACAGGAAACAGGAATAACCAGCTCTTAGAGCCTCAGCACATTCCCTAGACTGGTCTTTCCACGTTTGTACTTGGACTAAGTACATGGCAGGTGGCTGATGAACACAATAAAAACAACAATAATACTGTTCTGAGATGAAATTTGGGTTGAAAGCTCTTCATTTCATTTGAAATTGAAATTTTGTCTTTTTCTTTTTTTCTTGGAGGAGAAAAACATGATATTTCAGAACAGTTTATATTTTCAAACTTTTACAGGCCTCTCTGCAATTAAGAGCCTTGAAGCATTTTGCATGAACTTTGCAGCGTAACTTTAGTAATTTCATAAAGAAGTTCAGAATTGCTTGTCTTTCTTTTGTAGCTTTTTTTATAGCATGAGAATTGAACAAAGGAGACACCTTATCTAGGAAATAACCACAAATTATACCTTTTTTTTTTTCTCACAGTATGACTAAATCTGCTGATAATGCTCTCCAAATTTACACATTTCCCAAAAAATAATGAAGTCCATGCAGCTTTTCTCAGTGGCATCTCTTAATGAGACTGCCTTAAAATAGGCAGAAATGCCATCTGCTGCTACTCACAAGAATCCCCCTCTCTCTCACCCCTGGGTAAAAGGGACTCACGATGAAGCACCAGCATCTGTGTTTGTAGCAAAACAGTAAATTCAAGTTTTAGTTACTAAACCAGTTCAGTGTAGCCCACTGGTTGGATTTGCCTTTGTTAGGAATTTAGCCACACACTCATGGATCCTCCTCTGCTTCTATTAGCATCCAATTTACTGACAAGAGTTTATAATGTGAAAAACAACATAAATGGAAAGATTCTACCCTGTTACTGCCAGGCTCTCCTGCAAAGAAGTGGTTTTTATATAACATGTTTGGGTGAGAAACAAAATTAACCCAACAAAGGTCCTTTATAGTCTTCTGTGAAGGCTTCTAAGAACCAAAGGGAATAGCAAGTACAGAAAAAAAGAAAAATGCACAGTACACACAGCAGACTTGATTCTACCACAGTACTTCCAGCAGCTCCGAAGGAAGAGGAACATAACTTCATATTTTCTCTTGAGCAAGTTGCTCAAGTCTTTACTTAGCAATTTTCCTAAGTGTGCCATGGTAAACTCAAAACACCTCTCCAGGAGGGAAAAACAGTTATCAGACAAATATAGGGGAAAATCCAACTAGCCAGCTAAAATAATTTCAATGAGATATCCATGGAATCAATCTTGCAGTGAGGGAATGACAACATGGATTAGCTGAGGCCAGCTGCTCAGCTCCTCTCTTGCTGCTGGCTCTGTTTTATTCATGGGAACTCCTACACCTGCTGCCATCTCATCTGTTATCTCACTGGAGTCTCTTCTCAGAGCACAAAATCTCAGCCTCACTGGTAGATGAAGTGCTTGCCTACATACTGTACAGTAACCACTCAGTCAGGTGAGTTCCTGTCTTCTGGTGCACTTTCATTGTCAAAAAACAGACTGATCAGAGTTGTTGGATGAACTCATGGATAGAAGTTGTATTCCCTTTTCCTTAGTTGAAATGTCTCTTCTGAAAAATGAGCTTCCCAGTACCACAAACAGTAAAAAATTATCTCAGTTTCACTTAGCCTTGGTCAGACAATAGTGTTGATTTAAGATCTTGGTATAAGGACAAGTGGTTCACCTGTAAGAGCTTGTTTTTCAGTAGCAAATTAATTGATTTTTTCAACTGGAAAGCAGAATGTATATTTTGTTGAACACACGAAAATTTCATAGATCAATTACATACCACAAGAAATAGCAAAATTGCTGATAAAGAACCAGATTGAGTTAGATGGTTTAAAGGCACAGCAGTATTAACCCAGGCCTAAGTTCAGAAGAGATTTTGAGAAGCCACCTTGATGAAGATGAAGATGCCACCTGCACCTGTTAACATCTCTCTGTTAAGTGAACACTGTGGTCCTTGATCATTCACATGCTAGCAAAATTAAGGACAAGGAAACAGAATGCAGAGGGACATAGTAATGCTGGGAGTCAGGAAAGAGTAACACAATGAAACTGGTCTTGGAAAATGTCAAGTTAATGCACCTAAGGAAGAATTATTTCAAAACTTCAGAGGTTCACTGTTGATACGAGAGAAAAGTAGAACTCATAAAAAGCAAAAAATGAAACCTGCATCAGTAAGGCAGAATCCCAGATGAAAGAAAAATTGCAAATAGGGTTTCTGGGCTGCATTTGTTAAAGTCATATCATGATATACATGCAGAAATAATGCCAGGTGGCACCACAGCTGCACAACCTACCTGCATCATATTTGACTTTATGGCTGTAAGAGGGTGTCAGAAATAACAAGATAAACCACACAAATAATGTGAAGTTGATCGAGCTCTGCCAGACCAAGAACTCTAAACTCTCTTCATTCAGGTGAATAACATTTTGAAAAGATGTTGTCATATATTTTTGTGAAGTTAAAAAAATCATTAATAAAATCTCTACCTTTTCTTTATGTCTCTGTTTTCCAGTTTTTAGTAATCTGCATGCCCTACTGAGCTGGACTGACTTGGGTATCTAGTGCCCACCAAGATGCTTTATCATTCCCCCTTTCTCAATGTGACAGTGGAAAAAAACTATGATTAAAGGCTGGTGGGCGAGGTAAGGACAAAAATATCCTTCACACATCACCAGCACGGACAAGATAGACAGCTCTGGGGAATTCATTTATTACCAAATAACAAAGAAGTAGGATAACGAGAAATAGCAACAAACTTTAGCCAAACTTCTTCCCAACCTTCCTTCTTCCTGCGCTCAGCTTCGCTGACAACTTGTACAGCTCCTGAACCTGAGCAGCACAGGACACAGGAACAAGGCTTGTGGTCTGTGCATCCCATGGTTTTTCTGTTGCTCCTGATGCCTTGGGAAGGCTGACCTGAAATAGAGACTGGACAGAGCTAGAGAAAAAATAAGAATTTATTGAAGTCCTCTAAGGGTACACCTTGGGCAGGACAGGGCCTGACCAGAGCAACACCCAAGGTGGACCCAAAATGGTCACAAAATGGATGACCCATCACAAGGTCTTACACTTTTATACGTTTTGGTCCATTTGCATATTGGGGTTTAATTGTCCAATTACACCTTCAGGCTGTGAGGTCCCATCCTTCTTGTTCCTTCCTTCAGCCCACCCCTGTTTGTGGTTTTGGGGCTGAAAGTTGTCCTTGGTGTGCAGCAGGAAAAGGATTTGTTTTGTCTCCCTACCTTGTGAGGAGACCTGAGTGACACTAAATGTCAGCTCAGAACTGCACCCTTGGGCAGCACAGAATCTGAAAAACATGGAAACTAAAACTTAAGGCATCACTCCATCCTCAGCATGTATTTCCCCTGCTCCAGTGTAGGGCTGCATGCATGGGAAAAAATCCTTCATTAATTTCTCCAGGCTGAGTTCTTCCCATGGGCTGCAGCTCTTCACAAGCTGTTCCAGCGGGGCTCCCTTCCACAGTGTCAGTCCTTCAGGAGAAGGCTGCCCCAGCCTTGGTCACAAGTCCTGCCAGAAGACTTGTCCCACTTCAGCCTGCTCTCCAGACGACAGCTGTGAAGGTTCTGCCAAGGGTAGGTGCGGATCAACCACCTCTTCCACCCAGCAGGAGGCTCATCTCAGAGCTGCCTGGAACTCGTGTTGAGTATGAGGGAGCTTCTGGCATTTTTCTCACAGAAGCCACCCTTTAGAGCCCTCTGTATCCAGGCCTTGCCACAAATGCCCAGTGTACCTCTGGAATGTGACCTGGATAACTCAGGGAGTGTGAACACAACGGTGTGTGGTCAGAACATCCAAAACTCTCTCCTCTGAGAGGTTCCTTGCCCAAACACTGATGGTTATGATCAAGAGCAAATTAAAAATAACAAGGTTTCCTTACAGTGATAATTAACCAAATTAAGATCCATCCAGAACATGATCAAGAGACTTTGGATGAAAAAAGGAGTCAGCTCTAAAAAGAATAAAATTCAGGATGGGAAATGCATGATGCAGGGATTAAGAAGAAGCTAACATACAGCAGTAATCCTGGACTTGACAGCCCAGGAGCCACCTTCCCAACAACCCTCCCAGGCCAGTATTTGTGCCTCACAAACCATCCCTGCCAAACTGGGAAGGACACAGAGCCCTACCCAGCCCATGGCTCTCCAAGGTGTTGGTGGCTCAGTGGGGTGTGAGGAGCAGCAGGAGGACACTCAGAGCTGGAGCACCAGCAGCTCCCAGGGAGGGTGTGCAAGGAGGTGAGCCCTCAGAGGCAGGAGAGGGGATGTGTGCTGGCAGCACACACGGTGTAGGGGTGGAGCAGTGGGAGGGTGTGAACAGCGCCGCGTGGGGCTGCGTGCTTAGAACATCTTGCAGAAAGGTGTTAAAGGCTTCTGGAAATTTGTAAGGTTTTATTAACAGCTGCTGAGCGTGTAGTGATGCCATTTATGTGTCATATTGCTGCTACTGATTATGAATGTATAGCTCTGGGATTGCCATTTCATTACCTGTTGTTCAAATAAAAATCCATAAACAGTTTTGATCCTGACTTAAGTTAAAATACATAGCCAGAGAAGTATTTTCTTGTGTCATTCCAGAAGTCTCATATCATGCCTGGCATGGTCTCCAATTCCATCCTGGTAGCATTCTCAAAAGCTCAGTGAGGGATCATTTTCTTTATTTCTTGTCACTTCTGATTTTATATGTAGGTTACTCCTGTCTCTGATTTCATTTCTTCATTGTGAAGGAGTGGTGACAATACACCTAAATTCCCCAAGACAAGCTTGAAGGATTTACCACTGAGCTATTGCCTGTTAGAAAAAAAATACTTCAAAAATCCACACTTTCTTTTTCTCCCAGTGCAGAAAGTCAGCTTGACTGGACCCTTCTACAGCCAGACATGGCCCCATTCTTTCTGTCAGGATAAATAATTCAACCTAATTTTTTAATAACTGTGACCTGTGATGATTTTATTACTCCAGTGTGGACACAGACACAACATATCAAGATACACCATGCTGGTCACTATGACACAAATCTGAATTTCACTGTTAGACTTAGAAAATTAATTCCTTAGCATTTGGAGTTCAGTTTCTCCCCAGATGTTGAGTACCTCCGTGTCTCTCTCTGGTTCCTTCAGAGCGGAGACTGAGCTTGTGACCATGACAGATCATAGAATCATGGTATTCCACACTGTTTGCCTTGGAAGGGACCTTAAAAATCACCCAGTCCCATCCCTCATCATGGGCAGGGACACTTTCCACCATACCAGGGTGCTCCAAGCCCCGTCCAACCTGGCCTTGGACACTTCCAGGGATCCAGGAGCAGCCACAGCTTCTCTGGGCACCCTGTGCCAGGGCCTCCCCACCCTCACAGGGAAGAATTTCTTCCTGATATCCCATCTAAACACACCCTCTCTCGGTTTAATGTCCTGTGGTTCAAGAGCAGGAGGAGAAATATGTCAGAAAAATTTAATTATCAGGACCAGGTGATTCTGCTGAAGACAGAAACTACAGTTTCCCCAGATACTTTTACCTCTGGAAGCTTGCAGAAATTTTTTGCATAAGCAATGGGCTACATGGATGCTCCCTGGATTTTGTTCTAGGTATCTAGATCTAGAGAAGAATAAATCAAATAAATTTAAAGCCAGGGCACTTTAATTCAAATCAGCTCTGTCTAAACCATTTGTTGGGTTTTTTTTCCCCATCATTAAAAATTATATTACCATTGAAATATCCCACCAAACACACATCCAGAACTCCCATTAAAAACATACCTTGTAGGATGACTTTCTCTTGCCTAGATTGCAGCTCCATGTGTTCCCACAATCACTCATGTCTGTTTTCCATCATCTGAGTCCCTTGGAGACTTGGGTTAAAGCAGGACTAACATTTTACTGCCCACTGCCTTTTTCAGAGCAGGGAGCACAAGAGGCTGAATTCAAGTGCAAGAAAAGAGATTTTAGGGCCATTAAGAAGGAGCCCACCTGAGTGCTCCTCTGGGAATGTTTGCCATTTCCAAACTTCTTCAGGGTCAGGACTGCTGGAATTTACCTGAGGAATGAAGACAAAAGGGAAGGAATACAAAATAAAACCAAGCTCACTTTAACACAGAGAGCAATCAGCAGATTTGCCTTTTGTTTCCTTATTTTCCCATTAATTCATTGATTACCAGGTCTTCTATGTTAATTTAAAATGGATTAAAAAAAGAGGTTATATATTCTGGACTGAGTGTACATTTAGGTGTTTTGTGGGGTTTTTTGCTTAAGAAGTGAGTAAATAGAGACCAGTTAATTGCTTCTGTTGTGGTTTTTTTTATGAAAACCAACTGGTTTTCAAATGAATCATATTATTCAAGCATAAGAAATAGTGCTAGAGGATTTTTGAGATTTATTTCTAATTAGGACCACTGAGAATAATATCGTATTTATTACTGCGTTGAATTAGTATTCCATATTTAGCTGTAAGTGTCCATTTCAGTGACTTATTCTGTTTAACCATTTAAAAAATATAAAAAGGAAATCTCTCCTTCTCACAAACACACCACAGCATTTTTTCCAAAAATCTTTTTCCTGCAGAACAAGAAAATATATGCACTGATTTCCATAACTAATTAGGATGAAAAGGATTCCAAAGATATCTTTAAAAAAGTCTAATTTTTTAAACATTTTTTTTGTTGTTCAGAGTCATTGAGAGATGCAGAATTTCTCTCTGACCTGGGAATCCAAAAATGAAAAGGATAAATTAGGCAGCCAATTTTTCAAGATAATTTAAAATTCCGTGAATTAACGAAAGTCAATTTCCAGAGATTTTATGCCGTAAATAATATAGTTTTGGCTTGTGTTTTGCCTTAAATTGAGTGCCTTGGGCTGGAAAAATGCTTTTCTCTGCGGTGTTTCTCAGAGGTCCTGTATCCTTGCATTACACAAGTAGGATTTAGGCAGTTGCTCTTTTCCTATGCGCATGGTCTTGGTGTCTCTTTCCCACTCTTGCTCTTGCCCATAGCTCTCATATTCTCTTTTTTCTCTGCCCAGATCAGGCATCAGCAGGTTACACACCTAGGAAAAGATTTCTTATTTAAACCAATGAAAAATATACATAATCTAGCCCCAAGTGGTATTTTTACACTTATTAATCATAGAATCATGGAGTCCCAGAATATTTTGAGTTGGAAGGGACCTTAAAGCACATCCAGTGCCACCCCCTGCCATGGGCAGGGACACCTTCCACTGTCCCAGGTTGCTCCAAGCCCTGTCCAGTCTGGCCTGGGACACTTCCAGGGATCCAGGGACAGCCACAGCTTCTCTGGGCACCCTGTGCCAGGGCCTCCCCACCCTCACAGGGAACAATTCCCTCCCAATAATACCCCATTTAACCCTGCCATCCCTCAGCCTAAAGCCATTCCCCTTTGTCCTGTCACTCTGTGCCTTCTTAGAAAGTCGCTTAAAAATTTTTCCTGGAGTCATCAGGATACCTTCACTATCCACTGGGAATTGTTTGGTATTCAATGGCACATTTTTCGTGTGGGTCAGGAGGATTAATTCTCCCATAAGCACGGCCTGAAGAAATACTTTGGTGGTGTGGTTTGCTTTGGTTTAAAGGATAGTAAACAACTGTTGCATGAGCTCTTTCTAGATAGAAAAGTATTTATTTTAGGGTGAATATTTGCAGCCTTTTCAAATCCAAGACTGTTCAGATGAAAGATAATTTAAATCAAAATTTCTGTTAAAATTCTGAGACTTGGTAATAAAAGCATTGGTAATATTCAAATCTAATAAATACACTACACTTACTTTAAGATAATTGTAATTTTTTTTTACTTTGGTCCATAGTGCAAAAATGAGCTTACAGTCACACAGGACTATGCAGAAACTGACTGAGATGGATGGATGGATGGATGGATGGATGGATGGATGGATGGATGGATGGATGCATGCATGCATGCATGGATGCATGGATGTTTGGATGTCTAGAAGAGCTAGAATAATCTTCTGAAAAGATACAAAACCAGATCTCTTTTTTTTCTTTTTTTTTTTTTTTTTTTTTCCAGCCATGAAACCATTATTAACATTGGTTGTGGGGAAGCTTTTCTTTTTTTTTTTTTTTTTTTAGTGAAGTTCACATTGTTTATATTTAAATGCTGTGTCACTACCTAATATTTCACTGTTTGCCTTGCTCCTTTCCTGTTCCAGATATCAAGAGACTTGAGTTAAATCTAAAATCGGGCTTTAAACCTGCAAGAATAACTTGTTTTCCACCTTTGTTCTCCTGAAGCAGGCTGAACAGAAATTGGAGACCTAGAAAAGCTCCATGCACATGCACCCATGGGGACCTGAGTTTGATGTAGTTTTCCCCTTGTGCTCTATGTTTGTTTTGTACAGACTCACACAGACAATATCAACCTCATTTAAATAGGTCCAAGAGCTAGTGAAATGCATTTTGAAATGAAAGAATATATGGATATCCTACTGTAATGACTTTTTGAAACCAAGAAATGTGAGCTCCAGACTTTGTTCTGAGAAAACACTGTGAAATTTTCCTTTTTCGCTGAAAACTTTAACCAAAAAGTTGCCACGTTTCACTGTCACATTACAGCAGTATTGTGCTATTTTCATAAAATTGCATTTTCTAGTTAATTTTATAGTAATGTATAATTTCTTTTAATTCTTTGTGTCCTTGTTCTGGCCAGGCCAGGGTTAATTTCTGCAGTAGCTCTGAGGGGCATGGAGAGGACTCAGAATTCTAAACCCACTCACAGCACTGCTCGAGGTGCACAGAGGAAGAAGGAGCTCCTTCTGGTCTGGAAAACATGCCTTCAAGAATTGAAATTACGCTTTTGCAATTGCTGTGTAAGTCAGGAATATAAGGACTGATAAATCCACGTATTTCTAATCAATGAATTATTCTATGAATCACACAATTCAGATTCTCAGCAGGCAAAAACCAAAACAGTTTCTGATCAGATCATCTTGAATTTCATGTCTGATAAAAACATGAAATGTAACCTTTTTCTTATAAGGAGTCAGTGTTGTGCATTCCCCTCCACGACTTTCAGTGATAAAAACCCTCAGCAAATGCATTTATTTCAAAAGTTTAAAATCAAGGTAAATGTTCAGCATTAAAGCAGAACATTTCTGATGAAATTCAGATTACTGCCTCCTAAAGATTGTAAGTCTTCTATCATATGATAGGAATCTTAAGTCAGGGGGAACATGCAAGAGTCTTCACTCATCTGTGTAAATGCAGCCTATTAATAGCCTGTAAAATGTTCTGTCCATCTTGTTCCTTTTCCTCTAGGTGCTTTGCACCATAAATCAACTTGTTGGTACACAGATCTTTACCAGGCTGCTACAAAACAATTCTGCACATGCTTGCACAGTTTCCCTCAGTTAAGATTTGTAGTGTAACTATTAAGACTGGCGTGAAGACAAGTTGAATGAGAGTTTAGGTGTGTGAAAACACCAGCTCCTTCTAGCAAGGACAAGATGTACATGGACACCAGATGTTGGTGGCACCTAATTAGCAGGTTATCAAGATTAGAGCAGGCTATTAGACATCCTCAAGACACTTAAGACAGTGAAGGCCTTACACATTTTAAAAGACAGATTTGACTTGACTAAAACTGTATTCCTTTGGAAATAATCTTGCCTGCACAACAGCACTTTTAGGTAAGAAAATTTTAAGTATTATTAAGCAAGGTAATTTCAAAATATAACACAGCATTGTATTATTTACTTAACTTGAGATTAATGAGGTCAGATGAGGACAGGACATGAGTAGATTCTTGTATATTAGTCTGCAATTCCTATCTTTTTTGCATAATCTCTGTCTGATCCCTTTACGCACTAAAATATTCTTGCACTTTGCATCTTGCATTTTTAGTAAGAAATAAACTCAGCTGATAGAAACCAGCATGATTTCCCTGCATTATGGCAGCTCTTTGACATCTGATGGTCTGGTCTGTGTTGGCTATAAAATGAATTACGGTTCTACTACTGCTCTCAGTAGTATTTAACTGATTGTCACTTAGTTACCTTTTTGAATAATAGAATAACTGCAAGGTCATCCACTGGTAGCCTGGAGGCTGTGGATGCACCATCCACAGGAAGTGTCCAAGGCCAGGCAGGATGGGGCTTGGAGCAAGCAACCTGGGCTAATGGAAGGTGTCTCTGCCCATGGCAGGGGGTGCAACTGGATGAGATTTAATGTTCCTTCCAGCCCAAACCATCCTGTGACTCTATGATTCCTGATAAAACAACAATTCTCTCCATAGAGCAAATGCAATCACAGCTGTTCTGTGTGTGACTGTCGCAGACAAACCCTGAGTGAACAAAACCACTCTAGTCACAAAGACCGAGTATGAAATAATAGAGCCAGAGTCTTATGAGTATATTTCCTTTTGTTCAGACACCTCTATGTGAGTTCCTAGCGTGACAAAAAGTATCAAATACTAAGATAATTTTATTAAAATTAAAAACCAATGCAGTGGAAAGGTAGAGAAAGCAACAAGGTTGATAGAGAGTTAATTTCTGGTTTTTAAAATGAAACGGGGCAACATTCTGTTGGATCTAATCACTAATAATGGGACAGGGTGACTGAGAGGCATTCCATGAGGTTTTTATTTCATTATCAGTCTCAGTAAAGGCAGAGACATAAAAGATGGTAAAACTCACGCCATAACAACAGAAGCCAGAGTTCTCTTTGTTCCAAGGCTTTTAAAAGTTTTTTAGCCAATAGGCCAATGCTAAAAGCTTACAAGCATCTACTTAAGCCAGTCAATAAACACTGCATGTACACCTTATGGCAAACAATAGTTGCTTGTTCTATACTTTTTACAGCTCAAAACCTTTCTATGCTCCAAGTATTTCAAGGCCTAAAATTCAACTCAGTTTCAGACTCCGTCTATGTAAGCTTATTTGCAACGCTATCAAAGCCCTCTGCTTTTTCACTTCCCACACACTTCTTTTTTCTTTAAACATTTCCCTTGATTGCCTAGGTCAGCATAAATTTGCCTCAGAAATTAACTACAACTCTCCTTGTCTTCCTCAGGGACTCTCAAAGTCTGTTGTCTGTTGTCCCCTTGTGACATGACTTTCATCAGCCGCAGCCAGAGGTGGGTGACATCCCTCCTACACATGGGCCTCTCCAGAAAATCAAGATGCTCTTAAACTCTCAGCACCTTCCCCAGGCCTTGAGGACTACAATAAGCAAATCAAGTAAGATGGTGTTGTCTGTCACTAAATTACACTCTTTAAATGCAGAATCATAAACTCACAGCCAATCTAGTCTGGTAGCTCTACTGGTCAAAGCCCCTGCTAGAAGCACGTGTGATTGGGGGTTTGCTCATGTTGCTCAGATCCTTGTTCTCTTGAACAATCAGTATCTAAAAACATGGGAATTCCATTGTGATTTCTAATGTTTCTTGATATTTTACCAAAAAAAACCAAAACAAAACCAAAAAATATTTGGAAGAAATGTTTAAATGCTTGCAGGTAATCTTGCTAGGTTTGCTGAGTTTCTGCAGGGGGATTGATGTTTTATCTGCATATGGTATATTATAGATACATGTCCAAAAAAAAGCAGTAAAAGAGAAGGGATCTTCATGCATCTTTTCTTTGAATGTTTTGCTTTATCAGTCTTATGTTTTTGGAAAGGGGCAGCTCCCTCACTCTAAAGAAAGGAAGTTCCTCTCCCAGTCTGTTCTAAGTAGAATTGCACTTAGTGCTAAAACCTATCAGTGACTTAGAAAACTGAGCGACAGGAGTAATTAGTGCCAACAGGATGAAGCTTCCTAAGTGGGAAAAATCAAGTAAAAAGAGAGCTGCATGGGAGCTCATTTCTTCCTTCAGAAGTGGAAATTGGTGAGAAAGGAAGACTGGGCTGCACTGCACATTTAGCATTGAACTGCTCAGCCTATAAAGACCTCAAAATAATAAGGGAAGGACTAGTTCAGCCTGAAAATATTTAAAAAGATTGACTAAATTATTTTGTTCAGAGTTATTTCAACACCAAATGGAATTAACTTTCCTTTTTTGCTGAACCTATGAGACAGAATTGTTGTCATTCCAGTAGAAAAAAGTCAGTGTACTTATATTTTTTCCACATCGTGAAGCACTACTGCACCAGTGTTTCCTTCTTGCTTCATAATCTTTGCAACTAAAAAGGGAAAATAATTTTTAACCACTTGGCTGGTGTTGTTGGAATGGTCCCATATAAGTATGTATGTGGAGTGTGTGACTGAAGAATCCCACAGGTCTCCTGTCAGGCACCATTTATTTGATTTGAAGGAGTTAACATCTAATTTCTTTAAATTGCTCTGAAAATCTAGTTTCCTAACTCCCTTTTCTCTGAAGGAGAAATCTTAAAAGAGTGGACAATTACACTATAATTATTGTATAACTATATAAGCATATAATTATATGAGCATCTGATTTTAATATATTAGAGACCTGGTAAAATTGAGGAAGTCGTTTCACTGTGGCTTTGCAGTGCCCATATCCAATGTAAGAGTCCTTTACAGGACATCATTTGGGATAGAAGATCCTGGGGAAAGGAGACAGAAGGAGTGAAAAAGGAGGAGTATCAGCACACTGAGAGCCCATGTAGCCCACCTTGTCTTGATAGGGTGATGGGGATGGGCTTTCTAAAATCCTCATTTGTCCCTCCATTGAATTAAAACTTGAACTTTGGGATAAAGAATTTTCCAATAACTTAAGGCAAGTCTTTCCGAGGTTACCTTTTGCCAGTATTAGAATATTGGGGAATACAGGTTAAAAGAGGACTATCTCATCCTCATTCAGTTAATTACTTTTTTTCTAATTTTTTTTCCAATTTCTTCTCCTTTGCTCACTAAAATAATATGATGGGTTTGTTTACTTTTGAAGTCAAAGTTTATGTGGTTTTCTGAATTCCATCTTCCGCTGGTCCATGGGAAGCATGTAAGAGAAGTGTTTAACTGCACAGTAGAGTGAAATCCTTCAACAACACATCTAATACAGACAGATATTTGAACATGGTTCAATTTGTCATTTTGCAAGAAAATTTCGGCTTTTTCTTATTTCCTTTCCATTACCATTAACAAACTGCATCATGCAATATTTTACATAGATAAAGGCTTTATATATTAAAATTAGGCAGTAGTTACTCCTTTTTCCACCACTTAGTAGATATCAGTGCTCTTTCCCAGTCAAAACCAAATTTAAAAACAGAGGAGCCTGATTCTGTTCCATCAAAGGCATTGGGAGATTTTCAATTGCCTCTAGTGGGATGTGGATCAAAAGTCAAAGAATAATTACAGCACTGGTAAACTTTTTATGAACAAACTAAATTCTATTTTTAAAAAACTTGTTTAGTGGGTAAAGTAAGTATAATATATTTATTATATTTAAATATTAGCAATGCTTTTATTACCAAGTGTCATATCTTTAATTGAAAAGTTAATTTAAGTTAGCTGCCATCTGAACAACTGGCTAGCAATTTGAAAATATGCTAAGTAGCTATCTTCATTTCCAAATTCTGCTTTTTCTCAGAAAGTTGCATCAGTGTTTGGAGAGCACTAGAAACCCATATGAAGCACATTGTACTGAGCAGTGCCACGAAAGTATCGTGTCGTCAGGGATTTGCCACTTAATCGCACATAATTGTGCAGCAAATTCATTTATTTTCACTTGTCTGCAAGCATGTGAATATGTGTCACTTTCCCATAAACTCCATTATTTTTCATTACACAGAGGTCTGATAAAACCTGCTGGTCATTCTTACCTCTGTATTGATCAGTAATGCTACATCATTTTGAAACACTAACAATTAAGGCTCTTGCTGTGAGAGCTCATGAGCTTATTGAGTTAGAATGTTTTCCATTAATTTTTTTTTCCAGTAATAACCTTGGTCCATTTGAGACACTGTTTAATAGTCCATAGCTCCTACTTTAATAGGAAACAATAATTGATTTCTACTTGTACTTGAATACTGTAGGCTATAAATTTTAACACATTTATTACCCTGTTAATGGTACACCTTTGGAAATAGTGATGGGAGGAAAGTCTGGGCCTTCACTGTTTGCATATGCAACCTTGAATATTTACAGGGTGTTTACTCAAATCACATAGACTACAAAGGAACTAATCATTTTTTTTTCAGGGGGAAAGACCCCCAAACACAAAAAAACAAAACCAAGAATACAGTATGATCCACCACAGCTCATTGAGACTGCTAACAAGCATGCACATCATCAAGCACTTTGTAACACGTCCAGCCACAAGTGTGTGAATAACACATACCTCCAAGAGATCAAATTGCACAAAGGGGGATTCAGGAGATCATCCATAAGGAATAAAACCAGCAAGATACAAAGGATGTTGACTAGCCAATAACATCAACCCCGTTGCTGTTGCAGAGCAAGGCAGGAAGACGAGCTGTTATCACTTGTTTAAGCATGTAACTGCTAAGCAAGAGCTAGCCCTTGGCTGTGTGTATTGGTAATAATCATCCATCAACTAAAATCCTTACTTTTGAAGCTAATTTATCAATATTTTCAGCTGTCCTGTCCCACTGATTCCCTGAGTGATATACAGATATATATATACATTTGTGCACCACAGTAATCCCAGGTGAGAAGGGGCCATTTCAGGTGATGTGGCTCACCTTCTGTACTCAAGGAGCCCATCTAGAGCAGCTTGTTTAGGACAGGTTGTTGCTCCAGTTGTGTTCTTCTGCAACAAATTTACGTGCAAGCAAAACATGAGGAATTATATAGAAATTTTACTATTTGTTTGCTTGGAACCGCTTGATTTTTTTTCTTGCATACTTCTCTGCAGCAGGAATTCACTGGGACGTGTAAGAAACTGATACTCCAGATGATTTGAGTGGAGAACTGAATTCTGAATACATTGATTCTGTATCTTTCTCCTGATTGACTAATGACACATAAGCTTAAAAGTTCATTTTCTTAGGATCCAAGTGATAGATTTGAATACAACAGAGGAACCCAAGCTCCACTTTTTCTTAATTGTACAAAATTTTGCTACTACATAATCTTGTAATTCTGCTTGCTCTGTAGCAGGCAGAGAGAAGACATTAAAATTAACATTTAAAATAATATTTTAATTAATAAATAAATAAAATTAGAAATATTCCATGTGTAATATTAATTTGAAAAGTCATCCTTTCCCTAGGAGACAGCCACTCGTATGAATTTTCTTGTCTAAATACCTGACAGAAGATACAGTTTTTAACACCACTATTTTATGAAACCTTTTTGCTTTTTTATTTTATTAGTATCACTCTCAGGAGCGAGGGGGAAGTAGGGCAAAGAAGACAGGGAGGGAGGAAGAAAAGAAAGAATGGACAAACATCCCTAACAATTTGCTATTTAGTAATTATATATAATTGAACATCCATGGTCGTATAAATTGCTGATTGTATGTGAATCTGCAGGCCAGTGCTTGTTTTTAAATATGATTTGAGGAAGCACCAGGGCAGCAGGCAGAAGGAAAATGATTCACCTTCTCTGCTAGTTCTCCAAATCAGTAGGCTGACATCAGGATACGACAGTCAGTCCAGTGCTCTGGTGAGGGAGGAGTGGGTGATGGAACACACAGAAGAATTGTTTATGTTATTTTTCCTTAGCTTTATATAAGTTTCATATTTAAAAAGCAACCACTTTTAATGTGTGTTGACAGTCTGGTCACAATGTAAATAGAATGAATGGTGTCCCCATCACTAAACATTTCAGAACAGGATGCAGTGGGGGAGGCAGAGAGAGCTGATAGATTTGTAGTAAAAACAGAAACAAGTGCCTGTAAAATTCTCAAGAGTTCAACTTTTCACCCTAACAATTCATATATATCTGAAGCAGGTATTTTATTAAAGCTTAGGTAAGCTCATGGAATTAGAGCCATATAACTAAATCTTTATGGAAATAATGACCATTGTTATGTAAGATTTTTGGTATTGACATTGTGTTCAGCTTTTGATAAGATAGTGCTCAAACCCCCAGAAACTCCTGGAAAATCTAGTATTTTAGTGGGTTTGTCATTATATTCATTTTAAGATTGGGCTTTCTACTTTGTTTTTGATATATTATAGCACTGAATTATTAAATAGATGAAAAATTACGTGCTACACTAGCATGCAGACTTTATTGATTAGGCCTCTTTACTACTTGAAAAATTTTTGAGAGCATCTTTGATCTCTTTTCACATTAAATAGGGACAAAAAATTATTAAATGCATTTTATATACAAGTCCTGCTTTGGGACAAGGATGCAGCTCAATGAGTTTTTTGAGATCTTTCACTTGCAATCTTTCATTTGAGATCTTTCATAATTCATTTCGTACCTCTTTTTCTTTCAGCCAAGTTTAGTTACATCAGTTTTTCTGTATGTCTATAAAATCAGACTCGTGATTTGATTTTTTTAATTGTGTTTTTCTGTTGAATTTAAATTGTGCTCCTTAACGATACTTGACTTATTGGTGCTGACAATGGCAGTTTAAAGAACCTGCAGCACATGTCCAGTCACAAGGTGCTCTTGCTGACATCACCTTGGAACGTGGCATAATTGCCAGATTTTTTGAAGAATCACTCATTTATGTAACTGAGGAAATAAATAGCTGTAATCCTGAGTATCTGCTGTTTCTTTCACAGTTATGTTTTAATTTTCTTCAGAAGTTTACAAGGGAGAAGTACATTATCTTTACATTAGGAGTTAATGGCTAATTAATAGGTTTTGTGTCACACATGATGATTGCAATCCCTGAACTCTACAGAGTTTTGTTTCTTGTGAAAAAAAAACCAAAACATAACAAACATTTGTGGAAGTTCATCATCAAAACACATAATTTCCTCTCCTTTTGAGTGTGATTTGCCTTTTTTTTTTTTAACTGAACTGGAAAACTAAAGCCATCCAAGAAATAAGATGAGATCGTTTGGCTTTATTTCATTTCAAATTTGATACCATTCAATGAGTACCATTGTTTATTTCAACTCTAAAGTGCAAAAAAAGTCATGGGATCTCAGATGATTAAAGTTAAAATTAAGCAACAAGAGCCAGAACCGTTTGGAGAAAAAGGGATTATGAAACATAATGAATGGACTGTGTGTTATTTGATGCAAAATCAACTTTATTAGACTTAATCTTCAGACTTGTTTTTTTTAAGATGTTCTGAGATAAGGCACAAATGATGGTAATGAAACAGGAAGAAGGAATAGGAAAAGCAAGATAGTGAAATTAAAGATACTGAAAAAAATCATTCTATTTCCTTGCTGTTTCTCTCTGAAAAAACATATAAATACTATATAGAATAAAGCTGGACTCTGCTAAGAACACTGTATTTGGTAACAAAGGCATTACCCTGTCTCAGCCATCAGGAAAAAATCTGAAACACTATTCCCTGGGCTCAAGGACCTCTCTTCTAGGGACAACACTGATCTGCTTCTGAATTATTGTATCAAAAGTCTTTCTTTCAGTCAAGAACAAACACTTTGCTCTAATACAGAGTGGGTAGAATAATTTATTGGCTTTAACAGTGCTTTTTTTATTTCTTGGCTGGCCTGAAAATTGCAGTAGAAAACCTGTGGCATGGTAGTTGCAGACAGACAGGTTGTAAAGAGCCCTTTGTACACATTCCAGTCTTGCTAAGAGACAGGACAAAGTTCAGGTATGTTAGCAGTTCAGCTTTATAAAGCTTAGTTTGTTTATTCAGTCCCCAAAAAAACCTAAAAAAAAAGTACAGGGAATTGAATTCTGTAGAGATGTTTTTTGCCAGCCGTGGTTACAATGTCTCTTCTCTGCTGTTGGAGGGAAAGACGAAAAATCTAGAAATAACATGTGCTGAAGTATGGGTAGACCTCACAGTATTTGCCATCTGTTGTTTTCAGCATCTTCCCTCAAAAGGGAACAGGGAAGAGAGGGAGAATATAGAATAATTCCTGTGATTCTGTAGGTGAAGTTTCCTATAATTTTTTTTTCAGGCCAAGGCCCTAAGCAACCTGATTAATTGAAGAGGTTAAACTGGATGATCTTCAAAATTGGTTTCTTGCATTCTCAACCATTCCGTGATTCTGTTTCTAAGATAAAAATGGAAAAAGTTGCAAACTGGGTGAGAGGAACAAAGGAAATAATTACACCTGGAACCAAAATGTGGTGTTAACAAAAGAGAGCTATAAACCATTCCATCCTTTGAAAGTACCACACAATTAAAACAGAAGGGAACTCAGGCTAAAAACCAGTTAGTTTTTATGCAGATTTAACACTTAAGCCTCTGGACATTTTTCAGTTTGTTAGAACATATTTGCTAATAGCTAATAGTGTTCCAAGCAAAAGTAATGCTTTTATAATACTTGCCTCTAAGTTTTCCTGTTCACTTGGCACTCTTTATTCTTTCTGTGAATAAATAGATTTAGTACTCTAATTGTGTATTACATGTAGGAGCTGTAAATAATGTCCTCTATACGGAAACAGGAAATAGCTTTCCTGGAAGTTGTCCATGTTTGATTTGGTCTCTAGTTAGAGCCAACATTAATCCCTAAAGTACAGACTGAGCGCAGATTTGTCCAAGGGATATATTGTGGATGGTTAGGCTGAGATCATAATACTTACGGCTGTGCCACTGCTGAAATTCTGTGTGGGGCCAGTGTGGTTTTAGCTCCACAAGGGTTCAACACATTCTGAGGGTGTCCAGAAACCTCCCAGAAAGGGGTTAAAAATAAATAGCAAGACAGCATGATCAGATGTGTGTTGAAAAAGCAAAAAGGTTTTAATTAAAGAGAAAATAACAAACTATACAAAACAGAAGAACAAAAGCCGTGCACAATGCAGGGAAGTCCCTTGCACATGCACCTGCACCTTGCATTGCCTAAAACTGCCCCAAGAATCTCTGAGCTCTCTCTTAAGCATTTAACAATTTAGAAGGGATTTTTGGCAAGCTGCCCTATAGAAAACAGCTCCATTTCTCGAGGAACAGCTTGAGAGACCAACAGGTGGTTTTATCCTGGCAATGGGCCAATTATGGTGAGGAGAGCCTGGAAGTTTCTGGTTCATCTTCCTTGTAAATTCAGAGGTGTGACTCAAACTCTTTTCCTAATATGAGAACATCCTAAGGGATGTGAGGGTGCACTGCAACATGTCACAAAAACCCCAAAAGTCTAAGGAAAAGTAACTGTAACCTGACCAACCTGAGAGGGTAGAGCTTCCACCAGCTTCTCCAACACTTCAATACCTGGGAAATGCATCACATAATGACAAAAGGCTCTGATTCTTATTGTGATTTAGTTCTTTAGACAATTAATCAATTAAGATGTTGCTGTAAGGCCAAGTACTTGCAGGTCCTGAAGGACAAAAGCTGGCCACGAGCAATGTGTACCCCTTTATTACATACAGGAGACATGTAAGATTTTCCCAATCATGGGACAATCACTAACCTGCCCAAGGTTTGTAGGGACAGGATAACTTTTAAACTGAAAGATGATGGCTTTAGGTTGGATATAAGGAAGATACTCTTTATTATGAGGGTGAGGAGGCCTTGGCACAGAGTGCCCAGATAATCTGTACTTGTCCCTGGATCCCTGGAAGCATCCAAGCCAGGTTGGAAAGGGCTTGGAGCAACTTGGAATAGTGGAAGGGAGCTTTCTCCAGGGCAAGGCAATTAGAACCAGATAACCTTTAAAGGTCCTTTCCAACCTGAAGTACTCTGTGATTCTGTGATTCCTTGTTACAAATGAGCAGCGATAGAGTAAGGAAAAATAACTTCCACAAGAGTTTGTTTTCATGCTTATAGTGGCCAAAAATATGGCTTCAATTTTGTTCTCTTTCCAGATTATGGTCATAACAGGAGTATACAAGAAAAGGGACTGAAAGAGAGAAGACATATAAAAATCACACTCTATCTGTTGTGCAGGAGATATTGACAAGTAGATGAACAGCCCAAATGACCAATCAGCCATAAAGAGGAATCACAAAATACACTGAGTTGGAAGGGAACCACAGGGATCATGCAGTTCAACTCCTGGCCCTGCACAGGACATCCCAACAATCCCGTCCAAGTCATTCCCAGACGTGATGAGACACTGATCTTATCCAGCCTCTGACAGCTACTAAACCATCCTGTGAAGTGCCACCTCTCCTCATTTTTCATCACCATCCCTTCCTCTCCAGGGATAATGTGTCCACCACTACACTGGGAAGACTGGAATAGTGCTTAACCACTCTTTCAGTGAAGAAATTTTCCCTGATATCTAACCTGAACCTCCCCTGTTGTAACTTCAGGTCATTTCCCCTTAGAATCACAGAATATGCTGAGTTGGATGGCACCTGCAGGAATCAACCAATTCAGCTCCCAGCTGCAGACAGGTCATACCAACAATCCCACCCTGGGCATCCCTGGGAGAGTTGTCCCAACACTCCTGGAGCTCTGGCAGCCTTGGGGCCGTGCTCATTCCCTGGGGAGCCTGGGCAGTGCCAGCACCCTCTGAGGGAAGAACCTTTCCCTGATCTCCAGACTAAGCCTGCCCTGACACAGCTCCAGGCATTCCCTGGAGTCCTGTCCCTGTCACAGAGAGCAGAGAGCAGAGCTGTCCCTGTGCTTCCTCCTGGGAGGATGTCGAAGAGCTCGGTGAGGTCTCAGTCTCCTGTACCCAGCTGAGCAGACAAAGTGCCCTCAACTGCTCCTCTTATGGCTCCTCCAGACCCTTCCTCCTCCTCGTGGCCCAGCCCTCAATAGTTCAGTGTCTGTTTTACACTGTAGCATCCCAAGCTGCCCCCAGCACTGGAGTGAGGCCACCCCAGGGCAGAGCAGAGCAGGACAATCCCTGCCAGGCCTGGCACCATGCTGGGCCTGGTGTCCCCAGGACAGGGATGTCCCTCCTGGCTGCCAGGGCACTGCTGGCTCAGATCCAGCTGGCCATGGACCAGCACCCCAGGGCTTTCCCTATAGCTGCTCTACAGCCTCCCCAGTCCATACACACAGCCAAGGCTGCCCTGGCCCTGGGGCAGAATCCAGCCCTTTCCCTTGTTAAACTCCCCACAACTGGTGATCGCCCATCTCTCTAATTTGTCGAAGTCTCTGCAAGGCATCTCTGCCCTCAAGGATACTCTCTCACTGCTTCATTAATTCAAGAAAAACAAGTAAAATGAAAATGAAACAAGCATCTAGTGTAGGTACCTCTTACTTCATTTATGTGCCTGCACACACAGAGTATCCTGATTTCCTTTACATGAGGCACCCAAATATTGCAGGCACTTTGGAAAACTTCATCTGCTTCTTGGATCATGAAGTATTCTTCAAAATGTATTGGCCAGAACTTTCTCAGTCTGAGATGTACTTAAAGTATTTTTAAGTTTTTTAAATCACACTCAGACGTGCTACAAAGGTCTCCATTTTCTATCGAAATTGAATTTAAGAAATAGCTTTCAACAGACACAATTCCCATGATATAATGGTGAAAAGAGATATTCCTAAGCAAGTTCAATATCTTTGTTGTCATTTCCTTCGAGAAAAGTCCTGAGACAAAAACATGCAGTGATCATGAGACTGATGCAATCCCAAAAATACACCAGGAAGCTGCAGCAGAGATGTTAATCTTGTTCTGAACAGAAATAATTTACTGCATCCCCAAATGTGTCTCAGCAACATATGTTTATAAAATAATAGATAGAAATATAAAAACAAAAAAAAAAAAACCAAAACCTGTAATAAGATTAGACTAGGAGAATTGTGAAATTGTGAGGTAAATCAGATTAATTTTCTCAAGATGATCACTGTGTCTGCTGGATATGAGATCAGTGTCATGGGCAATTTTGTGATAATTTATATTATAGACATACACTTTTGAATATATTCAGCTTTTGTTTATTGTTGTGTTTTGGGTAGAAGCCACTAAAAATGGGAACTGGATGACGTTGTATTAAATTTTGAAGTCTGTTAGGAAAGAGCAGGCTCAGAGCAAAAGTCTCTAATCTTTTCCAAAGTAGAGATAGTGCTTTCAATCTGAAGTTAGACTAATAAATCTTTGATTCCCATTCGGTTTACCAGTGGCCCCATTAAAGTTACAAGGATGTTCATAATTGTGGGTTTAGATGTGCCTGTACAATTTATGTTATTGGGGCCTTTGTAGCTGACTTTGATTTCAGAAATAAAACTAAAACCAGGAAAGGTTTCAACACATGCGTGAAGGTCCCAATGTAGATGTTGGTTTTAATAGCTGAGACTCTCATGCACTTGAAGATATATCGTATTATCTCTTCTACTTCTAAATTTTTAGATAAATTATTATTTCCTTCAGCTTAGAGAATCTCATATAGAGATTATGGAAGTTGACAGATATTTGAATAGTGATTTCTTTTAAAATGTCATTTATATTGTATCTTTAAAGAACCCCAAATCACAAGGCATTCAGTAATTATATTAAAAACTTTATGATGTCTCTCTATTCCACTGCTTGAAATATAAATTTTCCTTTGAGCAATTCATAGCTGCTTTTTAATAAGAATGTATCAACCTATGGTGCAATATGTCAGTGCTTTCAGACCTGTTTGGGTCACGTCACTTTATATAGATCAGCCTGAGGGATTTCATAAGGAAATTTTAAAATTTGAACTTGTTCATCTAATAATATATCTGAGACAGAAAGTTTAGATCCAGATTTGACTTTTTAAAAGTTCATCTGGTCTTCTGTTTCAGGATTATAAAGAGAAATATTCATGTTAAAAATGCTGAATGAGGAAAACCTCTAATTCTATGTATGTACCCATGCAAGAAGGAATAAATAGTCATTGGTCAAAACTTCTCCATTACTGTTAATTTTGTCCTCTCCCTCCCAGTGCAAGAGCTGCATCAGCCCTTTATTCACCCATTAGGTACAAAATTTAGCTGTTTATGGCTGAAAACATCTAAAAAGCAACCACAGCCCTACAACATATCCCTTGATGCTCCTTTCTCTGACAAGAGGGCTTTTCCTTTTGGAGTGTGATTACAAAAGTATTAGCACTACCATTCTAATGATTTTTTAAAATATTGTACAGAAAAATTATTTTCTAAAAACCAAATGGCCCAGCTAAAGACATATGAGTGTTGTACATTGAGTAGATGGCATAACTTCTGCTTTCCACAAGCTGAATTTATAATTTTTTACTTCTTCCACACAGAACTAGGGTTTAAATATTTTTTCTAGACCAGCATATGGCAGTGCTGCTCATCACTGGCATCTTCTATTGATAATGTATAGATGGGATTTTAACAAACCTTGCATTTATATGAATTGTAGAATTCTTATTCTACCTTCATCTCCAACTTTCATGTCCTGTGTTGCCACTTCATAGAACAGTATCTAACCACATGAAAATACACCTCCAAGAGCTAAAATTTCTAATTCATTTCTATTGCAACTGATATACTAAAGGCTTAATGGTACATTTTTAATGTTATAAATTTGGAATTGCTTTCTCTATCCACCTTCCATTTAAGATGCTTTTTTTCTCTATCCAAAACAGCGAACAAAAGTAAATCAGGCAGTATATTAAATGGTTGGAGACTGAATATCATCTACTGTGCAGTACTGAAGAATTATAGCCAGAATTTGGCATAAGGCTTACCTCTAATTCCCGTATACAATATTTTGTTAACATATATATACTACTCTCAGCATAATTTATTTTGAATTAGAAAAGTGAAGGAAACTTATCCAAACCTAAATGGGAAGAGCAGCGAGTCAGAAGGGAATCATCTGAATTGCTGACAAACTGGGACAAGTAATGACTGTGGCATGGTCACTAATGCAGGCTGAAATAAGGTGCTTGTCCTCTCTTTATGGGAGAGGGACAATTAATGATAAGATCTGGAGCCAGGACAGTCTGTGCATCTGTTCAGTGGTTCAAATGCAGGAGAAACTGATTACAGAACTATATATTCTTAAAAGGAGAAAAGGCCCTGAGGCAGCTCAGTGAATCCTCAAAATAAGCCTGGCAACAGATAACATTGCACCTCCAATTTAAACCAGACAGTCCACTTCTGGTGGAGAATGGTTATGTTGGGTTTCTAGTCCTGTTCAGGCTGTCATATCCTCAGTGAAATCCTTTAGAAAGGCACCCAAGAGCTAGAACAGTTTCTGTCTCATACCTACACGTTTTTCAGTGGTCTTCTGCTCATCTGTGTCCAGGGTCTGCTGTTGACCTCAGGCTGCTTTTTTTGCTACCTGAAATAGTAACAACAGGAAGAGGAAAGAGAACACCAATGGTAATTGAGTGATGTGATCTGAGCTACATCCAAGACCACAGGAAAGAGTGGAGATTTGAGTTTGCTATTCCCAAAGCAAATCTCTTCAAATTCAAGTGGAGCCAGACATTCACCCCAGGGTATAGACTACTCGTGCTGGCTGGAGTCAGAACTCACAGATTATCCTGTTGCATTAAAGCCTACATAAACTTTCTACTGGACCAGGTTACTTCAAGCCCCATCCAAACCTGGACTTGAGCACTTCTGGGAAAGGGGCAGCCACAGCCTCTCTGGGAAGAATTGGTTCTCAGACCAAATCTCTGCATGGCCCTAGCTATTACAAAAAAAAAAAAAAAAAAAAAAAAAAAAAAAAAAAAAGCCATAAACAAATGTACAACAGCATCAATAAACCACTATTTTCCTAGGCACAAAACTTCATTTCAGCTGCTTTTGATTGCTATCATTATAAATTATTCAGAGCTTGAAAGCATAAATTAATAGTGAAAAATTAGAAATTTTAAAATGCTTATTTTTAAACTTTGGATTTTTGCAAGCTCTCATCTTCTCATGAACTTTAGAGTTTGGCTCTCCAAAAAGGAAGCTGAAAAATATACGAAACACTAGGGCTTTCCAAGTGTTCTCAGTCATATTTAGACATGCTGTAAATTAAAATTCACCCATGGATTGCTGGAATTAGACAATGTTGTAGATAATTTAGGCATGTAGTCTCATATTTCTTGTGATTTATAAAGAGATAGTCTGCTAGCACTGCATATCTAATGCCTTGAGCTTTTTCTAGTGCTTTCTTTTGTTTCTGGTACTTGATTATCATTATCATTTTGAAGGATTAAAGGCATCAAAGATGTATTCCTCCATTTTTGCGCTACACTTATACTTTGCCTTATCTACCTTTTCGGTGCTGCAGAGAACATCTCTACAGCTCAAAACCTGACATATTTAAACTACTTTTCCCTTTGAAATATAACATTTGTACATGTAATGAAATGTTTTGAGAGATCCCAGACTGTTGCATTTCATTGACCTGGAGACATGAGTACAGAAAACGTGCAGAAGGTTGGAAGGAGGCAAAGCACTATTTCCAGCCAAAATGCTGAAAAATTATTAGCTGCCAAACAGAAAGATATTTTTAAAGTGTTATTTTAAAGCTTATCTCTTACTTTTCACTGTCCCTGTGAGTGTAAATTTATGGTGGCACTCCCAGGCTCACCTTGAAAAACCCTGCCTTAATTCTCAATACATGTTTGTACTTTACATATCTCTTATCCCTTTTGTAGTCTGCAACCCACATCTATAGGACTGTGGTGAACTGTTTCTCATCCTTCTACCCAGATCCTGGGCTTATTATCTTTCTGCTCTTGGATCTGGCAAGAAAATGGAAGACAATATCCATCTCTAGGTGGTGCAGAACCCACATGTTGGTCGTGAAAGGCAGGAACTCTTTCTTCACCATGGATGGAACTGGTTTTCTGTGGACTATTGAAGATGTTGTTGCTTCTATCTTCAGGCACTAGTCACATATAAAATTGACAAGTGGGCTCCTGACTGTTGGCAGACATTTCTCTTTCAAAGAGGGCTGCAACTGCATGGGAATGTGCAAGACAGGTTTGTGCTAGCCAATACCATGGCACTCACTGGCCAAGGAATTAGCAGGATGGGTAAAGCAATCAAAACAAGAAAACATCATTACTGATAGATCAGCACTCCTAATGTCTTACCCAATCACTCTACAACCTGTAGAGAGGCTTCTTTCTCCTCTTAATTCTTCTTCACTTTCCATCTCATGGCCACTGCAGCCAATAATACCTTTGACCTTCACAAGGTGGTCCTCATTGTTGGTGTGTATGAGGTGCCACAAAGTATATATCTTCATGTCGTCTATTCTACCATTTGGGTGAGGAAATTGTCTTCGATGGTCTCCAGGAATCTTCTGGATGGCTCATGCCCTGCTGTGCTGTCTCTCCAGTGGATATCAGAAAAACCCCACGAGGACCAGAGCTGGTCCCATCTGTCTGTAAAGTCCTCATCCACTTGTACTTTCCAGCTAGGCAGCCTGGAGCAGGCCTTTACCTGCCTCCTCTAATCCTGACCCATAAACTCTCCCTGGTCTCCTCATGCATCCTCTGGCACAGCTTCATGCACCAAAGATGTTTTCTAACATGAAGGGCAAGGCCATTGCCCCTCTTTGCATCCTCTCATTCCTACAGAGGCTGTATCTCTTCATTGCAGTGCTCTGATAATGATAGCCATTCCACCTTGTCTCCATGATCCCAAAACTAGATCCCTACAATTCCACAGATTGAGAAAATAGGGAGAGCAGCTTACCTGGGTTTGTTTCTGCACACCTATCTGGCCTCCAAACAGGCATAGAAAATAATTTTGTCTTTTTTTTTTTTTTTTTTTTATTTAATCCTATTGTATTTTAACACAAATCATCTTGGTACAGTCATTGAGACGCACATCTTTGACTTAATCTCACTCTGCTATCTCCTTTTTTACTACTTTTTTTCTATTAGTGGGTCACTACAGCTCAGGATATTCTGTGATTCTATAGTTCCTTTTTCTATATTACACTTGTAAAAGTGTATTACATTTGTTACACTTGTAAAAGCATGTTTCACCAAGATTCAGTTTCCTGCACTTGAATTGAGGGAAAATCTATTGAATGCCCCTAAATTTGTGTGCTTGTTATTGATCTAAGATATCACGGCTTCGCAACAAACAGTTGGAAAAAAACCACATTAATCTCTTCTGGGGTAAAGAAACCCATCAGCTTCCCAACGCAACAAAGCAGTGACAGATTTGGGTTGTTTGGCTCATCTTTGTTTAGCATACAGCTTAAGATATTGAACTATGTAATTAATGATATGCTAAAATATAATCTCCTTGGATTACCTTTCATTGTCAGTGCAGCAGAAAACCTGATAATTCCTCTTAAGGGCTTACTAAGAGAATTATCTATACTTTAAAGAGAGTTAAATTCATAGCTTCCTGAAAAGAATTTTATTTTCCCAATTACCTTTTATCTTCCTGCAGTTTTCCATTAGAAGGTAAAATAACATCATCTATCTCTGTTAGGCACCACAGTTCAGAAAAATACTGCTGAACCTTGGATGTCATTAGGATTAAATACTCTTTCACTTGTTGTTTTGGGAAAACTGAAACTTACTTTTGGAAAGATAGGTACAAGCTGGGTGTCACTTCGATTAATTAGACCCTGACCTCTTCTCTTCCCCATCTTATAAAGAAATCTGAATTAACATTTTAAGCAGGGATTACCATAATTAATCCAATGCACATTTTCAGAGAGAGAAAGCTGAGATGATGGTTATTAACTTAACAATGCAGAAATCAAATTATAAAACAAGTTCTCCCTCCTAGTTTAATTGTAAACTATATCCAGCCAGGGACTTGGGTTTTTTGAAGAAGGGATAAAAGTGATTTGTCTTGTCTTCTTTTCTGGCACAAGCCTATGTGCACTAGATGGTGTAGCTGAAAGCACCAACCCAGAGGCCTCTTTACATTTGGCTCAGCAAAGAGGTTTATAAGGATTCTTTCAGGATGTAGAATTCCATAGCAACAAGTTCCCATTGCTTTTAGTGGATTCTGGCTGCATGACAAGCTGAGTTTTATGTCTGTATATATGCTGCATGACTATGTAGATCACACAATGTATATTTATATATGTGTGTGTGTGAGCGCAAAGAATTTGCAGAAAAACTTTAAAAACATGTCTGCTCTCTTCCTCACTGTGATGCAATGATAACTTTGAAGCTGCAAAATGTCAGAAGATGTTGTAATAACTGGCAGAATTTTACATCCCTCTAACACCATGCCACAGTAGTTCAGTTGGTCAGAACAGGGTGCTGACAGCACCAAGGCTGTGGAATCAATCCCCACGTGGGCCATTCACTTAAGAGTTGGACTCAAAGATCCTTGTGGGTCCCTCCCAGCTCAGAATATTCTGTGATTGTGTGATTCTTCAGAGGTTTTAAATTCTCATCTCTGTCCAAAAGAGAAGTCTCTTTCCTTCAGCTAATGCCAGTAAATTGTGTCCTGTCTATCCACAGAGCGCAGTTATTTAACAGAACAACTGGTGATCCCTCGAGAGACAGTGTAGCAGTCTTCCTTAAATTATGTGTGCCAGGATTTTTATCATGGCTGGTTTCCAGTAGCTTTAGTACCAGACTTTTGTCACTTCCCTTGGGAAACGCTTAGAGAGTTAAAATCTCTCTATTAGGAAAACTTTCTTTGATAACTTCACTCTGAATTCACCTAAACTCAGAGAGAGAAAGAGAAGTGTCTAAGTCATGAAGTCTTCAGTTCAGGATATGAGGGTTAGAGTTCAGCATATCTTCCCAGCCTTTTTTTAAAAGTTTCCCTAAAGTTGTGGCACAGGTTTTGTGCTCTTCTGAATGTAGGTGGCCTTGAAAGCATGAGCCTGAAAAGAGATTTCTTTTTTGGCTGGGGAAAGGAAACCTGTATTCTTTTAAAAACAGACCTTTGTGTGACAAATAATTTTTTTTTCTGGTGTGTAAAAATACATCCATAAAGTTTTGCTTATGTTCTCAATTAAGGTTTATACATCTTATATAATATATAAAATTAGGGATGGAATGCACTGAGAGCTTAGAGCTACCCTACACAAACTGTACATCAACTGGTACTAATTAACCAATTCTGCTCTCTCAGGTCATCTAGTTCAAGCTCTGTCTGGCATATTTCTCAGTATTTACAAATGTGATATGATTTCACATAACTATTGACATTCTTAGCAGGCAAGTCAAAACAGTTCTCCAGTTGCACTCAATTTTGCATTTTTCAAGGCAGAAATTAAACTTATTAAAAAGGAAAAGATAGTGTTAATGCAAAATTTACAACAAGCAGTTTTTTATTTGTTTTCAAAACCCAAGCTGTCTGTGTTAATCTTGCAGAAAGTAAACAGCTTGAGATATATATATATATATATTTGTCATACTATGCTACTATATTTGGTAGAAATAAATATATGTAAATTTTAAATGCACGTATATAAAAGGATTCTTTGAGCCTCCTTCTCAAATTGCCTCCAGTTCATTTTTTCCCACCACAAAAGTACACAACTTATAAATTGTGTACTTTTAAGGCATTGAGAAGTCAGATTCAGAATTTCTAAGTGAAATAAAACTGAAATTCTTCTAATGCTCATCACCAGACAACATTAACTCATTGTTTATTTATTTACTTCTTTAAAAGTATTTCTGTGATAGCAAAAAAACATTAATGCTTCTGTATGTCTGGTACTAACTACTGTAACCTTTATGCCATATCCTAGTAATACATGGAGTTTACCCTGGATAGAAAAGCCACTGGATTAAATAGCAGCATCATATGACTAAATACTTTGCTAGCCCAGAGATGCTGTATAATTAAATATCTCTGGTCCAGCATGCAAGTTTTGTTGCATCTTGTGAAATTCCTACATGTTAAATCAGTGCTGATTCATTTTCCAGTGTATGAATGAGCAAGCAGACACAGGAAGCTTAGTCAACTTTAATCAATTTTTAAAAACCATTTAGCATCTCTAGTAAAGCATATTGCATAGATGATTAATGGCAGGCAAAATGCAAACAGGGAATATATTAGGAGGCAGCAATTAGAGGTTGTCTTGGCCACAGAATTTTTGAAATTGCCATGCAATGTATTTTAAAATAGTTGGAGAGGGTTCTATTAAAGTCATGCCTTGACTTTCTGTGGCTCAGAGGGGCGTCTCTTGCTGTTCTGTCCTCAAAATATGGTATGAAAATGTAAATTGTCAGAAAGGGCAGGACAAACAGGCATTGAAAGAGATTTTCTTTCCATCTCTAGTCATTTTCAACAAATTCCCTGCGTATTTCCATAGATAAATTTCTGGGAATTGTATGCATGATTACTTCTGCCCTTAAATTCTTCCACTGCTGCTGTTACCATTTCTGTGCATACCATAAGCAGCAGCTTTGGGTTTTTTTCAGAGGCATGATGCTTGAAAATAGGACAGGCAAATAGCAGAACAGATTGCACAGAGTCTGTACTGTCTCCATCCTTGGAGGTTTTTAAGCCCTGACTGGACAAAACCTTGAGCAACCTCATCTGAACTGCAGCAGAGACCTTCTGTGGCCCCTTCCAGCCTCAGTGGTTGCATGATTATCTGAAAACAGGGGAGAGAGGTGATGGGGAGAAGGATGGTCTCATGCTCTGTCAGGAGCAGAGGTGTTTGGGGGGATTTGTGTCATGATATCTCTCAGCTGACTCGTTTTTCCTTGATATGAAAGAGTGATATACCAGAATGACTGAAATTAAATCACAGAAGATGTAGGAAGGTAAAAATGATTCCCTGATGGAATGAATACAAAAATGTCATTTAAAATGCTTCTGGGTTGAGACCTGATATTTTGGAAACATTTATAATGAGTCAATCTAAAGATCTGGGATTTGAAGACCAAATGGGGCTTTGGAGATACTTGTCAAAGCTTGGCAGTGAGTAGAGGTAGTGGGTGAGTAGTTGATGTTGCAGTTGAACACCACTGACTGAGACAAGGAAAGTGCCTCAAGAGTGCAGGGTTCTGCTCCCACCCCACAGATCGAGGTCAACAGGCCAACAAGAGGTTAATAAACCTCATCAGAAAAGATAAAACTTTAAGGAGAAATACACAGGAACTGGTGGGTTTGGGTTGGGTTTTTTTTGTTTGTTTTGTTTTGTTTTTTTTCCCAGCACATTTCCTTAGCTCATTTTGTGCCTTTTGGATGAAAGAATAAAAACAATCCAGCTTTTAGAAAATGTCTGTTAATCATTTAAGCAGCTCACTGTGTACCAACTCTGAAAAAATAATTAATGTATAGTTAAGGTCACAGAGCCTGCTGCATTGTGATATTTAGAGACAGAGGTAGCTTGTACTCAGGAAAGTCTAAGACTGATTGTAAGTCTGTGTAGGCTCTTGAGGAAGGTGAGACCAGCTACCCAATTGAGACAATGGAGAGTTTTATCTTGTAGTAGTGTAAGTTATTAGCATTCCAGCTAGACTGATTTGACTGAGACACTCTTTTAGAGCTGTGGCTGTAGCTCTTCCAGTATTGTGGAACAACAATACTGGAACAACAAAATACATTCACAAGTCCCCAGGGAAGGTGAGACAAACCTTACAGGCTGCTGAGAGAGATTTAACATCTGATGATTGACATGACTTTCTAATGCCTCAGCTGTAATGTGTTGACTCCCCTTGGGCGATGTTGGAGTCCAGGACATCCCCTTGGATGACCTGGGACCCGAGGAAGGGAATTTGAGCCCTGGACAGGGGATGTGGAGCTGGTCCAGGGGGCTCAGAGACCTTGGCACAGAGCCCAGGAAAACACCAGGTTTGATTTCAGTCCATGGGAGAGGTTTCCAATGCAGAGAGAGGAATTACAAACCACCAGGATGTGAAAACAGTAGTTTAGCACAGTAGAAGATACAGAATTCAGTGGGTTTAGAATTTATAGAATAGAGGTAAATGGGGACAAGATGGTGGAATTTGGGTGGTACCTCGTGTCCTTCTCCTTCTTCCTCGTCCTCCGTCTTTTGGGATGGTGATGGCACAAAGTAGTTAGAGTGGATTGGGTCAAAGCAGAAATGACACTTTTAGTGTGGGCACTGGGCATTGGTACAAAATAGTAAATAACAGACACGTAGTTATCTGTATAAATGTAAGGGGACATCCCATCTGGGGGCAGTCCCCTCATGTCCCAGCTGCTGTCCGGACCTCAGCTGGGAGCAGAGAAAATTCTGAGATTCCAAATAATAAACAACATGAGAAACCTGAAAACAAACCTTGAGGACTCTGCTTTTTTATACCAGCGTGACTCAGGGCTTTTAGAGGGCCAAGGACTTTAAACCACCTCAATCTCGGGTGAGGACTCGCTCCTCTCCGAGAGGGCGATGCTTTCCCTTGAATTGAAAAACACCTTCGTGTAGATCCACCAGGATGAAAAACGACCTATCATTTGCGGAAGCACTTCTGTATTCCAGGTGAACATTTGCAGGATACAGTTAGAGGGGAAGAGGGCAAAACCAAACAGAAATCAGGTTTAATGTGAGAAATATTGCTTTCTCTGTTCTGGATTTGTGAAATTGTCTTTAATTTGAAGTAGTTTTGTAGCTGTCCTGCAGATGAGATCCCACTATTAGAAAATCTTACTGGTACTTTTTTTTCCTTGTCAAAGTATGCTGAAATTCAAAGAATTAATAACACCCATCATCTTGGGAATGGGTTGCCTGGGACTGCCAGGACTGTGTCGAGGAAGAATTAGAAGAAAAGAGAATTCTAACTTTCAGGACAGTGGATTTGGACCATTTCTGGTCCAAATTTCTGGACTATTCCTGGATTTCTCCAGAAAGGAACTGGAGAAGAGATCAGAAGATGCAGTTCTCCTACTGCTGAGGAAGATGGCACTTCTTGATGTTGTCTTGAAAATTCTTATGCTGCGTGGGGTAGCAGATAGAGCCCTGCTCCCACAATGGCACCCACACTGTTTGTTTACCCCTTGATTCTTGCCCAGAGGCCCTCAATGTGCTCCAGGCATTCCAACCCTTCCATAACACACTCTCCATCACCCCTCCACCTCTCCACCTCTGCCTGTCCCTCCTGAAGAACCTGGAACCTTACACCATGTTCCAAAACCTGCATGGTTTTAGATCCAAAAATTATTAGGACCGTGTTGCATCTTCAGACATCTATGAAGAGCTGCTGGAACTGCTGGCCTGGCCTAAACAAATAAATACAAAATGATCATTTATTTTAATGTGATGTAAAAAATAATTAATAGAATTTATTTTTCATTGGCTGGATGATTTTTTTCTGTGATGGAATTTGAGTCTTAAATGCTATTTGCACAATCTACTTTTTAAAATTAGTTCACACAAAAAAACAGAAAAACTTTTTTAGTAGTAAAGCCCAGCTACTTTTACATAATATGGAAAACAGGTTTTAAATCACTTCTAGTGGTTTTCTTCTCATTTTTAGAGTGTAAAAGACAAAGTTTTAATTAAATAAGAAATTTGGCAGGGAATACTTTACTCATTAATCTGGTCTGGCGCCTTCTGCTATTTGTATAAAAAATGGATTCGTACAATTTTGAAATTCATTCCTAATAAATGACCAATACTTATGTAGGTTTAATAGACTCAAGCCTCTAGTGCATGGAAAGCGGTCAAAGGGTTTTGAATTAATTGTATTCTTCACTGCATTACAATAGGGTCCAGTATGGTAACAGATGAGCATCCTAACCCCGGGATTTTTATGGTTATTCATCCAGACTTTTTCCATAGCCCACTATAAATCACATGAGTTCTGTCACAGAACACTGCAATGTGGGGAACTAAATACTTTATAATCTCAGTTGTTCAGTGTCCTTAAGATAATGCTTTATGAAAACCAGATGAAGCCAATGAAGTTTAACAGTTAACCAGCATGACTCTGAAGGAGGAAAAATACCTTCCAAGAAGTTTCTTAGGATGCTTTATGAATACAAAGTCATAGCCATACTGCAGCCGACTCACTGGGTTTTACAAGCATTACTTCAGAGCATGGATCTCAGCATGAACTAATTTGCTATTTTTTTTCTATTTTAGTACATACCAGTGCTCATAGCAGTTTAACAGACCGATGGAGGAGAATGCGCATATTAGTCTTCCCAACTCTGTGCTCGACACATAAACTGCTTCTGTTACCTAAAATAACTCTAATTAATCCTGTTCAGCATTTCCCTACAACACAGCACTTGATACTACAATTCTTTCCTAAGTAGTCTGAGCTTTACAGAACAGGTTTCTTGTTCTGTCATAGTGGTAGAGGCTCTCCTCAAAATCAGCTCAAAATATTAGTGTAGCCACAATTATTCTCATAAAAACTCAAGAAACAAGGAATGAGGTACCTGCATTTCTGGTGGACATAAATCTAATTTTAAAATGCTCTTCTCTATATCAAGGTTCACAACAACTTCTATTCTTCTACTCTGTGCAGGAGTAGAGAAATAATAGAATAATGAGACAATAGAGTTGAGAGAGTAGCTGGACTTGATGGTCTTAAAGGTCTTTTTCAACCTAAAAATTTCTAGTATTTATTGACTACATCCTCTCTAAGCAAGTAAGTATTTCTGGGCATCTCAGGAAGACAGATCCTATACATTCAGCACAGCAGAGCCATGATGTTTTTCTGCTAGTTAAGGAAGCAGAAATTTCCAGGAAATGTACAGGGATCACACAGTGGGGAATGTTAGACTGTTTCTCTATCTGTGTCTCCTTTCAGAATGGCAAGGGCTTTCTAGAAAATTGAAGTGACAAAAGTTCTCCTTTGTGTTAAAGAAAATTGAATAAAAACCGGGTAATGGATGAAGGATGTTGTGTATAAAGCATACTGGAGTTTTCATTCAGCAACTGAGCTCTAGTCCATGAGGTAAATACAGATGATAGCACTGTCAGACATGCCTCTGCTGACTACCATACCAGATGTTTCAGGTGTTTACATTTTTATCCTTATTAAACTCTTGCAGGGAAAAAAACATATGTTCATCACTTATGGAGATGTTTTAAATATAAGTAACATTTTTCTTAGTGTTGGAAATCTGTTTCTGATGTTTTACCTTTTTCCTTTCTTTCTTTCTTTTTTTTTTTTTTCTTTCTTTTTTTTTTTTTTTCAAAGGAGAAAATTACATGTTAGAAAAAACACTGAATGAGTAATTCACTTCAGCTAAAGTCTGAAGGTTTGCCTTGATGGAGCATCTCAAAAAAGTGAAAACCCAAAGGACAAACTCCTCCAAACCCTCTAGTTAATGTTTGCCCCCAGGTCTAATTGATCATTAACCTTTCAAATTACTTTACATTATGATTTTCAACTGCCTGGGAAAGGATATTCTTCAGGGAACTACATATCCATTATACTGTAAATGCCTCTAAGAAAAAACCTCTGGCCCGTTTGTTCTAGCCTGGGATTTTCTGGTCCATGGGAGATTCCCTCCAGCTTTTGGCCACAGAGTTGGGCATTTGTTATGAGGAGGTAGAAAGGAATGACCACAGGAAGAAAAATCTGGTTTGTTTGCACAATCTTTTTTTCTTAGGTGTAATAAAAAATGATACATTTTCGTAGACTGTATATTCAGCTTTTGTTTTGTGATTTATGTTGTGTTCTGTCAAGTAGGATGAATGGATCAGGTGAAAGAGCAACTGAGCATGCAAAATTGCAGCAAATGTGATGGAGTGGTGGAGCCACCATCCCTGGAAGTGCATAAGAAATGACTGAACATGGTATTTAATGCTATGGTTTAGTTGACAAGGGGGTCTTCAGTCACAGGTTGGACTCAAGGATCTTGGGGTTCCTTTCCAACCTTAATGATTCTGGGATTCTATGAGAAGAAATGGTATCACATTGCCATCAAGTGTCATCCAGGCCTTAGGGGCAATGGAAAGGAGCTCCCAAGGTTCAGCAAGGAATGGGAATCCTTCTTCAGCAGCAACCAGAAGATTGCTGAGTGGTGGAAATTAAATTTGGAAGCAAGAACTCACCTGGGATTTAACCTGGAGGCCATAAGAGCAAGATAATTGACTGTTAAAAGGAATGTTTTTGAGTAGTGCTATGTTCTGATTCTCTTAGAATATATATAAAGAAACTCAGTAAAATTTCCCATCTCTATACACCTTACAGGAGTCACTTGCCCTTGTCTCCCCCTGACTGGGCACACAGGAATGATCACAACTGGAGGCTACAGAAGGGCTGCTCAGGGAGACTTGATAGTACCTTGTCTCTTGAGTAAGAAAAGGAGCCAGGGCTACAAGACCTCTGATAGTGAGGATAAAGGACAGGCAGCTCCTCCTCCCTTGTTTTCTGCTGAGTTCTTTTGAAATGAAACCTTTTTCATGTGAACAGTATTAACAAATACTTTCTTATACCAGCTGTGTCATAATCTCAGTCAATATTAAGACTTCTCTATTGTTGCAGGCAAAAGCTGCTTAGTTCACGTAGTTCGCTCTAAATCAGAATTAAAGTGGTTTATTGATTTAGGAGCGACATATCATTTACCAGCAGCAAGGAACTCTGCAACTGTGATCACTCTTAGCAATACAACAGGCAAACAAAAAGTCTAGACACACACAATGTCAATGAACACCTACAGAGTTCCCAATACCCTTCTATAAGTAGTACCTAAAAATTCATTTTCCCCTCCCACTTACGCATTCGTCATCCTCTTAAATGGGATCATTTTTCCAACAAGACCCTCTTCAGACATCTCTGTATTTTCAATTCAGACACTGCTGACCCTGGCATTCTCATCTGACATTTTACTGTCCAGCACTTTGGCCAAGGCTGTGCCATGGGATTGACCACCTCATAGATGCTGTTAATGTGTTAATTAACCTGAAATGGGTTAATTCATCTTCATCCCCTTTTTTACCTGCAGGCCCTTTTCCTTTAATGACAAGGCTTTAGCTATTTTTGCAATATTTCGTTGATATTCTCCAAATTCTGCATGTCTTTTCCTGTTAGTCTGCCCCTTCTTTTATTTCTGATATATTTCCCCAGATAATTCTCAGCAGCAGTGCAGTCAAGGAGTTTGCCTTCAATAGATTCAAAGCAAAGGAAAAAAATTATTATTTATTGTTGTGTAGCTTTCTTTGTCCATCCCACATATCATTGAGGGAAGGAAGATTGAGAGGAAGAGGAAGTCTCCTAGGTACTGAGTTTTCACTGAGGGCAGCAGAGAAATAGAGTGTTCCTGTAGACGTATTGGCAGATCAGCAGGCGCAGTTCAGTGAAGAATTGAGTGTTAAAGACAAATTCTATTGATCTATAATTAGTACTAGACTCACACATGCAGCCTATTAAGTTATTGGACACATCTCTAATATAAAAAAAATAAATGAAAAGCTCATGTTGCTGTGCAAAGTCCCAAGTCTTCAGCTATTAACACAATGTTGTGCTCAAAATTTGGTAATCTCTACAGCTCAAAGCTGAGATTTCAAAGCATTAAATCCCTTCTGGAACACTTGTGGATGGTTGTTGGGTTTTTTGTTGTTGTTGTTTTTTGGGTTTTTTTGGGTTTTTTTGGTTTTTTTTTCACTCCTGATGCTAAGACAGAGATTTACCAGGCTTCAAAACTCATTTTCTCCTCAAGAAAAAAAAAATCCTTTTAAAATGTCCTTCTAATTCATCCTTATGAGGGTTAAATGCAAATAAGTGAAGTAATTCTGCACTCATTCATTCATTCATGAAAGGTTATGAAGTGATACCATTGTTATCCATCAAAATGGTGGTTGAGGAAGAGAATGAGACTAAATTGCTGACACTGGGAAGAAGCACATCTGGATATTGTCAGGTGCCATCCTCCTGCTCAAGCAGGATAAGCTAGGGCTGGGTGTGCAGAATTTTGTCCATTTGGGATTTTAATACCCCCCAGATTGGAGACTCCAAAACCTTCCAGGCAACCTGTTTCCCTGTTTCAGTGTTTGATTGCTTTTATAGTAAAAATGTGCTTTCTTCTGTTGAGACAAAATTTCATGGGCATAAATCCATTCAGGTTTTTATATACTTAAAAACTTCTCCTCTGAGCCTTCTTCTCTCCAGACTAAACAGTCCCAGGCCACTAAATGCCCCCTTTGTGGGAGGGATGCTCCAGCCCCTTGGCCATCTTTTTGGCCCTAAACAAGGTAACTAATTTTCAAGAGTCTACTATAAAATTTGCATACTCATTGCCAATTTTTTAATATAAATTAGATAATTTGTTCTGTCTTTTTTCCTTCAATCCTAAACTTGTCTTCCTCTGAGGCTCCAGGAGCTTTCTGTTTTCCTTTAAGTCACGGTATAGAGGAACAAATGTTATTCTATTTTTCTTGCCATTAGAACCCCAGAAGGTCCACTCAATGAGTCTCCACTCAAATATATTGTTTTATTCCTGAAATCTTAAGAATCAGAAGTCATGAGCTTAAAAAGGAGCTCTCATAATTTCCTTTTCCCCATTCCTCTTA
This sequence comes from Sylvia atricapilla, assembly GCF_009819655.1. Taxonomy (NCBI): domain Eukaryota; kingdom Metazoa; phylum Chordata; class Aves; order Passeriformes; family Sylviidae; genus Sylvia; species Sylvia atricapilla. Next base: position 7,416,403 of record NC_089148.1, read on the forward strand.
AACACACAGCTAATCTGCAAACAGAAAGACATCTTTGTTTTCCTTCCAGCAGGATGCTCCAGTAGTCTAATCACATTAAAAAAACCTACAGTTTTCCCCCAAGCACTATCAGGCAATGCTCCCTATAACTTTGAAGCTTTGAGTAAGGTTAATAATTTGAAGATAATGCTGTTAAAACTCTTGTTGGTCTCATTGGTTTGCTAGAGAGTCTTTTGGATTGATATATGGATATATGAATATGTGGAACAAGAACATACCAGCACCATGAAGATATCTTTGTTGGTTGTACAGACAATTAGAGCTGGTAAATCTCTTTCTTATATTTAACTGCCTCTAAAAACTTGAAAGGAAACATTACCACCTTTTCAACAAAATTAAGAGCTTTCAGCCACAAATAGATATAAATATTAATAAATAAAATTTTAGAAATTAGAAATTTCATTCAGATTCTTTTTTTTTCATTTTTAATAGTATTTTTTAGAAAACAAATTTTTTTTCTGACTAGAATGAAGCTAATTTAACTTGACTTTATTTCTGGTTTTATTGAGATAGACTCACTTTCACACAATTCAAAAAGGGAAAATACTTGAAAGAATTTTTTTCTAGATATAAACATTTTAAGTTCTCTACCATAAATTTGAGGGTTTTAAAAAGATCTTTATATTATGCCAGAGACACTATTACATGGAGCTACACTCCTGTAATGTCCTATTTGGAGTTGAAATATTTTATTTTCATTTTATTGTTATATCTCTTCCACAATATCAGCAAACTCAATAGATTTTCCACCCTGATTTAAAAGTCTTATTTGTTGTCTTTTCAGAGTATCTTTGCAGATTGGAACTTGTAATGAATAGGCTTGAAATTCTGACACTGATGGGTAAAATGTGTCAAACAGTTCATGAGCTTGGACTGTTGACATGACGTGCCTTAATGGAAAAAATACTAAAATGGCAAATCATATTTTGAATGAAGATTTATATTCTCAAATGGAGATCTTTTAACTGTCATCTTTGCAAAATTATAAAAGCCAGTGGAAAACTAATACAAATGTAAAAATATTGATTTCCCACAAAATAGAAAGTGATTTTCAACCTGTTGTATCCTACATATCAATCAATAGATTAAGTGGTTATGTGTCTGTCAGTGTTTTCTGGGATAATTATTGTTATTATCTATGAAATTGTGTTTTCTTTCTTTCTTTTTTTCTTTTGTTTTTTGGGGGCTTTTTTATTTGTTTGTTTTTTTGTCTGGGGTTTTTTGGGGTTTTTTTGTTAAAGAAAAGACATTCAAGTGATACAAGTCTATTTCTCAGACTAGTTATCTCGCTGCCATAACCCACATGCATATCTGAAAAATATGACTTTCCAAACTCACAGCTGGGTATCCCTGGGTGTCCCTGTGGGAAGGGAAGGGAAGGGAAGGGAAGGGAAGGGAAGGGAAGGGAAGGGAAGGGAAGGGAAGGGAAGGGAAGGGAAGGGAAGGGAAGGGAAGGGAAGGGAAGGGAAGGGAAGGGAAGGGAAGGGAAGGGAAGGGAAGGGAAGGGAAGGGAAGGGAAGGGAAGGGAAGGGAAGGGAAGGGAAGGGAAGGGAAGGGAAGGGAAGGGAAGGGAAGGGAAGGGAAGGGAAGGGAAGGGAAGGGAAGGGAAGGGAAGGGAAGGGAAGGGAAGGGAAGGGAACATCTTTCACTGTTAAAACCTGGTTTAACTTTAAAAACTTTTAAGAACTCATTCTAGTTACAAAAGTACTGCTGTTGGGTTTTTACCCAAGCCTATGCAAAAAAGGTTGATTGAAATGTCATGCTGAATATATAATTTTGCATTATATAAACAGTATATATTAGGGAAGGAATAATCAGTTGTGGAGTTTTTTTTTCAATATTAAGATAAAATTCAGTATTTTATTCTTTATGTAACACAGACCATAAAGAAGTTTTTACTCAGCCATAGGCTAGATATATTTTGACCCAGTCTTGAGTCAAGTTGATAGACTCTTTTATCTTTCCTTCATTCTGTGGATTTTAGTATGAAACTGAAAATGAGCTGATCCAGTCATGTGAAAACATTGTTAACATAACCTGCCTTTCTTTTACCTAAAATAATACAAATATATGACATAATGGACCATTTTGCTGTATTTGAGTATCTCTTCCATCCTCCAAACACGCAGATGAAATGTGTTTGGGACCAACCACAGTAGTATCACTGAGCAAAGGTCGTAAGTGAGCTGTCTGTTCTGAAATGCTAATCTTTTTTTCTGCTTGCTTGTTTTTACCACAAAGTCTATCACTGAGTGAATCATTCAAATTCCAGATGATGTCTTGTCATTGCCCGTAGTGGGCAATTACCTACTTTTATTGGGTCGACCTGAAGTAAAACCAAAGAAGGGGGAGAAATTATCTCAATAACATCGTCAAATTGCTGCTCCTTTGCTTTTATGGTAGCTATATACTTTCAAAATTTCCTGAACTCATGTAAAATTATGCATTTGATCTCATGGGGGTAGAATCACAGATTGACTGGGAGAGAAGTTCATCTTATTCCAACCCCCTGCCATGGGTGGGGATCCCTTCCACTAGACCAGGTTGCTCCAAGCTCTGTCCAACCTGGCCTTGGACACTTCCAGGAATACTGATTAAATGCTGTTTTCTAGGGAACTTCCAGATGTTTTCTAGGCAGTGGAGAGCACTCAAGGATTAAGAAACCTAGTTTAATGAGATACCTAACCAATTTTTTTCCCTGCCAGCATCTTATTGTAAAGAGGTAGGTATGTCTATGAATGAAAGCAATTAAATTACATGCTTCCTTTAGTAGGTCACTGAACCCAGCTGTAATGAATAAGCAGAGTGACGTTGTGCTGCTTTTGTTTCACAGAGCAGGCGGCTGTTTTTGCTCTGCTTATCTCCATTTTTAGGGCCATTTTTATGACCTGCATTTGTGAATGCATCTCCTGTTCTCAAATCTCCATCAGTAGTTCTTGAGACAAACAATTCTGGGCAGACAATTATCATTTTGTCGCACTTGTCAAAGTCTTTACGTATCACTTTTCCGTTTTGAAAGACACATTTTAATCCACTTGCTTGTCATTTTGTGTACAGTCTAAAAATAAAGCATAGAATCCTATAAACACATTTCTTGTGGCATAGTTCATGTAGCAATAATTTTAACAAAAGAATGCCTTCCTACAGACCAAAGACAAACTTTAAATGATTCATAAATAACGTCAGGATTTAATTTAGGCCCTCTGAATGCACTGGCAAACGTGAGGTAGAAAGCAAGAAATAGAAACAACTAGAAAAAGGGCAAGTCAGGGGGAGAGAGACAGTGGGACAGTGGGACAGAGAAATAGATTAAATTGAACATATCAGCATTCTGTGGCACCTGACAGCATCCCATTGGTCCTCTTCCTCTGGTCTTCTCAGTGGTGAGGGTACCAGCCTTGTCAAAGTGATGGTTGCAGGCTGGATCCCATGGCAGAAGCTCAGAAAACGGAGTCAAGATTCAGGTGGGACAGCTCAGGTACCTCCCCTGGCTATCCCCTCCAGACTTTTACACTGGATAATGTAATCACAGGACACTGAGGACACTTTCTAAGACCTTCCAGTTGCCTCTACACCGGTGAGTTAATTACTGCCCATGAGCAGGAATTGATCTTTCATGCTGTGTGTGAATATCCCAGTACTTCTGCAGAGAGGAGATTTCACAGCTGAGCCACTTGTGTAAGGACATCAGAAGAAGCACTATCCCAGCTTGCAGGATTTGCCCTTATCTTGTTCAACACCCAGCTGCAGCCCTCAGGGATGGGTGGGCAGGCCTTCACACCTGGGTGGCAAAGTGGTTGATTATTTGAGTCATTAACAATTAGCAGTCCAGTCCCTCATTGTCTTGGGTTGCAATATGTAACCAAAAATGTGTATTCTGTTTGCCATCTGTTGAAATTGGTTGGGGAAGTGTTTATCTCTTGTATAACCCATTCCTCATAACTCTGAGGGAACAACGTGGGTGTCTTCTGTTAATGGGCAGCTGTTCAAACCAGGAGGGGCAGTGTTCTTTATCTCTTCCAGGACCCATCCTCCCTCCAGGGGATATCTGCTGTTAATGGGCCATCGAGGCTCACTGCAGGGCTGATACAATTACATCATCCCACTGGGAGATGCTCCACCCAGGGGGAGGAGCCAAGCATTCCTACCTGGATAAAAACTGAGATTTAGAACACCAGGACAGCCTGTTTGCACTGAATTCCCAGAGGAAGGCTGAACCCATCTCACCACCAGTGGACCCTTCTACAGGGTCATCTCTGCTCCAACAGAACCACATCTGTCACACAGGAGGACTTGATTGGACTGCTCCCAACATCCTGACCAACAGGGTGTCATATTCTGACTCTGTCAGGGTTTCTGATTTTTTTTTTGGTCTGCTTGTTTTCTGTACTTCTACATTTGTATTTTTTAATATTCCTAGTAAAGAACTGCTATTCCTATTCCCACATCTTTGCCTGAAAGCCCCTTAATTGCAAAATTACAATAAATTGGAGGGAGGGGGAAGCTCCAACTCCTTGGAATTCCAAGGGAAGCTCCAGCTTTCCCTGGCAGAAACCTGTCTTTCAAAGCCAAGACACTCATGTATCCCACCATGATCCTCCACACCCACAATCTGCTACCATAGCACCTGCTCAGGGGGATGGAACGGAGGGTGGAGCAGAGTGGAGACACCATGTCCAGGCCCTGTTGGAATCTTCAAAGGAACTATGTGGCACTTTCCAGCTGAGAGAGAAGATGTCCTGCTGGTGACTGGGGCAAAATCAATCTCCTCGGGTGAACCAGGCTCATTGTAACCTAATTGCAGTATAAATACACTCCTCCACCCCAGTGTATACCTGCCTCCAAGGTCCACCCACCTCTCACTGGGCATGTGCTCTAGATCTTTTGACTATATCTTTAAAAGAAAAGTGAGAGAATTTTACACCAATCAGTAACAAAGGTATGTATGACTAGGTCATTCAGGCTCCACCTAAACACAGAGAAATCAAATAAAAACAAGGAAAGAATGGGGGAAATTTAAGGAAGAGTCCACCGTAACTTGGGATCAGCTGACAGGCTGAACCTGTCTCCTCCTCTATTGAGTGAGAATCACACTGTCTGCACTGGATACTTTTATTGGGGATTACAGCTTGTCTGTGTATTGCTTTAAATACACTTTTGCAGTCAGACACTATCACTGACAATCCTGGAACCTTAACCTGTCACAATTTGATATTAATAAAGAATGGTACTCTGTAAACTGTCGCTGTGAATCTTTCCTGGGCACTGGCAGCAGGGAACACAGTCCAATAAAGGGGGAGAGCTACTGAGGGCTCTCCCTTGTGCTGTTGGCAGAGTTGAGGAAATCTCCCCTTTTCACATGATAGCACATATATGGCATGACGTGCAGAAAATTTTCCAGAAAAATACTTTTGACCACATTAGTATTTAACATTGATTAGTCTATTAAGCTGATGACACAAAGAAATGGATTGGCACTGCCAGTGCCCCTCATTAAACTGGTATACAGTTAATGATATATATGATGTATATATATATCATGATATATAAAACAGTCTTTGTACAGTATTTTCAAAAATATTTTCTAAGTAAAAATACATTTTGAAGACTACTGTAATTAGATATTAGCAGGGCTGTGGCATTCTATGCACTTGTTTAAATATGCACATTCAATTCTATTTTTATCTGTTCTGCAAAATATTGCACTTGCTTTTATTTTCCATTATTTAATTTCAACTTCTATGTCCTCTCTTAATATTTCTATGGCATAGTGCCATCTTGGGGATGCTGTGAGCATCTGAAAGGACATGAAACAGACAGAAAGAAAACCAAAATACTTTTGCTGCACTATGTTGTTGGTGGATGCTAAGACACTAAAAAAAAATGTGACTGAAATCTAGGACTCTCTAAAGTACCAAGAGATCACTGCTAATGCCACGTCTGTAGAAACTATCACAAATTCTTGAAATGCAGCATGTTAGCTGGTATTTTAAATTTGTGAATTCCAGAGTATTTGACAACAGAGAATATCAGCTTTTCCTTTAAAAGTACATTTCTCCTCCAATTAAAGAGAAACACTGATGTAATCCTTGAAGATTTGGAAGCTGGATGAGAAATTGTATTCTGTTAGGGACAATTGCGCTGTTTTGGGGAACCGTTTTTGTCTTGATTTCCAGTAATTGATAGATTTATAAAGAGATGGTTTCTTCTTAGAGTGTAGAGGAGGAGTGAAAATACAGCAGCATTGTTTCAATCACATTCTTGTCATTTTTAGCTTGAACTTTATTAGTAACTGTCAGAAGTTCAGAGCATAATTTGAGCTTTCAGGACTGCCTCTGCTTCCTTGATTCCCCGAAGCAAAACCAGACAGATCTGCTGACAGTGCAGTGCAGGCATGGGCTACTATTGTCCTCAAAATATTTCAGGGTTTTATGTCCTGTGGTGTGACCATACCAGGGGACCACTGCTCCATCACCCAAAGCAAACACCAGATTTTCCTGTAACATTCATTTGCTTAACATGAAGAAATGTTCTGCCTAATGGAAACTGCTCGTAAGTTCTCTGGAAAGAGATTTCCCAGCACAGCTACCTGCAGCCCTAACACAGATCCATACCCTGCAGCTCAAGAAGTAGTTGAGAAATTCCAGCCTGAATTAGTGCTGCTGCTGCTGCTGATGATGATGAGTTTGCTGTTGAGTGAAGAGCTGGAATATGTACAGGAGATGGTTCTCATTTCAGGAATTAGCCCTTTGATCAGTGGCTTTGGAGAATATTCTCATGGTCTCCCCAGGTGCAGCTTCTGTTTTTTCCTCTTAGCAGCTCAGAAATGAGGACTTGTGCCAGAAGGTGCTGCAATGGGTCCAAGATCACCACCTCACCCACAAGACCTTCTCTGTTTGCAAAGGAGGGCCCAGCAAGGCACCTTCCCTCACCAGGTGTGTCAGGAAGTTCTTTCACACACTCCAGGAACCTCCTGGATTATTTCCTCTGCACTGTGTAATGTTTCCAGCAGACACCTGGAAAGTTGAAGCCCCCCACGGGAACAGGAGCCAGTGATAACAAAACTTCTTACAGCAACCTCCACAAGGTGTTCTGCCATCCTTCATCCTGGTTTGGTGGTCTTCTCCAAAATCCACCAGGCCCTAGCTGGCCTTGTCTTTGATTCTCACACACAAACACAGCCCTCTCCTCACCATCATCAAGCTGCAGACCATCAAAACCCTCCCTCACACACAGGGCTGCGCAGCTGCCTCTCCTTCCACCCATTGTACCACCCCAGTCGTGCCAACCATCCCACCACGTCTCAGTGACAACTGCATCACAGCTTTCCTGCTGAAGGAGGGTATTGGTTAGGAATACACATGCTCCAGGGAAAAGGTGAGAGAAAACTGACTGTGCTTTAAATGCTGATTTGTGATGGATGGCTTGGGGAAGAGCTGCAACAAAACCTATGAGCAAAAAGGGCAAAGGGAGTGAGCAGATGTGTGTTTAGAAAGAGGAGAGGATAACTCAGTGCATGACCTATCAGAGGTGAACAAAAAGAGGCTCAATCTGTTAAAAAGTTTGTGTATTGGTTCATTAGGCACATAAGGTTAATGGTCAGGACGCACAGGCATTTTTTTGTTCCTTAGAAATGGAACAATGAGAATTAACCACTTAGCTAATATAGAAATAAACACAAATATATGTATATATATATATATCTGTATGACGTCTGGGGGAGATGCAAGAGGAGGATGTGAAAGAGAAAACAGAGCAGCACCCAGGGGTTGGAGCAACAAGAAAGGAACATCTCCAAAATCTACCCTTGAATCCTGTAATTCTCTAACTATCTAGAAGCTATCTGCTTAATTTAAAATTATGACAGACAACTTTCTTCTTAAAATGAAAGCTGTCATATTTATAGATAAGGCTTTTAAAATCCTTTGGGTATCAGAAAGGGTGTGATTCTTAAAGGTGTCTGTGAAATACCTATTGAAACTGTCACATATCAATATCCAAAATGCAATGATAACTTTCGAATCACCACAAGATAAGTATCTGAATAAGTTAAGGTTCTGAACAACTTGCTTTTTGATAGATGCTTTAGAATTATATTAATGATATTGTGTTACAAAGACACATAAATTAAACTCTCTAATTTTATGGAAGCAAATCTTTTTTTCCTTCCTAATTTATAGAGCTCTTTTAACCATGATGTCTCTATTTTCACAGTTCAGGAGATTATTATTCCATATTAACAAATATTTAATCGTATGCAGCTGGAGTTTGTTCTCCAAAACAAATGAGAAATCATTAAAATTAAACAAGGCTTTTACAACTGCCATTATCTAAAAATGCTTGGAGCATCTTATCAAACATTATTAGAGAATTTGTGGGTGCATTTCCCATGCAGTGGTGGCAGGGGTGGTATACACTGCCCAGCTCAGGTGCTGTGCTTGGAACACTGAGCAGTTGTAGAAAAGTCTCAGTGCCTATCAAACTGTGATTAACAAGTTTCAAATTGTGATTAATGGCACAAACTATTTTCACAAAGAGTGCTGAAGTCATGAGATGGAAAACAGGAAATTGCCAGAGCAAATTCACAACTTACATCCTGAGCAGAACATTTGTGTATATTCTCCCACTGCCTTTTGTTATAATAGTTTCCAAACTGATCTAAGCAACAGGTCAAGGAACCAATATTGAGCTCTGTGAACACTGATGCAGTATAGAGTGAATTTCTGAATGAAACAATTTTCTTAATTGCTACAGAGAAAGTAGGACACTTATAAGGTACAAAGACAACATGGTAATGTTAATTTGGATGATTTCCCCTTCTCTGCCATTACTAGTGGTAATCTCTGATGTCAAATGATTTTATGTTGTAATGGTATTTAAAAGACCTCACAGTTACCCTGAATGTGCCCCACATTTCCTCCTCCTATTCTTCTCCAGAAACAAAAATGGGAACAAGGAAATGCACATCTATATGAATGGTATTTATTTACAGGGACCATTACTCTATTCTGTACAGTATTGTGACTAAAACCCAGGCCAGTTTCAAACTCCAAAAGAAGAGTTCACTAAATTCACATTAAGTATGCGTATCATAAACTGTGAGTTCTTTCTTACCCTTTATTAGTCATTATCACATCACAATTATCAAGCTTATCCAAAGTTACCTTTAAGTGTAAGGAAATTGATGCTGTGAACTCTTACTGCTGTGGTCCTCCTGGTCTTAATCACCAAGGTCAAAGAGATTAAGAGAGATTTCTTGGGGAACTGGAATCCAAGCAGGAACCTTCTTCCTTCCTGTTGTGGTTTGACACTGGCCAAATGCCAGGCACCCACCAAAGTCACTCACTCACCCTCTCCTGCCACAGCTGGGCAGAGGACAGGAAAAAACTTTATGAAGGCTTCATGAGTTTAAGGATCAGGAGAAAACACTCCAAGGGCAAAACAGGCTCAGCTTAGAAGTAAAAAGTAAATTTATTTCTAACAAAATCAGAAGAGGATAATGAGGAGTAAAATAAGCCCTTAAAACACCTTTTCTTCCCCCAACCCCTCCTTCCTTCCACCACCAGGGCAGGGAGGAAGACCATGGGGGTTTTGGTCAGTTCATCAGAAGGTTTTCTTCTGCTCAGGGAGAGGAGTTGCACGGTGGGGTCCCTCCCACAGGAGACAGTTCCCTGCGAACTTCTCTGCCATGGCTCCACTCTCACAAGCAGCTGTCCCCTCAAAACTGCTGCAGGCTGGGGCTGTCTGCCCACGGGGGGCAGTCCTCAAGCACAGGCTGCTCCAGCCTGGGAGCATCCCCTCTGTCCACGGGTCTGCCACTGGAGCACAGCCTCCTCCAGGGATCACCTGCTCCATCCTGGGCACCTCCATGGGCTGGGGAGGGATCTCTGCATCCCTGTGGATCCCCAGGGGCTGTGGGGGGATCTCTGCATCCCTGTGGATCCCCAGGGGCTGTGGGGGGATCTCTGCATCCCTGTGGATCTCTGCATCCCTGTGAATCCCCACAGGCTGCAGGGACACAGCTGCTCCACCATGGTCTCACCATGGTCTCACCATGGTCTCACCATGGTCTGCAGAGGAATCTCAGCTCCAGCACCTGGAGCACCTCCTGCCCCTCCTTTTGCACTGACCTTGGTGTCCTCATGTTGTTTCCCTCACATGTTCTCGCCTTCTCCTCTTCTCTAGCTGGAAAACTACAACTGCCCCCACCTTTGTTCTGATTTTCTTCTAAAATCTGTTATGACAAAGGCATTTCCAGCCTCTCTCATTGATCCAGCCCTGACCAGCAGCAGGTCCATCTTCAGAGCCAGCAGGGACGTGGTTCTGCTGGACATGGTGGAAGCTTCCAGGAGCTCCTCAGAGAAGCCACCTCTGACTCCCCCTGCTTCCAAAAACCAGGCCATGCAAAACCAACACACTTCCCCATCTTGCCATCTCATCACAGATATAAGCTCTTTAGCAACCTTCTAAAAAGAAAATATGTGGTTTCACTTGGTCCCAAGATTGTTTCTTGTACTCTGAGAATCACAAACAATACTCATCTGGTTTTCCTAAGCTTCTGTCGTGCTAATTCTGGTTTGATCTGCTTCCTTGCTTGCTTGCATGTCACCCCGTGCTTGCCTTGGAGATTTTACCATTTGCATGTGTCTTTTACATACCATTTTAGCTGACACTGGCATTGAACTCTGTCCCTTAGACATTGTATGTCCTTCCATGTTTATATTTATCAGTGTAATAAAAATATTACATAGGGATCTAACTTGCTAGTTATAGTGTGACAAAATATACACTGTCACTATTGAACCTATTTTTGTGTGCCCATATCTGTTTTCAAGGCAAGGAAATATGAGATGTGCTTATAAGTCCCTTCCAAAGAAAGCAATTTAATGATTCTTTAATTCTGTGATATGATAATGTTTCGGAGTACCAAAAATGTGAGGGATTTGCAAAATGGATTTGCAACATGCAGTAAACATGTGAAGGTTTCTTGCAAGAGAACAATGGCTGTGGATCAGAAATCTGTGTTTCATTAGTAATTTGTAGTGCTCAACAAAGGAAAGTCTACTCTTCCTACCTGAAGCAGTATATTTTAGAAATATTCATATTAGTGACAAATTAAATCATGTCTTGTAACAAAGAGGAGAAAATGATCTTTGAGAATGGACAAAGGACAAAAAAAAAAAAAATCTACATGTCCTCTCTACTTACTTTGCTGGCTGGTATCTGGGGCATTCCCTGCTGGCTGACTTCTTCCCAGCCATGTATTTTTAATTATCCAACAGCTCCTGAGCTAGCACAGCCATGCTGCTGATTAACGTGACTATAGACAGGGCAAGAGGACCTCACTTGAATAATTATCAGCTTTCCATGTAGCCCAGAGAGGTTTGTAATCCTTGAATTAACTTTTAGGAAAATTCAATGTCCAATGCCAGGAAGACATCAGATTGTGCATGACCTTTAGTGCTAATCAGGGAGTTGTATACTAACGAGAGGTGCTTATGTTTGCTTTTTTTCACAGAATCAATAACAGCTTGTTATGTTTAAAGCGTTGCTTTATATGAGGCTCTGAACAGCTGAGAAACACTCTGAATCAGATCCTGTTCATAAATTTGTCAGATAAATTGCATAATTCTAGAATTCTTTGATAATTGCAGAGCTGGGTCCACCAGAGCAGTCATAAACCTCACTGAATTTTATAATTTTAGCTTAAGGTAAACCAAACAAAAGCCCCAAATATTAGGAGCAGTCCCTATTTTCCAATTTTCCTTTAATTCATGTGTGTCAGTGGATATTATCTTTTCTTCAGGTCTTCAAATCTTTAACTTCCTTTGTTTTACCTTATTTTGAAACAAGCATCCAGGAACACAGAAAGCTTTTCTGCTGTTTTCCTAAAGGCAGTTTGGTGTTTTCACAGGAACAGCCTCAGCTGCTTTTGCTTTCCCCCAGGTTGTCACAGCAGAACCATGGACCTGGAACATGAGGATGGGGTCAAGCAAAGCCTTCAACCCTTGCTGCTCACTATCATCTCAGTTCTGTCCAACTGATTACCGGGGATCTGGAGTTGTGCCACACAAACAGGGGAGCCTATGCTTAATTTAAACACTTATTGACCAAATATAAGGACACAATAGCAAAGAAATCTAAACCAAACCAAACAAACAAACAAAACAAAAAAATAACAACCCAAAACAAATACTCAACAAAGACAAATAATAACACAACACAAATACAACCTGACTTGTCATTACCATGTGCTATTTCCAGCCCACCCCAGGGGCAGAACCCTGGAAGACATGGCCCCAATCAGACAACACCACTTGGACACCTGGAGAGAGACCTGCCTGACACCAGCCACTGATAAGAAGGGTTGTCCTGACTACTGCCCAAAGCAGGTGCAATGCTTGATTTATTCCATGACTTCATTTATTCTCTTGTGGGTGCAGTGAAGACAAGGCTCCAGTGCTTTCATGTAGCAGCCAGGCCTTTGGCAGCTCTTTCTGGGAAGTTTTCAGAATGTTTTCCCCAAATATATTTTACCATACTGCATTTACACCTTTAAGTCTCCTGATCTGCCTGTTATGTGAGTCACCCTATAAAATACCACTTTTGACTATTTTATCCTACTATTATCTTTTTATAACCATTATATTTTATTTACTGGTGTTAATTGCTTCCTAAAATCATTTAGGGGGCTAATACATTTCTTTATTTTCATCTGGATTTTTCATCTCTAATCTCTAAGGGACGCACTGTATGCATCCTTCCACCTATATTATTTTATCCTCTTTTCTTGTAGCTCTGAGGACTACATCTGTAAAGACTGTTATGTGCATATTTGTCTCCTGCAAGGTCATAGCTTCAAGAGAAGGCCACTCAGACTCGTCCACAACTGCTTGAAGGGCCGGTGTCAGAAAGAGCAACACTAATTAACTTCCTTTTTCTTTTTTTTAAAGAGCTGAGGTAACTCTCCTTGTGGTACATTTGTGTAAGTTAGTGCGCAAATTTTTTAATTTGCTTTTATAATTAACAAAAGCAAGGACACAGAAGAAGCTGTAGCCTGGAAACAGCAATTTTGCCATCATGGTAATGCACGACTGGAAGGGCACAGGTAAAAAAAACCAAAAAGCAAAGCAATAAATAGAGTATATTGGTAGTGAAAATAACTCGTTCAGTTGCTACTTAAGGCAAATTATATAATAAACCCAGAGCCTGGAGTACTGTGAACAGTTTGAAACTTGCTCTTACTGGTCACTGCAGCCTTTCAAGGCAAAGTTTCCTTTTCTAAATATGTCTGTCACTAATTAGGTTTTAGAAATTCATATAGAGCAAAAATGAAGCAGCTGCAAGGACAGTCAAAGAGCACAGCTGCTGAAATCCTGTCCACGCTGATCTGTGTAGCATTTTGGCATTTAGGTTAGATTCATTCCACTATTTTTTTGCCTTTCACAATGAAGGCTTATAGGTCTTCCAGGACAGTTTAAGCGTTGGGGAGAGGATTACTTCTGCGACAGGAAACCTTTCTGTCCCCCTAACAGACAGATGTTTTAAAACATGGTGTCTTTTGCCCACACAGAGTTTGAGAAAAGTACATTCTGCAAACTTCTATTATGCCCCTGACAAGCAGGATCACAGAATGGTTAAAGCTGGAAACAACCTCTGGAGACTCCCCAGTTGGTTCAGCTGGAGCAGGTCACACAGCACCATGAGCAGCTGGGTTCTCATCTCCAAGGATGGAGATCCCACAGCCTCCCTGGCCAAACAGGTCCTCTGCTCCTTCACAGAACAAAAAATACATCTGCTTTATCTGCATTTTGCAGAGGTGATTTCAGAAAATGCCAAGACATCAAAACATTTTTTAAAATATATGATTTTTTTAAATATCCTTCTTTTATTTCCTCAGTACTTTTTGTTGGTTGATATTACGGTCTTTCCCATTTGTGTATTGCAAAGAGGGAGTTCATATCAATTTTCATTACTGCACTGCACACAGAATTATTAGGAATGGCACTTGCAAACAAAATTAGTGCAACTGTTGTTTTTTATTTTTAATCTCCAGATAATGCACTGTGTAGGCTACTCTAGGTTTTGGTGCATTATAAGCAATATTTTTAAAAATAGGTTTTATTCCAATCAATGTGAGAAGGAAACACAATCCGGACAATGTGAACAGCAAAGCCCATGAACAACTCGAGGACATCACAATAACTTAGAATTTCTGAGTTACAAGTTAATCATTTAGACAGAATGTGAATATGACTGACTAATAGTCTCTGCAGCAAGACATGATTTTGGTTGAATGGGCTACTCTTGGCATTCTTCCAGCATAAATTTTCTCTCTTTTATTTCTTTTGCCAAAAGTGTAGAAGCAAAACAAAGACGTATAAAAGCTCCAAGTCCTTTGGGACACTCTAATGAATTATATGTATTAAAAAATTAGCTAGTTTTCTGTAGGAAAGATTTAAGATGGGTCATGATAGGTTAGAGCATCAAGGGGAAGAAGCTCAAATAACATCTGGAACACAGTGATTGTGAAAAGTCAAACTCTGTTAATGAACTTAAAACATATAACTTCATGTTTTGCAGGAGGCTTTAACACTGGCTTGGAAAGAAAAAGTCATTAATATCCATTTACCAAGGAGCTATATTTGTATTAAACTGTGCTGTGAAGATCAATGGGAGTGGCAGTCTTTAGCTCATCCTCCTATTTAGCTCACATTTACAGAGTGAAAAAATAAATCTGCCCAAACTGAAAAAGACTACTTGTTCTCATTTCTTCAAATGAGAAGAATAACTTCTTTGATGTGGAGGGATAATTGGTGCTCAGTATCAGGTGGACACTTTGCAATAAAGACCTAGACAGCAATTATGAGACCTAAAGCCTACTCAGAAATATTTTTTTTCTGTCTTTGTCCAATAGAGCTCTTTTGCACATATGTTACAGCATAAGACATTTATTCCTAGGTTTTCCAGTCCTTCCCCTAAATTTCTCTTTTGGTTGGGTATTGGTTGGGTATTGCTTCTAGATTTTGGGGAGTTTAACTTTCTGTTTGTAGAGCACATCATATCTACAAGATGTCACCATGCTCCTCTTCCTGTCTTGCTGCAGTAGGAAACTATAATATTAATAATTCCCACTAATAATTCCCTGACCGAGATTGTCAGGGAATTGCTGGGGAGATTTCTGGAATTTTTCTCCTGCCTTTTTATTAGGTAAATCGAATTCATCAAAATAAAGAAACTAAAAATGATTCCTATTGTGATAGCCACAGTTTTCAACCATATTTTGTTATTGCCATTGTTCATATTTACTTGTGAGACTGGGGCTTCTGCTTTATTGGGGGAATTCTGCCTGAATTCCTGAATTACTCCCATTTTCCATACTACAGATGTCAGGGCAATTGGTAGGTGAGAGGGATATCCTGCAGGGAACTCAGGTTTTAATGGACTTCTGTGGATGTGCAATGAATTTATCTGAGAGCTTGAAGATACTTCCAGAACAGCCAACAGAAGCCTCATCCTTGTTGGCTTCCATTCAATATTCCCTGTGGAACTGGGACATTTGAAGTTTTGAATCAAAGTTATTTTACTGTGAAAAGAGAGCAGCTTTGCTCCTGATTCTGGGGGAAACAGAGTATGAGAACACTGAGAGGAAGCATAAGCAAAGTAGTAGAAAATCTAAGAGGGCAATTTCCCTATGTTTCATCTTATTCACTTGCAATTGCATTGCCCCATGGTCCATAGATATAATTCACAGCAGAATATCTGTCACAGAATCTTAGTTTGTTTTTTAAAAGACATGAGATTTTAAAAATTAAATTAATAATTTAAAAATAAATCAGGGCCATTCTTCCATAGGTTTCGTTGGTTGGTTGGTTGGTTGATTTGGTTTTTTATCAGCAATGTGTGTTCATATCTTGTTTATTCCAGCCTGTGTCTGAAAGAATCCATAATCACCATGCAGTTTCTCCTGTACTTTGTACTGAGTCAGTACAAATACTAAGATTAAAATTATGACAAAGCAGGTGAACAGTGGAAGAACCCAATAAACACGTCATGGAAGAGAGTGTAACTATGAGGGAAGTTTATGAAACAGGTTATAGTACATAATAAAGAAAAACAAACCTGAATTTATGAAAAGTAGAACATGAGAAAAAAGACCGAATCCATTAAACTGTGCAAGACAATAGGAATGTGTCACCTAAATCAATGATACTCTGTAGGGAAAACCAACAACAATTACTCCAGAGAAGCTGGAAACATTATCAGTCTAGGGACATTTTTGGGAACAAAATAAAAAAGACCTGACAGGAGACTGGTCACTAAATGAATGTACTGAATATGAGAAGAGATGTGAACGAAGGAAATAAATATGATTTTCTCTGATCACTACAATAAAATATAATGATAGGAGTACTCCTGTTTCTACTACGGTGGACTGTCAAGATTAATCTGCAGAAAAAAAATATTGAGATCATCACTGAAGGAACTACCAGAAAAATGAAAACACTCCTGCTTTATCAGATTTTAACAAGGTATTATACTTTTTTTTTCCCTTGAGAATATCTTCAGACATAAATATTAAAAACTCATTACATTTCCAAATACACCTAACAATAAGGAAACAAAAAGAAATTTCAGATATTACATGAAAAACTTAGTGTTTTGATAGAACAATTGGTGAGTTAATGACTAATGAATAATTAAACATCTCTGACAACATATTAATGGTCCATGACTTTGCTGTAGGCTACATTTCAGTCCTTAGATTGCAAATGATTTAGAGGTGCTGATCTAATATTATTAATTTCTTCAAACTTCTGAAGGCACAGATGTTCTTGGGAACTCTTGCTGTATAAAACATTCCCCAGCAAAATTCACGGTTGTAATTCATGATGTGCTTGACATTCCCGAGTTCTGAGGAAAGTGTGACTTAGCAAAGGGTTGAACACAACTTTTCCTGATTACTACAGTGAAACACTAGCACAGGGTGCCCAGATAATCTGTGGCTGCCCCTGGAGCCCTGGAAATATCCAAGGCCAGTTTGGATGGGACTTGGAGCAACGTGAGATGGTGGAAAACATCCCTGCCCATGGCAGGGGATGGCACTGGATGGGCTTTAGGGTCCCTTCCAGCCCAAACCATCCTGGGATTCAATAACTCTGATATTATTTAGATAACAGTCTTTTTGAAAGAGTTGGTTCAAAATATCCATGTATTACATCATTGTTTTATTACTCAGATTGTTGAAATTACGATTTAAATTCTAATTTCAGGACTTGCAGGACATCATCTGACAGTGGGCATGTCCACACCAATAAAATCAAACAAACAAAATCCCAAGCCACTCCCCTAAAATACCAATTTTCTAAATTAATTAGTAAAGGTCACTGTCTTCTGAGGACAAACTTTACATCTATTCACTAGTTTAAGTTTCATATGGGTCAGCCCTGAGTTTCATCTAAAAGTTCTGGTTTAAATTCTCCAGTTCTCTGTAACTGCAGTTTAGCTTGGGTCTTCTACCATTCAGGATTAAACAAAATGTTGGTTATTAAGTAGCTGCTCTATATTCTTGTTTTGATCCAAATAATCCATATCAGTTTTCAAGGATGAACATGTGAGGGAATAAAGGACACACCTAAGAATGAATTTCCAAAGTTATTATTATTTAAGAGTCTGCTAAAATGGTTGCCAAAATATTTGTTTAGGACTGTAGATTTATACAGAAGAAGAATGTATGTAATTCTCTGTCAAAACTTGTTAGTCAGCCTGATCCTCTAATTGCATAAATAAGAAGAGGAACAAAACAGCAGAGTATTTACATTCCAACATGTACCTATCCTAAATGATTACTTGATTTTCTGTGAGCATCCTGTGAAAATTAAAGCACAGCTGTTGCATGATGAGCATTACAGACAAAAAAAAAAAATAAAAATCCTTCAGTGGGAGCTGAAATCAGTCATTATTTGACAGAAAGAATTCATTGCCTCACTGATTTGTTCCCCTACACTTAATAGCACCCTTCTAACTTAAATCACTTCCAAGCAATAAATTTATGGATTGAATTCCAGTGAGTGCAAACTGAGTTGGTTCTTCTGAATTCAAAAATATTTAAGTTTATGCAAATAGAAAATCGGGTTGTGATTCATCAGTTTAGTTTACATGTGCAGTATGTACTTTCTTTCATCCCTAATGACGAGCTCAAGCCTTTTACGTAATTTATAAGTTTTCAAAGATGGCTTTGAAAACTTAAGGATCTTTGAAATCATTTCTTAATCAGCATTCAGGTTCTCCAAGTGGTAATTCGCAGGTGAGAAGTGGGAAAACTATAAAGACCATAAAACCAACAAAGTTTCATGAACATATCCCGCCTGTTGTGTCTCTTACTACTCTTAACAACTATCCATACAGTCAGTGCACAGAGCTGAATAACAGATAAATGATACAGCTTGCCCTGGTGCAGGAAATAGAATATCAAAGAGAGGGTAATTTTGGTATCATTGCTGCCACAGTCAAACAGCCCTGCCTCATACTTCCCTCAATGGGAAAAACAGCCCAGCTGAAGTTAGAATAATCAGGCAGAAAATGCTAGAAGGAGGAAAAATCCAGTTCAAGCTTCTGTTGGCTCAAGTTTTTAAGAAGAAATTGCACAGCTCGTAAAGTTTCATAGGGAATCAATTAACAAATCAAGAAGCAGAGGAAATAAAATCCCACTGGAAAAAAAAAAAGTATCTTCTTGGCTTTTATTGCTTTTCAAGCTTTGTGTTATTTTTTAATAAAGACCTGAGATTCAGAATTTTATGGGGTTTCTGAGAGAGGAGAACTAAGCCTTGGGAACAAATCACTAAGGTTATACACTGTGATAATTTCCTCCCGCTCTCAGCAATATCTGGGGAAAATCATAGGACCGTCAAAATAACCATCTCTCTTACTTCTATTCCTAGTTTCCTCTGCTTTTTGTCTTGCTTTCCACCAGATCCCTTTACCTTTTGGCTAAGCTTTTACTGGAATGCACTTTTGATATAATTATAGGCCTGATGAAATTCTTTTTTTAATTATGATTTTCATGGTGAACTCACCATTTGTGAGTTCATCAAAAGCCTGTTACAACCAGGTATTTTTCTTCCCTCTTTTTGTTAATAGAGTCAGTAGGGTTTGATCAAGGATTTTGGGAAACAGGGAGGACAATAACATTGAGTATTTAGCTTGAGCTACCGATCTGTGAGATCAAGGTGTCCTCTAAACACTCCAACAAGGAGAGAGGATTAGGCTCAATTTTAGTTGCAGAAGAGCATTGCACTTCCAGTTTGGTAAGTTTTGCTTAGGAAAAAAAGAAATTGGCTCAATGGTCATTGACAGGAAATAGTTTCAATTTATATAAATAATAATGTCACACCTTAAAAAACATTGGAATAATTTATGCATGAAATAACATTAGATCCATGGAAAGCAATATACCGAGTATATGGAAAATGCAGGGTTTAGTTTCTGTAATTCAACATCTAGAAAATGTAATTATTATTTCTAATTCTTAGAATGAGTTTTTTCACAAACTAGAGTGTAAATTCACCATGTGTTCCTCCTGCAGGTTAAGTCAATTCTGATAGATTTGTGATGTTTACACTAAAATGATGGAGATCAAATCCATTCAGAAAATAGTGAACTCATCTACTACCTCAACACTCAAGTGAAATGTGAACCTTGGTTGACATTTTCTCATTTTCTAGCTGTGTGAAATACATTTGAAATTACAGAAATCCCCAGAACAGAGTAGAAAGGGGATCTTTCTAATCCTCAAAGTCAGATTTTTTTGCATTCCACAGAAAATGCAATGTACTAAATACACAAAGCATATAAATGCACATGTTTAATAATAAAAAATTTATAAATACATAAATTTTATAAATACCACTATAATATATTAATAAGTATAAATATACTATATAAAGGAAAGATCTATATGCATATATATATATCATATTTATATATATAAAGTATAGAAAGAAAAATTCTAAATATACATAATACTAAAAAAACCCCTGAAAATACCAGATGTAAGGAACATGTTCAAGCATGGTGAGTAGATGTGTGTGAAAGACATATGGCAGAGCAATAAAAAAAGAGCTAACAGACTTCTTCACTTGGTAAAATTAAAATTTTCTGTCTCCTCTCATAGCCAATTCTAGGGATATATTTTTGCAATTATCTTTTTCCTTCTGAAGTCAAGTTTTTTCTATCCTTAAGCTCTAAAACAGCACAGGGAATATAACTTGAAATAATGACAAGGGGTTAAAAATTCAGATTTTAATATAATTTTTCATTATTAGAACATTTATTACAATATAATGTAATGTGCAAAGAATTATAATTTATTATTTAATAAATCTTGTTTTATTGAAGTAATGGATGGAATAATATCCTTCCTAGATATTGTTTTAGTGTGACAATTATATATTATTTTTATTATGCTGTTCTGTACCTCTAAAATATTTGAAAGAATGTAGAAGAGATGGCAGAGAAAATTGATCATGTAAATAAGGTAATGACTTGAGGGAGGCCGAAAGAGAGAAGCGTAGACTTTAACATGGTTTAAGTTCACATGATCAGGATGTGAGCAATCACCATGCACAGAGATATTTGCTGTTGTTACCATTCTGTGTAAAGATTTTGAGTTTAGAACTGCTGACATCACTTCTCTTCCTGCTCTCTGTTTCAAAGCACAGCCTTTGAATTGAAGCCAGTGCCTTCTTCTGATTCAGAGAGCTCCTGTGGCTGACATCAGTGGTAGCATCTCCACGATTTGCATCATGCTGGAGCCCCTCCATCTCAGGAGACTTGGTTCCAGTGCCTCCCACTTCTCACCCATTCACGAAAAAGGATGTGTACAATTTCAATCCCAAGGAATATTGCATTAGCAATTAATGAGAAAAAAAAAAATCAATGAGATTTTAGGTAGATTAAAACTCTTCTAATGATAAGTCCATGGAATGACATGCCTGGTTTAATCATTATTAATAAATGAGCTGTGTTTGGGTTATCACACAAACCATTACCATTATTTGTGGTAATGTGATATTATTATGCAGTTAAAAACAAACGGTAACAATGGGTCCTGTTCCATTATTAGAGAATGTTTGTTTTTTCAAATGGACACTGGAAAAATATTCAGAAAAAAAACAGTAAATTACATAATTATTTAAACTATTCGTTTTCCCTTTTAAAAGTGTATACAAGGAGACTAACATTTGTCTGCTGTTGCAGAATGAAGCTGAAACCTTCTGAACCTTTTTAAAAGCAATTATCTACAGTTGTTGGAATTTTCAGCTCCAGGAAGAGCTACATAAATGGAGATAAGGATGCACCTTTAAAATTCAAACGTTTGCACGATGCAGGAAGGGATATTTAGTATGAAAACTGAATCTCACACTTTTCAGAGGCATATTGTTTTACTGACCAGTTCTATCGTTCGTGGCAGTGCCATGTTCTGTGTTCAGTCTTCTTGATAACCCTGTCCTGATCACAATATGACCAAAAGTTCAAGCAAAATTATTGAGGGGATTGCCCAAATGTCTCCTAAAAGCTAACAAGTTTGGAGTAACAACATTCTCTTTTGGAAGTCTGTTCTGGTGTTTGACCTCACTCTTGGTGGTCTTTGTATAGTCCTTTTCAGCTGACACCATCCTGTGGTTCTGGGACACATGTCCCTGTCCATGGTGGGGAGAGGTGGGGAAGTTGGACTCAGTGATCTTTAAAGGTCACTGCCAACTAAATAAAAGCACTCCATTCTACTTAGATTTGGCATGCTTGCCTCCAGGAAGGCAGATGGTCAGCCAGGTCTCATGGCTCATCTCAGTCTTCTGGGATAACTGGGACATTTTTCCATGCTACTCTCTTATGTTACTATGTTCCTATCTGGTTTATGCTCTGGAAATAAGTTGATCCATCTGAAATTTTATGTAAACATGTCAGTGTTTCCCACTGTTTATAGAGTTGGAACAACATTTTCAGCTTGTTTTTCTTTCTTTTCTTTCTTTCTTCCCATCTTTTGCATAGATTCAGTGAAAACAATCCTCAATGAGTGGTTTGAAAAGTCTCTCTGGTTTTCCAGTTACCACACTGACACCCAACCACAAGCACAGTGGGGTGAGAAGAGAGTGATGACCACACAGAATTGGTGGTCTGTGAGGCATCACAAATTCCTCTGTAAAACACCCTGATTTCCCACATAAAATATCAGTTTTATGTTCCTTCATTTTGTTTTATTGTGGTCTAAATCACAGACAATTAAATCACGGACAATTAAATAGTCCTGTAGCTCTTATATTTGAAACATATACAATAAAAAAAAAAAAAAATCATATTATAAAGATCTTCAGTTTTCAACCTGTCAGTTGAAAGGAGAAATGGAAGAACTGCAGCTACAGGTCTTGTATAGAGATGTGCTGTTTTGTGAAAATCCTCAGAATGGTTTGTTACTCATCCTTGCAACAAAAGAGACATACAAAGGAAATGGTATCCTCTCTATAAACTTCAGCCTCTGAGCCAGAAATACCCCAGCTAGGTATTACTATGGTTCTTAGCTTAATTGTGTTCTCCCTCAGAAATCTGTTTTAAATTACTCTTGTGTTTGCTTTGTCAAGCAGCGTCAGTTTTACAATGTGCATACAGGTGATTATTGGCCTCGAGGTACCTGCACTTAGTGAATTAGATTAAGTCTCAGGTTTTTAGATTGTTTGTCATTCACAAACATCTTAATTCAGATAAATGCCCTCCTTTTAATCCCACCTCTACCAAATTTCTAAAAATGGCGTTTATGCAGAGTGTCCACACCGAGTGACAGGAGCAAGAATTGTTTAAATTTTACATACTAAAATTGTGAGAATTGCTGATCTTTCATCATTCCTTAGGTCTGTTGAGCAACAGGAAAAGTAATATGGCACCCATTAGGAGACTATGGAAAATAAGTTTCTGTGAAAAAATTCACCCAAGAGTTTTTTAAGAAGCTGTGTAACCCATGTTGCATTGTTTTGGTGTTCCCTAATAAGACAGTGCCACTGCCCATCCATCATACTGTAGGGAGTCTATCAGGGAGGTTGTGAAGGTATCTGGTATGAATCCATTCTCCAGTGATACTGAGAAATGTGTATTTTTAAATACCCCTCTTAGGTGGTTTTTTTTTTCCCTATATGTTGTATTCCACAGCGCACATTTTTGGCAGGAATTTATGCTGACACCTAGAATCTCTGCACAGATGCAATGAAATTAATAAGTGGGCAGAAATAATTATGTTTGGATTGCTTTTCCTGCTGACAAAAGGCAGCAGCATCTACCACCAGGTCAAGGATATATTATCCTTTGGTTCCAGGTATCTTCGTCTGAATGAACACGATGAAGAGGTTTTTGAGTAGAGAGGCTGTTGTCTTCTTGTTTCCATGGTAATGAATTTAGGAAACGCAACACACCACTGTAAGAAAAAGTACTTTTTGTGACTTTGAAATAAACACAGACATCTACTTTATTTCAAAATTATACTTTTATAAACCCCTAAGATTAAACTGCATTTGCAGTGAAACTGATCTGGTCATATGTGGAAGAGCAGTTTTTTTTTAAACAGGAACTATGGAAATCCTTGTGCGTCCTAAACATTTCATGGAACAACACAAGATGGAGAGCAAGGCAGCAAGTGTTCATGGGAACTGGTTCTTTGTCATGCTGTTTCTGAAAAAGCTAACACTCTAAGCATGGAAAGTTATATTTTGGTGGCATCCCTCCCCACCATAACTGTGCTCATGTTATAAAAAAATGCCATTTACGTCAGAAATGTCTAAACCATCTTCTTGAAACTGCTTGTCGAAGAAATCTGACAAGATCTTATGGGAGTTTATTAAATCAAGAAATTTCGTGGCAAATAAAATCAGTGTTTCATCAAAATTTCTTGCTGACAGTGATTTGCAAGGTTTCGAGATTTTTAAGTAGTCTGTCTTCCTGTCATCATTTTAAACCCAGCTGGAAATAAAGCACCACAGAGCCACTCACTCAGCCCTCTTTCTCTCCCTCCATGCTCCAGAGGAATGGGGAGGAGAATCAAAGAAAAACTTGTATGTTGAGACAAGAACAGTTTAAGAATTGAAAGTAAAGTGAAATACGGTGATAATGGTAAAGAAGAAGATGGCCACTTTGGGTCACTTGTCTCAGCTGTGCTCCCTCCCAGTTTCCTTTGTCAACCTCCCCAGTGGCAGAGCAGGAGACAAGGAAAAAAAAAAAAAGTCCTTGACTTAAGATAAAGGGGACTTGGCAAAAACTGAGTTATAAAAACTATCCGCATTCTGAATCCAAACCACAACACTGTAACAGCTACTGAGAAATTAACTCTACCCCAGCTGAATCTACAGAAACATGTGCAAGTCACTGTGTCACTGATTGATTCTTCCTGGAGTTCTCAGTAATTACATTAATTTCCAGCTATCTTTAGACCTTCCACGAGACCACTTTTGAAGAGAAGTCCTTCATTTGGACTTTTATAGATTCATGGAATTCTTCAGGTTGGAAAAGATCTTTAAGGCTATCAAGACCAACCATCAACCCATGGACCCTCATCCTAAACCATGTCCTCAAGTGCCACATCCAAACTTTTTTTGAATATTTCCAGGGATGATGTCTCCACCACACCCCTGGGCCATGTGTTTCAATACTTAACAACCCCTTCTGTGAAATACATTTCCCAGTATCCACCCTGAGCCTCCCCTGGCCCAGCCTGAGGCCGTTCCCTCTCCTCCTGTCCCTGTTCCCTGGGAGCAGAGCCTGACCCCCCCTGGCTGTCCCCTCCTGTCAGGGAGTTGTGAGTTGCTGGTACAACAATATTTTTTAAAGTTTTATTTTTTTTAACATACTCCTCATGTCAAAATTTGAAACTAAATGATTCATTGGTGCTGATTTATGTATATGACATAAATGTGTAACAATTCAGTGTAAAATGACTCCATGCAAAGCTCTGAAATAAAAATGCCAACCTAAGAACAATGTCTCTACTCAATTTAATTCTAAATGCAAAATTTTCCCTCAAAAATTTTGCCTGTCTTCTCAAAGCTGGTACCACTAAATCCATTTTTTTTAATGCACTTGGCAGCTTAGCTTTTTAAAGTCATAAATGAGAGGTCAGATTACCCAGTTATCTAATTTACACTTACACAAGAAAAAGAAAATTATACCCTTTCTTCCTGGTAGTAGAATTCAAAACCTATTTTAAAAGCCAGAAATTTATCTTTTAACAATACCTATCCTTTTTTTCCCCCTTCTGAGTCAAAAATTCATAGGCTGGAGGAGTGAATTAATCTAGGTGCTTTTTTAATATATTATATTCAAGACAGTGTTCATCAAAGCTTGTAAGAGAAAGACCCACCTCTCACGAATCATTATAAGATTTCATGCATGTCATATCTAACCTAAATCTTGCACCTTCTTCATTCTTTGCTACTATTCAGAATCCCAGATACCTCAGATCTTATTTGTTTCACCATTTTAAAGCACTGATATGTTTTATCTATATTGAGATTGTTTGCCTTTGATCAATCCTTATCTGGATCAACTACTTTCAATTTCTTCCAATATGAGGGCACTTTTACAGTATTTTGAATTGTAGAAGGACAAATACAACACCCAGAAAGCGCCCAAGGATTACCTGTTTTAGTGTAGTTTGCCTAAAACACATCGAGTTTGTTAAAAAATTTAATGTGCTGAAGCTCTGCTTCCTTGGTGCCCTGTTGATAAAATTACTGTGCCATGCTGGCCTTGATTTGGCAAGTCCACTCTGCATTTTCCTTGGGACTGCTTTTGAAATAGGTACAGTGGAAAGAAATGGATGAGTTGGGTTTTCTCTTACTCAGATTTTAGCCAGATTCTGCAGTATTTGGTTCTCATTCCCCAGCTATTTTGTACTTGCATCAAATCCATGTAAAACCCCTAGTACACGGCATTTTTTCATGATGGAATGTTACTTTACTTATTTTTACATGAAGATATTGGTTATGAAAAGACACCTAAAAATCAGAGGCTCAAAGCCGAGGCATTGCTCCTGAAACTGGGTTCAACTGTCCTGAAATTGTTATTCCTATATTAGTGGGGTTATTAATACTGTAAATAATTAAAAATGGCCAGAAAGCTTCCGTGACCTTGCTCTACGCATTTGTCAAAGAATGATAAAGAGATGAAAGGAAACTTCCTACAACAGCAATTAGCCCAAACTTGTCAATGTTGGCTCATAGGAAAACAGCTTAAGCTCATAAAAATGAGTTGATCAGCCCAGTTTCACCACCAGGCTAAGAGTTTTCCTGGAATGCTGATGATGGGGAAACAAAGAAATACAAATCTTTCAATCCAAACTTATACTGAAAGACAATTTGGTTTTCTTTTCACAATATCTCAGGCTTCACTATATTTGAGGTTTCATATTCAGAATCACTTTGGCTGCTGTACCCAGACATTCAGTGAGGCAGAAGCCCAGCTCTGACAAAAATCATGCTGGAAATAAGACATGGAAGATTTAGTTTGAAAGAAGAAGTGGTACAAACCAAGAAGGAATTGGAGTTACAGGGCAGTATTGTAGATGTTTGCTGTCTTTTTAAAAGACACGGGTATTATTTTTTTATTATTATAATTTTTAATTTTCTTCTCTGATAAAACTTACATGGAGATTCAAAGGAATGCAGTCATTGGCCTTTAGCTAGGTATTACCTCCCCCTTTCTGCCACAAGATCCACCTCACAGACAGCACAAGCTTCTATTATTCAGTTCTTAGAGCCTTTTATAGAGAACCACTGCATGACTGGATTTTTCCTCCATAAATATCTATATTTGTCTCGAAACTCATAAGGAGGATTTAACACCTTAGCAGTATTTCCAAGTAAATAGTCCTTTGAGAGCAGTGGCGGGGGAAAGGGTTGTCACATTTGACTAATAGGAAATATGAAAAGTGAACCTGCATTTGATGGATTTCCAAGGGGTGAAAAGCACAGACCTTTCCCGTGTCACAGTGAAATGTTACACCAATAGAGCTGCATGGGCCCATGATAAGGAGATAATGTAATAACCCTTGCAGGCTGTGCTCAGCTCTGTCCAGAAAAGTAAGTAGCAAGTTGATAAGATGCCAGGCTGAAAGAACTGACTTGTAAACAACAACCTCAGATGGTGCTGGAGATTGTAGATCCAAACCACCTGGCTCCTTAAAAATGTGCCTCATTCAGCTGTCTGTAAGGATGCACCTGTAAGTATGTCAGTACCTAGAGTCTGACTTTTAAATGTGGATAATTTTAAAAAATAAAAAAGTTTAATGACTAGGCATAAACATAAACTGTATGTGGCATGAATGATACAACCAGAAGATCTGCCCTGAAGTCCCTTGCTGGATGCTTAGGACTCTCCATGTGGCCTAAGGGTTCTGTCAGCTAATGAAAATTCAACACTCATTTAGATCACTGTACAAAGGGATGAATGCATTTCAGAAATGTATTTTCATTTAAAGTTCTGCCTGTCTTTTTTGCTGACATTCTACTTCTGTTCTCACTTCATGTTTTAGTCAATATTTGACAACATCAAACAGAGACTTTTGCTCCTATCTATATCATGGCCATTGTGATGTAAAATTGTCTGTACAAAAGATATTTTACTTTTGCCCCTCAAAAACGTACTTTAACATTATTATTTTTCTTTTGAATTCTACTCTTAAAAAAAAAAAAAAATCAGAGACCAGATAAGATACTTGAACAATTACCTTTCCTACGGTGTCTTTGAAGCCTCAGTTATTATTTCAATATATTTGCCTTGTAAATCTATCTTCTACTTGCCAATGGATCTAATGAATAGAACATCAAAGTACATTTTATCATTCCCAAGATGGTTGGTGCTTGGATTCATATAGGTTTTGCATGTATAAATTATTGCATGATGTTTTATACCAGAACTAATATAAGAATAGTCCTTTTTCAGAAATAAAACTTTTTTCCTGGAATCTTATGGCCTCTGAGCTGCTGGATATTTTGAAAGTACCACACAATCTTGAAATTATCTTGAGGTACTAAAGAGGGAAACCTGTACCTTCCTCTTAATATGGTGTACCTACTGTCTGAAGATCAATTTATGTTTAATAGATGTCATAGTTTTAGTTGTCTTAACCCAGATTATCAGCTTTGACTGTGACCTTATACATCAGGAAAATATTTTAGAGGTCACAAGGGTATAGTCAGTTGCTTTGTCATTTTTTTTGTATATGAATGGTAAATGTTTTGCAGGTCTGGTCCTCAAATCCACATATCATCATGGCCTTGTGTCACCAAATGCTCACTTGAGGGAATTCTTATTGACTGAAAATTGAGATTAAATTAAAAAGAAGCCTGCCATTCTTGCCCAGTTTACCTTGATGAGAATTCATCATGGCTGTGATTTTGTGGAGAACCACATGGCACTAAATCTTGATTTGATACTTGTGGCCGTGGAAAAATACAAATATTTTCCTTCTTAAACATCAGTTGGGCTGTTCTTTATATTCCTGGTGCCTCTCATTCAATCACAAGCTTCAAAAACATACGGAACTTTGTCTTTTCTGTCTGTTCAGTGCTTTAGAACTAAATTATTATGCACAACAGTAAAAATGCAATGGCAAGCTGAGTCGTTGGAGGCACAACAATTCTCAGCGTTGCTTCAATTTGCACCTTATGGCTTGGCTAGAAGTTAAAATTGAGCTAAACTTAGATTGGAATGCAATATTGGATATTCACTTCTATTTAACATTAGCAAGGTGCTCCCTTCTGAATTGAAATTTTGTTTCTAAACAGTAAACTTTGCAGACCTGTGTAAAGGGGAGCTTATGCATTCTGTGGTATGGTTATTTACAAGCTGCCTAAACAGTTTTAAGTGGCTTTCCACTCCCTTGTGAAGGGTATTGTATCTTAAATCTGATTTGTATTGACTCTAATGGAAGACCTACCAGAAATCAATGTAATATGATTTTAAAAAAAAAGAATAAAAACAATACCAAAATCAAGGGGTTTGGTTAATGATCCATCCTGACCACTTTTCTTGACAGAAATATTTGGAACATACACAGCGAAAAAGTAGAACTTATATTTATAGAAGAAAAAAATCAGAAGACATAAATTGAGCTTTTAAACAGATATGCTTCCAGAAGTGCACAGTTCTGGAGAATCTAACAGAGGGTGATGCTGTGGACAGATTTAGGGAGCTGTTGGGCTTTATTTCTATGAATCTCCTGGGAAATTTTCAGTTGTGTCTCCAACTACCAATAAAATAGTTGTCTTGACATGTTTAAAATTTTTGGAGATAGCTGATATTGATAAATGGCACATCCAAAGATTTAACTGTGTTCTGTTCTCCAGAGCTCCTTTCAGTTCTGGCTCACAGCAGCAGCTTCAGATTTCTACCATCTGATATGATGATATGCAAGTCATTTAAGCTGAAATCTGACTCTGTCAATTGAAGGAAATCTCAGCTAAATTTGACCCTATCGACTGATGATTAAATGTCCTCACCCAGACTACAACCACTATAATATTTGAGTAAATTGTTCACTGAATGAACCATTTCAAACGAAACATTTTACTTTCGCTATTACTTTAATGCATCTTTTTATACCTAGCCAGGGTTATATATTACTAATTGCTTGACCCAACACTGCCAACTATATTATTATATACTGGAAGCATATAGCTTTCCTTAATTCTTTCCAATTACTTCTAACACATGATATGTGGTGAAAACCGCTGAAAGGCAAATCTCAATGAAAATTTGGATAATTCTGAAATTACTCTCTGGAGGTGTCTTTCTGCCTAAGACATCTCCTGAAACAACCTTCAAGTCAGCCTGGACAGGAATGGAATAAAATGATAGGAAAAGAGCAAAAATCAGTATTCACATCATCAACCTAAGAACAGAATCACAGGATAGTTGAGATTGGAAGGGGCACCAAACCCTGCTCAGAGTAGAGGCAGCTGGATCCCACTGTCCAGGGATATTTAAACCCCTCTATCAGGGTTTAAATATCTCCAAGAATGGCATTTGATGGAACAATCTCTGTAATGTTCAAGTTCATTCTCCATTTAAGTGTTGGAGGTGGTTGATTATCCCATTTTTCTTTAAGAAAACATGAGTGAAAACAAGGTTTGGAAAATAAGATTTAGTATATATACACATGAAGGTAACACCTAATTAAAATTCCAGTAGGTCCAGCATGAACCACAGCATCATAAAAGACAAGGAAGAGGAGAGCAACAGTCTGAATTGGAAGCAAAGAAGGTTTCTGGGTAGATATTACTCTGCTGGTCAGCAACACACATAACTTCATGTAAAATTCTCCCCATGCTGAGAAGCTGCACAGTTGACACAGGATCATTGCTCTCACTTGATCATAAAGTTGGACATAATGAAGTAGTTTAGTGTGGACTGTCATTGCTTACCTAATTTCTGAAGAAATAATACACATTTTTCAATTTTTTCTGACCTCAGCTCTCTGACAGTGAATTTCACTGTGAACATGCCACAACTTTCCTGGCAGAGATTTTTTTTTTCCTGAGGCTTGGGAAAAACTTTATTCTGACACACGTCTGACATGGGCCTTAAAGGAAAAAAAAATATTTGGTTTTTTCCACCTTCTCTGCACCTTTTATTAAAAAAAATTAAAATTAAAAAAAAAATTAAAAAATCAAAACAAACCAAAAAAACACAAACAAACAAAAAACAAAAGCAAAAAACCCACCATTTAATTTGCCCCTTTTTTTTTTTTTTTTTTAATGCTAGGGAGTTTTCACTATATTAGATAACCATCACCTTCTCCGGTAAGTTATCAGGAAGACATATGTATCTTGATTTCTGCAGCACTATGCCAATTTACACTACTTGGAATTATTAATACCAGCAGATTAGGAGGAATCTTGAAAACAATATTGTTTTCTTCTGCACCACTTCAAAGAAAAAAGAAATAAAAAAGAAACAACCCCAAGAAAAACTCTGTTCCAAATTCTTTCTCTGCTCTGCATAGCACATTTGAGGATATCAGTGGAGTACCACTGGTGATGTTACATGTCACTGAATAAAAGTTTGTCAACTGAGGCACCCACAACAGAAATTTGAAGTGTTGGCATTATTGCCAAAATTTAGGGTACTTTAAACAGTTATTTTCACTAAGATTTGATCTGGTGAGCTGAGTTCACTGTCTCACTAATATATGATGCTCTGCTTGTTTGCAATTTCCTGTCCCCTGCCTGAGATCCTGCTTAGCTTTCCTTGGAGCTTAAATTGATCTATTCTGAAGAGCAAGTGAGGCATGCTCCTCCTTCTGGTGGTTTTGTATAGCAGCTGCTGTTTTCCTAAGAGCGATGAGATCATCCCTTGTTAGTTTAGGCCTAATACAGAATTTAAAATAATTTGTTTGTTTGTTTTTCTGATGACACTGGCAACTCCATCTGTGTGAGTTTGAAGTTCCCCCATTATTGTTTAGCCTTTTTTCAAGGGAACATTTCTAATCATCAGGGAAAGAATTCGTTTGTACACAAACCTTGTGCAGCAAGCAAGTTGTGTTCCATACCTAGAGCTTAATATTCCCATAAAGTTTAGACAGTTGGAGATGGGAATATTCTGTAGAATAGGATGGGAGAGAGAGAGGAGAAGCATTCAGTCCCTAGAAATGTAGTCACATATTGATCCTTTCTTAGGTATAAGAGAACTGCAAACTTCAGCAATAGCTGAATTTTTATTTCGCAATAAAAAACTGGCAGTATCATTAAAACTATTTTGTATTTGCTGCTCTTGAAATATAAATAGTTACATCAGAATGGTTAGTGTGAGTCTGTACCACGAGTAGGGATTACAGGAGGGAATCGGCTAATTCCTCAAATAATTCATTCAAAGGGGTGGTTATCCAGCAACATGACTTCCTTACACCAAGAATCCATTTTTCTTTCACAAGAAAGAGAATTTAAGCAAGGATTATTTCTGTCTGCTTTGCCTTTGGCATTTCAGTGTGTCAGAGAGCACACAGATTAGAAACTGGTCAGCCCCAACAGCACTACAGCGTCCCCAGGGGCTTCTCATAGCAAGAATTGTGGACATTGGCACCCTGCATTAAAAAAGGGAAACTGAGGCATACATCCTGGCAACCATTATCCTGTAGAGAGAAAAATCATAGAAATAATAATAATAACAATAATAATAATAATAATAATAAATAGGAAAATGATAGGAATACAGAGTTAACCCAAATACTGAGGTGGTTTCCCATATATATAGAAATTAAGTTTCCCCAGAGCTACTTTCAACTTAATGCCACATAGAATTAAAATATCTTATAGAAAATACATACATTTACTATTTATGGCACCTGATTTTTTTAAAACTCAGTTTAGTTCTAAAAACTTGCATTACTTTAATCTCAAGTCAACAGTACTCTTCCTTTTT
Organism: Sylvia atricapilla; assembly: GCF_009819655.1. Taxonomy (NCBI): domain Eukaryota; kingdom Metazoa; phylum Chordata; class Aves; order Passeriformes; family Sylviidae; genus Sylvia; species Sylvia atricapilla. The sequence continues at coordinate 7,448,899 of NC_089148.1, forward strand.
TTTTTATTCCTGTTAATTTTGCACTTATAAATACAAAAGAAGAGATTGAAGGTGTCAACAAGAATTATCTCCAGGAGAAAAACCCTTGACTTTTGTCTATCTGTATGATTGCATGAAATTGTGATGAATACAACTAAATCCTGCTGTGAATATGATTTTTGTGGGGTTTTTTTCAAAGTGCTTATTCATCCTTTGATGAATCTCATGAAGCTGGGCAGAGGGAAACTCTCTGCACCTGGGAAAAAAAAAAAAACAGAACATGCAAAGAACATGGAAAACAACATGGCAGAAAAGGACATGGGGGACCTAGGGGATACCAAGTTGACTGTGAACCAGCAACTTGCCCTTGCAGTAAAGAAAATAACACAGACAATTGTTATAAAAAACCATATTATTATATTGATTATATAATGAAATTTAGCCTGCTGTAAAAAAATAATCCTATCAAAAATAATCCCTAACTAGGAAGTAAAGTACTAAAGAGTTTGGATTTAAGGTTTCTTTGGATTTAAGGTGTCATAAAGCATAAGGTAGACGTATGCAGGAGATAATGTCGGGGTTTGAAAGCAAAACAAGTGAGAGGTTCCAAGTCAGAGATACAATTTAATGAGAAGAAAAGGAAAAAAGTTAAAATAAAATAAATGCAATAATACAAAGATACCACTGACAGAGTCAGAATACAACCTGAGCAGGGTGATGGAAGCAGTTCAGGTGAGGTGGTCTTCCTGAAGCAGTGATCTCATAGAAAGGTCTGTTAGCTCTGGTCCTCTGGGAATCCAGTGGGTAAGGGCTGCCTGTACTGTCCCAAATCCCAGCTTATATCCAGGTGAGAATGCTTGGCTCCTCCCCCTGGGTGGAGCATCTCCCAATGGGATGATGAGTCATGCAGTGGCTCCTTGATGGCCCATTAAAGAGAGAGAGCTCCCCGAGAGAGTTACCTGTGAGTCATGGCAAGGCATTGATGGGCCATTAACAGAAGGCACCCCAGAGGGAGGGGGCCTGGGAAGAGCACTGCTCCAACAGTTGGATTCATCAGTTCATGAAGATGGTGATAGAACACTTGTGCACATCCTATACTACAACCCAGGACAGATAAATAATAATGATCTTATTCTCAATAAATGGAAAGGAGAAAAGAAAAAGAAAATTTATATAGACAAAAAATTTAATATAAGAGGTCTGAAGCCAGGCTGGGTGAGCTCAACATAAAAAGAGCTGCTTCCAAGAAAATAAAATCTTATGGAAAATCCCTGAAAATGTGTATATGCCTGACAAAGTCACACCAGCTGCTGGGCTGGTAAATAAAGACACTCCCTCGGATTAGAACAAGGCTCTTATTGGGAGAGCCAGTTAGAGTAAGGGAAAGAGCCCCTTTCCTGAATCTGAATGCTTTTAATTCCTGTTTTGCTTCCCTCAGGAGATCATAAACTTCTAATACAGATCTGTAAAAATTAAATGCTTTTTTCCTTAATACATAGAAGACTTTGATACATTAGGAGGCTCTGTATTATTTATCACTATTGCAGGTGGTTTTCTTGCTATGCAAATCTTGTGAAACAATTGATATTCTTGTCTTATTATCAAGCTTGGGTGTACCAATGGATATGCTGCAGTGATGATAGTTACCTTTGGTGCAGCATTCCAGTATTATCACATACAGCAGGAAGAACCTCAGTATAAAATTCATTGCTCACCCAGTTTATTAAAAAACTTGAATGTTCTGGAATCATTGGATCTTCTTTTCTGTTGGTGTTGGGTTTACCCAACATTAATTTATTTTTTGAGATTTATGCACAATAGATATAAGTCAATGTAATCCAATTTTGTTTCAAAGTTGAAAAGCAGGGATTAATTTGGTTAACAGAGCTGCCTGTTTTGTCTTTATTTTCATTCTATATTATGCTCTTTTGCTAACATTTTAAAACAGACCAATTACCAGGATACAGATAAACAATTAAAAATGCATTGATCATTTTCTCCAAACGTTGCCTATCTGCCTCTTTAAATAAAAGCAAGTTATTTGCAGTCAGTATGAACAATTATGTGATATCTTTTATAGTCGTTCACATATAAACTAGCAGGACTTCAGTTCTTCTGGGAAGTTTCAGGAGCAGATGGGTTTAAGGCCTCCACAAGGTCTCAGTGACTCGGGTTCAGTCCTGTCAGCTCCCATTAAACTGCCCAGAACACACTAATGTTGTGGTAAAATTGGTAAATTATTTTTATATTTATAACACTGTGAGTCTTCCACAGTATCTCTCAGATATGTCCAAGCATTTCTGACCCGGCTTGTTTATGAAAATAGTTCCACAGTGTGTGTTAAACTTATGTTGACCCTAATTTGTGTTTTACACTACAATCAAAAAAAAAAAAATTAAGACATTTTTAGTAAGACCTCAGAAATATATGGAGTTTCCTGTCTCAGGTATAATCTGAATATATTCCATCACCTCTATAGGGAAAAAAAAAAAAAAAAAAAAAAAAAAAAGGTGCATATCTAACAGAATTTTACAGTTTAAAATGGTCTAAGGCTCAAAAAATGCTAGAAGTCCTTTCCATTTTGCTCACTGAAATAATATTGTTATCATTCCAAAAACTCTTTAAGAGAAATTTGAAAGCAAATACCTTGCTCACTCATCACTGACGAATTGAAAAGTATATTTTGAAACACTTTTTTGAAGTGTCTGCTCCATTCTCAAATTCACCATCAGTAGCTACAAAATGCAAAACTCATTCAATTGCCACATATGATTTTCTAACATGTTTTGGCCATAGAGATGAAAAAAAGGCAATATTTTTTTCAGTTTCTTATGGCTAAAAATATTTACAGAGGCAAAAAGGAATTATCCTTGGACTTTTAGATGCTCCTGCCAGAACTCATAAGTGCAGAAACATCTGAAAACGAAAAATTAGGGATTGGAAGAGTGAGATAAATTGTTTTTAAGACTGAAAAGTAATTACTTAAAACAAACAAAACCCAAAAACAAACCCCCCAAAAACTAAACCCTAAACCTCTGTTTCACATTTGTAAAAACTCTAAAGAAAACTTTATTTTATATGATTTCTTCTTCCTTATGAAGTTGTTTGAAAAATTAGTGTATGTGGGAAAAAGTTTCTTGCTCCTGATCAAAGTAGGGAAACATAGTCTGTGCAGAACAAAATTCTGTATATGGGACTACACTAAATACAATTTTTAAATGCTGTTTATCAGATTTGAGACTGCATTTTCTATGGAATGCAAATATTTTGTGTATACCTTGAAATAACTTCTACAAAATAGCCTGCCTTAACAAGAGCTTATTATAAACAAATGTGCCTCACAGCACATCCTTGTAGCTGAAATTCCAAAACCTTTACTGCTGACATTTTCTAACAACAGGTTAAACAGGGCACTGGGAAGTTGATGGAATGTTCCTGCAGAAGGAGTATGGGACTCACTGTAACATTGGGAATTTTGGGAAGAGTTGCAGTGGAATGTTCAGAGGAGGAACAAAATGCAGAGGAAGGAAGGGGCCTGGGGAGGTTGAAGTTGGAGGAAGAAGAGGTGCCTGTGTGTGCCAGGCAGGATGGCTGCTTGCTGGACACAGGACAGGTGCAGCTGAATGCAGGAGCAGGATTTGGCTGCAAGGATTCAGTGAAGAAGGAAAAGATGGGAGCAGGGTCACGAGCACCCCACACCTTCATTTTCTTGCTGTTCAGTTACAGACAACCCTTAGACTGAAGGATGTCAGTCTCTCTAAGTCTTCCTTCATGGTTTTGGCATATTCCGGCTTTCCAATCTATTTTCCAACTACTCCTATATGATGATGGTATATTATCCCTCAGATAGACATGTTCTGATAATAAAAAAGAAATTAAAATTTGAGGCCTTAGTAAGAGGCCACTTTTAAAGTTTTATTTTAGTAGCATCATGTGTGGCTGTTCTCCACTGGTTTTAGCACATAGGAGTCCATCGCAGCATCTTCTTTTTAAACAGACTTATGTTTTGTTGAAAGCATTGCTCTGTAGGTTAAGGCATAAAATACCTCAAAAACCTTTCTTGTCTGTACTGAAAGCTTGATTCTTGTAAATGAGTGAGATTTTAGGGGATGTACCAGCAATCTGATCACAGTGCAACTGCACTTTATTATCATTAATGCACAGGTGGGTCAATTGAGCTCACTTGCCTTTCTCTGATGAAACACTCGAAATTCCGGTTAGTGAGACCTTCCTCAATCAATATGTAGCACTGAGGTAACCTGCAGTAGTGTCAAATTGTTCGGGGCATTTTTCAGACTATTGTCCTAGAGTGTCCAATGTCAGAGCACAAAAATCATATATCCAATTTTAAAATCCTTACTATCTCAAAATGCAATAAATTTAACTTGGTGGAAGGATAATCACCCGCTTTGTTTACAGGCATTTTCCATATTCTTACTGTGTTCTTTCAGCAAAAGTTAAGGGAGTGGGTCCCTCTTCAATGGATCATTTTGCTCATTGGCTGGTCACTCACAGAAACTCAGCAGCAGGCATCCAGTAAGTCAGTTCTGTCAATGTAAGCAAGCTGCTCTGTGCCTAAATTTAAGGAAGATTCTATTCCTACATGAAGATGAGACATACTACGTCTTTGATTCGCCCCCAGAATTTCCTACATTCTTTTAAATAAATGTAAAAACAGTAAAAGCAGGAAAAAACCCTTTGAATTTACAAAATATCCTTTGATTTACAAGATTTCTGCCTTCCAGCTGTCAGTAATTAATCTGCCAGGTCAGTAAAACTCCGTGTAGAGCCAAGATTTATTTCATACCTAGGGAAACAAGCCTTGCTTTGCTCACTGAATTCCCAGCCAGTGCTAGGAAGAAAGTGAGTTCTCTTTCTTGGTTCCTAACAGCATTTCAAGAGCTGTAAATGAAAATTGCTGACGGAGGCCTTCCACTGTTGTTACTGGAGCAGTCTTATTCTCATGTGTATCAGAAACTTTTTCCTCCCTTTTTTCAGTTGCTTGTGTCTTGATCCTATTGAAATTTTTTTGACTAGTACTGTCTTGGTGTGATTTTTAAATGAGTTTCCACTCCCCAACACCTTTCCCAATATTTCCAAAACCAAGGCTACTGAAAAGTAAACTGGTTTCCATTATTTAAATTTCTGTTGATCTCGTTCCAAATGACTTTGGAGAATGTGGTTAGAATTTGATGGTGGAGCTGAACTTGTGTCTCTTAACATCTCTATAAAATTTGACATAGTCTAGGTTTAATTCCTAACAGGATTAAACAAGAAAATTTCCTGTTTTCAAATGCACCTTTTTTTTTACTTTTAACAAGCACAAATGGTTAAAGGAGCTGGCTGATGCCAGTGCAGGGCAGCAATAAATGGTGAAAGAGGAGAGAGACATGCAAAGGAAAGGTGAGATTAGGTCAAGAAAACCAACAGGAAGGAGGAGCTGGTCCAGTACTTGGTTGACTGGGGACAGGAAAAAAAACATTTAATGGTGAAGATCCAGCAGCAAAAGGTAGCTAGGACTTGAGGTTCTGGCAAGTAGAGTATAAAGGGCAGAAATACTTGAATTTGGGAGGATGACTTTTGACTTTGCAACATGGGCAGTGAACATTTAGCTTGGGATTTATTTGCATGCTGAGAATGTGTTTTGTGATTCAAGATAATCTGATCTTTCCTTTCAGTTGTCCAGTACTAAGGAGAAAAAAAACAAGAATCTAGAGGAAAAAATATTGATAGTGTTAAAAATGGGCCAGGAGCTCCTTTTGAAAGGCCTTTATTGAAATCAGCTCCTTTAGAGGGAACTTGAGGGGTTGCACACACCGCTGCTGCTCCCTCTCTGGTCACCACTGAGGAGGAGGTGCAAGATGAATCTGGTGCTCATGCTGCAGAGCTGGGATTCCTTCCTCATGGGGGTTCCCAGGAACTCCCTTGGCTCGTGTGGTCTAGGGGTGTCACCCCTGCTCAGCGCCCTCCAGGCAACGGCGAGAAGGTGGAAACCATTCACAGGTACCTGGATGTCCTGCTCACACAGCAGTGTCCTTTATTGGTTTTGATTTCGTGTTGGCTCCTTGTTTTAGGGACTTTTCAGCATTGATTGGACTTCCACTTGGAGCTGAGCATCATGGGAGTCTCTTGATTTCCCTATGAGGCGGTGTCAGCAGTTTGATGAGCAGGTGGGGAGCAGCAGAGGCCTATACCAATGGAAGGTAAGGGGAATCTGGGGTTTGGGGGAGAAGGGAATATACAACCTGGAATACAGGAAAATAAGGTTTGAGGGTAGAAATTCGGCACAAGTTAGTTTGAACTAACAGCATGACTTTTTTAACAAACAATACAACATACAACGTACAGTGCAGAGCTTGGAGTCTTTTAAGTTTTATTCATTTCAGATAGAATAATGGTTTAAAAATGAGACTATTAAAATTAATAGGCGCTTTCCTAGAAAAAGCATTTCATTCGATTCTCAGCAATAAATTACTGCAAACTCTCCAATTTAAAAAAAATCATCTCAGTAAAGTATTTGTACAGAATTATTTTAATTAAGCCTTATTAGAATCCCCTTAGGTTTTACGGGGTTATTAGAGAAAATGTGAAAGTTTACATTCACACGGATTTATTTGTTCTTGAATATGCCTAACTAAGGTTGAAGAAGGACAGATTTTTCAATACCTTCTGGATAGATATTGAGATACATAGATACCTAGAATGTATATCAAAAAGACCATTTCTGGTCTGTAGCATTGTTTTTCATACTGGAAAATGCAGGCTAAATATTTTCAATCTATAAAGTTCCACCTGTTTTTTTTTTTTAGTGCTTTAGCCATTCATGAATACACCAAATGTGCAATATGTTCAGCTCATCTGAAGGAAATTTTATCTTTTCAGCATGAAACTGAAGTTAGTTTACAGTTCTGAGAATCCTTAGAAGTAAATTATTGTACAAAATTATATGTTGCTAGACTAAAACATAAAACCTTGAAAAAATTGCAAGAAAAGCCAGGGTTAGTGTGAGGAATATTTTCCTACATTACACAGAAATTATTAAAAAGTAGTTAAAATAACAGCAGCAATTCACAGAGAATTTCCAGGTTTGCCTGCATGGTACACAGATACAGGGAGGAACTCGCCAGTGCTGGAGATCTCTGTCATCTCTCATCATCACTCTTTAGACAGCTGTATTTCTGTGTCCCTCACAATGCTTTTTTATGTCAAAACCTAAATTTCAACTAAACCTCCACCTTTTAATGATAAGCAGTTGCTTCAAAAGGAGAGGTAGTTCTTTGATGACAGGCCAGAAATAGATGTATCTCTGAGATCTTGGTGGGGAGGGTATAATTACTCTGTGTGAGAAACTCCAAAGGCAGGAGGAAGACCCTTTGCCCCTCAAACTTTGCCTCCACAGAGGGACCCCAGTGGGGTGAACAGCAGGGAGTGGAATGAGACAAGCTCTAAAATCCCTTCCAACCCAATAAAATCTTTTGCCTAAAAGCCTCTAACTGCAAATTTATAATTGAAAAAGGTGGGGAGGAAGGGTAGTTTACATTCTCCATTCCAAGGGAAACTCCAGCCTTCCTTGGCAGATACCTGTCTTCCCAAACCAAGACAATCACAGAAATGTTTGAGTTGGAAAGGAGCTTAAAGATAATCTCTTTCAACACCCAATCAACAATTTAAACAAATCAAGCCTTCTTGCAGTGCTCCAGCAGCAGGCATAGAATCTGATACGGATTTGAGGTTGCAATACATCCCCGAGGGCTCAAGAGACCAGAATTTCATCCGTCTTGGCCACTTTTTCAACTTCTGGACTAAAAGGGAACTCAGAATGCCTTTCCTTTTTTCACTCACGCATTAGTTTACCCTAGTTCCCAGAGATTTTTACAGCAAGAACATAATCTATGAGGTCTTCTGCTCATTAGTGCTGTGTCTCACATGGACCTACAGTGTCCTATACATTTTTTCCTCTTGCTTTAAAACCCCTGCAGCCTTAGAAGTTGGTGTTCACGGAATTGCTGCAGAGGCATCACACAGGAGCCTCACTGGGGGCTGAGGGAGCAAAAATCTCTTGATTATTTTTTTTCTGAGTGATGGCAGTGAGGAACACAGGCCCTTTTCTTAAAGCAGAGACCTGGGGTGAGAAGGGAAATTTCAGAAAAATAGAGAAAAAGTTTCATCCCTGGATGAAAGACTGGGGATTATCTAAGGAAAAGTTCCATCACACAAACCAGGTTACTCTGTAGTTATTTCCTACTTTTTTTTTTTTTTTTTTTTTTTTTTTTGACTCTGCCTTGGAGTCCTGTTGCAATGTGTTCACACATAAAGTGTGTAACAAGAGCCCTTTTTTGATAAGTTTCGAAGCTCAGAACTTTCTCATCCAGAAGTTCAGGGTACTTTGTGTCCTGCAGGATGTTGGACCAGATGTGTGTCACTTTGCTATGCCAAGCACTCACTTTCTAGATTTGTTTTGCATGTAAATAGAAGAGGAAAATTTTTGAACGGAAAATTAAATAGATTTTTATCAGCAATGTTTCATAAATGGCTAATTAGAGACATTTTTTATAGTATGATTAATTAACAATGCAAATCAAGAAATTAACCCAGCTGAAGCATAGAGGACTGAACCAGTTGCAAAACCACATATATCAAGTTTTCTTGACTGAACTTTCTTCAATTGAATTTAAATCCACTTATGGAGCTAATGCAAAAGCAGTGCACCACTTACATTCTGAAAATAAGACTTAAATGTGCAAAGGAGCCTTCCTTGGTATTTTGATATGAGATTTTGCACACCTCATGCAATATTGTGCAATGTCAGGGTATTTGAAGGACAACTATTTATTAATTAAAAAAAGGGGGAAAATATCAAAATAAAATTCAGCAGCTGAGAAAGTTGAAAACCTTTGAGGATATAAACCTCATTCATCCAGTTTGAAAATAGATGTAACATGTTAATGAGTACAAACTACCAAAATCCAGAAACTGTGAGATTGGTTACTCTGTCGTGTGAATTCATGTTATGCTGATCTCCTGAACTCCTCATACATTCCTTCAGCCACCATAAGCCAGTACAGAAACACTGAAAGCCAAACTGTAGAAACTTCAGTACAGAGAAGAAAGTATCAGAAATTTATAATATTGAAGTTCATTTGGTGTTGAGGATATTAAAAACGCCAAATCTTTTGTAATAGTATCTTTTGGTGTTATCATGGATGTATTATCTATGATTATTGCAGGGAAATCTTCCTGTTCTTCTTCTGGAAGGTACCACAATTTTATTTTTTTTTTTAATAATCCCTTCCTCAAGCTACAGAGATGAATTAGAATATTTCATTTAGTATTTATCCAATTTATTTTGCATCTATGATAATGAAGTCCAAGCAAGAAACCTCTCGTGTTCTGTCTCCTCAAACAAACAACCTAAGACTTAGGGATCCTGAACGGAGTTTCTTATAGAATTAGAAATGCCAAAAAACAAATGAAAGGATTTGTCCCCCTTCAGTCCTTGGAGCAGAGTCTCTGCTGAGCTTTGTGTTTTCTCCTGTTGAGATTCACAGCAGCTGGACTGGTAATTCATCCCATCACAATCACCTTCTCCTGCCAGTAGAAGAAGTGCTCATTAACTGGAAGTGATAATAGTTTGGGAGGACTCTCCACCATCAAAAAAAATTTATTTATATTCTTTCAATCTTTTTGCCAAGGAAAGAAACATGCCCAAAATGAGGTAAGATGGAGCACTTAAGTGACATTCAGAATTATTTAGAGGAAGGTCTATGAAATAACTACACAGTTCATCAAGCAGATGAATATAAAGAGTAGTTCCAATGTTTTAAGTTGGCATTAAACTAACAAAAGGTGTCAAAAACAGCTGAGTTAAGAAAGAAATAAAGCAAACTTCATTCTAAGTTGGAATTACAGTGCCCATGGAATTCTTAAATTGTTCCTTTCAAAGAATAACACTGAAGATGCCATAAATTAAAAAAAAAAAAAATCCTCCATACTCATTAGAAAGTAACAGTTTCTAAAAGCAACACCAAAACTGAAACAAACAACAAAAAAAATTACTGTTTGAAATGGAAAGGAGTGGAATATTTTCTTTTGTATTATTACAGTATTTGTAGTGTGTAAATATTAAATTCTCCTTGAACAAAACTTAACTTTTTATTTCATTCTGCTCTGGCAAAAGCTTATTTGGAAAACATACACCAGAAGCTGGAAGGAACCTCTTTATGCCTTTTGCATGGTTTTCAGGTCTTCAGAATAAATACAATCATAAAATCATCATGGAATCACAGAAAGGCCTGAATTGGACCAGACATTAAAGATCATCTAGTTCCACCTACCTGACATAGGCAGGAACATTTTCCACTACACCAGGAATAAAAACAATATGTGATGTCTTGAGGAAATGCTGATTTTTTCACTGGACTGAATTCAGGTTTTACAGAATATGAATTTCTGTGCCATGATTTTATTTTTCATTTCCACATGGTGCTTGTGGAATAAAGATTCTTTATCATTTTGCCTAAGTTTAAGAGTGTGAGTAATTATTCTACTTTTCTGTTTGGCTTAAATTCTTAGCAGGTAATGCAGGTGCAGTTGTGAATTAACACACAGGATGTATATTTGATGACTGTATATGAGATTTCAAAAGGCATAGCCATTCTTAGACATTGTGAACAAATGGGAAAGTTATTTAAAATACTGCTTCCTTACTGCTTTATGAGTCACTTATGTCTTGTACTCTATCATTGCAGCATAAAAAATTCCAAAATCTGTATTTTGGGGTTCACTAAGTGAATACCTGACTAAAGAGAGGCACTGCAGAGTGTTTCAGTAACAGGAGGAGGCATCTCACTTCTAGACCACTGACCTCCCTCATTATAGCATGCCTAATAAAGGCCATGGAATCAGAGAATTTTGGGGGTTGGAAGGGACCTTGAAGCCCACCAGTTCCATTCCTTGCCACAGGCAGGGACACTTTTCCACCAGAACAAGTTGCTTCAAGCCATATCCAAGCAAGTCTTGAACAATTCCAGGGATTCTGGCTCCATGAATTTGATATAAAATCACCTGTGCCTTCCTCATCTAAGAGCCATCAGTAATTTTTTGGTGCTACACTGTTGAATTCACTAAATGGCTCCAGAAAAACATTTGCATTTTCTCTGCTTTGAAGCAGTGAGATAGGAAGTACAAGACACATGTCAAAATCTGATGTCAGCAAAAAGAATAATATATTTTTATCTATAAGGAACCTTACTGCTGAAGCATGTAAAACTAGAACACAGGTGTATCTGTAGCACTAAAGAATAATGAGTTTTTATCAGAATGGGATGTTAGGGCTGCCTTAATTCCACAGCACTTGGATAAAGCATTAAAAAACATCAATAGGAAGACGACACCTCCAACAATTGCAGATGTAAAACTTTGTACTCCTCGGACCTTATAGAATTAAATTACACAGACAATTTCAAGCCCAGTAAGATATGCATGTTGATACACTGAAAATAGCCCAGGGAATTTAGATATTTCCCATTCATTTTGGCTGCTAAATACACATCTGCTACAGAATTTCTCTTTCAAAGATGTGATGATATCTATTTAATGCTGTTGAAAAACTAAAACCAATTCAATAGCTTAAAGAGACTATAAAGAAAAAAACATAAAAAAACCCCACTCTAGGAATATGACTTTAAAAACTATTCTATTGTAGATGGTAATTTGATCTTTTCATACCAATATTTGAAGTCATTTTTCTATCTTTTTTAAGTTGTTCTTTAAAGGGCATATGTTGCTTTTTGATTATTGCAGCACTTTTTGCTGTTAGTGAAAAGAATTATTTTTAAAATTGAAGCCTTTATCTGACTGGTATGTCTTAGTTTAGATAGACAGGTATCTGCCAGGGAAGATTGGAATTTCCCTTGGAATGTAAGCTCCCCTCTGTTGTGATGCGTTTCGGACTTTACCAAGTTTCTGCATGCTTTTGTTCTTTGTTTTACAATGGTTTGTTCCATGTACCCCGTGTTTCACCCCATTATGGTTTACCCCAGTAATTGTTATTAATCAATCATCGTTTGTGTGACACCTGGTTCCTGCCTGTCCCTTCGAAGCTTCACCCTGACCTCTAGAAAGTTCTGGTGAGGACGTCGAGTGGTTGGTGGGGTCCAAGATCCCCTTTGTCCTTTCATTTGTCCTATAAGTTGTCATTTATGTACAGAGTCACTCCCTTCCCATTCTGGATTGGTTCCAAACTGTATCCTCCCCACTCCCCCAGCCCCATATTTAAGGTAAAAACCCGTGAGTTTAGTCGGTTTCGGCAGGCTGACTCCTGGGTGAAAGGAAGTCATGAGAATTTAATGAAAGCCAGTTGAAGTCCCCCACCGGAGCTCCATCCCTTTATTTCTCCCATTGTGCACACTTCTGCTGAGGCAAGAACCTACAGGACTGGAACTGTATTCCAGAATGCAGGACTGGACCTTTTTGGAACACTGGTGCCAGAGCCAGCCAGGGAAAGAAGGCCAAAGCCCGGAAAAAGCATTGCACTGTCACACCCCTCCTCCCCTGTTTCCAAATTATTATAAATTTGCAATTAAAAGGCTGCCAGGCAAAGATTTGGGAATAGGCATAGCCGTTCTTTACTAGGGATATTAAAAATACAAATGTTGTAGTACAGAAGAATAACCAAGCAAACAAACAAACAAGAAATCCTAGAAAACTCTGACAAGTTTTCTTGGATTTAAAGGCTTTAAAGGCTTTAAAGAAGGCTTTAAATAAGAAGTAAAATTCAGATAATTGTGTCAAGAGTCAAGATTCAAGGCAACAAAAGTTCCTGGACATAGCTGAGTATGTAGACAGGCAACTTGTGGAGCTAATCATAAACTGGAAAAAGAGCTCAAAACCTCATTGAAGACTGGATTTTTTGAGACAGGCAGGTGGGATTAGCAGGATTGTATTTATTGGTGGACATGGGAGCACTTTCCAGCAGCTTGGCACAGGTGCCACCCCTGTAGCCTCCCTGCTTCCAAAATTCAGCCACACAATACCAATACAGAGGTGTAAAACCACCAGGTATCTTTGAAAATTAAATTTGATGTTAGTTTGACAGATCCCTAAACTTAGTAAGTTAACACTTGTCAGTTGCATGCAAGAATGTTTCTGATAAATAATGAAGGTTCAGAACAATATTTTGCTTTGCACGTGTGATTGTTTTGTGCTGCTCGTCTAAAAAGTTGCATTTTATCTCTCTGGGCTCTGTGAACATATGTTTAAAGTTTGCTGCCGCTTCAGGACTTCTTAAGTGCATATTTCATATTCTCATTCCAGTATTGTGTGTGGAAATTTGATAAACTTCTGTCACTAAGATTTTTTAAATTAAGTTTTATTTCATTAAACCCCACCTTGGTTAGCAAGTTCCCCATCACTCTTATTTGCAGTTACTTGTGTTCATAATTTGAAATGTGAACAGCCCTTCAAAGGCAATGAAAGAAGATGGTTAGAGTACTGAGATCTAAAATGCAGCAGCAGTAAATGATTCTGAAGATTTTAAACACAAGATTTATATCCTCATCTACATGTTTTGAACACATGGATAGACTAGCAATATGAAAATGGTGCTGTTGTTCAGTATTAATTTACAGCATAATCACTAAAAATGTCACAGGATCTGAAAGGATCTCCCTAATTGTGATGTCTAATTCAAATCCATGTTTGCAATGTGTACTTTTACTCTGTATTGCAATTGCTCTGGAAGCAATGCTGTGGCTGCATCAGTGACCATTTGGTGAGATAATAATGGGTACTGATCTAGAAGTCTGTGTTACACCTAATACCTAAGAATAACGTGTGTTCAAATTTTAACTACTGACAATGGGCAAAATCATCAACTCTGAACTCTTATTACATTTTTTTTTTCCTATTCACCACGTCCTCATTGTATATTTTAAATGCATTTCATGCAATGAAATTCAGGTCAGTTGGTGGGGTGAGAGTGCACAAAGGTTTTTTCACTCCTGACACCAAGTCTGAAATCAGTTCCAACTTTAACAGATTAATTAAAAAAAAAAAAAAAAAAAAAAGGCAGTAAAACAAAAGCCTTTCTCACCAGGACAAGGTCACTAAGTAATCGATTCTCTGCTGCACATTTGACCAACTTCAGCTTTTGTTCATCTAAATTTCTCACACTTTCATTGTAAGGGTAGACTTTCAGATCAGCAGTTAGTAAGAAATCATGTCTGAAAAACAAGCATTTGCAGTAACTTACCAACCCTGACTGCAGACCTATGATTTTTTCTAATTTGAAAATACTTCATAGGCTGTTGATTACAGCACACCCAGTAGGTTAAGGATGAGGAGTCAGAGTCAGGTTGAGCATTGCCACTCCCTAAATAAGAGAAAAGAGTGGAGAAACCATAATTCTATCCAACTTTTAGAGACAGAGAAACCCCTTTTATTTCCATAACCCCTTATTTCCATATTTGGGGGGTTTTATTGACGTATCTTATAAACAATGGGCTATGCTGATCTGACAGTGCAGGGACTCACAGCATCATTTAGCTTGCTTTCACTTTTGTCCAGTGGTCAATTAAGTATTGTCTGACTCACTTTAGCTGTCTCAACACCAGATGGTAGTAAGAGTCTGACAAACCTGCTCATTCCCTGTGTAGCAAACAATAGATTCCCGAGTTAAATGGTGCTGGGGGAGGCACGTGTGCAAGAAATTTAAGTTTCAAGAGAGGGAAAGTTCCTGCACAACTAAGGAATACCCTGCAGCAGCACACACCTTGGTCTGAGCAGCTTGAAAAGCAGCATGGCAGAGAAATCTCAGAGCTGGACATTGTAAGCTGTCAGTATGTGCCTGGGTGTCAAATAAAGCCAACAGCATCCCAGGCTGCTCTAGGAAGAACATTCCTTCCTCTCCGTTTGTCACTGGTGAGAGCAAATCTTTGTTCATGTCTGTGCTCCCCAGCACCACAGAGCTCCTGGACAGAGGCTGCTCCAGGGCCATAAAGGTGATTAAGGGACTGGAGGACCTTCCATGTACAGAAAAGCTGCAAGTGGAGACCTTTTTTATCCTACATGAGAGAAGGCTCAGGAGGATTTCATCAATGCGTAGAAATACTAAGTAGGACAAGAGGTGACAGGCACGGGCTGAAATACATGAAATTTTGTCTCAACATAGCAAATGACTGCTTTACTGTGAAGGAATCAAATGCTGGACCAAGTTCAGAGAGGTTGGGGTGTCTCCATTCTCAGATGTATACAAAATCTCACTAGATACAATCCTGAACAATTTGACTGGGTTGTCTGTGCTTTAAGCAGAAGGAGATGGACTAAACATCTACATGGGTCTGTTTCATTCTGGGATAATGATTTATGAACAACAGAGATCTGAGGGGAATTCCCATCAAAAAACATTTAAATTATTTGATGAATCTTTAACAATCTGGTGATGTTCAGTTAAATTTTATCAAGTAGACATTGAAGCAATTTGCAAAATAACTGTAAAAATAGAATGGGACTGAAAAATACCGTGCATTCCTAAAGAAAATAATATAAATCAAATCAATTACAGGATGGATATGCATGAATGATTAGGTTTCTAGCCATCATATGTGACTATTATCTTGAACAAGGAATAGTTCCTAATTGAGAAATCCTGTGTCAGAGACTAAAATAGTTCATGCCTGAAACATTGCCATGAAGGAGTTTTGCCCATTATAGCAAAAACTGTATAAAGAAGCTACAACCACAGAAGTCCACCCCTCCTTGAGGATGCCTGATTGGAGCCTTGGACTGTGGGTTAAACTGCCTGGATGAGATAAAGGGAACACTCTGGGTCCATCATCTCAGGTCTGAGGAGAAGTGAACAAGGCTGAGGGAAAAGAATACATCCACAGGAAAGGCAGACAGAGCAGGAAATCACCCGTGGCTGGGTTTGGGGTGGGGAGAGCACAGCCCACAGAGGGCAGCTTTGCACAGGGTCCCCAGCTGAGGAGGAGGTTTCAGGTGTGTGGTGTAACCTTGGCCAGAGGCACTGAACACCCATCCTCCCTCAAACCAGCCTCGCTGTGGAACCCCCAACCCCAGAAAGGGTTATCCCCACATCCACGGGACATCCACGTGGGAGGCAGCTGAGGGGGGGCAGAATCCATTGAAGACTCAACTTAATGGTCCCACTGAAACATTCCAAACCACATGCCATGCATCACATCCCCCTCCTATATTTGTATTTGATGACTATCAAATACACACTCCAAAAGGCCTTTACCTGCTTGATCAAAGCAGCTGTTTCATAGTCATGGATTACCTGGGATACAGTGTCCATGGTTAAGTCCAGCCCTTGATTACAAGACCATCTGCATGTCATATCTCTTCCCTCCTGACCTGAGGCATCAAGGGCCCCTGAGCCAAAAATATTTCACCCTTAATTTGCCAGCCCAGATCCACCTGAGACACTTTCATCTTGTCAGCCTGATCCATGTGCCTGTTGTTGTGATACTCCTCATTAGCCCAGCTCTCAGGTACCTGATCTACAGGATGTACTTACACACCAAAATTCTCTGCCTGGCCAGCCCAGATGGTTTTTTCATCTGTGCTGCAAATTGGCTTTTTTCTCTTACCAAGCCACTCCCACAGAGCATTTGCTACCACCCACGAGTCAGTGCAGAGGTGGAGTGTTGGCCACTTGTCTCACCCAGTGATGGCCAAAGCCACCCGAATGGCTTTCAACTCTGCAGTTTGACTGGGTCCACCTTGTCCTTCAGGACTGCCTCACCTCTCCATGTAGGGCACCATATTTCCATTTCCTACTGGTCCCTACGGAGTGGCAAGATCTGTCAGTGCAGAGAGGACATTGCTTTTCATTTTCTGGTAGCTGATTATTTGGTGGGCGCTCCTGGGAATGTGTTGTCATCTCCTCTTATGATGATGGCATTTAGAAATTTTCACCTTTGGGCCAGCTCATGATGATTTCTGAGATCCCTGGGAAAATGGGGTTTCCTATTCAAGCTCACTGTGTCATCAGAACAATCCACTCAACTCCATGTGATGCCTTAAGCTTTAGCTTTCATGTATTTCAGATTCTGTGTGCCCAGGGCTGCAGTTCTGAGCCTCACACTCAGTGTCACTCAGCTCTTCACAGAGCAGGGAGACAAAACAAATCCTTTTCCTGCTGAACACCAAGGACAACTTTCAGGCCCAAAACCACAAACAATGGTGGGCTGAAGGGAGGAACAATAAAGACAAGACCTCACATCCTGAAGCTGTAATTGGACAATTAAACCTCAATATGCAAGCAGACCAAAACTTACAAAAAATGTGAGACCTCATTTTGTGACCATTTGTGGTCCATGTGTAGCCCTGGTCAGGCCCTTTTCCTGCCCAAGATGTATCCTAAAGGCCTTTCAATAAATATCTACTTTATTCTCCAGCTCTGTCCAGTCTCTATTCCAGGCCAGCTTTCCCAAGGCATCACACGTTGCATCAGTGGCAGGATGTGTGGGAGCTTTTCCTCTGAGCATCCAGTTGGCCTTGCCAAGAGGAGCTGTAGGGCCAGCTGAGGTGCCATGGACACAATCCATATGGTGGAAGTTTGCACAGAGCTCCATCATCGTACACCAACTCACTGCCAGTGATGTCATGGAAAGAATGGCAGCAAACAGTGGTTAGGGTGACTCCCTAACCTCAGCAACAATGAACATCACCTTTTTTTCCCTCACACTGACATCACTTTCCTCCTTAGCCATGGAAAGACTCTCCAAGACCATGGACAGATTGTAAAGACTTGACCAAACTAAAGAGGAGATCAGAATCAGAATCATTATGTTGGAAGAGACCTTCAGGATCATCAAGTCCAACCCAACCCTAATCTCAACTAAACCATGGCACCAAGTGCCACATCCAGACTTTTCTTAAACTCATCCAGAGATGGTGAACCCACCAGTTCCCCAGGTAAACCATTCCAGTATTTCATTACCCTTTCTGTAAGAAACCTTTTCCTGATATCCAACCTATACTTCCCTTGGCCTACATGTCTCATGTCCCACCAGTACAGACCAGGGTCTCTGCCAGTGGGACCAGCCACCTCCTGCTCGAGAGAGAGGGGACACACCATGAAGTGATGGGTGCTTTTACCTGCATGACTGTGATGGTTCTGGCCTCCTTCTCTCTGCCAAGGGCAGGATGGATGATACACAGGAAACATAGGTGTAGAGTTCAAAATTGGACGTTCGTTGCTTCTTATCTATGAAATGCCACCTAAATTATTTTTATTTTAAACCAAATAACTGACTACTTGATTGCAATGCAGACTCCATCAACCAATTACAGAAAACCACCTAAACCTATGAAGAAGGAAGAAGAAGGTGAAGAAGGAGGACTCAGACAACACCTACATGTACACTAAAATCCCAAAATCCAAGTTTCCAGAATTCCAACACATGATCACAGAGACGACATGAGGAAGAGGGATGGAAAACTCACGCCTGCCTTGTCAGTAGGGGTACATGACTTCAGAGGAAGAACAAGCACCCCAGGAGATTCTTCAGGGATAAATCTCATCCAGTTTCCAGCAGGCATGTCCTCAGGAAGAATCAGAGGCTGGTGTTGCTTCCTATCCTCTCAAAGGGATGTGCTGGTTTAAAAACCCAGCTGGAAAATAAACTCAGCTCAAGCTGCTTCCTTCCATCTCCTCTCCTACTTCCAAGTAACAGAAGGAATTTGAATGCCAACAGTCACAGCCAAGTTCAATAAGACACTTTAAATGCTTAATTGCATGATCTTTTTAGTTTTCCTAATTTGTAACTTTTTCACAGTTGCCTACATACTTGAGAGTACTTGGGACACCATTTGTTCAAGAAGTGCTTTTACACCTGCCTTGGATGCAGGGACAGAAAAAACACATTTTTTTTCACACAAAAGCAGATTCTGAAAAGTCAATAATACGGGAATATTTATTTTACAACTCTGTCATCTGTCCCAGCATGAAAGATTGTATGGACTTGAGTGTCTTAAAATAAATTTTCAGTGCAAAAATACTCATTTTTTTCAGGGAATATATTTGATATTAAATCAAATGAATGCTTAAAGATAATTTCTGATTTACATTAATATTTAAGATCCTCTCTACAAGACTTTTATGGCTACAGCTGTGCACCAGTGCAATTGAGGGATTCTGCTAAATGAATTCTATTAAGATAGCCTTTATCTCACAGGAAAACCACACTTGAGTTTATTCATCGATATCGTTTTACTCTTTAAGTATTTTTCTTGTAATTCTGATTTTCTTTGTGCAAGAATGTTATACTTTATCTATACTTTAGAAAAGTTCTGTGAAAGAAGGGACTTTTCAAAGTCCAAACCACAAATACTTACAAAGCCCTAGGGTCGATAGTCCTCACATGTGGCACACGTCTCCCCTCTGGGCATGCTGCCAGCAAACACATGCCTGATGATGGAATTTTGAGAGCTTGACAATTTTTCATTGGGAAATGAAATCTTGTGGCAATGGGAAGAGAGGGAAAACCATTTCTTTAGTTTTTTATGGACATTAATAATTTAAGCAAAACCATGCTTTTAACAACAACAGAGGTGGGAATATTTAGAGCAACTGGGGGAAAAAAATAGTTGGGTTGAGGTTGCTGCTATGAAGTAAGACTGAGACAGAGGAAGTAGGATACAAAGCAGCAAAACCATGGGGCTTAAAAAACCAAACCACATAAAAACACTTCACCAGAAGACAGAAAAAGGGATAATAAGGCATTCAGATAATGCACAGAGATACTTTGTGGCTACTTACAGGCAGCCTTGCCCTTGATCACGGCAGGTCAAAACAGGACCATGAACAGGACCAGTCACAATATTGATTTACACAAAAATAGAGGGAAAGAGTGACCAGAAAATATCATGGTTTCTTTGAAATTAAGGATTCTTCAAAAATGAAATGAAACGGGGTCGACTGATAGTGCTGAGATTTTATTGTTTGTTTGTTGTTTTTTTTTTCTTTGACAGGTGAAATTTAAGATTTGGGTTTTTTGAAGCTTATTCTGGAAGTAAGAAAAAGTAGATTTAGAAATCTCACAGACAGAAGTCGAGTGTAACAGCAAAGTGACATAGGCACTTGTCCCTTTTATTCACACTGTCAATTATTTTTCTAGTAGTGAAAAGAGAAGGCATTTGTATTTTAGAAAAATTAGTTTAACAATTTACTGCTACTAATGTGGGGCCACCCTTTTTTGTGCATTCAGAGGCTGGACTTCTGGGTTGATAGTTAGAAGCCTTTATCCAAAACAACTTCCTTCAAAACACAGTGATTTTTTTGAAAAGTACAGCTCTCAGCATTTTCAGAAAACAATACCAATCCTTTCATTTGTCTGCAAATTGTCTACACTTTGCCAGCTAGCTCTGATTTATCCCATCAGAGTGGGTCTTTCTGATTTATTCTTTTTTTTCCTAAGTAGTGATTCAAATGCATTGGAATATATATATATATATATATACTTAGACTTGATAAAATACTTCTCAGGTTTGTGGAAGGGTTTCTAGTATTATTTTGGTTCATGTTTTATATGATACATATGTCTCACAGTTCCACAGGCTTTAGAGAGCTGGATATTTCCAAAAAGTTGTTATGTGTGGTCCTGCCGGATTTCTAGTACAGGAAATTAGTAATATCTGTATTGTGATAGGCAGTAATGGCTTCCATCTGTTTCTGACATCAGACAAAGTTTTGTCTTCTGCATGCTAAAAAGACACAGTCACTAAAACTTTAGCTTCCATCTGCTTTCACACCTAAACATAAGCTTGTCTTTACACAAACGCAAGAGTCTCAGAACAACACAGGGTAAACAATGAGTGAAATGATTACAAACAGTGGTAGTGTATCCCCTTCTGGTGCTTAGTGGTTATTTTTGGGTTATAGCTTGTGTCCTTGCTTCATGCACATCATTTCATACAATGCTGAGAAGCGTCTCTGCAATGATTACTGCACATTTATCAAGCTAAATGGCATCACTGGGACAGAAACATTTATGACTACATCTCATAAAGGCCATCAGAGAGTTAAATGAGTGTCTTTCACTGGTTCAGTTGGAAAGGGGTAGGAACCGTAAATGGATTGCACAGAGGAAATTGCAGCTGTTAAGAACACTGTTTAAAGAAGGCAGTGCTGAAAAGCCAAGTTTTAAATCTCATTAAAATTGTAGCACAAACTGACAGAACCAGAAAACTCAATGCTAAGGTTATCACCCTGTTGTTAATGAAAGCTTCTTCTGTAAAACGGAATAGTGAGAGTGTCACGACCTTAATGTGACTAATTCTGATTTAAGTGCATTTGAAGAAATATATATTAATCAAAAGACTGTATATGAGCAACATGATTCAGTTTAACAGATTATTGGAATGACAATACTTAGTCGAGTTAAGGGATTTCTGTAATAATTGTTGAACCTGATGTGACCATTTTGATTAACTTTACATCATGATGTAAGGCACTGCACCAGAGTGGCACCAGCCTTAAGAAAGAAGAAAATTTTACCATTTTCTACCCATTCATATACAAGGATGAAATGATAAAAGTAGAAAAGAGATACAAAGGATAAACTTTTTATGCTCTCAATTTTTTTACAGAGCAGTTCTTAATTATCTGAGAAGTAACATATAATGTTAGCAGTTGACAGTATGGTTAATGCCACATTTCAGTTGACTACCAGACAGAATTATTAATGACTGAAAACTGCATTTGGAAGACTGTATTTGAGCAAAGGTACCAATGCACAGCATGCAAACTGAACATATAATAGCCCTGTTGTGATGTAAAACAATGGGGGCTTAAAACTTGGAAAACGCTTAAATCAATGTTTCTCTCAGGTTTGTGTTCCAACTGTCATTGTCTTCTCCTTTTCTTCCCACACACAGGGAAAATGGAAAATAACTAATACATTTGCGTAGATTTTTGATACCAGCTTATAATTATGATGAAAGCTTTCTAGATCTTCAGAAAGCATTGCAAATTTATCATCCAAAAACGTCTTTTCCTGGAAACTCTCTTAGCTCTTTGTGTTCACATTGACGGTGGCTGCTGAGAATTCTGTGTGTAATATTGATGAAGATATGCCAGGCAATTTATATATGCTGGGGACATGCTGGAGGAAATCAAGAACAGCTGTCTCTCACTTTGTGCTGTCTGTCTGGAAAGGCAGCTCTGCTCAAGTTCTCTTTTAATGTGAACTTAGAGCATCAGGGGATAAAGATTAGGTTTTAGTGGTTAGAAAATGTGTGTTCACTCGGGTCTTGTGCTGAAGCTGTGTTGTGGTTTTGGTTTGAGTTCCCTGGCCAATGCACCCTTCATGTCATGGTTTCAGGTTCGCCAAATTTTGTTTACCAACTGGGAGATAGGATTTTGGGAGAAAAAGGCAAAACAGGCACAATTTAAAAGTAAAAACAGACAGATTTTATTAACTTACCCTAAGAAAAAGAGAAAGAAAAAAGAAATGAGACATTCAAACACCTTTGCCCCCCCCCAAACTGTTCACTTTCCCACTCAACACAGAGAGATAACTATGATTTTCAGTCAGTTGCCACCATTTAAACACGATCCTACATCACCTTGGGAGAGGAGCCTCTCCAGAGTTACGGAGAACACGCCACAAGAAAAGGTTTGGTGGCTCTCAGTGTCACAAATCTGCAACAGCCTGGAATTTTGCAGATTCTGTGCAGTCCCACCCATATAACCGTTACCCAAGCTGCTTATGGGCCTCTGCATGTTTGGGGTATCATTTTAAGAATGCTTTTCTAGTACAAAACAGGGATTCTCTTCTTCTATCTCTAAAATCGCCTCTGTCTCAATAGAAATAGAGACCTCCTTGTTCTTTCCCAGGAGCTGGGGACGTGTTCTATTCAAAATTCTCAATTAAACCCCATGTATATCAATATACACAACCCTTTGGCTAGAACCTGCATTCCCCCAGGCAGCATTAGGACATTACAAAAACAGTCCATTTCCCCATAATTCACATCCAGAGAAGTCCGGTCAGAAATGTCCCCTTCCTCCATCCCATGTTCCAGGAGTCTTTCTCAGTTCTTTCACTGACTTTGTCTCTCTACATTTCAAATCCCTCTGTCTTCCATGGAGAAGGGAAAAGGGTTAAAGTCTTTGCCCAGAGTCTTTTTTCTCCTCTCCAGCTGACTCCTGGAGCTTCAAGGCCACAGGTGATGGTGTAGGGAGGAAGGGGGAGAGGAGCTGCTCAGGAACGCTGATGGACAACCCTCCTCCACCCTGGTCAGATCTAAAGCAACTCAAACTTGGATCAGCTCCCTGGAGCTCCGGAGAAAAGTTCTCCAAAGTCTCTCCTCCCTCGGACCAGAGGCTCCAGCAGCCAAGGCCAGAGCACGGCCCCTGGGGCAGGGCCAGCACTGCGACCTGCCATCCTCCTCCTGTCCCCATGGGAGGGGCTGGGGACAGAGGGGACAGTGCTGGGGACAGAGGGGACACTGCTGGGACAGAGGGGACACTGCCGGGGGAGAGAGGAGACACTGCTGGGGGACACTACTGGGGACAGAGGGGACACTGCTGGGGACACTGCTGGGGGAGAGGGGACACTGCTGGGACAGAGGGGACACTGCTGGGGGACACTGCTGGGGACACTGCTGGGACAGAGGGGACACTGCTGGGGGACACTGCTGGGACAGAGGGGACAGTGCTGGGGACAGAGGAGACACCACCGGGGGACAGAGGGGACACTGCTGGGGACACTGCTGGGGACAGAGGGGACACTGCTGGGGACAGAGGGGACACTGCTGGGGAGAGAGGGGACACTGCTGGGGACAGAGGGGACAGTGCTGGGGACACTGCTGGGGACAGAGGGGACACTGCTGGGACAGAGGGGACACTGCTGGGGGACACTACTGGGGACACTGCTGGGGGACAGAGGGGACACTGCTGGGACAGAGGGGACACTGCTGGGACAGAGGGGACACTGCTGGGGGACAGAGGGGACACTGCTGGGACAGAGGGGACACTGCTGGGGAGAGAGGGGACACTGCTGGGACAGACGGGACACTGCTGGGGATAGAGGGGACACTGCTGGGACAGAGGGGACACTGCCAAGGGAGAGATGGGACACTGCTGGGGACACTGCTGGGGGACACTGCTGGGGACAGAGGGGACACTGCTGGGGGACAGAGGGGACGCTGCCAGGGAGGAGAGGGGACACTGCCAGGGGACAAAGGGGACGCTGCCAGGGAGCAGAGGGGACACTGCTGGGGACAGAGGGGACATGGCTGGCCCTGGCCACTGTCCCAAAGGCAGTGTCCCCACTGAGGCCTGGCCCCAGGGGTCCAGCCTGAACTTCTGACTCACGAGGTGATGTCAGCTCCTTGCCAGCCAGCAAAGGAAAGAGGGCCGGATCATCTGGGACTTTTGATTTGAGACTGGTTTCCAGAGCTGTATACAACACTCCTGTTTGTCAGCCAAGCTGTCAATCCGTGCTAGAACTTCTTTAGGAAAAAAACTTTTCACATTCATGCTAAACCACCACAAGCTGTAATATGGAGTGAGACTGAGAAACGCTGCCTCTTTAACAAAGACTTATTTTTACAAACAAGGTATGTTTTCCCCACCCTCAAACGAAAACAGGACAGTAACATGGAAGTCACGTTACTCAGCCTGGAAACAGGCACAAATTGTACCTAATTTTCTGGGAACCAAGAGGTTTATACACACTTGCCAGTAGGGTATGTCCCAGTGTATGCTGGGCAGATCATGAGGTGGAAAGATTCTTCTTCTGTGCAACTTTACTTTTATTTCTTTTTCATTTTCCTGAAGCACTCTCAATCTGTTCTCCTGCCGATATATCCCTTTTAATGACCTATTCTCTTATTCCAAGTACCAGAAAGTGCTGACCTACAAAGCAGATAACTCGAAATTAATTTTTGTCCTTTGATTAGGACTTGTGTAATAAAGCAGGGTTGAAGAAGCTTGGTGCCTGCAAAGGAAGTGGGTAACATCTTTGAAACTTGCATGCCTTTGTCACTCTAAAGGCTTTGTCAGGTTGCTGTGTGTCAGCCTTTGTCTGCATCTTTTGCTTAATAATTGTCCTTAGGTTAATGTAGGAATAGCCAGAAATTTTAGGGGGCCAATCAAGAAAAAAGTATGATTCATGTATGTGATTCATATTTGAAAATTGCAGAATAAATGGATGGAATAGAATGTGTTTGATGCTGTATTTGAGAAAATTTACAGCAGCCATACTGTATAATTGGCTCCTATCTTTCATTTCTTCAACAAACTATCCTTTTGTGTTAGCAAGATTTCTTTCAAATCTTTCCTTACTTTTAGATTCTCAATATGTTTTGTTCATATGAAAGCTAACTCCAGTGAAAAAAGCCAATTTCAGCTTCATTATAATAAAGTTGAAATGGAAGAAGAGTTCCGACATGAAGAAAGCACAGAGATTCTTGCATATAAAAATGAGAAAGAATTTGGCCCTTTCTAAATGAAAATTTGATTCAGCACAGATCTTCTAGGACTGGATTGTTTTATGCTTTAAAAAGGTATTACAATCATTAACATTGACATCCACCAGAAAATATCTGAGACTCTTTACTGAAGTTTGGGCATTGATAGTTTTATGTTTTCTTGACTTTTTTTACTTTTTTTCAGAAGAAAAGCTGCATGCAACATATAAAAAGGCATCATGGTGTTTTTGTGAAATGGCCACTGACTGATATCTAGGAAAATTGTTATGGATAAACTTTCAGTCTGCTTGAATACAGCTCTAGTGGTCTGTTAGTGTTAAACCTTCATTTTGTTCTGTTAATGTATCATAGTTTTAATGATATTCTCAGATTGGCCCCTGAGATCGAAGAGCTCATGAATTATATTCTCTGAATTAGTTGGTTTTGGTTTCAGTAAGGTGCTCTAAGTTTGATTTTCTAATGGCAAATAGCTGCAGGAGTTTGTGTCTGCACTAGAAACTGCCCCAGGCGACTGTGCCGTATGACTCATAGTTTAACTCTTGCAAATTCTGAGATTCTTTAAATCTAGAGGGATTCTCACATCCTTTTACATCTTCCAGTGTTCATTGGCGTTACTTTTGAAACACTGGGAGAACTGAGACAACAAATGACTCAGAAGGTACCCACCACGTGCATCACATGTTGCACACACTCACATGGAGGGGGCTCTCTGTGGTCAGCCAGCACCACTCCTGCCACCCCCAGTGGGAGGGAGGAGAGATTTGAAACAGTAAAGGCGAGAAAACTCATCCGTTGAGACAAAGATAGTTTGATAAGCAAATAAAAGAGGAACAGAGGAGGAGAGGAGAGCCCACACACAAGTGATGACAATGATGCAATCCTTGCCCATGTTCTAGAAGTCGCCCATTGCTGCCCAGCCAGTCACTGAGCAATGGTTACCTACCCTAAATCTCCCTCCCTGTGTCAGTTTTCCACAGTTTATTCCCTCCCACTTTCTTGCCCATCCCCAACCTACTTGCTGCAGGGGCAGAGTGGAAAAAAGAGACACCCTTGATGTTTTAAAAGTACTGCTCAGCAATGCTCAAACTGATGTGTTACCAGCATTGCTTTAGTCACAAACACAAAAAGGGCACTGTGTGGACTGCTGTGATGAAAAGTGTTTACACCTCAGGTAGACCCACCACATTAAAAGAAAGCAGACATAAATGTTGACTGAATACCTTGTAGATTTATGTTATACCAAGCAATTTTTCCAAGTATTGGTCCATGTCCTTCAAGTTTGACTTGGAGCAAGTCTTAAGATCAGAGGATGACTAATGTTTCTGAAACACTGGAGAGAAAATAAGACAAGTGGTCTAACTGTTATTGCAGATCACAGAACCAGAGAATCATTGGTTGGAATCTTGATGATCTTGGAAAATACCTCCAAGATCATCAAGTCCAACCTCTGATGTTTATAATTACATGCCAGTCTCAGGGATGATTAAAATCTCCTAGAACCCAACAATGATTCCAACTAGAAGCACAGTTTGACTCTAAGATTCAGTTCTGAGTGAAGATTTGAGTAATTTCACAAGCTACTATGTATTTTTATGTAAAACAGTTTATCAGAAAATACGAAAAGCAAACCAAACATATCAGCTATGTTAGATTGTTTCTACTTACTTTCAGCAGCAGTTGCTTCAGAGATGCAAGCCCATTAGCACTTGGAGGCAGGAACCAAATAAATTTATTTCAGATTGCACTAGAAATGTGACAGGTGGAATATAGCTGTCAGAACTGACATTTAGCTCATGTCACTCATTCGACTGTTTCTTCTGAGCTGGAACAACAGGATTCCAGTAAAAAACAATCAGTACTTCAGGGGACAGGTTATTGAGAAGAAATCACAGAGTAATTTCTCCTCCTGCAGGGATACTGGCTGACATTAGCATGCCAAATGACCACCTCTTGTTGAGGCCTTTGAACATGTGCCGGTCAATGTTTTGCCCACAAAAAATTTAGAATTACTCTTTTTCCTCCTAAATATTTTTATGATACTTGAAACCAGTCCCACAACTATTTTTTTTATTGGTTGCTATACTTTTAGAATGGAATTTTTTAAAGCCTGGCCACTGTTCACAGGTAGGAGGTGCAAAATGCATTTTCAATAGACATTTGAATTATTCAGGCAACATATCTACAAACTCAGCTTTTTTCATGACCCCTGTGGAGTCCCTTCAGCCACTCAATTTAATAC
Source organism: Sylvia atricapilla (assembly GCF_009819655.1). Classification (NCBI taxonomy): domain Eukaryota; kingdom Metazoa; phylum Chordata; class Aves; order Passeriformes; family Sylviidae; genus Sylvia; species Sylvia atricapilla. The sequence continues at coordinate 7,476,581 of NC_089148.1, forward strand.
CCAGGGTCTGGCCTTGGCAAGACAGACCCTAGCTACCCCTCCTGCCTGAGGAGACACTTCCAATGTGCTCTGTGAACAGTGCTTTGGTCAGCTCTGCCTCCCTTCAGTGACCTTGGCCTTGTGGTTCCTTCCCCCTCGGTGTGTCCCCACTGGCTTCAGGTCAGTGCCCTCACCTGCCCTTTGTGCCACCCCCAGACCCTCTGTTAAGGGGAGATGGAGCTGGGGTTCCCTCTCTCCCCTCTCGCCCTCCCCAGCTCGGGGTGAGGCAGGATGTAAAATGGGTTCTGGTGTTTGACAAAAGAGACTTGTCTGTCTGTTTCCCTGCCGCTGCCTGTAACCTCCCTGGACATGATGAAAGCTCTTGCCACACAATGCTACAACCCACAATATTACCACATCTTTTGTGGTTCAAGTCTGCCTACAAAAACAGCCAGCTGAAGCTTGTGAGATCACTGACCCTTGTAACCGTGTGTCTTTTTGGAGCGCAGCTCCAGCCTTTCTAAATCCCAGTCAGTCTCTCAGTAGAGAAACTGCTTAAGAAGTATTCAGGCAGCAATCAAGCTCACACAACCACACACGTCACCAGGCTAACTCAGCAGGAGAGGCAGGAGGCTCCCAGCCCCAGATCAATTCCAGCAAGCATTTATTCCATGTGCTGAAGGTGAATCTGAAGGCAAAGAGGGTGAACACGTGATCTTTCTTAGTTATATAGGGTCTCAGGTTCGTGGGTGGTACAAGGGGCAGGGCAGAGGATGAATGACCATAGGAAAGAGAGGAACAGGACACCAGGCCCCACAGTCAATGGGGAAACAGGGAAAGGGGATGCCATGGGGTGGGTGATGGACTTGTGAAACCCAGGGAGAAGATTGCAGAATGTCTGCAAGGATCCATGCGGGAGAAGCCTTTTTTTTTTTAACATCTGAGATATCTTTAATCTTCACTTTTCCAGGGAAGGGCAGTTGGGAATTCCTTTAATGGCACAAGGGTCTCCACAGACCCTCCCCATTGGTGTGGCTGCAACCATAAAATATTTTAACAATAAGAAAAAGAATTATCTTCAACATTTCTGCCAAATTGCTACATTAAAATTTTTTTAAAGTCGCAGACAGATATATTTTTTATTCAAACAAAGTATGAGTTTTACCTGTTACTTTGCAAAGACCATATCCACAAAACCCAAGAGGCTACCTGCAGAATAAAGTAGGGTTGGTCTAGAAATCCTAGCAGTTAAGAAATAGCTGTATTTTGAAATGAGTAGCATTTATGAGAAATTTATGAGTAGCAAAATATTTATTATTTCTCCAGTGAGTAGTGCCTTCTTATTGTAATATGCAGCTGTGCACAAAGACTTAGCTCCTAAAATTTGTGTCAGAAGAAAAGTAGAAGGTAAATCCAGCCTATGCAGAGCTTTGTGGGAATTGCAGGCTTGCTGACCTTTCACACGGACATGTTTACATTGGTTTTGACTAGCTACTACAGAAAATTTGGAGCAACTGCTTTAGAAAGTGCAAAGTTGTCTTGAGGGTTTGTTTTTGCCACAACCTGTCTGCAAAAAAAACCTGCTCTGAGGTTTGAGTGTTTTGAATGCTGGCCAGACTTATTCCTGCTTTGTTTTCCTGGCAAAACTGCTGTTCTTTTCAAAAGACACAACACATGGTCACTTGTGAAACTGGCCTGAGGGGCACTGCAGGGCTCTGTGTGTGAGCTGTGTTCTGTCTGACTGTTCCACACAGCAAATTGCAGATATTAACTAGCATTGGCAACAATAGGATAACATTTTTGTCACATTACAAAGAGATTCTTAGTTTTTAAGGACTAGGATGTTAATATTCTGGCTGGCAAGGCACACAGAACTGAATCTGACCTTTCTTCCCTCCCTTCATTACATGAACGAGTTGTGGCTCACTCTGCTGCGTGCTGCACTTGGGTAAAGATACCCAAGGAATCAAAGGCAATAGTGACACATATGGAAGGACCATAAAAGAAAAAGGCTCCCTAGGAAAAGAACATTTCTTGCTGCGGGGAGCTGACTTTGACGTGCTGCTGGTTCCCACCCAGCTGCTCTCCCACCACAGCTCCTCAGCAGGACAGGCAGGGAATATAAGTCAAAAAAAGTTTGTGGGTCAAAATAAAGACAGGGACATCACTTACCAATTGTGATAGTGGTCAAAACAGACTTGATTTGGGAAAAATTAACCAAATTCATTAAAACCCTGGCTCTGACATCTGGAGCACCTCCTCCATTCTTTTCTCGCTTTGTTGGTGGCTGCCACTGTCTGTGCCCTTTCACTTTGGTGGTGGCTGCCACTGTCTGTGTCCTTCCCAAGGCTGTCCCTGGCATTTCTGCACAGAGCTCTCCCCCCACGCATCTCCCCTGCTGCCAAAACCTGGCCACCTACACCCAGTACATTTGCTTTCTTGATCTGTTGAAAATACTGCAAAGATATAATTAACATTCTCAGTAGAGCTTTCTCATTTGTTCCCACATTTTATTTGCTGACACGCATTTTAACATTTTAATAGTTTTCTTGCAAAAAAACCCCACAAATTATGGAAATAGAAGCTCCTAGACCTTTTCAAAGGATTTTAAGAAAAGGAGCATATCTGCCAAAATGACTCAAAAGAGTCAGATTCCCAGGTGTAGTGTAAACTTTTGAAAATGTTTACAGATACTGACAGTTTTCCAATCTTGGATAAGTGTCTAATCCTTCTGTGGAACAGCTTGTCCTAGTTTTCATTATTTCTGGCATAGGAGGGTAAATTGCATGCAAGATTCATCATTTCTTCCTGCTGTCTAAAATCACTTTCTTTGAAAAATAATCTATGGAAATTACTTTCCACTCACAGCCACCCTTAAACTTGTTCAGGTTGAAAGCAGTCCAGTAAATCAGCAGTTGGAAAAGGGATAAATGGTTTTTTTCTCTTTTCCTGATGCCTTTCCCAATGCTGTACCATGTAAGCACCAAAAGGTGTCATTCCAGTGGCAGCACCTGCTGGGAATGGTGCCAGAAAGTAGGAAAATGAGGGAGCACAAGGGAAGGAAACACTGTCTCTGTGATGCTCCAGCTTTATTAATTGAGTGCAAGTTGAATTCCCTCTGCTTTCCCAGGGGTGGAGGAATTAATAATTTAAAGCCAGGAGGAGAAAAGGTGTGTTACCTGTCAGCAGATGGAACATGGCTGAGCCCTGTCTGATGTACTGGAGACAAGTTTGGGGTTATGGTTTTACAAACATTTTCATGTCTAGACCTTTCATATTTTTGAAAGGGCCCTCACCTATTAGCAAACATCTATTCTTGCCTGGAAATTGAGTATTTCCAGTTTGGAAGGGGGGATTTCCATGTCCTTCTTAGAAGTCTTTTAAGTTGTCTCTTCGGCCTCTGTTTTCTCACCTCTTGGAATAAAGTGATGTCTCTGATTTTATTCACCAGGTTTGGGGATGGGTTTTTTTGTATTTCACACAACCACTGTATGTTTACAATGCACACAGTCTCTTGCATGCTCAGTAAGCATTTACACAGCCTTCCTTTGTCTTTGTGCACCTTCCTTTCACACCCTTCACATGGGCAGCAGGAAAAGAAGGAGAATGGGGAAAAATGTCTTGCTCTTTCCCGGTCCACCCTTGTGAACTGAGCCAGAGAGTCAGCAGGGAAGCAGAGAAATGCCACTTCATTCTGCTTGGATTCCTCTAAAAAACTCTGTTGCAAGGGATAGTTACTGCTTAATTAAATTACTCAAAGATAATACTATGAAATGTGCTCCAAGGTCCCAAAGCCATCTGTCCCCGGGTCTTCCCAGATACTGAGGCTGTTCTTGTACTGAAATAATCTCAAAATGCCATTAAGCATTCTTCAAAAAGTGGGTGGGTTTTTTTTATTTGTGGATGCCTCTCTCACTTTTCTGACAAGGTGTCCGATAAAAATATATCAATTAGCACGAAATGCAGATCTCATATTTGTTGCTTTGGAGCGGTCATCCATGCATCTGATGGCTTGATATCTGATGGCAGCATTTGATGGCATCTGATGGCTTCATATCTGATGGCATCATTTTCATCTGCCATTTTATGTAAACCACTGTCCATTGCAGCCCACAGTTCAAGTAATTTTTTTTTTCCTGCTTATGAAGTTATTGTCCAAAATGTGATTTGTTTTCAGTTTCAGGAACAACATATTTTCTGGTTCTGTGTTGCAGATTTTCAGCTGAATGCTTTCAATCGTGCCAGTAAATAAACCGGATTTTCCCACCATTTATCCTATAAAGAGACGGAAGAATAAAAGCTGCAAAATGGTCAATGTTCTTGCAGAAGAATTCATCTCTGTTCTCTTTACTTATGGCAAACAATCCATCTGGATAATTCTTGCCAACTTCTTCTTACTCTATTCAGCAGGTATAAAAACTTATTTTGATGGCACTTGGTTCTGAACTTGCAGAAGTGCATGTGCTGAGTGCTCACTATAATTAATATTAGTTACCAAACACACCTATTCACATTTGTATTAGAAATACAGTTCTTGTGTATGTTTAAACTGGCTGAACTGCCTGTTTTCCACCACCTCAAAGCCAGGAATCAGTACCTAAAAGATAGAGGTGCCATCAGCACTGCTGGCTCAAAAAGGAGCTGAAACTATTTGCTCAGATGCTGTTTACAGAAAAGAGTATGTGGACTGTTGAAACATTTTTGTTTTCCTGCACTTTTTCGTGTTATTCTTGGCAAATATAGGAATTTTTCTTTTTTGCCAAAATTATTTTGTTGATGATTTCCTGTTTGTTCGAGTTTTAAGGCTGCCTAATCTCTATGATTTCTTGTGGTCTGCTTTCTTTTAAATTGATTTTTAAAAATATGAAATGTAAATTGTCATTAACTAGAGTTCTGTCTCCATCTATGCAATTCTGTAGTTAATCTCTGAGAATAGGATTAGTATGAACTAGTTTTGTTGAGGATTCCAAGGCTTCTCAGCTGCTTTAAGCAAGATGCTCTTTTGTGTTCTTCCTTGAAGAGATATCCTTGAACACAGACTGATAACACTAAAATATCCCACTGCTCCATGATGTCCTGGGTTGTAGTATAAGATGTATTCTATCACCATCTTCATGAACTGATGACTCCAACTGTTGGAGCAGTGCTCTTCCCAGGCCCCCTCCCTCTGGGGTGCCTTCTGTTAATGGCCCATCAATGCCTTGCCATGACTCACAGGTAACTCTCTCCGGGAGCTCTCTCTCTTTAAGGGGCCATCAAGGACCCACTGCATGAGTTATCATCCCATTGGGAGATGCTCCGCCCAGGGGGAGGAGCCAAGCATTCTCACCTGGATATAAGCTGAGATTTGGGACAGTACAGGCAGCCCTCACCCACTGGATTCCCAGAGGACCAGAGCTAACAGACCTTTCTATGAGATCACTGCTTCAGGAGGAATGCCTCACCTGGACTGCTTCCATCACCCTGCTCAGGTTCTAGTCTGACTCTGTCAGTGGTATCTTTGTATTATTGCATTTATTTTATTTTAACTTTTTTCCTTTTCTTCTCCTTAAATTTCTGACTTGGAGCCTCTCACTCGTTTTGCTTTCAAACCACTACACACGATAACTAGAGAAATTTGACATGGAGTGTCCTAAATAATCTTCAGTTTAGCCTGGTACACATTCAGAGGTGTGGGTGGCTTGCAGTGAGCCCTAGGGCCAAGTTGCTGTGGCACTGACAGTGAACTTGGAGTTCACACTACACCAGGGAACTTTGGATGACAAGATGAGAATGAACTTAAGTGTTGGGTTTGTTTGGTTTGTTTTGTTTTAGCTTTGTTTACCTTTACTTTTTTTTTTTTTTTTTTTTTTTTTTTCCATTTGTTGGTTTTGGTGGGGGGGTTTAAGTCTATGATATTTATGGTATACTCTAGTAATTTTGTAGAAAAGAATCTGGTTTTGTAGATGGAGAAATAATCCCTCTGAATTGCAAAGTCAATATTTTACAATCTAAAGTCAGTGAATCAGTCTCAAATACGTTAAATATGTGATTGAAATAAAAAAAAAACCCTCAGTGATAAAATAAAATTTAAAATGTGACTTAACTTGGCATGTAATAGAGAACTGGTGTAGAAAGTGAAGCCTTCAACAATTTCTGATACATTTTAGTTGTGTTTAAAAAAAAAAATATAGATAATGCACACCTCAAGAATTTCTCAGTTCTCCAAAATATGCTTTCTAAGAGTGGTCAAAGCAGAAAAGGATCTGACAACAAATATTATCTAAAAGCTCATGTCAAATTATATTGTGTCATTTTCTAGTAATCCATACCTATATTGCTTAATAGTGCTTCTTGGCAAGCTATAAATATATATTGTAGGTCTTTAAATGTACACATATAGAATAAGGAATAAATTTTTTTCATTATTTTTCTATCAAATAAATTATAGGCAATGTTTCTATCAATAACAGAATTACTATTGATTTTAGTGGATGTCAGAAGCAGCTAAAATTGAAGAAAATGAAAAATTCCTTTAAGGCAATTTCATGACCAGCAAATCTCATGATCATGAGATTATTTGCAATCCAGGGTGAAAGTGTAATGCACAAACTGATGGCATATGGACTACAAGCAGCATGGTTATCCTTAGCCAGGATTTTCAGTCTTTGCTCATGAATTTTATACAGCTTTCTCCCAAACAATCTGAATTATTAGTATTTCTAATATGTACCTAGAGCAAAAACTCTTATGAACTCCCAAAAACAGCATGAAGGTTAGTTCTAAGAAAAAAATATTATTTTTATGGCATGAATAAAAAGGAAGTCCAATCTTTCATAGAAGTAAAATACATTATTCCATCTAAGTACTTGACCCAGATCAATTTTTAAAATTAATATAAAATGTCAGTCTATATTTACTTGCTATTGATAGATATGTAGGGCTGACAGAGACTTAAGTCCTTTTTCTTCCTCTTAAGCAGGACTCAGCCCTGATGTATATACATAATTTGTTGTAGGAAGTTCCACTGGCTGAGGTAATGCGAGCTCACTTTCTGTATCACTGAAGATTGATGGTCATCATTGTTAGAAACAGCTGTTTAATATTTGTCAGGAAAACCTTTTTTCTGACCCAGAGAGGGGGCTCCTGAGAGGTGTTTTAAAGACTTTTATCCCATTTTCAGTCTCATGAGCAGGGTGAGACAGTGCAGATGTTGCAATTTACGCTATAAAAATAAGAAGCCAAACTATTACCTCATGACAATACACTATAAGCGGGTTTTGGCCTATCAGCTTTTGCCATACAATGCTGCTAATGCTTCTAAGACAATTATCTATCAAAATACCCCACGTGGGTCCTGCTACTATACATCTTTCATAGTACTATTTCTCTGAAATATCTAGTCTATTCACAAGGTGATCATTTGAAACTTGTCTCTAGTTCCATTTCTCTCCCAACAATGTCTGTCCTATCCCATGGCATTTCTAAGTCACCACACTTTATCTCAGAGTTTACATTCAGATGCACAAGCCTGTGTGAGCCTTCTGTCAGGCTTTGGTAATTCCCTACGAATCCATTCCCCACAAATATTTAATTTAATCTTTGCTGGTGGCAGCTCCCCCAAGGGGGAATGCAGGGCTTAAGGCCCCACATCACTCCTCTCCATGAAAACCTCATCTCAGGGAGGCTGAGAATGAACCAGAGACTGTGCAATAAGCATTCAGCTCCACTTCCAAAACGTGAAGCTGTAACGTTTTTAACACCAGCCCATCAGCTGAATGAAGACAGTTTGTCCACCCAGCAGGAATCTGGCTGGATTTAACGAGCAGGGTCCATTTCAAACACTTGTTAAACACAGAATGAGATCGTTTTGAGACAACACCAAGTCCTCGATTTCCTCGATTTTTTTGTTGCTTAGCTACCATGGTTATGTGTGCACTAAAAATATCTTATTGGGTGGTGGACTAATCTGAGGAATAGCTGTAACAAATTACAAAAATCACTGCAAATGATGGCAAAACGTCAAAATGTGGCCACAGTAGGCACAGAATTGAAAGTAGTCATAAAAGAGGGAAATTGGTTTTTCCACAGTTATTTCTGAATCCAGGTTGATATTTCCATACCTGGAACTCTTGTTAAAGAAACAGATCATGATTATCTATCTAATTAATTGGATAGCAGCACTTCATCTGTGGTTTACCTGCACCTACAATTAATGTTAGAGTCATGTTGCTGTATTCATTCATCATTTAGTTAACAGTATCTTTCATCTGATGAAGCTGAGGGAAAATGTTTACCTGGGAAATTCCATGCTATATTTTATACTGTCTATCATTGCAATCAATATAATTTATCTATTTAAATAGAATTTAAATTGAACACCTCCAGGGATGGGGCAGCCACAACTTCTCTGGGCAAAGATCTTGATGGTTTCTTGATATGTTATGCTGTCTCTCAGGTTAGAAAGACAGATAGAATTCTAAATGTATGGGTATTTTGGCCAATTCTTACTTGTATCAACTGAAATTTTACTGTCATTAAAATTTCATTGTAATGTCCTTAATATACAAACACAGAAATTCATATTTCCAGGTCAGACAGTGTTCTCAAACTGAGAATGTCCAACAGCTACATTAGTCAGACCTTGTCACTGCTTTGCACAGCACCAGCTGGCCATTTATAACTGATGTGACATTTTTCCTCTGTCTAAGACATGATCATTTATTTCAGGCTTCTATAATTCTTGCAAAGTCAACTTTCTGAATTAAAGGAAAAGTCAATAAACTGAGAGCATATACTGGAAAGTTTTGTAGTGCATAAAGATTCATTGAAATATTGAGGAATATTTAGAAAAATCTATCAGTGTGGAAAGCTGGGGCTCCTCTTGTCATGGAAACCTTGTTAACTTGTAAAACTATCTGTAAACCTGATTTGCACGGTAAAATCTGTGTTTGATGGCAAACAAAATAGTAGCAGACATTTTTCCTTTGCTCAGTCTACAGTATTTGAACCTGCTGTTTTCCAAGCACTGACTGACTTTGCTGCAAAATTGAATTATTAAAGACACAAAATCTTGTGAGGCCTTTGATGTCTCCTTCTTGTCATTGCTGTCCATATTCATGAAGCAACCTGAATATTTATTCTCATTTGTGGATACATCCTTTTTATTTTTATCCTGGTGACTGATCTCAAAAATCCATGTATGTGAGATGATAACATGAAAACTAGAATTAAACATTTGTGTTTCACTCTGTGAAGATAAAGACCTTAATCCATTTCCTTGCTAGAATTGAAATGAGAGGATTTGCCCTTGTGTGAGCAAGTAATATCCTCATTGACTCCAGGTAACAAATGTTCAGTGTAATCTTGTTTTTCTAGCAAGTCAGGAGATGTAAGAAATGTTTATGCCAGGCAAGATTAGGCATAAACTTCCACAATCAGCCCAGAATTGCTGGCTATGGGCAGCATTTGGAGACACCTGGGACCAGAATTCCTTTGAATGCCCTGCAGAGAGGAGGGGTGCACTGAGAACCCCCCAGAGTGGTGCTTTAGGGTTTGGATGGCCTTAATTCCAGTTCATTTTCCCAGTTACCTTCCTAGGGGAAAATGGAGGAGGGCACGGATCTTGAGACTAGACCAAAGAACAAAATCCCTTCCAAAGGGCTGGTTTTGTCAGCACCGAGGACACCGTGGAAGGAGTTTCTCACGGGGCAGGGGGACTGGGCAGGGGGACTGAATTTGTACTTAGCTGTTGGGTTATTAGAGCCTGGCAGAGTTATTAAAGCCATTCTGCACTGTTGGATCTTTCTTTTAACTCTGTCTATTCCTTTAAAATGCATAAAGCAAGGCTGATGTGCTTGTACACTTGACAAAAAGCATTCACAAGGGTTTTAGTCACTGCTATTTTAACCATGCTTTTTTCTCAATCCTAGGAGCAATTCTGGGAAATCTCCAATTTTGTTTCCACAGTTTGATCTAAGGGTCCAGCTTTCTGAGTTACTTAAATGTACTGCACTGCCAATGTGGTTGGTGCACCTCAGTTTGTACAACACCGCTGTTATTATGGTCTGCAGGGTCATTTACAAAGACTAGATCCAGTCCAACTAAAGGTGTGTGGAGGTGCTGGTGTGCTTTTCAACTGAGGAAAGATAATAAGAGACTAAGACTACCTGAGCACCTAGTAAAGCTTGAGAAAGCATATTTCTTCCACTAATTATGCAGTCAAATACAAAGTAACAACTTCTACTATCAGAATAGTCAAAGGGAAAGCTCAATGCAGGGGTTTACTCATCATCTCATTCACCACAGTTTTCTGGGTCTAGTATTAGTTATGTGCTATGTAGTGCCCCGTTATTTTAGCATGTTTACTGGACAGATGTGTTCTTTGGAAGTAGTCAGTCTAGGGTTTCTCCTTTTTCACTTTTTCTTTTGTTTTTTTTATTATGTTTTTTTTCTTTTTTTTTTTTTTTCTTTTTTTTTTCATTTTTTTTTTTTGTCTTTTTTTTTCTTTTTAAGAAAGAGACAGGGCACTTACTTCTTTTGGAAGGAATTAAAATTAAGCATCTCATTGTTTTTATACACATACTTGATTTGGGTTTTGTCTTGAGTAATAAATACTCATCATCTGTCATAGCAATTTTTAATCATGCTTTTCACTGAATCTTGTATAAATCTTGAATTATACCATTTGTGGCACAAAAACAGCTCTCCTTCAACTGTTCATTCTTTACATGGCTCTCTAAAAATGTTTTTTCTGAATGCTACTTACTTTTTTAGTTGCATTTAGTTGTAAATTATGTTAATTTCTAATGAGCTATCAAAGCACATGAACTTACATTCTTTAACTTTACTTCATATTTCAGGTTGGTTGCTAAGTCAAAGCAATTTAATAGAACCACTGAAGTTATGAGTGAGGACATGACACTTGGGGGGAAAAAAAGCACAGAAGTAGCAGTGAATGGGTATAAAAAAGTTCTGAAAATCTACACGGGATGAGTTGAAAGAAAGTAACATACTGAAGTGGCCATTCAACACACTGATTTATTAGTTTAGCAGTGTCCCCCTTCCCGTAACTCCTGTGGTGCCATGCCTGCCCTCATGATACCATTTATAAAAAGATTAAAGAGGGTCTGCAAGCAATTTTTCTCAAGATCTGTTTGACACGTGAAAACAAGTGAAGAACTTCATGCAAGTGATTAGCTGAAAGCTGCAGTGAAGGTGCTTAGGCAAGGAAGATCAGTGTATTTAACAAAGCAGAGAAGTGAGGAAAAGGAAAAAAAAATCACGGAATCATTAGGGTTCAAGGAGACCTCCAAGATGATAAAGTCCAATGTTACTGGCTGGGAGGCCTGTAGCTAATTCATCCTTCTGACAGAAATTAGCACAGACTGAATGCTCTTCTCCCTGCTGCATTCTTTGTTGTGTAACATGATTTTTTTCCTTCTGGTAAAAGGCAGTGTGGTGTGGTGACTTGTCTGTTTCCCTGTTCAGAAACAGTACACACACAGGGAAATCTCAAAACTGGTATTTTCAGAAGTCAGGCATTCTTTCTTTAAAAAAAAAATTAATTATAATAACTTTTATAATGACAACAATCATCATCATCATCCAAAATAAATGGGTATTGTAACACACCTCCATCTCCTGTGTAGGCAAGCGATGCTGATTCCCAGTGCCAAAGCAGCTGCAGTAACAGAGATTTTTAGTGGGATATTGCCAGCTTTTGAACTGAATCCAGGAGGGAAAGCTACTTTTGTGCCACACATCTCCTTTTATTTTCATGCCAGCAGCAGAGGTTTTTTTAACCAACGTTGTTGTTGACTGTTTCAGCTCCCCGGAAGCTGCTATTTAACTAAAGGAAATTCTGTATAAGACCTGCACCACTTTAATCCTTATCTCAAGGAGTGCCAAGCGCTTCTTTCAAAGTCTGTGGAGATCATAAAAGCTTCTTCTAACATAGAAATTTTATGAAATACACATAAATACACATTTTATAAATCACAAATTTTAAAAAATACACAAGAATCTCATACTTTTGCCCATTTTTGTAAAAAACCCTGAAGTTCTTCAAACAGTCAATCTTCTGACTTTGCTGAACTGTATTAAATGCATGAAAAGAAATCTCCTGAAGCAGAGAAGGAAAAAAAAATAACAGTTTCAGTTACCATTAAAATCAAGTTAAAGAAATGTCCTAATAGGTCACCAACCAAGTGATCAAAAAACCTGGTTCATTATGAAGCAGTCAGTAAGAAGTAGCTAAGTGCTGCCCAGAGGATATGTATTATTCTAACAAAAAATAAAGGCTAAAATAGGTGCTAAATTGTACATAAGGTGTGTCTTTAACTTAAACATTAAAGACTTGCAGTTAATGTAAACCTGAAATATTAACCTCGGCACTTACAATAGGAAAATCAAAGTAAAATATGTGCAATGAGTGTATCCACAGTAAAAGCTGCAAAAGGCATAATTAGCAATTGGAATAACAATTTCTTCTACCAAAATAAAAATTTACTTAATGCAATGCATATCAAAAGAGTCATTACCATTTTCCAGCTGTGTTTCATAAGGGGAAAAGTGAGTAATTTACTCCAGCTTCTTAAAATGGCTGTGAAAGTCTCATTATAAGAGACCTGACTACATGAAAATCTTTGAACTTGGAACACAATTTGTCAAGGTGACAGTCCTAAGTGGAGATTTTAAAAGCCTGCTTGAGCAAATGATGTCTGATTCTCACTCATTTCTCTTAAGTGCTACTGTCCTTTGCATGTGTACCTTATGCAGGATCTTTTTTTGGCAAGAAAATCTTCATTATTTTCTTGATTGCAATCTAAAGCAGAGTGATCAAGAAAGATGAGTATCAGTGTGAGCCCAAAACATCTTTTAAGGGATTTAAAAATGGAAATACAATGCTACCTGTTTTATAACTGGCGTCACAGAGAATAAGGATCAGGGTGAGACAACTTGAAATAAGATTGCAACTCTTTGTTACAGTGATTAGTCAATTCTTGCACATGTTCGTGTCATCTACTTGTGTTTCTAGGGGTAATTCTCCACTCATTTTTGCAAACCAGACATAAATAAAGTTGGTTTGTACTGCTCTAAATTAATACACTGCACTAGATTGGTACAGACTATTTAGCATTCTCAATAATTATTCCTGTACAAATTCCCTTAGTTTTTTCCTGTTTTCTTCTCTTACTCTCTAAATGAGACTTTTTTTTTTTTTCATTATCTTTCATCTTTGGCATGTATTTTAGAAAACACACAAATGGAATAAAGTACATTCGATTTCCTAAATTAAATCATTAAGCTAGTTATTTCTACAGTGTGAACATTCTGGAACTTTCAAACTCGAGTTTGGACGCTTGAGAAATCCTTTTTCATCTCTCTGACTCTGTGATTTTATTAGAGACTTTTTCATCAAACCGGGAAATATGAACATGCATTTGAAAAAACCATAATAATTATATTATTTATGCTTTTTATACTCAAATATTTCAGATTAAAAAAAAAAAAAAAAAGAGAAAACAGAGAAAAAAACACTTCAACTGGTCAAAAGAATGTAAAAAAGAAAAAAAAGTAACCAGAACAACTTTAAATATTACCTCCAATGTTATATTGCTATTAGGGCTTAATGATTAAAAAGCATTAAAGAAACAGGCACGTTGCATACGGAGAAAAGAAATGGCGTTGATATCAATAATTGGCTGCCATTTTCTTTGGTGCAGAATTTCACTCTTTTCCATCAATGAAAATATGTTCTGGAGGTCTTGGTTGTGTACTTCTCATCCTCAGTACTACACAAGCTTCAGATCTCATCTTCACCAATATTATTACATCGTGTGTAAGAAAAATGTCACAATTTGTGCAGTATGTCAGAATTTGGGCTCACATGAGGATGTTGAAGCCCAGGTTATAATATAATCCAGCTAATAAAACTTTTTTTGTAGAGGTTAGTTTAGTTTAGTTTGGAAGATGACATTTGAGGCCTTGTTTTATGCCCATGCTGTCTTTGATACTGATTTTAAACAGATCTGTTATAAATCAGATCTTTACATAATGAGGATTTTATAAAAAAAGAGGGATTTTAACATTAATTATTTCTATTTTTCTTGTGTCCTTCCTCCATTTAAAGAGATGGAGCTGGAAGACAACCCAGATATGCATTTCATCAGTTTCAATATTATTTGTGATGGCAAAAATGGATGTTTTCCCTTTTGCTACAATGTTCAGTCCACTAAATCAATGGCACATGCAAATAAACAAGCAGTAAAACTACATTTTGAACCCAAAATGTTGGGAGAGATGAAATTCTTGTGGTTTGAATTTCCACCTTCTTTATTAAGTGTTTTTCACCTTCAGGTTTGACAAATACACTGGCAACACAAGATGCTCAGGAGTTTAGGATGTTCCTCTCTCAAGCACCCCACGGAGCAGGAATATCTTATAGTAGGGTGAGAAGGAAGGAACAAGTTGCTAATAAAATCCTGCACCTTAGAAGCTAATAATTCTGAAATGAAGACAGATAAATGTGCATTGGAGCTTTCCATGAGATTGACTGTGTCATAAATTATGTCTCATGTCCAGTTTAAGCTGTTTGCAAATGCAATATGAAGACCAGAAGTGTAAGTACTGGAAACTCCATTTTGAGGTTTTACTGGAAATGAAGGCAGAGTTGTTGATGATACATATTTTATTCTAATTGTGGTATACTTCATTAAAATAAAACAATTAAATCATTGCACTCTTGCCTCCACTCACTAAGCAGGAAGTGAACTGGCTGGAAAGTCAGTCTTTACAAAATTAAATCTATTTGTGTGAGCTCACATTTGGATGTGGAAATGAAAACCCCTGTAAGACATTTTATGATTGTCTTGAAAGACTAATAGAAAAATATTATAGGAATTATGATCTCGATGCTTTTAATATGCCTCAAAGGAAAGTGGCTTTTTAGTGCACCTAATGAACATCTGGAATGGAGTAAAAATTTAGCATTTTCAGGATACAAGAAATACCTGAGGGTTTTAAAATATATTTTAGATATTGTTTTCACTATTATTATGAGGGCAAAATAGTCTATTTAATTATTCAGAACAGAGCTTCTCCTTTATATAAAGCACTTGGAGGTACTCAGTGCTGAGGAAAATAATTGTTAAATTATGATCTCACTGGTAATATTAAAACGTATATTTGAAAATCCTGTGTAGTTTGAATTTGCTCCTGGAAGTAACAGTTTGCAGAGGAAGGTTTCAGGTTTTTGTGAAGAGATTCCAAATTCTGTATCAGCATTTTCTACACTGTGTACAGTCTTGCAAATGTCATCAAAGAAGGAAAATTCACCATCATGGAATTATTCCTAAAACAATCCTGGCCACTGAATATAAGAATCATGTTTGTAACTTTTTTATTAGTTCTGCGTCTTTGCTGGAAGAAATAAGAAATCCTCTTATTATTCAAGAATCCGGCTGAGATTTGTTGCATAGGAAAATCTTGGCTTGAAGACATAGAATTTAACAGATAGAGCTACAAGTGAAAGAGAAACCCTTGAAAAATGAAATCCCTGTAGCAGGGATTTGCAAAACTCTAAAGAAAAATTGCATTATAACACCTTCTTTTCCCTCCTACTTCCTGCAGAGGGGTCTCCCAGAACAATCCCACCTCTCTGAGCTCACCACTTCACCTTCAATCAGAGCAAAAAGTCCTGTTCCAAGCTGCACAGATGAATCACTCAGAAAAGGACTTTCACAACAGCTGATGCCTGCTGCTTGCAGCAAATGACACACTTCTCATCCCAGGATGTGAAGGAAGTTTTGATGGAAATTAGTCAGCAGTTACTGGCTCAGGGACTATTCTGCACATTATTGATTTGTGCGTAATTTATTCTAATGGGAGAAGTTAGAGGTTACTGGAGATGTGTTGTTTCAATCTGTCCCCCATGCCGTAAAGTTCACACTTTTCCATGAAGTTTCAGCTCATTTAGGCTCATGAATGGCTGATGGGAAATTGCCCTCAAAGGTTTATCTGAAGCCGTGAGAGCCTGAGTAATTAATTGTTTTATTGTGAAAGTCATGCCTAACACGTCCTAAGATACATTGCATATACCGAAGCACATACTGTATTTAGTTACCTGCCTGAATGTTGTGTATTTAACAGGAAAAAGTCATTCTGACTGTGATTGATGGTGCAGCTCTCCCTTCACAGTGATGCAGAAAATAAGCTGAGTCAAAGTAGATCTGACTACAGTCCAGCACTTCTCTCTTTGCTGTGGCTTCCTCATTTCTCTTCATTTGGATAAGAAGGCTTTGCTTAGAACACGCTTATTCCCACAGCCTCCTATCTACCAACGTCTGTTCTCATTCCTTTCTTCTTTTTTACCTTGAAATTACTTTAGGTACATTACTCTGTACTGGCCAACATTAAAGAAAAGTGGAGTTTAATAATTCCTGTTCTGTGCCCTTCAAGCATAAAGCTTTAAAAATAAGAGCCCCTGGTGGAGACTGAATAGTGTTGTTCACCCTTCAGCTCCACTTTCTCTGTGTACTGTGACATTTTGTTTCAAGCCCTGTTTTTCCTGAGCCGATTTCTCTGGCATTCGGGCTTGGCACCTGTCAAACCATCACAGAAAGACCACAGGCACATTTGTGGGCCTGATATTTCTGGGTCTGTGAGATTTTAGCCTGCTGGCAGCTGCTAACTTTTCCCAAGGAAAAATTTCTCAGGAAAGTTTCTTCTCAAAACAATCTTGGCAAACAACTCTCCTTTCTCAAAACAATCTTCCTCCTGGTGGTGTTTTGCTGTTTCTCTGGTTTAACCAATGGCATTAGAGAGGTGTTGTTCCTATTCATCAACCATGGTAAGCTTGTATCAGATCACCTTATAAAAGGTAGTAGGAATTAGACAATAAAGCCTTCTTTTTCTATGCTCTTTGCCTTTGGAAATACTTGGAGTCTTTATTTTGTGTCCTACAGTGACACATGTTGAGGGAGCACATTTGTGCTGAAGCTGCTCTAGAGTTTAAATACATTTGATAACGTGGCTTTTAGATCCAAGGGGCACAGACACACACCTGGAGTTCACCTTCTGCCTAGAAGGGTTCCAGAGTACACCTGCATAATCATCACGACCTTTCCACTGCCTGAAAAGGAGATTCCACAGCTGATTTTCATGTGTCAGTCTGGCAGTAAAAAAGGATGAGCTCACAAGGAATCCAGTCATGCAATCCATTCAGTCACAAGGGAGCATAAAGAAAAGGGGTTAGGTAGGGCACTTGCTGGTAGAAGAGGGAAAGTCTGTATTTAAAATTTACACATTTCACAACTTGGTCGGCAGTTTATCTGACATTTACATGCAAGCACAATATACAGAAGGCTCTGAATTTATATCAATATAATCACATGCCCAGCTCATCTATTCCTTCACTTTGGGAGAAGTTTGGGACATGCCAAGTACCAAATTTAGAGGCTTAAAAAGTAACACATCTATTTTCATGCCCTTTCTATAGATACCAGCATATCAGAGAACAGGCAACTTCATCCCGCTTTCTTATCCAAGGCACCACTAAGTGTCTGCATTTCCTGGAACCTGGATCATTGCTCCAGAGGTGCTGAAGAGGTGCATTTGAGAAATAGGAAAGAGTTCCTGAAAAATGGGTCTTGTTTATTGTCTGGGAACAGCTGTCACCCTGGTTTTGTCCCTGGGGGGCAGGTGACATCTTCTGGCACTGATTAACGTTTTTATGGGTAAACCATTCTCTCTTTTATACAATTTTTTATTAATATAATAGTGTTTATTGCAATTACTTCAGTAAATTGTGACTCCAACTCATGATCTCTCCTGGTATTTTTCCTCCACTACCAACATGGGGCAGTTTAAGTAGGCTTAATTTTCCTGCTGAGTTTTAAACTCAGTGCACTCATAAATTATCTTGTTTGTGTTTCCCTGTGGGGCAAACATTGGCTGACAGTATTATCCTGAAGCTTTTGGCTTTGGGGAAAATTTTGCTTTGCCAATGAAAAGAACTGTGCATGAGCAAACTGCTGTATTTTTATCTTCTTAAGCTGGAAAAGTTTAATAATGAAAGAGGAAGTAAAAATTGCCTAAGCCTGTTTTCTTTTGCCTTTCTCTAATTGCAGCAGGGTCTTCAGAGCTTAATTACATCATCCCACTATGGAAACTTTGGATAATGTGGGATCAAAAATAATAAAGCCCCACGTGAGAATTTGTGAACCAGTTGCTGTGTCATGTAAATATTAGTGAAGAACTTTGCATCCTTGAGAATTTGTGGTCATCAAAGACA
This sequence comes from Sylvia atricapilla, assembly GCF_009819655.1. Lineage (NCBI taxonomy): Eukaryota > Metazoa > Chordata > Aves > Passeriformes > Sylviidae > Sylvia > Sylvia atricapilla. The sequence goes on from NC_089148.1 coordinate 7,494,834, forward strand.
TTGTGTTCGATAGATTGTCTCCCAGTGATTCAGAAGTATACCACAGTTATATATATTTCACTGTTTTGTCAGGTCTTCTGGTATTTTAAAAGACATCCCCAGATTAATTTCCTCTGGTCTACAATAAACCTCCAAAACAAAGGACATTATGGGGGACTTGACTAAAATTTTTCTGTCTTTTAAAAATAACAGTGCTACTTGGCAAATAGGTAAAGGAACAATATTGCTAGGTAATATTTATGTTCATTATATGTAGAAATAATCAAATGGTATGTTTCCTTTCTGGTGAGAAGTGATTGCTGTTATGGGATTTGTCAATGGGACAACTTTTTGTCTTTGTTGAAAAATTCCCCTTTCCAAAGGAAAAGTGAACAGCTGTCCAGGCTCCTTTGCAGTTTGACAAAGGAACATAACAGACAGCATTCCTGTACGTTTTCATTCCTAGATGTGAAGGGAATTGCAAAACAAAATTAAAAAAAAAAAAATCTAAATAAACAGGATTTCAGAAGTAAAATGTGAATTCTAGGAAATGGTGCTCAGGTGTTGAAAAGTATGCTAGGAATGCAGTATGGCTGACCATGAATCGTGGTTAAAGGTTCACTTTTCCTTTTGTTCCTTTGGCACAGCATGCACTGAAGAGTTTCAGTTTGTTCTCTCTGCTGACTTATTCCTTGAGCAAGATTTTAATACTGTCTTTGAAACAGACTCAAGCTACCATCTGTAAATTCCCTCATGTACCAAGGGCTTTTAAAAAGTTGAAGGAGAGATAAACTGTAGACTAAGTCTTCCATTTTTCCTCCTATTTCAGAACACAATCTGGACTCTCCCCTCTTTTGGTGGCAAAACACATGGCAGATATACATCATGATCCTACTGTTCTGCAAAATCATTTGGAAAGGTTAGAAGGAATATGAGGTGAGTAAGGAAAGATACAGGCAGAAGGGCATTTCATGAGGATGTAATGAGAGAAGATGAAGAAAGAGGAAATTTAAAAGGTTGAAAAAAATTAAAACAGTTTTTCAGACTGAAGTGTTTAATTGGCTTGAAATAACATAACCTAATGCTAAAGAGTTAACAGTTATTTCATTATATCTGTTTTCTCTTCAGGATTTCTCAAACACCTACAGGTTTATTCTAATATTGTTCTGATACCATTATCCTCTGTCTTCAGTCTCACTGGGATACTTGGCTCTGTCTGTGTGTAAAGTTTTTCTACATAATTAAATATTACCATAATCAAACATTTCCAACAATTAGAGCATTCACATAATGAAGATGATGAGACAGCTTAAGAAGACTGACTTCTTTGTTTTTAAATGCCAGAAGACTGTGATATTTTCTTGGTTTGTAATGATCTCACTTGCATTTTTAACATTATCAGTATTGTAAGAACAGCTAAAAGAGGAATCAAGAACAAGAGAAGCAAAAGAAAAATACAATCACCATCAAAATGTAAATGCTTACAAGGAGTGCTGGTATTTTCCACATTAGAAATGAAACTCAGGTCTTTCCATGTATAAATGATGTCAAGAACTACAAAGAATATAAAGAATTTTCACAAATTATTCTGGAAGATGACCAAAACTGCTTGAACCACTTCCATGCAAGGAGAGAATTAAGCAAGATTTCTTTATTCTTTATTCTGGAATAAATATGAGAATGTTTAGTGAATGAATTACAGTAAGTGGTGTGAGAGAGGAAAGAGTAATTGTCCATTTTGTATACAGACCAAGAGGGCAAACAAAGAAGTTCCCCTGGAACAGCAGTAGAAAAAATTTTTAGAACATAAATTAAATTCACTCTCATGGAATGTTACTGTTGTCAAAATTATAAATCAATTAGAAAGAAAAATAATAGGGAACAGTGTAGATCTTATTGCTCTCTACAACTTCCTGGAAGGAGGTTGTAGCTAGGTGGAGGATCAGCCTCTTCTCAGAGAAAATAAAGGATAGGACAAGAGAAACACTATGGATGTGCATGGACTGGGGAGGCTGTAGAGCAGCTATGGGGACAGCCCTGGGGTGCTGGTCCATGGCCAGCTGGATCTGAGTCAGCAGTGCCCTGGCAGCCAGGAGGGACATCCCTGTCCTGGGGACACCATGGTGTCAGGCCTGGCAGGGATTGTCCTGCTCTGCTCTGCCCTGGGATGGCCTCACTCCAGTGCTGGGGGCAGCTTGGGATGCCACAGTGTAAAACAGACACTGAACTATTGAGGGCTGGGCCACGAGGAGGAGGAAGGGTCTGGAGGAGCCATAAGAGGAGCAGTTGAGGGCACTTTGTCTGCTCAGCTGGGTACAGGAGACTGAGACCTCACCGAGCTCTTCGACATCCTCCCAGGAGGAAGCACAGGGACAGCTCTGCTCTCTGCTCTCTGTGACAGGGACAGGACTCCAGGGAATGCCTGGAGCTGTGTCAGGGCAGGCTTAGTCTGGAGATCAGGGAAAGGTTCTTCCCTCAGAGGGTGCTGGCACTGCCCAGGCTCCCCAGGGAATGAGCACGGCCCCAAGGCTGCCAGAGCTCCAGGAGTGTTGGGACAATGCTCCCAGGGATGCCCAGGGTGGGATTGTTGGTATGACCTGTCTGCAGCTGGGAGCTGAATTGGTTGATTCCTGTGGGTCTCATCCAACTCAGCATATTCTGTGATTCTAAGGGGAAATGACCTGAAGTTACAACAGGGAAGGTTCAGGTTGGATATTGTCATGATCCGCTAATGCAAGCGGGAGTCATGATGGTTTGTTTACTGATCTCAGAGTGCAAAAACAACACAGAGGGGATTTCAGTATTCATCAAAACAAATGCACTTTTATTAGTGCCAACATCAAATACAATAGAGGGATTTGAAGGGAAACAAAGGATAGCGAGAAAAGAGAAAGAGAAGGTGGGTTATAGCTACCAACGGAGAGATGAAATCCTCATGGTCCAGCCAATAGATCCATCTTCTTCTGTGGGGTAATCACAAAGGTCTTTGGTTAACTCAGGGCTGCATATAGTCCTTTCCAAAGTGACAGGCAGCTGGCCAAAAGGTGGGGAAATCATTACAGTGTGTTCGTTTTGAGAACTCAGAACAGGTACAGCCGTCAGCAAGTGCAGCAAATTCACAGTGACTTGCCCTTTGTTTCTTCTCAGGTTCTAATGTTCGGATAGAAATGCATGCTAGGTTTTCCCATTGAACACACCTCCAGGCAACACTTGGCAAATGTCCCACCTCAGCCATGCCAGCACTCCTGGTTGGGGTTTTAGAGTCTTTTTAGGGGTTTCAGTCTCTGTCCTTGACGATGGTCATGAGGCAGATGAGGGATCTTTGGACCATCTCTTACAGATATCAGGAAAAATTTCTTCACTGAAAGAGTGGTTAAGCACTAGCCCAGTCTTCCCAGTGCAGTGGTGGAGTCGCCATCCCTGTAGAGGAAGGGATGGTGATGAAAAATGAGGAGAGGTGGCACTTCACAGGATGGTTTAGTGGCTGTCAGAGGCTGGATTATATCAGTGTCTTGGATATGGAATGGCTGTGTCTGTCTGGCAGGAAGGGCAGACTGGGTTCTGCACAGGTGAAGCAGTGCAGCTGGAATGGTCTAAGTAAATGCTGAGTTAATGTTAAATTAATGCTACTGTTATAATAAGCATTTTATATTGAATTTGGTGCTTTACTCTTTGAATTTAGATTGAATTTGGATTTACTGTTTTGCTGAAGTTCCTTGTTTTTCTGTATTTTTTCCAGTAGAATTTTGTGTGATTTTTACCTCTCCAGATACTTGGTCGATATTTCTCCTTTGCAGCTACCCAGACCAAAAGAACCTTGGTTTAGCCCATAAGTGAAGTGTCTGGGGTATGGCTGTAGTGGTGTGGCCATGGCTGTACTTAGTCAAAGGTTGGACTGGATGATCTTGGAGGTCTTTTACAACCTTAATGATACTATGATTCCACACTCCCTAAAACACAGGTCCATCAGGAGGTTTAACTGTCAGTTTCATGTCAAGACTTCAGTTTGGAGTCAGGTATGATCCACTACAACTTAAATCCTCTCTTGAAAGTCTGCAGAACTAATTAGTATAGAATAGAACAGCTTTTATGGACTTTCTTAGTTGGAGCATCATATTTCTTTTAATTGTTTTAAATGTTTATAAACCCATGAAAGGTATTATGCTGAAGGTGTAGACTCCATACGAATAAACAGGAAAACACTGAGTTTTGCCAGAAGATGTGACTACATCAAGTATGATATGGTGGGAACAAAGAAGTTGGAAATGGGGTGGAGTTCTCCTGATAGTTGCAGCCATTGTTTGGAAAAAGAGGTTGGAAAAAATTCGTGATGAAAACAGTTTCAAGCCGTTGTTTGGAAAAACCCATGATGGAAATGTTTTCAAGGAGCTTGGGCAGGCGGTACCTGACACAGTGCAGGAAGCACAGAAAAATGTCACTCAATTCCATTTGTTATTCAGAATTCAAAATTACATTCTTCTTGAACCAAAGATGCCTTTTTGCGAGTAATTTTGCTTCCTTTATGTAACGGCACAACAACAGTAAGACATGATGGGTGCAATAATGCCATATATGAAACAGAACAAATCTTTCCTGAGGGATAGAGACTGCTAAAGCTCAGAGCCTTATCTTTCAGTGCAGAGGTAGGTCAGTTACTCTGACTATTACTATGGGGAGAATTTATTCATTGACAATGAAAAATAAAATATGCATGTTAATATTATGTATTTTTAACTCATGATTGGAATACATCTCTAGACAATAAAGACTACTATCCCTGACAAAATATACACTTGAAAATAATTCGTAGAGTTACATACTAAGCTAGTAAAAAATCAACTAATAGAAGTAACTAATAAAATAATAAAATGCAGAAGAATTTTGTACAGGCAATGGTTATTATGTCCAAGAAAAGCAGCATAAATATACTTGTGCCTCATCTACTTTTGAAATATCCTAGCTTGATGGCAATTTTTGAACTGGAACTTCTGTCATTTGCAACAGCTGTTAAGTAAAAACAGAAAGATGGTGAGTGGGGTGAAGAGGAGGTATTTTGGGATCTCCATACACATAGCTTGAATCAACAGTGGAGATAGTTTGGAAATACTTGACATGAATCATAATTTTATATTTCAGTCTGTCAATAACAAGGAGCAAGTTAACAAGCTCAACTTGTTCATTTGAACTCAAGAATACCTCACTGAGCTGAACAACAGTCACCCTTCCCCTGACAGCTTCTCAAATGGGAAAATTGTTTCCCATTCCCAATGAAAGGAAGAGAGAGGAGAAAAAGCTCTAATTTGTACTTGCTATAATGAAAAGCAGTCTGTCTGGCGCATTATGTGTTTGTTCACAGCATTTCCAAAGCTTTTAAGAAACTCACAGGCTTCTGTGATGCCTTTTGCAAAATACAAAGGAAAAAAAAAAAAGAGGTATTCCAATGTTATTTTCAAGTTCCTAACTTCAGACACATGATGTTGCACTGTTCTGAGCAGTACAGCCTTTCAGGGCACTGCCAGATCCTAGAAAATTAAGCAAATGGCTATGTTACTTTTGCTTTAGGGCATGTTATCTAAATAAGATCTAAGTAAACTTCAGGGTCCTATCTGCATGTTTATGGAGTATATCATCAAATCTGACAAGTGCCTGTGATCATCATTATTGGAAGTATGAATATGGACCCATCTTTATTTCTAAACTGTTTGAAAAGTAATCAAAGAAATAAAATAAAATCTAGCTACAGTTTTAAAAGTTATCCTTGTACTGACATCCTTGTTAAAATGTAAATGTTTGGCTGTTAATTATGTCCTAGAATAAATATCTGACTAAAACCTGTCCATCAATGTCTCTCTTGTTTAATTTTGTCACATCAACACCATTTGGGTAATTTATAATGTTGCCAGTAATTTTATTTTTACTCAATATTATTCTGTTTTCCATTAGCCCCTGTTCTCGTAGAACACGCAGCAGAGCTGTAAACTAATTTACACACAGGAATAGATATGCCTGTAATTATGCTTGAGAAGGCAAATCACTGCCATGTCTGATTCTGTTTCCATATTAGCTGTAAACAGAGAAAACACAGAGGAAAATATAGAGGTCTATAGTAGCAATGAAATGTTATTTAGGTGCCTCTTTCCAATGAGAAAAGAGTAACTTGGAGTGCAGGCCCTGCAGTGCTGTTAGCACTATAGAACAATCTCCCTTTTGTGGTCTGCCATTACTTTCCTTGCTCTACTGCTACATCAATTCACCCAAAACTTGCCAGCCAGGGAGCCTGAAATATTTATATAAATCTCTCAAGCTGGGAAACACTCAGCTTGTCCTAATTAATTTTAAGATGTGCATTTGCTACTTTCGGAGAGAGATACTGAGAATTGTTTGTTTTCCTTTAAGCCCTATAAACAGCAAGCTGCTTTATTAGGAATACGGAGTAGCAGGATCCCTCATGAACATCAGCTGGGCCCGGGGTGCTCAGCCCTTCTGCTCAGCAGCTATAATTATCCGACAGAATTAGCCAATTTCCTGATGCACATCCTTCATATATCACTATCTCTTTCTGCTTTGTTTATTCACACTCAATGATTCTCCTCCATTTCTGTGTTTTCCACTGAAGAGCTCTTTAGGAACTGCCATGCTGTTTTATGTTAGTGTTTCTGGACACAGAGGAAAACATTGATTAGACTGTATCTTGTCGAGCTATAAGTTTTTTAGGAGAAATACCTATCCATAAAGCTTATTTTTCCTAATTCCTGGGGCAAGTGAACCTCATGCACTGATGGAAATGTTGACTCTTAACACTGGATGTAAAGAGAGTCTGAAAGAGTTAAGCAAATAAGAGTTTCTCCTCCATCTTTTTAATATACGTGAATTATTTAATTTTTAACATTTTTCAAAACTCCTGGCTTGCTCTGGGTACATCCACTGCTAGTGGAAAATTAGCATTTCATTAACAGTTTTGAACACCCTCTTCTGTGCCTTCATATAAAACAATGATCATGTGGTTTTAGAAATTGCTGTGCACTTGTTCAAACTGTATTAGATGTCAGAAAACACACACAAAAAGAAGACAACAAATTACTTGAATAACTCTTTGGTCAATATAAATAGTGTATCTGAGCTGAATAGCTTTGCCTTGCAGTGCTTGGTCAAATCTCAAGCTCAGAGAAAGTTATTGCGATTTTGCCAGAATATTATAGTTCAGCAATAAATTGTAGTAGCCCATAGTGTAAGACACATCGAACAGCAGTGATGTTCATACAATACATTGTGTGTTTCTCTGTCTGATTGAAATGCCTAACTTATTGTGTGTCAAACTGATGCTTCCTACTTTTGTCTGAAATTGCTTAGTGCAAACAATGCATAACAAAAATGTGTATGAATTTCATACAACTGTCCAATATGTGGTTTGAATGAGGTGCGTGGAGTCACTAAAATTGCTGACAATTTCCCTGAAGTGATGTAGAATGACCACTCCTTACGACAAAGTTGTGTTAAAATAGTGTCTTTGACTGTGGACTTCTGCAAAACCATTCTGAAAGCTAGTGAGTGACACTGGGAAAACCCAGTGGAAAGTGGGGAGAAGGGGGAGATTCATGGGAGAAGTACCAACTGTGATGGTGGGTTCGGTTTAAATGTTTGCAAATTCTGGAAGCTAAAGTAAGACAAGGTGCTGAAAGCTTTCTGCTTTTGAAGAAGGAACATGAAGCTAAAATGAGGACCAGAAGGGTTTAGACTGGACAGAAGAAACCTTCTGGCAATCAATCAATCAATGCAGAAATTGCTGCATCTTAGAGACACAGTGAGTTAACAGAAAAAAGAAAAAAAAACCTGTAAAAGGAAAGCCTTGTGTTTGTTGTATGGACTAATTTCACAGGAACAAAAACCTATTTACAAGCCCCCCTCATTGTTGCTCTGTCTTTCCTCATGCCTGTGAGTTTCTCCTATTAGATTCAAATGATTCAACTTGGTTTCCATAAGAGAAAAAGAATTCTAGTCACCTTTGAGGAATAAGTTATAGAAAGTGTTCTGGAAAGATCCCCCACAGTAATTTAGTTTAGGTCCCATTACAATAATGGTGAAAAGTAACAGTATGTGCATAGTTATTGTTGGATTTGCAATCTAATTTTATCTGTGACCTAATTCATATGTTACATGATGGCATTTTATTCAAATACAAAGTTTTCTGGGTGACCATAAACATCATAACAGAGTCAGTCCAAAGTCCAGTTTCAAATTTAAAAAAATAGTCAATCTTGTACTAAATACTTCACTGTTTATATATGCAACCATCTTGGAGATGCTGCAGTGTCCATCATGACTGTAAATGGCTGGTGACCTGTATAAAAATGCAGGGAAATCATGCCTTTTTGAAATGGCAGTGGCAATGCAAAACATATGAGATTTCATGCCCTTCCAAAAAGTTCTGTAGAAGTTGTGATCCTATACCTTGTTTTAGTTTCCGATTGAAACTATTCTTTGGTCACCTGGAGAATTATTTCTGTATTCTTGGCCAGGAAGGCTGGAGATTATCCTTCGCAATCTGTCACCTCATTAAATTCCTTTTTGGCAGAAACATTATTCCTCTGGAAATATGATCTTACTGAGGCTTAGTCTTAGGATATTGTAGTGCTATCTGTATTGTCTCTTCCCTAACAACACACTCCCAAGCATAGTAGGAAGTAAATAATGCAGCAGCTCTCAGAGAGGCCATACAGTTCCTAACACTTACTGAGAGAATTCAAATTAAATATCTGTAAGTTATGTTTTCCCCAGCCTAAAAACTTCAGATGTGAAGACAGAGTTGTTTTCAGAGTTGTTACTTTGTGACCTTGGCGTCCTGTGTTTGAGTATTTTGTATGAATTATGTCTACATGTTTTCTAGCATCAATATGAAAATGGTGTTTTGCACAGACTGATGCTTCCTCCTGCTCCTTTCATTATTCAGCTAGTTACTTCACAACGCTATTCACCTCTGAGTTCTACGCATGAGGGAAAGAGAATAACAATCCTTGCCCACCAGTATCTGGATCAACAGTCAGAATTATGGCAATTTGGCAATGTCTGTTCCATATAATGTTCAATGTCCCTTACCTAATTACATTATTTTTTTCCCTTTTGCAACTTTTTCCCCACAAGAGTAGGATTTTTTTTCATCATTTGCCCTGATTTTCTTACTCTTAACAGTGGAAGAAGATTGTATAGTGTTCAATTCTGTTTTATTATGGTTAAGGTATAAAGAGTGATCAAAGGCGTCTCATTTTCTGCCCGAGTAATCTAAGTGTTTCAAAGTGAATTCAGCTTTGCTGCTGCACTCTAAGAACCCCTACTTAGTACTTCACTTTTCTGGAAATCAATTCTACTTGTTTTCTGATAATATAGTTCTTCACTTAACAAATACCCCAGAGGGAAAAATATGATGACAGTGGTTGAATTCAGTAAGGTATTACTAACACAGAATAAAAGCTGCTGTATTCTTTCTTCCTCCCATGCATGTGGTGATTTATTTGCAAGAGGGAAAAACTATATGGTCAAGTCAGCAATCCATACTTCTCAGGTTGCTGTTGCTCTTCCAAGATGCTGTACTATCATTCAGAATTCTGGTTGTGGACTATTTCTGTGTGGAAGAAGAAAATAACTTTTGATGCACCTGGTCGGTTTGGGGATGTGAGTCTCCCCTACATACCTATTTTAAGTACTCTGAATTAACACCTGATAGTATCTCTTTGACTATCTCTACGCCTCTAACTTTTTATCACCTCCGTTTTCTGACGGAGGTGGTGTGAATGCCCTCTCTGTGTAAATAATGCATATTCTGTTCTATATGCTAAAGTGTCTTTCAAGTTTCTACAAATTCCTGTCTGCCATCTACTCGCTCCTGTTTGTACTACACTGTTTTAAATCCACAGACCTGAACATCTGTAATCTCTATTTGGTTCTTGACTGCAGCTATATTAAAATCCATGCCTGTCCATCTTATATTGCATCCAAACAAATCCAAGACTTCTCAAAGATTTTTAAAGCAACAAAATTTTTAAAAAGCCCTGGAGAAATTGGAAAATGAATGGATGTCCTCATCCATACATACTGAGCCATTGGCTATGCCCTCATCAAGTCTTAGCATCATTTAGAAACATTTAAAGTTGGAAAAGGCCTCTATGGCCATTGAGTCCAACCATAAAGTCTTGTATGCCACCAGCATACAAAATCCTTGCTTAGTCTGATTCCGGATAGGGAGTGAGACATCCAGACTGTCAGGGCTCAGGTGAGTTCTGTCTGCAGCACCATTCCTGACACAAGGCCATGCTTGTCTTTCTACTTCAAACATAAAGTGCCACCCTAGAAAATAAATTCTCTTGGAAAAAAGTCTTGGCTGTGCTTCAGGAAAAAATACTGCTCAAAATCTCTTGAAGAAGTAATATATACCTTACCATAAAACAACAAGCATTTTCTGAACTTTAACTTGACTTTCTTGTATTAAGCATTTCTGGAACAAACTCTCATCTTGTAGAGAGCAGGCAAATAAGTATTACCACAGTGATAAACTGTGAAAACGAGATTATTTTCCTGAGTGTTTCAGGAAAATAAGTTTTGAGAGTTTCAAGATATTCAGCTCTACGGATGACATCTGGGAGAAGTGGCCCATCCTGCACGACACCTTTGTAAATAAGAATCTACAAGTGAGGACACTTCAGAAACAGAAAAAAACTGACAAAATGAAATTTGCGTGGAACCTCTTCTCTTCCATGCTATTCTTCTTAATTTGCATAATGGCCTGATATGTTAGCATAGAAACCTGTAAGAATCTGGAAGGAATGAAAAGCCCTTTAGACACATTGTATTACTTATTCAGTGTAATTTTGACTGATGCTCCATATTTGAAGCACAGCTGGGAGGCAGAACACTCAAAATGCAGATAATTTCTGGAAATTTCTTATGCAGTGTATCATCTAACATGTTGCTTTTTCTTTACTTCATCTATTGTCCTTTAAGAAATACCAGCTGGGTGAACCTCTTGGCAAAATGTTTGATTTTAAATTTTCAATATATAGTCATATTTAAGACATGCATGCATTAAATTAGAATGTCTGTTGGAGAACCAATCATTCATACATAATGGAAACTGTTTCATTTTCTATGCTATTCATTCAATTATTTACATCCCAAGATAGGAGCTTGCTCATAAAACTTGTCTGTCTTTATTTTCCACTCCCCAAGAAGTGAAATTCATGAGTTTAGGAGGTAGTGCAAGAATTACAATAAGAAAACTTCCTTAAATTTTAATGCAATCATTTAAAATGTCTAATCCTTAGATGAACTGCAGACAAGACACTTGCAGTTCAGTTTAAGAGCTTGACAGATGCACTGCAGGAACTAGGAAATCCCTGGGAAATTTCAAAGAACTCATAGTTTTAACTTACAGAGTTTACTTAAAGCAGAAGTATGGAAACATCAAGATAGGTCCAGGAAGGTATCAAAGAAAGAGGGATTAGGTGAAATTAGCCCATGCAAGAACAAGCTCGGGACACCTACACTTCCACAGCACAATGTCCAGGTGGCTTTTGAATATCCCAGAAGAGGAAGGCCCCACAATGTCTCTGGGGGAACTGTGCCAGAGTTCATTCACCTTCACAGCAAAAACCAAGTTTCTGTGTTCCTGATGTTTCACAGAATAATCTGTGTTTGTGTGTGCCCATTGCCTCTTGTCCTTTCACTGGATACCACTGAAAATTGCCTGGCTCTTCCTTCTTTGCATCCTGTCTTTAAAAGTTCACATACCTGAGTGGATGATCTCCAGATTGCCCAGTCCCAGTTTGACTTTGGGAAGCATTTCTTTAGAGCAAGAATGGTCAAATACAGTAACAGACTTACTAGATGGGTGGAGATTGCCCCAAGCCTGCTGGGCTGGTTCTTCATTCAGGATTACATCAGCCCACCATAAACTTCCACCATTGTTTTGTCCAAGAGAAACCAAGGCACTATCATTTCAACCTCTATTGGTTTCTCCCATGGCAAATAAAATATAAAAAGGAATAGATGAAGATGAAAATACTCAAAATATTCTGCCAGCATTGTTCACTCTGGTGCACAAGAAATAAGGCTGAATGGCTATCTCCAAGTCCTTGGATAGTTGCAGTCCCTAATCCCACAAAATGTTAATTTTCCTCTCCATCTTTTGATTACTCTTTCAGCAAACCTTACTAAAATCTTTAAAGTACGGAAGAGTACCTTCTGCAAAACTGATGTTTTGTTTTGCAGTTTAATTGATGCTCAACTAGATTTAATGCATCACATCCCATATAATTCCTGTTCCAGAGTGAAGACTTCCCCTTGCTTCTTACTACTTAGGAGAAGAAACAATATAGTACAATTTCTGAATATAGTACAATTTCTGAATACATAATAAAGCCCTAACTGATGAGTATTTTTACAGTGACAGTGTTCTTGATTCTTTTGTTTCGTGAGGCCGGGAAATAGTACATAAAATGTATGAACTGCCAGGAAAACCCTGCAAATGTAAGCTTATTTTTAATCTGGATGACAGCCATTTCATTGTTTGTTCATTTAAGACAAAGGCTTAACACTGCTACTCAGAAAAACATTTCACATTTTCAAGACTTTTTTTCCATTTGCAATTTTGTAATCTTCAACTTTATTAGGTTGGTATTCAAATAAATGTTGCTGAGGAAGTCAACAGTTGCAGTAAACTCTGTGTTGGTGTTGGAGGCCCCTAGAAAGATAATTCAGTGAACTCTGATGAGTGCTACAAGTGCTGTGAAAACCTCTACTTTATACAGCCTGATTTTAAATAAGCAAACCCTGGAAAAGTCTTACTATGGAGTTCTTGCTTTTACATAAAAATACATTATGGGGAAATTAAACAAGGGGAAAGCAGCTCTGAGTATATTCCCATAAAATAACATGCAGGACAAAAATTATGTTGAGTCCACAAGATTACAAGCAGTGTGCTTTGGTCCCCCTTCCACTCTATGCCATAACCTTTTCTCAGCCACCAGCACTCAATGCAAAGCAAAATCTTCACCCATATCTTCACCCACTACAATGGGAGTGCAGAGGGGAAACCAAAATCACCTTCTAAGACATGACAGATTTGGCTTGTGAAATATGGAGTCAATCACCATTTGGTTTCTTAGACCAAGGAAGAAAAACTGAAAATGTCTATTTCCCTCCTTGTCCCAAGTATTTCTAAAAGTAGCAGAAAGTGTTTAAACTTATGTACTAAAGGCCTTGTCATATGAAAGCAGTGAAGGCACAGAGTACAAAGAATTATCACACCTTGAAATTACCAGCATAAGAAGATTAAACTGCTCAAATCCTTTCTTTTTCTTTCCAAAACTATGTTTATCTTCATTCTCACAGTAGACACAAAACAAGACTGGCAGACTTCAAGGGCAAATGGAAGTGTTTTAGGTTTCATCATTAATGTGGTTTGATAGCTTTATCACTTTTCCTCTTTATCCCTCATTTAGCAAACAAGTTTTTCACATATAATAAATAGAAATTAAAAAGATCTCTCTTACAGAAGGGAAAGAAATAAAGTGGAGGGGGTTTATTGTCTAAGAAACTAGAAACTTTGTTTTTTAAATTTTCTAAACACTTAATACTGACAATGAAAATGATGAGCAAATAGTAACAGATTAGCTGGTTTAGAACAAGATTCAGTAATAGCTTTTTCCCTTTTGATAGCACATGCTTTTATACTTGTTGACCTTTAATTTGAGTAGTTGGGACTGAGCGTATTACATTTAATGCTACAAAAGTAGTGGTGTCTCCTTTCAATTAGATGGTAGTTGTAACAATAACCTAAGTTCTTCTAGAGATAAGCACAGTTTACAGCTTTCATTTATTCTCTAACAGACGGTTACAATCTTTTTAATGACTACTGTTAAGATGCATGTCAGACTCCTATATGCCCCGCTTATCTTTCACTCCAATGTTATATTTCACTGAGTAACTGTAAATATGATAGTGACATTGTTGTTGTGGTCAGGGATAGCAAACACCTGTACCTAAACAATACCAGCTAAAAATCCTACGAATTCCTGTTGGAGCACATAAACCTATACCCAAAATGCCCATATTATAAATGATTGCTTGAACTTTTAGTTCTTGCCCAGGCAAGAACCAGGCGATTAATATTTTTGCATTCATAGGAAAATTTTCCTGACTTTAGGTAGCTTGGTTAGCTGACAATTAGCTGGTAGCCCAGTACAATTAAGAGTCCTGTTATTATAGATATTATTTCAGCCTGCTCTTTTTAAAAGTTACAGTTTACCCAAAAAACCCCTATCCTGCCCCTTGGCCAAGCATTTTCATATAGGTAGGATATCACCTACATCATCTGAGTTGCCATGTAGAGCACACTGCTGGCATATTTTCAGATATTGAGGAATCCTCATCCTGGGAAAGGCCAGGACTCCTCTGACTGTTAAATAACATACTGCTATTAGTCATGCTAGCACTGAATTGTAATCTCTTTCCCAGATTTTCTGACAGTAGTTGAGAAGACACCTTGGTCAGTGTTGTCACCTTGGCTTCATGTTTCAGATTTGTTATTGCTGCAGGTAACTAAATTGATAGTTTTGTTTGGAGAAAGGAAAGAATTCCAGTATGACTCTCAGCTAATATAAAATTGCACTGTTGTCACTGGGAATACGCTGATCTTCCTAGCTAAAAATCTATTTTTCAGTGTCACTGTGGGCTCATCAGCTTTCCTAGTGTACATATAAAAGGAGGTTTTAACTAATAGACCATAACAAAATTGGAACTGACTTCTTATAAAGAAACAGATTACGCCTCCATGTGAATACCTTTGTAAATTATCCACAGAAATCAAAGATTTATTCTGAATTCTTAACTCTTTCCCTAGCTGGTAAATGGCTTCTGTGGCATTGCAGCTTAAGAATCAGATTCTTCTATACACTTCAGAGCATTTGATTTCTAAATTGTGACTTGGAAGCTAATTGCTCACTGATCTCAGGCTCTGAAGTCCATACAAGGTAAAACAATAATGCTGAAAAATAAGTCAACATATCTTTCAGCTTATCATCTTGACACCACCTTAGGCTCTCACACATTTCTTCTCTCATTAGTTTGGATAGTATCCCTGATTTAGTTCTTCTGAAAGTAGTATTTGTAACTTTAACAAATGCATCTCCAGTCTTTCTGACATCACTCATCGCCCTGACCTTCACAAACATTTTCAATGTCCTTGTGTGCCTTTGGGGAAGGTCACAGAGCAAGATGGTTTGTAGCCAAGTGGTTACAAGGAACCTAACTTGTACCATGAGTTGAAGAGTCACAGCTAACAAGACATTTTTTGTAGTAAAGCTCACTCATTTTATTTTAAATATGTTCTATTTTGTCAGGGTGTCCTCAGCTCCCCATCTCCCCTCTAAGAACGAGTTGTGTTATTCAGGTATGTGATTTAATTGGAGTCACCAGGTCTCATGGGAAAAGGATGGATTGAGAACAGGAGGAACTGCAAGATCCATATTTGCGTTTGAAACTAGAAAAGAGAGAGGAAGTCTATCTTCTGATGAAGGATCCTCTTTGTGTTAAGCTGGAAATTCTAGTGGCATCAGAAAAAATTTTACTCCAGTGAAATAATTAATTCCTGAAAAAAAATCTAAATCCTTTGGAGAAGTCTAGGCAATCTGAACACATGATACATGTAGAAAGAAGCTGTGGTTTTGAAAAGTAAAGAGTCCCCTCTCTGAAATGTAATGTAGCCTTTCCAAAAAAAATTTGCAGATTGATCCATGAAGCTCACCTGTGAAAAACAATCCACTCAGAAATAATATTTTTCGATGTTAATCCACCTCAAAGCCCGTTTCTGTTCTATTCTGGTTGTAAAATCAACAATTACTTTTTCAAACAATCTCTGCAATTAGCTAGAAAAGGGCAACTGAACTGTTAGCTGAACTTCACTGAGAAGATTTTCCTATTTTCCTACAGTAACATTTACTTTCCATTTTGTGTGCCCTTACTACCTGATTATTCAGTATTTTTTTAAAAAAAGAAAGGAAATGACATTTGCTATTAAGGGATTGCAAGTCCAGTGCCATGTATTCCAGAATATAATTAGAATTACTCCTAGCACGGTACTAGTAAAACAGTTAGTTAATCTTCCAACAACAAAGTCCAATTTTGACCCACTCTAAAAGTCATAGTTTATTTTTTCTTGGAAGCATTATTAAAAGAAATAAGCACTAGCTACACCTAGAAAGGAAAATAATCTTTGTAGATTTAATATCATTAGCCTTTATGAGCTTTTGAGAAACCAACATAGTTTCTCGACAGGATGTTTGTACTTTCTTTGCTGGGATTAAAAGAATCTATCACCTTTTATTTTGGCTTCTATAGTTGCAATACTTCTCAGAAAATTCTCACATCTCTACCAAAGATATGCATACAACTGCTGTTTGTCTTCAAACCCAGACAAAAAAGAATTTATTTTTTCTCTAGCTCTTACAGACATGGTTTCTCTATCACAATATTTAGTTGTGTTTACTAGACTCTCTCTGCCCTGACACAAGGAAAAGCTGCAGTGTGGCCCCCTTCAAAATTAATCAATGCACACCTGAGAATGACCAATGTGTCATCATCGCTTTAGGAGTCTTAGAGTGCATTATCAATGTAATTTTTTTCCAAAACCCTAAGCCATGTGGATAAATATGTCCTAAAATTTAATAGGATGTTATTTGTGCATTTGAATTGGCAGAACATTCATTGATCCTTGCTATTAAAAAGCATAATCTTTAAAAACTTTCACTCTTGAACAGAATGTATTTCCATCAGCTCTAATCTATGTGCACTTTGTTATATATTTTTGTCGTAGAATGTTTTTGTAATGCTGGGATAACAGATATGATTATTCATTCATTTCTTATAAACTATTCCATTCGATTGGAAGCATAAAGATATATCGTGCAACTCACTTGCATGGGAATAGATCTCAACACAACATGGAACATGGGTGATGGATTATATTCCATGTTAAAATAGTTTAATATACATCACCAAATGCATTCCATAGCAGTACTTACCCCTATGTATGCTCGCGCAGCACTGAGGGAAATTCAAAGTGGCCATGACACAGAAGACAATACTTCCCTGGCTTCTACTAAGAATTTAAGAACATTTTGAGAGTGTAAAAGTAAGAGCAGAAAACACTGACTGTATGTAAGACTGATTTTAGAAAAGAGTTTGTATTTCACTGCTCCATGGTCTGCAAATCAATTTGATGGTATCTATTTCTGATTTTCCGTTTCAAAACCTATGCTTTTGTTTTTCTTTCTTACTTTTTATTCTTTATTTACATTATCTGGTCACTAACTTTAGTTTTCAAACATCTATTCCTTTTTTTAAAATTACTTCTTCCTCTTCTTCAAAACCCACTAATCTTCTAGTGGCTCCACCAAGGAGGAGGTCCTTATTGGTCCTGCTGCTGCAGAGCTGCAGGAGAGCTGGAGGCTAGACCTCATGTGGGTTCCAGGGAACTCATTCGGGCTTGTTTGGTCTAGGGTTGTCCTTCTTTCCAGGTACTCTTAAGTTAT
The DNA here is from genome assembly GCF_009819655.1 of Sylvia atricapilla. Lineage (NCBI taxonomy): Eukaryota > Metazoa > Chordata > Aves > Passeriformes > Sylviidae > Sylvia > Sylvia atricapilla. The sequence goes on from NC_089148.1 coordinate 7,512,392, forward strand.
GGCAAAATGCAGGAACCTGTCCATAGGCGCCTTAGGGCATTGCTGATTTAATGCTGTCCCTTGTGGGTCTGAATTTATGTCGGCTCGTCCCGGCTAAGGACTTCCAGTGTCAATTAGGTCCTGGCTCGCAGCAAAGCTTCATGGGGGTTTCAGTGATGTTCATAAAGGTGGTGACAGCAGTTTGACGGGCAGGCCAGACGCCAGCGGGAAGTAGGAAGAGGAGCAGACAGAGAGCAAGCGGGAGGAACAGCAGAGGCTTAACTCAAGGGGAGGTAAGGGGCATACAACATAAGGGGTGAGAAACTGGGGTCTGCGGTACACAAGGAACAGGGGTCTGGGGTACAAATGGCATACAAGTTATTCAGCATATTGGTGCATTTGACATACAGCAACTAAGGGGGCCCAATCATTAGCTTTCAACAGTTTGAACATTAACATGTAATTAGGAGTCTTAATTTTATTCACCTCAAGGGTGTGGCATCTTCTGGGTGGATCCCACCTGTCCTGGATGCCTTCATGATCTGAAGCCTGAAGATGAGGAACACACATTTTTGGATGATGGAGTAAACCCACTAAGATCCAGTGAAATACGGAGATAAAATCACAGCGTTGCTTTGCAGTTGTACATTCTGCAAGGTCTAAGACTCTAAAGCTGCCCATTCCCAGCCACACCTGCTGGCAGTACAACCCAGTCTGACACTACATGCACCGAGCTCACCAAGACTCCTCTGAGAAGTTTAGAAAGCAATGGGGTCCCACCAAAGCACTGACTCAACAGGAGGGACCATGACCCGATATCCTAATCTATTATGATAGACAATAGAGTTGTTATTTAGATACTGCATTGGCAATATTAGCATTAAGTCTGATCATAATCAACCCCACAGTCCCTGTGTCCTACTTCTGGGTAAGAACCTTCTCTCTACTACTCTGCTGTAGTAATATGCCCTGTAATTCCAAATAATTTGCAGAGGACCGCTGGCCTCTATCCTTCATTTTTCAAGATTTTAAGTGGATATCCAAGCCTAAATTGATGGTCTTGTATTACAAGATGTGAAACTTTTTTCACCATTTTGATGCTGTTTATTTCTCCTGAAAATCATTTCCTAAAAAAAAATAAAAAGCAAAAAACTGTCAAGGCATCATTCTTGGGTGCCAGACATTTAAATTTTCATTAGATATTTGGTCCTGCAGTTTGGACTTCAACCTGCAGTCAACTGATAGAGGATAAACATTGAACAAGAATCTGGGCTTTGGCATTAAATGAGAGAAAATTCAATCCCTACCTAAATTTGTATCATTAGTCTCCTAATGGAATGAACAAAAGAGGGAGTAATAGGCTTCCTGGAACCAGAAAATAAACTTTTATTTTATCCTGTCAAAGCCAAAACAAGTGTATCTTCATTATATCTTTTTCCCTCAAGGCAAAAGCAAAATCCAAACGTACAATCCAAATATACCAGACCATTCTTGTTTAAGGCTCTAGTAACTGAAATTAGAAGAGACACAGTAGTAAGAGTTTCCACACACAAAGTAAGAGTTTCCACACACAAAGCCCACGTGGCATTTCTCTTTTATTACTGCTGTATGTGAGCAGTATCCCTTGATAATGCTGCTTTGTGGACTGAAGAAAGAAGAACAAAAAAATTGTGTCTCCTAAGCAAAAGGAGGCGCATGAAGGTGGAAACCTGATCACATCTGGATGACAAGCAGCCTTGTGCTTCCTAAGGGGAAGGAATTTGAAGAGGATGAAGGCATAGTTGTGCTACACTTTTTTCCCCTCTTTGAACTCTGGTGATTTCAGCCCTCTGCCCTCTGATGATCTTTCCATCAACAATAGTTCCTCTCAGCTGCAGTTTCCCCCGTGGATTAATGGTAAATTGTGCAACATACACAAAACAGGAGGATTAATCCCCCATTCTATAAACTGAATGGCTATAGTGTGTTTTAAGAGCCATAAGAAATTCTCATAGGTCCATTTTATTAGTCTTGCTATTTCTTCTCAGCTGGGAGAAGACTTCAACGGAACACATTTGGAATGTTATGCACTATTTTGCTTCATTTCTATTCCCATTTGCTAGTGTCTTTCTTCACCTTTATAAAGACTGTATTTTATTTTTGCCTTAGGCTGATGAGAAGTACATAGCAGAGTCTGGAGAAAGACTACATTAGGAAATTTGAAAGTGGTCTATCATAATCAATCTCTCATTTTTGATATCTTCTCCCTGAACTCATAAATTACGTTTTGCACTTCAGATGGATTAAGAATTTGTGAGATGAATTCTAAGATCGTCCTGTGTGCAAGGAATGCATTTTACATTTTTCAAAGTGAAAAAGAGCACAAATATTTGGTGGTTGAGCACACATTCATTGTCTTGCTCTGCAGTGAAATAGTTCATGACTCTTGCTCCCTGCTAAGTGTAGTGTAAGGGTGCAATCACTTGAGATATCTATGATTGAACTCAGCATGGAGAGCTCCAAAGTACTGAAGAGGAAAGCATTTTTTTTCCTTAAAATATATGTCACACAAATGCCACACCACTTTCCATAGCAGGCAACCATAAAATGGCTTGCTCTTGACCCATGACTAAAATGTGAGGATACTTTCTGAAATTCTGTCAAACAAGATGCAATATGATGGGCTTCCTTAGGTGACTGTGGGAAATATTTTGAGTATATTCTGTCCTACATAGCCAGTGACACTGTATCTAATGGCACGGGCTTGGAACAAGATGAGCTTTAAGGTCCCTTCCAACCCAAACCTTTCCTGATTCTCTAGGTTCTATAGTGATGAGGAAGATTGATTTATAAGTATGCTCTAAATTTTATTTGTGTATTCGTGGTACAGATATTTTTCTCCCTTTCATAACTGTAGAATTTATTTTGTCCATATATGAATGACTGCAAAATTGAGTTGTTAGCATATGCTTTGACCTCACATATTGCTGAAGTTTTCTTCAAAGATTCTCTTTTAAAAATCAAAATTATTTTGGAATTTTTACCTATTTACTATTAATTTGGGGAGCAATTCAAAGGCAAATCCCATTATATGAATCAATCCCTGCTAGATCAAGTTAGTCCCTCATAAAACATTGCTAACTACCTGTTTTCTCAGTAGATGAGTTGTGGTGGTTTGTGTTTTATTAGAGCAGCAGTAGGAAATAAATTCTGTAATTGGAATTCCACAGATGGTAACTTTAAACCCCATCATTCCCCATTCGATGGAAAGGACCATTCAACCACACTGCTGTAGATTTCAATTCCGAGGTTTATTTATGGGGACAAAGGACACTAATTAATGTTACAGATCATAACGTCTGAAAATACAAATATATAGCATTTGGGGCATGTCATAAGCACTTAATTCTGAAAATGTTGGCCATTTTGGCCAATTTGTGTCGTGGTGACTGCAGTGCCTTTCAAATCTCCTTATATTCACCTGTATGCTGGTAATTGGAACAAATCAAGAAAACTTCAACCCAGCCTCAGATAACTCGTCTCAGGCAAAGTCTTGCTGATTGCTGATTTGACATTTTACTGTGCAGAAGGAGTATTTCTAGGTGGAACATAAACATGGGGCTAATATGTCAGGGGTTTTTTTTAATAAATGTAGTCCTGATCCTGGTAAGATGAGTTTAACCTTCAGGTTACGTATTTGCTGACATCACTTTGACTTTGGAGGCAGGAATGCAACACTACACACCAATGTTCATGCAGTTGGAACGGACCTTAAAAGCAGAATTTGAGGTTTGGGAGTTTCTTGGTGGGGGGGGGGCGGGGGCAGAGCTAAGCAGTTAATACAAGAAGTGTTCAAGACGTTTTGGAAGTTCAAGTAATTGATAATGAAATAAAATAAGTGTGATTTGTTGATTTGTTCCAATTTGTAATTTGTTCCAATTAGGAGTAAAGACAGAAATGTAAAGGTCGAAGTTGTTTTCCTGAAGGTTCAGTTTCAGAATCTGCTGATGACACAGAAACAGAGTGTTTACATTGACTCTCGTGTAATTATATTTCATCTTTTGAACAACATAAATGACTGTAAAGCTGTGAGGTTTTTCCTAATGTTGTGTAACGATAATGTTGTATAATGATTCTGTTCATCTGGAATTGACAATAATTAACTCCAATATTTTTATAAACAGTCCAAGGAAAATGGGAGCTTACAACCCAGCTCACCACAAGGATTAATGGACCTTGTCACTGCTAAGATGCAGTGAGTTCTGGCATAAGAATTCCCGCCCTGCAGAAGAATCATTTAGAAAACAACATGTCAACCCCGCATGCTTCACTGAATAACCTGCTAGAATATTCATTAGGGAGAGACATTTGTTTGAATATTTCTAGTAGGAACTATTTTCGTATGCAAACTCCTTACGGAATATCTGAAAGTTCATCATAAAGATAAGGAAATGCTTTATTCCTATACATCAGAATTGACTTTCATGAATGCAAGTTTGAAAACAATTTGAGATCACTTGATTTTAAATGGGAGCATGACTTAAGTCTTTAAACCACGAATAATGCAGACTATTTAATAATCTGATCACAACTAAAAAGGCTTTTCACCGTTGAATATATTTACTGGGTTTTCTTACTGAGCATTTTTTGCATGAATTATAGTATTACTTTTTAAGACAATTTTGTGCTTTTTTTTGAAAGGTTGTACAGGTTTTTTTTCTTCAGTGGAGCAGTCAACCATAAAATGGTCAGCTTGGTAAATGCCATGTCTTTTGGACATCCAGCTTGAAATGTTTGTCAGCAGAGTCAAGTTTCCTGGTTTTCACACTGTTCCAGTTCACTGGATGGATCCATAAGGAAAGAACAATTAGAGCATGAGTCAGGATCCTGCTGTCATTACTTTTACAGCAAGTTTCCCCATTTTGCTGGATCATACTACGAGAACAACAGAGTTCTTGTGGGACAGACCTCGTGTGCATTGAAGGAATCATTTTATTAGGTCATATGTAAAGGGACACAGTTTACATTAGCAATTAAAATTTTTCATATGATTAATTGTTCATGACATATGAAATGCAGGCTATTTAACCAAATATATGTTTTATATGATATAAAATTATGGGAAAAAATAATCATGAGCCAATGGAAAATATATTTCAGTTGTCACATTGAATTTTATCAGCAGGTTTCTACAGAAGGGAAAACACTAACCCATACTAAAAAATGTGGTAAGGAAGGAGAAGAGCGTACTGTAGCACATTTATTTCATCTAATTAATTCTTGGTACTAAAGGGGAAATATTCAGGTTTCTCCTGGCACATCAGAGACAATGGGAGACTCTTGTTATAGTACATTATCTGCACAGAATATGTTCCACATCTGCCTTTTAAAGTCAACACACCAGGTATATCACAATACAGGATCAGATTCATAGACTTACAGAGTTTGGTTTGAGTTGGAATGGACCTTAAAACTCATCCAGTTCCACCCACTGCCAAGAGTAGGGACATCTTCCAGGTTGCTCCAAACCCTGTCCAACCCAGTCCTGAACACCTTTGGAATGGGGACCTCACAACCTCTCTGTCACCAAGCGTATCAGATTTCTTACATATTGTGTTCCTTTGAAGCTGAACAAACAGACTTTGAAAGGAGTAGATGTCAGGTTTGGGTCACTTGCCTTGGCAGCACTATCATCTTCTATTCCACTTCTTCCAAAGTCTGTATATTTCTGGTCATCCAAATGGATAAAATGGACAAATTCAAGGTAATCTTATGAAAAAGACATAGAAAGGAATGCCAAAATTTTATCATTGTTCTTTTGTTTCTTTGAGTCTACTGAGGCTCAGTAGAACTGGGTGGATTACTCAAGGGCAAGCAAATGTTTTCTTTTTCCAGTTAGTCTATGCTGGTTCTTATTCCTGAGAGCGCTTTCTGTAAGAATGACTTATGTCTATGTCTTTAGATGTCAAGGTGAAATATGTCTCATTTTTTCAAAGCAGATTTGCCTGACATTAAGAGCAGCTGCAGTATTTGTAGAGTCAAAGACTACCAAACTGCAAATGACAGGAATAATGGGACAAGGAAGATTGGCAAAATCAGGGATGATGGTCAAGCACATGCTAGTCACATTCCAGCTCTCTTGACTGGCAGTCTTTCTGCTGCTGTTTTTCTCCACATGGCAAAACACGCAGCTTTCCTCTTCCTGCCCTAACACACTACCCGTCCTGCTACATAAAAAAATTTGACCATGCCTATCTTGCTTTGCAGAATAATATGCTGAGATGTGAGGGGCAGAACAGCAGAGTTGGTCTGACTCTTGGATGGACACCTCTCACTTTCAAAAGCAACTTTTTTAGTGGTTACATCCCATAGGCAGTATTCTTTGGAATCTCTAGGTCAGCATCACTTTTTTGAGGTCGAGGCCACTGCCACTCCACCTTGACTGGCATTAATTTTTACATTTAAATACCTGTCTAATCATTACTCAATTCTGAATCTTAGACAAAAGACACTACAAGGAAAAGGCACACTTTAAAGGGTTTTCAGTGTTTTATTTCTAACCACTTTAGAAAGGAAAACTTTTGAATTAAACTAAAGCAAAAAAGACACTCAAGTATTCCAGCCCTTCATGGATGTTTGGTCTCCTTCTTTTCAAAACTATTTCAACAGCTCATCTTCAGATTTTTTTCCCTTTGCCTCCTGAACCATGTAAGTTCTCCTGTGTCTCACATATGAGGCATGGCAAGAGTTTCATCCGTGCACAGAGCAGGGCCCAGCTGAACCCCACAGAACACGACCCAAGAGGACAAAGTCCTCAGGCCCGTACCCATTAGAGTGCTGCTGCATTCCCAGTCCCTCGCTCTGCCAGCTGGAGCTGTGGACAGCATCCCTCCACGAGCTGGGGAGAGAGGAGCTGCACTGGTCCAGTGCTAGCCAAGCTGGGAGTCTGGTTCTAATGTCCCAAATGAACTGGAGAGTTCCAGCAGCTCAGGGCTATTCCTAAAACTGTCCCTCCAAGACACAGATCAATCAGTGTCCCATGGGGCAGACAGCAAGATCCTGGCGTGGTGGCTGAACAAAACAAACATCAGCAACTACACCATCTGGGTCAACCCCCTCTAACCAGAGCTCATGGAGGAGCCCTGCTTGCTGGAGGCAGAAGAGGCAGATGCTGACCTGCCCTGCACATCTCCTGCCCCAGCAGCTCCCGTGCTGCAGGCAGCAGCAGCAGCTGAGAGCCGGGCAGTGGCCACACACAGCCCCTGCTGCCAGCCCAGCCCATTGCCCAGCCAGCAGGGAGATCTCGGGCAGTGGGCAGGGTCTGCAGTGAGGGCACTCCTGCCAGGGCTTCAGGGCCAGGAGGAGCCCTGCTCCCAGGAGCTCACATCTGGCCCATCCACAGAGGGGCAGAACACACAGACCTGAGCAGGAGTGCTGAGGAGGAAAGCACCTCAGGGTCCCTCCTATCTGAGCCATGGCCAGAGGACACAGAGCTAAGCAGGATGACCAGGGAAGAGATTGGCTTAGTGCCCCTCCCATGGGAGGCTTGGACAGAAGACCAAGACCAGAGCTGCAGCCCTGGGGTGGAGAGTGCCTCTGGCTACCTGCCACATGAGTCATGGGCAGAAAGCTCAGACTCTGAAGCCTGCACAGCCCCAGAGGATGTTCTAACATCCTGGTGGGAGGAACAGTTTCTGGAGAGGGCCAGGCAGTCATTTGATCGCCCACAAGGCCTGCCCTCGGCTGCAGCTGTCCCCTGGTGGTGGCCGTGTGCCCTGGGGAGGCCGCTCAGGGCTCTGTGCAGGGCGTTCCGGAGCCTCAGACGCCTCATTCCAGGGCTCCAGTCATAGAGGCCATCCCACCATGGCTCCACTGCCCACGACATAACACCCACGGAGGCAAAGGAGCACCCAAAGTAAGTGAGGATTCTGGCTGGAGTAACCCTGGCCATGGCATGGACATCTGCATGAGGGGCCTGGACAAGACAATCAAGGCACCCTCAGTCGTTCTGCAGACAGCACCAAGCTCAGTGGCAGTGTCGATCTGCTGGAGGGCTGGGAGCTTCCTGACTGAGGTGCCATCATAGCTGCTGCCTCCAGAATTGGAGGAGCAGAAGTAGAAAAATTAATAGAACTAGAGAAATAACTTCTGTAGGTTAAAGTCGAGGTAGATATTAGTAGAGCTTGCTGATAGAATTTAAGATAGCAGGATAAAGGTCATCTCATGGCTTCTGTTCCTGTTTAAGTTGTAAATTACAGATTGGGGTTCAGACTAGGCAGTGCCATAAGAAAGCCCAAGTGTTTAAGGTAAAATATTTAGCTCTGAATATTTAAACTAGACATTCATTTGTAAAGAAAACTGGTAGGAAGCTCTTTGTTTCTCATAGATAATCTTGTTCAGCACTTGGTCAGGAATATGTTCTTCTGGAATATGTTCCTTAGACAGTTGAGCTGTAGCTTTTGCTAAGTCAGAACAGGTCAAATAGGATGCTTTCATTGAAATAAATGGATTAAATTGATAAATCAGAAGTGCTTGTTGTTTTCATTGTGCTGTAGTCGTTGATGTGGGGAAATCCTGAAGCCTTTTGGCTCCCGGGGCAGTGGGGTGTGTGTGGGCTGGGGCAGAGGAGAAAGGCACTGCCTGGGCCAGGAGGGGTGTGGGGACACCGAGTCCCTGCCACTTGTGGCACAAGGCCTGTGTTTGATGCAAAAGCCCCTTTATTTGTGCCCAGTTCTCCTCCTAGAGAGCTGCCCTGGCACAGAGATCACTCTGGAGGGTCTCTGCAGGAAGGAGTGCTCTCAGCCATGCCAAGGAGGTTCTGCAGAGCTGCCTGTTCTGCAGGGGAGCAGCTCCCAGGCTGTTCTGAGGAACTCATTGGGAGGCACACAGTGATTTTCCTGCCAGGAGACTGGATCCCACTGCCTGTGTCAGGAGCCCCAGAGGTGCTGCAGCACTAAAAGGCATTTGCAAATGCAGCTCTTGCTGCCTGGGTGAAAATCTCCTGAGTCAGGGAGCCTGAGAGGACCCGAGCTTGGCAATACTCATTGTCCAGCTGCCAACTGCAGGGTGCCACAGTCTGCCCCACAGGACACTGCCTGTCCTTGGGGCTCCTGGCAAAGCAGCTCTTGGTTTGTGTGTGCAGCCTCAGGCTCCTGCTTGCTCCCAAAGGAGCAATTGCCAGGAGATCTGTGCAGAGCTGCCCGGGCTCCCTGAGCAGCCTGGCAGGAGCTGCAGCACATGGAGTGGGAACCCAGCCCTGGGAATGTCTTGGTGCTGGCACGATCCGGGCGCTGCCCACAGGCTCCAGGAGCTGCCCACAGGATCCCGGCGCTGCCCGCAGGATCCGGGCGCTGCCCACAGGCTCCAGGCGCTCCCCACAGGATCCACGCGCTGCCCACAGGCTCCGGGCACTGCCCACACGATCCAGGCGCTCCCCACAGGCTCCAGGCGCTCCCCACAGGATCCGGGCGCTCTCCACACGATCCGGGCGCTGCCCACAGGCTCCAGGCGCTCCCCACAGGATCCGGGCGCTCTCCACACGATCCGGGCGCTGCCCACAGGCTCCAGGCGCTCCCCACAGGATCCAGGCGCTGCCCACAGGCTCCAGGCGCTGCCCACACGATCCGGGCGCTGCCCACAGGATCCCGGCGCTGCCCACAGGATCCGGGCGCTGCCCACAGGCTCCAGGCGCTCCCCACAGGATCCAGGCGCTGCCCACAGGCTCCAGGCGCTGCCCACACGATCCGGGCGCTGCCCACAGGATCCAGGCGCTGCCCACAGGCTCCAGGCGCTGCCCACACGATCCGGGCGCTGCCCACACGATCCAGGCGCTGCCCACAGGATCCGGGCGCTGCCCACAGGATCCGGGCACTGCCCACAGGCTCCAGGAGCTGCCCACAGGCTCCGGGCACTGCCCACACGCTCCAGGCGCTCCCCACAGGATCCCGGCGCTCCCCACAGGACGCCGTCCCGGCCCCGCGGCCCTCAGGGCAGGAGGTGGGAATGGAGGGGCCTGAGGAGAGTGCGGGCGGCAGGAGGGCTTGATTTCGTTGGCTTTTGTTTCTTAGCGTCCAGGTGCTGTAAGCATCCGTATTTTAACTTGTAATCCAAGCCCAGCGAATCCAGCCTGGGAAAACCACTCTGCGACAGAAACGACCACGTTCTGCCAGTGTCCTGCAGGAGGGAGCGAATGGCAACAGGAATTTGCCCATTTGCTTTGTCTCAAGCCCCTGTGACTACACTTGTGCCCCTGAGCATTACAATCCGCTTCCATAAACTGTCCCACACAGCCAGCTTTAAAATCCGCTTCCATAAACTGTCCCACACAGCCAGCTTTAAAATCCACTTCCATAAACTGTCCCACACAGCCAGCTTTAAAATCCACTTCCATAAACTGTCCCACACAGCCAAAGGGAGATGAGCGCTGGGGCCTTGTCCTTACCATCAAAGAGAGATCATTATTGTAGTAAACGTGGCGATTCTCAGATGAGAAAGAAATAATTTACCCACGAAAGGACATAACATTGTTAGGAGATAGTAAGAATCATCAAAAATGTATGTGAAAAACTTCTTTGTTCTCAGCAAGTATCAGGTCAATAGTTTAATATGAAGTTTGCACAATATATAATCTATTGTAGGTTCATCTACTAAGGATTTTAAATCTGTAAAATCAGGTTTAATGCAGAAACACAAATATATGTGTACTAATTAAGCAGAGACTGAAAGCATAGTTTAAAATAAAAAAGTCCTTAGATATTGAAGATGAGAATTTGTAACTGAAACCCACTAGCATGTTTCTAAATGCCTTCTCATTACAGGAAGCCACATAGCAATAAAGAATAGCTATGCCAAGTAAGAAGGTAGAGCATGCAATAAAAATAAAAATAATCAGAACCAAAGAAATATTGAAAAAAAAAATTTAATATTCTTGTGCCTTCCAGTAAGTCGCAGTACATGTAAACTAGTTCAGATATCCACTATAGCCCTATAGTAAGAAAGTAATCAATTTCAAGAACGTCAGTGAGGTTTATCATAATTATAGAAACTCTAATAGACTTAGGTGAACACCATAGAAACATCTTTGTAAATATTTAATAGATACTTTATTTTGTTTGCAATCTCACAATTTATATAGCATTAAATTCTCTTCATTTTGTTCCTTCGTTCTGAAGCAGAGACTGGAGCTTTGTGAGTCTGGTTAATAGTGTTTCCTAATATTGTTCCTCCTTAAGTAAACTGTTAGATAAACTTTTCCTTAGTTGACATATATGAAACAAAATTTTTAATCCACACCTTGTCTATTAAGTTAGAAGCAACAAGACCCTGAATTTGTCTTCTATTAGCAATCTAGATTGAAGAAGAATCTAATTCCATGTTTGGTGGCATGTAATAACTTCTGCAGCGTTCCCTTGCCCTCATCTACTTGTTACTGTCCTCACACATCCACTGCCCCAGAAAAAAATGTTTTGTTATTTTTTTCTTTTTTCACTCTTAGATTCCCTCACCTGGAACTGGTCACTCTCAAAACCAAGCTGGGTTCCTTTGTCTGACAGTCTGCAGTTGCTTTTTCTGTTTCAGTGTGTGCTATAAAGCTGCCCTGTTACAACAGAGGGGATATTTGTGGGTAAGAAGGAATTGGAGTGCAGCCACAGCATCTAGAATGGAAGTCTCCAAAGAAATGAAAGATTGCATCCAATAGCAAGAAAATTTCAGAAGCCAAGAGGTAAGGGTAAAAACTTTTTTATTTCAACCAAGATGAAATTCTTGATACATCTGACAGTAAGATTTCACAGGGATTACAGAAAACAAAATTTTCCCAAGTTCCCCATGATCTAAAGTAGCTGTGTATTAATGAATTCCAGGGCTTTTTTCCGAAAATACTTAAAACTTAGAATCTTTCATAAACATTTATGGTGGGTTGGTTCACACATGTGTTGAATCATTCACTACATCATGTTTGGGGAAAAAGTCCAAAATAGCTCTCCTGATTAAACCTCATATGAAAATATGTTGCCTTTTCAGGGTTGTTTTGGGTTTTTTTTTTCCTTTAAGCTGAAATACTTTTATAAAGTAAATTCTTCTGGACCAAAAAGCTAAATTTGCAATTAGGAATGCATGTAAGAAGCTAGTAAAAATAGCTTCTCTGCTTTAAACTTCTGTGTCAGTGCAAATAAAGTCATGTGCTGGAATCAGCAGTTTTATACATTAGTATCACATGAATGCATTCTTATTTCTCAGTTAATTCTTGACTTCTACTGCTAGTTTTTTTTACTGCAATACAAAATTTGTTTGAAAGGCACTGGCCAAGAGAATCTTGCATTAGAAGCCCACAGTGAACAAGTGAAATTTGATGAAGATTGGGTGGTGGATTGACCTTGATCTGGCCCTCACTCAGCTGGTCTCTCACTCCCCCTCCTCAATGGGAGACAAGAGAAAATAAAATTAAAATCTCGTGGGTGTAGACAAAAGATCATAAAATCCTTTACCAGTGATTGTCATGGGCAAAACTTGTCACTTGGGAAAATTAATTCAGTTTATTCCCATTTGAAAGAGACTTGGAGGATGAGAACAAAAGAGAAAGCTCCCTGTGCCCTAAGTTCCCCTCTGCTCCTCTTTCTTTCTCACACTTTTCCCCTGCTCCAGACCAGGTCATTTCATGTAGTCCTTCACAACCCATTCCAGCAAGGAATCTTCCATGGACTGCAGTCTCCTAAGATAAATCTGCTGTTGTGTGGGTTCCCTGTGGGACACAGCTCCTACAGGAAATGTTCCTCTTCTCCCACATATTGTTTTCCAGCTTCTCAATATTTTAGCTTGGTTGTAACAGATGATTATGATATCATCTATTTATCATTTTGTATATTCCACAGCAGTAAAATATCAGCTACAAACAGCTCATTGTCAGAACATCCTGTTCCTTTCACAATGTCTCTGGGAAGAGATCGTACTGCAACTGGTGCAATTCCATCTGTAAACCAGAAATGCATTTGTCCAGGTCAGTGTACCAAAAAATTGTTGTTGTGGGATGTCACATCTTTTTCCGAATAAAAATGTTAATACAGATATCCTTGAAACCCCATTCTCAAAGTGAGTGTGCTGATTTTAATGCTGCCAGCTGCTCAAGTTTAGGTACAAAGCAAATGGAAAACAATTTTTGATCCAAGTTCTGCTTACTTAATGTTTGTTCCACTCTTATATTCATTCCCAGATGTTACCTTTTGGACATCATGTGACAAATTTGTTGGAGCTCTCTCAGTTTGACTATTCTGAATATCATTATAAATATTGTTTCTTATGCCTTTTCAAAAAATAATCTTTATATTGATCTCTTAAGCATACTCTAAGCTTTTTATTTGCACAAAAAATGAAGAAATGCTAGAAGATCACTGAGAACAGTCAAACCTTCCTAAAGTTCTCAGAAGCTGGTGACGAAAAGCATGTCTAAAAAAGCTAATTGCATGTTGAAAAAGCATGCTTTTTGAATTCTTGCTGCTGTTCCTCTGAGTTCCTCAGAGGTTTTTTGTGTCAAGAAGTGGGAAACACTTTTTTTTTTTTTTTTTTTTTTTTTTTTTTTTTTTTTTTTTTTTTTTTTGTGATTACATCATATTTTTTTATAAAGATTTCCTTTCCTTAGGAATAGCAGATGATTCATTACCAGCTTTTTCTACTGTAAAATTGAATGATATCTGTTCACTGTCACATATGAATACACACTATGGCTTTTTTAACTGGATTGCCTTTGGTGGAAGCCCAGCAGACACAGCAGATTAATGAACTTCTTGTTAGTAGTCAAAATGCTGTCCTAACAATACCAACTGGATGTCTGCTGGAATCAACTCAAGTCCTGTTGGTGAGAGCTGGAGTTCAGTGAATGATTAGTGTCGTCTACAGGAACCTTTAAAGAGGGTGATTGGTTGGTTTTTATTGCATAGTTTTGTTAGGTCAGAAGCTTAGTAAAGACAGAAGACTTAGGTAATAAATGCTTTAAAATCTCATTGAAATGAAAATAGGTTTCTAGGCTTTTTATTTCACCTAATAAACAATGCCCCTGACAATCTTCTTCCTTGTTCTGCATAAATTGTAGTCCTATATAATTTCATCAAATCAAATCCACAGGCATAGGGTCATTTATGCAATAACTAAGTTTTCTGTTTCCTAGGTAACAGACTCATCAAGAGATGAAATATAGCCACCCACTTTCTTATTCTCTGTTATTTGTTCTCATGCTGATCCATATAATTCATTAGTTTCTATATGCTCCTCATATTCCTTCCTTTACACTTAGTTGCTCTGTTTGGTTGGATGTTGAACATTTATTTATTCCATCATTTGTACACAACGTAGAACAAGTATTTAGAACATTTAAAACTTTGTTTTAAATTACAAGTTACCATACTAAAGAGTGCAGGTAACCTACAGGTGGGCCTTTTTCACTCTGAGGGAAAGAAGAAACATACCTTGGCAAACTTGTACAGCTCTGCAGGTAAATTGAACAAAACAAGAAGATTGGAAATGTGTTTTTAAATTTTTTTCATCTTCTAGATCAATATATAGAATTTAGAATTATTATTTCTATAATCAAATTTTAATTAACATTTGCTTTTGAAAATAATAGTAAACTAAATTCAGCGGTCATGTTCTGTGTCAAGTCTACATGTTTCTATTGCATGGAAAAATTATTCATCTGCCACATCTAGATAGAGATACATTTGCTATGCTCTAACAAACAAAACAAAGTGTCATTGTCCAACCATATTCTGTCTCTTGGAGTTGACATTCTTGAACAATATGATGCTATCCATATTTTAGAAATATCCCTAAAGGTTCTCATTTGGTACTTGTTTGTTCCTGACCAACATCAAGCAGAGAACCCCAACTTGTTGTCATTTCATGGCTCTCATTCTCACAATACAGTCTTTGATTCTTTTTCTTGTGCCTTACTTCACCAGGCCACGGTAATTGCTCCATGACAAAATCTGCTAAAAGCTCTATGATAGAGCCTGGTTGTTGTGCATCCTCTCCTCAGAATTCATGGTAACAATAGTAGCAATTGATGACAAAATGATTCCAAATTAAGCTTTGTTCAGTATTTCATTGGGATATTTTCTTACCACTTCAGTGCTGGAGAATGAGGTGCAGCTACACCAGTTATGGAACACAGCAATGAACGAGTCCATTTGGTTTCCTCTGCTTTCTCAAGCCTTTTCAGTTTGGGATGTAATCCAATTATTTTAAATGCAGACACATTGATTGCAAGTACAAAAAGCCCAAATGGTGTTCTCTAAATCTCTTTGAAGAGAGTGACTCACCCAAATTACATTCAGCTTTAGAAGAGCAAAGATGTTCAGAACACTTGCTCATACTGCTTTTGATAAATACAGTTAATTACACAGTTCTGCTGGGCATTGAAATACCTGCATTGAAACCCAGGAAGCAGAAGAGAACAGTCAAAGAACCATCCTCTCCCAAAAACTTATTTAGAATATAAGTGTTCTTTCAGAATTAATAAGGACTAAAATCAGAAGTTTCAAAGAGTACCAAAGGATTGCATCAAGACTTCCCCAAAAGAGAAAACAAAGTTTGAAAAGTTTGATTATTACAGATGATTTAATCTCTAAGTGCATATGAAAATAATTTCTACTTTATTACATCATATTTACCTATAATCCAGCCCATGCTTATAGACATTTAATTTATCACCCATATTTAATACTTAAATACTTAAAATAAAACAAGGGTTTGAAATCTTCCTGTCTTCTCTGAAACATGAGAATTTGTCTTAGGAAGACACAAGTAGCAGAGTCAGGACAATACCTGGTTTAAATGACATTTTGGATATCCTTGGAAGCTGCTTAGGGCGTCTGTCTTGCTGAGTCAGCATTCAGAATCAACACATTTTGACCAGCATGTGATAGTTTGTCACAAATTATAGACAATTATTTGTCCTAATTAAGAGTTTAGAATGTATTCTTAAAACTGTTCTTCTCCTAGTTCTCCATCTTTGCAAGGTTTGTGTGTTTGCTTACAAGTAAAAGACATAAATTTTGTATTCAAGATGGAAGATGCAAATGTCAAGATTTTTCTCTCATCTTTTCCGGTATATGAATGTCAGCTGCTCCTTTGGAATTTTCTTGAGCTTCCCAAGCATCAGCAGTTTTTGCATCCTTTTTTTAAATAATTAAAGTTTTAGCTATTTGTAGTGTCAAAACTTTGTACTCTTTTGTCCTGAGTCTTAGGATTTCATCTGTATGACAATCAACCCTTGCAGTTGTTAGAAGTTCTCTTTGTAATCACTGATGAAACCTTCTATAGCCTATATAGGAAAACCTTTCAAAACTGTACATTCACTTTTAATAGTACTATACCTGTATATATCACCTAATAAATTAACTAATTATTTAATATATTATATAACAATAGCTAAGAATCCTAAATGCGAGTCAGAAATCCATAAAATTCTATATGACAATCTTTTTTCTTGCTTTTTTTAACTGTTTTGAGTCTGTCTCTCATTTCAGTCAGGAGAGAGCAAATTGGCTTTTGATGCCCTGAATGTAACACCCATATTTGGCCTGTTAAAAATAATTATCAGCATAAAAGTAAAATACAATGGGTCAAACTATATAAATATGTTAACACAGGAAGAATATCACAGTTCTCTTTTATAAGAGGGCGACGAGAAACCAAAAATTCAAATCCATAGGGACAGAATAAAAATAGACTCCACTGCTTAAATGTTCTGAGGGTCCTCATAGGTCTGCAGAGAAAGTGGGAGTTGAAGTGAAAAATATTTTGTTTAAAAATCTTCACTCGTGAGTGATGCTTTTAGCATCAGAGAGGATTTTTCTTCCCTGTTTTGCCTGGGGAGGCATTCCCTATACCTGATGGGCTTTTTGGTGTTGTAGATACGTGCTTGGGAGTGTGGAGGAATTTCTTGACATTTTGCTCATGATGTTTTCTGAGAGGTGACTTTCACCTGGGAACAGTCTTACCACAGATGTGTCTGTGGAGGCATCCTTCAAAGAGCATCGAGGGATTCTGCCTGTGTGCAAAGTTGCCCAGTGGAGCAGGGAGAAGGAGCTGACATCTTGAGAAAGGAAAAGAAAAGGAAATGAAGCTTTGGATGCATCCTTGGGAGCTTAATTACATTGTGCTCTGCAACTTTAGCAGGGTGAGTGTGGTACTGTACTGTAGAACCCACAACAGGTACTAATGAAAAAAAATCATTTGGTTCAAAGCCTCTGTTGTCAGTTCTTAAATTATTGGTGATTGTTTATTGTTGTTGTTATTTTCCTGTAGGTCCTTCAAGGGTTCTCTAAAGGATCCTCTGCTACCTTGTACCATTTTCTACCAATTTCTCCTTTTTTCCTTCTATATTCCCTATTCATTGTGTCCATGTTTTGACTGCTCAACCCTGGAAATTAGTTGTGAACAACTATTGTGTTGAAGGAGAATAGGGCTCATTTAATGAACAGTTGGGTAGAATTAGAGCTAACAGTGTGATTGGCTATTTTTAAGAGCATAGCCATTTGTTTCACTGAACAAAATAAAACACATACAGAAGTTAGTGAAATTATTTCCACTATGTCTTTGCTGTTGTTCTTCAAGCATGTACTCAGTATTATTAAGTTTACATCAGTTACTTTTTTGTCACTTTCCAAACAGGTTTTTGTGTGTGCAGTAACTTTCCTATTTGGGCCCCCTGCCCCACTTCTGACTCAGAATACAAGTGCCATTGGTTTTGTTACTGAAGGTGCTGGAACTCCATTAACAGCGAAAATATAGTCCAACCTCTTGTCTTCTAAACTGTTATGATGCTATTATTACCAGAATAATCATACTTAGAATACTGCCAGTGAACTAGCATTGTATTCTCTACTGCAAGGTAACTGCTTAAATTCATTTTAGACTGACAGAGTAACTAATAACAATCATACCACTTTTTGCACTAAATATACATACTTTCCTTGAGAGGATTGTACATTTGTTGTAGTTGGTATTTGCTTTAGCATAACGAAGCATAGTTGTATATTTATCCCTTCATGTTTTTTGTGTGCTTTTCCACTCTTCCTTTGACATGATGAAAACTTTTGTCATCACTCAGCAGGGAGGTCCATGGACTAACCACATCCTGCACGAAGCATAAACTGTTGTTTGTTAGAAAATTGACTTTTGCTCAAGAAGACATTTAACAGTTCAATGAAAACCTCACAACATAATTGCAAAGGTTGCAATTTTATTTTTACTCCTGGCATTATTTGAAACCAATATTTGATAATATTTCATGTGGATTTAATGCCTTGCAATCTTAGAGGGTAATGGAAGCAATTGCATTGACCTCAGTGAAACTGAAGACTACCTACAATGAAATTACTTCTGAGGAGTCTAAAATACATATAGCCAAAATTCTGTTTGCTTAACACTGAGTAAGTTCCTTGTGATTAGAGCAATCTGATGTCAGATGAAATAACAAAAGATCTCAAGGAGTTCACAGTAACTATAAAGTTGCTTTTGAAACCATGATGATGGGGTGCTGGAGCAATAGAGCAGTGAGGAGTCCCCAGGAACAAAATGACATAAATCCTGATTTTATTGTCAATTAGTTGCTCAAAGATATTGAAGCAGAAAGTGTAATAGAATATATGGTGAAATAATAACTTGATGGTTGCTGTTAGGATGAAAATATTACCTCAACTTCTTCTAGTGTGAAAAAACACAACCCCAGCAACATTTGTATATGTAAATGATAGTGTAATGAACTGGACCAAGACACCAACATGCACATTAGTTTTGTTATATAAGTGTGCATGACCACTCACCAGTTTCTGCATCATTCTTTCATTGTTATCTTTTTATATAAAAGCCTGGAGTTATTTCCCAAAAGATGTGTCAGTTTGTTAGGTGCCTGGCACACTGATCTGCAGAATGGGAAGAAAATAAATATCTTGACTGAATGTGTTGATTAGCTCTTGCATACTGGGTGAAAGAACTTTGCTGTGGGGATGAGTCCATCCTCCTTTCATTAGCAATTAGAGCTGCAAGAAGGAGAAAGGTGGCTAGAGCAGATGCAGTGAAGTAGGTTGGAAACTGATAGTGATGGACCAGGTTGTGTGATATTTTTGGTGTAGCTACAGAGCCAGGCAGAATCTCAGTTGACAATGGCTACCAATGTAATAAACTCTGAAAAGGAGAACATCTCTTTCAGGTGAGGAAGAGGCAGCCTGCCCTCAAGTGCTGGAGGCAGTTTTGGGTTCCACAGGATAAGATCTAAAGCTGTTAGAGAGACTCCAAAGGAAGGATAAGAAGATGGAGAAGGCTTTGAGGGACCATACAAGGAGTGGCTGAGGTCACTTGGCTTGTTCAGCTGGAGGAGACTGAGGTCACACCTCAGTGAGGGCTGCAGCTCCTCCCAAGGGGCAGCAGAGGGGCAGATCTGATCTCTGCTCTCTGTGATCATGGACAGGACCCAAGGGAATGGCTGGAGTTGTGTCAGGGAGGTTATGTTGGGTATCAGGAAAAGGTTCTTCCCTCAGAGGGTGGTCAGGCATTGAACAGGCTCTCCCACAGAAGGGACATGACCCCAAGGCTACCAGAGCTCCCTTCCAACTCAGGATATCCTATCCTATGATGCTTTATAAAATGCAGATTTCCAATGTTTCCTTCATTTATGAATAATAAATGCATGTAACAATACTGATACAGTGATGATGCAGATTTCTTGCCTTATGATGATGCAGATTTCTTGCCTGACTGGATGGCAGTGTGGGGCGCCCCTGGACTTGAGCAGTCATAACTTCTGCTTATCTCACATAGTCAGCCTGCAAGCCCTCTCCTATCTACACTTCCACTCTGTAGCTCTTTGATGAGCTGTTTGTGACAGAATTCATTGTACACCAATAAGTTATCTCCTGAGAATCAAAACTGCTTTCTTTGCAAAGAAGATTTTCACATATACAACAGGTAAAATTTCATAGACCTTTCTGCCCCTCCTGACAGGCTGAAACTGCCAATTAGAGAGATACAACCTCTTCCCATCTGTCTTAGGAAAATGTTCACTCTGAGCAACTTGAAATGATGTTCAAATTACATTTACCAAGACAGCTGATTGATTCTTGGTGTAGTAGGTGAATAATTTTCCTTTTATATGGGTAGATAGTGCTGTTTTCATCTGATTCCAGGTCAAAAGCTGCACTTTTATGCCTCTCTTTACTCTTAATAGTTTTTATCAGGTATGAGCTGCTTATTTGGATAAAATCTGCATAAATAAACCATGGGAGCATATAAGAGGGCTGTATGCTAATTACTGGTTCTAGCCATCGTGTGTTTGTTTAAGACTCAGAGACTCGGTTACCAAACAAAATCAGAGCCAGAAAAAAAAGGTTTAACAAGTCAATTGTCTTGCCTTAGGAATGCCAAGAATCAGAGTATTCCTCAGTATTAGGCACCAAAACTTTAGTCCTAGTGGCTATTTTAAGGGAAGACCATGAATCTAGAGAAAGACAATTCTGCAATTTACCTTCAGTAAAGCTTAAGCAGTATTTTGAAAAATAAGTCTAAAAGAGAATATATCACTTGTGCAAGTAGCATTGCAAAAATAATTTTGAGACTTGTTTTCTTGGACAGGATATTTTCCTGTACAACCTCTGATAACATCAAGAATGGCTAGAAGCATAACCAAGGAGAAAAGATAAATAATACCTAAGGTAACAATATTTAAAACAAACATTGTTTGTAAGAGTAAGAGGAAAAGGCTTGTGGACTAATACATTGGATTACTTTCTTCTGCCTTAAATTATCTGTCCAAGATAATAAACATATTGATACATTAGATTTCTTTCTAATTACAATTAGTTTCCTACCAAGGATTTCAAAGAATCTGAGTGAGAAAGCTAGCCAGCATTAGTTTATCTCTAAATTGGGTAAGGAATAAGAATAAATTAATTGCTCCAGTGTTAATGATCTAGATACAGATAGATATAGATGGGCTTCAGGAAACTGTAGAAATGTTAGATAAATGCCAGTATTACTGTCACAGGAATATGCTTGGACTCCCTCTGTGAAGACAGCAATTTGATAATATATATCAAATTATTAAAACAAGAATGGAAACAGACCTACAGCTTTTTTTATACTATAGTGAAAAGATTGAAATTAGAGATTCCAGCTGGCACTTCACTCATAGTAAAATACTCCAAGAAATCAATGGTTTTACACAAGACAGGAGTTCTGTACTAGATGAATAGAGAAGACATTTCTTTAATAAGAGAGATGCTGTTTATCCTATCTTCCCTGATTTATAATAAATCTGTGTCTTATCACTCTTGTTGTTAATTATGATTCTTTAGGTTGAACTAATAACATGACAAAAGGGGAAAAAAAAAGCCAGAGTGGAGATGATGGATAACTTTTGTGTGTGCATGCCTCAGACATGGAAATACAAATAGAGAATAGAAAGAGTTGTAGACTGATGGAGAGGAATTTCAAGTGTCCTGTATATGGAGGGGTTTGAAATATCCCACCTGTGGCAGAGTACCTTTTTCAGACAGATCACAGATATATTCCCTCTGTACTACAGGTCTTTTTGTTGCAATGAAAGCAGTGTAGCATTTTTGTTGGCTACACTCACTGTGCATCATTTCTGAGCAATTGACAGGCCTAAATAAGGGTATTAGTTAGAGGTACCCTTGATCTTCAGGAAGATATAGTTTAGTTATGACAGATTATTTTTATGCATGTATAGAAAAATTTATAGATTTTGCTTTCTCATCAGCTGAAAACATAAACTATAAATTGCACAGTCATTAGTTTTCCTTATCTTTGAGGAATTCCTCAACACTTTCCACAGCTGCAGGTAACTTTGCAATTGAATAATATGCCTTTATTTGTATACAGATTATAAATGGGAAGATCAAAGATCAAAATATCAGCTGTAAGGAAATATGACCTTTAACATCAATAATTCCACATGTTTGCTTCATCCAAGCCCAGCAGGTATTTCTTTGGAATTTTTTCCCTGCTACAACTTGATATATATGTCTCGTCTGAAAATTATGAGGAAGCAGTTTCACACTCCTTATTCCAGTTTTGAAAATTACTGAGGAATTCAAATCTCCACAAAAAATATTAAAACAAAAAAAAGCCAAACAAACAAACAAAAAACCAACTGAGGAGACAAATATAAATAATTATTAGGTAAGCACTTTCAAATACAAGAAAATAAAAAAATTTAAAACTTTTTCAGTATTTCCATATTTATAGGACATAATGATTGCAAAAATTGTTGTGGCTTGCTCACAAACATATACTTCTGATTGTTTCCTCATTCAAGTGCACTCAATAGGATTTCTGCACTCTGATCATTCCTACTACATGCAACACCAGTATTTGTGTGATTGTGACACAATTTCCACACCCTGCTATTCATGATACATGTGCAAGCACATTGATGTTCTGGAGCATATTCTCTGTCTATAAAATATTTATTCAGATTATGTAAAATAATCATAGTTCATGCAGCAGTTTTCTTTAATAATGATTGTATTTTGTAAAGGATATTTGTGGAGACAGGGCTTATTTAAGCCAAGCTTTTATTGCTGTGGATTTGTACACAAAGAATCTCCGTGAAATAGCTTATCAGATAAGCTTCTGTCTGATCTATATAATTTCCAAAAATAACATTTTTCTACAGCATTGAAAATTAAATAAGCATAAAGAAAAACCCATTTAAAAGTTCTATAAATAAAATATAGCTTATTAGCTGTCTTGTATAAAAATAAAACTAAATGAAAAATAATATTTATTGCTAATAACATAGTCATTCAAATTACATGGTGCTTTTAATTTTTTAATTCCAAGTTGGCGTTCTAAAAACCCTCATTTTTACTGCCCTTTGGAAAACAGGGCACAGCAAGTTCAAATCCATTTAATTCAGGCAAACCAGGGAAGATCCAAAATAGAAATTTAGTTCACTCAGTCCTCTGGCATGCCTTGTACCACTGAACAACTCTGTCACTGCTATTTGCCCAGGAAGGAAGGACAGAAAAGGAAGTCAAGAGACATATATACAAGCTATGATAAAGACAAAGGGAATAAAAAAATTCCATGGACATGAATATAAAAAATAAATATAAAAATGACAAAAGCGAATGTTTATTTTCTAAAGGCAGGACAATAACAGAAATAAAGGGATCCAACCTGATCATGGAGTCAAGTAATATTGTGGAAAAGATGAATGAAATTTTGACTTTTTAATGGACTTGAATGACTTACCACTCCTAAATTTCCTGAATTATTTGTACAGTGTGTTACCTGCAGCCTTGTAAGTACAGGTTTTTGTCATTCCTAGGCTGCAGAAAAATGAGCAGAACAACAGAAGATAGGAGGTGGCAGGTGGATTTTCTGGTTAAAAGTCCTTGAGCTCTAGAACTCTGGCAGGCTTGTTGCTGTGGCCACTTCTCTATTCCAAGGAAACTACTCAGTATGAAGTATATCATCTGGAATTTCAAAGTGTTAACACATTGCTTCGGGTTCTGTAGATTTTTTTTATTGCTCTGTTAAAATGGATTTTCCCACCTTTTCCCTCTAATCAACTTTTGAGCATAGACTAATATAAAAATGTGACAATAAAAAGAAGGGATGCTGTTTTAAATAATGCCAATATTAAACACTGCTTTAAATACGCAAATAATAAAACCTACTTAACAATGTAATGGCAAATTCATATCTTCTCTGTATTACAAGGTGACACTTGCAGTCTGTTTAGGCCTGGAGGTGCACCTGCAGTGCTCAGCAATAGGTAATCTGTTGAGCAAACACCTTTATTCTGAATAGTGTAAATCTGAGTTTCCCCCAGGCTGTAGGCTGAGCTGAATGCACAATTTAATTGAATGGTACATGTGTAGAGCAGAACTGAATATGAATTTGAAAGAAATACATGGATTTGAATGGAACATGTGTAGAGGAGAACTGAGTATTTGAAAGAAAACACTTTAGTCTGGTATTTACCCATAGTTCAACAATTAGATTGTGTGTATGTATAGCCAGAGATATTTAGTTTTCCCTCCGTGAGTGATTAATGAAGAGTATTCTGAAACTAACAAACAATGAAACCAGAAGCAATATGCATTTAATAAGTGTCTGCACAATTAAGGTCTCTACTCAGAATATGAAAGATTTTTCAGCCACTTTGCAAAAACAAATTACGCTTTTCTTCAAGGAGCACCTTACAGACTTACATAAGTGTGCGGGATTTAGGAAAATCCATATTTTAAGCTATATATTTTGTCCTGCATAGATAAATTTTAAAGAAATCCTAATTTTTTTCCCCCTAAGTATTCATGGAAGTTTGTGCTAATTAGTTAATTTTATTGTCTGGAAAGTTCAAGCATGCCAATACTTGTCATGATACAAAGACAATGGAACTGAGTTGTTATGGAAATCGATTCTATTCTGTAATTAAAACAAGTTCCTGTAGAAACACTGGTCTTGAATGCATGTCAGTGTTTTCACGGGCAAGTATTTTTAATTTTGTAACCCAAATAACCTCCAGCTAGAACTTGGGTGACGAACTCACAGCTGTCATGAAGTTTACATAATATGGAGAAATTAAAACAGCAACTCTATTCATTTATATATGCAATTGTTAAGGGGTCTGTAGGGCCATGCTTACTTGTTTGTGAGACCTGGAGCCACCTGGGGAGGCAAATTGCTTTGAAAATTCTTCTAATTGAGAATTGCTTCTATAGATTTGTTGTTTTCTTGCCAGAAACTGACTTGTCATAATTATACTTTGTAGCTGTTGCTTGGTAAACACATGTTTTTAAATCCAAGTTTTGACAGTCTAGTGATATTAAAGTAAAGAGAAATTGCACTTGAGCTTCAGGGCAGTATTTTAGAACTGAAATCATGTTTCAGGTTCATAATGCAATCAATATTTGTTGTAACTTAAAGAGACATCTTTAGTTAAAGAGAAACCTTTACCCTGACACAACCTTATTTGGAATATTGGCAAAGATGTTGAATTCTACAAAAAGAAGGGCCAAGTCAATGATTTCTCTTTTTAAAATTCTGTCCATTCTAGGATTCTTTAGTGAAAATCTTAAAATCAGATATTTGCCTTACAAATATTTTGGTTGCAACATGCTGACATAAAGTTTGGGATTGTGCCTTTCTTTTGTTTTGGTTTGGGTTTTTTTTGAAGACACATGACAATGATCCATATACATGGTTGTGAACTACTTTGAAGGAAAATATGTACATGAGCTGTAACTTTAGAGTTAGTTTGAATAACTGGATTACACAGGATTCCCAAGGCCTTGAATTGTATCAGTTTAGTAAAAATACCCCCTTTGAACCTGGTGTTTTGTTTAAATCTAGTTTTTCAGAGAGATTATGTCTTTATAATGATTATAAAATATTTTAAAGTAAATTTAGATACATACATTCAGTCAAGAAATCTTAAAATGCCACTTCTGCTATGGATCTTTCTCCTGTTATGTGTCATCAATGCAACTGAAAAATACAATTTTTTTTCCCTGCAGAGCATCTCATATCCAGCATCTTAGACTATTTGAAAATGTTCTGTTATGAATGACAACACTACATCACATTTCTAGAGCTGTCTCCAGCCTTGGGACAATGGAAAATGGAAATGATTTGGAGGCAACATAATGAGACTGCTGTTGAAGTTATGTTAACCTTTTCTCTTTTTCATTTCAAGCTGAAAAGTACATCAAATCCTTATCTCAGTCATCAAGTAACACAGCCACAGAGACTCAGTCAATGCAAAATATTTTCAGAGTCTATGGGGAAGGAAACATACTCACCAAAATAGAAAATCCAATCTTATATTAGTCTTTTTTGCTTAAAAGTAATAGAAAGCAAATACCAAAAGCCAGGACATTAGCTTAGGACATTGTGAGGTATTGTTGTTGAAAATGGAGCTGGTTTTTCACATATCAGGTGAATATAATTGAAAATTACCACATAAGCAGCTGCAGGATAAGACAAACAGCAAGTCAACAGTATGGGTTGAAAGGCACCTCAGAGCTCTCTAGTTCTGCTCAAAAAATGTTCAGCTGCATCAGGTTCTTGTGCAGATGAATTCTAATATCTCCAGGGACAGAAATTCCTCATCTCCAGACCATCTGTTCCAGTGTTTGACCACCATCATCAAAATACATTTTTCTTATTTTGAGATGGATTTTTTTATGTTCCAGTCAATGTCTGTGGTCTCTCACTATTTCACTGTGAGCATCTGAGACACACTGAGAGCCACAAGTTTGACTTGTCTGCCAAAACCTCCAGGTCCTTTTCCGCAAAACTACTTTTTTTGCCCAGCTGCCCCAGGCTCCATCTCTTGCCACCTGAGAGGCACAACACTGTGGGTTTTTTCATTCAACTATCCCCATCAACCCCTAAAATTGTCCCTGCCCTCAATCTCCTTCACGAGAGTTCATGGATATTGTGCACAAACTAAAAGCACGCACCATTCTACTGTCCTAATTCATCAAATTGTTCACTGCTGCTGACCGCAGTATCAATCCCAGAATGACATTATTGCATCTGGCCCCTACTTGAACACTTTGTTATTGATCACCACTCCTTAAACCCTAAAGCCCAGGAAAATTTCCACCCAGTTTATATTCTTCTTATTCAGATGTAGCTCTTATGTGTAGTTTATTTTAAAGATTCTAAATCTTCTAGAACTAAAAGTTTAAAAGCATCACACTTAATGTCTAAATAGTATTGAAAATTATGTTAGTTACTTCAGAATTTGTAGTAACCTCTGGGATAGGCTTAATCTAGATTACAATCTCCACTCTGAACAAAAAATAGCAAAATATGTACTGGATTTCAAATTTTATACCGGTATATAAAGATCCACTACTTGGTTCTGCATTGTTGGAAAATACACAATTTGCAGAGTTTTAAAATCCGCTGTTAGCAATGTTATTATGTATCTTCATGTTGCATTGTGTGTTTGAGGCCAACAAGAACAGAACATCATTTATAACTGCTATTTCTTTTATTTCTATAGACACCTAATGATGTATTTAAAACCTTAGCTTTGGGCCACCAGTCTAGAAATTCTTTGTATGTGTGATTATAAATAACACAATTGAGGAACAGAAATGCAGACCACACAAATTTTTAAAAGTTTTCCCACAACCTAGAAAAATACTAGGTAAATTTGTATGGTGTAGAATTGGTTTGCACTGGCATAATTTTGAAGCCCATGAATATTAGGGGGAGTATTCCCAATGGCATCTGCTTTGACTGCATGTTAATTGGATAAAATAAAGGATATGTTGCAGTATCAGTTGAAGAAAAGGAGGAAACAGACTATCTATTTAGACCATAATGTTCAGAGTTTGACCATCCGGCCAATGCCAGTAAGTGATCCATCTGTCAAATCCACAATTCTAGAGTTTAGAGACAAGTATATCATGTGAAACAGTGCCAAATGCTTGGCACAGATCCAGTTAGTTGATGGTTCAAGCACCGTGCAAAAACAAGGCCCATTTGTGCAGCTGATGCCATGGCCTTTTACTGAGCAAATGGTTCTGATACCACTGTGTGATAAAAGCAATTGATGTCAAGGTGATAGTGAGTAGTGGTTTCTCTCTCTCTAATGGATCACCCTCTTCACTTGCTCCAAATAATGAAACTAGAACAAGCTATGGCATTTGCAAAGCTCAGCAGCAACCCTCACACATTACATGAAACTCCGGTGTGCACAGCTGTGTAATTTTATATTCTGTCAGACCAGTGTTTAGGGAGGGAGGATAAATTAGCTATAGCCATAGGGGAAGGAGAAGGTGCAAATGAGATTTATTCCATTCACATGAAACTAATGACAAATGTATCAAGTACATAACAGGCTCGGTGATTCATCCAGAATAATTGTTCTCAATTTCCTTGAACTTTAAGGCTATTTTTTAAAATCTCCTTTTCTTTAAGGCCCAGTTTTCCAAAATGGGCCTTAAAGTATCTGAGAAGACTCAGAAGTATAGATGATGACATAAGTTATGAATGGTGAAATTAAACTGCTTTTTAGTCTTCTTCTGACTTGAATAGTTCCTCAGAGAGAAAGAAAATTATGGCTGTTCTTCAGAGTATTTAGCCTGTACAGTTGCATATAAACATACATATATGCTATTCCTTTTTCTACTGTATGAAAAATGACTGTAGGGTGAATCTCCATGTTTCCTCCACAGAAGAAAACCCACCTGTTGGAGACAATCCTTCTGTACCTTGCAGTTTCATCCTTGTTTCTACATGCACCACCCAGACCGGATATCAGTCCTTCAAACACACTAAATCCCAAGGGCTGTTTGTGATGGCAAAACACAAAATGGTTGCAGGTAGGAGTGTAATTTTCTGTGCCGCTCTCTTCTGTCTTTTACCAAAATCTGACAACATGGTCTTGTTACCAGAAACCAGTAAAGATACAAACTCTTTAACTCCAGTGTAGCATTAAGAAGCAGTCATTCTTTATTTTGCCAGATTAATCTAGCAACATTCTCCCCCTTTTAGGCTTGGGAAGCTTGTTTTCCCTTCAAGCCTTCCTAAGCCTCACTTAACTTCTTTGCTAACCTCACCTAAGTTCCTCACCTTGCATTAGCAATCATGTTTTTCACACAGCTTAAAGCATCATAATCACAGTTATTAGTACAGTTACAATCACACTTCGCAACAACTCAACCAGTCAGAGAATATCCAAGTTCTTTCAGTGTTTTATTTAACCATCCATTTTCTAATCCTGTTCTTAATTCTCTGCTAGTTACAGCAACAGCTTTTAGATAGAAAGATTATCTGATTATCCAATTTAGCAGTTACATTTGAAACATGCACACAAGTGTTTAAATTCCAATAACCATTCACTCTATTTTCATAAAACAACAATAAATCGAAAGCAGATCTTTTTCCCAGACTCATTTTAGCAGTCCCTTGCAGTTTTGTTTTTTTTTTTAATAATCCTAATTAGTTCCATTAGCTAAAGTTTCCATTTGTCAATATGTCCATCATAAGGAATAAATTCTTTGTATTCCTTTCAAATTTGCATAGGTGTTATTTTCTTCCCACATGTGTTCCTATAATATAAGAACATATGTGTTCTTGTATTTTTGTCAAATTACTGACTAAGACCTCCCATGGAACTGGATTTTCTATTGAAGTTGGTATTGGCAAGCAAGCTGTTCCAGAACTCTGAGCAAAAATACCAGTAATACAAATGCTTCCCACAAGAAATAAAATAGAAAACAGTCTTGTTTCCTTCATATTTTCATGCATAAAGGATTATCCTCCAGTTCACAGTGACAGGGGATTGCTGGTTTTACCCATGTGGGTTGAAGCAAAGGCTGTGATGAACCTGTCCCCACAGGGAAGGATTTCTTCCTGATGTCTAATCTAAATCTCCTTCACCTTAAAGATACTGGAAAGGAAGATAAAGCTTGAAATCTGAAACATGGGGATTTAGAGGCATTTCAGTAACATGTAAAAGTACAGTTCAGGTGCTGCTTTGAAATGTCTTATAAAATAATGATGATAATCCCAGGTTCTGAGCAACCTACACCAGTGCTTAAAGTCCAGCGTTCTCAAAGTAAATTTCAAAGTTTGAAGCATGGTGAACAGTGCTGGAATTAACATAAATTTCTGTCTCAGTAAATTTTTGCCTTAAGAATGACTTCTCACAACTCACTGAACAAAATTATATTGCACTTCAAGAGATAGTTTATAATTACTGCTAAGGCCATGTGTTAAATTACTTAACACTTACATCATCTATATTTGATCTGATAGGTAGATTTATAAATGTTAGGTATAGGGTGAAGCATATAAGGGTTTAAAAATTAAGTCATGTTAATGTATTATTATTACTACATTATATTTAATGTTATAATTAATATATAATATATATTATTAATATATGTTATATTTAATGTTAAAATAAGGCTGATGTTTATAATTGTAAAAGTAATGTTCAAAGACTGTATTATACTGAGAATATGTTAGTTGCTCGAGAAAAAAACTCTCTGAGCATTTAAGACTAATCTAGATAATTTTTTCCCTTTAAGGGATATATTATTTTGAGAAAGCCTGGCAGATATGTCCATGTATAAAACAGTTTTTCGGGAAAAATGGTATTAATTACAGGACTTCAGTGAAATACATATCAATGTCTTTTTATATTGAAGTATGGATATGGAAATAAAAGCCACATAAGTACATTTGCAAGTGCATTTAATAATAGCAGACACATTACTTTTTTCTCTTTCATGTCCGCTGTATTAAAAACTATCCAATAAAAATGTTTGATAGACAACCTTGGCCATAAATGTCTAATTTGGAAAATATGTAAGGTATCTTTACTTGCAAATGCCACTTTTACTTTAAAACATTTAAAGGGACTATTTTGCAATTTTGTACTAGTATCTAAAAATAAGGTAAAATTAATAACTAATATGGGTATTAGAGATATCTTCCAAAATATGGGATTAAATGCATAAGTTTGTAGCATGCTTTCATAAATACAGAATTTGATATTCCATCACTAGAAGTTGTAGAATGAGGAAAAAAAAAACATAAGGAAGCGTGAAATAGGCAACAGCTCTGTACCTCTGGAGGGGAGAGTGAAAAGACTAAATTAAGTTAAAACTATTAAATCAAATTCTATATATTAAATGTAAGAGCTACTCATTTCAAATCAGAGTTTAATGACTTCATTTTGCAACTTGCTGGCTTGGGTTTTTCTTTGCTTTTTTTTTTCTTGGTGGTACCTCTGAAGTTCATAAACCTTTACATTTAAATTGAACATATTGTTGAAATTGAAGGGAAATCTCAAGAAACAGAAGTAGAAATACCCCTGTAATTAATTAAATTAGAGTTTCTTCAGTTATTTATGTGTGTCAGGAAAGCACAAGAAGACTTGATTTTACCCTATTTGTAAATTAAAACTACCAATGTGATAATGTTAATCTCTTCTTGACCAGGGAAAGTTCTCTTCCAATTGATCTCTTTTCTGGTTGTAACAGAAGCAGTTCTTACCATGGATGAAATTTCCCCTCTAGAACAAATTTAGGATCATTTCAGCAGCCAGAGTAGCAGAAAAATAAAAAGTAAAATGCTTTATTCCAGAGATTAGTAAGTGCAATATATTATCACTTACAGGAAGCAGTTTCTTTATTTACATACAATTCCTACCATCTAAAAAACTATCCAAATATTCATAAGGCTGCAATTATATGCCACTTTTGCCTTACATTCAAGCTAATTTTCTGAAATGTTTGCCCTAGTGAACTTCATTCACCTAAGCATGCAGAACTAATTAATAGTGATAGCTAATAGCTAATCTCCAAAGAGATTCCTGAATTCTCTAGATTTTGACATGTTACTTTGTATCCTTTTCCCAGAACAGAAAAGGCTCTCTAGTTACTAATATTTGGAAACAGATATGTGTACCCTTTGGGAAATATTTAATAGCAGTACTCTGCATTTAGGCTTTATTTTACAATTAAGAGGACAGGACTCTTTCCTTCCTTCAGTAGCTCTTATTAACTTCTCTGAAAAAATCTGTGGGAAAGATCATCTTACAAAATTTGGCCAGGTGTTTCATGCAGGAATTTATTCTTCTTGCAGTAAAGACCCATTTAAAAAAGGAAAAAATTGGAAGGACACTGGTTTGCTGCCTTTTCTCTGGCATCACAGTGACTCCTGATAGGGCAACCTCAGCTCCCTCATTCCCTAAATTCCAAGTCCTGCAGCAGAAATTAGGGTTTGGAAAACAACTGATTTAGGACTTCTCTGCCCAGAACCCTTTATCCACAGATAAAGGATTTGACCACTTGCACTGCTTGTACAGTTTCCAGTGTTCTCACATGGCCATTCTAAAATTAGTCCAGTGGACTGAGAAAAGTGTCACTGAATTCAAGTGATTGAGTTACCTTTTCACTTAGCTCAGTCAGGAAAGGTTGGGTAATATTTCAAGAATTAAAATGTAATTAAGATAAATAGCATCTATATTATATTTTATCCATCAAAGTGTAGATATAAATTTGATTTTGAAATTATATATTTTTAAAATAATTTAAATTTTTTTTGAAAGCAAATCATGTATTATTAGGATATCTGTAAAGCTCAAAATATGCTAATTATTTTATACAATTGGTTTAAGGGCAGCATATTCTGTGTGGAATGAAGAGGAGGAATATTAATTATGGAAACAAATACCTTTATTAAATTGAAATATAACATAACTTGATTGTTAGCATTTTAGTTTACAGGTTAAAAAATTCAATTCCTAAGAATGTAATAATAAAATTTTGAGGCAGCAGATACATGTTAACATTCAGCTTGATTACTAGACACTAGTCTTAAAGTCTTAAGGGGCTTAAAACCTTAAGTCCTATAAAGACTGACAGTCCTAAACATTGGCTTTGAGATTTTTCCATGAAAGGTCTATGAATATCAAAATTAACTGTATTTAATACTTTGGTATTTTTTTCACCTTCATGCATTTATTTATACATTCACCTTCATGTAAATGTCATCTCTTAAAGACATTTCTTATTCAAGCTGAGTTTTCTGGATTCCTTTGGTTTATGACAAAGCCTGAGCACTAGTTAACCATAACTTTAAGCATGAGAAGAAAGCTGGAGATAATTTGGATTTTGTTTTGTAGGTAAAATAGATACATGCTTCAATCTAATTACTGCTGAATATTTTCTCTGTATGTCTCTCAGTTTTCACTATAGTTACTAAACCTAGTGGTTTTTAAAAATGTGGGTTTATGAGGCCAAGGCATGTATTTTCTATGTTCTCATGTTCACATGCTTCTTGTTAGATTTCTACATTTTGTTTCCCTTTATTGGCATGTGGGGTCATTAATGAGTGGAATGCAGACTGTGATGGTGCCTCAGTCCACCTTTATAAAAAATTCACACAGTACAAATTTTCATGATGCATCCCAGTATATGATAAAGAGGGATGTTGCATGTGTATTTATATACATGCATATGTATATAAAATGTACTTTGTGTACTTCTGCAGCAATTTTAAGATGCATATGAATACAGTGGGGAATTTTAATTTAGCAATAAATATTTAGGGGGAAAAAAAAGAAATTATGTTATACTGCTTTTTTACCTTCAGCTCAGCAAGAATCTCTAGGAAGATTTGTTTTGCTTGTGATGTTTCAAAACCAAGAGCAGTTATAACTCCCTGTAGATATGGATTTGAAAGTCCAGCATGTTTATGTCATGTTTAAGGCTCTTTAAATTACTTTTCCTGCAATAGCTTGGTCTTAAATCTCCACCCAGATATAAGGATTGCAGTAGCTATACTTTCATTCACTTGAAGTTCTAAGTGTTGTTGTCATTACATGTTCATCCTCAGGGTTATTGCTTATAGACTATTAACGACTGAGAGTTGTTAAAAAAAACAATCATTTAACTACAGCTTAGTTCCTAGTGAGTTCCTAGTAATGGATATATTATAAAATCTTTATACAAGGTGTCTGCTGAATTGTCTGAAATGTAATATATTCTGAACTGTCTGAAATGTAATATATTCTCCATGAATAAGTCCTGCAAACAGGTTTTGTTTGTTCTTTTCAAATGCCTTTAATTCCTTAAAATACTTGCTAAAATCTTACACGAAAGGAACAACTGAAAGAAGTTGAAATTTAACAATTTTCCCAGTCTTGTCAGTGATTTAC
The DNA here is from genome assembly GCF_009819655.1 of Sylvia atricapilla. Classification (NCBI taxonomy): domain Eukaryota; kingdom Metazoa; phylum Chordata; class Aves; order Passeriformes; family Sylviidae; genus Sylvia; species Sylvia atricapilla. The sequence continues at coordinate 7,546,065 of NC_089148.1, forward strand.
TTAGGACGGAGCTGTGACTGCAGAACAAGGATTCTGATCTCAGTTGTGTTGCTGCAACCTTATAATATATACAGTGAAAGAATATACACAAAATACAGGAATACCCCAGAACAGAATATCTGTCAGAGCTGAATGAAGCCCACTTCTAAATACTGAATCATGTCCCTGCATGCAAGTAGCCAGACCTGCCATCCAGCTTGGGCGTGGCAGCACTGGAAAAAGCATGTGATGGTGTTCAGCAAAATCTCTTTTAAGCCTGTTGGACGTCTTGCTTGCTCAGGCAGCACATTCATATCTGCTCTTAAACATGCCAGATCCCTGTGGCACTGCAGCTGAGATGGAGACATCCTCACAGGTTAGGAATTTGTCCTAGTTTATTAAAGACTGATTATTAGCCATCCATTCCAAACTGTGAGCAGCAATTACCAAAAATAATGATGTTGTATTACTCATACAACTACCAGCATGCCAATGTAAGTGGTCCAGTACATGCTCTTCATCAGCCCAAATATCCAAAAATGATTCATGGTGTTTATAAGCTACTAAATTTTACAGAGTCCTAGCCAAGCAGAGTTGCTAATTTGATGCACCTATAATGAGCTGACCATCTCTCATTTTCTCTGAAGTTGTTTATTACTGTAATAGGGCCTCTTACTCATTAAATCTTGTCAACATGACTGATGCTTAGTACAGTAGCTAAAAGATTATTAAGAAAAATGGCTATCAAGAACAGGATAGAATGAATAAACCCTTCTGCTGAGGGTGTCTTTTGGGAAAGAATCTCATTTCAATACCATGCAAAGATTTGGTTAATTGTTGTCACCTGAAAACAAGATTCTCAGAAGACTCCAACAAAAGGAAATCAAGAGATTGAATGAAATTTGAGCAGCACAAAAGTAACACTATAAAGTTTGCAAAAACAGTGAGGAAAGTGAAATTATTTCAGCAGAAAGATAAATTGGAAGTACTGAGCAGGTACATCAAGAGGGTCTGCTCCACAAAACAGGGCTTGTATGTAGCCTGGGAGCATGGCCCCCTCTCTCCACTGGGTCAATGCCTCCTCCAGGGATCACCTGCTCCAGCCTGGCCACCTCCCCCATGGGATGTGGGTGGATCCCTGCATCCCTGTGGATGGATCTCTGCATCCCTGTGGATCCCCACAGGCTGCAGGGGCACAGCTGCTCCACCATGGTCTCACCATGGTCTCACCATGGTCTCACCATGGTCTGCAGAGGAATCTCAGCTCCAGCACCTGGAGCACCTCCTGCCCCTCCTTTTGCACTGACCTTGGTGTCCTCATGTTGTTTCCCTCACATGTTCTCACCTTCTCCTCTTCTCTAGCTGGAAAATTACAACTGCCCCCACCTTTGTTCTGATTTTCTCCTAAAATCTGTTATGACAAAGGCATTTCCAGCCTCTCTCATTGATCCAGCCCTGACCAGCAGCAGGTCCATCTTCAGAGCCAGCAGGGATTGGCTCTGCTGGACATGGTGGAAGCTTCCAGGAGCTCCTCAGAGAAGCCACCTCTGACTCCCCCTGCTTCCAAAAACCAGGCCATGCAAAACCAACACAACAGTATAGAGCAGAATTAATTTAGGTTCTTCTATCTTCTGGCCATCCTGCCATCATTCATGTTGTGTGAGGCTTACATTTCTGAGTGTTCAATATAACGTGACTTCAGCAAAGGGTCACAATTATTTTAATACTGACAGTATAATCAGTATAATTGTGATTTATTAGGATAGTTCACTGTTCACTGAATTTTAATAACCTTTTTTAATCAGAATCAGAAACTGGGGTAACATTCTATATAAAGGATGTTACTTAAGCTGGGATCTGAGGAATGGTATAGGTTGGATTCTTATCTGCTTTAGCTTTGGTTACAGTCAGAGACCAGTGTCAAATTATTTGAACAGAGCAATTGGCACACAATTAGAAACTGTGCTCTGGATTTATGGATCTGGAAACATAATGGGACCTAATTTCTCTCAAAAGTTTCTGAAGTGATTCACTTTGCTGGATTTATTAGCTACTATTGTGATTTTAATGAGAGATTTTTTTCAGCACTCATGTTGTCTTTGAGGCATCCTGCTGTGGTTTATGAACAATATTAAATCTCCACTGAGAGAGAGTTAAGCTCACCCTGTGCTATCTATTTTTTTGAGTACATGTACCATTTGTAACAAAGAAGTTAAAACTCCTGTTACTGACCAATTCACAACAGAGGATCTGTTTGATTTCCTGAGATACAGAAATTACTGAGAGATGCCCTGGGCAGTTTTTGTGTCATGTCTGTGTTGTCTGATACACTGAACTGTCCTGTCCTAGAGCACCCTGTAACACACCCAACCCAACCCTTATTGTTTTCTGTGCAGACACCCTGATAATGGTGTCACTGATAATCAGTCACATTGTCCTGTGACTGTCAGGACAATGTGCAGAAAGACCAAAACAGACACTGGGACAAAGGAGAGGAAACTGAGAAGGGAGAGTTTCCTCAACACCCACTGCAAGGACTGATGATTTTCTTCTTGAGACTCCTGGTGCAGGAGCCAGAGGTGAAGACGGCACATGCAAAGGTCTGGTTTTTTATGATGTCAGTTCCCTGGTAGTTCTGGGTTCCTCCATACACACCTCTTTGCCATTCAGAATATTGCTGGATGTTTATGAACAGGAGCAGGGTTTGGACCACAGAGAGCTGTTGTCTCAACATGAAAAGTGTCGCTGACCACCCAGGCCATCTGATCTTCTGAATGCTTCTTTATTCTCTGGAACCAGCGACTCAAAAGACCTGGAGGTGCTGGAGTAGCTGGGGTTATATAGGAACTCAGAGGGGTGGGGTTTACTTCAAGAACCAATAGGGAAAGGGATTGAGAAAACAGCCAGTCAGGGAGTGGATCCAAAATGGACCAATCAGAGGAGGAGAAAACTGGGAAGTGAAGTAACAACAAATCAGGAGTAAAACATTTACATGCAACCAAAGGCTCATGGGCTATTGCAGCTTACTGCTCGCCCTGAGCACCAAGGGAGTCTCTTAGAGAGGCTTCCCTGGGGGATGATCCCAATGCACTGGAGGCCATCAGCTCTCCATGGAAGCGCTATTTCCTCTATGGTGGCTTCAGAGGCCTTTACAAAGAAAGACTGAGCTGTCCAAAAGTAATGATGTTTCTTTTTGTTTCTACCTACACTACTCACTACATTATTGTCCCATCTCCATGTCCAGGTCATCTGTATCCAAGCCAAATTATATGCATTTAGATAGGAAACTGTGGAGTGGATTGTTTCCCTTTAGGCTGTGTTCCAAGAAGGGTTTGTCTGACATATTCTCATCTACTTGTAGAAATGCCGCCGAGATGTTTTGAACAGTGAGTCAGAATCTTCCAGAGTACCAAGCTGCAGTAGCAGACAACTTGTTAATTCATTATCAGTAACAACCATACATTTAAGATTCTTACTAAAGATTTGTTTTTCTGATTAATTTGATTATGATATTTTAAAATCTTGTATCTATACTGGTGATATTTATAAGTCAGTCTTAAATATAGTCTGGGAATTCCTTTTGCCAATCTCAGTCTTTTTCTCATTCCTTTCCAGTGGCTGTGTGTGAAATGAGCTCTCATTGATAAAATCCTGGCAGACTGAAATACTCTACAGGCAGATCATCAGTGTTTCATGGTTGAACAGGGACAATGAAAAGCAGTATATGCTTGGGTATAGAAGTGAGTAAGAATTACATTAAACAGATTTCCAGTGTGTTTCAAGTAACTCTAGAAGCACTTAAAAAGTGATATGTGGAAAATATAATAGTGCAAATAGATGTATTCCAAACTAAACTAAACTAAACTAAACTAAACTAAAATAAAATAAAATAAAATAAAATAAAATAAAATAAGCTTCCAAAGGCCCTTCAGCACAGCTGTACTAAGAGAGCAGAAGATCTGTCAGTAGTGCTATTGCCATTCAGTTTGGATTGTTGCTCACTTTCTCAGTTTGTCCCAGAATATGAAATTTCTTAACCAAGATGTCATTCTGATGGCACTATAGATAGCATTGGAATCATTCTCTGGAAGCTGAGAAGCTGCCTTTGCTTCTTTCTTCTTTTGTGCCCCTTGCTAGTGCATCCTACATACAGAAATAACCTCACAAGCCCCATCGCTGCTGATCCTCTGAGATGTTTGTCCCAAATGTACAACAGCCATTTATTTTAAAGGGAGGAGGAGACAAATAAAAGGCAGATCTCCTGGTACAAGTGAAGTAAGTAAAGAAATCATAGGGCTGAACATGAATTATCAAACAAATTTTCAGAAGCAAGGTGTCACTACACTGAAATCACATTGTGGTGAGATCGTAGAACCACAAAAATAGAGAATCAGAGAACCTCAGAATGGTTCGGTATTGTCAGAAGTCAGACTCCATTACCTCCATGCAGGGAAAAGCCAATTCTTTATTTTCACAACTCATTTTATCAAATTTTTACAGACCTCCTGTGCAACTTTATTTGGGTAACTGTTTTTTTGCCAATTACTCCATTGGTTAGTAAAAGGTATTCTACTTGTCTATCAAATCTCTCTGTCCTTGTATTGTTTACATATTTTCTCTACTAATTCTCATGGGACAAATCCCTTGCTATTGCAGGTGCATTTGTTTTCCAACCCAGAAATAGGTTGTTATGCTAATGAGTTTTCATACCAAGACTGTTTTAGCATGGGAACTTGCAAATTGCTTAACTACACTTAAGAAGAGATGACAGGCTAGCTGTTAGTTTAATAGAGCAGGCCTGGTTTTTGAGGCTTTTCTTTTATAATTCTTCTACCTCTCTACTATAGTTTGGGTTGGGGAAGACCTTAAAATCCACCCAGTCTCATCCCCTGCCGTGGGCAGGGACACCTTCCACTGTCCCAGGTTGTTCCAAGCCCTGCCCAGCCTGGCTTTGGACACTGCCAGGGATCCAGGGGCAGCCACAGCTTCTCTGGGCACCCTGTGCCAGGGCCTCCCCACCCTCACAGGGAACAATTCCTTCCCAATATCAAACATAAATCTACCCTCCTTCAGCTTAAAGGTATTGGAAAGGAAGATGAAGTTTGAAATCTGAAAAATAGGGATTTAGAGGCATTTCAGTAACATGTAGAAGTACAGTTCAGATACTGTTTAGAACTGTCCTCTAAAATACTTTGTGGTAATAATGAGGTCCAATTTTATGTAATTTGATTTTTTTTTTAAATTTAAAATGTCTCATCATCTCCTCCAGAGAGAAGGACTTTTTCATGAGTATTTACAGTACAAACATACTCTGACTTCTAGGATAGAAAAATGATACTGGCTCATTATTAAAAAAAAACAGTGCTTTGAAAAGCTGAACTTGTGGGACATAGGCAAGAAAAAGATCGGTTGCACATTCTCCACTCTCTCTTTTGATTTTTATTTATTTTAGCTACTTTAGTCTATACATCATTATAAACCACTTATTGCTCCATATTTTTCTAGTGAGAATTATATTAACCAAAACTATCTTTTCCTTACATTTTCAATTTTCAATTTTCAAATGGTTATCATTATTATTTAATTCTAATTTTCAAATGCTAATTTGAAACATGGAGGAAAATTAATGTGGTTTTCTCCAGAAACTGTAAAGGTAACTATTGGCAGCTTGGTTTATCTGTCTCGCCAGCTAGACAGTTACAATGACAAAGTTAATTCAAAAAGCATCAATTTATTGATATTGTCACAATTAATGTTCTGCTTATATGAACTTCACATTTTTATTGCACTGGCACACCAATACAATGAACTCATTTTAATTTGCAGGATCAAGGCCTGTAAGGCACTCTAAGAAGAGAAGTGTTCAAGTACATTGAATCATAAATCTGGAATGTTTAAAGCAGCCTTGTTAGTGCCAGTGACAAGAATGACACCAGTCTGTGAAAAGTTATGGATTTCCTCACTACAGCAAGCAGCAGGTATGACATTCCAAGAACAGGTGTCAATAAGCCTTTGGAATCCCATGAGTGTCACTGGACTGGATTTTGGTGTCCAGGTTTAGGTAGTGGTGTCTCTGTTAGAGGAGCTCAGGGGCTGGTCACAGACACTTCCAGCTTATTTCAGACAATTCCAAATGCACAACAGAGCAACCCCTGGACAAAGCCACAGTCCCAATAGAAAACTGCAGGAATGTTTAAGAAAGGGCAAAATGCTTCACAGACAGTGACAAAAATAAAATAGAAGAAAAAGTAGACAATAACAGAAAAACAAAACAAATTCAGATTGAGGGGACAAAAAACCAACCAAAAAACCAGCAAGTAAACAGTTAGTGATGCATTTAGAGAAACATCTTGCCTCCCCTCACACAGACTTCAGAGGAGTCTTTCCTGCCCTCTTTCCTGCCTCCTTTCCAGCCTCAGTTTTCTGTGGTTTTGCTGAATGTCCTGGTTTCTTTGGTGAGGCAAAAAGTGCTGGAGAAGGCTGGAATCAGCTTGTAATGTTTCTTTACTGCCTCTTTACCTCACTCACCTCATTTTCCTACGTTAATCCTTACTTCTTATTTGCTTCCTTTCCTTCATAACGAGTCTCTGGGCTGCAGACTTTGGGACATGTACTCCTGGGATTCAGGGGACTTGCAGTTCTCCAGAAAGAGCTGGATGTGGGAACTCCACAAGGTCCCAGACACTGTTCTGTCCTGCATGGCTGCCACATCCTGTGTGCCCAGCAACAGGGCAAGAGGCCAGAGGCAGAAACTGATGTCCAGGAAGTTCCATCTTAAAATGAGGAAGAAAAACTTTCCTGTGCACTGACTGAGCACTGGAACAGATTTTCTAGAGAGGGTGTGGAGTCTCCTTCACTGGAGATATTCCAGACCTGTCTGGACATAATCCTGTGCCATGTGCTCTGGGGTGGCCCTGCTGGAGCAGGGAGGTGGGACCAGATGACCCACTGTGGCCCCTTCTGATGCCTTAAGATTTAGCTTGCATGTTTTTCAGATTCTGTGCTGCACAGGGGTTCTGAGCCTCACGTTAAGTGTTAGCTCTCTTCACAGAGCAGGGAGACAAAACAAATCCTTTTCCTGCTGAACACCAAGGACAACTTTCAGCCCCAAAAGCACAAACAGGGGTGGGCTGAAGGGAGGAACAAGAAGGATGGGACCTCACAACCTGAAGGTGTAATTGGGCAATTAAACCCCAAGATGCAAATGGACCAAAATTAATAAAAATCTAAGACCTTGTGACCCATCAGCCATTTTTGTCACCATTCTCAGTCCACCTTGGGTGTAACCCTGGTCAGGTCCTGTCCTGCCCAAGGTGTATCCTAAAGGCCTTTAAATAATTATCTACTTTATTCTCTAACTCTGTCCGGTCTCTGTTTCAGGTCAGCCTTCTCAAGGTATCACTTCCAGTGACAGGACAAGAGGACACAGTCTTAAGCTGTGCCAGGGGAGGTTTAGGCTGGAGATTAGGAAGAATTCCTTCACAGAAAGAAGAGTGATTGGGCATTGGAATGAGCTGTCCAGGGAGTTGAGGGAATCCCCATCTCTGGAGGCGTTTAAGAAAAGCCTGGATGTGGCATTAGTTCCATGGTCTAGTTGACAAGATGGTTTTAGGTCATAGGTTGGACTCAATGATCTCAAACATGATTGATTGTGTGGTTCTGTGGTCTTCTTGCTTGATGGGTAAGATCTCCTTCTTGTAGAGGCTGTCTCTCGCTGTTTATTTGTTCCATGCTCAGCAAATGCCTAGAGACTGGATGGAAATCTATGCACTATAATTCTGTTGACTGTTCTACGATGGTACAGTAAATTTAACTTGCTGTGAACACAATTAGCCATAATAACCCCAATTCCTGGCACAGCACTGCATCTTCATCCCAGAGGCACTGTAAAAAAATACTCTTGCATTGGGCCTGGCAATTTCATTGGCTGCTGGTCAATATTTTCTTCTCAAAGAATTTTCCAGCAAGGCTTTCCACAGGGGGATATTCTAAGTATATTAATACATCTTAAACTATGTATATCATATCATATCATATCATATCATATCATATCATATCGTATCATATTGTATTGTATTGTATTATGTCATGTTATGTTGTTATGTTATACTATGTTATATTATGTTATACTATGTTATGTTAATTACATTTTCACTCTGTCATCCACATCTTTTACTGATGTAATAGTAACTGAGGTAACTGAGGTAACTGAGCTATGATCAACATAAATTTTGAAGCAAGCATTAGTAAACAAAATTGCTATAAATTAAACTCTCTTAAAGGTTTTTAAACAACAATTCCCTAAATGTTGATCTAAGCATTTCACCTGTAGTTGTGTTTGTCGTTGAAAAACATTGTCAAGATCAAGCCTTATCATGTTGAGGAAAAATAATGTGCCTGAGGAACATCAGCAGAGAGTAAAGAGGATTTGTCACTCTGGAAAGGTAAAAAAAAATATATATATATATATATATAGAACCTAAAGCAAACAATGACCTTAAAAATGCAGAAATTACAAATCCTTGCATGAAAACTTCCATGTTCTCATGGCTTTTTGGTGACAACCACTCAAAGAAAGTTGGTGAAAAGTGAATTTCTGAAGTAGAACTGTGAGTAGCAGTGAATTTGAATGTTAATGTGGAGATTTTAGCTATAGGAGTTATCAGGTGTATAACTGAGGATATAAATTATTCTTTTTATAACAGAATGAAAAAAATTAATTAGAGGTGAACATGCGAAATGTATGAGTTCTTATTGCTGCATCAGCTGCTTTTTCAAGCTGAAAGTTTTAATCTGTTAGTGCTTTGCAATGCCTTAATTTACTGGGTTTTCATCCTACATTCCTGAAGCTCTGTTTAAATGGCAGTGCTTAGGAAGACTGTAATTGAGAATTGGAGAAAACACTTTATTTGAAAATTAGGTTTTGTAATGCTATGAAAGGGATCATAATGCAATTAAACAATCAGAAATTCATTTGATTGTTTTTAATTTTTCTGTGGGTGAAACAAAAAGCTCTTGCAAAATACTGAAGTGATTGTCAGGAGGTTTTATCCTAAACATCCTGGAACTGTGCACTTCACCTCATTAACTAACATTTCAAGCTTTTATATTTGTGCAGAAAATCCTCCTTGGAAACCCCTCTTGAGATAAAATAGACCTTAGTTTTATGTTAGGTTCTTGAGGCATGTTACAGGATCTAATAGAGAAGTATCCCTGTTCTAGAGAATAATTTGGAATTATCCAGCAAATGGCTCAACTAAAGTCGATGACTTTCAGGAAATCCTTGAACTAAAGAATAGCTAAAAAGGAACTTGCATCTGCATTAGAAAATTATTTCTAAATGTTGATGACAATTTAATCCCTATTAAATTTTACCAGATGGATTCTCCCTATTTAACACTTCGGGGTTTTTTGGTTTATATTTGCATTAATGTGATTTTACTTTCATTCTAAATGAAATTCTAGATAATCTCTTTGTATTGGCCAGAAAAAAATATTTTAATTATATCTATGTAATGTAATTACATTGATATAATTTTAATAATATCTATATAATGTAATTATATCTATGTATTACACGTGTATATATACAACTGAATTTGCCTCAGTTGGTGGTTTTACCTAATTTTTGTGACATCAAAAAGACTTTTGCAGGCTTTTAAACATAAATGTCAATGAAATCACAATGAATTCACGTAATATCTTGATCTTTTCAGAGCTTTTGTTCTTGATTAATGACAGCAAAATAATGTGATCATGAGCATTTAGTTCTGTTGTTTTGGAAAGTTATTTAAGGGACAATGATAGCAGTAGGTTTCTGAAGTCTCCCTTGCAACTCAAAACACTATAAAGCCATAATTTACATTATACTTGCTTTGCCTTTACATTCAATGAATGAGGAAATTCTGATCATTGTTATATCATCAGGATAGATGAAATAAGCAATGTTTTACATTTTAATCCTAGAATATAGCACAGAGAAAGAAATTACATAGTTAAGGTTTTAATGTATTTTGTTGTGGAAAAACTGGTGATAGGGTTCATCATCCCCAATGATGCTTTCTCATTTGATCATCTGTAATGGAAGTCAAAAATTACAACAGTGACAAAGAGGAACACCAACTCCAAAGTATTAATTAAAATCTACCAGCTCAATAGATCTTAGTTTATCTTCACATGGAACCTCATTAAGCCAAAATGATCTGTACAAATTAGTCTTTCTAAATAGAACCACTGGCAATTTTTAATGAGGTTTCCATGTAAAGTGTCATCTGTCAAATTACAAAACTAAACCAATCAAAGGCATACCATGCTAGATTATCTAATGTCTATTTGTCTAATTGGGAGATTGGTTCAGTTTTTAATGCAATCCTGTATTACACATGTGACTTCAGAATTCAGTGACCGGCTTGCATCAATGTCAACATTTGGCTGTTTAAAGAGCAGTGTCTTTAAATTACTATTTATAACTGTTAGCAGAATAGATATGCAGGTGTCCAGAGCTGTTTAGTGGCTTGCTCACTCACCAGGTCCACACACAGGGGAACAGTTCCACATCCTTTGGTTCCCTGGGTCTGAACCTCAAGCAGAAATGTGGCAACCTGTGGGAGAAAGGAGAACTGTCACGTGGGCTGGAGCTGAGGTTCATTGCTCCTAGACGGCCACATGCAGAGTGACTCCTGGGCTTTGGGTTTGAGTTGAAGTACAGGGTGTGTGGAAAGAGGCAGGGGGTGATCTAGAACCACTGCCAGCTAGGATGGGAGTGACCAGGACAAGAAGACAATTAGCAGGACATCTTATACATAAAACAGGGAGGTGTAACAAAGACCTTGCCAAATCACAGTGCAGCCCCACCAGAACTTTCCAGGCTTCTGGGCAGGATTACAGGGAGGTTGACAAAAAACACCACCATGGAAAGACCAAGGGGTTTGAACAGGTGGTAAGATGGACCAAACCATATTACAGAAATTTGGTAACCTAAATTTCACACCGCAACAAATTCATTTATGTTCTGTTCACATTCTAGGGAGCTAATGTCTTTCTAACAGTAATTGTTCTGTTCTAACAGCAATTATTCTGTTAACAAAGCAGAATTATTAATTTTAAAAATTACAAATACAATTAAGAGTAAATAAAGCTTAAAATCATTGGAAGATGCAAAGGGTGTCAGGTGCCAAGTCAAGAGAATAAGAGTTTAACACATTTTCTTGTAGTCCATAAGATATAATGAGAAAAGAATTCGAACCCTAAAACATTATTCTGGTTCTAAACAGTGGAACAAGAGGTAGAGGGTCTTAAATAAAACATGGAGAATCTGCTTCCACTTTACATCTCCCCTCCTGTCCTATCTGCCCCATCCAGAGTGCAAGCCATCAGGGAAAACAAAGGGTGCAATTAATTTTTCCTGTAGATATTCAGAGAAAAACCCTCATTTGCCTTTTTACCTAGGGAATTCCTTATGAGTGAAAAAGAATAAAATCTGTCTTAGCAATCATCAGATTAAAAGGTTACAATGACTGTTGGTGGGTATCTTGATAAAACAATCTGGAAAGAATCTTAGGAGATTTTTCTAACCCTTCCCTGTCTCAGTCTGTATCATCTAAACCTAAAGGACTCCTGATAGATATTTAAAAGACAAGGCTAGAAAGGATGTTTGCAGCAGGCAAAGAAATATTAGCATATTTTGACTTTAGCTGTTTTGAAATTGTATGGAACTGGTGGACTTTATCTGAAGTAATTAAAAAAAAGGTTGAACAGCAATGCAATACTTTGTAAAGAGTTCTAAGGAGAGCAGTAAGAATAATTACAGGCAAAATAAATGTGTTTTAAGAAGGCTGACTGGAAGATTTAGGTCTAAATAGCCTTACAAAGATCATGTGAAGTCGGTAAAATGCTGATAAAATATCTGTTAGAAAGTAGGCAAAATCCCCATCTCCACAATGAATAGTACCAGAATCAGAGCCCTTAAACTAGATCAAGGAATGAAGACATTTGGAGTGTAGAGAAACCTTTCTGGTGGGAAGGATGGGAAGATGTTGGAGTAGATTGAAACACTTAGAGGAAATTGCTGATGTCTTTAAGGTCCTCTCACTAGACAGAATTTTTACAGGAACTCTTCATAGTCTTTCTGGGTCTGCCTGATGGAGTTTCTGAGGAAATTCCAGTGCAGTAACAGCCTTTGGCAGCTTGCTGTGCATCAAATAATGTTCAGTTTGATGTACACACCTGAAGCCGAGTTACTTTTGGTTACAATGCATTACATAGTTTTCTTTGCTGAGCACCTTAATACATAAAAACTAATCAGCATCACACACAATACCCTCACCATTACTTTTAGCCTATCATAATTATTATCATTACCATATTATGGTTAGTACTACCTAAACATATCAAGTTAGTGTGTTGCAGTTTAAGCTTAAAGTTGCTTTTCTGTTTTCTTGCAGTGGAAAATTCTTACACCTTTTTTCTACTTGGTAAAAACATGTTTTTGTTTGCCTGTGGCATCTTCTGCTTTTCTTGAGACTTATTTTTGCTTGGTAAAAAACATCTTTGTGGTCAACATATCCTTTGCTTTAGCCATAAAACCTCTTTCCAACTCAATTTTTGCCTTCTTAGTTGTCCAGTGACCACTGACTCATCAATTTTAACTTCAGACATCTTTTATTCTTCTATATCAAAACGTGCTTTCATTCCTACTTCACTTACAGGTTTTACATTCAGAGAGCCTTCTGGTGAGCATTCATATCTGTAAAACTTTCCTGTTAAACTTTCATCTTCCCCAGCACACACCTGTGGAGTTTACATATCCAAAGTGCACTCTGTGTTCTCAGGGGATTTTTTGGGAGGCCAAACATCTTCTTTGTCAGCCTCCTCGTGATGTGCCTTGCTGTGGCATCACAGCCTTGGAAGAATGACAAAATCCCACTGCTGCTCTGGCACAACGGGTGCGTAAATTAAAAAAAGGTAAAATTCAAAGAAGAAGTCCTACTAAACAAAAAGCAGCACCAGTTGTCTGTAGCCGAAACAATAATGATATGTCTGATCCCCTGAAGAAAACCTCTAGTACATATGTCCAAAAACAAAAAATAATCAGACTTAAAGGGGCCCTGCCTCTAGCCAGTTTTTAGTTTAAAAAATTCCTTCTAAAAATTCTTCCCTAATTTACTCCAAACCAAAACAGCTTCATACATACTTCTGTGTCACCATTCAAGGAAATATGAACTAGTGGCAAAGTCTGCAATTTAATCTGTAACAATGTTTACTTTGGCAATCAAGCAGCTTGTTTGGGCCTAATGAAGGTTTTGTTTCAGGGCAATAAATTAATAATGGTTCTAGCAAAATTACTTGATTCATTGGAGTAACAACAGCACACTTTCAATGAATCATGGACAACTTTGGTTTAGCATTTTTTAACCTTTGTAAAAGTCGCTTGTCTTCTTACCTTTTTTAAGTTATTTTGCCAAAAATATGCTTTTGGTTTTATTTCTACAACTAGCCCATCTGTTGTCATCCTTAATATTTCTTTTATTAACTTTAATGTATCACCTCCCACAAACTGTTTGTGCAAGGTACATAAGCATAAGGTACAGGCATAAGGGCTCATGTAGTTAATTATGCAGTAAAGTCATCTATTTCTAAATTATCCATTAGGTGTGATTTTATAAACTGTCCTCTATTCAGGGAAACTGATATAATTAAAATAATCTTTATTAAGCTAATTTCTGAAACCTGATATAATAACTTAGTATAATATTTATACCTTTGCAAACCTGTAATACAGCACAGGGAGAAAGACAAATGCAGAATATTAAAGAATCTCCAGCTTATGAATGAATACACTGATTTACTTATTTTCATCCTGTAATAATGCATTAAACTCTTCTTCAGATCTTCTTCAATTTGTAGACTGGGATCTCTGCCTTTCCTGACATTTCCTAAATATCGTCCATAATTCTCTGCTGAACCAATCTGCAGCACACAGAGGCACAACTTCACACTTTTCAAGAGCTGTTACTCAATGGTTTCCAGTCCCCTTGTTCCCCAGCTAAGGTGGGCACTCCAGCAATTTCTGGATCTGCTTTTAATGATCAGCTTGCTCATTCCAGATTTTGCATTGTATGTCTAGGTAGGTATTCAGCTGTGTATCTGCACTTATGTGTGACACCAATGTAAAACCATTACATTATTTAATATATATAAATAGTTATACTGTTCAAGAATTTCAAACTTCATTTATCTTGTTATGTGTTTTCATATTTCCTCAGTCTAAATTATTTTCTTCTTATGTATATTTTCATTTTTAGGGAGTCTAACAATGGGAGGCTGAACAAATTCATTGGGTTTTGAGTAATCTGTTTTGCCTTCACTTTATGAAAATACACTAAACTTAGAGTAGGGTAAGGTTACATTTTTAACCTCTTTGCTACAGCTGAAACTCACCAGTTGGCCTGCTCAGATTTTCTTTTTATCTCTTTTTTGGAGTTCCCATTAGAATTGGCTATTCCACCCCTCTGCCCCTGGGCTCAGGTGAGAGCCACCTGCAGAGCTGCCCCAGCCCTGGGCCCAGCACAGGGGGGACCTGGAGCTGCTGGAGAGAGTCCAGGGGAGGCTCCAGGATGAGCAGAGGGATGGAGCAGCTCTGCTGGGAGGAAAGGCTGGGAGAGCTGGGATTGTTCACCTGGAGAGGAGAAGATCTGGGGTGACCTCCGTGTGCCTTCAGAGCCTGAAGGAGCTGAAATCATGAGAGAGAGAACAATTTCTCTAGAAAACATGGAGAAAGACATTTTCCAAGGGATGGAGTGACAGGACAAGAGGGAATGGCTCCCACTGCCAGAGGACAGGGTTAGATGGGATATTGGGAAGAAATTCCCTGTGAGGGTGGGGAGGCCCTGGCACAGGGTACCCAGAGAAACTGTGGCTGCCCCAATATTTTAATATTTTTATTGTATCTGAATAACTCCCCTGTATTTCTTTATTCTTTAAACTCAATGAAATCTCTATTTCTAATGCCAATTAATTTTCGTCGTTTGCTTTGGATTGTTTCTTTTTTATTATTCTTTCTTAGCTTTGGTTCCTGGAAAACAGCTGAAATCCATTTGTAGGGCAGTAAGACCTGTGAATGGTCAAATGTGAACTACCCAAATCTACTTTCTAGATAAATGTGCATTGCCAGTGCTGCAGAACAGGCTATTTCGCATGCATGGTCACTTTCTTTAACATACTAACAATATTCGCCTTAATTTGTAACATTTCAAACAAGCAAAGAAAGTTAAGGAAATACTAAGGTTAAAAAATCCCAGCTACTCACATTGCTAATAGAAAAAAATAAAGTTTAATAATGTTTACATTGAAATCTTGATGAGTATAAAATTGCAAAATTAATTTAGCATTAAAAACCTCATTAAAACTAAGACATTTTAAAATCCATCTACAGCAGCAGCTATGATTCACAGCGTGGGAGAAGGCAGTTGCTGAGGGTTTCTGTGAACTCTGACTGCAGCTGGCACAACCAACAACAATTCCCAGGAGAACAGCAAATGGGGTAACAGATTTGTTATTTCAGCAGCCACACAATAAAAGTTACTTGTGGATTCACAGAAAAGTGCCCTTTCAAATGACCAATCCATCCTGTTATGGAGAAAAATCAATGCATGTTGTGCCTTTCAGTTTATTTACATTCCTTTGCATTTTCAGATGACTTTGCCCATAGCTATTTGCTTATTATACAATTAAAATAATGTTATTTGTGCATCCTTTAGTCAGTGAAGGTAAGAAGGCTAAACAATATTGCACTGATAGGAAATGAGATTATTAGTGGCAGGCTTCTGCCTAATTGATGCAAAGCTGAGGAAATAACATCTCTGAGACTGGTTCAGTTGGTCACTGCATGGTGCTGATAATGCCAAGGTCTTGGGGTCAGTATGGGCCATTCCCTTTAGAGTTGGACTGATCTTCATGAATCCCTTCCAACTCTGACTATTCTGTGATCCTGTGATGTGCCATGATGCCTCCTCACAGTGCTCAGCTGGGACTCACCTGGAGCTCTGCATGTTTTGATCTTTTTGGCTGAGATCTTTTATGAGAAGATTGAGATACCAATTCTTATTTTATCTCTCAAGGATGAATGTTAATGAGAAGTTCTTACGGTGAAGAGAACTTTGGTTAGCTGTGGAATTTGTCAGACTCTTTCCAGAATGAGGACAGCTTTGGTCATTTATCAGGCCTAGACCTGATATTTCAGAGTTGCTTTACAAATCACAAGATCCTGTGCATTCATATTTCCCCAGAGGATTACTGTGATCTGGCATTTTGAAGGATTGCTGTTCAAGATCTTCCTACCCCATTGTGGTGGGTTGGCCTTCGCTAGCTGCCCACCAGTCTGCTCTCTCACCCCTCAGCATGACAGGGGCACAAAATAAAACTCCAGAACAGCTTGTGAAAGTGATCTGTACTCCTTAGCTCTGCTCTACCTTCCTGAGTAAATAACCTGCATCAGTAGAAGGAAATGCAAAAGTACCCCCTAGAAAAATACTAGGAACAAAAAGAAAGAACAGACAAATTATGAAAAAACCCACAAAGAGTGAATTTCCCCTCTCCTGTCCTTTCCAGTGCTGCCAGGTTACCAGTGTGTTGCCTTCAGAGTTTTCCCAAGGCAAGTGGTTTCTAGGAAAGCACAGGGAAAGTGCAATTAGAGATGCAAATTGAGGGGACCTATGGCAGCTAGTTTTATGAGGATTAACACTGTGAAACCATAAAACTAGACGTGGTACCAGCCTGAAAATGAAATGCTAGCAAAAGGTGATGATGGAACTGGAATTATTTCAATGGCTAAGAACGTTTCTCATGCTGTAAGGCAAATTCTGCAGGAAGGCATGAGAACCAGCAATCCCCTAATAGCAATTCAGTGGTGTTACCAATGGGCAGCAAAAATCTCCACATTAACATCAGACATCTCTAAAGAGAAGACTTTCAAAGTGCGTTGATCATACTTTTTTCATTCAACAATAAATAGGAAAATAATCTATTCAGGGCTAAACCAAAGTCTGCCCCAATCCGCAGTTGTTTCACAAAGCAAAAGTATCTTGATTTATACTTCATTAGACTGTTTGGAAAGTGATGGCACTTTCTACACCCTTGTAGATCTGTAATGCAGAGAAATTATATTTACTATTGCCTTTTCTGATCTCATCAGCACCATTTTTTCTTTTTTAATTGTCACACATCAAAACACAACACCTAAACTTAGGGGATGCTACTAGAGCATGTAAATCATCTTTTCTTATTTCTTTTGGGCTGCTTACCTATTAGCAACTATAGCAATGAAAATACCATACATGAGGGCAAATCTAGAAATAAAATTAAACAGGGTAAACCACTCTTCTATTGAATCAGATCTCAGATGTGATCCACTTGGTACATATGACTGCCAAGAGCAATTTGAAACACTGAAGTGATTTTTCTGCAGTTATCAAGAGGTACAGAGTATTTGGGAGGATACTATGGAATTTTTTTTCATATGGTGAGCTGCAGTATCCCAGCATTGGAGCAGCCAGGCCACCAGGGCAGCTGGCAATCCTCAGCTCAGGATTGATCCTGACTGCTCACCCAACTGGCAGCTGAAATCTTCTCTCATATCTCACAGATCACCTGGGCATAGGGATCAGGCCATTATCTCTGGCCCTTCTGTGGTGAGGGCCCTGTTTCCTATTCATCCCTCACTAAGCAAATTGATTTTGTCTTGGATTTCTTCTGCAGTACAGCTGCTACTGGCACAGGTTGTTCCTCTGCTTCAGCTGCAGTTTGAGTGGCCACAGTGCCTGTTGGTCTGTTTTTCTCCTCCTTCCCTTAGGGGGCTGTCTAGTGACCCAATAAATAGCCAGGACCCAACACAGCAATAAGTTTCTCCTCTCTGGTGCTGCCACAGCATCCTTCTTGCAAATATTTTGTCACTTTGTCAGCGTCCTGTAGTTGTTCAGTGGTAGAATTTCATACCATCAGAGAATTTCTCCAAAAATTGGCCCATTTCCTCCTCCATCCCATGCCATTCAAGACTATTCTCCTTCAGGTCTATCTCCTGTCATGTGATTCTCCTGTCACATTGAGATAAAAACAATCTACTGTCTAAATAAGGACATGAACAGTAACAGGAACAATATTAATAACAAAAGTGTACAAAACAGAGAGTTATTCACATGCCAAAATGCTCACCAGAGCTCTTGACCTGGCTGCCACCATGACACTCCCAGCCAGACAAAAGTCCTTCCTCCCAGAAAAGAGTGTCCCTTCCCTCTGTGCCTCACAATGACATGAGGTGGTATAGAACAATCTTTGGATCCTGGCCATATTCCCTCATGGCTACTGCAAAAAATTAACCCTGTCCTGCCTGGAACCAAGCCAGCAGGGAAACCTTCCACCAGACCAGGTTGGTCAGAGCTCCATCCAGCCTGGCCTTGAACACTCCCCTGGGAAACCTCTTGTAAGGCCTCATGACCCTCAGAGAGAATAACTGCTTCCTAATACTGAATCTAACCCTGCCCTTTTTCACTTTGAAGCCATTCCTCTTGTGCTATCTGCTTTATCAAGTACTCTCTCTCGTTATAAATACACTATATATATATATATATATAATGTATATATATATATAATGTAATACATTACTGTTGCTCAGGGTTGCACTTTAACTGTTGAAGCTTCATTAAAAATAATATCCATGTCTTTACAGAATAAACAGATCTTTACAAGTGGATGATGAAAGTGATAGGTGACTTTTCCTCTTGTCTCTGAAATTCTATTTTGGGAGATACAGCAGTAGCACTATTAATTTCCATTGCTTAACCACTCTTGCATTGTTATTATTTAGCCTGAGAAGAAAGAACATAGTTAAGGATGAAGAATGAACAAATGCATGAATGCTTAACATACACACAACAGAACATATTTCTATTTCTTCAATATTTTGGTTATATATGGGACTCAAGTCAAGCAGTAGGAAAAAATTATTTGTTAACATCTAAATATACAACTTTCATATACCAATTTATATTTGTCTCCTACAGAACACAGATCCATATTTTAATGGTTTGGGTTTGCTTTTTTTTAAAAAAACCAAAGTATTGCAAAGGAATCTGTGCTGGGGTAGCTGCCTGAAAAAATATCCTTCAGTGGTATATCTGAACTGTGTCAACAAACAGGGTAGAAACAGCAAATGGAGAGTAATTTACATCCTAAATTTACCTCCTTAGAAACTTGCATACTTCACACCGGTCAAGGCTGGCCCCTCCCTCCCAGTTTAGCTACACTCCATGGTCCCAGTGTTAGCTTTGAAAGACATAATCACAGAATGATTATATGCAGGTGCTTTTATTGAAGAGCTCTGGGAATCAGGGGTACAGGATACAGACCCAAATCTACTCTGATATGGATTTGAAATGGACATGTTTTTATACCCTTTCATTATATAACTACATATTAATTATTAAACCCATATTGTTCTATTGAATATAATAATTTTATAGAAGCATGGATTCTTGTAGTTTCTATCAGGCCCCCCAAATATAATTTCTCATGATTCTTACGATAATAATAATATTCCATCACCAAACAATCATTACAATTAACAATCATATAATTTATCATATGATGATTATGCAGGTGCAGTTTCTTCTGTACATGATCTAGTAAAGACAAAACTTAACCTTTGTTTCCAGGGCCTGCGTAGTTTTGGTTCTCTTCCCAGGCCTGTCCAGGCCCAACCTTTCTTTCCACCTCCCCTGAATCCATTGTATACAGTTCCCATGATTTTTAGAAACGTTTTAACCTTATGCTATCACCAGAGGAACAGAAAATCACTCTGATTCCTCAGCGTGTCTGAGCCCTGGCCCATAGGCTGTGGTTTCACCTGAGGTCAACATTTCACATGGAGTGTATCAAGGTCTAAACATCAAACATGCATCTCTTATTATGTTTAATTTTTTTTTCAGTTTACAGTATTTTTTAAGTTTTCTGAAAATTACTAAATTAATGCCTGTAGGATTCCCTAACTCTGAACCATTTGATCTGATTTTGTCAATTATAGATGTATCATTCTGATACTGAGATTAGCAAGTATCTCTCAATTTTTATTTAGCATCCACCAAAGCTTCAGAAATAAATCTACATCCTCACCTTGTACCTCTGGCCATGAAAGACTCTCAGCAGTGAGGAAGACCCCTTTTTCTTTCTTTCTTTCTTTCTTTCTTTCTTTCTTTCTTTCTTTCTTTCTTTCTTTCTTTCTTTCTTTCTTTCTTTCTTTCTTTCTTTCTTTCTTTCTTTCTTTCTTTCTTTCTTTCTTTCTTTCTTTCTTTCTTTCTTTCTTTCTTTCTTTCTTTCTTTCTTTCTTTCTTTCTTTCTGTCTTTCTTTCTGTCTTTCTTCCTTCCTTCCTTCCTTCCTTCCTTCCTTCCTTCCTTCCTTCCTTCCTTCCTTCCTTCCTTCCTTCCTTCCTCTTTGCCTCTTTTACCATTAAATAAAATATATCAAGTTTTTTTACACCAACATCTAACCTTGTTTGGTTTCAATCATCTTTTTGAGTATGTTTTGAACCATTATGGGTTCAGTCCATTTTATTCACAGATGTTTAGTTTCCTTTGGTCTTCTGTTTTTAAACCATTCATAACAGAGAGGAATAGAATAGACTAGTTGCTGGAAGGGAACAAAAATAATCATCTAATCCAACTGCTAACATTTAAGGGCTGACTAGAATGTAAAGCATATTAAAGACTTCTTGATTTCCCATGTGATTAGGAAGAGGAGGGCAGAGGATTCTGGGCTGCCCAAGTGAGCAGTGCCCTGTCCACAGTGTACAACCTGATCAGCTTGGTACTGGATTGAATTTCTTTGTGTACACACTCATGTGCAACTCTTCATATGCCAGTCTTTAGTGTAAAACATAAGCTTCAATAGCAAAATCCTCTTTTTCAAAGCTAAAACTGTTCAATCCAAAATTTAGTCATTAGATGGAGCAGAGCCACTTACAAAGCAGATCGTTCTCCCAGTGTTTAGGCTCCCCTGAGCAAATTAGTCCCCCAGATAGTGTGGGAATAGCACTTTCTAATTGCAGAGGTGTTGAGGTAAAATCTTTAAAACACAGAGCTGTGTTCCTCTTTCTTCTCTACCCTCCACTGAGTGCAAGAATTAGAGTCAGCACACTGTCAGGTTCCAAGATGCATTAACAACCTCTACAAAAGGAAATTATAAACTACTCTTACTGCCTAAAACAACTACTTCTAAAAAAGGTCTTCCAATTATTACTGGGTTTTTAAAAAATCGTATGTTGCACAGCAGAACACATATATTCATCATTACATCACTAAAGATTCAGAAGCACTGTCCTGGGTTGTAGTTTAGGGTGTATTCTATCACCATCTTCAGTTAATGGCCCATCAATGCCTTTTGCATGACTCAGAGATAACTCCCTCCGGGCGTTATCTCTCTCTTTAATGGGCCATTAAGGCTCTCTTCCATGACTCATCATCCCATTGTGAGATGCTCCGCCCATGGGGAAGAGCCAAGCATTCTCACCTGGATATAAGCTGGGATTTGGGACAGTAGAAGCAGCCCTCTCCCACTGGATTCCCAGAGGACCGGAGCTACCAGACCTTTCTACAAGATTTCTGTTTCAAGAAGACCACCTCGTCTGGACTGTTTCCATCACCCTGATCAGGTTGTATTCTGACTCTGACACTGGTTTTTCTTTTTGTATTTATTTTATTTTATTCTATTTTATTTTTCTTTTCTTCTCATTAAATTTTATTTCTGACTTAGAGCCTCTTACTTGGTTTGTTTTTAAACCACAACATATTTTTGGCGCCCAACGTGGGGCAGAGGCAATAAGAAAAGTCAGAAATTACAATCTTATTGAGGACACCTGTCTGTTATGATGCCCAACATGCTTACATGTGTCTTATACCTATCTCTCTATATTTTTCCAAACATGGGGCACTATCTGCCGGCCTTAATACTCCTGCATAGACCAGGATATGGTACTAAAATTGCTTTACTGGTCTATTATGTCCATTGCTTGATAAAATCTGAGGCAATGAACATTATTCAGAATATATACCCAGTTTTGTATTCTTGTTCTAGTCTAGGATGCTACGTCTGGAGCCTCAACAATCTCACCCAGCCCCTGTGGGGAGGAGTAAAGAATGATTTTTTCCAGCTTTTCAGGAAGGACACAGCAGTTTTTGAAAATATTGAGTACCCTCTGGATGCCAAGGACAGCATAATGTTCTTGTTAGTCTTGCTTGGTTTTCTCTGTACAGCCTGCACCATGCTTAGAATCAAAACACTGCATGGTGTGTTGGAGCATGTTCTTAAAGAAGTAGAAGAGGTAAAAAGAAGCAAAGCAATAACATCGACGACTACACAGACTCTCACAGAGGAAAAAGGAACCAAAAGTGCTGTCAGCATCTCCACACAAACCGTCACTGAACCGGAACAGCCTAAACCAGTAGCAGTTGCCACCACTCAGAAGAAGAAATCAAGGAGCAAATCAGTCCGCATAGCGACTGACGAGGATGGAGCAGGACCTTCGCACTCAGCTGAAGAGACAGAGACAGAGATCATCACCCGCTCTCTATCTCTGGGTGAACTGCGTGACCTGCGAAGGGAATTCACCCGTCAGACCAACGAGTCCATCCTCACCTGGCTGCTCCGCATCTGGGATGCTGCAGCCAATGACACCATTCTGGATGGAACTGAGGCCAGGCAACTGGGATCACTGTCCCGGGATGTGGTCATTGACCAGGGAATTGGAAAAACCCAAGAAACTCTCAGCCTCTGGCAGCGACTGCTAACAAGTGTGAAAGACAGATACCTTTGTAAAGAAGACCTCCTAGTGCACCAAGGAAAATGGAACACAATAGAACAAGGTATCCGATGCCTAAGGGAATTGGCTGTGCTGGAGATCATTTTTGCAGAAGATGAGAGATTTCCTAAGAGCCCAGATGATGTCCAGTGCACATCACGGATGTGGTTGAGATTTGCACGGCTTGGACCAGAAATGTACTCACGTTACCTGGCAACACTGCAATGGAGAGAAGGTGAGGACAAGGTGGGTGTCCTGGCTAATAAACTAAGGATTTACGAGGACACTGTCACCGCCCCAGTTCGTGCCCATGTCTCATCTGTGGAAACAAGACTGGCTGAGCAAGTCAGGAACTTAATTGAAGAAGGCCATCAGAAACTGAAAAAAGAACTTAAGGAAGAAATTTACGATATTTCACCAGAGCCGACGAGAGTCTCTGCGATTAGGAGCAGGCGTCCCCCAGCCAGGGAGAGAGGATACACACCCCGAGGTAACCTTTGGTCTTTTCTTCGGGAGCATGGAGAAGATATGAAGAAGTGGGATGGAAAACCTACCTCCTCCTTAGCAGCCCGGGTACGTGAACTGAAAAGAGAAATGCCTACAACAAAAAGCTCATCTAGAATCAGTGTTGCTCCGGTCTCTCGTGCACAGAACTCCAGACGTTACAGGAATGATGATATGACTGATCCTCTTGAAGGAACCTCAGCAACTCATTTACAGGAAGAGAACAACGTATGCGATGACCAGGAATAGGGGGGCCCTGCCTCTAGCCAGGAAGAGGAAAGGGACAATCGGATCTACTGGACTGTGTGGATCCGATGGCCTGGCACATCTGACCCACAAAGATATACGGCATTGGTTGACACTGGGGCCCAATGTACCATGATGCCATCAAGGTATGTAGGAACAGAATCCATTTCTATTACAGGAGTAACAGGAGGGTCCCAGGAACTGACTGTATTAGAGGCCGAAGTGAGTTTAACTGGGAAGGAGTGGCAGAAACACCCTATCGCAACTGGCCCAGAGGCCCCATGCATCCTCGGCATAGACTATCTCAGGAATGGATATTTCAAAGATCCAAAAGGATATCGTTGGGCTTTTGGGATAGCCGCA
This sequence comes from Sylvia atricapilla, assembly GCF_009819655.1. Taxonomy (NCBI): domain Eukaryota; kingdom Metazoa; phylum Chordata; class Aves; order Passeriformes; family Sylviidae; genus Sylvia; species Sylvia atricapilla. The sequence goes on from NC_089148.1 coordinate 7,570,001, forward strand.
GTGATGAAAGAAGGCATCAGACAATTGAATACCTTGCCTGGTCTCTCAGATGACCCCTCTGCTGTGGGACTGCTGAAAGTAGAAGAACAAGAAGTACCAATTGCCACAGCAACAGTACACCGTCGGCAATACCGCACAGACAGAGACTCTGTGATCCCCATACATGAGATGATCCGCAAACTGGAAAGCCAAGGGGTGGTCAGTAAGGCCCGTTCACCTTTCAACAGCCCGATTTGGCCGGTGCGTAAGTCCAGTGGAGAATGGAGACTGACGGTGGATTATCGTGGTCTGAATGAAGTCACGCCACCACTGAGCGCTGCTGTGCCAGACATGTTAGAGCTTCAGTACGAGCTGGAGTCCAAAGCAGCAAAGTGGTATGCAACCATTGATATCGCCAACGCCTTCTTCTCCATTCCTTTGGCAGCGGAGTGCAGACCTCAGTTTGCCTTCACCTGGAGGGGCGTGCAGTACACCTGGAACCGACTGCCCCAGGGGTGGAAACACAGCCCCACCATCTGCCATGGACTGATCCAGGCTGCACTGGAAAAGGGTGAGGCTCCAGAGCATCTGCAGTACATTGACGACATCATCATATGGGGGAATACACCAGAGGAGGTCTTCAAGAAAGGAGAAGAAATTATCCAAATTCTGCTGAAAGCTGGTTTTGCCATTAAAAGAAGCAAGGTTAAGGGACCAGCTCAAGAAATCCAGTTCTTGGGGGTCAAATGGCAAGATGGTCGTCGCCAAATCCCCACAGAGATAATCAACAAGATCACAGCCATGTCCGCACCTACCAACAAAAAGGAAACACAAGCTTTCCTAGGTGCCATAGGCTTTTGGAGGATGCACATTCCTGAGTACAGTCAGATCGTGAGCCCTCTCTACTTGGTGACCCGCAAGAAGAATGATTTCCACTGGGGGCCTGAACAGCAACAAGCTTTTGTTCAGATCAAGCAAGAGATTGCTCATGCAGTAGCCCTGGGCCCCGTCAGGACGGGACCAGATGTGAGGAATGTGCTTTACTCCGCAGCTGGAAACAATGGTTTGTCTTGGAGCCTTTGGCAGAAGGTGCCTGGGGAGACTCGAGGCCGACCATTGGGATTCTGGAGCAGAAGTTACAGAGGCTCCGAGGCCAACTACACTCCCACAGAGAAGGAGATCTTGGCTGCCTATGAAGGAGTTCAAGCCGCCTCAGAAGTGATTGGCACTGAAACACAGCTGCTTTTGGCACCCCGACTGCCAGTGCTGGGGTGGATGTTTAAGGGAAAGGTTCCTTCCACACATCATGCCACCGATACCACATGGAGCAAATGGATTGCCCTCATTACACAGCGCGCCCGCATTGGAAACCCAAATCGCCCTGGGATTCTGGAAGTTATAACGAACTGGCCGGAAGGTGAAACTTTTGGATTATCGTCTGAAGAAGAAGAAGAAGAAAAGCAAGTAACACGCGCTGAGGAAGCCCCACCATATAATGAGCTACCGGAGACTGAAAGACGATATGCTCTGTTCACTGATGGCTCCTGCCGAATTGTAGGAGCTAACCGGAAATGGAAAGCTGCAGCATGGAGCCCCACACGACAAGTTGCACAAGCTACCGAGGGACAAGGTGGATCGAGTCAAGTTGCAGAGCTTAAAGCTGTCCAGCTGGCTTTGGAAATTGCTGAACGAGAAAAGTGGCCGAGGCTTTATCTCTACACTGACTCATGGATGGTAGCTAATGCTCTGTGGGGATGGCTGAATCGCTGGAAAAAGGCCAATTGGCAGCGCAGAGGAAAACCCATCTGGGCCGCTGACATTTGGCAAGACATCGCCGCCCGAGTAGAGAGGCTGACCGTGAAGGTTCGACATGTGGATGCGCATATACCCAAAAGCCGGGCTAATGAGGAGCATCGCAACAACGAGCAGGTAGACAAAGCTGCCAAGGTGAAAATATCACAAGTGGATCTAGATTGGCAGCACAAGGGAGAATTATTCCTAGCTCGTTGGGCCCATGATGCCTCTGGTCATCAGGGAAGAGATGCAACATATCGATGGGCCCGTGACCGAGGGGTGGACCTTACTATGGACAGCATCTCACAGGTCATCCACAGCTGTGAAACCTGCGCTGCAATCAAACAGGCCAAGCGAATGAAGCCTCTGTGGTATGGTGGACGATGGCTGAAGTACAGGTACGGGGAAGCCTGGCAAATTGACTATATCACCCTTCCCCAAACACGCCAAGGAAAGCGGTACGTGCTGACCATGGTGGAAGTCACCACTGGATGGCTGGAAACCCACCCTGTGCCTCATGCCACTGCCCGGAACACCATCCTGGGCCTTGAAAAACAAATCCTGTGGAGACACGGCACCCCTGAGAGAATTGAGTCGGACAATGGGACCCATTTCAAGAACAACCTTATAAACACCTGGGCTAGAGAACATGGTATTGAATGGATATACCACATTCCCTATCATGCACCAGCTGCCGGGAAAGTTGAACGGTGCAATGGACTATTAAAGACTGCCCTGAAGGCACTTGGTGGGGGAACCTTCAAGAATTGGGAACTAAACTTAGCCAAAGCCACATGGATAGTTAACACCCGAGGGTCTGTCAATCGAGGTGGTCCTGCCCAGTCTGAACCCTTACACACAGTGGATGGAGACAAAGTACCTGTGGTACACATGAAGGGCATTTTAGGAAAGAGTGTTTGGATTAATCCCACTTCAGGCAAAGGCAGACCCGTCCATGGGATTGTCTTTGCTCAAGGACCTGGCTACACTTGGTGGGTAATGCAGAAAGATGGAGAAACCCGTTGTGTACCACAGGGAGACTTAATTTTAAGTGAGAGCAGTGTGTAAGGTTTCATTCTGTATGTATATATGCATTCATCTGTAAGAATGTATTGATTTAGGCATGTTGTAGATGGTAATAGAATAAGGGGTGGATTGTCCTGGGTTGTAGTTTAGGGTGTATTCTATCACCATCTTCAGTTAATGGCCCATCAATGCCTTTTGCATGACTCAGAGATAACTCCCTCCGGGCGTTATCTCTCTCTTTAATGGGCCATTAAGGCTCTCTTCCATGACTCATCATCCCATTGTGAGATGCTCCGCCCATGGGGAAGAGCCAAGCATTCTCACCTGGATATAAGCTGGGATTTGGGACAGTAGAAGCAGCCCTCACCCACTGGATTCCCAGAGGACCGGAGCTACCAGACCTTTCTACAAGATTTCTGTTTCAAGAAGACCACCTCGTCTGGACTGTTTCCATCACCCTGATCAGGTTGTATTCTGACTCTGACACTGGTTTTTCTTTTTGTATTTATTTTATTTTATTCTATTTTATTTTTCTTTTCTTCTCATTAAATTTTATTTCTGACTTAGAGCCTCTTACTTGGTTTGTTTTTAAACCACAACAAGCACAAAGTGCATTTTTAATTATCAAGTGACAGTAATTTAACAACTACTAGACTGAATGTGAGATGTTTGCTGGAATATGCATTTGTCAGTGAAAGAAATAATGTTCACATATCTGAATTTAATACCACTTAATCTGCCAACAGGTATTAGAACAACTTAATTTAGTATTTTCTTAATACATTCCTGATGGAATTTCCAACATGTATCTTTGCCAATGACGTAAGGAGAAAACAAAAACCTCCAGCATACCCCCAGTAATGAAAGAACATGTGGTATTTTCATATTTTCAATATTTTCACAATTTTGTTTAAACAATAAAAATATTTTTAAAAGGCCTGAGGAGGTATTTATGCTTCTGAAACTGCAGGAGTTTGTTTGTCTCTTGTACACTTTTCTGAAGTGCAAGGATGCACGGTGAGAATTCCAGCAGAAACTTGTCATATGTGTAGGGTTTTTTAAAATGTTTAAAAAACCTTAGTGTGTCCAAAATAAAATTGAAAAATGTAAAAAATCCAGAAACTATTAGCAAATTGGAATGCTCTGCATTGCAGTAAAAGCCAGCCTACGTCCATTTTTTTTTTTTTTTTCCTTTTGGGGTCTGGGGGAGTTTTTTGGGTGGGTTTTTGTTTGGTTGGTTTTTCTTGGGGCTTTTTGTTTGTTTATTTGTTTTTGTTTTGGGGTTTTTTTAGAAATTGTATTTAAATTCCTGGGAATTGATTACAATTTGAAAACCATTACAGTTCTGTAGCTCTGTAGGTGCCTACTGCCATCTTGTGTACTTTTGTTGTCATGTGAATGGACATGTCTTATAATTAAAAAGTCTCCTAAGATGTATAAAGCATATTTAGCATTTAGTGGATAATATTAAGGCACAGACAGTGAAACTGGCAGAACTGGAAAACACTTGTATCATTTAATCTCTACTTAAAATGTAAATTCTACATTTGCAGTGATAACAGACTTAGTCTTTCCAGCTTAAAATCTTTCAATTACTTTTTTTCTTTTTTCTGTTTTTCCAAGGCTGGGAAATTCTGACTTGTGCAAATGTTATTGACACTGGTTGTTGATGTTCAAGTTAAGGTATTTCTTAAATTCCTGGTCTCCCTGAGTAGAGGACAAAATTAATGCTGAAAGGAAACATTTTGGCTGGACATGATTCTCATAAATCTGTGCTGGGTACTTCCAGCCACCCTCTTGTGTACCTTATGCTTGGAAAATATTTACAGACTTATTTTCTCCATCTTCAAAAAAAGTCACTCAGCAGGCCAAATGCTGCTATCCTGACATCCAGGGCTGTAATTTCACTTTTCTCCACTTTCCTCCTCTCAGTATCCTGACAGTCATGACCTCATGGCCACTCCAGGCAAAACTATCATTAAGCTTCACATCCCAAACAGCTCTTCCTCACTTGAGATCCACCAGAGCACTTCCATCCATTGTCTCCTTGATCACTGGGGACAGGAAGTTGCATCAATGCACTCCATAAATGTCCTGAATTTCTTGTGGCCCATCACCAGGGCAGGAATCTTTGAAGTTTAAGTCCTTAAGGATTTCACTGAAAACCAGAGTTGCCAATACATGGCTTCTTCCAACTGTGTAAGGGCAGCCTTTTTCCCTTTTTTCTTCTTTTCTTTTTTGATTTTTTCTTTTTCATTCTCTTTTTTCTTTCTTTTTCTTTCTTTCTCTTTCTCATTTTCTCCTTCTCTTTCTCTTTCTCTTTCTCTTTCTCTTTCTCTTCTTTTTGTTATATTTTCTCCATCTGGTCCAGTTGTGGAGAGGAGTGATGGAGCGCCTTTGCTGGGCACCTGGCCTTCAGCCAGGGTCATACCACCACAAAAGCACTTTGAGATCCTAAGGTAAGGAGTACAACAGAAAATATTATTTGGCACAAGGGTTACATTTCTTCAGGAGACACAAACTGTAGTTGTAGAAGAGCTGGTCTAGTTTACAGGTACATGTGGGTATTATAAAACACTTCTTACCTGCCTTTTTAGTCTGTCTGCTGAGAGGGGATGAGCAAAACCAGCCAGGAAATATCTTAATTGCAAAGTAGAATCAGTAGACATGTGTGGGATTTCTGCTCTGTTGCAATTTCAAATGCTGTGGTTATATTAATTTTAGATAACTTCCCCAAAAAGCTGTATTTAAAATATGAATAAAAACAAAATCAAAATTAGGAAAATACTGTAATTTTTTTCTCAGACAATATGTTGCAGAAAAGAAGAAAGCTTGATAATTGGATGTATTATCAAGGACCATAACATGGCCTTCTTAGATTAGAAAGATCTTTGATTTATTTTAGAAACGAGGTTTGAAAATGGGCAATTCACAGTTTCTCCTGTCAGGCTGAAAACAGCATTGCTGAGGAGATAGAAAAGTTTGCTTCCATCATGGAGTGAGACAGACAGGCAGTTCTATCTTCAGTTGTATCTCAAGTATTTGCACTTAAATCCATTGGAATCAATGTAGAAAACGACAGTATTACAGCTCTGGACCTCAGCTGGAATAAAAATGAAAAGATAACCACCTCTGACTAATAAATTAGCTGCCTGGTGTGTTAGAAATCATCCTGTTCAATTCTTCAAATGAGAGAGATTACAGTGAGGTTGAAAGGCAATAATAGGAAAGTCTGTGATCTCAGATTTCAAAGTCTAATTCATTGTTAAGTCTGGTGAAGTTTGACATGTTTGGAAGGGAGATAATGGAATCTCAGAGCTTAAATTCATGCACAGATGATTGTTTAAGAAAATTCCCTCACAGAAGGGAGACAGGGAATATCCTTACAGAGCAAACAGCACCTCACTTTCACTACTTTTGTTCTTAGATATTAGAGGCAGCAGCACTGTAAAAGCTGAATTCGTCCAGAATTCAGATGTATGCATTGTTACCAATTCTTTCCTAGATGATTTGACAAGTAGTCAATCTGCTTTAAAGCTTTAGCTATTATGTTTATGGGCCTGATGGATGAGAGCCAGAAATACTCAAACTCATTGTCTGTCACTCTGTGTCCGTGAGTATCCCCAGCCATTCCACGTCTCCTGCACCACTCTTGGAGAATTCTTCTCTACTTTGTTCATTCTTGGTGCTGAGATCTTGAAATTCCCTCTTGAAAATAACTCTTCTAACTAGACATTAGTGTCAACCTTTCTTTTACTTAATAATTTTTTTTTCCCTTTTGAGCTGCTCTACTTAGCACTGCCCCGGACCAAACCAAACCCCAAAAACAGTCTAAGTCTAAAAATTAAAAGGAACAGGAACTTGACCTGTCAGTGCACTTAGGTGGAAAATCAATTTCTTACATCCAATTATTGCTAACATGTTTTTAACAGCGGGGATTCACCTTCCTATACCTCTGTTTTCTTTCTTAATGTTGTTTTTATTCAGTAGCCATTTTTTTCAGGAATCATCTGGTATTTATATCTGTAAAATTTATAACACAACTATGTCCTAATCTCAGTTTAACCCTTTTAAGTGTGTATTTTGAATTAATTCAGCTAATTAGATCAATTTTTAATGTACTCTATGCAGACATTCTCCATGAAGTCCTTTGAGAGGATAAACTACCTTGTTTCCATAAAACAATTGTCTTTGTTGAAGGCAGTATAAAAGAATACATCCCCAGATTTAAGGTTAATTTATTTATTAACAAAAAAGAGGCAATTAGTTATGTATGAGTGTCTTAAATAAAAATGCAAAAATAGATTAAATTACTTGGTTTTGTCTTTGCTTTAACTAAGGACTGCTTTTTGTTTTGGTTTTTGTTTTTGTTTTGTTTTTTTATTGAAACAACTCTATTCATTCAGAATTCCACTTTAAAATCTCCTATGCAATCTGTCCAAATAAATCCATTTCTTTGTTAATCTGATGTTTAATGGAGACTTTAAACCTTAAAACTATCCTGTCTTAACTGGTATGATACTGCTATGATCAGCACAGCTCATATATATTGCTGAAATATATTTTATTAAATAAAAAATAATATATTTTTATATAATATATAAATTGATAATATTATATTATATTATATTATATTATATTATATTATATTATATTATATTATCCAGTCACCAGCCCTGAAGGAGTTCAAGAAATGTGTTTGCGGCACTTGAGGACACGGTTTATTGGTGAACATGGTGGTGGTGCTGGGTCAATAGTTGGACTTGATGATGGTCCTAAAGGTCTTTTCTGAACTTAATGATTCTGTGATTCTAAGTCAAGGAAAACCAAAGCCAAATTATTCAGCCCTCTGAGTTGAAAACTTTTCTGATCCATTAGGGATGAGGGAGTTTTTTGGTTTCTTTTTTTTCCAAGAATGATTGAAACAATCAAAAATCTGAGTTCTCTCGGAAAAAAGTCTATAGTCCAAGGTCGTGATGGTGCTCTGGACCTGTTGTCCTGCTCATAGTGACTGATGTTCTGTTATTGAAAATAGCTCTGAAACTATTTTACCTTGTGAGGAAAGTACTGGTGTCGATGCCTAAAGAGGATCCATACTCAATCTCTTGTACCTCCTCAGAAAGGAAATTTAAAGTAAAAGCTGGTTGCCTCTACTAATATTTAGGGTTTACCTCAGTTAAAAGAAAAATACAATTTTAAGTTTTACTTAAAGGAAAACTACACTGGGCTTTATAGTTTCTTACATTGAGTTTTATAGAACATCCATCTGCTGATGATACAGCAAATTTTGCTTTCCAGTTGTGACTGCGGCTCAGTCTACATGGTGGTAGAGCAGCCAGCAGACCACAGAGGATGGAGTGGTACCACAGAGCCATCCCTTCTGCACAGGCCGGAAATCAGGGCAGAAATTTAGAAATATGAAATGCCACAAACCAAGACATAGAGCTGTGGGCTGAAGGATGAGGAGTCAACAGAAAAAGCCAGAAACAAGAATTTTTAATGCCAGCTGAAAATTCCCATTATCAGGTCCTGAATATGACTCAACCAAAGCAGGCTTGGCATGACTTTTCACTTAAAAGTTAAGAAGACTTGTCACTGATAGAGATGAATACTATTTAATTAAATATCTCTTGAAAGATCCTGCAAAACAAACTAGGGCAAAGTTCTTCCAACAGGCTAAATACAGAAAATACATCTTAGTGCAGCCTAATTATTCACTAGCTAATTTCCACAGGTACCTTTTCTTCTTCCTCTTTTTAAGAATTCAGATGCATCATAAGGAACAGTGCACTGAAAACACCAAGTCACCATTCACTATTGGAGATAATGAGTAATAGTTCCCATCAGTTGTAACAATTTAGGTGTACTTCTGCACATAATTCCATTCCACTTTGTCAGGGAAAACCAAGACTGTACTTCTAGAATAACCAGCATTTCCACATATCTCTGTGTCTTGGTTTAGATAGACACGTATTTGCCAGGGAAGACTGGAATGTCCCTTGGAATGGAAACTTGTTGTTTTTTGGTTTTTTTTAAAAATTATAAATTTGCAATTAAAAGGCTGTCAGGCAAAGATTTAGGAATAGGTATAGCAGTCCTTTACTAGGGATATTAAAATTACAAATGTTGTAGTACAGAAGAATAACCAAACAACAAACAAATAAGAAATCCTAGAAAACTCTGACAGAGTCAGAATTACAACCTGACACCCTATTGGTCAGGGTGTTGGAAACAGTCCAAAGTCAGCCCTCCTGGAGTGGCACATGTGGTCCTGTTGGAAGCAGATGGTCCTGTGGAGAAAACGGTCCAGAGATGGATCCAGTCTTCCTTTGGGAGTCCTGTGGGAACACTGGATGTCTGGTGACCCTTGTGGCTCCTTTTTATCTGGGTGAAGATGGTTTGACTCCTCCTCCCTGGGTAGAGCATCCTACAATAGGATGATGTAATGTGTCATGTCATTGGTGAGCTTTAATGGCCCATTAACAGAAGATATCCCCATGGGGGTAGTGGAACAATGAACAGAGATAAGCATCACTGACCCATCTGATAAACAACACTGCCCCAACTGAGCAGAGATAAGCAACACTGCTCCCCCTGGTTTTTAACAGCTGGCTTCTTATCAGAGAAGGCAGTTAACCCCTCCCCAACAGATAAAGGAAAAAATCTCCCCAGCCAGCTTTCGGCCACCTCTTTGTTTAAGTTTCCAACACTTGGTCTCCTTGGCAACTTATGGGGAAAAATTCTTTAGGGGGAAAAATTTCTTTAGAATGAAAAAGGAAAAAACTTACTCCCCAACATCCTGAAAAAGAAAAGTATTTCCCTACAAAGTACCTGTATGGTTAGATAACCTTTAATAGAGTTCATGTTGAGGCTTCAACTTCATTAATGATTTAATCTGACAGATTAAAAAATAAATGTGCAAATCAATATTTATGAAGTAGACACGTTCCAAGTTCATGTCATGGATTTTTATTTATCTTTATGCTTTATTCATTTACATTTCTTTATAACACATGGTTACAACAAAATATCTTTCTATTCACGCATAAAGAAAGGAAGGAAAAAAAACACTAAACACTGACATTTCTAATTTTATGTCAAGTCTCAGAATTCCTGTCAAGTGGAAACACAAAAGAGCATAAAACTTCTACTAGTGGCAACTCCTTCTCCATAAAATTTGCTTTGCCAGCCACTTATCTCCCCATAATTAGACAGTCCATTGGTAACATGTGGTTAAACTAGAAATTGATGTTGTAGTTAATAGTTTGTATCAAATTATAGGTGCAGTAAAGCAATCAAGTCTTAAAAAGCCAACTTTATTTTCTAGTGTTTTCTGCTGTCAAACTACAGCATGAAGTTATTCAATCCCTGTTTACAGAAAACTCCTGAATTCTCTCCTTTCTTTATCTGCAACAGATAAAACAGTAACAGTAGATTTGTGATAACTTTAGGGCCACCTCAGCAAAGCTTTGAAAATATATCTTTAACTGTGTCCCCACTCAGCTAGCTCTCACTCCACTGACAGTATCCTGCAGCCAATATCTGAGTGTGATGATCATGTTCTCTCAGTAACACAGCGCTAGGTTAGGAATTCCAAAGAGACACAAAAATGTTCAGCTGAATTTGTCTCTGTATTGAAGCTGCTCATCCACAGACTATATAAAATGACTTAGCAGCTGGTATTTATGATAGATAATAGCAGTTATTTATGATAGATAATAAAATCTGAAGAAAAACAAAGATGAAGAGCTTGTAATATGCTGAATTATGTGCTAGAAGTGCAGATAGCTTGGATATCTGCAAATGCAATAATGGAATAATAAAACTATTTCCTAACATTTGACAGATAAAATGAATATTTTAACTTGTGAATTGGGTTATTATATTTGCCACCTCCTTCCACTAACAATTTTGAAGTGGGAGTGTGTCACTGCAGCTCATTACAATAAAGTTCCAACATATCTGGGAGGAGTCTGCAGTGAGGCTCTACTCAGAATTCTAAGTTCTTACATTAATGGACAGATCTCTGTAGAAATCTGAATTAGACCCTGCTCCAAGCACTGACTTGCAGTGTGTTGCTGCCATTTCTGAGTTCATCATTTCACAGTGATTCTTGCATTTCTTTTATATCTGTTTGTGACTTGTCCAAAGGAGTTGCTCGCACATCACAGATGGCCAGTATTCTGTCTGGATGTGTAAGAACATTCACTTTTGAATGGCATAGAGACATTTATTCAGTCATAACGTATCTTTCACAAAGTACAGCCCTCTGCTCCAATTACATACTTTTTTAAATTTTTGAGATGCAGAATATTCCTTGGAAAAATATGAATTAAAGAGGAGATACACTAAGGCTTGTAGTCATGAGAAAGTTCTTTAACTTTATGCTGTCACATAATGTGAAGGTCATCAGAAGAAGGCAGTCAAAAGAAGGCTGACTTCTGCAATTGATCTGCTGGTCAAAATCAGTCACCAAATAACTTGGCTAAGTTTTGTCTTTTAACTCTGTAATCCTATTTCTTGATTAAAAAAACCCCACAATCTTCATTTTAGCAGCATTACACCCCCACAGGAAGAGGGAGGGTTTTTGGCAAATGGTTCCATGGTGAGACTCTAAAAGCAGCTGTGGAGTATCCCTTACTTGAACTGAAACCAGCTGAGAGCTTTGTAGGGGGCTGCATCATGGTGAAATCTCCTGTTCAGCAATTACACATCATCTAATATGAACGCTTCACAGTGATGTTGTCATCTGAATGTAAACCACGTTCTGCAGCATCAGTGACCCCAACCAAAAATGTCTCCAACATCAGCATCAACAACAGCTCCTTCAGCTCACCACTAAGCCATTAGCATCGAAATAAGGGATTGAATACAATGTAAGTGGGAAATGTGAATTATTCAGGAGCTAGAGGTTATTACCAGACTTTAAGCCATAAAAACCTCTCCTCTGGATTCATGTGCACAGCAGAAAACAGAGTGCACAGACACGGGTACTGCAGGCATGGATGAAGCCTCCACACCCCAGCAGTGCTGCAAACTTGCCTCGAATTTGTCAGAAAATCCTTCCTTTCATTTCTGTTGCATCGATACATAGTTTGACTGGTTTTCCACAGCATGCAATCCACTAGCACAGATATAGCAGAAATGACTTTTTAAATAATAAAAATAATTACCTGCTAATCTGTAAGTCTTCCATTTCGAGTCTCAACATGTGTCGTGGTTATAGAGGTGAGAAATGGGTGGCACACAAAAGCACCTGTCTGCAAATTTACTACTTAAAACAGGATAATCCATGGTCCATCTCAGGCTGCATTGTGTTGCTGTGTTGGTCATGTTAGTCACACGATATTACTTTCAGCCAAATAGTTTTTACCAGTTAATTAAAATGCTGAGCTACTAATTATGGGAAGAGAATGATAGTGTGTTTGTCTGGGTTTGTTTTTTTTCCCCATGAGTAATTCAACACAGGAAAGTGAAAACGAAATTTCACTAAAGCATTTGTGGGGGGGATGATGGGGTAGTACAACAGTGACACTAGTCTTTTTAAACTTACATGCATTGATATAAATTTCTTTGCTGCCTTCTCAGTTTCAAACTATTAAACGTTTCTTTAGCAGTAAAAATTCATGCATTTGCACTAAATTTTAATAGCTTAATAGTTTGTGTCCTACTGACAAAAGAGCTTGGCTCCATGGGATCAGTCTCTCACCATCCCTGATATCCTGTATCTCTTGGTATTCTAAAATATTTGTTTATTAATATCCAGATTCTTTTTTACCTTTTGTTTTAAAACTAAAAAAAAAATAAAAAAATTAAAAAAAAAGTACAGGGATTGTTAATTTATTTCTCATTTCTTTAGTAATAGTCTTGAAAGACTGAAAGACAAATTGACTTTAAAGAAGACTTTTCTGAGATCTAGAGACTCCGTTCATTTCAATAATAACAGAGCAGACAGTGAATATGTTGTTGCCTGTTAATGGATGTAAAACTTTTTCCATTTCCAAAATACATGGATAAGGTATGAAAGTTTTGGTTTTATTAAGAAAAGTCAAATCAAATTATTGATGTTTCCAACACTATGGCTTTTGGTCTGAAATTAACAGCTTGTTTCTGTCCTTTTAAATAGAGGCAATCAAATTCTAAGCTAATTAGATATGGGAAAACCATAAATTACATCTCAGGGTGGGGGAGGGGATATTGGCTTGGAAGTAGATGGAATTCAGAATTTGGGAAAAAAAACCTAAGTTGATGTCACATGCAGAGACTCTTTTGGATTTGTTTTTTTTTTTTTCCAGATACTTTCATTTGGGTTTTGGTGGGGCTTTTTGAAGGCGGTGTACAGCAAAAGCCACGATTCACCTGCACTGAGATTTACCTGCTCTGCTGTAAAAGCATTATTTTCTCAATGAGCATGGAGAGCAGCTCCAGTGTAGTCATTTAAGATTCCCTGTACTCCATTTACAGTTGCAAAAGCAGTGCCTTGGCTATAATCATAAAACTGTCATATTTCATTGCATTGACATCATATAGGATGTTTCCTCCATCTGCTGTGGTCAGCATTAATTAATGGTTTTCTCAGTTTCTAGGAAAAGTCTGGCAAACAATCAATCTGCTCCTTCCCTTCTATTTATTCATCATTGCAGTGCTGCTATAGAGGGGAGGGAAGGGAAGGGAAGGGAAGGGAAGGGAAGGGAAGGGAAGGGAAGGGAAGGGAAGGGAAGGGAAGGGAAGGGAAGGGAAGGGAAGGGAAGGGAAGGGAAGGGAAGGGAAGGAAGGGAAGGGAAGGGAAGGGAAGGGAAGGGAAGGGAAGGGAAGGGAAGGGAAGGGAAGGGAAGGGAAGGGAAGGGAAGGGAAGGGAAGGGAAGGGAAGGGAAGGGAAGGGAAGGGAAGGGAAGGGAAGGGAAGGGAAGTGAAGATGTGGCTAGAAGAGGTTATGGATTTTGAGGCAGAAAGCATATTTAGCCCACTTCTGAGAATTTTTATTTTTAGAAAGAATCATGCTTAAACATTTTTAGAAGAACATGCCCACACTTAAACAGGTGAGTCAATGTAAAGTTGCTCTTCCCTTTTTCTTGAGAGAGAACATGTCCCTTCTGGATCATCCTTTGTCACCTAGAGAATAAAACCTATTATGGTAACATTATCACCTAAGACAACGTTTGAAAAGACACTGACCACAACTACATGCGAATTCTTTTTGTCCCATGCCAAGAACTTCAGCTCACTTCTCACCTGCTTGAAATAATACCAAATTGTAAGGGTGGCATCAGGAAATCAGATGAGCAATGCAGATTGGATAGCCCTCTTTGACAATCGTTACTAAGAGATTATTTTTTCCCCAAGACAGATCACTTCCACAGATTGCAGGTTCAACAGGAAATTATTTCCTGCACTGTTAAAAAAAAAAAAAAAAAAAAAAAAAAAAAAAAAAAAAAAAAGTCACTGCTCCACTCTGCTGTCTTCCACTGTGGAAGTTATGCCTGCCCATGGCAGGAGGCTTGGTCTAGAGGATCTTTAAAGATCAAGCCAAACCATTCTATGATTATACTAATTATCATAATAGAGAAATACTAGTTTCCCATAATGTAAGCAAACTCCCACTGCTTCCAGAAATTTTATAACTTTGATTAAAGTTCCTTGGTTCCAAATAACATAAGTGCCATGAGCAAATGCTAATACAGAAATTGAGGCAAATGTGAACTCCAATGCTAAATCAACTTCCTTTTTTGGTTACTATGGCAATATAATCTTCCTGTGGAGGAAATTGTCTCACTTTCTGTCTATTATACCTGCAGGAGTCCTCTTAAATACAAAAGCACACACTGTCTGAGTTTTCTGTAACATACAGGGAAGGTAAAGAATATTTTCTGAACTGAAGTGTATATGATTGTCTGGTTGTCAGGAAAGGATTCCATGTAAGGATTAGGGATTCAGCAGCTCTGGATAAAGCATGCACTCAGAGCATTGATTTCAGCAGGACTCATTGTTGCCTAATTTTGTGAGCCATGCAAGCTCTGATTATCAAGAAATCAAATCAGCACGTAGCCTGCTAAAAGCAGAAGTGTCCTTACCCTGCATTTGCCTGGTGCACAGAGTTCAGACGTACAACACAAACTGACTGGTGGCTCGAAGCATGAAGCAAAAATGTCTCTGGGATATTGAGGTTTCTGAAAGATACTGTTCAAAGACTCTGAGGAGTCATCAATATGCACTGATGTAGCTCAAGGCACCCGAGAGTTAGGGATGAACCCAGGATCACTCTTATCCCTGCTGGATTTGTTTGCTCAACAAATACACTGTCTCAGCCCAAGGTACCTTCTACCCCCAGGCACAACTGATCTGGCAACAGATGTCAACTCAGAGCTGAGAAACCCCTGACATTCATTTAGTCAAATTTTTGTTTGTTTTCCCTTTCTTCCTTCCTCTCGTCTATTCCTTTGGCTTCTCTTCAGGTGTATTATTCAGGCTAAGGTTCACCCATTCTTACTCATTGGCAATGTCTCCAGCACATCCTGAGGCATTTCATAAAGATCAAGTCATCATAATTACATCATTATTGATATGATACATTTCCAGTCTAATTCCAGTCTCATTAGAGTGCAAATGACCATGTTTTTGCATGTCCCTGACAGCAGTCTGCTATTTACCTCAGTAATCCTGGGTTTATTTAGTTTTATTTACTTCGTTTTTTACTAAAGGATATTTTATTACTTCTAAGTATTAAATTATTGAGGAACAGACTTTTTCCCTATGTGAGCTATAGCAGCAATGAATTATTGTGTTTGACAACCAGAAATAACTTACCCTGGTTTTATCTTATAACCTGCAAGACATTGCAGAAATATGCCTAAATGTCAAATCATTTTGGTTGAATGTGAATGGAGTCACTTAGAATAATTTCAGCACCTTAACATTCAGATAAAAAATTACTCAGAGGATATGTCTGGATTGTATCTGATTTCTTCTATTTGACAGGCAGTAAGAAATTCTTCAGTGATAACTCAGCTTACACGACTTCTACAGGGGCACAGCTGGCATGCTCTGTTACTGTTTTACATTTTTTTCTGGATTGATGACAGTGAGTTGTCCGGGCTCCAGCCCAGACCAGCAGGAGAGGGCATGCCCAGGACATTGTGTTATTCTATTCCTCCTTAGGTCATTGCCAGGGCAGGGGAAAAGGGAAAAGGGACTGTCTCTCTTTGGAGAAGGGTGTTGAAGCGTGGATTCAAACACTCAGATGCTACTTTTTCCTAGCTCCCAGTGTATCTTTTCAGATTCTTTTAAAAAGATAGGCTGAAAAAATATTTTGCCATTTTAGACACTCTTTGTTTAATGTTGTGTTCTTAAGATATTTAAGATAAAATCTTGCTCCATGCTATCCTATTTCGAACAGATTGAGTTCCCAAATACCTGTACAAATGTGAAGTTCCACTCTTAATCATCTTCACGCTCTCTGAGCATAGTGAGAATAATCCTCCACAGCAGTTCTGTGCTAATAAGCATAGGTTATTTTGGCTTGCAAGTTGACCTTGCTTACAATTGTCTGGATGTGAAGAAGAAAACATTAACATAGTGGATTTATTTGTGTTATGATGTAAATGTCAACGAATTATGCTTGCAGCTATACCTTTATGACTACTTTCAGTCAATGGACTTTAGGGAAACACTCAGATAAAAAAGATGAACTTGGAAAAAAACCCTCTAAGTCCTTCCACCAAAAATAATAAAAAAAAAAAATTAAAAATTTAAAATTAGCTAATTAGCTATCTTTTTGCATCAATTTATTTGCTTTGTCCCTTCAGCAGGTCCATTGGGAATGGACAATTACCAGAGAATCTATTACTAAAAGGCATCTCACAAACATTGAAAGTAAGTCTGAGGGACTTTCCTTCTCTTTCGTCATTATCTCCACAGCTACATCCTATAGTATCCCTAACCTACAAAGGACTGGATGCTCTGAATGCCAGTTATCACTCCTGGAAGAAAAAACCCAGATCCTGCATAGGTCTGGGAAGAGAAAGCGTGGGTATTTAATGAAGGTATTCATTCTAAATATGTAACATCACCTCAAGAGGATTTATTACATAACTCAAGATGCCAGGGTTCAGTAAGAAGTTGTCTGAATTCCTAGCTTTAATGCAGGGAAATTGGTTTATAAGAGAGGAGACACTGTCACCGTTTAAGCTGGTTGCATATCTATTAATAATAATCAAAGGGACTTGCCATGATTTTTAGTTTACAAAATTATATTTCTTAGCTTACTGATTTGAGATATTTTGAGGAAAAGACCCTATTTCTTTCTCCATCTGTGTCTATGACCATTAAAGTGATATATTAGATCTCACATGTAAGTACTTAAAAGGATGTATTGAATCGCAAAAGCATGTCGTAATTCCTTCTATAGCAAATGGGTAAAGGAAGGTGGACACATTCAGTCTCTCTAGAAAAAATCTTGTACTTAGTAAATATTCCTCCTGAATAATACCCTTTAGAAAGCCTTTTTGAGTTTTGTAAGCCTTTTCGTTAGGTGACAAAATTTTCTTTCAGTATCTACTGCTACCAGCTAGTATTGGCTGTGGTGATTTCTCTCTCCTCTCCAAAGCAGCAGTTCAGTAATTCCATTTTTTACCACCCAAGGCACAGCAGAGGATAAATACAAAGCAAGGGGGAAGCAGGTCTTTTCCAGGATGCAGGAGAATCTTCACTGCAGAACAAACCTCAGAGGAGTCTGTCACAAAGAACTATTTCATTTCAATACCACAGCCCTTTGAGCACTCTAGTACGCAAGAAAGAGAAGCAGCCAGGGAGCCCGATACTCATTCCTGGTCTGTTCCTCTGTGCTGGCACTTGTGTGGCAGGACTCCCCCGCCGGCAGCGTGTGCAGCCTCTGCCTCCTGTGCCCGTGTGAGCAGCGCTCTGCCGGGGAAACGTCACCGCACGGCGCTTGTGTCCTCGGCTGCTCCCCTTGATGAAACGATGCTTCGGTCCTTGAACTGCCGCACCCAGGACACTCCTCTGCCGAGGGAGAAGCAGCTGCCGAGTCACTTTCTGTTCCCAGCAGATGGACACCTGCCGTGGAATAACTTACAGCGCGCATCTTTTGGCTGCGGTTCGCCGTTCTCCTGCAGACTTCTCCCATGGTAAGATGACCTGCCGGGTGTTCTGGCCGCCGGTGAGGCCTCGGGTGTGAATTCCCAGGCGGGGCTCCCTCGGGGACAAGTGCAGCGGCGATCCCTCGGGCTCAGGTGAATTCCCGGGAGGAGCAGCGGGGCCGGAGGCGCTCCCCGAGCTCCGCGGTGCCCGGGGGACACCGGGCGGTGGCTGCGGGCACACGGCGGGCCCTGCCCGCTCCTTGCTTCTCCTGCCCTCTGGGGAGCGAGGGGAACACTCACTGCTCCTGCACTGACCGTGGACAGCACCTCTGCTTTGGAGAAGGGAGAGGACTTCCCGCGGAAGAACTGTGACACCCTGTAGCGCTAGTGTTGGGAATTTTTAAAACAATTCCATTGTGCAGCCGCATAAACAGAGCAAGGATTAGAGGGCGTGTTCCAAGTCCCCCACAATTCCTGGGAAACAATTAGGAACAGAACCCAGGTTCAGCTACAGGTGACTTACTCTCCCCGTGAGTTATACTCTGCTGAATTGTCAGGAATGGAGTGATCTCCACCCAGGATCGTTCTGCTACAATGCCACATTGATGCGCTGCTGATGCGGCGTAGCAAAGAGCCGTGTCCTGTCCCAGCACATTCGCAGTCTCCAGCTGAGAACACAGGATGAGGACCAAAGAGGTGTGTGCTGGAATCCGTGTGTGGGGAAGGACAGCAGCACTGTGCCAGCTCTTGCCTTTTCATGGCAGTGCGAGGGATGGCATGGCACAGGCAGTTTCCTGTGCCTTGGACTCGGTATTGCTGCTGCACTCGGGAGTGAGTGAGTGGCAGCTGGGAATTCGGAGTGTTGGGCCTTCATCCTTGCCATGAGAGATGCTTTTTCTTTCTTTTCTTCTTCTTCTTTTTTTTTAAGTTTTCCTCCCATGTTCACTCCAACTGTCTTTTGTAAACATTTATCTATATATTGACTTCTATGTGCAGGAGCACTTAAGAGTCTGGCTGTGATTAAGACCCTAAATTTTAGGAGAGCAAAGTTTCATTTTTTTAAGGAAGTAGTAGATAGGATGCCCTGGAAAGTGCCCTTGGGGATAATGAAGCTGAACAGAGCTGGCCCC
The DNA here is from genome assembly GCF_009819655.1 of Sylvia atricapilla. Classification (NCBI taxonomy): domain Eukaryota; kingdom Metazoa; phylum Chordata; class Aves; order Passeriformes; family Sylviidae; genus Sylvia; species Sylvia atricapilla. Next base: position 7,589,022 of record NC_089148.1, read on the forward strand.
CATTTAAAGACATTTTTCTTAGAGAACAAGAACTCCCTATTCCCATTTGTAAGAAATCTGACAAGGAATGCAGGAGACGAGCTTGGCAGGGAAAGGATTTCCTTTAAAATGCAAGAAAGTAATATGCAGACAACAGATGTAATGCAAGAAGGGTTTTGAAAGAAAGTTAAAGATGGTCATTGAAAATTAATATAAGTGATGCAAGAAGTTAATATGGAGACAATACTACATGACACACAGCATGGGAAAAATATCGAAATAACACCTGGGTGTGTGAGGATGGGATCAGTCTATCTGAAGCTCAAGGGGAGCTCAATTTGGAAAAACTGAGCAAAAAAAATGCAAAAAAATAATAATAAGGGTAAAAAAGTAGTAATAGAGGTACTTCAGTGGGAAAAGGAAGATGAAAAGAAACCTATCACACCTCTCCTATTCCCCCCACAAGCCAGACAAGACTAGTGACGACAGACAAGGCTGGGGTACTCAATAATTGTTGGTCTCAATTTTTACTGCCAATCACTATTCCCACACCTCTCAGGTTATTGGACTGGTGGGCTTCATTCCAGCCCATTGCAGCAGAAGGTCAGGTTTGAGACCACCTGAGGAGCCTGAGCATGCACAAGGCCATAGGACCCACCCAGATGCATGCCAGGCCCCTGAGAGAACTGGGAGCTGTAGTTGTTAAGATACTCCCTCCACCATATCTAAAAATCAAGGCGGCAGCTGAAGTCTCCAGGGGCTGTGTTGTAGAAGCAATTTGACGCCAATACTCTTGGTCTTCTTAGTAAATCTTAAAGCTCTGACTAAGTTTCTGCAGAGGATGTCCAATGCAGTTTCAAAAATGGAATCTTTGTTATTGATTTTGGGTATTTCCAATTTTTTTTGCACTCCTATATATTATAAACATTTGTAATGACTGAAAAGAAAAACTCAAATGAGCCACTATGATTTTTCCAGTGGTATACATGACACCAACAGGGTGTCAGGTTGTAATTCTGACTCCTTCAGAGTTTTTCTACGATTTCTTGTTTGTTTGCTTGGTTATTCTTCTGTACTACAACATTTGTATTTTTAATATCCCTAGTAAATGACTGCTATACCTATTCCCAAATCTTTGCCTGACAGCCTTTTAATTACAAATTTATAATTATTTAGAAAAGGGGAAAAGGAGGGCTTACATTCCAAGAGAAATTCCAATCTTCCCTGGCAGATACCTGTCTATCTAAACCAAGACATATGGTTTTGTAGAGTTCTTCAAGCAAGATCGATTTGAAAACTGAACAGTCCTCCGCTATATTCTCCTGGATTCACCTGAGACTCTTCCTAGGCATCTCATGATCCTTTTTGCAGTGAGTCCCACACCAATCTCCTGGAGAAACTGGCCAAGGTTTGGGTGAGTGCACTCTGTTTGCTGGGTGATAAACTGGTGATGGCCAGGCCCACAGAGTGATGGGAAAGGGAGTTCATCCAGTGATTCCCCCAGGCTCAGTCCTGGGTTCAGTCCTGTAAATACTTTATCAGTGATCTGGACAAGGGGATGGAGTGTACCCTCAGTAAGGTCTCAGATATTGCCAGGTTGGGAGGGAGTTTTCCTCTTCTGCAGGACAGCAGGCTCAGGGGCTCTCTGCAGCTACAATTCTACCCAGACCCAGCAAGTGCCCCTGAGCCTTCTCCTTCATCTGTCATCCAGGTAAACCTGTAACCTCTACAGCAGCAGCCTTTTTTCACCATTGCAATCGACAGGTCTGGACATGGAGACCATTTGGTCACTCTGTTAAATGTCAGCCTTGGTTGTGGGGCACATGCTACTTCTGCCTTAGAAATGTGACTTTTTTTTAATGCTCCAAAGACTGCTTCACTGCATAATGGGAGTCATGCAGATCTGGAAAGAAAAATTTTCCCAGGCCAGGAAGTAGATATAAAATGACAGGAAATGTAAACTGTTTACTTTTGTGAGCAGACTTTTTACTCTTTGATCTTCTTTCCCAGCTTTGTAAATGTCCATTAAATACCTCACTAAACGTTATCATGGTATAGCCACTTCTCTAATTCTAGGGAATTAGATAATCCTGATGGTTTACAAGACACTTGATTTGGCCCAGGTAGATTGCTGTTCACAATCATTTGTTACCATAACTGTCACTACAAACAGCTTTTGTGATGGTGGCTTTTGGGTGCTTGGGTTTTGTTTTTTTGGAAAGGACTTTGCCAATTGCACAAAACAGATGCATTTCAATTTATTCTTTCTTTCTCTGGGTTTACTGATTTTAATTAAATTTTCTCAGCAAAAGGCATTAATAGAAAGTATTATAATAGCACTTTGTAAGCTTTCTTATTCATGAAAATTTCAGTTACTGAATTTTTAAGAAAAGAAGTGTACATTATCTACCTTGTCATATTGCTAAACTGTAAGGAAAACAAAATATGTAATTGAAGTTGCATCTTCTTATCTGGAATGACTAGTAAAAGTATTTAATTTGGTAATAATGTACCAAACCAATATACTTCTGAAACAAGTATCAATGGAAATAAAACATATATTAAAAAAATTACCAGTTTTACTGTTTTCTTAGGTGTTAGCAAAAAGGACTTTTTTGCATCTTCTTCTTTTCTTTAAGTTTGTGAACAAGGATGAAAAAGAAGACTGTCTCAGCAGTTTTTCAATAGCTTAAGGAAGAAGACTTCACAACCACCCTGGGCAACCCGTGGCAGTGCTCAGTCAACCTCACAATAACAAATGGGGGATCAGAGGGAACCTCCTGTATTTCAGTTTGTGACCACTCACTCTGGTTGTGTCACTGGGCCGGCTGGAAAGAGCCCACCCAGCTCTGGCTTCTTTGCACCCTCCCTTCAGGTATTTATAGACAGTGGTAAGATCACCCTAAGCCTTTCCTTCTCCAGGCTCAGTAGTTCCATCTTTCTCCATCTTTCCTTCTGGTAGAGTGGCTCCAGTCCCTCCATCATCATCTTCACAGCCCTTCACTGCATTCTTCTGACCTGAGGAGCCCCAAACTGGAGCCAGCACTAGAGCTGCTTATCAGTGCTGAGTAGAGGAGAAGCATCCCCTCCCTTGGACTGCTGGCTACACTTTAAATGCAGCTCAGGATCCCACTGCCCTTCTTTGCCAGAAGGGTGCACATTTTGGCTTGTGTTGACCTTGGTGCTCTCCAGGACCTCCAAAGTCTTTCCTGACAATCTGCTCTCCAGCCCAGGTGGCCAGTATGCTCTGATGCCTGCCTGGTAGTGTTCCTCTCCAGAAACAGGTTTGGGCTTCCCCTCCTTGAACTTGGTGATGTTCCTGTCAGCCCATTGCTCAGGCTTGTCGAGGCTCCTCTGGATGGGCACATGACCTTCTGGCATGTATTCCCAGATCCTTTCCTTCTATTCAGTGCTGCTGAGGTCTCACATGAAGTACTGTGTCCAGTACTTGTTTGGGGCTCCCCAGAACAAGTGGGGTATGAAGCTACTGGAAAGACTCCATCCAACAAAGTGTCACTACGATGATGAAGTTTTAGTTCTCACCCTTCTTCTAGATAACTCATTATTTTCATTATCACTGAAATTATTTGAGCATATCTGTCTTCTACTTTAGCTCCTAATTTAATCTTCTTTTTAATTCTGTCTGCCACAGAACCCTTGAAAAGCCTTACCTAACCATAGAACCTTACCTAACATGAAACTGAAAAGAAGGTTTAACATGAAGGAAATTACTCAACTAACACGGTTTCAATGGAATCAGGATCAGAGGTTTTTTAACAACTTTAATTGTTTTTTTAACAACTTAATTAAGTTGTAAATTAAGTAGGAGCGGCTGAGGTCACTTGGTTTGTTCATCCTGGAGCAGAGGAGACTGAGACCAGACCTTGTTGGCAGCTGCAGCTCCTCCCAAGGGACAACAAAGGGGCAGCTCTGATCTCTGCTCCATCTGACCAGGGACAGGGGACCACAGGGAACTGCTGGGGCTGTGTCAGGGGAGGATGAGGCTGGGTATTAGGAAAAGGTTTTACCCCCACAGGGCAGTGGGGCACTGAACAGGCTCCCCAAGGCCCCAAGGCTGCCAGAGCTCCAGGAGCATTTGGACAATGCTCCCAGAGATGCACACAGTGAGACTGTTGGAGTGTCCTGTGCAGGGCCAGGAGTTGGACTGGATGATCCTGCTGGGCTCCTTCCAATTCAGGATATTCCGTGATTTTGTGACTGAATTATAACTTCAGGATCAACATCAAAATGTACTATCACCACATGAGCTGGATGCTGGCACCTCCTGGTGTCCTGTGGGTCAGATGTTCTGTCCTGGGCAGGGATAGAAAAGTTGTCTGGGTGACATCTGTCAGTCTTGCACTGGATGTTGAATATTCTCCCATTTTACCCAAACCAAGAAGCTTGCTGTAAGCCAACCATACCTTATAAAGTGCTGTCAAGTGTGACTCTAAACTTTTAAAATTAATGACCTGACTGAGCCTTCCTGATGGAAATCCTGCAATCAGTCTGAAGAAATACAAGCTCAATAGTGCAAGATAAAGGAAAGGATAGGTTCAAGTGCAGTCCTCAGCACCCAGTAAGTTTGGAGATTTAAAAAAAGAGCTAAAGCCCCAGCTAAGCAAAACCTCAACTTTTACAGCCCCATTATGTAATGACATTTAAGCAAATCATGTAACTGAGTGAAGCATCTATCAAATGCCCTCTTAAATAACAGGGAAAAGTGCTGTTCATTCTTGCATGTGCATCATTCATATAGGCATACATCATGATACATATATTTCACATATGTCACCCCTTCCAAGTTCAGGAGTGACGCATCCCAACAAACAGTAACTCGGGCAAAAATGCAAGGAGGCATGCATGGATGAAAAAGCAACTCCCAGACAAACACAAACAGGAAGTCTATAGAGTGGAAGCAAGGACAGATAGCCTGGGAGGAGTACAGGGGGCTTGTCCAGGCAGCCAGAGATCAGCATAGGAAAGCCAAAGCTCTAATGGAATTAAATATGGCCAGAGACATCAAGGACAACACTGGGGCTTGGACCAACCTGATCTAGTGGAAGCATCCCTATCCAGGGCAGCAGGAGTGGAACTGGAAGGGCTTCAAGGATCTTGCCAACTCAAACCCTTCTGTGATTCTGTGAAATTCCAATCACAGACAGCCAACAGCAGAGCTGAAATGGATCCCCTGGTTCATGGGCAGAAGGTAAAAACCCAATATGAACAATACTGGTTTGGTCAGAGGGAGGTTCAAAGAGATGTAACACCTGTTAAGAAAAACCTTCCAAAACCCTTCCATTATGAAAAGGGAATATATTTCATTTAATTTCTTGAATTTCCATCTTCTTTAAAGAAAAAAAAAATCGAAGATAAACAAGTATGAATCTCACAGGATGGATTAGTACCTATGTTTCCTAATTCAATTTTTAAACTTGTGTGTTAAGCAACTGAATTAAAACATGCTGTTGTAATTGTGGGTTGAGGCATGTATTATCTCCATTAATAGTCTTTATTATTTATGAGATATAGGCAATATTCAAACCTTTGCATAAAACTTCTTGGCTAATGCAATCTAAATACCTAAATATAATTAGTGGAACTGTTTGTTAGCATAATCATTGCCATGGGCTGTAATTAACATAAATTTTAATTTCATGACCTTGTAGAAGAAATTATAATTGTACAAACCATCATTGTGCTGAGAATGTTTTCCTCTTTAATGTTGTTTCTTGAAGATGATCACCATAATGCCTTGAAATTATTATTATTATTATTATTATTATTGTAGTATTCATCTGCATTCAGAGAACCGGTGAATGGTGAGAAGGGGACCCTGTAAATCACCTGGTTCCAACCCTGCTGCCATAGGCAGTGACATGTCCCTCTTGAACAGTGTGGTCCAAGCCCTGTCCAACCTGACCTTGAACACTTCCACAGATGGGGCAGCCATCTCCAGGAAAGCCATCTCCAGGAGACAGCTTCTCCAGGAAACCTGTGCCAGGGCCTCACCACCCTCACATGGAAGAATTTCTTCCCATCTAACCCTGCCCTCTGGCAGTGGGAAGACACAGCCCCTTGTCTTGACTCCCCAGACCCTTGGAAACAGTCATCCTCCATCTTTCCCATATGCTCCCTTCAGAAACTGGAAAGCCACCATTAGGCCACGGCAAATATGCCCTGGCTACTGTTCTTAGGGACAATTTACCAGAGCCTTGTTGGTTGGGATTCTAATTTCTTAATTCATACATCTTAGATGCTAATGAATGTTCAAAGGGAACAAATTCTTTGATTTGTACTCAGCATTCTGTATCTGGGCACCAAGAGGTTTGTTTAGTGGGAACAGTGGAATTGTGGGATCACACACCTAAAACTTTTGTCAGGTTTGGGCTCATCTCTCAAGCACCAACTATCCACTGCTATCTTGGTGAAGAGAATTCTACATCCAAACTGATTTTTTCAGGCTGTGCTCTATCCTGTGATTAACTGCAGTCCATGCAGTGGGGTTCATCCAGCACCACACAAACCTGCCGTGCCATTATTGACAGCTGGGCTGAGCACCACCACTGCCTGCCATGGCCTCTGCACAATTTCCCCGAACCAGTATTGGATGTGTGGGAGCTGTGCCAAGGAAAACATTCCGTGGAGTTGCCAGGAGACCTGGCAAACCCAGGTGAATCATGCCTGGCATGTAGGTTGAAGTGAACCTCTTCACAATACATTTCCACTTTTACCCAGACACGCTGCAACACCGACGTGATGAACCCTTTGGCAGAAGGAGGATCTTCATTCCTTGGTTATGGATCTCTTAGTTGGAGAAAGGGACAACCAATCTTTTGTCTAGTCAGGAAAATATAGCAAAAGGAACTACCACTGCCAAGTAAGCACTTCACAATAAGTGGCTCAGGTATTACAGATTTGCTGCTTAGAAGTGCCAGGCCTGAGACTTTTTCTGAGGCTACAGAAGGAGCGCTTGCGTGTTATAAATACTACCTGCTGTAGTCTATGTAAACCAAGATCGGTGTATTAAGACCAATCTTAAATTCTAGAGAAGGCTAAAGCCCTCACATGACATTAAAACCAAAAATAATTAGTGTAAAATACCTGTATTTTGGTCATGGCTTAGCTTTTGCTTCCCAGGTCTCAGGGCAGCTATCAACAGGTTTTGGCTGTACTTATTTTCTAAGAAAAATGTCTTTAAATGGGGGCCAGCTCTGTTCAGCTTCATTATCCCCAAGGGCACTTTCCAGGGCATCCTATCTACTACTTCCTTAAAAAAATGAAACTTGGCTCTCCTAAAATTTAGGGTCTTAATCACAGCCAGACTCTTAAGTGCTCCTGCACATAGAAGTCAATATATAGATAAATGTTTACAAAAGACAGTTGGAGTGAACATGGGAGGAAAACTTAAAAAAAAGAAGAAGAAGAAAAGAAAGAAAAAGCATCTCTCATGGCAAGGATGAAGGCCCAACACTCCGAATTCCCAGCTGCCACTCACTCACTCCCGAGTGCAGCAGCAATACCGAGTCCAAGGCACAGGAAACTGCCTGTGCCATGCCATCCCTCGCACTGCCCTGAAAAGGCAAGAGCTGGCACAGTGCTGCTGTCCTTCCCCACACACGGATTCCAGCACACACCTCTTTGGTCCTCATCCTGTGTTCTCAGCTGGAGACTGCGAATGTGCTGGGACAGGACACGGCTCTTTGCTACGCCGCATCAGCAGCGCATCAATGTGGCATTGTAGCAGAACGATCCTGGGTGGAGATCACTCCATTCCTGACAATTCAGCAGAGTATAACTCACGGGGAGAGTAAGTCACCTGTAGCTGAACCTGGGTTCTGTTCCTAATTGTTTCCCAGGAATTGTGGGGGACTTGGAACACGCCCTCTAATCCTTGCTCTGTTTATGCGGCTGCACAATGGAATTGTTTTAAAAATTCCCAACACTAGCGCTACAGGGTGTCACAGTTCTTCCGCGGGAAGTCCTCTCCCTTCTCCAAAGCAGAGGTGCTGTCCACGGTCAGTGCAGGAGCAGTGAGTGTTCCCCTCGCTCCCCAGAGGGCAGGAGAAGCAAGGAGCGGGCAGGGCCCGCCGTGTGCCCGCAGCCACCGCCCGGTGTCCCCCGGGCACCGCGGAGCTCGGGGAGCGCCTCCGGCCCCGCTGCCCTCGGGAATTCACCTGAGCCCGAGGGATCGCCGCTGCACTTGTCCCCGAGGGAGCCCCGCCTGGGAATTCACACCCGAGGCCTCACCGGCGGCCAGAACACCCGGCAGGTCATCTTACCATGGGAGAAGTCTGCAGGAGGAACGGCGAACCGCAGCCAAAAGATGCGCGCTGTAAGTTATTCCACGGCAGGTGTCCATCTGCTGGGAACAGAAAGTGACTCGGCAGCTGCTTCTCCCTCGGCAGAGGAGTGTCCTGGGTGCGGCAGTTCAAGGACCAAAGCATCGTTTCATCAAGGTGAGCAGCCGAGGACACAAGCGCCGTGCGGTGAAGTTTCCCCGGCAGAGCGCTGCTCACACGGGCACAGGAGGCAGAGGCTGCACACGCTGCCGGCGGGGAGTCCTGCCCCACAAGTGCCAGCACAGAGGAACAGACCAGGAATGAGTATCGGGCTCCCTGGCTGCTTCTCTTTCTTGCGTACTGGAGTGCTCAAAGGGCTGTGCTATTGAAATGAAATAGTTCTTTGCAACAGACTCCTCTAAGGTTTATTCTGCAGTGAAGATTCTCCTGCATCCTGGAAAAGACCTGCTTCCCCCTTGCTTTGTATTTATCCTGTGCTGTGCCTTGGGTGGTAAAAAATGGAATTACTGAACTGCTGCTTTGGAGAGGAGAGAGAAATCACCACTGCAGTGAACATGAGCCAGCATGTCCCTAGTTATGCAAGAAGGTCAAGGGCAGCCTGGCCTCTACCAGCCACAGAGTGGCCAGCAGGACCAGGGCACTGACTGTCTCCCTGCTCTGGGCACTGCTGAGGCCAAACCTCAAACCCTCAGGTCATTTGTGAGACCTTCATAACAAAAAAGACATTGAGAGACTGAAGTGTGTTGCCAAAAGGGAACAGATCTGGGGAAGGGGCTGGAGAACAAGGAGCAGCTGAGGGAGCTCAGTGTGGAGAAAAGGAGGCTCAGGGAGGACCTTCTGGCTCTGCACAACTCCCGGACAAGAGGGGACAGCCAGGTGGTGACTGGACTCTTCTCTCAGATAACCAGAACAGACAAGACGAAACGGCCTCAAGTTGCACCTGTGGAGGTTTATCATGGAACTATTGAATAGGCTGAGTTGAAAGTGACCCACCAGGATCATCCAGTCCAAATCCTGGCCCGGCATGACACCCCAACAGTCCCATCACAAGCCTGAACATTGTCCAAATATTTCTTGAAGTCAGACAGGCTTGGTGCTGTGACTGCTTCTGTAGGGGAGCCTGTTCCAGTGCCCAACCACCCTGTGGGGAAAAAAGCCTTTTCCTGACACCCAGCTAAACGTCCCCTGACTTACCTCAGGGAGCCAGATTATGCTGAGCCACTGCTTTGGGGCTTTGATTAATGCTTATTAACACTCTCATTATTGATTATTTATCAGAGGCTGAGACAGCAATAAATCATAAACTTTCAGACCGAGTTTGAGCTTTCAGCAAGGCACAGCCTATAAGCACCTGGTTTGAAACACTACTCTGGAATATGAGCAGCCCACTTCCTCCCCAATTCTCAGTCCTCTGAAACGAAAAGCTCCAGAGTTCCTTGAGTGACCTGGTCAAGATTTTGCCCATTTGCAAAAGCACCCCCATGTCACCTCTGTGTATGACCAGCAGACATGATGAGCGGATGGCTCCAGCAACACCCTCCGGGAAAGCCTTTTTTCACCTCTACATCACCCTCTTCACTTGTCGCACATCGTACCCTTCCGAGCAGAGTCTTCTGCTCTCTGTGCTTTGGTGACCTTGCCGGCTTTGTGCTTTCCCCAGCTCCCTCCCAGAGCTGCTCCTTCCCCCACGCCAGCGGTACCCCACCACCTCTGGGGCAGAGCCGCCACTTCGGCTAAACCGCCACAAAGGCTCCAGAAGTTCTTGGAACTAAGAAGTTAAACACTTACTGAACTTCAAAATGCTGTCATGGAAACGGCCCCTGAGACATTGATTTTGAAGAATTAAGGACTTTAGTTAAACTAGATTTTGCTGAGGTAGACTTCCCTTTGCTAACTAGACATTGTTGAGGTAAACTTCCCTCTGTTAACAGAAGCCAGGTTTAAGGAACTGATAAATCAGGATGCCTGTCAACTTAATCAATAGACTCCAAGAACACAATGTGATCATAAATCAGATAGTCTTGAGAAAACAGGATCCAGGTGTCACCGACACCAAAAGGTTAAAAAGTCGAAGTGAGGAAGACCCATCTTACTTCATCATTTTGAGACCCCACCCCATAAGAAGTACCACCGACACATTTCAAAGAACAAACTACGCATGCTTAATTGCTTTTTGGCTAATTACCATATGAAGCGGGGAATGGGATGGACCAGAGTTATGAATATGCATTTGTGTTTTGGGTATTCAACACTCTCGTACATAAAAATACCCTGTGAGCATCTGTAAATTGCGGTGTATTTGGGAGCTATCCCGCACGCTGCCCGGCGTCGTAATAAACACACACTTTCTAACTTCAAACTGTTAGAGAGTCTTTGTCCGTCACAGCTGGATATCGGTATTAGATCGATATCCATATTTTTAATAAATCACCCCTCTTCCACCGAAACAACAAACTCGCACACTGCGGGGAGAGAACACCGCGCTGGCCATGGGCGAGCGGCGACCGCCCGGCCGGCACGGCGGGCCGAGCACTGCCGAGCGCAGCCGAATGATTCCGAGCGCAGCCGAATGACTCCGAGCGCAGCCGAATGATTCCGAGCGCAGCCGAATGATTCCGAGCGCAGCCGAATGACTCCGAGTGACGGCGAGCGCAGCCGAGTGACGCCGAGCGCAGCCGAGAGACGCCGAGCGGGGTGCCGGCAGCGGCGCCGCCTCGCCGGGCGGGTCCAGGCAGTGCTGGGGGCTGATGGTGGATGGAGGCTGCTGCGGAGGATGGTGCTGCCCGCTGTTGGGGTGTCCGCGCCATTCCAGGGTGCAGAGCGCTGCGGCGCTTTGGGGAGACCACCCAGCGGGCGTGCTCGTGCCTCGAGCTGCTCGGGGGAGCCAAGCAGCTCCTGGCCGTGTGTCCCGGGAGCACCGCAAACGCCTGGAGCGGGGACGGGGAACGGCCTCCCTGCGGTGTCCCTGAGGAAAGCTGTCCCCTGGGCATGCCGGCAGCTGCCTCCGTGGGGACGCCGGTGGAGGGGCCCCCAGAATCCTTGATGGGGCACGGGACGGCGTGTGGTGATGTTTCTCATCGGAGCTCCGTGTCAGTCCCCTGCTCAGCAGCACGGAGCTCGCACCGCGGGGCCCTGGGCCCTGGAGACTGGATTCGCTGCACACGGGGAACAGGGACGGGACGTGGCGGGACATAGCGCAGAGTGCCATTATCTTCACTGTCTTGCAAGTAGTTTAAGAAAGAAACAGGCTGAAATCCAGACAAAATGTATTTTTTTCCAATTTCTGCGCCTTTGCCTGCACACCAGACCAATGGCATTTCTTAGCCGCAAGGTGTTAGTCTAGCCTCAGGAATGACAATGGCTCACGCACCCAGAGACCATGGATGGGGGGTACTCGAGAGGTTTCTTCCCCCAAGCGCAGGTGTGTTCTCATTCCTGTGCTGAGCTGAAAGGTCCGCACGTGGGCAGTCTGGCCGGCCTTGTGCGGACATGAACACAAATCTGGGGCTGTGATCCCTGGTTCCGGAGCTCTGGTACGGGATGAGCTGACCGGGACGGGCCGGGCGCTGCGGATGGGCCGGGCGCTGTGGGTGGATGGGCCGGGCGCTGTGGGTGGGCCGGGCGCTGTGGATGGGCCGGGCGCTGTGGGCGGATGGGCCGGGCGCTGTGGATGGGCCGGGCGCTGTGGGCGGATGGGCCGGGCGCTGTGGGTGGGCCGGGCGCTGTGGATGGATGGGCCGGGCGCTGTGGGCGGATGGGCCGGGCGCTGTGGGCGGATGGGCCGGGCGCTGTGGGCGGATGGGCCGGGCGCTGTGGGTGGATGGGCCGGGCGCTGTGGGCGGGCCGGGCGCTGTGGGTGGGCCGGGCGCTGTGGGTGGGCCGGGCGCTGTGGGCGGGCCGGGCGCTGTGGGCGGATGGGCCGGGCGCTGTGGGCGGATGGGCCGGGCGCTGTGGGTGGATGGGCCGGGCGCTGTGGGCGGGCCGGGCGCTGTGGGTGGGCCGGGCGCTGTGGGTGGGCCGGGCGCTGTGGGCGGGCCGGGCGCTGTGGGCGGATGGGCCGGGCGCTGTGGGCGGATGGGCCGGGCGCTGTGGGTGGATGGGCCGGGCGCTGTGGGCGGGCCGGGCGCTGTGGATGGGCCGGGCGCTGTGGATGGGCCGGGCGCTGTGGATGGGCCGGGCGCTGTGGGCGGGCCGGGCGCTGTGGGCGGGCCGGGCGCTGTGGGCGGGCCGGGCGCTGTGGGCGGATGGGCCGGGCGCTGTGGGCGGATGGGCCGGGCGCTGTGGGCGGATGGGCCGGGCGCTGTGGGCGGATGGGCCGGGCGCTGTGGGCGGATGGGCCGGGCGCTGTGGATGGATGGGCCGGGCGCTGTGGATGGATGGGCCGGGCGCTGTGGGCGGGCCGGGCGCTGTGGGTGGGCCGGGCCGGGCGCTGTGGATGGACGGGCCCGTCCCCCGTTGTTCTGACAACCCGCGGTTGTTGCCGCGAGCGCCTCGGAGCCGGAGCGGCTGAGGGCCGCTGGAGGGGCCGGGAGAGAGCCCGAGCGGGGCCGGGAGAGAGCCCGAGCGGGGCCGGGAGAGAGCCCGAGCGGGGCCGGGAGCGGCCCCGGTGGGGCGGGAAGGCCAGCGGTAGGCGTGGGGTTTCACGGTTTGCAGTCTTCGGGAAGCTGCTTTGAAGGCTGTCCTCTGCTCTAGGGCAGGCTAGGAGAGCTGGCGGGTGTTCAGCCTTGGAGAAGGCTCCAGGGAGACCTTGGAGCCCCTTGCAGTGCCTACAGGGGCTCCAGGAGAGCTGGAGAGGGACTTTGGAAAAGGGCCTGGAGTGGCAGGAGAAGGGGGAATGGCTTCAAACTGCCAGAGGGCAGGGGTGGACGGGATATTTGAAAGGAATTCTTCCCTGTGTGGGTGCTGAGGCCCTTGCACAGATTGCCTGGAAAGCCACAGATTGTGACTGCCCCATCCTTGGAAGTGTCCAAGGCCAGGCTGGACAGGGCTCGGAACAACCTGGGATAGTGCAAGGTGTCTCTGCCCATGGCACAAGGTTGGAAGATGATCTATCTTTATGGTCCCTTCCAGCCCAAACCATTCTGGGATCATGTGATTCAAGGAAGGGCCTTTTCCAAGTGAAGTGTTGTATCTTCTCTTGGCTCCCAGCTTGTAGTTGCCAGTTCTTCTGGAAGCAGACCTGGCCAGTTGCAGTGAGCCATGTGTTCTCAATAGATCAGTGTGACATGTTCACAGAGAGGAAGGCTGTAAACAGACCTCCAAGGCCCAGGTGAAAAAAGCAAAGGATTGAGTAAAAGCCAAAGGAGTTGGTTGTGTTAGTCAGTTTGCTGGGTGTTGAAATGACCCCAGGTAATTTTCAACATTTCTGGTTTGAGTTTTTTTGTAGTAAAAAATGAATGTGTTATCTCCAGCATATGCTCTCCAATGCATCTACATGTGTTCTCATCTCTTTGTTGTATATCAGGTTATATTAACTGAAGGCAGAATCCTAACAGCAGTAAAACATTTAGAAGCAATGCCAGATTCAGGCATTTCTTACTCTGCTGTTGACTTTTCTGATAACTGTTAGCAAGGCAACGCAGTCCAGTTACTCCACTTCTCCTCTCTGAGGAAAAGATTTTCCTTTTTCTCTTCTCATTTTGAAAATTGCCTTAGATGAAAATGGTTATGCATGTGGCATGTAGGGTTCATTATTTTACCTTTCTCTTCTGCTGTCTTTCCCCTAGTATTTTTTATTAATTGTTTTACCACTGTTCTCCATTCAGTAGGCTCAAAGGAATTCCAATTGTTGAAATTAGGTTCTTTGAAGGCTCACTCAGCCCACCTTTTGGATGAAGGAAAGAAGACAAGGTCCTCTAAGAAGAGTAAAAAGTGCACTTTAAATATGCCATGCCATTACCGTGTGATCAGCAGAGATGTGTTGGGAAAACACCCACCAGGGACTTCACAAAAAAGCCACAGTCAGACAGGTAGAGAACAGAAGTGTGAAACCCCAATTATATGTTCATAACTAAAGGTATGAAATGGACAGATTTTCACTGGAAATTAGAAACTCCTGCATTCTTGGTCATAGCACTAAGGACTTGTAATAGACTGTCTCCTTGCTAAATATAAATTTAGTATAATGAGCTGCTGCCTGTTGAAGTGCAGGCTAACAGAAGAATATTTGCAATGGGAGGCATATTGTATGGCTTTTCTTTTGAAAAGGAATTGTCTTTGCTTGTAGCAATCTATATATACACCCAGTCTGACACATATTTTTTGGGCTGTATTTCCAAGTAAATGGCTTACATGATGATGCAGTAAGATGAACAAGAATGAAGTTATGCATCTATCCTTTTTGACCCTAAGCCAGCTTCTGAATAATGATACAGGGATTCTCAGCGACCCTAAGGAGAAACACAGGGTTGGGAAAAGCACTGGGCAGATAAAGGCTATTTCCACATTTCTTGCTAATTTCTCCTTAAGAGTTCATGGGTTTTTTACCTTTTGGAGCTGTTTTACATGCCTTTGTAGTTTATACGTACTAAATCTAGCATGTATTGCTTTAATGGCAATAATAATTCTAATAGATTTGAAGTTGGGAACTACCCAGGCTTCAGTTTGTCTTGGAAGAATCAACTTTGATTCTTTGAACTATATTCTTTAAAGTTAGAATGATACTTATTCTCATTTTAATGTTACATTTTGCCAATTAAAGTGAATTATACTATTATGTTAGTCCCACTCCTGGTGCATTTTTAGTACAAATCAAAGCCTTTTGAATAGTTGAATATTTGAATAATCGAATTGTTCCCTTTCTGTTTCAGACAACCTACAACTTTTCCACAGGCCTGGGGAAATGTAGATGCAAGTTCAGCTGAGAAAGTCAGAGGCCTGCCTGATGTAGTTGGTAACACTGGTTTCCCTTAGTGTCGTCTATTTTACTTTGCATTCACAGGAGACATGGTACATGTAACAGGTTCAGCTGAGCAAGGTGTAAAATTGTGCTGGTTTGAATGTAAACCAGCAGGAGAAATGAACCCCACACAAATGCCTTGCAAGAGATTTCAAATCGGAGTTACAGTTTAATAGGAAGATTACAGCAAGTGCAATGATACAGAAAAACTGTTTTAAAACCACAGAGTCAGAGTACAGCCTGTGGCACCCTGTTGGTCAGGGCTGCAGTGGTTGCAGTCCTGTCAGGAGTGGTGGTCTTGTGGAAGTTCAGGTTCTTCTCTTGGTGTCCAGTGGTGGTGGTTTCCCAAAACCCCAGGCTGCCTAGAATTATATCCAGTGGGGTTCAGGTGGTACATCTCCCAGGGCAGGGAGGTTCACAGTGGAATGGTGTAATCCCTTGAGTCCTAGAATATTTTTAGAGTCCTTGATAGTTCCAGCTGCCCATTTGCCAGTGCACATTCAGTTCATTATGGCTCATGAGCACAGATGACCCTCAGTGGATGAGTGCTGCTGCTGCTTCCCCAGCAGAGTCATTGTAAAGATAAATAAACACTACCTCACCTTGCAGGGTTTGCCTCCTCATTTTAACACCCAGCTTGTATCCTGGGGGATCCAGTTAACATTTTATCACAAAATGAGGTAGAGGGGAGTAGGATACACAGTTTGGTTACAGCTAAATTTGCACTCCTCCTCCTGCGACTAAAATCAAGCTCAGAATTGGCCTGACACATTTGGGATGATTTGTAGGTAGTTTTGAAGATGAAAAGAATTCTAATAAAACAAAAACAAAAACCCAGTTGTGAAATTGTCAGTCAGTCACAGGTTACATTTAGATGATAAATTCCTGTTCTGATGTAAGCAGATCTCATTCCTGAGATAATGCCATTCTTTTACATCATACCTGAGCTTAGTTGATAGTTCCATGGTGTCGTCCTTCTGAAAATCAGAAGTGAATTGAGGACATTTTAAAACGCAGTCTAGTATTTTTGACCTGTATTTGCTACGGTTGCACTTCCCATGGAAAGATATCGCACACAGCGAGAGCCGCACAAACCACGGCGGTCACAGTGTAGATTTAGGGATTTATTATTCATGCATCCCATGTCCTGCAGCAAGACTTCCAGGCTAGAGAATCCTCATTTGTTCCTTGGCAGTGGCTGAGGAAGCAGGCAGCAGTGCATGGCAGCACCTGGCAGAAAGGCGGCGAAAGCGTCACTGTCGGGCAGTGAGCGAAATGCAGCAGGAGCTGGACTGCATTGGCAGGGTAAGGCAGGATTTTTTCATCCAGAGTCTTGAGTGCTCAGGGCTCAATAGCCAAATGATCACGATGACCTACCGTTTTAGGAGATGGAAGCCTCTGTTTTGGAGCTTCAGGAATTCCTTCAGCTAAAAGTGATGAAATCAGATGAAAAGAGCAAACTGCTGTTTGAAAAGATTGCGTCTGACATGGCTTTGGAAGGTTTCTCGTTTGAGGTAAGGCAGTTCAGAGCATTGGCTCAACTTCAGTTTCTTGTACCTACTCTCTGTAACATCTTACGGCTCACTGGTGTCCTAAATTATTGGTTTTTTCCTTTTGTAAGATATTATTTTATATGCATTCACTTTTCAATGAGATTGAGAGTAGATTTTTATTGCAGTGTTTGGAAGAACTGTGGAATATGATCCACAAGGAATCCTCAAAGAGAAAGAAGTGGATTAGGGCAGTGGATGAATCCCTAAAGGAGATCGAAAGGCGTCGAGCCATTAAAGTGAGCTGCAGTCTTAATGTTACTTAAGCATAAGATTGTTGTTTGCTGATATAATGCTGGATCAGAGCAAAGAGCAGCTTATTTCCACAGGAGTCAGAGGTCTGCCAATAGTTCTGTTGTGTGGTGATTGCTTTCTTTTCACCAACAAACTATTCACTCATTTTACACCCACATAATCAGAAAAAAGCTACCTTTTTTCTGTAGTTTTAAGATGTTTCTTTCTTTCACAATTACCTCTACTAAAGGTGCAAGGAATATGCGAGCTGCTTTTATTTTCCTGGAGGGTTGTGTAGGCCAAACTTTCATCTGGTGTGTTATTTTTTGGGGGACATAGTTCTTCTGCAGCTGAGAAGGAGCATAGACATGACCTAGCTCCACTTTAGTTTGGGTTGGCTGGGTTTTAGTAGCAAAAGTGATGTGGTTTTGTAGTCTTCAACCTAACCTGTAAAAGTCACTGGACATCATAGGAAATGTTTGGATAAAAAAAATGGATAGACTATGGAAGAGCTTGCTGCACTCTCCTTGTAGGCAAAGAAAAGCTGTTTGTTCTAGCAATGCCAGTTTCTCCTCTCTTTGTAACTCAGGTATCACCAGTAACCTTCCTGTTGGATTAGTTACAATGAATGTCAGAGATGGAAGCATTTGCTTTAATTCTGTGTTCACTTAAAACAGGCACTGGTGGATTCCCTTCAGATATTTGAAAGGATGATTTTTCAATTCATATTGCAGCCTGTCTGCAGAGCCCTCAGTTATCACAGATATTAAAGAGAAATCAGCTGAGTAGTTGCAAAGTGGAATGTTTTAGTTACTAGTTTTATGAATTACTGAAAAAGTCAGTCTTTAAGGTAACTACGATTAGCATATTAAAATTTACTTCTCAAGCTGTGTGCCAATTTATTTTTTGTCAATTTATTGTATGTCAATTTATTGTTTGTCAATTGTATGTCAATTAAGTTTAATTAATTTTAATGGATTTAATGAATTAATTTAATGGAATTTATTTTAATGGAAAAGTTCTTGTTAATGTAGTTTTTTAACTTGGGAAACTGGTATTTGAGTTATACTTCTTGTTGTTGTTGCTTTTCTTTATTCTTTTATTGCACAGATAGCAGATGTACTGACCAAGTATACTGTGAAACTGGAGGAAATTTCCTTCTTCTTGGCACCTGATGTTCACAAGCTCATTAATGATAAGGCCATGGTAAATGTTTTACCTGGGGCAAGATAGCAGTCTGAATATTCCTAGAATTTTTTTTCCCCAACTGAAATTCTTTTTTCCTGCCTATCCCTGAAATATAGAAGAGATTTCTACTTTGCAGGGTATTGGTTATAATTTGTGTTCTTTTTTTCTCCTCATTTTCTGTAGAAGACACAGATTTTTTTTGTTTGTTTGTTTGGTTTGGTTTGGTTAGGTTTTTTTTTTGTTTTGTTTTTGGTTTTTTTTGTGTTGTATGCTGCTTCTACTCCTGGTTTTATTTTTTAATCCACAGAATATAAACAGAGCCCTGCTGGGTAATGAGAGGGCAACTGCCAAGCTGCTCTTTAATCTAATGAAATCAGAGCTTGAGAAAGACAAACTGCATCAACTGAAGTGGCAAGAGAGAGTCAAGGACTGGAAGCTTATCCAGAAGATCTCTGTACTTCAGAGTTTCAGGTCAGAAATTTTGCAGTCTTGTTTTGGACAATGAATAACACAAAGTGACTGGTATTCACTTGTGGTTTCTATTAAAAGTAACACTTTATCATTTTTTCTTTATACATATCACATATGATATCACATGTTTCCACTATACATATCTTTTTTTCTGTCCTGCAGAGAATTTATGGCAAGTGAAGAAATACAGAATCCCCCAGCTGTGAAAAGGGAAATGGAAAATATGATAAAGGAGCAGATTGTACTTAGTGAACAGAGAGTGAGGGTTTTGCAGCACATTGGGTATGGCAAAAGAGGGTATAGAATAAAGGAAAACAGTTCTTTCTGGAGCTAATGAGGGACTTGGCTACAAGTCACACACTGTCAGTGTATGATTGTTAAATTCAGCAGTAAAAACAGGGTCTAAACCTATTTTTCTACAGCTCTTTTTAATGGAAAAAAATGCCCTCTTGATTTTCAGTGCACCAGCTACACTGGATAGGTGTTGACCATGGGCTAAGAATGCAGGAATGCAAAAGTAAATCTTACTGACATTTGAAACGTGGTAGAAATGGGCAGACAAAGGTCGGTGGAGAGCTGGAAGTTGGTGCTTTTGTCAAGGCTTTTTTTTCTGCATGGGATTTTATTTCTGTCATAAATTAAGAGGGGAGTCTGGGTAGAAGTCCAACGTTGCTATGTTTGACTATCCATCCTGAACACAAGAAGCATTTTTGGGTGCAATGCATTACAATATTTACAGGGAGGTTTTTTACAGTGGATGTAGGAACAAGGTAGATTACAGTTAGTTTCTTGTCAGGCAGTAAACAGTTGGCCTTGAACAATAACAGTCTCTGGTTTATTTTCATTGCCAAGATGGCTGTAAATGAAATAAAGCATAGTATGGATACTCTGATTCATAATTTTATATTTTAAGTACTGACTGGTTTGTATTTTAAGATACTGACTCTTGTTTCCTTCTTTGATAGCGCCTTATTGCCTCCAACACATACAAAATCTGACATAAATGAATGGTACAGAACTCTGGAGAATTTAAACAGAAGTATAGGTAAGTTGGGAAATCATAAAAAGTCTGGAATTCAAGCAATGCTGTCTTTTTTCCTGGCCAACAGTGAGGCAGTTGCTTTAAAAATGCATGTTTGCTCTATTCTTTGTTCCATGGGTTCCCACATACATTCTCAGCTGCTTTGAGCTGGCAATAAGACCCAAAGAAGCTGCCTGTGACATCACTTTCTTTTGGCCAGCACAAACGCTTGTGCATGGTGAGGTCTAGCAGGAACTGGCTAGAATTAACCTGGGGGCAATAGCAGGTCAGTTTTGACATGGATCAGTTCTCAATCATACAAAAATACTCCTTTTTAACTCTTGGGGAAGAAGAGGGGAAGTGTTGGAGATACTTCCTTTCTCTGAGTCCTGTAGTGTGCCTTTCCTCTGTGTCTGCCTTCTCTTGCCCCAGAGCATATCCTGTTGGGATGTTTGTAGCCTGTGTGGTAGCAAAGAAGTTGGTAGCAATTGTAAATAACTTGCTGCTTTTAAGCATAAAGAGCTGTGTATTAAAATGTCTTCTTTGACTGGTTGGTAGTGTCACACAAGTGTGCAGGCACTGCTGGGATCTGTTCCCTGTGCTGAGATTGAGCACAGGGCCTCTGTCATGTTTCCATTTCACACTGTGAAATATGGGAATTTTGACTGTGGTCTGTTTCGTATCATTCAGACACCCATAATGTGGAGTATGTGGAGAAAATGCGTGTCCAGTATGAGCTGGTCCAGGGCAAATGTCAGGAAAAAGTGCAGGTCTGCAAGGTGAGTGTCACAGCTTTGGGTGTGGTAGCCTTGGTACAGTGTGTCTTTAAAGTGAAATGTGTTTGAGGATCCACTAAACATTCATATAACAAGTGAAAGTAGTTTTTAACCTCTGGTCTTATTCTGTTCAAAAGGTAACCATCTATTCGATTTCACAGCAGTATTTTGTTTTTGTACTTCAAATGTATAAAAGCCTCAATTGTGTTTGAGGATCCACCAAACATTAGGATAACAAGTGAATTTAGTTTTTAACCTCTATCTTATCCTGTTCAAAAGGTAACCATCCATTTGGTTTCACAGCACTATTTGGTATTTGTACTTCAAATGTGTAAAAGCTATAAAAAAATGCCAGTAGTGAAGGGGGTGCTGTCCTGTGTTTATGTGGAGGGTCCAAGGACCCTCAGCCTTTGTGCTAAATCTGTCTTACCGTGATAAAGAAATTCCACCTGTCTGCCTCAATTTCTCCCTTTCTATTCAATGGAATTGTATTGTTTACTACCAGAATGTGGGATCTGGGAGGCTGAATCTTCCCCTGTCCATCACAAGAAAAGAAACAGTAAGTTTAGCCATGCTCTCTGAAAGCCAGGCAGGATTTGTTGTATGCGTGTCAGTAATGTGCTATTTCTTTCATTTAGATGACTCTGTTGGATATGAACATTTGCACAGTAGAAGATGTTGAAGTTGTGCATTCCAACATGCTTCAGATGACTGAGAAACTAAAACATAGGTTTGAAGAAGAACTGGAGCAGATGGATGTAGGTTTATTACATTTGTTTTTATCACTACTTGGGATTAGTCTGTTCTTCCTGCACTCCCACCTGCAGTGCCTTCTGCATTGTAGGCTACTGATGGTCACATTAGAAAGAGGTCTGTAGTGTGACTAAACACTACAAACAAACAAAGTTTGGTGTGGAAGAGTTCATCATTATTGTGTTTATTATTCATAATACAAATACATTGTATTTTTACTGTCCTTTATATCTGAAATGCCTATGGTAGAAATGAGTGACATATGGCCCAGTCTGCCTATAGGCAGAGGAATAGATTTAAATGATCTCCCAAATGTCTTCCAATCTGATCTTTTGTGATTCTAGACATAAAAATAACTGGGCAGTTGTTCCTAAAATGATAAATTGTAGAACGTAATTTGTGCTTTACAATGGCAGAATAAACAGAAGTTTTGACACTCTCAGCTTGTAGAATAAAAATCCACATTCTTACCCAATTTACTTGGTTTTTTTTTTTTACTCTCCCAATAGAAGGCACCACGTTGAATACCAGTTGTGTAATTCCAGGCAGCCTTTTATCATGTTACATATCGTGTTATCCATTCATTTCACCCTCCAGCAGTTTAAAAATAACTTGTTCACTTGAATGTTTCTTTAGAGTGATTTTAAGGAGATGGCTCAATGGCATGAGGAGCACTGTCAGGGCTTGTACAGCTATTTTCAGGAGGCCATGGGTCTGTGGGATGTCCATCAACTCCAGCTATCCCAGCAGCAAGAGACACTTCAAAAGAAAGTAGATAAATTCAGATGGGAACAGGATAACACAATACAGGTATAAGCATATAAACAAGGGTGTGGTATAAAGTAAAGGAAGAACTTAATGCAAAGAGCCCTCTGGATTTCAAAATACCTGCTATAAAATTAAAAACATCTGACTTTTGTATTGGGATTTCTACTTTTCAGTTTCATTCTGTCAAGTGCATTTTTGCTAACTGCTTGATTCACACTGAGTGGACAGTCCTGTCTCATTCTTGATATGGCAACAGTGGTAAAGATCAGAATTGCTTTTTGTATAAAGTGGCTGCCAATTGTTATAGTGAGATCTCGTGCAAGTTCTCATAGTTACAACAGCCAGCTTGGGGTGGCAGTGTCAGAGGTGTTCATTAATTCATTAGGAAGATCTTCAGAGGTGATGAGTTTTGCTAAGGTAGCTTCCCTTCTTGGTGTAGAATATGTGTACATAATTAACTTACTTGATTCCTAAATAGTTATGGAGATTTTAGTGTATACTAAAGCATTTTTACTAGCTTTTTTATGTGGTCTTAGATGATGAAAGATGATCTGGATACAATTTTGGAAAAAATGAAAATGGCCAGCTGTGAAGAAAAGCTGAAGGAATATTTGGAGAACACCCTTTCTTCGTTAGATCAAATTAGAACTAGGTATGAATTTTGTATTGTAAACTTAAAAATAAAGCATATTTTAACATGAATTGTACTACTCAGGCTTTGTTTATGCTGTTGCGTGAAGGTATTGAAAAAGACTGCTTTTTTACTTCATGTAAAAATATAAAATAATGTACATATTGAACAAGGCTAAGGCAAAGAATACCCACAGTTTAGGAGTTTATTTAGGGACAAGGGAAGAGTGCTATAATTCAAAAACCATACCCCCATGCCCATGCCTTACTCAGAAGGTAAAACTAGTAGTTCAGATTCTTGAATCACAGAAATCAAAATTGGTCTGCACCGTCACCTCTGCACTCACAGATTTGATGTCATTCAAAGTTGCAAGGACTAACATCTTTAAGATAGCCCAAGTATTTCTTTTGGTAAGCTCTCTCTCATCCTTCTCACAATTAAGGATTTGCAACTTTAAAAAAACCACATGAAATTTGGTACAATATTGCTCTCCATGCTAAAGATCTTAGCAGCAGGTGTGAAGCCTGAGAGGAAGCAGCTCTGTTCTCACAGCCAGGAGGTCCTGCCTGCCTGTTGGATCAGAGGCACATTGGAAGAGTGATATGGACCTGAGAGGCAGATTCATACACCTCACAGTGGGATTGTGGTTAGAGCTGTGGGTTTGGTACTCTTATTAATCGTTTGAGCAGTTAAAAACACGCCAGAGGTAACAGACCAAGTGGAAATACAATGCCAGGTTGCAGAAATAGAATGTAACCTATCTGAACACATGCATAAATTCCCATAATTATCTTTGTTTAGGAGATAAAGCAAAAGCAAATGTAAATGAAAACAAGTGTGAACATGGATTTTTCTTGAATCAAGACTCAGCTTTATTTTCAAGGGAAAGGAAAATAAGCCAGAAAGGCTCAGTCACAGCTGAGCACAGTGCAGAACTAACATGGAAGACTGTAATTTGACCTCTCTTATTTAAGCAGTGTTTGAATGGTTCCCCATCCAAAAGGAAGGATGTTAAAGGTTTCATTATAAATTTTTTCTTAACTTTTGTGCATTTATTTTTTTGTAATGAACTAATCTTTAACAAGCCAGGATGTGATTATATTCAGTATAAACAGATCAATGGCAAAATTTAGGCTAAAGCTTTTATGAGATTGATCAGAAAGGTATCTTCAGATTTAAAGGCACTGTAATCATACTTAATTTTATTTCTATACATACTTGAGTCTCTTAAACAGTGACCTTAAATTTTACAGGAATGAGACTCTCAAGCAAATTGTAATGGATGAAGTAATGGCTTACCCAAAAGCTATTTTGTGGGAATTGATTTCTTATACTATGTCCATCAGCCAGCATTTTAGTGTGAAGGAAATCTTCAAACAGGTAAAAAGAAAATTTCTTCTGGTTTAAAACCTTATTGGTGTATTAATTTTTCACTTTAGAGAAAATTTACATTACCTTTAAAATTCAGATTATATAAAGTATTGTTTCAGCCATTGAATAAAGTGCTTTTGGTAGGGATGGCAGAGGGAAACTGAAACATTTCTCAGTCTTGCACTTTTAGCTCTGTTCTTGTTACAAATGGCATTTTAGCAAATTCATTTGCCTTTTGAACAGCTTGCTGGCATATATAAAAATATAAATATACAAATACATAATTATATAAATATTTCTAGCACTGTGTAAATGTCCAAATTAAGAATACGAACATTATTCTAAATATCCTTAGGATTCCTACACTAGCTGGTGCACTGTTGGTTCTATGCTGATACCTTTAAAAGTAATGTGATAATTTCCAACCATTTCCCAGTCAGTGTCCAAGAGCAGCGAGGCAGAAAGTGCTGAAATTGCCACGGAGGTTTTTCCCACTGATAGTGGAAACACTTACACCGTTCTTGAAGTTGAGGAGGCAGGAAAGACTGACATCACAGAGAGTTATTTTACAAAATATGAAAAAGAAGAATCACTTCCGACGTACTTGAAGTATGTACTTCTCACAGGAGCCGTGTTTGTCCAGCTGAAAGAAAGGTGAGTAAAAAAACAATTTCTGTTCTTTCTTTCTCCTTATGTAATAGACAAATTTCAGCTGTTTAGAAGAAACATTAGACTACAGAGGCAGAAGTTATCTAGTTACTGTTATATAATTAGATATTTATATAGTTAGAGACTTAATTATAAAGTTATGATTGTACAATTATTATTTATCCTGTAGCCCTGGTTCCATGCCTGAAGTGTTTTGGTTTTCTGAAATTCTTTCCCCAGGGAATTTTCTGTAAACAGGAGAAATGTTTTTGCAACTGTAGTATGTTACTTATTCCTCTCCCTAGGAGGGACTTCTTGATGTTCCTCTGGTCTGACCAATGTGATTGAAGAGGTTTGTCTTTGTTTCACCAATCAAATTGCTCTGTTTAAAATAGTATAAAAGGGAAACACATCCCAGAAATAAAGGAGTCATTTTCAGCCTTCTGAATCTCGGAGTCTGTGTCATGGTGTCAAACAGCGTCATTATTCCACTTTTTTAAATTGATAAAAATAAGAGAAAATGTAGATATTGCTCTGTATCCATGGCTGTCAAAGTACCACCAAAACATTTACCTTTAGAGAACATCCATATTTTATGGAAAATCATTTAGTGAGAAAACATATTACAGAAAGACAAGTAATTTGCCCAAATTCCCTACAAAGCCATGAAGGTAAAATGCCTGGTACTCAGTAGTATGCAGCTAGCTCAAAAACTCTTTACCAGTATTGTGCAAATGGTACTGAAACCATACCTTCCTATAGCCAGAAGTTGAATTCTTAGAAATAATATAGTCAATAAATTCTTATTTATTATTTCCTATTCCTCACTGTAATATTTCTTTTGCAATCATAGGATTCACCTCCGCTTCTCTGAACACTTGGAGGAATGGTTTGCAGAATCCTTCTCCAACTCCTTTGTCTTTGTAGCTGCCAAGAAAGAGGAGCTAAATTCAATCCTTCTGCTGCATCTTCAGTTGCATCAAGAAAAGCAGGAGGAGATACAGACAAATATCTACAATGTTCGAGCTGGTATTGACCTTTTCTGTATTCTGAGCATCACCTGTCTTCATTTAGAGATGGTCCTAAGTGGGCCAAAATCTGTTTCAGCATTAGTTGACTCAGTAGTAGAGGACAGTAGAAAGCAGCTGACTGTCGATGAATTCCCAGTATATTATGTTACTCACGTATTTTTAAAATTACATTTCTTTACTATAGCTCTTCTGGTTTGTGCTGTGTTATTTTTGGAAAAACAGACAGCAGTGCCTGGATTGACAACTGGATTGTAGAAGATGTTGAACATTCTATTGTCAGTGTTTGTGAATTCTCATCCACCTTGAAGTTATTTAACGAGTTTGTGGTGTACAAAAAAGATTTTTAAAGTATTGCAGAAAAAGCAATTAGCAAGTTGGGAGAGCCAAAATGTCAGGGCCAAGCTTCTGAAAACATGAGAGGGAGGATTGAACTCTGAAATATCACTGAGCAGCTACAGAGCATCCTCCAAGCAAAACTCTGTTTGCATGGAAAGTGTTAAGTTTTTATGGTGAGAAAAGAATATTTTAGACAGGTTTGTTGGTCTTAAACACATAAGCAAAAAAAATTTTTTTTTGGAGAACAGGCAAATAATTTTTCAATTTCCCTTTTTTCTGTAAAAAGGACAGGTGCTTCTTCTGGCAGCTTTCTTGGGGTGATTGGCTGGCTCTTGATTTATCCAGCTATCATTCCAGAAGGGAGACCAAAACTGTTTTTTTTCTTTCCCTTACAAAACCAGGAAAAGTGGATTTTCCATTAAAATATATAACCTTTATTTTTTACTAGACTGGGAACAGAGATAAGAGAGATGATGGCGATGTCAACAATGACCAAAACTAAAGGAAAAAGAATGCTTAGAGCAAACAAGAGACATTTGTGGTTTGGATTGAATGGATTAGGAGGTGTTAAGGATATATGTCTTACACAGGAGAAAAATCAAAGGAGCCAAATTGAATTTAATTTAATGTTAATGAATGTATTTAATTTGTATGTTTTAACTGCTATGAGGGCTTTGTTTACTTTGCTGCTGCTGATCACAGGTTGAGTGGGCACTGTAATAGTTCCCAGTAAAGAGGGAAGAATGTCCCTACTGAAAACTTTCTTTGTTCTCAGAGGAGCTGTCACTTCACAAAAAGCATCTTGAGTGCCACAGTGCAGGGCTGGCAGAAGGCCTGGAAAAGGAGAAAGCTGAATTCCTGAGATTTTCAGAGCAGCTAAATAACCTCAGCACCACCTTTCCTTCCCAAGTCCATGCCTTGGAGTATGACTTGTTCCACGCTCCTGTGACTGAGCAGTAAGTGTGCCACTGTTGTTGCTGTTGTGAATCTCCCTGGTAAAATACTCCTGAATGCTGTCTGAGATGTTTATGGTTTGCATTCTGAGCCTGGTCTATATGTCATTGCTCCTCAATGATGACTACTTCATAAAACTTGAAAACTTGTAAAGAATTTCATTGTTTCCCTGAAGAAACTAAAATCAGGACTAAACACATGGAAATTTTCAACTCTTTTTAAAGTGCTAGCAGTCTTGAAGTAGAAAAGATGTTTCATCTGTTTGGATTTTATCCAGTTTACTGAATATGCACAGTTGACTAATTTTTTTTGAGGAAAAGTGCTCAATTGTATCAGCTATTGCTGATACCCTCCATGGGTTCATCCAAACCATCCCAGCTCAGGGAGCTGCTTTGAGAGCATAAATCACTTTTCCTCAAATTTTTTCATGTTTTTACAGCTGAATCATGTGTGTTGCTCTTCAGACATGTTTTCCCTGTCTTTTATTTATTATCTGCTCTTAGATCAGCTTCTTCCAGCAGCACTCTGGAATCAGAGCTCCACAACCATCTGGAATCAATCAGGGTTACTGTGCAAAGTTACCAGCAGCACTTGGAGGAAGCTTTAGGAAAATTAAGGGATTTGAACATGGCTTTCCTCAAAAGTTGCAGGTATATGGATCTCCTGGAAGTGTTGTTTATAAATAGTGACGTAGTTGTGGGAATTGTGTTTGTTGCATAGGCAGAACAGTAAAAGTAAAGTTTATTTTGTTATTAATCTAGTTTCCTATAAAAAAAACCAAAAAAGGTATCTTGTTAAACCACAATTATGATGCTGTTTTTGTCACATTTGTGTTGATACATATGTTTCAGGGCTGTTTAGCTAAAAGAGTCTTGGAGAAAAAGATAACTCGCAGCCAATTGTTTTTGTGTTTGCTCTCAGATTATTTTCAGAGGGCGGTGACTTTTCTTCTAAGGAGGTGAAATTTGTCAATGAGTGTCTTCAGAAAGAAAGTAAACAAATTGACTCCTTTGAAAGTTCAATCAAGAGAGATGTGGAGGAAATAAAATCGAGCTGCTTGGAGAAGGTATGCAGAATTACATTATTTCAAATGATGTTTCCTATTGACATATTTGCTACGATCTGCAGTCAGCCTGCTTTCAGATTAGAACTGTGAGTCTCTTCTGTTTGGCAATTACATGATGGAAAAAAATAGTAGAAATGGCAAGTTCTATCATTTAAGTTTTAAAAAGTGAAAAATTGTCTTGTCCTGTCTTTTGTTTCTGACATTCTTAAAGGCTACTGAACTTTTCAAGCAGTCTGAAAAAAAGTTTGCTTCTCTCTCTCGGAGTCGAGCCTTTATGGAGAAGGTCCATCAATCTTTGAGAAAGCTACGACAGCAAATCAAATCAGAGGTACAGACAGAAACACCAGAACTTGGCTTAAATTCATTATAATATTTTTCTTTTATACCTTTGAGGGAGATTTTGGCTGATTCATAGTGGACAAAGATGAGATGATTTTTTAATGTTGATTTAAAACCTGTTTTCTGTCACTGTCTGCTTATTTTTAATACTGCTGCAGCTGTGCTGGAATAATATGGCCTTGCAGAACATTGAGTATGTACATCTGAATTCACCAGCATTTTTGTGTGGTGCAGTGAACAATGTGAAGTGTTCTTTTTATGAATTACTGTTTTCAGCTTCTCCTCTGAGTACCAGGCATTTTTAACAAGTTCTTATCAGTAGTTCTAATGGTTTGAAAGTGGAGCCTCTGAAACTCCTGTCAATGGGGACTTCACTTCTTGGTGTTTGCTTCTGCTTTAGGTAGCAAATTCCAATTTGCAGTCAGTTACATTGAAGTCCTACCTGGAGAAAATCCAGCAGAAGAGAGATGCTTGTCTTTATTCTACTGCAGAAAAAGAAGTAACTTCTGATCAGCATGAAATGGTATTTAATTTGACTTGTCATTAATTGTTGTTAATTTGGCAAAAACTAATATTTTTGAGGAAGACTTCTGTTTCCTCATAAATGGGGCTGGGCAGAAACACAGAATTTTTGCTCAGAAAGGTCCTTGTCCTGGATTCAGCTGGGATAGAGTTGATTTCTTCTCAGTAGCTGTTACAGTCTTGTGTTTTGGGTTCAGAATGAGAATGGTGTTGATAACTCAGTTTTTGCCAAGTCTGTTTTATCCTAAGTCAAGGACTTTTTCTTCCTTGTCTCCTGCTCTGCCACTGAGGAGGTTCACAAAGGAAACTAGGAGGGAGCACAGCTGAGACAGGTGACCCAAAGTGGCCAAAGGGACATCCAGCCCATGAATGCCATGTCCTGTCTAGAAACTGCGGGAGTTACCCAGAGGGGCCAGTCTGGGTTCAGAAAGGGGGTCTGGCAGGTGCTGAGCAATGGTATTGTGCATCACTTGCTTTTTCACTTTTTATTACTACTACTACTATTATTATTGTTATTATTTACCATTATCACTGTATTTCTCTTTAATTTCAATTCTTAAACTGTTCTTGTCTCAACGTACAAGTTTTCCTTTGGTTCTCCTCCCCATTCCAGCAGGGCAAGGAGGGAGAGAAGGAGGGTTGAGCTGTGTGGTGCCTAATTTCCAGCTGGGTTTAAAACACAACAGTCCTTTTTGGACAGCCAGTACCTGTTTTCCTGTTTGCCAAACCAAAACCTCTTATACAATCTCATTGCTTCCGTGTGTGTGTACATAAACTGGTGACAGAACAGAGGCAAATAATGTTGTTTGCAAGAGTCAGCATGTTTGAAAAGGTTAGAACAGTTAGTTTAGTAAACCCCATCTGTATTACCATATCTTTCAGGCTTTACCTTCTGAAGAGTTATACGATTTTGCCAGAGAGGTGTTGAAAGAGCTGAAAAACAGGAGCAAGTACCTTGATTGCTTCTTAGTCAAAGCAGAGATCTCAAATGCCACTGTAAGATAACATTCAGACTCTCTGTATTTTGTTTCATATTGAGAGCATTTTCATGTGTACACGTTTTAATGTCTTTTCAGAATTTGTACTTTGAATTTTCAAATGAATAAAGAATCTGCATTATGCTGACATAATGAATCTGCATTATGTCTTTGACAGTGTAACATTAGGTCAGCCTTTTTAAGAGGCTGAATAAATCACCAAGTTTACAAAATGCTGAAGAGATACATAGCATTGCAATGAGTTGCTCAGTGCTTCACAAGAGTTTGTTTGCAAGGTGTAGCACTATTCAGAAGGACATATTTCACAGGTTTCTTGAAATTATTTATTAAAAAAAAAAAAAAAATCCCAAATGTGTCCTGAAGGGATTTTGTTTTTATCAAACGGGTTGTGTCTTCTTTCCTCCCTTTTCTGGAAAGCCTGTCTTTATTTTGTAATCTCAGTAGATCATTGTTTTAAGAGTGTATCCTTCTAAGAGGACATCCTTAAATACTGTTTATGATGAGAACCTACTCTTAATGGCTTTGAAGTGTTTTAGAGTGTATAGCTGTAACAACATTGCTGTTAGAATGACAAAAACTTCATTTCAGCCTGTGAAGCAGGATATTGTCTGCTTAGCAAACCTGCTTTAGTAGTCAGTCATTACATGGACTGCTTTCACTAACTGCCTGCTATAGTTACAGGGCTTCATTTTTCTTCCCATTTCAGGAGGAGTTCACCACTCCTGACACAGATGGGACATTGCCAGAGGACTTGACCACTCTTGACAAGGGCGGGAAGTTACAAGATTCCATTGCTCCTGCTGTTCCAAAAGAGAGTCTCAGAGATGAGAACAATAGGCTGGTGATGGGACTGGATCCTGAAAAATTCCCTTTGTTAAATCCAAGCGGGATGGATACACCAATATTTCAAGATTTGGCATTAAATGTTATCAAAAATTTAGCTGGGTAAGTACTTGTTTGCCTAAAGGTATTTTTCTGTCCTTGTCTTTTTTTATATTTTTTTTGCCCAGAACTAGTGAATAGACTGTTCATAGGTAATAGTACTACATATTTTCTGATTAATCTAACTTTAATAATTAGTCTAACTGAGACTCCTTTCTTTTTAAGACCAAGATTTCTTATAGCCAAAAATATCCCTTTGTGAGTAATAAGTAACATGTAGTATACAGTGATAAATTTTATTTGTGTTTTGCTTATAGAAATTCCAAAAATCCAGTTAAACAATCAGCCCCATGAAATTACTTCTATATACACTGTCTGTTGTAAAAGTAACCCCATCTGTTAAATATGATCTCCTTGCCTAGTTTGCCATATAATATAGTATAGAACAAAAAAATGACAGGATATTCAGTAGTACTTAACTTTTTTTTTTCTTTTTTTTTTTTTTTTTTTTTTTTTTTTTTTTTTTCTCCCTCCAGATTTGACCCATCCAAAAATTCCCGAGAGCTAAATCAGAGGACAAAGGATCCAGGTGGGCTTGTATTTCTTTTAATATTTTATTTTCATCTAAATTGTAGTTCCTGGCATTTTACTGCACAGGTATAGTGTGGTCCAGGCCAGGGGCTTCTATGCTAGGAACTCTGAGATAGTTGTGCTTTTCAACTCTTTTCCTGAACATCTTTATTTAGATTAAGATGATTTTGGGCTCCTAAAGCAATGACAGCTGCAGAATGAGATAATAATCTTAAAAAGAGTAAGTGTGATAGCAAAAGGGAAACAGGGTTAAGAAAAGAAGTGGAGCAGAAATCATGCAATATAGAGGGAATCAGGGATTCTGCTCACAGTGTATCATCATCGACTCAAAGGTGAGCACAAGAGGTAACCCCAGATGCTCCCTGCCTCTGGGTTCCCATTTCCTCCTCTCTCTTCTGCAGACCTTGACTCCTCCAGCCATTTCCACATTTGCAAGCCCCCAGGACCACCAGTACTGTGAACATAGCCCATTCAATTCTCTTCATTGGCCTGCCTCCAATTTGCTTTCAGTCTCCTCCATCTACCATGTATTTTCTGTGACATTCCTGTACTCATGCCCCAGCACATCACCTTTATTGCTGTTGTCACTTCTGGGTTACTTCAGGCCTGTCTGACAGAAATGATTGTTCCTGTAGTTGTCCCCTCTATATAAATATATATACACATAAGAAGCACTTCAGTTGGCATTTCTGCAATATTTTTCTTCTTTCCTTGTTAATTACAAGCAGTTCCTCGCCCAGTAAAGAAGAAGGGATCTGATGCACATTCTCAGAAGTCTACTAGCAAGAGGTTGTCTCGGGATGAAACAAAGCGAAAAAAAAGGTGAGACCCCTAAAAGGAGAAATTCTACTTCAAATAATCCTGTGCAAGAATTTACCTAAACTTGGTCTATTCATTGAAAGATTCTTACTGCTTTTTTGTATTAGCCTTCTTTCCATCTGCTGCTTATCACTTGGAATCTCTTAACCTGCTAATGTCCACATGATCAGCTTTTTTCCCCAGATTTTGACTGGAAAAATATTATTCTTTTTCTCCTTCATCTGCTACCATTTTTTTTAAGTTGTCAAAACACCGACTAACCCTTAAAGTGGCTGAATTTTCAGGTGTGTCTAAATAGGATGTCTTCAGCATAGTCCACAGATTGATGAAATAAGCTACTGTAATAGTGAAAACAACAATTAAAAAAAAAAAAAAAAAAAAAAAAAAAAAAAAAAAAAAAAAAAAAAAAGAGAGTTTAGAAGAGAATTCCGAGAATCTTTTTCCATCAAAATACTACCTTTATATTGTCATGGTTTGGGAATGGTATTCCCCAGTTTTGTGCTCCTGCCAAAACACTCCAAACCGTGTGCTGCTTGCTCCCTCCCCTTTCCCTGCAGCAGCTGGTGAGGAAAATTGGAGGCACAAAGGGTGAAGATATGGGTGAGACAAGAACAATTTACTAGAGACAGCAATGAGATAAAAAAAACTAATGGTAACAGCAGCAATGTTACTAGCAAACTGTACAAGAGAGGCAAGCCATTCACATGGAATCCCTGACAGTGCTGTCACCCCATTTCCCCAACAGCAGGGACCCTTCCACCCCACAATGATGGGAGGTTAGAGAATAACCTCCAGGTCCTGGCCATATTCCCTCCTGGCTACTGCAGAAATAAACCCTGTCCTGGCCAGAACCAGGACACACAGAATACTAGTTCTACAGTTACATTTTTTCTGATTTTTCTTCAGTTTCATGTCTGTCACATGACTGACTAGCTTAAATCATCAGCCAGAGAAGGAAAACACTTGTGGATAGTTTTAAATTAACGTTTTTCCTTTGCAGTGGAAAAGGCAGAAAATCTCTTACCAGGGACGAGAGATACCAGATATTTGGAAAGAGGCCTTCAAAGTCTGAGTAAGTTGTGTATTTCCAGAAAAAGAAATTAATCTATTAAAACCCTCTTGTGTATGTATGTGTGTATCTATTTATCCATCCATCCATCATTGTGACCTATAGAGATCACCCTTGAATTTTGAGGTATTTAGCCTTGATATTTATAGTTCAAAGTATTTCCAGAACAGTTTCTTTTTGCAGTGTAATCATAGTGAAGATATAAGTCATCTAGTTCATTCTGTCTAATGTCTGAAGTGGGGGGTCTTATTAGAGCCCATTTTGTACATTTGTAAGAAGTGGGTGGGGAATGTAAAATATCCTCTTTTCCAATTATTATCACACCTAAGAAGAATATCTTCATTCTTCTGCTCAGTATTCCATTTAATAGGAATAAACAAGGAGCAAACAGGTTCCATTCCCCTTCCCTAAGAAAATGATCATATTGTTTCTTGATATCTGCAGCTGTACTCTAGAGAACTGAGATATTTTGTACATGCCATACAAAACTATTCAAGTTATTGCTTAAGATGTTTAAGGATTTGGGAATTTTATTCCATATTATGTTTCAAAATAATTCCAGTAAACAGCTAGACCTACCTTCAAATATTTTTGCCTTATCTAAAATGCATAGTAAGCTCTTTGGGCACAGGAATTTGGCTAAGATTGCTTTTTTTGTGACAGTGAAGTGGCAGTGCTTTCCAGTGAGCAATTACAATAGCTCCTTGTCCTGGCTGCATCTGAAGAGAATCCGTGCTAATATGGGGGAGGGTTCTTAGGCATTCTAAATATTGGTTTGTGTATGCTTTGAAAAGTGTACTAAAATTATCCTGAACAAAAGCTTTGAAAAACACTGAATATTGCCAGTGTGATTATTTAACAGTGTGATCAAATTTGTTTGTTTGTTTGTTTGTTTTTGGTTTTCAGTACTTTTAAGGGGATTATTATGAATATTCTCTGGAAAGGTAACACCACCTTGCTCTGCCTTGGTGAGGTAAGAAAATGTTCTTTAGTCAATTCTGCTTTCACAGGTGTACTCCTGTGTCAGAGAAATCATTTGATTCTTTCAATGTTTGGCAGATCATCCAAAAAATGTCCTTTCTTCTCCTACTGTTATATACCTAGATGTGACATGTTTAAATGTGTTATTAACATTTTTTCTGGTTTATCTTTCCCTTCTGTAGGAGTTCTATGGAGATAAGAAGAATCCTCCTATAGGAATACTTGAAGATCTGCCAGACAAATTTGAACATTGGGCAGAAATGCTCAGAATGAAACTACTGTCATACCAAAGGCAGACAGATGATTACTACAATTCCTGTCTTAGAGGTAAATTCATTAAATCAGTTAAGATTTGCATTTTCTTGTGTATGTAATTTTTCAGTATGTAAGCTGAACGTTGCAGTGACCAAGAATTATGTTGTTGTAATCCATCACACTCAGTGGAAAAACTCCAGTAAAGTTGACTTTACTGGGAATTGAGCCAATATTCTTCTTTATGTATTATCAGCTACAAAAAGTGTAGCAGAAGGGCACCTGACTAAAAGACCTGTACAAAGTCACATCTTTGAGCAAGTGTATATTTCTCAAAGCACGGCACCTAGAAAAAGGAATGTCAGGGATAGAATCTCAGTGAGAGAAAACTCCAGGCTGTTTGTGTCATATACATCCTTGTCTTTTCCAAAAAGAATTTCGGGATCAGTTGAAGTGGTTTGAGGAGGAGCTCTCTTCTGTTTCCCAGCTTGTGGTGGAAAGTCTTTTAAAAGTCCATGAGCAGAAACTCAGCTCTTCTACTGGCCATATTCAGCATCTCTTCAACAGACAGCTGAAAGAGTGGGAGAATGTGAAGGTATGTATCCTGGACATACTGGAATGCTTTTTAGTGTAACCAATGCTAAGTGCATCAGATTGGTAACATTCTATTTTTCTCCTTCTCACTGTTTGCTTCATCACTCTCTGCTGAGCTGAGCACAGCTTTGTTTGCAGTTAGTCTGGTTAGTTCTCCCGGAAGCTTTGTATTTTGTGGAACTCTGTCCCTTCTCTCCCAGCTTCCAGCACTGGGCTGCCTCTTTCTAACCTTCTCAGCTCTGCCTGTCAGCTGACACTTGGACTGTCAGCTCTGTGAGGGCTGTGACCTTGTGGTATGGCCAGACAGCTCCTACTGCATGGGACATGCACTCATTTGTAAGAACTATGATGTAGGGATAATGAAACACTATTATTTACCATCATTCATAAAAGAGGCATATTTTGACAAGTAGTATCAGAATGGAGAACAGAATCATAACAGAGATCACGCAGGAAATGCTACAGTGTCTTGAGATTATGTCTGAGTATTAAAAATTAGGTAAAAATTACCAATATAGAGATGTAAAAAATATCTTACTTACCACACAGTAGAAGAGATCATTTTTGTTGAAAATAAATCCCAAAGTGAGACCAGAGGCCAGCAGAGAGGCAATTTGGTGCATATTGCACTGCAAAGCTTATACCCACACAGCCAAGAGGTAGCTCCATTTTCCTTGTCTTTCTGAACACCTTTATATAAAATGTTTGTACTTGACTTCTTCCTTTTTATGGCTCACAGTACATTCTTTATTGAAAGCGTTTCTTTCTAACATATTTCCTTAAAGACTATGCACCGGAGAAAATTACATTACTCTCTAGGACACCCAAATAACTCCCTTCAGCTGGAGGCTTTGTGCCAAGAGGAAATAAAAAGGCAAAAGGATCAAACTGATGGTGTTCACCTCAACACAAAGATGCTGCAGGTAATTGTAAAGCCCTTAATGTGAACTTAAATGTTGCATTTGGAAAGGAGGATGTACTTTGGATACTTTTTTCCTCCCCATCCAAAGGAAACTTGAATTTTTTTTCAGTTGTAGTCAATCCTGTTCATATATTGCTAAACTTTCAAGTGATGTACTGTCAGCATTAGAGCAGTATAGACATATATATATATGTACACAGACACAGACAGACAGACACACACGCACATGCACATGCTGGTGCTTAGACACATTGTAGAACTTACAGTATTTTGTATCATTCATAGAACCTACTGGCTATCAGCTTAATGGTGGGTAGGAGTATTGGCTGTGGTGGTGACATCCTCTGGTTGGTTCTTTCAATTCCAGCCAACAGATGCCTGGAAGAGTTTCTTCTCTCTGCTTTTCATTAGTGCAAGTTTAGTTTTCTAGTACACCTTTCTACACATTTACAAGATGAAGAACTGTAATAAGCTGAATTTACAGGAGAGATTCAGGAATCAAAATAGTTTTCCCCCTCTGCCCCCCAGGTTTAGTGAAGGTTGGCTCCCCAGCATTAAAGCCCTTTGTTTACTTCTCTCAGGCCATTTACTCCAAATTCCACACTGTCTGCAGAGTACACGTATTTTTAATTCCAAAGTATCCTCTCCTACTCCTAACTCTGCGTACACACACAGAAACACAAATACCCTGTTTCAGAATAACACCTGGACTAAGCACTTCCACCCAAAGTACCTGAATACCAAAATTATCTTCTTTGGCTAGAAGCTTGTTTCTCAGGTTTAACCCAAATGTGTAACTACTAGGCACCTATACACAAAACTCTATAGTTTTTTGAACTTTAGATAATCAGGCAGTGTTAAGAATACTGCGGAGACACTTTGAGACCCTTCAATCTGCAATTTTGAACCCAAATGCCAGGGTTTGATATTTGTGTAGTCTTTCAAAACCAAGTAAAAAGGGAAGGAGATGAAACTATCAAAGGAATTCCTCTCACTTGTCTCCAATGTTGCAACAGGATTGTGCTGCTGAGTGTGCTCAGAGCTTTTTTTCTGAACTGGCTGCCCTCACTGAAAAGCTCCTCTTGGACCTAGATGAAACCATCACTGTTGATGATGTAAAAGTAGCAGGTAAGAAAAGAAGAGATTGCTTGTTCAGGCCTTCTCTCCCTTGTCAAAGATTGCAGCAGTCTGTCCCTAGGAAGAGGAGGCTTTGATATGCCGTAGTATTTTAAATTAAAAGATTTGCATAATAAACCAAGAATGGCAAAGCTATTTTTTGAGTATGAGAGCATTGAACTGCACAATTACTCCAAAACAATTGTATTCCTGACATTGTTTGGTTTCTGCTGTTCTCGTTTCTAACATATCATCTGTTACCTCCCAGAAACTGAAATGTCTACAGAGAACACAGCAACTTTAATGCCCTGTAAACAAGCTGGACTTCCTCTAGGAGCCCCCAACGTGCAACAGTTAGTGAAACAAGGAAGGAGGTAGTATGTGAAGATACTAAACACTCTTCTGTCTAATTCCTCTGCTCTGAACTGATAACTGTCCTCACAGTTCTTTGCTGCACTTGTTGAAACTGCTGCTCAGCATTAGTAATGTCATTGAATTAGCAATGAGTGGGTAATGATTTAAAAGAAAGAATTGCAATGGATCCAAATAACAGTGAATTACATATAGTATTGGAAAACAATACCATGTCACTGCTATTGCTATGCCACTTCGCTGTCACTAGTTATAAATTCATTACATTCATCAATTCAATACATTACCTTCAGATCTATGAATAGTCATTCAAAATAAATTAATTCTATACTGTGGAGAGATCCTGATGCTTTAAAAGAAAAGGTGGCTGTACTAAACAAATATGTTCTTAGGCTAAACCTTTTGTGGAAAAAGAAATAACATTGATCTTTGGCACCTTAGTACAAGTCACATGAATTAGTATGATCTGTTCTCTTTTCTAACTTTTTTCCTCATGGTTTTTTTGGTTGGTTTGGTTTTTTACAGAAGCTGGCCAGGAATACCTGAGACTACTCTTCCTGACACTCCAGACTATACTCTTTGCAGAGGAACTGCATCAGTTTCAACCGCTAAGACTACCCTGAGCCATCTGGCAGTGGTGGATGCAAGACAAGCTGCATATAAGGTGGGTGTGTAGGGAAGGACTCCTGACTGGGCTGCTGCTGGTGTGGGTTTGGCTTGTTAAGAAGACAGTTCTAGAATTTTAGTTGTGTAAATTTTTAATGTACACAGTGTTTGCAGATCTTTAAGCCCTATTGCCCGTGTGTAGAAATCCTTTCTCGTGTCCTTTTCTTTGTGATACTGTCAGGAGCACACAGAGCTGGTTTCTCAGGGAGTCTTCCCATTCAGAGACATGCCAAAGGGGAATTGTTTCAGCAGAGAAGCATGGATGGTGTCAGAAACAGGACACTGCATTTTGGCAGCATCATAGTTCCAAAAGCAGCTGTGCCCCAGAGCCATTCCTGTCCTGCCTGTTTTCACTCACCTTTCTTTCTGAAGCTTACAGCTCCAGCCTTGGATCACAAAAGCTGATTTTCCCATAAAGGATGAAGAGCTGTAAAATACTTCATACCTATGTTATATCTGCAACTATCACAGATGACCGTTTGCACCATAAAAACACTCTTTCTTCACAGAGTCTGTTGAAAGAATGCAGAGAACCCTGAGCCTCTGAGTGGCACAGACAATGGTTTTCAAACCAGCAGTGCTCAGCAGTCAGGAAAATATTTTTATGTTAAATCACTTGGAGATGTGTTTATGTAATTGTACTCTCACTGAACTAAGTTAACATTTTTAAAATACCTGTTTTTAACAGGGGAATGTAAAATATACTGTCAATGATGGCAAATGCCATCAAAACTATCAATTTGCATGTATGTTTTATGTAGCTAGTTCTGGTGCCTAAGAACCTGATTACAGCACAGATTTGAAGGGAATGTGATTGTTTGGATACAAATGGTTTAATACAAATGGTTGAATAAAAGGATTGGATGTAGGATGCACCCGCACTGCAGGAGTATTTTCCTGCATGTGTGTTGCATTAAAAATGCAGTACTTTATGTTATGGAGCATGGACTCTTTAAGAAGACTAAAGTGCCTTGAGGTTTTTATGGTAGTCTACAAGTTTCTGTTTAGAGGAAATAACTTTTTAGCAGTTTTGCAATACTTCAGTTCATACTTTGGAGTTAAGAAGCTCCAGCAAGAGCCCGAGTGCATCCCCTGTTGGAGATGCATATTTGCGTCTTGAGAGAAGGCAACTCCCTACTCTTAGAACTAATGGAAGTGAGCTGAAGATCTTGCATTTTAGCAAAATCTAAACATTGCTGATAATGTAATTTCAGAAGTCTTTAAAAGGAACACAGCTAACAGTTAATTATTCATGTAGTTCTATTGCCAAGGGCAAAAAAAAAGTGGCCTCTATGCAGTCTTCTGACACAATGGATCAAGACCTGGATTAAGGCAAATAAAATTATATTTCATCACTACTACTTTTATCTTTAATTGTTGGGTTTTTTATACAGAAATACAGAAGTAAAGTGGAAGAGATGTTTGCCCAAATCAAGGAAGAAAGTGCAGCTCAGCTGCTGGCAATTCAGCGTTGGAGTGATTGGTGGGACGGATCTATCCGGAAGATAAGGCAACTCTACCTCTGAGATCAGTCAGATTTTGCTGAGCTCTGCTGGTGTAAATTGACAAGTTTGTATGAATGTCACTGATAATTTTTCTTTTATCTTACTAATCTGTTGCATTGAAAGAAGCTACTTTTTGCCTTTTGGTTTGTTTGCCCATGTTACCACTCTTGTTTCCTCATACACAGTCTTAAGACTTTTACTACATTCATCTTTACAATTTACATAACCACCTGGTTTGGCTTACAGTATCATCTGTTACCATTCACATGTGTTTGTGCACATGAACCCTTTGTGCAAGGGCACTTAATGTGTATTTATTAGCAGAGTTTACAGGATTTTGTTGCAATTTTGTCCCTGTGAGCTGGTTTTGTCTGAAAACTCTCCAAGGCATGAATGAGAACTATCCCTAACTAAGCACCGTCTCATCAAGGCCCCTGTGCCCAAGCACCTCTGCACAGAGACCTCTGATTGGAGGTGGCCAGCCAGAAAAAGATACACATTTTATGTTGTCTTGGTTCAAAAAGCTTTGCCTTCCCTTCCCATGCCTTGCCTTGCCTCTCCTACTTTGACCTTTTGTTGCCTACCCTTGCCTACCATTTTTTTTCATTGCCATGCCTTGTCTGCCCCTCCCTTGTCTTGCCTTATCTATCCCTCTCTTGCCTTTCCTTCCCTACCCCTCCTTTGCCTTGCCCCTCTGTCACCCCTTTCTTTGCCATGCTTTTCCTCCCCTTGCCCCTCTCTTTTCTCTCTCTTTTCCCTTTTCCTACCTTATATTGACTTGCACCTCCTTGCCACTCCCTGGCCTAGCCTTGCCTTTTTTTACCATGCCCCTCTTGCCTTTCCTTGCCTCCATCTTGCCCCTCCTTTGCCTTGGCCTTGGTTTGCTGACCCCTCACCTTGTCCATCACTCCCTGGCCATCCTGTGCAATCTTGTGTATACCCTTCCCGTGCTTTGCCTTCCCTACTCCTCCCTTCCCTGCCCCTCCCTTGCCTTGCCTATCCTTGCCCCATCCATGCCCCTCCCTTGCCTTGCATTCACTTCCCTTTCTTTGCCCATCCCACTCTTTCCCTTTCTTTTCCTTGCCCCTTCTTTGCCTTGCCCCTCCCCTCCCTTGCTTTACTTACTCCTCTCTTGCCTTGCTTTCCCCTCCATTGCCCTTTCTTGCCTACTCCCCTTGCCTTGCTGTCATTTTCCCTTCATTGCCCCTCCCTTGCCTTGCCTTGTTTTGCCCCTCCTTTACCCTCTACTGCCTTGCCTTCCGTGCCCCCTCCATTGCCTCTTCCCTCCCTTGCTTCTCCATTACTCTGCCTTTGCTTTTCCTTCCTTTGCCAAACCCTGCTCTTTACTTTCTTTGCCTTGCCTTAACTTGCTGTTGCTTTGCCCCTCCTTGTCTTTAATAATCGCCCCCCTCTTGCCTGTCCTTGCCTTGTTTTGCCCCTCCCTTGTTTGGCTTTGCCTTGCCTTGCCTTACCTTACCTTGCCCCTCCATGGCATTGCTCTTCCCTGGCCTTCCCTTGCCCCTTCTTTGCCTTATCCATTCTTGCCTTCCCTTGCCTTGTTTTGACTTGCTCCTTGTCCTGGATTTAGGTTTCTCAGTGAATTTATTCCCACTGTTATCAGGGAGACCCTGGAAGCGGAGGAGGTGGCTTTCTGGGTGTATAGTCAGTGGTCAAGACACAAAAGGAAGTGGTCGATGGCCCTGGCATTGCAGTGGAGTTTTGGAGCTGAGGAGTTGTGGCTGAGGGATGGGCTCTTCCTCTTGGGGTTTTCAGGAGTTGTGGTTTGGTGCTGTGGAAGGTCTGACCCCAGGTTTGGCTGCAGGTGGGTCCTTCTTTTGCTAGGGGATCCAGAGCACGGTGTGCTGCCTTGGAGCCAGGCAGTCTCGGCCTCATCTCTTTCTGCACAGTAGTTCAGCACCATGATCCAGCCTGTGCCTGCTGCTGTTGGCAGTGCCAAGACCAGCTGCTGCTCATGTGAGTTTGCAGGAGGAGCAGTTTTCTTCCTTCCCTCCCTGTGCCGGCTGCGAGAGGATGACTGCAGGTTTGCCGCCCTGGAGCCATTTGCTGCAATGGAGCTGCTTCCCAAAGTGTTCCAGCACTCCCTGCTGAGTGTACTCATAACTACACCCAAGAGGGGAAAATGGTGTTTAGCACGTGGGAAGTTTCTCTTACTGTTCTCTTGATAAGATGGGGATGTTTTCTAGTTAAGTACTGTTACTCCTTTTCCTACATTTTTGCCTGGATGCCCCATAATTTTGAAGTTACAGTAACTTGGGGGAAGAGGTCTTCTTTTCATTCCAGGATGGTTGCCATCTGCCTTGGCATGCATCTTTAAAACAGAGACAGTCCTCCCTTGCCCTTGTCCCTCCATTGTCTTGTCTTCCTTGCCTTGTTCCTGCATTGATTTGTCTTTCCTTGCCCTTTTCTTCCCTACCCTCCCTTACCTTGCCTTGCCTCTTCTTTGCCTTGCCTTTGCCCTCGCTTGCCCATCCCTTTCCCCTCGCTTGGTTGGCTTTGCTTTGTCTTGCTTTACCTTGCCCCTCCCTCGTGTTGGCCCTCCTTTGCCATATCGCTCCCTTGTCTTGCTCACCCTTTCCCTTGACTTGCCCTGTTCTCCCTGCCTCTCCTTTGCCTGACTGTGAGCTGTTTAATGTTCCACTGCTTTGCCTTGCTCATCCCTCCCCTGCCTTGCCTACACCTCCGTTTCTTTACTTTGATTTGACTTACCTGCCCCGCTGTTGCCTTGCCTGCCTTTTGCTTGCCTTGCCTTGGACTGCCTAATCATCCAGTGCATTTCCTTGTCCCCTCTCCCCTTCCTTGCTCCTCTACCTGTCCCTTACCCCCGCTTGCCTTGCTTTGCCCTTTCTTTGCCCCTCCCTTTACCCTTTCTTCCTTTGCTCCTCCCTTGCCCCTTTGTTCTCCTTTCCCCTTTCTTGCTTTGCATTGACATGTCCCTCCAATGCTCCTTTGCCTCTCCCCTTCCCATCCCTTGCTTGGCTTTTCCTTGCCTTGCCCCCTGCTTTTCTTTCTCTTGTTTTGCACCTTCCTTATCTTGCCCTTCCTTATCATGCCCTTGCCTTGCCTGACCCTCCATTTCTTTGCCTACCCCATCTTCTCCTTACCTTGCCTGCATGTCCCTCCCTTGACTTTCAGCAAGGAAATGCAAGGGAAAGGCAGGAAAGTGCAGATAATGGAGGAGTAGGCAAGGCAGTACAGAAGAGGTGTGGGGAAGGCTCCACTACCTCCTTGGGCAGCCCATTCCATTATCTAATCACCCTTTCTGAGAAGAATTTCTTCCTAATTAACAACCTAACCTCCCCTGTCACAGCTGAAGACTATGTCCCTTTGTCCTATCACTGCTTGCTTGGGAGCAGAGCCCAACCCCAACCTGGCCGCACTGCTGAGAGTTGTAGAGACCACTAAGGTCACCCTGAGCCTCCTCCAGGCTAAACCCCAGCTCACTCAGCCACTTTTCATAACATGTACACTTTTGACTCCTCATGAG
Organism: Sylvia atricapilla; assembly: GCF_009819655.1. Lineage (NCBI taxonomy): Eukaryota > Metazoa > Chordata > Aves > Passeriformes > Sylviidae > Sylvia > Sylvia atricapilla. Next base: position 7,632,133 of record NC_089148.1, read on the forward strand.
TTTCGTTGCTTTTCCCTGGACACGCTCCAGCCCCTCAGTGTCTGTCTGGCCACGAGGGCTCAGAACTGGACACTGGACACTCAAAGTCCCTCAGCAGCGCCAGCACAGGGCACAGCCCTGGGCCTGTGGCCACACCAGGGCTGGGACAACCCAGGGGCCATTGGCCTCTTGCCCACCTGGGCACACCTGGGCTCCTGTCCAGCCACTGGCACCAGGACCCCCAGGGCCTTTCCCAGTGGGAATTTTCCAGTCACTCTGGTCCAGCCTGGAGCTGCAGGGGGTTATTATGGACAAAGTGTAGGGATCTGGCACTCGGCCTTGTTGACCACCCTCACACCACTGGTGTTGGCCCATCCGTCCAGCCTGTTTGGGTCCCTCTGCAGGGCCTTCCTAAAAAAGCTTTTCCAGCTTTTATCTTATTTTTCTTTCTTTTTGCCCATTTTACAGTAAGTTATGTGAAAATATCAGGTTTTTTTCTTCTCAACATGTAACTTAACAAATATCTTGTTTTGAGGAATATTTGAAGCTGAAGTCCTATCTTCAGTTCACAGAGAGCTCTTTTTGCTCCTCTATAATTAAGTGGGTTGTAACAATGTCACATGAGACACGTGGTTCCATGAGGTTCCGAGGTGTCACAATGCTGTCATTGGTTCTGCAGTGTCACAATGGCCACTTGGTTCCTTAAAACTCCTATGCATCACAACGGACCATTGCTCCATGAGGCTGTGGTGTGTCACATTGGACTGGTGGTTCTGTGAAGCTCTGCAGTGTCACAGTTGACACTTGGGTGCCTGGGGCTCTGCTGGTTTAACAAAGAGCCCTTGGTTCCATGAGGATCATCAGTGTCACAGTAGACTCTTGGTTATGCTGTGTCATAATGGTCCCCTTAGTTCTGCAGTGTCACAAGGGACCCTCAATTCCATGACCTTCTGCAGAGTCACAATGGCCCCTAAGTTCCAGGATGGTCATAATGGTTTCCTGAGTTCCATGAGGCTCCAAAATGTCACAATGGACCTTTGGTTCCATGAAACCCCACAGTGTCACTGTGGACACTCAGTTTCATGAGATCCCACAGTATCATAATGGTCCCCATGGTTCCACAATGGACCCTTGCTTCCATGAGGTTCCACAGTGTCACAGCTGACACTCTGGTTTCACAGTGTCACAATGGACAGTTAGTTACAAGAGGCTCCACTGTGTCACAATGGGCCCTTGGGTCCCTTGGCTCCTCAGGATGACTCACAGTGGTCTCCTTGGTTCTGCATTGTCTCAATAGACCCTTGGTTCCCTGAGGTTCATTAGTGTCACAATGACCCCTTGGTTCCATGAGGCCCCTCTGAGTCTCAATGGCAACTCACAGTGTGTCCCTCTGTCACAATGGAGCATTGATCCATGAGGTCCTGCAGAGTCACAATGGACCCCTGGATACACTGGGTGCTGCTGTGTCACAGTGGCTCTTTGGTTTTATGAGGCCTTTCAGTATCACCGTAGTTCCTCGGTTTCATCAGTTTCTTTAGTGTCACAATGGTCTCCTTCATTCTCCTGTGTCACAAGGGACCCTCATTTCCATGAGTTTCCCAAGTGCCACAACAGGCTCCTTGGTTCTCCAGTGTCACAGTGGACACTTGGTTCCATGCAGATCTGCTGTGTCACAATGGAGCCTTGGTTCCATGAGGTTCCACAGTCTCACATTGGACCCTTGGTTACATGAGTCTCCTCTAAGTCTCAATGAATCCTTGGATTTTTGAGGTTCCTTAGTGTTACAATGGTCTCCTTGTTTCCACAGTGTCACAATGGACCCTTGGTTCCATGAGGCTCCGCAGTGTCACAATGGACAGACACTTGGTTCCATGAGATTCCACAGTATCACTTTGGTGTTCTTGGTTCCAGAGTGTCACAATGGACCCTGGGTTCCATGACACTCTGGTGTGTCACAATGGACACTTGATTCCACGAGGTTCCGCAGTGTCACAATGGTGTCTTTTGTTCCACAGTATCCCCATAGTATCCTCAGTTCTCCAGTGTCACAATGGCTCCTTGGTGCCATGACGGCCCATAATGTCACAATAGGCATTTGGTTTAATGAAGGTTCTGAGGTGTTACAAAGGTCTCCTTGGCTCTACAGACCCTGGGTTCCTCACAGCACCATGGTGTCACAATGGACTCTTAGTTCCATGAGATTCCAAAGCCTAACAGTGGTTGCCTTGGTTCCACATCTCACAATGGACCCATGGTTCCATGAGGCTCCTGTTGGTTCCTTGATGTTCTGTAGTGTCACAATGGACCTTTGGTTCTGATGCCTTAAGTTGTAGCTATCATATTTTCCAGATTCTGTACTGCATTAGTATGCAGAGGAAGCGGTGGCAGCTTCTTCCTAGCACCTGCATGAGGAGAGGCTTTAGACAGGTCCAGAGTCATGTTGGCTGCCACTGCCTGCTTGGTGGCAGCAGGGTCACCTGGCCAGCAGCAGGAGATTCCTCCTGACAGGAGATTCCTCGACGTGGAAGTTAAGACAAGATAACTTCTCGGCAGTGCGGGGTCTTGCAATAATCTTGGAATGGGTGGAAATTGACAGTGGTACCTGCAAGCAGTTTTTCTTCTAGTTTGAGAAGAGGAGGAAGTGAGGATATGTGAGGGAGAACAACATGGAGACACCAAGGTCAGTGGAAAAGAAAGAAGGGGAGGAGGTGCTCCAGACGTTGGTGCTGAGGTTCCTCTGCAGGCTGTGGTGAGGACCATGGTGAAACAAACTGTCCCCTGGGAATGCATGAAGTCCACGGGGGGTGCAGAGACCCACTCACAGCCTGTGGTGAAAGGGCTCATGCTGGAGCAGGGGGATGTCAGAGAAAGCCGTGATCCAGTGGAAGACCCAAATAGAGAGAGAGGCCTCCTGCTTCCAGAGATACAGAGAGAGGGTTCTTGCTTCCAAACTAGCGCAGTCTATCCTTAAAAAGACTGCACCCTATGGACAAATGACCCACTCCACAATAGTTTTACACAACTGTTTGCCTGTGGGAGGGACCCCACGGCATAGCAGAAAAAAGACTCCTCTCCGTAAGTGAACAGAAAAATATCTCAGGTGATGAACTGACTAAAACCCCCACGCCTTGTCTTCCTGCACTGTCAGTGAGAAAGAGGGAGGGACTGGGGAGGAAAAGGTCTTTTATAGGCTTACTTTTACTTCCTGTTATCCCCCTCTGTTAATAATAAATTTATACCTTTACATTTGAACCTGTTTTACCCTTAGAGTGTTTTTTCCTCCCAATCCTTGTCTCAGCCCATGAGCCCTTTGTTAATCTCTTTCCTCTGCCCAACTGTAGCAGAAAAGGGTAAGCGAATGACTCTTATGGGTGCCTGGTATTTGGGCAGAGTCAAATCATGACAGAGGGCTATGAGGTTTGTGAGAGCCATACAGTCTGTGAGATGTGTGGGGTCCGAGAGACCTGGGAAGGCTGGAGGGCTACAGGGACTGTGAAGGCTATGTGGGCTTCGTTGTCTTTGATGGGTGTGGGTGACTATGAGGTCTGTGGTGCTTAAGAAGGCCAGAGGGGTTTTGAGGTCTGTAAGGGCTCAGGTCGGTGTAGGCTCTGGAATCTACTGGTGCTGTGAGAGCTATGGGGGCTCTGAGGTCTGTGACAGCTGTAGGTGCACTGAGGGCTTTGTGGCTTATGAGTGCTTTGGGAGTTTGAGGTCTGTGGTGGCTGGGAAGGCTGTAGGAGCTTGGAGGAGTGTAAGGGTGATGGGCTGTGTCAGGGGATATGTGGGGTCTGTGGGGACTGAGATGTCTGGGCTATGGAGTCTGTTAGGGCTGTCAGGGTTCAAGGGCCTTGGAGGGCTATGGGGTGTGGTGAGGTCTCACAGCTTTCAGTTCTTTGGAGTCTGGGAATGCTACAGGGGCTGAAAGGGCTATGGGGTCTGTGAGGGCTGATATTGCACCGTAGGCTTTGAAGGCTGTTGAATCTCGGTGGGCTGTGGTTTGTGAGGTCATTCAGGGCTGTGAGGGCTGTGGGAGTTTTGAAGTCTGCAAGGACTGGGTGGCTCCTGTGATGTTTGTGAGGTCCATGAAGTCAGTGAAGAGTTGTCTTGGACTTTTCAGATGTCCAGCTGAATTCCATTCAGTCGTGCTTCAGTATGACTCAACATCAAGTTGTCCGGGCTCCTGGTAGTTCTTGACATTCCCCACAGAGATCTCTCTATTTGAAAGGAGAGCTCCCAAAATAAGCACTGTTCTTCAGGAAAACCTTCTTGAGCTCCTTTTTGAGCAGAATTATTATTTTATTCTTGTGTTTGATGGCCTTTTCCTACCTTTCAGCAGTGCAGTCACATTTTTTGCAACAGCAGATTGTCTCAAGACATTTTGGGATGCTTGGAATGCCTGTGTGTGTGGTAAGGGGCAGGTCACAAATCACTGTTGCCTCATTTTCTATTTGTGAACTACCACAAACCAAGATTTTCTATAAAACAACTGCTTTTCCTCTGTCTCCATCTCACTTTTTTGCAGCCAATTAATATTCCCAGCTGTGTGTAATATTTTATCACCTCACTAAATTACATCCTCTTTTAGTTCAGATCTTTGTTCCAACTTGTCATGACTTGTTCAATTCCAATTAGATCTTCCAAAATGATTACAGGGCTCACCTGGACAGGATATCTTCCACAAATGTGATAAAAATATTCCCTATCCTATTCCCTCACAGAAGCAGTTCAGGACTCAGGATGTAAGCATCTGGAAGGTCAACTGCAAAATTAACTTGATAATACCTTTGAGTGCCATTTTCTAAGCATTTCAACCTAATTTTGTGTAGCCAATGTTACTCGATCCTGCTTAGGAGAGCATTAGCTAGTATATTGTCAGAAGCCTTGGTGCAGTCAAAATTCCATAATTTGGTTTGGAGATGTTATTAATCTTATCAGCCAACGCCTTACAAATAATTTGCTTAATAATTTCTTCCAGTAAGTCGTCTGATAGAAAATAAAGCTGATTGGCCTCTGATTCTCATCCTTTTCTGTTTTAGGGTAGGCACTGTTTGCTTTTTGCTGGTCTCATGGAACCTCAGTATCTTTCCTGAGTTCTTGAAGGGAAGTGCTAACAGCCTTCAGATTACTTAACCATTTTTCTAAATGTGTTGTCTAAAATTGCAGATGATTTTTGTAAGCATCTTAAATAAATTGTTTCTTTCTGCAGTTTAGCTTGATCATTTTTTTTCTATGCTTTTATGTTGGGGGGTTTGGTAAAATTAATTCTCTTCACAGTGGCTGGTGTGGGGCTGTGTTTTGGATTTGGACTGTTCTCTTCCCCTGTAAATCATCTGGTTACAGCTGTTCTTTTCCTTTTTGCTATTACCCAAATATTGTCACTCATTCTCTACCCTGTGTCTCTTTTTTCCTACCTAGGCTTCCTGAACAAACTCTCCATTTTCAGTAACCACTTATGACCATTTATTCCTAATTCTGGTTGTGAATGTAATGACTTTCAGTTCCTCCATTTATTACCCACATTCATACACCAGTGTGCAGTGCCTGGGTACAGTGCCAGGGACACTTTCTTCTTATTCTCTATTGTAATATTCAATAAAATAATTTTCCTCCTCTCCCTGAATTCTTCTGCTTTCGCTATGCTTTTGCGTTTTATCTGAACCTGTGGTGTGATAAAAGTAATCTGAAGGTAATTTAATTTATACCATTTATAGACAAATAGTAAAAATTCTTAAATGGGGAGCTGGCCAGAGAGTCCTGCTTTGCTTTTTTGTTTCCTGTGAAATGCTCTCCTTTGCCTGCTTGCCTTGCCAGCTTTGAGACAGTCTTTTTACAACAGTTTAGCTCATAAAAGATCATGTAACAAACGAACTTCTCGACCCCAGTAACAAGAAAATAACCTAAAATCAATGCCCAAATGGGCATTGTACCAGGGGCAACAGGTCACAGCCTACAGGCTTTTATGCTAAAGTTGTTTTATTGAAGGCTGTGGTCTGACATTCCTTAAGATTTTGCTGAACCACATCTGGAATGGGGAGAACACCGACAAGCTGTATAGATGTTGTGGTTAGTTTAAATGTAATTTGTTTCACACACAACCCAACAAGACAGGCTGTCATAAATTAAACACATTTTATCTAAACGTAAACAACGGTGATATTTAATTAAGCACAGATATTACCTTTTAAATATTTGTTTAACCACACCAAACCACTGTCTGTAAGCAAACACAATCTACCACTTGGTGAGACCAGGGTACAAAATCTGAAGGCAAACTTAACTTGCTTTTTCGAAAGAGCACCACGATTTATAGGTTGCTTCCACTATCCTTCAGTTGTGGGTGAGGATTTTGACACGTTTCAATGTCTGCTGGCTGCTTTCTGACACTGGGAGAGAAGCATACATCACCATTAGCGTGGGCAGCAGCAGAGGGGAGGATTCTGCTGTGTTCAGGTGAGATCCACCTGCCTCCAGCTCTGGGGTCCCAGCACAGGAAGGACACGGACCTGTCGGACTGATTCCAGAGGAGGCACCAGCATGATCCTGAAGGTCACTTCCAATTTAATCATTCTGTGATCACGGGGATGGAGCAACTCCGCTGTGCTGAAAGGCTGAGAGAGTTAGGATTGGGAAAGAGACGGCTTTGGCGTGACCTCATTGTGGCCTTTCCTGAAGGGAATTTACAGCGGGAGTTTGTTTACAAGAGCATGTAGTCACAGGACACAGAAGAATTGCTTGCCACTAGAGAGCAGGGTTAGACTAGACATTAATTTCTCCCTGTGAGGGGAGGCCCTGGCACAGGGTGCCCACAGACGCCGTGGCTGCCCCATCCTCGGAAATATCCACGGCCGGGCTGGACGGCACTTGGAGAAACCCGCTCTAGCGGAACGGCGTCCGTGCCCACGGCAGGGGGTGGAAGGAGACGGCCTGTGAGGCTCTATCCAGCCCCAGGCACGGCACGATTCCCGCTCCGGAGGCTCCCCGGCCGTGCCCCGGCGCCGCGGCCGCGCCTCCCCGCCCGCCTCCCGCCGTGTCAGCCGTGCGCGCGCAGCCGCCCGCCCTCCGCCGCCGGAATGTGGGCGCCGCCGTGCCGGGCCTGAGGCGGCCGCGCCGGGCGGGAGGCACGGCCCGCGGGGACGGACCGCAGCGGTGAGCGATGGCGCTGTGCCCCGCGCCGGCTGTCGTGAGGGGCGCGGGCGGGGAGGAGGACGGGCGGGAGGAGCGGCAGCCGCCGGGCCAGCCCAGCCGGGTGTCGGGCGATGGTGCCCGCTGACCTGCGGCGCCTCCGCGGGCCGGCAGCGCGGGGCCGTGGTTCCGCTGGCGCGCGTTCTTTGGCGTTGGTCCGTGTGTGTGGAGTTCCTGGGGCAGTGGCGCCCCGGGAGGACAGGAGCTCCAGCACGGTGCGGGGTTTAACAAAATAAAGTTGTTTTCGTGGTCGGGAAAGGGAGAGAGCTGTGGGAGCGTTCATCTCCCTGCCTCCCCCGCGGGAAAAGTGAAGTCACTTCGCAGGAGCCCAGAGCAGTGAACCACTGTCCTAAATCCGCCTGTGTCAGAGTCTGCGTGTGTCATCGCGTTGTGTTTTGTTTGGGAGTGGTTTTCTTTTTTTCTTTTCTTTTGGTGATTTGCTTTATTTTTTAAGCACTCTTCCACTCTCTGCCGACCCGTGAGCTGGTAAAAAAAATACTTCTCCTTAGCTAAAAGTACTTGAAAGGCTGCGGATAGCATGTGAAGCAGGTCGGGCGCTGAAGGAAATGGACCTGGTGGCTGTCCCCGTGTGTGAGTCCCTGCAGTGTCGTGTGTACTTTGCTCCTGCTGTCACTCGCTCAGCCTTGCTGACACTGCTTCCTTGGATAGTGCAGTGGAAAAGTCATGTCCTACCACGTTTCACAGCTGGGTCAGAGTGTGTATCCATCCAGAGTGTGCCTGAGAGGGGGGGGAAAAAGATTAAAAATGTCAGCTCTTCTTTAAAACAGAGGAAAGTCTAGCGACAGTTAAGAAATAACTTGCTTAGGTAAGCATTGCTTGTCTCTCTCACTGTCGAGCTCTAGTCCCACAACCACGATGTTTCAGCTGAAACTTTCAGAAGGGCAGCTGTGCTGTCAGTTTCCAAACAGATATCTTGGTGACGGTGGGTAACACTTTGTTATCCCTTTAAATGCAGGAAAGGTCCTGTGGCTTTATTTAACCAAACCTCTGTGATAGAGGCCAAATCCCGACTGCCTGTCACACCAGCTTGGCTCCAGATTGTATGAAGGTTTACTGGGCGTATAAGGTTGGTTCTGCAAATTATGTCTTTGCGTAGGGTTTAAGTAGGATTGTTGCTAACTCTTGTTTGTGTGGGTTAGGTGGTAATAATTAAAACGATTAATAATTTACTTTGTAGTTTAAACTTGAAAAGACTACAAATACAGTTAAAGTAAACACAAATCGACTCCAGTGTTGTAAGAGTGCTGCCAGTGAGTGCCCAGAGGTGACCCAGCACCAGCTGATGAACCCCAGAACTCAGTGAGTGACAGAGCCTTCCACTACTTTCTTCTGGTTTAGACAGAGGTGGGAAATCATGCTGGGTTTGTTTTGTTTTATTTATTTGCTTTTTAAAATAACTGCTTTTTTTTTCTGAGAGGACTCTGGGGCTGGTACATATGAGAGCTGTAAAAATTGCTCTGCAGTGTTTGCTTTAAAATGGTTACAGTGAAATGTCTTGCTTGGTTTAAAATAGCATTCAGTCCTTTAAAAAGTGATTCACAGATTAAGATTTGGGGGTGTTAGTAAAGGGATTGCAGAAAGATCAAGTTTATAACGTGGCTCTCTGTGCTCCTGGTGTACTCCCCAGCGTTTCAAGACAGTCTGGGTTGTGGCTGCTCCTTCACTTCTCTCATCAAAGGGACTTCCACGGCCAGGAAGTGAGTAAAAAGAACTAATCTGGTTAAAAAAATGTACTTCTAGTTCTTCTTTTTCATATTCCCTGAGGTACTCTGATTACAACAACTTCCTGAGCAGCTCACTTGCCTGGCTGTGAGCTTGGAGATTGGCTCAGTGCAGAGGAGGAGGCCCAGTGTTGGTGGGGACAGAGTGGGGCAGTCACAGGTGTGATGCTCCTCAGCTGGGACTGGTTTCATGGTCAGGAAGTTGATGGCAGAAACCAGCACTGCTAGAAGAAGCTGCATTGTGGGTTTGTTTGACTTCAGCTGCTTGTGGTGAAGGTAGCAAAGCTAGTAAGGGTGGTGGCTCTTTTTGTTTTTCTGCTAGTACTGTCTTAGGTTGGTTATGAAGCCATGGTGTAATTTTTTATTTACTTTTGACAACACTTAATGGACTCAAGAGCCATCTCTGTGTCTGTGTTCTTCCATGGGCCCACAGAAAATGCTGTGGTTTTCTTCTTTACTCTCCTTTGTTCATGTGTCCTGCTCTCTGAACTTTTTGGTGAGTTCTTAATTTCAGGGAGTGACCTCGGCATTGTTGGGGGTTTTTTGTAAATTTATTCAGCTCTAATTTAAAAATAATTAGTTGTATATTGCTATTATCTCTGCTGTAAATAGGAAGGCTATTTCAAACTTGACTTACCTTAGTAATTACACACTTTCTGATTTCTAGTCTAGGTTAATTTGTCATGGGGATATACTCATTTTATGTACCCAGTGGTTTGATAGGTTTTATTGGCACTCTTGATCTTGGTAATAATAATAATAATAAAGGCACTTTTAACAAAAAGGATGCAAACGTGTGGAAATACACCATGGAAGGTTTGTTTTCTCTTTGGGCCAGCAGCTGCACTAATCATTCCTGTAATAGTTCTCGGCTTCTCCCCATGAATTTCAATCTTGACCTATTAAGTGAGATTAAAATGCACCTTTCAGGCATTAACACTGAGCTTCCTGGAGGTGTCCTTTTAGTGAAGGTTAAGTTGTTTTCAAGCATATTTTGATAAGATGTGTTTTTTGTAATTCATACCTTTGGCAGCTTGTTGCAGTCTCTCTCTTGCTCTGTTACACTGGTACAGCTGTTGAAGGAGCCATTATTGTAACTTGGATTTCTGAAAGGATTCTTTTCTTCTTTACCAGAGTCCTAGTCCATAAACAAAGACTGACACGTTTTAAAATTATTTATTTCACCTTTTTTCCTGTATTCTTAACTTTGAAGAGAAACAAAACCAATGTGTAGATTATTAGAAAACCTGTGTGGCTTTTAGGCTGTTTATTTAAATTTGCTGTCAGGAGTGTTCCCAGAGGGGACTTTGTGAAGCTGACAGACTAGTTTGTTGGGTGTGACTGTTTGTAAACAGAACATAAATGGGCTTCCAAAATCTGCTTAGTAAAATAGATTGCTCTGAAGGTAATGCCCTTGTTAAACATGTTAGATTGTGTCTTTCGTGGAATATTTCTGACTCTTTGGAAAGAGCAGCAGGGACAACTGTCTTTTTCATGTTTTTAAGTGGACGGAGGGGAAAAAGTAGCTTTTGCCACAAAATGAGATGGGTCATAGGCCCCTGCTTTCCTACTCTCATCATCCCTGTATCATGAGTCAGGATATTGAAGAAGTTTTAGATTTAAGGGTTTTTTAGATCAAGTAAGCGTAAAAATGCAGAATTTTTCTGATGCTGAAAACGTGTTTCCTGGTTGTGGGGGAAGCACAGCAGTAAAAGGGAAAAAGTTCTAAGGGCAAGGAGATAAGACACACGTACATTTCTGTACACTGGATGTAGGCTTACTGTATGTACAGGAGAACTGGAATTTTGAAATACATGATAAAAAGTAATAAGCCTGATGAAAAACCTGCTGAATGGAAATTTCTAATACAGAATAATTGGCAGGTCAAATAGTAAATTCTGAAAACAGAGTCATTTGGGTTGGCAGGGGCTTCTAGTGGTCATCTAATCCAGTTCCCTGCATATATTAAAGCAGGAATAATTTAGGTAAGATTGTTCCAGCCTTTAACACCTTTCTAGGTAATCTATTTACACATTTGACTGCTCTCAGTGATTTTTTTCTTTCCTCCCTCCCTTTAAGCTAGCTTCCTTTCCAACTTGTGTCTTAACGTGTCAGTGTCCATCATTCAGAGGAGTCCAGTTCCCTCTTCTGCACCCTTTCCTTAGAGAGCTGACAGTAATAAGGATTCTTTAGAGCTCTTTTCTTGACCGGATTGTGCAGACTCATTCCCTTGTAAACCCCTCGCTGTACACCACGTGCTCCTGCGCTCTGGCCAGCTTGGCCACTCCAGAGTGTGTGTGAGTCCTGCCGTGGGGAGCCCAGGGCTGGCTGCACTGCAGGCACAAGGTGTGAGCAGAGGGCACGGGGCCTTCCCTGGGCTCCTGCACACAGCCCACGCTGTGCTCAGCTGCCCTTGCCGTGAGGGTGTGCTGGGGACTTGTTGGCAAAGTTTTGTCTGGTGGCATCTCCAAGTACTCTGCTGAAGAAGTGACTCTTTATCCAGTTCATGCTCAGCCTGTCTCACCACACGAGGGTGTTCTGTCACTGATACAGGACCCAGCACTTGCCTTCATTGAACTTCATAAGATCTTGCCTTTTTCCAGCCTGTCCAGGTCCCTCTGAGTAAGAGCTGACCACTCCTTCCCCTTTGGTGTCACAGGAAACTTACTGCGAATGCAGCCTGTCCCATCATCTGGATGATTGATGAAGACACTGGGTGGTGCTGCTGGTTTCGGTGGTGATCTCCAGGGGATGTGACTGCAACTGCCTGGATGGAACTTGGTACAGCTGTGGCTGTTCTTTCACCTCAGCAGTGCAGGCAGATTCCCAAACACCTACCTCATTGCTCACTTCCCCACGTCTGTCTCACCAGTTTGGCTGTAGGATGCTGTGGGAGACTGTTGTTAATGGCCTTGTCTGTCCAGTGCTCTTCCATCATCTCCTAAGCCAGTTGTCTCCTTGCAGAGAGCTCTAGTGTTCATCAGGCACCAGTTGTCCTTGGTGAATCTATGCTAGCCAGTCCCTGTCATCTTGTGCTTCTTGAGCAGGGAGATGCCTTCCAGGAGGACTTGCTCTATAATCTTCTCATGGACTTAGGTTAGGCTGGCTGAGCTGTAGTTGACTGGATCCTCCTCCTTGCTCTTGAAACTGGTTGTGATATTTGCCTATTTTCTGGCCAGAAGGAACCTTTCATGGCCTTTCAAAAAGTGGTAGAGTGTGGTATCTCAGATACACTGGCCAGTTCCCTCAGGATTCTTAGATACATCTGGCTACATGGATTGTAAGTTTCCAATTTCCAGAAGTACTTCCAAACTTCGTGGTTCTCATTTGGAGGGAACTTCTTGCTCCAGCAGATTGCTACTGCTCAGGGGTCTGGAAGGCTTCTGAGTGGACCTTGCTAGTAAAAACTGGGGCAGAAAGGATGACATGTATGTCTTCTTTTTCCATGTACTTTGTTAACAGGTGACTTGTTCCACTGAGCACGCAGAGCACTTCTTCCTTACCTTTCCTTCTGCTGCCAATGTTGATTTTTCCTAGTGCCATCCTAAAGCCTGTGTCTTTGGGCTGCCCTTAGGTAGCTTCTCCTGCCTGCTGGGTGCTTGTGAAGCAGAGATCAAAACTTCTGTATCTGTAGTTATGTAGAACTTTGAAATTAGTAAAGTGTTGGTTAAGGCATGATTCTAACCTCAGCTTGTTGTGGTTGAATGGAAGATGTCAGTTCCTCCTAAGCAAGCAGCAAGCATTATCAAGCTCTTGTATGGAGGGGTGAGTCCTGCCTGAGATGTGGAGTGCAACTTGTACCAAGGGGGCAAAGCAATGAGAAAAATGATTCATGTCTCTTTTTTTAATCATTAATTTTCTTTCCCCCATCACTAAAATAGCTAACTTTGTGTAGAAATTTTCAGCTTCAGTGTATGCCCTTCTTTTATTGAAAAGATGTAAATATTTAACAGCAAGATGGGTGGATAAATACTTGATGCCATCTGTACTTAAATGCTTCCAGTTGAAATTAATTTAATTATTTTCTGTTGATACATAGATCCATTTTAGAAATCATTGGGATAAACTAAAATTTTGGAAATTGCGGCATTTTTTTATTCAAGAAAAGTAAGGGAATGCGTTCTTGAGTTACAATCTGTGTAGACAGTCTGAAACAAAGTTCTTGATTAGTTTAAACCCTCTGCATGTGCTTGATGTATCTTGCAGTTTCCTAATTGGTGTGATTTGTGCTGATACTCTGGTGACTCAGTGGCATCAAGGTAAAGCCTTGGGTATGTCAGTTGTTCTCTGGCTGTTCTGTCCAAATAGAGCTTTGGTATCTGTTTGGACTAGAAATACCCTTCTTAGCATGGCTGGGGGTTCTGAGGTGTTTCGTGGTATATAGTAGAAAGATTTTGAAGTGGAGTTACACTTTCATGCAAAATAGCTTACCTTAACGATGGTAATGAATGATAAAATTATAATCTGCACATTCGGCTTCATGCGTGGTCTTTGGTTTTACATTGGGCTTACTGGCAAACTCTTAAATAGTAAAGCCCATTACTAATGATGGTGGACAACTTCCTATCCTCATTGCTCAAATTCTTGGTGTCTCCCACATAATTTCTAACTAGAAATCTCTAACTGGAGAAAAGGTAAAAGGGCAGAGACAAGGAAAGTGAAAGGTGTTTCTGAGAAGCAGTAAACTGTCAGAACAGGATTTCAGTCAGTGAGTGAATTTAAGCGTGGATCTTGAGGGCCGTTTGCTAAATGGCTTAGTAAGGTTTCCATGTCACTCTTGGGCTTACAAATGGAATAAGTTGGTTGCTGTCAAACAGTGTATCAGTGACACAGGCGAGGAATGAAGTTGGTGTGAATGTGGCTGACAACAAAGTCCTTTCTCAACATGAGCTGTCAAACTTGTGTAGTAGTAATGCTTTTAATGAAAGGAATCAGTTTTGAGTAACCAGTCATGACCACTCCCTGGTCTTCTCTGGCAGGCAAATAAACACAGCTCTCAGAATGTCTCTTAAGTTTTGTGTGTTTATGTACATTTCTTTTTATTCTTTCATCACCAAAACCCCTGTGTGTTGTATTGCAAGGTGTGGTGGTACAAGTTTCCAGAAGACAGTAATTCTGGAACAGTCTTGAGGTTACACTTCTTGTCAGTGATAAGTGATGCTAAACCTCTGAGTTTCAGGGTGTTGAGTAAGGTTAGGTAGCTGTGCTTTCAGTTCAAGTATTGCTGACCTTTCTGATTAGGTCATGTCTGTTGTACATACCTAAGGTCACACAATCAGATTTTTTTGGGGTGGAAAGCAAATTGCAGATCTGTTGCAGTTGTACATGTATATGACTTAATTTCCTGTTTTGGGAGGAAAAAGAATGGGAGTTGAGGCTTTGTCCAAGAATCTTATTCAAAGGATTGACTTTTAGTGTCAACTGATTGTATAGGTTATTTTGACAATCTTTGCTGCTGTTCAGGGAAATGGATCCTGTTCTGGTAAACTGGTTTTGGTTTTAACCAGAACTGAATTTCCTCCTCTGTTCCCCACAGTGTTCATTTGAGAAGTAGTTGTATTTGAATTCTTTGCTTTTCTGTTCAGTACAATTACTCATGTAGTGTTACAGCTTCACAGTGCTGTAAGAGTGGCATGTTTCCAGGTGGGTTTGAGTGTTCTGGTTGTAACTTCTATACCAGTCTGCCTTTTCTGAAGTTCTTTCAGTGGAAAACAGTTTAAAGAAGTTCAGTTTAAATATTTTGACTTGATTGCTGCACTTTGCAGAGATCTGGTGTCTCGTTATCTGCTACTTCAGTCTAGTAAGTAAGTGCTTACTTATAAAATTTGCGCTTCTATGGCCTATGCAAAATATTACTGTTTTTTTCTGAAAATAGATAAAATGTTTTTGCTGAGATCCACAGATCTATAGCAGTACACACATTTGTAAAAATACAGACATGTATTTATGTTTTTAACAAATACATTACAATTTAAAAAATATGTATGTGTTATTTTCCTCTTTGCTTTCTAACTCTTTATTTTCATCCCAAGATTTTAATTAAGGGCAAAGGTTATGCTGTGGCTTTTCAGTGCTCAGTCCTCTGCAGGCAAATCAGTGGGAAAATAAAGTGCAAATATTCTTAATCTAGTGCTTTTCTCTCCCTGTGTGCATTTAGATACAAAATACAAGGTTCAGAATTTAGATTTAGTTTCGGTGGAGAAATTTAATAGCTGGCTAAAATTTGAAAACAATGTGGAATTTTTTCTTTTTATTTAAATAAGATATTGGTGTATTCCTGTTTATTGAGAGTTTAAATGGCTGCAAGCTGGTTTTTATTTTTTTTTTTCCTTAGAAGCTTGGAGTTTTTTAATTAGCTGTTACTGAGAAACAAATACTAGATTGTATGGTTTAGACTGACTGATCTGAAATGCATGTGGCAGAAAATGGACTTTTTTTTTTTCATTCCGTAAACCCTTCTTTTTTTGTTTTGTTCCGCTGGCGTATACTTTCATTATTTCCTGTTATTTTGAAGAGAACTCTCTAACGACTGGTTGGTGGCAGCGTTGCGCAGCTGCCCCTGGTGCTGGCTGCTGAGGTTGGTCTGTGTGCTGTGCATCGTTGTGCTCACGTTGGGGCTTGTGGAGTGAAGTGTGATCTTGGCAGAGAAGGTGGAAAGATTTGCAGCTTCTTGAAGGCCATTTTTCGCCCTCCTGCATCTCCCAGGTACTCCTGAAATCTGTGTATTGAACTTGAGTGTTAGTGAGCACAAGAGTGCCAGACAGCAGTGGAGTTGAATGAGCACTTTCTGTGTGTGCCAGCAGTTGTTTTTGGAGTCAAATTTCAGCTGGAACTTGGGTCAGACAGTCTGGTGAAGAAGACTGAAAAATTTTTTTTTTGGTCCCTTCTGTTTATGTAGACAGTTTGTGTTTGCTCATGGAGGTACGTTCACACCATCAGAGATGTTTTTAACCCTGCCATACTTGATCCTCATTGTTAAAAATTAGTGTTGGCAGCACAAACTTGCAAGAAGGCAGGAACTGATAACTAGAATTATTCTTGGACATAACTGTTAAACAATTCTGAGGAAACAAGTAAGGAATGGAAGTCAGTAACTGATTTTTACATTGTTTT
The DNA here is from genome assembly GCF_009819655.1 of Sylvia atricapilla. NCBI lineage: Eukaryota > Metazoa > Chordata > Aves > Passeriformes > Sylviidae > Sylvia > Sylvia atricapilla. The sequence goes on from NC_089148.1 coordinate 7,648,149, forward strand.
GAAGGTTAAATCTTACTGTTTATTCCTATTAGATGTGTATAAAAAGTGTGAGGGGAGAGGGGAAATGAGTTGATCAAAATGTCCAAGAAAATATTTTGTCAAGTTTCAAAACAGTAATGTGAAGCTGGAAGTTCTCCACAGTTGTCTGGAGTGCTAATTTGCTTTCGACCCTTGCAGCTTTCCCTTTCTGCTTCTTCTTTTCTTTCATCATATGGAGATATCAGTAAGTCAGACCGAACACAGAGGAGTCAGACTGAAATGTGGTTTAGAATCGAGCTTTTGATGGTAGCCAGAGAAATCAAAGGGTATAAGGAAACAAATGCCAGTGATCCTTGTTCCAGCAGTCTCCTCCAGTTTCTCTCTGGCTTTAGTGATTCTGGTTTTTGTTATTTCTGGCAGCAGTTGAGCTCCAGGGGTCTTATGGAAAGAGCAGGTGAGTTTCTGTGTCCATTTCCCAGGAAATTCATGGGAGGTGCCACAGCAATTCTGCATTTGCACAGTGCAGTTGTGCAGTTTATTTTCATTAGTTTTGCTGGGGCTTCTGAACACCCAACTGCTGACTTTGCACAGACTCAGCTCTGACTTGGGTGAGGGTGCTGGTGCTCTTCTAGGTCACACTTCACATTCAGGTTTGCATTCCTTGTACTCAAGGTGCTTTAGGTGTTCCATGGATTTGTTCCTGATGGGGCAGCACTGCCTGCTCTGGCTCTGAGGCTGATTGAGACACTCTGCCTTCAGGAGTTGCAATCTCTTAACTGTGTTTGACATTTCAGTAGCTTGTCCAGAACATAACCCTCTCATTTAAAGGAGACAGGGGTAGCATGCTGTAGTAATGCACCCCACATCCACAGCAGGTGCTTCCAGATAGGGAAAGAGTTTCAGTTTACTTTTAGACATTTTAGGAAGTTTAACTAGGAAGTTCTGTGGTTTTTTTGACAGTGATTGGCTCAGTGCCAAGAGAGAAGCATCTCTTGAACCTTTTTGCTGTTCTTCAAATCCTGCACCTCTCCCTATTGGCACCAAGAAAAATTGTCCCTCCTAAATCATTCTGTATTTAGGAAGGAGCACAACAGAAGTAAGAGGCTTTTTGGAGTGTTTCTAGCAGGGTGTCAGAGGTTTTCTTGGACACCTGTGCATGGTGTTTCATTTGTTTTTTTGTAATGTTTGTTATTTTGACATTTTCACTTATTAAACCTTTTGCTTTACAAAACACCTCTGAAGAGCAGTCTCACTAAAATTATTTTAAGCCAATCTGCAAGGGCTGGACCCTCAAAGATAAATACATTTACAGGTGGTTTATAAGACTCTGGCCACCTGTTAACCTACATCAGGATGCTGAAAACAAGGTTGTAGAAAAAATAGGTTTAAATAACCACTTCATAGAGCACGGCCTTTTGTCCTACTTCACCTTTCTGTGATTTTTTTTTTTACTTTAAGATTAGCTGCCTGTAACTTCCTCTCTCTGTTTCCTTAAATAAAAGTATTTTGTGGAAGTATTCAGTATGTAAACATGGATAGTAAGTTTTCATATCTACATTTAATGAAAACCACACATCATTTGTGTTGAAACTGATGGTACAGTGTGGTTGTATTTGAAAAGCTCTCTGAAAGTTTGAGAGAAAGAGATGCTGATTAAAAAAAAAGAAAAAAAAAGGCGTAATAAGCACGGATTTTTGAAGGCTTTTATGCAATCAAGTGCATTATCAAACTAGAAATACAATGAAACTCTTAGAATTCAAACTGCTCTGGATAGCTTGCCTCAACAGACTCATGGTTTGTTCGTGGTTGTTGGCTAATGTGAGACAAGGAAATTGCATCAAGAAAATTAATGACTTTTCCTGTATTTTTGCAAGATTTTTGCAGTTCTAGTATAAACAGCTATATTGAATGTTTTTAGGTGTACTTCCCCAGCAAGAGCTTATTCTCTGATTTTTATCCACTGTTGTAGATTAACCTGAGGCTTAGGCCAAAAATAATCCACAAGATTCATTCAATATTTTAAGTGAGGTATGTAAGAGCTACATAATCTGGCCAAGAGGCCAAGTTTATTTATTAAAAAAAAAAAAATAATTTTTTTTTGAGCCCAGTGATAGTTTAATCCTAAGAAGGATCTGAGAAGTCTTTTTTTGTTTTTAACATAGATTCTGTCTTTTTAAGCAATTCTGTTTACTAATTTGATTACTAGAAAAAAATGCAAAAGCAAATGCAAAACTTTCATTGGCAGCCCTGGATCAATTGATCCATTGACATCTTTTCTTATTTATAGTCATTACATGAAGGTGAATTTTTGTGTCTCTTTTATAATACTTTGAGACATATTTGTTAGCAGTTTGAAGGAATTGAAGGTAACTGCAGGCAGTGCAATGGAAATATCTCTGTATAACTTTTTATAACTTTTTTAATTACTTGCTCATATAGATTTGAAGGATACTTCCTTTAGGTCAAGTTTGTTTTTTTGGTGGTTTTGTTGGGGCTTTTTTTGGGTCAGAATTATAAAATAGTCTTAATTGTTTATTAACTGTATGAACAAGTTTTTGTATAGGAATTAGTTTGATTGCTTTAATACTACCTTTCCAAGCTGCAGTTTTTACTGAATTACTGAAGGATTTTGAAGTAATTCAGTTAGTGAATTTGATCACATGGAGAAATCACCTCAAGGAACACACTGTCATTTAAAAAGCCAGTAAGTCTCTTTCAGTTAAGGAGATGCACAGCTCATACCAGCTCCTAAAAGAGTTTAGGTAATGCCAGAGACTTTGAACAGTGATTTGAATGTTGAGGCAAAACCTTGATTTTTCCTCCTCTTGGTCAATGTAATGAGCAAAGTGGTTTGCTTCTTCAGACTTCAGATGGAAAAAGCAGAAAGTGAAGGAAAGCCTTTACTATTTTTATTATAGTGTGACTAGGGGGATAGAGTGATGTTAGTACTAGATATGTGTGATTATTTATTGACCTCTTCTAACCAATGGAAGATCATCTTTCTGTTAAGGAAATGGTCTTATTGTCTCCTATGAATTTCCATTCTTCATTTTCTAAGACCTGTCAAGGCCTTTGGAGTTAACAGCAGAGCTGCATTGTGGAATATGTTTATGGAAACTTGCCCTAGCAATGTGAAATGCCAGCAGATGAGTTGTGGCATGGTCAAATAAAAATGAGAGCGGTGGTTGAACCAGTGCACTTGGTCATACACAGAACTGGGAGGGACAGTGGTTAGAAAGAGGGATATTTGTTGTTGCTTTTCCTTGCTATGCACATTGTTCTGTTTTTCTCAGCTTCAAGCCAGGTGACTTTCAGATGTTTCACTTTAAAATAACTGTGGTTTCTCTCTTTGTCTTTTCATGTTATGTCTTAATATTTAGATGTTCAAGTGACAATGTAAAATCTTGGTTTCTAACCTAAGGGGTTTTAAATGTATGTGAAAATTTATTTTAAATGTAAATGTTTATTTTTAACTTTTGTGGGAGTATTTTATTTTTACCAAGAAGCTTGGTTTTGTTTCATGTTACAAAGAAGGGGGGTTTGTGCTTTTTAAGTATTGGGGACACTGTTGAAACTACAGCAGAAGTCTAGGTATAGCTGTCAAATAAAAACTCATAGTCCTTGCAATTTTGGAAAATCTGTGACTGAACTAGGAAAAAGGCACCTGGTGGCATTATTCATTTACAACTTGTGATTTCCTTGGACAGCTATTAGAATGAAAAAATGTAAGATGGAAAAAAAAAATCTTGGGAGACTGAGGTTGGAAAGGCTGATGAAGCGTGGTCTGGTCCATGGCACAGGCAGTGCTGCCCTGACTGCAGGTTACAGCTTCTGACAAACACTGGCTGCAGTTTTTAGGAGAAAGCTGCCTGATGAGCTTAAGAACAAAACACTGTGATTTCAAGTTAAAGCTGCAAAACCTCGTATTGCTGGAATGCACATTGCAAACCTCAAGGTAATAATTGCCATAACTTCCCGTCCTGCCTTGGAGGAGCAAGGGTTTTACTTACCCTTGAGGCATCAGTATTTCTGCTGGGTGTTGGTGACATTGTGACACAGGATAAGGCACCAGTTTGGCAGGGACAGGGGACTGGCACCTGGGATCACTGCTGCCTTGTCTCATGCTGCTCTTCCGTATGGGCTCTTTTGCTCTACAGCGTGTAATTATTTCTGTACATAGTAGCATTCCTGGTCGAAATACCTAAATTATTTAATGGACAGAGGTTGTTCTATTGACTGCTTTAGACCAACACTGTTATTTTTACAGTTAGGAAGTAAACCATTAAATAATCTCCTTTTAACAAGGATTGCATTATGCTTCTGCTTTCCTCTGGAATATAGGTCATTGTATTTTTGAGTGATGATCCAGTTTGGAAACTTGGCTGGTGATTGGTTTCAATTTGAATGCTGCCTGCAAGCATCATGTGGCAATGACAGAAAAAGCAACTTAGGTTTGCCAAACTCCAGCTTTGAAAAATTGCATACTCTTACTTGCTACTTTATTTTTTCCAAAGTTAAAAATTAATTACTGGCTGCAGAAGTTAAAGTGTTAGTTTTCAGTTGGTGTCAAGGAGACAGTGTCAAAGTGTACTGGAGTTGCTTTATCCTTGAGGCAGAATGAGTTATTGCTTAATTGAGCAAACCTGTTTTCCAGAACGTGATGTATAAAGTGCGGTTTGTTGGTTTATTTTTGTTTTAAATAAGATACAGATAAAGAGAGGTAACATCTCTGTAGAGTAGCAGAACACTTACCTGTTACACTCTTTGGAAGGGAATAAATAGAGAGGAGAAAGTGTTTAACCAACCTAAGGAAATACATTTTATTTTCAGCTGGTTAACAGAAAAAACTAATTGGATAAAGTAACATCAACTATATTTTTAAACAGCATGAATCAGTCTGTGGCAGCAAGAGGCAAGTGTGTGGTTCTCTTCTGTGTGTGGACAAGTCTTAGGCCTGAAAATTTATTTAAATGTTTGAAAGAACACCACCAACCTTGTTTTTAACTTTGTTTTGTCGAAGGTGTAGCTTGTCATCCATGACTCCTGCTTGCTCAAATTGTACAAATAAACAGAAGGAATCCCCCCGTTTGCTGGGAGGCTGCCTCTGTAGCCAGCAGCTCTCCTGATGTGCTTTCTCTGAGCTGGCATTTCATCTGGTGTTCAGGATGCTTCTGCCACCCAGTAGGTACATTTTAGGGGTTGAGATCAGTGGTTTCTTTGTTTTTGCAGTTCGCCTCGCTTGAGTCATGCTCCAGCTCAGTACCAACCGTATGCCCACCATTCCTCTGGAAGGGTTCTTCACCTTGGTGGTTTGAAGCTAAATAAAAGCAGTGCTTTTTCCCTCAAACAACTCCATACTGTGACTGTGTAACATTTAAGTGATTCAGTGGGTTATGTGTAACACAGATTCAAGTCAGGAAAGCTGGTACTCTCCTTTCCAGTAAATGTCTCAGTATTCACGCTGAGGTGTGTTTGACAAGTGCTGCTTATCGTTTACTTGAGGAGATGCAGATGTCGTATGTTTTTGAAGGAGAACAGACATTCTCTTGTTTGTGTGGTTCTCTTTTGATTCTGTTTTCCTTAAGTTGCCATTCTCTGGCCATGAGATTGAAATGTAAAAAGAATCTGGAAAAACCTCTGTATCTAGGCACCCGGTACAACAATTCCAAACAGTTTGCCATCATGAACAGACTAATTATTTGCTGTTGGCTACGTAATGGGGGTTTGCTTTCTCAGAGGAGAGAGTGTTGCCAAAATAAGTCAGTGGTTACTTTCTAGTTGTGGGGGGTTTTTTGCTTTATTTTTTATGGACTTGTTTGTTTTGTTTTGTTGTTGCGGTTTTGTGGTTCGTTTGGAGGGTTGGTTTGTTTGTCTTTTAATTTGGAAATATTTTTGTTCTTACCAGAGCTTTCCTTGAAATAGGAAGGATTTTTTATGTATGTATATGTACGTGTTTAAAATACAGTGATACAACTCTATTGCCTATTAGGTTGATTTTATTCCTGGGAAATAGTATCAGTAAGCCAAATAAATGACTGATTGTTCTTTCCATAGTGCTTCACTGCCAGAGATAAGACTGGGAAAAAATTATGAGTAATACAACAGTTTTTAGTATGAGCACAGAGACAGTTTCTCACAAAAAAATTACTCAGAGAAAAATTGAGATTAAAGTTGAAATTGAAATTGTAGTGCTGTTGGGGTCAGTGAGAATGAAACAAACTGATTTTATGACACGTAGAATTTTCTTCTGCAAATGTCACTCAGTCAGTAGAGAAGAGGGTTTTGGGGCAGCTGGTGAGCTGTACCTGCCTCACCATAGAGAGTCATAGGGAATTTTATCGGGTTGGTTAGTCTTTCAGTGAAGAAACATTGAAAAGGTAAAGCTCTGTGCATCTGCAGCACTTCTGGCTTTCTGGGGAAGGTGTCCATAAAAGGTAGGGAGCTGGCGGGTGGGAGCCAGGGTGACACAGAGTTTTAATGCATTTCTGAAAAGAAGATGCTGTGGCTGAGCCCCTTGGTTATGTGTCCGTGTGTGTGGAGCTGTCCATGGCCTGTTCCCTGAGGGGCAAGTTAGAGAGTCACCACACCACTTCAGTAATCTGGAAATCTGAGTCATGCTCTGATTGCAAGGCCAGTTAATTTAATGCTCCTTTTACCGTCATGCACTGTATCCTGTAGCTCAGAAAAGGGAATAAACCATGCCTTTTGGTGTGTATTTCTACTTCAGACTTCAGTTAGCAGAAGATGAATTTCTGCATAGCTCTCCTGGACCTTCCTCTTTTCAAAGGTCCCAGAGATTCTCTTGAGGAACCATAGTTCTGAAAATAGGTATAACTTATTTCCCAGGTTTTTGGGGTTTTTTTTTGTAGTTTTGAGATTGTCAGGCAAAGTGTATGGCCTTAAAGCCTGCCTTTAATAGAAGCCTGTCTGTAATACAGGATGATTTTGTTTCTCTGCTGAAAAAAAGGTATGAATTAGCCTTGATTGTCTTCTTTCAAGCAGGTAAGAAACGTCCTTTCCAAACATGTTTCTTGTTGCTTACTGAAAATAGGTCAACCTTTATCTTCCTTAATTGCTGTCTTTTCGTATCTCCACATTTTCTAATTTTTGGTACTTGTAATGCTGGAGCAAAATATTTTTTTTTCTTTCCACAAGCCAACAGTGACTAGAGCAGTAACTTTGAAACATTTGTTGAACACAAACTGGAAGTAAATACAAAAATATCTGGTAACTGCTTCAGAAGACTGATTCATGTGAAAATATGTTTACTTTTGGAGAACAGTTTGCAGAGGAAGTTTTTGACTCTATCAGGTCTGCAAAGCAGTTTCCTTCTTGAAGGGTTAGTGGCTTTCCAGGGCCTTTGAATCTTCCCCTGTGATGATGAGTGTGTGTTGCCAGCAGTGCCTTGGCCTGTGTTGCTCTGCCCAGCCATCCCATGGATGTACATCCATGCCTCGGTGTTTGTGTTGTGCATGGGATGTGTTTTTGCAAGTCTGGATTCAGTGTGAATACAGGGAAGAGCTGTGGAGGGAAGGAATCCAAAGCCTTGCTGTCCTGTGTCCTTTTCTCTGATTCAGTGCTGAATCCCCTGTGTGTTTTAGAATCACTTCTCTTCACCTTCTCTGGGTCTTTAATCGCTTAGGCTGCTTTACAAAGGCAGCTGGAGTGAACTTGGGATGCCCCTCTGGAATGACGTGGGGAATGAAGCTGCTGGGTTTGAGCCTTCCACAGCTCAGTGCTGTACATATGTGAGGGTGAGTTCTCTTCACTGCACCCAAAACAGTCCCAGTAGTATGGCTTAGTTACCTTTCATCCAGGACTTTGTATGAGCAAAACACTGGGAGCTGATGTGCATCAGAGGCTGGCTTGACCAAAACTATATGAGAAAAAGCTCACAGAGAAAAGCAACAGTTTTTCTACAGTTCTTGTGTTGTCCCTATGGCTTAAAATATATTTTGGAGCAAGATCCATATACCATACCATACTTCCACACACACTCTCTCTTAAAACTATGTTTGAACAACTTCTTTGGTCTTGAAATCTCTTAGTCAGGAAATCTTTTCTGAAACTCTTATTTTTAAAAAATATAATTCTTTTATCATAGTGGGCTTTCTTTCACTGAGTTTAGAAAAATTTCCTCCCATGTATTTGTTCAGGACTTTTTGCATATGTGTGTAATATTTTTTACCAAAGTATGGGGGAAAAAACCTTTTCTACAGGAAGGAGCGTGGCTGTTTAAGATACCTCTTTTGTAGCAATGACTTCCTCACAGCAGCAGTGCACACTTCCCAGTGTTTCCTACTGGGAAGAGAACTCCGCCAGCAGAATTTGTTGTCCTCTTTTGTCATTTTTGGAGGAGCTGCTCTGACTCCTGGCTCTGAGGATTTGGGAAGGTACCATCTGATCTGAAGTTCCAATCCATGGATCAGCAGCATTGGCACGACAGAGAGTGTATTTTTTGTTTGGAGCTGAACTCCACCAGCAGCTCAAACTGGACTTGGAGCTGGGGTAGTTGAAGTGCATTGAATTTGCTCTTTCCTGTCATTGACTGTCAGCTCCTAACTGCTGGTTGCTGCCTTCCCAGAAGCTTTAGACAGTAAAGCAAATGCTGAACCTCATTCTTAAGAATTCTGAGCCAGCATTCAGCTGTTGAGGTCATCAGGGAGTAAACCTGATGTGATTGTGGACTGATCAGCTTTCTATATGTTCTGACTAATGCAATCAGAAATAAATTCTTATATTCTTAACTTTAAACTTTTCCTCAAAAAGGACAAAACATGAGATCTGGAGTTTAGTAGTAGGAGTCTGTTCTTAGATTTTGTTCATGTCTGGTAGGTCAGCTGCCATTTTTCCTTTATGTTTGTAGGAAAAGAGAGGTTTGAAGTGCATAATTTGGTAATGAGTGAAAAAGAGGACTAGAGCCAACAACACAAGGGAAATGAGAGTGACCATCCACTGACTGCAGGTGACTGGAAAGTCCAGAATGCATGTGTTTCTCTTCTTGTTACTAAAGAATAAAAAAGCTTCTTCAGATGTCTTTCTCTTCCTCAAATAACCTTAATGCATGATTCTTCTACAGAGGTTTTTATTTTTACTGCTTTTTCTCAAAAGCACTTAGCTGGAGTATTAGGTCATGTGTCTTTATAATGAAAAAACAGAATTTTTTTTCTCTTTAGGTAGCTTACTACTTAAGGTAGCGTAAAGCTCAGTAATCTTCATTAGAATTACAGCTGTACCCTGGAGTAAAGTTCATGTCAGAGTTGAAGTTGTTCAGTTTGAAGAAATTACTTGTTCATGATTTTTGGTGTTTAGTTTGTCTCTGGCTATAAACCCTATTTTTGGTCAAAGACTGATCATAAAGTACAGTGTATAAAGCTTTTCTCACATGCCTGATCCCCTCGTGTTTGTGTTTTACTGCCAAACTGCAGCTGAAGTGACTTTGTTGGTACTGCATTTGAAAGGATGGAGGAACACTGACGGTAGGTTGGAATTGTCTGGAATGAAGGACTGCAATTAGGGGTTCTGGGGTGCTAATTGATCCAGTTAATATAGTTGTGTATAGAAAAAGCTGTGTGTCTGCACTGGCTGTGGTGGTTTAAACTGGTTGTAAAGGCAGGCTTGGAGTACACTCTTAAACTCATTAAGGGCCTTGTAACTCAAAAGTAATTGCAGGAATGTGTATGGTATGCTTTGAGAGTGTCTGACCTGAATAAGGAGCTCCTCAAAGTCTTCTAATGTTTATAATATTTCTTTACTTTCAGATTAATATTTAGGAAGTAGAAATTCTCTTCAACTCCCTTTACCCCAATGGGGCAAGAATAAGTGTGTCACACTGCTTCTGTATTTGCATGACCCTACTTTTCTTTGGGTTTATAAATGGTACATTTCTCCTCGTTTTATTATTGGAACACTGCTACAGAAAGCATTTCATAGTTCATATGGTGCTTGTTGGTTCTTACTTCATTGCAGAAAGAAGAATTGGTAATAATCTAATGTCAGCAATCTGCATTTGACTTTGATGACAAATAAAGTAGAACCATCTTACATCACAGAGTTTCTGTGTTACTCTCCCATAAGTAAGCTCAAAAATTAAACTTAAATAGACTAAAAACCTGTTGAAATAGGATATCTTGAGTTGATGTGCTGGAAGTAGTGGTTGAGGCTTCATTTTTGTCATCACGAGGTGCAGCCAGAAGAGGTGTGCAGTGGGAGGAAGAGGGGCCTCTGATAACCTGGACCTTTGCTCCTAATGTGGCTGACAGTGACTGTTCTCTTCAGTGCTGGTGTCACTGCAAAGATGGGGATTCTTCAGGAGATTCTGTATTTGGGGACCATAGCTGATGGCCTTTCATTGCCTTCAAAGTGTTCTGTAATAGTTGACTTTCATATAGAGGATTTACTTTGAAATTAGTATTTGGAGCTAGACTTGCTGTTTATTGCAAACAAGCTCTTCAGCAATGTTTTTATGCTTGTTAAAAAACACGTGGAGTTAAATAAACTTTTTTGTAGCGCACTTAAAATCTTGTGTAGTAAAACCTTGTCTTTCTCTTGCCAAGAAAATCTTAAAAGCAAAGATGCTTTAAAAAATTGAAACAACATCTACTGCAGCAGTGTGTCCGATGTGTAGGCTGGGTGGAACCCAGCTTGCATCATTTGTCAGGAAAATATTCCTGCTGGTGAGTTCATGGATGGTCTGGAGATGGGAAAGGTGTCGGGGGTGTTAAACTGTTCATCGCTCTGAATATTCTAGCTGTTGTTTAGAGGCTTTTTTTTTTAAGGTGAATTCTAACAAGGTTTTATGCTGTACAAGTCAGTTATCTAAAGAACTTGAATTCTTTTTTCTGGGATTCCTACATACCTTCACTGGGTTGATGAGTAGAACTGTGGCTTGGTGAGGGAGAGGGAAGAGCTTTATGAGACATTGCATATAAGTTATGCCAAGCCAAGTCTTTGAAAGGCCAAAAGCATGTTGACTTTTAGAAATAGAAAATACTTCAACATTGAGAATTATCTAGTTCCCACACTTGCTTTTTTTGGTTTGAAATTGCTAAACTTTCTCTTTCTGCTAACATGGTAAGTAACAGCTGTTTGAAATGATGGAGAACATGCATGTCCTTGTTCTTTTGTGTGCTGTTTTTTCTGGTTCCCTACAGCAACAACCTCAGTCACCATTTTTTTCTTATCACTGTGTGGTTGGGATTGGAAGAGAAGCAAGTGTGGTACCATTCTGCTCCTGGTGCTACTGGGAAGGGCAGGGTGAAACTTACCTACTTCTTTTTCCTGGTCACAGCAGATGTGGGCTGAGCTGTCCCTCCTTGGGCATTTCCAGCCTTGCAAAGGTGACAGTCACAGATTTTTCCTCCTGTGCTGTGTGTGACTCACCTGAGCTCTGAGTCTTAAGCACAATATATCCCAGCACTCAGCCAGAGCAGTATTTTTCAGGAAACTGGAAGCAAGCCATATGTAGAAGTGCATGCTCTTTATAAAGTTTATAAAGTCTGAAAATATATTTTCCCCCTTTTTGACACAGGAAATATAAAAATAGATACAATTAAAATACAAAAAAAATCTAAGATTCAGCTTTTCGGTCTTTTCATTCTCTCAGCTCATTCTCTCTAAAGAATGAGGGAAGATGTTCTGAGTTTATGTAGGTCATGCTGTCTTTATTTGGTGGATACCTACAGTAGGTGTTCTCATACTGGCATGCTGGGAATGTTTCAGCTCTGTATTTATATATGAACTTGTAATGTGTGGGCTGGCCATTATTTTGCCCTTTTTCTTTGTTTTTAGATTTTTTTTCCTTGTGCAGACATGGGTGAACTTTTTTTTGGCTGCCATAATATTTATAGTTTTGCCATGGCGTGTGTGTTTATGTGTTTTTAAATGGTGTGGTTAGTTTTAACTGTTGTGGGTGGTTTCTGGGAAGTTAGGTGAGAAGGATCTGGTTGTGGTTTAGTATCACTTTTGACTTCACCCCCTATAGATATAAGGGGGTAACAAAAGCCCCTAACATAAATGATTGCTAAATAATGTTTTTATGTGGAGAGCATACACTTGGTATGCAGTTTTTGGGAAATTAGTCTTCAGGTAGCCTGTATCTTCACATGACCTTTGTGACACTCTGGGTAAGGAAACACCTGTATTGAGAGAGGCAGAGGAAGCAGACTCTGGAAGATTAAAAACAGGAGAGGTCAAAGCTCTGGGGTGAACCTCTTTGTATGTTATCTGTATGCATAGATAACAGCCACTGCTGTCAAATCATTGGATTTTTAAACACCAACCTAAAAATCATAAGATTCTTTATACCAGTGAAATCAGAGTTTGAGAATATAGTATAATGCAGTAGTATAATTTTAAGTATTTAATTCCACAATAACTTAATATTATACCTATTAATATACTGTTTACAGCTTCCAAACTATTTTTTTTATTATTATTAGATTCTGGTGGCAGGAGGAGAATACTGACCTGAGATGGAAGTCAAAACATCATTTAGCAAAGCCAGCAGGATTCCTGAGACTGTATCCACATTAATTAATGAAGAATTTGTCTTGGTTCATCAGAAATCTGAGGACGCCTCTGGAAACAGTGAAAAGCCACAGCTAAAGGTTTGCTATGACTTCATCTTTAAATGTGTGGCAAGGCTTGTATAGATGAAAAGAGTGCATAATTGGTGTGTGCTTGAGGAGAGTCTTAGACTGTAATTTTTGTCCTTGCTGACTACCAGTGAAATTAACAGCTTGGATTAAACAAATCTGTCCAAAAGTGGCAGTTCAGGTTTTCTTATAATCACTTCTTTGGGGGTTACCTTGTTGTATTCTGTGGACCTATACATTAGCAAAGGGCTTTACAAAGAATCAGATTTTGTTTAAAGCTTAATATTCTTTATTGATGGATCAGAGACTGCTATCTTAAAAGCACGTAATTAGACTGTATAGGAATAGATTGCACAGTGTCTTGGATTTTAGTTTCTAATTTAGTTTTCCTGCTTAGTGCTACTTTAGGCACAAGTAAGGCCTTTTCTAAAAGCTTTCTCCCTCAAAATAGAATATTTCACCACTTGAGTGACAGCTGATGGGTTAAATACAGATTTGCCCATTTGAGCTGTAGTAGCTGCTGTACTGGTTTTGGTCTGCTTGGAACAATAGGAATTTGTTCTCCCTGAAATGACAGTAAGTACCTAGTTTGTCTTTGCAGTACTCTTTGACAGTTGATAATTTCTGTCTGTATTAGTCCTTATCTGCTTCTTTGCTCTGGGAAGGGGCTGGTGAACTGGAGGCAGAATCCATGATGCAGCTTTGGTCATGATTTTCTTCTGTCCAGAAAGCTGGTACTTGTGAAAGATTCTGTTTTGCTTTTAAGGGAGTGTGTATATCCTGGGTTTGGTTGTTTGTTTTTGTTTGTTTTTGGTTTTTTTGTGGGGTTTTTGGTTTGTTTGTTTGTTTGTTTGGTTTGTTTGTTTTTTTCATTCCCTTAGGCTTGCACTACTCTTATGTGTGGGAAAATTGATGAAGCAACTGAAGTGGACTGGATATGACTAAAAAATGTATAGCAAAGTCTATTGATCTCTAGTGTGAATGGAGGCTCTAAATACACAAACCTGTTATTCTACGAGAAGTCTGTAGTTTTTTGATGGATAGTTTTTGGATTAGCAGCAAAGCAGAGAACCCCTTAAAACACTGGAAGCTGGACAGAGCAGCGCAGATCCAACCAATATGGTTAATACATGTTCTCTGTTTATTCTGTCTAAAATGGCAGGTTATATACACTTCAATATAGTTTACAATTACAAGCATTCTCTCATTGGTATACAGCATAAGGAAAAATGCAGACACACGTTGTTTTTCTCATTCTTAAGGTGACTAAAGTGTTCACACTACAAACTATACCTATTAATACCTAGAAAAACCACTGTCCCGTGTGCACACCTTAACATAATTTCTAACCATGCCACAGGCTTCACAGGCCTGAATCTGGGGCCCAGGCTGGGGTAGCTCAAACCTCAATCCAAATATAAATCATGTCCTTGCTCTCTGAGAGATTATGCTACATAGCACTGAGAGCATGTGCATTTTATGTAAGGGGAGGTGACACTGGATTATATTTGGTTCAATTTTATTGCTCCTTGGTTTGTTGTCTCGTTCAGCAAAGTTTCTTAACTTTTGCAATTAGTAAGACATTTGTTTCAAAACTAACGAAAGTTAGTGAAACTAGTGAAAGTAAAACTACAAATACCTTAAAAATGTCACCTTGTGCTTACAGGTATTTTCAGATGGAGATGAGGAGCTGGAGAAGGCAATGGAAGAGATACTGCGTGATTCTGAGAAGGAGCAGTATGTCCCTGCACTCCGAGAAGGTTTCAGTGATGCCAGTGGCCAGGCTGCTGCAGATGGGTCAGCAGGACAAACAGCCCAGCCACCTCTGCAGCTTATTTTAGACCCTTCCACTACAGGTATTGCCTGAGTGCTTTCCCCCTCATCACACGTGGCAGGTTTTTTTCTTTATGCACTTTCAAGTTAACCCTAAGATGAATAGAAAGTTTTCCAGAGCTTCATTCTAAAACTATGTTGGAGAATACCATGGGGCTTCCTCTTATTATTAGTTGAAGATTGTAGGTAAGAATAGATTATCATCAGACTGATACCCTGAGCTGCTCTGCTTTGGTCAAGATAATGTTCATTCTGTCTTCAGCCAGGGATTAGTTGGCACTGAGGATTGTATGAGTTGCTGAGTGGTTGATAGTTGAGGTGGATTTGCTGCTGGAGCTCAAGAAGTTCCAGGGCAGTGTTGGTGCTACCTGCAAGGGAAATACACCCTGAGAAAACTGATTAAACTGCCCATCCGTGATGCTGTCACCAGGCAGCAGAAAGGCTAGCTTAGGATTTGATATTTGCTAGGAGTGGTTGTGGTACTTGCCTTGTGTTTGAAGTTTTCATGAAAAGGGGAGGACTGAAACCTTTAATGTAAATTATATTGTATTTATTTTAAGTAAAATATCTTGAAGCTTTTTTTAGATACATATAAAAAACTGCAATATAAAAATCCATGTATTCTGCTACATATATTAGGAATATAAGGCTGTGGCATCTTTATGTGCCTTGAACTATAATTCTTTTTTGCCTCAGTAGCATGCAGGGCACTTCTGTGGTATCCTGTCAGCTAATTCCCATAACATCTGTTGGAAATAGAAGAAGTATTTTCTTGTGGCAGAATAAGATAGTTTATATGAAATGGAGACACCCATCTCTTAATTACATTTCTACTGTATTTCTGAGAAACTTACTTCACTGTCTTCCTGTTTGACATTCTTCAAACAGAACCCAACCCTTAGCATGAATGAACAAAGAAATACTTGTAGATGTTTCTCTCACCCCACTCCTTCCCCAACAGGAATAATTCACTTTTTGAGCCTTCGTGATTCTAAGTATTATGGCAGTGTCAGCTCTAGTAATAAGTAGAAGTCACAGGACACACAGAGGGGTTGGGAGTAGGTGATTTTTAAGGTCCATTTCAACCCCTTCACATTCTGTGACTGCTTATAAAGATTTAGAAGGTCCATGCTGTGTTCCAGTGGTGGTAAAGAGAATAAAAATTGCAGTTTGTCCCCATGCCACCCTTGGAAACATGAATTCAGAGTAATATTAAGCTGCCAAATGAATTTCTTGCTGTTGGAGCTGAAGTGTCTACTCTCATTTCCCTTCCTGGAAAATGTAGGAGATTTTGCTGTGGAACTCACTGGAAAGAAAAAATGTATAAAAGTAAAAGCAAATGGCTGAAGAAGCTTTTTCTTAATTTCCAGAAATCTCTGCACCAAGGCCATCTTCTCCCAGTGAACCCCTGGAAGAGGACAGCGTGTTGTTTAACAAACTGACTTACTTGGGTTGCACCAAGGTGTCAGCCCCACGGAATGAATCAGAAGCTCTACATGCCATGGCAAACATGAAGTCCTCGAGTCAAGCCCCTTTACCTGTAACACTCTATGTTCCAAACATTCCAGAAGGCTCTGTAAGGTAACACACAGGAGTTTCAGTTGTTGCCTAACAGACACATAAGAAAGTGGTTTCTGACTTTGTTACTTGCACAGAGAAGTAGAACTGCTGGATTTGTGCCTGAGGTTCTTGCTGAAGACAGTTAATTTTGAAAAATTTTCTCTGAAACAACGAAATGTGTGCTCAAATTTACCATGCAGTGCATGGCGGGTGGTACCAGTTGCCACGCAGTGTCAGCAAAAGCATCTCTTTCTACCTCGATATCTGTTCAAATATGATAAGAGAGATATTGAAAAGGGAGGGCTGATAATTCCTGTGCTCTCCTCACCTCCCTAGTCTGTCAACACTTCCACGGTCCATGTGTTGCAGGAGCCCTTCTGGCCTTGGGTTTGCTCCAGAAATGTCAGTTTAGACTCTCTCCTATGTGGTACAGAGTTGATGTGCTGGTCTCTGCTGCAGAAGCCAGATCGGACCCATGTCTGCCTCATGATGCAGATGCTGGCAGTCTCCAGATACTAGAAAAGATTTACTTTCCCAAGATTTACTCCTGAGAGGAGTCTTTTAATTAGTGATGAGGGAGTCAGAGGTTCCTAATCAGACTGTATGAAACATGCACCTGCAGCATTCTTGCATCACAAAGTAGGGAGCATCTCAATATCCAAGATGTTTCTTTTTAAGCTCTGATAGGAAGGTGTCTGAAGGGTATGATTAGATTTCCTTCTTTGCCCAAGCTGTGTTTATATATTGACTATGATCTTGTGGAACAAGCGAAGGACATTCAAGAATCTGTATTATTTTCTTCCATTTTGTTCTTTGAATCCAATTTGAGTTGCATTTGACATTGGAAAGTATTTCATTTATATACTTCTGCAATGGCAACAGTGACCCAGACACAAGATGTAAGGTGTTCTGTGCCTATTTTTGTACTCAGTGTGGTCATTCAGGAGGGTTGTTCTGCAAGTGAAACAGCAGGCTCCTTTGTTCTTTGGTTTCAGAGGAGATCAGTAAATGTGGGACTGCCTGAGAACGCGCACAGAACTGGAAAGGTGAATGCACAAAGTGTGACAAAGCACATTCCATCAAAGCTTAGGTGATACTACTGTTGGCTTTGAGGAGCGTGCTCATACCCAAATACTTGTCCTGTGAGGTTCCAGTTGTCATGTCCCACCAAAAATTACACTGGGCTGAATCCTCCCAGGGCTTTAATTGCCTTTAGATTAGTCCTATATTCTTATTGTTGCAGACTTGGGATTTTAGGTGGCTAATGTTTAGTGGCCCTTTATGTGAAAGCGCATATGGACAAGTAGTGAAAAGGCAGAGGACACTGTTACTCTTTAAAAGTCACTGTCCACCAGTCTGTTCTGAAACTCCACTCTCCTGCTTTTAAGTTTCTGAAATACTCTTTGGGTTCTGTGTTTGAGAGTATTTAAAAATTTTGGATGAGGTCTTAGATCTATGATCAGTACTCACCTGAATGTGGCAGCATCTGCTAAGTCTGTTGCTAGTCCTTTTGATTCTGAAATAGTTTTCATAACCATTTCTTAAAGAGATATTTAAATTTCTTTTTAATGTTGCATTTTCTTTGATCTTTGTATACAAATCAGGTTTTTATGGTTTTCTGTGGTTTCTATGTTTCTTATTTTGTGTTTTTCACAAGCAATGGTCATTGTTTACTCTCTGATCTAGAGGTGCTGTATTTGTCTGTATTATGGCATATAAAAGAAATTAAGTCAGTGTTACAACCCAGGAACATTTATACCTTAAATTTGGAAAGCATAATGTTCCTGTTCCTGCTGCCCATCTCATCTACTTGAATTTAGGAGTAATTAGAGTTTAGGTCCTTGTTTATCTAATTGCAGAAAAGCTTTTCAGCTAGGCCTGTCTGTTTTACTGACCTGTTCCTTTGATCTTCCCTTTCTTGCCAGAATAATTGATCAATTAAACAATTTGGAGATTGCCTCATTTCCCATCTATAAGGTGTTGTTTTGTGTGCGGGGGCAGAATGGGACTTCAGAGAGTGACTGCTTTGCATTTACTGAGAGCAGCTGTGGAACAGAAGAGTTCCAGATCCATGTTTTCTCCTGTGAGATTAAAGAGGCTGTAAGTATTCTGTGCTGTGCACTGACTGGGAAAAAGGATACAAGCAGTGGTTGAAGAGGTCATTCCCAATGTGAAGATGGTGTGTAGTGCCTTGAAAAAAATGTTAGCACATATGAATGGGTTTTGCAGCTAGTCATACATGAATGTTACTGTAATTTTTAGTTTTTGCTTTTAGTATTTCAACAAAATTCCCAAGTGCACTGTAATGGGAAGATCTGGAAATCCTCATTTGGGTATGTTTCATACTAAAGTTGGAATGTATACCTTTGGAATTAAAAAACCTCATGTTATGGTGATAACTTGGGAAGGCTGACCTGAAACAGAGACTGGACAGAGCTGGAGAATAAAGGAGATATTTATTGAAAGGCCTCCAGGATCCACCTTGGGCAGGACAGGGCCTGACCAGGGCTACACCCAGGGTGGACCCAAAATGTCACAAAATGTCTGACTGGCCATGAAGTCTTACAGTTTTATCAGTTTTGGTCCATTTGCATATTGGGGTTTAGTTGTCCACTTACACCGTCAGACTCGGAGGTCCCATCCTTCTTGTTCCTCCCTTCAGCCCACCATTGTTTGTGCTTTTGGGCCTGAAAGTTGTCCTTGGTGTTCAGCAGGAAAAGGATTTGTTTTGTCTCCCTGCTCTGTGAAGAGCTGAGTGACACTGAATGTGAGGCTCAGAACTGCAGCCCTGGGCACACAGAATCTGAAAAACATGGGAGCTAAAACTTAAGGCATCAGTGGTACTCTCCTGTTGATATTTTAGGCAGAACTGTATGACAGTCTGGGAGAAAAGGACTTTTTAGGGTGGAAAAAGAAAAACTAAAAAGGAAGAAGTGTCCTTGGGTTTTGACATCTGCCAGAGCAAGCTCATGTTGTTGTTAAAAACTACAACCTGAAAAGTACATTATGCAGGTCCTCTAATGAGCTGCGTTCCTGATCTCTAATCTAATTAATATTAATTCACTGAGCATGACATAAGCAGGGAATGGATCAGGAATGGAAATAGTAGATGTTACTGAAATGGTTTGGTTATTGAAGACGTGATGTTGAGTGCTTTGTGATTTGTGTTCAGTGTGAGATTTTTTGACCTTCAGAAACATCGCAGTGCATCATTAAAAGCACCCTTATTTTGGATCAAAATAATAATGATTTTGCTTATCTGCAGGTCAGCCGAATTTTGTACAGTTTCTCCACAGCATTCAAGCGTTCTTCCAAACAAGCATCTGAGCATGTGAAGGACTTTGTTCTTCCCACACCAGACAGTGATGTGTACACTTTCAGTGTCTCCTTAGAAGTCAAAGAAGATGATGGAAAAGGAAATTTTAGGTAATCGGAATGGAAAAGGCAAAGCAGAAATCTCTTTGGAAAAAGCATACAGTTACTTTCCACGTGCACAGCTACTGTGTTGGAGCAAAATTCGTTTGACCTCTTTTCGTGAGCAGACATGCTGTAAATAGGAAGCTGCTCTTCTGATGTTACAGGGTTTTTTGTTGTATTTTTTCTGTGAAAAGGTTAAAATTCAGGATACCTTTTTTCATTTGAGTTTCTTTTCACTACATCATTTCTTTTAAGGATGCTCAATGGAGGTCTGTGCAAATGGAAAAGATAGTAAGAGGTCTGTTAAAAATTTGAGTCAAACCAACTTTCTTGGGTAAATGCAGTCTAATGGCCTCTTTCTGGATTTTTTTTAATCTAATGAATTCTGAATTAATTGAAAATTTAAAAAATGTAAGCCATTTCTGTGTTTAACAGTTCATGCTCTATATCTGCTGAAGGATGTTTCTATTCTTTTAGCCCTGTGCCAAAGGATAGAGATAAGTTGTACTTCAAGCTTAAACAGGGAATTGAGAAGAAAGTGGTGATCACAGTTCAGCAACTTTCCAACAAAGAGCTGGCCATTGAAAGGTAAAAATCTTACCAAAATGATGCGGATTAGATTTCTGAAAGAATGGTATTTAATGGAGTTATGTCTAACTTTGGAAGTTATGTGATAGAGAAAAAAGGTACCAATAACACAAAGTGATTGCACAACAGAATTAGTGCCACCAGATGGCAATCCTGGCAAAAGAGTGACAGTGGGAGAATTCGTGTCTAGTGAAGAGGAAATTCAAGAGAACAGGAGAATCAAGAAAACCTCCCAAATCTTATCTCCTGACTTGGTTTCCAGCTTTTACTTCAGAATGGAAGCTATATTTTTTTGACAAGGAATATACAGTGGAAAATTTTATCATTGTTTTTGTTTTGTGAAATTAGGCATTTGCTACTCATTGACTTAAAGAAAAATCTATTTTCAGTGTAATCTTAATTTAAACAATTTTTCCTTTAGGATTCAGTTAATGAGGCATTTATGAATAACATTTGATTATTGCTTTTCTCCTCAATGTAAAACTACCTTGCTTAGAAATTAGCTTTTATTTTGGTGGTGTTTAGAATATTCAGTTGAGGATGTTTGTTTTTTTTTTGTCACCACAAGCTTTGCTGTGAAAAAATTATTTAATTGGAATGAAACACACAGGCTTGTAAGTTGTTTTATGCACTTTCCCCTGATAAGACTGAAATCCAAAACCTGGTGAAAGATGAATGCAGGTCACATCAGACCGAGCTTCTGAGAAATTTAATGTGTCTTCAAAAGTATTTCAGAGTGGAAATTACAGTGCAAAAAAAAATTCTGAAGAAATTTGGTGTCTGGTCTAAAGATTTCAAGAATCTTTTGTCATGGTTTCTGGAGATCAAACTTGGTTGCTGCTCAGAGAAAGAGCTCCCTCCTGGTGTTCAGGCAGAGCCTGGGGCTGGGTCAGGGTGATGAAGAAAGTTCCTCTCATGTGTTACTTTGGCCCCTCCTGTGCCCTGTTTGACCTGGGTTTTGCCAGTTTTTATTTAGATCAAAGCAGCTGAAGAGATGCTGTTCATTTGTGTGTCGTGTGTGGCACTGCATAGGTTCAGTCCCACAGTGGGGGATGTCAAGTCTCAGCTGTTTATAGGATTCAGAAAGAAAATTCTGGTTAGTGATCAGGGGCTTTAAGGAAGTTGTTCTGAAGAATGACACAGCCTTTCATTCTGAGAGCTGGCAGGAGTGACACTCTTCTCCATGCAGTGGTGTTTAGATACAGTTTGCTACCAGTTATACATGAGAGTTAATCCTGAGTTATGTAGGTACACCTGAGGGTAAAGTCTAGGCTGGTACCCTCAGAACTGAAATACTGGGTGGTTTCTCATTAGTAGTGGAAACTCTTCAAGATCACAGAATACCAGAATGGTTTGGGTTGGAAGGGACCTTAAAGACCCCCCTGCTCTGCCATGGCAGGGACAGCTTCCACTAGCCCAGGTTGCAGCAATCCCTGTCCAGCCTGGCCCTGAGCACTTCCAGGGGTGGAGTAAACACAGCTTCTCTGGGCACCCTGTGCCAGGGCCTCACCACCCTCACAGGGAACAATTTATTCCTAATATCCAGTGTCATCATGCACTGTGAGAGTATGAAGCCGATCCCCTTTGTCCTGTGGTGCTATGTATATATATGGTGCTAACTTAATACTATCAGTTTATCCATGGTTAGCATTTGTATTTTTATAAATAAAAATATACATTAGTGAATAACAGTTCCATTTTGGGTTTTTGTTTTCCTGCTGGTGTAGAAAGTAGTGGAGTATGTGCAGTTGCACAGAGCTGCTCAGTAGCCACCTTTAAGTGCAGAAATCCATCAAGTCTCAAGTGGGACTGAGGCCCCCCCTCTGTGTGGGTCGTTTTGAATCCTGAGGGTGTGGTTGAGCCTCCTCATGTCAGAGACTGAATGTGCTGACAACTGTTTCTGTAAAATCTTATCTTCTGCAAGTGAGGGGCCTGACCTGGTTTGAACTCATTTTCTTCTTTGAAATAAGAGGGAAGAGAAGCCCTGACTCTTCTTGCAGCAGGATGCTGCTAGGCGTCAGGAGTGTCTGCCTCTGTGAGAGGCAGGGGTTACTTGTTCCTGACTCCCATACTTTTGGAAGCACACTTCCCAAAAATCTTGGCTGTTACATGTCAGAACCTGTGTACATCTGAGTGATGCACAGCAAGAGGAGCATCTGGGAGCTGTTGTCTTTGAAGGGCACAGATATTTTGACAGATATTTTGACAGATATTTTGCCTGCTTGTGCATCTTGGCCTTACATTCCGCTGTGGCAGCTGCACCAGGAGCTAGTGACCCCCCTACTACCACCACTTCTAGCTCTCTCAGAGCTGCTTCTGCCCCAGGAACAAGAAGTAGTAAGTCTGCTGTTAGGTTCTGCCTGGTTTAATTAGCCTCTCAGAGAATCTGGTTTGTGTAGCTAAATCCAAATCCTGTATCTGAACTGCCTTGAGTGCTTTACGTGGCACTGCATTATGGATGTAGATAAATCAAAATTGTTGTCTGCTGGTTTATTTACCACTTAGATTTTTATGGCTCTAGTACTGAGAGAGTATGGAGAATGGAAATACTATTGTGGATGTAAGTTACTGTTAAGTGCAATGAGGTGGAAAGGGAAATCCATATACCCCTAATATAATAGGAGAAAGCTAAGTGGGGTAGTAATTGCATATCTTGAGACTTTTACAGTTAATAGTGTTACTAAAATTTTAGTTGCTGGTGTTGATATGGCCAAGCAATGTTATTCAGCATATTACTTAGTTCTGAGAGTCAGTGAGAAAAAGCAGTTTGATTACCAGAGAACCAAACAGAAGAAAAATTCTTCAAACAAAACCCTCTGAATTACAACCCAAATTTTCCATATTGTTTCAAATAGCAATTACGTTCAATTTCTTTTTCCTTTTTTCATTTGAGATCTAAGGTTTTTTAAAAACCTGTGCATGACAGCTTGCTGTTTGTTGAAAATACATAATTCTGTTTGGTGTTTTTATTCATAATGGAGTGTGTTCAAAGGAGAGAAAGATACAGATGATTTGCAGAAACCTCAGACCTGGATTTGTGTCTTCTGTAGTCAGGAAGTTTAAAAATTTGAATGTCTGAGAGAGATTTTGATTTTTTTTTCTTCTTAAAAATATCAAGAGTATTTTCTTGTAAAACGATTGGACTGGAATTCTGGCGTTCAAGGCCCTGTATATATATCACACAAATTCAGATTTTAAAAAACGACAAATGAAGTCTTAAAATTGAGCAAATTGTTGTTTCTTGGGGTTTTTTTTAGGGGTCCACGATGCTATGTGATTTTTTTGTAGCAGTGCTATTGTGAATGATTGAATGAATGAATTTGTATTTTTTTCCTATGATTGCATGAGAACAATTTTTAAAATGAACTAGGGAGAGAGTGAATGTTTTCCTGCCCGTCTCCATCACTGATGTATAGGAATTGCTGGTTCTTTGAACTCAGTATATAAATGGTCGTTAGGAATAATTGAGTTTTCACAGGACAGATGCTAATTTCTGCCATCTTCATTCTGGAAAACAATTTCATTGTCTTTTCTGTAACATGCATTGTGTTGTTTCCCCAGCGTTGCCATAACAATAACAAACAAGTTCTCTGAAACGTACTTTTAAAATTAGAAGCAGTAGGTGGCTGTCCATTATGTTCAAGCAAAGACTCTTGTATTGTGAAAATCTAATATATGTCCTTTATTTCCTTCATTTCTTTGTTTGTTTTATTTTAAATAAACTTCTCAGGTGCTTTGGGATGTTGCTGAGCCCTGGACGAAATGTGAAGAACAGTGACATGCATTTACTAGACATGGTAATACTTAGCTCTAATAACCTGTTAAACAGGATAAGGTGATTTGAAAAAAACCTCACAAACTCCAGCAAAATGAGCTTTAATTTCTTTTGCTTTGGTTGGGTTTTTTTTGTTTCTTAAATTCTGGGTTTTGATATCTGCAGTCATAAGATGGACAAAACATTTCAGTTCTTATCAAAACCTGTGGCATCTGGCTTTTGTTCAGTTAGTGAAGGAGATACTGGGTTGTTATAAATAACTGAGCTTTCTGTATTGTATTGAGCATTTCCCCTAAAAATTTAGAGCCAAGAATTGCTTTCATATTTGGGTGCCAGGAAATGCTCTTATTTTTTGCCTTTTTTTCCTTCATTTGATTTGAAATTCTAGCCCAGAGTCATAAGTATTCACTTGTTCTCTATGATATTCCATTTCTTAGAGCTGCTTCTGAGAGAACTGCAAAACAATGTGATCCTTTCTGTGATAATACCAATTTACTTTCTCTCTGTGGATAATACAGCCATTTTCAAGTTATGAAGTGCTAGATTTAAACCTATCAGACCTTTTGTGGCTCTACAGCTGTGCCAGTTTTGCCCAGTTTCTGTGCTCAAGCTGCTGGTTCTGTCTACCAATGTTTAGTTCTCCTTTCAGAGTAATTTTTTTTGCCTGGTTGTATTTACCAGCTCACTTTTTCCCTGGTTTTATTTGCTGAAATCAATTCAGATTTTCCCTTTTTATTATTTGATTATAATACTGAATTAATTATAATGAGTTTCAGAGTATTGTTGCTCTTATAAATATGTACACCATCTTTTCACTGTATTTGAATTCCTGTCCTTTCTCCACCTTGAATTCTATTTACATTCACACTCCAGGTACATTTAACTGCTGGATGTAATGAATTGTTAGTTTGTTTCTTGGCTATAACACAGAAATAGACATTTGTGATTTCCTTTCAACCTCCTTTCTCCATATTTCCATCTGGAGAACTCGGTCACTTTTATTTCTCCGATTGAATTTCAGAGAGGGAGCATCAGTCTCCTTTCATCTGTAGAGGCTCCCAAACAGGCCTGTGTGGTCCATAGGGACTGTTCCAGAAACTTCAGGAAGGATGTACTTGCCTCATACTAGTTCATTCCATTATTTCATTTTCTTTTAGCTTCCTAGAACTATTTCTCATCCCCCTGCCCCATCTCTTTGATCTCAAACTACGACTATAATACAATCCTGTATGGTTTTATTTTTAGGAATCCATGGGAAAAAGTTCTGATGGGAAGGCCTATGTCATTACTGGAATGTGGAATCCTAATGCACCCATGTTTCTGGTACTTAATGAGGAAACCCCAAAAGGTAGTGGAACCTCATCTGTGCATTTGTTTTACCCAGCAGGGGTTTGGTGTGGCAAGCACGGTGCATGTTTAAGTACATGAAGCATGATGTTCCGAGAGTCCATTGCTAGGAATTCTTCTGTGCAGATAATAATTGTTCATGGAACAGTGTGGTGCTGATGTGGAGGTGTTACATTGGTGTTTGGGCCTGATGTGCCTGTCCTTGGTTATCAAGACTTTCAGTTGTAAGCATTTGCGAATTGTTGTACTCAGCAGAGCAGTATGAATAGCAGGCATTGGGGTTCCCCTCCTTCTAGTTGTGAGTTTATTACAAACAGCATTTCATCCCTGCATCTTGGGGAGGCTGGCAGTGATGCATTCAAGTGCTTGATTATGTAGCAGAGTTTCTTACTGCTGGAACTTACACTCTCTGATAGGATTTAAGAATTTGGAATATAAATCTGGAGTTGATTTTCTGTCCCGAGGCGGAGCTCATGTCATTGGCTTAAAGGCAGATCCAAGTATCTCCAGCCAGTGTCACTGTTCCTGCTGATGGATTTTCAAACCACATTATTTCTAGTAGCCTGTAACAGAGCTCCTCACACTTCACAGTGTGACCCTTATCCTCTGCATGCTCCTTTTATTTGATGGGGATTGTGTACATGTTTTCTTTGCATGATGCCTTGCCCCTGGCTTTAAAACAAGGACATAATATCTTTGTTTTTGGAGTTATCAGAGTTCCTTGGTACATTGGTTAATTCACCCTTTCAATTCTGTGCAACAGGCACGGAGGGTGTAGAACTCAGGCAACTAAAACAGGTGCAGTGGATCATTAATGAGACAGGCTTTTCGATTTGAACAGGAGTTTAGATTTGATCCGTGACCGATTTTTCTCGTTTTTGTGTTCCAGATAAGCGTGTGTTCATGACTGTGGCTGTGGATATGGTTGTGACTGAGGTAGTGGAGCCAGTCAGGTTTTTGCTGGAGACTGTTGTGCGTGTGTATCCTGCCAACGAACGCTTCTGGTACTTCAGCAGGAAAACCTTCACAGAAACTTTCTATATGAGGCTAAAACAGGTAATGCCTTTGGTTTATTATTGAGAACATTTGTCTCGTAAGTCCTGGTTTGGCTTTTGTAAAAAGTTAGTATGGCACCTGCTCCTCAGCAGTTTGTTTCTTTTAACTATTTATTTCAGGAGTGCTCTAGTGCATAGGGATTAAGTATCGTGTATAGTTCGAGTGCCCTTGTGTCGTGGTTTAACCCCAGCTGGCAAGTAAGGCCCACACAGCCACTCCCTCACTCCCCACGGTGGGATGGAGGAGAGAATCAGCAGAGTAGAAGTGAGAAGAGCCATCGGTTGAGATGGAGACAGTTCAGTAGGGAAAGCAAAAGCCATGTGCTCAATCAAAGCACAACAGAATTCATTCACCATTTCCCATGGGCAGGCAGGTGCTCAGCCATGCCCTGGGGAACAGTGTAGCACTGCCTTGGGAAGACAGATGGCATTGTTCCAAACATGCCCCATTCTTCCTTTTTCCCTTACTTTACGTGCCAGGCGTGGTGCCCTGTGGGTCTGGAGCATCCCTTGGGTCTTTTTGAGTTAGCTGTCCTGGCTGTGTCCCCTCCCAGCTGTCTGCACACCTCAAGCCCTTTTGCAGGTGGGGTGAGGTGAAGAGCAGCAAAGCCCTGACTGTGTCAGCAGTTGCTGGGCAGAAGCTGAAACTCCCCTGTGTTATCAGCACTGTTTCCAGCAGAAGCCCAAAGCACAGCCTCATCATACCAGCCACTGTGAAGGAAAGAACTCTAACCCAGCACACTTTGTAAACTGAATTGTGATGAATTGTAAGCCATTGGTTTTGTGGGTTTAAACTGTTTTGTACCTGCCTGTTGAATTCTCTTTAATTCTCTACAATCTGACCTCTAAAGCAAGTTCAAAGTCCATTTGACTGGTAAAATTGGGAAATTACTCTGTAATCGCTCATTTTAAAATCAAAGGGCTACTGACGTTCACAATATGGCTGTAAGAATGTGGCCTATTAAAGGCAAAGGAACCTAAGGCAGAGGTTTACAAGAGTGAGGCTTACAGGATTGTAGTTCAGGTCCACTTCTGGTTTTGGCGTTGGCTGAGGTCCATACAAGAGATACATCTGCCAGGGTCACTGTAGAAGGATGTGCAGCCACTGCTGACCTGCCTTCTCCAAAAACTTATGTCTTGGTATTGTCACAAAAACTGAAGAACAGAGGCCAGTTGTACCATAGGCATTGGAACGGTGGTGCATCATCTTTGACTAATGGAACCAAAGAGCAGTCATTTAATTTTACCTAATGGGTAATGAGCCTAATTGGGACTATTTGAGTTACCATCTTTTTGTGGGGCACAGCAGTAGGGCTGAAAAAACCGAGTTGTGTTGATGTTATGTGGGGAAATTGCTGCTGTGTTTAACACTTAGGGAGTAAATAAATCTCAAGCGATGTTGTTTCTGTATTTCTTCTAGAGATTAGCATAGCAACTTGAAATTTGAGAAAATCTGAGGAAGCCTACTGTTACATGCAAATCAGAATATCTGCATTTCCACATTAAAAAGAAATTAGGAAGTATTCTGCTCTCAGCAGTTTGGTACTTATCTCTAATCACTTCAGCTTGCCTTTTAAATCACTTGCAACTGTACTCATTTTTAATTGAGTAATCTGGGTGCTTTCTTTTTCTCACCCCTTATAATGTGACAAACATACTCATGCCTCTCTTCCCTGGAGAAGCACGTGCATTTCTTCCTGCTGCGAAATTCAGAGTCTGTTCTGTGGATCTTCAGAAAAGGAATATTTTTAGTCCTAGTAATCCTTCTGCAAGATGAGGTCCTGACTGTGGTTGCCAGGATCTCTTTGGGTAATTTGTACCAAGTCTTTATTTCACCAATTCTCAGTGGGACAGTGTGCGGTGCAGTAACTGTTCCTGCCAATACCTTTGGAAGATCCTGTACCTCAGGGCACTGTTACTCCTTAGAAAATAACTCTGAAGATGCCAGTGGGATCAGCCAGTTGTGAACTTCTTGGGAAAGCAGTTGAGCATTTAAGTGGATTCTAGAAAAATCATAGTCCTTCTGAGGAAGGATTCAGACTCATTTAAAGTGTGAACTGACATGGGTAAAGTGCGGTCAGGTATAAAGAATGATAAAAAAAAGGCTGACAGAAATGCAGGTTAACGTGTCATTTAGGATTGTTCTTTCTAGCTGTCTTACTGTATTGCTCATGCACATTTTCATTGTTAGAACACTTCTTTGTAATGGTTCGTGCTTCAGAGAAAACCAATAATCAAACTTTTTTGCATTTTATACAGGTGGGTTTTGCAGTTATCCAGAACGTATAGAAGGAGCTGAAGATTTGCGATTATTTTAACATACAGCAAAACCCACACTGTTTCGTGCCTTACTCTCTCCAAAATAAAAGCTGTAGACAACCCTGTTAATAACATTAGTGGCATCAATACTGGATTGATTTAATCAAGTGCTTTGTAATTACTCACTAATGGTGTTATGTGAGAACAAAACAGGGATAACAGCTCTAATGTTATCCTGCTTAATTTTACAAAATGCAGGTAATTTGTGCCTACACCCCAAAATTCATTGCACTGGCTTCATGAGAATTTCCATCACCAAAACAGGCTGATAATTGCAGCCTCTGCTTTAAGGGAAGTGAGTCTGAATTATTAATCTAAAATAAATGAGGAAAGGTTTCTCACTATCAAACCATTTATATTGTGTCAGTTCAAACAGTCCCTGTTTAAGCTGCTCACCTGCATAATCTCACCAGCTGGTTGAAATTGCAAGTGTTGGTCAGTATTTCATGTATATCTCCAGTGCAGGTATCATGGAATCTTTCAGCTTCGTTATGTTTGTTTTTTCAAACAAGTTGAGGGTACTCTAACTGAAACTGTCTTTTTCATGGTTAATTTGATGATTTTAATATGTTCCAAAAATTACCTTATTTTAACTGATTAGGCAAGATGCACAAAGAGCAAAATAACACAATATTTTAGGCTGCTTCATTTAATACCATCATTAGTTTGCAGATATATATGATTCTCTAAAAATACATTAATCGCTGCATGTCACTGAAAAATAACTGTGTTCATAACTGTAACTAGGAGGAAAAGCTAATCCTGTTTTTATTTTCAACCTCGGAACTGCCTAAACTACTGCTATAGTTAACTGACTTCCTTTTCATAAGAAAGTCACAGAATCGGGGAATGGTTTGGGTTCACAGGGACCATCAAGATCATCTACTTCCAACCCCCCTGCCATGGAGTTCCATTACGTTTCTCCATTGGAAAGGGGTGTATTTTAAATTATATTCCACTGAAGAAAATTTTGTGGTTTTTTAGTGAGTGAAGGACCAAAAAGAGCTTTTCACAATTTAATTTTCAGAAGGGTGAGGTTTTGTTTCTTCTTTAGTCTTGTCAAAAAAACCTGTTACCATTATTTCCACTCCCCCCTGCTCCAGGCATTCAGTTACTCCAGTATTTTTCCTCTTTGTTCTCTCCTCTTTTCTTTAGCTGAGATTTCTCTTTGTGTAATCTCATTATGGCTGTTTAAATCAGAAAGCTTTTTTTATCATTGTCCTGAACAGCAGTTAAGAGGCAGCTTTGGAAATAATGCAGTTTTATTAATATTTTCTACCTGTAAAACCGGGAGAAACGGAACTATCAGATACTGCCATCTATTGTGCCAAGGCAAAGAAATCTGAGGCAGTCTTGACCAGACTATTGTTTAGCCTTTCATAGCCTTATTTTTCAACCTAATATATACCCGTATTTTGGTTTAGTCTGAAGGGAAAAGCCACACAAATGCTGGAGATGCGATTTATGAAGTTGTCAGTCTGCAAAGAGAATCTGCCAGAGAGGAAGAATTACTCACCCCAACAAGTGGAGGAGGGCCTATGTCATCCCAGGAGGATGAGGCAGAAGAAGGTAAGGATAAACGAGCACCCACAGTTTCTGTGGATAGTACTGTTGTATTTCTGCTGTTAATTTGCTCAGTTAATTCTTAATACAACTGCTTTGGACAAAAAGATCAGCAGTATTTTTCTGTTAGAAGTAATAGTATTTTTTCCCAGGCCATTGTTTGGATGCCTTCCAATAGCAACAGCAGAAGATCTGTGTCCATCTTTCTGTGTACTTCAGAATGCATTGCTGAGGCACCTGTGCTCTGCCAGCACATTAGAAAATGTTTTTCAGAGGTATTTTCTTCTGGTCAGAAGTCATTTGCCTAGAACGTGCTGTGCTACTGCAGAGGACAGCATGAAATTAGGCTTTGAGACAGCAGGTTTTTAAATGCTATTCTAAAAAAAACAACAAAAAAAAAAATCCCAGACAGACTCACATGGGGAATTTCCTCATCCCCTGTCTGCTTAACCTGTGACTTGGTTTCCCTCACTTCTGTCTAGGGCTTACTGAAATATCTCCTGGTTCAGTTGGGGATTGCTGCAGTTCATGCATCCAGTGTATTTGCCTGCCCCCTCAAAAGCTTACATACCTCAGTATATTTCTCATTGGTGGTTTGGGTTTTCTTTTTTTTCCTTGGGAGGTGGAATTTTTTGTCTATTTGAAGGCCCTTGGCCTACTGTTGTCTCTTTGTACTCTGATGGTCAGGCCATAAGCATTCAGAATAGGATCTCCATTTTTCATCTGGAGGTCTGACCCACCAGGAATTGTGATCATTTTAGCAGGTTATTCAGATTTCTGGCACTGTTCTGTCAATACTGTAAAAAGTCTCACTCACTACTGTGGAAAAAGTGTTGATTCTTAGTTCTAGGTAAGTATTGGATTTTAGTTGATGTGATATAAGTCAGGGCCCTGGGATTAGCACAGGCTGGAGCAGGCAGGTGTGGTTAGTCTCAAAGCCAAACACCCCCACATATCATGGGTGACCCCGAGCTTGCAAAAAGCCCACAGCCAGGTGCTCTTTGAACTTTGATCTGATTCCTGAAAGGGAGGAGAATAGGCACAGATGAGCAATGTCAGTCCCGTTTGTATCAAGTACCACTTCTGAACAGTAAAAATTCTGCTTTCTCCAAAGGAATTCTTCTGTTTCATTTGTGTTCGGGATTGCTTTGCTCTTCATACCAAGAATCAGTTCAGATTTGACCCTTGGAACTTGTGGATCAGTGCAGCGTAATTCAGCTGTTGGTGTTCTTTTCTTTGCTAGATGTGGGAGTTGTAGAGCCAAATTGATTTCTGAGACTTGTTTGATAGGGTAGACTTTAAATAATTGAATACTTTTTTTCAATATTGCTGTTACTGGGAAGGATGCAGCTGTTCCAGAACGTGATGAATGCAGCACAATTGGGAATAACATGGATACTGTCCTCTTGGTACTAATACAGAATGGCTTTATCTTATTACAGAGAAAAAGTATTCCACTTTTGTGGCGTATGGACCTAAGTTTAACTTTGGTTTAGCTCTCTAGTGCTAGTTTCCATATTTTAAATGTAGACTACTTCCTAAGAGAAGACATTAAAAATGTGATGCGCCTCTGTTCTCATGGAAACCACATTTAGAGTTGTGTGCCGAGAAGTTCTTTATGCTGGAGGATATGCAGGTTCAATGAGTCATTTGCAGTTTTTCTAAATAAGTCTCCTCATTCTTTTTTTCAGGGTACTAATTATGATGATGGAAAAAAACCCCTTGAGTTTACAATGTCTTGTCTTAGCCTTGGAAGAAGGATTTTTCTTTTTTGATGTTAAGTGTGATAGGTACCTGGCTATATAGGTTATTTTTACTTCTCTCTCTTTATTAATCTTTTCTTTACTTCTTTCTTATATGCCCACAGAAATATTCTTAAAATTGATTTCAAAAGCACTATACATTTCATTTTTCGTGTGTAAGAATGCCTTGTTTCTGATTCCTGTGTTCTCTGCATGCATACTGGGATGTCTTGTGCCATTAGTATATGAATAAAGATGGTCATAAAAAAGAAGGCATTTTCCAGTTTTTTTTTGTTTTAATGAAAGGCTAAAAATGGTAACTGCCACTAATGATTTTAAATAATCACTAACTTAAGTTAGGCCTAGTATCTTTCAACAACTGCCTGTAGAAAATGGAGATCATATACTCTCTAAATAACATTTTTAGCTTATATTTTTTCCTCAATTAAGCTTGATTTTTCATGGGAACAGCTACATTAAAAAAATAAGACCTTTTGTAAGATTATGCAGTTGTTACTTAGAGATCGTTCAGGTCAACCTCACTTTTGTTTTTTAATTACTAATATTGTAATAGATATTTCTGGCAATCCTGTCACTTTAGATCCCTTGCTTTGGAGGTGATAATTTAAAAAATAAATTTAATTTTAATAATCTCTTACCAAAACCTAGAATGTGAAGTGCATTCCTTAATAAGAAGCTTTCTATTAAATCGTAAATATAATTTAAAAAATATTTAAATGTATAATGAGGAAATTCTTACACTTTCTGGAAAGGTTTCAAATAAAGTGGATTTAAGTATCAGCTTTTATTAATATGCAGAAAAGTTCACTGTTTATATTTAATCTTGAGTAGAACCTTGTAACAAGGTGCAGAGCATAGTTGGTTGAACTCCTTTTTCTCATTTCTGGAGCATTAAGAAATCTGAATTGATGGTGTGGGTACTGCAGTATTGAAAAAAGCCAAGCTCAGAGAGCATTTTATTGTAGTATTGTTCTGCAGAGGATGAAGTGGCTGGCTGCACTTGGGAGCTTAAGGACTGGGGAAAAAATAGCTTTCCAGCAGAAGCATTTAAAGGGGATGTAGTCCCAGGAATAAATAACAAATGGAGAAAGGAATGAATAGGTTGGCTGCTTTTTTAGCAGCTTTTTAGTACTTGCTCAGACCATATGTGAATGATGACCTTCCTTTGGTTCTAATATTTGAATTATTTTATTTTTTTTAATGATACATAACACTTCAAGGGAACACCAGATAACTCAATTTGAGTTTCTTCTGGAGTCAGGATCAAGTTGGAAGGTTAAGGATCACTCTAAGCAGGAGCAGTTCTGTTCAAAACCAGAGAATATTCTTTAAGCTGATTGTTACTGAGTTGAAGATACTTTTGCTGAAGTTTTCTCTGTGTGTCTGGTTTGGAGCTCTTGTTCCCATCTGGAGCTGGCTGCAGAGTAAGCACAGAATGTTGAGCAGATACCCTGAAACAGGTAAAAGTTAATTCAGGTAAAAGATGACTTGGCTACCAAAAAGAAGCTTCTGAACATGAGCTGTAGGGTGCTTCTGGAACGCTCTCAAATAACCTCCAGGAACGCAG
Organism: Sylvia atricapilla; assembly: GCF_009819655.1. NCBI lineage: Eukaryota > Metazoa > Chordata > Aves > Passeriformes > Sylviidae > Sylvia > Sylvia atricapilla. Next base: position 7,681,511 of record NC_089148.1, read on the forward strand.
AACTGTTTCCATTTGTGTTCTGTTTGCCAAGAGAATAAATAAAAAACTGAAAAAAGTAAAACTTTTATCTTCCTACTCCTTCTAGCTGTCTGAGCACTAAGAACAAAGAGACAGACAATAGAAAAATTACCTTCAGGGCTATGGAAATTCAGTGTGGAGAAGGTAGGATTTGACATTGAAGATGGACATAGAGAATAAGGGACTGTGAAAGTTTCAGAGGAGCTCTGGGGGTGTTGTGCCAGGGACACAAACAGAAGGTGTGTGCAGTAGGGGAGAGGTGGGCAATGCTGAATCATCAGACATGATCGGCCAGAGGAAGTCTGAATGCTGTGTCAAGTGTTGTGGGTGGGTGGAGGCTGTTTTCAGTACTCAGGAAAGCAGAGGAGTAGAGGAGGTGATGTTTTAGGAGTGAATAGAGCTACTGAGAGAGTATTTAGTGATAAAATAGGGGTTATGATGTGAACAGATGAGCGTGATTGTGAGAAAAATCAACATGACTAGTGTTGGAATAGTCAACTCTGCATTTTAATCCAAATTAAAAATAGCTTTATGCACTTCATAGGAACTGTTTCTTATATTAATCCAACATAAAGTATAGTTGCTGGGTCCTAAATAAGATCAGTTAAATCTGTCTTGAAACCTTTTTGCTATCTCCATAAAAATGAATCAGAACGTCACAAATCCTAAATTCATGAGGCCATTCGGCCAGTAACATCTCCGGACAAGAATCCTTTCTGCAGTTCCACAAGACAAGATATTTAAAATACAGGCACTACTAGGAATAGCATCTAAATGAAAAGAAAATATTCCTGACAAGCCTGATGTCATTTTCTGGACTCTACTGTCCATAAAATAATCCAAGCTGGATTATTTTCACACCTTACCAGTTCACTTCTGTTATTAAAAATTGTAAAATAAATGCACTGAGGTGACTTTTACAGCTGTTATTGTGCTGCCAGGAGGAATGTGATCATGTGATACTTTCCTTAGTATATAAAAGAATACTGAGTGTATATTTTTAATATGGTGGCAGTTGATAGTTACAGTTGTATTTAGATTTGTTCATGCAAGTATGGCCTTTGTGTCACAAGGTGAGTATTTGAAATGCTTCAAATTTGAAACACTTCTGTGGGTTGCAGAAGTATTTAATGAAATTGCAAGGTTATAAATTAAAAGGAAAATCAGGGATTTTTAAGGTTTTTTTGTGCTCCAGGAAGGGGAACACACCCAAGGAGTGTAACTAACCCTGAGGTCTTTTATCTCTTCTTCCCTAGTGTCCACTCGACACTCCTGCTTAGTGTGTGTGGAACACTCTGTAGGGATTTTTCCTGTGGTAAAATCTGTTCCTCATACTTTGTGAGGCTCAAGACAAAACTTAATTCCCTAATTCTGGCCTGCAGTTCAGGAGGGCTCCAGGGAAATCTGTTGATGCCTTTGGTTTATTTTTGTAGAACGTTAGAAAAAGATACTTTCAAATAAAGGCAGGTCTTAATTCTGTGGGATCACAGTGAATTCTGTTTCTTGGATTTCAGGCTTTTTGTTTTTTTTATAACTTTCGTAAAATCTCTTCAGATTGTGGTACAAAATAGACACAAAATGAGCATAAATTGCTGTTTTCATCTTGTGTGGAAGCAATTGCAGATTATTTTGAATGATTTGGGTGCTTTATTCATTAGTGGTTGTCTTTCCTTGTCTATCTGTAATCAGTATGAAAGCAGTCTGAATAAGGATTTGCAAGCCTGCTGGCTTATTACGAGTTCAGATTTCTTATTGCTAAAGGATCTCAGGTTTTCAATCATCAATTTTGGGTAGCCTCAAGCTGCCCCTGCTTAGATAATCGCACATTTCATATAAATAAAAAAATGTAACCACTTTTGTATAAAGATTGTTAAAAAGACTATTCTCAACCAACAAATCCCCTAACCTCAGCATGAGATTCTTCTCTTTTTTAGTTTTGGTCATCATCTTTCTGGTATTTTATGAGTGTAAGTGCTTTCTAATCTAAGTGCCTGGCATACTGCCTCAAAGCAGGCAATACATAACTTCTCAGTGTTTCTAACACTGATACTTGTTTTTTCTCATTGATTCTATCAACTATAGGAGTAGATTCTAATCTACAAATTCATAAATTACTAATGCATTGCCTCAGAGTTGTGACAACACCTCCAATTTTGTTTTCTTGGCTGTTTTCTGAGATGGCAGCACTCAGACAGCATGGTACATATGGAAAATGTTTGTGTTTACAAGGCTACCTCCACTGTGCAGCATTTAGTTGGCTTTGTCATCTGTGTGGGAGCAAAACTACTGAACTGAAGCAATAATTCTTCTCCACTTTCTTTTATTCAGCTTTAAGCATTTGTACATCAAATTTAGAGATGTCATGGTGGCTCAATTTTATGTGCAGTACATGAGGAGAGGATCATCTCTTGGATGCTCAGTTAAGGTTTATGTTTGGGACATTTTAAAATAACTCTCATTTCATATGACACTGATGCAGGACCTGTGTCAAAAGTATATGACATAAAACAAAGTGTTTTAAAGGTAGGGCATATAAGGATAGAAGATAGGGTTTAAAATGCAGAATTGCTGTTTTAGAAAGAAAAAAGGTCATTTTGGCTGGCCACTGCACACAGCCAACAGGACAGGACTGCTCTCAAGTACAAGCGTGAGTCCTTTGGGAGATTTTTGCACAGTCCTCAACATGTGAAAACAGAGCATTATGGTATGCAGTGAGGGGAAGGCAGAGGCCATCCAGCTGCATGCTGTGGCACCCTCTCTGTGTTTATCAAATACAGGGTTTGGGATTTAGATTTTGTGTTACATAAAGTAGCAAATTAATTTGTACCCTCTTTGCAAGGTAGTAAAAATTTTGTGGTTTGTCAGCATTAGGTTTCGCCTGAATGATTCTAAGTGAAAAATGCATATGTTATAATTCATAAAAAGGAATGAGAATCAAAATGGTGGGTTTTTTCTATTACTGGTTTGCTTTTAGTGAAAAATTCTGTTGCCTTTATTTTTTGGTTTAGCTCTCCTAGCTGCCAAATTAATTTTTCAAATTAGTTAGGCAACTAACGTAAGCAGAAAGTTCTCGTGAGCAGAATTCAGTGCAAGTTGTCTTTGTTCAGATTCATTAATCTGTTGGGGTTTTTTTTGTTCTTGATTATTCGTCTTCCCTCTAAATAAGAGAATTTACTGAGGATTGTCATTTCATAAATCAGTTATTTGGGAGGCACCTGGAAATTCATGTGTGTTCATCAAAATATTCTGTGATGCACTAAAAGTTGGGTGTCTCTGAAAATCTGCCGTATTTAATACCAGAATGACTTTATGCCTTAAACTTTGTTTCACTGTAATCCTCCCTGGCAGAACTGTAGTTCATGCTCTGTATAATTCCCTGTTACCTTATAAATGAAAATTTGCCCCTTTTTTGGTGCCCTTTTTTTGCCCTTTTTTCTCACAATCCTCTTTTATCTTATATGTATAGAAAGGTTCCATGTCAGTAAGGCTCTGTCTTGTGCCCTGATAATATGCTGCCAACTCCAGCTCCTCCTTCAGTTTTGTTCTTCTCTTACATAAAAATCAGACTATTCATATTTGAAGTATTCCAATTCTGTTCCCACCTATCTTAAAAACCTGATTTCCTTCTCCTTCAGACTGCTCCAGCTATATTATTTTTTAGTTCCGCCTACTCTTTTTATTTCACATGTAGCAGCTTCTCAATAACACACATTAAATATCCTTTTTTCTCCTTCAGATTAGTACCCAAATATCACCTGTTCATTTTTTATCTGCTTTATTCATGCTTTTTTTTACTCATTTTAGGAAGTACTTCACTTATTTACTTCTATGCTCAGCATCTCTGAAACAACTGTCGTTTTCCACCTTGTTTCCATTTTTAACTGAAAAATGAGTTTGACTTCTGAGATATTGTCATATTTCAGATGAACTAGTAGAATTTTCTGAAGGAGAACTGAACTACTCATATAGCTATAGAGCAGCTTTTCTATTTGGTGTAAAATATAGATGAGGGGAGTATTGTTTAATACCAAATTTTGAAGTGTGATGAAGAAAACAACCATCCCAGACCAAACAAACAAAAAACTCTTTCACTGTAAAACTGGGAAGATGAAAAATGAAATCAAGCACATTAAATACCTCAATTTTTGTTGGTATGAGTCCTTCACCAGAGTTTATTTCCTCAAGCCAAAAATGGGAAAGCCCGTGAACAAAGTTGAGTCTGTTAACCCCTGATGGGAGAGAGGAACCTCTGTGTGGTCTGACTTTGCTCTGAGTTGGTTTCCCATAGATTTTGTTACAGTCTTTGCTTAACCTGTCAGTGCTGCTCTAGGTACTGGGGTTACCCTCTGAACGTGATCTCTATTTGATACTATCAAAATAAGAGATGGGAAAGAAAGAGGCCAAGATTTTGTGTTCCTCTTTATATGTTTCGGTTTTTTTTCTGTGGGGTATTTATTTATGCTAGTTACTGTGTGCGTATTTCTTCTGGTTTGAACACTGGATGCCTCAGTGTTTTGTTTGGACATCTCTCATCAAGAAAAAATACAGAGTGGAGGAGAAGATGGGAAATGAACAGAAGGGTGGAAAATTTGTCCTTTTAGGAAATGAGTAGAGAATCCTAGAGAAGGAACAATAAAGGCTAAGGATTTTTTTTTTTTTTTTTTTTGGTAGGTGAGATGAGCTAAAATTGGTTAGGAGAAAAAAATAGTAATTGGCATAAATTGCAGGTTAGAAAAAATTAGGCTTGAGCTGAGAAATACAGTCAAAAGAGCAGTAAAATCCTTGGAATGAATGGGCAAAATTATGTATATCCATAGAATGCCAATCTTCTTTTCTATTAGATTCACTCCTTTCTAGCTTGTTCTTGAGTGTCCCTGCAGGTTTTTTGAGAGAGATGACTTTTTATGTGTTTGTTTGTCTGTAGGTACACTCACAAAACAGCCTACATGCAAAATCTGGTATCTGGGGATCCCCTCCCCACCCAGGGGCTGCCTGTGCAGGCTTCCTTATTCATCTCATGCAAATGGCAAATATCTAAAAGAAGCAAGTGCCAGAAGGAAGTTCTAGTTAATCAGTCTACCTCAATCTTATGGGACTGGTTGTGGAGGAAGTACTCCTGAAAGTAGCTTCTAAACACGTGAATGTCCAATGGCATCATTGGGAACCCCCAGAATAGGTTTATGAGGGACAAATCTCTCTTGACCAACCTCATCACTTCCTGCGACAGGGTCACCTGGCAGCGGGTGCTGTGCTCTTTGGTTTTAGCAGGGGCTCCAACACTGCATCCCATGGTGTCCTTATGGAATCAGTGAGATAGGCACTGGACAGGGTGAAAATGATGTGGTTGGGAGGTTGGTTGGAACGCCAGGATGAAAGAATCAATTGGTGCAAAGTCTGGCTGGCAGCCAGCTAATAGTGATGTTTTTCATGGATCAGTGTTGGTATCAGTGCTGTTAAATGTCTTTATTATTCACCCATGTGACAAGACAGTGTGCCTCCAGCAGGTGTGAGGACAACAGCAAATTGTGGGGAGTGCTCAGTGCTCTGGAAGGCAGGGCTTCTGTTCAGAGGGACCTGGACAGGCTGCAGAAAGGCACGAAATAAGTAAGATCTTGTGAAGTTCAATGTAGGCAAGTGCTGGGTCCTGTATCAGTGACAGAACACCCTCGTGTGGTGAGACAGGCTGAGCATGAACTGGATAAAGAGTCACTTCTTCAGCAAAGTGTTTGGAGATGCCATCAGACAGAACTTTGCCAACAAGTCCCCAGCACACCCTCACGGCAAGGGCAGCTGAGCACAGCTGGTCCTTCACTCTTCCCTGGTTGAGGTAGAGGAGAGTCAGAAGGGTAAAACTGAGAAAACCCATGGATTGAGATGAAGGCAGTTGAGTAGGGAAAGCAAAAGCTGTGTGCTCAAGCAAATCGAAACAGGGAGTTCATTGGCCATTTCCCGTGGGCAGGCAGGTGCTCAGCCATCCCCTGGGAAACAGTGTAACACTGCCTTGGGAAGACCAATGGCATCACACTGCAGTTCCCTTCCTCCTTTTCCTTCCTGGTCTACACGCTGAGCATGATGCCCTATGGTCTGGAACATCCCTTGGGTCAGCTGGGGTTATCTGTTCTGGCTGTGTCCCCTCCCAAATTCCCTGTGCATCCCCAGCCCCTCACTCACTCAGGTCCTGGAGTGACCTGATCTCACAAGAGCGTGGAGTGGATCAGACCAGCTGATTTCGAGAGGTCTTTTCCAGCCCAAAGTATTATTCCATGCTGCTACCATACAGAGAGAGCAATGCTTGCTGTGGGAGTGTGATCCTTTAGAGCTTTAAAAAGACTCTAAATTCAGGGAGTTGATTCATGAGGCATGACCTTTTTGTGAATTTTGTGAGTCGTGTTGCAATTGAAAACAAAACAGAGTACCTTTGAGACTTACTGTTCCCTGGGAGTGATCCTAAAGCCCGTTTGTGTGTACACAAACTCACAACCCCAAGGTTTGCCCCTTTGAGGTGTCTTCCATTGTCCACCTGCTCTGACAAAGTTCAAGTTTTATTGCCCAGATGATGGCTCTGAGAGGTCAGGGCAAACACAGGAGGAGGAATAATATACAGAATGTTTAGAAGAAGGGATCTGTGGCTTTCCCAGCAGAATAAGGGTGGATTGAATCATGCTTTGGCAAATTCTGCTGGTTTGTATATGCTATGGAATGTAGAAAAAAAAAATCAAAAATCAGAAATACTTAGAGAAAAACATCTACCGTTAAGAATCCCTCCCATGGCATCTTTTTTCTTAGCTTATACCTTAATACTCTAAGAGGTTAGAATATGTAAATACTCTTTAGAATGGAAACAAATTCGATGTTTTTAAGGCTGTTTATTCTCTTCCCTTTGCCCTATTCTATTTTGAAGTTTGACGTTAGCGTCCTTTGAAAGGGAGCATATGGCATTTCTAATTAAGGCCTGAGATTTTGTGACATATAGCTGAATAATACATTTCAAACACTGCCAAGCCTTCCAGATGAAAGAATTTTGTGGCTGAAGCACTGGAGTGGATGTGCTGTGTAACACTGGTCTCCTTTAGAACTTCGAAGAATTTTGCCTGGAATACCAGCACAGTGAGACATCAAGGGCTTTGTTTCTTTAGTAGTCCTTGAGCTCAGTATTGGATCTGATAAGAGCTGCTGTGCTTTGTTGCTCAAAGGATTCAGTGGAGCTACATTTTGAAACATTTTGGTCTGCCTGGGGATTTTAGTCATCTTTATCAGATTTCATTCCAGGCTGCAGGGTTTGTTTGTGTGTATTTTCAACATTAACTCTTGTAGAGATGTGCTGTAGTTCTGCAGTCTCTCCAAAGAAATTCTAATCTCTTCCTTTCAGCGTTTGGTGGCAAATTTTCTTCCTTTACTTTGAACACCTAAAACCTTTCTGAAATTGTGGTTTGTGATAAATTCCTGATGTGAGCTGGGTTTCCTGAGGTTCTTAATACACACCAGTATCATTAACATACATCTTGTGTCTCTGAATAGCAAATGGGCTCATCTCAGAGGTTTCCTCAATTTTTTTCTTCTGTCTGTGGGAAGTAGAAGGGACTGCATTTATTATTGGTCCCTCTGACTCAGTTGTGCAAATCAGGAGAGAAGAGAATTCAACAAATATAATGCATTTAGTTCCTGTTGTTTTGTTAGTTACTGCCATGTCTGTGTGGTAAGTGAGGAAATTGGCCTTTACACTATTTTTGGTAATTTTAACGGGGAAGCTGAGTCTTTGAGTGTGTGGTTTTTTCCCCCTCAGGACACAATTGATTCCTTTGGTTACTGGGAAATCTGTCACTGTGATAGAAAATTTTAGTTAAAATTATAAACTTGGGAGTTTTAGATCTTCTAATTTCCATCTTTAGGTCTAGTGAATGCATGCAAAAGATTGGGATACGTTAAAATCAAGGTTTTTTGTAGATTTGTGATGCAGGTAGGTAGTTATTTTGTTTGGATTATTTTAATTGTAATTGGGAAGTATTTAAATGGAGGTTGGGCTGGTATTTAGGAACTGTAAAGCTGTGCAAGCAGGCTCCAAGCTGAACCCTTTCACCAACGTAGTGTTCATTTTGAAACACAGAGATGTCTTATATGCTTCTCTCAGGGCAGTGTTTTTGCTGTTAATTGTCCTTGAAATACAGTATATGCTATCCTTGTCCTCACAGCCCACTGTCAAATTCAAGCACTGATGATATTTTATTAATGACTTGTATTTGACAGCTGCTCAGAATATAAATTAGAAATCTGTAATTGAAGTGGGAATGATAAAGGTGAAGAGTTAACAGGGTAGTCGCACAAGTACTGAAGATCCTCTTCTACCTGAACTATGCTGTCAACATAAAGCTGGAGTTGAAGTGTTTAATGCACCTGAGGGAATTCAGGATATTAGATCAGCAATAAGATGTGACAGAGCCGTGTGGAGGAGAGTTTTGAAAGGATTTGGGGGGCAGATGTAGCTTTGGTTCTTCTTTTTTTTTGTTGCATTTTAACTCAGCATAGGAGAGGGCAGCCCTGGAGTCCTCCAACAACGAACTGTCCATGGCTTCAGCAGCCTCTGAAGGTTGCCCAGAGAAGCTGGAGCTGCACCATCCCTGGAAATGTTCTAGGCCAGACTGGAGAGGGCTTGGAGCAACCTGGGCCAGTGGAAGGTGTCCCTGCCCATGGCAGGGGGCTTGGAACTGGGTGAGCTTTAAGGACCCTTCCAAGCCAAACCATTCTGGGATTCTGTGATGATGATAAGGGGGCTGTGGCTGTGTCTCTTTTTGGCTTGTGTTTCCAGTAAAGACACTGAAAGCTGGACCCTGTCAGCATCTGGTGTTGTTGAAGTTACACTTGTTTAATTCTTATCAGCATTTTATTCAGATAAAACTGGAAAAAGTCCAAATAACTGATGACCATATTTGCATAAGGATTTGTCATGTGGAGTTAGACTGTCCAGCTTACTGTGGGCAGCTGCACAAGCCCATTAGGATTGGAATCCTAATGAACACTTGGATGGGTTTTTTGAGCATGCTATTCCAGGCCTACATGATCCCTTCTGGGTTTGGGTGTTAGTCATATAATGGCATATATCCCTCCCTAAGTGTTTCATTCTTAATAGTTAGGAGCTTTCATTTGTAGCAATCCACTCTGTTCCATGTACTTTACCTTTAATGTCACAGTATTTTTTTTTTCTTTTCTGCTCATCCATGAACTTAGTTCAGTAAAAAATACGATTTTGTGGCTCAGAGGAGGCTTCCTGAGCTCGGGGTACCACAGGACAGCCAGAGGGACATGGTGTAAGGAAGTAGCATTATCTACTCTGCTTTATCAGAGACTTCTCTTTATGTGAAGTCTGTGAGACTCCTCTTTTATGTGACTTTCAGGTAACACTGTGAAATTTATTAAATGGAGTGTTGACAGCCTTGAAAGTTTTCTCACATAATGATTTTCTAGGTCCCAGTCCTTTCTCTGGTTAGACTGCGGTGAATTATTCCTAGTCCTGTTCTTTTACACTTTATGGTAACTTTATTAATACACTTTTTGGTAAAGTCTGCTAAACATTCTTTATGATTCCATTAAAATGTTGTATCTTTTTTTGCCTTTAAAACGGATATATTAAAAAAAACATTGTCTGAGACTTGTGCATCTCTAGCATCTGTGCTCTTGAGTAGATCTGTACATGCTTTTGTTTTCTTGTCTTTTCTTTCTTTTTACAGACAGTGATAATGAACTCTCCAGTGGCACTGGTGATGTGTCAAAGGATTGTCCTGAGAAGATTTTGTATTCCTGGGGAGAGTTACTGGGGAGATGGTAATGCTTAATTTCTTACATTAGACTTTAGATATTAACCTTCTGTTTGGTTTATGACACTGTGCACTCCTGAGCAGGAGGTTTCAGATTCTTTTGCTTACACAGTTTAAAAACTAAAATGCAAGACACATTGAAGTGTAGGTTTTAAACTTAATTTAAAGGGGACTTGTATAGCTAACTTGGAGCTTTTTTTGACAAATCTTTCCCATAGCATGTGCAAAAATCTGGTTATGTTTGGTGTTTCAGAGTGTATTTGTATATGCTCACACAGCAGATATGAGTCTTCACAGGCAGAACTTTATGGTCATTTGGGGCTGGCTGTTAAATCCTCATGAAACTCAGTGTCGGGGTTGGACAGACAGCCACTCCCATGTGCCCCATCTAAGCCATGCAAGCCAGCTGGTCTACATTTAATTTGTTTAGAAGCGCTTTTTGTTTCTATTTTTGTTCGTGTGCTATATGAAAACACTTGAAAAGGAATCTAGAAAGACTGTGAATCCTCACTGAAACACTTTCTGGTGGTGAATAAAACCAAGAATATTTGTAAGCACAGACTTATGTTCTCAACAGTGTTATTTCTGTTGTTTAATTAAGTGCTTCAGTGGCAGTGCATACTGTGCCAAGAGAGGAGAAAGTCTGTCGGTTTGCTGCCTCAGAGAGACCTGAGCAAGTGCCAGAACCACTTACTTAGTTTTCCCTGTGTAAGTAATAGCTCCTGCTGCTGGAGACAAAAATAATTAGAGGCCCTTAATCTGAAATTGTCTGTTTCCTTTTCCTAACTCCAAAAAAGAGAGATGAACAACATTTTAAGGATTTATTTGGACAGTTCCTCCCTTTACTTGGCTACTGTGTAGCTGTGGAGGAACAGCCTCTTACTGCTCGCCTCATCTATGGCAATCTCAGACCAAGGTTTCTGGCTGAGGCTTCAGGGGGTTTTGCTGAGCTAAACTGAACCTTCCCCCTGGAACCCTCTCCTTCTAACCAGAAATTAGAAGTTTCTAACTTCTGAGTTTTTAACTATTTTTGGAACCTTCCAAGTTTTTAACTATTCTGTCACCCAAGTTTCTGACCTTAATCCAGGATCCAAGATTGGAAGATGCTACTTCTCAATTTAACTTTTTTAAAAAAATTCATTTGTCAGTTGATTCTTCTGCTTTTAACCTGTGTCCTTCACAAATACCTGGTCTCTGTGGATGAGCATGCTGAAGTAAAAAGACACTCACAGCTCATGGTCATAAAAGTTTCATGATCCTACTATTTCTTCTGTTTACTCAAATATACTGATCAACAAGACAAAGCATTTAAGACTTTTGGAATAAACTATTTTGGAATCCAAAGATAATTTACATATAAATCAAGAGAATTTAGTAGTTAAAGTAGCTTAAAATCAGTTTAAAATGGGGTGAGAAATGGGAGATGCCAGCCTGTTTGAAGACTAGCAAACATTTCTTCTGAAGTGTGTCAAGCAGTATTACCTCTGGAGAGGAATTCAAATCTGTAAACTACTTAAGTTCTTGAATAGTGTTATGTTACATTTGAAGGACAAAACTTAGAGTAGCAGGTGAGAAATTGTAAGAATTTGAAAACTAAAGATAGATCTAAATCTTATAGTGTGTTGAAAACTGCACCATATGTTAGTAGAAGATCTGTGCACTTGTAAAAAAAGTAAATAAACAAAAATTAACATTTCCATTTGGGGAATTGGTGTGCTGATTTGTCTCTTAGATAAAAAAATTCTTGCGTTTTAATTGCTTTTTGTCATTTCATTAAAATGTCATTGTAACCTATTGGACTCAGCAGAAACACTGCTCCAGGACTCTCTTTCAAGCATATAAACAGAAATAAAAATAAGATAATTTACCAAAAAGACAGAATGAACAATTGAAAAGTAATAGTGTATCTGTTTATTTTACTATTTACTGCATCCTCAGCATTAAAGTTGTTCTTGCCAGCTAAGCTGTTTTAGCTGACTGGTCAACTATTTCTTAAAAAAAAACCTAGTAGCAATGATCAATAACAGTCTTTGATCAGAAATTTATGTTTCTCAAGTTGGAGCATAATCTGTGCATTGGTGCTATATGTCCTTGCTCTCTGATATTTTAAAATTGGATTGATGAGTTTGTGCAGGAGAATTGCAACATTTTGTAGCAAATTAAAGATGTCAGCATCCATGAATGGTGACCCCCCACATGATAAAGGATAAGGTTAGAGTAAGACAGGTTTTTATTTTAGGCTCACTTCTGTTGTTCTGAGCAGGGATTTTGGATGTGCAAGCTGTTTCCCAAAGAGCCATGCAGTGCTTGGAAAGTTGGCTGTGGAAGTTAGTAATGCTATCCAGCATGGACTCATATTGCTAAAGTGTTACCTCTGCCATGAGACACAAATCTAGGACAGAGCCAGTGAAGTCTGGTTGTTTAATTCTCAGTTGGGATTATGTTCAGGATGGTGTAACAGCATGTGTGTTGGTTGTTGCCTTATCTGTATTGTTTCCTTGGTGTTGCTGAAAATTTCCCTGTTTTGTTTCTATGGGAATGTCCCTTTCTGGCTGTTCATTGGATCAGCTTGCCCAGCCCTCAGGGGAGCCCTTCTTTGTTTCTCACATAACACATATGACCAGATCCATCTGATAACCAAACTAATCCACAACTAGTGCTTCAACTTTCTGATGTATTTACTATGTATTTATTCCTCAACAGGCGTGTCATAATTGTGTAACCGCTTAGAGGATCTGGTCATAGGATCACTGAATAGTTTGGGTTAAAAAGGACCTTAAAGCTCATCTCATTCCCACCCGCTGCCATGGGCAGGGACACCTTCTGCTATCCCGGGCTGCTCCAGGCCCTGTCCAGCCTGGCCTTGGACACTTCCAGGGATCCAGGGGCAGCCACAGCTTCTCTGGGCACCCTGTGCCAGGGCCTGCCCACCCTCACAGAGAAGAATTTCTCCCCAGTACCCATGTAACCCAACCTCTCTGTCAGTTTAAAACCATTCCCCCTTGTCCTGTCACTATCTGCCCCTATAAAAGTTCTTTTCCTCCTTTTTATAAGCTCCTTTAAGGTACTGAAAGGCCACAGTAAGTTCTCCTTGGAGCCTTTTTCCCATCCAGGCAGAACACCCACAGCTATCCCAACCTGTGTCCATAACAGGGAGATTCCAGCCCTTGGAACATCTCTGTGGCCTGCTCTGAACCTGTGCAAGTCTTTGAAGTCAAGTGTTTAGTGCTTTTACTGTTTCTGGGAATATTGGTATATTGGTTTTCTTTCTAGCTCTTTCCCATGGCAAGACCATTAGCATAATTTGACTGAGTGCGAAATGGACTGAAAAAGATAAAAGAAACTAGTTTTTATTTGGGTATCTGAGGAGTAAAGATGAAATTACTTGCACTGCCCTGCATGTTTAAAAGCAAAAAAATTTTTTTTCAAAGAATAATGGTATTATATAATCACACTCTTTTCAATTCTCAGGTCATTTGGAAAAATGGGGATATCATCCCCAAAGCACAGGCAAAAAAATAGGTTAGAGTATCTTTTAAATTTAAACAGCGGTGATAATTTTTCATGTCCTGTTCATGGCGTGTTTTTCTCTTTCAATTCAAGTTGTTCTTCGTTAGCCAACTTAGTTCCACTTCTGCAGTTGTTTATTGTTAATTTTCATTAATGTCTCCACACCTAGAGAATTTGGATATCACTTTTATACATTTTGCCACTCGTTCTTACTGTAAATCCTTGTAGAGTTTGTTCATTCCATATGACAAATACTACTGTAACCAGTGGAAGAAAAGCTTGTGTTGCCAATTGCTGACTCTGCTTTGGTGAATAACTTTAAAGATTTTTAATGTTTTTAATCGTTATTTTGGTTGCCACAGTTGGAGTATAACAGGCAAACTATCATCTTTGTTTCAGGCACAATAACCTTGTTGTGAGACCAAACGGATTGTCCACTCTGGTGAAGAGTGGTGTTCCAGAAGCACTGAGGGCAGAGATCTGGCAGTTGCTGGCAGGATGCCATGACAACCAGGCAATGCTGGATAAATACAGATTACTCATCACAATGGTAAGGGACTTACTATTTATTCTTTACTCCTTTTGTTCGCTTTCCTTTGGCTGAGATGAATTCTGCTGGTCAGTGGCAGGGCAGCAGAAGAGCGAAACAGTTTGACTTGTTTTAAGCAACTGAAATTGTCATTATGTGACTTTTCCTCCTGCCATGGGTACCTGCTGCATGGCATTAGCAATAGAAATTGCTGACCTATATCTGTAGTAATGCTTGACATTTAGCTTTCTGTTCTCTTGCTGTGATGATAATAAGAACATCAGCATGTTCAGGCGTTTGCTTGTGGGTTTTTTTATAAACTCACATCCATCACTTGGTTTTTTTCAGAAGTTTGGTTTGTGTATGTCTTAATTTCAGGCGTTTCAGTTCTTAAAAAATCTCAAACCCAAACAAAATGGCACAAAATTGAGTATTTCTTCTTTCTGTTGTTCATTTTAAAAAAGAGTGTTAAAAATATTTTGACCTAGCAGGAGACCAGTCTCCTTGCTGGATGGGTGAGCTGAGAGGAGAATCCTTTTGGGAGTGCATTGCCATTCTGTGTCTGGCAGTGCAGTCAGTGAGTGTTCTCAGAGGTCTGTGGAGCAGTTAGATTTCTTGGATCTGCGATGGCAAGAGGGAGGAGCCCTGTGTTGTGTAGCACAAGGCCTGTGCAGGGTCAGAGGTGATCTCAGCATTTGGGGTTCTGGAGCTCTGCTGCTGCAGGGCTGTTAGAGCTCTGAGAAGAGCAGAAGTCTCTGATATGCTTTTAAATGGCAGGAATGGATGGAGGTCATTTTCTGTGCTGCTCAGAGTGAGTGCTGGGTTTGTTACTGTCTTGGTTTGCAAAGACAGGTGTCTGCCAGGGAAAAGCCAGAGCTTCCCTTGGAATGGAGAGTGTAAACCCCCTCCCTCTGAACTACTGTAATTTTGGAATTAAGAGACTTCAAGGCAAAGATACAGGAATAGGAAGAACAGTTCTTTACTAGGAATATTAAAAACGCTTCAGTACAGAAAAAGCAAACAAACACAGAATCACAGAATGTGTAGGTTGGAAGAGACCTTCCAGATCATCGAGTCCAACCCAGCCCCAACACCTCAACTAGATCATGGCACCGAGTGCCACATCCAGTCTCTTTTTAAACACGTCCAGGGACGGCGACTCCACCACCTCCCTGGGCAGACTATTCCAGTATTTAATCACTCTTCCAGTGAAAAACTTCCTCCTCATATCCAACCTGTATTTCCCCTGACGCAGCCTGAGACTGTCCTGTCATTCTGTCAGTGCTGCCTGGAGAAAGAGACCAACCCCCAGCTGTCTGCAGCCACCCTTCAGGGAGTTGCAGAGAGTGATAAGGTCACCTCTGAGTCTCCTTTTCTCCAGGCTGAACAGCCCCAGCTCCCTCTGTCATTCCTCATGTGGTTTCTGTCCCAAGCCCTTCACCAGCTCTGTTGCCCTCCTCTGGAGGTGTTCAAGCATCTCAATGTCCTTCAGAAACTGAGGAGCCTCGATGGCCCATTAACAGCAGATATCCCCTGGAGGGATGATGGGTCCTGGAAGAGATAAAGAACACTGCCGCTCCTGGTTTGAACAGCTGCCCATTAACCAAGGCACCCACCTCGTTCCCTCAGAGTTACGAGGAATGGGTCACAGAAGAGATAAAGAAACACCTCTCTGACTGGTTTTAAGAGATGGGAATAGAATACACCTTGCATTGAACCCAAGACAGTTACCTGGGTGGTGAATTGTCTGTCCACATAGAAATTCTGGGGTAGATGTTGTTACTCAAAGCTTCCTTTCATAATGTTGTCATATTGTTTTGCTACTTGTCCTCTTAATTTGACATAATTAATGATGTTTGGGAAGTTTAGAAGCATCCCCGGAGTGAGACCTGTCCTGGTGACTTCTCATTTTTCTTTACCAAGAAGGAAGAATGTTTTGGTAGTATAATTTTTTTTATTTTGATGTTGTAGCTGTGTTATATTTCCTTAGAAACCATTCACAGGACATCTGTCAGCTGTATGTTGCATCAAAGCCACCTCCATTATTTGCTCCTACTTTCCAAAAGTAGGAAAGATGTTTGTTTCACAGCGGAGGAGGGAGTGGAGAAGTTCTAAAATGCAAGTTTATCTTGATGCTGGAGCCTTGTGCCTTACAAGTACCTTGTAACACTTGGCCTTTTCACCACAGAAATATTGCAGTGATGTGTGTTTTGGAAGATTATATTTCATCCAGTATTTAATATGAAACATTACAGTGTTACTGATGAAAATATTAAATCCTCTGCTGAACCGAAGCATTTATTCAAACAGAGGTTTTTTTCTAAAGTGAATCCTTTTCCTTCTGAAATGACAAAACTTCTTCTGTAGTCTCTGTCTAAACTGCAGGTGATCACATCATTTGGCAATAAAAGACTCATGAGGGAAACGAACAGGAGAGAGCTTGTGCCATACCAAATCTGGGGCCCATCTTTGGGAAGAGTTAATATGGGATGCTTCAGAAAAAAAAAAAGTCAGCTGATTTTTTAAAATGAATTATTATTACCTGATATTTTTGTTTGTGAACAGAACTCAGTTTCATTCTGATGTGTCAGTAATGTGAATTAGGCAGACAGAGTAGCAGAATATATACTTTAGTAGTATATACTACTAAAATCTTGGTTGTAATGTTACCTTATGTTTTTCAGTAATAACCTAATAATAACTTAGTAATGTTTAGCTTCAGAGTTGTTTGGATATTAATTAATCAACTTATTAATTTACTTGCTTCCTCTGTATGAGAAAGCTGAACTGATTTATTTTCTCTGCACTATTTGTATGCTACCATCCTAATATACCAACAAACACGAACTTTATTTTTTCCATAATTAGTTATTCTTCCCATCAAACCCATCATTTTCATCTTGATTCTTTATGTATATGTTCACACATATTCATTGTCTTCCTTGTATTTTGGTCATTCTGCTTGATGCTTCTCTTCTGGAAGGTGAACATGTTTGTGAGTGCCTTGACCACTTCAGCAGTGTATTCCTTAAACATATTCCTGAGCTATTCCTAGGTGGGGAGAGGTGCTGCTGCTCTGCACTTGCAGTCCTGAAAATGAAGTGGGTTCAGTATCAGAAGTGGGAGGTGATACAGACATCTGTGAACTTGAACCTTTACCTGCTTACACCCCAGAAGTCCCCAGAACCTCCCTCAAAGAGCTCCCCATTGCTGCCCAGCTCCTGGAGCAGTCCCCGAGGTTCTGTCCCCTGCTGCCCATGGTGACAGATCCTTCCTCTGAGCCCGCTCTCCCAGCACTCCAGCCCTGCCCTGCTCATCCAGCTTCACCTGCAGCCCTGCGTTAAAGCACCTCACTGAGAAAAGGGCACTGGAGACCACTAGAAAAATCTCTGCCATGATACTGTCACAGCTTGAAAGATTAACTAATACCTGGAATTATCAGTACTGAAAACCTGATTTATGGCTGCCTCTGCTGGGGACAGAGTGAAATCTGGTAGAAACTCTGGCTTTACTACAGTGTTACTGGGTAACTTCTGGTGAAACTGTGCTCACTAGTGAGAGTTGTGTTGTTGGCAGGCCAAAAATGTGTGCCTTGTGATCCTCTGAATGGCAGCAGACTCTCAGCATTTGAATTTAGTTTAGAGCCCATGATATAGACACATTTGTTGTTCTATTCCAGTCTTGTGCAGCCGGTGGTATGTTAGATGGGCCAGCTATAAGTCCCATCACCTAAGAAATCTGGCTGTGCGTTTATTCTGTATATATCCGTCTGTATGCAGAGCTCTGGAACCTGCTGCAGTGTTTCTCAGCTGCAGGAGTGCTTGGTTCAGTGTGTTCTGTAGGAGAGAGTAATTCGGGGCTTGTTTTAGAGTCTGAATTCAGCACTGAAAGCAAAATGTCTCATTTAGAAAAGTCAGTGCTGCACTTACTTTCTCCAAAAGGCCTCCATATCCTCTAATCCTGTGCATTGGAGATCAGCAATCTGTCAGGAATCATCTGGTGAACTGGGTTCCTTTATCCCTGGATCAGAGCATTCATTTCCCATCTCTAGGTGAGTTTGGAGTTCCAGGAGAGAAGGGAGAAAGAAATAGTTGTGCTCTCACAAGTCCTGACAAGCACTGCCTTGCACTCTCTTAGGTCTGCTGAGTTCCAGCTTGATGATTACCCTGAGCTGCTCAGGAATTTTGACTGGAGCACAATAGTGGGCCTTGCATGCAGTTTTAGAGAGTAGGAGTTGTGATTTGGC
Organism: Sylvia atricapilla; assembly: GCF_009819655.1. Lineage (NCBI taxonomy): Eukaryota > Metazoa > Chordata > Aves > Passeriformes > Sylviidae > Sylvia > Sylvia atricapilla. The sequence goes on from NC_089148.1 coordinate 7,699,623, forward strand.
AGCTGCTTTAGTTCTGACACATATGTAAATGTGTTCTGTGTGACAATTCAGATCTGCCTGACTCCTCTTGCAGTGGGCTTTCACAGTGCTGCACGTGGCACCTGACAGCAAGGGGGAAGTCAAATATACATCAGCAGGGATAAACGTGTAGTTTTTGTTTATGGAATTATTGTAAGGAAAGTAAGATCAAGGTGAGGAGAATCTGCTTATGATAATGAAGGGTTAATATTGGCACTTAAAGAGCTTTAGAAAAAGCATGTCTGATCTGTTTGTTAAAAGGAATATAAGTAGAAAAATGTGCACAAGCTGAGGTCAGTTCATTGACAGAGTGTTTTCTCCTGCCTGCTTGGCACTATTTCATCTTCACTGGTTCCTCTCCAGAGACTCCAGTGAATTTTTCCATGCTGAGGTGTATTCAGAGCTCTGATAAACTGGTGAGTGCCAAGCCACAGTGTAGCCTGTTTACAGCTGGAGTGACTGGTAACTGTCTCCTGCAGGAATCATGCTCCTCTTGCTGCTGTGTCCTTGTCAGAACAGGTTTCAGCCACTGTCAGTGTGTAAATGAGTAGAAATTTGCTGTCACTTGATGGCAGTGATGCAGCAACTTAGCCTAAAACACTTACTGCATCTGCATGGGGACAGATGTTTTATTTATTGTATCTTACACTGCTTATTATCAGACTTCAGCTTCTCTGTTTTAGATGGTTTTATTCTTGTATGAATTCTCACTGCCGAATTTGTAGGATGAGACTTCTTTCCTGTCAGGGCCGAGTGTAGTTGTGTAAGTAAAATGAGAACAGAAACAGGAGGCTGTCACTCATGCTCTGTAGTTTGAAAACTTTGGGGTGGACTGTTTGAAGGTAGCATTTCTGAGTCTAAAACTGTATGATGTATTCATAAAAGACTTCTAGTTTGCAATAGGAATTCCCTTAAGAAATGAACTGTATGTTCACCTAGCAGCATATACTTACTTTAAATGCAGCTGCTGCTGTGGCTTAAGAAAGCAAATCTTGTTTAAAATTTATTATTATTATTTTTAAAGTAAGATCAGAAAGTTGGTAGTATTACATTACTCAAAACAGTGAAAGTTTGTGTAGGAATGAGAACGCCTGGTTTTGAACTGGATGGTGACATTGAGGTGAAGGTCTCAAAGAAGAATTGAATAGCTGTCCTTCCAAATGACTTGTAAGAGAAGCAAAAATAAGATTATTTGTTTATTGTCATAATTTCCTTTGTCAATATGAGCATGTGCCTAGAGCAGTTAGAGATAATAACTAATTAAAGGTCAGGGTTCAGAAAGCTTGGCCAAACCCCAGCTTTTTCTGCTGACTGTACTTTTTGGTGTTTTGTGTCTGGACCAGTAACATTTCAAGTCACTCCACATAAGAGTGAAAATGCTAAGAATCTTTCTAAGCTCTGAAAGACATTGATTTGAGGATTAAATATTGCCATATCATGAAAATAAGAGATTTCAGTAATTTAATAATTAGAAAATGGCACTAATCAGAAGTATCACTACTCCAGCAGTGTAATTCTCATGCAGTGGTGAGGAAAGTATTTTCAATTGCTGCAGAAGGTGGAGCAAATGGATTGGATTTGGGTCTGGATGAAGTTATTTGATTCAGAGTAAATATATGTAGTTTATCTGTTCAGTTTGGACCAGGATTGTTATTTCTGATTCCTATCTTTCCTAAAAAAAAGAGACAAAGCCTCTTTTTTTAAAGCAAAAAGAAAAAAAACCCAAAAGTTAAGGCTGCAGGTTTCTGGAATTGTGTCTTGTCCAAAATTAAAAGTTAGAAATAGGATAGATGAAAATAGCAAATCCTGTTGTTGAAGTTTCAACATGTGCTTAAAGTACAATCTTCCATGTATTGATTTAACTCTAATTATCTGTTTCTTGGTGCATCTGTCTTCAAACTGAGCTCCAAGGACTGAAGATGAACTTTCATGTAAACCTAATGCAGAAATGTATTAAGTTTTTTAATTTTGAATTCAGCCAAACAGTTCAAACAAGAAAAGGTTCTTTGTTTCACATGTAATATTTACCTGGCTTTTTAATTTTTATTGCCAGTTTGCTTGCATAGTTGGTAAAAGGAAAACTGAGGAGATCACAGGTGAGTCACTTTCTATCCAAAGAAGGATAAATGCAGTTGATTTTGAAACTGGTGCTTTGGTGCCATGTTTATATAGTTTTGTTCATTTAGTTTTTAATTTATTTTATTTGTGTGAAGTAAATACAATTTGTGTGAAGCAGTTCAGCTGAGAATTGGGAGAATTCCTTACACAGGAAGGTTATTTTAGTGTGAGTAGAAAATGAATCAAGTGTGTTATTTGCAGCAATACCAAAGGGTGTTAAGTTAGCACTGAGAAGGGGAAGAGGAATATTTCTTTGTCCCAATGGCATCGTGCAGGGTTCCACTGCTCAGTGTTCTGAGACTAATTAATCAGTGAGGGTGTCTAATTAAAAAGATGACTGTTCACCAGCTGCCGCAGGAGGCTGGTTAATGGACTGAAACATTGGAATATTTTTGTAGGAAATATTTGTGTTCAGAATGCTGCATCTGTTTGTCCTGATTGAAAATGGGCGAGTTGAGGCCTCCAAAGCGAGGAATAAGTTGGTTTGGTTTTCAGGGTTTTTGCATTTCTATTTCGTCGCCTTGCTAATTAGGAGTTGTCTCCTTTGACTTCTAAAGGAAACAGATCTCAAGGATGGCCTAGCAATATGCTAAGGAATTATAAAGATCCTATTACATAAGGATCAATGATCATTATAATAAAAATGTGATTTTTTTTCTCAGTTGACTGAAAAGAGAAAGACCTGTTACTTTGCTTTTGGAATGAAGCATTTGGGAATTAGGCAAAATAATTCTGAAGGAACTGATCACTTTTTCTGAATTTCCTGTTTCTTTTAAATTCACTGTCTAAAGGCAGTTTCTTAGGTTCTACTTTTCCCCCACCTTTTCTTACAGGATAAGGATAGGATGACTTGACTTAACTCTTCTCTTAAACTGAGATAATTCATTTCATGGCAAGTAGATTCTCGATATTTTTATAATGTAGTGTGGTTTGTTGAGACAAATCAGCTCATGTTGCTAGTTGGAGTGATGGGAAGCTTCACTTTTGGTGTAAGCTGATCTGTTGGTGCTGACAGTTACAGTAATACTTTGAATTATTTTAGTGTTGCTGCAACATTGTGGGACAATAAAGTATATATGAACTGAAAATACTCACTAGAAATCAGTGAAAAATTATTGTCTCTGAAGAATAGAAGTTGATGCAATCTTAATTCTTTAAATAGCTTCATTTAAATTCAGACTTCGGATAAAAGGTTTAGTTTATGATAAATGTACCAGGGTACCTAGTTCCACAGCAAATGTTAATATTACTCTTACAAACTCGGGAATAAAGTGTCCCTAAGGTGAATTTAATTTGCCAAGTTTTGATTCATTTAGCACTCATCTGGAGAAAGTCTTTCAATTTTGTGTGCACAAAAGGGAAAATCTTATGCTCAGTCTTCATCTTCAGAGGAATTAATCAGTTTAATGACAGGCCCCTTCAGGAAATAAAGGAAGAGCATCAATTAGTAATTTTTATTTTTATGTAATCTAAATTTTAATGTTTATGTATGATACTTGAGGTGGAAAATACTGTATTTTATTTTCAGAGACTGCGTAAAGTTATGAAATATTCTGCTGCATTAAGAATGTTTCTGCAGCTTCTTTTTCATACATATCCACATATGAGAACCCTAAAATAACACTCACAATACAATTCCTGGCTTTTGAGGTGATGTATGACCTTTCTGCCCTAAAAGTCACATCCATTGACACATTTATTGTGAAGGGTGGAGCAGAACTGGGATTTGCATGTGCCCTGTGTGTTCTGTCTGTGTGAATTTAGGATCCATTATCTGCAAACCAGGGGAGCAGAGTTGCCCCTCATTTCCAACGGTGATGAAACCAAGGGTGTATCAGTGTTCTGGCCTGAATAAGCTTAAATGATGGTTACTGGGAGAATTGATATTACACCAGATAGTGTCAGAAGCTCAGGATATATGAATATTGATGCTGATAACAAGTGGTTTTTAAGTAGGATGGAATTGGGATGTGTCATTGCTGTTCCCTCAGAGTGTGGTAAGAGCTGCTAGTACTTGGCACCTCAGAGCTCATTTGAAAATCCCTGTTATTCCTTCCCAGATAAAACATAAATAGGTATCCTAGTTGAATTTGAACGTTGGTTTGTTAGTCAGTGTTCAGTTTTCCTGTAATGCTGAAAGAGCAGCTGTAGTAGAGACATTTTAAACCATGGCTTTCTACACCCCTGAGTAAAACTGGGTCATTTCAGAAGTTCCCTGAAGGGTGTGTTGTCTTTATGGAATTCTGTGTCTATGATCTTCCCTGTTAGCACAGGGTACTGCTTACCTGAAGGAAAAGATTATGTCTGTGTCCGCTGCAGGAGCTGGGATTGCTGAGGGATAATTGTGTTTGGGGCAATCATCTTGCTCTCGGTATTCCTCTTTCCTCTCAAATCCACTGCTTCCTAACAGGCCTCTGCTTTCAAAGGTTGCATAACTGGCATTCAGGAGGCTGCAGCACTCCAGAGCTGGAGCTTTAGATATCTTAAATGCCTTTATTGAAGAGAGCAAACCACCTTTTCCTGACTATCAGTTGTTGATTTCAGTCTGTTAATGTTTAATGCTGTAAAAATTAAAGAGCGCTCTAAATGCTCAGAGAGAAACACTAAGAATCCAAACATTTGGTTTAAAGTCTTTTTAAAGGCCTTTGTTAGCACCAGTAGTGGTGGTCAACACATAATTAAAGCATTTTTTCCATAGCTGTGGAGAGCAGTTCAGAACAATTGGAATAGTAAAACCCAGCAAGGATTGAGCTGCATGTGTAGAATATTAAAGTGTACAGAAGTGATGAATACATCACTTGAATCCAAATATGGATTTAATTTAGGAATTTGTAATTTGATGTAGGAGTGAATTCTGAACCTTTTGCTACCTTACTTTATGTATGACCTCTTCATGATAAAACCCCAAATGGCAGGCTTATTTGTGTGTTCTGTAGGATATTCCTCTAAGGGCTTGAGCTGGTGTTAAGGTAGATTTTACAGGAATCACTTCAAAAGAGATTAGAAACCAGTAGATCTTCACAGTCTGCACCCTTTAAGGATTTTTTTCCCCTTTGTATGGCCATACAAATTAAGAGTCATGTCAGCAAGCAAATTTGCAGCTGCTGAGGTAAATTAACCAGAAGGAGATTGATTGCAGTCTGCTATTGCATATACTCTTTCTAACAATCTTTTATGTAAGTTTTTGTGGACACAGACAAATATTTTGGCAGCTAGGAATTTTTTTTCTTGCTTAGGGTTTTCATCAGTTGCTTTTTAAACTGACAGCCAAATGGTGATGATATAGAGCGTCATGTATTTTAATCATATCCTGCATATGACAGAGCTGTCTTCAGATGGGTGGTTTGTCTTCAAAGCAATGCACTTTCAAAATACAACCTTTTTTTGCCTCACTAATATGAGATACAGCCTGCATTAAAACTAAATAGCCATTAATGGGGATTGCAGTTCAGACAACGTGCTCGCCAAAAGAGATTTCTTTTACTGCATGTTCCATCTCTTTTATACCCTTACTTAGCATTTGCAGGGAAAAAATTCACAGTCATTGTGGATTTTTTTCTTAGAAAATTTCCTTCTCCCCATTTCTCTCAGTGAGATTCAGAGTTCAGGTGTCAGGGTGAGATGGGAGCAGGCACTGGGGCTGGGCAGGAAGGATGGGGGAGCCTTAGGTAGGTCAATGTAACACTGCAGTCTAATGTCACTTTTTGGTACTGTATGGCAGAGGAATTGCAGGTACATTTTGGAACCATTGCCCACTTCTTTCATGACTTTGTAAGTGTAATTCCAGAAAGCTCTTTTGGTCTTTGTTGCCACTTGTCTAGGATTTCCTTTTCCTTCTGTGAAGACTCTCTAATTCTTCTTTAATGGAAATTTGAAAATACGTAAACGCACATTAGGGATAAAATAGACCCACAAATGCTAGCATGAGTATTCTTTGGTGATGCTTTTATATATGCATGTTATGTGTGTTCAATGCAGAATGGCTGCCCCTGATAGAACAAGAATACTGATGCTGAATGTCAGCAGTGGATTTACACAGCTGGCAGTCAAGGAGTAATACTTGGATGTCTGCTCAATTTTTTTTTGAACTCAGAACCTTATATTTCAGGCAGCCATGCACTTGATTAAGTTTAGGCTAATACACAATGAGGAAGTTAATATCATAGAAAGCTCAGAGCAGCAGTTGCTGGTTGTCTTTTCAGGACTGTCTGCAGTGTCTGGTTGAGTCAGCAGGAAGCCTTGGAAAGAGGCAGCCAGCTCCTTTAGCCCAGGCAGAGACATACTTCTGACATGTGGATTTAAAGTCTTGATATTCCAGTGTCTAAGAGTTACGCTTACTCCTGAAAATGTCTGTGGAGTGAGTGTTGTACATAGTTTCCTTTGCAGAAGCTGTTGACTTGGTCGTAGGTCCATTGGGTGGGATATTTATCTACATAATTTGCATTTCTGGAAAGGCTAACTTCACATGATGCTTGAGAGGGAGTGAGTTAGCTGTGTATCCAGCCTCAAGGATTTATGCTGGGGCTGGGGATGCAAAAGTACAGGAATACACTTGAATTTTCAGTGTTAGCCTTGCTGCACAGCTCTGTGTATTATTTAACTTTCCTTTGTACATCTGATTTTATGCTGCAATAAGGGATTAATCTGCTTCTTCTCCGTTTAGTGCCAGTGAAGAGCCTGACTTTGAGCTGTATTTTTGGCCATGCTAGTTCTGCTCACTGAAAGCTCTTGTGGATTGTGATGAGAGACTTTTCATGTCGTTGAGAAGAGTTATGAGTACTGCTAGTAGCAGCCTTAATTTTCAGTGCAGTGAAGCCAAAATTCAAGGCACATGCTGTGTTAAAATACCGGCTTACACTGTGGTCCTGGCACATGCTACCTGCATGGTTTAAGTGCAAATATTTCCAGTACAAGTTACTGTTTCTAGTCATCATTTTCTGAAGTATCTGTTAAATACTTTGCTTATTATTAATTAAGGCTTGTCTCAGTATGACTTTTGGAATATTTCATGGTGCACACAGTTCTGTTAATTTTGAACAGAGGTAGCACTTTTGACAATCTGAGAAATAATGAATAGGAGAAGAGTTCTCTGAGATTGTTGTGAAAGTGCTTGTATAATTAGGAGCCCTGTAATGATCATCAAGGACCTATCAGAAAATTAAAGGTATTATGTTGTAGTCACAGGCATCTTTATAATTCCATACGTACAAAGAGACAAAACTGCTGCTTCAGACAGATTTTGGTGCTTCCTAACTTTTCAGTACTTCATTTAAAATCATTAAGTAACCTTTATCATGGAATTCTAGAATGGTTTGGGTTGAAAAGGACTTTAAATCTCACCGTCAGGCCATGGGCAGGGACACCTTCCACTATCCCAGGTTGTTCCAAGCCCCATCTAACCTGGTCCTGGACATTTCCAGGGATGGGGCAGCCACAGCTTCTCTGGGCAGCCTAATACGTTTCATGGATCTCAGTAAGGTCACCAGCACATCAGAGAAGTGCTAAAAGGTGTTTGATTTTTCCTCCTGACTGTGAATTTTCTGCTCGCCTTGAGATGGTCCCTTGCATTCCTTAGAGTTCTCTGGAAGTGTATTAACTGGGATCTCTAAAGCAGAATCCCCCTAAAAACACCCAACCTCTATGTCTCTGAAGCTCTTTCTGTAAATTGAGTCATAGATGTTACATTTTAAGCCAGCAGAATGTTTGATTATTCTACTTTTGACTGCCTTTAAAATTCTAGTTGCCATAACAACTTTATTTCTTTATTTTTAGCACATCAGTTGCCATAACAATAAAATATAGCTTTTTGAATGTAACATTTTTCCCTTACTTTTTTTTTTGCTTTGTTTTGTAAAGAACCTTCTTTGGGGGTGAAAGGAAATGTGCTGAACCTCATCCCCTTGTTAGCACTTGGGTTAGAACATTAGCTGAAAAATAAGGCTTTTTTTAACCTAGCCCTATTCCATTCCTATGATATTTTTTCTGACTACTGAGTATTTTCGTAACTTAAACAGAAAAATGAATGCAAATCACTTGTGTAAAACCTTTCCTTTGGAGAAAATTGCTATTTCTCATTCTTATTTCTTTTAGCTAGTGTATTAGAAAACCTTAACTGTTAAGATGGTTATTTCTAATATCTTTATTTCAATATATGGAATGGCTATAAAGTCACTGAGAGGCATTCAGCATGTTGATATTCCATGTTTGGGGCAGTTTGATGTTATATATCTTTAAAATATATGAACAAAGAGACTGACTTCCAGCTTCAAGCCATAATCTTGAGCAGAGGGGAGAGGTTTATGTGTGAGTTTAATATTGGTGAAAGAAGTTGGCCTTGAATTTGGTCTACAGACTTGAGTTCTCCATTCCTTGAGAGTGTCCTTTTCAAAAGGATTTGTAGATATAAGTGTTGTCTTTATATTTAACCTGTTCTTAGTTCCGGTAAAGTATATATTTGATTTCCTTTTATTTAAGAGATGGCAGATAATACCAGGTTTGGTATTTCTTCTAAAATAAATGATTTCTCACTCACATAACATTTTACATGTGCCAATTTCTGACTATAAATATAAATGTCCTCATTATCTAATAAGACAAAATTTGCTAGTTATTGGAAGTTTGAATTAATTTAGATGTCATTAATCTTGAAAAATACTTACTAGATGTATGGTGACTTTATAAATTTTAATTAGATAACTTTTAACTCAAGGTTGTGGTGGGGAAAGTCAGTGATTCTTGCTTTTAGTGGCATTTTCCTAACACCCCTCATTTCTGGGTTCCACGTCTGTGAGTTACTCAGGAATGTTCTTCCACTGTTACTGGCAACATTTTCCCTGTAGATCACTCTCAGTAGGAAGCTATTCCTTGTCCTTTCTCATATATGGATATTGATGCAAGTGTGTATGGATCCATGCTGGAGAAGTGATACCTCTTCAGCACTTCCAGCTGGGAGGAAGATTTGGTCTAAATGAAGCTGAGCTTAAAATCCATAAAAAGAAATTGTGCCACCCTTCAGGTTATAAATAGTTACCATGCCATATCTTTCCCATGTTTCTCTTTCCTATTTCTTCTCAATGTGGTAGTGTAGTAATCCCGAGTAACACCTAGTTTAAAATAGCCCTGAAAATCCCCTATTTACTTTGATTATTTTGAGCTTTTTTGTTCTCCAGAAGTAGTGGAATTGGATTTACTGGGGTTTGGGGTTGCTATCACCACCTCCCCGGTGGACCCTGCAGTAAAACAAGGAGCAGCTCTTTAGTTCTGAACTGATTCTGCCCATCCCAGCAGTTAGAGCTATGACTCCATTGCCTAAATGATTCTGATTGTTCAGTGCTTTTCTGAGCCACCTCTGGCATCCTTGAGGAAGAACTATTTTTAAAGAAGTCTATTAAAGGCAAAGTTTAGAGTGGAATGTGTCAATTCTGTAATCAACTAAAACATCAATTGGTGTGACCAGGCACGTGTTTCCAGCCAGCCTGTCTGGCTTAGACTGGATATTGTTGGGAGGATCTTCTGTGGTGGTTTAACCCAGGCCACATCCATGGAGAGTGAATTTCAGTCTGTTCTTGCTGTGCCATGGATTTGTCACGTAAGAGCTGGCAGTTCACTAAGAACTACTAGAAGAGAAGAGAGTCCTTAGAATACGAAGAGAGAACTAGACTGAAGTGCAGCTATTCTGTGGTGCATCCAAACTTTGGATTTTGAAAGACAAGGGTATGTGGGTTCAATCCTCGTGTTCTCTGCAGTTGCTTTTGCATGGGCCTTACAAGTTGGCTGCCTAATTAAGGCTGCAATAAATTATTCATCAGTTGAACTCATTAAATCAAAACTGCTTGCCTTTTGAAAGGTCATGCTGTAGTTTAAGAATACTGTTTGGCTTGCAGTGGGTGAAAAACTGAAGCAGGCGATCACAATGTATGGGATTTTTTTTTTTTTACATAGCTTTAAAATTTCTTATTCTAGCTCTGCTGAAATGGGATTATTGCTAATAGTGACTGAGCTTATGCTTATCCTGCCAGGGGAGCTGGAGTCCTTTTCAGCATACACTTTCTTGATGCCCACTTGAAATATGCTTTTAGAATACCAACATCTATGGAATGTAATTCCTGGCTTGACACAGACAAGTATTATTAAAAGTACATCTATGTCAAAATATGTCTCTAGAAGGTTTGAGTAAATGCAGTACTAAAATCTCTTATGTATTGTTTTGAAATATGAAAAGTGATTCTCACATGAGAGGAGAGAGCAATGCCACCTGCACTGTGCAGACTAGTCTCTACATTTCAGCATTTCTTTATTTATAGTTCTATTAATTGCTTTTGTCCTGTGATTTAATATTTTAATCATCTCTTGAAAGATGGGAGCAGTGGAGTAAGTTGGTGTTGTTTTACCAGTATCCTTTTCTTTTGCTTTTTTAAGCTGCTGCTAGTGTAAGAGCAGGGGGTTTAGTGTAAGTGGCACATGCATGAAACTGTTTGAGGGCACATGTTTAATTTTTTTGCTTTTCATGTCATCCTAAGAAGTTTTTCTGGTGCTTCTTATCATATACGATCAGTCAGTAAATAGCATCCTCCTGTAGCTTATGTGCTCTTTAAAGCAAAAGCTCTTTGATTCCTGAAAAATGTTAATTATCGCCATTCAGTTGGCTGCACAGCATTTCCCTGAAGTAATTTCACTACTTGATTGATAGTTTATTGCACAGAGTTTTATTTCTATTGATTCAGGGCACAGGAGTTTGGTAGTATTTGTCATCTGGATTGAGCTTGTAAAGTGGGTTCAATTTGTTGCAGGACCATCAATATCATCTTGATGGAAGCTCCTCCTTAAGGAAAATGTTCTTCTGTATGAAATCCAGAGAAATATTTGCTTTGTATGCATCTTTGGGCGGTATCCCTTCCCATGGTGGGGAGGATTGGAACAAAATGATCTTTCAAAATCCCTTCCAACCCAAACCATTCTGGGATGTTATGAAATATAATCCATGAGATCACAGGCAGTAATGTTTCAACTGGAGATTGTAGCCATTTACTCTAAAAACTTGCTTAGTATTTATGAAATACATGATTAATACTAGGAGTGATTTGAAAGTTTCAACCTTTAGAAGCATTCAGTGTAATTGCTGCTTAACAGCATGAAAAGACTGCATGATAAACTTGCAAATGTGAATGCCTATCTCTCTCTACTGATCCACATAAAAAAAATATTTGCCCATTTCTTCTTGTTCTGCATCACAGCATCCTAATTACTTAACACTTACGTGATGCTGGCTAATATTTGCATCATTAGAAGCAGTGCTGGAAAAGGACTGAGCTGTGAGTTCAGCAGAGGAGCAGGCTGAACCTGAGCCTGCTGCAGGAGCAGTAGTAAAAGGCAGCGGGATCATTAACTCCCTTCCCATCTCTTGACCTTTTAGAAGGCTGCTGTCCCCTTCCAGCCTCCTGAACTGCCCCCACCCCTGACTCCAAATTATCCCAGCCTCTTCCTCCCCCACCTTACGGAACCTGCTCTGCTGCTGTCACCAAATCCAGTTTTTCCCTAATGCAGAGAATTCCTGTGCTGGCTTTTTTCCTGTACCCAAGAAGTGAGAGCTCCACAGGAGCATCTGCATTTCAGAACTGCGGCTGTGTACCTGGTGTCTCTTGGTCTCTGTTGCAGCACAGAGTGTGTGCACCACAGCACTGTAAAATGATTTATGGCATTCTTTAGGATCACAGGGTGGGAGGGAGAAGGAAAGGAGCTGGTCTCTGATAGCAGAACTGAAAAATGAGGCTAGCAGGTGGAGAAATGGTTTCAAAGTTTCTACAATATATTGTTTCCTTCAGAACTGACCCTTCTGGGTTTTTACCACTGGCCCAAGTGTGTTTAGTCTTGATGGGGAACCACAGCAAGAAAAATTCTGAGCTGATGGTGGGAGTCACAGGGAGAGTAGTCAGATATTGGAGCTGGGGCCCAGGCAGGTTGTGAAAACTCTGTCCCTGGGGACATGCACAGCTCAGCTGAATGTAGAACCCAGCACAGCATGGCTTAAATTTGGAGTTGGATCTGACTTAGAACTTTGCAGGCCCCCCCTTGGAGCAAGGCATGGGGTCAGATGGTATCCACAGGGTATAAGGGCTTTGAGGAGCCTAAGCTTGTTTGGAGAGAAAAAAAATAAAGGGTTTATTTATATATATATAGATACTTCTTATATCTCATCATATGCCTGCACTCAGGTCAAAATCCCCGTGTGTTGTGTGTGAGCGCGAGCTCTTGGGCAGGTTTTAAATAGACAGCTGGAGTGGGTGGATTTGGGGAAGAGGCTTTATATTCCAAATAACAAATAGAACAGACTTCTGCCTTAAATACAGCACTCATATGACTTCATAGAGCAACTTCAAAAAACAATATGATGTAGAAAACGCTACACGTACGCACCATTTTTAAAGCACTAAATGATTTTCCTTCCTCCTCTGGTTCTTTAAGCTGCACTACAGCTGCAAGCTTTATGGAATAGAATTATTCTGGAGGCATTAAAAACAAAACCAGGGTGTCCATAAGATACATGGACAAGTAAATGCCAGAGGTAGTTATGTTAAAAATAAAGCAAACTGAAAGAAATGCCTTTGTTCTTTAGGCTTAGGAGAAAAGAAAATAAAATGCTGTAAAACAATGAAAAAAAGGAGTTGGGCAGAAAAAATAGAAGCGGGTGAGCTGGTATGTTTATCAACACTGTCATTCAGGTCTGCATCTAAATAGAATAACTACTGTGTTCCTCATCCTGCACTCTCAGCTGCAGCTTCTTGCTCTCATCAGTGCCTTTCAAAAAGATTTTACGGAAATGATTGTTGTCCATTGAATCCAGCTGACCATCCAATAATTTAACAAGGAAAGACTTCAAACTAGGAATGAGTGGTGTGATTGAGATGCTGCTTTGTGCACTGCAGGGATTGCTTCTATCAGTCTTGTTTCCTTACAACAAAGGATTTAGCAAATAAATATTGCTATTCCTCTCCAAATAGAATGACTAATAGATTGTTTTTTTGCTTGGAGCTTCTAAATCTCCTTCCATATGGACTTGTTCTGTCTGAGAAGCTTTATCTGGTTTCCTTTCAGGGTCACACATCACCACTGCTTTCACACCCTTGCTTTGCATATACAAAGCTCATGCTCCTACCACATCCCCTCTTGTTTTCAGCAGGATCAGATGGTGTGAGCCTTCTGTTTTCTGTAGCGACCTGTGTTGTTTCTAGCTGATGTCATTTATAAAGAAGGTGTGGAATTGCTCCTTCTATTCAGCTTGAAGAGGGCTCAGTCTACCAGCTGGATGTAACCAGCCATGGGAACTTCTGTACCATGTAGGATGCTGCCTCGATGACAGTACAGCAGTTCTTCCAACAGAACTTTCCTCTTTCTCACTTCCTTTTCTTAAAACACAAATTAAAAAAAAATCCTGAAGCAGGTTTTGTTTAAAACCGTGCCAGAGGCCCAAATATGCCTCTGATTTCCAAATAAAAAACCTTTTCTCATAGGGCCTTTAAGGTGCAGCCTGTGATACAACATTCTGGTATTGGTACATTTTGTGAACTTCCCTCTGTAACTGAATCATTTCATCAGGACTAGCTGATTTCTGCTTAATTTTCATGTGCCTCTAAATATACTGTACTTTATAAATGTCCTGTATAAATGCGAATGTACTGTAAAACAATAAAATTTAGTGCTGTCAGCTTGGTGCAGTTTACAGTGGGTGCCTGAGGTCATAAAGCCACTGGCAGCTTGCAGCATAACTGGTCTTTTGGTAGTGAAGGAAGACTGCTCATGTTCCCAAAGAAGTCAAAACTCGCCTGCTTTTGAACCACTTTGTCCTTTTAGTTAAAATTTCTTTAGAGGACACATCTTACCTGCATATAGAGCCAACCAGCAGAGGTTGCCATTGATTTTCCTGCTCAGCAGAGCCTGGGTTTCTGTAGCAGACCTGAAGCCTGTGGCTGCCAGGAGTGCTTGTTCTCTGAGCTGAGCACTCTGGGCACGCACAGCAGGCACCAGCTGGGGCTGACCTGGCAGCAAGGTGACTCAATGGTCATCGTGACATTTGCAAGCTTTCGTAGTTACCACTCCTTAAATCTGTGTGGAGCAGGATGTACTGAGCACACAGTCGCTGTGTTCTGCTTTGCCAGGCTGTACCTTTGCTTAGCTCATGTCCCTGTGTACCTCTGGGGCTCCCTAATGTCCATTTTAAGGTGTTTTGGGCCTTTCCATCCCTGGTGCCAACCACAGTCTGTCCCAAGGAGAAGTACCGGTCACCTGCCATGCCTGTGCACAGTGTTTTTCTCCTTCTCCTCCCCCACAGGAGGAATGGGAAGAGGAAAAATAAAAATTGCTCCTTATTGTTCTGCCCTCGTATGGATAACAGGAGCTTAAAGCTGTGCTCGGGGTCTAAATTTAGACATTAAGTCTGTTGTTGCAGCCATTTACCATTCTGAGGTATTGGAGATAGTTTAATTTTTTCTTAAATCCTCTCATAGAAGTCTTTGGAATGATCACATGCCCTTACTGCAAACCACTCTTACACTGCTGCAGTTTGTGCTGCTTCACGTTGCTACAGACTTGTCATTCAGACTTGGACATTCGCTCCAGGCTATACTCGAAATACAAGATGTTCACTCAGGAGCAGCTTATTAAAATTTTGCCTTTGGTTTGCCATGGAACCAGAAGGACTTAAATCACTGTAGTTTTTAATGACTTGGTTGGTTAAAGCCTCCAAGACATCTCTTCTGCTGATCCATAGCCCGAAATGCTGTTCTGTGGTTGGTGTTTTGGTACTTGAATTTGCTGTTTCAGTGTCTTAAGGATGCATGAAGTGTCTGTGTAAGAGAACTGTGATGGTTGTACTTCTGTGACTGGGTTTATTTTTAGGAAGCACGAAGTAATCAAAAGTTCTGAGTACTTAATCGGGGTATAGCTGCATCTGTTTGCAGGAGTACAGAGCTGAGTTAATTGGTTCAGTTTGGAAAATCATGTGTTACAAGTATTTGTGTTTAAACTGATGCTGAAGCTATTAGGGTACTGGTAATACTGGTACAGCATAAAAAGTAGGTACAGGTGAGTTTTGTAACATATATGTGTTCAGTTTGGAAGTAATTAATTCGGGGATGAAATCAAAAAGGGGGCTGTAGTTTTGTTTTTTAAGGAAGACTAGAAAATATGCGTGGAGCTGTGGCAGACACTTTGCCAAGGTAAACCTCAGCAGGTGACGCTTAGAAGGTGCGTGCCCCGTTAATACCGTGCGATGGTTTGAGCGAGCAGTTCGGCGGGCGCCGCTCAGGTCACGTCTGGATCACGCATGCAGCAGAGACGTGTGGGAGCCCGGGCCGGGGGCTCCGGGGCTGGCCGCTCCCCCCGCCCGTGGCGGTGCGGCGGAGGCGCCATTGGATGTGTCGGGAGCCGGGGAGCGGCCGGCAGCGCTCCGGAGCCCGGGCTGCGGCGGGGAGCGGCGCAGCGGCAGCGGGAGGTGGAGCAGGCTCAGGTGCGGGCGCTCGGCAGCCGCACCGCGGTAACGCGACTCCCTGACAACTATTGGACGTAGCGGCTTGCTGAGGATGCCTCTAGGTGAGAAAGCTTCTCTATTGCTTTAGCAGGGAATCGGAGGAAGGAGTGATTTTTGTGCGTGCTCTGTTGCTTATAGACAAAGGGAGCGAATAGGTGGAGATATTCGGGGATGTTATAAAATCTGAAAGGACTTTTCTGTACAACGTGGGGATGCACGACAGGAAATTAACTCCAAAAAGAATGCTTTCTCTCAAAGTGCTGCGACAGAATTGAACATTTGGCTTTTCTAGTATCTGAAATTCCTCCTGAAGACACGGCAAGGACTATGAGAAACATCAGAGAGATCCTGGTACTTTTAAAGAGACTTAAAGCAAATGCCAGCTGAATGACCTTGGAGATCATTTTATGTGGATTCATTAATTTTCACTGCTAGTCTCAGGAACTCTAGGATTGATGATGGTTTTAACCTTTTAGGGGCCTTTGAAAAATCAAGATTGTATACATTTCACTACCTGCCTAATGATTCCTGAACTAATCAAGCATTTACTTAAAACTGAACACAGAAGATACTTTCTTTTAATGTTTTCTCTCTCCATACCTGTGAATGAAATGAACAAGGTAATGTCCTGCAAATAGAAGAACAGTTTTTTAAAGCAACTATTTATTATGCAGATCATCTAATAAATATAGAAACCTTAAACCCCTGAGAAGATGAAGCTGAGCAACAGAATAATGGAGTAGTAAACAATGGCAGCTTTTCTAGTCAAATCAGCATTTCATTAGCTTCCCAGCAGAATGCAGATGGAAGTTTCTGAGCTCGTTGTGTGGGGGTTTGTGAAATGATTCAGTTATTGCTACAGAGGTGAGCAATATCATGGATATACCTGTGAACTCCTAGGTACTGTAGTAGATCTGGCAGAATTTCTAAAGGTGATTCTTTTAAATTGCCATTGCAGAAGTTAAATTCAAGAGGATTTATTTTGTCTGTGGGGACACTGAATTATGATTCTGGCATTTGTAATTGTAATGGACTATAACTGTTTAAAGGAACTGTAAATATTGACATGAGTCTCCAAAATCTATTTTTATTTTTAGATGAATAGATACAATCTTCCTCATTGTATGTGAGATGTATGTTTTCTTTCTTGGGAGCCAGAGGACAAGTCTGCCTCATCCCCCACCTGTCTCCCCCTAAATAAAATTCATTATTCATACCCAAGTAGTGGTGAGTCTATTGGAATTAACCTTGACAAAAATGTTTTCCTTACCTTTCCAATGAATAGCATGGATAAGATTGAATGCCATCTTCTGAATCAAACAAGAAAAGACAGCATTAGAGGATGAACTTTTTCTTTTAATCTCCAATCAGTCTGTGATTTAACCTAAGACATAAAGATTATCTCCGATAGCTGCTGGTCCAGGGAACCTGAGCTGTACTGAGGTTCCTCCTTCTCTCCCTCTTCCCTGTATATACCAAAGTAAACGAGTTTCTCAGGAAAATAAGTCAGAGATTTCCCTCCCCTCCTTCCCTGGGAAATGAATGTGTCTCTTTTGTCAGTTTTTATTTCTATTTGTTTTAGAAGTGCCTTGTGTTTGCTAAAGATGAGTCAAGAGCACTGGAGGAGCTGATCAGTGGCCTTTCTCTTTCTGGCTTTTGTTTCTCTTTTTTTCTTTCTTTCTCT
Organism: Sylvia atricapilla; assembly: GCF_009819655.1. Classification (NCBI taxonomy): domain Eukaryota; kingdom Metazoa; phylum Chordata; class Aves; order Passeriformes; family Sylviidae; genus Sylvia; species Sylvia atricapilla. Next base: position 7,716,965 of record NC_089148.1, read on the forward strand.
CTTTCTTTCTTTCGTTCTTTCTTTAAAGCCAAGGTGTGCCAGAGGTGATGCACTGATGCTGAGGAGGCATCAACAGCAATGGGACTCTAATCCTCTCCCATGTAAGCACTGGCAGCGTCTGCAGAGAGAGACCGTGAGACGCTGAAGCAGAGTTTAGCTGCTGTTCAGCAGGTCACCTGCTCACTAAGGCTCAGATTGCACTGTTCCCTAAGCACAAAACATGAACCAGTCCCGATGGATTGAATGGAGGACTCTGAATATGAGCAGTAGTGTTACGAACATATCTGAGCACCTCTCCTGCCCTCTTGGATTTGGTCACTACAATGCAGTTGACATCTGTATCCTTGAGACAGTCGTTATTGTCTTGCTGACATTTTTGATTATCGCGGGTAACTTAACTGTGATCTTTGTTTTTCACTGTGCTCCGCTCCTGCATCATTACACCACCAGCTATTTTATTCAGACCATGGCTTATGCTGATCTTTTTGTTGGAGTCAGCTGCTTGGTGCCTACTTTGTCACTGCTCCACTACTCAACAGGTGTCCACGAGTCCTTGACTTGTCAGGTTTTTGGATACATCATCTCTGTGCTCAAAAGCGTATCTATGGCATGTCTGGCTTGCATCAGTGTGGATCGCTATCTCGCTATAACCAAGCCTCTCTCCTATAACCAACTGGTCACACCTTGTCGCTTGAGACTCTGCATCAGTCTGATCTGGATATACTCTTGCTTGATCTTCCTGCCTTCTTTTTTTGGTTGGGGAAAACCTGGTTACCACGGAGATATTTTTGAATGGTGTGCTACCTCCTGGCTAACTAATGCCTACTTCACTGGCTTTATCGTGTGCTTACTCTACGCTCCTGCTGCCTTTGTCATATGTTTCACCTACTTCCACATCTTTAGAATCTGCCGGCAGCACACCAAAGAGATCAGTGATCGCAGAGCTCGGTTTCCTAACCAGGAAGGGGACGCCGCTGGGGAGAGCGGGCACAGCCCCGACCGCCGCTATGCCATGGTTCTGTTCCGGATCACCAGCGTCTTCTACGTGCTGTGGCTCCCTTATATCATTTACTTTTTGCTGGAAAGCTCTAGGGTGTTGGAAAACCCAGCACTCTCCTTCCTAACTACGTGGCTTGCTATAAGCAACAGTTTCTGCAACTGTGTGATATATAGCCTCTCCAACAGCGTTTTCAGGCTGGGACTACGGAGACTCTCAGAGACAATATGTTCCTCCTGTGTGTGCTCAACAGACAGGGATGTACGGGACCCTAAACCAAGGAAACGGGCTAATTCTTGCTCCATTTAAAGGAAACTGGTGCATGTAATCAAATGCTGAGTTTTGGTAGTATTTGTGGTATCTGGCAACTTGCCAGATGGAAATGTTTACTTGAACAGCTTGTCGCGGTTTTAGAGTGAATTTAAAAGGGATCCTGGTAAAGGTAAAGGCAGTAAGAAGGGTCACTGAACTCTGGTGAAATTGTTGGGAGAACAGTTCAACAGAGATGATGAAGAAAGTCAGAAATAAAAACCTTCCAAAGGGCATGATGCAACTAGCACATCAGCAGAGGTTCCTCCTAAAAACAAATTAGTTAGTTACTACCTTACATTTTCCCCTGGTAGACAAGTTGTCTTTGTGTCAGAATGTACTGTAGCCTTCAGAATTTTAATACATTTAAGAGGAAGCAGTCAACACCAACAGTATGCATCTATCAATAAATTATATACTTGAGAACAGTAGTAGATACTGCAGGTAATAATCAACTCTATCTTTGCTCATATATTGTACAATTTTCAGTTGTACTAGAAATCTGCAGTGCATAAACCACACCCTGCTAATGACGCTTTGGGATAAACTGGCACCTCTTGGTACAACTCCCACAGAAGCTCTCCCTCTCCTTTCCCCTTTTTATTTCCGTGCTTTCCCCTTTTTATTCCATTGTGTGCAGCTGGGTGAGTTTGAGGGCACCTCTGAGGTAACCGGAGTTTAAACCATTCTTCCTGCAGGAAGCAGTAGCCCTCCCTGGCTGTCTGCAGCTGCCCATGTACCATGATTTCTCCAGTAGTTCACTCTCTTGACCCAGTTCAATCAGCACACGGTGTCCATGTAGTGTCCTGTAGGGTGTACTGAAGCTTTTCCTTCCTGGTTCCACAGATGCTCCTAAAGCAGATACGATAATGGCACACAGCAGTGTTCAGCACTACTTAGAAAATTAAAACTGATTATTTTCTTTGGGAAATCTAAAGAGCTTACTGTTGTAGCTGTCAGTCTGTTGTGTGAACCTCACTTGCACATACTGTGGGTTTTTTTAAGAGAAAACTAAATTGTGGTCTGTGCCTAATGTTTTCATAGCACGTGGAGTAGGTCAATGCTACAGGATAAAAAAATTTACACTTGCTTTAAGAAAAAGACTTCTGTGCAGCTCTTCATTGGACACAGAGGAGGTGAACAAGACAGTTTAGTGCTAAATACAGGCCAACAGCTCTCGTGTGCCCTTTTGTTCTGAACTGGCTTTCAGGTCCACTGATGAAATATTTTTGATTTTGCAAAGGCACGCATTAGATTTGTGTAATAAATTGCCAGGGGTTCAGATGCATGCCAATCGATACAATATTTAAATTAGAACTTTGAACCAAATGTAATTTTCTTAGATGGTTATTGGCTTTTTAAAAAGGCCCAATTATTGATTATTGGTGCCTTTTAACACTGCACTATTATTCCTTCTTTCACCAAAATGCATATGTAAAGATCGTGCCTATTACTTTCTGTAATGAAAGCTGACCACGTGTGCACACTTGTGGTTTGACTCTTTGTTCTGTTGAGGTGGTTCTGAACCCCTGTACATTTTTTTAAACCTGTAAGAAAGTTGAAACAGTGGAATAAAGTAGTATTATGTCAATCAAACTCAGGTTTGGCTTTAGTTCCCTGGTGTTACACTGTGCTCTGGGAAAGTCCTTTTGGGTTAGGACTCAAGTGAACAACTTCAACCCCAAATTTCAAAGCTGTTTACTTGATGTCTGAAATGTTGGTATTCTGGTTTCTGGCACACGTCTTCAAAGTAGATTCAGACGTGACTTGAAACATTCCTTGAGCCAAGCTGAGCTGTTGCTGACATCCAGCTCTCACAGGTATTAGGGAACAATGAGTAGTGTCCTTCACATGGATCTCGTAATGCTCCATGTCTACAGGAATGTATTTGCTGCCTTGTTTTGACAAGTTCATATTTCTTTCAGGAGACACTTTTGGCTCACTGCTGCTCTGTATGGTTGTGTACCCCCAACTCTTCCTACAAACATGTTTTGGGTTCATGTAGTTTTGTCATGCTTTTGTCATTTTTTCCCTGCTTAGTAGGCTCTCAGCAAGCAGGACTTAGACAAGGAGCAAGGAAACATCTTATTTCTCACAATTCACAGGGCTGGTTTCTTACCAGTAAAGTAATTTTAAATCTGTGCCCCAGAGATGGCCACTTAGAGCTAATGATTTTCATTGGCATTTCCGGTGACGAGTCTGTATGGGACCTTCTAGAATTCAAGAAAAGTTCTGGCAAGTTCTAGTGCTTGAAGTGGAACTGACATTTACTGAACCCAGGTTGTGGGCAGCAGATGTGTTTGTTGTGACTGTGCTACTGTAACTCCAGATGTGTCACCCAAGCAAACTCATTTGGCTCAGTTGTGCCTTAGTAAAACCCTGTTTGTGTGACCTCAGTAAGTGCAGTTGATGTACAGCAACTTTAGGCTTTATTGCCTGAAAATGGTGGGTCAGAGGTAGGGCTTGGCCTCGGGGGCTGCACCAGAAAATTTGCTCTCCCTGAAGGGCACAGTTAGCACAATATGTTTCTCTTTGCCATCCTGTTTAATGTGTGGATTCGTTGGGTGGAACTAGGGATTTCCTTTTTCCTCAGGATGCTCTTGGAGGGAGAGAATATAAGAGAAATCCAGTACCCTGGAACCAGCTCGCAGGTTCCAAGGTTCTTCAGCCCCTTTTTAAAGATTTTGGTTTGTTGAATGCTGGCTTCATGTTGTTGGTGCAGGAACACTAATTTGCTTACTTGGACTCTGAATTTCAGCTGCTGTAAAAGTCACATTTCAGCCTATTCTCTGTAAGTCTCTTGGAATCTGTCAAATTAAACATCCTCAGCAGATTGAAGTATTGCTTTTCTTTTCTGTTTCCCAGGTGACAGGATTTTACCTGGTCAGTCACATGACTCTTTAGATTTACTACGTGTGTTTCATTTCGTGGAAGTGTTTACTAAACTCATGATTTAAAATCTTTATTTGAGGGACATTTTGTTACTGTTTACTAATCTGTCTGAGGATTCCAGCTGGTACTAAATTCTCTTCCAGAATTAGAAGGCTGGGCATTTTAATGGATTTAAAAAGCCACAGAAACTCCAGTCACCCAGTCTGACACTTTTGATTTTCATTCTGTCATTATATAAAGCTGCACGTTCTTGTATGAAAACCTGATTAAACAATGATACTTTTAAAACTGGCTCCCACTTTCATATCCCTGAAGATGTTTATGATTTACAGACTACTTGGTAAATAGATCAGGGACTGACTCAAGAAGTTGATGCAAAAAAATCATTGTTGATAATACAGCTAATAAAAAAAGGAAATAGATGTTAAATACTGAAGAAAGAAATGAAGCTATAAGCCTGATAGATAAGCAAAACATATATACACAAAAAACTTCTTTATGCAGGTGGATTATGTTGTGCTGTTACATTCCTCTGGGATACTTATGCTTGCAGCATACGAGGGGCAATGTCAAGGTCGACTGCTTTACCATTTTTGGAACCTCATGTCTGCAGCCTAATGAAAAGTCCAAGAAACTCTGTAATGGCAGCAAAAGAACTACCAGAAAAGTTTTTTTTTCTTCACCAAATTCTGTGTGCTTCCTTATTTTCTGGCTAAGTAAATTTCTTCTTAAAATACTATTCTTTAAAAGGAAAGGGAACTGTAGTGATGAAAAACACATTGCTATCTTTCAAAGTTTACTTATTGTCTTATAGTAAGATATTTTTTCCCGATTTCTGCTTAAGAATCCATTTTGTAATTGTACTCAGTTCAGCGTGAGGTACTGTGCAGGTTTTGTTTTTGTGCAGTCTTTGTGCTTCCTCTCTTGAAAAGTTGGGAGAAGTTGCTTTATTGAGCTGCTTTTCACAGGTAGTTTAGTAAGACATTTTTAAAATAGTGGTTTTATTGGTTTTATGATTCATTGTCATTCTTTGTATTTGACACTGAAATATCCTTGAGTACACTTAGTTTTTACACTCAGCAAAAGCAGTAAAATGTCCTTTTAAATTAGCTTAGCAGTCCATATTAGCAGTCGAGATTTAATGATGAGCTATTTCCATAACCACTTCATTTCAACATGGAGCTGTTTTATCTTTCCGTATTACAGTTGTAGCTAAACACATAAATACACAGATTCTTTATTTTTATAAAATAAAGATATTTCACTTTTACTGTCCCTGTCACCAAAAGGAGAAGTTTAAGCCTTTGGCTTCATCTCTGCTCCCTGTTCTGTCTGTCTCTCTGGCTCTTTTTTATGGATAGAATGGTGCATCTTTCTACTGAAGAACTGCATTTGATTGTTTTCTTGGGATTGTTTCACTGAAAATTTTCATGGGTGTCATCTGAGTGGCCAAACCAAACACGGCTTTGTTAACTAGCTGCCAATTAATTTGCAGACCTTTCCAGAAACGGCAGCATCACTGGGGTAGTGTTTTCTGACATTTGCAGCCTTGCCTGAAGCATTGCTTAAAGATAGCCAAAGATTACATGGGTTTTACTAAACCAGATATGGAGTTCAAGTAAACCTGATTTCCCCCCTCCATTCTACATAGACATATATAATTTTTTTCTGAGTATGTACTGAATTTGTACATAGATCTCAGCATTTAACCAAAGCCTGTGCCGTTATTGTTGATGGGGTGAAAGCGATCTAGAAGGGTATTTAAGAGGAGCTTCCTACGCACAGATTTTTCTACTCACTCGGTAAAGCAGTTATTCCCACCTGATGTTAGGACAATCCCCTGAGCTCCATGAGCTCCAAGTGCTAAAGGAGTGGGATGTGAATGGAGAAGAAACTGTTAATGCCTCCATACCCCAACACAGCCCTGAGGAGATCCTGAAAACCGGCACTTTTACATGCATCATTTATTTGGGTTCCCTCTTTGGGCGAGTACTGTGAAAGGTAGGATGAATATAAGGTGCTTTCAGCTGCACTGATGGGTGGCTAGGAGAAGTAATGTCAGGCAGTAAAATCTTTGGGACTTTATCTTAGTCTTACACTGGCTGTTGCCAGACTTAACCCTCTGGAGCAGACCGTGACAGCAGGGCTGCAGGCTCTCGTTTTAACCACCCTGAGAGACTGACTGGACAAAAAAAAAGATGACAGGGAGCAAAAGGAAACTTTCCTAATTGCAGTGATTGCCAGGGAAAAGAGTTTCTTTTTTCTTGTGCAGTGCTCATCCCTGTCTCAAAGCCCACAATCTGGAATTTACAGCTGGCAGTGTTAGAAAAAGAGACAAGGTTTTGAGAAGGGGAAGCTCAGAGATGTCCATGCTGTCATTTGAGGGCACTCCTGCAACTTGACAGCAGGAGTTCTTTTTTCAGCAGCATTGTTCTTTTTCCCTTTAAATGAAATGTCTTTTTTTCCCCTTCTGTATATTATTTCAATAAGCACAAATTCTTTTCATCATGGAAAAAGTCCATTTTATGAGATATTTAAGTAAGAGGACAGGATAATGGTTTGGACAAATATAACAGAGGGCCCTAAGTTACTTGTGAAAACATGTACTACTTCAGATTTCACACACTTGAGGCAGGAATGTCTTCAAATACCGGTCCCAGGTGAGGGTTTCCACTCCTTTACCATCTCTCCTGTGTTGTTTATGCTTGTGCAGGCGTTTTGAAAAAGTCCTTCTTGTGGAGCAACTAAATTTAGAATGCTAAATGGACAAATGATGTTTTCTCTGCTAGAATAGATTTATTCTGACTTAGGAGAGGCACTTGCTGAACGTCCTCATATCTGGATTGTTTGGGGTCATTGGCAGCTCTGCACAAACCCATTTTTGGGTACTGGTGTGTGGGGCTGAAGCATGTGTCTGTCCCCTGCTGAAACTCTTCCTCATGAAGTGAATGCTCTGCAGATGAGGTGAGAGACAGCTGAAGGCAGCAATGCCTTAAAAACTGCCTCAGCAAGACTTTTTTTGGATCTGTGGCTATCAGGGTTTTTAATGGTGAGGATATTGGTTGTAATTTAAGAAAATAAGAGAGATCTGCATGCCATGAGTAATGAATTAAGTCAAGAACAGGGTAGTCTGGTTTGCATCTGTGCCCTCAACAGCCAAAAGTCTCATCTTCCTATGAGAATTTTATTATAATCAGATTTTCAGGCACTGCAGTTTCTATAGGGAGTTTCGATGCAACTGTATGTACGTAAGGATTGTAAATAGTCCCCTAATGGCAAGGTTTCTGTGGAAGCTCTTGCTGCATTTCAGGGGCTTTGGGGGCCACTTTGTTGCTCAAGTTGCATAAGTTCTAATTGAATGCTGAAATTACCAAAGCCAAGACAGCAAACACAGGCTGTAAATGCAAGATGTTTATCCAAAACTCTTTTCTCTGTAATACTGGGTATTTGATATTGTCCAGGCAATTATCTCATGTTGGCCTTTGAAGATGCCTTACAGAAAAGAAAGAAATCTAACACAAGTAAGCAGAACTACATGCTGTCATAATGAAATTATGTTCAAGATTTTTCATTTTTCAACTCAGGACTCACATATTTTCTGTGATTTCTTACTTTGGGAGCTCGTAACCAATTTATTATTTTAATTTTCTGGCTGTGCTTTACTTCACCTTTGGCTTCTGGGTTTTAGAAGTTCAGTTTTAAATTTGAATTTTCAATCCAGTTTTGCTGGTTTGTAGCTGTATTCTTCACTTGACTCATGTAAAAACTTCTACGGAGCATTGGAGAGGTTGTGCTCTTGAAGGAACTTCATCCTGTCTGAAATGTACTCAGGCTGCATTTCCTTGTATCTGAGAGAAGTACTGCTGTACCTCATTCATCAGAATTCAGTGTCTTGGAGAGAGCACAGTGACAGATAACAAGTTCCCTGACATCCTCTGTTGGGCTGAAACATCTGCCTCTGATTTTGTTTGTAAATGTTGCTAACTAAAGAAACTCTATTTTGGTGGTGAATCAGTATTTTGGATGGGGTTTATGGAGATAATTCATCTGTCTGTTATATTTGCTCTGGTGGGGGAACAGGAAGGTTATTGCCTAAATGCTGCTGGAAGTTCTGTCCACTTCCCCCCCCCCCCTTTTTTTTTTTTTTGGAAAAATATGTCTGTGATGGTTGGTCATTGATATAATTGGATTTCAGTGATCATCTTCTTCTATGAAATTCGTTGCATTAGTAATGCCTGTAATATGAAAATAAAAATCATAACCAAGTGCTCTTGTAATAATGGTATTGATTTTCTTTAAAAATAAATTATACCAAAATGGAAATTCTTTACATTGGTATAATTTTTGAATGTACATTTGAAATGTGTGGTATGTGAAGGGGAATAGCTGCTGAAAATTTGTTTGGGAAAGATTTGGATTTCCAGGGACAGATGAAATTCAAGAGATGAAATGTAAATACTAATTCTGAAGAAAAGCAGGTCTTGCTTTTCATACAGTAATAAAATCAATTGAATCTGCTTTCTGTCAGGGAATTTGGGGTTTCTGTACATCACCTCATAGAAAATAATTTAAGGAGCCATGGCTTACCAAAAAGTGTTGAGATATTAGTAATTATAAAAACAAGGAGAAGATCAGTAGGAATCATCTCTACCATCACCATGATGTGCCTAGACCTTGAATCCCAGCTGTGACTAGTCAGTCCAATGGTAGTTACACGGAGGGAATTCTGAGGAATGGCAAAGGGACTCCTTTTCTCTAGGGGAGAGTTCAAGTATCTAGGATTTTCCAGCTTAGAAAAGAGAATTAAGGTACAGAGGACTGTGAGAAAATCTGTGAGGTTGGGATTGTCCTGGGGGAGAACTGGATATGATTATTCACTGTTTCTGTTCCAGAAAATGAAACCCAAAAAACAACCAACCCAAAAATAAAAGAAAAAAGAGGGTAGCACTGTGGAAACAAACTGTGTGTATAGTGAATCATGGGATGCATTGACCAAAGACTTTCTGGGTGGTAAAAGCTGAAATGGGTTAAAAATTCCAGCGAGTTTAGGGAGGAGTGCATCTTTATATGTGTGTGTAAGGTGGCAGTGAGAGAAGTGTCAGTATCATCAACTGTCTCCATCTTTTCTTGCTACAGAAGCAAAATACCTTCTGGAAAAGCACCAGCAAAACAGTGGTAAAGGGAACTGTGTTGCTAGTTCTGAGATCAAGTATTTACAGATACACTTTTACTTTAAAAAAAAAAAATATATATATATATATACAGTAGGTTAGAGCCAAGCTATTTTATAGGCAGTCATAGTAGAGAGGGCTTTTTAACCCCATGTAAATACTAGGACTTTTTAGAAGCCAGAGGGATGCTGCAAAAGCAGGGTTGCTGATTCTCCACAAGGAGAAGTCCAGCACCCCAACCAGTGTGCAGCCAGTTCAGCAGAAGCCCAACATTGGAAAACTTGTATCCAACCTATGGGATAAAAGAAAGGGATAAAAGACTGGCACGTTGTATTCAAGAAGGAACAAAAAACTCCTTGATAAAATCTCTTTACCCTGGCAGCCTGTTGTGGCTGACTACACGTAGTTTGCAGTTCCCAACAACTAACTGCTATTTTCTCAAGTATTTCTGCAGTCCCCAAAGTTAATAAAGAAGCACCAGGGAAGTGGAGGCAAGCACCCAAATGAGCTGTCATGAGGATCCAGTCCAGCAACAGTGTTCCACTCCTGACCAGCAGAATGTTACCTGTTGTCTGGAATTACCTGTTATCTATCAAGAAATAAAACCAGAACTCAAACTAGATCGGGAAAGAACTGTCACTGATGTATTTATAGACTTGGAAATAGCTCTGCCTGTCAGCAAATCTCCAAAACTATATATCCTTGTTAGCTTTTTAGAGAGGAAGGCTCCATCCTACTCTTTCATTTCAAAACTGGATCAGTTAACATAGGTCTGCCCCTAGTAACATTTTCTCATTTGATAGTTATGTTCTGTGAATAAAATGTGATAATTTTTTTTTTGGTGTGGTTTTGTTTGGGTTTTTGTTGTTGTTGTTTTGTTGTTGTTTGGGTTTTTTTGGTTTGGTTTTTTTTTGGTTTTAAGGTGGATTTTTGGTCTGTCCTTTGATAGATTTGAGTGCCTAAATCATGAGGTGGATTCTTTGTGCTCCAGTTTGTTTTCCTGTTTTGCAGCTCCATGTACTCCTGCACTTTCAGACTAGCTTTAATAGTCTTACTCTTCTTCGTGTTGTGGAAAAGATGGGAAAATGTCAGGCAAAATTGCAGTTTTGGATGTCAGTGTTTAAGTTATTTTGATGACTGAGTTTGTCTTTTTCATTTTCATAGAGTACAGTTTCTCATCATGCTTGCAGAAGCCTGCAAGACCATGAGTATTTTCGGTTTTTTCTTACAGAGTAATTATTATTTCAAAAGAAAAGTGCTTGTACAGAAAATCCTGAAATTTCAGGTGGATATTTGGATTATACTGTAGGGTTTTTTTTTTTTTTTTCTCTTCCTGTACTGGAAATATTGTTGTCACTGCCAGTTTAAAATACTGAAACAGGAAGGTGTGGGCACTGGCAGGCATTTCTAATATGTCTTTGCAGTCTAGAAATCTTTAAAACTTGGCAATATTTTTATCCAAAAGCCTTTCTGCAGCTTTTGAGTATGATTGTCTGCTAGTGCTGTTAGTTATGTACATTTTTATAGAAATCAAACCCAGTACAGGTGAATATCACTAAGTTACATTCACCGCTCATTCCTGCTGCAAGAAAATTCCCATTCCCTCAGGGGAACCTTGGAACTTTAAGGAAGTTTGACTCAGCTTTGCACATTCAGCCTCACAGTAATATAGCAAACCCTAAAACCCTGATTTTTCTGCAGCTGCCTCCATGACTCCCTGGATCTCCTTCCCCATAGCCTGGAGTGGAGCAGGAGCATTGCTAATGAAACAAATGTGCATTTGTGTTTGCATGCTCAGCTGGAGACAGTATGGTAACATATGGGCCAAAAATCCCATTTCTCATCTCTGTTAGAAAGTACTGCTAAGAAGTCATAGACTGTGAAAGAGGAAAGGGAGAGAACACTTAGCTCTGGTTTGCTACATCACACTTCACATTTTCTGTCTGTTTTTGCAATAAGTGAATTAATGGGCAGGGTTTGAAAACAGCTTTATTTTTTTTGTGCATGTAAAAACATTAAGTCTAGGAATATTATGCTATAGTATTTCACATTAGTAAAAAAACCCTTTAAATATAGATTGTTGTGGTAAACGCAGAACAGCTCAAATAATAGCTGTGGGTTATACTTTTAAAAACTTGGTTTCTTTGTCGGGTCTTCTCCTTCCCCCTAATTGCATTGCACTGCTTTGATTTTTTTTTTTTTTTAATTTAACAGGATATTGCCTTTTTTTTTTCTTGAAGTGAAATACGACCATATGAATCTAAAAGGTATTAAACCATTCCATGACTAGATGAAAGATTAAGTCTTACTTTTGTTGCTGTCATCAGTTACTGCTCAGTTTGTCTGATGGACTGTTTGAAAATGCAGAATTAGAGTTGGAATCTCAACTGCTATAGGGAGTATGTGGGGGACTTTTTATGCAAAACCTTCTTTTCTATTTATATGAAACTGTAATCTTAAAAACAGAACACTGTTCTGTAACTGTTACATGGTGTATAGAACTGCTGTTAGATATTTGCTTCCTTGGCTGCTGCTGCAAGAAGCCTTTTTTTCCATCCTGCGAGAACTTTGTGCATGAGGGAAGGTTGTCAGCCACACTTCAGTTTATGATTCTTCTGCATGAATTGTCCACAACAAAATAACCTCGTGTGTTTAACTCAACAGGTTGTGGCTCTTGCTGTTAGAGCTGGACAGAATGATTTACCTTGATTCAGTCTCTTCACTTTTGGTTCGTTGCAGCAGCATCTCTGGCAGTGTTTGAGTTGACCTGCTTTCTTATTAATCATTTCCTTCCAAAATTAGGGCAATATTAGCATACATTGTGTTAAATTTAGATTCCATTCTTCTTGGAGTTTGATGAATTCAGTTAGGTTTAGAATGGGAATTCAATACTTTGAGCCATGGAATTGTATCCTGGTTTGGTAACCTCCATTTTTTAGGCGTGGTTTGGAAGATTGGTAGCAAAATCTTTGCTCTGAACCCTAATAAAAATACATGTTCATAGTATTGAATTGTAACATTTAGAAAAATGTCACTAACATTGAACATGGACCCACTTGTTTATTTCTGCTAACAGATGAGTAGTTTTGGTAAACCAGAATGATAGAAAACTTGCTTTCAATATTGATAGGGCACTTCTTTTTGGTTCTGGTATGATCTCTTGTTTTTAGAGAAAGAAATACTGTTTAAAGATGTAGTGAAAGGCTGTAAAAATGGGCAATATTCAGTTCACACTCATTTCATTATTAGTTAGGTAACTCACAGGAGGTAAACGTGTGCATAGGAAAAGGTGTAAATGCATCGTGAGCTGGGGTGAACAGAGAATGTCCTTCCTTCTCAGCCTGTCACATGCAGAGATCCCATCTGGGAGCGTGCAGTGAACTCCAGATTGGGGCTGGAACTCATCCAGTCAGTGTTAGTGAAACCTTGAAGCAAACAGAACAAAGCACAACCCGAGCAATTCTTTCCCCAGCACTGACCCCTTCAATGACAAAGTGGGTTTTAATGAGTGATACTGCAAAGCATTCACTCCCTTCAGTTTCCCTTCAGGAAAGGTATAAGTTTGAAGTGTCATCAGAATATTTTGCCTAAAACCTTCACCTTATTTGTGAGAGTGTTTTCTTTGTAATGTTATCACATACTGGCTTCTGAAGCAATTGGTTTTTACACTTCTGATTAGCTAATTTATTTCTCTCAGTAGGGCAGAGTGTGTAAGAAAAGAGAAGCAACTTTGACTTGGCTTGACTTCACCTTTACTTGGTTTGATTTCTCTAAATTTTTTTTTCCTCTGAAAATTATTTATTTAGACCTGTGAAGGAGAAGATTACATAGAAGAGCTTGTTGCTTTTTTAATTCCTATATTTTATTACTAAAAATTACTTAGAAAAAAAAAGATGGTTTTTTTGGTGGTCTCAATCAACCGCTTTTTCTCCTGGTTGTGCATCATTATTTTAATCTTGAAGAAAATACCTGATGATCCAAATTCGATCTGTTCTGGCACCTTCTCAGTCTCTAAGCTTATATTTTCATATTGTTTAAACTTCAACTAATATTTTTTCACACTTCAGGGATAAATTCTCTATCCTGTAACATATCTAAGATAACCTACCTTTCCCCCTCAGCCCCCCCATTTATTAAGGTATGACCAAGAGCTGATCCAGATTGATTCCAAGCAATTTTGCATTTCTTGATGGTCCTTGTTTACCTCTCAAAGGTTCCCTATTCCTGGCACATCAGTGACCTCACTGCTCTTCTTCCAAACCTCAATATTATAAGTATTTCCACAGGGAAAGATCTTGAAATTTAAAGGTCATTCTAAATGGCTGCTAGAGTGGCAATAAACAATCAAGAATAGCTAGGATTTTTGGAGACAAAAATTGTATCTCCTGGCTTTTAGAACTTTGGATATTGTGATCTTTTTTGAGGTGTAGCAGAGAGAGAACAGCACTTGGATACCTGGGGATTTAAAGTAAAATTCCCAAACACTCACTTGAAGCTCCTAAATAGACCTGGCCTGATTTTTCAGGATTGCTGAGCAACCCAAAATCTCATACAGGTAACTCAACAACTGTGGATTTCTTACTGAAACAAGCAAATAATCTTCACAGATATTCTGTAAACTTACTGAGATCTGAAATTTGATTATTTTCTTTCAGCTCATATATTACATGAGGATCATTTTTTTTAGCCAAGAGAGGTGTCTTGGTTTAGATGGACAGGTGTCTGCCAGGGAAGATTGGAGTCTCCCTTGGAATGTAAGTCCCTTTCCCCCCCCACCTTTCCAAATTATTATAAATCTGCAATTAAAAGGCTGTCAGGCAAAGATTAGGGAATAGGTATAGCAGTTCTTTACTAGGGATATTAAAAATACAAATGTTGTAGTACAGAAGAATAACCAAGCAAACAAACAAATAAGAAATCCTAGAAAACTCTGACAGAGTCAGAATTACAGCCTGACACCCTGTTGGTCGGGGTGTTGGAAAAAGCCCAAAAATAAGCCCTCCTGGAGTGGCAGATGTGGTCCTGTTGGAAGCAGAGATGGTCCCATAGAAAGAGTCCAGTAATGATGAGGTGGATCTGGTCTTCCTCCAGGAATCCGGTGGAAAACTGAAACTCTGGTGACACTTTTTTGCTCCTTTTATCTAGGTGAAGATGGTTTGGCTCCTCCTCCCTGGGTAGAGCATCCTACAATAGGATGATGTAATGTGTCATGTCATTGGTGAGCTTTAATGGCCCATTAACAGAAGATATCCCCTTGAGGGTAGTGGAACAATGAACAGAGATAAGAAACACTGACTCAATTGAGCAACACTGACCCCGGTTTTTATCAGCTGGCTTCTTATCAGAGAAGGCAGTTAACCCCTCCCCAACCGAGTTTCAGCCACTTCTTTGTTTGAGTTAAGTACTCTTAAGTATCCAACATTTGATCTCCTTGGTAACTTATGGCGAGAAAATTCTTTAGAGTGAAAAAGGGACAAACCTAACCCCCAACAAGAGGAATTACTTATATAACCTAAATCCACTTTCCAGTTGTTGTCTCCTGATGGTTACACTTCTGGCAGGAATACCGCTATCAGTTAAATATAATGGGTTGTTTTCATTCCTCCTATTTCTCCTTCATTTACATAGGTATTTTTAATTCTGTTTACTTTATCATTCCACTTCTTCTGATTCTCCCTTTTCCATGTAGTTGCATCCAGTATTTTTCAGGCTTGTCTAGCAAGAAGTGCTCCATGTTCTCCTGAGAGCATTGTAAGTGGAAGCCAAATTAGTGGAAGTGAGGAAGAGCTGTTGCAAGAGGGGACTGAAACTAATGGAAGTTGGAATTCTTCTCAAAGTTGTGTTTAGGTGGTTCCTTCTAACAACAAGGTGTCAAACAGCACATTTTCTGCTTTTTAGTTTAAATTGGGAACTGCAAGCCTCTGTGACATGACAATTAACATAAAGCAGTTGTAAACTGAGAAGAATTTTGATGCAAGACTCTCAGTTCTACTCCAAAAGAGAGATTTTTAACTGGATCAGAAACGTGGGTGAAAGGTTGAACAATATGAGGGAAATGAAATGAAACTAAACAAATGCTGGAGCCTGTGTTTGCCATTGCTTGTGCAGTGGTGTCACCCATTGCACCCTCATGGAGAGCTTGGTCTGGCTGCGCTGTGTTTCCATTAGACTTATTTTTGGATTGGCTGTGCCCCTAAAGTCAGCAGTCCCACTTTGTGCAATGTCCAGGGTGGGTGACTTTGCTCTTCATCTATTACATAGGAGACTGGTATAAGAAATAAAATAGGAGGTAACAAGTGGGTGGGAATAAATGACATTTCTGCTCTGTTGGAACAGACAGCAGTTTTTCTCCTATCTCCTTCCATCATCCAGTAGAGATTTCTTTTAAATTTCTTGTTAATGTCAAGAAGCAGAAAAGATCTATTCTTTCACTCTGTTTTTTTTCCAATTCCACTGTTTATGTAAGAGAACAATTCTGTTAGAAATAAGAGTTTTCTTAGAAGTCAGTACTGTTACATCTGTAGGTGCTGTCTTGATTTGAGCAATAATAGCTGTAAAACAGGGTTAGAAAAGTATCAGCTGAAAAACGGTGTTTGGGAACACTTTGTTCACTCAGTCTCTGGGAATTCTTGGTGTGAGGCAAGACTGCACCAGAGTGATCAGCAGCATCCATCATCAAAGGAGTGAACCAATGTCTTTAGTGAGCCAGGAATGTAACTTCATTGAAATGAATAATGCATTTTAAAAATTTTTAAGTTTTAGAACTCCATTTCTTAATATTGTCCCCGACATTCGCACAATTCCAGGCTTTTATGGGACTGTGTGAAAAAGGGCTTTGCCAGAATTGGTATTGGTATTTTCCTAGCTTGTAGGGAGCAGGACAAGAGGACACAGCCTCAGGCTGAGCCAGGAGAGGCTCAGGTTGGACATCAGAAGGAATTTCTTCATGCGAACAGTGCTCGGGCATTGGAAGGGGCTGCCCAGGGAGGTGTGGAGTCCCCATCCCTGGAGATGTCCAGGGAACAACTGAACGTGGCACTCAGTGCTCTGGGCTGGGTGACAAAGTGGGGATGGGTCATAGGTGGTACTCGGTGATCTTTCAGGTCTTTTCCAGCCTAATTGATTCTATAATTCTGTGAAACTGGAAGCTTAGCACAGGCTTTCCCAGCAAAGCTGTCACTGTGTTTCTCAGGATAACCAGACAGGCTGATTTCCGGAGTTTGGAAATTTTCCGCCTTAAAGTGTGAAGGAAACTTCTGCTTCTGATGAGGCTGCATTTTCTACAGATCAACCCCAAAATACCCTGCAACAAAAACCAGGAAGAAAAATCTTACACTGATGCTAGTGACAAACTCGTTCCCATAAATATAATCTGAAGAATCAGAAAAGTGGTGTGAAAACTCCGTCCTGGGGAGTCAGCATGCTTCAGAATGGGTCTCTGTAAAATCTGTGTGAAGCAGGGAAGCATTCAGCAGTTCTGTGGTTACAGCCAGTGTTCTAAAATCTGAGGGGTGCTGCAGCCTCTGGCAGAGGTAACTGGATGCTCTGTCTGAACTGAGTGTCATTCTGGCACCATTATATAATAAATACAGTGAAAAATGAACTTTTTGATACAAACTCAACCACAGTTCCCAGGCTTCCAGGTACAGTTAGTTATTAGTGTTTATGGCATTTCTAGGTGGATAAGAGAGTGTGAATAATATCCTATCTATATGGTCAGGGCAGTAAAATTCTAATAAGAGCTTTGGTTGTTAGTGCAGGAAATACTGGTTCACCACTACATACAGCTTTCTAGAGACTGAGTAAAATAGCAGGATAATTCTAATACTTCCATGGATGTGGAGGCTTAAATCAGTGGTTTATGGGATTGTTGTAGCATTGCTTATGGGAAGATTAAATGAGCAATAAATTGTACTGGTAGTGTATTTACGGAGAATGTGGATGGCGATGAATTACGGACTGTAAATAAATGTAAGGCTTTGAAGCTCTGTTTGTAGTGTAACTCATGATGCTTATTCAAAATAGGGAGCTGAGAAAAGATACTATGACTGTGAATTGATAGATCTGTGATTGCTGTAGGGAATGTTCCCCAGGTGCCTCGTGCTGCAGATGATGTCAATCATAGTTGATAATCATGTGCCTTTTATTGTCTTCTGTCAAGGTTTAGGAGCAAAGATCTCAGTCCACCCCAAAGCAACAACTAAATACTTGAAGTTATCAAGGAAAGAGCAGAATTAATTTATTTTAATAATGATTAAAACACAGCTGACCCCAAAAGAAAAAAAAAAAAATTCAGGTACAAACCCTGTGGACAGGGACATAATTGCGGTTCCCTTTGTGAAAGAAATTGTGCTGTACGTTACCACATGAGAACTAATTTCAATCTTGGAAAAATGAGAAAAGTGAACGACATAGAATAAATTGTTGTGAAAGCAGCTTGCTCAGAGTTACCTGAATGTCAAAAAGAAGTGCATACACCACAATGCAGAAGAAGGTTTTGGCCAAAATTTAAAACAAAATTGACTTTTGTCATGGATTTTAAGCTCCCAAACTACCTCTACTCAAGTCCTCAGGACCACACCCCCAGAAATAAAAAAAGTCCCTTTCTTAAAATCCCTTAGTTTGTCCAAATCCCTTTGAGAAATATGTAGGTGGGTTCTGGTAAGTAATTAGCTAGTTATTCACAGGTACAGCAAATATTGGCTTTGCAACCAGTGATGGGCAAAACAGATTTGTAGAGGCAAGGATTTAGTGAAAACACAAATTTTGAAGTAATTCATTTTCTTTTTCTGGTCTACTGGTCATAAACAGGTTTTTCTAACAGTATTTTAATGGGCAACGATTCAAAGTGCCAAGTGCCTTTTCCATATATGTCAGTGAAAATCCCATCCTGCTGGCCCTGGCCATGGAAGAAGATGCAAACTGAGAGAAGGCTGGAGTAGGTGGGAAAGATTAATTTCCATAAGAAATGAGGCTAAAAATACATTTTAATGCATTGCTAATAGTGATGTATCGGTGAGAGCAAGTTTCATGAAAAGCTGTCTTAGGCAGTTAGAGGATAACATTGTTCTGTAATTGGGCACTGAAAGCAGCCTTGGGATTTTCTGCTACAAATACAGGGGAACTGAAAAGATCAGTGAGAGGTTGCAGAGTGTTGGTGAAGCTTTTCCAAACAGATTTGAAATAGAAACAATGCCCATGGACACTTTTAATTACAAGGTGGCATGTGAGTGGTGTCAGGGCTAACATTTAATCACCACTATTAATGTTAGTGAAACAGAGCATGTTTTCAGGGGGAAGGCAAAGTTCTGTCAAGCCTGCTCAACTGATTCAACAACAAAACACCTGGGAGAATAAAGAGAAGGGATAATAAATATATTGGAAGTGGAGTGTTTAATAGACTGCTTTTACCTGAAGCACCGTGTGAGCACTGGACATTGCTGTTCTTAGCTTTTGATGCAACTGCTCGCAGTCTACAGGACAGAAGTTTAAATCACATGGGACTGAAGGCAGGAGAGGAGACACAGGCTCTGCTTGAGTAGCCTGGTGGTTCCGTGATGCCAAATCCTGCTCTCGTTTTATGGAGGGGGAGTGACTGATTCGCCATAGGTCTGAAGGAGCTTTCATCCTGCCTCCCATGCTTGGCATGGATTTGTCCATTTGTTAGTTTGTCCACAGGCAGATGGTGGAGCCTCTGAGCTGTGCTGGGCGCTGTGGTCCTGATATTTCTGGGTCTGAGAGATTTTAGCCTGCTAGCAGCTGCTAACTTTTTCCCAAGAAAAGATTTCTCAAGAAAGCTTCTTCTCAAAACGATCTTGGCAAACAACTCTCCTTTCTCAAAGCAATCTTTCTCCAGGTGGTGTTTTGCTGTTTCTCTGGTTAACCAGTGGGATTAGAGAGGTGTCATTCTTATTCACCAGTCATGTTAAGTCTGTATCAGAACACCTGATAAAAGAATTAGACAACAAAAACTTTTTCTGTGCTCTTTGCCATCTGAAATATTTGGAGTTTCATCTTTCTTTCATGTCATACAGCAGCAGGGCACCACTGCAGGGAACGTGGGTGCAGTGAGGACCATGATGGCTGTAAGATGGCTGTGCTTTATCTGAGATGATTGGTCAGTTTGGCCAATAAAATAGAAGGAAAATATTGCTGAGTAGGTGTCAGTTGGGATCCTATTTCCAAAGGAAAATGGAGGCTCTTTGGTTGCTGAAACCAAGGAGACTGCTTGCAGCAGAGAATTTATTTTCTTAAGGAGGGGCAGGAAAATGAAATTCATCAACTTTAGTTTTCCTTACTTGATTTTATGACTTTACATTTGTAATTACTTAAAGTAACTTAATTTGTAACTACTTAAAGTTTTTCTCAGAAACTGCTTTGTAATGTACACCATAAGGGTCTCAGTACCCTTTTAAATGCCTCGTCTGCATTTTATTGTTACAAACTATCTGCTCTGCTGGTGTACTGCATGGCAGCAATGCTTCTCTGCCTCTGTCATCTCTAGCAGAGTAGGCAGAAGCCAATTAGAGAAAATTGCTTCTTCTGAATGCCACTGTCTAAAAGAAAATAACCTTTATTCCTGTGAACATTGGTCGTATTTAATGCATGTACTGCTGCCAAGAGATTTAACCACTGTTAAGTGGAAAAGACGCCTGTCTGTTTTAAGAGAGCTTTTAGCATAAAATGTTCCAAATCTAGTGACAATCTATAATGTTCTGTATGCTAAATGTAAATGTAGGATACTCATTTGTCTTAATTATAGTCAGTCATTTTATCCTTACAAGTCAGATGAAAATACAGTTTTTCTTTTAATTTTTATTCTGTTCAGTTTCCTTTAGTATCTAACATACTAAATATATATACATACACAATTTAGATCAAATGTTGCAACTGTTGCACAAATTTTAATAGTTATGCTATTCCCCATTTATGCTGCCAACTTTTGTATTACTGTGTTCAGTTGACTGCGGATCTTGCTCTTTAACACACGCATCTCTCCATAGTTCTGATTCCCCAGTGTGCCAAAAGACTTGGAAAATACTGCATGATTATGTGGAAAACCAGTATTTTTTTTCTTAGCAAAGCAAGTATATATTGTGTTAAAATCAAGAACTGAAAGTGAAAACCAGGCGTAATAATGACTTAAAGCACTGCTTAGCCTGAGAGTTTGAAGAGTAATGATGGTAAAATGAGGATGCCTGAGTCAGAGCTGAGGTAGAGTTACCTCACCGCCATTAGTGTTAGTAATGGGCATAAAACGGGCTCTAGGTAGTATTTACTGATGTGGGAGTTCTTTTATTAGTGAGATTGAGGATTTGCAAACAAAGGGAGGAGCTCTCAGTGAGGCTCCTCAATAAAACAAGAAATATCCCACACAGCAGAAGCAAGGAGGTTGGGGGTAAGGAAATTGCTCAGATTGCATGTTTTTCAGTAGTTGCAACGAAACAGGCAAATGATGTCGTCACAGTACGTATATATAAAAATTTTGTTTGTTACTGTTTGATGTAAGGAAGATTTTGAATCATTATGAAGGTTTATACAAAAAGAAGTCTCCAAACAATGCTGAATGCAGTCCAGTTGAGTAGTTCTCTGTTCTGAAAAATTTCAGGTATTTTTTCAGTTTTCTAAACAAGGCCAATATTTTGTAGGTCACTGAACTGCTCAGTACCCAACATAGGCTGTAGTGTAGCTGGTCGAACTTAGGTATTTGTGTTGAATCTTTTGTTCTGTTTTAAATGGAAGATAAATTAAGTTAAAGTCATTGCATTAAGTGCAAGTCATTGCATGCTTAGACTCAGGTGGTTGGGTATATATGTTGTGGTTCCCAGAGTGTTCAGCTACTAATACAAGTATTTAATTAATTTGCTTTGTGCAACTTTCTTACCAGCCCAGGCTCTTGCCTTACTCTTATTCCTTTGTTTGGGGTTTAGATTTTCTTGTATTTGCTAAGAGGAAGTGGTGGTAGGAATCTTGGAAGAAGGTCTCAGATAAGAGTTTCTCTTAAAAACTAACCTTGGTTTTATTTCTGTTCTAAAAATACCTTTCTTCTTCTTCTAACTGTTGTGAGGAATGAATTCAGTCCATTTGCCTGTCTCTAGTGTGAAAGTGAGAAAAGTCTGTCCTGGTAGGATTTACCAGTGCTAATTCCATGTTCACAGTCCTTTGAAGAGTGCTGTTTTGCTATTTTCTGTTTCCGCTATTAGGTATTTAGAAAGGAACATTTGGGGTATTTTTTGTTTGCAGAACTTAGAAGCATTTTCTCCCTGCTTGAAAATACTGGAGGGGAAAAAAAGAGAAATTTATTTATATAGCCATTTCATTAGGTACAAACTGACTGAGCATGTTATTTTGCTACATTTACATGCCAGACCAATTCAAGATTTGACCGCATTATTAAACAGCAGAGGACTTGGAATCCACAAGGTCTGAGCATTTATTAAGGACTTGATAAAAATCTGTATTTGGGGAGTTAAAAATTAATTGTTACTTGATTTTGTTAAACACACCTGTATAGGAGAATCAGGATTAGAAATGGAGTGGTGGAAAACCTTTCTCGTATTAACAGAGATTGCTGTTCTTTAGGAGAAATTATCAACTACTATTTTTGTCTGTTTAATTGCAACAATTGCTAACTAATTACTGAAAAATGGCAGAACTTTGTAGCTTTCAGTAAACCCTTTTGTTTTACAAAATCTACTCTTTACTGAAAAACAAAGTAGAAGTATAAACGGATTATCTACTGTGTGCGCATAATTTTTGTTTGTTGGTCTCTGTTAATGTCAGAGATGTAAGTTGGTATTAGCAGTCTGATATGGATTACTTTCAAATGCATTTTTCCCTTTCTCCTGATTCCCCTCTCCTGACGACTGACAGAATTACTGATCTTTTTCCTTGAAAAAAGGAACCTGCAAGCTCCTTCTTTTACAGCCTTGTATTTTGGCCCCACAGTGTTATTTTTATGCACTTCAACTTGATTTAAACTGCAATTTAAATTTTTTTATTCTGTATTTCACTTCTCTCTCTTAAATATAAAACGTTACTTGTGGTTTTGATGCATATAATTTCTTTAAGACTTTCTGTGTTGGACTTGGAGATAATGATTTTTCTAAATTTGGAGTTGAAATGCAGTGTATTGTACATACTATTGTCTTTTAATTGTAGGGAGTGCTGAGCAATTTTTAGTCCTTACAAAATTTAGTTCTTATTCTTCAAATGTGACCAATTATCCAGTACAATTCCTTGTGGGTGTGGGTTGGTGTGGATGTGGCACAGCGAGTGGTGACATGCAATATCCTTTTTGAGGAGAGTGTATTGTACTTCTAAAATACCTGCTGACAATAGCTGCCAAAATTAGGCAGCAAATTGAGAGTAAAGGAGATACTTGAAGCAACAACTCAGAATCTTGCCACAGATTTGTACATGAGCATCAGTTAAAAACTGAACGTGGTGGGCACCATCATGCCTATTCTCTTGCTCCATTTTTAAGATTTTTTTTGTCCTCTCTTTCTGGTTTTTATTTCATATCGTGAGGGCAGTCTGTCAATATTAAGAAGATGACATGGCCTCAGAGATTTGGGGTGCCCCCCAAGGCAGTGCAGATGGATGCAGTGTGATGATGCATCACACTTCACTCTGGGGAAAATGCGACTTCCCCTCACTTTTGGTTAAGAGTTTGGGCATGGTTCACTGTCATTTCTGTCTCCCATAAAATCAAGGTGCTGTTTCCCATTGGGAGATGAGTAGGAATGTCTCAAAGCAGCATGGCTGAGGAATGGCAGAGCTCCTCTCTGGTGCCTCCCTGACGGTTTTATCCTTGCCCTCCACAACTGCAAGTCAGGTTCTGTTTTTCAGTATGGAATTAAAAGTACACTTGTTTAAATGTTGCATTAGATACTAAAAGCAGCACCAAAAAGTGAGGAAAAGCCTTTAAAATGTAATGAACTGTACCTAGCAGTGAACTCCTAAGAGCTGCTCAGCTCTTGTCATGAGTCTTTAATTACAGAAGTTAAAAGATTGGTACTTGTGATTTTCCAGATGATTGAAGGCATTCAGAGCTTTTCAAGTCCATGCCACTTCCCAACTCTCCTCCCACCTCTATTTGTTCATTCTCCTTTGGTCGCCTCAGTGTGTGAGTCAGGGAGAGATGAAAAGAAATAATTATCAAAGCAGAAGAACACAGAATGAACGAGTTAGGTATTTTTTAAAAATATTGTCAGGATTTGAGCTATACTTAGCATTCCTTTAGTTTTCCAGAACAATGAAGGATTGCATTATATTTTGAGTTAGCACATATGTGCAAGTTACACAATTCGAAGAATATTCCCAAAAAGCATTTTTTGCTCCAGCTCAAAACGTGTAAAAGAAGCCTTTCAAAGCAAACAGCATGAATTTTTAATGTTTTGGGATCTTTCCCCCTCCTTTCTATTCTTCACCTTTTAAACTTGTGTTAATAGACTGTCTACCAAGATTTGGATTTAATAAAAACAATTTTTCATGGTAATAGATTTTAGTTTTTTCTCCCTCCGTTGTCTATCCTTTGACCCCCTGTGCGATGATAGTCTGCTTTCTTTGAATGTTTGAGAAAGAGCTGAATGTTTGAGAGAGGTACCTTTGAACACTCACTGTGGAGGATATGGAAGAATTGGATTAAATTTTCTCCTTGGTTTAAGAAAGATTTAAATAGACGTTTCTCATGTCTGAAGGTCCCAGCTTTGAGGCAGACAGCAGATGTGAGCTGGATGTGCTCTGCCTTTCTTGGTGTGCTCAGCCACCGGGCATTAAAAATTGTAATGGTTGTTTGGCCAGAAAAAGCCCATCTGAACATGAGTCCGAATCCTTGTTAGGACCTTGCCCAGGAAAGGAAGTTTTTGGAAAACCTTTTGGCACTAATTCCTATAGTGCTGTGTGTGTGTTGGTCTGTGACAGTTCACTCATTTTCTCCCCTGCATCCCTGCTTTTGGGGTGTTAGATGTAAACACTCGGTTGGTTCTTGCTGGAGTGTGCCTTCTCCCATCATTCATGGGCAACTTCTCCTTTCTTTCCACTGGGCTGCCCTTCTGCCTTTGCTCAGTAGCCAGGTGTACAGTTTCCGTATCTGTAGAATAGAATCCCAGAATCATTTAGACAGGAAAAGGGCTTCCAAGGTCAGCAAGTCCAGCCTGTGACTGATCCCCACCTTGTCACCCAGGGCAGAGCCCTGAGTGCCGTGTCCAGTCATTCTGTGAACATCTCCAGGCGTGGTGACTCCACCGCCTCCCTGGGCAATGCCCGACCGTCCTTCCTGTGAAGAAATTCTTCCTGGATGTCCAAACCAAATCTCCCCTGGCTGGGTTGAGGCCATTTCCTCTTCTCCTGTCACTTGTTCCCTGGAAGCAGAGCTCAACCCCCACCTGGCCACAGCCTCCTGTCAGGGAATTGTGGAGAGCAGATGTCCCCACTGAGCCTCTTTTTCTCCGGGTTAAGCCACCCCTGCTCACTCAGCTGGTTTTCATAGCACTTTTTTTGTATGTTTGTGGCTTTTTTTTTTTTTTTCCTCAATTTCTCTTAACAGTTTAGTGTTGAAGATGGCTTCAGTTTCATGCTCTGGACACCTTTTATCCAGAGCATCCAGAAAGAGTAATTTCTCTAACTCAGAATATAGATCTATTTATTTATTTATTTATTTATTTAAGATGCTTGCTTACAAAACTGATGATAAGTAAAACTGAAAGTTTTTAATATCAATCATTATGATCCAATAAATGAATTTAATAACCTTCCATTGCTTTTTGGCAAATATTACTGTTTACTGGCAGATATTAACTTTGAAAGTGATGATAAAAAAAAAAAAAGTTGGTTTTGTGGTTCGTTTTCTCCAGGGTTGTATAAAAATGATGCCACATAAGTAATACTAAAATGACACCATGTCAATTTGTATTTGCACTATTAAAAACTGTATTTCTACCACAAAATAGCAAATGTTTTAATGACCATTCATCTCTGCTACTGAAGTGCTGAATCATTTCAGTGTACCCTTTGGGTGTTTTTCTGTAATTTTTGGGTATGCAACTGATAAGTTTAGCCTCAGGTTGTGTCTGGAAGTTGCTGTTTTCCAATTGACTGGTATATAAACATCCTATAGTACTTTCTGCACCAGTATATTAAGGTTTATTTAGCACAGACCTGTATAGGTGGAGAAGAATAAAATCTGTGTTAAGTTAATGTAATTACAGAATCTGTGGTAGGGTTTAAAAATAGCTTGTCTCAGTTGGCATTTGATAAAAGTAATTAAAGTGTGAAGAATAATGGTAAAACCCTTTTCTGCTGCTCTCCTGTAGTGCTTCAGGCTTAGTATTTTATAAGCAAGACACTGGTTTCTGGCCTGGAAACCTCACTGTGATGGAAACTTCCTGTCTGGTGCAAAAATGGGGAAAAAAAAAATTGATCTCCTCTAAATGCAGACATTATCAAAGAAGTATGTGATTTCCAAAGGCGTTGGTTTGTGAACTTGGTGTGTTTTATCCATTCCTGGCAGTGCTGCAGTTCTGGAAGGCGTAGTGTCCAGAGAGTGCTCATAAAATGGGACCTTTTATTAACTGCTCAGGATTTAAATGGTAGGGGCAAATTCACATCGAGAGGGAGAGGAGAGGGAGAGGGAGAGGGAGAGGGAGAGGGAGAGGGAGAGGGGAGGAGAGGAGAGGAGAGGAGAGGAGAGGAGAGGAGAGGAGAGGAGAGGAGAGGAGAGGAGAGGAGAGGAGAGGAGAGGAGAGGAGAGGAGAGGAGAGGAGAGGAGAGGAGAGGAGAGGAGAGGAGAGGAGAGGAGAGGAGAGGAGAGGAGAGGAGAGGAGAGGAGAGGAGAGGAGAGGAGAGGAGAGGAGAGGAGAGGAGAGGAGAGGAGAGGAGAGGAGAGGAGAGGAGAGGAGAGGAGAGGAGAGGAGAGGAGAGGAGAGGAGAGGAGAGGAGAGGAGAGGAGAGGAGAGGCAGGTCCCACTCGTGTACAAAAACGTGATGACGGGCTGGTAAGGAGGTGAGGCAAACACACTTATCCAATGATGGGACAAACGGCAGTGCTCAGAGACTGAAGTACAGAATATTCTGTTTAATCCTCAGAAAAAAACTTGTTACTGAGAGAATTGTGAAAGAAGGGAACAGGCAGCTGAATCTCCATCCCTGGAGATACTCAGGCCCTGACAGGATGTGGTCTTGAGCAGCCCTGCTGTGAGCAGAGCTTGGACTGGCCAGTCTTCAGAGGTCCCTCCCGACCTCAACACCTCTGAGATTCTGTTTTAGTCAAAGAATTCCAAAATTGCAGACAAATTTGACTGTTTATTTCTGTACTGATAAGAGGGGGTTTTTAGCTAGTTGACTATACCTCCAGTTTTCCATGACTTACTATTTCTCTGTGCTTAGAAAATATCTCATCTGTGCTTGTTTTGCTTATTCAGGCAGGTGAATTTATCTTTTCAGGGCTGAAATGAAAGTTAAACAAAGGATTCGTTTTATCCAATTTGGCAGTCTGAACATATAATTGAAACAAAATCGTTGATAGACTCACTTATGAGAAACTTCAATTCTGCTGGCTGCCTAGAGAATAGTCATGTTCCTATTTCACTGGCTCCACTGCTGGGGCGAACTCCCATGTGAAGCAAAAATGGATATTTAAAGTGCCAAGAGTGCTCAAGTTAACAGTACGTGGGTTAGAGTACATTAGAGATTACCTTGTCAGAAAGATTACCTTCTAAAAAATACATGTGAATATTTGTTATCTCCTGCTGACTTGCTCTGTAGGTACGAAAGTGACTTTACTGACAGATCTTTGTGTGCAGGCAGGTGTGGTGTACACTCCCTCAAAGGAAATGGGGAAGCTGTGGAGGATCCTGGCTGCTGTGATACTGATCCCTGGCTGTCCTCCTTCTGAACCAGTGCCTCTGGTTCTGAACCAGTGCCTCTGGTGAGGCCCTGGCACAAGCTGCCCAGGGAAGCTGTGGCTGCTGCATCCCTGGAAGTGTTCAAGGCCAGGCTGGATGGGGCTTGGAGCACCTTGGTCTAGTGGAAGGTGTCCCTGCTCGTGGCACGAGGTTGGATAAAGATGATCTTCAGGATCCTTTCCAACCCAAACCATTCTGTGATGACAAACTAGAGAGCTGAGCTGGAACATGTTCTCATCCCAACAGCAGGTGACTTTGGTTAATTAGTCAAGTTAGTAGCATGATTCCCAAGGGGAACCTTCATGTACCAATTTCTGCTCTTCTCTACTCCAAGTGTTCATGAAGGACTGCAGTCCTTACAAGAGGTCTTAAATAGGTGCAGAAACAGGACAGGCTTCTTTGTGTGCCTGCAGGGTCTGTCCAGAAGGCACAGCCAGAGATGGGGAAGGGCTCTCTGGAGGACATGCAGTTAGGCCTTTCCCTGGGAGCACTTGGCTGTCACTACATCAAGGCAGCTACAGCTGGGTCTAGGAAAACCTGACAGACCTCTCTGAATCCTCTCGGGATATTGTGCTGCTGCCCTGGCTTCCCAGTGTACTTGTGTATAGGATATCTCAGAGGAAAATAGCCCAGGGATAAATGAAATTTTGTTACTCTCACATCTCCTTCATGAAGGTGTGTGGCAGTTGTGTTAGTGTGACCGTGCTCACAGAGCTGTTGGTGTGAGCAGTGCATGTGCTGGCAATTCACTGGGCCCAACCTGGCATTTAAAACTGAGCACTCCAACTCCCATTCTGCACCTGTTAGAGTTTATGGGTAGAGGAAATAAGTATTTTCTTTAGAATTTGACAGACCCCCCAAAAGCTGGAAGACTGCAGGCAAAACTGAGCATAAAATGTATCATCATAAAATGATGGAATCAGCATGATCTTTAGGAAAACATTAGGAGCTATTGCTTGATTTGGTGGCAGAACACTAAGAGTAGGTTTGAGTTCTGCTGGGGACATTTATGTAGCATCTATAAAGTCAATCATTCATTCAATAGTGCTATGATAAACAAAAGGTTACCACTTGATGTTATTTTTTTTCTAACTGAAAAGGCGCCTTGGGCAGTTATGGTTTATGTCACACCAGTTTTTGTACCAAAACAATAGAAAATTAACATTTCCTGTACTGAGAAAATACCAGTGTACCAGTATAAATAAGCCATGTCCAAATTGCAGAAAAAAAGTGCTTGGCTTAAATGACTTGGAGATTCTACAAGTATAGAACACAGAGAATAGAGAAGGATGATTCCCTCTTGATAGACTGCAGTTGGTTTGCACTTTGGCCTTCTCTTTGTCCGCCTAAACCGGGCAGCCCTGGCCTTTTCTTGTGTCACAGGCTTCAGCCTTAAGCCATCCTGGTGGATCTCTGCTGCTCCCTCTCCACTTTGTAGTTCCAAGAGATGAAACTGATGGACCTAACCCAGGGCATGCAGTATTCCAGGTGCTGAGTACGGAATTACCCATGGGCTGCAGTATGGGATGAACAGAGGAGCAAGCAGGGAAACAAGATACCAATGTTTAAAGCATCAAGAATATTGGGGAAGCCAATGTACTCAGAACACACCATTTAAAAAAATTAAGCAATGTGTGCTTTTTCTGAATCAATTGATTGCAACTCTACAAGGATAGATAATAGAAATATAAGAAACACATTGCTGAATTTTATGTAATTTGTTAATAATTATGTCAAAATCTTTATGTAGCTATCACTTTTCTTTATGAACAGTGTGGCCATAGCATAGCAGTAGCAGTTCTGCCTCTGGCCACAGTGAGAGCAGAATCAAGTCCCAAAGTATTTAATCAGGGGGAAAAAAAGAGCTCAACTATCATAGAACCATGGAATGGTTTGGGTTGAAATTCATCTGGTTCCAACCTCTTGCCATGGGCAGGGACATCTTCTGCTAGACCAGGTTGTCCAACATGGCCTTGAACGCTTCCAGTACGATGGTTTTTTCCCCCAAATTAGCAATGTTATTTGGCAGTGCCAGGCAATAATTTTGTAGTCAGCCTTGGTGCAGTGCATTTCACCAGTGAAATCAGGTGTTTCTCAGCCATGGTGGCCACATGTGCTCAGAGGGTTCCCATTTTTCCCCGGGATAGGCATTACATGAAAGATGCCGGACCACAGACATGCCAACAGCAAGAGGGTTGCTTCTGAAATTCCCAGCTGTCTGGGTTACTCTGGGAGTGAAAAGATGCTTTCCTGTCCTCTTTTGTCCTGCAGCAGTAGTAACAGGGTCTGCCCCAGTGTCTGTGCTGCTGTGGGGATGGTGGACAGAGCAAAAGGGCAGGAGAGGGCAGAGCCCGGTCTCAACTCCCTCCAGTTTCTTGGTGCTGACTCACTCAGAATATTAGATTTGGCTCCCCAGCTGGATTATTTTTGGCTGCTGCAGTTGATATTTGAGGTTTATTTTTACCTGTTACTTATTTCTGTGAAACTGAAAGCAAGGATGGTGTCATTGTGAGGAACTGTGGCTGAACTCTACCATAAGAAAAGCGCCTGCACACTCAGTACACAGTATTATTAATTGTTCTTTTACAGATTCTCTTAGCATTCCTCCTGTTTCGTTAGAGTAATGACTACCAAAGCAGCAGTTAATTACAGTGGTTTCGTTTTTGCTCCTCACCTCGTTATCTGTGCCTGGCAGTGTCCTCCTGCAGACCTGGCAGAGGCAGCCATCCTCTGGCAGCGCTGGTGGCACAGGGACAGTGTGGCACAGGGTGGCAGATGGCAGCAGCACTATTTATAGCTCCAGCCGGGCTGCCCAAGGTGAGTGCTGCCCAAAGAGTCTGGCAGGGTTGTTTTTAGCTATTAGGGCACCAGGAAGGCAATTTCAGATGGGGGGAAAAAAAGAAAAAGAACTTGGGATTTGCATTCCTCAGAAGTTACCCTGGAAACGCCCAAGGCTCAGTTAATATCGATTCCTGCGTTTTCTATCCAGTGGAAGCTATTTTTTTCCTCATAATCTCTGCCCTGTCTCCACTGGTTGCCCCGAAATTGTTCCAAATCCAGCCTGCCTCCAGCTTTGTAGCCGTGGCCCTGGCTGAGCTGGAAGAATTTATTGTGCTGTGGAAGTTGTGCTGCCATGGCAACTCAGGCACACAGAATTTTAATTGCTAGGCACAATATATATTTATGAAGATAATTAATGAAAACGCTAACAGGCTGTTTTTATTACATTAGCAGTATCTTTTGTAATGTGCTTTTCACTCGTTTGCACAACAGTTAAGTGAGGCAGGGAGGGTTAAAATCACTAATTTTACTGTTTCCGTCATGAAGTTTGGGGGTTTGTTTGTTTTGTTTTTTATTTAAAATCAGATCAGATAAAACATGGGGGTTTTCAGTGTTTAACCTACGTGTGTGTGGTTGATTTGGGGTTTAATGGCGCATTTATAAAAAGCTGTAAGAATTATTTCGTGGAATCATTCCATATCAAAGCAGTAGGACTGGTGCAGCTGGAAGCCTGCAGATCCAGGTGCCTGGCCGGTAAAATCCTGGGAGGTGGAAGGATAAAGGAGAAGATGACCTGACGTTTTGTGTTATCCAAGGAAACCTCCCTTAACCTCCCAGCTCCTCCTGCCTTTCCAGTGCTGTGCAGGCGTTTGCCAGGTGCCAAGCTGGGTGCTGGTGCTGTTGTCAGAGCCTCCCTGTGCTCCCCTCAGTGCCTGGAGCAGCACAGCCGTGTTTGTGTGGGATAACACGGAACTGCAGACACAGGCTTGTCGATAACTCAGAATGGAGGCATATTGCACTGGGCCTCATCTGTGCTGGAGGTGAATTTTCTTGCTTCATCTTATTGACAATTAAAAACCCATTGTATTCTCTTGTAACTGATTTTTTTTTTTTTTTTTTTTTTACTGTAAGCCGTGCAGTAATTCTGTCTTCTTTTGGGTAATGTTATTTGTTATGAAATATTCTAGATACTCTGGATTTTTATTTTGAAGAAAAAAAAATTAAAGACAATCCAGTAAGAGTATAGATTTTTTCATTTTGAATTGTATGCAGCAGTGACATAGTGATCTAGATGGAGTGCATCAGTTTAGTTATTCTGGGTTTTCCTCATTTCTGTCTGACTCTCAAGCATGAAGATTTTAATTCTGTAGCTGCCAGCAAAGTGAAATGTCATCCAAGTCATTACCATAACTTTTCCCGTGTATGTGCATTATATGAATTTAAATGCTAATGAGGGTAAAAGTGTGTTGCCTTGCAAAGTTTCTTTTAAAAATAAAAAAAAATGAACTAGATTTCTTTGTTTAAAGATGAATTGTGTGATACAAATTGATCTTTATATTGGGCCAGGAAAGTTCACGTACAATTCAGTTCAATTCAATTGTATCTCTATATTTCATCATTTGCTACGAACTTTCTCAGGTGTTCACAAAACAGTACCTCTGTTGTAATATGCTGTGCATTTATTGTGCTGTCTAAATTATTTTATTGCTGTATGATAGCTTCAGAATGGATGGGAAAACAGAAATGCATTCAGCTCATTAAAGAGTTGTGCATCAAGTTCAACTTCATTAGTTTTGATTAGGACTGAGTTGGTGCCATCTGTGCTGTCAGCGTTGTTTCACAGAAAAGATGAGAGATTGGAAATCCAATTCTCTGCTCGCTGTATTGCCCTCTTGCTTGGTGTGGTTTTGTACAAAATTAACTTGGCTGGACTCCATTTCTTTGTAGCTGAGGTTTTTATTTTTGGCTTTAGTTACCTGGCAGAGGAGTCTTTGGCCAAGTTTTTATCTTCTGTGCCTACATGGTTACCATGTAATTTATTTTTTTTTAAAAGCTTTGGTTGTGTTGGTTTCAATGCATTTTCAAGATTAGGAAATACCACAGCACATTACTGCTGCATTTAGAAATACATTAGAAATATGGTCTGTGATAATACTGAAATACATTAAAAACTAGTTAAGGGAGAAAAATAAAATAGGATTGGCTGCTAGAGATGCAGGTAACCTTCCTGACTAGAGAGCTAACTAGTATTGTAGGGGGCACTGCCTGAAGGTAGGAGGCAATGAAAGCTCCAAGAGATATTAATGGGCTCCCGATGAGGCAAACCTGGTCTCTGTGTTGATAACAGATGTCCATTCCTACACTGCTTCAGCAGACAGAATTCTTCACAGAGATGTACACATAGATATGTACACGTATTTAAATGGCAGAAGCAAGCACAGCAGGTGCACAGGGGATCTGGGAGATTCTGTGTCCCGGCTGCTGAAGAACCGTGTCAGCTCCTGCCTGAGCTCTTGTTTAGGGAAGCAGCTCCTGTGCCTGGTTCTTTCCAGGACTTCCAGTTGCAGAGGATCTTTTAAACCTTTTCTTCCATGCCATATGAAGTAGCACAGAGCTGCTGCTTTTGGTGAAGATGGGAGGGAGTTCCCTGAGAGCTGCAGATGCTCTGAATTGGGGTGTCTGCAGTCCTGCCCCCTGGCCTGCCCTGCTGACCGTCCCCACTTCTCTGCTCTGCCACTGCGGCTGATGGGAGCAGCCAGCAAGAGTCATCAGGGAGCTGACCTGGATGGAAATTAATGATGTATTTCCTCTGGGGTGGCTGTGGCCTAGATCAGTTCAGTGTGTGATCAGATAAGTGCTAGTGCTGGCTTGGTGGAGTGTGTGGGAGGGGCAGCCCAAGCCATGGGCACTGCAGTTGCCATGTACACTGCTGGGATACAGGATTTCAGCAGAGGATGGCTAATCGAGGCAGAGGCTCATTTTCCCTTGGACTCCAAGTGATGCTTGGTATGTTTAATCCCCTTAATTTCCAGCAGGATTATCGTTTCATTTTAGGGCTAAATTGTTGTCACTTGGCCTCACAAAATTAATCCTGAAGTGTAAAACACAGTTCTGCAAGCTGTTGACTTTAGCTTTTGTGAGTGGCTGTGCAGGTTGCAGCTGTACACTTTTCCAGAATGCCAGTTTTATCCTTAGAAATGAAAAGATTACTTTCATGTTACAGACACTCCTTGAGGTCGTGAAAAATTCCAGAAAAACTAACAGCAGAACTCAGGCAATATCTTCAGTGATTTCAGTCATCCTTTGGTGCTTTCTCTAAAAACCCCTTAAAATGTGGATTTTTAGACAACTCCTGGATACGATTTTATTTTGACTAGCTGGAATAAATCCCTGCCTGGGTTTTCTCCTTTCTCTTTGAGGTGATGTGTGGGAACCTCTGAGCAGCTTCATGTGTTCCCAGCACTCAGGCTGTAATTGCAGCACAGTAAGAGCTGCTCTTCTCCTCTCTCTGGGAGCCAGCTGGAAAATCAGAATGAAGCTTAACGAAGCGTGAAGAACTATTGGCCTACAAATTAACAGTTAAATACTCAAGAGTCTGGGCTGTTGGTTTGTGGGTTTTTTGGGGTTTTTTTGCAAACTTCCTGAAATGCATGTTTGTCCTCTCAAAACTCTGCAACGTTATTGGCTATTCCGAGGTTATCCACTGGAAAATAGGTGTGAAAAATACATTTGCTTTGCAGGTGCAAAGTGATAATAATGCACTTTGGTCTGTATTGGAGGTGTGTCCAGTGTATTTTGAATGTAATATTTTTGTGTCAGTCATCACTTTCATATTTCTTCATGAAGATAGAGACTCCTGCCAGCCCTAAACACCTGGTTTGCTGCTTCACCCTATGATGGTCAGTGTCAGTGATGATGTAGGATATCTTAACCCATGTTAGTGCAGTTTGTGACCATTTATTCCACATGTTTCTTCCTTGTTCTCGCCCAGAGGCTTCCCAGCACTGTTTGTTTCTGTCTTGCAAGGGTCATCTTGTCATCCTGTCAGTTATTGATGAGGTGTGCTCTTGGAGCATTTGTTTGTTATGGATAATTTTCAAGACAATAGAAGACCCTTCTGCAAATTTATTGTATTGCTCTTTTGCAGTGTGGTATATTGGTTTCTTGGAACGGTGCACGAGAAGAAACAATCCAAAGCAAAAGTTATTTTGTTTGAAGGTTTATGCATTATGTATAATTTTTTTCCTGTGAAGCTACAGTGTGTGACATATTTTGGATGTCACATATTGTAGGTGACAATATGTGTAATAAGAGTTACAAGAATTACGTGATTTGCAAATGGAATAACAAATGCTTTTTTAAGTTGGTGATTTAGATATTAGTGTTTTGGCTGTGTGTGTTAAAGGATGTACAAGCAGAACATCAGATGGATTGTTAAAATATACGATGGGCCTGAGAGTTAGAGACAGTCAGGGCTGTGAGTTTTAACTCCTCATAGCCCAACCTAAAATGTGCTTCATGGAGGAAGGGATCATCCCTAGGTCAGCTGGGAAATAGGCCTGGTTAGTGTCTCCTGGACATGGTGAAACTGCACTTTCTGTGTGTGTTAGCAGAGGAAAGGTGCAGGCTCCATCTGCTCTATACCCAGTTTTAAGTCATCTTTCAGGTGAAATTGGGAGTTCTTATCTTTCTCCCCACCACTTAGGATTTGTGATGAGCTCTTTAAACACTGGACTATGTAGACTTATAAATTACAATCACTGTATTTTAGATATGATAAGTCCCTGGAGTTTTAAACCTGGAACCTTACCTCTTCCACTTATTTATTTTTCTTTTTTTTTTTTCCAATTTTATTTTTTCTTTTTTTTCCCCCAATTTTCTTACCATTGTAATATCCCATTTTTCACATGTAGCTGACACTGCTGCTCAGATAGGGCAGAACTTTTAAGTCATTTTTCTACCACTTGCTTTGAAACGGCAAATTTAGCTTCAGGAAAACTATAGAGATAATTTTAAAATCTGTCTTCAGACTGAATTTTTATATTTTGTCTGCTTTCCTATCACAGAAAGCAAGGCTGAACTAAAAAACCAGGCTGCGAACTTTAATATTGTTAACTGCTGACTGAGCCACTGTGGCACTGCTTTGGGAGATTTAATGGGGTTAAAAAAAAACTCAGATAAAAGCTTTTTCAATTACAAAACTAGAATTATCTGTTAAATTATTAGCTCCCTACCTTACACTGAGACATACATAGTAATTTATTTATTTAAATTTTTGTTATTAATAGAATATCCTACTTTCATATTAGATTTGTAAGAAATTGTGCCTCAAGTCAATTACTTTTGGATTGTCTGGTGATAAAATATTTTCTGATTAAAAGAAAACTTGGGTAAATGGGCACTGTCTTGTAGGAGAGCAGAAGGCTGAGACATTCCAGGTGTTTCCTGGACACACATTTTTCAGTTTTCCTGTTAACAGAAACCTGTGTTTATGCTCACTGATTCATTGCATAAAAAGCTGCAGGTACTTTATGGAAAACTTCCTACCATTTTGTGCTTAGACTCGGATCTGGTTTTATCTAGTTCTGATGTTTCCCATATTTTATATTCTGTCTCAGTAAGACATTTATATAATGGGACATTAATCTTTTCCCTCTGCTTAATCTCTCCGTGAAAGCTGTAACCTACTTTCTGTAACAGTAAATTTATTTTTCTTTCTTGGTCTTCAGAAGGTGAAACTGCTGTTGAGCCTCAGTACTGCTGATGCCCTGATCAACATTTGTTCTGTCTGTTCCTGCAAAAACCAGGCTCATTATCGTATCTAATAAAGTCATTTGGATGGATCCTTTGACAAGATACATCTGCCTTTTGGATCGTAGTTAGAAAACAATTTGGGGAAGTTCACAATGCCAAAATGCACGTTAAAGATGTTCACCATAACGCCGTCCTGTAGTAATTGGCATATCCAAAAAGAAAGGTGCTCATTTTGTCGAATTTTTTTCCTAAGCAAGGGTCTGTTTGTGACCCACTGAGTTGGTAGAAATGCCCTAGCTGTGCTCTGTGCTTGTCTGGGCTGTGTGTCCTCAGAGAGTTTGCTGTGATTTGGAGGCCTCTGTGTGCTGCTGGAGGTATCACCCAGGAACGGGGAAGGTGAGAGGAGGGAGTGGAAGTACATTGTGACTTTAAAGTTTTTGAATCAAATGAAATCAAGTCGTTTGGTTGGAAGGGACCTACAACAACCACCCAGTCCAACTAAATACTCTAGGGCTGCCCAAAAGTTAAGGCATGTCATCATGGGTTATCATTGCTCAAATGCTCTTTATACCCTGAAAAGCATTGCATACGTCCTGTGTGAGGCAGCAAAACAAAATGCCAATCACAATGGGTTCTGCAGCTTGATCATCCTTCTGCTCCAAGGATCAGCTTTTATTACGGTGATGTAGTGGGATAGCTGTGCTGCAGTCCTGATGAAGACTTAATATAATTTTTGTGGGTTTTGAAATATTTTTTTTCACTTTTCTTACACATGAACTGAAGTTCCAGCAACTGCCAACATTACATGCAGCCAGTATTGAATATGAGACCCTTGAGCGAGGAGAGATTTCTCCTTCCACTGAACTAGTATATGTAATACTCAAAAAGTAAAAGCCTTTTAACCTCTCTATCTGCAACTAGATTTTAAAAAGTTCTATAGCTTGCATAGTGCAAAACCAAAACTGATTTTTATGGATTTAAATGAAGATATTTGATTTATTCCTTTTAGGAGTTATGGGAACTAAATACAATCTATCTGGTACTTCCTTCATCTCCGATCCTTTATCTTGTTTTATTTCTTCTTGGCCCTCTCCATTTCACCACCTCTTCTTGTCCTCATTTGTATCTCTTTAATTCTGTTTCCCTCTCTCCTACCTTAGATTTTTCTCTGTCTTGTATTTCAGTCCCTGCTTGGTGCTCGTTGCCTACTGACTCCTTGGCACAGTGAGAGTCCAGCAGATAATTTTTCTTCTTTGCTGTTGACCATAATCACATTTGTGGAGTACTTGAGGTGATTTAAGCAGAGATTGGAGCCTCTCCTTCACTTCAGGCAAATATTCGTAGCATACAGTAACAAAATTTCATGAGAAGTCTTTTGTCTAGAAATCCAAAAGGGGGAAAAAGGGGATGAGGAAAACCACAAAGTTTCCTGAATCGGCAACTGAACCCCTCACTGTAACCTTGTCTCTGTAGCTTGCCTTGGTCCCTCTTGGTTTATGAGGAGTCTTTGATGCTGGCGTTCGGAGAAGGCCTCAGGAGGTTCAGGGTTCTTTCCAGCCAGCCCTGCTGAGCCATGTCGGAGCTCCCCTTGGTGCCTTCCCAGTTTCCTGTCATTCCTGATAACAGGATGCCCTTTCTGTTACTGCTCCTGCCTTCTGCCAGTCACATCTTGGATGTTCCTGAAAGTCAAAAGGATGTGGTGATGTGGGAGTTGCGAAGTCGGTTTAATTTGCTGGAGATTTTTTCCATGTGAG
Source organism: Sylvia atricapilla (assembly GCF_009819655.1). NCBI lineage: Eukaryota > Metazoa > Chordata > Aves > Passeriformes > Sylviidae > Sylvia > Sylvia atricapilla. The sequence continues at coordinate 7,754,529 of NC_089148.1, forward strand.
TTTTGGAAGACTTTGCAGCACAACCTGGTGCATGAGATTTAACTGGTGGTGGATACAACTTCATTTAACAAATGAGGGAGGGGTATTCTTCCTTTCTAAATGTAATGACCCAGAAAGACAATAAACAAAACCCCCAGATCATAAAATTGCATTTAATTGATGGTCACCCTTGAAAAGTATAGTAGAAAAATATACTTCAGTCCAGCTGTGGGGCTTTTCTCGGGTGGTAAACTCAATAAGCAAGTAAAGTAAATTTAGCTTTACTTAAAAGGTCCATGGTTGCTGATTTTTAATGTAGCCTTTAACATCCTGAGTTACATAAATGAGCCATGTTACAACTGCAAATGCAGGGAATGTGCTTCTATAGAATTAAAAACAAGTGCTTGTCTCATTGTTTTTTCAGAAGTATCCTTTACATGAAGAGATTAGTGTTTCTTTGAGGTTTGTTTTCATTTTACCGTTGCAACTTTGCTTTACTCTTCCTTGCCTAGAAGGGTTTATACTGAAATGAGTTATTGCATCTTATGCTGATGAAAGGAGTTTGTTTTATATATTTCATGGTTATTCCTTGTTTCTTATGGGATGGGGAATCATTGATTTTCCCTTTTGTATTGCTCATTGGCAGAAATGTCAGAGGTGCCAAGGGGGCAGTGTTGGTTCACTTTGAATTAGCATATTTAAACAGATTCACTTTTATTTTTTTTGTCATTGAGAGAGTTTGCACAGACATCAACAGAAATTTTGTTCATGTCTTATTTTGAAAATCAAGGAAATCATAAGAGATTATTGTGAAGTAACAGGATTATGTGTAAATCAAGATAACCTTCCCTTTATAGTCAGTATAAATGGAATAAATAAACTTAATCATTAAATAAGAGATGGACATAGGGTTCCTTGATTTCTGACAAGCAGACAGAACTGCTGCAGAATCCCTAAAATCCAGTTTTTCCTATGCACTACCTGTAAGAAGTGCTTGAGAAATGTTCAAATACACTAAAAAGCAGTGTACAGAAGACTGCTAACATTTGAAATTTAAGTGTGGATTATTTCTGTGTACTGTGCTGTCCTTTCACTCTCTGGTCTTCATGGTTATGACCCATATGTGACCGGATAAAACTGTCTGATGTCAGTGCTGTATTGATCTGAATCTGAGGAGGCAACTGAAAATGAATTCCAGTTTTCCAACAATAGGAATGAACTGGATCAATATTAAAAAAAGCACAAATAGAGGTTTTTATGGTGATTCACACATTGTCCCCACAGGTCCCAATTACATGCAGAGGTCTCCAGCGTGGCCCTTCCTTTGTCCTGTGTGGTGCTGTTCTCTCTGCTGGGAAGAGTGGGGCTTTGGGAACTTGGGGGAGCTGGATGGAGAAATCCCTGTAGCCTAAACACACTGGTCTGCCTGGGAGCTGGAGACACGGAATGAGCTGGTGGCATGGCAGGCAATTTGTATCACCCTGAGGAGTCTGGCAAGGGCCAGTGAGGAGGTGAAGGCACTGGAACGGCTCTGCTGTGAGGAGAGCTGGGACTGTTGAGCCTGGAGCAGAGAAGGCTCGAGGGGATCTGATGTGTGTAAATACCTGGAGGGGGTTATAAAGAAGCCACAGCCAGGCTGTCCTCAGTCGTGCCCAGCGACGGGCACAGGGGCAGTGAGCACACAGGAGGACATCAGGACATACAGAGAAACTCCTTGACTGTGGGGGTGAGCAAGGACAGGTTTTCCAGGGGGATTGTGGAGTCTTCACCATTAGAGATGTTGGAAAGCTGCTTGGACATGGTCCAGGGCAACTGATGCTTAAGCTTTAGCTTTTATGTATTTCAGATTCTGTGCTGCCCAGGGCTGCAGTTGTGAGCCTCACATTCAGTGTCACTCAGCTCTGCACAGAGCAGGGAGACAAAACAAATCTTTTTCCTGCTGAACACCAAGGACAACTTTCAGGCCCAAAAGCACAAACAATGGTGGACTGAAGGGAGGAACAAGAAGGATGGGACCTCAGAGTCTGAAGCTGTAATTGGACAATTAAACTCCAATATGCAAATGGACCAAAACTTATAAAATGTAAGATCTCATGACCAGTCAGGCATTTCTCTGTGACCATTCTTAGTCCACCTTGGGTGTAGCCCCAGGCAGACCCTGTCCTGCCCATGGTGTCTCTTAGAGGCCTTTCAATAAATCCCTGCTTTATTCTCCGGCTCTGTCCAGTCTCTGTTTCAGGTCAGCCTTCCCAAGGTATCACAACAGGCCCTGCCCTGCCAGGCAGCTTGGACCAGGTGACCTCCAGAAGTCCTTTTCCAGTCAAAGATTTGTGGCTCTTGTCGTTCCAGTATATTTTTTTTCATTAGTTCATCTAAAGGTGTATTAAAGACTTCTAGCAATAAGCTCTGATACTGACAACTCACTGCAAGCCTAAGCAGCATCTGCCTAAACCTACTTTTAGCTGCATGTAGTGTTCTTGTGTACTGCATTCCCTCTCCTTGAAACCAAGAGAAGACTTGAGGGAAGGGTTAAGGGCCATCTGTAGTCTCCATGTATCAGCATCTCTAAATTGCTCCTGCCCCTGCTCCATCCTGCAGCCAGCTGCAGAGAGCACTGGCAGTACACTGGCAATGCTGGGTGCTCAGCAGACACCTGAATGGATGCAGGTTCAGCAGCTGTCTTCTGTGCCTCATACACTGGGAAGGATTTAGCTGGAAATTGTAGCTGAATAGGGCTTTTAAAAGTGAATCTGTGTAAAAGCCAGGAATAAAACAAATAAAATGTTATGGGTGCTGTTAGCTGGCCTTATCTAGCTTTTCCTTTTAGTACAGTGTTCATGGCATCTTCATAATTACTTCCACATTCTGGCTGAGGTAGGCACAAAACCCCTGTGCTTGTGTTTTTCTCCTTTCCCCTGTCTGGCTGGCCTTCATCTTCCACTGTGCACTGTTTCTTCAGTCTGGAGTGAGGACTCACAGATCTTGTCAAAAAGTGATTTTGATCTTTGATGCTCCCAAAGAGCCAGAGAGTCTTTGGTCTGGTGGGCTGATGTCACTGTTAAATGATGCAAAGGGCTCTCAAGTCAGCAAACCCACCAGCTTTTGGATTTCTTACAGAGAGAATTGAGAAGCTCGCTCTACAATGGAATCTTAATAGTCTTGGAAGATGAGTGGTTGAAAAAACTATGTCCTTCCAAACAATGCAGTTCCTTTTGCAGCAAGGAAAAGGTGAAGGTGATGTTGTCACAGCAGGTATTTAAAGTGAGGTGTCCAGGATATCAGAAGATTGCTGAATTACGGAGCAATTGTCAGGGATGTAGCTGAGGTGGTATGTAAACGTTACAGCTTGCCCTGGGTCTTGCCTAAGTGTTTCTGCCTGGGTTATTGGAAGAACTCCATTGTTTAAGAAAATGAGGGACAGCAGTTTCCTTTTTGAAGAAACAGTCTGTATACTTCAATGACTGCAAGCTGAAGGAGCTTTTAAAAGACAATACATTGGCAATTCTTTATCTGCACACTGCTGCAAGGTATTTCCTCCTCGTTAAAATCAGTGTCACCGAATTGGATAAACTTGCAGCATTTTCTCCTTTTATTAATGTTTTGCTAGCAGCAAGCAATACCAGATGCTAAAGGTCAAGGTGTGCTAGCAGCATGTAGCTGTGAGTTTTACTGGAATTCTTTCTGGAGACCCAGCTTGTAAGGGGCAAGTCAAGGAACTCCAGAAAAACAAGAACTTGAACTGGTTGCACTGATCATGTTATCTTTCGATGGCAAAAGTAGGCCTAATTTCAGAATTTGTAAAAATGTGTTGAAACAAACCCTGACTAGACAGACTGCTTGGTCAGTAATGCTATAAGAAACTTACTTTCTGAGACCCAGGGTTTTCTTCTTAAAGATCTGTTTTTTTAAAAAATTACTATCTTTTGAGGGGTTTATACTTCCTGTAATGAAAATTTCTAGGCACTTGTGAAAAATCATAGTAAGTTTTGGAGCACCATCAATTGGGGTAGATAAGTAGGAGTCAAGGATTCAAAGACACCACTTCTTCCATTTCCTGTGAAGTTTCACATGAACTTTCCACAACCATCTGATGCTGGGGCAGTTAAGTATTGCTTGTTAGAAACAAGCCTTAACTTTTCCACTTGCTTCTGGAGATTATTCTGAGTTGGTGGTAGAGTCAGAAATGCTCAAATGTCAAATTGCAGAGTGATTACAAGAACATCTTTTCTGATCTTTACAAATACATTTGTGTCTTTACCAGAGGAGACATCATCAGAAACCGAATCTAAAAATCAGAAAACCAGAAGGGACTTGGACAAAATTACTTGTTACATGGATGAATATGTTAGTTACCTTTGAATTGTTTGTCACATTTACAATCTGTTTGTAAGGTAGTGCCTATACGCCTGTCAGAGAAAAAGGTGACAATGGTCATGAATAAACTGGGTAATGTGGCATTTACTTGGGCTAATCTATCCTCATGTCCTCCAGAGAGCCAACATTGTGGAGTGCTAGCCATTAAAAACCAGATAAAATCTCAGACAAAATCCAGTGCTTAAACAATTGTCTCCAGCATTTAACCAGAGAATACTTGATATTATATCTGCTGGAGATCACATAACCCATATAGAGCCCTTAGCATGGTAAAATAGAAATGGAAATACTGTGGGATCTACAAACAGATGTGCCAGCTGTGCGTCATGTAGGGGAAAAAATGTACCCAAAGCCCATCAGGAGGTGTACAGAGCTCCCCAGCTCTTGTGGGAGATCAGAGAGCTTCCAAGCTGAGTGCTTAGGAATAACTCTGAATTCATCACGTTCCATGCCAGTAGTAAAACATCCAGCCTGGTACATTCAGAAGTTGACCTCTTGCCCAGTAGCACTAATAGTGTTTTTCTTCTGTCAACAGTGTTCAGAGAGGATACGGCAGAGTAAGGAGAATAAATTATCTATCAGTAGCATAGGGGAGAGAGAGTGTGTGTACAGAATGGGAGAGGGAGAAGGAAAACAAACCACAAAGATAGTAAAGGTCATGGATATCTTCTTTTTCTTCATAACAACAGAGTTTATACAGAATTGTTTTGTGTCTGATCTAATTTTGTTGTGGTTTTTTTTAGAGAAAAATGTCATCTCCTCTGTTGCTGATTGATGGCTCAACCCTGCTGAGGGCTGAGCTGTTTCTTACCTCTGTGACAGCTACAAAATAGAGTCCCAGAATGGTTTGAGTTGGAGGAGACCTTAAAGATCATCTCATTCCACCCCCCTGCTATGGGCAGGGACACATTCCACTAGCACAGGTTGCTCCAAACTGGCCTTGGACACTTCCAGGGAGGGTGCAGCCACAGCTGCTCTGGGCACCTGTGCCAGGGCCTCCCCCATACCCTCACAGGGAGGAATTTCTTCCCAATATCCCGTCTCACCCTGCCCTGTGTCAGTGTGAAACCTTCCCCCTTGTCCTGGCACTTCAGTTCCTGACGCAGAGTCCCTGTCCAGCTTCTCTGTAGCCCCTTCAGATACTGGAATGTGCTGTGGGGTCTCCACACAACCTTCCCTTGGCCAGGCTGAGCAGACACAACTTTTTCAGCCTTTCTCCATGGGGCAGAAGCTCTGGACCTTGTATCAGCTTCATGACATCCTCTGGACTTGCTCCAACAGTTCCTTCTCCTTCTCAAGTCATCACATCACTTTCTTTTTTAAAGCTGCCTACAGAATAGTTTTGGTATAGGTATTAGTATTACTCTCAGGCTTCCTTTTCCTTCTACAGTCTTTAAGAGCCGTGGAATTGTCTTTCTCATCACCCAGGTCTACCTTGTCCAGCATCTTGTAGTTAAAACCTATCAGCAGCAGCTTCTGAGAGAGTTAAAAACCTGAGGCTGGACAGGTGGTCAGTATGTCCTCATCATCATCCCACTTCCAAGCAGTTTTAAGATTGATCCAAGTAGTTTCAAGATTCATTCAGGTGTTGAGAAGCTGCCAGGATGAGAGGAATGGCTTCAAGTCAGGCCAGGGCTGGTTTAGATTAGATAGTAGTGATCTTTTTTTCACTGAAAGGATAATTAGGTACTGGAGCAGACTGCCCTGGGCAGTGATGGAGTCACCACCCTTGAAAGCATTCAAGAAGTGCGTGGATGTGGCACTTGAGGACATGATTTAGTGGTGAACACAGCAATGCTGGGTTGTCAGTTGGACTTGATGATCTCTCTTAAAGGTCTCTTCCAATCTGAATGATCCTCTGTGATTCTGTGCAGCACTTTGACAGCCTTCCGAAGGGAGCATCGTTTCCCATTTCCCTGGCAGCCATGTGGGTGATACAAGAGTTCCTAACAAGCTCTTGGCTAGTGCAGTCCCACTGGTAATGCCTGTAAAAGCAGCAGGGTCCCATCCCACTAGCTTTTGAACAATTGGAGAACTGTCTATTTAGAAATTATAGGTAAATTTGCTTACCTGGCCTAAAAAGAGACATGTTATAGATAATTTCTGAGGACCCTGTCTTGGGAATTCTCAAAATTTGGCCCCTACGTGCTCAAACACAGCACACAGAGAAGAATGGGACATAATTTGATAAAAGATGTTTACTTCCTTTGGGCAGAGCTATATTAGTAATCCAAAATGATGAGAGAAGAGAGACATTGATATTAAATTTAGCGCCTGATGTGACCTGCCAGGGCTGCTCAAATACAAACTATTGATCTGGCCCTGTTCCTTCTGCTTGTGGAAAGCAATTTTGTCCAAAGAGCAGTAAATAAATACAGCAGATAGTGAGCCAGAATTTACAAAGTTCAGCTGACCAGGGTATTTTTAAATTAACCTAAATACTGTGTTGTCATCCAGTATATTGATATATAACTGTTTAAAAAATAATCCTCTGAAGAATAATCCTCTGGTTTTTCTCAGTTTCTGTTTCTCTGTTAATTAATGCTCTCTTAGTGTTAGGCGCTCTCAGTTGAATAAAAGCAGATGCTGATTGAAAGAAAATTTATTTATAGACAGGAGCTGAATAACAAGGTATGTGTTACAAAAATACTACAGAAGAACTGAGCGTAAGCCAGACCTCTCTCATTCAATGTCTTTAAAAGGATGAGCTATTGATTTTTTTTTCCAAATACTGATTAGTAGGAAACCTGGGATGTTCTTGGATCACACATTCTACTTGAAGGGTTAGAATATGTATGGAAAATGAGGAGAGGAAAGGGACTGATGATGTGTACAAGATGTGTTGGCACAAAGTGCTGTCAGGTTTCACTGAAAGCAGGAATTTGGTAGGACATCAGTAATAACAGGGAGCAGAGCTACATGCCGGTTTTGCAGATCAGTTCAAACCCAAGCTGATTGACCTGATCACTTTTGTGTATTCTGTATTTTTTGCCTGTTTTAGAGAGTCTAAAGTTCTTACTCATATTCCCATGCACATGCGTGAGGTAGTGCACAGGACCATAGAGAGCTTTAGGGGAACAAAATAAAAAAATGCCAAAAATCTATTCTTTCAGTAAACACTTGGCTACTGAAACAATGTCACAATGTCAGTAACATGCAGCTGGCAAGTCAGTGTTTAAATTTATGGCTTTTCAGGATTAAGAGGTGGTTTATTGAGGATACCTCCAGCTCCAGATATCGGCAGAAGATTTTTTTCACATCCTGGATGAACAAGTGCTGAATGTCTGCATTGGCCTAGGAATTTTTACTTTCTGTACAACATGTAGAAAAGCTTCAGTATCTAATCCTTAAGAAGCATGACACACCAGATTTCCCAGGCATGGTAATTTTTGTTGTTGAAAGCCCATTTTGATTTTTTTTTTCTCTTTTCTTACTTTCCTTGGTACTCTGGAACTAACTTCTTTTAATTAACGAGGAGATGAAGTGCAGGCAGGACAATGTGCTGCAAAATCAGCCTCACCAGAGATGCAGACCTTTTAAATGGGCCAAGCAGATGAACTTGAACTGTGTCTCCAACACAGAGAATCTCAGGTGGGTTTGTGTTGGAAGGCACCTTAAATCTCGTCTCATTCCAACCCCCTGCCGTGGATAGTGATACCTTCCACTAGAAATTACAAATCATATTTCTGTGTGTAAACACACGTGGTAAAATCCAAATTAAGTGAGTTAAAGGTTAGAGATAAGCCTTTGGAAGTGAAGTACCCCATGATGATTGCCTACTTATCTACATAATGGTATATTCTTGATCCCACGTAGTTCTTTTTTGTTTTGGGTTGTTTTCTCCCTGGGATCTCTGCCTGGCTGTGGACACAAGGAGTAGTGCCTATCTAATGAGCTGCTTTTTTTTCTTTCCTGTTACTGTTTTTGCTTTGTGTAGCCCTGTGCCTTACTAGACACCATTCAGATCAGGATTTGAGGCTGGAGTCGTTATTCTCTGATTTGGCATTTCTGCAGGACTCATCACTACAGCATTTCGGTGCTTCAGATGTTAATTGATTTTCATAACACCCCACTGAGATGGAGAATTATTATTAACCAAGGAAATGGAGCATAAAGAGATTGAGGTCAGAAGTGCTGCTCACTTTGAATGCCAGGTTTGAGACACCTGTTACCTGGTTTATTATTTATTCAGTAGTCAAAATAAAATCTTGAATTCCTTTAATTGCAGCTGTAATTCTGCATCTCTCCATATTGAGCCAGAGGCTGTGATGCAGGCAGTACAGTAAAGAAAACTCAGTCAAACACTTCTGGCATTTTTTTCATTAGGGGTGTTTTTGTTTTCATGGAAGCAATTTTGGGCAAAAGTGGTGCAGGTATTTAGTCTCAACACAGCATGGAGATGTTACTCCCCAAGAGATTTTTCTTTCTTAATAAATTTTTCTGGCTGATACAATGCTTATTCTCCAGTTCTTGGAACAAAATAAGTCTCTTCTGCTCCCAAGTTGTAATTCATCACCAGAGTGGCTCCACTTGTGACAACAAATTAGCAGAGGTTCTTTTTGGAGTGTGTGTGAAATATTCTTAACTAAAAAACAATTCCTGAAGTGCACGCATAAAGATTGCCCTGTATTTCTTTATTGTGATTGTTCATGTACCCCTAATTTTCTTTCAACGTTTAATAATACAAACAGTTTTCTGTTCTCTTCATTTTCTTTCTGTGTTGATGTGCCTTCTGGCATCATCTGCTGATATTCAGCAGCTCCTTGATAGCTGGAGATGGCAGGAGTGTCACGGAGTCAGCATTCCAGTACAGTTGCTCCACTGCAGAAATTCAGCTGTTGTGGAAGGGAGACAACTCAGGGCAGAGCTTGTTCAGTAGCACGGCAGCTGTCATAGCACTGACAGAGGAAGATAATTCTTTTCCTCAGTAGAATATTTTCTCTGAGTTGGCAGCAGTGGAATGAATTTTAGAAGTAAGATCATTAGAACCCTGAATGCCTTGATAGCCATCTCACCTTAGCTTTTTTTCCTGATAAACTACCTAATCGTGACTTTCAGAAGAATAAAAATTGTCTGAAAACCTAAATGAAGGTGTCTGTAAACTCATGTGCTTTGGTGCTTGAGAACAGTGCTGTCTACAAACTCTACTTGGAAAAAGACAGAAATTTAACTAAAGTATTTTTGATATATTTTAAGAAGTAGTTCTGTACTGATCTTCTCTCCAGACTAATGACCTTGGTTTTCTTCCTTTATGGGTTTATCGTATTTCAAAGAGAGATTGTCTTTGGAGTTAATTCTCCAGTCTTTGCATGTAAATCTTCTTTTGGACCCATTTAATTATTTTCTTCGAAGTTTTTTAGAAACATCTGTTGTAAACAGGACTGAATGAAGACTGCTTCAGGTTCCTGTTAACTCAGTAAAAGTTCATGTGCATTTGGGCCTTCACACAAATACTTTTGGCCCTGCCTTGGGCGTTCTCCTTGTCCACTTCTGTGTGCTCAGTTACACATTGGCTTCTCCTGATGCCTGAAGTTTTAGCTTTCATGTTTTTCAGATTCTGTGCTGCCCAGGGCTGCAGTTCTGAGCCTCACATTCAGTGTCACTCAGCTCTGCACAGAGCAGGGAGACAAAACAAATCCTTTTCCTGCTGAACACCAAGGACAACTTTCAGGCCCAAAAGCACAGACAATGGTGGGCTGAAGGGAGGAACAAGAAGGATGGGACCTCACAGCCTGAAGCTGTAATTGGACAATAAACCCCAATTTGCAAATAGACCAAAACTTATAAAAGTGTGAGACCTTGTGACCAGTCAGACATTTTGTGACATTTTGGGTCCACCCTGGGTGTAGCCCTGGTCAGGCCCTGTCCTGCCCAGGGTGGATCCTGGAGGCCTTTCAGTAAATATCTCCTTTATTCTCCAGCTCTGTCTAGCCTCTGTTCCAGCGATGCTTCCCAAGGCATCTCCCCAGTCAAGACAAGAGAACTATGGAGCTATCAAGCAGAATGTCTCAGCTTGACTGGAAAACTTTATGTGTGCTGGATGTGGTAGTCTTCCTAAAACTTTCCCTGGATCTTCTCAAGTTTGTGCTGAAAACTGCATGTAACAGAGTTCCGTGACTTTGCTGATAGATCTTAAATGCTGTTTCAGGCATTTTCTCACAGTTTAACTGCATGCTCAGATGGATCTGGGAGGCAGACGGCAGTTATCCAGCCTCTCTGGTATTTGGAAGCCTTGTAAATGAAAACAGTCATTAAAAGTGTCTGATTAGAGAAGTGCTTGTTTATAATTTTTAGTTTTTAGTCTATGTCCTTTTGATTGTGATTTAGACAGTGTGGTTAGTTTTGGTTGCTGATGGTTGCACAGTGCTTAGATGTCCTGAGAATATTCATGATAACACAGCGAAAGCATAAGAATGTGTTTATTTTCTCCAGTGGTACCAGCTGGCATAATAAAACCACCACCTTTCTTTGTAACCTTTCCTTTCATGGCATATAAAAATGTGCCTGGTATTTTAGAGGGCTGAAACCACTCTCCTATGAGGAAAGGATGGATGAGAGAACCAGGGTTATTCAGCCTGGAGAAGAGAAGGCTCCAGGGAGACCTTAGAGCCCCTTGCAGTGCCTCCAAAAGAGCTGAAAAGGCACTTTGGAAAAGAGCCTGGTGTGACAGGACACAGGGAATGGCTTCCCATTGCCAGAGGGCAGGGTGAGATGGGATATTGGGAAGAAATGCTTTTCCTGTGAGCACGGTGAGGCCCTGGCACAGGTGCCCAGGAAGCTGTGGCTGCCCCTGGATCCCTGGGATCATCCAAGGTCAGATTGTCCAAGGGGCTTGGAGCAGTCTGGGCCACTGGAAGGTGTCCCTGCCCATGCCAGGGTGGAATTGGGTGAGTTTTATGGTCTGTCTGTTTCTCAGAACAATCTTTGGCCTTCTTTGTCTCCCCCTTTGCTCTCAGAACCAATGTTACAGGTGCAGAACTCAATGTCCAGCATAAACAGAACAGACAGCTGGGGATCCAAGCACCACAGAGTCACCCTAGGACAGGTCCTTTCCAACCCAAACCATTCTGGGCTTCTGGGACTTAAAAAAATACAGACCATGTTGCTTTCTGGTAATAGAGGTATTAATGTCAAACAAAGGGAAAGCCACAGTTGAGATCACTGAACATTAGAATATTGTAATTGGATAAATTAATGACAGCCAAGATTCAGAGAAGCCATCAGCTTTCGGGACACAAGACAAAGTGGTGTTTAGGCTTCTGGCATCCATTTCCTTTGCTGCCATTGAAGGGAATGGAGAAATGCAGCAGTGGGGCAGGCTCATGTACCCTGGAGTGATTCCTTGGAGTGGGTTTGCTACAGATGGGTCCCAAAGGGAACTGGAGTTGGGAATTGATGCAGAAGCCTTTTTTATGGAGAATGCTGGTTAACAAGACACAGTCTGAGAGTTTAGAAGCTTCTCTGAAACAGAAATAGCCTGTTTTCAAGATAAAAGTTATTTATAAGGGATTTATATTGCAAGTTACAGGAGAAGGTCTTGTTGGTTTTTCCTTTAGGATTACAAAGGTAATGGAGAAAAGCGCCATTTGATATTTGCCAACCTGAAGGCACAGCTCAGTGGAACCTGAAGATAATTAACTGTTGTAGTCCCAGCTCTGACATTTTGATACAACTTCCTCATCCACACAGTGTTCTTTAGGTCTGTTTGCAGTGATGCCCATCTTTTTTTAGAAATTCTTTATGAGTTCTTAATGAACGCTTTTTGGGGTAGATTCATACGTTTCAAATTAGTAGCTTTAAGCCTGCAAGACAGAGACAACCTAAAATTTTCGATTTGGTTTTGTTTTGGTTTTTTACTGACAGAGCAATACAGTAAGTATTGATGATATGATCTGTGGTAAAAAATGCACCAGCAATTAATCAACTGATAGTTTCCTCAGAGTTCTAAAGCTGAACCTTAAGCCTGCAGGACGGAAAACATGCCATGTTGCTCTTGTTAAACTGTCAAAATGTAACTGCATAAGAGCCTACAAAGGATTTTCAGTTTCTTCTCAAAGCATTTTTGCAGAAGTAGCAAAGCAGTTATCTAATATATCCATGTTAAGTATACATTGAATTTTCCATATAGTGTTAATGGGTTGTAGTTTTAATGTCAGGAATTTTTTTTTTCTTTTTTTGCAGGATTCTTCTCAAGAGAGTGTCATCAAACGAGATATCCATCGTACATACCCAGCACATGATTACTTTAAGGATACAGAAGGAGATGGTCAGGAATCTCTGTACAAAATCTGTAAGGTACAGTCAGTACTCTGAATTTTAAAGCATATTCCATATTTTGTGTGACTTTCTTTTGCCCTGCTAACCCTGCTCGGGTCCAAGTTGTTGATCAGTAAGATTTTAAAGCTTTGTTTGGATTGCATGTGGTATTGTTTCTGCATTACCTTTTACAACCTTGCATTTGGTACCTCTCTTTAGAGTCCCTTCCAACCCAAACCATCCTGGAATTCTGTGATCTTTAATCAGAGACCTCTCTGTGTGTCCATCAAGTTGAGGGCTGCTCCTCTGTGAAGTGTTTTGTATTTACCTAGAGTTGAATGACTTCTGTCACTCAGCCACTTTCTCTTGATAAAACATGTTCTGCATAGCAGCTCTGCAGTCACTTTTTAATTCTCTGCTCCAAACAGCTTTGTCTCATCAGCAGTCTTTGTTACTGTGCTATTTTTATGTGTTCTTTAAGGTTTGTGAATATTTGCAGCACAGGCTTTCTGCAGGGTTTTGTGAGCGAGATCACCTTCACTCCTTGGGTAGAACTGTCTGTTTATTCCTACTTTTTGCTTTCTCTCCTTTAATATCAATTATTTGAGTGCATAAGGGGATGTTCTATAGCAGCTCAGTTCCTGAAAATGCCTTTGGGTAGGGATCTTGTTGAAGGTTTTATAAAAATCCTGGTCATCTCAGTGACTCCCTCATTCTTTTACGTGCTCATTAGTTCAAGGAGGGATTTGGGAAGCATTGCTTTCTGGTAGAACACCCCTAGCCAGTCTTCAACGTGGAATTATTCATGAATTTATTGATTACATTTGAAGGGTTTATATCTATTCAATATTGAGATCAGACACAGCTGCTGGGGAGATTTCCAGGCTGTAACTTTTCCTTCATCCTCTCAGAGTTTCCTTAAATGACTGTGGCTGTGACAGATGTCGGGTCTGAGTGGACCTTGAGTTTATGATCAATAAACTGCTTTCTCCACTGTGTGGGTTTTCAAGAAATATTGTTAAAGCCTAATTAATTTGCATATAAACTGGTCATTCCATTGGGAATAAAAAGTAATAATCTGTGTTGAAAGTAATAATGTGGCAGCTTTGTGTTACTTGAATAACCTTTACCAGAGGTTCTGGGTACTTATGCCCTGCTTCTAATGTGAAATCAAGAAGTTTGAAGGATGAGTTTATTGAGTATGGCTGGGAAAGGTCTGTCCTCAAGTGGGAGGCTCAAAAGCTGAAGAGCATTTTCTTCATTCCCCACTGAAATGAGAGATGATCTGAGCTGTCAGATAAAAAGGAAAATCATTAAAAGCTCACAGCCTCATTTTAACAGGTCTGACAGTTTTTGTTCCATCTCTTAATCTCCTTTTCAGAACAGTAGGAAATCTGGAAAGATGGAAACTTTTTCTGTTGCAGAACATTTATGTGACAAAGTACCTAAAAATAAACTTCAGGACTGACACTGGTGATAAGGAATGAAAAGAGTTTCAGATTCTAGACTGGAGATTTCATTTGAGGACACCGCTTAAGCTGGATTTTCACAGAGCAAATTTTGAGGAATCTTTGGGAAAACTGCTGCCTCTTGCATGCTTTCTATTTAAATACTCTGCAAATTGCAGCTCTGTTTAAAGAGCTTTACCTCGGTGCTACAATGCATAACTGAATAGTGCTCAGTGCCTGCTTCCATGCTCTGTACCCAGAGCTCAATGCTCCAGGGAATCAGAGCACCTGGCAGAATTAATCCTCTCAGCTCTCTGGAGTGTGTGCAGTGCAGAATTTAACACCAGATGTGTTTTCCCTAATTTTCTGATTAAAGAAACTCCTATTCAACAAACAACCACTGTGACTTTAGTGGGGAAAAGGGAGCATGCTGCAGGGGAATCAATCAGGTGAGCTGGGACTGGGCAGACTGGGAAAATAGACACAATTTTTGTCAGAAAATGCTTGAATTACTTCTCAGAGATTCAGAGTTGGTGCTAGCTGTCACTAAGATGAGGATAGGATATGAATAGTTTTCGTATCAGGGTATGTTTTGTTACTAAATACAGATCCCTTTGTGGATCAGATTTGTGGTTTTGTAGTTTCTGTAGTTTTTTTTCCCCAATCCTGATCTCATTTCCTGAAGGTTTTAGGTGCAGGATCAGTGTGGTAGCTGGTTTTCCTGTGTTTTAGTTGTTGCAATGTCTGGATTTTGGTACCCACATTAGCAGAGAGAATCACAAACTGCTTTCTAGCAATGCTAACACTGAGTGGGCTCCATTATGGGGTGTTTTAGCTTTTGTTACTGTATACTGAAATATGGAGATATCTTTGAATTGCTCTTCTGTAACCAGTAGCTTCTATGCCCATGATAAGCTGTGAATTATGGTTATGCTTCAGCAGAGCTGCTGCTTAGTGCTGGCCTGTAAGCTGAAAGTCTAATTTTCATAAGGTTTTTTTTACATTTTCATTTCCATTTCATTGCAGCATGCCTTTTCAGATAGTCACCTCACTGTGCATCTCTTCTTACACATTTTTCAAACCTTAGTATCTCCTTGGATTTGCCGATGGAAGTTTCAGTGTTTGTCCAGGTGTAATTGTTTTTCAGAGAGCAGATCTCTTTTGTTTCTGCAGAAATCTCTTTGCCAATTATAGGATAAACACAATCAGTTGCAAATTATTTTTCGTGCATTTTTAGTTGTTGGTTTTCTTTGCCCTTGGGTTGAAGGAGCAGTGCCAGTAAATATTGTTGTCTTGTTTCATTGGAAGGATTTTTACTATTTCCTTGTGTTCTTTTGTTTATATTTTAATAAGGGGGAAGGAGCTGGTTGTTCCTCTGCTCCAGGGGGTTTCTCCAGATTCCTCACTATCCCATCTGGGTCACCAGAAACTGATGCCTTGGGAAGGCTGACCTGAAACAGAGACTGGACAGAGCTGGAGAATAAAGGAGATATTCATTGAAAGGCCTCTAAGATACACCTTGGGCAGGACAGGACCTGACCAGGGCTACACCCAAGGTGGACTGAGAATGGTCACAAGGTCTCACATTTTTATAGGTTTTGGTCCATTTGCATATTGGGGTTTAATTGTCCAGTTCCAGCTTCAGGTTGTGAGGTCCCATCCTTCTTGTTCCTCCCTTCAGCCCACCACTGTTTGTGCTTTTGGGCCTGAAAGTTGTCCTTGGTGTTCAGCAGGAAAAGGATTTGTTTTGTCTCCCTGCTCTGCGCAGAGCTGAGTGACACTGAATGTGAGGCTCAGAACTGCAGCCCTGGGCAGCACAGAATCTGAAATACATAAAAGCCAAAACTTAAGGCATCATTTCCCCCTTCCCAAGGTGTCAGTCCTTCCCTCCCCATCTGTGCTCAGCAGCCCTGTTCCTGCACACGGGGTTTCTGCTGAGCCTGGACCCGTGGGAAGGTCAGCTCTGAAGTCCTGATTGCTGGGAATGCTGTTTGTGGCCTGACTGAAGGTGAAGATTTCTTCATTCTCTCAGCTCCTCCAGCTCTGGCAGAGGAATATTGTGTAACAGCCTCGTGCCTCTTTCTGATACTCCGTAAATGAGTAACTTGTATCTAAAAATACGGTTTTCACTTAATGCAGAAATTCCTTGTCTAATGTGGTATCCCATGCTGCACCCATAGGAATATTATTACTTTCACACTATTAGTCTGATAGTAAATTTAGGTGTGGAGTTTGAAATTGTAATATTCCTAAAACTATTTAGCAACTGGGCATGTAATGAAATACCTTTGTTGGGTGAAAAGTCTGCATCAAAGTGTGGATATTTTCCTGAGACATCTGAGTTTCAGACACTCTGTAAGTCTTTTAAAGCAGACTTCCTAAAGTCCTAAAGCAGACTTCACCACAGAGCTGTGTCTGTATTAAACTCTGAGTAGCTTCCCTTGGTCATTTCATAGAGAGGCATAACTTCTCCTCTTCCTTATTTAAATCTGCTGTTAATCTGTTTAACTCATAGACAGAAGTTACAGGAATCCTAAATTGAGGTTTGAAATTCATCCATCTTTCCCTTTGTCTTTTAAATGCTGTGTACTTGGAATTTTTCTGTCTACACAAGACTCCGATCTTGGGATATTTTCCTCTGTAAATTATTTTGGAGAAGAGTTTCTGCCCAGCCCTGGATTCTTGGTTCACTTTCCCAAGGTGCAGGTGGTTCTCTGTCATGGACTTTGAGAAGACTCTAAAGAATTCACTTTCCAATGATGACGTGATAATAACTGCATAGTAGCTCTTCTTTTCAGAACAAAGATAGCTATTAAAAAGATGTCTAAGTTCTGTGAGATCCTCATTTAGTTAAAATGAATGAAAATAGGCTTCAATTCAGAACCTTCATTAAATCCCATTTATGAGACAGAGAATATTTAAACTCTCAGTTAACTGGGGAATTGTAATTGGAAGTTCCTCAAGAGCTTAGGAGAATAGGAAGTTAAAAACTGTGACATGTCACAGGTTGTCATGGAAAAAATCCCATCCTCTTGAAATTATAAAGTTAGTTATGACTGCGGTGGAAATAGGGGATTTGGGATTTTGCCTTGTTTTTATATTTCATCTGCAAGATGAAAGTTCTTCAGAAGCATAAATCTTAAATAGTTCATCTTGGACTCTTAATGATATATTATGGTGGTATCTGTAGGCAGCATCCTGATTTTTGAGGTTATTCTGGTCAATTACATCATATTTCAGCACTATCAAATCCCATAGGTTGCTTAAAAATAAAAAAGTATAATTGGAAATGTGGTGTGCATTAAGATTCTGAGTCTCTTTGCATTGGGTAGATGCAATGAAATCATGCAGCTTTTAAAGACTTCATTAAAAAATAAACATTTAGTTGTCAGGATTATGATATTTTGAATTAAAAGCTGTTTTGTTTGATCTAATTCTGATGCAGATCTGAAGTTTTTGTCCAAGTATCTGATGACAGCTGCTTTTCAAGATCAGATTTTGGGGAAGGACCTGATGGAAATGAATTTGAAAAAAATGCATTTTCAAAAAAAATTTTAAAAAGCGGAAAAAAGTGGATCAAACCGTTAATTTTTTCCATAGCTTTTGCTTGTTTCAAAGGCATTTTAGTAATTACATCTTTTTACTGGGGCCCTTGGACATTTTTCTCCTATATAGGCAGTGTCCATTACCAATTTTCATATATTTATTTAAACCAAACTATCTGATACTTGCTGACTCCTAGTCCTATGCATCAACCTTTTTAGAAAAGTTTCCATTTTTTCATCTCTTCTGTTTTAACCAGGCAGTTAGTGGTTTACCAGTTTACTTTTCCCCTCAAGCTTTTTGGGTGAATACCGTGAGTTCCTAATAAATTTCCAGGAATTTTATTCCCTTTAATTTATGATCTCTTCGGATCAGTCGGACACAAATCCTTCCACACATCCCCTGTTAGAAATGGTTCCAGCAGGAGGACAAACTCTGTGATTTTCCTGGAACAGAACAAACACAAGGGAAGTTCATGGGGATTTTCTGCTGGAGATTAAATACGGCTTTCTTATACTGACCATGTATTTTCCAAGCAGAGACTTTGCCTTCCTGCACTGAATGTGTTTGAAATTGATTTATTACGAGCTGAAATGTGTTTAGGAAGTTGATGATGAGAAACTTTGCTGTTCTTCCTTCGTGTTTTTTGTCTTGAACTGCAGAGTGAGGATTTTTTTTTGTACCCTCCTCGTTTTCCCTCTTTTGCTGTAACTTCAGCTTCTTTCAGAATCTCATAAGAAATACGTTTTTATTTCTTAAAACTTTCTGTACTTTTCAATCTATGTCAGTTTTGGAAGCAGTTTGTTTTCTCCTGTGTGTTGGTTTCTCAATACGTATTTTAAAATAACTCATTTGAATTAATTTATTGCTATTTTTGGAAAATTATTCACTACAAAGCTTCTCTCAACAGAGAACCTCCAGGCAGTGATAATTTGATTTTCATTTTTCAGCCTACATTTTTTCTAAAGTAAATTGTAAGTGTTTTTATATAGTGTAACGAAATCATAAATCAAATTTCTCATTTTAGATTCTGCACATTTGTTTCTAAGTGGAACTGGTCTATCAAAAACAGGAATAATACATTATTTAGGAAAGCTACAGAGACAAGATATTAAGCATCTGTAAACTGATAGATCTGGGGAACAAATAGATAAAGATTCCTGATGGTGATTAACCAGTAGATGATTCTAGTCAGTCATAAAATACTAATTTAAGCGTCTAAAGTAATTTCTATTAATTTAGTACTTAGTAGCTGATTAACTTTTCTATAGAGGGCATTTTTTTTCCTATCTGCCATTGTACACTCATCAGGTTAATTTTTATATTTGACTTCTGTGACTGGAGCTGTTTTAAACTGGTAAGTGGATTGTAATGGTTCATTAAACATTTTTCAGTGATTTCTGTGACTTGAATTTTCTCGTCTGCTGAAACTGAGCAATGGGCCGGGCTCATTTTCCCTCAGCTCCTAACTAATGCCATCGAACAGTTTTCAAAGGAGTGGTGATCAGTACAGGCAAAGGGCAGGGAGCTTCGTGTCCCAGGTCAGCTTTTCTCAAAGGAAAGGTACAGCTCGAGAGTTCAGAAACAGTGACCTTTAAAGGAATACTCAGGCTGCCCCTACAGAAATGCTGTCAGAGTTCGTTCAGAATTCCTCACAAATACTGCATGGAAAAGTGGATCTGCTGATCCTTGTGGCTCCTCCTGCCCTGGCTGTAACCTCAGCACCTTGCTTATTCTCTCAGGATGTCTCTCCCCCTCGTATCAGTCCTGCTGCTGCTGCTTAAATTAGAGAGTTTCCACAAATTCTTAACCCCTGTGACACGGCTCTTTAAAAACAGTATCAGTCTTCTTATCTTGGAAAAGTAAAGGGGAAGGAAAGGTTAGTTATTTTTTCAGTTTGAGGTTTTTTTAAGGGTAAGAAAAAGCACGTCTGTCGTACCTTAAGAAAATGAGTCTTGTTCATTCTTCAGCATAACAAGGGCATGGGAAAACTGTTTCTGATGAAATCTTTAGGTTAGAGTAGTTCTCAGCAGTTTTCTAACCTTAGGTCCTGTACTTGCATAACGTCTGAGCTTGTTTTTCCAAAAGCAAACATTCACTTTCCCCACAGCACAAACTACCCTGGTTTTCATGTTATATTTGTTGCATTAGTGAAGTTCCATCATCACTCACCTGAGCAGAATGATCCTTGATTTAGGTGAAGGGAAATTGCATCCATTTATTTTCAGGCTGATTGAAAAACAGAAATAATAATTTTCGACTACAGCATCTGTGGAGGGTTGAGGGTGACCTGTGAGTTTTTCTAGAAAAGCCCCGAAAGCACAAGAGTTGTTAGTTTTACCCCCTTTGTTATTTTAGCCTGGGTAGTGTTACACAGGGAAGCATGGAGTGGCTTTGGCTTGAAGAGAACTTCAAGTTGATGCCCTCCCTTGCCATGGGCAGGGACACCTTCCACTATCCCAGGTTTCTCCAAGCCTCATCCAGCCTGGCCTTGGACACTTCCAGGGATCCAGGAGCAGCTTCTCTGGGCACCCTGTGCCAGGCCCCCACCACCCTCACAGGGAGGAATTTTGTCCCAAATCCCATCTCACCCTGTCCTCTGCCCATGGGAAGCCACTTGTCCTGTCCCAGCTTCCTTCAGGCACTGGCAGGAGGAAGTGTCCTGAATAGCTCATTGATGAGAACACACTTTGGTGATGCCTGTATGCATTTTAAATACAGTTTGACTTTTCTTTTTTCTAGGCCTATTCCGTCTATGACGAAGACATCGGCTATTGCCAGGGACAGTCCTTCCTCGCAGCTGTGCTTCTACTTCATGTGAGTTCATTGCAGAAGGAAAGCTTTGATATTTGGAACCAGCACAGCCGTAAAATCCGCAGTACTGCAGCTGTGCTGTTTGACAGATATTTACTGTTATTTAGTTCCCTGTATTAATTTTCCTCTTGTTGCTTTTTGGCCATAGAGATTAATGGCTTCTGTCTTCAGGAATGTAGATTTCCTTTATCTGGGAGAAATCTGTTAAATGCTCAAGTATTTCTGTTTCAAGACCTGAAATCGATTTCTCACCTGTTAATTTCTTCTTCTAATTTAGTTGTCACCTCAGTGAGCTCCCTTTGTGTTTATGGGGAATTTAACTCCTGGAGACATTCTCAGAGCAGCTCACCAAAACAAGTAGTCTCACTAATTTTTTGGGAGATTTTTTTCTTCTAGGAACATTTTATATCTTCTGAGGGAAAGCTGATTTTTAACCTTGATGTTTAAGCTTGTAATCAAAAATTGCCTTTGATCTGTCACTTCCTCATAAACACGTGGGTATATGTCCAGAGATAAATAACTATATGTCCAGAGATAAATAAATAAATACAAAAACTGTATAAATGCACAGTTTTTATAGGTGCAAGATGCTTTACATCTGATGTCTCAGTGGAAAAGCAGCAGATTCAAATAGTGTATTTATTGAGATAAAGTCTATCTGAATAAGCCACCCCAAAGCTCAACCACAGTTCTTACTCAAGCTCTTACCTGCTTTTTCTCTCAGGTTTTAATTAGTGAATTATCAGTCAGGATTGAAATACCTTTTGAAGTGTGGGTTTGGGACAGCTGCTGGTTGTTATGTCAGTGATTCAGTGATTCCTGTGTATGTTACACGTGCACTTCCTAAGGCATTTGGAACTCAAATTCAGATTACTTCAAGTTGTAATTCCCAGTGAGAGCTGTGACTCCTTGAAGTCTTGAGAAACACAATACACAGCACCAGAGTTGCAGAGGAAGCTTTAGATCTTCTAAGAGTAAACCTGAATTAGTCCCATTATTGCAGCCCAGCATATACTGTAAAATAACTTATCTAACAGTTATTTTGCAGTAATTTTTTACTCAAAGCAGGATTTTGAAGTTCTGTTGGAAAAATGAGCCATTTTCAATACCAGAGTTGTTTAAAAATGTGTGGGTGTCACATTCTTAACATTTGACTAATACCTCAGCTCCTCTCCCTTAGTTCTGTGCTGTCATTACACAGAATCAACTCTGGTTTCAGTGTTTCTGGAGCTGGAAGAAGTTGCCCTGTACACAGGGAATGCTGAATGGAAATCACACTAATTTTAACATGCTTTTTATATCATTTGGGTTCATCAGAGGATATTAAAGGCTTCAAGAAGGAGGGAAGCAATGAGACTCAATGAGCCCATGTGACTGGGGAGCTTCCTAATAGGTCCTCAAACTCTTGTTTTTCTCAAATTCTCCGAACAAACTGTATGCTGCGTACTTGTAAGACCCTCTCTAACTGTCCCACCTTTACATGGATGTCTAGACCCCTTCCTTTCCCTTTCCAAAGGGACGGGCTATCCTTTCTCTTCAATGTAGATGTGTTTCAGGGTTGGTAATCTGAACCTCCATCCTCTGTTTTTGTGATTTTGCTTCTTTGATGAAATTCTCATCAAGGGTATGCAGGTAACTTCTAATCACAGGGAAATAGTGTTGCCAGCTCTAATAATTGCACCGTGAGGCTCACAGTATTTGACTTTTTTTTCTTGTCTATTTTTCAGTCATTGTCTATGGGGGAAAAAAAAAACCCTCCACCTAAAATTTCACTTTAAAAAATTACAAATCTCTGGCTTTTGTGATTTCAAAGAAAAGATAGCAAAGGGCAAATATCAGAATGCTAAAAATCAGGGCCCAAAAATTCAGTTCTGCTAAAAAAAAAAAAAAAAAAAATTCGATTTATGATTTTGAATTTCAGGGGCTGGTAATATTGGAGAACCTCTGTCCACTGAGAGCAAGGACTTGGGGAGCTCTTTGACCTGGTCCTGATGTCTGTTCCATCTCCTCCTCCTGGGGAGGAGATGGTTGGCAAAGCACAAGTGTCTGAGTGTGTAGGGTAGATGTGCCTGTGCATGAGCACCTGTCGTTTCATTAGGAATACCTGAATTTTACCAAACCCCCTGAAATTCAAATTCATTGTCCTACACAGCAGATTCACGCCTTTTGGTCAGGATAAAATGGTTTCTTCCCTTTACTTTGTCTGGGGCTTTTATATGCTGTCAGTGGGGATCATTCCATCCAGATAAAATTGTGATTAAGAGCTTTGAAATTCCTAAGAATTTGTCTTGGGTAAATCAAGCCCAGGCTGATAGGCATCAGCCAATCTGGTGTAATACTTTGTGCTAACCAGTTACTTTCCTTTATGATGTCTGAAAATGAAAATGAAACTGCCCCTGGCCCTGGAGACAGGCACTAATCATGAGCTGAGCAAAAGATGAAACCCTGAAGGGAAATATCAAGAGCATAAAATTCTCTTGGAAGAAAATGCTGAGCTTTTGTCTGTAGGTGAT
The DNA here is from genome assembly GCF_009819655.1 of Sylvia atricapilla. Classification (NCBI taxonomy): domain Eukaryota; kingdom Metazoa; phylum Chordata; class Aves; order Passeriformes; family Sylviidae; genus Sylvia; species Sylvia atricapilla. Next base: position 7,777,456 of record NC_089148.1, read on the forward strand.
ATTTGATAAGAAGCTGGCAGTAGGCCAAATGAGTAAACACACTAAAAGGTCAAGAGTTGTTCTTGATTCTCAGTAATTGTTTTCATTTGTTACAATCTTGTGCTTCCACAAGAAAGCACGTTTCGAACATGATGGAAAGGTTGGTTCGGGTTCTGTGATGTCTGTCATTATTGTGTTAGCTGAAGGCACAGGGGAAGATGATGTGGAGGTTTTGTGACACAGGGCTTCCCACCAATTCTGCATTCAGTGGGCCCAAGCCAACAAATTACAGTGTAGAGTGGCTCAGACAGCCTTTGTTAGTACCACCTTCCAAAGCACTGTTGGATGACAAATTGTGGTCAGAATGAAGCAGAGATTGTGGATGTAGGGCTTCTGAAAAAGTCAGCATGTTAATGGATGGGATTGTGGGAAACCTAACTTCAGGTTGATGTCCTGGGGTTTGGGTGAAAGTAGAGGAGCACTGTTCTCACCAGAGGTTGGTTGTACCTCAGTTCTCCTGAATAACCAAGGATCTCTCACACATCGCTGTCAGGAGTTACTGCCTTTTTATTTTATTTTAATTCCTTTTTATTATTATTTTAAAATTGGTTTTATGTGCCTGAGAGTTGTGTACTGGTTGTTCTCATACCTGTTTGACAGGAACAATGCTGCTGACAGTTGTGCTGCTTTAGGGATGTAGACATACATGAACCTGTTGTGTGATCCCACATTTTCTTCAAAGAAGGCCTTACAGAGCCAAATCCAGGTGCTCATCAAGGGAAATAATCCCACTGAGAATTCAGTTGGGTAATTCAGCAGTCACAGTACTTGATTGAATATCTTAATACATCCCTGGTTCTGAATTCACTGTGCATAAGGTGTTTAAGTGTGTGTGTCTGTGTAAGGCATGTCCAGCCTCAGCTCTGTTACTAACCTTTTTTTTGTGTATTTTTCCAAACAGATGCCAGAGGAGCAGGCATTCTGTGTATTTGTGAAAATAATGTATGACTATGGCTTGAGGGACCTCTACAGAAATAACTTTGAAGATCTCCATTGCAAATTTTTCCAGCTGGAGAAGTTAATGCAGGTGGGGCCAGAGTAACAAATTCTCCTTCGATTTGTTGCATAAATGGAAATACTGGCATGAAGAAGAGATTCATGCTTTGCTTCCAAAAGCTTTGGACAGTAAAACCCCCTCTCCTTTCAGAGGTGGGGTAAAGCAAAGCAGGGAGGTTTAACAGCTGAATTCAAACATCAGGAGTCACATTTGTTTCTAGTTTCTTTTGTCTCTGATACACCATTTCTGCAGCTAATCTTTGTATCCAGGCAGAGCAGGTATTTGCCTTTCCCCTTCCCCTTTGCTTGCTCCCTCTCTGTTTCTGATGTTGCTTGGAGAAAATGTCTCTGTGCTGCTGAGGCCAGTATATCCCTTGGACTTGTCCTACTTCCCATCAATTATGAGGGTGTTAAGAGGTCAGGCAAATCAGGACATCCTGATGCTTATGAAATACCAATCAAGTGTAGACTACTGGGCAGGTGTTACTGTCTCTTCCAAGACTCTGCTCTTTTTGCAGGTGGAATTATTTCATTGAGCAGTTTAGCGTAACTGAAAGGCTGCAAATGTTATACATTGTTGTTCTGATTAATAAGGAATTGCTAATCGTTCATTAAGCTCTGCCCTTCTGCTGGCACAGAGAAAAGCTGCTTGCTAAAGTCAGTTCTCACAGATAACCACAGGGACCTCTGTGGGATACACTGAAACCAAACAAAACAGACTATTGTTAATTTAATGGTATTTTTTCAGATGTAAAATGGGGCATATTTCATAGAGTGGAATTGCATACTAATTAATGTGATACTTCAGCATATGGTCTTCTCCATATTTACATACATCCACAAAGATTTTTGTTAACAAACAAAACAGATTTTATTAACAGGTTTACTTTGTGAAATGACCGTGTCATCACAGTTCAGTAGGATTTTCTGTGTTATTTTGTGTTGCTTGTCTATGCTCCTAGTTAGAGAAAGGGTCTGATGATGCACTTGTGTGCTCTGTTCCTTTCAAGCTGTGCAAAGTGATCTGGCTCCAGTAGCCATTGGTTTTTGTGGCTGAAGCATTTATAGCAAGACACAGCAAAGGAATAACTTAAAAATATCCACCATGACAGATTCTACAACTGCTCTGCCTCTCAACTGTTGAAGATTCTGTGATTTCTCAGTATGGTTTCAGTATGTTCTTCGATACTGTGATAGAATCCACTGTGGATATCATACTGAAAACTGTAACCATGGCCACTGAAATTTATCAAGAAACATCCTCATTGCTCAAAAGAAGCCAGCTTTTCATTTTGTTCTGTTTTTTTGGTATTTAGCAAAATACCAGAATACCTGGCCCTTACTGGAAGTATGGATGATGAACTCAAATTAATGAGTAATACTGAAACTTTTTTTTTTCCTTTATTATTTTTTTCCTTTATTCCAGGAGCAGTTGCCAGACTTGCACAGCCATTTCTCAGACCTCAATCTGGAAGCTCACATGTATGCATCCCAGTGGTTCCTCACTCTTTTTACTGCCAAGTTTCCACTCTGCATGGTCTTCCACATCATTGACTTACTGCTTTGTGAGGTAAAAAAAATATTGAATCAGAAATTCGCTCCTCCACTCCATCAATGTTTCTTCTAGTTTTATTTTGTTTTGTTGAAGTCCTTTGCTGCCTAATTATAAAATGTATGTAACTAAGTTATGTAGAAACAATGGTTATAGTGAACAGAAGATGTTCAGTGAAACACTGGTTTGGTTTTAAAATTAGAACTGTGGATTGCCTCATTTTTTGCTGAGGGGTCTAATGAAGAATATCTGAGGCACACCCGTGTTTTTCATTTTATTTGTTATATGATTATTCAGAGTTAGGAGTTGTAATTTCTTTAAGATACCTAGTAAGAAAAGCTCTCCAAGTGGCCTGGTTCAGAGTGCCCACAGACAGAAATGGTGGTGCATGTTGCTTTGGTGGCCTGATATTAAACGAAGTGAGAAGGACCAAACACACAACTGAAGGAAGCTCTTTCCTTTTGGTTTTTTTCCCCTGCTATTCCAACTAGGAACACACCACTCCAGATACAAAACGGTGTGTGTCTGTGCTGTAGATATGTCTACACTTCCTTCTAAAAACCAGTCAGAATAGGGTGATAATCTAGAATATTTATTTTGGTAAAATACCAATCCTTCCTTTGGTAAATGGGAACTCAGAGCATCCATGGCATTACACCTGCTTTTAAACCTGTCACTGATTCCCTCTCCAGTTTCAAAGGCTATCAAACATGGAAACAAACAGATAGATGAAATATTTGACAATTCTAAATGGTGAAGGCTTCACGAGTATGAAGCATTGTTGACTCTAGTTAATTTTGTTAATTTTTATTGTGAAGTATTTTCTCTGAGAATCTTCAGGCTTGCTGCACATACCTTGGGTAGGATTTAGGCCTTGAGACTATTTCTTATTCTGCGTATTTGTGCTCAGTTACAAAAGCAAGGTAGGGTAATATTGGCCATGTTTATCTCAGTGTGTCTGAAGTGATTACTGTGGGAAAGAAGGTGAAAATCCAAGGTGAAATCCAAAGAGGAAATAAGAGAGTGCAACATTTTTAGTGTTGGTGGAGGGTAATCACACACAGCTGAAGGAGCCTCTTATACTACAGCTAAAAATAAACCAAGAAAGAGTAAGAAAATTTATTTCAAGTGAGAAGATCCATGCAGACATCTTGATAAAGTGAGGCAGTGTGGAGACAATGTCCTGAGGCAGGAGTGTGGGCTATCAGAAAAACACTCCTGAGATTCAGGAGTCAACCACTCTCAAGTAACAGGCAGCTCTGATAATTTATGAGAGAGGCAGAGATTAAAGTCATACTAAAATAAAAATCTATTTGGCCCTCACTGTAGACAGCAAGTCAATTCTGTAGGCATGTGGCCACAGGCAGAACCAGGAAGAAGCTATTCCTTGACAGAGGACTGAAGCTGTGTGTCCAGTCAGCCTCTGGAAGGAGTTCTGAGGGAAATCAAAACATAATTTTTTCTGCATAAATTGTTCCTTACTTTATCTCTGAGCAACCAGCATGCTGGTAATTCTGGCAACTGGAAGGAGAAAAAACAGTGGCAGCTGCTTACACTGAAACATACTCTGCAGAAAACACTCCCAGAAAAGCAAGAAGCCTTTGAAGTGAATTGTCTTAAGTTTTTAAAACAAGCTTCCAGCCTCCTCCTTAATTTGTCATAGATATAGATGAATTTTAAATACCCTTCAAGTACCTGACTTGTGCTTTCTCCACATCCTTGTCCTGTCTGTGGTTACAAAACATTGGCATTCTTTGCGACTCTTATGGGAAAGAAAAAATTAGAGGAAGAAATTCATTTAGAATCATTGCCAGCTAATAATTTTAAGGGAGCCCCTCTGGTCGCCTTGAAAATATTTGAACAATCTGTGTCATGACATAGCTGATCTCTAGAGGTGCCTTCCAACCCCAACCATTCAGTGATTCCATGTCAAGCAAGAGTTTTTGTTTCGGCTTGGGTTCTTGATTTTGGATTGTGGCTGGAAAAGTGAAATCAGTCCTTACAGATACTCAACTTCCAATCCAGAGAGGAAAAATACCTGTTGGAAGTGCTGCAATTCCCCAGCTAACCAGGGAGGCACATTTCCTTCCCCTGCCTGCACACTGGAGCAGTGGCACAAGCTGAGGATGCAACTCCTGGGCAGAAGCATAACTAGGAAAAAGGAGCTAAAGTTATAGTGGGAATTAATTTTTAGGGAGAAATTTTTAAAATCCCATCAAAGTGAGTGTCACTACAGTCAAGGTCTTCTCATCATTCTCACATGAAATACTGCTTCAGAGCAGTTTTATGGAAATCCACACAAATTTGGGATTTGCCATGGCTTCTGTGTGACTGAGTTATTTCATTCTGTTGTCTTCTTAGCACCTTATTTTCTAATTACTATTATTTTTTTAAGTTGTCACCAAGCTGTTGAAGATGTGAATAAACCCTCCAAATTACTTCAGTTTCCAGTAGTCTTAGAATATTGCCTGAGTAGTTCTGGGGTAGAATCTGTCACCCATCTCCATGCAGAAACAAAATATTTTGGAATTCTTTTTCTTCCCTGTGACAGAAGGTTGAAGAGAATTTTGGGCTTCCAGGCAGGTACACCACCACAGTGCCATGGTACATCCTGTAAGGCTCAGCTGCTCGTAATAAAAACACAAACCGGTTGATCCAGGTGAAAGCTTTAATGTGAATTCAGCAAACTCTGGGGGTTGGAGCCTGGAGATCTTCCTCCAACCTTCGAGTTGCCTGTCACAGCTGCTTCATTTGTGTTTTCCCTTTTGCTCTTCGTGTTTGCACTGAAGAACATTCTTGTTGATGAAACGCAGAGTTGTATTTGGACTTGTCAGTCTTATCTGTCAATATGACATGATGTTATTGAACACTTCCCAAGCCTGCTCTCCTTTGCTCTCTCTTTTTGTTCTGTTTTAGATTATTTATTTAAAGTCATGCTCAGAAATAGCAATTCATTTAGGTAAAGCTCTTGTCACTCAGAGCTGTCCCCAGTGCATCAGCTGCACCTTGGCTGTGCTACGGAAAAGCAAACAGTTGACATTTCGCTTCATTTTGCATTTTAAACTATCCAATTTAAAATGAAAATATTTGTTTTAAAAACATTAAATAAATGAAATTCAGTAGGCATTTAGAAGAGAAAAGCAACCCAAACCAGTTGGCAGATAATCCATAAGCATTTTTTAAATTGTCATGATTTTTTTTCTGCTTAAGAAAGAATATTCTTTAACCTTTTGTGATAGGTACAATACTGCTGAAACTAAAGGAGGTGCAGAGCTCAAGCTGTCATTCCATTAGTAGCTGAGAATTTTGAAAGACTATGGGTAACCTCCATTTTGGTTGATCTGGCTATTTTTGTGTTCAGTTTTGGGGGATATAAAATACTTAAGGATAATACTTCTCTCCTTTTAGGGAATATGCAGAAACCTCTCCTGCACGCTGCCCTTCCTGGGCTGGCACAGATAGGTGTTTATTTTAATGTTACAATACATAATTTGACTCTGTAATTTGACTACTAAGTTAACAGTTTGACTCCTAAGATGCCATTCTGACTGTGTCATGACAGGATACAAAGGGATGCAGCTGATTATCAGTTTTGCATATGAAATGATTTAATATTTATTAATATAGCTAATAGCAAAGAAGGGAAAGTCCCTTTCACAGGAGCACATAGCACAATGCAGGAAGAGGGAGTTGAAAGCTAGGATACCATCACTGCCTTTATTTATCAACTGTTGCTTTCAGAATATTGCATAAAATAATTTTTATAATGGGTTTTCAGAAATTGTCTGTTATAATGAAGGTAATGAATGCTGATAAGTGTCTTTAGAAATCTTCTAAAACGTGAACAAAGAGATGCTGATAAGTGAACACTTAGTGCTAGCTAAAAATGTGGCACCACATCGTGGAGATAGAGTTATTAGGAGAAATCTTTGGGAAGGCAACACTGAAAATGAGAGCAGAATCACGAGTATTGACGCTGAAGGTTTGATTTGTGTCTTGTGTGTGTCTTGCCGGGGATGGATGTGCCAGGAAACGCCGTATGGTGCCGCTCAGGGCTGCCCGGCACCACTCTGCTGCTCACTGAGCAGGAGACACCATGAGAGCCTGCTATTTTTTATCTGTCACTGTCAGATACTGCTGGGATGCCTTCAACAGAGCTGAGAAAGAACAGATTAACATTCCAATTTATTAAACTTCCTCAGGAACTGAGACAAGAACAAGCCCACTTCCTCTCTAAATCTGCGCTGAGATGAAATGTGGATTAAATAAAAGATTGTGCACAGTTGTTCATCTTTTGTAGATCTATAGGGAAAGAAAAATTGAACATTTTGGACTTACTTGTATTGCCACGTTGTCTACATTTGTTAACCCTTCCAGTTACGAGTATATTAAGAAATCTGACCAAACAGAAGAATGGACTTGTTAGAAATAAAATTTCTTACAGTAACAGCATATTAGAAGCTTAAATTCTAAGGAGGCCTAGATCTGTCTGCATTATTTCAGTATTATTTACCAGGGTGAAGTCAATGTCAGACGTGTTAGTTGGAAAAGGCCAGGAGCTGTCTGTTTGTCTTCCTTTTAGGAATACAGGCAAATAAATTTTGGCATTTAGACCATGTCTGTCCTCCTCCCCAATCCTTTTGCATAAGGCTGCTGGAGAGCTGAGTCTTGCTGATGTCCTTATCAGCCACTCTTTTTCATGTAAAGAGACTGGAAAGGATTTCTCTCCCAGGCTGCTATAATTAGCTTTTAATTAATTTAGAAAAATGAGAATCGGTTTTCTCAGACTCCAGATGGATGACTAGAATTTAAATGTGGATGTCCAGTGGTAATGGACAAATGCTGGTTTGCTGCATTCAAGGATCTGTTGACATGTCAAACAACCGTCATGATGGTTTTTTGTTGCACAAGTGGGAGGTCTGCAATGGAGATAACCTCAGGTTTACTAGACCCAGATGCCTGGCTTTTATGTAGTTAGATGAGTTATTTAAATCCAAAGGAAAAGTCATTTTAGCCTAATTCATCTGATGATCTACACCTGTAATCTACTGTGAGGGCTTTTCAGCACTAGAACAGAAATTAAAAAGAAAGAAAGAAGAGTGTAGAATTTGATCGTGTGTGTGCTGCATGAAGAACTTCTTAAAGCTTTTGGATATGTGTGTTTCAAACATTCAGATTATAATGACAAACAATTTTAAGTTCTTTTCAAAGTGAAGGTTACAAGGAGCATAAGGTGTTCGCATGTAAAATTCAGTTGACAGCAGAAATGCTGGAGGTGTGTAATACCATGTTCTGTATTGCCATCGGGACCAGGGGCACAAAACACTCTATCAGAATTTATGACAACTCGGGCTTGGACCAAGGAGAAGAGTGTTTTAATAGAGAACAGAATCTGAGAGGTTCTAGGAGAGGGTTTAGCATAACCCCTGACTCGAGGTTGTCCAGCTGTTCCTGTGAGCATCCATAATTTATGTATCTTCCAGTCATGGCTGCTGCTTGTTTATCCCCAAAATAACAAGGCTGAGGATAAATGCTCAGCATGAGCAAAGCAAAAACAGTCATACAGCAGTCTGCAATCCAAGATAACTTACGAGAACAGAAGGTGCCTTTTGGGTGAAGTTGATAAATTTTGTGGTCCTAAATGTTCAGGCTGCTTGTGTTTCAGAAAACGTTGTAAGATCTGGGTAAAAAAGGGACCAGTGATGAGTGACCTGTCTGAATGACCTCATGTGGGCCTTAGAGGGGTGACACATCTAATACCATGTTCACAATGTGTCACTGAATTACTTTCCCCATTGCTCATGAAATATTTTAGCCACCTGCTAGTTGATGTTCACTTGGTTGTTTTTTCTAGGAATACAGTAAATTTCCATAATGCTTACTTAACACTAGTGCCATCTGCTGTACTGGAATAGCAGCATATCCTAAACAGTCTTGGCAAGCTTCAAAAACACTTTGGGAATAACTGAAGGAAATTATCATAAATGAGAGAGTGATATTCTGTGATCAGATCCAGGAAGTTGAGCTAATTTGGGAAATGTTTTTAAAGAAGAGGCTAGTGCAGTCTGCCTGTGCTCAAACACTTTCCATTGCTTTGGAATCGTGAGGCTGGTACAGATTTTTTAAATGCGTGAAATCAGAATGTGAACTTTGCACTTGACTCATGGTTGGAAAGGGAAGACCAGTGTCAGGGTTCAGAGAGACGAGGGCCAGGGCTGTGTCCTGGCAGGGAAAGGGAGAGGATGAGGAATAACACTGGGAAGAAGATCAGAGGGAACACAGGGGAGCAGACGTTGATTTAGTGTGGACACGTGTTTTTCTTTGCGGTGTGTGAGCACGGGCAGACGGGGAATGAGGAACAGCTCCCTGTCAGGAGATGTTCTGAGCCCCTCACCACATCTGCTCTCATGAAACTGGGATCTGGAAGGTTCCTTCCCCTCTGGGCACATCCAACAGCCACTCCCTGTTTCCATACCCCAGCTGGAGGACCTGTCTCACCTAAAGAGATGAGACCTCTTTTTCTCTCCTTGTGTGTGATAACCCCCTTGGTGCCTACTGTGGATTTAACCCCTTCCTTTGTCCCTGTACTAATCAGTTTTGGGAAAAGGAACGGAATTGTCTAAAACCCCTGCAGTTTAAAGCTTTGCAAACCAGAAAAATAGAGTTAGTGTACGGCTTGGTTGACAAATGCTGCTAGCCCATAATCAGTTGCTGGTGAATTAGGAATGTATCACTGCAGAAATACCTCGTGCAGGGGAGGAGTTTGGTAAGTGGAAAAGACTTAAAACCCCGTGGCTGTAATTTTGATTCTTTGCAAACAGTCCCAGAAGGTGGAGAGCAAAAAAACGTTTGTCCCACAGCAGCCTCTACCTTCATTCAGCCATAGCAACATCTCAGCAGCAAATGACATGAAAACCATCCAAAACACGCAAATGTTCACTTCTTAACTCCATTTATTTCCATTAAAAACAACCAACTGCCAAAATTTCATGTGAAATCATACTAATACAGGTTCACGGTTGCCTGGTATTTATTGTGTGCTGCTTTATGCTGCAAAATACAGAAAAGGGACACAAATCAATACAGAATCCCCTGGCATTGTTTTTACCATCTCCCTGGTACTCTGATAGTTCAATCAACTGGATTTAATTGTGTTTTTCATGGAATCGCAGGATCGGGGGGAGATTTCTGTGTTTTCTCCTTTCCTGTGTTGTAGCATTTCCTGGTGGGAGTTCTTGTCCAGGTAACGTAAGTGGAGTCACTGGGGGAAGCCCACTCTGAGAACTCAGCTGTGCTCATATGTTAGCAGTGAAATCTCTTTGTAATTTGTTTGATATTTTCCTTTACTAAGCATTTCTGTATCTGTTGTTTACACAAAACCTGCTAATTCGTGTTGTGCCTGATTTGAACAAGAGTTTTAACCTTTTTTTCCTTTAGTCATCTTGTCATCGAACTAGAATAAATGTACAAGCTACACAAACTCAGCCTAAAAGCTGTTAATTAACGTTCATGCCTGTGCAGAGCATGTTCCATAGCTGTCTGCTTACAAAGGCAAGTTGGAGCTTCAGACCATATATTCATTTTGTCAACAAAACAAAGACATTTGTGACAGTCCTAAAGTTTATTGTGTGTTCTCAACATACTAGAGTTGCCCAGTAATTGTTTTGCTGGAACCCATCCAAAACATAAATAGAATTTTTATTCTCCTTTAGAGTCTGTAACCCCAATTACCCTCTGTAGCTCCTTTGAAAAGCCTGTGCAACTGAACACATAATTATGAAACACGTTGGAATTATGAAACTATGTCAAGTTAACTTCAGCTGAATAGCTAGTCTCCCTTTAAAGAAAGGAAAATTCAGTCCTTAGAATGCTGGAAGGGGTTCATGTCCATGTGGGGCTTGAGACTTCTCAGCCCTTAAGGTGGTGCTTAGTCGACTCTTGTATCTGTCTTTTTACCTGATGCTGAATCTTAGAAATATTTATCAGTACCTTCACTGCTTCCTTTTACATGTCATGCAGATCTAGGGGGAAAAAACACAGATAAGGACACTGATGAATTAAATTTCCTTTTTAAAAAGAGATTCACTTCCTTTTCTTGGTGAAGAAGGTGTCCAGGGTATTGCTGTGTAACCAGAGGAATGTCTGTCAGAGTGTCTGGGTTAGAGAGTGAGAGATGCTAATACTGAATATAGCCTGTCTTCCCTTGAGGCCTCAGTCATTAAACAGAAGCTTTAAAACAGGAGAGAAATTCCAAAGTTGCCCCCAGTGCAAATGTCCAGATCTACACGATTGAGTTGTTTGGCCTCACTCAGCTCTGTGCTTGGCTGTTGAATTTTGCTCATAGCAAGTATTGGTTGAATTTTGAATTTTGCTCATAACAAGTATTGGTTTGCTGCCCCTTGACTTCCTTTTTTTCCGGTCTCTGGGCAGATTTGCTGGGTCAGATGAATAAATCTGCCTCCTCCCTTCAGCAGGAAGCTACAGGCAGCCTTTCTGTCCCAGAGATCTCACTGAATGCAAACTGGGTCCCATGGGATCACATCTTTACCAGTCTCAGTTTGTTCTTTGTTCCCAGCCTTCTTTTCACGCCTTTTCAAAAGTGATCTTGTTTCAGAGTGCAGAGGGACTCAAAGGGAGGACTCCTCAAAGAGGCTTCCCTCTGCAGAAGGAATCTTGGCTTTGGAGGGAGTTAAGGAACTGGGAAAACCTCTCACTAAACTAGAGTTAACATCATGAGATTTCCATTTTCTTTCAGTCTTAATTTCAGTGCATATGAGATAGAGCTTCACTGGTTTGCCCACGAGAACATCACCTCCAGCTGTGGTTGGAAATCACAAGTTGTTTGACATGCAGGTCAAAGAAGCAGATGTTTCTATGAGGCACAGTCTTTATTAATTCAATGGGGACTCCCTGGATGCTGAGTGTTCATCCCAGTACCAGGTGTGATGGGCTCCTCGGCTAAATGAGGTTCTTTCTTCTGCAGAAAGTGTTCCTGTAAGGCAGAGGATGGTCAGTGTGGCACCCAGCAGGGGCTGTGAGGGGGCTGAAATATGGTACCAGCTCCAGTATTCTGCCTTTGCTGACACTTACCTGACCTTACCACTTCCATTTCTCTGAGTTGGGCTTGTTCCTTCTCCAAAACTCCTGAGTTTCACGAGCTCTCTTAAAGTTCTCTAGACCTCTACACAGGCTTAAGAGGGTCCTTAAATAATACCCGATTCTGTGATACATGATGATAAGCCCCTCGCCATTCCTGTGCTCTTACAAGTTCTTGTTTATAAGTGTATGATTTTACTTTTGACTGTTCTACATTTTAAAAAGTTTTAGGTAATTATGAGCAATGATCCCACGTGCAAATCTTTTAAATCTCAAGATGAGATCTGCATGATACTATAGTGTCTTGGTTTGAATGAGGCAGTGACCATTCACAAAACAACAAACTAGATATGGGATAAAAACCATCCCCAAGACATACAACATACAGCATTTATTTCAAAATACCTAGTTAAGCATATGACCTTTGGTTTTAAATCAAAAGCTCATTTCATATGAAAGCTCCCTTCTCTTTCCATGTGGATGATTTGTATGTACTTCCATATTTCCATTATAAAATTGCTGGAGGGATATTGCTGCCAATGATTTATATGTCTGGTGCACTTCAGTATTTTCGTCTTTCTTCTAAAATAGCTGAAGAAGTTTAAGCTGAAGCTTATAAATCACCGTGTGGTAAATTAAGTAGGGTTTTAAATATGAGATTGTGGCAAAATGAGCTGAACTTTCTTTTTTATAATCGTGATCATTAAACTTGGCTGTGAAAGAACAGTCTTGCATGAATTAGGACAAATAAGTCCAGCAGGCAGATCAGGGGTTATCGAGTGTGTTGTTCAAACACAGGGAAGTTGTTTCAGTGCTTTGAAATCTGGAGCATCCACCCCCAGTCCACTCAGCTCCTGGGGTGTAGTGGCCCTGCAGGTCCTCCTGGGTCAGCAGGGAACTGCAGCAATCAATGCCTCAGCTCCAAAATGCTGCACTGATTCAGGACTTGCCTCTGCCTTGGAGGAAAGAGGAGGCTGTAGGTGTTTTTGATGCCTTGGGAAGGCTGACCTCAAACAGAGACTGGACAGAGCTGGAGAATAAAGGAGATATTTATTGAAAGGTCTCCAGAATCCCCCTTGGGCAGGACAGGGTCTGACCAGGGCTACACCCAAGGTGGACTCAAATTGTCACAAAATGGACGAACGGTCACAAGGTCTCACATTTTTATAAGTTTTGGTCCGTTTGCATATTGGGGTTTAATTGTCCAATTAGACCTTCAGGTTGTGAGGTCCCATCCTTCTTGTTCCTCCCTTCAGCCCACCCTTGTTTGTGCTTTTGGGCCTGAAAGTTGTCCTTGGTGTTCAGCAGGAAAAGGATTTGTTTTGTCTCCCTGCTCTGTGAAGAGCTGAGTGACACTGAATGTGAGGCTCAGAACCCCTGGGCACGCAGAATCTGAAAAACATAAAAGCCAAAACCTAAGGCATAATTTTTCTGTTGCTGGGAGTAGCAGAATGCTGGGTAGGGAGATTTTAAGTCCTTTTATGTTCTGATTTTAGGGTGCTTGATCCTTGAACAAGTTACCTCAATAACAGAAGCAGGTTTGTTAGCTGCCCCTTGCCTGGTGGGGCTTAAAAAAGAGATGAGGATTCTTAAGGCAGGTAGAAACCTATTTGTGCTAGAGTTGCTGTCCATATGGAGAGTGATGTTATGAGAGGAGCACCAGGAGAGGGTTTGATTCCTTTGGATTCAAGAACAACGTTAGTTTCAGGCAGATCAGAAAAAAAATGTTTAGAAAATAAATGAGAACTGGTGTCCATTTCTTTATGGTTGTACCAAAAAATACACAGAACACTAATTCCTCAGTAGTCCAGCTATTAGATGTAGTAGTCTTACTCATATCATAACAAAATATGATCAGTTTGTTAAGAGTAAAATTTGTTATTTGTGATAGTTTGTTGGTATTTCTCTCATTTACAGATAGTATGTTTGTCAGTCCTCTCTGCTGGAAAACAAAAGTTATGAATGGCATGACTGTGTGGAATTGAGTGTTGACTTCAGATTAATATTTGAAATAAATCTGAAAGTACTATGAACTTACTTCACTACTGCTGAGGCTCTGGTATTATCAGTGTCATGACTGGAAGTCACAACCAGACTTCTATTTTTTCTACACTTCTCGATTAAAAAGAAGTGCATAAGGCCAAACAACTTCAAATAATTGTTATCCCACTGGAAGAAGGGTTTCCTAGTGATGAAGCAGGATTCAGTCCTGCTGCAATTGTGACCTCTAGTGGGAAAAACCAGTTTGTTATCGATGATAATGCAGTGAATTGCAAATTCAGTGTTGCGATATTCATTCTGTCTGATGTTGCAGCATTTCTAGGACTCATTAATGGTACAATCCCTTCAAGGCACTGAACTATCCACGTTAAAAATACAATTTAATCCTGAGAAAGCTTCTCCAAAGGCTCAGCATGTTTTTATAAAAGGTGATTTTTATAGAAACGTAGTCTCAGGCTTTCAGGAAGAGGATCAGAAACACATTCAATTGCAGAAGCAGAAATTGCTTGCCTGTCAAAAGTCTTGTTGATATCCCACAGCAGTATAATATAATTGCAGTATTACTTTGTGTGCAAATCTGTTGAGATGTGTCTAGATACCAGCTCTGGGAGCCATTGTAAGAAAGGATTTATCATGCCATTAAACAAGGCAAGAAGATTTGGAAAATATAATTGAGGAGAACAGTCTGAACGTGAAGTACATGGTACAGCAAATGAGAACTGCATATAGTATTTTTCATATTTGGATGAAGACAAAACTATTTATAATACTAAATTATCAACATATGTAAGCTGCAGACTTTTTTTAATCTTCAAATAAATGCCTATTATCCTGTGTATTTCTCACTGAATGCATTTATCTACATTTGTATTTCCAGCTTTTGCAAACCACCAAGCAACTACTGGATACAGACAGCAGTTTGTTTAGCTCTGAAATAGTTTTGACTTTTGGCTAAACATAGTAAAAAAAGGTGTCTTGTGTACCTGTGGGGTTGTCTTTGTTCTACTTTGAAGTTTAAATCATACCTAAGCTTGGTTACTTGACAGAAATCCTCTTAACTAGAATATTTATTAGATTTTGTTGATGCCCTGCTCAGGACATATCCTGCTCTGCTGCTGAAAGCCAGCATTGCCAGGCACTGAAACAATGGCACATCCTGTCACATCCACAGCACCTGAGTCACTGAAGTTTCCCAAAGCCCCAAAGAATCATCATCTTCCCCCAGAGAGGGACTTTGGAAACTGCCTTGGGGCTTTAATGAGGAAAAGGGAATGTTGCCTAGGGACTTAGAGCACTGAGTTTTGATGCCACATAATGAATGATAAATCTGAGAAGAGGTGTGTATGCTGGGGCTGATTGAAGTCTCTTTCCTCTTATTTTCAGGGTATGGACATAATCTTCCACGTGGCTTTGGCACTTTTAAAGGTAAGTAAGCTTTTTGAAGTTTCTTTGATTTAATTAAAATACTGATTATCTTAATATCATGCCTAAAGGAACAATAATAGGGGGACCTCTGGAGAAGGGAATGAAGGAGAGGAATATCCATTTGGGTAGAGGTGTCTTCAGAATTATACTTAGGATAGTTATGTTTTTATTAAACCTAATTGTATCATGAAGCTTGTGGAACAAGGATGCAGTCTAAAGATTTAAATGTCTCATGTAATTACTGTTAAGAAAACAATTCAGACTCATTTCACAGCATATCTATCTTGTGCCTGGGTTCTTTTGTATAAAACGTGATTGACTGGTATCAAATGTATTTGTGATATTGAGAGAGGAACAGAAATCTTCTCTAATATGGGGAACTTCTGTCTTTGGCCTGGCCACAAAATTTACCTGAACAAATAAACCTGTATGTCAAGCACTGGGTGCAGTGAGATGAGTTTAGAATTAACTTACACTGGCCTCCAGGGATTGGCTCCAGTTCAAATCCAGCCCACATGCAAACACACAGTACTGGAATCTGAAATGCCACCGTTGAGTTCAAATGACATTCCCAGAAATAACTTGGGCTGAAGCTCAGGGCAGCAGAGCTACCTGAGCTAAAACACCCCACAGTGGGAATGGAGACTAGAACCACTGGACTGTTGCTGCTCCTCCAGGGGGATTTCCTTGTCATTTTTCTAGAAAGAGCAAACTGCCACTGATTGAGTTGTTCAGCAGTGAGTAACTCTCAGAGATTCAGCTTCTATGGCACAAAATCCTATGGCAGAAGTGCTGCACACCAGGAACATCCATCCACATGCTGCTGTGAACAGAGCAGTTGGAAATTTTCAACCGTGTATTTTCACAGCATCATAGCATGTCCTGAGTTGGAAGGGACCATTGAGTCCAGCTTGAGGGCAGGTGACTTCAGGGTAGGCAGGAGATAGTGCATATCCTTATGGTGAGGAAATGTCCAAGATAACCTGTGTTTTACACAGCTGATGTGGAAAATGGGGGGGTGACTCTCTACGTGGGTGCGTGTATTTAATGAGGACTCCTATAAACAGGAAATTGGTTTAATATATCTTCCCAGGGGAGTGCTCCTGCACAGATCAGAATTTGTAGAAAGGAAGGAGGGAAGTGTGTCCTCTTCTTTTCCTGTTCCATGTTTGATTTGCAGCTGTGGGGGTTGTTAATATTCCAGTTTTCAAGGCCAGTGTGAATAATGGGAAATTTGGTAGGTTATGGCATGAGGTGAGGAAGGGAAAGGAAGAACCCAGCCAACACCCAGCAGGTTTGCTGCCCTCATAGCAAGAACAGGTTCTGGGAAGAGGCAGAGGTACCGACTTACAGATCCTAGCACTAAAGAAGAAAGAAAAGGAGGGATACTTGCACAGAGCTGAAGATGGCTGACAAGATTTTCAGGGAAGAACTTAGTTCAATTTCCTTATGAAGGATGGCTTTGGGATCACCTGCTTTACATTTCCTGCTGCTGTGAGAGGGAAGGATTGAACCAAGGTTAGCAGCAGAACAACTGTTTAGAAAATAAAACTTTGGAAAGAATTCATGGGTGTCATACAGCAAATAAGGATTTTTTTCCTGTTGGATAATTAGCCCAGTTTCTTTTAACAAGTGTTCAGTCTTTTCATTTTGTATATACCCCATGACATGCTGCTTCTCCAATTGAACGTTTCTATTTGGATATTCCAGAGGAAAATTCAATAATGTACTTTGTCACTCTTTATAAGCTGAAGAGTTGGGTTTAATTCTGCTTGTAGCAGTTATAGCAATTCTTCTTGCATGTGTATGCTGTAGCTGCCTATTCTAGCAGTGATAGACACTAAATAAATGGTAAAGGAAGCTTTATCCTGAGAAGGTATTTCTATAATGCAGCCAAAAACAAGCACAAAGAAAATCAAGGTAAAAAGGTAAAATTCTAAGTCAGAAACTCTGACCTGAGAGCACAGCTCCACAGTGGCATGGAGATGGAGGTGGTGCTTTTGTTCAGTTGGATTAGCATTATAATTTGCTTTCAGAAAGAATTGCTCTTCTGTTAGGGAAGAGAATAGTTGAGAACTGAAGTAACTGTGTTCCTATTCAAATGTGTTCATAATCATTAGGAGCAAAGGGGTTTAGTGTACTGCTCTTTTCAGGTTATGGAACCTGAATGGGCTGCAGAAAAACTGCCTTAAAAACTGTGTTTCAAAGCTCTTGCCTGTCTCTGATTCTGGAGTGAATGAAAACAACTCCTGAGGATTTGTTTTTTCTTAAAATACAGCAATTACTCTCACATCCACAACCTCTTGGATTGTTTTAAATTTGGATAAGGGAACCCTTCATCGGTGGAATACTGGAGCCTTTATTGTATAAATGCCATTTTCCTTGATTCTGCTGAAGTGTGTGCATCCAGATCCCTCACTAAACAGCAATGGAAAGAAGTTTGATCTGGAACTCTGCTGTACCCAGTGCTGTCTCACGGCTCCAGCTGCTGGTGCTCACGCTGAATGCCTGTTAGTTGGAAAATGCACCACTTCTGTGACCAATTGCCTGAGACATCTCAGTGCAGTCATCCTCAGAAAGAAACACTTGAGACACGCAAGAATCCTTCCTCTTTCCTTCTCCCACGTCCTGAGTGTGCCTGTAGCAATGAACAGCTAGAGGATCAAAGCTCTTCAGCTGTGAAAGCCGTCATTTGGGCATTAATCTGATTTCTTACCGAAGGAAAAGATGGCGTTTTTCTCTGTGCCATAGAAATGTTGTGCTTCACAGCCTGCTCAGGCTTCCCAGCTGGTGGCACTATTTACACTGGGAGTCTTTGACTTCCATCATCTCGGGACTGCACCTGGATTACCCTGCAGGAACCCGAGCTGATGGGAATCTTAACCCTCACCCCTCAACTCCTCAACAGTGGAAAATGCAGTGAAGCACTGGTGTGTGAAGAGAACCCCAGTGTGGAAACAGACAGCAGAAAAGCTGTGGTTTAAACAGCATTGATATTTTCATTTTAAAAATCCTAATTGAGACGATTAATGAGAATGACAGAGAAGAAATACACCTTTCCAGTGCCAGCACACTTCCTAATGCCATGTGTCATCAACTAGTTGGCTTCTTTGCTGCAAATTGAAAGCATTAAAATCCTCACGTATTCTAAGAAAAAGATATAAATTGGAAGCTTCCTGTCCTATTTTAGTATTTCACAGAACCATAGAATATCCTGAGCTGAAAGGGACCCCCAAGAACCATCAAAGTCCAGCTCCTGTCCCTGCCCAGATCCCCCAACAATCCCACCCTGTGCATCCCTGGGAGCGTTTTCCAAACGCTCCTGGAGCTCTGGCAGCCTTGGGGCCGTGCCCAGGAAATTTCTCTGGGGGAAATTCCTCTGGGGGAAGAACCTTTCCCTGGTACCCCACCTAAACCTCCCCTGACACAGCTGCAGCTGCTCCCTTGGGTCCTGGCCCTGGGCACCCCTTTCACTGATTAATTCTTAAATCTTGTTTATGATCTAAAAACTTGGCAAAGCTAGCTAAAGGCAAACTTTATTTTGGAATTAGCAAACTGAGGCAAGAACTAAAATACATGATTGTGAAGAATTCGGGCTCTGGGTTCACTGCTGTTGTGGCTGCTAATTCCTGGAAAGGCAAGAGGAGCACATGGTCACTGGAAATGTAAGAGTGAGCCAGAGGCTTTAAAAATAGCTGCATGTCCAAACCTTTCTCTTTTAGAGTTCATCTGCTCACAGAGTGTGTGATCCACAACACTTAAGCTCAACATTTGGCTTACTGAGTTTTAATCTGTTGTGACTGTTAAAAAAAATTCAGGGTATGAACAGGGTGTTGCTTAATGCTAGAGCAAAGCATTCTGATCAGGAAGGTTTATAATACTGAAAAGAAAATGGGTAGAAGATAGTGAGAAATGTTTTTGTTAGTGCTTATGTTTTCCAGCCAGTGCTTTGTTATCTTACAGGGATTTACTTTGGTCTCTATAATATCTTAAACCCTGTACTTTTCTAGGTCACTCCTTGAGCTGAGGTCAAGGTGAGCTGCATTTCTGACAGAGCTTGTGAGTTCTGGCACCCCTGTTCTCTGCAGGTGATCAGGAGATTCCTGAGTATTACACCAACAGGACAGTTGTGTTTCCTGGTGATTTCTGCTGGCACCTTTTGATCTCACAGTCAGTCCCAGACATCAGGGAGCAGTATCCCAATGACAGTGGCAGGGATGGCAGATGTAGATTTTAAAAGAAAATGTGTTGAAATTATCTTGGATAAGGAGAGTTATTTATTACCTTTATTTCATTCTATATCTGGACTGAAAAGGACCTCCTGGGCTGAAGAACTCCTTCCCTGCTCTATTGTGCCATTATGTGACACAGCATCTGTTTCAGAACCTGTACCAGCAGCTTTCAGAATTGCCGTTTGAAGGCCATTTCTCTTCGTCCTGATTAAATTTATTACTGATTGTTTTACACTCAGCTACTCTGACATCAGCATTGTCCTTCAGCTTAAACAGTCCCCTTCAGCACCACTCACACTTGCTTTCATCACCTTGAAGTGTTTATAGATACCATTCACATTATTATGTTAAATAACCTAATATTCTCAGTGGTGTTAATTCCAGGGCATCTCAGCCATTCTCTTCTGCAACACCTCCAGAGGTGACTGGATCTTTAAGAGAGATCACATCATGTTTTCTGTATTCGTGTTGTATTTTCTTATTTCTAAAGAATCCTTTTGTTCTGATCATTCTGAGGACTGTTGTGCTCTTACATTTGTGTGGAATACTATTCCTGACTATCCAGAGGGTTCCACAAATACTATTTCCCAACCTTAGAAGGGAATCAGTGTAAGAGCACAAATTTTGAATAAAATTGTGCTGTACTCCTGTATCCATTTACATCTCAGTTCTTAAGGAACACATAATGAATTGTAGGCTTTCTTTTTTCACTTTGTCTTTCTTGGGCAGACATCTGACCTAACCCCTCTCAGATTTTGCCCATCAGTTCTCTCCTGAATTACCCCTTGCACCAGAACCTTAAACTCGGATCTGAAATTTTGTTCTGTGTTAAAGGCACAGTTCAGTATTTTCCACTTGTGAGAGGTGCAGGTAGTCAGAGCAGTCATGTGTCTTCGAGCACCTTAGATTCTGCTGATCATGGGGAAGTTCTCCCCATTCCCTCCGGGATGTGTGGCTGGCAGAGGAAACTGCAATGACCACTGTGACATCCCTTGGGATTGTGCCTCCCTTTATCCTCTGCTCCTCAAACCATCCCTTGTCACAATCCAGCATTTCAAAAGTAGTCTTGTCTTTTAAGGAAATGGAGAAGGAAACCCCAAGGGGTTCAAGTCATCGCAGCAAGTAAGGAAATCAGTTTTATCCCTCATATAAAAGCGAAGCAATGTAAGAAGTTTGAGCAACCAACTTATTCCATGTCTTACAGAAATTTTGTACAATGTTACTGGCTAAACTTTTGAAGCCAGTGAAGACTGCACAGGTTCTTGTTTTAGGTCAAACTTGCATATTGCCAATGCAGATAATAAAAAAATGTCAGTTGCCTTTGAGTCAGGAATAAAATTGTGACAATTACTGTAATTTTTTGAGAGGTATCAGATGAAAAGTGCACTCAGACTGTAGGTACTGTGACTGTTGAAGAGTTAATGTGGTGGTTTTATTCTTGCTCTGTTCTTTCTTTGCATTTGCAATGGTTTGAGGAGCCTAAACTGATTTTTAAGTCAGCATTGCTTTAAGCCAGTATTGACAAAGTGACAAGCAGGACTCCTTTCCAGCCAGAACTGGGTGTGATTCTAGGTGAGCTGGTTCAGTCCACTCTGTAATTGCATTACATTTTCAAAAGGCTCTTCTCAAGAAAAAACCCAGGAATGTCCACATCAGAATCTAAGGCAAAATAGATGTCCTTTATTTTTATACTCTTTTGTTATATTTTCTTCATGTAGCTGATCCCAGGGTAGGAGCTGAGACCTTAGGAAGTGAAGAAGATCCTCTTTGGATCTACAGATCAGAACCATCTGTTCTCTTCTAAGGCTTTCTGCATTGAGCAGAGCACAAGAAATTCAGGCTTTAAGAGGCTCTCTGATGACTGGTTTTGTATTTCTAGTTTCTAAATTGAAGATGCCCTTAAATGTTAAGTTTTGCTGAGCTGAATAATCCTTTCCCCAGACCCACTCCTTCTACCCCAAAACCCTGTCCTGGGTGCCTTGTTGGAGATGATCTCTTTAGAAAGAGAAATTTCTGCCTGAAAATGTCCAGAATGATTCAACTTCCAGCCGTAATAAAACAAATTTTCCATTGTTAGAAGCCCACATTTATATGTGTGTTGAAAATCCATCCTGTGCTGATTAGTTACTAAATCAGTTCTATTCCTATCAGGTGAATATTCACCATAAGTTTTGAATTTTGAGGGTGGAGACATACTCTCTTTCCAAAAAGAAGACTGATAGCAGAGAAAATAACATGAAATTTGTTCACCTGAATTTCTTTAGCAGCACTGAACCCTGATTTAGATATTAATGACTCCTATTATGTCATGTGTTGGTAATTTCTAGATGTTGGAAAGCAAAGATAGTGTTTGCAGAGCTACATACAGTTCTGACTGAAACCACGATTTTTATTACTATTTTTAATATAATTTAAATATAGCGTGTATATCTCATCTACATTGCAAATCTTATCATTCTTGGGGAAAATGTTTTCTCCAAGGATGTCACTGAAGGGAATGAAAACCTACAAATTGTCATTCCACACAAGACTTGTAGTGGCTTATCTGCCCCAGTGTCTCATTGCCAGTAGCAGATACCTCAGAAAGACTTTAAAGAACAGGACAATAAAACTCTCTTCTTTCGCCTCTGGCAATTTATGTCTTGAAAACTCTGAGAAAGAAGTGGTCTCATGTTTAATAATGCTATATGGATTGTTATTTCATGGCTTTTTTGTTGGCTTTTTGAACACATGTAAGGGAGTAGCCCCAGATTTTCTCAGTTTAATGATTCTTTTGTTGCTCTGGACCTGCCACCTGTGGCTTTCACAGGAGGTTCCTGTGTCAGCAGGCATTTGGGACACTTGGCATCTCTTCTCTTTCTCCACAACACTCAGGACTTCATAAGTCTACATATCCCTCATCAATTTCTGTTTTACAGGCTTAATAATCATAGATCTCTAATAGATCTCTATTATCCCCTTTTTGAAATGGGAGGACCAGCGTGGTGAATGATACTGGGGAAGAATCCCACATGAAGTTACAGAGAGGAATAATGGCAGCCTCTGTTCAGATCTCTGTTCTTTCCCTGTTAGTTCCTACCATTTGATGCATTTTGTTGACCTCCCCTCTGCACTGATCTGATCTCTTCACAGGACTCCTCACAGTGAGTCCCAGATCTGTTTCTGAGCAGCAATTGTCAGCTCACAGTGTATCATTTATATGGAAAATTGATGCTGTTCTCCATATGCTTCGATTTAGATTTATCTGCCCTGACTTTCCTTGGCTATTCTACTGCCCAGTCACTCAGTCTTTTATGGCCCTTCTGCAGTTCTTTGTTGTAACCCATCTTTAAAGCCCTGAATAATTTAGGAGCATCTGCAGACACTGTCATCTCATTCTTTACCCTCTTTCCAAGCTGTGTAAGAACAGCCCAACCAGCATGGAGCACTGCTGGATCCTACTGTGGAAATCATTTGGTGTAATGGGCTCTCCCTAATAATGAACAAGATGTAGCCTTTGCTAAATCCAGATGACACAGTTGTAATGAGCCCCGAAGAACAGAAAGGACAAAGTAATTTCTGATAAGAGGTAAAGTTCTTATTGTGGCCATGATGTCATTCATGTGGATTTTCAGAGCTGTTCTGATGCCTAATGTCCTATCCTTTTACAGGAGTAGGTTTGAAAGATAACTTTTTGGTTTTTTCTTGTCATCTTTTTAGTCTATTTAGCTTTTCGAAATCAGTCATTTTTGCCACTAAAATGCAGAGATTGAATATTTTAAAATGCAGAGATGATTTATAAAGGACTACCCATCAAGATCCTTGGTGCCTTGGTACAGAATATAGATAATTTCAAGTCGTATTCCATATGGTTTTGTTTACTTTGAGACTGTTTTGGCATTAGTTTCTTCTGAGTTCAGTGGGCCTTAGCTGTGTGAGTGAGCAGGCATTTCATGGGTAGGAAGACCAGAAACAGCATTTACCTGCATTTAGAGACCAGATAGTCCATGAGATAGAAGTCAAAGCAGGAGTAATGTGTGTTTATCCTCAGACATTTTAGTTACTGCCTTAGTCATTACCTCTTGGGCCATTTTTAGTTTTTAAGTTCACTTCAGTCAAGCCCTTCTGAAGAATTTGGGACAGTAATCCAATGGCATACATGAAGGAAAAATCACAGTTACTGGTCAGACGTGAGTAAAAATAAAATACAGTGTTCAATGAGGATATGGAAATAAATAAGAATGGTAGGAAGTGTAAAAATCCGAATGGTGCCTCACTGTTACACTGTGTGAAAGGAGTTGCTGTAAAACATGGAACAATGGGTTTCAGCTGATAAAATTAAGGAGATTTTTTGGTCAAGCCTTGGAAGTTTTTGTATTTGAAACTTCTTTAAAAAAACCCAGGCCTGATGTAAAAAATACAATGATGGTAGTAGACTACATCTCTTGGGAAAGTAATCTTGCAGGTAATTATCCTCATTCCTAAAAATTTGCACTCCATTTATAACCTGAATTCATCTGGTTTTAAGCTCTAACTATTTCATTTCTTTACAAGTTTTTAGACTTGGAGACTTTATTTAATCATCAGTTAATTCCAGTTTTCATAAGCCCAGACCATACCAAAATGAACCAAATCTGAATTTCCGTGAGGAGCAGAGCTAAAGCCAATCTTGCCTTAGACAAGAAAGAATGAAAGGCTCTTTACACTGCTCTGAATTCCCCATCCTATTGCCTGTTTTGCCCCTGGCTCACTGGTGACTCTGTGCCTGATGAGTTCTGTAATTCCTTCCCAACACCCACACTTCCAGTGCTCTTATTTCTTCCTTCTTCATGCCTTAAGCAAGGTTTTCATTCACATAGAGAAGGAGAAGCCGATGTTTCTAGAGTATCACGCTTAGCAGCACGTGTTTAAAACAGAATTCAGAAGTATTTCCTTTAAACCCTTTCCCTACAAGCGTGCAGTCTGGTGGTGTCACCTGTGGTGGCCTGGGCCCCGTGGTGTCACCTGTGTGCAGTCACAGACTGATAAACCTGAGTCTCTGCAACTGCCTGCAGATGGAGTTTGGGAAGGATGGGAGCGTTCCCACCACAGTCCTGCCTACAGCCTTACACTGGAATGAAATGTGTGCTGGTTGTGGCTGCTTTGTCATGCCTTCTGTCCACAAGGCCCGCAGTGAATTCCTTAACCTCAGCCTGGCAGAATTGCAGTAGCCTTTGCTGATTTTCATCTGCAAAAAAAACCCCGCTGGTTTGCAACCTGAGGGGTTTAAATCAGCTTTCAGAGCACCGTCTGTGCTGAACAGCCTGTTCACCACTGCACATCTGCAGGTGCTTTACCTGGGTCAGTGCTGGATCAGCATCCTTGAGGCCTCACTGGCATCTTCTGCTTTAATGCTTCTCCCAGCTCCTTCGTGGGTCACCTCAAGCCAACAATGTGCTGAAGATTTCCATACTTTAGCCACTCATTAACATGTGTATTGCTTTAAATCAGTGGCCCCATCCTATGGATATTTACCTAGTATTTTAAGTATGTTATTTCTTGATCTATTCGAAAAGTGATTTTTAGGGTTTAAATATAGAGGTACAGAAGCCTTTGCCATTAATGTAGTTGAGAGCTGCTGGCGGTATTTTAACTTGCGCCCTTTATGCTAGAGCTGTGGGCTGTTTCTGTGTGTTGGGTTGGCAGGGTGCTGTGCTGTTCCACACGCCGCTCCCTGCGGAGGCTGGGCGAAGGCTCAGGGAGCCGTGCTGGCCGCAGCGCAGTGGGGAGAGAGGAGCCGGCGGCAGCAGATGGCAGCGGGCTGCGCTCCGCACGGGGCGACTCCGGCTCCGACACCACCGCCTCTCCCGCTCGCGGCCGGCAGCTTTCTAGAATCCTTTCCAACGCATGTGCTGACATCATCCCCTCTCTGCCCGCCGTCTCCAGATTTAGAAACGCCTCTTGAGAGCGCAGCTCTGGCACTGATGGCTTTGAAAATGATTCGGTTCCACCCAGCATGAGCCGGGCTGTGGGTTCGCATGGCCCCAGCCCGGCCGCTGTGCGGTGGCCGCTGGCGAGGGGCAGGGTGCCCTGCTGCACCTTCCCCGTGCCTGTGCTCCATCCTTGTGAGCAGGCTGCCGGTGCCGCTCCTCGGCTGGCGGCCGCTCCCGGCCCGCCGTGGAGCGTGGAAGGATGCGGCTGATGCGCGGCTCGGAGCCGGCGCTCGGCGGCCAAAGCGCAGCGCAGAAGCGGTGAGGGTGGCAGGGTGGGAGCCCGGCCGTGCACGCTCTCCATTGGTCTCCTATTACGGCATTCTCCCCCGAGAGGCTCCCGGTGCCCAGGCACCCCCTCCTCCTCCCGTGTCCCCTCCTCCTGCTCCCAGCCCCCCTTTCCCACCCCTTGGTGCCTGATGCGGAGCGAGCGGCGGCGCCGGTCACGGAGCGGGGATTGCAATGAGCTCATCCTTTTCTCTGTGCAGCCTCCCGAGCGCCCGGCCTCCGCTGCCCTTCTGTGTGCCGGCTCCCGCACGGCCACTGAGCCCCCCCAGCTCGCCCCGCTCCCAGCCCGCCTTCCCTGGGCGCCTTCTCTGCCATTTTCCTGCTTTTTATGTGCGTTTGTAGATCCATGTTTTCTCTGATTCGTTTTTCAAATCCCCTTCGGACTCTGTGTGAGCCAGCACGGTGGATCATATTTTTCCTCGATTCTTAGCAAAGATGCTTTTCTCCTCCTGAGAGGCTAAAGGGGCGTAGCTGGAGCGGCCATCCAAACCAGTTCCAGAGACTGGAGGCTGGCTCTCCTAAACCTTGCACTTTTGGAAATTGCCGTTCACAAAGCCTGTTCTTCTCACTCTGGAGACTTACTACTTCCTGCTCATGGAAGAAGGGGTGCCTTGCAAAAGCCCGGCTGCCAAGCTCACCCCGCCTGCCAAGAAGTCCCAGGACATGCATGACGAGAGGAGCAAGCTGGTGAATGAATACGCGTGTCGGGTGCTGGAACTTCTGGGCATGGGGCATCGTCTCTTTGTGCCTCGGCTGCTTGCGGTGAGATCACCTTTGCATGGAATTCATTCGTTGGGAATTTGCCACTCTCCCTCCCAACCCTGCCTCTGCCCCCCGGAGGGATGAGAGGGCTCTTACCTTTCCTTCTCGGCTTCTCATAATCCATCTCCTAAGCACTGAGTCCTTCTTTCTGGTGTTAGCTCAGGAAGGCTGGACACCAGTCCTGCTAATGAGGACCGGGGCCACTCCTTAACTAGCTTGAAGGATCATCAGCCAGGGCTGAATCCTAAAAACCCATCTTTCCTAAATCCCTGAGTGCTTTTGTTCTCAGTCCTGTAATGATTCCAGATAAGCAGTGTGCCCAGTCACCTTCTAGGTACTGGCGCAAAGTGCATTTATGGTCAGCATTTCAGATTTTATACTTCGGGCATCACAGGTTGGCTTTAAAGACTCATCAGAAATCAAGCTGTGTTTGTGCATTTTGGCTTTTGGCTGCTTCTGTGTTTGGTTTTGGGAAGGCAGTTGACAAAAAAAGTTGAAAATACCTGTATAGAATGATACGGGAAATGAATTGTTGAGGGTGTTTTCATCCATCGTGGCAAATGCTGTCTGTGTGCGGGTGCCTGCAGTTGGTGTTCCATGTTACGGCATAGAGGACATGCTCTTATCATTTCTCCTGCTGTACAGAGCAGCCTCAAACCCACAAAAGAGTGGCAAATCTGGGAGTCAGTCAGTGCTGCTCCTGGCTGGGTCTGCTCAGGGTGTTGTAACCACGCCTGGCTGCAGCTCAGAGCATCACTCTGTCCATGGCACACCAGAATGGCATTTCTGTGTGATCCGTGAGCAGATAGTGCTTTCCTGATCCCCCTCTGGTGCCTTTCCTTTATTCCCATCCCCATACTGTGGTTATATAGTGACCTGTCCATTTTTTTTCGTGCTGCTGAACCCGTCTCGGTGTTGCTCAGGATGCACAGAAATCCATGTGCTCTGCCTGTTACAACCTGTTCAGTGGTACTCACAGCCTGGGGGCTGGAACACCGTGTCTCTACACTGGGAGATGGCAAATAAAAAATTCACAAACTCCTTGATTGTTACAGTGCAGGTGGATTTGGGAATTTACAGTCACTTGTAGAATTTGGTCTAGTCCCTGATGATGCATGGTTTGAGCTGTTGGGTGTGTTATCATTATTCCAGTTATCTCCCAGTGTACCAAAACACTCATCCTGCTGATGGTTTCTTGGGCAAGGGCTGCCAAATCACTCTGAATTGTGCTGTGATGAGCTCTAAGGAAAGCAGAGACAAAACCACACAGCTCTTTTTCACTTGATTTAATCAGGCTTTGTATCTGGCCCTCCAGATGGAGAACACCAGGCAATTTCACATCCCTTATCTTCCAGGCAGCTTGGCTTTGCTGAGTGGCATAGTATTGTTTATTAAAAGAGGAAGGAAGAGTATAAAAAAGAAAAATAATACTAATCTTATTTTTGTGTTATGAGAGAGACTTGACTTGTGGAGTCAATGTAATTCCTTGTCAAGTTTTATTAGCTAAATATGCCTCTCCTGACATCCAGGCCTTTTGGCACACACCCTTCTCAGAAAGGAGAGACTGTGTTCTGATAATATATTAAAAATGAGAAATCTCTGGGGATCAAGAATTGGTACTTTAATCAGAACTAAAGATCCTTCAAAACATCAGTGTTTCATAAAATCAATCTTTTTTTTTTTTTCTTTTTTAATGTGCATCACTCCTCTCTCTGCTGTGGTTTTGAGGATAAATGCCTGGGGATGGGTGCAGTATGTGTCATTGCAGTGTTACGTGATAAATACAATCTGTAACCTTTATGCCAGTCTTAGAAGAATTCTGATCACCTCCTCCCCTGTGCAGATTTTGGGCAGGTAGGACAGCACCAGTTCTGGGGGTTTACTGCCTTTGGGATGACCCAGAGTGGCTGAAGCTGGGAGATTTTCTTACCTACCCGCATCAGTTCTTTATGTGGCAGAATGAACTTTGCCATTTCAGTTTGGAGCTGCCTAGAAAGGCAGGGGTGAGTGTTGAGCAGAGTGATATCAGCGAGTGTGCACAAGATCAGTGCCGTGTTTGTGGATCCCAGCTCTCCTCTCACAACCTTGGGAGATGCTGGGAGTTTTTTCCACAGCATTTTTGTACCAGTGTGTTACAGAGAGCATGGATTTTATTTAGGAAAGTGTTTGATGATACAGCTGGACATCAGAGGAGTTTGGTGTATTGCCTAGAGGTGTGTTCTGATGTCACTGCAGCAGCACAGTTTTGTCCACTGAAGTTCCCCAGGCCTGGAGCCTGAGTTTATCCAGCACAGAAGGTCAGCATCTTCCTCTGTGTCACTGGGCAGCACAGAGCAGAGTCATGCCACATGCAGCACTGCAGTCCTGGTTAGAAATAAATGGCTTCTGTACCTTGGGTTTACACTGTGTATTTTATTTTAAGAAGCTAAAAATCCGTGTCTTATAGGCATTAAATAGAAATAGATATGTTCATATTGTATCTGTTTGTGTAGATAAATACTATGTTCTGAAAAATTGGAGGATACTTACAAAGATTTTGAGCATCCCAGAAGCAAATTTAATCATAAAGCATGGCCACGTTCTTTTCAGTCTTTAACTTCTTGGCCTCCTCTCTCACACATGTTCATTAAAGTGTAAAACAGGTGGTTCATGCTCACTGACATTGTACAGAAACCTAAATATATACCTAAAATTCTGTGGAAATAAGTAATTTTGTCTGTTTTTATGAAGGAGGAAGAACTAAATTAAGGATGTGCGGTGTGGTTCATCCAAAATTTCTTCTGTCTGGTTAGTTCCCAGGTGGGAATAGGAGTTTTGATAGAGTCAGTAATAAATGAAGCTGCAGAATTAATAACTGAAGACAGAGACATTAAATTAAAGAAAAAAATCCAAGGCTTTCCCCTTTGTCTTAATCACAGTTTATTAATTTTTGGGGGAAAAGCAGTAGTAACATTATTTACTAAAAAAAAAAAATTTAGCATCACTTAAGTCTCTCAAATTCTGTTCTTGCTTTTTGAAGATTTGCTTTTTCCAAACATTACCTTTAGATTTTAAAGCTTTGCTCATACTTTTGGGAAAGGGCTTTTCCTAATTTTCAATGCATTCGTTAAGGATAATTTTATGACTACACTGAAATACTTAAGTGATGTGGGAAGAACATTTGACAATCTATTTAGTCAAATCCTAGAAGGCAAATTGAGCCTTTGAGTCACAGTTCTGACTGAGTTTCCTTGGGTTTGAAAATAGATTTTGATCAAAAACATGTTTATTAAAAAAAAAACTCTAATAATGAAAACTTTCCTGAAGTTCCCAGATGCACAAAAATGGAATGCACCCGCCAGACTTTAATGATTAGGTCATTAAACTTACAGATGGCTTAGTAAGAGAAATTGGCTGTTTAGGAATCAGCTCTTGGTGAGTTGCAGGAGTTGAGTGATTTCAACCAAGGGTTTACAAATCTCTGCCTCTCAAACAGCTGCCAGAGGTTTCCAGAGATGTCTTTATAATTTATTGATTGAAGTCACAAAATGTCAAGAAATGTGAATCCTGGGAAGCCAAAATTTCTATTTTTCACTTTTTTCCTTGTGCTTTTAATAGTGAAACTAGTATTTTGATGAACAGATGGTTTTAAGGAAATGAAAATATTCAGTGAAGTAGAAGGAGCTGATGATCCTGGGCTCTTCACTCATTGAACCAACCTGTACAATGTGATGGTTTGCAGCTTTCATAACTATAATCTTAGTTCAGCACATTCTGTTAGATAAGTTCTTATTTCCATGATCTTAAGGGATTTTCCTTGACTACAGATTTTTTTTTGTGGAGAACTCAAAGTTGTCAATAGTTACAGTTTAAAAAAATGCAATTTGTTCGGGATTGTTAAAAGTAGTAGTGTAACAGTGATGTAAGCAGAGGGCTAGGAATATGAAATCTGATCTGAAATGTTTTACATAGAATTGCTATAAAGGAAAGGAAGAGGAGGAGACTGGATATGCAGGAGTATCCCAAGAAGGCAAATTGGCAATGTACTTGGGAGATCTGTGACTTGGGCAGTGATGGCAGATACCAGCATGGCTGAGAACAAAGGAAGAGAGATCCATTTGTGTGAGCTGGGTATCAAAATTGATTTTTTTTTCCTTATATCCATTAGGTTGGATATTAGTAAAAATTCCTTCACTGAAGGGGTGGTCAGGTATTGTAACAGGCTGCCCAGGGAAGGGATGGGGTCACCATCCCTGACAGAATTCTAAAGATGTGCACATGTGGCACTCAGGATCATGCTTTGGCAGTGGACTTGGCAGTTCTGGGTAAGTGGTTGGGCTCAGTGATCTTAGAGAGCATTTCCAGCCTCAGGGATTCTGTGATGATCCTGTGAGACCTGCACTGCTTTTCCAGCTGCATGGACTGAGCAGTCCCAGGAGCCCTTGGTTTCCAGCACGGCTTTGGCAGTGCTGGGCACCACCAGCTGCTCCCACCACACCCAGCCCACTGCGGGGCTGAAACACTGCTCTGCTGTGGAGTGTGCCAAGAGCATCCCTAACCTGAGGAGAACTCATCCAGGAGAAGTGTGATGCTGGCCATGGTGGGTCTGATTCATCCAGTGCCAGCTGCCCCTGCCCTCTGTTCACACACTGGTCTGACGGAGCCTCAGCCGAGTTGTGCAGCTGCCAAGGGATTGTGGACAGGATCAGATGTGAGCACTGCTAAAGCTCAGTGCCCCTGGTCACATCCCCAGGGCAGCTTCCC
This sequence comes from Sylvia atricapilla, assembly GCF_009819655.1. NCBI lineage: Eukaryota > Metazoa > Chordata > Aves > Passeriformes > Sylviidae > Sylvia > Sylvia atricapilla. The sequence continues at coordinate 7,808,538 of NC_089148.1, forward strand.
CTGGTCCCTGCAGGCATGACCCAGCAGCTTCTTTGGCAGCGAATGACGGGAGGGTCAAACAGATCTTGGGTGAACTCAGCAAGGAAAGAAAAGAACAGAGCTGGATGTGGGCTATGGAAACAGCCTGGAGTGGCAGGACGAGGGGGAATGACTTCAAGCTGCTAGAGGACTGAGTGAGATGGGATATGGGGAAGGAATTGTTCCCTGTGAGGGTGGGGAGGCCCTGGCACAGGGTGCCCAGAGAAGCTGTGGCTGCCCCTGGATCCCTAAAAGTGTCTAAGGTCAGGCTGGACGGGGCTTGGAGCAACCTGGGGTAATGGAAAGTGTCCCTGCCCACGGCAGGAGATCAGGATGAGGTGGCCTTTAAGGTCCATTCCATCCCAAGCCATTGTGGAATTATCTGGATTCAGATGGATAACAGCATAGTTAAGAATCAAACTTTGAACCCCTGTGTGTGTAATGTACCCACAGTGTGTAATGAGGTGTAACAAACTGGGTGTTTGTTACTGATGAGAAAGCAGAGGATGCCCACGTGGAAATGTTGGCACACATGATGGTGAAACGTGGGCAATTAATTCAGCAATTAACCTGAACCAAAAGCGCTGTGCTGCTGCTGAGGTATTTGCAGTTATGCACATTACACAGTGTAGATCTCCACCGTATGAGTACCTATGTTGACAGTTTTGTTTATGCTCTTCTGGGTTAAAACCCTTGAAATTCACATTTTTGAGATGATGTCCTGTATGTCTTGTTCAGTTTTTGTGAACCATTTAAAGGAACTATTCCAAAGCTTGGATTTGGTACCTTCTGAATCTCTTGAAGCCGGTCTTAGTAACGTGGAGGATGAATACATTTGTCCTTGTGAGTCACGTTGCTCCACAGTCAAATTCATAGTGAATGTGTAATATCTGACCTTTTAGATGTGATACCACTGAGAGGTCCAGGAGTATGGGAGACGTAGAAATAAGCATGTAGAACATTTTCTGGCACAGTGTCAGAAATAAGCATGTAGAACATTTTCTGGCACAGCCCTTTGAGAAATTGTGTCACAGGCTTCAGCACATTGACTTGCTGATGCCTTGTGTGAATCATGTGTTTCTGCTCTTCATGTCTGTGACTATACATACATTAAACATATATACTTTGTCTTTTTAAAGCAGTACCATGAGAATCAGTAATGGTCTAATGCACAAGCTTTCCAGGAAATAGAATAATTTCTCCTAGGTTTTTGTTGTTTGCTTGGGTTTGTTGTTTTTTTTCTCTTCACTGACATCTTGACAGACTGAGCCAGAATCTCTTTCTTACCTGGCAGGTGTAGAAGGATAAAATCCATTCCCATGCTGCAATCCTGTGCTGCCCTGCCTAGGATTCCTTGGGTGGGCTTTAGCCTCTGTTTTATGAAGCAGAGTTAAGGAAGCTGATTTCAAGGAGGATGCATGATGACTGCATGTTCCCAGGGCTTACTGTATTCCTGTGTTTAATTGCAGACCTCCAAAGAGGACCTTCTACAGGCTGATTTTGAAGGAGCTTTAAAATTCTTCAGGGTGCAGTTGCCCAAGAGGTACAGAGCTGAGGAGAACGCTCGGAGACTCATGGAACAAGCTTGCAATATTAAGGTAAGGATGGACTTCATTGCTTCTCATTCACCTGGGAGTTTGTACAGCAAGAGGAAAATGCATTGTTAAGAATGGCGGTTGTGTGTGGAAAGTGAAGAAATTAAATCACTGATTTATTGCTTTTTATATAAGTTTGTATAATTACACACACACACCCCTGTCTGTGAAGAAAGTGCATCTGTGACCTTTTCTCTCTTTGTCTGCTTGGGTACAAGCTAATAATTAAAACAGAGAAAGAGTGTATTATCAACAATTACCAGAACTCGCTAATTCCTTATTTGTTTTATAAACAGTGATTGCAGTAAACTGATTAATCACTGTATGATAATCATGCAAACAAAGCTCAGATATTACTTGTTTTGCTCAGAAGCTGTTTGTCTGCTGAGTGCTGTGTATTATACATTTGAATTGGGGTAGGAATGAGTTTTGTTTGCATATCAAGCTTTCCAAGACAGAATATGTTCTTATATTCTACCCTACCCAAGATTCTGCTGTCAGGAGTCAGGCTACTCTGAATGTATTGACTACAAGTGTTGTACTTGAACCAAATTAGAGCAGCATGACTGTAAGCTGTTGAGGATGCAAACCTATTTAAAATGGCTGCAGATGCTCTTGGAGTGGTCATTTGGAAGGTCTGGGATTGTTGTTGTTGGAATATTGATCGTTGTGGAGGGACTTAAGGTTTGATCTTGGAGAAAAAATGTTTTTGTCATTTCTTGGAATGTGAGCTCTGATGGGAAGTGCATGTTTGGTGTGGCCCAGTGATGCATGGAGAACATCTCTCTAGGAAGAATGTTCCTCCAACACTGCCTCTCTTTTATCTCTCTCAATATAGTCGTTAATTTCCCTTGTGCTGCTTAATTTCATCATTTATTAAGCAAGGGCTGGTTTCCCCTCTGCTTAAAACACTGATCTTATGAAAAAATAGGTCTTGCCATCTGAATGTTTATTCCAGCCAAGGAAAAGAAGATCTGTGCAAATGTTTTAGTAAAAGTGTACTTCAATTTCAACTCTGCTGCAGTTCAATGTTTAGTATTCAGTCCTTTGCTTGGCTGTTGAAAATGAGTAACTTGAGGACTCAGCAAGTACAGGAGAATTATCTTTATGCTACTTACTCAGTATGTATTTTCTGATGGGAGATTGAAGTAGAAGTCTTCATGGTACCTGTTGGAAGGGCTATGTGTCAATTTTCTCATGCCTTTCTCCTTTCTTGTGCAGCATATTGTATGCCACATGATGTTATTGGTCATTAGTTTTTCATTTAGTAGCCGCTGTGTGTGTATGTGATGTGCTCTGTTGGGGAAGTATTTTGAAGTGCACCTGAGGCAGATGCTCAGTGCTTAGGGTTCAGCACCTGGGGCCAGTTATAAGCAGAGAATGACATTCTGAACTGTTAGTTGACGGGAGGAGTTTGACAGTGGAGTCGCTGCATTCACAGGATTTCACACACTGTGGGTTCTGGTTAAGAGAAAAGCTCAGGTGAGTGTAGCAGAGTCAAGTCATCTCTTGTGTGTTAGAGAAATGTGTGAGGATTAGTGGGAATTACTGAGAAGGAGGGAGAATTCAGGGCTGAGACCTGGGGTTATCTGGGGTGGGGAAAGTAAAAGGTTGAAGTGACTTTCTGCTGTGTCAATAACTGCTGTTGTGGGATGAGGAGGGAGCTGGGCTCTGCTGACTCCTGAGTGTGCAGCTCATCCTGTCACAGACTTCAGGAACTTAACGTGAGGAGACTCAGCCCAAGACCCTGTGGGAGGGAGGGTGAAACATATTAAATGAGAGTGTGTCCACTCACTTCCACCCTTGTCACATGTGCCACTCGTCCTCGTGGTCACACTGCTCCCTGACACTGGCCACGCTTCTGGTGTGGGATGAGGATGAGGAGCAGTGGCTGTGGAGTCCTCAGTGTGTCCTGGGATCCTCTGAACCGATGACAATAAACTGGCTTTTGGACGTATTTTTCTACTCTCTAGCAGGGACAGGAACGTGTTTGCCTAGGTGTTTCTGGAATCTCGATCTGTGGGGATACTCGAAACACAGAATGCCCTTCAGAGATCGCTTCCAACCTAAACTAGTCCATGGTTCTGTAATTAGATGTTGTAATCACTGGATTTATTTACCAGCAGGTGCTAATAATAGCAGGAGCTGCCGTGCTCGAACAGGAGATTTTAGTCTTCATCATCATCAATGGTGGAGTCCCAAGGAGCACAGAGGTTGTATGAAGAGCAGTTATCTGTCTTGTTGAAAGCAGCAAAACTTGTTCTGTCGAAAAAAGGGCCAAACCAGACCCTTAAACTGCTTTTTTGTGCTGTATTAAAGAGGCTGTGTGTCTTTCCACTGCTTGTGGGCTGTATTAGTACTTGAAGACTAAACCATGGCTTTAGAGCAAGTATCACACAGCAAGTGAAAGGAGGATTCTCTTCAGATTTCTCAGCTAATTACAGAGGCATAAAAATCTAAAAACAGACCTGTGTTGTGGCCAGGTTTCATAGTGAGCAGTATCCTTTGCACTGTTTAATTTTGTTTCCACATTACTGCAAAACAAGAGTTTAACATGTAAAAAAAAATCCACCTCTCCTTGCTTACCTTTTTCTTGAGCTTTAGCTGAGCTACTTCTAGTCCTACAGAAGGCAAATTCAAAACTACTTGCTGTTTTTTTCTCCTTAATTTCACAACTTTTGAATTGAGTTCAGGCTGTAAACCTTTAGATTTTGAAAGTGCTGTATTAGAAACAGTTCTATGGTACTGCTTTAAAAAAAAAAAGGATTGGAATCTCTCTTTCTCTCAAGTACATCTGTAAATACGAAGAAAAATGATGCTATTAAATGGAATTTCTGTGTAGAATGTGCTAGAGAATGTCTTCTTCAATTAAGATTTATTTTTAGTGGTTATTCACCAGGTCTGGATTTAGGTCATTTACCAGTAAGGAAATCACTGGGAATGTCAGTGGAATTGGAATTAACAGTAGTGTTTTCCTACGGAGCTTGTTGGGTCATATTCCATTCTTAAAGAGCATTTTGAACTACTTCATACTAGGAAGTAATACAGCCTAAGGAATAATATAGCCTGGATTTGTAGTCATAGGTTTACAGGAGGATTTTTATGCTTACGCTTTGGTGACGGAATTTTTTTTTTTTTTTTAACTTTCCTCTTTTTTCTGTCTTTGCAAGAGTTTTCAGAAGTTTTTCTGTGTCTCTGGAAGCCAAATTTGATAAATGAATGAATGAAGTGAGACCCTTTTCTAAATTTCATGAAGGTTAATCCTAATGGTAGTATTTTATGAAAACATCTGACAAATTCTTCCTACACACAGTATCTGCCTCGGTTGCCTTTTGCATCTTCTTGCAGTTTCTCTTGTACAGATCCGTGTGTGTGTGTCCTAAAGTTCTAATGACCTTGGATTTTAATAGAGGAGTCCCATCACCTCTGTCCTTACACCTGACTTCAGGCAGGTGAGGTGTGGAACAGGAGAAAGCCTCACTGGGAAAGCTACTCCATATGGAAATTCCCTGGATCATCAGTTTCCAAGTGAATTCAGGGAGCTGTGCCCTTTTCTCTGTGACTGTCCTGTGGCGTTTGGAAATGGAGCAGAGCTGACATCCAGACTGTGTAACATTGCAGCTCTGGAGATGCCATGAGGCTGAGTGTACAGATGGACAGGTGGGGACATCCTTGGAATTACCTGTGGGATGTCACCCTGGTGCCCAGGGAAGGTGAGGTGAGCACGTGGGATGAGATCCTCAAGAGCCTGCAGGGAAGGTGGTTCCATCGTGGGGCAGCATCTCTAGTGGCACCCTCTGTTACCTGCTCAGGCACTGCAGTGATTCCTGGTCTCCTCTTTCACCATCCTCAGCAGCAGGAAAGATCTCAAATGCTCAACTTCTTCTAAGAGAAGCTTCTTCCCAACCATGTGAATCTGCCTTCTGGATGATACTGGGCCCCCCAGCAGCATGACGAGGATGCTGCTCTCAGCACCTTTAATGAGACCAGCAAATGGCCCTGAATAAAAACAGTGCCCTTTCCAGTTTTGTCACCCCCACTGTACTGACAAGGCTGTCACCCACCTGGCTGCACCCCCAGCTGGAGCTGGCACCAGGGCCACGAGTAACAGCAGAGTCAAGGAGAACTGGCTGCAGCAGCAGGAGCTGTGCTAACCTTGTTCTCATCTGACAATTGTTCCTTTGTGACATTTACAGTGGGTTTACTTTATAATGTTGCCATTTAAATGGTTTCAACTCAAGGTGGTGATTTGAAGCTCACACCTTACTGATGTGGATGACTGATTTGCTTCACACCTCTGCTGATCTTCTCTCTGGATGTGATATTTGACAGGCATGGTTTAACTCATATATTGATTTATGTGAGTTTCAGTGGGTAGGGTTAAAAATAGCTGGTTTGTTCTCTCTCCTCTCTCTAGAGTGTTCTCTCTCTCTGTGCTTATCTCTAAATAATTAGAGATGTGTATTAATCCAGATACTTGGGGATCTTGCTATCATGGTAAGACAACACAAATGCAACAGAAAAGCAAAGGAAGTAATTGCAGAAAGGCCCTGAAACTGCACTGGCATTGGTAACACCAGTGGTGTATCTATTTAATCCTCCAATATAAAGAAGAGGTTAAAATTTGCTCATTTATCAACTTCTTAAGAAAAGGCCAAACCAAATTGAAAAGGATCTAGTTTATATCTATACAAAACCCCGCAGTGCTTGTATGCAATTTCTTACTAAAAGCCAATGATCAATTGCCCTTATTATGTCTGTGCTGTTATCTCTGAAGTGCAGATCCACTTGTCCTGGTGATGAGGGGGATGTTTTTTACTGCCTGTCCTGTTTGCAGCTCCAGCTTCCCTTTTTCTGCTCAGCTTTGTGGTGTGGGGCACCACAGTGAGCTGGCACTCAGCAGTGGAGTTGGATGCTAAATGTGATTGTAATCTTGGTAATAAGTGTTAACACCATAGAAAATAATGTTGTGATTTAAAACAACAGTTCCAGCTTGGAATGTTTATTTATTCTAACTTACACTTACTTAATATTCCAGTGAGCAGGCATGTTGCCCAGTAGGGAGGCTATATTTTCATGGTGTTTAAGCATTAGTAAAACTGTTCCGTTATTTTATTTTGTTGATTTGTTTTTTGGTTTTTTCCATTTGCACTGAGTTGGTATTGTAAGGGACATCATTGTCATTGATTCTTTATCAATAGGAAAGAAATAGAATCCTATTATTAATAGTTAAGTATAATCACATTTTAACAATTTAAAGTAATTCTGCAGCCTGATTACAAATATTTTGGTGTCTTTGTATTAGTCACTAGTTGACATATGTACTTGTGAGCAGTGGCATCAAACAGAGCAGTGTGCAAGTAAGGATCTTCAAAGAACTGTACAAGTTTGAGGTGGAAAAATCGATGCAAACGTTTTTTTGCCTCTGTAGCCAGTAGTTGTATCACTTTGCCCAAATTATTAGTGGTTTCATTCAGCAAGGTAAGGAGGGCACCTGAAAGCTGCTCTGTGGTTCAGCAGACCACCTAAATCTCTTTGGTTCCTCTCGGTGCCATCAGGAGTCAAGGCTTTTCAGTAATGCCAGGAGATGTTTCTGTCCCGTGTGGAAGCAAGAAAGCATCCTCAGAAGGCTTCGTGCCTTGAGCTTCTTGAATCTGCTGCTTCCCCTGGGTGAAGAACAGCTGCTTTCCAGCCTTGATCTGAAAATAGCACGGAGAGCAGGAGAGGAAGGTGGCAGGGAGTCACACTGTGTGACAGCTCTGTCTTCTGGCACCTTCACCAGAATGTGTCTAAAATAACTCTGCTCTAGAAGTCAGAGGAAGTGAACCTTTTTCCCAAGCTGAACTTGAATCCCAGATCCCAGGTTGGCTCAAGAAGCACTGGCTCACCCCCTGTGAGGTGATGCATTAAAATATCTCACAGGAGATTCTCTGCTTGCAGCGGTCTGTATGTTGAACAGTAGCAGTGTCTGGAGTCCTGTTGATAGCACAGTGCTTGTACCAGTTTTTGAGAGGAGAAAATATCAACTCTTTCTTCCTTTGGAGGAAACAAACCCAGTAACTGATTTTCCCAAAGAATGCCTTGAGTTTGACTGTGAATAAAACCTGTGATGGTGGTGCTTGGCAGGTTTGCAGTGGCTCTTATTCTCCCAGTAAGATGTTGTGTCCTTTTTGAAGATGTTGCTGGGATGCAAAAGAGGCTGTAGAGGAAGAAGAAATGTATCCCAGCATCAGCACTTAGAACCGTAATTAAAAGGAACAAACCCACAGGATTACTTATTTTGTGGAAAAGGAGGTGTAGGTAAAAGTACAGATGCAGGAATGCCTGGAAACAAGCTCTGCACGCCATGTTTATGCTGGCAAAGAAATGTTCCTTGATACTGACTTAAGCATCAACAAAATTGTTGAGACTTAAGTCAAAACCTCCCTGGAGGTGGCAATTCCTCTGTGCTTCTCTTGGATGTCTTTCAGGCAGTCAGGTCTGAGGGAGCAGGGAGCAGCTTGGCACTAACCAGCCTAGTAATTGTGAGGAAATTGGTTTCTTCAGATGCAAAAAACACTGGGGCCAAGGCACGACCCTTGCCACCCAAAGTTTTGGTGTTGTCTATGACCCTGAAAAATAGTTTATCTTGATTTTTTTAGAACTCTGCCCCTGTGACCTGAGAAACTCTGTATTCTCTCCTCTGAACAGCAGAGGAAGAGAAGAACAGCAGAGTAGACAACTCCCAGTTGTCTACTGGGAGTTCAGGGCAGCCACACAGAATTATCCTTTGTTTCTGAAGTCTAGAAGTCTTAGAATACATGCATTGGGAAGCGATTGCATTTAGGGGGAAAAGCAATCAAGTTGCCTTTTGTCTTTTTTCATCAGCCATTATGGTATGTGTCCTTCTCAGAAATGCTGGGGTTGTTTTATTCCCGCAAATGTTACAGAATAAAAAAATGTAGTTTTTGGAAACAGCCAGGGGTGGTGTTTTGTGTGGCTGCCCCGAGAAGCTGTGGCTGTCCCATCCCTGGAAATGCTCAAGGCCAGGCTGGACAAGGCTTGCAGCACTCTGGGATAGTGGAGGGTGTCCCTGTAGAGGTGTGGAACAAGATGAGATTTAAGGTCCCTCCCAGCCCAAACCATTCTGTAATTCCATTCTCTGTTGCAGAAAGCTCCAATAATCCAGAGCTAATGGCTAATCCAGAGCATGCAGTGAGCTGGGGGGGGGAAGCAGTGATTCACTCTCAGTGTAGCACAGAGAACAGTTGGGATGGGACAGTGGGTTCTTTTTGATTTTTGACAAATTAAATGAGGTGACAAATTCTGAAGCACTGTGCTATGCTGAGACCTAGAGCTAAACGTGTAAAAGTAATTGGGAGAAGAAAAAGGCAAAGCCTAAGAATTTTCCCTTATTTCCCTCAGGGCTTTTGCAAATAAACTGAAGCAGCACTGGGGACACTGTCTTCATGTATTTTTGCTGGTGTTTGATTTCTCAGGCATCTGCACTTGGATTTATTTCTCTGCTTTGAAAATGAGGGGACAAACAAAATTAAGTATAGAAGACAGTGACTGCATTTCATAAACACAGAGCTCTGCAGGGACAGCAGCTTTTAGAGCTGAAGTTCTTGTTAATAACTTGCCATTACAAACTCTGGGCATTGTTTTTGGCATTGTTGACACTGCTGAAAATTAAATTCAGCAAGTAGTTTCTTGTTCTCTGGCTGTTCTCTGAGCAGTGTGTAGCTACTGGAGGCAGGACTGTAGCTGGGTGCTTTATAAGGGCAATATTCACATTTTTAGTATCTTCTGATTGCTTTGCTTCAGGATTCTCTGGCTTCCTACAGTTAATTGCTTTTATTTTTAACATATTGTAGCTTTATTTTCTTGTGGAGATTGAGTAGTATATGGTAAACACAGTGCTATGTTGTTTATATTGTTACGTTGGGTTCTATTTGGGCATAAAGAGATCACATCTGGCTGGTACCTCATTGTTCTATCCAGTTATTCAAGCAGCAGATGAAGATCAGACCTTGCTGTGTTGTCCTATCTGGCTGTTATTCTTTCAGCTTCCTTTGCTTAATTAATTAATGCAATTTCCTGGACAATAATCTTTAATCAAAATTTGATTCTGAGGGTTAGTCGAAAGACATGAAAAACCAGAAAATCTCATCTCCAAGTTACTAATCATCCTAATAATTAGTATAGATGCAGAAATCCAGAGAGGGACTGTTTATTAGGGCATGGAGTGACAGGACAAGAGGCAGTGGCTTCAGACTGAGACTAGATTTAGATTGGATATTGGGAAGAAATTCTTCCATGTAAGGTGGTGAAGAATCTTGGAAAAGGTTGCCCAGAGAGCTTGTGGATACCCTGTCCCTGGAAGCGTCCAAGGCCAGGCTGGATGGGGCTTGGAGCAACCTGGGACAGTGGAAAGTGTCCCTGCCCATGGCAGGGGTGGAACAAGATGGACTTTAAAGTTCCTTCCAACCCAAACCATTTTTGGTTCTGTGTTAATAAATAATCTCTTCAATCTGGAAGTCTAGGAATGAATTCACTGTGCAGGCATGGCTCAGGGCCAGAGTCTCAGCTTGAATCACTCAGTTACTGTGACAACAGAGCTGCAAAACCTTCAGCTTCAGCAGTCCCCAGGCCAGGTGCAGCTGCACCAGGCTGGAGTGTGCGCCTCACTGCTTACCTGCATGAGAAATACAGGTGTGTGTTCACTAACACACACACACTGTGGCTGACAGAAGCTGAAGAAGCTCAGAGATTAATGAGTCCACCTCTCATTAAGGGGAAGAAAACTTAAACTATAGCTGAAGTTCTTCACAGGGTCAAGCAATTGTCTGAACTGCTCCTTTTTAATCTCAGATACCCCTTGGTTATCCCACAACTTGGAGCACGAGATCAGTGCCCTTATTGTGCATCCTTGTGAGCAGCAATTCCATGGCAGTGTGAGTGAGCCACCTGACTGTGCCACCCAGGACACTCCCTCTTTGTACAGCAGGGAATATTGGCTCTCTTTTGGCCAGTCAAGAACAGTGGGAAGGACTGGAAAAGGGATCAGGGCTTTGATTTCTAACTGCCTAATGAGGATGCCATGTTCCGCTTACTCCTGTGTGCCCCAAGGCACATGTTGCAGGCAGCTGGATTGAATAATGCTTTTGCTTTCTGAGAAACTGCTTTCCCTACCTCAGGCTCATTTTTATTCTCACTGTTCGATGACACACAATAACTTTATAGCCAGGCTGTTCCTTTTGATGATTCTGCAATCTACCAGACCTGTCAGAAATGGGGAAAAATTTCCATCACCTTGTCACCACTGCGTTACTTTCAAATGTTAAATAGTCCTGAAACACAGTAAGTGTGATGTCTTTCCTCATGAGGCAGTGGTGAAAGGGGTTTCTCTCACTGAAAGGAGCTGTATTTTGGTGCCAGAGAATACAAATCCTAGCAGTTTTCCTCGTTCCAGCTGCTTGTCAAGACCATCATACCCAGGTAAACTTGTATGGACACAAATCCTGTTGCTTTAAGTAGCAGCTCAGAGGAAGTTCTGAGGCAAATTTGGCCCTTGTTTTTCTTGTAAGGCAAAGTGAAATGTAGGTTTGTGTTGTAATGAACTTCCTTCAAAAGAACCTGCTCAGTTTTTCTCTTTTCTAAGCACAAGGTGAAGCAGGGCATGTTCCTTCTGCAGGAGGAAGGACATGTGGTAGGAAAGGAGCATCTTCCTTGGCATGGTTTGTGTTTCCCACAATTCTGACAAGGGGCTCTGCAAAGGCAATGACTCTCTAGCTGAGGGGGATCTGCTTTAGCCACATGGTTTTTTCTTTAGTCCCAGAATATGCACCAGAGTCATCTTCTCCAGCCAACATGACAAATCCAAGTGCTTCAAGACTTGATAAAAACGCTTCTGGTCAGGGCTGGGGATGTAAAGGGGAAGAAGGTGCTGCCTGAATTGGTGACCCTGGAAAACCTCCAGCCTTGCTCTCTGACAGCAGAGGAACTCCCAGCCTGGAGTGAAAATGCTCATCCTGGCTGCAGCAGTAATTGCTGATGGGAACTGGGAGTAGAGCTGCTTGTGGGCTGTGCCAGAGCCCATCTCACATTTTGCTGCTATCATCCATCTCTCTCCATCAAGCAGCAGCTCCTCTGGTGGCCGAGTCTCTAATGGAAAGGAGCAGCACCTTTATAGATCCAGCACTGAGCTGGGAGCTCACACACGGAACAGCCAAGAGCCCCTCTGTATTTTCCTTTAGTCTTTCCTTATTGTGACATCCACAAAGCGTCAGTAATGATCCTGTCTGGCAGAAGGACTTTGCCATGCAGTGTTTGCAGGGTCCCTGTTTAAACAATACACCTGTTTACCTATATGACGTCTGGATTTTCAACCTTTGATCCATCGTGCAGGAATATTAGACAAGATTATATATTGTCCTAGGAATTTGTGGGGAAAGCTGCTGGAAAGGTGAAAAAAATTGAAATGTTCAAGTCCCTGATGTAAGGAGTTTAACACACCTGTACTCACTGATGAGGGCTCGAATGAAACAAGCACCTGTTGTAAGGTTACATGGGGCTGGGTTTTGTATTTGTTTCCTTTTTGTTGCTGTTACAATATAAAGTGAAATGTAAGGGTTAGGAAGAGAATATAGACATCTGTGCTCTGGGATGCGTCTCAGAAAGATCAGTAATGATGTCTCTTTAATTTTTTTATGTGCCTCGCCTTGCACTGATGGACTTAAACCAGCATTTTATGCTGAAGGCAAATTTGTTGCCATAAGAAAAGGAGGCTTGTCTGCTCCAGGACTGTAAGAACATACAGCACCTGTAATGGAGGAAAGTACTAAGCTTTTATTCTTGTGACCTTGTCCAAGTAGGATGTAATTACAATATAATTCAATTCTGACAGTCTGGAAACCGTGGCAGTTGACATAAAGTGACATTTCAGGAGAAACAGGCCTGTGTTTTAGTACATCTTCTCTTTCAGTCTCCTAAGCATTATTGATGCTATTTGCTCTTCCTGCTTCCCTTGCTCCACTCTTGATACACAATCAGAACACAAGATTCAGGAAAATGTGCAGCAGTGAATCATGAATAACCTTGTAAATAAAATCCAGTGTGGTGGAGAGTGATGGGAGCTGGTTGCTGTGTGCTGTATTTATGTTAATGTAGCAGTACTTTTTAATCCCCTTGGAGAGATTAAATCCTGGCGTGCACACCTTCAAGGACTCATTTAGGAAACCAGATAAGAAAAATCCATTTGAATTTTGATATGGTCTTTGGTTTTTGTGACCTAAACGAAGACTCTCCTCCTTCAGTCAGTCACGGATTTTGCTCAGGCTCAGGGAGCACCAACAGTTCCAGATGCTTGACTCTGCAAATACCCCAGAGAGGGATGTCTCACAGCAGGATTTTGTCATCCCTCGTTCAGAGGAGGAAAAGCTGGAGCTGTGAGCTTGGGCACAGACAAAGGAAAGTGCCAATGTATTTTCCATCTATATACTTCTCTAGCACCGGCATCACATTATTCCCAATTAACTCTGGTAGTATATAGGTTGTTTAGTGTGCACTAGGAATATCTCAGTGCAGTCTCTATGTCTCTCCCTTCTGAGACTGGTCGTTACACCTTTGATGAGTCACTTAATAGGCTCATTAGGGAAATGGAGGATGTCTCATCTAAGTGTTCACTCACCGAGCCACAGTCGCCTTCCTTTCAACCCCAGACAAAGAGGGAAACAAAACATTGCCAAACGCATCTCTGTGTGCAGCTCCCAAGGACACAGAAATCATTTTGAAAGTTGTAAGGATTGAAAGCAGCCATCCTTCTCTGTACTATGCAATTTCCTGCCTATGGAACTGGGGATGGCTTCTAAACCCTCCACCCGATCACAGGGAAGATTAAGTGCTGTGATGGGGCGCTCAGCATTAAATGCAGGCGAGAAGTTTCCCTCCTCCAAGTAAGTTTGGTTCACTAGTAGCCCCCAGGTGGTTTTCACTGTTGCTAAAGTGCCACACGAGTACAAATAATCTGTAAATAAGGAGTAAAATGTGTATAAAGCAGGGAGCAAGGCCACTGTGTTTTCCCTTTGCTCCTCCTGTTGGATTTCTGGACAAGCCACTTGCCCCTCTGCTGACCCGACCACCTCTAAGTGGATCATGTGCCACACAGGTCCCTGGCTGCGCCTGGCTGCCAGGATCCAGCAGCATTTAGCAGTGGAAAACAATCAACTGGTACACTCCAGCAGCAGATGAGGTGTTGTGGTTTAAAAACAAACCAAGTAAGAGGCTCTAAGTCAGAAATAAAATTTAATGAGAAGAAAAGGAAAATAAAATAGAATAAAATAAAATAAATACAAAAAGAAAAACCAGTGACAGAGTCAGAATACAACCTGATCAGGGTGATGGAAACAGTCCAGACGAGGTGGTCTTTTTGAAACAGAAATCTTGTAGAAAGGTCTGGTAGCTCCGGTCCTCTGGGAATCCAGTGGGAGAGGGCTGCTTCTACTGTCCCAAATCCCAGCTTATATCCAGGTGAGAATGCTTGGCTTTTTCCCATGGGCGGAGCATCTCACAATGGGATGATGAGTCATGGAAGAGAGCCTTAATGGCCCATTAAAGAGAGAGATAACTCCCGGAGGGAGTTATCTCTGAGTCATGCAAAAGGCATTGATGGGCCATTAACTGAAGATGGTGATAGAATACACCCTAAACTACAACCCAGGACAATCTACCCCTTATTCTATTACCATCTACAACATGCCTAAATCAATACATTCTTACAGATGAATGCATATATACATACAGAATGAAACCTTACACACTGCTCTCACTTAAAATTAAGTCTTCCTGTGGTACACAACGGGTTTTTCCATCTTTCTGCATTACCCACCAAGTGTAGCCAGGTCCTTGAGCAAAGACAATCCCATGGACGGGTTTGCCTTTGCCTGAAGTGGGATTAATCCAAACACTCTTTCTTAAAATGCCCTTCATGTGTACCACAGGTACTTTGTTTCCATCCACTGTGTGTAAGGGTTCAGACTGGGCAGGACCACCTCGATTGACAGACCCTCGGGTGTTAACTATCCATGTGGCTTTGGCTAAGTTTAGTTTCTAATTCTTGAAGGTTCTTCCACCAAGTGCCTTCAGGGCAGTCTTTAATAGTCCATTGCACCGTTCAACTTTCCCGGCAGCTGGTGCATGGTAAGGAATGTGGTATATCCATTCAATACCATGTTCTCTAGCCCAGGTGTTTATAAGGTTGTTCTTGAAATGGGTTCCATTGTCCGACTCAATTCTCTCAGGGGTGCCGTGTCTCCACAGGATTTGTTTTTCAAGGCCCAGGATGGTGTTCCGGGCAGTGGCATGAGGCACAGGGTGGGTTTCCAGCCATTCAGTGGTGACTTCCACCATGGTCAGCACGTACCGCTTTCCTTGGTGTGTTTGGGGAAGGGTGATATAGTTAATTTGCCAGGCTTCCCTGTACCTGTACTTCAGTCATCGTCCACCATACCACAGAGGCTTCATTCGCTTGGCCTGTTTGATTGCAGCGCAGGTTTCACAGCTGTGGATGACCTGTGAGATGCTGTCCATAGTAAGGTCCACCCCTCGGTCACGGGTTCATCGATATGTTGCATCTCTTCCCTGATGACCAGAGGCATCATGGGCCCAACGAGCTAGGAATAATTCTCCCTTGTGCTGCCAATCTAGATCTACTTGTGATATTTTCACCTTGGCAGCTTTGTCTACCTGCTCATTGTTGCGATGCTCCTCATTAGCCCGGCTTTTGGGTATATGTGCATCCACATGTCGAACCTTCACGGTTAGCCTCTCTACTCGGGCGGCGATGTCTTGCCAAATGTCAGCGGCCCAGATGGGTTTTCCTCTGCGCTGCCAATTGGCTTTTTTCCAGCGATTCAGCCATCTCCACAGAGCATTAGCTACCATCTATGAGTCAGTGTAGAGATAAAGCCTCGGCCACTTTTCTCGTTCAGCAATTTCCAAAGTCAGCTGGACAGCTTTAAGCTCTGCAACTTGACTCGATCCACTTTGTCCTTCGGTAGCTTGTGCAACTTGTTGTGTGGGGCTCCATGCTGCAGCTTTCTATTTCCGGTTAGCTCCTACAATTCGGCAGGAGCCATCAGTGAACAGAGCATATTGTTTTTCAGTTTCCGGTAGCTCATTATATGGTGGGGCTTCCTCAGCGCGTGTTACTTGCTTTTCTTTTTCTTCTTCTTCAGACGATAATCCAAAAGTTTCACTTTCTGGCCAGTTCGTTATAACTTCTAGAATCCCAGGGCGATTTGGGTTTCCAATGCGGGCGCGCTGTGTAATGAGGGCAATCCATTTGCTCCATGTGGTATCGGTGGCATGATGTGTGGAAGGAATTTTTCTCTTAAACATTCACCCCAGCACTGGCAGTCGGGGTGCCAAAAGCAGCTGTGTTTTAGTGCCAATCACTTCTGAGGCAGCTTGAACTCCTTCATAGGCAGCCAAGATCTCCTTCTCTGTGGGAGTGTAGTTGGCTTCGGAGCCTCTGTAACTTCTGCTCTAGAATCCCAATGGTCGGCCTCGAGTCTCCCCAGGCACTTTCTACCAAAGGCTCCAAGACAAACCATTGTTTCCAGCTGCAGAGTAAAGCACATTCTTCACATCTGGTCCCGTCCTGACGGGGCCCAGGGCTACTGCATGAGCAATCTCTTGCTTGATCTGAACAAAAGCTTGTTGCTGTTCAGGCCCCCAGTGGAAATCATTCTTCTTGCGGGTTACCAAGTAGAGAGGGCTCACGATCTGACTGTACTCAGGAATGTGCATCCTCCAAAAGCCTATGGCACCTAGGAAAGCTTGTGTTTCCTTTTTGTTGGTAGGTGCGGACATGGCTGTGATCTTGTTGATTATCTCTGTGGGGATTTGGCGACGACCATCCTGCCATTTGACCCCCAAGAACTGGATTTCTTGAGCTGGTTCCTTAACCTTGCTTCTTTTAATGGCAAAACCAGCTTTCAGCAGAATTTGGATAATTTCTTTTCTTTTCTTGAAGACCTCCTCTGGTGTATTCTCCCATATGATGATGTTGTCAATGTACTGCAGATGCTCTGGAGCCTCACTCTTTTCCAGTGCAGCCTGGATCAGTTCATGGCAGATGGTGGGGCTGTGTTTCCACCCCTGGGGCAGTCGGTTCCAGGTGTACTGCACGCCCCTCCAGGTGAAGGCAAACTGAGGTCTGCACTCCGCTGCCAAAGGAATGGAGAAGAAGGCGTTGGTGATATCAATGGTTGCATACCACTTTGCTGCTTTGGACTCTAGCTCGTACTGAAGCTCTAACATGTCTGGCACAGCAGCGCTCAGTGGTGGCGTGACTTCATTCAGACCACGATAATCCACCGTCAGCCTCCATTCTCCACTGGACTTACGCACCGGCCAAATCGGGCTGTTGAAAGGTGAACGGGCCTTACTGACCACCCCTTGGCTTTCTAGTTTACGGATCATCTCATGTATGGGGATCACAGAGTCTCTGTCTGTGCGGTATTGCCGACGGTGTACTGTTGCTGTGGCAATTGGTACTTCTTGTTCTTCTACTTTCAGCAGTCCCACAGCAGAGGGGTCATCTGAGAGACCAGGCAAGGTATTTAATTGTCTGATGCTTTTTTTCATCACTGCGGCTATCCCAAAAGCCCAACGATATCCTTTTGGATCTTTGAAATATCTATTCCTGAGATAGTCTATGCCGAGGATGTATGGGGCCTCTGGGCCAGTTGCGATAGGGTGTTTCTGCCACTCCTTCCCAGTTAAACTCACTTCGGCCTCTAATACAGTCAGTTCCTGGGACCCTCCTGTTACTCCTGTAATAGAAATGGATTCTGTTCTTATATACCTTGATGGTATCATGGTACATTGGGCCCCAGTGTCAACCAATGCCGTATATCTTTGTGGGTCAGATGTGCCAGGCCATCGGATCCACACAGTCCAGTAGATTCGATTGTCCCTTTCCTCTTCTTGGCTAGAGGCAGGGCCCCCCTATTCCTGGTCATCGCATACGTTGTTTTCTTCCTGTAAATGAGTTGCTGAGGTTCCTTCAAGAGGATCAGTCATATCATCATTCCTGTAACGTCTGGAGTTCTGTGCACGAGAGACCGGAGCAACACTGATTTTAGATGAGCTTTTTGTTGTAGGCATTTCTCTTTTCAGTTCACGTACCCGGGCTGCTAAGGAGGAGGTAGGTTTTTCATCTCACTTCTTCATATTTTCTCCATGCTCCCGAAGAAAAGACCAAAGGTTACCTCGGGGTGTGTATCCTCTCTCCCTGGCTGGGGGACGCCTGCTCTTAATCGCAGAGACTCTCGTCGGCTCTGGTGAAATATCGTAAATTTCTTTCTTAAGTTCTTTTTTCAGTTTCTGATGGCCTTCTTCAATTAAGTTCCTGACTTGCTCAGCCAGTCTTGTTTCCACAGATGAGACATGGGCACGAACTGGGGCGGTGACAGTGTCCTCGTAAATCCTTAGTTTATTAGCCAGGACACCCACCTTGTCCTCACCTTCTTTCCATTGCAGTGTTGCCAGGTAACGCGAGTACATTTCTGGTCCAAGCCGTGCAAATCTCAACCACATCCGTGATGTGCACTGGATATCATCTGGGCTCTTAGGAAATCTCTCATCTTCTGCAAAAATGATCTCCAGCACAGCCAATTCTCTTAGGCATCGGATACCTTGTTCTATTGTGTTCCATTTTCCTTGGTGCACTAGGAGGTCTTCTTTACAAAGGTATCTGTCTTTCACACTTGTTAGCAGTCGCTGCCAGAGGCTGAGAGTTTCTTGGGTTTTTCCAATTCTCTGGTCAATGACCACATCGCGGGACAGTGATCCCAGTTGCCTGGCCTCAGTTCCATCCAGAATGGTGTCATTGGCTGCAGCATCCCAGATGCGGAGCAGCCAGGTGAGGATGGACTCGTTGGTCTGACGGGTGAATTCCCTTCGCAGGTCACGCAGCTCACCCAGAGATAGAGAGCGGGTGATGATCTCTGTCTCTGTCTCTTCAGCTGAGTGCGAAGGTCCTGCTCCATCCTCATCAGTCGCTATGCGGACTGATTTGTTCTTTGATTTCTTCTTCTGAGTGGTGGCAACTGCTACTGGTTTAGGCTGTTCCGGTTCAGTGACGGTTTGTGTGGAGATGCTGACAGCACTTTTGGTTCCTTTTTCCTCTGTGAGAGTCTGTGTAGTCGTCGATGTTATTGCTTTGCTTCTTTTTACCTCTTCTACTTCTTTAAGAACATGCTCCAACACACCATGCAGTGTTTTGATTCTAAGCATGGTGCAGGCTGTACAGAGAAAACCAAGTAAGACTAACAAGAACATTATGCTGTCCTTGGCATCCAGAGGGTACTCAATATTTTCAAAAACTGCTGTGTCCTTCCTGAAAAGCTGGAAAAAATCATTCTTTACTCCTCCCCACAGGGGCTGGGTGAGATTGTTGAGGCTCCAGACGTAGCATCCTAGACTAGAACAAGAATACAAAACTGGGTATATATTCTGAATAATGTTCATTGCCTCAGATTTTATCAAGCAATGGACATAATAGACCAGTAAAGCAATTTTAGTACCATATCCTGGTCTATGCAGGAGTATTAATGCCGGCAGATAGTGCCCCACGTTTGGAAAAATATAGAGAGATAGGTATAAGACACATGTAAGCATGTTGGGCATCATAACAGACAGGTGTCCTCAATAAGATTGTAATTTCTGACTTTTCTTATTGCCTCTGCCCCACGTTGGGCGCCAAAAATATGTTGTGGTTTAAAAACAAACCAAGTAAGAGGCTCTAAGTCAGAAATAAAATTTAATGAGAAGAAAAGGAAAATAAAATAGAATAAAATAAAATAAATACAAAAAGAAAAACCAGTGACAGAGTCAGAATACAACCTGATCAGGGTGATGGAAACAGTCCAGACGAGGTGGTCTTTTTGAAACAGAAATCTTGTAGAAAGGTCTGGTAGCTCCGGTCCTCTGGGAATCCAGTGGGAGAGGGCTGCTTCTACTGTCCCAAATCCCAGCTTATATCCAGGTGAGAATGCTTGGCTCTTCCCCATGGGCGGAGCATCTCACAATGGGATGATGAGTCATGGAAGAGGGCCTTGATGGCCCATTAAAGAGAGAGATAACGCCCGGAGGGAGTTATCTCTGAGTCATGCAAAAGGCATTGATGGGCCATTAACTGAAGATGGTGATAGAATACACCCTAAACTACAACCCAGGACAGAGGTGACCCAGAAAAATCTTTCATTCAGAGCTCTCACTTAAGTCCTCCACAAAATGTCCACATGTTGTTCTTGCTGCTCTCCTAGCTCAGTTCTCTCTGGTCGCTGCTGTCTGTGTAATGATCCTCTTCTGTGCCCACACAAGGTTGTTCCAGAAAGCTGGGGGAGCAATTGGGTTCAGAGGAGTTACCTGGCCAGAACAAATGGATTTGTATTGCTGGGATTCAGTTACTTAAAGATTCACAGGGTGCTCATTCCTTTAGTGAATGCAGAGATGGCATGGAGACAAAACCTGAACGTGCAGTGCTGGGGAGACCTTTAGGTACCTGCCACTGAAAACGTGCTCTGTGGTCAGCTGGCACTAACATAGCCAGGGGAGTCCGACAGAATTTGGTTTGAGCTGTTTAAGATGGTTAATAAGTTATTAAGCCAGGAGGTGACTGTAACAGGCATCATTTTAATCAAGATTGAATTACTGGCTTCCCAGGCATGCTCTGGAATTTATCAGTTTGCTGGCAGGACGGAGCCTCTCGGCCACATTAATTAACAATCCCTGCATGCAGGAGCCCCTCCAAAAGGATGGCCACAGGATCAGATTCTCCAGTTACTTCTTTCCTCACTGCAGCCAGGAAAAGGCCACCTCCCAACATTTCCATTCAATTTGTCTTTTGCTGAAAAGATGCTGATTTTATGCTCTTTTACCCTGCAGCAGCCAGCCTGTTGCTAAGAGACCTGCAAGATACTGAAGAGGCCAGGGTCTGGGTGCATTTTTTCAGCCCACTCCTATTCTTAGTTATTTATTTACTTGTGCATCTTATTTACATAGCTAAACAGATTTCTTCCCTACCGCAGAAGCAGAGCCACAAGCCTCCAGGCTGCAGGAGGGTGCCTTGACTTGCATTGCTACTTGTCCAGCATTATCCTCTGCCCTGCTTTTCCTGTTCATCAACGGAGCAAACTTTTCAGGATATTTGTTGAGCTGGAGCAGCAGGCAGGAGCGTAATGGAAGTATGTTTTAAAGGCACAGCTGGCCATGGGCTGCTTACCCTGGTGTTTGGTCACCACAATCCTTGATGGAAATAAAAAGGGTCAGAACAAAGATGGCTTTAAGCCATTTTTCTGCTTACTTTATTTCTGGCTGCTTTAATTTCAGCAGTGTCCACATTCCAGGCTTCTTGCAGCCTAACCAGCTCTGCCGAGAGCGAGGAGATGGTTATCCTTCCCTGCCCAGCCGTGCTGGGAAGAGCCCTGCTCTACAGGCAGTTCTGCAGGACCAACTGCATTTTTGTAGGGCGGGGTTGGGATCGCAGCCAGGGCACAGCTTTGTCTCGAATTGTATCCACGGCCAGGGCAGGCTGCTGCTGGAGTGTGCACAGATAAACTGGCAGAGCATTTCTAGTGAAGACTCGTGGATAGCGGAGGAGAGCAGAGCTGTAATGAGGATGCTGCTGTGCCGTTTGTTCCAGATGTGCTCCCAAAAGCAGAGAAGCTGGAAGTGCTCTGTTACATCCTGCATTGCCCAGAGAACCTCCTTGCCAAGCAGAAAATCAGCAGCACTGATATGAGTCACTTCTCACAGCCAGGAAAGCATTAAGCAGGAATACTGCACCACAGCCTGGCTGTGTTTGTCCTGTTTGTCTTTCTTTGGTGAAAGCACTGCCACACTCCTCAGGAAAAACTTCAGAGACAAGTCAGAGCCTCTCAGAAACCCCATTATTTTGCACCTCCTGCACAGTATTATAGCTTGAGAAAGAAGGGGGTGAGTCCTGAAGAGATAGATTTGGAACAAACAGGGACCAAACAGGGACCAAACTGGTTTTTACCTCTATTTCCTTTTTGTTTCAGGAAGCAGAGCTGACATTCATGAGCTGAGTCTCTGGACTATACTTCTTAGACAGATGCTGGCCTTTTGGGCCTCTCCTCACAGCCTTTGGCTGCACTAGCTGACAGCTTTGTCTAACTGCTGTAGTTCTCACTGTGGAATTCTTTTTGCTAAAGAATAATTCTTCTGCTTTGATGATCCAGCTGTTACCTGAGTCTCTCGAGAAGAACAGAGAGAAGGACATGAACACTTGGGTTTGTACACACAGTCCTGCAAAACAGGGATTGTAATTTTTTACAAAATTAATGTAATTTTTTTATATTGAAGTGAGATGAGGAAGGTGATGTTTTAAGTCCAGATTGAATTTTCTTCTTATTTACTTTAAGCATTCAATTACCCATTTGAAAAGCTAAATTATACCTGAGTCGCTTGACATGCTCCTGACGTATTCTCATTTCTTCAAAATAGACTTTTGGTCGTGTCATTTATGACATGTCTGTCACTGGGCTGTCCACTTCTTTACACCCAGAAGGGTGCTGATTATAAAACCTTTGCTGACCAGCAGCTCCATGGAGTGTTTTATAATACAGCTGAGATTTCACAAGCCAGGCTGTGTTCTTTGTGTCAGGTGCAGGTTTTGGTGCCACTGTTCACCCAGGGCTCAGGTGCTCCGGCAGGTGGGGAAGTTACCTCATGTATTCTCTCAGCTGAGGTGTGAGCAAAGCACAAGAGACTTGGTACCAGCCTGAATGCCCAGGAATAACTTCTACTGCCCTAAGAGGGTTTTTCAGGTACATTGGAGAAGATGAGTCGACACACTTCATTTCCTTGGTTGAAGATAGGAAGAATAGGATCTTTCCTATGGGAAATGTCAGACAATTCAGGAACAGGAGATGATTTAACCTCTTGAATTACACCCAGAAGCAGACAAGCGGCTGGGATGGGTGAGGATTTCTGCATTTCTCATTCTGGTTCTTCCCACCTGGCATACTCAGCTGCCACTCTTCAACTTTCAGAGCTCTGGCAAAATGTGGGGTGGTCTGCAGTGCTGAAAAAGGGCAAAGTAAACCTGAGCTGGCATGGGCATTGCAGGAGACACAGACAGCTGCCCATGGCTGTGTTGATCTGTGCTGCAGACTCTTGTTCTCTCTTTGGTGGTAGTGGGCCCAGCTAGCTCACTATATATACCCTGAAATCCTGTAACTCTGAAAGATTCAAGAGGAGCACAGGAATGCAAACAGTACTGATAAACAGAGCACCAGTTGTGCATTCTTAATGGAAAAATGAAAAAAAAAATTAAAAGTGAGAAAAAAAATCATAGTATTGCCCAACAAAATACCCTGGCTGTTTTGCCATGCACTGCTGATAACGGATGCCAGAGGCACCTAGGGACTGGGTTAGGGTGTTCCATCTCCAGCTCAGAGTGGGCTTTTTCTCTTGCTGCTGTTACATTTAATTAGGAGAGATAAGAAAGATGACTCAGGCCTGTTTCTGGTCTTTCTCAATTTCATAGTTCTAACTAGCATCAAGGAAATTACCCTTTTGGTTTTACCTTTCCCTGTGAGATGCCTTTCCCCTCGTGTCAGTACTGAGCAGTGTCAGGAATATGCTCTGTCACAAGTGTCAACAGTGGGGCTCATTTGTTCCACTCTCCTTAAGGCTGGGGGTATCCAGTAAATGTCCTGTCCCAAGGCAACTTTTCCCATCCCAGGAGTGTTACCAAGTCCATGTGTATTTCTCTGGGAAAGTTCTGCAGGGAGAAATATCTACAGAAGGAAGATACTGTGTGGCATTCCAAGAAACAGCTGTCATGTATTTTTCATCTATGAATCTGTGTCTGAGAAAGGCAATCAAATCCTTCCCTGCTCTCAAAGAGTAATTATTTTTAAAGAGGTCCCTGCTCGTTGCAACAGGATTGGACAAGATGACCTTAAAGTGTCCTTTCCAAACCATTCTGTGATTCCGTGATAAAGAGTAATTGGAAACAGAGTTATTCTGTCACAAATGAGAGAAGGACATCTATAACCTTTCAAACCATTATGTAGGTACCTGGACTTATATGACAAATGAAATTCACTGTAGACAGCAACATAGCTTTTCTTTTGCATGTTAGTTATTGCATCCTTGTGAGTTGGTTTGTTTTGCTTCATTGACTTTCCAAACAGTGAAAGTGATGGTGGTGATCACGTAAAATATGTACTTTGGGAATACATTAAGGAATTATATGGTGATAGAAGCCTCTTTCTAAAAACTTTTTTTGCAAATCATTCTAAATTTTATTGCATCCTTTGTTTTTCTTCAATGGGCTTTTCTTCCTTCAGATCAAGCAAAAACTAGCTGTCACTCACTACTGGCACTTCCCTTGCATTTCTTGCAGAAGGAATTTTGCAAACACTTCCTCTACATGAAAGCCATTTAAAAAATGAAGTACAGATTAGAAATCATAGCTCAATTTTGTCTCTAAATATAGCCCTCTAGCTGGACCTTGAGAGGAGTCAATAGGAGCACTGGGAGAGAGGGAGCTTCCAAGGGAGCTCAGCCCTGGCACTTGACCTCATCTTGAGCAGCACTTTGTGCCCAGCCTGAGCCCGTGGATAGAAGATGTCCTCTTGCCCTGTGGACATCTGTGCTGAGCTGCACCAATTCCTTATGTTGGTATTTTCTCAGGGACTGTCTCATTTCTTTTATTGAGTAGGTATCTTAGTAGTAAGTAATGCAAGACCTATAGTCAAGATTCTAAATAAATTACAAGCTAGGAATAAGCCACATGAGGAGAGTAGAAGAATATATGAAAATAGCTCTGGTCTGTGGTTTCTGAAGAAATACCTGGTTATTATAGAGCTCTTTGATAACTGGTGACAGCATTTGCCTTTTCTGCCCCTCCATACATACCATTTGAGCTCTTAAAATAAGCTTATTAACAGTCAAATCAAGACAGGGTAATCTTTAAATCATATGTAAATACAAAAGCTTTTCTCATTGTGTTATATTGAAGCATTAAATGTAGATGCAGATTTTCCCAGTGGGAGACTAAATCAGCACAGTTAAGTACTGAAATAGTTTGTCTCCCAAATCATCCTGTGAGAACAGAATTTCCCTTTCACTGTACTGGATGATGATGAATAGGGATTTAGGGGCAGAGGATTATGTGGAGTTTAGATTAGTGGATAGTACTGGTAGTCTTATAGAGCTGATCAGCTTGCATAGTCCTGATCTTCCTTTGTCCCCTGGAGCTGACCTGTGCAAATTCCCGGGAATTTCTCCAGAGGAGTACAGAGACTTAGCTGCTTTCTGCCTTTCCTAGCCAATAGGTCTGAGGTCAAATGCCTTCTCTGTATCAGCTGGCTGTTTGTTACCTTTGGTGTCAATAGCTAACAGCAAGTGCTGTTGGCTGGATTTTTTTGGGCTGCACTCAGTCCTGTGAGCTCCAAGTTAATGCCTTGATTTTTAACTCCAACCTTGAGGGACATTCCACTCTCCTGGAAGGTGTCTGTAGTTTGTACTTTAATGCAAAATGCATGAAATGGTCTCATTTCAGAGTACTGGGCATGCCTCAGTCTAGACTGTCTCACAGTCACACTGACTGCTGAACCTCAGGGAAGGTGCCTGGACTGGTCTGCCTGGTTTAGCCCAGTTTGGCTGACTCCACGTGCCATTTCCTGCTCACCCACATCACTTCAGTCTGAGTTACTCATTATCTCATCTTTCAAGCAATCACAGGGCAGATTTATTTTTTGTTTTGGGAATATGCCATTACCACTGTACTGTTCCATGTAGAAATGTCTCACCTTTTCCATGGGGCTCCTGTCAGGGTGTCAGTGAGCTACCAGCACAGCCAAGGGTGTCCCGGTGAGTTTGTGCCCAGCCAGCTCCTGGGGGATTGATGAGCAGAGGATGTGCTGTGGTCCTGCCTTTTTCTTCCTGTTACTTAACCACAAGAATTTCTCGTGGCATCTGGCTCTCCAGCCTTTCCTTCTTTCCCCTTTTTTTTCTCTTGTCCCAGACTGAAGGTCAGGTGCACAGTGATAGTCAGTAAAGATAATAAAGTCTGACCTGAAACAGGGCACTTCAGGTCGTTGAGGTAAACATGTCACTGCGTTCTCCCCGTGCATCATGGATGGTCCAGCGCTGGAGCAAACTTGTCAGACAACATCAGTAATACACTCCTTAGAGTGTTGCATTTTCCATTCATTTTACCTTTATTAGTCTTCTTCAGGTATGTAGGTAAGGCCCATTAACTCCTCCTTGGGAAGGGAATGAAAAACACGGAGAGACGTGTCTACCTTGAGAAAGAAAGTCAAATGTGAGTTTAGAATGAGAAGGCCAAATCCTGCGCCCCGTGTCAGTCTCTTCATGTGGCAGATGTTGCTATTTAATGTGCTGATTAATGTTAATTAACGTCTTTTGTTTGCTGATCATCTGCTGTAAGTTTGGCTGTTGGGGTGAAGTCCCTGAATCAACCTGTACCGAAACCAGGCCAGAGATCTCTGTAAACCATTGTAAGTGCAGAGCATCCCTATATAATTCTTATGCTTATTTTCTTGGATGATATGTTTGACCCGTTTTTTTCTTTTCGACACCAAGTGAAGTGATAAATGCAACAAGTTTAAAATACATTCCACACGTAGTGTTGAGTTTATTATGGAATTTAGCTCTGAATGGCATTTGCATGGCCTAAATGCCATACAAGCATTATTCAGTTGTTGGATTAGTAGCCCCAGGGAATATCAGAGACACTTTCAATGGCAAAGAGGTTGTTAATGTTTGTCCATTCAGCAGCCAGGGCACCAATTGAGGGACCTGTAGGTGGGGATTTGGCTTGGAGAGCACAGGTTTAGGAGACACTGGCCATGGCTGTGGGGCAGGTTTAGGAAGGTCCCTGGTACCTGGCCCTGCTCTGGAGCTGTCACCACTTCTCTGAGTTGTGGGGTTGTTTGTGGATGTCTGCTGTCATGGAACTGGAAGGAGATAAAAAAGGGTGCCCAAAGAGAAGGGGTAACACAGGAGACAGGTGGCAGAAGCCTGCCCTTTGTCAGGAAATTGTGCTCCAAGGCAGATGAGGAATTTCTGCCCATTCTTTCTGCATGGTTTCTGTAGTGTTCTCAGTGCTCCCAAACAGCCTGGGCCACTCAGAGGGCATGAGACTGGAGGAGTGTTTGCCTGTTTGGGAGCTCACTGGTACCACCCCTTGCTTTTCCAAACAGGAAAACAAAATTGTCCCTCTTCGTTGCATATTCACATTTGTTCTCCTTGCTGCCGGCCGATGTTTCCGGGCAGGGCTGGACACTTGATTACATTTACAGGAACCAGGCATTGGGATGCACAAGACCCATCTCCTTTTGGAGCCACCCTTCTTTCTGTTGCAAATGGGTCACTTCCCCTGTTCCAGGCAGAGGCGGCACAATTCCTGAACACCTTTATTTCTTACACATGAATGATTCCATACCGCATTTTACAATAAAACACGAATTAATTCCACAAATTATATCACAATCCTGTGCTTTCTTTGCTTCTGGAAAAACATGAACAAGCAAAAATCAATGCAACTCTAACCCAGATTCTCCACAGGCAAGAAGGAAGTTCGTAAAGCAAAATATTTCTGGCAGACAATTCACATCTGAAGGAAGCCTGGCTGGAGAGAGGAAATAACTTCTGTTGCCCTTAGAAAAAGTGATTGTAGCAGGATAGGAAAGATGTATGAAAACATGAAGTAAAACATGTGAATTTAATAAATTAAAAATTAAAAGAGGTTCATGAATTCTTTTTATAAGCTTCAAAATAATCTGGAATGGACTGAGCTGCATAATGAGCACATACCTGTGGGCTGGTGTCCAGCTATGCTGCTGTTTAATCTTCTTCATGTTTGTGTGGTTTTCGAAATGAAAACAGGCAGATTTATTTTGGGCATGCCTTATTTAGCTGTAGTTCTAAGTGATGTAAAACCCGAAAGGAAGAGCAAACTTGACCCAAACCCTTAAAATTTCAAGTGCTGGTAAAGACCTCAGTGAGGAACAGAGCAAAGGCACAGAACAGAATTAGCTGAGAATGTGTTTTCAGATATCCAGGGAGAGAGCTCCAGTAGGCTGGGCAGTGATTGACTGGGCTGCTCTTCCCCCTTTGGAGTTTTAGGGTGAGACTGATAAACAGTTTTACATTCTTTCTTTCAAGATCACCCATAGGAACACTGTGGAAGAAAATCTTTATGCAGCAGCTGTTGCTTGGAAGCATGAGTAGCTTTTTGTGTGGCATGCAGCAGATTTGGGGAGGCTGGGAGAGGGGATTTTGGGTATTTGGCACCATAAAGTGAAGATTCTCACGTCCTCAGCTCTTCCCTCTGTTGGGCTACACAGTTCCATTGAGCGGGAGTGCATCACCGGTGTGTCAGGAATGCCACAGCAATTCCAGCCACGCTGACCTCTGCCACCACTGGGAGAGCACATTTCCCTCTCTCCAGTGGGATGGCTTTGCTGGCTTTAATCTGCAGAAATGAGTTTACAATTGTGCCTGCTTTCAAACCAGGAGCAAGCTAATTGGGAGGATTTACCCCTGTGACTGTATGTGCTAAAGCACATCAAGCCCAGATTATTCCACACATTTGGAGAGAGTTATTTTAGGAGAAACACAGGTGCACACACCCACTTCTTTTTAGGGGAAAAAAAAATAGGCCATGCTAATTTGACATTTTAAATAATAAATCTTGGGGAAGCAATCGCCGATCAGTCAGAGCCTGGCAAATGCACTTCTGGGATGGTGCAGGTCATTCCTGCAAGCCATGGTGACTTTGCATTCCAGTCTCACGTGGAATCCAGAAGAAACATGTCTAAAACTGGAACAGAGTTCCAGTTTCTGCTGCTCTCTGATGGTTGACAAGCCCTTTGTGGGTGAGGAGAGAATAGAACTGTGTGTGTGATCCACAGCGTTTGACTTGGAACCAGGTGGTTTTCGCTGGCTGGATGTGTCTGAAAAAGCCCTTCCTGTGGGTTCAGAATTACAAGAAGAGCTGAAGCTATCGTTATTCATTCCCACTGGGAGAAAAAGACATGTAAACTTATCTTGAAGACTGCCAAATGCCATTCTAATTGCTCTGAAAGGGGTTTTATGTTTCCTACTCTGAAGATAGCTGTGATCTTCCCAGATTCATTAATGCATGAGAGGCAAATCGCAGAAAAGGCCTTTGTGCTCCTGGAGCTGGTGGCAGGAAGGGAGCGCTTACCAAGGAGCTGCACATACCCCACTTCCCTGTCTGTCAGAAGATCCTATTCCTGTCAGATACCAGCAAGACATTCCTGGGGGTGGAGTGAGAATGAATTTATCTTGAGACTGAGCAGGATTTTGCTTTGCTAGGAGAGCTGGTTTTCTCAATTCAGGAATTTTCCATTCACCTCTCTTAACCACCGGCATACAAATCCTAACAACTGCAATTAGAGCTATTTAGCTTAACAAGTTAACAGTTCTCTGCAGCTCACCTGTCCTTCTGCTGGCTCTCCTCTGTCTCCTGACTGCTCGGTTGCACCGCTTCTCCAAAAATTCCTGCTTTAGAGGTACGCGTTCACAGCTGTGTCGTGGCGGGGGCTGCGTTCCTGGTCCCTGGGGAAGGCTGCTGCAAGGTAGATGTGGTGCTGTGATCTTTGCTGTAAGGAAATAAGAATATTCTATGTGGGGTTTATCGTCTTTTGGTAGGTTATTCATCACTTCAGCACCCAGAAACCCCGGCAGAGGGGAAGGCGCTGTATGGAGGGGCTGGGAGGAGTGTGTAGTGTGGCCTGAGGAGGTGGTGGAGGGCACCTCTGCTTGCCCTTTCCCTTCCAGCTACTCTGGTGTGAGCAGGCTGCAGTTGTACCTGGGTGGATGTGTTTGCTTTGGTCAGTTTAATTAAAAATATTTCGTTTACCTGGCCTGATAGTTACAATTTTGTGTGCTGATTCAAGGTAGAGCACACAGGCTGTTAACAGGGATGTAAAATGTAGGATCATAAGGATTTGCAGGCAGCTCAGCTTCATTAGCTTGAAACAACCGAAAAACATTCTATTTAAAGAGATGCATCAGCCAACGTCACAAATCAGTTGTTAGTTCTTGCAATTGCTAGTTGGAACATGCCAAAATTATAAGCCCTTTGTTATGAATAGGTATGAGAATCACTGAAGTAATTATACAATAATATGCAAATGTAGTTCTGTTAAATTGTAACCTCTTTAAGAGGAAAAGAAGAAGGTAGTTCTAGTCCATAATTCCTTATAAATGGAAATGCCTGTTGGCTAAATCAGGGGAGGACTTGGAGTAGCCGCCGCTGTGGAGTATGTTTGATCATTTGCATTCCCCAGCTCCCGCCCTTGTTGCGGAATGAGCCCGGTCGTTGGTTAACACGGGAGTGTTCGCTGTTCCGCACCTGCTCGCTCCCCTGAGCCTACCTGGCCGTTCAGGGCGATGCCAGCCCCCGCCGGGAGCCGCGGGGGCCGGGGCTGGGAGGGGTGCGGGAAGGGACCGTACCTGTGGCAGCAGGTTGTCGGCACACCGGGGAGGGGCCGTGAGCAGCCCCATGCTCGGAACTTGCTCTGCAAGACACCAACCCCCTCCCAAGGCAATGGAGCTGAGGAGGGAGCGGCATTTACAGCCTTAGAAAACCTCAGCCGGGTTTGGCACGGCAGGTAGGCGGTCTGTACAGGTGACACGGAGCCCCCTTCTCCTTGGCTGGGCTGGAATCTGAAGTTTTTCTACTGCAAGAATTAACTGGGAAAAAAATAGCCTTTGAAGAAAAACAAGGAAAGAATGAACAATAGGTCCTTTTCAAGGGAAAAATATTTTTCTTCATCCTGCAAGGGTTAAGCATGATCAGAATCTACTTTAGTCTCAAGAGTTTAACCTCAAGTGCTGCATTTTTTGTTTGCCATAAGCCTATTAGAATTTTCCGTTTCCTAGCAATAACATGTAATTTCTCCCCGCGATTTAAGTGAAAGAGTTGTTAGGGTTTTAATCCTGCCCACTACAGCTGTTGCTCAAGTTTCCTATTCAAATGCAAATAGCACCTGGTGCTATTTAGGTAGCTGCAATCTTTGATAACGATACTCCAGGAGCAGAGGAAAAAAAGCAAGGTGGATCTGACTATTCATTTTGGAAAGCGAGAGTGTAACCATACGCCACACCAACCTACAGTGGACATTTCTACCAGATTTTTTTCCATCCAGCACAGAGTCTTTTTGGATACAAATGGATGGCCGGAATGATTCCTGTTGCTTGAGCAGGTATGATTTTTCAGCAGGAAGAAAAGGCTTCCAGAGAAGATAAAAATTTAGTAGATGAGGTTTCACTTTGCCTGATTGTCCTGAAAGGAGTTTCTTCTGGGATATTTTGTTTGTTTCTTCAAATCCTGTATTGTTTTCTAGATTTTCATTTGTAGCTTAAGGAGTACTGATTTTTAACTATTTTTCTGCATTTTTTCCCTTGTTCTGTTTTTGCTCTGTGTCAGATAGATAAAAGAATTTACGATAAATGAATTGGGAAGTCAGGAGCAATTTGGAAGGCTGCTCCACTATTTAGGACTCACTGACAAGATACAACATATTATTTCTTAACTAAAACAGTGCCAGATCTAAGTTAAAAACTTTGTTCTGTGTAAAGTTTAAATTGTATAAATTGTTTTCATTTCACTTGTGGAGATACAAATTTATTCAAGAAAGAGCTTTACAGCCTTGTTCCATTTTTCAAGAGTGTTTTACCCTCTATTACACGTGGAAACTGAAGGATATGTTTTTGGAGGGTTGTGACTTGATCCCATTGTCTTCCTGCTAAAATTGAAAAGTATCTACAGGGTACAGAATACAGCTGAGATCTGCAAAAAAGCAGAAGTGAATGTTTTAAAAGATTTTAAAGGAGAGATTTATAAACTAGCAGAAAATTTCAAG
Organism: Sylvia atricapilla; assembly: GCF_009819655.1. Lineage (NCBI taxonomy): Eukaryota > Metazoa > Chordata > Aves > Passeriformes > Sylviidae > Sylvia > Sylvia atricapilla. The sequence continues at coordinate 7,840,099 of NC_089148.1, forward strand.
GAGTGTTTGAAATAAATCAGCATTATACCAATCTCTGTGAACTGAAAAATAAGCCAGAAGCAGCAATTCCTTGGAAGGGAAGACTCTGCTGATAGGAATATCAGCTTTCGTGGGAGAAGACTGGATATAAAGAATGAACAATTGCTACCAAACCGGAGAAGCACAGCAGTGATTTCAGTGCTGCCATATGCCAAAGCTCTGACAGATCTTCTCTTGTTTAATACTAATCTGTTTTTTTCTCCTGCTGTTTCATCTTTGGCCTAATACTGGGATTAAAACAGGTTCCTGCCTTTCTCCAGACTTCAGCAAATGCCTTTTGCAAGGCAGGTGCTGGGAGTATGAGCAGGTGTGCCGTGTGTACTTCCCATGATACCGAAGGCGCCCTTGAGAGGAGAACCCGACCAGGAGCTGATTTGCTGGCTCTTGTTTTCTCTCTGGTGACACTCCTTCCCCACGAGCGTCTTCTGCTGGGTGTGAACAACTGACAGGGAGCTGAGGCCGGGCTCAGCCTCGGACTGTGGGCCTGCTCAGCTGCTAACTGCAGCAAAATGATGGAAGAGATCTCCATAGTGGTGGCTTACGATGCCCATGTGTTTGGCCAGCTGCGTGATGAGGACTGTCTGGCCAATCTGGTGGCAGTCAGCAAACCCAAAGCTGCGGTAGGTGTTCCTCCTTTGCCAGCAATGCTCAAGGTTATGCTCTCTCCTGGAGTTAAGTCTTCTAAGCTTCACTGTTTTATGCCCTTTCTTGTTCTTTAGTTTCTCTTTTTATTCCTTGGTTTCTATTTTATTACCTTTTTCAGAAATTTGCTGTCATGCCTTAACAAAATGAAAATAATCTGTTTCAGAAGAGATTATTAAAATCTTTCTGGGCAGCTAAGTTTAGAAGAAAAATATTTGCTCAGTAGGATCACAGTTAAAATAATGTTTTTTACTTAATTGGAGTAATAATTAAGCAAATCCAGCTGTAGGCCCTTAGAATGTAAATCAAGAGGTCAGGGTAGATGCTGGCTCTGGGGTGCCAGTACCCTCATCACTAAATTGGAGAGAATCAGTCCATTCCTCGGGAATGGTGGTGTTCCACCTTTATATATTTCAAAATCAGCATAAATATCTGTAAAAATGTTTCAGTTGAATGAAATACGCTATTTCCTCATAAATAACATATCTCTTTATGTAAGTGACATGTAGATTGTGGTCATCACCTCTATCATGGAGATCTCCGTGCTTGGAGGGAGCTGCAGGCTCTGAAATTTGGTGCAACAGTTCATCTTTGCCCTCAGATCCTGCAGCTGAACCCATGTGGGAGCCAGGATGCCTAGAAGCAGTCAGAGGGAGTGTTTTGAAATAAAAATGTATGTATAGGTGTTAAGCTTAGTGTGCAAGCAGATGCAGTTAACATTTCAGGCTAAATACAAATCAGCTAATTATTCAGCAGGCCAAAGTAGTGCTGTGTGTGCAGATTTGGGGCGGGATGTGTGTTTGTACCCAGTCAGTTCCTCTGCTGGGACAAAGGAAGGTGTTCTCAGAAAAGGAAACTTTGCTTTATTGTATCTTGTGTAAAGAGTTCTGTGCTTGTTTCTCTCTGGGGTTTTTCTGCCTCTCCGTGCTCAGGAGATCTCTGATGCAGGAACTCATTTCCTGCATCTCACATAGGATTATTGAATCTCTGGATGTAAACCAAATTCTGCCCAATCCATTTTGTTATGATGCTTTTTCCTGTCTCTGGCCTTCTTTAGGCCAGAATTTTCCAGCTCTGTTACAACAGTTAGACAATAAAGCTAGAAATCCAATATAGACAAAACCATGCTCTGAAATATGACCTGATTGGGGGCTGGGCTCCAAGCAAGCTTTGGTTAACAAATATATCAGGAGTCACACACTTTTCCCCTGCTGGATACGTTTAAATAAGCGGTGTCCCTTAATTCAGTGTCCAGCCACAGCCTTTCCTCTTGCTCTCCCTTAGCTGATTGCTGAGGCAGCGTGTGTTACTTTGCCTGGAAGGCCAGAGTAGGATCTCCTGGTGTTGCAATAGGATTAACTGGAGCCTGGTACTGGCAGCTCTGGGAGTGTCTTAGGATGAGTTTCTTTTAGCAAAGGATGATGAACAGAGAGTTTTCCTGGCACCTTCCTGCCCTGAACTGCTGGGATGTTCTGGAGCTAGCATTTGCGGTTGTTGAATTAAATCCCCTGTGGTAAGAAGACCTTTCGTGGTGGCTTACCTTGTAATTTAAACCTTTAGGAAGTGCTGCCATGAGGGGCTCTTGCAGGTCTGGGCAGCTGCAGAGCACGAGTAACAGGAACTGTGTTGTGGATCCTTAGATTCCTTTGGATCTCTGGATTGCTGTGGATCAGCTGTGAGTGACCAGGAAGGAGAGGAACTGGTGTGAAAGCACCGTGTTACATCTCCAGATGCTTTCTGCCACTCTGAAAATAAGATGAAAAACATTTCTCAATGAAGTAACTACTTATCTTCTAGAAAACAGCTGTGGGAGAAAGACTATAAGTTTACTTTTATTTAGAAGATCTGACTAATTGACTTTACTGTAAGGGTTTGTCCTGATCAACTTTTTTTTTTTTTTTTTTTTTTTTTTTTTTCCCCCTCCCCTGGAATCAAAGAGTGTTAACATATTTTTGTGTTAACATGGGACTTTGCTTTGAGAAGCCTGGTCTAGTGGAAGGTGTCCCCGCCCACAGCAAAGGGTAGGAACAAGATGGTCTTTAGGGTCCTTCTGACCCAAACCGTTTTAGGATTCCATGTCTCAGTGCATTATGTATGTGGTAGTTTTTATAGAACTAATGCGTGTTTTATAGAAATATATGGTATAAAATAATTTTGAATCCAACAAATAAAAAGTGACTGAGGAACTGCAGCCTCTGAGGGGAACAGGGGAAGCAGCACATTTGCAATAGAAAGAAGGGTGTCTCCACCAGGAGATGGGTCTCCTCCGAAGATGGGATTGCCAATGACCCAGTGATCAACACCTGATGGAAATTTTATCTACATCGGCCTGGGTGTGCAGCCCAGTGCAGAGTTCTGTAAATGCAGTCAGACCTCCAGCCCTGCCCAGAAAGCTGTTCGCTGGACTGGGGACGGGTAGAAATAAATATGAATATGGAACAACGACTGAGTGGACAAAAGGGTGAGACAGCCTTCTTTCTGGCCGGAAAACTGTATAAAAACCGGCCCTGCAAAAGTGAGCTTTGTGAACGGGGAGGATACGGTGATATAGAGGCTGGATCTAAGGTTCACCCAGCACTGACCCCGGCTCAGTGCTCTCCTTTGCTTGTGGCTTTTTCGAATTTCTACTTCACAGTATTTCTCAGTAAAATGGCTTATTGATGGAATTGGCTGATCACTTATTACACTGTACTAGTAAAGAAATTAAGAAATACGATTTTTGTTGGATTTACATAGGAAACACCTAACTGCTTTTTTACTGGTTTTTGAAGGATATTAACTAAGCAAACAATGGTGCAAACATCCTTCAGAGGTTTAAAATGAAGCTCTCCTCAGGATTATGACAGGGACTAGACAGTGCATGGGAGTCTGCATTGTGAAGACTGGACCTGACAGCTCAGAAAGTTTCTTTTGGTTCTGTGCTGCTACATTTAGCTGCAGGACAGGTGGACAGTCAGGGTAAGTTGGGGCAAATTGTGTTGACTCTCTCACAGTCCGTTCACCAACTTGCACAAAGATGTGTACTGTACACAAAGGGATGTTCTGCAGGAAGGATTTGTGGAGGTTTTGTTTATTCTAAGAGTTTATATTAATAGCACAGGTATGTTGCAATCTGGAATTCATCTGTTGGGTTTGCAAAATCCAGTTTCAGTTATTTTGAAAAGCTTTTCTATTACACCACTCAGGTTGCAGAGAACAGTTAAAAAAAAAAACAAAAAAAAAACCAAAAACAAAAAACCAACCAACCAAAAAAACACGTTCTGCAAAGACTTTTGTTTTGTGGCTGGAATGGTCTTGTTGGAAGGTTTCTGGCATTACAAAATCCCATTGTAGTTCCTTTGGGTTGTGCAATGGGCCAAGGTGCACAGGAGTCTCTCTTGCACAGAGAGCCACGTGTCATGACGTGAGGTGGCAATGTCTTAATGACGAAACCAAACCAGGCCAGGTGAGAGCTGTGCTGGTTCCTTGTGCTTTAGGCCAGCCCTGTGTGACCTTCTGACACAGCCAGTGTCATATAGGCATGACCTTGGGCACAGTCAGGATTAATTGCTGTTTTCTGCATCATCTGTATTATTTGTATCCATCTCTTCTAGCTGTATTTTTCACTGGAAAGCATAGCAGTATTTTTATAATGTTGTTCTGATGCTCTTAAACAATTAGAACAGGATGTGGATGATCTGAGATAAGGTTTTGTTGAATATGTTTCTAAGCTGCACTGTGTAATAGTAATCCCCCAACATATATTATAATAAAATCAGTTATATTGCAATGTGACCATGAAATGCAGTTGTTTTGCTGTGTGGTCTTGTTTTCAGAATTTCAAATTGTTCTGAAACTACTTTGCACAGACATGGAGAGCAGCATATATAAGTGGGCTGCTGTGTAGTTTGTGGAAGAATTGAGCAGCTTTACTGTGGGGAATTTCAATTTTCAGTTTATCTGCAGAAAACTTGGGCTCAAGGGGTTATAAAAATGCTATTCTAAGTGGTATAATCCTCTTAATCCATTAAGAGCTGAAGGACGTTCTTGTGGAAAGTTCATTGTATTTCCATTTTCCTGCCTGCCTTGCTGTGTTTAGCTCTCTATTCGGGGGAATTATCGGCCATTTCGTGGAAAGAATTTGTGGTTACACACTGGCAAACCCTGCCATAAGGATTTTTAAGCTCTCAGCTTCTCATCAAAGCTGAACTGAGGAGGTTTAGAGTGGGTGGGTGAGCTACAAAGCGGGTGAAAAATTTGGGAGGCCTGGGAGAAGTGCAGTACGTAGTCATCCATGGGTTGAAGTCTAACTTCAGGGAGCTGAACTTTTTGGGGGGTTAATAGTGGGGCTGTGCTTAACATCTTCAAGCCAAAACACCAGAAGGGGATGCACCCTGTTTTACAGGAGGCAGAAACTGGAGGGTAAGTGCAGGGCTGAGAGGAGCTTGCCGAGGTTTAGCAAGTGCAAAGGCAAATGCAAAGTCCTGAGCAGTCTAAATCCCATCATCTCTGCAGGATGGGGACTGAATCTCTGGACAGCATGTGTGCAGGCTGGGAGTTGTGGTGGATAACCTGTGCCCTGCAGTGCCCAAGGCTGGCTGTGCACGCACAGGTGTCAGTGAAATGTCTCTCCCTGCCTGAATGCAGTCCTGAGCCCCCACCGAGACCAGGGATGTTCACAGGCTAAAGCGAGTGGAGTGGCAGACTGATGGGAAGGCGGGGTCCGGCTGCATGGTGAAGGATGGCGGCATTGGGGCATCTTAGCCTGAGGAGGAGAACGCTCAGGACGGGTCTAATTACAGTCTCCAGCCACCTGAAAGAAGGTCTTAGAAAGCAGAGAGCCAGACTGTGAGGCACGCAGTGACAGGACATTGCATTGTGACAAATGGTTGTAATTTGCAGCAGAGTTCCTTCTGGCTCAGCACAGGGTAAAGCAGTTCTGTCCGGGGAGACCCTGGCAGCTCCATCCTTGAAAGCCTCCAGGAGCAGCATGCAGCATGCTCTGGCTTTGAACTGCCCCTGCCTGAGCAGGAGCTTGCTACATGTGCCCCCTGGAGCCCTTCCAATCTCAGGTTTTCCTTGAATCTCTTAATTCTCCCTGTGTGGAGTCTTGCAGTACAGAGTCCCTGGCAGCACTTCAGCTTTTGAAGCCCATCTTTCCTGCCTTGCTGTAGTTGGAGCTGCTGCCAGAGGAGCAAGGAGGTTTGAGTGGTCACTGTTACGGCAGTTGGCTCTTTGCACAGGTACAGTCCTCACCTGAACCCTTTCCAACACACGGAGGGATCCTGCTTTCAGGCTGTCTCAAGGAGCTGTCCCTCTCTCCCTCCTCTGTGGACAGGAGCCGCCCGATTCTGTCCCCATCCTCTTGCCTGGTCTTTGGAGCAGCTCCCTTGTGCTGAGGACCTGAGCTCTTACATCTCTCACTGTGAGGCATTTACACTCTGCCTGAACAGTTCTCTGCTCTACATCCTCTTCAGTTCTTTTCCTCTACCGCATCTTCCAGGATGAGATGCAGTATTACAGTACTGATCTCAGTGGCAACCCAGGGCTGACCTTCCCTGGTCAGCTTCCTTTCCCCCATCCTTGTGCATCCCACCATTCACATCAGCCTTTCTGCTGCAGCCTGCCTCTGACAGTAGTTATATTGTTGGCAGTAAGGTTGTCTATTATTTCCTCCCTTCTCTCTTTACCAGTCTTTATTTCCAGTCCTACACCACTCTGTCCTCCTGAGCAATGCCAGTGCAGCTGCTTGTGGGGCTGAGCTATCAGTGGTATTGGTATTTCAATGGTATTTTTGAAGATGCAGCGAACATCTTCAAAAATAATTCAATTGAAATATGTTTGTGGGTTTATTCTGCTCAGTTTGCCACCAGACAGGTGAGAGGGAGAGGGCTGTGGAGGAAGAGCTAGGTCTTGCCCAGTTGATGCCAAGATTGCTTTCCCGGCATATGCTTCCCATTACCCCATCCTCTGTCCCTCCATCTTCTCCTGGGATTCCACCCCAGCTCCAAGCTGTAGTAAAGTCCTGTGGACATGTGCTCTGGAGCCAGCACAGTTGTGTTTCAGTTGAGAAAGCTACTTCCAGGAATTCGAATGTATGTGCACAGTTTGTGTTTCAGTTGAGAAAGCTACTTCCAGGAATTCGAATGTATGTGCACAGTTTGTGTTTCAGTTGAGAAAGCTACTTCCAGGAATTCGAATGTATGTGCACTGGTTCTTCTTCTGCACTGATCTTTCTTTCCACGTGTCATCTGCAAATTCTATTAGTTGGATTGTATCTTTCATTTGCTGGTCTCTGATGTAGTGTTTGATAGTGCTGCATCTTTGATGAGACCCAGAATGTCATTGACCAAAAATGGAAGATGTCACTGGATAATGATTCCCTTTCACAATGGCTTTCTGACCCATTTCCTGAGTTTTTTCATTCATGCTTTATGGTTGTTGGATACTCCTTGGAGCATCTGGGTTTTAAGAAAATGTAAATCCCTCGTGTGGCAGGGAAGCCAGTACTAAAGAAGACTTACAACTGTAAAGTTACTTTTATCAGATGGTGTTGGAGGTTAGGATTTTTCCTTTTTTTTTTTTTCCTTCCTCTCAGGGAACTCTCTCCCATGCGTTGCCTAAGAAGTGATAACGACGATACTTAAGAGAGAAGAAAGATGTGGCTGTGAGGAGGAGGAAGAAGGGGGCAGTTTGTACTGTCTCTGAGCTGCGGGGCTTTGGGAAGTGCAGGGGTACCAGGGATTTTGGCTGGGCTCAGCTCTGAGCTTCCTCTGCCTCTCGGGGCTGGAGTGGGGCAGGTGTGGGGTTAGTGCCGGCTGTGGGCCCAGGGGATTCGCTGCTGCTGAGTGTTCTGTTCCTCAGTGCCTGTCCTTACCCCGGGCACGCCTCTGCTCGCAGGGGCGGCTGTGCCCGGGACCTTTCAACCCCCGACCTTTCTGTCACTGAGATCAGTACACCCCGAGCCCTGCGGGAGCAGTGCCTCCCGGCTGTTTGCCGAGCCCGGCTGTGCTGCCCGGCCTGCTGTTTCCTGCGCCGGTTTGGGGTTTCTGCTGCGCTTTCACCTGACGCTGCAGCTGCTGGCACGGCTGCACTGTATTTGCCACCCCGGGTGCGCCCACCTCTGCCGTGCCAGCCACGGCTCTGAGGTCTCTGCCAGCGCCCATGTTGCCGTTCAGAGGGCACCAGGAGCGGCTGCCCGGCGTGCGATTGCAGAGGAAGCGCCTTTCCCATCTCTGGAAAAGGCAGAGATGGAAGAGGCGCCCCTGAGGGGGGCCGCGGCACAGCGCCCCCTGGAGGCGGGGCCGGGAGGCTGCAGCGCCCCCTGGAGGCGGGGCCGGGAGGCTGCAGCGCCCCCTGGAGGCGGGGCCGGGAGGCTGCAGCGCCCCCTGTAGGCGCGGCGGAGAGGCCGCAGCGCCCCCTGGAGGCGGGGCCGGGAGGCTGCAGCGCCCCCTGGAGGCGCGGCGGAGAGGCTGCAGCGCCCCCCGGTGGCGGTGGCCAGAACTCGGCGAGGGGAAGGGCCGGGGTTGGGTTTGGGCTGTGTCCTGTTCCTGCGGTGTGCTCCTGTGCTGGGTGTGTGTCTGCACAGCCTGTTCCCGGCCTCGTGTCTCTGCCTCAAACACCATCATTCAGTCACAGTCATTCGGAGGGAAGGTGGTCATGTTTTCCATTCTGAGGGAGGTTCCCGCCTTGGCAGGTTTCTGTTTTTCAAACTTAGACAGATCTGTAGATAAAGAGTAAAATGGAACTACAGTTTATAACATGATGTTGGCATGCAACCAGTTTTTTAGCCAGATCCTTATCAGCTCTGCGGAGCGTTTGTGTGGGTTCATGGTTTCAGCTTGCCAACCAGAGTCATCCAGATGGGTTGATCTGTGGTGCTTAAATGTTATTTCCATACAGGGATTTTGGTCTAAGGGAATCTCTTCTGCCTTAAGTATTTACTATTTTAAAAAAGAATGGACCAGATATCCCTTCTGCTTGTTCTGTCAGTACTTCTGCCCTGCAAAAAAAACCTACAGACTGGTTAGAGCTGAGCTGTTTTCTGGACCATTGTGAGTCATCTGAAAGATAATTATTTTTGAGCTGTAATTTTTAATTCATTTGAGCAACACTTAAAAATCCTCTTCTTTCCTGTGTCAATCTAGAATACCATCCAGCCTAATGGAATTCAGAGAAGAATTTGAACTTTTCTTTCTTCATTTAGTTTGAGTTATTGTTTAATTTGTTCCCAAATAATGACCTGTGTTATTTTCTGTTTCTTTTCTCTTCATGTCTGAATGCATTTCTTCTTGCCGCCTTTTTACTGTTACTTGATCAAGAAGGAGTTATTTAAGCAATGTCTCAAATACACATTTTATAAATAGCAAAAGTATTTTGAAACATTCGAAATAAGAACATCAATGCTCTGAAGCTTCCTAAATTTCTTCTTTAAAAAATCAGAGAAATCAATACAAGCATTTCTGGGCACTCAAGAAATGGCTTGTTATTGTCATCATTACAAGCCCATTTGGGAGAAGAAATTTAAAATAAGTTTCTGGACATTATTGGTTATATATGGCAAGTATGTTCATGGAGTTTGAAAGGAGAACTGAAATGAGATGAAAAGGCAGTTTCTCTATGGAAGTCCAGTTGCAAAATTACTAGAAGATACAGGTAAATATTAGTTACAGATATTCCATCTTCAATGTCTACAACTACTTTCATTCTTTTAGAACCCGATTCTCAGAAGAAATTGGCATACTGAAATTGGAAAATGTGTTTCGGTGGGTTTATCCTGTTGGGTTTGTGCTTTCATGCGCAGTGTAATACATTTTTTTTCTTTATTGCATCCTTCTACGTGTGTCACCATGAGCTCACCCAAACCCAGCCATCCTGTTGACTGGAGTGCTGGCTGTGCTGGTTGCTGATGCTGTAAAGCTGTGGGCTTCTGGAAAGATCCCTATGGTTTGATTTGGAGCAGTGTGTTACTGTGCCAAGGCAGTGCTCTGTGTATGGAATGTCGTGCCTTTGCTTCAAGGCAGAGCTGCCAAAGTAATCCCAAGTTATGGTGTCAAGGCTAAGTGAGATACTGTGTATTATTTGTCCATTGCCTTGGAGACCACAGTGCATGGGCAGGAATGAGCACACAGCTTGTCCACACTCAGGCTGAACTTCCAGAGCAGGTCAGGCAACACTGCAGCAGGATAGCAAGAATCCAGTTATCTCAGAACCAAGGGTCTTGTTATTTCCATGGCCAGAGGAATATGGAATAGACAACACTAGGACACAGAGCTCAGGGGAAAAGAAGATGTCTTGCTGCTTCTCTGCTACCGCTGCTGGTACCAGAGGGTGGAAATCACAGGAGCCAGGTGGTGCTGGTGATTTGCTGACTTTCTTTCCCAAAGAAAGTGTCTGCTCTCTCTCTCTGTGGGTGCTCTTTCCCTTGCAGGGCTCCCTTCAGTGGCAGTAGCTTGGCTTTCCTGCTGGAGCTGGCAGCATGGACACATTCCATCTTTTTCTTTCAGCCCCTCCTGCCTGACAAACCCCTTGCGTCTGTCAGTGCTTAAGGTGCTGTCGGGATGTTCTGTGCTGGGTGATAAAGTGGCAGGTCTGGAGTCCATTGGTAATTGAGGAGCCTGACAGGGTCTCTGCCGAATTGTGATGGATGTGCACAGGTGAAGTGGCAAGTGGTGGTGGTGGGTGGAAGTGCTGGTGTGGTGGTAGAACCACAGCCGAGGCAGGGAAAGCAGCAAAAAGTTAAACAAAACAAAAAACCAACCAACCAAACAAACAAAAACCCACCAAAAAAACTACCAAAAAGCCAGAGCACAGCAGCCTTGTATGTAAGGGTTTGGAACTGGTACAGCTCCTTTGTGTCTCTGGAGGCTGATGGGCTGTGCAGTCCCATCCCCATGGATCCTCTCAGGCAGCTGCTTAAACCACATCAGTGGCCAAAAGTGATTTTTAATGGCCCTGCCCTTCCTCCACCTCCCTGCCAGCTCCGTGCCAAGGCATCCTGCAGGTACAGAGGCTGAAAGATGTAAGGTAAAACCTGAAGCCTCATTCCAGGTGTAGAGGGAACCTGCTGGGTAGATGAAGGATCAGTGAGATAACTGAGCAGGACATGGACTTGTTGTTGTGCTAAAAGGCTGTGCCATGCTTCGGTGAGCCTTGCTCATACCTTGGAGTTGGACACTGTCCCACCTGTATTTTCAAAATGCTGATCATGTATTCTGTGGCTTTTTTTAGGGTATTAGCAGTTTTGTTTATGGGGCTGGGTAAGCAGAAAAAAGGCAAGACTGTTAGAGAATGAAGCTGTGTTAGGTGCTGAAATGCAGATGAAAGTTTTTGAAATAACAAAGTGGATTGTAGAGCTCTGAATGTAATTATATAACCACAAGTCACGGGTTTTAAGAGGCAATAAATACCATTTGGGTCCACTTTCCTGCCATGGGTATGGACACTTTTCACTATCCCAGGCTGTTCCAACCCCATCCAACCTGGCTTTGGACACTTCCCAGGGATGGGGCAGCCACAGCTTCTCTGGGCATCCTGTTCCAGGGCCTCCCCACCCTCACATTGGAGAATGTTTTCCTCATCTGATCTAACCCTGTGCTCTGGCAGTGTGAAGCCATTCCACCCCTTGTTCCAAGTCCCTCTCCAGCTCTCTTGGAGCCGCTTTAGGGGCTCTAATGTCTGCCCAGACCCTTCCCTTCTCCAGATTGTACAACCCCAGCTCCCTCGGTGTTCATAGGAGAGGTGCTCCAGCCCACAGAGCATCTCCATGGCCCCCTGGACACACTCCAGCAGGTCTGCAATGGTTCAGTTTAATATAGAAAAGGGATCTATTTTCTGCTAGTAGAGTAATGCACTAAAAAATAATTGCTTTTAGTAACTTGTAGGTTTGAAATATTGATAAAAGTAATGACAGGTTTGAGCATCAAGGACCTCCACACACATCAGAGAAACTTGATGCTGATTTTAAAGATGCTAATGATATTTTTTTGATACTGTGACTCAAGAGTTGATCTAAAATAATATTAACGCATAGAATGTGTGTTCAAAGCATACTGCAAGGTTCTTTGATTACCTGGGGATATGGTTCAGAGTTGTCATCTAGCACCCATCCTCCACCTCAGGAAGTAGATTGTTTTTCATCTTGTGCTGGATACAGAGTGTGACAGGAGACAAGATGTGGCTCAGTCATTCAGCAGAATCAGAACCTTGTCTTGCAGACAACAGGTTTCACTAGTCTTACGGCAGGTTTCAGGGGTTTATTAGCTGAAAGGTGTGCACTCTGTGGAGTGTTGAAATACACATAAATATGTTGAATGAGACGGGCTTTACAGTAAAGCCTTGGTGAAACCACTAGTTTGAACCTTGGCACGGAAAAGTTGCTGGCAATTGTGCTGTAGGTCTGTGTTAGTTCCAGAATAAACAAGGTTGGAAGTGAACCCTAACACCATGTAGCTGGGAGAGGCAGTTTCCCTGCTGTGTGATGCAAGAAAATTCCTTGGTTCTTTCTCCTGAAGGTCTGTTTCTGTTGTCACGGGGATGGTGGTGAAGGCTGTGTGTGTCTTCCTGCTTGCCATTCTCCTCTCTTGCTGTGATGTGCCAAGAAATGTGACCAAAGCTCTGGAATTGTTGTGGACATGAGTTAGATCTCAATCAGAATGAATTGTAGACCTCTGGTGGGGAGAGCTAAGAGCTGGATTTTGCACAGTCACCGAGGAGACATAAAACCTTCAGCATCAAATGCTGTATATCAAAAGGAGTGTGTGTGGATGTAAGGCACAGAATCACTTGGAGCTGTTACGCTTATGAGGTACAAACTGATGAATAAATCCTGTGCTGGAAAAGCAGCTGCTGCTGATAGGAAATGTGCTACCCAGAGCAGAGCCCTGGCTTACATGGCTGGGCAGTGTCACTCCCCCAGTTACCCAGTCCTCACTGTGGCTGTGGCACATACAGATAGTTCCATTTAGCCTGGATAGTCTTTGGTAGCAGAGGTCTGGTTGTTGAGGCATGCTGTAAGTTAGGCCAGATAATAAAGATTACCTGTAAGCAGGTATTTTCCATCTAGGGTGTTTCTGGTATTGGTGTCCTTCCCCACAGGGCTCCTGTTTGCCAGAGCCATTGAAATGCAAACCGTGTGCTGGCTGACAGTGGATCTGGCTGTTCCTTTCCTGGTGTGTGTCTCACTGCTGCTGCCCTGATCTGTACAGAAGGGAGCACTTCTGTCTGGGGGAGCTGTGAGACATCAGCTGCAACTGCAGAAAATAATCAGCCGTTTCCAAGCACTGCTTTTCAGCCACTCAGGGTGTCTCTTCTTTACTAAAACAAAGAGAAATGAAGTGGATAATAAACCTTCCATATGTCAAAGTGAAAATGAATTTTTGATTGCAGAAAGACGTTCTGGGATTCTGAAAAGCATCTGCCACAAGCAGACCATCCTTTCCTTGGCCCTTTTGCTTAGGTGCAGGTTCCCCTGCAGCTTCTCAAACACAAGCCCTGTGGTCAGTGTAAAAGTACACGTTGGTATTCAGAGTTAGAGTTCAGGGAATCCAAATTCCATTCTCTTTTCCTGTGTTGCTGCAGGACCGTGGTACCATGGGGCTTATTGAACATCTCTCTGTCTCAGCTTACTCTTAGTTAAATGTTTTGCTAACTGAGTCTAACTAAGCAGATCTTTAAACAGCAGGGCTGCAGAAGAATAATGGGCTGTACCTGGTTCACTGGATTTTCGTGACTGGAAATACATTGTAGAGATTAAAATCTGACAAAAGGATCTGGTGTTGGAAATGATCCAGCGTCACTGACTCTGCTGCTGCTGGTTTGAATCACAGCAGGTGCTCTGTACATTTTGCAACCTACCTTTTTCTTCTTTCTGTAAATTCCTTGGAACGTGCCATTGCAGTTGAGACATTCTGATAATGGACTAATACAGAGAACTTAAACAAAATCCTTGGCAATGCTGCTTTTCTTTGCCTTCAGCTGGCTTTCAGGTTGGCTTTCTGTTATCCTGAAGACTCTCCTCAGGAACTCTTAAACACACAGAGCTGACAAGGAGATGACTTGCAGCAAGAAGAAACATCTCCCCCTGCATGGAAGGGATGCTCAGGTGTGTTGGGGTGGAGCTCTTTTGCTGATGCAAAGAGAGCATTTCTCTCAGTTCTGTTTCCAGACACAAGGTGGAGAGATGCCGTTCTGCAGCAGATGCTCAGGCGTGCATTCAGCAGGACATCTCTCCAACACCCATGTACCTTTCTAAGGAATTTCAGGGAGCACCTCCTTCCTTCCAGCTTACATGGTAAAATAGCATTTGACAGCTGGGGCTTTTATTGTGCCCCAGAACCAGGGATCAGATGGTGCTGAACGAGCTTTACAGTGTGGGGCTGAACGCAGGATGGTGGGATGAAGGGGATCCTGTAGCACAGGGAAAACACTAGAGGAGGGCTCTTACAAGAATTTCCAACTGCTGGTGAAGCAGCCTGCTGCCAGTGAGCCCTTCCCTGTGTCGTTTTAAAAGGAGAGACAGGAATTCTTCAAGCCACGTTCCAGCCTGGAGTTTCTTTTTAGGCAGCTGATGTCAATCCTACATTATTTTTACAAATGGATGCTGCAGGTTTTCTGTGCAGAATACCCACCTCAAACAGAGTTTTGTGAGAAATTACAATTTTCCCTTTCAGATTTTATGCTCGTGGCTGAGATGGTGTTGGAGGTGAGGTTGTTCAGATTATACTGCGTAATAACCCCCTTCAAAGTCTAATCCAGGAGATAAGTCTGTTGTCAGCACAGTTCTGGGGGGTTTGCTCTTTCTTTTTCATTATTGCCTCCTCCCAGGAGAAAAACAAATGGCTTTATCTACTTCTGAGTCTTATTCCTGCACAGATATGGCAGAATACTCCTCGTTGCTTTTGGCCAGCCACATTTTAAGGAAAGGATGATACAGTTGTCTGTAGTAATGACTGCACAGATGAATAGCACCAATCCAGTTTTTTCATCTAATTTTGTTAAACAGAAACCTTCATTTGGCTTAATAAAATACTTAAATAGAGCTGTATTCCTTAAAGTAGAGCTGCTTCCTTCCTGGAACTTGATGTAGTTGTATTTCAAATATAAAGTACTAACTGGAACAAAATGGTACAGCTTTGAGCGTGAACAAAGATGATGCATGTGATTGGAAATTTTTTATTGCTAATCTGCTGAGCTTCTGTTCAAAGCTCACAGTCTTCATCTGACACTCACAGAACCAAGCCTCGTTGTGAAATTTCTTCTGATATTTTTTGAAATCATAAGGGGAAGAAAATGAAGTACACACAAGCGTAACTCCCATCTCCTCACCAGGGGCACTGGTGGTGTAGTTTTGTGAGAGCCTCTTGCACCTAGTACTTGTGGCTGCGAGCAGGGGCTGAGCCAGGCTCCCAGGCATCACCTCTGCTTGGAAATGGTCCTGCTTTGCAGCAGGAAGAGTCTGGGCTTGTGCTGGGGATCACAGCCCCATGGGTGTGTGGTGGATGGATAAAAGGGAGGCTGGGCTGCACCAGTGCCTGTGGTCATTCAGAGCAGGCTCACCTTCGGAGGGGTGCAAAACCCTCACCCCAGCTTGAAATTACCAAGCAAATCCATTGCCAGAGAAACAGAAAATTATGCCACTTGCTTCAAAGAATGAGAAAGGAAAGCACTGCACACTTTCCTCATTTGCTCTTTTCTTTCTTCTTTTTTTTTTTTTTTTTTCCTTCCTTTACATTGAGGCAATAACTAGGGAGCATAAAGAGTGAAGAGATTCAGAGAATACTGACTGCATTGTTAGTGTGGTAGGACAAGGTATTTTTGGAGTGTTAATGCAGTGCTAGATAGAGAAAGGAAGTGAGGAGCTGGAAAAGAGATCCCCTGCTCAGTTTGGCATTGTGGTGCTGCTGGAAATCAGAAATCAAGTAACAGGATTTCACTATCTGGATCAGCCTCTGGCTGTGTGCAATATGTTCAGGAAATCACTTCCCATCTCTGCCTCCATTTCCTCAGCTGTCAAATGCACACAGTGATAACTGCCTGCTCTGAGTGCTCTGGCTGCATTAGAGCAATAAAACACTGAGGAGGAAGGAGTCGTAGGTGTGATTTATGAATCCAGGAAGGTCAGGCTGCACTGTCTGTAAACAGCTCAGGGATTCACAGAGTGAGGGAAGGGTCCCCTGAAGCTGAAAGGATGCTGATGCTCGGTACCTTGTCCATGCCCAGGACTGCCCAAGGGAGTGCAGCAAATCTCTCCAGCCCTGTCTGAACAGGGGCAGCTAAAACCAAAGTGGTTTTGTTTCTCACCTTCCCCGTATCAACCCCACTGCAGTGAGTCCTTGGAGCATTTGGTTGGGTTTTTTCAGAAAGAGGTTTTGCTTGTTCAGTTCTTCTGTGTGGATGTTTTATTAAGATGCTCTGCATGGGTGTTTCCCTATATACAGCAACTTATAACATGATTTTATACTCGAAGGCAATAAAATAAAACAAGTCAATGAGATAAGATATTGAGATAAACAATTAGGAGGAATGTTTATACGTAAGATCTTGAGATAAACAATTATGAGGAATGTTTATACACTGTAAGAGTCTCCTAAATTTGATAACCATCAATTGAAGCCAATATACCCCATGGTGCTAAAGAAAGAGGAAAGGAATCAATATTGCAGAAGCTTTTACAGAGAATTTATGAGCAGTTTGTTCAGGATCAGTCCATGAACTGAAGCACAGTTAGCACTATGCACTTACTTATGAAAATGCTTACTGAGAAATCCCTTGTTGAATTCACAAACTGTTTCAGGGAATTAAATTGGGAAATATGGAAATGGGCTTTTAAGATTTTTTTTTTCCATTCATTACTGTATATTCAGAAGAAGAAAGTGCTGTAATAAATTATCAAACTCCTTTGAGAAATGTGGCTGAATAGACAGTAACAGTGAAGGGTAGTCCCTGCCAAAGTTCTTGGGCATCCTTGCTCCAGTTTCTATTTTACAAGTGGGTTAGTATGGACTGGTTTCTGGTAGGAGTTCCCCCCAGCCCCTTAGGATAGACTTCCACTGTATTTAGGTACTTCCCAGTTCAGAGAAGATTTGCAGCATAGATAGAAACTCACATGCCTCAGTCACTGTCATCTTTCAAGGAGCTGGCAGCTATTTCCTATGTCACCCCTGATGCTTGCCTGACCTGCTGCTTGTTTCAGGTATCATTTACCATCAGTATTCCTCAGACAGTGTTGCTGTGCTATTTCCCTGCTGGAGAGTGCCAGGCACATGGGCCATCCCTCAGCCGTAGCCACGGGTGGCTCCTGTGGTGCTGAACCAGGGAGCTGATGTCTCACAAGGCCCCACACGTGGTCCTGCTCACAGCTGCGAACTGAAATAGAAGCAAGTAGGGAGCCCACATGGATAAGGTTTGATGGAATGAATTAGCAGGCTTTAAGAAATGGTTGATAGCTGTGGGTGGAGGAAGCCCCCAACACCCAGGCTAAGGTGAGCAGCACTGCTCATGGAAGCACAGGGGCTAAAGGGCTGTGAATTTTTACCTTCACTTTACACTCTCATCTCCCTGTTTACACACACAGACACAAAATCTATCTTACATCTCTTGTTCCTTCAGATGGCAGGATTCTTACTGAAGCACTCACGTGGCTCTGTGAATAGTCTTGTCTCCCTGTAATGAAATTTATTTATTGTGTGCACTATAAAGGTTTCAGTGAAAAGCATCAAGAATCAGGAAAATCTTTGGTTGAACAGATCATCATCTAAGTTGCACCTGTGTTGTTTCCTTTGCCATGCCTCCCTCTTATTTATCCTTATTTCTGGGTGGTTGCGTGTTGGAGCACAAAACTCCACAGCAGAACCTGAGAACTGTGTTTGGAGGATGTCCTTACCACAGCCCAGCTGGGGAGCCTTGACCTGGTTCTCTGAATGGACGTCCAGTAATTCTGGTGAAAGGAGGGGGTGGATCAGGCTTCAGACATGTGATGGGTTTGTTTCATTTAAAACACTATGGTGACATGATTTCTTATTCTTATGATTATTGAGTAGCCTCAGCAGTTTCAGGCTGCAGCCAAGACAAAGTTGGCTGGGTTTGTGTTAGGAGGATTATTCTGTTGAAATGTATAAAAGCATCTCTTACTTAGTCACTTCCATTTTGTGGTGGTTTGCCCTAGTCAGTGTCATCAAAGTGAAATTTTCTTGTATGTTTGCTCAATGTACTTCATGTTTTTATCTTCACCGTTTTCTCTCTGTTTGCTTTAAGGGGGTTGATTTCAGATTCCATCAGTAATTGTGGGAATTGGTGCTATTTTATTAATGCTTTGCAGATGGTGGATTTCATGTTTGCTCCTTGGACCTCCCTCTGCAGCAGCACTGAGCACTTGCTTGGTTCCTTTGGGTACTGCAGAGAGGTATTGGGCTGAAAACCAGTAAAGAGAAAACAAGACCAAAACTACACAGAAACTCCTATCTCTGCTCACTGGCAGTAGTTTTTGCCCCAAGGCAAGGTGACAGTGGCATGTCCTCACAGCAGGAGGCAGCTAAACATGATCAATATAGGCAATAGGAATATCTGCATGGCAGAGCAAGGGAAAGCCTGTGTTTATACTTGTGGTGGTACGTGGCATTTGCGAGCTCTCCAGCTGCCAGAAAGTGACCTGAGTAATGCTGTCAGAGGTCTCCAGGGAGAGGTGGGAGCACTGCACACCCAACCAAAAGGTGAGAGGAAAGCAGAGGATCCCCATGCTTCGTTTAAAAGAGCACAGGCTCCTTCTGGTCAGTGTTTGAAGTGGCAGCATTCCCAGGATCAGGCAGCCTGGGTTTTGACCTTTCTGCATGGCTGTTCACCAAATTTGTTTGTGATTTCTCTGAGCCACTTCTTCTCTCCTGCACTGCAGCATCTCCATCTGCGCCTACGAGGGCTCTGATGCCAGACTTCATGAGGGCATTGGTCACAGGCTATAATTTAGACATTAATAATCTCTCAGCAATAAAAACCATTACTTGGATCTCCCCCAGGGAATTGTCCAGTCCTTTTGTATGAGCACTCCTTTGTTCTCATCTCACTTCTAACAGTTGTCTTGCTAAAGCATTGTTTTGATGAATCATATGTATCAAAATGTGTTTTCCTCTTTCCTGTTCTCCCATTTGTTTGTGCTCTTTTTCTTCTTGTCAGTCTTATTAAAATGTCTCCACTTTTGCTTCCCTTTAAATGTTTCAGTAATTAGCAGTAGTGGGCACGGAAAGATTTCTGTCGATGTGAGCTGTATTGGTAAGTGTTTGACATGGCTTAATGAGTAGGGGAGGGGGGACAGTGGGGAGAGACCTCATTCAGCAGCAGCTTTCCAGCACTTCCTCAGTTTCCTGTTGGTAGGGAGAGCTTTCAGTCAGCTTTTCCAGCATTGCTCTGATTTTTAAACGCATGTTTCCCAAATCTGTTCCACAGGTGCCAACGAAAAAGCTGAAGAAATATGAGAGAGAGTACCAAACAATGCGAGAGAGCCAGCTGCAGCAGGAAGATCCTATGGACAGATATAAGGTAGGGAGATGCTATATGGGGATTTGGTGAATCCCACAAGGAGTGAGCTGTCTCCAGCAGTTAAGCAGAGGTGTGTGTACCATGCTCACCTCCCTGGGATGTGCCAGCTTAGGGAAGTGAAGGCATACTCATCCCCTTTCTTGAATAAGCACTTTAAAACTTTGGACTTAGTCTTTTTTTTTTTTCCAAGAATATTTCAATCACAATTTGTAACTCTTAAGACATCTGCAAGTAGCCACATATAATATTTTTCTTCTTTCAGTTTATATGTTTGTAGGTAACTCTCCTGCTGTTGCACTTTTACGGGAGATCTTCATGAGCTGCAGAAATAAAGGGTGATTCAGCTACAGAGACAGAAAGGAGAAAATACACATTGTTCTAGTGCAAGCTGTGTGCAGTGGCATCCACAGAGACTTTGGAAGATGAACTCTTCCTTGGCTGATACGATCCTTATTATTCATTCCTGTTTATACCAAGCTTCAGTAATTTTTTGTTAAGATAATGCCTGTTATGGTGGGACCCAGAGCTCTCCTGGCGTCCCAAGGTACTGCTGCAATAGAGTTAATAGTGATGGATATTCTTCTTCAGAGGAGCAGACAAAGAAGGTTCAGTCGTTAATATGATAGCTTGATAGTTCACAAAAAAAGAACAGTTCTTCAATTTTGCTAATCTTTACAATGTATTTGCTTTCATTGTCACAGCTACGTTCTGTTGCCATAGGTTTTGTGTGCTGGAGGCTCTGCCTCTGGACACTGACTTTACTGAGTGTTCAGGATCCAGTTATTCCTCACTCTGTTTGGAACAATTCAGTTTGCTCTAGGTGAAGCACTTTACTGCCCACTGCCCAGGAGAGCTGGGAACTGACATTTCTTACATATCCTTGTACTGTTTTCCTGCTGTTCTTCATTGTGCCTTAATATGTTGAAGTGCCATTGTGGTTGTTGTGGAGTCTGTCAGGAGTGTGGGGTGGTGGATAATCACACACAGAGCAACAGGCTTGACATGGCCTATAAACATAAAAAATCTGTGATGAGAGAGTGTGCCTTAATTCATAAATGTGACAAAGAAGATTACAGGTACGAAGTCAAACTGACTTTTTTTTTTTTTAAGCAAGCATTTGTCTGTAAGAAAATTATGTTTTAAGTGTAGGATTTTTGCTGTCAAAGGGTGGAGATTTTACTGTTTATGAGACATAGGAGTGCTGTAGCTGCCAAGAGCCAATAGCAAGTATGACCTATTTGGAAAAAACCACAACTGGCTGCTGATTAACTTTTAGCTATTTTTTTAGTGGTTCACTTATAGGACTGTGGAATTAAAGTAATGCTTAAAAAACAAATAAGGGTTCTTTAAAGCTCAGTGGAAGCATATTAGCTAGTTGATCCTGGTCAGTGGATGGTAAAGAACATTATCCCAAGCTGCAAATGAGGATATAGGAAGTGACTCTTGGGCCACTGTTGATGTGAGTCACTGTCACAGTCAAGATCACAGCCCAGGGTTTTGGCTTGTGCTTCTGAAACTCACTGTGGATTTTTTATTAAGCTGGATTGGGTCTGATCCTCTTAAGGATGCTGTGATTAGAGAGTCCCTGTAATAGGTTAGCTGCACATTAACTTCAAAGTCTGGACACACTCTTCAGTTGATGGGTGTCATGGAAAAATGCTTGTAAATGTTCTTTGTTCCTTGTCTTGCTTGTTAGATTTTATTGATATGTGAAGTTGAGGCTGGTAGGAACTGACATTTCAGGAGTGTTTCCAAAGGGCAGCAAGAAAATGTCACTTGTGTGGATCCTCCCAGGCAGCACACGGAGAGCCAGCCTTGCTTTTTGCTTGTCCTTTAAGAGAGTGCTCTGCAGCCTTCCTTCAGGTCCCATGTGGTCAGGGATGCATTTCATTTGGGCAGCACCTGTGCAGGGCTTCCAGCAGCCAGGCTTGCCTTGAGAAAGGATAAAAGCCAGGCTTGCCTACAAGCACAGCACTGCTGTCAGCTCCTGCTCTGTGGGCTGTGCCCCACAGCCCTACAACCTTGTAAATTATACACTTTCTCTCCCCCAAAACAAAGGGGGGGGTTTGCTGCCTTGGAAGGCGATGTTTCCTGGTTGGGATCACTGGAGTAGAGATCCCTGCAGATTGTTCCTCATATGGGTCAATAAGGAAAAGAGCTTTCAGTCGGTTGATAGTTTTTGTACAGTTTTGAGAGGTTTTGTTACCAGCAGAAATTTGTCAGGCCCACAGAGACACGGGCCCTTGGGAGCTGCAGTGCTGAAGGCTGTCTGAGGAAGACACTCCCTGTGACACAGCCCTGAGAGGAAACGCCTCGATGGCCTCTTGAGAGAGGGACAGGGGCTGGCTTTGCAGGGGCTGGCCCGGTAACCAGTTGTGTTTGCCTGACAGGTTAAATTCATGTGCTCCCATGAGCTGTATTAAACATGCAGCAGTTCCTGCCCAGCGTGTATTTTACATGTTGTGATTTGACTTACGAAAAGAACAGTATTAAACAGTGCCATGATTTTTGGTGTTTGTTTTGTTATGTATTTACAAGTATTATTTAGGAAAAGTGCAGGTTTTTCTGGACATGTTTTCACTTTATTTTCCATTGCTTAAAACAAATTATCACATTTTTGTCAGATTTTTTAAAGGTGCAAAAGTGAAATATGTTCTAAATTTTTGTTTGTCACCAAATTTCGTAACTTTTAATTAAATAAATTACAAATTTCCTGTAGAAATAGGAAGAAAACTGAGTTTTATATGCAGAAAAAATAGTAATAAAGTTCAGGTTGATGTTTTTCTAAATATTATGGAGTTTTATTTCTGTGTTTGAGAACGCCTCATGTAACAAGATTTGGGTTAACTTGATGAGAAATTTCCAGAAGTGAGCTTGGGAATTGATTTAAAATCAAGAGGATGCAGTTGTACAAAGAAGGGCTGGAGTTCTGCAAGCAGCTGTTCTGTTCCACCTTTTCCTCTGCCAGACTCCTTGTGCAACGGAGAAGTTGTGTGAATAAATGTGTAATGTGGATGTAATAGCCTTCGCCGTGTTTTGAAGGA
Organism: Sylvia atricapilla; assembly: GCF_009819655.1. Lineage (NCBI taxonomy): Eukaryota > Metazoa > Chordata > Aves > Passeriformes > Sylviidae > Sylvia > Sylvia atricapilla. The sequence continues at coordinate 7,862,331 of NC_089148.1, forward strand.
GAAGGAAAATTGGTCATTTTTATTCAGTCATGGCAACTGAATGTTAACCATCATGAGGAAAATCATGATGACTTCGGTCTGCTTCTTTAAAAAGCATGCTGGGGCACTTTGGGTAATGCTTCTCCAGAGTCACCAAACAGAAAACACAACTGCCTCCAGGAGCTTCTGTGTTGCTTACCACGAGAGGCTTTCCTGGATCACTTGCTGTAAAAGGTTTTTGGTTTTCTAGATGGAGGTTCATAGGATTTTCCTTTGGAGCTCCTCTGATATCAAGAGCCCTTTTCACTGGGTTTATGAAGACCCCAGTTTGCTCACATCCAGAAAGTGAATTTTAATCAGTGTTTTCATTCCATCATTGAGGATCTGTTCGCACTCAGAGGTCTGGGGTTTGGATGTCTTAATTTAACCCAGCCAGCAACTCGGGCAGCCTCTTGCTCTCTCCACCACAGGCAGGATGGGGGAGACAGTCACCAGAGTAACAGTGACAAAACCCATGGGTTGAGATAGAGACAGTTCAGTAGGTCAGGCAAAAGCTGTGTGCTCAAGCAAAGCAAAACAAGGAACTCAGCCACCCCTTCCCATGGGCTGTAGTTGTTCAGCCGTCTCCAGAGAGCAGGGCTGCATCACACATTGCAGTGACTTGAGAAGACAAATGCCATCACTCCAAAGGTCCCCCCTTCTTTCTTCTCCCTGCTTTACCTACTCGGCATGGTGCCATATGGTCTGGATGTCCCTTGGGATCAGTGTCTCCTCCCAGCTGGTTGTGTCCCCCAGCCCCCTCACTGGGAGGAGGTGCAAGAAGCAGAAAAGCCTTGGCTTTGTGCAAGCCCTGCTCAGCATAACCAAACCACCTCTATCCTATCAGCACCTTTTCCAGCACAAACCCAAAACCTACTAACCATCACCAAGAAAACTAGCTCTGCCCGAGCCAAAGGCAGCACAGGGTGTTGCTGAACAGAAAAGGAATTGCTTAAGGAGGTTGGTGACTCATTACGCCCCACTTGAGTGCAGCACAGAGAGGATGCATCATGGCCACTAACCTCCTCAGGAATTGCTCCTTGGTACAGCCTGGAAGGGAGCAGAGGGTGGAGTCCAGCCTTTCAGTCATCCTGAACTGAGGCTTGCCTACTGCTTTCAAGTTTGCCATCTTCTTTCCACCCAGTGTGTGATGGAAGGGAGTATCTCTCCTAAAACTCGTAACAAAATACTGTGAAGAATAAGCAACTTTTTTTTTTTTGTATTAGAAGTTTATTTATATCCTCTTTTCACTGTCTACACCAATGGTTGAAAGCAGTATTTGGTCTGTGACTTTACAGGAGGTAAGTTGATTTGTATTTGTGTGTATCAGCATTGTTTGTCCTCTTTGGAAATGCAGTATCCTCCTTTTAAAAGCTAACCTGAGTTCACCATCCACCTTTTGTAACCAGGAGGAGGAATTTGGGAAAGATGGATCTGTTATTTTACGGACTGTAGAAACTGAGCCAGACTGAGGAGAAGGAAATGGTTGTCATAGTAAATTCAGTGTTGTGGAGAGGAGGCAGGAAGCTGTCTGTTTACACCAGGGACAGCTAGCAGGTCTGACTAGTTGGCTGACACCAGTTACAAAATGCTGCCTGATGTGAGTCCTGCTGTTACAGACCAGCTCCATCAGTTGAACTTTGTCATTGCAAGCATAGTTCATAAAACTCTAAATATTCCACAGCCTATGGAAATAGTGTACTGCACATGAGGAGCATTGTTTGCTCTTTCTGTCTTTCTGTGTCCTGTTAGTTTTTATTTAGACTTAGGCAGACTTAAGAGTTTCCTCCTGAGAAGGGAGGCAGTTTTACAGTGCTAGACCTGGGGGGAGGAGCTGGAAAAGACAAACCAGCTAATTGGGCATACTGCCCTGGGTGGAGGAAAAGTAAAGGTGGCCCTGTGAGAACCTCTCAGCTGGACATTGAGATTTCGGTGAACGAGCTAAAAACATCTTTTAGCTATTGACTGGATGCCCAAGGTAAGAGATCTTTAACTCACTACCAATGTGCCATGTAAATTCTTGTTTAAGAGGAGGATAGTGCATCTCCGAGCACAGAGCTTGCTTACCCACTTCTCTGCGAATGCAAAGCAGGAACTCTCAACCTCACACTGCGTGCCTTGCTTTGCAGACACCAAAGCTTGTGGCAAAAATGGTAAAGCCAACTCGGTTATTTTGTGAAAGTCATAAGGTTTTGCTGCTTTCTTCCCCTAAGCAACATCACTCTGTAAAGGTATTGGTGCTGCAGAACCTGGTCTGAACTCAGGTCTCAAGTTTTAGGTGAATTCAGGTCACTTTCTGACAACCTGCAGAGCTGTGTTTATAAAAGTCAGCATTTCTAAAATGGTCTGAATGAAATACAGGAATAAAGATGTTTTAGATATTGTTATTCTTCTTATTATTATTGCTATTATTACTATTATTATTGACTTCAATTTGGTTTTACACTTGAAAGCTTATATTACGTTTACAGAAAATTTTTACTTTAATTTTTAAAATTCCTTGTTCCAAACAGATTACAGTGCATTTAAAATAAGAAAGATCCCCAGAGTTGTGTGTGTTTCAGCAGTAGTTATTTTCACTGTGTTAAGACAAAAGCATTTTATTTAGCTTCTGTACAAAACAAGTTACTCAAAGTATGATCTTTTGGAAGGGAAGCCAGCTTACTTCCCTGTATTGGGCAGTGCCTGTTCTAGTTACACAATAGGGTCACATTAAGGAGAGAAAATTTGTAGAGGTTTGACTTCCTGCCACAGAGGAACTTCCCACACATAAGAGACCTTTTTTTTTTTTTTTGCATCCTCTTAGAGCTCTTCTTTTTGTTTAAGACAAAAATGCAAAATCTGCTTGCAACAGAAATGAAAACTGTAACTTCATAGTTTTGAGTTTGGAAAGAAAAAGATATCTGAGCATAGCTGGTGAGTAGGAAGAAGTGAAACCGGTGAATAACGTACTTACGCAAAAAACCCACATTTTGTAAGACTGCATTCACAGAACAACTCTTGGAAAACCTTTGAAGTGCTAATATATATATTATTATATATCGCTGACTTTTACTGGTATATTTAGACTTTTACTGTTTTGTTTTGGAGAACATAACTTACCTTTTAGGCAAAACTAAGTAGTTTCGGAAATCTCAGCATAGAGATTATTGTTCTTCCACCTGTGAGTTTCTTTATGAATGTGGTGTTTTTCCTTGAATTTCCATAGTGCAGAGATTGCCTTTGCAGCCTGTTTTGGTATGAAAGATACACAGTGACAGAAAGCCAGCACAGTTTTTTTCTCTTAAAATCCATCTGGAGGAAGGCACCTCTGTCTGTCTCAACTTCTGAAAATGAGGACTTGTATTTGATGGTGAACCCCTGGAAGTCCACTGGCCCACAGGCATCTTTTGAATATGGTTCTAATTCTCAACTCTAGAAAACAGTCACAGATTTCTAAAAGACATGAATTATTGCTGTTCATTCTCCTGTTCCTTCTGTGCTTAATGCTCCAGACAGTCATTTCTGCCTGTGTGGAGTGGGTAGGGAGGGCAGTGAAGCAAGGGCCTGCAGCTCTGAGTTGTCCATGTTGTGTTGCTGTCACTGCCCCCAGCAGGTCCTGGAGATGAGCTCCCCTCTCCACCTGGCACTAAAGCCCACGCTGGTGTCAGTGGCACAAGTTACAGAGAAGTGCACAAATGGTGATGCAGGATGTACAAGCTGTACGGAGTTCCCTGCTAAACGCTGGTCTTTGCTAGTCCTGCAGGAGATGGGGAGTTGGCACTGCATCACCTACAGGTGGACTATTTTTATGGATCCCTGCAGACAGAATTTTGTAAAGTGGAGCAGGACAGCTTTCGACTGTGATTGGAAGCATTATTATGAGTAACTTTTAATTGGTCCCTGTTTGCTGCTGCTGGGTGGGATTTTATCTGCCGGATTTCTTTAGATGATGAGCAAGCAGAAACCAAGTGCTTTTGTGGAGAGATCAGTGTTTACTTTTGTCAGGGAAACACTACAATCAGTGTGTCACTTACACAACACAGACCAGTGGGATGTGAGTGGAATAGCTGCATTTGCACAGCTGGCTTAATTCACTGTTGTTTCCCAGAGCAGCAGTCCTGTCTCAGTGTGCACTCTCTCCTTCTAAGTGTTTCACACACACCATGCACTTGCTCGTTGCTCTTCATAAGGATTAACTTTCTTTCCTGGTTGTTCCTTTCTTTCCACAGAGGGAGAACCGCAGGCTCCAAGAAGCAAGCATGAGGCTGGAGCAGGAGAACGATGACCTTGCCCACGAGCTTGTCACGAGCAAAATTGCCTTACGAAATGACCTGGACCAGGTAATGTTAACAGAGCTGGCCCCAACTCAGCCTTGGCAACAGCAGCTGGAGGAGCCCTGCTTTGTGCTCAAGTGAAAGCATGGACACATTAAAAGTATAATTGTTTTTGCCTTTATTTTCCTGACAAACCTCACTCTTAGCTGCACTCAGCTGGATTTCCACATGCCATTCAGTGGGGTCTGGCCCAAGACTGATTGCATCTTCTCTGTTGGGGAATGTTTAGAAAATGTAGGCTGTAACCTTCAGGCAGATAGCAAAAAAACGAACATTTCCTTGAAAAAGGTATCACATACTGCAAAATGTCTGTGCGTATCTGTTTTTCTTTTAGTACAGCCAACAAAATCCAGAGATAACGAAGTGGCATGGCACCAAAAATTCAAAGGGCTCCTGAGTGTTCCCTGATAACTGCTCGTGTTCCCTGTGGAGACTGGAATGTGGAGGGCAGCAGCATTCAGAGCCCTTTGCCTCAGAGACAATGCTTTTCAGGGAACCACACATTCAGCCCTCTGTCTCTGCACTGCAGGTGCTTGGAGAAACTGGAATGAACACAAGAAAGGAGGAGAGATCTGTAGTTCCTTCAAAGCATATCCTCAACAGATCTTTCATCAAAAATATCAATGTAATCCCCAAGGTTTTTTTGTTCCAAGATGTTAATCTCATCAGTTTTCCATTCTTGGACTCTTTGTTTTCCTTTCTCCCATACAGCCTTATACACACTAAGCAATGAAGAAATCCTTAATCCATCTCTTCAGTTATGGAGATGGTGGAGCTGGTTCTGCTGCCCGCAAACACCACTAATGTCCTCAATAATCATAATTACTGTGGCAGAAAGATTATCTGATTCCACCACAGTGGTAGAAAACCAAACTTTATCTCGGACACAAGTTCTATATGATTCCCTGTTTCCAATGCTCTTTTCCCTCCTGTAATTTCAGCGAAGTCAGTGTTAATTGGCCACAACCGTTTCCTGCCCTGGGCCTTATTACTGAACAGGAAGGGTGCTGAGATGCCATGTGTGTTTCCCAGCTGGGGAACAGGCCTACAGAATCTGTCCAGACATTGAGAAATACATTTCTCTCCTGATCATCGGTGAGGACAGTGCTCACAACAGCAAAGCATTCCCAGTGTGTGACCACAAGCTTGGTCCTTCCAGAGGAAACTGTATTCTCAGTTATCAGGGTTCTTCACATAACACTCACCTGCACCAACAAACCATTTTATTTGGTGGTCCTGTTTGTCACTTGCACTTGTCTTTGCCTGAACACTCTGTAGGGTACAATGCAGACACCTGAGTATTTTACAGTTACGTTTTCCCTGCTTACAGACTAAAAAATGGGACGAGGTATTTGAAGTTGCACAGGAGGTAAATCATGCTGCCCTCACTTAGCTTAATACTGCTGGCAACAGAAACATTCTATACATCACTCTTTGTGCTAGGACATAGTATCTGTGCTTATGTGTCTTCTGGGCATAGGTAAACCATTGGCCAAAGGGTCCTTTTGCACAGTGAAACACAGTGAAATAATTTAGTAAATGGCTAACTGAAAAAAGAGTCTCATATCAAAAAGTTATGTGAGCCATTAGAGGGCGGGAAAAGGCAATGCTAAAACCTGAACGCAGTGTATTTCTGGGCTGTATATCCCAGTGTTTGCCCTGGCACAGATAACATCTGATTTATACAAGTGTCTGATTCTAGGCTGAAGACAAAGCAGATGTTCTGAACAAGGAACTTCTTGTAACCAAACAGAAGCTAGTGGAGATTGAGGAAGAAAAAAGGAAGCAGGAAGAGGAAACTGCTCAGGTAAGGCATTCTCCAGCTTTTCCCATTTAGTCAGTAAATGCGAGAAAAATGATATGCAGAAAAGTGTGGATGTGTTGCTATTGTGAAAAGGATTTTGTCCTCAAAATGCAGTTTCAGTCAAAAGTTTATAGTGCCAGGGTAATTTTTTTTCCCAAAGTACAGTTTTCATTGTTTTTCTTTACTTGAGCTTTGAATATTTAGTTTTTTGTAGCTTATCCTCTTCTAGATATTGTACTATTGCTGTCACTGGTGGTGAGCAATCTCAGCTAAGGAGATGTGATCAGACCTCTTAAATACCTAAATGAAGGAGGTGGAGGAGTTGTTGCCTTGTAAGAGCCCATTCTGGATTCAGCTGCTGGATCACTTAATAATGTTCCTGCCTGAAGACGCAAGAGCAGAAGAACAGGGATGAGGGCAGGGAGAATTTTGCTGACTACACCTGGCTTCATACTCGGTCTTCGTTCTGTAACCCTGTATATCTAACATGTATATTTTGAAAGTGATACCCTGATTCTTATTTTTGCTATTTGGCAACAGTGACTGCAGCAATTAATGTTAATTTGCTGTGCCTCTCTAAAATGGAACTCTGTTTGCCATAAGTAAGGCAGTGAGGCTTTTTCCTACTGAAAGGGCTCTTCGAGTGGAGTAGTTCTGAAGGAGAGATGAGTTAGCTGTGTTTTCACTCAGTGCCATAGACCCAAAGAGATTTTTTTTTTTATCCCTGTTAGGGAGATGAGAGTGATAGTGTTGAGAGATTCTTCTTATTCCATCTCCAAACAAACACACAGTCTGGCCAAACCTGCTGTGACGGTGTGCAGATAAACAAAAACTAAATCAGTAAAGCCCAGTAATTAGTAATGAGCTTTTTTGTGTTCTGTGGACCATGATGTACCACCATTTAACGCAGAATGGGAATTAAGTTACAGGAGAATTCTCTTACCAGGGATAAAGGGTCACAGTACAGACTGATTTGGTTATCACTGATATAATCAGTATTTGTAAACTGAGTAAATCAGGCAATTGTCTGAGAACTGGAATTTCATAAGAAGCAGCTGTAGAGCTGTTGTAAACACAGCAAGACACAAAGAAAACAATCTGAATTGGAGAAGTTCTGTCAGTGTACTGTGTAACTTCTCTCCTTCCATTCCTAGCTGAAGGAAGTCTTCAGGAAGCAGCTGGAGAAGGCAGAATCTGAGATCAAGAAAACCACAGCCATTATTGCAGAGTATAAACAGGTACCATTCCAGAGACCCTCTCTGATATTTCTTCTTTCATCCTGTTATGAGAGCTGAATTTTCAGCATTGCAGATCTCATCCTTCAAATAAGCTCCACCTTTCAGACTTTGGGAGAGCAGTGTTGTTGTAATTTGTCATAAATCTTCTTGTGGCTTTCCTAATAGTCTCCTAATTAGGCAGTCGGTAATAACCTGTCTTTCAGCTAATTTTAGTCCTGTAGGGTGAGTGCTTCTGTACTTTGTGACATAATGCAGTATGAACATCATAAACCAACTCATCCATAAAATGTCCCTGTCTCTGTGCTCTGGTTCTGTATTGAATACTGCTGGGTTTTTATCATTAGCAGCAGCAGTGGAGCTGTTATGGGGACATGATTATACCTGAGTGAGGCAGAATTTAAGAAATGTTGGTTCTAGCAGAAACCATTGTTAAAAAGCACACTAGGATAATGAACTTGACCTAAGAGACTGCTTTCTCTGCTCCAGATTTGCTCCCAGCTGAGTACCAGGCTGGAAAAACAACAAGCAGCCAGTAAAGATGAACTGGAAGTTGTGAAGGTGAGAACAAAGTCTCTGCATGGGGGATATTTCTAATACCAGGGATACAGAAGGAAACCTGAACTGTATCTTAAAGTACATTGGTAGCCCCACATGCATTTTTCAGCAGATGTAAACAAGGAAAGGGTTTGTTTCCTTTCACTGTTCCTTATCTTGCATCGGACAGTGTAGAACTCTCAAACTGAAGTGCATTTAGTACTTAGCTTTTCTTTTTGCTGTTAAAAATGTAGAGAAACAGTATTTACTTGGATGTTTTGATTAACTGGGCAAAAAAAGAAGACTCTCTAGAAGACAAAACATGTTGTTCCTCAAGTGTACACAGCAGAGGGAATGGAATTTGCTAGACTCGACAAGGTTTATATTTGAGTTTCTGTAATTTAAGTAGAATTGGTTTAAGTAATTAAACCAAATGACACAGCTAGGGCCATCCCCACAATATTCACAGGGGTTCCTCTCCCTTCTCTAAACCCCTTCCAGGAACACCTACATAAGAGGCAAACATTTCCTAATAAATAATAATAGTAGTAATAATAATTATTATTCTGAGTAGGCAGAGTTGTTTACCCTCTGCTGTAGCTTCTACATATTTCTTCAGTACTCAAGCTGAACTAGATTTGTTGCCTTTTAGTGACTTTTTAATGTTATTGATAATAACATAATTTTAGGACTGACGTTCCTATATCCTGCTGAAATAGCTCAATATCCTGTTTTAGTCTGTGCAAGCCAGGCCAGCTGTTTCATCTCTTCAGATTTAATTTACTCTTCTGAGTTGTGCTGACATAAATATTACAAAGCTTTGGTAGCAAGAGGATTCTAATATAAGAGCAAAGTTTCCATGCTTAGAGCATGCTAAGTAGATTTTAGGAATTTTTATACTGGTTAACATACCCTGGAAATCGTTCATGAACAACTTAAATTCTTTTCATGCCAATTATAAAAACTGCAGTACTCGATGGTTTGAGATTGAGGCAGTCTGACAAATAAAATGGCTCTTCCAGGAAGCACAGCAGCTCCTGTAACATGGATTAAGAATGAGCTTTCTGGGTATTTCAGGGTAAAGTGATGGCCTGCAAACACTGCAGTGAGATTTTCAGCAAGGAGGGGGCACTGAAGGTGCCTGCTGTAAGCACGGACAACAGAGGCATCGAAACAGATGATGAGAAGGATGCACTGAAGAAGCAGCTGAGAGAGATGGAGCTGGAGCTTGCACAGACCAAACTGCAGCTTGTGGAAGCCAAGTGCAAAATTCAGGTACGTGGCATCCAAGTACAGCAGGGTGGTCACCTTAACGTCATGCTCAGTCCAGAATTACTCTGAATCGTGCAAAAAATTGTTGCAAAAGGGAGCAGATACCTGCATGCCTGTGTATCTGAACTTTCAGAAAAAAAATCTGTCTGAAAAAGAAAAGGATGATTTTATTTGTGTGTCTAAATACCTTGTGCTGTTCCAGCAGTTTGAATGTCTTCTCTCGCCAGTGCCTGGGAGATTGCAAGGGAGGTGCCAGACTGCAGGGACTTAGTGCGAAGATGCTTCTTTGTTAATTAGGTTTCGATCAATTCTGACTGTTCTGCTTTCTTAGGAGCTGGAGCACCAGAGAGGAGCCCTTATGAACGAAATCCAAGCTGCCAAAAACTCTTGGTTTAGCAAAACGCTGAACTCTATCAAAACGGCCACGGGCACACAGGCAGCGCCGCAGCCCCAGCCGCCCGTGCCTCCCAGAGAGGGCAGCACATAGTTCCAGCCACAGCCGGCACCAGAGCACAAAGAACAACACACCTGAAACCTTGGAGGATTCTTCCACTGGTCTCTCCTCCTGGGCGAAGGACAGTGAGGCAGGAGTGCAGGCTTGAAGTGAAATTCTTCAGTGTTTTTCATTAATTTTCTGATGTGACCCTTTTCAAAGGGGAAGGAAAAAAAAAAAAAAAAAAGTCCTGGTTTATGTTGAATTCCTGCTTCCCATACTGCCTTGCTGAAAGCCACGTTCTGATACCTTCATACTTTTACACTTTATTTTATATGACTAGATGTTAAATAAATATTTCAAACCTAGGTCTTTAATACACATCTATTTGAAATTATTTTTGTCTTGCATAGAAGGTTTTTCTTCTGGAGGAAGAGAGAGAATGGAAAATGTACAGTACTGCAGCATAATCTCTCCCTAGAAAGCACAGTGTAAGACATTGAGGATAACTTAGGCCCTGGGACCATCTCAGAAGTTTATCACAGCAACTGTGTCCTGCAGAGAAGCACTTTTTGTAAAGCTTAGGCCATAGCAAAGATAGCCTTGTGCTCCCCTGGCACAATTGCTATGAGCTTCCCTTACAACTTCTTAGTTTGGATTGTTTTTTCTTCAGAAACACAAGTGGTGCAGTTTTTTAAACACTGTTGTTTAAAGGCTCTTTACAGCTCAACTGGAATTTAACAAAAAGTTCCCCAGTTCCCTTTTTTAATTCCTGTTTATATTAAGAATTCCAAGGAATAATTCCTTCCACTGAGGTAAAGGGAGAACCGTTTTGACACTTATTTGATGTTTTTGCTGAGAAGCAGAGTGGAGACCTTGCATGGTTTTGACCTTTTGTAAATCCTGTGCAATAAAAGGGTAGGTTTTATGAATAAAAGTAACGAAAAACCTTGCCCCCTAGGTCTATATTCAGATTCCAAATTTGACACAGAAATGAGGTATCAAATCAAACACCCAGGAGGTTTGTGCTGCACTGATGAATAAAATACCATAGAAACAAGATCTGTTGGCTGGAAGTGTTTGGTTAGGAAACACTTCATTGGTATTACTTATTTTTATAAAAACAAGCATTTTCAAGTGGAATACAAGCCCTAGACTTTCCTGTGGGGGTAGGCATCTCTGGTTGTGAAGAACCTGTCTGGTTGTTTTATATCTCTTAAGGTAAGAAAGTTCAAAAGCATTTGTTCTGACTAAACATAGTGTGTTCATAGAAATACTTATTTCATGGAAAATTAAACTATTGCTTGAACTGATGGAATATTTTTTTAATTATACTTGTCATGTCTGAAGATGGTCTTGCAGGTAAATGTCATTGCTGGACTAAATGTTGTGTATTAATTGTTTCATTTACAAGATTTTTCCAGGGACACTAGTTCTGTTTTGATCTGTTGTTTTGTTGGTTTTTTTTTTAATTCTAAGGAATGCCATACATTGTCGGTTTTGTACAATAAAATTTAATAATAACCATCTTGTGCTTTGTTGTCAAGCATAATTGTGAATTATCTTTAACAGGGTAGTACAAATTTAATGTTACCAGTGCCAAAGGAAAGGTTCTAAAAGGCAGTCAGTCAGCTGACAGTAGTAGAGATCAAAATATTATCACCATCCTCACACAATTCTCTAAGAATAAGGGGTTAAAACAGTTTAATATTTTAAAATGTACCTTCAAGAACAGTGATTATCTGGAATTATTAATACAGTGAGGAAGAAAAGGGGAAAAGCAGAAGGTATTTCTTTTGCAAATGTTATCAAAGGTCCTTTTTCCTTGTCACTGTCTTGCTCATAATATTTGCATAAATGTTTCCATTCTCTTGACTGACTAGTGTTAGTCATTCACTTACCAGTTCGCTTCACATTCAGAATGTGAATCTGAACTCATAATAAATCTGAAGTGACATTTAAGAATATCTGGTGAACATCTGATTGTTGCATTTGAGTACTGTGCCCACAAGGGAAACTCGTTATTTGACAAATGTCTGAATTTCTCATTTCCATTTATCTTAAATCATAATTACAATTGGATTTAAAACCATGACTGGGAAAGTTCAGTAAGAATGAGTAGGGAAATGTGTTAGGCTGTGATTCCCCGAGCAGATGAGTTAAGAGCTCCTTCTTGCTCACCCCTCCAACTCCCCATTGTACAGTCCTGTCCCTTGTCCTTATTGTGTGTGTACTGGAGATAATTAAACAACAACAACAAAGATGTGGGTGAATTTACCCCCCTACAGTTCATCTTTCGTCAAGTGAATGAGCTAACTCACCTCAAGGGTCCAGTGAGTGCAAATGGATCATGGGAGTGGGACTTTCCAAGTCCGTCAAAAAGGAACTGGTAAATGAGATCACCAGGTTTCACAGAATGAGCTTTCACAGGACATCTATTTTCTCAGTGTAGCTGCTTTCTGACTTTGGAAGTTGAGTTTCAGGAACAAAACCACATTTGCTACTTGCTAGCCATGATGATTTCAAACCCTTTTAAGGATGGAAGTTGGCTTACCTCACCCAGAGGAAGTTTCAGAAAGCAATGACCCTAAAAGCAGTAAACAATTTCCACCTTCCTGCTGTAGATCCGAGGTAGCATTGGTAGCAATGGCATTTGCAAAAGTAGTATTTAGGTGGAAACTTGCAACTTCTCAGCATTACTGAAAGAGTAAGAAAATAGCTCTATGGCATCTTGAGGAATATGCAGAATGAAGGAAAGGAGCAGGAATCCACGATTAAACCAGGCAAGCTAAAATTCTATCTGCTGACTATAGATGCTACTGGGAAATTTAGTTTCCTGCAAGAAAAAAGGTCTCTGTGTGACAGAGATACCTACACACATATCCTTGGTGGATTTGTCTGGGATAGCTGGGTTACTGTTCAGCTTTTCAGCAGGAAATACCATCAAAGTCTCACTGAAACTGTTGTTTCCATGTGGCACTGGAACAGCTAACATAGCTCCTAAGTCTGGAGTGATCAACCTTTTTTCCCCTGAGCCAGTAGTAAACGATGTGTTCAGATCAAACTTTTATTAAAATTAATTTGAAATTTATATATATATATATATGTGGAACTAAAGCCTATTTTTAAATTTTATTGAGAATACACCATTCTGAAATAAAGTCTTTACTTCGATTAGGAACAAACCTCCAAAGAATATTTTTACTACAGCTTTTATTTTGTTGGACTATAATCTGTTCCAGAGATGCCCAATATGAGGGGCAAAAAAACATCAAATGAGTCCTTCTTTTGATTTTAAAAACTTGGTTTTCCTTTGACTGTAACACTTTACAGGCTAAATGAAGCAAGGCTGATTTAGTTACATGGTACATTTGTGAATTAGTCTTGTATTGTCTTTGTGAACCAAACTTAATATTCTAAAGTAATAGGACTTACTCCACTCAGTTTATGTTTCTAAATGTACCTGGAGAGGAATAAAAAGAAAAAAGACAGAAAATACCATGGGTAGAGAAGCCAAGAAACTGCAAAATCCCTGAGGTGCATCTGCATCAGGGTTTGGCAGAACCAGCCTCAGGAAAGGTAGTCAGCCATGTATCAGTACTGCCAGTGGGACAAACCCGCCCTTGTCCTGTCCATTAATAAGGATTTAATTTGCTACAGCTGAGTTACATTGCCTACGACTAAGTTAAAGTGCTTGCAGTAAGGTAAGCAGTATTTTTTTCTTTGTTAGACATTTTAAATGACTTAGTTGGCCCTTGAAATTTCTTTTAAGGCAAATGATCATGTCTGTCACTGTGTTAAGGACAATTTGAAAAAGACCCAGCCGTTTACAAGGGAAGATGGAGATAAAAAGTCAAGAACTGCAGAAGTTCAGTCCCTTCACAAAGCATGAAGTATCCCATTGACTTCAGGGCCGTGATGCCACTCATTGAATGAATGTGCCAGTTTAGAAAACAAAAATCTGCATTTACTGGCACCAGAGTTTCAAAATTTGGAAGTCACATGCCATGCTTTCTCCACAGAAAAGCAGGGCTGTTCCATTCTTTATATTAAGTAGCTGCAGTGAAATCCATTAAACTACTTGTATGTGTGGGAGAACTACAATCAGACAATTTTCATTTACTCAGAGGATTTGCATTTGCTGTTAGACTCAGGGATAATTGGCAACTTCTGCATCATCTCCTAAGCCTAAACACCCTTGTCTTTGAAACCAGAAGCACTCTTACCTTACAGTGCTGGTGTTCTTCCAGCTGCTAGAGAGAAAAGCGTAGCTGTCAGATGGATTGATGGATTGTGAAGAGAGCAGAGGTGTTCCCCTCCGGTCTGAGGGATTGCTGTGGCTGACGGGCACTCCCTGTCCCTGCTGGGCCCTGCTGAAGGGGCTGCTGTGCAAAGAGCTGGCAGCACCAGAGTGCAAGCACAGAGGTTAAAACTAATTTATTTGTCTTTTCTGTTGTGCTAACATCCTGCTGGGAACTGTCCCATTAGCTCCTTCCAAGTAATAACCCTAAGGGGAGACATGATGAAATGCTGAAGTTTGGATCTCTCAGGTTTTAGGGGAGGTGTCACAGCAGCCTTTAGAACAGAGCTAATCCACAGGTGGCTTTTGAGAAATGCAAGGAATTTGCAACTGGATAAATAATGCTCAGCATTGATCAAGACCTTATCTTTCCCAGGTCAGAAGTCTACACAATTTATTTCAGGATTGTGATTTAACACATACAGGTCAATTCTCTAGGAATACAGGGCTCTCCATTTCTCCTGGGTCCCAGTGGCTTTGCTACTGAATGTATTTCATGCAATTTTTACCTGAAAAAAAATGGGTAGAGAATTAGGATATTACTTTTTATTATTTTCTTATTCAGTGGGACTTGCTTTTATTTAACCTGTAAAGGAATATATATGTATCTTTGGAGAACTATATCTTACATATAGAATAATATTACATTTAGAATAATATATAAGGAATGGAACGACAAGGGGATAAATACATCAAAAGGATTTGGTATCATAAATTTCACTTGTGATTTGATACCACCAAAATCCTGGGCTGTACTAATTTCCTTACAGTTTCTCTTATTTCTGTATTTTATATAATACATGGATGGTACTACCAATGCAAACCACAGCAGGTGTTCCCAGATTTTTCTTCAGATCACAATTCCTGTCTTTCAACAATCCCTGGGTTTGCAATTCTGCTGTACCACGCTCAAAAGCTGTGCCAGGAGCTCTCCTGAACCTTGGGAACTCCTGCTTTCCCATGGAAGAAGATTCTCTGGCTTCTTTGACCTGGGAAAAGATGACATATGAATGCAGAGAATTTTATAATCGAGCATAATCCATCTCCCTCTGTGTCTGCCATTAAGGTGGATTCACTCCAGCACACTGAAAACAGAGCAGCTTCAAATCTCTGACTCCATGACAATGAAGTTTTTCAGATTTGGGGTTGCCTTTGTGATTTGGGTGTGCCCCAAGTTCACAAATCCTTAAGAGTTAGGAAAAAAAGCATCACAGAGAGGTCAGACTTCCAAGTGAGAACCATTCAGTACTACCACTACTTGGGTAACGCATCCATGTATTATATAAAGTACAACATGAAAATATAAGTGTAATGCTTGTTATTAAAAGTGCAATTCAATGTACATGGTCACAACAAATGTTTACTTTTTTAATTGTTACAGAATTGTTCAGATCAGTACCTTGTTATCATTGTGTGAACGATGCCTTGTAAAATAAATGGAGATGGAAAACAACTTGGGAATAAGATGCTTATTTTCCTAAGCCATTTACTTAAGCAGCAGCTTAGATCTGTTTGCAGGAAGAAGCAGCTGCTGTGTCAGGTTTTATGACGCGGTCCTCACCAGCAGCTCTGTTGCAGCGGGGCAGTGACTTGGCAGGTTGGCTGTCCAAAGGGGGGCGCATGCTAATTCCAGCCTGTTCCTTAGGATAATGTCCACAGGGAGCCGTGCCCCAGAGCTCAGGGCTCACCCCGCTCCCCTGCTCCACGTGCCAGTCTGAGGTCGCCAGCACAGAGAATGCTTTTCCTAAAGGTCGGTGGTACAGAGCGATGGGACAATAGCCGTGCTAAAGCACTTCATGCTTCCCTGGAGCGCACAAGCCTTGAGGCAGCGTGCCTGCAGGAAGAGACACGGGGGATGGCAGCAACAGCAAGAAACTGGAAAGTGACTACTGAGAGAGAGGCAGGGCTGAGCAGGAACAGGACAGAGCAGAATGTGCAGCAGTCAGAAGCATCCAAACGCATTATAAAACCATTTTTCCATGCGAGCAACGGCTCTAGGAATTTTTTTTTTCTATTAACTGAGATGAACAGCCGTTGTTCCCAGATAACAGCAAAAGCACACAGCACTTCAGGGGAAGATAAGGCAAAGAGGGACAAAAGCTGAAGATTAAATTTAGCAGCCCTACCATTTTGTATGGATTTACCTCCACATCACTATCTAATGCCTTTGTCAGGAGAGGAGGCAGCATCCAGAGGATGTTGCAGCTTTCTGCAAAGGAGAGCTGTGTGGAGCTTGTTTTTACATGACAGGAGAGTCAACTCTTCCACATGGAAGCTGCCACTCAAAAGGAAGACACTCAAAATGTGTACAGAAATGTTCGTCATTTAAGGAAACTAAACAAACACTTTTAAAAAAACCACAAGGAAAAAAGCAAATTACAGGCTCACTTCAAATGCATTTCTATGCTAACAAAAGCATTTCTTCCTCTAGCCAGAACTTGAATTAGAAAGCAATACCAATTTAAATTGTAAAGATAAGAGCACCTGCTAATACAAGACCACAACTGAGTATGGAGAAACTCAGAGATTAGTGGCTAAATTAAGAAACACAAAAATTTTCCTTGTCTCAGTTGCTGCTACACAGAAAAAATTATAAGGAAGTAATTCCTGAATAAGCAACTGCCCTTAACCAATTAAAAAAAAAATAAAAGCCATAAAAGTAAATTCCAGCTGACCATATTGTATTTCCTGGATAAAATCAACTCTCCTGTCTCCAAATGCTATTCCTGAAGATGGTCAGGCTTAATAGTCCTATGAAAACTTAGAATAACCACAATTAATTTTGCAGATCTTTTCTCCACTGCAGATCCTGAAGCACTGCAGCAGAAGGTTATAATAAACACCTCAGTACAACATCTGTTAAAAGCGCCTTGGGGAATGCCAACTTGAACATAAATCTTTGGCTTCAGGGCTTCTATGAATTCATTTTCATCAAATTTCTTCTTCCCTCCCCACCTCAACAGATCTCTTTGCAGGTTAATTCCTGGATGTTCACTTCAGAAGAGGAAAAAACCCAGACCCTAAGCCCATGTATCAGCAAATAAGCTCACATTCCTGCATTTGGTAAAACAGGTGTTATGAACAGGCACCTTGTTCTAGACAAATTGACTTTTTCAGCACTGAAGGGCTGTGTTCGGCCTTGGGTTACACCGTTTATAAAGGACATCTGGGGACAAACGCTGCCTCTTACACATTCCTGCTGAAAGAAAGAATGTCATTGCCTTACTGTTTTTCTTCAGGGAAAATTTAACATCTTGTAGGGCTATAGAAACTTTTTTTTTCTGTTGGTGCTCACTATGCTGATTTAGTATAAGTGTTAACAGGCATGTTTTTCTTTAGATGAGGAAAATGCTTAAAAGAAATTTTGGTAGCGTTACACTAGCATGTTTTTACATGCGTATAGCCAAATGCTCTGTAATAAAAGCTGTATTTTCCTTTTAGATGGCTTGATAACTAAGTCTCTTACTCACAAAGTCACTCCCAGAGTTAACATCGTGAGATTTCAGGTCAGGAAGAATTTCCAACACTAACTTACCCTCTGGGTTTGTTGTGGAAAGTTTATTATGCATTAGTTGTGGGAGTCTCCCTCCGCGGTGGTTTGTGTTGAGGGCATAGTGCCATCTGCCCAAATTCTATTGGATTTGGTTGGTTTTTAATTGATGAAATCTTAGAACTTGAAGGCTTAAACCTTGCTGGAGTTGATCTTGGAGGTTTTTTCCAACCTTAATCACCATGAAAATGAGGAGCAGACACAGAACAGGGCACTTTTAAGGCCGGGAACAGATTTCTTCCGCATTGATCGCTATTTACCTCCACCACATGAGCCCGATACTCTGCCCGAAGACGGAAAACACCATTTTAATTTCCAAAATTATTCTAGGACCTTGAGAGCTTAGGAGGCTCTGTCCTAAAATGAGGTGGAGACTTCTAAGCCCCAAACAGAAAGCCAGCCCGTGCCCGCCTCAGCCACGCCGGTCCCTCAGCGCCCTGGGAGAGGGAAAAACCCCGACCGTCCCTCAGAGCCCAGCCTGGGGAGAAGCTCCTTGTGGTGAATGTAATGGACAAATTCGTGTATATAATAGTGTATCAAAAAAGTTTGGTCTATTAAAAGCAACTCGAGGGTGTATCTGAGATTCCAAGGCCTGTGGTGCAAGCTGTGAAACCACAAAATTCGCAAGTTAGGCCGGACTGGAGATGGAGATTCATCAAGGATGGGCCTCCACAGCTGCTGACATCTGATATCAATCTTGGTGGGGGATCCGGAGGATGATCAAATCAGCACCCCAAAGGAGAAACCCGGGAAGACTATCAAATCATCTTTTCGTACTTACGGGAACCCCTTTCAAAACCTGGCTTGGAAGTAAGGGAATACATGAATATTTGGACTTTCAATGGACTTAGCCTCGGGATAAATAAACTGTATAAAAACCTGTATATACACCGAGACCGAGTATGTGTGGTCGAGGTTGGATGGTACCTTTGTTACTGTCACTCTGCCCACCCACCATTCTATCGCTGTTGTCCGATTTCATGGTGGCCTTTCAATTTGATTTTGGAAAAATTGCTAAATAAATTCTTTTATTTTGAATTGGCTTCTAATACTTTACAACATCCTGGTCCCGCCCGTCCCTCAGAGCCCAGCTTGGGGAGAAGCTCCTGGTCGCATCCACCCGTCCGTCAGAGCTCGGGGCGGGGAGAAGCTGCTGCTCCCGCCGTCCCTCACAGTCCTGAGGGCGGGGATGCTCCTGGTCCCGCCCGTCCCTCACAGTCCTGAGGGCGGGAAAAAGCCCCCGATCCCGCCCGTCCCTCACAGTCCTGAGGGCGGGGAAGCAGCCCCCGATCCCGCCCGTCCCTCACAGTCCTGAGGGCGGGAAAAAGCCCCCGATCCCGCCGTCCCTCACAGTCCTGAGGGCGGGGATGCTCCTGGTCCCGCCCGTCCCTCACAGTCCTGAGGGCGGGGAGAAGCTGCTGCTCCCGCCCGTCCCTCACAGTCCCGAGGGTGGGAAAAAGCCCCCGATCCCGCCGCCCCTCAGAGCTCGGGGCGCAGAGAAGCTCCCGCTCCCGCCCGTCCCTCAGAGCTCGGGGCGCAGAGAAGCTCCCGCTCCCGCCCGTCCCTCAGAGCTCGGGGCGGGGAAGCAGCCCCCGGTCCCGCCCGTCGCTCGGAGCTCGGGGCGGGGAAGCAGCCCCCGGTCCCGCCCGTCAGAGCCCTGCGCGGGAAGAAGCCCCCGCGGCCGCCTCCTCAGGGGCGGAGTGTGCCGGCCCGCGGCGCTCGTCACTTCCTGCGGCCGGAAGATTCCAGAGGTTGCACGGGGAGCCGCCATGGCTGTGGCGCGGGAGGAGGTGAGGCCATTCCCTGGCGGGGCCATTCCCTGGCGGGGCCCGGTGCGAGGGGCAGCGGTGTGGCCCGGCTGGGAGCCCTCAGTGCCCGCCTTCGCTGAGGGCTCTGCAGCTCTGCCCCTGCGGCGCTGCGCCTGGAGGGAGCTGTGCCATCCGCCCAGCTTCCCTTGGGTTCTGTTGCTTTTGAATGTATGAAGAGTTAAGCACTGAAAGCTTAAATCTTGTCTGAATTGATGGTTTTCGGGGTCGTTTTCAGTCTCGTGCTCTGAGATGGCCGTGGTTGAGCAGGGGAGCTGTACGCTTCCAGCCCGACCCATTTTGTGAATTAAGATTCTGTGGTTGTACATATCTGCGGACAGGGGGTGAGGAAGGGATGATTCCGTGCTTTACTGGCTGTAGTGGGAAATTAAACTACTGACGTGATAAAACTGAAACTCTAACATGTGAAACATGTGAAATTGTCATAAAAAGCTGTGAGCCCTGAACACAGTTTAACTAATGTATACGTGTGATCCTTTGTCTTTGAACCAGTTGCAGAAAGATTTGGAAGAGGTTAAAGAACTGCTCACAAATGCCACTAGGAAGCGGGTGCGTGATGTCCTTCTGGCAGAGAAACAAAAGCTCGAGCTGGAAATCAAGAATCAGCCTCCACCAAAGCCAAAAGATGTGACAGAGGAAGAAAAGTCATCGCTGGGAGGGTACACAGTGAAAATAAACAATTATGGTAGGATTATTTTTCTAGAGCTCCAGCATCTCGCTGAAGAGATGGCAGGGTGGCATTACTGGGAGTTAGAGTTGCCACTTAGCATTTTAGTGAAGCCTTAAGTGTTTCTTCCACAGTGGAGACCCCACTTTAAAGGCTACCACGTACTTACCTTGCTGTCTAAACCCCAGTGTGTATTGATCATGTTTGTATGCTCGTGTTTGGTGCGATGCATTAAGGATCCTTGCTGTACCAGCTGGTATTTTTCCATTGTTTAGTGTTTAGCAGGAATGAAGGAGTAAGCTTTGGCTTCTCTGCTTGCCATGTAGGTGAGAGGAGAGGGAGTTGCTCAAGATGCAGGGAGTAGGGGAAGAAGTGGGTCAAGGAAACTGTAGCAGAAGCAAACAGCTGCCTCTGAATCCCCATGCACATCCTGGGTTGCTGTCTTTTGACCTGAGCTGATAAGTGGGTTTTCTCAGAATTTGCAGGGATTAGGGAAGCTACATGGGGGAACCTCTCTTTGCTCTCAGGTTATTCCTGAATAATTCATTCTTTTCCTTTTATCGGTCTGAAAATTGCTTCAGTAAGGCAAAGAGCCTAGTCGTTCTAGGGGGCTTTGTGGAGGAAGTTGGAGTGCATGAAGCTTATGGAGGAAAGGTAGAACTTAATCTCTTTTTTTCACTTCCAGGTTGGGATCAGTCAGATAAGTTTGTTAAGATATACATCTCTTTAAATGGTGTCCAGAAGCTTCCAGCTGAGAATGTGCAGGTGAATTTCACAGAGAGGTGAGTTCATCTTGTAGCACAACAGGAATGCTGAAATGCAGGTGTGTTAGATCAGCCCTTTTTTTCCCCTCCACTCCCTTTTTTGTTTTTTTAAGCTTCAGCTGTATTAGCTTGTAGCAGCCCTTGAGGGTATCAATGTGTTTTCATTTGACAAGTCCACCTCACTATGCTTGAGGGGGTGTATTTGTGCCCTGGGTATTCGTGGTGGTAGAACTGAGGTGCACATTAAGGAAATTGGATTTTCCGAGTTCGTAGATAGAAAGGATCCTAAAGATCTTGATTTGTTGTGAAGTCTGGATTGGTCCTTTTAATTTCTCTGTTAAAATTGAACTGAACATTTTGAGAGCCCTGGGAATAAAGTAATTCAGGCCTGCTGGCCTGCTTTCCCAAGAAATACACCTGCTAAAGAGTTTTCAGACAATGTAGTGATTGGAATATTTGTGCCTTTCCTCCCTCCGCTTCCTGGGTCCAGGTCGTTCGATCTGCTAGTGAAGAATCTGAATGGGAAGAACTACACTATGACCTTCAACAACCTGCTGAAGCCCATCTCTGTGGATGGCAGCTCTAGAAAGGTCAGTTCACCTTGTCTGTTAGAGGTGATTTAGGGCCCTCACAAAGTATCATGTTCACTGCCTGGCTACTTCAGGAGACTCAGTTCTCAGTCCCTCCCTTGTGCTGCCAAGTCTCTGCACTGAGAACATGAGTCTTACTAACCTGTGATTGTCATAACTGCAGAATTAGTCTCTGGAATCGTATTTCAGGAGATCATGTCTGCATATTTAATAGCTCACCAACAGGATTTCAGAAATAATTAAGCAGAACATGCCACCAAGCATTCATTTGCATCCTTTTGTGCTTTTAAATACCTCTAAGAAATTCTTTGCCATTTTAAGAGATTTGCCAGCAGGCTGAAATCTTGGGAAGCTTAAATAGGCTTAATTCCCAAAGCCAAGTCTGAAACCTGCTCTGCCTTAGTAAGGGTGTGTTGCTCCAGAACCGAACACTGGTGTAGTGGTTTAACCCTAGCAGGGGGTTAATTTTCTAAGGGAAAAATCGACTCTATCCCAGCTAAACCCAGGACAATTAGTAACATTGCACTGCTGCTGACGGGTGATTCCCACACTCTGCTACTGTGGCACCTTTCCAGGCTTAGAGACATGTCAATACCTGCTGTGAGTTCTGTGCTGTGCTTGGTGGCATCGGATGTGAAGAACTATTGATTCAATTGGAAATCAGCCTAAAATGATTACAGAGTGAAATTAAACCAGCTGAAATAAACGAGAGTGATGCTCTGGTGATTTTTAATACAGTGTGAAAGCGAGCAGTGGTCATGTACTTGTTAAGCCAAGCTAAAGCTGCAGTAGACCCTTGTCTGCTGTGGCACGCAGGAGTTCTTTGTGAAATTTAGGTCAGGGTTGCAAGTCAAGAGGCTTTGTAACTTGAAAACATGTTGCAAGGTTAAGCAATACCCTAAAACTAGTTTCTTGTCCTTGGAGAATTAATTGGAGGAGGCTCTGCCTGGACTTGGTATGCTTGGAGAAGTCTAGTAAATATAGTCACTCTTCACCAGGCAGTCCTGGGTACTTGAGCATCCTTTAAATCACTGAACGGTGGTGTTCCTGCAGCACTTTATGTTCTTCTGTATTGGTGCTGTAAGTCTGTGCCAGTATTATTTTAACCACATACATGAATTGGCTGGAGTAAAGTTAATACTTTTTACCCTGAGACTGAGAACATGCTATCATTTTGGTACACTACATAATAATGGATAGCTGAGAGAAGTGTTTCAGGGACTTGTGAGTATGGAGGAGGTTTATGTTACTGGGTAACCTCATTTATCTCGACTGGCATTCCTTCATGAAGGATTCTAAATTCACGCCTTGCTGTTCACCATACAGATAAAGACAGACATGGTCCTCATAATGTGTAAGAAGAAGCGGGAGGAAAAATGGGATTGTCTCACTCAAGTGGAAAAGGAAAGCAAAGAGAAAGAGTAAGTGTCTTTTCAACCCTCCATCACGTTTTCCGTTTCCTGTTCTCGGTGTTGTTTTAGGACTGTTGGGAGAGATCTGCACCAACTGTGCAGTTTTTCTGAGGATTGCTGGTCTGGTGGACAGGCCCTGAGATGTCTGAGGATCGTTAGGTTGGGATTTATTTTGGTACTTGTAGGACTGCAAGTGGAAAAAATATACTTTGAGTAGCTGCCACTCCCCAGTGTTTTATTGCTAAGGATGAAAGCTGCATCACAGGACGTATGATAAGGAAGACCTGCAGTGAGAATTCTAAAGGGAATCAACCAATTAAAGATTCATTTGCATTTTGGTGGCTGCATTCATTGCAAAAAACTGCATTAGTGAGGTGTTTTTAGATCAAATGTGTATTATATAGAAATAGATGGATATATCTCTTTACTGATCAAAGTAATTACTATCACCTGTGTGTGAAGTGCCTGCACAAAAATCTCAGTGTACTTTTGGCAAAACAGCTCTTTAGTCATCTTTTACTTAGGTGATTTTCCAAATTATCAAGCCAGTTTGTAACACTTCAGGTGCTTGGGAGCAGCTGGCAACTTAGACATACATGGGTATGAGAGTGGTGAATGATAGCAGGAAACACCTGGGGCCAAGAGACTTTTTAAAATATATATATATAAAAAAATTGTACATCATATAATGATTTAATGTTATTTTACATGTATAGCCATCTTGAAGAATGAAAACACTATTGAGAATGTCATCTCTGTCAATAACAGTTCATTGTGTGTATGATTTTAGGGTGATTGGCTAAAACTGATCAGGCATAAGTACCTGAATTTAGGGCAAAACAACCTTCTCCACTCAAATGGCATCACAGGAGATTTAAAAGGAAGTGACTTGACAATTAATGCAGTTTTCTGGAGGGGACAGGGTTACTCTGTTAAACCTGTATCTTGTGCAGAGGATTCCTGAAGATCTACTGTTTGTCAAACAAATGGCTTCAGAATTGCTGGTGGCAGCAGATGGTTAGCCCTGAGTGTGAGGAAATTGCTCCCTCTGCTGATCTGTTTTCACCTGCTGTGTTTTTTGAGCGAGATTGCACTAGAAACTACCTACAGGATTTTGGAAAATGGGATAGAGAGGACTCGTGCTGGAGAGGGCATTATTTATAGTCTGGTCATACAGGCCATGTCCTCCACGGGTGCTGACTACGTGTGGCACTGTTCATCTCCTGAGAAAATTGCTTTGAAATGCAGTGTGTTAAGAAGATCACCTCTGGAGATCATCTAAAAAATGGAAAGCAGAAAAAAAAAAAAAAAAAGCCTTTTTGGGTCATGAATATGGTCTCTCCAAAGAGCTTGATACAGTCATTTCTCCATTTTTAATTACCTGTCACATAACACAAGGCAGGTATTGGCACTTTCTGTGTCATATTTTGCTTCTGCTTCCTACAGTTAATTTTGGGAGTGCTTCCAGGCTTGTGTTTACTGCAAAATGCTTTACATCAAAATACAGTCCCACCCTATGGGACATCTCTAGGTGTACTACTCAACTTGCACTTGGTTTAAGGGTGTTTCTTAGGATTCTTCCTGTTTGGAAGCTGAGACTGCTGTGATCTGAAGACTTTGGCAATGCAAAAGTCCCGTTACCAGGATGTTTCAAACCGATATTAGCATTTAGGTATACCTGACCTTTTTGTGTTTCCATCTTGCAGGAAGGCTGCCTATGACACCACAGATCCTAGTGAAGGGCTTATGAACATTTTAAAGAAGATGTATGCAGAAGGGGACGATGAGATGAAGCGCACCATCAATAAAGCCTGGGTTGAAAGCAGAGAAAAGCAGTACAAAGGGGACATACCAATGGATATCTGAAAGCACTCTTAAGGGCCGCCTTAAAACTGATCTTCCGTGTCAGACACGCTGTGCTGCAAAGATCATCGTTTACATAACCTTCTTCCAAGCAAAGACAGTAATTTTCCATTTCAGGTTGGAGAAAATATTTAAATAAAATAGCTTATACAGCATTTCTGTTAGTCAAGTGGTTCAGCATTTCCTGAGGAGGGAAGCATAGGGTATCACCCCTCCTTGAAAAATCACCTCAGATGAGTAGGGAGTGCTGTGAGACAGATCAGAAAGAATCCCAAACTAGGATGGGTCAAGGCCTCTCTTGCCAGTGGCAGCTGTACCCATGTGGTTGCTGGGGCTAGTGTGATGCTCACTTCACAGGGTGTAGTGAATTTAATTTTTGATTGAATATGAGAAAGTGCTGAACTGTAAAGCATGTTAAAAAGGGAAAACTGAAGAAAGCAGAACCACATCCTAAGCACTTCATAGTAAAGCAGAAACAATATGGTCTTAATCCTGTGGTATTTAAATTTAATGATCACTCTCAGAAACTACTACTGTCTAATAATACCATGAATTTTGGAAATCAAAGTGCTTGTGTGCCAGCTGTGAGCATCTTGGGATGTCTTTGAGACAGCATCAGTCAGGATGCAGTCTGCAGTGACCAGCAGGAGAGCAGTGAGCTGTGATGCTAGACAGGGAGCTTGCCCTGGCTCCTGCCGTGTGAAGTAGGAAATGAGGGATAAGCTCCACTTTCTCCATCAACTTCAAAAGGGTTTAAAGGTAAGACAGTAAGAAGTACATTAAATTGGCTTATATGCCAAAATATGACTCAGCTGGGTGTGATGGATGGGTTGCTGTCAGTTTGCTGCTAGTGGTATTTGGCCTTATTGCCACCTCTCAGCCCCTGCTGGGGAGGGGGACAGAGCAGCCACTGCCACCCCCTTTACTGCAGTGCTTTGAAGAAGAGTACAGGGCAAACATGACCTTAGCAGCAAGCCTGTTCTTAATTGTGTCCTTCCTGCCTCCATCCCATGTGTCTCCCAAGGACAGATTTCTTGTTACCTGTGAATATGGAAGCCATTACTCTCCTGTTAGGGTCTGGACTAGGGCGTCCTTGCTACCTTGTTCTTGAAGCATTGGACTGAGTGCTGCACTACCAACAGGAGAAATACCAGCACAGTGTAGTTTCTAACAGGTCCTGCAGCCACGTTGTCTGCTCGTTAATACACGTATATATTTAGTTAGCACAGCAAGAGTATCTCAACTTGAAGCCATGTTATATTCCCACTCTGTGCTTGCCCTTGTTAGCAGCAGAATACCACTCTGTCCTGTTGTGCAGTTTTGTTGATGCTTTTACCCAAGTTACCATGATGAACTTCCCCTATGGTGGCAAAAAAAAAAAAAAAAAAAAAAAAAAAAAAAAAAAAAAAAAGCTTAAACAAGCTTTGTGCTGTATGTCTTTATTTCTAATGTTGCCCATACCACAACCCTCAGTTTTGCAGGCGTCACGTAGTGATTTTTTTCTCACAATCAAACTGCCTCTCACACAGACCAGTTCAGTGCAGTTGTGCTGCTGCTTGTCAGCCGATACCAGTTGTAATGCAGTGAGTTTAATGAATCAGCACAACTCCTCGTCCTTCCCTTGTTAAGACTGACATTGATGCTGGACTCCAAGGCAGGACAGTCTTACTTTAATTACACACACAAACGAGCCCGGTTTGTTTCTCCTGCCTGAAAGCACATCCACATGGTGATTATTACTACCACATGGCTCTCTGTACCCCGGACATCTGAGCGTGGTCAGCAAAGTGGCGGAAAACAATTCGGCTGAGCCTCCAGCGCCGCTTCACCCCTCGGGGGCGGGATGTCAGGACACAGCGGTTCCGGATCCTCACGGGGCAGCTGTCCCGCGGCAGGGCAGCGATCTCCTTGTCAGCCACCTCCTACAACACAGCCCAAGGGTTTGTCTGTGTCCCCTGGCACTTAGGCTCCAAATCCAGACAGCACACACCACCACAAGCTTCTCTACCACCTCATGGATAAATTTGCTATTTAACTGGGAACTTTAACCTGTCTTCCTCACTCAGCCTTGCCCTTTCTGGGCATTCCAACAATGAATGTAAACTGACCCACATGGAGACCCCCAAATTAATCTTAATTACACAGACAACAATCTCAAGCCACTAATTACAACCAGTCAAATCAGCTTGTCTCTGTCCTTGGTGCTAGGGTGGGCTAGCCATCTAAGAGACCTCAAAATTTAACTTTAATAAAGGCTGAATAACCTCAAGCCAGGAATTACAGTTAGTCAAAAACCCACTTGGCTTTCTCATCATTGCAGGGTAGGCTAGTCCTTTCAGATGAGCTGAATTTAAGTATCTGTTGTTTATTAACTGCCTGCTGAGGTAGCATGCTTTGCTGTCAGTAAAAGGGATCTCATATAAGATACTTCAGAAGGTGTTGCAGGATCTTCTGTCGGGGCTTTTTTCTGTATTGGTTTTGCCTCATAAGGACATACAGCAGCAGTCAGACTTGCCCAAGAACAGTAAAGTCAATACATAAAAACAAATTCATACACTTTCTCTCCCAGGATATGTAAGTATCATGGCCAGAACAAATACAGGAATAATATGATACTTTCAAATGTTCTTGGTGCTTAGTAATGCAGGCTGAGAGCAGGGCAGTCAATTTTTAACACCTAGATCTGATGCAGATTTCACATGCTTGTAGCTCAGACAAGAAGTTAAATTAAATATTTCTAATTGCACAGATTGGTGGTATGGACTAGATCAGGCATTCAGATTTTTAAATAAGAAAAAACCCAAGAGGTTATTATTCTGAATTACTGGAAGAAAATAGGTTTGTCAATGTGTGTTAGAGACAGTATGTGGGGGAGGAAAACGTGACTTCACTGTATTTAGTGTTACAAATGCTGCTTACACAAGCACTAGTTTCAAAAAACCCTGCAATGCTCACGACCTCCAGTCAGGGGAATATGCTGTTGTTGTAAACACCCTCAAAAGGCTGAACTCACTGTAGAACACATGATTCTGTGCTTGTGAGCTGGTGAAACACATCTGTGACCTGCGACACCCGTTGCATATAAAGTGACTGCTGTGGCCTCGAGCACGCCACAGCAGCAAGAGCCACGTGTGGGTTCATGCCCTGGCTGGGCACAGCCAGCTGCCAGTACCTGCAGCTCCTTGGGAAGGATGGCATTCTTCCGGATGGCGTTGATCCGCAGCCTCTCATCTGCATGCTCATACGCCACCTTCCTTCTCTTGAAGTCCCGCACCATCCTCCAGTCCACATAGTAGCTCCGCACCTGCCCTGGGCAGGGTGAGGGAAGAACCTGATTTAAAAAAATAAAGTTTTTAAAATTTTACCTGCCTGTTGCACATGGTTTGCACTAGTCAAGTATGAACTGTTATTTCCATAAAGCATGAAATATCCTGAGTTGGAAGCGACCCGCAAGTACCACCGAGTTCAACACCCGGCCCCAACACGGCCCCACAGTCCCACCGTGTGCCTAAGAGTGTTACCCCGTCTTGGAGCTCTGGCAGCCTTGGGGCCGTGACCGCTCCCGGGGGAACCTGTTCCCACCCACATGGGGAAAACCTTTTGCTAACATCCACCCTAACCCTGCCCTGACACAGCTCCAGCCGCTCCCTCGGGTCCTGTATCTCCGGTATTGTTTAACTCCTGGATCACACGTTACGCTTCTTACAGTTCATCGCGGTCTACGTCTCCTAAGGAGGGGCAGCACCGATCTTTACTCTCTCAGACGAGTAACAGTGATGCCTTGAGAGCTTTAGCTTTCATATTTTACAGATTCTGTACTGCATTAGTATGTAACTCTGAACTTCGTATAAAGTGCTAGCAAGTTCTCTTCACAGAGGGACACAAAGAGCCCCAAGCTACACCCAACGCTACCTAACACCGGACCCGCGATGTCCCCGCGCCGCGGGGGCAGGGCCGAGCCCGCAGCGGTCAGACACTACCCGCATCTTCCCCACCCGCTCCTCGGCGCCTCGGGCGGGAGGACAGGCTCCTGGAGAAAGGCGGGGAAGGAAGCAGGGCGGGAGGAATGGAGGGGAGGGAATGGGTCTGACCTGCCGAGCGGCCCTCAGCGCCCAGCACAGCGCGGCCGCCGCCATCTTGTCTCTGCGCCGCGCATGCGCACAGTCCGGGCGGTGCCCGCCTCAGGGCGGTGTCCGCCTCAGGCCGCTCCCGGCCCGCTCCCGCCGTGTTCCGCCGTGCCCGATATTTTCAAATCTCTGCCCCTGCCAATGTGCTACCAGCCCCAGCTCCGTGTGAGGCCTGTGCTGTGTGTATCCCAGAGGTGCTGTCAGGGCTCGCTGGCACCAACCATCGTTAAGGGCAGCTGAATCTGCCACAGGAACGTCAGGGGCCGGCCTTGGGTGCAGCAAAGATATCCCAGGCTGAAGAGGAACGGCTGTAAAAATGACAGGGAAGGTTGTCCCAGCAGCAAAATGGACACAGAGGCAGCATCGCCCCGCCGTGGTGGGGTCCCTGTGTGGAGCAGCACGTCCTGACCGCTTGTCCTGCTGTGGGACGGTATCTGCCAGCAGCTCTGCTAAAGGCTGCGCTAGGTCTGTTTCTTAGGGATTTTTTTTTCTTGTTTACCACCTAGGATAATTCCTAGGATTCCTAAATTTATACCTGTGTTTTGCAGAGTTTTTTTTTTTTTTTTTTCCCTACTTGTGAATTTTGAATCGTAGGTTATTCTGAATTGGAAGGCACCCATAAGGATCATCGAGTTCACCTCCTGGCCCTGCACAACTCCAAGTTGTGCCTGAGAGTATTATCCAAACTCCAGCAGACTTAGTGCTGTGACCATTTCCCTAGAGAGCATATCCCAGTGCCCCACCAGCCTCTGGGGAAAGAAACTTTTGCTAATACCCATACCTTTGGGTAAGTTACAGCACTTTGCAGGCAACACTGAATAATCATAACCACAAAAACAAATGGGAAATTCTGCTTCCATTTGTTCTTGTTCAGTGGGGGAAGCTGTCTTATTCCACTGGGATTTCGCTTAGGCAGCTTTTAAAATGTGTCTGTTTCCTGATTTCAGGGAGAACACCTATCACAGTTTTGATGTTGAATTCATAGTTTTCTGTTTGTATCAGCTCGTTAGCTACATTCAAAAAGTCATTCAAGAAGCTGGTTCTCTCAGTTTGGCAAGCTGCTTGTTGAGTGTGTGCTAGTTGTTTAACTTAGATGTTTGGTATAGTATACTGGTCTAGAAGTGTGTAATAATCTGGAAGAAGTAGCTAGTTTGGCTGGCTAATCAAATTTTATTATCAGTGCTACAGTCAGCAGCTTTCCTAGGTACTTACTATTGTAGCTTCCTGCTCTTTGCAAGGGTAGAATTTCAAGCTTTGTTCTCTGATGTAATTGTCTGTAACTTGCTATTTTTCCAGGTGGTAAAAGTAATTGGTAGAATATCAGCAGAGCAGATAAAATAGATGTGATCAAAGTGGATTTGGATGTTTCAGCAGGCTTTCTTCTCTACAGTATTCTGTATATCACTTCCCTTTTTGTGCTTATTCGATGGCCCAGGTGTGGGAGAAGCGGGTGAGAATGCTAAGGAGAACTGTTTCTTCAGCCAGTGCTGACAAACCCTCACTTGCTCGGCAGCATCCCCTGTGTGACTGGCACTTCCCCAGCTGAGACTGGCATGGATTAATGATTCATGCTGATATCCCTCAGGCTACTAACATCTTCAGCTCCCTCAACACAGCTTCTGGTTGCAAAAAAATCAAAGGAACTGTTGAGACTCTGAGGGTTTGTCAGCTAAAAACTGGGCTCAGTAATGCACCTGGAGAAATAACCATGTGGGGTAGTTCTTGAGGGATTTTTGAAAGTATTGTGCTGGATAAATGTAGTGTTTAACTGCTGCTGAGTTTAAAATATTTTTATAGATTTTTATTTTCTGATGTACTCTACCTGAATTTCTCATCACTGAGCCTACTTGTTGAGTCTCAGTAACAATCCTGTGATTCTTGCAGACAGATGTACAGAGCTGGAGAGGCTTTCTGGCTTTTGTCTAGTAGCAGAGCACAAAACAAGTGGGAAATGGTTCTTCCTGCCGATGGGCAAGAGGAATGCTGAGCAGGGGAATCATTCCCAGCCCCAGCTCCTTAGGTGGTTTGTAAGAGGGAAACGCCCCGGAGGCTTTCATTGCTTCCTTTGGTCTGCTCCACAGGTTCTTAAATTCACTGCAGGGACTGCTGCTGATTTGCAGCTGGGAATGGGAAGAGGAGAGGATTTCGTCACTTTTTGGTTTGCTCAATTTACCTTTGCAAGTGATGCCTGCATCAGAAGGGCTCTGAACCAGACTGTTGAAAATACTTGACAGGTAAGAGAAAAGTATTTTTAATTCTTTTGGGATTCCTATTGTTTGTTTTGAGGGGAAAACTCAGTTTGTGTCTGAGTTCTTAGAGCCCTCCAAGGATTTTGGAGCCTTACACAAACATCAATTATTCTGTATTATTATTACAAAATGTACAGCAGTGTTTAATGGAGTTTTTTAAGCCCATTTTGAGGGGCTTAAGCTTTCCCAGGTTGTCTTCTCCAACCATATAAAACTACATATCTGCTCATATAAATGGGAGTTTTGCTTTTGGATCTAATGGAGCTAGGGTTTAAGCTGGAAGGGTTTCTTTTTAGAGTGCTTGTTCCTAATACTTCGTGGCTTAGGCTCTGATTCCTGTGTTACAGTAGATGTTTTAAAAGCCTTTCTTTTTGCTGTGAGATGGTGCTGGAGTTTGACCACACATATCTTATAATTGTAACAGACATTCTAGAAATTGCTCCGTATTTTCTCATCCAAAGGCTCTTCCTGGGCCTTCTTGTGTATGTTTTCACAGGGTGAGGGCTGACAGCCAACTGAAGTTAGAACAAAGGGTAGTGGCTCTGACTGACAGAGCACAAGGTTAGAGCAGATATTAGGAAGAAGTTCTTCCCTGTGAGGGTGGTGAGGCCCTGGCACAGGGAGCCCAGTGAAGCTGTGGGTATCCCTGGAAGTGTTCGATGCCTGGCTGGATGGGGCTTGGAGGAATCTGGTCTAGTGGAAGGTGCCCCTCCAGGGCAGGGAGCTGGGACCAGGTGGTCTTTAAGGTCTCTTCCAGCCTGAACCGTTCTAGGGTTCTTTGAATCTGAGTGTTTAGCACCTAAGATGAAATTTATCACTGTTTTCATAATAAAAGTACCTTATTGATTATCTTATTTATAATGAAGATGTCAATCCTTGGATAAGTAAAATTAATCCAAAGTTAAAAAGTGTTTGAACTGTGCAGGCAACGGAACACAGATTTCCTTCAGGAAAGACTGACTTGAACAGAAAACTACTGACTGAAGAGGAAGGAGCTAGGTAACCTGTAACAAAATGCATATTTATGCTAATGAACAAATATGCAAATACTGTTGAACACCTCTGCACATGAGTATGTAGGATCTTGAAAGCAAGCTCTCATTCATATACAAACAGTTAATACACCTTGCAGAATCAGCATGAAAGAAAAGATGAGTAAAAGGAAGAATCCAGAAGCACAGTATCTCTCTGGATTACAATTCTGGGGTTTTATTAATTATTTTGAATCATCCCAAACTTTTTATAGTGGAAAGTAGGTTCATTCAGTCTGGTAAAAAAGGGAGATACCTGCAAAAGAAACAATCTGGCCAAACTAATGATTGAATTTCTTGTTGTAGACATTGGTTGAACTAAGTGCAAGCATTAATTTCATGAAGATTGCATAGTATTGAAAACAGAATGCTGGCTGGCTTATTACAGCAGCTGCATGGAGCAGCTTCTGTGACCAATCCCACAGAAATGGGAATGTGATGCACAGCTTTCAAATGCAGCTGAGGTTTGGAACAGTAGAACAGTTTTACCACAGAAAACAAAGGCAAATAGCTCAGTTGGTTAAATGAGATTATACTTCTGCAAAGTCTGTAAGACTAGTAGTTTGTCTCAGCCAAGTACATCACTGAGAAAAATATGTAAAACTGAAGGAAAATGGGCTGGGCATCTTGGTATCTGAGTAGCAGTATCAGGATTTTGTGCACCTTTTGAGCCCCTACTTTATTTTTGATTGCCAACAAAAGATAAATCCCCAATGACTGAGTTCTGCTCTTTGGTGCACTAACTTGTGTGGTTCTTTATTGCTAAAAGCATTGCAAGATGTAAGGAGCCATGATTGCACTCCAACTTACTGAGGGATGAGCTGGTTTTTCACCTTCTGTGCTGCTACATCTGCTGCTGTGTCTAAGCACCCAGCTTTGCCATGTGCTCTGCAGGTGCTTCTCTCCATAGGCTGCTGCTGCTCTTCCCTGCTCCCACATTGTCCTGTCCATGCTTTAAATGGAATTCAACGGTCACTGTCCATTTGAGGGCAGAGCCAATGAGGAATGTTGATCACTAGTAATGCTTATGTCTCCTCACACTAAAAGTGTTGGTCAGACAGGTCTATTGCTGTTCTTGTAGTTACAGAAGTGATAGCTCTTTGGAGATCAGCAGCACTTGTGTGAACTTATAAAGGATTTTCTGACGTACCTTTTAGTATTTGTCATTCCTCTTGTGTCTCTTAAGAAACCTCCCTGGCTTCAGGATGCTTGAATGTGCCACTTTTTTAACTGGATGATTAGGAATCTTCCAGTTCTCCTGTTTCTAGTGCTGTGAGACACTTGGCAGTTCCAATCTAGCTTTAGTATGCGGAAGGCTATGCTCAAAAAATCACATTTTGTATTAACCCTTGGTACTCAAAAAAAAAGCTCAGGTCTCAAACTTGCCCCATGGCTCCTTTCACCACCTCTCTTTTTATTCTGGCTATTTTGCTTTAATGTGTGTTGCTTCTAGTGTTGTGTAGTATAACTCTGTGGTTTGGATATTTACATGGTCAGCTATGCCCTATTTCTCAATGTTAGAATTCTCTCTCTCTTCTGCAACCATGGAGCTGTCCTAGACCTGCATTTCCTTCATCTGTGACTCCAAGTGCCCCTCTCTCTCCTCAATCCTCTGTCCATGTCATCTGCTCATAGAAGGCCTATACCCTAAATCTTCAAGCACTGGGCAGTAGGATGGAAAAAGACTTGCAGAGTTAGATTGTTGGAATCTTTCACACAAATATTCCACGTTCTCTCCAGCTTTGATCATCCCATGCTTTTCTCTGCAATATTTGAAAAGATGTGAACAGGGTTTCCTTCATCCCTTCCCTTAGGAGAATATTCTGTGCCTGGTAGATCTGACTGTTAGGCATTCTTTCCTAAATTAATCCTTTCCCTAATCTGTTGTTATTGCCAGTTACATGTTTGACATTATATTCTCCACGAGAAGTCAGTTAAACCTACTCTTTTTAACAGCAGGGGAAAAAAATAAAAATCTCTGTATTATATGATGAGGAAGCCAAAAAAGTTGTTTTCTTTCATTATGTTTGACAGAAATGCTTGTGTACAGGGGTTTTTCCTCTGGAATGATCTCTAAGCCCAGGAAAATTTGAGCTCAGTTTGTGGTTCCCATGAAGCCCTAATTAGTCATAACGTCATGTGACAACTCAGAATGCTATTAATCACTAGGTGCTGAGCGAAGAGATTTAGTGCGGGTGTCTGTCTGTTTGGGGAGCTCATCTCCAGGGGTTTGGAAGTAAACCACACAAAACAAAGCTTTGGGGGTTTCCTGCAATGGACCGTGATGAGTATCTGTAGAATTTAGACATAAGTTTGTTCAGAGCTTTATGATTTGATTTGTTTCAGAAGTCTGCACAGTAGAAAAAGGTGGAGCTAGTTTCTGTGTCCCATGGAGGAGGAGGATGGGTTGGGGTGGGAAAGCTGCATCTTTGGTCAGAAATAGACATCTGCAAAGCACCAGGAGGGACTGAGAGGGAAGGAGCCCTGGATTCACAGAGCAATGTACTTGTTCCCCTCCATTTCACTTAATATATATTTAATGTAAATAAGTGCTGAATGGAGATGCAAAACCAAAGGAAACAAATTACTACTTGGGTGTAGGCACCAGAGATGATTCCCTTATTTTATGGATAGAATCATAGAATTTTTAAGGTTGGAAAAGCCTCTAAGATCGCTGTGTTTAACCATGAACCCAGACTTGCCAAGCCCTTCACTGAACCACGTCCAAGTGCCATATGGATGTGTCTTTTAAACCTGGGAGTTACTTCTCTCTTCATTCTTGCAATCTGACTTTCCCTCTCTCCTTCCCATACACTTGTAGCTAATCCTGTAGGTAAGCCAACCCTGGGATCACCATGGTTGGTTTGGAGTTTCTGCTGGTTGACTGGTCCCTGTCTTCAGGAATTGCCTGGGAGACATTGCTGAGTTAGGGAGAGGTGAGAATACAGTTAGACAGTTCTAGCACCATCCTGTGTGCAGCAGCTGAGGGAGCAAAATGGGCATGGAGCCTGTAATTAAAGGAGACAGAGTCCGTTTCTTGACATACAGATGAGTCATTAAAAGGTAAAATTGTGTTTGCTGCTGGTGTGCACTGCTTGCAGATGGGGTGGTTGATTGGATAAAACCTGTGAGACAAAGGATGTGTAAATCCTTTAAAAAGCCTCCCTTTGAAGTGAGGTCTTTGGGAAATTCTCCTTTATCCTGCTTTGTTACAAAGTAATAGGATTTGCCTGAGAGGACCTTGAGGAGTGTCCTGCAGTTCCTGGTTCATTCTGCTGCCCTACAGCCACAGGTTGGTACTCCAGTACTCAGCCTCTTGTCCTGGAAGCACCTTCACAGCATGGCACTCTTGATCTAGTCTTTCACAGCTCCTTGTGAAGAAGTAACCAGCACACACTGAGCAGCAGATGTTGTTCAGTAAGGGTTTTCAGTGACCTCCTTCAGAGATCTGATCTGTCCTGTATCATCCCTCGTGTTTCAGGGCTGATGTGTCTGCTCAGAGACTCACCTTTTAAATAGAAGATTATTAGCTCAAAACTTCACTCCTCCTGGCATTTCCACACTATCCAGAGGTAGAGGATGGTGTGGCTATCCAGTGTTCTTCTCTCCTGTGTGTAGGTTGAGAGTTGCTACTCAGGAGGCAGCACCTTTATAGAGGTGGCAAGCAGAAACAATTTGTCAGAGAACTGTTGCCCAACTCATTCTCTCCCGAAGGGCTGTCTGGGTCCAGCTTTGGATACTCTTCCTTCTGTAAAACTTGAAGCTGTTTTACAGGCTCTGAGAGTGGCCTCTGTTCTCTGAGTGAGCAAGGACTACAGAATTAATGCGTGTAGCACAATCCATTTTGTTTCTGTTTCTGAGCACTGCACCCCCAGTCTTGCTTAAGAACTCTACGTTCAAAGGAAAATGGTTCCCATTTCAGCAGCTATAGCCAAGTGCTCCTCTCCTGCAGATATCAAGTTATCTTTTCTGTTCCAATCTGGGTTAGATTTCTGCATCCTGAGAGACAGACACTGAGCACTGGCTTTATTTATGATTATAAGCATGTTCTTTTTTTGTATGTCTCAGATCATTAAGTGAAATTTTATCTTGCCATGGTAACTGGAATGTCTGAACATTTAGAAGTTAGTATGAAGCATGCAAGAGTATAATTAATATTTTGTAATTCCTTCTAAAGGAGAAACAGAGTATCTTCTGTTAATAGACCATTAAAGCTCACATGACACATTATACTACTGTGAGATGCTCTACCCAAGGAGGAGGAGCCAAATGATCTTCACCCAGATAAAAGTAGCTAAAGTGTCACCAGACATCCAGTGTTCCCATGGGACGCCCAAAGGAAGACTGGACCACATCTGGACTCCAGGAGGGTTTACTTTTTGGGCTGTTTCCAACACCCTGACCAGGGTGTCAGGCTGTATTTCTGACTCTGTCAGAATTTTCTAGGCTTTCTTATTTGTTTGTTTGCTTGCTTATTCTTCTGGACTACAACATTTGTATTTTTTTATATCCCTATTAATTATATTAATTACCCCCTAAAGTGCACTTTAGCACTTAAGAACTGCTATACCTATTCTCAAAATCTTTGCCTGACAGCCTTTTAATTGCAAATTTATCATAATTTGGAAAGCGGGGGAGGGACTTACATTCCAAGGGAAATTCCAATCTTCCCTGGCAGATACCTGTCTATCTAAACCAAGACAGTTTACTACAGGGTTTGGGGACAGGTCTTTCAAAATTCCAGCACAAAAGGATCATAATTGACTGCTTCTTCATGCATGACCTGCAGCCAGGTCTGCTTCTACCTTGTTCGAGCTTGCCTACATTGTATATTAAACACTAACCCTAGGCCTAGCTCAGTCTTTTACTTTGATTTTTTATAGTAACTTCACCCTTAACTTGACTAATAGCTCCATCCAGACACAGAAGTGTAGTGAGTTAGCCTTTGTGTGGAATAACAGCTCTGTTGGCTAATTTACTGTCCTAAAGAAAAATGGCAGAATATTTTTTTAGCTATTCCATTGCAAAAGAGACCTTGAAGAATTTTAAACTCTCATTCTACTTGCAAGATGCTGGAATTTCTAAAATTCATCTCTTACAAAAGGGTGGGCATGCTGCTTCCAAACAATGAAAAAATCCGTATCAGGCCTGACAATCCTGAGGTTGTTGTATAAATTATTCCATTAAAATGAAACTTATTAAAACAACAAAACCTACAACCTCCACATTGTCACTTTAAGGCTATTCTGCCCTGTGTGGACTCTGATTATTTGGAACACCCCTGACTTGTGTTTTCAATCTGTTCCTGAAAGACATGGGGGCTGCAAAGCTTCTTAAATAAGGAAAATTATAACCCCAATGCTCATTTTCTTATGTAACCCCTGGAATTTAGGAGATGCAAATAAGCAAATACCAGCTACTTCAAGAGCTACCACCAAGCTCTGATTCATCAGCTAAAATAGCAAAACCTTGGGGGAGTCTGAGAGACAGGTCTGCAGAGAAGGCAGAAGGAGAGGAGCAGCAGATGGTTGACAGTGCAGGCAGACAGGTAGGCACTGTACTTGGAGCTGGGAGAGGACAAGCCAGAAGGTTGATGCCAAAATGATTTTTGCTTTTATATATTCTTCATTTATTTGTAGCTCTGTAGACTATTGCTGTATAGTTATATAGCTCCTGGCTTGCTCCAGCATTTTTCCTACTCTGATAGACAGAAAGACAAACCACATTCCAAAGGCCCCAATCCTAGTCTTGCTTCCTCTGGGAACCAAGGATGAGGTCCCCTCCCAAGACACTTTCCTATAAAAAGCTGGAAGAAGAGGGGCTCCAGAAGAGTTTGATCCAAGGGGGTGGAATTACCTCATCAGCTGTGTTTCTAATTGGTGATTCTTGTCAATTATGCTAATTTGCTAAACTTACAAAACTGTGGTTGTCCTATGTGAGGTGGACATTTTTCATACTTGGCCCTGGAGGCCTCCAATTAAAGAGCAGCTTTTATATTACCTCCTATATTAACATTGTGTCGAGAGCATGTTGTTTTGTTCCTAGATCTTGAAGGCATCTAGGTAATCCTCAAGTTGGTGCCTGTGGGACGGCAGGACAGGTACCCTGCAAGCTCTGCCTGCAGAAAGAAATGAAGAGTTTCATCTAAATGGTAGAACATTCCTTCTTTCTCTTGGTTTCTCATGGATGCCTTTCTTCAAAGGCTGTTGGGGGAAACCTGAGTGTTTTAGCTGGCCAAAGCAGTAAGGCAAAAATAAAGGGAGTGTGTACATGGGATGGTTTGAGTTTGAAAGGACCTTAAAGATCATCTAACCCAACCCCCTGCCATGGGCAGGGTCACCTTCCACTATCCCAGGGTGCTCCAAGCCCCGTCCAACTTGGCCTTGAGCACTGCCAGGGGTGGGGCAGCCACAGCTTCTCTGGGCACCCTGTGCTGGTGCTTCATCAGGCTCCCAGGGAAGAATTTCTTCCTTACATGCCATGACAGGGATTTTAGTGGTTTAATTCAACTGGAGATCACTAATCCTGCACTTTGAAATGCTGTCTCAGGAGCTGATAGCCCAACCAATGTGACAACTGACCAAATGACAGAAGATATCGCCATCTGCCACTATCTCAAGGAATAAAGTGGAGGCTCCCTTAGACAGGTACATGGGGAGGTGTACACCTCAGCTGATGGAGACACTAAGGAAATACAGGTGGGCAGTGAAAATGACATGATCACCTTACTGGATCTGAAGCCAGATGTGGAATATGTCACTAACATCTGGGCAGAGAAGGAGCCCCAGGGGAGCAAGAAGGCAAGCACCAGAGCTGTGACAGGTGAGCTGTAGCAGCACTGCAGAGAGCTGAGTTTGAAATTCAAACTCCTTCATCAATTTTATTTGTTTTGGTAAAGTTTTTCTTGCTTTGCACACGTTTTTAGTGGGGGAAAAAAAAATCCATGTAATTCTTATTAGTGTGGCTGAACAAGTCTTCAGCTCACCTTAAGACTCTGTTGTGGACAGGCTCTATGGCAAGGGACCAGTTACTATTAGTGCAGAGAACAACCAGAGCCAAAACTCAAACCTCATAACCACCTGGAATGTGTAATCCATGCCTTGCCCTTAAAATGCCATAAGCCATATCCAAGCATTTCTTTGACTGCTGTCGCATTTCCCAACAGGACAGGAAATGTCATACACATTTCTGACAGATCATCATGGCAGTGTTTGTTAAAAAGGAAAAACACATTCATTTGGATAGTAACATAAATTAAGGAACATGTAGGAATCAAATCTCCCAAACAGTATATTTGCTAGCTCTCCTTTGGTGACAGGGAGTCTCCTTGGGAAGGATGCTTGCAGCTGAGTCTGTAATTGGATTGGGAAGGTTCTTGAACCACTGTCTTAATGAAATTCTACAATCCAACAATCCATGTGTGACTGAGCACAGAAGCAGTTTCTACTGACTATTGAAAAATAGTCCTATGTATGTACAATGTGCATTTCTTCACAAAAAATTACCTGGAGGAATATTTGGGGTGCTCAACTCAGGCTGTAACCAACACATTTAAGCATATAAATTGGACTACACATAACAGGACCTGCCTCAGGGGAGTTCATAGGACTGTCTGGAGGCCTCACAGGAGGGGAGCAGGCAAATAGTGATGAAGCTCAGTCAATCCCCTATTTTCAGGTTGGCTCATTGTCTTGAGGGTAACCAGCCCCTCTTTGGTGCAGATGACTGTCTGGGCAGCTCCTGGACCACACAGGGAGTTCAGTAGTGAAAGCACTGCATATGTAGAGCAGCACAGTCTGTACCCAGCTGCAGTGCAGTTAGACCTCAAGAACAAACTTGATTTTCATATCACACACGAAAATAATTTGCTTGGTTTGTCTTGTCACAGGTGAGCATCATACACTGCTAACAAGTTGAGCTGTGATTATTCAAATTCCTAGCTCCCAGCATGTGCTGCTCTAGGGTGGTGAAAACAAGCCTCAGCATCTTTCATTAAAATGAAAAGTGATGTATTTCATCTTACAAAAGAGCTGAGATTAATACGTGCAGGTGGAAAATCACAGCTTTTACCATAGCTAACGTGTGGCAAATCACAGTGCAGCTAAGTTCTGGTGTGTGGTAAATTACACTGTAGCTGTTGTGCATTTGTGCCCTGGAATTTAGAGTCTCCAGCAGAATAAGAAATGCTGTTCCAATAATTTGAGAGGCATCTGCAAGACCTTTGCTGCTCAGGCTGCCAAGATATATTTAGTAGTTCAGTGAATTAAAAAATCATGACCAACCAAACAAAAGAAGTTGTACTCTGTAGAGGTTATGGGTTGTAGGGCTGCCCTCAAAGGGCCACGTTACTGCAGCCTCTTGTGTTGGGATACAAACTTAGGACTCCTGAAGTCTAGTGTTGTGTTTCCATCTGAGACTTGGGCAGGGAAAAGATTGTAACAGTGGGAGGAATTTCAAAGTGACAGCTGCATTTCACAAATTCTGAGCAGGTGATTTGGAATTTTTTTGGTTCGTTCTCAGAACAACTTGGGCAAGGTGTTGTTGTGATCTTTGGAAACCAAAAGCCAGTAGCAACATATCCTGCCTGGGCTCAGTATCTTCCTGTGCTCAGTGGCAGTGCTTTTGTTTCTCCCAAAGAGTGAGCCCTGCTCTCGTAGCAGTGAGAATGAGACCTAAACCCCAGCTGCAATACCTCAGAATTGGGCACCCCCACACTTGGGGCCCATCCTTGGCAAGAAATAAAGGATGAGAGGTGGAAGAAATCAGCAGGGCCCATGAGGGGAAGGAGTAAGAGTAGCCCTATGAGACACCCATGTTTTTCACGCAGCTGTTCCACAGAAACCAGCAGCCCATCTCACCCAGTGCGGGGCTGAGGGATGACTGACCTTGGCACTGACCTGCAGACATGGTCACCACTGTACCAAGAATGGCAGGACATGGAAGCAGTTAGCACACACCTATTTCATCTTCCTTGCACTATATCCAGCAGTACAAAATGATTTGGCTCCACAAATACACAATGATGCCTCACTAAAGTAGTGGTTATGTACACTGCATGGTCAAAACACAGTTTACAGCTAAAGATAAAACTTCTGGTAGATTTACCCTTTTAGGCTGGAGAGAAAAAAACAAGCAAGCTTTTGGATACAGAAAACCCCTTCTGGGTCTTTAGACATAGAATCATTTCCCAAATTTCATCTGTTTTTCCAAATGTATTAGATAGTCTAACAAAAGATACTACCTCTGGCTATAAAACTTGTGTTGTCTGTGTCTTTAGACCATTGTGATTACCAAAGCACTATACTAAGACTTTTAATAATTATGACTTTTTCTTATAGAAATTGACAGCCCAACTGTCAACAACAACAAGCATCATCACAGAGAGCTGTAGGTACTACAGACAGGTCATGTTGTAAATAGTAACAAGGATTAGGGTAAAAAAAGCCCTTGCAGCAGTGTCTCTTGTGTGTTTGCGTAACCTTATTTTAACTAGTTGATTTGTTTATCCTTCATCATGCAACAGTGAAATATTCAGCTCCTTGAGATGAAGAAATTGAAGTGCAGAGAGGTCAACAGCATGCAGGCCAACTTTTTTTTTTTTTTTTTTTTTTTTTTTTTTTTTTTTTTTTACAATAGAATGAGTAATCACAGTTCCTCAGTTGTTCTTGTGTTGCCAGTCCTGGTTAAGGATGTGTAGTGATCTTCTTAATGTGTTTCCTGTTTATAACAACACTGTAAATCTGAACATTGGAATCCACTAGAAGTGGTGGCAAGCATTGACAAGACTCATCTCTGGGTCAGGGACTTGCTGGAGGGAGATGAATAAATGTGTACCTGGGTCACCCTGGCTTCTTAACAAAAGAGCTTTGGTTGTTTCTCTCGCTTTCTGGGCAGACGACATGTATGTGTGCTTTGGAGGCTTGTGACCATGACAAAACAGGAAAGTAACAGTATCATGCTTTGTAAGGGCTTTTCTGTCCAGGTCAAGACTGGTTGTGCAGTTTCCCAGGAAAACATCTACCAGAATTAAAGACAGACCTTTAAAACCATTTCAGACCTTGTCACCTTTCAGATTTGTGGGTGCAATCAAAGTGTGATCATAAATAGGACTTGAATAAGGAAGAAACTAGCAAGGCCCTTGAGGGGAAGCAGTGTCACGGGACACTGCAGAGCCTATGGCAGCCTGTGTTCTTTGCTTTTAAGTGTCTCTGCAGATATTGACAGCCTGGCTTACCTGGTGACTCCCCAAGTGGCAGAAGACACAGCCACCACCTCCTGGGACAGGGCCCAGACTCTCGAAGAGAGGTCCATGGTGAGCTACACCTCTGTTGGTGGTGGCACAGAGGAGACAGAAGTGGGGAAGAACAAGGCTGCCATGACTCTGACAAGACTGAAACCTGGCATTGAATATGCCATCTTCTTCTGGACAGAGAAAGGAACCTGACAGAGCAAAATGATCAGCACTGAGGCAGTGGCAGGTACTCCAAAGAATCTTTGTGCTTCTGAATGACACTATATTGAGGAGCTGTTCTCAGTTCTGGCCTGTTTTCTCCTGGCCTGCTGCAGATCATATGCTAGACACAATTTCAGCTACTGTCCCTCATAAGTATAGTATTTAATGAATCAAGGGAGGAAACACCCTTATTTAAAAGAGTAACAAAGAGTTAAAAATAATGGCCCGCCCTTTGACTTTTGACCTTAGGCCAGTCCTAGGAGACTGCAAAGCAGGCTTAAATCTATTCTGTTCAGTTAGCCATAAGGACTGTGATGTACTGGGAACATTTGGGGTTACTCTACATCCATTGACCTTGCTAATGTACTTTTTCTACTTTATGAATTCATCTGGTGTGAGATAGAACAGTTGAAGCTTGGATA
Organism: Sylvia atricapilla; assembly: GCF_009819655.1. Classification (NCBI taxonomy): domain Eukaryota; kingdom Metazoa; phylum Chordata; class Aves; order Passeriformes; family Sylviidae; genus Sylvia; species Sylvia atricapilla. The sequence goes on from NC_089148.1 coordinate 7,905,200, forward strand.
TAGGGCAAGATGCCAAAGAGTTCCCCAGTGCTTACAGAGATCAAGGGCAGCTGATGGGAACAAGTCTTGAAGCTAAAAGGCTGAACCAATCTGAAACTAGAAATTCATTGAAATGGATTTTTTCTTGAACAGGTATGAAAATGAAGGCACCTGGAAATTTGGCATGAAATGAAACTGCAGAAAGGGAATGCACTTAAACATTAATAGTGATATTTTTAAAATATCTGCACAAAAATAAATGATAGCTATGCTGGAATAATGCAACTTCTGAGGAGAATAAGAATACATTTTCTCACACAAGGTGCTGGCTGATTACGCCCTAGCATTAAAACTGGCTGTGGCAGGGAACTGCCCCGTGGTGGCCCCCTGCACCCACGGGAACTGCCAGCTGGCCTTTAAGGGCAAAGCTGTGAGACTGCAGCCTCTGGGGCTGCCCTTCCCATCTCTTGCTGCTTAGGATGGATTTGGTACCTCTTAGCTCCCTCTCCTGTCCAGCTGGAGATACATATGTAGCAAACTTATCTGAGGAAGTTTCTGGGTTGTTTCACTTAAAGTAATTGTTTAATGCTCTCCCAAATGAAGCACAAGTTCATCAGATAATGGACTATTACTGAACTCATGAGCCTGGTGTAAGGTGGCCTTCAGCTGTAAGGAATAGACAGCGTTTTAAACAATATGGGCTGTGCCCTACAGTGCTCTTACATTTGGTGTTTTGATTTCTTCCTCTCTGCCTTTTTATCTGCTTTAAGCAGTAGCACTGTGCATGAGGAGTGCAGCATTTCCTGGGAGGAGCCAGTCTGCTCGACTCTTCTTATTTATCTAAGACAAACAAAGTCTTGTGTTTTTCTGTGGTCTTTTCACGACTGCATTATTTCACTGATGCATTATAATTTTTGTTATGCTTATCCTCATAGCATTCTTAAAGGCCTGGGAAGTTTTGTAGCCTGGTTTACACAGAAAAGACAGACAACAACGTGTCCATATTTCTCCAGGGAGATTTGTGGAAGAGCAGGAAATTGAGATAAATTATTCCTTTATAGTTTGATAAAAACTCAGGTGTACTTCAGGGCTGGAGCACTCTTCACTGGAGGCCAGCACTGCCCACCAAGGGCCTCCTCTGTACAACTTGGAAAGCCAGTAAAATCTTACTCATCAAATTGTTTCCTTAAGATGTTCCCAAAATATATAGATTATAGCAAGCACAGGATGGAGATTAGGAAGAAGCTGCTTCCAGTGTTGCTAATTTCAACACAGATTTAAAAATTGGATTTATCTTGATGTAAGCACTGCAGCCCCCTTGTTGGCACCTTGTAAGACATTTTTTTGACAACTGCTGTTAACTGGCATTGCATTAAAATAATTCTGTTCTCCTTCTTGTGCTGACCTTGGGCAGTCTGACTGCTCAGGAAAAGTCTGGCCAAGTCTTTGATGCTAGTGAAGGAGTTGGTATCCCATATCCAGCACAGACTGAACTCTAAAGCTCTGGGTTTCTTTGTATGCTTGCATTTACTAAAGAAAACCAAACCATGACAACAACAAAGCCTGTGGAGTCATGCTCCGTCTGCAGTAGGGGAACAAAGAGTAGAGGCCTCTCAGCAGCACATTAGAGCTGTGCTCCAGGACTGTGGCATGAGCCTAAACCTCTCCCATCTGTGAGTGCTCCTCAGAGATGAGCCTGATGGAGACTCCTCAGGCACACGTGTGAGGAGCTCCTGGGCACTGCACAGTTGAGCCAATTGCTGGGCTCACAGAACATCCCAAACTAGATCTGTAGAAGGCTTGCAGTGTTTGGGCTAGGCTTCTGCTGCTCGCTAGCTCTGAAGGCCGCTGGATGACTTTCAGGCAGCTACAGTTCAGCCCAAGACCTGCACTGCAGTTTGTGTCTTTAATTTATGCAGTGGTGTTGCAGGATTTCCTCTCTGCCACAGAAGAGCTTGTCTGTTCTATCAGCTGGGGCATAGCTCAGGGCACCTTCCCCCCTTACAGGAATCTGCTAACTGGTGAGATAACCCAAGCTGGACATCTCTCCTGTAGTGAGTTATGTCTGGCACCAGGGAGGTGGAATTCCCAGCTGACCATAAATATTTTGCCTTGAGAGCAGATTGAAGGGAGATAAGCCTTGAATTTCTGACTGACAGATACTTCGCTTTACAAACTATAGAAGCTACACAAAACTTTCACAAAGGAGAAGTCTTTTGCACATTCCTTGGAAATTTGTGGGGACCTCACCTCAAAGGTTGGAACGCTGGGCCTGAGTTACTCTTCTGCAAGTTGAGTGAAAGGAATATGTGTACCCTGTCCTCAGTTGGTGGTTAACTGTGTTGACTCCTAATCTGTACTATTTCTTTGCTAGCTGTAATATAGGTGCCTTTAGGTTGTGCACTGTTTCTGTGCTTCTCTTCCAGTGCCCTTGTCCATAGGAGCTTCCCAAGGTGATATGCCTCCTCCTGCTTTGCTGATGGACAGTTTTTCCTGCTCTGTTCACAGAGTGAGCTTCCTCTACCTGTGTGCCACAGACTGCAGCCAGGTGCAGCAGAACAGAAATGCCTCTAGCAGCATCTACACCATTTATCTGAACGGGGATGGCAGCGGGCTGCTGCTGGTGTACTGTGACATGAGCACTGACAGAGGCAGTGAGTGAGTGAGGCTCTGCTCCTCTTCCTGCTTTTTGATGAATGCAATCACCTGGACATGACAGAAATGTTAGTTGAGGCTCCTTTCTCTCTGCTACGCTCCTGTGTTTCAGCTCCTTCCTGAATGGAGTAGCATGTCTATGGGAGGGTGGTGGATGCTGATGTACCCAACAGTCTGGGGTTATGTGTATGGACAGTTAATGCAGTTCAGCCTGATGCCAGTGTTTTGATTGCCAGTGCTGTGAGCATGCACCTCGACTCTGGCCACACAGGAGGTGTTGAGTGACTCAGAGGAATCTGAAGGCAGAAGCACGGGTGCTTTGAGGTGGGGCGTGTGTGTGAATGTGGAGGAGTGAGGTCTGAGGTCTCTGATAGCAACCTCCCTAAACAACCACAGAAAAATATTACCTTTTTCACCTTTCAGTGATAAGTGATTTTCTCCACTGAAGTAAATTGTGTGTTACTGCCAAGCCCCTCTGATCTTGGTCATGTTTAGAAACCTAAAGACCTTGTGGATCTTGCCTAAGCTTGTTTTGTCTAAGTGTTCCAATCACACTCAGATTTGTAGGAAGTATTTGCCCCAGTGCCTACGTACAGCCAGAAAATGCAGAGTGTGAATCAAAGAATCCAGCATTAAATAGGGCACAGTTTTTGGAGTAAGATCCTTTAAATGGTCTGGGAAAAATAATGTTGCAGTACAGCCAGTCTTGTGCTGGTTAAGGTTGTTTGTTTTTTCTGATATTTCTGTCTCTTGCCAGAAACTGAGATAAGATAGCATAAACTTGGCAAATTGTCATGAAGCCACAAGCAGGGGAGGAGGAGGCAGGAAATAGCTCATTTAACTAAAATGGTCATGGGGTGAGGGTCTAAGACTACAAAGGTGAACAGGCTTCCTACTTTATAGAGTAATTGTCTTTTATTTCAGGTCTTGACAAGCTGTACAACCTCACGAGCTGCAGTTCCATCTGCTATGAGCTCCGTGTGGATTTGTGGACAGCCAGCAACTCTGTCTGTGCTGTCTATGACATCTCCCAGGTTGCCTCAAGCAGGGACAGATACAGGCTGTCAGTGGGGAATTACAGAGGCAATGCTGGTGAAAAGGGCCTTGTACTGGTGCTGTCTCTGCACAGGGAAGCAAATGCTGGGACCTGTGTATTTGTTTGGCCAGTACAGTGGGAGCTCCTTCGGTCAGGGAGGATCAGATGTGGTCCTCTTGAGGAGAAAAGTCTTTCTAGGGAGACTGAGAGTGCACCCATGGGCCTGTCTCATGCTGAAGACAGGAGAAAGGGTTGCTTGTTCAGGGGAAAGAGAGGGCTCTGTGACCCAGGGAAGTTCCTGAAAGGCAAGCTGGGAAGTGTCCATGAGGTAACCTGTGCTGATGGGGAAGCAGCTTCTGGGGCTTCCCAGCAGAGAGGGAATAAAAGTGTCTTTTATTCAGATGGAAGTTTGCTCAACAGCAGTGCTGGCTTCTGCCACTGGTAAATCTACTATTGCTCTTGTGTCCATAATCTTCCATTTGTCCTCTAATACCCTCTTGCCATAAGGTTTAGATCTTCAGCTGGGAGGATCCACCCCTTGGACCTGCCCTTTAATAGCAGTGCCTTAGAGATTTGGTTCCAGACCTATCCTGTGCTGTGGCTTTTCTCCTGCCAGGCCTGCTGTGTCCCACCTGAAGGGTGGATAAGTCCTCAGGCTGAGCAACTGTAGTAACTTACTATCTGTGTCTTTGATCCCTTCTTTTAGGGGATGCAAGGACCTACCACAATGGCTGGAAGGTCACAACATGGGACAGGGACAATGGTGTGGCTCTCAGCAACTGTGCCCTGAGGCACCACGGTGCATGGTGGTATAAGAACTGCCACCCCGCCAGCTTCAGCAGGAAACATGGGGAGAGCAACCACTCTGATAGCAATCAGGAGTGAGCTGAGCAGCAGAGCTGGTGTGCTGATTATCTCTTCATAGCCTGAGGAAACACACGGAGGGAGTGTCTTACCTTGGAGCAGGAGGGATTGCCCGCCAACTCATTTCATTAGAAAGCAAAATGATGCATAACAAAACTTACAGCTCTTACTCTCTCCTCCCTGGATCCAGAGGACCTGAGCTCATGGCTCCCTGCATCTTAAGGTGGAGCTATCTTGATTTCTGAGGGCAACACCTAAAGGAACACTCACTAGGAACCACACTGGGATGCTTGCTCACTGTCTGATGTAGCCTTTCCCTTGGTTTTTAGTGCACACTTGGGGTACATCTTGCTGTACAGGCTTAATTTGGGATTGAAGATGGCTCAGTCCTGTTGTGTTCCAAGCTAGACAGAGGTTTGATCTATATTAAGAGTGTCTGAAAGACTGATTATAATTAAAGTCTCTGTTTATTGGAGGGTTAAATGGTACTTGAGGTGGGCAATGGTAGAATCCTAGCACCTGGTCTGGGCACTTTAGTAAGAGAAATTCCTTGGTCATTTCCCGGGATGTGAACTGGGAGTCATGGAAAGGACATGAATTCTCCATCCCTTTTATGGAGATGAAGATCCATCCTCAGTCTTCCAGTAATGAGCCAACCCTGGGGAGGAGGAAGAAGATCAGGGCTTAAATAGAACTCTCTGCAGAGAGAGAACTCTCTACAGAACAATATCCAAAGATTCAGTATTTCTTAACAAAGTTTGATTCAGACAGCTTTCTCCAATACAAAGGAGACAATAGCTGACCACTGTGCACCCAGGGGTATCTAGATCTGCAGCCAACCTGCTACCAGCCTTAGGAGCTCCTGGTGGATATGTTCCAGAGACTTGAGGAGGGGACTCGTGGGGGCATCCTGCTTGTAGATTCTCTGTTTGGCTAAGCATGACAAGGACCTATTTGATCCAATACATGCAATTTCTATGAACTTTATGTAAAACAAGCATTAACACTGGGCTGCAGACTCATTTTAATTCTGTCCTTCTCTGGTGCCATCCTATTCAGACTTACAAAAAATAATTCTGAACCTACAAAAAAATAATAGCTCCCTAATTTACATCAGAGCAAACTTTTCTGAGACTATTTCTTCTTCCTCTTTTGGTCTGCAGTTCTCCTCATTATTTGGGCACATTCCCTATTCTTCCTGCAGAGCTGGGTTTTGGGAAATGCTGCCAGTCTGCTGGCAAGGCTCATTAACCCATGTGTGTTCTCTAGAGTAGGTTCCTCAGCCTCCAGTATCACATCTCTTCAGGCAGCAGTATTGCTGTTTTGCTTGTGTCATGTTTCCCTGCCCAGAGAAAAACCGAAGGAGATGTGCAGTAGATTGATGTTCACACTCCAGGGTGAGCCCAGAACAGGGTGAATGTAAGGTCCACTCTCCTCCAGGCTGTGCTCACCATCCCAGACCTGCCTCTCTGTACTGCTTGCTTACAGACAATTAACCAAATTCCCAAGGCAACTGTTCCATCTGTTGCCTTCTGCTTTTTCATCAGTAGTGTGGCAGGTAGTGATGCTGAAATAACACTTGTCATCCACCTCTAAAATGAGCATCTCTTGGTGTTAAACTGATCCTGTGTGCCCCAGTGCATGCTTTCACATTTTCTTTTTCTTTTTCTTTTTTTTTTTTTTTTTCTAGTCACAGCTGTAAAGGTGAGGTTTATTTTCTTTCCCTGAGAAGATATTAAAATTCAGGACAGCCAGCTCCAGCCAGGGAAGAAGTATGAGCTAACCAAATGCTGCTTGCTCAAAGGCTTCCTTGTCTGAGCACACTGGAATACGGTTGTCCCATGTCTTAATGGGCTTTTCTATCACAGAGCTAAGCTGAGTAATGCACTCTAAAGAATCCTTCCCAGACTTTGGAGAAAGTAATACAATCACAAATAAAGGAAGTCTTAAAATATTTCTGTCTTCTTTGCTTTGAGTGGTAGAATTATTTTGCTTCCTATTTGTACAAAATACCTAAAGTGGAAGCATTACCCAGGCCTGGAGTGGCACTGTGCAGATCAGGTCTTTGGGGTCTGCTCTAAAACAGGGACAGAGATTGTGCTCTTTTTGTGACTTAACTCTGTGAAGGGCTTAACTGATCTGTGCATGCTAGGACCTGGCTGAGGCAGATAGAGAGTTCTCTCTCAAAGGTGAGGACAGAATTCTTCCTTGTACTTTCAGAGCTGTGCCTCTTGGTGGGCAGAGACTTGTTTGAGCTGTGTTAGAATATCCAAACCCTGGTTTGGGGGAAGGAGGAGACTAATGCTAAGAGGAGTAGAAAGGAAAATTGCACTTGAAGTGTTTTGCAGGCTCTGTGCTAAGAGCATGAGGGAAGGACATGGGAAAACAATGAGGGCTCTTTACTGTGAAGTGTTTTCTCCCTGTTGCCCACTTGTCTGTAGGCAAGGACAGATTTCAGTTTGTTATTCAGTTAAAGGGCCCAGTGAAGTCATCAGGAAGGTGGCTGAGAGGGAGAGGAGGACTAGTCTTCACACACAGCCACTCAAAAAATAAATGTATGCTCTAAAAAACAGCAGGTGTGATTGTTACCTGTGACTTTCCTGTGCAGCAGCAAAACATAATCCCATCCTAAATCTGAATCCTACCTGGGAGCAGGGAATATTCTCTTAAGAGGTTTAAGCTTTGTTTCTGAGCTAAAGGCAAACGAGGCACCTTATTTGCAGTTTCTGAGGAGGGTCCATTCTGTCACTCCTAATGCAGCTCTCCCACCAGGAAGGGCAAAGTGACAGCTGCTGAAAAACCATTGCAAAAAGTCAGTATTCCCGAACAGCCACAGGATGGCATTGTCTCTTCACACAGGAGAGACTTCCCGGGATCCAGCAGGCCTCTGCCAAAGGACATTTTTGGAGTTAACTAGAGTCTGTGCTACAGCCTGGGAGGCTGGGACTGCTCAGATAATGCAGTTTGTTTGCCTTGAGGAACTGGCCGTTCTGGTTTTGAGGCTCAGGATGGTTGGCATAATCCCATAAAAATGTCATATCCCTTTACTACCCTTGTTGCTGTTAAATGTGGCCCTGTAACAGTGATGCTGGAGAGCCTCGCTCTGAGATCACTTAAAAGGTGATATACTGATTTGCAACACACCCGTGGCAGAATTTGAATCCCAGAAAGATCCTCACTGCTTTGGCATTGCTGTGTTGATGAGGATTATCCCCTAGCTGGGTCCTACCAGCCAGGCCCCATCTGTTGTGACATATCTGCTGTTTCGGGACCCCTGAGAAATGTTGCTGTATTTACCCAGGAAGAGGAGGAAAAGGATGCCTCTTCCCAAAGATAACTGTGTTTCTGTATTGCTGTGATTTGGAGAGAAGTCTCAAGTGTCTTAACTGCACTGGACACTTGTTTGGAAAGAAGTGCTGTTACTTTTGGCCACTGCACTATGCTTTGTTGGCTGAATAAATAGCGGAAGGGTCAGTGAGGATCCAATTCTTCCATCAGAGAGGGATTTAATGGGCATTTTTGCTTCCCTTCAATCTTTAGACTGCTCCAGGATTCTAAACTTCATCTCAGCCACTGCATATTTTTAACTTAAGACCTTGGAACTACCCTTTTCCCTTGAAGCCCAGGCTACCCAAGAACACCTTGCCCTAAATCCAGTGTCTAACATCTGGAGAGAAGGAAGAAGCTCCTTTCTTCTCCAGGAAGTGGGCCTCTGCCATTTCTAACTGCTCATCACTGCAGTCCTGCACTCCTTTTTCGCCAGTCTCTTCCAGAGCCTCAGCTTTGTGGCCAAGGGACAGCTTGGTGCTTCATCTGGCTGACAAGCAGGTTTTTAATTTTTGCCCTCATGGAGGCAGAGCTCTGTGGTGTAGGATTTGGAAGGGCTCTGCCCAGCAAGCTGCAGACACCATGAAATAGTTGTCTGATCAAAACCAACTGGGGTTAACTAGTCCATGCTGCTGATCCTCTGTAAGAAAAAACAAACCTGCAGCCCACCTCCCACAGCACAAAAACACCTTTTGTTCTTCCCACTACTTCTTGCCCTTGGGTAGAGGAGCTTGGCTGTGCTCATTAACAAAGCAAGGCCATTAACTTTTAAGCTGTTTCTTTAAGAAAAGGTCTCTTAAGCTGCACAGCTGGCTGCAGGCAGAGACTGCAGAGCCCCTGAGCTCTCCCTGTCTCTTATCTAGGGCCAGGACACAGGTTCCCCACGAAAATAAACACATGACTGAGAGATTGAGATACAGTGTTTGTTTGCAGTTTAAGAGTCATTTATTTTTGGTTTAAAAAAAAATTGCACAAAATTTGTTTTGTTTTTGTTCCCTGTTGCATGGACTTGTTTGGGAAAATTGAAGGTTGATACTGAAATGCAGTTGGGAGAGGCAGGGCCGGGGTGTCTAGAGAGCAAGGACCATGCAGTGGAGTTTCTGTACTGTGCATCTCTGCCCCCTTGGTAACGTGGGTGCTGCAGGGTTGCTGCTGCCCAGCTGGTGGGTAACAGGTTCTAGTGCACCCCAGGCTGTTGCTGCTCTTTTGCTTTTTCCTCCAGAAGCCGCCGATTCAGTGCATGGTTTGGCTCAAAGAGTAGACACCAAGAAAGCCAGCTCCCGTGCTTTAGGGAGTGAGGAGGCTTGGACCATCCACTGGTTGGATGGATCAGGGATCAGCTGTTTCCTGGTCCCTCCCTGCCCAGCCCAGGGGTGGTCTGAATGATGATTTTGGGGAGCTCTTGAAATTCAGACCTAGCTCTGAACTCCCCAAAGCCTGGATCTGGAGGTGTGTGTGATACAATGCTCACATTTTCCTGGCAGTTCTCGGGTAGGAATTGGTTGCCCTCACCTGGAGTTACTTGCTATGCTTCCTGGAGAAAAGCCTTCCTGCAGGAAACCCTGCAAAGCTTGGTACCTCCACACTAGGTAGGCTGTACTCTGACAGTGCTTGCTGCCTCAGTGCCCCTGCTTGTTTGGCTGAACCTCTGCCCTCCAATTGTGCTTTTCCCTTTACTCCAATTATTTTTTGATTCCTCCAGGCAGCACCACCCTGCTCTCAGGGCTGCTCATCCCTCTGGATCACAGCACCTGCATGAGCTCCTTTGGCCACCCGGTGAGTGTGGAGGCAGGAGGGCTGAGAAAAGTACTTGGATGGGGAAAGGAGGGAAGGAAGAAGGAATAATACAAGTGCAGTGCTAGTTCTCTAGGATCTTGGCTAGACTGTGAGCTTGGGACAGAGATCAGAGCTATTTCTGCATTTCCTTGCATGACATGTGGCAAATCCTAATTTTTATACCATTTTATGTTGCTTCCTGTTTTGGAGCAGAAGGCAATCACTAATTTCAGTGGTGACAAAGCAAACTGGGAAATAAGGCACATATGGGGTCAATTAAAGGGCTGTGTGAGGAGGAGCCCAGCCTCACAGCCATTCCCAGCACAGCCACAGGCAGCCAAACCCTGTGACATGATGTGACCATCACAGCCCTGTCTGCATCGGACAGAACAGGCTGTGCTGGCACTGGGTGGCACAGGCAGCTGCTTCCAGCCAGTGGCTTTGTCCTCCAAGTGAGGGGAAGGTGGCATCACCCTTGTCTGGGCTGGAAGCAGCTGTGCCCAGCAGCTCTGTCCAGGCTTGCCCACGTGGGCTTTGCTGCTTGTTCCCCAGATGTCTGGCTCTGACTGGCAGCTCTGGTCTGCTTCAGCAGCTTAAGAACTGGAAGAAAATGGAACCAAGACATCCAGTGTACAGACAGGGCGAAACCCAGATGTCATGAGGGTTCTCATCACCCACATGCATCCCTCAAAGGAAAAAGAGATGGGGGAGACAGAGCCTGGTGGGGCAGAGACTGGAGAGCAGAGGAGACTCCCAGCTCACAGGACATAGGATGGGAACACAAGCCAGGTGGGAAACAGAGCAGGGATGAGGGCTGAGTGTGGTCCTGTTAGCTGCTGTGCCCAGCTGAACTGTCTTTGCAAGGAACATGAGGATGGAGAGAGGTGCATAGTCTGGCTGTATAATGTATCCCCTTTGTAAGGGATGACTGTGCACATGGAATTTACTTTGCTTCTACAGCACATTCAGAATCCCAGAGCTGGTGAGCCTGACAGCCATACAGAAACCTCCAGTGCAGCACACAGTGCTGGCATCCATCAGCTGAGGCAGCATGCGCTCACGGGTCAGTGTGTGTCTGACACACAAGGACTGCAGGGAGAGGTCATGGCTGAGTGTGCCAGAAAACCATGTCTGCTGCTTCAATATTGCTTCCATGTGCCTGGTCCCACTCCAGGGGGGCCTTTGGTCGTGCTCTTCTTTAGTAGTCATTCAATAAATAACTCTAATGCCCATAGCAAAGCTTTTACACAGCCTCAGGTTGTGTTTCTGCTCTTGCAGTAGCATGGTGGGCTCTTAAATGGCAAGTTTGTATAAAAGAGTCTTTCAAGGAAGATGTTTTCTTAAGTGCTGGTGCAAAAGGGCTGGTTTGGCAGCCTCCTCTCTCCTTCTCTAGCCTACGTGGCAAGGCATCCTTCTGTGCTGCCTTAGGATGGTGTCTGAGGTCTCTAAGGTTGGGCTGAGGACATCTAGCTTCAAGTGCTCTCAAGTGACTTTGGTTTGGTGGCTGGGAGATGGCACATCTTTGAGCTGCGGGGTAACTCAGCTTTCTTTGTGTCTCCAAAGCAAGTTGGGTTTGGACGGAGCCTAGGCAGTGAAGCTGTGCCATCTCCATGGCAGGGCAAGCAAACAAGGTGTGTCTGTGCCTGCTTCACTCACAGCTGTCTGTGCTGTGCAGGGAGAGTGTGCAGGTGGCTTGGTCTTTGGGTGAACGTTGTGTTGTGCACCCTTGTCCGTGCCACGGCGCATGTGCTCGCAGGCGAGTGCAGAGGGAGAGCCTCGCCCCCCATCGCTGTGTGCCAGCCCTGTGTGTGCACTGTGCTCGTGGCAGGAGGTACGTGGGACCCGGTGGCATGTCACCGTGTGTGCTCACCTGTCCTTTGCAGGGGTCTCTGCCCCAGGGCATGCTGTCATGGTGGGGGAGAAGAGACTTGCACAACCTGTGCCCGACCGCTTTGTTCTCTGTTGACCCTTCAACGTGCTGGGCTCAGCCTGTGTCGAAAGTCACCATAAAGTGGCAGCAGCTTTGGTATCTCCTTGCCCCTCCTGGTGCACAGATGAAAGGAATGGTGGCATCTCAGAGGAGAGGACCTCAACACCCTCCTGTCTGCTAGATGGGCAAGGAGGGTCTCTTGTCCAGCAAGAGCAGCTTGGGCTGAGCCGAGATCCACAGGTCCTCTTCATCCTGCTTCTTCTTCTTCTTCTTCTTCTTGTTCTTCTCAGCATGCAGCTGCCCATTGCTGCTGGGGCCACCTTTCCTGGTGCTTTCTCTCCTCCGTCTGCAGAAGCAGCAGTGGCAGCAGATGAAAATGAAGGCGATGAGGACAACAAAGGGTAGACCCAACAGCACGGCCAGGCAGACGGTGTTGAAGATGCCTTCCTGATGCTTTGTACTGATGAGCTCCAAGATGGAATTGAAGAAAGAGCTGATCTTCTGCTGCATGTCAGCTCCTGAGTAGGCTGCCGTGCTGCTCCCTCGGCTTGAAAGGCACCTTGAGATATGCTCAGCTCCTGTAAGCAGCTAGTGGGCTCCACAAGAGTCCTTGGATGATGCCTACAGAGACAAGAAACCAGATGGATCAGGTGCCTGCTCCCTCAGCAGTTTTCTCCATGGAGGTGCCAGAACAGCCTAAGCCTCAGCAGGGTAAGATGTCTCCTGCCTTGGAGGGGCCTGGAGCTGTGGACTGTACTGCCTGCTATGTCCCTTTGGGTGTCTTCATCTGAGAAACACAGCCTCCTATCTCCTGGGGTTTGTTCATGATTGTGAGGATGCTGAGGAGGGCTTTGGGCATCCCTACTTGCCTAGGAGTTTGGCCAAGCACAAATCCTGCCCCTTTGGATTTATACATCAGCCCTGGCTGAGCAATCACAGCATGGAGCTCTTCTTATCCCTTTGTAGGACTTGTTTTGTAGCAGATGAAATACGGTCTGCAGGAGAAGCTTTCCTGTCTAAGAAAGAACTTGCCTGATCTAGGCCAGTGACCATTGTGGAGACAGTCCTGCCACAGGAGCCAGGACTCCACATGTCACAGATCCCTCCTTATTCCCAGTCCTGGGATGGGGTATCTTTGGCCAGACTGTTTCTCAGGGTCCGTGACTGGGATGGGCAGCACAGAGGCAGGGTCTGTTCTTGCTGCCTCTGCACCCCTGGCACCACCAGCAGGTTTGGGGCTGTGGCTAAACCATGTGTATTCTGGATGAGGGCTGTGGTCAGTGGGACTCACAGGCAGTGCTCAGCTGGGAGAGCCCAGTGAGCAGCCCTGCACCCACAGCTGCTTCCATGTACCCAGGGCTGGCCACAAAGGCAGCAGCAGGGGAGGATAAGGGTTGGCTGGGGTGGAGGAGTTGCTGCTGCTGTGCCTCACCTGGGAATTGCTCCAAGGGTTTGGGTAGGGCTGAGAAGCATTTCTGTGGCTTGACGTAAGGTTTTCCTCTTCCCTCAGGGAGGGAGAGGTGCTGCTGAGTGCCAGGGCTCTCAGGGAAGCCCTCCTGCAGGGGCCTGCTGCCTGTGCTCACATCTTTCTTCCTCTCCTGTGGCCAGGCAAAGCATCTGAGCAGGGGCCTTTGTGCTGTGAGTTTGCAGTTCTGGTTCAACACGGGGGTCACTAAATTAGAGGCTGTACAGATGAAGAGGCAGCAGGGACAGTATCAGGCTCCAACACCCTAATTCACCCTTGCTCAGCACTGGAGAGCTGTGTCTTTGCCACCTTTTGGGATTCGAGCCCTGCAGCCTCCTGAGGGAATGCTTAAATCCCTGTGTGCCCAGGAGGGGAAACTGAGGCACAGTAAAAGGAAAACCAACACTTTCATGTAACAAAAACTTGAGATACAGCCTGAACACCAAAGGTGTCCTAGAGGGGTTGCTCCACTTGTCCCCTGTGACACCGACTCCTTAATCTTTCCTTCTGGCAACTCTCGCAGAGCTCGGGCACCTTGTGGGAGGGACCCAGGCTGGTTTCAGCTGAATCCTCCCTGTCTGTAGCACTGCTCTTCCTTGCTCTGCATTTATTCCTTGTTTGGCACCTGCTAAGGGATGCGCTCTTGTATGGAGTGTTTTAGGATCCTCCAGCTAGCACCACTGGGCTTTCCTCTGCCTTGCTGCCGTTACACACCACTCCTAAAGGAAGATCAAGCCACCAGCCTCCCTCAAAAAAACAGCCACCGGTCCCACCCAGCCCTAACCACAGCTCTCATGATGCTGCTTGGGCAGGAACTTCTGGGCAGCCCCTCAAAAAAGCATCTCCCAAGGGAAAACCTGCCTTCCAAAATGCTGTCCTGGGACCTACAAAACTGTACAGGGTCTTGTTTCACTGATCTCCCTTGGCTGCTGGCTTTCAGACCTGACTGACAGGACCTCAGAAGCTGAATCCCTCAGCATAGATGCCAAGCTCTCAATTTGGGATTCCACAAGTGCTCAGATTCTGTTAAAAATAAGGGATTTATCCCTGTCCCTCAGAAACAGTCTGACCACTGTAGATTTATTGTTCCAATTTGCATGAGCACACAGCTGAGCTGGCCCCAATTAGCTGGTGGTTTCTCTTTTGAACATGAATTTCTCTGTGTGCCTTTCTACAAAATTCTCATTTGAGAGTTACCAAATGAAATGCACTGCTCTGGGGGGTGGTTTTGGCTTTGGCTGAAAGAAGCTTATTATTATTGTTGTTATTACTACTATTATTATTACTGCATTTTTGTCCAGTCTGCTGCAGCAAAACTGGCTGTTCCTCACATTGCCTCCTTCCACTCCTCTTCAGAGGATACAAATATCACCAACATCCCCACCTCAGAAATCAGAGGCTACCACTCAGAGACTCAAATCCCATACAACCTCTTCCTGCTCCCTGCCTGGAGCCAGCTTGGGAGCATCCCAGATCTGCTTTTGCTCACAGGGGAGATAAGCGAGTGCCACTTCTTAAAGCCTGCTCCCTGTCCTGACCTTCATCTTCACCTAGGTCTTCTTTCTGAGGCAGCTGTAGTAAAGGTTACACTGCAAATTAAATAAACAGAGCAGCTTTCCTTCAGTGTAATCATGCATGTGATGCAGGTTTGCCATTTATCCATAAGTATCCTGACAGCTCATTATCCAGGCAGGAATACAGGACGCCTATGATACGCTTGACTCCAAAAAAAAAGTAAAAAACCCAAACAACCCCCAAACAACAACCGCCTTAATTTCGGACAAAACAGGATGTACAGTTTTATTCCTGCACTGAACTGCTTTATATTTATTGCCTCTAAAGTTCTGGGTAGGGAAGGAGGGCTGGAACTTCCTTTTAAACTTGTAATTAATTGTTTGCAGAGGAAAAAAGAACGGGGAGGAAGAAAAAAAAAAAAAAAAAGGCAAAGCCCTTGAAGCTGAATGCACTGCAGAGGCCCTGGATGATTGTCACTGGAAAGTGTCCAGATGGGGACATCTGGCCACCCTGGGCAAGCTGAATATGGATCCCTTGGAAGGGTAAGGTGGAGGTATCTGCCCCTATTCTGACCAAGCAGCACCCAAAGCCCAGGGCCATCTTCCAGCACAGCCAATGCAGCTGGTTTTCAAATGCATTTTCTTCCTGGTGTGTGCACTGCTTTTTGTTTTGTAGATGAAGGGATGTCTGTGTGCTAAATAATGGGATTCTTCAGTTTCATATAAAAAAAATCGAAGGGGAGGGGAAAGTAGAAAAACTGATGTGCTTGGAGTGGCAACTCCAAGGGCAGAGGGGTTACCCAAGGCCACCCATTGCCAGCTGAAAACCTGAGTGCACAATGAGGAGCTGCATTTAGGAAAATCCATGCTGCTGCTCAATTTGGTGTGACATCTCCCCTTAGAGAGGGGATGAACATGGAGAGCTGCTTTACATGCTGTGGTCCACGATGGGTTTGAACTGCTTGTTGCAAGCATGTGGAGCTGCCATTGTGAGGTCAACTGTTTCTTGGGTCAAGATATAGGACCAAAAAACAGGGCCAGGGAGGTACTGGGAGACAGGGCTGTGTCTCAGGGAGGGCTGTGAAGCATCCTGCTAAATGAGCTCTTTGTTTTGGGGCAGCTGGTGCTGGCAGAGCCAGGGGAAAGCTGACATGGAAACTCGCCTGGGAACTCCTGTGGCCAGGGAATGGAAGGCACCAACTGATGGCAGCTCTGCACGACAGGGCTTTATGCCACTTGTGTAAGTTTTAATCAACATTGCGCATCCAGCACGAAGTTCTTTAAACCACCCTGGCTTTGAAAGAGCCGGTTTGCAAGGGTGGAGAGCATCTGCCACTCCTCTGGAGTTATGGGAGGCTGTGGGTGGAAAACAAGGTCCTTTTGAGGGACGGCTTGAGATGGCAGCACAGACCGTTGGCATGCAGGGCTTGCCTGGCTGAGCTGGAGGGGTAAAGGCTGCCAGCCTGTGTGTGGGGAAACCAAAACAGAGGGGGTTGCCTTGGCAGTGCTGGCTTGTCCACATCCTGTGCTCTGCAGAGCAACCACAGCGACTGGGGATGGAGGTAGAGTTTGCAGAAAAGCTGCAGTTTACTGGAAACTGCTGTGCTGTGTCACTGTGGCAGAGGGGAGAGAGCTGGAAGTCATTCTGCTAGTTAAGTTCTTTGGGCCCAACCCTCAACAGGCTCTTATGTCTTCATGGAGTCCCTCCAAGCTAACAAAGCTCAACCTGCTCCTCTCAGCTGAGATGCTGCCTGACTAAGCAGGAGTGGGGCTGCTCCAAGGTGCTCCCTGCATGCACAGTGAGAGCAGCAGCAGCTCTGGGGGCAACTGACCTGTGGGGCGTGCCCCAGGTATTTCTGGATTGTTTCAACACTCTTGTGCTCTGTGGCCAGCTGCAACTCGGGACTTGTGGAGGTGACATGAAACCAACTGATCTACAGCCACCCCCATTTCCTTAATGCAGATAACACCACACACTTCGCGCAGTTGATGCTAAGGAGTGCAAAGCAGGAATCACGTTATTAAACAACCATTTCCGTCTATTACTGGCTTTATGTCAGTTTTATACCAGCTTTATACCAACTTCCCATTGCAGTGACAGTTGTGGTTCAGGCGGGGAGAGGCTATTTTTTGTTACAGCTTGTGAGCTCCCTGATCCACTCAGCAGAGGCACAGCTGTACTGCCACACGAGTGGCACCTATTTTCCCTGCCTGCACCTGCAGACTTAAAGGAAAACTGGATGAAACCTGACACCGAGGGTGAGCAGTTTCCTTAGCAGGGATTGCACGTTGCTGTTTCGGAAATGGTGACTAAGAAGGCTTTTGCCGCCGGTCTCCCAGAGCTCGCAGCAGGCTACAGAGACCTTCCTCAAACGTAAACGACAAACACCAAAAGCCACCACCCAGCGAACGCAACCAGCTGAAGCTTCGTCTCACTCCCACCACCATCAAACCTTACGGCCAGAAGCCCCGCGTAAATGCTTTCATTCCTAAAGGGAGTGATTTGGAAAACTACTGATACGGATGTTGGATAAGAGGGTTAAAGTGAAACTATTTTGCAAGCTGCTGCCTGGAGCCCACTAGTCATCACCGTCTGCACACGCGCGGCTGTCGTCGGCCCCGGGATCACCAGGGCTGTGGCCAAAAGATCAGTTTGAGTTTAGGTGAGCGCCACTGTCATCCCTGGATGCACTGCGAGCTCCTCCAAACTACGGTACGGCAGTGCTGCCTCTCGGGGTGGGCAGCAGACCTCAGCCATGGCCCTCCCATCCCATGTGGTTTTGGTTACAAGAGGCTCAGGGGGCTGCCAGAGAAGCTGTGGATGCCCCATCCCTGGAAGTGTTCAGGGTCAGGTTGGACGGCGCCTGGAACAACCTGGTCTAGGGTGCGGTGTGCCTGCCCACGGCAAGGGGGTTAGAACGAGGTGGTCTTTAAAGTCCCTTCCAATCAAACCGCTCTAGGATTCTGTGGGGTTCAAAACCTGTGAGTGCAGCTCGGGTGCCCCAAAGCCCCGGTGCAGGCAGACTGCCCCAGACACACGTCCCCCGGGAGCTGGTGCTGCTCATCGCTCTCCCCAGTGCACTGTTCTCGCCCCCTCCCCCCCAGCCGCGCGAAGCAGATGATGTGGCCTTCAAAGAAAATACAAAAAGCGAGAAAACCCCTGGATTTGAGTAACACGGCACCGAAGATAACGCTTAGAAAAGCCCAGCCCCGGGATCCCCCTCCCGGCTACTCCCCCGGCCCCGGGACCTACCTCTGCGCCGCGGCCCCGTCCCGCCCGCTGGTGCCGGCGGCTGCTGCGCGGCCGGGGAAATGGGACGGGCCGCCCGCCTCCGCCCCCGGCCCGGCCCCGCCACCGCCCGGCCCCACCTGGGGCTGCCCCCGCACCTCCGGCGGAGCCCCCGGCGCACACTGCGGGCCGCCCTGCCCGGTTCGGGATGGGACAGAGGCGGAGACCGGACAGTCTCCGACAAAGCAGTCCCGAAACAGGGAAGAGGGAGGGAGCCAAGTGTCTGGCGCGCCGGGCTTTGGTGCCGCCCATGTTTTCCCAGGAGCGTTTTTGGGAGGGCTGCAGGGTGATGGTGCCGCTGCTGTGGTGAGGAGGGCAGGGTATAGCTCCGTCTCCCCAAGAGCAGTGCCAGGAGTACCACCCTGGACCCCGTCAGCACTGCCACCCTGCTCCTTCTCACCTCCACCCGGCACCCTTGCATGTTGTCACCCCTGCAGTGCCCTAACGCCCACCCTCCGTCCCTGGAAAGGGGACACAAGCCAAGCAAGAGGCGATGGAGCATCCCCAGGGGCAGCATCCAGGAGCATTATGGGTGCTATACAATCATGGATAGTGATGGATGTTTAAGCCTGGGAAGGCACTCCTGGCTGTGCAGGGTTTAGTGGTGGCCTTGGCATTGCTGGGTTAAGGGTTGGACTTGATGATCTCAGAGGGCTTTTTCAACCTAAATGATTCTGTGATTCAATATTTTCAAACTGTGATCCCAGTTCTATGGGGATTGCCATCCCCACCCTTCACTTGCTACTTTCTCTCCCACTTACTCCTTTTTTAACGCCACGACATATGTGATATCCAGGAATTGCTGAATCCCTGCTGCTTTCCAGTCCAGAGCTCTACAGCCTCCACACTGTGTTGTGATGCTAACAGCTGGGCATGCTGCAACTAGAAAAATATTCTGCTGGAATTTTTCTGGTTGGACTGAGTCCTTTTGGATTGCAAAATCCCCACATTTGCCCTCCTTATCCTCCTTCATGCTCCAGAGCCAGTGGCTTGGCTTTACTGCTTCAGCCTTGGTGCTGACTTGTGGAGCTGGGCTAGCCAGGGCTATCTGACCCTTCAAGGCTCCTGGAAAACAGCCTCACATTCCCAGTGCTGTGACTTGGCAGCACCAGGAGCAATGCACTGCTGGGAATAGGGGGGAAGAAGGATAGAGAGGAGGGTGGATGGATAGAAGTAAGCTGGCTGCCAGCCTCTTCTGCCCCCCTGCTGCCTTCACCCTAGTGCTGGGGTCAGAGAGGTGAGAGGTCCTCAGAAACACACATTGTAGGCTACAACTTGTGCTGTGGGCCTCCTCATTGCCTTGGGGAAGGTGTTTATGTCCTGTGGGAAACACAAAGCAAATTTTCCCTAAAGATTTGCTGCTTAATGCCAGGAACTTTTGCCTTGGTTTTGTGCTGCAGGATGAAGATCCCTGGGTTTTACATCATGTGGCTCACTGCATCCCAGTTTCTCATCTCCCAGTTCACCCTATCCTGACTCATTCCATCCCATCTCTCCATGTCCCAGCTCGCCCCACCCTATTTCTCCCTTGTTCCCTGACCCCATCCCAGCTCCCTGCATCCCAGCTCTCTACTTCCCAGCTTCCCCCATGCCAGCTCTCCCCCCTCACTGAGCTGCAGCCATTCCCTCTTTTGTGGGTACCAAATCCCCCTATGAAAATGTCCTTCCCAGGGCACACAGAGGCCAGTCACCTGAGGGTTACCTGACCACTCTACAGCACCAGATACCACCTTTGAACCCCCTCTAATAGGATTGACTAAAAATATTTATTATCAGAGCTCTCTGAGGGCTAGCATATCCGAAAGAGTTAGGCTTCAGGGTCCCTGGGCCTGGGAAAGTGAAAGCCCAGACTGTCCCTCACACCTGGGATATTTGCTTCATTCCCTGGGCAAACAGCCTCAGTGGGGCTCCATGCTTTCGTATCACTAATTTAATTTGGCAGAGGCCTTGACAAGGGAGGAGCTGCTGGCCTTGCACCTTCCTCGGATTTTTGGAGGCCCCACGAACACAATGCCTTGGCAGCCTCTTGGCTTCAGGCAGGAGTGCTGTGGTCTTGTGGCAGGGTGATAGACACTGCTGATGCTGATATCTTGGAATGGTGCTACCTGTGAAGGGGAGTCTTAATGCCATCGAGGGTGTGATGCCATTAAACTGAGCTGGGAAGCATCAGATAGACTTTAAGAAACTTAGAATTAATGCAAGAATATACAATTAATCCACTGCTCTGTCTAAACCAGCATCATCATCCCCATAGTTAACTCTAAAGGTCCCTTCCAACTCCAGCTCAAATTCTATAGTGGTGTATAGGAGATGTTTTGAATTAATCAACAGCCTGTGATGCTTGACCCTGTGGATGTCTCCTGCAGCAAGGTGTGCCAAGGCTTTTTCCCCTGTGGCATGAACAAAAGGTACATTTGCAGGGATTTTGAACCTGCCACCTCCTCATTTTGTTTGGCACACAGCATATCTGGGATCCAAGGAATCGTGCTTTGTTTCTCAGAAGCTTTAATGGGCAAGAGGAAGCCGTGACTCAGCCGCTGATGAATCACTGCAGCTCCAGATTGTCTCCCTGCTTGCTGGTGCCCCTCAAGCACAGGAACTGAGTGAGTCCATGCCAGGCAAGCTCCTGTCACCTCATGGGATGTCAGTCTGAGCCCAGCCCTGGGACCAGCTGGAAATCTAATCCCACCTCCAGCTCCTGTTTTCCATCCATCCTTCCCAGAATCCTTATTTCCATATGATGTCAAAGCCTTTTTTTCCCATGCCAAAAAGCACCCCGATAGCTTCAATTCCCTCCTAAGGCCCCCTCAACCCCTAATTTGATTTTGAAAACACTTCTCATTTTAAACTGAAGATAGAAACACCCTCTTGTTTCCCCCTTGTTTCATTGGATTCAGCTAATATTGTTACCAGTTTGCCCTCTCACACCGCTGTGAGCTTTACTCCTTGCTAACACCCGGCTGGTACCCAGGGTCGGTTTATTTGGGGTTTTCTCAGCATGGTAGGATGGGGGCAGTGGTAGAGTGACTGCAGGCATGATCACACCTTTCTTTCCCAGCTGCTTCCTCTGCTCTCTGGTGGTGATTTCTATTTGCAGACACTAGTCTGGCTTAAAGTAAGCAATGGAAAACTCTGCTCCCAGAGAAACATTCCTCTCATTTTTCCCCAATGCTTCTGCCTTTTCCCCTCCCTCTCCCCCTCCCACAAAAAAAGCCTGCTGTTTAAACACCAAAAATAACGCACGCCCTGGTCATGGTCTGGATAAAAATAGCAGCTCTTGGTATTTATTAGCAGCAATGGGTTTTCTGGCTTTGGAGGAAAAGGAGGAGGAGGGATGGGATGGTTGCTCTTGATGCACGAGTGGAGAACAGACACAAAGCTGGTGTTTTGGGAGAAGCTGCTTCATCCCTTCCTCTCCCCCGTCACCACCTGGGCTCTGTCCCCTCCAGGAAGGGGGAGTTCTGAGGGTAGGTTGGGCTCAGATGTCCCAGTCCCACCTAAGTCCCACCTTGGGCTGTTTTGGCGCTGCCCTAAAGCGTTGGGGATAAGTCCCATGTAGGCAGTGATGGGGGTAAATGCTGCTCTTAGGGAAAATTCCCCAAAGCTGGTGAACCTTTTGGGGGTTTTGCCTCTTGCCCACCCATCACTTGGGAGGTATTATAGCTGGGATTGCCAAGGTGGGTCAGGATTTGCAGGATCATCCCTCTCTGGTGCTTAGACAAGAAGAATGCTGAGGTAGGGAGTGAGGTGAGCTCCTCAGGTGCCTCCTCAAATACTGTTTGATGCTTGTGTTGAGAAAGCTGTGGTATGAGGAACCTGTGTGCAGGTGAGGAGGAGGGTGGTATGTGTCTGCTCAGGGCATAGTTCAGTGTTTGGGCTGTTCAGAGCTGATTGTTTTGTGTGTGTGAGCCTTCAGGAACTCCTTCCTGAGGAAATCCTACAGGCATCATCCTACAGGCAAGGGGGAGAGGAGATACACTGGGAGGTGAGGAAAACACCCAGGCTGGGCGAGTTCTGGCAGTGTGACGCAGTGCCTCCCCATTTGGGAGCACCCAAGGATCAGTTCTGCAGAAGCCAGGGATGGAAAACCTGTTGGTGAATGGAAGTGCTCCTTCCCCCAGCACAGAAATGGGGTCAGCATCCAAGGGCTGGATTTGTGGAAGGTGTGAACCAAAGGCAGATGGGCAAGTGATGCTTGGGCAGTCTGGTGCCCCCAAGGACCAGCAAATGCTCCCAGTTGTAGGAAGCAGTGGCTCGTGCCTCCTCCAGCCACCCCAAGGGGTTTCCCATGCCGTATGGGTGTGAAATCTGATCTGCCAGGGTTGATTTTTAGGTGAAAAAGCGGTTGTGCCGGCCATCCCCTCTGTCACAATCCTTCCTTTGGCTCAGCCCTGTGCTGCTGAGGAACAATCAGTGGCCATCCCTCAGTGCTGGCTTCCCCCAGAGCCTAGCTGAGGTGGGCAGGGAGAGCCAATCCTGTTTTTTAATGATATGCAGATGCCAAATTAGTAGTAGTATTTTGATTCTTTTCATTATTCACTCCCATGGGGGAAACTGTTCCCGGAGATCTGTAGTGAGCTGATGTCCCTTTGGACACAGGATCACATGAGGATTTTGGCTGGTGGTATCCGAGCCATTGGAATGTTCTGTGCTGCCATTGGGGCTTAGCTCCTGCCTGGGGGTGGGACTATCCGACCTTTGTTCTTCACAGATCAAAGTCTTCCTGCTCCTCATCTTGTTTGCTACCAGAGGTTCCGTGGGGAGGATGCAGCTGGGTGTCAGGCCTTGGGCAGGGCAGCTCACCCTGTTGGGAGCTCACCCACCTGCCGGGAGGGAACCGAGAGAGAAATGCAAATTGTGGTGGGTGAAAGAGGGGAAAAAACAACCATGACCTTTCTCCTGGAGGTGCTTTGCCTCTTCTTTGCCCCTCTGCAAGGGAGAGCAGGTTCCTGTATTTTGAGGGGCAAAGTCCCCCTCAGACAGGCAGCAGAGGAGAGGCAGCCTTAGGTTTTGTCTGGAGAACCAATCCAAGGGGTGAACAGGGAGATGCCATCTGGTTTTGCCCTGGCTCGAGTGCAGCCAGGGGACATTGGACCAGGAGCAGGGACAGGCACTGTCCCCAGGAGTGGGGGAACAATACTGCCCTGATGGTCCTCCAGTCCCATGCCCTCTTCTGCTCCTCTCCCGAGTGCCGGTCTCCAACACCACCTGAAATTCGTAGAGGGAGGATTTCCTACTTCATCCCACTCCACCTCTTGCTTTTGAGGAGGATTTTTCTCTTAACCATTTGCAGAGTTACTTCTTTCAATCCCCTCTTTTGTTGTGACATCAACAGATGCAGGGGACAGCCTGGTGACAAAGGCCTGTTGTGATGAACAGAGGCGGTTTGTGTCCCCACCACGTCCTGGTGTGCTCTGCTCTGCTGGTCAGCAGCCACACCAGGCCCTGGCCCCTGTGGAGGAGTAGTGCCAGGGAGATAACCTGGGTGGGAGCAAGAGAATCAGCCATGCTGCTGGGAGAAGCCTGCTACAGGATTGCTGCATCCTTTGATGTTCCTACTGACAGCAGAAAGCAGTCCAAAAATACTGGAAGGTAGAGGAGGGCTGCTATAAGGACAAGGGCAGGATAGGTTCACACTGACAGAGGGCAGGGTTAGAAGGGATATTGGAAGAAATTCTTCCCTCTGAGTATGGTGAAGCCCTGCCACAGGGTGCCCAGAAAAGCTGTGGCTTCCCCATCCATGGAAGTGTCCAAGGCCAGGCTGGATGGGGCTTGGAGCAAGCCGATCTAATGGAAGCTGTCCCTGTCTGTGGCAGAGGGGTTGGAACTAGATGATCTTTCAAGATTCTTCCCTCAATCAATCCCTCATTCTAGGATTGATTTTGTGCTTGTTGAAACAAGTTGCAAGCAGAAAAATTGCTGGCTATAGCGCAGGGAAGGGGGATAAGCCTGGAGGCTGCTATTCACAGCATTCCTCATCAATAAAATTTAAAACCCCTGCATTTAGATTTGATGAAAAGAGATAAATTATAACTTCTTTACACTCTACATAACTAAACATTAGGGCCTGTACCCCCAGGATTTAAAAATATAAAAATGGGAATGAGACTTTTAAAAGGGATGATGAACACATGCCATCTTATGAGAGGAAATTAAAATCTGAGAATGTTGAAGATGGTGCTATAAAAATCACATCTCCTAAGCCATAAAGCAGCTGCGAATCTGTGGCACAAAGCTGCTCCTTCATCGACCTGCTCCAGCCTTGTTCTTGGAGGTGTTGCAGGGCTCCTGGGCCAGCCTTTTCTTTGCAGTTTGTTTGGGCTGAGGCTGCAGGATGTGTTGTTTGTAATGTGTTGCTTGAGCTCTGGGTTTGGGATGGCTGCCCAAGGTCCTTGCTGAGGACCTTTGTACATCCTCCTGATGTTTGCTGTTGGAACAAAGTTCCTGAGCATCACTCATGCAAAAAGGGGACTTTGGTAAGAGGGCTGTGATGAAATATCTCTGTGTAAAGTGCAGATAGGGGAGCCGTGGTGGCTGGAAGTGCCTGAAGAGGAGTCTGGCATGCCTGGGAAGGCGTGCTTCTTGGAGTTCCTGGAAATACGTCCCACCACATGTAGGACCGTGTCTAGATTATGGTGATGACTCTGAGCTGTGCAAGGGCAGAGGGGGCCAGAGTGATGGGGGTGGTGGGCACATGTGACAGGGCAAGAGTTCACCGGGGTTTAGTGTGATGGGGCAAAACACTTTCCTGGCTTAAATCAAAGAAAAGGGCTTTTGCCAGCCCTCACTCCCTTCTCATCTCATCTGAAACATGGAGTTGGGTCTTGACTGTGATTTTGGGAGGTGGTTATGATCCAGAGGGATGCTGCAGCTCCCTGTGTGCCTGCCTTCTCTAGGTACCAACCTCTGAGTGGTACATACCTTCCTCTTGTTATTGGTTTTTGCCAAAGGAAGACTGTGTTTCCTCCAGGTGAGCTTTTTGGGGAGTTCTCGTCAGGAAATGGAGGCCCTGGGGGCCTCACTTGGCCCCAGACATGCTGAATGGGGGGGTACAGTGGAAGGTGTTGCCCTTCTATTAGAGACCATAAATGAAACACCCTGGACTGGGTCAACTGCTTGGCCCAAGCATGGTGAGACTGAGATGACAAGTACCAGCACAGGTAAACCCTTTCTCCCCATCCCAAACACATTCTTCATGCCTCAGCTCCTCAATGCACAGGCCTTGCTTGAAGGGTCTTCCATGGCACTGACTATCTTCAGACACAAAAAAAGTTCATTTATTCTAGACAGCTGAGTTCATCAGGCTTCATGTTTTGCTTTTTGTGTACTAAGGGTCATGGCCAAGGTGGGACATCCCCTCTCTCACAACTTCCTTTTTTTGTCTCACAAATCTGAGCAAGAAAGAGAAGTTGAGAAGTTGCTACCAAGAAAACTCCCCTGTTTTGTCTCTCCAAAATCAAATTTAGAAAATATTGAAGTGGTCTGGCGGAAGAGCTTCTTTCGAACTTTCTCATCCTGTCTGGCTACGTGTCAAATGTGAAAACTTGAAACAAAGAGTTTGGGTAAAGTCTTCATGTGAAATAAGAGAAGAATTTCAAAATCTTCTGAAGTTCATATTTGTCGTAGAGATTTTTGCTAATCAGTGCTGGAGTTTTGTTTGGGTTTGGGTTTTTGTGTTGTTTTCCACTGGGAGTGTATTCTGCTGGAACGAGCCTTCCCATCTGTTTTTTTGGTGGGGTTTCCATCGTGTTGGGAATAGATTGCTGTTTAAATCAGACAAGTGTTTTTCACTGAAAATTTTGGGGTTATTTCCCTTTGCTCTCAAGCATTCATACCACAGCTTTGCTTTCTCTGGTTGCAAATTGCAGAGCCAAGAGCCTCTCTAGCTCATGAGAGCAGCTAAAATTTATTAGCAAATCTTCTGGTGCTGGGCTGAGGCCAAAGTGCAGCTCCCTGCCTTCCTGTGGTTAATGGACTGACCATGCTGACCTGACCATGGCCACATTATTGCTGTTTGTTTTAACAGCATAGTTTGGCCAGAAGGGGACTTGGGAGTCTCTGGTCCCACCTTCTGCCCAAGGCAGCCCTGGGGTTGGATGAGGTTGCTCAGGGCTTTTTCCAGCCTGGTCTTGAACACCTACAAGGATGGAGATGGCACCACCAGCCAAAACTGGGCTGCCCCAAACCTTCGTCCCACTGTTTTTTATTACACTGCATGTGCTAGGTCTATCAGCTGCTCTGTTCCTCCAGGCCTGAATGTGAATCCATGCTAAGCCCCCATGCTCCTCCCATGGGATAACCAAGGATCAGGGATGCATGTCCCTTCTTGGCATGAGGTTGGGGCTGGAATGTTGCTGGGCTTGGATGCATGAGGACCCTGGTCCCACCCCACTCCCAGACAGACACACAGCTCACTCCTTCAGTATCTTTTATTAATGTATAGAAAATGCATTAAAAAAAGGAACTATACATAGCCTAAGAGCGGTCAGGACTAAAAATACTAGTTAACAATGGTTAACAAGCGTTGATCCCATTCTCCAAGCTACATTTTCATTACAGGGTGGGGAGGGTTGTTTAATATATTATTTATTTATATTATAGATTTAATTTATGCATTTATTTACTTTTCTCTTCCTCCTCATTTGGTTACAGTGTTTTGTGTTTGAGTTCCTCAGAACCTGACCAAGGCATTTTGTTGCCTCTGTTCTCCCTTCTTATTTATGTTTTTAAACTTTTTTTAACACATTAAGAACATTTCCAGGATAACACCTGTACACAGGGGGCTGTTTGTTTGTTTAGGTCATTGTGTCACCATCCTTCAGAGAAACCACTGACATCTGAAGAACTGCAGGCTGGGTATTGAGGCGGGTCTAGGCATCAGGATCTCTCCCTCCCACTTACCCCAAATTTCCTCTCTGGATGAGACAAGGAGCTGCCACCACCATCAGGATTTTAGGAAAGGGGAAGGTGACCCTGGAGATGCTTGTGGTCCCCAGGGGGCTCTGCTGGGTTTTATGGCCATCCCAGGGCACTTGGCTGGTAGAAACAGGGATGGGCTTCTTGTTTGGCCCCTGGACAGAGCCCTTTGTTAGTGGGTGTAAGCATGAATTAGAGAGGTTATTTGGGGTGAGAGTTCATTGCTGGCAGTGTTTGGTAAAGTCAAAACTTGTGGGCATGTCTGGGGGGCACAGGATAGGGGGTGCATGGTCATCCCTGGATGTGATGATGGGGACATAGCAGGAGGGCAGCTCTGAGCTGGGATGAAGGTCATGTGCTGGCATGGAGGTGAGGCACCAGGAGGGTACTTTGGCTCCTGCTGTGTTTTGTCAGGCTGCTCTGAGCCTGTTGTGGGCATGGGTACACCGCTGGCTGAGCACTCACCAGCTGCATCACTGGGAGTGAAGGTGGCAGGAGCTGTGTTTTCCACACCCAGGCACTTCACCTGGCATAACCATCCCCTTATGAAGGGAAGGAGACAGAGGGTTGGGGCAAGAGTGCATTTAGGCTGGTACTAAGCTTTGAGATGCCCATGGTAAAGTAATGCAAAGATAAGGAATAGAAGCAGACTTCTCTCCAGCCTTTGTATGGATATTCTTCTGGTACCTTCCTACTTTCAAAACCCAGCTACCCTTAGGGAGAGCCTGGCCTCTCTTCCTCTTCAAATTATACATTTATAGATGCTATCACTTCACTAAAAGCAGCTATTCCTTTCAGGACTCTTTTTCTTTGGTTATGTTTCAGTGCAGTGTGCAATGGGAAGGTGGGCTTGGAGAATGGAAACAGGAAAATGAAAACTGGGCAAAGATGAAAGTCCCTTTGTGTTTCCCTCCAGGATTTTGGGGTTAGAAATAAGAAGTGGTTTTGAAAGGCTGCAAGGGTCATGGGCATACACAGTATTGTGCTGTGTGAAGTATTTGATGTGCTTCTTCCTGCTTCCTCTTACACGAGATGGCATCTTGCAGTGGATAGCATGGTTTGGGTAACAGCCTCGTGTTCCTTTTGGGCTCTGGAACAAGCCTGAGCCACACCAGCCCAGGATGGCAGTGGAACCACCAGAGCCCAGTGACAGTTCACATGCTGGAGCCAAGGTCTCTCAAGCTGAGCACTGCACCAGGCTTGGTTTCTGGGAATTTCAGGGCCAAACCTGGTCTAGTTGGAGAATGAACTAGGCCATCCAGTGATGGAGGGTGAGAAGAAACTACTTAATCATGGGCCCATTCTGTAGCATCAACATAATTGCATTTGCTTGAAACTGCTGGCAGGGGCTTTGTAAAAAAAAAAAAAAAAAAAAAAAAAAAAAAAAAAAAAAAAAGCAGTATACAAAAATAACTTTCAGGGAAATTGTATCTTGTTTGTGGACAATGTGAACAAGGGACAATGGCCCAAATGACTGGGTCATCATTGCTGGTTGTGTGCCTGGGCTTGGGTTGGGTTATCACCAGGAGAAAACCATTATGTGTAGAAATCTTTCCTTTAAAAGATTGTAGCAGCTGTCATTCACCAATGCCATGAAAAGGCAACATCCTGGTATCACATGAGAGGTCAGGGACCAGCACTGATGTATAATAGCACTGAAAACATTGGATATTGTCTCCAAGAGTGTCTTTCACACCTGACTATGCAGTTGGGTCAACTGGGCTGACTTATCCTGGTTACAATCCTGGCACATCCCTTGTGCAAGGGATGACAGACATGAGGAGGGAGGGAGAGAGAGATATAAGTCAGTAAACCTATTTAGAGAATAATCAGCCTTTTCGAGGATCTTCTTTTGAACCTCCTAGAAAAGCTTGTCAAACTTCGATTTTTTTGTTTGAGTCTTACTTTTGAAAAGAGAGGTTTCTTGCCTTTCACTTGACCGTGAATGATAAGTGTACGTTTCCACTGACATCTCTTCCTTTTGCCTGGGTAGGTAAGAAAACAGCACCATCCTCTGCCAATCTCTGCTGGTTATCACCTGCTCCATTATAAACTGCTCCATTACAGCTTTTATTGAGATATTTCTTCCTGTAAATTCTTGATGGTTTGGGGAAAATTTTATTCTGCTTGTCTACTAAAAGCTTTCTTAGGCTTTAATCACTTCCATCTGCTGCTTTTTGTTGGCTTTTGGGTCTTAAAGCAGGATTGGGTGCTCAGGAGGTGTGACATGCCACTATCAGTGACCGTGGTCATGTCCTGCAAGAGATCCCATCATCTGCAGCCTCTGACTCACCTGTTCCTCAACTGGTTGACTTGTTGCCTGATTTGATGCCAAGGGGAAGTACGAAGGGACACCTCATTTACATATGAGATGTTGCTGAGCATCCTTTCTCCAGGTCAGCTTGTAAGCTGACCACATGAAGGTCTGGGCCCTGTATCTAATCTTGACCTCGGTATTAGCTGTGATTTCATGTGTCAGTATGTGACTGGGAAAAGGAGGTTATGTTTCCTGCTTAAATCTCTTCTTCAGCTCTGCAGCCATAGTGAGTAACATCAGAACATTAAGGTGTGTGACCATCAAAGATACACTGGCCTGGATTATAAGCTACTGCAAAGATGCCTTTACGTTGCCATCTGAAAGATGTTTTTGAGACAAAGCAGCTTCAGTGTGATAAAACCAGATAGCAGTGTTTAGCACTTGTAATGTTCCTTTGGCTGCAAATCCAGTCATGAGCTGCGTTGTCCTTGGATGCAGGGATGAGTCCCTTCTGTGAGACCAGGCCAGTGACAATGCCCAGCATTGAGTGGAGTCCTTGGCAGAGGAGTGGCTTAAGCATGGTGGTCCTTTGGGCTATGCGGAGGTGGGGTCAATGACAACAGGGCACAGACAGAGCTATCCAAAGGGTCCATCTTCCTTGAGACAGGAGAAGTTAAGGATGGGAAGAGCAAAGTCAATTCTTCCAAGGGCCTTGAAGTGCTCCAAAATCTGAATGGAATCCCTTCCGGGAAGGGAAACAGTTGATTTCCTGTTAGAGATGGCAATACCAAGGCACTGAGATTTGTGTCCCTCTTGTGATGGCATTGAAGAGGGATGCTGTAGGAGAAGTAAGGAAATGGACATTCCTCAGCTTGCACTTGTCTTCCTTTAGCTGCATTGTCATAATTCCCTGTGTGCTTGGAGGGCCATGAACAGGCGCACCTGAGCTGTGACAGTTGTTGGCTTCAGGTTGGGCTGCAGTTCTGTGATACCTCTTTATTGCTGCTCCGTCTCTGAGTCTCTTTAGTTTAGGACCAATGACCTCAGTGAGAGAGAGCATGAAGGAATGTAGAAATAACAGAGGAAATGGGTCCTAGATTTCAGGGCCACGAGTAGGGATTTTTCTCCTTAGTCTTCTAAATTAAGTCCTTTTTTCTCCATCAAGTTCAGAATAACTCAGGCAGATGTCATGGACCTAGAATGGGCTGAATTCAGCTTGGAGGAGTGGATAATGAAAGTAGGGGCTGGTGAAGTAGTTCTTATTCCCGCACACCCCATGCACACGAGGATGACTTTGTGGTGGGACCAACACATGAGCTGCGGACTCTCTGGAGTTTGCCTACACATGCAGATATTTGCCAAGCCCTCCTGTGAAAACTGGGGATGGGATGAGCCTTTTCTCATCCTCACTTAGTCCCCATGTGTCCAGAGCCTGCACACAGGGGAGAGACGGGCCTCTGCCTGCTGGAAGCGTTGGTGTCTATAGGATGGCATGAAGCTTGGGACCTCCCTGCCAGGAGGGGACAGGGAGGCAGGGAGAGGACGAGTGTCCCTGGCCATGGCTGGGCTGGAAATGGCCGCACCAAGGTACCTGTGGGGAAGGTTTCTGCCACAGGCCCTGTGACAAACATTTCTAAAAGGGTTTGCTGGGGATTTCTATGTGCTTTAAAAAAATATCAAAAAATCTGTCTCTTTCTCTTTCTTCTCATGTTAAGGGCCAGAGTATTGGGATAGGGAGACTGGAAATTTGGTATTTCTCTGGGACAGATGCAAAGCAATGAGGTCTTTCCTTTCCCATGGCCTTTCCTTGTGCCATGGTTCCCTCCAGCACTTGTGAGGGGCAGGTTGCTATCTCAGATGAGTAGTAATTTTTTTTTTTCCCTTTTCATATTATAAAATACAAACAAATGACAGAAAAGGTCAGGTGATGGGAGGCAGAAGGGGTTCAACTGGCTCAGAGCTGCAGGGACCGTCGCTTCCTCCCAGAAATGTTACGGTGGTTGTAAGGTCGCATCTTCATTTCCACAAAAGGGATGGAGAACTCGTGGCCTTTCCAATGGTACCAGTTAATTCCCTGGCAGGAGGGAGAGAAAGGCAGAGGGTGAGGAAAGACCCTAACAAGAAACTAGAGTAGGAGAGAAAGGAAACAAGGTTGATTGCTGTAGAGAAGCCAGAAGGAAAAACTTGCTATAGCAGGAGCAAGAAACTCCCCTGTTTCTATGGCTTGATTGCTTTTTTTCCCACTGCTCAAAGGCTGATCAGATTTCAGGTAGGTAATTTTTTTTAATCTAACACACTGCAGCAAATGACTATGGCAGCGTGTGTGAGGCACAAAGCATTAGCCTAGTTGGCTTGAAGGTGGCTCCCTTTGCTCCAGCTGGTGGTGTCATGCCACCAGTTCTGACCCTGGTGCACAAATCACACAGCCCCAGCCCTAACCTAGGCTTGCTGACATGTTCCCCTAGAAGAAATTCCAGAGGCTTTCAGCCCGGCTGTGCCCTTACCTGACTGTGCCGGGACTCTCCGTACTTGCCGTTGAGGTTGGTGCGGTGGCAGTTCTTATACCACCAGGCCCCTTTGTAGGACATGGCACAGTTGGTCACAGCAACATCATTGTCCCTGTCCTTGGTGGAGAACGGGCGTCCCTGGTGATAGGTGAGGGAGTCTCCTGTGGAAAGAGGTGCCATCAAAGGTGATGGAGTTGGAGTTATCCCGTCTTTTCACTAGGAAATTAGGATATTCTGGTTCTGTAGCAACCGTTCCAATCAATGGCTCAAACAGCTGATAGTCTGGAAATAAGGCTAACTGGAATTGTTCACAATTGGTTCATCTAAGGTCCTCTGCTGTCTGTTTAGGATCAGTGCAGACCATAGCAAATCTTAGAGACTGATTGGCTTTGTCAGATAAAGTATTTGGATATGTGTTTGGATCTGAATTTCAGTGTCTCAGAAATTAATTCAATCCCAGATTTTGGCATCCCTGACATCCCGAGGCTTGGCTTTGCTATATAAGTTCAGGATGCTTTCAGCCTTCTTCTTCCCTGTTAGCCAAAGGGAGCTTTTTCTCTCAGAGACCAAACATTCATCTCTTGAACCAAGATGCTTGGCCACCTTTTCTCTCTTTGGATAAGGGGAAGAAGATTTTCGAAGGTGTGCGATGCCTTATTCCACCAAAGCCTCTAACCTCATCCTCACTAGATCACTAGAGAGCTGCTTTTGCATGAAGGAAAAGCTGGAGTAAAATTTGATCAATAGAGTCATGTATTTACAGGAGATATTCTAAATATGCTCCTTGGTAATCCCTAAGGACATATGAGGTGGACCCATGTGTGCAATCCAGCACAGAGACTTATTAGAAAACCTGTTTGCAAGGAACCATTTGCTGAGCTCCCTTAGCTCAAGGTGGAGCAGAAGCTCCTTGGCTGGATGGCTAGAAGCAGAATTTGCATGGCGAAGGGGATGGAATCACGTTTGCATGATGCTGTTACTGCCATCCTTGGCAATAGGTTGGGTCCCTTGTGCCCTGGGATTTGAGGTTAGAGCAAGTGCTTTGTTGCACACCAAGACTCCTGTCACTTGTCTTCCAGTGGCAACTAACTGGTATTGAATAGGGAAATTCTTGCGTCTTGGGTACGTTGTGGTGTTCCACCTAGTACATGGTGAAAGTTTTGACATGGGGGATCAGTTGTATCCCTTCTCCCTTCTTGAGGAAGAGATCCCCTGAGCCCTCTCCCTAGCATCCACTCTTTTCTGGTGGGAAACTCTAACTCTCCTGAATCAACCAAGCAAGTAGGTGTGACTGTCCTTGCAAAACTGGGCAGTGTTTGGCCTCTACGTGAGGAAATGACTCAGAGGATTTCAGATTTTTCCATAGCTGTGGAAAGGCGATAAATACAGCCTCCAGCACGACATCAATAGCCAGCTGTGGCTATTGCCAAGTGAGATGACACCTCTGATGACTGACCTGGTTATTTGAACAGCAATGTCTCTGATATTAAATATTTAATCCCCAATGGAAAGTTCCGTATCCTTAGTGGGATTTATCAGCCTGGTTTACGTGATGGACTGCAGGAAGGCAGGAAGGACTATGGGGTTTTTTTCTTGCCACTCTAGACAAGTGAGATTTCATGTTGGGATTTCCTTTACAGTCTTGGACCAACCAGTCGCAGGATTCCCCAAGATCCTTGCTAGCCATGAGGCTGTACCTGAAGTGCCATTGTAGTCCCCAATTCTCAGTTTGTAGAGGCTCCGGGAGTCCCCAATGGAGAACTTGTCATAGTAGGCATAAGCCGCTTCCTGACCATCCCTCATGTCTATTCGCAGCTCATAGCGCCCCTGGGACGTGATCTTGTGGATGTTGTCCAAGCCTGTCAAGACAGTGAAACACCTGGTGAGACCTGGTGCCCTGACCTGCACTGTGAACAAACAAGGAAAGCTCTAGGCAAATAAAACAGTAGTGGGAAATGAGAGCAAGGAGAGGAATCAAAGAGCAGCAGCACTTGTGGTGAGTCCATGTGTCTCCTGTCACTGCTGGGGTCAGAGCTCTCTGACCCCACTCGAGCTTCTCTTCCCTGTGTCTGTGAATGGTGGGTTCAAGGCCCAGGTTCAGATTTCTTCATACTGCTGAAGCTTGAAACATTCAGCTGTTGAGCCCTGGTACTACTTATGTTGTTGTTAAGCTCCCATAAAAGCCAGAGTGTGTTTAGGCTGCAGATCCTTTGGCTCGTTTTCAGGTTTTGCAGGAGCACACTCAATTTCAGAGCTGTGCTGTCTCCAACTCACTCCTTTCCTGCTTTCATTGGATAGCTGACTTGGTGGCCACCAGTGCAACCTGTAGTCATCCAATGGACAATGATGGGTTTTGGTCCATGAAAACTGACAGCATTACCCCCCTTCTCTCCTAGAGAGAGGAAACTAGGGAGCTGCTGACCTTCACAGTGTGCCTTTATGTGGTGTGCCTCTGCATGAGTTCCTAAGGTAAAGGGCAGGGAGCAAACAGAAGGAAAACTGTCTGACGAAGAAGGTGGAGGAATGTGGCGAAGGGCAAGGAGCCAACAGCTGACACAGTGCTCATGGAACTTAGGTTTGACACAACAATGAAAGGCAACCAGGGAAGGTCATACCCAGCCAAAACTCATCCTCCAAGTTCCCAAAGCCAACCCGGTAATCTGCCCATTTCCGGAAGAAATCGGTCAGCCCATTCTGCCGCCGCTGGAAGACCTGATGTGGAGAAAGACCAGGGGGAAAATAATAATGATGGCGATGAGAAATGGCTTTGCCAGGCTTTGGACACACAAAGTAAAGCTAATAATTTTTCTTTTCATTGTGCCTTTCAAGGGAGAAAATTGCAATGCTCATCATCCAGTTAGCATTAATTGCAGCCATGCAATTAATTCATGTGCAGGTGTAGAAACCAAAGAGATATTAGATAATGTCCAAAGCCAATCAGTGGTAGAATAGGAAGGAATTGGCCTGCTGAAAAAGTTTCTGCTTTAACTAATACATGGTGCCTCTGGTTTTCTAGCACATAATTCTGCTTTGAGCTGGCTATTTCTGTGATATCCAAGGGGACGCTCTGAAGCAGAGTGAGAAGGAAATTTAGTGGCTAGAAATCAGCGTTTGAGGAAGCCCATTTTTTTTTGGTTTTGACTATACCTTTAGCTGAGTTTTGTGTAATGTGTTTAAGTAAGAGTTTGACATGAATAAGATCAAAGCACCATGGCATTATTTACTTACACTGTCAGTTCATCTACGTCAAGACAAGCAGTGTTTGTGCAGTTCAAAAGCCAAACAGGCATTTGTTTCTAAAGTTCTCCTGTGCAGACTCAATTGGGGTGACGCCTGACACCCTCCTTCTGCAGGCAGCATGAATCATTCCCCGTGAAAGCTACCAGCCATTAATTTCATTTCTAGAACAATAAATCAGCTTCACTCACAGATTTTGCTCTCCAGAAGCACTGCAAACATGTCAAATAAATCAAAGGGCATTTCTCCAAGTGTAACTATTATTACCGGAGCGTGGGCCATTCCCTGTGGCGTGGGAAATGAAGCGTGTGATGCTGAGCCTGCTGTCATTCCCATGCTTTGCTTGCTGGCAGGGGCTCAGTTACTTTGTGATGGGGACAACACGCAGGACAAGCACATGGATACTCACAATCCAGCCACCTCCATCAGTGGTCATGTCACAGTACACTGGCACCCGCTGGCTGAGGTCCCCGTTGATGGAGATGGTGTAGACCCCGCTCAGCGTGTCTCCGTTCAGCAGGTGTTGGGCACAGTCCTGAGGGTTAGCAAAGACACGTCCTCCTGCAAAAAAAAAAAAAAAAAAAAAAAAGGCAAAATTCAAGCAAAGAGACACTTTTTCCCCATGCCTCAGGCTCCACTAATTACAATCCAGGAAAAGTCTATCTTGGCTTTTGCGTTCCAAGTAATTCCACAAGATGGTGAGATTTTACATCTGCCGTCAACCTCAGAGAACTTACTGGAAAAAAAAGTGTGCATATATTATTCTTCCATATGTCATATACTGGAAAGGTGCATGGTAAAATCACGATGAATGATGAAGGATGTCACTTCTTGGACCATCTTTCTGCACTGTGTCTGAAACCCTGCGGTTTAAGCTGTCACCAGCATATTTAGACAGCTGTGAAAATACCAAAACCTGTTCTCCTCTCAGGATTGCCAGCTCCAATCAAGTTTTATAACTTTACCCATTTCAGGGAGATTCCCCTGATTCTCCATGCCCTTGGAAATGATGGTGGACTTATGCTGAGTTAATTGTAACTTGCAAGCTGAGCTGTGTGAGATGCTAGAGGCAGGTAGCATGGGCTGTGTGACTGTGCTACCGGTGTTCTCTAATGAGGAAACATCTTTTTTGTGGTCAGAGTTTAGGAGAGTCTTAATTATGACAGTTGTTCTGGCAGTATCAGTATTGGAATGTCATCTCTGGGAACAATCTTTTCTTATTTACGACAGAAGAGGGAAATACATCTTTTTCTTTGGTGTTGGTACATATGGATGATGGAATAAATGATGCAGAACTGGCAATGTGGATGTGGTTTTCAAGGATGTCTCTGTAACAAACTGAGAAGGTGTGAGGCACCTTCAAATCTTCTATGCTGTGTGTGTCCATCACAGTTGTGTAGTGTCTCACAGGACCAAGGCACAACCCTTGTCTGTGGCTTCCCACTTGGGTGTATTCCTCCCCACCTTGTGGCCTGAAGATTTGGAGGTCATTGCTGCGTCCAAATGTTAAAGATCTCCTCTTTTATTCTCCTCATTGTCATGGTCTGTAGCACAGTCTGGTGAGAAATTGTTTGTATTTTATAGTATCCAACAGTGAAAACTTCTTCAACAACAACCTCTTTGGGCTCCCCTGAGCTCTGTGGAGATTGCTTGTTTCTTAATTTATATTCATATCTTTAAGAGCCAAGGAGACCTTGAAAGACATTTCAAACCACTATAAATTATAAATACTGTATCTGTTTCTTCCTTTTGTCTCATCTGTATACAATTCCCCAAGAACCTTATGCAAACATGAAACAAAAGAGGTTGAGCTATTAATATGTCTGAGGGAATAGAAGAACCCCGGGATGTGTACTGTAAGCAGAAGGAAGCAAAACAATTTAAATTAAGAAATTAAGCCTGGGCGGCTTTCCTTTTTTGTTTTTTGGCCTTAAAGACAAGTCCTTGTTCTCTGCAAAGTGCCTTGATACATTGCCAGAGTAAAACTGAATTGCAGATCTGGATGCTTTGATGAGAGATGCTGTCTATGGATTGCATTGCCTTGCTGATACCTCCTGGTTGCTTCTGTCTCATCAGTATTGGGGTAAATGGGGAGAAAGTGACTTGTTGCTAATGTCTATCTTCATCTTCAAAGCAAATTAAATGTGTTGGATGCTGCATCAGCTGGCAATGGACACTAACGTTGCTGAGGTCTGACACTTCTGTTTGATGGAAAAGGGTGCTCTCTTACTTGGGTTTCTGCTGCTTTATCCCACCTGAGAAGTCACCCCCATGCAGCTTCATCCCTGACTCCCAATTCCCAAGCAACCTCAAAGATTTCATGTGTTTTTCTATCAGCTGCCTGAATGGTACTGGCTTTACACACATGTGTAAGAGGCAAGAATAACAGGAAAGCCTGTTTTGAAGATGTGTTAGAGAAGTAATTTCTTCTTTTGTTAACATAAATAGTTTCTGTTATCTCTTAAAAGATTTCCATGTAATGAGATGGGGAAGTGGATCCACAGCAGATTCAAAGAAAACTCTCCTAATTGAACTGGCTGTACAGATGGGAGGAATTTTGGTGGACATCATCTTGACTTCTCAGTGTTGTTGACACCCAGGAAAAACATGATTGGATTCAGCACTGAGCAAGATTCATTCTGTCTGTAAGTGCCCTGGCCTAGCCATGCTCTTCCAAGAGGGTGAGGGACAATTTGCTTTGTTGCTTGGAAATAATCATTTCTGTTGTGAATGATTGCAGAGGATGGGAGCAATGGTGACATTCTCATGCAAGCTTCATTCTTGGAAGAGAAGTATTCTGTCCTTGAGGATAGTGGATGCCCACCTTTTGATTCAAAAGGAAACCATTCCCATTACTTTAGTGCCTTAGGTTTTGAATGCTCTAGAATGAGAGTGGGGAGGAATAATGCAATTAGATAAAGTGCTGGCTCTGCTGTCTGACTCCTGGTGGTGATGGAGATGCACCTGCTTGATATTTCCAGGGATACCACAACCCCGAAAACTTTCAAGATCAAATTCAACAGGGCTCTGAGCAGCCTGATCAAGTTGAAGATGACCCTGCTTGCACTAGATGACCCTTAAAGATCCTTTTCAATCCAAAGTATTCTGATTCTTTGATGTTTGTGAGTAATCAGATCATGTCTACAGCATGGAGACACTGGCTGAGTCCTCTCCCAGGAGCATACCTGTTGACATGTGTTGTTGATTTTAGTGGATATTTTTTCCTCTGCTTATGCACTTGAGGACAGACGTGAGCAGGGCAAAGGGCTTGGTAGATGGTTCCTGGTCTGAAGCTCAAATCCCCTTGCCCTGGGCTGGGTCTTGTGTTTGAATCATAGATCCTTCAGCCATTAACTTGTGTAGCGAAGCAGCACTGTGGGTCATGGCAATGTAAGTACTCCTCTAGGGACCATGATGGAATTCTGCCTGAGGAGGGAAAGGCCCTAAGAGCAGTCCGTTCCTACCAGCATATGTGGGCCAACCTCCACCTGTCTGAGAGGATGCAGGGCGAGTCCTCACCTGTGGTGAAGGTGGTTGAGATGAGGCCACTCCGCATGGCGTTCTGGGCAGCCTGCAGTTGCACGGTGTACTCTGTGGTCTCAGAGAGCCCCTCCAGACGGATCCACGTGTCCTCAGCATCCACAATCAGCTCCTGTACATGGGTCCCAGAAGGAGGTAGACACCAAGAGCAACAGATGAGAAAAGTGATAGGGAGCCTAAAGAGCAAGTGAGGAGGGAAGGGAAGCCCCAAACTACCGCAGCCCTTGGAGCCTGGCTGAGGAGCATTGCATCACTGCTTAAACCCCTGGACTGAGTGAACATGAGACCAGTCAATACAGTCAACATTTCAGATTGGTTTGGGTGGGGGAAAGCAACCTGGTTTGGAGATGGATTTAAATGTTTGCAGTCTGTGTCCTCTGTCTGCTGGGTCTGTTGGGACCTGTGTGCCTCTCAGTATAAGTACTGACTGATTGTCCAGGCAGCACAAGGAATAGAGCTGGCCAAACCTGGTTATCAACCAGTTTTGACTCCGTCGATTCCTGTCATGTTAATTTTTCTGGTTGTCG
Source organism: Sylvia atricapilla (assembly GCF_009819655.1). Lineage (NCBI taxonomy): Eukaryota > Metazoa > Chordata > Aves > Passeriformes > Sylviidae > Sylvia > Sylvia atricapilla. The sequence goes on from NC_089148.1 coordinate 7,944,019, forward strand.
GCCAGTGCCACAGAGGATTATTGAATCCCTTCTGCAAAGCTATTATCCTCTGGCTGCTGCAAGCCAATCACACCAGCAAAGGAAACCGGACTATTTGCCATGACGTATTTCTGATAGTGTTTGTTGCAGCTCCTCCAGACAGGCAGATGTGCACACACTCACTAAATAATCAAATGTATTATACTGCAGAATTAATTAGCTGTCTGTGCCTATCTTCCTTTTTGCAGGAAGGGCAAATGGCATTTTTAGCATCTCTGCAGAAAAATATTCTCTTGCCTCAGCTTGCATTTCACAAGCTGTGAATTTCTCCTGTTCCTCCAAATTTTCCAGGTAACCCCTCTATGCCCAGACCAGTAGGTGTGCATAATCATTTTGCCTTAGGCGATCTCTTCTTGCTTTTTGCCATCATCCTGCTTAGCGGGAAGTAGTGTCTGCTGTTCTGGTCTCCATGAGTCAGTGAGCATTGTTCTTTTGCTTTGTATGGCTCCTCCTGCTTGTTTTGCCATGGTCTTATTATTCCCTGACTTAAAGAGCCTCTTTTGTGTGAGGACTCACTCACCTTCCTGCTGCCATCAGTGGATCTGTAGGTCATGACATAATTCTCAATCTCTCCCACAGGAGGAACCCAGGACAGCAGGGCGCTCCGCCGTGTGACTTCACTGGCTGTCAGATTTGTTGGAGGATCCAAAACTGCAAGAGCGGATAGGGTCCAAGGGAAGTACAATTGCTGACACACAACCACCTCAGGCTTGGTTCTGAACTCAGTATGCTGAGATTCAACGTTACAACATAGAGCTACAGCCCAAAGTCAATCCTCACCCTCAGTGTCAAGACCTCATCACCCATCCCCAGTCTTGAATAGAGAGCTCTGCAAACCCTCGACGTCCTCCTCTACCTGTGGCCATTGTAAGGGTAACAACTGTAAAATTCATGTGCTATGGGACATGTCAGGCTGTTTGTGAGCAAAATGGGTTGTTTTGTTCTTTTGGACTATGGCCTTGGGCAAAAAAAAGACCTGGTCAGGGGTCTGCTCAGGAAACCACATCCAGGAGAAATCATCAAAAGAAAGGGATGGATGGATGGATGGATGGATGGATGGATGGATGGATGGATGAACGAACGGATGGATGGATGTTAAAAGAATTAAAATAATGGTTGATGCTTGTTGATTAAAATTCTGTTCTTGTGTTTTGCCCTACACTGGTATTTGGGATTGGTGTTTGTGTCCTTTTGGCACATGGCTACCTCTACACCCACACTATGTAGCAAGAGGTTCAGCTCAGCCTTGCTGGCTGCTTTTCCTGGGATGGAAGCATGGCTAGGGATGAGGAGTGAGGGAAGTGATTGTACGTACGAGTAGTGAAGTTGGTGCTGATGGTCTGGCTGGTGAGAGGCCCGCTGGTGGCATACATAGAGACTGTGTAGGTGGTACTGGGCAGCAGGTTGGTCAACTGGTACTCCTGGTTGTCTCCATCCACCAGAATTGTTTCTCCTGCAACTGTAAACAAAAAGGGATGAGTTAGGGTAGACATTCAGGGTGGCTCTCCAAAATGTGTCTGTGGATATGACCTCATGGATAAAAGCATTTCTATTGATGAAACATCCTAAGATATTGTGCAGCAGCTGAGCTGTAATGGTGCTGTTCAGTCTGAAGGGTGGTCTAATTTTTCCTACATTCCCTATAAAACCCAAGGCAAGGGCTCCTTCCCTACTCCCTTTGTTAAGGGCACCCACTGAGCCCTGGGCTTTGGGATGGGAGAGAGGTTGGGGTGAGCTGAAACAGACCCCTGGAGTACCTGCACGACGTGTAAGGATGAGGACGTAGCTTTCCACCTCCGACAGCGGCGGGTTCCACTGCAGCAGCGCCTCGGTGGGAGTGATGTTGGTGGCCGTGACCCCCAGGGGGACATCCATGGCTGCATGGGGGAGAGATCCAGAGAGTCAGAGGCAGTAGGAGACTGGACTATGAACTGGAAGGGCTTCTTGTGACGTATCACTCTATGTCCTGTCCTGCTGCCCAGACACATGTGCCTGCACAGGAGTTACTGCTGCCCAGGCGGAAGTGTAGAGATGTCATAGCTTGTGCTACTCTGCTAGCTGGGCTGTTCGTCCACTCTTTTCTTGATGCCCAGTCTGGCATGTTAGGGGTTTTCTTTAGGTTTTGAGGAGTCTGAGGACAGCAGGTTTTATTCTTGCAGCAGATGCTGTTTGTGACAGGGCTTCCCGAGGGATTATTTCTGGAAATCTGTACTCTGTTTAGGAAAGGTTGTCATGATTGCCCAGCTTCATATTTCTGGCTTCCCTGTGCCTAGTATACAGGTTTATCACTGTTACCCATGACTACCCATGCATATTTGGGATAAAATTTTCCGAGACATACTTCAAAAGCCGACACTGAGCCCTTGTGAGCCCTGCTTATCATCTCCAGCTTGCATCCGGCTGGTGTGAGGTCCAGCTTGCTCTCAGTCACCTGAGTATTAGTGCAAGCAGGGACTGCCAGCCCTGGGCAGGGCTAGACCTGATACTGTTTGATTGTTCCCTGCCCACCAAGAGCTCCTTCCCACCTGTGTACGCAGTGATGGAGGCCAGCTCACTCTCCTCCCGGCCCCGCACGCTCTTCACCCCAATCTCATACTTGGTGGCAGGCTGCAGGTCCTGGAGGATGAACTCGGTGGCATCCCTGGAGATGGCCATACTGTCTGTCCTCCCTGCAGAGATGGAGCCAAGAGCTTTGACGTCATGGTTGGCCCCATCCCTGGGGCTCAGGAGGAGCTTGGGAAGGGAGGGCAGTTCCACAAGACAATGGAGGTAACTGGGGTTTGTGCCTGCAGGTGCACTCCTGTGTGCCCATCACTCTGCTGGCCTGGCCTTTTCAGCATTATCAACAAAACTGGGGCCAAGGGAGATAAGGTGGTCGAAGCAGATGAGGGAGGTGGGATTTCAGGATTGAGCCCTGAATTTAACCATCTCTAGGGAGGGCACTGCTAGAGGCCATTCCAGGTGCCCCTCTGTGCTAAGCTGGCTGCAGTGGTCCCTTCCCATTCTCATCCCAGACACCCCATCCTCTGCCCTGTAGGCAATCCCAGTTAGTGGTCGCTTTGCCCAAGGCACTGAGATGCTGCCTGGGTGAGGGTGCCCTAGTGACTTCCTTGGGCTACTGGATGGAGGGAGGGTTGGCAGCTGTGAGCTCAGGGCATGAACAGGAGTGTTCTGGCCCGTTACCTTCGGCAGCACGGTAGGATATCCTATAGTGGTCGAAGGCAGCGATGGGAGCACTCCAATAGACCACCATGGACTCCTGGGTGACGTTGCCCACCCTGAGGTCCTTCGGTGCATCCATCCCTGTGAGATGGAGCACAAAGAAAAGCTGTGGGAGGCAGGTCCACTCCCCGTGCCCCTGCCTGCCCTCCCTGGTGATGTCCCATGCCTGGTGGGGGGTGTCCCGTGGTACCTGTTGTGATGGAGCCCACGACAGGCTCAGAGCTGATGGTGCCGTGCACGGCCACCAGTGACACCAGGTACTCGGTGGACGGCTGCAAGCCCGTCAGGCTGGTGTGCCTGTGGGTGCCATCCAGTGTGACCTGCTGTTCCTCCTCCTCATCCCGGGGGCTGTAGGTGAGGATGAGGCGATCTGCTGGTGGGGATGGGTCACTCCATGTGACATTCACACTGGAGGATGTCAGCTGGGAGAAGTGCAGCTGTGAGATGGGCCGAACACCTGGAAGATGGAGAGGAGAGATGCAACCCCAACCATCTGCAGATCCTTACATCCACGTTCTTCTCAGTGCTTGTATGGAAATACTTAAAAAAGATGGGAAAGCTGAAGAGCTGGGCTCTCCATTGATCTGAAACTGTGCTGGGATCAAGAGGCAGAACCAGGAGGGGAAAAATAGTGCTTTTCTCAGCTCCACCTGCAAACATCCTCCATCCCAGACCCATATGGTGGGTGATGGAACTGTGCCACAACAGATGGTATGTGTTGTCTGCATTTCATGACAGCAGACTTTTCAGCCAGAGGTCATAGTGAGGTTCCCCAAGGCTTCATTTCTTCTTCTTATGAACACACAGGCTACCCTGACCACAGAGGACAGCAGAGGGCTGTCTGTTTTCCCCAATTCTATCTTGTCCTTTTGGGAGCCTCCAGCAAAACAAGTGTGTTCAGTGTTGCTGGCCAAAGGGATTGTGCCACCACATTGTTAGGGCCATCCTCCTTTTGAGGTCAATTGCTCCACTGTGGACACACTGACCCCAGCTCTCATCCCCATCACCACCGCAAGGGTTTTGGTGCCAGGGCCACAGTGGGCTGGCAGAGATGCCAACAAGGTCTGTGTGCCCTTGCCACCATCTCAGCTTGTGTTTCTCTACCTGTGAACGCATCCACAGTGGCCTCCAGGCTCTGCTGCCGTCCCCTCTCAGCGATGATGGAGATGGTGTACTCTGTCCCAGGCTCCAGCTCCGAGAGGGTGAGCTGGGACTCCTCCTGGGACACTGTCACTTCCGAGGCCATCCCTGAGGCAGGGGTGAAGGTGATGCGGTAGTGGTCGATGGGACCCGTGGCTTTGGTCCAAGCCAGTGAGATGGACGTCTCAGTGGAGGCTGTCACCACGAGGTCCCGGGGGCTGTCAAGCTCTGTGGGAGAGGGTTGGTGCAGATCTTTGTTCCCATGCACGGACTGTCCTATGGGGGCATCTGAGCCACAGGAGCCAGCTGTGCTTGGAGCAGGCAGTGGGGCCAAACTCACCAGTCCTGGCATTCATGGTTGCTGGCACACTCTGCTGGCTGTCCATCACGGCTGAAATCCCAATGCCATACTCCGTTCCCGGCACCAGATCTACCAGGGAGTGCAAAGAACATGAAGGAGTTTGAGAGCAGCACCTGGCAGGGCGACCTCAGGGTGTGTGACCCCTTCTTCCACTTCCCACAGGTGGGGACAGGGGAGGACCCTCCAGAGCATCCCTGGGGTTAGCAGCTCTCCCACGGGTCAGCAGTTCCTCTGCACATTGCAGAAGAGCTGAACCTTTTTGAAAAGCCCTGTGGATGCCTTTGGACAGGAAATTTGGACTATTTTAGCTCAGAAACAAACCGTTTTTAAAAGTTGTTGCTGAGGTCTGCTGTAATTGCTGGCAGTGAGACAGAATCTCCTGTGTGTGTGAGCTGAGATGGGAACGATAAAGTACCTTTATTTTTCTCCAAAGTGATGCAACAGCAAATATTGTCACAGGGTTGGTGTCTTGGAGAGAAATAAATTATGCGGAGTAAATGAAATGCACATTAATTGGGAAAGGTGCAGTCTTTGTGGGAACTGAATCAATCCTGTTCCTTGGGGTAGACATATCCTGAGGTGCCTCTCTCAAGGAACTTTGGAATCGAGCTCCTCCAGCTCCTTTCCTTTAGCACTGCTTTATCTCCATGGGGTATCTCTTGCCTCTCTGCCTGTCACTTCTGCTTGGCTGCTGGTGGCTTTATTCTCCTCTTCCCTCTGCTTCATGATCTTTCCCACAAAGTTAGAAAAAGCCATAAACTCTCCAGCTCAGCCTCACCATGCCTTGCCCAGGGGCAGCATCCCCTGGAGCCACCAAAACCTTTCCCAAGAGGTCAGGAGAGAAGGACACTCTCCTCCCCTGCTTTTCTCTTGCTACAGTGCAGTCTTGGTGATGGGGAGAGGATGGACCCCCTTGGCCCTGCTCAATATGTGTCAAAAGTATTCTGGAAAGAAGAGCCTGGCAGAACGGAAGGAGAAGGAAGAAATGAGCAGGAGGATATAAACCTTTTCCCCAGCTCTTTTGGGACAAGCAAAATTATAGTTATTTCTGTGCAAATGCTGATTTTTAATAGAGACTATGGGTCAGGGCCAGGCTTGCTGCATTTTTAAGCTTAAATCTTTTATATGCTCTGCTCAGTGCCATTCCTCACTGCTTTTCCTGCAGGTAGATGAGACTGGCTGAAAGAATTGCTGCCTGTTTCTATACCATGGATCCCACCATGTCCTGGGTGACAGGGGAAAAAACCCAATGGGTTTTGCACAGCATCCAACAAGACTGGAGGACATGACTACTCTGTACACAATGGAGCTATGGGAGAGGCTCATGTGTCATCCACACTATGACTATCATAATTGTTTTTTTTTTGCTAGCGGAATGTTTTTTTCATTACTTTCTGCTATGACTAGGTTGGGTTTTTTTAAATTGGTTTGTTCATTACATAGTACCCTGGGGACTGGAAGCAATGCACTTGCATGATGATGGAGGCACTATATAAAAATCACTCTCTGCAATTAACTTAAGAATCTGCATCTTTGCAGCTTGCTCTGGTTGGGTTTCTTGCAGCCTTGCCTGAGTCTGCCAGAGCCTTGGCAGCTTTTTTAGTTTTATGGAGAAAAACAAGAGCCTTCAGGCTGCCACATACTCCCAGGCAAGCTCAAGTCAGGCAATGGACATCATCGCAGTGTGTGTCACTGCTGTGCCTCTGCCCAGGGAGGGGGATTTGGCCCATTTTTAATGCTTCTTCTCACCTACAAAGCCAATAAAAGTCCTAAAGGAAAGCTAGCAGGAGTCCAGCACTGAGTCTCTGATCTCATCTTACTTCTCCCCAAGCATCCTCATGACAAACACAGAAGAAACCAGCCCTAACTTCTGCATTCCACATCTTTCAAGATAACTGCTCAAATTGCCTTGCTGCCCTCCAGCTTTTCTTGTGACTCTGCTGCTGTGCCCGTAACTTAACTTTTGACCTTTCCACTGAACTCTCTCCTATAATTCTATATGGCAGATTCCTGAGCCCTTGAAGGTCCTGGGAAAGCAGAAAGTCAGCATGGTAGAACCTGATGTCCTGCACTACTGAAGAACTTCAAGATGAACGAGAGAAAATTTTTGCATTTAATTATTTTCTTTGCTCAAAATATGCCACTGGAGCAGCAAATCCATAGGGTAAGCAGTTCTAATCAAACAAGGAAATCACATCTCACATGGTGCTTTGCTGTGTTGCTGCATAAGGTGTTTGGGGCTTTCCTGGTAGTGAGAGGTGGGTGGTGTTCGTAGCCCCTGTGCTGGCCTGAATAATGTACTACTTAAACCAGCATCTCTATATTTGGATCTGCTTTGAGCTCAATTTGGAAAAAGGCAAAAAACTCAGGCAGCCTGGCTCCCCATCACTGCCCACGGGGCATCATCACCCAGGGCTCTTTCCAAGCAAGCAGAAAAGAGAAGGGTGGAATAATATTTTCCTGTAGATCAGCCTGAACAGACTTCTCATTTCTCACTTTGCTGCTTGCCAGCTCTATTTGCTACCCGCACAGATCCTTGCTGAAGGTGCATTACTTGGAGGGGTGCCCCCAGACCCACACAGGGGAAAATGAGCTCTATCCCAAGGAAAACCTTCTCGCCAGTAAACCCCAAAACAACGTGCCAGCACAAGGGCTACCGAGTCTTGGTGCTGATTTGGGTTCTCCATTGCCCTGCCTGCTGGAGGGGAGGAGGATGAGGGGAGAGGAAGGGCACGTGGGTGCACGCATACCTGCCAGGGTGGCGCGGGTGGTGGGGCCGGTGTGGCGCGGCACCAGGAGCTCGTGGTAGTGCTCCCCGGCCAGGGTGCTGTAGACCAGCCTGTAGCTGTGGGCCTCGGCCTCGCTGTTGTCCCAGGCGAGCTCGAGGCTGCCGGGGCTCCGCGAGCCCACCCGCAGGTTCTTGGGGGCATCGATCTCTGCGCGACACAAGGGAGAGAGGCACCGTCTCACCGCCGGGAACACACCCCGCAGCCCTGCCACCAGCGCGGTGGCAGTGAGACACCAGCGCGGGGCTGCCGGGGTGGGACATCCAGGAGGTCCCGCGTGTGTCCCCTCCTCCCCAGAGCATGTCCTGGCAGGAAGGGCTGGAATATTTGCTCTCGCTTCCTGCTCAGCGCAGACTGCGGAGTGCCACTCGGGAGAGTGATGCAAATGCTGGGCACTCGCAGCATCCTCAGTAAGCTGGTTTGGCAGCTAATTCCATGGTTTTTTTTAAAAGAAAACTCTTCCCCCCCATATTAGAGTACAAGAAATTAAGGCACTGTGAGTAAGACGAAAAGGGCTCTGTAAGTAGCCATGCATTGGCCTGAACTGCACTTAGAAGAAAACCTTGAGCATCTTTACAGGCTCATTCACACTCAGAAATTGCCCAAAGGGTTTGTTTATTGGTGCTGCTTAGGCTGTGTACTGAATCTGCTCTGGTTTGTACAATAAACCCCTCTGGTGAGCAACAGCTTGAGGCTGGGCACCAGCACACAGTGGGTAATGGTGATGGATCTGAGTTTGGGGGGGAATTTTTATGTTGCCTTTTAGCAATAAAGTGAGGAAGGCCAGTGCAGCAAATCAGTTGGGGCAAGCATCTAGTCCAAAATATTTATCTACAGAGATATGTACACATACAATTCACGTACCACAGTTATTACAGTAGGAACCTCATATCCAGCAGTAATGTACATGAAAAATAATTTATATACCATAAACCAGCACAGAAAACAAGCTCTGACTCCTCCTTTATGGCACAGTAAATTAAATATGTTAGCTATCTGCAGGCTTAACTAATTGAAGTTTTACTGACCAGTTAGGGTGTTCAGAGAAGATATAAAATAAGATAACCATGTTTCTGGCTGTGCTGGTTTCAGCTGCTTGACTGCTGATTCCTTGGTCAAGGCACCTGCCTTGGCTCTTGATGCTGAGTGGGAGCAAGTGTCACCTTGAATTCAGACCTGTGCTGAGCATTTTGGTGCTTTCAAGAATTGTGCATTGAGCTATGGGTACTCTTAAGGGCATAAACTGCTGAGTTCTAGAGTTCTAAGCTGTGGGTCTGAACAGGCACTGGAGTTGGTGGGGATGAGTGTCCCAGGCAGGTTCAGCCTTCATGTTGCAGCAAGACATGGCCAAGATGGGGTTGGCTTGGGGCTTATCATCTAAATATGGGGGGTTGAGTCCATCCATGGCTCGTCACTGCCGTCTGGGTTCGCCTGGACTGCCCTGGGGACCATGTGAGCATCCCTGTGGGGCACAGGGGATAAAGAGGGCCTTTTGCACTGGAGGCTTAGTGGCTAAACAGCCCCTACCAGCAGGGGGGCAAAGGGCAGTTTTAGGGTGTGTATTTTAGCGTGAGCCGAATCATTTGCTCTGCCTTACTCCGTGACGGGATGCAAGGCACCTGCATTCAGGTGTCTCCATTCAAACCTGCATTTTAACCATTGTGCTTTCATTCCACTTCTTCCTCCTAGCACGCCTCATTAAACCCCAGCTCACCTGTGTCAGGGGAAAAACCAGGCATCACTAAACCCCCAGATGCAAAAAGCCCTCTGTTTTTCTGCAGATCAAACAGGGACAGCCCACCTGCAGCAAGATGGGCAGCAAGCCCGGGCTTGCCAGAAAATTCACAGCAGTTGTCCCAGCAAGGCCAGCTTAGCTACCTGTGGTGAAGTGGGCAAAGGCGGGCTGGCTCTCGTTGGCACCCCGGAGGGCGCTGACGGCGAGGTGGTAGCGGGCGCCGGGGCGCAGGGCCTGCAGGGAGTACTGGCTGAGGGGGGGCTGCAGGCGGAAGGTGGTCCTGCCGCCCTCCCCGTCCGCCAGCCCGTACTTCAGCACGATGGCGTCCACCTTGGCCCGCGGCGGCGTCCACTCCACGAAGGCCACCGTGTCCGAGACGTCCCGCACCAGGATCTGCGTCGGGCCGTCGATGACTGCGGAGGGGGAGGTGGGGAGGGAAACGGGCACCTGTTATTTTGGGAGAGTTGGATGGGGAAAGGTGGAAGCTTTGGGGACACAGAGATTTTGGGGATGCTTCAGCCTGACCGTCAGAGGGGCTGGAATTAGTGTCTGGGGGCAAGGGAGAGAGGGGGCGTGGGCAAGAGACATGACCCTGACCCCAAGACACTTAGGGGGTTTGGTCCTCTTGGGCTCCCAGTCCCTTGTCCCAATCTGGCTCTTTCCTGAGCCCTCTCCACTTTCTGTGAACACCAGAGCAGGACCCAGCAGCTGTCTCATTGATACCCATTACAGCTATAATGCAAGTCATGCCCTTCTCTTGAGCTGGTTGTCAGCAATAATTCCGCCTTGGTTTTTTAAGGTGGTATTTCCCAGGATATAAAACTCCTGTATCTAACTGCTCTTTGCTCTTAGATAGCTGCTTGTACTTTTGCTCTGAAAAACACGTAATTTTCCTTTGTGCCCAATTTTTTAAACTATCCAAACAATTTTTATTGATGTTCTTTTACTCAATTTACTCTTTTCTGAGCCTTTCCATCATTGGCAGAATTTATCAGCAACAGTATTATGTCTTTTGAAAGGTGTTGACAATGTGTTAAATAACGTGGGGCCAAGGACAAGGTCCAAGCGTTGAGAACTGAGAAAAATCTCTAGAAATGTTCCTGCTTTGGTGCCAGCTCCTGATTTGTCCTTAAACTGAGGGATCAGCTCATAAAGCTGTTGGTGCCATGGCAGTGGGAAGAGAGGAGAAAATGCAACTGCTCTGCTGAGTCTTCACTTCATAACTTGCTGGGTGTGGGGCTATGGTGGATGTCCAAAAAACCTTTCAGAAAAAGGTTATACCAAAGGTTATACAAAATTTATACCAAGGATCTACTGGGAGACCTTTTTGGACATTTCTGCCTTTTTTTTTTGTTTGTTTGTTTCTCCCCAGAGATTTGGGTCCTTCCTTCTTCCACATCCCCCAGTACTCAATCTTTGGACATCCTGGGCTCAAGCCTGGCTGATGGATGCTTTGAGTCCAGCAGGATTTAACCACTACAGGCATGGATGGATGGATGGATGGATGCATTGATGGATGGATGGACGCAAGGATGGAGCCAAGCTTTGCCATCTCTCCTTGTGCCATGGCAGTGCTCATGCATGAAGCCTGCTGGGCAGCCTGTTTTATCACTTAAATGGTCACAAGGTGGGTGAAAAAGCCCACTTTGGTTCTGTAATTTAGACTATATCACATGTATATATAGCTAATATACTGCATATCTTAGAAAATGACAGTATAAAATCAGGGTCTGCCGAATGCTGCACCTCAGGGATGGAAGTTCTGGGGGACAAGCATGTGAGCAGGGGTGGGGAGGAGCAGGGAGGCTTGGAAAAAGACCTGGAGGAAATTGTAGTGAGGTAAGGTCTGAGGGCAGCAGAGGAGGGAACACAGCTGGGAAGCCCAGTGTTCAGCTGGAGCTGGCTGTCCAACTTGGCCAGGACCAGGTCATGCACTCCCTCAGTCTCCAACTACTTCATGCTGTCCAGTCATCCAGGTGATCCACTTAGCTGTGTGGCATAAAACCATGCCTTTGCTGCCTGATCCTGGCACAGGGTGCTGAGGAAGAACAGGGGTGATGGGGATAAAGCTCTGGGGGTGCTGCAGAGGAGGCAGACATGCCAGCACAGGGATGCCTTCACGGAGCACAGATCCACCACTCCACCTGCACTCCCTGCAAAGGTCAGCCGTTGAGTTTGAAGTACCAGCTTCTATTTTTGCTGACTTCCCAAGGAAAGGAAGTTTCGGGCTTGACCGGGAGATGTCTCTATTAAGCCACGTCGAGCTGAAAGCGGCGGCAAAGCAGGAGGAGCGAACTGTACTGGGGAAGCTCAGACCTGCAACAAACTGCTGCGGTGGAGGGACCCTCCCTTCACTCTCACCGCTGCCTCAATTAGCAGCACCTCAGTACAACCCTCCGGCAGCTATTTAAGTGCTGTTTCCTTTTGGAACAGCTCAGATGGAGGCAGTAGACGTCTGCCTGGCTTTCAAGGCAGACTGCAAGCGATCTGGTGTGAAGAGCCTCTTCTCCCCCGTGAGCTCTGCCCATTACTGCATCTCCTCCAGCAGGAAGACTCAGCTGAATTTTCTCCGGTCTACATGATTGACCAGTGAGTGGCCAAACAAATTGGTTAGGAGGGGACACGCCGTTGCTCCTGGCTCCCTGCCCTGCTGCCTGATTAGTCTGAATAGGTGGAAGTTGAGGGCACAAAAGCAGGTGGGAGTTTTAATCTGTTATATATGAGCAAGTAATTCATTTGTAGATATATTTCTTGAGGGCATCCAGCCTCCAAAATGTGAGATTAGCAGAGAAGAATACTTTATCCAGATATACAATAAAAGCAGAACTGAGTCTTCACTCCCAACCCCATTAACCCCGCCACGCTTTCTGCACTTGTAGTAATTTAAAAGAGAAAGGGACAAAATACTGCATGAGGCAGCTGTTGCTGCAATGTTTGGGCACCTGGGCGCTGTCAGCTTCATCCCTGCCCATGCAGTGCAAGCTGCTCTTGCTGACGGGGCTTTATTTTCGGGACCAAACCCTGGGCACTGTTGTGCTGCCCCCAGGGCAGGTTCACTCACGGGTTGAGACGCTGTCGGAGGTGGGAGGGCTTCTGGCTTGGTCCTTCAGGGCCACAAGGGTCACAGTGTACTCCTCCCCTGGCTTCAGCCCCGTCTGGTTGAAGGTGGTGACGCTGCTGGGGAGCTGGGCGATCACACCACCCTCATTATTCTGTCAGGGAATGAAATCAGCATTAACCCTCCCCCAGCAACCGGTGTTTTGGGGGGACTGATGCACGGAGAGGAGGTGCTCCCCCATGTTGCATCCTTCCACGGCCCACTCTGCATCCCCAAATCACATTGTCACCTTGGCACACCCGGCCATAGAGGGAGAAACCTGGGGTAAAGTCACCCATCAAGCGTGGAGTACTCACGTTGTTAGGCTGCAAAACCCTCCCCATCCCTCCTCCCTCCCCAGCTTCTTTATTTTGCCATTTGTGCCTCTGCTGTTCTCCAGAAGAGGGAAGATGATTAAACCAAAGCCTTGGCTAGACTTGTTTTCCCTGCTCTTCAGGTGCCAGGAGCCTTTTGTTGCTGATGTATAGGTATGAAGCTGTGAGGTCTTTATTTTGCTGTCCCCTGCTTTTTAACTATCTTTAGTACACTCATTTGTGCCTTGCAGTTTTGCCCTGAAAAGCTGTAAGGCTTTAAACAACTGCACGTCATCTTTCCTGACAGGGTTTGGACAAAGGATCTTTTCTTGCTGCTGTCTTTGCTAATAACATGCTAAACAAATCTTTGCACATAACTCTCAATTAATATTCATCTCTTTTCTCATTAAACAGGAAATCTTCCATTTTAACCATCAATTGCCATTTTACCTTTCCTAATTTTCTTTGCTAAATCTGTCTTCTCTTTGTCTTTTTCCCACCCCATTCCCAGTCCAGGCAGCAGATGGGCAATCCTGCCTGACCCAGCTTTTGTGGTGGTGAGAGCATCGTTGGAGACCATGGAAGGTGGAAAGAGCTCTGCAGAAAGCTGCAAGCATCCTCTTTGAGCTGCTGAGGACCAAATTAGCATATTCTTACCCAGTTTTGGGGAGACAGGGAGGTCCATTTTTCTCACAGAGGCTGTGACGCTGCAGTTATAACTGTTATTTTTAGCCTTTGGGAATGGCTTTTGGGCTGGTTGGGGTGTGGCAATGTTTTGCATGTACCCAAGCAAGCTTGTGGGGCAGTGTAAAGGACACAGCACCCTCTGTCTAATTTTAGGGGAAAAGCCAATGATGGAGACTCAAGAGAGACCAATTTTGGCAGCTGATGTGCAGGAGAATGACTGTGACTTTATGTTTTGACTCGTGGATTTGAGAACTTTAAAGGCCAGTGAGCTACATCCCTTCCCTACCCAAGACCCTGCATCCAGGAACAGTCATCCTTTTGCATCTTCTCTGACTTTAAATCCCCAAACATTTCCATGTATTTTTATGTTTAAGCTTAAAAACAGAAAAGAGAACCAATGGTTTGCATTTCTCTGCTTCAGGGAGGTGCTGTTCAGCTTAATTCCTGAGTAACAGTGAAATGTTTGAAAGAGCTATTTTTTCCTACCAAAAGCTTTTCTCTGATATTGCTGTATTTTTGAGCTTTAATCCTGAATGATCACCTGACTGTGACTGAAAATTATCCCAGGGTCTACACCTACATTACCTGAGCTTCAAATTCTGGCACAATTTGTATGTGGATGTAGCCAACATTACATCAAGAATCTTCCAGCAACTCTTTGGAAATGAGAGGATTGAGTTATTTAAGGCAATTGGGTCCTTGCTTTGTGCTGTGCAACGATGCTTTATAGTTAAGAGTACTTAAAACTTTGGGGCCAAATTCTGCAGTTCTCCACTGCCCAGAGCTGCCTTTGATTCCAGTGAAGGTTTTGTACAAGTGAAAACATCATAATTGAGCCCTTAATCAGCATTTCTTTTACTGCTGGGGCTTGAATACTCTTGTAAAGAGGCTCCATAATACAATTGAAGCTATACTTATGGCTAAATGGTGTAGAAATTATGAATATAGATAAAATACTTGATGTACAATTTTTGTTGCTGCGCACAGAAAATACGGGGTATTTAGGGCAACATTTTTTATCCTTTCATCTTTTCTGGCACGATTTCTACCTGCTCGTCACTGCGATTAAAATTCCATGGCAGGAATTAAGCGTGCATGTGACTCGGGGATGTTGAAGGTTGTTGTCTGAGAGCCAGCAGCTGCTCACTTTGATCCAGGCTGCTTTGGGGAGCTTAGTGTAGAGAGCAGGGCGAGGAAGAGGAAGAGAAAGTCATTGCAAAGGAGATGGAAAGGAAAAAGAGGGTTCAACAAGAAGAGGCAGCAAGGCTGGAAGGTTTTTTTCCCATCACTGGATTTTTTGGGGGACATTTCTTTGAGGACATGTATGGCTTGACACAAAAAACTAATGGGGAAATGCAGGTTGGCAGTGTCTGGGGGAGTCTAATGTGCAGCACACAAATGACAAACACAGGCTGGGTATTTTGGGAAGGGGGTAATTAGAAACTGATTTAGGATCCACTCACTGGGTGCTTTCAGGGTGCCTGGGTCTACTCTGCAATGCCATGGGTGTGGCAGCAGTACCTTGGGAATGAAGCTGATCTCCCAGCCGTCGAAGGGAAAGGAGAAGGGGTCCCACTGCACCTCTGCTGTCGTCTCTGTGATGGTCTTGAACTTCAGCCCCTGCGGTGTGGCGAGGCCTGGAAGGGAGCAGGGGGTGGTGAGCAGAGTGGGGTGGGTGTGCACATGCTGTTGCACCCACCCTGCTCCCTGTGGGTATTTTGTTGTCTGGGCAACAAAAACAAGGAAACTTTTGGTAACTGTTAGCAAAACTCCTTTTCCCCTGCTGCACTTGGGTTGGAGGGAAAAGAGGGAAATGCCTGGCCTATGGACACTGAAGCATCCCACTGCACTATAATGTGAACAAGTGAATGATGGGGTTGCAAACAGGTGTCTGGATAGTTTCTGGTTTTTCCCTGCCCTCTGTATCCTTAGTTTCCAAGAAACCCTTCTGGAAGCTGGCATTACAGCTTGATTACTGTTGTTTTCCTCTGTGCATCATGGTCCTGGTCAGGACTGTGTTTCTCCTGAGGCACAGCAGCATCCCCTCTTGCTGCACTATTGCCTGTGTCACAGGGAATCATCACAGGGAGTTATCTGTTCAGGAGTGGGAGGAGAACCTGAGATTTCCGTGTTATATTGTAGTATTTTCTCTGAGGAAAAGAATGTAACATTTTGGGCCACATTCTGTGGGCTTCAATCAAACTCTAGAAACTTTTTCTTCTTTTTAGACATCCAGGTTTTCATCCAAACACAGTCTTTCTGAAGAGGGTGGACACATTTCCTCCTTTCCTATATCCCTACACAGATACAATTTTTTTTTTTTTAAGGCTCAAGTTTGTGCTGCTAGAAGGGTTTTATGGAGAAAGTGAGCCAGCTTGAGCATTCCCTCAGAATACACGGGTAGCAAGCGGCAAATGCGGTAGGATACTTACTAGTCATCACCTTGGAGGTAACGGGGATACTGAAAACGTCACTGATGACTGCATAGATGCTGACATTGTAGGCAACACCAGGCTCCAGATCCGTGATGGTGATGCTGCTCCAGTCCCCAGGCACCCTCTGCTGGAGCTGGGTGCCCCCTGGCACGGCGGGCTGGTACGAGACCACAAACTCGGTGGCTGCCCCAGGGCTGTCCCAAGCCAGCTCGATGGAGCTGTCGCTGATCCCTGTCACCCGCAGGTTTTCAGGAGGAGACACTGGTGGGAAGGGCAGAGGTATAGACAGTGTCAGGGCGTGCATGGCTTATTCTTCACTCCTGTGAGAGGGTGTGTAGGTCTGCTGGTGGGATATGGGCACGGGCTGGGGGTTATGTACTGTCTAGTTGTCTGAACAGCTATAGCAAGGTGAAGGCTCAGGAGGACCTGTTGCACTAAGGGTTTAGCCCCCACGTTGGGATGAACCTCACTGACTTTTTGCTCACCTCCCAAACTTTTGTCCATGGTGTCCCTTTGGGGACAGGGATAACAGGGAGATAGCCACGCTGTGGGGTCTCAGTGTGTCCTAAGTGATGCACTGTGCCACGTATGGATTTCTCCCAGGCTTCACGGTGCTCCTATGGGACTCTGGGCACCCCTTTGCTTATACCAAGTGTGGCTCTCGTCACACGTCCCCCCTCTACCTGCCGAGCAGTCCTGCCCGTCATAGCCTTCCTCGCAGACGCAGAGCCCGTCCCGGCAGAGCCCGCGGCCGCTGCAGGCGTTGGGGCAGTGCAGCCTGGAGCAGTCCTCGCCGGCGAAGCCCTCCTGGCACACGCAGGTGCCGTTCACGCAGCGGCCCCGGCCCGAGCAGTCGCGGGGGCAGCGCAGCTGGGAGCAGTCTTCCCCGGTGAACCCCTCCTCGCACACGCACTCGCCGTCCACGCAGAGCCCGCGGGAGCCGCAGCCGGCGGGGCAGCGGAGCTGCGAGCAGTCCTCGCCCCCGTAGTCGTTGTCGCAGATGCACTGGCCCTCCAGGCACACGCCGCGGCTGGAGCAGCCCCGGGGGCAGCGGGGCTCGGAGCAGTTGCTGCCCGCCCAGCCCTCCATGCACACGCAGCTGCACGACTCCAGGCTGAAATTCCCGTGGCCGCTGCACTGCGGGATGTAATCCAGCTGCCCTGCAAGGATGCAGGACCGAGGGTCAGAACCCACCGGGTGGGAGGTGGAAAAAAGGTCAATTTTGGTCTCAGGTCAGCCCTCTGAAGGGCTGGAGAAGGGGGCAGGTGTGGGGCAAGGGGGGATAGCCTTCCCTCTGAGCATGCCAGCTCTGGCGAACTGATGGCTTTAGGGCTGAAAGGGGAAGAATTGGTGGTACGGGGTCGTGGTAGGTGTGGGTGGATCTTTCCCTAGGGAGCAGTGGCCTCCATAACTATCGGTGCCATCAGCCTTGTGGTGGTGCAGTGCTCCCTTTGGTTTCTCTCCAACTCAGCACTCAGTTGATAGGAACTTCCTTAGAGCTCTTTCTGGAAAAAAAACCCTTCCCTGACCAAACCCTCTGCACCAGCCGTGACTCCTATGGTCTTGTGTGCACCCACTTCTCCTTTTATAGATGAGAGATCCCCATCTGCATTCTCTGCCTCCTGTATGGAGACATCATCTTCATCCCTATCCTGGTGAACCTGATTAAGACAGAACTGTTGGCTTTGGGCACACTGAGGTGGAAAAGCAGTCACACAGGCTCTGTGGCCAGCACCTCCAATGTCCCCTCTTTACCTGGCAGCCTTGCACAGGATGCTCTGGGGTGTGGAGGGATGATGGTGATGAAGGCACCAGTCACTGACACTGCTTATGCCCCCCTGTTTTCTCCTAAACCAGAGCCATTGCTCCAGCTAAGGGTTTATCCCAGGCAGGCTAATTTTTCCTTGCTGATTTTTACTGCTTTTCCTCATGTGAACCAAAGAAGAGCAGAAACCCTTTCTGTGCTTCTTCCAAACCATGGGAAACCTTTGCACCCCAAAGACCCCCAAGCCCCAGGACTCCATTCCCAGCTAAATTTTCCATCCTAGCTGACTTTTCCAAGCAGCTCTTCCAACAGAGAATGTAGCAGATGCACGTGTGAAAGCAGCTCAGTTACATGCCGTGCCAGACAGATCCATTTGGGTTACTTTGCAAGACAGTTCTCATCCAAACTGCAAATACTGGGAATGCCAGTGAGGATCTCTTCAGATCTCAGCCTCCAGTTAAGTTATCAAAAGATAAGAGAGGATGCTTATAAGTGTGCTGGAGGAAGGAGGCTTTCCTCAGGGAAATGCCTTGGGTGGTGGGGTAGGGATGCCGATCTCCTTTGCAGTGCAGTGAATTGAAAGCAACTCTGGTAAAAATAAATGAAATTACTCCAGTTTTTGCTCAGCACATCTGTGATGGGAATGGGGACTCCACCAAGCAATGAATGTTTAATGGGACTGTCTGCGTATGTTGCAAGTAACCCAAATAGGCCCATCAGAGTTTCAAATTAATTCCTTGAAAACAGGTTTTTCCCAAGGCATTTCCTAAGTGATTTTAACCCTCACTTTGCCCAGACTGCCATTTCCTGTTTTGTCTTAATTATTAATGCAGCTGATGACTGTGGCATTGGGAGGGATGTGGGCTGAAGCCATGGCTGGGAATGCATTGACTTCCACTGGCCATATGATAGATGCCAGCTCAAGCCACCCTGATGTGTGTCTATTCTTGTTTCTTCCTCCCTGACCAACACACCTTTGGTGGAACTCTTGACCTGAGCATTGGTTGCACCTATTTCATTTTAATATGTCCCACACATAGAGGTGTTGAGGTACCACTGGAAAAATCAAACTAATAGCTGCAAAACTTTAAAAAAAAATGCAGTGAGTATTGGGGGTAAAAGGGTTGCTTTTAACTTCTCTTCCTTTCTGTTGCTGTTCTTGGTGTGAAAAGCAGTTTTCCCCTGGGTTAGATGCCCTGTGTGGTTCTCCTTGCTTAGTGCTTTCTTCCCTGCAAGGAGCCCTGGTGAGTTGAAGCCACGAACAGGGCTGCATTTGGGATGGATGCCCTTTGACACAGCCCCTCTTCCTCGAAACAAGGAAAACTCAGTATGCTGTCTCCTGTACCATGGAAATGCAGCTGCTAGCCCAAACCTTCCTCACCAATCTCATTTCAGCTGAATGCTGCTTTCCTGACCCTGAGGGACAGCTGAGGTGAAATGAGGGGCTGCTTTTCACGGAGTAACCCCAATGGGGCCTCTTGGAGGTCTCCACAAAAGCACAGCTGAAATATCATGTTGATGACTGTCTACCTTTTTTTTTTTTTTTTAAGGTTTTGTTTGCATATTTAATGTATTTTTTAATTTTTTTTTAAACTCAGCTTTTCAGATGTCTTCACTCCCCCTACAAGAAGGGGAGTGATAAAGGGGCTTATTGCCAACTCCCATGGGGCTGCCTTCAACCCAGGGACAGCTTAGGACAGCAGCATCTCTGCTCCTTGTCCCACAAGCCATGGCAGATGTTGAGAGTGTTGGAAGGACTGCAGAGTTGGGAGATCCCCCTGCTCACCCCTAACCAGCTGTAATTTCATCCCTAAAGGGGATTCAGCTCTTTCCCCATTATGGAGCTTTTACAGCAAGTGGGGCATGGGCACTCAAGTGATCAAAGCCTCTCAGGGGTTTTCCTGGTTTAGAGGACTTTAGCTCATTTTTTTCACTAAAGGCACATCCCCATCATGGGTAAACATTGGTGTTCCTGTGTCACCACTGTGAGCGGCAACATCAGGGTTTGTATTATTTCTCCTGCCTTTCTCTCAAGCCCTCAGTCCCCAGCAAGAGCTAACAGGATGGCATTACTACCTGTAGCTGCATTTTCTTGGCAGCAATTGGAGGTGCATTGGTCCCGGAGGATGGAGACCTCCCTCTCCAGCATCTCAATCCTGCTCAGCAGCTCCTGCAGGGATGGGAGGGAGGTGGAGCACTTGCAGGCCTGCTTGGGCATGTTTATCCTGTGGGTGAAGGTGACCTGGCTCTCGCTGTCGGAGGTCTGCTCCGTGTACTCTGTCAGCCGCTCGTCTTCTGAACTCACCTCCTCGCCCGAAGACTTGAACATGGACGAGCAGCAGCTGTCCAGAGGGATGTTGATGTTGTAGATGTGGTGGAAGACCATGGGCTGCTCCTTGATAGGTGGGCTGCAGTTGGCAAGGCCACCTGCCTCATCCACCGCTGTCCTCTCCGCCGGCTCTGTTGTCACCTCCAGCCGGCACTCACAAGGCTTGAGGACAGCGCCCAGCAGGAGCAAGTTGAAGCTGATGACCACATTCCTCAGGACCAGGTTTTCACCATCAGTCCCCATTTTCCTGGGAGAGGGAAGAGCCTTCCAAGCCAGTCTTGGTCAGCCAAGAGCGGGGAGGACCTGGCAACACAGAAGCAAAAGGGCGTGGTTGGTGTTATGTAGCAGTGATTTTGGATGGTGTGCTGCTACCTATTTCCCAATAAGCATCTCCTGTGGAAAAGCTGCCTGGGGAGAAATTCAGGCACAGCAGTCAAGCCCACACATCACACATGCCACGGCTTGCTCAGCAAAGAGAGGCAAGGAGGGCTTTCGTGTGATCAATTCCAGCGAGGTTTATTCCAGCACCCTGAAGGGAAACGAGGAACAAAGACCTTGCCAGTGCTGTGCACAGGCCTAAATAGGAGTCAGGAACCAATGGTCTGAGGGCACAGGGGCAGTACAAAGGGCAGGGCAAAGGACAGTGACCTCTAGGGAAGACAGGGTTGGCCACCAAGGACACCACAAGCAATGGGAAAGCAGGGAAAGAAGAAACCACAAGATTTAGGGGCCCTGGGGGAGAAGGAGTCTGGGGTATTACACAGTGTTGCAAAGCACCATGGGGGAGGTCTTTTCTTGCAGCTTGGGTGGAAACTGTATGGTAGATCTTTCCAGGGTGGGACCCTGAGAATTCCCCTGAGGGGCTGGAGGGACTCCACAGTGTTAGCCTCCAAACTAGGCTCAGCATAGAGAGGCAAATCCTTCTTAGCAGTTTTCTAGACACATGTGGGGCCGACTTGACCCACATGCAGTCCTGCTGGCTTTGGTGGAGCCTAAATCAGCCCCGAATGGAACCCATGGCTGGTGGGAAGACTTTGTCATAACCCCTGAGCAGTGACAAAGACAGATTCTTATTGTTACTGCTTTTCTATTTAGGAAACAATTGATCTGGTACTGTCAAAGAACCAAATACTCGTCTCTGGGCCACCTACCTCTCCGGGCATCTTACTTTGCCACCCTCTGCCAATGCCATAACCTTGAGCAATTGTTACTCTTACTTCTGATGGCCCTCCTGCTCTGGAGCTCCTCTCCAGCTCCCTGGGGAACATCATTACCTCCCTCATTACCCTGCTGCTGAATGAAAATACATGTTTGCTGGTTTCTCTCCAACAGCACTTGGAACTCTGTTGGTAGGCTCTCCTTTCTTTCCCCCCCTGGTTTTAGGAAAAGCAAGAATACTGGAAATAACTCTGCAATGGGGTGACTCTGATCATGCTCACAGAAGACAGGCTCCCTAAGTGGCAATTTGGGGCTGCATTCTCAGACCCTGAGTCCCTCAAGTCCTCCTCTGCCTTCTGGGCTCTCTGCTGGCTCCTGGGTGGCCCTGGCTGACCCACAGAGAGACTGCTTGTCCCTGAATAATGGGGCAGCCATGACAGGGGAAGGCAGGGGGACTAATGAACACCGGCTGCCTTTGACTGACTCGTTGGTGTTCAATTCTCAGCACTCTCTCCTTGGCCTCTCGTTTGGCTTTTTGTGTGTGCTCAGAGTGGAAGCAATTGTGGCCATGAGCCAGCTGTTCCATGCCAGGTCAGTGCCTCAAAGAAAGATTCCTTGCAGGACTACAGGAGCAGCTTAAACACAGAGAAATGAACTCCTTCCTCTCCCCCTCTTCGGATCCAACCTGCCTCAAGAGAGACAGAGCCTGTTTGTGAGCACAGCTGGATGGGGGGAGAAGAGTTCCATGTGGAAGCAGGAATGAGGCAGTGGGAGATGGATGGTGAATAAAGCAGAGTGAGCAGATACACACGGTGATTGCTCGCTAATGACAGGGAGCAGGGTGGTTGGGTAGTTAATGGCTCTCCAATCCATAGACCAAAAGCCATTCATTTGCTGGTAGGAACTGCCAGGCTTATTGATCTGAATCTCTTTGTCAGGACATGCATTACAGCTGCCCAGCTCTCGGTTCTGAGTGGCAAGTCACAGTTCTGAGTGGCAAGACATGGCATTCCCCTGCTGTCCCCTGGGCAGGGCATGATGCTGTGGGAATGCTGGCATCCCTGGGGCATGATGCTACAGAGATTTCTCATAATATCACTGGTTGGGCTCTTAGTAGAGAAATGGTGAAAAGTCACCATGGTTCAGGCTGACCCCCGCTCAAACCAGGCTGAATCCCACGGCAGGTGAATGCTCCTTGGTGTCCTCCAAGAGGACAGAGCAGTCCAGACATCCCTATTAATCCTCAGCTTCTTCCCAGAGGCTTGGGCTGACTGCTCTGAAGCCCTGCCAAATTTGTGAATGCATTCCTGAGCTCTGTCATCTCCATTCCTATCTGGTCTGGCTCTGTCTCCTGCTCCTTGTGTCAACAGTTTGCTTTTCCCTAAAGGACCCATCTTGGTGAGCTCAGCCAGGGTGGGCTGGGGGAGCTCTGGGGCTGCATGAGCAGTCTGACTGCAGCTTGAGTCATATCTGCCTGGGAAGAGAAGTTGCAGGAACATTCCTCCTTTGGGTTCCCTATTTTCCTGTTCTCCTGATGCTTCCCAGTCCAGCTCACACTGCAGTGATAGAACCATTAAAAAACATTGACTGGGGGAACAGATCCAGGACTGTATATTTTTCTCCCTCCTTCACAAGGAAAAGAAGCCAATTTCTGTATTATTTAATGTGTAAAATTGGTTCCATTAGAGCAAATTTACCTAGGTCACTTTTAGTCTTTTTTTTTAAATTACTTTGTTGTCCCCAGGTTCAGATAAAACTCCCAGCTGGTGGCCTTCTTGATGGTTTTAATCCCTTCATCCCTAGAGGTGGCCTTGGAAAACCTCCCATCCAAGGCAGTGAAGGCAGCTTTGAGCCCATCACTTTCCTGGTGTCTGATGTCAATGTCCTTCTCCTTCACTTTCTGCCGGACTGGGACAATGCCTCTCCATCCCAGAATGGCCCCTGTGTAACCAGGACAGGACAGCTGATCTCCAGTTGCCTCTGGCACAGCACAAGCATGGGGCTGCTTCTATATTTTACCAGAGCTGGTTACCTTTGGTTTGTTTTGCTCTTTTCTTCCCCCCTAAAATCCCCCTGAAACGTGGGTGTTTAAATTAAAGATCAAATCAAAGAGTTACTACAGTTAATTATGAATTTTAGCAGGCATTGAGCTTTTGGCTCCAAAGCATTTCAGCTTTGGGGACCTGTGAAAGAACCAATCTGCTGCAATTTCTCTGTAGTGCTCAATAAAAAATACAGACAATATAAAACTGAGAAAAATATTTTAGAGTTTTGCCAACATATGCCATAGCAAAGCTCTTTCTTTCCCTTCCCATCAGCCTCTCTCCATCCACGATTTGTGCCTTATGGGCCAGCAAAGGAAGAAATATAAAAACCCTATTAAATCCACAGTGCATCCAGCCTAATTATATATTTTCAGTTATTTTTACATTTTGCTGATGGGCTGGATCTGTGCGAGCAGCTTCGTGAGAATGAATGCAAAAGGGAATCTGTGTGTGTGGATGCTTGGAGCAGCTGTGGCAAGCAACTCATTAATGGTGTGGCAGTGATTTAGGGGGGCTGGGGGGAAACAGCATGCCCCCAAAATGCAGCACAGGGTCCCCCAGCAGCATCTGCAGCCCTTTTTTTGTAACTTAGCCATGTGAATGTAGCAAATGCAAACTGGGCTTTTGCAGGATGGGTGCAGAGACATCAGATCTGCACAATGAGTGTGATGCCAGCAGTTTTGTCTGTGGCATTTTGTGGGGATAGTTTAATATTTGGATGGTCCAACAATATTTCTGTTTTCAAGGCAGTTTTGATGAATTGCTTTGGTTAAAAGAAAAGTCAAATGTTGCCTGGGAAGATGCTTGAAAAGGAAAATATTTGTTTTTTCAGCCATGTATTGTGTATTAAAATGTTTTTATAGTCAGTAAAGACGTGAAAATGAAGTGAATTTTTTTTTTTTTTTTTAAGTGAGAAACGTTTTGATCCACCCGGGCATATAGAGATGGATATGTGTGTATACATATTTATGTACATTTATTGCATCCCCTTTTTCTAAACACCAAGTAAACCCCAAGCCCTGCTGTTTGGTGCAGATGAGCATCTGGAAAATCAGATCTATCTGGAGTTCAGGCCTGTGCTCATCCTTGATCCTGACCAACAAACCACCAAGAAACAGAGCTTGCTGCCTGCTCCCTCGGCATGGCAGAAGCAAGCATCTTTTTGCTGACACCCAGCAGTCCCTGAACCGTGTGATTAGGGCTGAGATGTGTTCCCTGCTGGAGCACAACTGGGCAGGAGCTGGACCTCTATGATGGATTTGCTCCCACTGCTGTAAATGGTGGGAGTGACCCCAGAGTATGGTGATGCAGGAAGCATCAATGTATTATTTGGGCTTTTATGTTGAAAAGTGTCTTGCAAGTTTTCCATAAGCCAAAACCAGCTACTGATGGATGGTTTTCAAGGCTGCCAAAACCACCAAGGAGATAACCAAATGCTTATTGCAGATGGTGCCCACTGCATGTTTCAGCAAAACGCAGCCCATGCAGCTTTCCTCTTGGGTTCATGGGGAAGGAAATTCAACTCCATGGTATCCCTGGTTGGCTTCCCAGCCTTAGACTGTTCATTCCAGGTTGATCACACAGCTGGAAAACTGACGTGGGTTGCATTGCAAGCTGTGAATCCCAAGTCTGGAGTTCTTTGGGATCTCCAAAGTGAGGCTGCAGTCCTCACTGGTTTGGGCCAACTCATCATTCCCATCCATCAGCATCATTATTGCCTTGGCATTGAAATCTCTCCTGGGTGCCATGTCCTTCAGCCGTGGCAGGTGAGGATGTGCCCACAGCCAGGCACACATTGTCAAGCACTGGCACCCAGGGAAGAAGTGAATCACCATCCTTGGAGGGATTTTAATAAAACTTGTATATGTGGCACCTGGGGACATAGTTTAGTGGTGGGCTTGGCAGTGCCAAATCAATGGCTGGACCTTGATCTTAGAGGTCTTTTCCAACCCAAATGATTTCAGGATTCTTAGACCCTATCATGTGTGCCTTGCTTGTGCTTTGCTTGGTGATTCAGCAAGACACTCTTGTGATTTTCCTGTTCCACTGGAAGGAACTTGAGTTGCAGCAGCTGCTAACGAAAAAATAGTGGAAATAATTGGGTCAGCTCCTCAGCAGCTGAAACTGCTGCAAATTTGGTGTCACAAGACTGGTCTGCACCAGTAGGATCCTACTGAGCAGATACAGACATGCAGCATGTCCTGCAGACCAATTCCCTCCTGCAGCTTTCTGAGGGGAAACAGCACTGGTGGCCAGTATTACTGATCTACTGGTGTGTAATTTCTCTGTTTAAAAACGTTTTCATGCATTAATTCCAGGGGGAGAGTAAAGGTCCTTTGTGTGAAAGCAAATTAAGCCTTCTCCCTGATCAACTCCTTCTGCACCCTCTGCTTAACTGCAACCCTTATCACCCTCTAACACAACCTGCTGGAGGATTTTGGGAAAATTACAGGAGGTGGAAAGCTTAGAGGAGTAAATCATCCACTATAACAGTGGTTGCTTGAAGGCTGGATCCTGTCAACTCATAGGGCTGGAGCTGAGGACCAACAGAGAAACCTGCTCCATGCCAGAGAAACTCAACTGAGTATTTCCATTTCCATTCCATGCTGTCCGAGCAGCCCTGAGAGAGGGAATGACTTTCACCCTGCTGACCAATGACATGTTTTAGGATGAAATACTTTGATGCTTTTGCCAGTTTTTCCTAACTATATGAAGATGAAGAAACAGTTCTCCCAACTTACTTCAAATTCTGCCAGTTTAAATATTCATGCACACCTCTGTCATTGCAACCTACGTGATGTCTTGCTTTCATTACATATTCTTCCATTGAATTGCCATGGAATATATCAATAGCCTCTATAAACTCCCACAGGAAAGCAAGCAATAGCTTAGTGCAGAGGTTTTGGGGAGAAACCCCTTTTATTTTCACATTAAGAGTCTGGATCCAGCCTGTCTGGCTTCACATCACCTCAACAGCTGTCTCCTGTCTGCTCCCCTCCGAAGTCTGTGAATTCACCAGGTTAAGTCTTATTTTAGCAAGTGTGACAGCTCTAATCTGAGCCTATCACAGCATTTTAAAGAGCAAATTTTGGTGCTGTCTTCATTTATATATATATATATATTTACAGGTACATTATCATCTCCTCATTCAAACCAGCTGAGTTTAACCACACGCCATGAAAGAATCCTTGCTCAGTGCAATTCTGTGACTGGCTTGCAAAGGTGGGCAGCTAATTTTATACTGAAGACCAAGGTGTGTGCCCAATTTCATAATACAGGCTGTTAGCAGTGAGCTTGGTCTGGCCGCTGCCTGTCCCTCTTCACTGTTATCAGCCTCAGTGCACTGCTGGGATGCAGCACAGCCTGCAAACAGGTATGGCATAGGATGGTTAAAGGCTTTCCTCTATTCTCTAACACAAATATGAACACCCATAGTGTCCAGTGTCCTGCAGGAAGGTGACCAATTCCCCTCTGGGTCCAGTGGTGCCTGAAATCTGAGCTCCTAATGGAAGTTGCTACCTGCTAGCACTGAGCTCTTCCATACCAGCTTATGAGGCTGGGCATGTGTTCTGAGTTGTGACAGGTGGGTGTTTGGTAGGCCGGCCCTTTGAGCAATAAGATTTGGTGTCTGTTGGAGATGGCCTCAGCTGCCCTGTTGCCAGGACAGCCTCATCCTTCGGGACTTCCTACCTGTGCAAAGTCCTTTCATCCTGCACTCCACACCATATATTTATTCACACTGAGCTGTGAAATAAATCGCCCCTCAGCAGCCCTGCATGTTGCAGAAGGGTTTATTTCATCCTGACATGGAGTCTCTGGGAGTTAAAGAAGTTTAACCAGGGAGAGCTGGGGACAGAGGCTGGAATAGCTTGTGCTGTTGTTCTCACCAGCACCCCCATTTGCCCATAATGGTGCTTCTGGGGTCATCACTCCTGCCCTGTGCCTGGGGAGAGTTTAACTTTCTGAAGAAAGATTTTGAGAAGGGGACAGACTTTTCAAGATGTGAGCTTTCAGTGCTAAAGCTCTGCACTGTGTTCCCAAGCCCCTTGATGGCCATTGTCCCTGCCCCAGCAACTCCTGGAGCTCCACTGCAGATGCTTAGAAGCTGTAAATGAGAAATTAACTGCAATTATGGAGCATCACAGGGCATAAATGCCCTCTAAATCCTCTTTAATTACATGGTAGCACTTAATTACATGGCAACAAGAATGTAAGCACAAGAATAAATATTATTTCAGTTTTATCTTCAGCAGAGGCACTGGTAATTAATTTTGGAGGGTAATGTAGGACCTGCATGGTGTTGGATTGCACTAACACAGTACTGCAAAGGTGCTGCTACCCAGGACAGACAAGCCTCCCTTCTTCTCCCTCTCCAGCAGCCACGACTTTGTCATTTCTTTCCATTCCCCACTCAGTGTCATCCTTCTGTCTGTCTGCATGTTGATGGATAAGGCAGGATGCATGTCAGGATAAGGCAGGACTGGCCGGTGTAGTATTCACTCATCCTGCTGCATAGAGTCATTGATCCCACCTCAGTGATGCTGTGAACTCACATCCCATAACCAGCCATCAGCATTTGGATCACTCTCAGCCGTGGGCACGGGGCTTTTTTCCCCATTTGCTCCCAGCCTTCCACTGGGGTGCCGGCAGCGAGTCCTTGTGCTCATCTGACTGCTGCTTGGCTGTCATGTTGCATTAGAGCCTGAAAATCAATTCAGACCTCCTCGGGGCTCAGCTGGAGCGGATGCAAACCTGGCTTGGGATGCTCGTTTGCCAAAACACTGCCACCCGTTACCCCCAGCACGGACCAAGCGTATGCCTTGATGGAGATAAAGGGCTGTGCAGTGAAGCACAAAGTCACGTTGAGGAACTTGGATGCACCTTAACCTCTGTCACTTGTATAACCACCCCGGACACATTTTAAATGGGAAACATTTAAATACTGTGGATCAGCAGAGGAAAATCCCTATTATTTCCTCAGGTTTTTGAACCATAATTAGTGCCTTGCAGCAGGTTCCCCTGGGAACTCTGAGCAGAAGCACACAGGAACTCGGTTTGCTTTCAGTAAAAGCAAACTCACCTGCTGAAGTCAAATAAGCACATTTTTGTAACTTGTTCTTTGGTTTGCCAAGTCATTTAAACCCTCACCCAAAGTCACGGGTTCATCTGGTATATTTTTACCTTAATTTTCCCTTCACATGTAATTTTACACCACAGAGATGAAGCAGAGCTGATGTGATCACAGCTGAGTATGCTGTGACTTTCCCCCACTTGCTTTATAAGCCCCATACTGGAAAAAAATCAGATTTTCCTATCTTTTTAATATATTTCTCAAACCAAACAGCACGTTGCAGCTGATTTGCATGCACATGCAACCTGGCAGGTAGCAGCAGGGATCATGCGGTTCGAACCCTCCAATAATTGATATTTTCTACTTGCCTTCCCATCATAATTTTACCCGGAATGTAAAGAACAGCAGCAGATACTTGTGGAACAGCTTTGAGGCTGGAACAAAGCTGCCACGGTGGAGCTGGATGGAGGGTGATTTTTCTTGGGCAAAGCTTGTTCCAAGGCCTCTTTGGGGACCTGCAGGTTCTCCTCAGGAGAGAACAACTTTTGGTCAGTGACCACAGGGAGCCTGCAAAGATTTTCTATCATGTCCCATTGAAAAGACAATCAAAGAGAGCATGAGCAAGCTGGAGTAGGGAAATGAATCATAGTCCTGCTGCAAAGACTTCATTTGATAAATAATGTATATGGAGTTTACAGCAGTAACTGCTTTTTTCCCACCCAGGCAGGTTTGGATATATTCCTCCTCCCAGGCAGTGTGGCAGACTGTTTTGTCAGATAGGTTAATCTGGGGCTTTTCTCACCACTGGCCAGCCACATGTGGGTATGGAGAGGAGGTGGTATTCCCAGACATGGCAGGAGGAAAGAACAATACTGAGGGTGCACGTTTGGGAGATCTCCTGAGGTTAATGCATGCCCTGGATGTATGGCTGAGAGGAGGTGTATGGCCCTGGGTCTGCACGTGGGCCCCAGCACAGGATGCTGCACCCTGAACTGCTGCCAGCCCTGGTCCAGCCCAGCGCTGGAGACGTGGCTTCCCCGTCCCAGGACCAAGGCCCTCATCCCACCACTGAAATAATTGTTTCTGTCTTCAAGCACGCTTTCCAAAGAACACATGGCATCTCCCACAGGTGGGTCACCTCAGGAAAGACAGGACCTGGGAGGTGACCAGCTAAATCACGTCTAGTTATCCATGAAGAGCACTGGAGCAAGGATCATGCTTTGTGATACCATGCTGCTGGTACAACACCATGAAGTGAGGTGCTCCCATCACCTTCCCTGCCCTGCTTTCCTCTCCTTAGACCGTAACAGCCACCACAGTGGGACAATCCAAACTACAGAATAGCCCTTGTCCTGCCTCTTGTGACATCTCAAGACATGGAGAGGGGAAAATGAGGGCTGAAAGTTGGTCTCTTTAGGAAGCAAAAAAAGGGAGAAATTTCCTCTTGCCTCTCTTGGGTTTGGGCTTCTTGAATAGCAAGAGGGGATGGGGAGAAGAGGGGAGGACTATGACCACTGCTGAGTCTCAGAGGCCCTGGTGACTCAAGGATTTCCTAACCTGCAAGGGCCTGTCTGGCTTGAGGGGCTCACAGGTGTGGGACAGAGCTGGTCTGGGCTTTTAGGGTTGGGGTTATGCACAATAACTCATGCTGTGGGTGTGCAGCCCAAATCCCAGATTTTTTAAGTTTTGTCTTCCAGCCAGCTGGGATAGCCTCTATGGACATGTCTGGATCTGAGGAGCTGACTGGGCACCTGCATGGAGCCTCTGGTACCACTAGAAGAATATAAAAGGGCTTTAATCAAGGCACACCAGAGAAAATACTGTAGTCATTTTTATTGCAGGCCTTGAAGGCTTCAGCTGTGATTTGGTTAAAAATAGATTTGTTTCTGTTGGACTTCGGTGTAAAACCTGGGCTACCATATTAGTGAAGGTAAGTGGGGAAACCCCATCTCTCTCCCCATTTTAACATCCCTGTGGAAGAACTGAAAATAGCCTCAACACTTCCACTGCAGAGATAAAAAAGATCCTTGGGAGGGGAAAATAGCTGTAGTCAATGTGGGCTTGCACCAGCTAAAGATTTGAGTTAGGTTAGGGTTTTATTGCCCTACAATAGGCAAGAGCCTCGTCAAGGAGTGGATATAAATGCATAACATAATTTCATAGAGCCAGGAGGGGTGTGAGAGCTTGGAAGCCAGCTCACTCTTTTGTATTTTAAGCAAGAGCTCAGTTTTGCTCGCTTTAGTTCTCCAACTAGTATTGTAAGTGTTGGTTACAAACTTAGTTCACAAGCAAACACTTAAAATCGGTTTTAAGGCTGTTTTAATGCTGAAGAACTCCGTGGAGATCTAAGATTCAGGATGAAGGAGCCCTCTTATGTCCTGAGATAGACGGTAAGTCCTTCCATGAACGGGGCAAAATTCATCTTTGGGTTTACTCCTGCAGTCCCCAGTGTCCCAGAATTCTGTCTCAGCACTTTGCATTTCCAAGACTTTTATAGTTTCTAAGCCAAAATTAACCTGAGTCAGTTGAAACACACTTTCTTGCCTGCCTCTGCTGTCCTCCTTCACTTCTGATCAAAACAACAGATAAGTAATGACTATACGCTGTGGCCTCTTGAGTAGGTCTTGCTGAACTGAGGACTGAGATCTCTTGGGCAGCAATTGGAGCAGTGGAAACAGCCAATAATATTTGCAGTGTAAAATTGAGGAATTACTGTCTGCATTATATTCCTGCAGGAAGTGAGGGGAAAATGGCCCTTGATGCCTGCTGGGAGTGGGACAGCCCTGTCAAGATAGGCAAACTCAATCTGCTACTTCAGGTGGACTTGGACTGCTTCTCATGCACCTGAAACAGAGCAAATAGGAGAGTGTTCAAAGGGATTTCATCCAGAGGGATGGACAAGCTCAAGGAGGAGCCCATGGGAACCTCATCAGGTTCAACAAGGTCAAGAGCAAGGCTTTGCATCTGGGCTGGGGCAACCCCTGCTATCAACACAAGTTGAGGCAAGAAGGGATAGTGAGCAACCCTGGGAAGCTCTTGGAAGTAATGGCAGATGAAAGGCTGGGCATAAGCTGACAGCGAGTGTTCACAGCCCAGAGAGTGACTCTAATCCTTGGTGGGCAGCGTGGGTGGTGGTCAAGGAGGTGATGCCCCCCTTCTACTCAGATCCCACCTCTGGAGTGCTGCATCTGGCCCGGGTGTCCTCAGCACAGGAAAGACAACCTGTTGGAACAGGTCTAGAGAGGGCCATGAGGAAACTCTGAGGGCTGGAGCCTCTCTGCTGTGAGGTGCAGACAGGCTGGGAGAACTGGGCGTGTTCAGCCTGGAGAAAAGCAGCCTCCAGGGAGACCTTAGAGCACCTTCCATTGCCTAAAAGGTCCTGAAGAGAGCTGGAGAGGGACTTTGGACAAGAGCCTGGAGCGACAGGACAAGGGGGAATGGCTTAAAAACTGCAAGAGCAGTTTCCTATGGAATAGTGAAATAGCAGCCTACAGAATAATCCATGAGCTGGAGGAAGTTTACTTCTGTGCTGCCATCAGGGACTGAAATGGTTCATGGCTGGAACATTGCTATTGAAGGAGTTTTGCCCATTATAGCAAAAACTGTGTAAAGAAGCTACAACCACAGGAGTCCACCCCTCCTTGAGGATGCCTGATTGGAGCCTTGGACTGTGGGTTAAACTGCCTGGATGAGATAAAGGGAACACTCTGGGTCCATCATCTCAGGTCTGGGGAGAAGTGAACAAGGCTGAGGGAAAAGAATACATCCACAGGAAAGGCAGACAGAGCAGGAAATCACCCCCGGCTGGGTTTGGGGTGGGGAGAGCACAGCCCACAGAGGGCAGCTTTGCACAGGGTCCCCAGCTGAGGAGGAGGTTTCAGGTGTGTGGTGTAACCTTGGCCAGAGGCACTGAACACCCATCCTCCCTCAAACCAGCCTCGCTGTGGAACCCCCAACCCCAGAAAGGGTTATCCCCACATCCACGGGACATCCATGTGGGAGGCAGCTGAGGGGTGGGGGGGGCAGAATCCATCAAAGACCCCCCCAAAATGCTCCCCAGACTCATTCCTAAGGCTGTGCACCACAGGACTGCGTGGGATGCAAAGGGATTCCACAGACCCAGAGTCTGCTGCAGGAGACTGTGTCAAACTGCACCCCCCGGGAGTTGGGCATTCCTGGGCATTCCCACCTGGCCTGAGATATATGAACCCATCACATTCTGTGCTGTCTGGGGGACCCTCAGCAGCAGAGGACCAGCTGGAGACAATCATCCAGACACCAGTGGGATCCAGAGAGGGGTGACATTTTCTTTATTCTGTCTCTGCTACTCTCTTTCTGTCCCCTCATCTCTTTCCTATTTTTTCTTCCTTTCTCTCTCTCTCTTTCTCTCTCATATTTGCTATCAAATAAAATCCATACTATTGACTTTGGCATATGGTCTCTTTTGCACCTTAATTCAGGCAGAGGCATTCCTAAGAGCTTTAAAAATTGGATCATAACAGCTGCCAATCTAATTTTCCATTCTAGATAGATATTTTAGAACTCAAAGGCCTCTTACTTTGGTGGAACTTTCTATGTAGCACTGTTTCTCAAAGTCCAAAATATTCTACTAAAAATGCACATGAGAAAGGAAAACAAACCCCT
This sequence comes from Sylvia atricapilla, assembly GCF_009819655.1. Lineage (NCBI taxonomy): Eukaryota > Metazoa > Chordata > Aves > Passeriformes > Sylviidae > Sylvia > Sylvia atricapilla. Next base: position 7,976,847 of record NC_089148.1, read on the forward strand.
CAGACACGTGCATGGCTGGGAGGGTGACAGTGATGACTCCACTGCCCAAATTGTGGAAAAAAATTAATTTTACAGTCTGGTCTGAAATTTGGGTGGGTTCTCTTCTTATCTTGGCTGGTCTTACCATGTCTAATGTGGTATTTAGCTGGTCTCTAGGAGATACAACTGAGCTGTGATGTCTCTGATTCCTTCTCTTCTTTTATAAGTGGAGTACACAGAAAAAATATTCTTTCAATGCAAGCCTTGCCTGGAAGATCAATAGCAGTTTGACATGCCTTTTTTTCCCCTAATATTCAGTTTTGTAGGGCTTAGGGAGTATGTGGAGGAAACGTGCTTTTCATGCAGCACAGGGACATGACCAGTTCTGCTGCCAGGTTCTGGCCTTTTATCACCAATTTCCTCCCCAACCACTGGGGCCAAAACCGTGTGACCAGGCAGCAAGGCAGCACTGTCTGTACTCATCTCAGACCTCTTCTGCCCAAATAGATGGACACCCTAAATCTAGAGCACGGCTGGTGTTTACCTTCAGTGTCCTGGTGTGCCTCACAGAGGGTCCTTCACTCATTAGTGCTCCTACAACGCTGCAAGATGCTCTGAGAGAAGATTTTCTGCTTGTAAGTCATTCAAATTATTTCCATATATGATTCTGTTTCCTGGCAGAGAATTGAGTCTGCTAGACACAGGCCTGCCTTAGCTGCTCTGGAGAAACTAAAGGAACACCAAGCATTGCTAATAGCTATCTTGAAATTCCACCACCTTCTCCCTGTGCTTCTCCTTTCTAAAACTGCTGCACGTCTGGCAGTTGAGATTAGAGGGGTGGTGCCAGCCACAGCTAGTTAGGCTGTGGATCAAATCCTTCAAGCCTGTGTGCCTCCACTAATATTTGTGTTCTTTTGTGTCAGCTGAGGTAGGTCAGGAGCAGAGGATTGTGGTGCAGGAGGGGTTGGTGATGTTCTGGGCAGGTGGGGTGAGAAGGAGAGAATAGGGGGCTGTTTGTTCCCTTGGGGTTTTTTTTTTTGTGCTTCAAGAGGAATATTTCAAATCTGATGTGGTGGCCATGGGAAGTTGTCTTTCACACTGGGCAGAAAAAATGCCAGCAGACTCACTAGGAATGCTTCTGTCTCATTCCAGTGTGTGCATCAGCATGCCATTTGTGTGCTGCCTTCTGGGAATCACAGAGGAGGAAATGCATCAATCTTCTGTGGCCTGGGTCTTGTGCTCTGCACTTCAGGTGTGCTTCTTGTGTTGATTTTCTGCTGTCTCATTTTCTACAATGCTGTGCTCTCTTCTGTATCTCACATTAATATAAAACACCAACATCTATATTCTCTATTTTTCGAATGTGTGGTTGAACCCTGATCTATGCAAAGCCAGGGTCATTGAAGGACATAGCAATTAACAGCCACGTCTCTGGAGAAGATTCAAGTGTTGTTTTTAAATCTTCACACCCTGAGAAAAAAAGACATTTAAAAACCAGCATCCAGTCTTAACTTTTCACAGCTGGCTGTCAGGCATGGATGGGAGAAGGCAGGGAAGGAAGGTCTTATCATATTATTTGTCTCCCCTCTCCATGTTTCCCCATCAGTGGTTTTGAGGGAGGTTGGTTCATGCCAGGACTTTGTGCTGTGCCCAGCTGATGCTGGCTTGGAGCTGCTTTTTTATCACCTGTGAGCTGCTTGTGCAGCTCTGAGTGTCCCAGTGCCTGTCACTGGCTTTTCTATCTCTCCAGGGTGACCTGAGAGCTTTCCCATTTCCCCAAAAATGGCTACATTGGAGTATACACACTTTGATGTGGCCTAAACAAGATTTAGGGGCACTAAAATGCTTTCTGTTTGCCAAAGTCAGGAGGCACAGCTGTCAAGAGGCAGCAGTACTGTCCCCCTCTAGGGGTGCTGGGGACATGGAAGCTTCTGCCCTGAGCACATAAGGCAAACATAATCCAGATGTCCCAGAGCTTTTTCTGGGTGTATTTCTGGGATTATTGCCCTGGGAAGTGATGAGTGTGGCTGTAAAAGATGGAAGTAGGATTTTGCTCTATCTGGAAGCAGTGCATCTGGATGAAGAGAAGGTGTCCAGCACAGAACTGCTTCCCCTGAGCTGCCACGGTCACTTTCCCTCAACTGATTAAAAACTGTCGGAAGCTCGACAAAACTCTGTTTATCCTTGCTGGATCTCACATTTTGCATTTTTGCCATACTTAAGCCACAGGATAATGCTCCTGTGCATGATTAAACTATGATAGAGCCCTCACTGAAGCACCTGCTTTTCCAAGGAGCTTAAGTAACATTTTTTTGGCAAGCACTCCAGTGACCATTGGACTCCCATGGAGCTGAATATTCCCATGGTGTGAATATTCTAAAAAAGCCCGGAAAGTGATTTATGGCTGAGATGCACAAAGGCTTTGGAGACAGGGGAGGGATGATGGCTTGTTCTCCAGAAGTGCTTTATTGTTGGACCACAGCCATGGGTGCACCCGTGGTGGGCCCATCCATCCTGTAGCAGATGTGCTCGTGGTCTTGCCAGGCACTTGCGACCACAGGAAAATGCAAGTTTATGTTGAGTTGAGTTTAAAAATAAGGGGATTTGCTAATTTGGGGGATTTAAAACTTTGAAGTAAGAAAGTAAGTAAGAAAGCTGGGTTCGCACAGCTCTTTCTGGCTACTTCAGGTCTGTAATTATGTTCTTGTCAACACAGGATTTTCATAGAATCATAGAATAGTTTGGGCTGAAAGAGACCTTGAATCCACATATTGGATCCACATCTTCTCTGGGTGACCTGTGCCAGTGCATCTCCACCCTCATTGTGAAAAAACTTCTTTATATCTAGTTTAGGTTGGGGTTTTTTGCGGGGGAGGATAGATGATGGAAACTTGCCTGCATTTCATATCAGCCTTCCTTGAAACATAAAAAAATATCTCTTTTTTAAAATTGTGGTGACAGCAGAAACTTAAATCTTAAGTAGCCATAAAACTGTACTAGTTGTGAAAGTCCCTGCTTCCTGGGGTTGGGAGAAAGTACCATGGCTGCTGGAAGGGACTGTCATGTATTGCTAAATGCATGGAAAAATGAGACCTGGGACAGAGAGCAAATCTGCTCCTGAGCAGCAGATCTGTGAGCCCTATACCAAGGGCAGTGGAGCATCCTGTGAGCATCCAGCTCCTGGCTTCAGGCCGGGTCTGCCTGCTGGACTGTGGTGTTGGCTGGCAAAGGCAGATTGGGGCATATCAAATCAGCTCACAAACTTGTATGGAGTTAAACTTCGTGTCGTTTTGGTTGAGAAATGGCCCTGAAGCTCGAGTTTATTTTAAAGGAAATCTCTCAAGCCATGTGTCAGTATAACTCGTTTTCTAAGAAATCTTAAACTAAGGGGAAGGAGGAGAAATCACTGCAAAGCCAAATTTTGGTGAGTCTTGGCTTCCTGTTGCCAAATCTGGCAAATCTGAAGTGCTGATGCTAACAAAGCAGAGCGACCTTTGTGGAGAGGCAGATGCTGCCTGTGAGATGAGCTTGCCAGGGGAGAATAAATCTCCCCCACACACTGCTCCAGAGAGAGCAACCAAGCCTATGAAGAGGCAGCACCAGCACAAAACCTGAGGGATGCAGGTGAGGATTTACAGCACGGTGATCACAGCCTTGTGCACTGGGGCTTGGCGTGGCCTTTGGGGTGTTTCCTTTGCTTAGTTTTATCTTTCCTCCCTAAAGACAAGGGAGGGAGACGGCAACACCTCTGCTGCAGAGGCAGCTGCTTCTGCTGCACACCCTGCACACCTCCTGGGCTTTGCCATCTCCTCTTCCCTTAATCCCAGTGTCTTCTGGGCAGCTCTGGAACAGAGCTGAGGCTAAGAATACTTTTTCTCTTTCTGATTTTATTTTTAGATGCAGCCCTGAGGGTGCAATGTCAGAGCTGCTGGTGTTTGCCTGAAGGCTGACTCAGACTAAGCTGATGCCCAGGTGAAAGAGCTCATGTATCCACTTCAGGTGTTCATGTGCCATGGGAAATGATGTCCTGCTGGTCCTGGGCTCATCAGCAGTGTTTGGAGACGACAACCTCCTTCCCAGCTGTGCACACAGCACATCCCAGTGCTGGCAGGTGCTCTGCAGCCCCTGGGTATCTCTGCTTCTGCACCACGTGAGGAAAATCAGATTCCCTGAAGACAGGAGTGGCCAAGGGCAGCATGGGGGCCTTGGTTGCACCAAAAGCAGCTTCTGTGGTGTCTCCACCTGGCTCCCATCCAGCACCTGCACCCCTGGCAGCACTGCTTGGGGCTGCAGGCTGGGCTAGGTGATGGCTGGGAGGATGCTGAGATCTGTCTGCAGCATCCTCTGTGTTTTAAAGTGAGGAGGCTGCCAAGGAGCATCCCTTGGAGGGGAGTGTGTGTGTGAGTGACTGGGGTGGCTGCTCTGCTTTACTCACACTGAGCAGCTCCAGGCCAGAGATGACAAACCCGAGAGCCAGGTGTCCCCCAGGATGTGGAGCCACCACACGGCTCTTTATTAGGGAACCTGTGATGCTGCAGAGATTTTTAAGGCAGCCCCATCTCTGCAGGAAGCCTCCTTTGTATCAGAGAACCCTCTTCCTCTTTCTCCTCCTAGGATTAAGGGTGAGGAGGATAAGATATTTTGACTCCCGTTTTGGAAACGTGTACCAGTAAAGTTTTGCCCAGTTCTTTCTTACTGGCAATTTAATAAAGCAAGTTGTATCTCTCACTGCTTGGGAACCAAAGCAGTGGCCATGAAAACCCCCTCTGTTTGTCTGGCAACCCCTGAGCTGGAAACTGGACATTTGGGTTCAGCCCAAAGCTGGGTCCCAGTAAGCTCTTGACTGTGGCATACCTGATTTTTATTCCAAACTAAATGACCATGGATGCCACAAGTGGAGAATCCAACTCTCAAATCCTAACTTAAACTAAGAAGTAAGAAGAAACCATAACTTTGGGAAAATGTATCTTGAGTGGTTTTTCCTGGCCTTTTTTTATCCCCTTGAAGGCAATAGGTCTCAATAGAAAATGGCTTTCTTGCTGATTCTTGTGGATCACACTCTGTGAAAGGGCAAGAATAATTCACCCTGCCCTAAGAAAATCTGCACTGGATGGTTAAAGCCACTATTAGAAAGAGCTGTGAAGTCCTGCAGGTTTCAGGGTAATTCCATTAGCTGCACTTCTATTGCATCCTGTAGGATTTTCCCACAGGGTATGGTGTCTCAGGGAGCTTTAACTGTGTACACCAACACCCAGGCATCTACAAAAGCCAAAATAACATCATTTCTTCTCCTAAATAATGGGGATTTCACCTCCCTTTCTATTTTCTTCTCTATTTCAGAAACACCCTGAAGTTATGCCAAGATATAAATACTTTCATATGTTTGGGTTTTTCTACTCCAAGGCTGTCTAATCCCCTGATGGCAGCAGGATGTGCCCCTGTGACAAAGGGGAAGAATGTGGATTATACCATCAGCAACAGGAGCTGGTCCCAGTGCTGCAGACACCCCAGTGCCTCTGGGTCCTCACAGCACCTCACACACAAGCCTTGCACACAGATTTGCATTCCTGCCTTGTCACAGAGCCTGGAAAGGCTTTGGCAGACGGCTGGAGGTTCTGAAGGCACAAGACTGGGAGCTTAGTGAGAAGCAGGTGGCAGAGAGCAACAGGAGAGTTCAGTTCTTACTTGTGGGGTTTCCCTCAGCTGGGAAGAAAAGTCCTGCTCTGATTCTCCCTCAGGCAGCCAGCAGCAGGTCAGAATAATTTTTTCTCTCCCCAGCCTAGGCTTTTGCTCTCTGTCTCTAGCTTGTTATACCCAAAGGGAAATCCCTTGGAGGGACTGTGCCATTCATGCACAGACTGGTGGGAGCTCTCAACCCTGGGCATTTCTCAGTGTGGGTAATATTGCTGCAGCACTCACAGACTGGCTGAGCAGAGAGCTCTGTGAGAAAGCAGTCTCCAAAGAGCTTAACTGCTTTATTCTGGGGCTGTTGGACAAGCCATTGATCCTTTCCAGCTCTGTGTCCTGATGCCTTCCCATGCACTACCATGGATTTTTTTTTTTCTCTGCAGTAGATTTTTTCAGGTATTTCTCCTACATCAGACAGTGTATGCAGCTCTTTTTCCAAACAACCAGCAAATATCCTGATCTATTGAAATCCTTATACAAACTCCTGCTGATCTCCCTGGCCTTGTCTGTATTGGTGATAAGGGACATTTTCCTGCCACAAACCTCTCAAGTAACAGCATGTGAAAGCTGACTGTCACACTTTCTCTTCAAAGCTGCACTGCCTCCCGTGATTTCTATTACATGGCAGTGCTCACAAAATTTACAACTTTTTACTTATCAGGGCTGGGGCTTCTGGTGATGACAAAACCAGGAGGCTTTTCTACAAACTTCCTCAGGTAGCCACAGCAAGTTAGTCATTAAGGGCTCTGTGCACAAGTTCATCCTGAAGTTGAGCAGAGCTTCACTTCCAATTTCCCCTCCTATCCCTCACCCTTGTTCTGTTTCCCCTTTGGGAGACCTGTTGTAGTGAATTTTTTTATTCCCCCCCTGTATATAGCAGAGTTTGATTTGGCAACTGTCCAGGAGAGAAAGGACTTGCAATTGCTTTGTTCTTTGGTGATTTAGGTTATTGCAACTTCATGATTCGCTGTTGGGAAAGCGATTAAGAGAAAAAAGTCCCATCTGTGGCTGAAAATGGACTTTTAGTGATAAAAAATGTCCCTGGGTTATCTCTGAGGCTGCTGCAATCTCCAGCATTCTTCTTTTTTCCATTTTTTCTTGCCCTTAATATTTCCCTGTTAGGTATTCTATTTATTTTCCAGATCCTTTGCATTTGAAGGATATTTCTTCTCCCTTTCTGCCTGGACATGTGCAGATGGTACTTTAGGCAAATTAAATGCTGTGTGCTGGAAACAGGGAGAGAATCCAAAGGTTTTGAGGAGCTCTGGGTCAAATGTGCTGAGAGGTGGCTGATGGAGACAGGTTGAGCTGGGGACCAGCAAAACCAGAGGCATTTGATATTTACGGGGTGTCCTGTTGGTGTGGGAGGTGGGGATCATCCTAAGTAGGAAAAAGCATCAGGTCCTGATGACAGGCTGCCAAAGTAAGGAGGTGCCACTTATCCACAGGAGAACAGAAGAAATGCCAAAAAAGAGCAGGTGGTGAGGTCAGAAAAGGGAGGGGAAAGCAAAACAGCAGGGTGACATCTGCACACACGTGGCTGAGTGTCGGCAAAATAAAAAGGCTGATGTAGACAGGGCCTTGCTCAGAATAGGGCTTAAAGAGCATTACAGGGATTTGGTAGGATGAGCAGAAGTTGCTGGGGAAAAGCAAGTGAGGAGTGAAGGAAAGAAATGCAGAAAGAATGGGGTGTGTTTGTCCTGTAGTCAACAAGGGGCTGGGAAGAGGCAACTTCTGTGTAGGCAACTTAAAAGGGGTGAGACTGGAGGGACAGACCTCCTGTGAGGTAAAGGAAGGGGGTGTGTGGATGTGAGTGACTCTTAATACTCAGAGTACCTCCAGCTTGGTGGCAAATGGCATCTTAAACTCCCCCGTGAGTGATGCAGCAGGAGAGAGCTGTTCGGTTCCCTGGCTGTGTCAGTGCAACTTCTCCTCTCTGATGGTGACCAGGACTGCTGGAAAAGCTGCTATTTTCAGCTTGATTTGGGATAATAGAGCAGAACTAGCTGAAAGATGTGGAAGGTGATTTCAGGAAATAAGTCATAAAATGGAGGAGCCTAGAATGCTGCAAGAAGGGGAGTGAAAACAGTGGAGGAAGGATAATGGGCTGCAAAAATCTCAGAGAATCAGGCAGCAACCCCTGGCAAGGTAACGCAAGGGCTTAAGGAGCACAGGGAAGTTGGCAATTACTTAATGTGACTGTGTTAGGGGCACTAAAACAGCCCATCCCAAGGAAGAAGAGGAAGATGATGCAGGGACTTGATGGACCTCAGGACACAGAGAAGAGCTGCAGAAACCTGGCGACAGGAATCACGGAGCAGTTGCTACACAGCTACAAGTTTGAGGTGTGAAGGGGCAGAACAAGCTTCAGTGGGTGTCCATTTAAGGCTGGGCAAAAGCCTTTTGTAAATGCACAGGAAGGAGGATAGCTGAGGAAAGCCCCAGCGTCTTGCTCAAATTAAGGGATTCATTGTGGACTTCACTTCAGCCTTGGCTTGCACCCAGCTAATTAGGATAGGATGATTAAACAGGGCAGGAGTACAACTTGAACAGAGAGCAGAAGACCTGCCAGGGTCTTTGGAGCAGTCAGGCGTGCTGATATTAACAGGACCTGCTGAATTCTCCCTTGGGTGTACTTCCAGAGCTAATCTAACCTTAGAAGTGTTCAGGGTTTTGCCAATATTGCAGGTCAGGCTGGGAACTGCAGTGGGGCAGCTTCAGGAGTTAAAGCCTTCAAAAGGGAGCAATGCAAGGACATGTTATTAAGCAATCAGTCTGTAAGAACCTGAGGGATAGCGAGATTAGAAAGTGACACCTGGCATGGGCAAGTGAAGTGAATGAATGTCATTTTCTCCTCTGACAGGAGAACCAGGCTCATGGACGGGGGAGTGGTGCTGCATGGGATGGGGGTTGGCTGGTGGAGTGTGGCCAGCAGCCTTGGGAGAGTGACCTGCTCTGCAGGGGTGGCTGGGGACCTTGAGCCGAGCTTTAGGGGAAGGTGAAGGGCTGCCTCATCACACAGGATTGAAACAGCCACCTCAATGCACAGTGTCATCAACCACATTCTGAATTGTCCCCCTGTGGCAGTTACTGCCTATGCTGCTGCGAGATGATGTGCTCACTTTTGTGTCCAGCTCTGCCCTTCCTAATTCTTGCCTGTGGTCATCAGGTAGTCCCCATCACCGTCAGCTCTGCTGCAGTGGCTCCTCATCCCTATCTTTGTGGTGGGCTGCCTTTACTGGGGGCATGAGGCCGTCAGTAGCTGCTTCCCCCCCAACCCATCTCTGTCTCCTCTGTTCAAGACTCTGAAGGGCAACCCAGCCCTTAAGCAAACATTGCAGGACTTGCCCAGGTCATTTGTCACCGTGCTTTTTATGGTCTCCTCTGCTTTGTAGTTCATGCTGCAGCACAGCATCCCTCCTCCCCAGGATCTGCACCTCCACTTTGCATCTCCAGGGACAGTGGTCCTGCCGTGCTCATGGCATGCCTACATTTGTCTGAAGAATTGACCCTTCAGTTATTATTAGACTCATGGTCACCTCCAGCACAGCCTGTCATGATGAATCAGAAATAGAATCTTCTCTGCATCATAGTCCTCCTTAAACCGACCATCCCCTTCTACCTGCTGCAGTCATCGCTCATTATAACTCCATTACCTTTAACAACAACCCCATTACCATCCATTATCTTTCTTATCATCTCCTTTACAAGGCTGTTATTTGCACCTCCTCCTTTACAGCCATCCCCTCTTCAATTACGATTCCATTATCTTTATTACCACCCCATTACAGTCATAATTATTCCCATTACAATTTTGAGAACTGCATCTCCATCCAGACAAGTCGGTGTCTCCATCAGCCCAGCTTCTCTTGCTCCATGTTCCTCATCGCTTTCCTCCACCTTCCCTGCATTCCTAACTATCCCCATACCAATGGTTGTATTCTAATTATTTTTCATTATGGTTTTATAGTCTTTTGCTGCTATTGCTTCCTTTATTCTCATCTCCCTGAAGTATCATAGCTGCAGTGGGTAGTGGGGAGGGAGCTGAGACTCAGGTCAGTGATATTACACTGATCGGCACCAGCCCTGAGCAGGCAATTACAGCCCATCCCTGTCCTCTGCAATTCCAGCACTTCATCTCCATTGCAGCCCTAATTACTGATGTTATCTTTCTGTTATCCTTCAGCTCATCTCCCTTGCAGCTTCCCAGGCATGACCACCTGCTCCAGCCAGTGGTGCCCCTCTGCCTCCTGCCTGGCCAGAGGAGCATCCCTGACCCTGCCTGATTTTCCATCCCCGGTGCTGGACAGTGGCTCTAGGGATCTTTGACCCTTTTAAATTAAAAGAATATCTGCGTGATAATAACAAAAGCAGGTTTGTCACAGGGATTGATAAATTCTCTTAGTGCAACACTAAGCACCCGTCCCAGAGAGGTTGTGAAGTCTCTTTCCCAGGAGAAATTTGAAAGCCATGGGGACACATCCTGAGTAAGAAGGTCCTGCTTGAGCAGGGAGGTTGGAGTAGATGAGCCCAGCAGTTCCTTCTGACCTGAACCGTTCTGCGATCCCGTTGGTGTTGCTGTCACCGCGGTTACAGCTGTGTGCCCGCCCCAAGAGCTGCCAGACCTGCCTCTGCTCCATCCATACCTCTTTCATCTTCCTGAAGCCACACTGGGCACTCGGCAGCAGCCCTCGGCAGCTTTTTCATCAGGACTAAGAGGCAGGAAAAGGCTTCTTGACTGGCGTAGAGTGGGTTGCACCCTTTAGGGAGGAGTTGGGTACTGTGTTGTGTCCTGCTCCAGCAGAGGACAAGAGCCCTGACAGCAGGTCCAGTGCCCACTCTCCTTGAGAGGACATTGAGAGATTGGAGTGGTTACAGAGGGAGTCACAAAACTTCTCAAGGATGGGGAAACTGCCAGCTTTGGAGAGCTTGCTCTGCTTAGTTTATCACAAAGATTGAGAGGTGACTTCATGGCTTCCTCTAAGAACTGCCAAGGCAGGGAAATAGTAAAGGAGGTTCTAAAGAGCCTTTAACAGCAGGGAAAGGCAGCACAGGAGCGATGGCTGGGACCTGAGGCAGGCAAATTTGGATGACTGATGCAGCATGTGGGGTTTAAGTGAGAGCCATGCCCATCTCCAGCAACTCCAGGAGACGAGGTGGGTGCGATATTCCTCACATCCCTGAGCCCTGTGGGCAGCGAAAGCTGGTAGCAGCTTGCAGGTAATTAACAGCTCTGGTGTAAGAGGGGATGTAGCTCATGTTGGAACGCCCCTGGGTTATTTCCCACAATCGATAAGCTTCATAAATAATGTATCCCTCAGGGGGAAAAGCTACCTTGCGCTTATCAGATTTTGTACTTGTTTGGCTTAGCAACTCTGAGAGGGAATGTGACTCAGAGGGAAAAACAGAAGCTATAAATAAGTACAGGGGAGTGTAGGTACAGGCACAGCCAGGAAGCTCAGGCTGGGTGACCCCCATGCCGTGCAGCTGCCACGCAGACAGCCCTGGGGAGCTCTGGAATGGGAAAGAGGACCCAAAGCTAAAGGAGGGACAGTGAGCTGTCGTGTTGGGGCAGTTAATGGCTCCCAGCAGCACACTGTGCCCCCCCTGCAAAACCTGAGGGAATTTTTCCTAATTCTGCCATGGTTAAAGGCAACCAAAGGGAGGGAGATGAAGCACTTAGCATCACTTTCCTATTATTTCTTTGCTTCACTGCCTTTAAGGGCGCCTAACGGAGCTGAGCTTGCTGCAAACCACGGGGCAGTGCCCTCCACTGGGGATGCGGGGCACTATTGCTCTGCTGTTCCCACAGGGATTTGGGAAGAGCATGGAAACACCCAGCCATGGCCTCTCCACACCTCAGTGATAGCCTGGGAAAGGCTGGATATTACACAGGACAGCAGGAAATGTAAGTTCTTTTGGGATCAAGGGAAAACATTTGACTGAAAAATTGGGAAGCAGCAGGAGGATGAAGACTGGCTCCTCTGGCTTTGGGGTTTAATCCATAAGCACAGTTTTCCTCTTAAAAAGCATAGACTGGGATTTGCTGAGAGAGCAGATGGAGGAGCTGCTTCTCCATCGTGACCTGACACCTGCACTTTGGGTTTTATACCGAATAAAAGGAGCAAGGAGCTGGCAGGGAGCAGACAGCGTGGCGGAAAACAACCCTGGGATTAAACCAACACCTTCAGTAAGGCCCTGGTTAGCAGGTTTGTGCTGCCCAGGCTGCTCACTGCACAGCTGGAGCGTGAACATCTGGGAGGTTTTATAGATTAAAAGGAAACACAGGCTTCCTTGTTGTAAAACACAGCTACGATGGGCAGTAGAGCACAGAGGTTCTGACAAGCTCCAACGAGATGGAAATTTTTGGCGAGGTCAGTAAATGACTCTGGGGTTGAAGTGTGGTAGCCCCATCTTCCACAGAGCCCCTTATGAGGGGCTGATCCTGGGGCTTTTGAAGCCCACATTCCCTCAGGGCAGACTGCAAATAATCCATCCCTTCCTGGCTGGCCCTGGACCAGGCAGAAAAGCTTTTTGCACCCATCCACTGCAATCGCAGCCAGGGGCTGTGGTCAGGAGCACAACACCACAGACTGCTGGGCTGAGGGGGGAGCGCTCCGGGGAGTCTTTAACTGCAGCTCAATTACAGAAATGAAACAGCAGCTGAGGGGATAATTTACTGTCTCCAGACAGAGCTTTTACTCCTTGCAACAAGACGAACACAAGCGCGGCCCCCACGCCCGTGCCGCCCGCGCCGGGGACAGCTCTGACTTGTCAAGAGCTGCTGCTCTTCCCTTGCAAAGCATCAGCCCCAGGGGCTTTGCTGACAAGTGGTTTCCTACATGTGCCTGGCCTAAGAATGCCCCTGAACAGCTCTAAGTGTGAGAGTAAATTAATATTTGCTCAGCAGCTCTGTACGGGACTGGGTGTGCTCCCTTCTGCCCCTGGGAGAGTGGTTTTGGAGGTGCGATGGACACTCACTGGTCTCCTCTGGCTGGAAAGCTTAGCTCTGGAGCCTGGATGCTGGACCATTCAGCAGCTTCATGGTTTAATTTTCACCTTTTGAGGGGCTGGCACCATCTTCTGATCTAATTTTGCTCCAACCTGTAACCGTAGTATGCCCTGCCAGGGACAAAGCCTGGCTCACTCCAAGGAACTGCTGTGCTGGGACCAGCATTGCATTGCAGGGGCTGAAAGGAGCCAGCACATCCCCACCAGGGATCTCTCCATCGCCATTCCTCAAAAAAAAAATCCCATGCTGATGTGGCTGAAGCTTGTTAAAGCTTTCCAGCCCCCACCAAGGCTGCTCTGGGAGCTGGAGCCCAGATGGTCTGAACAGATTACTGCAGCCTCCTGGGCTATCCATCCCAGGCACTTTGGCAGGCCTGACTTTCCTCCAAATGACAAAATGACAAAAATAAATAAAATCTCTCAGCATTAAATACTGGGAAGGCCGTGAAAAAAAAGCTGTGTACACAATGAAAACAAATACACGGTTAAATAACCTCTCTAACAGTATTTCTATAAAATGCCTCTCTAAATAATGGCAAGTGAAAGGCTCGCTCCGTCCTGATTAACCTCGGCTGGGGAAGATTGTCTGTATCAAATCACTACAGTCAGCTGATTAAAAATGAATTAAACTGAATGGAAAACAAGTCCCCAGACATCCCTTCTCCTTTCCAATCCAGGGGCAAAATAAAAATAGCAATGAACCCCAAAGACTCCAGAAGAAGCACAGCACTAAGTTACCCCAGCCTGAGGGTGAAGCAGGTGACAGGGGCCTGGGATGGGGTGACACAGAAAGCCTGCCCATGGTCACTCCATGGATCAGGTGTAAAAGTCATAAGGGAGAAAGGGGATACTGATACAGATTCATTAGAACAACCTAAGTGAGCCATCCAGTCCTTTGCCTCTTGAACACAGCCTTTTTTTTTTTTTTTTTTTTTTTTTTTTTTTTTTTTTTTTTTAAGATTGGAATCAGCTAAAATGACTTTTTAACATTTCTCTTATTTTTAGCTAGCCCAGCAGACCCTTTGGGCCAAGGTCCCAAACCTCAAGTGTCAGCCAGGTAAAACCATCCCAACCAGAGCTTGCTCCAGTACTGAAAGCCAACAGGAGATGATCTTTCATGCAGCAAAATCCCATCCCAGTGTGTTTGCAAAGAAAACATCCCCAGCAGTATTGCTGGTGAACACTGAGAGGGGGACAGGGAGCAAACCCTCAGTTTGATACCCTGGGCCAACACCCTCTTGCCCTGTTTTCCCCAGGAAAAGACTCTGAATAACAGAAAGGTCTCAAATGTTTCTTCTCCTACTTATTTTTCAATTGTTTCCATTATCTCAATTATTTTCTTAATAACTGCCCAGGAATTGTTGGGTCTTGGGATTGGACAAGAGGCATCCTAGGCTGGAGCATGTTGTGAAGGACAGTCTAGTTACTAACTCTAAGAGGAGTGTATCAGACAGATTATTTTATTCTTAGGCTTTCACTTTGATATAATAAAGAAGGATAATTGACAACCAACGGGACCTGCCATCCTGACACTTTAATGACAGCCTATTTTGAGACACCAGAACTGCAACTCAGCGGTTCTAGAAGTTCTAAAAACTGTCGTAAAAACTGCTCTTTGTCCAAGTGGTTGTAAGAACTCACCTCCAATGATATAAGGAGCATGACTGCTGCCAGGTGCTGTGGGACATGGGTGTCCCTGCAGGGTCCTGGCCCCAGAATGAGGCAACTGTCCCTGATCCCACCAGCTTCTGACCCTGTGGGATGTGTGGAGACCTGATGGCTGTGGGGGAGAGCAAACAATCATCGAGGTGGACTTTTTGTCCACCCCAGACATGCTGTAAAAAGTGCATTTAATCCCCTGGAAAGTGGCAGGAAGAGAGGGGAGTAAGCCAAGAGAAAATCTGGACACGGAGAAGCTGTGGGAGGGGAGATTTGTCCTCCACGAGATGTCAAAAATGTCTCTATGCCTGAAGGAGATTTTCTGCTTTTTCTCTATGCCCCTCTCTAGCTTTCCAACACCAGGATATCCCTGCATTTTCTCCACCCTAAAACCAGCAGAAGCCCCCATTATGGGTGTTAATAAGTACAGCGTGAGTGCTATGCATGCTATGCATGTGTGCATATACATTTTGGAGCAGCTTTTCAGGGTGCCAGGTGATGCAATGAGTCGTGCAGCCTGGCAGGGTGCCATTAAGGGTAGGCAGCACGGAAGGTGCCTGGCTGCAGCCAGGAATTAGCACTGAGGTGCCTCTCTTTATTTCAAATAGCTCTTGCCACTCGGGCCATAAAATGAATGTCTGAGCAGATAGCTGAGAAAATAGGAAACGTATAAAGCTACTCAGTGCTTGGGGGGGAACTGCGATGAGTTGCATTTGGGACATGCCGGGGTTTGATTGTATTTCTTTGTCCTCCAGAGTGGCCCAGCACGATGGGTACCACACCCTCAGCACTCCCTGCCCCTCAGCTCCCTGGTAGTGCTCTCATTCTGCTTCTTATTATCCACCCGGCTTTTCTTTGGAGTCCTCCACCCCTTGCACATTTATCCACCCTCCAGCCACTCACTGCTTGATTCACTGTCTGTCCTGCCCAGCCTCTACCTTGTGCTGCTGCTTAGAGCCTTACCTATTTATATTCTTAACCTCTGCCTCCCATTCCTCTGTCTCTTTAATCCACACATCAATCTTGTTTATGGCCTCCATCACGCATTACCTGTGAGCTAATGCTGCCTCGTCTCCCTGCCCTCTCTCCTAAGCCACCCTCAGCTCTATCTCCCCCACACAGCAAGATGAGGTGGAGAAAGACCTTTTGGCAAAGGAGCAACAGGTGCAGGAGCTCAGCATCCCACACTGTGGATGGGTCCCCTCCCTGATGCACTTTTTGCCCGATTTTGGGGGTTAGGCTTTGCCCTGTGCATAGGCATCCAGAAACTTGCAGATGAGTAATACCCAACCTCCTGCATCCTTTCCCGCGGGGATGCTCCAGACCTGACCACTCTGTAGAGGACAGCGTGTCCGGGGACAAAGCCCTCATTTCAGAGATGTTCTGACATTGGTACCTAGGGCAGCTTTCCCAAGCTTCCAGGCAGCTGCAGTTCGAGCCTGGAGGATCATCAGCTGACCATCCTCGATGCATTGTCCCCTTGCTACACCCTGTGGCTGCTTTGGCACCACAGCTCCGTGCCTTTCCTTGCCCTCCCTGTTCCCAGTCCCCCACTGCATCCCACAAAGCTGCCTCACAGAGTCCAGCCTGTAATTTTTCTGCCTCTTCTCCTTCCCCAAATGGTGGGAATTTTCCTCTTGCTGATTCACGCCTGTGTCACGTCACATTTTTGGTTTTTTTTAGCGCTGACGCTGGCTGTGCTCACCCCAGGAAAAGGCTAAAACCCCAAGCTGCTACTTTGGGACTGGCCCTCTGCCAGCCACGTGCTGCCAACTCAGCCAAAAAGCTGCATCTGTGCTGAACAAACCCAAACCTCTCCCACTGTTGGGGTCAAATAAGGGAAATTTCAGGCGTTCATTTTCTCCCTACCTCTCTAATCCCGACCCTGGGCTCCCAACTGAGTCCTTATGCTGGGTGCAGCTTACCTGCAACTCCAACACCCCCTGCCTTTTTAGCGTAAAAATCCTCTGACTCTTCCCTCTGGACCAGTAGAGAGGCATAAAAAGATGGAGGGACCCACGGAGATCACCTGCATCCCTTCCAAATGGGATGGAGCCATTTGCAACCCTGGAAGGGTTTTGGGAAAGGGGAGCAATCCAGAGCCTCCCACAGGCACCTTTTGGGGGGTTCAGCGGCTGGATTGGGTTTGTACCTCTGCTAATTCCTCTTGGAAATCGTAATTGTGGTAATTTCACCCTTCCCTCTGTTTCTTCTCACCTCCCTCCACATTCTGCCCTGATGGATCCATCTCTTAGGGAGAGATCTCGACCACCAGGAACAGCATTTCATGCCATGACAAGCACTTTCAATGGGCTTTTACAATTAATTTTCTACGCTGAGAGCTGTCTTTTTGCCGCTGGAAAGGCTCGGGAAGTATCCTCCTGCCCAAGCCACTGCCTTCCCAAACCTCACCGATTTCAGCATCCCAGCCCTTTGCCTGGGATGGGAAAACCTTCCTGAGCCTTTTTGGGGCCACCACACCTCTGCCTCCCGCGGCCATCCTAGGGGACATCTCCTCCCACCGCCGTCGTCCTGATGAGTGCAGAGAACAATCATCGCGTCACAAACCCCACAGTCACCAAGTCGGAGTGCCTTGAGCTCCAGCTGCTCTGCCGCGGCGCAAATTACGGGAAAATGGGGATTTTGGCATTCAGCTGCACCACCCTCGTTACGGATAATAGCAAGTCGCCTCCGCCTGGGATGAGGCTGGGGCTGCAGGGAGAATGAAAACCCAGCAGTTAACGGGTAATTGCCGAGTAAGAGGGACGAGGGACGCTGTGATGGGGACTCACTCGCAGCATTGGGCTTGGGACGCCGTGGGGACACTTTTCATATCAAATACACCACAAATGCATCATAAATTAATGAATCCAGGTCGTTTCCCCCCGACTTTGCATTAAATATTTTTTTTTCCCAAGTAACCACGGAAAAAAAGAAAGGAGAAGAAATGTGGATATGGCTGATGGTCAGGGCAGGCTGGTACCCACAAATGTCATGAGTTTGCAGTGCCACTGCCATGCTGAACCCACGGCTGGGGCAGCCACAGCTGCTTTCCCCTCTGCAAAGCCCTGGAGGAGACGCAGCAAGGCCAGAAGCTCCCTTTCCTTGGTCATGTTATTGGGGTGTCACACACTGAGCCCTCAGGATGGAGCCCAAGCCAGCAATTAACTGCATTGGTGCCTCTCTCCTTTGGAGTGAGCACTTCTACCAGAGTCAAGTGGCAGGGATTTCTGTAGCTGTCTGCAGGATTCAGGAGGAAATACCCCCCAAACCCTGATTTTTTCACCCCAATTTAATTTTTAGACTAATAAGGATGACTGGTGGTCCCTCTTGAGTTACAGGTTATAGTCTGTAGCATCCCAAAACATCCCATCCATGCAGGACTCCTCCCTGGATGACTGGCAGGGTCTGGGCACAGCCACGTCTGCAGCTTAGTGGGATTGGAGAGAGGATTAGACACCGAAGGGGATAACAAGAGAGGATAAAAGCTTAGGGGGAATAAAAGACCCTGGCACATGGGGATGAGAGGCAAATACTAATTGCCTGGGGTAGGGAAGGCACATTCCCTCTGGGAGGGTGATTTATGACTGTGGGCAGGATGTTGCTGGGCCTGGGTACACACACACCAACTGATGTGGCTGCAGCCAGTGCCTTTCCCTAAAAATAAAACTGAGATTTTTTTTTTTCCTCCAGTTTGGGTAGAGAGGTGTACACATTCATGGGCAAAATGTACTCGAATGGAAAAATAATTCTGAAGAAAGCATCCCCAGCTTGGGGGTCAATTTGTACTCCAGAGATTTAAGTCTGTTGGAGTCCTCTTTAATATGACCCCAGTGTCGGCACTGAACAGGTAAATGATGAAGCCTGCTGTTTTCTGTGGTGTGGCATCCCCCCAAATACACTTATTTTAGGAGGGAGGGAGCTCATGCTGGGCTGGAACTCAGCAGCTCCTCTGGACTGGCTCTGCAGGTGCCTCACATGCGTCCTCCCTGGCACAGGCAGGAGCAGTGCAGACTCTAGCAGAGGGATGTGCTGCCTGCCCCAGCTCCATCCAGCTCCAGGAGCCAGCCTGGGCTCCCTCCTGCCTTTTTCCAGCTGAGGGAGGACGCTTCTCTTGGCTGGGTGTGCCAAAATTCACGTGCCAAAATTCAACGAGAGGTCTGCCTGCACCAGGTGCTGTGGGACCCAAACTCCTGGAGGCTTGGAAACAAAAGCTACCAGTGCCAAGCCAACATTCCTGGTGGCCTGATGCCAGGCAGTGGCTTTATTAAGAAGCCATCAGGGCCAGGCTGACACGAGCTGTGTGTGCCACAGCAGAGGAGCGGTGTGTGTGCCAGCACAGTCTGCCTGTGTTTTGGGGGGCCCCTTCTCTCCTGCTGGGGTGTGGGGGGGTCCTTCCCCAGGAGGGAGATACCTGGGGGTCCACTCAGGGCTGGATGGCTCCAAATCAGCACTGTGGGGTCAGGAGCAGCTCGGGGGGAGAAGGGTGGGGATGCTCTGCAGTGTGACCTTGACTGCATGTGGCAGCAGTGTCATCACCCCATCTCAAATCCTGCTGGATGTCGGAGAAGAGATCGTCACTGGGGCAGGGCCAGGGCTTGTAAATGAAAGGATCCACATCCATGGGCTGCTCACTGATCCTGAAATCCCCCCTCGCCCAGCCAGGCTGCCCAGGAGCTGGGTAGCAGTGAGCTGCACACAGATGTGTGAGATGCAGTGACGGTGCACACATCCCTCCCGCAGCTGGGTGGAAACCGAGACAATGCTTTATTCTTCCCTGTGGCACAACCAGCCCCATCTCTGCTCTGCTTTACCCGGCCTTGGGCAGAGGAGGAGAGGTTCTGTCCCAGCTGAATGAGGCAGGCACCTGCCCCAGTTCCCAGGGATGGTCATTGGGATGCCCATGGTGCTGCTCGTGCAGGATCCACGTGTGCGGTGTCCCAGGGGGGCTGGAAATCTGCTTTTCCCAGCTGGATCTTGCTCTGCCCTCATGGGACCCCTCGTGAAGGTTTCTCCTGCAGTTCCACTGGGGTGTGAATGGGATAAGCAAGGGCTGGACTGAAAGGCAGCTCTACTCCTACCCGGGGAAAACACGGACTGAGGCTGGGATAGGGATGAGTGAGAGATTGCCTGGGATTTAGCAGGCTTTTTTAAGACCAGAAATAAACCCCAGCCCTTGCTCTTTAGAGTCATTAAATGTCCCCTGGTTCATTCTGGAAAGGGTAGGCACATTAACCTGCCAGCCTGGCTGCCCTCTGTTAACCACATCCTCATCACATGAACTCCCCTGACATTTGAGACTGCTCTTTTTCCCAAACCCACTGCCTACTTTCATTCCCAACGCAACGTTTTGAGGCTGGGCATTTCATTCTTGTCGTTCCTTGGCATAAATGATACTATGGAGGAAGAAGAAAAAATCCTTTACCAAAGCATCAGGAATAAGAACACCTCCATCACAAAGAGATTAATTTTTTGCTCGAATTAATACACTAAAACTGCAGGGAGAAGCTCTCCCTTGGGAGTGAGGGGCAGGGCAGAGCAGAGCATCACCCCTGTAAGCAGAGCAGGGCTTACACTGTCTCTTCTGCCTTTGCCACTTCTCCTGCCAGCTCCCATTTCTATGGAAACCTGCCCTCCTCACTCTTTCCCCTGCCTGCACTCTTGCTGATTTAAGAAAACCAACTTTCTGCTCTCTGAGGCATTGTCTGGATGCAGACATGCCTCTGGGGCAGGCAGTGATGTCCCCCAGCCCAGCAGTACCTGGCAGCCGCTGTCCACCACTAACAGGGTGAGCCCTGCAAAGCTCAGGGAGGGTGCATACCCCTATTCCTGCTCTCCTGGCCAGGGAAAGGCAGAACACCTCCTTATTTCAGCACTTTTCATCTGCTCAGGGTCCTTTCCATGAGTGTCAGCCCTCTGTCAACCCTCCTTACCCGTTCTCCCCCAGCCCCTCTCCCCAGCTTTGTTTACATCAGTAAAACACTTGTCCAGGTCAAACACAGTTTCCTGATAAACACATTTCCATTGATTGCTGGGAAGAAAAGCGTTCTTTGCTCTGAGGATCAATAGCCTCCAAGCCTCTCCTATCCCCCACACCAACCCTCCACCTGGGTGAGGAGGATGTGCTTTGGGGACCCCCTGAGAGTGGAGGCAGGACTAGGTGTGAGATGTGACACCTGAAGAAGACATGATCTGAGGACCCTGTAAATCCTGCTGGCCTCTTCCATGCTGCACCCATGGAACACAAACCCCTTCCAGCTGCTTTCCCAGGCCATGCCCCAGTGCCTCAGCCCCCTCACCCCTGTCTGTGCAGGGGCTGCATTGCATCCCCCTTCTGCTGCCTGGGGCTGTCCAAACATTTCCATTGCAGGCTGCACATCGAGGCTGCTCGGGCGCTGCCAGAAGCCCTGGGAGGGGCAGGAGCCGAGGGGCAGCCATGCTGTGCTGCCTGGAGTCCCACAGGCTGTTAATGCACTGGTGATGGGGAAGCTCATGTGCTGCTGCAGAGAGTGATTTAGCTGTAAAGCCACAATCGATGAAGAGAAAGTTAAAGGGATTAGACATTTTGCCACTGCTGTAAATGTGCTGCTCCCCATCGTGGTGTCCCCTCCTGGAATGCATCAGGACTCCACGGATGAGGTGTGTGACCTGTGCTGAGACCCTTGGTTCCCTACGGGCTTCACTCAAGAGGTTTTTTTTAGACAACGAACAACGATGAATTTGCTGTGCAAAATGATGCCTTGCCCACCTGTCCAGCCAGGGGGTCACCTCCTCTGTGACAAAACAAATCCAAGGTGTTGCTGGGAAGCATCCCAGCCCAGTAAGCCTCACCCTTTAGAACAGGGAGAAAACAAATTCAATTATCCTAATAAATAATTAATGAGACATCATTAACAAAGACATAAAAATTATAAATAATAATCTGGGCTAGGAAGAAACAAGCCCAAGTGCTCCGTAGGGCCCACACAAACTACCAGAGGCCTGACCCCAGGGAACCAGCAAAGCATGTGTGATGGAGCATAAGGAGCTGTAATGAATGCAGAGTTTCCACCAGGCTTTAATAAAGCCCTTCTGTAGAGGCTGCTGCGGGAACTGAGATGAGAGGTGAAAGTTTGTTATGGATTAGAAACTGTCTAGGAGACAGAGGAGAAGATAAAAGAGCTAAGAAGCAATGAAGACACACGATGAGCTGGGGAGCCTGGGCCATGGAGAGGGGCCTGGGCCTGGTGGGGGCTGCAGGGGACTGATCTGTGCCCGTTCTCAGGAGCTGGGCTGGCTTTAAAGCAGAAGCTGAACCTCCTTGACTGGCAGTGTGGGTGTTCATTCAGAGGAAAGCTGCCTTCACTGCTGAGGATGCTGCTGCCACCTCCCTCCCCACAGCATCTGGCCTGCACAGCATCAACACAGCCCTTATCCCTCCCGAAGGCTGGGCTTGCCCAACTCAGCCTCACTGCCGCTGCCAGGCACTCTGCTGCCGCTCAGAGCCCGGGGAGCACAGCTCCAGCCGGCATTTACACCCAGCTCCAATCCTGATTTTCAACAAGCAATGGCTCAGGGGGGGTTTGGGAACACTTCTGCCTCTCCTTGGGGTGCCAGCTTTGTGCCTACGCCTTTCCCTAAGGCAAAGCAAGCCTCTGGGGTATCCAGAAACTGAGGCAGGGGGTGGAATTCCAGCCCCCAGCGCCCCCATCCCACTCAGCCTCACGCCTCCGAGCCCCAGTGTGAGCACTGCAACCACCCAGCGCCTCCCAAACCCTGCCCTGCTGGATGGATTTTTTAAATTGGATTGTGACAAACATTTAATACCTAATAGAGCTCACACCAGCACAGTTAATTAAGAAGGTGACTAATCCAATTCACTCGTGGGAGAGCAGAGAGTGAGGAGAGGGAGGGGGAGAGGGAGGGAGGCAGGGAGCCTGTCTTAGTGTGGGGAGTGAGCAGCAGAGAATCAGCTTCTATCACCTGTCATTTCATTTCGTGTGTGTGCACACACGATGAAGAAGGACTTTCCTTCCCTGTTGCAAACTCTGGAGCTGCTGAGGAGAAGCTGAGCTGCCCCAGGCTCTGTGTGAGCTTCACTTGCTAGGTAAGGGCCTGAGAAACCCATGGCAGCCGGATGCTCCTTGGGGCTCGACCACTGAGATGCCCATAGCTTAAATCTTTGTTTTAAAAAAAATACCCTCCCAGGAGTTTGTGGAGCTCTGCAGGGGCTGCTGAGGCACAGACAGGGCAGAGCATCCCGCTGCTCCACACGGGGCTGCGCTGTGGGGCCGGTCCCAGGCACGTCGGGCTGGCAGCGCCAGCTGTGGCAACATCTGTATGCCGCTCACACCCCGCGCCCCCGGAGTTGATAAATAAAACAAGTGGAGTTCTTTTGGCCCCGGGGACAGGGCTGTCTCCCGGAGCACAGAGTGGCTCTTTCTCTGTCTCTCCGCGGCGCCCGAGTTCATTGTTATTCCCCAGCGGAGAACAGGACGTGGATTGAGCCGAGGTGCCCATCTGCGGAGGGCAGCCGGAGAGAGACTCTCTTCATATGAGCGCCTAATGGCATCAATGGCGCTTTTAGAGGCAGCCTCGCGGGAGACAAAAGGTGGCAGCGAGGAAGAGCGTGTGGGCGAAGCCGGGGAGGGCTGGGGGGAAACGGGGACGGAGCTGGGGAGGAGGGCGAGCAGGATGAGCCGGAGAGGAGGACGAGGGGAGAAAACAGAAATGAATCGGCTCCATCCAAACCGTGTTTCCTACAGAGAGCCAGGCAGCTGGAGGAGCTCAGGATGCGGGCAGCATCCAGCAGCGTCAGGTGCCAGGGATGCCGAGCATCGCCCAGCCCCAGCCATCGCCCGGCGGAGCCCCGCGCCTCCATCAGCGGCCCGCGCCAATTTGTCCTCATTAATCAAGGCCGGCAAAGGGGGGTGCTGCCTTAATAACGTGACAAACAGGTGGGTTAAAATCGGAGAGGAAAAGAACAGAAACTGAAGCAAGCCGAATACAAAACCCAACCAACCCCTGGCCAGGAGCGCTGCCAGTGCCTACCGTGGGCAGCCCTGGAAGCACCCACTGGGATCCCCCGGGTGTCCTGGGCGCGATGGGTGCACGTCAGGCAGATGTGGGGAGGAGGCAACCACGGCACCGAGTAATTAATGAGGAATTAACACCACCAGCTCATCCCTCCTGCGGCCAGAACAGCCCCCAGGGTGCTCCCAGCATCCTCCCCCTTCGCAGGAAATAATTACCGACGTTAAAATTATTTACTAAACGAGGCAATTCTCGGCGTGCTATCTTGGAGCCGTTCGCCTGGTTTACACTGTTACTAGTGCCACATAATAAATTAACTGTGTAATTAAAGACAAGTTTAACGCTGATGCTTTGCAGAGGGATTTTCTTTTAAGTCTCTGCAAGTCGAAGCAACACGCGTTACGTGAGGGGCCGTGGCCATGGGCAGGGGCGGGCAGGATCGGGCAGGACACTGATCCCCCACCACACGTGTTCCTCGCTTCCCCAAGGGACAGCCACCAGATCGAATCAAATCAATCTGCATTTTAATTACCAGCCACACTCTCTCTGCAGGGACGCTGAGCCGTCTGCAGTGGGAGCAGCCAAAATCGCCTCGGGTGAAGCTCCCGGCCTGTCCCCGCGTTATTTAGCAGGGACACAGATGTGCTCCATCAACAGGACCTGCTCCTGACTGATCAACCCAGCCAGGCTACAAAACCCCGCGGGGATTAGAAGACTCATCCACCAAAAAAACCCCCACCCACAACCAAACCAAAAAAATCCCCCCAAAACAACAACAACAACAAAAACTAAAAAAAAACCCTAAAAAACCAAACCAAAACAAACAAACAAACAAAAACCCAACAAAAACCAAAACAAACAAAAAAAAAACCCCGCACTTGAGGAATCCACGGTTTTGGTGATTTCTGCTGACTAACACGATTTCAGCCAAACCCAAGGAAGCCATCAGGGAAACGGTACAGGAGCTTCAAGAGGAAACATTTGGGTTTTGGAGATGAAGCTCTAGGAACACGATAGAGGGCACTGAGCTCCAGCAGTGGGGACCATGGGGGCTGTGTGAGCCAGGACAGGCTCTGCTCCTCCTGCAGCTCACCCACCCTGCTCCCCCAGGGCCCTGGCTGCAGCTGGTGTGGGCAGGGCTCAGGGGTCAGCTCCCCTGATGGCCGTGACATGGGGAGCCAAAGCCCAGCCTTCCCCGTGCTGTTGGTGGGGGCAGCAGCGCCCAGGGCCCGCCTCCTGCTGCCAGCATGGCCCAAAGGCACCAGGACTGGCCGGGCAATCAGCTCTCAAACCCCAGCAGCCAGGCCAAGAGGAGCAATTACAGCAGGCAGCCGTGTGCTCCAGCTAATGCAAACACGACAGCTTTCTCTTGGGACACTGCCACACGTCCCGTGACACCAGGAGGGCAGGGCAAGGCTTCTTCCTTCCAGGGAAGGATATTTGCACTTCAGAAAGAGAGCCAGCACCCAGTGGAGCACTCCCACTGCCAGGCACCCCTCCAGCTGCATCCCCAGCCTGAGCCCTGCGTGATCTCAACGGGGACATTCTTCCCAAATGGGTGAGGGAAAGAGGAGGGAGCTGCCCTGGAGATGGAGGACAGAGAGCTGAATTAATTTCTCCCTCCTTTGGTGCCTCTCACGAGTGGAGGGGAAGGAGACACCAAATCCCTCACCTCTGCTAAACCATTTTTCAGGAGAGCAGCCATTACCAGAGGTCTTCCCTACACTTGTAGTAGCTACAAGCATTTAGTTTCCCAAAAGCAAGTGGGATCTGTGATCCCCTCCAACAGGAGAGAGAGTTCTGACTGGGCCAGAGGAACATCCCACATCCATCCAGATCCAGTTAAACACCCCTGGATAATTTCTCTAGCAATGATCCACACCAGTAAACTCTGGCAACAGGCTACAAATCTTGTCTTGCCCATGGTGACTTGCTGGAGCTCCATCCACCCTGAGGGAAGAGATGGGGAGCAGAAATCCCTCCTCAAAAGTGTTTATTTAACAAAAAGATGAGAGAGAGAGGGAGCCAGGGAAGGGTGGGAGGTGTCTGGGATGGCTTCTAGCATGTCCTGGGTCAAGCTGCCCACAAAACCAAGCAGCTTAGAAGGAAAATGTTCAGATAAAGATCTCTGCTCACCAGACCTCCTAGGGACAGGGACCTCAGCAGCCCTTTCCACCTTTCCTTTCCTTTTCCTGGTGATTTTGGGGGAATCCAGACTCCTTCCTTAACCCCAGCCACCCCAGGGAGAATTCAGCATCCCTGGGATTGTCACCCCACCAATAAATCTGGCAGCGACCACCCACGGATTACCAAAGCCCACAGAGGTGGGAAGGAGGAGATGGGAATGTGACATCCCACAGCTGTGATCCCCCCCCCCGCTCATCTTTTCCCAGCCTGTGCCATCCCAGAGGCTCGGCAGGACAAGCTCACCACGGCGCCTTGTTTAAGCAGCTGGTGGAAGCTGGGAGATGGCTTTGCTGCCTGCACCGTGCCAAGGTTCCTGCTCTGTGCAGGGAAATTATGGAAATATCAGGCTTCGACATTTTAAAGCATCAAGGAAAATATGGGCGGGGGGTGGAGGAAGAGATAAACAATTACCTGGAACTCATCAAGGAGCTGCTGGGAGGAATTGTGATGGCTAATTACAAAGGGAAAATTAAATCAAGCTCTGAGGTGAAGACAACAAGCTGGGGGGAAATAGGAAGGCACAGGGGGATCTCAGCCCATGGATGGGATGCTTGGTGCTGAGATTTTGCCAGGGAAGAATGTTCCTTTGGATGTTTCCCAGTGGGAAGGGGCTCGTTCACTGGCATTCCTTTGGCTAGGTGATAGCAGGGATGATAGAGGGGAGATGCCCTTTCAATTCCCATGGAACACAGCTGAAGCACCTCCCTGTGGGAGTGGAGGCAGCCAAGGGAGAATCTTTAACTAAAAGTCGGCTGGAATGGTGCTGGGCATTCTAGGACTCATTTCAGGCACATCAGTAAGGGAGACTGGAGCTGCCTTGTGAGATATGGAGTGAGGAAGGGAAAATCCTTTCCAGAACATCAGACAGACAAATGGCACCTGCTGAACCTGCCCTGCATTTGCTGTTTTAGTTTTGAATTTCCTATCCCCATCCCTTCTGGTTTTCTTATTTTATTTCTTGCACAGGGGGGTGGGTGAGGAAAGACCAGGAACAAATCATGCCATCAAACAGGTCCTGAGAGAGCATGAGCTTCCAGCACTTACTGCCATTAAACTCAGCAGCCTCCTTGCAGGAAATCCAGCCAGCAAACTGGGCTTACAGAGCAGGACCCAACAGCTGGGAGCATCCAAGCAGTCCCAGATTTCACCCTCAGTGGGATTTTTCCCCAGGCTCTGGGATGCTGCTCCCCTGGCAGGGACCACCTCATGGATGGGAGCAGCATTTAAGGCCATTGACATTTTGTTCCTCATTACAGATGCAATTAAGAGGCGAGAGGATTACAGACACTGGCTGCACCCTGTCGCCGTCCCTCAGCTGCCTCATGCTGCCTTTATCTCTTCTGCCTGGGCAGTTTCATCGATGAATTGACTTCTTCCCCTGCCTAATTTATGTCTCCTCTATGTTTGTTTATATAATAAGGTTAAACATCTGCTTTACACCCTACATACTTGTACTTGTTAATTAGCGTTGTTTTTTTTTCTTCTTTTCCTTGGGTTTTATTGCATTTGCTGAGGGCTCTGCCAAGATGAACAGCAGCAAGGAGAGGGCTGGTGTCACCCACAGACACCCTGTGCCAGGGCAGCAGCTGCAGCCCCCAGCCCAGCAAGTTTGGGTGCCTGTTGCCCCCCAAGAGCTGTGGGTGAAGCAGTCAGAGCTGCAGCTGTATCAGGGAAGGGCTCCCATAGGATTGGGATCTACTTCTCAGTACAGTTCTTGAGCTGATTTAGGGGCATTGGGGAGCTTGGAGCACCACCATCAGGAGAGCAGCAAGAGATCCCTGTGGTCCCCTGTGGCTGCTGCCCACGGTGACAAACTGTCCCTGCCCCTCCGCCGTGCTGGTGCTGAAATCCTCCTGACGAGTCCCTGCGAGCAGGTTTGGGATGCAAGGTAGGGCAGGGAGATCCCCAGAGAGGGCTCTCCACCCCACAAGCAGCCTCTCACACACGGGAGCCCAGCCTTTCTCTGCCGGCAGAGCCCAGAGGAAACCTCCACCTCAGCCCAGAGACAAACTGGCTCTTCGTCCTTGCTTTGCCAGGCCTCGCAGGCAAACCCCTCCCCAGCAGCAGCCCGGGTTTTTCCAGTCCCGGCAGTGTGGTTCTACAAATGGATCCACAGGAGCCCAGGGCCCAGCTCTGTCCTGTGGCTGCAGCAAAGCCCCGGCTCCCGAGCAGCCTTGCTCTGTCGCTGCTCTGGCTGCTCGGTGCCCGGGGAGGTCCCGTTCCTCCCAGCAGGCTGGCGGCACTGCCGGGGCTCCCTGCCCCGCTCTCCCACCGAGCCTCCCCGGACAAACCCGGGCTGAGCTTCATCGCTGTGAGCACCCGAGATTCAAAGCAGCAGCCAGGCTCCCGCTCCCCCAAAGGCGCAGGAAAAGCCCCTCTGCCCGTCCTGCCTGCCTGCCAAGCCTCCTCCTGCCCATTCCCCACGGCTCAGTCTCCCCGTCCCACGGGGCTGCGATGCCGGGGCAGCCACAGGGATGCAGCCGGCACAAACCGACCCCCAGGTCTGACCTTTCCTCGCCACCCCAGTGCCCCCGCAGGAGGTGTCGGCTCTCAGCTGCCCGGCGGGTGCACAGGCAAGAGCTTAAAGCGGCGAGGTGCTCCCCATTTCCAGCCAGGACGGCAGAATACAGGGAGGCTCCCTTCCTTCCCCGGGCTCCACAGCACCTCAGCGAACCCCTCGCCGCTCCAGAAAGGATCCCCCGCACCGGGCTTAGCCTTCTCCTCCTCTCCGGATAGATGGATTCTGTCAGGAGCCGTAGCAGGTAACTGCTAACGAAGCACGCCTAATTAATGCCTTCCTCAGACACACTCTCGGCGTCCCTTCCTCCGGATGCTCGGCCACCCCTCCGCCAGCGGTCACCTCGCCAAGCAAGCGCTCCGCTCCCCGGCTTTAAAAGTGGCAGCTCGGCACAGGCTCGGGGAGCATCTTTCAGCCCAAAGCTCTGCGATGGCCCCTTCCAGGGGTCAGCTCTCCTACAGAAAGGCACCGTTGCCGCTCGAGCAGGCGGGAGAGGAGGCAGAAACCATGTTCAAACTTTGGTGAATCGAAGCAGAAAGCCGGGGCTGAGGCTCGGCAGAGCCTGGGTGGGCTTCGCGTTCGCCGGCAGCGTCGAGGCGCAGGCGGCAGCCGGTGCGGGAGGGAAGGAAAGGCTGCTCAGGCTTGTTCCCAGCTCCCGGAGTTGGGGATGCTGCTGCCCCCGCGGCCCTGCGGGGAGTGGGAGCCGCGGGCAGCAGGGAGGGAGCGGGCTGAGAAGGAGAAATGGAGTCTGGCTTTGACGGGGAGAGGGTGTGAATGAGCCCCCCAGCGCTGCCTGCAAGGATGCAGCAAGGAGCCTCCTCCCTCCACGAACTGTCTCTGTATGACGCAGGTGCCAAGAGCCAAATTACTTCAATCCCATTCCAGCCACAAAAGGAACTTGCAGAAAGTGCAGGCGGCCTTTACTACCCCCCAAAAATAACCAACATACCCCTTCTTCCCTCGCACGGCGGCCGGCCCGGGGAGCCGCCGCCGCGGACCCGGGAATCGCGGGTCCCTGCCCAGCGCCGCTCCCCTCCGCGCTCAACTCCGCGCCTGCTGCCCGGCCGCGGGCTGGACGGGGGGGAACACACACAGCGCAAAGAGCAGCGGCAGCGGGGCCCCACTGCGGCTGGGATGCGCGGGGAAGCGGAGCGCCGAGAGCTGTGCCCGCCGAGCGCGGGGCAGAGCGGCGCGGAGCCGGGGAACCGCGGAGCCCCGAGCCCTAACGCGGAGCCCCGAGCCGTAACGCGGAGCCCCGAGCCCTAACGCGGAGCTCAGCGTTGCGGAGCGCGGATTGCGGAGCGCGGAGCCCCGGAACGCGGAGCCCGAGCACGAAGCGCGGCGTGCGGAGCGCAGCCCCGAGCCCGGAGCGCGGAGCGCGGAGCTGTCCGCGGTGCTGAGGACACTCACCGGGCCGGGCCGGGCCGGGCCGGCTCCTCTTGCTGCCGCCGGGAAGAGCGTGGGGCGGCCCCGCTCCGCGGGTGCCCGGGCACGGCCTGGCGCCCTGCCTGGCACCGGCAGCCCCTCTGGCTGCTGCGGCCGAGAGGAGCGACCCCGGGACTGCCTCGCTGCCGCTCCGTCTCCTCCTTAAATTTCATCAGCTTCGTTTCCCCCCCACCCCCCCAGTTTGTTTTTTTTTTTTTTTTCCCTTGCTCTCCCCTATTCTCCGCTCCCCGCTCCGGGCTCTCCCGCACGCAGCCGCCTAGTGGGCAGAGGCGGCAGGAAAATCCCACCCGCAAACCCGGGCGGCACCGCAGCATCGCCTCCCACCGCCCGCCGCTGCCCCGCGGCCCCCCCGAGCACCGCCCGCCGCACGGGGACGGCTCTGGAACACAGAGAACGCTGGAAAAAACGCCTCAGAAACGCCAGGGAGGAAACGGGGTAAAATGGGATTAAAAACAAAGTGAGAGCCAACTGAGTTTGACCTCAGCCTTCGCGGAGGTCTGGATGCAAACGGGCGCGGGCGCCGAAATGGTCGGAGGGCTGAGATTCCTCTGCTCTGAGGGAAGGCTGACAGGGCTGGCCGCGGTCAGCCTGGAGAAGAGAAGGCTCCAGGGAGACCTTAGAGCCCCTTCCAGTGACTGAAGGGTGTGGAGTGACAGGAGATTGGGGAATGCCTTCCACTGCCAGAGGACTGGGTGAGATGGGATATTGGGAAGAAATTGTTCCCTGTGAGGGTGGGGAGGCCCTGGCACAGGGTGCTCAGAAGAGGCTGTGGCTGCCCCATCCCTGGAAGACCAGGTTGGATGGAGCTTGGAGCAACCTGGTCTTCTGGGGGTGGAATGAGACAGTCTCTAAAGTCCCTTCCAACCCAAACCATTCTGAAATTCTGCAATACCACAAAACAGGTGTGGGCAGTACCCACAACTCTGGGTTCTGACGCTCCCCAGCCCCGCAAAGGTTCATTAACATTTTGGGGGGCAGGTTGTTACTCAGCTGGGTATCAGTTGTACGTGACAGGACAGGGGAACAGAGCTGCCTGGGGAGCAGGGAGCAGCAGCAACAGCCTCAGCAGGAGGGCTGAGGACATTCCTGTTTAGGGGCCTGTTTAGTTCTCTTCTAAGCAGGATGGTGAAAGAGCCATGTTGGCATTATGTGTTGCCTCCTACCAGCTGTCAGACCTTGGGGAAGTGGAGACATAAGTGGCCAAGCTGGCAGCAGGTATTTTTACACCCATCCTTACTGCACTTGGTCAAAAAGATCTGAATTCAGCTCTCCCCACTGTTCTTGAAAGCCAGAGACTGGCCTTGCCAAAAACATGTGAAATGAGCCTCTGTTCCCAGTGGTCACTTACCCAAACACAGCTGAGAGAGATTTTCAATGGAATTCTCTCCTTGCAGGTTGAGAGAGCCATTGAAGTTGTTTCTGAATCAGTGACAAATTCCCCCGATTACTGTTACATATATAATTGCCATCAACCAAAATAATGCAGGAAGGATATTGGAGTGGCTGTATTTTAGCATATTTGGAGCACTCTAATTCCTTTTAACATCATAACCTACCTGAATATTGAAAGTAATGAGCCTCCAAAAGCTTTTTGCTCAACAAGGAGTAGCACTGTTGACAGTAGAAAGCATTTTTTCCCAGCTGAGCTGGTGGACCAAAGCTGAGAAGAACAATTCCACCCAATTCTGCACAAAACTTTGACAGGTTTCCTGACAAGCTACTTACCCCTCAGGTTAGAGACTCCTGTCCTGGTATGTTAAACCAGACCTTTCTCAGTCACAGCAACAAGGTGGCCCTGAACAGTCCATGGCTCCTCAGATATGATTTCATGTCCCAATTTCCCCACATCACTCCGGGTAAATTGCCTAATTTACCTCCTACCTCTATAAAATGGAAGCTCAATGAGAAATATAAAGGCCGTGAATAGTGATGAGCTGCTCAGCTCTGTAGATTTGTACTCACTTAGATGTGTAGGGAGTCCTGTACCTTCACACAGACATCCTACACAGAGTGAAACCCACCAGTCTAAGGAAAGTGATTTTTCCACGTTCTCAGACACTGGAGATAACTAAACCTGTCTGACCTCCACCCTGAGTGCCACCAGGGAGGTGGGAGGCACCTTTGCAGATTGTCATGCAAAAGCCTGAGTTGGAAATTAGGTATTTCAGCTTTGGCTTTACAGATGTACCAGCAAGACAAAAATCACATTATTTGAACCATGCTGATGGAAAAAAGCCCAAGAAGCCATACGAGACTGAAATATCTGATGAGGCTCTCCTGGCTTTCTCCAGCTGGAGGAGTCACTGCCCTCCTTCACAACAACAACGACCCTGCAAGTCAAAGTCAAGGGCATTGCCCCCAAAACTGTGTGCTTGGAGTGTGACCACACACGAAGGAGCAGTTTATCACCCAGGTCCCCCAGAGCAGGGTGCCTGGCTGTAAAACCCGTGTGCTGCAGTTCACTGTGAAGGTGCAAGGGAAAAGCGTGGTCAAGCAGAGCCCAAAGCTGTCACCCCTCTTTGGGGGTCCTTAATGAAACCTTAATGATGCTGAGGAGAGATAGACAAAATCCCTTGTTCTTAAATGTGCTTCAGAGCAAAGTACGCCCTGAAATGGGTAACTTGCTTGTTTTGTACCCAACACAAGAAGTTTTCCAAGGGATGGTCTCTGGAGGGAAGAGCTTGTGGTTTGCACGAGGCAGGGATGGTCTGAAGGGGTCCCTGGGGGCCAAGCTGCAAAGAACTAGAGACTCTAATTTAGAAAAATTATTTGGGAGATCATTTCTAATCCCTTTTCTCTCTGTTTTGCTCAGGCTCATTTTGGGACTCTGGGCCATAATCACCCACACAGCACAGGCACCTTCATGTTCTACAAGCCTGCCTTGCTGATGCCAGTGGGAATTGAGTATCAGGGATACCCCAGGGGTTTCCATTGCTTCAGGATTAGGAAAAGCACTCTCCAGTGAATGAGACCTTCTGGACTGGCCTGAAAGCCCCGAGATCTGTTCCCTGTGCAGTCTTGGGGGGATGGCCAGCAGTGAGCTGCTGCTGTTCCCGTCCCTCTCCTCCTGCCACCCAGAACATCCCTCAAAAAAAAAAACCCCCGTGGGGAAACAGCTCTGCAGCCAGCGCCCACCCACTTCCCTGGGCTTTGAGCATCCTTGCTGTTTCCCTGGAGGTGTGAGGCAATGGGAATTCTGCAGAAGAAGTTTGGGAGACGGCTTTTATTCCCTGTCTCGGCGCCGCCGGGGACGGCAGCCCCAGGGAGAAGCTCTTTCCTCGGCAGAGCTCGGTGCGCGGAGCGGAGCCGCCTCTCGGCAGCGCCGGGGAACGAGCCGGGGCTCCCAGCCTGAATTAGCAGAAAATTAAACATATGTCTCCATTCACCCAGGCGAGGAATTAGATGTTGATCCGTCCTGATTCCATCTATTTCAATTATAGACAAGGACAGGCACCGCCTTCCCCTCGCAGAGGCCCAGGAAGGCGGAATGGTCCCGGGGAGGTCTCCAGCCCGCAGGGCTCCGTCTGGGCAGGGGACAATCCCAGGCACTGCAGCCCCTTCCAGCCCCACGGGGGCATGCTCAAGGCTATGGAAGGATGCTTGAGGCTGGGGGGGATATTTGGGAACCTCGGGTAGACGTTCAGCACCATGGGGGCCTTAGTGAGGCCATGGAGGGGGGAAGTTCTAAAGGCTCTGGGTGGATTCTTGAGTTTCTAGGGTAGAAGTTTAGAGACCTGGGGTAGATGCTCAAGGCTCTGGGGAGATACTTGAAGGCAGGAAGAAGGTGCTCAGGGCCCTGGAAGGATGCTCAGAATAAGGGGCCATGGGGGGCTGACAGCAGGAACTTGCAGAACACAGGGCTCTGTGTCTATGTAAGAGGGAGCAGCACATTGTAAACCAAAGGTGATATTAAAAAGGTTTGATTATAATCACAGGAGCAATAAACCCTTCAATCAAAGCCTCCAGATTATCTGCTATCATGCAATGGTTCACTGAATGTGAGCACTGGCAGAGGTATGGAGAATGGCAACAGAGCCAAAAAAGCATCCCACCAAACAGATGTGAGCTTCACGGCAAGGCAGCTCAGGTGCTTTATTAGTCCACAGCACCAGGGCTTCAATCCTCCTGGGGGTGGGCTGGGAAAGCCACTTCCCAGCTTACTGCAAAGAGCTCCTTCAGTGCAGTTTGTGTTTCCAAAGGGGAGGAGAAAGACCTTGAGGTGCTCCAGCGGTGGGAAATGCAGGCAAGCTCAGGTGGGTGATGTGCTGGCAGCTACAACCTGTGCTGCCCCTGAGGCTGTGTCCATCTTCCACCCGGCTGGGGAGAAGCAAACACCCTTGCTGTGAAGCCAGGGGAAGTTTGTCTTGCAATGACCAAAGAGTTTCTAACGTTATACATGTGAATAATAGATGTCAATATTATAGAACAGCACTGATGTGAGGCCCAGCTACTGCAGCAGGAGTGTTAAGCCAACGTGCCTGTATACAAAACACCCTTTAGGAGAGCAGGCTTTTCAGAAAACATCCAACAGACCTGGGCTTAGGGATCACCAGGAGCACACCAGAAACCAAATGGATGCTTTGATTTTGCATGTTAAGAATAGCCACAGCTTTGATGCTGAGAGTATGGAGACACATTGAAGCTTGTGAGGGGCAGAGAGGATGTGGCAGCTCCTGGCACTAAGTGTTGGTCTTGTCCACCTTTCCCTGTCTCCAGTCCCTCCCTGAGCATGCCCAGAAATCACCCATGGGGCAGGGCTGAGGTTGGTTACTGCTGCTGGGGTAAGTGGTTGCAAAGCTGTGCCCCATCCTTGGGTTTCAGGGTACTGCTGGCAGCAAGTTCTCTGCTCCTCCCTAGCATCAGCTGTGTCTCCCTGCATTTAAGTCTCTTTCTTGCCAACCTGTGCTTAGACACATTCCCAAATACCTCCCCGTTATGTTTGAGATGCTGGTGCCCAGCACATGGAGAGAGGGGAGAGAGGTGTCACCCTGCAGGGGCTGGCTCTTCTGAGGGTCCCTCTTGGAGCCCAGAGCCCAGTGGCTGGCAGGGCTGTGGGGCAGCAGATTGTCCCTGATGGCAGGGGGCTCTGCCACGGTGCTGTCACTCCCAGCCCCAAAATGTGCTGATAACTGAAGAAGCAACCAGTGGTTTTCTTGGCTCACCAGAATGGAGCCAGCTCCTGCCTAGAGGACAGGGAACTGGGGCAGGCAGGGACCAGAGAGCAGTTGTTGGATAGGGCACCTCCTCCTTTTGGGATCCTGAAGTTCTCCCATGCAAAGCAAGCTGGGAATCTCCCCCTGCTCTCAGGGCCAACCCAAAAAGAGGGTTTATCTAAGCCCAGACACTTGTACCCTGGCAAAGCACAACAGTTCCCAGCTTTCTAAATCACACTGGGTGCTTTGGGACATCATCTTCACTGTTTCTTTCCCCCTCTGTCCCACTGCTCACAGCAGAAGGTGCAGCAGCAAGGCCTGAGTTGCTCAGGAATGCCTGGAGCCCCTGGGCAGGCAGCTCCAATCTGGCTTTTGTCCCTCTTTGCCAGCCAGGGGTTATGGTAACACTTCACGCTCATAAAAGCACCAACCCTGTGATGAGCCTTTGCTTTCTCACCCATCAGCAGTGCCAGACATGCAGACCATCTCCACCACTGGAACAAACAGTCCTTAAAAGCACAGGCAAGAGGCGAACAGCCTCTGGGGGCTCAAAACAAGTGGTGCTGAAGCTCTTTGAAATCTTCTTTTGGAAGCTTTCACCCAAATTCCTGCCTCTGAGGAAGCAGCACTGACACTCCCCCAGGCCCAGCCATTGAAAGCCGTGGCTTTGCATCCCATCAGAAGAGGCTCTGCGGGCCCCCAGGCAGACAAGCAGCTATGAAAAGAGCCATGGGGGAAACGGGTACACAAGAGATGTTTTTCCCTGGCTAAATGCAAGGACTTTAAATCCTGGTTTCTTATTGCAAACAAGCACTGTATGCTCTCGGCACAGTCAGTGCAGCCGAGCAGGGACAGCCTCCTTGCCCCTGTGCAGGAGAGGACAAGCCCCCTCCCAGCCCAAACTGTCTCCTACTCCTCCACGTGAGAGCCTCGGGGATGCTCCATGCCTGGGACACACTGCGCTGGAGATGTCCCCTCATGGTGCTGGGCTCCCTTTCCCTCCTCCTCCTCCTCCTCCCAGGCCTGTGGTGCACAGGCAGCTTCACAGCTCCGGTGGGAATTGCAGCACACCTCATGACATCAGGACATTACAGATTCCTGGGGTTTTTGAAAGAGCAAAATGCCCTTTAGCACTGCTTATTGCCATGCACAAGGCTTCTTAGATGTCGCAGGGATGTAGTCAAATAATTAAACCCCATGTTCATACCTTAAATCTGGTATTAAAATGAAACTCTGGCAGCTCCAGAGCTGCACAGAAGCTCCACAAAGGAAGGAACCTTAACCCCATGTCTCTGCCTTGGGATAAGGCCATGCTATTCTGCCTTAGCCAGCAGCTTGGGCACATCCTGAGCGCTTTGTGTGCCTCCCCAGGTTCACTCCTGCAGATCCACTTTCCTGCAGGAACCAACACAGATGTGGGGCTGGCACGGAGGCAAGTTTTTTCCCCACTTTACAGTTGAATAAAACTGATCCCAGAAGCAGTGAGGGCAAGGCAGGGGTTATAGGGATGGTTCACCACCCCAAACATCTCCTTTGCCAGCAGATGGGGGATGAGGCAGCCACAGCAGTTCAGTGGGTCCTGCCCAGCTGGGGGGGCATGAGGGGGACACTTGTCCTGCAAGGAACCAGCACACAGGTACTGGAATTTCCACCATTTGGCTGCACACAAGTTGTTAGGAATAAAGAAGATAAATAAAGATAAATGAAGGAGAGCTGAGCATGCTGGCAACCCTTCTCTATCATTCCTTTTCTTCCCTAAGCAGATCAAATTATGACCTGGAATCACTGAATACATATTTTATTATGTGGATAATTTAAAGGATGAGGATGAGACAGAGCATTCATAAGGTACAGTCATGTTAGAAGACAAAGAGTTCCCATTAATCTCCTACAGGGAAAAAAACTGAACAGGAGAAGAGCGGGGGGTGCGGACAGGTTGTAATCGATCCTCTCCTCCCCTCCTCTCCCCATGAGCTGGGGCATGCAGGGATGTCTTCTACACTAACACCAGGCAGAAGCTGCTTCTTAAAAATCTCACAAAATAGACATGGTGCTCCAAACTCTTCCCGGCTCCACTGCCCTTTGCTAGAAACGTGAACCCATCATTTCTCATCCCATTGAAAGAGTTTGGAAATCAGCTCTCCTCCTCCTCAGTGCAGAGCCGGGGAGCAGGGGCTCCCCTCCCTTCCCCACAGCCCCAGGGAGGGCTGTCCCCTGTCCCTCCCAGGACTCAGAGCCCTCCCTGGGGCTGTGCCATCACAGTCTGCTGGGCTTTGGCCCATTTCCCCCCGGCCTGGGCACTCATCTGGCGCCAGCTGGAGCATGATGCTCTGCTGACTTTGAGGGGTCAGCCCCACTTTACTTCCCCCCAGCAGCCCCTGCCCCATCGAGGCATGCTCTGCTCTCTGCAGATCAATGCCAGCTTCAGGATGTTTTCTGGTCACCACTGCACCAGGAAAGAGCCACTGGCTCTTGGGAATTGTTTTCATAACTACTAAGCAATAAACAAAATAACGCTATGGGTAGCTGAGCTCTGGCACCACACTGAGGGCGAGGGCTCATCCCTGAGGCAGTACCCCAGCACACGCCTCTGACCCAGGACACTGGGCTGGGGACAGGAGCAGTTGGCCTGGCGGCTTCAGACCAGCTCCTGCTCAGGTCTAAGGGGATAAAAGGAGTGAGTTTTCCCTCTTAAATACCCTGAATGGTTTTATGGAGATTTTGACAAGTCAAATTAAGCTCTGTGATCAAGACAAACTTGTTGTTGAAATAAGGCCCCTAAGGACAAAATCAGAGCTGCTGAGCATGTTCCTTACCCAGCCCTGCACATCTCACAGTGGAGAGACAGGTGCTGGGGTCATGCCTGCAGCATGAGCTGCTCATCCTCCGGTGCTCACTGTCCCACTGTGGGGTCTGGAGAAGGAGACACACAGGTTCCACTGCCTTCACACCTCTGCCCATCAGAGCCCAGCACTCCCTGCAGACCCACCCTGCTGGCCCTCTCTGGGAGACTCCTCATGTTGAGGGGGTTATGATGAGTTAATCTTGAAACAAACACTTGCAATTCATGAACTGAAAGCTCCTGGGGTTGCAAGGGCACATCAGTGCTTGTGGGTTTGGGACTCACATTGTGCTCATGCTGCTGGCTCAGTTTCAGCTGTCATGTGCTATTACACAGGCCTCCCAAGGACAGCCTTTACCTCCAAAATTAGTTCCCAAATTATTATCTGGCCAAAAGGATCTTATGAGACAGTGTGCTCCCCAGTTCTCAGACGGGTGGAGGCACTGGAGGGATTTCAGGGAGGATGATGGTGTCAGAGATGCTCATGGCACTCACACTCCTCTGCTATTCATGCAAGTCTCCACCCCCAAATTTTAGGAGTCAAAGAAGAGCTTTGAGGTAATACAACTCTCCAAACAGATCTGGGAGACACCAGAGAAGGCAGAACTGAGAGATGAATAAAACCTGTCTCTCTCTGCATGGATCAGAGGTTTTAGGCAGGCAGCTATCAGATGAGATTGGTTTTGTCCCCTCACTCCCTGATGAGCTATTTTCCACCACTGATGGTAGCAGGCACACTGCAAACGTTCTATTCCAGGCCGATTAGAGGCTGTGATGTGTGTGTGGAGCCCTCCTTCATCTGAAATGTTCATGATCCAGGGAGCCCTGTGAGATGCTGTGGTCAAGGAGAGGTGGAACCATCTTCTCCCCTTCCCCTGCACACTGGTCAGGAAAGTTCATACCAGTTTTCCTTCTCATAATTTTTTTCTAAGAGGTGTCAAAACCCCATCACTTTCTGTCCCATCCTGGGAAATTTTCCCTGGTGCTTGATGTTGGAAGGTAAATTCCTACCGTCTCCACTGAGTAAGAGTGGCCAGCCACCAGCCAGAGCCAGATTTAACATGTGAAACCTAAGATAGAGAGATTTAAAACAATTTTTTGGCAAGACCTACTCAACTCAAATGTCTGGTTTAACACACAGAAAGCAGAGAGTTCATCTTGCTTTAACCCAACTATTTTTAAATTAACTTTAGAAGAATTTAAAGACTTAACATAGCCAAATACTGCCTTGTAACTGAACAGCAACGAGATGATCATCACTTCAAGAATTTGCTTCTAGCTCTGAAAGCAAAATTAAAGCAAACATGTGGTGATGGTTACCAAAAGGCTGGGGGGACTCATGCTACAGGTGCTTCTCCAAGAGACAGATGTGGGCTCTGGTCCTGATGCCACTGATGCTGCTCTAATCCGTGGATTCCCATGGTCTCAGGCACACCTTCCCACTAGCCAAACCTCTCAGATCCCCAGCATTTAAGGTTGGTGACACTCCCTGACCTCTACAGATGCTCCACCCATTAACAAGTGCAGGACACGGTCTCCACACCGCTGAGAGGAAGGAAAATCCATCTCTGAGATCAGACGAAGAACTTCCCAGGAGGCTGGCCTCAAGGAAACGCCTTTGCAGGCAGTGGTGAAGGCTGGCAGGAGGCAGGATGCAATCACCTCCCCTGGATGCCTGCCAGGACACCAGGTGCTGCTGACACACACGAGTTCTTCGAGGCAAACACCACAGTGAACACTCTACTCACCTCAGACTGCTGCAGGTCCTTGCTGGGCATTTCTGGCCTCCAGAAAAGCAGAAAGAAAGGAAAGAGGACTTTTGAGCTGGAAAGGAGTTAATTTGCCTTCCCAATTATCTGCTGATGTCATTATGACCTTCCACAGTTACACAAAATTACCCTAAACAAACAAGGCTCTGCACTCGGTCGAACACTGGCATTAGCAGCTGGCCACACTCACTGCAGGAGAGCCCTGACATATTGATATTAATTTAGATTTCCCATTGACCATCATTTTCAATTCCCTCCAGCACTACATTTTTTTAGCACTGAGGCGTGTTCCTCCTACTCTTCTGTTAAATGCTTTAAAGTTAATTAAAGACAGTGGCTGGCCAAAAAAGGTTTTAAATTCCCTTTCTCAAAAAATCTGACTCACCTAACACCTTTCGCAAGGACATGAGAGCTGGAGGCAAAACTGTTCTGGGGCAGCTTCCAGTTAAAGGCTTTGTAACCTGGTTTTCTCAAAAGAAGAAAGTGAGAATAAAGACACCAAGTGCCCACCAAGTGCAATTAACTTCCACAAGGAGAGTGGTTAAGTGCTGGAACAGGTTTTCCAGAGAGACTTGGGCATCTTCTGTCCTTGCCTGGTTGAGTTGAGAACATCTCCAGGCCCTGAAGGAACCTCATCCAACTTGGAGTAAGCTCTG
Organism: Sylvia atricapilla; assembly: GCF_009819655.1. Classification (NCBI taxonomy): domain Eukaryota; kingdom Metazoa; phylum Chordata; class Aves; order Passeriformes; family Sylviidae; genus Sylvia; species Sylvia atricapilla. The sequence goes on from NC_089148.1 coordinate 8,016,767, forward strand.
CTCTGCACAGGGCGTTGGACTAAAGACCTCTGGACATCCCTCCCAAAGTAAATCACACCCCAACTATAAAAAGACTGAAAATCTGGAACTGTTTGTTGAGTCGGTGACTAATTAAAAAAATATTGACCACATGCTGTTAAAAAAAAAACCAAATAAAATTACAGTAATTATATGTGACTTAATTTGTCAACTGTGGAGAGTTACCTGGAGGAAAGGAAATTAAGGGGATTAAAATAAGGAGCATTACCTCTTGTGACAAAGAGACGAAGACAAAAAATTACCATCAACTTGTGTTTATGAGCTGCTGTGTTTCTAATTAGGGCCAGACACCAAATTTGCATTTTATCTTGATTGGAAAAGAATGAAAACCGAAAGAATAAAGGCGTCCAATGTTAAACAGCTTTCCCTGTTTAATTCAAGGAGTAACCTTACAGCATTCAAAACAGCTGCTTTTTCTCTTTGTTTTAAAGACCTCAGCAATCGTCAGAGCAGTTTAAATTTAAAACACAGAGGATCTTCAAGTGGGGGGAGAGAAAGAATGAGGTCACCTGCCAGCAGCAGCCAGGGCAGTTTGCAAAATAAATTAGCAGGCATTGATAAACAAGCCAGAGGCTGGGGGAAACCCACACCTGAAACCAGGGGAAGCAGGAAGAGAAATAGCAATGGATCATCACATCAGTCCTGCCTTTGGAGAGGGCTGGCTGGGAAGGATGCTCAGCACAGTCACTCCATACCAAATTCTCTTAAAATGCAGCAAAATGGAAATCAAACTAGTGCTCAGTGGGACGTGTCAGACAGCTGCCATCAGGCAGAAGGAACCAATTTTGTTTTCTTCTGCCACAGTGACTCAGGTTACTCATACAACAGAGACCTGCAGGTAGCCCTCCCGAGCAGGACACAAGCTGGTGTGCTGTCTTCTCTCTCCTTTCCTTCCCTCCTCATTGTGCCCCCCACTGACACAACAAAAATCATGGAAGAAAACCAGCATGCAGCATCTGAGAGCCATGCATCCACCTCTCCCTTGGAGCTCAGCATTATTTTTCTCCCCACTGGACTAGAGTGCAGAAGCTACTTACTGCTGGTGTGTCTACCTTTGAAGGAGCATAGATGACCCCCTAGAAACATGCACTAGCACTGAACCAGGACAGGACCTGTCCCCAGTTCTTCCACAAGGCTTCATCCCTGCTTCTTTATTAATACCCTCAAGAGCATCTTCTCTTGCTCTTCTTCCCCTGCTCTGTGCCCAGAGTGTGTGAGAAGATCACAAAATCCTCCTGGGAAGATCAGAGTCAGGCTTTTAACACCTGGAGGACATGAGCCCTGTGCAAATCCCTGCATCAATCCAGCCTGTATGGCGTGAGGCAGACATGTCCTGCAGTGAATGAATGGAAAAGGATTCCCTTTGCAAACCAAAACACTTCCCCCAAGTATCACTGTCTACATTGCACCTTTGACACCCACAGCAGGGAAAAGATGCTACACTCACCAAATCCACCTTCCAGCTTAACAAGTTCTGGCAGCAATCCTAACAGTTTAGCCTGGCTGCTGCTTGTGAACACCGTCTGCACCTCCTTATCTGCTCTCCTGCCAAGAAAGCAACAACAACTCTCAGCTTCATGGTTTATTCCCCCTCCATATGTACAATTAAGTGTATGCATGACCATTAAAAATAAGGCTACTTATATCATGGCTCTGAAACACGTCACAAACCAACTCCATCCCCTCTCGTATTACAACATTCAAAATGCTTGGCTCCCATGGTGTGCAGAGAGGGGCAAACACAACCAGACCACACAGGCGATTGAGTGGTGCAGGGCTTTGGTAACTGGAGCTAGAAGCTTCCTCCTCTATAGCTGAGACAGTCAAACACAGCCAGGTCAGGGGGAGGCAGATCTTCATCCCATGATGTCTTGGCAAGGTCAGTCCAGGTCCCAGGAACTGCAGGTCCCCTCAGCTCAGCAGGTTGCTGGTGGCAGGTGGCCCACATGGATGGGAGGTCGACTTCATCCTCTCCTTTGGAACTGCCCCTTTGGGGCAAGGAAGGGGTCTAAGGAGAGGAGGAAGGGGAAGGTGTCTTTCTCTTCTTGATGACTAGATAGGACTTCACTCTCCAGTGGTGTCAATCTCGGTGACACTTCTCAACATACAATTCATCTCAAAATAATTAATAAATCAAAGTAACAACAGAACTGTAGCATGATGGGATTTCAAACTGAATTGCTTGCATGTCCAGGTAAGGCTTAGAGACTTTATTTTTTCCAGTGGGGATGAAGAAGAGTCCAGATGAAAGTAACTGGAGATGTGCAACTGAGGACAGCCCTGTGTGCTCCTGTAAGCTCCCTTCACAAGTAAATCTGTTCTCTTATGCAACAAGACAATCTTCCAGCTTCAGCTTGTGGCTCAATAAATTTTATTATTCCTTTTTGTTTTTATTTAAAAGAATTTGTTTTCCTATCATAAAAATTAGACAACCATACCACCACCACCAAAGTCTGTGGAGTTAATGTCGATGGCAGACAGTTCACTGGTGTTACCAATGTCTCAAAATGTCCTAGAAAGTCCATAAATGGAAAAAAAACCCAAACATGATCATTTTGGGGAGGAACATCAAGGTGGTGTTGGTTTCTTGTCCCACTGTGGTTCCCAGATGAATACTGTAGCAGATCAGCAGGACCAAGTACCTTGAGAGAAAACCCTTCATACCAGCTCCAGTACCTGATTAGTAAGGAAGACGAGACATTTACAATAGGAATTTATGACATTCATTATTTTCTACGTCAGCACATAGATCACTAAGACAGGACTGACCCTTCCATCTCCACCCCTTACCCTTTCTTCACCAGCATGCAATAATATCCCACAAATGGGAAAAGCACTTGGCAAGCATCCCAATTTTGATGCCTGCTTGTGTGATGATAAATTAGCCATGAAGCAAAACCATCCACAGATGCCTCATTTCCCCTCATCTCAATCACACAGCTCTTGGAAATCCTGTAACAGAGATCAGAGTTTTTGTCATCCCAGCCCTCTGTGCACTTATTTCCCTTGTCAAGGCTGGGATGGAACAGCAGCCTCTGAAGGCATGGACTAGAGGCAGCAGAAAAGTGCCCGTGGGGCTGCTGGAGTCTGCATTAACCTGGTTCAGCTTCACTGGGAAAAGCTCTGGAGCTGTAGCTCATGGGTAATGCCCAGTATGGCATCTATCCCCAAAGTGGTGTGGGCTTGAGCACACCCAGGCCTGTCCCAGACCATCCCACCTTCCCTCTGTCAAAGTCAAATGGAGATATCAGAGTTCTGACAGTCCTGGCTGTCTGCACATTTCTCTCTGTCTACCGTCTCTCATTAACAAGCAAAGTGCATGAGCAAAGCCTCTCCTCTCTAATCACTGCTCTTGCTGCTGGATTCACTTTAAAATATCAAAAGTGTCTGTGCATTTTGTCTATTTTCCTAAGGAGCAGGTGACCAAAGTAACCATCAACCAATTCCAAAACATGGTATATAAATAAATTCCCTACGAATGAGAGGCTACAGCAACACATGCTGCAACAACAGGAGTAACCCAGCCACTTCTGTCCTAAAAAAGGAGAAAAAAAAATCTTGAAATGCAGTTAAACACAGACCATTTGGGTCTCTATCCATTCCTGCATTTTTGGTGGTTTTTCCAGTGTGGTTCAGACCAGCAGCTCTGGTCTGGCTCCAGAGAACTGCTATTGCCACAGTGATGTGAGGGACAATCAGGACCTTAGCCTCATGACAGTGACAATGCAGTGTAAAACTCTGCAGACAGCAAGTAAAACCCTTTAACAGAAGCTCCAGAATGCTGCCAGGGGTCTGGGCTACAAGGTTAGGGCATTAAGCACCAAACCTGACAGCATGGGGGTGGTCAGTGCTGAATGTGGGATAAAGTTCTGGGTTTGGGTTGAGTTTGGTACTGCCTTGGGTATTGGCTTTGCTTGCCTGATAGACACATATAGGAGGACAGTCTTTTCTGTATCATTTGACATTCCACAGATAGAAATACACTGAACAGACACTCTGTGAGACTTAATTAAAGAGCTGAAAACCTGGTGCTGTACATGGGGAAGGCTGATGCTTTCACAAAACCCCGTGATGGCAGCTGCTGTCTGTTACTGCCCATGTGAGCACCAGAGTCAGCAAAGACAGGGAGCGTCCCTGCTCATTTCAGCCAGCACACCAGGAGCTCAGCTTTCAGCCCTGCTGGAGCTGCAGCAGCCAGAGGACAGGCTTGGGTTAATGCTGGTGAGTTAACACTCAGCCTCTGCTGCCATGGGAGCCAGCAACATGCCTGGGGAGGTGCTTGTGCAAGGCCCTCTGTGCTGCGAGGGCCCCAAGCAGCAGCAGCGAGTGCTGGATGGCCACCAGCAACTCTTCCACACCTCACTGCAAGTGGCTTCACTGCTGAGGCACTGCCTGCTCACTCCACTGTGTGCCAGAGGCAAATACATCATTTAAATTGCAAAACTCCACAGCCAGGATGACCTCCTCTAATGGTTCCTCCTGGCTGTTCAGTGTCTCTGACCTTGCTCTTTAATATCAACAGATTCAAGTGTGTTAAAGGCGAGATGTATAAAATAACTTACCTTAATTGTACCCTGACTGTTAGCAGCAATAAGCACGTTGGACTCCTGGAATAAATAAAAAAAAAGAAGCACTATCAGAACCTGCCATTGCTTCCCCCCCCTATTTTTTTGAGGAAGCAGCAGAGAAGTTATTTTTATCTTAAACATTAGAAGTATATCTAATTTCAAAGGGATTTAACTCTTCCTATATCCAAGACGCTTTCAAGGCTAGAAGTCTTTATAAGTTATACTACCTTGAAGAATTAGAAAGCAATAATCCTTAGTGCTTGTACAGAGCTTTGAATCTCCAAAGCAATTTACAAACATGAATTAATTCTCACAGTCTCCCGGTGAAGTGGACTAATAAAAATAATAGTTATTTCATCTTTTGGCAGCTTATGGACAAAGATCTCCAGCACCCTAACTAAACCAACTAATCACCGTTACAAAACCCCTCTAGCTCCGAGGCCAAGAGGCTTCAGATGAGTAAAACAAAGAGGAGAAGAGATTAGAGAGCAATAGCAGATGCAACCAGTTTGAAAGGGAAGATAAATAGAGAGGGCTCCAGCCCTGCCTCAAGCAGAGAGGCAGCATCTATTTACCTCCTGCCAATTGATGGGGTTGCATTTGGAGATATCCTGGTTGACTGCAAATTAATGGTCTGCTGCATCAGTCGGGCAACCCCCAGGCAAAAGCTGGAGGAGAGAGAGCATCTTCTCCAGACCTCATTCCTCACATGGCCAGCAAGCACAGATGCACCCTCCCCAGCCAGAATCCTATCCAAGATCCACAGAGAAATCCACAAGCCTAAAGCACAGAAGCACTGGGGCTGCTGGCAAGAGCCCCAGAGATGCAGAGGGAGCAGCAGTGCTCCCAGATGGGCGTCCTGCAGCCATCCTCCTGTCAGCAGCTGTAGCGCACGCTGCCGGACCGCCCGCAGCAAACTCTTGTCTCTCAAGACAGCTGATATCTTTTCTGAGACACGTTTTTGTATTTCTCTCACTGCTGCTATCCATCCCCAGACAAACTTGCTGTAATTATCCCATTGCTTAACACATGCATTTTTAATACACTCAGTGACTAGAACACGCCCCGCTCCAAAGGCAGTGGGATGGCAGCTCAGCACAGCCCCAAGCTGGCTGCCTGCTGCCTCACCACGGAGTTCAGGACCTTGCACAGCCTCCAGGTTTGGGGCAAAGGGAGAAAAATCCCCTTCAGTGTGAAAATCCATTTATCAGGTAAGAGTAGCCTTGTGGTGGACCACTGGGTTAAATGACACAGATACATTTGTTCACCCTGGTACAACCATTAGAGGATTAGTTAAAACTCCTGATATTATCTCACTAATGATCCTCCAAGTCTAAGCTCCTGAAAAGAAAGTATATCCTCAAAGGAAGAACATACTGCAATTTCTTTTAATTTGGTGGCTAAGAATCTAATCCAGTGAACTGTTCAACTTCTGGTTAACAGCATTAAAATCAAAAACCCACGGGGGTAGAAAGCAGACACAAATATTATCTGGGTACTGAAACAGGGACCAGGATGCCCAGTAGGATTCTGGAAGCAAGGGAGAGGGACCAGCAGTGATCTACTGTGCAGTGCAGGAGACCTGAACTCCTGAGTACAGATGATGCAGGGTTTGAATGATTCCCGTTTGCACTGTGAGTGACTGGTAATTCATCCTGCTGCTGCAGTCTGCTGGGGTGCCACTGTAAATGAACTCTGTTTCAATGAACAGTTTTACCTGCTAAATAAAATAAAAATGCCAGAGGGTAATTTACTCTCACTCCCTTGTTCTTCAGAAGCCCCTGGGTGATGGGTTTTTTTCAGCAGGGTCTGAGCTAATCACTGCTCTGCTGCTTTCATCCACAACCATGAGATGCAAACAGGAGCAGACAGCAGCAAAATTAGCACCAAATCTGTCACTGAACAAACAGTGACTTGCTTGTTAAGGCACTCCAGCACTGCTTCTCCAGGAACACAGCTAAGTAACTTGTTTTTAATCCTCCAAAGAAGCAATTCACTTCCTTTTGTGTAGCCTGTAAAACAGTCAATATACTCGATGTGTTAAACACCTAAAAAGTCATGAAGTTGTTGAGATCTGTAGGTTTGTAATTTGTGACAGCTGGGTGCACATTAAACCAATCTTTTTGGCAGGACATGCATGGATGGAGTCACCAGGACCTCAAAAGAAAACCCCCATCATCACTGAATTGGCAGAACACCTATTTCCCCAAATACACTACTATGACTATCTGTATCACTGAGGCATGAAGAACAGGGTCTCACCATCCATTGTGGCTGCATGTTCTACTTTACCATAACCAACTGGTGTTTCTGTGCAGGGCAAGAAGGTTTAAAGATTGGCCTTACTCATCCCTTCCATTTCTGCTGCCTGCAGGAGCCAGCAACTCCCAAAGCAGAGGCAGTAGGAATGTTGAAGATCCAGCCCGAATGAGTAATCTTGCTCTGAAGAAAGCAGATATTAAAATGACTCTTCTACACATGAATCTTCTCCTAGTAGTGGTTTGTATCTGCAGCCCCTCTTAGCAGAGGAGAGGCAGAAGGAACAAGCTACCTTTGCTAAAACAAGACTGAAGAAGAAAAATGAACAAACATAGCAAAGATTTAGAGATTAGGGTTTACTGCCTGGCAAATAGCAGCATTTTGTTCTTTGTGGCTGCTAATCTCAACCTTTAGAAATTTGCTCCTCTTAAGGCAATAGAAAAAAGCTCTGGGGACATCAAAATTATGCATCTTCTAGTCTTTTAGGGTTACATGTGAATTTAAAAATTTAATTGGCAAATGTAGGTGCATGTCAGGACTCATGTTAAAGAGCAGTTCCAGAACTGCTCTAACATGCTCCAGGGCTGAAGTTCCGTGCTAAGACCTAAGAAAAGTTCTGTGCTAAGAAAAACTTTCAGCATCTACCTGCTTTTATTTTTTTTTTTGGACTGCAGAAACAGTATTATGGGAAATCTGAAGGGCAGTTTCTTGACATGAGAAGGACTTGACTCCACCACAAATCTGTTATTGCACAGGCTGGATACATATTCACAAGGAGGTAACCATTATGTAAAATAAAGCTGTAAATTGGTCTTGAGTGAGAAGACAGACCTGACAGAAGCACCTCTGTCCTGAACCTGACACATCCCTGTTTCCCCAGTCTGACTGGTGGACCCAAAGTAGCTTCAGAGCATTCACCTATGGGATTTGAAGGGACTTTCACTGATTGCACCAAAAAAAGAAAGTTTTTCAGCACATTTTTGATGGCAAAGAAAAAATCAAGTTTAGGACCTTCCTGAGTATACGAGATATCTGCTACATTTATCATTCAAAGGAATTATTCACCTGGTGACAGGTGAGTTTTGAAGCACACTTATTTCCTTCCCTCCAAGATGAGCCCTATTTTGGATGGCCCCAGGGATGCAATTTGTACAGGAAAGGAACAGAGGAGAATTGAAGTCTGGCTGGCTGATGGTACTCATGCAAGGGTAGTCAACATTAAGACAATCAGAAATGCTCTGGATGTTTTGTGAGGTTTGAAGAAACTCAGCTGAACAACTGGGAAGTTGTCAGAGCTGCTCCAGTGCAACAGGGAGGCAATGACAGCTGAGCTCGGAGCTCTTTCACTCCTTTACATCTTTGTGTAAGAAAACATTGCTGGGAGGAGAGGATACTTAAATGAACATGATCCCAGATGGACAACTGTAAAAACCACACATACATGTCCTTGAAGGGACACCCACTGATACCCAAGTGGACTCAACTCCAGGGAGGGAGGAAAAGCTCTGGACAGACTCTCCATCCTCCCAGGACCTGCAGGGCTCCACTCTGACTGTCCCTCCTCACCAATAAAGATGTCTCACTGTAGCTGCATGAGCTAAAATATCCCTCTCACCAGTGGGCTTGTGCAAAATCACAGCTGAGTATTTTCGTCTTCCTCTGTTGGCATCAAACCTGTCCCGAAAGGGCTCAAAAAGGAGTAAGATGACCACAAATCACTAACAATTTTTTTCCCTTGAATACAATCCTTTCTGAGACCATTTCTCCCTTGCTACCCCACACATATAAATCCTTGAAGTGGAATTCAGAAGCCCACACTGAAGGAAAAGCTGAAGAGATTGCTCCTTAGGATGGATGTGTTTCCAAGTTATATGTGCACATTTTCCCACAAAGGACTGGAAATAATTTTTTGGGTCTTTCACCATATTATAAATAATTACAGGCCATAATGTTTGTACTTCTTTCTTATCCCCCCCTCCTTTTCTGCACAAATAAAAGAGATTCACCTCAAACTTCCAGCACAGCCACCCCTCAGGTAAGCATGAGTTTCCTGGATTTTCAGCCAGCTTTGTTCTATGCATTCACAGTTAGGGTTCTCAAAGATCTCATTTTAAATTAACAACTTCTCACCTTCCCTCTCCAGCAGATGTTTTGGCTAACAAATGGCTGTTTTTTCAACACTTACTCCAAGGAGCTGGAGCCTAATTAAGCAAAGCTGTTGATACAGTTGGAAAATCACCTGGGTGAGAAAGCTTGCAGTCAAGTGGCCATTGTCTTCTGTTATTTACAGGTAGAATAAAAGTATATAGTTGAACTAAGTCTAGAGCTGTTTGTACAGGAAGTCCACCATACAAGTAAACTTATTCCTTCCCTACTGAAGGTGGCAATGATTACTCTGCTGCTGGCTTTTAGGACTGAGCTGCAGACTATCTGCAAGACATATTTCACCAAAACTTTTCCCATCAATGTCACACACAAAGTCTTTCTACATATCTAAATGTGCAAAAGTGGTTCCCCAATAGACCACACCACTGCTTGACTGCTCTTCATCTTGTAATTAGCAGATTCTAATGGCTATTCACTCTAATTCCCCTCAGCCCTGGTTATTTTCTTGTTCTATGACACAAGACAGCTTTTTGTTTTTGAAAGAAAATCACCAATTCTAACCCAGGAAACACAACAAACCTCCAGTGTATAAAAATCAAGCGGTTTTGAAAAACTGAATTGCTAGATTAGATCCCTTCCCAGCAGGACAATGTGCTGCATGCCAAATTTAGGGTTTTTTTCATATTCTTGTGCTACAATTGTTACCAATGAAAGGTGCACAGTGGGTTGGTTGAAGTGGTGCACAACCCTCTATTTCCCTGTAAACCAAAATTTACTTTCTATGCCACCACACTCACCTAACATTAATCCCTTCTCAATAAATTTAAAGGAATATCTATTATCTACACTGTGAACATCGGGTTCAAGCAGAAATTAATTAGCTTACCCCAAGTGCTTCTTTGCAGAACAAGGTCTAACACATAAAAGATGTTGCACCAAAATATTTCAAGAGCAGCAACACCCAACTCTTAAGGTATTAAACCTGGAACAGAACATGCACACCTAAACTGTGTCTTTTAATCCTTAGAAACTGTATTTTTATCTAATTCTGAAGGTAATTCCTTTGTACACACAGAGATAAAGCTTCTTTAAGCTTATCTGGGCCCCAGAAAAAAAGGAAAAACTCAGTACATCTGAGAAAGGTCTTGTCTGTGCTTCTTTCTAGATCCAGCTGCAAATACACAGTCTTTTGAGTTTTTAAATCCACAAATGCTACACAATTATACCCACCCAGCATAACAAGGATAGTTCCTAAACTGTTAAGCCACAGATGTAAAGATTATGGCACTCCTTTGACTCACTTTCTGTAGAATGACTTGCCTACAATCACATACACATATAGAGAGAGTTTCTTCTTATGTCAGAATTCATGGGCACGCTGTAAAGCTTTTTAGAAAAAAGTTTTCGAACAAATTAGTGTTTTCATCATACTACATCATGCAGGGTTTGCAGCTCCCATACAAGATGAAGTGCATCTCACTAGGAAATGTGCCCAGGTAGAAATTCAGCATCTCCTTGAATCCCTTCCTTTGTTTTTCACCAATTCCAGACTTGAACCTCTGCACCTGGGATGCCTTTATCAAGTTTTCTGAAACTTCCACACCTGGTATTTCTAGATGCAACTCAATACACATGACTACAGCCCTTTTTCCTACTCCCCGAAATAGTCTTCTCATTTTTAGATTTTACAATGCATTTCTCTCCTTCTATTCACATCAAACTCAGCACAAGAAGATGCTGTATAACTGGAAGCTTATTTGATCTCATACACACCCAGGTCTGTATTCACAGCTCATGGGTGCCCTGAGGAGAGCAGTCCAAGGCTTGCTCCAATGACACACTCAAATAAGCAGTAAGCTATCTCTCAGCCAAGTAAGAAACCTCTTTTTCTTAATGTGCCCTTTTCATTTCTGCATGTAGCTCTCAAAAAAAAAAAAAAAAAAAAAAAAAAAAAAAAAAAAACAAAAAAAAAAAAAAAAAACAAAACCCAAAAACAAAAAAATCAAAAAACCCCCCCCACAAAACTCCAAAACAAACCCAACCAATCAAAAACACCACCACCACAAAAAAACCCCACAAAAACAAACAAACAAAACCCCCACCACAAACACAACCAAAAAACCCCAAAAATAAAACCCAACAACAACAAAAACCAACCCACAATAACAAGGAACTGAAGACAGGGCTAGAAGAAAATAGAAGTACACATGCATCCAGTGCTGTTCACAGCCATCAATTTCCTTGCTTCTATGCCCTCTTCTGCATTCAAGGTGGAAATGGAGGCCAATGAGACTGATGGGGAGGAAGGCAAAGAAAGCCCTGCAAAGGCAAGAGAGCCAGCTAACAAAGCCCACCCCAGGTACTGCTGACATATTACAGGTAACTGCCTCTGCAATTCAGTCATTCTAGAACAAAATCAGTATTGATGAGCATCTAATTTATTTAGAATCCAAGATGAGAAAATCTCATTAGATACTTGTTATTCTGCATCTACTGCAAAGCAAGATACACAGCTCTAACAGCTGCTGCACACTCCCCCATCAGGCAAGGTAGGCACACATACATTACAACCAAATTATTCTGGTGTTAAACCTGCACCCCAAAGCACAAAACCTCCCCTCCTCTATGTGTGGGAATATTGAGATCCACTGCCCATTTATCTGTGACAGGGTCTCTAAAGTTACTTGTTCCTATAGTCATAAATCCTGGGATTTCAGATGCTCCTCATAAACAATATGCTCAAGACCTTGAAGGAAGTGGCAGCAGTATATAAATACAGCTTACAATAAGCATTCAAAAAACATACACATAAACATGCAACACATTAATATCAATATTGCAAGACCACAGGAAATGGCAAGGCATTGGCTTAGTGAAGACAGCTTTCAGCATCAATTCTTTTAAGATTAAAACTCCCAAATATTCATTTGGCAGTGCAATGCTGTACATCACTTGACGGCTGCATGGTTTAAGACCTGCATTCCTACTGCCAGTATGTTTCCCCTTTTCCTTTCTATTGTTTGTTGCAGTCAGTCATTACATCATGCTGGAGGTGATGTATTTAATCTCTCCCCAGCCAAGGTCAGGCTGCCCTGCCCATCAGTGCAGTGTGGGGCAAAACCAAGCCCCAGGGTTTTATCATTAATATTGCTATTGCATATGTCTCCCCTCCAAACTCACATCAGAAACAAAAGACACAATCTGGAGAAACAGCCACCGATCAGCATGAGAGTATTCAGAAATATCAGCTAAGTCTGGTACTTTCAGATTTTGATTTTGTGCAGCCCAGTGGCAAACCATCAGGGATCAGAGCTGTAAACAGAAATCAGTAGAATGTGAAAAGCCTTTTCTGTTCAAGCTACCCTGAATTAGCTAAGACAAGCAATCCACCCTACAAACATGAGAGCAGCCCAGTCCCAAAGCACAGCATGGGCCACAGCTCCCAACTGCTGCACTAGAGAAGAATGGATGCAGGGAACCTGGGAGAGAAAGGTTCTTCCCCCAGAAGAAGGCTGGGTTCTCCAGGGAAGTGGTCACAGCACCAAGCCTGACAAAACTCAGTTTGTTTTTGGACAACACTCTGAGGCACATGGTGGGATTGCTGGGGTGTCCTGTGCAGGGCCAGGAGCTGGATGATTCTTGTGGGTCCCTTCCAACTCATGATATTCTATGATTCTATCCCAGCTCCTCGGTCCTCTTTGATTTACAGCACACTCCCCTTCCCTTACCATGAAAGGCAAATTTCAAATCTGCTAAAGCCCTGCTTCATGTTCAGATGGTTCTGTCGTGCCTCTTGCGCACTCATGGTGTGTTTCTCCCATCCCTCTTATCTTCTCTATTCTTCTTCCTAGTCACTGATATCTCTTCCAGATCAACTCTGGAAAACATTCCTCAGCTCCGTCTTTCAAATCATCTTCACATTGAACCAGCAATTCCCTTACTTGTGCAAGAACACTTGGATCTTTCCGAGACCATCAGCCCCATATTCTTCAGGGCTTTTGCATTTGTGAGATCATTGCCCCTGGCATGGCATTTCTCATCAAAACCTTACTTTCAGCATTCTGTTCTTGGTTTCAAATGCCTCTTCCACAGTACTAGGTACATCTATCCATCTTCTCTTCCTCCTCTAGTGAGTTCACCTTTGAAAACCCTGCTTACAGCACAGTTTTCTTTCCCTTCCTTTCCTCCAGCATACTAGCACCAAGAGCAATGTGCACATCTTCCTTGGGGCCAGAAAGGGAAGAGATGATTGTTAGCCTTCCTTTCTGGTCCCAGTATCCAATCAGCCAACTGCATCTGCTTTTAGAGGCTTCCTTCCCTTGGTTCCTGAACTCATTACTGCGCTAGGATGACACATTTATTCCCCTGGGCCCTGCCTGGGCTGTCAGCTACAGCTCATTCCCACATCTAAGAAACACCTGCCTAGATATACCCCAGAGGACAAAAGGACATAAGCAGGCAGAAGCCTAATGGTCAGGGACTGCAATCCCACGTTATTTTGTGGGAACAAACTGCCACTGGGCCAGGAGTATCCAACTAGAGGTGATCCACGTCGGCAGCCCACAGATTCACACATGCCCCAGATATCCTTGCTTTCATGCTGTTTCCTGATACACAAGAGCTAATGCTACACATCAGCTGCTGCTCTGAGCTGGAGCATGGTCCTCTGAAGGCTGACAAATGGTTTCTCAGCTGGGCCAAGAGGGATCACTGCTATGTGATGTGTCTCCTGTACTCTATAAAGCTCAGCACATCATTGATGCTGCCAGCAGCTTGCCTGGGCCAGGCACCAGAATTCAGATCCTGTTATTAAATTGGTCCCCACATAGAAATACCACAAAGTAAGTCATTAGCTGGTCCAGCTCCTGCTTTCCTTCCTTTCCCAGAGCCATTTGTTTCAGTCTCTAAATAGCTGAATGATAACAGGCTTAAGTCTGTTGATCCAACCACCTTGATGTTAATATTTTAAATTATTAAGTCTTCGTTCTCTAATGCCAATAAATCATTTATATGTGCACATTTAACTAACAATCCAATCAGCAAAAACAGCTTTGCATTTGCACCACACATTTTATCAGAGGAACCAAAGATGCATTACAACATTAATTAAGTGTAATAAATGCCCTGGTGAGGTAGCAAAGCATTATCCTGCATGAGGGGAAACCAAGGCAACACACTTGGTGGATTTGCCCAAGGTTAAACCAGATGTTCCCAATGAGGTGTTGAACAAAAAAGCCAGGGATGAAGACCACTGAGGTTTAACTCTTCCAAAGAATTCCTGTTGGAACTGCAGTATTTATTTACTTAATTGCTGATGGAAAACTCATTCCAGTTGCATTCCTCACCCAAAAAAAACCCACCAAAACTTGAGGCACAAACCACTGCAATCAAGCATGCTGAAAATCAGCCCTAAATTGTGTCAGCCAACCAGGTGAGGCTGAACACACTGGGTCCAACATCATCCCCAGCTGAGGGTTCTGAAGGACACGAACTTTCCCACACCACACTTTACACCCATGCACACACCCAAGCTGGTCGTCTGAGGTCCTAGATGTATATGAGTGCCTGACAGCTCCCAGGTGCTTCAACAGCTCAACCAGCCCTTGGGAATTTCATACCAGGCTACCATGCAAGCAGAAATTCCTGAGTGACCCAAGTAACCTCTGGAGACAGAGGTCTGGCAGCTGTGTAACTGGTGGGAATACATACTGGCCACTGCTAGCGGGACAGGATAGGAAAAAAAACTTCCTAACCTCCTCACATGACATGGTCCCCTCAAGGCAAAAGTGGAAGAACAATTCATACATCACAACCAGAGATGATGGCAATCAATACAGGAAGATAGGTTAATCCCAGGTGATGTCAGGAATGATGAAGGGAGCCATGCTGAGCCATGCTGGCTGGGTCAGCAAAAGGGAAACACTTTGGCAGAAACTCATGAAATAAATTTATTTAAAACTCATAACGGATGCATATTCTGCTACTGTTCATTTTATATGGTTGGCTGTCAACAATTTGGGGCAGCCAAACTGTCTGTTTGGGCAACACCTAGTATGGTGGAGTGACCTGGCTGGAAGCCAGTGTGTCACTCCTCTCCCTCAGCTGGACAGAGCAGACAATGAGGACAGGGAGAGAGCACTCTCCAATTATCATCACAGGCAAAACAGGCTCAACTTGGGGAAAATCTGATTTGTTACTAATCAAACCAGAGTAAGATAATGAGGAAAAAAAAAAAATCTTAAAAACACCTTCCTCCCACCCGTCCCCTCTTCCCAGGCTCAGCTTCATTCCTGATTTTTTTCTATCACTTCCCCCTCAGGGACAGGGAAGGACAAGGAACTACAAGGAACTGGGGTGACAGTCAGCTCATCACATATTGTCTCTGCTGTTCCTTCACTTCTCAAGGGAAGACTCCCCAAGCTCTTCTCCTGCTCCAGCACAGGGTCTCTCCCAGCAGACAGTTCACAAACTGCTTCAATGTGAGTCCTTCCCACAGGCTGCAGTTCCTCACAAACTGCTCCAGTGTCAGCCCCTGTGTGGCCATAAGCCCTGCCAGAAAACCTCCTCTAGAGTGTGGGCACACCTCTCCACATGTCCACAGGCCCTGCTGGGAGCCTGCTCCAGTGTGGGCTTCCCACAGGGTCACATCCTTCTATTGGGCATCCACCTGCACTGGCATGGAGCTCTCCAGGGGCTGCAGGTGGATCTCTGCTCTCTGTGGACCTTCATGGCTGCAGGGAATTACTTCTCCTGCACCTGGAGCAACTTCTCCCTCTCCTTCCTCACTGAGCTTTGGGCCTGCAGCAGAACTGTTTTTCACATATTCTCACTCCTCTCTCCCTGATGCAGTTGTGCAGTATTCCCTCCCACCTCTTCTGAAATGCATTATCCCAGAGGTGCTACCAGCATGGCTGGTGGGCTCAGCTTTGGCCAAGGGTGGGGCCATCTTGGAGCTGGATGGCACTGGCTCAGTTGGACAGGGTGAAAACTTTGGGAAACTTCTCACAGAAGCCACCCCTGCACCCTCCCACTACCAAAACCTTGCCACACAAACCCACCTAATAAATTGCATCTCTTGCAGATTGTAGCTTCTTTGCTTCATTCTAATGAAAATCACCTCAACTCTCAAGACTGATCTGACACAGATAATCAAAAAAAGGGTCAGCCTGAATTCTGATATTTTTAGTTTCTATATGTGTAGTAACATCCCTTAAACATACCCAAACATTTTTAAGTGAGATCCCCACCACCAAACCAAAGCCAAATCCTGATACAACAGTATCCTAAAGCAGCCAACTTCGAAAGTTCTGGACATA
Source organism: Sylvia atricapilla (assembly GCF_009819655.1). Classification (NCBI taxonomy): domain Eukaryota; kingdom Metazoa; phylum Chordata; class Aves; order Passeriformes; family Sylviidae; genus Sylvia; species Sylvia atricapilla. The sequence continues at coordinate 8,033,055 of NC_089148.1, forward strand.
CATTTAAATCCTGACCATTGCATTTGTGGGTCTCAAAATAATGTTGCAGGGGGACTTGAGTGCTCAATAAACACATTAACTCTCCTAAATGTTTTGCTCATGCCAGCTGGAAAAGAAGGATGATGGTTTCACTGCATCTGCAAGCTTTCTAATTGTGTTACAGGATGGGCCAGAAGTCTGGCAGCCATGGAAATCAAAGTCTTCATTTCTCTTTAGGCCAAGAACACTATATTTAATAGCAACAGGAACAGAGTCACAGTTCCAAGTGCCAGCACTGAGGCTGCTGTCTGAGGCAGGGAACAACAGCATATGTTAAAGGTGTGGCTGTGGCAGGGAGTGTGGGGAAATTGCACATCTGTGGGGCAAGCAGGGCTAGAGCAATAGGAAGAAACACACCAGGAAAGCAAAACATCTCATCCTTGGAGGCTGCTTCGTGGTAAGAACAGGCAAGAGAAGGATGGATACCTGCATGGTGGCCCAGATTGTAGCTGCATGAGCCATTATTTATATAAAAAAAGATATAAATATATGTATTTTCCTTTTATTTTCTATGCAACACATGTGCCACAGAAGTGACATCACCAGGACCCGGCGAGATAAAAGAAATGATAAACGGTTTCTTGCAGAAAAAACTCAAGGCACAAACATTAACATTAGCATGAAGAGAAGCCTCATGAAATTATACCTATACTAATGCTATTTATAACATATGCTGATTTGGGGAAAAGGACTTTGATTTGAGGAATGGAAATTTTAATTAAGGTAAAACAAAAGTTTCCATTAATCTTGGTAGAATTCACAATCTGCTGCTCTCCTTCAGCATCCACTTCAGCTAATGCTGTAACAGGATCAAGAGCAGTCCTACATACCTGAAACCTCCTGCAATGCAGACAGGGCTGGGCAAGCTGTACCAGAGCACGTGGCCTTCCCTAGGCTTGGGAAATAGGACACTTTGTCTCCTCAAGATATTGTTCCAACAATGCCCTGAGTGCAGTGGGTACATGTTTTCACTAGCCAGGACACACAGGAAAATGAAGAAGATATGTTGATAAACTTGAGAATGGCAAAGAAAAACGGCCAGAGCCAAGGAGCTGCAGGCAGGTTCTGATGACATGCATTTCATGTCACAAGCACAAGTTTTCTCTTGAGCAGGTAAAATTCCAGTAATACTTAAATCTTCTCCCTGCGTGAATTCCAGTCAGAGAGTTTGTATTACAAACATTTCCTGTCTTCTGATCCCATGGTACAGGTAAGGATGAGGCAGAGAGCAGAGTATCTTCCCCAGCCAGCAGAACCATCTCCTATAGACCTGTGGCCAAGGAGGGCTTTAGGGCTGGCTTGGCTCACAGTCAGTGAGGACTCTGTAAATGTATTATAACTGCATGGAAGAGGGAGCTGACCTGAACTGTGGCCAGGTCCTGCCTGCAAAGCTCTTTGGAAGAGAGGGATCTTTGTACAGTGAAAGATGCTGGAATCTTTGAAAGAAGATGCATCAAAGCCATTTCTGCAGGTCAGTTTTCAAAGTAAAGCCACAATGCAAACTATCAGCTTTCATGACAAAACTGCATGGCTGGTATTGATATAGACAATATAGTAAATTGCATTTTAATAAGGTCTGACTGTACATAAAAAGAGAACTTTACTAAACAAAATCATGCAGAGTACAGATGATACATGTGAAGTTGCTTTCAATACCCTACTCCTGATGCTTTCTCCATTGTATTTATCTGAGGGGAGAAGGGAGTGAGAAGACAGCTATGCCCTAGGCATTAAGAATGATGAAAGTACACAGCTTTAGTATAATAAATGCAAAGCATGGAATCTTCCCTACTTCATTCTGCAGAATCAACTATTCAAAAGATAATAATCAACTTTGCATCATCTAGAGGACTCAATTGTGCATTCTGCCTGCTTCCCTAATCTCAGCCATCTAACACACTCCTGAATCCAGAAGTATGAGTGAAACGAGCAACAAAAAGACACCCAAGAAGTCAGAAGTCACTGGGTCATTCAGCTCTAGAAAAACATTTTAGATTTGAAAACAAAGGATGCAGAGAGAACAAACAAGGAAACCCACTAAGGACTGAGATTAAAGTCAGAAGTAAACACAGGATGTCTTAAGAAAAGTTCATTGATTGTGAAAGGGAAAAAATATCCAAACTCAACAGGCAATTCATACTAGACAGAAATTCTCTATTTCCTTCATTCACCTTCCAACTTTTGCTCTTCTCAACTTGCTCATTCACCTCCTTGCAACTTAGCCTCCCCTAAGGAATACCAGGAGGCAGCCCCTGAATTCTAATTTCATTTGCTATTCTACTAAATCCCATAGATTTAAATGGGCAAAATTAGCTGAATTCACCTATCAGGCATTCTCCACAGTACTAGAGGAGAAGCCACCTGAAGCTGTAGACGGGCTTCCTTTTGTTTACGGCTTTTAAATAATTGAGAGAGGAGCTGTCAAGTTGAATCTGCAAAGCTCCCTTGACTTTGGACTTCTGTTATCAGACTGCTTGCCTATTGTTTATAAAGACAAAAAGGAAAACGTTACAGGATCATATGTCTGCACAGGAGGGGAGTCAAGGACTAGGAGAACAAGGGCTGTCAGGACAGAAGTCATAAAAAATACAGATGGGAAAGCAAAAGTAGGCAGTAGGTGAAATACAGACATACCAACAAAGCATCAAGAGCAAGTTTCCAGTTTGGTTGTGCTATAAATACACAACACTTGCAGTTTCCCGTGGAATATGATGTTGTCCTTTAAAAAGGAAAACCCCAAATGCAAATGGTAACTTCAATTAGCAATTAAAAGCCCAACTTCCCAGCTATACAATTGAAGCTGCCTCTCTCAGGTCTGTCTCACTTCTGCAAACCCATGACAGCTGTCAGGCAGTGGGCCAGCACTTAATAATCATTCCCAAACCTCAGACAGCACAATTCCATCCTTTCTTTCCTTTTTTTCTGGGCTCTTTGGGTAGACAAAGATTTACTAGGTCCTACCTGGGGACAACAGCAAACCACAGGTGACAGCCCCCGGCATCCCAGAGAGTTCATGCATTTCAAGGTGCCTTTTAGATTTTTTCTTTTTAAGTGACTCTGTGGCATGCACACTTCTGATGGGGTTTTGCACAGTCATGTTCAATCAAAGCTGCAAACCTGACTTTAAAGCAAATGAGTGTTTCTTGAAGCAGCAAGAATGGAGAGGGGAGGGAAACCTCAGGACGTGCAGCCTGCTCCACTCACACACATCCCTCCAACCAGAACACAATCACCACTGCAGCCAGTTTGCTAAACCTAACAAGAACTTGGAAAAAAAAAAAAGAGTATTTTAATACAAAACCCAATCACTATGATTACAGTCTTGCTCTAAGCTACTGAGCTGGATTAACACTTGGCAATTATACTTAGCTGTGGATGCTGCAAACAAAATCCTGCCCAAGGGCTGTCCCCATGTGGTGGGACATTGTAGCTGAGAATGCTGCAGGAACCCTCTTGTCACACTGCAGGACAACACACATGTAAGGAGGGGAACGATCTGATTTAGTTGGCTGTCCTAAAGCAGACAGAGACCTCCACTTTTTTGTTCTAGGAAGACTGCAACAGCGGACAAAAAAAATATTTATTTTGCCCATGACTGGACACAACCAGTCCCAGCAGCTTCCAGCCCTAGAAAATTTCGTGATTCCACCAGTCTTTTATACACTGTCTTTTATCCTGGGCTCCTCACCATATCAAATCCTAAATGAAATGTGATGTAAGGCATGCAAATAAGCTGAAGAAGAGAGGATTCATATAATAGGAAAATATCATTAAGTGGAAAAGTTTAACTCAGAAGGTCAAAATCATTCTAACCAGAAGAAAGAGATGCAGCATTGGGCACACTCATACACCCAAAACCCTTAAACATGGCACTGATGGTGCATTTCTTACTTGCCCAGTGACTGCCAGCCAACAGCAGGGCTTGAAGCTGCAGTGCACCATTAGTAAGTCCTTAAATTTCTTGGCCTTGAATACACTCCTAAACTCCAGGGAACAGCTTGCCAATGGTGTGTTGCCTGCCACAGTTCCCTACAGCAAGATCCTGCTTCACCACTCCCTGACCCCATCCCTTTTTCTTAGAAATTATTTTAAATGAGGTATATGCATCTGAAATAGGCAATGTCAGCTCCCAAACTTTACTGGTAAAAGTCTGCTCAGGTAAGAGCCCTGAAATGAACACTACCAAGTTCCCATGTGACAGCCTGGAAATCCTTTAATTAGCTGCTTCTCCCCCACGCTCTGTCCAGGCCCTCTAAGGGCAAAATCCAGTTGATTTTGTAACTCCCTCCAGACTGTAACTGGAGATTTAGGATGACCTGGTAGGTCTACACACTTCCTGGTAGAAAACAAGAGGTTAACAAAAGACAGTGATTCTTGAAAGCATGTTTTTGTTGGGTCTAGCAGCAAAGGGGAGCAGTGGATTGACCTGCAGCTTGGCTTGACATGCTACCCAGTGCTGGAGCTTGTCCTCTGGGCTCCCAAAGAGGAATCAAAGCTGCATCAAGGTGCCTCATTGTCCATCCTGGCTACTGCACAAAACCAGGAGCAGCTCAGTTAATAGCACAACTTAAAGCCATCAGGGGCTTCTGCAAGTCGAGTGAGCCTTTTTATTGCATGCCAAAATAATTCCTAGCTAATACACCATGCAGATTTAACCCATTCTGTACTACACCTCCTAACAACTTTATTCCAAAAGCCAGAAAGCATTTCACTTTCTAATGGGCCAGCAAACGACTAAAAAGCATCCCTCTTTGTATAATGTACTCACAAGCAACTCTCTTATGCTTGTGATTTCTCAGCACTGTGAGACTGAAGTGAGATCTGGATAATGTTCTACATCACTGTTTAAGAGCAATTCAATCATCTTTGCTCTGGATTAAGTCTTGCTTCTGATTAAATTTAACAGAGCAATGAATAGGAAATCCATGACTTGGGAAGTGGGCAGATTTTATCTTTAAACCCAATTCACAAGTAAAATCATCTCTCTTACAATAGATAATTCTGCTACTGTTCAAGTTATTTTCATACAGTGACTATAAAAAAAAATTATCTCTAGAAATCTCAAATGGAAATGACTATTTTTAATGCTCCCTGTCACTCTGAATGCATGCTAAGACTAACAATACTGCATCAAAAAGAAGAGCTCAATAATCAAGAAATCCATTAAGCTACCAATGACACTAATAAAAAAAAAAAAAAAAAGAAGTTGAAAAAGACTCAAGTATGTAAAGAAAAGAATTACCTACTAGGATTACAGGAGTGAACAAAACCCCCTGTGTTGCACCACAGTACTTCTGATTTTCTAATACCCTTCAGCTACATAAATATTAGAATACAAACCCCACCTTTACTGACAAAGGGTGAAGGTAGACAAACATTTCTTGTTTTTGATTTTTTTAGTTAATGTGCTTCATTCTCCCTTGATTTTAGATACTCTTTCTGAAGAGTTGCTACTGTTGACTCATTCCTCAACAGACACCACAGAGCTGAAGCACATGGTAGGTACTCTCTGCTTTTCTCCGAGTCTGACAATGCTTAAAATGTTTCAGAGCAGAGATGGTGAGAAATACAGGGGATATAAGAAAATAAAGTTACTGTCCTCTATCAGAACTACACAACTTATTTCTTGTCACAGCAAACTTACATATAGTGATATGAGCATCAGTCAAAAAGCTCCCACAAGGAGTGCATGATCATGTCCTGCCCCACCTACACCATCCAAGGAAGAGATACAGGTATAATAAAAGGGCCTCTAAAATAAACAAAGCCACACACACGGCACATACACAGTATGTGTTTGTGGGGAAAAGGAGAGACAGAGACTGGAGTTTAGTGTCGCATTCATTACTTCATTAACTTTGATGTGTGACAAGCTGGGCTCAAATTCCACATTCATGTGCTATCTGAAATCAATACATAAGCTCCAGCATGACTGAAAATACATCATAAACCTACCTCAAATCTGTTTGCAAAGGAGAACAGCAGCAGCATCAAAAACTTGTACAAAAATAAGTTTTCTTAGCTCCCCATTTCACTCCAGAATGGATAATTCATAGGTTCACAATGAATAGCAAACTCCAAAAATTTACTGGTGGGCTTAAGAGGAGACTATCCTTGTCCCCAGTGCCATGCTCAGATATCTCTGCTGCTGAGGGAAAACCAAGGAGAATTATGGCAGAAGGAGGAGAAGTGGCTGCAGAGGGTGGCCAGGAGGCACAGAAAGGATCGGAGTTCACATTCAGAGGTACTCTTGGGAGAGCCCCAGGCAAACTGCATCCCTTCACCCTCTAACTGTACACCTAGCAAACATTTATCTGAAAGGAATCTCCAAAGTAGGATTTTTCTTAAACAACCTTCTGAGCCTTTGCTTACTTTTGGAAAACTAAATATATATATAAAATATATATATATATATAAAATTAAGTTTTGAAACAAAGAAAACTCCCAAGCGCCCAGTGCTGGCTGCTGCCTGTTATAACAACAGAAAAAAAGTTGCTAAATCCTGTTCTACTTCCAATTTCCCAACAATCACATTTTTTCCCACGCATTTCCCAACAGTTTAAATTTCTTCTGTTGCATTGTCAAGCAAAGCATGAACCTGGGAAAAACAGAAAGCCAACTGCGATCTGAATCCTTTTGTATTAAATAAGGACATTTTTATTTCACTTTCAAGTAATTTTCTCTCTTCTTCTGCTACTCCTGCTGGCCAAATTTTATCTTTTCAAATGCTGGAGCTAATGTGCAAGTTGTGAAGCAAGACATGCAGAGAAGAACAATTAATATATTCTAATCAAGGATAAGTCACTCTAAACAAGTCAAGATTTCCCCAAGCACAAACTCCCCCAGACTAGAGCAGCTTGCTGTTACTTAAATTGTTGGAAGACACTTGGCCAGAGCAAACTGCTTTGTAGAAGGTCTTTCTTGGAAGAAAAAAAGGCAGCAAAGTCTCAACTGATCAAGCTAGAAACTAGGAGGAAGAATCATGTATGCCCGATGAAGAGGAGGATTCTTGGCTGGGGATGCTGAGCCTCTGCCAGCATGGGTCATGAGAAGGGACAGTTTCTCCTGCTCCTACTGCAGTTCATTTATGTGCTAGCTGCAGATTACAGGTAAAAGGAACTTTTATTTATTTATTTAATGGATCTGAATAAAACTTTCTTCCCAGTATATTACTTATCTTCCCTCCATATCTCTCATTATTATAAATACTTGGGGAACAATGCTGTGCCTCATCTGCAGCTCCTCAGGCTGCCCTAGCTATACCTCTCTGCTTAACTTAATATTCACTTCAGACATACTAAAGTAAAGCTAAAAAATCCAGTACTGCACCAAACAGCTCATTTCTCACCAGCTTTAGCAACTAGATAAGCGTTTTGGAAGTGATGATGACATACAATACCATAAGAGACATAATTATTTAAAGCAGCACTTCCCTTGCAGAATTCAAAACACCTCGTGCGAGGGTGAACGCCCATCAGCTGCACAACCCCAAATTTAACAGTGCCATTTCTGTCAAAAAAGGCACTCATTACATTACTAAACATAACTTTCCTGTCATACTGGCTTTCTCTCCCTTAGAAAAGACTGATTATTATAATTCTCTGTGTAACCTATATAAAATAATTGTCTCCTAATTACATATCAGGTGGTTTCAATTCACACACAAGATTGCCTTCAAAGGAGACCATCTTCACTCTGTGCACATACCTTGCTCCTCCAGTATTAGCTAGAATTAGAGCAGAACACCACCAGAAGAAATTTAAAGAGGTTAAAAGGATAGAAATTTGTGTCGCTGTTAGAAATCCAGCCTGAGCAGTTGTTTTTGCAAGCCTTTATTTTTGCTTGGTTAACATGCAAGACAATTGGCATTAAGCTGGTCACAAGTTAGTGGATTTCAAAAAGCTTTGGGGTTACTGGCAACAGAAGGGCATAGAGGACACAAAAAACTTCAGAATGGATACCCAAAGCCAAGCAGTAATTCTATGAATGCACAGACATACAGAAAGTAAAGCTTTTGCTGAGAAAACCACCTATGCATAAATGCTCCTACTTCCATTTCACCCAGAGGTTAAATTATCTGATCAAAATCTTGTGCTGGAAAGGAAAAAAATCGGTTCATATTTTTTCCACTTCATTTAGACTGTGTAAAACATTAAATCCTGTCATTAAAATTGCTTAATTAGGAGTGCTAGAGCAAAAGGTTGATGCAGCTCATGAATTGTAACTGCTGAATGGTGGTGGCCTGGCAGGACTTGCCATCGATATTAGCACTGAAGACTGGGGAAAAGAAAGAAGAAAAGCACAATACTGGGAGGTTTTTTTGACTTAACATGAAGCAGTGTCACTTGTTAGAAGGAATGAGGTGATAAACCAAATTCAAAGAGCAGTGACAGCAGACCATCACCCTCGTGGGGCAATTCTGTATCTGCATGAGAGCTGGCTTCTAAGGCAGTGGTTAGCCCAATGCCAGTGGCATTTCAAAACCTACCTCTTTCTTGCTTCAGTCTTGCTGCTCTGGAACCAAAGTCCTCCTTCCACAGCTCTACCCTCGCAGATCCTTTCTTCAACGACCTCCTTCATTGGCTTTGTAACACACAGAATACTGCCTGACTGAAAACAGCTCCCAGCATTCAGACCTCATCTCACTGGCACTTTGTGCCAGCCAGGGACCTCAGCAGATGGCATTTCACACAGAAAAAAAGCCAGCGTGAGCCTAGCAGTGGAAAATAAAGCAAAGGCTGCTCATGCAGGAGATGCTCTGACTCAGAGGAAACCAGCTTTAGTTGGAGCTTAAGATTGACAATATTGACTCAGTACCTACAGAACTCGCCAGGATCCTGCTGTGGCCTACTGCTTTCAGGGGGCTCTGCTCCAGGACACCACATATAATACACATTATATACACTGGGTCCAGAGGAGGCCACTAAGCTGATTAGAGGGGTGGAACACTTCCCCTGTTGAGGACAAGTGGGATTGTTCAGCCTGGAGAAGAGAAGGCTCCAGGAAGATTTTATTGTAGCCTTCCAGTATTCAAAAGGAACCTAAAAGAAATACGGGGAGAAACTCTTCAGTAGGGTTTGCTGCAACAGGACAAGGGCAAATGGTTTTTAATTGAAGGAGGGTCAGTGTAGGACGGACATAGTGAAGTTTTTTTACAAGGGTGGTGAGGCACTGGCACAGACTGCCCAGAGATGTGATGGAAACCCCATCCCTGGGAGTGTTCAAGGTTGGATGGGACTTTGAGCAATCTGTCCTAATAGAAGGTGTTTGTGTTTACTGCAGGGGGTTGGACTAGATGGTCTCTAAATGTGCCTTCCAACCTAAACTCCATGATTCTGTGATTATAAGTCCTGACAAAAATACTAGGAATGAGCCTTCCTCCCCAAAGGCTAAGAGCTGTAGGAGGGCAGTGACAGAACACCTGCCACCTCTAATTCCCACAGCAGCCGAAATGCCCCAAGACAAAGGCACAATGCCAAGATAAGATAATGCCAGGATAAAGCATGGTAAGAGACAAGCGTACACTTCATGATAAATAGCTTTCCAGACATCATTTGAAACCCCTCCAAACCTTACAACAGACTAATCCATTATTTCATCAGTGGCTTTAGAGCCCCATAGAGTACATATCAGAGTCCATACCAGGGGGGGCCCAACAGCCCCACTCCTGAGATTGGGTAGAAAGGGAATAGAGTTGTCCAATCATTTAGTCCTAAAAGTAACTGCTCCCTGAATATGAACCTGCTTTTTTCTTTTCTCTCCACCCCAGTATGAGTAACACAAATAATTCTCTTTGAAGTTATACTGTTTGGGACACAGCTTATGTAAGTGCCACATGATACATATTGCTGCACCTTGCAACATTATGGTTCAGTAGCAAGCTGAGGATGGACTTGGGAAGGAAGTCTAGGTTCCATGTGAATTCCTGACCTCAGTACCTCTGCTACAAAACTGATACTTGAATAAACAATTGGTAGTTACTAAAGCAGCTGAGTGCCCATAGGAGAAAAACATCCACTTACAAGTTTAACAACAGCTACAGAGAGACTTCTTTGCATGCCCAGCTCACCGCGAGTAACACAGCAAAACGATTTGCAATTGCATTGGGATGCTCTCATTTTTTAAAGTTTAAGAAACAGCAAGAGCCTGCTCACACCTCTGCTTGCACCAGCAATGATCTGCAATCCATTATCTCTACAGCTGCACCATTGGGATCAGCTACAGGAATGGTAATGTCAAAGCACTCATGGTGGCCCCTATGTCATTCACTCAGTCTAGGAAAGACAACTCCAATAAAAAGGACCTCAGTTCTATCTGTGGCACACTTTCTACTCCTCTTGGCATTAGAAGAGATGCACTGGTGAACAAATATCATCTGTAAAAGTCTGAAAGAGTAAATACTGTCTTCATTCAGGAAATATGGACCTACATCTGCCTTCACTTCAAGACAACACTGACCCTGTGGCAATTTTCTGTGATTATGCAAGAAAAAAAAAGCCTCACCTTGCAGAAGGAGAGAAACTGAGTTTGCAGATGTAAAATTAAAACCAACAAAGAAGAAAAACCTGAGCCACCTACATTTCTTGAAGAAGCTATTCTTAAAATAGCAGCTACAATGATATCAGAGCGCTGCAGTACCGCAGGGGACCTGAACTTGAGAGATGAACAGAAGTGCCAGACTTCCCTGTGTCCTCAGCAGTGGCATGGGCAGCTGCTCTGCATCCAGGGAAGGAGGAGTTAGCACAGCTACTGATGCACCAGCCACCTGCTGGTGTGCCACCTTGAGCCCTGAAACAGCAACAGCAATAGTGCAGTATACTTTTTTGCCCTTAAACACACTAGGCAGGAGGAGCACAGTGGACAGAGGCTGGGTTATCAGGGAATCTCCCTTCACTCCTGCCAATGTCCACTGTGGCAGCGGTGCAGTCATGTCCTCACAGAGAGAAAGCTCAGAAAGTATCCTGCAACCAGGGAGAAGATAGTGAGGAAAGAACATTTACCAGTATTCTTCTTCTACAGAACACTCAAAAGTAAACACTTCCTCATGAAGCTGGTCATTTGCATAATCACATTATCAAGATGGTCGTTCACATGGATTGGAGCGTCAGCAGACTGAGATGACAATATAATGCACTAACTGTAGATAACAGAGTATGACTTTTTTTCACCCCCCACAAATTTCTCCACACTTGGACTCCAAGGTTTTTGACAGGGAATAAAATATTGTTAGCCACTTGAGTATTTTTTTTAATTAATTCTCCTTAGCCACAGAAAAAATGGAGCCCAAAACAGAGCATCTGAAGAGATATGGATATAAAGGATATGAGCATGTTCAGCACAAAGGACCACACATACCTTGTGACATCTTATCTGCAAGTGGAAATCATTCTGCATAAGAAAATAGTTTTTAAGCAGCACGTAAACCAATATATACAATGTGTGTTGGTACATGTAACTAATATGTTAAAATCTGGAGAGGGAAAAAATCAAGCATGTATGACACATCTTCTGATGTTCTGGGTTCCATTTGTTTTTAAAGAAAATTTTAGATTTTCAAATCAGCAAGGGAGCAGTAGATACGAAAAAGGTAGGATGGAAGAGAAATCAAATACATTTATTATCTAAGGAAAGAGCAAAATAAAAGTCAAAGAAAATTCTGTGTTTAAAGCCTTGTCAATGGCCAGAGAGCAGAGGGCATGTCAAGAGGAGTGGGAAGCCATCACACAGACAGCTGTGAGCCTTGCAGCATGCAGGCTATGGGGATTAGACAGCTTTCCAAGGAGGGAGATCTTTGAAGATTTTCAGGTGGGAGAGAAAAAGCCAGTAGAATAAACCTGATCAAAGCCACATCTCGCTTTTTTAGGAAGCTGATCCTTCTCAGCCTTCCATAAACTGCTGTGCATTTCAAGCACAAGAATGAAGATGAAGACCTCTGTGTTTGCAGCATGAAGCAGTGGTGTGGGACCGCACTGGATATGAGCTTGGGAGGTGCTGCACACAAATGCTACAGGCCAGTTCTGGTCTAGGAAAGAAAGGAGGAATCAGAAAACAGCAGATGCCTTGCCAGAAAATATCACAGCTAGAGGTACTCATGCTGTGGCCTGTGGCACAGCTGGCATTGGAGGAAGGCAAGGGACAGCTGGGGTCTGATCACTCACTCCAGGCAGGCATTTATCCCCTAAGATTTTGGTTTCTACCCAGGTATTTCCTGACACCTGAACAGGTAAGTTGAGGATGCTGTGAAAATAAAACACTACTGAGTTGAAGCTGGAAGTCCAAATTCTCGCTAATTTTGAGATTTTAAAATTTCAGCAGCAAAGAGAGACAATGAAGTATCTAGTGCAAATTGTTTTTCCCCCCAAAGTCCCACTGGAATTTGTACTTCAAGTTACAAGAGGGATAGTTACAGCTGACACAAGTTACTTAAGAATAACACTGAATTAGCATTGGGTTACTTGGGAATGACAAAGGAGGTTTCATTTTTAATGTTCATAAGTCACCCAAATTAATTAGCTCTTTAAAGTGGCAGTGAATCACTTCCTGAAATAATTTGTATTGGCTAAATTAATTCCTGTGAAGGGAGCCAATTTGCTGATTGTAAATTATAAGAGCCCCTGACTAGCTCCTGCGTACACTGTGTACCATTTATAAGGCTACTGGGAAACAAAGGATGGCTACTTCTCATCAGTGAAAAGACTGCAGCTCTATTAAGTGACTAACTTACAGTGCTACAATTACAGGTTTCTATTTAAAGAATCCAAGACAGACATCATTAAGAAACAAAGCTGGATGTTCAGAAGAAAGGAAAAATCAACAGAAGCTTGTTTTCTGAAAAGGTGCACCAAAAACCAATTTGAAGGGAATATTTCATCCTCATAGATTAACAAAAGGAAGTTTAGACATGCAGGGCTAATTATGAATATACTTCCATCATAGGGCAACGCCTAAAGGCAACCTGAAGCCTGGAGTTCCAGAGCTGCCTTCTCTTATCCATGGTTAGATGACTGTTTTGAGATCCATAAATTTAAATAACTTTGGAAGAGTGATGAAGTGAGACAACACATACATGGATTTCTACTCAGGCAGAGGAGATGCTTTCCTACCACTGGCAGCCTTCCTCCCGGGAGACCTCTTGCACCCACCCAGTACATCCCACCACCTACCCACTCTGGTTAAAGACTGCAGCACTCTTCTTAGTGGATTTGTCTTCTTTACTCCTCCAAAAGAAAAAAATGTACATAATGCTTTACCCAAGCTAATTTGCATAGCTTTCTCCTGTTCTTATCTGCATCTCCTTACTGGTATCAAAGCCTCGACATTTCTGCTTGTGAAATCCTTCCCTGGTAACCTGCTTATCAGCAGTAATGAATACTTGTGCAAACAGGTACAAAATTAAATGGCTTCTTTACAGTGATTATGATAGATTGAGCCATGCTTAATCTACATAATCAAATTGCTTCTGTGTTCAGCTGTAATACCTTTTTGCTGTCCTGGGAGCAGGTTCAGCCTTGCTTTCTCTTTCAACAGGTTCTTTCTGAGAAACACTAATCATGCCTGGGAAAAGGGCTACTTTAGGTGCAATCATTTAACACAGCTTGTTTGAAGCACACAAACTCTGCAAGAGGGCAGAGCAGATCCTAACAACAGAATTCCCTTTAGGGAAGGAGAAGACATCCTGCAGGACACATAAGGGAAAACAAAGTACAAACCAATCTCCTCCAGCTATGATCCACATTCCCAGACACAACTGCAGCTATCCTTCTAAGAGAGATGACATCTTTACCCACTGAAATGCACTGAGCTACTACCACTACTATAATTTCCTTTCCCTATGCAAGAGCATCCCTGTTTATATGCTACCAAAATAGAGAACTGTTGTTTTCAATATCCAGACCAGATTCTTGATTCAAATCAGGCTGGTTAAAATGGACAGCATGGATGTTTTATTAAATCCTTGACTTGGGAAATAAAAGGATTTAGTTCAGGGAATGTTCTGAAAAGCATCTCATACCTAACTCATGTTTATCAAGTCACTTAGGTCAAAAGTATAAATGGTTTTCCCCACAAACAATAAGCAGGTGCTATTTAAAAAATATCCAACAGTCTATTTGCCTTTGTCCAAAACACAGCACTGCAAGAATAAGAGGTTTATTTCATAGTCAGCCTGCTGGGAGGCTTTTTGTTTGCCTGTATTTTTCCAAAGAGTCTAACAGAACAAGTAGCCTACAAGCTACTGCTTATTTCTAAATACTTTTGTAAATTGAAAAGTGAGTAAATCTGATGTAAAATGCTAATAAGCACTTGGGGAGAAGAATTTCTCTTCCTTGTTATGGCTTTGATATAGGTAAAAAGAAGGTGCTGCTGGACCTTTGAGTTGGAATGGTGACAGCTCCAGAAAAAAGGTCTCTGCATCTTTGTAAGTAAAGAAAAAGCAATGCAGAAGGGAAAAAATAAAAATATGAGTTCTGGCAAGGGCCACTAGCACAGCTTGACTTAGGCTCAGGAGGAAGTAAAAGCTTGAATTACATAAAAATAGATTTAAGAAAGAATCAATGACATTTCTCTGAAAGTTTTAGTTAAGTTTTAATTAGGATCTGGGATTTTGCACTTAAGTGCATGAAGTGAAGGAGTACATGTACTCATGCTTCCCAAGATAACAGACAGATCTGAAACTTACTCATCTCATCTCAAAAGGTTAATTAAAGAACAATCCTTGACAGCAACACTCTATGGAAACCAAGAGTCTGCTCCACTGGGGAGCCCTGGGGAAAGGCTGTGCTGGCATTTCCCACCCCTCAGGAACAGACTGAAGATGCTGCCCGGTGACCACAGCATGGAGAAGAGCAAGATGCTTTGAAGCTTTTTTTATAGTGCCCCACAGCACTATAAAACTTGCTTACTGTGCTGCCTGTGGATCTGGAGCAGCTTTCCCAGCCTGTGCCTGGCTCTGTGGGGCTGCTGGCCTGGAGTTGCTTCCACACAGTCCTGCAGCAGAGCAGGTGGATCACAGCCAGCGGTGAGAGGTACGTGTGGTAATTCTTATAATTAGGAAACTAAGGCAGAGTGACTCATCCAGGATCAAAATTGTAATTTAAGCTGGAAATAGCCTGTGGGTTCCCCAAATCCTGCAGATGCTGAAAGCACTTTGAGGCACAGGCCTTCTCTGGTTCAGCCCAGCATCAAAAAAACCATGTCAGCTTTTAGGGAAGCCTGTATATGCAAAACTCATTTGAAAAAGAATCATGGCAAATTGAAGAAACATTATCAAAATGAAGAATAGGAGTTTCATCATTTGAGTATGACTTTGTGGACATAACTGAACTTTGGCTGTGCAGCAATTTAATTTCCTAAGAACATGAGCAAAGTCTCAATTAGATCAGAGAGGACTGCTGCACTAGTAGAAGAGAAGAGGAATGTGCAGCTGGATCAGTGAAAAGATATGGTGCAAGGAAACATGGAGGCCTCTTAGCAGATGCAAGCAAGGCTGCTTGCTTGGTATGTACCACAGGCAGAGGCAAAAAACACCTGCAGGCAGCTTTTTGCTAGTCTCTTTAAAAGCTACAGCCAGCTACTGGGGCTGCCACAGGAGAAACAGGCTCATTTAGAAGTGGCCCAGAGAAAAGCAGACAAATGCTAGAGAAAAAAAACCCCACCAGAACAGCAATGGGTTCTGAACGCTGCTTAATGGAGTGAAGCCTGAACATTATTTGGTGCGATCTTGACGGGCCTGATTTAACTACTACATTTTCGTATAGTATTTTTCATCCTGATTATGAAGAATTGCTTGACAGCCCTTGGTGACTGCTTAGAAGTTTCTCAGCCACTTAAGAAGAAGGTCTATCAGAGCACATTTATCAGAGGAAAGACTCCTAAGGAGTGGATGGCAACAGATGTAACCTCAGGGGTGAAACATCTCTGTTATTGCCTGTAGAAGAGACACCCAGAAGAGCAGTGGGCAAGACAATTCAAGGCATGTGAAGGCAACTCAAGGAAGGGCATTTCTGGACACACAAGTTCCCACAGCATGTTTTTATCCAGCAGAAAGACAAATTACCAAACTTACAACAGCCACTCTTCACCTGAGATATGTATACCAAGCTCTCCTAAATCCCTAGCCAGAAAGAAGCTGGTGATCCTACACCACTGACTCTCACGCCCCCTGTTCAAACCACAGCAGTCCCACTTCCTACTTTTAAACACAAAGGGCAGTTCCAGACATATGGGTTTATTTTGGTTTTGACCCAGAACGTCCATCCAAATTGAAATTATGTCTGTGACAACTGAATCACGGTTTTTGGGGTAGTATCTACACATGCAGAAAACAGATTGATAGACATTGTCTTCAATGAAGATGACATCTCAGAACAGCAATTATGCAACATTTCACCACTTCTTCTTGGAAGACTGCATTTTAAATCAACTCCTTTTTGCCCCCTCCCACAAGGACCCTTCCAAGTATATAATCTGCAAACCTTGTACATACAAGAGTTGCTTGCTCCATATTTTTAATGCAAGCTTCTCAAGAGCATCCTGAATTGCAAAACAGCGTTTTGTTCTCCAGAGCAGCACCTCACTCAGGTGACTGGAGCCTGCACTCACCTCCTTTACATATCTACTCATCTAAACACGAAGGCTGTGTTCCAGTGAGCAACCCAGACAGACACAGGAACATTGAGACAAGGCTTCACAATGAGTATCTGCAGGCGCTGTCGTTAAAGCAACAAAACCCCCACTAATGCACCCACAAAAACCATCAAGTTCCAGAAATACAATGCTGCTTTTGGGATTTCAGATACCATGCAGAGAAATTCAAACACTCAGGTGGAAGAGTTAAGATCAAAGTAGTCTCTTCTCCCTCAGCATTTGTATTACCCTGCAATTCCTCAGGGTTCTCACAATGACCTGCAAGTACCCTTAATTTTCCCTTGAACAGGAAAATACCAAGTGCAGTTAAACCCTCAGCAAGGCTATTTTGTGAGAAAGCAGGAGGCATTCCTTCTGCATCCCAGCAGAAAGCTTACCCCATCTGGAAGTGCCCTCCAGCACACAGCGCTCACAAACTCATTTGTGTCGTCTTCTTTCCGGTCCTTGTCCAGGACACTTTTGACTGTATCAAACTTGAACGTCAGCAGTGTCTTTGAGAGGCCCTTATAGTATAAGTAAAGGGAATTATTTTCACTTCCTAGAAATAAAAATAAATGTAAGTATACAAGATTAGGTTCTGGTAAGACAAACAGAAATCAGGGTTCTTAGCTCTTTCACTGCTTAAGATAAGCCCAGACATTTCCTTGTAGTTATCATCGTGCTCATGGTGCCCTGGAAGGTGGAAGTACTCCACAGCAAACTTCCATCACACTTAATAATAGGACACAGTTTTATAACAAGACAACTGCAGTGTGCAGCACACCTGCAAAATGTACAGGATTCCAAGAACCCTCCACAACTTCCTCAGGGCAAAGCATTTTGAGCAGGGCATCTGCACTACCACACAAATCACAGCTACATCCAGCCTGCTCAGAGCCACAGCTCAAAAGCAGGTAGCACTATCAAAGTTTTGCCTGCCATAATCAAGTATGACAATTTGGTCTGTAGAGGCTTAAGCAAGAGAGACTAGACTGCACAGGCTTTATTTAGAAATCCATCCCAATTTCTGCTTTGCAAGCTGCACAGTGATCAGAGAACACACAAGCTAAGGTCCTCCCTTCAGTGCTGGCACAGCTGTCCTGCTCATCCCACAGCTATCAGCCTGTCACTGCCTTTCCCAGCAAGAGCTGTGGATTTACAGAGCCTCGACAGTCTGTCTCAAGCAGTGAAAGGACAGAACAGCCAAAGGGGTAACTAATGATTCAGTCTTCTGAGGAGCTCTATGCCATGTGGGCACTACTGGCCAAGCAGAATGCCACACTAAGTGACAAGTACCGGATCCTCATGTGGCCCAGGCTACTGGTGATGCATGAGGATGTGCCAGTTGTTAATCTTGAAAGACATAAATTATATCAACAGCAACGACATTAGTAGTTGATTTTGGTGACAGCAAGTCTGAATCATCATGCATAAACAACTCATCTGCGATGGAAGAAAACAATCTAAAGGACTCCCTTAGGGCAGGACTGCCAAGGGGAAGGAGCGTGGAAGTCTGGAAACATTTTCTCTTAAAAAGCCCATGCAGCCAAATAGCACAAGTGCTGGTGTGCTTTGCAACAGGTGAGGCCCCAGCTGTGAGGAATCCTGTTAGCATGTCAGGGGGCTGCCCTACTCACCACAGGCAATGTAGTCTCCATTGGACGCCAGCCCTACGAAGTTCTTCTCATTGATGTGACCCTTGAAGGAGCGCAAGCAGTGAGGCTTCCCTACGTTCCACAGCTTCAGCTGGCTGTCTGTTGACCTGAAAGCAATAGTTAAATTTACCCTGCTGCCATATGGCAGGAACTCCTCCCCGGCCACCCTGCTCCTCGACACTCCAATGACAATGTAAATGTAGGAAGCCTTAGTGCACAACAGGAGATTTATCCCACTTTCAATCATATGCAGCTCAGCTTGAGCTCAGAAAGATATCACCTTATTTTAAAAGCCTGTCAAAACACATTACACGTTTGAATAAAAACATCCCTGAAGTATTACTCTTCCTTTCTCCTATCAATTGCAGAGCCCTCCTCTGAACTGTATGGCCTTTGGGCTATCACTGCCTCCTCCAGATCCTCACAGATCCAAGACACATCAAAGTTATTTATATTTTAAACCTTTACAGGAGGGATAAAATCTGTTCCCTTCTCTGTGCCAGCTGCAACTCTCATTCATGTCTTTCCAGGGCTTGGGTAGGAAGCAGTCTCCTCACTCCCCAGGTGCCCTGAAGCACATTCTCCTCCTCCTTGCCCAATACCAAGCAGCAGCACAGAAAAACCTATGGGGGCTTAGAGTTGCTGTTAAAATTAAATCTCTTTTTCTCATGTGTAATCAAGACTGCACAGATACAGAACTCAAGCTTCTATATTACTATTCAAAATATACAAAACATGTTGGGATTAAATCAGAATTGTTGTTTTCCATGGTTCTCCCAAATGCAAATACACCTGCCTTCAAAATGTTTTTCTGTTTACTGTGAGAACACATTTTGCCTTTGGGGTTACTAATCTCTGCTGCCTGGCAAACCTCAAACGGGAAGATCCCAATTTCTAGGAGATATAGGATTAGCTTCCTCCCCAAAAGCTGAAGAGACGTGAACATAATCTCTCACTTAACAGGCATTATTTCCTAGCAATCACAGCTCACATGGCTCTGGTATTCTGGCCCTCACTGAGACACACAGTAGGGGAACAAATGGTGATAAGGTGGCACTGAAGCCCCAAGAAGCCATTTTTAAGAAAGGGATAGTGCTGTTCTGATCCCCAAACTTGAAAGAGATTGGGAGCAGGACCTGTCAGCCTCCAGGGTGAGAGGGAGGGGAAGCAGACCATGCTACCCCATAGAGGTCATGTCACCAACCTTGCTGCTCCCTGAATATTTCAAGCTGAAAGGAAAAAACTCAAATCACACAACATCCGTCAAATATTACCGACATCTGTAATGATGTAAGACATCAGCCCTGCACCAGTGTCCCATTTACCTAAAAATATAGCACAAAAGAGGAGAGATGCACCTTGTACTATCCTGCAAAAAAAAGCTTATCTCAGTCCTCAATGACAGCTGGAATGACAAAGGAGCAATAAGAGAGCTGCAGCAAGATTTCTTACTCAGTATTATGAGGTCAGATCAGGAAAATGATATGAATTTTATCTGCATTACTGTGACTTAAGCAGGAGTGCATTCCTCACCCCAGGTCAAGACAGGAGGCCCAAAACAAAGCATTCAGCTTTTGCTGCCTGGTGCTCGTTTCACATCTGCCCCTGCCCTACATTGCTGCTCATTCTCCCTTCCCTTGTCCTTAACCCCAGAAGAACAGCTTAGAGAAGCAAAAAAGGTGTGTATCCTCCTTTTTTTGGCCCACAAGTACAGGAAGATGCTTTCTGTGCTATTAGGACAGCTGTATTTTTAAAATGCTGTTTTCAAAAGCTTCAGAGTTGCCTGGAAACTAAACTTTTCTGCAGCCAGGAAAAGGCAGCAAAAGACTAATCCCTGGTCTACAAGCTGTCAGATTCCTGTGACAGCTGCTGCTCTTAGCTTCCTATCAAGAAGACCTCAGATATATAGGCACTTAACCTCTATGTTTTACTGGCATCCCTACTAGGTGTCCTCATTAAAATAAAAACACTTAAGTCTATTACTAATGGAAAGATTTTAGTGTTAATGAATTCCCATCAAGCTCTAGCTTAGGATAAGCATGACATGGAAGAAAGCTATCCACCCTAAAACTGCAAGGAGAGACAAAGGTCACCGATCCTGGTGGTGTTACACTGCTCTTCTGGTTTCGTATCCTCTCCAAAAAAACATCTTGTATGTGCTGCTCTGTTAAATCTGTCTCTCTGTAAATCAGCACAGTAATCAATGTGTTGTGCTAAATACCAGGCAGTTCTGAACACCCCTAAGGTCAAAACCTATCTCTACAAGGCCAAAAAAAAATCAATGCAATCCATAAAACAGCTTTAGCTAGAAATCCAGAGAATCTGAATATACATATAATTTTTTCTAAAATCAGTGCTTGATTTTTTGAGAATCACTACTGCTGTTGCCTCTACTCAGTTTGCAAAAGGAAAGGCAGGAAAAATAATCTGCTCTGACATTTCTCCCTGTTCACACACAAGGTGGACCCTTCCGTTAGTCTCCTCACGCTGCTGCTGCCTGTCCAAGTCTGACAGCTCTAACAGCTCTATCGATAACTCCTCCCAGAACTTTGGGAGATGCTTTCTCAGAATGCTGCCCCAAGCAGAACAGGGCCATTCTGTCCTAAAACACCCCATAAATGACGCTCCACTTGATTATGGCTGTAAAACACTCCCAGCCTCCTCCTGTTTCAATTAAACACAGAAACTTGGTTCAAAGCATTAAATTTAATTTTCTCTGTGTTCCAGATATGAATTTGCAGCCTTATAGAGTTATAATGTTAATAGAAGTAAGAAGAGAGAAGCTGATTAAATATAAACAGTACCAGAAGCCACCAGGGAATTCTCCATCATGCAGCTCAGAGTAACTCCCTTGCAGCCTGACAACACCTTAAAATGCTGTTTCACTGTGTAAAAACATGGGACAGAACCAAGCTGGATAACCACTGGCTCAGTACAAGGCAGCAGGCATAGTTCCTGGGACTAGATCTACCCCTGTGATCCATCCCTGCTGCCCTCAGGTGTTAGACACGAACGTGTTGAGATCAAAGATTCCCCTGCAGCCCCTCACCTTCCCCATTAGGTAAGAGGGGTTCACCTCTAGTTTATTGAAGAGCCTTGTAGACAGTCATTGCCAATTTTCACGAGGTGACCTGACACATTCATTCCCATGTGACTGAAAACCTGTCTAGAAGAGAGGCTGCCCCGTCTGGCAATGTAACTGAACAGAATATGGAGAATATTGTTCCTCAGCGCCTCCATAGCATATCTTATGGTCTACCCTGGCTGGAAAGATGCATGCTATTAGAGTAACGAGACACAGCCTCTCTTTGTCCACTTTCTAACCCAAAAATAAGCCCAAAAAGAGTCTTCACAGAGCAGACAATAAATTACCAGAGAACAGATCAAACAGTCGGATCTACTTGGGCTGCTTTCAGGCTATGGCTAAGCCTCATCTTCAGACCATATACACAGCAGTACTAATTGATCACTTCTGTCACTCATCAGTTGTGTTATACTGCAGATTATTATCTCCAAGGCTCTGCCAGCAGCTTTTTCTATCACAGAGCTCTGGTCAGGAGCATCCTCAGCGCACACAGTGAGAGAAAAGTCCACCTGAAGCTTTCCAAAGCCAGCACTTGGGCACAGGAGCTACTTCTAGTTGTTTTTATATTCTTAAGCATTTAACTCCACAAGAAAGAGCACAGCCAAGTGACACCAGGAATGAATTTCTATTTTCG
Source organism: Sylvia atricapilla (assembly GCF_009819655.1). Classification (NCBI taxonomy): domain Eukaryota; kingdom Metazoa; phylum Chordata; class Aves; order Passeriformes; family Sylviidae; genus Sylvia; species Sylvia atricapilla. The sequence goes on from NC_089148.1 coordinate 8,055,091, forward strand.
ACTTGAGAAAAGCAATGATCTGCTTCCCAAAAGCACAGCAGCCTGCGAGAGCAGCCACCCACACAGGTGAACTTGCTCAACAGCCCTGAAGAGCACTGAGAGAGAAGTGAGGGCTACACAGTTTCTAGCCTACAGAAAAGGCAACACTTACGCAGAGACGATTTCCTCCCCGCTGACGAATTTTGCATAGGAGACTGCCTTGCGGTGCCCTTTGAACACCATGATGGGCTGCTTAGTGTTGCGAAGGTCGTAGTAGTGAACACAGTGATCTGGAGACAAAGGAAGAAAAGGGGCAAGAAATTTCATCACTTGGGAAGGATGCACAGGACCTGTAATAATCGCAACAAAAATCCTGCCTCAGCTTCCACATCTCACTTCGAGCCCCACCTAGGATAAGCAGTTTGTACTACAGCAAAAGAGTGCTTAAACAGGCTTCCTAAAACAGCCCCAAAATTCATTCTGCAAGGGACCATGCTCCCTTTCAAAGGCTCAGGAAAAAGGTGCATTCACATTTGTGTGCCTGTACACGTGTCCTCCTGCAAACCCCATGTATTTGTAAACCCCACAACCCTGTTCAAGGCAGCAGATAAAATGACTCACCTCTCTGCTTGCCTTTTCTCAGCTCCCTGCCCAGGGACCCCAATTGCCATTTCTAATTCTCAGCCTTCTTCTTTTCCTTCCTCAACCTGTCCCCTTTTGGAAAACTGTTGAAGAACTCAAGGGTAAAATCTCAGTCTGCTACTTAAACTGGAGTGCGGAAAAGGAGGATTAAATTTGTCATGCTCGCTTCTGGATAGATAAGCTTCCTACCTTTGTTTTTTGCTTCTCTCCTTTGACTTTATTACCAATCAAGAAAGAATTAGCATTTTTGCTAATGAGGGCACAGACTAAATTCCAATTCATTTTAATATTTAATTCACAGATGTGCCCCAGTACCACAGCCATATAAAAGGAATCACAGCAGAATTAGTGATATGTTTGCTTTTCTCCACAACTAAATGTCAATTCCCAAGAAACCAGAAAAACGAGAAGACAAGACCTCATGAGACCCAAGACCCAAACAACCTCCCAGCATTCTTTCCAGCTCAACAAGGTTAATAAGCTTCTTCCTTCCCAACTTTCAGCCTTTAATGTTGAATTTCACTTAATTACCCCTTGCTATTCTGGAAGCACAGGGAGGGAAGGCCACACATATGGATACCACGTTGGACATGTCTCTCACTGAGCAACCTGTGATACCCAGACATCAGCTGAAATCTGCTCTGATTCTACTCCCACTGAAGTAACGTCCAACTGGTAAAAGCTTATCACAAAGATTACACAGAGATGAATTTAAATGCCAATAGCTACAGCTATTCTTGTATTTGCACAGCATTTCAAAGCTGGATGTTGTCTTCTGCACAGCTGAGAGACACATGGTCTCAAAATCCCATGTGGTTTGGGAGATAACCAGGTTTATATCAATCAAGCTACTGCAACCACCATCAGATCATCAAGGGGAGCTCCTCCCTGTGATTAAGGAGGTAATTAGTGGCCACGGCAGGACGGGGTGGAGACTCTGTCAAAAACACCCCCAATAAAGCGAGGTGGGCAGGTAAGTCAGCTTCCCCTCTCACTCCTTCCAGCACTTTTCTCTCTGCAGATGACCAGGTCAGGGGTCTCTCTGGGTAAGGATTTCTAGCTCTCTTCCTCCTCAAGGTGTAAAAGCAGATGCTCCAACAAGCCACATCAAGTCTTCTCCACCACTTACACCACAAAATTACTCTTACGCTGAAAACCAGCAGCTATTGCACCCCTTACCATCAGCACTGACGCTGCTGTGCCCCAAGCACTCTTTCAAACAGTTCCTGTGTCTTTCACCTGTGCTACCCACCATCTGGGCATTTTAGTTAGCTGTAGAGCAACATGATGTTGCAATAGGCTTATTGCATAATACGTTAATTTTCTAAAGGACTTTGAATTAAGCATTAACACTCTAACAAGATTTGGGCACCTTGGCCTCTCCTACTTCTCTGAAAGCTGGAGTCAAGATAGTTTTTCATCTATCCAGAAGACCTGTGGGAGCTATGAAACAGTTAACTGGCAACTCTTATTTTAATGAGCAGAATGATTCTAGCAGTGATTTTTATTAGGAATCAGTTAGTGGATAATCCTTTCAAATCTATTTTTGCTTACAGTTTCAACACTGGCCCATCATTAGGGCACCTTTTTGAGCACCAGATTTTATCCTTCAAGAGAGTGGCAGGAAAGGGATACCTGCAGATGGCTGCATGTGAGCAGCTGGAGCAATGCAGGGAGGAGAGAGCCATAGCAGGGCAGACAAGTCTATTTGCAGAGCGGAGGCACGAAGTTGCATTCACCTTGCAAATATCCCAGTAAACAGCTCAAAGGCTGGCAGCATCTGGCCCCAGCACGGCTGTGCCTCTAGGCATTGGTAGGGCAATCAATCACTGTCTGCTCTCATCACAACGGGGCTGAGGGAAGCAGGAAGGCCAGTGGGTTCTAAAATTAGCCACTTAATTACTAATTGATTATTTCAGCATACAAAGTGTTGGTGCCCAACTGAGTTTTAGGTTTTTGTTTGCCTTTTTTTTTTTAATTCAATTGAAGCAGCTATTCTAAAGTAGATGCATGAAGACGAATGCTCACTGCGCTCGTTAAAATCTGGACAGGTGGTCATGTTTTACAATTAAAAAGATACTTTCTCTTGTAGGCCATATGGACTTTGGAAAAAGCATGATAAAAATGCCATCTGCTGAGGAAGCAGAGAGCCCCAAAGTGAAGCTAAATGAGAAAAATACAACTCCCTGGTACCCCGACAGAAGCCTTGCCTGCTGGACTTTGATGAGCTGAAATTGTCTGGGATGGGCAGCAGCTCTGGCACAGCAGTAGGTCTGAGGTGAGGTGGCAGGGTGCTCTGGGAGGCTCAGAAAATGCGTTTTTCCCAAGAGGCAGCTGAAGGTGAGGGAAATGGAGTGGGCAATGAGGGGAATAAAACATTTCCTGAACTCCACAAGAATGTATCAGCTCATCCCAGCACTGGCTCCTGCCCTTGGCATCCCTGGAAGACCATGGAGCATGCTTCACTGCTAACCAGCAACACGAGGGGTATCTGCTTCTTGTTTGCTCCACAAAATGAACAGTAATATCACAATTCAGCTCGTTTCCACCCCAACCAGAAAACTCACTTGGAACAACTTCATCTTAGAATTCACATTTATAGAGTTGAAGCCTCCTGCCTGCCCAACCCTTGGGCAGCAACAGCTCCCTGCTTCACCTTTTCTTCTGCATTCAGGCTTCATTTAAATATTTATGAAATAATGGGAAAGAACATGTATATATTTCATAACAAATTAAACACTCCAGAATGATTCCCATCTAGTTCAATGTCACTGCAGAAACTGAGCATGACAGAAATCTGCTGCTACACCTCCTGAATTCAAATGTTTGCTGGCAAGTCATTTTATTTTTTATACATATATTTTTCAGCGATCTCAGAAGGCAAAAAGGGCAGCTAAGCTCTGTCATTGCTGCTGAAAGGTCTGTGACCACAAGCCTGAGTTTTTAAAAAGTGCTTTTCCATTAGGCTCAGCTTACTTCCCTTAAGATGCTGCTGCTTTCACCTTTGAGCCATCTAGTGACAACTAATCAAGGATTCAGACTTCTCCAAACTTCTGAGATCTTGCCACCTCTTCAGTAAATACAACCCGTGTCAGCAAAGGATGGCATCCCTCTCTGCTCAGCTGCTCATAAATTCACAGGACTCCAGCTGGCAGGAAAAGGGCAAAAGAGAAGGATGGGTTTGTGCTGAACAAGGTGAAGGGATCAGCACCTCCGGAATCTCAATTCACAGATTCAGCTTGGTTGCAGGGGCGGGGATGCAGTCAATGAGCTGGTGATGTGGTTACATCACCACAGTCATAGAAAATCAGGTTTAGGAACTTCTAAAATAAGAGAATTGGGAATTGTTAATGGAGCCAGCAGCAGCAGCATAGGTAATCTCTGAAATGTTTAGAAAAACGGACTTGATCTTGGATTTTTAGTTGTTTAAACAAAAGAAAGAAAAGGACAAAGTCTGTTTTTTGCCAAAAGTGATTTTCTTTACATTTAGACTTGTTAATAAAATTTACAAAACTGCTGTTACCAGGCTTTAGGTTCAACAGCACCTACTGCAAAGCTCTTACTGTGTACTGATGAGCAGCAGCTCCACAAAGAGCAGCAAGGGTTATGACAGGGTGTCACATAGCAGCAATTTTATCTTTCATTGAGTACCAGCACACACAAGACAGCCACACACGAAAACCATAGAGCAGAGCAATCTCACTCTTCAGGTAACATTCATCTTCTAGGTCATGTGTTTCACCCACCTTCAACATGAACATTAATCAGCATCAACTAATTCACAAGACCCCCCAGGCTTTTTTCAACCCAGAACCACCTACTTGAAGGAATATCAAGCCAAGGATAGCAAAACAAAAATTCACCTGCAATGCTACAGTTTTATATTCAACGGATGTAACCACTAGAAAGCCCCAAGAGCTGCATACAAAGGCTGTGCCTCTCCTCTGGAAAACTAAATTGCTGGAGAATCAATGCCCATTTTTCTTATTTCAATCATTTAAAAATGCACATTTCTCAACTGTTCAATATTTAGATTATTGATCCATTAAAAAGTAAGTCCTTTACATTACTTGGATTTCTCAGTGCTCACAGACTTGAGAACATAAGTGGTGCTCCTTGTTCCACAGCAGACAAGTATCACAGACAAGAAGATGCTCATATTCAAAAGCAGAGCTGTCAGGTAGGCAGCCAGATGTTAATTAAGTGGTCTGGTAAAAGCAGTCTGTGATCAAGGCACATTTTGGACTTTTTTTTTCCCTATCTTCAATAGCAAACTTAAAGGTCAAAATAATTTCATACATTAATGCTCTGGCTACAGCCTGCAGTCCTGCACACCTTGTGCTACAGATCTTTTACTGAAGCAGAAGCTCAGGCTGGAGTGCAATCTTTAATGTGCTCTTGTGCTTCTCTGACCATGATGGTCTGATCTGTTACATCTAGTAACTCATGTCCTCAGGTCATGGTTGCCCCATCTTCCTCATTTGTCTGTTTTCCTCCATATGAACTTCAAGCTTAGATCAAGGCTGGCTTGTTTTAACCAGTGAAACTCTGTACATCAGCAGTAACAATAAGAGATGTTTATAGCCTGAGGGGGTGTATTTAAATGACTTGTTTAACAAGACAAACTGAGTCAGAGCAAATTTGGTGCTAGAAAACTTTGCTTGCCATCAATTAGATTATCCTGGGGAAATCAAAACAACAGCAAAATATGAATGGATATAAAACAAGCCCACAAAATGTTTTTCATCAGAATGGAAGACGAGAGACATGACTTTGTAACCTTTCGTTTCAGTTTTATTTCCACTGGCTAAAAAAAAAAAATATTTTAGAGATCCTGGAGGGAGCCTCTGTCACTCAAACATTGAAGGGTTAGCTGAAATCCAATTATATATATTTAAAAATCTACCTACACAAATTGATCTTTCCTTTCACTCATTTCTCCTCTGTATACCAAGTGTAAGCAAGATCACTCAGGGCTTTGAGAATTGTATCTAGGCAACTTGTTTAGCAGGAAAATATAACTGCATCCTTATGCCTTCAAGTGGCCAGAGTACAGTGGTTCAAATCAAAGCCTGCTTTGAGTGTCTCTGGGTCAAAAGGAAAGAGTACCTGCTGTTATTTCCCTATGTGGTATGTCATGAAAGAGGGAACATGCCATCTTGATGAATATTTGCTGAACGTAGATAAACAAGAGGTAGAACAACAGAACTTGAGATGGGTTAAACAAAAGTCTCTTTTTCAGCCAAGCTCAGTGTGATTTCTTGCTATAAAAAAGGAAGCTTGCATCCACAAAGGTAAAGTCTTTGGCTGGACTAAAAATGGAAACAGGATCAGGAGACTCACATGAAACCTCAGTTTTCACTAGAAAAGACTTTTCTTCTGTTAGGGAGGAGAAATAGGAAGGAGATAAAAAGGAAAAACATCTGGATTTAAAAATAAATCACTGTACTTCCATACAGTACACTGAAGATGACATGGTACATTAGGGTACCTTGGTCCTTAGAGAAACCTGAACAAGGGCCAGATAAACAACCTGAGGAAAAGCAGGCAACAGCCATCGGAACCCAAACATTCAAAATTAAATGCTTGAAAACCCATTTCCTTAAATTCTACAGGGAATCTACAAAAGCCATATACCTAGCTCCAGAATTACTTACAGACTAACTCAAAAACCATTAATAAAAAAAGCAGAACCTCTCCAGTGGATCTTCAACATACCTGTACACCAGGAAATGGAACCTCCCTGCCAAGGCTATAATATCAAAGGTTGGTTGAAAGACAACTTAGAATTTCACTATGAGGAAGCTTAATTGAAACTTAATCCTATGTAGAATGCAGTATCTGTTAGAAATCCACTTTTGCTCAAAGGGCCCTGAAAGTCATGAAATACAATAGGCTGGAAGAGACCTCTGAAATCCAGCCAGTCCAACTGCCCAGACAAGAATGGGACAGCTGCAAAAATGGATTCAATTTCCAAGTTAAATAATTGTGTTCAAGAGTCCTACTCAGTCATGCCCCAAGCATTTCCAAAGACAACTCCATAAAAGCTTCCCTCAGCTGCCTTAAAAGTGATCTTATGTCAAAGGATTAGCGAGAATTTTTTTTTTATACAAACGTGCTTAAGCTATTTGCTATTGACATAAGAAAGGCAAGGCATTAGCCCACCTCTCAGCATTCCAGCAATAACATTTAGGCTGTATTTTGCTGCACAGGTTTCTGGCTTCTCAGATCTTTCAGGTTTTGTCTATCTACGCCCACATGGTGGGGGTGGCATAAAGCACTGTCATACAACCTTAGCTCTCCTTTAATTCACTTTTTTCTTACTAGTGAAAAAGAAAATAAACAGCTCAATTTTAACTGCTGCCAAGCCTGCAATACCAAGCAACAATACTTGCAGATACTCATGTGACTGAGGTGGCTTTGTTCAGAAAGTTTAGGGTGGAGATTTAATCTTCTCTACAGCAGAAAGGCAGGCTGGAGTTTGAACATCTGTGGGTCTCGCTCTGAAGAGAAGACTGCAGGCACAGGACAACTGAACATTCCATCTGTAGGAATAATTCAACTCAACAAGAAAAGTGAAACTTCATGGAGTGACCCCCACCCAAAAAAAAAATCTCTTCCAGGGCAGAAGAGACAGCAGGGAGGAAAAAAAAGGGATCTTTATTTCAGCAACAGAAATGCAGGGTGGCATTTGAAAAGGAATGGTGAAAAAGCCTTCCAGCCAACAAAACACTATAAAGAGATTTATCTCACTTGAAAGAGTAATACTGGAATGGGATATGATCACTGCCGGGTTTGGCCAATCACAAACCACTTCTGGGAGAGAAGACACTGTGATAGTTTCCACTACATAAAAGAAATAGATGCTATAGGAAAAGAAAAGAATGACAATGCATTAGGGACAGGAAAGAGTGGATTTGAATCCACAGGAACAAAGCCCTGTACTAAAAATTAGCACAAGAATTTTCTGAAGAAGGAATTAGATGATATCAACAACGGGAAGTTGACATCAGTGCCCTTTGTACAAACCATTTCCCTTACTGTAAAGGCAAGAGATTAAAAATGGTTTGATACAGCCTGAAGCAAAGAACCTTTTTAGACTAAACTGTCCAGATCATCTTGCTGAAGAATGCAGTGTGGTGTTTCTCTCTTGCAGCATGACAAATCACATGAGGAGCAGACAGCAGAAATCAACCCATGTCACCCCAACACCTCCCCACAGAACACTGCAGCATAGCTAAAGATAACTGGGATTCTTTATTTTTCCTGTCTGTACCTTCCCTTCCAAAAAAGGCCCAATAAAGGAAGAAAAATGTATCTCAACAACCATTATCACAGGCACATTAAAATGTTTGCTGGATATGGCTTTGTATGCACAGTTTTTTTTCTTCCAGCAAAAACTGCAAGCGTTTTGTTTCTATAACTAAGACAAAATTATTCATTTGACGCATTTGCTTTTTTCTCTTCTTTTTACCTGAAGTTTTTTCTTTTTTTTTTTTTTTTTTTTTTTTTTTGCAGTGAGAGAACAGTTTTTCTCTGAATAACCATTTTCTGCAGCCCTGGGGAAATCTCAGCAATCTCATCTAGAAGCAACGCTCTAGTCCACAGCAGCAAACTGTAACAATGTCCTTATTTTGTATTTCATGTGTGTGTCCGAGACGATTTGGGATGCGGCACTTCACTTACATTTGCTCTCAGAGTTCTGTCTAGACAAGTGGTACCAGACTCCTGGGGAGGTCCTGCACAGCCCATCTTCAGAGGTGTCAAACATTCAATGGCCACCCAAAAAGGGACTGAAGTGAGGAAAAGCATCCAATACATATTTTTCCCTGCAGGTGAAAGCCTCCCCCGTGTAGTCTAAAGACTATACAAGATTAAGCAAGGCTGTATGATTCATTTTGCTGGTGGCAAAATCTTTAAAAAAACCCCAAACAACTAAACCCTTTAAAGTGAAGAAGCCACAGAGCCCGTGATGTTAGTGAGGAGATGAAAGGAAGTTTCTGAAGCAGAGGAAGGCGCATGGGTATTTGGAGATGACAACTTAATCTCATTTTCCTACACTGCAATACAGATGACGGGCAACAGCCTCCAAAAATTAGATTTAAAGAATCCAATGGAAATCCACCCTCAGAAAAATCATATTTAGGGAATTCAACACAAATCCAGCCCAGGTTTTCATTTAAACAAACAAAGAACATTGCTTTGAAAAGAAGGAAAATGACCAACAGTGTTCTGTTTAGCAAACTGGATGATAAAAGGAGCACCACGAGAAAGATCCGCTCCAGGAACACTGAAATGAAGAGCTGAAATAAAGTAGCCTCCGTTTAATCTCTGGCAAAACCAACAGCTCAATAAAACCCTTTTACTTTTCCTTCTACAAAAGAAAGGCTCAGGGATATGCCAGCACAGGGTTTCAGGTCAGCACTTGAACTATTTTGACAGAGCCCTGCAAGGAAGCACTATACCCTGCTTCAGCCAGTGATTTGCATCTCTTACTCACACCAACTGTACTATTTTTTTAGAATATATACCAACACTAACATTCCTCTAAAGATCTATATCTCCCTCTGCTGAACAGATAAAGAGAACAGCAGCCTTGATGGGAACTGCCAACTGGGTATTTCACCTTTGTATTCCACGGATTCTCTATAGCTCAAAGTTACAGATGACATTTGCCAGGTTATGGATAATGGTCTTTACACACTGGGGACATTTTGTTACTGACTTGTCTAAAGCTTTTGATACAGCAGCCCATAAAGCCTTCACCCTAAAAAACTTATCTTGCATTAAGGAGAGAAGGAGAAGACATAAAACATTAGATATTAATCAGCTGAGAAAAGGGCTCTGATGGGAGAGGGAAGCAAACCAGATTTCTCTAGAATTCTTCTGAAACTTTGACCTTTATGGTTTTCAAGAGCTATAGCAATATCTCACAGGAGTAAGGGATAGATGGTTTTTGTGCAATTCAAGGATTGCTGTCTAGCAGACTGCTGGAGAAATGCAATATTCAGTACACACAAGCAAGATTTACTAATGCTAAAAAACTAATGAAGAGAACAGCAATAATACCTGCAACTTTGGAAAGAATTGACTATGCACTGTTCAGATGCAACATTCAATTATGCTCCTAACCCAGCTTTTCTTATTGACTATGCAACATTCACAACTCCACATGCACTAATGCCTGTAAGCCAAGTCCAAAATAAATTTTATAACACCTAGAACATGTGAAGAACAGTCATTTTATGGTAAAAGGTGCTTCAATCCATGCTGTTTAAATGGACTAGACCTTGGAAGAGATGAAACTTCTTACATAAGCGACAGGAGCTTTATTTGTACAAGGAGTGCTGAGTACATCAATCAAAGCCAAAACCACTGTCATTTGCTAAACTGGTCTCTCTCAATTCAAGATACATACTGCACACAACAAACATTCTTCTACAATGCTAAAGCCATGGCAGCTCAGTCAGACTCCCTGGAACCACTCACTACAAGAGGTCAAGATCATGTAGACAAGGGCTTGAGGCATTACAAAAGATGGATGTAAATAGGAACATCCTCCCTAAGATTTTAAGAGTGCATTTATGAAGGAACAGCTTTCAGATTTTTGTTGTATTAGCAGACACCCTACAAAGAGAACCAGGCAAGATTCGGAGCAGTCAAAGTGGCTCTAAGGACAGCAAAGTACAGGCTCCTGAGAACCTGAGTTTGCCAAATTATCAGCCAAACCTGATTTTAGTCCAGAACTACATTTTGCTTCACTACTAGCCTGAGGAGATATTAGTCTTCTTAACTAGGTTCTGGAGATGATGATCTGATTCATTACCTAAACTGACCTCACAGCAGACTCCACTGGAAGAGAGGGGGGATATTAAATACAGTGTCACAATTGCTAAAATCCAAGCCTCAGATAAGAAGGCCTAAACCAAAGGTAGGGTGGATTATGTACACAGGGAAACAAGCACAGGAAAGCATGTGATGATACACAGGGATCCAAGGTGGAAAAGAAGCAATATATCCTAACTAGGCAATGAAATCAGACAGAAGAAGATCAAATAGATTTGCACATGCATCTGAAGTCTCACTTTTTGTCATCTTCTTGAGATTTAAATGGCTAATGTCCAAACATTCAGAATTCTACTCTTAAAAACTCATGCAATGCTTAGATGCTCAGAGACTATGAAAAGATGCCTTTGAGATGAGAGCCCACACTGCACTCACTGGTTACAGATTTTTCTGCACAATGTGACAATCTTCACCAGTTAGTATGGAAGCACAATGCCCAAATAAAAGGTTGGAATCTATGCACGAGTCTGAACAGGAAGCAATTACAGAGGATGTCATTCCAAAGAACAATTCCTTTGAGCTACCAGAAAAAAAATGCAGCTTTGGAAACTGCTGAGGTCAGAAAGCACTAAACTCTTAAGGGATACAGCAACAGATAGCAGCAAGAGCAATTTGGCATTCTGAGAAAAAGATGAATGTCAGAGTTGCCTGTCTATTCCTGAATTTCAAGGCTCATTTCAATTTAAATTTGAATTTTGTCACATTGACTAAATGACTTCTATACCAGTTGTAAGACAAAATGTTCAGGAAAAGAATATTTAAGCAAACAATTAGCACACTCATTTCTGCTAATGACAGATTTATCCTTTTCTCTAGAGAATCAAATGGAGCTTTTCAAGTTCATTTTATTCATTCACTTGTTACTGAAGTGTGATGACCTCTGGGATAAAGGTAGGAAACTCCCAGTAGGTCTCTATATTGTTACTCAGTATTCATTGCAAATGCCTTATCCAAGACAAGTCAGATACTGCTTTTTCTGTGCAAGTAAAAAAGTTCTATAAGCTTTTAAGCTCTCAAGGCTTATGTGAAAATCACACATGCAACACATCCTGCACCCTGATGAGAGGTTTCATGTCCCTTTCCAATTTCCTAGGAAGCAGTGGCAGCAAGGCAGGAAGACACTGCCTGGCAGATCTGGCAGCATCTCTGATGTGCAGGAACACAAAAATCAGCTCAAGTACAAAGTTTAAATAACATGGTATAGCTGCAGTTCTTCTCACTATCAGTCCTGAGCAAAACTACAATGTGATCTACCTACCAGAGCCAGAAAGATTGTCTTCACCAGGACAGCAGAAGGCTTGGCTTGATAGCTCACCTTCACTTACATCCCAGGGTCCATGAAGAGGGATAACACCTAAGTCAAACCTTCAAAGACATGTCCTCAGCTAAAGAATCCCACTAATCTCAGTGCTTCCACTACAATAGGTATCGTTGGACAGAATTATGATCACAGACATACTAACTAAAAATACAGATTCCCTTAAACAACCCATAACTGATTGAAGTGCTGTAAATACTTTCCAATGCAAAACAAACAAAGCCTTTGCAGTGAATTCTGGAATGAGTTTGAATTAAAGTTGACAAATGTGCACTTGCAAGATGCAGACTCTGTCCCCTAATTCCCCTGCCAACAGCCTTAGAGATCATGGATTAAAGGAAGGTTATTAATTATCCACAAAATTAAAAGAAACGTTGCAGGTAAAGTCCTATCCAAGTAATGGGGAAGTCCTGAACTGCTGCATGCCACTTTGCTTTCATCAAGATTGAATTCTTCACTGCTGTGAAGTTTTTCCACAGGTTTGAAAGAAATGCCTAACCTTTGTCTGTGCCTTTAAACACTGAGCTCAATTCATATGCTGAAGATAATCTTGTAGCTCAAGCCCAAGGAAACTGCCTAACTCCACCCAAAACATGTCATATATTCACACAAATAGATCCTTTCTGAGTCACTGCAGGCTTTCAATAGAACACACTACTCACCCATGAGAATCTATTAAGGTAAGACCTTGCTCTCAGCTGGAAAACATTAATTCTCTTCCAAAGAGGCACACTACCTTCTCGGTCATTAATATCCCATCATCCTGAGCTGAGTGACAAGCCGGGTAAGTCACCCAGATATGAGACAGTGTGCAAGGCTAAGTCTACAGGGAGATGTTTGGAAAAGAGAAATCACTGCTCCAGTTACTGCAGCAGAAAAAAAAATCAGTATTTCACCGGCAAGGATAGACTCCAAAGTGGCCCCACTTGGACACCAGGTGTGTCAGAAAAATGGAATGATGATAAAAAAAGCCATTTTTGACCCTGAACTGTAAGCGCATCAGGGTGATGCAGAGACCTTAAGGGGTGGGTAAATAGCTGCAAATGAAAATAAAGCTGTTGACACAACAACAGGAGCCCTTCATAATGCTGATACTGACCTGCAGTATCAAATTAGTTTTGTGACCATTTAATGAGGAAAGAAAGGTAGCACCTTTCAAAACCAGAATACACCATCACCGTGTAATGCTAAAGACGGTGCAAAGGAAACATCTTTAAACAGCCTGGAAAACATGGTGGGGAAAAGCAAAATCACCTTTGAAGGAAATGCAAAAAGTGGGGAAGGGAATAAGGAAGAGAGAAAACTGGTAAGAGAGGAGAACCTCAGTATTAAGTGCAGACCTCATGTTCACTGAGGGTTTGCCTCTTGTTAGTAAATACTGGCATAGATACAGGTTGCTAAAAGCCTGTCTGGGGCTGGCACTGGTGCTCAACAGATCACAGACGAACCTGGTCCAGATAAAAGGCAATTCAGTCTTGGCCATGCAAACAGTAGTGTGAAGTAAGAGATGGAAAAGCAAAATCTGGCATGTTTAGGAAGGAGTATGGCATCTCCAATGCACAGAGTCTTAAACTCTGTTGCTCTAATTAGTAAGATCAGCATCAACCAGCATCACCCCACTTTTTGCAGTGGTCACTTCATCCGAATGCACACTATCAAGAGTTTGTGACAACATAGCAAAGCTGTTTTAGAGACCAATCAAAGTTAAAATTAATGCAGCAAAACCTTAAGCTCTGACCATGTTGCAGTTGTTCTGTTGCCATCCTATCCCCTCTCCATATGTATTTCTCTGCTGCTTGTGCTTATTTTGTGAAGCTCCTGGAGAGGAGACAGTCTCTGCATCTCTGCAGCCCTGAGAAACCTCCCTCAGTCCTCAATCCAACCTGCTAAATATGTGGAAAAAATATAGGGAAAAAATACAATGTTAGAGGAGACGATTTATCTAATGTCACAGAAACTTCGTATTTCTGAATTCTCACAAAATCTCTGCATAATATATGGGAAATAAAGTGGTAACTGCTGACACTATTACAGCATGCTGGGAATAAAACATTCTTACTATCAATAGCTACACTGAGCTCACTGGAGTTAGCAGACAGTCTGATCTCACCCAGACTGCACGACTTGGACATTCCTGCTGCAAAGTGCATGATGCATTTCCAGCCTTTAGTTTTCTTCTTAAAGTAGGGAAACAGCACTTCTAGAAAATATATGGTTAAGGACATCATTGCTATTGCTGAGGCAGAACAATAATAACTTCAGCCATGATTTATATAGCTAATTTCAGGATAAAACCCTATCTGTTTTTAAAAAGAGGAAAAGACCACAGAATGACCTGATTTTGTATTTGGCAGTAATTACAGTTTATACTGGACAATGTTTCAACTCAGTAAGCATGCAAATAGAATATTTTATTAAAGTAACAGACAAAAGGGGTGTTTTCTTCTTTATGTGCCCTCTCCACTGCAACTGATTTTATCAGGCTGCAGCCAGACACATGAGCTTTCCTCTCACCTGAAGTGCATGATTTTAAGTGAATTGCTTCTCAAACCAATATCCATTTCTCTCTTCTATAGGCTCTGTTTCTAGTTTATTGCTCATCTGTTCTGTTTTAAGCTACCCAAAATAATTTTTTGGTCATCTAAAAGCTTCAGAGTGAAGAGTCCAGAAAAGAAACATATATATCATCCATATTAGATGCAAATCCTGGGAATTGTTTTTATAGTGGCATCAAAAGCTTGGTTTCCTACAGCATCTGAAGCCAACTTGGTGCTCGAAAGAGTGTTCCTCATGGTGATATACAGTCTAACAAAACTTGAAATTTTTTTAAGGCTAGGCTTAAATCAAAATATCACTGATACAGTTTAACACCTGGCCAGAGTGTTACCAGTCTGGTGTAATTGTATCAGTTTTTGAGGGTATCTTGCAACTTCTTAAAGTGGCTTAATAATAGCGAGACAACTCCTCTGGTCGTGCTTTGTAAAATAAAAGGTTTTAATAATGATAAAAATAAATAATGTTACAGAACAAAAGAAAATGCAAGTCAAACACAGTGCAGAGAACACTTTTACACTGGCTAAGGCAGTCCAAAAAAGCACTTGAGCTCCTTTGTGCAGTCTTTTTAGTACTTGATGGTCTAGGTGGGCTATTTGGCACCATGTCAAATGAAATTTGCAACAGGCTTTGAGGTACATTTCTAAAGCTTAATCAGTGCTCCTGTGCTGGCACTGGGCTAATTACAATGAGAAAGCTATGGAAAATTCTAGTTTCATTTCCTTACTTGTTTAGAGGTGAACTTAAACTCTTTTCCTTATATAGAATCATTTACTTGGGTGTGGGAGTGCATTACTACACATCACAGCAAATCCTGGGACAAAATCCCCCCTTTTCACTCACTGTTCACTCACAGAGTTCACAGCCTGGTGACTTCAAAATCCATCCCTGCAGTCCCTCAGTTCCCTCCTTTTATTTGGCCATGCAGCATGTAAACTGGGTGCAGGTGGAAGTGTTTTTATTAAACCCAGGTCTCTGGTTAAAGATTCCCTACAGAGCCATGAAGCTTTTGATGAGAAGCAAAGTCAGGCTGTGAACCCTGTGCTGCCTCAGCTCACGTAATTCATGCGAAGTGTCGGTAGGTCTCTAAGGGACTTTGGAATCTTCCTTAAAATTCTTCTCTAAAAGGGAGTTTAAAAATTGGAGGAGGCAGAAAGATACCTGTGCACAAGGGAGCATCATGGGCTGTGCAGGCCAACAGCCAAAATATTACTAACAAGTGACAAGAAATGTGAGACGGGGACAGGGTGGAAAGGACCTTAAGATGATCATCCTGTTTCTGTGGTGAAGGCAAGGAAGGAACCAGCACAGAGATGCTGATCTAGCTGAAGCATTTCATTAGGAAAACCCACTTCAAGGAGGCATTCTGAACAGATGGATGCAAGTGGGCAAGATGCATGTGTCAAAGGCAGAGAGGAGCTTTCCTTAAGCAAGATGTGAAAGAATGTGACCTTATGAAAAGATGCTCCAGCTTCATGGATGGTTAAGAGAGAATCTTAAAAGAAAATAAAAATGTTAACCCTGAAAAAATTTAGACTTCCAGTCAAAACTACATTGCTTAAAGAAGTTATGCTGACTTTCAGCTAGTCTGCATACAGAAAAAGGGAGCTGAAATATGTGTGTAATTTATTAATAGTAAATCAATATCACCAATAGATATCTTTTATATCTCAAATATCAAGTACCAATACTTCCTCCCTACCATTTTATGAATTGCTTACTTCATCATGTCTTAAACTATAGATATATACACACAAAAATACACACACATATATAGCATTAAGCGCCATCAAATCAGCACATAAAATGAGAGCATATAAAGAAATGGCACTTCTGTTTAAATACAAGACAAGACTGTAGGGCATGAGACGCTCAGAAATCTTGGCTCTTCTATCCTTGAATAAATTACTGAATAAGTAATTGAAACAGTTTTCAAAATGTGAAAATCTTCTTAGTATGTGTGCAAGCCAAGGCAGGGCTAAGACAGCTCTTTAAAAGTGCCCACTACACTGGTCACTGAATTCGTGTTTAGCATTGTGGACTGCTCATTTTTATTCCTACTGGGGGCAAACTGGGAGTGGTCAAGTCAGTGTGCCCAGTTGCCTGCCTTTTTTTTTTTTACTACTACTTAAGGAAGTCAGCTTTTACTCTTAAATTTTACAGCCTATGTGACAACTCACACTATTCAGAAGTTATGCTCCTTTTTCCATAAACTAAATGAAATTATTAAGCAAGACTAGCTGAAGCTGATGGAGAATAAAAACCTTGGTCTCCATCATAACACATTAAACATGACTGTTTTATTATATGGAGTATGAAAGCAGACACTAACCCATTTCTTTGCTCTGATTATTTTTTAGGAGTCCAGAAATAATGTCTTCCAAGATTCCAGTATTTCTTTTAATATGCCATTTTTCCCACATGTGTTTATGACTGAAAGTTCAATTAAAATTCCACTGTGGGAAGTAATTTCCATTAGTTCAATTACCCTATGTAATTGTTTCAGCAATCATAATATCAATCAAATATCCATTTTAATTTTTATTTAGAAATTCAATTACCAAACATCAAGCACATGTAAACACTTCCAGTATAAATACCATTTTACCCCTCAGCGTCCTCTAAATCATAGAAACACACATATGGTCCTTTAAAACCTCCATGAAACTTTTAGGGCTTCCTGATGGTTTTTTCACAACACACTTGCTGAAGACAAACCAAATTTGTTGGACTTGGGTGTGAGGATAGAGACACTCCCACCTGCTCCTACCCCACATGCCCTCCAGCTCCAAAAGCCTTCCTGTGCCTTATCCCCCCCTCTGCCTTTCCTTGGTGGCAAGGATTCCCAGTTACCTATTTATCAAGAAGAATTCTGTTTCATGGTGCTTTTACAGGTATATTCTAACCAGTGGCTGATCCATTTGGAGCTTGTGCTCTCATCTTTCCCTAGAACCTTCCCCAGATAGTCCCCCTCATTCAAATGCTGCTAATAGGTATTGTCATTCAACTATTTTTACATGTACTTCATTAAACTTCAGAGATGCCTGTCAAGCAAGCCAGTATTTTACACTCCAGCTTGAACCCATTTTTGGATTCAAAATGCAAGTTTATTTTTTGCCTCCTAAAAGTTACAACTAAGTAGAACCAGCCTGGAAATGAGAACACCTGAATGAAATGGCAAGCCAGTGGTTGCCAGAACAATCAACACATCTTCTAGAGTCCAGAGAGAACAAATGTTGTCAGAACAACTAGTTACAAGTGCATTAAAACTCCCCAAGGAGAAAGAAAATGCAGAGTCGGTTAAACATTTATAGGCACCTCTGAGTTTTAGTTACTGTATGCATAACACAATACAGCTTCCTCCCAAAGAGACACCTGCTCTGCTCTCAGATCTTTGTGTTATCACCAAGAGCCATTTAATCAAAGTAAATAAAAGGCTCGTTGTGCCTTCCCCACTGACTACTTCAAAAAAATAAAAACCTTCACAGCCATCTTTGCCCAGCCTAGGAAAACACGAGTCCACCCACAGGGATTGTAGTTGGAGCTACGGGAACGTGCACAGCCACAGCTTTACAGCACGCTTCAGGTAAAACCAGTTAAAATCCCCAGTATGGGCTTTGTAGTATTTATAGGACAGCATTATAAATCAGAAAGAGCAGCTCTCATCATGTTAACACATTGAGACTCCCACAGCACAGCTCTGCCTGGTTGCCTTAGTGATCCCAATAAACACACAGCGCCACTTCTTTTCCTGCCTTATCTCTGGTAGAGACACCCAAATGAGAAAGTCAGGCTGGAGGATGACATTGACACATCATTGTGGCACTTCAGAAGTTTTACTCAGAGACATCTGAGCTGCAAAGACACTTCAGTCATGGGCACAGCAGCCAACTTCACATCTTTGGGAAGGAGTAAGGAATAATGGAAGGAAAAAGCAATATCCCTTTGCCCCAAATTCCTTTTACTTACCTGCACAGCCAAAAGCTAGGTGATACCTAGAAGATGGGCTGAATTTGACACAACACACGTTGGCCTTGGCCTCAATGCTTGCAACTGAGTTGTCCAAGTTGGTAGACCACAGTTTCACTAGAGAAAGGGAAAAAGAGACATGAATAAACAAAAAAACAACAAAAACATGAACTTCACCTGAAAGGCCTAAAACCTAGTTATTTCATGAATAAGATTCTGGATAGCCTCAGTTGCTAAGAATTGAGTAAGTCTAAAGGGTCAGTTCTCACTGGTGGTTGGTAAGTTTGAGAATATTCTCAAGTCCACATTGTAAATACCCTCCTCATCTCTATATCCACAGGAGATGCCAAAAATGCCCAACCCACACACTTGAGACCAACAGAGCAGGTGACTAACCACAAGCTATAATCTCAATGCTTAAGGTTACTGCAGTGCAGATTCATACAACTAAGGACAGGAAAGCTTACATCCTTTTCTGTTCCTTGTCCCTGTGCTGGGATGCAAGAACTCCATGCTCCACAGCAAAAGTGCTTTGCACAGAATAAATACACCAAATTGTATGCACAGTGAGTGAGAACAACTTGCTTTATTCTTGAGAAGCTGGCACAGACAGGAGAGAAATCAGTCTGCTGGCTTCCTATGATGCAATAATCACTTGGTACAAGAACTTTACTGTTCTTTGAGAGTACCACATGAACGCTGATTAAACTACGTGCTAGAAGAAACTCTTCCTCCAAGCACTCAGTGCTTCAGAGAATGACCAAAAAAAACACCAGAGCTTTTCAAAATACAGCCTTCTTCACCTGCCAGAAACACTTCAAGCACCATTTAACCTTAAGATGGAGAGTGCCAGGCGCTCCTCATATAGTTAATCTTATTATTGAAAGCTAAAGAACACACTGGCTTTGGCCCAGATAAAGGAGCAGCAGATTGCCATCAAGCCCCATTGATGCCTAGAAGGCAGAAAAGACTTAAACATTCTCCCTCTCTTTTCTTGAGGAGTGGATCAAGCTGTACTTGAGTATCACAATCTGAGGCTGGAAGCAGAGCAAGCTGGAAGCAATGTTGAACATGCAGTTGCTACATGAAGTGTTAATCCCCTCAAGAGTTCCCCTTGAGCTGCACGGGCTTCTTCAGATCTGTGGCCAACAGGTCCTCCAGTCTTCTTACTGAAAGATCACTTTGGAGGTGAAGTGAGCAAAAATGGCACAACAACAGGAATCTTGCAACCCACTGTGATCAATACGAGAGAGATCAACAACAATCTTACAGTGTGTCCCCCACCCTCTCAGGGGTCCTCTGTGTCACCTCTTGGTCAGCATTTCCCAGGGACTTTGAGGGAAAAGCAAGGTTTTCATGTGCATTGTCTGAGGATATTTTACAAGATGAAGGAAAAGGAGGAATACTGGCAGGTTTTTAATAGTATGGCAAGCAATGAAAGCAACAAGATTGGGCTGTTTTGACCATACAAGGATGAAGGAAACAGCACTGCTCAGAGCACACCAAGGGATCATTGTGAATACAGCACTGTGGGGGTATCTGGCAGCTGCCTGGAACCATCAGAAAGCAGCACACACAGACACCAGCAGAAATACAAACCCCAGTGGTATACTCTATTTGCCCAGAAGCATTATGTAAAATTCAATGAAAACAGCACCCAGCCTGAGGTTGGTTTTTAGAAATAAATCTATTTTCTCTGATCTGATCTATAATATTCACCCTGGCTACACTTGTAAATGAAACAAAAACTTTGCAAGCATGACTTAAGAAGCTCTCTTCTCCCAGGCAAGACTGGATGATAAAGTTTCTCCACCATGTTCTGCATTTGTGGGCAGAAGGAAACAGAAACAGGGAAGAATTTTGCAAAATGAAAATATTTACATTTTGCTTAAATGAACAGACACCAAGAGATGAGTAGTCTAAGTTCTGGTGGCAGCAAAGGCCATCAGGTTTATGAATGAGATAAGAAGCAAATAGGACATGTTTATGAGAGGACAGTGTCAGCAGACAACACCATTTCAACTTGAGGAGTGTGGGGTGGGCACATGATCTCAAGTTCAGAGCAATACTCTGCTGAAATCTACTATTAAAACAACACAGGCTTTTTTTGAAGCTTTCCACCCAGGTATTTAAAGCTGCATCCAAAGCGGCCGAGTCTCTCCTTGACTTCCCCCCCAAACAAACGGCCATCTGCTCCCAGCTTTGTAGCAAAAGCTAATTGAGGACTCAGTTTCAGCTTGGCTCCTTTTTTCATTCAAGCTTGCAGGTCATAAGCTGAGCCATTTAATCTGGTGAAGAGACAACCCATGTGCTCAAAGTCATCATAATATTTGTTACAACTGACAGGCACAGATTAGAGCCTGCAATTTCTGTGATCTAACTGCTGTGAGATACGCTGGGCTCCAATTACATCTTAGTCAGTACCATAAAAAGGATAGATGGGACATATAACAACACATAATGAAACATGTCAAGTTTCACCTAGAACTGCCCATTATTTTTTAAAAAGAACTGACAGGTTAATAAAGCATAATTCATAAGGGTAGAGTTTATTTGCTGTAGCTTTCATCGTTTTTGCTGAGGTCGAGGCAGTAATTATACAACACAGATGCCTTGATAGCATCTAGAATTGTGTTGATGAGACAAGCAACCATCTGAGATTGACTATTTCTGAAACACATGTTCTCAAAGCATATTTTCTCTCATTTTGCAGCTGCTGAGAGACATCTTTATGTGGCCAAATACCTACCCCTCACTAAAGTATTAACAAGATGCTTCCAGAACAGTTTTTTTTTTTTTTTTTTCAGTTTCAATGTTTAGGTCTTTTCAAGACTTTTTTTAGTTGGAGTTTTACACCAAATGTGTAAGTTGATAAATTAATTTTTCAGGCATCAGTTCTGTGTCTAAACACTAAAAGAGGCAGGAGCCTGTACTACAATAGCTGAAGGTGTTGATGTTCACAGTTGGTACACAGAGTAAGGATGTTTCATCCAGCAGACGAAGAGCCTGCTGCTACTCTGGAAAAGCTCTAAGCCAGGAATAGGATCTTGCTACCAGAAAATTCATTTGCAGACATCAGCAGAATCCCTAAGAAAGGAGAACGCTGCTGAATTGTCCTGCTAGGCAAAATTTTGGATCCACTACCTTGTGCAGTGGGGTCAGGAAGGTGGTGTGGAGTGATGGCTGTCAGTAGTCAGTGACTGAAGGGTACTCCCTGCTTAAGACACAGACACTATTGTCAGTGTTACAACTCTCAACATCATCTTGACCTTTTCAAGGCACTTCCACCAAATGAATCCAACAGTCCCACAAATCTCCAGAAAATTACTGAACGTTTTAGTCAGAAAAATGACCAAACTGAAGGTTCAACTTGGTATTTGGAGAGCAGTGAGTACCTACATCTCAAGTCAACAGAAGCTGAAGGAATGAAATATGAGTGAAAACTAAGTCCCAAACAATCCTGAAGAAGTTGGAGGAGCAGACTCTGAGCTGCAGTTCTCAGGCCATTTCCCTTCTGTAGAAGATTTTTTTTTATGAAGCCAACTCTACATATCTGTGTTGCCTTACTGAAATAAGGGGAACTATAAAAAATAGCTGCAGGACTAGTACCAAGGTCTCATTTACTAATGCAATATGGAAATTATGTTCCTTAGATGCAATGAGACAGATGCCTGCATTCCTCCTTGCCATGAGACAATGAGAAGTCACTACTGCTACAAACTCATAGCTCTCAGGTGTTCCTGTTCTATCCCACCTCTCAATTTTGAGCCAGGAATAATGACAGAACTACAGATGTAAAACCAGGACCTTCTTCAGTGAAATTTATCAATACTCCTTCTATCTTCTTGAGTTTCAGAGAGGTTCAAAAACAAAGCCAGAGCAGAGAAACATCTGATCACCCCAACAAAGGCATCTATCCCAGTGAAGACAAGTTCTACCCACAGAGCATCACAAAATATTTCACTCTCCCTCATCTGCTAATTTTACCATGGCCATAAAACTACATCCCCAATGCAGAACAGGCAGCTGTAAGTCATGAGCTAAGGGTATTAGCTCCAGTCCATTCCTGGTACTCTGATGGCATCATTCTGCCTTCAAAAATACCATCTTATCTTCAACAAGAGCAGAAATTCACCCTTTCCTACTTACATGAGTATCACAGCTCCTGCCATTATTATGTGCATAAAAGAATTTAAATTAAGACTGTGCTTACTCCCCTAGATGCTTGTAGAACAAGTAAACACCAATTTTGCTCACTGTTGTCTAGTTAGAGTACATCTTTGGGTCCCTACAGACATACACAAGTACCTCTGCCCCTTGGAAAGGAGAGGGCATAACTGTAGATAAAAGTGAAGGGCTTGTACACACAGTAGTTACTCTAAGTACAATAATGCTTTTATGCTGTCATTATCTGCTATGAAAGCAGGAAGATCTTCCATAGATAAGCATATTCTGGATTACCTTCATCTAACAAGATGGAAACTGCAAGAACCTGGGGCGCAAGGATGCTGCTTGTAATTACAGGAGACTCATTTTCTGCCTAATAGCACTCTGTTAGCATCCCCTTTGCAGTGCCTGTCCTCTCTCTGAGGCAGAGAGAGCTGAAAAGCACTGGATTTTTCATTTATAAGCTCCTTCTCCAACACATGCCTACTTTCAGAATTAGCTTCTGACTTGAAAAGACTGAGGAAAGACAGGCAGATACACAAGCAAGCAGAAGGAACTGGCAAGGCTGTCCCTTTTATTTGCTGGCTTGTCCTGATCACTTGCGGTAATTTTTATAGAATTAATTCGTGTTTTATAGAAATATATGGTATAAAATAATTTTGAATCCAACAAATAAAAAGTGACTGAGGAACTGCAGCCTCTGAGGGGAGCAGAGGAAGCAGCACATTTGCAATAGAAAGAAGGGTGTCCCCACCAGGAGATGGGTCTCCTCCGAAGATGGGATTGCCAATGACCCAGTGATCAACACCTGATGGAAATTTTATCTACATCGGCCTGGGTGTGCAGCCCAGTGCAGAGTTCTGTAAATGCAGTCAGACCTCCAGCCCTGCCCAGAAAGCTGTTCACTGGACTGGGGACGGGTAGAAAAGAAATATGAATATGGAACAATGACTGAGTGGACAAAAGGGTGAGACAGCCTTCTTTCTGGCCAGAAAACTGTATAAAAACCGTCCCTGCAAAAGTGAGCTTTGTGAACGGGGAGGATATGCTGATATAGAGGCCGGATCTAAGGTTCACCCAGCACTGACCCCGGCTCAGTGCTCTCCTTTGCTTGTGGCTTTTTCGAATTTCTACTTCACAATATTTCTCAATAAAATGGCTTATTGATGAAATTGGCTGATCACTTATTACAACTTGATAGGGAAATGTGATACTTGAGCTTTGTGGGGAAGAAGGATGAGATTAGCTCAGGAAAGCCCAGTGTGGTCTCAAAGAAGCAGATAAATAAAAGAGGACAGGAAGAATAGATAAAAGATCTTTTCTGCCAGACACTCTACCTGGCCAGACATATATTACTTGTATTAAAACTAACCAGAACTTGATCAAACAGTCATGAACATAAGCAGAAGGACAAAGTTTTAAGTTAGGCAGGTTTGAATCAAGACACTTATCAGGAATGTTTGTGTTCCCTCACATTTAATCCTTTGATCACCCAAATGGAAGATGGACACTACAACAATGTGGACATTTTGCTGCTATTGGTCATACCTCAAAACCTTCTAAAATCTGTGCTGAGACTCCATTTGTCTCTAATGTGCTCTTTATATATGCAAATCACACGCAAGTCATGGTAAAAAATGAAGGATAAAATGTTCCAGCCCAGTTTTATCCACCAAAACCGCACTACACCTTCAAAAGACCTTTGTGAATTGAAATGCAGGTTATGTGGATCTGCAGGCTTTATTACAATGACTTCTAAGTAAACAGGACACTTTTAGAGACAATTACTGAATAAGTGAACTGTTAAACTGAAGACAGAAGCTCTGCTTGCAGCTGGGTTTTGCAAAAGTGGACATCTCGTTAACATGCTAATAAATGCAGATCTACCTGGCAGATCAGCTTTTTATATGCATGGCAAGAGTGGGGAGCACTGATGAAGAGGCTGTTAACTTACAAGGTGAATAGTCACTCTTGCTGCATCTAAGTACATAGAAAACACACCTGCCCTCCACCAGAAAAGGAAGAGGAAATGCAGTGAAAACATTTTAAACTTGCTCAAATATAAAATAATCATTGAAGTTTCATAAATGGAATTCCCAGCTTTGGGAACTGTAGTGACAGGACAAGGGGAGTGGCTTAATACTGCCAGAAAGCAGGGTGAGATGGGATATTGAGAAGTAATTCTTCCCTATGAGGGAGAAGAGGCTCTGGCACAGGGAGTCCAGAGAAGCTGTGGCTGCCCCTGGATCCCTGGAAGTGTCCAAGGCCAGGCTGGATGGGGCTTGGAGCAGCCTGAGATGGTGGAAGGTGTCCCTGCCCATGGTAGGGGCTGGGAAAAAAATGAGCTTCAAAGTGCCTCCCAACCGAACTTATTCTATGATTCTGTGATTGCCAAATGCAACTGAGGAACATGAATTTATTTTTGAACAGTATTTAAAAGCGTTTTGGAAGAGGAGAGCAGCTTACAAAGTTTAGCACTTATGAAAAATTAATGTATCATTTCAAAGCAAATCATGAAGAGCTCTGTCCAGAGCTCTATCAGTCCACCTGGGAGAAGTGATCCCTACTGATTAGGAAAAGAACTTTTAAGCTCTTGCTGTTAAATTACCCTGATTTGATACTGTAAACATACTACAGATAAAACTCTCATTCATTAGGGATGAAGAATACTACATCTCTCTCAGTGCTATACTCTTCTTTAGGAGCTTCCTATATCTCCTTGGAAGAGGAGCATTTTTTGACCACCATGTGGTAAAGGGCTTGGCCTAAGGACTCTCCAAAAGCGCTCTATCAAATGGACCCTGGAGTGTAGAAGGCTAAGAGCTGCTCCCAGTACTCCTACTCAGGCCACTATCCAACTCCTTAAAGCTCCAAGAATCAGAGTCTTTAACATGCAGAGCTACAGGTAAAAAAGCAGCAGGAATTTTTTAACTGCTGCTGTTTCACTGACAGCCTTGTTTTTGAAATATAAATACATGCTGTTCTTTTGAAAGGCCCTGAGGCTTTAACTCAACAAGTTTAACTAATGTTAAAACACATTTTGGTTTGTTTGGAGTTCAGGAGAATGTTAGCTGAGAGTACATTACACAAAAATATGTGAAGCAAGAGATCTTAATCTAAATAAAGTCTCTCCTTCTCTAGGATCCAAATGGTTCCATAATATCGTTTCATATTACCACAGAAGTTACAATACTGAAGGCAGCTGAGGAATCAGCTGCTTGAAATAGCACATTTTTGTTCCTTCAATGGAATACATAGAGCCTAAGTCTTCTGCACAGAGAGTGAAATAAAATAGTACCTTTGGCATCATCAGAGCCTGAAGCCAATAGCTTAGGGTCCATCAAGTTAAAGTCAACACTCCAGCACCTTTTCTCATGCTCCTGTTAAGAGAAAAAAGAACAATATTGCAAGGCAGTGAGTTGTAATATGATAAAACAGGGAAGGAAAACACACATGTTTTGGTATAAATTGTCATCAGGGACCTGGAGAGAGAAGCTATGTTCAGCAGTTTTTCAAAACAATACCTTTTCTCCCAATCAGACCAATCCCATCAACATGCCAGACATGCCAGGAAAGCAAAAAACACTAGAATGGCTTTTTTAAAGACTAAAACTGATTTCGTTTTTTCTTGGAAAGAAAAAAAAATTAAGATACACACATTAAAAACCTGTTTTTGCAGCATGATTTGACTGGCTGTGGCTCCACCATATGCTGCTGCTTATCCTAGATTGTAGCTGTATCCTTCTATATTAACAAGCAACTTTTAAGTATCTCCCAATAGTAAGAAGAGGCCCATTTCAAATACCTCCTCTCTGAAAGTCCAGGAAATCCTCACCTTCCTGTTGAGCTGTTAAGGAAATCTCCTGGTGTCTGTTTTACCACTCGAATAAGTATTATTAGAAGAATGCACACACTTTCTCAAAACACAGAAGAGCTGTAATTGCTATGCTGGCAGACCCCACATGGAAGCAGAACATTGCATTGAATAAAATCTGAAATGCAGTCAAACCCTTTGTTTAAAGCCTCCACACAAGCTCACAAGACAAAAAGCTCATGAGGATGAAGTCACTAAAGGGTTTCAGTACATGCAAAGCAGATATCAATGCCTCTATGCGTATCCAAATAAAAAATTCAAGTAATCTGATAGGCAGCAAAATGAGTTTGTTTTAACATAAGCAACAGCTGGTTGTCTCTAGGTTCATTATTCAGCCTCATAAACAAGTGCAAAATGTATTTGAGAGGAAAACAGACTAGATTTATTCTGTCCAGTATAATTTCTCTGTCATTGAGATATGCAAAGGTTTAGTGAAAACAAGCATTATAAAATGGCTAAAAAACAATGAAAAAGTAAACAGAGGCCTAGGTAGAAACTAAAACTAAGTGGGAACTTGAACCATCAAGGAGTCTGTAGTTCATTCATTATCACTGACCAGTTTCAATAGACTGTGTTACCTACACAACAACCTGCAGCACTTCCAGTCTCTTTCCAAACACAACAGCCATCTTTCAACCTCCTTGTTCTGATCAGGAGCTTCTCAGAAGCCATTAGAAACAGTGTTTGAGTTTCACAAGACACAAAATGCCAGAAGCTCATCCTGATGTAGGTGGAGCTGAGCACACAGTGTGGGGAAGAAACTCCCTTGTTGTGCTCCCCTCTCCCAGCCTCACCACTCAAGTCTGCATTTTGTATTTCTGCTTCACGAGCACCTGCGCTGCCAATCACTGCAGAGTTTCACAAAACGTTTTTGTGAAAAAACTGAAAAGACTGAAAAGACTGAAGTGGAACAGGTATGGAGAGACAGAGGCTTCTAAAGAAAGGTGAGACAGCTTCCAGGAACTCATTTCTTCCAGTGCAGATTCCCTGCCCAAAAGCAGTGGCAAAGGAACATCAACTGCCTCACAACTGTGACAGGAAGACAGAGCTGCCTCCCTTGGAGCACTACAGCTCAATAAAGCTGTGTGGATGAGATGCATTTACCACTGAGGAGGAACATCCTTTTCACCCTGTGGAACAGAGAAGTCTTTTGCTGGACTAGGAGCAGAATCTCAGACTCAATGCTGCTCGCCTAGCACAGTGCATCCAACAGGAAATGTTGCTCACTGGTTGTGTGTTACCTGATAGACCTTGGATCTCTGTCCTGTGAATCCATCCCAAAGGATGACGGTGCCTTCATAGTCACTGCTGGCTAGCAGGTTCTTGTGGTAACTACTCCAGCTGATACAGCTTAAAAAGAGCAAGCCCAGGTCAGTCTTACAGGAAATCATAACATACAACACAAAAATCACTCTTGCAATACATGAGGCAATGAGTATCTTTGCAAAGCACACAAAAAAAAAATTCCATGAGAAATAGAACAAACCTTATTCCACAAACTAAAAGCAAAATTTTATTGGCTGAAGAGACATTTCCCCCTTGATATGAAGTGCTAGGGTCTATAATCTTTTAAAAATGCATTTATCTCAAACATTGTGATTTTTTTTGCTATTTGAATGCCACACAAACTCTCAGAGAGCTCAAGGTTTGACTCCTTTAACTTCTTAGCAATAGACACTATTGTTATTATTACCATAAATTATTATTATACGATAAAGATAACTACTAACCGAAGAGTAGCTGTATATATAAAAATGCATAGATGCATGGACAGTAAATCAACCTCTCCTGCAGCACACATCTAATGTTCTATATTTGTACCAGCTACTACGAGGATGGTTGCAGTGATAGAGCTGAGTGATAGAGCAATGATTTCCCTGGCTTCACCTCTTCCATGATAGGTCATTAATGAGAAAATGCTAAGTATCCCTCACTCTCATAGACATGAGAGCTGACCACAAACACACCATCATTATTTCAGTTCTACTTCCATTAGGCACCCACACAGAAAAGCAGGTATTGACAGCCTGTATTTACTAGAAGCCTTACTCCAAGAAGCATAGGTGATCCCCTGAGTTCCCAATGAAGTTGGCAGGCACTGCCCACCAGGACCATGAGGTGAAGGCTGCAGCAGCCCAGAGATAACCAGATCTGACATCTGGAGTCCTGTTTCCAGGTGGAGCAGCCCCTGATGGACGCAAAAGCAGTTCAGAGCCTAGAGCTACACCACACTGAGCTGAGGGCTGGGAGCATTTTGAGCCAATGGCAGGGAGGTGGATATGGCACCACAGGAAGCCTTTATCAGTTCAAACCTGCTCCCCTGACCAGATCACTTCCTCTCAAGTCAAGGTTTCAAGGAGATAAGGAAAAAAAAGGAAATAATCTGTAAATCAAGCCATCATGTACAAGCAGAGAGAATATAATCTAGAGCCATCTCTTAGAAGGCAGTCTCTTATCTGGATGGCTTTGAGAGGACATCAGACAATGTCAGCAAGTGAAGAGGGTCCTAGAGGAAGGCTGATGTGCTGTGACACTTTGGGTAGTTAGAGGATGAATCACATAACCACATCTTGTAAAAAAAAAAAAAAAAATCACCCCAGACAATGAGAATTAAGAATTACTGACTAGATAGAAGGATGTAAAGGACAAGAGTTTAACACCTGTTTGAGATGTGACAGATTTAAAACACTTCACTGATGGTACAGATGGAGAAAAACAGAGTTGCTGTGGCCAAAAGCATGTTCATTAGATCTGGCACAGCAAAGATCCAATTGCAGCCTGATGGTGCTAACAAGAGGTTAACACTCATTTGGAGAGCATTTATAGATAGACTTAGAGGGGAAAACAGGAACTGACAGGTGAAAAATGGTTAGGGATTTGCAGACACTAAGTGGTTCAATTAACACCTTTTAAGTCACACACACCATAAATCTTTCATTTTTAAGTAATATGATTAAAGGATCATAGCAAGACAAAATCAACTCTGTTCCAGCTCTCTGCCTTAATTCTGCCCTCATCCCCACCCAACTCTCTTTACAAAGTCTGAAACTAGAGCTTTTCCCTTAACGTTGCAATACCTGAGCTTCTTTCTAACTCTAATTCTCCAAAATAACCTTTGTAGAGTGCAATTTAGGGTCCAATCTGGTAGATTGAGGGGAGCTCCTTTTCCAGGCAGTTTTTTAGCAAGTGCTGTCCTTTTATAGAAATCATAGAATGGTTTGGGGTAGAAGAAGCCTTAAATATCCCCTCATTCCATCCCCCTGCCATGGGCAGGGACACCTTTCACTACCCCAGGTTGCTCCAAGCTCCATCCAACCTGGCTTTGGACACTTCCAGGGATGGGGAAGCCATAGCTTCTCTGACAACCTGTGTTTTACCATCCTCTGAGCAGACAGCTTCCTAACACAACCTAAATCTCTCTCAGCTTAAAACCGTTCCCCCTTGTCCTATCACTCTCTGCACCTCTAAAAAGTTGCTCTGTAAAAAGTCCTTTGGTTGTATCCTCAGGCATCTGTGACAACTCACACCTGGAAGAAAGTTGTCCTGAATCTGGGATGTTTCTCTCCCACATGGCTTTCCTGGCACCTGCAGAAGGCTAAGAACTCACTGCAATGTCTGTTCCCCTTAAGGGAAGCACTGATCTTTCTTCCACGCTCAGCACAGGCAATTTTGTTGAAGCTTTAAATACATCTGTTTTTTTGGGTTCCCTTGAGATGTTATCATGGGTAATGCATTGAGTAACAAACTCAAAAAAGGCATGGGGGAGTAAGCTGGAGAAGGGCAAAGCAAAGTCAAAGGTGACATGAACCAAAAACGCAGCTTACATAGTCCTCAAACAGATTAACTGTCAACTCCCCAGAAGTTCATAAAAATAACCTTTTGCAGACAATATTTAGATGGTCTGCAGCCACATCCAGAAGAAATTGGAAGTATGAAGGCTCCGAGATATGATATAAAAATAACTACCTAGGGCTGAGAGAATGTATCATTCACTGGACTAAAAGGCGTTGGGTGATGCTATCTTTTATTTTAAGTACAGTAGCTGTATTTTTTCCCCAGTTTTTGCTTTGTTCTTTAATCCAGAAAGAGAGTGATAGTTACACCCCAGAGATTTCTTATCAGAAGTTGTGATAGCTTTCTTTCCTAGGGGATTAAGCTGGAGAAACTGTAGTTGAAAGCTAATCATCAAGCCCTGAAAAACCCTCCTAACCTCAGCATCTGATCCAGCCACACAGAAATCCTGACCCTGTAAAGATTCATGTGCATCCTTTATTTTATTCAGAGATACAAGTGGGCCAGCTCAGTTAGCATTGTCAGTTATGCTGATCTTTCTTTCATGAGATAGTATTTTTATGTCTCAAATCCAGGCTCAAGCTACCCAATGTCAACCACCCCTCTGGCAGTGAGAGTAAAATAAAGTTAAAGCTTTTAAATAAGGCACAAACTCCTGTGGTCTGATCTCCTTCTGAGCACCGAGCGCTTCAGACCCAGTCTGTCACCATGAGCCAACTGATGACTAGTAGTTTTAGAACTGAAATGTTTTTAGGAGCGTGATCTACTACTGCAAAGAGCATCCACATGAATAACAACATGAAACAAATACTTCAGAGGCATACGGAACTACATTACTGTGATGAATGTTTTAAAATAAACCCCTTTTTTTCCTAATCAATTCAAAGAAAACCTCTAGTATGGTTAAAGACAAATACTTCTGGAGAAAAACTTCATCTTCTTGCAAAGTGAATCAGTGATTCTAAAAACTTGAATTAATGCAAGTTGAAGGCACATTTCCTTATAACCTGTTTAGCATCAAACATCCTCTGCATTGGAAATACAGGCATCCAACACAACCACCTCATACTGCTCTAAATTGCAAAGAATCTGCAATGAAAAAGACTATATGACAAGTTTTTGCTTAATCTAAAGTTAATAGTGAGAAGTGGCTGCCATTTTCAAAGCTGACAGCAATACACCCATAAAGTGCTACTAGGATACAGCAATCATACATTTGATTTATTGACACCAAAAAATGAAAGCTAAAATATTAGCAGCCTCCTAAAAAAAAGAAAGACTACCGATGCTTTGCTTTTACTGCAATTGACTAACAGATGCAGCTGATTTTGGAGGTTTGTGGTAACATCTATCACTGAAGTACAGATGCTGCAAACACACAGTGGTGAACATGCAGAATACTAAACACGGATTTCAAAAGCATGTTTACCTAACCACACTCACACATCACCCGCTGTAGATTAACGAGGCCTAAAGCCAATTTTTTACCTGAATGCTAGATCTCCTTATTTTTCTCCCCCTGTGACCTATGGTAAAACAACAAATCTGCCTCTTTATGAATAAATCAGAGCAGAGTTGTGGCTGCTGCTGCTGGCCATTCCTCTTCATCCTTTCCCATCTCCTACACGGGGGGAGCTGCAGATTAGTGCTTGCCATAGCTAGGGACACAGCAAGTCATAATTAGCTCACAGGGTGCTGTTTATAGCTACTACACAATGCCAGGATTTGTTTCTTGCACTGAAGCTATGAATCTGTAAATGGGATTTTTATGAGGATTTATGTGTCATCTTGTGTTTTTCCTGGAAGCTTATGCCACTGTTGTTCCCAGGGGACGTGATGCACATTTACCAGAAGCCCAACACACCGACTTCCTCCCTGTTCTTAAAAATAGGGATAAGAAGGCTTAGCGGATGATGAAAAAAAAAAAAAAAGAATGTATTTAAGAAGCAGGTGGGTGTAAAAAAGGGGGTTGGAAAAGAGGAAGAGACTCAGCTACAGCTGGTACCAGGGCTCTGCTCCAGGAAAGCCTACAATCAATTACTGCTGGCATGAAGCTCAAGCTTTCAGCAGGCACCCAGCTGGCACATGGCAGAGCAGGGCTGGGCTGGCGCCAGCCCGGGCCCAGGCACGGGCTTCCCTTCCCGCAGCTGCTCTGGGCCAGACTTGCTCTTGGCCAGACACAAGTCCTCACAAATGCTGTCACTTGTCTGCTTTTATAAAAGCCCGTCAGAGCCTCTGCTCCTCTGAAAGCTGAGTCACCAACATCTTCGCTAATGATTTATGTTCCGGCATCATTGGTCTGAACAAGGTTAACCAGGTTCAATTTAACCAGGAGAGACATGTCACCAAACCCCATCTGGCACACAGATGCACCCCTGCACCTCTGCTGGGAAGAGAAATACCACCCCATTTACTAGAGCAGAAATATGTTTATCTTTGATATCAGAAGGGGCACTCACATGTAAAGTCTCCTGAAGAAGCTGTACCTTCTGCCAAATTATAATCATCAGCTTTAAACTGAGGCTTTTTACAAAGAGCAGGCTTCACTTGTTTAGATTTTTCTATTTACAGTATGGGCACATTTTCATCACATTGCAATATTCCATAATGAAATTACAGCCTTCATCTATAACTTCTCCCTCAAGCTATGCCACTTCAAAAAAGCAAGTTATTCTGCTGCTTGACGCTGCACCAGCAAACCCCAGCGCCGGTGACTGGCAGCACAGCTAATGGATATAGCAAGGATGTGTTTGACTGACAGACCAACTTTATTTGTCAAAACCAAAAGCACCTACATGCCAAGGGAAGCCTGATATAATTGGAGGAGGCTGATAGGGGAAAACACCCCCACCATTTATTTCTTCAAAGGAATGAGAGAAACTAGGGCAAGAAAACAAGAGAGGACCTGATCCTCCTCTACTGAGGCCGAGGGTTGGAGGACAGTGCATTTAGCATTGTCATACAGACATAAAATGAAATTTTTTTCT
Source organism: Sylvia atricapilla (assembly GCF_009819655.1). NCBI lineage: Eukaryota > Metazoa > Chordata > Aves > Passeriformes > Sylviidae > Sylvia > Sylvia atricapilla. The sequence goes on from NC_089148.1 coordinate 8,088,218, forward strand.
TATACATGCATCAAATTTCAGAATGAGAAAAATCTTGAAAGGAAGCAGCATCTTGGCTGAAGCACAAAGCTGACATGAGTAACACCACTGAATGCCCTAACGTGACCCTCCTCACTGGCAGCTGTGGAGGAAGGGGGAATTAACAACTTCCCTACCAACTGGTTGGAGTGTCAGGGTAGCTTTCCCTGTCAAAACTGAAACAGCAGGTTTGGAATTTATTTCAAATTGTCCAAGAAATACCAAACACACATTACTTTTCCCCTTCTAATTAAGGCAAAAAGTATTAATTGACTCCTAGATGGTTCTCCTGTTATTCTGCTCTTCTCTCCACAAAAATGAAGCTGAATGGTGCAAACTCAGCTATGACTCAGGTAAAAATGCAGAACATTTCACTGGCCCAGCCAAACACAAGCTCCATAATCAGTACAGCATATCAATACAAATCACTCTCAGGCTGCTTTCACCCATTGTGAAATCTAGTCCCAGGGTCAGCTGCATTTACATCTTTCCCTTCATAAAACAGCGTTATGCAATTCCTGGGAATAATGAGCACAAGCACACAGGAATGACAGATCTATTTTTAGAAATGTGTCAGCTACAAAACAAAGCGTGACTTTTACACTCTAAAATAGCCTCACAAACATTTTTAATTTGGTTGCACAACATTTTGTTTTCATGGAAGCTGGACTGTTACATAAATTATTACTTGCACTTTTGTGGGTGCTTTACTGCTTTTAAAATGTCGAGTACAAATAAAAACAAATTATTTCAACAGAGATGCTGGAAACTTGTATTTTAAAACTGAATTGTTTGGCTGCCTGTATTATTTACTTCTGAGCTTTAACAGAACTTTTGAATTAGGATTTTTAAGTTACTTAGCTGGATTCTTTCAGCTGAAGTTCTAACATTTCAGTAGTCTATATTTCATTGGTTTAATACACATAAAAGGATAAAAAATGAGTTGACAGTAATGATGGCACAGAAGCAAAAAAGAAAAATCAAGAAAAGTCCTTTCTCAGCAGCTTTATATTATGAGGCCCAGTGGTACAGTACTTTGGGCAGACAAAAATTCCTAGGTAGAAGGTACCAGAGAGGAACATTTCCTGAGAACTAGCAACCTCACTCACAGAAGAACAGAAAGAATCTGGTAAATGAAGAGAAGAGAGCATGAAGGAATCAGTAACTTATCAAGAGCTGTGTACAGAGGTTACCTTGGACAAGCTATGACTTCACCTGGAGCATATATCCACCTCTTTGAGCAGGTATCCAACAGCAAGGAACATAACAGCAGTTTACTTCCCCATTGCCTTTTCTCCTCCAGGTATTCGGGCTTTGTTACTACCTTGGATGAACCCACAGCACACAGGTAACAGTGCTTGTGCCACTCGATCTCCATTAGCTCCTGCATTCCTCCTTTTCCCTCCAGATCCCATCAAGAAAGCAGAACAATTGCTACACAAACAATCAAGCGAAAAAGGCACTCTGAGTTCAAATACAAATCAATGCCTACCTGATTTTGGAATTACAGGTCATTTCATTCTCAGGGTAGTGAATATCCACTGCATCCTGAATGACTGTACCATACTCATAGACTTTAATCTTCTTTGTCACTCCAGCGATGGCAAAGTAGTCACAGTCTCGGTCAAACTCAATACTGAGAAACAAAAATATAGGTTGAGAACTCTATAATAAATCAGGAGGATATTTTACCTCCTAAACACCCTAAAATGGGAGAGTTGAAAATCACAATTTGCAGTCTGCAAATACCTAGTTCAGAACACCCTGGTGTTGGTGTTCTGGCACACACTCCAACAGTGTGGAGTTCTTCCTCTAAGAATTGTTCTCTAATCCACCCCCCATCAATAAACATACATCTCCATTTTTGTGGTAGCAGTCACCCTCCCACATCTAGGATATTTGTTCAGTGCTCTGGAGGTTTTTCAGTTCAGCCACACCATCTTACATTGCATGGTACCCAAAGGTCAAAGGCAAGAGCTTGTCCTGGAAATGTGCTTAACACTCCACGGCATGACTGCCCATTGACTCCTCCTGTGTACAGCTTCAGGAACTTCTAAGTGCTAATGCACAGCAAAGCAGTATTTGTGATAGAAAAAACATTCTAAATTCCCTGGGTAGCAACAGGGGGTTGAAATCAGACCATCACACTGTAGAAACAACACACACTGTGACTTCCACTTAGGGCTGTTCGTGCAAACAGAGGCACCTTCTTTCTTCACCCGCAGGGCAAGTTTGTAACAAACATCAATGAAGCTGGAAGTAAAAGCAGTCAACTTATAACATAAGCTGCAAATGAGAAAAGCCTGAGGTTGTACATGAAATACATCTAAGAGAAAGGCAGGCAGCAGGTTACAAACAGCTAATGTCATTCCTACCTTCACAGCTTGGAAAGGCTTGAGAGAAATCTGCTAGACATCTAGCAGCTGGGGGAGTAATCCTACTTCCCAGGAAATTCTGCTTTCCTGCAGCCCACGGCACTCTGGCAGGGCAGGTGCACATACACCTGTCTGCTTTGAGGGCATCAGCCTCAACAACACCTCCCCAGAAAGGGTGTGGGGGCACCATTTGCCCTCAGTCACAAGGTTTCTATGACCAGCTGTCCCCAAATCTTCTGACTAAGCAGTCGATCTACTGTTTAGAGAGGTCTCTCTCTTGGAGTTCTTCCACTCACTAATTCATTTCAATCCCTGCTGTCTCTGTCACTTCCCCCCTCCCGCCCCCTTTAACAATCCAGAATGTTTATGAACCAGGGAGGAAGTTCTTAATGGCAGCAGGGAGAACTGGGTTTATCCTAATTTCACATTCAAAATCCTGAGAGCAGGGGTATTTAAGGTACCTTTCTACAATTAGACAGCATTAAACCAATTACAGGAAGAGATAGGGCTCTTCAGGCAGCCCCCATAGCTGTAACAGCAAGAGCTTTCCACTACTCAACCGAGCTGAGAAGTAGAAGGCAATGCAACATTTCCAAGGGAATATAAATTTAAACACCAACAGAATTTTCAATTCCTTTTAAAGGTGATATCGTCAAGTTATTTTTAAACTATGGAGGGAAAAGATTGTTGATATGCAGTCTGTTGCTATAAAATAATTCAATGAAGCAGCTTGAAACTTCGCCCTTTATCTCAGACACCCAAACTTCTCCCAGGCAGCGGCAGGAGATGGCCCCACTCACAACTGATTGCTAGAGAAACCAGTCAGGTGCAGCCTGCAAAATAATGAGCCTCCAAAATGCAGGGAGGACCATGCCTGTGGCTGGGGAATTAAACGAGCATGAAGGCATTCATTTGAATAAAATGGGACAGGGAGAGAAGCCACCTAAGCATCCAAGATGCTTTCCCCACTCCTCAGAACTACACTAGTCTAAATCACTTTTTATACACACAGGATGAAAACACCATTCAGGCCTGTCTTGTTTTGTCAGCTCACCCTATTCTCTGGAAGAGTTTTATAATCAAAGCCTCTATAACAATACAATGCATTTACTTGTACCACAATCTTAATTGAACCGCTGTCTCCGCTCCTGCTTGCTGCCCTGTGGACTCAGGTAAAGCACAACTAAACTGATGGCAGTGATTCATCTGCCTGGATTCAATTTAAGCCCTCAGCCTTCCGCTGAAGAAAGAAAATAATGCATTACAACGTCTGGTAAAAAGCCAAGTTATTAGAACAGAATAGAACCTCTCTCATTTGGGTTGGGTTTGCTTCTCTAGCATTAATTCAGTTTGGTGTTTTTTTTAATAGAGACATGCTGTAGACATAACAAATGAGTATTTCAATATGCCCATAAAAGTTAACACATCGTTAAAAAAATAAAACACCTTAAGCAATGGAATTGTCAGACCTGTGACCTTCAAACAGCATCAAAGACACGGCATGGAGAAAAAGAATACAGAAACAAACCACTACCAGTACAGACAAATACACACCTGCACCTTGGCCTCCCATCACCTGGGCTCAATCCTGGGACAGCCAGTGTTCTCACTTTCTGCCAGTCAGCTTTTCGTCAGTGATTTACAAGTAAAAATAGGAACAATCTAAGTACCTAATCAAGTGGATTATATATCATATAAAATTGTTCCTAATATTTGCAAAGCCCTGCTTATGCCTGGACTAATCAGCATTAGGACAAACAGCCTACTTGCACAGCAACCATTATTTTTATGCTTTTTCTTGCAAGTCTTTTAAATACACTTAGCATTATGCAAGCCTTATTTGCATTTAACTGGCTCGTGGGTATTCCTGTCACTTGCTGCTTGAAGTCTTTGTGTCAATGTAAGCGCTTGCTTATACACAAGCTTATCTATATGAAAATTCACCAGAGAGTTTGTTTTGTCTAATCAAAAGACACAACAGGGCCAGCTCAAAAGACAACATTCTGCTTTGCAGGTGATGCATCTTCACAGTCCAACTGAATTCCTCATTAGCACAATAACAACATGCAATAGAATAACAAAAAATAATTAAAACCCCCAGTGAAATTACCTTTTGGACCAGCAGTGGTCCTTGCTCCTCAAAGATGTACCTGCTAAAAACAGTTACCAATGGCTCCTTTCTTTTTTAGCCTATTTTTAAACTCCACATTTCTGACCAACAAAGACTAACCAAGTTTCTATAAAGAATCTTTTGAGGACACAAAAATTGCTGGGTATTTGAAAACACTTTACAAGCATGCTGCAGAATTACTTACAGAAATCAAATTGAAAGGATTTTCTTCTATGGAAAATAGAAGAGAGACATCTCTCATTCCCAAATCACTGTTTTCTTTCACCTAAGAAGCTGACAACCAACATCTTATGGAAATACCACTAAGAGCTGCTAGAAAGCAAGCACATCCTCAAGGGTTCTAGTTTCTCCACTGCTTATCTTAATTCCCAATCTGTGAGATTATAAATCAATTGCTTTATTTTAATGGTAAAGCCTATGACCTTGGAGAACACTCACAGTTAACAAATAGAATGATGAAATAAATTGCTTCTGAGACATGCCTGGAAGCCTGCTTTGGTGTTGAGGATAGAGCAGCAGGGAAAGACTAAAGGAGGAGTATTTAGCAGCTCTGCCATTGTGTAAAGCCTTACTACATTTGCATCCTGCTGGTGCGTGCAGTTGTTCACCACATCCCCAGAGGATGCACTGGAGTTAGGGAATGCATACAGATGGGCAACTAAATTGATTAAAGGAATGGAGCAGCTGCCTCACCATAAGGGTTTTGAGCAAGGGAACAGCAAGACTGGTGTTCAATAAGTCACACTACAACTAGGAGGTGCTTGCCAGAAGATTTGATTTGGGACAGATGAGGGCTCCTCCCTCCCAGTTACACTTAAGAACCACACACACATTTCAGGTAGTAACTCCTACAGAAGCAACCAGTAGAAGAGTGAACCTGACAAGAGTAATCCATGTACAACTGGTTCATATTATTAACAGGTATGTACTGTACCCACTCTTTGAAAACAGGAGAAGGCAGGACTGCATCTAAGTGCATTTGCCTTTAACTGGACCACTAGGTACAGCTAAAGGTCTTCAGCCAACTGCTCCTCTCCCCCTTCCACACACAGTCTGCAATTGCTACTGTAATCAAAAATGCCTCAGCCCTGCCTCATTACCAAGATCTGTGACTGCAGGAGTTGCCATCTCTACAAAGTAGATGATTCAGTCCCTCTCCTATCTGTTTAGATATATATATATATATAGACATATACATGGAGAGGACATATTTTCCTCTCTGGATAGACAAAAGCCTTTCAATTCTGTTTCTCCCCAGCCTAGTGCTGTTTCTATTTCTGTATCTCCAACATCAACAACTATCTAGCTGTGGAGTCCCATATTTAATGACAACACGGATATATTCTCAGGACTTAATTGGTGAGAAGAATGAGAGATGCCAGCAGCAAGTTTTGTCCTTCACTTGCATTTCCTTAAGGTCTTTCTTACTCTGTGCTTCCACTCCACGGCCTCCAAGGGGTACCCTGTCACTTGTAACAAGCCCAAGCCTGGCTATCTCCTTCCAATCCTCATTTTGAGGCATCAAAGCCAAAGATCAGAAATTTAGGTTACAGTCTAACACCACGGGCACCAGTGCAGACTGTTAAGCACCTGGGACCAATGCAGAAATTGGTATTAATATCACACACCTGAGAGACTTCTTACAACAGACCGATATTTTAAGTCATTATGCAAAGTAATTAGTCACTAAGTATGCACTAGCATACTAATACGTGGTTTTTAAAATCAAAGCTATATTCAGGCATAGGAAGCCACAGTAAAGCACTAAGATTTTGCGCTCTGTCAGCTCAAAGCCTAAATTTTGTCACACAAAAATAAAAGCTACTGAGACAAAACATATGAAGTTTCAGTATTAAAAGCCTGTTTTGCTAAAGCTCTGAGTGGCTGAAATAAAAAACCACTAAGGTTTCTCTCTTCAATAAGGAAGCAGTTCTATTAGTTACTCCTTGCTCCACAACACCACCTTAGTAAGGTCACTGCTTTTGTTTCTGAGTCCTTAATCTGTGCCATAGGGACAAGGACAGGCCACCACTGCAGAACATATATCTTGATTCAAACTCCCAGGCTGCCAAATGTTTCCCAAAATATAAACTGAGTAAGCATGTCATGATCCCAGACAGGTTGTTGCAATCTCTAGTAAGAAAGGACCACTTAAACCTCAATTCTCTGTAAACTGTTATTTAGATAGATAAGTTAAATGTATAAATGAGATTACCACTCAAAGTCATTCTATCAGAGATCAAACACTTTCATCCATAAGAATCACATTACCTTAGGTTAGATGTGACCCCTCAGATCACCAGAAATTTGCCAGATTTGTCCTCTCATCAAGGTGAAGTCATCTTGGCTACTCTCAGTAGATCAGATTCAAGTCTAATGGATGTCTAATAAAAAGTGTGGGACAGAGGACTCCAAGCTTTTTCAGACTGGTCCTATTCTTTGGAGTTGTCTGGAATGTCCCAGCTCCAGTGGCACCAGCAGGTGCCAGTAATAAATATATTATTGAGTGCAGCCAGGGTACCCTTCCCATCACCTCTCCTCCTCCAAGCTCCAAACATCTGATGAGAATTCAGTATCCCTAATCAAACCTCTATTTGAAGCACAAAAAACCAAAACACAACAAAAAACCCACAAAAAAAACCCCAAAACAAAACAAAAAAAACCCCCACAACCCAATAAAAAAACCCCACAAAAACCTAGAAAGTCAGCTATGTATTTGGGGAATACTAACTTTCCCTCCACCATCTGGGAAACAGACTGGGAAGAGTGTGGTATCAGCCCATCAAAGCTTGCACTGCACAGAGAAGGACAGTCCTCAACTCCAGGTTCCCTTGGAAAGACATTATTGCACCAGCCATGCTGCACTCAAACTTTCAGGAACTCTCTTACAGGCACAGTAGCCTGGAGGGCTGTTCTGCTTTGTTTGTAGAGAGGCATAAAAAGGTACCACATTAACAAAGAAATGTCATTAGACCTAGTTCCAGGCCCACTTCTTGCTTATAAAAATCCTTTTAAGTGTAATGAAATGCCATCAGTTCTAACGGAGACCACTTCATAATACTGCTGTTCCATAAAGAGCTTGTTTAAAGGAGAAAATTAAACTTGAATCGAGGAGATTTGGTGGGCTTAGATCCATTTCACAGCTTGGAAATCAAACCCAACAGAGCCACTTTCATGCTTTGTCATCTCTAGATAAAATGGAGTTCTTTTTTCAAACCCAATGAGAACATATACTATGCTGTGAGATTAATTGGCCTCCTTGCAATAGCTCAGTCCCCAGAACCATGCTCCTCTCTACTTTGCAAAGAGGTTATCATGAACCTAATCTCCTCTAAATACAACCCAAAATATCCCACAAAGCCACAGCAGAGTCCCAGTCTTAGCTATAAGACTGTAGCTAGAGACATCCTCTTCTGCTGCATAAGGTTTTTCTTCCATACATGTATTCAGGGGAACTTGGCTTAATTAGCACTAATGATGAGAAAACTAATAGGGAACTGCTGAATTCTGCAAACAACCAAATATAAAGTGCATTGATAAAAAGCCACTTCACTGCTGGGCAATGCTCTTCTGCATGTTGAAGAGAAGATGACGACAATCCCAGGGTTCTATGCCAGATCCACATAAGTACAATGAGCCAAAGCTGCTGCAAATGCCTACCCTGCAACTTAATGAGGATTACATTCAGTTTTTCCACAAACACCATTTAAAATAAGTTGGAGCAGGAGAAAATTAACTAAAAATGCCAACAGTTAAATGCAGAGTGTTCCTTATGACACTATTTAAAATTCAAGCCAAATGATCCGTCTGCCTGCTGCAGCATTTTGGGTAACCTGTATCTGTATTTGAAAGCCAGGAGGGACCATTTCACCCAGCTGGGCTGATACACAGTGAGTCAGGAACATGTCTGACAGCAGCCACAGCACAGACTCAACATTTACAAATATTAAGGTGGAAGAAGTTACAACTATCCAAACATGCTCATCTGCCTTCAAGTTTGGGAAATGTTTCCAGTAGAGAATCACTGAATGGATAAGGTTGGAAGCTACCACAGTGGGTCATCTGGTCCCACCTCCCTGCTCCAGCAGGATCATCCCGGAGCACGTTGCACAGGCTTGCAACCAGATGGTTCTGGAATATCTCAGTGAGGGAGACTCCACACCCTCTCTGGGCAATCTGTCCACATCTCAGTGTCACTGCACAGGAAAGAAGTTCTTCACATTCAGGTGGAACAGAACATAACAGCCTCTACCCAAGCTAAGGTTTTAGAGAGGAAACCCTGCCCCATGACAACCTGTAAAGAGGTCTCAACAACAGCACCGTCTTATCAGCATTACACCACTAAGTAGGAAAGAACTCAGCTGTGGCAGGTACTGAAGTGCCTCCTAGATATAAAGCCATTCAAAAGTTTGTTTCCAAGCCACCCTTTTGTTACTACACCAACAAGGATTTTGTTTCTTCAAAACTGAGCACAGCAACAGTTGACAGAGCTGACAAGGCAGAGGAACAAACAGATCTGTAAGAGATCTTCATCAATACCGGGACTTTAAACAGTGCAGTCTGTCTGTAGGCTCCAGTTCATGCTTCCTCCATGATTTGGAGCAGCAGCTGAGGATGTTTGTCTCCAGCTGACCACACTGCCAGAAGCCCCATTTCACAGGACAAATCACCACCCCAAGCCTAGAACTCCAGTTACTCAAGTCTCTGCATTTTCCTGACACTGCCATCAGTTCTTCTGTCAGACAGCCTGCAGAGAATTAGGAGGGAGAGCTGGAGACAGTAACCTCTTTAGACAACTCAGCTTAACCCCACAGGCACCATGAGTCAGGGCACCACTCCTCCTAAATACAAAGTCCATATACCACAGATGAGCCTTTCCTGAGCAGCCAGAGGATGGGTTTGGGCAATTAACTGCAATGATCCTAGTGCCTGGTAATGACAGAACAAGGCTAAAGCATCATTTGAAGCATTTTTCATCCAGCTGACAAAATGGTTTCATGAGATTTGTTTTGATGGCATTTTGAATCTTATTTCATCAGTATTTTTGAACAGTACCCTTCTTTACTTTTTATAAAGAATGATTTACGTGTACTCTTAATTTCACAGTCTCACAGAGTTGTTCTGACATCACTTGCACAAATGTATGCACACACTTGTATATAATCCTGTAAAAACATAAACATCAATTCATATCTTATTCTGTGTTATTTATTACCTTATTCTATGAAACAACTACACAGCACATAAATCCCAAACATGACTTGGAAACTGTATTTATTAATACCAACAATGATATATTAATAATCATGAGCTCAAGCCTCTTTTCCAGGCTGAGCTGCTTGTAAGGTTTATTCTCAGAATCGTTTAGCCCACACCATACATGTTTGCATGCTTTAACACACCACCTTATTATATTGCTTCAACTACCTACCATTTAACAGGCTGACATCTCTAGTTGGCCAGGAACAAACAAACAAAAAAAATCCAAAGGCATGCTAATGCTTTTCAGACCATTAGTTCTTATAAAATTCAGGCATTTTACAACAAACATGGCTAGAAAATTAAAAGAATACTGTAATAAGATACAGAAATCTATGTTCTATTAGTAACAGGTTTGTGTCTTTAAGCAGAAACAAGAATTCACTGCATCAACACTCAACACCAAATGAAAGCTATAAAATTGAGGGGGATTAAATGAAATCCATCTTTCACTTTTACAAACATTGTCAGAATGCAAACTGTGTGCATAAGATGCTGGAACTACAGCCTTTGTGGCTTGCCTGTCCAGTTCTTGAGGCCAAGACACATCACTGCTGCCTGATGACGCCCATTATCACATTAACATCACGAGGAAAGGAAGGGCATCTACCTCCAGCCTCACTGACAAGATTTTCATCCTGAGCAATCAAGAGGGGTGCATGCAATGATGCAAGGCAATTTTCCACATGGTAATGATGCCATTTTGGGTTTTGCCTTTTTTCTCTGTATTCTTCCCACATACATTTGTAGCTTTGGAGCCTATTGCATCAGTGGTTAGTTTTCCCAGTAATTTTCCATGTCCTTTCTGTAGGCAGAAAGACAAAGCAAATTCCAGGGCCCCTATGCGACCTTGGCTCTTCCTGGCTACCGAAGTTGAGAACAACTCCTCAAGACACATTTTCATAAACATAAAAAATACAGCTGGTACCAAGGTGGAGGGGTGGATGTCCAGAGAAGGGGCTTCACCTGGAGAGAAATTGCATCACCACTTGTCCTCCTAATTGGTGCTTTTTTGTCAATTATGCTAATTTGCTAAACTTATAAGAACTGTACTCACTCCGTGTGGATATGTTTTTGTGGATTTTCTCCATGACTGCCTCTGGAGGCCTCAAAACAAAGATCCACTTTTATATTACCTCCTATATTAATATTATCTTCAAAGCGTGTGTTGCTTCATTTCTAGGTTGAAAAAGGCATCAGTACCGTCCTCCTACCTGAATACCGATCCCACCAAGTACACTTCTGACACTACAGCACCCTTGGTGAGTTCCTGCACTCTCACAAAACTTCTCTTCAAAGAAAAGCAGTCTTAAACCAAATAAATACAATCCTGTTGAAATTGTAAGCAGTGATCATAAAGTTTGTAGGAAGTGAAATACCCTTTGCACTACACGTTAAAGCCACATACTGAGTTCCTCCTTAAATTCCTTCTTAAAACCTAAGGCCAGAGGAAGATGCTCAGTAGAAAGTGAGGGCAAAATGTGTATTTCTAATGCTCTGATCACGTACCTTTATCACAAGTACAGTCCCCAAGACTCTGAGGTCTCTAGTCCAATATTCTGGTCAAAGCAGCGGCAGCTCTAATTAGACCAGACTGCTCAGGGCTTTCTCCAGCCTGTTCTTGAATAACTCTGAGGTTGGAGCTTGCAGCACATTCCTTTAGGAAGCCTACTCCAAAACTGGATTACCCCATGCTGCAGGCAGTTACTGCTACATGGCAAGACATGGAAACTCCTTGTATAAAATGCACATAAATTCTTCAAGATGTTGAAAGAAAAAAGAAAAAACCATGAGCAATCACTATTTAAAATGTTTTGCTTAAAAGCCAATTCCCAAATTCATCAAAAGACTGCTCAATACTTTTAACAGATCACTTATGAAAATTCATGAAGTTGAAATTCAACTAAAAATTCTTGTCTAATTGTCTGCAGATGAAGACAGGTTTCAAATACTAAGGGAGCTTAATGAAAAAAAGATCTTCCTACAACCAAATCCTCTGAAATTAGTAGGAAAAAAATTAGGTTCCCACTGGCAGGCATGCCACTTCCATTCATTAACCTCCCAATTTCAAGTTGGAAATTTAAGTTTTAGCTGTTATGTTGATGAAAGACAAAACTCTCTACAGCACCACTGTGGTCACTAGAAGGTTTATTTTTCAGGTCAAGACTGGAGATAAAGGCAAATAGGTTCTTTTCTGGTGTCAGTCCTTCTGTACCAGCAGCCCATCCTGGGGATTTGGAGGGCTGTGTTCCAGGGCAGAGTGTCCCTAAACTCTGAATTCAGAGATCAGTACTGACCCCTGCATAACCCTTTTGCTGGGTACAAGTCACATACAGCTCCTGCTCAAGGGACCCAGACCACAATCATGCATTAGGAAATGTATCAGTTCAGCACTCCAGAGAAAGATGGGAAAGTAAGGGAAAAGCTCTGTACTTTACTCAGCTCTAATTAAACAAAAATCCCATTTCAGCCCCAGACAATATCTGATCTACAGGCCAGAACCTCAGATGAAGGTAAGTGAACCACAGGAGAAGCACAAACTTCAAGTAGGTTCAAGGAATTATACTTCAAGTTTCCTTGGTTATTTTGCAATTTAAGTCTCCTTATCCAAGCATTTCTTTCTCCCTTCTACTTTTGGGAACAGTTCAAATAAGTCAGACTCATCCACAGTTTTGAGCTGCCACTTGTAAATGAGAGTCCATTTAAAAAATGGTTTAGTTAACAGGCTATAAGTAAAATCCAGCCTTCCTCATCTCTCAAGGAGCAGCATCTACTGCGCTCAAACATAATCCTGTAAAGGATAAACCCACTTCCATTTCATTCATTTATCTTTACCTCCAAAAAAAAGCAGCACTGTTGGTGACAAACTTAATAAAATGGCTCATCTAATCCTGGCCAGCCCAAGCATTAAAAAAAAAAAAAAAAAAAAAAAAAAAAAAGCTTGTGATAATGGCTACAGAACTAAAAGGTATCTTTATTAAGTCTGCATCTGAGAATTTATACGGGCAAGTAGTCCAAAGTAAAAAGAGAAACAGAAAAATTAAACAGTTCAATGAATACATGAAAAACTCACTCATAATGGATTCTTTTCTTTTAAGCTCACCTTTGAAGAAAGGATTTCAGGTCACGTTACTGAAAGGGTGACCACAAAAATGCAATCTCGAAACAGACTTAATCATACTGTTTGGATGCTAAGAGATACCTCTTCACATCTCATTCATTACTTAGGAGCAATGGAATAATGAGCAAGCAATGAAAAAAATATAATGGACACCAAAGGTAAGATCCAGTTTTTGAACACTGGATCATGATTCAAAAGATGAGATGACCAAGGCTTGTGCAGCCAGAGTCACAAGTTGCTTATTTCCCTCTCTGTAAATCACTGAGCCTTTAGACAGTGTCAGCTATCCAAAACCTTTTAAATGTCACTTTAAGATCTTTCAGAGAAATGGTAAACTAATCTAGAAGAATTTGAAGTCTGAGCCAATGACAAAAACCCTCAAAAAGCCCCTAAACCTTAGAGCCTACTCATGGTCCCAGAGTTGGGAATCATGGAGCAGGGAGAACCAGCTTTCTGATACCCAGGTTTCAGAGAGACATCTTGTTGTAGTACATTTCTTGGATTTTCCTGTTCTTTTTCTCGGATATGAAAGACTGCCACATTATTCTCTAAAGGCCTCTGACAGTGGTAAAGCAATTTTCTCCATAAATCATTGTAATGCTAACGCAGCAGTTTACAGACTCATCTTTAAAAGAAAGACTCTGCACTTACTGCCACTGCCAGCAGAGAGAACGGAAGTTAAGCTCTGACAACTGCTCTGTCTGGGGGCATAATAAATGGAAAATTTATTCCTTGGACAATTCCAATAAAATTTAATATACTTGTGAAAACTGTAAATACTTTGTACTTAAGAGAGGTGAGTGCATTAAAAAGTCATTTAGCATACTGAGATACTTGCACATTCATACTGCAAGCATGCTGAAGTCCCCTTGATGTTACACCAAAACTGAGGAGCCTGCAAAAGCAAAGCCTCAAATGTGCCTTCCCTGAACATTCTTCTTGATAATCTATTGTTCTTGAAGAACATAAAGGAAAAAGGAGAAAAGGTTGAAATCTTCCTGGTTTGCCTCCTCATTCCAGAAGGCAGAATTTTTTAGTAACACAACATACGTCTTTTTACAGAACCTTATTAGTCCAGACATCCATAAACATTCTTACCACAAGGCTCTCAGGGGGGTAATGCTGCTGCCCAGTTCCAGCATTTTTTCAGCCTATTTGTACACAGTCTTTAATTACACTTTTCACCCTGTGAGTATAAACCCAATTATATTTCACTTCTAAACATCAATGTTTTGCAAATATGGAATATTTACATCCTTCTCCTTTGTGAACATAAAGGTAAGATATCTTTTTAAAAAAAAAAAAAAAAAAAGCTGTTTAAGACACCAGATCTTTTGTAGTCATCTGTGAACTTCATGTAGGGTTAAAGCCATCAAACTACACACTCTTGTATTCTGTCCATCTGTAATAACAGCTCCTTTAAAAAAACAAACAAACAAAAAAAAAAAAAAAAACACCCAAGCAAACTTAAGGGCAAGGAAATTTACCTTCTGGTCATTTCTATTTTTGTTCCTAAGTATACTTAAAATATCCCCTTAAAATACTTCTTAACAATTTATTAAGACTTACATATTAGTCTTGTATTAACTCTGTATTTAAATCCATTTTTCTCAACAGTAACAACTAAATGCCAAGACATTCTGCCATTTCATCATTGTTTCTTACTGCATGTCCAGGACAACCTTTAAAGATTAGTGTAGTGAACCAAATAAAGAATAAAACTTTTCACAGCACTTTAAAAGCATAATTATACTTTTTAAGTACCTTAATTTGCCCCATCTGTGAATACCTAAAAGCTGCTCTTATTTAGTTTCACAGACTCTCTGAACTTTAAATGATAAAAGAAAAAAGGGTAAACATCACACTGTGTTGGCCAACACCTACTAAGTATAAATTCTCAACTAACAAATTCTGACTTTACAGGAACTGTTTGAAAAGCCAGAAGTCAACAAGAACAATGGCAGCAGCACATTCAGCAAAGCTATTTTACCAAAGCACTTAAGGACATGTTCAAATGTGAATACTCTTATACAGCCTACATGCTAAAACCTCTAAAAATTTCTCAAATGCTTTGATAAATAAAAAGCCTGAGCAGGGGAGAACACTGACTTGGAAACCAAGTTATTTTTCAGTAAAACGCATTCAATTACCGATTCCAGGACTGGCTTGGAAGAAAGCTTCACTGTATCTTCATTGTAACAGTAACACACATACTTTTCAAACTTATATTTCACCCAAGAATTAGGATGCCTTCAAAGAGCAGTGTGATTTACTGTCCTTCCAGCATTTTCTAACCAAATACCACAAAAATGCTGCTTTTGCAGAATATCAAGGAAAAGAAAGGGCAAGGGAGCAAAATCCAATCCATGCTGAAGCTGGTAGCTGAGAAAGTTTGTCTACATTGCAGTGAGATTCCCATCTGCATTTCACTGCAGCTGGTGTGAACCCAATCAGTGCAGGTTAAATATATGTCAGATCCCTGATTACTGTGCTCTGACCTCTGGCTAAGGCGGACATTATACATTCCTGCTACATATTGCAGTAGTTAAGGAATCAATGCTGCTTTAAACAAAATGTGTTCTGCACTGCACCATGCCTCCAATTTCTCCACGGAGTGTGAATTTCTTGGGGTCCCTCACCAAATATTCACACTCTTCTGTCACTGTCCACGTGGCCCCTTTGTAAGACACCAGAAGAAAAGTCAGAAAACGCAAGTTTAATCTATTTTGTCAACATAGCATTTTTCCCAAGACCTCACATAGGGTCTCTTTGGATTTCCAGCTCCCCCTATATAAAACAGGGATGATACTACTTCTCTCAAGAGACTGCTGTGAACAAACATTCACATTAGTGAAATGTGCTTGCTCAAACAGGTCCTGCACATATGCCATGCAGAGACTTCCTAGTTAACGTGTTCCATCATTTCTTCCACCCCAAAGAGCTCCAAAGACAAACTACTACAAATAAGTAAAACTCCCAGGGTAGGGAGAAACAATTTAAAGGTTAGGGCTGTGGCAATTCCCATCCTCTTCACGTGCTCTCTTATAGCCTGATCCTTAACGGAGCTGGTTCATGCACCTGAACTAGAAGGAACTGATTCTGTTGAAAGACAGTCAGAAGCATTTTACCAGTTAGGTGTCAAAACTGGTCCACAGGAGGCCCAAATGAGTTTCAGCAGCAGTACATGGGATGTGACCACGCCACACAGCTGGGATACAGAAGCATTGCTGGAATGGAACTGTTGCATTGGCTTTACAACAAACACCCCCTCCGTGGTGTT
This sequence comes from Sylvia atricapilla, assembly GCF_009819655.1. Classification (NCBI taxonomy): domain Eukaryota; kingdom Metazoa; phylum Chordata; class Aves; order Passeriformes; family Sylviidae; genus Sylvia; species Sylvia atricapilla. Next base: position 8,104,402 of record NC_089148.1, read on the forward strand.
CAGCACTACAAACAGCTTCCAACACCCAAGACTTCAAGCAATCATGACTAAAAACAACTCAGCTTCTTAGTATTTGCCATTGTGGCTGGATCTACCAACAAAGTGGAAAACCATCAGAGATTCTTAAGACTACCAAACAAGATGGTCGATTTTTAAAATGCTAGAACTGCATCACTTACCACACAACTAAGCTAATATGAAGACAAGAGGCTTCGTATAACAGCTGCTGATAGTGGCACCTCAAAGGTTCTGCATTTGGTCTTAACCAACACCAACAGGAATAAAAAAATATACTGAGGTGCCCGAGTGCTCTCACAGATCAATCACAGTCACAAAATTGTCACACACTGGCAAAATTATTTTTGGGAAATATACATTTTTTTTATATATATCAAGAATAACTTGGTTAATATGGGTTATTAGCTCAGCCTCAGCAGCCCACACTGTCAGAACCACAGAGTGTCCTACCTGGATACTATGCTGGAGCCATTGTAGAGGTCACTGGCGTAGGACAGCGTTGCCAGCGGCCGGACTGAATTGTAGCGTGTGAACTTGGATAGACACTCCTGAAACTCATCCAGCTGGCTGGTGGTTCTGCTGTCATCTAGGAACAGGCATGGACATCGGAGAAGGCAGAAACAGAGTACCAAGGTAAACTCAACAGTAAACAAAACCAAACCAAACCAAACCAAACAAAAAAATAATCAAGATATATGTCTCCATGTGATGCTTGTTATTTGGGGAGGATTCTTGGTCAAGACCAGGCTCTCTCTCATCTCTAGCAGGCTCTGAAGGCATTATGAGCTTTTCAGAGCACAAATGAAGCCTCTCCACTGCAATGCTGGGTTAACCTACTGTGCTGACAATCTGCCTAGAAGTCAAACACAATTTTGTAAACTCATTATTTTACTCACATTCAGAGCCTGCGGGCTGTATAGATGATTAATAGAAAAGTTTTAAGTGTATCAAAATACACTGCAAAGGACATGTCTAGTTTTCAACATAGGTGAAGGTATATTCCTTTCCCTGTTCTGTTACAGTATGTCTACATTTGTAGACATTGGTGTCAATTACATTCAAAATACTTTTAGTAAAAAGTACTTCTCTTGTTACTCCAAAAGCTACAGAATCATTTCAGGGATGGAGAAGGAAGACAAGCATGAAACCAGAAGGCTCCCTTTATAAGAAGTTTCGTGAAAATTATGACCTTCAACAGACAAGGTGAAACTGAGCCAGCTTGAATAACGATGATAAATATTCTGTGGGAAATGGAACAGTTTACTACAAAAGTTAAAAGTAAATTGCAGTGTAGACAGTTGAAAGTCACTCACTAAATTCTCAGAAGTCCTAACTTTTCTTGGCAGGAACATAATTTTATTTAAACCATTTTCAATTTTAGTATTTTGTAAATAAGAAAAAATTCCTAACTTACAGCAATGCCTCAAAGGCAAATCTGGACTCCCAATACGATCACATATCCACAAGCCAAACATTAGGTAGGGCCTTCAGGCTTCGTAACAACCCCCCAGATTTGTAACAATTCTCAATCCTTTCTCTAATGCTTCCACCCTCTCTTTTTGCACCAGTGCATTTTAGGGGAACTACAGCTAATGCTGCTGGTTTACTGGTACTGCACACTTCATCTCCTGTTCCACCCCAGAATCCACTGCAGCAGCAGAGAAACCACTCACACACACACACACACACCCCAGAGATCAAATTCCACCCACTAGTTCAGCTAGCCTTATCAGCAGCATAAGGAAATAACAAGATCCATTTATTAGAAAGGCTTGGAAATACCAGGGTGAGAACAGAGAGGTTGATCTATAAAAGCAAAATCCAGCTGTGATTTCTTGTTGGAAAACACAGAATAATAATTTCAGCACTCTGGTAATTCCTTGCCATCAGAAATTGTTATCTCTGTACTTTTAAGGCATTCTGAAGTGTCCCTCATATGCACTTTTTAATGTTTGATCACATAAAGGAACAGTGAAGGCTAGTAATTAGCATGCTTACGGGTACTAGCATATACATTATCCATGTCAGAGGGATGAAAAGGGGCAAAACTAACAAAGTGCTGCTCTAAATTAACATCAGCAGCACCTGACCGCTACAGGAAACAGCTTGAGAAGCAACACAAACATCAGTCAGTGTTTTTCAAAGACACTCTTCTCCTTCAGCACTGTGATAGGAACAAATAGCTGCTATCCTTCTATTTCCCCCCTTTGAAATCAAGCACACAGTCCTCCTATAATTTATTTTCTATGTGTGCCTGGAAAACCCAGTATTATTTCTAAAGACATCTTCCCCATCAAAGTGCAAGCCCATTTGATAATTACAGTAATATTATGTCTCCACTCCCTATTTGAACAGTCAGAGGCACTTCTGGCAAAAAGCTTTAAATCCACATTAAATCCTATTTAAAATGTGTCAAAATGCAGGAATGACTTAGGAGAGGAAAACTTAATCAAGTATTGTAAGTTATTTCTTACTTAGGAGGAAACCTGCACTGGCAAATGCTCCGCTCTTGGTGCAACCGACACATATGAATACAAAAAACCAGTTTCACTGCATTCATATTTATAGTTCCAATTATGAAGAAAGATGCCTTCTACAAGGGAATGCTGGGAAGAGCCCCATTTGTTATCCTTGGTTAATAAGTTTTATTTTTACATAAACACAGTTATGCATCACCAAGACAGCTCTGCATGCATCTCAGTGTGAGCTATGAAGAACTGCATTCTGCAGAGAGCCTGCTAGCACCTAAAAGGGATCTGGCTGGACACATGCAATGCCTCTCCAAACTTTCAGTTACTGAAGTAACCTCCCAATAAGCTGCAATCCTTGTTAAAATCATTTTGCTGTGCACAAGGAGAACCGAGCCAGTCCATGCTCTGAAGCAGGTAGAAGATGCAGATACTTCTAAGAGTGAGCTCCCCTAAGATATGCTGCAGCCTTTATATTTGGAACCATTTCTTAACTAATTTTTAAAATTCCTTTTTATATATTTAAAGAGACTAAAATTAAATTCACGGAGAAGAAAAAAAAACAAAGGTTTCTACCCCAGCAATCCTGCCTTGGGAGGTTTTAAGTTGCAAACCTGCCTTCCAAGGCTATAAGTAAAGCTACTTTGCTGCAGCAACCTGTGCCTGGTTTCCTCTGATCCCTAAGTGAGTCCCCCACCCCGAGGGCTGGCTCCTTTCCTTGCAGTCTGTCACACACCATACGGGCTGCAGCTCAAAGCTTGGTGCTGTAAATCTCTGGTGGGCCACAGTCCATCGCCTGAAGCATTTCTTGCCAAGCTGGTTTCTCCTCCAGAGGGGCTACAAAACAACCCTCCTTGCCCTCAAGACACAGCTATTTGACCCTCTCATTTCTTAAGAGAATCTTGTGTGTAATTAAGACCCATGCATCCAGTAGGCAGCAATTACTCTAGCTGCTGTCGCACTGTTACTCAATTATGAATGAGGCAATCTAGGCAATTTGGAAAACAGCTTCTAATTCTACAATACAAGCCTTAAATCTCAGGTATGCCCCATGGGACAACAGCTATGTTGCACACTCAGCTTCTATAGTCCAAACCATTTGTTAACCAAGACACAATCTAAATAACAAAGGATAACCTCCAAGCGTCCTCTTGCATGCTAAATACAGGAGAATGTATCCATTTCTGTTTATACCATTTAAAACCGTTTATATCTCTGTACCATTTCAATAGCAATGTTTTTAACTACTGGGTTTGTATCACATCTAGTGGAAAGACAACTCAACCACTGCTTTCAGGCATTTTTATCTTCAGAACAGGCACCAGAGAAATTGTTTATCGTGAGTGTTGCCCTTCACAGTAAGGAATTACTACAAAGCAATATATGTGCCCCTTCAAAGTGACAGGATTAAGTTTGCCAAATTTAGCAACTTCAAAGATTGGTCAAGGTTAGCAAAACAGGATGATCTGAGTAACACAAATACGTATAGCCACGTTCCCATGCAAAGAAGAGTAAGCTGCCCTCTCAAAAGCAAGCCTTTTCTGCAAGAGGTACCTGGCAGCAGAAGTGGAACAGCACTCAAGAACTCACCTGAGACACGTGTCATCCTGGTGGAAAAATAGCACTGCTCGAGGTCCTCAAAATGAGCTGTGAGGCGCTTGCGTCGTGAGGCCAGCGTGCTGTTGTACCACGGCTGCTTTTTGGTCTGAGGGGAGAAGGGAGAAGGCTCTGAGAACACTTCAGAAAGGTAAAAGCCAGGCCCAGGTTTCACATCTGTAAATTTTACCCAATTATAAACAATTATATAATATGTGCAATAGGTTAGGAGTTTAAAATGCCAATAAATGTAGACCCTTGGCACTGTCAACAGTTATTTCTTAGGGTCATATGCTGCACCCCTTAGCATAACAAAAACAAATCCCTGCTTTTAGACAGTTTTGTTTCCTGAACCTTAGTAAATTTAGTGATTCTTGCCTCACACATAGGACAGGCAATCCCAACCCTCAGGGAGTCCTGTCTTGAATTTATACAGATAGACAGCATAGGCCAACTTCCAGCTTCACAAATCAAACAGACTGTACAACAAAAAATCCCTGGCAGACAGCTCATTAAAGGAGAAGGAGGTGTTTATTTTAATGAGTTAGTTACTGAATTACTTCTTTCGAAGCAACTCAGTAACTCTCTGTAAAACTAAGCAAATAAAACAGCAGCAAAAGACAGCATGAAGTTCAAAGGTTAATTGAAAAGAAGTTCCTGAAGCTCATCATTAAAGCCATTTCCCAACCTACCCAAACAGTAATAGTGAGATGTAGGAGCAAAGGATTTAAACTACATAAGGAATCTTTCCTGCTGAAGCAAACACAGAAAATGCAGTACTCACCATTTTAATCACGGATGATGAAAAGGAATGAAACCCTCTGCTATGTAAGAAGCACAAAGAGCTCCTTGCTTTAGATTCTATTTAGGAAGTCTCACACACCACATTCTCAACGCTAAATTTTTAAAGATTTAAGAACCATCAAGCTCCCTAATGAACAATGTCTCTGAGCACATACAAGGCCCGTAATGCTACTCAATGGCACGAACAAAACCCACTTCATGTACAACTCCTCCTCAATCCATGCAGGGGAACAGCCTGTCCTCATTACAGCCTCCCACCAAGACAAGGAGAACAAAATAAGTTTACAGCCTACTCAAATTTTGTTTGTACCTGTATGAAAAGCAATCTAACATCTCAGGAAAAAAGTAAACCCCAAGCAGTGAAACCTCCAAGCCACTACTTCCCACACACCGACATTGTGGCTCACACTTGCCTGTGAAAGCACCCATGGTCTTCACAGCTTGTTTCATCTCAAAAGCAGCTCCAACCTCAACACACGACACTGGGAAGTGCTCCTACATCAACACCTTTCAAGTGCCACTTTCTAAAATTTTACATCTTTAAAAAACGCTTTATAGAACACTTCAATAGTGTTCTATAATACATAGAACACTATTCCCATAATTTTTGTGCACCAGCCTGCAATATCTCCTCAGCACATCATTAGTGATTTGGGCTCAAGACAACTTCAGGCAAAGAACAATCATTTCAGTCTCAAGTTCAGGCAAGCTGCCTGAACCATGACGAGTGACATAACACAACCCCAGGCCTGATCTGCCAAAACCCAGACTGAGATGGAATCAATCAGGTGTTTGCCTGCTGTGCCACTACCTGCTGCATCTCCCAAGGAAGATCTTGTGGAGCAGGTCTCAGGTTGGCATGTGGCAATCCAGCTGTGCTGAGAACTAAGCAAGGGGCACTAACCCACAGCCATCAGACCACCCCCAGCCTGCTCAGATTTTGCCAAAATCCAGATATTCGGTTTCTAGAAATCCGGCTCCCTACCTACTTTCTAAGCAATACTGGGCAACAGGAGGAAAAAAAATTAGGGAAGATAGAAAAGATACTCAAGCAATTTTTATTCAATGGCTGAAACTACTACGGTTGCCCTAGCTGATGATGTCAGTTTGGATTCCTCTGTTACTAGGAGTGATTTTACTGCCTGAACTCCATCAGAGACTCTAAAGAGTACTCTAACAAGTGTGAAAAACCTTCTTAGCTGCACACAAGCTCCTTACTTCTAGCAGAAAAAAGGTACTGCCATTAAATACTACCTGCAGAATTCCCCAGGGCCTAAGTGACTTGTCCACTATTTACTTCTGAAGCTCATCTTCTGGAAGAGAACTGTCCTAGTGTTTTGTGGTATATAAATTCTTCCCTAACAACATGTTTGTGGGCAATGCACAAAGTAATTATATTGTGAAAGGAAAGCTGTGCTGTCCTTCCTAGATAATTCTTACTGCCAGCAGTGCCCAACATACGATTCTTGCTGTGACTGACAATTAGGGAAAACCCTCACAATTTAATTTATATTCTTAAAACTGTTTTTGTGGTGAAGTCTTGCTGAAATTAGACTACCTTTGAACAGAAGTGTTTAGCTTCCAGGTTCCCTTTGAACTCCCCATCCAAACATATATTAAAGTTTAATTTGAAAATTTGTACTTGAGAGCACAGATCTTGCACTCTTGAGGAAAAGAAATCACATTTGAGGACAAAAAAGATTATTCTCACACAAATAAGGCTGTCATACAGAATGACTAGAAAGTCTAAGTTGTTTGTTTTGTGAGCTCACCAGCAGGATAGCTATGCTATTAATTTTGGTTTTGAAATAGGAAGTACTGAGACAAGTAATGTCACTGGAGACCAAATACACAGTAGCACATCAGAGTCCTGAACAAAACCCCCATCTACACTACACCCGCCCTCTGAAATGTGGAAGAACTACAACTCTCTGCTCTAGCAAAGACCTAAAAAGACCAGAGGAGCAGACAAACAAGCGTGTTCCCCACAGACTAATAGATGGAATCTTCTAATTGCCAATTAGAATACAGCTGTATGCAAACATATATGTGCACCAGCTCAAAAATCCAGGTCAAATAAGATTCCATCACATAAGATCCAATAGCACTTTGACCTGGTGATTTACCAGTTTCTTGCTGGAGTGTGCTGGGGTGGTCCACCACCACCAGAGAGCACCCAAGGCACAGCTGGAATGTGCCCAACAGTCCATCAGAGCAAATGAAAACTGCATAACCTTTCTGGAGCTGTGAGCTGGGTATGAGTGTCAGCTCCCCAGCCCAGCTGAACCCCTCCAAAGTGTGCAAGACTACAGAAGTGCTCTTCGGAATTCAGGAGGCGCTACAGATCAGACAGTTTGGAGGCTGCCTGCCAAACAGCTCCATTCTATATGCAGCTTTTTAGCCTCTATATGAATCTATAATGCTTTGTAAAAGGCCCTGATGAAGACAAATGACATAACTGAGCCTGGAGATTATTTTATTGTTTTGAAAGTTAATCTTCATCTACAGCTACTTAAGCCAATGCAAAGGGTCAGGGATTTACCTCCCTTCCCCAGTGCTGCCCACATGGGAGATTAAGAGCAAACTACATCCCCTCTTCCATGGAAGAGTTAGCTTTAAGAAAAAAGTCAGATATCTAAATATATTACACCAGGGGCATCTCACACAACTGGGCATAATCACTCCTACAGCTGCAGTTCCCTACACAACCAGTTAAGAGCATTTTCAAGGTTCCAGTTGACCAGTACTCTGGAGATGGATGAAAGTGCACCTCAACCATGCCCAAACTCCACATTCACCCCCGCCCCCATCCTTCCCTTGCAGACATTTATGTATTATCTTACCTGAGAACTGCCACTGAAGCCTGGAGGCTGGCTATACTCGGTGGAGTCGATAATACTACTGCAAAAATAAAAGAAATAGTCTGCTTAAATCACTGCACAGCCATCCTTTATAATTTTTAACCTGTTTGCTATTCCCTCCTTGACACTCTGCAGCATGCTTGCCTTTGAAATCCATTTTACAGACAGGGAACACAAGGTTTTATTTTGTTTGGGGGTTTAGGAGAGATTTTTTTAATACAGAGTTTTCCTAGAGCAGAATGCTGTCACACACAATTACGTGTAGTGCAGTCAAATAACTTCTAATTAAAATGCAAAAGCATATCCTTCATATAAAATATGCAGCACAAGACATTCTGATAATAACATGCTACCACTGGATTTCAATTCCTTAAAAAAATAAAGAAAATAGAGAAGTCTAATGCTCTGGCATTGGAATCAACACTGGAAAGGAAAAAGCTAGAGAAATCAGTTTAAGACCGACACTAGTTTAAACAGGCAATTAAGGAGATACAGAAATAACCTAAAAAAATACTGACAGCCAGGATTGCTATTATTAGAAAATACTACACCATATTATAGTATCTAAAATGACACAACATACCTTTTAAATCACTGCTTTCAAAACATAGCATAGACCTGCAAACTAACAGAATTTAACTTCCAAAACTGCAAAAAGATCTCCTGATTCCAGCAGAAAACAGGTGGTTCAGTGCCCTTGGACATACAGGCAAAAAAATCATCTCTCACAGTAAGACACCAGAGACAGATTAAAGCACATTTATCACTCAAATTTCATATACTTCCAGGACAGGTAAAGATTAGCATACAAGAACGCAATTTTATTGATTATGCAAAACACACTATGAAAATCACCATGATTTGTTTCTAAAAAAATCTTTTCAACTGCTTTGCTTCTGCTACGTCATTTGACATGGACAGAGGAGAAACAAGCTGGGATCATTGTTCTCATTATTCTCAGTCTTTCTTATGAGAGAACCTTAGATTTTAAGCATTGCCTGAAAAAGCCACAGGTTTCCTTAAAAAGCCTCTAGAACACTGCTGTAGGTCTTAGCTTTGTCAAAGATAACTGTACCAATTCCTGCTTATGTAACAGCTGACAGAACATATGTGTAAACTTGAGAATCTTGGCCATAAACAAATTGGTTTGTTTGAAATGCCAGGCAGGGCACCTGTAAGTTTGGAAGAATCACTGGCACCAGTGCTTAAATATTTCTCTGAATGTTTTCAAGCTCCCCTGGAAGTGGAGTGAAGTGAAAACAGAAGAGGAGACATAACCACTGATGAGACTTAAAAAATTACCTTGGAAAATGAGATTGATTGGACTTTTGTTCCAGGCAAGACAAAAGCCATTAACAAAGAAAACCTAAGGGATAAAAATCATTATTTGCAGAAGCTATTGTAAGGGAGAAAACAGCAGAGCCATTTCAGGCATGGTTGGGGACAATGAACTTTAAATTAGAATGTGGCTGCATGAAATAATGAAACATGGACAGCAGATCCTGCCAGAACTGCAGGACTAACACAATCAGCTAGAAAGCAATGAAAAAGTACTCCACTCTGAGACAGGTACAGTGGCAATTAACAGCAAAACACACAGAGTCTGGTCTCATTTTGCTGCAGGTTGTCTGGTGATGTAAAGCCTTCAAGAGTGTAGACGTCATCCCCCTAACCAGAGCACCATTTCAAAGCCATTTCTGTGCAGTGCCTATAGATGAGTTAACTCATATAAGCTTGAATGTTTTTCCTTGCAGTAAACAGGAAGCAAGTAATCAAAAAATTACAGAAGTGCCCTCCAAGTTGTTTTTTAAGAGATGTAACATTAGGTTCAGTTTGGAAATTCAGCTACACTGATATGGCATTTAAAAACCCAGAACAACAACAATAAACAAGGCAGCCCACAGACTATAAAACCCATTACAGGGATGGGAGGAGGTAATTAGAACAAATGGAGGATCAGGTTTTCAATACCTGAACCAGAGTTACCAAGCAACTCATTTCTAGATCAGAATTTTCCCTCCGACTCCTATTAGCGATAGTTTGTTATTGCTATTAGTCCTGGATAACATCACAGAGAAGCTGCTTACTCCTGTCTTCTGTTTGCACCATTTACTGGGAGCAAAAATAACACACACGCTCCTGTTCAGAAAAGCCATACACAGAACTATTTGTTCTCTTCCCTTATTCTTCCCCTCTTGTTCTCTATTAGTATAGGAAGCAATAGGCAACACTGTAAACAAGCACTGTGCTATTACCCAATTTAATGTTTCATCACACCCTGTGTAGGCACAAAACAAAACACGTGTTTCTTGCAGCCAAGGATGTATTAAACATCATAGCTGGGCTAGGTTGTTTTGCTAAAGAGTTGCTGAAGGAAGCTGAGGGAAGGCAAAGTAATTTCACATTTTGAAGATGTTAAGAATGGCGAGGAAAAAAGCTACAAACAAAGAAAAGAAACAGAAAATTAATGAAGCAAACCTGTGATTTAGAGGAAGCAGATGAATAAGGGCAAGTCACCAGAGACCAGATAAAACTGAATTCCAAAGAACTCTATTTTCTTGAACTTTAAATTCAAAGGTTAAAGAAGTTTTCTTCCTCTCAGCACTAGTCTGTGACAACCTTGTAATATTTATAAGGCACATTATTCAAGTGTTATACAATTATATTTCATTAGCAGTGTGTTAAGTATGTTAAGTTATATTTCAATTTAAATACATCATTTAAATTCACTTATAAGCTAAAGAGTCTCTGTAAATTCAGTATAATTTTAACATGGAAGGGAATCCATTCCAAACTATATTTGTATTTCACTCTTAGTGGTTTTTGTGGCATCTATAAAACGCACTCTGGAGATTAAATATTTCAGTTAAGAGAAGTGAAAAAAATCAGCATATTTCATATCAGCTGTTCTGCAGCATTCTTGCCAAGGAGGAATGTTGTTGAGATATTCTTCAAAACTTACACTTAATGTTGAAAATAAAATTAATTTCAAGTGGTAGACCTTCCTGGAATCTAACTTCTGGTAATTCACACCAATGCAATTACTTGAATTATATACAACTGTCAAGATGGGGTGGGGATAGAAGTTGCAGGAGTAACTTCTGGCAACACCTGATGCCTGTTCAGACACTTCCTTCACATACTGATTTCTCTTCTACCACTCAAGGCTACTTCTTAACGCAGGAATGTCACCAAGAAAAAGATAAGGGGTCTTCTAAAGCAGAGAGAGAGAAAAAGCTGATCTCACATTCCCTGGAGAACACCTAAATATCCTATTATATCACACCCCTGGCATGTTGTACCAGGAGGAAAACCCCAAAGTTCAAGACACAACCAGACAGGCAGGTAAGAAAGAGCCCATGGTCTTTGCACCCACCATGGCTCCAACCCACTGCCACCTCCCGGCAGACCCCAGGAGAAGCACATCAATCCTACAGGGATCACTACAGGGTTTTTTTTATACCATCTTACATCTTCAAATGCAAGAACTGAGATTGATTGACCCCCTAGGACACAAAATAAATAGGCATAAAGGAATATTAAGAAATTCTCAGTAGAATGAAACCAGTGTAGCTCTCACTGCAGACTGTTCCCTTCTAAACTCTTTTAGTAAAACTCCTGGGCTTAAAACGTTATTCCAGCCTTCAAGAGATAAAGTTCTTTGGGGGCTTGTTTATTAGCTGAGCTCAAGTAACAGAAATACATTTCTATTCATAAGTACAATCTCCTGATAAAAGAGAAAGGTTTCTAGGCCTGAAGGCATCCAACATGTACCAAACTGAGCCCGATCAGCGCTCAAGTTTACCCCAAGCATCAGTGCCACAGAGCAAAACCACTCTATTTAATAGCCAATAACAAGAAAAGTAGTAGAACCTGACAAGAATCTCATCAGTTTCACAAAACTGCTTCTTGGCAAAACAGCAATAGTCCATATCAAGAAACAAATCTGCACCCAAAAGGAATTCAAGGAGCAGTGAAGAGCTGAATTAGAAATGCTGTTCCCATTCATTGTGACCATATTCCTGTCCTTCCCCTCAGAGGCAACCAGAGCTTCTTAGAAACATGAGAAATGCTGTTCTCTTTGTCCAGAAATAGCATCTTGGTAGGAAATTCTAGCCAATATTGCTGGGTTCCTCCCCACAGCACTGTGTCTAAGTCTCTCTGGGGGAAGAAATCTGATCATTTGTTACTTCTGAGCTATTAGATTTAGAGCTGCTAACTGTAAAAAAATCCACCAGTATAGAAAATGACAGTTTAGAGAACTCAACTTCTAAGAGATAGCAGACATGATCACTTAATAACACAACTTTGCCCCGTTGAAATTAGAGCAAAATACACATCTGTGAAGTAGAGCACTTCAAACTCTGGCACTTACAACTTGGATACAAGAGGCATCTGCAATATTATCATCAAGAAACCAGACTGTGCAATATTCCAGACAAAAATACACATAGAACTATGTTATTAGAAAGGCATTTCATTAAATCAAAACAGACGGCAGATTAAAAAATAATCAATAGGCTGTACATTTCAAATTTTGATCTGAGCCCATACCTTTAGCTATGTGTGCTGATTAGGGAAGCCAGAGCACTCCAATACCATAGAAAATTAAGACCTTTCACAGGCCAAGCAGGACTGCACAAAGTTCAGAAAAGGTAACACATAAATAACAGTAATATTTTTTTCCATAGCAAAGGCTTATGACTCAAGTTTACTAATTCACATGACATTTAAAGCTATCGGTTTTCCATGGCATCTGATTCAGAGCAGATTCTTCATCTAAATGCAGGCTCACATGGTTTTTCTTCACTTCTTTGTTCACATAAAGTTTATACCAATTAGAAACACAATAGGAAAATACTGTACAGCACTCAAAAAACAGTTGTGCTTGTGTTTTGGGCATTGCTTGGAGAGCACTAGCAAGTAGAGTGCAACATGTACAGCTTGAAATCCAAGTTGAGTTGCAAGCTGCATACCTGTGTGAAGGTGAGGGAGCCTCAAACTGTGGCACTGTGCTGTCCTCACTGACCGGGGAGTACAGGCCACTCATCTCCTGAAACAGAAATCACATTACAACACAGCTGACAAGAAATGTATGCCTAATACACGTGTTCACAGAATACTGCTGTTTTTCCGCACAGATAACTAACTGTGTCTACATTCACCCAACTCTTAAAAATCTTTACTATATCTGACAAAACATTGATTTTCTTCAATTTTTTTTTCAGCTATCATTCGAAGCGGGTTTCAAAAATCCTACAGGTGTGATGCTCTGTGCTTCAAGAGTGGCAGTTTTGGAGCTTCTACTCAAAAAACCCCAAGAGATTTGGTTACCTTCCAATTGCCTCTGACCCGGCGTCTCCCTTAGACACGGCAGAACAAGCAAACTCTAACTGCATTTGTGAGATACGTGCAAACTTGTCTAACAGCCTTCACAACTGGAAAGTAAAGCTGGATATGGGTCATGGCAAGAACACAAGGCAGCAGGGCAAAGGTGGCGCCACAGACTTAAAAGAGAATCTGTCAGTCCTCTGTGGGACAAGTGCACAAGAGATAAACTTTGCACATAAACTTGGCTTTGTCCCTTCCAGACTAAGGCACTGCGTGTACCCAGTATGAGACTGTCTTTCATCTGTTTGGGAAATGGAAGCTATGCAGGATGCAGCAGCTCATTAGCTGAGGGGCAAAGTGTTCTCAGGACAATTATTACTTGGGCTTTCAAATTCCCACTAGGTGCCTATTAGTTGGTAGGTAGAAAGAAGGATATTTGTGACTATAGAGATCCCAGGCTTTAGAGGTCAGAGCCAAGGTCACCATGACACCCCAGGAATACAGCCCAGCTGCAGCCTACTGAAAGGCCTGATTAAAGAGCAGAGAAACAGGTAGCTGGATGCTCTTTGAGAGATCCCACAGCTTTTGGGAACAGTTTCTCCTAGATCTCAAGACTTATTTTACCAGTCTGAAGAAAACATGCTAAGATATATTTATTTCACCGAAGCTGAGAAACATTTAGAAAAAGAGGTCCAAGCAAATTCCAAATAGGTATCAGATAAACGGAAAATCTTGCAGTTGTCATCATATTTATGTTTTGCTAATTCATCATCACACATATTAACTGCATGAAGAAATTTAAAAAAATATTTTTGGAGGTAGTTTGGAACACATGCTGACTTGCTCAAGATGAGCAAGAAGCAGACCTGCAAACTGATTCCCAAGACGCTTTAAGCGAATGGTATTTTGAGTGGTGGCAGTCTGATATATTCCTGAAACATCAGCTTCCTACTGCAAGATTAAACACTGGAATGGCTAGAGGGAAGGACCAAGAGGAACCTAGACTCATTGAAGACATAGGGATTGCACTAATGGGGCTACAAACTCTTGGAGAATAATTCTTAGCAAAAATGTCAAGAGATTCCCATTGTTAAGGAATCAAGAGAACTATACCAGGAGGTAGCAAGAATCAGTTTTGACATGAAGCAGGAGCTGGTTTTGTTCCTGCCCAGTCTCTGCATAACAACCCTCTTCTGAATCCCCAGCACTTCTCCATTTTAAAACTTATATGCTGCTAAGATTTAAACAGCCTGTGCAAACAGCCAGCAACGTACAAAATCTTAAGTTCTGATCAATATACCAGCTGCTGATTTCTAGCAACTACTCTAAAATACTTACTACCAACACAAAGAAATGATTATAAAAGAGCTACCAAACTGAAGCCTGCACACATCAACTAAATGAACAAATTAAAGAAAAAGCATCATCTGTTCATTTTCCCATTACTGACTTAAATGCCATACATTTAACCCAGCAGCCTCACAGCAAGGCAGACAGCTTGATGAAAATGAAAAATTGCCAGAGTCAGAACAATGTCTGGGCACCTCACCTCTACCCGTTTAATATCTTCTTCCAGAACACTTAGCTCCTTCTGGATCTGCTCCAATTGCTGTGGATAAGAGAATGGGAGAAGTCTAAATCAATCTGCACTGCACCAGCACCAAGATAAATTACAATCTTTCCAGAGAGGAACCTAAACTATCTTCGCTGGTGTGCTACACCAGGCAGGAAGTTCAAATGCACAGATTAACATAAGTGTGCACACAAATCACATTCAAGACAAAGCTGTTATTTTAAAACAATGCAAAACAAGAGCAGGAGGTATTTTGATGTCAATCACAGAGACCCACATTATTCAAAGTAAGACTATTATGTTCCTCTAACACGTCTCAGAGAAGGTGTAACTGCTTTGCAAACACTAAGTATAGAATCACAAAGTGGTCTGGGTCACATGGGTCCTTAATGATTATCTCATTCCATCCCCTGCCATGGGCAGGGACACTTTCCATTAGACCAGGTTGCTCTAAGCCCAGTAAACTCTGGCCCTGAACACTCTCAGGGATGGGGCAGCCACACGTTCTCTGAGCAACCTGTGGCCAGGGCCTCACCACCCTCACAGGGAAGAATTTCTTCCTAATATCTAAACACACACTCTCACTTTAAAACCATTCCTACTTGTCCTGTCACAATTAGAAAAAAACACAATGAAAGACAATGATCGTTTCACCCTTCAACTAAATACAAAATGTTTTTTTAAAAGGTATCAAGATTAATTCTCATCTTAGCTGTTAACCTGTCACATGCCAATTTAAACTCTGTCATTAAGTTTCTGGATTGGAAAAAACCAGTTATGACCAGAGCAGGATTTGATCCTAGTAGTGAGAAAGCATCACATGGTATCAAGGTATCACTTCTTCCAAAGGTTGGATACTTACCTTGGATTACACCATAAATTCCAGTCAATTTGAGGGCTATACCTGAAAGGGTCAGCAGGAGACTTCCCCTCTCATCAGGCAACACTTCCTTTCCCTTCTTTGTGCCACATGTAATAATATCTTCCAGGTTTTTAGCCTGTCAGCAAGCTGGCCTCACTCACCTCAAGCAACTGAAGCCACAGACTTGACAACTGTTTACACCTAAGCAAGGACATCATCTCCTTACCTGCTTATTCAGCAGCTATGTCCCACCCAAACACCCACAGAGCCTAAACTCAGCCTTGCAGGGCTCAAACACACACACACACACACTCCTCTAGGTCAGAGCTCCTGACAAAACTTAGCTCAAGTGCAAGTCTGGGTCACTGAGACACAGAAATGTAATAAATACACGAAGAACTGGAAGTCTACTTGACTCTCCTCAGCTCCCAGTTTTAGGAAGTTACAGATTACCAGCCATGTGGCCTGTGACCAGAAGCATTTGCTGAGTTAAGTCCACTGAAAGCTTAAGTACAACACATTCTCCAAAGACAAAAGAAATTTTTGTACTTTAAACTTTACAACAGAACATTTAATTGCCCAAATTCAAAGTTACTAATTTGGCAACACATATTACTCTTAATATGACGTATTCCAAAGAATATCTGGCAAGCTACTCAAAGACTTATTCACTCAAGTGCTTAAGTTTGATCCTTTAAGTGTCAGAAGGTTTTGTTTAAACAAAAAGCACAATTTAAACCTCTCTTACAGTAAAGCATTCCAAATTTCTGTGTGCTCTGCATTAAATAATCCAGCATTTTAATTTTCCTTTTAAAAAACACTAACAAAAGCTTCTGTCTCTGAAAACAGGAGAACAAAGGCTGCGTCCACACCTACTTCTAACATGGCTGCTTCTTTGAATGAGATGCCATTATAAATGTGTCCTCATCTCTGTACTCTGAAGGTTTCAGTTTACATTTAAATTGAGGCACAGACAGCAGAAGTTTAATGGTTTAGAACTAGACTTCCACTGTTAATTTACAAATCACTACACCATAACAGATAATTCCATTTTCACTTTTGAAACCTACAGCAAGAATAGCAGGTGGTGCTACAGCTCCAAGATTAGTGGTAAAGTTAACTGACACTTGCACAGCATGGGTCCTGCCTGAATTCAGCTCTAGAAAATGCCATTAGTCCTCCAGATTCATAAATCCCATTTAAAAAGAAGTCACAAACCCACTGACAAGTTCCAAAATTACAGTGAGGAAATCAGCTGTTCTACAATGTACTGCCTCACAGCCAAACTGGACGTCTGAAAAATAATTGATAGTTGGTGACATCACATAAACAGGATCCTTTTTATAGGAACAAGAGCAGAGACCTTTTATTGGCCACCTTTCATTAACTATTGCACAGAGCCAAGAGCATGAGATATGGATTTTATTTACCAATTCTTCCTTCTAGTTACAACCTACCATAAACTTACCCAACAGCAGAAACACTAAAAAGCAGGCAAGAGTGTTTCATGTTTCTTTTAGGAGGAAGCCTTCTCATGCCATCAGCATAAAATGAATTAATGTCCACACTGAAACCTTCAGTTTTTTGGTATGTTAGTTTAAGTGTTTTAATCTATCAAAGACCTTCAATCAATCCACATTCATTCCAATTAAACTTTGAAAAATTAGAATACTGATTTATAATGGCCAGCCTTCGAGGGACATTTAAGGAAAGCTAAATGAATTATCGTGCTTGCAGTATATCCAGATTTAAGGGCCCTTAATTTAATTTTCACTGTTGGGCACAGAAAGCAAGCCAAGTCCTGTCCCAGCGATGGGCAGAATCACGCCTGTCAAACTTTAGATTAAGTCAGCAAAAGCACTTCTAATGAACACTGAAATGTATACTTAGAGAGATGCACATACTATAAACTCTATTTTCAGACACAGATACTTTCCTGGAAATAAAAAGGCCAGTATGGACAAGGAGGAGATCCTTAACTCAGTGGTAAAACCTCAATTTCAACTCCAGTGAATGAACTACAATAAGCAGGTGTGTAACATTCTGGTCCCATTTTTGACATATGGGCATATATACAAAAGAAAAGCTGTGAGTTCAAAACTTTTTAATAATCCTGGGAAAGGGCTTCAGACATTCAAGTCAAGAAGCCACCAAGAACTTACACAGTGCTGAACACCAGATCATGGTCATTTTGGTTTTGGATGGCCATCTACTAACAAGCCTATCTGTTTTCATCCTGGA
Organism: Sylvia atricapilla; assembly: GCF_009819655.1. NCBI lineage: Eukaryota > Metazoa > Chordata > Aves > Passeriformes > Sylviidae > Sylvia > Sylvia atricapilla. Next base: position 8,122,156 of record NC_089148.1, read on the forward strand.
GCTTCCTGTTTTTTTCCTGGAGGACGGGCCCCTGGGGAGGCAGCAACTTCCTGCTTTGTGTTTGTATAGCAGGGCCAAGAAGCAGCCCTGATTGGGTCTCCTGGTGCCAGTTATAAGTGTTTGCAAAAAAAACTAAAAGCTCAGCAGAGGCTCCAAGTGCCACAGACACAGCCTAGAAAAACGTGCAAGAGAAGTAGCCATAGACCCTTGACCAAATGTCTTTCCAATTCTAGAAAAAGCACAAGCAAAGAACAACAGGAGCTGTTTTCTACAGAAATACTGCAAAACCAGAAACACTATTTTTAAAAGCAGCCGAAACAGAGCATCTGGATTCACACTTTTTGGAAGCTCACAGGCCATTTTATGTTCAGTAACACACCTTCCAGGCTCTGATCCAGACTCCCTGTGCAGTCATCACAATATACACCATAGATCCAGAGAAACAGATGATACTTTTACCAGAGGGAACATCATTTTCCCAGACACACAAAGCCATTGCACCTACCAGGATGAGCCAAAAATTATCCCCCGCTCACCCAAGGAGGATAAACCAGGTAGTCACTGTAAATAAACCCTTAATTCTGTCCTGTAGCTTCATCCATCCAACATCACTATCTTCCTACTTCCTGTTCTTCCACCAAGTACTGCTTTAATAAACCACAGTGTAAACTTCACTATCAACAGCTGAAACTTTTCTAAAGGTACCCAGTGAAATTAATTTCTATCTGTAGAATTCAATACCTCAATAACAATACACAATAAGATCAGTTTCTCTCTCTGGAAGTCTTGTCTGTCTCTGGGGTTTCTTTCCATTATTGCTTTGGATGCAAAGCCTTTTACAACATAAAGGACAACTATGGCCTGGAGGTAATCTTGAGACCTTAGAGAAATTTTAGTCTTATAAATTCATTGCAAATATCACATATTTTGACAAAATACCTCTCTGTTACAATGTCTTTGGACAACTAGAAGCAGGTGCGAGACTTTTGTTGGTATGAAGACAAGAACACCTGAGCCTCCACAAGCTTCATTAGTGAAATGTGACATTAAAGCCTCTTAAACATGTGGACAGTCCATCTATAACACATTTATCTGCTGAGAATATTTCTCTTCTCTGATCAATACTTCCTCCAAATGATAAATGTTTCCTCGTAACTGGGGAAGAGCTAAAAGAAAGGCTGGAGAACATCCAGGTTGTTTAACACCGAGAATTCCCAAAGACAGGAGAAAGGAGATGCCAGGCTGATAAAGTATGTTTCATATCTTGAATATTCCTCTCCCTCATTTAAATCCTATGGTATGGAAGAAATACGCTCTGAAAGCTTAGTGATAGATCCTGACAGAAAAGCCTCATGAGATAAGGACATCTGAGGGAGGAAACAAAGCAGCCTAAACAATTAGACTAATTGCCTTAGAGTCTAATACACCAGTAGTAGGTGCCACTCGGCTTCTTCTTTCTTTGCAAGACCTTGCCAGTGCAGCAAGGAGAGCCAGCTGTTATACACTGATATCACTAAGATAACTCTTAGTTTGTTGCTTAGTTTACATTCTCTGTATCCTTGGGCTTCTTATCACTGCTTCTGGAGCTCACATCTCTCATTCAGTAACTCAGAAATACAAACAGATTTAAAATACCAGGTAAGCACTGTGGATAGGGACCAGACTACTCTAGCTGTAAATTCTCCTCAGCAGTCCTGAAATGTAATCAAGACCACATGAGAACAGAAGAGCATGACTGATTTCTGGTTCTGTCACCTCCTCTTGCTACTCATTAGTTCACCCATGTATACACATGCAGAACATAAGGCCTGACAGGTGAAGTGATTAGCACAAGGTAATGATATCCCTGGAGAATTCATGCTTATAATTCCCAGCAACTACCCCACAAAAACTTCTCTTATTTTTAGTATTTAACATTCGAGAGGGCAAAGAATGATGATGATTCTGAAATGCTGAGCAGGCACCCAGCGCCACAAGCCTGAGACACTTCAGGATTACTTTTTTTTCCCAGGATGTTTAGCAGCTAAAAACCAGCCTTATGCATTACCAAACATGAAAGAGGCCTTGTTAGACACAAGACAGTTAATGTCACATTATTAGAAAGCAAAAGCCCATAGAACATAAAAATGAAGTGACATCTGCCAAGGGAAACATGAATACACCCAGAGAATAGCACCTGTGTAAAACCTGATTTGTGATACTAATCATCAAGCTCTGTATTCTCCTTCAGTAAGCAATGGTGCTGCTGTAGAAGTACCTACAGGTAGCTGAGCTAATAATATTTTAGCATAAATTATCTATATGATACGTATAGTGGTGTCTGTTTGGAGACACTGAATCCTGACCTAGACAGTTAGAAGGCCTCTTTTTTAAAGTACTGAACATAAAAGTGGGAAGAATTAATTGATATAATCAGCTCTCTCACAAAGTGTTCAAGATGAAGGAACACGTGAACTTTTAAAATTAGCAAAGTTAAATTTGCAAAAGCATTTAGGCAACACATGTATGAAGGCAAGAATTTTAAAAAGTCACAGGCTGCTGCATTTAGTTTCCCTGGAAAATAGTAATAAACACACACCATCACCAAGACATAATATATCATTATTAAACTTGACCTTCCAGACTTTTTGGGTTCTTAATTTCAACAGAAGAGGATGCTGGATTAAAAAAACATGCAGAGTGTGCATTCAGTTAACTGTGCACACATATGGAAAGGCACTCAGCCATGCTAAGCTTGCCTTAGGGACATCTTACTGTTGTGAAGGATCAATACATTCCTCCCCTCCAAAACTATCTGCTGTTTGTGAAAAAGTATTTTTAAGCCCTAGCCATTTGCTTTCAATCTTTTCTAAGGTAAGACTTCTTTTTCTATTACTATTGCCAAGGATTTGGGTTTGTTGTTTTTTTTTTTTGCCATATTGCTCTAGGTCAAAAAGAAACAAAATTCATAAACTTCAAAAGAAAAAGGACTTGTAAACAGCTTTGTGCAAAAGCATGCAGTAAATTCCAGCTTGAAAGATCAACATTTTGAAAAGTTACAAACAGATCAAAACAGGATTTCTAATAGCACCTGCTGCAGGTGCTGAACCTCACATTTATCTTCCAGAGAAATTATGAAAAGGTGACAAAGAGGCATTTGTCAAAAGACTCGACTGCACCAATATTCTGAAGTACAAGTCTAAAAGATAGTTTTCTTCTAGCTATAAACCCACTCCAATATGCTCAGAAGTCTCCATTTCATTAATGCAAGGGAAAAAATACGTAACTTATGAGTGAAGTAGGCAAGGAGGGTTACAGGTGGTTAATCATCTGCTCTGAACATGTGAAATACTATACAGGTGCACCAAATGAGGTAACATCTGTATGTACTTACAAAAGTACCTTAGTCCCTATGTTAGAACTTGCAGTATGCAGTAAATAAAATCTGTTAATAAAATCTTGCAATAAATAGTATTCAAAGAGGTGTATCTAGAAACAAAGTTACTAAAGTTCCTTAAAACATTTAAGTCAAAAATTAGAAATAAGAACTTAGGATCCTACATTAAAAAAATCTTTTTTATTTATCAAGAACTTACCTTTACAGCTGTGGCTTACTGAGTGAAATTGCATTTACTTTGCAGCTATCTTTACTAAAACCAAGTCTGAATTAAGAAAGGAAAAAAGGTCATGTTGCTCCCCATAATAAGGCTGCTTGTATGACTCACAATGACATGTAATAATACATCATTGTTCCAGGGTCCACACATGTTCCTTGAGCTCAATTCTTAAACAGTCACCTCTTACAGCATTGAAACTACAGTGAACTTGTGAAGCTCTGATAACCTTCACTGCATTATTAATATGGTCACTTCTCACTTTCCAAGCCACCATCTCAGGCTTCCTGCAGTCTGGATGCATCACCACTGTCATAACCCAAAGAGTAATTCCTCTATTATCCCCACAAAACCCCCTCTAGAAAGGGGTGCTTGCCACAAGCTCCACCAGCTACAGGGAGAACCTTGTCACTTACCAAAAGGAAGCATCAACTGGTGCAATTTACTCTAGGCATAAACCGACTGCCCAAGAGAGATTTTGATATATAAAACTATCCTAATGACTGGTCTGTATTTTGCATGCATCTACCCGATGATTTTTACCTTTCTTACCCTTCTCAAGTGAGAGCAAAGACTGCTCCAAGTCTGACAAGTCCTCATGTCCCTCAAAATAAATGGCAAGGCCAGACACTAAGCACTAGGGCAAGGACAGAACTGACAGGCCTGCACAGAAGTCTTTAGAGATGTGACAAGTCTGCATTTCACGTTGGAATATGAAGGGGGGTACAAAATAACATGCAGGAAGTCTTGGCAACAGAGGGAGTACATAAACAGGGACATGGAGGATTTATGGAGGATCTGAAATAAACTGTAAGACCCAACTGCTTTCAGGATGTTCCAAAGGCTGTTTTCAGAGGATCTGCAGCCAAAATTAAGTTTCTTTAGCCTTAAAAGATGTTATCCTTTAAAAATTATTACTAAAGTCAAAGAGACAGATACTGATGAGATGGGAAAGGTTTACCAGGTACTGAGACTCACAGAATGAAGGTTGCAAGAGACCTTCAAGATTATCTAGTCCAGTCACCACCTCAGCACCACCATACTAACTCCTAAGCCATAACACCAGTCCATATCCAGGTGCCTCTTGGACATTTTCAGAGACTGTGACTCCACCAGTTCCCTGGACAATTCACTCTAATACCTAACCACACTCTCAGTGAATTTTTTTTTCTAGTATCTAATCTGAACCTCCCCTGGTGCAACTTGAAGTCATTTCTTCTCATCTTTTCACCTGAGACATGGCAGAAGAGCCTGGTTCTCACCACCACTACAGCCTCCTGTCAGGTAGTTAGAGAGAGCAGTGAGGTCCTCAGTGACATCCTCATCCTTTGTAAGATGTTTTCCAGACCCTTCACCAGCTCTCTTGCCCTTCTTTGGATTTTCCACAACCCTTGTTGGTTTTGGCCATGGACATCTGTTGGTGGACATACTCCAGACTCACTTTGGAATGACTCCATAACCAGACCCTCAATCCATTCTGGACAAGGCTTCTTACACTCATCACATTTACATGGTTTCAAGTTTGACCACACAGTCACACTATTGGGTCTTCTGTTCTTCACATCTTTTCTCAGAAACCATGGACCACAAGAAAGCTTGTCCTTCTGCTGTTTTCATGATCATTTTTCAAGGTTTCTGGTCTATTTGTGGTCTTAGGGTTTAGACATTGCATAACCTTATAGAGGAAGAACCCCAAAGCATGACAGACTGTACATGATTACCAAACTCATTCATATTCTTTGACACATTCATTTTAGGACAAACAAGGAAAAAAACCCAGAATATTAATTCTTTCATGTCACCATATTAGTCATGGTATTTGATAAACTAAAGGAAAAAACTTGGTAGTGAAAGTAATTTCACTCCTTCCCAAACTTTGATTTTCTTCTGTATTAGGAAAACAATCTTGTTTCAAGAACTTGACGTGCATTTACACCAAAGAGTCTGTATAGTCCCACATGCTTCACCAGTGTGAGATGAGAAGGCAAATGATTAAAAATTGAAGCTGTCACACATAAAGAGATTAATTTTCCTTCAAACCCACGTGTCTTCTGTCTGAGATTTCTCCCAACACGCCTTGAGGTATTCTTTGCAGAAATAATGCCAGGCTAACACATCACTTCAACAGAAATGCACTGGGAGAAAACAGCAGGCAACAACACCTCACCCACTGAAGCACAAAGCAAGTTACCTCTCGTTTGTTTCTCCTGGCTACTTTAAGAAATTCCATAAGGATCTGCAATTGGGCAGCATGGGATTCCTGTAACACAATAAACAAGGAAGTGTAACTCTTCCATGTACATTAAGTGAAACAAATATTCATTTTACACACAGAAATCCACACAGCACAGAAACTACTTTCATTTAGAGGTTAGCAAAAGAAAAATAGCTTAAGGAAGTTTTTAAAATGGTAGTTTTACTTTATCTCACAGGTCTTAATGTTCTGTTTGGTTCACAGGAAGTTTTTATGTGAAGGCAACAGTCCTTGTAACAGTTTTTCCTATTCAGTTGAAATGCTTCTTTTTTTCTTTGGCTACTGCACCTGGAATGGATTTTGGGATACAGGTTCCCCACAGACTCACCTCCTACCCTAGAATATGATCAGCATCCACCTGATGATCAACATACTAAAGGATGAAGTAGTTATACAAAAAAACCACCTCCCCCAAAAATTTGCATTTACGCTTAGGTAGAAGTTACTGCTGAAGATTTCTCCAGAGTGAAAGGCAACAATAAAGCCATGATGAAACTAAACCATCCCTTTCTAATATTTTTCATAACAGGTTATTTACCTCAGCCATTGGCATAATATTTTCACCCAAACTGGCCAAGAACTAGACAGGGCAAATAAGGAGAACCACAAGAGGAAAGATAACTAAGAACTGTATTCCAGCATTAATATAGCCCTAATCACATCCCAGCATTCCAAGACTAACCTGCACAACCTATCAAAATATTTCTTATTAAAGGATTGTGAACATACACTCAAAAAGGATCAAGACATAGGAGCACACAAAATCCATTAAAGGCAGAGGGGACAAGGAAAGTAAAGACATTGAATGTAAAAATACTACTTTTCTGAGATTATTTTCTTACTCCCCATGATCTGACAATAATAAAAGTGAAGCAAATAAAGCTAGACAAGAAAAATGCTTTTAAACTCTTTAAATGTCAGGTGTGGATTCACTTTCTTCGCTTAGCATCTTTAAAAGATATTCATACTCAGAAATACTCATACACTCAGCCATAAGGCTTCTTTGTTTCAGATTTGTCACAACTTATACAAAAAGGCCTATAGAGAAAAGTAGTTTTATTCTCTTTTTCCCCAGCATAACTTCATTGAACCACAGGGTACATACTTACAAGTCCCCATGCAATAAGGCAACACAACAGTTCTGCTAACAGTCAAGCATATTTTGGGGTCACTTTCTTTCCATCAGAACCACAAGTTGTAAATATTGATTCTGTAAGAGTGAGTAAGTTAAGATATTCCCATTACAGCTCTTCCTCACCTATTTTAAAGCAGTATCAAGATCCACCCTCCTACTCAATTTTCACTAGGTCAAATTCTGTAATAATCCAGTAAATTATAATAATTTATAAGGCCTGGTTCTGGTACCTCACAAATGATCACTTGAAATGAACAGCATGGAATGGCCAAATACAAGGAGAACTAACACAAACCAGCTACATTTCAGTGAAATCATACGAACAGCTTGATTCATACTGGAGATCTTCAAACCAACTTCATAAACAAGACATCTGAACTTTTCTTTCAAGCATTCAATACTGAAAAGCCTTCAGGAAAGGTGGTCATTCAGATTCTGTCCCTTCCAGCAGAAACTAAAGGGTGTGATCCTTTCCACATGCTCATTGTGTTTATTCTTTAATCCCTATTCTGGATTTCTTCATGTTTATTACTAAGAAAGATCTGACATTTACTTGTGCAACAGACAATTAGCAAACTTCTTCACGTGCTTTTCTGTGTTCTGTGAGTCATTTTCTCTTATCCTTTTTTGTTTTCCTTGCTTGTTTATACAACCCTGCCAGAAACAGCATTATAAGCACGTTATGGGCATCACAGCTGAAATGTTATTTCACTACAAAGGTCAGCAAAACAGTCACCTTTTAAACACCAAAACACAAGAGAAAATACTGAGCAATTAATTCGCCAATAGAATCTTGCTTCCAGGAAAAGGTATCAAAAAAACCCACTCTAAATACACAGTGTTTATTTAAATAAGAGAAACTTCTTACTGCTTCCAACTGCTTCTTCTTTTGCACCAGCAGCTCCAGCATCAGGTTGACATTGGCTAAGTCAAGATTGTCTTGATCAGTTCCCAACAAATCTTGAATTATCTGCCACCTGTGGCCATTCTAAAAAGAGAACAAGAGATGAATAAGAGATGGTGAGTCCAAGCCATCCAGGGCTATATATACCATCCAACAACAGATATTAAAAGCAAAGCAGCAATATTTCATCCCTTTGGAAAACTGCAAAACAGGTTTCAGATCCAGATTCCCAATTCTGCCATGTGTACAGGATATGGCTCCTCTGACCTACTGTGGAACTTCTTATCTTATTTGGAATATATTTGTGCCTCATGAAAGCATATTTGCTGCTGCTGCTGGGAAAAGATTATTTCACAGCAAAAATTTTATCTGATTTGTGCCCCAGTTTCTGAGAACATGTTTCTTTGGAAAGAAAAAAAAACCCTCCACATTTATCCAAGCTTAGTTGGATTACATCTGAAATACTGTTATGCACCAATACCTTTTAATTTTTTAAGCCAAACTAAAAAGTAAAACCCTCATGCTAAACTCAAATCAAAGAAGATAGTATAGCTTAGTTTTTCTACTGTCACCTCTCACATTACTCCTCTTAAGTGTAAAGGAAATGTGAAAGCTGGGAAGAAGATGGAGCTCATCAGGTTCATCTCATTTAAACTGCTTGGAGCTGTGGGGGACTCCTCAGAGGATCAAAATACTACTACACAGCCCATTCTTCCCTGAAGGCCCTTTTCCCTTCCTATCAATTTAAAAAAAAAAAAAAAAAAAAGGTATCTTTAAGCACAGGAAATCCTGAATAATATGTTAATGGTACCACAGCCTTACATCAAAAAGCCTCAAGAGTCAACAGGAATAACTGAGAGGTCTAAAGAATATCTACGAAACAAAGCTGGATATAAATCTGTCCTAAAAAAGCTATGAAAATAAATCAAGTTACTCAAATTGGAAAGAACTAGAAATGCCATCCAGTCTAAATCAGATATTTTCTCAGAAGCTGCAGCCTTTTTGTATTAACTAGATTAAGAAAAAAAAAATCTGTAACATCCATCTACAACACACAATTTTTTTATACAGTGCTTAACAGAACCTATGGAAACTATCCAGGCCAAAAACATAATTTCAATCTGGAATAACTGGGGAAAAAAATGTGATTTTTAAACAAGTGTATAGGATTTGAGACACATTTTAACAGACTAACACGCCAGTTAATTGTACTACTGCTAAACTGCTTAAATGTGCAAACATGCCTTAACATGATTTCTTAATGAGACCATGACTACTGCATTTGCTGCAATGTGTCTTGGATGACTTCCCTTAATACCAAAAGTAATACAAGGCACATTAAAGAAGGAGTACAGGAGCAATGTTACTCTTCTTACAGATGCCTGTAATTTTTATTTGTTGTTAAAAGGTAGACACACCAGTGTTTTGGGCATGAAGTCATGGTCGATTGCCCACTTACTGGTAGTTATCAAAAACAGGTGAATCTGTTTTTGCATAGCTTTTAAATAGTAAAACCAATTTCCAAGAAGCTCCTGTACATGCCTTCAGGTCAGTTGTGTGCACTCCAAACCATATCTGGTTTATGCATATTTTATATTAAATATTTTATATACATATTTTATAATGAATATAAAATCTTACTGTGAGTAAACCAATGCATATTTAAAAAATGCTCTTTTCAAACACTGATAGCACCAGCTTATGCAACACAGCCCCTAAATTAGTACCACTTTAATACAAGCTTTTAAAAGCAGGTGCTTCACGATTTTTAGTAGTATTTTGCAATCTTATTTATGAATTGCAAAAGACAAGGCTGTCAGATACAGCAGGACAAACATGCAGGTTTTCTGGCTCATGTCATATATTCTTTTTGATCTTAATGTACAAGAGCATCCACAGGTGCTGCAGAGAGGTTCTGTTGAACTGAGGACACAGATCCTGCTCTGATTCTGTGACATGAAGCAAGTCTAGAGGATATCCAGGCTGTTTTGTGGCATCTGAACCAGAACACCAGACTCCAAATGTATCTTTCTCCCTCTTGTGGTTGGTATCAGCATTCCTCCAGTCTTCTGACAGAACACAGCTCCCCACATGTGATCAGACAAGCCTGTGGCAATTCACTGCTCTCATTGTAGCTGTAATTTCCAACACTAAACGAAAATTAATACCTTTAAACAAGTGTACTTCCATGGGCACTTTCCCAGGTTATATGCAATACATCAAAGGACACTTGCCTATCCTGACACAGCTTCTCTCTACACATATTGCTGGTGGGAAGAACAGGAGTTAACAAGGTAGAAGGGATCTACTGCCACTGATATTAGTATTATTCCCTCTCAAGGCAAGTTAAAGCATCAGCTCAACAGTGCAATCTCTTGTCAATTAAGTCATGTAATTACAACTGCTGCACAGAATCATTAAATAAAGTAAAAAAGTTGGAACATACGGTGCTACTCACTGAATGGTCCAGTTTGAGTCTTTTCTCCTCAGATCTTTGCTTCTGTTTAAGAATTAATTCATTAACTAAAAAACATAAAGAGATGGATTTAAAGTTCACCAAACCAGTATGAAAATTCCACCTCAATATTTTTATTTAGTTGTTAATTCCACAGTAAGATGTTTATCAGTAATTAAAACAGTAGATGTCTCTACTTTTTTCCATACCAATTTATTCCTTGGTGGATTTTTGTAACATATAAAAGATGTTTTAAAAACCACCAAATACAAGGCCTACATATTCTCCTAATTGATTCAGTTCCTTCATCTAAACACCCATGGTTCCTTGAGAAAGTTTTTCAACTCCAAGACAAAAGTATGTCACAGAAGAGTATGAGGGAGATAAATCAGGTAATGCTCTATTATAGGCCAAAAAAATAGGCACAGCTGAATAGAACAACCTTTTCCTTGAACTATCATGTGCATTTCTAAATATATATTGTTGCTATAATTTAATGCCAATCCAGCGAATGCAAAGAGAGAGATAACTTCAACCCTTTGCACAGGAGCTCTTCCTCCTCCAACACATCCCTCAAATCCCTGGACACAAGGGTATGGAGGCCCAACATGCACTCCAAGACCTGCCTCAGCACCATCTCCAGCACATGATTAGATCTAAATCAGGATTGTCCATTTCTGAAGCATTCCCTGGCTACTGTGGCTTTTCAGATATTTATTATTAAATTGGTCTCTCAGCACATGAAATCAAGATTTGCTTCAATTTGGTATTTTACACTGCAATGGGTTTCCTTTAACCTTTTCTCCACAAAACTAAGTTTTAAACTGTATTTCCACCTAGCAACATTTCCTCCCTCTTTAAGAAGCAATTGGAATTGCATATAGGTATATGTATGGATATTTTCCCTGTGTGTAATCTACACCTACATCTATCATATGGGCCTCAGTACAGCAGCCAAAACAGCACAGTCGCTAATACAGCCTCCACCCTTTCAGTGTCCAAGCTTTGTAAACAGGGCATGTTCTCTTTTATTAGGCAGACAAAAGTGCAAGAAAACAAAAGTAAAGAGATTCACATCTCTAGCCATAAGGAAAACAGTTTTGCTTTTCATAGTATGGAAACAGCAGCAAGTTAATCTCACTACTGTCACTCAGCATACAGAACTGCTGGAGGCAGTGCAGTATTAACAAAATATACTACTAACCTTTTTTATATAAAAATGACAAACAGGGTGCTGATATTTGGATTTTGTTTTCAACATCCAGAAAACTGTAATTTATAGGACAAATTTACAAGTGCCTGCCTTTCTTAACAACTAAGATGTTTCTCATGCAAGCTTACCTAAGAAGTTGGGATAAAGATGATCAATGTTGTCCACAACATAGTTGCATTTGGGACATCTGTTATTGTCCTCCAGGCTCTGGTGAATACATTTATAGCTGTTCAAAAACAAAAAACAAGAAACAAAACAAGTGAGCCCACATGAAAGAACAAAGCATAAGCACAAGGTAAATAATATCAGCCTTAGACAAGGTGCACTGTTTGTGTTGCCAGCTAACAGCTGTGCTGCTAAGAACCTACAGTAGAGTCAAAATGTTCCAGTGTTTGAACTCAGAGTGTGCTACAGCAGAAAGCAAAGGTTTCTGGCAAGGATTACAAAATTTAGTCAAGTACTTCACTCTTATTTCCCTGAGGATTACTGCAACGTGGATACTCCAGCCACAACACCATCTCAATTCATGCTCCACATCACTTCCACAGGCAGAGGTAGCAAACAGATTGAATTACTCAGAAGCATCTCTTCTAGATTAGCCAAATACATAGCAATCAATATTAAAAGCATTTTAGGTAATTGAGCAGAGGAAACACCTTCACCAACTTCTCATATTTCCCCCCACGCCTGCTCTTCTCACTATCAGTGACTTCTTCAGAGGTGCTCACTTCTGAATTGAGGGACAGAGGAATGAGAAGATGCACTTCAGCATCAGGTTTAAGCATCTCAACAAGAACCTGCTTGATGTCAGCGGCTGACAGAGACACCAGGTGGTAACATGGCTCCATAAATAAAGATGTTTCAATGTTTCTCATCTCAGACCTCTAAAAAGTTACAGGTCACAGGGATCAAGTGTTACCACAGAGGGCACAAAATGGGCTGTTAGCTTACCTGTTGCAAGTCAAAACTCTTCTGAAAGTTACCTGAATCTGCTGCTTTATACTACTATAGTACTAGTTCTTACAAGATTTATTTCTAATCAGCAGACACTGTAAGAGTATAACATAGACAGGATACTGTAGGACATCATGGTTCAACATTTCTACCAATCCCTAGAGGAGAGGAGAAGCAGCAAGTGGTTCCAGAAATGCTCCTAGAGGGATCTTGCACTTCTCCATGAAACATTTGCTCCTCGTGACAGCCAGAGATAACACACTGACAAGTAACTGGGGCCATGCCAGTTCAATACAACAGGAGAGCCTGAAGCATATCCTCTCCTACAAGGTTTAAAATAATCACAATATGCAATGTACAAGCCACTTCAAACTGCACACGGTCTTGCACAAAGCTTCCAACATTGCTCCCAACCCCTCTAACAGAGCTGATACCAGAGGAGGTAAATTAACAAACTGTTCTGACCCTGGATAGTGGGTGTTACCAGCAGTTTATGAACATTTTATTTCTTTACAGAGGAAATATGATGACACAGCACTATTTGGTTAAGACACTAGGATTTTTTTTTTAATCTAACAGGTATTTATCTTTAAAAACTTTTTTTCCACCTTTTTTTTCAGTGTAGGGACAGAAGACAGAAAAGAAACAAACTCAGAATGAAAGGTAATCACAGCAACATGTGTCTGCACATGCTGTAAGAGATGGACATTTTATGCAATACAAGAAACCAAATACTACCAGAAGCTGTGTCCACATTTCGTCATGTAGGCTTCTTCAATCATATCAAAACAGATGGGGCTGGAAACAAAGCAAAACAAAAATTAGAAAGATGCCTGTTTTATGTTAAAATATGAAGAAAAGTATTATTAATTCAAAGCAGCCACCTATTTATGCTTAGGTAATAATCTCCTATTCGTAAAATGAAAAGACATACTAGTGCAACAGCAGCCAAGCAGTATAAAGATCAAAAGGGCAATCAACAGTTCTTTGAACTCTGAATGATACTGCAGTTTGCTACAATTAGAAACCAGTAAGTGTTCCCTGTTAAGCTTTTTAACACCTGCAGACAACCCAAACAAAGCCAGAGAATCTTCAACAAGCAAGGCTGCCGAAGAATGTTCTAACCATCTGTACTAGGTTTCAAACAACATGTAAAAACCCTGATTTTTTTACATTAATAGACAATGTATTTACAAATGATACCAAAACTACTTTTTCCTTTTTTTTTTTTCCAGCCAATAGCTATCTATAATTTTTAAAAGTGGCACAGAGAGGCAGAGCAGATCAGAAATAGTAGTGACGTCATGAGAACTAGGACTAATAAGTGGGTGGAGAAGGTGCACACGAGGTGTGCCTGCAGAACACTGCCAGGATAGAGGCTGCAGCAGAGCAGGATGAAACCAACAGGCAGCAGGTGATACAAAGCCAAAGATGGGGAAGGTAGAATAACTAGTTAGTGACCAGAGCACAGCCAGCTCTCTCTGCTAGGGATTGCCAAGAACCAAGCGAGGACCTGAAGAGAATGATGTGCAAGCAAGCAGTGCTCCACAGGAACCTGAGCACAACAAGAGAGGAATCCAGCAAGACAGGTAGTGGAAAAAGTCTGGCTCGTCAAGTGTCTGTGACATGTTTCAAGGAAAACGAAACACTAACGAAAGAGGAGAGCTGCATCCATCATACTTCAGTGACTCCTATGGCTGCTCTCCCTGAAAACCGGTGAGATTTGCTGTCACATACATATTCATCTCCAGGTCTTGGTCTGCTATCCAGCAAGACGCCATGGGCAGCAACATCACCATTCTGCACCTAACGCATGGGTCAGCTGTGTCACAAGCTGCACCTTGTTTTCAGTGCCTCACAGATATCCAAACGCTCTCCTCTCACTCCCTCAAGTCCACACCAATCTCAGCTCCCAGAGGCTTTCACCAGCACTTGTTTTCTTCAGAAACAGCCTGCTCCCACCTTCTGCCAACAAGACGGTTCTCACCGAATGAGCTGTTAATAAACTGTTAACAACTTCTGCAAGGCAAAATTCTTTTTTGCATCCAAAACGCAGATCGGGCTGAAAAAACCAATGCTTGTCTGAACAGGGGAGGGGAGCACCTCAACAGAAGGCATTCCCCCACTCTGTAATCTATTTTAGAGTATACTAACGTTTGTTACCCCATCAGAAAACAAATCCTAACAAAAACAGGAGGGAGGAAACACCTCTTAAAAACTTTCTAGGCACATAGAGGAGCAGCTGTGGCCCCTGCTAACGCAAGCCCCTGCTCTAAATCCCCATACTGGAAAATACAGCTGTCATGAAAGTTTTGTCCAGCCTAATGTATGAGCCAGGTTGTCTTAAATATTCCACCAAATCACCTGTATAAACACAATGTAAAGGCAAACGAATCACACCAGAACGCTACTCTTTGAATCAACTGATCCATCCCAAGAGAGGCCTTAAAATAATTAATACACACCTGTCCTTCTTCCACCCTGACTGACCTTTTTCTACACTTGTCTTGAGCAGCACCAACTTTAGGAGTTCAAGTCACTTTTTACAAGTTATTTAGTTTCAAGGCACTGTTTAGTCAGAATAAATTCCAAGCAAATTCAACCAGCACAGGCAGATTATTAGCAGGAGAACAAGGCATCTCTGAATTCTGTCAGCTGGCCTTTAAAAGAAAAAGTCAAAGACTTAGGGTTAAATTACTATCTAAGGGTAGTTTCTCCCCACTGGCGATGAAGGGTTTAACTTCTTCACCTTTTTCTAGTGAAGAAAGTGAGGTATATGCTCTTTGTGTCATGCCAGAAACTGCTATTCACCACGGGGCCAGAGGTGATGCTCCTAATGCCCTGCAGCAATCAACGAGGCTGCAATGCTCCTCTGCCTACAGGAGAACATCACAAATTAGAGCTAAAATAGGAAGATTGCCTCCTAACATGCCAGTCACACGAGATCACTGTTCCTAAACTACTCCTTCATACCAGTTTGATTGGAGAAGTGACAGGGCCAAAATAGTTGAGAAAAAGCAATCAGAGCCAACAAATACAGCTATTCAGTACCAGGAACATCATTAATGGTACTGAAGTTTCCATCAGGAACTGTTTTGCTCCGAAATGCTCCCTGATTTACAAGTGGAAACAAGACAAATATTTTAATACTTACTGAAACCAAGCTGACTGCAACACATGAAAATTGCTACGCAAGAGTTGTTTGAAGCTAACCTAACACAAAGGGAAAGTTAAGAAAGAAGTGGAGTGATGAGGACTTGAGACATACCCCAGTTCGTAGTATACACTGAAACAGGGAAGCAGAAGTATGGTGAAATCAAGGCTTCTGTGCATGAGGTAGCTTATTCTCCACTTGGCTTAAACAGCAGAGTCAGGTTAAAAGGATGCAAACAACTTCAGCAAGTCAAAAATGTCACTGATCTCTAGGAAACAAGGCATCAGTATCTAATAAATGCTATTTTTAAATCTAGCATTGCAAACGCTTACCATTCTTTCTCTGCAGGGCAGACCTCAAACATTTTAAACATCCATTTTAATCAAGTTCACAGCTTTAAGTTTTGCCAGTTGTTTTCCAGGCACCTCTCAAGAGCACTAATGTCACCCTACTGCTACACAAACACCTGGCTGAAGTGGTGGCTATGAAATTTAAACACACTTCAACAGCAAACAAGATTCATTATAGTGCTTGCCTCCTATTCAGCTCCTCTTTGGTCAAATCAGAGACCAGGACCTGCTACAGGCTCTGTCCTTCCCATCAAAGGTGGCTGGGTTAAAGATCACTGCTGTTACTATCTACTCACTCTGAAGCTTTAATATAACAACAAGTAGTAAAACTCTTTGTACATGGTATGCAAACTGCTTGTTGTGTTCTTACTTTGTGACTTCAGGGAAAGTTAGCAACATTCCTTTACTAAAATTGCCTTCCAGACCACAAACATGGGAACAACTACATTCAGCCCATGCCTGGAGTAACAGGTAACCAACTAAGAAAAGAACTGGTTTTAAAAGTCCATGAGCCTGCAAGTCCAGGTGGCATACAGCCCTCCCCAGAGCTGAGCTGTGGTATTGGGTGCTGATCTTCAGATCACCATGCAGCACCCCCTTTTCCATACAAGATTTGTGCCAGAGCTCAGAAACAAGGACTGGTATGAAACAGCCACTGAAGAGACAGGTAAGATCCACTCCATCCAAGGAGCAAAGCAGATAGCAACTGGTTTTAAAGAGGTTAGTCAACCATTAATTGGGAGGGCTAATACAAGGCCAGGGAAAACTAAGCAACTACATTGCTGGGCAGGAGAAAATCATCTGATTAGAGGAGTCCATTTCAGGCACTCTTCCAGGCAAGTGGAAAGACACCTGGCTACTGGAGCAGCAAAAAAATACCTTTACATTCTGCATCCTGCACTAAGAGAAGCAAAGTTTTCCCATTTATAATAAAGTTGTCCACCAAGTCAGACCTATCTGCAGTCCTGACTGCAGTTACACATTTCCAGGCAGAAGCTGACATTCTCCACAAACAGAAGACACTTGCAAACTCCTGAGCATACACTTGCTAAACATTTCACAACCACAAGTAGCAACACATGACAATGTTTACTCTAGAGCCTCTGCCTCACTTGAGACAGTGCTTTCAGAAGACAGGCAGGGAGGCTGCACATATAAACACTATGGAGGGCATTTCCACTTGCACCTTGATGTTCAAAATTTACCCAAACTCCTTTACTCTTTCCCACCTTCCATCTGTGGCATAATCTACCACTGAGTTTACAGCTGTGGCTAGCAGCAACTCACAGCTCATGCTCAGAAAAATTATCAAGTGTTCTCCACAGCTGGCAGCATCTTGAATGTTCCTTACAGAGGCAAAAAGGGCACAGGGGAAAACTTCTGTTTCTCTCAGTGACACATGTAAAGCTTGTTTAAATTAATTATTTAAATAATACACACACACCTCTGCCTTCTTGGACATTGCTCAAAATTCCAGAGCTGCCCAGTTTGGTTTGTTTGTATATAACTGTACTGCTAACTCAAATTAAAAAAAAAAAAAGACAGCTATTGTAATTTGAAGCTAGAACAATAATAAGTAAGAACAAGGCCTTTACACCACAGAAATATACAGCAGTGAAAAACCCAAGTTAACTATAATCATTGTCTGCTCTTAAAGCTCCTGACCCACACTTCAATATGCTCAATGTGGCTCTTGTAAGTACTAAGAAAAGACATTTTGCCCTGAGTACTACTGGGCTGATTTCTGTCCTCCTCACTTGTTCAGTCTGTGGTGCTTCTTAATGAAGAGAAAACAGCTCATTACGGGTTCTCCTTGAAGGATGCACAGTACTTACCTGCAGAAAATAAGCAAGTATCTCAGCTTTTTGAACCATCTTAAAATACTTCAAGTCTACAAATTGGTCATGGGTGTAATTTCCTTTTCAAACCCCTCATTTCTACAACAGACAACAAAATAGGAAATAAGAGCTGACTAAAAAGGGTAGGGAGTCATGCTGGCAGACCACTAGTGCCAGAGTGTAAGAATTTAGGGAACAGAGGAGAATGGACACTTGTAATTGTGTTCATACCCCATGATGAGAAAACCTGTGAGCAACCCAGCTGACACCAAGAGCTCCTAAATCCACCTAACATGGCCTAGGGCCAGAGCAGGGCATCAGCTGGTGACAGCGGTCCTCTCATCCCCACTCTGCTACTGAGCAAACTACTCTACTACAGTAATAAGTAGTAGCTTTTGACTGTTACTTATTCCTAACAAGAATTACTTACTGGTCTTTCTGCCACTAACTTCTTAGCAGCTTCAGGTTTTCACTTCAGTAGCAAAGTTATTTCCTATCAACTCTGCTAGACACTTTACAAGCTGTAAAGTTAAGCCTACAGGGTTTTGAGACAAGTATTGTCTGTTCCCTGGGAGATGCCTCACACCCAATCCTCACCTGTAAGTCAGAGCTTAGGTTAGAGCTGTCAATATCATCTTGGAAGCCCACTTATCTTTTCTTTACTATTTCCTTTCCATATATGACTTTCCTACAACTTGATCTTTTCCCCACTACCTCTTCCCTGTTTGCCTCAGATACAAACACCTTACTTCCTGTTCTCACATTTTAGCACATCCAGGCAGCTACAAAAATCAAACTTACTCCTTATGAAAGGAGGTTTGAAACCCATCAGCAATGGTTTTTCTTCAAAACTGCAAATTACCATCAGTTCTCAAAGCATGGGCCTCAGTCTACCAATTATACTGAAAGGTGATTTCCAGCTAAGAGCTACAGCTCCAGCTGGATGTTAGAAAAACATAATCTGAAAAATTTTTAAACAATCACAGAAGAAATTCCCTACTAATCTGGTTTTAGGTGCCTGCCTGACACAAAACTTACTGCAGATTAAAACTAAACCACTTTTCCCAGCAACACGGGCAAATCAAGCCAGCTTTGCTGGAGCTATCAACCAGCAAGAGGCTCCCTGGAGTCCCATCCAGAGGGGCACTTAATCCTTTCGTGAATTCTCTTCCAAAAATCAGAGGGCTCCAGACCACTCGAGGTCACATTGTCCAGGAAAACAAGGCAGTTGCTGTGTTGTCAGAATGCTGTGAGGAAACATCTCGTGCCGCAGGGCCTCTCCAACAACTTGGGCGCACTCAAGGAGGAACCTGCCAGGAATAACCTGGTTTTGCTTAAAAATAGAGAGGGTGGAGGCAATGCTACTGCACAGGGCCAAAACCAGACAAAATCAGAAAATCAGTTAGGTTGGAAAAGACCTCTGAGATCATCAAGTCAAACCTATGACCCCATACCACCGCGTCAACTAGACCACAGCACTGAATGCTCTGTTCAGTTGCTCCCTGAATAGCTCCAGGGACGGGACTCCAGCACTTCCCTGGGCAGAGTATATATTTCAATATATAATCAACCTTCTGGGTAGAAATTCTTCCTAATATCCAACCTAAGCCTCCCGGGGGGCGCCTTAAGGCTGTGTCCACTTGTCCTGTTGCTAGCTGTCAGAGAGAAGAGTTTGATCCCCACTTGGCTGCAACATCCTGTCATGGAGTTCTAAAAGGGATAAGGTCCCCCACCCCGAGTCGCTTCTCCTCCCTAGGCTGCTCCTCTCCCCTCCCAGCTCCCTCAGCTGGTCCTGGGCCTCCAGCCCCTTCCCCAGCCCTTTTCTGGACCCGCTCGAACACCTCCACGTCCTTCCCGAACGGGGAGGCCCAGAACTGGACACAGGACTGGAGGTGTGGCCTCCCCAGAGCCCGGTTCAGAGGGACAATCACTTCCCGAGTCCTGCTGGCCGCACTATTTCTCATAGAGAGAGGCACAAAAGAGGGAAAACCCCAAAGCCACAATCCCCGGAGGGCAGCGGCCGTTCCCTCGCCAGGAGGGGCTGCCGGCTACTCCTTCCTCCCGCCGCTATTCCACACTCCCCAGCCTTCCCGACGGCATGGCGGCGCCGCTTCCCCCAGCGACATATCGCGACACATCGCGCTCACCACACGAAGTCGTTGCTCTTGTCCTCGTAGGAGTTAATGAGCCCGTTGCAGAGCGGGGTGAGCAGCGGCCTCTTCCTGCCGCCGCCCCCCGGCGCCGCGGAGGAGCCGCCGGGCCGCGCCGCCGCCGCCGCCAGCCGGGGCAGCCCCGGGCCCGACCCCGACACGGCGGCCGCCACCAGCACGGGCCGCGCCGCCGCGCCGCCCGAGGAGGACGAGCCGGGGGCCATGGCCGCCGAAGAGGAGGAGGATGAGGAGGAAGAGGAGGAAGAGGAGGCCGGTGTGGCGGCGGGCGGCACAGCGGGGTGCGGCGGGCGGCTGCCCGACATGCCGAGGCCGGGCCGGGCGGAGCGGCCTCAGCGCATCCCCGAGCGCGCGGGGGAAAAATAAAGTTCCTTCAAAGAAATAAAAAAAAATAAGAGGGAGGAAGGGGAAAAAAAAGCCCCAACCTAAAAATCCCCACACAATAAAAAGCAAAAATAAAAGCAAAAAAAAAAAAATCTCAAAGCGGCGGCCCCGGCGCGGCGCTTGTTCAAGCTTTATTGACAGGCGGACTGCGCGGGCGCGCGTGCGCGGGGCGGGGCCGCGCCCCCTGAGGGGCGGGGCGGGGCGGGGCCGCGCTGCCCTCACCGCGGGCCGGGGGTTTCCTCACACAGCCCCGGTCACGGGCTTGCTGCCGGCCGGGGGCCGTGGGGCCGTGGGGCCGTGGGGCCGTGGGGCCGGGCCGGGGGTGTGCGCCAGCAGCTTCTAGCCTCGCCTGAAGCCGCTCCTCCTGGCACCACGTCTAGCGGTGTACAATCCTGAAGCACAAGTCTGTTGAGGAGTGGCTGAGGGAGACGGGAGGGCTCAGCCTGGAGAAAAGGAGGCTCGAAGGGACCTTCTCGCTCTCTACGACCACCTGACAAGAGGTTATGGCCAGGTGAGGGTGGGGATCTACTCCTAGGCAACCAGAGGTAGGACAAAAGGACTTAGTCTCGAGCTGCGCCACGACAGGTTCAGGCTGGACATAGAGAGGAATTTTTTCAAGTAAAGGGTGATTCTGTATTGGAATGGGCTGCCCGGGGAGGCAGCGGAGTCACTGTCTTAGAGGTGTTTAAGGAAAGGCTGCAGGTGGTACTCGGTGCCCTGGTCAGGCTGACAAGGTGGTGTCGGGTCGTAGGCTGGACTCGATGACCTCACGGATCTTTTTCAACCTAATTGAGGCTGTGATTCTGTAATCTCCCTCATTGAGGAGAAGGCAGCCAGGCCTCAGAGGGAAATGTGCCAGGCAGTCATTCAGGACCCCTCCCTGCGCTCCCTGAGCCCCCAGCAGCACAGAGAGATCCCATGAAGGGCAGGGCTGATCTGTATCTCACAGCATGTTCTTCACCTCCAGTTATACCTTAGATATGTATCTCAAAGGGCAGCTCTAAGCATGCTGAGTTTTATTTAGCCTGTGCCGTCCAGCTCCACACAAAGAAATGGGTCCATGGACTGAGGCCAGTTGTGTGAAGTTCAACAAGTGCTTGGTCCTGCACTTGGGTCACAAAAACGCCGGGCAGTGTGACAGACTGGAGGAAAAGTGGCCGAGTGGAGGAGGGCCTGAGGGTGCTGGTCAACAGCAGCCACACCTCAAATGCTGTGTCCAGTTCTGGGCCTCTCACTGCAAAAAAGACTTTGAGAGGCTGGAGTGGCTGCAGAGAAGGGCAACAGAGCTGGGAAAGGGGCTGGAGGACAAGTCCTCTGAGGAGCAGCTGAGGGAGCTGTGAGGGTCATGCTGAAGAAAAGGAGGCTCAGGGGGAACTTTATCACGCTAAAACTCCCTGACAGGAGGTTGTAGCCAGGTGGGGCTCAGGCTCTGCTCCCAGGTAACAAGTGACAGGATGAGAGGAAACAGCCTCAACCTGGCCAGAGGAGGTTCAGGTAGGACATCAGGAGAATTTCTCCATCAAAAAGCATTAGAACAGGCTGCCCAGGGGGGTGGTGGAGTCACCATCCCTGGAAAAATTTAAGAAGTGACTGGGCACTCAGTGCTCTAGTCTGGGTGACAAGGTGGTGATCAGTCACAGGTTGGACTCAATGTTCTTGGAGGTATTTTCCAACCTAAATGATTCTGTGATTCTGTGAAAGATACCTGGTGATGAGTGAACAGCTTTTCCCAGGTTTGAGCAAGCTCTCTGCTGCCTGAGTGAGTGGGATTCCCAATGGTGAGAACCACAGTCTGGTGGGTTCCTGTTTCCCAGCAGCAGGCCTGAGTTTTACAGAGCAAGGGCAGACCAGTTTCTGCTCAAGTTAATTAGTAAAGTGTCGAAAAAGGACGCCTGAAAGATGTTTCGGATGTTATGAGAATTGTTGCCCCCAGACCCAGCCTATTGCAAGCCAAACTGAAAAGTTCAAGAAACACAGCCCTTGTCAACTTCTTGGCTTGGCCAGAAGTACTGTGGATACCTGCTGTTCCTTTCATTTCTCTTTCAACAGCCTATGGAAACATATTGCCTTCTTTGCAGTGAGTAACTGTGTTTTCTGCAGTCAGCTTTACTTGTCTAGAGTTGAGGAGGCAGCTGGTGAAACACTTGGGCATTCCCTGAGTAGGGTAATCTTAAACCCAGGTATGGGAAAACACTCAAAAAGATCAGTGCTGTAGCAGTGATCCCAGTAGGGACAGCAGAGTGAGCTGTAAAACCAGTATGGGAGCTGGTAAAACTGGTCTGAGAGAAAAAAAAAAGGTGCTTCAGGTAGGCAGTATTGGTCAGGAGACCTCCCAGGTATGCAGCAGGCTGGCAGGGATACTGGATGATAAATGTCCCAAAGGCAGCAAGGCAAAACACAGCTCTGGGTTTATCCTGGAGATGCAGCTGAAGGGATACAGCTGTGCGGTGCTCCTGCTGACCTCCCCTCTCAGAGGTGCTGGAATACCACTGGCTATTTGCCTCTGGATGTTTGCCCCTCATGTTGGGAAAAATCACCAAGGCAATCAGCAAAACCCAAAATGTCTCTGAGGAATTCGATTCAAGGCAGGAAATTCAAAGGCGGAGTCCCTGTGAGATCCAGGTCAGCGGTCTCAATTTTACAAACTGACATTAGAGTCACTCCCATGATTTAACTCTTCATTGCTGTTATTAAAAACATCTTTAAATATAGTTGGGGGGGGGGGCTCTTCTTGGTGTTTTCTTTTGGCTTTGGATTTTTTTTTTTAGCCACTGAGTTCCCCTGCTTCCTGTAAATAGCTTTCTGACTGGCAGGTCTCAAGACTAGCTCCATAAAGTCATTGAAATGTAGTGATCCCCCTTGTTTTCAGTGGAAGCAAAAGTGAACTGCTGTTACTTAGACCTTTCTTTCAGCCTGGCTGTTGGTGTCTGTGTGCATCTTATTTTCTATTGGTAAGAAAAAGGAAAGTCTCATTTCCCTCTCTTCCAGAGGGATCAAAATCTTTATGGATGAGTGTCTACAACTACTTTCAGAAGTAGTAAGCAGTAGTATTGGCAATAGCACGACCCCATGCTTCACACTGAAATACTGGCTGATCCTTGGAAAATCTTGCTGATGCCATTACTGATTGCTCCAGGGAGGAAAAAAAAAATGACACAGGAAAAAGCTGTTAAAGATCAAATATTTGACCACTTATAGGCCTCTACATAACTGGCCTTCACAACATCCCCTACACCCACAGCCCTGGCAATGAGTGTGACACCCAGCACAATGCCTAGGGAAGATCTCCCTGATTCCTGAGCTTTAGGATACCATTAGGAGCTCTTGGAAACCTTCCTTTCACTGCCCAGGTACATCTGGAGCAGTGTCTTCAGGAGCCAGACACATCTTACACTGGGGTTGCCTTGCATTACCAGCTCCACAATCCGTGTATGCAGCCCAAGGGAAGGTTAGATGCTACTTACTGGAGATACCTGTGTGTTGTATCAGGAAAAAGAACATGGAAAAAGTCTTCTAGTTCTAAAGTTCACTGCAGCTGGAGCAGTGATTCGTCACTTATCTTCCAGTTCTTGTTAGCACAAGATGAGCTCTAAGAATTAGTTTGATTTAGTCCGAGTATCAACAACTGTGATTGCTCTCAGTGGCCAGGGTACAAGGGTGAAACAGGATAGATCAGCTGTGAGAAGTTTCTCTGTCTCCTGCTGTCAGCAGAATGCCTTTGCACTGCCTGCAGGCCACAATCCTGCATTGAAGCACAACTCGGGATGGGCTCAGGACAGAGGGGAAAGTCTTGGTGTGGGGACACCTGCACCCTCATGTAGCACACTCTTCATAGGTCCTGCTTCCAGAGGATTGCTTGTGTTTCCTCGCTTAGTCTTAATTGAGATATATCTGTCTGCCTTCAAAGGGGTGTGGATCTGTGACCTCAGACGCCGGAAGGCTGAATTCTTGTCCAACGGAGGGGTCACCACTTGTGACGGAGGGTCACACTTGCAGCTGCGGTTAGGAGCACGAAAGGATGAAGCAGGCAGCAGGAGGTCAAGCAGGAAAGCCTCTACTTTATATTTCTGACTCCATATATATACAAATTTACAGACAGGCCAAGATTGGCTACACAGGTAGCCACCTCTTTGACCTCATTGGTGAACATCACCATCAATCATCTTTCTCCTCCCAGAGGAGAAGAATGTAAACATGAGATTATTTTCTAAAAACATGCATAGTTTACTTGAAGCTGCGTGAGAACAAAATGCAAACAGTGAAAAGCAGGCAAACTTGAAGCAACATGGATCAAGCATGGAAAGCAAATTTCACCCATTCCTGAGTGGCCTGAAACTGAGGCTGCAAACAAATCAGTTTCTTTGGGATAAGCTGTCTCCAGCTATAGTCCTTAGTGGTTATTTTACACAAAAAACCCTGGTATTTCTGACAGATGTACATTTTGTAAGACTGACTGGAGGAATCTGCTCTTACTTTTCTGTATTTTAGCCTCTAAAGTCAGTCACTGACAACATCCCAGCAAAGTATCAGTTCCGATCCTATGGAAAGAGAGAGACACTACCCATGGCATTAAAGGAAGGAGAAACCAAGTACTGTCTATAGATGAATGAACTTTAATAGCAGTGTAAGATTCTGCTCTTTTGGGTACATAAACCCTACTTAATACAACCCCTGAGTTGGTGACATTTGCAGCTGCAGCTCCATTTACCTGTGCAACAAGCCGCTGCAGCCGTGGTGCCCAGTGGCAGCACAGCCACGGAAATCATTAAGGATACTCTGCAGGAATCATCTTGCAGGGAGACTGACACTTCTTCCACACAGAGTGATCCATGGGCTGCATGTCTGGGGGAAGTGACAGTCACCTCCCAGGCTCCAGGCTCCATTCCAGACTGTTGATGACTCGTCAGGAAAATTGCTTCTACTTCCGTTTCTAAGCCTGCTGCTGTCACCTAATTTTCACTGGGTCCGTTAGTCCATTCAGGAGCTCAGCAAACCCTGCTAGAAACTGCCACCCTGGCTTGGGAGTTGCTGCTCCAGAAGTTATTAGGGAACTTTATTAATAATCATTGCAATAAACTCTCAGCTAGTAGGGGATAGAAATGCCATTTCTCCCATTTTATAGCTGAGAAAAATGAAGCGTAGACAGATTCATCACCTGGTTACAGAGTCAGTGGGAATTCTTAATGCTCCATAAATCTGAAAATTAGGCTGTCAGCAACTTCTGGAGTGAACCTGCAGCAAAGCCATTCAGGAGACCTAGTTCCTACCCATCAGGTACCTCCTTCCCCAGTTTACTGGGAGAAACCAGGACACATCTCTGGATTTCAGTTCCTGCAGTCAGGCACAGAGATGTGGGGATCTGGAGGAGCACAGCTCAGTGCTCCCTGCCCACAGCAGATATCTCCTCCACAGAGAAGAGGATACAGGGGTAGGAACTTGGACACAGGGGTAGAAACTCATCATATATAGACTCAGGTATGTGTCTGGTCACCACCTGAAACTTGACTCTAAAAGATTATTTTGTTGTTAAAATCTGCAGTTTAGGTTAATTCAGGCTGCTTGGGGTATGAGAAGAGCAGGAGCTGTGGGGGACTGAGCTGGTTGGTTTGTTTTTTTTTTTTTAATTTCTAGTTCAATAGTGCAAAAGCAAGTAGTCTAAGGCTAGGAAGGAGGATGCTTAGAGATACCTACTCTATTTAAGATTACGCAGAGTTCTTAAAGATTTTTTTAAATGCTTTATAACAACACCTTTGCTACTTGCAAGATGAAATTTGATGCCTCAGGCTTATGCTAGCTCCAAGCTGACATAGGGATTTTAAACAAAAATGGTTTAATCCCTTTCAGAAACCAAGAATCATCAAAAATAAAATATTTAAATTTATTGCTGTGTTTAAAAAGCTTAGATCTTTTAAAGAAAGAAAAAAAGCAGGTATATGGTAAAGTGTCATCCTTGCACTGCAAACAATTACATCATTCTGGTCTTCTGAAGAGAAATTTTCACTTGATTGAGCTACAATGAGGTTAAAATAATTTGGTGATTCTTCTGTAATACTGAAATACTGTCTTCAAAGTTTCCAGGCTCTGGAGAGACCCGAAGAGAAATGTCCATGGAACTGCTGTTTTAATGTGTGTGTGCTGAAGCAAAGCTACAGAGGAGCCTGACCTACAGCAGCAGAAATACCTGATTGACTGCTCAAAATTATGAAATTCCCTTTAGATGGGAAAAAATGATCTTATTATTAGACACCACAGTGTAACAGACGTGTCTGGGGGTAGAGTGAAGGTTCTCTTACAGCACATCCTTTTGCTCCAACAGTGTTTGACCTTGTATTAGGAGTAGGTTTTCTAGGCAAATATTAACTAAACTCTCTGCTCAGTATAAGCATGGATAGAGATGGTTTCTCACACACACGGGCTTGACCCAGACTCAGCTTGTGCAACCCCAAGTCTGTCTTGGCATGCTGAAGCTCTGCCAGACTCTCTAGTTCTCACTCAGTGCTCAGCTGTTCCTTACCTGCTGCCATTGACACCTGTCATGGGTCAACACAGCTTGGTTTTTAGTTGACACCCCCCAAACCTGGCCAAACTCAGCCCCTCTTGTCACTCCTACTCAGATAACACACCATCTGTGATTGTCTAAATAAAACCACACCCTAATAACCTTCTTGTCAAATTGTAACAATCATTTTAATATAGATGATTTAGTATCTCTCTCTGTCTAGGCTGATTTCTCTCCCACAAAATATGATGGCATTGATGTAGTTATGTGCCCTTACAGTATGAAATGTCTGTTTAGTGGACTGCATTTGGGTCTTTGAACATGTGCTGCTATCTCTGAAAGCTCCCTCTTTTATTATTATGGAAGGTAAAAGTTGTAGAATCACAGAATGGTTTGTGTTGGAAGAGACTTTAATGATCATCCTGTCCCTCTTTCCATGGGCAGGGACACCTTCCACTAGACCAGGTTGCTCTCAGCTCTGGCCAATCTGGCCTTGAACGCTCCCAGGCTTGGGGAACCACAGCTTCTCTCTTTCAGTATTGAAATAGAGGAGAGGCAGCATCACGCCAAGTGTCAGGACCTTGTGGGCACAAAAACTGTTGCTTGCCTTGAGCAGCCTCATCTGGAACCTCCACACACGCATCCTCTGGCAGTTTGCCGCTGTATTTAAGGCAATCCCAGGACTTGTCTCCTCCTTAGGATGTAGGTGATGATGCCCAACCCTCTCAATGGGTGAGACCTGGTGCATCTGCTGTTGGTAGCTGGTTTCCAGTTCTGCCTCATCTGCTACTGCCTCTGGAGGACCTGACTCCTCTGCTGTGTCTGGGAGCTGGTGGAGCCTGTTACCAGAATCCAGGCCTCCCTGCTGTGCTCAGGCTGGACCCTTTTTGGTGAGTGCCCTGCTGTGCTGGGGTCACCCTGGGCTCCTGGCTTGTGCCCTTTGTGGGGCAGCCCTCAGCTCCTTGGCTGCTTCCCCTGCCTGCTGTCTCTTTGCTAGGCTGAGGAGATGCCAGGTCACAGGGGTTTAATGCTGCAAGAACCCCCCCAAAAGACTTGGTTTGGGGTAAGCTGTAGATGTCTGGGAGAAAGTCGTAGAATCTTAGAATGCTTTGGGCTCAAAGGGACCTTAAAGATTATCTGGTTCTAACCCCCTGCCATAGGCAGGGATAACTTTCATCTGACCAGGTTCCTCTGAGCCTCGTCCAGCCTGGCCTTGAACACTTCCAGGGCTGGGGCAACCACAGCTTTTCTGGGCAACCTGTTCTAGTGTGTCACCATCCTCATAGGGAAGAATTTCTTCCTAATATCTCATTTAAACCTGGCCTCTGTCAGTGTGAAGCCATTCCCTCTTGTCCTGCCACTCTAGGGTCTTTTCCAAAGTCCCTCTACAGTTCTTCTGGAGCCCTTTCAGACCCTGGAAGGGGCTCTGGGGTCTTTCTGAAGTCTTCTCTTCTTCAGGCTGAACACTCCCAGTTCTCCTAGCCTTTCTTCATAGGAGTTTATTTTCCTTTGTTTCTCTGTTTCTTTTTTAAACTAGTCCATAAAAAAACTTTCTGTGGCCTTGTTACCCTCTTTGAGCTGCTGTAGCATCCCTGCATTGCCTCCATTGGCCTCTGCCACCCCCGTCCCCCCCAGCCCTGTGTAAGGCAGGGCAAAATTTGTGCTGTCATGGCCAAGGAGAAGCTGCCCTCACCGGGAAAAACCTCAGCCCAGGAGCTGAGGATGCTTTCATGGCAACAGCAGTCTAAGATGCTGTTTTAGCATCAGGGCCATTAGGTGGAGTAGGGAAGACGTGGTTTCGAGAGCTGCTTCTTCTCAGTACCAGCGCTTGCCATCAGAGGGCAAGCTCAGCCCAGGTGGAGATGCTCCGTACGCCGTTATTGCAGCCTGCTGCTTCCCAGACTCATCTCTGCGAGGTAATGACAACGGCAAGAGCCCATTTACCGTCCTTCTCACAGAGCACAGATGCAGCTTCCCATATTTGCCTGCTGCCGGGAAGGGCTCTGCTCCCCGGTTCCCTCGAGAACAGATCTTGCTTTGCAGGAGCATCCCAGCCAGCAGCCAGAGGCAAGGATGGTATTGTGAGCTTCAAGTGAGAGCAGAGTAACAGAGAAGGGATTCCCAGAAAGCAGCAGGTCTGAGCTTTAAGATCCCAAATAGAGTATAGCCTTGCTACTCCAGCAGAATTTGTATTTATGGCTGAGTATAGACTTTGAGCAGCACTCAAAAAAAAACTGTACTGGTTGGTGATGGCTTTCTATCCAGCTTCTTGCTGCTCTCCGAAGCCACAGGTGAGCAGGGCTCAACAGCCCCAGCAAACCAGTGGCATTAAAGTAAGCTTTATGGGAGTGGTGTATCCTAGAGTAGCAAAGTGTTCTATACTGCTGCAGCTCTGACCTCTCCCAGGAGCCCCATCTGCTGGCATGTGCACCATTTGGGCTGCCAGCCCAAAACCCTCCATGATTCCCAAGGCATTTGAGAAGGATTTTAATCTTGCCAGCTCTCCCCTTTGCCTTTTCTAATGAATCTCAGTCTTAATCCACACCCCCCTCATAGCCAGAGACTTCCTTTAAAAAGCTGGAGGGCTTTTCAGAGGGGAATAATGAACCAGACGCTTTCCCGGTGTCTCTCTTTGTTTTTACAGCCCTGGATCTCCCCTGAGGACAAGAGTCTTTTGTACTGCATGGGGTCTCCTTAGAAAAAGGAGCTTGTGAACAGAGCATCCTCCCATTGGGTACCACAGCACATGGATTTCTTTTCCCCACCTGTCCTCCTAGGCATAGCCAGAGTCAAATCCCTTTCTGTGTGTAAGAGACTGAGCCAAAAGCTTTAACCTTGGAGATGCATGGTGGATGTATGCCAAATTGCTCTGTGCCATCCTGCTGCCCACCCTCAGTCTAGCTGGAAGGTAAACAAAGGGTTAACCTGGTTGTCATCATCTCGCCTGCCCAGCTGATATTTGGAGTGAAGC
Organism: Sylvia atricapilla; assembly: GCF_009819655.1. Lineage (NCBI taxonomy): Eukaryota > Metazoa > Chordata > Aves > Passeriformes > Sylviidae > Sylvia > Sylvia atricapilla. Next base: position 8,152,028 of record NC_089148.1, read on the forward strand.
CACATTCCAGTTTAAAGACAGCTGATAATTGAATAAACTCTGCATCTTGAGTGAATTTAAAACCAAGACAGGAGCTCTCCCCAGCAGAAGTCAATACCTTTCCTCCCTCTTGCAGGGATTTTTGTCCAGAGTTAATACTGCAGCTGCTGCTTCCAGGGGATGAGTGCATGCTTGGGAGCAGTCAATTTTTGCCTTCCTTAAGGCTTTAAATTTAGGTCTCTATGTGCATAAAGGAGATTCCTATTTCTATTTCCTGCTAAAGGTGAAATCTAGAGTTACAACCTCAAATGCCCTTAAAACCATTAAGCTTTTAGTAACTTACTGCTAGTGTGCTGTTGCCCAGCATCTTTGCAGGTAACAAGGAAAGAAAGGCAGAGGGCTGCAAATATAGCTCAGATACCTTACTATGTTTAGGTCATGGTGTGAATGGAGGAAACCAATGTGATGTAGCTAATTGACATCATGCTAATTAAATATTGGGTACTCTGCACCCTTGCAATAAATCACTCCTAGTTTCAGGTGTGAAAATTTCTCATTGTCAATATACAGATACACTGTGGACCTGCAGAAAGCTGTTTCCTGCAAAGTTGAGGCTGGTGATTTATTGAGCTCTGTAAAATATATTTGCTTTGGTCTTTCTTTGCATTCACTGTTCAATGATATTCAAACAAATGCCTTTGAGCCTGGGAACCAGCAGCTTTTTGGCACGTGTTCCTATTGCAAATGGGGGCATTCACACCAGAAATGCAGTTCTATGATTTCATAGCCACGTGGTGGGTAGTCAGGGATGTGCCATGCAATCTGTGCCCCATCAGAAATACCTGGCACTGCTTCTGTTTCAAACTTCAGTAAGCAAAATAATTGCATGGAGCTGTTTACTGTCAATCTGCTGCCTGCCTGTTATTAATAGGAGAGATGGAGTGAATAATTAGGAGTAATGATTAGAGATAGTTGTCATCTGTTCATTAATAATTTGAAGAGAGGCAGTGTTCAAGAATTAAACTTATTGGCAGAAAAATGATTTATTCCGTTTTGGAAATGTGTTCTCTATTATGCCAATACATAAGCACCCACACACTGGGCCAATGTTCAGACTTCAGCTTCCCCCAGCCCTGTTTTTGGCACTCGCACTGGTGTGATGTGCTTTCCAGAGATGCTGGGGATCCCCTGCCCCATTGAACTTCCCTGCCAGGCTTTGGAGTTGTGTGTCTTTAGGAATGCAGGGACACCTTTCTAAAACAGTCCAAATTGTGGTCTGAGGATAGCAGAATGGTTTAGGTTAGAAGGGACCTCAGAGATCATCTTGTTCCAAACCCTTGCCACACCTTATGCTGGATTGCTCCAAGCCCCATCCAGCCTGGCCTTGAACACTTCCAGGGATGAGGCGTTAACATGTCTTCTCTGGGCAACCTATGCCAAGGTTGCCTCATCACCCTCATAGTTAAGAATTTCTTCCTAATATCTCATCAAACCTGCCCTCTGTCAGTTGGAAGCCATTCTCTCATGTCAAATTATGACAAGGTCTGGTAAAAAGTCTCCATTTTCTTTTAAGTCCTTTAGATACTGAAAAGCTGCAATAAGGTCTCCCTGGAGTTTGCCAGGCTGAGCAACCCCAATTCTCTCAGCTTTGGCTCAGAGGGAAGGTTGTGAATGCACATCATCCACTGCTTAATCCCAAGTCCTTCTTTACAAGGCTGCTCTTAGTCTGGCTTTGGCATCTTCTGTTGAATGCTGACAATCAGCTTGTGGAGATGGATGAATCTTGGTTTTCAGTGGCCTCACAAATATTGGAAACTTACAGTGTGAGTGTGGAAAAACTAGCCAGCATGGGAAGACCAGGGAGCTGGGGCAGTTTACCTAGAGCAGAGAAGACTGAGGAGAGGGTGTAGAAAATGTAGAGGCTGCAAATATATCCAAAAGCTAAAAAAAAGTCTCTTGAGAAAAAGGCGAGAAGCGATTGGTTTAAACTGCAGTGAAAGAGTTATGAAAAATGGAGGAAAGAGCTTTCTGCCAGTAAAATTAGTGCAGCATGAGATACTGTGGGAAGTCCCTGTTCCTGGCAGAAGGATCCTCTATGGGAAAGGCCAAATAAGCTTTGCCCTGTGAGTTGGGGTGTCCTGCCTGTTCCTCTCCCACTGCTGGCTGTGAAGGTGCACATTTCCTCATGCAGCAACTGTGGGGGATAACATGTGGAAATGGACCTTGGCGAATGGGATGTTCAGACAGTGGGAGAGATCTGCAGATGTGCACGGGGGGACCAAGAGGTAGGATTCATTTTATCTAGCTTCAGCCATCCAAAAGCTAGTTATTGCAGCAAAAGCTATTGTCCAGAATCCCTCAATGACCAAAAGACTGAATGAGCAACTGTGTGAGAGTTATCCATCCCATCTGTGCCAGTTGTCCCAAATACCTGGGATAAATCAGCTCCTGGATGGAACTATAGCTTGTCTTTTCACTCACCAGAGAGGGAGCTTGGATGATTTTTTGGCTTTACACAACAAAGCAAACCAACCAATCTTACAGATACGTGAGGTGTGTTCAACTTGAGCATCACAGGGATTTTCCATCAAACCACTCAGGTGAGGCCATGGCTCTGCTGAACCTGTAAAAGCCCTCTCTATGTCAATACACCAGTCGCATGCACCATTCCTTCTCCTCAACCACCCTCTGCCCACCAATGCTTTTTTGCTGAGTCTGGCTCTCACCAAGTCTGAGGCCTGCTGAAAAAGATCATCCCACAAAAGTTCAAACGTTTAAATCCATTTGCTTCCAGACAGAAACCATACATGGGGTGCTCACTATCCCAAAAGCTGTAGAGCCAACAAATTTTGTGGTGGGAAAGCCTGCCAGCATGTTGAAGGCTGAGGGAATTCTGTGGAACACGTTCAGAAAGCAAATGATTGATTCATCATCAGTGGTGGAGAACTGATTCCAGGAATTATGCGTGTGCCAAGCTGAAGCCTGTTGGAGCCAGGGAAAAGGCATCCTTGAATTCAGGTCATCAGTCAGGGCTGGGAAATGCATGGAGGCCCTGGTACAGGAAAGCTTAACTTCCAGTGCGTGCTCAAGCCTAACTAACCTCTGTTAACGTCAACGGTGATAAAATTAAACATGAGGTCAAGATTTTGGATAAGAATGGTTTATGGCCTGGAGGCTGCCATGGATGAGAAGGTCAGGCCAGCAAGCCAGGGCATTTGATATTGATCAGTCTAATCAAGGAACTCCTGCGTAAGCTGCCACGTGAATAAGGGAATAATTCGGGATAACAGACACATCTGAGTAATTCGTGACCTACTGGCAGATGATTCATGCAGACAGGAAACATCCATCAGATGCATTATTCTTTGCAAAGGTCTTCTTGGAAGGTTTATGGGTCTGTGTGTGGCCCCACCTCCTCAGGGGGTTCCTCAAGGGAAAAGCTGGGAGCAGGTGGGATTGTGAGGATACCCCAGCACCCATTGCTGCACGGGGCAGAGCTTATCCTTCACCCATCAGCAGCCCAGGAGCTTTGAGCAAAGAGGGATCTTCAGGATTTTCAAGCTGTCTTTGAGAAGAAAAGGATCGAGATGAGGGGGTTGTAACTATAGACCCCATATCCTATCCCTGCTGTATATCTCCCATATAACTTTGTTTGGATGTTCTTTATACCTTACTTTCCCACCTGAAGCATCAGTGCATGTCTCTGCTTTCTGTTCTCAGTGTAGTCAGCAAGATCCATCAACTGTATCCTGGTGTTCTCTGAGAGTCATCATGGAACAATACCACGTATACTGGAAAAAGCCTGGTTTGGACCTCTGAAACTGGGAGCTGAAGTAAAAGACTCCGAACCTGGAGAAAACCAAGCACTGTAATCTCTGTTCACCACAAATCAACTAGTTTTTCAGTAGGTTAATACCTTCTCCAGGGACACACTGCCATGGGATAAAACACCAGCCTCACCTCTCCAGCCTAGACACACAACAATGCTATGGCATTACAGCAGCATCTGTGTCAGGGTTGTGGTTTGCCATGCTGTATCCAATCATCATCAGACAGGGAAGAGTTTGAGCCTGACACTATCATATTCCTGTTTGACACTGAATCAGCAGTGTCTTTTGGGAGCTTCATTTGGGTGTGTTGTACCTTTGCTCCTCTTCATGGACCAGGTGATGTCAGGCAGTGCCAAGTGTTCCAGAAGCAGAAAGTTCCTGTTCCCCTCAGGAGATGTAGTCCAGCTGTTTCACCTGGCTTGAAGTCACAAAGGGGAGAGGGTGGCCCCAAGGCATTGGCAGATGGGGCAGGAAGTGTTATGGGGTGACAGGGCTTGGATGCAGCTGGAGAACCAGAGTCAAGGGACAAAGCTACCTGAGATCCCATCAGGAGACCTGCACTGGCTCCAAATGTCCAAGGAAACAGGCTCCAAAAAAATAATCTGTGGGACTGGTTCTTTGCCAGAAAGTCTTAAAATAATTGCAAGTGTAACTGCAACCAGAATCTATAAACGACCAGTAAGGAGGAAGAGTGTCTGTACTGTGTTTGCATGATCAGCATCAGGCCTGGAGATGCTAGAACAAGAAAAAGAGAAAGAAATCTCTTTCCTGCCATAGAAAACACAAGAAGCATGTCAGGCTCCTGATGGAGTTTGGCATTGTTCTAAGTAATGGGAAACAAAGCCCCTTAGTGGGAAGTGGCTCTCTCACTAGTGCCAGGCTCTTGAAGAAGGTGTGAAAGGACTTGCAGTCATTCTGCTCACATTCTCCTTCTGTGGGATGCCCCAGCACAGGCCCCAGACCTGCAGATGGTACCAGCAGGATGAGCACCTTTCTTTTCTCCAAAGGGCTCCTGCTCTGCTGTGGATCTGGGAAGCAGCTCAGAGCAGTATGGAACTCCTCATCCTCACCCCAGCACATGAGCATGGACCTGGCTTTTGTTCATTTCTCACAATTTTTGTGAATTGTTTGTACCATCATTGGTGCTCTGGAGCTTCCTGCATGGGGACTGTACTCTGTCTTTGCTATCTGGCCTCTATCTGCAACTCCAGCATGGCAGGTAACCTTCTAGTGGCTCCCACATAGCTTTAAAAGTGGCTGTAAAAAGAGCTTGACAAGATCAAATGCTAATAGAAAGGTTTTCTGAAGGTTGAAACTGATCTGCTCGAGGGCATTCGTGACTGGGAGATGCCAGAAGAAACCAAATAACCAGTTCATTGTGGAGTAAATAATTGGATTTTAAATACTCTCTGGGAAGAATTCTGGGCAGGGTGGGGAGTGGGGGGGGGAATACTGTGCTGAGTGCTTGGAAAGCTGTTGCTCTTCTAAATCTTCACTTTGCTGCAACATGTATAGAGCATTGTCATTCAAAGCTACAGATGACAAATGGGGGACTTTCTTCCCTGAATTTGTCTGAGGTGTGTGAAGCTTCAGCATCTACAGCATCCAGCACCCATGGTGTCCATGGATGGCGTGGAAAGCTCTGTCCCACTGCTCATATCCTTTGTTGCCCCTCTTTTTGTATTTGGAGGAGCAGCAAGCAATTCCCTGGACCCTCAATGGCTGGAGGTGCTTTGGTCCCAACCCTCATTATTGTCCCTTCTCACACTGGAAGAAAGGTCATAGCAGTAGAGCTGCAGCTCCCTCCCAGCCAGCTGCAGCATGAAACAGTCCCCATCTCCTGGCATGGAGCAGCTGTATGTCAGTATTGACTTCTGGAGGTTTGCTCAGTGTAATTCCACCCAAAACATGACCTCTGCTTCCTTCTGAAATGGGGAGGAGGATATCAGGATTGCCCTTCCACGTCAGGGATTGAGAACTATAGCATCAGGAGCAACTGGGAAGCACCCAAATGGCTCATTCAAGCCCTGCCAACATCCACATCCTAACCCTGACTGATGTTGATTGTCCATGTGAACAGCAGCCACGTCACTGGGTCTTCAGGGCGTTATCCCTATGAGCACCTGGGCCCAACTATCCCAATTTTCAGTCCATGCTGCTGGAGAAAAGCTCCCTCTTCAGTGACTTCTTTTTGCAGGATAGGTGCTGAACCAAAGATGGTCTCAGCCCTGCTGGCATCCACTGCAGCTGAGCCAGGCATCCTGTTTTGCAGTGAGTCTGTCTGTGGGAACACAGGACCACACAGCCGTGGTCACACAGCTCTTGGACCAGAGCTGACTGTTAACCAGCCATGCCTGAGCACAGGTGTGGGCCTTGCCCCAAAACAGCCATGCGGATGTGCTTTTGGGAAAAGCTGGCTCAGATCCTGCCAAGCGTCCTCAGGCTGCCTGGGGACCAGAAATCCCCAGCTGTCCTGTGTGTGATCCCGATCTTTGTGCTCCCACTCCTTCTCCCCACATTCCTCCTCTCCACCATTCTCTCTCCACTAATGCATCCAGCATATAAAGCTGAGGTTTCCAAAAGGTCTCTGAACCCAAAGAGACATGGAGGAGATGGAAAGAGAGGGAAAGAAAAAGAGGCTTTTTGAATATTGAATTAAGGCTGTCTCCAGTATTATTGGATTCCCATAAGGAAGCAGCCAGGGAGCCCACTGCTTTAGTGTCCTATGAATATTTCATTGCTTGACTTAAGCTCGGTGAAGGGTGTTTCTTTGCACAAAGCCACCTTTTTGGCTTGTGAGTTTCTCTCCATCTCTTACAGCAGCTATGAAATCAAACTGGCTTATGGACAGTGTCATCTGACACTATAGCAAGCTCAATTTGTTAAACTTGGGTGATCTTTTGGCACAATCTATCCAGGAATTTCCAGAAGACAGCCAGACATGGCTCTAAACATCTTGGTGGCTCACTAGGTCAGACTGCACAGGTGCAGCAGCAGTGATGCTCAGTACCTGTGTCCCATCCAATTATGGTGATATTGAAGAAGTTGCATGGTCAGGTGAGTCATTTCACTCCAACCTACCAATTTGGCTGCAGAAGTGGGGAAACAAGTTGTGCTGCCTGGTACCCAGTTGTAAGCACTGGACTGAAGGGTCTGGGTCTGCCTTAGTTCCCCAAATTTTATGTGCTTGCCTAGAGCTTCTCTAGATATTCCAAACCACAAATTCCTCAGGCTGGAAATCTTTCCAAAATGAGCACTTTCACAAAAATTTGTGGGCATCCTGCTTTCAGGCAAGCTGCAAACCACATTCACCAATGCAGTGGAGAATCCCAACATGAGCGTTGCTTGCCCTCTCTGCAGAGAGGGAAATGGTTTTAAATACTGTGAGAATACCTGATTTTCGCTCTCCAGGACTGGTTTTTGGAAGTGCTGCTGCCCTACTCCTACCACCGTGTGCTTGGAACTTCCCCGTATATTACCCAACTGTTCAAGGTCCTGCTCAGAGATGGCTGTGGCAGGAACTTTTTTTTTTAATTTATTAGATGAGCTCAGAGGTCTCCTATCTACAACCTTTAATGCCTCTCCTTGCTCTGCCAGGTGCTTTCACAGATCTGGAGTGATTCAAGTCTGGAGGTGGTTGGCTAATTCCATTGCTTTCTTCTCTCTTTTTTTTTTTATGTCTTTTCTCTCTCTCCTGCCCCACAGTCTAGAAATCCTCTTCAAAGGCAAAGAGGGTAAATTAACGATAATTAATTATTTTATTGTAGACAGGGCAGATAACACTGCTTGTTTCTGAGATTGCCCAATACTTCCCATTATGGGGCCTTGTTTCCCATTACTTATAACAATGCCAAAGCACAGACATTCAGGCAGAAATTGTTCCCCAGGGCTTTGCCTCAACCTGAATTTCTGTGAAAGATTTCAGCCAAACTGGGTCAGATTTTCCAAGAGAGAAGACATGGGAAAGCCATTTGGTTTGCCTGTGGCCAAACACTCTTCCTGAATTTCCTTTGGAAAACTCTTTCACCCTGTGCTTCACCTGAAGAGATAAAATTTGGTGGGAGAGGACCTTCTCGATGAGGAGCTGCAAACCTTTCCTGGTTTCCTAAGAGGGACACTTCCTTGTGCAGCTTATTTAAGCTTCTAGAATTATTTTTCTTAGTTACAGTTTCAGCAGTGGTCACACAACCAAGAGGTGCCCACCACATGGTGTCCAGCCCCAGTGCCATCCTCCCTGAGCCATGTGTTCTGCAGGGTAGAGACCCTCCATGTATCCTGCATGACTAAGTCTCAGCACTCTCCAATTCATGGCTGTGGGATTGAACAGTCCTCACAGGACCCAGGGTGGCAACAGAAAGTGGGACACAGAGCACAAAACCTACTTCTCCTTGCTGGACTCCTGCCTGCTGCACAAAAGGAGTTTCAGCTTATCACAGCTCTTTGTCCCTGAGGAAAGATTAGAAGAGAGGTGACAACTCACTTTCTGAGCAAATTCTGATGACCACAGATCATAGAATCACAGACTGGTTTGGTTCTGAAGGGACCTTTAATGACCATCTTGTTACAACACCCTTGCCATGGACAGGGACACTTTCCTCTAGACCCAGTTGCTCCAAGCCTTGTCCAGCCTGGCCTTCAACACTTCCAGGATTGTAACATCCTCATGGTGCTGCACTTTCTACAAGGTGTGGAATGTCTCTTCCCCATGAGGCATCACCCTGCTATTGCCTGATACACCCCCTGAGCCCCTCTGCAACATCCCAGGTGGGGAGCCAGCATCCACCTGACTGTTAGGTACCCACATGAGCAGTGTGATCTTTACATCACAGGGGAGAAGATGATGCCCCAGAGCCACACCACTGGTCCCCTTTTGCAATGTAATGAGGAGAATCAAGAAATTCTCTGGGTTAACTGGGCTCTTTGCACACTGAGGGCACAAGGTCCACACTCTCCATGGCAAGCCTGGTGGCACATCCAGTCCCGCTGACAACTTCAGATCCCTTCAGTGCCCACCTTGGTTCTGCCCATGCTAGGCTTTGATTTTCGAGGAGGGTGACAAGAAGTGGCTCCAGTTGACGTCAGTGGAATTGCGTTAATGCTGCTGAAAATCAGGCTCCAGCAGAGCCCTCTTGGAGCGTGGCAGCACGCAGAGCCTTTTGGCATACATTAGGGTGGGTTAGATGGATGGCTCAGCTCCTAACTAAGACAGATAGATAAGGATAATGGATGGATGCCCAAAGAGCAACCATGCTTTAGGCAGATGAGTAAATCACTTTGATTGTTCGTATATAAACAGGAGGTATAAGGAGGACTCAGCTTTCAGATCAGGGTGCATCCAATTTAAGCCTTATGATTGTGTTTAAGGATCTAAAAAACATTCAAAATGGACTTTGTTAATAGAGGAAAACCCATGTATAGTGCTCCTGCGACAGAGCCATTGTCACTCAGGGCTTGGCTGAGAGCCCCAGTCCCTCTGGTTCTCTGGGAACCTCCATCCTGAAATACCCTGTCCCTGTGACACCTTTCCTGGGGAAGAGGAGGTGCCCAGGAAAGGGAGAGGGGCAATGCCCTTCTGCTGAGAGAGGCTGACTGCAGGGCCTGCCTTCCAGCTGCCTACCTGTCTGCGCCCACTAGAGACCCCCAGCTATCCTGGGAACAGGAAGGGTCTTCAAGAGGCTGTGCAGTCCATGAAGTGCCCTAAATTTCAAAGGATGCTCATCTCTGACATCTCCAGCATCTCAGTATGGGGTGGTGGGGTGATATGGGTCAGTATGAGGGACATGCCTCCAGCACCTGGAGATGGGGTAGTAGGGTGTTACAGGGCCACTACCACGGCCACTATGTTTCCAGCCCGGCCTCTTCATGCTGAGCTCTGCATTTACAGCAGCCCACGTGCTCATTGGGATGGTAACCACTAGGCCCTCAGGCTGTGATATGGGGACATCTTTCCCACCCAGAGCAGTGCCTGGTTTCAGTATTTTTGGTACAGGAGCTGTGGCTGTTCCCGTGGGTGTTGGGATCCATGCTGAGCACTTGTGGAATTGCTACGGTGGCTGCAGATCAGATAGGAGGAGACCTCCAGCCTGTGCAGGGATGGGGCAAGCTCTCAGATCCCATCCAGGGCCAGGGCCAGCCCATGACCTACTGTAAGAGGGGCACCTGGTGTGTTCCCACTGCAAGGGCTGTGCCCACACTGAGAAGCTGGTCTGTGTCCCTACAAATATTTATGCATGCTCTGAACTATGTTGGGAAGATCTTTTGGTATCCATTGACACCTCACACACGTGTGTCTTCCTTGCATATGCCCAAGTAAGTATGGCTTCATTGGGAACTCCCTCTGAGCCTCCACCCCCAAATAACTGAGCTGTGGGTCTGGTTCATGGGGCTGGGCTGCCCTGGCTGCTCCCCCAGGCCAAACGACAAGGGCCAGCAATTGGATTCATCTCAATTATGCTTCACTCACAACACCAGCTGCCAGCTCGTCCTCAGCACCCAGCTCCAGAGATGCTTCTCACCTCCCTCTGAGGCCTGAAGCAAGCCCTGAGAGACTCCAGGAGCCAATCAGTGGTGTCTACCTTTTGATCCATCATTCTCACAATCCTTTTTATTTGTCCTCAGCAATGGAGCAAGACAGGATAATGCTTCAGCCATTCCCTCCCAGAGCAGTTGGGGTCCTGTATGCAATTCTGCTCCTCTTCCAAAAGCTGATTCAATCCCTTCCCACCAGGCAACCCCTTTTTCTCTGTCTGCTTGTTGCCTTAATATCCCTCTGATCAATCTCAGAAGGATCCAGTAACATGGAACAGCAGATGGGGAACAGAGCATGAATATTAATTAACAGCGAATTCCAAGCAGAAGACTTTAATTACATTAAGAGCACAGGCTCAGAGGCAGTGACTTAGTTCCTGCTGTAAATCTGTTGACAGGTCATTTGCCACAGTGGTGTCAGTGCTCCTTAATGAATGAATATATACATTTCAAGTGCTGGTGTATGGGAGAAACAGGGTATTGTTTCCAAAAGCGGCAACACAAGCCTGCACACCAGCGAGAGAGCTCTGCTCATGAGGAGGATTCCGGGAAATAATGACCAGTATAATTACCTGGTAATCATACACCAGGAGCTCTGCTCCCGGGGCTGGAAATCCCCAGCGTGAGCCAGACCCGCTGCTTTGTCATATGTGGTCTGGTCACTGGGGGGAGACCAAGAACCGCAGCACCTTCTCCGGGGCCGGTGAGTGCCGGTCCCCGCCCCGCTCGGGGCCAGCGATGCGCCCGGAGCGCTGCCCGCCTCGCTCGGAGGGTTCCCTCCGTGCGGCCTCACCAGCCCCCGCGGGGCTCTCGGTGGGTCTCGGTGGGTCTCGGTGGGGTGCGGACACATCTCTGCCTCCAGCACTGGTGGTGCTTTGGCAGCCTGGCAGGGGAAATCAGTCCTATGAGGGCAAGGGGTTAGCCGGGAAACCCATCCTAGTCAGGATCCCCTCTCAGCCCAGGGGGCAGCGACAGGTTGGAAAAGCACGTTTTCCCCAGCACGGTTTAATCCTAGGAAAAAAATACGGCCAAAGCTGAAGACCTTCTGTACAAAAAAAAAAAAAAAAAAAAAAAAAAAAAAAAAAAAAAAAAAAAAAAGCTTTTTTGTTCTAATCCCTCAAACTAGTCCGAGACAGCAATGCTGCCAAATAGCCTCTTACGGGGACAACTCTATCTACTCAGGGATTTTGCTGAATGAGTTTGGTCTGAGGTTTGCTGCGCCGAAAATCAGCTTGAACTAAGAGGGTCGCATGAGTGCCGGCGTGCCAATATCCCAGCAAAATGAAGCTTTAGCTTTATCTTTCTTCTCAGCTGCCTTCAGTCTGCTGAGCAGCAGGTTCCTCTAGAGCCCCCGGTGGCAATGCTGGAGAGCTGAGCTCTGGCTACGAGCAGCTCGCAGACACAGAGCCCGCGGGGCAATGGGTAATGCTCAAGGGAGTGCTGCATCCTTGGGGCTCCTCCTGCAAGGCCCGGTGCCCCCAGGTCTAGCTGGGAAGCAGTGTGTGACATGGCATGTTCACAGACTCCCCAGGGCCCTGGAGAAGGCAAGGAGGGAAAGGATCACTGTGGGTGATGGTGGTAGAGCTGCAGCAATGGGCACAGTGCCATGGGCTGCAAGAAGGAGATAATGAGGGGTCTAGACTGCATGGCCACGTGGAGCTGCAGGGGACTCTTCAGCAGCAGATTCAGGAGCTGGAGGCTTGCACAGGGAGGACATGGCATCAACAGCCTCTCCTATTCATCTTTAACTGGAAAAACCTTTCCCAGTAGGTTTGCAGCCAAAGTGATAGATTACTGATTTTGCTGGCTCTCCCCAGACTGGGATTCCTGCACTTTTCCTGTGCTCCTTGCCGGCCCAGGGAGGTTGGCAGAAGCTGGAAATGCTGCTGGCCAGCTCTGCCAGTGGCATGAAGGGGAAGTCAGAGATGGCTTTGAGTAACCCTTCTCAACCAGGGATCACTCTTGCATCTACAGCTCCAGAAGAAGTCATAGAAATGGTTGAGGGGAAAACCTGGCCTAGGGATAAAGGATAAAACAGCTAATTAGCTCTGACTGAGCTGAGATGAAGACTATGAGCAGGGTACAAAAAAAAAAAAAAAAAAAAAAATCAATGGCTTTTAGCACCGAGGAAGGTTCTGATTTGGAAGGGGTGGTCCTTGCCAGTAATATCTTGTCCTGACCAAGGCTTTCATACCCGGGCTTTGCTCCTTTCTGCTCAACAGCTGTAGTGAGCACTCTGCATTAAGAAGGTTTTAAGGTGGCATTGGGGTTAAGATTGGGTAAAAAATGGCACAAATATCCCAGGACCAAAGCACCAAACGTCCCTAGAAGGTGTCTCTGTGCTTGAGTCTGGTCACAAAGGTGGACCATCATCACAATACCATTGATAGAGACACTGAAGGGCTCAGCAGCATTAAACCAAATATTCAAGCACTTCAGCTAACTGGCACAGGAGGCACAACATGGCAGGACACATCCCAGTGCAAGTCCTACGGAAAATGGAGGTACCCACTCTGATTGGGAAGGCTGGAGAGAACCAATGCTCTTGGTGCCTCCAGCTCCTGCCTCATGTGTTGACACACAGGTACCAGGATGCCACTGGCCTGGGGCTGTTGCCACTACATTGCAGGTACAAAACCACGCTGTGGGCAACATCCAACAAACAAACAAAAAAGCAACTGAAAACTTGCTGGATAGTGGGTGGTACCAGAGTTCATCTCTTGGTCTTTTTCCTTGTCCAGTGAAAACCAGTAGGTGTCATATCTCCAGCCTGGGATAACCACTTTTTTCTCTTGCTTGAGAAGAATGTGTGTGCATAAGTGATCATAATTTCTTCCACATTTTAACCAGGGTTCCAACCTGCCCCAGCGTGGGACATGAATGACCTGGGCAGTGCAGGTTCACAGCACAGTTGTGAGCTGGATGCTGTGAGCCTCCTTGGCAGCTAATGTGTGGCTCCATCCCCATCTCTCCCCTGTCTGTGGCTCTTCTGGAAAGTCTATTTTTATTTGTCCCTTCTAAAAATGAATGGGGAAGGCAGAGGTGTTTTCTGGTTGTGATGAACTTGTCCAAACCCCAAATACTTAAAACCCTGCTGGCCAGCTTTTAAGAGCTGAGTCCGACTCTTTCGTGCTTCTTTTTATTGCTCACTGCCAAATGACAAAGCAGGTTCTCTGCAGGATAGAGGATGTCCCAATGACACTGAGTTTTGGATCAGCAATAATGTGGCACCTCTAATTCACGGTACCAAAAGTCCTGCTTTACATTGAGGTAAAAGGCAGCCCCTTTGCCTCCACCCCAACCACTGTGCTCGTTTATTCTGCTCCTTTTCTTCTTGCTGCAGCTGTTACCTGGCTTGGGTCAGATGAGAGATCTTAAAATCTGAATTTTGAGGAACTGCTGAGCTTTGCATCTGCACTGGGGTGGCACAAACCATTCCTTCCTTCCCCTTGTCCTTCAGATACCAGTGCCAGATTAAGTGCTCATTTCATGTCTTATTGACTGGCTCCAGCAAATGGCCTTTCTGTCTGGGTGACACATGGAAAGTGCCTAAAAATACAGGAGCAGGGTGAAGGCTGCTGGGAGATGGTGGAGCTCTGTACAGGTAATTGCTCTGACCCTCCTGCAAGGGAAGTCATACTCGATTAAGGAAGAGATGCTATCGTGTGAGCAGCATTTCCAGCAGGGGTTAGCAGGCAGGTGTTGGTGTGGGCACATGGATGATGAAAATGCAGCAAGATTGTCTCATTATTCCACCTGCCCACCAGAGCTGCCATTAATGCAGTAATGCTCTCCTGAGGCTCTTCCCAGCAGACTTGGGTCTGCTGGGGCAGGATTTTGGAAGTCTGAACGGGCCCCTGCTGTGTTTGTACCAACATGTCCCTCCCTTTGGTGCCTGCACTGCTCCTCTTGGACTCTGCCTCTGCTGCAGGAGCAGGAGCTGCCTGGCATCTCTTGGCAAGCACTTCCCACTGAGCTGGGATAGGCTTGTTCTTGGACTATCCTGACTTAGTGGGGCTGAAACTCCCCAACGACAGTAGCAGAATGGAAAGTGAGAAGCTAAATTCCATTTTCCCCCTGCTTTTTCATGTATGCTTTTCCTCCTTGGCTGCTGGAAGAGCTACATTACATAAAGGCAGATAAGTCCCTGCCTTTTGTCAGCACTTGGAATAATTTTCAATATCTGAGACACCCTGTCTGGCAAAGGTCATGGCCTGTTCTCTAGCAGGTCTTAATTTAGCACCTGCAAGTTCTTGGTGAAGTGTAAAACTTCGGGATGCAAGAAGATCCTTGGAGGGTGTTGTGTAGGGAGTGTCTTCCCTGTGTAGAGATGTGAGTGAGCTGCTGAGCATCTTTACTATCCTCACATCCCAACTGCAAGCAAATGGTTTTTACTGGAAGCTTGCAAGGGCCATCCAAAGCACAGCTCTGCTGCAGCTCAGGGCTCCACCATGATATCCAAGGCTGCTCTGAAATAGCTACATCTGATGGTGATGCAGCAAACTGGCTTCCAAGTACCTTAGTTGATACCCCTATGACTGCCTGGCTGGTTGGCTTGTCCCATGGACCCCCTGCATTCCTGCTACCCTGGGCAATCTACAGGCTGCATGGCTTGGAGCACAGGGGAGGAGGCAGGTGTGAGGTGTGAGGGCAATGCAGCAGACATATCCTTTGCTCTTCTTTAATCTCATTCCTTGACTCCATTGCTGAAGGAGTTCAGGTTGTGTATGTGGCTTGTTAAAATCTTGAGGCAGGTACAGCTTCTGAATTCAGCAGAGGAATTGTTGTCACCCAGCTCATGGGACTGAACAGCACAGGGAAAGCTTACTGGGTGTTGCAGGGTGAGGGGAACCCCGCCTGCCAGGCCATGGAGAGTCCAGGGAGTGCCCATGGGAGGCCTCTATGGTCGTCTCTCATCCCTCATGAGATGTGTCCATTTGCAAGGCACAAACACCCAGGGGGCAGGACTTTTGACAACGGTATGTAGTGATAGGACAAGAAGAGATGACTTTTAAGTGAAAGAGAGTAGGTTTTGATTCAGGTTTTAGGAAGAAATTCTTTCCTGTGACGGTGCTGAGGCACAGGTTGACCAGAGAAGCTGTGGCTGCCCAATCTCTGGAAGTGTCCAAGGCCAGATCATACAGGGCTTGGAACAACCTGGGATAGTGGAAGGTGTCCCTGCCCATGGCAAGAGGGTGGAACTAAATGATCTTTACAGTCTCTTCCAACCCAAACCATTCTGTGATCCTTTGATTCTATGGCTCTGGAGCTTTTGCTGCTGGATTTTCCGTGTGTGACTGTGGACTCCTACCGGCGCTGGCACCAGATGGCGGCTGCACACCAGGGCTTATCTCCAGACCTACCAGGAGCAGGAAACTCGGCGAGTTCCCAAACAAACCTCTGGTGAGGGAGGCCAGCGTCTCTGACCTCCGGGGGTCCTCAGTGTTTGAACAGGCTCCTAATCTGCTTGGGAAAAGCAGGAGTGCTGGGTAGGGAGAGGAGGGAGGGCTGGGGCTGTGCCCTGAGCAGGGTCGGCTGTTGCTCGTGGCTTTGATTGCTGAGGCTTGCTGTCTCAGGCTTGCAGGATTTGGCTGCCTGGCCGTGAACAAAAAAGCTGGATTCTCCCAGAGCCTTTATTCCCATGTCAAGATCACTAGTGGTTTCCCGAGGAGGAGTGGAGGGAGAGGAAGGCTTTTGTTGATAGTTTTTGACAGGCGTGGGGAAAAGCAAGGCTCAGCCTCTGCTCCAGCTAAATCCTAGAATCATAGAATAGTTTGAGCTGGAAGGGTCCTCTAAAGGTCATCTTGTCCATCCCCCCTGTAGTGCACCCCACAACTGCTCCTCACCTTTCCCCAGTGTGGGCTGGAGCAGCCCTGGTACCTCACTCCTATGCTGGGAGCATCCCAGGGCCCTCGCTCAGCATCTCACTTTGATGGGGCTCCCCCCTTCCCCTGCCTCCTTCCAGAGGCTCCTGGCCCCCTGCTCCTTCCCAGCATCGGCAGCCTGTCTTATCCAATCTCCACCCCAAAGAACCCTGACTGCAGAGACTGACAGCCCAGAGGATCCAAAGAGCAGGGGCATGCCAGGAAGGACAACGAGTGGGGAAGGGTTGAGGAATAACCCACCAAACTGACCCTCTGACAACACTCTGCCCTCCTCTTCCTCCCACTCAGCATCCTTTTGCTTGCTCCTGAACACCATTAGCAGATTCGAACTGCAGTGGCACCCTGCCTGTGAGGATCATCTCCATACAAGATCCCAGGGCTGTTGCATTCCTTAGCCAAGATGGCCTGGCTCTGAGCTGGGATCTCTAACAGATGCCCACTGAGAGACTGATCTAACAGATGCTTCCCTGAGAGACAGAAAACATGCTGGGAACACATTGCCACTAGTCATCCACCCTGGAATCCCTACCTTATCCACAGGACCAGTCTTCTCTTCACAGGTTTACAGGCAGAGAAATCATCTCAGTGGTCAGTTAATTGTTTGGGGGCTTTTTGTTTGGTTGGTTTTTTTCTGAGGTGGCTTGGTTTTTGTTTTGTTTTGTTTTGTTTTCTTTAATGTGTTTGTTTGCTTTTGGAAAGCAAAGAAAAATTACCCAAACAACAGGGATTTACTCTGTAGCCCACAGTGGTGCTGGGATGGGAACAGCA
The DNA here is from genome assembly GCF_009819655.1 of Sylvia atricapilla. Classification (NCBI taxonomy): domain Eukaryota; kingdom Metazoa; phylum Chordata; class Aves; order Passeriformes; family Sylviidae; genus Sylvia; species Sylvia atricapilla. The sequence goes on from NC_089148.1 coordinate 8,169,018, forward strand.
TCCCAGCATGTCTCTTCCCCAGATGCTGAGCCAGCCCAGTGATGTGACCCCACTGTCCTGCCATCCTCATCCTCACCAGCACCACCTTGGCAGGGATTGCCAGGGGAACCTGCCTGGGTGGAGAGTACTCAGGAGCCAACACAGGATAATGATTCATAGTCTCAGCTTCCTGCTCCAGTGGTTCCCAAATCTGGACAGACTTAGGCTTGGACAGGCAGAGCAGGGGAAGACAGGGGCTTGGCATGGCAGGGAGACTTCCTCTGCTGTTGCCCATCTTGCACCCAGGAAGCAGGCTCCTTGGTAGGTTTTGCAGCTCCTGGTTCATCCCAACCCTGCAGACAGCAGAGCTATTTGTTTGTGGGTGCCATTCTGTCAAGAGAGCAGCTTAGCCCAGGCCAGAGCCTATGTATAGAGTCCCTGCCTGGGTGCACTTCTGGAGGGATTTGTTTCTTTGATGCTGGATTCATCCCAGCCAGGCCGTCCCTGAGGAGACAGTGCTGCTGAACCTCTTGGTACATCGCTGAGGGTCTTGCTTCTTCGGATTACCTGGGGAAGAATGTGTGGCAAGATGATAAACAGCCTCTTAATAAAATCACCACCATTCAAAATTAGCCATCCCATGGGGTCCTCTCTTATCAGGCCCTGGTAGACAGAGCTATCAGGAGCCTGGTTCATTCCTGAATGAATACTCACTGTAAGCAGAGCTTGCTGGCATTGGCCCCAGGACAATACTTGCTGGGCCACCTCACCAGTGCCAAGCCATGAGCTGGGCTCTTTCCATGCCCCACTGCCAGTGGACGGGCACTGGGTCAGTCAGGGCAGGCAGGAGGGCTGCAGACCTCTTCTCACCACCTCCCCACAAGCCATGGGTGTTGGTGTTGTGCTTGGATGTGGTTCATGCCACACATGTCCTTGGGAGTTGCTCGAACAAGGTTGCATGAGCCATCCTTGCTCTGCCTGGCCTTGTTCGCTCCCTTGTGTCCTGCCCTCCTCCTCACACACCGCCAGCCCAGCCCTCACCTCTGTGTGCTCACACCCACCTTCCTCCTTCTCAGGCAGCAGGAGATGCACTGTGCTCGCCCCTCCTAACCCTCAAATTTTCCAGCACTGTATTTTTCTCTCTCTCCCTGACTAAAGGCATCAGTCCCCCACCCTTATTCCCATCACCCTCCCACCCTGAGAAGACAAAAAACCCGCCCAACCCCAACCCCACACAGCCAGCTCCTGCCACTTATTCTTAAATCCCTTCCCTCCTGCCTTGCTGGTTTGAAAGCCTGTACCCTGGAATGGGCCTCCCAGCTTTCGCTGGCAACCCTGCTTCAGACTGACCGCCACAGATAGTGTTTGGGAGTGCAAAAAAAAAAAAAAAAAACCAAAAAAACCAAAAAAAAAAAAAAAAAAAAAGCTTCTTGTCTCACTGAATCTCCTTGCTGAAGTTTTCCTAGTCTCATATGCCATGTGCTGCTGTGACAGAGTTTTGGGAACCGAGAGGAAACTTTGGGGGTTTGTTTTCTCACCTGTATGCTTTGAGAAACTCTTCCTTAGCTGCGCTGGTGCTGTATCCTCTGGCAGAGGGTGGATGAGATGCTCCTCACACTGCTGCCCACTCCCTTGGTGCATTCATAGGGTTTTTTTTTTTGCTTTTGGATGTGGTTTGCTCAGATAAGGCACCTCCACCCTCCCTTTCTGCACGTGTCATTGTTTGGGAAAAAAAAAAAAAAAAAAAAAAGGCGAGAAAAAGCAGAAAAATCCCTTGCTGAGGAGGGACTCCTAGCCCAAGACAACCTCTCCCCTCGCCTGGGGCAGGGCTGAGGGAAGGATGTTCCCTCCTTTCACTTCTTTTCCTCTCCTCTAGGTGATGGAGATGGAGGATGGAGGCCAGGTGGGAAGTACAACAGGAGAAAACACGGGCAGGGGCAGGGCAGGTGCTGTCCCAAAAGCCCGAGGGCGGGAAGGGGGTGCGGAGGGGACCAAGCGCCCGGAGGGTTGTGTCTCCTCCGCATCCCCTCCCCGCCAGCATCCTGGGCAGCGCCCGCGAGGGCGGAGGGAAGGGAGGGCGATGCTCCGCTAGGCGTTTATTAGATTGGACATAATCATCTTTAAATAAGGGCAGCCCCCCCTCCACACCCCTCCTTGAGGTGGGGGGGGGGAGCGGAGCGCCTCGGGGCTTTCTAGATAAGGGCGACTAACGCAGCCCCCGCTCCCGCAGGCAGAGCCGGGCAGCGCCGAGAGCCGCCTAGGGTCCGCCGTGCCCCGGGAACCCCGGCTGCAGGCAGGAGGGGGGTCCTCGCCGCGGTGCTCTCGCCTTCCTTCTCCTCCTCCTCTTCCTCCTCCTCCTCCTCCCGCAGGAGCAGAAGGGAGGAGAGCGGTGCCGGGGAAAAGTTGGGGGCAGCGGCTGCGGCGGGGGGCGGGGGACTGTGCCCCGGCGCTGCCGCCCGCCGCCCCCCTGAACGTCCCATTTCCCCCGCGGCCACTGGCCCCCCACCTCCCAGCCCCCAAAACTTCGTTCCCAAGGAGGATGCTGCGCGGCGGAGCCCCCCTGGCCGCGCTGCTGCTGGCGGCGCTCAGCCTGGCCCGCGGGGAGCCCCCGGCGGTCTCGGGGTGCGGGATGGAGGCTCCGAGCCGCCGCGCCGCGCCCCCGCATCACCCGTACGGGCTGTACCCGCAGGGTCCCGCCGCGCACGGGGCGCTCGGAGCCGCGTCCCCGCGGGGCCGGAGACCGCGGGGAGCCAGGGGAGGAGGAGAAGAGCCGGAGGGCGAGGCGGACGGCCGGGGCCGGGGCCGGAGCCGGGGGGACAGGCGGCGCGGCCGGGAGCCGCAGGTGCCGGACCCTCCCCGGGAGCGGCCGCTGCCCGCCCTGTACTTCTCGGGCGGCCGGGAGCAGCTGGCGGCGCGGGCGGAGGCGCTGCCCGCAGTCCCGCGGGAGGAGTTCACCCTGGAGCTGTGGGTGAAGGCGGAGGGCGGACAGAACAACCCGGCCATCATCGCAGGTAAACCCCGGCAAGGAGGGATGGGGACCCGACACCCCGCGACCCTCCTCGAACATCCGCACGGGGGACTCCCTGACTTCGCCGCTCTGGCAGGTGACACCCTGCGCCCACACCCGCGTTCTCAGCACCGCGGGCGTGGAATATTCCTCCTTCCCTTGAGACCAAACTCTAAACCATCCCCTCCCCTCTGTTCCCACCCGCCCCGTCCTCCCAGCCCGCCCCCATGCCCCCCCAGCCCGCCCCGGCTCCATCTGGTTTTTCCGTCTTCCCTCGCCGGGAGCTGGAAGGTCTGTCTGGGTGATACGCTACCCCTGATCCTCCTCCCCTCCCCCGGCAGCCCACCAGTCCCCCCTGCTCGGGGCTCCGGGCGCACGGAGGCGTTCCGGGGCTCCCGGCGGGTCCCCGGGGCGGTGGCCGCACGGTGGCAGCCGCGCCGCACTCACGGCTCGGCCCCGAGGCTCCGGTGCCCGGGCTGCGGCCCCGAGGGCGAACGACTGCGGGGCAGGGGCCGGCCCCAGGGGCTTGTTCTAGCCGTAATTACCCCCGCAAGGACTTGCTGAGAAACAGGGAAAGGGATGAGCGAGTCCTATGAGGAGCGGCTGAGGGAGCTGGGGGGGGGGGGCTCAGCCTGGAGAAAAGGAGGCTCAGGGAGGACCTCATTACTCTCCACAAGTACCTGGAAGGACGATGTAGTGGTTGTCTGTCTCTTCTCCTGAGTAACAAGTGATGGGACAAGAGAAAATTGCCTCAAATTGTGCCAAGAGACGTTTATATATTGGATACTAAGAAAAATTTCCTCTCTGAAAGAGTTGTGTGCTGGAATAGGCTGCCCAGGGAAGTGGTGGAATCACCATCCCTGGAAGTGTTAAAAGAGGTATAGATGTGGTGCTTAGGGACATGGTTCATTTGTGAGCTTGGCAGTGCTAACTGTTGGATATGACCTTAAAGGGTTTTTTCCAACTTTAATGATCCTGTGATGGAGAAGCTGAGGAGAGAGAGAAAACAGGTACGCAGGCACAGACTGGGACAGATGTCACCTCCTGCAGTGGTGCTTCATTCGGCTATGCCAGGATGGGTGTTTGTGCCTGGGTACAAGCCTTGGCAGGGCAGTGCAGGGATGCTAGAGAGGGCTGGGAACAGATGGCAGAGGATGTCTGGGGTTCCCACAGTGGGGGCTCCTGTGTTTCTGTGCTGGCCCAGCCAAGCTGATTGGGGAATTCTCTCTATCCTAACTCTCCCTTGGCTTGTGATCATTCCACTGAACCTCCCTCTGCTTTGCCTGGTCCCTTTGACTGATTTTTCTCCTCAGTTATAGGGCAAAAAAACCATACCTGCAGCCTGTTCTTTCCGTGACTGAGGGGAAAAATAGCTCTGTACAAGGAAACTACCAAACTCCCTAGCATCCACCTCACTGTCCACCTTCCTATCAGCAATCCTCGATGCCTCTCTGCATCTTGGGATGCAGGGAGCACAATTCCCAGTCATTCCATCAGCAGCACAGCTGTTTGCATCTGGAGGTCTGGCCTGCAGGTGCTGGGATTTGAGTTTTCCAGCTAGCCAGCAGAGTTCTATTATTATTTTTATTCTTTATTTTTTAATTTCCTTCTGGAGGGTGGGACAGTTGTTAGTGCTGAAAGCACCACCCGTAAGTGCTGGCATTCACTCGAGTAATATCCCCCAGCTTCCCTGCTCCAGGGTTTCAGTCAGCCCCAGGCTGTCTGAGTCACTGTTGATTTCCCACTGTCACCCTGCAGTTGGGACCAAGGGATCTGGGTGTGGGTGGCCAAAGGGGACCAGCCCTGTGCTGCTGGCATTTTGTGTGAGCAGGTGACAGAAGCAGCTGCCAGCCCTCAGCAGGTGCTGTGTCTGCTTCTGATCTGGTGCTCCTGCTCTGTCAAAGGAGAGGTGACTTAGCATGACGTCATCCAAAGGTGTGGAGGAGCTGGAGATGCTCCAAGTGTCCATGTGTGAGGGAAGGCAGGAGGAAAGCAGGGCAGAGCTGAGCTCTCCCAGCATCAGTGCTTGAGAAGTCAGGGCAGGCTGAGCAGCTCCGATCATGGAAAACAAGCTATCCTGTCAGCTGGTGTGGCTGTTGCTTGGATAGAAGGCTCAAGAGTCGCTGTTTTTTCCCCTAGATGCCACATTTTGCCTCAGGGCCACCCTGGATGGGGCTGTTCATCCTTCTTAGTTGTTCCTTCATGGGGTGATTTCTGCTGGGGTATAACCTGCCACAGCCACTTTTGGGGAAGAAAACTGGTCCTTCTTCCTTGTCCTACTCATTTTGGGCAGCAGATGAGAGTCCTTTCATGTGATGCAGTTTCCTTTTCCATCTTTATTGTCTCCCTTCCATTCATGCCTGCTCTGCTTCTGGTGAACCCCAAGGAATTTCCCTTTGTGTCAGGCTGAGATTTGTTTTCACTCAAATTGTAGGTGATTTTGTTGAGTCAGATCCTTCACCAGCGACTGTCCAAAACATCTGCTGTGTCTAAATCCAGATGTCCTCCTTGGGTCCCTGAGTGGGTTCCCACTGCATATCCTGAGGGGTGACCATGACTAGAGGCTCCTGGCCTTTGTCAGACCCTCTGGAGCTTTAGCAGCCAATTTCCCCCAGTATCTGGGTCTCAAAGCGTGACTGGAAGCTATTCCTTGTGCTGCAAAACTCCCGTCCCCAGTGGGAAAGGCTGCTTGCAGTGGGGTCCTTACAAAGGGGCACATTCAATCTGTGTGTGGGCTTTTTCTCCATGACCTTCCTCAGCAGGTATCTTCCTCTTCAAATTTTTTTGCACTGTTACCAACAACTCTTGTTTCAACCCCCGGAGGCATTCCCCTACGGCACAGGTGAACAGCATAAACTAGGCTAGAGCTCCCCTTTCCTGCCTGAGGGATCAGAGGCAGAGTTGTACTTAGAGCTGCTGAGGAGACACCTCACACTTCTTCTACAAACAGCTTTGCCTTCTGGTGGGTTGCCTCAGGACAAAATACCAAGCTCCTTGACAAACTCTGAGGGCTTGAAACTGCCCCCCTGATGATTTCTCATGAGGGCCCTTGAGAGATGCCAGGACCTGGTGTTAGACCTTTTTTGTTACGCTGTTCTGCAGTGGCTGCTGGCTGTGGGACATGCGGCTCTGCCGGCAGAACCTCCACCGCTGCTGCTGAGGAGGTGTCATCCTTGGCTATGTCCAGGATGCACCAGCTGCTGATTTACTGACTTTCCTCCCCTGCTGTAGAGCCGGCCTTGGCCTTACTTACATCCCTTTGAGGACTTTGATGAAGTCCTTCTACATGGTCCTGGGCTCATTTAAATTTCTTTTGGCCAGTGTTGAACTCATCAGGCACTGTCAGGCATGGCTTGGCTTCAGCATGGGTTCATGAGGATGATAGCTTACACTCAACCCCGATGCTGTTTTTCCCATTTTTATCTTGGGGCTTAATCAAATTTGAGGCACTCTGAATCATTTCAAGTTGAACTGCATGAGTTTTCCCAAGAGTGAAGGTACCAAGCCCTATTTCCTCAACCCCCAGTGACCAAAGATGGCTTTCAAGTGGGCAGGTCTCAGCACGTTTCAGCCAGCACCCAGCCCAGAAGCACTCTCCAGCTTTGTCTTTTCACTTCTGCTAGGCTCCTTTGCTCGCCTCCTACTTTTTGGCTTCTCCCTGTCTCAGCTTCCCCTGGTCTTTCTGCTTTTCTTTCACAATCCACCAGAAAACAAGAGTTGGCCAAAGCCCATCCGCCCACGGAGGCTTTGTGCGTGGCTGCCTTTGTAGTGAGCAGTGACAGGGATCCATGCCCAGGGTGGTTACAGCTGTGGGATGGTTTAGAGGCCACCACCCATCTCGCCCTTGGCGGAAGTGATGGATGGAGAGAGGGAGAGAGGGAGGGATGCTCCTTCCTGGGGTGCAGCAGGGCTTGGTGTGACCTTTGCCAGCCGTGTTTACAAGGGGGAAACATGGGGTCATGGTAACCTGGCTTCAGACACATGCCCTGGATGAGAGCCAGGAGATCCTGCTGCTCCTGGAGCTTCTTCTGTTCTACACCTCTGCTTCTCTCTACTGGTGTGTTTGATATTCTGGCAGCAGGTGAGGTATCCCCAGGAACAGGAAAGACAGTGGCACAGGCAGGAAGGCTTCATTTTAGACCCGAGGTCCTGATGCCATGAAGATGGGCAGAAAATATGTGAAATGGGAACGGCACAGTGAGGGGCAGGAGAATCCATGCAGCAGGAAAAGCAGGATGGAGAATACGAAATACCACAGCAGGAGTCTCTGGGCATGGCAGCAAGTTTTGTCAGCATTGGGACACTGTTTGTTGGGGTGATGGATGGCAGAGCAGAGTGGTCCCAGAAGACACCACTGAGTGTCAGAGTGACTTCAAACTCATTCAGCTCAGCTAATGACCTGCATGAACCTCCTGGCTGTGGTGGTTAAGGAGCCCAGAGGCATTTATTTCAAGCAGCAGGTTCCTTTACCTTTGCCGGCGTTTAGGTGCCTTACGGCCACTGATTCCCAAGGGCTTTCCTTGCCTGCAAGCCTCTGGTTCTTTGCCATGGGCACTCAGCAGTCTGGGGGAAAGTCAGCACAGCGCCGGGTCTTGCCCAGCCTAAAACAGGTTTGCAGCATGCCTGGATGCAGAGGGAGAGGCTATTCCTGGGAATGGATTTATGTTCAGGTGACCATAGGGGGTGAGGAGTGCACTGGCCAGGCTGGAGGCAGCGCAGCCCTCTCCAACCCTCTCCCGCCAGCACTGGATGCACGACGGGGTGAGAAACTGGAGCATAAACGAGAGCTGTAAATCTGCCTAGAAGCTGTTGGGGAAGCAGTCCCTGGAGGAGCCTGTATTGCTTTGGGTTGCTGTGCTCTAATTCTTAAAAGCTTTGGCTCGCAGATAAAAAGCTTAGCCTCTAATCCCGTCCTGGCGTAGCACTCCTACAGAGAGCAACTCAGAAACACCTCGCTTTTCGGCCTCTCCTCCCGTCCACGCTCTTCCTCCCCTCTCCATCCTACCTCTCTGGCTCTGCCATTCTTCCTGGCTACTCCACCTACTCATCCAAATGATTTTGAATGAGGGCTGGGGTCTCACCCCTGGTGGAGCGCCCACTGCCCAACCTCTGACCACCTTCATTTACCTACTGCCAAGGACCCAGCTTGTGCTCCAGGGAGGAGTGGTGATGCTCTCTGGTCCTTACCAGCTCTCCTCTCTCTCTCTCCATCCCTTCCCCGACCTGCTGCAGGTGTCTTCAACAACTGCTCGCACTCAGCCAGCGACAAGGGCTGGGCGCTGGGTATCCGCGCCCTGCAGCTCAGTGGCAAGAAGGACGCCCGCTTCTTCTTCTCCCTGCGCACGGACCGGGCAGCCACCGCCACCGAGGTCACCTCCCACCACCGCTACCGCCCCGGGACATGGACACACCTGGCTGCCAGCTACGACGGGCGGTGGATGGCCCTCTACGTGGATGGGGTGCGGGTTGGCCGTTCCAGCGGGCAGGAGGGACCCCTGCACAGCGCCTTCATGTCCTCCTGTCGCACGCTGCTGCTGGGAGGGGACGCCTGGGGAACCAACCACACTTTCCGGGGACACCTGGCTGGGCTGGCCCTGTGGCGCGGTGCCCTGTCCCAGTCCCGCCTCCAGCGTTCCTTTCTAGAGCAGGTGGCTGAGGAGACGGCAGGGCTGGCTTTGGCCGCTGGCTTTGCCACCCCGGAGGAATGCTGGGCGCCTTTTCGGGAGGGTGCCTTCCCCCAGCAGTGGGTGCTGCTGTCCCCAGCACCCCCCATCGTGCGGCCGCTGGGTCCCCCCGCCTGCGGGCAGACCGCCTGCGACAACGTGGAGCTGGTGTCCCACTACAACCAGCACTGGCCGCTGCGGAGCTGGAAGGTGGTGCGCTACCGCGTGGTGAACCTGGCCGAGGACGACGGCGGGCGGCCCACCGTCAGCTGGGAGCAGATTTGGCGGCAGCACCGGGCTCTCAGCGAAGCTTTCCGGCCTTACAACATCTCCTGGCAGCTCAGCTTGCTGGAGGTACACAACTCCTCCCTGCGCCGCCGCGCCGTGCTGCTGGGCTGCGAGCCCAGCAAGGTGGGCAACGAGCGCTGCGACCCCGAGTGCGAGCATCCCCTCACCGGCTACGACGGCGGGGACTGCCGCAGGCACGGCCGCTGCTTCTCCTGGAAGCGCCGGGACGGCGTCTGCCACATGGAGTGCAACAACATGTTGGACGACTTCGATGACGGCGACTGCTGCGACCCGCGGGCCACCGACGTGGCCAGGACCTGCTTCGACCCTGACTCTCCCCAGCGGTAGGTGTGGGGCTTGTGGGGGTGGGATATCCAAGGGATGGGATGCACCCCCTCCCCAGCACCTGCTCTCCGTCTGGGTATTGCTTCTGACCAGTGGCTTCCCAGTGTGGGAATGCAGAGGGGTGTTTTCCCCTGGGATTTGGTGTGTTTTGCCATCAAAAGAAGTAAATCCTACAGTGTGACACTGCACCCCTCTGTGAAGCCCTCCCAGCAAGTGGTTTTTTTTCCCCCGGGGACACTCCTGCTCCCCAAGGCCGGGAGGATTCCCAGTGCAGAGCTGCCAGCCTCTGGTTACATGGCAGTGGGAATGTAGGCATCCCTGGGATGGGCAGAGCAGCCCGTGCAAAGGATATTGCTTACCCTGATCCCCTGCATGGCATGTAGTTCGGGAATTGCTGCCCTTTCCCCCTTGCCTGGGTGTGTCTAAAGACTGGTTTCTTAATTTGTGTTCAAAATGCCTTCTCTTGAGTGCTGGAGTGGGGAGAAGGAGGCAACCCAGCAGTGCTCGCTGTGAGGTGCAGGATTTGGAAAGGTGTGGTGTGTGTCCTGAATCTTGCCCCAGGGAGTGATGCTCACAAGAAGGTTCCCTTGGCTGGAGGAGGACATCTGCCTTTACTGTGTGCTGCAGGTGTAAAATACCTTGAAAATCCACATGGACTAAACCCCATGGAGCATCCATGCGATGTTAGGGGACCCTTGCTCTCACCAGGGGTCTTTGGAGTCAGCAGCAAGGGGGAGGATGGAGAGGAAGACCCGTTCACATGATGAGGGAGCCCAAGTTGTTGGGAACAGTGTCCTGGGTGCAGTTGGTGGCTTGCACCCACCTGCCCTCCTTGCTGGAGCCTCTGAAGTGCCAATAGCACTGTTGATGGCTTCCAACACTCAACGCTCCGCTGAATGTACTTGCTGTATGGAGATGGGGAAGGGGAATAAAAGTCAAGGCTTTGCCTTTTTTTTTTTTTTTTTTTTTTTTTTTTCCTTTAAATTTAAAGCTGTCTCTGCCTCAGTATCACAGAAAACTCATTCCCTGCTGTTGGCTCCCAGTGACAGGCAGAGGTGCCTACTGGAGCAGGAGAGGTGCAGCACAGATGGCAGCATCTGCCGAGAAAAGTTGCAAGGGAAGGATTATGGGACACATCTGTTCTTTGATCTTCTTTCTCCTTCACTTTTCTTTCTCTGGGCAGTGGGAGAAGATAGACTATAGCCATAAATCCCCTTTTCCCAAGTCTGCTTCTTCTCTCTGCTCCTTCCCAGACAGCACACAGAGGGAAGAGAGAAGCAAGCATCTCTGTTTGGGCAGTGGTGACAGGGAGGAGCAGCACTTTCCCTCCTTCCTTCCCGAGTCTTTCTCACCCATCCTTAAGCTGCCTGAGAAAACACAGGAGGAGGATGGGGAACTTTTCTTGCAGTGCATCCCAGCAACAGAGAGAGGCCTCACACTGTGCTCCTGGCCAAGGAACCCTCCCCAGATGTTTTCCCACCTCTGGAAGTCTCTTTGGTGACAAGCCACCATTGCCACCCTGTGGCCACCTGCCCCCTTGTTTGCCATGCTGTGAGCCAGCATGGCTGTGCTTCCCTGATCGTGGAGCAGATGAAAAGCACAACAACTCTCCACTTGTGGTGGCCATCAGCATCTAACACCACTTGACCTCGGCCTTGGCAGGGCAAAGGCTGTGTCCTTGCCTCTGTGTGCAGTTAGAGAAATGTTTTTGTCCTCAGACAAAAAGGGCTCCACCTTAAGTTGAAAAAGGCCAAATTTTTGCTGGTATGAATCAGGGCTGCCATTTGTCAGGATTTTCCCCTGAAAGTTGGGAAACAAAACAAAACAAAAACAAAAAAAACCCACCCTTGCTTCTGTGGGAAAGGAATGGGAAAATGGGAACACTAGGGAAATAACAAATCTTTTGCAATTTTCTTTCCACAGACCTCATTGGTCTGCACGGAGGACAAGAATGATTGATTGTAGTCTAAACTCAGAAAAATGAAATCCAGTGTGCCTGGCATTTGGGAAATGAGGGAGCATGGGTTGAATCCTGCTGCCACTGAGACCTTCTGAGCTGCTTCTGGCTGGCTTCTTCAGAGATCACAGAAAAAAAGGAGTCATTGAATGGTTTGGGTGGGAAGGACCTTGAAGTTTATCCAGTTCCACCCCTCCTGCCATGGGCAGGGACACCTTTCACTGGACCAGATTTCTCCAAGTCCCATCCTATCCGGTGGTGCTGGTGGACACCCACCCTCCCTGTGCTCATCCCTGCTGAGGATGGTTTCTGGGGAAGTAATATGTGTTTGGGGGAGATCTGCTGGGAAACCAGTAGTGTGTGAAAAGCCGAGGTGTACTTGTGCTTGCTGAAGAGCATGGCCAGGTGTGTGGCGTTCCCCCAAAATTGGTTGGTGGATCCCGAGACACAGAAGCAGGGGACCTCAGCCTGAGGGATTTTTTTCAGGCAGAGCTCCTGCTGCATTTGCTGTAAGGTATTATTCTTAAATGAGCAGGGCAGCTGGTGAACTTACAGAGGGATTTTTAGGGTGGAAGCCAAAACGGGAGAAATAATGTGAAATGAAATTTAACAAACTGCAGAAAAGCAGAACAATAAGAGCCAGGTTTGAGTCTGTAACTGAAGGACAGCAAGCTGGCTGTTGCTGACCCAGACATCTCTGTTCCTCATACCTGTGCCCAGGAGGCAGCTGTGGCTTGGGGACAATCAGGAGACAGGGAACCCCCACTGCAGATGATCTCTGTATCTCCTTTCAGATCAAGATGGCAAGGCCAAAAGTCTTAAGGTCTTTTTCATGGATTAAATCATCTTTAGCTCATTTCAAGGCTTTCACGAAGAGTGGTTTGGAGGTGAGCATTTCTTACTACGGCGAAAAATAATTGAATTGACGAAGTCAGAGTGAGATGCTGGGCGATTTCTTACCAGCATTGTAGACAGATTCAATATATTTTGCTGAAGGGTCTCAACACCTCGTCTTGTCAGTTACAATTGTAACCACTCAAACAAACACTTTTTCCATCTTAACACATTGTTGATTTAAAATTCCCTCTTGGGCTGCAGCTTAGAGAGAGGTAAATTAAGAGGAAAGAGCTGAGGAACAGTGGTGGGTTCAGTGCTTCTTAGCTGGTGAACCTGTCATTATACTTCCAGGGCTACAGCTGGTGTCAGCTTATACCCTCACCCAGGGGAGGGAAATGAGATTTGGAAAGAAGAATTGATAAAAGATTTTTTTTGCAAAGTAGTGACAGGACAAGGGGGATTGGGTTTAAGCTGAAGGAGGTCAGGTTCAGGTTAGATATTAGGAGGAAATCCATCGCTGTGAGGGTGGGGAGGCCCTGGCACAGGGTGCCCAGAGAAGCTGCGGCTGCTCTATCCCTGGAAGTGTCCAAGGCCAGGTTGGACAGGGCTGGGAGCAGCCGGGGACAGTGGAAGGTGTCCCTGCCTTTGGAAGGGTGTTGAAACAAGTTGATCTTTAAAGTCCTTTCCAGTCCACACCATTCCAGGGTTCTCTGAAAACTTCGGTGGGAATGGAGCCAACTGTGGCCAAGGCAGAAGCTGGGATAAGGGTTGATGCTGAAATGATATCAGTGGGCACTGAAACATATTGCTGAATCCCTCCTGCACCTCCTCTGGTAGCCTCTGGAACAAGAAAAGCCCTGCTGTGCTATGGGCCAGCTGGAGCACCACCCACAGGTGAAACCCACCAGTGGGACTGTGCATGTGGGGCTGGAGGGGGACTTGAGACAGAACTCAGGTGGAGAGCTCTGTTTAGACATCCCTGCAAGGCACCCCAACAGGAGCCATGGGAAACAAGTCACAGACTTGTCATTCACCTCAGGTCTACCTTATGAGGAGCAAGAGGACAGGCATCATCAGGAGAGTTACTGGGTGAAGAATGATCGTCCTTCGCCCAGTTTCATCCTGACTTCAAGCATTTTCCAGGAGTTTCTGGTAGTCCAATGTCAGGTCTGGAGTAAAATTTGCCTTAATTTTCTGCAGGTTCCCATCTTCTTGCGGAGCTTGAGTGCTGCTGTAATTGGCGCTCTTGGAAGGAAAGCAGCAACAGCTCATTAGCAGCAATTAACACTCAGCGAGGGTCCCCCTCGGGCACTTAGTCAACGAGAATCTGGTGTGTGACACAGTTAATGTGAAAAGAAAAACCGGAGGGGAGTCTGGAGAGCAAAGTGGGTAAGGGCTGAGCTGCTGGGCCTTTCATCTTGCTGCCCAAAGTAATGGCAGAAATAACCAAAGGGACAAAAGGAAGTGAAAAATGACGAGGTGTCTCCAGGCTTGGTGGCCTCCGCTGGGATGACCAAAGCTGTGATGTTCAAATGTACCTGATTAACTGGACACTTGATGGGCTTTAATGCAAGCTTAGCTGGCCTCCCTCCTAAGAGACTGATGCTTAATTGGGTTAAGGCTGCTTGGGAGGCTCCTGCAGTTTAAGCCTTGTCTTCGAAAGCTGATTGAGGTTAGCCTCACTAAAAGTCTCTGGTGGACAATCAAGAGGAAGAAGGAATCACTCTGAGCAATCCCTGGACACCTGAGCAGCCCCTTGTCAGGAGATGTTCAGCTGAATGTGGTTGGACCTGAGAGCATCAAGGGTGTCAAATTGAGAGCAGGTGAGGCAATGCGGTGTCTTGGGGGCAGAGCTGACTTGCCTAGGCCTTGATCCCAACTGGATAGTAAACCAGCATTCAGATTAGCTGCTCTCTTCCCCTTCTTCTTCCCTTACTGCAGGAAACCTTAGTAGGTCTTTTTTACTGTGCAAGAGGGCAGGTATATGCAAAGTTATTGCAAAAGTAAAAGCCTTGTGTATAACCTCAGGCCACTGGAGCTGTTGCAGAGAACAGATTCAACTGGAGGTGGTGGGTGTCTGCTGCTTGTGGTGGTTGGTTTCTTGAAGGGTGCATGGGAGAGGGTGTTTTCAGTGATTTTCACTGGCTGCGGAGTGGCAGAGACTGTGTTGGTCCCATGAGCAATGCATGGCTAGGAGGTTCTCTGCTCAGAACCTGGGCTCTGGCTGCTTTTGAGCTCCCTCTGGCAGCTTTTGTGCCCAAATATTGCCCTGGTGTTTCCAAAGAGCCTCAAGTGCTGGGCTTGGGGCTTTAAAGTGGTGAGGAGGGGAGTGCTTTGGAGACACCAAAAGTGGCAGTGATGGATTCACTGGCTTCTGAGCTGGCTTCTTCTAGTCTCTAATACACCTGCTGGGGCTGTAGGGGTGCAGTAGTAAACAGGACTTTTTGCTGGAGCCTGATGGTTTGTTGGTGGCTGCTTTAAAGTTTCTTGAGTGTTTGGATTTAACCTCATAGGAAAAATTCTCCTTTCCTTGTAGGAAAGTCCCTTCTTTCTGAGCTTTCCTATGGATTAACAGTTTTAAATTTAGCAAAATAGGAGGGAATGTCTTTGGTAGAGCCCAGTATATCAGGTGGACAGGATGTCTCTCGAGTTGCTTGCTTCTGATGGGATTTGGAGGCTACACCTGTGTGAAGGTACCTCAGCACACACAGGGCCCTAGCTTGGGGGTGAAGACCCCAGATTTGCTTTTGACCTTCTCAAAGTGTTGCATAGGATGGAGATAGATATTTTCTGATTGGAGAGTATTTGGCATGTTCCTACTGCTTAGTTACAGGACTCCAGCAGTGGGATTTTGCTCCCAAGTGGGAGGGCTTGGGGTGGTGAGAGACTGCATTGTTGTGGTAGGGGAGATGTGGTGGGGGTTCCCACATGGAGACTCCCTCCAGGGCACATGTGGAACACCAGGGTCTTACTCAGCCCATCCAACAGCAGGAGGACAGTGGGACTGCAGAAGTGACTTCTTTCCAGAGGGAAATAACTGAGCATGAAGGTGCTGCCATCCAAGGGCCCATGCAGGCTCTTGGGAGCACCTTCCGAAGGCTGGAGAGGGCTCCATGCGAGGCCAGAGCTCTATTGAGTTACCCTGCAGGGCTGGAAGAGCAGCATGGGCATGTGGAGGTGTCTGGCTCCAAGGGTGCTTCCCAGTCCCATCTTGCTGATGTGCACAAATCTTCCCTGCCTTTTTTTTTTTTCCTCTAGAAAAATAAAATCACAGTAATTTGCTTCTTTTCTTGCCAAGGTAGAAAGCTCAGGGGTTAATTTCCAACAGACCTCTGTGGGAGGATGAATCTCCCTCACTCCCATCAGCCTTCCTGTGGGCATGGAGCTGCCAGGCAGCTCCTGGAGGAACCTGCTCTGTTCCCCCCAGGGGCAACCACATCTCTGCAGGAGAGGGAGAACATGATCTGCGTGTGAGCCAGGGCACAGGACCCCTGCCCGGTGGCTGTAGGCAGCCTGGGCGCTTTTGGGGAAAACAGCTGTCCCAGATGTGAGCTATTGTTCTCACAAACACCACCGACTCGGGGGCTCACTCGAGGGGGGCCAATTGTGTGGGGATGGCAATTGTGAAGGAACAGCGTGTGTCCCATGGCTGGGAGGGGTCACTCTTTGTTAGGCCTCCCCAGGGCTCCTCCTCATCCTACTGTACCCTGGCCTCTGAGTGCAGGACACCAGCAGAGACCCTGGCCAGGCCTGTGAGACCCCAAGAACTGAGGTGGCAGGAGCTTGGCAGCCATCTGGAGGGACACCCTGTCAGCTGGCACTGGTGAGGTCTCTGGGATGATTTAATCTGCCTTGAGTTGGCAGCCTGAGCTATGGCCAGGAGAGTCCTCAAATGAACATACTGCTTCTAGTTTTCCTTGGCCCGGCCACCACTGTTATTTAGGAACTCAAATTTCCCCTTTCCAGAGGGCAGTGGGGTAAGATGGAATGAGTCCAGCAAGACCCATACCTACTGAGATGGTGTGAAGCAGAGGACTTGGAGGCTTTAAGAAGGATGAGGATGCTGAATGTTTGTGACTGTTGCCTCACAAGGGCTGTGCTGAGGATGAGAGGCAGCCTTGGTTTTTGGGTTTTTTGTTTTTGTTCTGTTAATGTAAGATTGTTACACTACAGAATTTCCCCAATAAATTCTCTCATGTCCTTTTTATATCTGTGAGGAAGGCATTCTTAGAATACTGGCTTGTGCACTTTGTTCTCTGGCTGGGACACCCAGTTGCCTGGATCTAAAAATAAGTTGGAGGCTTGGGACTTGGTTTTGCCCTAAAAAAAAGTAAATATATGCATATAAAAAGAAAATTGGAGACATTTGGCTTGAACAGATTTCTTTTCCTCTGTCTCAATTCCTTTCCTGACCAATATCATGGTTGCAAACTTTTGCCCTTCAATGAGAAGCTTAGGGTGAATGTAGCGAAGTTTGGGATCTTTTGGGAAGAATAGACATTGTCATCATGGGAAGGAGTCCACAAGGAGGGGCTTATTGACCACAGGGCTGTGTAGTTCCTCTTGAGCAGTTAGCTTAATAGCCTGGAAGCATCATCCTTCCTCAGCAAATTGATCCACTGCTGGCAGGCCTGTTAAATCACCTTTATCCTGCCAGTGCCCAGGAATCTGAACAGACGTGACAGTCCAGGGGTTAGAAGGGTGGCACCCTGGTCTTCTGCTACCATTTTATTGCCTATTCTGCCCTGCTGGTGGATGGGGTGCCCATTGCAGCTGGCTGCAGGCTTGTCTGGCCCCAGCAGAAATCCCTCCTCAACCTTGCAGTGTCTGTGCTGCCTTTTCTGCTGCTGCTTGTCAGGGGGGCTGGATGAAGAAGAGAGACTGATTTTTTTTTTTTCCTTTGTCACTTAGGCTGTGTTTGGAGATGGCCTCAAGCTTGGGGTTCTGCCTTTTGCATCCATGCAGAAACCAGTTTGTGGTCTGGGCCCTCTTTGCCAGCCAAGCCTTCTGTCAGGGGGTGACCAAGCTGCCTCCTGATACACATCAGTCCATGTTTCTCTCCAGCCTTGGCTGGTTCTAACACAGATCTCCACACACTCCTCTGCTGAGGCCTGGTGCTGAAGGTGGTGTGCATCAGTCCCAAAGTCTTAGGCTTTAGGCAGCCAAAGGTTGGCGTGCACCAATCCCAAAATCTTTGCCTTTAGGCAGATCCTCACTGCCACAAGGGTCACCTTCACCATCTCACCCAGTGCACTGCTCTCCCTGTTTCCCAGTAGCTGAGATCTGTCTTGTGAAGCAGGGTGCTGTGAGAGAGGAGGAGACACTTGGGAAGAGCTGGATGCTTGCTTTCCCTCGAACGGCAGTGAGATGTGGGTGCCTCTGAGCTCCTGTGAAAACCCTGCACAGCAGAGGTCACAGCTTTCAAAATGCTTGCAAAACAACCACCAAACCTGCCTCTGCTGTGGGCAAAATAATCATCAGCCAGGGAAACCGAGGCACAGAAGCCTTGGACATCTTCTCCCCAGTCATGCAGCTGCTGTTAATGCTGGCATCTGGCCCTTCTGCCTCCCAGTTCCTGGGTAGGGAAGAGAGGCATTTAAAAAGGAGTTGAAGCTGCTCTGTCCTGGCTAAACACAAGGAAAAAGGTTGCACAGTTCCCGTGTGTCTGGAGGGCTTTAATGAGCCTCCTGGCACTGAGGCACTGCTCAGCCATGTGGAGCCCGTGCAGTGGTGGGGCAGACCGGGAGAACTGCACCCTCAGGTGTTATCCACTCTCCCTTAGCTCGGCAGATTGTGAATTGCACTATAAAAATTGACAGTGAAGTTTGGGGTTCTGGTGACCCTGAGCTGTGTCCAAAACCCGTAAGGCCTCCTTAAGCCTGGAAAGTTGCTTTATGTTTTTGTTTTAAGCAAAAAGTAAGATAACTGATTTATAGGTCTGTTCTTGTAGCTTAGGTGAGACAAGGCTGATCTGTGCAACCTTAGACAAAAAAGACCTGTAAAACTTTGTCCTGGCCTGGGATTTTTTTTTTCTTATTTTGCTTTGAAACAAACAATCCAGACAGAAAGGGAACCATCCCTGACTTCGTTTAGCTTGGAACTGGCTCTAGAATAACTTGCCACCGTTGAGTTCTGCCTCCCAAAACCGCACAGGGCTGCAAACATATTTCTCCATTTCCCCAGCTGCTTCTTGCTGGCCCTCTCGCCCACACTCTGTGTAACTCCAGCCAGCACTGGCATTGCCAAAGGAAGGTGAGTGCTTACCCAGTGCTGTGGATAGCAGGTCTCTCCCAAGCTGTTGGTGGGTGCTGGATGTGGGATGCTCCCTATGCTGGGCTTTGGAGGGCAAGGCTGGACTCTCTTTCCTGAGCTGCTGCTTCACTGCCTTTCTCCCAGGCAGAGCTCTTTTCATTCCCCTCAATGGTTCCAAACTGGATCTTTAACTTTTCTTGGATTTCTTTTTTTTTACTAACTCTCCTCAACTACAGCTTTCTCCATGTTTTCAAGGATGTCTCAGAGAAGTTGTGGCTGCCTCATCCCTTTCCAGTGTCAGGATCCCTTTCCGTTTAAGGCCTGGTTGGACAAGGCTTGGAGCAACCTGTCCTAATGGAAAGTGTCCCTGCCTATGGCAGAGGGATGGAAAGAGATGGTCTTTCAGGTCATATCCATATATATCCATATCATAACCAACCCATGATACTTGAACATGAAAGTGGGAGATGCATTACTGGGGTAGAAGCAGGTGGGGAGCTGCAGTGTTTATCTCCTTTGCTTATTCCGCTGATGAGGACAAGAGGCAACAGTGTGTGGCTCTGAACTCTCTAATTACTGCTCCATTGGGTGTTTGAAGGGGAAGGTTTGAGGCACCAGGAGGACAGATGTCCCTTTAAAATTTGCAAATTTTCAGGTTCCTTGGGGTTTTTTTCTGCTTTATCCTAAGGAGTTTTGTCATCACCCTCACCCAGCCCTGCTGTTCTGCACACATTCCTTGTATCTCCTCTTTGCAGTGGCTGAACCCACAGTTTGGTTTCAAACAGGTAAAAAATCTTGGGCATCTGTGTTCCTGCAGCCTCACAAAAAAAAAAAAAAAAAAAAAAAAGGGCAGCCAGAAAGGAGCTGCTCCAGTGATGGGGAATGAGGAATAACTGCAGCCTTGTTCTGAGCTTTGGTAGACCTTGGAGGGCTTTTAGGGGTGATAACCCTAAATACATGCCCTAGTTGGAGCAGGGGGGCTTCAGTCAGTGCTCGCGGGCTCTATGGAATAAATATCAGTTTGGTCAGTCCATTGCTTCTAAGATTACTTCTTCGCAATTCGTGTAACTCATGCATTCCTTTGGAGTTCTCTCCTGTTGATGTCTTTGATACGTGTCAACCCCAGACAACCCAAAATTTCTGCCTGGGAATTTCCCTGAAGGATTGTCAGCTGGGAGCCTGTAGGTTGAGCTCAAACCCAAGAGTCTGAGGCACACATGTCTTTGCAGCTTCCAAGGAGTTGTCCTGTGAGCAATGGGCACATCATCCATGAGGGATGGTCCATGCATGCTCTGCTCCCACCATGGAAGCATCTGGGAGCCTGTCTGTTCTGAGAGACCAGAGCTCTGCATCATTGCCTGGCCTAATGAAAGACATCCCCAAACCCTCCTGGGGCTCAGATGGGCTGCGTGCTCCAGGATGATCTCAGCTGTGAGGAAATGGTGAGCCTCTCTGAGGAAGAGACGGCCATGATTCACTCAGATAGAAATAGAAAAGCCAAACAAGCAAATGGAAACTCCCTATTGACCAGGTTCCTGCCATTTAAATGGGTTTTTACTACCTATTCCAGTATTCATTTGAAAATCATATGCATTTACTCATACACACTACAATCAGATGGTTTTTAAGCCATTAAGGCCCATTGGGTCAATAAGCAGCATTTTCAAAAATCTATTAAATTCCCATTTCCGTGGAAATAGAGCTTTTACAATTGATCATGGCTACTGGCTCCCATTAAAATAAACCCTAAATGCTATCAACTCCCCCAAGATGTAGAGCACTAAAAGACAGTTTGCCAGGCCAAATTTATCCCAGGGGAAAGTTGATGGCCCATTATGCTTAAGCAACATGAGAATTGTCATAGAAGTCAGGAAGTTTATGGGACTTGCATGGATTTGTCTTCCCTGAGGGGTTGAAAAGGAAGGTTCATGTGTTGAATGCTGCTAACACAAGCTCAAAGCCAGGCTCCTGCAGGAGCTTTTTGGGAACATTTACCTTATTTTGTATGAAATTTCAAGTGTGTGTAGACTTTGGTTGTTTGGCAGAAACAAATGGTGCTTTAGGGCTGAAGTGCTGTAAGAAATGCTAAATTTCTGGATTGGTTCTTGGTGGCACAGGGTTTCCTGCTGTCCACCTTGCACAGCAGAGCTGCTCTGATCACCTCTGTGGCCTCCTCTGGGCTCGCTCTGACATACACATTTTCCTTATGCTGGCAGCCCTGGACCACTGCAGGTAGGGTCTCACAAGGGGAGAGAGGAGGAATCCCCTCCCTTGTCCTGCTGGCCACACCTCTGATCATGAACGGGGGGCAAGGCCTGTGCCAATCCTAAACCTGGAGCTGTGCAAGTCTGTGTGTCCCTGCTGAGCACTGGGATGGAGGGTTACAGCTCTGGCAGGCCTGTCCCTTGAGGTGACCCAAAGGCCTGGGACCCATTGTCCCCTCTGGGAATGGGTAGTGGTTTTCAGGACATGCACTGCGGTCGAGGGAAGAGCACTGCAGAAGGAAGGAGTCCCAGCCCTGGCTTGGCAGAGAAACGTGGGGAGCTTTGTGATCCAGCTGTCCCTTCAGATTAGGGCATTGCTGCTTGCCATCTCTGCCAGACAGCAGCAGCTCTCAGGATGCAGGCTCGCTGCCGGCGTCAGCCCAGAGCTGCCGTGCCCCTTGCAGGAGAGGTCAGGTAGTCCCTGCCGAGCCAGAGGCCATGCTTCCCTTGTTTGTCTCCCTTCATGCCTCCTTCAATCAGCCTCATTGCTCCTTCCCACAGCCCTGGATTTCTCTGCTGTGTGTGCCCGATCCAGCACTCCTCTCCTCCTGCTGTGGTCTCCCCAAGACCTCTCTTGCTGGGGATGATGTCTGTGCCATGGGGCCATGCCTAGATGCTTCCATGAGGCCACTCATGGAAAGGACACCCCTTCCCCTCCAACAATGTGGTAATGTTGGGTGGTATTTGTGATGGGAGTGGGGAGGCAATGTAGTGAATCAGTTCTTTCCTCCCTAAGAGAGTTTAGTTTGAGGCAGGTGGAGAGGAGCATGTAGGTTCCTGTTCCTGGATGGAGTGTAGACAACTATCCCTAGAAGGAGTCCTCTTACAGTGGGTTCTGTGTCAGGCAACAGGATCATTTGGGGTTATTGGTGGTTGGTCTTGGTGCTTTTTGCAGTGCAGGACTGACTCCTCCAGGAGTTCAGGAGAGAAAGAATGACTACAGGTTTATCAAATAGCCACAACCATCAGCTGCTTTTTTGCCTTTTTTTTTTTTTTTTTTTGGGAAACTGAAAAGCAGCTTGAACAAAATGCTGATGTCTGAGTGTCTGAGTCCCAGTGAGTATTTCACAAGAACTATATTTCCTCCAAAGGTATGCTAGGGCTAGTGGTATCTCAGGTCTATCTGGGAAGCCTACATAGGCACATGGAGATGTGCTGGGATTCCCAGCACAGCCATCCTAAAGAGGCTCTTAGACAGGCTGTGGTGCCTATTACGTGCATGGCAATGAGCCAGCCCCACCCTCAGGATGCAAATATCACAAACCCAGTGTTTTTCTGTGATCCAAGCATTTGGTGCACGTGTGCACCCTGTTGGCACTGGTGTCCTGAGGGTGCCTGCAGTGCTGTGAGAGCACATCTGGGGGTTAACCTCTCATGAGGCTTATTCTCAGGCGTTCGGCACAAGTGGGAGACTGTCCTCAGTTCAACCCCCAAACCATGAGTGCAACCTGCAACCAGCCTTAAAACTGGTCTCTGCCCTCTTGCCCTGCACATAAGCTGTCAACAGAGCTGTAACAAGATCCAGAGAGGAAAGCAGCATGTGGCAGAAAAGCAAGGAGTCTCTGGGCAGGCTGATAGGGAGGAATTAACACAGCTTTCCTAAGGTCAGGTGTCCTGTTGTGATGCCAGAGGCAAAGACAACTCCTTGATGCCTGGCTCTGGCTTTGCTCTATATGAGGGGGAACCTTGAATGTACGGAAGCCAACTGTGATGATTGTGCAAGTCCTGTCAAAAGCCTCTGAGTCAGGATCAGAGGGGCTGTCTCCAAGGGACATATTACAGTAGGGATCTGCTATTGACCTCCAAACCAAGATGATAAGGCCAGCAAAACACCATTTGAGTCATTTAAGCTCTGAGTCATCAGAATTTCGTTCTTATGGGTGACTTCACCTACCCAGGTGTTTGTTGGAAGAATGATACAGCAGCTCACAGATTATCCATAAAGTTCCTGGAGTGTGTAGGGGACTGCTCCTGACACAAGTGTTGGATGTGCCAACCAGGAATGAGGCACTACTGGGCTTGTTAATCACAAACCAATAATATCTGGCTTGGCTTGTAGTAGCTCAGATAGTGGTAGTCTTGCCTGCAGTGATCCCAGTATTGTGGATTTTGGATCCTGCTGTGGTGCTGGTGGTGAGTGCTAAGACAAAGGCTTTTGCAGCTCACTCAAAATTCAGTTGGGAAGGATTCATTCCATGCAGGCTAAAGGAGTGAGTGCTGGGAGTTTTCAAGAACACTCTCCTAGAACCACAAAAGCAGTTCATTCCCTTTAAAGGTAAAAGAACCAGGTAGGGACGGGTTTTAAGAGAGAGAACATCCCAATCAGCCTGTCTCATTGTGATCCTTGTCACCCTCTCGGATGTCTCTGTATGTACCATATCAGCTGTTCTCCAGTCCTGTGGTCAGTCCTTCTGCATACATGATGGCATTTTCCCTGCAAATGTGTTACAACCACTGAGCTCTGTTTATCTATGGATCTTTGTATTTCTGCACTCTTTCATTTTGCTTTTTGCCTCCTGCTCTGTATTCCTACATCCCACACTTTTGGAGTTGGGTCTTGCCACCTTCCCAGTGGTCTCTCTTCCACCCCGTCTCACTGACACTTCAGCCCCCATCCAAATGCTGACACTTTTTTTTATTATTTTTGCTTTTATCTTGAGCTCTGCTTCACTACCATGTGTTTAAACTTGGATAAAGATGGGGGCCATACTGTAATCTTGTCAATTACACTGAGCTTCAGCTCCTCAGCAGATCTGCTTTTCCTTCTTTTCCCTTATTTCTGAAAGGATATTCTACTCTTTGTTTTTTTACTGGAGTCAGCTTGATTTCAGGGAATTCCATTCCATCCCATGTTCTCTGACAGCTCAGTTGCAGCAGTGTCTGCTGGTCAGTCCTGATTTTCAATTCTTCATTCAAGACCTGTGTTCGTCCCTCTTTTTAAGTTGGTCTGAATCAACTCATTACAGGTTCAGGCCAAGTTTTCTTTCTTTCATCTTCTCTTTCATAATTTCTGTACTTCTTAGCAAAACTGGGTCTAAAATAGCATTGCTTTTGGCTGATTCAAAGATGATTTAGTGAATTACTTTTTAGCCAACACTTCCAGGAATATCTGGGCCATGCCATTGTTAGCAGCACTTATTTTTCAGCCTATCTCAGGGCAAAATGCCCTGCAGGCTTTCTAACACTGATGTTAATGTCTGTCTTTCCCAAATCTGACCTCAAGGAGTTGCGTACTACCCTCTGATGTAACAGAGCTGCGTGCTAGCAGTCTGCAGCCTTCTAGCTCCCTTTCCCCTGTAAATCTATGTGGAAGGGTCACAGCCTTGCACTACAATATGTCTTTTTCATCTCATCTGCCAGCTTTTGCCAGTGCATCTCTCTGACCTTTCAGCATCTGCTACTGCTTCAGTCCTGTGCTCACGCATGGAGATTGAGAGTTAACTCTGAATCCAACAGGAATTGCTCATACATAAGGGAACCTCCTGATCCTGAAGGATTCTGTTTTGCCTTCTCACCCTCTTTGGCATCCTGATACTCAGCCACCCATGCAACACAAGCTCTCCTGTCAGTGATGGCTGCTTCCTAGGCTGCTCTTCTGCTCGTGCTGTCACTGCCTCAGAGGTGGATTTTTCCAGGCATGTCCAAGAACTGTGTGATGTCCTCATCCTTCATGGACTCAAATGCTCTTTGGCTGGAGTCCAGCACCCAGTGAAGTTGATGAAAGACTCCTGAGCACTACAGAGGGTATTATTCCCTATTCCAGCAGTGTTGTGCTTCCTGTGATCCCAGGGGAATGTCTGGCTCTTTCTCAGCCTTCCCTTCCCATCTTGCATGTGTTTTGTATCTGGCTGTGTTACCAAATCCTGTCCAGATGAGAGTCATTTGGATGTTGCTGCCTTGTCAAGTTGTCATGATGCTGGCAGAGAATGTTTGTGGCGTACCAGCAGAGTGCTGGACTGGAGTCAGAGCTCCCAGACGTGGTCATGGGGATGCAAATAGTCTTAGTAAGTACAGAAGGACTTAACAAAAACACAGCACCCCCACAGCTGCATGAATGCCAGAAATTTTGGGGCAGGTAAACCCGGAGTGTGAGGCAGCTGCAGTTACAAGAATGACCATCAGCCTCATCTGGAAACAGACCGAGTAACTCATCTGGGCTTCTCTGCTGTGCCGAGGTGGCACCGTGTTTACGCCGTGGTGGTGGGCTTTGTCTGCCTCTGGCAGGGAGGCAAGGCTGAGATGTGATGAGAACAGGGAGGAGGGTTCATTGATGCCAGCAGAGAGCCCAGGTGAGGAGGCTCACCTGTTTAGACCTCCTGCTGAAGATTCACCATGAGGAGGAGTCTCTTGGTGGGCCAAAATGGAAGATACCCGCTTTGGCTCACCATCTGGAAGAGCACCTCCCTTCATGAATTTAGAGAGTCTGCTCTCCCAAAATGTTCATGCCATTTGGATCAGCACCTGTCTTCATGGACTGAGCTGTGACTCAGAGACAAGGTTGCTGTGTTTCTCATTAACCCTTTGCAGTCTTGGAGAAATGTGTAACCCACACACTAAAAATGTTATTGGCAGACTGGTGCTTATTTCTGGGAAATCTGAGGGATTCCTCATTTGTCAAGCAGAGGTTTTGGGGGAAAGGGAGCCTCTCTGCTTGCAGGAAGTAGGAAGAGGAATTTCCTTGCAGTGGTTGAAAGACATGAAAGCAGAGCCAGGAATCCCCTGTGACTTTAGGCTGTATGGTTAGCTGGAGCTGGCTGGATCTCAAGTATTTTCAAGTTGTCCATGGAAGGCACTTGGACAGCTTCCACCCAACCCTACTCTCACATCCCCTCTGAAAGGTCTACAGGAAAAGACTCCTATTTTTGAATTGCAGTGGAATTCCTGTGGCATTACACGCTGCACCCTTTGTGGTACCCAGAGAATTCAGTTTGATTTATGGTGCTGCAGGGGGTATGTGCTGGCCTTGCTTTCCATTTCGAGATGCCATCTTTTGTGTCTTGCTGGTCATGGCCACTTTGTGCCCCGAAGGCTTCCTGTTATGGTGTGGCTGTCACTAAAAAGTGCCACTCTTGCCCCTGTTCTTGCACCTTGTCCCACGTCAGGCTTGTTTCACTGCTAGATTTTCTGCTGCCCCATGGACTAGCAGATCCTCTCCTCTCTCCTCCTTCCCCACCAGCAATGGTCCTGTTGTTGCTCCCAGAAATTTGTGCTGGAAAAGCTGCAACAGCTCTGTCTCTCCTGGGTATATCAAGTCTTCTCCTTTGACCAAGCCAGCTCGGGGCCTCACTTACAACCATGGTTAGGAAGGTGCTGTCTCCTCCATGGTCAGGACAAAACTTTCCAAGGAAAAGCATGAGAAAAGAATGTGAGCTCTCCAGGGAGGTCTGGGATCACGAGTGGAGTGTGATTTTTCAACTGCTCAGAAAGGAAGCTTTGGCTTTTTAGACTTTAATAAGGTGAGGTCTAGTGCAGTAAGAGTTTAGCATGCAAATCTACAGTTATCTGATGGCTTTCCCCTTTTGATAGCATGGGGTGACACAGGGAAGATGGAGCAGGACTCCAAGAAGACAATTGTCAGGAAGCAATGGACTCAATTGGGAATGTAAGGAATTTGGATTAGACATTAGGATTTATTGTGAACTGGAGGATGCTTAAACACTAGAATAAGTTGCACAGAAAGGTTGGGAAATGTGGCTGTTCAGGCCCCAGCTGGACATGACCTTGAACAATGTGATCTAATTAGACCTAGTTTTGAACAAGGGGGTCAGAATGGCCTGTGGAGATCCTTTCCATCTGCAGTGGAGTTTCTGGTTCTACTGTTCTGTGGTGACACTTGCTGAAGCTGCTTCATTTTCTTTTCCTATTTCCAGCAGCAAGAGGCACCACAGGATGACAGCCCCTCGTTATGTGCCATACAAGTAAAACAGGATGCAGTGTGGTGCCGTAATGTCAGGTCATCAAGCAGTGTCATTCAGCAGGACTTTGAGCCATCACCTGTTTTAAGGGAGCCCATTTCTGGGCTCAGTCCTTCAAATACCATTGTCTTCATCCCCATGCTCGTGTCTAATAATGTCATTCCACAGCCCTCCCATCCCTAATCTCTCTCTACTGTTGCACATACTCTTCTTGCAAGTGATGCTCTTGCAGGGCTGCAAGTGCTCCCCAGCTCCAGGTGGTATCACCACACAGCTGGTTGCTCTTGGATGCCCTTGGAAAAACACTGACTGTGAATCTGGCAAACCTGATGTCCCATCTCTCTCTCTTTTGACCTCTACCCTGTTCTTTGGGGTTGGTTTGTGTTTTGCTCCTTGGCTGACAGCTGTACCTTCATGGATCCTTCTGTCTTTCCTTTGTGCTTCCCCGTTGCGTTGCAATGCGCACCCTGCTGTAAATACCATCAAGTTTGGAATACTCTAGTCCTGTAGGCATTGAAAACTGTTTGGGAAGCAGAGGAGAGTGCTGTCATTTAGGCTGTTTGTGGAGACCAAAGGCTGCTCTGCCTTCGCCTGAGTGGAAATCACAGAAGTACTGAAGGAGAGGGAGAGCCTAACCTTGGCAGGAAGCAGAAGGCTCAGATGCCAGTTGGATGCTCCTTGTCTAACCTAAAGATGCCAGCAGGAAATGTAGTTTGAGGGGAATTGGAGTTGCCTGTTCTAGAATTGTTCTGCTGGCATCTTTGGGGATGATAGCAGGATACTTGTGCTTTCTATGCCATAGGGGGTGAAATTAGGGTCCTTTCTTATCCTGGTCTATCCAGCCCATCTGAGCATCTCTCAGTGCTGGAACTGCTCCTCCTAACCCTTACACATCCCTGAACCATCCAGATCTCTCAATGGAGGAAATTACAGTTATTTATAATTAAGTCTTGACAAAAAAATGTTGCCAGTGTCAAGGGAATGGCAGGCGACAGCCAGAAAAACATCATGTCTCCAGAAGAGGGGCTTCAGGAATATCCCTCTGAATAGGGCTGACGTTGGCTCTTGGACAGCCTGGAAGGCTTTGGGGCTATTTTTCCAAGATATCATAGGTCAGGAATTGATGCTATTTTTAAGTCTGTGTCCCCTGAGCAGCCCTGATGAGTGAAGGAGACTTTCCCTCCCCCCTCCCCCTCCTTATGCTCTATTTCTATGAATTTTTTTTTTTTTCCTTCTATTCCTTCCGAGTCATGCCACAAGTATGTCCTTCAGGTTTGTTTATTCTCCTCACTATCTGTTGCTCCCGTCTTGGTTGGGTTGGAGCGATGGCGGCAGCGTGGCGCGTGTCTGGGATGCTCAGGGGGGACATCACAGAGAAAGGGATCAAGTTCTCCTAATTTGTCCTTTCCGGCTGGGAGAGTTTTCTCTCCACAAGCTGATGTGGCTGGGGAAAGTGTTCTGGGAATGCTGTTTTGTGGTGGGAGATTTTGGGGCCTGGTGAAGACAAGCTGGTCATCTCATTCCGCCACATAGTCCAGCCAAGATTTTTTTCTGAAGTAACTGAATCTTCAGAGCTCCTGGGAAGATGGGTGAGATGTCTCCAGCCTGGGATGGTCTTTTGGGACTGACTGGTAAGAGAGGCAGTCAGAAGGGCCTGATTATCTGACACCTCCCAGGCCAGCAGTGGCTTTTGAAAGCTTCTGCTATTTCAGGTCCAGGGAATTGGCCCTTGGGTTCACCCAGCTCTGTTCCACATGCCACCCTGCTCTAGTTTATTTCTGGAATCCTTTATTTTTTCATTTTTTCCTCCTTCTCTTCAATTTGCTGTAGCAATCTCTGTCTTTCTAAACAAGCCTGTTGGTGTAACAGCTTGACTCGGGATCTTGCCATGTCAAACGGGGTATTTGCACATCACACTGGTTTGCTCACTTCACATCCCAGATGAGAACATGCCTTTTTCCCCTTAGCCCATGCTCATCTCCATCCTTCTGTCCGTCATCCCATGTGGTGAGGAATACACTGATGGGCATCACTTCTGATGGACACCACCAGAAGCACCTTGTTCAAATTGGGCTGGTGTTCCTTCATGGAAAGTGCAAAGAAATGATTGTGCTTCATCCATAATCTGTCCATGCAGCTCAAAGACGCCAATTGCTCCTGGAAGCATGGGAATAAGTGAAATGCTTTCCACCACCTTAATGTTGCTGTTGGCCTCATGCTGCAGGTTTAGTCATTCTTATGACATATTTCCACAATGGTGTGTTTCCATCATCATTCCACAGTGATGTATTTAAAGCCTTTCCGTGAGTTGTTTTTCTTCTTGCTCAGAATCTCTTAAATGAATGGCTTCACAAAACTGTGGGTCAGTGTCTTCAAGTTTTGAAGACTTAGAGAACAGCCACAGAAATGTGGAGACAATGTCTGCTGCCTGTCCTAATCCCGTGTCAGCCCATGGGGTTAATGGCACAGATGGTGGAAATGGTAGTAATTGATTTATAAAATCATAGAATGTCCTGAGATGTAAGGGACCCACAAGGATCCCCTATTTAAAAGGGTGCTTAGCATTTGCAGCACAGTCCAAGGCCTTATAATTCCATTGCAATTATTATTGCTGATATTAGGTTAGACCTTGATTGTTTTGCATAGCTGAGGACACGGACTCCCTAAAGACCAATGCTGGGACTGTTGGTGAGTGTGATGCAGTTCTTGACCTGTGCAGAGACACACACAGAGGGAAGAATGAAACCTAAATTTCCTGACTGCTGGATTTTTTATACTTTTTTTAAATTATTATTATTTTCAAGTGCTGAGATGTGCAGCGTGTTGTGAGGATCACTTCTTGGACACTCAGACATACCCACAGGTGTTACTGGTCTGCTGCAATGCCCAGTGCCTACCCATCTCTCCTAGCCCATTGCCTTCCTGTGGCCTGTAGAGAGCTGGATGTCTTGGATATCCTATTCCAGTGTTTTTTCTGCTCCTGCAGCTCTTCATTCCCAGCTTTGAAGGTGGGAGGAGAGACAACCAGTAGTGTTGTCAGGAGACTTTCCCCACTAAACTTACCCTTTGATGAATCTGGCTCCCGAGATTACCCTCTCTTCATTAAGCTTATTTTGGGAGACCTTGTTTTCTCCCCTGCTGACTCTTGTAGACATCCCAAATATTGTCTGAAAGATTCAGATCATGAGCAGAGGGGCAGAGTCTTCTCCAAGATCCGTTTTGAGCAGAGCTGCAAGATTTTTTTTTCCTTCTTTTTTAAGATGTGGAGGTTTTGTTTGGTTCGTTTTTTTGG
Source organism: Sylvia atricapilla (assembly GCF_009819655.1). Taxonomy (NCBI): domain Eukaryota; kingdom Metazoa; phylum Chordata; class Aves; order Passeriformes; family Sylviidae; genus Sylvia; species Sylvia atricapilla. The sequence goes on from NC_089148.1 coordinate 8,198,817, forward strand.
GGTTTATTTTGTTTGTTTGTTTGTTCAGGTTTTTTTGGTTGGTTGTTTTTTGGGTGGGGCAAGTTCCAAGATATGTTTTGCTCATGCTCTTCCTTGTGCAGTACCTTGGATATGTCTTGATGAGAGATGTGCCCGTGCACTGCTAGGACACCCTTGTTTTTGCCACATACTGCCATCTCTGGCATACTGGGGGTTTTTTCCTAGGGAAGAGGATGGAATGGAAGTAGACTAGAGAAGGTAGGAGAAGAGACTTCTCAGCCCCAGCTGACAAACCCTCTCTGCTCCCAACAGTAAGGATTGATGTCCATTCCTGTCCTGTCCCATATCAGGGGAAAACCCTGAAAACCTCTTCTTAGAAGCATTTGGAGTTCTGGATTCATTCTTCTCTCCCTCCACCTCAAATTCTGCTTTTCTGATGCCAAACCCCCTATCTTTTCCCTGCCTCTGTATTTCCTTCCTTCTCTCATATTTTTTCCTCCTGTTTTGTTCCCTATTATCCTGTTTTGTGGGGCTTCTTTTGTCCCCAGGGTTGGAAAACCTTTTCTGAGAGTAGAACTCACCAACAAAGCTACTGTGTGACGGAGGGTCACACTTGCAGCTGCTGTTAGGAGCACGAAAGGACGAAGCAGGCAGCAGGAGGTCAAGCAGGAAAGCTTCTACTTGATTTTTCTGACTCCATATATATACAAATTTACAGACAGGCCAAGATTGGCTACACAGGTAGCCACCTCTTTGACCTCATTGGTGAACATCACCATCAATCATCTTTCTTCTCCCAGAGGAGAAGAATGTAAGCATGAGATTATTTTCTAAAAACATGCATAGTTTACTCGAAGCTGCGTGAGAACAAAATGCAAACAGTGAAAAGCAGGCAAACTTGAGGCAACACTACTGTAATTAGCAAAACTTCTTCAGGCTTGCATGAGTGCCTTCCACCACCACCCAAACCCCTCACTAGCTGGACTTGCACCTTACAGAGCAGAGTTTGCAGTGCCAGGAGACATCCTGTTGACATGCTGAGTTTTTCTGTGCTTTAAAACGCCCTTGGTTTCAGAGTTGAGGATGTCTCCTGCAGGTTTGCTGCACCCTTTGCAGGATGTCTGTGGATGGCTCCTGCTTTTCCTCCTCACTCTGTTGGTGTGTGTGCTGACTGTTTCCTCTCTTTTCTTCTTGCAGGGCATACATGAGCGTGAAGGAGCTGAAGGAGGCTCTGCAGCTGAACAGCACCCATTTCCTCAACGTTTACTTCGCCAGCTCCGTGAGGGAAGAGTTGGCTGGTGCTGCCACTTGGCCATGGGATAAAGAGGCCCTTAGTCACCTGGGTAAGGAACTCATCCCATTCCTGGAGTCTCAGAATTCTTGGTTTTCCTCTCTCTTCCTTGACTTGGCCAAAAGAGGCGGATGCGCTGTGCCTCAGTGTTGTGGATGTTTGATAAAGAGGTCATGGTAACAGGATTTGGGTGTTCCAGCAGGTGCTGCTGTGAGGAAAAGAGCTGTCTGTTCCCTGTATCCGTGTGGGTAAGATGGTGAGGTTACACGCTGACAAGGGACTTCAGTGTTGTTATGAGAAACTTTTGATGGTGAAGGGAGCGAGGCAGAGGGATGACAGGTTTACCATAAGTGCAGGCTCTGGAGAGGGTTCCAAACTCACATTTGGTTTCTTCTGGACCTTCCAGGTCTATCTTTTAGGATTCTGGAGACAGTGAACTTCACTTGCAGCACATAATAGCAAACAGATACAAATCAGGAGTGTCAGTGTTTTCAGAGCTGAGATGGCAGACTTCAGCAACTCCAGGGCTGCCCAGGCAGCAGCCAGAACTGGTCACTTCCGAATCCAGCTGCAAGTGTGAGGATAACTATCAAATTTTACCATGTTTTTATAACTTGGCCTACTACCTACTGGAGGCAAGGTTCTCCTTGGCCTCAGAGGATTCAGGGCAAATCCTTAAGGTCATCAGGCAACTGGTTCCCTAGAATGTGATTGTTTTGTGCATTTTCTGCTATTTCTGTTGTTTCTCTTTTTCCTGCCTCTCCTACCACCTCTTCAGTGTTGGAGTTTTCTGGCAAAGCCCTTTACACTTTGCAGTCAAAATGTCTGAATAAGTGTTTCTCAATAAGTGACTGGAAATAATTACTCCTGACACCTGCACAGCAGACCTAGACCTTCAGCTTTTACAAGTGCGTGATGTTCAACCCTTAAAAGTTTTACACTGCCATTAAAGACCTGTTTCAAAGTTCCTTTTTGCCAGTTTCCCTCCCTCAATGAGTTTCAGGGCTGTTTTTTCAATAGCATATTGCTACAGCTGCTTCTTGAGGAAGGCAAATCTCCATGAAATTTATTCTTTCAGCTTCCAGAAATCACTTCCAAGGCTCAGCTTGACAATCATCTGACTGCAGCAAGTGCTTCAGCCACACACGTTCCCCTCGGACCCCTCCCAATGGCTTGCAAGCAGTTATACAGAGGGGTAATTGGGGTGACTGCTCTCATCAAAAGCTTGCATTTAGCTCCAGTCTCTGCTCTTGTGTCCAGCCAGGGACACGAGAAATGGCACCATCTGGAAATGTTGGATCAGGGTTTTTAGTGTGGAGGTTCAGGAGAAAAGGGGTGTTGTCTTGACTTGGGTGCCAGAGCTGTGAAGTATGAAGCTGGATCCAAACCTCTTCGAGTCTCTGGCACGGGCTGAAGACTTTGGTTCAAGACTGTCCTTGGGTTTAGATTTAATGAGCTCGGGAGGGCGGGCAGCGGACTCTGCTCTCCGTAAACAGTGAGCTTCACCACGTCATCACTTGCTTTGTACCATGCACAAGGTATATTATTGTCCCATACAGAAGAAACTTAGGCCTGAGGAGGCCGTGAGTGTGTGGCTTTTGATGAAAACTCCCACAAGAGACCATTGGAGAATCTGAGTAGATGTGAAAGTAAAGTGGTGAGTAAAGAGAAAGAAAAACCTTGGGAGGAGTTAATGGCAGTTGGAGAAAAATTCCTGAGCTTAAGGACCTAGCTGTGGCCAGGGGTGGAGACAGGTCTCTACACAAGAGAGGGGTCTGTCTCCAAAAAGACAGATTCCTTTCCGTGTGCTGTATCTTGCTAATCTTCTGTCTATCCTGACCTTAAAATATTCGGGTCAGCCCACGAGACCTGCACCCCTCACACCACTGTCTGCTCCCACAGAGCAGAGACGTGACCCTGATTTTTCCCTACACACATACAGACCCTCCATGGTTTAGTTCTCTGCATGAATCACATTGGTTCCATGACTTCTCTGAGAAGCCAAACTGCCTCTTGTCTCCTGAGAGTCTTGGTCAGATTTTGCTCTGTTTTTTTCTCTGAACGGGACTTTTAGATGTTTTCAAGAGAAGCATCATGAGACTTTTTCTTCTCCAGCTGCCCTCCCTTCTTCTATTATAATACTATGCTTCAGCCCAAAGGTCACTAGCTTTATTATTCTCCATCATCATTTAATCTGTCATCTGGATTTTGATCTTCTAATAAAACATTTTTTTCATGATCTTTGAGTGTGTTTTTCAAGAGGGCCCTCCTCACCTTCCTGTTGGTGTCATCACCTTCTGCAAGACTTCAGTGAACTTTGGTTTTTGTCTCCTTCTCTTCACAATGCTTCTCTGGAGCTACCAGAAGTTACGTGACCATTCATATGCTGCTGGTTACCTACAGTTCCATTGCTCTCCTCCAGACTTTTTACCTGAGGAGATTTAATTTTCAGGCAGCCTTTCTGAAGGCTTGGGGATAGTTTACCAATAATACAGCCAACAGCAACTACGTTCAGTGAAGCAAAAAAGACAATTACTGGCTTGGAGAGGCTGAAGTGGTCTAGGAAATTTCTATAGACCGTGTTTCAGCTGTTGTGGAGCTCCCAGAGAAAGACAACTTGCTGCCAGCCAGCAGCAGAGGTAGAAGGTCTCAGGTCTGTTTGCACCACTCCCTGTGACTACTGTCTGTCTCAGTCTTTCCACCATCATCAGTGTGACTTCCTCACAAATTCAGATTTCTTGGAGTCTGGAATGAGTCTTCTGAGAACTTAGAAGTAAATCTTTTTAACTACAAAGTAGAAGGAGTCAAAGAACTTCCTTTAAAAAAAAAAAACAACAAAAAACCCCTTAGCTTTCTGCGGTGGAAAGCCTTGTTCAAAAAAACCCCAGTAATGTAATAATGCAGATGCTTTCAACTTCATGTGTAGCTGCATGTGAACTGCAAAAACATGGTTGAAAGGCAAGGGAATTGTGAACATTTGATGTTATAAATACTTTCTGCAGTTATATAAGCTGAGGCCAGCTCATATATCTGGCAGAGGTCAGTGGATCCTGAAGGAGGGCCAGCCCTTCCATCCGAGGTACCTTAGGCAATGGCCATCTTCCTGTCTGACTAACTGTCATGCGTTTGTTCCATTAATTGCTCTGACTCAGTGTTTGGGGAAGACTGGCCCTGCAATGCAGGTTCAGCCTTGTGGTTTACTGTTTAAAGGTCCTGTGGTTACTTGGGAATGTCCTGTGGGACAGCCCTGACCTAGGAACAGGTTGGCTTCCTTGGGGCTGGCATGGGCAGGAGTGTTTCAGCATTGCCATTGATCCTGGCTAGTAGCAGAGAATGCCCTGGGAACAGGAGCTTCCAGGGCACTGTGAGTAAAGGAGAAGCAGGATCTACACCAGCACAAATCTGGTGGGCTGGGCAGCTCCTTTTACTTGATCAGAGTGGAGTCTTGGCGTTAGGGACACTACCAGGTCTGCAGCTGGTAGCTCTGGCCTGGAGGTTCAAGGTGTTATGAGGCCAGATCGGAATCTTTCCAGCTGCCTCGACTTGGTTGGGTGAGCAAGTCCTAAGAAGTCTCTGGTTCACCTGCCTTGGAGTGCTGGACCCCCTTGATATGACAGGGACATGGAAGTTTTTAGCTTTTCTTTGTAAATGCTGACCTTGTGAACCTCCTCAAGCTGGTTCTCAGTCACTGAAAGCCAAATTTTCCTTTACCCAGGGCAGGAGGAGGCAGAGGTGAGAAGGAAATGCCTGATCTGCAGTGGAGAGAGAGGGGAGGGTGGTCTTGTTGGGATGTTGTGAACACTTCCACATCTTGCCTTCACAGCCAGGATCCTGCAGAGGGGAAATAGAACTTCCTGATCCAAAGCTGGGAGCACTCCCAACTCATTAGGGAGCAATGGGGGCAGGGAATGAAGGGATAGGGATGTTCTGGAAGGCAGAGTTCTCAGACTGTTTCTAATTCTGCCATTTAATTAGCTGTTAAAATGAGTACTAAAAATATGATTGTCCTTGTGGAGTGTGGGGGAGGGATGGAATAGGGGAAGCCAGCAGAGGGGAGGGGACAGGGTACCCCAGCCTTGGCATCCCTCTCTTGTGACAGTTTTCTGCCTCCCTGTACTGGAATCCCATTTATTCCACCACATGGGAAGAGCATTGGGTTTCTGCAGGCAGGAGGGCTGGGCTGCTGGGTCCCAGGGTGCCCTATGCCCCTGGTGCTCAGCCTCTTTCCCTGTGGTTACTGCTGCAGGGTGTGTGCCGGGCTTTCACGTCTCATTTACTTGTTTATGAGCACTATTTTCTTTCTGTGTGCTCATTCCTCCCTTCAGACCTTTGGGCAGGCAGCCCCCCTGCCTTGCTCAGGCTTGGTTTGGCTGTAGAGATGCCTTTTCTTTCTATTCTCTCTTCTCTTATGCCCTGTTTTGATTGAAATGAGAAGCAGCTTCGCTTTTATGTGCCCACTGGGTTTCCCATCAGTGGGATGCCCTTCACTATCTACAGCAATTACTAGGGTGGTAATTAAGAGGGTGATGGCTTCCAGAAACTTAAGAGTTGACAGGACAGAACATGAAGGTCCCAAAAGGATTTTTCTACCTCTGTGCCTTCTTGTGACCCATCTCCAGGCAGCTAAAGGGTCAAGAGCTTGACTGATGGGATGCAAAGTCCTTTGCTCTCTTGTCTCACTACTAGGAAGAAAGGGAATGCAATGGTCTACTTTGTGACCCATCCTTTGCCTCAAGCCCTGGGCGGAAGATCCACACTGTGGGAAGGAGGAGCAATAAACACAAGTTTTGAGCTAAGAAATGGTGCCACTTGACAGACAGGTCAGTGGTGCCTCTCAGCCCTTCCATGGGCCACACACCAGGATGTTCTCTGGAAGATGTCACCCTCGTTTCTTCACCCCTCATTGAAAGGGCTTGGGAGAATTTTCAGGACGTCTCTGAAGTAAATAAAGTCCCTTTCCAGCCCCCAGCTCAGTGTTCACCCAGTGTGGCTCCCCCACAGGAGTCACAGACCTGCTGATGTCATGCCAGGGACACTGTGATCTGAAGAAAAACCCTCTCTTGGAAGGAATGCCCTGTACTCGAGCACATGAGGCAGTCGGTAGTGTACAGAGCTGATCCAGAAGCAGATTTCAAGCAGTCTGTGTGGCTGGAGACAGGATCACACTGTGGCCACCTGCCAGCTCTAACTTTGCTGGCAGGGCAGTGATCATCAGCAGAGATGCAGTAGCAGAGGCTCTGCCGTGAGGTAGCTGGCACAGTAAATCCTCCAGGGCCCTGCAAAGGAGGGAGCAAGCTGTGCCGGAGCCAACTATTCACCACACTGCCATCCAAGCTGTCTGGGTTAAAAGCAGTTGTGTAAAAACAGCCTCCCGAGGCATGGAGGAGTTGCCTGGAGTCAGCCTGGGCACATGCTGGGGTCTGCTTTTAGCACCCCGGTCTTGTTGATACTTCCCAGCCCTTGCTCCTCCACTGTAAGGCAGCATGGAAAAGTGGATGGAGTGTGAAAATGAGAAGAGAAAAAAAGGGGGAAATGCCCAGTGAAAAACCTCAAAACAGGGAGGAAAAAATGAAGAGATTCGAAAGAAATTTTAATCTGGACAAAATAAAGGAGGCAAATAAAAGGAGGCCAGTGAAGCAAATTTTTTTGTTCTTGAGCACCTTGTGTGGACAGTTTCCTGGCAGATGTGGTACAGAGCCATCAGTACAGGGTGTGCATCCCAGGTCAGGAGCCAGAGATGCTGGCAGTGAGCAAAGGGAAGGCTCTGTTCCACCTGGCTTTTGTCAGTATCCTTGATCCTTGTTCTTCCCATCACAGATAGGCTCACAGGAAAGGAAAAACCACTTGCCCTGCAGCCACAGGTCAGTTTAGGGCAGGATGATCATGGGTCCTGTCCAGCTGTGTGCTGTTGCTCTCAGTATGAGGTGTCAGCTCTGGGGCAGTTTCTGGGGGACTTGGTCTGTGCCTGTGCTCCGTCTTTGACAGCTGAACCTGCACCAAACTGGCATGGAGATGAACTTCCCCTCTGTGTCCCTTTGAGCTGGGGGTTGGGATATCCCAGTGAAGAGATGATGGTTTATGAGGGTCTTGTTGGGTTCATTTGCACCTTGATCACATGCAGACCCCTCTGAAGGCGGGAGGAAGAGCTTTTCAGAGGCTATGTCTTGTGGAATCCCACTCTAATTTGGGTCAGGTTTGTGGTAGAAGCTTAGTGGATTTCAACAGTACCTCACGAGACTTTTAGTTTACCCCTCAGAGTCTGGTTTGGAGGGTGAAGCAAAAGGTCATGGTTGATTTCTCTGCAGGGGCTGGAGCTAGTGTACTTGAATCTCCATGTGGATTTCTGCTGAAGCTGGCACAGCTGAATGTGTCAGGACTCTGCTCAGCACCTCATTGTCCTCACCTTCCATGGAAGCTGGCCTGCCTTAGACACCTGTCCAGGTCAGGGAAGGGCTTCCGCCCTCTGGTTCCAAAGATGATCTCTGTAAAGTCACAGCATGACTCAATTGGTGCTCTGGCTCCAAACTTCCTTAGGAGTTGTGTGATCCAAAGCAGACACTGAATTACAACTGTGCAAAGAGATGCAGAGGGCAATAGTAGCTGGAAATGACTGAAGATCTTGAAGGGGGAATAAAGTGGTTGGAGAGGAAGAAGAACCACCCACCCTGTCCCAATCCAAGCGGGCAAAGGAGCCTCTTCCTATCCCACGAGAGGCTGAATATGTCTGTCTTTGGGTCTCCATCTGGCTCCTTGTCGGTGGCCTAGAAGCACAGTGAAATGAGTTTTACCTCTCACAGGTGAGTCATGACAGATGTCCACTGTTCCTTTCTTGGAATGATGCTCTCTGTGCTTGCAATTCCAGGTGGAGTTGTCCTCAACCCTGCTTACTACGGCATGCAGGGCCACACCAACACCATGATCCACGAAGTGGGACATGTCCTGGGGCTGTACCATGTCTTTAAGGGAGTGAGCGAGCGGGAGTCTTGTGACGATCCCTGCAGGGAGACCACTCCATCCATGGAGACAGGAGACCTCTGTGCTGACACTGCCCCCACCCCCAAGAGTAAACTCTGTCGGGATCCAGACCCTACCAATGACACCTGTGGCCAGACGCATTTCACGGGGACGCCCTTCAACAACTACATGAGTTACACAGGTAACCAGTAATCACTCTTGGGAGTCACAAGGACTCACCTTCCTTAAAACTTGGGTTTCCCTCCTTTCTGCCTCCATCAGTAGTGCTTTACCTCATTCCCTAACCCGCAGGGCCTCTCCTGGTGTGTTGGGATGTGTCAGGCAGTGCTTGTAGTAGCTGTTTAACCACTTTCTACCGGCAGGCTATTTCTGTCCATCCCTCTCTTCCTGCCAGTGGGTCCCTGGACGTGCACCAAGGCTGCTCTTGTCTGTGCGTGTGGCTTTGTTCTCCGGCCCTAAAGCTGTTATTATTATTATTATTATTATTATTATTATTATTATTATTATTATTATTATTGTTGTTGTTGTTGTTGTTGTTGTTGTTGTTAATGATTAACCTCCTGAACCCTCTTGGCTCGGTTCCCAAAGGCATGCCAAAGGCATGGGGCTGGTGTTTGTCCTGTCACGCCGGAGGAGCAGTTCCATGTCCCCGCGGCGCGGGCGCTGCCCAGGTGCCGGCGCGGGGCAGGTGCAGGGACGCGGAGTTGCTGTGGCAGTGCCATCTTGTGGCTTTGGGGACACACGACACTAGAGAGCCCCAGCAGCCGAGCCACAGCCCGCTGCTGCCTCCCAGCCCTCCCGAGAAGCCCCCGAAGAAGTTTTGGCCAGGATGAAAGATGCTTGTTGCCGTATCCTAACGCTCATCCCGGCCTCTCTTCTCCCCCAGACGATGACTGCACCAACAGCTTCACCCCCAACCAGGTGGCCCGCATGCATTGCTACCTGGACCTGGTGTACCAGCGCTGGGGACACAGCAAGAAGCCGGCGCCCATCCCGATCCCTCCCATGGTCACGGGGCAGACGCAGGACTCGCTCAGCATCCACTGGCTGCCTCCCATCAGCGGCGTCATCCACGAGAGGTGAGGGAGCTGCGCTTGCCGCGGTCCTGAGCCTGCGAGAAAGGGACAAGGGATCTCTGAACCCCCAATCCCCTTCCCACCCTGGCTGTCCCCAGCAGAGCCCTCAGACATAAGAGCCAGGTTGCTGCCATGGCCCCCTGGCAGATGTGGGCTCTCCCACGAGATTCCCGCTCTCGGGGTTCCGGCCGGAGGAGCCAAAGAGCATCAGGAGGCCAAGCCAGCTCTTAAACCCCAGAGTGCAATCAGGGGATGAAAAATGAGCTTCATTTAGCACTTATTGTATAAAGTAGCTATTTACCAGGAGGAGCTGCAGCCTTGTGGTTAAGGCAGGGAGCTCGAACCACAAGAGCTGGGTTTCGTTCCCAGCACTGTTGTGGACTTGCAGAGCAGCTAACTGGGGGTAAATCAAGAAACTTTTAAAGCCAAGGAGCCTGAGTTGTCTGGCGGGTGAGCAATGCCACAGCCATGAGTGTTGGGTGGATGTCTGTCTTCTCTCCACTAAGGGAGCCACCAAGACCTGGATACACCACCAGTGTGTCTATTCAGCAGCCTCTCTTGCTAAAATGTTTTGGTTTCCACCAGGTTTTAGGTGGTGAGACCTAATTTGTTGGGGTTTTTTTTTTTTTTTTTGGGGGGGGGGGCGGGGTGTTTTTGTTTGGCTTTTTTTTGGTGTTTTTTTTTTTTTTTTTTTTTTTTTTGTTTGTTTTTTTTTTTTTTTTTTTTTGCTTATGGGATCATAAGCACATACATAAAGAGCTTTTTTAACTTGTTCTGAAGCTGCTTCATAAAGCTATCTTTTATAATTAAAAGGAACATGCTATTTGATGGCAGCTGGGGTACTCTTGGACCAGTGTTTTCTGGCTTTTCAAAGAATGAGTGCTCTCTACAATGGGCCTTTTGCTCAGGAGTAACAAGAGCACTTGCATGTCACCCCACAGGCAGAAGAGGCTCTGAGTGCTGGGTAGCCTTGAATCATCCAAATAAACTGCTTTGTTGGGGAATGCAGTGATTTGGGAGTAGGAAAACATGAGTGTAGAAGGGAGACACTTTGGAACCATCCCAAGTTGTCACTCATAACTGTCTCAGGAGCTGTTCCATTGTGGCAGTCCTGTATTCTCTGAGAAGAACTGGTCAAGGAAAGTGGCGGAGGCTGGCCCTTAGCATAGAAAAGTGCCTTTGTCTTTTCTGGAGAGCACAGAAATTGATATTATTGTGACTGGTTTGTATTACAGTAATGCTGAAAGCCAAAGCCTGACTCTGGGTTTAGCAGAGAGCGCCCCAATTGCACCCACTCTAGTTCAGAGGCATTGCCCTGAGATGTGTAGGATATGTTCTCTCTGACTGGGGAGGACAGAACAGGTTGTTCATCCAAGACTACCTAGAGAGCATGGAGAAGAGGAGAGATTAAATCCAGCCAGTCCCATGGGCACTTGTATTTCCCAGTCTTTGAAGAAGTTTATTCTGACCCATGAGCTGGGGAAATGTGCTCCCTCAGCATCTGGCCCATCTCGTGTGTATCTTTTACCAGAACCTCAACCCAATCTGTGAGTCCTTTCTGAGGCAGGCTGTGGGGCAGGGTCGGGCTCTGGGGTAGCATCCCTACTCTGTGGGGTAGGTATCAGTGTGGTTATCCAGGTAAATCTTCCTTTATCTCTGAATGCTAAATAGAATAGGCCAAGAAGCAACATCAGCCACTGTATAATATCATTAGCATTCAGAGAGGATTTAAACCCTTCAAAAACTGGTGGAGTAGACCCAAAGAGTGAAGGGTTGGGTGAAGGGTTGGGAATAAATTTCCCCCCGTGTCATTTCCTCACAGTAGGTACCATTGTTAAAGTAACCCCAAAACCACACAGTTAGTGTATGATGGCCCTGAATCCATGTGCCTGCCTTCCAGAGGAAGTTAAAAATCCATGAGTTCACCTTATAAACCCATAAAATAAACTGGTTATAGGGGCCATGTTTAGAAAGGGCCTGCAAATGGCAGAAATACAGCCACAACTATGTGTCACTCAAACCAGGGAAAGCTGGACCACATAATGCTGCCCAACGAGGCTTCTCTACACAAGCACTTAGGTCACCTAAGAACTGCTATTCTTTTTTTTGTCTCAATGCCCTCTAGCCCCACGCCGGGCACCAAAATCTGTCTTGGTTTAGATAGACGGGTATCTGCCAGGGAAGATTGGAATTTCCCTTGGAATGTAAGCCCCCTCTCCTCTCCCTTTCCAAATTGTTATAAATTTGCAATTAAAAGGCTGTCAGGCAAAGATTTGGGGAATAGGTATAGCTGTTCTTTACTAGGGATATTAAAGATGCAAATGTTGAAGTACAAAAGAATAAGCAAACAACAAGAAATCCTAGAAAACCTGGACAGAGACAGAAATACAACCTGACACCCTGTTGATCAGGGTGTTGGAAACAGTCCAAAGTCAGCCCTCCTGGAGTGGCAGATGTGGTCCTGTTGGAAGCAGAGGATAGTCTTGTTGGAAGCAGAGATGGTCCAGAGATGGGTCTGGTTTTCCATTGGGAATCCCATGGGAACGCTGGATGTCTGGTGACACTTTTTGCTCCTTTTACCTGGGCAAAGATGGTTTGGCTCCTCCTCCCTGGGTAGAGCATCTTACAACAGGATGATGTAATGTGTCATGTCATTGGTGAGCTTTAATGCCCATTAACAGAAGATATCCCCATGGGGGTAGTGGAACAATGAACAGAGATAAGAATGCCCCACCTGGTTTCAACAGCTGCCTTGTTATCAGAAAGGCAGCCGCTCCTCCCTCCTGGAGTTACAACAGATAAAGAAAAAAAAGCACCTCCCCAACTGTGTTTCAACAGATGGAATAGAATAAACTTTTTGTTGTTGTTGTTGTATAACCCAAGGCAATTATTTACTCAGGGAGTTTCTGAGACCTTAGCTCTGCTTTTCCAACTTCCTGGGTGGTCCGACCTGGACAGATGTGGGTGGGAAGTTACCTGGTCCTCCTTAGACATGCCAGGTGTGTGCTCTGTCAGCAGGGAGCAGGACACACTGTGTGACAGCTGTGCTGAGGATGGCACCTTCCGTCAGTATGTGCACGAGGCCTCTTCCCCTCGGGTCTGTGATTCCTCTGGCTACTGGACTCCAGAAGAAGCAGAAGGTAAATGTTTCCTCTCTTTTCTTGTCTGTGAGTCCCCAGACAGAATCTTTCTGGTACAAGAAAAAGAATAATTTTTTTAAATTTCTTTCAGAGCAACTCTTGTCTTCCCTTTGCAAGGGTTCTGTAGTACAGGAAGGGCTTCCTGGTGCCCAGGAAAAACCTGGTAATGGCTAGATGGCCTTGGACAAACTGACTGGCACCCCAATATTTACCCAAACCATTGTTCAGACAGGTGTTGTTGAGAAATACTGACCTAAGGGAGGAGCCTTTAACAGAAATCAGGCTTAAAATATAGATCTTGGAACCTCATTCAAAGCCTCAGGGACATTCACAGAGTTTAGTGTAGTCTTGTCCAAAGAGAGCAAGAGGAGCTCTGTGCTGAGTCCCACTGAGTGTATGCCAAGCCCTGGGCAGTCCATTCTTCCCTAGCCCGGGAGTTAAAACTTCTCTTGTGCCGAGACCCAGACGTTGGTTTGGAGACCCACCTTGTGGGCACAGTGGTGACTTTCAGGGTCACACAGTTTCCACAGGAGCTGTTGGGCTTTTCTTGCTGCCTCAGCTCCTCCAGGAGCAGGGTAGAGAAGGCAGGAGACATGGGGAGCTGGTCCTGGGAGATGTGTGAGGTGCACGTGCTGCTGCTGAGCCATGCAGAGCCACAGGACGTGGTTCTGTGTGTCTGTAGTTGTCACGACTGCTTGTTTGCTCTGATAAAAGGAGAGAGTTTGTGGGTTTCAGAAACTTTTAGACTTGTCTTAAATGTGTGAAGGCTTTGAATTGCTGCTGGGCCCTAAGAAATGCTTCCAGTGGCTAATGAAGACAAGGGTATTTCTACCTACAGAATGATAAATTCCAGGGATCCTTTCTGAGTCTGAAAGGCCAGCACTCCGTTTCTCTTGCTGCATGCTAATCCACCATCAGGGGAGGCATGTTGGGGCTCTGAGGTTAGCCTGGGCTCTGTCCTGGATGTTCTTCTGGAAAAACAGCCTTCCAGCCCTGCTTCCCTGCTTTGGGCCTGGTACCTTCCTGGCTATGACCTGTCCCAGCATATGCTAGTGCATAGCTTCTGCTCTGCTTGGAGCATTCAGGTGCCCTTGGCAAAGTTTATGCACCTGTGAAGCTACAGAGCAAGCTTCATGTTCCTCAGCTGTGTCTAGGCTGTCCCTAGATCTTTGCAGCTGCAGTGTGGATAGCAGTGCTCCCATTTGAGAGGCCTGTGAGACACCAGGTCTGCTGAGCCTTGTGTGTATGTCCAGGTACCCAGGAGCTGGGAGAGCAGTGGGGTTTATTGCTTTCCAGGATGTTAGGGCAGGTGCCACCAGGTCTAGGACATTCCTGACAAACCCACACAGGTGTGCAGTTATACCCCAGAGATGCATGAGCACCTACAGGGAAGATCACCCTGTGGGTCTCCTGTGAAGCCAGCTGTCCCCTGGTTCTCACCAGCTCCCTCCTTGTCCCAGGTCCTCCAGATGTGGATCAGCCCTGTGAGCCCAGTCTGCAGGCCTGGAGTCCAGAGCTCCACCTGTATGACATGAACATGACTGTGCCGTGCCCCCAGCCAGACGGCTGCATCCTGGAGCTGCGCTTCCTGCACCCTGTCTACCCCGATTCCCTCACCCTCTGGACCACGTACCTCTCCACAGGCTCTCCCAAGGCACTGTCTGACATTGAAATCCTGACAGAGCAGGGGGAGTCCATCCACCTGGGCCCCCTGGACACCTTCTGCGATGTCCCCTTTACTGTGAAGCTGAATATCCCTAAAAAGATGTCTGGAGTTAAAATCTACACCTTTGATGAGAGGATGGAGATAGACACAGCCCTGCTGACCTCCAGGCCCCACAGCTCCCTGTGCTCAGCCTGCAGACTGATCCAGTACCGGGTGCTCCGTGAGCCCCCATTTGCAGACGGGTCCCCTGCCAGCCCCCTGCAGCCACATCGCCACTTCACCGACACGTGAGTTACTCAGCTGCTCTGTCTTGGGCTGAAGGGGTGGCTGAGTCAGCTTTGATGACCTCCCTGTGTCTTCTCTCTTTGAACCCCTGGAGGTTTTGTTTCTGGTTTGTTTTTCCTCCTGTCCCCGCCGCTCTGGGAATTATTGCATCCAGTGCCACTGAGCAAGTGTGTGGCAGACCCACCATGCCAGCACGACCCTTGGTTAACTAGAAGGAGCTTATTAAACCCAGAAACATCTTCCCCATCAGTACAACCCATAAAATTACGTTTCTCCATCAATGCAACAAGTAAAATGATTGCTCAAGCTAATGACACTTCTCCCCGGCTCAGACCTTTGAGAAATAAGCACTGTGAGCTAAAAGAGATTCTCTTCCCACAGGCTCTGCCTCTGATGTGTCTGTGTCTTAGGAAGACACATCAGATTGTGGTACTGCATGGATATATATACATGATGTCTATAGTTGTGGTGAGCAAACCTCAATGCAGATGTTGCTGCTCCCTCAAGCTCTCTCTGTTCCTGCAGGGAAGTCACACCTGGGCAGGTGTACCACTACCAGGTGCAGGTAGTCTCTGGGACAACCTCAGGAGAAGCCTCCCCACCACTCGTCCTTGTGCATGGAACACCCTACTGTGGGGATGGGAAGGTGACCACGTAAGTTGGAAAACTCAAGCTCTCAGATGAGTTCTTTAAGCTGTCAGGTCATCCTGCCCCAAAGGGAAGCAGCAGGTGGGTCCTCCATGCATGGGCACGTGGCTGAAAATGCTGCACAAAATCTGAGCTGTAGAGCTTGTGTTTTGTAAAATGCCATGGGCATAGGAGATGGAGATGGGCTTTTTGAGAGGTGTGGTCTGCATGAGGGGTCCAACCTGAACTTCTGCTTTTTACCTCAGTGTTTGGATTCTGGCCCATCTCAGTGAGCTGTTGCAGGGTCCAACCCAAAGGATCTGCCTTTGGAAGTGGGCTGTGTAACTTTTTGCACAGGGCCCTGCAGGAGTAGGTTCTGCAACAAGCACAGTCCCACACTCTCTCTTTAGAGAGCTGTCCAGTCTCTTCTCAGAGACCCCAGATAATGAGGGATGCACCAGTTCTACACTGAGAGAGCCCAATGCTTCACCTGCTCTGCCTGGGAGATAATTATTTCAGATCTCCATATTCAAGCTTTTTCAGACTTCACCTTCCAGGATACTTGGGATCACTTTCATTTGAAACCAGTTTTCTTAGCAGAGTGGGGAAAGGGAGAGGAACCTTCTGTCTCTCCCTTCTCCAGCTCCCACTGAAACCCCAGCCCCATTTCAGAATCTCCTGCCTTCAACACTTGCGTTCTCCAGAAACTGGTCTTCTCTTCCTCATGCTTAATTCTCTACTTCTATTCTCCCATAGTTCTTGCCCCAGGTCTTATAGAAAAGTTCCAGTATAATAATGTCTGCTCCCAAATGCTGTGACTTTAAGCTCTTTTTACCCCCTGGCAAGGTGTTTATCTAATTGTGGAGTTCTTCCTTTTGAACTGCTTCTGTGGAAACAGAACCAAGATAAGGGACCCTCACTCATTACTGAGCAGGAGCACAGGGGTATTGAGTCAAAGGTGGTAACAATACATCTGGCTGTTTCCCTCTTAGGAGCCTGGAGGAGGAATGTGATGATGGGGACTTGCTGGATGGAGATGGTTGTTCCAGGAAGTGTAAAAAGGAAAAAGGCTTCAACTGTGTCGGTGAGTCCAGCTGGATTGAGACGGGTCCAAATGGATTGACTCCTTTTGAGGCAGGAGTCAAAACTTTACATTATTCACTCTGCTCCTTAGATAGAGGGCCAGGCACCTCATCACAACAGCTGGAGTGATCCATGGATCTTGTCAGGCCCTTGTGGTGGGGAAAACCCTGGGCTAATGAAACATCAGACCTCTTATAACGGGAGGAGGTGTGTGTGTGCCTGGAGCCTGGTTTGTAAACATCTCATCCCTGCTCTCCCTGCAGGGGAGCCAAGCCTGTGCTACGTTCATGATGGGGATGGTGTGTGTGAGCCCTTTGAGAAGACAAGCAGCATGCTGGACTGTGGTCCATACACTCCTGAGGGATACGTGGATCTGTGGGCAGTGAGAGCCTATGCCTCCCAACAGGATGCAAAGTCCTGCCCTGCTTCCTTAGTCACTGGAGAGCCTGTTGTGAAGGTGAGTGAAGGCATGGGCAAAAAAATAAAAAACTTTTCTAGCAAAGTCTGTCCTGGGGAAAGCACAAACAAAATCAGCTCTGGAAGCATTCATCAGTTACTACCTTTCCAACCAGGGACTGAGTGGATGACCTGGGCATTTCTCACAGTCCTCTTGTACCAGTCCCGGAGTTCAGGAACTGCAGTTCATGGAGAGGTGCTTCATCTTGGCAGGGAGCACCTCCCCCAGCCATGCATTTCACTGAACAGAGACCACCCCATCCCACCAGCCAAATGCTCAACTTGGAGCATGTGTCTTGTCCTACTGTTGGCTTAAAAACATCCCGTCCGTCTAATACCTTATAAGGTCAGGGCCTGAAAGGATGAAATCACGCACACACCAGCATCTGTACTGCTCCCAAGCCCTCTGATCTGAAGCCAAGGAAAAATCAATGGGAGAATTTCCATCTTTCATATGGGCTTTGGAGCAGAGCCTGGAGGGGATTTTGCCTGATTGGTGTTAACGTGGTGTGTATGTTCTTTCCTAGCAAGCTGAAGAAAGGCAAGAAATATGTAAAGAGATCATATTTAGCCCTTTTACACGTGTGTTTCTACTGACTTGATATGAGGAACAATTTTCCTGAGACTTGCAGCATGGTTAAACTGCCCAGATATACATGTCCAATGTGGTGCCTTGGGCTCAGGTGTCTGTTCCTTTACAACGACACCTGTATCTCCCAGGTTTTGTCTGCCAGGCCTGTGGGAATGCCAGAGGGCATGGAATGGAACAGAAGAGTGTTATTCAGGCAAATGAATCACACCTGAGCCCAGCCAAAATCAGGATGCTGTGGTCTCACCTACCAGCTCACAGCTTGACTCATTTGTTACTCAGCCCCACAGACACCATGAGATGCTTGAACAACACATTTGCAGCGCTCCAAAATAGCGAAAGTCTTCTGTACACGTGTGTGGGCAGTGAGATGTCACTTAGGAAGCCACATCCAAACTGTCTTCATGCTAGGAGCCACGTTGGGGTCCTTCTTAACATTTGTTGAATCTTCTATGAAGTTTTGTAGGTGCTGTTTTTCTCTCCTTTCCTTGCAACCTTCTGGATCGAAATAAATCCCTCTTTTCAGGTATGTAAATCCCACCTTCCTGAGGTGCCAAAGGACCTTCTGCAGGCTGCTTGGTTTCCCTGTGCCCCCAGCCAGAAGAATGCTCAGGACCCAAATGAGAAGATGCTCTTGGGCCGTGAGGGAGTTTGGCTCAAGGTAAGTGAGGGTGTGTGGTCAGGCACAAAGGATTTGTCTTTACTCAGCTCTGGTGACAGACCCCTTCCTTTTCTGTCCTGTAGGAGCTACAGCAACCTTTAAAACCTTCACTTACATACTACTCCATATGCTGCTGCACTCTTTGTAAATCCCCAAATACCTGTGTCTGGATCTTACATAGTTGCCCCGTTCCCACTGTGAGGAGCAAAGCCATCCTGGGGCAGATTGCCAAGAAACCAAATGTACATGAAACCAAAATACCACAGAAATGCCTTGAGGCTGAGAAACAACTCGCTCCTGACTCTCCCCTGAAGCCAAGCTGTGTACCTGTACCCCAAAGGCTAGGTACAGGCTGTGTTTAAAGTCCTAGTTGCCTTTGTTCCCCGTGGCTGGGAAGAGCAGCAGAGGGCATGGATATCTTCTGCCATCCTGAGGGGTCCTGAGCACCCCAGGGTGCTGCTGAGCACCCTAAGCCCACAGCAACCAGCTGTAGGCTGGTCCTTCTGATGACTGCAGACCAGAGGTGGCCCTTCTGTGCCCCAGGATGCTGGTCCTGCAGCCAAGCAGGGGCTCAGGGGCTGCCCCTGGAGGGTCAAACTCCTTGGTTGAAGCAGGTAGAAGAGAGGGACAGAGGAGGGCTGAGGGTCAGGCCACTGGGATTTTTACAGCATTGGGTTTCTGACCACAGGCACAGTTTAGAGGTTTTGTGGCTGCTGCCTGGTGTTGCTGGAAAGCCAGGCTCTGGCATGCTGCTTCCTCTGTGCTCTGAGGGGCAGCTTTCCCTGTTTTGTTCAAGGTTCTCTAGAGGGGGCCTCTTTCCCCAGATGCTCGGACAGCTCGGTGAATCATCAAACCTCAGTCAATAAATGTGGGTGTACTGCTCTGAAATCCTCTGTCTCTACAAAACAGCTTCCTTTAAGCTCCTTCTAATTTTCCCTCTCTTCCTTGCTTGTGTGCTCACAACCCACTTTGTGGCTTCAGTCTCTGGCCATGACAAACCTTTCCTCCTTTCTTCCTTTGCTGAAGGGAGAGCAGTAATCCTCCCCTTCGGCCTTACCTAGATGAAAGCTTGCTTTCCACTTCTCCACAGGGGTTAAAACATGTTACAGTTTTATTGGAGCTTGTGGTCACTTCTCTTCCTCTATGGATGTTTATACTGAAGACTTTCATTACTGGTTCTCCATGCTCTCTCTAGGAGTGCTATTATTTTCCGCCCATAAAATTATTTATGGACTAGTAATAAATATGCGCCTTTTTTTTTTTTTTTTTTTTTTTTTTTTTAAACCAGTTTGCCTGATTGGTAACATATTGGCTTAGGAAAGATGGCTTTTTGTTGACAATATGCCTAGCACAGCTGCCTGCCCAGACAGGAATGGTGCAGTTGATGCACATGTGTACCCACATGCACAAGGTGTTTGGTGCCCACCAGCTCCCAGGGCCATTTTAAAGCTGTCACACCTGTGTTAGAGCTGCACCACAAAACTCATCAGGTGGCAGGAATCACTTCCTATGGCATTTCTGAAGAGGTGGCATCAATAAACAAGGGGAACGGCTGGGTGAAAAGATCATGGAATTGTTAGGGTTGGAAAGGAGCTTAAATGCCCTCGAGTTCAAAGCCCACTGCCATCAGCAGAGACACCTTCCAGTAGACCAGGTTGCTCAGAGCCCCAGGAGATCTTAAATGTTTCCAGGGGATCCACAACTGCTCTGGAAAAGCAGTGCCAGTGTTTTTCCATGCTTGCTGTCGTGCTGTAATTAGGCTGGGGGCAAGAGGTATGTATGTCTGTGCCACTGAATGGGGCACCTGCCATGGCCCTTGGGTCTGTCTCACATGAGAATCGTTATGATCTGCCGACCTCCAGCCATGCTTTGTTCTTAGTTTTTAATACACCTGATGAGGGAAGACATCAAAATCACTTGTAAGCGAGTCAGGATGTGTAATGCAGGAAATTAAGTCAGAAAGGGGGAAAGGGAGGGAGAAAAATTAGAGAGGATAGCCTGCTGTGGGCAAGCACATAGTATGTGCTGAAAAAGGATTGGGAGGTTAATCAAGGCAGCTGCTTGGGGCCAGCGCCTTTCATCCCCACAGAGATGCACTGTAGGAAGGGAAAGACAGCTCTCCACCTCAAGATGTGTAGTTGAAGGAAAGCCTCTCCTGACTTCTCCAACTACCTCTCCTCCCCCGAGGACCCACACTTGGAGGCTGGGTAAAATTCATCCAGGTCCTTGGGACTTCACAGCTGTAGCTCTGTCTTGGAGGGCTCCTTGTCTGTGAGCACTGCTGACTTTCCTCTCATTCTTCTCCTCCCCTCTTGCTTTCCTGTTTCTTTTCCTTCTTCCTCCAGTTATCTCACCAAGGAAGAGAGTGGGGATATCCCAAATAAAAACATTTGAGCCCTCTGGTCCACTCCTTGCAGCTAGGCAGCCCTGTAAGCCAGTAAGACCTGGCTAAGGGAGCAAGGAGACAGCAGTGGGGCCTTGCTCATGGGGCTTTTGCTGATGAGCCCCTCCCTGCAGGGTGGGACCCCTGGGCTGAAGCCCAAGGTTTTCTCCTGTTCCCATGTGTGAACAATGCCTGATGTGGCAAAAACCACCCTGAGGCTAGGCTGCCATCACAGATTGCGTGGTTGTCCCCTCCGTTCCCACAGTCTGCTCCTCGGGCTGTGCCTGGCCAGCCAGGACTTGTCTTCTTTCCAAATACACCTTTGCCTCGAATTTCTGAGCTTCCACCACGCCAGCATTCCACAAACACACCATATCAGGCGGATCTTGATCAAAACACATCTCGGCACTGGGGGAAAGGGGGGGCACCAGGGTGGGGGAGAAAAATATTTCTGTCTTCTTACTTCCAGAGAACATCTGCTCTGCCATGATTGATGCCATGAGTTTCCCAGCTACTTCCAGCTGCCTTCAGGGTTGCAGACAAGTAGCAAGTTGCTGGCTCTCCTAGCAGGCAGGGCTCCTCCCACAAATCTTTCCACGTGTTGGCTGGTGGACAGTTTGCTCTTGCAGTGGGTACTGGGGACATTCTTTGGGCTTGTTTTTATTTTTTGTCTTTTTTTTGGTTTTCTGTTTTTTTTTTTTTTTTTTTTTTTTTTTTTTTTTTTTTTTTTTTTTTTTTTTAGCTGGAAATATTAGGTGACAAGGCTGGTTGCTGCTTTCTCTGGGCACCTCACTTGCCTGGATGGCTTTGGGTGGAGTGGGAGTCCGAGCCTGGTGAAGGGGGAGCAGGAAAAAGGTTTTCCAGATCTTGCTCAATTTCAAGAGTAGCAAATCTAAGTGCTGTGAAGATGCCCTAAATTTATGTCAAGGTTGGACTGAATATGTGAGGAGAAGCCTTGTAAAAGGAAGAAGGGAAATCCAGAGGGAAAGGACTATTTTGGCTGCTTTCCTTCCTCCTCCCTACCTTTGCAACCATTTTGCGACCCCGCAAGGTCTTTGACCCCTTATGCCTGCTCCTGCTGTCCTACTGCTCCCTCTTTCTTGCCTATTTGGGCTCTGAGAAGCTGTATTTGGTGTGCCTGCTCTCAGAGTGTCTCAATCCCTCTTTCCTAGGTTTGCTTTGAGAGACCTGCAGTGCCCTCCTCTCTCCTGCTCTTCCTGGCCTCCTCTGGCACTCTCCCAGGCCAGCGGCACAAGCCGGTGGTCACCGTCCAGCTGACTGACACAGATGGACAGAACCACTCTTTGGGTGAGCAACCTGTGGGCTGTGACACCAGCGGGGACACCCAGAGCCACAGCTGTGATCGTCACTGCTGTCCCCTGCCCTCCCTGCAGAGCCTTCTGCCTTCCAAGCTGGTCTGTTGGCGTGTGAGGGGAGCAGATGTGAACCGAAAGCAAATGCCTGGAGCTGGACCAGTCACTTCTTTCTTTGCTTTGTCTCACAGGGATGCACGAGCTGTCTTGTCAGCACAACCCCCTCGTCATCAATGTCAGCCACAGCCAGGAGGACCCGTCCCCCCAGGTTGCTTCGGTGCTTCTCAACTTCTCCTCTCCCCTTGTGGGCATTGCAGCCGTGGCCCTGCGGACCCTGGCTCAGCCTGGCTTCTCTGCTCCCCTCACCACCTGCCTCCTGCAGCACCAGGAGGGATGTGGCCACCAGTGCTACAGGTATGGATGGTCCCCTCAGGGCATGTGGCCACCCAGGGTTACTGCTCTCCTCTGGGAGTTTGTGTTTGAATTCTGGGGGTTTTAACTTCTCGTTGAGTGCTTTGTGACTATCTTCAGGTGGCTTTTGAGGTATTGTTGGAAGATCTGATGTAATGAGTCTTGGTTTGCTTATCTTGCTGGAGGGAGCGGGAAGGCAAAAATCAGATTTTGTGCATGGCCTCTGCATGTATACAGAACTGCTCTAAAGGGCTGATTCCTGGTGAGAAAAGCAAGAGAAGTTTGAAAATGCCTGAGAAGTTATCACTGGGAGTTTTTGCTAAAGCTGAAGCGTTGGCTTCTTCAGCACTTACTTCACAAGCTCCATCTCCATCCATTCTGGTCATTCCCATGCTGAGGAAGGTGGGGATGAAGCTCTCCTCATCCTCTCTGTTCTCACTCCTGGTCTATCCAGGCCCCTCACTGACTCTCACACTGCTGTGTTGAATGTGGTGATAGTGCCAGCAGCGGGCTCAGAACTTTAAATCTGCCAGGTCTGGCTTTGCTTTTGGATCCCAGGCTCGCTGACATTACCTGCATGTGCTGATCCAGGGCTCCAGTTCAGCCAGTACTCAAGCCACACCCCTGGGAATACTGATTTTTGAATTGAGCTTTGGGGTTCTTCAACACAGAAGGGTTTTGTCTAGGGTCGTCTCATTGCAGTCCTTGTCATGTTCCTTCTATTGATGGCCTGGATGGGTGAACATCCCTGAAAACAAATGAGTGTGTGCATGTGTTTGTCTTAAAGCCTGTGGGATTGTGGTACAATTGATTTATGTAGAGTTCTGGAAGCCATGAATATCTTGAAGTTGCCTTTTTTTTTTTTTTTTTAAAGTGCATGTGTGTTTTATAAAGAAACATAAATCTTAGTGAGTCAGTATATAAATATTATTCTCAACCTTACATTAAAAGATCAGTGTTCACCTGAAATGCAGCGTGTTTCCTCCTGGTAAGCTGTTACAGCAATGTACTCACATGCTTCTGAGACCCTGGCCAACTGATGTGGTTTTTCAATTACATTTTCCCATCCCTTAAAATAATCTTGCGTTCTCATTGCTTGAGAGCTTCCCCCTTCCCCTGAGAAGTGACTGCAAGGAGGAAAAGACTCACTGGACGTGGCTGAGCATTGACTGGGGCTGAGGAGATGCCCATATAGGGGCAAATAAAGAGGAAAATAGATGTTTTCCTCATAAAAGTCTCATTATAGCTGAAGTACAAGGCAGTTCCCTTATTGCCAAGGCACACCAAGCCGTGTGCCTTTTCCAGGGGCACAGCAGGATCCTTGTGTCTCCTCTTCCTCTTGTTGCCCTCCCATGGTCTCCCCATGGCCTTGACTTTGCAGCAATATGCTGAATTGCAGGATATGTGCGTGCCCTTAGCAAATACTCAAAGCAAATAGGATTCCCAGTGTTTTCACAGTAGAAAATTCTATTTAGAGTATCGATCTTCAGAACTGAAGTCTTGAATATTTGGGGCAGGAGGTTAGGCTTACAGCCTTGAGTAGCCACGCTAATAATAAAGGATACTCCTCTGTTAAGTCAGAAAACATTAAAGTATTCCCCTTTTATTATATTTTTAAAACCTGTTCTATCTCCAGAAGAAATGCCTGGCAGTATTTTTAAAGGTTAACAATTAATTTCATATAAAGTAGATGGACTCTGGTGGTGGGCAGGGGGGGAAATCCCCTATAAAAAGTCCAGGAATAGAAAATCTTCAGAGGCTAGAGGCATTTGACTGTAAAAGATCACAGAACATCCATGTTCCTCCTGTAGAGAGTTGAACTGACCGTTTGCACGCACCCAGCCTCATGTACACAGTACGTGCGTGCAAGGGCTTTCCTAAAATAACCTGAGAAAGGACAGTAACAAAAGCAACAAAGAAGTGAGGTTTTCTGCCTTCAGCCTAGAAATGCTCATTGCCAAAATAATAAATATATGACAGGTTGGTATTTCTGTAGCATCTTTCATCTTGAAGGATCTTGCCGTGCTTTGCAGGCTGGGGAAAACATAGAGATCGTGTTTATGGAACATGATGAGCTGCTGCTGAAGAGCAGAGAACTTTCTCCAGGTCAGGATGCAACAGGTGTTTGACTCTAGAAAAGTACGGACTTGTTTTGAACAAAGCGTCTCCTTTTGCTTTGGGCCCACTCAAGGTGCTGAGGGCTGGCAGAGCACTTGCAGACCAAAGCAGTGCAGTGTCCTCACTGCCATCACCAGCAGCCCTTCTCTGCTGTCTCCACCAGTAGATCAGGGGTTTCAGGGGTTCTCTGTGCATTCTGCTCCCAATCACAACCTTATAAAGTCATCCAGAAATCAGATGTTTTAACACATTTCCACCCAGGAGATGCAAAAGTCTCCCAGCTTTCATCCTTTTCTTTGCATTTTTAAACTGGGCCACAGTCCCTCCTGTTTAACTTGGTACAGGCTATATGCTGAACCAGGGGAACATTTTTAATTTCCTCTGTTATGTTTATTTTTAGCTTGCTTTTATTTTTTGGTGTGTTTTATTTTATGTTCACATATGCTGGGAAATGCCTGGGTAAGTTCACAGGAAAGGTGCTACAAAAGGCAATCTGCTTTGTGTTTGTATTCCATACTCTGCTTCTCCAAAAGTGGGTGTAAGGCATCAGGGGGAGTCTGGTTTGGATTCCTTTAGTATGGAAAATGGGTGTGAGGGAGTGAAAATTAGATGGGGGAGGGACTTATTTACATATTTTCAATTGATAAGTTTTATTCAGCAAAAAGGGCTGTTTCCCAAACAGGTTTTGTTCCGTTTGTTTTCTTTCTTCCAGGCACCAAATTTATGCAGGGTCAATTTATGAGCTGCATGTGTGATGGCATAAAGATTTATGGGCACCCTGGGTAGACATGCTGGTGTCTTATTTCACAGAGACATAGAGTAGTTTGAGTTGGAAGGGACCATAACATTCTGATCCTTTGCCTCTGGCGCAGGGTGCCCCATGGATGAAGTCCCCGTCTCTGGAGGGATTTAATACCCGTGTAAATGTGGCACTTGGGGACATGGGTTAGTGGTGGCCCTGGCACTGCTGGGTTAGTGGTTAGACTTAATTTTACAGGGCTCCTCCAGCCTAAGTGATTCTATGTTTCCAGGGTCCTGATGACCACCTTTCCTGGGGAATAGGCTCACCTCTGCCTTTGAGACCTCTAGAGGAGCTTCTCCTCCAGCATCAAAGCCTGCACACCTCTGGCACTTGTGGGTCCTGACTGGCTAATGGGACACAGTGGCCAAGAATGTGTTATTAATTTTAATTGAAATTAAAATTTAAATGAATGTCCAGCTGGAAGGAGTCACAGGTAACCCTAGGAGGGCCAGACACCATTTCATGGACTGTCTCATCCCATTTGCTCTTTGCAGCCTTATAAGCTTCCTGGGAGTAGTGCTCTATATATGGGCTTTTTTGGGGATGCTCAAGATGTCTTCTGCCTTTCTCTTGAGACCACCAGTCTTGCCTAGGGAAAAAATATCTCCCAGCACAAGATTTTCACCGATTTGGTGAAAATTGAGTCAAACACAGTAACAGAACAGCTTTCAACCAGGGTGCTTGGTGTTACCTCCTGGAATGGGCCACCTGGTCTGATGCACTTGTTCCAAGCAGAGCTGACCTCTGACACATCAAAGAAATGTAAGCTACAACACAGATCAGTTGTGTGAGTTCCTATGCCCAGTGAAGAAAGGAGCAATCCCTGGGAGACCCCAGGTTTGCCAGCAGAGCCCTCAGTTTCCTGCTACAGCCAGTCTCCCCCATTCTACCCTGCCCTTCCTGCTGTCATACACAGGGACAGGCATTTTTTACAGGCACTGGATTAAATGCATCCTTCAGAAGGTTCTCTTATCTCCTGTCACAAGCTGCAGGAGGTGATGAGTCCACCCTCTCCCCTGCTGTGCTATTCTCATATCCAGTAACCCTCTCTGCTGAGAAGGTGCCTCTGATTTCAAGATGAAAGTTGTTGCTTTTGCTCCGTCCTTGTCAGAAAGGTCTGAATGCCTCCTACCAGCAGACAACTTTTCTATGTCCATGTGTCTGTACAGAGCTGTCAGATCCTCTCACTATCTCCTCTCTGATATCTCTATGATAAATATTTTTTCCTCTTTAAATCTTTCTTACAGCGTAAGTCTTGCAGCCCAGCTATGGCTTCTGCTTGCAGCTCTCTTTTGAAATCCCTCTGCTATCTTTATGTCTTTCATGGTGATGGATGTGGCTCAGAAATTAATTCCTCTGGACAAGATGAGAAAATGAGGTAGAGTGTGTTCCTGTGGAGATCGGATGTGAATAAAGATGTTCTTTGGGTACAGTCTGTCCTGGCTTAGGTTGGGAAAGGTGACTAGACCAAACCTGACATCCTATTCAACCTCATTTTCTGTACCTCTACACAACTATTTTGGTGTAGTGAACAACAACAACAACAAAAGAATCCAAAAATGGAAAAACAAAAAATGGAAAGGAGCTGTCTGGAAATACATTATCTACTGCTGCATCTTTTTTCCCCTTTGCCACTATGGCTCCGGAGGGGCCAACAGGTCATTTGGTGTCTTACTGCTGCCTTTTCTCTGTCTCTGAGGCAGATGACAACAGATGACTCACAGGGATGTTATTTTTTGCCAAGTTTCTTTTGGAGTCACGTACAGAAGCAAACACCTTTTCTGGAGATGGCAACCTCAGCGCAGATCGTAATCAAGAGGCATCACCACCCTTGGGTCTGTACACGCAGCCTGCTCCCACAAGGATGGTTGCCATCAGATTTACTGGAAAAGTCAGACCTTTCACCTTCACGGGAAACATGCCTGAAGGGAGACATTCCCAAGTATTTCCAAAACACCTTTTCTCATTTCCTAGCTATTCTCTTTTGCTAGACCGCACTGGGGTAAACACCTTTTATCTCCCTGATGTTGAGCATTTACAATCCAGACTCCACCAGAGTATGTGCAGTGATGACTTTTAACTTCAGGAGATTTGGCCAAAGCCTTTGCTTTCCTGTCAACATCTCCTATAACCCCCTCTCCCAAAAAATTCGCACCATGAGAAGAACTCATAAGTTTCCGCTGTTAAGAGCTGGAGCTTGATGATAAGGGATGTTTCACCAGAATCTTGGGGTTGAAAGCTCGAGTATACGCTACAGCAGTGTATAGATGATTTATTATACTTTAGGCAGCTGTGCTGCATTTGACTTGGCTTAGTTTGATGTGGGTAAATCCATCAGTGTTTTCTGTGTTGCATTAAGTAATTGCTGTAAAACATGAAATTTCAGCTTTTCAGAATTTGGGATTTGTCACAACAAAGTAGTGTTACCATATTAGCTTTGCCACCAGTGGCTTAACATGCTCTGTTGCTGGTAGTGGCTGCCTGCTTTTATTATAGAAGGATGAAGGATCCCAAAGGGAAAGTTTTCCTCTAGTTTATAGAATTGTTTCCATTTCAGAACAAAGCTCTTACCGTTCTGGAGCAGTTAGGGCCATCACTAGGCAGAATTTCACAGATTTCCAGGCCTGAAACTCTCTTTTGATGTATAAGTTATGGGACTCGGTGAGCCCAGAGCATCGTGCAGGCTTGTGCTGACATGAAATAAGTTAGAAGAAAAACCTTGGTATTTTGTAAAAATGTTGCTGACAAATCATTAGTTTGAGCTTCAAAAGATGCTGGGATAGAAGTGGAAATTTTTTTTGATGTCTCGGGCAGAAAAAAAAAGTGAAAAAATATTGGCTTGTCCCACATCTTATATGGCCTGAATCAGAAATGGGCAGAAGTCAGGAGTTTGCAGCTGTGATACAGGAATTTCATTTATCATCAAAAGCAGAAAGAGCTCCTTCATGCTGAGATCAGAACTGGGCTAACTGCACCATTTCCTTGTCCAGCCTTTGTTAGGGTGTTCCAGGGTCTGGGAACTGTGATTTATTCCATCACTTTACCCGAGCCCTGGCATAGCATGTGGATCATGATGAGGCCAGGTCACAGGGCTTTTTTCTCTTTTGACCTGCACTTGTTCACCATCAGGTTCAAAAGTGTCCTGGCCCCAAGTACAGCAGTGATGGCAGTGATCATGCTGATAAAGGAAGCAATCAAGGCAGCGTTTATTGGTAGATTTGATATATTTTTTTTAAGATTACTGATATATTTGAGACAATCAGATAGCTTTCAGTTATGTGAGCTCCTCGTCAGGTCTGGAATAGTAGCATCAGACTTCAAAGCAAGGTGTAGGATGAGCACAGCTTCTCAGAACTTGAGCTGATGGGTCTCAGATAATTTCCCAAATAAAATCTAGTTGGTATTTGTAGGATTAGGGATGTTAGTCACAGAGAAAACAGTGCTAAGTTAGTCATCTTTGGGGACAAAGAGGAAGGTAATTATTCTAACCCAAACTTTTCTATTATTTCTAAAATATATCTCCATGCACATACAGAACATGTGCATGATGTGATGTCCGTAAAAATATCTTGTTGTTATGACCTGTGATTATCGATCTCTTATGCATAACTACCCTGTGTAACATTTTGCCTTTATAATGTATAAGAAACTTGCTGATATCTTGATCTACTTTATAGCACATTGCTGGTTCCATTTCTGAGCTGGTGGAAAACCAAAATGGTAGCGCTCAAAAGGATTAGCGCCTCATTTAATTGTTATTTAATAACAGCATTGTCCCAGCTGCCAAGGCTGCCCCAGACAAGGTACCCTGATGACTGATGAGGAAGGGGATGGAATGGAGAAGCAGGGCTGGAAAGATGACATGAGTGTCCAGAGGCAAACACACAAGGAAGTTTAGGACAGCAGCTCCATCACCAGGCGCTGGAACGAGGAATGGGAGCAAGAATGAGCCAGGGGCACAGGCAGGGAGCAGAGCAACTGCCCAGAGAAGGTGGCTGTGGGAGGGGAGGGGAGAGGGCTACAATTGGTAACAGATGCCCTCAGAAGCTAATGACCTGACAAATGCTGCACTCGTAAAACAAATTCTTTAAAAAGGAAGCAAATGGAAATATAAGCTAGTGAAAGAATTTGCAGCAGCTGCCCTGAAACCATTTCTCACTTCATAAACAGGTCTGCATTGAAAAAACAGCCCCTTTCTTCTCGTTCTCCTTTGTGGTCCCCTCCTGTGCCCACCGGCTCTTTCAGGGCTGTGGCCTGCAGGTTTCCACCATGCCTTTGGCTCGGTGGACTTGTCCAGAGTCAACAGCACATTGCGTTCTCTCTACATCTGCACCGGCACCAGTTTGGGGTTTCTTGGGGTTTGTTGTGTTTTTGGTTTTTTTTCTTGGGTTTTTTTTGTGTGTGTGTCTTTTGTGGTATTTCTAGCTCTGTGCATCCTTGGCTGGAAACATTGAGTAAAGGCAAAAGGCAGAGGCCTCTGCCTCACTGGGAGAAAGGCAGTGCCTGGAATGGCCGGCAGCCCTGTGCCAAGCAGGGAGCAGAGAAGAGCAAGGCCTTCAGGTACAGCTCCTGCCCTTCTCCTTTTGCCCTGGGTGGCCAAAAACTGATGCCTTGGGAAGGCTGACCTGAAACAGAGACTGGACAGAGCTAGCGAATAAGTAGGTATTTATTGAAAGGTCTCTAAGATACACCTTGGGCAGGGCTACACCCAAGGTGGATTTAAAGTGGTCACAAAATGAACGACAGGTCAAGAGGTTTTACGCCTTTATAAGTTTTGGTCCATTTGCATATTGGAGTTTAATTGTCCAGTTACAGCTTCAGGTTGTGAGGTCCCATCCTTCTTGTTCCTCCCTTCAGCCCACCATTGTTTGTAGTTTTGGGCCTGAAAGTTGTCCTTGGTGTTCAGCAGGAAAAGGATTTGTTTTGTCACCTACTCTGTGCAGAGCTGAGTGACACTGAATGTGAGGCTCAGAACTGCAGCCCTGGGCAGTACAGAGTCTGAAATACATAAAAGCTAAAACTTAAGGTATCATCCCCAGTTCTTTCCTGAAGCTGCAGCACCTCTGTCCCTGACTGAGCAGGGCTGAGATCAGGTGTTTCACCTGTATCACTTGGTAACAGATAAAGCCAGGCTGATGGATAACCAGGCTGTGGGAGCTGTTGTATTGCTCTATGTCTTGTCCCAGTTCCATCCCAGGTAATTAACTGACTGGCTGCATTTTACTGATGGAGACCATAATCCTTTTACCAACACTGGTTCTCATTATGGAGTTGTGATGCTTGAATAATCAGTACCTAATGACTGCTCCTCAGTGGGAAGCTGCTGCAGTGAGGAGGAGGTGGCGTGGGTGATGTATTACAGACTTCCCTGGGACCTCTTGTAACTTGCAGTAGTACTGAGGGGAATGTTATTCCTCCCTTTATCTACATCTCACCTTGGTGGCCACAGTTGAGGCTGTAGAGGTGGACAGGTGTGTGTTGAGACGGTCTTGACCCCAACGAGATCAACATGAGCGGGTTTGGAGTGCTGTGTTGGGCTGGGGAAAGAGCAGAAGTGCTGAACACAATCAGGGCAGAGGGGGAAGGTGACAGGAGTGGGGTTGAGGGGCCAGTTATATCCAACTTGTCCCTTCCACCAGTCTGTGTTGTAGCTGTATGGATATAAAGGGGAACTACACGGAGTCTGAAGAACATCTCATGGATGATTCCCTAATATTTGCAAAGATTTCCTCTTAGCTGAACCTTTCCTTGCAGTTGGAGAATTATCTGTGGACTCTCCAGTGTCCTATACAGAGTTGGACGTATCTGATTCAAAAGTTATACAAAGATGTACCTTCTTCCTCCCCTCTCCTTGTCGCCTTCCTCCTTTTGTCCTCTTGGTCTACCTGCAATGAACCCCTTTGGTGCTGGGCTGTGTGCACACTCTGCAAGCAGCACAAATTTTGGAATATTGTTGTGCTGTGCCTCCTTTCATCAGCTTGAAAGCACATGGTGGTGGTTGGTGGGAAGATGTGGGGTTGGGATGAAGTCCAGCTAAGACAGAGCTGGGATAATGTGCTCTCCTGGCATCATTGTCAGAAGGCTTCAAGTCTTGGAGAAGCTGGAGAGTGTGCATCTCTAGGCATCTGTGACCTGCTGAGCACTCATTCCACACAAGTGCCGCCTGGAGGGAGCCCTTCCTTGCTGAAGTAGTTCTGGGACCCACTGGTTGATCCCTTCTCTGTTCTCCTCCACAGCTGTGCCCACGGTGCCTGTGTGGGATCAGGAACCTGCACACAGCCACTGCTTGCTCATGCTGCCTCCCTCAACTGCAGCTCCAATGGCCCAGGGCACATGGCCTGTGCTGTCTCCTGCGAAAAGGGCTTTGTCCTCCACTCCAGTGGTGGGAAGAGGCTGGGCTCCATGGAGGTGAGTGGGCCTCAGGATGGCCCCTGGGACCAAGACGTAGATAAAAAACATTTAACCACCTTGAGGTGGTTGGGAAGAGCACAGGCTACTTTGTTCCTCCAGCCCCAGCCTTCTTGCTGCTTTCCCAACACATCCCAGCTCAGTGAAGCTGCTGTGCTGGATTCCTGTGCTCATGGCTGGTGTTTCTGCTCTGGAGATCCCTCTCTTTTCCTTGCTGTAGTCCAGCTCTCCCAGCCCAGTGTTGTTTGCAGAGCACAGCTCTGTCAGGCTAAAAGCTGCTGCAGGGCTTGTCCCATGTCAAGGTGATGCACTCCAGCAGAGGGAGAGGTTTCTGCTCTCCAGATGGACATTGCTTGGGGAGTTAAACATCCCTGGGATGTTTTCTCTCTTAAGGCTGAAGTTAGTGGCTCAGGAAAAAATGAAGTCATTGCAGAGCAGCTATATTTAGAGGGAGCTGAGAGCATAGAGAGCTTTTCTTCCTTTGTGTTGTGTTGCAACAATGGCACAGAGGTCACCGTGAAAGAGTTTGTCCCACTTTCCAGAGGGTTGGGGGTTACCTCATAAAAACCAGGAGCCAGCACAGCTTGTAGCTATTGACTGAGAAGAGCTGGGATGATGTGTGCCTTGGTC
The DNA here is from genome assembly GCF_009819655.1 of Sylvia atricapilla. Lineage (NCBI taxonomy): Eukaryota > Metazoa > Chordata > Aves > Passeriformes > Sylviidae > Sylvia > Sylvia atricapilla. The sequence continues at coordinate 8,230,710 of NC_089148.1, forward strand.
CAGGCACTCACCTTGACAGGGGGGTAGGCACATTGTGTCCTGTCCTTAGGTTTCTGGAGGGGGGAAAAGGAGTCCCTGGAGCTGAGCTGGTCTACGAGCCAGACTGAGTGAGGGTGTGAAATTGTTTGGGGCAGACAGAGGAAAGCGAGTCGGGCCATGTCGGCAGGGTGACATTTCCTCTCTTTGGAGATCTGCTTGTGGCACCTGGCAGGCAGGTTTCCCGTGCTGCAGTGTTGGCCAGAGCAGAGGTGGGCCCTGGGAAGTGCAATAGGGCAGCTGGAGATGCACTGCTCATCACTGGGAGGTTGTTAATTACATGGCCACCGGGTCTGTGGGCCAAGGCCTGCCCAGGGAAAACAAAATGTTCCAATTCTCCGAAATGAAACCACACAAAATAAGTCTGCCTCGGGTGACAGTTTTCCTGTGTTTGGCAGTGAGATGGGAAACTTCTGAACAGAGCTTTACCCAGTGGCTGTCACAGCAGAGGGAAGCTTGCAAGTGCCCTGCCCTGAGCCCTCCCAGTCATATTACAACGATGTCTGGCTTGTAACTCTTTTCAGGAAAACGCACACACTTTCCACCTAGTTCAGCTACACTATAAGCCTGCTGCACACTTGGGAGTGCCAGTCTCCAATTTAGCGTTGTCCGTCAGAGTCACCACGTCCAGGTTCAATCAAAATGTGGGAGGGTAGGTCCCACACGTTCAGCTGTACCAGCAGTGTGCCTGTCCTCAGGCAGTGAAGGGACGTCAGGAATGTTGGTCTGCAGCCCCTGGCTGAGGGGATGGAAATCATAGAACAGTTGGAGTTGGAAGGGACCTTTAAAAGATCACTTAGTCCAACCCCCCGCGTTGTGGCTAGAAACACCTTCCACTAAACCAGGTTGCTCATAGCAAACCATCATCCACCACTCAATTTTGGTGAAGCCTGTAGCACATGTTGACCATACTTTAAATGACGTTACAAGATTTCAATGGGGTCTGTGGGCTGAGGCATGAGGGAATTGATACATTTAGGGAAAAACAGCTTTCTGACAACAGTTGAAGACTTGACTTTTAGGGGAGGAAATTGCAGCACACAGAGCTGGGATCAGCTTACCTCAAGAGGTTTCAGTGTATCTTGAAGGGATTTTCCTTTTTTCCTTAATGTGGACTGGCACCATCCAGACAATGTAACATGCACAGTAGCTGGATTGTTAACCCAAGGTACATTTGCTGCTCTCATACCCCACATGTGTCCCTGTGAACAGGTCAGAGCTTAGTGATTTGTTGTCCAGAGTGGGGAGAAAGGGCACACTAGGGGAGGAGAAACGTTGGAGAGCTCTCCTCATCCTTTAATGTGGGCCAGACCTTTCCTCTGTGGTGGCACACCTGTAAATCAAAGCTCTCCTCGGGAGTCTGATGGAGCTCTGCTTTTTCTGCAGCAGGAGGTGGTGCTGACATGCAGTTCAGGACAGTGGGACAGATCTGTGACCTGTGACCCTGTTGACTGCCATGTCCCTGACCAGTCCCACGTGTACAATGCCGAGTTCTCCTGCCCTCTGGGGACCACCTACCTTCAGAGATGCTCCTTCTCCTGCATCCTCCCAGCCAAGCTTCAAGGTATGGTCTGGAGTGTCAAGGCATTTAACCACCCTTTTAAATGCCATCTTTCTGTGCCTGTCCCAAGCAGTTCAAACAGAGCGTTGCTACTTGGAATTTCTGGATTTGCCAGCTGGATGGGCTCTTGAGATACTTCCCGAAATGATGGGTATCCCTCCCCCTGGAGCAGAGACATCCTAGTGTGGGGATAATTCCCTCTGACTCCCATCCCCTGGCAGGCAGCCCTTATCCATCCACCTCAGGGTGTAGCAATGTCCTCTCCTGATAACTGGTCCAGCCCCCGGTGTTACGGTGATGGAGACAAGAGGCATGCAGGCAGACAGAGAGGACTTCAGAGAGCCAGAAGTGGCTCTGTGCCTGGTGGCTGTGGGAAAGCCTGTGGTTCAGGGGGCCTGGGGCTGTATAAAGCCATAGAGACTGATACCCACAGCTGTAGAGCAGTCTGGGAGATGTTCACCACCCAGACACACCATGGCCTGGCTTTCATTCTGCCGACTCCATCAGTAGCCGCAGGAATTTTTCAAGCAAAGTCAGAGAAAGAGAGCTACTGTTCTGTCTATGCAAGGGCTGAGCTGGATGGGATTTCAGGGGTAATTGCCTTGACAGCTTGAATCATTGGGACTTTGTGAGTTTCCACCAGTGCCTTTGCTCTGAAAAGTCACATACAACAAATCATTTTAATGGGTGCCCTATTTTATGGAGACATTTATAGCTGAAATGTATGAGAATTGTTTACTTTTTTTTTTTTTTTAATGTTAAATCTAAGGAGCAAAAACTGCAGAGAATTAAGGTCTCATTTCATGACAGGGAGGATGGTGGCAGATCCCCAGAGTGAGCTGATCAATGGGTAGCATGCAAATGTCATCTCAGCAACACAAATTCTGCAGGACCTGATGCCTATTGCCTTGGGTTGGTCAACTGAGGGCAGAGCTTTAATCTGATCTTTCACGCACAGCTGCCTCTTGGTCCTGCTGCTGTCACTGGGAGGTTTGCCATGGGCTCCCTCAGTGGGAAGGTGTCCCCTCCATGGGCCCCTGGGTGGCTTCCAGCATGATGGCTGGAGGTGCTTGGCCAAGGCTGCCAAGCCACGTGAGTAAAACCTTAGAGTCCAGCTGACACAACTGAGCCACTGAGGCAGGGACATGCTCTATGCTTGTTCCCCCCCAAGACTTACATCCTGACAAGCAAGCTGTTGATGCTAATAAATGTGAAGAATAGGCAAAGAAAGAATGATATGGCTGTGTGGCGCTTGGAGTGGGTGATGACCCCTGGCAGCTTTGACCCATCAGGAACACAGGAGCTTAGTAGAGATGTGGTCTTCTCCCTGCCCCAAAAGTGTTTCTGTAAAAAGAAAGTGATGTTTGAAGGAACTGTAGAGCAGCCTGGCTGCACCACAAACATGCTGATCCAAACCTCTCACTAGGAAGAGTCCCATTCATTCCAGTCCAGCTTTTTTTCTTGCTCATCAGTTCCCAATGAACTATCCATTATCCACACCCTGTGGATGATCTAGTCCTGGGCACTTCCTGCAGGCATCCAGAGCTGTGCAGTTTTGGCCACCCATTTAGCTGGGTCTATCAGGGACAACAAAGAGCTAGGCTGTAAAACTTAACCCAAACCTCTAATGATGGGTGGTTTGAGTTCCCAGTCACACCAGTGAAACCTTCCACATCTGTCTTTGTGGCATTTTCCATCCTCCTGACTCTCAGGTTGCCCAGAGAGATGGTGGGTTCCCCATCCCTGGAAATATTGACAGCCAGGTTGGGCAGGGCTCTGAGCTGCCTGACATGGTGGATGGTGTCCCTGCCCATGGCAGAGGGAGGTTGGATTAGATGGCCTTTAAACGTCCTTTCCAGTCCAAACCATCCCGTGATTCTATGATCTTGCAGTGCATCTCTAGTAGGGTATGTCAGCTTGATCAGAGTAGGTAAGGACAAGCTGCAAAAAGCCCTTGGGGAGAATGAAGGTGGGCTGAACCGAATGCTGTTCAGACAGGGTGCTGTCTTACACAAAGGCCCCTTGCTACCCTGAGGCACCACAAAAGAGGGCAAGTTTAAGGGGAAGATTTGGGGAGATTTGCAGAACCAAGATAATTTCTCCAGCCTCCAGAAGCTGACCCTGCCATACTTTCATCTGCATTCAAGTGTTTTAGGCTACAGCCTGACCAAGCAGGCGATGATGTCCACAGTCTTTGTGTTTGTCGCCCCCTTTGGTATCAGTATACCAAACATACAATACTCAAACAAGAGGACTTGTGCTGGTTGCTCTGAACTCCCCTCGGCAGGGCTCCGTTCCTGGCTCAGCTGTAACCCCACACACTGCTTCTCTTTTGGGCTCAGGAACAAACCAGTGGCTCACCTGCCTGGAGGATGGTCTCTGGTCGCTGCCCGAGGCCTATTGCAAGCTGGAGTGTGACATGCCTCCCGCCGTGGCCAACGCCAAGCTCCTGGTGCCTCAGTGCCTGCAGGGGAACCACGACGTGGGCTCAGTCTGTCGATACAAGTGCAAGCCTGGGTACCACGTGGCCGAGAGCACGGCAGACAAGCCTAAGAAGTAAGTCTGTGGCAGGTCTCTTATCACCATTTCTTTCCTCTTCCCAGTGTGCACAAGGAGCAGAGGTGATAGGACAATGACAGTCTCGAAGACCTGGCTCAGTCAGGTAGAAGGCAGAGCAGCTTGCTCTGATCATACTTCTTGAAATACAAGAGGCATTCCCTGGTCTAGGTGAACCTGGTGGGAACAAGGTGCTGTTGCACACACAAGTGTGTTAAGTACTTTCACATGAAACAAGCAGATCTTCTGGTGCACCTCAACCTATTTGTCACTCTGTGAAAGTTAAGCACCAAACCAAGTGTTTGCAGACTCCCAGGCAATTAGACATTTACAAGATGTCGGCAGGTTCCTGGGGCTTCTGTCTTTCCTAAAAGTGATAAAACATAGAGCAGAGGTACTGTAAGGACGAATGGCTGCCTTCTGTCAGGGTTAACATCTCACCCACTGTGCCTCTTGGCTATACGTAATCTCTAGTATTGGCATTTCAATGGGAGAAGATTTTTCCTGATGCTTCAGGGAAAAATTCCTGGTGGTTCACTAGCCCTGCTCTCAGCCAGTATCTCGATGCTGGGGGGTAAAGCAGTGTTTTGTCTGTGACACCTCCAGTCAAAGTCCACATTTGGTTTGGTCACTAAAGATTCCCTGGAGCTGGCTAGGTCCTCCCTAGAGTCTTGATTCTAGCCCAAATCAGGTAATTATGTGTTAATTGTTTAATGCCCCCTTCCAGTTTTAATTGGATGCAGACTTCATCTCTTCTTTGCTCTGGGGTAGAGTTGTTGTGTAGTGGGAAGCAGTTGCCAAATTTCTTGCCTTGTAATGAAGGAAGTGGTTTCTGTAAACAGCTTTTCACAGTGTTAGGAGCATTTCTTGGGCCAAAGGGAGCTGAGCAAATGATGATTATGGCAGTGATCACATGGACTGCTTTGAAAACTCTAGAGCAGCTTTTGTGCCTGTAGTGCTTCAGGCACTGGGCATTCAGACACATCCACTCAGCTTGCAAAGTTTGGCCCCCTCTGTCCTGCTGCAGCAAACTGCTGTAAAAATGATGACCCCTGGGAGATCCTGAGGCTCCTCTGTGTGAGTAAATTCCATATGGGTCTGAACAGCCTGTGAGACAAGTCAAGGGAAATCATGCAAAGTGGAGTAGATTTTCGTAGCAATGCACATTGACATTGCGTTTTTCCCTTTGCAATTGCTGCTTTTTCATCAGACATCTCTGATGGTGGAATACAAAAAATACACATTGACAAAACCACAAAAAGTATTGCTTTCCTATCACGCAGATTAACTCCTATGTGAGTGGCCCAGCCCAAGCAAAAACCTTTCCTTGGACTTGTAAAAGTTATTGCACAGTCTCATCAGGAGCTCTTGGTGTACACACAGCACGAGTACAAACCCCTTGGTGTGGTGTAGCAGCTCTAAGACATTAAGACAGTTCCAGGATTGCTGGAAATCCTTCTGCTGTCTCAGCCCTGGCAAGGAGAGAGTGGGAGATGTCAAAGTGAGAGGTTGGTCTCTGCCAGTTTTGGAGAAAGTGAGGTGCTGGGGTGTTCTGGAAGCAACCAACACTGATGAGGTTACAGTTTCCTCATGTGCTGGTGTGAAAGTAGAGTCTGAGCTGGTGATTTGGACATCAGGTTTTTGGGGTCTTCTGCTGTCTCTCTGGGTTCAGGAAACTAAATTCTTGATCTATTGTTCCCCCTTTGTCCACCAACCCAGCAAGCACTTGCTAAAGGATTTAGTGCCATACAGGTGTCAACGTAGATCAAGAAGCAAGACCCTCCGTGTGTACTTTATACTGGACAAAAGTCAAGCATAATTTGTGGCTGACACCGAAGATTCCTCATACCCACTAACTAGCTCACCCTTGGAAATATAGTCAGGCTTTCTTTGAATTATTCTTCTAGCTCTAGCTTTATTCCTCACATGGAGTTGCCCACCTTATGCCAGCCTGAACTGTGTTTGGGATCCAGCTGTCTCTGCAACTGAAGATAATCTTGGACACAGATGTTCATGCAATTACCTCACTTTTTATTTCTTGGTTGAATTTTACTGCAGGAGCAGTAAGGATGCTTAGAAGAGACTGAGGTCATAGTTGAAATTTATTTCCCATAGTTTAAGTGGAAGAGAAAGGGGATGAAGAAATCAGTTGTCTTGGAGATACTTTTGTCTATTAACTTGGGTGAGGAAAGGCCCTCGGGGAATCACTGCTTGTCAACAAGGGATCCTTGATGAAATACTGATTGTGTAATCAAGATCCTGCCAGAAAGTTGCTGCCTTCCTGCTGGCAGGTTGATCTGACTTACAATGCTGATATGAAGGGTAAAGCTTCTTTGACTCTTCCTAAAGGAGATCTGTTAACAGCCAGAAGAGGCCACATAACAGCCTGACTTCCAGCTGCCAAACTACTTCACTTCTAATTCCAAAGTAAGGGGAATAAGGGGAACTTAACATATGCATTTGTGCTTTGTGATGGGAGCTTTCTGGATTTAGGCAGAACCTGTTCCATGGCAGTGCCAACTCACCACCTGGATCACACAAAGATGTGGACTGTCAAGGAGAATGGTTCAGCACCACCCAGAGCTGAGCATTGAAAAGTGCTGGTCTGGAAGTCAGGGGTCAGATACTTTGGGGGGATAGGACATCACCCCTACAATGCTTCTTGCTGTTGCTTCCAGCATGAAGTGCCATCTGAAGCAGATCTCTGAGAGGAATAGACAAGATCAGGTTGGAATGGGGCTTGGAGAAACTTGGTCTAGTAGAAGGTGTCCCTGTCGATGGCAAGATGATCTTTGAGGTCCCTTCCAACCCAAAGCAATTCCATGATTGTGTGCTAATAGCTAGGAGAGCCTTTAGAGGAGCACTCTAATGTTGAGAGGATGCTCTCAATTTGGGGACCTAAAGCGTCAGAGCTTTCAGGGGACTTTTTCACTTGCCCATTGTGGGACGATTCCTTGGAGGGAAGTGATTTAGAGATCTCAAAGGTGCCTTTGTGAGCTCCTTCTGCTAGCTTGAGGGAATGAAGAAAAGAACCACTTTGGTATTTTCAGGCAAATTTGAAAGTCTCAGCCTGCATTTTGACCAGAGATCAGTGGAGCCCAGCACAGTCCTCAGTGAGCTTCCGTGGAGATGTCAGCCCCTCTTCCTCCTCTCCCTGTTCAAAAACAGCAGAGACCATGGAAAAAGGAGAGGAGGTGGGAGAATGTGGAGGAGAAAATGGGGGCTGGAAGGAATTAGCAGACTGGGGACTGGGAAAAAACCCAAAGTTCACAGTGTGGCAAGCAGGACAGCCCAATCCAGGAGCACTGCAGTGTGTGGTGGGCACAAAAGCACTCACTGCCCCTGCCTATATCTTGCTCCTTCCAGATAAAAGGTAAACACAGCCAACAACCACAACACACCTAGCAGCTTTAGGTTCATTTGTCACCATTCCTGCACAGCAAACCTACTCTCCCTGCCAAGCTGGCTGCCTCAGAAGACGGCTGGATCCCTTCCAGGCTTTACATGTTCACCTCCTGGAGCTGGGCAAGTGCTGGTGCCTTCACCTCAGATACAGCCCTTGCTGGCCTCAGACCTCTCCTTTGCCTCCTCTGTTCATTAGGCTTGCCTGGTTGGTTGGAGGGTCGACTCCAATTTTCCTGGCTTCCTTGCTAATTGTCAAGAAGTGCCACTAACCCAGATCAGAAGAAGTTGGGGAGTGGGAGAGGGTCCAGAAATTTCAAGCTCCCGTGAAGTTGTGTGTATTTGTATGTATACTTTTTTTTTTTTTTTTTTTTAAAAGCTTCTCCATGCTTCCATGTGAACTGCTTATTTCATATATGTGGGAGTGGTCCTCTCCCCACCCTCTACCCCCAGGTCAGCCTGGGCTATAACTGTGTTTGAAGTCCCTGGATGGATGCTGTCAGTGGGTTGAGCCTCAGAGCAAGGTGGTCTGAGGGGTGCAGGTTTGGGGGAGAGGTGTGAGAGGCCATGCACGGTGCTGGCTCTGACTGGGGTCACTCCAGCACCACATCAAAACGAGGAGCCCCTGTGAGGATGATGGGGCTGCAAACCACAGCCTGCACCTGAGCAAACTGCAGCTGCCACAGCGTGTCCTCTCCAAGCTTGACCCATCTCCCCAGGCCTTCCTGGGCACAGGGCCTCTGCCATGCTTTGGAGAGCAACAGGGAGGTGCACTGGCTGGTGAAAAGTCACATGTGGCTGGAATGCTCCTGGTCTTTAAAGGAGTTTGCTCAGTGCTTGAGGTATTGCTGTTGCAGTGACTTCACACTACCAGTTTGTTTCTGCCTCCATAACCCCCAGTGCTTTACCTCCACCAAGTTCTACAGCTGGATCCACACCCTGTGAGCCAGGAAGTTCAAGAAAGGGAAAATGCTACTTGCAGAGCTGGATATCCAACATGGATTAGTACTTCTTGGCATGTGTCCTTGCTTACCTTTAAACTTGGGCAGAACAAAGCATTCCGTTAGATTTGGGAGAAGGCAAAGTCTGATGGGAACATCTTTGCGAAGCAGTGACTATCATCCTCATGGAAAGGGTAGGCAAACAAGAAAGTTAAATGAGGAATGGACTGAAACCAGAGATGCCTACAATGGAATCCAGAGTCTCTCCACCTCACCAGCTTTCTGAAATACTTCATAGCTGCAGTTGCCTCAGTTAATTCAAGGCTGCTGCTGTAGGGGTGATACTGTGGCAACCATCACTGCTCACACCACAGCCATCCTCACTTTTCAGCTGGGCTGGAGGGAAGATCTGTGCAGAGCACTGTGCCAGTGGACTTCCTGTGTCCCATTCCCTACTCCTGTGTTAGCTGCTGGAGCCCTGTTCACCTTGGCAGGAGCCCACTGCCCCTTTATACAGTCTTGAGAAAAAACAGATCCCTGATTTCTGAAGGGAAAAGGGGTCTCTCCAAGAGCTGCAAGTATTTTAAAATATGAGAATGCTGCAAAAACCTCTAACATGTCTCATCCAGGAGCTCCCAGCAGAAATCTGGCAGGGAACACCCCTGGTCTGGCAGTGGGGGATGGTGCAAATGGGATCCCCTTGCTTCTCCAGGTTGTGTGAACCTGCACTATGTGTGGAGGCACAGCTGGGTGGCCCCATGATGTCATGACCCTTCACCAGGTGTTAGGGGGCACATGGGTGGCCTCACACTATCTGCTGCCTCTCAGAATAAAGGGCAATTTAGTGCCTTCCCCCAGAGGTTTCTCTAACCCCTGGTGGCCCCCTCCACATACCTGTGGCAGGCTATAAACTCCCTGACGTGGTGCCTGGAGGCCTGCCTGCTGGCACCTGTGGTGGGAGAGGGCAGGGGCAGGCAGCTGCACTGTGCTGTCTAGTAAAGGAGGACAGGAGCTGGGCGAAAAGTCTCATTAAGGATGGAGGAATCAGCTCTGGCTCAGGTAAAGCCCATCAGGGCAGTGACGTGTCCTCTGCTGAGAGTAGTCCTTGGCCAGTCTGATGCCTCACCAGCTTTGATGCCTCTGTGGTAAAAGATGATGTGTCTCTATCATTGTCAGGGACAGGTGACTGAAAAGTTTGTAGGCTCCACTCTTGGACTTTTTCTTGCTTTCTTTTCTTGACAAGTAGTTTGTGTCTGGGCTGTTTTAGCAGCATAGGGTGGTACTGGTCTGCAGCAGCACAGCAGCCCCTTGGTGAGAGCAGGATTGACAGATCTGGCTGGAGTGCAAAGAGGAGCCTCAGGAGCAGCTGGGCACAGGCCAGAGGATTTACTGGTGGAGGCAAACTCCATCCGGCAAAATATGCAGCTACTGGCGGTGGGACAAAGCAGACCAGGACCTGCAGGGACTGTGGGAGGAATGGTTAGGCGGCACCACAAGAGGTGGGGAGCAGTGGGATGGTGAGTGCAAGGGACGTGCATGCAGTGCTCCTAGATCACTGCAATCCCCCCAGGGAGGAAAAAAAAGGTCCTGTTTAAGCATGGGGAAGGCATTTGGAAGGCATGCCCACGGGGAGGGATTGTATGGTATGGGAAAGTCCTACATGTGGGAGGTGTGATTGTCCTCCAGGAGAGATGTCTTCAGTCTGCTCCTGATATCTGTGGGGTGCCTGGTGCAGCCAAGGTGCAGTGTTTGGGGTTCTTCAGGCCAGTCTGGTGTGTGTGTTTCCCCAGGAAGTTCCTGAAGGTCCAGTGCCTGGAGAGTGGGCAGTGGGAAGAGGGACACTGTGTCCCCGTGGTTTGCAAGCCCCCGCCCCCTGTCTTCGAGGGCATGTACAACTGCACCCAGGGCTTCGAGCTGGACAGCCAGTGTGTCCTCAACTGTGAGCAGCAGGGACAGCAGGTGAGTGTCTGGGGGGAGGCAGCCATGCCTCTGACCACACCTGGTGTTTCAGAGCATCTGCCAACTGCAGGGCTCCCTGTGCCCTGATATGTAGAGGGGCCCTGCAGCAGTTTGACCCATCCCCAAGGCCAAATATCCTTTTACCACCAAAGAGCAGACCCTCTACAAGCCCAAAGCTGTTCTTGTGCACCACTGCCTGGGGACGCTCACCTGCTCCCTGGGGGTGCTCACCTGCTCCCTGGGGACCTTGTCTGGAAAGCAGTGGTCCTAAGCCAGCTGGCTTATCTTGGGTGAAAAGGGTCAAAATGTAGGGGGTTTCCAGTAGGTTTTGGGAGCTGCTGTGAAAGCATTCACTTGGGATGATGGGCAAGCTTGCTTAGGCAGTTGTGCTCACCAAGGGGCTTCCCTGGACCTGGAGGCTGCTGCCTGCCAGCTCTTCCACCCAGGTATCTTATCAACATTTGGAAAGGGTCTAGTCAAAAAAAGTGGCTGATTCCTTCTGGTGGGATCCAGCAGCAGCTGGGAAACAATTGGCTTTCTGCTCAGTGCACATAGGCTGGACCAGATGGCTGCAGCCCAGCTGCCTTGGGGGACTTTTCTCTGGATGGGGCTGGTGGGATGGATGTCCTTGCACCCCGGAGATGGACTGTGGCTGGGCAGGGTATGTAATGCCAGCTGCTCTCCCTCTGCTATGCAGGTTCCCATCGTCTGCACCAAGGAGGGCTTGTGGACAGAGGAGTTCAAACTGTGTGAGAGCTTGAGGGGAACCTGCCCACCCCCCCCGGAGCTGAACTTTGTGGAGTACAAGTGTGAGCAGGGCCATGGCATAGGTAAGGGCAGATGCAAACCAAATTTTGTGTTGACTCAGTCATCCCAGAGAGCTGATAATCACAATGACTCGTCCTGTACAAATTCCCACTAAAAAGAAAAAAAATTAAAATCCTGTGTTTTCATCCATCGTGTTTATAAACACAGGGCCAGGGGTGGCTTTAGCCTTTTGGTCACCCTGGTTGTACTCTTGGGCAACACCCAAATCTAAAGCTGTCTCCACCATTAAGCATCTCTCTTTTCAGAAGCAGCAGGGATTGTCTTTAGGACAAACCCAGCTCTTTGTATTCATTTTCCTGATCTGTACCCCTCCATCTTTCCTGAGGTCTCTCCACTTGCTACTACTGTTGGTGTTTGCGAGGTTCTTGTGACAAGTCCTAGATAAAAGCCATAAAAGCTGCAGTGACAACTGAGTGTAACAGGGCACTTTCACCAGATGAGGGACCGCATCATCCATTTCTGTCTGCAGGACTTGGTTGCCTTGTGCTTTCAGGAAAAGCTGCAACACTCAGCCATGGTTGTTGCATCTGGTCTAGCATCCCACTAGAAAGGATGCTGGAGCACAGCCCATATTACTCTGAAGAAAACACACCAGCCATCCCAGTCTGGTCAAACCAGGCTGAGGACAGTCTGATGACAGGGACTACTGAGGTTAAGCTCAGGACAGACCTGATGTGAGGCTAGGATTAGAGCTGGGATCCCACCTGTTTTTCCAAGGTGGTTTTTGCAGCTTTTTTTTTTCTTCCTGGGTCATGGGAAGGCAGTGGGAATTCTCTGTGGTAGAAAAATTATGAAAGATGCTTCTTAACATGTCAGCAAATATCACCTAACACTCAGGCCAGACTTATTTTAATGCTGGGCCCCATGTCCTGCCATCAAGGTTGGAATATTTCTTTTAGGTTGTGCTCAGTTTTCCATTCATCTGGGAGAAGAGAATTGGGCACAACTCCTGTAGGCTTGTGGTTAATTCAGGATTTGGGGAAGGAACTGCTATCCCAGGCTGGGAGGAAAAGAGTCCCCTCTATGTCTGTCTCTACCATCAGTGGTGGCATCCTGCAAGACATTGATGCCTGGCTCCTGGTAAGGTCCTCAAGGCTCTTCCTCCTCCCACAGGTGCTGTGTGCATTCCTTCCTGTGTCATTCCTCCCAGTGACCCTGTCATACTGCCCAAAAATGTCACTGCTGAGACCATGGATCACCGGCTGCAGCCCACCAGAGTCCAGGTAAAAGGGGAGATGAATTCTTCCAGCAGGGGAGTTGCTGGCAAATTAGAGAGGGAACCTCCTTCCCTCTCCATCTGGTGTTCTAACCCAAAATCTCTGCCTCAGGTGAAGAAGGGTAAGACTTGTAAAGACAAGCAGCAGATGCTATTACACATTCTGCTGCTCTCCTATACCAAAGTTCAGCGTAGTTATCAATTCCCAAGCCAGCTTTCAAGGAATTGCAGGATACCACAATGTATGAAGTTGAATGCAAGAATCCCACTGATTTTTCAGGATGTACTGTGTGCCTAAACCTGTTAAGCTGCTGTTTATTGTCAGCCAGTGTGCTGGGAGAGCAAAAGCTGCCTCTGGTAAAGTGTAAGCCTGGGTCCCCAGTTATCTGGCAGTGAAGATGCAATCCTAGGCAGGCATTTCCCTGCCAAGGAAGAGGCAGGGCACTGTCAGCTGAAAGGTGTCTCCAGCTGCCAGGACCCGCTGGCCAGCCGGGTGCCTCTGCTGCTGGAACAGGGGAGCCTTTCCCTCCCCACCTCTTACTCATTTTGTAGGCAAAGCAGCTCAAATAGCTCAAATAGTTTGGATCCTCATGGCACGACTTTACCAAGAAGCAGCTCTGCCGGGGTAATATTTCTTGAAATAAAAACGAGATGTATAAGGAAGGAGGTAGAACAAAGAAAAGCAAACAATCTTCCCAGGAGCCAGTGCTCCCATCCAAATGCTTTCTCCTCCTCCTGGGAAGCCGCAGGAGGCCCAGGATCATGCCTGTGGATACTACTGTGCCTTGCCTTGAATCAGACCCACAGCGGCCGGCTGCCGGGGGGGGTGAGGATGCCTGGGGCATGTGGGATGGTTAAGCACGAGCCTTGGAAGGAGTCCTTGCCTTTGAGGGATCAGATGGCTTGGCCCGTTGAGGCAGTGGCGTTCAGCTTCCCTTTCACCACCACTGCAGGCTTTCGTGCAAGGGAGGCATTTTGCAGAGGGGAGGAGGAGAGAGAGGAGACGCTATTTTAAGAAGGAGGTCTGTCCTTTGCCAGGAGCTCTCTCCCTGGACCATCTTGTTTTCCTCTCTGTCCTGGCTTCTGTCTCTGCTCCCCGCTTGGCTCCCCCAAGCTTCCAACAGTTTGCTGTTCCCAGGAGCTGCCATGCTCCATGAGATGGAGAGGATGGGGCAAAACAACACTGTGAACTGCAGAGGCCGCTCAGAGAAGGCACAGTCCTGTTTTGCTTTCAGCTCTGATTCATTGCATCCCACAGCTGAGCAGGTTTGTCTCTCCGCCCTTATTTCCCAGCCTGGAATACAAGTATACTAATATGAGTATGCTAAAATGGCATCCGAGTTGCACAACAACCACATACAAAGCAACTCCATGGGGTTGGGATGCACACATCCTCTTGGCTGAGCAGGAGCTGGTGGGCTCTGCAATTCCCCAGTCTTTGTTCCATTAGGCTGGCTCTCTCTGGGACTGCTGTCCCTGCACTAGCTGACGAGGACCAGGACCTCATCCTGCTTCAGCCTCATCACGGTCTTGACCAAAGATGCTGCAGAAAGACCTGCAGCTGGTCTGTGTGGGCAGAGCTGGCCCATCCCTACCTGCCGTGCCACCTGGGAATGCTGGAGCTGGTCTTCCTGCTGCTGAACATATCAAACAAGAAGCTGGGAGAAAACACCCCTCTGTGCAATTCCTGTGCTGTGAAGGGCATCCTAGGACACTTTCACAGGCCAGACGCCGTTTTATGGGGCCTCAGATTTCAAAGCCTGCCTGAGCTTTACAAGGAGGAAATTGCATGTGCGGTGGGGCTTCTCTTCCCCCTGTGTAATCGTGAGTGTTCCCCACAAACCCCAGCTAAATGAGCAGGGCAATGTGTTCCAGGGCCGGGAAACCGAGCCCTTCACATCTCGCTCTTGTGTCCATCTGGCTGCAACAGCTGAGTCTGTGTCTTGTGAGAACCTCACAGTGACTGTGATTCTGGTGTATCTCCTTCAAGTCGGGTCTGGGGAGATGAGTCCTCCCAGGATGCAGTTTTTAGAGCCTGAGCCAATTGTTGTAGGCACTGAGTGATGACCAGCTGAGAAGCTGGTGAATTCAGCATCACACAGAGACACAAGGGTAGACTTCAGCCTCTTGTGGCTTATCCCCAGCAGCAGCTCCTGGCCGAGTCAGACATTATGGTGGCATTGCCAGCCAAACCCACTTCTCAGGTAGTCCCTGTCCTTTCCCTTTGTCCTCTTCCAGTTTTGTATCAATATAGAAACACAGAATCACTAAGAGTGGAAAAGACTTTCAAGATCAGCAAGTCCAACCAATATACATCTACATATACTCCCACACAAGTGTGTGTGTATCTGGCCTCTGCCTTGAACAATGTACCCTGGTCTGTGTGTTCCTGTTGTAGGAGACCCTTTAGCTTCAGAAAGCACTGCTGGCTGTTTCCGTGCCTCATCCACCTGGCCTAACTGCTGTCTTCTCTTTCTCTCCCAGAACATCGTGTGCACGGGCAGGCTGCAGTGGCATCCAGACCCCTCTGTCATCCACTGCATCCAGTCGTGCGAGGTAAGCCCTCCCTGTCCCCAGCACAAGCTGCCTGCTCCTTGCAGGAGAGCTCCTGGCAGTGAAGACCTGCTCCAGCACAAACCAGACTGCTTTGACTTTATGTTTGCTCCAAGCTGGGCCAGGGCTTGCTGGATGAGCGGAGGAAGCATCCTTGGGTAGAGTCCCCCCAGCCAGGATCATGCTGGGGAGCAAGAGCTGCACAATAACCCATTTCCTTCCTTGCCTGCTTCTTTTTGGCCAGATCAGGCAGAATATTCTAGCAAAAGGATTTCACTGGCAAGGGGTATCCCCCAAAAGCCTGAGCTGACTCCAAGCTGGAATATTTCCATAACCAGAACCGCAGTTCTAGAGTAACATGGGTCCAGAAAAGCCCTGTGTGGCTCACCTGTCCAAATCAAACAATCAGGATTTCCAGCCTTGTGTATGCAAAACAAACTGCTGCTGAAGAATCTGCAGACAAAGAATTCCTTGCAGAAATTGGTTAGCCACTCATTTAGCTTTGAATAATGACCAGGCAGGAGAAAATCATAGGCAGCCTGGAGTCAGTTCACAAAGGAAATTAAAAATAGGCAGTCTTTGTCAAGCACTAGTTGTTATTATGATTGAGGATAAAAGAAAAAAGGGGGGAAATTTTGGAATGTTGTATGCTGAAAGTTTGGGATTTTTACCAAAAAGGAAAATGTAAATGGAGTTTGCACACCAAAAATAGCTTTGGAGTTTGCTGATTGTATTTTTTTTTTTTTTTTGGTGCTCATTTCAATGTGAATGATTGCTTTTCCTCGCTGGTTCTGCTGAGCTCAGCTCTTTGTCGACTGAAGTGTGGGAGAAAGGGCAATGTTGCAGGGGGCACACCCCCAGGAAGGAAATCTCATGGTCTACAGAAGGTGCAGCAGTTATTTCCCAAATTCACTGTCTGTGTTGTGCTTGTCTACTGCAAGACACAGGCAGAAAGAGTGGGGGAATGAGGTGCTGCGTGCTAGAGAGGTGTTTGATGATTGAGTACCAGGAGTTAGTGATCCTCTGACATGTTGGGAGCTCTGTGTCTTCTAAACCACATATTTTAGCACAAATCTGGGGTAATGTGTTTGAAATGGGATGGCTTAAGTGGAAGAGCAGACTAGATGATTGAGCGATTGTCTCTGTGGTGGTTCTGCTAGCAAGGAGAATTTCTTGTGCTCTCTGGGGTTAGGTCCTTTCAAAAAAGAAGCTGATGGAGTGTGAGGTGTTTCTTCTTCCCTTCCTGTGCAGCTCAGGTAGCAGAAACCTGACACAATTGTGAGACTTCTCCCTTAGGCTCAGGTACACCAGACTGACCCTAGTGTTTCCTGCTCTCTGGTTCCTGTGCTTCACCTTGGGTCTGTGGGTTCAGTGAGAGATCCCAGAGGAAATGATGAAAAATGCCAGTTTATTTATTTGTGTGTGTGTGAGAGAGAGACACTGAGTCCCTGAAGTCCCAGTGTCCCAATGTAAGTCACTGTGCTCTCATCAACCACCCAAACATGCTCACAGACAACACGAGCTCTTTCTGTTCCTATTTGCTTGTCACCCTCCTTTACTCCTAGAAATCAGTCCCTGGCAGGACTCTTGGCACACAGGCGGTTAATCAAGCCAAGATCTTGCAGTGTCCCACCAGAAGATGGAGAGATTCCATGTTCTTCATCACCCTTGTAGATTTTTTAATGCTTTTTCTGCTTTCAATTGTTGTCTCATGAGGAATGACCAAGCAGTCAGTACATACTCTTCCATCTGAGGTCTCATCAAAGCCCTGCATAAAGCTTCCTTGTGCTGGAAATGTCTCTTTTGATGGGACACAGGACTATATCTGTTGTTTCTGCAGTTACATCAGTCTGGCAGTTCAGATATCCTGAGGTCAGCAAGAACACCCAGTTCTGTCTCTTCCTCCTTTGTTTCCAACTGATGAGCACCAAGCTAACAGCAGATGTTTTGCCATCAGTACAAGAGCTTGCCCTTCAATTTTATAGAAGAAAATGTCATCTTGTTTCTCTCTCTAGTCCTTCAGTCGTCTAACTCTCTGTTAGATATCCTGATCCTCCTCTGCCTTCTTCCTTGTTAGCAGTTTCATCAGGGCAGGCCTATTTCTAAGGTCACAGTCACTCACTGTAACACTAATGAGGATTCATCCTCAGACAGTTTCTTTCACCCTTATGCTCTCCTTTTTAATATAGCTTCCAGCCTCCTCCCCATCCCTGTTTTCCTTCTCACTTCTCACATACATGTCTTTGTTTATCCTTTTCCATGTGTTTCCTCCTACGTGCTGCAAGCTATTAAGGTGGGACCAGCAATACAAATTTTCCCAGATAACTTTTTTCCCCATGTGAGCTTCATAGTAGTCATTGTCTTGCAATAAAATAACTCCTACTGAAAGTGCCTTGTTCAAAGTATTGCTCTGGGAGCTGCTGCTTGGTACTGGCAAGAAGGGAGATAACATCAATGTCCCCATTTGACCATAGAATACCCTGAATGTTGTTTCTACCTCATCTGTGCAGACTTCCATGCTCATTCCTATTCCTCTCTGCCCTCCTCGTGACAAAAAACTCTGCAGTTCTCAGAGGCTGCTTCACTTCCCTCCATCCCTTGATGGAGGCATCACACAGCCGAAGCAGTGTAAAGAGAATAGAACCTGTACTATGTCCTCACTGCATGGTGGCTCCCCTTACACACATGGCTCAGCTTCACTTGCCATGTCCATGGGTTATATTCACCCCAGGTTCCCTCTCATTTCATAGGAGCCCCTCAATGGAAACATCTCCTTTAAGAGCCCAGATTCTGCCATCATTGGACGGTGAAATGCTGTTCCAGTGGACTGTCCATGTCACCTCAGGTCTGAGTCACGCCCTGGAGATTCCGTTGTCTCTCCATTGACTGCCAAGTGTGTGTTGGATCAGGAAGCTTTCTCTTCTGGATGCCTCAGTGAGGGGAGCAACCCTACATAACAGAAATCCAGGCCACCTGGCAGCTCGTACTGTCTCTCTCCTGTGGAGTCACTTCAGGACGGGGCATGGGAGCGGTAGCCAAGGCTCAACCTTCCCAGCTCTATCTGGAGCTCCTCCTCATACTGGAAAGTGCAGGTCACCATGCAATGGCATTGGAGGGTCTCTCGCTCATCTTTATCCCGCACTGGCGGTGGATCAGCCTGCCTGCTCATCCCTCTCACTCCTCTCCCCACCTCCCCTCTCTTTCTGTTAATCTGGTCATCCATCTGCCTCCTGCTCTCTTGCTGTGCCTTGCCAAGTTCCCCAATGAGTGAGGCAGCGAGGCACGTACTTCAGGGAGGGAGGCAGGGATGCAAACCTTTCCAGGAGCCCGTCAGGAATACGAGTTAGCGCCGAGCGCACTTCGCCTTTCGAGGGCCAGCGGAACATCTCGTCCCCTGCCATCAGTAGAAAAACAGATGGCAGCACCAAGGGAGGGGGCTTGGAGCTGTCAGGAGAGGGGAGTGGAGGGGGAGAGAAACCCCTCCTCCCCACCATGGGCTGGGAGGAGGTGGTTTTGGTCCTGGTGGTGTGTTTGACTGCAGTGAGGGAGGAGTTTGCAGCATCTGGGTCACATTCTCCTAAGCCATCCAAAGGTGATCACCTCTGATGTATCATCCTCCTGTGCTCAAAAGCAAGTGAGACTTGACTTCAGGGAAAGAGACAGCATGTATGGAGGTCCAGGTTGTTTCCTTGGATTATTCCTGCCACAGTCCAAAGTAGTCTGTGCATGAGCATGGCTGCTATAGAGCACCTCCTAGTCTGTGCAATGCCCTACATCTGCACCCCTCTGTCTGCCACCACAGAGGCTCTTGTGCTTCACATTGTAGATTTGGTTTAGGTTTAAAAAGTTCACTTATTTTATCTTCATTGTGTTTACCCAATGTTATTCACAGGACAGGGTAACCGCCACTGTCTTGCTCAAATGTACTCAGAGAAAGCTAGACTGCTCTTGCAGTCACCAGAGTGAATGCGGGCAGCTTTTTTTGGGCAGCCAACACATTGTGCAACATGCTGGCCTCATTCTCACCTCCAGCTTCATGCCATTATGTCCGGGTAACAAAGGGTTAATTGGAAGGGACTTTGACTTGTGATCTCTGCCTCATGTCCTGGGTGAAGATGGGCAGAGAACAGAACACTGCTGTGAGCATGAGCTGCTGGGAATTCCTCAGGTCTTCCCTGCATGAGGACAAGGTCTCGCTGCCCTCATGCTGCTGGTCATGTTATCACAATCGTAAAACATTAATGTGTTCTCTGTTTTGTGGTTTTCCTGACATATTACAATGGAAATTATTAAATAGGGACTGAAGTGTTTGTGTGGTTGCAAGTTGTTCCTGAGTCTCAACAGGTAGTAAAGGACCCTGAAGGATCCTTAGCTCTTCCCACCAGCATCCACAAAATCCTCACTGGGCACATCTGTGGCTTGTGTCCAGCATTTCTCGGTCAGAATTAATCCCTTGAAAGGCACATGCAATAAGGATGGTGGGAGGTGTCACCTGAAATCTGCTGCTCTTTCCTGTGATGGGAGACATGATGAGGCTTGTTCCCTGGGACAGCACTGCAGCTGAGGTCCACCTGCCTCTGCTCCTCAGTATCAGTGGGGCTGGGGACCCTTGGTTCTCACTCACCCCGACTTGTGGGTCTCTGATTTTGTACCATGGCAAAAGTCAGCACAGGAAACTGGTAAGAAATGTGATGCTGGCAGAATGCTCTGCTCCAGGAAAGCTTGTCTTCTGAGGTTTCAGGCAATGAGGACTACAAGGCACCCCAGCTGCACCAAGGAGACTCTCTAGAGCAACTAGAGCAGTGTGGCCAGAATTTAGTCAGCCTCTCAAGATTCACACATTTTTCTCCTCTCTTGGACCAGGCAGTGCTGTACCTTCCACCGTGCTTAATGCAGCTTGTACAGATGGTGGGGGAGCATGAGGAGCAAGGACTACAGGTAGTGGTCACTTCTGCATCACACATGATCTCTGGCTGGTGAAGACAAAGCCCTTCATGCTGGAGAGGTGGAATGCAAGATAGGGGGCTCTTTGCATACCTGCTGGGTACATTTTCATGCTGCTTTTGGCATGGGCAGTGTGGGATGCTCAGCATAGGAGATAGGCTTCCAGGGGATGATCCCAAAGAAATTTGTATCTCTTCCAAAAATCTCAGCTGAGGCGTGCTTTTCCTCAACAGTGAGATGGTCTCTGTCCCCTGCACACACACAGAGTGCATGATTGGAACAGCATCATTTTATTGAGAGACAAAGCAGAGGGAAATAGAATGATCACACAGCAGCACGGTGCAAGGACAAAGGACAGGTGCCCTTCCCCTACCTGCAGGGACAGGCTCACAGGGCCCCAAAAGATGGGGGGTCTTCTGGCATGGGTAGGGCTCCAGCACCTGGACACACCACCTGTAGTGGTGGAGCCCCAAAGAGGTCTCAGGGAGCAGTCTCAGCTTCCCCAAGCCACATTGTGCCAGCAGCCCTGCACTTGGGATGTGCTGACCTGTGACTGCTTCTTTGCCCTCTCCAGTTCAGGTGCCTTCCCCTCATCCCTGTCCACATCCTGCTTTTCCCCCTCCCAGCAGTCACAGTCGTGCAGCCAGTGGTATAGACGGGGTGGAAAACCACTGAAAGCACCCGCTGAAATAAAAATCAATGAGTCGTTTCTGATAATAAACATCCCCAAGCGTGGCCCAGCCAACTGCTCTTCCAACACGAATATTCATTCCCCTTCAGCTCCTTCATGCCTTGTACATTGTTTTTCTTTCTGTTTAAGATCTGTAACAAGAACTTGGCAGAAACCAGATACAAGTGGGTCAGGAGGCCCTTGTGGTTTTCAAGGCTTGTTTTCCATAACCCGTTCTATCCTGTAACATATTTTGCACAAATGGCTTGGCAGGAGATCTAATCCCTGCAGCAGGCAAGCCACTGAGAGCAGGATGGCAGGCTGGTGCTCATGGCACGGGAAGTCCTGCCTGGAAGTCTCTCGTGTGTCCCAGCAGTATTCCTGTGAATGGTGAGACACTGTGCTTGCCAGGAGCACTATTGACACACAGCAACTCCCTCTGCTCCTCTCTCCCTGTTCTTTCCTGCTTCTGTTTCTCTTCTCCTGTTAGTGCTGAGATCAGGGTGTAAAAAGGACAAGGCTGAGGAACTCACCAGCAATAGATTGTAGACATGGATGTTTTGATGGAAGCAAAGATCTGCTCTGGTGTGGTGATCTACACATGCTTTTCATCCCTTTCTTCCCTCTTGTCCCTTGGTCTGTGCAAAGACCTTTCCAGATGGCTCTCTGCTAAGACATGAGGCCTCTGAGCAGCACAGTGTAGAGGGATAAAGAAACACATCCCCATTCAAGGGTCCAAAGTGCCACGTGTTCATTTCTGCAGCAGAAGTGTGTCCAAGTCGAATCCTGGCCTGGGATAGAAGCACTTTCAGGCACTGTGAAGGCAGGACCTGCTCTCCCAGGATGGCCATTGACAGCAGTCTATGGAGCCTCTGTGCACTCCATCCCCCTTACAGACACCAATCCTGCACAAGCTCAGCACAGGCTGGTTCAAATGGGCCCAGCTGTTTGCAGGAAACTCGTGTCCAAGGGACCCTATCATCCTGAAGAACACCTAGAGCTCCACACCAAGATTGCTGGGAGGTGGTATGGCAGTACCAGTGATGGTCCGTGAGCTGAGACCAGAGAGCAGGATGTCACAACCCTTCAGCCCAACACCTCTTCCCTGAAGTGTTCATTCAGGTGTATGGAGAATGTTCTCAAGCAGCAAGCCTCTGTTTCTGTAGTGGGACTTGGGGAGAAGACATTGGAGCTGGAGCAAATGTTTCTGGAGACCTGAGATGTGGTATAAATGGTCTGCATGCTTGGCTGACGAGTGGCTCAGGGACACCAGCAGGCTCAGAAGCAGTTGGGATTTCTCCGTTTTGCTTTCTCTGTGTGTCTGAGGTGATGGAGCAGGTCCATGATGTCTCCAACAAGCCATGCAACAGGCATGTACATCCAAGGGATAGCTGCCACTGTTCAAAAGCAGCAGAAGGATGGCTCAGGGGGCAGGAACTGGAAGATATAAAAATGGACAATGAAGCACTAAGTCTGTAGGATTTTGTTTCTCTTCTTCAGGTCACTTGGTCGCAGGTTCCTGTTTCAAAATTTCTAGAGGTCTCTTCCTCTGGGTGGTGCTCACCCTGCTTCCCTTTTTACAATAGGCCAGGTAGACCTTGCTCATTGCTCAGGGCGTCTCAGGGCACAAAAACATCCCAAAAAACTTTCTGAGCATAAGCCAGACCTGTTCCCTCTCTGTCCCTCTCTGTTTTTCAGAGCCGATTTCCTCCTTATGCCAGGGAGCCTCCAAAAAGAGAGAAGGAAAGTGAATGTGCTTGGGGTGTCAAGGGGGGGGGAGAAAAAATAAAATAAAAGACACTGCAACAGAGAGAGGGCCAAGAAAAATATTTAATCCAAACAATGAACATTGTCATTTCCTCCCACAGTCTGCATTCCCAGTCAACTTCCCTGGGCAAGCAGGGAGAGCCAAGAATGACCGGGCTCTCTGCCTCACCGGCACAAATGTGTGTAAGGAAAGGGATGTGTCCTGGGGACACGGTGCTATAGCATCACTTTAGGCAGCTCCTGTCACATCTCTGGCCTCCAGGACTGTCAGTTTTCTGCAGGGTAACAGTGGTTTGGAAGGATATTGGAAGGATTGGGACAGGGATGGGAGGGGGAATTTTCAGGGACCCAAGCTGAGGTGGTGGATGTATTGGAGCTTTAAGTGAACCAGATGTTTAATAAGGCTTTGGGCACTTTTCAAGTACTCCCAGGGACCTCCCAGAGCTTTTGGAAAGATTTTGCTAGTGACTGAGGTGGGGAGGAAGGGAAGACGTCGGGCAGGGAGAAGCTGCCCTCTGCCTCCCCAAGGGCTGCTGCAGCCTGTCCATGCTTTCCTTTCCCTATACATCCTGCCTTTGCCTTCCTGCCACAGGCAGCACCTTCCCCTGGGACACAGCTTCTCTTGCTGCCTACGAGAAGCAGCTGTAGCACTCTCCAGCTCTGGGGCAACTCGGGTTCATGTCCCGTGATTATGTGAAGCCTAGTTTGGGCTGACATCCCCCTGCCACCAAAGGGTGATCCCCAAAGGGTTTCCAACTCATCTTCCCACCACTAGTGACTCATCCATCCCAGGAGCAGAATTACCAGTGGTGAAGCTGATGCACAAGGCGTGAGTCTGAGGGCAGCAGCAGCTTTTCCAGGGCTGGTCCCTGCCCAAATGGTGGTTCCCCTTTTTCTTGAGGGCTGCTTTCAAAGTGGCAGCTGAGGAGGGCAAAACCACCTGCATCTTCTCAGCCGCATGGTTGCATTAGCATGCAGACAGTCTGAGCTTGATGCCCAGAACACCAATGCCCAAAGGGAAAAATGAAAGGACAACAAAATTCATGCTGACTTAGAAGCTCCATGAAGGCAAACTATGCACCCTCTGCGGATGGATCAGCAGAGTCACAAAGCCCAGGACCTGTCTGGGAGAAAGCATTTTGCTTCTTAAGGCTGGACTTGAGTCCCTGGGACTGGGATCTGGGCTTTCAATGGCTGTGTGCAGGTAGAAATGACAAGCACTTTCCATCTCAGTGGCAGATCAGGGGAGTATTTCAGCTCTTCAGTTACACAGTTGGCCAGGTGAATGCCGATTTTTTTTTTTTTTCTTTTTCTCACCTTCCTCCAAAGCATCTGTAAGGGAGCATGGCCAAAAGCAAGGTGCTGGGCCTTCAGGTGTGCTCAACCAGTGCAAAGCCTGCATTCCTGGGAAATAATGTTTATCAAACACCAGCAATGCAGCACTGAAATATGCCCAACACTGATGTGATCTGTGATTGAGTCTTCATGATCCACCTTTCCCTCACCTGTTGCACCCTTTTGTGCTCTTTCACAATGAATCAACCTACGTGTAAAGCGGATTTGGAAAAAAAAAATAATAAAAGGCTTGGACCCTGCCCACCTGACTGATGGCACTGGGGACTCCCTGCAGGACAAGACAACAGCCCCAGGGACGGAGCCAGCCTGGGGACTCTTGAAAAGTTGTGGAAGTATACTATGCACAGGCACTGCTCCCTGCATGACATCTCCCTGCATCCTTGAGAGAAACTCCACCACTGAGCACTTGGAGATGCTTCTGGCTGGGATGCGTTGGCATCTAACCAAAAGCAGGGATTTTTCTCGCATCCTTCCTTTGCCTGCAATATTTTTTCCCTCTTTCATTTTTCCCTGCCTGCCGCCCCTCTTCAAATTTTTTTTCTCTTTTCATCTGTGGCTGCTCCCAGCTTTGAGAGCCCTTGTTTTTCTAGCCTATTTAAATAGCCAAGCTCTCGATTTGCCGTTACTATTTTGGTGCCGCCAGCGCGGGGCTCCGGCCCCGGCCGTGCCAGATGCTGCACCTCCACGTGCTGCCACATGCCCCGCTGAGGCTGCTGTCTGAACAAACAAGGAAGATGGATGGCCGAGCGGGAGATCCGCTGACACAGCCCGTCTCCCTGGCTGCCTCAGTGGCACGCCGCCTGGCCCGGCAGCTCCCCGACACTCAACACGGCGTAGAGAGAGGCTGCTGCAATTACTTTGTTCATTTTTTCCCTGTTTATAAGAGACATTTCAAGCGGCCCACTGCCCCCTCTGCAGCGGAGGATGCGTATTCTGGCAGCTGAGACCCAGCTGAACGTTTCCCTGGATCGCATCACCTTCATGCGGCACAGCTGGGCATCGGTGTTTTCCTATTTCTTGCCAGCATCTTAAAACATCATCAGGTGTTTTTGTGGGTCGCAGACGTGAGCAAGCTGCCTTCTCCCACCACTGGCATTGCTTTCTGTGGAGCCACACATCTCAAGCACAGGCTGAACAGAGTCTCTATGGGTTCTCTCTCTCACACCGCCTACCCTCAGTAGATGCCTGTGTCCTCCCTTGCCATGATTTCTGCAAGGCCAAAATGAGACTGATGCAAGTACAAGGGCTCCTGTGCCCTACAGGGTAACCAGCACCTTACTTTGCTCTTTCTCCTTGAGAAGACAAAACCACGTCGAGGTTCTCAGGAGGCAAGGGCACGGGGGTCACCATGTTCTCCAAACACTAGGCAAGGAGCAGGGACAGAAATCCCCAAACCCTGTGCCTGGCTCTCCTGTGCCTTGAGTCCAATTAGTCATTTTTTATTTTCCCTTCATATGTTTTTCCAATGTAATTTGGAGCATGAGTTGTTAAGTTTCCCCAACAAGTGTTGCCATAGGAGCCTGTATTTGTTTAGGGTGGGGTATGGGTTCTGGCTGGGTGAGAGGAGGGGGCAGTTAGCCCTGATAGGTGTAGTGAGAGACTGGGAGCCTCTCCTTCCCCATCCTGTCCCTGCCTCTGTCCTCTCCCCACCTTGCACGCAAGATCTGGAAATCGTTTCAGACCTGTGCAGCCAGGATGGGCAAACCTCCCCATAATTGTATGGAAACTACCAAAGCGACGGGCGTTGTTTTGCCAGTGAGTCATGACATATGGAGCAAAGCTCAAGGAAAAACTCCACTGTGTGGAAGGAAGGCTGCAAAAGCAAATCACACCCAGAAAAGCCTTCCCCTGCCAGCAGCCCTGGCCAGCCCCAACTGCATCCTGGCACCTGCCAGCCCCAACATCCCTGCCCTGGCCCTCCCGGGGCTCAAAGCTGCTTCAATACTAAGAAACCTCCTTTGATCACAATCATTTAAGACCCACCTGATGCTTTTTAGTGGAAGAGGTGTATTAACACTGTTGCCTTGAAGAAGTTGCACTCTGCTCTCCCCTGGACCCAGTTTGTGACAGCAATGATTAAAGTCAAATCCCTTCTTGTTTTTTGAGGGAGCTACCTAACTCGGCTGTGCCTCAATTCCACAGCTGTAGGAGGAAGGTGTGCTCTTTCTCTGCTCTGCCAAAATCTTCCAGGCTAATGTAGTCTCTCTGTGGCTGCCTGAATTTGGCCTGTGGCCTGTGCTACTGATAGCGGAGACCAGACTTGGTGGTTTGCCATCATCCCTGCTGCTACTTCCTAAAGTGTTATTAGCCTGTGTTGAGCCCATTTCTGTTCCTTGTGAGTCACAAGGACAAAAAGCCACATGGGTTCTCTGGTTTTTGGCATGGTTTTTTCATGTGAATTACTGGTATTATCACCAGGCCCACATGTTGGCTTTCGCACAGTGGGTGCAGGGCTGTTGCGGTACAGTGACATTTTTCAGCGGGTTCTCATTCAGTTTAAGGGTGCTACATGTGAGTGTGCATCATCCAAGGCTGAGTCTGGGCATTTTGGGGAGTTTGGATGTTGTTTGGGGCTGATGAGATCCAATGAAATGGGTCAGCTGCTTCCATGAACAGCAGGATAGCCAGGTTTCCACCAAAAAGTCCTGTTTTGTCTGGAGAAGACTGTGGAAACCTTAGACCACCTTCCAAGACTAAAAGGGACTACACAGGGCTCAGGGAGAGGCTTTTGGCAAGGGCATGGAGTGATAGGATAAGGGTTAGTGGCTTTAAACTGCAAGAGGGTGGGTTTAGATTAGATACTAGATGAAATTTTTGACTATGAGGGTGGTGGGACAAAGGCACAGGTTGTTCAGAGAAATTGTGGCTGCCCCATTCCTGGAAATGCTCAAGACCAGATTGGACAGGGCTTGGACACCTGGTCTAGTGGAAGATGTCCCTGCCCATGGCAGGGGTGTTGGAATGAGATGGTCTTTAAGGCGCCTTCCAATCAAAACCATTCCATGATTCTGATGGAAAACGTCCTCCTGGAGGTCAGCCATGGTTGCTGGGCCAGTAGGTACCATCACAGAGCCCGAAGTGAAAGAAGCATTTCGTTACTTATCATTATGAACGAATGGCTTCTTCACCCTGTAGCTAGTGGCTAAAGTTCAGTGGCTGCCTGGCAGTGCTGGTGTAGATCTGTGATAAATTAACCTTGGCTGCCGACCTCTCCTGATGTCTCCTTGAGAGTGCTTCCCATGCACGTCGCAGCCATTGCACGGGATAGCTTTTCAGCCATTGCTGGCTGCTTCTCAGCCCCCGTTGCTTCTTCTCTGATCAGATGACTCATGTAACTAAACAATAGACTGGTTTTCTGAATGGCTGCTCATGCCATTTAACATTTCTGACACAATTCCACGATCCTCTAGCTGCTGCCCTTGCAACACTTCTACTCCATCCACACCAGCTGGGATATCTGGTGCCCTTTGGCTTTGAAGAGGGGGTTGTGTATGGTGGAAGTGGGCACAGGGGCCTTACTGAGGACCTGGGACCTCTACTTTTGGGGGCAACCTTATGCTTTTGAACAACCTTTAACAAAGCTTTGTTCCTCTGCTTTAGCCCTTCCAAGCAGACGGCTGGTGTGACACCATCAACAACCGGGCATACTGCCAGTATGATGGCGGGGACTGCTGCTCCTCCACACTGTCCTCCAGGAAGGTAAGAGAGAACCTCCCGTGGCCTTGGCCAGGATCTATGGATTCAGGGGTGACTGCTATCTATGTTCCTTGGCTTTGCTGGCTGTGGAACTGAGCCTGCAGTGTAATTCTCCCATGAACGGAGAACAAACGCACGATTTTAAACCAAAGCCAGCTGAAGCTGATGGACATCATCGCCCTGATTAAGAGCGGGGTTTGGACTCAGGCCAGTGTGATTGAAACCTCAGCCCAGCTCCCACTGAGGTTCATGGGATTTCCTCTCGTTTTGGGAAACGTGTCCCAAAAGAAATGACATCCATAGGACATAGTGATAGACACGGTGAGTCAGAAGTCACCTTGTGTAATTGAGCTGTCTCAGGGGATTTTTGGTATGGTCCACTGGCATCTGCTACAAGTGATGTTTTCCACCCTCTCTGAGGAGGGAAGGAGGGGAGAATAGTGTAGAGGGAGCAACTTGGCATTGGTGTTGCACAGACCCTTCTTTGTCTCCCATCACAACCTTCCCTCCCACCTAACATGCTATCCAGCACTCACAGCCCATTCTTCCTAATCATATCCAACAGCAAAACAAATCACAGGGCATGAAATAATTTCTCACTGCGAAAATATGTGAATTTGGATCTTCTCATCTTTGTTGTGGAGCTTGAATCATTTCTCCTTTCATCACGCATACATACACAGAGAAAAGGAAAAATAAAATCCTGGGAAGATCCACTTGAGATAGGAAAGAAGAGGCTTTACACCCAAGTGATGAGTGAAATCCC
The DNA here is from genome assembly GCF_009819655.1 of Sylvia atricapilla. NCBI lineage: Eukaryota > Metazoa > Chordata > Aves > Passeriformes > Sylviidae > Sylvia > Sylvia atricapilla. Next base: position 8,258,961 of record NC_089148.1, read on the forward strand.
CACAACGATATCATGACATCTCAGAGCAAGACATGGCCAAAATAAAGGATGGGTTCACAGCAGAAAGTGGGGAGGTTCAGTCCCATGGCTCTCAGAAGACCCAGATCCAGCTTGCATCCCCCACAGGTTCCAGATCTTCCGCTCAACAAGCCTCCAGCACATCCCTGTTAAGGCAGGTGGAGAAATACAGGGTTTAAACATCAAAAAAATCCCTCCAAAGCACTCCAGCTCTTCCTTCACTGATCCAGCCTGTGAAAAATCAAATGTGTTTTCACAGTAAGAAAAACTCCTGGCTCTGAGCCTGGTGTATATAAAATCTCTGAAGGAAACTGTTTTCTTGGCTCCCATGGCTGATTACCAGGCCACTGTCAACCAGGAGTCAGATGCTCAGTGTATGCCCTCCCTCCTTTCTCTGCTATGACCAGCTAAGGGGACACAAGCTTGCTCGGTCACATGCAGTTGTTGTAGAGAAAGTAATGTGCAGTGAGCCTCTCAACACACACCATGGGGTGTCTCAAAGCTGCACAGTTTGTGGTGGCCCTAGATGAACCCACTGCCCACCCCATGGAAGGCTGTTCCTGCTCACAGAGCCTCCATCCTGCCTGGTTTTCCTTAATCCACAACGCATGAGGACAATGCACCTACCCTGGCTTTTATATTGGGTAGTGTGGAGGTCAGCTTCACAGCTGGGAGCCTGGTTGAGTTCTTCCAAGAACTGCAGAAGACGAGGCTATGTTATCTTCATTCTTTGCTGGAAAAGTTAGGAGTAGCTGACAGGTCCATAGGTTCAGACACAAATGAAGGGAGTTTTCTAAAAGGGACCAAAGTAAAACTTAAATCTAGAGGATCTAGAGGTGCATCACTACTGCCAGCCCTAGTCTGAATGTCTTACCCCCATCAGGAGACACTTCTTTCCAAGGGTTTGACATTTGAGGGCACAAGATTCAACCTGGCCTTTGGCTGCAAAACTTGAAACACATTAACAAAAAAGGGAAAGGCTAGGAACCAAAACTCAGCTCGGGACAGGTTGTATGAAAGCCCATTCCTCAGTGAGCAGAGCCTGGAAGTGCCAACAACAGGGTACATCTGTTTGTCCATCCCAAGGCGGAGAGGCCTTGTGGGGGCACAGGGGTGTCACAGGGCTGAGGTGTCCTTTGTCCATCCCAGGGCGGAGAGGCCTTGTGGGGGCACAGGGGTGTCACAGGGCTGAGGCTGAGGTGTCCCTTTGTCCATCCCAGGGCGGAGAGGCCTTGTGGGGGCACAGGGATGTCACAGGGCTGAGGCTGAGGTGTCCTTTGTCCATCCCAGGGCGGAGAGGCCTTGTGGGGGCACAGGGGTGTCACAGGGCTGAGGTGTCCTTTGTCCATCCCAGGGCGGAGAGGCCTTGTGGGGGCACAGGGGTGTCACAGGGCTGAGGCTGAGGTGTCCTTTGTCCATCCCAGGGCGGAGAGGCCTTGTGGGGGCACAGGGGTGTCACAGGGCTGAGGTGTCCCTTTGTCCATCCCAGGGCGGAGATGCCTTGTGGGGGCACAGGGGTGTCACAGGGCTGAGGCTGAGGTGTCCCTTTGGCCATCCCAGGGCGGAGAGGCCTTGTGGGGGCACAGGGGTGTCACAGGGCTGAGGCTGAGGTGTCCCTTTGTCCATCCCAGGGCGGAGAGGCCTTGTGGGGGCACAGGGATGTCACAGGGCTGAGGCTGAGGTGTCCCTTTGTCCATCCCAGGGCGGAGAGGCCTTGTGGGGGCACAGGGGTGTCACAGGGCTGAGGCTGAGGTGTCCCTTTGTCCATCCCGGGGCGGAGAGGCCTTGTGGGGGCACAGGGGTGTCACAGGGCTGAGGTGTCCTTTGTCCATCCCAGGGCGGAGAGGCCTTGTGGGGGCACAGGGATGTCACAGGGCTGAGGCTGAGGTGTCCCTTTGTCCATCCCAGGGTGGAGAGGCCTTGTGGGGGCACAGGGGTGTCACAGGGCTGAGGCTGAGGTGTCCTTTGTCCATCCCAGGGCGGAGAGGCCTTGTGGGGGCACAGGGGTGTCACAGGGCTGAGGCTGAGGTGTCCCTTTGTCCATCCCAGGGCGGAGAGGCCTTGTGGGGGCACAGGGGTGTCACAGGGCTGAGGTGTCCTTTGTCCATCCCAGGGCGGAGAGGCCTTGTGGGGGCACAGGGGTGTCACAGGGCTGAGGCTGAGGTGTCCTTTGTCCATCCCAGGGCGGAGAGGCCTTGTGGGGGCACAGGGGTGTCACAGGGCTGAGGTGTCCTTTGTCCATCCCAGGGTGGAGAGGCCTTGTGGGGGCACAGGGGTGTCACAGGGCTGAGGCTGAGGTGTCCTTTGTCCATCCCAGGGCGGAGAGGCCTTGTGGGGGCACAGGGGTGTCACAGGGCTGAGGCTGAGGTGTCCTTTGTCCATCCCAGGGCGGAGAGGCCTTGTGGGGGCACAGGGGTGTCACAGGGCTGAGGTGTCCTTTGTCCATCCCAGGGTGGAGAGGCCTTGTGGGGGCACAGGGATGTCACAGGGCTGAGGCTGAGGTGTCCTTTGTCCATCCCAGGGTGGAGAGGCCTTGTGGGGGCACAGGGATGTCACAGGGCTGAGGCTGAGGTGTCCTTTGTCCATCCCAGGGCGGAGAGGCCTTGTGGGGGCACAGGGATGTCACAGGGCTGAGGCTGAGGTGTCCTTTGTCCATCCCGGGGCGGAGAGGCCTTGTGGGGGCACAGGGGTGTCACAGGGCTGAGGTGTCCCTTTGTCCATCCCGGGGCGGAGAGGCCTTGTGGGGGCACAGGGGTGTCACAGGGCTGAGGCTGAGGTGTCCCTTTGTCCATCCCAGGGCGGAGAGGCCTTGTGGGGGCACAGGGGTGTCACAGGGCTGAGGTGTCCTTTGTCCATCCCAGGGCGGAGAGGCCTTGTGGGGGCACAGGGGTGTCACAGGGCTGAGGTGTCCCTTTGTCCATCCCAGGGCGGAGAGGCCTTGTGGGGACACAGGGGTGTCACAGGGCTGAGGTGTCCCTTTGCTCCCCCAGGTGATCCCGTTTGCTGCTGACTGTGACCAGGACGAGTGCACGTGCCGCGACCCTGCGGCCGAGGAGAACCAGTAGCAGCACCATGAGGGGCCTCTCTCGGTCAGGCCGCGCCGCAGGAGCCAAGGGGCAGCGGGGCCGTGGGGATGGCGGGGGGCAAGGGGGCAGGAGCCTGGGGGAGAGCTGGGCAGGGGGATGGCGACTGCACACGGAGGAGCCCAGGAGGGCAGGCATGTGGCCTCCTCCCCATCGCTGCTCCCTGCAGGAGGCACACGGGGCGCTCAGCCCAGGGTCTGGTGCTGCCTCAGCCGCACGCTGGGCCAGGGCCCATCCACGCCCAGGATGCTGCCACGGATGTTTGTCCTGGTCTGGCTCCTGGGTGTCTGTCTTTGCTCTGGGTTTTGTCACTATTCACCCCTCTCTGCTGTACAGACTTCTTTTAGCAAGGTCGAGGTAGTTGTGATCTCTCTGCAAATATTTAAACTTAATTGTATCTATATACATATATATAATATATATATAAATATATATTATATTTTCTTTGCTCTTGATGAAGCTGAGAAAGGATATCCTTTATCACACCCATGCTGCTGTGAAGTACAAACCATTGGGAAAAGCGCAGGTCGGGGCGGGAGGAGCAGGGATTTTCCCCTTCCTTGCTGAGAGGGAGCTGGAAGGAGGACAGAGAGAGAAGCCAAGCATCCAGGCCATGCTAGGAGAGGGCTCCCCAGGTGTGGAGGCTCCCACCTCAAGATGATTTTGGCATCTTGCAAAACTAAGTTTTGCCCTTGGTATTTGCCAGTGTTTTGCCTTGCTCTGCCTAGGGCGTGGATCAGGATTCTGGGGTTGAGAAAAAATGTTATTGTGCCCTTGAATCATCCCAGTGAGCACAACAGATTCCAAGGGCACCACAGGCATCCATCACACATTATTTTAGAGCCCTCTGGGCAGGGTTTAGTGTCCATGGGGATGACTGCATGGTCAATAGGAGCAAAGACTCAGCACGCTGCCTCTCTGTCTCACTCCCCCGCCACTGCACACCCAGCTGGGTGTAGAGGCAAAACCAGCGTAGTTGTGTGCTGCTTGAATGAAGGATGCTGAGGTGGTCCTTCTTCTCTCTCCCCCATGTCTGAGCTCCAACTGAGTTGTGTTGTCAGTAGCTCTCAGAGGAGACTAGGCCCTGTAATGCTGAAGAGACCAAAAAAACCCAAACTTGTCAGGAGACTTTAAGAATCATCTTCTCTCATTGAGATTTTCCCTTAGTATTAACAGTATTATTATCTCTGTCCCAGCCCCTCATGCTGGACATACAGTTGCTGACTTCCAAGAGGCTCTTGCTCCTATGGGCACTGAGTGAAAATCTGCAGACTCAATTCTGGCCTCAGAGAAGCCCAGCAAGAAATCTGCCCGCCATAATTGACTCCCAGCAGCTCAGCTTGGACCCAGCTGCATAAAGGCAGCAATAGGAAAGGTGCCTGGCTCCAGCTGGGATTATCCCTGATGGTTTTGTGCTGTAAAGAGGCAGAGAAAAGGGATAGAGGAGAGCAGAGAAGGGACCACAGAGTAGGAACTCATTGCAGTGTCCCCGGGTGAGCTGCAGGCTGGGACCAAAGGACTCCAGGCTGTGTCCTGCCTGCATGGCCTGTGCTGTTGGATACAGGCTTCAAGCCAGTTTATCTGGTGAAGGAGTGGTGGAGAGAGGGTGACACGGTGTGGACAGACCAGGAATTTCCCAGGCATTTCCGTTTGGCTTTCACTAGCTCTACCCCATCCTATTTTGTCAGGATTTTCCTACAGTTGTGTTTTATTGGAGGACCCGAGTAGGGGCAGAGGTGCTTGGACATCCTACCAGCATCCAGGCAGAAGATGCCTTGTCCTCCAAGCCCTTTCCTGTCCCCAGGTGTCCCCATCCACCTGGCCTAGGCAGAGATTTGAAGAGAAGCAGGGGACAGTGAGCCCCATCTCCTCTTGGGACACTGACATTTTTGTTCTCACCATGCACAGGTGGCACCACCCCAGAATTCACAGTCAGCTGGGCAGATAGCAGCAATATTTTGTCAGGTATTCACTTTTCAATAAAAAAACTGACCCTCAAGCAACCCAAGGAAATTTAAATAATAGTTGACCCAATACCCCCAGGATGTGCAGCTTGGGCAGCCTGTCCTGCTCCACCAGTGCAGGAAACAGGAGATCCAGGAGTTCCAATGCAGCAGGAGTGGGGTTCTGGCAGCCCCCCACAGGTGGGGACAGTGAGGACATGGGATGGACATGACATCAGAAGCAGAATTTCAAGGCCCAGCACATTGCCATGACAAACCCTCCCCTGCCTGGTGTCAGCATTACCTGGATGCCTGTGTGTTTACCTGCCAAATTTGTACCCTTTTGGCATGAGAATCCTGTTTGGTTTTTTTTTTCTCTGCTCAGCTGTGTGTGCAGGGAAGGGACTGTGCCCCATGGAGAGGGGAGCTGGGGGTTTGGGACGGGAAGTGCTGGCTTGGCTAGTGGACATTTGTGCTTCTCATGACCAGACAGCTTCTACGTACTGAAATATTGTTCTTTTATAGTGACACTGAGCGGTTTTTGTCCCCTTTAGGATTTTATTCACAACGGAGGCTGCTGCTATTTTTATTTTTTTGTATTTGATAATTATTTTTTATAAAAATCTATGAAAAAAATAAATAATCTTCTCATCCTCCATCTCTCTTGCCTCCTTGATTCACCCAAAAACGGGGCCAGGGAGGTGGTTTGCTTGTCCTGACACCTTTGGTCTGACATATTCTCTCCTCTTCCCAAAACACAGATTCTCCCAGAACAGTCACAGCCCAGTTGGAGATTTCCTTTGGGTTTTGGGCTGTGGGGGGACACTCACCTCCAATGCCACACCCTACTTCAAGGCTGCCACCCAGGCAGCTTTTGCTGTGCCACCAGCTGCAAGAACACTTTTGCAGAAGGTCTTCTCCAGGTTATGCTACAAACTGGTCCAAGGCTGGTCATTTTTTGTAATTAATCCACTTAAAATGTAGGGAAATGTGTGTGTGTGTTCACACCTCACCTCCCTGGGGATGGGAAGCAAAAGGTGGCTCACTCTAGAGCCAGAGGACCATGTGGTATCCTGGCAAGAAAGTTAAAACCCAAGACAATAAAGTTGCTTTAAGATTTTGGGAAGTTTTTTGTTGGTTTGTTTGGGTTTTTTTTTTTAAGGTGACCAGTTAAATTTGGTACCTATGGACTGAGAAACACCAAAAAGCCCTTGCCCTGTGTTTAAAGCCCACTCTTCTTCCTCCAGCCATCTCTGATGTTCCTTATCTGTCTTTTCTTCATGTCTGGTCTTTGCACAGGGACTCAGTCCCAGAGGAGGAACAATATCTCCTGGTAACATCAAAAATCCTCTCTGGGACGAAGCTCCCCCGAATCATGCACTCTGGAGAGGAGCCAAGGGCAACCCTTCCAACACACACACACATTAGCAAACCCTTCCTAAAAACCTACCGATGTGCTGGTAACACACACTTTGCAATCCACTTCACCCTTTTTGGGGGTGGCTTTCTCCAAACCCCCATGGATTGCAAGCCAGATGACCCCTGAGAAGACTTTGTCATGAGCCAGCTGTGCTCAGATATTTACACAGCAGTTCAGGCTTGCAGCTGCACACCCTGCTGCCACACAGACCCTCTCCTCTTCCTCCTCCTCTTCCTCCTCCTCCATCTCACTCCTTAGCCACACTTATTGTGCAATGAGCTGGTGGTTAACTGCATGGAAAATAGCAGAAGGAAAGTATTTGGTGTATTTTTAGCTTATTTTCCTGCAATGTAACACTGGGAAAAGAAGAAATCAAGTTGTTCCATGAGACTTGATGAAGTCTGGTTTCCTATGGATTTGTGTGCTATAGCCCCTAAATCCCCCCTGTGTCCTCCCAAGTGTCCTGTCTGTCTGTCTGCCTGTCTGTCTGTCTGTCTGCCCAGGCTTTCCCTGGGTCTTCCACACATCTGGCAGGGCAGGTGGCAATACACACTGGACTTGGCCTAGCAACCTGCCCTAGTAAGTCCTGATGGCCTGACCATCAGACACAACACAGCCCTGTAAGTGGCTTCTGGCATCTTTTGCAGATCTCACCTCTGTTCAGGCACTGGTTTTCACACTCTCTGTGGGACATTAATACTCATGTTGCTGTTAGTCCTCTGACAGAAGTCTGCCAGATGGACCAGGACATTCTCCAGAGGTGGTTGACCACCAGGCAGCACCATCCCATCTATCTTATATACTAAAAGAATGGCTGAAAGAAGCTTTTTCAGACTCAGCTTCCAAGTTCCCAGCCTCTGTGGAAGTTTTCAAATCAAGGACTGAAAGACCCTTGCCGAGGACTGTGTAAATGCAGTTTTTCCCCCAAAGGTGACTGGAGACATCTTTACCTTCCCATGTCCAGCAGAGCAGGTGGGCAAGACGAGGCGCAGGACACGGCTCCATCTGCGTGTGCTGAGTGCTTTGGGACTTGGCTAACCCAGTGGACAGACAGGCTAATGCTAAACTTGTGTGAAGACTCACCCGAGTTCAAAGGCTGGGAGTGTTTCATCTGCAACCAAAGATGACATCAACTGGACCAAAACTATAAACAAACACTCCAGTTTGCCAGAGCCAGGGATTACTAACAGCTCCATTTAATAGTCAGTTAAATTATCATCTGGAGTTTTACATAGTGTTACAATGATTTTTGTTGCTGTTGTTTAAAACCTTTCTTTTTCATTCTTTTTTTTTCTTTTTTTTTAAGTAATCCAGTTTTGTATTTTTTGCCACATGGCTATCTCACCCTAAAGCACCCTACTTTCAATCTACAGTAGTAAAACGTCACATTAGAGTTTTAATAGAACATCAAGGAACATGAATTGTAGCCATCGTTCTAAAGAAAAGGACCAAACCTTCTTTATATGTTAAATAACTCCACGACAGGGCAAAGGTAGTAATGCTATTACTGGGGTATGGATGCAGCAAAGAAAAGTTAACGACCCAGAGGTTCATCTCAGGTGAATGATTGTTCTTTAACTCAGAAGTAAAACAAAAAGAAAGGACAGGGGGGTGAAAGAGGTTGCAGAAATGGCTGGAAAACAGTCTTCATGTTGCTGGCAGCTTGGGAAGAATCGGGAGTCCAAGAGAGAAGATATTGTGCAGGCCCAACAGCAGGACCCTGCAGCAGACGTGGATGGTGTCAGCTCTACAGAGAACCACAGAGACATAGAATAGATTAGGTTGGAAGGGACCTTAACGATCGTCTGGTACCAACCCTGCTGCCATGGACAGGGACAGCTCCCACTAGACCAGGGCACAGCTGTTTTGGATGAGCAAGTCTCACACGACACCTCACCAAGGCCAGCTCTACAGCCATGGTGCAGCCCCATGGTGGATTGGTCTGGTCCCCCATGGTGGCTGCTGGCATTTGTCTGAGATGGACTCATGTGGTCGGTGAGAGACTTGGGCAAGAAAATCCAAGCCTGGACGAGGTTCTGCTAGAATGAGGAAACCAAGAGGGAAGCCCTGACAAAGCCAGGGTCAGCATGAAAATGGCCCTACAGATGTGCCACACTGGCAGGTCCTGCCAGCACAGCAGCTGCAGGGGCACCATGACAGGCAAATCAGCAGAGCACAGCCCTGCCAGCAGCCTGAAGAGTCTCACAGGGTGAGGATGCTGAGCCCCATTCAGCTGTGCATGGGTGCTGCCAAATGACTTTGGAGGGATGGCTTTCCCCTCACCCTCCAAATCCCAGCCCATGGGGAAGCCGGGGCCCAGGGAGCAGAGTCTGGCCCAACTGGCTGGTGATGCTGCAGGGCTTTGGTTGCCCATGCAAAGGCTTTGAAGTGTCAGCACAGAAGCAGAACAGAAATATCTGCAGAGCCTCTGCATAAATCTCGGGGCCAGATGAAATAGTAACCTAGGCAGGTATGAATGCATGGGGTGTCCAGGGTTTTCCTGGCAGCGCCACAGCCAATGGCTGGCAGACAGCACTGCTCCTGTCTTTGCTGCTGCACCTAGTAAGCAATAAAAAAGAGGAGTCTGCTACCCAAAGGAAAACAGTCTGCATTTCACATAAAGGCCATGTACACGGTATTACTTGGCGAGAAACCAAATGGTGTCTGGGCCAGAGCAGCCTTCGTTCAAACATCCCTTTGAGGCGTTGAGCAGAGGTGCCCTTTGCCCATGGCTGGATGGCTGCCTGGCTGGAAGTTGAAAGTTGTCTCAACATCTGCTGGGATAAGGAAAAGGATAAACAGAAGCGTCTTGGCCAAGAGTCTCGCCAGCTGAAAGGAAAAGGAGTGATGACTCAGTACAGATCACCTGCCGATATATACCTGTGCATGGAGGTGGCACTGGCCTCGCTCTGAGCCCTAAGCCCTTGGCAGCATCAGGCACATCAAAATATAAGGACAAACACATAAGAAAAAAGCCAAAAGGATCCAGGAGACCTCCTTCTTGCACAGAGCAGATGTTTGTCTGATGACCCCTGCTAGACACACTCATCATAGCAATGACACAGGGATGCCCGGGTCACACTGACTGCTGGTGGCTGCTCCCAGCAGCTCCCCAGTCCAGGCCAGCTGCCCCTGGAGAGATGTCTGCCCATGAGCACTATGTGGTCCTGCAGGAAGATACTGAACTGCTGTTGAGGAAATACAGCAATGCAGCCCTGTTGGCAGTGATGGGGTGCAGAGGACAGCCACTTCCCTCTCAGCACCACGCAAATATTCAAGCCATGTCCTTGGCAGGTAGGAGGAGGAATGAGGCAGAAAATCATATGAGACAGGCTGAAGACTCTTCCTGCCAAGACTGAAAAAAATGAAAAGGAAATTTCTCTCTGGAGGCATCATAAAAATCCCACTTTAGGGATCCGGTCTTGTCCAGACCAAAGGTGCAGAGCTGGCAAGTCCAGAGCTCCCTCCTTTGCAAACCAGGCAGGAAGCTGGAGCTAAAAGGAACCTGCTTTCTGCCTCAGCAGAAACATCATCAGCAGTGACAGGGATTTGGAGACGCATTTGCTCGGACCAAACCCAGTGTCCCAGTACAACCTCAGCTACCTGGCTTTAAAAAAAAAGTTACCAGAGGAAGAGGGAAATATGAGCTCGAACACGTGCAAGTAACATCCCCAGAAGCCTGTTCTCCATGCCCTCTCTGGGACCAGAACCTTCAGGACCATCCTGTGCCACAGCATTGGGGTACCTTGCATCCCTCTCCCCTCACCACGCAGAGCCTGGGCTATACCACAGCTACAAGTGTCTGGTGCAGAACATCTTGTCTGTGCCATCTGCTGGCTGCTCTCCTAGCTGGGTTCTCCTCAGCAGCAGCTTGATGTTGCTTCTAAGTTTTTATGACGGTGGGTAAAAAGATAGTATTAAAGTATTAAAGATAGTATATTTTAAAGTTGACTTCCTAGAAATGTGGTCCCTCAAGAGGAAAGCTCATGATGTCCAGCTGACCATTGGTCCTGAGGCCAAGCTGCTTTTGTTCTGGAGGACTCTGCATCTTGGAGCACATGTGGGTTTTGGCCATGGCAGAAGAACCTGAGGAGATGGGGGTAACAATGCCCCTCTTCTTCACCCCAGCTGATGAAACCATGCCAGCTCTGCCCATCAACGGCACCATTGCTACTCAGGTCTCACCCAGACCTCATGCTTTACAATGACAAAAAACCCCATCCCAACCCTGCTGGCCATCCAGTGGCTGATTAGCTCAGCCATAACCATAAGCATCTCAACCTGACCTGCATGCCCTGCCTCCATTTTTGCCTGCATCACCTGCTCTCCCATCCTGGCTGTGTCACCATGTTTCTCCCATGACTGATGTCCCCCACTTTTGGAGACAGTCCCCACAGCCAGGGCAGGGATGGGGCAGGAGAAGAGGGCTGTGCCCTCTCAACCTGCCTTCTCCACCACTGCTGAGGAACCTCTTGGCAAATGAACAAAACAAAACCAAGAAAACTGGGTCCCACAAGACTTCTAACTAGAAAGGCTTTTGGCCAAGTTGAAGAAGAAACTAATACTGAGTCAGTCCTGCACAGAGCAGCCAGTTTTGCTCCCCAGTCCAAATTCTTGCCTCCAGAAACATCAGCGACACCCTTCCCCTCCACGGGTCCACGTGTAAAACCCTCAGAAACGCCCACGGGAAGGCCAGCCTGAGAGCAGGCGCCCAGAACCCTCAGTAGTCCTTGTCACCATAGTCATTGTAAAGGACACTCAGCGTCTGCTCCTCGCACGTCTTCCTGAGGTCCCGGCTGAGCTCCGACCAGTTGAGCCCATAGGGCTTGATCTCGCTGTAGCGGCAGGCCAGGTACTTGAGGGATGAGCGCTGGAGGCTGATCTTGGGCTCCTGCAGGAGGCCATTGCACCAGCTGCTGAGGTCCCCCAGCTGCGAGAGGATGAGGCCAGCCTTCCTGCAGCGAGGGCGGGCAAGGGGAGATGCCGGGGGGCGATGGACAGCGAGGGGTGGCGGGAGTGATGGAGACACCATGGAGAGGATGGCGGGAAGGGCGGGAGGAATGTATGAGGAGAGAAAAGTAAAGACAGTTAAGGACACCGTGGGAGCTCCTTGAGGGAGAAGAGATAATGCAAGGGCAGCTGTGTGGAGCCTGATGCTGCCAGGACAAGGAGGGATGGTGGGGCTGTGGGGACACATCACCCCAAGGCAGCACCGCAAGCTGAATCCACGTGAGAGCAGCCCCTACCCGGGACAGACATGCCCATATCACCATGGCACTGCTGGACCTGCTGCACTGGTCTTGGGACTCACACTTCCCTGTCCTGTCCCCTTTTCTTCCTCCACCCTGTATCACTCATACAACAAGCCCAGGTTTTCTGAGAGTTTATTAAGGAGACAGTCACAGGTGTAGCTGTGAAACCCCCAGCACCCCTTTGGGTGGGCATCACCAATATGGCACCACCTGTCACTGTTGCAGCTACTGGACCTCAAACATAACAGGATATCCCAAAGAAACAGGGAGCCAATAGAACTGTAGGCAGTGGGGATAAATGCTAACAAGTGTCAGGCAAGACCTATATGGCCAGCCCAGAACAGTGTCACCATGTGTGTCCTCTCCATTAAGTAAGTGTATGTGCTGCATATTCAGGAAATATGCTGGTCACTCATGGCTTGATGTAGGAATCTCAGAATCATGGTATGGTTTGGTTGGAAGGGACCTTAAAGATCCTTTTGTTCCACTCCCCTGTCCCATGGCAGGGACACCTTCTACTTGATCAGGTTGCTCCATGTCCCCACCTGGCCTTGAACATTTCCAGGAATGGGGCATCTTCGACTTCTCCAGTGCCAGAATGCACAGTATTGGGAGCAGCATGCAGGGATACCACTGAGCAGGAGGGAGATTTAAGAAAGAAAAAATACCCCAAAAACCCAAACCAGAATGTCATGTCCAGCTTGTGAGGGTCTGTATGGAAGGCTGAAGGTGAGATAAAAATCATGATCCACACAGGATGCAATATCACAGGACATAAGTCCAGTGATTGACACTCCTTCTACATGGCTCAATACAATATTTAGTAACAGCTTAGGAAATGTGTCCTACAGGACATCGTGCAAACCAGAAGGGATATACTGGGGCATATATCAAAACACAACTGAGAGAGCAGGGGATGTGGCAGAGCTCCCTGGTTCTTTGCATGTGCGTTTTGCATCTTCCAGTTGTGGAGAACAAGGTGACAAAAGGCAAGTCACTGCAGCAGTAGCTTGTGAAGAGCCACAACCCAGCCAAGGAAGCCTTAAGAGAAGGTCAGATGAAGAGGAGGTCAGGAATGAATCCATCTTCTGCAACAGACATACAGCACACCCAGAGCATCATAGCCTCAGTGCAGGCTTGTCCTGGTAGTGAGGAAATGCTAAATTACCAGCCTCTTGTATTGGATGAGGTATTGTAAGAGCGCAGATGATCATGGCCAAACATGATCTAAGTTGTGTTCTTTTCAAATTTGTCCTCATAAAATTGTGCTTCTCATGTTTTTACCAAGAAAATCAGTTTGTACAGATAAAACACATTGTGTTCATTTTAAATTTGTCTCACACTTTGGATGATCTCCAGGGAACGTGGCCACTGTGGAGGCAATGGATTGAAATTAAGTATCTTGAAGGTATCTCATGTGCCTGGAAACCCAGACAGAAGTTTAAGCAACTGATGAGCTGGGATAAGTTTCCTGCCCAGCTGCAAGGCCAGTTGGTGGGTTAGAATAGTCAGGGAAAAAAAGATACATTCCCTCACTAGCTTCAACTCAGCATCTGCTCAGCCCAGAACAGGAGCAGTCACAAATCATGATTCTGAAGGAAAAAATCACATTCTTACTGGAGATATTTACTTAGGATAAGCAGTGTGGGCTGGTTTGACAGCTCCAGGATGTGTGTACCAACCATGAAAGAACATCCACTGCCTCTCCAAACCTCCCTCTAGGCCAGGCACACGACGGGAGAGCTGCTTGAAGAGGAATTAATTTACCCCAAGTCCAGTCTGAGCCAACCTTGGCTTTCCTGGAGAGAAAACCTTGGATGTGAGTGCAGCTCCAAGCCCAGTCTGGAGCTGAAGGGTTGTCCAGATCTGCAGCCACATGACACCTGCCACCCAGAGCTCATGCCCAGGGCATGCCAGAGAGGCAAAGGTGGTTAGCATGGTGTTGGCTCTGGAGACAGCCACCCAAGCTGGCCAGCCATGAGAAAACAGCCAAGCTCTCACTTGTCTTGGTCTCTGCATCTGACACCTAAGCAAAGTGCCACGAGTGCCTCTCTTCCTTCAGCATTACAGGTACTCTCACAGGAATGCCTGACATGATCCCATGGATTTTGGCTCAAAGCCCATAGGCACCACCAGACTTCACTCGGCTTTGCTTCCACTTACTGCTTGCTTTTTTCTTTCCTTATGCAAAGACCAGGACCCTCTGCATCTCTTCCTGGACCATGAGGGAGTGACTTGCTTTCGTAGCCTCAGACAAGTTATCTGGGTACTCACGACAAGTTATGCTTCTTCAGTCCAGCAGCCAGCACTGCCAAGAAGGGAGCTGGGTGTACCACAAATGAGCAGAGTAGGAGGTGCCCTGGACGTGTGGAGGAGGAGGGACATGGTAGAGTTAGTCGCATGGGTCCACATCCACGACTTCAAAGGAGCATCAGTAACAGTCAAACAAACGCTGTCTGCTGGCTAAATAATGTCATCTGCAAGTGATTTGTCCTGTCACCACCAGTCTGGGTGCTTCGCCCTCGCAGACGATCAAACAGGAGGTCTGCTTTCCAAGATTTGTCATCACCAGAACCCGCTGCAGCTGCCTAAATGCCTCTTTCCAAGTAGTGCGAGCTGCAAACACTTCATCAGCAACTTGCGTCATCCTATCCTAAGCGCTCCAGCATTTCCAGAGGGTGCAATTAACCCTCTGGCTCATAGGTTCACACAGAAAATGGTACCATTCGGGTAATTCAGTGGCATTTCTGGCTGCTCCATGGCAATGCACCTCTGCCTCGTGGGGCTCGAGGAGGCAGCTTCCACCCCATGCTCCAGCTGGTCCTCAGTCTCCTCCCTGGGGCAGAGAGCAGCAGTGGCACCACTCAGCCCCGGTGATGGCAGCAGCTCTGTGACGACTCCAGTCTGACACGTAAGGAATTTTATGTGCTCCTCATGCAAATCACCACAACAGATGTCAGATGGCCTGTGCAAACCAGGGCTGGATTTCACATCTGGAAATGGAGACAGAGCGGCATCACCACAGCTGGGATGGAGGCAAAGGTGAGACTAAAGTCCGAGCCTGCTGATCCCACTCGGTGTCGGGAGGAATGTGGCAACCCTGGGCTAAGGAGCTGCTAGGAGCCTCCGCCCTAAAAAGACTCCATGTACTGCAGTGTTGCTGCTGAGCTTTCAGGTTGCGCCTCAAAGAGCTCACATTTCTTAGGACATTAATGGGAAAAGGGGAAAGAGAAGAGACTCCACCTCCACTGCAGGGTATGGAGGGCCTCCTCAGAGTTTCCCACCAAAGTGGTACCAGGAGACAAGTCCAAGGTGCTAAGTGCAAGATGGGCACAAGCTATTTGCTGAGTCTCTCTGGCTGTCTAGCAGAGGTTTGGAGGACAGAGAATACACACAGAGAATCACCTATCCTCTGCTAGAAGCACACAAGTGATGACCTGGAGAAGACAGACAGTGGTGAGACCAGCAGGAGGAGGTGTGGGGCACAGTGAAAGCTGGAGGCCATGAATTTCATACACAGGAGCTCTTGTTGAGGTACATTTGAAAGTAAACCTGATTTCCAGATGAGATCACAGCTCTGGTTCTTTGGAGGCCAGATGCTATGAAACACCACTGCAGCCCATGCAATCCTCAGCCCAGCTTGCTAAACTGACTGGAAACATCTATGTTACTGGGAAACCACGCAGACTAAAGCAGATGCTGAAGGACATGGGGAGAAGGGAACATCTGGCTATCTCCACAAGCCTGGGACATTCTCAGGCAGCTGGATGGGCTTCAGTGACCTGGAGAAGCCTGAAGAGAAGACATGTTGCTTACTCAGGCACAAAGAGACTATTTTCGACAGGAAGAGCTCAGGACAACCTCCTCCAAAACCTGCTGTGGCAGCTCAGCACTGCCTGGGCACCAAAAACACTAGTGTCACCCCCAGACAACCACATTTTTGTGGATCAGAAGTGAGGAAATGTATAATTCAGACCTGAAGTCAGTCCTCTGCCTGCTGGGGATCACAAGCTGACAGAGTTCAGCAAACAGAGGTGCACTCAGCTCAAGCCAAAGCCCAGGAAAAGGCAGAAAGCAGAACCCGATCTCCATCCCTCAAAGGTGCTTTATTTTCCCAAGACTTTCTGCCTTTTTGCCTGTGGCATCAACTACGAAGGAAAAAAGAGAATCCCATCCCTTTGCCATTCCGCACAGCATGAACATGTTAGGCCAATCTCTAGAGACAGTATAGGGCTGATGAGATGGACAACAACGCTGGGTTGACAACAGTCAACCACTTTCCACTCTGTCCTATCAATGTTAATGGTCCTTGCACACGCACAGCATCCAGCAAAATAGAAACCCCACTGTGACACTCCACCATCCATCATCACATCATGAGATTTGCTGAAGAGATGCCTTCCTGGTGACCACTATCCATGAGGGACAAGCCTGCTGGTGGGCAGGCCAGCCTGCTGAGCCAACTCAGGCCCCAAGCCTACCTGGGCCCCAGCTCATCTTCACAGCGCCAGGTGAACTCCCCAAAGCTCTCGTAGTGCTGGTTGTAGTGGTAAAGGACCCGGTGGAGGCTGGGGGAGCCCAGGTCCAGCAGAGTGTTGTAGGCTGTCTGCTGCTCCTTGCCGCTCGTGTAGCCGTTGAAGAGGTTGTAGATCTTGTCTGCTATTTCTGGGCAGAAGGACAGGGGGTGTTCAGTGGGGTGCAAGGAGAGTCATTAATAAAGCCCGTCAGGGCTAAAGCTCAGTTCTAGGGAAACCAGGACCAGAACCAAGATTTGTCCATGGAGTTATGATTTACATCATGTCAGGACAAGGTCCCAGTGGAGAAGCAACAGCTTAGATGGCATTCCCTCAACTCAGTTCAGGTTAGCTTCCCACAGTTTGGTCTAATTAAGAAAAGAAATGGGTGGCACCATCAGGTAACATTAGTGAAACACCATTTATGCACTTTTGTTTTCAGAGAGGACGTTTGCCCCCTGCAGCCTCCCATCTCAGCCCTCCACACCATGTGGCAGGTCCTGGGCTACTGTGGGTGAAGGAGGTGTTACAGCCAGGACACAAGACATGTACAGGAACATACTGGAAGGGAGAACTCCCTCTTGCCCCAGCATCACAGTCCAGCAGCTCCTTGTGTCTCACCTTGAGCTTTCACATCATCTACCACAGGGCAGGGTGTCTTGACTGTCACATCGCTTGACCTGGAACGTCTTCCTGTGTTGTCGACTCCCCAGAGCGTGAACCTGGATGAGAAGGGTTAAAAACAAAGCTCTGGGCTCCCAAGAGCACACAGAAATACAGGCAGCACCAAAGAGGATGACCACAGTCAGGATGTCAGCAGAGCCATAGGCAGGGCACTCACATGTAGGTGGTGTCGGGCTCCAGGCAGCGGATGATGAGGGAGATGGTGGAGGAGAGTCTGTCAGGCACTTGGGCTGGCATGGCACAGGGTGACTTGGCACCAGAGATGATGTCATCCACGAAGCTCAGCACCGTCTCTAGGGAGAGAGGGGAGGATGTGCCACTGGTTGATGACACAGGTGTCCCTGGGGCTGTGGAGAGTCTGTGCCTGCTGCCACATTGCTTGGTGAAAAGGGGGACCAAAGCTAACACATGAAGTTGGTATAAAGTTGGAGCCATGGCTATTCCAGAAAAGTTCATCCCTACGGTATGGAGCTGCCCCTTTTTGCAGCATGGTGGGCAGGAGAAGGGCTGCTCTCTCTTCCACAAGATATTTGATTTGTTGCAGCACCCCCTTGGAAAGACAAAGACAGAGGCTCTCTGCTAACATCTCCATCCCACTCTCCTAGAGAACCAGTGGAGTCCCCACTCACCTGTCTCCACCTTGGAGTGGTCCATCCTGTCAGTGACTTTCTCTTGACGGAGGAGGTAGTCCACGATCTGCACCCCAATGGGGGGCTCCGAGTGGTCCCACTCCAGTACCACCAGTGTGCTGCTGGGCTCGTGTACAGTGGAGAGACGCAGGCTGGGGGACAATTTTTGCATTAGTCTCACACCAAAAGGGTTTCAAAGCCATTAACTCACAGGAGACAGCAATTTCAGGAGAGTAATGAGTCTCCCTCCCTTTCCCCTCCTGGCTCTGGGCATGTTGGTCCAAAGGACTCATTCCCTAGGGCTGCTTTTCCAGGATGGATCCACAACCAGCTCCACAGTCCTCAGCTGAACTTAGAAAAGACACTGCAACCCTGTACTCTCTGCCCCATTTCCAGGTCACCGATCAGTTTGCAAACCTGTCCTATAAAGGCACACAGCCCCACCATACTGCTGGCCATCACCACCTCTCCACAGACCCATCACACCAAAAAGCCAGGCTGGGCACCTACATTGGGTGGGGGAGAGGTGCACAGGTGGGCAGCCCATCAGCCCCAAAGGCACTCGAGTCACAGCGGCACCAGTCCTCGATGACATCCCCACTGCCCGAGCACCACAGCAAGCTCATGGTGGCCTCCTGCAGGAGCTGGGAGACAGGAGAAGGGGTTGAGCACCAGGCAGGTGAGCTCGCATCCCGCCACCATTTGTTCATCAATCCCCTGGTGGGTTCAACAGAGTGTCCATCCACTGCCTGGTGGGTTCAGCACAGTGTCCGTCCACCCCCTGGTGGGTTCAGCACAGTGTCCATCCACCCCCTGGTGGGTTCAGCACAGTCCCTCCACCCTGAAGAGCAGAGCTGGCCAATTGGCAAGGGCTGCCATGACTGGACATGATGCTATCTGGCCAAGCTGCTTCCGAAGACAGCCACAATGCCGTCCTGCCACCCCTGCTGCCCACTCCATCACCCCCAGCATGCAGCTCCTCACCCTCTGGGTCTGGTTGTTGGTGACCAGCTCGTAGAGGGGTGCTGCTTTGGTGACCTCCAGCAGGATGGGCTCTGCTGGCACGTCGGGGCTGGAGGGGACGTGGCAGAGCGGGCAGGAGGAGGGGCAGCGCCCGCGGCTCTGGCACTCCATCCGCACGCCGGCCGCCACGCGCTTGGTGCCGGACTCGGAGAGGCTGGCGATGTACTCGGGGAATGTCAGCACCTTGGGGTCCCGCTCCCGCTCCTCGGACTCATCTGAGGGCGAGTTGCCTGGGGAAGGGAGAAAAAAGTGACACCAGAGTGGGCTCCAAGTCATTGGTAATAGAATATGAGGGGGCTAGAGCTCTGCCTTCCACCCAGGAGAGAGACAGCGCTTCTGAAGAGGCCCCTGTATCCTTAAGAGCTGTTTGCACTGTAGGGATTAAATACTTACTGGTCTTTAGAGGAGGAATCGGGACTGAAAAGCCCACCCTGGCCTCTATGGTTGCAGGTCCTCCGGTCTCCCAGTGCCTCAGTTTCCCCAGCCCCATCCCTACACCTGGACCGGAACAGAGCACCCTTACAGCAGGTCCCCACGAGAGGGAGCCTCCTCCATGTGGCTGGAGACTCCTGAAGGACCTGCCTGAGCACCTTCAGTTCACCCCGAATCCCCACCAAATTCCCCTGCCAAACCACTCTCCTGCAAAAGGCCTCCTGGCCCTACATAACAGGAAATATTTTGACACAAGAGGAACAGTCCTTGCACAGAAGTCAAAAAGGTAAACTCTGCCCATCACTGCTGTGCCCTGGGTGGCATCAGCCTGCCATGGTGATCTTTGCCATGAAGGGAAACAGTGCTTTTCTCAAAAAATCCCTGCCAAAGGATGTCCCTGGATTTATACAGAAGAAAGAGGAGCCTAGAGCAACCATTGAAGATGGTTGGTGGGGCTGGAGGAAGCTGAAGGACCAGAAGGCAAAGCCTCACCCCCAGGGCAGGCTCGGGCCACTGTCAGTGGTGACTTGGTCCAGGCTGGCTGCTGTGGGGAGCCACCATAGACCACATCCACGACTCAATAGGGAAATCTCCCTATATCAAGGATTTGTGGAGAAATGGGCCAGCACTAGCCCATCCTTGAGACTCCTGCAGAGAAATCAAGGCTGCTAAAACAAAACCTGGGATCCAAAAGTGTTGCTCTGCTCCCCCAGGAAGCTGGAGATAGATCACTTTAGGCTGGCTGTGAATTGCAGCTTAGCAGGCACTGAGGAAAAGCAGAGGAGCCAGGAAATGATTTGTCTCTTGCAATTTCTCAGTCGATATCCAGCCCCTGACGTTTGCAAACAAAAAGCAAAGGAAGGAAAGTGGCAGGTGCCAGAGTGAAACCTAAATGTGATACTGTGGGTGGAAAAAGGCTGCCAGACCTGAAAAGCCTCCAAGAACGAGAATCAAAGAGGAGGAAATTGCAGTAGAAAAAAAGAAGTA
Source organism: Sylvia atricapilla (assembly GCF_009819655.1). NCBI lineage: Eukaryota > Metazoa > Chordata > Aves > Passeriformes > Sylviidae > Sylvia > Sylvia atricapilla. The sequence goes on from NC_089148.1 coordinate 8,278,946, forward strand.
CTTGCAATCAAGAGGTGCTACGTCTGGAGACAGCCTACAGCCAAACAGCACCCGGTCTGTACTTTTCCAGGTGTGCTTGTGAAGAAGTCCAGGCTCCAGGAGACTTGAGCCCACAGGATCCAGACTCAGGCTTTGAAAGAAACCCTTCCCACACAAGAGCCCCGAGGAGATAACAGATGTCTGTGTGGCTGGGACATAGCATGAGCAGGATCATAGGCTGGTGCCAATACTGAGAATTATGAAGCCTGAGGATGGAAATGATGTGTCTGTGAGCTCTAAGCTCACACTGCCTGCACCTGGGAATTCCTGGGCAGGAGCAGCAAACCAAGGTCATCTATAAAGCAGCAGCTCTGCTCAGCGTTCCCCGTGCCCAGGCTTGGGAGCTGGCTCTTGTTTGCTGCCCAAGCCTGGATGCTGCAACCCACCATCCCCAGAACAGGCAGGAGAACGCCTGCAGGCGGCTTTGCTGAGGCCAGCACAAGAGATCGTGGAATAACAGAATCTGAGAATAGCTTGGAATGGGAGGGACAATACAGACCCATTTCATTCCAGTCTCCTGCCACGCGCAAGGCACATTCCACTAGACCAAGTTGCCACAGTCCTGAGGACAGACGGCAACAGGCAGGAGTTAGGCTGCCCCAGCTTTTGTAAAGCTGCCATCCAAAGCAGGCACCACCTCTTCCACTGGGATCCATCACAGCTCACTGCAGCCAGGGCACTGGAGGGGATGCAGCAGAGCCAGATGCCCTCTGCACCATGATGAACTTCCCAGCTCCCAGCTGGTTCCTAGGCATTAAAAGCACAGTGCTGGCAGTCCAGGAGAAGGAAATACATTGGAGGGAGAAAAGTCTGGCTGCGGGATGCAAGCGGAAGAGAGTAGATATGGCAGAGACAAAAGGAAGGAAAGAATAAGATTAAAGACAACAGTTAAGTCCAGAATGAGGCAGGATGTCTTGGTGAGATTGGTGCACTTGTCTTTTATCTCGCTGGGGCTGTGGGTATCTTTCTTTCTGGCCTGGACCAATGCCTACTGCAATCTATGGGAATCCTTTGGCTGGCTTCAGAGGGTGCGAGAGCAGAGTGTGGGACGATGATGTGGAATGCAGTCCTGACACAGGCTGGGCACCTTTCTTGCTATGGCAAAAGCAAACCCCACTGCCATGGGGTGGCCATGACTATTTCCCAAGGAAAAGCTCCTACCTTTGCTGATGTCCTCATACTCCAGCCAGAGCTGCCGCTGGACCTGCCTGTTGGGATACCAGATGGAGCAGGACTCCTCAAAGCCATAAACTGCCTCTTGGATGTAGTGGTTGCCAAACTGGTCCAGCAGTGCCACAAAATCTCCACGGGAGGTGGCTCCATCCAGAGAGTGGAGTGCATTGCTGAAGGCTGGGAAGGAGATAGAGGAGATGCTCAGTTCCCAGAGTCCAACAAGCCCTTGCTACCTCCCTACGCACTCGCAATGGGCAATCAGCCTTTGAGCCCTGCCAGCAGGCTGTGTCACCTCTTGCCATCCTTCCTCCCCTTATTCCCCCAGTCCCTGCACACTTACACTGGGAGATGGTCATCTGGTTGAGCCGGACATGGTACATGACAGACTGCACCTTCCAGTGCTGCAGGAGGGGGTACCCAGACACCTCGCTGAAGTTCACCATCCCTGCCAGAGAAAGGACACAGTGGCACTGCTGAGCAATACCTCACCACGGGGATGGCTGCAGCCCTTCCTGCCTTGGGCAACACAGCCAGCAAGGTGGGAGGAAGCCAGGGAAAAGGATTCTGTACGCACCACATCCCCCCAGGGAGGCATTCAGAGCTGGGGGTCAGGTGGTGCCCAGCAATTAAAATGACAGCTTTGAAGGAAAACAAATAGCTTGTTTCATCCTGCCACCCGGGCCTCTGCGCTGGAAGATAATGAGCGTCCTCCTGCATCCCCTCCTGCTTCCTTCCCAGTGCCCACTCCCAAGGCATGCCCAGGTGTGCTAATTATGTCACTAACGAGAGCTGTGCTTTTTAATGAGCTGTTTGCAGGCCTGGGAACGGTCACCGTCACGCCACACGTGCCCAGGTGTGACCGGCCAAGAGGCCCTGGGTCCCCGTGGGCTGGGACTGAGCTGAGTGGGCAACAGATGGACGGGGAAATCGCTCGCCTGCTGATGCTAATGTTCCCTCAGGACATTATGGCAATGCTGGGGCTGAACAGGACCAGCACTGGGGTTTGTCCTTCTCCTTCAAAGACATACCGTTCTTCAGCCATTTAGCTGTGAGTTACAGAAGCCAGAAATTGGTGGGCTGGGCACCCAAGGCACACGGCAGCTCAGCTTCCATGAGAGAGGGCCAGAGAGGTCTCAGACAAAAGCCTAGCAAGGAAACTGGAGGGTGCTCCTGGCTCTGAGTTTGGTGGCTGGAGCATCCCTGGAGTGCTACAGCAGGATGCTGGGCCAGGCCACCTCCTCCCTCGCAGCTCCAGCGCCGCACAGCCAGCACGTCACGCCTCTGCTCCGCAGTGGAGCAGCAAACTCTGCTGCTAACAGGCACCCAGCAGGAGTTCAGGAGGATAACAGTGGGCATCCCCCACTCTGTAACAAGACCTGAAGGCAGAGTATAAGCAGGATAAGATCCTTTGCCTTCCAGCGCCTCTCTCTTCAGTGCTGGCTGCTGCCGACAGCTTCAAAGCCTTGCTCTTCCCTGCAAAGTGTTTATGCAAAAACAGCCCTTCCTTACTCAGCAGCTCTGCCTCTCATGTATTCTCAGCGATATCCAAGCTTCTGACAAGCAGAGAATATTTTACTTCTTTTCCTTTTTTCCCCCCCCTTTTTTTTTCCCCTTAATCAGCCACAAAGCCAGCAGAGCAGTGGGAAATGAATAGGATAATTTGCTGGCTTTTACCTCCCCAGCATAATTGCCAGTGAAGTCCCAGTCCCACTGACACTGCTGTGATGCTGGGGCTGTGGTGACAGTGCCTTCCTTACATCCATGTAACCGTGTCACAGGCAGGACAGCCCCATTGGGAGGCAGGTGTCCTCCAGCACCTCCAGGTAGGATTGAGCATTCCCAGGGAAGCAGGAGTGACCCACCCATCCATCTCTCTTGGGGAAGATCAGCCCCCCAAGACCCACCAGCACCCTCCTCCCTGCTGAATCTGCCTGCACACACACCTTAATTGCCATGCATCCTATCAGGGCAACTAGCATCCACCAGACCCTTGATACAGTCCATGGGTGCTCCCTAAAATCCTCCTGAAAGCTCTGCCAGACAAAGGGAATGCACAAGGTCTGCTATGTGACCGAAACACCTTACTAGCCACATCCTGTGCGTAGTAGCTCCTCAATGTCTGGGTCATTTCAGCCAAGAGCAACAAACACCAAGGAAACGAAAGATATTTATGAGTACCCCGGCGACTTGGAAAAACGGCAAATCCTTGAAGGCTGTCTAGGAACCCATGATAACCTGTCACTCACGGCCCATGGTGCTCTGGCACGGCAAACTAAAACATTTTGGTTTGGGTGCACTGGGTTTTGAATGCTTCATTATATCAGCAAAGAAATCAAAGGTAGCTGGAAAACGTTTTCTGCCTTCAAAAAAGAAAAATCCTTTTGCAAATGCCCCAAATATTTGATGGATGCTTGAGCTTTTACACTCCACAATTAATTTACAGCTTTTGCCTTTCCTTCATTTTTAATGCCTTCCTCTTACTGAAAAAAGGAACCAGCCCTCAGCTGCTGGCTCGTGTATGTGCAGCTGAGCACAGACTGCTAATGCCAGACCAGCTCTATCCCACAATAGATACGTCCTGTGGGAAGTTAAGGTGCTGAAGCTGGACATGCTGGCAGCTGCCTCACTGGGAGAGACATGGATCCAGCTGGACTCCCTCACCAGTGAGGAACTCAGGGTCGGGCGTGGGGTCAGAGAGCTCCTCTTGGCACTGGTTCTCCAAGGGCATTGTGGCCACCACCAGCCCATCTGGCAGCTGCTGCTCCAGGCCCCGGGCAAAGTTGTTCTGCCTGGAAGTTAATAGCAGAGAGAAGAGCAAGGTTGGTGGGGCGGACAGCAGAAATGACTGGGATCATCCCCGCCAGCAAGTGACCCATCCCAAAAAAACACCTGGCACTTCTCCTTTCCTTCAGGCACAGATTAAAAAGATGTCTACTCTTGGTGGAAAGTGTCAGATGCACCCTCCCCACCAGCCCCTCCATCTTCTGCAAAGTGAAGCCAGACATGGATGGACCAGGCAGTCTGCTACGGCCCCACCCCAGGCTCTTTCCCATGCCTTCTTCTTGGAGAGGACGGTGAGGTCTGACCCTGCTGGGGTCCCCTCCCCATGTCTGCAACTCACCTGAATGTCCCTTTGAGCACCTGCCCCGGCGCCACCTCCTTGGAGTGGTTGTTGTAGCCATAGAAGATCTCCCCAAAGAGCGTCTGGTTCATGGGCAGCTCGCGGGGCTCCCCGCAGTCCCCGGCCTCGGGGCACGACTCCGAGATCAGCTGGCATGAGCGCCCATCCGTGCCCAGCTTGTAGTCCTCGATGCACCTGGGAAGCCAGCACAAGGGCCACTGTCAGCTGCAGCCCCCTCAGCACCGAGGACAGCCACGAGGACAGAGGAGAGCCCCTCCATCCCGACCCCACGAGCTCAGGGTGGCAGCAGCAATGGACAGCAGCACTCCGGGGGTGTCCAGGCGGCCAGGGAGGTGATGGGTCACTCACCCACAGAACATGAGGATGTTGTAGAGCAGGGGGTCTTCGGGCAGGGGGACCATCTGCTGCAGGCAGAGCTGCTCACAGCCCCCATTGAAGCCATCAGAGCAGTCCACACCGACGTGACGGTCGTAGCAGCCTGTGCCGTCCTTCATGGGGCTCAGCCCCGTCGGGCACTGCGGGGGTGGGGGAAGGAAGAGATGAAAACCTCTGGGAAGAAATCTGTCTCTGGGGCTGAGCTGGAGGGCAGGGCTCCAGCCTCGCTCTCCACTGGAAACTGCAGCCTGAGCAATGCTCAGGGGCTGCAGGAAGGACAGCACCATCCACAGCTGCAGGTATTCCTCCTGCACCACAGCCTCTCTGCACCCCTCAGGAGCATATCCCCTGAGGTGGGAGCCCTCCAAGCCATCCCCCACCAAGGCATTGTGCTGATATCAACCCCACTCTCCAGCAACCCAGCTCCAGTGACTGACAAAGCAGTGCTGCCCTTTCTGCCCCACACTCACAGCCTCTCCACCCCAATGCTCAGCTCTGGCAACACTGCACCCAGCCCCACAGACGCCCAGTTCTGGGGCAGAGCAGCTGTGGTGGTGACACACACGTGAGAGATATGGAGCTTCCCACACCGCCAAACAAACAGATGGCCCCTTACTGCCTCATGTGCGTGTGTATGTGTGAGCGTGCAGCAACAGAGGAGATGCCAGCCCACAAACATCATCCCGCTACAAAACCAACCTCAAAACATCCACCCCCAAGTGACAGTAAGGGAGGAAGGATTCCCTGTCCGGCCTCCCCTTCCTTGCTCAGAGCAGGGGAGCCTGCAGGCCCCTGGGGTCACGCACCACGCAGCCCGTGGAGTCCAGCTTGCGGTCTGAGATGCAGCGGAAGTTCTTGCTGCAGCCCCCGTTGTCCCGGGAGCAGTCACGGACAGGGCCGAAGGAGTCCAGGAGGACCTCCAGGCTGTCGAAGGAGGATGAGGTCATCAGCTCTTCCCTGCGAGGAGGGGGAAGAGGAGATGTGTCACCGCTTCAATGAGATGTTGTGGACGCGTGCGTGACCACGGCTGCTCCGTGGGTTTTTCCAGAGCTCAGGCTTTCCTCTGCCTCACAGTGAACTGGAGGGCAGCCAAGCTTTTAGAAGGATGCAGGAGCTACTGAGATGAGGAGGAATACTGCCAAAGGCTCGGCTTTGCAGGACGAAAGAGGGGCAGGTTAATGGTTGCACTAATGTCCACCTGCAAAGCGTGGGATGGGGATCCCAGCTCTATTTGCTGAAAAAGCCCTTCTGAACTCCCTCACCCTGCCGTGGCACCTACCTGACCTCCACTGCATCCTCCATCACTGTCATGTCAGTCTTGCACTTGGCTGAGGGGTTGATGGCCAGCTCAGCTGGTGGGATGACGAAGCTCTTGCTCAGGGGCAGCCACATGCCCTCCCCCAAGGTGTAGGTGAACCTGCCAGGGAGAGCAGCAAAGGCTGGCACAGAGGGAAACGCTGAGCCTGGAAGGCTGTCTCTGCCCAAATCCGAGCCCTCAAGCCTGCCTGCTCATTCTGCAGGGATGCCAGCCCAAACTAAGGTGTGTGGGCAGGGTAAAGTGGGGTGGCTCCTCCAAATACACCCAGTGATTCCCAAAAATTGCATGTAACTTAAGTAATTTTTTTAAAAAGGCATTTTCATTTTCCATAGATACCTTCCTTCAAAGCCTAAAACTCACTCTCCCCACAGTCAAAGAGGAGGAACTGACTGCTGGGTATCCAGCACTCACATGACAGCTGCAGGGGGATCTTCCCAGCCATGCTCTCATGTCCCCAGGAGGTGGCACAGGACAGCTGTGCTCAGCCCTGCTAGCTGGGCTACTGCATGCCTATATGCCCTGGGTTATATTTAAGCCCCAAAATGTGCTGAGCATGCTGGCTTCACCACTTACCGAAAAATCTTGTCCGAGGGCTGCTCGCCCAGCACCAAGTCAAAGCCCCGCTGGAAGATGGTGTATGGCCAAGGCCTGCAAAAGAAACCCAGGAGCATCACACCAGCATCGTGTCCCCACTGCTGCTCACAGCCCAAAATGCCCTGCTCAGCCCCCAAACCACAGGCAGAAAGGTCCAAGGGCAGGATGACTCCTAGGGTAGCCAGGACAAGGATAAAACAGCCTCAGATCTGAGATCTTCATTTTGGGGTCCCTGCAACATCAGATTCTCGTCCCAGCCCCAACCTGCCAATAGGCCAGGGATGTGTTGCATCTGTTATTTTGGGGTTCAGTGCACTCCAGCCATCCCCACATCCCTTTATGCTCGGTACCGCCTGCCTGGTCCTGTTTCAGGGATTTGCATCGCAGCTATTGAATTGCAAAAAGAAAACCAAACTGCAGCCCGACCCTTTCTCTGTGAGGCTTTTGCCAGGGAGGACATCAAGTCTGGAACCCCGGTTTCACCAGCTGCCCTATCACCCTTGTGTTTCACTGTTCCAGGAGGGGGACCTTTGCAGAATGGGCTGGAAGATAAGGTGGAAGCTTGGAGCCAAGCAGAAGGCTGGAGAGCTGGTGGCCCCATCCCCTCCATCCCTGCTGCTGTAGACAGCACAGGGTGACGAGTGATGAGCCACTAAGATTTGGAGGCCAGTGCCTTTCAGTGGGACACCCACGGCCATGACACCTCCGGGACATGAACCCCCAGCAGCACAGCCCTGTTGGCACACCATCACTTGCAGAGTGAGTCAGGCAACAGACCCAGCCGTGGTGGGCTTTGATTCAGGAACCATGAACCCTGCTCCCAAACCCTAAAACTCCAAATCCCCTTTGCAAGACCTCAGAACTAGGGAGAGGAGATTTTCCACCCCGTCACATCACTGCTGCTAAAATTCAGAGTCAAGAGTGTCAGGTGCCAGTGACAAGCCTTGGGATTTTCTCTCGAGGCAATTACAGCTCTCCTGCACAAGCAGTTTAATTTCTAATCTGAAGTGATTTCAGCAAGGACAAAAATAATAATAATAAAACCTTGACTGCAGGATTAGAGCACGCCTTCTCATTCCTCCGTTGGCACACAATGCTGTTTCCCTGTCCATCGGCTGCGAGCCGGGGATTACATTCAGCCCACAATCAGATTGCTTTGAATGAGGTCAGCTTCATCCAGAAAGAGATGTGCTCCTTGTGTCTCGCCAGCACCTTGAATGCTTCACTCCCCCACCTTCCAGTGCTCCTGCAGATGGGTTTTATTCTTGCTTCTGAGGAGCACGGCAGGCCGGGAACAAAGGCAGAGGCTGTACAGAAGCGAGGTATTGTTCCCCATCAACTCGGGTGGAAAAGTGGTTGTGGAGAGCTGCTCTTGGGTTGCAGCAGAGCTCAGTGCTGGGGCAGATGCTGTACAAGCACAGGGACTGCCAGACCTCTGCCTGGTGGCACATCTGTGAGCCCACGAATGTCAACACACCCAGGACAGGGAGCCAGTGTATCAGCACCCAAGCCATATTGTGTCCACCCAGGATTCAATTTCCAAATGTGGCTAAAATTCTTGTAATCATAGAGTCCTAGAATGGCCAGGGCTGAAAGGGACTTTAAAGATCATCACATTCTGCCCCTCTTCCACTAGACCAGGTTGCTCTATGCTCCATCCAGCCAGGCCTTGAACATTTCCAGGGATCCAGGGGCAGCCACAACTTCTCTGGGCACCCTGTGCCAGGGCCTCACCACCCTCACAGGGAACAATTTCATTCTAGCATGTAATCAAACCTGCCCTCTGTCAGTTTGAACCCATTACCCCTGATCCTAATGCTACGTGCCCTTGTTAGAAGTGATGATGGCTTTGATCCAGGGAAGAGGTTTCTGTGCTCCAGGAAAGGACATATGTGGCAACACTTTTCCCTTACCTGGGGTCAAAAAAAGACCCTTAAATGCAATATTCAGCCTTTAGCTACATCCCTACAGGGTAAGGGATGGTCAGTGTTGGCAGGCACCCCTGGGTCTGTGAAGACATGGGCCTTCTGCTGAAAGGCCCTGAGATGTCCTCCATACAAGAACTCCAGCTCAACAAGAGACACTTACCCATCCTCATCTCCAAGGAAGCTCTGCAGAAGCTCAGCACTGGTATTTCCAGCCTTGCACTCTTGCTGACTTACGTCTCCTGCTGCAGAGGACAGGGCAGCATCTCCTCCCCCAGGCACACCTTACCTCCCCCATTGCTGCCTTTTGTCACCATTTCACCTCCTCCTTCCTCTGTGTGTGTCTCCACACGGCTGCCTCCCTCCCCGCGTGGATGTGTCCTCCCCGGCACGGATGTCTCACTCCCCTCCCTGCTTTCTGCCATCACTGGAGGCACCTTGCTGCTCTGCTTTGGGTTATTCTTGTTGGGTATTTTGGTTACAATGGCTTTCAGAGCTCCCAAAGAAAAGTGAGACTGATCAGCAGCTCTGCAGCTGACCAGGTTCGGCTAAATGGGCCAGAAACCTCAGCTTCTTGCAAGCCTTGGCACTCAGGTAGGCATCTGAAACAACAGAATGGGGATTACCAGGGCACCTGAGAACCAGAAAAATTCCCCAAACTCAGCCAACAAGTTCCCAAGGCCAAAGTGCTGCCAGTGGATCCCCAGGACAATCTTGAGCCTCTTGGCTTTTCTAGCTGGACCATTATCTGGATACTTTGCTTCACATCTGGGCTTGAGTGGAGGCTCACAAAACACCTGCTAAGCCCTCCCAACCTGGAGCTGCTGGTGATGCTTTGAACCAGCTCAACAGGGCCCTGGCCATGCTTAAATTGCAGCTCCCAGGGGATGAGGCCAGACTGACTTGTACCATCAGGAACTGTGCTCCAGCTTGTCCCCACTGCCTGCAAAACTCTTGCAGATGAGCTGGGTGGGATGAGGAATAAACCCAGTGCTGGCAGGATGCAACCACCACGAGCTAACCTGGAGCAGCTGGTTTGAGGGGAGCTGGCAGGAGGCTGGAGCAGGTGCAGGAGAGGGTCTTTGCAGAAGGCACAAGAAGCTGCTGCACGGGAGTGTGACTGAAATGTCACTGGAGGAGAAAGTTGTTACACGCCGGAATAGGTGACTTCACATCTGGCTCCCTGACCTTCTGTGCTCTTCAGGGTTTCCAACCAAGGATGGCCATGCCCAGGGTGGACAGACCAGAACACACCCACAGCATCTGCTGCACCCCAGGACCCCAAAGTGGGGACCCATGAAGACCCAGAACCGCCCTGATGGCAGCAGAGCATCGAGTGACATCTCCACTCAGGAATGCCCTCCCCAGCTTCACTTCACTTTGCACCAGCTTTGCTCGGGTTTCAGCTGCTGATGGCTCTCCCCTTCCCATCCCAGCCCCCTCCCCTTTGCCATCCCTTCCTTGCAAGCAGCTCTTTATTAAAAATGCTAATGCCGGCACTTTCTCCCTGGGCTGCCCGTAAATCTACGAGGAGGATGAGGCGGGGGGGGGGGAGAAGGGGCACGGGTGGTTTGGTGAAAGGATCTCAAAGAACGAGGAGCTTTTCATCAGGCTGTCCTCCAGCTCGCAAAGCCGAGGCACACAGCAGGGGATGGAGAGAGGCAAAGGGGGGAAAAAAAAAAAAAGATAAAAAAAGACAAAAAAAGGGGTGGGGTAGGGGGGAAAAAGAGAGAGAAATAAAGACTTTAAGCAGGAAAACTGCTGTCCTTGTCACTTCAGTGTGTCCCTCGCTCTTCTGTGGGTTGGGGATGTGATAAGACGAGCAGGTGCACAGCCAGGATGGGGATATCTGTGTGTGGAAGAGGCAGGATGGGGAAGGGATGGAAAAGGAGAGTATCTGGGTGAGCAGGGCACAGGTTGATGTACTGATTCGGGTCCTGTGCTGGAAAAAAACATCTGCAAGGCTGCAGGTGGGGGAGCAAAACTGTGGTGGGACAATTTCCCAACAGTTATTAGCAGGATGAGAAGCACCCAGCCTGACATGTTCACTGTATCACCTTAAACTGCCTTAAAACCTCCCCAGGCCAGGGTGAAGCCTATTACAAATTAAAAGAGCACACTTAAACGCAGAGCACCTTAAATCTCTACGGGGAGGCTGAAAAGTTCGCCCAGGGAACTGCAAGTGGGGAGGGGAAAGGTGTGAGATGCATCTAAGGGCTGGGGAGAACAAAAGCAGGCAGGTAACAGTTTATTAACTAAAGACAGAACGAGCTGATTCGATTTTTTGCCAAGTCACACCACAAAAAGAAGGGCAGAAACTTGGTCTGATGAGCAAAGATGAAGTGTGGCTGGTAGGATTGCTAGAAACTGCATCCTCCTCAAGGAACATTAGAGTAAGAGTCGAAAAGCAGCTAATTAACAATGCATATCAAAGTAGGGAAACAGACTGTGAGCACACTAACAGCACCAGACAGATTTGCTTAGAACAGGCAAAGAGCAGCACACACCCAAAAAAACCCAAAAAAACCAAAAAAAACCCCAGACCTGATCAAATGTATCTGCAACCCATGATCAAAAAGATCTGAGATTTTGGAAAACCGAAGATTTAGGGTCTGGACACATTGGGTAAAAGATGCAGTGCGGAGGCGTGCATCTCAGTCTGGTACCCAAAATACACACAACACAAAAAGCTTCTCACTGCCATCACCAATAAAGTACAAAGATGAGCTTGCCTTCATGAGCAAAATTAGATGCTACTGAGGGAACAGACACCGAGTCAACTTGTCATCACTGTAAATAAAAACAAACCAGCGGCAAAACTATTTAAACCAAAGGGTTGAAATGAATTTTCAGTTAAAAAGGCCACTCGGGGAAAACAGAGGAGGTCATATCCAGAACACGCCATTGCCAAGGGATTTGGCAAATCCTGCTTTGTTGACCAAGCACCAGTGTGGTTTTTCTAGGGACTGAGCTGTGGCAGCAGCACATCACTCCAATATTGGAGGGTCCAGAGCATATTAGACAAACAATAGTCAGAAATGTCTCAGGCACAGCTGATCTCACCTTGGGATGGGGGAGAGAGCAGAAGATTTGCAGACATCTCTTTCAGGTGAGCCTGCAAGCCACCTGGTTGGGCTGGAACTGGGAGTAAGCTGACAAGCCCAGCAAAAAACAGCATGGCAGCTCAACCTCTACCCCAAAAAACCCTAAATACCAGCTTACAGCTACAAGTTACTCAGTCAAATGGGCTCTGACAAGATGGTTCTCTTAGGCTAAAGCGACTTCACCACAGTCATGACCTTGTGGAGGCCAAAGGTTCATGCAAAAGGGACCTCCAGCCATCACAGGCCCTCCCAGGCAGAGCTGCACTAAGCAGCACCTGGACATCAGGACCAGAAAGCAGAAAAGGAAAAAGACTCTCATTAAACACCAAGGTGCCCTGGGCATCACAATGCTTAGTGTGAACATGCTTTCAAGAGCCCCTAAAAATAGTGGAAGCTACAGGCAGGGATCATGAAGTGTGGTTTCAGCTGCTACCATTGTTTTATGAAACAAAAATCTGACAAGTTCAACGAAGAAACACACAAAATGACCAGAGTTTCAAGAGGCTTGAGAGAGTTTTCTAAGGATGGTGACACTGCAGCATTGGAGCCTTCTTGAGAGCCCAGAGAAGGGTAGAAGGACTTTGACGTGGTCTAGGGCCATGCTGCACCTTGGGGAGAAAGAGAACTGCAAGGTTTCTCTACCCCAACAGAAAAATATTTTGGAAATGCTGCACATAATTTGTCATAGCCAACTCTGGTATATAAGAAGAAACACAATACAAGATGTACCCTGGCCAGGTATGAATCCTGTTGCAGATTCATAAAAGGCAGAGAGAAAGCTCCTGGGGGAGCATCAAGCTGCAGATAGGTCTAAAAATGCGGCCCCAAGTCCCCCAGAGGAACAGAGGAGGTCCTGAGCACCTTTCAGTTGGGCACTGCTGAGACCAAAGCTGGGTCAGGAGATGCAAACAGGTCAGGGGGCTTCAGGAACGTATTGGTCTTTCTTGCGCTTGGCTTGTCTCCTGCTTGTTGCCATCTATATTTTTTCCCAATTTACCCGAAAGCAGCATCTTTTTCTCCACTTTGACTTAACAAAGTAAAGCAGATAAATCAGGAAAAGACTGGAGAAGAGCAGTGTACAGGAAGAAAAGCGTGAAGCTGCCGACCCACACTCAGAAGCAAAGGAAAAGCACAGGGTCAGGAAGCAAATGTTTCTCTACAGTGTTTATCTGTTTTTATTCCTAGCCTCAATGGACAAAGTTATCTGCTAATTTGCTTTTTCAAGGTGGTGGGGCCCAACACACTGCTGTGATGGAGGCCAAGGCTGGCACCAAAGCCATAAGTGGCTGTGGGCTCTTTCCAGCCCACTATGAGACACTCCTAAACAAAACACCTCCCAAAACAGGCAAATCCCTGGCAGGGGAATAACCCCTCGCACACCACAGCCCATTGCTCAGTGCCTCTTATGAGATGGCACAGAGCAGCTGGGGACATTCTTCTTGGACACTGCTCCCTGGGGACAAACAGCACACAGATCTGTATTTCTGCCTGTATTTCCCTTCCCCAGCAGGGAACCCGGCAGAGGTTTGGGGACCATCACCACCCCACACAGCACATCCCCAGTGTGGGGCCACCTGTGCCACCAGCATCCCCCTGGCTCAGGGCACCCAGAGCAACAACTTGTCCAACACAGCTGGTGCTCCACGCTGGGTTTAGTTGATAAACTGCCTTTAAAATGATAAAAAACAGAGAGGGGGCTGGGGATGGAGCAGCAGTGCTCTCCCCAGGCCCCAGTTCAAAGGGACACAGCAGGGCTGTACTGACAGCCCCCACTGCTGCCATCCCCCAGCACAGCAGCATGGCAGGGGAGATACCAAGCCCAGCCTTTGATGAATTTTCTCATCCCACTGTGAAGACTATTAACTTCAGACACGTGCAGGACCGCCACTGATCCAGCTGTGGCGTAATGAGATAAGGAGGGGTAAAAAAAAAGGGTTTGGGGGTGCTGCTGCACGTGGGACATCTGAATTTTGGGGATGCCTTGGCTTTCTGCACACCACCTCCAGCTATTCCTGGGAGGCCCCAGCTGCACATCACAGCCCTGGGAGTGCGGAGGGACAGATGGAGCACCCCCTTGAGGGTCACAGAGAGATGGGAACTTTTGGAATCCACCACCGAATTGCTGCTGAAACGTCAGGAAAATTTCCTTTAGCACCTCCAGGTGTGTAAAGCTTGGAGCAGGGGGTGACTCCTCTGTTCCCTCAGACACAGCACCAAAGCATTTAATTTTCCCAGTTTTCAACAGGGATCTCAGCCCGACCTCAGCCCTCCTCTGATGCCTCACACACCCCAAACAAAAGCCCCACAAAGCACAGGATGCCCAAGACAGCGCACGCAATGGCGGGAGGAACAGCCTCAATCTTCTCCAGGGGGTGTTTAAAATGTGACAATGGCCTCTTGTTCATCCTTCCTGATTATTTCAAAGAGTAGAAATCCTCGCCTCCCGCAGACCTGCTGCAGAGCACAGTCCTGTGCTGACCTCACAATTCACTGAGGTGCCTCCAACTCTGCCACTGAGAAGTTACCACAGCTGTGGTAAGGAGCTGTGGAAGCCTAGCAGCTCATGTGAGGACACTCCACGCGTGAGGACACCCCGAGTCTGGGCACTCACCCCTGGTTTGTTCCCCACTCGTTCCGGATGCAGAGATGCTTGTGCACAGGGTCCTTCATATAACCTTCATAGCAGAGACATTCCCCTGTGGAGACAGGGACATGGGGGACACGGGACAACGCACGTGGGAAGGCTTTCCATGTGAAAAGTGCAGCCTGCAGCCACCCCAGCACACCCAGCAGCTCCCTACTGCACACGGAGAAGGTGAGGCAGCACCCTCCCACCACAGCTGGGTTGAGGAGGCAGAGGAGAGCTCACAAGCCCACCCCAACCTCAGGAACACTTACCAGTCTCAGGGTCACACTGGTGCTCACAGGGGTCGAGGAGGCGCCGGGCGCAGAGGTCCAGGGCCCAGGGCCCACTGGAGTTTTGCTGTGAGAAGAGGACGACCTGTGCTGGGTTCAGCCAGTCACTGGCATCCAGCTGGCTCCCCTCCAGCAGGATGAACCGGCTTCCTGCCACCGAGACAAGGGGAGTCAGTGTAAGGACCCTCCATCTGCTGTACCCTCCATCCCATGATGGTGCCCTGCATCCCATCCATCCCGTGATGTTTCCCTCCCATCCTGTGATGGATCCCTCCATCCCCTGCCCATTCACTCCACGCTGAGAAAGTCCCCTCTGTCCCACAAGGAATCCTCTGTGCTGTGCCCATCCTGTCTGCTGTATGACAGCCCGCTCCAGCCCACACCTGTCTTCTCCCTCCATCCTGTGCCTTTCCCCTCTGTCCCACAGCAGCCACCTCCATCCCACACCCCTCCCCTTGGTCCCACACTGAGGGCTGACCCCTCTGTCCCACAATGTCCTTCATCCCATGATGATCCATTTAATCCCACATCCATTCCCCTCCAGCCCACAATAATCTCCTCCTTTGCCCTATGCCCATCCCCTCCATTCTGCAGCAAGCCCTGTGTCCCACAACAGCCATCTCCACCCTGTGTCTGTCTCTTCTGTCCTGTGCCTATCCCCTCCATCCTGTACCACCCCATCCCTTGCTCCCAACATCTCACCCTCCATCTCACACCAATCCCTTCTGTCATGGACCCACCTGCTTCATCCCCCTCTGTCTTCCACCCATCCCCTCTGTCCTGTGCCCATACCCTCCATCCCACGCCCATTCCCTGTGTCCTGCACTGTGCCCTCCATCCATGCCTGTCCCCTCTGTCCTGCACCCATCCTGTCCCTCTGGTCCATTAAACCTTACAGAGTGGGGCAGGGAGAAACGGGTCAGGCCACGGGGTGCTCACCATCTGCAATCAGATGCTCAGGGACGTGGAGGGTGATCTTGACGACGAGGGGACAGTTCATGTGGGAAGAGCACACCAGGCTGATGACACAGCTCGTCACACTGATGAGGGTCAGCGTGGTCTTGTTCACAGGGCTTCGGGGAGACCCCACTGCAAAACACAGGGGCACGGTCACACCTGACACCTGAGGGACCCAGGAAGATCTTTGGGTGCAGCCAGGGGACCTCAGGATGCAGAGACCCTGCCCAGCCCCCTGGAAATCCAGCATCAATCAAAATCAAATGGAATCACTTTGGACTTTGAAGAACACGAAGCAGCCTTTGCCATGGGACTCTCCATCCCTCTCTCCCGCTGTGATCAAGATCTTCCTGATCCCCCAGAGCCCTGGCTCTCCCACACCCTCTGCTGCACCATGCTGAGAACTTTGCAGCAGCAGAGCTTTAAAGCAGAGCAGTGATATTAGTGAAAAAAAGGTAAATGCAGTATCCTGGTTTTCCCCACTCTTCGGCACTTCACTCAGGTTAATTTTCTCATGACAACAGGCTCATTTGATGCTCTTGAAAAAGCAATAGAGAACTCTAACTGCTCAGGGCATGCAGGTCTTTGACTTTTAATCTTTCAGCTGAAGAAGCTGAGTGGAAAACAAACTGGCTGGAGACAAAGCCTGAATCAGCTGAAGGAGATGGCTCCCAGTCTTGCCACTCCCAAAGAAACAAGGCATCACCCAGCAAACGAGGCTCAATGAGGGAAAACAGACAACTAACTTTCCTCTTGGGAACAGGAAACCTCCTCAAGGGATGGTGCAGGGCAGTGGGGCAAGACTCCTGCCTGGGGACTGGAGATGTTCCCAGCCTCTGGTGCACGTACAGCTGGTGTGTGCATGATGCACAGGAACGCACGGGCCAGCCTTTGAAGCGTGTTACTCATTAATATACACCAGTGCCCAGCACAAGCCTCCAGCAAAACATCAGAATTTATTTCATCCTCTGCTGAGAAAGTCCACTGGAGAGCAGCAGCAGCCTGCTGCGAAGCAGGGACTGGTGCCTGCCTGCGGCAGCTGGGATTGCAATTGGGTTTCCATCTTTTTTGCCAACGCAAAGTCTCCAAACCCAGAGAAGCAATGGCAAATAAGGCAAGGGGGGTCGTGGCTCATCACCCACCTCGGCTGCGCCTCCGGCTCCGTGAGGGGTCCGTGTAGAAGGTCAGCTGAGGATCGGTGTCTGCCTCTGTCCCTGAGTCCCCCTCAGGGTTGAGAAACGCTGAGCCAGCTGCAGGGGACACTGAGTGTAGTCATGGAGGGGTTGGCACCGTGCCACCCCAAGCCTTGGCATCCTACACCACCCTTCAGGGAAAGCCTTGCACTAAAAACCAGGAGCCCCATCTGCCAGGTACAGCAGGGACAGCATCTGCTCCCCTTCCCACCACACACAGCCAGACCTCCCCACCACGGGTTACCTTGCAGCTTTCCCCCGTGGCTGTGCCAGTATCCTGTAGCATTTACTGGGGCAAACACCATCTGCATCTTTGTACACAACCCACCCAACACCATCTGCAACTTTGCAGGCACCACGTTTCCCGTTTCTCCCCACCCAAACCCTCTTTTCCATGCTCTCTCCCAACTCTGGTCCTGTTTCTCCATCGCAGGAGAGGGTGGGTTGCTGGAATGTGGGTGGGTGGAAGGCCCAGGCCCCCCATGCACCCCGGGGCCCGCCCTACCTCGCGCTTTGTTGTTGATGCGCTTGCGCTGGCTGCTGGAGGTGTGGGACAGCAGCGTGGCCTGCTGGTGGTTCGAGTCCACGGGGCTGGTGGCAATGATGTTGTCCTTGTACTTGTTCATCAGGGACAGCTTGGCATTGTCACTCCCTGAGCAGGAAGAATTGAAGGCAAAATATTTCAGGGATGAAGATTTTCTAAAAGGGAGGGAGGTGGGAGAAAGGTTTCCTTGGATCCATCTCCAAATCACCCTGAGGGGATCGAGGTGCTGAAGCCAATGAGCTGAGCTGCCCCCAGTGCACACTCATGAGCAGCTCAAATCCTGAAGAGGACTGGCACTTCCACCAAACTAGCCAAAAGCTGAGATTTAACACTCAGCCTCCCAGGGCACTTCTTCATATGCAGGAGAGCTTTAGGCACCACACTGTGATCTTCCCAAACTCTGCCTCAGTTGGAAAGGCTCTATCCGGATGGCTCAGTTAGTGATATGACCAAAGAACAGGTTTGTTATAAGCCTGAAAGAATCCCTGCTGGTGATCAGAAGGCAGCTCTGAATCACTCTGACGGCAAGTAAAAATTTGCTACTAAAAACCTCACCTGAAGAAGACACCAGAAATCTGGAGATACAGAAGGGAAGTTTGGGGGTCACGACGGGAGAGCATGGAGGGAACCTTGTGCTGGTTATCAACCACAAAGCTGCACTGTCCCAGCCATGTCCACTCAGCAGGGACTGCTCTCAACTGGCTGCAAGGTCTCCTGGCAATGGAAGTGCCTTCAGGGGAATACCAACATCTCACACCCAATGAAAACCCAGAGAAACAGGGGAGATGCTCCAGGGAAAACACATGCATGGAACCGCAGAGTGAAGAAAAGATGGAAAGTATTGAAACCTTGGAAACTTAGATTTCAAGGTTTTAGTATATAGTGATATATATGGGGCAATATAGAGGATTAAAGGCATTGTCTAAGTCCTCCTTCTTCACCTTCTCCTTCTTGCTTTCGGGTGTTTTTTTCTAATTGGGTGAAAAAGGACTGCATTGCAGACCTTGTGTGGTCATTTATTGGGTTAAAAGTATAAATAATATAGGTGTCATCTCGTTATTGGGTGATTAACGTTTAGACAACCTTGGAAAGAGTTAGAGACATCTCCATTTTTCTAACTTGCTAGTTAGAGCTCACAGCTCGTGAGGCTGTAATATAGATAAGGATTAATAAAGATTGAGTCTGAACACAAAAATGCGACTCCCATGTGTTGCAGTAGGACACGAAATAAAGATGTTTCCAGTCAGAAGGCAGTAGAAATCAGAAGGCTTTCTTTACAATTCATTCAGCCCTTTTATAACACGCTGCTCTAAGAAGGCACATTTTTGGTCCATAGGACTGCCACCTCTCCCATTGGCTAAGTAACAGAAATAGCAAACAACACCTGTTGTTATGGGAAAGGAATATTGCTTACACAAGGTTGTCCTGGGAAAACGAAAACTGTTGAAAAGTGTTGGGATTTTTTTAGAGAGTGTTACATTTGTATTGATTGAGAGTGAGCAATTCCAGACTGGGCCCTTTGGCCTGCAGGGCCTGTGGGCCCCTGAGTCCACAGGGGCTGCAGGCCACAGTGACGCAGTTAGAAATTCACAGTTTATATAAAGGTGTTCTGGGAAGTAGTGGGTTTCTAAATGTAGAATTGTAGTTCTAACACTTTAGCCACCTTAAGACATAGATAAATAAGGGTTGTTTGCATTCTTTGTATAGCCTGTAACTGTAAACTATGTAGTGAACCTATATAACTTGCCGTGGGCTGATAATAAAGGGGAATTCAACATGGAGGCCGTATCGGTTAGGTGTGTCGTCTGTTCTGTCCAATCTCCTAATAGTTAGGGACCCTTGCTGCAGAAAAGTTTCCCTTGAGAAGAGCTAGCTTCTCAAGCTCAGAAAGTGTCGAGCTCACACCCGTGTATTAATCCCGTCTCTAACACGAAGAAGAGAAGATAAGAAGCAGGAGGAAAAGACCCAGCTCACCTGGCGTGAGGTCCATGCTGGCCTTCTCGTTGCAGCCCTGCAGCGAGTCCAGGGTGCGGGTGACCTGGCTGGCGAAGTCCTCGCCGCCGTTCATGCACTCGCGCTGGAGGTGGTGCCGCAGGTCGGTGATGTCGTACTCGTAGCCGTCCAGGATGGGCGTCTCGCGGATGCTGAGCGTCCCGCTGGAGTTGTGGCCCTGCACGCGGGCGTTGCGCAGGCTCTCCCGCCCGTGGCCCCCGATCAGCACGGACGGGATGTAGTGGATCTCGTTGGCCGCCTCGGCGCTGGCGCTCTTCTGGGGCTGCGGCACCCGGCGCCGCTTGCACCAGCGCCGGCGCGTGTAGAGGATCATCACCAGGCAGAGGATGGAGAGCAGCAGGGCGATCATCCCTCCCTGCGGGCACAGGCATGGGCAGGGTCAGCCACTCCCCGGGACACAAACACCGCCAGGGTGGCCTAGAGTTGGAGCAGCAATGGAGTTGGAGAGGGGAGCTCGATCACCAAGAGTCTGCTGCCACCCGGAGCACCCAGCACTGGCCAAAGGCACCCAGCTGGAGCCTGCCTTGGGCTGGACCAGTTCTGAAGTTGCCACCGAGGCATGAAAAAGCAGCATTTAAGGCAAAGCGTCTTTTGTTTTACTCTCCTGGCTTTGAAAACAGAGATCAGCTTTATTCCAGGCAAATAATGCTCCTACGGGCAACTTTTCTGACCCATTTCCAACCGGTTTCACTGCTGTCACTCTCAATCTTGGGAGATTTTCCCAGAGTACCCAGCAGAAATTGCAGCACAGATTAAAAGATATCAAGGTTTGAGACAGGACTGAAGAGTTGTCTGGGAAACACGTTTGGGGAAAGGGGCTGAAAAAGCTCCTGTCCCACAGGGACGGACCCCAAAACTGCACCTGGCCCTGCCGTCCTGCCAC
Source organism: Sylvia atricapilla (assembly GCF_009819655.1). Classification (NCBI taxonomy): domain Eukaryota; kingdom Metazoa; phylum Chordata; class Aves; order Passeriformes; family Sylviidae; genus Sylvia; species Sylvia atricapilla. Next base: position 8,299,122 of record NC_089148.1, read on the forward strand.
TGTCCCCAAGATCACCCTCCTGCAAGACATCACTGTACACAGATAGAGAGCGGTGAGATGAAAGCCCCAAACTGGCCCTTTATGCGCAATCTGCCAAGAATAATAACAATAATAACAATAAAAAGCATGTGGAGACAGCTAAGAGCTCAGAGTCCATCCACAGCTCCAGTCTCCCTCCTCTTTTCTATGCAACAGGTGATCTTGAGAAAATAAAATAATAGTAATAATCTGCTCCATTAGGATAAAACATTAGGGGAATTATTGAATGAGAAGCAGGAGAGGCAGATGGAAAAGGAAGTTTAATGGCCATTACAGTTTAACCCACTTCCATTTCCAGAATAATGGAGCTGTGATGCACTCTCCCAGCTTCCTTCCCAACTTTCTTTAAAAACAGGGGGAAAAAAAAGAAAGAAGAAGAGGAAACGAACTCCAGTGATTCAGGAGACCAGCAGTCCTGCAGAAGTTGGGAGGCTGGCTGGCATCTTTCTGGTCAGGGAGCCTACAGCCAAGAGGTTGGAAAATCTTGCTGGGGCTAAAAACTGTCCCTGGATCATAGAAATCACAGAATCCTACAATGGTTTTGATTGGTAGGGACCTAAAGTTCATCTCAGCCCTTGCCAAAAGCAGGGACAAGCCTTGTCCAACCTGGCCTTGAACGCTTCCAGAAATGGGGAAACCACAGCTTGTCCCAGCAACCTGTGCCAGGGCCTCACCACCCTCACAGGGAAGAACTTCTTTCCAATATCTAATCTCTGTATCAGTCTAATTCCACCACTACAGGCCTTTGTATAATGTGCCTGGGACAGTCCTGCAGAATCTTTAGTGGCAAAGTGGAAGCCTAATTCTGTATCATGCTCCAATCCCTGTGAGTTCCTGTGATCCATAAATAAGTGGGGATTATCCCCATCCCCACCAGAGATGCCTCCTCCTCTGTCATGGCTCTCCATCAGCCTGGAGAAAGTCCACCTGCAGATGGCATGACAAGTAGTAGGAATTCCAGGGCATTCCTGGCTCTCCTTCTCCCTGTGTATGCATATTAAATCCCTCAAACATCAGTGAGCTCTGCCACACGCCTGCGCTGGTGAACAGGACAGACCAAGCTGGAGCTCGAATCTGGTGGATGCTCATTCTTTTCAGGCAGTGGTTGTGGGTTCACAAAAGAGACCTGTTATTTCATTGAAACTGAATTTCTTCTGCCTCGGTCGTCTGAGAGCTCAAATTATCCCTGAGAAAAGCAGCCTGTGGACTCTTGAGATTTCAAGAGGCTCTGAGAGGAGGAGGAAAGCTAGAACTGAAGTCTCCCCCATACTTTGCCTATTGGAGAGGGTCAGACCACCACCTCACACGGCAGTTTTCCCTGCACAGGAGCACAGAAATCCCATTACCTCACCCAGTCCAGCATCCACGTGATGGCTGTGAGAGGAGCCCTGCACCGGATGGGTGTGGGAGTGCTCATTGCCCCGTCGTGGATCTTGATGGATACAACCCCTCCCTCACACTTCTTCCCTTGGCAACCACAGAGCAAAGAAAGGAAATCAGCCTTGAAAACTCCACGTGATCCTGACTCCTGGCAGAAAAGCCAACCTCTATTTGTCAGGGAGTTAAGGATGTTGTCAGAGCAGAGCTGAGAGTGATGGGCAAGAAAGGGCAGAAGAGGACTCAATCTGCATTTGCACATTTTGGTATGACAGCAATGAGTTGTAGATATCCTTTTCATCAGCTCGATAACAAGCCTTGATCCAAGCACTTCTGCCTTGATCTTGGGATACAGCAGTGCCCAAGAAGACCAAGACCAAGGCAGGGCCAGCCTCTCCAGAGGCGATGCACCCTCTTAGGAGCAGCTGTGAATGGACAGTAAAATACAGATAATGGTGCAAGATGTTTTTGGGAGTGGCTTTGCAAACAATTTTTTTTTCTCTCAGACTAATCAAGCACAAATGATGGAGGAGAAATCTGGCCTTGGGCTGCAATCTGGAAGAGCAATTGAAGTTCTTATTAGGGTAGACACCACTGAACAGCCTGTTTGCAGCCTCGGCAACTCATTGTCTCCAGCTAATTATCTTCCAGTGGCACAAATTGTAGGATTCTTCAAATTTTTTCCCAACACAACCGAAAAAAAGCACAAAACAATCAACACACCACAGATCTTCCCCCAACACACAGATCTCTCCTTTCTCTGCCTTTAAAACCTTGTCTCTGTGTAGCTGAGTGGAGTATTGCTGTGCAACCTCGACACATGAAACAATGGCCACGGGGCTGCCACGCCGTGGTGGAAAGAAGTGGTGGTGACATTCCCTGGTGGCACTGTGACACACGCTGTGCATCAGGGCAGAAGGCAGCAGGCAGCATGCGCTGGGCAAAGGGCTCCTTTGAGTCAATGTGAATTAACCCTGAGTTAACGTGGTTGAGACCTTCAAAGCGCAGAACCCCCAGGGATGAAGGCACCCCACAAATGTATTTTCAAAGTGATTCAAACTGAGGGAGAGGTTTAAAGCAGCCTGTGAAGGCACTTAGCATTCCCCACTCAAGAGTGGTGCTCAGGGCATCCTAACCACTCCGAAGGTGGGCACATTCCCCATCCTAGGGCAGCTGGAGCCAGATGGGGAAATAAAGGGCCTTTCAAAAGCCACTGTATTTTCCACAGGCTTCTGGACATCTAAACAGGGGCTGCCTCCCCATCACATACCATGACAGAGATGTGGAGGATCCTCAGCTCCTCCTCTGCTGACTCAGTCTGGGGCTCCTCCGTGGGGTCGAAGCCGGGCAGGTTGGGGGCCCCGTCCTGGTGGTGGATGTGGAAGAGCAAGGTGCCGTTCTCCAGCCACTGCTGCCGCCAGCGCACCAGCGGGATGTCATCCGTGTTCCCCGAAATCTCTGCAAGAGCAAAGCTGGTCAGGGGGCAAATGGGGAGCAGAGGGCTCATGGGAGGTGTTCAACTCTTACCAAAAAAAAACGGGTGCAGGGACCAAAGGATGCACAACCTCCAGCCACCTTGTGCCAGCACCAGGGCTGTCCCTAGGTAAATCACAACCTGAACGGCTAAAGGGAGTAAAAACATATTTCTGGGTATAATCCAAATGTGGGCCTCTCCAAAAATCCAGCTGTGCTGCAGGGAGACAGCACTTACTGACAGCAGTAACCCAGCAGTGTCCTTCCAGCTCTAATTTGGACAGTTTTCACCCACACGCTCTGTGTTAAACACGGCTTCAGACATTGGGAACACAGGATACAGCACAAGTGCTCCAGCAGCATGATGGGATCACTGGGACCACATCACAAATTATTGCAGACAAAATATTTACCATCCTTTGTGAACAGCGAAACTGAATGTGGCTGCAATTTCAGCGGTTTTCAGTTTTCAATCATTTTTTACAGCTCTCCAGCCAGGACTCAGCCCAGAGACCTGCAGAGGTACCTGCAGCTTCTGCCCAAGCAGCCCTATTTTCCCTAAGTACCTTCAATTCCAGAGTTTGGGGCAGTGAGACAGGTAGATGGACAAAGCTGGGCTGTCACGGCGGTAGAGGACACCCAGGCAGGAAGGGAAGCTGAGGACAGGGACATGACACATGCTCCAGGACACTAAAAGCCAAATCAAACTTAATTTACCTGGCTGGCTCCAAAATTTCAGGGACATCCTACAGCTGGGACTCAGCCAAAGACAGAGTAACACCAGTACCTCTCCCTAGGAGAGATGGGCACTGTTTTAATCACTATCTCCTCCTCAGACCAGATCAACTTAATCACCATCTCACACCGCCTCGATCTCAGCCATCAGCTCAAGCCTGTTAGCTGCTTTTTTTTTGTGAAAATAGCAGATTTTGTTGGGACAACCGGAAAAAACACAATGAGCTTCCCACTGAGGCTTAGCCCTCCCTCCTCTATCTGCCCCATTGACGGCAACGGGAAATCGCCCGTCTCACTTTGCAAATTATCATCTTTATTCTGCTTGTTTCATGCTGCCTTTCAAATGAAAACTGGAATTCAATTACAGTGCTGAAAAACAACATTTTAAATTCGCTGTTAATTAATTTCATTAGGCTGCCTTAAGTGAGCTGGCTGCTGGGGGAGAGGAGGGGCGAGAAGAGGGGGCAAAATCTGCATCAGGAACCAGGCGAACCCTCCCAAACTGATTTGATTAATCAAAAGGCACATCAGCCCCAGCGAGTGAGTTGGCAGATTGTCTGTGCTCAGCACGGGCCGTGTTTCTGGCGGTGCTCAGTGCACTCGGGGTGTCCCCAGCACAGGGATGCTGCTGAGCGCTCCACAGAGCTGCCGGGAAGCAAAATCCAGAGTTAAGTCACCAGGAAGCCAGAAGCACTTTTGAAATTCCCTCTAACTGCTGAGCTATGTGTTTAGGGACACTGATCCCCTTTGGAAAAAAAAAAAAGCCGGTGCTGGCAGGCGGGAGGATTTGAAGCAGCACATCTCCTCCTCTCCCACATGGTCTTTATTCATGGACTGAGAGGGGAAAACAAGCTCGCCCGCTCTGCCAACTCCCCACGGCTTCTCAACTTCGTATGAACCAGCTCAAATGGAAGAAAACACTCTCCCTGCACCTGCCTGCTAACGTGAAATTAGAAGTAATTAAGGCAAGAGCTTTTATGCACAGCAGGAGCTCTACGTACTGACATTTGGAAAAAATGTAAATACCAGCGTTTGCTCCATTGTAAAGAGGGAAAATAATAGATACCAAGTATGTGACATTGTGACATTTAGAAAGCTAGAGATGTTTTCCCCCTGATCTGACATATCATTGTAAAAGCAGCACCCTCCAGCTCATTAATATTTGAGAAGAAATCCTTGATGGAAGTTATTTAAATGATTAATAGATTATAGTAAATTTAAGCCTTAAAATAGGTTGTCATAATTTTAAATTTATTTAAACAGGCTTATTTCTTAAAAGAAAAATATATTTCAATAAAACATGGATTCTTGTTTCAGAAGAGCACAACCCAGCCACAGAGCCTGAGCACATTATCCTCTTTCACCAGACATCAAAACGTGACCCTGCAGCTGCATTGCACACAGGTCAGAAGTACAAGAGACAAAGGAAAACACCCCAAAAATCAATTTCCATCACCTCAAACTATGGCAGGCTACGAGCCCTCCATCACACTGCAGGACAAGGATACTCCACCATCTCTGCTCCTGCCCTGGCAAAGGTTCTTGAGGCAGTGCCTGGATGAGAGAGCTTCAGCCTTGGACCTTCTCCTCCTTTTCTTGAGTGCCTTAGCAACACATCAGCTGCCTCTATCCCACTCCCATTTCTGCTCAAAAAAATTACACATATAAATGCTCTCCTGCATCCATGAAGCTCTCTTGGAGTTTGGTTTAAGCGAGACCAGGACAAGATCAAGACCAAGCTTCCTCCCTAACATAGGATCTCTTTACTCTCTCTTCTCCCTGTCCAACAGATTTCACTTTTCCCTTTGCCTTGCCCTCCAAGCAGACATCTCACCACCTGGTGCGAGATGCCATGATGACCCACGTAGAACAACTGGGATGATTTATCTGGAAGTCACAGGGTGTCAGTTCTGCTATGGAGTGGCAGGTGCCAACCCTGCTGACCAGTTTGTACAGTGGGGCCAGGATGTCCCAGAGGAGGCAGAAAAGTGGGCAGAAAGACAAAATAATAATAATAAAAAATAAATGGCAGGGGGAGAGGATAATTTCAAGTTCAAAGTTTGAAAGATATTGATGAAAAGCCTGATCCCTGCATGGCTTTCATTAAGGCCTTGGATAGGAAGCCATTAGCAGTAGTATTAACTTCTTGCACCTCTGTTAAAAAATAGCCTGTCTGAGTCAGAGGTTAATAACAGTAGGAGGCCACTAATTAGGCTGTGCCACATTCACCTGGAATCAAACGTGGCCCAGGTCCTTCATATCTGCAGGAGCAGCAGCCTCCAAAGGCCCTGGCTGATGCTTTCAACATAAGGGCCGTGGCTGCTCCCCTCCCAGACCATCTGAGCAGGGAAATAAAAGGTTCTACAGGAGCAATTTGAGGAGAGGACAAAAAAAAAACCCAGATTGAAGGTGCTGGAGGTATGTGGATTCTCACCTGCTTCATTCTTGATTATCCCAAAACAGTCTCATTTCCCTTGGGGCAGCTGCCCCACACAAAGCAAACCCAGTCCTGCTGGAGACACAATACCTCAGTGTGTCCTGATTTTGGGAGGCAGCACCTCTGTCACAGCCCAGTTCTGCACCTGAACTGATGCAACATCAAAACCACGGCCCATGTGCTGGCCTGGACCTGTTCCCATGTCCTCAACCCCCCATCAAGACCTGGCATGGTGGCACACAAGGGGAACAACTCTCCTTAAAAACTCCCATCAGCATGTTGATGAAAAAACACACCCAGCAAAACAATTTTTCCTCTCCATTAGGAAGCATTTTGCACTAATAGATGCCTCCAATAAGTCAAATGAACTCTGCCATCATGCTGGTCTCCACAGACTCATTTCATACAGCCCAGCACAGATTTGGACTTGGACTTGTATTTCCTCGTTAACATTTAAACCTGCCTTATTTTCCATCCGGAACCTGACTGTGTTTTTATTTAAGTTCCACATTAGCTAAGGCTTTTGCTCCATGCCTAAAACACACACATCCTTTAAAGGACTCAAACCCAGCTAAAATCAAGCCTGGCACTCCTCTGAGGATCCCCAATGTCTGAAGTGACTCAGGAGACCTTCCCACCACGACTCACTCCCTCTCCCTGTTGGGAACTCAGGCCTTGATTTCTACCAATTCAGATGTCAAAACGCTTATCTTGATACTTAACTCATTTATACTTCCAGGGTTTTAGTGACAGATCATTCATGGGATAATATTCATGTTTTTATGGACCTGCCTAAAATATTCTCATTCATCACTGACTACCCATATTTCATTTGCATTTTTTCCTGTCTCCAGTCTCAGGTAGGAAAACCGGCTCATTCCACAGGTCATTCTGCCTTTTCAGGACAATCCAGCTTTTCCATACCAGCAAACATAAACCTCACTGGAAATATTAAGAACCTGCCTCATAAGAGAGGGCCCCTGGGGGGAAAATCTCCGAAAGACTCGTAGATATGGGAGAACATAAAGGTTTGAGGGAGAGGCAGTGGTGATCTCCCTGGAGCCACTCTCAGGCTAGGTCAGAGAGATCACCCCACCACGACTGCCTGCACGTGAGGCTGGTGCACGTGGAGCCACGAGGTGCCACGGCATGGCTGACAGCTAACCAGGTTTCTCCTTGGAATGCAGGGTGCCTTTGCTATCGGGAAGGTCACCAAGGAGTTACATTTCAAAGCTGCAGCCACACTTCAGCCTTGAACTGAGATTTTTTGTCCCAAATATGCCAGAGCCCTAACCCCTCCCTTTCTTTAACAACAAACCCTCCATCACTCTGGAAGTGATGCTGAGCTGCACAACTGTTTTTGAGCAGAGGACACTGGTTCATCATCAGTGGGCCTGAGCTGACTGGGTTTGCTCTGCAGCCGCTGACTTCACAACGTGGCAAAGCCCTGCTCTTCCCCACAAGCCCAAGGACCTGCCCAACCACACCTGTGTGACATCCCTTCCAACGCTATTTTTGTCAATTTTGACCCATCAGCGTTTGTCAATTTTGACCTAAAGTGGGGGGAAAAACAACCAGCAGATTGGGACATTTGCTGGTGTTTGATTTTCACTCCTGTCTTGTTACTTTGGTCCCATTTGGTGTAACTGTGAACTGCAGAGGAAATGTGGGAAGAGAGGCAAATCTACCTCCTGGTCCAACACTCGGGTGACACGGTCATGTTCAAAAGAACCCAAGCGCCCACCCACGACAGGGAGCAAAAGCAAAATAAAGAGAATGTGTGAATACACTTCCAAGATGCCACGCTGATATAAAATCCCCAGAAAAGACCACATCTATAGTTGTTATCTCACCCTGCAATGCTGTCACATCACCTCTCCCAGAGGGAAAATCAGGTCTCTGTGGAAAGAGTCCAAATGATGGAGAGGCTCCCAATCAGCCATGGAAAATTACTGCCCTGGCTAAATTGTCTCCCAGCAAACCAGTGAGAAGGAGGGTACAAACCCCTCAGCTCAGATGGTACTTACCTGTGAACTGCAGAACTCCACCAACACAACTACTATCGCTCCAAAAGGATGAGCAACTCAAGGGGCAAAACCTGCCAGAGGAAACCCCAATTTCTTATAAAAGTTCTTGCACATCAAGGAAATTCAAGACCAGTAAATTCTGCTTGTGCCCTGGAGACTTTGTTAGAGGAACCAGTGGGTGCATCAGTAAATATGGGTCACCCAACACTGTCAGCCAGTAGATAAGGGTGATCCAATTTGACAGACTCGCTTCAAAGGGTTCTTGTCAAAATCCACCCTCAAAGGTTCCCAAAGAACCAAAGCGGTGTTGGGATAAGAAGGAAAGTCATCTTGAAGCCCACCAGGTGGGGGAGGAGAAAGGGTTTCGTTTTCATGAAGAAAGGAGGCTACCAAGAAGCCCCATAGATATCTTTGTCAAGACCTTGGCTGCTCAGAAATGCCCTGGAAGAGGAGGAAAATGACAAACTTGGTCACCAAGGCTAAATTTAGTCTTCTCAAAGCTGAAGCTGAGAAGTGCAGGAGGAAAGTGGGCAAGGAAGTGGGCAGGTGAAACTCAACCTTGGTGAAAGCAAGCTGATCTGGAATCCTGCAAGTGATATTCAGGTCAAGCATCTCGAAACGGAGGAGGCAAAGCTTGGGAGGTTGGGAGGAAGGGTACAAGGAAGATGAGATGTTGCAAATGGCTTTGTGAAGAGGAGAAACCAACCCTGTTAGGACTCCTCAGGAAAGGAACCAGACAACAGAGTGAGGACATGATAAAAGCCTATAAAACCATCGGGCCTGTGGAGCAGTGGGAAAGGCAATGGTTATTCACTGTTTCTCACTTTGCAAGGGTTTACGTGAGTAAAAAGCAACAAAAGGTTCTGTTTCATCCACCATAAAGTGTGAAAGCACTGCAAAAGGCACTGAATTCGGGGAAGACACAGCCATCAGCAGCTATTGAGCCAGAGAGCCAACAGGCACATCCTAGGTGGAGAAATCCCAGCAGCACAGACCTGGGCAGCAGGGAAAGGACCATGTAGATATCCTGTGGCTTTAACAATTCTTTTTTCTCAATTATCGGTGCTGGCTGTAGATGCCAAGGGAAAACAACCCACTACTTCCACACTGCCCACTCTCTTGGGGTTCAGGAGCGACTGCAAAGCCAGCTTTGTGCTACCCAGGCCACCATTCAGGGATGCATCCCGCATCCATGTGTCCCTTTGGGAGTGGTTGAGACCCTCTGCTCCCTCAGGCACTGGAGGAGGGGATACCCCAGGGCAGCCCCCTCCTAGTGCCAGAGCTTCTTAACAGCCAGCCAGAAACTCCTCCTTTCCAAATGCCAACCCTCCGTGCTGTCAGACCCTTCAGACCCAAGACACTTGCCAAGATTCCCTTCAGCTTCACAGGCCAGCCAGCAATTTTCACAGGGAGGCAAAGGACTATTTATATCCATCATGGACTGGCAGGGAAGGAAATGGCTGGCCACTCCAGCCCATCTGCCAGGCACTTAGCAGAACATCAGAGCATATCCTATAGGGGAGGTCAGGCAGTGGTTGTGGGACCAGAGGGGGCTGTGGGGGGATGCTCTACAGTGATGACACGGGCTGTACCTCAAGGGTGTGCTTCAGCTCACTCCTACACACTCACCTGTGTAGGAACTCACTGTGCCAAGGCAAAGAGGTCAGGAAAATCAGGTGTTATCCTGGCGTTTCTGTGCTCAGCACAGGGAACAAGCACAGCTACCTGTTCCTCATCTCCCTGGGGGCAGAGCCACGACCTGTTGGTTTTCTGAGGTGGCCCTCCCAGGGAATGAAACAGGACCAAAACAACCTTGTCTGCTCTCCTATCCACAGCTAGGCCAAGAGGTGATCCTCCTCTTCCTCCCACTTGCCCTGGAGAGAACAACGCTGGCCTTGGGTAAAGGGATGGAGATGGCAGGTATGGGCCGCATCATAAACTCTTCGTTGGTTAGGACCTCTTACATGATTTCAAGCTTCATTTTCAGGTTTGTGGGGAGGCTTTGAAAGATGGAAAAGGCAGAATGGAAAAAAAAAAAAAAGAAGAAAGATGTAGAAGGGAAAAAAGTTAACCATGCATTTCAAATTTATCACTCTTGAAAGAAGAGCTTGTCAAGACAGCCAGAGACCAGCCAGTGCACAGTGATCAATGGGAAGACTTTTGGGTCTAGTCAAGCTTCTTTGAGATTTACAGGAACTGAACAGAGGCATAAATCTGTCGCCGCCTGATGAAAATGGAGGTAATTAAATTTGCAGGTGTATATAATTGTCATATTGATGATCTGCATAAATCAGTGGAGCCAGCAGAGGCACAAAGCACACACTGGGCACAGAGGAGCTGTTTGCCCACCTGCCTGGCCAGGAGAGAGGGCTGGTGGGTGCAGGACACAGCCCTGGGGCACCCACCTCACCCACACAGCTCTGCACATCACCACAACTTCCTCCTCCACAAGAGACTTTCTCCAACTGCCCTCACAGGCAGCAAAAGCAGCAGGACCCTCTGCCCCTTCCAGTTACCTGCAGCCTCATCCTGGCCTCTGCAAAATCTCCTGTGACTACAGAAGGGTGAAGACAGGACCACAAGCATTGAGAAGCCCAACCATGGACATCGTGGGGGGTTCTTTGCAGCGGCTTTGAAGCTCTGAGCCCAGGTGCAAGTGGGGCACTGACTCGATCTTTTAGCAACACCTTTTTTTTTTTTTTTTTTCATTTTTTTTTCAATTTTATTTTAACCTTTGTTATTTTGGGAACTTTGAAGCCTAAGCTGCTCCGAGGCAGCCGCCTTTGTAGGAAGGACAGAAAGTGCAGAGTGGGGATTTGAAAGAGGGAGAGAAACAGGGAGGGGAGGAAATGGTGCTTCACAGCGGAGGTCTGCACCAGCTCTTTCACAGCTTCTCCCACATCCCAACAAACCCACCCAGCTGAGAGGCAGCTGAGGCTCTACAGGAAACCTGGATGAAAAATGACCATGGAGGATTTTCCACTTCTCCAACACTTTGAACCAGAGAAACCTCAAAGGCCTTTGGAGAGCTGCACACAAACCTTCTCCCCCTGTCCTAATGTCCAAACAGGACATCCCAACAAACCCACCCAGCTGAGAGGCAGCTGGGGCTCTACAGGAAATCTGGATGCAAAATGACCATGGAGCCGTCCGCTTCTCCAACACTGTGAACCAGAGAAACCTCAAAGGCCTTTGGAGAGCTGCACACAAACCTTCTCTCCCCATCCCAAAGTCCCAGCGGGACATCCCTGAGTCCCCAGGATGGGTGCAGAGCATCCTCTCCAGCCACCACCACCCAGCCCAGCTTGGTGCCATGGGGATCCATTTCTTCCTGCCATGCCACCAGGGACAGGAACATGAGGGAAGGCTTTCCTGTCCCCTTCCCCAGCCAAGGCCCTTCACACGTGTGCACAGGCCGGCTTCGCATCCCGAGCTGAGCACCACAAACGTGCGGCAACTGGATAATTAAAAATTAAGGAAGAGCTTCTGCATTGCAGTCCAAATTATGTAACACTGCTCTTGAGTTTCAGCACCCATCAGCTTTAGTGCCCTCACACAGCAGCAGTATAGCCCTGCCTGTATTTACCTGCCTGGCTTGTCACATAGGGCTCCCTTGGCAGTGGGAAGTGGGAACCCAACCTCACAACCACAGGCGGAAAGTTCCCTTGCATTTGTGTGGGAAAGGGAAGGAAGGAAAACCTACTCAATTCTCTTGGTCCAGTGGTCTCTGAAATTGGAGATGGCCAGGAAAAAGGGCATGGAGTTGGGGTGCTTCAGCCCAGCCAAGCACAAAAGAGTTGCCCTAGCCAGGATAGCACTCCCATGATCATGACCAGGGAGTTTCTAAGCAAGGGGCTGCTGTCTCTGACTCCTGCACCAGAGAAGCAGGAGCCCATTTTAGCAAAGAAAATCAAATCAAGGTGAGGAGTCAGCTGCATTTTCAGTATCTCAAGAGCGAAGAGCCCTGCTGGACTCTGTGCACCAGTAACTGCAAACTCCTGCATTTACAGCAACATCTTTGCCTTAACCCTGCCAGTTCTGGCTGCTACTGAGTCCAGGGCTCAGCAGGCCAGCCAGCCACTTCCTCCTGCCGTTTCCTCCTGGCATTTCCTCCCTTTCTCGGCCAGAAACCCACTGACTACACAGCCATGTCTCTTGCAGGGCTATTCCCAGGACCTGGATGCTGCCACCTGGTGTGAAACCAGCCATTGGTTCCTGCTGGGATTCACTGCAAGGACCACTTCACTGTGTGCAGTGGCTTCAAGAAGCCACCGAAGATGCTGTGGCTCCCACCCACAGTGAGTGGCTCTGTCACCACTGCTCCTAATGCCCCTTAGCTCCCGTGTGGCTCCTGCAGTTATTTGCTCCCCTCCTCACAGTCCTTCCTTTCCTGCCCTCCCTCCACTGCCCTGGTACTCCCCTGTTGCTTGGCACGGTGGTTTCACATCCACACTGCCTTTCATCCCCAACATGAGAAAGCTGGGAAGACCCAGCCCTGAGCTTTAGTTACAAGGAGGTCAGACCCATTCCAGGTTTCCCGTGCCACCCCCATGCCATGGGGAGATGATCACCACCCCCCAGGAACCTCCACATCCTCCACCAGCCCCAGCTCCTGCAGGACACCCCTTCCTCCCAGTTTGTGCCACGGCATGGATGGACTGTGGGGGCATGCCGGGGCTGGGGCTGAGTCCTCCAGGGTGAACCAGAGACGTGCCTTACTCTGCAAGCACAAAAAGGCAGAAACACGACAATAAAAGCCATGGAAGCCGGCCCAAGTCCAAGGCTGACTCTCCTCCCACCATCCATGGAGGGAGCTGAGCTCTTTCTCCTGCCCTCTGTGGTGGTTTAGCATGAATGTGAAAAGGTTTTTTTCCTAAAGAAGTTCTAGCACGGATTGACAGCTTGGCTGACAAACAGGAGTGTTGTATACAGCTCTGGAAACCAGTCTCAAATCAAAAGTCCCAGGTGATCCGGCCCTCTTTCCTTTGCTGGCTGGCACGGAGCTGACATCACCTCGTGAGTCAGAAGTTCAGGCTGGGCCCCTGGGGCCAGGCCTCGGTGGGGACACTGCCTGTGGGACAGTGGCCAGGGCCAGCCATGTCCCCTCTGTCCCCTGACAGTGTCCCCTTTCTCCCCCAGCAGTGTCCCCTCTCTCCCCAGCAGTGTCCCCTCTGTCCCCCGGCAGTGTCCCCTCTGTCCCCAGCAGTGTCCCCCAGCAGTGTCCCCTCTGTCCCCAGCAGTGTCCCCTCTGCTCCCTGGCAGCGTCCCCTCTGTCCCCAGCAGTGCCCCCTCTGTCCCCAGCAGTGTCCCCCAGCAGTGTCCCCTCTGTCCCAGCAGTGTCCCCTCTGTCCCCAGCACTGTCCCCTCTGTCCCCAGCAGTGTCCCCTCTGTCCCAGCAGTGTCCCCTCTGTCCCCAGCAGTGTCCCCCAGCAGTGTCCCCAGCAGTGTCCCCAGCAGTGTCCCCAGCAGTGTCCACTCTGTCCCCAGCAGTGTCCCCTCTGTCCCCAGCAGTGTCCCCAGTAGTGTCCCCCAGCAGTGTCCCCAGCAGTGTCCCCTCTGTCCCCAGCAGTGTCCCCAGCAGTGTCCCCAGCAGTGTCCCCAGCAGTGTCCCCTCTGTCTCCAGCAGTGTCCCCCAGCAGTGTCCCCTCTGTCCCCAGCCCCTCCCATGGGGACAGGAGGAGGATGGCAGGTCGCAGTGCTGGCCCTGCCCCAGGGGCTGTGGTGGCCGTGCTCTGGCCTTGGCTGCTGGAGCCTCTGGTCTGAGGGAGGAGAGACTTTGGAGAACTTTTCTCCGGAGCTCCAGGGAGCTGATCCGAGTTTGAGTTGCTTTAGATCTGACCAGGATGGATGAGGGTTGTCCATCAGCGTTCCTGAGCAGCTCCTCTCCCCCTTCCTCCCCCACCATCACTTGTGGCCTTGAAGCTCCAGGAGTCAGCTGGAGAGGAGAAAAAAGACTCTGGGCAAAGGCTTTAACCCTTTTCCCTCCTCCATGGAAGACAGATTTGAAATGTAGAGAGACAAAGTCAGTGAAAGAACTGAGAAAGACTATTGGAACATGAGAAGGAGGAAGGGGACATTTCTGACCGGACTTCTCTGGATGTGAATTATGGGGAAATGGACTGTTTTTGTAATGTCCTAGTGCTGCCTGGGGGAATGCAGGTTCTAGCCAAAGGGTTGTGTATATTGATATACATGGAGTTTAATTGAGAATTTTGAATAGAACACGTCCCCAGCTCCTGGGAAAGAACAAGGAGGTCTCTATTTCTATTGAGACAGAGGCAATTTTAGAGATAGAAGAAGAGAATCCCTGTTTTGTACTAGAAAAGCATTCTTAAAATGACACTCCAAACATGCAGAGGCCCATAAGCAGCTTGGGAAACTGTTATATGGGTGGGACTGCACAGAATCTGCAGAATTCCAGGCTGTTGCAGATTTGTGACACTGAGAGCCACCAAACCTTTTCTTCTGGCGTGTTCTCCATAACTCTGGAGAGGCTCCTCTCCCAAGGTGATGCAGGATCGTGTTTAAATGGTGGCAACTGACTGAAAATCATAGTTATCTCCCTGTGTTGAGTGGGAAAGTGAACAGTTTGGGGGGGGGCAAAGGTGTTTGAATGTCTCATTTTTTTCTTTCTCTCTTTCCTTAGTGTATGTTAATAAAATCTATCTGTTTTTACTTTAAAGTTGTGTCTGTTTCGCCTTTTGTCCCAAAATCCCATCTCCCACTTAGTAAGCAAAATTTGGCGAACGTGAAACCACCACACCCACCAAGTCTGAGCACACCACGACCACAGCAAACCCAGAAGAGAGCAGCTCCTGCCGAAAAACTAAAAATATTTGTTTGCTTTTCCCCTCGAAGGATGTTTCAGGCACTGCCTTGCTTGCAGAGGCTTGGACACACATCTCCGGCCACTGAAGTGGCACCCTGGCATGAGCTGGGATGAGATCCTTGTAGCTCATAGACCAGCAGAGACATTAATAATTCCCCCTAGATTGCCAGGCCATACATCTCGTGTCTGCAGAGACAAACTCCCGGCTTGCCCCCTTGGCCAGCAGGAAAGCCAGCAAGGCTTTCCTTTCCAAGGCAGCATGACAGCTCTCAAGTCTCCTCGCTGCTCCTCTCCAGAGCTCTCCCAAAGAGGCAAGAGACAGAGCCCAGCTATTTCTGGCTCAGCAATTCGGGAAAGGTTGGGAGGTGCAGCACTGGGATGGCAGAACAGCACAACCACCACTGGGAAAGCTGTGCCCAGGGGAGCTTGGGGCCAGCCCAAGGCAGTGGGAGGCACGGCAGCCTTTGCAGTCCAAACAGGAGACTTCCCAGAGGCTGCAGACACTGGGGACATCATTAGGGGAGCAAATGGGCCGAGAGCACAGCAGCCATTTACAGACCCTGCGGCCACTGCTGCACAGTAGAGGCTGGCAAGAAAATTTGGGAGTGGGACGTCTCTCCCACCAAGCATCCCCCTTCCCTACCAGCCAGCCGGCTCGCCTCATCCACACAGCAGCCTTCCTGCCATGCTGCTGCCCTTCCTGCAGGAGAAAGGGCACTGCCTCCTCCTGCCACCCTGGTAAGGACAAGCCCCCCCCGACCCACGCTGGAGCCACCCATCCCCACGCTGGAGCTGCCACCTGCGGTGCTTTTCCCAATCCTCACCCCTCCTGCAGCGCCCTGACCCCTCCACTCATCCTACCCCCTCCCAGACACTCCATACGTGTAGAAAGGGTCTTTAAACCCATCAAGCCATTTCTACTAAAAAACTCCCCTGCTTCTTCCCCTGTGTTGGAGGAACCCCACTAGAGGAGGGTGTTTGGTGGCTGTGGGGCAGTGACACCGGGAAGTTCCGGGCGCTGCCAGCCCGGTAATCTGGTTCCCAGCACCATACCCTCACTCTCTCACTCCCCTTGGGATGCCAAATTAATTGCCTTGTCTCTTGCAGCTTTTAGCCGGAACAAATAAAAGAAAAAGGGGGGTTGCCAAAACCCATTATAAGGTCTACAGTTCCTCTGAGCTACAAGGGCTGCTTTAAATTTGGGGTTTTTTGTTTTTTTGGTTTTTTTTTTCCTTTCTTTCTTTTTTTTTTTTTTTTTTTTAATTTGAAGGAGGTTTCCATGGTAACTGTCTCCCATCACACAAGAGCCTGTCCCGGGGATATTTCGGGGTTGCTAATATCTGCCTTCCCAGGCAGCCACGATGTTGTGACGGTGACATGGCAGCTGGGTTTTTTGGCAGGGGAGGAGGGCAGGGGTGCAGCAGGGAGGAAAAGGAGGCGCCACTCCCAAAAAACAAGGTCAAGGCCTCCATCCCAAAGGGCTCTGGCAAACAGGCTATGGTTTTCCTTGGACCACTGACCTGATTTGGGAAGCACTCACAGGGTAACACAGCCCTCACTGGGCCAAGCAGCTGTGACGTGCCCGACTAAGAGCATTGGCACCTTCTGCCACCTTGTCCTGCCCTTCATCCAGCCCTTAGGAAGAAATCCTTCCCCATGAAGGTGGGGAGGCCCTGGCACAGGGTGCCCAGAGAAGCTGTGACTGCCCCTGGATCCCTGGAAGTGGGATCCAAGTGGGATTCCAAGGCCAGGCTGGATGGAGCTTGGAGCAGCCTGGGACAGTGGAAGGTGTCCCTGCCCATGGCAGGGGGTGGAACGAGATGAGCATTAAGGTCCCTTCCAACCCAAACCACTCTACAGTTCTGGGATTCCCCAATCTCATTCCTCCACCAGGTTAGTTTTCAGCTGGATCAGCTCCCTGTAGGAGCAAAGCCAGCTCTCTGCATCTCACAAGCTGCTTGCTCTGCTATGCTCGTTAGTCATCCTAATGACTGAGATGCCTCAGAGCTGGCCAGAAAAGGGGCTGTGTCCCCTCTCGCATGGGGGCTGTGGACCCCAAATTCTGTGACCCATGAGCCACCACCAGCTCGAGGGTCCCTAAAGGATCCCTGCTTCCCTTTGAATATGAACGTTTTAAAAAGTCCCTGCCCACCTCCCAGTGGATCTCAGGCTCTGCAGGCACGAGCCACGGAGGGAAGAGGCTCAGATTCCTTCCTCAGCCCATCACCAGCCAACGAGACCCCGGAGCAAAGCAAAGTGTGGGGTCAGCTTAACCACATGCCACACCAGGCTCCAAAGAGCCCAGCACCAGGGGAGCATCCATCCCAAGGACCCCCAGCTGCAGGGCAGGAAACAGGGTCAGAAATACCAACACGGCCCACGGGAGCAGGGCATCAGCCTCTGGGTGATTTCTCAGCAAAAAGCTGCAGTGGGACAGACGGAACTTGGCAATCAAAAATCTTCCCTTATCTAGACAAATTCCCCAGCTGCTGTTTGGGGTGAGCCACCGGCCACAGCTGCAGAGATGCCAGAGCCCAGCAATTTGCAAGTAAAAGGACAACCAGACTTAAATGACAGAGCTGTCATCATCCAGGCACTGCCTTAATCCCACCAGGCAAAAATTCCTTCATTGGAAAGACTGCTCTGCAGCAAGGCTCCAAGAGATGATTTCAATCTCCTTTTAGCTGGCTGAGAGACCGTGAAAAAAATAAAACATAATAGAATATAAAATTAAACAGAATGAAACAAAATAGAACGGCATTTAAGACCACAGAGGAGCATAAAAGAAAGTAAAATAAAATAAAATAAAATATGGGATGCAGCCCAGAAGCAAATGCCACTGGCATGTGGAGAGGTGGGCAGAGGTGAGACAGTGACATTAGGGCTGCCCAAAGGTCCCCTCCAGCAGTAGAACCACAGCCAATTCCAGAGGTGTAAAACCTACCAGAAACCTTTGGGGGTGTTTGAGGAGCGCCCATATGGGCAGCTCAAGCCCCAAAACAGGGACAGGTCACAGGGCAGGAACAGGACCAAGCCTGAGCATCCCTGACTGGACATGGGTTGAGACATCCAGGATGAGAGACAAAACAGGGCACCAGGAGCCCCCTTGGCTGACTGCTGGTTCCCTGCCCACCCTGCCAGACCCTGACACCCTCCTGGAAAGGTGAAGCAGCCCCACATCCCAGTCCCCACACTGCTTTCTGGGTCAGCGAGATCCCCTCCCAGCCCCGCTGCCACTGGAGCCAGCTGGATGCACTGTTGCTGTGGCAACGGGTTCCCGGAGACCAAATCCTTATTTCTTACTTTTTTTTTTCCCCTTGGTTAAGGAAAAAAAAAAATATACAAGAGGCCCTGTATATCCTCCATGTCACTGGAATGCCCGTGCTCGGCAAGAGAGTGAGTCTGCGATGGGCACAGCACGGGGACAAGGCGTCTGTGAGGACGGGGATGAGCACACTGTGCCTCCCTCCTGAGCCCCCATCACCCCCAGTCTGGCCACAGCAGACTCCCTGCAGCCTTCCTGCAGCATTTCCCACCCCACCACGAGGTTTAAGGGTGGCCCCTGCTCTTAGCTGAGGTTGGTGCTGGGCTCCATTGCCTGGAAGAGGGAATGGTACAGGCATGGGGTGTCCCCGGTGCTTCGGTGGCTCTGAGCAGGTCACCTCACTCCAGGCTCTGGACTCAGCTGGAAAAGGGATGTGGTCACGCTGTGTGGCCAAGAGGAGGAGCTGGAATGGGGTGCCACCAGCAGTTTTTACCCAATTATTAGATGAGGTATTAGATATTTCTATTAAACAAGCATGTCCTGCCCCACCAGGTGCTCCAGGGCAGGGCCAGGGTAGGATGCATCCCCTTGATAGATCCTTCTCTGCTTTGCTGGAAACTCTGGAGGCCCCCCAGCCTTGGGGACAAACATCTGACACAGCAGATCAGACACCCAGCAGCACTCTGGGTGCTACAACGATGTTCCACCACCAGCAGCAACCACTCCAGGAGGATGTAGCAAGAACGTGGCACTCCTGGATTTTCGGCAGGCATACACTCCAAGCATCCATCTCAAATGCATGGAAACTGGGGCTCAGACACCAGCCAGGTGTTCAGCTGCTGGCAGCAGGGAGAAATTCAGTGAATGCCCCTGCCAGGATGGGGGTTGCTAAGGGACAGGAGGGCAGCTGAGATGGGGTGTTTTGGGTTCCCTTCCTCACCACAGCACCTGAGACCTCCCCAGGTGAATCCCCCAGCTGCCCTCCAAGCCACCCAGCAGGAAGATGACAGCAGCTGTCCCCTTGCTGGGCCTGCCAGAGCACAGATCACACCAGTGGGTTTCAGAGCATGTGACAGTGTCCAGGATCAAAGCCAAGTTCAATTAATGGCTCACAATCTTATTAGAGAAATTATTTCAGGATCTCGAGTAAAAGTCCGATATATCCACTCCATTCCATTAGTCAGGCTCATTTAGTAATTCAATCAATCTAAGCGAGGCAATTGAGCTCCCCTGGTATAATTTAACTTAGTTATTCTCTAGGTACTTTAGAATTTCTTAATATTTGCTTCATTATTTCACCATTACACCTATTCCCAGACGCAAGGTTCACACTGTGGGCCCCACGGTGGAGTCAGCCCTGTTGCAGTGCTCTGCTCTCATGGGATGGTGACATATGATGGAAGGGGATCTCTGGTGGTGATGATCCTGGGAATTAAGTCAAGCCAGGGAATGGCACCACAACACCCCAAGAACTGCCTCCCACCACGAAGAGCTGGGACCAAAGAGCCGCCCTGTGTGCCAACAGCTTTGGGACCCACAGCCAGCACCCAGATGCAGGTGAGAGGAACAAAGCTCAACAGGACGCTCTTCTCACTTGACATGGAACTAGAAAAAAGTACAGGATAATGCAACCCTGCAGCCCCTCAGCTCCTGGTTCCCTCCTCCAGGGCCTTTTAGGAGCTGGGGGTTGAGGACAGAGCCTGAGGACACCATCTCCAGCAGTCCACAGCAGCAGGGAGATGTGTGGAACGAGCATGAGAGCTGACGGGTGTCACATCTGGCCAGAGCCGGGGCGGGCGGGCGCTCCGGTGGCCGTCACCCCGATTAGCAGCAGCCACATCCCACCCTGATCTGTCTCACAGCCCTGCAAACCCCCTCTCTGCAATCCCGTTATTAACCCAGGGAAGTCAGGGCCAGAGCCTCCAGCAGTAGAGCCAAGAGCTTAGCTAGGATTTAGCAAAAAAAAAAAAAAATTGATTAGATATTTCGGGGAGATATTCAAGAGCAGTTAAATATGCCCAGCTCATCGGTGCCTTTGAAAAATCTCACCCCTCTAAAAAATTAGAATTGATTTTGTATTTAAAAAGGAATCTATTTAATTTAAAAGTAAGATAATTTGAAATCATGACAGCTTGTATTAAGGCTGGAGTTTATGATAATCTATTAAAGTCATTGAAGTTAAGAACCATCTCCCACCCTCTGCTGCTGAGGCACCCAGGAGGGCAGTGGGGAGTGGGAAGTGGGGAGGTGAGGGGCTGCACTGCCCTATTTCAGAGCACACCGACTGGGCTGGGAACCTGGAGAGGCAGAAGCAGCTCCTTCAGCTCCTCCACATCGAAGAAAAAGAAATACCAGCATGCAAGAAACCATCCAGTATTTCAAGATCTTGAAATATCTGGCACCCAGAAAGCACAAGTTCAACCCGTCAGCTCTGCTTTCTCATTTCTCAAGTCGATTTTACACTCGAAAAGGTATTTCAAGACTTTACTTTTCAAACATTTATTGCATTACGGAGAAGGCGAAGGAGTCAAAGACACCGTCTTCGGCGCGGCTTTTAATTGCATCACAAATCTCTGTCAAGCCCAAGGGGCTGAGCGAAGCCAGGATGCTCATAAATACCCCTCGTGCTGCTTTATAACCTGCAAAGGATGGGGCCCAAAAAAATTAGCAGCCTGCAGGAGTGTGAATCCAGTTAATGACATATCAAATGTGGCTGGATGCTGCCGAGCCAAGCAGTGAGGGAGAAGGGGGTGTGAAGGCGAGCAGACAGGGAATACTGAGCTGCAAATTAGCATTTCTTAATGGCCACCAACCAGCAAAACGCTTCCTCCCTTCAGGAAAAAAATACAACTAACGCAACAAACACAAAACGAGACGAAAGGCCACCATTCCAAAATGAAGGTTTGCTTGATTGAAAGCAGGATGAAAGCAGGATGGAAGCAGGTGGTACTAAATGCAGGCAGCCCGGTGCGCAGCAAGCGGCCCCATCCCAGCTCTCACACCCTCAGCACTTCCCAAAAACTGAGGAGGTGGGAGAAAACCCGACAGGAAAATGGGGAGATGGTGTTGGAGTCCCTTTGGGGACAAACATATAAACCACTGTGGGGTTTATGGTGAGAGCCCTGAGCTGCTCCCCAGCAAATGCAGGCAGTGAGGCAGCACATACAGAAGAAGGCGGCCAGTGCAATTAAAACTTGCTCCACTCATTGGCAAAAAGCTGTAGAGCCTTGTCCAAGCATGTCACCTCCTCTTAGAGCAGATGTCATAACCCCACAGACAGCCCATCTGCTTTTGGAGGAACAGAGGAACCAGGCCCCTGTGTTTGGGAGACCAGAGCACCAAGGCACCCACAGCTGTCTCTGGCAGCGGGATGGACGCAGCAGGGAGGGTGAGACCCAGAAAAGGTGCATGGAAAGCAGGCAGCAAGCACTGCCTCGCCCTCTTGTGTAAAGATAAATATAAAGCTCATTTATATTTAAATAAATAAGTTTAAAAATAAACTTATGTTACTGGAGCTTCCCATTAGGGGTTATCAGGGCTCAGGAGTCACAGCTATTTTTGCCCAGTTCAACATCTCCCCCCAGCACTTCAGCTTTAATAAGCACCATATGTGGCTCTCCAAAGACCCCAGCACATCCTCAGTTGGGAGAAAAATCCATGCATCCATCAGTGGGATGCCACTGTGGCACGGAGGCTTCCCCAAGGCAGGGGAACCACACATGCCAGTGTCCACGGAAACTAGCCAAGCTCAAAAGCCCTTGAAAATTACTTAGGAGGAATTTGAGGGAGACTGGAGGCGGATGATACTCCACCATCCTTGGGCTCCCTGATCCAGACTCTCTCCCAGCTGCTCCCCTCACTAACCCCCCGACTGTAGCCACCTACCCGCATGCTCACACCCTCTCTGAGGGGAAATTGAGGCATGGGGAGATCCCCCCCAAGGGAGCCAAGGTGCCACTGCCACGAGCCTCTGTGAAGCACTTCATGGTGCTTCCAGCCCAAGCCCAGGCCCTTTCTGATCAGGGGCATCACCTGGGAATGGCCCAAGCCTGTCAGCCAGGGTGGGGGCTTACCTTTCCTTGGGAACCCCTTCCCTGTGCACAAGCCCTAGATCTGGAAAACACCAGAGCAGAAGAAGAAGCTGCCCAGCTCCCCCTGGTTCAGACACTGAACCAGACCAGGCTCAGCAGGTGGGTGGGGATTATCCCCCACTCCAAAATATTTATTATATATTCAAACTCAGTGAGGTGGGTGCAATTAAAGGGTCTGGTGTTTGCCACGGATGGTGCAAGCCACACTGTGTGAAGCCACACTTCTGGAAAGATGCTCAAACACACCCTCCACTCCCTGCACGAGGGCTTGTGAAAACACAGCCACTCACACCAGCTCCAGGCATCAACCTGACACAGCCATGACCCCAGCAAGTGTGCAGTGACAGCACTGATGGTCTTGGGTTTTTGGGCAGGGGAACCTCCAGACCCAGGGGTTGCAGCCTCTGAGTTGCCAAGTCTGGGTCTTGCAAGACTTCTGTGCATTTCAGAGGTTCTGCCATGCAAAAGCAGTGTCCAGGCTAATAGCGGTGGTAGTAGTAGCAGCAATAACAATAATAATAACAATAAAAATTATAATAATAAAAACAACACCCCCCACATGGTAAAACAGCACAAAACAGTAATGCCCACAGATGGCAAAGTGGCCATGCCAGCCTCAGGGCAAGCCCTTGTCTCACAGCAGAGAGGAAGATGTAACGTGACATCTCTCTGAAGTCACCAAGCCAAAACCCTGGCAAACAGGGGTGTTTGCCAAAACACAAGGTGTCCCTCTTGCCAGCCCAGCCCCAGTATTCCAGGCAGGAAGACTTGAACTGGGTTTCCTCTGTGTCTCCACAGCTCAAACCCCTGCATGCTGGGGGTTGGCACAGCACCGCGCACGGTCATGTTTTTGGGGGATCAATGTCCCAAGCCGCAGTGCCCCAGAGAGCTTGGCCAGTACCAGGACATCAGGGTGCACTGGCACAGGGCTTGTCATCCTTCTATTTGCCTGGCAGCAGAGAGTAGAGGCAAAAGCAAAGCCCTGCCAGGCATCATCAGAGCAGTGGGGGCTGCCAGGGCAGGCAGCTTCTTTCCTATGCTGCCCAGTGTGTGGTACCTCATAAATTTGAAAAATCCCTGAGGAAAACCCTACAGTATGGGCTGGGGTCATGCCCAGGAGCCTCCTCCAGGATCCCCACCCAGGAGCTCCCTGCTGGCAGCACCCGAGGTCCTGGGGCCCCATCGGGGTCTGGCTCCACGGGAGTGGGTCCGAGGGGTCAGGGGACAAGCACTCGGGTGGCCTCGGGGACACCAAAGCGGCGGGGGCTGGCGGCCATGCGTCCCCCGGCATCCGCAGCGCCGCTGCCTTGTTGCCACAGCAACGCTCCCGGGCCTCCGCCGCAGCATCCCGCAGCACGGGGCTTGGACCGGGAGACGGGGACACACCACAGCGCGCTGCTCCTCCTCACACGGCCCCTGGACTCCGGATAAACACCCCTGGCTGTCCCCACATCCCCTCCCCACGGCATCAGCAGCCCCTGTCTCTGCCTTTCACCCGGGAGAAGGGGGTGCCCACACAGCAGCCAGTGCTGCCCCAAGCCCACCCAGCAAGAATAACTTGGGGGTTTGAGCACGTGGAGGGGTCCATAGCCCATGGAAGTGATGAATTTCTGGGGAAAAAAAAAACCCAGTCTGGGGTCACTGCTATACACAAGGGTGGTACAGCGGGGCAATGTCACAACAAGCAACACACCAGGACCTCATTTTTGGGCCAACATCCAAACAAGGGTGGCATTTTGAGAACTTCATGGGACACCCAAGGTGCAGCTGGAGAAGCAACAGATGGACAAGGCTTGCAGGAGGTGACACAGCTGCTGTCAGGCTGCTAGGGAAGTGATGGTGGCATTTGCCCAGGGCAGGATGTTATGTGTGGGCAAGGAACTGCCATTCTGCACCAATGTCACCAAAAATGAAACATCTCAGTGACTTGCTCCAGGTGGTGAGGAGGGAAACGGGGCCCTGCATACAAGAGGTGGAGGCCTCGTTCGGCATAAACAAAGGAGCAAATCGTTGGCTTTTTTTTTTTTTTTTTTTGGGTGGAAAAAACCTTAAGGAGCCCATGAGATAAGGGCAGCTAAGCCTCACCCAAGTGGATGAAGAGCAGTTGGGAACCACCCAGACCATGCGAATAGGCCAGAGCCTAAAACCTGGGGGCAGAAGCGCTGGAGGCAGCACACGCAGGCAAGGATGGGATATGCTGGGCAGCAGAGTATTTTTCCATCAGGCTGCAGGAAAGGTGACTCCCTGCTCAGGGGCAGACAAAGCAGAAACCCTCAGGCTGGGAGCAGACACTGCGGGCCCCCCGCCAGCGCAAGCCGCCGGTGGCCATCGATCGAGCAGGGGACGAGCCCCGCGGGTGCCAACCCGGGCATGCACGGAGCACGCCCGGCCTGCGGCACCTGCGGCCGTGATGCTGCAGCGGGTGAAGCGGCCCCGGCGCCGAGATGCTGCAGCGGGTGAAGCGGCCCCGGCGCCGAGCCGCCGCAGGGCGCCCGCCCGCCGGTGCGGCAGGGAGGAGCCCCGCCGCCGGGGATGCTCGGGGCCCCGCCGCGCTCCCGCAGGCTCACCCAGCACGAAGTAGGGCAGCTCCGTGTTCTCCAGGTCATCCACCACCACCATCTCGCCGGGGAAATCGTTGCGGACCGAGAAGAGCAGCTTGGGCTCGGCGGCCGAAGGGCCGTGCATGATGCTGAGGTCGTTCTCCCGCAGGAAGGGCAGCGCCGACACCGTGATGCTCTTCAGCTTGCACTCCAGCTCCTTGGCCGCCGCCTCCGCCGCCGCCTCGGCGGGGCCGCTGCCCGCGGCCAGGCAGCAGCCGGCCAGCAGCGAGCACAGCCCGGCCAAAGCCATCTTGGAGCCCCGCGCCGCGCTCCCGGCGCCGGGCGGGAGGCGGCGGCGAGGGGCGGGGACCGCGGGCCGGCGCCTCCCCGTGCGGCGCGGCTCGGCGCGGCTCGGCACGGCTCGCTTTCCCCGGCCCCCCGCCTCTCCTGTCCTCCTCTTCCCCCGTTTCCATCCCCCCATCCTCGGGAAACCGGGAGAACTGCGGAGCGATGCGGCGCCGGGACTGCGCGGACTCCTTCCGCGCTGAGGATAGCGCGCAGGTACCACCAGGATAAATGACAGAACTCCAGAATCCCGCACCTCCGAAACCCCGGGCTTCAAAAATCCCAGGGGAAGTCCCACGAGATGTCATGGAAGCCAAAGCCCCCGAAGTCACCGACCTCCAAAATCCCAGAAAAAGTCACAGAGGGACCTCCAAAATAAGTCCCAGGAGAAGTCATGGGCCCCAAAGCCCCAGAAGAAGTCACCGATCTCTGAATTCCCCAAGTCCATATTAAATATATATCATTGTCTGTAAATGTGAATGTGTGTATACATACATACGTATATATATACATATACACATATTTATGTGTATATGTGTATGGAGTGTAAGGGCAACCCCAAACCTGCTGGATTTGGATATTTTTGCCGGATACAGATGCTTCTTATTTTCACCCTTTTTAAGTGAGCACAAAGCAGCACTGACGGCTTGTCTGACAGCCACATCTTCCTGCAGACACCTGTGGTCCCCACTGCAACCAAAATCTTCTGATGGAAAATGTTTTCTTCTTCCACTCTGGGGGAAATGCCCAGTCCTCATCCCAGCAGGAATACATGGTGATCTGCTGGTTTTCCCCGCGGGACTCTCCTGATGGCAGACAGCTCTGGAATACGGTGTGGAGGCATCAGAGAGCTCCCACTCCACAGCTCCACACCATCTCCTCATGGGAACACAGCCCCATCCCACCTGGCACCTCCAAAGAAAACCAGACACAGCAGATACTTGTGATTTTTTTTTTCTTGTGTATTTTTCTTTTGCAGAGCTCTCCACCTCCCTTTGTAAGGTTTCTCTAAATTCCTCCTCCCTCATTTGTGCCAGTTGTGATGCTTAACATTCCCCAGGGTCGGCATCGAGGGGGGACAGCTCTGTGTCCCACACACCCCAAAAACTGCCTGTTTTTTCTCCAGAGTGATCTGTATTTTTAACCCCATGTATTTTTAATTTCCATGACACTTTGGGCAGGAAGAACTATGCTCACCAGAAATTACCCATTTTCAACAACCAGAGCGAAGCACTGAACTAAACCAGTGGGGTTGTAGTGTTTCAGCAGGGCTGTCTCCCTCTGGCACCAACTGGCTCAGGATAAGGAGAAATCAGGGAAAATCAGAAAAAAAACCCGCCAAACAAACCACAGTCCCCCACCACCCTAAAAAAAAAAAAAAAAAAAAAAAAAAAAAAAAAGGAAAAATGAGCAGTGGTGTTTTTAGGCGGTGGCCTTCCTTTTGTGTTTTTTTGGGGGAGCACAGGGAAATCCCATTGGATGACTTCCAAAAGGCGTTTTCACTGCTCTTCTTTCACCACAAACTCATTAAAAGAAGCTTTTTCATTCTGAAAAATAATAAAAAAAGACGGTGTAATTGCATTATTATAGGGTGTCTCCTACAAGGTCCTTTCCACCCTCCCGTTTGGAAAGGGGATGCATCCCCAGGAGCAGCGCCCCTGGAATGCCTAACGACACGTGAGGAAGAGCAAGGAAAGGGTTTGGTGGGAGGTGTGAAGAACACAGACGGATAAATAGAACACGTATAAAAAAAAACCATCCGAGAACACTAAATCTGGTGGCACTGACAGCGTCCTCCTGCTGCTCACCGGGAATGACCGGCACACGAGGCTGGACCAGAGAACCTGTCAACGTGGATCTCTGCAAGTGCTCCAGGTTGGCGGGGCTTGGAGCAACCTGATCTAGCGGAAGGTGTCCTTTCCTATGACGAGAACGGGATGATCGCTACGGTCCCTTCCAACCTCCCCCTTCCCGACCCCTGACATCCCGGGATGATCTCTAGGGTCCTTTCCAAGCCGCCCATTCCCGGGCCCGGACATCCCGGGGCTCGGGATGATCTCTAGGGTCTCTCCCAAGCCGCCCATTCCCGGACATCCCGGGGCCCGGGATGATCTCTGTGTTCCCTCCCAAGCTCCCCATTCCCGGACATCCCGGGGCTCGGGATGATCTCTGTGTTCCCTCCCAAGCTCCCCATTCCCGGACATCCCGGGGCTCGGGATGATCTCTGTGTTCCCTCCCAAGCTCCCCATTCCCGGACATCCCGGGGCTCGGGATGATCTCTGTGTTCCCTCCCAAGCTCCCCATTCCCGGACATCCCGGGGCTCGGGATGATCTCTGTGTTCCCTCCCAAGCTCCCCATTCCCGGTCCCGGACATCCCGGGGCTCGGGATGATCTCTGTGTTCCCTCCCAAGCTCCCCATTCCCGGACATCCCGGGGCTCGGGATGATCTCTGTGTTCCCTCCCAAGCTCCCCATTCCCGGACATCCCGGGGCTCGGGATGATCTCTGTGTTCCCTCCCAAGCTCCCCATTCCCGGACATCCCGGGGCTCGGGATGATCCCTGTGGTCCCTCCCAAGCTCCCCATTCCCGGTCCCGGACATCCCGGGGCTCGGGATGATCTCTGTGTTCCCTCCCAAGCTCCCCATTCCCGGACATCCCGGGGCTCGGGATGATCTCTGTGGTCCCTTTCCAAGCTCCCCATTCCCGGTCCCGGACATCCCGGGGCTCGCTAACCCCGGGGCGGGAGGCGGGAACGGGCCCCCCCACGCCCCGCCCCTCCTCTCCTGGCGAATGGGAACGCTCGGGGCCGCCGGCGGCGCCTGTGATTGGCTGCGGCCGCTGCATATATTATGGCGCGGCGCGGCGGCCCCGCGGAGCGCGGCGGAGCCGGCGGCAGTGGCGGGCCGCGGCTGAGGGAGCGCGGGATGGTGGCGGCGCCGCCGGGGCCCGCCCGCCCGCCGGCACATGGCACGGCCCGGAGGCGGCGGCGGGGCAGCGCCCGGGGCCGCTGAGGCGGAGCGGATCGGAGCGGGACGCCAAGGAGAGGCGGCCGGTGCCCCGCCGGCGCTGATTCGGAGCCTGGGGTGAGTGTGCGGGGTCGCGGGGAGGAGTTGTGGGACGGGGTTGGGGCCGGCGTGGGAATCTCGCAGGCGGTGGGGGAAAGGAGAGGTGCGGGGCGAGCAGCGGCCCCGCGAGGGCGGAAATCCCGGGTGCCAAGGCCGGCTCGCTCGGTGACCTTGGTCAAGTTGTGTCCCCGCTCCGGGCTCGCTTCGCAGCCTTCCCGGGAGTAGCGGAAGGCACCGAGTCCTTGGAGGCGGGAGGCGCCCCGCCGTGGGGCCCGACAGGTGAGGGGCGGCTGCGACCGGCCCGGTGGGACCGGCTGCCGGCGGGCCACCGGGATACACGGGCTGCCCGGGATGCTGGGACCTGCTGCTGTGTGCTGAGTGCGCTGCTCGGTGTGAAATGCCGGGTGAGCCATCCCGCGGCCGCCGAGACCGGGGGAGATGCCCCCGCCAATGTTAAAGCGCACATTTCTCCGTTGGGCACCGATTAATCAATAGCCTGTGGGGGAATCGCCCGTTCCCCGCGCCGCAGGGCTCCGCTCCACCACCCGGGGCATCGGGTCGAGCCGTGGGTGCGTGATCCTTCGGGAGATGTTTGCTCGCCTCCGGCATCTACCCGGCACAGTAGCGACAGCTCCGGGAGCCGGGGGGTCCCCGCTGCCGGGCTCCGTTCCCTTCCCGAAACACTCATCTTTCCAGCAAGAAACAAAACTCTGTGTCTTTAAAGCGCCGGAGAGCATCAGCTCTCGGCGCAGCGACGCTCCCCCTGCCCTGTCCCCTCCCCAGGGGACGCCGCCCTGCAGCGGCCGTGGCGGGTCCCGGGGTGCCCCCGCTGTGGTCCCGGGCACTCCGAGCACGGCGCTGCGGGGCCGGGTGGGACCTGCCGGCAGATGTCAGTGTCCCCTCTCTCAGCAGCCAGGAGGGTCCCTGCCAGCCCCGGAGATGTTGCAAGGAGGCCGCTGCACTTTTCCCAAAGCGGAGCTGGTTTTGGTGGCCGTTCAGTGACAATTTGGAGACCTGGGGAGCAGCAGGGTGCTGGGAAGGGGAGTGGCCACACTCTGACACCCCAGAGGAGGGCTCCCTCTCTCTGCCCAACACCAGCCACCCGCCACCTTATTTATCCTGTGCCGCTAACGTTGAGCTACACTTGTGCATCACTGCCCGTCCGTGACACTTGTCACTCGTGCGAAGGCATGGCAGGGAAGGGAAGCAGCGTTCCTCACCCTGCACTGCCCCCAGCTCCTGTATGAGGAGGGTACCGGGCATGCAGGATCTGTTCCAGGGAAGGAGCCATCCTCCCTGGGGAGGAGGCTGCGGTGCTGCTCTCTTTCCTTGGCCCCATGTGCACAGGCTTGCTCTTTTTCCTCATCCCCTCGTGTGCAGGGATGCTCTCCTCCGGTCCCAAAGATCTTTCTGCAGGGATTCTTTGGTCTGAGTGAGAGCTCGGCGCAAGGTGGGGAAGCTGGAGCTGTTGTTGCCGTCACTGTGCTGGGGTGGGGGGTGAAACTGTATTTTGCACATTGCTTTATTTAAGAGGCTTTTTGCCTGTAGGTGTGAAAGTCTCGGGTGTGCAAAGCCAGAGGGCAGAACACATGGCACTGGCGCGACTCGCTGCACACAGCTGCCATCTCCCCTGACAGCGGCCCAGGCTTCAACTCATTTGATGTCTTATGCAAATCCTGGGCTCCCTGAGTCCTGGGATTTTCTGCTATTTTCCTTTACTCTCATCTTCAAGTGTCTCGCTCTTGAGGATGTGAGGAAAAGCTAATAAAAGGAACCCAAGTCATTGAGTCCCGCAGGTTTTCTAACTGATCTCATGAGCTGAGAGGAGGGCAGTGACTTAGAGTCCCTCGGCTGTGGGGACTGAACGGGCTACCGAGGGTGGCTTGCGGGAGCCCAGTGAGAATCTGTTCGCAGCCACGGTTGTGATCTTTGAGCACGGCGGCTCCGGCAGGACGGGAGGCTCCGAGGTGGCTGTCCCCACGCTCGCCGCCTGGAGCCGTGTCTCCGAGGCCGGCTGCCAGGTGGCTGCCAGCACCCCGCCGTGCCCACTTTGCCGGCGATTACCGCGCTGCTGTCGCTCCGGCGGTGCCTGCTTCGCTCTCTTAATTACCCCGGCAGATCAATGAGGCCCTGGCGCTTCCTTGGGAGCGTGCGGATACGAGCCCGGCCGTGCAGCTCCTTGCAAGCCACAATCGAGCCGGGGCAGGGGGCGGAGGAGACGGCGTAGGCAGGGAGAGGCAGGGCTGGCTGTAGGGGGGTGGGTTCCACGAAGCCCCAGGCGAGACGGGTGGCTCCAGAGCAATGGGAGCATCCTGCAAAAATTGAGCCCTTTGGAATTGTCTGTCCCGAGGTGTTCAAGAGGTGGCCTGGGCGCCTGTGTGAATTCATACATAGACACAGCTCAGCCGAGTCAATCCACTTCAGACGCTAAACTGCACTTAACCTTTGCCCAGGCTCTTTTAAGTGGCCTTAATTTGATAAAGCTTTTCCATGTTTAATGAGAAGGTGACTCAGTCACTCGGTTTGATGTTCATTCCCACTAAAAGGCATCGCCAGGGAGCTCGAGACCCCTCCCCATCGCTCCTCCACAGATGCACCTTTGCTCCCACTGTGCCCAAGGAACAGGCACATCCCAGCAATGTCACCAACTGCTGTCCTGTACCTGCCATGGACAGTGGGCTTTGCTTTGGCTCTGGGCTTCAGTTCAGCATGGACAGAGGTAGTTCCAGAGTCCATCTGGAATCTTCCTGTGCTTCTCGACGGCACCTGGCAAATACCACTGGCCTCCTCCCCAGAGCATGCGTCCCAATTTCTGCATCTCAATATCTGCTCCTGCAGCATTAAAGGGCACAAATCAATGGTAATGTCCCTAACAATTAGCTAACGTCTTAATTATCGAACTCCGCCTGATTAGCGGTGGAGCGCGTGGCTCTGGAGATGCCGTCGGCATGGAAGCAAGAGGGACCTCGGCATAACTCTGATGTTACGCTGAGGATGTTGCTGCTGTCGCTGTCAGCTCCAAGGGCAGAAGAGGGAGGCTTTTGCAGCTCACCTGAGCACCCCCATACCCATCTCACATCCCTCCTTCAGCCTCTCGAGCAGTTTTGGATGAGGACACCACCAAAGAAGTGACCCCAGAAATTGCCTCTAGAAATTGCCACAAGCTCTTTTTGAGATGCAGCTCATGACGAGTGACAGTGTGGGCCATGCATCAGCCGTCTCTGGAGGAACACCAGCGTGTTCTGCTGCAGGCAATGGGGACACAAGTGGGCTGCAAGAAGCTCAGGAGGACTTGGCCCTGTAAGAGGTTGTGGTCCTAGGAAAATTCACCAAGAATATTTGCTTTGGCACTCTTCCTTCAATTGCTTTGGGGTTTTTATAGAAGGGGGAAGATGAGAAAAAAAAAATTAACAAGCTGGAAGTTTTCCAACTTTTGTGATGCAAAACCCTAAATCAAAAGGAAGAAGAAAAAAAAAGAGTCGTCAGATGCTTCTCATCAAATCTTCATTTTTTTTTTTTTGGATCAAGGAAAAGTGATTAGAAAGTTATTTCCAGCTCTAGTAGTAAGGTCAAGGGGGTTATTTGTTTCTAAAGAGCTTTATTCTCCCCAGCATCCCAGGAGGGTCCTAGTGTGAGCACGTGGAGGTGCACCCCAAAAAGCATTGCCCCAACCCCACAGAGCAGCAGTGCAGCCCTTCTTCCCTTCAAATCAGAGCCAGTTCCTCCAGCTGCAGGTATTGAGGGCTATACAGAGCTATGGCAATATCTGCACGTATTTATTTTCTATAAATCCTGATCGATAGGAGGAAATAAATTATCCCAGCTGACAGTGGTGCAGGAAAGCTGCTCCATAGGGGATAAGCTGCTGCATAGCTCAGCACAGCCCCCACACAGGCCTTCCTTGCCCGTTCCTGCCTGACTTGGGACTCCCAGTTCCTGTTGGCAAGGATGCTGTCGTGCGTCAGCACCCGTCCCCAAGCAGGAGCTCCCTCGGAGGTGCCGGCACACGCGGTGTAAATAAGAGGGACGTGTGAATAAAAGCTCACTTCGCAAGGCTGGAAACTTTGCTTCATACCAGGAGGGAGTCTTCACTGGTTTTGCACCGGTTTGCCCCCACCAATTGCTGGAAATATCAAATCCTATTTTTACTGCTCTGTAGTAAAACATGAAGTAGCCACAGGGAAACATCCTATGCTCAGCCTCGAATGTCAGAATGAGCTCCCCAGGGAAGGCATCAGAGCAGGCTGGAATGGTTTCTAGCTGGTCTAGGGACCACAGCCTAAGGGAAAAGGCAGCCCAGAGTGGGTCTATCCACCGCTGGGCTGGGAGAGGGGAACTGGAGGGGAAGGACAGCATGGGAAGCCCCTCTTGGTGAACGCACATGGAGATGCCTCCCAGGATAGTAATGGCAAGGGGCTGGTTAGTGCTGGTGGGAAGCATTTAACATCTGGGATGGTTTGATGGAGAAGACAGTGCTCTGCCTGCTGTGTTCCGCCCCTCTGTGCTTTGAATCAAAGGGAGGATACTCCTGTATTCTGATTTACACCAGGAAAGCCTCGGGGAGGGTGGTGAAGTAACTGGTGCAAAACGTCCCTACCAGTCTGTGGTGGTGTGAAGAAGTGATAGAATGAGGCCGATATCCCATGGCACTTGTGGAAAAGCATCTCCTTTAACTGCTTAAAATCCCCTTTAAGATCCCCTGTAAGACCCAGGCTGTTAGAGACCTGTGTGGAGCGAGGGGTGCAAGGAACACAGCCAGGGAGCAGCCCTTGTCCAGCCCCACCTCAGCTGGAGATGGGTCAGGAGCCACTTAAAACCCATGGATGATGGCAGGGGATGAGGAGATGGGGTGTGCCAAGCCTGTTTGTGCGGCAACAGGCAGAGTCCCAGCGCACCAGATATTTAAACAAGGTGTTTCGCTGTCACAGCCATATTTAATGCTACAAGCAGGCATGTTTCCACGGGCAGGGTTTAGAAAGATGCTGTTCAAGGATGCTTTACCCTCCCTCAGCTTCTCAGCTGAGATCCAGAGTGCTACTCTCCTCCTCGCTGTATGGGAAAGGGGTCAAATCACTGAGGGTTTAGCCTGTGGTCAGTATTCAGCCATCCATGAGGTTTACGGCCAGACCCTGGCTCCCTCTATTCTCTCCTGGACACGGCAGCTGGTCCTGAGTCAGCACAACAGCAGGACCCATGGCTGCAGGCAGCGTGCACCTGGGGGGGTTTAATCTTGGGCTTTGAGGATCTCTTTGGTCCCCAGGCCACATCAATTTTTAATTGTACTAGCAGATATTCCTGGGGAGGGGAGCAAGGTGGAGGTTTGCTTCAGGCAGACAGCATCCCATCTTGCCTGCTCCCCCTCGGCCTAGCTTTGGCTGCAGGCAGGGAAGCAGGCAGGGAAGGATTAGGGGGCAGCCAAAGTGCCTCGGCTGCTCAGCCGTTGCCCACAGCTGGCAGCTCCATGAGCCTCTAGCATTGGGTCCTGCCACGTTTTAGGGGTGACAGATGCCCCCTCCAACACTGGAGGCACAGAGTGAGGAAACCAGCCTGGCATTGCCTGCCCCCCACTCCAGCATGGGACAGGTTGGGGCCAGAATTTGGTCACATCGTGGCCGTGGGGGACTTCACGTGCCAGGAGCTGGAAGCAGTGACTGAGATATTATGTGGCTGCCTGCCAGACTGGGAGAAACCAGGGTGACACGTGAAAAAAGAGTGTGGGGGAACAGAATAAGCCATGCTGCTGCTCCTGCCCACCCCACTGTCCTGGCACCCCAGCATGGTGATGCAAAAGTCTCAGCTTTCGTTTAAAATTCACAGGGCCCCAGCCTCGAGGGCTGAGCAAGAAGCTGAGAAAGTGTAATCAAAGGGCACCCTTAAGGGTTTAAAAATAGAAGAGAGGGAGAAAAAAAAAATTGGAGAAACATATTACTACATGTTAAAGCATGATGATTCATCCAGCAAAGCCCTGTTTGGGGGAAGGCAGGGTTGGTGTGCACTCAGCAGTGATGGGTATTTGGGCTCCAGCCGCCTTCCTGGAACAAAAACCATCTTCCCTGGCAGTACGGCAGCAATGGGGTCCCTGTTTTGAGGCAAACAGCTGTTGTTGCCTCACAGCACATCTGGTCTTGGCCAAACCTTGCAGCTCCCCATCTCTCATTTCCACTGGCAAATTCAGGCTCTGGCCTTGTGCTTGCTGCTGCCAGAAAAGCTCCATCTTTGCTTTGCACTCAAAACACTACTTCCATTAGCCTAGCCAGCCTTGGAGTGGACATCCAGCCAGCCAGCCAGTCAGTCACTAGCAGGACACGAAGAAAAGTCTAACATCAACCACACATGATCCAGTCCATACTTGGAGCAGCTCACTTTCCCAGTTCCCCATGATTATTACTTTAGCCCCACCTGAAATGAGTGTTACTCATGCTCGTGACATGTGTCCCCACAGTGCAGGGTGCAGAGGCAGCCCACCATCCCCACCACATGGGCACCCCACAGCAGCAAGCTTGGCTTGACAGGCTGATGTACAGCAGAGAAAAACGTAAAGAAAAAGCCAGAAATTCCTCCAACAGCCATGAGCCAGGATTTCGTTTAACTTCAGCACACCCAGCACCTCCAACCCCATAAACTCTTTATTTCCTGTGGCGTGACCAGTCCACGCCTGACGTGTGGCTCTCCCTGGAGCTTTCCCCTTGCCAGCATCCCAACAAGCATTCCAAATCTTGCAGTCGCTCCTGGTTTACATGCAGGGCGCTGTCCTCACGGGCTTCCCCCTCTTGGCGTTGCAGGACGGGGCAGTCCCGGCGGAT
The DNA here is from genome assembly GCF_009819655.1 of Sylvia atricapilla. Lineage (NCBI taxonomy): Eukaryota > Metazoa > Chordata > Aves > Passeriformes > Sylviidae > Sylvia > Sylvia atricapilla. The sequence goes on from NC_089148.1 coordinate 8,334,149, forward strand.
CGCGGCGGGGTGAGAGAATGAAGAAGCCGGCCGGGCAGCAGCAGGATGGGGCGGCAGGACCTCCCACGTGCTGACGGGCCGCCGCCGATGCTCCCGTGGCCGCTGGCCCTGCTGGCCCTGAGCGCCTGCTGCCGCTGGGGAGTGGCGGGCGGGGCGGGCAGCGCCGTGCCCCAGGGCCATGCAGCCCCCGCGACCCCCTCCTCTTCCTCCTCATCCTCCTCTCCCTCCGTCCGGGCGCCCCTCGACTGGCTCCTCACCGACCGGGGGCCCTTCTACCGAGCGCAGGAGTACGTGGACTTCATGGAGCGCTACCGGCAGGGTTTCACCACCAGGTACAGGATCTACAGGTGAGAGGGGGCTGTGGGGTGGGGGGCTGTGGGCGCACGGCAGAGTGGAGGCAGAGCCTCTCTAATCCACATGAGCAGACCCCCATGTGCGGGAGGAGGCTGTCCATTGGGACAGACAGCAGGTGGGTGAGATGCTGCTTTTCCAGGGAGTGTAACAGCAGCCCCCCCCCCAGGATGCTCACGGTGTGGCCAGGCTGGGCTCCAGGCAGGATTTGCCCTAAGCTGGGAGGGATTTGGTGCACAGGTTCAGATGGAATCAGCCCTTATGGCAGGAGGCACAGAGCCCACTGGGCTGGATGGGTCTTGTGTTCTCCAGTCCCTTTGGACATCCTCCACCTACTGATCTCCTGCCCCAAGGTGGAAACTGGAGACAGCAGAAAGGGCAATGTGCGTGTGGTGTCCACCTCCCAGGCCCTTTGGACAAAGATGCTCTTTTGTCCTTTTGTCCTTTTTCCATGCACAAAGATGTTCAGTACCAAGTTACTGAACCTGCCTAGACTGGCAGTTCTCTGGGGCTGGGATGGGGCTGGGGTGCAACTGGGGCTCGAGAAAAGGCCCTCTGACTGGCCCCCTGGCATGGCCCCAGTGCCATGGACTGCTGCAGTGGGATGCCATATGCATGGGGGCCGAGGCCGGAGGGGATTTCTTGCCAGCAGAAAACCAGGTTTTGCGGCATTGGGATCCACTGGCCACAGCAACGGGGCACCCTGTGACAGCCTCTGTGGGAAACCCACTCCACTCCACAGCCTCCTAATTGGGGCTGTCACCTCTGGCTAATGAGCCCTTTTCTTTTCTGCTCCCCACGGGTGCTGAGCCCTGGGGACTTGCAGCAGCAGAGCAAAGCCTGACCAGGCCTCTGGGGAATGCTGAGGTAGGTGCCGGGATTGCAGCCTTGTTATGCAGCCCGGCACCCCCAGGGAGCTCCTCTCCTCTTTCCTGTGTGCTGACGCTGCCATGCTGAGGGACCTGCGTCCTCCAGGGATGCTGCTGGTGACGGTGGTGGGACAGGAAGGAGCAGCCAGAGGGACAGCAGCTGGCTGACGCCTCCCCAGAGGCAGGGAACCTGCTACCAGCCTTCAGGACTTGCTTTGCCTCTGGGATGGAAGGGGGGAAATCGGCACCCCAGCCCCAAGGGAGTGTGTGTGCAAGGGAAGAGGCAGCATCCCCCCTGAGGAGAGGAGCAACTCCTCCTCAGCTCTGATACTGGCCCCTGCATCCCATCTTCTGAGCCCAAAAGTCATGGTGGGAGGCAACCTGTCATCTGCCAAGCCCAGCAGCTGCTGCTTTGCACCCATCCACCCCTCCCTCCTCCTCCCTCTCCCTCTCTTCCCATCCAGCCGCGGCAAAACTGTTTGAAAGGCACTGCCTGGTTTCAATTAGAGCAAAAAGCCAAAGATTAGGCTGGAATTTGCTGCCAGTTGTTTAGGAGGCCATGGGGTTTTGGAGGCAGTGACAGGCTGGTGACAGGCAGTGGCAGATGCTCCCTAGGGCTGGGCAAGGCTGGGGGGGGCACATTCACAGCATCTGGGGCTCTGAGGGGCTCACCACCAACCCCACCACATCCCAACACCTCCAGCTTCCCACAAAATGCTGCTGATATTTAAAACTGTGATACCCCCTTGAATTTTCACTTGGATCTGTAGGCATAGGGCTGGAGGAGGAATGAGATCCAACCAGCCCAGTGGGCTGGAAAAGGGTCCAGCCCTGCCCTGGGCTGTGATTAATGCCTTCCGGAGGTGCTGGATTAATCAATATCAGGCATGTCTGCTGCTTGTAGCTCTTTATCACCATCAATGGCTTAGGGAGGGATGGTGCTTTTGTCCTGGCTGGATCCATAGCTGGCACGTGCACGCAGCAGGTCCTTCATTTCTGATGGGGAGGTCGGGATGATTCTAACCAGAGTTTTCCACCTGTCCTGAGCTGGAAACTGGGGACAGAAGGAAGGACAGCATGCATGTGCCACGGCCAGACTCACTTCACACCCTCTCCCCACTGCTGCTCTCCTCCCACAGAGAGTTTGCTCGTTGGAAGGTGAATAATTTGGCCTTGGAGAGGAAAGATTTCTTCAGCCTTCCACTTCCCCTGGCCCCCGAATTCATCCGCAACATCCGGCTGTTGGGGCGTCGGCCCAGCCCCCAGCAGATCACCGACAGCCTGATCAAAAAGTATGGGACACACTTCTTGCTGGCCGCCACGCTGGGAGGTGAGTGCTGGGGGTGCTCAGTGCTGCTCATCCCCCTTGCACAAGGACCGTGCAAAGGAGGGAGAGTGGGGAAAGAAACGCTGCAGGAGAAATACGGCTAAGAAAGGGAGTGGGGGAGCCCAGCAGCCTTCCAAAAGCATGGCGTGTCCCCCCAGGAGAGGAGTCCCTGACCATTTTTGTGGACAAGCGCAAGCTGAGCCGGAGGGCAGAGCCTGCGGGCGGCGCTGGGAACAGCTCGGGGGTCTCGCTGGAGACCCTGCACCAGCTGGCAGCCTCCTACTTCATCGACCGGGAGAGCACCCTGCGCCGGCTGCACCACATCCAGATCGCCACGGCCGCCATCAAGGTAGGCGAGCGGGCAAGGGAGGGACCAGCGCCGAGACAGGGCAGCCCCGGGCCGCGCCGGCGGCCCCTCGCAGCTGCCCAGACCCGAAACAGCGTCACCCGGAGAGGACAGGGCAGGGAAAATTAACACGGTCCCGTTATTTATGGGAAATTGGGCACGCTAATAAAGGCACATTTTTCAGCGGGCTGCAGGCAGGGCTGCCGCCTGTCAACTAGCTAATTAGGAGATAATTAGTTCTCCTCTCCGACCATCGCCCTACTATGAGGAGTGGGGCTTGGCCAGCAGGGTCAGGGATTATCTGCAGCACTCTCAGTGGGGTAGCGCACCCTGTGTCCCCTCCTGTATCCCTGACCACCTGTGTGTCCCTGCCTTAGGTGACAGAAACACGGACAGGGCCGCTTGGCTGCAGCAACTATGACAACCTGGACTCGGTGAGCTCTGTCCTGGTGCAGAGCCCTGAGAACAAAGTGCAGCTCCAAGGTAGGAGCGGGCTGGTGGGGATGTGGGTGTGGACAAGTGCTACCATGGGATGCTTGTGGGTGCACAGGGGGTTGCAGGGGAAGATGCTGGCATGAGATGCTGCTTCTAATTTCAGGGCTGAGGAGGAGAGGGGATGAAAATAATGAAAGCTGGGCGGGATGAGGTTGTTGCTTGTCTGCCAAGAGGAGCCAAGATCGATGCAGAGCCCAGACAAGCGGCTCCAGAGCAAATTGATATGATAATCGTGTGAGGGTGGGAGCCCAGGGAGGGGGGCGGCTCGTGCCCTCCCCACCAGGGGATGTTTGAGGGGCTCCACGCGGGCCCTGATGCTCTCGGGGCTGCCCCCTCTGGCAGGGCTGCAGACGGTGCTCCCCTCCTACCTGCGGGAGAGGTTTGTGTCGGCCGCTCTCAGCTACATCGCCTGTGGCTCTGCCGGGGAGCTGCTGTGCCGCCGGAGCGACTGCCGCTGCCAGTGCCAGCCCGCCTCCCCCCACTGCAACTGCCCCGAGGCCGACATCCAGGCGCTGGAGACCAGCCTGGCCCAGCTTGGGAGAGCCTGGGAGAGCCACCACAACCAGTTCGAGGAGTCAGGTGAGGCTGGGGAGACCCCACCAAACATCTCCTTGCCCTTGTGAGCAGCCCAGGCTGGGTGCTGGGTCTCCAGGGTGACCTTCTCACCATGAAGGCTTCAGAGCTCAGGTGGAGGGAGGTTGCTTTCGGCTCCACTTTCACTGCCTGCTCTCTGGGGTTTGCTGACACCATCTCCTTCTCCCTACAGAGGAGTTTCAGGCACTGGTGAAAAGGCTGCCCACGGACCGTTTCCTGAACAGGACAGCCATCTCCCACTTCTGGGCCATGGATCTGGATGTCCAGCATCGCTACCAACAGCTGGGCACCAGCCTGAAGTTGCTCTCCAGGAAAACCTACCGACTCATCCGACGGCTCTTCAACCTCAGCAAACGCTGCCACCGCCAGCCTCGCTTCAAGCTGCCGAAGGAGAGGTAGGGTGCCATGGCATCCCCTGCTGGGGACACTGCCCCGTGCCCCAAGGGTGGCTCAGAGACAGGGGCTACCTCCCTGTGGATGCAACTGGAGAAACTCTCACCTGGGAGGGACGCCCAGGGGTGAGCAGGCAGCAGGAGTGGCTGTGCCAGCTTGGAATGTAGCCCTGAGAGATCAGGTGCAAACCTGAAGGTAGAAAAATGGGGTTTGGTTCATGGGGGGGGCCACCAGCAGCGCAGAAAACAAACGCAAGGTGGGCAGCTCTTCCATTCTTAGGGAAAGTCAGTCACATCCCAAAAGATGCCACCTAAGCCTCTCTTCCGTGCTTCCTCTGCACCAGGTCCCTCCCTTTCTGGTGGAGCCGCGCACAGTCACTCCTGTACTGCAGCGAGACCACCGTGCCTGGGACCTTCCTGGAAGAAAGCCACAGCTGTACGTGTCCCTCCGAGCAGCCCTCCTGCCAGGGGTCCATACCGTGTGCCTTGGGCGAGGGGCCAGCCTGTGCCAGCTGTGACCAGGACAACAGCACCCGCTGCGGCACCTGCAACCACGGCTACGTGCTCGCTCAGGGCTTCTGCCGCCCTGAGGTGGCCGACTCGCTGGAGCACTACCTGGGGCTGGAGACCGACCTGCAGGACTTGGAGCTCAAGTACCTCCTGCAGAAACGGGACAGCCGCATCGAGGTGCACTCCATCTTCATCAGCAACGACATGCGCCTGGGGAGCTGGTTTGACCCCTCCTGGAGGAAGCGCATGCTCCTGACCCTGAAGAGCAACAAGTACAAGCCCGGGCTGGTTCACGTCATGTTGGCTCTCTCTCTGCAGATCTGCCTCACCAAGAACAGCACCCTGGAGCCCGTCATGGCCATCTATGTCAACCCCTTCGGGGGAAGCCACTCGGAGAGCTGGTTCATGCCTGTCAATGAGGGCAGCTTCCCAGACTGGGAAAGGACTACCGTAGATGCCTCTGCCCAGTGCCAAAACTGGACGATCACCTTGGGCAACAAGTGGAAGACCTTCTTTGAAACGGTCCACGTCTACTTGCGGAGCCGCATCAAGTCTCTGGATGACAGCTCCAATGAGACAATCTACTATGAACCCTTGGAGATGTCAGATCCCTCCAAGAACCTGGGGTACATGAAAATCAACAGCTTGCAAGTCTTTGGCTACAGCCTGCCCTTTGAGCCGGACGCTATCCGTGACCTGATCCTCCAGCTGGACTACCCCTACACCCAGGGCTCCCAGGACTCAGCCATGCTCCAGCTGCTGGAGATCAGGGACAGGGTGAACAGGCTTTCACCCCCTGGCAAAATCCGCCTCGACCTCTTCACCTGCTTGCTGCGGCACCGGCTCAAGCTGGCCAACAACGAGGTGGCGAGGATCCAGTCCTCCCTGAGAGCCTTCAGCTCCAAGCTGCCCAACACGCTGGAGCAGGAGACGGGCAAGCTGTGCAGCTAACGGCTCAGGCCTCGGTGCCAGGGGGCCAAGAGGAGAGATTTCCTGGGGAGGAGAGAGAAAGAACCACCCTAAAAATATAAATCAAGGCCTTACCTTAGTGCCAACTGCGTGCTTCCATGGTACACCCAGCAACTGGCCAAAGAGACACAGGGCTCAAGGAGATGGAGGATGCCAGTGGGACTAAGGAGGAGGGATGGCTCATACAGTGCAGACTGGCTTCGGGTGCAGGGACAGTGCCACTGTGGCCACCACAGAGGTGGCTGTAGAGGTGTGCCAATGGCCCAGGGGCTTGTGGCTTGGCCAGAGGCAGCTGCTGGTCCCACCAGAGCAGGTGCATAACCCACAGTAAGGATCCCCCAGTGGCAGCCTCCTTGCCACCCCAACTTTTGTAGTCTTTTTAAGAGGTTTCTACTGGCACCTTTGCCTTTGCATCCCCCATGATCCATCCTGCAGCCGTACCCTTGCACACGGTGCTGGTGGGGGTCCACAGCACAGGCCCTGGAGACCTGGCAGGTCTGGAGACCTGGCTCCCCCTCTCCATGAGCACCTCGTGTCTGCTGCAGTGCTGAGGCACTGTCTCGCCCCTTGCCTGGGAAGGACCTGGCACCTGCTCCAGGGACACCACCATCACAGAGACCTCTGGGCCACGATTCCCTAAAAAAAAAAGAAAACCAACGGCAACAACAACAACAAAAAAAAACCTAATGCAAAAGAAAGAAAATGAAAATGTTTTATTTATGTATTTATTTATTTGGTTTGTTTGAGACAGGTTTTTTTAAGCCTATTCATTTGGGGAGTGTCATTTCTTGTCAGTGGCTCCAGCCAAGAGACATCTTAGTAAAATGTATCTGTTTAATATATTTTTTAAAAAACGCCTTTTTTGAGCAAAAGAGCAACCAAAACCAACAGAGATTAAAAAAAGAAAAAAAAAAAAAGAACAACAAAAAAAAACCCAACCAACTAACAGAACAGTTACTGTCATCCCTAGCCCTGGCTTTTCCCATGCTGTGTGGCTCCCCTCCCTGCCTTCCTCCCAGTGCTGCTGCTGTACTTGGTGCCTGACAGGAATATCAAGCAGTGGAGCTGCCCGGCTGTCAGATGGGAACGCCGGGTACCCAGACAAGCAGAGCTCACTGCTCCAGTGGCTGCCCTCATTCCTTGGCTGAGGATGAGCCAGAGAGAGGAAGGAGCCAACCTTCCAACCGCAGCATCCCTGAGGCAGGACATGAGGACAGAGGGGATGGTGCAGGGGAAAGGAGAGGGGTGGGAAAAGTGTCTTCAGCATGCAGATCTGAGGCTGCTTTCTAATCCACAGCTGGCAAAACTTGTCTGCTTGGATGCTGCAAAAGGCGGTGGGAAGCCAAACTCATCCATCCTGCTTCTGTCACCCACCTCTCCTCCATCCTCGGGCTGGGCAGATAAAGAGATAAGCGTGAGGAAAATAACACCAGGAGAGAGAAAGAGACAGACAAGAGGAAAATAAAATGGGGATAGATAAACTATACTTGCTATTTATATTCCCTGTCTAATCTATCAATCAGGCTGGCTATTGTGGTTATAGCAGCCCTCAATCTGTCACCTAGACTTCTATTTTCTACACATCTGTCTTCCTTTGCCCATCTCTCCTCTCTCCCAGTCCTAAAGGGAAAAAAAAAAAAAATCAGGCAGTTAAAGAAGCCAGGAGGAAATGGGAAGTCAAAGCCATCCTCTGGGCTCCCCAGGCAAAGCTGGCAGACATCAGCCTGGGGATGGGGAGGGCATAGGCATGAAGGCCAGCAGTGCTCCTGAGCAGGCAGGGCTGCTGGGAGGATTCTCAGCTAGTGAAATTATTTTGGCTTCCGCTGTACATTTCCCATCTCATCACTTCTTGGTTGTCCAGAGAAGCTGTGGCTGCCCCATTCCTGGAAGTGTCTGAAGCCAGGTTGGATGAGGCTTGGAGGAATTTGGTCTACTGGAAGGTGTCCCTGCCTGTGGAAGGTTACAACAAGATGAGCTTTAAGGTGTCTTCTAACCCAAGCCATGCTGGGGTTCTCCCAGTCATCACGTGGGCCATGTGTCAGGCTATCATTCCTCAACTCCATCCCATCTCCTCTAGACAGAGCATTTCCTGCCATGTTTTTTGGTGTCTTGAACCAGTCCCACATCCTAAACCCACCTGAACATGAATGCAAGGGCTGTTGGGATGACTGGCAACACCTCAAGGAACCCATCAAGGGATGGACCCTGGATTTCTCTGGCTTTGTGTAGGCTCCAGATGGAGGCTGGTGATGCCCTAACAGCCCCATGTGTGAGGAGAGAGGTGGTTGAAGGCCATTTATTTTTAATTTCATGTAAAAAATAAAAAGTTGGGAGTAGGGGGAGGCAGGCAGCTGGAAGGACGAGCCATCAGCTCTTTGCATCCTCAGCAGTTGCCCCTGGGGCTGCACTCTCCTCTCTCCACAGTCCCCAGCAAGATCCATAATCTATTCCCAAAAGCACCAAGTGTGCCCCAAATTGCCAATTCCCACTAGGAATGAGGCTGTGCATGGCATTCCAAGGCTGGCAGCTGGCACAGCCCTGTCTAAGCAAAAAGCATCCCACTGGGAAGCACAGGGACAGGCAAACGAGGCCTTGGTCATCCAACCCCAAGCCCATGGGGCTGCACCCCCTCTTTAACTCAGTCACAGAGAAACAGAGTTGGTCCCTTGAATTTGGCTGCTAAAATGCTGTATTGTGGGAGAAAACTGCTGCCACCTTTTTTGGGGATGTGTGTGAGTTAAAGGAAGAGCAGCAGCAACAGCAGCAGCGTGCCCTGGGAGGTGACTGCCAGGCTGTGTGGGAATCTCAGGTGGAAGCAGCCAGGTCCTCCCATCCCTGCTCAGCAATTAAGGCGCTCCGTGGAGGTGATTAAAAGGACGAGGTTAATAACTGGAGGTCAGTGTTTGATTACCTTGCAGTGCTTTCCCCTGCACAGAACAGTGCTGATGGCAGGAGGGCTGGCTGGAGAGCTGCTGCTGCACAGCACCAGCAGGATCTGGCCTCAGGATGGAAATAGCCAGTGTGCCACTCTGAACCAGGGGTTCAGCATCAAACCCATTAGGTTCTAACAACTGGTGTGTTTGGGGTTGTCCTTTCCTACGCTCTGTGTTTATACGAGATTCTCTGCAGTATAAAAGCCAGAAAATGGCATTTAAATAACAAGCTGAGCTCCTCACTCACTTGACTGCAGACACTCTGGTTCCCTCCAGACACGTTTGTTTAGCAGCTCTGCCGGGGAAAAGGAGGCCAGGGAAAGGCCAGGATGTTTCACTCCAGCCCAGGCAGCAGGATGGGGTTACCTGCACAGCTGTCCCAGGGCAGAGAGAGCTCATGGCCCCCAGGTTGGGGCTGATCCTAACTCCATCTCCCACCCTGAGACAGCCAGTAATGGGCTGAGCAAACAGCCCACAGCTCCACCTATGTAACCTACACCCTTTCTGCCTCCTGTCTTCGCCCTTTTTCCACAGCACTGGCTGAGCCTGCAGCCCTGGGGTGCCATGAGGTGGGGCCTTCAGCCTCCTGGCCCAAGGGCATCTCCACATCAGGCTGGCCCCAAACACCAAGGACAGTTTTTCCAAGAAGTGCCAGCATGGAGTGAGGTTGTGAGGCTAAGCCTGCAATTCTTACTCCAGCCTGCCTCAGTTTACCCCTTGTGGCTCCCAGCTAACACTGTGTCAGAAGAACGAGGATGCATAGGAATTAAAACATCCCAGAGGAAGAGGGAGGGCTGGGAGGGTTCCAGATAACACGCTTCCCTGGCAGAAACCCTTTTGCTTTGCATGCAAACAGCACACTGGTGCAGATGTTGCTTTTAATCCCTCCCCATGGTCTCTTGGTTTGGGCTGCGGGATGGGCAAGAAGTGAGAACGAGACGTTTGGCTTGGCAGGAGGCTTCACACTGAGCATTTTGCCCAGGGCTCCTGTGGCTGTGTTAGCCACGCAGAACCACCAGGCAGCTGCCAGCAGATCTGCTCTGTGTTTCACAGTGTTTCTGGGGGAGGCAGGAGATGCCAAGCTGCCTGTGCCCCTCTCTGGCCCAGCACAGGGCTGTTCTGGCTCCTTTATAGCTCAGTTTAATCACGGGTACCAGAGATGCTCCTGGGCACACACGGGATCACCTCTCACTCTCCCAGCTGACCCAGCAGATGGCAGGATGTGATCCCCGGGAAACTGGCATCCCCAAGTCAGGCAGCACCGTGGCCTAGAGCTGTTCTGCCAACACAAGCCCGTGGAAACTGGTCATCATCCTCTTCACATCCTGGCTTATGGGTTGGTGGGGTTTGCCACCAGCTCCCCTTGCTTCCCCTGCCTCTCCAAAGCCCAGTGACATCTGCATAGCCAAGAGGCAAACCAAAGCCTCGCCAGCTCTTTTTTAGCCTCATCTTTTTGTTTTTCCTCCCTCTTCTCCTGACAAGCTCAGAAGTGCAGTCAAGGTGGCAAATTAGCACCAGAGCCTCGTTAATTGGCAGGCAGGAGCCTTCTCCTGCTGTTTGGGCTGTCATCAGCTGCTTCGGCACATTTTCAGCTTCTCTCTCTTTCAGTGTTATCCCTCCTCGCCAATGGTGGGCTGTTTTTCCTCCCTGCTATCTCTTTCAAAGCCATCCAGGGCTCTCATCCCCCCCATGCCATGGCTCCCTGGTGTTTTCTCTCCAGGGATGATTTACAGGGCCTGTGGTAAATGGCCACTTCTTAAGGAGAATGAGGGGAAAATTGCATCCTGGAATGGTGGTGACCTCAGCTTCTTCCTCCCTCTTCCTCATCAGCCTCCTGCCACAGTCTCTGAAGGAGACAGGAGAATCAGCACAGAGTGGGGAAGAGGGAGGTTCCTGCAAGCCCAGGCATGGAGATGTCCCAGCCACCCTCCTGTGTCCCCACTAGGAGCTCAGTGAGAACCTGGGATGACTCAAGCTGGTGGGGACCTCAGGAAGCCCCAGTCCCAGTTCCTCAGCTCCCTTCTTCTGTCCCCACCAATTTGTCTTTCAGCAGAGATCAGAAAGTATAACCTCAGCCACCCAACCCAGCCTGCACCAGCCCTTGGCCTCCTTGAGTGCCCTCAGCTGCTCCCAGCTCTTCAGGAGAAGCTGGAGACCTCTGTAGACACCATCAAATAAAGTCCCTTCACTGCATCTCATTCTGCAAGTGGAAAAATTTGCAGAGGACCAGCGATGATGATGGCAAATGGCTTTCTCCTCCCTGAGCTCATGGCTGGGAGCTGCTGCTGCCAGCAGCAATATCCCCATCCATTAAATATGGGTATCCTGCCCTGGGATGTCACCACAGCCCGTGTAAATCAGCAGGGCTGGAGCCAGGGACACAGCTGATCCACAGGCAGGAGCCTGGCTGGAGGATTTACCTCATCCACTGGACCCTGACCCCTGCCTGGGATGGAGCTCCCCTGGGACCCTCAGAGCTGTCCTCAGGACAGTGCTCCCACAGGATGTCTGGGCTGTGCTCCTGGAACAAGGGTTGGGATGGTCAAATTTTGGTGGGACAATCGGGTGAGATTTGGAGGGGACTTTCCTGTAGGGTGGAATAAAACCCCCAAAAACTCTGCAAGACAGACCTTCTGCTCCTACTGCATATGCCAGGAGTGGAGACTGACTGGATGTGAAAAAAAAAAAAAAAACAAAAAAAAAAAAAAAAAAAAAGGAGAAAAAATCAGTCAAATTATTTCAAAAAGTGTTCTCCCAGCCTACAGGCATCCTCTTCTCTGTACATAAACCCTCCTGGGATATGCAAACCCTCCCAGCCCATCTGCCTCAAAAATCAGCAGTGGTTGCTACATCAGTTACCACCATCCAGCTTTTCCCTTAAACTGATTCCCTGCAATGGTTCCTCACCTTTTCCTTGCCCCTGGTGGTATTGATCCACTCAGGAAGATGGGAATTGAAGGAAATAAAGGGTCTATTTCTCCACCTGTAGCTCATTTTATCGCTGGGAGAGCCCATGCCACGAGGATTTATCTCCCAGCTTGTTTTCCCAAGCTAGTTTCTATGGTTGTTTCAGCAACATAACAGTAAAAAATTTGTGGCACATAAACCACCCCAAATAGCGTCCAGGGATGTGAAATCCTATAAATCCCAGGAGGCTTCTGGGAGAAGAGTGTTGTTTGGATCGGGCCTGCTCCATTCAAGTCATCTCCTTACTGGCCATACATCAGGGGACTCTTCCAAAGCCCAGGAAACTCTGCTGAAAAGAGATTTCTTCTCTCCTGAGACTTGGCAGTGGTGTTGGGAGCAATGCTCTCAGAAAGGCTCCTGGGGGAACAGAATCAGTGATTACCCAAATTAGTTTCTAATAGCTTTTATCTCCTAATTTCTACTTTGTCAAGTGCTAAAATCCATTAATAATCAAGAGACCATGTGGAAAAACATTTAACATCCCGGCTGCCAAGAGTTCCCACCCTGTCACTCTCCAACACAGTTACAGAAGAGGAGGAAAAAAAATTAAATATTATTTTTTAATCTTAAATCCAACTCTCCAGTTAAACTGTCTCCTGCTTTTGCTGATCAGCAGGATAATGGGACAAGTCTGTGTATGGAGCAGTAGGTCCTGCACCTCCCAGCTAACTCCTCTCCTGCCCTTGCTGGACAAATGTTCCCCACGTGCCTGGTCCCTGTGTTTGTTCCTTCTCAGAGGGGCCCAAAAGTTGGTGGCCAAGGTTTGTATCATCCTTGATCCAGCCTGTACCTGGTGCTTCCTACCCAAATGCAGGCAGGATGCTGCCTCCCATGGGATAGGCATGTCCACACAGTTCTCCACGGGTTGAGGTTGGGGTGGACCATTTCCACCCCAGGGCTGGTTCCTTCCATTCTCCAGTACCTCTGCCAAAACACTGCAGCCCTTCATTCCACCCCCAGCCCCTTCAAACCTCTCAGCTTTATCCATTCCTTATTTTGGCCTTGCAGAGCTGACCTTAGCCCTCCAGCCACGGCTCTCCCTGCTCAGGTGGAAATCCACCCCACAGCTCTCCTTGCCCAGGTGGAAGCCCACCCCTGCCTCGTTTCAGTTTGCATCATCACCGCTCTCCTAATCACCTGTTTGAACAGTTTAATGGGCTTCTAATAAAATACTGCATTTCTGAAGCTCCCTGTGATGGAATAATTCCCCCAGGCATCCCCAGAGGGATGCACACAACTGCTGTGTGTGCATCCCACAGCATCGCCCGTGGCTTTCCCTCTGGGTCTGGGCTGCTTCCCCAGCAGCAGCACCCTGGAGAGAGGAGGGAAATACAGCCCTGCATCCGACTCTGAGGTTGTTGCCTGAGCAACAGCAGAGGTGAGCACAGGGATCCAGGAGGCACAGCCAGAGGTGAGCTTTGGTCATGATTGCCAGAGGGTTCCAGGCACTCTGTGGGAAGAAAATTGGGAGCGAGGAAGGAATTGGGATGTTGCTGCATGAATAGATGGCTGTGGGACATGCTGTGGGAGGATAGGGGAGACACGGGAAGGCTGAGCAGGTCAGTTCCTGCAGCATCCCACATCCCAAATGTGTGGCTGTGGGGTGGTGCTGGGGGGCACAATCCCAGTACCAGGATGGATAAGGGACAACCTCGTTTAAAGAGCAGTTTTCCAACGTCCCTTGGCCTTACCACATTTCTCCTTCCTCTCTTGCCAAGAGGATGGTGACCTGAAGGAGGAGGTTACTATGCTTTTCTTTGCAGCTTAACGATTGCTCAGAGGCAGAATCAAGAGTGATGGACCCAGTACAGCAAACCCAGTATCCCCACAGAACCAGTAAGTCCTCATTTCCACCTGACTGGACATCCACCGGCCTGCCCAAGGCCTGATGGGCACATGCAGACCCTGTCCTGAGCCCCTACGCCCCAGGCAGCCCAGATTCAGGTGTTGGCCTCACAGAGGTGAGCAGATTGCAGTGGCACCGTCACCACCTTGGGGCTGGACCCCTGCCAGCCAGGACCTGGACTTTGTTAGGACATCAGTCCCTTAGTGACCCTCCTGGTAAAGGCTGGGACATCACTTCCACCATGAACATTCATCCCCTCCTGCTTTCTTTCCAGCTCTCAGCAAGGCTCAGCGTCTGGTTATGGATTTATTTGTGTTTTGCTGTTGGCTCACACATCATTAAAGAACCGCTGTGATGTTGGCTCAGGACCTGCAGGCTCTGGGCACTCCTGAGCCACCCACTGACAGCTGCAGTGTGGTCACAGCCATACATGGGCTTAATGGATATGGGCTCCACCATGGAAATACCTCTGGGGCATCCCTAGGGATGTGCAGCATCACCCAGGAGCAAACCCCTGTGCAGGCTTTCTTACAAAGTGGTGAATTGCACATCATCTAATCACGAGGTGATGGGACCCCAATGCTTTCTAGGGTTTTGCTCCTAGCCAAGAGAGATTTAGTTGCTGAGGGTGGGGTGTAGTAAGGTCACAAACTGAAATATATCCAGACACATACAGTACATAAAACTACAGTCTGTTTCCCCTCTAATTGGTAATAAATGTAAATGTTTAGTTATGCCTGGTTTGGGAGCTATGAAAAACACATCTGGCTGGCTGGTTTTCCTGCCTGCCATCTGTAGCTGAAAGGAAAAGCGAGAGGTGCATGTGTGAGCACCTGAGGAAGGCAGCAGCAGCAAAGAGGGAGTGGGAGCAGGAGAGAGGAGGAGGCTTGCTGGAGCAGGTTGGTGTCAGAGGGTGGTCTCTGGCCAGAGCTTTTCCCTGCTCATGGGACTTCCAGGTTTTGCATCTCTGCTCGGTTCTTGCTCCTCTCCCAGGTAATGCAACCCACAAAGGAATGGCCCATGCCTTCCAGAGTGGCTGACACAGAACTCCCTGGCACTGATGGGGGAAACAAAGCCAGATAGCCCCAGGAGGCCTCCTCCTGGCCATTCATTACCAGTAAGCAGAAGCTCTGATCTGATCAAACCTTGAGCATCCCTTCATGCCACACAAGGCCCTTACAGCTAAAGCAGCCAGGCCATGCTGGCAGGGAAGGGAGGCTTTGTCCCCCTGCTCCTGTCCCAGAGCCATCTTAGGTCCGTAACACCTGACCTGCAGCACCATCCCCACCAGTTAAAGCCTGGGAGAAAAAAACACTGACCCAAAGAAGAAAATGCATTCCCTTTTCAGCTCTAAAACTTTCTCAGTGCCAGGTCCCCAGGGCTGGGGAAGTTTGGAGAGCTGAAAAAGCTAATGAGTACAGAAAACCAGGTCTGCTACAGAATTAAGCACAGGGGGAAGTGTGGATTTTCCCCCTCCACTGCACCTGGTTTCCTGCCCTTTCCCAGAAGCTGCTCCCCAGCCTCACAGCAATGCCATCATCACCATTCCTTGCTGGACCCGCACCTGCCCCATCCCAGCTGGAGTTCTGGCACCCAGCAGCCTTCCTCCTCCTCCTCCTCTGCCCGCCTGGTTCACTCTTATTCTGACAGCACCGCCTCTTACTTTGAAGCAGGCTTTTCTTGGAGAAGCAGCTCTGCTTCCCAGACCGTCCCCAAAGAGCCTGCGAGTACTCGCTCTCCCCCGTCCCTCCTCCTGCCTTGATCAAGGCTGAAGGCTGAAATCCAAGTGCATTGATCAAAGCAGCTTCTTCGGGCGAGATTCGCTGGCGAGGAAAAGCAACAGTTGAGGAGCTGCTCCAAGGGGCCAGGGGATCCTTGTCAGGAAGAAGATGGTAGTGGTGGGAAGGGGGCGAGAAGGGCTTCACAGCACCCAGGTTTTCACTGCCCAGTGAGATTGCAGGCTGTCACAGGAGAGAGGGGTGCTGCCTGCTCCCAAGGCGTTTGGGATTGAGCAGCAGCCAGATATCCCACTTCTGAGCTCTCACAGGGAAAGATGCAACTTCACATATGGCTGGGACAGAGATGAATAACGCCTGAGCACGGTGTGCTCTGTCCAAGGTCTTTTGTCTGGAGACAGAAGCCCCCCATTCCTCGGGGCCAGCCTTAAAGCAGCTTAGACTCCACAAAGTGCCTTGAAGAGCAGTGGGCTGGCAGGCCCAGCCAGCAGCCCCTGGTTCGGTGCCGAGCCGTGGGGCCGGGTGCCAGGTGCTCGTGCCAAGGTGAAAGCAGAGAGATCAGGCAGCCAGATGGCATCCTCCCACAAAAACAGCCACAGGACACAGAGCAGCTCATCTCCATCGAGGGCTGAAGCCAGCCCGATGTGGCCGGTGGCTGCCCTGGGGAGGGTGTCCCAGGAGGGGAAGGGGGCAGCAGGAGCAGGGTTAAAGCCCTGTGTAACTCAGCCAAAACCATCTGCAGTCCCCACCAAAACACACACCCTTCAAAACACCGGGACAGGCCCTCCTGAGAGGTCACACTGGCCCCCAGTTACTGGGAACACCCACCTTTGTCACTGCTGCCAAGCTTGCAGACAGCTGGGGACACACTACCTCACTCCCTGGTGGAGTCAATCCCCACTAGCTCCAGCTCTCAGAGCTCCAGGTCTCCAAGGTCAGGCCGTCAGCAGGTGCAACTCCAGGAGATTTACACCAGCCACGAGGCCCATCCATCTGTGGGAAAGGGTCAGATATGGCTGGTGTGGGAGGGAAAGCCAGCAGGGACATTGGCACGCTGCTCCTGGCAGCCTCCAAGCCGCTGCAGCAGCTGCCTTTGAGCACTTTTCATCTAATTCAATGAAAATGAGATGTTCAAGTGAATGAAGATAATTTAATAATGAATAGCTCCAACTTATCGGAGAAGCTCTCCATCCCTGCCTGACAGTCGCTGCCTCTAAGTGCAGTTTAATAAGGGAATCACCATCACTCAGCCCTGTGGTAGCAAATCAACATTTTTGTTACTCAGGGAAAAGGCTCTGCACTTTCCTAAAGGGTGAAGCTATTTCTCAGGGAGCCTAAAGTCTGTTGGGCTTTAAAAGAAAAATGAGGGAAGGGAAAAAAAAAAAAAAAAAAAAAAAAGGCAGAGGAAAATAATGAACCAGCAAAGCAGACCATCTTCAGAGGCAAAATGTAATTAAAAATAAAAGCCAGCTTGAAGAAGGCAGTAAGTCATCACAAGCAGCAGCCAGCACTGCAAGTGAAAGCGACGCTGGCAAAGCCTGTGAGCAGGGACACAGGGGGTCCTGGGGCTGCCCTGAGCTGGAGCAGTGTCTCAGGAAGACATTTTAATCCACCAGGGTGCTGCTTTTTCCAGCCAGGACTAAGATGTCTCTGCCCCCCGCCGTCCTCCCCGGCTGCCTCCATGGCTGGGGCAGGGCTGCATCGCCCAGCTGTTGCAGCCCAGCCACCCTGTGCCAGCTATGGGGTTATGCTCCCAGCCTCCAACACTGCGGAGAAGTGCTGCCAGTCATCTCCACCCAAAATCACTCTGTACAGCAAAACCAGGAAATGCCCACGGAACGTCTTGAGGGAAGATGGATGGCACTGGGAAGCATCCCTGCAATGATAACGGGACTACACAGAGCTCTCACCAGCCAGGCAGGCAGCCTTGAGTCCTCATCCCGCTGCCCCACAGCAGGCAGCCTTCATCCATGGCGGGGAAATTCCAGCAGCGAGTTGTTTCCTCAAGGCAGGGATGTGCATCCTCCCCAGTATCGATCCCGGCAGGCAGGGCCCGCACCCCGCCCGGCGCTGCTGCTCCCGCGCGGGCAGAGGGAGGTGTTGAGGCGGGGGATGCCAGGCCCTGCGGATTCCTGCTGACACCTGCCAGTGCTGAGTGCTTAATTATTAATTGCATTTCCAGTAGCAATTGTTGCTCGTGCCGATGGAGTTGGACTAGACATCACAAGCAATTAGCAGACCCCGCGCTGGCGCTGGGCCGGTACCTGCTTAGCGCTCCGCTCACGTCCTCCGCGGGCTGCGGCGCCGGGAAGGAGGAACCGTTTCCATCTCTTCTCACAGCTTCCACACGCCCAGTGTGTGCATGGTGGGCACGGGCAGCGGTGCTGCCACAGCCAGGGGCCAGCCCTGCCATTGTCCCCTCCTGCAGCCGTGCCGAGGAGGACACGTGGGACATCGGCTGCTGCGCGTCCGTGTGTCACCGATGGCCATCCCTTGGAGGCACCGGATCTCCTGGGCAAGCAAAGCCATGAGCAGGAGAGGCGGAAGCCATGGCAGAGCATCCAGCCCCAAACGCAGTCCAAGCAGAGCGATCTCGGGGCCAACCTCACCTCTGCCACAGCTCAGGTGTTCAATCAAATTAATTTTTATCATAACCAAAGCGACTGGCCAGTGGAGTCCAAGCAGGCTTCTCCTACTCACTGAAACCATTTCATAGCTCAATTTTGGGAGCTTATTTTCCACTTCATTGAGTGCCATGTTACTGCAAATGAATATATTCCTTGGTTGGTGTGATGGAAAATACAGCTGTAAATGCTTTCTGCTTCATTTGGGTAAAGAGCTCCAGATAGGACTAAGTATAAAGAGAATTTAAATGCTCGACTTCATTAAAAAAGTTGTTTCCCATTCTCTTTCTTCCTGAAAATACAAGGCGGCTAGCGGAGAGAGCAAAAGAAGGCTTTAAATTTACATCAGTGTCATGCTAACCCAGATCACTCCCCACCCGTGACTGATGGCACACGTCTGCCAGGAGCTCCAGTTCTGGAGGTTCAGAGGAGTGAGGAGATGAAGGCAGAGGACGGGATGCCCGGTCCTGATGCCCAGGGTCATGCCATGCCCATCGGTTTACCTCTGTGGCTACCTCTGTGATTCCTTTCAGGCAGTTGTAGAGAGCAATATGGTGCCTGCTGAGCCTCCTTTTCTCCAGGGTAACCACACCCAGCTCCCTCAGCCGCAAAGATTGTGCTCCAAGCCCCTGTCCAGCTCTCTTGCCCTCCTCTGAACATGTTCCAGCACCTCAAAACCTTTCTTGTAGCAAGAGACTCAAAACAACACAGGATTTGAGGTGCCTCAGCAGTGCCAAGTACAGGAATGAAGTACCTCTTCCCACAGCCGTAAGTCCTCCTGGCTTGTTGTCCTCCCTGGCTCCCTCTCCCAGCTACCCAGCAGACTGGCAGACTCCATGGTATCCCCTTAGGCCAAAGCAGGGAGAGGATCCTCCTGCTCCAGCTGGGACTGGCAAAGTCACTGAGAGCAATCCCATGTCATGCAAATTCTGAACAGATTTCTCTCCTGGAAGGGCTGCTGCAGCCCAGGGAGACACCTCAACAGGTCTTGGGAATCTTGAGCCCTTCAAATCCCACTGGGCCAGGATGTCAGGCTGTGCTTTGCTCTTACTCAAGACCAGCAAAGTGAAGTGACACTTTCATCTCTGCTAAATCCAATTTTAACCCAGGAGGAAACACATTCTAGGTTGCCAGGGTTTACCCAGAAACAGGTCATCTCAGCAGGGCTGTGGCAGAGCAGGTGGGATGAGTGACAGGCAGCGGGATTACAGCTGACTGCAGGATAAACAGAGTTCACTTACATCACAAAACAACCACCTATTGCATGTTTGCTAAATTTCAAACTGCAACTTCTTACCTCCCAGGTATTTATGTGGAATTGGTGGCAATGAGTTCCATGTAAGATTCATAGAAATAACTGAAGTTAATCCAGCCTTCCATTTGAGTGCAAAAGCCAGGAGCAAAGTGACATCTGTGGCTCTCTTACCACTAACAAGTTGCTTCTCATAGACTGGTCAAACCAAATGGACCCAGGTCCAACAACACCATGGAGAGTAAGAAGGAGCCACAACAGCCTCATGTCAGACTTTTCCCCTCCATTTCTCCTCCTCTGATCATGAAATTCATCACTCTGTTTTCCAGCAGAACTTCAGGCACTTTATGAAGGTATTAAATGGCACCAGTTCAATCTCCAAAGCGTGGGGACAACCCTGATGTGCAAGGGCAGGACAGGGAACCTCCCACCCATCATCCAACCCCAGAGAGTGACTGTCTTGGTCACTGCAAGACATTGGCACTGAATCCCATGTGGCCTGGAGAGTCCCTGACCAGCCAGGCACCCTCACATTATCCAGCTGGAATTATCCCACCACCCACTATGCCACAACCTTCCCTTGCATCTGCCACCTCTTCCATAGCTAGCGGCAGGAGTGAACAAGTACCCAAAAGTACCCAAAATCTGGATGAAGCACAACGTGGTATAATTATCACCTTAATGGCATTTCAAGACTATCACTACCGGCTGGAAGTAAAACTTCAGCTGAGTGAGTTTAATAAGCATATCTAATGTAATATTTGCAGGGAAAGTCAGGCTGGCTTTAGGAAGGATTACGGTAGCTTTGCAGCTTTGTGTAGCTTTACATGGGATATTTCACATGCAACAGATAAAGCAGGATGAGCCCATGATAGCTGCAAACCCCGATGGCAGCAGCAGCCTGTAATGCTCCCTAGCCTCTCCTGTTAAGTAGATTACATGCTCAGAGACCAGGTGGCACTGGGTTCTTGCTCTGGTTGCCTCCACGATGGTGGCAGCCAGCAGGGTCCCCATCCTCTTGGTCACAGCCAGACTCTGTGTCATCCCCCAGGCAGGGAGCAGAAACCTGCTGAAGGCATTGCATCGTTCTCCAGCAGTCCACAGCAGGCTCCAGACCTGCAGATCCACCTCCTTGAAGGTTCTCCCTCATCTTTGCCCACTCTCTGGATGGGAACAGATCCCAGAGGGAGCTGGGACTGGCTTAACTGAGCTCTGGGTGCACCAGCTCCACACGGTGTGGTGAATCCATATGCCCTCCCCACCTGATGCCTTCTCCAGCCCAGGAGCCTCCACCAGCTCTGACTTGGTGGCTGTGCCCCCAGAAAAAACCAGGCACCTCAAGCCTTGTGCTTCCCTCCAGTGTGAATTTGTGCCAAGGGACCAGTAGGCAAGGAGTTACCAGGGATTTTCAGCTGACTCTCACACCCACAGGGACAGAAATCACAGGGAAGGCAGGAGATTCCAACAGCTCAAGGGATCTGCTGTTCATGTCCAAGCCCTGAAACACCCAGCCACAGGGTACCAGGAAGTGAGGGGTTTATTCAGAGACCTTCCTAAGCCTAACAGATATCCAAAATTATTCTTTATGAAGGATTAAAGCTCCAGAAAGGAGCTTTTCAAGCCTCAAGTTCCAGTGTGGTTATCCAAAGCAGAAGGTGCCTGTCAGCACCTGAGAGCCCAGACTGCCCTGGGGCCAGCCAGGCCTTAGGTAATATCCTATATAAAGCTCCTGGCTCCACGTGCTGCCCCGGAGAGCTCCTTGGAAATGCTGCCTTACTGCCTTGAGATGCATCAGCTTCTGCTCAGCTTCGAACCACTGGGTCACCTTGTTGTTAATTAATGCACCGCTAAAATTATGTTTGGGGGCTACTAAGGTTTATTGGGTAGAAAATTATTTCAAATACAGAGAGCAGGCAGTAAAGACTGGAAATATGTTTTCAAGTATAAAGCTAATTGCTACAGGGAATCCCTCTGGGATCCATTTGGAGCCCTTGCTTTTTTATTTCCTCCCTCCGTTAACGACCTGGCCAAGGTTTGTAGAACAGCACATGCACAAGTGATTGCTGGTGGTGTGGGGCCCTGCACGTGGAGAGCTGGCATGGGGGGAATCCACAAGTCTCCACAGTGGTCCTCAGCCATGGGGCCTGTCTCAGCACAGCAGGGCAGCCTGGCAACCAGAGATGGTGGAATTGTTAATGTTGGGAAAGAACTTTAAGCCCTGTCAAACCCACCAAGTGCCCCTCCACCGTTTTTTGAACACTTCCAAGAATGGTGACTCACCCCATTGCTGCTCCAACGCTCAACCATTCTTTCAGTGAACGAATTTTTTTCCAATATCCAATCTAAACCTTCCCTGGAGCAACTTGAAGAGATCTCCTTTTGTCCTGTCACTTGTTACCATGGTGGCAACCTTGCTGGATCCAGCTCTGCTCTCAGCTGTAGAGCAACTTGTCATCATTCTGTTGTCTAGATGAGTTCTGTGAAACCACAGGAGAACCCCTGTGTTGTCCCACCCTCCTTCTGGAGAGGAGCCCCAAAAAAGGGGTCTGATGCTCCCAGGAAAGCCTCATGCAAGTCCCACCAGTGTTGGCAACTGCACTTGAAGTAATTATGAAGCAAAGCTGTCCAGATGCAGCCTTGAAAGTGAGACTGGCCTAAGGCCAGACCTGTGACCAAAGGACTTTGCTTCAACATCCCAGAGATGCCAAAGCATCTGTTTTTTTCTGAGAAAAGATGTCCTGTCTGATATCCTGCAGACCTCCACCCATCCCAGCATGAAGAAGTGAGTCCCCATTTCCAGGAAGGGGTCCACTCCTCACAGGTGTATGCAAAATAAAATAAAAGTGCAGTAACTTCCCAAGGCTCAGCCACAAGTGAATCAGGAAGAGCCAAGAGGGGTTACCTTGCTGGGCATCTCATGTGGGTGCTGAGAGGCAGGGGCTCCCTGGCTCCCAAACCCCAAGGCCAGGCCCTGCTGCCCTGCCCAGGCGGGGACACCACACACTGCTGCCTGGAGCAGCATTCACACAAGCCTAAGTGCTTTTCTGGACCACAGCCCAAGTGAACTGAGGGGGCTTGAGTGGCACAGATGGCATTTTTCTTCTTTCTTTTTGTTTTTGGTTGGTTTTGGTATTTTGGTTTGTTGTTTTTTTTTCCCCTCCTGATGGTGCCCTCTGAAATGTGAGTGCACAGTGGTGACCCAGACAGGTGCCTGACCTGGACACACGCAGAACAGTTTTATTCATAAAACCATCTTGTTCCCCACTCAGTTTGGTCATGGGGAACACACTGAACTTCCTTACTTGCTATGTTCAGCCACTACTTTGCTCTATTTAATTCTGCTTCCTGGAAGAAGCAGAATTCTCCCTCTAACTGCTCCTTCCTCCGGCACCTCTGAGGCACACAAGGTTCTAACAGAAGTTCCAACATCAGGATGCTGCTCCTGGTCTGGACTTGGAGGGCCTGGACAGCAGCAAGGTCACCATAAGCCAGGCAGGGCAGGCTGGAATCACTCAGAAATTGGGATTTGCTGGTGCTCCCTCTTCCCGTAAGGGAAGCAGCTGCCCTGGGACCATGACTGCAGCCAGAAGTGCTGTGGAGGAGATGCTCCATCTCCCATTGAGATGGCCAGCACAGAGAAATGAAAGTGGTGCCATGCTGCCCAAAAGCACCCACTCACTAGAACTTCCCCTTCCAGAAAATAATAACAGAAAAATCCAATTCACAGCCAAAAACGACCCCTTTTTTTCTTTAAAAAAAAAAAAAAAAAAAAAAGGCACTATTTGTGGTGAAGGAGGCTGTGTCCAGCAATCATGGCCAGGCTCTGGCTGTCATTCCTGACTCAATCCCTGCTGTAACTGGGATACAAAACCAAATAATTTCATCACCACCAGGATTTTATTTCACTTCCCGCTCCTATGGCTGTCTCTCCTGCCTGGACCAAAGGCTTGTGAATAGGAACTGGCTCTCCCTAAGAGAACCTCCTATTGCTGGTGTGGCCAGCCTCCACTTGGGTTATCCTGTGCAGGGCCAGGAGCTGGACTCAGTGATCCTTACGGGTCCCTTCCAACTCAGGATATTCTGTGATTCTATGACTGTGGCAGTGATGCTTCTGTCATTAGCAGCCAAGTGAGGCAGCACAGACATTTGGAACACAGTTCCAAGACATCTTCCTCTGCTGCAGCCCATGTTAGGCAGCGCCGTGCCCAGTCGGCATCACCTCACCGTGCAATTAGCGTGGGGTCATGAACCTCTCCTTTAAGCGTGCCCTGAGCAGGAGCTGGCGCTGCACAGGCTCCCCGATCCCGCTGTTCAAACAGCTCGGTCTCTGCCTCGGCAGCAGGAGCACGTCAGCTCCAGTGCTACAGAAACAAGGCGCTTTGAAATGCAGATCCTGCCCCGCTTTGTTCCCGCATCTTTGTAGGTGTCGGATTTACAGCGCCCTCGCACCTTGATCGCTGGCCTTACAGCGAGGCGCCCTGCCCCGGCCGTGTGTGATGAACCCTCGTTAGCGCTCGGCACCACGCAAACCCCAGGAGCCTTTCGCCTCCCTCGGCTGATGCTCAGGCAGGGAGATGTGCTCAGAGCCCCGGGTCAGCAGCAGCCGGACGCATCAGAGGATGCTTCTCAAGTTCAAGTCCTCGGTTCAGAAAGCTGCTCAGAGGAGCAGCAGTTCACGTGTCTATCCTGGTGCCATCGCAGGGGAGATCACGAAATGAGAGAAAATTACTGCTCACGAACCAGCAGCTGGAGATATCAGCCCCCCTCAGGGCACGGGCAATCCTTTCACAACGGGAGGCCACATCCAGACAGCTTCAGATGGAGATGGATTTGGGATCCCTGTGATGCTGATCACCTCCCCCAGACGCAGGTGTCTGCCCCAGCCTGTCTCCCCTGTCCTCGACCAGCGAGCTCAAGCTGCCAAGGGGAATGTGGCTCGCAGTCTGCTGGCAGACGCTCCATCCTTTTCAATTACGTGCAGTCCAATTCCCATCATGAGGAGGGGAGCCAGGAGGAAATGCCACTGAAGTCAGTGGAGTCACGCTGCAGTCTGGAGTGAGCAGGAGGGGATGCTAAGCCTGGCCTACACACATCATCTGGGTCTCTTACACCTGCCCCGTGCCGCCTCAATCCTGAGATTTATGGCATCCAATCCTTAACTAGCAGGACATGTTTATCATTAATAAGAGGGACGCTGGGGAGATGTCTCCTTTTTTCTTCTTTAAAGCCAAACATCAGAGTGTTCCAGCCTCTGCTCCCTGTGGTGCAAAGCCTGCTCCAAAACCTGGTTCCCAGTTGCCAGCCTAAAAGCCAAACCACAGGGCCTTGACCCCAGCAAACATTACAACACACAAAGAGCTCGTTTAAACTTTTCCCAGGATAAAGCCATAATGGTTCCTGAGCTTGGAGCCCTCGGCTCAGCTTACTCCACCCACAGAAGTGAGCACCAACACCGGACATTCTGGGGTGCGGCCAACACACCCCAAAACTTTGGCAGCCAGCAGCCCAGAGAATAGATGCTGGAGGGCTGTTCCTGCTGGCACAATTCCCACATGAGAGGAACGAGCCCCTTTTTAGGACAGCACAGAAGGGGCGGATCAGGATATCCAGCAGCCACCCAGGATTTCCACCCCAGCACATCTGTCAGACCTGGAGACACGGCCGTGCCCCAAGCTGTCAGACAAGCCCAGGGGAAGCCCAAAAGCCGCCACTGTAATGTGGCATGGGAAGCAATCAAGGAAGATAAACAGCTCTGTGAATTTCCTAGTGCCCTGTAATAGCAGAGGAATTATTTCAGAAAACTGAAAGATCTGCAGAAGCCTCCAGGCACCAGAAGGAGGCCAAACAAAGCCCTGTGCTCCCTGTTGGCTGAGCAGGGAAATTGCTCCCTGTCCCCAGATGCAGTTCCAGCTGTGGCCACTCTCCAGCACCTCAGAGAGAGACAGGACCACCACCAACCCAGGAGCCAAATTAGGCACCAAGGGAGATGAGGATTCCTCCCTGGACTCTGCAGAGGACAGCAGACACCCTGAAGTGAGGGATTAACATACGACAAAGACAGCACAAACAAAGATCAATCCAGTCTCGCTTCAGCACACCAGATACCCAAGGACTCTCCCCTCTGGAAAGGCTCTGAATGAATAATCCTTTTCCATGAATATTGAGAGCTATCTTGAAACAGTGGCTGTCTCTTCCCACCCACCAGCCATTTTGAAGACCACTCCAGAAGGATCTCTTTTAAGCATCAGAAATTGCTTTTAAAATCCTGTCTAAATTTATTTGTGGCCAGCTTATCACACAGGCCTGCGCCTTTCCTGACCAGAGTCCTCATAAAAGCCAGTGCATTAACAACTGCATGTGGTTTAAACCCTACTGGGGGTTACACCTAATCCCACTTACTACAGAAAGTCTGGGATGCAGCCAAAGGATTTGCCCAGTCCTGAAAGGGAGCCTTTGATAGGACCCCCAGCCCCCTCCTTCCTCTTGGGAAGAGCAGGGAGGGAGAGTGTCTGGATATCTTAAAGCCTACTTTAATGCCCAAAAAAGATGTATTTGTAGACTTTGTGACTTTGTGACAATCAATTTTTATTTGTCCTGCCCCGAGGCTATTTTGGGTTTGTCTGCCACGGAGCCCAAGCCAGCAGGACCTGGCCCTTGCTGTGTGCAGAGGCTGATGCCAAACAAGGAGGAACAAACCCAGACACCTGGGATGGGGAAAGGTCCCTGCTGCTTGCAGGATGGCATGGCCACCCTTCCAGCCCATCCCACAGGGCTTATGGATGTTCTTTGAGCTCCTCCCTGCTTTCCAAGTGATTTCTAACTCCGACTTCATCTCAGTAAGGACCATTAAGCTTCTGAGATCTCTTGGAAACTTAAATAAAAAGTCAGAGACTATCAAGAGATTTGCAGCCAGTGGTGGAAGGAAATGCCATCCATCCCCAGGAATAGATGCTGAGGGGGTGGAAAACCAGTGTGAAGCCTCTGGGACCTCCTGGATATACATGGAGTGCCAGGGTGACTGGGGACCCGGCCTCCAGAAGGACAACAGAGACAAACACCACACCTGCCCCATCTTCCGTAAGGACACAGGAATTCAGAGAGTCCTTCCACCCCAGTAAAAGTTTGGGATTTAGATGCTCAGTGATATGGTTGAAACAATATCCTTGATCTTTTATTACCCTGGTAAATAATTTATTGGGACAGGCATTTTAAAAAATCCCATAAAAGACCTATAAAACATATTTATCACACACACAAAAAAAAAAAAAGCCCCAGCTCCTTGGCTCCAACCAACAAGCTGAAAACTTGTTTGTATACTTCACTGCACATAAACTAACCAATGCCTTGTGACAGCTTTAAGCTTTTTAACAGCTCTCTCCCTGCTGCTTTTTATTTCCATTTTTCTCTCTGTGAATTCACAAGGTAAAAAAAAGAAGAACTCACCACAACAGGAGAGGCTTCTGCTCTTGGACAGATATTGACAGTCAGGTACTGCCTTCCCAGTTTTCCTGACACCTGGAGAATGTAACAAGTGATGCTTCTTTTGGCTGAAAAACACAACTCAAAGTTGTGGTTATTCAGAGTAGGTTGGGACACGGGGGTTGGCAGATGTACAGAGAGGATGTGTGTGTGACTGAGGTGCAAAACAGCCTCTTTGAGCCTCAGTTTACCTCCTGAGCTCTCTTCCAGGAACACTTCTGTCATCTTCTGCTGGCAGAGGACAGGGTCCCGTTTTTTGTCCAAGCCTCAAATAAATGGAGAATTCAAACAAAAGGCTGAGGAATGAGTTTTCCTGCCCCAAACATGCAGCAGCCACAGGCACCAAAGCTTTTTGGCATTCATTTGGACACCAGAGGATCCAGCTGGATGAAACCTGGCCAACAGGATGAGAGCTCAGCCTGCTGCCAAGGTACAAAACCAGAACCCAAACCACACTGATTGCTGCAGGCAGGATTCCTGGAGCCAGGCAGTCTCACAGATCCAAAGGCAGACCTTCCACATCCCCTGCAGGGTGCCCACAAACCCAGAGCTCACCCAGGACAGCTCTGCCCAGTGAAATGCCAACAGAGGTGACCTGGCAAGGGGTGACCGACCTGAGCATGGTCTGAGGTGGGTTTCCTCTCTGCCCAGGAGCAAGGGGAGCTGTGGGAGCAGCCGTGAGGCCAGGCTGAGTCTAGAGCTACCCTGTTATCACTCTTCCAAGCGTGCAGAGAAGCAGTGGGAGGGGGGGAGCACAGCCCTCTGGGTCAGCAGAGCTGGCCAGCAGGGCTGCCAAGGCACACAGACACCCAGGCATGCACAGGGCCTGCTCCAGATGGCATCTGTCAGAGGCAGCCAGGAGCAGTCTGGGTCACAGTGCTCCCCGTGTAGGACTTGGCTCTTCCTCATCCCCAGGCATCTCCAAAACCTCTCATTCTGGCCCTGGTTCCAACACAGGAGCAATATAATCCAGTTAAAAGCCTTTTCAGGGCTCAACAGACACTCCAGCTGTGCTCCACCCTTCACTGGGCTTCCCTTTCTGCCTTCCCAAAGCCCACATCAGGCACTTGAGCTACAGCTGCTTTTGTATCTGTGGGAGCCAGAGTGCTGGTTCTCCATAAAGCTGCTCTCTGCCTCCACCACGTTGTCTACAAGGAGATCAGAAAGTCAGAGCAAACTCAACCAAAAGGGCTGTTTGATGAGGAACAAGCTCTGAGAAGGTGGTCAGTGGTCAAAGTAAGCTGGGGCTGGGGTATCTGCATGCTAGGCATCACTTCTCCCCAGCTCCAGTGCCACCGTGGCACATTTACAGGGCACGGGAGAGCTCATCCAAGCCAGGGAAGGTTCTCCAGCTCCAGTGCAAGCCAGTCTCCCAAGCAGGTTAAAGCCCAGCAGAGCCTCAGCTGGTCTGTGCTCCTGGAGGCTGGGACAGATGGTGTGGCTCAGTGGGGCAGGGAGAGCCTTTCTGAGCAGATCCCCAGTGTTGTCACTTCTCTCTGACACTTCATCCCCTTCCTAAGATATTCCCACTCCCCAGTGCTGAAACCACCTTTTCCTGATGCCAGCATGAGCCCTGGAGTCCAGCATGGACAGCCCCATGCCCACCATCCCACACAGCTCAGCACAGGTCCCAGCAGGACACACCATCCTGGGAGGAGGCCAGCAAGGACCTGTCACCCACAGCAGCACAGCAGGGACATCAGGCTTCCCTCCTTCTTCCTCACAGGAGCTTCATCATGGCCATCAGTGGAAGGAAGCAAAATTGGCACCAAGAGCTAAAGTGTGGATTAGATCTCTCCAAGTTTGCTGGGATGGATACAGCTGGGGACCTGAATGGGTCCTTTTGGCCAGGGAAGGCTGTGGAAAAGCTTTTCCTGGGACTCCAGGCTCACCTCTGGGGCCTCTCCCACCTTCACAGAGTCCCACAGCTCCTTTGGCTGCCACTTCTGAACTGATGAGCACATTAGCAGTTAAGTCCATTTGCAGATTTAAAAGTCAAACCCTGCCACAGGAAATTAAAAGATAATGCAAAGAATTATTTTAAAAAATTAATCTTTATTACTCTCCACTCCCAAGCTGCTAATAAAAAAAATGTGTTCCTCGTGCAGTCTCTATAAAAACAGGTTATAAAGCAGAGGAAGAGAGGGAGGCAGATGCTTTAAAAAGGCATCTTTCATCCCTCTGCCCTGCCTGCCATAACCATCCATCTGCACTTGTGTGCCAGCTCCCAGCAGCTTCCAACCCAGCCAGCCCCCTCTACCCTGCAAGGTAGTTATTCCCCATCTCCACCTGGCCCCCTGTTTTACATTTCCAGAAGAACAGCAACCCCAGGTCCAGCCAGAAGTCTAGAAGGTGGTGTAATGGCACACCCTCCTAGCTCCAGGTATCTCCAGGCCCTGTGTAAACCAGGATGAATTACAGCTCATTACAGAAAGGGCAGGCACTTGGGAAGTAAACAAGGCAGCTATTACAGATACCATCAACAGCTCCACAACACTGGAGCACAGCTGATACATGCAGGGAACCGTGCCTGAGAGAGAGGTCAAGGATGCTCAGAAGCTCTCAGAAACCAGTGAAGAGGCTGAGAGGGAGGTGGCAATTGCAAGAGTTTCTTCTAAAAATGCTTCTCTCTAAGGCTGTGTTCAAGAAAGCAGCTCAGTCCTTGGTTTTCTAGCTGGAGCTTGAGCCCACGGAGTCCAATGTGGGGCTGCAAACAACTTCTGTGTCACGATACCAGGAACAAGTCAGCCAAGTTTTGGTAGGTCCAAGAGCCACCACGACTGAGGAAGAGCACCCAATTTGGCACATGAGAGAGATGAAGAACCAAGAGGCAGCAAACCCACCAGCTATGTCTGTGCTACAGTAGAGGAAACAGCCACAGGCACAGATCTGTGTCCTACCGGCCCTCTGGCCAGCCTAGGAGTGTGCCTGGCCAGGAGAAGACCCAGCACCAGTTCTCCTGCCAAAGCAGTGCCCCTGGGTCTGGCAGAAACACAGCCAGGCCAGAAAGGAGCAGGAGGCTTGTCTGAAAGAGAGATGAGGGACCAAGAGCTGCTGTATGGCATCACAAGCATAGCATGAAAGGTGCTCCATAGCCACAGCTGGGGCAAAGGAGCTAGTCCTAAGCAAACCCCAGAATAAGCCCAACCTTCCCATCCTCAGGTGAGCAGTACAAGCACCAGGCCCACCCTCAGGCCTCCCCCAGGCAGCACACAGTGGCTTTATTCCAGGTAAGACAGCCCCACACCTTCTCTTCATTGGAGATAAAGGGAGCATTTGGCCTTTTCTAACTCCAGGAGGGGGAGATGCATCTGGCAATGGCACACTGGCAAGGAGCAGGTGCCAGGGGTGGAGGAAGAGGACAGGCAGAAGCACAAGCAGGCTCTAACAGGAGGAATGAGAACCCCCTGGGAGGAACAGTGCCTGCAGTGCTGCTGCCCGGGAGCACGGGCAGGAGCACAGGGGGACACAACAGCACAGCGAAGTAGGAGGTGGCTTTCTAAGGGGAGGCTGACTGTGATTGATGGTGCTGTGCTGTGCTCTCAGTGATGTAGAAAATTAGAAGAGATGCCTTCAGATACCGACCCATCTGAGACACTTGTTGTGTCCATCTCCCGTACGCAGCCGCCTCCCTCGGGAGCGCTCCCTCCGCCTTGCAGGCTCATTATTCAGAGTGCTGAACTGGGAAAAGCAATGCTGTTTTATTCTTACTTCACTTCTCCCCCCCAAAACTACTGGATTGTATTATTCTTGGGAGCACATAAGGCGCCGGTTTCCCTGCTCAGCTACTTGAAGGAAAAGTTTGATTCTCCTCAACTAGGAAAAAGTTGTCCCTCACTTTTTTCTGTTCTTTCCTCAACCAAAGCTGGGATGAGCCTTTATAAAATATAGGAGCCATTTTCTCAGATGGAAATAGCTTCTTTAAAAACAGTGAGTCATGCTCCACACCGAGATGGATCTGATAGCTGGTGCTCTACTAATGTAGCCTTGTGGCAGGATGGTCCCTTCTTGGCTTTCAATCCCTTTGCCATTTAACCAGTTCTTGGCTTGTTGTGGCTGCTTTTGTCCTTCCACTGCTTCTCTGCCAATGACAAAAGAGTTTTAAAACAGTCCTTTAGTTTTAAAAAAAATCCACATAGGCTTCCATACGAAAAGATGAACCACAGGCTGGTGTGTCTTCAGGAGAGGTGTCACACCACAGACAAGACACCACTGGGCCCTTGACTTCAAACAATGCTGTCCCTCATTAGTAGGCAACTAGTTTCTTTCCAGACAGGCACTGCATCTGAGCTTGCATTCCTTTGGTTCCAGCATTTGCATACTGGTCTAGAAACGGCAGAGGAACCTCTCTGACTGCTGCCCAAACAATCCCAAACAGGCCTTACAGCCAGTCATCTTTCTTCAAACTCTCCTGGAGTTCCAGGCACCTACACCAGCCCAGGCTCTTCCACTTTGCAAGCATGGCTAGAGGAGACTGACCAAGAGGCTGGATGTGGGGACTACCATCTCTGGAAAGGGCAGGGAAATGGATGAGTTTCCTTCATGACTGCAAACTGAGCCCCTGGCATCTCCTGCCAGCTCTCCAGCCTGGGACAGCTGACCTTGCTCCCCTGGCAAAAGGGCAGGTTTCTTTTTTTTTTTTAGCTCTTGGGTATCTCAAGAACAGCTTCAAATTTCCCTGCTTTGAAGCCCATCACCCAACATGGGTTTTCAGGCTCCTGCACTAGAGAATCCCTCCCAAGATGACAGCAGCTAAGCCTGACCCTGCTTGTCTCCCCTGTTGAAAGGACAGTGATGCCACCAGCTGCAGCCCTGCCAGCACTCTGAACATCCCTTGGGTCACAGGACACAGAGGGCTGGCAACAAGCAGCAAACACCAAATTCAAGCCAAAGTCTGAAGCACTCATGAAATCCCTATATGAAGATGATTTGGAACAAAGCACTGCTCTTCCTACCTCCCACATATCCACCACACACTGACCCCCGTGCCTCCTACCAATTTTCCCAGTGGTAGTTAGTCATCTGCCCTTTGGAAGTCCCTTCTGGGGGTGCAGAACAAATCCCCACACATCCCCCCTTTCTCCATCTGTTAATGGCTTCCCTCCACCCAGGCTGAGCCTCCCTCAGCCTGAGTTAATGGTAGGAAATTAGCATTAAAATGATGGTTTGCTATTAGCGGTGCCTCAGCTCCCCATCACGCTCCAGGAACAGCAAATGACAGGCTGTGATTTCCCCGCCA
Source organism: Sylvia atricapilla (assembly GCF_009819655.1). Classification (NCBI taxonomy): domain Eukaryota; kingdom Metazoa; phylum Chordata; class Aves; order Passeriformes; family Sylviidae; genus Sylvia; species Sylvia atricapilla. Next base: position 8,366,078 of record NC_089148.1, read on the forward strand.
CGGCGCAGAGGAGAAGGAGCAACGGCAGCCAGAAGTGCTGAAGATACCCAAGGAAAAGTTTCAGGCTCATCTCTCCCACCCCGGCAGCCCTTTTTCCCTTCCCCATCCCCGCCGTGCTCAACCACCGCACAGGCAATCCTACAAACAGATGGCACCTGGGCAGGAAAGCCGACAAATTGGCTCCCACCTGCAGGAGCACTAAGAGCTCGCAAAGCAGACGAGCGCTCACTCGCCAAGAGCCCCGCGGGGTGGAAATGCCCGAGGAATCTGCCATCAGTCGCCTTTCCTCGTGGCTCAACAGCTCCGGCTCCCTCCTCACCTGGCTGCAGGTGTGCAGCTGGCTCCTCACGGGAGCTGGTGGCAGGAGGAGGCTGTGGCTGTGTCCTGAATCGAATGGAAGAAGCAGTTCAGGCTTGAGCACAAATGGAACGATGCTTTTTTTTTTCCATGTCAGCACAACACTTTGGTTTGGAGGGCTTGCAGCCTGGAGTTGAGAGGGTTTTCGTGGGTCCCCACTGAACATCCATCTGCTTGTGGAAAAATGAGCTCAGCTCAAGCTGCCTGCTCTCTCTTCCTGCCAAAGTGGGGCTCTGCCCTCCCAGAAACCTCTCTTCCTTGACCAGGGAAGTGTGGCAAGAGAGTGGATGGGCAGACTCATTTCATTTTCTGCCTCCCTGCTCCTCTGAGCCCGTCTGGCTGTAAGCATCTCTGTACACAGGGGTGAGGGAAGCAGCTCACCTACCAGCCTGCAGAAAGCCAGCTCAGCAAATCCGTGGGTGTCAGGGTAGGCTGTCAGCTCCCTTTGGGCGCCTGAGTGACCCTGCAGTTACACAGCATAGATGGTGAACTCCTCCTTGCAGAGCCCCGTGGTGCAGCAGGGAAAGGGGACACAGTGAGGATGAAATGTGCAGGAGCATTTGGGTGCTTTCAGGGCATCTTATGTGCACAACTGCTGAAAAATTCCAAAGCTGCATTTTAAGCCCCTTAAGGGTGAAAATGGTTACAGGCAACAGGATCAGAAGGAACAGCACGAAGCTGTGTCAGGGGAGGTTTAGGGTGGGCATTAGGAAATCGTACTTCAACCCAGAGAGTGACTGGGCCTGGAACAGGTTCCCCAGGGCAGTGGTCATGGCCAAAAGCCTGCCAGAGCTCAAGGAGTGTTTGAACAATGCTCCCAAACACGTAGTGGGATCGTTGGGGTGTCCTGTGCAGGGACAGGAGTTAGACTTGATGATCCTTGTGGATTCCAACTCAGAATATTCTACGATTCTACAAAACAATGCCCTTCCCTCTACCTTGTCCTTAACTCTTTTTAAAAGTACCTGGGCCAGGAAGTGTCCTCAAGCCCCAGCCTGCCAAGGGTATTGTCATGGGCCTAAGAAGTGGGATGCAAAAGGCAGAGAGAATAGTAGTAAAAAGCAGGATAAGAATGTTTTCCCTTTCCCCAGCATTCCCATCAGCAGCTGAGATGTGGGAGCAAGGAGGACTCATCTGATGATGGATGAGAGAGAACTGATCCTTGGTAAGGCAGAGCAGGAGCAGAAGGAAGCGCTGCTCCCAAAGGCGATTCTCACACCTCCTTGGGATAACAAAAACAACCATGAGAGGCAGCAGAAGCCCTTCTCCCTGCACGTTGGGAATTCATCTCTGGCCTGTCAGGAGGGCCACAACCCAGCTGCACATTTGTATATTCACTGAGCCATACACCCAGCTCAGGCAGACTCCTGACAGATGCAGATGGGAAAGCCATTTTTCATAAAGTGAGGGTAAATGGGAACAAGAAAAAATAGCAAAACAAAAAAAGACTCAAGCATCAGCTGGAAAAGACTCAACAGGATCAGAGTGGAGAGAGAAGCAGAGTCAGATTAAACTTTCGGATCTTTAAGCACACCAAGAGGCCAGTCCTCTTCCTGTTTTTTACCGTGGCCTGGTGGCAGCAGGTGCCTTCATCCTTTTCTCCATAACCAGCTGAAAAATGGAAACTGGACTCAGAACAACACCAAGGCTTTGCTGAACTGGCCCTTGGGGACAGAAGCTGGTAGAGGGGCTGCTGGAGCAGGTGGGCACAGGAACCTTTCTACAAGATCAGCTCCTGCTCAGAGGAGGTGAGAGACAGCCTGCAGAGAACATGAACCATTAACAACATGTCAGTCTGCCCCTCAGACCCAGACCTAGCTTAGGCCTGGCCCTAAAGAGCATATGGGCCCCCAGGGCTCTGAAGGGGCATTCCTGGCAGACCTCCTGCTGGTACAAGCATGGCAGAGGACCACTCTGCCATGCTGCCACGATGGCAGACACTGCAGCTTCCAGTGGCCCCAATTTGTTTCAGGCAGTGACAAGGGGTTTCCCTTTGTCCCAGGTCACCATGCAGCCAGGAGGCAGCAGTGACACGGAGCCACTCACCCAGACAGCAGGGAAGTGCTGCTCAGTGCAGTATAAGCTGTCCCCTCAGCAGCATGTGTGCCTGCCCTGCTCAGCACCAGGAGCCAGTGGGTCCCAATGCCAGCCAGGGGGAAGGGGAAAGGGAAGGAAGAATTACCCTTACGGAGGGAAAGATTTCACCTCTGCCAGTGACATTCTGCTGTTGTCACCGCCAGCCATAACATCACCCTCTTGATGTGAAATCTAAGTTGACAGTGATACAGGAAAGGAGCCGAGAGGGCAGCAAACTCTGCCCAGCCCTCTTTGTAACCCCAAATCTCCCGTGGCTTCCAGCCTCTGCATGGAGCAGAGCCAGCACCTCATTTACCAGGTTACTAAACAAGCAGATATTCCTTTTCCAGAGCCATGGAATTGTATTTTCCTGCAGTTATCTGTCCTTCTGGACAACTCCAAAGAGAATTTCATTTTGGTCTCTGCTGCATCCTCTTTGTTTCTGAAATGAGAAACAGACGTAGGAGCCCATACCTCCTTTGCTAAACAAGACATGCAGCCATAAGCTGAAGTCACCAAAGCCTGAAGAGCTTCTGGTGAGAGAGTCCAGGTGTCTTCAGACTCACTGGAGGTGCATCAAGCCCCATTGATCTCTGCTGCCTGCGGCATTTCCAGCTGATATTCATTCTCTTTGTCCTAGGAAAAGGCGAGCACAGGGCTGGGCAGCAAGGCTTGGTGAAGGTTACTGCTGAGACCTGGTAGAAATGTCATCCAGCAACACGTTTCAAGAAAGATTCATCCCCAAGCAGCCTGGCTCCATAATAAAAGTGTCAGAGCAGCTGACTTGCTTCCCCCCATTCTCGCTGCATACAGATTTATCCTGTCTCAGGTCTCTCTCCCTCCATAAGCCAGCACGTGCCTTTCCTTTCAATAGGCTGGCAGTGTAACCCAGCCAGCTGAGATCGTAGGAGAAAAGGGAATGCAAGAAAGGCAAAGGCATCACAGGGGGGGAAAATGCTCGGGAGCCATGTTTTCCTCTCATTTTGGCTGCTCTCAGCTCTGAAATGAAGGAGGCCGACATGAGAGGTAACTTAACATGAGAAGGCTCCAAAACCAGCAGCCATTTGTTCTGATGTTCCAAACCAATTCCCTAGCTTCCAGGCTGGGTGTCACTTCCCTCTCAAATGGGAGCTCAAATCCCATTCCTGATAAAACCCATCACAAAAGGCATAAATATCTCCAAGCCTTCACCCTCCCAGCCAGGGAGCCCCTTCTCAGAGGACTGTGCATGTGACGGGCACATAGGGAGAGTGAAGAGGAGAGATGGGGCTCCCTCCGAGTCCGTGTCTCAGGGAACACTGAGAACTAGCTTACCTTCACCACAGAGATGTGATGGTAATGCAGCACCACAGGCAGCTCCTGAGAGAGAACAGTCTGCAGGAAATTAAAAAAAAAAAAAAAAAAAAGTGAGAGAGAAAGAGATATTAATGGTCCTACGCAAACAACTAAAAATACCCAGAATGGCCAGAGTTTCTTTCGGATTTTTTTTCTTCTCTTCCTGCAACTTACGCCCAAAGGAATGTGCCACACAAATTAAAATGATTTCCTCCAACCTGCAAGATAGGAGCAGGCAAGGCATCCTTTAGCTGTGAGTGAAAGAGATGGAGTCTGCCTTTGTCAGGAGCACGCCAGCCCCGGGGAGGTGAGGTGGTGGGGGACGGCAGACAGAGCTGCAGGAATCCTGCTGGTTAATTCCCAGTAACTGGGACAGACAGGTCTGTGCCAGGCACCCAGCTGGGGTCCAGGGGGTGTTTCATCAACATCAATAGCTGAAGTGAATCCTGGGCACCTCACCTGCCTTGGGGAGATGCAGAGTAAGAGCAAAGAGCTGTGGAACAGCTTTCCAGAGAAAGCCTCTACTAACCACCAAGGCATTCCTTAATTTTAAGGACTTCAGGTTAAGGATTTAAGGTTAAATTTGCAAAACATATTGCAGGAGGCAAAGGCTGGGATACCTCCTGGTCTCATGACATTATCACCCAAGGACATTGTTTTTCTGGCCCATGCCAGGGTACCCACTCAGGAATGTGCCCTAGCACACGTTTTCTCCTTTCAGTTGAGAGAGACAGTTTATTCCTGGCAGTGAGAGCTCATAGGCAGGGGGGAAACCAAGACCACCCCCATCAGACTATAAAAGCGCTGCTTTGCTGTGTCCCAGCTGTTCCCACATCTGGATGCAGCCAGCACTTAGAGCACTGCAGCTGGCCCCAGCTCCTCAGTTAGCATTCCCCATCCTGTTAACACCAGGCAGGCGAGAGGCCTGGCAGCCAAGGTGAAGGGCCACTTCATCTCCGTCACCTTCTCCTCTGCTAATGAAAATGTTTCTCCAGCGTGTCCTCGGGAAAGTTTCCTTCAGCTGCAGCCCTCATGTGATTGAAGGCTAATCTCTGTTACTCTTGGCTGAATGGCAGCCCACGAGAAAGGTGATGTATTGTGTTTCCCTTCAACTCGACATTTAATGGTGCTGGCAGAAGAAGAAAAAGCACTAGCTGTTTCTAGACTGGAAGTGAACTCCTCCCAAAACACTGAGAGGTCAGGGCAGGAACAGGGCCCTCATGGACTGGCACCAGTTAAATTCCGGCCTGCTCTGAAAGGCCATTTGACTTGCCAACATCCTCCCTTCCAGAGGCAGTCCAGCTGATGGCAGTGGCCACAGGAGGCGACATGTCCTGCTGCCACCTCGTGGGACATGACTGGCCTCCAGTGAACTCCCCCTCATCAGTCTGGTCAGCAAGTCGGTCTGGGAGAGGGGCCAAGGTCTAAATTGCAGACTTTTTGGGAGGAAAGCATGTGATAAAGGCTCAACACTCACAGGTTCCTCTGGCTGGCTCCAAACTTAGTCACTGAAGCTTCAAGATGGGAAATTTTTCAATCTGCAATGTTAGCTTCCTTTCAAAATGCTTGGAGACCTCCTGGAAAAAAAAATCAAGAGTAAAAAACAGGCTTACAATCCTCTTGCTTTTGTGCTGCTCACACTCAAGGAGACACCTGGATCCATGACACACTTTCTCCTCTGCTCCACGGCTCTGCAAACACATTCCAGGCCATCCCCACCACCTGCTGCTCTCCTGCTCTTTCTCCCCTCACTGGAACTACCCAATTATCTATCATGGCACTCTGCCCCCTCTATCTGCAAAGCTTTGCAGCTTTTCTTCTCATTTTTTGCCCCTATAAAACCACTATCAGCATTTGTTGAGGACACCCAAACACAACATGAACTCTCCTGTTTGCTTTCCTTTCTCCCACCAACACTGCTTGTGGGGTGTTTACCATGGACCACACAAAATGCATTCCCCAACAGCTAAACCTGGAGGAGGAAAAGAAGGAGAAATTAAGAAAACACACAGGATGAAGAAGAAAAAACTTCCAATTACTGGCAATTATTTCTACTTGATCACCCACTGTGCACTGTGCCCCACACACAAATCACTCTTGGCAGGGTGGCACAGCTTGTACAGGCACACACAGGGCACAGGTGAGCACACAGGCTGTTTGGTGAAGGTGTTCCAACCTATTTGGGCACCCATTTGGGCTCAACTGGCTCCAGCCTTTTTGAGGGTCTCATACACACCAGTCAAATCAGAGGTGATGCTCTCCTCTGCTCCCACAAACCACATCTCCTGAAGCAGAGGCAAGACACTTGCTTGGAGCTGAGGCCTGCCACGAGAGATTGCCCAAGGAATGTCCATCCTTATTTCCTGACTGTCCAGGTTCTCTGGCAGTTTTTCCTTCCCAGGAGGCAGCTGCAGGCAACACAGCTCTGCCAGAGACCCCTTCCCCTCCACGGGAGGACACGCTTTGCTCCCAGCCGGAGGGAAGGTGGAGGCACCCTGCACGCTGCTGCAGTGGAGAAGGCACTCAGCCAGCCACTAATGCTTCCCACTGTCTTGGAGCAAAGGGATGGATTAGCTTTTATTAGCTCTTATGAAGAGCACATCACTCCTGCCCTTTCCTCCTCTCACACGGCTCACGCACAGGCTCAGCTGTGCTGCAAGTGAAGCAGAACCAACTCACCTACGTGCTGACGGCCCCAAACTCCTCTTGGGTCTTGTATAAATCTTACAAATCTTAAATCTTAGGCAAGCTGGGAGTTAGGATGGAGCAATCCTCCTAAGGGTGCTGTAGGTGCTGCCCAAGAAGTACTTTTAAAAAGACGGATGCTTGGCTTTTACATCTGGATCTCTCAGGTGGCAGCAAGCACGGCCTGAAGGAGGGCATGGTCTCCACGCCAGCCAAACCAAAGCCAAGGCACAGTCCCCAGAGGCCCAAACCCGGGGCTGTTCTCTGGGAGAGGGCCCGTGGTTTTCCTGCTGAGCCTGCTGCCACATGCAGGACCCCTGGCTGCCAGCACCCAGGCAGCAGCACGGCTGAGGGATGGCGCTGCTCCCGAGAAGCCTCTCGAAAGTCGCTCTGGGGCTTGTTAGCAGGGTGTTAAAGGGGATGAATGGCCTCAGAGAAACGCTCTGTCTGCTGCTGTGGCATTCATTATCCTTTAGCCAGGCAATCCTTCACACCAGCCAGGAGCTCTGGGCTGGCTCGTTTATCGTCCGCGGGGGCTGTTTTCCAGCAGAGGCACTCGCCGCTCGCCCGGTGCCTGGGGAGCGGCAGGGGCGGAGAGCTGGGAGCGCATCACCTTCCTCCCACACAGCCCGATCGCTTCCCCAAACACACAGCTCCGTGACCCGAGCCACAGCTGCCCCCGTGCCCGGACCTGCTCATTTTCAGCCTGATTTCCCAAGGAGTGCTAAGCATGTGCAATCCTGCTGCATCAGTCTGTCCTCTGCCCACTCCCCGGCAACTTCTGACACCGCAAACAGATTTCAAGCTGATGTGACAGAGCAACAGAGGTCTTGGAGATAGTCAGAGTCTATAAATTTCGTGGGAACAGACTACCAAACAGAGGAAAGACATTATTAGCACCTTCCAAACTGTAGTGCATCATCCCTTATTAGACATCAGACAATTTGTGTGGGAGAGATGCTATAAATATCCCAGGGAACGGAGATGCTCCGTTCAGCACAAATAACTTACTGGACACCAGAGACTCCAAACCCAAACTGTGCATCCAGAGAAGGTGAGATCTCATGGATCCCACTGCACATTGTACCAACAGGAGAGGGTTTCAGGCCTGTTTGGCTGATAGGAGAGCCAGCCAGCTAAGACACGTTAGCCTTTGGGAAGTCCATGGAAAATGGAATGTGTGCCCTCCCCTTATCCTTCTTCGAGAGACCAAGCTGAGGTCCTTCTGCATTTCCAACCTTAACTGCCCTCCCAGACTCACGGATGAGTTCAGCTGCTGCCTCCAATGGAAGTGCCATGCCCAGCTCCAAGGGGGAGAGCTGCCGGGCCGAACAGCTCCCTCACCCCCACCACACCTCTCCCATTGCCTCTGCACTGCACGGGCAGAGATCGCACCTTCCAGAAAGGTGTTTCACCCACACACTGCTGCCGGGAAGGCAGCCCAGAGTCGGAGCAGCGCCTGGTGAGCTCTCAGCAGGATCACTTACACATCGGGCTGCTCGTTAGCTGTTGACTGATGGGTGGCACTGGAGAGATTCCTCCCACGTGTCCTTGCTGCCCACCAGCCCCAGTACGGAGCTGCCGGTGCCAGCACGGGGCTGGCAGGCAGCAGCACAGCTATCCTTCCCCCAGGAGGAACGAGTGAGCCTCACAAACCCTTCTTCTTCCTTCTGAAGGGGATACAACAGCCTCCTGGCTCTCTCCCTTAGAGTCAATTAACATCACCCAGTGTGATAGAACGTTGTTAAGGCTGAGCCCAGCATTTCAGAGCTGTCTGACCCCCCTGTCAGAAAGCCAGACTCTGTGTGCAATTTGGGGATGGAGCAGGGTGTAATCCCTGTGCACATTTAGGATCCGCACTGATAACCCAGTCGTTATCTGTTTGGAGTGTCATTTCCAGCCTCAGGCATTCCAGAGCCCTGGCAGAAACCGAGAAGTGAGAAATAACCTTTTTCCCTCCAGCTCATTTGTGACACTCTCCCAGCTGGCCAGACATATTTTGGGACTTCTCTGATTCACCTGGTAAAGGTCAAGTCCCAGGAGGTGCCTTCAGCCTGGTGGGTAATGTATCACTTGTACCTGTGGGGCTTCAGCTCCACAAAACGACAATTTAAACATGTGCTACAGTACATCCTTTACAAAAAAAAAAAAAAAAAAAAAAAAAAAAAAAAGATTTACACTCCAGGGATGGTGACTCCCTGTTCTGCCCAACAAAAGGAGGGATGGGGATCGAATTCAAGCTTATGTTCATTAAAACAGAAGGAAAAAAAAAGAAAATCCAGAAATCCAGTCACTCTATCCTAATCACTCTGATCCAGCCTTTCACAGTGTTGCATTGAGCTAAAGGGCCGCACCTGAAAGTGTGCCAAGAGCGGCATGAAATGTTAATGTTGCAATTAAAACAATATGAATATTGCAGCACTGCTCTGCTGCTTCCCATCCACTGAACAATTCTCATTCAATGGAAGTCAAGTTACATTTCAGGAAATAATGAGGTCTGCTAATTAAGTCTGGCCTAGGAAGACAGCAGTCTTAAAAGGAGAAAAAAAATATTCAGATCTCCCCAAAATGTGTACATTTGCCGCTTATTACCTGCAAGGGGAGTCATTAACGCTGCTCAATGCCAGGATCACAGGTCAGCACCACTGTCTTATTGCACAAATCTAGAGGAAATTCTCTTTGTAATGATAAAATGCATAAGTCATGACCTGCCTTGTCCCCAGGGCGGAGCAGGGAAGGCCAGGCTGACAGTCCCACACTCTGAATGCAGAGAGCAGGTTCCTGACAGTGAATGCCAGTCCCAGACTGGGCTGGAGAGAGGCAGACCAGGCTCTGAGGGGCTGAAGGCAGCAAATCACATTCAGCTGACACAGGACAGATCCCAGATTATACACAGGGAATTTTCCTCCACAGCCATTCACATAAGTGAGTGACAGTGACACTGGCTTGAGCTGGTGGAAGCCATAGGGAAAGTGACCACTGGGTCAGTCCTGGAAGGACAAAGACTTGTCAGGATCATCTTGTGTTTTAACTCTAAAAAGAGGCAACAGGGGATCCCCCCTTCCTGCCCCCTGCATCCATCAGACACAGGCATGTGTTGCAATGACATGAGGACACAGAACAGCCTAGAGACCAGAAACATTGGGTTCCAGGGGTCCCAAAGGAAATTGATAGCAACACACCGTTCCTCTGGCTTCCCCACCCTCTCATTTTTCATGGTACTCCCAAATTTCTTTATCTGTGACTGTTTTTGGGGCTGCCATCATGTCTCCTGTGTTCCTCCCAGCCAGATAACTGCAAGGAGAGGCTGTCCATCAGCATGAGCATTTCATGGGAAGAGCAGAAGACTGGGAACAGGTCCACCATGTCATCCTGCTGATTTGATGATGTGTCTTTTTTACGACATTGCGTTCTCTTTTTCTCAGAGTTTCAGGAACACACAAGAACCACTCGTTCTCCAGGCCTGCCATCAATCCCAACCTGACTGACCCACACGGAGCTCTCTAGGGAACACAGAGGAGCTTGCTCTGCAAAAAGGAGGCTACAGCACTCCAATCCTCTCCAACCCCTTCCCTAACCTTCTTCTCCAAACTCCAAAGGAAAACTCATCCTTTGAGTTTGAGTGTGGTGAGGGAGGCCAGTGGGGTCCTGGTTCATTCCCTGGCCTCTGCTGATGCTCCAAACTTCAGCCTGTCTTTAATTCAGACAACCTTCCTGGTAATATCCAGAGACTGGGCCATGCTGATCAAACTTGGCCACACGATTCAAATCAGGGGGAACTCAAAGCATTAGGAGGAAAACACTTCATTTGAAAGAAGAGAAGAATCCAGATGAAAATATCAGAAAGGACTTTTTGGGTCCTGGACTGTCCTAAGGGACTCAGGTACCATTTCTATATCCATCTGAGAGAAATAAATCTGTTTGGTTACCAAGGCACACCCAGGGGGATGCTTCCACCTTGCTGCCACCAGCAGCAGCTCACTGTTTTGTGGATGAGTAGGTGGTCTGCTCCCATCAGACCACTTCTCACTCTTATTTCCAGATGAACCAGCACTTGCTGCTACCAAGTGTCTGTTCTGCAATAAAGAGCAATAAACATGCCAGAGTAATTAATGTCTTAACAACTTATTACAATCCTCAGATAATTAATCACAAAAGCTAAACATGCTGTCTCACCCTCCTAATGTGTTAATGCTCTAATTATTATGCCTCAATTAAGGGAAAGTCAGCGCTCCTTGCTTAGAAGTGCATGTTTAATAAGGGTGCCTGAATGCAGGCAAGTCGGAGTGGGAAGCGAGGGGGTGACGGGGGTTAGGGAAGAGGACACCATTTTTAATGAGGTTTCATGGATGGCTCCAGGCAAGGTATTGACAGCTCCTATCTGGGATCTCACACACAGCTGCACGTGGAACTGGGGGCCATCTGTGGTGGCTCCATGCTCCACTTCCCACCGGACTATTTATAGGGAAAAGCAGCAAGTGGGACACAGAGGAGGCAGGGGCTGGAGATGAGCAGTCACACCATGGGATGGGGCCAGCAGTAGGCAGCAGAGCTGGCAGCTCTCACAGCAGTCATTAAAGGAGTGGTGGTCTCCTCTATCCAGACCACTTCTTGCTCTATTTCCAGACAGACTGGCACTTGCCACCACCCCTGACCCCTGCAAAGCTGCCTCACTGCCTCTCAGGGAGGGTTTCCTCACCCGAGATTTAGATTGTTTTAAGTTCTTGGCCCTCTAAAAGCCCTGAGTCGCGTTGGTATAAAAAAGCAGAGTCTTCAAGGTTTGTTTTCAGGTTTCTCATGTTGTTTATTATTTGGTATCTCAGAATTTTCTCTGCTCCCAGCTGAGGTCCGGACAGCAGCTGGGACATGAGGGGACTGCCCACAGATGGGATGTCCCCTAACATTTATACAGATAACTAAGTGTCTGTTATTTACTATTTTGTACCAGTGCCTAGTGCCCACACTAAAAGTGTCATTTCTACTTTGACCCAATCCACTCTAACTACTTTGTGCCATCACCACGCCAAAATACGGAGGACGAGGAAGAAGGAGAAGGACACGAGGTGCCACCCAAATTCCACCATCTTGTCCCCATTTACCTCTATTCTATGAACCCTAAAACTACTGAATTCTGTATCTTCTACTGTGCTAAACTACTGTTTTCACATCCCAGTGGTTTGTAATTCCTCTCTCTGTGTCAGAAGCCTCTCCCATGGACTGAAATCAAACCTGGTGTTTTCCTGGGCTCTGTGCCAAGGTCTCCAAGCCCCCCTGGACCAGCTTCACAACCCCCTGTCCAGGGCTCAAATTCCCTTCCTCGGGTCCCAGGTCATCCAAGGGGATGTCCTGGACTCCAACACTGCCCAAGCCTCTCCCAGTCCTGTTTCCATGGTACTCCTTGCCCCCAGTCAAGCCAACTCTGGGACATCCATGGAGGTGATAAGAGCTCCCCAAAGCCAGGATTACTCTTGGGATGTGATATATCAGCTCATCTGATTTCAGTCCCTGCCTGGGGGTTTTCCACAGGTCTCTGTTGTCTGAGGGAACAGAAAGCTATGTCTCAAAGAGCACACCATTTAAAAATGCTTGGCTTATAGATGGAGAAACTGAAGGCCAAAAAGGTACTCTGCAGGGGACTTGTGGTGGTTACCAGCCATGACTCTGCCTTCCTGGGGCCTGGCCCTGAGCCATTCCAGCTGGAAGCTGGGAAACTTCAGAAAGAGGTTCTTGGTTAAGAGGAGCTTGAGCAGACCCTGAAGATGAATGTGGGACCCAGACCCCTCACCATGTGATAGCAGGAGATCCCTGCTGCCCTCAAGACACAGCTGTGCATTCATACGGTACTTGTGTTTGGGGAAGTCTTGTGAGACAAAGTACAGCCAAGGCAAAAATGGCATCACGTCCATCCCACCCTGCTGAAGCAGTGACCCTAAAGAACAAAGGGCTCAAAGCACTGGAATCATGGAACTCTGCAATGCAGCAGATGTGGGAAGCAGGAATTGGGATAGCCAGGCTCCAGATCTTTGTACCATACAAAAAGCTGCAACAGAAGAATGGCTGGAGCCCAAGTCTCCCTAACAAAGCCACTAAAAACTTCTTTTTCCAATGAGAAAGAACGCCCCCGCTAAAGTAGGTCTTCACACACAAGAAAACTCCCTCTGAACCAGGTTTCTGCTCCATCCAAGCCTTTTTAAATTTCTCAGACAAATGAATCACCAGCAGCATTTCCAGCCTAGGTTTGACTGTAAAATGATTGCATTTCTCAAAGAAATAACACACTGTGTAGGTTTGGATGGTTTCCTCTGAGGAATAAGGGAGAGGGAATAAGAAACAAAAAAAAAGTAATGCTACCTGGAGGGGACATGAATTTTAAAACCCATGAACAGTTTTAGTTTTCAAATAATCCAAATAAAAAAAAATGTTTCACATAGTTACTTCCACAAAAATAATTCTGTCACCCTGACTCTTTGGTGATGTCTCAAGAAAAACAAGCTCTCCACCTCTGAGACACCAATCTGACAGCAGCTTGACTGGTGAAATGGGGCTGATGCCTCCCCAGAGAGGCAGCCTGTGGATTCCCAGAGGGATAAGAGCTCCAAAAGAATCCTTGTGTGTTGGGCCTCTCTCCACATTGCTTTCTGTTCCAGCAAGAGCTGTGACCTGTCCAGACTCTCCTCCATCTCTTCACTGAGCATAATTTCAGACATCCAGCTCTAGTTCCCTGCCCTGGGCTGGAGGCATCACAGCTCCTTATCTCAGCAGCGTCACTTGGCTCTGTGAGTTGCTGCATGGAGATTCCAGAACCCACTCAACCTGTAAAACATGACCATCAAAACCACTGAACTCTGAGCAAACACAGCCTCACTAGGGAGATACACAAGGGATATGACACTTTTTGAGGAATTAAAGGATATTTCTGTTGTTTTCACTGACTTGTGGAGAAGAAAGTTTTCTATGAATGTCAGCATCTGTGCTGAAAGTGGTGGTGCTCAGACTCTTGCCTTCTTTTTTCCAAACATACAATCCAACTCCCTCAGACACTGCATGAAAGTGGCTGACTGCTTTTGTACCTCTCCCCTCTCACCAGTACCATCAGTGATCACCTGAAAACATGGGGCATTACTTCTGTTCTGGGGCTAGAAATTTTGGATTGGTTATACTAGATTTGACTTACTCCCAAGTGTGCCAAGTCAGCTGAACATCCAGTGCCTGGTGTTCTGGAGAAGTTGTCTGGATCATATTAGCAAAGCTGTGGGGTTGGGAAGAGGAAAGGTGCCTCTTTACCCATCTGAACTCAGGATAAGTTTCTTGTAGCAAGTCATTGCTCCAACAGCCCAAGATCTGCTCCCAAATCAGCTCACACAAAACACCTGCAGCCAGCAACCATGTGGACACATTGCCAGAGCCCTAAAGCAGGGCTTGAATGGAGAGGGCAGCCTCTGCAGAACAGCAGATAAATAACAAGAATATATAAAACGTGTAATGACCATCACAAAAAAACGCCAGCATCACTGTTTCTCAGACAAAGACAGCCAGCCTGAGGAGATTAGAGGGCTGGACCACAAAGGTGGTGCCAATTGAGCCCAGATGCCCCAACCCCAACCCTACAGCCCTCTCCAGCAAGACTTTTCTGAGCACAGCTTCCCCCCTCCCTCTGCCCCCTGCCTTTAAGACAGTGTGCAGCACAACAGCTGGGAAACCCAATCTGGTCCAAATTTTGTTACAACCCTGCTGGTTTTTATCCTTGTTTACCGGCATTAATTTTAATGGCTTTCCCTACATTAACTATGTCCTGAACCAGTTGGAGGAAAATTCCTACTCACTTGCCTTCTGGAGAACAGACTGGGTAATTTTCCCCTGTCATTTAAGAGCCCTCCTGGGCTGCTCAGGAATGACAGCCACACTGTGTACTTCGTGGAGGGCAATAAACTCCCCAAAGCTGGGGGAGGAGGATTTACATATCTTTGACTACAGTGCCCATTCTTTGTTCAGTTTGGGTCTTGGCTTGTGCTGGCCCAGCAAGTGGAAATTTCTTCCTCCTGTTCACCATGGAAAGGAACTTTCTGAGCCTGAGGGAAATTTCTTCCTCCTCCTTTTCAACATGGGAGGGAACTACAGAGCCTGCACCAAGGATAAGTAATGCTTCCAGACAAAAAGGGCAACCTCCCCAAGTCTGGGCAGCTTAGGGCTGGGTTTGCCAGAAGCCAATTGAGTCTCATTTTCCCCTGGAATCATTAAAAATGCCCGTAAGACAGGTCTGGGAAAAGACAATGGTACTAGAACATGCATGGAGAATATTTCAGGGAAGTGGGGAGCAGGAAGATGCCTCTGCTCTGCAATGCCCAACTCTGCCCATGCTGGCAGAGCTGAGCATCATCCAACAGGCAGTTTCCCTTGTGTTTACCTTGTGTCACACTCACCCTTGTTTACAGCAGGGAGCAGAAATGAGGATGAGGCAATGCCTGACCTCTCTCTCATCTCTGTTCCTTCCTGCCACCATCCTGGCTTCCTGTAGGAGACATCACAACTCCATCCAGGGTGTCTCTGCCAGAGATAAAAAGACTGTCCTGCCCTTTGCTCACCAGATGCTGAGTGTGGTCCCACTCCTCTCTCCAGCACAGAGAGATGTGGTGGCTCAGACCATGGGAAAGAAAAGAAACACTCAGGTCTTTCTGCACCTTTGTCTCCCCATTAAAAAATAAGGTAACAGCTCTTTCCACCAAAGAAATGCAAGGGTCTGATTCAGACATATTTCCAAAGTTTTCTGTCTCTGCCAACATAAAAAAGGAATATGGTTAGAGCAAGTGAAGTTATTTGTTGTATCACATGATGCCCATACTTTAAAAGTACAGATGTTCCCTCCATGCTCCAAGGAGTGATTTGGAAGACAGAGGACTCAAAAACTCCTACTCTCTCCAACCACAAGCACCTGGGCTGCTGTAGAGGGAGGGTTGCCATGGAAAGATAAGGAAGGCAGCAGTGAAGTGGCTGGAGTATTCCCACCAATTACCATGAAGAATTTTGACTGCTCTGCTGTGTTTCCTGCAACAGCCTAGCAACCACCTCTGAAATGTTTCTTACATGTCTGAGAAGCGTTAAGCAGGGTCACACAGTGAGAAAGCTGCTCAGGCAGGGAGGGCTAGGTCTCCAGACAAAGCCCTCTGGGCATGGACACCTCCTTTCCTGCTCCAGAAAACTCCTGCATGAGGTCCAGGCAGTTGGATCACATGGACATCAGAGCAGGATGAGGGAGGGGGTGACATGCAGGCAACAGAGCCAGAGCAGCAAGAAGGAGAAGACCAGAAGAAGAAACCAGAAGTCACATCTCCATGGGGCAGAACAGGGCAGCTTGCCATTGCTCAGTTCAGAGGTCCTGGGTGGAGAATCCATGTCAATGGCAAACTCTTCTACATACAAGTGAACTTGTCCATATGTTCACTTCAGAACCTATGGTGCAGTGCTTGCACCAGGGCTCCTACTAGTCTGCCCTAATAAAACAGAAGGAATAAGAGCTGCAAGATACCTCACACTGCAAGGCAGAGACACCAAGAGGCCACAGCGTCCTACCCTCCTCCAGTCCCCAAAGTAATGAAAAAGCAGATATTCCACATGTGCCATTCTGGCCTCTTCCACACAAAAAAGCACTTCAAACTGACAAAGAACAGCTTCTGCCCATTCATTAAGTTCTTGGCATTCACCAATTTCTCCCCAACTAAGCCATAAAACCCAAAGCTGCATGCAAGGAGCATCCTAAAATATCCTTGTAAATCTCAGCCACCACACTTATTAATTACAACCCAGTGATAGTTCAGGCCATTAGTTCTGGCTGGTAACTTCATTTATTCCCATGTTAATGTTCAGTGTCAGTGGTTATCTCATTACCACTCTATTACTTACCTACTTAATCCATCATTGCAGCCCAGGCCAGGCAGGAGGAGCAGAGTTTTTTGCCCTGCATCTGTCGGGAGAAGATGCATCAAGTGCAGAGCACCCAGGAGTCACAAACAAAGCACTCCTCATCTGCAGCTGAGGTTATAACTATTAAGAGGAGGAAATGACACAGATGAGAGTTGTCAGGAGCACAAGCACATTCCAACGTTGAAAAATTGTGGATATTGAGGATTGAGCTACCTACTAAATCAGAGCCAAAAGCTTTGGAAAGAATGGAAGCAATATTAGCAGTCATGTAGAAAAATGGCATCAGCTCTGCCCTCCTCCTCCTCCTCGGACTCTCATTCCTCCAAACCCCAGGTTAGATTCAAACAGTTCCTGCCTGTTAAGCTGTTTGAAATGGTAAGTCAAAGTATGAGCTCTGGGAGCTGCTACCTGCTGAATGCTCCAGAAAACACACAGGCATCATTGCAGAGACCATGAGCCCTGAGTGCCAGTGAAAATACACCTTAAATGTGTACTGATAGAATAGTTCTTGGCATTCCCTCACGTGCCCTGCTGGAGTTCCTCTTGTGTGGTGAGCAGACACTTCCAAAAATGTGCTTTATTGCATCTACTACACCCCTGCCTGTCCAGGACTAACTCCACCTGCTGATCCAGTCCCATGGGTCTGACAAAGGTGTTGCAGCCCAGCGAGACCATTAGCCTTTGCCTGCCACATTCCCTCCTTCTTCCCCCACACACAGTCATGCTGGAGACAGCATTTCAATCTTCCCCTGCTAGACCCAGAAAAAGGGAAGCTGTTTTTTTATGTTAAGAGGCTGTGAAACCAAGATGTGAGCTGGGGAAAGGGTTCAAAGGGACATTTCCCTTGCAGCAACACAGCTTCTCTTCAGAGCAAGCAAAGAACTTTTGCTCCACCCCAATATGCTGCCCAAACAATAATAGGGCAGGTAACTGGTTTTCACTGCTCCCAATTGACATGACATAGGACTGGAGTCCTCTAAAGCAGAAGTTGATGCCACAAAAGCAAGGTAGAGAAAGAAGACACAGCTCCAAGATAATGTCAGTAGTAAAATATCAATGATTTCCTCTGTGATCAGTAACCTGCCCCAGCTAACGTGCCTGTGCTGGCAAAAGCAGGCTCTAAATGGTGCTGTGCCAGAACAACTGACAGGGCAAGTCTGCAAGATGCCACAATCAGATGTAATTAAAACACCTTTGCTGCCCTGCTTTCCATTCTCTCAGCAACAAAATCCATTACAGAATGCAGTTAGAAAATGATTTAAAATGTCCCTGAAGCCAAGTTGTTGACACCAGTGTAGACAGATGGATTTTGATACACCCTTGATTAAACAGCTTTCTGCAAAAGGCAAAGAGGGCAGGAAGGGAGCTGGGTGCTGAGCTGGAGGACCATCCTAGAAACAGGGGCTGTTCCCCAGGGAAAATAGGTGCTGCTGTGTTGGGAAAGACAGGACAGGAAGGGCTTATGGATATGATCGTCTGGTAAGAAATACTGGAGACATAAAATCTGTGAGTGAAATAGAAATGAAGAGCAGCTTTGAGATGTAGGCATGGCAGGCAGGAAGACAGTGAGTAACTGAAGATAGGTTGAAGCACAGAAGAAAGGACCCAAGAATGCAGCCCCTCTCCACCCTGCAAAGGCATCAAGGAAGAAGTAGATAAGAAGAGTAGTCTTTAGAGTTTAGAATATGACTAGTCTTTAGAGTTTAGAATATAGGATTAGATGGCAATTTAGTAGTTCTCATAGGTTGCATGCAGTTTGTAGGTTTTGTATCTTGCACCGGTTGGTCACTGTAAATTAGAACATTCAACACAAAAGGAGATAGAATGTGTTGTAACAAGGTCCTTGCTCTCTTACCACTTACCACTTTGCCTCTTCTCTTCTCTTCTCTTCTCTTCTCTTCTCTTCTCTTCTCTTCTCTTCTCTTCTCTTCTCTTCTCTTCTCTTCTCTTCTCTTCTCTTCTCTTCTCTTCTCTTCTCTTCTCTTCTCTTCTCTTCTCTTCTCTTCTCTTCTCTTCTCTTCTCTTCTCTTCTCTTCTCTTCTCTTCTCTTCTCTTCTCTCTTGCCCACTCTCTCCCTCTGCTTCTTCTACCTCCCTCTCTCTTACCGTCCTGACCCCAGCACTCTTCTTACCTCTCTTACCTCATCCCCCCCCCCCCCTCTCTCTCTCTCTCTTTGGGACTTCCCTTCAGCCGAGGCTGGTGGCTGAAAGCAGCCCTCTTTACCCACGACCCCTGCAATAAAACCATGTGTTTCTAGAATATCTCAGGTCAGCAGAGTTCCTTGTCCCTGCTGTCCACAGATGTCTCTACACTGCTGGAGGAGAAAGATGCCCTATCAACCAGCCAGAGGCTAAAACAGCCTCATCCCCCTGGGAATCAGGCTACCACCCTCTGCTCCAGTACCAAGCTCCTGTCTCTGGGCTTCCTGCTCAAAGTCAGGCTGGCAACACTACACACATCACTTCTTCTAGTCTCTGATGAAAGGATGCAGGGAAAACAAACAACAGAAAGCCTCACACAGTGCTCAGCCCCTAGCAGGGCCAGCAGTACTTCCATTTCCCATGGAGTTACATATCCCAGTGGGATTCCCCAGGATGCAGTAGGGTACTGTCTCCAAGAACAGTTTTCCCTACAGGCATTCGTGACATCTCTCTTGCTCATTCTCTCACACACAGATGCTCTTGTACTGATAAGGACTGAACTCCTTTGGCAGAGAGGGGCAAAGATAAAATCTTTTCCCTGGCCCTCTATTTATAATAAGCTGGTAGGAACTTGTTATCTTTAAGGTCTCTGGAATACAGAGCTGCAATCAGCCATCAAGGTGGAAAGTTATTAGGGGTGGGCAAAAAAGGAGCCAAACCCACATATTAACCCTCTTTTCTCAGGGGGAAAAGGCAAGAAGGAAGGGTCTTACAACTGAGCTTGGGCAGCTGCCCTGTGCAGCTCCTGGAGAGAAGAAATCCAGGTGGGACAGAGGCACAGCTCAGAGAACAACCTGAAGAGCCAGAGCTGAGGTGAAACACCTCTTGAGCAAGCACAGAGGCTCTGCAAGCCAGGATGCTGCAGGCACAGGTGTGGGTTGTGGAGCTACACAAACTGCTGTCCACTGCTAACCAACCCCGTGTTGTTCTGGCCCACTCTGATGGTCAAATGCTCTGAAGTTGCTGTGACCAAAGGTTTGCAGGCATGTCCCATGAAAAAAGGGCCTTTCCCATCAAATATTCCTCAGGCTTTGCATACAAAGATGTTTGACCAAAGACTCCAGATCAGGAAGGAATTATAAATCAGAAAGTATAAGATACTCAGTATCACCAGCTCCTGCAGGGATAAAGCCCCTGTTCATGCACAACATTAATCTCTCATTGCTAATGTACATCAGACGGTTCAAATTTCCCCTGCTCCCTCTCATGGCCTGAAAGAAACTGAAGCAAGCAGCAAGAACCTTCTTATTAAAAAATAAGTATGTACCTTATTATTTTTCTGGAACTTGCCTGTGAGTGCCCTGTGCAGACCTGACACTTGAGAACACTCAGCTGCTTCATTTTATAGGCAGTTTGGGACTGAGATGGCTTTTGGTCCCAGCCCTGCTCAATGCAGTGCTGGTTCATTAGCACAGTACCACTGACCCTCAGACCTGCAAACAGCTGAGGGGCTGCCAGGCTCCCTTCTGAATCATCAGAAATTCAGCCTCAAGTTAACCAAGCCATGGCCCAGGCACCACCACTGCTGCTCCACCTTCCCTGCAGCCACTTGACCCGGGTAAGGACAATCCTGTTTCCAGAAAAAAAAACCAAGTGTTTGCAAACCTTGTTTCAATTATCAACGTTTTTAAACACTGTTCCACATCCCGTGAGGATACAATCACACCTCAGACAGGGCTGCCTCTTCACAGGCTATCACAGCCACTTGCAGACCCTGTTATTGCACCTGAGAAAGGTTGGAGAGGAAGAACCTTTATCCTAAGGATGCCTTAAGCAAAGTCTCACATCTTTTAAAACACACGGCGAGGTCACGTTTATTGCTTAGCAACTTCTCTCTCCCAAAAGTCATGGCCCAAAACTTACCATGGCTGTGTGGGCACCTGCACACAGAGCTGAAAGGGGCTGGTCCTTGCCTTGGTCTCTGACAGGCCATTCAGGAGCTTACAGTTGAGCATTTATTCTTCCCTGCAAACAAAACACATCGGTTGAGCACCACCAAGGAAGTAGCAGGACCAGAGCAAATTCCCAGAAAAAGCCTTGGCTGTGTTCCTCCTGCTCTGTGGCTGCGAGTGAGATGGAGTAATGGAGCACGACACATGGAGCAACAGAAGCTGAACGAGGCACGTGTTACTGCAAGGAAAATGAACAATATTAGAGGGGGGAGGGGAAGGCACTTGCTCTCAAATATTTATTACAACACCATCTTATCCTCATCTGACCCTCATTCCAATTACAGAAAACGGGACAGACTGGCATCACTGCTGGGGCATTCAGGCGAGGTCACGGACCATCCATGTACATAATTGCCCAGGAGGTTCCACAGCCACCCCTGACTTCCCTGCAGCAATCTGAGAGGTGTCACTTCACATCACCTCCCACCCCGTGGCAGGGAGGTTGGGACCAGATGATCTTTAAGGTCCCTTCCAACCCAAACCATTTGAGGATTCTGTGACTATTTTAAGGCCACTCAGCCCCACTCTCCAGGCTCCCAGAGTCCTCTGACACAGTCAAAGCATGGTCCAGTCTCAGACCAGCCAGCTCTCCATGCCTCCTGCTCACAAAGTGACAGTCTTGTCAAAAGGACACTCAAGTCCTGCAACATCCATAGATCTCCTTCCACCCACATGTCTTCTCCAGAGATCACCAAGGGATGTGCTTCCTTCCCATTCCAGCCAGCCAGCATGCTCCATAAAGAGGAGGGAAAAATCTGCTGACCTCAGTGGGACTTGGGAGCTTCAAAAACCAACAAGTTTAGGACCCGAGTGTGCCTGCTCTATTAATAGCTACAGCACTTGACAGAAGCACAGGGAATCATGGTTTGAGTTGGAAGGCACCTGAAAGATCATCTAGTTTCAAGCCCATGCCATGGGCAGGGACACTTCCCATTAGACCAGGCTTTAGAGACCATAAGCATATGAAATCTTGGGAAATCTAGACACATGCCAAATGGTTGGACAGACTCCTGAAATGGTTCAGCAAGCAGTGAGCTTGGTGCAGTGTCCCCATCAGTCACTGGCTATCAAGCCTAATCCCATGGCATAATAACATTCCTTAAATATGCTTCACATTTAAAAAGTAATGAAGAACCAGGGTGAAAAAAATGCTGTGATGGAAGGGAGAAGTTGAAATTCAACCCCTGTAAGAAGCCCTAAAGACAAAAGCACATTTCGCATTCTGCAATCTGTAAGAGAGTTGATTTTCTGTTCCTCAGCTTCAATCACCTCTTTGCTAGTGAGATTTGGCACTAGCCCAGGTCTCCTGAGGAAGCAGAGGCAAGGATTTTCCGAAGGATTTGTCACCCACATCTCCTCCCGCAATGCTTCCTTGGGGGTTTTAAATGAGCAAGGCCCTCCTTTGAAAAGAAATCTGCCTTTAAAAGATGAAGCCATGCCCATGAGAAACCCCAGGGCAATATTTCTACCTCAACCCCAGCTGCAAGCCCCATGCTTGCCTGCAAGCCCTGCCACCCTCCACCTGCTTAAGGAGGATGTTTTCATTATTGTTCAATTTGCAGTGAGTTTAGCTTAACGTCCTTCATTGGATTATTTTTATATTTGATGTCCTCTCCTCCTCTTCTTTTTATAGACTGGTAATCCAAGTCCCTTGGCAAGGCTGAGTAATCTTGATCAGATTTTAATCAAAGTAAGCCAGATCCTCAGCTGCCAGTATTGATGCATCTGCCTTTAAATATTTGAACGATGCTGATTTACCCCAGCGAGGCACAGGCCCCATCCATTCAGGAAATTTAAATTCCTTCCTAGGCATCAAGCTAAAACAACAAGACAGAACAAGCAACCTGCTGCGAAGGGGTTTTAGTTTATAAAACCAATACCCAGGATTTCAGAACTAAATGAAAATCTGAGATAATCCCTCCCCAAATCCAGCCTGGGAAAAGCACTCCGGACAGATAAGTATCAAGTAACTTCTTAAAACACACTTTTTCCTTTTGTAAAAGCTTTCATCAAGTCAGAGCCAAAGGGAAATTACCCACAAGGCCTCATTCTTTGACATGACCCAGAGAATTCATGTTTTCCACTCTTAGAAAATGTGTATTTTACCCAGGCAGGCTTCTCCAGGATGGGCAGGCTTCTGCTTTGTTCAGCAATGACCCTTGCATCACTGCCAAACCCCAAGCATCCAAAATCAGCATATTAGTTAGAAAATAATGAGATTTCTGGAATATAAAATGTTGGCTCCATTTTCCTCAGCTTTAAAGATGATATTTGCCAGCTTCCTTCCACAGATTAGAAAGCAAAACAAAAAGCACTTAGATGAAAAAGAGTCTCATCTAATTGCCTGGCTCCAGGAGATGAGTTTGAGGTAGAGACAGGGGCTGTCCCACAGAACCTGACAGTATTTGGAGTGCAAACAGTGCCCAGGTGGTGCCAGAAAGAGATGATTGCCTCAAACACACTGCCAAAGGCAAGACAAGCCCACTTATCCTGATTTCCTTACCCAGCTGAGGGTGAGCTTCTGAGAAACAAGAGGGATTTCACGGGTTCTCTGGTCATTTCCACTGAGACAGGTGTCACACAGGCATCCCCTGAGGAGTTGTAACTCCAGACCCTCACAATACATCTGCATTTCCATCCCTACTGCTGGAATGCTGTAAGGTCTCCAGGGTGTGTCAGATCCATGCCTGTTTTAGTCCCAGTCCTAAACAGGAAGAAAACAACTCAAAGATCTCAGTCCTTTCTCCCCTCAGGAGGTTGAGGACTCCTACTCAGTTTTTCCAGCTGTTGGCCGGACCCACCCTTCCTTCCACCTCCACCTAGGTTGGCCTACAAGCAACCATATCAAATCCTCCCTTGTTCATGACTCTTGTTTGCTTCACAACTAATGCCTCAGCTTTGCTCTCCACGCCCCAAAGTGAAGAAGGAGGAACAAGACCAATGAGGAGCAGCTCAGGGAGCTGGGGTTGTTCATCCTGGAGAAAAAGAGCCCCAGGGGGGATCTTCTCACTCTCCACAATTCCCTGACAGGAGGCTGTAGCCAGGTAGGGGTCAAGCTCTGCCCCCAGGGAATAAGGATGGGACAAGAGAAAGCAGCCCCAAGCTGTGCCAAGGGAGGTGTAGATTGGATATTAGGAGAATTTCTTCACAGAAAGGGTGTTCAAGCACTAAAACAGGCAAACCAGGAAAGCAGTGGAATCACCATCCCTAGAAGTGTTCAAAAAAACCTGTGGATGTGGCACCTGGGGAAATAGTTTAGCCCACAAGACACTTGGGAACTTTGTACTGCTGGGTTAGCAGTTAGACTTGATGATCTAAGAGGTCTTTTCCAACATAACAATTTCTGTTAGCTTATAATCACCCCCATGCAAGAGCCCAGCTCCTGAACTGCACTTGGATCCAAACCATGTCCTCCATGCAAGTCCACAAAAACCAGCGACCATTCAACTGAGCAAATGCTACAGGATTTGGTGCTGGCCTGTGAGAGACAAAATCCTGGGACAGTGCCCTTAAGATGTTATTACTCCTTAAGGGGACCAAAAATGAGCTGGGCCTTAAAAAACACATGATCTGCTGATCATTGTAAGGGGAAATTACAAAAAAGCAGAACCAGGGATGAGGAAAAACAAAGGACTTTATTTCTTTCCCCATGGCTCTTCCACAGTTCTGTGAGAGGAAGAGCGCTCCAGTGGACACAACCCCACCAATTTCACCATTAAACCAGCCTATGAAGAGTCCCATGAAAGAAAGCACATGGAGGAGCATCTGCAGGGGGGTTAATGAGCTGCAGCTCCTGCAAGGAGCAGGCATCTTTTGTCCTTTCACATTAGCTCACCTGAGCATCCCTGATCCAAGACACAGGTTCCTATGGCAGATGGCCTTATTAGTGTCCATGTGTGGTGACAAGGACACCACCACAGGTGGCCCAGACAGCCACCAAAGCACTTTACCCCGCTTGCCCCAAAACAGGTTCAAGATCATGCCAAGGGCAGCCAGGATCAGAGCCCAGAGAAGATGCCATGTGCAAGGAGTCCGAGTTACCCTCGTGTGCCTTCCACACTGCTAAAGCCTCAGCTGGAACACGCTGTCCAGTTTGGGATGCTGATCTTCCAGACAGTGTGAACAATTGGAGACAGTCCAAGAGAGACAGACAACAGTGACTGGAAATCTATAGGAGACAGTTGGCAAGGAGGGGTGGAAAGCATTTGTGATGCTCAGTCTAGAGAGGATGGAGACATGGTTACAATCTTCAGACAAACAAAAAGAGAAGGGGGTAAAACAATAAAAAAATCCACCTTTCCCCATCTATGGAGAGGACAAGAAGTCCTGAGCTAAATTTACAACAAGGAACCTTTCAGTCAAATATTAAGAAAAATTTTCCAAGTGCACCGACAGCAAAAGCACTAGACAGTTGTCAGGACTCCATTGCTTTCCTCCAACATGCACTGTTAAATTAAACCCTTTGGGCTACACTGCAGAAGACCCCATAACTCAGCCACGAGGCAGTCAAGAGAGTTACGAGCTCATTCTGCACTGTGACATGGGGAATGGATAGTCCAACGCCAGTGAAAAAGAAATTAATTTCCAGCCCATCATAAAAAACACCAAAAAAACCAAAACAAAACCCCAAACAAAATCCAAAGAAACAAACAACCACAAAAAAACACCACAAAAAACCACACACACACACCAAAAAAAAAAAAAAAAAAAAAAGCCACACAGCAGATAAGGCTTACAGGGACCTTTAAAAACCCTTCCAGGGTGAAAAGGCCAGTGAGGGAGGGAGCGGGTGCAGCGCCTTCCAGGAGCTGGAGAATGGAGAGGTAAAATCCACAGCAAAGCTGGGCCTGTTAAGCATGGTGGGAAACAGAGGAGCAGAGCAACAAAGCCCACCTGCCCTCTGCCAGGTGACACAGCCACCGCACACTGCCCCGCTGTGCCACTGGCAAGATGGGCCTTGGGCCCTCACAGGACCTTCCAGAGCCTGGGATGCTCTCTCCTCCAGCACATACAAGCCTCACTCTGAGCTGGTGGCTCTGTCCTTAATGTGTCTCCAGGTCAGGTCACTGCCATGCTGGAGCTCAGGACAGAGCCCCCAGGCTGGCTCTAGCACTTGATGGGGGTCAAAGTAAGGCAGGAGCACATGGTTGGGTGTTCTCAGCAGCCAGAGGAGGAAGAGTTTTGGGATGTCCTTGGTTTTGTCCATGTCCAACTAAATAAAACAATACATACATTTATACATATCTCAAGTACAGAAAGCTTTCAAGCCTGAGGCAAATCAGGTACCTTCAAAGTCTTCTGATCTTTACTCAGAACATGGGAAGGAGTCCAGGATTTGCACCATCCTCCTTGGATTTGGGTCCTAGCTGCCTGATGACCTCTTGTGTGAGTCAAAAATACAGTCATTTTTCTGTCTGCCTCATCATGGGTCTGCCCTATTCCCAGCCAGATATACTGGCTGGAGCAAATCCCTGCATCATATCTTCAAATCCATCCAAGACAAAGCTTCTTGTGCTCTGTGGCGCAAATCTCCCTGAAAATCAGTTCTTTGTGTATTTTTGGTTGTATCTGGAATCCAGTAAGCTATGAGATGCTTGGAGAAACCAAACTCTAGCTGATTGCTTTAGCACTCATCAGAAAACACAGCATGATGCAGATCCATGATAAAAGCATGGATCTCAGGGAGAGTCCCCTGGTGATGCAGATGTTTTGCAGGAGGTTTCACTCCAGATCGAGCCATTCCAGAATGACAGACCTGAACTTCAAACTCATAAAAATTCCTCCAGAGTTTCTCCTCCCACAATGACTTGTGCTTGTGTGAGGCTTGGCTCAGACCATCCCGTTTCACTGTATTTGCAAGACTAAATGCAGTCAAACTCAGCTCACATGAGAAGAAACGTCTGGACCTCTTCTGCCACTCCTTTTCTAGTGTGGAGCACAGAGACACCCAGAGACATGTTTGCAGTGAACTACTGTCCTCTGCACTCTGCATCCTGCTTTGTTTATAGAGACTTTGGGGAGATTTGTGGGCCTGGTGATGAATTATAGGGAGGAAGACAAACATATTTTACCATTCTGGGCAAGGAGTGCTGGAATCCTGCGGACATCTGGAGGAATTATTTGCAGAAAATTAACACTGTTTGTCATTTGCATGATGAACTTCTGGATCTCCAGTGAATGATGGGAAGAAACCGGTGGGAGATGCTCATTATCCTTGATGGAGTGAAGCCCCTTGACACGATGCTAAGGTCACCATGATCTATGGACCTGCTGACTGACAACTCTGAGGGCTCTGGAATTGAGCACACAATATAACTGGGGGCGTAAGCGATCTGCCACATTAAACAACGAGGCGTTAATAATTGTGGCTTTGCCTCTGATTGCCGGGGTTTTGGATGCGCTTGTTCATGCTGTCTCACAGGGCACACACCTTAACTCCTTACTGACTAATTCCAGAGGACGGGGAAAGCAAACACACCCGAAGGTATCCAGGCAGACACACAAGAAAAAAAAAAAAGAAAAAAAAAAAAAAAAAAAAAAGAAATCAACTTCCAGGCTTTCTTGTTTCTGTCTTGATGTGCCTTTGGGGATCGTGCTCTCAGCAGCTCCCTGACAGATTCCCCACCTCTGCCTCAGTAGCAGTTACAAATCCCAGGTGGGGGCAGATGATGTGCCATCACCAGCCCTGCACTCAAATTCACAGCACACTCAAATTCACAATGGCATTAAAGTCCTCAAAGTTTTCTCAATACTCCAGTGCAGCACGCCTCATCCTTCTGTATGTTAATATTTGCTGCTTAGGAGCTACCTTCATTTTCCCTGCAGCTCTAACATGCCAGGAGGAGCTCTTGGAGAGCTGGGAGCACTGCTTGCTAGCAGGGTGGCAGAAACCCAGAAGAACCAAGCCTAAGAAATGTCATCTCACCTAGGACATGGCTCTTGGTCTCCCAGCAACTCAGCTTCTGCCTCTGAAAACATGAAAATATTCTGTGATCTGTTTCCAGAGGTGCTGCTTGTAAGACTTCTGAGTGTTTCCCAAAGTCGGAGGTGAGTTCCCCTCTGCTTCCCAAGGAAAGAGGCAGAGTTGGGGTGCAGAAGGGATGGGAGGTCTCTCCAGGGGAACAGAGTGGATGCATCAGCTGTGGCAGCCTTATTAAAGGAGAGGCAAGAAAAGCAGAGGGCACCTGGGCTCAGATTAAATTCACTGCCTCAAGTGCTTTTGGGAGCTCCTCTAAATTCATTTTCCAGTGCTTTCACCCCTGTCTAGGCAGAGAGTGCAGCATGTCCCTTCCTCATAAGGTGCTGGGAAGACGAATTCACAAACATTTTTGAGGCAAGAAAGCAGAAGAATGTCTAATTGATGGAAGACATAGTGAAAATCCCAAATGTTTTGGGCACCAGGACCACCCCACAATTGCCACACGATGAGGAAAGCAAGGGAAGTCCTCTGCTGCTGACTGCAGCCTCCCTGGGAGCGAAAGGGGGCAGTGATGTGAGGAGGGACAGCTACACTGACAGCATTCTCTGTGCAAAGGTGCTGCCAAAATGTGCTGACACCCTTTCTTTTATCAAACAAAGCGCTGCCCTGATTATTAACACGGGCAGAGAAATCCAGCCCCGTCCTTTCTGGAACACCTCGAGGCCACGATGTGATGAGCAAGGGGATGGAGCAAAGCAGTTTGACTTCACCTGAGAGACAAGGAATGAGAGCAAGCCGTGGATTTGGGGCAGGTATGGGAGAGCCAGCCCAGTAGCCACCAGTGCTCTGGGCACAACAGCAGCTCAGGGTATGGCTCTGCTCCAAGCTCTGTCCCTCCTTACTGGGACTGGAGCTGAGACAGGGAAGAAAAATGAGCATCGAAACTCCATATGAATAAGCTAATGCCGCAGGGCTGTCAGTCATGTGCTAATACCCTTAGCTAAAGAAACATATTGATCCTGATTGCCTGGAATTGCACTTGAAAAGGGCTGGGTGACATTTCCAAGGAGACACGAGCTACTTTCAAGTCAATTAGCGGCATTGGAGGATTCATGCTGAGGGGACGCACTCACCTCCGAGGAATGCCAGGAGAGAATGAGAATTGAATTAAGCCTTTTCATACACCGAGAAACAAATCCTTTAATGGTCTGTAACAGCTGACAGGACACCCAGGGTCGCCAAAAGCATGCTGGCAGCAGCTAGGTGAAGAAGTTTCCCCGTGATGAAGCTGAGGACTGCAGAGCAGCTGAATCATTGCGACAGGCCCGGGAGGGCATGCAGAGCTCCACAGGGTAATCTTCTAAGCAAAGGAATAGAGGGAAGCAAAGTTTAACTTCCATGTCAACAATGCACATGAAGCTCTTCGTTCCTCTCCAGGTGCCTGACGTCCCTTGGGACTCAATGGGAATGTCACAGCCAGCACATCTTATGTACCACTGAGCAGCATGACCCTCGTGGAAAAGGCACTTAAATGAGGTCCTCTGCCCATTGCCTTCCCAAAAATATTCCTTACTCCCAAGGATCTCAAAGTCTCCTTCAGAGCCTAGGCCCCAGGCAGGTTTGAAACCACCACAGCAAATCCAAATGCAGAGAAATAAGTGTAACTCTGCAATCCCTCTGTTTTTTCTATTTGTGGATGCTCTGACCCATATTTAGTTTCCATGGTTCCTTTTATGTTCCTATAAACATGAGGCTTGTACCTGAATTCAAGGCATTCTGGACAGCTTTACAGAGATGATTTCCTGCTCTCTCACAGCAACTGCAGTCATTCTGTCTCACAAGCCAAGGAGCAGAACCCTTCGATCCCTGTGCAGGAGGGAGTGAAAGCCTTTCAATCCACCTGCAGGGTGAAAGTGACCCCAGCAGCTACAAACCAGCTGTGGCCTGAGAACTGAACAGGTCCCTGGAGTATTTGAATCTTCCTGAGTATGGTACAGGAAAATGAAAACAGCCAGAGAAGCCATCTCACATGTTCTCTCCAACCTCAGTTCTGCAACCCCCTCAGACACTGTGAGTTTCCCTGCGGTAGCATCTCTCAGCCATGAGCCCAAAGCCTTCTTCAACACCTTCAACAGTGACATTCAGAGGCCCCAGAAATGCTGCCTTGTTCTTTTGAGTGTTGCCACAGCCCAGGGAGAGCTGCCCGTTGTCTCCACCTTCCAAAGACAATTAGTTTAGCTAAGTCTAAAAGCCCAGCCATGTCTTCAGGCCCAGCCCCATCCACACAGAGACACCAGGGATGCTGCACTAAAAGCTCTAATGGGGCTAATCCTTCTAGGCTGCGGCAGCACAAGTTTAATTGTGACATTTTTACCCATCTTCACCAGGTTAATGCAGGTTTTCCTAGTACAAACCAAGAGCCTTTTGGTGCTCCCGTGGCTTTCCCCCCTCCCATCTGCTACTCTCCTAAACTGAATGATAGAGACAGACAGCAGCAGTCCCAAAGGAATTCAAACGGAAGTTGTTCTTCTTAACTCAGCTGAAGAGAAGAGCCTGTGTTAATACGCCTGCAGGCTTCAAGCAGAATAAATGAATCTCCTAATAGCCCCCGCAGACAGCAGGAGGCTTGGGAAATGCATCCTCCCGTGGGTTTGCCATGGAGTGTCCCTTGAGTTTTTAACCAAGCATTTCCTCATCGCAGTTTTTTTATATGGCCAGTGATTTTCCAGAGATAAAATGATACCAGAATTCTGACACATCTGAAGAGTCCTGCAGAGCCAGAGCCCAGTTCTTTTGGTGACACCTCAGATGACAAACATCTACCCAAAGCACAGCCAAAAAGCTTAAGAAACCCATTTTTTCACTAGAACAACAGAATACAGGGTGTCAGGCTCATTTTGCAAGGGCTGCTAGGAGCCTGGATCTCAGTCAAAGCTACCAGGGCTCAAAATAGCCTTTTGCAGTATTTGCAGCCTGTAACATAAAGCATGGGTCATATTACTGAAAGCACCTGAGAAACACACACGGCTGAGGCTCAGCTTCAAAGTGACCCTTGCTTCAACACCCACTTCTTTTTTTCTGTGGATGGAATATGGTTAAAAGCAACACATAACTACCATTTAATGCCGAAGAAGTTGGTCAGACCACACTGATGCTTACAGGTAGAGAGCTGATGCACACAAATTACTTTTCCAAAGCTATACGGTAAATCCAAAACACAACTGAGACTTAACCTCAGGTCTTCCAAACCCCTCCTTTCCCCCCCCCCCACCCAAACCATTGCACTTTGCTTTCTGCTTGCTAATAAAAGGCAGCTGAAGGGATATGGTATGGCTGCATGGACACACTCAGCAACCAGGACTCCAGTGAGGAGCAAAACCGAGAGAGAGAATCCATTCCCTCTGTGAGATGGGAAAAAAGCAGAGAGGCACAGCAGGGTGCTCCTGACAAGATGGGAAGGAAAGCAAAGGGGAGATTTTTTTGTCTTTACTGTGAAGAGATGTCTGCATTTCCCTTATTAACAGCAAGGCTCAGCCCTAGCTAGAGAACAGCAGGAGAGACAGAAAAATGGGGTCTTTTCAAAGCACCATTTCTCTATAAATATCAAGCATGAGCTGCTGCCCGTGAAAGCAGCCCACTACATTTCTGGGGTGCTCTTGCCCAGTCATATAGGAAGCCAAACTGATTAAATGACCTTTTGTGGGTTTCAAACAAAGCAATAGCCTCTCCCCAGCCACCAGGAGCCCAGAAGACCCTGCTAAGGGACTAAAATATATAAGAAAGTCAAATTGGGTTGTCCCAGCATCTGTGGAGGCAAAGGGGGTGCTTCCCACTTCCAGGTCTGAAGGATCACAACCTTATCTGTATGGAGGTGCCACCATATGTGGTGGCCTATTTGATTATGTTTTAATAAAAAGAGAAGTAGCTCCCTCTACTGCAGAGCACCACAGGCAGGAAGAGCTGACCCAACCACCCTCAGCCCCAGCAAGGATCCTGCCACAATACTGGTAGGGTCATGGATGCCTTAGGATGGGAATGGGGACAGAGAGAGGTACCAGAGGAAGATATGCTTGACAGGCAGGGTGATGAGCTGCTGGGTTAAAGGGGGAACAACCAGGTGTCCAAGGAAGCTTGAGGGATGGGAAAAAGGAGAAGACTTCCACCAAGCCTTAAAGCTGTTTGTTCTGGCCCTAGTTGCCATTATGAATTTCTTCTGACCTCGGCAAAGATGATGCAAAATCCAACCC
The DNA here is from genome assembly GCF_009819655.1 of Sylvia atricapilla. NCBI lineage: Eukaryota > Metazoa > Chordata > Aves > Passeriformes > Sylviidae > Sylvia > Sylvia atricapilla. The sequence goes on from NC_089148.1 coordinate 8,397,768, forward strand.
AGCGTGACGTTGGAGGAAGACTCAGGTAATTTTTTTTTCACAGCCAGCTTCAATTCTCATCAAATCCCAGTTCACCCCAGCAATCCCTATTGCTGAAGTCTCAGCAAATCCAACGACTCCAGGAGTCCACACCCCTGCACTGGGAAAGCACTTAAAATACACACACACAGAGCCTGGGGGGAGATCTTCCCTCTACCTTCTCATATCTAGACCTGAGGGCTCAGCTGTGTCTTCTTACATAGATATTTTTTATGAGGCAGAAGAATTAAGCTTTATTAAAACAAGGGCTGTGATTCTCTCTGTCACATGCACCCAGGACACGGGAGTTCAACATGACATGTACCACCAGGAGGGCTACCAGCAAAATTGCAAGAACTAGTAACCAGAAGACCAGGGTTCAGGCCAGAGGCAAAGAAAAGACACAACGTGATGAGGGGCTGAATATCTTGTATTGCTCTCACGTGTGTCCTCAGGTCAGGTGGGGAGCACAGACAGTGAGGCAAGGCAGCAATGAAACAATGCTGATCATGTTTCCTTTGCCCTGAGCCATTCATACTCTACGGCTGTTACAGCTGCAGCCATGTGCTACCCACACAGCCACAGACAGAGGATTTAATTCTCTCTAAAGCTAAATCTCTAATCCAAAAAAACCTATGGAGAAAAAACACATCTGGGAAAGGAAGCCATGACCAGCTTTCACCACCCAAAAATGTCTGCACAACTGCCTGGGTGCCAGCAGGACAGAGATAACGATATTGAAGTGAATAAAATCAATTGTTCTGTAAGAGCTTTCTGGGACCATTAGTTAATTAAGTTGCCAACAGATAAAGGTCTGTATAAAAAGCTCTGATCACCTTCAGCACCCAAGATTAAAGAGGGCTGGTGTCCACCCCCTGCCTACCTGCAAAATCCCAAACTGTTCATTCTTCTGGCTGCTCTCTTTCACAGAGCAGCAAGAGTTAAAAAACCAAGACATGCTTCTGCAAAAGCAAAGGCACTGCCAAGCACGGAAACACCAGGGAGAAGGCAAGCACGAGGCTTGCAAGCTGCCCAGCTTTATTATTTCTTGAAACAAAGACATCTCTTCCTGCAAATGTTTTTCAAGAGGTTCAAAAGATGCAATAACTGCTGTGAGTCCCTTTCAGACACACCACCCTCCTTTTGGGGCCACCACTTGGGAGACGATGAGCAACTTTTTGCTTTGCCCAGCTGTCCCTGGCCCCACTGCCAATGGCAAGGGAAACATGACCAGCACTGTTTCACTGCTGCTGAATTCCACCTCCACACACCCACACTGGAACTAGATGATGCCTAAGGTCCCTTCTAACCCAAACTATTCTAGGATTCTATGATCCCCGGCCCATCAAAAGCCACATCCCAGCTTTCCCCTTAAATGTTGGACTGGCCTCATTCTCCCCCAAGGAACTGTGAACCTACCCAATCCTTGCTGTGCTCCAGTGGCCTCAAGAGAGCTAAAATCAGACAGGGTCTTTTGAGAAAGTGCTCCTCTCCATAAGGTAAACTGAAAAGGAAAAAAGGATTTGGAAGCCCAAGAACAGATGGGAAAAAGGAGGGACTGTTTTATAAAGACCTTCAGTAACAGAGTATTCTTATGAAACCACAGAGCATCATGAGGCTTGGAAAACAGGAAAGTCAGATTCCAATTACCTTTTTTAACATCCCTGAAGATGCTCCAGGACAAAGCATTGCTATCCTCAAACGCTGCCTTTCCAGAAGTAACAGCTTCCTGGTGTACCTTTGTCCTGCTGGTGACCCACTGAGTCCTTGTCACCACATTCCCACCCTCACATTTAAATCTCACTGAGGAGCTGAAGTCAGAATTTACATGGTTTACACACATCTGCTGAGATGGGGAGTATAATTTTTTCCTGGCTCCCCATGTGAATTACAGCCCCCTCTGGGCAGTGCAGAACTGCTTTTGAAGAGGAGCTGGAAAACACTTCAGCACTTTCTGAACAGATAAAAGAGGAACTGTCGAATCCAGTAGCTCTGGAGAAGAGAGAGATTTCTGCTTCCCGACGGCTGTTTACAGCACTCGTGCTGCCTGGCTGGGGCATCATTAACCACCGTGGTGCTCCAGCAAAGTCACCAGCACCACCCCATGCTCCTGTTTGCCAGAGGAGCAGAACATCCCTCAAGCAGCATCTGGTTAACATCCAAATCCCAGGAAATACATATACCCCTTGCTGCCATCCAGGTTTTCTGAGTCTCTGATTCCCAACATGCTCGAGTCAGAGCTGGACTCCTGTTTTTCCAGCTGGTTGGAAGGCAGCTGCTGGAAAGGCTGGAAAGACAAGCTCTGGGGGAAGAGACGGGCACATCGCAGCACTTCCCTGAAACACAGCAGTGGGACAAGCTCCCGGTACATCACAACAGCATGACATGGACGCAGGGCTGTGCATGGCAATATGACCCCTGGCAGGGTTAGTAGCACCCCAAAGCCAGCAATGAAACCTTAACACAGAGCACGGCATTTTACCCTTTGTTTATCCCAATCTCCCAAGGCCTTCCAGCAACGCTCAGCTCAGGAACAGCTTTCATTACTTTGTTTAAACCCTTTCCAAACCCATTTAATCTTTAGCATCCACAGTATCCCATAGCAATGAGTTCCACAGTTTGCCTACATGGCGTGGCAAGCAATTTCTCCTCTTGAAGCACCCCCAAAGTAATTTCACTGCAGATGCAGAAGGAGATGAAAAAAGCAGGGGGCAGTCTGGAGGAGAAGAAATTAAACCGTCACAGCTTTAGGAAGAGCTGGCAAGGAAAGGTTAAACGAACTAGGTTCATTCAGCCTAGAAAAAAAAAAGGAGAAGACTAAGGCACAGAGGCATAACCATCTTCCAGTAGCTTGCAGGTTATTAAGACAGCAGTCGATTGTTCTCTGTGTTCAGTGGCAGAAGAAGAAATAATTTAACTTGGAGCAAAGAGAGCTTAAGTTTAGACATCTAAAAAAAAAAAAAAAGATTAAAAACTTTCTCCCTAGAACAGATACAGGGAAGTTGCAGAATTTTTCACTGGAGACATCTACGGAAAGGTTAAACAAACACCTGTGTGGAGGGGAGAGGTGTAATTGATCTTGCCTCAATGCCAACACACAGAGTAGATTACCTGCAGAGGCTCCTTCCAGCCCTCTGCGATACCAACAACAAACTTTTTAACTGCTTTCTTCATGCATTTTTAATTGCATTTTAATTTTTGTCCTCATACAGCTTGAGACAAGTGTAAAAAAAAACCAAGCCATGGCTATTATATCAGAAATTACATGCTTTCCATTCCTTCAGTGTAATAAAAAGATGTAAAAGTTAGAACAGATATATATTGAGCTATACAGTCACACCAATAAATATGTATGGGTGCCGCATCCCCTTTTGCTTTGCCAAAAATAGCACCAAATTATGCCAACCAATGAAAAGCCACATTTCATTAAGAAATGAACTTTAAAATACGAGATTAAAACGTGGTTTTTAAATCAAGATTTCCTGCTTGTTGATTTAAATCATGATTAAAATGGGTGATTTAAATCAACCATCCTGAAGAAAACAGGCCACCTCCTCAAGTCTTTAGGGTGGAGAAGACAGGGGTGCCCCAAAGACCAGTCAGGTAATTCCAGTTTCTACTGCTCTGCTCTTTCTCCAGCTCAGCATTCCTACCATATCCATCTTCTCTGAAGAAAAAAGCAATTTCCATCCCCAAGTCTGACACCTCAAAGTCTCCCCACTACCCTTCTCTGGCCCTTAAGCCTGAACAGTTCTCATGCCCAAAGAGCATCATCAAGAAATTTCAAGCTGACACAGAATCAGTCTCAAACAAACTTCTCTTCAGCAATTATAATCAGATCCTCCCTGGATGCAAATAGTGTTTCTGAGCGTGGGCTCCAATCAAAGCTTGTGAATAATTACGACAGGATTTTAAAATCTGCCCTCGAGAACAAGAGGATTGTGGAATCAACATGCCTGCTCGAGGGGATGGAGGTACACACAAGAAGGTGGGAACTTTCTGCCAGAAAGACATGGAGAAGAGAGTCCCAAAGACCTTATTACAAAGGGATTTTGGATATTTCATCCCAGAGCTGGTCAAGAACATCAGAGTGCCAAAAAAGGTGGTGGCTCCACATTTTGGCAGAACACTCTGGTCTTGAGATGACCAGGTCTTGTCTCCAAAGTCATGGCATAGGCTTCATGCAGAAGAAGCTTTCACAGAGCTCTGAAGAGAGCTCCAGAGACCCTTTGGTTTTCAGATTACTCTGCCAAGACACTGGTGTTTCAGCATGCACTCATCTGTCAGAACTAGGTGAACACCAGTTCAATTTCCCTGGGCCCATGGACACAGATGGGACTGAGAGAGGAAGGAGAATCCCTGGACAGGATACTTGCCAACTTTCTCTTTCCTCCAAATCAAAGGTTTACCTATGGTTCTGAAGATTCCCAAATAAATCCCACCATTTTAATTTATTTACTTATTGATTTAACAGATCTGTGCTACCGAGGAACAATAAAACCAGCAAGGAAGCTGAACTTCAGTAGTTGCAAAGCCAGAATTAACTCTGCAGACAACACAGGTAGAGATCCAGCCTACCTGAGCAACCTCCACAGGCCACATGGAATGTCCCAGTGCCAGAATTTGCCTTTCCTTATAGAAGAAGTGGAGAGAAGCACTCTGAGCAGAAAAAATGAAGTTTTCCAGCAACAGTGTGTGAGATGGAGGCAAGTCAGCCAGGCTAAGAGGTCATCTCTGGGAATCACAAAGATCTTTACCCAACTAGTCCATCCAGGGAGGAAATGCCTCATGGGCATTTTAATGGCCTTGGTGCTGGCAATTTCAGTGCAACAGGAATAGAAGGGGGGAAATGCATCAGCAAGGATGAAAGTGGGAAGGAGAGACCAGGACAAATCAAAAGAAATAAGCAGAACTCCAAGAGGGATTGGTCATCCCACAATCAACTTGAAATTTTCTCAGTGCCTACTGAGATTTCATCAGAAACAAAACAGTTCTACCAAATGATATTTCAGCACAAATCCACCAAACTAAAAATCTAAGATTTCATCACCAGTATGAAAAATTGTAATTTTCCTTGGTTTGGCTTTTAGAAATCAAAACCTGAGGATTTTTAATATTTTTTCTTCTTACGCCTGACATTAAGTGGAACAGAAAGAATGGCACCCAGGCAGGATTCACCTGTCTTTCTCTTCCCACCTCTTTTAACTTGTGAAGACTTGCTTCTTCTTTAAACAAAGGAGCATGTGAAAGAAAAGCTCGTGTTAAAAGCTGCATCTGCAAAAAAGTGAAAGAAACTTTGAATCAAGAACAGAATAGGAATGAAAGACAACAAAAACACTACTAAAAATAAGTTTTAATCTCTCCATTAAGAAAAGTCCTTCTGTTCAGTAAAACTGAACTCTTGGCGTTTTTTTTTCTGTTAATTGTTGTATTGTTTTGTCTGGGCTTCTTTACCAATTTAATGCATTCCATCTGCATTAGGTTGGTCAGCACAAAAGGGCACTGGGCAAGTCAGACTCAAGATTTTCAGCTTTGGCTCAAAAGCCAAAAATCTGTTGTTGATTGCTTGGGTAGAACAGCAGAGTGAGCTTTAAAAACAAATTCAACACTTTCCACAGCCCGAGAGGCATCTCTTTCCATCTGCCATCTCAAGGAATTCTCCTTGCAGCATGAGAAGCAGTCCAAGACCTGAGCATATTTTGCAGATCCTCCCGTGATTTTGCAAACTCACCCCCATGACAAGGGGAAGAGGCACAGTCTCATCTGCCTCTCCTTCTCCCAGCAAGCAAACTGACTGCCTGGCCCTGGATTCTGTCATTAGAGACAGGAGTCGTTAAGAATTCATGCCCACTGCCAGCACCGCATTTTTTGGAGAGGTCCTGCACTCAGGCAGAACTAATGAGCAGGCAAAGAAAGGGAAGAGCAGTTAAAGCAGAAAACACGCACACAAATACAGCCAAAATGAGAATGCAGACTTATCTGTAGGTCTTCTCCCCTCCGAGGTGCTTCGGCAGCATCGCATAATGAAATGTTTACCCGGGGGAAGGGATGATTGTCATACCTGTGACAGGGATGGGGAGGCTGAGGGAGGAAGGATCTAACAGTACCCAGGCACACTGGAGGGCTCTGTTGGAACTGGGGCAGGGGTCGACAGTACCCATCCTGACACATTCATTCTGCAGAGAGCACAAGGTGCAGGCAGCGCCTTCAGATGGCTCCGAAGGCTGCAAATTCTCCGCTGTAAAAACAGGCCAGATAATACCTGTCTGAAGGGGATTTATCCTGCTGTACGTGCAAAATACTTTGCAGTCATTGGACAAAGGATTTTATCAAAATACAGCCAGAGGCTGGATGAGATATTAACCTCCCCCTCTTCCAGCTACCGAAAAAAAAAAAAAAAATCATCCTGCTGGTTTCTGGGAGCAGAAGGCAGCATTCCTTCCTGCATTTCTGTGCAGAACAGCCAGCTGTGGAGCATGTGCAAGTGCTCTACCACTAATAACAACTTAAACTGCAATGGAAGAGCAGAGAACTTAATCACATATAGAAATAGGACACGCAGAGATGGGATTCACAGAGGGACAGGCTCTCTTTGCACCCACAGAGCAGTCTACATAAGGAAGGATGCTCTTCAATGTACACATCTCCATGTACAGCTTTGCTGAATTGTTGCTGCCAGAGAATCGTAACTAAAGCATTTCTCACTTCCATCTGTTTCTGTTGTAAGCCATAATGTTACAGCAGCATTTATTCCTTCTTCCCTTTCTCTTCCCCTGCCTGCTTTTTCCCCAAGCATCCAATTTTTTAGGCCTATAACCCTGAAAATGATGAAAGTCTCCCATTGATTTCAATTGGCTTTTGTTTAAGGGCTTGATAGCAGAGAGAAAAATTGAATGATCATTCATTGAACGAGACAGATTTGGCCCAGTTTCCCAGCTGGTGTAAATCAGCACGAGCACTCAGAACTCGGAGGCTCCCTGCCCTGTGCTGATGACTTAGTCCACTTCTGTGCACACCAGGAATTTTAATGATGCTGCCCTGCCCTGGCAGCACATGGACCCAGCGTGCAGCTCTTAATGCTGCCCAACAGCTCCAGCCCAGGACTGTGCATGATCCACCCCCCACAACCTTCAGGACAACCCATGCCATGGGCTGGAAGGGAGCTCTGAAGCTGCTGGGCTGTTCCCCTAGAGCACAAGCCTTGTTTCCACTGGCATCAGGTATCCCAGGCTACTGGATCATCCTCCCAGCAAAAGGTGGAACATCCCGTTAATCCCCGTATATACAAACCAGGAGGCACTTAATGTGTTACACCCCTACTCTGGACTCTGGTAACGGAAGGGTGGCACCTGTCTATGAGTTTACTTTGCCTCCCTTTCTCTCCTTGCTCACCAGAGGGAATTAGCCCACCTGGGATTAGAGCAGGCTGCCTGAGCTGGCAGCAAGGTGCAGAGCACAGGGAGGCTTTGCAGCAGCACGTGCCTGAGGCAAGACAAGAGGCATACCAAGCACAACTCTAAAGCCATGCTGCTGCTGGAAATCCCCTGGAATTATCTTCCTCTCATGATGCAGATATTCTTTCTTTCCATAGCTCACCTGCAGGCCTGTCCAACCTGGTGATCCCGAGAGGGGCAGGATGGTGGACTGCAGCACTGCCATCAGGGATAGCAGTAAGTTTAGGGTCTGAATAGGAGTGAGGAGGCAGGATACAGAGTCAAAGGTAGTCAAACCTCTGCCAAAATGTGTTTTTCCTTGAGTTTTCACTTCCCTAATTAGAGACATAATACAAGAGACAGTCTGGAGGAGCAAGAACCATTTGTCTACAAGCCTCTAGCATTGATCAGCTGGATCTTTCTTTCCCTACAGAGGAGATTGCTTCAGTAAAGGAAAGGAAGAGGAAAGGGAAAGCAGAGAAATGAACAAGCTAACAAGAGGAAAACCTCTGGCTGGCAAGTGTCTTGCTCACCTTGATTAGTCGAGCAGGATATAGACATAAAATTACAATTGCTTCCTCCGTTCCCCCCTGCCCCTCCCTCTTTGTGTGGGGAAGATGTTAAAAACGTCAGGCTTGATTTACCCTGACACACTGACTGACTCACGGCAGCTACAAATCCTCCCCACCAAACCAACCTCCTCTACCTGCCACCAGGCTGCAGATGGCAGGGGGAGGAGGGGGGAAACACCATCTCCCCTTCTTGCTGTGCACATCAAGCCAAATGACCTCTTCTTTCACCCACCTCCAAAAAGCAGACAGGCAGCTTTTGTTCAGGTAGCTGACGCCACCGCACGAGTGTGTTTTAAACAAGGCCACGCGATCTCTCCTTTGCTTTGTGCCTGTCTGTGTTCATTTTTGTTGATGCAAGAATCTGGGGATGTGCTGGAGCACACATGTTCAGCTCAATCTGACCACTGCCAACTGAATTACAGCTCAATTTCATCGGGGTGATTAGCTCCAAAAGGAGAAAGGAGACGGCAGGGGGAAAAGTAAACGCCAACCTATCCTTGTGCAAACTTCCAAAGGAACAGCTAAAGTGTGTTTTGGATAGAAAAGCAAGAGAAAGCTCTAGGCAGGAGGGAAGGAAAAGGGGTGGATAAAAGGGGAGAGGGAAAGATCTAATAGAAGCGGATGCGGTGCAGTCTGGGATACAGTTCTGGCATGTCTCCAGAGGCCAAAGCAGTTCCTATAGGATGGAGGTTTTCTTTTAAAATACTAATGGGCTGATTTGCAGAGCTGCCTGGCTCCCAGGTCTCCCACAGAAACTACTCCTCAAACATCATTAACATGTGTGCACTGCTGAGAAAGCCTTCCAAATATGACCCCGCAGCCCGACTGCGGCAGCCGACTCAAACAGCGCCCAAACGAGGGATGAAAAGGACCAGCTCCCCCTTGCCCAGGCACCACACACCACCCTCACAGGCCAGGGTCTGCTGGGGCACTGCCATGGCTCAGGACTGGCAGGAGATCCACACTCCTGGCTCTTACCTCTCAGCCCCACGGGCTTGTGGTGTCCTCCACGCCCCTCAGGCCAGATGGTCCTGGGGGCATCATGATGTAGCCCAGGATCCCTGCCCTTCCTTCACCACCTGCCCTGCGCTTCCTCATCCAGCACACAAGGTCTCACGTGGTGGGAGAAGACTGGGGCATCCATTCCTGAGGAAGACAAGTGCTGTCAGTCAAACCACATCCTCCAGCACTTGGCCTCTGAGACCCTGTGTCAAGACAAGAGGCTACAACAGGCATAAGAACATGGCCGCAGCCTTCCCAAGAGGAAGAGGGGGAAAGCAAATGAGGATACCTGTGACTCTCTTCTTGCTGCATACCCTTTGATTACATTCAGCATCCCCAGCAATCTGCCTTCCACGATGATCTAGTCCTGCTTCACATCTATTCATTCTCTTCTTTTGGACTCCACGGCAGCAAGTGATGACGGAATATATATGTAATTATGCATGTCAGGAGAATGGACTTACCTTCATTTACTTTAAGCTTTTTGCTTACTGAGTTCACTGGGTTACCCACATCACAAGACACAGCAAACCATCCTACTCGTCTCTGGACTGTACTTGGCTTCCGCCTTTCCCAGCTGCCTCTCTGCTCCAACAACACATCCCAACCTGATTAATGTCTCCTTGCCTGCAAGCTCCCCTGTACCTTAAATCACAGACTCTACCTTTTTGAGGTTTCCTACACATTTTACCCCCCAAAAGATAGTCACAATTCCAGAAGTGGCAGTTTTAGAGGGAGAACTTCCCTCACCCTCCCGGTAACACACATCTGATTCCTGGGACTGACCACCACTGAATGTGGGTGAGACATCCAAACCTCACACTAACACTAGCAAAGTGTCTCTTCCCACTAGTCCAGATACTGAGGGATCAACAAAATTATTCATATTGTACTTTTCAGGAGGCTGCTGGAAGGGTACTTTGTCAAATTACTAGAGGGACCAACAAGACACATCCCAGAGAGCTTGAGGCTACTTGTATTTACTAGCAGAACCACTACTGAGTTTATATCTTATCTACAAAAACAAACCCAGAAACCTTTCCATCCCAAGAGGGAGAAAACACCATTTCTACAGTACAATACAACACAACAGTTCTCAGTGACATTGGCATGCTGAGCTTTCTTTTGCAACCTCCTGGTTAAGAAAAGCTCCGAAAAATGTGTGTTGTGTGATAAACAAAAGCAGCACAGCTGGAACTCCTGTGATACAGAATCCCGTTTCTCTATAGTTATTTATAAACTCTTCTTTCCAATAGTTGGGAGCTTCATAAACTAGAGCAGATCAATAGACCTGAAAAGGTAGAGACTGATCAGAGGGAATTAGATGGCATTGGTGCCCACATCTTTACAAATACGAAGAGAAGAGCTAATCAAAATGTGTGGGTCAGAAAGGCCTTTTTTCCCTTTTTTTTTTTTTCCCTCAATCAGATATTTTCTCCATTTCCAAATAAAATTTTCAAAGTGCGGGTCTTAAAAAGAAGTGTATTTCCTTTTCTCACACCCAAGCCGAAGCAATTTCTGATTAGAAAATTTTCCATTGGAAAATGCCAGAAACCAAATTCATCATGGTTTTGGGAAGGGTGGCAGGGAGAAATCTTACTCTGGTCTTTTCTTGCCACTAAAATCAAGTCACTGTCTTTTTTAGGCTGTTCTGAAAAAAGAGAAGCACAAGCATTCTTTTCTCAGCAGAAGCACTGCAGCTTTTTGGACAGATGTGGGTTGTTCTTCATGCGCAAGAAACTTATGGGCTCCCGGCTGTTGAGACAGCCCCGAGATCACCCCCAGCCACGGGAATGTGAACACAGCGCCGGGGTTTCTCTTCTGAGAGGCCAGAAACCACGTCCAACTCTCCGAGTTGTCTTGGAGCCACTTCCCCGGGCTGCCTGCAATCCAAATCAAATCACATCTGACTTCAGGCCAAGTTCAGGAAACTCGATTATCTTTCTCCCCCTTTGCAGTGGGAGATGGCAGGTTGAGGGGAAAGAGGAGGAAGGAGTGAAAAATTAACACAAGCACTTAAGATGTTATGAAACTGCAATATGCATCTGTAGCCTGGCCCCCGGTCCTCCAGCCCATACATTATTTAACAGAAAAGAAATCATAAATGAGCCAGAACAATAGCTAGAGGGTGGGAGAGGAATGTGTGTGTGTATATATATATATACACACATATATATATTTAATTCCTTAAACCATGCCCATTAGTTTTGTTTCTTATTTAGGATACTGCATTAATCATGCTAATATTTTACAGCCGGGCTGTACACTTTAGCCATTACTTTAATCAAAGCCATCAGCGTACCCAAGAACACGCTACCAGGTGGGAATAGCTGCTACCGCTCGCTGTTAATTACTTTGCATTTTACAGCAATCAGCAGCAGGGGCTGAGATCATAATAAATTCATGACTTATGGGTCCATAAAATCATTACCGTAGGAAAATATGTTTTATCAGGCATTCGTCGGGCTGCTGCTCAGAGAGAGATTTCTTGAAGGAAATGACACCCATGAAATTAAACTGATCCTTGCAGTCAGCAGAAATGCTAATGTGGGCACAAACAGAGCCGAGGCTTGTGCGGAGCGCAGGGGAGGAGAGGGAGAAGGATTTCACCAGCCAGGAAGGAGGGGAGGCGCTGGGGGAAGCCTGCTCGCCCCAGGGTAGGCGGGACAGCGGGAGAACAGTGCACTGGAAGGAAAGGGAAGAGCCAAGAGGAGGATGCAGGGCTGCCAAGGAGTCTCATCGTGATCACTGCCATAGCCTGAGCCTGCAGGAGCATGGCTCCACGGGGCATCTCAGCACAGGGACACAGGAGGAAAACTTACACACACCCTTCCAACAGGAGAATCACAAAATCATAGCCACCCACAAGGACCATGATGTCCAGCTCCTGGCCCTGCACAGAAGCCCAACATGAACCTGAGAGTGTTGTCCTAACACTTCTTGAACCCTGGCAGAGAGGGATGCTGCCAGATAAAGACACACTGATGAGCTGATGTGCAGCAGCAGGGCTATATTCCCTCTCCAATAGCAGTTTTCCAGAAGGGAATACAACCGATTCATGACTAATCACAAAATCTCTTTGCCTAAATAATGACATTGAGGGCCTTGCACACAAGAAATGGCAGCTTGGCCTGAACTCTTTATCCCCAAAAAGGGTCGACCAAAGGCCAAAGTTTTAATTCAATCCCCTAAAAGCCCAGGCAGGTTACATGGAATGTGATCAGTGCAGGACCTGCTCCACATGGAGCACAACAATGGCATTGCAGTAACACTGAGGGTGGCAGTGAAATCAAAGCAGTGCCAAATTGACATAAAGAAGCAATAAAGAAGCCTCAGGATTTGAGAAGCATGAAAGGAGCCTAAATGAACTTGCTGAATATTTTCTAAGTCTTTTCTGCACTTGCATAAAATCCCATGGCACTTGCAGAGTCATTAGCCCTGCCAGTTCCAAAAAACAAACAATAAGTTCACTTCTGATTTTTTTTTTCTTTTTTTGCAATCTAAGATCAACTGAGTTTTCTTTGGCAAGAAGCCACTGGCTCTTTAGAACTCTTGTGTTTCTTGGCCTGTGAAAAAGAAAAAGTGAAATGCCAACTAGAAAATACCCCCAAAGTGTTAAATTGGCTAAGCTCTTGTTTTTTGCTGTTTGTTTCAGTCTGGAAATACTAAGGAAGCTCAGTCATAGCTGGTTTGTTTGGTTTATTCGCCTCTTCCAATTACACTGTGCAAACAGGGAACATTATTTAGTGTTATTTAAGCATGAAATTATAACAGATCATTTTAAATATCAAGGCCCTAAAAATAAATCTTTCTATCAAGGCACAGCAGGTCTAGATCTACTAGCTTGTTAACATCCACCAGGGTGGGCAGAAAGTGGGAAAACCCCGGTGGAGAGCTCCGTGTGTAAGAGATTTGTTCTTTTCCTTTCTGGGATCATGAACACCTGGGCAGTTTGGCTCCAGGACTGCACTGCTGGGGCTGGTATCTGAAGGAACATGGAAGCAGAACCAACACTGTGGCCAGATCCAAGCTGACACCCCCCAGAACATCCTGCACAGTGCTCTGGGCTCTCCCACTACTGCAGAGCCCAGAGGAGCAACACCAGCTGAGAGTCACCTGCGAGCTCCAGAGGAGATGCCTCTGGGTCTCATCTCCATGAGATGAGTGGTCTCCAAGAGGCATTTTGTTATTCCTTCAGCCCAAGTGGTTTTCCTACAAGAAAAGCCTGCCTGCAGCACCCCACACAGCTCTGGGTGGTACCTGCATGCCCATTCCATGGAGAATGAGCCACCACACCCTTATGGCTAAATCAGGATTCTTGGCCAGAACACATCACGGTTCCTTTTCCAGACACTGCATGTGGATTTCTTTCCCTTAAAATCTAGGAAGATATGGGAAAAAACAGAGTGCACAGAACACCCAGCCCATGCTGGCCAAAAGGAGAACACTTGGACCTACACTGTGGGAGATGCTCCCAGGCCTAGTTGAAGCTTACCAGAGATTTCCACACTGTAGTCCAATTAGCCAATACCACACAGAAATAACAGACCCAGAGCTACATTAGCCTGACACCAACCTTCATTCAGACTCCAGCTACTTTGGGATACACCAAAATGTCCTTGGTGTCCTACCTGGGGCCTCAGAGCAAGCCCCAGGTTGCAGAAAAGCTTATGCCAAAACCTCCTGTGCAGCCCCAAAAGCCACAGAAGACAAGCCCAACCCCACTCCCTTAGGGTGAGCTCTCCTCCTTCCAGACCAGTTCTGGAGCAGAGGTGATCTGCCAACAAAATCTCCTTGTGTAGAACAAGCTGTGGGCAAGAGCAGGCTGTGGCAGAGCTCTGCTGTCCCCAGACATGCTGCTTTTCTTTGCAAGCTGTCTTTACCTTAAGAAACCCCAATCACTCTAATCCCTGGGAGTAAATTGCTCCACACACAGCCCAGACAGCTGCTCACTGCTTGGCATTGCCAGCCTGGCTTCAGCCCCGGCTGGAGGAGCAAGGAGGAACCAAGACCTGCAGCCAGGTGCTCCATCAGCCCCTCAGGAGCTCCTAACCAACCAGGGCAAGCAAGCCACAGCCTCTCTGTGTGATAAACTTCCTTTTCATGGGTTTGTCTCTCTCATCAATCCCTTTCCCACCTCTCCACGGAGCAGGAAAGTTCCAAACCACATTTGAATGTCTCTGTGTGCCAACACTCTCCAAGAATCAGAAGGACAACAAAACACAGTGAGCTATAAGGAAAACCCGGAAAATACCACACTCCAGCCAAACCTACCTTCACCCTCCTGGAATTCAGCCAAATTACCTGAGCTAGACCCTCCTGTGTGGCCCAGGGCTGGACCATCACCTTTTTGCTTCCCTCTAGTGGGTTCCAGGTTGACTGTTCCTATTGGGGCAATATATAACTTCATCTGACAGGTACTGCAGCCTAGAGATTTCCCCTTTAAGGTCCTACCCAGCTATAAATATCCTTTTCTTCTTCAGGGAAAGAGCGTCTGACCCAAAGTGTATGAAGCTTCCTGACAGGCTGGGAAAAGAGAAGAGGTTTAAATGTCAGCTAAAACAATCTTCATTTTCTTTTCTAAATTTGCAAAGCTCCCCGAGTCACTGGAGTGAGGAATTTTCCTGTTTGAAGTTCAGCCTGAAAATCCTTTTGCAAAATATTTGCTGAAACACAATAATGTTGGAATTGGAGGGGATTAAAACAGCTTCAGTCCTTGCCCCATCCCCCTGAAGCCCCTCTTTAAGAGGGTTTCTGTAAAAGCAGACTTAGGTCTCCAAGTCTTGAAGGCACGATACAAAAGAGAGAGAGGAGGAAATAAAAACGTAAAGCTCCTAACATCACTATTATTGAAATGCCTCATTTGACATTTTGACTGTTTCAATTAGCTAACAAGGAACGCTCCACTTAATCCACCCTCAGATACTGAAAGAAACCAAGTCTTTCCCTTCCCCCATCCCAGATCCGGCCTGGCAGCTACTTCCCAGCCTCGGGAGAAATCCCAGCCTGGGTGATGGCTCCTGCCCCGGGGCAGCCAGCAAGGCAGAGCATACCCAGCCCAATGCTGGCTGACATTAGGGAGCATCCTTCCCTCAGACTCAAGGCACAGCATCAGAAAGTCCAAGGAGGAAGGAAAAGAGGGATCAACAAAATTATTCATATTGTACTTTTCAGGAGGCTGCTGGAAGGGTACAACCACTGCCAGTGCCTTTCCTTACCGTTTTGGAGAACACAAGAACAATGTGGTACTGTCAGACCAAGAGAGGGGCCTCTCTCCCTCACTAGGATTAACCAACAAGGAGCCCTGGCTGGTTTGAACTGCACTGAGCTGAAAAATTACCCTCAATGATTCAGTACCCGCAAGAGAGGATAAAACACTGTGAAAACATTTCCCACCTCCTGCACATGGTTCTGGGCTAATTCGATTGGGCTCGTTTTATTTCTCCGGGATTTATCCGCCGCTGTGATTTTACGCCAAGGAGGCTGAAGTGCCGGGAGCTCTCCTGTCAGCACGTGTAACGGCCAGAGCCTTCTTCCACGGAGCCTTTTACGACCTTTAAACACACACACACTCTCTCCATCCCACAGGTGAGCTCCTGCCTGGGAGGGAGACTCGTGGCCATTTCAGGGGAGGTGCTCTACACTCCATAAAGTCAGGGCAGGGGGAGCTCTTGTGAAGATTGATTATCCCACCAGGAGCACTTTCTTTGCTTTGGGCAGAAAAACAATTCACCAGCTCTTCCATGGCTGGACTTACACAGACAACTCTGCAGGCATCACCAAGAGGATTTTCTCCTGTGTTCGGAGGTGGAGGAGTGAGCAAGGAATGACACACACAAAGCCACAGAGATGTTTGATGTCCACAGGACATCACCTCATCCAAAACACTGGGGTCCTGGAGGCAGTAGACCCTTACATGCACTGCTGCACTGCTGAAGGGATCAAGAGACTGAAAAAAGCTGCAGTGCTGGGTTAATGGTTGGACTTGGTAATCTTGGAAATTTTTTAATTAAGTGGATTTAGGTGTGGAGATCTACCTCTGATATTACCCGGTTTAACTACAAGGGCTTTCGGGTCCAAACTGGAACACCTAGAATCTGTTGGGGAGGAGTAGGAGCTGCCTGACAGGCTGCAGAGTAAGGTAGAAGTAATGCATCAAAAGTCAGCAAAGCCCTTTTTTTCTGTGTAAGACCCAGGTTTCTCTGTTGCTTCCCATAAGGAAAGCCTGGCACAAGTGATGGGACAAATCCTGCCCATTTTATGCCAACCACAGCCTCAGCCTGTTTGTTCTGTCCCAGCTAACAGCAATACTCTCCATGGGAGAAGAGCAAAACCAGGGAATATTTGGAATCGCCTGTTCCACTGCTACTTTAATAACTCCCACACCTGTGGCCAGCTGATATTAACAAGAGATGTGATTTCCTCTACCCATGAAAATAAACATTAAAACAACACAAGTGTTTCCAGGATCATCTCAGCAGACCCTGTCTTCCTTCTGCACAGCAACCAGCTGGCTTTGAGAGTTGTGTCAGATGCCGCCAGCTCCTCAACACCAAGTTAACTTCCATCATGTGGCTCTCCTCAGCAGTTCAGGAAAACATATGCGTGTCAGGCAGCACTTAACTGAGTGTGAGACTGTGCCAGGGGAACAAAGAGCTTACCCAGGTGCACGAAGGCTCTGTGGGAAAACTGACCCTAATCCTCTCCTGAAATACCTTGGCTATCTTGGAGCTCCTAGCCCCAACAAAAGGCACACAAACCATCATAAATAAGAATTGTAAGAAACCCTACATCCAGCCTCTGAGCAGTGCTGGAGTTATGTCAAATAATCACTCCTGCTCAGCTTCACTTTAAACAGTGCTTCCCTGCTCCATGACTGCTGGAAGGGATCACTGTCTTTCTGCTTCTTGCCAGTCTCCTGAGCTCATGGACAGCCCATAACTAGCTGTCCTTGTGCCCACACCTGCTTACTCTAAACAGTTCTCCCAGACTGCAACACCTCTTAGCCTCGATTTTGTGAAGCCAAGCTCAGGGTGTGATAGGACTTGCATGATCCAGAATTTCCCTGCAGGCTCCTTTATACCTGCTCCCATTTGACCTCACTGGTCTTCAGAAAGACTGGCCACAGTATCCCCATTATTCCTGATGTGGTCTCACCAGTCTAGCTGACAGCAGGGCTAATGTTTCCCAACATCTCACTTGGGCTTCCAACAATCCCTGCTACTCCAGCCTTGGCTGTGTCTTGTCATCCTACTGAATCACAGAATATTGTGAGTTAGAAGGGACCCAAAGGAATCATCAAGTTCAGCTCCTGGTCCTGCACAGGACATGTCCAACAATCCCACCACGGCTGCCAGACTTCAGGGAGCATGTCCCAAATGCTCCTTGAATTCTGGCAGCTACGGGGCTGTGACCACTTCCCTGGGAAGTCTGGGAAGTCAGTGCCCAATCACCCTCTGAGTGAGGAACATTTTCCTAATATCTAGCCTAAACCTCCCCTGACACAGATTCATGCCATTCCCTCAGGTCCTATCACTGTCTCAGGTCCTCACTCAAGCTTTGCTCCTCTGCTTTCCCACCACAGACAAAGGAAGAGTCTTTAATTCCAGGCAAAGGCAGCTGAAGTCTCACCAACTCAGCCCAGTGCCCAGGAGCTCCCTTATCCGTGAACAGAGCCCTACCTTCATGGAAAAAAAAGCATCACTGGGCCTGCAGAAAGGACCTGGCAACAACTTCTCCATCCCAAACTCCCAGACAATCCACAGGCACCAAATACCTGCAGCATCCCAAGCAGAGGCACCTCCATTAATCACAGCCCTCTGCAGTTAAAGTTATTTAATTCAGAGGTGAGAGAAGCTGCTCAGCTGTTTATGTCCAAGGGTTAAACTTGCCCCAGCCGCACACTAAACACATTTTTTACAATCTGGCAATGATCCTTGCCTATTAAGCATCTCTGGCTTCAGAGAAGAGGTATTGATTTATTTCACTTTTATGGCTGGAGGTATTTATTCCTATTTGCTTTCTCACTTCTTCACCCCAGCTGGGATGGGGGAATGAAGAGGAGAGAAAAAAAAAACATTACAAAGCTGGTGGAGCCAAGAGATGATGACTCACAGTTTTGTGATGGAGGGCATGAAGGCTGGGACAAGGGAGGTGGGGACCGGCTCTGGGGCTATGCCAGGCTTTGTCACAGCTTTTATTTTTGCAATGAAAAGAGGAAAATGTGTGGCTGGAAGAAAAGGAAATCACATCAAACTTCAGAGGGAAGGTTCCTATCGAAGTTGTGTCCCCATAGGGTGCTTTGTGAGTTAGAGCCTGATTGATTTGTACCAGGTAAGGACCTCAGCAAATCTCTCCTATGGGAAGAATCTCAACACTTTCCCATATCCTAAAGCCAATCTAGAAAGGGAGATAAAACCACACAGCTGCAAGAGGAAGCATGGACTAACATCCCTGATTTTAGCCCATTCCCCATACTGCCACAGACAACCATTTCCAGGCAAGGCTCCCAGGCAGACCCCCCACTCCAGGGTCTAACATTGTGTTTCCATCTCTTCCTGGTACAACTGGTGCTGGGATGTGGCTGGCTTTGTTACAGAGGGCCAGTACAAACACAGATTGGCATTTGCACCCTTCCAGATGTGTTTTTCCAGGCAGGGAGGTGCCATGAGATGCCTGGGGATGTGATGAAAGCAACAGGACAGTTCAGATCCTCCAATACAGCAGATGCTCTGGCTCATGGCACAACTCCCATCTCACATGCCCAGCTTGTTCTGCCTCCTAGTTGGGAGTTTGCTTCTCAGAAATGCCAAAAAGTCACTCACTATGAAAAAACCAATCAAATCTCTTTTCAGCAGCATCCAGTGTCAATGTATGTGCCTTAAGCTCTGCCATAGAACCTTCTCACAACACAGGAGCAGACATAAAGCATCCTGCTCTCCTGTGGCTGTCTGGACTATTTTGGAGACATGGCTTAGAGGTGAACACAGCAGTACTGGGTTAACAGTCAGACTCAATGATCTTAGAGGTCTTTTCCAACCTTAACAATTCAATGATTTTGCTTGTAGGCATGTTTGAGGAGATGATGCTGTTCATTCCCACGTGCAGGTAATGCAGATTCAACACAACAAGCCTGTGGTCTGTAGGCACCATGTTAGGATTTCTGGAAGCACAGTTCATGTCTGTTTCTGAAATCCCAAGCACACGTTCTGGGGACAGAAAGTGAGCAAAGGCCTGACTAAAGCAGGGAAAACTGAGGGGAAGAAGGGGAGGTAAGAGCCAGAGGCAGTGGGGAAGAGGGCAGGAATACCTGGACAGGAGAGATGGAGCAGGTCCTGCTGCAGCAGGAAGAGCTGAAAGGCATTTCAGGGAGGTGGGAGGTGCACTTTGGAAGTCCTGGAGTAAGAAGGGTTGGGGATTTGGAACTCCATACAGAGGAGCAGCAGCCCTGGAGAACAGAGCACTTCAAGTCAGGGCCTGAAAAAAAAAAGAAAAAACCACAGTAAAAGATTTCTAGACACAGTACAGAGCCACTGAAAGATCTGTCTTTGCACCTCACTGAACCTGCAAAATCTAGGGTCTCCTATCAGTCCCAAAGGCTGCAAATCTCTCCTAGGAGCTTTGTGTATCCTCTGACAATTTAGCCTAGCCCTGAGAAAGCAGAATTTGAGCTCTCATCCTATCTGTTTGTTTGTCATCCCTCCTGCTTCAAAGAGAAGCCCACATTTCCATTCGTCAAACACAACATGCAGATAGAGAAGGAATGAAAGGAAGAGGTGGGCTAGTGGCAGATAACGCGGAGCCGCCACTGAGCGCAGCCGGTTCACGCTTCATTAGCATCCTCTCTCACCAAGCTGCGAGCACAGCTTTGCAGTCTGGCTACACACAGACAGACAGGCAGGGAAGGAGCACATTTTCCGTTTGGAGCCCATCTCCCCCCTTCCCAAGCCCGGCTAACCCCCGTGGAGGCTTCCTTGGGCTCAAAGGTGCACACTTCTGCTCCAGCGTCTCCCGCACTAGTTAAATATACCTTCAGGCAAACGTCAGGAGCGAGCCCAGTTTGAAACTTACTGTGTTGTCAAGATGACAAGTGCTCTGCCAGGCTGTTATTCTCTGCTGCCCTTCCTGTGTGTGTTCCCCCTCCCCTTCTCCTCATTAGAAGTTCCCTTGATAAACCAAGGCTGGGTACTTTTTTTTTTTTTAAATCATTTAAATGTTTTCTTAACTTCAAAACATCGACAGCTGCAGGACTGAAAGAAAAAAGACGTTTTTACACCAATACAGACAGCGATTCTCCCTGCTACAACATGGCAGGATGGGTTCATGGATGGGGAAGAGCCCCAGTGTATTGTACTCCTGGGGCCACAAGCAGGAGCCCAACCTGGAAGTCTCAGTTCCCCACAGGCTGCTGCTGGCTCACCCTAGCCTGGCAATCCTGGCAAGAGAGTTGGGAGCAAGTCAGCACATCCTGCAGCCTCATTTACCTCAGCTTCCTCCATTCTCACGTTCAGGATGACTTTCAAAGCCCTCAGAACCCCAACCCATGTTTATGTGAGGCTGGCATCAAGGATGGACCCAGGGTGTGGATGATGCTCATAAGCATAAGAGCACGAAACAAAAAGTCCTGAGGAAGGAGCCCAGACTGAAAGACAAACTTATGGAAGCCCAAAACACAGGCTAGGGACAGAGCTCAGCAACCCACAGCTCAGTCATTATCAATGCCAGCATGGGACTGCAGTAGCCCACAGGATAATTTGTCTCATTGTGCTCAGTGCCTTTGCCTTCAGTAAATTCTGCCCCTCCCCACATGGCAACCTGAGGGCAAGGGGAGCCAGACCCTTTTACCTCCTTCCTGCAGCACAGGGTCACCTCGTAGGGAGAGGCACTGAGGGTCAACTGTTCTTGGTTCTCTGCAGGACAGATAGCAGGGGAGCATCATTAATTTGGCTTTTTCCTCCCTGGCCAACTTTTCAATCTCTGTGCCTCCATGTCCTTGGATTTCTGCTTTTAATTACTGGATCTTTTCATTCTATTGGCTAAGGATTTGAGAAGCACAAACCAAGGTGAAGCTCTGAACCTTCCTACAGGCCTTTTCTATCACATCCACCTGCCTGGGCTCTTCACAGCAATAAAATAACTCCTTTTCCCTGTTAGATGTGCTGCAAAGCGTCTTCACTAGCAGCCCAGCTCCTGGAAGAGCTTGCTTTAAAGTCTTGGCCAAGCCATTGAATCAAAGTAGCTTCAGAGGGAAGATGAATTATGCATTCTCCTCTTTCCTTCTTAGACTCCAGTGGCTGTCCCAGCATTTCCAAGCAGCAGCAAGTCCTGCAGCTGGGGCTAAATGGTCACTCCCTACCTCACCTGGGCCCTTCTTGCATGGCTCTCCAAGGCTGGCTCCCACTCCTTCCAAGAGCACACACAGCATCTAGCATTGGGTTTCTAGCCTAAGCAGGGGCTTCTTTGTACTACTGACAAATAAATAACCACGATTAGCTCCTCTAAATGAGCATTCCCATCTTCTAATAAACATCATAAAAAAGAAGAAATGAGCCTTAATTCACTTTTATTGTCGCAACTGACATGTTGCAAGATCTTAATTGGACTGAAAAGAGTTTCCAGTAAGGAGATGCTGTTTAACTAACTCATTAGCAGCAGCCTGACAGAGAAGGATGCTCCAGTTTTAGGAAGGGAAAAAGAAAAAACAGATCCCAGTGATCCCCCATTTGCCCATGCCCCAGCCAGCCTCAGGAAGGAACACAGTAAGTCTCTTCTTTACCTCAGGCACACAGCAGTGTGCAGCACACACCCATTCAAACATCTGCCCTATGTTCCACCAATCAAGAATGACACCAAAAAGGGACCTGTGGGCAGCTACCCCCAAACTGAAAATATTTGAGTCCTTCACAGTACCCATTCCCGTGCACTACCTACAGGACATCCAAAAGTTCCGGAGCAACAAGGGCTTCACCTCCTCTCCAGCACTGTTCCCACCCTGGGGTTCTCACAAGGTCTTGGGAAGCAAGGTAAGGAGTGTAGTTCCTCATCAGTCTCCCAACAAGCAGAGGGACTGCTGTGCATCACCTATAGAAGAGATATATTAACCCAGAGACTGATAAAACATCACCTCAACGAGGCAAACTTTCCAGCAAACTCTGAACCCCGGGGACAGGAATGAAAAACGCTGTGCAGGTGTCACAGTCAGCCCAGCATCAGCTGCACCCCAGCACCTCTGACTCGGACAGACAGACAGCTCTGTGCCAGTTGTTCCACCCAGCAGATCTGGAGCAGCGCCTGGCTGGTTTACTCCAGCTCTCTCTGTCCCAATGCAGATAAATTTAGTTTTCTGCTCTCGCTGCCTGGGGAAGAGTAGGGAGGGGGAGCTGACATCTTTCAAATGAGACCTTAAAAATAAGCTGTCTGCATGTCTGGACGTTGAAGAATTCCAGGCCAAAGCTTTGCCTGGATAAAAGAGCTCGTTCCAGCACCCTAACCAGGCTGTGCCCTAACCAGACTGCTACCCAGCCAGAAACAGCTGCAAGCATGACTGGCATTTCTGGCTGCACCCAGGGTGCTCTGGGGGTGCCACCACGCTCTGTGCCACGTACACATGCAGCGACAGCCCCTGCACTTCATTCCTTCAGCTCTTCACAGAGATCTGGAGGTCAGGAGACACGGCAGAATCAGGAATAAAAGTCCAGACTGCCCATTTTCCATAACTGTCCCCCACTCCAGTCACTAGCCCAGCTTCCCTCCCAGAGACACTTTCTTTCCCTGGGGCTGAAAGCTGCTCTGTAAAGGCAAGTAAGCATTTGATAAAGAAAATAACAGGATGAATAAAACCATGTGTTTGTACAAGAAAGCTTTTGCTCTGATGTTTAGTGCTGCAGTATGTTTTGACCTACTATTGCAAGACTCAGCTACATCTTCCCTCCTTCCAAATGTGACAGAAGGCAAAAAGGAAGGCACGGCTGATGCCGCAGAGCCCTGTGCTGGGATTCCAGCTGACAAAGAGCCTCGGCAGAGCCGCCCACACAGACACACGGATTAAACCCCACGCCCTCTGCTCTCCTGTCACCTGCAGGAGGAAGTGCACGGGGACATACACATATACAGGCCTGATTCTCCACTCAGGCACTCAGTGAAACACCAGTAGCTCCCAACACAAGGAGAAACACACCCCGAAGATGACATACTTCCTAATGAGGGCTGACATTTACCAGCTACCACCCAAATCCTGTATTACCCAGAATAAACCTTACAGACAGAACCAATGTTCTGCCTGGACAAGGCCGGTAGTAATAGACCTCAAACCCCCCCAACACTTATGAGGAGCTGAGGCTGGCAATTGGCATCTGCTCTTGTGTGGTATTCAAGGGGAAGATTGATGACTCCAAGTAGCTTTTGTTGTACAGTCTCTCTAGACTGTCTGGCTACTGTACAACTGGCTTGTCAGTTCTGTGCTGATACAGAGGGAAAACACTCTCTAAGCATCAAAATCAGAGGATTGCGGAGTGATGAAGACTCCAAAAAGTACTAAGATCTCACCTGAGATCCCACCCAGAACAGGATTAAAACTCAGAGGTTTGTTCCAGAGAGCTTCAGTACCAAGTCCTCTTCAGCACAGGCAAGCTCTGAACCACACACAAACTGAACGCATTTTTGCAGAGGATTCCAAACCCTCACTGGACATGCCTCATCTGATTTACTACCACTGCCATGGAAGGTGGATTTAGTCCCAAATTTAGCAGCTGCCAAATCAATGCGAGAGTGTTCACATGGGGATTTGCCACAGCCTTTTGTTAAGCCAGGGCAGGACTTGGACACTGAATAACCCTTCCCTCGAGAGGAAGCAGTGGCCTCGCTGCATCACAGTAAGAGGTTGCTCATTAGGTGTCTCACTCTTGCCTAAATCCAGTGGTGATCCTCTTTGGAGCCGGTCCCTCACCTTTCAAAGATGACAGTGACAGGAGACAAGGAGCTGACAAGGAAAAGAGGATTTCTAAACTTCAACCCCAGCTTGGCATGCCAGGCACATGGTAGCGGGTTTATTTTTTCAGCAAGCAAGTTTCCTTTCTTCCAATCAACTCTGAGGCAATAAGAAGTGGATTTCAACATGGCATAAATCTGCCAGCAGCATATCAAGGCTTCAGAATAGCAAGGGCACAGACAATTGTCCAGTGGAAAAGAAAAAAAAAGGTCAGAGCAGTAACTCTTGCAGTATTTGTTCCACAAACAGAGAAGGTTTACACAGTTTTTCTGGGTAATTATAGGGCAGGAAATAAATCTCAACAGAAACTCATCTTCTTCTCCCTCTTTTTGCAGTTGAATCTCTTTGCCTCCCGCCCCTTGCAATGTCCCCAAAATGCTTTGCAACAAGATGTCAGTTACACAACCCAAGGCTGAGCCCCAAGAGCCGGTGGAGAAGTGTATTAAATTTAATAGCATTGCTCCAGGTAATCTATGACCACTTATAATCAATTGTCCATGGCCGCTGCAGCATGACTGGAGCCATTTTCCCAGGCTGCAGGTGCAGGACCGGCAGAGAAAGCTCCTGCATAGGCTGGAAGCGAGCTGTCTCATGGCCTTGAGAGGCTGAGGGACAGCCAGGCAGCTCATCTCTGCCACCACACTCCTGAAAAGCCAGAGTCTCCTGGGGGATTGGAAAGCCCAGGCATGACCACGCCAACCCCAAAGAGACTATCATCTGTGCTGAGGGAAAAACAAGGAGGAACCAGTCTCTCTCCTTTGGCATCAACTCAAGGAGGCAAGAAAAGGATCACTGTCTATTTTATGCAGAGGGAAATGATGCACAGGGAGATAGGAATGATTTCTGCTCTGCTGTGGCAGAGCTGGGAAATGATTGCCATCTCGTGCAGGCCCTGAAATACCCCTTCCACACTTTGCAGCACCACCATCATTCCACTGCTCAGGAGCAGCTCCAGGCTCCTCCACAGTGCATGAGCAACCCTGGGCAAGGGGCCAGGCTGGGAGAGCCAGGCCAGGCAGGCAGAGGGGAGAGGAAGAGGATGGAGTACAAGAGGAGAGCTTCAGTAGCAAGGCTTGCCCCTCCCATCCTTGCCATACAGGGAGAAAATAGAGCCATCTCAACACTTCCCTTAGTGGAAGTGGTAGGAATTAGCTGAAGAGGAGATTGCCCCAGATCCCAGGCCAGCTGTTGGCACCATACCAGTCAAGCTCAAGCAAGATCTGGGTCTAGCCTCTATTTCTGGCCCACAGAGTAAACCCAGTTCTCCCAAGATGAGGTTACACTTAGATTCATATAACCCCAAGGAGCCACAATGAGTACAAATGGCCCAGACCTTTGCTGAACATGGTCCTTGCCTCGCCCCCACACTCAGCTCTTTGGGGGCCTTGGCAAGGGGCTGAATTTTATTGCCAGCTTCCAGGAGGGCTGTAATAGGGAAGAGTTACCGAATCCCAGTCTACATGTGCTGCGTTTCACAGCTCCCAGGGGCAGGAACACATCCCTGGCTTCCTGAGTCTCCCTCTTCTCCTCTTGACCCCAAATGGGTTGAGTCCACGACAAAAGAAAGTCAGAAGCCAAGTGAGATCAGCCCCAAGCTTGAAGCAAAACTACCAAGTGCAGCCAGTGAGGGACAGCAGCCTTCAGGCTTCCTCCATCTTTCTCCCTTGACACTTATATGGACAAAGAAAGTACCCGTCACGTTGGCATCCAGGGGAGAAGATGAACAGGGCACAGCCTCTGAGGTGAGGTCTGCATCCAGCATCACAGCAGAAGCCCTGGGAAAGGAGGAGGGTACTGAGCCCAGGATCCCATCACTCAGGCAGCGAGCAGAGCCAGGTGCAGGGAGGAGGTGACAGCAAGTGACAGCTCCAAGTGTGCAGGAGCAATTATAGTCCTCTCTCAAGCAACATTTTCCTTCCTTAAGCTCCCAGCTCTCCTCCAGCCAAAGACAAGGCCCTAGTCCCACACAGGCAGCCTCCACACACATTGGGAAGAGCAGACCCCCTGTCTGCATCCTCAAGCACCCATAGAAAACTCGCTGAGCTTTGTCACAGCAAAGGACACACACCAGAATCCCCGCTACCTCCCTGACCCACAGGCAATTGTCCGAGCAATCAGCCCTGAGCCAATTTCATCACGTGGCAAGGAAGAACAGCCAGAAACTTCTGTCCAGCCTGCTCAAGCCGCTGCTCCCCTGAGGTCACAAAATTCAAGCCACTTTCACTGAGGGAGCGATAAGAGGCAGCGGGGTGCTAAGCTGCCCACTTCAGCCCAGCGTTAATCCCGGAGCTTCTCCAAAGCCTGGCACCAAAGGGATCCATGGAGCTCGCCTGGGAAGCGGCTGCTGGGCTCCTGAACAGAAACACTGCCATCTAGAGGCCCATTGCCTTGCCTGGGAAAGGGGTTGGGAAAACCTGGGAGGAATTACCATACTCCCCAGGCACCTGTGCGGAAGAGAGCTGTCAGAAGGGACACGGAACCTCAGGTTGGGGAGCACAGCATGGGCCAGATTCCAGGGGATTTCAGTCATCATTGCTCAGAGAGCTTGAAGGGATGTTGCAACACTTGGGTCTTTCTTTTCCCCCCAGGAGAACTTGCCCAGAGCTTGGGAAACAGTTGTTCCTTCTGCCTTGGGGTGTTCGAAAGCTTGTCTTACCTCCAGCAACCCACTTGGAGAGATGTGAGCTGGGGAAACTTCTTTACACCTTCAGACCCCATCCTGAGGGGACTGTACTGCCCTGTGGGGGGACACCAATGCAGCATCACTGCAGTGCCTGTGAAATGAAAACAGGTTTGAAAGCACCTGGCTCAGCCAAGCATCTCAGACTCTTCGTGCACACAAGAAAGTGCCAACCACCCAAAGTCTTCTGTAAAGGCAGGCTCAGATCCCAGCAGACACCACTTCAAATCAGGCCCATACTCCACAGCAGACACATTCCCCGCAGTGTTTTCTGTCCCATGCTGCCCTCTGGGTAAACAGCCTGTCACATGCTGCTGCCTCTATCACACAAGACCAGAGTCTTCACCAGCACCCCCTTATCAGCAGAGGGAGGCAAGGCCTCCACAGAGGAACACAATTCAGGCAATGAACACACGGGACTGTGTTCCCACTGGTGCGTTCAGTGCTGCAGAAACCACACCTTCCCCAAAGCACAAGGAAAGGGGAGAGCACTACCTTTTCCAATGATACATGAACCAGCAGCCAAGGCCCAGCATTGTTCCCGTGGCTGAGATGGTGGGCTCCACAGCAGGGGCAAGCTGGACAAGAAGCTGGGCAGATCACAGGGGGGAGGATGGGCCAGAGAATTCAGCTGAGGTCAAAGATAAACTAGTTTACCTCACGCTAGGTAAACTAAGGCTGGCCCATTGAAGTCACTAGTGTAGACTGGATTGTACCAGTGAAGAACAGGAGCTGGAGCCTCCAAGCTGAAGAAACCTCTCAGCCCTCCTACAGCCTGCAAGCAAGATGCAGATCTCTAGCACTTCACTGGTCTCACCCTCCAGGATGCCCAGAAATAGCACTACAAAGTCACTGCTACATACAGAGTGGCCTGGACCCCCTAACTCTGCCCCATAGTGAGTGCACACCCTATTGTGATCTATGCCACAGTGGTGGGACACGTCTGTGCTCCCTCCACCCTTGCAAGCTCACCTGGGAGTGTCAAGCACATCCTCAAACCCAGACCAGTGCTTAGTCAGAAAGCTTTTGTCAGCAAAGATTAATTTCTGTGGTTTGCAGGTTTCTACCTGAGCTACCTCGGAGCTTGAGCTCTCTGGAGAGGAAAAGAAAAGATAATAAAATCCCCTGAATGTGTGATCAGAAAGGAAGCCTGATCGGGTGTCCTGCAGTCCTCTCACGTTTTTAAACTGGTGAATCACTGGAACTACTAAAGAAAAGAAAAATCACCTAGCCTGAGCCCTGGAAATCTCATCTGGGAAGGTGAGAAACTAGAAAAACACAC
The DNA here is from genome assembly GCF_009819655.1 of Sylvia atricapilla. Lineage (NCBI taxonomy): Eukaryota > Metazoa > Chordata > Aves > Passeriformes > Sylviidae > Sylvia > Sylvia atricapilla. The sequence continues at coordinate 8,425,741 of NC_089148.1, forward strand.
TTGAGCACAGCTTTTGAAAAGAAACCACTCCTCAGTCTTAATTAGGTCTTGTCCAGATGAGGCAGCCATTAAGGTGCTTGCACAGGGAGCTGTGGTTAGTGTCCACTAATGGATGAGTAAGGAGACACCCCAGGATTTAAGCTACCGGCGCCTCTGAGGGCTGATGGAGGGGAGGCTTTTTGGCAGCTCTCTTCCTCTCCTCCACGGTCAGCAGGCTGGTGATGGATGTCTGAGTGCCAGCCCTCCTCTCCCCCAGCACATCATTTGATTTGCCGCAGACGCGGGGCTGGAGGTCCCCAGCAGCGCTCCGCGTGCCAGGAGAGGTCACCGTCTCTTTGAATAACGTCTTCGTAGAGTGCCAAGAAGTGACATCAAGCTTTGCCCTCTGCCACCCCCCTGGCATCACAGGGATGCTAGTCAGAGTAGGGGTGAGAGGAGGCGCGTTCCCCGCCGTCTCTGCTGCCCATGCATGATTTATACCTGCCGTGTCAGACGGACAGCGATGGCACACACTGCCTCCCAGCGCCGGCAGCACGGCTGGCAGAGATGGATGGGGATACTGCTCTGCTCCACGCCAGCCCAAGACTTCTGCCGTGTCCCCTTCACAGAGGGCTTGCCCAGGGTAGATTACTGTTTGCATGCAGGTATCCGATGGGAGAGCATCTCCTGGGATGTCACCCTGCAAGGGGCCACACTGAACAAGCCAAAATGTTCAAAAGATTCGCTGCTGAGGTCCTGAGACAATATGTGAGCCAGTAACATGCTGACACAAGAGACACAGATCACATAAGAGGCACTTGCAATCCTTCATTCCTTTCCCCAAACTTCCCTCTCCATCCCTTGCAAGCCTGCCTTCTGCTCTCTGCCCCGGCTTTGACAGGCACAGCTGGTCCACAGACCAGCAGGTCAGACAAACAAGTGATGGCACGTGGCTCTCAGAGCTAGCTAGGAACAGCTGAAACACACAAGAGACAGACCCAACCGCAGAGGGAATCAGCACTGCGGGCAAGGACCCCTGACCCCAGGTCTTGGTTGGGAAGCTCCCCTTCTCTCAGCATTTGCAGTTTCAAGTTGCTAAGTGGCATTACTTCAAAACAAACTGAATATCTCACAACAGGAGAGAGGCTACAGGTGTGTTTTCTCCTCATTCCCCTCCTAAACCCTCCTTCACCGCTGCTCACCAGCTCAGACATGAACATGTGTGAGCAGCAACCTACAAACATCACAGATCTCTCTGGAGCATTTGATATTTTTGGTGGCATCTCCACTGGCCTCTCCAACCAGCAGGATGATGCAGGACTTGGGGGCCTCCCTGTGAAGCTCTCAGCCTGAAATTACAAGCATTGTCCCACCACTGGGTCACTCACCACAAGATCTTCCACCACTGCAGTGGCTGGGACAGACCCTCAACAATTTTCAGCTGCCAAGTCAGCATTTAGGGTTTCTGCTGCTTTCCCAGCCATGAGCTGGAGACTTAAAACCCACACTCTAGACAGGGAAGATCCGGGGTGGGTGGCAAGGGGGGGTAAACGTTCATTTGTCCTTGGCAAAACAGCAGGGCATCACCAGCAAACCCCCGGCTTTGAGGGCAGAGGAAAGCACTGGCAGCTACAAATTACTAATCAATGTCGAGTATCAACAACAGCAGCTAATAAGGAAGGGCTGATCAGCTTACTACGGCAGTAATTATTCCTGACACCAACTCTCAGAAGGAGCATCCAGGCTTAACACACTGTCTACCATGATGTTAACCCAAGATAACTAGAGAAATTTTGTGCTGGAAAAAGGGAGGGGGAAGAAAAAAAAAAACCCCTCAGCAATTAGCAAGACTTGTGGTGCTAATTACACTGTGAATGGTGCGCAGGCTTTGTCAGAGCTCACTCGAGCCCTCCAGGTGATGTCAGGGAGGGATGAACTGCCAGCACACCTTTTCACGTGACAAACAATTCCGGCACCTGGTTATTTTTGAGAACAGCACAACTCTCTGCTGCTGACACCGAACCTGGCATGCATCCTTTGCCATCATTGCCTGAGGAAAAGCCTCTCACCTCCATAGTGTAGTAGAGCTACAGTTCAGCTTCACATCAGTAGGTGGTACTGAGCCCACCTAACCTGGGTACAGGACCAAATCAGGATGAGATGCAGCCGGCCTAAGAATAGAAATCTTAATTTACCAGCGTGTCTGAGGTGGGTATTTTCAAAGCGTGCTGCATGCACCCACAACTGTTTAGGATCCTGCAGCGACGATGCTCTGCAATGCTGCAGCAGCCCAGGCACAAAGGCCCCCATCACTTCCAGCACAGCCACCAGTCCTCCCACTGAAGAGAAGTTTCCATCAGCACCCCTTCACCAGCACAGGAAGAGTTACTGCACCCAGCAGGGGTAGCAGAGTGAATGTGTAAACGCACATGTGCTTGCTTCCCCCCTGCGCTTCTTATTGAGAGAACAGGTGAGAAGAAAATCTAACAGCCCCCAAGGCTTGTGATTACACACCCTCCTTGCTCACCTCTCTCCCAGGCAGGCATAATTAAAGGCACTGCTTTCTTGCACCCTTCGTTCGAGGGGGCTGACAAATTGCTCTCTCAGCAGTGGTGTGTGTTTTATAGAGGTGAGCTGCTCGCAAAGGCAGCTGCCTCGGGATGCGGGTCACCGCAGCCACCGGCTCACAGAATCACGAGTTCTGCAAGTCCAGAGACAAATGAAGAGGCTGCAGCTTTCCTCCACACAGATCAATGCACTCACAGCAGCAGCAAGAGCTGCTGGAGCCTGTTCAGACCTCTCTGGCTCTTCCTTCTCCTCCAAGATTCACAGGCTTTGGGACCTTACACAGGATGGGGACTTTACCTTGGCCATGGGGTCTTTGCAGAAAGCCAGCCCCCTGTCAGGAATACAAACCAGTCTGGTGAGATCCAGCAGTTCAAGAGACAGTGGAGGTACCCATCAGCACTGTGTTTCTGTCCTACCAACTTCCCAACACTTCCCATGGGTGAGTCCTATGCCTCTCCCTCCCTTCAAGGGTGTTCTGTGCCAGCCCACCCTTCCCATCCTACACACAAAGCTGTCATAAAGTCCACAATCCTAATACAGGGCAGCATCAGGGGAACATGGCTACCAGCCCTCGCACAAACAAAATCCTATTACAACAGAGATCCTGATTCCAGCCTTTATTTACAGAAATTATTACTACAAAGGACCCCCAGGGAAATCATAGTTCTATGCTGCATACACTGAATTCATCATTGCTAGGTAAGAATAGTGTTTTGAGACACACCAAGATGCAAATAACATCTGCGTTGTATGTCATGGAGTGGGAGACAAAAGGGAAAAAGAACAACCACAGCCTAAGCCATCACAGGAAGAGAGAAAGGGAATGGCATGTGCGTTTCTTTTGTCCAGCCCAAGGCAATTTTTATCTGTGAGGTGCACTAAATCCTTTGTGCCGCTCGATTAAATTTACAGCTGACCTAAGCACAGATTGTTGTTCTGCCAAAAAAGAACAGTCCAGACTCAGAGTTGTCCACAGGGTGAATGGCCATGGCCCTAGCAGACGTGGGCAGCCCAAGGAGAGCAAGGAAGGGAAAGAGGAGAGAGATGCTGCACGGTTGGAAGAGTTTGGAATTGCTACCATGTGCAGTACCGTGAGCTGTGCCAGCACTGACACCAAATCCTGTGCTGTATTCCCATCTTCTTTCAGTCAAGGGAATACTGATGAGGAAGGGGAGCAAACCCCCCTTGCATCCTCCTGAGACGCCACATTTGGACAAGCAGGGAAAACGAAGGCATCAAGCGCCTGGGGCACCCTCCTACCTGCAACTCATGCATAGCCCAGCGATGCTGAGACACCAACATGGTCCAGCAGTCAGAGTGTTCCCTGTCACAAACCTTGACTGGTTGATAGAAGCGAAGAGGGAAAAGGATTCTGATGTCCAGCAGGGAACAGACAGATCTTCTTGCAGCACATCAACCTGTCAGGTGCACGCTGTTCAGGCATACTGGAAGGAAGGAGGAAGAGGAAAAAGAGAAGGCATCTGACCTTACACAAATCTACAGGAGCTGCTCCTAAAATTTACCAGCACAAAGCAAGCAAGGCATCGAAAAAGGGGAGGTGAGGTCTCTGGCACTGCAGTCAAGGTACCATTGCACAGTAAGGGTTATAAATCAGCACTGACATCAGACTGACTGTATGGATCACACCAGGCACCATCAGAATCACACACACCTGCTACAGAGAGACCTTCTCCAGCAGAAGGGTCTCCCTTGCACTGCAGATACTTGTAATAACAACCCATCATCACTTCACCAGAAATGCCGACTTTAGTGCCAGGCCAAGGTTGCTTTCAGTGCCTGACCTGCACACATTTCCAAGCGATGCTTCTTCAACTATTCCCATCCACCTAGAAACTATTAAATGTATCCACCTGAAAGTATCTCCCCAAGGTGACGCTCCCATGTCTCAACATTATCAGAGGAAAGCAAATCCTGACAACAAGAGAAAGGTCCCATCAGTTGACACCGATGGGTGAACGTGACAGTTCTCCAAGACAGAACCAGGAGAAATGGTGTTGCTCAGGGACAACCCAGGTAGGACTGGCACATCACAGAGGGGACATCAGCACAGGGTGCAAGCTCAAAGGCTGAACCAGACTTCCAGAAAGAGAGGCTAGAACCAAACCATTCCTACTTTGTGACCTCAATCAACACATCTCTTCTGCTGCTGTCTCCACCAGAAAGGGAGACCATGGTTTTCCTCTCATGTGTGGATCACAGCCAAGGCACCAGCCTGGACAAGGCAGAGTAACACAAGGGTTGGCCCCTGCAAAGCTGTTCATCAGTATTTCAAGGTGAATCTGACAACACAGCTGGTTTCCTAAGTGTTAAGAACATGCTTTGCTCCAGCCTTTCATCTCAAGCAACACAGAGCGCCAAAGGGCAGCTTGCCAAAAGCAAAAACCACATGCAGGGCGAAAAGCATCACCCCTGGGAAATCTGCATCCAAGGAAGGCTGGAAACCTCCCCCCCAAATCTGACAGAATTCGAATCCCTCCCCTACAGAGCCAGTCTCTTTCAATTTCTTCAGTGGATGTATTTCACGCCTCACCTGCAGAGCGACTGTTTCCTGGAGAAGGAGGAACCATGGAGAAGTTTGAGCACGGCACAAAGCCAAGCTTGGATTGTGTCCTTTTTCTTTTACCCTTTCACCCCCTACTGAGGCATGTTAGGAGTGAGATTTCAGAGAGCCCAGCAATCCTGTCAGTGCCTGAGCCCCCTGCCAGCAGCCCTGAGCTGGCAGGAACAATGCAGCCTCTTTGAGAACCCCTCCTGCTTGTTCTCTCCTCACAGCACAATCGGAGGCTAAACTCACACTCCAACAACAGTGCTGTGGATGAGTCATCCTCGCTGCTGTCAGCTGGAATGATTAAGGATTAAATGGCATTGCTTATCAGCAATGAGGTGGCTGCAGGACCACTGAGACAGTCACAGATTGGGACTAGGAAACAGAGCCCAAAGCAGGGACTTTCTCAAAAGACCCAACCTTTTGTCCAACTCCTACACAAAGTTCAGCACTGCTTCAAAGCCGAAAACCAAATTAAACTTATCTGCTTGCAGAGACAGCAACCAGCTCCTGCACATGCCTATGGAAGATAAAACTTTGAGGGGCTCAAAGATAATTTTAGGACCAAATTGTGTCAAGTTTTTAATGTTTTCAAGTTGTGAGTCCTGCAGGGTCAACAGAACTGGGCTCACAGATCATAATGGCTCTGAGCGATCACTGCCAGCTCTTGGCTGGCTGCCTGGTTAAAACTTGGATTACTCCAATGGGAAGCTGACCCTGATTTAAACTCAAGCCCACATTTTACAGCTTCACATTGCAGCTGCCAGGCTCTCCCTGACATACCTTCTTTATGACATTGCTGTTTCCTCTCACACTTCTGGTGAGCCACCAAGAATCAGAGCCATTAGCAGGGTCTCGTAGTTGACAGATCTAAGAGAGTAACCTCCAGCCAGGAAACCAGTGTGATACATTAAATAGCTGAGCAACTAAATCCACTGGCTAAAAAGTATTTGCAGCAGAACATCATTCCTCTGGGGAGGTCTCCCTAAGCTAGCCCACGTTAGTATTTATTAATAAAAATACCAGTATCTTTCCACTCACGCACTTTTCCCTCAAGATGCAAGAACAGGAAACCCACTGCAAGAAAGAGCCACACAAAGTATTAGATAAGACATTTCAAGGGCACCTCCCCAGCTCCAAAAGCAGGCCCTGAGGCAGCCCTTGGCCTGCCAGACAGGTGCCTGTGTTCCTGTGGTAAGTGGAACCCTAAAAAACATGACTCACCAGCATTTCCACTCCTGGAATTTGAAATGTAACAAACTTGATGATCTTTAAGGTCCCTTGAAATGCAAACCATTCTATGATTCACAATAGAGTGGGTATACAAGAGATCACCTCTTGCCCAAATATATATAATTTTGGTTGACAGCTGCAATGGACATCATAGCCTTGCTCTCCAGGGAAGATTCAGCTGGAGATCACCTGCAGATCAGCTGTCTGACTGGAATATAAAGGCGTTGGGAATGGTGCTTCAGGGATTGAGAGCTGATGCTTTCCCAAATGGCCAAGTAAAGCAGATAAAGGAGCTGTAGGTTGATTTGATGATTTAATCAATAAGATAATTATATTAATTCAATAGTTTGATACAAAGCCACTTCCTTTCTGTTTGATTTAACTGCATTTCAGAATTTTCATGGCTGAGTTGATCAAATACATAAAAGAGCAAATTTGTGCTAATTAATTAATATTAGATCTATTTTCCTTAACCATGAATTCCAGAGGCCCAGAGGCCAAGAGCATTATCACCCAGCAACCACATCATGACATCCCATAGATTTGCATCTACAGTCACCACACAGCCAGAATTCATCCAAAATGCAGGACAACTGTATCAGGAGGGGAGCTGGCAGAGAACAGACAGGCAGGTGCATCCACATCCTTGAAGTGTGGTCATCTATGCTTAATAGAAATTACCACTTCTGGTAATGGAGTAAAGAAGGATTAGTATCAGGTATATAGTTGTTTTCCATTTACAGGAAAGAGGAGTAAAGCATCATCCTTCAGGAGCATGGAAGGTTTTAGGGGTTCCCTTTCAGCCTTGTCCCCCTAAGGGGAGACCAGCTAGAGAAGGCAGTCAGCAACACCACCACCACCCCTGTCCAAAGCTACAGTTACATGGTGAGCCCCATGCCTACTATTATTGCCCCACAGAACCACCATAAGAGGGCAAAAAAGGAAAACGACCCACTACTATTAATGCCCCAAAGAATCACTGCAAGAGGGAAAAACTGATAGCAGCCTCTACCTTGTTAGGCTGCAGGGCATTCTTCCCCAAGGCAGGGAGCAAGTATTCTTCACCTTCCTTACCACAAAGGTGTTCCACTGCTCCTGTTGCTGGGCAGCAACATTTGAGAAAGCAGACTGAAGATGCTGGGCAGAATGGAGGTGTCTGCAATGACCTTTGGTTTTTCTGCCTTTCCTTAGGAAGGACAAAAAACACACTCCCACACTCCTGCCTACAAGTCTATCTCTACAGCAATTCTCAGTGTTACCACAACCTGCTTTCAGACTTGGTTGTTTTTCCTCTCTCCTTCTCCACTTGAAAATTCGCTAACCCCTGACACTGCCAGGAGAGATGCAGTGAAGGCGATCGTAGGTCAGCCTTCTTCAAACAATTGCAGGCCTTCTTGCCAGGTTCCTCTCTGGGTAATACCATTCCTCCAGCAAGGAAGAAAAGCCTCTAATTAAAAAGACCTGGACAACAACCCACCAGCTCCCACTCCTGCCCTGATCAATGAAGCTTGCTAATTAAAAGCAGTTGACCTGAGCAAAGAATGGCTTGGAGGAGATTAGCCCAAGGGAGACAAGATTTAAGAATTAAATTACTTGAATGGTCTGTTTCATTTTATTTTACAATCTCTGTTCTTCCTCCTTCCCCACGCAGGTAAATGGTTGCTTTGAGCACTCGGTCCCAATTTGTAAGAGCAAAGGAGCACAAAGTATGGTCCTGCTGTTTAATTCACTGCCAAACACCACAGGCTGAGTGCTTGGGGCTGTCGGAGCAGCTGCTCTGTCTGATCTCCAGGTGACAACTGAAAAATGGCCGGGTGGCACCTAATTTCTGCAGTTTGATTAACTAGTCCTTTGCACCCTGCCACATCAACAGGACAGGGGACAAACACCCAGGCAGTGCCTCAGACACTCACCCTGACTCCACAGCCAGGGTCTCGCTGACGCATTTACCTCTCCCTGAACCCCCCAGGAGATTTATGCCTAGCAATCAAAGGGAGACAACCACCACCCAAAAGTAAGAGCGCTCAGATGAGGCCCCCATCATCTGCCCAGTGACTCACTGGTCTGAGGATCCCACCACACAGGGCTATAAATCAGGTGAGAATCCTGAGGCGAACTGACATGCATCAAACACCTCACATCCCACATCTGGGATCTTGCAGGATGCACTGGGATTGCAAGGAAAGCTCTCTGCAGAGCTCACACATCTAGTTTCCAAGGTTGCTTTGCCCTGCTCACGTCAGTGGGAACTGCAGGAGCTCAGCACCTCTGGAAACTCTGCTAATAAGAGGCAAAGCAGAAGAATGTAACGCTTCCTTGCTTCAGGAGAAGTGTGTGGAAACGTGAGGTTTTTCCCCATACAATTAGAAATTCCAGTGTGAAAGTAAAACATGTTCTCCTTCAACCACCAGTATTCAAGGGCCTTCACCACAGAATAACTTAAAGGGGATTTGCCCAGAGCATATACATTTGCACAGAGAGAAGGAATATTCTTGAGAGAAACAAGAAGCTTCCTACCCAAACACTTGGGATTTTATGTACGTTCCACACACAATCTTGGAATACATTTTCTTTTTTAAATCACTGTCTTGGAGCTGAGAGGAATAAAACAAGAGCAGGAGTGATGGCAGTTCTATTTGTGTAACTTATTAATCCACTGCCCTTTTTTCTCTGGCAGGCCATTTATTTCCTCTTGCCTCTGATACGCCTGCAGAGCCCAAAGTGTCCCCCCATACTCCTGACTGTTGATACCAGACCTTTAGAGCATTTCAGCTTTTGTTCCCCCATGATTATTCTCTCTCCTTTTCTCCTTCATGCAGCCTGCAGCAACTTGCTAACAGCTGGACACACCTGACACTGGACTGACCACCAGAGCAAGGCACTTTCTATTTCAGTTGCAATTCCCAAATGAAAATAATACTCTATGGCTTCTTCCAGTTCCCTTAAAAGAACACCCTGATTGCAGGGTGAGAAAGAAGTGATTGCATAGCATCCAGCAAAAGGAGCTGGTCAAGAATTAGGACCCTAGGGCATAACACCAGAAAAAAAAACCACAATACCTCATTATGAATGCCAGCCAAAGGAAAAATAATTCGGCACCAGGAATCTAAACATAGCCAATCTATCTCAGCAAGGCAGTAATTCGTATTCCTCCCCACCAAGTAAAGTAGTGCACAGGCATGCAGCTACAGACACAGAGTTAAACCCACAGCTGCTGCAAAACCAGAGATCTGCCTCCAAAGTGCCTTAGGTACCCACAGACCTGATGGGGCTCACCAAGCCCACAGGGATGTCATGGCTCAGGCATTGTTTAAGCTGCATAAACAAAGATGTCTGAGATGTTATAATATGCTGTTACTCAGGCCTAATTCCCCAGCTGCCGTCCCTGAACTAATCCCATCATTTTTATTACCAGGAGGAAGCCTGCTGCAAACCCAGCCACTTTTCCTTCCAAAGGAGAGAAAATGCATCAGAAGTGCAGCAAAGCATCCTCATCTGACTTGTGAAGCAAAAGATTTCTTTAGAGAAAGTTGGTCTCTCCAGCAACACCTCCCCCTCCTGCCCTAAGGAGGAGAAGTACAGGGAGGCATGACGAGAAGCAGAGCTGGGTAGTCCATCAGAGGAAGGTGCCAAGGAAATGCAGTCCCTTCCAGCTACCTGGCTGAAATTCAAATGCTGGATTAGTGTCTCTGGCACACTTCTAACAGGAGGCAAAGGAGAGAAATGTGCTTCCTTCCAGCCTTTCGGATCTACAAACCTCTCCCAGGCAGCAGACATTCCGGTCCACCTAAAGGAGGCTAGAATTAGAAATTAGACACATTTGTCATATAAAATTTCCAGGTACAAGGAACAGAGCTGAATTTCTATCAGGCAGAGATGCTGTACTAACACTGTTGCAGCTGGGAACTCCAGTCAGGTGAAGGTCAGGGCTGCTTGGCATCCACTACAGTCACAGGCCTCTCAGAAAACCAGAAAGAGCAAAGGACAAACAGTTCCCCTTGGCAAGCTTGTTCCTGTCCAGCTGGATACGACGGGCTTTGAAGGTTGGAAACTCAGCAGGGCTGGCTCCAGCGAAACAGGGAGGAAAAGGGAGATATGGAAGAAGAAAAAAGTTAATCTTCAAAAACAAAGTGGTTTTGTTCATCTTCTCTTTGGTCACCAAGTTAGCTCCAGCTGTGAGTTGGGTGTGGGACTGAAAGGAGAACGCTAGCTGGAACCCTAGGGAATTGGAGCCACTTATGTGTCTTCTTTGTACGGAGTTACAGCTCACATAAAAATGAGGGTGGCAAGCCCTGAAGGTGCCCTTTAGCCACATAAAGGGAAAAGTGCTGCAAAAGACAGACCATGATAAAACACGATCCAAATGGGGACACATTTGGCATCCCTGGGGGTAGGTGACAGCTGCACAGGCAATCATCCTGACAGCACTGGGCAGGGCTGAGGCTCTGCCTTTGGCCCACACCCGTTCTGTGGGGGAGAACACAGGCAAGTGCAGGGATGCTCAGATTTGGCTGCGTCCTATTTCTCTTATCAAATCTCTTGCAAAAGCAGCATTCTTCCACCTCCCCCTTTGGACATCTAACAAGGATCAGCAGCTGGAAGCCCCTTACCACTGCCAAGCCCAGCACCCAAGGACCTGCCATCTGTGCTGCAGCCTGCCTTTTGTACTGATTTGTTACGTTTTTGCCGTGATTGCACGCCTCGGGCAGGCGACAGTTGCTCTGTGCAGGACTTGGAGGAGGGGAGTTTTACAGTTTGGCTGCTGCCAACGCACAGATGTTACAGGCTGGGTCACGGCAAGGTGCTAAAGGCCTTCAGAAATGTTGCAAAGCATTAATTATGTTCCTGCAGCTGTTCTTTAACCCTCATCCGAGTCTCCTTTCTTCCACGGGCTGCCAGAAAGACAACTGTGAACAGGAAATCAAAGCTAGAGGTTTTGAAAAGAAGTAAGGCAGAGTCTTTAAAGGTTAAAAGAAACAGCACTTTGCAAAGACAGAGCTTTTTAAAAGCTGTTTGTCCCTGCCACTTGCTTGGACACCTCCTCTTTGCCTATTTCAGTGCGGTGCTGAACTCCAACAGCATCCAAGGTGGAATGGAAAAGGTCACCCAAATCCTGACATTTCACAGAGCACATCTCAGCTTGAAGGTTGATCCATGAGCTTGGGAATACTTTGTCTCACAAGACTGGGGCAAGGAATGATTAGTGGCATGGCTTTAACCAACCCTCCCATCTGTGCAGGTCTAGAGATGAGGCATTTCCCTGGATTTCCACAGGTTTACATGAACCTCTTGACGAGAATCCAAAGGATTCCAAAGATACCCAGACGGACAGAACACCTCTCCAGTGGAGATAGGCTGGGAGAGTTGGAGCTGTCCAGCCTGAAGAAAAGGCCCCAGGGAGACCTTAGAACCCCTTCCTGTGCTGAGAAATGCGACAAGACGTTGAGTCCTGGGCATTCCTCTGGATGCTCTGGAAGGTCATAGACCTCAGCAGAGAGGACTGGGACCCAAACAAGAGGGTTTGAATCCAAGGGGGGCATGGAGCCAGTCCAGGGGGGTTGCCCGGCACAGAGCCCAGGAGGACACTGAGTCTTTGACTTCAGCCCATGGAATTAGAAGTCACAAAGGTGTGAAAACAGTAGTATAGTGTATCATCAGGTGGAAAATTTTGTAGTTTTGGGTTTTTAGAATATAGGTATGGGGGGACAAGACGGAGGATTTAGGGCAGTGCCCTGGGTTCTTCTTCTTCTCCCCTGGCATCCACCTTCTGATGTGATGGTGGCACAAAGTAGTTTAAGAGGATTGGGTCAGAGTAGAGATGACCCTGTTAGTACAGGTGACAGGTATTGGCACATAACTGTAAATGAGACACCCGTAATTATCTGTATAAACAGGCTGTGACCTCCCATCGAGGGGGACTCATCCTGTGTCTGAGCAGCAGAATAGACCTCGGCCGGGCACGGAGAACACTGTAAGATAAGAATTTAATAAACAACGTGAGAAACCAAGAAAAACAGGATCTTGAAGACTCCGTTTCATTCTTGTGTTCGGCACAGGGCCTTCAAAGGCAAAAAGGTCTCTCGAACCACCACCTCGAATCTCACAGAAAGAACACAAACCCGAGAACAAGAGAGCTGGAAAAGGACTTTGGACAAGGTTCTGGGGCAAAAGCAAGAGGAGGAATGGCCCTAAACTAAAAGAGAGGCCTTTAGGTTAGATAACTGTGAAACATTCTTCCCTGTGTTTCAGGGTGATGGGGCCCTGGTACAGGTTGCCCAGGAAAGCTGTGGCTGCCCCATCCCTCGATGTGCTCCAGGCCAGGTTGGACAGGACTCAGAGCAACCTGGTCTAGTGGGAAGTGTCCTTGCCCATGGCAAGGGGGTTGGAATGGGAAGATCTGTAAAGCCCTTTCCGATCCCAACCGTTCTCTTATTCTGCAGTCAGAAAAAAAACATTTTGCCCCAGCTGGACCAGAGCTGTACTCAAAAAGACCAGAGACTAAACTGACCGGCAGAACCCAAGCTTAGAGCTTCTCCCATTCCTGCTGTGGAAGCTGGGGTTATGCCAAGTGTCAAGACAGCATTCAAGCAGGCTTACCTGGAACAGCTCTGGGAGATGTAGGAACTCAGGACAACTGTCTCTTGTGCTTCAGTGCCCTTGACAGCCACCAGGTGCCAGGGCTGGCAACACACCCTCTGGTGTCCCTGCACAGGCACTTCTGTGGGCAATGGGAGCCTTGGAAAACATGAAGCTACTGCTGGGGAAGTAGATCCATGCCTAGAGTACGGTGCCATTCAGAACTGCCACTGCAGGAAAGCAGTTAAGGAAGTCTGCACCCAGATTTGCCCCCTGCTGAATATCAGGGCTAATGAGTATGCACACAGCACCAGGGCAGCCATTCTGGTGCTAAAACTGCAGCCTGCCTGGGGGTGCATCTCCATACCCCACAAACCAGAGGTTCTCAAGGGGAGAGTTTGTCCATTGCTTATCTTCAGACCAACTGCAAAGTAAAGCTCCATCTCAAACATGGGCATTCACAAACATCTGCATGGGCTGGGCTGCAGCTATGCCACAGGACCAGGAGTGGGCTGATAAAACCCACCAGGCTTCCGAAAGGCCTCTCCCTCCCCTATTCCCCATGCTTTAAGCTGCAGTCAAACAGAGCACAACTCCTTTTAAGACTAGCAGATGTGTGTTCTGAATCTGGCTGGGCAGCTTGTGCTGGCAAGAGGGAACAAGATTGTCTCTGGAATCCTTTGTGCTGCAGCTCTCTGTGCACAATAGGCTCCCGCGCACTCGGGGGCTGAATAACTTTTTATGCTGGAGATGAAGCAAGGGGGGAGAGAAAAAATTAATACAGACACAATAGCAAACAAACAGGCAGAGAGACTGAGGTGATGGAAAAGCAGGCAGGAATAGTAACGCTGTTGTGCCCAGACACTCATTCCAAACAGCATCTCCCACTTTCAAAAGAGTATAAACTAAAAAAGAATAAGTTTTTCCCTGACATCTCTTGGACGTGCCTTCAGCTGGGGATTGTTAGGACTCAGCACGCTGGCCAGGACTTGAACTTCTGCATAATGGCCCCAGACAGCTGCTGATACCCTCAGCTGCTGCTGGCACAAATGTTCACTCCCCTGCATCACTTTGGAGTGATGATAACTAAAAAAAAACCCAAAACAAAAGCCCCAATGTCCAGGCCTTGAAAGGGGATCCACAATAGCATTAAGCACTGAACTCCAAGGTCATGTAACACCAGACTGGGCTATGCTGACAGCCACAGGTGAAGGAGCTTCCTCCAGGTAGCTCAGGAGCCCCACCCCAGATGCCTAGATAGGACACAATTCCTCCCACACCAAAGCAGTGAGTGATGGCTTTCTCCCCTGGTTATGCAGCCATTTCAAGCAGGAATTGGAAGTCAGCAGTATCACCCTAACAGTCCTTACACCTTGGGCTTGGGGTTGCCTTTCTTGGGCAGCTGCCCTAGAGCAGCCAGAGGTGGGCCAACATCAGACTCCCACCAGGATGTACCAACAGCTGAACAAAAGCAGATTAAAGGCTTTGCAAGAGGCAGTTTTTGTTTAAGACATTTCTGGACACCCCCATTCTGCCTAAATAATGTTTTATTTAGGAAGACAATGTTTTTATCTGACTAATAGAACTCCTCAAACCATGTGGCCCAGACTGGCTATTTTTAAACAACATTCAGCAGCGACTTTTGTTTCTGACAGAATAATTTAACACCTCACTCTTGCTGAGTACTTTCACCCGAGGTATCAGAGTGGGTCAAAAAGGCTGTGCTGTGGAAAACCACAGAATCATTAAGGTTGGAAAAGACCTCCAAGATCATCAAATCCAACCACTGATGCAGCAATATAACTTACATCACCTGGAGCAGAAATTCCTACCTGCCCAAAAGATCCCTCAGCAGGAACATGCAGAGGGGCAGCTCCTCCAGCAGCCTCTCCCAAACAGCAGCTCTCCACTTTCCACTTCTTTTTTCCCCACCATTCTTTATTTATTTTTCAATCTGCTTCCCTCCTCTTCCCCCTCCAAATTCAAGTTATGTAAATTTTACAGAGGGACTGACATCTGATGAAGATGATCCCATTGGTGTTGTTGTCTGGCTGCCAGCTCCTGGGAAACAGGCAAGGCACGAGGGCGGTTGCTGTTTTTAACCGGAGGCCGTGTCTGACTCGAGCGTTAGGGGAGTTTAATGAGCACTGTGCAAAGGGAGGGATGGCTGGCAGAAAGCAAACAGGGAAAGCTTTATTTTTACATTTCATTATTTTTATAAGAAAAAGAAGCCTGGGACCTTAAGGGAAGCGTAAAGGGGATCTTAAATATTTTTTTTCTTTTTTAAATAGCAGAACTTGCAGCTGGAAGAAGCCGCTGAGATGTCCTGTGCCTAAACAGCAGGGATGTGCCTGGGTCTCCACAGAGGTTACCTTACTCTTCTAGGTTTCAACATCTGTGAGTGTGTAGACACACACTACAGCTCTAGAAGAGAGTCCTCCATGGCTCACCTCATCCATCCAACCCCATCCCACATACACAATTATCTTCTCTTGAGGGTCACAGGCTCCAGGCTGCCCCAAGGCTGGCTGGGAGCTCTCTCTCCAGCTCTAAAGCAGATTCTGGCTACCCAGTGGGTGCTCAGCACCAAGCAAGTTGAAACCAAAACCAGTAGTCTCTAGAAAAGATGGATGGGGCCAGCAAGCCTGACACTATTCCCCATAAAGCAACAGGGAAGAGGTTAAAAGAGAAGATTTATGGGCATATATCTCTGCCAGAACCACCAGGTGATCATGTGTACACATTTCTCTACTCTAAGACCTAATTTTCCACCATTTCCCTTGATTTGCTGTTCCTATTCTCCCATTTTCTTGATTTAAGGCCCAATTATTTCTTGTCCTCTTGCCAGTGAAACAAAATATTTCATAAGCACTCCTGCTGCCTCTCACCACTCCCTCCCTCCTTTGGATGCTGGTTGCAATGCCTGACTCATGCTTCGTGTTCTCTAAAATTTAGAGTATTTTAGTGAACACCTAACAATGATTTTACCATTTTTCTCAGTGATACAAATGGGATTTGGCACCAACTAGCTCACTGTTGGAATTGAAGAAGTGAGTCTGTGGCTGCCACAACTCTGGCAAGTCTTTGCAAAGCAGTCCCTGGAGATTGTCACCTGGGCAAGATTTCATTGTGCTCTTCACAAGGGATGAGCCACAAATCCTGGGCTGAGGTGGAGGTGACTCTGCTGGGATAGGGAGAAGGGCAGACAAGTAAAATCTGTAGTTCATCCAGGCCAGTCCCAGCCTTCCAGGGGAGAGCTGGGGACTGCCATCTCTACAGAAGTCCAGGATCTGGTCCTCCTCCTTAAGGATATAGATAAATATTGCCCTCATTAAAAGGAAAGAACAATGCCACTGGTGGGTCCCCAGTCAAAACTTCTAAGCACCATCAAATCTTCCAAGTGGTTCATCACAGACTGGCTTCTGTCAGCCCACTGAGCACCAGTCCTTCAGAACATTCCTAGGCAAACACCCTCCCCCTTTCCCCTTGGAGCAGTGGTTACACTGAATTTCCATTCTTCTTCCTCCTCCTTGCCCAGGCTTGCATTTCTATAGCATCCTCCTAGTAGCTCCCTCAGTCAGAACCAAACCTGCCCCAACAGAACACAACACAACCATGAAAAAGACAATTAAAAGGGCTATTTCAATATTGCCAACCTTTTCCAAGAAGATGGATCCATAATGTTAGGTGAGATTAAGCAAGATCAAAACAGAGGTTCCTTAGGCAGTGAGCCTAAGAGAGAGAAAAAGCTCATCATGGCTCTGAATCAAGCTGAACATGGGCTCAAAATTGGTTCTCTTGCATTCTCAATTCATGTAGGTTCCCAAGACCTTGAACTTCCATGACCATCAGCTGCTTACCTCTATCTGCTCAATTTAGTTTCCTTTTTCCCAAAAAAACCCCCAACCAAAACCAAACTTAAAAGCACAACTCACTGGACATGCAGCCTTTCCATTCAAATGCTGTCAAAAAAAATCTCAAATTTGAAAGTTGTAAAGTTGTATCTGACCTTTAGCTGGCTCTAGCTTGGGTGGCTCTCCAGAAGGGACATCTCCAGAGGTTCTAGTCCTTCCAATGGCTGGCTGGAAGCAACAAGGAGGAATCACCCTGAGAAGGCAATGAGGAGGAAGGAACAGGATGAATTACTCCCTACTAGGTATTTTATATCTGCTCTCTCTTCAGCCACACAAACATCTACCACAGCACATGGAGTAGTGTCCAGACCTGATCTCATGCTCAGATTTGGGGTCAACTGGGCAAGAGACCTGGACACAAGCTAGGAGAGCCCTGTCACAAATCAGGCCCTAAAACATTGCAATGGGAAGCTCTAAGAAGCTCAAAACATTCGCACATCCAAAGCAGGCAGAATTCACACCCACCATGGCTGCGGGCAGCTTGTTCACACATTTCATGGAGCCTGCAGGGCAAGCCAAGGTCTGCAATGCTGTTCACCAGACTTGCTGCTCTGTTATGGGACTGGGCAACTTCACTCCAAAAAGCTTCACAATGCAATTGACCACCAAGTGAGAAAAGTTTGGTCTTTGGCAACTCAAAAAAGGGACTGAGGTTTGTTGCGGGGAGCAGGTCTCTATCTGAACTTAAAAAGAAGAAAACTAGCTCTAGCTAGAAATATCAAGTAGGAATGGAAAACATGAGGAAAAAATTGAAAAACTGTGCAGATTCCCCTGTACAAGGCTGCAGATTCCCCTGTACTCTTCATAGCTGGGGCTACACAAGGCGGGACCTCCTCTATTTTGAGTGTGGCCTGGAAAAAGCTTCTGGAACCCCACCTGTGACTCTGTGGGGCATCAGACCTGCTCTGGACTCCCTCTAAGGATCAGCCCAGTGAGGGCTTCTGAATTCCACTCAGAGATTCAGGAAGTTTGGGGATCAGCACTTCCCAAGATCTGTAACATTCAGAGGCCTCAGAGGATTCTAACCAGGCTAACTTCATCCCTCCCTTGGTACAATCAGCTCTGCTAACTGTATTGGCCTGAGGGTTAGTAGATTAATGTCACTTCTAATTTATCATGTGGCTGTGGCTGGCTGGAAGCATCACCTCCAGAGGAAGCTGACTCACCCTAAGCACACTGTTTTCTGAAGGGCCAGCCAATCCTGCCCACTAGACCAGCTTCCCTTCAAGCTACCTGTCAGCCCAGCACAGGCTGGACAGACCCCAAAAGCTGACACACAGTTCATATTCCTGGCAAGTACCATCACAGAGCTTAAATCCCCTGAAAAGCATTGGAAAAGGTTACCTTTCCAAAAACTGGCCATTAGGGTAGTTTTATATGGAATAGATATTCTAGGTTGTAAAGCGCGTTGAGAAGGACCATTACACTCCCTTGGCTGCCTTTCCTCAGAAGAAAGAAGATAAATGTCCAGACGGACGTTCATAGCCCAGGGCAAGGGAAATACAACATCCTCTGGAATAGCGAGAAGCAGCGGAGAGCAGAGACTCTGCTCAGAGCCAGCATGAGCAGCTTCCCCAGCATCCCCATCAAATCCAAACCACCCATGGCAAGCCCACTCCAGGGCCTCTGTGCCACTCTCCCAGCACCCCCAGTGTGAGCTGTTAGGGGAAGAGGTGTCCATTAGAGAGCCCACCCCGACCCTGGACACCACAGCAGTGTCAGGGATGACCCAAGATAACAAGACTACAGCATGTGAGCAGAGCAGTGCATCTCTGTGTGCTTACCCTGCTGCCCAAACAAATCCTCTCCCATTTGATTTGGCCATTCCACAAGCACAGGGATGAACTGTGGGGTCCCTGGGGAGCTCACTAAGCCAGTATTTCTGTAGGAAACAGAAGCTTGTGCACCCGGATCTAAATATAACTCAAAAAAACCCCAAAAAAACAGCCTCTAGTCTATCTGATCAAGAGAAAAGTGTTTGGAGAGTAAATTGAGACAGGAGTGTTTGCTCAGATTTATGGTGGGGGGAGTGAGTTGGAGAGGTCTGAACTGAACCCAAGCCTTGAGTGGAAGTGTAACTACATAACACTAAAGTCCAGCTATAATTTCTTTTGCAGCCTGGCAAAACGCCAGAGGTCCCTTCAACATCAGGTATTTCATGATTCTGTGGGATGCAGAATTTCTGGTACTCTATTTTGACACTGGGAAAAGGATGGATATGGTCAGGGCCCCAGCACATCTTATATCCCTCATCCCACCTCATCTGATTGAATCCGAACTTTTCTTTAAAAAGAGGTCCAGCCCTTTTCCCAAAAGGAGCTGTTAAAAGACAGCCTCAGAAGAGCAGATGTCCACCCGAGATCAGTTTTTCCATTCATCCATGGGATGGATCAAATCAAAAGAACAGGGACAACACAAACCCTAAAATGCACAGGTCCTCAAATGCTGAAACATTTCTCAGCTATTTCTTTGCTAGATTGGGGGGTGGGGGGTGAAGACAGCAGGGAAGAGAGATGTAACTTGGTTTACTGGACGCTCCTAATCGAGCTCTAGTGCCTAGGATCAAAGATTAGTTGATTAAAATCCAATTTCAAAGCTTATTAACTTTTTGAATGAGAAATGCTGCTATGGTGAGCTTACTCGGGCAGGCTATTTCTGGCTTGGCAGAAGCGGCTGGCAGGGAAAAACAGCTCTTTGCTTATCAGCACCCAGCTCAGACCCAGATGAGGCAAAAGGATTTTGCCTCCTCAGACCACTTTAAATCAAGACTAAATGAACAAAAGGACTTCCCTTAAGCTGGATATTAAAACCAGCTGGGCATTTCCCCTTCATGCCACTACAGCTCATTTGAAAACCAAGCAGAGCCTTTGTGTTGTTTTGCTAAGTTACCCAAAATTCACTTCCCTGCACGGTATTCTGGTCAGGCTGGCAAGTGACAGCTCTGACATGAATTCTTCGGGTATTTTCAGCCCACATCCTCCTTGCCCAAGCAGCTCCTTATCCTTAAAGCAGCTGTGCCACCAGGACCAGCTCTGTCCCACTACAGAAGGGGCAGGAAACGGTGCCACTGCCAGCTGAGAGAGGTGACAAGCCAACATCTGTTTGCCACAGGCTCTTATCCTGAGGGACATAAATCCCAGCTTCTAACCTGCGATCCTTTCAGGACGTTTTAAAGCATGTAAGATACAGAATCACGGAACCATGTAGGTTGGAAAAGACCTCTTAAGACGTAGGGTGGGGCGGTGTCCTGGAGCTTTAGGGTAGAACTTACTCGTTGTCCTAAGGACAAATGGGGGTTAAGCACAGCCTTTGGGAAGCCAGTTCACCCCATCCCCTCCTGTTTGAGCTAATCCTAATACTGCTTGCAGAGAGTTTCCCAGCTTCTCTGCTCTTTCCCAGGCACGGCAACCACAAAGATGAGAACTGCAACGGCACAATCCCACAGCCAACTTTTACAGGTGGTAAGGGCCCATTTCTCTCTCAGGGACAGAGTTTTTCAGACTATCCCTGATCCAGGGAAACGGTATTTATGGCCATCTGTGCCCAAACAACGGGCTTCACCTCTTGTGCAGAAGGACTGAGTTTATCAGCCAGACACAGTAATCGTCTAGGTCAGATATTGACAGGGACTCTCACGTGTGCTGCAAAGGTGTGGCAGCTGTGAAGCACCACGGTCTGGGTCTGACTCGCATCCTGCTCACAGTGAAACGCATGATGTGTCCTCAAAAAGCACAAGAACAAGAGAAGGTTAACACCAAAGGAGGAGGGGAAAAGCAATTCCTGTTTTTGTACTTACGAGGGGAAGCAGCAGGAAGTGTGGGTGACCAAGTTCGATTTGAAGAGTGCTGGGTGACAGCTACATGACAAATACTTTGTCTCTCTGGGAGCCACCTCAGTAGCTTCTTTCCTCTCTCCTGCTGTGCTCTGGGAATCATGGACACGCTGCCCAGAGCAGCATGGCTGAAGCAACTCCACTTCCAGGCACTGTCAGACCAAGCTCCAAACAGCCATCAGATCAGTAAACGACACAGCAAGCACTGACTTCTCCCTAGTTCAATTAAATCTTATCTTTAACCAAGGAAAAAGGAAAACAGCCTTGCAACCTGCCTCCAGTACACATGAAGTATGCAGGAGCTCTTCAAAAGGATTCTTGCTCCTGCAGATCAGGCACAGGCTTTCAGAAGAAGAAAATCACTTATTTCTACACATCTTTTTGCAATGTTCAACCCGGTTCCTGTTACACATAGTGCCTCCAGGGGAAGAAGCTGTGTGGACAGCACAAACCAGAGGCCTCCCCCGTCCCTGACAAACCCCGAGCATGTGATAATAGAGAGAAAAGGGTATAGCTGCAAACTTCACCTCCACCCGGGCACAGCAGGGATCCAGTCTCTGAAACCAAGCCCACAGAAAACTTTGAACATAGAGGAAAAATGTTGGCATAGAAGTGTAGTAGAAGACCTCCCTGCTGGTGGTGAGGCTGCTCTTGCCTTGGGGAAAGAGCATTGTGTTTTTCCCCTAAGCTGTAGGGAGGTCAGGACAGAAAGGCACAAAAGTTTCTTGTGTGAGTAAAAAGCTGTTTTTAAAACTACCTCTAGAAAGAGAGTCTGACTCTCCTGTTATTCAGCCCATGCCACCGCACCAGCCCGAAGGGCTAAGGATGCCCACACAGCCTGGGAGAGGGCCAGGAGGTCAGCATGGGTTTCAAGTGCCACCCTTGAGCTCCACCTTGTGCTCCCAAGAGCAGTTGCCCTGCTCTCTCCTGCAAGCCTATCTTTGTGTATTCCAGCAGCAAGCTACAACTGAGCTGTGAAACAACACTTGGAAGCAAAGGCAACACCAGATCAGCCAGGCGAAGGCTGAGGAGAGGTGACAGTAACAAGGAAGGTTATGTTTAGCCTCACATCTGTGCTGTTTGGAAGCTCTCTTCACAGGGAAGAAAAAAATAGCTTAGGAATAAATCTTTTACTTGGAAAACATCCAGTCTGGGAACAAAAAAACAAGCGTCTAAGAGAATGAGTAATTGAATGGAGAAAGATTATCGAGCAGACGAGGTCAGGGGATGCAAGGAGCACAAAGGAAGGACCACCAGCACAGGAAGGATTTGGGGAAAGCAGCCATCTTCAGGGCAGACAGGCATGCTCTGGCTGTCTCAACCAGGATCAATTTTGGGACGAGGAAAGAACAAAGCCCTGTGCTGCCTCCACTTTGCACAGACCACACTCCTACAACAGTGGGAATCAGCTCCATTCTTCCCTGGGCTCTTGCATCCCAAAGCTCAGCAGAAAGCCAGATGCCAGGCAGGAACTGGAAGCTACCGGTGAAGGAAGCCCAGTGTGGAAGACATGGAAAGTCACTGAATCTGGATCTCAGTTTGGAGCCAGCCACTCCACACAGTATCCTAACATCACAGAGTCCACCTGCACCTCCTCTCTTCCTCCAATCCCTCCTTCTCTATCCTCAATCAGCCTCACCTGAATCACATCCTACCGTGGCAGCAAGTGCCAGCACAGGAGCAGAAAGGCACATGCTGTTTGCTCAGGACCAGTTCATTGCAGGCAGGTTCCCATCTAGTCTTCCAGTGCCCCAGGAGCCAACACACCATGGCAGCAACAGGATCCTTCTCTGCCCACCCCAGTCCCAAGAAAGCAGCACCATGCTTGGTTAAAATGCCAGACAAACAATCATCCAGGTCACATAATCCAGCTCCAGACAGGCTAGCTAGGGATATTTCCCCATTACTGCTTCAGTGCAGTGTAAGAGATCTGAGTCCCACTGCATTACAGGTGGCTGCAAATCAAATTTCCCTTCCCAAAAAACAAGGCATGCTTGCACCTGCCTCAACCCCCTTGCACCCTGCATAAGGATGGAGCAACCAGTTGAGCAATGAGCGCAAAGCCGCCGTGGCATTAATCCTCTGTGTTGATATCAGAAATCCAGATCTCTAATTTACTTCATCCTGAAGTCACTTAAATGTAAGCATCACTCCTGCTCCTACTTCTGTGTTTATTTTTCTGGTTGCAGATATAATTGTTATACTAACGGTGCCTTAGTTGTGATTATAAATACCCAAACTCCCGTGCCTATGTATGTGCAGGCACGCATCCACACATGCTCATTCCTCTACCTCTTGAGAAATGGGCCTGTTCCGCTTTCTTCTGCTACTGATAAAATATTGATTAGGGAATTTGAAAATTTGAAATGATTTAGGAGTCCCTGGATGGGAAACGTAATGTACTGTGCCGGTCGCATTATGAGCCATCCATCACCTGTCAGCAAGCAGCAAGAAAGTGACAGAATCAATACAAACGTGTCTGAAGATGGGTTTAATTCATTTCCCATCCCCCTCAGGCCATGGCTGGAGCATCCCAGCCAGAGGAGGAGGAAGCTCGGTAACACCAGCCCAACCTCAATCCACCCAAAGTGCAAGGAGGTTAACTTCTTCCTTGGCAGTCCAACCACATCAGGGCCAAGATGGGTGACCTTGGCCACATTCCCAGGGGAGCACGACCAAGCCAGCCAGCCAGGAATTGCTATATCAGATGCTGAGGGCTGATTCAGCTGCCCTTGTGCTCTGAAATGCTCTGGGGTACCTGCAACACCCACGTGGGTCACAGCACCTGCATGGCTCATACCTGAAGCTGCTTTGATTGACTTGGGAAGGTTGTTACTTGTCCCTAAAGCCTCTCCATCGATGGTAATTCCAGCCTGTCCCACCACATTTTATGTCACTCGCATACATTATTCTGATTTCAGAGGGACCAGACTGGCCAGCTGACAGTGTGAACCTCTCCTTGCTTCCCAGTTTCCCTTCTGCATCACCCACCTTTAGTCAGCATGGCCTGATCCAGATCTTTGTTCCTCGAGCATTTGTTGTCCTTACTGTCACTAAGAGTTTTAAAACAAAATTAAAAAAGAAAAACAAAACAAAAACAAAAACAAAGAAGGGGTGAGCAGACTCCATCCGTAGGGTGATACATCATCCTCCCGCATTTTGCAGATGGATTCAATTGGCCTGTGATCCTATTTTGCAGATTCCCTTAGAGCACCATAATTCATCCTGCAAGGCATTTTGAATGAGACCGGACAGAACACCAGAGAAATGACAGGAGACGGGTGCCCTGCCGTGCTCCCCAGGAGCAGAGAGGGTGACCAGGCAGGCATTGCTCATGCGTGATTAGAGCTAATTATTCCAGGGTACACCACAGGAGGTGATGGCAGCACAAGGGCAGTTCAAACAAGGCCAACAGAGTTCCCAAAAGCTGCTTCTTAACTCAAGCCAGCCCACTGTGGACTGTCTTAGGCAGCAGCATTAACCCTGGCTGTGGAGCACAGTGTGGCACAAGGGATGTTCCACAGCACAAGACAACTTTTGACCTGCCAGCTGTGGGTGGAAGACCCAACAGCCTGCTGGGTGGGAACAGGAGGATCTCCAAGATTCCACCTGACTGGCTCTTTGTCCCCACAGAAACCTGACAGACAACCATCCCCTCTTCCCAACATCTTTCAAGGCTTCAAGGAGGCGGCACAGGCCAATGGATAGAGGAGCAAGCACTCATGTTCTGGGCAACATGTTTCTCCTTTGTTCTTTGGCTGATGATGTGGCTTGTAGGTATGACTTCTTGGAAAAAACTTCCTCATTTGTTTTGATTTTAATTCCATTATTTAATAGACTGCAAAACTCTAAATGTGGAAGTCTCACTACTGTGACTATGCAATTCACTCCAAATGCATGCCTTCTACCTCACCATCTCTAATAGACTCAATAAACAGTTTCCAAATCCAGCAGAAGTGCTCTATTTGCTGCCTAGTATACCATATAATCTTGTGCAGAGGTAGTATTGATCTTATTAAACCTGCAGCCACCGAGTCCTCAAATGTCTCCACATTTACTTACCTACAGCAAAGCAAAGTACCTCTTCCAGCCCCAGAGCAGCACGCAGGTGACAGCAGCAGCCTACACTGACCCGGAGACAAGAGGATCAGTGCATTCCTGAGAACAATTTAATAGTCAGTAGAGCCATGGCTTTAGGGTATTTAGTCAGAAGCAATATCCCATCTCAAAAAGAAACGTCTGAGTCATTTTAACTATAAGGGACAGAAATTAGGGACTAATTCAGGCCGTAACAGGTACTGAATGCCGAGTCCAGAAGCAGCTCTGCTCATGGCTAATGGATTTTGCACAGTGAGACTGGCTCAGTGCTCTCAGCTCATCGCTCCAGAACACTCAAAAGACTCACTCCCAGCTACTTTGCCAAATTTTCCTCACCCATGCACAAAGGGAGAAAGTCATGAGATTATTTGCACAGTCCTCTCCAAACAAACACCCCTTCCCACAGCACAGAAGCTGGCTCCAGATGAGAGAAGAAGAGGCTGTAGGAGGCTGGGCAAGGAAAGCAGCATTAAGATGCAAAGCACAGAGGTGGAATTCTAAAAAAAAAAAAATGATATATATACACATCTGTATGTGCAGGTACATGAAGCTCACCTTTTTGAGGGAACACAGCACCACAGTGTGCTGGGAAGGCAGAGGCAGAGAGCACAGTCTAACCAGATGTTTGCCTGACAGAGCATCAGCACTGGGTTATGTTCCCAGACTGCCCTGGCAGCGACATCCAAGGAGAGGCCAGATGGCAGCTCCACAGCGGAGCATTAGGACCATGACTTGTGTCTTTCTTCTAGATAAGGCTCTGGGGCTGCCAGCTTACAGCAGGCGCTGAAGGAAGGGGTGATAAGTGGCCACCACCTGGCCCCGAGGCGCTGGGGTGCCAAGCAGAGGGGAGAAGGAGGCATGGCTTCCGTCCCTGTGACATTCGCACTGACACAGTTGTGTCAGCCCCGCTCGTCAGCACATCCGTCACCCTGCTGCCTCCTGCCGGGGCCTCTGGACCTGCAAAGGTGCCTACACCTGTTGGACGATTTGTCTTCTCAGGTTCTTGGGACAAGGGGGCTGACAGCCCGATTAGTTATCTCACCAAGTAGAGAGATCCCCAGCGAGGAGGACAGGGAATAACCCCAGGGAATACGAGAACATCAAAACCACATGGCTCCCAGTTTCCCAGGGAAAGGCAAAGCATCAGTACAGCCTGAGAAATTAAATCCTTGCAAGAAGAACGTAGGGAAGAACCCTGGAAGCTGAAGCTTTCGCTCATCACCTGTCATCTTTCCTTAGCCAGGAGTAAGTTGCTTCTGTAAAAGGCAAGGATCATCCCCACTTTCAATACTGACCTTTTAAGGCTTGTCCTGGGATGTGCCTAGGCTGGGAGGCCAAAACTACTCCTGCACCAACCCTAACTAATCCTGCAGTCTTCAAGAAGGCACATCATTGCTCTGGGAACCAGCTACCCACTCACAAACATGAAGAGGAAGAAATGCTGATCCAACAGCCCTAAGAAATCATCCAAACCTACACAGTGCCCCGGAAGCAGCAGTTAGGGACACGGATCTCTCTGTGCCAGAGGAAACCCAGGATATATACAACAGCTCTTCAAGGTGCTGAAAGCACCAGGCACAGAGGCAGATGACTAAGAATTGTACTACAAGTCCTCAGAATACGTCAGTGGGATGTCACATCATTTTATTCCACAGAAGAACAGCTAAAGAAGTGCCCTGCTCCCCACATTGCCAAACCAACAATTCTCAGCCAGTGCAAGTATTTCCAGTGCACACATACATCCAGGCAGAGCATCAGGTCAGCTCCTGACTTCCCACATAAAGCTAGTTTTTCGGTAGGGATCCCCACATGAATGATTATAACCCAGCTTACCACTGTCACCCAAAGCTGTCCACCTGCCCTGCCAAGACCTCCAGCAGAGCAGGATCCCAGCCAGCACCAGCTCCAGGATCTTCCCCAGCCATTCAGGACACAGCCAGAAGGCAGAGACTGAGCCAAGGCTTTGTAAAATGGAGCGTGTTGTAGGTGGGGAGGAGGGGAGACAGCTCTTTGAGCAAGTAATTTCAATTGCCTTGAGAAAACAGGTTGTTAAAATGATAGAAATAAATGGGTTGTTTGAGCAGCCTCAGAAACACTTTCAGAGAAAGCTTCCAGGTAGGAACATTGATTTTAAATACTTATTAACTGCTCCTTCATTATCAAAGAGATGTGATATACATGTTTACAAATTTTGATACATTTTTATTAATCCTATTTAACTGTTTGGTTCCCTAAACCTTCCCAGAAGAACCGTCACCAAGCAACTCCCTAAACACAACTTCCATTCTGCACAGGCAGGCGTGGGCACCACGGGAGTCACTCAAGCATCTGCCTGTACCAAGGAACACGTTAGACCCAAAATGGCTCTTTTGATCCCAGTCTCTCCAAAAGGGAGAATCTCACTTCAGATGATGTGTAACAGGGTCACTCACCGACCTCTGTCCACTCATGGAAGCCATCAGCCAAGAGACTGCAGGTCCCTCTAACTCAGCCTCCTGTCTCCCACAGGAACTGGGCTCGATGCTATTGGCAAGAACTGAAGAGAAGGTAGAAGGTGGAGGTGTTTTCTCAGGATGATTCTCCAGCTCCTAGCAGCCCAGCACTTACAAACTCCCAAGCTGTAAATTGCCTCAGGGCTGTGCTTAGGCCCATCATCAAGAGTTATCTGCCATGAAATTGCCAAGTTCCTTTTTAAAGGTTCATGATATTTTTTGGCCGCCACAACATCCCAAGACAACACGTTTCCAAGGCTGAATTAGTTCCCCCCCACACACACACAGCATGTAAAGCTGTTTGATCTAAACCTGAAGTCCATAGTTTTCTTACACTGCAGGAAACAACGATTACCTTCTAATCATCTTCTTGGGTGATTTTATCCATGTCTCAATTCTTCCTTGTTGATGCTTTTCCCAAGCCGGTGAGTCCTGACCTGGGCTACCCTCAGATGGAAGCTGTGACACCAAGTTATATAAAGCACAGCTCCTCGCTCTTGCTAACATCTTCTCCAGCAGCAACGTCAAGCATGAGCGATGCCCTGTGCTGGGATAACTGCTCCCTTCTAGGGCTCCTCCCTGGAGCTGCTCTTCAGTGGAGAATCTGAAGGCCTGTTTATTTTAAGCAGGCTAGAGAGAGGCACAGGCAGAAGACGGGTGAGGAGGATCCCTGCCTCGGGTCACTGCTTCAACCAGAGACAAGATTTCCCTCTGAGAAAGCCTGTGTCAGAGGGCTGCACAGATTGTCACCTCCTGGCTACTTGGGCAGGAGTTTCTGTTCAAAGAAGAGGCACTATGCTGATGGCCAGATTCCTGCAGGCTTCCACAGCCTCCATCAGCCTGCTGGAAGAAGGGGTTCCTGCCAGCCCTTCTCCAGTAATCCTGCCTGAGGACTGCAATGTCCCAGCTAGAAACAACCCTCTGAGTACACAAGAAGCACAGTGATGCTGGTATGGTCTGGCAGGCTCCACCTGCCACGGAGATCACAGGCAGTCCACCAACACATTTTGTTTTCTGAAGCTGAAAACCCCAGTGTGCTACCAAGTCACGGATTCTTCATCATTAGCACTTTGCCTGAGAGTGCACGTAGCACGGCTGGGGTTTGCAGGAGAAAATGGGAAATATCCTCTCTCCACATAGAGCTGTTACAGAACACTTCATCACAACAGGAAACCCAGCAGGGCCCAAAGCAGAGACTCACAGGTACAAACTGACAGGCACTCCCTAGCAAACACCTCCTACCAGCTCAAGCACTAGACAAGCAGTTTCTATATACCTTTCTATACACATTGCCTTGGTGTTGCGGTTTTCATACCACTAAAGACAACGGGCTGTAGCAACCAGGTGTGTTTGGGCCCTCAGCACTGCTGCAGGGTCTCACAAAATGGAACCAGACTCTTTGCCACAAAAGCACAAGTCACCTGTGGGCCAAAACCAGGCTTACATCTCAGCCACAGACATCTTTGCCAGATAAGCCAACCCATCAGTTCAAGAATGCTGAACCTTGCATAGTTCAATCCTAATCCGGCACCTCCAAATCCCACTGAGAGGTGGAACAGAGCATCTCTGTCACCAGCACTCAAGCACACACAAAGCTTTGAGCTTGTCTGTACTGCCCAGGCATTATTTCCCCCACAGAGAGAATGTAGTGGAAGGACTTTTCAGACACACAGACCTCATCCCTCCCTTGCTGCAACTGTGTGGTCCCAGGGGCCTTAATTATCGAGCATCCTTCTTGCAGGGAGCTGCTCTCTGGGAACATTTGCATGTTCGACTCCTCTGGACAAGTTCTGAGGCAGGCAGCTAATCCTCTCCCAGGTCTCAATGTCATATCAATTTTCCCGTTAGAAGCTGAGCTCTCTCCATCAGGGGTTTTAAACTAATGAGACGTACTGAGGCCTTCAACTCTGGGAATATCAAATGCAGTGGGATTCAATTTCGTTTGATTTTCCTGTGGTTTTCCCTTTGTAATTAACACCAGACAGCATGCAACTTCTCTTCATCCTACCACTGGATACCATCTCCGCTCAAGACAAACATATCAGGAAAGGTGATGCTTCTAGCCTACACTACCAAAAGCATAATAATTTTTCTTTTTGCTTCCTTCCCCCCAGTATGAATATAATCCACATCCTCAAGGTACTATTCAGACCCTTAAATCTCCAAGAACAGTGGCACAGATCCCTCAGGGTTGACGACCCTTCCTACTTCTTACTCATACAGATTATGCTCCAGAAACACTGGTGCATGGGCACAAGCTCTGAGAGGATTTAATGGGTCAGTCTTTCCTAAAATCCTTAGGGGGCTGGGGATCCCCAGTGTGCCCTAGCAAAGATGAGGAAGTATGAATCATAGAATCTTTAAGGTTGGAGAAGACCTCTAAGACTATCGAGTCCAGCTGTATCTGCATCCTTTCCAAAGTCAGTCCAGGAGTCTTTCTACTACAGCAGGTTTTCCACACTGCTAAGACACCACAGCTGACCATTGGCTTGGAGATCACACAAGCCAATATCCACTTTTTTATATAAAAAACCTAAATGAGTTTAGTTGTGCCACATCTGGCAGGACCTGCAAGAAAGGCAACGCTCTGTTTCATTAAAGGAGTCTGAACAGTCCCTCAGTGTAGGAAGGGGCTGCACAGCAACATAACATGGTGCAAAAACCTGATCAGCAAGGGGCAGCTCCTACAGGCACTGTTACATGAAGGTTTTGAGGGAGAATGTGTATCTTTTAGTGTCCCTTACTAAAACCAGACACTGCCAACATCCTATGGCCTCAATCCAGCAGAAATCCCTGCAGAAGGGCTCTCCTTGTAACCCCTCTAGACAGAGAATACTTGATGCAGGGAGGAAAGATACTGCTCTAAGCAAAAGTAGGTCAGATCTGCATTACACCAAGAGTGAAGCAGATCTCCACAGCTAGGCAAACAAAAGTCTCCAACCCTCTAAACCATACATCTTGACCCTGGACTCTCACTGCAGGAGCTACATAAGGGTTCAGAGCAAGACCTGGGGTTCTCTCTGCCATTCAAGCACATATATTAAAAATATTCCTTTTAAAGGCACCGCATACTGCATGACATATTCCAAATTAGCATGTAAAATACCTCATTTTTCAGAGAAAAAACTGTTTTGTTTACAAGAACTCAGTTGTTACCTTGACTTTTCCACACAGGATAGCAGAAGCTGGAAGAGACTCACCTGGATTAATGCAGTCTGCAAATTTAAACTCACACTATTCCTCTGTATATCTATAACAACCACATCCCATTTCTTACAGTGATTTCTATACCAAAAGCCTCAAATGACCATTTCAAGAGATGCTGCATTGCATCTGCCCTCACCCCAGCTCCACCTTGGAAAATATTTAGGTTCCATTAACTGGACCATTTGCCACCTGAAGCTGCAACCAATAAACTGTCCCATGCCTGCAGCACCCCCATGGACGTTTGAGGGATGAATCCCTCCCCTGTTAATGCTCACAGTGCTGTGTCCCTGCTTTGGAAAACACCAGCCCAGCCTCTTCCTGCTGTGCCAGGAGCCTGCAAGTTCCAAAAGTCAAGCAGCACCTCGGAGCAGAGTTCAGCGACACTTTATTATCACTCCATCACAGAGTTCCCCACACTGCCTGGCAGCTCCAAATGAGCCCTCCACGCCGTGACAGCACCAGGACCACTGAGGCTTCATCAATATTCATGTCCCAGTGACACTCCAGAGAGCAATGGGAGCTTGTTTTCACCAGCAGATCATTAAACAAAGGGAAACGAGTGACCTCGAAAGACCAGCTGCGTCACTGATGTCACCAGGAGCTGAAGGGACAGAGACAGGGTCATCATCCAGCACTTCTTTTAATAAATAACAGCTATAAATGAGCATGGCCTTGCCATGTCCAGCAGGACCCACGTGGGCCTGGAAGCATCATGGACAAAGATGCCCAAACTGCAACATCAGGCACGGCAGTGCCTCCTCTCAGCAACCCTGACCAGGGGGATGCTGTTGGAGGAAGCAACATCCAGCAAAACAGGGCTGTAAATCTGAATTAAACTGCGGTTTCAGGCACAGTTAGCCCAGTGCAGGGAACACACGCAACTCCCTCCAAAGGCAGGAGCATTTAGGAGCACCCCAGGGCTTTCCTGGAATGCTGCTTCCCAGCTCGGGGTGTTTAGCAGAGAGCTTCCCCAGGCTGCACTCCACATGCAGAGACGGGATTACAGACCCTAATTGCTGCCATCCGTCACGTTAACAATTAGCATCAGGGTAATGCATTTCCACTGCTCTCAGGAGACGATGGAGAAGGAAAAGGGAGTCTTAGCCCCAGTTTACCTCGAGTTCACTGGGAGGCCACAAGAAAGCAACTCACAGGCAAACTTTCCACATACCCAGGTGCCTCGGGATATTCCCAATCTCTGAAAAAAATAAAGCCCTACAGGAAAAAATTAGCTTCTCCAGCCCTCCTAATCCAAGCAGAGAGCTGCCCCTCCTCCACATTCCCACATACAGAATGGAAAATCACCTCTCACCAACAAGGAGACAACCTCAGGGGTGGAAGATGACACAGACTCTTTTTTCTTAGTTCTTTAACTGATGCTGATACCATCAGGTAAACTCAGCTGCATCAGTTAAGGCTGATTCAGTCTCTAATCTCTCCTGTGACCCCCTGATCTCCAAACATCCAAATGTGGTATCAAGAGTGCAACAGGCAGGCAAAGAACCTCTGGTGCATGGCTGCACACTGAGTCTAAGGGGATTTGCAGCACTCTCTGCTTCAGAAAAGTTTTGCTCTTTGACTCCTTACAGCCTCAGGGGGATGAAGTGTAGAGTCAGAAACTAAAAATCCGAGGAGCAGATCTAAAATCACTGGGCTTACTTTTAAAATTATTTGCCAGATGTGCAACTTCCACAAGCAAGAAGTCCCCTGGAAAATTTATTATTTTCCTCTGAAAAAGAGATTGCCTGAGTAACAGGATAAACCATGTACAGTCTTGGAAGAGCAGGATGTCTAAGGCCTGAGGTGAAAGATTTGCACATTCACACCCTTTTAAACAAACTCAAAGGATCATAGGGCAGCAAGAAGCCTCTGCCAGGCCAAAAAGAAACATATTGATCCCTCAGAAAACTGCCCAAAGTGTCCTCCAGCTGGGACTGAAGGACATAAAAGTGTGTGTGTGGGTGCACAGCTACAGCACACGGAGCTGTGAGGACATCCAGCAACACGGGGGTCCCTCCCCCTGTACCCACAGAGGCAAAAACATCCCAGGATTAGATATCTACCCTCAGGAAACTCACTGGAATTGTGTGCTGCAATTAGCCAGACTCATCCCAGTGCAGTATCCTGGGCTCGGCCAGTCACTTCCAGCTCTGTGGTCCTGGGAGCCAAGCAGCCCTGAGAGATGATATCTGCTACTTAGGTGATATCTACCTACGCAGGTACCTCGAGTTTACAAGGGCCTTGGTATACCCTGACATTATGAAAAGCCAGCAGTCTCTGCTCTGTGAGCCTGGAGGGGGGTTAAAGGCATCCACACACTCACCCACCACAGCCAGCCCTCACAGCACCTCCCTGCAGCTGCCCAGGGCAGCCTGGACCGCACCCCACAGCCCGTCCCCGGGGGCTCCAGCCCCACAGCCCGTCCCCGGGGGCTCCAGCTTGGATCAGTGGGGCACAAACCCTACAGTCTGCCCTGAGCGGCCACCACCCCACACCCATTCACCAGGGGATCCCCACCCCACAGCCCTGCACGGGCAGCTTTCAGCCCCACATTCCTGCAGACCGAGACCCCACAGCCTGTCACGGGCAGCTTTCAGCCCCACATTCCTGCAGATCCAGACCCCACAGCCTGTCACGGGCAGCTTTCAGCCCCACATTCCTGCAGATCCAGACCCCACAGCCTGTCACGGGCAGCTTTCAGCCCCACACTCCTGCAGACCGAGACCCCACAGCCGGTCACGGGCAGCTTTCAGCCCCACATTCCTGCAGATCCAGACCCCACAGCCTGTCACGGGCAGCTTTCAGCCCCACACTCCTGCAGACCGAGACCCCACAGCCGGTCACGGGCAGCTTTCAGCCCCACATTCCTGCAGATCCAGACCCCACAGCGCTGCACGGGCAGCTTTCAGCCCCACATTCCTGCAGATCCAGACCCCACAGCCTGTCACGGGCAGCTTTCAGCCCCACATTCCTGCAGATCCAGACCCCACAGCGCTGCACGGGCAGCTTTCAGCCCCACATTCCTGCAGATCCAGACCCCACAGCCTGTCACGGGCAGCTTTCAGCCCCACATTCCTGCAGATCCAGACCCCACAGCCTGTCACGGGCAGCTTTCAGCCCCACATTCCTGCAGATCCAGACCCCACAGCCTGTCACGGGCAGCTTTCAGCCCCACATTCCTGCAGATCCAGACCCCACAGCCTGTCACGGGCAGCTTTCAGCCCCACATTCCTGCAGATCCAGACCCCACAGCCTGTCACGGGCAGCTTTCAGCCCCACATTCCTGCAGATCCAGACCCCACAGCCTGTCACGGGCAGCTTTCAGCCCCACATTCCTGCAGATCCAGACCCCACAGCCTGTCACGGGCAGCTTTCAGCCCCACACTCCTGCAGATCCAGACCCCACAGCCTGTCACGGGCAGCTTTCAGCCCCACATTCCTGCAGATCCAGACCCCACAGCCTGTCACGGGCAGCTTTCAGCCCCATCGCACCCCACAAAGGTTCCCGGCCTCAGCTCCGAACACAGCCCGTCAGCCGCCGGCCCCTCACCCCGCCATGAGCCCGTACTTTAACTCTCAGGCCGGGACACGCCCCCAGCCCCTTCGGACGAATGAGCGGCTCGCAATCAGCATATCCGCGCAGTGCACGCTGGGCAGCGCCGCGGCGTCTCGCCGTGAGCTGCAAGAAGCCGGGTCGGCGAGGCCGTATATAGACACAACAGCGCTGGGAGAGGCGTCCGGGGGAAGCTCACTGCCGAGGCCACCCACGGGGTGCGCGTCACCCGCGGCCCGCCTCGGGGAAGGTCTGAGGGAAGGGCCGCCCGCGGCCCCAGCAGGGCCCCGCCCGCGACGGGCGGGTGAGCCACCAGCAAGGGGGGGCGCCGCGCGGGCCGGCCCGGGCAGGAGAAGCCGCGGCGGCTCCCGGCCGACCCCGGCGGATGCTCGTGGCCCCGCGGTGCTTTGAGACAGACTCACGGCCGGCGCGCTGAGTCCAATGGGTGAGGTGGGGCACCGCCCCATAACCCAATTCAGACTACTCTCCCCCGGACACCTTTTTCTTTTCCGTCACCTCGGTGTCCCACCCCCACCTCGGTGTCCCACCCCTGTTTATTACTGACTTCGAAACCCCACGCCCGGAGCCCGGCAGAGGGCAACGAAGATCATTAAGGAGCATCTCGCTTCACTCACTCACTATCTTCCTCGTAAGAGGCAACTGAGAGGGGGCTTCATTAAAATATCTGTGTATAAATGCCTAAATGTTAGCAAAGAAAGCTAGAAAGAAGTCTTGGACTGGACTTCAGGAAGCACGTATAAGGGATGAGAACAATGAGTTATACAAACCAGACCTAATTTTTGTTGAGGAGCAAGGTAGAGCTTGGGTTCCCACCTGGGTGGCCAAACTGTTCACACGTCTCCCAGCCTCACACCCCCCATTTATTGACTTTTAAACCCAGAAACATCCCCTTTATTTTACAACACCCTCCACCAAGCACGCCCAAGCCGCTGCTACCCCATCAAAAAAAGAAACACAAACACCATTTTAGTTAAAAAAAAAACTTCCTGCAATTAATTTCTGCCGTGGCCACCCACCACCTCAGAGTGGGTTGGGGTAGCGATGCCGGGAAAGCAGCCTGGGTTGGTTGGGTCGGGCAGGAAGCTGAGACAGAGAGAGAGAGGTGGTGTGAGCAATGGGCTGTACCCTAAAATGCTGATCTGCCATTATCAGGATACGACCACAAACATCCTCCCTGCATTTCGCTCATTCATCACACCCTCCCATCGCTGCCCTCCCACAATTGATTTACTTATAAAAAACCCTTATTCCCAGGACTGGTATCACCTTAACCCCACCCCCTGCCCAAAGTAGATCACCTGAAACATCACACCTCCCCGAAGTCAGGAGCCATCCCCAGCCCCATGCAGCCCCACCCCGCCAGGGAGATGCTCTCACCTGAGAGACCTGTGCAGGGTTGAAGAGAGGAATTGAAGCCAGTGGTGGGAGAGGTCCGGGGTAGCCGCTCTGGAAGGAGCAAAGAGGGAAAGTTAATACACACCCTGAGCAGAGAGGTGTCCTAGACACCCCTGTCACACACGGATACACTTCCCTCCTCTCCTCACCTGCTGTCCTGCTGACTGCCTTCCATCCTTCTCCCACGAGGCTTTCACCTCTGCAGACACCGGATTAACAGCAAAGGTACTTTCACCCTGCATTCCTCCTAGGGCCAGCAACGGAAAACAAAAGCCAACTTAACATTAAGAGGAGAAACTTGTAAAAGGCTGATGGGGGAGAGAGGTGAGGAGAATTGTGAGGTATTTACCAGGATTTCTGGAGAGAGGCTGAGCCAAAGGGTTTGTCCCAGCTGCGAGAGGGGCAATGGGTGGGGATGGTGACGTCCACTCCTGAAATCACATCCACCCGTTTAGAGCAGAGGCTCCTTGAGATGAGAGAAGACCTCTGCACCAGATACCACACCAGGCTTTGGGGTACCCATTCTGCACCTATCCTGCTGCAGAGGTACCCCATGAGCTGCAGGAAACACGGCTAAGGTGGGGCTACAGGGTCAGGGCAAGCAACTCTGGCCCAAAGCTAAACCAGCCTGAGAGTTCAAAATTAGGCAGGAGGCTGGACACCAAGCCTAGGTACAGTGTGCGGGGCCAAGGTCCATGGGCCACCTTCTGTTCTTCATCTCCTGCTAGTTTTAGAAGAATATCCCAACAATTTTTTGCTCTGGGACTGTAGGTCATTCTCTACCAGGAAGAAACTTCCAGGGGAGGTTCTCGCTGCAGGCCCCACCAT
Organism: Sylvia atricapilla; assembly: GCF_009819655.1. Taxonomy (NCBI): domain Eukaryota; kingdom Metazoa; phylum Chordata; class Aves; order Passeriformes; family Sylviidae; genus Sylvia; species Sylvia atricapilla. The sequence goes on from NC_089148.1 coordinate 8,462,003, forward strand.
CAGGGATGTGACGCTCTGAGGAGCTGGCTAGGTCTGGGATAACCACGCATGGCTGCTTCCCCCTCACTGCTGCACTTCCAATTAAAGAGCTTTTCCCTTCCCTGCATCTCCTAAAACCTGCCAGAGCAGTGCTGCTCACAGCTGCTGTGTTCTGCTCCAGTGGAGGGCAAGCGATCCCTGCGGAGTCTGCCAAGGGCTTGGATGACCTCATGGATCAAAGAGGCTTTATGAATTTACAGTTATTATTAATCAAGGATTCACTTCCAGGCTAAAAGAGCTCCCAGTCCTGCTCTGTCCCCACACAGAATGGCCACGGCCCCTGCACAAGGACAACAGGTGATGGGAAGATGTGTCACCCATTCTCACAGCTGCACCTTGCATGTCACCAGGAACAGGATGGCTTTTTGTCCCCTACCTGTGGTCCTGATGTGGGAGAGTCTGAGTCTGTCTCAGACTCAGCTTTGGGAGAAGCTTCCTTGGTGGGTTTCGATCGAAACCAGCCAAACCATCTGAATCCAGACCTCTGGGAAACGGAGGAAAAGAATGAAAATGGATAAGGGGTCCTCCAGGTGCCTGGTGGGAGTGGGGCACCATTTTTCCAGGGGCAGGGCTGGCATCAGGGACAGACAAGCTCAGTGCATGAGGCTCACGATGGCTCTGGCGTGCTCACCTTGTCCTCCTCTGGCTTTGTGGCCTGTGCATGCTCTTCAGCAGCGTCCTCATCAGCGCTGTCCCCGGAGGGCCGGCTGTCCCCCAGGGACACTGTGGAGGTCTCCGAGACAGTCCGACTCCTGCTCTGCAACTCCTCCTGCCATCACACATGGAAGCTGTTCCCACAGGAGCTGCACCAAGCGTGATCAGAGGCCCCTGGGACTGCTCCAGACCCAGATCAGTGGAAAGCATCCCTAGGGACCCCCACATGCCTTACACAGCAAGAGCACCCACAGCAGGGCATGGCTCTCACCCAAGAGAACAACTGCCACAATGACAGGGGGATTCCATGCGAGTTCAGTGCATGGAAGGATGGATCAACAACTGCCAGATCTAGCCAGGAAACTCAATGAGATGGTCTCCCTGGCCCCTCTGACTCACCTGCTCTGCAGGGAGGGCTGGCTGCACCTCTCCAGGGGACAGCCTGGCACCCCAGGACTTCCCAGCTTCTCCTGTGGAGCAGAGGGAAGGATACAGTCAAGGTTTGATCTGTGGAGCTATGGATTTACCCATCAGAGGTATTTCCAGAGCTTCTACCATGCCCCTCTCCTGAGCACAACCATCTACGTGGTGGCCAAGATGTCCCCCCAAGAGATGCAAAAGGCCATTCTGATCCCTGACCCTGCCACCACCAGGGAGTTAGTGGCAAAGCTGAACTGGTGCATCTCAAAGGCGACTTCTAAGGAAGAAATTCCTTGCTGTGAGGGTGGTAAAGCCCTGGCACAGGATGCCCAGAGAAGCTGTGGCTGCCCCATCTCTGGAAGTGTCCAAGGCCAGGTTGGATGGGGCCTGGTCTAGTGGAAGGTGTCCCTGCCCACAGCACTGGGCTGGAACTAGATGACCTTTAACATCCTTCCCCAACACAAACCATTCTGGGGTTGTGTGATTTTTGCAGCGAAATAAGGCTGCAGCACTTACCTGCTGGTGGCACTGGCTGTGGAAGGGGCTCAGCAAAATCCCCTCCCAGGGGGGCAGGTGTCTCTTGGCTGAGCACAGGGGACTGCAGGTCTCTCCCAGTGCTGGGCAGCGGCGCTGCCACAACCTGAGCAGGTGCTGGGGACCTGAGGGACATGTGCTCCTGGGAGCTCTGTCCCTGGGATGGCACAGGCTCAAACCACTGGTCATACTGGTAGCCATCACTCTGAGGAATCTCGTTGCCAGGCTCTTCATCTGCAAAAACACCCATACCTCAGGAGTTTACAATTCTTGTAATGTTTATAATTCTATTTGGCACAGATTTCTATTCTATTCTATTCTAGCACAGATTTCTCCCCTTTTCCATTACATATCAGCAGGAGCTGGGGGAGTGAGGAGACTCCAGGGACCAGGCAAGGGAGGAGGTACAACACAGCACAGCAACAGGAACTTTCCAGAGGTTTCAAGGAAGGTGGGCTGGAAAAGCCCGGAGGAAATTTTCTTTTTAAATCCTGGGAATGTGCCTGAGGTTATAAATGAATTCAGAAGGGGAATGCTATGGAAGCAAAAAGCCTGCAAGCAGCATGCACCAGCAGCTCAAAGGAGTCTAAGGTCTCCAGCCTTTTTCCCCACTCCTGCTGCACACCCTGAGCAGGAAAGATTCACCAGGTAGCCTTCATTCCTGTTCCACAGCAGCACCCACAGATGAATTCCTTGCTTTAGGCAGATTTATTCAGGCTTGGGATTTTTTTTGTTTGAAAGGCAAGTTGAGTGAGCAGGATTTGTTTTATTTAACACGTCCATTGGTCCCAGGTGTGTGTCCTGCTCATTCCAGCTCAGCAGCCTCCTGCCAGAAACACTGGGCACTGGGAAATTCCTCTCCCATTGCTGTGAGGCACAGCAGGCAGGACCTAGATCCCATAGGGAAGGATTAAGGCACTTCTTGATGCAGTGCTATCAAACCCTTTGCTTTGCTGCCAGCATCACCTCCAGCCCACTCAGGATTGGCTTCACACCCTTGAGCTGCTCCCACATGGCCTGAAGAGGCTCAAGATCCACAAGGAGGAGGATGGATGCTCAAACTTACGCTGCCTGGCAAGCTCAGCTGGAGCAAGTCAGGGAGAACCATGTGAATCTCAGCTTGGCACCTGATTTGGGCTTTGTCTTTCCAAGATGGATGGATTCAGCACCAAGCCAGCTTTCTCTGCATGCAGGTCCCTCAGGTGGAGGCTCTGGATGGCCTTCACATTGAAGAAAAGGGCCAAGCATAGGGAAGGTAAGCTGTGGAGACCACATGGAGCAGACCTGGCTGCTCAGAGAAGCCAAGCCAATGGGATGATCATACCTGCAACTTCCTTCCAGGGAAGGAAGATCATAGTCTCAGCCCTAACAGCAGCAGAAGGCAATCAGGATTGATGATCCTTTTTACTGCCTGGGAAAGCTCTTTGAAAAGGAATTTGGCAGCAGTAGGGAAAGCTGATAGGGAGAAACAGCTTGAAGGAATTAGTTGTGTTTCATCCTGTCCGCACCAGCCCCTGCTCTCCACAGTTCAGTGCCAGCATTCCCAGTAGAAAGCCAGATCCAAGGAGCAGGGGGCTGTGTAGGAGTGTCCTGCTGATGGAGGTGGATGGGAAGCAACACCTCCCCCTGACTTCTCCTCAATGGGACATCCCAGTGGATGCCTGCCCAGCTGGGAAAGAAAAGTCTCTCTGCTCTTCCCTTGACACCAGGGCATGGTTGTGTCCCTCATCTTGGTGTTTCTGAGCCCTCTGAGTGGGTTGGCACAGGAGGGGACTCTTGGAGTCACCGAAGGGTAAAGCAAAGGGATCAAAGAGGCAGCAGGGAAGGAGAAATGCTGGGTCTCCAGCAGCAGGCATCCTGCAGCCTGGCACACAGCAGGATGAGCTCCTTCCTGAATCTTTTGCTGTCTAAGTGTGAAATCTCTTTAGTTCAGCTCCATTTTGCACCCTGCACGGGAATGGGGCCGTCTCCCCTGAGGCTCAGCTGGGAGGCTCATCCAGCTCCCACCCCAAGCTCCTCTCCTCCCACGGCACCCACAGGGACCCCGAGGCTGTGGTAATTAGGCCCAATTACTCAGACTTTGTAGGAGGACACGAGCATCGAGCCCTCATTTTGCAGCCCATGCCTGAGGGATGCACCCAGGCAGGAGCAACCTTGGAGCTCTGGGGGGATGCAAGGAGTTGCTGCTGGTAAAAACTCCTGGGATTGGGAAGCTGCTTCCCAGCCCTTGGCAGCACAATTCCACACAGAGAGAGCCCACTGGGGAGCCCACAACCTGCTGCTTTGTTTTATTTACCTGCTGTTGGTAGAACAGCACAGGATGAGTCCAGCTGAGCGGGTGCCACCTCTGGAGGAAGATCATCTTCCACCTGCAGAGGGAAAATGCAGTAAAATGGATAGGGAAAAGGATGGCACGGGATAAAGGCTAGGGAAACCACAAAGCCAATGCAAAGGAAAGCACTTGTGGATGTGGATCTGGGGCTCACAGCCCACCCCAGGCTGCAGGAGATACCCACACCAGCACAGACACAGCTCTTTCCCAGTAAGTGAGAGGGGCTGCAGCGCCTCTGAGAGCAGGCAGGAGGGGAAATGAGACAGAGAAGGCCACAAAACCAAAAGCAGATGTGAAATCTGAATGAAGAGCATTAATCCAAGCACCGGGCCATAGTTAAAAGACCCAAGAGTACACCCACAAGGTAACACCCCACAAGTGACCCCTGCAAATGTCCTTCCTGCAAAGAGAGACCATCACTCACCCACCAGCCCCTGCCTGCCCTCCTTGAGCCAAAACAAGGAGAGTTTTGCCCTGTGGTGAAGCTCTGCAGCCCTCAGGCATTGCAAGCCCCTTGCTCCCACTGAATCTGCAGGTCCCAGAGCAGACACCACCACATCTCACGGCCCACAAGCCAAAGAAGAACAACTTCTGAACCTCCATCCCCTCAGATTCAGGGGAGAGGAGGAGGGTGCAGACAAACCACAATACAGAGCAGCTGTCCACTGCATCCTGGCCCCTCCTTACCTCCCACTCCCGGCAGCAGGCTCGGAGCTGCTCCAGCCAGTCGGGCTCCAGCTCCTGGTCCTGTTCTGGCATCTCCAGGAGCAGAGGGTCAGAGAGCTTCAGCCGCTCGGCCAGCTGCAGGCCAGGGGACAGCAGGGATCGTCACACGTGTCAGATCCACAGGGATCTGTCACACGTGGCTGGGCACATGGGCTCAGGAAAACAGCATCATTTTGTAAAAGGGGGGAAAAATAACACCAGCCTCTCATGCAGGATTTATTCCCTCTCCCACACCACCTCAGGGGGCTGGCCCATCCCATGCCCCACAGCCTCAGCAGGGCTGGCTCAGCCCCTCCACAGAGATGCCAAAATACTGTGTCAAAGATGCTCCTCGCATCAAAGAGACTATCACCATCCTTTTTCCCCCACTGAGGAAAAATGAGTGATTTAATTATTTAATCCCCCCTAACAGCCGTCCTGGAGCACTGGCAGGTTTGCAGGACACCCCACCAGGAGCCCTGGAAAAAGCCCAGCTCCCAGGACAGTTCATCAGCTCCTCACCTAGCCCATGAGGATGGATGGGAGCTGGTGTTTGATCTGTATTTACAAATCTCTGAGATTTCACAGCCTCACAGGCTTGTCCTGATGCTTGATGTCCTTAGAGCTAAAGAGTGTTTTCTTAATATCTAAGTGAAATCTTCCCTACTGCAAATTAAGCCACTCCATCCCTACTCCCATGGAATCTGTGAGAGAAGCCAGGCAGCATCCCCCACGAGCAGTCTCCTGCATGCTGGAGGGCTGTTATCACATCCCTCATACCCCTCTCTCCCCCACCATATCTTTCATAGAAGAAATAACCCTCAGCCCTTCTCCAGAGGTCATTTTCCCCTCAATCTCTTATCACCCCTGCTCTCCACTCTCACGCTCACTCCAATTTAGCCCTGTCTCCACATGCAGCAGTGCAAACAGGCCCCAGCCAAGACCCCTGAGACCCCAGCACGGGGAGATTATCACCTCCTTGTCTCAGATATGCCAGCTGTACTCTCACAACCCAGAATAACACTGTAACATTGGTGAGTTGATTTTTTTTTTTCCTTTGTAACAGCATCCTGTTATGCTGCTGCTCAGTATTTTTTCCATGTTCCACTATCTCCCCCAGGTCCCTCTCTGCAGTATTGCTGCTGTATGTTTAATTTCTCCTGCAGAAGAGGGGTCTGTGCTGCCCTGGCTGCAGCCATGTCAGTGACATGGGGCTCCAGCTCTATCAATGGGACAGAGCCAGAGGCTCTTCTGGGGTGACCCAGGAGTCCAAGGTGAGATGTAGGGCTCCCTGCAGAGCTAAGTCCCTCTCTGAAGGAGTTGTTTAAACAAGGATCCAGTTTTAAGACAGCTGGGTGAGGGGAGATGGCACTCAAAGCACTGCTCTTCATCCACATCTTTACTGAATTTTCTCTCGCTGGTATCAGCTCACCAGCACCCTGATCTAGTGTGAGGTGTCCCCCATGGCAGGGGAGTTGGAACTAGATTATCTCTAAGGTCCTTTCCAACCCAAACCATTCTAGGATTCTTGGGAATTTCTCAAGTTTCCCCAGGCTACTTCATGCTCCCTTACCTTCAATGTTTTGCTACAAGGCTGCCACCTTGAGGGCCACCAAAAGCCACCCAGAGGTTGACTTTGCAACACAGCCACCCTCCACAGCCACACAAGACTAAGTATTCCTTCCCTGCACCAGTGTCCAGCAGGCATTTTGTTTCTATTCCTGAACTTTAAATAAACAAACTCTAAACCAGCACAAAACACACTTGCCAGCTCTGTGAGTTTACAGCAAGGACAGGATCTGCACAGCTGGACCCCAGCTTGGGACTGGGGACGAGAGCAAAGTAACCCAGCAGCCAGCCAGGAGCCTGCAGTGCCTACAGACCCACTGTCCCATCTCTTTACAAACACACCTAGGCTCATACCTAAATCAATCACAGGAAAAAGGAAATTATGAGCATGATTACTCCTAAACGGGGGGAATGTTTAATCCAAAAGCTAATGTGCACTTTGATCCAGTATTAATGAACCAGCACCTGGTTGTATATCGTCCCCAGCTTCAAAAGAGGGGAAGTCTTAATCAAACACTAATGTGTATCATAATTTGTAACACAGTCTAGAACATCAAAGACAAGAGCATCTACGAATGCACTAGTTTTTCAGATGAAAGTGTTTTCTCCCAGGAGAAGCATTATCCCCAGCAGAAGGGCAGATCTGAGAGGCTGTTAGACAGTAAATAGACTTCAATGATGGGGTGAGGAAGCAGTGCCAGCCAAATTTTGTGTGAATTCAGCAGCACCCACTTCACACAAGCATCTTTCTGCCCCTCACCTCACAACATCATGACTTTAGCACCTTTCATAGAATGGTTTTTAGAAGGGACCTTAAAGTTCATCTTGTTCCAACCCCCCTGCCATTTGCAGGGACACCTTCCGCTTGACCAGGTTGCTCAAAGCCCCATCCAAGCTGATCCTAAAGGCTGGAGGAAGGTGACAAACACTGCCCTGGTCTTGTGAGAGCCCCACCTTCCTGGGGGACCTGAGACACTCGGCCTTGCCCCTCTCTGCCCCTGCCCAGGAAGTGGAGGGGCTGCACTTGGTGCTACAAGTTGGGCCATGCTCTCTCTCAGCGTCACCCCAGAAAACACCCCTCAGAGGTAAAGAGAATTTTAGAAGTTGTGCTGGAGGAGAAATGTGCACTTAGACTTCACTTCTTAAGTCTGTGACATTTAGAAGTTCAGAAAACCCCTCCAGACTCAAAAACATCCTTTGTTTCCAAATAACTCTGCTCTTACTTGGCAGCAAACATAATAGCTTTGTTTTCTACCCTAAATCCACGGAGTTTAGAAACCCTGTGGAAGCGTTGGCTTTGCTGCACTTGGCAGCAAACCCTGGGGGGCTGCTCAGAGCTGTCAACCACTCCCACCCCAGCAGGTCCTGAGTGGGTGTCACACCCTGGTGGGGATGCAGGATGTAAATACATAATATATGGTTGGCTTTTTGCAAAACTGAAATGAATACTATATGTGTTATGTTAGAAAGTTACATTGTATTAATATAGTGTGTTATAAATGCATATTGTAAAGTTAGCTTCTTGCAAATATTGAGGTGAATGCTATATGTATGAAAATATAGGTTTTATTTCTGCTATTAGGAAAACTTATACATGGTAGTGGGATAGCTAATATGTAGTTATGCTTGTAACTGAACAGGCTGTTTGGTTAAAATAACATATGATGGGGACTCTGCTGCTGACATGCCAATTGTCAACACCAACTGTGGAAGTTGGGGACCAAGGCCCAAGCTGAAGGTAATAACAAAAACACAGCCAAGAAACACACATGCTCTAAAAAGGCAGACCCAAAGAAGAACCACGCTAAACAGCTCCTGAAATATAGAAACTAGTTTGTGGAAAAGTTTAAATATGCAACAGGCTAATGCAATAGAAAGAGTATTTTAAAAAAATTCTCCGAAATAGCAGGCTGTGCACTTGGCTGAATGCCAACTCACCCAGCCTAGTCGTACTTTGCTTTTTTTTTTTCCTATCTCCTAATTGTCTTATTTTTTTATTAAACCTGTTTCTTAAAATTCAGCAAGAAGGTGAGGCTGTTTTTCCCCACAGGAGGAGCAGACTCACCCTCACCAGCTGCCGGGCCAGGGCGGGGTGCGCGGCGGGGTCCCGGCGCAGCAGCGCCGTGCAGATGTGCTCACAGTACTGCAGGGCCTGGGCTGGCAGCCCGTGGTCAGCCAGGCGGGAGGCGTAGAGCAGCTTGTACACCTGGGGACAGGGAAGCAGAGCAGCCACAGGTATGGAGCAAGGGAGATGGACAAGTGTGTGGGTGCCCTGCGCCACGACACACCACCCCAGTGTGACTCGTGCGCACCTCAGACCCTGCACCCAGAGGTCACTTGCAATTTGGGGCCACTTCCACCCATCCCCGTGGAGACATCCAGCCCCCCTTCCCTTGAACCAGGCAGGGAGGAGCTTCATAGAATCCTACAATGGTTTGGGTTGGAAGGGACATTAGGGCTTATGTAGTTCCAGCCCCCTGCCACAGCCAGGGATGCCTCCCACTAGACCAGGTCGCTCCAAGCCCCAGCCAGACTTGGCCTTAAACACTTCCACGGATGTATCCATCCAAATCCATGGTGCCCAAGGCAGCAACAGCTGGGTGCTGCTTTGCGATAGGAAAAGCTGACCCAGAGAGCAGGAAGTCAATGAGAGCTCAGGAAGCACTGATCACACTGTGTATCCCAAAATCTGCCCTGTGTGAGTCCCTTGGCCAAGGCAACTTCCCCATCATTCCCAAAGCCCAGTAAGGGGACAAGCCTCAGGAACAGCTTGAATTCCATGCTCCAGGGAGATGGGTGCACATTTTGGGGTAAGTCTGAGCTCCTGCACAAGATGTAGTTGAGCATATCCCCTACCTGGAAGGGGAGCAGGAAGGATTCGGGCTGGTGTAGCTGCTGGCAGTACTCAAAGATTTCCATCCTCTGGATGGCCTCTGTCCGAGCAAACTGGGAAAACGCCTGGCTGCAGAGGAGATGGGCGGGGTCAGCGACCTCTCTCCCCAAACAGCCCCACACAGAGCGCCCATTAGCAGCAGGAAAACCCTCAACCAGAGACTGCTTTTGCATAAAAGTGAGATCCCAGGGATGGGGAAAACATGGGACATGTTACTGTGGCAAGACCCCCAGCCTCCAGTGCTTGCTCACCGGTGGCTGCTGCCCAGCAGGGCCATGCGATCTGCCTTTGCTCCAAAGTAACCAAATGGAATATCTGCCATCAGGTAGCAGAAATGAGCTGCTTCGACTGCTCCCTTGCTGGCTGGATGGGAGGAAAAAGACAATTAGTCCTGAGACATCACCACATGGTCAGCTTTGCTTTGGAGGCTCTCAAGCTCATGCAAAAAATGCAAACCCAACTGCCTTGCCTTCCTGTCCATGCAGACCCTGGTTCCTCCCTTGTCCTTGTTTTTTGCCTGTTTTACCCAGTTGCTGCTTTTTGTTTCAGGAGGTTTCAGTTCAATGGTAGAACTGGGTGAGCCCAAGCAGGGGCAGCTCCTACTCTTGCAGGGTGCCAGCACTGGGAGCAAGGCTCAGTCCCTGCAGTTACCTCCACCTTCCCTGGGCCCCCAACTGCTCCAGGTGCCTCCACAAGAGCAGCTAATGGAGGTGCCTGGGCCCGATGCATCTGAGGATCTATGGGCATCTCACCCCTTCCACCACACAGGCACAACCATCTCAGTGTGGACATGCACAGTGACATTGCAGTGCCCCTGTTACAGCTGCTCCCACTGATCCCAGCTCACCCAAAGTGTCTCCCATGGTGACAATGGCTCGGTGGTTCAGCTCTGTGTCTCCAACCTTGTTGGACAACATCACAGCCAGGTGGGGCCTCCAGTCACCCCACGTGGCATCCCCGCAGCACTAGGGGGAGAGGAGGAGAGCAAAGGTGAGCAGAGATGGTCACCAGAAGGTGAGTGTCACAGGCAGGTGACAGCACAGGGGAACACATGCCAGGGCTAGCCTCGAGCTGACAGACCAGTGCTGCCTGAGGGATCCTTCCCGACATGAGCTGGAAGAGGGTCTGCAGTGGGTCGTTGGTGGCCAGTGTGCTGGTGAACCTGTGAGGAGACAGCAGACAAGGGCTGCACCCCAGGACCCCAAACCTTCATTCACCTCCCAGGGCACATCCCAAATGCCCCAGGAAACTGAGGGGTTTCCTCACGTCTTGAGGGGTTTCCCAGAGCTTCCAAGGCACCTTCTTGACCAACTCTTCTTCCATAGGCAGGGACACTTTCTGCTAGACCAGGGTGCTTCAAGCCCAGTCCAGCCTGGCCTTGGACAATACCAGAGAGGGGGCAGCCACAGCTTCTCTGGACAACCTATGCCAGGGCCTCACCACCCTCAGAGGGAAGAATTTTCTTTCTAATATCTAATCTGAATCTACCCTCCTTCAGCTCAAGCCATTCCTCCCTATCCTATCACTCCATGTCCTTGTAAATAGGAGACAGAGAGGATCACCAGCCTCTGGGGATGATGATCTGTATTACCTTCAGAGAAGTCAGGTCTCCAGGACAACACTGCATAAAACCTCCTTAAAAGGATTTGAGTTCCACAAGACAGAAAATTTCTGCTTAACTCTCCCTGAAGGGATCAACCCAATCCAGACTAAGTACATTAAATTCCACCAGAAAATGCTCATATGAGTGGGATGAACAGCTGGGACTTGACTGGATCACAGTGAAGATGGCTCAGCTCCCCCTGCACCTTGGCTGTCTTTGCTAGGACACCATGGGCAAAGCCAAAGACTCAGAATAAACGAACCCTCCATCTCCAGGGAATGGCTTTTCTCCTGCTTTCCAGCCTCCCACTTGGTTTCTCCTGAAAGATTTGGGCCTATCTGGATGGATGCCCTCTGTCCCCTTTGCCCCCTCTGCAAAGGCTCCAGTTGGAATCAGTGCTCTTTTCAGGGGCATTGGGGCCCTGGGGGGGCACTGAAGGGATAGCAGGCTTGGAAAGCCAGCCATGGAACATCATACCTTGCTTTAGCTTCTCTAACTTACCCAGTGAGGACCCAGCTGTACGTCCGAGTGTCCATCTTGCTAGAGAGGAACAGGGCATGGCCCCACAGCTGGTTTCTCATGGCCCAGACCAGAGCTTCCTGCATTTGAGGGGGATAAGAAATACGGTTAGCACAAACTCTGCTTGCCCCCCTCCTCTGCTCCCCCAGATCAGAGTTCCAATAACTGCTCTGGCTTTAATTAGCATCCTCCAAAAATCTCTTCCATTTTCAAATCTCTTCCAGGTCGCTTTGTCTCTCCACCTTGAAACTTTACAAGAACTTGGACCTTTGAAGCAATGTTGTGTCCCTTAGATTTCCAGGTCTGTGCTGCCTGTTAGCTCTCAATGCTGTGGGATCCCAGTCTGGGCACCCAAACTGCAACCCTCCTCTCTTCTCCTTGTGCCTTGGGAATCCTGTGAGATCACATAGCTGCAGATGGGTTTGGAACAAGGAGACCTTTAGGGTCCTTTCCAAAGCAAACCATTCTAGGACTCTTTGAACCTAAATGTGGTAGAAGGGTTGGTAAAAGCCTCTGCATCTCCTCTTCACTGGGGTCCCCCATCCCAGTTCCCAGTGGAGGGAAATCACTGCCATAAGCCCTGTTGTACAAACAGCTTGGAGGGTTACAGACCCTCCCACAAATCACTTCTCAACCACCCTTCCCTTTAAAACCTGTCTGAAGAGGCTAACAGCTCCGAGAAAGAAAAAAAAAGCCTTCAGCCCCACATCCTGGCTCCCACTCACCACTTACTTTCTTCCTGCCGTAGTAGAGGAGCTTGGTGAACTTCTCCACGATCTGTGCCTGTGTCTCCACGACAGGAGGGACCTCCCCAGTGATGAGGTCCAGCGTGCCTGGCGGGCGCGGCACCCACTCGTCCTCAGCCAGGCCTGTCAGGCTGGCCGCAGGCTCCTGCCTCCTGTACTTGTCCTGGCGCCTGCAGTCCTGCAGCAGCAGCTCGGCTGCATCCGAGCCCACCATGGACTGGGGGAGAGGGAAGGAATCAGGCACTCCTTCCTTGAGGAGTGCTGCCCCAGGAGCAAAGGCTGACAGCACTTTCAGTCTGCACCCTTCTTACACCGGTATCCTCGTCCCGGTGCATCCCCCCAGCAAGACCAGTTGGTTTGGCCACCACACGGGTTTGGAAGGAAAAGGACTCAGCACAATAAGCAAGATCTTCACAACACTCCCTCTGATGATCTTATCCACCTGCTTCCAACAAGCAGCTACAGACTGGATAGGGTGGATTTCAGTGGATTAAGGGAATGGCCCGCTTTTAAGGGTAAATGCTGGCTCCTTGATGAAGGTGGCACCAGCCCCCTTCATTGGGCTGTTGATAGTTTACAAGGACAAAAGTAATCATGGAGGAGGATTTGTTCAAATATCCAGGCAGCATCAAACAGAGGGATAGTAGTATGGAAATCAGATCCTCTTAAGATACACCCCTTCCCCCCAAAAACAGCAACTGGATCAAGAGGCACTGAAGGGACATTTTTGTCACATTTCCAAAATCAAAAGGGTCGCCCTCTTCCATGGGATACCTACCCCATTCTGCCGGCAGAGGAGCACCAGGAGTTTCCAGAGGAGAGAGGAATCTCTGCCCCTCTGTGTTGAGAGATCACAGCCTGTTATCTTCTGCTGGCAAAATGTCATCACGTCCACCTTGTGCAGATCTTCCCTGCAGCAGCAGAAAGAAGCATCAAAGCAACCCAAGGCAAAGCAATCTGGGGCATCATTCAGGCTCAGTCCCCAGTTTCGCTGATGGGGAAGCCAAAGATTCCAAGCAAGAGCTGGAGGAAAGAAGATCCTCTGTACCAATGACTACTTTAAAGTTCAAACACACTGCAATTTATTTTGACTCTTAGCAGATCTCTGTGTTTCAGGGATGCAAAGTACATTTCAAACCCACTCTTTGCCCTCCCGATAATATTTTCCTCCATCCATCTGCAAAGAAACAGTTTGGATTTGCTGTGCTGCCATTACACCCATGGATGTCCAAGGCTGCAGAAGCACAATCTGGTGTGGAGGCGGTGTGGAGGCAGAGTGGAGGGTCACTCGTGTGACCACAGAAACCCCTTGGGACTGAAACAGAAACCCTTAAGCTACATGCAGGCCAGGCAGAAGTGCTGCCATACAATAAAATAACCACACAGTTAGAAAGAAAGAGTGGATGAGAAAGGAGAGAGAAACTGCAGGTGGAGATGTTGATCCTGACTCAGTTATTCCAACATATTATATGGAGATTCCCGATGAATCCTTTGGCACAAGTGGTAACTCAGAATCATAGAATGGTCTGGGGGTTCAAAGCAAGCTAAAAGCACATCTAGAGTTTCACCAGACCAAGCGTCTCTCCAGACCAAGCCCTGTTCAGTTTGGCCTTGAACACTTTAAGGGATGGGACATCCACTGCTTCTCTGGGCAGCCTGAGACCTTGCTACTCTCACAGGGAAGAATTTCTTCTGTACATCTAATGTAAAGTTCCCCTCTTTCAATTTGCACTCTTTCCCCTTTGTCCTGTCTCTACAGTTCCTGACAATGAGACTCTCTGACTTCCATTTCAGATACTGGAAGATGCTGTGATGTCTCCACACAACCTTCTCTTCTCCAGCCCCAACTTCTTCAGCCTGTCTCCATAGAGAGGTTGCACCAGCCCCTTTATCCTCCAACAGTTCCACATCTTTCTTATGCTGGTGGCACCAGAACTGTTTGCAGCACTCCAGGTGGGTCTCACAAGAGCAGAGAACAGGGTGCCTCTGGATCTTCCACCCAGCTTCTGTGTATACACAGCTCTCCTGCTCAGAAAATACTTTTCTCTCCCTGCTTTGGTTAGGAGTGGCCAGAAATAGAGGCAACCTGATACAACAGCCTGATTCATCCCCAGGTTCACAGTGGACGAAGGGACATACTGGCTTTGACCCTGCTGTGGCTCAGCCATCTCAGGGGACAAAAATCTATGGAAAAGTTAAGCCACAGGTTGACCCAGGGTTTTAGACATTCAAAGAAACAACAAAAAAAAATCATTTTTCTGAGACAAAATGATTATAAAATAAGGTCAGATGTACAAACCACACTAAACCCACATCCCATGAATATTCAAAAAAACCAGGTCCCACAATCCAAACCAACCCACACTGAATCAAAGGGGCTGGGCTCCCATCCTGAACTTAGACATGGCCTTTGCAGATAACTCAAAACCACAGGGACCCTTCAAGTCTGCCTTGAGCTCCCGTCTCCTCACAAAGGAGACAGCTGGGAGGACACAGTTCCTGGACCTGCCTGTGCTGCCATACCTGGCCAGGGGCCCAGGGAAGGCTTGCAGCTCCTCCAGCTCTTCTGTGCCATGAAGGATCGTCTGAAAAACAAAAGTAAATTCAGCAGCTGGACTCCAGCAATCAGACCAGCCCCAGCTGGGCTACTGGAAAGCCAGTGCCTTGGCCATGGATTCAACAGTGCCAAGGAACCCTGTGCTGTCTTAAGGTAACCACAGAGCACAGACTCTGAGCTGCCACATGGACTCTGGTACTAAGGCCCAGTAAAGAAATGTCTGCTGAGATGGCATCTGCCTCCTTCTGGAGGTAAAATAGGAGACTGGAATGCTGTGGGGTAGATTTGGAGCATGAACAAGGCCCCTGTATTGGAGCACCTCAGGAAGATGAGTGGAGTTGTCCTTTAGAGAGGTACAAACCACACCTGTCCCCACAAGAAGGGATCACTCTGAGCAGATCACAGGTACCAAGGGTTACAGAGCTGAGGGCTGAAAGCATCACCCAAGCACAGGCTGGCACAATGGAGACTCAGAAGTCCATGTGGGATGGACTGAAGATGGGAGCAAGGCATGGGAAGGCTGCTGAGGAGGCTGCTTGGGTTATGAACAATGTTTGCATCCCTCAGGGCAAGAGGAGCCAGTCCAGGGAGGGGACAGGGGGCCTGGAGGGCCAGCTGTGTCCTACCTCCAGGCTGTGCAGCTCGACACGGGCTAGCTGTCCCTCAGCAGGGTGGTGGGGACACACCAGCACCAGGTGGCCCCCAGCTCCAAAGCACAGTGCTGTATGCAGCTGTGGGAACTTGAGGGGGACGGCTGGGGTTGAGATGGACACCCCTGCAAGGACACAAAGGCCACTGTGAGCCACTCACACTGATCACACACCACATCCACCATGGAGGACTTGACCAAGTCCCAATCTTGTCCCCCAACTTAAGTAGCCCTCCACTGACCCCTCTATGCAAGCATTGTCCCCCAAAGCAGCAGATGTGCACAGCAACTCCTACACCTACCCAGGCAGAGCCCCCAGACCATTCACCCACCCTGCAGCCCCCCCATGCCTTGTGCCTGCACAACCTCCCCCAGGAGAGGACCAAGCTGAGAGACAGCCAATATCCTACCACCAGCCACGTATTGCCTTGCTTTCCCCTTGTCAGAGCCTCCCCATTTCACCTCACCTGTTTGTCCCTCATTCCAGGACCCTGGAGGCACAGGGTCATAGCTGTCAGCACCATCAGGGATGTACTGGCTGAGCTCATGGCTGCTGGAGCTGAGTCCTGACTCATGGTACTGCAGGAGCAGACTGGGCTGGCCTGAGGGCTGCAAGGAAGGAGGAACACACCAACCTGGCTCAAAAACTAGAGACACTGCTGATTTCCTGCCCCAGGCAGTGGGACAGGCTCTGCTGCTCCAGGAAAGTGCCCAGCAGGAACAGCACAGCCAGTTCCTATCCGAGCAGCTCATGCCCTATGCCAGCTTGCGTTCACCCAACACCTTAGAAAAATAATTTACATTACTACAGCCCCAGCTGTAGCCTGACAGCTTTCCTAGTCCTAACACGAGCTCCTCACCACAGACAAGGAGATGGGGCTTGGAAACCCAGAAAAACATCACCCAGAAACAAAATCACCAGAGCAGCTTTGATCTTTTAATTTTCTCCTGGCAAAACCCAGCAGCCAGGACACAAGTGTGACGGAGCATGACTCAGTGGACAGAGCTGACAATGACAAACAGCTGTCAGCTACCTAAAAAGGATCAAATAATGGAATCATTAAGGTTGGAAAAGCCCTCTAAGACTGAGTCCTGCCATTAATCCAGCACTGCCATGTTCACCACTAAACCATGTCCCCAGCTGCCATATCTACGTATCTTTAAAATCTCATCAGGGTTGGTGCCTCTATTACCTCCCTGGGCAGCCTATGCCAGGTTTGACAACCCTTTTGTTGAAGAAATTTTTCCTAGGGTCCAACCTAAACCTTCCCTGGCACAACTTAAGGCTGTTTTCTCATGTTCTGTCACTTGTTATGTGGGAGAGAAGCCTGATCCCCACCTGGCTCCAACCTCCTTTCAGGGAGTTGTAGAGAGTGACAAGGTCACCCCTGAGCCTCCTTTTCTCCAGGCTGAGCCCCCACTGTCCTCCCAGGGCCTCCCTCTCTTCATCAGGCTTGTGCTCCAGACTCTCCTCCAGCAGACCATCCCACTGAGCCTGGGTTTCTGTCCTGCTCCTGGGCTGAACATACAGCCCTGCACCTGGGGGAATGACAGCCCAGCAGATGGAGAGATCAACACTAAAAACCCACTGTCATAATCCCCAGGGACTGTCAGGCACCGAGTGTAACACAGCCAAGGGGCCCTTTTCTCAGCTGGAGGGGGACACATGGATTGTTCCCAAATCTGAGAGATTCTAGTCCTCCACCCCTGCCCATCTTGAGGTTACCTCTTTGGGCTGGCCAGCAGCCTCTCCTGAATCACTGCTGAGGGTTCCTTCCCCTGTCCCTTCCCTCCTGGCAGTGGAGGTGTAGCTCTCCTCACAGGAGCTGTGGGTCTGTGTCCTGCAGGTGGGAGCAAAGGGAGACACGCTGAAGGTCTGAGGTTTTTGAACCACCCACAAACCTGCTAATTTTGCAGCAGATGGTTTCACAAGGTTGCACAGACTCTCAAGCTTTACCTGTCCTGCCCTGGGGGGCCAGTGGCCAGGTTGGGGTGGTAGCCCCTGTAGTAGTGCTGGTCCCGGTAACTCTTGCCATAAGACTCCCCCTGTCTCAGGTCTAGAGAGAATCAAGATTCAGCGTTATCCCTCCTGAGTAACCATGAAGTTGCAAAAGAAAGACGAAGAGTCAGGCAATTTGCCATGCCCACTCAGTTTGCTTCCAAACAATCCCAACACATAGATATGATAATGCCTTGTACACATTTGCCAACACAACACTGATGTCCTTTTCTCTTTACTCTCTCCTCTTCCTTTCAGACCAGAAACAACAAAGAAGAGGCCCTGGCCATCCTGATCACACAGCACCATCAAACTCAGGCTGGAACCAGGAATGACACAGGTTTTTAGCTGTGGTGATGAAGATCAAACATCCCTTGGGTGCACCTAGCTCCTGTTCACATTTCCTAAATGCAAACAGGGAGTCAGTGCTGCACAGAGCACCACCACCCAGGGATGTGGGCAGGACAGAGCCCTGGGTATGTGCAAGCCTTGGGAGAAGAACCCATTCTGGAGAAAGCATCACTCCTCCTGCAAGCTCCCTCCATCCCCAGCCCCAAAGGATAAGCCCGTACCTCTGTCATCCTGCCACGCTGCTGGCTGCCACTGGTGGCTTTGGTAGGGGTAGCCATCCCTGTAGCCAGCTGCAGGATACTGCCAGTGGGGGTCTTCATGCCCCTGCCTGGAAAACAACACAACCTACTGTGGTAATGTATTTGTATAACAGGCCATTTTGATGCACTAGCCAAAGTGGTTGTGAGTAATATTATCAAACCACTTGCAGTTTTGTTGTTAGAGCTTTTGGGAATTTATCAAGGTTACTGAGAAAACTACAGGATCAAAAAATAAGAAGAGACCCTGAGAAAATATCTGCAAAAAATGTAAAGCCTAGACGGGAAGCACAGCGTGAAGATGGACGCTTGACCAATTGGATGCCCTGAAGGACGTGTGCCTGCCTCATGAAGAAGCAGCTCAGCCAACCCAGAGATGTGTGCCCATGTGGACAGTAGACCAAGAATCTGTATCTGGCATGTAATATAAATAATAAACAGCTTCTGTTGGTATCATATTGGTTCTGTTATTCAGTGGCCCATTTCCCCCTACAACCTACTGATCTGGGGAAAAAAAGGTTTCAGGGTCACATCTAGGGTCGCTCCTGCTTGGGACCTTCGGAGCCAGAAAAGGTGATGGAAATAAGGCGAGGTCCCCTGCTCCGGTGGCAGGGCCAGAAACTGGTCCAGCATCACACCTGAAAGGAGCAGGAGGACATTTGAATGCTTTGACATCCTCACCTATGAGAAATCTGTGCACTGCAGTTTCAGGTGATGCCCAGTTTTGCAGAATCCAAGAACAGTTTGGGTTTGAAAGGACCTTTAATGGTTGTCTCATTTCAACACCTGTCCCATAGGCAGGGACATCTTCCACTAGACTAGGGTGCTCCAAGCCCTGTCTAACCTGGCTTTGAACACTTCCAGGGATCCAGGGGCAGCCACAGCTTCTCCTGGTAACCTGTGCCAGAACCTCACCACCCTCAGAGAGAAAATTTACTTCCTAATATCCCATCTGCATCATACAACCTCAGCACAAACCCCCACGTACCGACTCCATAATTCACTGAGGGTAATAACTCAGGCAAATCAACCCAGATTTGCTGGAAGCTCTTTCTCAGCACTGAGAGCATCCTCTAGCCCACATTTTATCTGTCCACTCTCCACTGTTTCAGCAGCTGAGCTTGCAGGCTGCTTCTTGCTCCTATATTACCGCTTGTATTTTTATTGTTCACCTCGCACTTAGGAGAAAAGAACTGCATTTAATCAAATCTGTAAGAAAAATGCACCTTGGGGCTGAGACGCAGCTTGTCAAACAGCAACCACAGAAGCCACAGTTTTAAGAAGAAATCAGAGCTGCAGATGCAACGCAGCCTTAAATATAAGAGTCATGGGGCTGCTTGAACAGCTGGACATCACCTACTGCCATGCTGCCCCCCTATGCAGCCACAAGGGCAGTGAAACGGGCAATTCTTATTTTAAGAAGGTTTCCACGCAGAGGGATCAGAGGGGTCTCACCTGGAGTAGGGCCGGCTGAGGTAGCTGCTGTCAGGGCGCTCCGCTCGGGAAGGCGGCCGGCGGCTGTCACCGCGGGGGTGGTGGCCGTCCTCCCGGGGGTGAGCAGGGAGGTGGCTCCCGTGCCAGGAGCCGGGCCGGGGAGCCTGCCCCGCGGGCAGGAGGTGCCGCCGGAGCGGTGCCGGGGGGCCGGGGTGCCCCTCTGCCCATGAGCTCCGGGCTGCCGGCCTCTCCCGGGGCTGGGGCGGCTGGCCAGGGGCCCAGGGCTCCATCACGAGCTTGCCAGCAAAATCTTCTCTGCTTTTAAGCCCCAAATGGCTCTAGTGGTCTGCAAATGAGAAGTCACAGTGTGCTTGATGAGCAGCTTTTCAACCCCCTCAAAGCCCCCTTGGAAGCCCGTGCCAGCTACTCTCTGCTTTTCGGGAGCATCATGGAAACCCAGGATCCTTTCCAAAAAGCCCAGAGGCAAGTAAGGCTCATGTCTACATCTTCCTTCACTTGAAGCTCCCCTTAAAACGCCAGGATGAAATGGTCTGCCTTTGAAAGCAACAGACATCCATCTCTTCCCAGAACAAGAATCTCAGAATGGTTTAAAAATCATCTAATTCCAACCCCCTGCCATGGGCAGGGACACCTTCCATTAGACCAGTTTGCCCAAAGCCCCATCCAACCTGATGCTGAACAGTTTCAGAGATGAGGAGTTTCTCTGGGCAACCTGTGCCAGGGCCTCGCCACCCTCACAGGAAAGAATTTCTTCCCAATACCTAATCTAAATCTCTCCTCTTTCTGTTTAAAATCATCACCCCTTGCCCTACATGCCTTGCTATAAAATTTGTCCTTATCTTAAAAAGCCGTCTTATACCCAGGTGGGATCCTCCTGCACTCCCAGCTGCAAAGCACCAGCACTCACAGCCCTGTCAAGCTGTGAGAGGGTGAGAAATCGCCCACACCTCTGTGACACAGGAGGGAAACCCCTTTTGATATGCAGTAAGGGAGCGGACATTGGCAAGGCTTTGGGCAGGAGATTTGCTTAAAGAAATGAGTAAGCAGGGAGAAACGGAAGTTTGTTCTTGTGAGCTATGGGATAGGGTGGAAACAGGGATTTCGTCCTGCCTTTCAGCTCCTGCAAGAATTCCAAGCAGGCACCAGGTTTGGTTATAGCAGTCCCACGCAGAAGAGGAAATCCTGAGGAGAGCCCAGGGTGGCACATGGATGAAGCCCCAGCTGCCAGGGGCTTGTCACCCTCAAGCCCACCACGTCTCCTCTAGCAGCATCAGTACCCAAAATGCCCCCACCTCTTCAGGCCTCCCCAACGCAGAGAGATGGCCAGATGCTGTCTGAAGCCCTCCTCACTCCTCCGCCTCAAAGCTTAAGGCACTTTGGGGTAATTTCAGGATTGGAAGACACACAGGTCTGAAGAGAGGTGGCTCAGTTGGTGGCTTTCTAGGTGACATCCAGGCAAACCCTTGCCCTAAACAGCCCCCAGCCACATACATCCAGGTACCCATTATTTCAGTCCCACCAAGGGCCCACCCCGATTTCTGGCCAGGGGTTCCCACCACCATCCTCCCCCCACAGCAGCTGCACACACCTGCTCAGAGGCTGCCGGGGCCCTTCCTCTGCTCCCTGTTGCCACTTCCAAAGTCCACTTCCACATGGGCCAGTGGGCAAAGGGCAGCTCTGCTCCTCTGCTCCTCCGCCCCGCGCCGGCCGCTCGCTCCGCTCCCAGGGGATTCCCGCTGCTCTTTGCATCCTGAGGGTCACCTTTCCCATCACTTGGGTCTCCTCCCACCCAAGATAAGGAGCATGCAGCCCTCCGAGCTCAAAAAAAGACGGATATTTCTCCTGGGGAATTTTTTAATGCCGTGAAGTAAGTAGGGGCTGATAGTGATAGGACAAAGGTGAACAGCTTTAAGCTGTAAGAGCAAAGATTTAGATTAGATGTCAGGAGGGAATTCTTCCTCTTCCCTGTGAGAGTGGTGAGGCCCTGGCACAGAGAAGCTGTGGCTGCCCCTGGATCCCTGGAAGTGTCCAAGGCCAGGTTGGATGGGACTTGGAGCAACCTGGGATACTGGAAGTTGTCCCTGCCCATGGCAGAGAGTGGAGTGAGATACTCTTTAGGGTTCTTTCCAACCCCAACTATTCCAGAATTCTATGAACTGTCTTCTTCAATACACCCTCACTGCTCCTAAATAAAAATAATAATAAATAAACCCTGATTGGTTTAATTCAGACCCAGCCACAAGTCAAGCAAATAATGTCCATCCCACCATGTACTGCCCAGGGCAGAATTCGGGCAGGATGGAGCTGGCCTCCACCCCAGCACTGCCTCATCTCAGTCATTACAGCACCATAATGCCCTTTTTCTCTAAGTGACCAGGGATTCCTGCCTGGAGATCCTCTCCTCAACTCCCCTAGGCACCTTAAAAACTAAGAAAAGGAGTAAATTAAGGCAAATGATGTCATAGAAAACCACATTAAAAGCTACATATAAGGTCCATCATCTGCCACCCAGCAGTTTAGTGATGTCTCACCTTCTCCCTGATACCCAGAGCCTCCAAATTAGCTCCACTGTAACACCACAGCACAGACTGATTTGGGATTCACAGGCAGGAGAGTTTGCTTTGCATCATGGTGGCCCTGTCAGAAACCCCCTCCTTTAATGATGTTGAAAGACTACATATATTATAGCTTCAGACCCTGAAATTTCCACCCTGCTGGGAGAGTAAGAAATTTTCCCTGGTGATCCTGAGAAATAAGCCCTCGGTCTCTGCAGAATTCAAGATTTCAAGTAAAAAAATATCCTTAGCACTCAGCCGTACAGAAACCCGACTGGGAGAAACACAAACCAGGGCAGCGCTGTCTTCGTGCTGCTGAGCTGCTGCAGTAGAATGAAATTAAGCATCTCCTCTTCATTTCACAGCTGTCCTTCAAAACTTCAGGAGGTTGTGAAGTAAAAGGTCTGTTACGGACAGATCAGGTCCCGGGGGAAGCAAGAAAGGATCCCTAGAAACCATGAGAGTCACGCTTTAAAAATACACAAATTGATGGGATATTTCATAAATATAAATAACATAATTCCACTTGGTTTCTGGCTAATAATTTTAGTTTTTTAGCCAAGAGGTGACTGCTGGATGTTTCCACCCTGTTTTCTAGCAACAACACAAATCTATACTGGGAGCCTGCAGGGCTCAATCAGCATCACATAAAGATGTTGAAAAGTGGAGTCAACTTAAATTAGATATAAGGAAGGAGTTTTTCACAGTGAGGGTGGTGAGGCCCTGGCACAGGCTGCCCACAGAAGCTGTGGATTCCCCATCCCTGGAAGTGTTGAATGTCAGGTTGGATGGAACTCTGAGCAACCTGATCGGGTTGAAGATGTCCCTGCTCACTGCAAGGGGAGTTGGACTGGATGACCTTTAAAAGTCCTTTCCAACCCAAACTACTCCAAATCTACGATCCTCAGGCTGCTGTTGCCAGCCTAACCTGGGAGGTTTGGATTACAAGGAAGATTTGGGAGCTTGTCTTGCATAAAAGCAGCTGCAACTTCCAATGCATGTGTTTGGGTTGTGTGGAAACTCTGTTCCTGTTCTTGCTAGGGAAGAAGAGGTGAGAAACTCTGCCAGCAACGTGAAGCTTTGAGCAGAAGTGGTTTAAAAGGGGTGGGAGACACCAACTTTATGGCAAAAGCAGAAAAGTGCATTGGAAAAGGCAAGAGCCAAGGAATGGAACTGGGGAATGAAAAGTGACAGAAGAAAAAAACAGAGAAAAAAGGCTCAGAGGGGCTAGAAAGAGAGGAAGAAAAGGATAACCTCTCAACGTCACCATATCTAGCCAAGAAATTACTATTTGAAAGGAGTCATAGCTTTCTTGGAAATCGAAGCCCTGTGCCCTAGGACTGCCATCAAGCTTACAGGACTATTGCAATGCAGGCAGCACATGCTACAGATAGCATTTGTCACAGAGCTGAAGGGACACTGCTATCGCGTTAAAACATCACATTTTTCTGCTTTACAAGATTTCACTGCTGTTGTTACAGTAACAAGATTAGGTGGAAAACATTTTTCTTCATGCACTTGGTGTGTTTGTGCAGCTCCTTGGGGCCCTGATCACAGACAGCCCCAGGTTCTCAGGTTAGTCCCCCACAGCAAATCCACCCTCACCTGAAACCTTTGTAACCCAAGAGAAGAAGTTCAGGTGGCTTCAGTACCTGAAGCTCTTTTGAGATGATTTATGTTGTTTCTGCTTGGTTCTGAGGTTTATTTTTTTTTCAAGCAGAATTGATAGGAAGCTTTGTTAATCTCTGAGCTTCAGCCTCCTATAAATGTGAAATATATATATACACATAAACAAACACACTTTTTTTTCTTCTTTTTTTTTCTTTTTCTTTTTTTTTTTTTTTTTCAGAGATGTCTTGAGCGTCATGCAGGGCAGAAGTGCAAGTAGCAAATGAGCTACATAAAATGTGAAAACTCATCTTAAATATTCTACACAG
This sequence comes from Sylvia atricapilla, assembly GCF_009819655.1. Lineage (NCBI taxonomy): Eukaryota > Metazoa > Chordata > Aves > Passeriformes > Sylviidae > Sylvia > Sylvia atricapilla. Next base: position 8,485,777 of record NC_089148.1, read on the forward strand.
CAAAAAAAAGCCCCAGCCCTGAACGTGCTGCCAGCTTTTGAGACGTTTGACAGCCTATTTCATGTCACACAGAGCAAGAAAACAAAAACCAGCCAGGACTCAGCTTCCCAGACAGGCTGAGCACCTGCACCACATGGGGACAGCCCTCATCCCCAATCAATCTCAATGGCAGCTAATTAATAATTAGCCTGATCACCCCATCCAGGCTCAAAGGGAAGGAGCTGTGAGAGCTGCTGCTCCAGCTAGGGGGTGGCATTTGGAGCTTCCCAAGCCTCAGGCATCCTGATGGGAGGAAGGTGGTATCTCCTAAAGCAGCTGAGATGGGGTCTGCTCCCACCATCAGCACCATCCTGTGGGTGTGATGTGGCCACTCCACGTCCTCCTGCAGCCACTCTGTGAGCTCGATGGTTTTGCACCTTTCCTTCCCCACATGAGGTTGTTTCCAGCTTGGGTGGACTGAGCTGCCCCTCCCCACCACCCCCCTGCACACACACAGCCACCTTCAGCAGCTGCCAGACACGCCTGTTAATTTTTGGAGACTTAGGCAAGAATATTAATTGCATTCCAGAGGCATTCAGCATATTGGAAAAAGCATTTTATGCCCTGCATTGTATCTGGTGAAGAAACAGAGCTGCAAAAAGCTGCTATTTGTGAAACTCAAAACACATCTCCCCTCTGGATGCAGCAGAACCATGACCTCGGCCTTCTGCAGGAGCTCCTGTTACAAAACAAATCCCAAAAAAACTTCTTAATCTTGGTCTTACTTCATTTCCACTTCAGTCAAGTCTCCTTAACTCTTGGCTGTGAATACTAAGTCCTGGCTACCTGCATTCCCCAGCCCTAAAGGAGAGGCTGTGCAGCTCCTGCATCCCATCACAGCTGGCTCTGCAGCATCTCACCCACCTGGACCTACCAGGAGAAGGGATTGGGATGCACAGGGCCCCATGGAGAGATGAGAGCTAAAGCCAACAGCAGTGAGGAGGCCGGAGAGTTTTCAGTATTCAGGTCCTCTCGTTTTCCTGTGCAACACCTCTTATGTTTTCCCAGCCATAAAATTGATGTTTATCTCGCTTCTAACTGCCTTACAGAGATCATTACACATTGCAAATGCAGCCATTTGCGGATAAAACGAGCACAGGCAGCCTAGAGACTCTCACACCACCCCTTCCCGTGCCACATTGCAATGCCTTACAACCTTTAAGCTCAAAATTAACATATAAAACCAAGGCACCCGGAAATATTTGTCAGGCAATTGCAAAACAAAACAAAACAAAAAACCACCAAAGCAGAGGCAATTCTTCCACCTGCCCACCACCACCCCCTGCTCAACCACGGAAAATTATTTTTAAGGTGGGACAAATCCTTGCAGCTATTCTTGTGGCATTAAGGGGGAAAAAATCCCAAACAAATAAATAAGCCAAGAGAAGGCTGTTATTCCTTGTCTAAAATCTTGCTCTAAAATGTCCCTCTGGATCTGGGTCTGTTGGAAGGTGTGGAGGGTACAGAAGGCAAAGAGGGGGATGCAGATGTTAAAAGAAGAAACCCCAGCGGCCACAACTACTGCCACAAGACCTCCCAGTGTCTGTGCCATGAAGACGCAGGGCAGGGATGCCAAGCTCTGGACTGGAACACGAGGCCAGAGCAACACCAGCCCTCCTCGAGCTGGTGCCCTCAGAGACTTCCCCATCACCCCACTCACCCTCGGGCTCCTTTCCTGGTGGCCATGGAGGGAGTGACCAGACCCAGACCCTTCCCCAAGGTCTCCATCAAGCGCCCGAGCAAGGAAAGCTGATTAGCTGGAAATCTTTAGCCCCGGAGAAGTTGCAGGGTGTCCTTTTGAGAACATTGCCATCTTGTGTCTCTTCAGACACCTGAACTCCCTGCTCAAGCCACCGAGGAGCTTTATTACAGGCAATCAGGGGCAATAAAGACCGAGACAGTTACAGATCGCTTGGCTGTGTCCTGTTCCTACTGCTACCTTGTAAAGTTGGACAGGAACCGTTTCCCTCATTTTTTTTCATCTCAATTTATGACTCCTCTGCCATGAAAAGCCACTTATGCCCTCCACAGTTACACATACCGTATCCTCCAAGGCCAGTAAATCACGGTCTCAAGTCATGTCAAATTTTGTGAAATAAAGCTAAATTGCAGTTGTACTCTAAGGCGAGAAGCTGCAAAATTGAGAGAGAACAAGCGCTGTTTAAAGCCAGAAAGCCAGCTGGCAGCCTCCCATGGCTTGAAGAAGCAAGGATCACAAAAACCCCTCTGTGAAAGAGAAGATCCTGATATCAGGCAGCCCACAGGATCCTCCGTGCCACCCCAGGCTGCCTCTGTAGGTCTTCTGTGGGGTAACTCCAAGAGTTCAAACAAACTCAGAGGATCTCACCCTATAAACTGAGCTGCAGTCCCTCACAGCCAGAACACAAAGGGCTGGGAGCAGGATAGAGCCAGGCTCCAGCAGCATTTATTCATTCAGTGAGGCTTGGTCCTCAGCTTGAATTTGGGCTTGGAAAGAAAATGGGGAAGCTGATGGGGTCATAGCTTCTTGTTTTAAGTTTTGGGGGTTGTTGGGGTTTGTTTTTGGGTTTGGGGGGTTTTTTTGTGCGTGTGCAGACAGAAGTTAGAGAAGTACTAACACAGCAAGGTTTCAGCCTGCTGAGCCCATCTGGGCTCACTCAAAGTGCTGGGCACTGCACCAAGAACTAGGGAAACTGAGGACAAAAAAACCTTAACAACTTGACCCTAAACCACCCCTTACATTTTTCAGGGGCAGAGTGACTTGCCTTTTCCCTTCTGCAGCAGAGTTAAACTTTCATGAAAACTGAATTAACTTGGAAAAGAGCCAGCTCCAGGGACAGACAGCAACATGATGGAATGAGAGCAACAAAGACCCAGACCACTGCTGCTGCTGCTAATTCCCCTGCCTGCATCCCACACTGGTAATTTCCACGGGGCTCAAATTGGTCCATGCACTGCAGCTCCTCCATCCCACCATGACAGAACATCCAGCCTGACAAAGGGACCAGGCACCTCTTTCACCATTTCTCAGGAAAACCCTTAAAAAAACCCCACCCCAAAACACAAAACACCCTGCTATTTTGGAAAACAGAGTTTATTCCACAGTCTCAGCTCAGGAGTCTTCTTCACTTCACAAGGTGACCTCACAGCCCACTGCACGAGCCCAGAGCACAAGCTACAAGCTCTCCAGGTGGAAGAATGCCTCTCCAGAAACAGAAAAGATCCAGAGGACACACACACACAAAAGAAGAAAATTATGAGCAGCCATGACAGAGACAAGGAAAATCACAAAACATCTCATGCCAGAGTCTTAGCTGATAAAAACCCAGCATGCATAGTACACAGCTTCGGGCTGGGATACACTTAGCCCTCTCTGAATGTTTAATGGGAGTATATGCATCAGTTAATCAGCAGCACAAGACACAAAGCGTTTTGTACCTCCTCACCACGTGTTGTGCAATTAAAAGGCTTCTCATTCAGGCACAGAAAGAAAAGTCAAGGGACTTTGGCTGTGAAACATCCATTATTCAAAAGTATATCCATTATTCAAAGTTTTTCTTAAAATCCTATTGTCAGTTTGAAAGGAAAAAGAAAATGAGTTTCTGAAAGCTGTGCTCCGTTGATATTCCACTCCAATATTTGCTGATTGTAAGCACTAAAACTCCAGACATTTTGAGGAACTAAAGAAATCCTTCGCAGTTGCTGAAAAAGGCAACAACACCCTGTGGGTAGTCACAATTTCCCTCCCCCTGTCCTTCACTTAACTCTACCTAGCAGGGGTGTGAAACACCCGGGCCAACAAGGCACAGCCTTTCCCAAACTGCTCAGCGACCCCAGCGTGAGGCTGAGGAGCAGCTGCTCAGGAGGAGGCAATATCAAACCCCAAACTGCTCAGCAGGCAAGAGCAGACACCCAGCACTGCACCCCAGCAGCTGACTGCAGCCCCTGGGGTGGGGAAGGAAGCCTGGGTGGGAGGCACAGCCTTCTCACAGCACTCAGGAGCTTCTACGTGGGGTGCCAGGACTCAGCTACAGGAGAAACAGATCCCAAGGGTGCCTCCTGCCATCCAGATGTGGGGGAAGAGGAGAATGAGATCCCACAGAGCTCCCCACAAGAGCCCCCCAGCTCTGCCACAGCCCCTGCTGCCCACAGTGGAAAAAGCACTGGGACAAACAGCACTGCTCCAGGAAGGATGCTACCCAGGAACCATCTGGACAGTGGAAAATACTCAGCAAGAGCAACAAATTGTGATAATTTTCTGACATTAGAATGTAAAATAAGTAGCCAAGGGTTTTTACCTCCTCTTGGAGCTGGGGGAGAGAGTGGTGAGAATCCAGGCATCAGGTACATCTGTAGGGAAGAAGTAGGTCTTAAGTCCAAGTAGTAAGTCAGGCCCCAGGCTGGAATCAGGTGTAGGAAAACAAAGATGCTTGGCCAGGCCCAGAGCAGCAGGGTCTAAGGCCAGGCTGACTGTGCTGAGCTGAGCTAGAGATCAGTGTTTATACTTAAGGCTTAGGAAGCAGAAAAGCCCCCAGGCTGAGCTTATTTAGAGCCCCAGCCCATGGGTGGGGATGCACCAGAGGTACTTAAGGAGAGGTAGAGCAGCTGAAGGCTGCTGTGCTGTAGGGCTGCCTGTTGAAGAAAGAGCTGGGCTGAAATTATTATTGAAGTTAACTATCAGGTTAAGAAGTAGGGGCTAAAACCTGAAAAACAATCTTGAGTTACAAGCTAATAAAGGTGCTTAGGCCTTTCATTCAAATAAACATGTGGGAAAGAGGAACAGGAGCTTTAGAAAGGTTTCTCTGTCCTTGGAGAGGTAAGGCTATAACATGTAGTAGTCTCTCAAGGCTCGAAGATTCTTTTATGTGAGTAAAAGAAGAACAAAAGAAAACATGGCAGAGGAAAGCAGCATAACCTCCGTGATAAATACTTGTTGTAACTGTAATACTATATAAGAATATATGCTGTTAGGTAGGCTTAAGATCTGCTTATTTAGGATTTCTGTGTGTACACTGTGTAACTAAATGTGGAACCTCCAGTGGTGTGACCTGAGCACAGCAAAGGCACGACTCCACCAGAGCAAATTGATGGAAGGGTGATGACTGACAACTAATAAACGCAGTAACTTGGGTGTAACACATTAAAGCCCTTAAACACTGCTGGAAGCTCAGTGGGTGCCACAGGGTTGGGGTCCTGCTCTGCCACCATCATGCTGACTATTTTTCCACTGTCAAACTACCAACTTCAGGTGTTGCCAGTAACTTGGGGAACAATCTGAGCATATAAATTGAAGGCATTATTCAGCAGCCTGTGCTGACAGCTATCTTTAAGCACCACATTTATCTAAAGTACAATGATGCTTCAATAGTGGATACCTGTAGAGTGCTTCCAGGGCACTAAAATGAGCTGGATTTTATCTGCAGGAAGGCTACGGCTCACAGCTTATTTGGACAAATTCTTTGCTGCAATAGGACATTTTCTGCCGTTTACCAGTGAAATAAGCTAAACACCCACTTCTTTTCTTCCGCAATGAGAAGCTGTGCATGATGTGATGAATTTGCAAAGCTTTTAAAGGATGGATGGGAGTTAAAGAACTTCCTCCAGGGTCTAAGGCACTGCCAAGCAGGACTGGAGTCGCAAAAGGAAGCCGGGAGGGCTATGGCAGCACAGGCAGCGCTGAAGCGGCTCGTGGAGCCAGAGCTGCTGCGATGCTGGAACAGCAGGGCACAGCACAGACAAACGGAAGCATTGACAGATGAAATGGTTTGACTGTCGTGACTCCACAGCCCACTGTAGCTCAAGTTTCTCTCGTTAAGCTTCAAAGAGTAACAGCCGGCTCGTTAGTGGAGTCTCAGGGTCCCTTTGTTTGCAGTGGCTCTTCCAAAGGTAACAGTGTCTGTAATGGCCCCTCCTGGGACCAAGCTGGGCTGATGCAGGGTCACGAGCACATTCATTCTCCCCTGAGAAAAATGCCTGGGAATGTGGCGGGCTAAGTGGAGGGACAGCAGGAGAGCAGTGCCCCTTCCTTGCTGGCCACTGCTGGTGGCTGGATGGACTTCATGCCCCAAAATGAAAATTTTGTCTGTTCAAAACATACAAACTTGTACCCTGCCATCTTTCTAGGTCCCCATTTTGGTTCAGACCTTCCTGTGCAGCTGCTGATGGGGCACTGCTGGTGGGGCACTGCTCTGATCCAGGTTCACAGAGTGCTTTGGCTTGGAAGGAACCTTAAGGCTCATCTTGTTCTAGCCTCCTGCCATGGGCAGGGACACCTTCCACTGTCCCAGAGTGCTCCAAGCCCCATCCAGCCATGCCTTGGACAATTCCAGGGATGGGACTGCCACAGCATCTCTGGGCAAGCTGTGTTTCACTCCCCCTATGGCAGTGGGTCCCCAGTGGACACCAGTGGGACCCTGATTAGCCTCAGTTTCTCTTTGTACAGCTCAAAGTGTAAGAAGCAGCTGGAAGTGAGCTATGATGCTCTGCTCCCATATCCACTGGCTGCAGCCCAGACACACAATTAGGCTGTTGTCAGGGGGGAAAAGTGGCCTCCAGCCTTCTGATGGGGTTGGATAAGCAGTGTGAGAAGGCAGCTTACACCTGGAGAGGATGACCTTTCCTGTGGCCTTGTGCTGGAGCAGGTGGTTGAAGGCTTCATTTAACTGCAAATACAGTCAGAGGTATTTATGGTGATGGCCATGAGGCTTTGCAGGGAAGGAAGGGACAGGATGAGGCATGTGAAGAAGTCTGTATCTGAGTTTGGGTTTTCCACTCCTGGGATCCACTATTGGGGTTGAAATAATGCAGGACCAGACCAGCTCCTGGCTATTCCTCTGCTCTCCATCCTTGAATGTGCTGGATGGTGGCCATGTAAATATTTCTGTGGAGGTGAGCCATTACCTAAGGATTAAAATACCATCGAATAACTTTAAAAAAATGAGTTTAACACCTTCAAACGTGCTCCAAGGGGTAAATGCAAATGAATGAGCATCAGGATCCACTAATCCACTTCTAAAGCGTTATCCCAACACATTATTCTTTAAGAACACAAGCCCTTTGGTATGGGAATGAGTGGGGTTTTATGACATTGCCACTAAGCACATCACAATCCTGGCCTTGCAGTACCCAAACAGGAGTTAATGACTCCCTGGCTCCAACCTAATGAAAGAAGATTTAAAAGGATGAGAAGGATGAGGGGGAAATGGGATTTCTTGTTTTAATATTTTTGTTTCTTAGAGAACCAGGACTCTGGAGTTCCTGTGCCAGGGGCCTAACTGCTCACAAAACTCTGTTTCTATGGGGGGGAAAAAGGATATTTTCTAGAATAATTCTAAGAAGTCTTTCCCATGCTTACCTCTTCTAGTTTGGAAAATGCTCTAACATGGGGACGGGTATTACTGAGGAACGGAGAAGATCAAGGAAAAACTGGAAAAATATCTTCTTGGCAGGGACTTGGAATGCTCCCATGGCACAAAAGGTTCTTCAGGAGCAGCAGATTAGGGGGGAAGAGGAAGATTTTTCTTCTTGCAAAACACACTCTCACAATCCTGCTCTCCCACATGAACCTGCAAGGAGAGTGAGGAAAGAAGATCCACTGGAGGTCTTGAATGTACTCTTGAGGTATAATCTGCGTGCTGAAGAGGGCTTTTCCTTCACTGCAACTTTCCAGAGCTTCCTTGAAGATGCTTACATGAGATAATGGGAGAAAATCCTTCACTGTGAGGGTGGTGAGACCCTGGAGCAGGTTGCCCAGGGAAACTGCAGATGCCCCATCTCTGGGAGTGTCCAAAGCCAGGCTGGACGGGGCTTGGAGCAGGCTGAGGGAGTGGAAGGTGTCCCTGCCCATGGCAGGGGGTTGAAATGATAAGAGCTTTAAGGTGTCTCCCAACCCAGCCCTTTCTGCGATTCTGTCCCCACTGATGGCCTCGATGGCTGTGCCAACTGCTCTGCTGCTTGTGAGCATTTCACCTCCTCCCTGCTCCAGCTGCAATTCCTGCTGTGGCTTGTGCTGCCCTCCAGAGCCAGTTCACATCTGGGGTCATTCCCACTGCCACTGTCACTTGAGACTGAAGGAGCACACACCACCCCAAAGTGCAAAAGCTGCTTTGCTCAGAGAACTCAGGTTGGACACGTGAGGTTTATTCAAGCAAGTGGGAACCTGGGGTGTGAGCAATTCTTTCTCTGGATATATTTAAATGTGTATATGCCACAGCGGATAAAAACATGTCATTGATTTCTGAAAGGTGCAGTGTTTCCAGGCCATGGGAACCCCTCTGCCATCAGGGATGTGCTGGGTACTGCCATCCAAAGAAGACCTTATCCAAGGACGAAAAGAGCCCCATTCCCTCCCCTCTGCCCCAGCTCAAAGCTTTGATGTAGTGAAGTGAAACATTCTGCTAAGCAAGGACCTGTGTTTGATGCTGACTTTACAAGCAGGAGCACATTAACTCCAGGCTGTATTGAAAATGTCACTCCTGTACCATTCAGACAGCCCATGTAATTGTCTCTGCTGTGGAACAGGAGGAGGAGGTGGCAAGGATCAAGGTATAGAAATGATTCCTGCAGCCTGTCCCCTCCTCTGCTGCTGTCTCTCTGTATGAACCTCAGGACATTGCTTCATTTCAATGGCTTTATCCAGGGATGTTCCCATCTTTCAGAGGAGCGCAGAACTTGGCATTTCAGCTGGCAGCTGCTGCTGAAAATTGCAGGAGTTGGACACCCCCACCACAGCTCCCTGGTGAAGGCTGAGTGGCACAGGCATGCTGCTCACAACCAGAGCTGCTGCCCTGGAGCCCATCAAGGGACACTGAGCTCCTCTTTGGTGAGACAGGTTTGTGACAGGGCCAGCTCAGGATGCTCCCCACTGAGGGGAATGGGGAATTAACTCACCACTGCACGTGGCCTGTGGTGTTTCAGCACTGGACAGGTTCACCAGGAATCTCAAATTCTGGGTAGAAAGTTTGTGTTGAACAGTTCTGAAGTTTGCACTGTATCTCTGCAGGTTTAATCTGTAAGAGTTGCCTTTCCTGCAGCCCCTGACACCTTCAGACTGTTGAAATTCAACAGGTGGGAGCTGCTGACAATCTCTCACTGTCTGCATCCCACCTGGACACTGTGCAATCCTCACCTCTGTGGGACCTGCACGCTTCCCCCTGCTTAGAGAGAGGGAAAATCAAGGTGCAAACCTGAAATGATCACCTCAGCTTATACAGATAGGTGCCAAAGAGACGAGGGGCCAGTCTTTTTGATGAATTTTTGACAGCTGAAATACACAGGTGTAATGTTATGCATCATGTGCTGTCCCCTGAGCAGCTATGGCTGCTGCTGTTGACACTGGTTAAATCCATGTCCCTGGCCAAGACCCAGTGAGATTGTGCCACAGGTGGTTGGGAATTGCACCATGTCCTCATACTACACCTCCAGGGATCTGCTACAGCACCTGCTTAAAGACCTGTGCCACATCCCAAAGAGGGTTGAGACCAAAGATCTGTTAAGCTGAACCCATGGTGGGGCTTGGTATTTGAAAAACTTTGGTTTTGTAGGGTTTTTACACCTTTAACAACCCACTGCTAGGAAAAACTTGCCCCAAGCATCACACTCTGCCAAAAATGACAGGGTAAGGGGAAAAAAGTAATCTGAGAGTTGCACGCAGTGGTTCAGGCAGAAATAAAGCCCTGGACAAATAACAAAAATCTTTGCAATTTTGGAAAACCGTGGTTCTGTATCCTCACCTTCTAATCAACAATGCGCTCTGCCATGACAGCTTTAGTGCCAGTCACACCATTTACTCTGCTTCCCTGCCAAAAAAAACCCTCACTGGATGGGTATCAGGAGAGAAATCATGTAGTCCTGCTGTTCTCTCTGAATTAACATTTCATTTCCCTGTGTTTTCAGGAAGAACCGTGAACAGCTCACACTGTGTCTGGTAACAGTCCACTTAGCAATTGCACAGACTGAGCGTGTTTACTCCCTTCACCTCCTGAGTGGGACTCCTCAGGCAGAGCCTGTCCCTTCTCCGTCGGCAGAGCTCGGCATCCCTCATCCACCACCACGGTGCCAAGGCTTGAAGGGGGCAACCTCCACGGCACACGCCTGGATCTCCAGCCACACTCACCGATGAGGGAACACGAGCCCGTTCCTAAACTCTTGTATCCCTGCGTTTTCCTTTCCCTCGACCTGGGCCAAAGACTGGGGAAGTCGCGAGCAGCAAAGTTCCAGGCGGGCAGAAGATGGCAGCAACAGCCCAGCAACAGCTCTGCTTCACTGAATAGAGATTTCCTTTCCTTGGGAATACCGGAGTGGTTTCGCAGAGGAAAGGGAGAATTTTCACCCCTTTGGACTTCAGGATTGTGATCAAGGCAAAAGAGACAGCGCTCCAAGACTTTGGAAGACCACAGGAGACGGCTCAGCATGGAGAGCTTGGTGCAAGAAGGACCATGTAAGCATCGGCCACACATTGAAAGGTTTTCTTCCAGCCTGGATGGATCATTCCAGGAGACTTTCATGGATTTTAGATCCTTAGATGGGATCCTTACACGAGGCCCGGCAGACTTTCTGCACGGACTTCCTGATACAGGGGACGCTGTCCCATGGGAGGTGGTGGGAAATGGGCAGCAAGCATTGAGGAGCAGCAGTGCCAGGACGGTTTTGGATGGTTTTTTCTTTTAGTCTTTGATCATTGCGGGAGACTTGTGTGGATTTTAGCTCCTGGGTGCAGGTACACGACGCCTTGTGGATTTTAAGCTTGACATCCCCTTTCCCCAGTGGAAATATTTAGGAAAAAATAGAGACTCACTTTTTTTAGAGCTCTGCTCTTTCAAGGACGTGGCAAGTAGATCCTGAACACTCCACTGTGGTGAGGGTGCAGGCTGGGATGGGCTGTCAGACACTAGAAGTGACATGTGGGAGAGGAGGGAGATCTGAACATCCCACTGCCTTCCATCCTGGATTTAACCTTCCTCTTTTCTTCCATCTTGTACACCTTTTGCAACTTTTGTTTAAGTCATGTTCTTAGGAAGGTTCACTGGGATGGGACTTACAACTTCTTCCAGCTCCAGAAGATCTTGGCCGAGTCACCTGTGTAAATTCAGTGCCCACACTTGTTAAAGAGAGTCAAGACTCCTTCTTGGTAAAGAGCCTGGAGATGTATCAGTGAAGAGAGATAACTTTTTCTTACTAATGCAGCATTTAAAGAGGCTGATTTGAAAACAGGGCTTTTGCTGTCATAAGGTGTTGCCCAAATACTATAAAAAATAAGCAGGTTCTCGTGTTAAAGAGGTTGTCAGGGCAAATGGACAGGGCAGAGGGTTTGAAGAGGGGGCTGGAGGCACAATCAAATCCCCAGAGCAGGGCTTTCTCCAGTGTGTGAAGCTGGTGGCCACTACCCTGTCAGAGGACACAAGGAGAGATCCAAAGTGAAAGAGGTTCTGGAGAGGGAGATGATTGGAGCTGGAAGAGGGGAGCAGAGGAACAGCAAGCCCTGGAGACAAGCAGGGCAGGCACAAGTTCCCTTGCAAAACATGACTTTATTTACTTCCCTGGTGTAAGGATATTAGATTATTCTCAGTGCCCCAGTAAGTGCCACAAGCCTTTGCAGTGATCACTGTACTCTGTGGGGCTGCAGAGGAGGGCATGGGGCATCCCACAGGATCAGTTTGGTAGCCTTGAGAATCTCCTCTTCAGGAGGCTTGTCCTGGGAAGAACACCAGAGCCTGCAGGAGGGAAGACTCCACCATCCTCTTGCCAGGACAGTGTTTCATAAAGCTCTAACAACTAAAGCCGAGGAGCATCTTTGGAGTGCTCCAAATGGTGGTGTGGGAGCAAAGACCTTCAGTGCTGGGCTTGGGGGGAAAGGAAAGGAAGCCCTGCTGCAGGGCTGAGCTGCAGGCACACCTAGGGGAGCCAGAGGGTGCTGAAGGGGAGAGACAAAGGATGGGGAAAAGAAGATGGGAAAAAAGAAAGGATGCCCTGTCCCAGCTTGGGGAGACTTGAGAGGCAACAGGGTCACTGCTCCCAGCACAGCATCCCAGGGCACAGCTGTGCATCCCCAGGGGCTGGGCAATGAGCACTGGCTGGTGCTTTCAATATTGGGTAAATATAAAAATACTGGGTAAATATTTAGAGTATCTAAGTAGATCTTTGCAGCTTCAGTGAACCACACCAGATGAAAACTTTGCCGAGGAGCATTTTGGCTTCCAAAGGCTTGATATTTTATTTTATTTTATTTTATTTTATTTTATTTTATTTTATTTTATTTTATGAAGGAAGGAATGTGCCTTTGTGAAGCCTGTGGTGGTTCCCAGCAGTAAAAAAAGGCTGTGCGCTGCCATCACAGTGTGTCATCACACCGGTTTTCCCAATGGGAATACCAAACATTCAGGGGCCATGGGTTGAATCAGAGCTCACTGAGCCAGGGGATGAGAACCCTGATCTGCTGACTCTCCACCCCACAGTTTAACCACAGCTTTGTCCCTTCCCTTGGGGAATCTCACACTCCAAAGCTGCACTGCTGCTTGCGCATGATTTTTGGAGAAAACTATTTTCAGAGAAAATAATGTGCTTCTTGGGCTGAAACGTTTTATGTTTCTAAAACTCTCTGTCCAGAAGACTGATGGGAATGCATGTGGGGGAGGGCTGATGAGACAAAAAAATTGGGGGTGGAGAAATCAGTGTGGCTGTTTGTTAAGCTGTAACCTTAAGAGGAAGACCACAGCACAGCCAGCAGTTACTGCTCCACTCTGTCCATCTGACAGACACGCAGGGCTGGGGTTAGGTGTGGCTGTGCCAACGTGTCCAGCCCATGTCGTGCCAGCTGTGGGGTGAACTTGGCTGGCTGATTGTTCTGCAGGCAGCTCCGGGTTGGCAGCGGTGATCACACCACCTGTGCATCCCTTATCTTCGAGTGAAGCAGCACATTTGCATGTGAGCACCCTTTTGACGTCGGGATCAGGAAGAAAGGTGAACTCCTCTCATAAAATCCTGCAAGAGCTCAAAAGAGCAAAGTAACAGCAATGGGACTGAGAGACAGGATCAGTGCCCTGATCAGCACTCCAGTGAGGGATGCATGGCCACTGAACGGGTGTGAGATTTTCTGTGCATCCCCTTTTCCCTTCTCAGATTAGCTCCAGTCGGTGGTATTTTAGTAGATTAGGGAGAGTGTGCCTCTCTAGCACTGTCTCATGAGCCCCAGTGGATTGTGGTGATGTGAAGGAGAAGGGAGCAGGCTCAAGCTGACTACTCGTACCATTTTTAGATATACCAGACATCATGCACGACTTGGATTGGAATCCTGCAAAAGGATCATGAACTGGCTCTTCTCTGGGGCAAGTGGATTTTAAAATATCAGCTGTGGTCACAGAAGTGCTGAGACTACACTCCCATAGAAAATACAGAGGGGGGGGGGGGAAACACCTGATGTAGCTCCTAGATGCTCAGTATTTTTCAGGCAAAAAATCTGCACTCGTGCAGAGGAAGCCCTAAACATTTTGGACTGTACCTGCAGAGAGGACTAGGCACTGCACATCTGGAGAGTGGAGGCTTTTGGGAGCATTAGATGTGGTTTGGGAGCTCAGGCTGCTGGAATTGGAGCTGTACATCTGCAGAGCAGTCACAGCGTGGCCTCTCTCTGTGTCTGCTGTCCTTCACATCTGCCCTTGCCAGGCATCAGCCCTCACCTGTGAGCTGAATTGGACAACTTGAAAAGCCTTTTGCTGCACTTTGCCACAGGGAGTCTGTCAGCTCATTTCATCCATCAAATAAGCATACGGCCAGCAGTAATTGCTTCTTGTCTCTGCTGTACAGCCCTGATTAAAAACCAGGGGCACAGCCACCCAGAGACATTGCTGTGGTATTTTCTCCTCAGAGGAACAAATGCTGCTTCCTGCCAGCTTCCAGCTTCCCTCCCATTAGCAAGGAAGGTCTCACCTGAATGTACCTGCCATGAAGGCAGATGCAACCAACTTGAATGTCTGTGAATGACTGTGTCCCTGCCCAGGATCACTGTCTGGGGGACAGACTGGTGTTTCTTGGCTAGCAGTGTAGGAAACAGGATGGTCAGCTCCACCTTTGAAGCAGTTCAGATGCAGTTGAAGCAAATCCCCTGCAGAACCCTCCTGGCTGCTGCTGAACTACGACACAGATGGGTCTGGCTCACTGCATGCAGCAAAAGCCTCTTAATTACAGCAGCAGCTCAATTTATTTGTTTTGGATCATCTTTATTAGCCATCACTTAAGCTTGTCATCAAGGGAAGAATAGGGACTGTAAGAAGAGTACCATCCTATGCTGCTGGCCTTCTTCCTGTGCTGCGGCAGCTGAGTGTTGCTCCAGCCTGCTCAACAGCTTCAGGACTCTCTCCCCTCCTGTATGGATAACACTGGCTGTATCTTTTTCCTGGGACACTTTTAATTGACTTGGGTAGGATATCTAATGCCCCAAACGCTCTGTAGGCACACAGCATGAGCAGCAGGTACTTCCTGGAGGGATTGCTGCTCATCTCTTCAAATCAATACCCAGGTAAGTTAGTTCTCTCTCACACAGTGGGAGAGAGCATCAAAATCCTTACAGAGATGCTGGCAGGAAAAACAAAGGCCTGAGGAGTGAGACCTGAGGCTCACATGGTGACTCAGGGAGCCAGACCTTCCAAGGAGAGAACGCTGCTTGGAAACACAAAGCTACATCGCTGCTCTGACTGTGGCTGTTGTCATGTACTTAAATCCTTGTGTCCACTGGAGGTGGAGCTGTTCAGGTGCTTATTCTCAAGTGCTTAGGATGTTTCTGTGATTTTCAGCCTGCCTCTGTACCACTGCCCTGAATCTCCTCCTCGCAATCCTACATCTTGATCACACCCTTAGGGCTGAAGGGCTGCTGTGACCAGCACCACACAGCCATTTTGCACCACTCCTGCACTGAAATTCAGTTTTTGTTTGTGCAGCCCAGTTCTGGGATTCCTACATCTTATTTTAAACGTGGCCTGAACAACGACAAACATCTGCAGAAAGCTTTAATGATCTCTGTGTTTTTAACAGGGACTGAGTATCTTTTCCATGTCACTGTGATGCCTGCCCCTGGACCAGGACCCACCATGGCCTGTGGGATAAGCTCTGCTCTCAGGAGGTTCACAGGTGAGCAGAAGGGATGCATCTGCAACCCTGCATCATTGCAGGTGCCCTCCTAGTAGGACACAAGGTTGGACTTGGCTTTGAGAGCTGGAAGCTCCAGTCAAGTACTTTGGTATGGTCCAGGAGGAAACTCCCCAAAGTGGCATCCATCCCCTGTAAAACCACAGGCGGTGCAAGGGAATGTGTATCCACTGTCAGGGTCTGCTCACAGGACAGGGGAGAAGGCTGGATGTTGTATGTGTATTGTATATATGTGTATGTGTATACACGTATATTATATGTATGTGTATGATTTGTGCATGTGTGAGCTGTTACAAGCTGCAGAGTAGTGGTTTTCCTTTATTTATTCAATCATCTCAAGGAATAATAGGTTGCTGGACTGGGAGGGGAGAGGAGAAGTTTGTTCCTCCTTTCTTCTGAAGTGTCAGCATCTCACAGTGCTCTTGATGACTCCCGTTTGGTGAATGATCCCGTGGTAAATGTGGAAGTGCAGCATGGAGAACCCCAGGGCTGTATTTGTAATGAAGAGCCATCTCCAGGCTACACCAAACGAGGTTATTTGTGTCCTGGTACAGCCTTTGTTTGCAAACAACTGGCCTCTCTAGGTAACCACACAATAGAGAACAAATGCCTATTTATTTGCATCTGCCTCTGCTCACAACAGTGAAGGAAGAAAACCTATCTGTTTGGGCACGGGAGAGCAAAAATACAGCCGAGGGAAGATGGTTGCATTTGTAATACAGGCAGCCCATGAGAAAGAAGCCCATGATTCTAGAGAGGTAGATAAATCTAGTGATTACTCTTTGCTCAAAGTTCAAGCCAAGTTATCTAACCAGGAGCCTGACAAGAAAAACAGAGACAAATAAATCATTCCTTCCTTACTGGCCTCATTTCTTCCTCAAAGACAAAACCCAAACCTCTTCTGGCTGAGTTACAGTCCAGCTTTTCACTGACCCTACATCCATCCCACGACCTTTTCTGCACTGACTCATCAGAGCATCTCTTGCTGTCACCTCCCCAGTGTCCTGGGGACCAGCTTTATCACAAAAAAAGGACCCGTTCAAACACTACATTTTTTAATGTCAGTCCTGGGCTTCCTGAAGATGATCCAGCCCATGAAGAGAGAGTTGGCAGGTTTGTCACAGTATTGCCTTTCCTTGTTAGAGTCAGTTGGAGAGTTTTACAGATCTGTTCTGAAGTTGCTGGAGGCTGGTTATTTTGTTTTAAAGTCAGGGCAGCAGCAGACAGGCAGCCACAATTAAAAGGAGAAATTTGGGCTTTAAAGGCAGCTGACTGCTTTTGACAGACTGAAGAATTTTTTATGTCTGGATATTCCTGACCTGCAAGGTGAAGGGATGTGTTGTCATGGAAGAGGATTTCAGCAGCTCTAGCAGACAGAGAAGAACCTCCACCTTCTTTAATAAGTGTCCTGTGCTGATTCATGAGAGCCTTTAATCAGACTTCAGGTACCCTGGCATGGCCACATCCAGCCATTCCTTGACCAAAATCAGACATTTCTATTCCAACACCAGTCTTTCTTCATTTCCCTCCTCCCCAGATCCCATGAGGAGGGAAAAAAAAAATATTTAGTGCTGCATATGCCTTCACATTTGCTTTTTGTAAAGGGGTTGGGATGAAGGCATATTTCACCCTAAGAACATCCTGTTGAAAGGATAAGGTGCTGTTATCTCAGGCTGCTCCCTTAGTCTCCTCTGAATAGTTTTGCTTAGGTTGAGAGAATGTTTCTCAACAATCACATAGAAATTGGCTGGTTTAGTGCACTTCTGACACATTTTGCAAAAACACTTGTGACCAAAAAAGTCACAAAAGGAGTGACTCAAATGAGGAAGAAAAATGTATTTCAGCCAGAAAAGTCACGGAAGCGAAGAGCTCACAAGGGTTGAGTTGGTCACCCCTCAGCCCGAACTGCCCACAGCATCACCAGGGTTTATATTTAGATGGTGTTCTCCCAAGACTGAGTCATATTTCCTGCCTCAAGTTGCTCCAAAAAGCTGGTGTTTCAGGCAGGGTCCACATTTCAGTCTGATTCATGCAGTAGGCAGGAGTGGCCCTTTCTGCTGCTTTCAGGTAGACTTGGATTACCCAGCGCGTATGAAAATTAGACCCAAGCTCAGTAAACAAATATTGATCTTCTCAACCTCAGGTCACGGATGAGAATAGCATTCTGGAGGAGTATATTGAAGGGGCAGGATCACATCAGAGGGTATATGTGCAGGGGTGAAATTCAACCCTGCTCCAGGGAGTTTGCAACCTTAGTGCAATCAATAGGAGCATCTGAAAATGCTGGTCTCATTTGGGTTACGCAAACCCCCGTGCCTCTGAGTGATTCCTCCTTTAGCAGCTGAGTCTAAGAAAATATTTAATGAACAGTCCAGAGCTGCTGAAAAGAGGAGGGGGAGTGATGCTGAAATAGCTGTGTGTAGGGGGCACGTGGGGCTATAAGTGGATCAGGATGGGAGCAGAGGCACAGCCTGTTTGAGGGAAAAGCAGGGCAATGGGATAGACTTGCTTGAGATGATTAATGCCAACCCACACCAAATCATCATTCAGGGTATGAGCATTCTTTTTAGACAGTGACTTTCACTGCTGAACGTGCTACATGGTAATTTTCCAGGTACTTGGCCATTTGACTTGAGGGTTTTTTTAGACATGCTGGATGAGATGTGATGTCTTGTGAGCACTGGAGGGGAGGCAGCAGAGCGGATTTTTCCCACTGTGCTGAATTAAGGAGGACATGCTGCCTTCCCAAGCAGAGTCCCCGACCTTCCTGTGTCTCTGTAGGGTCACAGTTTATTTGCCAACACCTTAGAGAAAAGCCAGAGCCAGCCGGTCTTTCCTCAATGGTCTGAGCTTTCCTCCAAGATCCACACTGTGATTTCGGAGAAAAATTCATACTATTGAGGTTGGTATATTCAGACCAATAATGCTGACTCATTGTAGGCCTGATCCCTGACCAGCAAAGTCTCTGGGATTACCAAGAAAGTTATTTTCCAGTCATAGGATGGTTTGGGTCAGAAGGGACCTTAAAGATGATCCAGTTCCAGCACACTGTCTAGTCAGATGGGTTTTCCCTGTTTTCTCCCCAGCAGGATACAAGGACAGGGGCGACCATCCATCAAGGCACATTGTCACCAGCCTGGCAGACAGCAAGCCCCAGGTGTGGAGGGGACAAGCTCTCACAAGCCCACATTTTTGGGCCTGGTTCCTGTTTCACATGGCAGCAGGTTGGCCTCGACCCCGGTGCCCGCCCCAACAGAGCAGGACACGGCAGCTTGAAAGGGACTGTCGGGAGAAGAACAGCTGAGAGCCACAACGATCCCGGCGCGTGTATAAATAGAGACAGAGCTGTTATCCTGATGAAATGAGACCAGATGTTTCTCCCAAATCCCTCCTCTCTGCTAGTGGAAATTATAGTTTAGTTACAGCAGGGCAAAGCGGGCAGCAAAATATTTTAGACCAACTAATGCTGGGAAGTCAAAGGGGCAGAATGCCTCACTGGGGTAGGGGTGCCATGCCCTGTGATGCTGCAGGGATGGATCGGGCATGGTCAGAGTGGGAACCAGTGGAGTCCCTCGCTGCCTTTGTTCTATTTTTCTGCTTCCTATCCCAGTATTAATGGGCTGAGCTTTAAAGCCCATGCTGCAGCCGCTTTTGTGAGGTAGAAATTCAGTGTCAGCACATGTATCCTGGAGGCAGTTGGCATGAGATGAAGGAGGGACGGCAGCAGCAGTTAAAACTGGGCCTTGGCTCTTTAATATTTAACTTTCCCCAGTGCTGGTTTTTTTTTTTTTAATCAGTTTGCGCATTATCTGCCATCCCCGTTCAAAGAGGGTTTTAGCACAGAGATTTCAGTGCCTAATCCCAGGGGCAGGGAAAGCGGAAGAGTCTCTCTGAAGGTTCCAGGGCTCAATCTGGCCTCAATTACACCAGCCTAAATCAGCAAAGTGTGGCCACAACGGACTTTGCTGTGGCCGCATCGGGCTGCAGGTAACAAAATCAGGCGTCAGTCCCTTATCTCTCCAGGAGATGCCCCTGCTCCCTAAGGCTCCATCCGTGAAGGAGTTCCCAGGAGGATACAAACATTGACAGACTGGCTCGGAATAAACGTCCACCTCGGGCAACAAGTAGGGCCTGGCTGTGGCCAGCTGCAGATGCTTAGGAAGGGACATTGGAAGAGGGAGAGTATAAAGTGATCCTTCCTCCGGCATTTCCTCCTGGCTCCTGGTGATCAGCAGTTGAGGGACTTCCTAAGCCGGAGGTTGCATGAATTTGTGTAATCCCTTTTATTTTTTTTTTCTCATTCATTTATACATTTGGCCCCCATGACATCCTGTGGCAGTAAGTTCCACAATGTAATTACGTGTTGTGTGAAAAAGTACTTCCTTTTGTCTGCTTCAGACCTGGCTCCTGAACATTTTTCTCCATGTCCTTGTGTTGTGAAGAAAAGGGAAAAAGAATTCCAGGTCTATAGCAGACCTCTCCTGACCTCTTCAGACTTCTCTGTCTTTATTTGCTGCAAGGTTTTGTTCTTCCAAACAGGAGTCTCCTTGTTTTTCTAGTCTTTCCTCCTCATATGGTATCTATCCCATCACTTCCACTGTCCTTACCGCCCTCCTCCACGTCTCTTCTCATTTTCTTATTGCCTTTTTTTTTTTGAGATAAGATCACTGAAGTGAGACTTGCTCACTTCTGAAGACATGAATTCATTCTCCTGGAAGAAGGTCAGCTGAAAAGCTTTCTTTTCTGAAGTCACACTGGTGTACTTTGATTTCTTCTACAACACATACAGCAGTCTTGGGCTTAATGAAAATACACATGCAGCTCTCCTCAAATACTTGGATTTAGCCTATTCTGAGCAAACCTCCAGCCCTAATTTAACTAGAGTCTGTGGGTTAAAATGACATCCACAAGTAGATCAACTAATGGGGCTGGTTTACACGAAGGGAATTTCATGCATGTGCTTATATTACTGCTCATTTATGCCTTCCCAAATCCCCTGAGCACTACTGGTGGAGAAGACTCCCAGCCAGAACAGCTGAATTGGTGAGCATGAAACTTGGGAGTCTCTGATTTCCAGGACATCTTTATTTATAAAATATATCTATTTTTGCTCCTGTCATGCCTACAAAATCAGCCTTCCTATTTTAGTCATCCCCACTCTTTCGTATTGTTTATGTTGCCCCAAACCCCAGGAATAAAGGCTGGGGAATGGATTTTGTTTTCTGCTGCCATGTGAATTTTAGAAACCACACTAGCCAGTCCTTCCAGACCTTGCTGTTTGGATGGCTTGATCATACTTGCAGATACAACCAGTCCCCACTTGATGGGAACCAGTTGCTGCTGTCTTGGGCCGCTCCTGCGCAAACGTCGTCCCAGGATTGTGAAGCAGCTTTTTTTAAACTCCACTTTTGGCAGGAGCTTAGCAGCCACATCCTTCCCTCACAACACGCCTGTTTCTCGAAGTGGCTTCATCCCGCTTTCCCCCTGTGTCCTCTTGTGCAAGTTTCCTGCAGCAGGGGAAGAGCCCAGGCTTGTGTGAGGGATGGGGATGTCTCTGGGAGGCTGGAGGCAAGAAGGGGGCTGTGGGGAGAGGTAGGAGGGGAAAACTCTCAGGAGTTTGTTTATTGGATTGTGCCACCAAATGATAAGGTGGGAGAATATGTACATTTTATATTATCAGAAGCATTGGGAATGAGCAGGGGGAGAGAGAATGTAGGAGGGAAAAACTGCTTTTCCTACTGCTTTATGGTATTATTATGGCAATTTATGCAGATTTCTGCTCTGGAAGGAGTATCCTGCACACCCTCAATGCCTAGAACTTTGGAAACCACACTACAGAACATGTTTTAGGGTGGGAAGGAGCAAGGAAATGTTACTGGGTGTCCCAGCTGTGCTGCTTCTGTGCAGAATCACCCATCACAGTGGTGGAAGGTCAAATCCTGGTCATTGCATCCTGGTTTAACTCTTCCTGGTTAAAAGGGTAGTTTTAAAATCCTTTTTTCCCAAAGAATCGAGGCTGACACCATTGAACTCACTGAATCTTTTTTTCCCCCTGGTCCTGTCTCTTACCTCCTACAACCTCAGGAAGTGCCGCACTCACTGGTTTGTTTTAAGCAAAACAAAGGGATAAATGTCCAAGAGCTAATCCTGGCACAGTGAGATCCTACAAGCCTCTTCCCCCAGGGTGTCCACCCTCTGCCAGATATCAGGTGTGAATCTGTAGAAAACTGGACTACACCAGCTCTGCCAATCACAAAACCACCTAACATTTGGAAGAAGGAAGTTTCTTTGTTTTCCAACTCAGCCTGGAAATCACAGCAGGGTGCATATGCCCACCATGGCAGAACTCATCCTGTTCTCTCCCAACTGGGTAGAGAATGGCCTAATTGTAGAGCAAGATTCAGGTCAAGCTCTCAGTCAAGCATGAGACAGAAACTCACAGAAATGAGGTTTCATCAATTAATCATGCGGCTGGCAGGACTTTTTTCCTCCATTGAAACAGTTAATGCAGCTTCCATTGCAGACACAACTGTATGGTGTGAGGGTACTCCAACTCACCTGGATCAGGAGGGAAGTTCACTGCCACTTTTCAAGTCCTCAGCTCCCAAGAGGAGCTGTTGGGAGCTCCTAAGACAAACCTTCATGTTCAGGCAGTGGATCGAGACCTGTCCAGCTGCACAGCTCAGAGTTACAGTCCTTCTTTCTAAGTGAAGCTGCTGTTCTTCAGCCACAACTTGCTGTGTAAACCCTCTTACTCTGCTCTGCTGGAAAACAAAACAAGATGACACAAGGGTGGTTAGAAGGTGTGGGAGCTGTTATCTACTTTGAAGCAGCTTTATGGCAGCGTAACTGCTACAGGTCCACACTAAATCAACCCCTCTTTCAATAAAGAAAAAAATGTTAGTTGCCTTTGTGTACAGAGGTGAGCCCTTGGAAACGGGCTGTGCTAATGGAGATAATCACTGGATCTGAGTGCTTGGGTGAACCCACACCGTTGATATTGATCATGGACAGGTGCAGACTCAGTCCAAGAGATTACAGGGATGGAACCCAAAGTGAGCTGAACCCCTCTGCCCACCTTCTCTGAAAATTCAAGTCACAATGCCATGATTTAAAAGGCACTGCGGGATGCATGCTTTATTCACAACTGTTCTAGACTTTTAAAGAACATGTACCTTAAGCACTGGAAACTTCATCAAAATACAAAAGAAAAACAGAAAACTGAAACATGGCGTACTGGAGGAGGGCAGTAAAAATACATTTAGGACAAAGCAGCCCGCAAATCCCCTAAATGAAATGCACTTAATCAAGCCAGTTGTCCTCCTTTCCCTGCAGCACATCTCCTCATGTACCTGAGAGAAACAGCCTGTGTGAGTGCACGAAAGATTTATCAGTGTCGGTCAGGCGTGCGAGCGCAGCTCTGAGCCCGGGGAACCCACGGCAGCCTCTACCTGAGACCGAACCCATCACCCTCGCGTTCCTGCGGCGTTTTGGGGGGAGCGGGCCGCGGGGAGAGGCATGCGGCTCCAGCGGGATTATCCCGATTTGTGCTCCTTCGGGACGCCTCTCCAGAGGCGCGAATCCCCTTCCCGCCGCTCTCCCGGCGGGGCCGAGGGGAGGAACCACCTGCAGCCCCCTGTGGGGCGGCCGCACCGGGCCCCGGGGGGAGGCCGGGCACAGGGCGGGCGGCAGCCCCGAGGGCAGCAGGGACACAGCCGCAGGGACACAGCCGCAGGGACACAGCCGCCGGCCCCGCCCGCCGGTCCCTCAGTCCCGGGGCGCTGGGGCTCCGCCCGCCGGTCCCTCAGGCCCGGGGCGCTGGGGCTCCGCCCGCCGGTCCCTCAGGCCCGGGGCGCTGGGGCTCCGCCCGCGCTGACGCGGAGGGCGGGCCGGGGGCGGGCCGGGGGCGGGAGGGATGGAGCCGCACTGAGGCGAAGCGGGGCCGGGGCGCAGCGCGGGCGGCGGCGCCTCCTCGTCCCCACGGCAGCATGGAGGCGGCCGCGGGAGCGGCGGCCGAGCCGGCGGCATGGGCGGCAGAGCCCTTCGCGGAGCCGGAGCCGGGCTCGGAGGAGCTGGAGGCGGGCGGCGCGCTGGACCGCGTCCTGAGGGAGTCGGTCTGCCAGCAGCAGGGCTGGGTCCGCGTCTATGGTGAGGGGCGCCGGGGCGGGGAGCGGCGGAAAACTTCCCGGCCCCAACTTCTCTCTCCCCCTTTCTTTCTCTCCCAGCTGCCGGAGGTTCCCCGCGGCTCCTTGCGGCTCCCCTCCCCGGGCCGTTCCCGGAGCCCCGCTCGCCCCGCGCCACGCCTTCCCCTCTCCCGAGGTGCGGGATGCTCCCCGCTCTTGGGATCCGCGGCCAAGGCTTTTGTGTGCCCGGCCGCAGGACGTGTGCCCGGGATGCCGGTGCCGGCAGGGCTGAGCGCTCCCGGCTCTGATGAGTATTAATGAGCCGCTAAAGGCCTGGGAGGTGCTGATACGGCGGGTCCCGTCGCCCCAGACTTACTGGTCTGTGTTAAACTGGCACCTTTGTAATTTATAAAAAGGATGTTAAGATCTTCAGCAGTGCAGGACGCGGGGTTGTTTCCCCTTCTTTGTCAAACTCTCCCTGGTATGTAACCTTTTAAAATTAGCTTGATTTATGTGGCCGGGCCTCTGGTTTGTTTAGGCTCCCAGCTGAAGTGCAGTCGGATTTAATCACTCCATCGGCACCTAAACAGGGGAAATTCTATTTTATCTTTTCCTTGTCTCTCCCTCTTGTTTGTCTTGGTAATCTAAGGATAATCACTCCCACGTTTCACAGTGAGGAGCGCTGCAGGCATTATTTTGTATTCCCTCCTGTAACAAATTTGATGGTCCAGCCTGGAAAAGACACCGGTCGTGGTGTGTGCACATGTTACCTTTGTCTGATATTATTACTGTTGCCCCTTCCCTGGAAGTGTTCAAGGCCGGGTTGGATGGAGCTTGGAGCAGCCTGGACTAGCGGAGGCTGTCCCTGACCATGGCAGGGTTAAGGTCCCTTCCAACCCAAACCATTCCATGTTTCTATGGTTATGGAGAACCTGTGAAAACACTTTTTTATTGGTACTTCTTAACATGTCTTATGCTGGTGATTGTCCCTTTCGTCTTCCTCCACCGTCCCGAATCCCATTAAGATTCTCCGGGTTTTCCCTGTTCTGTAAAACTAGAAGCAAATGCTCTCTGTTACCCATGTCATTGATCTGTTACTGGTTGTGCTATTCCTGAAACACAACAATGACATGAATAAGTTATCTGCAAGAACTCTGCTGCATTTCTTGGCTGATGGCAGGTAATTATTGTGAGTACCACTACCCTGAGCCTTCACACATATCAAATGAGGAAGATCAGGCTGCAGGTTTTCTAGATAGCGTGGTCACAAATAAACCTTTGTGTTTATTTTGGAAGCTTGAAAAGCTGGTGCAGTGGGATGAGGTTGTCTGTCTCCTTTCTGTCTGGTACATCAATGAACAAAGTTATATTTAGCACAATTAATTGTAATAGAAGTTTGGGATTTTTAGTAGGTTCCACTGTGTTTAGCTTGCTACTTCTTGCCTACCTTGCTTTCGTTAATCCCAGCCTAGAGCTGAGACTATAAAATGCAGCCTTATGCAAAAATATCTCTATGCTGTTGTCGAAAGGAGTTCCAAAGAAAGCAGTTTGCCTTCAGATTGTTTGTTTGTTGGGAATACTTTCTAAAGGTAAAATGAGAATGTACTTAAGAAGAGGATGTCTGGCACCAGCCTATCTGATTGTTACCCCAGGTTGTATCTTCCATGAGTGGAAGCAGGAATGTGGTTTCAAAATTAGCCACAGTGAGGAACATTGCTTGTTGATAAAGTCATACGTTGTGATGTGCCTGTAGTTTGGCATTAACGTGTAGATAAATGGGGAAAAATTCACTGTTACAGTGCCCAGCTAGCTCACAGGCTATAAAAATCAGCACGCACTTCAAGTACATAAAAATACATCTCGTAGCCCAAGGACAATAACTAATTATTCCTAGTCTATGTTTAAAAACAACTCATTATCCCTCTCCCTCACAAAGAATCTGATGTGGTAGTGTCTTCTCTCCTTCCCTAAGAAATTGCAATCGGATTAGCTAGTATTTGTTTGTTTCCTCCTGCTTATTAGCCCTTTTTTTTTCCTTGCATGAGCACATCTGGAGAAGTTTGCAGACAATGAATCAAGCTGAAACTGTGCCATGTTTGTGCACAGCTAAATATGGGTTACAAACCTATGAGTGACAAGTGTTATTCATAGGATTAAAAGTAAAGCCTTGCACAGTTGTTTTAGGAACCACAGCAGCATAGCGTAAGAAAACAGGAGCAGAAAGCTTAGCCTTATTGTCTGTATTGTCTGATAAACAATGAGAACACTAACACTAATTATTTCACCATGAGTGGCTGGGGGAGGGAAGGAATATCGAGCACATGAAAAGTGGAGAAGTGTTTTCTGGCATGGCAAGAAATACAGCTTTTGATGTCACTGCATTTCTTTTCCACGTGTCTCTGTGAACGTGAACTGCTATGTAGGGGAGTTGTTCCAAATGAAAGGTGACTGTCTGAAAAGCATCCCTAGCCGTGGAAACATGTATTTTAAAGAAAAAGAGCTCAGCAGCCACTTAGAGACAGACAGCTGTTTATTTCTGTGCCTCCCTACTTGGCAGTGGTGTGCCATCCACTCTGTCTCTGTCCAAAGAAGTAATTACTGCTATGAGGGGAGCTGGTCTGGTTGCAGAGCCTGTAAACCTTCATCTGTTAGCACAGAGAAAAGAATTTAGCAGTAGAGTCCCATCATTGCTGGTCTCTGCGGCTTGCCAGCAGAATGACAGTGATGTGAATACAGTAGGACTTTACAATGTCTGGGATGTGATTTCAGTGTGACACTGAGGTCTTGTCTGACTTCACTACGAGATCTAAATCACAGTCTGGCTATTTTTGCATTTCCTGCCTTAGCTGCACTAGTTCCAAGGGTGGCTGTTTCATTCTGCGTTCTGGAGGTTCAGCAGCTTCTGCTTAAGTGAATTAGCCAAGGCATTATCATGGAAATACAATTTCCTTACCCATGGACGGAGTTTGAAATATAATTAGTTTCCTCTAACCTGATGTTTGAATAGTGGACAGGAGCAGCAGATTTGCTTGTCAGAGTGATAGGTTTAATTGCTCATGAAACACAAATCATGTGAGTGCTGTTAGATGATGTTTCCAAGAACTGGTTTTGACACACAACTAATGTTTCTGTAAAAGATGTATCGACGTGTTCTGGGTGATGGCTTCCATTCAGACTCGTGGCATGTGTACAAGGGGTAGGAGGGGGGAGGTGTCTTGCCTGGATTAATGCTATGATTTCCCCCTGACTCTCTAAAAGTGATAACTGACTTTTGAAAGCATCCACCCATGTTTCAAGGTCTTTTTTTTCCACTCTTTGAAACAGGTTTTGTGAGGAGGAGGCAGGGCGATAACTGAACAGCATTTTTTGCTAACTCTGGAAACAGAGCAATTACATTGCCTGGTGTGGCTGACTGAACATCCATGGATTTTGCAGGAATGAGTTCTAAAGCCAGCATCACAGCATTGGTGTTAAATGTTGCATGTGATGGGGGTAGCATCGGTTTTTGCCTGATGTACAGTCTGTGTCTAAACAGGTGGCAAACTTCTGTGGTGGGATTGTCAGATTCATTGATGATGTGCCTGCTCTGGGCTCACTGCAAAAGGTCCTGTGCTAAAGCTGCAAAAGAAGAGTTGCTGAAATAGGTAAAAAATAGCACAGGGAAGAGTCTATTCTTGAGTGCTCATCCTGTGAACAGACATTGTTGCTCTTGGGCCTTATCAGGACTAGTAAATGTCTTTCTCTTTTAGCAGCAGTGCTAAAAGATGACGGTAGTTGTACAAACTCGAGTGCAGATAGGCTGTGGACTCTCTCATCACCTTGTCCTCTAATCCTGCAGGCAGTCTGGAGACATTCCTCATGGCTGGAATGACCCTCCTCGCCCCCCCTTTCTCCTGGCAAGAAGGGGAAGGCTCTTCAAGCTTAGGCTGGAAGGGCTCCATGCCTTTTCATGGGTATCAATCTGCAGACAGAGCTTCATTGGCTCTAACTCCAGAAAAAGCCCTGGTCCCTGAGCAACCAGGTAGAAACATCTCTTGGCTGCCTCAAACCTGAGTTCCAGGCTTTTAAGTATTGGCCCTCAGAAAATACCAGACTCATGCACAGGACTGGAGCCACAGTAATGTACGTGGTGTCATGTGGAGATTAAAACATACCTGTGGCTTGGGCACTGAGCAGAAGCATCTTCTAATCATGTGAAATTCAGTTCAAAAGCCTGGTTTCTGTGAGCTTTCCGTTCCAGCAATTCGCTGACTGCCTTGCTCAGCTCTTTTATATCAGTGATTTTAACTGTTCCGAGGAGTTTCTGATTCTTTACAGCCTGCCTCGCTATGACTTTGTAAGTAGCTTTTTATAGCTACCTTTTCTTTTTATATTCTTGTTTTATTCCACTGTTTGCAGTCGCATCTAAAAACGCAAAGATTATCCGTCTCCTAACCATCTTGCTTTGGATGCGTACCAGCAGGCTTTGGTAACGAGTAGCATCTTGTTGTCAGCACATCCTTTCCTTCCAGCCCTGCTCATGCTGCTGGCCGGCTTTTTTTGCGAGATGTGCGTGCGGGGCTGGGGGCTGTGGGCCGCCCCCCGGCCTCCACCCGAGCCCGAGGACATCCCACCAGGTGGCGGCATCTTCATTGCGGTGCTGCAGGACCTGGCCAGGATGCCCGAAACACGGCGTGGAGGGGGATCCCGTCCTCTCCGCTTCCAAACCTTATCGCTCACCTCCAGAAGCTCAGTTACAAAGTACTCTAGAGGCCGTCTAACAGGGGGGAGGTGAGGACGGTGTAGTTAATGTAAAGACAAAAAAAAAACCCCTTGTAGCCAGGCAGCGAGGCAATCTGATAGGTGAGATGGCTGTTACTGAGAGTTTTCTCCTCCTTGAGACATGTGCCGAGAGTCAGCTGGGCTGGGGTTTGTACACTGCTGCCTTTCTGAGTGGGTATGGAGCTGCAGTTCCTTGCACGAGAACATTTGCTTTTAGGAAGGACTTAACAGGAGATAAGGTGAAGGTGCAGCTGAGACCCTTGGAAAGCTGAACGGGAGCTGGAAAGCTGCACGGTGTCTGTGCAGCCAGTGTTGTTTGGAGAGGAGAGAAGGTCAGTGCTCACCAGCATTTCTTTCCCTTCTGATCAATAGGCTTATTTTTAACTCGCCCAGAAAGTTGGTGCAAAAGCAGGCTTGGAAGATAAACCTTGTTGGGCCGGGAAATGTCATTTCCTGAGTATTTGGACAATGCCTGCTGTGGTGATATTTGACCTTACCGTAGCCTTCAGGTACCAAATGAGGGACAGACGTTGAATACCGACAGCATAAAGCTTTTGTTGGTTTTGTTGAGATGATAAGTAACAATGCATTTTAGTCGGAGCCCCATTGTAAGAGGCAGAGTTTAATCAAAACCAAGGTTTTAGGTGACTGCGTTTGCTGCAGATGAAAAACAGTCGAGTGCTGTGGGCTGAAATGCTGCTTTTCCTTGCCAGCCAGCAGCAGGGAATATCAAAAGATGAGTGAAGTGCTCTTACAGGTGATCTGCTCATGCCTGCTCTATGACAGCTCCTCTAATAGCCCTTTTTGGCTCCAGGGAATTCTTACAAGCATGCAGGGGGTGGTTGATGGATCCTCATTCTCCTGTGCATTGGCAGAGGTGACTTGGAGTGGAGCTGAGGGCTGGACACAGCCTCCTTGGTTGCTTTACTCCAAAATCTTATTGCAGAATCAGCCCTTTGACACTAAGGGGCTTATTTGCTCTTTAACAGGCTGATTTGCTCTGTTTGCCTTTCCTCTTTTTAAGGAACACTTACATTTATACATAAATGACAGGAATTTATACATAAATGAAGTTTTAAATTTTTTGAGGGGAAGTTTTAGCTGGACTCCTTCAGCTGGCTGTGTTGTTGCAAGTGTTGCCTAGGTTACTAATTTATTAAGTCACCTAAATATTTGGAGGCGTCAACAATACTGGAGTATGCTGGGGAAAATGAGGATGACATTATTTTAAAACACTGATTTCCTGACTCCTGTGTTTCAGTCACACGATTTATCTCTGGCTGAACATTTTCATGTGGTGCTGTTTCCTATTTTTAAACAATAGGGGAAAAAGGGAAGATAAGAAGAGCATAACTGTGACCTGTTGACTTATTATGAGATCATGGATTCCTTTTAACTGATATTTATAGATTTTTATAAAAAATAGCTGAGACTTCAGTATTTTCTGACATACACGCCTTTTTAGCCTCAGGGTCAGAAGTTAAGCTCTCATCTGAATTCTTTGGAAGTCCTCTGTGAAGACACAGAGTAATCATGGAAATACAAATTGCATCTGCAAGGAAAGTAACCAAGTGAAAAGAAATATTGCTTCATTTTGGTTTGTAAAATTCTCTCAAAGCCCTTTGTGTGTTTTGACACTCTCCTATCTCAGAAAGCCTTTATAAAAGTGATCAGGAGGGAATAACATTTGTTAATTCTCTTTAATAAGGTTTTGAAAGGTCACAAAAATGTAGAAAGGCTCTTTTCCAAGAGTCAGGATTATTTTTAATTGTAAAGCAAGTTGGAGCCGTGCAAGTAATGAGCTCTTGGAAGTTAAGGGGTCTTTGCACTTAAGTAAATGTAAAACCAAGTTCTGGATTTAGGTACTTTATTATCTAAAAGGATTTTTTTTTCCAACTGGGAATACCCCATTAGAAATTAGCTCTTACACTGCAAGCACTGGCAGGCACTTAGTTAAACACATTAATTCTGCAAACTGTGGGAAAACGACACCCATTTCAGCAGATGTGCGATGCGTCTGGTGTGGATTTGCATAAGAATGCATATGCTTCTCTGTGAGTTTCTGGCTTGATTAAAACTTGCAGGCACCTTTTTTCTTCCTCTAGTGCTGTGTCTGCATTCTTGGATGTTAATGGTTTAATCGAAAATACCCCGGGTTTTTCTGTCTTAAGATAATTCATTTTATTTACACAGTGCTGCACTGTAAATGTGCTTGGTGCCCTATAGACAGAAGCTGCTTTGCTTGTCTTTTAGAATTTGTAGCCAGGAGAAGAGAATAAAGGATATAGCAAACATGAAAAATAGGAAAGTGGACGGAGGATTACACGGTGGAGTATCAGGAGTTGGGAGGGGATTGTGTGTATTCAGTCCCCGCTTCCAAGGAGGTGTGGGAATGGAAATCGGTGCTGTGATGAGAGCAAGAGAAGTGTTGAGGAATCGGTGACTAAAAATGATCTCAGACTTAATCCCTGCCGGTGTTAGGCTTTCACAGTAACAGTCCAAGAGATTCAGCAGAAGCTCTTCACCTCGGTCCTGTTCTCAATCCGGATGGCAGAAAAGAGCATGGAAAATTCCTTCAGGTTGACTCTAGATACTGTACCATTCAATCTGAGAAAACTTTTTCAACTCTAGTAGCAGGCAATTGATGCAAGGTAGTGGGAGGCAGGGTATTGAAAAAAGGAATATTACTTGGATTTTGACTTGAAATTTCCAACAAGGAGACAAAACTTCCTAGGAATAAACATTTTGTGTCCACTGTATCTATGTAACATGATGTAACAAGCGCCGGATGCCCACTACCACCTTCTGGGGCTTCGGGAGAAGATGTTTTGTGTTGGGAAAGGGAGCGAACTTAAAGCAGCAGGGTCTGTGGGCCAGGCACCGCCTGGCAGTGAGCCAAACTGCACCAACAACAGCTTGTTCTCCTGAGAGAGCTCTGATGTTCCCCAGGCCTGGAATAGCCGTCGTCAGGGTTAGGCTGAGTAAGTTGGAAAGCCTGGAAATTCTTGACGCATCCGCTTTTTGGGAGATCCCTCAGAGAGGAACTCCAAGTTACTACATGGAATATAACAGTGTAGCTAAATTTCTCCTCTTGGGATATACATCATCCTTTGCTAGTAAGGGCTTGGAGGAAATACAGGTGGGTTTGGCACTTCTGGAGAGATTTCTACTCCACGTTTGATACTTGCATGACAGAGTTAAAAACCTGCTTGCTTTTTTCAGGATCTCATTACTTGAGTCAGTGGATTGGCTTGAGATAAGCAGAGGTAATTCACACCCTCATTTAGCTGACTCTTTAGTGCACTGATACTGGTCTCAACAAGATAGGGGACAGATGCTGCACTACTCAGCACTATGTGTGCTATGAGGGTTCCAGGAAAATGTGTGCAAAGCAGCAGTGGCTGGGAGGGCTGAATGCAGTCCTTGAATCTCATTTAGAAATTAAATGGTCACTTTGCTTCAGTTTTCTGTTCCATTTTGTCTTGACAAATGGTGACTGCTTTATTAACAAATCCATCAGGGTTAAAGGAGGAAGGATCAGTTTCACTTATTTGTACCATTCATTGCCTTGCTGTGTGAGTGCATCCAAAGCATTCGTGGTTTTATTTGAGAGGGCTGCCCTGAGCTGAGGTGAGGAAATGAGGCACAAATAGGTCAGATAACTTGTCCAAGGACATACAAGAAACTTGGCAACAGAAGCCAAATCTCCTGAGACACCTTCAGGGCTTTGCTTGTATGCCTCGGGTTGCACTGCTTTGTGTTTGGGGTGCCTCTAAGCCTGCTGCTTTACTTGGATCCTCTGTAACTATTAATACTCCTCTCAAATACCCTATTAGCTGTCAAATCTGTAAGCCAGCAGGGCAAGATGCTCTCAGAGGGGGAGACTTTCATTCAGGTGATTACATCTGCTTGCTCCCTTTTTTTTTTTTTTTTTTTTTTTTTTTTTTTTTTTTTTTTCTTTTTTTTTTCTTTTTTTTTTTTTTCCCTCCAACTCCCCACGAAGCCAAAGGTAAAGTTTTGTTGACCTTCATAATGGAATAAACTTGCCTCATTACAGTGATAGCAGGCTGGACCCCTGGTATGAAGGTGTCGGCTAGCCAGTGTTCATTAGCTTTTCATCACTAGAGTGGTGCCTAAATCATTCATTTCAGGTAGGTCACTCTTCACTGCTGACTGGGGGAAGAAAATATATCACTGATCAAAACTGGAAAACCAAAGAACAGTGGTTAAACCACTTTGAGCTCCATCATCCTTCCCGTGGCGTTTGGGCCCCACTGCCAGTGTGTAACACAGGTTTGGTTGGCTTTGCCAGCACTTGACTGATCCATAGTGGTTTTCCACGTTAGTTAGGTACTTTATCTTAGGAGTTCAGTGCAGTGCAAGCTCTAGGAAAGAGGAGATAAAATGCTTCCTGAAAAGGTGTTTATTTACATTATGAGGTTATACCTCAAGCTGTACAGACAAACTGCTGCCTTTGCTGTGTTTCCTACTTGCTTAAATATTCTGGAACACGTACATCACGCACCTAAAACATAACGTGTTTCTTTTCCCTAACACTTGCTAGGAAGTCACTAGACTTCCTCATCAAATAATACTAAGTATTTTCTATTTTGAGGTATGTTTCTATAATTATTTTCCATCTTTTTTTTTTGTTCAGGATGGTGGGTAGTTGATAGATATCCTGGAAAATAAGTCAGGAAAGAAAGCAACATCCTTCTAAACCAGGTGTGAGAAGATTTATCTTCTAAAGGGCATTGGTTTATGGGGTCCCTTTCTCTCTTGCTCTCTGGAAGCACTTGCTTAGGATGTCAGTGAGGTGTGGGGTGATTGATTACCCTGTTGAATGGATTTCATAGGGTCCTTCCTTAACTCCTTCCATTAGCTAAGGCCTTGCCCACTGAAGTTTTCAAATAGCCTCAACTCCCTAGAGATAATGAGTTTTATATCCCATATAGTGAAGTAGCAAAAAAAGTTTTATGGTCTCGCCATAAATATTTATGTCAGTTTGCTTTCACATACCCTTGGCTAGCAGCTCCACTGCTTAAAGAAGCTCCTGTAGTTGCTCACATCCAGTTCTGTAAGTACTGTCAGAGCACTGTGAACTGAGGCAATTTCCAATTCAAGTCTCCTCATTTTGATTCCAGTGGTTGCTAATTTCTCAATTTATAGCCATTAAATCATTATAACCATTAAATCAAATTAGGAAGAAAGACTTTTTTTTTTTTTGTCAGCCTAGAGAGTTAAGCATTAGTTAAGCAGGAAGTTAAGCATTTTCTGCTCTAATTTCTTTTTTTCTAATTTTTTTTTTTTACTTACTAATAGGGAAGTCAGGAATGTGAAGTAAACAGCCTCTGTTTGCAGAAATGATGAATGTGTGGGATAAAAGGCGGGATGATAAGAAGGAAGCAAATATTTTTTTTTATTCCAGACCAGTGCTGTAAATGGGGAATTTGCATGTTGTAAAAGTCAAAATATGTCTGAAATTTTGCTGGAAAAAAATTTGAGAGGAATGCAGTAATAAGAGTTAAAAACCTGTGTGGTATGAAAGGGCATTAATCTTTGCAATTCTGGCAGAACTTGCTTTCTGCTATTTTATTTTGTCAGAATACATTGCTCTTTCTGTGTTCAAAACTAGAAAAGGATGAAAATACAAAACTGTCTAAAAATGCAGTATGTCTGTCAATGATAAATATATGTTTGCTGTAAGAGCAGCATTCACCTGAATCATCATGTCTCAAATTTATCTGGATCCTGACTTCAGCAGGATGTTTGCCCAGTTATCTCAAATTGTACATTTTTGGTAGTTTGGGTTTAATGGCTCTCCTGGCACCTTTAACTTGCTGCTTCTATAGAATGGTGATGTAATGCTGGTCATCTGTAATTATTACATATGTGAGCCAGTAAGCAACTGTGAATTAGACATAAGCAGCTAGAAGGAGGCTTTCTCCTTAGTCCTATATTTTGACTTACACATTTTTATTAAAATAGATTATAATCCCCGTCTTTATGAATAATTTGAAGAGCAATAGCTGTTAGTATCTAGAGACAGTAGCTGTTTTCCTTGCAGTGGTCCAAGGACTTCTCAGAATGGGCTGGAAACCAGACAGCCGGGGACACAGCAAGCGCTCTGGTAGGAGTTAAGGTGGTTTTCCCCTATGTTCCTATAAACAGGTGCCAAGAATTAAATCAACCTGCTTCTTCCGTGCTGAGAAAGTACTTGCTCTGACTACAGGTTACATTAGCTTTGATGTTTCACTTAATTCTGGAGAGAAAAAAGGTGAGAATG
The DNA here is from genome assembly GCF_009819655.1 of Sylvia atricapilla. Classification (NCBI taxonomy): domain Eukaryota; kingdom Metazoa; phylum Chordata; class Aves; order Passeriformes; family Sylviidae; genus Sylvia; species Sylvia atricapilla. The sequence goes on from NC_089148.1 coordinate 8,520,103, forward strand.
GACTGCTGGGCCCTAGTTTCTGTGTGTTCAGTCTGATGACCTTTTACAGCCATCTCTGTGGGATTACCACAGGTATCTGCTGGCCAGGCCATGAGATCTCTTGGCTGACTTATCCATCCCACTGTAAAACATAACCACCACGTCTGTTTGCAGATCAATTTCTACCTGGATGGCTTTAAAAATACCTTGGGAGGAATCTCGAATGAAAGCTATGGTGACAGAGGAGTGTTGGGAGGTTGATACCCAGCAACATAAATCTTTGCTGTCAAGACTGCTATTATTGTTGATGGAGTTCGCAAGGGTTGTCACGAGTTCAGTCTAAAGAGCATGTAATTAAGTTTAAAACTTAGAGTAGCTTTGCAGGAGACTTACAGAGGAAAAGCTGTAGTGTATCACTTGGAGTGTAGTTAATCTGTATCACCAGTTTTCCAGTTGAGATGTTCTAGCTGTAGTTCTGATTTCCATTTGTAATACCCACTCAATTCTATAGCTGACACAGTATCCCTCCCTGTTTTGTTTCCAGACTTTATTGATATGGCTTCTTTGTGACCTACTCACACCGCTTTAAGGTTGCTTTTTTCATTCCCTTCCAAAAGGAAGTGCCTTCCATGAGAAATGCTGGAAGCTCACTAGCCAGTTTTTAATTCTAGTAGTTGAAAACTTGGACCAGCCTGAGTGGCCTTCTGCTTACACCCAGGGCAGATGACCTGTCTGACTCTTGGCTTCTTTCCTTACCGAGTTGTGCTGCTGAACATTTTGAGACCCTGGAGCTGGGTGTTAGGAGAATTGGGGAAGGAAATGCCTGTGTTTCCTTGGAGCTCTCATTACTCATGATGGAACTGGCCAGTCCTGTGACTCTTAGGGCATTGTGTTGGCCTTTTGTCCTTGCAGTGGCCTGGTGTCATGTGCTTGTCACTTAAGCACTTGCAGAGCTGAAGGAAGCAACATCCCAGTAATTATTCCTTTTACTCATCTGGGATGTTCTTCATTTGTTGCTGCTCCTTGTGGTTTTCTCTGTAGTTTCCACTGGTGGTGATTCAGTTTGAGGCTGAGCTGTATCTCTCTTCAATTAGTGGTGCCTTTGCTCTCTATCTGGGGCAGGAGGTGTGTGTTTGGTGGACACTTTAAAAACAGTTAATGTGTTGCATATGTGCAGTTTTCAGCAGATACCTAACATTTAGCTAAGTCTTATGGGGGAATTAATACCTCATTGGAAAAAAAAAATAATTCACTCCTATAATTTCACAAAGAAGATGTAGCATTTGTAATCATCATCTTGTAAAACTGGCTGCTTTTCTCTCTGCTCCATTTCACTCAGGTGTCAAGTTGGTACAAACACTGGTTACCCAAAAGAAAAACCTACCCCAGTCCTTTTTCTGGAACCTTGGTGGCGTTTTGGTTTCCAGCAAAGAGTAGCCAGCTTTGTGTGTGTGTGTGTGTCTGTTATAAAATGAGCATGCTAATAATTTTAACTGCACAGTTTTTGCTTGGAACAGCAGTTCAAACCATGAGGGAAATTGGTTTTGTGTGGAATTTCATAAAGGAATTTCAACAAAGGTGACACTCAGCTCCCGTTAGGATCTGGAATTGAACTTGTCTTCACTCTTCTGGGGCTTGGTGCACAGTGCCCTTAATCCTCTTAGGAAAACCTTTACCAGAAGGTGAATGGAGAACTTGAACTAAAGAGATGTTCACCAGTGCTGCAGGTATTGGAGGAGAAACATGTTCTTGTAGCTCACTGCTGGAAGTCAAGAATCCTCATTGCCTTCCTTGTTGCCTTGTCTCTGACCAGCTGTGGGCTTGTGTGCTGGTATAAACATGAGGTGGGATTATGCTTGTAAATGGCATGCTGGAAGAGTCTGGGGGCTAAAAATACAGCTGAAAGTAACTGCAATGGAATAATTTGCCTCAAAAGGCAACCTCTGGCATTGTGCTGAGCGTTACCCGGGCTCTGAGGTTAAAGGAGCTGCATGTGATTGGGGAGAAAATGCAGAATTCAGCAAGTGTGGGGGTGCCAGCTGGAGCAACCCAGTGGTTTTCTGGGTACACCATCTATTTCTCCATGTTTCTTGCCAGCAGGATGCTGGGTGAAAGCAGAGTAGTGCTGTTTTTGTTGGAAGCAAGCTTGGTACAAGAGGCCATGCTGGTCCAGAGGCATGGCATGTGAAAGCTGTTAGTGGTTTGCAGCTTTTTAGGATGTTCTTTTTCTCTGGTTAAAATATCCAGCAAAGCAAGTGGAACATTGACACCCATGAGGTGACCCATAGGTACTGAGCTTCATACTTTGTGTTTTTTTTTTCTTTAATCTTTCCCTTCACCAGCATATAGGAAACAGTAATACAAATCTATTCCCCAACACATGCAGATGCATTTGTTGCTTGGAAGCTGAGCTGGGCAGGAACTCTGAATTATGAGCATCTGATTTCAGGGCTTTGACAATCTGCAATCTCCTTAATATTCTGATGAGCCACTGTGGGTATTACTCCTCTGTGGTTTTTTTCACATTTTTTTCTTGAAACTCATATTGCAATCTGAATGCTGTTGGTTTAGGATTAAAAGAGATGTTGGCTGGCTCTGTGCTTTGCACAATTTTCCTATGACTGCAGCAAGAGGGAGATGGATAGTATGATTTTTTTTTTTCCTCTGCAGTAGTACAAATGAAGCGTGAATTAGAAACAACTTTTAAAATTGAAGAGTTATCTCCTATTTATAATTGTGTCTCTCTAATACTACGAGTACCAAGGACCATAAATTATTCATGCAAGTGTCAGCAAATTCAGCATAAACACAACACACAATTGGGTATACAAGCATCATAAACTCACCCCAGGACAGCAAGGAAGGAATCCTCAGAATTTTTTTCTCAGGGAATCACAGCACTTCCAAGGAAAAAACTTTTTGTCCAAAGACACTTAGCAACTCTGCTCTGGATTCTCTCGCTGGAGTATCATTCCAGTTACAGCTTATCTTTAGAAATAACTGCAGGTTAATTTTAAAAGACATGTGTGTCTTAAGATGTAGCTTGCTTACCCAGATGGCAGTTAGATTCATCTTAACGGTAATGTAAATCTAGAGTAGCTCTCCAGCCTAAGGGCTGGCCTTTTTACTGTCCAGCTGTTTTCCAAATGATTTATTTCATTTTCCCCCTTGGTTTCTTTGCCTCACCCCTCAGCTTCACTCTTGCTGCTCACAGCACAATGAGGGAAGAACAGCTGCACTTAGCAGCTCCAATAAATGACTTTATTAGAATTAGAATTGTGTCTGCATTACACTAATACCAAAGGTCTTAGTTCATCTTATAGCCTCTAAAATGGGTTGTCATCATTTCCACACTGCCTCCTTACAAGTGGGGGAAGACAGCTCTGACTCAGCCCCTGGATAAATGGGAATACAGGGAACTGAGTGCTGCTGCCAGGCAATTTGTTCAGGCTTTGTCAGTGGCTAGAAATGTCTTTCTCCCCACTTACTGTAACGTTGAGCATAACATGCTCGGGAATAAGACCTGCTTTACAGCAGCTCAGGAATACGGATGAACAACCTTTCTGTCAAAATTATATGAAAAGTCCTTAAGCTTGAGGATTTAATGTGGATATTTAGAGGACAGTACAAATGTTATCCTAGGACACAGCAAAACCAATGCTCCATCTGAAACCTGCAAATTCTTTGGCATTCCTTGCTGACAGGAAGTAAAATGAAAAACCTTGCTCTTTTCAGGTGGTCCAGTGAACAGGCTTGTGAGTAGAGGGTTGCCCTTCTTTTGGTTGGGAAGTAGGTCATATTTTGTATGCAAGATGGAAATTCCTTGCTGCTTCTCCTGGTTCTTTGAACTTCAGAGCAATGGAATAACGTGCCAAAAGCAGCAGAGTTATGTGCAATCCCAGGGAAGCCATGCCTGCAGTGTCCTGGAGATGGAGCAGAGCAAATCTTCAGTGAGCAAACTCAACTCCAAGGTCTGTATGAAAGATCTGAAAGATGAGGTGGTGCTTAATGGTTCCTGGAGAGGCCTCACAGACAGACTCCCTTGTCTGGGAGGAGGTTTCCATTTGAAATGCTACCTCTGGGCTTCGCTTTGAGGCTTCCCATCCTTTCTCATCTGCTGGACCAGTGTCAACTTCTGCTTGTATTGATCGGGTCTTTGCATCAGGAAAGTCTCTGCAGAGCACTGGAGGATCACCACTGGAGAGCCCCAGTGCCCAGGGGGTGTGACTCCCAAGGGTACTAGGGAAAAAATTTCCTCTTCTGCATTTTCTAATTTCTTGTATACTAGCTGTAGCTTGTTATTTTTCGAAATTAGTCTCTCTGCTACACCCGCCGTGGCTCCTAAGCAAAATTTTATCCCTTTTAGAAGTGCAGGCCAGACAGAATATTAACACCATTCTCATTTCTTTTGTGAAGAAAGAGCTAAAAAGGGAACAATTTGCCTCAGTTGTCTTGTCAAACTTGTTTAATGTCAGTACATGAGGTATTTCACTAGAACATTTCCACCTTTACTCTTAGTCAGTGGATGTTTTTTGTGGCTGGTACACAACAAGTATGTACTTCCATTCACATATCTCTGCCATAGCTTCTTTGCTCTCACTCAAATACCAGTTGTCTCTTTTGAGCAAGTTACACAGGGGCAAACAGAATGAATGGAAAAAAAGGGGGTTGATTTTTATCTTTCTGAAGGTGTGCCTTTGTCTTGGAGAAAAGAGAAATCCTTATTTATAAGCCAAATAATGTATTTTCAAATGCAGTGTGGGGTTTGGAGAGTGTTTTTTTTTAAACTGTTCTACTTTTAACTGGAATTCTGTGGGTGAAGTGCTAGAATAAAACCCAGCAGCAGCTTGATGCTGTGCACCCACTTGCGTGGCAGAGCAGAAAGAAAAATGCCAGGGAAGCTGGGGAAAGGGGCAGCAGCCCTAAAAATCCAAACTCTTCCTAATCTGTCTCTTAATCAGTTGTGTTACTGCGCTCTCAGGAGTTCCCAGGCAGCCTGAAAGCAGAGACCAAAATTCTTCATAGGAGATTTGACAAATCCACCTGTCAGTGTCACCCAACAACTGATTTATCGTCTCTGACAGGTAGAAAATTGCTTTGACTTGTCTGCAGGACAAGTAAAATTTAGTAACAGCGATGGGGTATTTTAAAAATTGTCATGATCGTGTAAATCCTGTTATCTCCGTAACCCAAGTTCTGAACTGTAAAATGACATTAACTTGCCTAATTTTTTTTTAAAAAAGGTCTCATATTAACAGATAACAGGACATTTTTTCCCCCCTCAGTTCATTTTTAAATCCAGTTGCCTTTCAAAGGCTGACGCTTCTGTCTTTCAGCCCTATTTCTCTGGTAATAGTATATTGAAGATCTCTTTTAAAGAAAAAACCCAGCATGTAAAAAACCCATCATATCAAAAAATACAAAGGAAGAAAGTCTGCTTAATCTGACAAGGCATCAGTGTTTAGGCTATAAGCTCATTATGAGGCTTGAATAGTGGGAGCTGATTTTTTTCAAATTAATTTCTATGATTACCATAATAAACATTTTAATAATATCCTTTCCTTCCCTCATATCATCAGCAGCTGAATATTTCAGTAGGTTATCTGGTCTTTCACAGCAGCCTTTATCCCAATCATCCATGCATAATCTGTTTACAAGAATGCTTATAGATTTCCACTATAATTTCATGTTCCAGGTTATGCTGCTTCAGCAGCTTCTCTCAGTGCATTTGGGATGTTCCCAGAAAACACTCGGAGAGTCTAGAGACCTTTGAATTTCTAATTTTATTTGGTAGTCAATGCAAAGAAGTCACGTCATATTCTATTTAAATCTTTCCACTGTCTGGAAAACAATTTGCTGTAGCAAACATCCAACACCTTGAGCAACGAGGCTGGTGCTACAGTGTTTGGTTTGGTATGTGTGTTACTTGCTGACAATAAGAAGTAAAGCCTCGTGTTCTGCTGATGCTGTGGCTGAAAGGTTGAGGGAATCTAGAAAATAGGAGTAGGGATTGTTAAATGGCAGAGATTTGTTGGGATTAGGGATCTGTGCTGAGCTGCCTCCTGCTCTGGGGTTCCAACACAGGACCTGTTGGAGCTATTCCAGAGGAGGCACCAGGATAATCAGGGGGATGGAGCACTTCTGCGGTGAGGAAAGACTGAGAGAGCTGCGATTGTTCAGCCTGGAAAAGGGAGGGCTTTGGGGTAACCTCACTGAGGCCTTTCAGTACCTGAAGGGAGCCCGTGGGACAGACTGAGAGAGTTATTTATGGAGCATGGAATGATAGGACAAGGAGAAACGGGCTCAAACTAACAGACAGTAGATTTAAACTGGGTATTAGGAAGAAATACTTGCCTGTGAGGGTGGGGAGGCCTGGGCATAGGTTGCCCAAACCAAGCTGTGTCTGCTCCATCCCTGGAAATGTCCGGGTTGGACACAGCTTGGAGCAAGCTGGAATAGTGGAAGGTGTCCCTGCTGATGGCAAGGGGCTGGAAGTGAATGGTCTGCAAGGTCCCTTCCAGCCCAAACCATTCTGTGGTTTTATAACTCAAGACTACTTCCAGCTTATTGAAGCTGGTGGAGTTTCAGGCTGTTGCACCACATAGGTTTGAGTCTTGCAACTCAGCATTCCGGTATTGCTTTTCTTCACTCGCAGCTCAGGAGCAGCACACACATTTTCAGGGAGAAATGTCCAAAAATATCGTACTGATCTAGGCATGGTCATAACATAGATCCTCTGAGATTCCTCGTTTGCATCTAAGACCTGTCCTGGCTTAGTTTCTCTAACAATCTCATGTTCTGTGTCTTGTCCATAATTACTCCAAAGCTCCTGCTTCCCTAGTTTGTTTCCCATCAGTAGCTTTGAATATCTGTCCTTGAGCATTTCTTCTGTGTCTCTCACACTCTCCAAGTAGAGGAGCTGCAGCACACCAGTTAGGAGATTTGAAAGCTGTGTATGGGAAGGCTAGACAAGCATTTGAAATTTAAAAAAAAAAAAAAAAAATCCCCCAGCTAAATAGTGGCATAATCAGCAAGTCTCGTGTGTAAAGCTGATTATTCTAACCTGTCCATTTTCTGCACATGCTTCCCCCTCACCTCCCCTTTTTCGCTTGCCCCTGCTGTTTGGGCTTTGGGGGTGGGACACCTATTTTTAAAGATACATTAAATGCACTAGTTAAAGTTACTGACCTAAGAAAGCAGCGCAAGAATAATATAATAATTGTCAAAACCTCCTATCAAAACCTCGGTAACAGAAATAAAGCATGGATAAAATGTATGACACTTTTGAAGTGATTACATCCTTTAGTACTGAGGATAGACAGCAAAGTCTAGATACTGCTTGATTTTATTCTTTTTCTTTTTTGAAACTACCTGGTTGCTGGTAAGTGTCAGCATTATTGCTGTCTTGAGGCTTTTCCAGTGACAGCTTATTAAGAAATTGAGTACTCTTAGAACTGCACTGTTTTAAAAATAGGGGGTTGGGGATTGTGTGCAAATGAGGTAGTAAACAAAGAGGCTTTGGCATTCCAGTCTGGTGCAGAGGAACAGATTCATTGCTGCAGGAAGAAATGGTTTCTAAGAAACTTTTGGAAAAAAGGAGGAAGAAAATAGCAGTGCTTAAGCCTGTGACCTCTGTACACTTTGATAGTGTTTCAACATCAACATGGATACAAGTACTAAAGATGGAAGATAGGAGTAAAAGCACCTCTCATGATAAGACTAGAAGAAACAGGTTTTGCTGTAAAGATGAAATGCTTCTTGCACTTGTATTTTAAGCAATGTTTTGCCTTTTTAAGTGTTTGAGGAAGACAGAGATCAAGCGGGAGACATGATAATTGCACGAAGCTCATTTACTTCTGACATGTCACACCAACCATTAAATCAGGAGATGTGATGAAAACAGGTTTAGAAGGTTGTTTTGCTAAGCCTGAGCTGTTCATTGTTTTTCCATTATAGTTTAGTTGCAATGTTGTCTTGTAAAATCAGTGAAGGCATAAATACATACAAATATGATGGCCTTTTAAACTTGCCATGTTTCTAACAAGTGGTGTAGGAAACTGCTGCTGCCTGTTGACCCTGTCCCTCTGAACATCAATAACAATATGTTTATTTTTCCCCATCTCAAATGTTAAGCTGTTGATATCAGTGGTTTTGACCTTCATTTCCTGTTGGAATGAGACTTTTTTTTTTTCTATTTTTTTTTCCTCCTTCTCCTTGGATTTGAAGGTTGACCATCAGGAAGCAATATTTTTTGCTTATTTTAAGCTGCAACACATATTCATTCTGTGCTTTTTCTGTCCTTGGTTTCAACTTGTAATATATCAGCTTCTTTCTCATTTACTCCTGACACATCCAAAAAAAAAAAAAAAAAGCCTGTCTTTCCTCTTGCAGGCTCTAAGCCTTTAGTAAGACTGATATTAATATTATCAGAAAGCTGAAACGAGAAATAGAGAGTGTAAAGGAATTGCTTTGTTATTGTACTCAAAGATTTTTCTCAAGTGGAAAAATAAAACTCCCTGTTAGAAGTTCAGCAAGATCTGATCACCAGTGTTGGAGTTTGAAGGTACACAATTGGAAAGCAGACTGACAGTGGGATAGAAAGAAGATGCACAGCATTTGTCATGCCTGAAATTGTACAGAATCTGTTCGCTGAACCTGGTCACATAAATTTTACTCTAGTTTTACATGTCCAATTAAACGTTTTAAGGAAGTTTTGGCAGCCACCTTAGTTAATATACGTGTGCTTGGTTTCTTCATGTCTTCATTTTTGCCCTGAAGCCTTGTTAGTCTGATCCTTCTTTCAGATAGCATTATTAAAATACGGGCTCATTAGAAAAATGCTGGGTTTTTAACATCATCTTAATGTAGCCTGTGTGCATCTCTTTTTTGTAGCAATAGTGCTTGCAAGCTTGACTTTTTTTCTTTCATAGTCTTTTGTTTCTCTTTCCCCCACTGTATTAACAGCTGTGGTAGATGAACCAAGAGCAGGGTCCCCAGGATTACCTTGGGACTCGACTTGAGTGGTGACTTATCTGAAGCCTTGCCTGAGTAATGCCTCTGTCGATGTTTGCTGGAGGGGATAAATTTGGCTTCCCTGGTCACAGAATACTAGTCTGTCTTTTCTGTTAACACCTTTGATTCCTTCTTTGCTGGCTGAAACAAAAGAACCCAACAATTTAAATAACCTGTAGCCAAGCTGGAGCTGGCGGTACTGTACATTTTAATCCTGTCTTCATTTCAACAGTATTTTGATTTTATAAGATGGAAAAGTTTAAGTTACTCTGTGTCTACTTGGTATCAGTAGATCACAGACACTGTATCACTGTTAAGAAAAATATTCTTCAAATTTAACTTTGAATACATTTTTCCCTCTATTTCTTGTGCTCATGATTGGAGATATGGGAGCATTTTCTCTCCTATTTTCCTCCTTTCCCCCAAACTCTTATTTAGTGTTTCCAGCAGAGAGAGAAACAGAATATGTCAAAAATTTACATCAAGTTTGTTTGCAATGACCTGCCGGACTCTGTGGATGTTGCTTTGTATAAGTTTCCTAGGAATTTGGATCCTCTCTTTTAGGATGGACCATTACCTCCAGAATCTTCTGGCTCACTGGCCTTGAATGGTGTATTTGTGGAACCTTCATCTTCATGAAGCAAATGCAAATCTACTAGATCTCACATCTCCCAGCAAGAGGCTTTCTGTCACTCTAATTCCCTTATCATAAACACAGCAACTTCAGTTGTCCCCGAATCCTGGCCCATCTGTCTTGGATTTACTAGAATAGTATCATGGTTTAAATAACATCGCCTCCATTTGTGGAAGCAAACATTTATTGTTTTATCTGCAGGCAGAATTGATGAATATTAGTGTTTGCAGGGATAAATGGCATTTTATCATGGACTCATAGCAATATCCCACCTGGCTGCACCTGCTGTTGGAGACAAAGTACAGGGAAAAGTGACTTACAGGTGGACTTCCAGGCCCAGACGAGTCTGGAACCCTCTCTCAAAACTGATTATAAATTACCTTTTTTTCCTAATTTCAGCTGTCTGTTTAAATTTTGAGTCTTATTTTTGTGATCAAATGCCTGTCCCAGCTCCTTTTCGTGAGTAGTCTCAAGGATTATTTTTCTCCCATGCAGAATAAAGAACAATAACGTGCTGCAGCTTGGGGGCACATTTGTTTGAGTGCTGTCCCATTTGATTATGCATCCTCAGCAAACCAAACACGCTGATTTTTTTAACCCACCTGGCATGGAGCTGAGCGTTGTTTCACACCAGAATCCCTGGTATTTGCGCTAATTTCACAGATGGTGAAACTTTATTTTCCAGTTTTACAAGTTGATTTTACAGATATTTGGGGAAAATCATCCCTACCATGTGTAACTAGCATGAGTAAGCATCAAAACTTTTCTGTCTCTTTCCAGTATCTTTTCTGCTGACATTTTTCCTTGCTACAGTGCCTTTTGCAGTACTTTCATGTCTATTTTATTCCTGGCTTGTAGCAACTGTGAGAAATCTTTAAAGTAAGGACAGTTGTTAGTGTGTGTGAGTTTGAGAAGTTATGAATTCACAGCTACTTGAATGTGCAGGAAAAAATAGCCCTCTTTTTCCAGCCTTAATGATTTGAGGATTTTTGGGGGAGGGCAGAGAGGCATCAGTCATTTCTACAGTCCTTTCATGCTGCTGCATCCCTCTGCATCCTCCAGCCTGTGCTGGGTCCTCTGGTGGGTTTATGACTGTAGGTCAGCATTGGAAGGCAGTTTATACACATGCTCTGCTGTGTTGGAAAGCTTCATTAATTAGAGACTTCTCATTTTTTCCTTGCTATTTTACTGCTCTCACAGTTGCTGATCCCAGGGGGAGATGGTTGCCCCAAGATACAGCCCAAGGCACAGCCTTGGGCTAGAAGGAAAGGTTCTGCTGACCTGGTTTAATGCTGGGCAAAGGGTGTTGTGAATTTCCTCCATTCATCGATTTGCCACTCCCAAAAAATGAGTAGTCTGTCCTTGTTTGGATCACCTGATTACTAGCCAAAGTTTAGGAATAGAAGGACAAAGTGGTATGTCTGCTGTCGGAGTAGCTTCTAAACTTTTGATTATAGGGTTAGAAAGAAAATAATATGCCAAGAAAACGCAAGTACAGATTACACATGAAAAGAAGATTCTTCCTCGGCTGCTCTGGGAGCCTGGCAGCACACTCTGCTGCTCCTCACAAGGCTCCATGGCTTTGGGATTTCTTCAGGCTTACATTTCTCTTGCTAAAATCGCTGCTGAGTGCAGCCTTCTCCTTCAGACTAAAATAAAACAGCCTAGTACCTGTGCTGTACCCAGGCTGGGCTTTGACAGTTGGGTGTGAGCATGGGGGCAGGATAGTTTCTCCTCTGTGCTTTCAGCTGGGATCAAAAACAGGGTGAGAATCCTTTCTTAATTCTTCCGCTTTAATTTGCACATTACTCATACATCTCTTGGTTTCTTGCAGCATTTTTGGGTCTTGTCTGTCTTTGTTTCTCAGAGTTTGGGACTTTGGTTGTCCACAGACCTTATGAGCTTCTACCATCCCTCTCTCCGTGAGCGCTGCATGAAGGCCAAGTGTCACACATATGACAGGCTTCCCATTCCCTGCTTTTTTTTTCCCTTTAAGCTACCTTCCTTCCTTTCCCACCACTTCTTCTTAGCATTTTTAGCTGCTGTAATGTTTCTGCTATAATTAGCTCTGAGCCTAACTGTTGTTATCTTTCCAGAGTTTAATTTTTAAAAGATGGTCTAGAGGAAGTAAGGCTCGCTTGGCTGAAATCCTTTTATTGTTTTAGCCAAGCAGCCAGCTTGGTGATGGTTAACACAACGGGCTTCTAAAAAAGTTATCTGCTTGCGCTCTTCAGGCCCTCAGTCTGGGTAAAGGACCTGATATACCATGTGATGTACAACTTAAACATTAGACACACACTAACGCCCAGTGCATGTGCTGGTTTATTTTTATTTAGTCTGGATTTGTATAATTTGTCTACCTAGGTCATCAGTGAAAATAAGCTCAGGGTATTAAATGCAAAGCAAATCTGATTTTTTGACTTGTTCCCTCCTGAAGACGAGTTCTGTGCAGGGTGTTGATTTTGCAGAGGGTTGAGGCTAGAATGTATGGAGGGAAGAATTTTTCCTTGCTTTGAAGTTTGTGCCAATGAAGGCTGAGCTGGTGAGGCAGCATGGTGGAAACTGTGCACCCTTCTCCTTTTAGCTTACGAGTGGATTTTGTCTCCATATTTACTAGTGTAAATTAAAAAAAAAAAAAAAAACTAATAAATTGAACAGGATACAGGAACAGTAACTGTGACTTCACCTTGCACCATCTTGCAAACGAATCAGCGGCTGTCGTGCTGCCCTTCCCAGAACTGGGTGTGGTGGCTGAAATAAAACATCTCACAAAGAGAACATAGCCCTATTGTTTCAGGGCAGCAAAAAGATGACTTCTGAAGGCTGAAGTGAGGGGTTTGGTAGTTATTTTTACTGTGGGTGTCTTTTTTTTTTGTGGGTTTTACTTTTTCAAGTAGGATGTTTGGGAACCTCTCTCGATAGTTGCCTCAGAGAAATGTTTGTAACCTTTTTCTTCCACCTCCTCATTGTTTTACACTTATGCTTATAGCTGTCTTGAATTTCACTTCTAGTTTTCAAGCTGGGATTTTCCTTATTCATATTATGAATGCAATGCCATGCAGGAGTCAGCCTTGTACCTTAAACCTAGTCTAGATTTACTCTGTAACTAGGTAACAGGAACAAGAAGGCCTCCTGCAGAACTGGTATAATTTCTCTTGCTGAATAAACCTGTTCTTATGATTATTTCTTCACTGGCAGCAGTCCCAGAAGGTTTCTGACTGGATGTTCATGCACACCTGTTTTGTGGCTTTTGCCCATGGATAGGGGCTGAAGTATCTCTGGTGTAAGTGTGGTTTGTCTGTTCCTCCTGGAAAGATGCCGGATACTGGACAAGATAGCTGGACTTGGCCCAAGGATGACTAGTGGAGAGCTTGAGGGTTGTACTATGCAGAAGAAAAGCCTAATGGGCTGGAAGAGAGTCCCTGGGATCTTGGTGTGTGAGGTTCCCACAGAACTCTGGATGGTGGTACAGTATAACTGAAGATAAAGGGAAAGCCACGGCTAATAAAAGTGTGATTTATGATTGTGACTTCTTGGGCCAAGTAACTACATGTGGAGACTGCTGTTCCCAGGAATATACGGAGTGGTCTTTTGTTTATGATATTATTTACTCCAAACACTAATTGACACTGAGTGTATTAGAAAGGAAGTGATTTTAGGGTGGGTTTTCCACCTGAAAACACAAAGGCAGAAAGGAGCAGGAGCTTCTTCCTTTGCAAGCACCTGCTGCCATGGGGCATTGAGGTGTCTGAGCACAGCCCCACAGACCAGCAGGTCTCTTACTGATGAAGTAACACTTGATAGTGTATAACAACATTTTTCTTTCAACTTTTGTTTTCATTTACAATCAGCATGGCTCAATTAAGTTTTCCCTTTAAGATCTGCTGCTATGCCTTTTATATCTGATCTTTCAAACATATTCTTGTGTGGCTTTTCCATCTTCTCTCTGTTTTCTGTTGAAAAAAATCTGATGAAAATGTCTGTTTAAAAAAATATAATTAACGCCTCCTGCTTTACTACAAACCTGATGATAAAATTTTTAGAACATGGACATCTTTTCAGAGCAATCATTTCAGTTTGCTTACTGTGATGGACTAATGTTTGATCCTTCAGTCACATTTGTAAATACAAAATAACAAATTTTAAAAACTTCCTCTCTGTTTCAGACTGAGGGCTTAGACCGCATAAAATCCAAGTAGGGTAGAGCAACATGTGCTAGTCAAATGAGCGAAATATTTGACGTCCTTCAGCTCTGGTAACAAAAGGACCATAGTCTGTGGAATCCCTGATGCCAGCTGTGTTGAAAGTTGCTGACTTGGCCTGTGGCTGTTCCCTGCTCGTACAGAATTACACTTTCACAGACACAATCTAAGCTGTGTGCAGTTTTCTTTTTATTTTTCTAAAGAAAAAACAAACATATGCTCGAATATAAGCGGAGAAGTATGTCAAAGATGCAAAGAGCAGGCAACAAAGCATGTTTATTTACAAGAGTGTCTTTGTAATTTTGGTTTCTGACTGTGGTTTGCCACACCTTAATTTCTGTATCCCTTTTTCCTTTCATTCATCTTCAGAAGTACTGCAGCTTTGCCTAATTCCTTGAAGAGGAATGTAATAAAATGATAGTATTTCTAAGGAATGCAGCATCACATCTGACTGTGCAGCCTCCTCATGTTTGCTCTTCAAATTCTTGGGCTCTGCTACATGCAAATAATCCTTCTCCTTTAAAGGGTTTTCCCTGTGTGTTTCATATAGTACCGATTAAAAAAAAAAAAAAAAAAAGGAGCAGCTTTGTTCTGTGCTCTCTCTCTCTCTGTTGTAATGGGGAGAGGTGAGTGATGGAGAAGCACTTCCTTTTTTCTTAAGCACAGCTAAAAAACCAGAACAAGCTTTAACAGGTCTAAGATGTAAGTAGGGCTGCTCTTTGTGAAAACCAGGGTTTAAACAGGCCTGAGAGCCATGCATGGATTTGATGACATCCACAGTGGCTGCTTGCAAAAAGAAGAAACTGTGATGTTCTTAAGCAACGTTAAGTATTTCCCCAAATATTTTCTGTTCTACAGAATCATGGTCTCTAAGTGTAGGACTATGATACAGTTGGAAATAACCTGAAGTTAGAAAACGTGCACGTATTTTATGTGATTAATTTTAGTGAGCTTGACCTGTGAAAGTAAATACCTGTTTTACAGTGCTGTTTACACAATAAAGCAGTCAGGAACACATGTTTCTTTGGAAGATGACTCTTTTGGCTGCAGCACAAATTTTATTGGGGGCTCTTGGGATCAGTTTACTCTGCAAAATGCATTGTACTCTAGTAGTTATTCTCCCTGTGTGAAGGAGGATGGCTGATAGGGCTGACTGTCAAAGAGCTGTTCGGCTGAATAATTCCCTGACAGATCTTCCTTACTGCAGGAGAAGCTCCCTTCTAAAGTCAAAATCATTTTCCCAACAATAAAACTGTTAGGAAGTGCAGTGCTGTGATTTTCACTTGCTAATGTGGCTGGGAAACCCTTTGGTTTAGAGGCAAGCTGAGAATTTCTATTGCTAATCTGCTATATTAAGGCAAATTAGAGTTAACTGATGTGCTTCTAAATGTGGCCTGTGCGAAATGAAGTTCCTTGCAGCGTAATATGTTGTTCTTTTGGCGTTTTTTTTTTTTTTTTTTCTTAACAGCACAATTTATTATTCCATAAGTAGGTAATTCCTCTTAGCTGATAACCACATGTCTAGTCTTCCCTTCTGCCGGCGCTGTTCCTCTGGAAATGCCAGTGATTGAGTTGGAGCCCCTTGAGGGGCTCTATTTAGACTGGCTGTTAATAGATCAGCTCGTTCATGTAATTACTGAGCTCTGACAGAGCAGCTCCTGTAGCTCAGTGCACATTTATTGCTTTCCATTTGCTCTGTGAGTCGCAGGGCAGCCCTGCCTGCTTGGTGAGGAGTTTGTGCCTTTAAAAAAAAACCGAAGAAATAATTTTGTAGCTCCCAGTAGACCTTTCAATAAACATCAGCAAGTTCTGCTGATCCCTGACGTCCTACGAAAATATTTTCCTGTCTGATTGTGCATCACGACTTCATTGGCTTGAAATGACACCTTTTGGAAGTGCCTCTCCTGCTGGGATCCTTTGTCTTTGGAGTGACAACTCCCACCTGTGTCAGTCATGGACTTTGCCATTGAGAAGGATCCTAACTTCCATGGTGAAGGATCCCTGGTGAAGCCATACCTGGATTTGCAGCAGCTCTGTTCATTTGTCTGCAGGAAATACTGGAAGGTGCTGGAGACAGGTTTTTTTTTTTTTTTCCTGAGGCTCTTGCATTGATTTTCATTGTGTTTCAGCATTATGGAGCGGGATGAATGAGGCAGTGCAGAGACAGGGAGAAAAGCTTTGTGGTTTTTATTAGCAACAACTGTGCAAGAAAACTTAATTTGGCATTCTGAGGCCCGCTGGTGGTGTTCCAGCTTTACCCCTCAGCTGTTGCTCACTGCATTGCAGAGGCCTCTGTAATCTAGCAATTTCTCATTGTCTCCAGCCCCTGCCGTTTATAAGTGGGGATTCAGGTTGCAGAGCAGATTCAGTGAGCATTCCCTTTTACTTTTAATTTTAACACAAGTGTTTCCTCAAGTCACAGGAAAAATACACGTGGCGCTCACTAGCCGGGGGATATGTGCTTTTAGATGAGGTGGAAAATACCTGTATGATCTTGTCCCCTATGGTTTTATAGGAAAGACGCAATAATATGCACTTTGATTATGACACTTCGTGTATTTCATCTATTCTTCCACTCCCAAAACAAGCAGCCTGGTTCATTATTTCTCTTCTTCCTCCTCTCTCATTTCCTTCTTCTGTAGTTCATGGTATTTCTCATCCTCTTGTCTGTGTGCTTCCCTTCCTTACTGCTGCCCCACTTGCAGCCATAGTGCCATTTTGCTCATATTTAGATTAAAATTCTTATCTGAGAGGCATGTCATTTAGGATATCTTTTATCCACTTTCTTTTTCAGGTTGTAGGAGAATTAGAAAGATTTGCAGCAGCTGCCCTGTAGAGACCAAGTTTGCTCTCCATGCCAAAGGGACAATCTCTACTCTCCCCTGACTCAAATTCCATGTTTGTACTTTTATCTGAGAGAGTGAAAGCACAAGAGGGTTTGTGGGCCTCACTCACCCTACCCCTGCTCCCCTAAAGCAGTGACTTGACATAAAACCCTGTTGCACACATTATTCTAGGCAATTATTGACATGCCAGTGGTGAGTTAGCATGTGAAACCATGCTCTGGGGGTCCAGAGTGCCTTTTGCCTTGCACAAAAATGGTATCCCAGAGCTATTCAGTACTGCTGGGGAGGGCTTCTCTCTTGGGAACTAAATTTTTGTCTGCCTATTGCTTGCACTGGTTGCAGTCCAGCAGCCTGTCAAATGTCTGACTTACCCCCTCTTAGAAAAACTTGAGCAACTTGGCATAACACTCAGCTGAGTCTTTCAGCCGACTGTGACTCACTGGCCCACTCACAAGAAAGCAAGGAGTGGTTGGGTCAACTCTGCTCCCATAAACTAGGCAACTGTTGCTTGTGCTTAAAGGTATCCCTGATTTCTGCGGGAAAATTGGCATCTCATAGAGCTGCTTCATGCTTTCTCCTCTCCAGACAAACGTTAGAAAACAAGGAAAGGGATGAAGGTCGGTGGATTCTTTTCCTGCTTAGTAGCCTGTAACTGTAGTTCAAACAAAGCCCAGGATTACCAGCACACAGGAGGGAAAATTCACAAAGTACCATTTAGCAATACACCTGGAATCTGGTGTGAAGATGTGATTTGCTTTTTTGGGGGCTGCTGTTATCTTGTAGCTATTTTTTCTTTTTCATCTCATTGAATCTAAAATACAAGGACCGTGAGGAAGAGTTGTGCAAAACAATTGACAACGACTGCCTTTCTGTTCTGCTAAAGGAAAAACAATTGCTTCATTAGACTGCCTATTCAGACTTTCACACAGCCAATGTGAAATCCATGAGTTATCAAAAAGGGGCAGTTCTGATTCCCACGATGACATGGGACTGAAATGCTCATTTGAGGTTTTGTGGGGGAAAGCACATTCCTTTGCACGTGGATTGCAGTGGGCTTTCAGGGTTATTTCAGAGAGCAAATTACAAGATTCTCCTGTGGTTCTGAACTCTTCTGTTTTCTTTACTGACGTGCCCAAGTTTAGGGATTAAGAGTAGGTTTCTGGCAACTGTCTGTCAACAGCAAAAGTACGACCTTGTATGCAGTCACAGCCATTAAATATGTCTGGTCTGTGGTGGGGAAAAAGAGAGATTCCAGGAGGAGAAAAGAAGAGACCAGCAAATTTCTTCTGTTATCAAGCAGGACCTCAGCAGTGTGGCCTCTAGGGGTTATAAATTCCTGCTGGGAGGATCACTCCAGGTGGAGGGTAGCTCTGCACTGTCCTCTCCCACAAGTCCATAGACACAACAGTTGGTTCTGTTTATTTTGTGCTGGAGTGGTTTCATAATATTCCTAAAGCAGTATCACCTCCCACTGAAAGTACAACCTCTCACTGTTCCAGAGAAAGGTGGTGAGTTGTTGGGGTGTTTTTGTTTGTTTTTAAACTGGGCGTTTTAGTTGGCTGACCTTCTTGGTAAAGAAAATCTTTAGTTAAATATTAATATTTGCATCCTTCCCTTATCATATTGGCACCTGCAATAAACGTATTTCAGACTTCAAGAATTATCAATAGAGCCGCAATGAATAAATTTTATATCACCAGAGGATGATTGAGAATGAGGAAAATGGGTACCTTTGTGTCTCCTGTACCTTGCAGAGTAGCCAAAGCTGTCAGTTGTATGTTCTGTTACTTACAAAGATAAGATAGTTCACTAACAGAGTAATAGCAGTAATTTATTTTAACTTGGCAGTATCCTACAATAAAATAGGGAATTTATTAGCATGCTAAGGAATTATATACTCCTTCTGTGGTGCATCAGCAAGTAAACTGTGTGAAGAGACACTTGTTCTTTTGTCTTTTTAATATCATTTGGCTAGAAATCCTCTTCTAAAACAAGAGGTGCAGGGGAGGCTGAGATCTGATGTGGGTTTTTTTGCACTGGTGCTGACAAGGAAATCATTTATCACACCCTCCAGCAGAGCTGGTGGCAAGCACTGGGAGCAGTGCTGTGGTAACAGTGATCAGAAGTGAGATGGATGATCTGCAGGTGCAAACAGCATTTCCTCCTTGTGCTGATCACAGGGTTCGAGAAATGCACTTTTCTCTGATATGCAGCCCAGAATGATTTTTCTAGAGAAATGCCATGTGCATTCCCAGCTTTGCTCACCTGGGTGAAGGGCTGCAAAGTCATGTGTGAGGACCCAGAAGAGTACATAAAGAGTAACCCAAGTACATATTTCTTCTGGTTTTGCCCCTTTTAATCTGTTGTGGATACCTCATCTTACTTTAGCTTCTCATCCTCAGTCTCACTGACTTCCCCTTTTTTCTTCCCTTTCATCTTTAAAACGTGTGGTTTGATTACGAAGCTGTAATCTCTTTATAGTTCATTTCATTTAAAAGCACATTAACCTGCAGAATGAGCCACTGGCTGTCTCTTGTTCAATTTCCAATGAATTTCCTGTTTGTCTGGGTGCTGGGTTATTCACTCAACGGTTAAGGGAAGCAATTAGGCTGCTGAAAGCTCCTTGTGGCTGAAATCTGCCAGCCTGGCACTCGCTGCTGTGTCTCAGCCACAAAGGCTTTACCCCTTACTGGCAATGGCATCATCTGTGCAGTTTTTTTTCATCTTTGGTTCAGATTTCCCATCTTCTGAATTTAGCTTCTTGTCTTTTTTTTTTTTTTCCTTTTTTTTTTTTTTTGTTAGGTCTGGCTCAAACTGCAGCTCAAAAGCAGTTTCTTTAGAATGTCTTTCCTTGCACGTTTATGTAGAAAATTGCCTGTATCTCTAGAGAGGGAGAGCACTGGGAGAAGAGAGAACAATCTGCAAATTCTTTCTTATCAAAACCCTTTTGCACTTTAAAATACTGTATGAACTCCAACAAACTTAATTTGTTTATCAAGAATGTTGTGTAAGAGGTGAGAAATACTTGTCACTGTGTATAGCTTGTATTTTGGGAGAAATTTTTGGCTTACTCTTGAGAACAGACAATTGCTGGCAGTCATGGACTGTCTGTCTTGTTCTGCCACCACCTGTAGCTGCTGATGGGACAAGAGAGAATGGCTTCATGCTGAAGGAGGGTAGATTTAGATTGTGTATTAGGAAGAAATTCTTCCCTGTGAGGGTGGGGAGGCCCTGGCACAGGGAAGCTGTGCCTGCCCCATCCCTGGAAGTGTCCAAGGCCAGGCTGGATGGGTCTTGGGGTCCCCTGGTTTAGTGGAGGGTGTCCCTGCCCATGGCAGGAGGATGGAACAAGATGGTTTGTACTTGCTGTACTTTGCGTATCCCTCTGTGAAAGGACCCGACCTTATCTCCCTCTCCTCCTCTCTCCTCTTCTTTTTCACTGTCAATTGTGCAAACACAGGTAAGAGAAGCTGCATGGGGAAGGGGACTTCTGCCAGTGGATGTACATTGCTGGGGAAGAAGGGAACACCTGATTCAGGGAAGGAGTCTGAGGTTTGAAAAAGTTGAGATGAAACAGCTCTTGGGAACCTTGGTGAGGACTGTACCACGTGTTCAGACATCCACAGCCAAGGTGAATGTTATTGTTGAGGGGAGGGTGAACCTCAGCCCTGTACTGAAAACTTGCAGAGCAGCTGCTGGGAAGTTTTGATTTTTGCAGAGACTTGGACAGAGTAATGAGCTGCATTTTAGAGAATTTGTGCTGCAAAAAAGGGTGACTCCATGTTTGTGACTTCTTTACAGTGGTTTTTTTGTCCTATCAAGAGTTATTAGAGACATGTGGTTTTGATGTCTTGGATTCAAGAAGACAATATGTCATTTTATTAGCACATTTCTGGAAGGGTATGTGGTTCTCCCCACACCCCCTGCCCTTGCTCTCCATGGCCCATAAAGCCTGATTGTTCTGTCAGTCCCAGCAGTGTTAGTGCTGCCTGCAGTTACTGATAATTTTCACTCTGCTTTAAATTTTGCTAAAGCAAAACAGAGACGTGGAATTGCTATTGGTGTTTAAACATAGTAAATAAATGAACTTCTGCTCTCAAATAAAGACTGTCTCTGGAGACAAATTTATGGTGATCTCCCATCTCCCATGTAGTCTCAATGCTTTTTTTCCTTGCCTATCTTAATTCCTAGTCAATGTGCAGAGAGAGACGTGGTATTGGAGATGCTTAAAACATGGAATTTTTCAGTTAGATGGATTTTTCCAGATTGGACACAATTTGTGGGGATGGGAGGTAGGGAGTTGGTGAGTATCTGTAGAGATAGACTTTAAATAACTAACTTACTAATTTTTTTATAATACTTTGATCTGTGGTTTGGGTTTTTGTGTTTTTTGGGGGGTTTGGGGTGGGGGGGGGTTTTGGTTGTTTTTTTTTCCAAAGAGAGTGTTTTAATACAGACCATGCAAATACTTTGAGAATGATCAAAGTTATTAATGCATCATTGATTTCCTCCATTGACTTTGTCCGTTAGATACTTAATCTTTTCTTTTTAACAAGTGTGTATTTTTCTGTTCCAAAAGCAGCCTCCCACTGTCCCTTGCCTAGTAGGAAGCATCTCCTGTTGCCTTTCTGTCATTTTGCCAGCCTTGAGACTTGGCTTCCAGGGGCAGTTGAACACTTTGGACTTACCCTGCCTTTCTGCTGGAGCTGGAGGAGTTGGGGAGCAGATTCACTCTTTGCATGACCACCCAAGCCAGTGTAATCTGTCCTGCCTGAACAGTTAACGCTGTGATTCTGTGCTTTTGTTGGCAGGAGCAATCTGAAACAAATCTCAGCAGTGTCCGGGATACACCCTGTCCTGTGTGCTTTCTTCTGTCCCTCATCCTTCTTAAGTCAGTTGTAAAAATGTTTTGTTAGATGGTCACTGGTGATGAGCCTTTTTAATAGTAGCAGCTGCTGTAAAAAATTGCTGAACTCCATCTGTTTCACAGAGTTCTGTGAAACTCTATTTCTAATAATACATTCCACTTAACCCCCCAAAACCCATAAAACCCAGGAATGATCAGCTGCTTTAGGGTCTGCACAGGGACTGTATTTTTGCTGTCCTGAAACAACTTGTTGAGCTGCATGCCTGAGAAACAAAGCCATTTGACTCACTGCTTATATTTAGTATCATTACCTACTGCATTAAGTTCTGTTTTCTTCCGAGCATTAATGGTTTTGCTCAGGAAGGTTAACAGGGAAAACGCCCAGCAGAAGGCATTTCTGTGCTTATCGGAGGGCAAATGCGTGGAAAACATCAGGTTGCTGTGCTGGGTGTCAGCTTGTTGGGTTTTTTTGATTTTTTTCTTCCTTTTTGAAGAGTGTGTAGAAGGAGCAATATCTAAGGGTGGGGAGAGGATGTCCTTCCTTTTTGGTAAAGCCTGTAAAATTAGAGGAGCTGGTGGATCCTTACTGCAAATGTGACCTGAAATTGCAACACCAGAATCATGTATCATAAATTTATGAGATCCTAACCTTTAAATATACCCTGTGGCTCTGTCTACCCAAGGTGATAATTTTTCTGGCTTTGAGTATATTTGTAACTGAAACAAAAAATCCAATTGCTGATTTTATATGTAATATTTAAAATACGTTTGGTCTGATATTTCTGTTTGGGACAAGCTTTTATTACAACTTTCTGTGATCACATGGGAAACAAAGGGGAGCTGCGCAGGTTTGAAGTGCTGCTGGTGAAGCTTTGGTCTAAAGTTTAAATCTTTGAAGATTGTTTGAAAGCCTTGGCTGCCAAGAAAGCCTGGACTCAGCTCAGGAAGTTGCATGATTCCTGGTGCTTCTGGAACCAGGTGAGGAGCTGTAATTGACTTTTCAGCAGTGAAGTGGAGAACATTCTGTTCAGTTGGTGTGTAACAGGTGAATGCCCCAAGCACTGGGGAAGTGGTGTTGAAAATGGAAATGGGTGGAAGAGTTTGAGCACAGCTTTGCTGGTCTGTGTGCTGCTCTCCATTCTCCTTATTGTTGTCTCTTACATTAGTGTTGGTCTATTGCAGAAAAGTCCTCAAGGGGTTAACTGACCAAACTCATCTTTCTACGTGACCTTAAATGGATCACAAATTCAAGATCATTTTTCTTCCCCTTATGAGGGTGTGAAAAGCTGCAGAGCTGCTATCACATTTTCCTTTCTGAAACATGAAGGGCTTTGATTCCTGAGAGTGCTGCTTTCTGGGAGCAGCAATGTTTTCTCTCCTTTGCTCCCAAGCAGTCTCATCCCAGGGGTTTTTATTTTTACTACATAGAGCTCCTCCATAACCAGGCTGAGGAGCCTCTGCTGCCTGAAGTAGTTGCTCTGTACCTTGGTGCAAATCTGGAGTGTCCTGCAGTATCTCCTGAGATTCCCTGTGATAATCACATTACCCTGCCAACGAACCCTATTAATATTTATGTGGCAATTGTTTTGGTTCTTGGCAGAGATGAGGGTGTTAATGTGAAGCCTACTTTGGCTGATGGATGTTAAAGAAATGATTTATGTTTTGTACTGTAGCAGTGATTTCATTACACTTGAAGAATTAAATTCTGAATGTCTTTTGGTAGATGTGTACATAAAAATATGTAGTGAGGGAGTTAGCTGGCATGTACACCAACCTCTCCCACATAAGAAGGATGAGGACCTTTTGGTGCAAGTCCAGAGAAGGGCCGTGAAAATAATCTGGAGAAGAAAAGGCTGGAGCACTCTCCTGTGAGGAAAGGCTGGCAGAGATGGGGTTGTACAGCCTGGAGTAGAAAAGGTTCCAGGGTGATCTTAGAGCTCCTTCTGATACCTGAAGGGGCTTCAAAAGAGCTGCAAGGGAATTTTTACAAAGGCATGCAGTGACAGGACATGGGGGAATGGCTGCCAGAGGGCAGGGATAGATTGGATATTGGGAAAAATGCTTCCCTGTGGCACAGGGTGCCCAGAGAAGCTGTGGCTGTCTCATCCCTGGAAGTGTTTAATGCCAGATGGGAGCAACCTGATCTAGTGGAAGGTGTCCCTGCCCGTGGCAGAGGGTTGGAGTGGGATGGACTTTAAGGTCCCTACCAACCCAAACCCAGTCGACTGAAGGGGAACAAAGGTGGGGGGAGGTTTGCTCAGTCCAACTCTTACATGTTAGCAAGTTTTTCCTGCTGAAATGGAAATGAAGGTTTGGAACTGTGTGCAGTTCTTCCATAATGAAGTGTTGCTTTTCAGGCTTGGATGGTGGAATGAGGAGAAGGAGCCCTTCAGCAAAAGGCCACTGAGCTTTCATACTGCTTGCCCTGTGCTCCCTTGCCTCTCTGCAGCTGGGCTTCTTATGTGGAGGGTTGCTGTGAAACTTCTCCACTGTACCTGGAAAGGTTCATGTGAATTCTCTGGTTCTGAGAGCAGTGCTGTTTCTTTTTTGAGTCCAACTCCTTGATCTTGCAGTTAATGTCAAGGGATAGCAGCAATTTAATGATACTTTACTTTTATAAGAATTTAATTTCTTGAAAGACAAGGTGAAAAGAGGAGGGGAGAAGAATCTGCTGTTGCCTTATTAAGAGAGTAAGAAAAAATGGGGGTCTTCAGTAGGCAGCTTTGCAAGATGGTAATGAAAAGGGTCTTTGAATAGTTGCAGATCTCTCAATGTTTTAGTTTAGATGTTAAAAAGGCCTTTTCTGAGTGTTCTTTGAGATAAAGACAAATACAAAGCACATCTGAAAAGACATAGGATGGCAGCACTTTCAGAAAGGCACTCATCATCTTGGGGCTGAGAATTGCCCAGCTCCCAGCGTTCTCATCACTCAGCCTTTTGTACCAGCCACAGTGTGGCTTGGCTTGAGAAACCACACAGAGGTCAGGCACTGTTTCATTGATGTTATCAGTGAAGACACTGCCTGCTGAAGGCTCCAGACCCAGAACTGCTGTAACTCTGGTGTGCTTTCAGAGACAGGAAGAGTCTCTAGAGCTGCAAAGCCTTTCCCACCTCAGGGGGCTGGGGGAAGTCCCCCTTTGGACTGGCATTTCCCAAGCACTGGATTACTGTGAGCAGAATGGCTGCTGTGTCTGTGTCCCAGCCAAGTGAGAGAGGTCACTGCTTGGGATGGACCAAGGACTGGACCCTTAAGGATGGACCAAGACTCCCCTGTCCATCCTCCCTCCTCTCTCCTTCCAAGGATGCTTGGATGTGGCAGGCTTCCCTGATGGCAGCAGACATGCAGGTTTGGAGAGCTGCTACTGGCCAGAGCTGGGCACAGTCTGTGTGTCTCTCTCCCTTCATACACCAGGTAGGACCCTGTCCAGAGCCCCAGCTCGTCACAGTCTGCAGCAGGGTGTCTGTGAGTGCAGTGCTGAACATGAGTGGCTGCTGCTGTCTCTCATGGGCTCTGCTTGCCCTTGCTCATCCCATCTTCCAAGTGCATTAACCTGCTGGGGAGCCAGTGGAGATGTCAAAGAAATCATCACCTTCCTTTGGAGCATTTTGGGTCAGTGGACTGTCTGCTCTCTTCTCCGTCAACAGAGCTTTTTTTTTTTGCCAGCAGTGGAGCAAATGTTAGATCCCTCTGGATCCGTGCAGAAGGGTTTGGTGCATGCTGGTGGTGTGTTCTGTTGGCTCAGAGGTGGAGCTGCCATGAGGTAAATGCCACAAAATGGAGGGGAAGAGCCATTGGCAGCTGAAGGAGCCTGAGGCTTTGTGCGGTGAGGTGGAGATCTCCCAGAACACAAGCAGGCTGTGCTTGAAACGCTGTCAGGGAGGATGGATTCGACTCCTGCCAAATCCCTGCACACACTCACTCATTTCTGCCAGGCTGACCTTGTTCCTGGAGAGCTGGGGGCTGCCCTGTGGGGCAGCCAAAGCCATATGCTGTGACCTGTACACACTCTCAGCATCCCTCCTCTGCTCCTCCATTGCTGCTGCACTGCAAGGTGCAGCCACTGTAGCTGTTGGTGCCTCTTCTGGGGACTTGTTTCTGCCTCTGCCACCCCCTTTTTTGCCTTCTGTCCCTGGAGTCACTGGAACTCTTTTCATGAACACTTTTTGACCAGGCATTTGGAGTGCTTATGGGACACTTCGTACTGGAAATCCAGGAGACCTCTCCAGAGGAGGAAGCAGCGTCTCCTGTTTGTCTTGAGTTCCCCTGTCACAACAATGGCTTCAGAATCTGCCTAATTTAAAAGCTACTTTTAATCTGATGGGAAGATGTTTGTGTATTTAAAATAGTTATTCCTTGCTGGAGCCACTCCCTTCTTTTGTCCTTCACTGCTGGACTTTTCGGCTTCACCCAGCGAATGTGCAGTGCCTGTTTACGGCCGAGATACTGGAGCATGAAGAAGGAAGTCAGTCCCTTTAATACTGATTCAGTTCCAGCTTCCTGTGCGTGTGCATGCACGCGTGTGTGTCCCTCTGTGTGTGTGTGTGTGTGTGTGTGCTCAGCCCTGCTCCTCCAGTCACTGCTCAGCCTCTGCAGGAAAAGCCACGCTGCTGGCAGAGACAAGATGCAGGTGTCTTTTTTTTACCTCTTCCACCTGGTTTGGGCCTGAGCAGGTTTAGGCAACACGGGTAAAAATTCCAGCATGGCAAGCTTAATGAGGAAGATGCTGATGCAGGCAAAGACATGGAGTGGTGAGTACGGGAAGCATCTTGTCTGATGGGAAAGATAACTGCTCAGTAAGGGTTTAGGTGCCTGGGAGGAGAAATGTGGTAGCAGGCAGAGAGCTGGTGGCTATTGCCGTTGTTTTCGTCTTTCATCTCCAGTGTGAGATGGCAATCTGAAAATGCCAAAACCTTTGTCCACGGAGAAGTTCGTTGTCCAGATGAATGTGTGTTTAAAGTCTGTTTCTTAGCCTGCCCCGGGATTTCTGTTCTGTAACAGCAGCAGTCTGTCTGATTTGGAAGTTTTGGAGGGTGTGGGGTGTTTATGTATCTATCTCCTACAGATGCCTGTAGGAGACAGGCATCTCAGGAGCATTTAAACTGCTGTGTGAGTTGTGACTGCACCGAAAGATGAGGTTGAAAAGAAAACAACACTGATGAGCTGTAGAAGAAACTATTTTATTGCTTTATTCTTTTGATTTGGTGGCAAGTATCTCTCTGGTTTTCAGTACGGTGTTCTCATGTTGCGTGGTTACAGAAATTGTCATCAGCAGTGCTGGATATCTTGGATTTTAAAATATTCCGGTGGCAGCACCAGCCTATGCCTGGGGTTCTTCATTTAAATTTAT
The DNA here is from genome assembly GCF_009819655.1 of Sylvia atricapilla. NCBI lineage: Eukaryota > Metazoa > Chordata > Aves > Passeriformes > Sylviidae > Sylvia > Sylvia atricapilla. The sequence goes on from NC_089148.1 coordinate 8,546,991, forward strand.
GGTGTTTATCCAGCTCTTAATTGTGCAAATTAGTGTAATTATGGAGTGTGATTATATTCATACCCAGTGACTGTTTTTAAGAGGCTGTCTCAAATGTCAAGAATTGATTTTATTAGCCTTGTGATTTCTGGTGCAAGTACCTTTTTTCATGCTGCTGTTCTGCAAAGCAGACATCCCAAACTGCCTCAGAAGGAAACAATTTCTGCAGTGCCATATCAGAGGGAATGACTGTTTAATAGGGCAGAAGGCTCTTCAATGCCTCAGACTAATTAGGACTGATTAGGTGAGTTATCAGACTGAAACAGCCCTCCCGAAGCAGGATGACTTCTTTGCTCCAGGCTGGGATAAGCATAGGAGGACACAACCTGAGCCACACATGGTAAAGTTTATCCAAATGCCAATTTTATCAGTGTGTGAATTTTAATGAAAAACTGTTCTTGGAAATTACGACTTTTGTGTGAGTTATTGGCTGCTGCCCATTTCTCCCAGGGCTGCAGCTGGGAGTGTGGAGGGGGCAGTTCTCTTGTGTAGAAGTTGGGGTCTGGATGCACCAAGTATCGTGTTGCCCTTTGCTGGGAAGGAGGTCTTGTTGGCAAATGCTGTTCCCTTCTAGCCTACACTTACTGGTCTCTCCCTACTCACTCAGCCCTTCTCAGAATCCATGACTTTCTGCCTTTAAGGAAAATGGAGATAGGACTTGAAACAGAGTAATCTCCTTGATTGCTTTGTGACAGACGTGGTGTGACAAATACAGGAAACTGTAGAGGAGATCTCCTTGATCTCTCTATAAATAGCTCGGGACTTTGGGTAAATGAAGCAGTCTTTATATAAAGAAACTGAGTGGAAATAAATGTCACAGAACCATGGAATGGTTTGGTTGGAAGGGACCCTAAAGATCATCTCATTCTAACCTCCCTGCCATGGGCAGGGACACCTTCCACTGTCCCAGGTTGCTCCAAGTCCCCTCCAACATGACCTTGGACACTTCTGGGGATGGGGCAGCCACAGCTTCTCTGGAAAACCTGTACCAAGGCCTTGCAACTCTCACAGGGCAGAATTTCTTCCCAATATCTGTTCTGACCCTGTCCTTTGTCAGTGTGAAGCCATTCTCCCTTGTCCTGTCACTATATGCCCTGATCAAAAGTCCCTCTCCAGGTCTCTTCTAGGCCCCTTTTACTTGCTTCAGGGATAAGGAGAATGGAATTATTCTAGTTGAAATTTCTCTCAAAGAAAAAGTCAGTCTGAGAATTAACACAGAGAGGGTTTTTATAGGCAAGTCTAGCAGGTATTAAGTGACTAGAGCACACATTTACTTTGTGTACATTTCTTCAGAGAAGTTTTAGTCCATCAGTGTTTGAAAGCACAATTCGTTGTTGAGGGAAACAGGCAAAAGGGCAACATGTAAATAGCCCTGGCTTTGATAACTTTAAGAATGATTTCAGAATCCCTGGAGAGCTGTGTTGTTTTGTTTTGGTGGTTTGGGGTTTTTTTTTTCCCCTTAAATCTCAGTGTTTACATCGTGGGGAGGTGTGTTAAATGGGTTTTTTTAAATGCCTGCAGGATATTAGGAAGCTGAGGATGCTGGGAGAGTGAGGTGAAGGGAATATGATCCTGAACAAGTGTACCCACTGAAAAAGCACTTGGGTAGGGTGTGTAAATACAGGCACTCATTCTGCCCCAGGGAAAGCATGTGCTTGAAGCCAGTCTGGTTCCTGCATTTGCAGGGGGTTGAGTGCTGGCCCCTCAGTTCTGTAATCCCAGCCTGCTGCTCAGGTCTCCGTACCAGTCTGTGGATGAAAGGACCACTGCAGTTTGCAGTCAGATGGAAAAAGAAATGGCACAGGAGGGAAACGTTACAAAGAAGCACAAAGAGCACTTACAGTATTCATTTTCCAGTGTTTATGGTATGAGGAGCAGCAAAAATGCAGATCTACACCTTATTCTGTGTTGTCACCTGTAATTTTGGCAGAAAGTCTGCTGCAAAAGATGCTTGTAAAGATTTTGTCTTTACCAAGCAGTCTTTGTCTGGTGACCATTCTTCTTTACTTATCACTTCTCATGTCATTAAAAAAATATTTTCTTCCATTCTTAGTTGTTAAGGAGAAATTTACTTGAAGGAGATCTGAAAGTGATCATGGGTTTGTGTGGTCCAAGTTTATGCATTTTATTAGTCACCACCAACTTACAACAGCTTTCAGAGATTTCAGGATTAATGAACTACATGAAATATCAGACTTTAAAAGGGACTTCTAAGTGGTCACTTTTGTATAAGAACAGATGTGGTCAGATACTATTTCAGCAGGATTTATATTCCACATACTTTGAGACAGTAGGGTTTTTAATGACCCCTTTAGAATGTAATATTTTCATATAATGAAATATTTTTAATGACTCCTATTAATGTATAAATGTGTTTAAGGTTAGTTATGGTGGAGAACTTGTGAGCATTTCATGAAGTGGTGGTGAACTGAACATCCTAAGGTTTTGATCTTTATTTAAAACCAGAAGGTTATAAAATGTCATGGTCAAAATTGGCAAATGGCATTTTGCCAGCCTAACAAATACTGCTGGATTTATCTCTCCTCTCTTGAGATCCCTGCTACTTTTAAATACTCTTTAATTTGCCTGTCTGCTGGAGTACAACTGCAGAGAACATGCAAACTGTTGTTTGGATTTAGAGTAAACTGAAATAAGCTTGAGCCATGCCCTAGCTGAAGAGACTTTTGAGTCAACTGAAATTGGTTGTTCTTGAACATTATTGTTTGTCTTATATAAAAATACAAACTGATTTGAAAACACAACACATTAAAGAACAGCAAAGCGGCAAAAACTTACTGAGAGGGACTTAGCTAAGCAGTATCCTTTGTTTTTTAGCTATGCCACCCCTTGTTTCAGCTGCATCACCACAGCTGATGCTGCCATATCAGCTGAAGGTTCTGCAAGATGACAGTGGATGTAAGAAGCTGTTAAATGAACTTTCAAGTTGTCACATCAAAGTTCTCAAATAGCAGAAAAGTAACAGCTTTAATGGTTGCACCATCTTTCCATGTCTGTCCGTTGGCAGGTAAATAGTGGTAGTAACAGGGATCTCAAGTAATTTTATTTAAGCATCAGGAATATCTTCTGTCTGAGAGTGCTGAGAATGATAAATTAGGGACCTTGACCTTTATAGAGAAGTGGCTTTTAAGGGTGGTAGCCCCTGAGCTGTCATATCAGGACCCATGGCTAAGGGAGTTTCAGTAGGGATTTCATCACCTGAGTGCAGTGACATTTATGCTCCTGTTCATGTGAAGATGTTACAGAACGTATTTACTCAGAAAAGCATCTCGTTTAGTGGCAGTCTTGCAGCACAGGTGTCAGAAATATTCTAAATCTGTTTTGCATTTAGCAGTGCTGCATTCTTCTGTCATGGAGCCATCAGCATCTTGTCTGCAGAAAGGCTTTTAATATTCTATAAAGGCAAACAACAAGAGAACAAGAAAGAAAAGAATCTGTTTAAAAATAACATGGTATTACCTTGTATATTCATTGTTCTTATGAACCTCCTAGCCAGGCACAGAACGTTGTGTGCTATTTCCTCTGCAGACAGATAATTGCAGTAGGGAGAGGAAATTGAGGCATGTAAAGTAAAAAATCTTAGTAAGTCCCTATTTCTGTTTTCTGAGAACTTAGAATTTTTTTTTTTTTAATAATGAGAACGTTCTAGCCTCTAAAAATAAAAGTTGGATTAATAATAAGTCACTTTGGCAATAAATTGTACTGTCTCTGAAGGTACCTTATATTAAAAGTAACATTTTTCCTGTTCTTGTATCTCTGTATCTTCTCTTCGGTAAGGAACTGCTACTTGTATTGTTCCAGTCACTTTCCTTGTGGAGGTAAAGCTGCAGTCACTTTCTGACATGATAAAACACTAAATATTGCTGCTGGTGTAAACACTGGAAGTATTTGTGTTCACTTGTCAGTGTATTCAGTTATTATTGTGATTAAATTTGTAATCCTGAGGCTTGTTATCAGGTAACAGTAAGAGAATTACTGTTTTGAAAATGAGGTTTCCAGTTTCAGTTTTAGTAGGGCCTGGGAGGAGATAACAAATTAGATAATAGTTTAGGTAATAGGAAGAGTGAATTTAAACTGAGTTTTGTGAATACTAAAAGTACCTCTGGGGCTGAAAGTTATAATTAGGCTAGTCAGAAAAAGTACAAACATTCATTTCCTGATTGTGGCTGTAGATTTTAAAGTCTTAAAAGTCGCTGTATGAAACTTTTGCCATGGCCAGGTACTTTCTGGGGCAATCACAGGCAGCAGCCTCTTCCTTGAGCTAAATTCAGCTTTTTCCTGAGTAAGTGCTTTAAATAACTATTCCTGCTCAATTGCAGCTTTCTACCTGTCAGATTTCCAGAGCTCCACATTGATCACCAAATGTTTATGGTGAGGTAATGGCAGCATCAGACCTGTCTGTGTCAGAAGCTGCTGCACAGGAATCTCTTTGCTGCTTCTTTACTGCTTCTGGAATTTCTGGAGTTAAGCTCTTGAGATAATGAGCACATGTTTCTTCCTCCTCTTCCCTTGCCCTTCCTCTCTCTGTCTTTTTTCCCCTCTTATTTCTGGCTCTCAGTTTCTGAGCTTTAAATGCCCATTTATTCATCCTTTAGTGAGACATTATGTTGTATGTCACTATTCTCTTCTGTATTGCTGCATAAATTCTACCTAATTTTCCCTGTAGTGTAGTTTGTGGTCATTGGCTTCAGTTGTTTTACAAGGAACCCTTGCATTTAATTGTATTGCATTTAATAACAGGAAAGAATGTGAGAGCAGTTATTTCCCTTCCCCCTGCTTTTTTCTGGTTTTGATGAGATTACCTAAAAATTGCCACCTTCTGGTTCATTTAGGAGTTCCCTTAATAGCTATCTAGTACAAAATTTAGGGGTCCTAATGATAAAAGAGCTGCAGCTTCTATTTTAATATTCTTTCATTGCCAGCTTTCAAAAGAGAAAATGTAAGTTGGTGTTGGAATAGAAATTTTTTGCAGTATTGAATCTACTGAACTGTGATTCGTTTGATAGTCTACAGTTGTGATTATAAGACTCTCAAAAATTGGCTGCAAGCAGAGGTGCAGGTGGATGAACTCTCCTGTTCAATTCAGTGATCAATCCCTGTAAATGGGAATTGAATGGATATGGACTATTCAGCTGTGGAAAGTACAGTGACTACAACAGGCAAGCTTGTGGGGTTTAATCCATTTATTGGCTGTGTTTGATAGTTTGTTGCATGGGAAGAGCAGAGGAGAGTAAGTGGGAAAAGTAACTGAAAGAACCCTGTAGGGTAGAAGAATGAAGGACGGAAATAAACTCAACTTTTTTTCCCAGTGAATGTGACAAAGATGGTGAATAAGAAATTGATGTGCAATCATCTCTGCATAAATCATGCCCTATTTCTGGAAAACTTCTTGCAGACTTCAAATTCCACTGCAGACTGATTTGTTAACAAAGCCAGTTGAAGAGGTTTTTGTGTCCTCCCACCTTTGCTTACAGTCTCCTTTGACGAGCCTCTTGAAACTGTGTAATTGTAAAACCACAAGCACCCAAGTGAAAGGTATTAAACAGCTCAGGAACAACAAAGTTTGCTTCTACAAGGCCAGCTCACAGCTAGAGCTCCTGCAGGGTACAGGAGCCCAGTGGGAGCAGTGAGTTCTGGATTTGCTGGCCTTTGCCTGTGCTTCCGAGATCCAGTAAATGTTGAGTTGTTGATTCTCTCTGGATTTCACAGGCTTAGTTACCCTCCTTCTGTCAAAGATGACCATGGCAGCTTTGCAAAGTTATTCTTTGCATACCTGAATTTCCACCTAAACCACGAAGAAATGCTTAATTGGGTGTACATTCTACCATTTAAATGTGGTTTAGTGGTTTGGCAGGAAATGTGAATTTTTATTCCCTTGATAACAAAAGCTGTTCAATTTAGGCACAATGAAAGTTTGCAAAGTGGTTGGGATTTGGGGGGGAAGGTGTTGGGAGATCTTGTACCCTGACTTGTGAGTACACAGTGACTCATGGTGTTGGCTCTGGGAACAGAGCATTTTACTTCTCAGCTGCTTGAGGAACATCATCTGTGGATGATGGGGAACAAAGAAAATAAGAAAATAGGGGAGAAGGAGCTCATGCCTTCTGTGCATCAGAAATACAGCCTGCATCTAATCTTTAGGGATCCAGACAGGAAAGACTTGAAATGCAGACTCAAAAGAGAGGTTGTTAAGATAACTCTTTATATCTAAAGACTGAAAAATTTTAGATATCGACAACTAAATTTTTTGAAGTGTAAAAGCAACTGTGCATTTACTGTAGGACAGTAAATATCTGTAGTAATATCAGTTTTTTTCAAGCGTTCTGATATCAGTAATTTATTGCTCATCTCTGAGAGTCTAAATCCCAAAGTTAGATGGCAGATGTGCAGCTTCCCACGGTGACGTTGCTGCATCTGGTAGATGAATTTATCATAGAATCCCAGAAGGTTTGGGTTGGAAGGACCTTAAGGCTTATCTTGTTCCATCCCCCTGCCTTGTGCAGGACACCTTCCCCTGTCCCAGGCTGCTCCAAGCCTTGTCCAACTTGGGCTTGCACACTTCCAAGGATGGGGTGGGCACAGCTTCTCAGCCCTGTGCCAGGGCCTCCCCACCCTCAGAGGGAAGAATTTCTTCCCAATGCATAATCTAAACCGACTCTCTTTGTGCACATAAATTCAGCAGTGTCATATGATACAAGCTGAGACTTGAGGTTTCTTTCTAGTTAAGCAATTAAATATTCAAACCCTCTTTATTGAAACAGTTCTCTCAGTGGTCCCAGGCTGTATTGCCCTCTTTCTATTCTGACTGCTGTGTTCATCTGGTGTGAGAACTTTGGAAGTATTTTTGACAGGCCAGGTAAATGCATTAACAGATGCACTGAAAAATCCCTCAAACCAAACCACAATTTATTAAATTCTCAAGGTGATTTGTTAAGGCTTATCTTTGAGAATTGGCTTTTTGTGTTTAATTGCAGCAAATTATATTCCTTGAGGGGGTTATATTTTAAGAAGATAAACTCAGATTTGCCCTTTTTCTTGTCTTCTACTACAGTTTATTGCAGAGTAATAATCAGTTTTCTTATGTCACTTTTCTAGACAGTCAAGAAGGTAAAAGAAGGACTTGATATGCTTGACAGCTTTTCAGACAGGAAGAACCTGATTTTGTTTTAATTTCAGTTGTCCCTAAATGTGTTTGTGTGTTTGTACAGGGAGGTGAGTTTAAGCCCCTGCTGCTGAATGTCATGCCAACTGCAGGATGGTGAAACCACAGCAGCTTCTCATGAGTCTCAAAATTGTGTGTCAGTCCTGAGCACCAGCACCTTTTAGTCTAAAGCTATTTGTGCCTGGCACTCTGGTTAAAATGCATGTGGGCACAGCTTCTCCAAAGCTGTAGCCTAAGGCATGGATGGGTTGAAAAGGAGAGTTTTATTTGTGTTCCATCACCTTTCCTGCTTTTTCATGCCTGGTGTGAGCAGGAGAAGCACTTACTGGGTCCCCATGTCCCCTCCTTTCCCCTGCATCAGGGTTCCAAGTGGGGAGAGGGTTTTTCTGGGCTTTTCCTTCTACCCTTCCTTCCTGTCTAACCATCTCTACCCCCAAATTCTTCTGACTGCTGATGGTCAGAGAAGAGACTCTTTTGCAGGAGGCTTGGCCAGTTAATCTTTGGTCCGGAGATGAGAAAGTGTAGGAGGAGCTTTAGTGACTCTAAGACTAGACCTGGGTTTTCATAGTTGAAAACCTGGATGCATTAGAATGAAATAGAAGTAAATAGAATAACCCAAATTTGGCACAGGGTTGAATTACGTGGCTGCCTTTCTGTTTGTTGCATTCCTGACATTGGCATTGTCCTGCTCTGTCCTCACTTGCTGTGAAGTGAGGAGGGAACAGGAAGCCAGGACCTTCTGTTCATCTAAAGAGGTGGCGTTAGGAATGCCAAATTCTGAGGATTTCCTGCCCTTTCTTGTTTTTCTGGAAAGAAGAAAACAAAACTTTAATAAGACAAAAAGTAAAATCCTTGTCTGTCTGCCTCTTCCCTTGCCACTCCCCACCACTTCTGCCTTGTGCACTGCCAGCCTGGGGTGGGATGTTTCCAGGCTCCTTTTTGAAGATATTTATAAATAAGTTGAGGTCCATGTGTTTGTTTTTTCCCCAGTGATTTCTTTACTGCAAGTCATTGTATTTCTGTGTAATTGATCTATGTGTGTCAACTTGCATCTAGGGAGGGAAGCCGCAAATGAGTTGGGCCTGTGCTGTGCAAACATGGAGAAAGGAAATTAAAAAAAAATAGTTTGACAGTAACCCTAATAATGACATCTGGGGACAGAAACTTATTAAAAAAATACAAGTTAAAACTAGCTTGCTTTGAAACAATAAGAATAAATGGTATGCATAATTGAGACTAAAATAGAGCAGGGAATAGAGGGCACAGATTTCTCTTCTCTAGCCTCAGCCTGCCCAGCAAAATTTGGCGTATAAATATCTATAAATCAAGAAGGGCCAAGACACTTTAAGGTGTGAGTGTATTTTAGCAAGAAAGAAAAGCATTTCAGTGCTGTTCCTTCCCATACATTGTGGTTATAAATCCCGTTATCTTGGTTTACTTCACAACAAATCAGGATTTCAGGTTTGGTGTCGTCAGTACGTAGGTTTTTGTTTCCGAACACAAAAGAGGGGAATTCTCCTTGGTTTTTACATGCTTTGGGAAAGAGAGGGAATACCTGGCTGGATGTGTGCTGCAGGCAGGAATATCTGGTGGAAAGATATGGGCCACAGCAGGGCAGGGGGAACAAATGCCCTGCCACGTCCCATGTAAGGAGATTAGGTTAAGACTGCAGCCTGGACTGAGCAAAAATTAGAAAGGATAACGCTGCATTAATTCACACAGGTCTAGCTTCTGTAGCTCAGTGACAAAACAATATTAGTAATAGTCTAAAAATATAACCCTTAATAGAAGAACTTTCTCCTCCTCCTTTTGCCCTGTGCTCCCTCCTCCCTTCATTTCCTGCTTGGGCGCCCGAAGTTGGAAACCTAAGAGTGGGTTTTGAATGGGATTTTTCTTCCTCCTCCCATGCTTTCATTTGAAAAAATCAAAAAAAAATTTTTTTTTTTTGAAAAAGCCTGTTTCTTTCTGTAGCAGTGACTCAGTGCTGCAGTGCCTATCTGCCTTGTGTCAGGCATGGGGCTGTCTGGGGGAAGCAGAGTGTGCACATACCCAAACTGTGAGACAAGCTTTGAAATTGCACCAAGTGCACTCAGAGCATCAAATGTGCCGGATCACGCTGCGATTCCAGTAACAGCCAGAGCTCTCTTGGCTCCCAGAGGGAAAGTGGTCACGCTGCTCCAAAAGGGGAGAGAGGCCAAACTGCACATTCATTTGGGTAATTAGGTAAACAGTAAATAGGAGGAGGCCTCTTCTACTCAAACTCCATTGTTTTTTCCTGAAAGTCTATATTTAGATTTGGCAACCAGATTCATCACAGTGATTGGTGCATTGTTTAAACAAGGTCACCAATGTGTGTGTGTGTGTGTGTTTATCTCTGCTTAACTGGATTGCTTATTTGAAGTAGAAATACCTCCAGAAATATTGTGCAGAGTTCTTGAAAACTTGTGTCCTTGTGCCCCAGAGCACATGGTCTTTATTAGAAAATAGATGCAATTATTCATGTTTGGTTTTGCAGCTTGAAGTCCCGAGGGATTTGTACATAAAACTGTGGAGGTTTGATTACATCCTGATTTTATGTCTCACTAGTATATGAGTGTTTCATATGTGTAAAAACCTTTTTATAATGCAGGGATTATAACAAGTTCCTAAGTGAAGCCAGACGGGTGCTGTCCTGTCTGTTGGAATTGGAATACACGTGCTCATTAATTTAGTCTAACTCTTGGTGGTTGCCTGTGTCTTTATAAAACCCAGAGTGCCTTTGTGTTTTATATTTAGAGCAAATATTCTGGACTTGTTGGCAGGTTGGTTCGAGACTTCAAGGTACAATTTCAAAGCCAGACTTTATTGTTCACAGCAGTTCCATGCTGCTTGGTGAGGATGGAACGTGGTTTGCTAACAGTGCTAGTGTGGTTAAGGTAAAAATAGCAAATATCAGCTCATTTTCTCTTTTACCAATGAAGTGAGAAAACAAAAAAAAAAAAAAAGGCACTTCAGAAATGTCAACTGGAGAGGATTTTGCTCTAAACAAGAGCATGCAGTTCTGTGGGGTTTGTTTCCTTTGTTTTTTTCATGGTTTGTTAAACCTTTTGCAATGAAAATAATTGAGAATGTATTTTTTTAAAAGAGATGGCTTAACAGTGGCTGCCTACTGAAAGTGCTATTTGCACAGACTTACAAATGGGACTATGCTCAATTTGGGAAGGATTGACCTATGAGAGAGGCAGTTCTGGTTATCTGGTGTTCACACCTAATGAAACAAAAGCTGTCGTTTTGGAACTTGAAAAATGGAAGTGATGTCTGGTACAATAATAATGAATGAAAAGACACAAAAAGGATGAAGTGCTTGTGCATGGCTTGCTGGAGGATGGCCTCCATGTGCAGCTGACACCAGCAGCAGTCCTGAGGGTGGCCTTGGTGGCTGGGATGCAATGACTTGTGCCTCATGCAAGTCCTTTTTCAGTTTATCCACTTCTTTGTTTTGTCCTGTGGTGAGGAAGTGTGTGCACGTGTCACAGATTAGTTCCTTAAATAGTCTCTGAAAGAGAAATTATCTTTCTTTCTCTTCCTCCCTCCTTCCTGTCCCTTCAAAAGTTGAAATCCTTCTGTATCTTTCCCTTTTGGGGAGAGACTCTTTTATGCATTTAAGTTCCCAGGCCGGTGCTAGGACATACACATTCGTCTCTGAGAGATCACATGGTGTGTCATGAGCCATGTCCTACACTGGGCATCTGTAATCATTCTTTAAATTGCAAGCACAGAGGTTCAGTCAGAGGGTGTGCTCCTTTCTCTCTCCATACTGTTTTGGTGCCTGCAGGTCACCTTGCTTCATCCCTTGGCTCTGTTGCCAGTGCTGGAATCTCCTCCAGGCCTGGTGCCCAGGCTGGCAGCAGGTACATCTTCATTCCAGCACTTCATCACTGGTCCTGATGTGTGACTTCTGCACTGATTTTAGGCTGTTCCTGACAGACAACCTACGGAGGGAGGAAACTCTGCTGGTTAGAAGGTCATTTGCATTTAAGAAATGCTCTTTTTTTCTTCCCTCCACCCCATGTATTTTTTTATTTCTCTTTTGGTTGTTTCTTTTACTGCTTTCTCAGTGCAGTGCTATAGTGGCTGGAATTTTACACAGACCCTTTTCCCATGCTACTCTTGTTTTAATTTCAGACTTTTGGCATTTTGAGATACCAGGATGTTTCATCTTTCCACTCTGGAGTTTATTTCTCCATTTAGATGAAGGTTTAATCCTAAATGCTAGCTGTCACTGATTTGTTGTCAGTTGTTGCACTTTAATTTGCTCATATTAACACTACATTCCAATGGGGCTGCAAGGTGGGTTTTAGGATAGTTCTCATCCAGCTCAAGGAATTTCCCTACATAAATTCAGAGCCTAAAATAATTCTGGATTTGTAAATTCTTTCCCTGTGTTTTGCTGTCTAGGACCATGGCTTAGTGGTGTACTTGGCAGTTTTGGGTTCATGGTTGGATTCAGTCTGAAAGGTCGTCACAGCAGACAGAGTATTTCTATTACTGGTGGTGTTTAGATGGGGAATGCAAAAATTAAATTATGCATGTTGCTGAAGTTCTTTATATACACTGTAATAGTACACTCTCCAGTGATTTTGAAGAGTGTTGTCAATTAGCTGGTGGTTATCTTTTGCTGCCAGTTGGCTCTCACAGTGGGATTTCCAGAGAAGCTTTTAAAATATATTTACATTTTAAAACATATTTACAAAACTAGTATTGTGTGAAGGAGTTGTTGATATGAAGATAGCTTATTCACTCTAAAAAAGGATAAAATAAGATAATAAATAAATTATAAATAAAATAACAGTTACAGCAACTAATTTAAAAATATACAGAATAAAATTATAAACTCAGTTCCTAACATTTTTAGTGGAGAATTGATAGGTCTTATTTTATGCAGTGAGGATATGTTCTTTTCTAGTTACATAAAAATAAAGGCTGGAAAGTTTGAATAAATGCACCTGCTATTTGGGCATAGTTACCAAGACCATTTTTGGGATGTTTGTTCATTAAGTTGCTTATATACTATTACTGTGTTTCCTCCCCTAGTAGTTTAGGCTGCAGTTGGTTTGATGAACGCAGGGATCACATCTAGCAATAAACTGTGTTTTGCTGGTAAAACCCTTGCTTTAAGATTGCAGCAGTAATGGGCTTTTTCCCTACTCTCTCCCCAAAAGTACTCAACTCTTCAGTTGGGAATGAGGAGGGGCGATGGGAAGTTAATTTTGCCTGCTGAAAAACAAGGCTATTAAAACCTGAAATAAGCAGCTCGTGTACGATATTTCTGATGGTGCTAAGCCCAACCTGTAATCATGAAGAAATGGATGTCAGACTGGACATAAACGCTTCTTTCCTTTATGCAGTGGAAGGTTTGTGTATTTATGGAAACACACTGACTTATTTGTAGAGTTGCAGAAGTTGACAGTGAGCTGGGTCAGTGCAGCTGTCTTTCTCCAGGGGCTCAGGTTGCTGATCTGTGGCTCCAGAGGTTTTCCTCCCAGCCTGAGCTCCCCGTGTGTGCCAGTGGCTTCACAGCTCAGGGTTAAGGCCACAGAGGAGCCAGACCTGTGGGAGCAGCTGAGGGCTCACCTTCCTCATGGTGGTGCCTTAAGCTTTAGCTTTCATGTTTTCCAGATTCTGCACTGCCCAGGGCTTCAGTGCTGAGCCTCATATTAAGTGTTAGTCAGCTCTCTTCACAGAGTAGGGAGACAGAACAAACAAGGACAACTTTCAGGCCCAAAAGCATAAAAATAGTAGCCTGAAGGCAGGAACAAGAAGGATGGGACCTCACGAGCTGAAGCTGGAATTGGACAATTAAACCCCAATATGCAAATGGACCAAAACTTATTAAAATGTAAGACTTCGTGATTGGTCAGCCATTTTATGACCATTCTTAGTCCACCTGGAGTGTAGTCCTGGTCAGGCCCTGTCCTGCCCAAGGTGCACCCTAAAGGCCTTTCAGTAAAGACCTACTTTATTCTCTAGCTCTGTCCAGTCTCTGTTTCAGGTCAGCCTTCCCAAGGCATCAACAGAAATCCCTGAGTCTCTCCAAATTTCTGAGGTGAGTGCCTCCACTCACTCCACGGAGGTCATTCTGCTGCAGAGTAGCTGTCAGTGTGTTTCCCTCCAGGTCATGCATTATTTATTTGCACCAGTGCATGTTGCAAAAAATCCTTGGCCGGCTGGGGTGGCTCTCAGCTGCGTGTGGGCTCGGCCGCTGTGTGTGTCTGCCTGGCTCTTAAATGTACGTTTTTAGGGCCCTTGAAACTTGGCACGAGCTGTGTTTGGTCGTCAACAACAACAGATCGCTAGTGAAATTAAAACCTGGCATCACCGTTCTGCAGGTTTATTCACGATGTATCGAACTGGGATTTTCTTCCTAACGTTTCCTGGCACGCATCCAAAGCCCAGCATCTCATAAATTTATATTGTCTCTCTCTCTCTGCTCTGCTCAGTAGACAGGGCTGTAGCAAGTTCTCATGCAGATCACATGGAACAGCATGGAAAAATGAAACCAGGAGACGTTCACGTGGGGAGTTTGTGTCTGCAGAGAAATTGTGGTGGTTTTGCCAGGGAATTAGAGGGCAGAAATCACAGAATCACTGAATGGGTCAGGTTGGAAGGGAACAAGTGGGTCATCTGATCCCACCTTCCTGCTCAAGCAGAGTCATCCCAGAGCACAGAGCAGAGGATTTTGCATCCAGACAGGTCTGGATATCTCCAGTGAGGGAGACTCCACAGCCTCTCTGGAAAATCTCTTCCAGTGTGTAGTCACTGCACAAAGAAGAAGTTCTTCCCCATATTCAGGTGGAAATTCCTGTGCATCTTGAAGAGTTGTCAGTACCTGCCTTCAGAAAATAGACCATGGCAAAAGCAGAGCTGAGTCAGGCTGGCTTGCTGCAGCTGTAGCTGTAGTGACAGGTTGGGCTTGGAACTGTGGGGTAAGGACCAAAATTTAGGTGAGGAAAATGAGGTGCTTTGTGGCATTCAGATGCTCTGCTATCACCATTTAGCTTGTTCAGAGGCACTTCAGTCTCAGCATAGTGGTAGTGGGAACAGCATATTGTGATTTATGTGGGACAGGTGAGCTTGCAGCGTGGTCACTGGAAGGCTTGGCCAGCTTCAGCCTTGTAAGAGGCACCCGTGGCAGCTTTGCTCTCAGGAGCTCTGGTTTGGGCTCAGTAAGGGAACTCTCTCTTCCAGCCACACCAATTCCAAGCTTCACCCTTCCAGTCACTCTGACCATAAATGCAACAATTTCGAAGGTGCTGTTTCATTTGTCCTCTGTGTAACTTCTAGACATTAATTAACACCAAATATTAAGAGGTCGAGTAAGTCAGGTGCACTGGTCTGAGATGAGGAAAAGTCATATCCACCTGCAGGAAATGTTGCAGGGGGAAACAGATGCATCTTGGTGATAGGAGATGGGAAGGGGATGTTAGGTCATTAATTACTTAGCCTTGCATAAACAAAACTTAATATTTTGAAAAGTCTCTAATTTAAAGGGAAGGAAAAATCTTTCATCTTCTATGCTATTTAACTACATGTCAAGTTGGGTCAATTGGAAAACTTGTGTTCATTCCTGCTTTGTATATTGATTACTCCTTCATGAACTGTTCTAATGCACTGAGCACTGGTCTAGTTTTAAATGGGAAGAGCTAAGGGGAGCTAGGCTGCTAAATCCAGGATCCCTGACCCTCTGTATTCCTTCTGGTTTCTCTAGGGAAGATACAGGGTGCAATTCGATTTTCTTTTCTGCAGGTTAAACCTCATTTGATGGCTGGTTGTTGGGGACTTAAGCTGGGATCTTTTCAGAAGTGGTATTTGCTTAGCGTGCTGATTTTCTCAATTAAAAGAGAAGACAGTTTCAACCGAGTGTGGTGAATAAATGTTCAGAGTTTATCATGGATGTAGGTAATTGTGTGGCATTTGGGTTTTGTTCTTTTTCTCTTTTAACTCTCTTCTTTCCCCTTTTTCCCCTCCATCTCTTGGTAAAAAATGAGAAATTGCTAAGTTTGTTTGGTCCAAAACTAATTTAGAATGGAGCAGTTCAGTCATGGGAGATTGCAGTTCATCCTTTTTTTTACAATATAAGCTATGAACTCAAATTTTACACATTGTAGTGGCTTTACTCAAGCGCTAGACAGCTTCCAGAGAGCAAGAAAGCATTAAACATTAATTTGTAACATCAAGGCCAGGTTCTCCTTCTTCCAGCTGCTTGGCAATAGTGCACTTGGGGTTTTCTGTTTGCTTTTGTACTTTTTTAATTGGCTGGTAGTATTTATTAAACGGCATACTCTGAGAAAGTGCTGAAGCTCCATGCAGCAGAGCTTGGGTAGTTTTTCTGGAGAACTTAATGGTGGAGAGCAGAATTCGCACACAGGAGGCCCTTGGCAAAGATTTATCTTCATATTCTCCGTGCAAATGTAAGGCTGTTTGTGTATATTTTCTGTGAAATGTTACAAAGTTAAGAAAGATTGTTTTCCCAATACAATCTTAAAGCTGAAATGCAGTTACACTCCAACATAGCAAATCTGCATTTTGCGCATAAATTACTTAAATATCTAGGAGTAGTGAAATATAATGCTGTTAAACATGTCAAATGTGATGATTAAGTGACGGGATTGTTAGGAAGAAAATAGTAATTTTCTGAAAAGCTAAATGAATGATTTGGCACAATGAACTGCAAACACTACCAAAAAAAAAAAAAAAAAGGAAAGCAGAGGAGAATTTGCTGGTGGAGGAAGGATTACATTTGTAGGCAGTTGATATAAAAAACAAGAGTGAAAATATTTCAGATTTTCTCAGCCTAATTGCCAACCTCATTTCTTCCCCTGACATTATTTTACCTGCTGACAGCTGTGTGGGTGGCTCAGTAGGGCTGGGATCTCACATCACTAATACAGTGGCAGTCACTGCTGTAAGCTGATTTATTTGTGATACTGAGACTGTGAAATGCTGCCCAGGATAAAGTGCTGCTCTGGAAGGACTGGACTGGAGCCTGAGTAACTGGACTGCGGATCAAGGAGAAAGTGCTTTCTGGATTACTTCTGCCTTCCTGATTACACACATTTCTTGTGTTCTATGGACATAAGAAAGGCTGGGGCCACTTGAGACCAATTTTAACTCACTGGCACTGAATTAGTGTAGACAAAGGGGTTTTTTGAACATCATCGTTGCTGCTGATGATGTGTGCAAGGAAGGGAGAGATCAATTTGACTGAAAGCCCAGGCTAAAATTTTTGAGTTAAACTATTTAAAAGAATTGTCTTATTGGTAGACTAAGCAAACTTGCCTATCAGTGTTTTTATGTTAATAAACATGTAAACCTTGTCTGCCTTTTTAGTAGCACTTTGAGAAAGATTGTTTTACCCTCTCTAGAGTACACTGTGAAACCTCAGCTAGGCCAAGGGTAACTTTTCCTTTGATCAGAAAATGTGTTCTTCTGAGCAGTGGTAACATGAAATAAAAAGTGAAATCAGAAGTAAAAAAAAAGTAAGCAGCCTTCTCAATATTATTGAAACTTACACTAAACTGTGACTTTGATCTTCTTGGGCTTCACGTAGAGAGTGCTTATTGAAGCCTTTCTCTGTATTGTTAGGTGTGCAGAGCTGTGGTCCAACCCCTGGCCACACCAATAAAGATAGTTCTGAGTAGCAGTTAACCCATAACTGGTTTTACATGTTGCTTCGTGCTGTAACTTGAGATGTGGTTAATCCTTCTGTGTGTTCCCTTGCTGAAATGAGTGGTCTGTGTGAGTCAGTGATCAATGCCATGCCATGCCACCTGTATTTGGAAGGGGATAGAGGGATCTTTCCCTGCAGTCAGGCGTCCACAGGATGGTGATGAAAAAGGAGGGGAGAATCCTGGTGACCATCTCTGTCCTCATGCAGAGACTGGTGTCTTGCCTGAAGTTGTGTCCTGTCCAAAGTGCCGTCATGCTAAATCCCTGCCTTGGTGCAGCTGGGGTCATATTATCCGAGCTGAGTCACTCCTCATGGGTACCAAGTGCTCCGAAAGGGCTTTCCAAGGGCTGGTTCAAGTATAGTGTGTGTGGGTGCCCAGCCTGGCAGAGTCAGCAGCAGTTAGAAAGCACACTAAAAATCCACAGTAAGCAACCCCAGGAGGGCTTCAGCTCCTGCACCCTCTGTCTGCATTTTCTGTCCTCTCCTGCCCTTTGTGCTCCCAACCCAAAAGGAGATGTTGACATGTTAGCAGAAACTTGTGCAAACACGGTTTGCAGAGCTGACCAGAAACCTGCCTCACATTCTCCTCAGCTTCCCTTGCTGATTGTGGCTTGTGCCGCTGGAGCGAGCCGCATCGTCATCCATTGGATTTACTGATGCTCCTGAAGCTCCATCAGGCCTGCTTTACCAGCCTGTCTAATGCAAAGCATTTGGCAAAGCACAGCTGTCACATTAGCAGCAAAATGCTCAACGAGGAGAAGGAGAACCCGTTTCTGGAAGGGGTGGGGATCCCAGTAACAGCAGACCCAGTTAAAACTGGGGTTCTCAGTGCTTCTGTGTTTGCCTCAGTCTTGAAAAGATGGACACCCGGGCCTCTGTGCTTGGTGAAGGGATCAAGGAGGAGAACAGCTACCAGCAATTGGTGAGGGTCAAGTCAGGAGTTACTTTAAAGAACCTGTGTGAGTCCATGGGGCCAGATGGGCTGCAGCCAAAGGTGATCAGCAGGATAAAAAGCAGAAGACAAAAGCCAGCTAACTTTTTTCCGCTGGAGTCTGTGTCTCATTTTCACTAGTACCAGTATCTCTGTGTTCACTGCTTGTGCTTCTTTGAAACTTCGTTGCTCTGGATGGGAATTATAGCAGAGTTGTGGTATAGGTACGTTTTGTCATTCCAGACTTATGTTCTGAGCATAAGAGGCAGCATGTGACAAAGAGGTGCTTCTGACAAAGCACAAGAGGCAGCATCATTATTTGATGCAGAAGTTACATTGCAGCATCTGAGCTCTTTCTGTTTCTGGGGTTATTGTTGTGTCTTCTTAAACATGGTCATTTTTAGATAGTTGCTTCTGTCGTTTATAATTTATGATTGAAA
Organism: Sylvia atricapilla; assembly: GCF_009819655.1. Taxonomy (NCBI): domain Eukaryota; kingdom Metazoa; phylum Chordata; class Aves; order Passeriformes; family Sylviidae; genus Sylvia; species Sylvia atricapilla. Next base: position 8,565,290 of record NC_089148.1, read on the forward strand.
AGTCTAACTTGCTGCTGAGTAGAGAATTTATTTTTATTTTTTATTTTAATTTGAAGGAGGTTTTAGGGTAACTCCCTCTGTGTTCTGGGGAGCAGCGATACCTTTTCCCATATATACACATAAGTAAGGAAGTTTTTGTATCTGCAGCTGTCAGGAATGTACTTTGGTTGATGACTGCAGCCTAGCTTAAAGGCACGATCCCACAGCGTGTCAGTTAAGCTTTATTGGTCTGCCAGACCAGATTATCATTTTATTTAACCAGAGGAGTAGTTTTCATTGTTACTTTATTGCCAAGGGTGTGTCAGCATTTCCATTATAAACCCCCTATTTTCAGGGATTTGAGTAGACTTGAGATTTAAGTGTTCTGGTCTAAAACTTGGCAAGCGTGTTCTTCGTTCACCAGCAGATATTTTCTTTATGAGATTTTCGAATGGTCAGCTGTTTCTTAAGTTGTAGTGAAGGCAAGAGGGTTTTTTCCTCTTGGTTTAACAGATAGGACTATTTTTTTCCATCTCATTTATTGCAACTAGATTTATAAAAAATAATCCCCTATTTTGCTGTTTAAAAAGGGAAGAAAGGGGGAGGAGAAGAAGGAGTACCTTCCTGCTGCCCTGTTCTGTTTGCCATGCCTCAAACCCTTCCCTTTGGTCTGTGTTTGGTGAAGTCCCACCCACCCTCTCGGTCCCTTCTCTCCTCCTCTTTACTTGTTTCCCTCCAGTGTATTTACACTCTCACTGCGTTGAGTTGCAGGGTTTGTTCTCCTTCCTCCATTCCTCCTCTTCGCTTTCCTGTCTCGTGTTTCCAGCACTCAATTCGGATGAATCTGCCTGTATTACCTTTCTCTAAAAGGCAGCTCTGAGGTACTCTTAAGTGATACAACAGACCTGTGGTAAATAGAAACTTTATACTTAACTATATATAGAAATATACTTTGCTACTTAACTGAAGAACACGTGCATGACTCTTAGTTGAGTACTGCAATTTTTCAACGCTTTTCTGAGACGTTGCTGCATCTCTAGAGCAAAGTACTTTCACATTCTTTTTTCTTTTTTTTTTTTTTTTTTTTTTAACCAAATCTTTAATGTAGACTGAAAAAAGTGAAGTGTGATCGGTACAGAACAGCACTGTGGGTTTTCATTGCTGGGCTCTTTTAGTCATTTCCTGAGAGCCTGGCGCAGAAATGTGGCAGCCCATGAAGCGATAGCAAGCTCAGCAAGGCTTCGTGTGCTGTTAGAAGTTGGTGTGCTACAGGTGAGGGCACATCCTCCTTGTGGAGATGTAGGAATACCTGGTTCTGGGATTGGTGCTCGAGGTCTGCAGGAAGAACCTCTGCTGTTTTGCAGTTCACTGCCGTGAACAAAGTAACTGGGGATATAAAATGGTGAGTGAGGAACTACAGCTACGTGAGTACTAAGCAACAAGGAAAGTAAGTGAAGCACCGGAACCCAAAGGGTAGAAAATGAGTGCTTTCAAAAAGTATCACAGTCTTTCTCCCAGGACCTTCAGAAGATCTTTGTCGGAACAAGATGCTGGCACAGCTGCCTTGAAGGACTATCACTGGTACCACCAAACAAAAAGCAAGAAGTTGAATAAGCAGATGAGTTTTGACTCAGAGAAACATCTTGGAGCGTACAGGTGGCCAATGCATCCTTGGCCCCCCTGGAGGGTAAACAAACGAGAGGCCTCCTCCAGTTTGAATGGGGAATGCAATGACCCAAGTCTTGCCAAGAATTCTGCAAGCGTGGGTGCTACCAGTGCTGACGATCTCCTCGAAGACCCACCTGGAGCACTCTTCCCGACCAGGACTAGACCATTCCGGGTTCCCTTCAACCGCTCGCTGTCCGAGCCCGTGCCGCACTCTGGGAGCAGGAATTCCCGGCCCTTCCTGCAAGCCGTGCGCTCCTTGGATGCCGAGCAGCAGGGCTACTTCATCCGGGGCATCTTCTCCTCCCTCTCAAGTGGCCTTTCAAAGATAAGGAGGCGAAAAGTCAGTGAGTCCATAGCTGAAGGGGAGACAGAGGACAATCAAATTGTTTTGAGTACAGGTAATGAACTCACTTTTGTTTTGTTCCGTTTCTGTTTGTGTAACGGGTGAGTGTAGCCAGACACACAGTAGTTGTTTAAACTGTTTCATAACTTGTCTTTATTAGCATGACAGTGATGCTCTGGTGTTCAATCTTCATTTTTAAAAAGCAGCTAAAAAAAGGTCCTTTCCTGATAAGGAAGTGGTGTGAGATGTTTTGGTGTGTGCTTTAAAACTTGGAGGTCCCTTTAAAACGAGCATCGCCTGGTGGTAGCAGTAGCATTTCCTTCTTAAGTGTGTGGTATGTGCAGTCCTGCAGGCACAGTATCCTCTGTGGTGTTGTGCTGCCCTGATTGAGATATCAAGCCTGCTCCTGTCAGTGAAGTACCAGGGAGAGAGAGAAATTAAGCTGGCTTTTAAACAGAGTTCCAGACAGTGGAATGGATCTAGTTCCTCATACCAGCTTCTCCGTTTCGTAATCAGGCAGCTGGATTGGTGTCTGCTCTCTGGTAGATGCCAAGGACAGCTGTGTTGCAAGGGTTTAGCCAGCTGGGATTGAGGTCAGCAAGATGCCAGTCTGAGATTTCATTTAAATCTATTCGGCTGATAACAACACTCTTAAGGCAGGGTGGGAAAAAAAACCCCAAAAAACAAAACACAGGGGAAAGGGCATAAACTTGCCTTTTTTCTCAGGCTTTTCTGAAACTTTCTGGTGGGCTACCCAACTTGAACCCAGTAACTGATGATGCCTGGGAAAAACCCCACAAAGCTTAAATTTGTAATAAAATCAATAATAAACTTTCCTTCTCCCCAAAACCTCAGCACTTTCCAAAGTCCTCGAGATTATGATGTTAAAAAGCTGATAACATCTGGATACAGTTGAGGCTGCTGGACAAGTCATCAGTATTCAGAAAAGTTCAGCAGTAGTAGTAGTAGTAGTGAAAGAAGAATATACTTTGTCTGCAGGGGTGTTCAGTCTCAGTGAAATGTCCGTGACAGGCTTTGCTATTGTAAGCTGTCACGTTGCTTTAAAACAAAAATAAATAGCCAAAAAGGAGAAATAACTAAGAAGGACTATATCTGTTCAAGCCTGTTTATTTACAGTCACTGATTCATTCCTCCAAGACCTTTTTTAATAAAATTTTGCTTGAGGATCCTTAATAAATTGTGTGGAACACATCGTGGTGGGGGGAAGAAAGTAACAAAACTACTTTTCTTCTTTTCTGTTGAAGTCTTCTCATTAATAAGTTGGCTGGGATTTTTCTTCTCCTTTGTATTTATTCAGATTAGGAACGAAGGTTTCTACTACAGCCTCTCAGTGTTATTGAGACCTTCTGGGAAGGAATTCTATGTGAGATGAGCATTTTGATTCAAAATGCCACAGTATATGAAGGGCTGAGCATCCTTCTTTCTTGTGTTCTGGTGCTCTTCTGAGAGAACCAAATGGTTCTCTCATAATTCACAGGTATTGCCAGTCTCTGTGTGATTGGGATGCTTTGCTTTTAAGTAGTGTGTAAATTAAACAAAGGAAAAGGATTATTTGTGACAATACACCACTTGGTAAATATTTAATGTCAGTTATGGGACAGTGATGGAGCCTTTAGGCTCTTTTTTTAGTGGGCCGAACTTCTGTCTGAGCCTGCCAAAACTGGTTTTGCGAAGGGAGTCACAATTCAGGAACTGAGAGAAAAACAATGGGTCTCTAGATTAAAAGTCAAACTCTCTCGAGGGAGGAAATTGTAGCTGAGAAGGTGTTTAGGGACGTAAGTTTGATGAAATCACCCATAAAATCACTTGCAACAGCCAAGTCCTGCTTGGGCCACTCCACAGGGAAACAGAACCTTTGGTGGGATGGACAAATGCCTCCATGGCGTTTGTTTTCACCCTTTGCCATGACAAAAAATCAATCTCTGATCCCTCCAGTGGATGACAGCTTGTGTTTAACAGAACTAGTTCACCCTGTAAGAGGTGCAGCTGTGTGGGATATGCACTCAGAGGACAACTAATTGCTCTCCACTGGTTTTCTTTTTCCTTAAAGAAAAATAAAGAGGTGCTGCCTGTGCCATAATTAGCTGGAGCTGCTGGGCAGAGGCTCCTGCCCTGGGCAAGACTGTAGGCTGAGACCTGCTAAAACAGTGGTAAAACTTGTGAGCTCCTGGGGTTCAGAACTGAGGTCTGAGGGAGGTGACTTGAAGATAAAAGGGGTGAAAGAAATACACATCTGTCATGTTCTTCAACCACAGTCTAAAATGCTCAGAAGCGATCAAATCTTGTGTTCTTCCGAAAACCACATGAGTTTAATTCTCTGGGAGTCACTGAATTGTCCACTGACTGTTCTGATGCTTGGATGGGCAGAGGGTTTGCTTCCATGCCTATAGTCCTGTTTACTGTTCAAGGAAAAATCCTAGAAAATGGATGCTTTTCCTCTCCTCAAGAAGCAGAACTTGGTAATCCTCATGCAACTGAGATCTGTGGTAAAAGTGCTTAGGCACTCAAACTAACCACAGGATGGTGTGAGACGTCGGGTTTCTCCAAAGTATGCAAACAGCTTTACACAGAAAAGCTTGATCAAAAGTCCCCCAGGAAACGTCTGTTTGGACAGAAATTCTTGTCACAATGACTGAAACCCAAGAGGCCTTTTCTGTGTTGTGAAATACACAGTGGGAGAGGCACACGTTGGACTTGAACCAGGAGAACCCAGGGGTGCACGTTCTGTCTCTCTTTGGTCCGTGAAGCCAAGTCCTCTACTTCCACAACCTCACTCAATGAAAAGTATTTCCACTTTCCCCTGAAATACTTGGAGATTATCAGCTCTTTTAACAGTTTGTCTTCCCTCTAATGGCTGCCTGGCCTCTTGTGTTTTGCTTCATCTCTGTGCCAGAATGGCAGAATGGTTCCCTTCTTCAGGAAATGCTTAACTCCCAAAAGAGGACCAGTTGTTTTTATGGCAGCTTGAAGAGGGAAGTGGGATTTAAAAAGAAAAGAAAAAACAAGATCTGGGTAAATATTTTCCAGTTGGTCTCACAGTCTAGGAAGCATGTTCAGACACTGTTTCATCGGTTCTTGGCTGTAGAAATCCCTCCTGGATGGACTCACTCATCCTCTGAGGCGATGAAAGGATGCTGAACCCCAGGAGAGCTGCGTCCTTTGGCTCTGCCCAGAGCCTTGGCTGGATTCACAGCCTCTCCAAAGTGCATGGCAGGCTTTCTGCATCCCTCTGCAGCGTGGGTTTGGGGAGGAAGGGCACAGATGGAATGGACAACCAGCAGGAATAGCAGAGCTCCTTCCTGGTGTGCTGCGTGGGTCTTCCCAGGAGCAGGCTGGGCTGGGTTTGGGTCCTTTTGGTGCATATCTGCTGATTTCCAACCACTCCTAGAGCCAGACATTTGGAACCAGCATTTCCAGCATGTGCAAAGCCTGAAGGTAAAAGGTCTTATGCTCACCATTGTTACCATTATTTATTTATTTATTTATTTGCTGCTTAAGGAATCTAAGAACATATTAATTTCTAGTAAATATGTTAGCCGGAGGAAGGAGAAGTGTTGTTCTGATAAACTCTTTGATTGAGAGCATACCATGATATGGGTAGAAAGAAGATAAGGAAGGAGCTGTGCAGACAAAGCCTTGGATCCCGGGGTTGTGGGTGAGCAGCTGCACCTGTTCTTATTATTTCTGAGTATTACCAGTGACCCTTTCACACTCTTAAGAAAGGGTTTGTGAGATCGTTCTCAGATAACACTTATTTCACCGTCGCTTGTCTGGATCTCAGGGTGGTGTGTGTTTAATTGTAGACTGATGACAAAATAATCCTTCAGTAGAATGCCTTACCTATATCTTCCCTGGATATCTCTGTTTTGGTTTGAGGGGGTGAGGGTAAACACAGGTTTCTTTTATTTAGGGTGTGTTTAGTTTTCACAATCGCTCTCTTGTTAATATAATATATTCTTGTTTTATAAATGCAGTTCTTCAGAATTACTTCCTTCTCTTTCGTCGCCTGGATAAAGATATGTTTCTTCAGTCTTTTAATTTTGATTTCAAGCTTTCATTCCTTTTTATAGAGGACTTTTTTGTGCCTTGAGTGAGAGAATATCTTATATCCTTGCTTTTCCAGAATTGTTTGGGGTTTTTTTATAATTCACATAATTCAAGTAATTTGAACTCTATGCTCTTTTTAAGATCCTTACACTGTAGCTTTATTAAATTTAATCTCTTACATATTTCCATATAAAATTATCTAGAGATGTGTATTTTCCCCTTTATAAGTCAAAACCAAGGCAGTTCCCTGTTCCGTTTCTTTCAGCAATTCCCAAAATGCAAAGCTGTTTCTTCCTGAGTAGTAATTTAGTATTTATTACTCATTGGAGCAGCTTTTCTGTATTCATGTTTTTAAAACCACTTGCTCATTTTAGAAGCCCTTCTACTGACTCATGTTCCTCCGCTCCCAAATCTCTTTTGCTCTTCAATAGTTTATTTTTGGTGGGGTTTTTATTAGGGAAGTTTTACACAATTGAGCTTATTCATGTGTTCCTTTAAGTGCAAATGCCTTGTGCTGTGAAACTTGATGTTGTTGTTGAAAGGTGTAGTCTTAATGTTCAAACTCCTTCACCTGTAATTATCAGAACAGATTCAAGGTAGCTGCTTGTACAAAATCCCTCGTTGCAATCAACTGTAGTTTTGTGTAGCATTAAATGTGAAAATAACATGTTGCTGCCCAGTTTCTCTCTCCTTTTTAAACTGCAGTGGGGTCTTATGGTAGTAAATGTTGCGTGAACATGGAATATTTGAAATTACAAGAGTCTGGGGATGCACAGGAAACATTTCTGGTGTTTGACAGCTTTAAGTATCACTTAAACATCCCTCCCTGCTCCTTCCTTCTGCCTGGTTCATCCCAGACATTGCAATGTTTAATGTGGGCTATAGGCTAATACCATGCAGCTGAATATTTATGAACACAAGATAATTAGCCATAATATCTGAAGCAAATAAAATTATGCTTATCTGATTTTAATTCTACTTAACGGACAGTGTCTCTATGCAAGTAGTTGCGGTCATTTCAGCATTGACTGGTGATTTTCTTGTATTTAATCCCCAAACCACTTTCTCAGAATCCAAAACTTCACATTTGGTGGGATGAATGACGATGTTTGTATTTGTAAGAGCTATTTTCTGACTTGTGGCTGGCAGGGTGTCATGTTCCAGGTTGCTTTTTGCCCTTTTTGTGGTTGATATCCATGGGACTGTTGGGATGTTGTGCTTTATGCTGCTCGTGCAGAGCAGTCTGACAGCTGGTGCATGCTGGAATATTATCTGTGATTACCTTGATCATGCAAAATTACTGCATGGGAATTATCTGAGGAGAGGTTCTGGAGACATCTTGTCTCTTGTGTTTGCTTAGCAGGGAGAGAGGGGTTTGAAGAGATGCAGCTTTCTTAGAAGCAGCCAAAGAGTGGAAGTGTGGAGATTAAGAGAAAGGACTCCCGATGAAGCAAAGCTCTGCGGTTTTGGTGGAAGAAGCTTTTCCTTTGATAATGGGCCAGACAGGGTCAAAAAGAGGTGGCTGGAGGAGGAAAAACAGTCTTTGCTATCCAAAGGAGAAGCTGTGTCTGGAGCAGGCGGATTTGGAGTCTTTGACAAAGTTCTGTGTTCCAACTGTGGAGTCTCCAGAAAGAGAAACTTTGGCTGTGAGACCCACCAGGGAAGGATGTCCTGGAGGGCAGCAGGAGATGCTCGTGGCCCAGAGCTGTCTGCAGGATGTCAGCACCTGCCCCACGGCCCAGGAGGGGCGCAGACTGCTCCTTGCCTGTCCCCTTGACGGGTCAGCAAGCCCAGGCTTGGGAAGTATGGAAGAAACTGTGTTCAACTCTTCTCAAAATTCTGTGTTCTTCTTAAAGACAGGCCTTAATCAGAGCTGCCAGAGGATACAGGAAGGGGAAGTGGAGCCAGTGGTTCAGTTCCTGCTAAGCTTATTTGACACTGGAAGTGAGAGCTTTAACTCTTCCTGACGCACATACGTTTGGGGCCTGTAGTGAGAGGGTAGCTTCTGCTGTGGTAAAATTTTTTTCAGGCAAAGCTCCCTGGTTTGCATTTCCACAAATGCTGCCTGTAATGGGACTTGGCGCGAGATGAAAATTGCCTGCATGCTTACAAAACGAGCGCTTCCTAGGCACATTGACCCTTTTTTCCTTAAAATAACAAACCCAGAGGAAAGTATTTGGGGTTTAGGCCTTTGGTTTTTTTCCAAATAACGAATGGTGCAGATTTGCAGCGCTAACAGTATGTGATTTAGGACTCAAAGCAATGGCATTTTAGAAGTAAACATGTGCAAGATTATCTCTATGCACTTATTTATCCCATTACTTTGCTATAGAGTTACTTGATTGCTTGCTTTAACTAATTAGCTTGTGTTATCATTTAGCCTTATGCTTTCTGTGGTGATACTTTCTCTGTGGTAGTTACTCAAGAGACTCTTTAGACTCTTCTGAAATAAATACTTCATAATCCTGTAAAACATCACTTGTTTAAAGGAAGCTGTTTATGTAAACAATAGGCTAATGCATGAAACTCTTGACATGTTATCATCAAAACCAACTGTCCCCCAAGTGGTTTTGTTCTTACTCTGAGGAAAGCTGAAGCTCGACATCTGGTCTTCTGTGGGCGAGAGAGCTTTTTGCAAGTTACGGGACTGCTTGTTCAAATGAAGTCAAAAAATATTTCCTACAGAGAAGGTGACAGAAAAAAACCTACCAAAATAGCTTCTTAAAGAAACTCATGATTTAGAGAGCAGGCATTCTCTGTCTTTGTGCCTTATGAGGAATAAACTGGTCATTTTAATCTGTGCATTTGGTATAGAAGATCCTCCTCAAAACATGGGGATTTAGTAAGGACATGCAGTGATAGGAGTAGAGGTTCTGGTTTTAAACTGAAAGAGGGCAGGTTTCGTTTCCATATTCAGAAGAGATTCTTCCCCGTGAGGGTGGTGAGGCCCTGGCACAGGGTGCCCAGAGAAGCTGTGGCTGCCCAATCCCTCGAAGCATCCAAGGGCCAGATTGGACAGGGCTTGGAGCAACCTGGGATACTCAAAGGTGTCCCTGCCCATGGCAGAGGCGGGAACAAAATGATCTTTAAGATCCCTCTCAGTCCAAACCATTCTGGGATTCTATGGTTCTGTGAAAGACCACTTGCCTGAAAACAGCTCCAGAGAGGAGCCAGATGAGTGACAGTGATGTGTGAGAACAGGAGTGAGCAAACCCACTTCTGCAGTCAAATGCATTTATTTGTGTCAGCTGTCACCACACATCGCTGTTGCTGCTGTCTACAGGTTTGAGGCTTAGGGGATCGGAATCATGTGGTTTTTTGAGGTTTGAATTCTAGTTCTTGGGATTTGTTAATTGTACAGAGATCTCTGATTCTTTTTGCCCTTCCTTGCCATAGACGAATCCCTCTTACTAAAAGGTGCAAGGAACTACTCTGTCAAGTCCAGTGGCAAGTTATAAGCAGACCTGCTTATTCATTTTGTCTGACTTCAGCTGCTTTTGCATGTTCTTATAGGTATTGAAGAGCTTTCCTGTATCCCATACTCTGACTGCTCCTAAGTAAAATCTTCTGAGACTATCAGATATTTCTGTGATGATGGTATGGTCAGAGTTTTAGCTGCATCTCACTCATCCTTTTACTTATACCTATGAATTTACAACCCATTTTCATAGAAAAAAATAGTAGCCCTTTTGATGTAGATACTCTTAAAAGCAATTTTCCTCTAACAGTCATTTAGTGACACAGATGCTTTGGCAGGCAGGTTTGGCAGGTTTTGACAAAGCACTACAAAAAAATCTGCTGAACTTCAAACTCTTGCAGTGTGTCTCCATCTACCTTCTCTCTCCTATTAGCTCTGTCTGCCCTTGTTCACAAGAAGAGGCTCTGTTGGCAGCACAGATCCAGGCAGTGCCACTGAGAGAACTGCCTCTGAAGGGAAGAAGGTGAACAACCAGATCCAAACAGCCCCGGTTGCCTTCAGTTATCTCCACTCACTCGATGCTTTTTTTAACATTCCTGATGGGGTATTTTGGCTGTGGCCTGTATAAATAGCCTCTCTCAGTAACCACTTCCTCTGCCAGCTCTGTGAAGCAGTGAATCCTTGCATGCCTGATGTGCTGTGGTGCTGCTTTTGCAGGCTGGGCTGGCTGAGTGCGTGGTGCTCAGCAAGGGGAGGATTCTGGCTGCACTGTGGTTTATTTGTAGGTTTCCTGTCAGAACTCCTGTAGCTGATAAAATGAGTGTGGTTCAAGCCACTGATGTCTTGTGTGACAGCTCGTTCCTTCATTGATATAGTGCTTAAATGATACTGAGACTTACTCTTTCAGAAATTGGGATGAAGTTTTGAAATGGAGTGGGGAAGGAAGGGATAAGTGTTCAGTCTGTTGTGGTAGAGACGAGTCATTGTCTTGATGTTGGTTTTCATTATTTCCAGCTGTGACTTGCACCCCCACTTGCATATATGCAGCTGTCATATGATAATTTGGCTCTTCTTTATGGTAAAACAGTGTTGGGGCTGAGCTGTGTTGGTAAAAGCCTTTCAGTCCAGAAGAGCTGGTTGACAGCACAGGGCATCTAGGAGAGTGTTGAGCTCCCTGGCAGGGTGGCAGGTGAGGCCCTTGTGCCTTTGTGGGGTTAGGCATCAAGAGGTTTGTATATCTTTTATATAACTTTTTTGTACCTTTTACTGTTACTACATAATCTCAAGAAGATGTCTGAGGCAGTCCCCCTGGTACTTCAGTACAGTGTATGTGATTGACACTGAGGAAAGAGCAAACCAGCACATCTCAGGAAAAGGTGCTGCAAAGTTTTCTTCATCTTGGCTGTGCATAGACAAATCCTGTCCGTGGACAAATCCTGAAAAATCCCAAATCAGGCTGGTGCCCTCCTACACACTCCAGTGCTGGTGAGCACAGGCCAGGGCTGGGGAGGTGGGACTGCTGTGGGCTCTGCCCAAACCCAACACAGCAGTGCTAATGATGTTCCCCCTCCTCACACAGACACAGGAGTGCTGTGTTCACTGCTTTTGCTGTGCTAATGAGGGATTTTTCGGGATTTTCGGCTGCTGTATCCGCAGTAGCAGGGAGGAGGTTGCCACAAAACCTGCCTGAGGAGCTCATTATAATGACAGTTCCTTAGCTCCTGCTTGGGTATACTCTAAAAGGGGAAGAGTTCTTTGCAGGAAATAGATTTTCCCTTCTTCATTGTGGAGTTTCTTCTGAGCTTTCTGTGAATGCTTCATACCTATAAACAGAAGTGAAGGCCCTCAAATATAATTGTAAAATGCATTGTTATTTTTTCTGGGGGGAATTAGATGTGTAGAGCAGGAGTTTTGAGTTACTTTGACAAAAGACATGAATGGCTCAAACGTACTAATTGAAAATTTCTGTTTGTACAGGAACCAAAACAATTTATTGGGTGCATATGTAGCATCTTGTAGAGCCAGCAGCCACCAAATGCAGGAGCCTGGCTGTGCTGTGCAGCATATGTGCCCAGACTTCTGACACCTTCCTACTGTTACTGTGGAAACTATAATCTCCAACACGGCCCTGAAACAGGGGGGTTTATCTGCAAAAGGGGACAAGGTCTGCAGATGAGAAAGAAATACTCCTGTGCAGTATGAAGCCAGCTGTGGCACTGACTGTGCTGGATTTGCATGGTTGTGCTTGATGTGGAAATGCATGTTCAAATGGATGTTGATGTGCTTGTTGTAATTTTAATGTTAAAAATCCAGGTGGGTGTGTTATAAATGCACTGAGACTCATGGACCTGAGGAGACCTATTATGAGAAGTGGAAACTAGGGAATGCAAGGGGAAGAAAAAACATCCTCAGAGAGTCAGACATTTTTGAATTATCAGGTACACAGAAGGAAAAAAGTGACAGCATAGAGGCTCATCAGACTCCCTCCCTGCCCCCAGCAGGCCCAGCCTGAATTAAAAACACATACAGCAATCTCCACTCTGAATAACTTCTGCATGGCTATATCATTTCAAAGAGAAATGCTTTCAGGGTGATGATAGGTTTTGTCTACATCTGTAATGTCTCATTTGTCTCTGGATACCCAACAGCCTTCACTTTGTTTATTCAGAGCTAAGCAAACATGAAGCTGAATGTACTTTCCAATGATCAATGTAAATCAACATGAAAAATGGAAATCATTATAAAACATACACACACGTATATATTTAGTGAGGTTTGCTAGATTGATTGCTCCTAAACCTAGAGCTTGGCTGCTCTTACGTGCAGAGAATTCACAAAGAGACAGCCATAGCCCAGGGACAGCAAAGTGTGGTCACTGATGGATAAAATAAAATTCATGTCTGTTTGCATTTTAATCACATGAGAGTTTGGGGGTTGGAAAATAGATTTTTTTTTTTTCTTTTCATCATTGTGTCTGATTGCTTTAGGGCTAAGTAAAGTGGTCCCAGGTACTGAGATACCATTTTCAGTTCTTGTGTTCCTGTTAAAAAAGGCTTTTGAAGAACAAGGGATGTGCACAATCATTAGTCACTAAGAGCAGGATAAATAGTACTGGTCTGTAGATGTGGCAAGGAAAGCAGAGCTTAAAGTTTTTGGCAAACTAAGTAATGAGGAAATGAACAAGATGCCATGGATGGTTTTTATCACCAGATATTTACAAAAATAAGCTTAACATCCATCAGGGGTTGGGGAGTAGGGTACCATCCAGCTCTAACCATGTGGAAGCAGCACCATCTGTCTCTGGCAAACTAAAGCTCTTGAAGAAAGGGAGTTGTTCCTTAGTCTTTCACATCTTTGGTGCTGCTTCTCATCTGTTTGTCATTCCTGCTGTCTGTGACATGATCTTCGTACGTATTCTAAACGTTCTTGCTTTGTGCCGCCGGCAGGGACCAGCTCTGCCCAGTTCACCACTCCTTCCTGCTGTCCCTGCTGCTGCTGCCTCATGCCTGCTTTGTCAGCTGCTTGTTTCCTCTGGAGCTCTCCATTCCTCCAATTCCATGTTGGGCGAGATTTATCCCTCAACCCCCAGAAATAATTTTTTGTTCAGGAACACTATTGCTTAGGCAGCTAAGCCAGGTATTTTGTGGTAAAGCTGTCACTAAAAATGAAAAAACAAACAAAAAAAATGGGTAAGGAGGAACAGAGTATGTGTAAAATGCCAAGGTGCTTTGTGAAGGGCAGAAAATTGAGAGGCTCAAGCTTTTTGCCCCGTATTTTCTTTTGTTATGTCACTAAGTGGGATGTTTGTGTCTGTTTATGCTCTGATTTCTTGTGTGTTTTGAAATCTCATTGTACTCAGTGGTGGAAAATTGGCTGCTTAAGTAAAGGCATGTTAAGGACAGCTCTTTACAGTAGCTGGAAGGAAATGCTTCTTAAATGTATTGTCCAAGTTGGTTCTGGTTAATAGTCTCTTGGGTATGTGAACTTTCCTTGGCTTCTCCACCCATCTTCTGGCAGCAAACAGAATTCTTAGCATTTCAATTTAAAAATAAAATAATTAATAGAAATCTGTGCTGCCCTTTTAAATTGTTTCTCAATAGGAGTGAAATATACTTCAGTAATAACTCATAAAATCACTTGCACAGGATAATTGTTCCTACTGGGGAAGGGATCCCCACAAAACAGCAACATAAATCAGATCTCTTCAAAATGTTATAATTATTGTGTTTCTATAAAAACTGCCCTCTCCCTTTCCCCCTGGTCTGGTTGAGTTTACTCTTACGAGATGCAATTGCTCAGCAGGACTGCTAATTAGATGTTACCAAGCCTGTTCCTGCAAGGTTGTGACCTATAAATTTCTGTTTAGTATTGCTGTAGGACAGACATTTTCTCTCCACTGGTTATTATTTATCCTTGCTGAGTTCATGTATTCTCCTTCTAGGACTTAGGAGAGAAGTACCTGTGGCTTTACCCTTTGGATAGAAAGGGGTTTGGATTTGCCCTGGGAGCTTTGTGCTGTCAGTTTGCAAAGCATACAGAAGAGAGGATGTTTGGGACCAAGTGCATGTTTGCGCTTAGGCATTAGATGTAAATATAAATTAAAATTTAAAATAGAAAATTTTTGGTATAAAAAGCTGGCTTGAAAATACAAATCATCTAAAAAGCAGCGTAGTGAAGAACAAAAGGTTTGACCTTCATGAGTTTTGTATTTTGAAAGTTTTGGGGAACAGAGCAGGAGTAAGGAGGAAGAAAGTGAGAAAGTGAGGGCTCAAGGATAGCAAGTGTTTGGGGCAAGGATGTGGCCTTTATTCATCACAGCCTAAGCTACTGGAAAGAGAAGGAAACATTAAGTAGAGGGAAAACCCAGCTGAAGAATACCTGAAATACTGCACCCTACCTCCAGATCCTTTTAATTAGCCAGCCCATCCTCCAAGGATACATTAATCACACTGCCTGGGGTTTGCCAAAAGCGTGGGGAACCTGCTCCACCTGTTGAGGTGGTACCTCAGGAGCCTTGAGCTCAGCAGGGCAAAAATGTCCAGACCAAGCTGGCCTGCAAGAAACCTGCAAGAAACATCCTTCCCCTGGCACAGGAATAGCTCAGCATTTAGAATTCTCTGCCTGCCACTGTTAGTTCTTCCGGTGCTGCCTCTTTCTTTCACAGTTGGTTTGCCACAGCACAGAATCCTAAAGTGGTTGGGGTTGGATGGGATCTTAAAGATCCTCCAGTTCCAGCCCTCTGCTGTGGGCAAGGACATCTTCCTGTAGGCTGGATTGCTCCAAGCCCTGTCCAGCCTGGTTTTTGACACTTCCACACAAAATAACATGCAGAGTAAACAAGAAGAAAGAAATCATCCGCTCTATTCTTGTGGAGTCCTTTCAGCCACTACTCAGCGTAATACCCAGGGTCTGGCCTTGGCAAGACAGACCCTAGCTACCCCTCCTGCTTGAGGAGACACTTCCAATGTGCTCTGTGAACAGTGGTTTGGTCAGCTCTGCCTCCCTTCAGTGACCTTGGCCTTGTGGTTCCTTCCCCCTCGGTGTGTCCCCACTGGCTTCAGGTCAATGCCCTCACCTGCCCTTTGTGCCACCCCCAGACCCTCTGTTAAGGGGAGATGGAGCTGGGGTTCCCTCTCTCCCCTCTCGCCCTCCCCAGCTCGGGGTGAGGCAGGATGTAAAATGGGTTCTGGTGTTTGACAAAAGAGACTTGTCTGTCTGTTTCCCTGCCGATGCCTGTAACCTCCCTGGACACAATGAACGCTGTTGCCACACGAGGCAATGTATTCTGAAATTTTGGAACAAAGTGAAGCTTGATTTGCCAACCCTGATGCTGCGTGGTAATGAGGAGAGCAAAGCACTCTGAGTCAGGAGGCTCCTGCGCCTTGATGCCAGCCTGCAGCTCAGTGTCCTGCTTTGACCATCTCAGTGGTGACCTCCTTATGCTTAATCGAAGGGGATTTTTCTCCTCCAGCCGGCTTCCCTCCCTAAAGCATGTACAATAGCTGGGTTCAATTACACAGAGAAACCAACCTCAGATAACCTTTAACTGAAGGTTAAAGGGCAGAGCTGATGAAAGAGGTACTACAGATCATTGCCATACTGCATTAAATGTGGGATTTAGGTTACTTGCCACAAAGACATCTCTTGCATAAATCTAAATATGGCTCAGGATCCCCACTGCACTTTTATAAGATCCAGTCTCCTTCCTCTAAAGTTTTGTGTCATTATCATTAAATATGAGAGAAGTCCCATCTTTTGTATATCAGTGTTGATTACTGAGATGCATGAAGGCTTTTCAGATGTTAGTGAGGAAAATGGAATGAGGAGCATTCTGGTGCTTTTGCTTTTAAGTAGGTCGAATCAACAAATTTGCGCGTAATAATCTGGTGGCTCCGGATTCTTTTGAAAACAATTTGAAGATGCCAGAAGGGAGCAGGGTGGGTCTGTCTAAATAGCAGGGGGAGTACTGCTGAGCTTCTTGTACATTGTATTTGAACCCCTTGAGGTGACTTACTAAGTCATTTGTTTTAAGTGGTTAAAATACAGAAGCTAACTTTAGCCTGTATGCCTGAATGACCTGGTTAATATGCAAAAACATGCACATTATTGCAGCAGATTTTAGTGTCCTGTGAACTCTCCCTTTGACAAGGGAAATAAACTTCCTTCTATGAGACATCAGCAGGGTTCACAACTCCTCTTTTCCCTCTTCCCCACAGTCTGTTGAGGCAAGAAAAAACCCAACCCCAAAAGAAACATCTAATTGCTTGTGTGTCTACCCAGGCATCAAGAAACATTCAGGCTGAAAATAGCTAAAATTGTGCAGCAGCAGCAACTGGCTATGTAGTGGTGGCAGGGTGAGTGACTGTTTAAAGCATCGTGGGGGTTTCTTTTACATATTATTCTTTATTTTTTTCTTATTCTTTTTTGTCATAAACATCACCCCACACAGGGGTTGATTGGTTTGAGATGACATAAGGTGTGTTTCTGTAGAGGTGGGGAGTTCAGCACTCCTGCCATTGCTCTGGGAAATGAAGTTTATAGGGTGACATCAATGACAATAAAAATATCTGCTTTCTGGAAAGAAAGCCAAAGGTGAAAGCTTCTAAAAGAGACAGCCTGCATGGTCTAGTTGAGGCTGCACTGAAAGACAGAGTGTTTGGTTTTTAGTCATTCATATGGAACTTGTGGGCACTATCTCATCACCTGCTCCGTTCCTGTGGCTCGCTCTTGTCTCCACAGAAATGCTTCCCTACCTTTGCCCTTCCCATACCGCCCTCCTTGACAGGAGAAAGCAGAAGGGTCCTGCTCTTTTGAAAATGGTCTGTGACAGATGAACGTCATCTGGCTGATGCCTTCTTGGCAAGGGTGGGGGTAAAGCAGTCTGTGAACTTTGGTGTTGGTGCTTTTGCCCAGCTCTGTGCACTGCTTGTGCCATGTATCTTAAATTTGACCCTGAGTACACTGGTACATTTTTTGTGTGTGCACCAAAAATGTGTGCAGGAACTGAAGAGCTTTTGCTTTTAAATTGTTTTGTTGGGGTTTTTTTTGCACAGCTGCCTTGGGCCAAGGTCCTTTTAAAGTTCAGGACGTTTTTTCTTTTATCCTCTTCCTGCACTGCTGCAAAATATAAAGAATGAAGAGGGAGCAGCCCACTCTGGATGCCTGGTGCTGAAGAGGCTGTGAGATGGAGATTAGGGGCTGGTGAGAGCAAGCACTGAGAGAACAAGGTGAAGGGCATAGAGCTGGATAAGAAAAGGACCATGCATAAATTAAGAGGAAAAAGTGCAGACTTTTTTTTCTCCCACGAATAATTAACTTTTCTGCTATTCTCCATTTTCTGCTTTCTAAACCTCTCACGAAAGCCTCTCCTTGCTCTGGGGAGAAGTGTCACTTGAGAACCTTCTCAGAACTTGGCAGCTATGTAATAGGGGCATGTAATCTTTTATAATCCTCTCCACAGGTTTGTAATAACCATTTCTGTTTTGAGATTCCAAAGTGTTTTGTAGGCCAAGTGGGAATTTAACTGTGAGAGAAAAATGTACTTAATATTCAGGAGCAAAGATGAGTGGTCCTGGGCAGGGAACGAGACCTGAATGAGAAGGAAGGGAAACCTGCTTAAGCATTGAAGGAAGGGTCACAGCAATGGCTTCAAGCAACTGCGGGTTGTTTGAAATCTTAGTTATCCTGGGAACCAAATTGGTTTTTTACACGGACAGCAGCTTCTGTTGTGGTGATGTCATGAGATTGGCGAGGCTGCACAATGAGCCGCTTGTTTGCAGGCGCCCAGGGAGGCTGGGCCGAGCACAGGGCGCACCTGCATGTTTTGTAAGGTCCCCACCTTGATTGGGTTGTGATTTCTGGTTCCACTTGTTGAGCCACCAAGTGCACGGTGATTGCCTGATTGGAAGCTGCTGGCACTGATCCGCCTGGGAAGGTGCTGATGTCTCCTGACAGGCACATCTTTCACCCGGTGTCCCCTGAACCGGGCTGGGCACAGAGAGCAAAGAGCGAGAGGCGCAGCCCAGGGAAGCCAGGATCAATTACCCTTTGTGAGTTTAGCGTTCAGTAATCAGCTATGCTGTAAGAAAGAAGCTTAGAGGAGCTCAGTAGTATTCAAGCTAATTGGTAGCTTTAAACTGCTATTAAGAGCTCCCGCACCTTTTGCTCAAAGAAGCTGCTCGGTGACAGCAAGCTGGTGCAACTTTCTGCTTTCTAGACAGAATTGCTCTGCCAGGCCAATTTGAGCTTTATGCCTAATTTTTACCTCTGCTGTTAGCTCCTTAGCTCTCATTTTTTGGGACTTTGCAAGAAAGCTTGATACTGTTGGCACACTCAGCATCTGCTCACTAAACTAGTCGTAAGATTTTAAGACTTGCGGTTTCTTTTTTGGAGCAGCTCCATAATTTTTCCTTTCGAAACGAAAATCTCGGTGAAACTGCTCACATGGTTGTGGCCTAACTGAATTTGTGCTCTCGAGCTTCTGCAGAGCCCTTGGGTACCAGGGAACACTAAGGTCTTTTAGGAAATGTCAGGGGCTGAGGGTGGCAAATGTGTTAGCACAGGCCTTGGGAAAGGTTTGCGTTTGGAGCTGTGTGTGTTACGGGGAAGTGAGAAATCTTGGCTGATCTCTGCCGTGGTCTCAGCCCTGGTGTGAAAACTCCTGAGCTGTAGACAGGCACAGTGGTGACGTTGCAAGAACAGGGCAGATGTATTGACTCGGGCCCAAGGGAAGTTGGCAGAGCTCAGCTGGGAGCTCAGCTGCGGGAGTGAGGCTGCTGTACCTTGCTCGCTGCCGGCTGACTCTTGTACAAACAAGTCAGATCTCTCCTAGGGAGGGAATTGAAGGGGTGGGAATGATGTCAGCCAGAGATCCCGTCCTGCTGGGAGATGCCAGCCTTGTTGAACAGTAGCATTCTGTATTTTGTCTCCTGCTGGTTGTAGAAGAGACAGCCCTTGGCTGCTGAGGCATTCACTCATCTGATGGTTTATTCCTTCCCACTTAAAAATTGCTCCTGACGCTTTCTTAGTGCAGAAAATCCACATGAAATTTAAGGATCTGGATGGTAGCTCTGGTAGTGGACAAAAAGTTGATTCTCCATCTTTGAGTTTTAAAGGTTAATCTTTTTTCTTTGGTGTCAAGGTGAGACTGCTGCATGTGAGAAATTCTGAGTGGCAAGGTGACCCTTCTCCCACCCCATTGCAGATCTCAGCAAAGCTCTCCCAGCAGCTGCTGGGGAAAAGATGTGCCTTTAGCTGAGGGCAGCAGAGACACACAGTCCTCATTCAGAGGAAGTGAAAATCCTTCAAACATCACCTGTAAGCAGTCAACAGCAGATACCTTCAGACTTCCCATCTCTAAATTTTAAGAGATTCCTTCTCCCAGAGCTGACATACTGATGGTAGGGAAATGGAAGCACACACAGGCACAAAAACTGCCACAGTCACATTTCTTTGACAATATAGGGCATGAAAACTTCACCTGCCCAAACAGTTTTTACTTTAATCTCTCTATAACTCATGAGATTCTTCACTGAGAGAGTGGAAAACCAGTCTTGAGACTGTGTCTGATCACTGCCACTCCATAAAAGAGCAGTGGAAAGTTAATAGGTTAGATTGGCAAGATTGGCCTATACTAGAAAAATTAAAGATCTTATGAAGAGCCTGTGTTACAATGCCAAATACATTGGAATCTGAGAAAGTCATGGCACTGGTCATGGCTTCTGCCAGCTTCTAAAATACTGTTTTCACCTACTTAAACCTTTTATGACTTTATGCTGTGCAGAATGGATTTTCCAGGTAGTGCTTTGGCTGTAAGCTGTTGGCGTGAGAGCTTCTGACATCTCTGAAACCTGATGGTTTGACTAAGCTTTCTTTACCTCCTACCCAGGATATTAGATTGCCATATAAGAATTTGGTTCATCATTTCACACAGCTGCTGGAAGAGAGCAACTGGATTCAGCTGAATTGAGGGCTGGTCATTGCGTGTGCACTGAACTTTGTTGAGCATGGCTATTGCATGTAACGGGAAGAATTCACACCAGATACTTACCTCTGTAATACCATCCTACATAAATGGCATGCCTCTCATCCCAAAGGATCTGCTCACTCTTGAATGCCACCTGCTGCACCAGGGATCTGTTGCTGACCACGAAAATGTAGGTGCCTCCTAGTTGAAATGGAGCTGTGCCACAGAGTGATTTAGAGGGGCAAGTGAGCACTGCTGGATCCCGCAGTAGCTAGGAGAAGTTTCCTAGAAAGGAAGCCCACATTGTGCTTGCAACAAAATGGTAAAATTATTGGTCTTGTTTCTAATGTGTGCTGGTCATATTTCTACATGCATTGCGATTCAGAGAAGAATTGATCAACCCTGAGCATCATGTTTTCTCCCTAGCATGGGAGTCTCTGTGTTGCCACGCACAGTATGTGCTGAATTTTCCCAGTATTATACCATTAGTCATGAGCATTGTGTTTTCTGTGTTGGGGAAGTGTGGTGGTTGTCTGTACAAACTTGGAGGAGGAGTGTCCCTTCCTCTTCTAAGTGAGTTTGGGCATCGTGTAGGTTCCTCTTTGAACAGTTGGTTTTGATACTGTCTGTCTGCACCGTTCTGGTCTTGGTCAGATCAGAAACCAATGCACATGGCTGGGAGTTGGTTTGAGAAATAAGAAATGCAAATGAAAGCTCTGTATATCAGCGTGAGAGAAAATAGAAGTTGCCTTGGTTGTGCTTTCCCCAGCAGCCCCTCGGTGGCTGGCCTCTCTCATCCTCTGCCCTTGTGCAGATGTTGAGAGGTTGTTGCTGTTGCAGCTGGGCCAGGATTGCTCCAAGGCCTGTGCAGATCTGAAGATCTTCAGCTGAGCATCAAGAGCTGTCTGAACTGGGTGCACATACACACACAGCTGTGTGCCACAGAGCTGCAGTTAATGTTTGTTTTCACTCACATTAGTGACTTCTTTTGCAGAAATCCTGCCTTCCTTTCAAGCTTTGAGCAAATGGAGCATGTTGAGACACTGTGTATTTCCCTTTCTGCCACATCTTTCCCTTGAATCCCTTCATGACCTTTGAGATGGTGGAAATTGAGTGGAAAGACTTGTAGTTATTCATCTTTGAAGCTTCATGTCAGTAGTAAGGCTTGTTTCAACCTCTGCTCAACTTGCTTTATCAAGGTTGGAAGTGATGGTTATTCAGACTGGACTGTGTGCTCATGCACAGCTGGGCAGGTTGGGGTTCTGACAAGCTCTCAGATGACAGCACTTACCTAAAACACTTTTCTCTCATCCTGTCTCTATGGTAAGTACATAAAGCACTATGGAAACACTGACATTGGGCAAGCAGACCTGTTGTCAAAAGGTGTTAGGGCTCCTACTAATCTCCCTTCAGGGGAAAAAAATTCCTCCCTGCGTACAAACTTGGCCACCACATTAGTTACTCAGCTGCTTGGCAGCTCCTTGTTGGAAATACTAGGAACAGAATATGGACCCTAATAAAGTCGAGGAAAATTTGGCAAGTACTTCAGTTAGCCCTTGATTTCACCATAGGAATAGTGCAGTTCAAAAAAGGAGCTCTGAGGCATGCCAGAGATGCTCTTGTCATCACTGGGATGGAGGGTTATTTCTGTGTTTTTATTGATGGTAAGTAGAGAGTGCTTTTTGGCAGAGACTGAAGGCATGAATTTGCCTTTAATGTAGTTTTGTTGGCTTGGTTTCTGGTAATTCTGTCCTTTTCACTAGCCCTTAGGAGAGATGATGGCGCTTTCCTGGTTGTAGGAGAACTGTTGAATGACACTCAGTATCTCTTGGAAATAATTTTCCGATTCTGCCCGTTGCCTGTTTTGGGGAAAACATTCTCCACTCATGAATGCATTTGGAATTTTAAGGAAAATAATTGTCGCATGTTTGCAATGGAAGCTTTCAGAAATGTTCCCATCTGATAGGACTGCTCTGCTCCATAAATACTACTTAACTGCCATCAGTTTTCCTAAGATGTCTTACCCTGTCTCTGGGGATTAGCTTGGCACTGGCTGCTGCTTTCCGTGTTTCCTTGCCCTGCACCACTCAACACTTCTGTTGTTGGTATGTGATTATGGAATCCCTGCCCCTCTATTTTCCCTCTTCTTTAAAAATAAGCCCTGTACTTCAAGAATAATAAGGTACAAGTTGTCATCTGACTGAAAGAAAGGGAGCTTTGTGGATATTTATAACATGGCTAGTGGCATTTCAGAGCCCTGAGGAAAAACAACTCAGTTTCCAGTCTTCAGCCATGTAGGATGTGGCAGGAGGCAGCGTCAGGGATGTACCAAGGAGGGGATTTTTTCCAAGTTGTTACTTAACTGATATTAGCATTTGAAGGCACATAAGGCTTGACCTTTAATCCTATGTGTAGACTTGCTGATCTGCTTACTTGAATGCCTCATTGTAGTGCTGCAGAATGAAGGGATTGCATCAGACCCGAGAGAAATCTTCTGTCACCAGAACTTGCCTATTTAGGTACGTGGCTGCAGGAGCCCATCCCACAGGGAACATCTGCAAACTCAGAGCTTTCTGATGCACCTCCCTGATCTCCTCTGTAGCTCCTGTCTGAAGCTGCATTCATCACTGAGTGATCATTCATCTCCAAAGCTCCAGCCTTGTTGTATGAGCTGACAAAGAGTAGCCTCCCAGTGAGAAAGGACAGTCCTGACCTGCAGTCTTCCCCAAAGGTTTCAGTGTTCCTAGTTACACATGGCCGCCTTGCAGTTTACTTCAATAGCCAATCAAACCATGGTGCCTAATTAGTTTTATGGGGCTTTAGTGGAAGAGGTCGGTGGGTTTTATTACATTCACGTGAAAAGTTGGAGCCAAGAATGTAAAATGAAAACCGAAGATGAAGACTACCGGAAAGCAGAACGGGATTTGTGAGGCGAACAAGTGTGTATGTGATACTGTGCAAAGTCCCAAAGAGCCTTCTGTCTAAACTGGTAACATACCTCAGAATAAATTTTGAAGTCCCAGCTGTTGTGAGAGGCTCCAAAGATATCAGCCATGCAGGAGGGCAAGCTGAGAAATAATTTGAATAGGTGGGACTGAGGCGCCAAAGCTACACTGAGGGCTTTGTTGTGTGAGTTTTCCGGGAACACACGTTCCGCATCCGTGTCCTTTGCAGGGTCAGCCTGGGGGGAGGACTGGAGTTACGGGATCCAATACTCTGGAAAAGCAGCTTGCTGCAGAGAGCTCTTGGTCAGGCTTGCAGGGGTGGTGGGGCTGTGCCCTGACTTGTGTCCAAAAGGACACCAATACAAACAGGAAATGTGATCACTGTGCTGTTCTCTAGGGGTGATTGACAGCTCCAGACACCGGCATGGCATGTCACTCTGCCAGCAGCAGCCTGTGGAAAGCTGTTCTGACGTAGCCATCCCACTTGGCAACAGAGCCATGGCTGGCTCACAGTGCCTGATGACTCAGTTAAGTCCTGGAGTTGTTATTGCAGTGGAAGAAGTCGTTCTGTTCTTTAATTCCTTTGTGCAGCCCATGGATCAGTTGGATGGTATCCTGCCAAGGCTTGTAGTTAGAAGAAATTATAACACAGAGATCTTTTGGGGCTGGGCAAGTCGTGACTGTAGATTCTGCGTTGGAGCTGACGGCCCAGGAGGGTTCTCTTTTGCCATCAGAAAGTTTACCAGCAGTTGCAAATACAGCTTGCTTGGTTATTGCTCAGCACAGCAGCTGGAGGCCCTCTCCTTGCCAGCCCACCCACATGAGCAGGACAGGGCATGCATGCCTTCATCCTTTTCTCCCCCTGCTGATTTATCATGTGCTTTCCTTTCCCAAGAGACCAGATCCCCAGGGCTCTCATCTTCCCATTTCCATTGCACACTCATACCAGGAGCTCATGGCTTCATCCTTCTTGCTCCTCTACTCTGTCAGGTTTGTCATGCTTGGGCAGGGGTAGGGCTCGTGTGCTGCTGTTTGGGAAGCAAAGGTCGAAGCAGGAACAGCAGTGGTTTTATTTTACTCTGGTTTGGTTTTTGGTTGGACACCATAATAAATGTGAGTTGCAGCTATGCCAAAAATCTACCTGCAGGGTTCATGTCTGTAAAATGGACTACTACATGACTTGTGGGAGAATCTGGTGTGCACCAGGAGTTTGCACAAATACACTTCTGCTTCACAGAGCTTATGGTGGTTTCCCTTCATTGTGCTTACACTTAAACAGAGTTTTGGGCAATTTTGGGACGCACAGGATTGGTTGTCACTCTAACAAACTGAGTTGTGTCAGAGAAGTAACAGTGTGGAGCCTGATTCTGCATCTCAGCTTCTTCCCTGGAATATTTTACCTGACATTAAGGGCACAAAGGTGCACTTGTTTGTTATTCAGAGCAGTAGAAGCCATGCAGCCCTCTCCTTTTCCTTGCTTAAAGGTTGCCTGTTTCAAGCACTTTCCTGAATGATCAGAAAAATCCTAATGCAATATGAAGTTGAACAAGGCACTGAAAGCCATCTTCCAAGTCTGGCTCTAGAAGCTGACACATCCCTTGCAATGCAGAGGCAAAGTTGCAGGAAGAGAGCGTGAAGATGCTGCATGGTTTATGATAAAGAGAGGGCACGTGCAGGGTCTGCAAGAGGGAAGTAAGTTGGAGGGGTTCCTTAGTCCCGGTTTGACGCTGGGCTGGCTCTCCCTGGAAGGTGCTGGGTGATTGAGGATTCGCTGGCCTCTAGTGGTGATGCTGGTGAGAAGCTACGAGAAGCGGCTGTGTTGTCTCTCTGCATATTACTCGGTGTGCTAAAAGGCAGATAGTGCTACAAAACATTTCGGGTTTGAGCACTCACTTTGCTCCTGGAACAGTTAAAGGAGGTCCTGGACTCCTGTGCAGGAAGTCCCTTGATTTTTGCAGTGTCTGTTTTAGACCCCTGGGACTTGAGGGAATCTACAGTGTCTGCACTGAGAATGGATGATTTTTAGATCACTGCAAGCAAATTGTATAGAACTAGAGTGCAAGATAAAAATGAACCTTAATCTTACAAAACAACCAGAACTTATTATCAAAACTTTGTAAAGAGATGAATCATAGAATCCTAGAATGGTTTGGAGTGGAAGAGACCTTGTTAGTAGTGACAGGCACAATGTCATATATAGCTCAATCATGAGAGACTTATGGGAAATCAATTTTAAAATAGATTTTAATCAGTCAGGACCGGGAGTCAAACAACTTGGGTTATGGTTTGGTTTGTGGGTTTTGGAGGGATTGTTTGGGGATTTTTTCAAGTATGAGTTTTTGTCGCTCTAGTGTCTGGGGATAAATGAAAATGTGCCAATTTCATCAAGCAGGTTCCCCACCAAAATGTGCTAGTAAGCCCTTGTCAATTAAATGCCCATCCTTTTGAATTTTTCCTTCCCTTCTTCAAGCTTGCTTTCCTTGATCCCTGTCTTCCTTCCTATATCTCTCTATCCTTAGTCTCAAATAATCCACTTTATTAAGATTGAGAGTACATTCAGGGCCATACCCCTTTGAATCATGGTTTTGAGAAGGGAGTGGAAGGAAGATTTAGTTTTCATAAGAGCTCTTGGTTTTTTCAATATATTTCAGCCTTTGACAAAGACATTTATATTCATTTCTGGTATTGCCATTTTTGTAAGATATGCTATAAGTAAATAAATATCTGTAGCACATGAATGCCTCTTAGGATTCCAATTTTGCCTTTTAAAATGCTGAAACAGGCCCCACTAAGCACAGAGTGCAGTTTGGGGTGAGATCTCACTGCAGAACTGTGAAAGCAAAGAAGGTGGCTAATGCCACGTGCTAACAGCATTGTGGTCTTCTCTTCCCAGATGTGAAAGGACCACCCACCCACAGACTGTCTTGTGGCCAGTCCCCCTACACCGAGATGACAACATGGGAGAGGAAATACTGCATCCTGACAGACAGCCAGCTGGTGCTGCTCAACAGGGAGAAGGAGGTGAGACAAGCTCACGTTGGTGTCTCAGTATTTGGCCTTCATTGGTATAAGGAGAATCTTCATCTCCCCTTTATTTCACTCAGGAATCTTTTGAAACATGTGCAAGGGGGAAAAGGGGAAAAGAAATTCTTTACTGTGAGAGTGATGAGACAATGAAACAGGTTGCCCAGGGATGTTGTGGATGCCCCATCCTTGCAGGTGTTCAAGGCCAAGCTGGATAAGGCCTTGAGCAAGCTGGTCTGGTGGGGGTTGGGACTAGATGATCTTTAAGGTCCCTTCCAGCCCCTTACCATTCTATGAAAAGGGGAGCTGAGCTATCCTATCCTGTGTATGGATGGGGTGATGCACAGTTATAGTCCAGCTGGCCCAGATGCTGGTGGCACAGAAGAGGTGACAGTAGCCAGAGTGCAGACTGCCTCCTGGAGTTCTGCAGCCTGTGTTTGTCTTCTTATGTTGCTACTTCTTTTAATGGTAGTTAAAGCCACTAGAGGTATCTAAATTTGCCTCTTTATGTCAGTGCAGGCATAAAGAAAGGGAAAAGTGAAGGCTTTTTATCCATGAGTTTTAATCTAATACCATAGTTTTTTGTGGTTTTTCTTGATTCTTTTGAATCTTCTGTACATGGCTGTTACGGACTGAGAGTGAGACCTCTTTCTGGTGTAGAACAAAATACTAGTCAGCTGTGCTCAGGTTTATTTGCAATGAAATATTGCCTTGCACAGGGAGAGTGGGAGGAAATGGTTTAGAGAAGGACTTGAGTTATTAGCAGGGAACAGCATTAATGCTGATGCGTGGGAGAGGTGATCAAACGCAGGCAAAATGGAAGGCCCATTTAATAGTATTTGTTTACTATGTAATTCCTTTTCTAGTCTGACAGGACTGACACCTGAGGAATTGCAGTATACACTGAAGAAACTTCAGGAGATGTGAGAATCATTTCTAAAACAGTGCTTTACCAGCATAGCTGGACCAAAAGGATGCATCTCATTAAAGAAATGTAGTTGAGAACAATTATGGCTTGTATCACAAATAGTTACCTGAAGGTGGTAATCATGCACTTAGGGGTTCTTATTTCTCCTGCCACAGACAGCTGAAAGCATTTTGCTGGGAGTAAGATGGATCTTTTGACTAGATCCTGAGGAGTAAATGTGGGAAGTCCGATGTATCACATCATTATATTCCATGTTTAAATACACTCTGTTTTTTGTCAGAAGCTGAGCAAATTCAGTATCAGGCTATAGAGGGCCTGAGGTTTAAGCATAGCAATAACCCCAAGAAAGCAAGCAGTAGTGTAAATTGTTGCACTGTGCTCTCAAAGGAATCTTCCTGCACTACCACAGTGAGAAACAGCTTGTTTTGGGAAATGCTGCATGCAGATGGGCCAAGCAGACATGCCTTTGGTGCAGGTGTGACTCTGCATGCTGATAATGGGATTTATTTCAGGAGCCTGTAGCTGGAGTCAGATTTGCCATTCTGATTTTCAAGTAATTTGTGACTACTGTAAAATGAAAGGAAAAAGGGAACTCTTTGCAGAGCCTTGAGTGTTTAGTAGGAAAATAAGAGGTTGGTTTAGTCTGGCTTCTCAGTCTGCACACACAGCAGTGTGCAGACAGTCCCTCACAGAAACACACAACACAGATCTGTCAGTCAGGAGAAAGACAGGGGCTGATACTCTGGATTTGCACCTTCTTCTAATTTTTCTGAACTAGGAGTATCCCTTTGCAGTCCTCCTGGGAAAGGGGAGTTAAATGCAGTTAAATTTTTCTTGGCAAGTCATTCAGAGTTGAAAGAGGCTCCATGAAATGTGATCTAGAAACAGGAGTGCACAAAGGCCTAAGGCAGCAGTGGGGTGAGATGCTTGTTAAGAGCATAATGATGGAAAACTCTGTGCAAGGGGAATCATAAAAAAGCTCCTGGGTGGGACCACTGGTACAGGGAGCCTAAGCAAAGACCAGGTGAACAAATAAGAGGAAAGTTACTTTAAGGAAACAATGAAAATTATGTTCAGAGTAAAATTATTAGAAAGGTGATGCTGGAGGAAGAGTTTTGTTGACTCAAAAGGCAATAGGCAACAGGAGCAGGAGACATTGCTGCTCTGAACACAGTCATTACTGATAGAGTGAGTAGGTCAGAATTCCTTTGGGCTGCTGAAGAGCATCCTGAAACAATGTTCAGGACAGAAGGACACCCACCAGTGAGCAAGAGGGTTTGGGGGGAGAAGGAAGAGATGGCAACAGCAGAGTGCCCTTGCAGCCCAGGACAGGCACTTGCATCATCACAGGGCTGACATAACTTGAAAGGTCTAAGTCTGAAACTTCTCATTTTATTCTCTGTCCTTCTGCTTCGTTACTTCATGGAATAAAATTTGAGAAGCTTGGCCCAGTGTGAGTCTGGAAGGGAACAGAAATGTGTTTATACTACTTAGTAAAACCCTTCTGCAAGTGTGTCTGTCCAATTCAGAAAGTGAAAAACATACAAAGTGTAAACAGGTAAATCGAAGAGTTCTCTTCTGTTTCAGTTATAATGCTAAGTTTGTTTTTTTCAGTTAGCACTTCTAAAATACAGCATTATGAATTGCAGATTTTTAAGACCAAGGGAACACTACAGAAATAAAAATGTAGTAGAGAAAACTCATTTCTCATAGTGTCCAACGACTATGGATTTATTGTCAAGGCAATTGGAATAAAGTGTACATGCAAGAGCAATTTTGTGCTGTGCAAGACCAAGAGTAGGTTGAAAATCAGAGGCCTTTTGAAGTGCAACTTAATCCAAAAATATCTGTAATTACTTAGACAAAAATAGTCTGGCAGTATCGCCTTGTCTAGTGCAGAAAAACATTAATTACCTGACAACTTGTCAACTTCATAAAATAAGAATAGGTCCGACTGAAGAATGAAAATTATTAATGAAAGGAAGAGATCAATGCCCAAAAAGCAAGTAGAAAGAAAATGAATCCCTGTAGGAACACAAAAGACGACTTAGCAAATAAGGCATCCTGAGTGACAGGAGATGTGCAGTTATTACAGCATAACTCAGTGTGATAATATTTAACAGCATTTTCCAGAACAAGGAGAACAGGTCTGGATTGATGCCCATACAAATCAGGTATTTTTTCTACAAGGAAGAGTTTCCCCTGTCAGGGAGGCGTAGATGTTGTCATGTGCTCTGGGAAACCTGTTCCATCGGGTGGGAGGAGCTGTGAGGATGCAGTAGAAGTGGCTGCAAAATCAGAGCCATTTAAAACAGGGAAAGGGAATGAGTGTTCATGAAGTGTTCCAGACAGACAACACTGTGCACAGCACTGCCACTCTGAGGGATGTGACAAATGGCTGCACCTGGCTTTGGGCTGCTCTTTGGTTAGGCTTTGTCAGCAACTTGGCTGGATGTTTTAGTCTTGTATTCACTTGGAAATGAAGATGAACAATACTTTTCACTGCACTAGACTCTTCCATTTTCCTCTTTGCACCCAAACCTCATCTTTCTTCTTAGATTTAGAGGTGGTTGTAATCAAAGGCAAAGGGTAGCAAAGACCTACATTCACTGTGACAAGATCTACTGCTTAGTGGTGCAGGTGACAGAGGCCAGCAGCAGCACACCTGGGATACATTTTCCTACTCTTCCATCTCCTGTGACCGACACCAGCAGCGCTATGACAGTGATGATCCCAAGGGAAAACAGCAGGAGCAAATACTGCTCCTTGGGGCCCTGGGGCAACCTCCTCCCAGATCTCACTGCCCTCCTTAGAGGACTTGTCTTGTCACATTGGAGGTCTTACAGCAAACATGTCTCACCTGTAAATAAGAGTTTGTCAAAGCTGAACCCAGCCATAAGATAAGATTTGCCCCAATTCCCAAGCAATTTTAATTATTTAATTTTCAAAAGCCCAGAAAGATGTTTGCTGTCAACATTTTTAAAGTGTCAAAATTTTAGCTAGCTTCTAACTTTCTGAAGGAAGGTAAAAATTAAAATGAATTATTTAACTGTTTTTCTGACATGGTTCCAAACTTCCTGACTGTTAAATCAGAAGAATCTGCAAATTCTCAAGTTTGTGTCTTGAACCACTCTTTCCAATCCTGAAAAATCTTATCCGCAATGAAGACATTTTTTACCTGCCTTTTTTTAAAGAGGCTATCTTAGTTTGCTTTTAAGAGGCATTAAATGCTTGGAAAGCTCTTATTCCTATTTCTTCTGAAATATGTCTTCCCTCATCATCAAACTGCTAGAAATCCTTGATACAGGCTTTTTGTACTTAAAGAATATGTTCAGTGGCAGGTGAGCTACAATACTGTTAAAGGATTTAGAGTCTGAGCTCTGAACCCATCCTCATTAAATGGTGAAATTTGTCAAGGAAACATGACCTGTGATGAAAATTGTTAAGATTGCTAAAATTATGAGCATCTGGACTGTCCCTATGTACCTTTGTGTCACAGAGTTAACACTGCTCAGATCCCAGTCCTGAGCCAGTAGTTTCAGCATCTCAGCTCAGGGTTGGAGAATTCTCAGGTTAGTGAAGTCTCAACAGAGAAAGAAGAGGATAAAGCTGGAAAGGAAGGGAAAAAAAAAAAAAAAAAAAAAAAAAAAAAAGAGCTGAAAGCCTGAATTGCTATTAGAGTCTTGATTCTGCAAGGCTGTGTCATTCTCTTTAATTCTTTGCTGAACTGCTTGCTGCAGTGGTGGGGGCTAGAGGAATGTTGGGGAGGCTGCAGATGTCTTCACATGGTATTTATTTGTGCACTTCCTTGTGTTTTGGTGTCTCCTTATCCATTAACCCATTTGTCCGACCACAGAGCACTTTACACAATTGTTCAAAATGTGTCCAGTCCCAAGAGATGCAGAGCTGCTGACCAAGCTCCTTTTGCATATTCACAAAGCTGTATTTTTTTTAGAGCAGGTTGGTCTGATGCTAAGCAGTAAACACTGGTCCTGCAGTCTTGGAGTTAGTTCTTTTTGTCAGTATAAACTGAGACTATGGTTTTGGAGGAGTTTACTGTAAATAACAAAGCATTTTTAAGTCAGACTTAAAGGGGATCTTTTTGAATTACTTTGCTGCTTTAATCGTGTCAGTTAAATTGGGGGATGTTGTATATTCTCTGATGTAGAACAAGCTATGTAGTATTAAAACATTATTTCTTTTACAGTTTATGGAATTATTGAGTGAAATAAATAACAGCAGGTTTTTCTCAAGCCACTGTAAACACTAACAAAAGCAGATTTATGCTGGTGTGGGCTGTTATGCTCTAGGTGAACACAGCTACACCAAGGGACAGCTTTTAGTGTGCAGCCTGAGCATATGCTTTTGTTCTGGGCAAGTGTTTGGAGCTGGGTGACCCAGAACAGGGACCTGGGCTCTCACACAATCCTGCTGCTCAGGGCTCAGTCCCTCTCTGATGGTCAGTGCTGTCTCTGGTTTGCAGAAGTAATTTCTGTTCACTGCTGACTCTGGTGTACAGCAGCCTGTGTGCTTCTCCCAAGGACTCAGAGGATATTATGGGCTCACTCCCCATTCTCCTGCTCCTCTGTGGCAGCATCAGGCCATCCACAGGGTCCCCACTGCTGTGGAGTAGCAGTAGTGGGGTTTGTGTCAATGGATTAAAAAATGTTCCTGTCAACCCATGTCTCAAAGCCCACAAAGGTACTGAAGTGTGCTTGGAAAGAGGGACTATGATCATTCCTCAGTGGAAAAAGGCTTAGTAGTGGGGAAATGAAGCCTGCAGTAGCTGTATTGGTCTAGAGCAAGCAGGTAGGTGTAGGTGCAATGAGTTCACTGTGACAGGAGTGTGGCAGGGGTTTAAGGGGTGCTGAAGCCGGTGTGTGATGTGACTGGTAGTAGCTGATCTGGAAATACAGCTCACAGCATACCACCAAAAAATTCTCTGAAGGAAATCAGGAGAGTGTTTAGAAGGGAATAAGATTAAATGGAGCCTCCAGATGAGAACTGAAAATTTAATATGTGAATTTGATTGAACAAATGTGCCATAAACTAGCAAAATTAGTCTCTGTTTAACTTGCCAACTGTGCTTTTGCACAGAGATTATACAGCTGTAAAAATCACCAGAAAAGACAATAGTCTGATGAGAATAAGCACCAGGGGTTTGAGAATCTTTCTTTGAAAAATGGGCACTGTTTGAAGGAGACAAATACAGCAGGATGGTAATAAATAACATTAACAAGTGACCTTAAGAGAATGCTAAGTGCCTAGAAATCAGGAAATGCCAGAACTAGTTTGAAGAGCCATTGTGGTGTGCAGCCTGTTTCTAAAAAAATGCAGTATCTCTGAGATCTTTTACAACCTTCAGTGCAAATGAATGATAGCTTTTTGTTTGCTATTAATACTCATTTTTCAGGGTTGATGGAAGATATGCAAGGGTAAGCAGCAGAGGAAATAGGACAGGGGCTCCTATTCCTTTAGGTGCCAGCTGTGTGTTATGTAGCCATATGAAAAGGAATGGCCGTGGTACACATACTGCAGTTGTACTGTTGAAACCAAAGTCCTCCTCAAAAGTACACTGAGATGTTTTGTATCTCCCTCCAGTCCCTGGGTGCCGAATCTCTCTCATTCCTGAGGCTTCTTCCAACCATTGGAAGGTTCAGGGGAGCCCCATACAGCCACAGGTTCCTGGCATGGTAAAAGGCACCAAGAGACAGACCATGTGGTGACCACCACTGAGCCAGTATGGTTACCTGAGTGGCTGCAGGTGGCATGGTTCTCTGGGTTGGAGCAACCAGAAATCCAGTGGTTCACCGAAACTGAGCTCAGTTATTACCTGACCATGCCAAGACCTGCTGGACCATTGCCATGCTGGGGGGTCTTCATCTTTGGAGGAGGATTTGTTTATCATGGGACCACCCGTACAGCGCCTTTATCCACCAGGTAGCTGTCACAAGTTTTGTTTCTGCAAAGTTTTTGCGTGGAGCCATCTGAGCAGCAGCCTCTGCCTGACTTTCCCAGCGTGGGAGCCGTTTGGAAAGGCAGGTTTGCTTTGTTAGTCCAGGGGTCAGAGGCTGCTGACACCTGCTCGTGGCCATCGCCAGACTGAGTGTGCTTTCCCAGGGAGCCTCCGGAATTTCGTGTTAACGCCACAAATGCCAAACTGTGCCCTAGAGCTGTAAGCAGATGAGTAGAAAACAAAGTCCCCTGTCAAGATGGCATATTAACAGCGTGGCCTGGTGGCGAGTTAACAGCTGTTGGCGTGGGTTGTTTTTTCTGCAGGTGCCCACCGATGGGATCCAGGAGCCGCAGGATGCATCCCGGGGCCGCTGCCTGCGCCGCACTGTCAGCGTCCCCTCCGAGGGCCAGTTCCCCGACTACCCGGCAGAGGGGGCCGCCCAACTAGGTAAGACAGACCTTGGCCGCGAGAAATCAAGAGAGCAGCTGAGCTGCGGGCTCTCAGAGGGCAGCGCCCTGCCTGAGCAGCCTGCCTGGGTGGGTGCCACCGCAGCACGTGGAGGTCCCACAACCCAGGCTCTGTTGTGTGTAAATGCCTCCAGCAAAGCGACAGCCAAACAGCAGGGTTTATCCAAATAGCAGGGAGATGGTTATGGGATGCTGGAGGAGCACGGCACACGGGCAGATTTGTAGCTGTGTTTTTAAACTCGCTAGGGAGCCTTGGGATTTAAAGGTGAGAGCTGCTGGATGCGGGTCAGTGGATGCAGCTCTCGCTCTAAGTGGTTCCCGCTGGTTTGGAACTGTTGAGTGGTTGTGTTTTACCTCACTTCTGGAATTTCCTTTGCTTCATATTTTCACAACAAGCACCAAATAACAGGTTTTTGTCTAGCTTACTTCGTGCTGTTCAGGGTGCAGTTCCTAAAAGAAGCAGCCATCTGCCTGCTGTTGGCTCTAATGATCCATGTTGAAATTTAGGTAAAGCAAAAGAAAAGATAGGCTAAAAATATATTAAAATGTCATATTTAAAATGGCAAAAGCTCTGTTGCAGTAGTTCCCCAAGTCCAGGTTTGGCCCAGTTCCCCCTCTTTTCCACCCCAGCTGTGGTTGCATAAAGAGCACCATTCCAGCTCTTCCCAGAAAAGAAGGAAGAGGCACAACTGCACATGTGTGAGCTCTTCTTTCTTTTCCCAGCCTATGCAAGAAGCTTTCCTTCACATAGGCTGGTGAGACGTAGGAGCAATTCTTCCCTGGTTCAGCTGTGAAAAATGTCACTTCTGGGAGAGTGAGCTATGAGGAATAAACATGCATCTGTAAATAGTAAAGCAGCCTTGATAACTGCTATCAAAGGTTAAGAGCAGATAAGGTATTTTTCATTTCACAGCCTCAGCTGACTTTATTTTTTTTACTAAGAATTTTATTTTGTGAGTATACTGCACACAAGTAAGGAAAATCCCACCCTTGTAGATAGTTAATTAACACATTGCAACAGTATTGCTTATTTGTTTGTACTTGTCAGTAACATCGGTTAACTCTTCCTTCTTTGAGGAAGGCAGATAAGATTCTTTTCTTTTATTTCTGGGAGTCTGAAAATAAACAGGGCAAAGTTGGGGATTTAGGAGGGAAAACTGCAAAATACTTTAAAATGAGTAGCATGAAAAGAGCCCTGACTGGATTTGCTTGTGGTGTTTCAAATGCACCTCTAAGTGATCAACTTGTTTTGCCATATGAATAAATGTTCATTCTTCTTTGGAACTAAACCTGGTATTAATCATATTTACGTGGTGTTGTAGGCAAAATACTTACTCCAAGTACATGGCTAGTGAAGTGAAAGAAGGATTGTATTGCAGCCACTAGGCAATGAATATTATTTGTAGCTTCACAAGCTAGAAAGCCCTTTAAAAATCTAAGATTTAAATGCCTTCCTCTTCTATAGCTTGTGCAAAAAAAAAAGAGTACATTTTTTTTTGACTTTGCTGAGAATCTCAATAGCTGGAAATCCCAGTGTTATATTTTTAGATGGAACCTTGTAACATTCTTGATTTTTCTTGAAGGCTGTAGAGAATGGATGACTCTGCTATTTGGTATCTGCCATGCTGTGTATTTTGCTTCAGTTTTAGATGCAAGTGGCATCTTGTAGTGTGTTATTTGCTATCTGCCTGACAAGAATATATTAAAAGTACAAGATATCTACATGTGAGAGCTACAACTGTAGTGAATACAGATGTCACAGAGTGTGTAGGCAAAGCAACTGGGCATGCAATGGGAAGGGGAAAATTGAGCAATGCCCTTTCTGTGAGTATGGGTGAGAGTGAGGGGGAGGGAAGGTCATATATAATCTCAGATTGCAGTGCTCTAGGCAGTTCCCTTGTTCCTACATCCTGGTTAAAAATGTCTCTTGTCATGATTACAGAATTCCTGCTAATGAAAAAAGTGGGTTGATAGCAAGCAGTGGGAATAGCTTTATGTCAAGATGCTGAGCCAGAGGACTCATTAGTGAAGGGAACCATTGCACATCTTTATACAGAGAGAGAAACAGATGGTGGCAGCCAGGACGTATCACAAGCAGTGCAGATAACAACTGCACTAAAATAGCTTTGGAATGGACACCAAAAGCTGAAAGGCACAGCAGAGGCAGCTACAGTATCTGGTAGAGAAATTGCTATGCAGAGATGATAAGAATATCAAGCTTGTCCTAGGGAAGCATGTGAATAACATGGCAACTGCAGGCTTTGCATCTGACAGTGATATCTGAAATTACTCCTTGCAGAAGAGCTCCTTAGGAATGGCTCTAGTGCAGAGGTGAAGGCATAGCAATAGAGTTTCCTCTTTTCTTTAAGTAAGGTTGCCATACCTCTCTTGTGATTTACTAAATAATAGATTTAATTATTAAAAATGAAAAGGGGGGGGATAAGGTGATGGGGCTCTTTTTCATTTGTAGCAGTAAAGTTATGGCTTGCATGAGAATCTCCTTGTTAATGGAGCAAATGGAACAGTGAGTGTTCTTCAAGGGCTTTGCATAATCAGCAGTAGCACCCATTCTGCAGATTTCTGTGGCATTCTTTACAGAATTATGCACACATCCGTGTAGCACCATTCCTAGGAAGTGTGTGGGAGAGAAACTACCCACAGTACATCTGAGAAATTGAAGCAAGAGCTGTGTAACTCCCCAAAGTTCAGCCTTAAGTCAAGTGTGCTTCACCCAAGGGCTGCTGAAGTCATTCTCGCCGGATCTTTCATTTTTCACCCTTGCTGCAGAGTTGGCTCAGCTGTTTGGGAGGCAGCTGCTGCACCACCATGGTTACAGCCCCGTGTACCAAGATAGACACCAATTTCCACATACTTCAGTACAGCAAGCCGTAATTTGTGATGGTTCAGCAGCTGCCAGAGGAGCAGCTGAGCCATCCCTTCTGTGCAGGCAGAAACCACTGTGGTCACCCTCAAACGAGGGCCGGAGGGGCAGACACAGAAAAAAAAAACCACCACAAGATAGAAAGTGACTTGTTTAAATACAGAAAACTAGTAAGATCATTTAAAAACTATGACTCCAGAGGCACTCGGCACATGCTGCTAGCTTAGAACCTTGCCCTCTGCTTGCAGGCAGTTAGAGAGGTTGTTGCTAATGCTGAGATTCTTAATTCCTGGCTGGAAGATAACACTGTACACTAAGTTGTGTCAGCAAGCCATCCGTTAAATATATGCCATAAAAGTTCCTTGGTGCATAATCCCTATCATTGTAGTAATACCTCTGTGAGTGAACAGGCACACTCTAAATATGTCATTTACTTGCTAGGATTTCATCTTGGCAGCACTTACTCAGAGGAGCCTCCATTCAAGAAAGCTAAAAATGTAGATGTAATTTCTTCCTAACTCCAGCTTGACAGCCTCTAACCTTCTTTCAAGTGTTATTTGCAATGGCCCAATTCTATTACAAAGTATGATGCAGGCCCTGGAGAGCAGCACCTA
This sequence comes from Sylvia atricapilla, assembly GCF_009819655.1. NCBI lineage: Eukaryota > Metazoa > Chordata > Aves > Passeriformes > Sylviidae > Sylvia > Sylvia atricapilla. Next base: position 8,602,046 of record NC_089148.1, read on the forward strand.
AATGTCACAGGAAGAGGAACTGAAGCTGGCCCATCTCCATTTTGCCTCTGTTTCTGCTTCAGATACTGCTCTTTTTCTAACAGGTGTATTTTTTCCTGTTAGGGAGATTACATCCTTTTAAAGGATCATTGTTTATAACAGCGTGTTGGAATTAGCCCATTCATACTGTAAAAGCATGATTCAGATTTCCACCATTCATGCTGTTTGACAGGCTAGTAGCAGTTACCACTTCCTTTCCCAAAATAATTGTCTTCTCTCTTGCTCTGCTTCCTTCTCGCCACCTGCTCACTCTAAATGAGAGTTGTTAAGGAGACTACACAGCAAAAGTCTGGATTTTGGCAGCTCTGTGGCATTAATAAGAGGGGTGTTTTGCCTGCATGTGTGAAAATATCAGAAGGAATTGAAAGTGAGGAAATGCTTTAGGGTTTGGTCTTTGTTGCTGTTGTTTTTTTTTTAATTTTAAATTATTAGGGAAGAGCATCATCAGGAAAAGTTTTTGAGATTCTCTGATGCTTGGAAAGGCTAGTCATGATGCAAATAAATGTTCTTGCTATATTTGGAGGTGAAACAATCCAAGAAGAAAAAAGGGGCTGTTTCACTCACTGAAGCAAGTTAACCCTGCTTTTTCTCAGTCTGAATATGCATCTCTTGAAAAAAGGTTGTGGAAAGCAGGTCACAGGTGAAGATGCTCCTTGCAAATTTTAGTTTTGTCCTCACCCTGAGTCACTAGCATTGAGAAAGAATGATCTGTTTTGATGCCAGGCACAAATTGCATTGCTACCAGGTGAGCAGTTAGCTGGGCAGGAATCATGCCTCTGTACTCCTGTAAAAATCCAGAGGCTTTGGAATTGGAGTGAGCAACAGAAGCTAAGTAAAGCAGCATCTGGTTTCATTGCTGCATAATGTGTAGCTCTTAGAACAGTTCCTGCAAGTCTCTGCTGAACCCTGCCTGGGGAAGATTGCTCCAATACCCAGCCCATGCTCTTCCTTCAGGTAAAAACCTGGCAGGAGAGACAGACAAGAGCCAAAAAGATTCCTGGGGTGATTTTAGTAACTGCTGTTTCTAAGGAAAAGTTGTTTACAACTAAAACTATCAAAGCTGAGCTTCGCTTTCTGTATATTCCAGCTGGAATGAGTATTTGTGATGAAAGAAAAAACAGATTTACTCTGTGCACACCACATAATTAAGATCCTTGTACAGTAAGAGTACAGTAAGATAAATACCTGGAAAAGGTTACTAGTTTTAGAGGTGGGGAGAGGGAGACTGTTTTGGGAGAAAAGGGATTGTTTGTGACCTGCTCAATGGAAAAATCTGCAATGCACCAGTTTTTATACTCAGTGAAGATTTTTATGTTTAGCAAAGATTTATTTAGGAGATATACAGGAATTTGATATAATGGAAGTCCTGTAACTTCTAAGCCAACAAGAGGGCTGTCCTTCACCTTCCACCACTGAGCTTGGCCTACAAACAATGTCTGTTACAAAGTAGGGATGAGAAAATGCACTTCACAGCTCCCTGTATCTCATCTGTAGGGATTTATGGTGTGTCTGGATGAAGTAATTTTCCCAGTAGCACTGTCTGCTTTTTCACCCTGCTGCCATGTGCAAAAAATACCCATCTACTGTCAACTGTTATGCATGGCAGGGATACAAAACAGGGCTTGGGTTTAACCCTCAGACTGAGGGGTGTGTTTGGCAGTATCTCTGGCAGAAACATGGATTCAGATGTGCTGACTTGACGTGTTTGCAGCTCGCTGGGCTTGCACGAGCGTGTCTGTGTGTACCTGTGAGAGATTCCCATCCTCCTCTCTGCACACCCGGGAGAATCAGATGCCTTGCTGCCAGTTCCCTTTATCATGTCATTTAGCAAGCCTCAGTGAGTGAGTGGTTGGGGATTTTCTTTTTGACCTGTGCTTTGTACCACAAACCTCAGTTGCAGTGCCCCCAGCAGCTGCAAGGTGCTGCTGGGCTGAGGTCAGGACAGGGAGCGGGTTCTGCACCCTGTGGGATGTGACACCACACGGTGTTTCCACAGGCTGCAGGTGCTCCCATGCATTTTGAGCCGCATGGCTCCATTCTCTGCTTCCCTGCAGCCCAGACCTGCCAGAGTTGCCAGAACCCATGCGTGGGAGCCTTTAGGGAGCTGGGATCTGAAGCCTTTGGCTCATGTAATTACACAAACAAGGGTTTGCTGACAACTACAGCTTTTGCCTGCTTCACTGTCTGCTGCCTTGGGTCACGATCTCTTAGTGCTGTGACTTGGGTACGAGTAGTAGGGAGTGTAACTATGCCAAGATCAGTTGAAATTCTAAAACTTTTAAGTCTTTAGAGGACGTTGTTTACCCATCATGTGCTGTCCCAAAATGCAGATGCATACAAACCACGAGTTGCCTTTTAAAAAACCTCCTGTGAAATCCAGCTGCTCTTGCACATCTTTACAGGCTACGCAGGGAAACATCTACTGTGTGAAAAGTGCCCTGCTATCTTTTGCCTCCACAAAAGAGGTTAGGAAAGTTTGGGAAAAGCCCTGAAGTAATCTGAAATTTGGACAATGTACAGTGCAATTTGCCTGCCTTGGAAGGATGAAGAGTTTAGACAACTCCACTTGAAATTAAAGCTGGCTCCAGGGAGGCTGGATGTAACAAACAGGATGCCTGGATCTCAGTGACATTCCCCTGAGCAATTGGAGTTATTTGTATAGAGAAAATTGCCAACCTGCTATCTTTCTTCTTCTATAACCCAAGCCAAGCCAAAGGATTTTGGTTTGTTCTGAATGCTGCTGGAACTTTATTCCCTTGCACACAAGATCATCTGTGCTGAAAGCCGAGTTTCATCATGAAGCAAATTCTATCTGTTTAGATCTTAAACCTTTTTAGGGCAGAGATAAGGGGTAAGAACACATAATCTCAGCTTTCTAATATTGACACATAATCCATTAGGGCTTTTTTTTTTTTCCCTTGGAAATGTATATTTCGTCCCTGCCCACTGCTTCCAGAGCACACACAAAAAATATCACTTTAGTGATTTTTAAATTTTATGTTGAGAGCATAAAGAACACTTTGTAAGGAGAGCATGTTGTGCAATGTAGTAATTTCTAAAAACTGGTGGCTCTTGGGCCATTGGGGGCAGATTCGTTGCCTGTGTTCTAACCAAACCTTGGTTTATTATGAAGGACTCCTTTGTCTTCTCAAGAACAGCAATAAAAAATTATTTATTAAATTCTTCAGAGAAATTGCCTCAAAAATCATACATGAACTCACTGTGGATTGTTCAATTTTGTAGCTTCTCTTTTCTAGTTTGTTTATCTTGTGGCAAAGGGTAATTACACTTCACCCAACCAGGTATACTTTCCTTTTTTCCATCAGTAACAACTGGCTTAACACCTAGTGGGAAATCAGCCTTCCTTCCTACCGCCTGAATTTCCTTGTCTTGTCTAGAGTTAATTTGAACTGTTGAGCTAAACTTAAAAGTACTCATCTGGTTCAGAGTTTGGTATTAGTTTCCAGGATTTTCTGTTGATCAGTTTATTGCTTTGGTATAAATTGATACCCCAAAATGCAGGTATTTATGAGATTGGATTGGATGCATCGAGTTCGAAGTCTGTGTGAAATTAAATGTACAAAGCTGTCTGTGCTGTGCAGGGATGTGCACATTCCTGTCTCCCTGCTCTCCCACCTTCCCTGGTGCTGCTCCTGTCGCTTCCCAGGGGAATTGATTCAGTTTCATGCAGCAAAGTCATGCTCACATCCTCCTTGTGGTGATGGGCTGGCTTTGAATCTGACCTGGGAGATGTTCCAAATTACCCCCAGTAGCAGCCTGGAGTTAGAGGAGCTTGGTGTAATACAGAGCTGTTCTCTGTGTTGGCTTTGATGGAGCCAGTGCTCTTACAGTAGAAGTGGAGCCACAGCCCAAGCATGTACTGAGGATTTTATTAACCTGCCACTCTTTGTCAGTGATCCCTCTTTCATGGCACAAGGGGAGGAAAGAATTAGAACTGTGATTTTTATCTGCAGAATGGACAAAAATGTTTCAGTAGCTCAGCAGAGTGAGATAATTTACTTAATGGAAAAATAAAAGAGCCACAGAGGAAAACTGGGCTATTGAACTCCACTGGAGTTCATCAGAAACTCTTCTACCAGGCACCTCTGTGCTGCAAGCTAATCCTGGGTTCCCAAAAGCAGCTTTGGAGCTGGAGAGGACTATACATTCTAGCAGTGATTTGTGCCCATTAGGATACAATTGGTGTCCAGTAAAGTGCTTTTGGCTACAGACTAATGATTCTTGGTGCATGTTTGAGGCTGCTTGATCGGTACATCACCCAGTGAAGAACTGAAGGGGTTTTCTGCTTTGTTTTTCTGTCTCTGTTGAAACTGCAAATACTTCCTCGACCTTTCGGTGAGCTGGATGCAGTTTAGGTGAGGATCTGACCATTGAAAACTCCAGTCATCTTACTTTTACCTCCTCACTAGTGGTCTTTTCCTGCTGCTCTGTGGCATGGACAAGCTAAAGCAGTAGCAGAAAAATCCTGTTATTTTGAACAGAAGTCACAAAATATTACCAAGGGTTTCTAATATTTTTTATTCAATGTCACAGTCTTTTGGAAACAACTTTCATCCCTAGACTTTGCAAACTGCCTTTCAAATTTCTGAATCAGGGGAGATTTCTAGAATCATTACAAGTACTTGCACAATTTGCCTTTCCCACCCCTAATTTATTTATTAATCACTCCACTCGCTCTTTCTACCAAAGTCTTCAGCAGTTGTCTTTGCTTGACTCAGACAGATTCTTCAGCATTTCAGAAATCCTTTTCTGAGGTCCATACAGCAAATTGTAGGATTGACAAAAAATAGATACCAGGACTGAACCTTCCTGCGTCACTAAAAATGGCTTCTTTGGGAGAAATATTCTTTGGCAGATTATGGCCATATTTCAGAGCTGAATCTAAAGTTTTAACCCTTCTGTTAGAACCTCATTTTAAAACAGAGGGCTCCTAAATGATGAAAAAAGAAAATGCAAAACATGGAAACAAATCTAGACAAATTAAGAATAAAGAAAGGAGGATGAGGAAGAGAAAAGGAGAGAGGAAGGAGGGAGGGAAGGAAGAAGGAAGGAAGGAAGGATTTGCCCATAAAAGAACCCTTTGAAGAGATGTACAGGCTAACTTTTGTGTCCCAGTCCTTCCTTTTTCCACCTTTTCTCTCGTGCCCTGTGGTACACATGAACTGAGTGCTGTTGCTCCACCCTCGGGAGAGATGCTTTTCTGTGGTGCTGCGGATGCCGCCGGTGCAGAGCTCTGGAATGAAGAGGGCTGTGTAATTAATTAGCAGAGCGTTCGTGGCTCTGCCGGGCAGGGGCGAGCACACACAGGAGATCAGGGGTGCTTAGGAACTCTTGCTGCTGTTCTGCAGAGTCTGGCTCCACCGTGATCCCAAGTTTTCCCTACTGCTCCCAGTAGTAATTTGGCATCTCCAAGCAGCAGGTCAAACCAATTTGTCTTTGGAGGGGCTGTACATTTTATTATGCTGCTGTTAGTGACAAATTTTGGGGGAAGAATGCCTTTTTTTCTGTTGGAGCTTTTCTGTTCCATTGCTACTCTTGGTGCAGGATCCCTGGGGGTAGTTTAGTAATTGGCTTTAGAGGACAAGGGAGCAGTAAATAATAATAAATAATTTTTCTATTGTTTATTTTGTAATCAGTATTATTTAAGCACGCATTCAGTAAGTTTCTTTCCCAAGGGCTAGGCTTGCTTTTCCCTCAGATTTTCCACCTGAGCCTTGGCAGGAGGTAGGGTGACCAAAGCTACTGTTTCTTCCAGGGGAAACACTGGGGGTGTGGGAAATTGTTATCTGAGACAATGTGCAGAAGCTCATTTTAAGTAAACCTGCAAGAAGAAAAGGTCGTGGAAAGAAGGACTGTATCAGAGGAGAATATGCTGTTCCAATCAAATGGCAAAATTAGAGAAAATTAGGGGAAAAAAATTGAAGAAAATTAGGGAAAAAATGAAGAAAATTAAAAATAAACAGAACACTCACTCTTGACAACAGCAAAAGGCAGGAGGGGGCATGGAGCCCCTCAGTTCTTGGTGAGCGATTTTAGCCTGTTTAGCAACAGGCTGAACAACTTCACATTCTTCTTTGTTTGTGTGTGTGTTTGTGTGCTCTGGCTGCCAGGTGGGACCTGCTGGAGGGCAGACCATGGGCTTTTAAACAGGGTGTCAGGACGTGTAAAGTGATGGCGTGGTGGCAGCAGCAACCAAACTGTGAAGACTTTGGCTTCTGTGCCTTAAAAAGCTAAAAAATAAATAAAATGTATATAGCTAAATATAAATAAAAATTAGGGTTTGGCTTCTGTGCCTTAAAGAGCTATAAATAATAAAATTGATAGAGCTAAAATAAAAAATGCCTGGAAGTTCAGCTCTCAGTACTTCTAAAAAAACCAAAACAAAACAAAAACAAAAAAACCACCACGCCACAGAGCTCAGGAAAAGGCAATTGGTATCAGACTTCACCAAAGCCACAGATCTTTGAATTTAAAGACAAAAATAAAAAAGGCAGTGCAGAAAACAAAGAGGGGGGAGGGAAGTTCGTTGTTTGCTTAAGTGACTCTGGGGCCTTTTTTTTTTTTTGGTGCTGTGTATTTCCTAAGCTGCAGAAGCATTTGAAGTGGGGAAACATCTTCAAAGGAAGTGCAGTTTTTCAAACACATTCAGATGTAGTTCCTAGTCCGGCTCATGAGATGTTTTCATGTAAACCGGCTTCTTGCACTCCGGACAGCGTATGCAGTGATATCACCCTCTTAAGTTTCCCTGTAGCTGCTTTTAGCCTCGGAGTCAGCTGCTTGAAATCCCCGAGTTTTCTCAGCATCAGACGGCTTTTCAGGGCAGCGCCTCCTCCTGCCCACACCCCTTCCACCCCACCCCGAGTGCTTGCGCTGCCTCTCGGCTCCTCCACCCTCCCTTGGGACAGGAAAAATGGAGCGTGTGCCCATGGCGGCTGGATCGTGCCGCTGGTTTGGGGGAGCATCGCTTGCGCTGGGAGGGCAGGCGGCTCTGGGAGGGCGGCTCTGGCTCAGCCCGAGCCTCGGAGCTCAATAGGGAGCTGGACGGCTCCGGCTTTGCTGCATTCCTGCCCGGCCGGGGCACGGAGCGCCGCTCGGCACAGCAGAGGAGAGCGCGGAGACTGCGCCGCCTTCCTGCTCGGCATCCTGGCAGGACCATGGTGGAGCTGAGAGCATTCCCACAGAATGCAGTGCACAGGTGAGACACATCCCTGCTGACACGGCTGTGCATTGCTGCGCTGGTTCCTGTGCTGGTTCCTGTGCTGATTGATCCCTGCGCTGATCCTGCGCTGATCCCTGCACTTATCCAGTGCTGGTTCCTGCGCTGATCCTGCACTGGTTCCTGTGCTGATCCCTGCGCTGGCTCCTGCACTGATCCTGCGCTGATCCCTGCATTGGTTCCTGCGCTGGTTCTTGCACTGATCCCTGTGCTGATCCCTGTGCAGCTTCCTGCACTGATCCCTGCGCTGGCTCCTGCGCTGATCCCTGCGCTGGTTCCTGTGCTGATTGATCCCTGCGCTGATCCTGCGCTGATCCCTGCACTTATCCAGTGCTGGTTCCTGCGCTGGCTCCTGCACTGATCCCTGCGCTGGTTCCTGCTCTGATCCAGTGCTGGTTCCTGCACTGATCCCTGTGCTGATCCCTGTGCTGGTTCCTGCGCTGATCCCTGTGCTGATCCCTGCAGTGAGGCAGGGGTTGGCTGGGAGGCACAGAGGTGTTCTGCTGGAGATTTAAAATTTTCTTGACTCAAAGCAACTCAAAGAAACTTGCAGGGGTTTTAATCCACGTTGCACGTGTATATCGACTCTTATTCATGATTTCAGCTTTCTGCAAAGGTCTTTAAAGGGATGTTTACGTTGGTACTTCTCTGCTCACTGGTACAGAAGTTAAATGTTAGTGTTAGAACAATGCATAGATGAAAAGATGAAGAACAGGTTTTTGTACAGAGCTTTCATACCTAAAAATCTATTTTATTGCCACTTAAATCATGAGGTTTATTTCTCTCCCTCTCACTGAAAGTCCTTGCCTAAGTCAATGTATTTTTTAATGACATTGGATTTCTAGATAAGGCCAGACACCATCATTCAAGGGCACACTGTGGGAATATTTGTTAGTGGTTACTTGTGGCTGGCATTGTGTGATGTTTCCAGCATGGGAAGGATGTTGCCAACCTTGCTTCCTGTCCTACCAGAAAGTGATGGTAAATCGCTTTTAAATCAAAGCAGTTCAGGGAATCCTACAGGTTGTACATAAAAAACAAGAAGGTTTGGTTTCCTTTCAAGATAAAGGATGCTGCCTTAGCAATGCCACTTGCTTTTCCAGCAGCTTTTGTCTTAAAATACATTAAGTGATAGCAAGCTACAAAGCATTTAAGTTTCCTGCCTTTTGATATGATTGAACATTTTCCAGTAGCTACAAAACCAATAAATGTTGTCTAAGGAACCGAGGAATGGAATGTCCTGAGTCAAATGTTTTCTACCTTGGAAACCTCCTTTAATAGGTGCTGATTACGACGTCCTCCTTAGTCATTTTCCTCCTCATCCATAGACAGGGTGAATACTAATTTACTAACTAGGAGAGACTGTTTTTGTTAGCCTGAACCAATGGGCTTGTTCTGCAGCTGCTTTTGAATTCCTTGATCAGAAAATGAAAACCTTCTGCCTTAGCTTTTTTCCCAGACAAACACGCGTTTCTTTGAAAACCAAGCAAACTTTTGGCAAACTGCTCAGAAAAGTTCAAGGCACCACAATGCCTATCCCTTCCAAATTTCATTTAGGTGATTTTAGGGTAGTTACCACGAAGATGCCTTTTGAATTTCCTGTCTCTTTTGGGGGCTCTTTCATACAATTAACATGCTAATAAGGTAGAGAATTAAGAATTTAATACCGGGGAGCTGTGGAAGGCAGACGTGAGCAGCAACTTATATTCCTGTAAATTCTTCACGTTGTGCCCAGCTTTTTCTGATACTCTGTGGGTGCTCTTGCTCTTTTTCTCTTTAAAATCTCCGGGGAGGGGGAAGAAAAGTGTGATTGCAATGAATACTTGAGGTGACTTGTGTCAGAAAGATCTGTCATGGCTCTTTAAAGCTCATGGGAACAAATCAGCTTCATTTGTGCATAAGCAGGAGGAAGGGACGTTCTGCTACACTGAGCCTTAACCTTGCCATTTTCTGATATCTGGGAATCTGTGTGACGTGTAGTATTGGAAGTCAGAGAATTTGGGGATGCAGCAAATTACAGGGTGTGGATGGCATTTGTAAATGGCTCATTGGCAACAAGAGACAGATTCATTTTCCAGCCTGTAGAGGTAGGTACCTTGTCCAAGCTTTAACTCTCCACAAAGGGAACACTTCCTTTTATCTAGATTTCTTGGCTAATTAGCATAAGACAGCACAAATGTTTTTTAGGAGGGCTGATAATGGTGGGATTTGAAACTGGGCCAATGGCAGAAGGGAGACCTAATGATCCCCTTCCATTTCATTTTCTTTAGCTGTTGGTGACTGCTTCTGGTGAGGGAAATCTGCACAGGAAGTCAGCAAGCAAATGATGCAACTACAGGCAGAGCTTATGGTTTGGGCACTGTCACCTCCACACGTGAAATTGTGTCCAGGCTAGGAGTATATATGTTATGGCTTTAATGGGAAATGTTGGTGAAATTATTGTGGTACACATGACTACAAAAATAGGGTTACAGAGTAATGGCTGCTTCTCTGAGCAGGTGGTGGCAGCCACGAATGGCTGTGGTGAGTCTGTGTGGAACCAGAGAATCATTAAGGTTGGAAATGAGTTCCAAGATCATCAACTCCAACCGTTAACCTGGCACCTCTGAGGCCACCACTAAACAATGGCCCTAAAATCCACATGCAGACATTTTTTAACACTTCCAGGTGACTCCACCACTTCCCTGGGCAGTCTGTTCCGTGCTTGACCACTCTTTCAGTGAAGAAATTTTTCCTGATACATTCTTGCCTAGCAGAGCAGTGTTGATCCTTGGGCTGTGGGTCTGCTGTGGTAACACATGATACTGCATTTTTCTTCTCCTGCACCTGCAGTGTGCTCAGCAGGGACTTTAGGAGGGCAATGTTGTGATATGAACACCTGCCAGAGAAATGAAACAGCTCTGCCAACACGTTTCCTTAGAGTCTCAGCTCAACCTTTAAAAGTGACACCAACCACAAGCATTGAAAAATCAATGTCTGGCTTTAAAGAGGGGGATTGAAGCTATTTTTTTCTATTTATTTATCCATTTTCTTAATTGCTTTGATTTGTTTTGGAGTAGGTTTCAGTCATATTTCCAAGCTCAGTCTCACTGAGACTGACTGACAGATCCTCTTTCTAGAATAGATGTTTGTAATTGTCTCCACATCTGTTTGTTCCAGGGGTAATGGCTACAGAAAAATGCCGGCTGTACAAAATAAAGCATCATTCTAATGCCAGTTTTCACAGCATTCATGCCCTTTAAGCCCTGGCCTAGTATGTCCCAAAGTCACTCCAAAATCTCAGCTGTATTTTCTGCAGGGAAGCTCTCACCAGAGTGTCCAGAGGAAGCTCTAAGAGATTGCATCAGTCAGAAATTAAGCCCATGTCCACAAGATGGAGGACTTGGTATATCCTTGTAAAAATTCCTTGAACTATGCAGTCTCTTCCCTTGCTGTGCTTCCGTCGTTCATCACCAAATCTGGTCCTTAATTTGGGAACAGATTAAAAAACCCCTCCCTATGCTGCCTTCCTTGCACCGATCTCTAGAGTTTGGCAGGGCCTTGGGCTTTGGCAGTTGCAGTATTTTGGTGCATATACAGAGATGAACATTAGTCTTCTTATAAACACAGGTGGAACTGAGTGGCAAGAGGGAGGGAGACCTCGTGATTCATGGGCAGGGGTAGGGAATCATATTGCTGGTCACAGCCCCTGCTTCTCTGGAATGCTCCTGCTTTTCTGCTGGTAAGAGCAAGCCCCGTGCTTTCAGGCTCCTGCACGCTAGGAGCTTTTTTGGTGGTGCTTTTCTGTCTCCTTATGTGCTGTTTAGAAGTGCAGGTAACTTTTTTTTTATTATTTTTGTCTGTGCCAGTCATGGAGAGTTCAGCTCCCACCTGATGTTGTTAGCAGAGCTGTGGGTTCTTGATGCATGAAGGGAGCAAGCAGTGACCTCAGGGTGGAGTAAAGCTCCCTGCTGGCACAGCACCCTCCACCCTGCTCTGCAGGAATCGCTGGTATTCAGGTGGTGCTGCAAGCAACAAGTTGAACTCGTTGTGGGACAGCTACGCAAGGCTGTCACCTGGAACCAAAACATTGTAGGAAGAGGGTAAACAATGCTTGAGTTGATGAGGCAGTTCCTGTGTGACCTGGCCAGGACCTGAAGTGTCGTGGTCACTAGATCATCACATCAGTCATGGTGGATGGCATCCCACAGCACTTGGAAGCCATCCATGTGGGTGCCAGGCATTCTGATGGAAGCAGAATGCTGCAGACTGAATGATAAGATACTTATTTCTCTCACATATTTAGTTCTCTGTCCTGTGAATTGTTTTACTCAAAATTCTATTTCTCTGGTAGTGAAGTATGTGATAGTGTGGAGTCATAGGACAAAAAAGCCCAAACCAACCACCACCCAAACCCCAGCCCTCACTCACTTGTTCTTTCATTTGTTTGCTTGTTGGAGATGTCATCCAAATGAGTCTAAATAAGAAAAATCATTCCTGGTTGTTTCCCAGCTCTCTTTAAGCCTGTATGCCCAAGGAAAAACAGCAGGTCAGGAAGTAACAGTAGACACCAACATGAATGGTGGAAGCATGCCAACAAAACTGCCTTAATCAATTATTTTCATAAAATACAGCACTCTTGAAGACATGGATTGTGCAAACTATGTGGCCTGCAAGGTGAACCAGAAAAATTCTTGGGAAAAATGTCATCTTGTGAATTCCCAGCATCGGAAATTAAGTACCCTTTACATTCTGCTCGTTAAATATATAGCTGGGAGTAATTATACTTTAATTCAAGATATCTGTTGACATGAGGCATATGGTTCACAGTCTGGAAAGGCACTCCAGAGCGGATGGCTCTGTAAATAACGCCTTGGCCCTAATTTGGAATTAAATTAGCTTAATATTTTTGGAATGGTCATTAATAGGTACTTGCAAACTTGCCGGCCTGCTAGCAGTGGAACTTAGCTGAATCCCTTGGCTATTCTGAGGATCCCAAGGAAGTTGGATTGAGTACAAAAATGTAATTAAGTTGCTGTGGAAGTGGGAAGAAAATACCCCATGGTTGTTCATCAGGGAAGTTCTGAAAATCCAACAGTTCTGCCCAGCTGTATTATTATGTACTAGAGAACTTCAAGGTTTGTTGTTTTTCTCACCTTCATTTTGAGCCTTTCTGTCACTATTTATCTTTCCAGGCTGTCAGCAGGCACAGCTTTCCCTGCCCCTGGATTCCTCTCTGCTCCAGAAATTGTTACTTAGGAAATTCTTTTCTTCTGCCCCCCCCCCTGAGTAACCACTGGTTAAGGTCTCTGACCTCAGCTGGGCTGGGAAGGCTGGTGGTGCTCACTCTGGAAGTGAGGGGAACAATTACCCAGCTAAGTGACAATATTGCATCAGTGTGCAGAGGCTGTCATCTGCAGCTGGGTAAGAGCTGTTGAGAGTGAGTGTAGAGATCAGTGACTGTGCTAAAATCACTTCATTAAGCAATCTGAAAGGATAAAACACTAGACTATAATGTGTATGTGTGGGCTGGCACTTCATCAGCATGGTTTCACTTTCCACAATAAATGAACTGGCTTGAAGAGACACTTGAGTGTCCATATTTTTTTTTTCTTTTTCCTGATTAAAAAGGGCTTTCTTTGTACTTTGCCATGCTCCAGTGGGGCTGTCCAGATCATGTCATGTCTGACATAAATCTGCTATTGATTCACACTGCAACAGAATGATTCTGCTCGTAGCTGGCTCATAGGATTGTGTCACATGTACATGCTGCTTTGGCTTAGGTAGGTTCAGCCAAGAAAGTTGCCCATGTTCCAGAATAACTGTGAATATCTCCAGCATGATTTCCAAATACAGGCTGAGTTACTCAGCCTTGTCCTCTGGGATCCTCTTGAACTAGATCACAGCTTGGTTAGGAGGCTATTACATTGTAATGCTGCTCCTCAAAGCAAAATTACTTTCATTATAGATAGACATTTAAAATGATTTAATGACGGAAACGGAGCCTTGTGCATATAGAATTGACATTTTTAGGTGTGTGGGAAACTTATTTTCAAGCTAGCTGCTTGTTCCATGCTGTGGCATTGGAAACAGGATTGGAAAGTTAGTGCTGCTTTGCGTTTTTCTGGGGCAAAGTGCCTCCAAGAACTCCTGTTATTTCCTAATGGGCAGGTATGAAGGTGAGTAGTTTTGCCTGACACATGACATTGATCCACGGGATGGAGAAACAAACATTCATTGTTTCTTATTCACTCCTAAATTATCTGTAAGACGTTTTATTAAGAATGACTGGGGTGTACAATATCTAAAGTACATTGCTGTGAGGACATCATCTACTGACTAAAGCAATATCCATCAGTCAGTCTGTCAGCACCTGTCCCTAGTGCATGTAAGACCCATTTTTCCTCCCCTTGAAAATGCCTCATGCAGAGAACATTAATATATTATGATTTATAATATCACCGTGACTATGTGCTTACAAAGCATCTGCATCACAAGGCATCTTTGCTCTACTATTTGTGTATATTATGAATTCTCATTTACTAAAAATTCCTGTAGAAAACTCTGAGACCCATGCTTCTGAGTAGTTTCACTGATCAAGAAAGCTAATTCCTATATTTACAGGATGGCAAAGCTACTTAGCCTCATGGGTTTCAGACTCATAACTTCAGGAGAGTGACATTTGTGACAACTGCAGAGTTCAGCCAGTGGCTGTAATGCAGGAATTACCAGGGAGGGATGTATACAGGTTTTAGATGATTGGGTTTTCTAAAATGTTCCAAGGCAGAAGGACTTGGTTTGATTTCCAGGCTTGAGAACTCATCTGCTTTCAGAACTCAGGGTTGAGGGAGATAAACCCAAACACTTGGAACAGGTTTCCTGATGTTTTCACCTGTTATTTCATACAGCTACTGGTGCTAATTTTGGAAAGCAGTCTCTCAAGACAGACATTAGCTGCTTTTTTTATCTCTTCTTATGGATTGATTTTTTGAGGTTTTTTATTACTACTTTGCTGATCCTTTCCACCTCTCCATATTTTCATATTTTCCATACTTCTACTCTGGTCAATAGAGCAGTTTGTATCTGGATTTACATTGGTTCAACAAACTCCCAGTGCAGGTAGGTCCCAGAGCATGAAAATAAGTTAGTCAGGTTTTGAATAGTCTTCTCATGCTGATTTGCATTTTATCTCACAATCTGGCTGTCCTGGAAAATTTGGACAAGACTTTTTTAATGGTGTTTGAAAAGCTTTAGAGCACCTTTAAGACAAATTTAAGAAGCTCTTCACAGTATAACTTCTGCTGTCACCAGCACTACACCCCTCCTGCAGCTGTGGAGCTGTGTCTCTGGTTTTCTTGCAGAACAAAGGTTTAAGAATCAAAATCAATGCTCCAGAAGAGGCTGAAGATGTATTTGAAGGGATTGTTTGAAACCCAGCATTCAAAGGATGTAAGCAGAGAGGACATTTCTGATACCAGTGTTTGATAATGGACTGTCAAAGCAGACAAACATCAGCCAGAGCCCAGTGGTCGGGAGACGAGGCTTGATAAATTCAGTCTTGGAACAGAGGAGCAGTTTGCTAAGCAGGAGTGAGGTTAACCATTGGAACAGCTTACAGGGGATCACACAGGCTCTTCATGTCTTTGCCTTGTGTGGTGACAATTGGATAGCCCTGTTTTTGGAAGACTTCTTTGTTCGGAAGTAATTCAGTGAATGGATGAAATCACTGGGTGATGCTTTAAAGGTCTGTCAAGTCACGTTAGATGGATTTGGTGTTTTGGAATGTCAGTGGCTCTTCTACATCTTTTCTATACTTAAAAATTCCAGGATTCCTAGAGGGACTGTGTTCACGACTTACTTTCTTACAAGGACTTTTCAATTCTTGCTTTTGCTCTGTCTCCAGCTCCTGACAGTCCCTTGCAGGCAGGTGACTTGCATGTTAGTGTTACTATGTGTTTTGTGTTAAACCACACGAAAAGGAGATAAATAATAGGGATATATTTATATAGGTTTTGTCCCCTTCTGTGGATTTCCCCAGGAATGTTAATTCACTGGAGAAATCTGCTTATCAAAAATTTCACTGTCCTTTCAGTTCCTAGTTGCATCCTCCTCACTGAAGTCTTTGCCAGTTCTTGCTCCATTTTTTACCAATTTTTTTATTTTCCCATATTTTAAAACACTCCAATAAGCCAGTTTCATATTTGATATGTATTATACCTCTGCTGCTATCATGAACATTTTAAAATATTGGAAAAAATTGATAAAGTTACGTTATTACACAAGATGAGGCAGCCAGGGAGGAAAACAAGATCTGGATGTGATTTGTACTCCTAGAAAGGATGCAAAATTGGTAAGTGTTCATGGGAAATCAATACTCATAACTCTGTTTTCTCTAGAACCTTTTATTTATAGAGCTGATAATTAATATTGCAAGTTTTTAATAGAAAGACACTCAGGTGCTTGTGAGTACAATATTTGATTAGGGCACTAAAAGAAAGGGGCTGAAATTTTCGATTCATATTGACCAACCAGATAGACCAAAATAACTATCTAATCCTTTCTCTAAAAATTCTTTAATTCCATTTTTATTGCAAGTAGATTTATGTCATCAGTTGCATAGTCTTGAAGAAAAAGTTCTACTTGTGGAAGCTGGACAAAATGTGATCCTCCCACAGATACAGGGAAATTTGTTGGAACAGTTAATTTTGTTTAAAAAAAAAAAAAAAACAAAAAAAACCCAAAAAAAAACCCCAAAACACACAAGCAGCTCTTTTTGCATAGATAAGAAATCTATCTGTCACAGGATTTTATATGATGTAGGGAATGTTTCTGGGTTTTATCCCAGATATGGGATACAGATGCACTTATTCAGTGGGAACAGGACAGCTCTGCTCAGTCTGGCACGCTGCTGGGTTACCTCACTCCTGATCTGCCTATCCCATGTTCCCTCATTAACTGGGAATTCTGTAGAGCATCTGCCCTGCTTAGCAGGTGTTTTATGAAAATATCTGTCCTGCACAAACACTACTTGCTACAGTTTGTCTTAGTAATTGGAATTTTCCTCCCTGCTGGGACTTAATACTTTTTTTTTTTTTCATTTGTTCATTGGTATCTAATTTTTTGCTTTGCTGATCTAATGGCTTTTTGGTGTAGCTTGAGTTTTAGTCAGTGGTCAGCAAATATCCTTGTTAGTAATAGGGATTGGCAAGTGTATCAATTATTTAAAATAAAGACAGGTTCAGAAACTGGTGAGCAAAAGGCGGCTGTCTCTTTAAAGAGTGCAGTTTGATCAGAGCATCAGCCCCATCCCCTGAGGACAAAGGCAATTTTGATTTGTGGGGCCCACGAGTCCCTCACTTACCAGGATTCGTCACTGCTCGTGCATGTGTAAACCTGCAAAATGCTCTTTTGTGTGGAATAAACCTTACGCTGTAAATCCCATACAATTAAATGTGACCCCTCATAAAGTCACGGCGACGAGTCTTCCCTGCAGGGCAAGCTCGCTGGCCAGGCAGGGCACACTTATTCCCCATTTAGCTTGGTTTTTATAGTTTTAGCTAAATTAAATGCTGATGGCTTCTTTCAGCCCCCAAGACTGCTGCTGTCTCCATACCTCTCTCTGCTTTGCCCCATGGCAGTGGGGGGGAATCCAGTAGGGCTGTGGTTGTTCTCAGTGCTGAGGAAGAGGAGCAGTTTCCCCTGTCCTGCTGCTGGGTGCTGAGGAAGAGGAGCAATCCCCCTGTCTCCTGCTGCTGGGTGCTGAGGGAGAGGAGCAGTCCCCCTGTCCTGCTGCTGGGTGCTGAGGAAGAGGAGCAGTTTCCCCCTGTCTCCTGCTGCTGGGTGCTGAGGGAGAGGAGCAGTCCCCCTGTCCTGCTGCTGGGTGCTGAGGAAGAGGAGCAGTTTCCCCCTGTCCTGCTGCTGGGTGCTGAGGGAGAGGAGCAATCCCCCCTGTCTCCTGCTGCTGGGTGCTGAGGAAGAGGAGCAATCCCCCCTGTCTCCTGCTGCTGGGTGCCGAGGAAGAGGAGCAGTCCCCCTGTCTCCTGCTGCTGGGTGCCGAGGAAGAGGAGCAGTCCCCCCTGTCTCCTGCTGCTGGGTGCTGAGGAAGAGGAGCAGTCCCCCCTGTCCTGCTGCTGGGTGCTGAGGAAGAGGAGCAATCCCCCTGTCCTGCTGCTGGGTGCTGAGGGAGAGGAGCAGTTTCCCCCTGTCCTGCTGCTGGGTGCTGAGGAAGAGAACCAGTCCCCCCTGTCCTGCTGCTGGGTGCTGAGGGAGAGGAGCAATCCCCCCTGTCTCCTGCTGCTGGGTGCTGAGGAAGAGGAGCAATCCCCCTGTCCTGCTGCTGGGTGCTGAGGGAGAGGAGCAGTTTCCCCCTGTCCTGCTGCTGGGTGCTGAGGAAGAGAACCAGTCCCCCCTGTCCTGCTGCTGGGTGCTGAGGAAGAGGAGCAGTCTCCCCTGTCCTGCTGCTGGGTGCTGAGGAAGAGGAGCAGTCCCCCTGTCTCCTGCTGCTGGGTGCTGAGGAAGAGGAGCAATCCCCCTGTCCTGCTGCTGGGTGCTGAGGAAGAGGAGCAGTCCCCCTGTCTCCTGCTGCTGGGTGCTGAGGAAGAGGAGCAATCCCCCTGTCCTGCTGCTGGGTGCTGAGGAAGAGGAGCAGTTCCCCCTGTCTCCTGCTGCTGGGTGCTGAGGAAGAGGAGCAGTTCCCCCTGTCTCCTGCTGCTGTTGGCAGCCAGCAGCAGATTCCATTATTGCGATCAATGCCGCCGCCATGCAGGAGGAGGGGAGAGGGAGGGGTGGGAGCTTCCTATTCACAGATTGATCAACCTGCCATTGCATGAACAAATTCATTGCCAGGAAGGCTGGGATGCTGGGATAATAGTTGGAACAGGAAGGGGCTTGTAAACAGGGGAATGGAGGCTCGTCAGTAGTGGGGAGGGGATTTAAATTGCCTCTGAGCTTGCTGTTTTTTCTTCTAGCATAAAGCACAATACCTGAGCCTTCAAACAAAGCCCACACTGTGAGGAATGGTTGGGCTACATTGCTCTTAGCTGATGAGCTATTGTGCTGACTTATTTGAGCTTCTTCAGCACTGATGTATTTCTACTTTTTACTTAAGTTGATTCTATCACAACCTGCTGCCTCTTCTGGATTTTGAGACCTCAGTTTCCCCTGCTTCCCTTTTTTGCCTTCTTCCTGTTCCTGCCTGGACTGAAACCTGACACAAAGGGACAAGTACAAATCCCAGTTACTGCTTCCACCCATGCCTGCAGTGTCAGGTGTAGGGGTTGAGAGAACAGGGCAGAGGATCGTGCTCTCATGTTTGTCAGTGTAGACAATAACTGGAGTACTGGAATCCCAAGACCATCAGCTCCTCCCTGTCCTTCCTACCCTGCTTCGTTCACTTACTGTGTTCTGTATGGAAAAGTTTTCTGGCTGGAGAATAAGTCTTCTTTCTCCTGGGCATGTGGCCGAATGGCTGGATAGCAGCACGGAAGATGAGAAAAGCCTTCTCTCGTTCCTTGGTACGGTAGGGTACAAACTGTATTTTTGGGGTTTTAACACTTTACTGGGAAGCCTTTAGGACTTTGGTGCTCAATTTCTTCTGTCTTTCAGTTACCTGACCTTATTTCTTTTTAAAAGCTTTTAAGTGGTGTGCAGTTTTAATTAAACTCGGTTACAGCCTGTGTGAAATAGTTATAAACTCACTGGGCAAAGGTTACCTTGCAAATGGGCATGTGCCCTGCAGCAAATGAACGAAAGTGGAGTAAACAATATTACTTTACTGCTCTGGTTTTCTTCTCTGTGCCATTTGACAAGCTGATCGCTGGGTTCAGTCCACTTCCTCTCATTTCTGTCAGCTTGCCTGACTTCTAAACTGTGTGATGGTAGCAAGATAAATCAGGGGAGACTGCTCAAAGTCTTTCTTCTTAAGAGAAATGTGCAGATGCATTTAGAATAAAAATTCCCAAGTGGTGTCTTAACTCTGGGACCACATGTAGGGTTCACTGACACCTCTTGGATGTCTGCAGTACATTGGGCCTTTTCCTATGTCCGTAACAATAATTCTTACTGCTCAGGGACAAAATCCTGCCACAGTGAGCAAGAAGTGCTGAGGCTCAGAGCAGCGTTCTGGGCCATGAGAGGAACAGGCAGGAGCTGTTGAGCTTTGGTGCGTTTGAGAACCAGTGAGGTTATCCCAAAGGACTGCTTTTTTGAGAATGCCTCTATTCACAGCCCTTCTACAGACAGCAAAAGGATTGGTTTGGAAAGCTGTGGCTCAAGGCTGTTGTTTAATAACAAGGACAATAAATATTGATATCACACTAATGTGTGTTTAAGTCATAAGGCTCTAAACAAATTAGGCTGCAGGAACAAGTTACCATGCGTCAGCTGATCAGTGTTAATTGTCTGTGTGCAATCTCTGCAGCAAACACAAGGTAATTTGAATTAGCAGGGGCAGTCCAAGATCATTAGGAACTAATGAGGACACCGGCATCTCCAGGTCACGGGCAGCAGCTCCTTGTCTCTGCTTTTGTGTTGGCACCGTTGTCCAGGCAATTTGTTTGGCTGTGTGTGGAGTCAAGCATTAAGGGAGGTTTTAGAGGCTCCTGCATGAGGAGGTCAAAAAGGAGCAACTATCCCAAATTTTGTACAGCCATGCACATCAGGCAGAGGATGTGTTGAGCAGTTTAGGGAGGTGCATCTGCTTCATTTCTGACTTGGTTTGCAGAGCTGGAGGATTTGTTCTTCTGCTTCAAAGCGAATGCATGTCTAAGAACAGCTGATGTTGTACTCACTCAATGCCACATTTCCTCCAAACTTTCAGGGAAAATTAATTGTGGGAGTTTATACTCGAAACCCCAAAGTTATTTTCTCCTATGATACCTGTGCACTTCTTTCCAGCCTCTCCTAATATTCATCTGCTTCGCATGTTAGGTCTTGTCTTTCAGGCTTTAAAGTTGTTCAGGAATCAATGACTTAAGAATCTTTTAAGTGACTTAGTGTGTCATTCAGGTTGCTTTCTATGCACCTTCTCTACTTTGCACCAATTCTGTTGGACCTTTTTTATATGCCAGCACAATGCAAGTGTCTAACACCAACAGAATTGCCTGTCTGTAAATTAAAAATCTTTTATAGTTACCTGGATCATCTTCCAAGACTTATCTGGGTGACTCAATCCCTAGAAAAGCACAGTATCTTCTTTTCAAACCCCTGCTAATGGACTGGGAGAGGTTTTGATCATAGTTTGTATCTAGCAGTTGTTTGATGCTGCAGTTCTACAGCCAGTGAGCTTTGCAGGGTTCCCTTTGTATTTCCCTTTCCAGGCTTGGCAGCTTTTGTGCACTTCAGTGTTCTGCAACTTGGTTGAATTCACTCTGATGTATCTTCTTGTGATTTTTTCCCCGTCTGGCTGCCTTCATAAATGTGGAAAAGCTATCTCTGCAAATTTCAATTTTATTTTTTTTTCCTTTAAGTTATGCCTTGCAGGTTGTGCATAATGTATTTTAGTCAGAACACAAACTTGGACATCAGGACTTAAAACAGATTAGGGAGGGGTTGAGTTTGCCTTTTCCTTAGGTTTCTTTTACAGGCATGTCATGAAATTTTTATGACAATCTGTGAATTGGGCCCAAGTCTGAATTCTCCCCAAGTGAGCAAAATGAGAGAGAATGTTTATTGCAAGATAGAACATTAACATTTTTATTTACTTTGATACGAGGCTTCCTATTTCACTAGGTAACACCCATCTAAAAAATGCTATTGAGACACTTCTTCCTCTTCTTGTTCTTCTATATCTGTAAATAATTCCTACCTGGTGTGGCTGTCCCACAAAGCTAGGAGGTTTGTTTAGTGCCTTCTCCTACCTGGAGAAAAAGCTCTTCAGAGTAAAAATACAAATTTCCACCACAGCAAGCCTTTCAAGTGGCCACAGCACCCAGCAATAGGAAATTTAGGTCAACCTCCAGAGCCCTGTCGTGACCAGAGGTCACTGAGGCTACGTCACTGTGGCAGAGAGGGTTCCCTTCAAAGGAGAGCAACCCTCACCACTGCTCCATGTAGTAAGTGGCACCTGGCTTACACAAACCCTCCTCCTTGCCTACAGAACAAGCTGTGGTGTTGCTAAGGGCAGAGAGTGGCTCAACAGGATGGGAGAAGAGACCTGACCTGCACTGTATCCTTGGGCAGTTCCTTCCTCAGAGACATCTGCCACTGCAGAGTAATTGCCTCAACTCATTTGGAACTGACTGCTTCTATGAAGTGTGTAAATACTTATTTGGAGAAATACTTATTTACATAAATATTACTGTGTATCACCAAGCTATCAGGTGATAAAAGTGACCCATTGGGATGTTCACAACTCATTTGTTTGATGGTATAGTGGGAAGTGTCTCTGCCTGGATGATCTTTAAGGCCCATTCAACCCCAAACCCTTGTAAGATTCTGCAGTTTTTTGTCGAAGGTTGAAACGGGGAGGATCTGTCAGGTGGGCTTTCTTCCCTTTTGCCTTTTTTTTTTTTTTTTCTTTTTCTTTCCAGAATCAGAAGGGCTGGAAAGGTTTTCAGATTGTTTTGATGGCTACACAATGTGATCTATCTGTAGCCTCAGTCCCTGAGGGTGAGCAATGCAGAAAGCAGTTGTAATTTAATACTAAGCTGATGAGAGGTGCATTGATTTTTGCAGCAGGTGAAGATTATGCAAGAGTAGCCTCAAGCATTACTAGTGGAGCAGGGGAGGGAACTGTCTAATTTTTTGCCTGGTGGTGACAGTATAGATTTCTTTCACAAGACTCAGCAAAAATACTGTTCTACAGGCATCATAGCAAGTTGCTTCAGCTTTTGATTTCCAGTTAACATATCTCGACAATTTTGCTGGATCTGGGCCTTCCTTTTCCTAGGGACTAAGCATGTCTATTTGCTCTTGTTTTTGAGAAGGAGAGGAGAGGGAAAGGTAGGGTTTTTTTATTTTAGTTCACTGCAGGCACCTAGTGAATATTTTATTTTCCCTTCCACATTTGGTACACTATCAGGAAAGAAGAAACTCGTCTTGCCCATGAAATGTCAACATTTTATTTGCAGAAAAGTTGGATTGCGGATGTTAGGGAGAAGAGGGAAGGCAAGGGGACTAGGCACATTCCTTGTGGTAGCTTTTCAACTCCATTCATGTTAAAGTTAAGCTCTTTCCCAAACTACCCCTCCTGCAGAACGTATTGTGGAAAATAGTGGGGAATTTGGGCTCGTGTTTCCATTTATGACTCAGCAAAGTTAGCAGACTGTTTTAAATTACTGGAGCAGCTTTGATGTGATTTCCTGTGCGTGAAAAGCAGAGGAAGCCAAACCTATTACGTTACTCCTTACTAGGCAGTGTAACATAAAAGGTGCCTGTTCCAGTGGGATAATATATCAACCCCATTTGCTTTGTTACATGGACGTGGGAATGGCAGGGAATGGCAGAGACAATTCTTTATATCCTACCTAACAGAGCTCTGGGCCGAGCAGTACTTACAGGTGCTGCAGAAAAATAAAGTTTCCCTTCATCTAGGCCAGGGAGGCAGCTGGTGGTGTTCAAGTGCACCATCAGGTAAAACTGGCAGCACTGCAGAGGCTCCTGAGCTGGTGGGACTGACTCAAAGACCTTGGGCTGGCACTGGCCCTGCTCCAAGTGCTTTGTTCTCTAAAGGTGCCCTGATGGGGACTTACCCTCCCGCTCTGGAACAGGTGATGCTGTAGGAGAGCGGGGCCGGTGCTGCTCCAGAGGAGGAGGGCTGTGCCCCCGGGGCCGTGTCTCGGTTCCCGCTGGCTCTGGCGGGCCGGGATGCGCTCGGTCGCTGCGGGCAGGGCTCGGGCATCGCCCTGCAGCTGGCTGTGCCCTGCCCGGTCCTCAGTGGAGCACACCACACCGGCTGCTGGGCTCTGCCCACTTCACCAGGCTGCTCTCCCTCTTAGCGGTCCTTTCCCCGAGCAGACTGAGGGGCTCAGTGTCAGCAGTTTGCTTTTTTTTAAAAAAAAGATAAATATCTACTGAGTGAGACACTAATACCGCAGGGTCCAGATTCCTTCGCCTCTCCTCCTCTATGCTCCATTTTGTCAGTATCCAAGCATCCATGGGAGAGACGTATTATAACTCTGCCGAAATCAAAATCCGGTACGCAAAGACATCACAAGTAATGTTATCCCTGAAGAAGGCTCCTCTCCTTTTTTTCCCTTCGGCTCTTTGGAGGAAAACGCCGCTCTCGTGGCTCCAGCCGGCTGTCTCTGCCCGTAAACCTCGTTGTTTGCCGCTGTGAATCAGGATGCGCAGGGAAGAATTTCGGTAGCGGAGGGAAGCCGGCAGTTGGGCGTCTGTTAATAGCCTGAAAGTAACTAATGAGGATGTGCAGCCGGAGCGATTGATTGAAGAGCTGCAGTCCTGTGCTGCTGCATGGCTCGCTCCCCGCCAGCCCCGCCGAGGGAGGGCGGACCGAGACACCCGGCGTTCCCTCCCGTGCGAGTCACGGAGCCAGCGATGGAAGTTTGAGCTGCATCTGCCTCTCGAGAGGAGAACGGCAGGAGTCAAAATGTCACTGCCTGGAGTCACGGCGTGCTCCTTTTCTTTAAGGTTCAGAAGATAACAATGGACTTTCTGCTAGGAAGTGATTTTTTCCCTCCCCGTTTCGGGGGGTGTTTTGTGAAGCTGGATTCCTTAAAGTCTGGCAATTGAGCTGGAGATGGGCAGCACTTGTGATAAAGGTATCTGTATGCATACATATGCATATCGAGCTCTATATAAAAATGCATATATGTGTGTTTGTGGAGAGATTTTTAATGCTGTGTGTACTTTATTATGCTATTATTCCAGGATTTGTACTAGTCAAAGACATCAGTGCAGCTTTTATGAATATTCGTGCTCGTCAGATCAGTCTGCATGGATTTAAGATGCCAAAGTCATATCTTAGTAAGGTCATACTGCCAGAACGAGGAGAAGTTGACCTATTTTTTTTTTTTTATCTGCAGAGATATATATGTCATGTTACCTAGGCACTTGTAAGTCTTCTGCTGGTTGCATGCTTTGAGCAAGTAGTGAGATCATACATGACCAAACTTTGACCTTTGCCAAATTACATTCAGCTGGGACTAAAACTGAGCTTCCCTGGGTCTTGATTGTAGCTATTTGTTAATTACTGCACTGCTTATGTAAAAAAATTAAATCTAAAAAAAAAATAGATTGAAGTTCTCTGGATACGGTCTCTCAAACAGTAACAAAACATTAAGTATGTCCAGGTATGGATCTTTACTAGCACTTTTTAATTTTAATCTCCCACAGTTAAGTCAGATTCACAACCTTGAATCTGCCAGTGAAAATGCCGTTGTAGGTTAGTAAGTGAAAAAGATACAGGTAAATGGGTGGGTTAATTCAGCAGTTTAGTAATGCACTCAAAACTTTCCTGAGGCTTCTGTCCTACTGAGCTCAAAGCCTGGCTATTCCCCACCCCCAGGCACCCATTCACCACCTTCTCCTTCTCTTCCTCAGAGGTCCCAGCAGAGAGATCTCCTCGCAGACGGAGCATCTCGGGGACCAGCACCTCTGAGAAAACCAACTCCATGGATGTTCCGAACACTTCTCCTTTCAGAGTACCAGTAAGTGCGCCTTCCCTGCAAAGGGGCATTTGTCTCATTGGATGGGAGGAGGAGATGAAAATATCACAATGTACAGCCAGGCTGGGGGAGCCTGGGGGCAAAGGAAGATTTGGTTGATATTTCCAATTGACCAAGAGGTTTTGCTCTAAAGTGTCATATATTATCAATAAGGTTCCTGGTGGATCCCCAAGTCGCTCCTTTTCATTGCCTTGATCTAAAAGTTGCAGATAGAGAAACATCAGTGTTAATGTGGGCAGCGACCTATATAAATACTTTTGAAGTCACCTCCAGGGATTGCATTCCATATTCAATCTTGACAAGGAAACAAGTTCCTTTAGGTTGGTGATAGCATGTTATTTACCATGCCAATGAAGTACATGGAAAATTGATATGGTTTTATAGTTTATTCAGGAGTCGATGAGATTTCTGCAGGTGTGTTAATTCCTCTTTAGGTCTTCCTGAGTTTGGTTGGCTGTGAGTTTGCATGAGAGTTGTTCAGCTGCAGCCTGGATTTTGCTTGGGTCAGTCTTTGGTCAGTGTGTCCAGGAGCACAAAGGCATTTCTATTATTAGACTGAGGACAAATGCTTCAAGTTAAAATGAGGTGCCCAGTAATATTTAACAATATTTGTTCATGTTTTAAAATGTCTAACTTGAACATTGCGAACATTTCCATTGCTCTCCTTTACTTTCAGCAAGTAATCTGCCTACTTCAAAATAAATCTTGCATGGTGTCATTTTAAAAATAAAATTTAAAAAGAGCCAAAAGATTTAATGAGAGTTACTTTAATTATTCAATGATTAAGGTTGGGCAGAGTGTATAGGATACACAGTGTTTAAAGCAACCTGTGAATTTATGGTGTATTGGAATGCAGAAAGGAACCAAGGAAGCAGTGAATACACTGGGTATCCTCACTGGGCCCTTTTCAGAGTCATAGAATAATACAGATTGGAATGGACTAGACAATCTCCAGAGGTGCTTTCCCACCTGAGCTATTCTGTCTTCTGTGAACAATCCTCTGTCACTTCAGAGATCTGTTTTCTGGATGATACTTGGGGAAAAAAAGGGGCTTGTCTAGTTGTATGTGAAGCTGATACAAGAATATTCTGTTATGTCAAGTTCTGAGATTTTGATACTGAGTCCATGATCCACAGAGTTCCAGGAAGATTTCTGAACTCTGAGAACCTTCAAAAGTCTTATCCATGTCTTCATTTATAAGAAATTCTGTTTTCTTTGCCTTCATCTATAAGTAATAGTGCAAGCCTTTAGATGTATACATCTAGTATTGCATTGTAGTAGCCTGCAGTCTGACAACTGCAAGCTGTGTGTCAGAAGTGTTTGATGGCTATCTGTAGTGTATACTTTATATGCCTCTGTTTCTCCTCATTTTGGTACCATTCCTTTCAATGATGATCTTATCTCTTAAGTAATGTTTTAATGGTGCTCTCATTCTTCTCTAATAGTGCTCTGATACTTCTTAGTTCCTGCTCCCTTTCAAAACAAGAACCCTGCAGAATGTTTCTCATTTTCCCTGGTGGTGTGTTGGGCTTTTAGGACTCTGGCAAATAGGCTCAAGAAGCAGTACCTGGCTGCTTTTCTTGGGCATAAACCAGCAGAGGGCTAGAAGCTATTTGTGCCATGTGGAGCTGGATTCTGCTGCTTTGTCTGCCTGACCACCTGTACACCCAGGAGCATAATGCACCCTCCTGTCCTCCTCATGGGGACAAGGCTTCTGGCTTTGGAGATTGTGTTCTGAGTAACCCATTTATACCCTGTTACTCCTAAGAGGGGGCTGAGATCACCGTGTTTTAAAATGTGGAAGCCTTTGAGCTGCTTGTAAGAGCAATCTGCAGTTAGAAGTCAGCTTGCTTAACAATACAGATGAGCTCAAGCCAAAACTGCTGAAACCAAACACACTGTTAACTTGGTAGATTGGCACACATCTAATAGGTGGCTGAGAAGATGGGGAGGAATCATGTTCCTCCCTTTGACTGATAATAAGAATTTCCCAGCTCTCAGAAGGAGGAAAGGTGACTTGGTCACCTCATGAAAGTCTCAGTCTTGGATCAGTGATCTGAGAAGAGCTGCAAGTGAAGGATGCAAAAGGTGCCTGTAATGGCTTCAAATTTGTGTCTGTGAGGTTGTCCCTGTTTGGCAGAGATTTATTCCACATATAAAGGAGATTAATAGTAAGAGAACTTGCTTTTTTGTTTTTCCAGGCTTTGTCACCTACAGTGCAGGTTGTAGGGCTACAGGCAGCTGCAGCATAGTGCTGTCTCAGTTATTCTTCCCATGGCCCTGACTCTGTGCCATACCTCATCTCCTCACTGCTTGGATTTCTAACAGAAAGCAGCTTAAGGCAGGGGACAGCTTAACCTTCTTCCATCCTGATGGAAAATTATGCTGAGACTTTCATAATAAGTTGCTTTTACAGCTTTTTAAGTTTGTCTCTCAGAACAGCTATTTAAAAGCTGTCTTCTCAATAGGACAGTAGCTTCCAGCATGCTCTGTGCAGGTTTTTTCCTTTCAAGCACAGGCAGTGGTACTCACTCAGAACAAGGCATCTGTTTTTTTAATACTGCTAATTGGCATTGCTTTAGCATCTGGAATTTTGATTCATAACAGCATAATTGCCTTAAAGCAAATATCTCCTTGACAATGCATTTTTTAAGTAGTCTTTTCAGTGGCAGTGGTCAATGAAGGATTTATTTTTAAGGGCAGATGTGTAAAGTTTGGGAAATTTGCCTTTTTACCTTCTGCATGGGCACTGAAGGAAAAGATGTATGTTTAAATTTACTAGTGTGTAAAAAGCAGGATTTCAGTAGTTATGCTCTTTCCTAGGATGAACCACATGGACCAGCACGTCCCACATGTTTGTGAGGATGGTGAGGCCCTGGCACAGGGTGCCCAGAAAAGCTGTGGATGCCCCATCCCTGGCAGTGTCCAAGGCCAGGCTGGATGGGGCTTGGAGCAACCTGGGACAGTGGAAGGTGTCCCTGCCCATGGCAGGGGGTTGGCATGAGATGATGTTTAAGGTCCCTCCCAAGCCAAACCATTCTAAAATTCCATTATTTGTTCTGGTTACCTCCCAGCAAAGGAAGTAAAGGGGATTCTGCAAATGTTGACACTGCACAACACATACAGAGAGAAGAGCTCTTGGTGTTTGTCCTTTCTTTTTCCTCCCCATTGCCCAAAGTTTTCTTGCCTGCACTTGAAACAGTCTCCATCTAAGTTCAGCTGTGTACATTGATGTTTGATGATTTCCAGGTGTGTCAGGAAGAAATCCTGAGAGAGAAGGGAAGGGCACAAAAGGTAGGAAAATGGAGACGAGGAAAAGTGTCTTCTCCCATACAGACAGATGTGTGCTGTTTATGGATACATCTACAGGAAAAGTCACATTTTTAATAGTGGACATTATTTGAGTGAAGAGAACAGGGAGGCAGAGGGAGCTGGCTCCAAGTAGGCACAGTGACGCATAGGTGGGCGAGGAAGCAGCTTTTCCCTTCCCACACACACCATGTCCTGGCAGCGCCTCGGTCTCCGTGCATCCCGTTCCCTGCTGTGGCACTGTGGAGCCCCAGCAGCACTGCTGCTGCCTGACACATTCCCTCATGGCTCTGCTCTTGGGATTGGGTAAATGTGGGACCAGCCACGTCCTCAGGCCTCCTGCAGCGGCAGGATGGAGAGGAACCTCTGAACTCACCCTTCAGACTCTCATTGGGCTCTCCAGTTTTGGCTCGGAGTTGTTATTACAAATAATATGATTCATCCGTGTCTGCTGCCTAATGGGGAAAGAAAGATGAGAAAGAGGCAAAGGAACAAGTGCAAATGAGACAGGAAAGCCAGAGCGCAGTCTTTGAAGTAAATAAAATGATTTTTATAGGAACCCTGATGTAGATATTTGCAGATTGCCTTCCTTGGTTTGTTTCTGGCCGAGGGTATAATTGGATCTATAGAAGTGCTGTCTGCCTCTTTGCTCTTTAAGAGTACAGCTAAATGGAACAGAAGACAATGCAGCCAGCTCGAGTGAAGGTCACAGCTTGATGAGATCTCGTGGCTGCCCAGCCTCATCTTTTATGCAGTCAGCAAGATTGTTGCTTCTCCAGAGCTCTGCTCTGCTCCCGCCGTGCTGCCAGGGTAGGACAGTCTGAGCTGTGCTGTCCGTGTGACCCCGTGGCATACAAATGTGTATTTTTAATTCTGCCTCAGCACCAATGCAGAGATGGAATTGTTGATTTGCATAAGTGTGAGGCACCACAGCATCGCCCGTGAAAAACGCGGTGCTTAAATCTGTCCCCTCAATAGAAATTCACATTTTTCCTTCCACTTTCTGCTCTTTACTTCCTGTGACATGTTTGTTTGAGTCTGCTCTAGGTTTTATCACTTGTCTGTGCTGTGATGGCTTAGATATGCTGGCTTTTCCGTGAATTCTTTGTCAGAAAGCATAAATGGGTGACTGACAATCTCCAGGATGCTCATCATGCTTTCATCCGTACCTTTATTCTGGGATAGTGCCATTCATAGGCTCTATAACCTTCACAATGTCTTGCTGCCACAGCAGATTTGTTCATTACATCCAACTTCAGTGTTGCATCAGGTGATGGGGATATCCATGCTCTGATGCTGTCTGGTGGACCTCACCAGCAGGAATGTTACTCTCATGTTTGGTGTAAACCTGACTTTATCCAATTCCTTTTATTCCTTAGTTAATGTAGGGGAGCTATGAGCATACACAGCTTTAAACACTGCTCACATTCCAGCTGTCCTTGCTTAGTAGTATTTAAATATGCACCGACTCATTTTAATCTTCACCTCCAAATCATGACTTAGTCAAGTTATGCAAAGTTTAATTAATGCATCCTCTGCAAATGAGTCCTTCTGGCCCTTTCATCATTTTTCTTGCTCTTGTGTTTTTAATTCCCTTCAACTGATTCTCCAAGTTCTGGTACCAAAGTTCACAGGAATGTGTGTTGCCAGTTTCTAATTGCTCTTAACCCTTTGTGTTATTTCTCTGTCCTCCCTGGCCCTCGCTTCACCTCTTAATTTAATATAGCTCAGTGTAATTAATGTGCTGTTTGACTTTTCTTCCGGATGATGAACAAGGATGTTAAGCAGAAGCAGTCAGGCCACTATCCCCACCATATCCCATTGGACCCTTCCTTCTACCTTGATACCTTATCACTTGTTGTAATTACTCTTTTCAGATATTCCTGCAGCCATTCCTCAGGTTTATGTTACGAGTTTTAACAAAGGTCATTTTTAATAATTTTTTTTGTAATTAGCGTGTGTGCTGCATTATCAAAAGGAGTTCTGAACTGTTGGGCTGCTTAGTGGCTGCATGCCAGGGTCAGGAAATCATTGCCTGCCCTTCCTGACAGGTTCAGGTGACCTGTTTCTTATCATGTTAATTTTTAATCACCGTTCTTTCGTTGTTCTCCAGACAGACATTTTACCTTTATTCCTTAATTCCTGGATTGGGGCTTTTAAGGATGCTCCTTCCATCTGCTGTTCCTGCTGTGGGCAGTTCCCACAAGGGCAGCCAGGTGCTGCTCCCAGTTGTGTCCATGCTAAACACCTTGCTAAACTAGGATCTGAAAAGCTGATGTGGCCCTCTTGGCTATCAGGTAGCTCTTGCTTCTTCATGAATTTTTCAGTAGAATTCCCAGTGCCTTGGAAATTCGATTCCTGCAGGACTTTTTTGGCTGCACATCATGCAGAGTGCACAAAATCTTACCATGCATTATATTAACAGGTGTATCATCAGTGTACCCTTGTTACTACAGTATTCTCTGCATTTCCTTGGGTTTCTTATTACTGTTCCTAAACTTGTTCCTCCTATTCTGTATCCCTCCTGTGGCTGTGGACCATCTTTCATTGGAAAGTTGAAATTGTTATCTGGCCAAATCTGCAGTGCTGTCCCATCAGGGGAAAAATATCTTTCCTGATCCTTGCTGTTGATCAGCTTGTGTCCTGAAGCATGATTATTGCTCACTCTTGTTATTTTTAAACCTGACTAATGCAGCTACATATGTTATTCTTCCTTATATAAACACATAATCCTTTTTTAATCTTGCTGAAAAAATTCGTCTGTATAATATCTTGTGGTGGTGAATTGGATGGGCTCATTTGTGGATAGCATTAGGAAAGGTCTCCTGACAATCAGTGAAACGTGCTGCCTCTCATGTTAAATTGCCCTTTGGTGTTCTTATGTAACAGGGTGCATGAGGAGCTTAGGTAATTTCCATTCTATTTGTTTTATACATCTATAATCCTGTCTTGCCTTTGTTCCTAAAATAAATAGTTGGTCTTTAAAACATATCATTTGTAAATCCCCCTCTTGTCTGCCTTTAATCAGTTTATACTTCTGGAGTTCTGTTTTGTTCTAGCTTTCTTGCTGAGATGAGAAAATCAGAAGAGTGATGCATTAGTGTGAAAGCTACAGCAGATTTACATAACACCACTCTGTTTTTATTGGGCTTTATCCTCTGTTTGTACATCCAAACATGCTTTTTACTGTTTTGTGCCTGTGCACAAGCCACCTCCTCAGTGACGTAGTGCCAGGTTTTTTGATGAATAGATGGTGGAACATGGCTGTTGTAAATCCCTGTGTTGTTCTGTTTATTACCTCCAAGGTGTATCTAGGGTTGTTTTCATCTGCTTTTCCACTGTGTGAGTGATTGAGAGACTTTTCAAGGGGAGTCACTGCTAATATTTTAATGCTGAGTGTCACTGGGCTCATAAAGCAAACTTCACCTCCATGCTAGTTAAATTTGGCCTTCTGCCGTTCTGCAAGGAATAGTAAACTTCACCATTTTGCTGCTCATTCCTGGAATATCCTTCTAGTTTGATCTTTGCATTTTACCACCTGGCAATCTTCCCCTGCTTCTTTGCCTCCCATAGCTTTACAACATTACTGGCACAGGACAGTGTTTTCACTTGGCTGTGACACTATTTTTTTTCCTTGATAGCTGCTTGTGAACAGCTTAAGGAATAAAATGCTTCATGTCCTCACTACGCATGTTTGTGGGGAGGCACTTCTGCTGTCATCCACAGTCACTTGAGGGTTATCTTTGTACCCATCCTGTCCTTCCCCTCAGAGAAGATGAGTCTCATCTCTCTGTAAATGAAGTTCCCCACCTGGTGTTATTAATAATGCATTGGCGCTCCTCATCGAGAATTACAGATGTTCACGATGCCTTGAAAGGCTCAAATGCAGTGTGTTTGTCCCCAGAAAGAGCTAATGTAGGTAACAGCACTTTGTGTAAGATGGACCTTTTTTGTTGCCCATTTTACCCTAATACCATTGCATTTTATCATGGTTTGTGTTATGCTTTATATACAGTTTCATTTGTTCATGGCTGAATTAACCTTTCCCTTTCAAAACAGCCAAGACAATCATTATTTATTATGCATGGGCTGCTCTCCCTGGAGTGAAGAATCATCATGTCCATAGGGAGCAGCAGTTCAGGAGTGGAGCAGCTTGTACTTGGGCTGTCTTTATATTTGTTCGACAGTTCCTGTGCTGCTCTGCTCAGCTTAAGGACAAACAACCAGTTGGCATCTTTGGCACAAAGTGAGTTTTTCCTAAAGCCAAAACTGCCCTCAACAACCACCACCCCTGGGTTGGAAATATGTGGAGGTGAGAGTTTCTGTGCTCACCCTGTGCAGCGATGAGGGGAAGTTTCCAACAGCCTGCTGAATTATCCCTTCTCCTGTGGAGATTGCTTCTTGGCAGAGCTGGAGAGTCGAGTAGCTTAACTTCCAAATGAGATGAATAGAATTCTCAGTGGGATTGAATTATTTTTAGATGTTGTTATCATTGGGTTTTCTTAGGCCAGTGTTTGATGCTTTTGGAGGAGATGACAAACCTGTCCTGGCCTATTTCTGATTGCATGTGTGGTTGTGCACCATCGCTCTCTCCCCACCTCTCTCTTCCATCCTTGTTCTCCTAAACCTGTCATTCTGAGGGCAGCTTGTGAAGTGTGAACCTCAAATCTGTCTCTTTTCAAATTTCATCCTAGCTACTTTATCCTACCACAGATTTTGTACTTTTTTGATTAAGAACATAATCTCGCTAATTCAGGCAGTTTGGGTAATAATTTACATCCTTTATCTGAGGGTATTTGTTTAAGCAGTAAAATTCCCACTGTTTTTTAAGAAGCTCCATGATGATTCTTAAAGCTCAGACACTCCATTACATTTAGGTATAACAAGCAAACAAGAGTCAGTTTTGTGTTGAAGTAAGTATTTAGGAGAAATGCCTAGACAATAAGAAAAGCAGTAAAAGTGTTTTTGTCTTTTTAATGGTGCAAGCTGCTTTATAAACATTGGCAAGGACTTCTTGGCTATAGGAGTAAAAGGAAATAAAACTTTCAGTTAGGTGGTATTGCTGCAGATAGAAGTTTATTTTTCATCACTACAATTTTTTTTATATCTGCGTTTGGTATTTAAAAGCATTTCCTTTGGCAAATGGAAGTCAAAAAACTCTGCTCAGTTCTGGCACGTGTCAATTTTTCATGCTGCTCCCAGGTTGTCCATCTGTAAGCACTGGCCCTGCGTGAACTGCCAGCACAGAGCAAATACTGCAAATGTTCTCAACTCTTTCCAGGATGACCAATAAGCACACCCTTTGTTTGAATAAATTTTTCTCTTTAAATACTTTCTTGCCCTGTTTGTTTGTTTCAGAGCGTTTTTTTGTATAATCAGTTCTGGATAGCCTTATTCAACCCCAGCTAGGACATTTGTTTCATTGGGGTATAGATTATGTTCAATTAAACCAAGAACATGTTCCATGTTAAAGCAGTACCAATTTAAAGCTGTACATGCAAACAAAAATGAATATTCAAGGTTCTTCTCTGAGTGAGATTTGGAATTATTCGGTATAAATACTTCTGGACCCCTGCTGAATTGGGTCAGCTTTGTCTTACTTGCCCTTAAGGAGAAAAAGGCATGTTATTTCATGTTTGCAATTTGAGTAGACTGAAAGGTACTGGACTGAAGCCAGGGTCCACCAGATCTTAATCCCTGGCTGGGTTTGTTGCCTTTTATGCTAAGAGGTCAGAATATACAAAAGTGCCTTTGAAAATGCTGTACATCCTCTACTTGAGTTCCAGCAATGGCCTCAAGAGAAGCCCAGGAGCATCTATTGATTACAGGGTTTTTTCAAAGGCACTTTTTCACTACCACGATCAAGAAAAGTGCAGCATCATGGGCAAAGTGTGAGTGGCACACACAGCTAAAAGCACTTCTTCCCTTTTAACAGTACCTTTTCCCCCAGCACATTGTATACATTTGTGGGGTTGGTTTTTAGTGGATTTTTGTGTGGTTTTTTGGGTTTTTTTTAATGGTTTTTAGGGTTTGGTTTTTTTTTTGGGGGGGGTGGGGATTGCTTTTGTTGGTTTTATTTCATTTGATTTTTTTTGGTTTGATTTGGGTTTTTTTTCATTTTCTGGAGGGTTTTTTGTTTGAGTTTTTGGGAGATTTTTGTTGTTGTTGTTGGGTTTTTTTTTTTTTTTTTTTTTTTTTTTTTTTTTTTTTTTTCCAATATTTAGATATCAGGCCTTTTCTTTTCCACTTTATCAGGAAAATGTAGCAGCTTTCACCCCTGAGGAGCTTCTGGCTGGCAAGCCTCAGAAACTGAAGGGCAATCTTAAATGTAGCACTGCCTTCAGATGCAGAAAGCAGGTTCCCCTTC
Source organism: Sylvia atricapilla (assembly GCF_009819655.1). Classification (NCBI taxonomy): domain Eukaryota; kingdom Metazoa; phylum Chordata; class Aves; order Passeriformes; family Sylviidae; genus Sylvia; species Sylvia atricapilla. The sequence goes on from NC_089148.1 coordinate 8,636,601, forward strand.
CTTTGTTCCCTCTGTCTCCAGAGGTTTTCAGGATTTGGCTAGACCTAGACCAAGTCAGAATTAGGCTGACCTAGTGTTGGCAGCACCTCCCCATCAAGCAGGAGATGATCCCAGGGGCTCCCTCCAACTAACTTGGCTTTGGGCTGTGATTGTTGGGTGAACAATTGTAGTGTGAAGACAGATTGTTTGAAGATTTATTTTATTTTCAGATCCTAAGCAGATTTTTGAATTGAGCTTTGCTTCTTACCAACACTGTAACGGATATCTGAAGCCACTGGTGTGTGAAATGCTTTGAAAATTTCTATTCTGGCTAGCCAGACTATTGAAATTATGAATTATTTTAAGATTTAATGTGCTATATCTAATTTTAGAAGGAAAACCCGGCTGCAATTGAAGCTCATAATATAAGACCTCTGTACTTTAAAGCTCATTGAAAATTAAAAACATGGCATGTGGAGGGGAAGTAGGATCAAATAGTGATATTGAAGATTGCTCCTTTTGAAATGATAATTGTGGGGTTTGGGTCTCTTGTATAATAGTTGGAATCCGTTGAAGTGCCCCAGTAATGTGAGTAGTGCTAATTATTGCAATTGGAGGCTCTCACCTCCTGGAGCTGTCACTGACAATCCAGCCCTGCCTCTCTCCCTGCTCAGAGGAATCCCAGTCCAGCCTGTCCCGTGACTGGCATCAAACCTCTGTGTTTGGGCTCAGCGACAGTGCATTGAGTGATTCATTACTGGCATCAGTTTCCCCTGTTTCACTTCTGCAACTTCACATTTTAGGGCTTCTTCAGCAAGCGCCTGAAAGGATCCATCAAGAGGACGAAGAGTCAATCCAAACTGGACAGGAATATCAGCTTCCGGCTGCCCTCCCCCAACAGCTCCGAGGACAGGTGAGGTGTGATGTGTCCACAGAGCTGACACTCAGCATGGGACTGCACTCAGGGGAGGAGAGCCAGGGACGGGATTTATTGTCCAGCTGGCACGAGGAGGGGTTGTGGGGCTGCCTTTGGCACGTCAGAAGTTCAGTGTGCAGTGTGCTGCTGGTACAGGATGGAAAACTGCTGCTCTTCGCTGCTGTCTAAAAGCTGAGGTTAAGCAGATGGACTCCAGGACCTCTTCCTGCTTCTGTTTTTCCAATTCCATGATACGAAACCGTGGGATGGATCAGCTGGAGAGAAATTTGCCTTGCTGCAGCATGCAGTGCTTGCCTGCAGGCCGGTGCTGTGGTGAGATGAGGAGTTGTGTTGGTGCGAGCAGGGTGGTTCTGCCAGCACTGGCACAGCCCAGAGGTGTGCAGTGCAGTTCAGGCACACTGAGGAGCCTTGCAGTGTTGGTGTTTTGGCTGTTGCAGTGTTACCATAAGGAACAGATGGTCTGTTTTTCAGAAAACTAGAAAACTCAGTAATTTCTGACCATCTTAGTGCTCCATTTGGTATATCTTTGCTTTTTTAGATTTCGGCTGGAGATCCAGGCTGGCAATGGACTGTATATGAGGCAAGCAAAGGCTCTTACACACAGTGTTTCCTAACTATTTGCAAAACCTCTTGACTGTTTTTATTAAACATGTTCTATGTCACATTCCACAGTAGCCCAGCAGGAGAAGTAGATAGAGTGAAAAATAAGTTGGCCTGTACTTGAGGCCACAGCAGGCTTCTGTGGCTTGACATTGTTCAGCGCATTTTCCCTGCTCCTTTGGCTGAGCTGAATTCATTAGTTGTATCTGTCATGCTGTGCTGCTTCAATCAATGGTGCTGCCTTCTCCATTTGAAAGGCAGACCATAAAATCACAGAGATAGCATGGCTGTGGATGTTGGAGGTCTGTTAACATCAGGAGTTACAGAAAAGCCTGCTGCTTACCAGATGTGGCTAACCATCTAGATGGCCTTGCTCCTGTAGTCCACCCAGGCTGCCCTGATGCAAGTCTTCCTATAAATCTCTTTTCAAGGTGTTGCAATGTGGCTATAAAAGCAACTCAGTGAGCATAAGCACCTTAAATAATACCACCAGATAATCAAGTACCTGTTATTTTTACCGTTGTTTGAAACCAGCTTTGATTGAATTTTTGTAATGCGAAAATTTCTTTGCCATAAATAATCTGGTTGTCTTTCCTGAGCTTGGTACTTCATGCTGGATACTTGCTTTTGTAGTGTCAGGGAAGCACTGTTGTTTTGGGAAAGATAATAAATGTAGCAATAATTATTTCCTACAGCTTTGGTTTAAGACGTGATGTTAAACACAGCAAAACTGCCTTCTCATAAAAAGCAGACCCCCTTCTACTCTTGCCATTGCGGGCACAAATTTTCTACTGGACTCAAATGAAATGTGAATTTTTCTCTGATGGCCTGAAAGCACGGAAGCATAAAATCCAGGTACATGATCACATGGTGGCATTATTGAACACAGAGCTGACTCTAAATTCATGAGAAGGGATTGCCACTCTCTCACCTTCTGTTCTCCCCACATTCTGTATGAGCCTCTGTAGCAGAAAGAACTTTCCTGTCCTGCCCTGGTGAGTCAGCCCTTTCCCATTTCAAGCAGGTGATTCTAGGTGATGTCATGGTGTTCCAGGGCCGGGTTGACTGATAGCATCTCCCTTTCTTTGCTCTGACAAACACAAGAGCTCTGCCTTCAAAGAAGGTATTTTACAGCTTTATGAATTAAAACCCCACATGGATTAGAAGGAAATAGAGGCTGCTGTCATACTGCCTTTTCATGCGTTTGGGATGTTTGGGACCTGTCAAGAAAGTGGAGATTATATAGATAAATACCTTTAAAATTCTGGTTTAAGGAAGATTAGTTATCCTGATGCACATCAAGATCTGTAACATTGCATGCCATGGTGACAGAGGATGGATGCTGTCTGTTCACAGTTGATTTGAACAGAAAGGAGTCAGGAGTGCTGTAGGGAGCAGGGATGGAGATGCGTTGCAGAATTTTTTGTAATCAGATTTTCCGTTTCAGCAGAAAGCAATTGGTCAATGTACTTTTTCTGGCTTTTAACTTTATTTCAGCGTGTCTGAGTTAGTGAATAGGGAGAGAAGAGACTTCTGGTGCCCCTCTAGAAACATGGATCAGCATCCAGGTGTCCTGTAGAAATAAATAACCTCTCAGTAATTCACATCCCTCCTGTTTCTCAGGCTCAGGTTGTTGGCCAGTGAATACACGTTTGTTGTCTTTACTGCCACTGATGTGGCAGGACTTGGACTGTGCTCCTTTGTGAGGCACAGCAGGTGGGAATGAGGCTCTTCAGTGTGTGGCCAGTGCAGCATCTAACCAGGTTTCCAACAACTCTCACCACGAGGCAACTTGGCACCATGTCACTGTAGCATGTTTCACAGTTTTTCCAGCCTGTTTCCTCCTGCATCCTTTGAGCTTTTCAACTCGCACATTCACCTGTAACGTTTTCTCAGTGTCCATAATCTATAAAACAGGTTAAAAAAAAAAGAAAGAAAGACAAAGAAAGAAAGCATGAGAAAAGACTTAAGGGAAATTTCGTTTGAAAGCAGAGACCAAATTCATATTTCCAATTTGTGGCCAAGAATTTGAGAGCATCTCCAAGAGTCCCAGCAGTTTTGTTTACGGACAGGGAGCAAAGATGATTGCGACTGGCTGCATATGGTCTGGCTGACTGCAGCAAAGCCCTGCAGACAGCTGGGAGGGCTTTGCCCTGTTGGGATTTACTGCCACGTGGGAATCCTCCTGCTCTGCTCAAAGTCATTTTGTGGCATTATGAGGCAGTCGCAGCGGGGCCGGGGATGGGCTCTGGCAGGGCCCAGGGAAGCAGGTAGCCATGGCTCTGGGCTTCATGGTCAAACGCTATCACTCCTCCAGCCACAGCTTCTTCTACTTTCGGTGAGTTCCTGCTCCTCCCTCCTTGCCTCTTTGCAGTCAGAAAATAGCACAGGTTGTGTAAATAATGCAAGTAAAACCTGCCGTGCTTTTTCAGGTCCATTCTAATTTGATGCCGCTTTTCAAAGAAAAAAAGGGTGGGGGATTTTTACCCTGATTTAGCTGTCAGGATAGAAATCTGTGTTACACAATGCATTATTAAGGCTTGACTCACTCCCAGCTTGCATTCATTCGGCATATCTGTTGCTATCAGCACACTGGAGTGTGGGGAAAGGGGAGGAGTGGTTCGTTTCTGGAGGGACGTCTCACTCCTGATTTGGTGAACATATTTATTTCAGCGGTTGTTTGGTTTTTCACTGAAAACCGAACAAGACCCCAGTGTTTGTCACAAACCTTCTCCTTGGTGCAGGGCTGCTCTCTCTCACATGCAAGCTCACTTGACCCCTTTATAAATACATATTTCTTAATGGCTGATGCTTCTCTGCAAAGCCCAGGCTCCTCCATGTAGCATTCACCTTGAATTTCACAGGGAAATGAAACTGAATCAATTAAGCATTTCTGGTCCATCAAAACAGACCAGTTGGAAACGTTAATAGCAGAGAGCACAGGAGAGGAGAACTCTCCTGCTGTGAAATTCAGCAGCCTGCTTGGCTGAACCCTGAGAGGTGTCTGTTAGACAAGCTGTGATCCGCAGGGAGAGCGGGCAGGCAGGGAAGGGCTCTGCAAATCCAGGAATCAAACAGTGAGGCTTTGGGTAGCACCTTGCCAGAAAAGACCAGAATCTCAGTGGAAGACTAGAACGATATACTCAGAAAAACCCAGTGTTTAATCGCACCTGAGTGTAACTTGCAGATAAATAAGTTAGCCTGAGTTTCTGATTTAAAAAAAAAAAAATTAATAATAAAACTGGTTAGACTTGTAGAATTGTTGACCAAGTAATAGGATGTTCAGATAATTGGCAGCTGGAAAATGAAGAGGGGTGTGGTGCCTACGAAACGAGCATTTGGACAGAGAAAAACCTGGTGCTGCAGCACGGGCAGAGCACGGGTGAGCTGCAGGTGATGCTGGAGACGGTAGGGTCCCCTTCCACAGGGCTGGGAGCTGGGATGACAGCAGAGAGTTCACTGCATTACAGTCCAGGCTCTCTCCTGTGGCTTTGCAGAGTGGCTAAGCATTGAATTCGACTTTCTGCTCTCAGGGAGTGTCTCCCGGCACACGGGGATTGCTGGAATTATTTGAAGCGTGCGGATGAACAGCTTTGTGTAAGGCCAACTGGAGGCTTGGCTGTAGCTGGGTGCTTGGGCTGTGTTCTTTCCTTTAACACCACTTTGGTAAAGTAAAGTTCATTCTGAAACCTTTTTTTGGGTTTTTTTAAATTATTTTTTGGATTATTGATGTCCACAGGCTTGTTTTACAAGTAATATAGTGCTCTCCCTGGTACGCTCGGTAATTGGAAGTCTTTTGTGCCTTGTAGGTTGGCTTTTAAATAGGTCAAAATCAGCAGGAGAGCTTCATAACCAGAGCAATTAGGATTTTAACCCTTTATTCTATGTGCCTTATAGACAGTAGAATATAACAGAACTTTGCTACCAGGCTGCTGTGTGCCATGGGCAGCCACTGAAAGGCAGGGGCTTCCAGTTCCCGGCTTACAACCGAGAGTTTCCTGTCATGGAAAATTACTGAATTATGGTGTGCAAGGAGAGAGGGTCAGCTTGGGGCTGGGCCAGCAAAATGGGGTGGTTGGAGAGCTCTTTTTCAGTGGCAGTTGCATGCTGCTGCCAGGTCAGTGGTTTAGGGCATTGTCTGGGCTCTGATTTACAAGGAAATGATGCAGCTCTGAAGACCAGTACTCCAAAACATGTGAAAAGAGGTGAGAAGTTTAAAATGTTCCCTGGCATGCTGCTTCTCTGTCTGCTTTTCCTATGGGAAAGAAATTATGGAGAATGTGTAAAAATTAATTGGTGCTTTGGTAAGTCTCTGAACTCCCATGTAGTTCCTTTACAATCTCTGTTGTTAATAGGCATAGATAGAAAAAGCAACAGGATAAAAAGTTGATCATGGGAGGTTAGTTGTAATTTAAAACAGGATTTGTGTTGTTAATGGAGCTGTTTAACAGAAACAGATTTGTACAAACAACCCTTCCCCCACTTTTTGCATGTGTGATCTTCCTGTTTACAGTAATCTGCTTCCCTGGGATTACCTCTCTGCTGACAGAGTCTGAGCAATACTCATTTTCCCAATAGCTTCCTACCTAATACAGGAAGGACCCTGTTAATCCAGCCCCTTTGCTGGACGCCGGGACGTGAATTAGTGGCATCTATGCCAAAAGGAAGCCAGCAAGCAATTTTCTTTCCTTGTTACAGATTCAGCATATCAGTTGAGGCTTTAAAGCAGCAGAGAAGTATTATTTCTGTATAATTATTGCCTGTATTGATTGGGATGCTGCTGATATAGGCACAAGTCAAAGATTTGCTTTGCAGATCTATCAATAGATGAGATCTATACTGTGGTGCTCACAAATGCATGTGCTTGTGTTTGTAAGTGCATGTGGTTGCATCTAACCAACAGCTTTAGGATGTTCTGATGTTTATGGAAGATAAAGTGCCAACTCTAAGCCACTTAATCACTTTATTGGGCTGTTTTAAATATGGTAACTTCAAAGGATTGCTGGAACAGACTGACATTTGTCTGCCACAGGATCCTAAGCCAACAAAACTACCAGTGCTCCAGCTGCTCTGCAACAAACCCAAACGCTCACAGCCCACTAGTTAGAAGAGCAATGGCGCAGAAGAGATGCTCCTAAAAGGTGTGACTTGCAAGATTGGATGTGCAGGCTTGGAGTTCATCTGCTGTGTGTACCAGAGGCTTTCTTGGAAGATTCCTTGCTTTCTCATGTTGTGTTTAATGTCTGGATCTCATCAAACTCGTAGCAAAGGACAAGGAGGAATTTCTCTGTTTGGGAAGGTCACCTTGGCCACGCCTGCAGAGAGGCCTGCCCTCACCTGCTGCCTCTGCTGGCTGCCAGCCCCCCTAATCTCCTTAGGGAATGCTGTGCCTTGGCAACCCAGGAGCATGTGGGAGCCTCTCCTGGCACCGTGGGGCCCATGGGAGCACAGCTTACAAGGAGGGAGCTTTCCTCACTCTCTCTGTGGCTGCTCTCCTGGCCCCAGCCTATCTGCCTGGCACAGTGTTCCTCCGAAATCTGTAACCTGAGGCTTGAGGAGGAACTCCTCTTGGATTTGTTTGTGCCTTTCTTCCTCTCCGGGCAGGATTTGTTGTCTGGGATGTAGCCCAGAGCAGGAAGTTTGGAGGGAAGGGCTGTGGCATGTGGCACCGCTATGATCTGGGGATGCTCTGCTAAGTGGCTGTACAGTTGTTTTGTGTAGGTCTGCTTGCTTTGTCTTGCTCCACGTGCAGCCTCTGCTTAACTGGAATTCGCAAAACAGCAAAATAACCTTGTTTTTTTTTTTTTAATTTCCTTTTATTAATTATTCCTCTTTCCCTCCTCTTCACCCTCTTTGTGCTCACTCCATGCTTTCCTCCACTGACTGGGAGCTGGCTGCAGGCTCTCAGCATTTTGTAAGGACAGGAATTGCTCAGAGTTTGAGGAAGGGACAGAATCCAAGTGACCTCAGCAGTGCTTTCTTGAGAGGAGAAATTAGAGAGGATTCTGCAGAGATGACATGAAAGTGGCATATTGTGGGATGTTTATTTTAGACTTGCCCTACCTTAACTGCAGCGAGTGTTCAATTATACATGGCTGAGGTTTGGGGTTGCTTTGGTTCAGCTGCTGCTGGAACCTGTTAGAACAAAGCACAGCACAGCCAACGCTCCTGCCAGGGCTGCTGCTTTGCATCTGAAATCAGTGTCTTTGGAATATTCCTCCCATCAAAGGGTTTTGCTGCCTGCACTTAGGTCATTCAATATATTAAATGGGAACAAAGTTCTCCCTTACTGCTTAATAAATCTTATCGTGTGTGAATCTGCTCCAATACCTTTAGAGTTTCATCCTGTACAAAAGAGCAGTCAGGTGAACTCTGCTTGTTGCATTGCTTGTATGCTTTGTGGTACCCAAGGTTTTGTTAAGCAGTCTTTTCCAAATGCTTGGGGTTTTTTGCCTCTGAGTTCCCCTATTGAATTGCTCACAGGTAGGAGGAGTTTGATTTTGCTAAGGATAAAGAATGTGGGGAACTTTTTTTTTTTTTTTTGTATGTGTAAGGGAAGTGTACAAAAACTAATTCTTTTTTAAAATTAGGGAAGCTGTTAGAGGTAGCTATGCTTTTCTAACATCTATAAATAATTTTTTCAACATTTTCCATTTGATACTGAGAACAGAATAAAAGAGGAAATACTATGAGGACAAACACAGGAGCAACTGTCTTTCTGTGAGTGATGTGTAGGGAGCTGATGCCTCTCTGCTTCCACATCTATTCCTTGTGCCCAGCCACATTTATGGACTCATCTTCAGGGATCACTGAACGCAGGGACTTCAATATCTTAACAAAATCTAGACCTGCCAGGTCAACAGCTCCTTCTCTGCTAAGCTGGGGACTCTCTGCTCTTCCTCCTTGTTGGTCAGCTGTGAAGGGTTTGACTGAATTCCTGCCACAGGAAAAACAGGATGTGTCTGCACTTGATGTTTACCTTGAGATGCAAGTTGTGCCTCAGGTGTTTTATGACTCTTGCAGAAGCCTCTAGGGCAGGTGTCGGTTTGGAGGCAGAAGGAGCAGAGGTGAAGCCACATCACCTCTAAATTGGGCACATTTTGCAGTGCTGTTTGACAGCAGAGCTCCCCACTGTGCACAAATGTTGCTTTAAATCATATTGAGAGAGTACAGAAACGCTTAAAACACGTTTGATAATGTCACCGTTGATTGCCAAAAGCTGTGGCATAGTGGAGGGAGGGAAATGTCTTTGAGAAGTGTTCAAGAACTGGTGGGGGCAAAGAGAAAACTGCCTTGATAGAAAAGTCCTGAGAATTTTGGATATTTCAGCTCTGGTGGAGCTCAGGGATTTACAGGACAATCCACTGGAAAGGAGAAGCAGTATGTGTTAGTGAGAAGTTAAAAGAGAAAGAAAGTATCAAAAAATTGGAATTCAAGCTGGAAGAAGCAGCTGAAAAGAAAATGCAAAATGACTGATCTGAGCAATCGTGAAGTGGGAAAGAATTTGACTTCAGTGTAAAGGCTTTGTATGTTAAAAAATCAAGTGTATTTTGAAGGGTCTTCTGCTCTAATGAGTAATCTTCATTCTGCATTGGTAACAGACTTAGGGATCCATGTGCTCTTTGCTGCTAATACACAACACACGTCTGCTAATCTAGCTAGTAATAAGTATTTTCAGTATTACATCTGAAGCTGCCTATGGGCTTTTCTTAAATTTCAGCAGTTCAGTACTGAATTTTTTGCTGTTGTTCTTTCACTGACAAGTTGGCAGCTATAATTTCTAGGTCAGTGGGAATGGACTTCCTAGGCTGGATATTCCCTTGGGAGTCTGGGGTTATTGGCCTAATGTTATTTTCATATGGTTTGCAGACTAATTGTAGAAGTTGCTCTGAATAAGCACCAAGACAAAGCTGCAGCTTTCCCTGGGATCTTGCCAGCTCTTTTTGGTAATTGCAAGGGGAAAAAAGAGACATTTCCTTTCCTCCTTGTCCTACAGACCACGTGAGCTGCCCAAGCTGAAGGAGTCCCGTTCCCATGAGTCTTTACTGAACCAAGCCAGCACCATAGAGACCCTGGACTTTGCAGCAGAAGAAGCAGTTTTTGTCAAACCACTTCACAACAGCATCCTTGGACGAGACTTCTGCTTTGAGGTAGGAAAAGGCTCCAGACAGGCAGCTGCCAGTCCCCCTGAACCCTTGGGGAATGCCTGGACTGGAAAACAGAGCAGCAGCCACTGCTGTGCTGAGGTTTGGGTGGGGGTTGTTGAGACTTTAAAAGTCCTTGAGACTGATGGCATCAGTCAGTGAACAGAGAGAAATCTTCTTCCATTACCGGATCTCCTAATTGGAAAATTTCTTCAGTTTGATAAATATCTAAACATTTGTAGTGTGCATGCAAATGTATGGTTGATACATACAGCAGAATGGGCATGCAATAGTATGTACATTAGCTGTGTGTTCACCCTCTCCAAATTCACCTGAAATTGAATTTAGAAAATTTACTGGAACCAAGAAATGAGTTTTCCAGTCAGAGCCCCTTTCCATTAGCTCAGTGCTCTCCAGCTGCCAAGGGAGAAGCTTCAGTGGCTGTGGACGTGTCCATTGCACAGTGGAGCAGGATCCAAAGATCCCTTTGCTGTTTCAGCAGAGGCTGCAGGCTGTGGCTCCGAGCTCTGCTCCAGAAACCGCGTGTGTAAGCACAGTCCTGCCATCACAGCTGCAGCAGCGGAGCCCTGGGTGTTTGGATGCCGTGTCACCTGTCATGGCAGGGACAGGTCACTCTGTCTTCAGCAGGATTAGTCAGATGTGTTTAAACTTCTGGAACAAAGATCTGTTTACACCCTGGAAAATTCTGGCAGTAAACAAGCATATCAGGCTCTGGTCCCTCAGGATGCATCCAGGAACTGTTCCTGTTTGCTTCAGCCTCCTTCTTCTGGTTGGAAGCACTTTGCAGCTTGCTTAGGCTTGGGGAGTTGGGTGGAAAACACTGGCAACAATTTAGCTCTGAGGCTGTTGCCTCAAACTGCTTTGTAATTGTGAACACAAATGAATGGAAAGAGTAAATGAGGCTTGTCAGGCCACGTAAGAGGGGAAGAAACCAGGGTGGTTCCCTGGTGTGGGAAAGCAGAGCTGTCAGGGCTGGAGCAGGGCGCAGCTCCCTTGGTTTGTTTAGGCTTTTGCTGTCTATATGGACCCCTGGAAATATTCTGTATTTACTGAAGTCATCGTGTCCAGTGTGTTTTGCCTTACGTTAGTGCATTGTCTGGTCTGTCTGTCTTCACACAGTCAGTAACAAAATCATCTGCCCCTGGGCCTTAGCAGGGAAATCAGCAAGCTTTAATAGCCGCAGATCAATTAACAACTCTTTTAAAAAAGAATCGATTTACTGTCTGATTAAAGCTTTGTTTAAGTTTTTAAGAGGAGCCTCTGGTGCTCTTAATTTTATATAAATTCTTCAGTTTCTCCAGCTTTATATAACCTCAAACTTGTTTTGCTCCCTGTGTTTTGTGGGGCTTTTATCCTCTCTGCCTTCTAGGGTGCTGTGTTTTTACCTCCCTTTTTCATATTTACTTTGTTTCTCAAGCACTCTTTATCTTCCTCCTCGCTTTTTGCAGCCTCTTCCATGTGTCCTAGGCTTGCCTGAACTCAGCCTGTCATTTATTCATTCCAGGTAACCTACTCCAAGGGCAGTAAATGCTTCAGTTGCTCCTCTGCAGCAGAGAGGGACTGGTGGATGGAAAACATACGCAGACTATCGCAGCCAATGAAGGTAATAGAAACTGCGAAAATAAGATTAGTGGGGGAATGGAGGTGGGATGATTGGATTTTAGTCCAGTGTACCAGGGCTTGCCACAGATGCATCTTCAATTAATTTAGTCTGGGGAGCCATCCGCTCATCCGTGTGTCAAAAGCTGCCCTGTGCTATTCCAGGGAGTGCAGTAGGTCAAACCTTTAATGAGTAAATACACACCAGCGTGCTTCCTGATCCCTGCCCCAGCGCCAGCTTGGGATGCAGACTGGATTTCTGAGGCCATGCACCCAGGAAAGATGGGGCACGGCTTCGTAAGGGTCATGTTTTAATCTAGGGGCAGAGATAGGGGTTGGGGGAAAACCCCCAAAAAAACAACATTAAACAAATTGGAGTTGGAGTGAAACGAGGAATCAAGTTATAGATCAGCTGGAAATGTCTGATAAGTCACTCTGTAGCTGCCATCCTACCTCCCAGGGACAGGCTAACAGTGCTCTGGGATTCCTCACCAGTCTGGCAGCTTTGGGCAGGCTCTCTTGTGCAGAGTGTTTTCTAAAGCATTTCAAATACAGCTTTTGAAGAAGAAAAATATTCTAGTCCCCAACACTCCTGACATACCAAAGACAGCCCTTTGCCTCTGTCTTAGAAAATATCCAGTTTTCTAGAGATTCCGATTCTCTCTGGAGCAGCCAATCTGATTCTGAATTCTGACTCTGTCCTTACCTCAGACAGAAAAGGCAGCCCTTTGCCACTGCTGCTTTAGGAAATGAAATATACAGCTTTTAAGGGTCTTGAATCAAAACTGGTCTCTTTCTTCTGCACAGGACAATTGCCGTCGAGCAGAAAACGTGCTTCGCCTCTGGATCATAGAGGCCAAGGACCTGACCCCCAAGAAGAAGTACTTCTGTGAGCTGTGCCTTGATGACACCCTCTTTGCCCGCACCACCAGCAAAGCAAAAGCAGATAACATCTTCTGGGGGGAGCACTTCGAGTTCTACAGCCTCCCACACATTCAGAGCATCACGGTTCACATCTACAAGGATGTAGAGAAGAAAAAGAAAAAGGACAAGAACAATTACGTCGGCCTGGTCAACATTCCCACGGCCAGCGTGACGGGTCGGCAGTTTGTGGAGAAATGGTACCCAGTCAGCACCCCCACAGCCAACAAAGGCAAATCAGGGGGGCCTTCCATTCGGATCAAATCCCGCTACCAGACCATCACCATCTTGCCCATGGAGCAGTACAAAGAATTTGGGGAGTATGTCACCAGCAACTATGGCCTGCTGTGCTCCGTGCTGGAACCTGTGATCAGCGTCAAGAACAAGGAGGAGATGGCCTCTGCCTTGGTGCACATTCTTCAGAGCACGGGGAGAGCCAAGGTAAGCACAGTTGGCTCCTGTTAGAGTGGCTCTGGCTATTGATAAGGGATTCCTGATGGAAATGGGGGGCCCGTGACAATAAGCAGCAGCAGCAGCAGTGTACAAAGTGTAAGCGGGAGGACTTTGTAACTTCATATTCTTCTGAAAATCAGCATGCTCATTTGAGTGTTCAGGAGCCTTCTAAAATCAGGATGTAGGTTAAGAGATAAGTGAACAAGAGGCTGGTAAACTGGAGAATTGTTTCTATAAATAAGGCTGTGATACAATGAGCAGCGAGTGCCGGTGCTGAGTCAGCTCTGAGTCAGCGGATCAATGCCACCATCGATCTATTCAGCCTTTGAACAGCCATTTGGGGGATCTATACCCAGTTAATGGTGATCCCACCCGCCCCAAGGATGCTCTTAGGACTTCTGGGTGCACTGATTTCTTCAAATGGCTTGTGGGAGAGTACCCTGCAGGTCGTGGGAAGTTCTGGGAAGCATTAGCACACATTGATCTATCTGGATGCTGCCTGCCAGATGCTGTGTGAGCAGTGCCACTCTGGAGGCTGCTTCGGGCACTGGGACCAGCTAGAGCACGTAAAGCACAAGTCAGAGGGATAAAGATGTGGAAGGATGGCTGTAAACAACATCCAAGGGACAGCCTCATGTAACTATTCCAGAGAAGGTCCTTTTCTTTGCTTCATGACAACATCTCGGGCTGGCTGATGCTCTGTGCTGGTGCATGTGACAGGAACATCCTCCTTACGTTATCTGATGAGAGAAGCTGGTAGCTAAGATTATGTTGAAACCCTGCTGGAAAACAGGCTCTGCAGTGCCAGCTGCAACAAGTTGATAAATTAGCGTTAAAACTTTGCATTCCTGGTGTGTGAATTTTTAAACCTCTGTTTACGGGAAGCTCAGGCTTTACCAGGTGGCTCAGGCTGCCATAAAGCTCCTAAGAGGGTATTTCCAGCTTCACTGCTTCTGCTGATGGGGATACAGCTGGATGTTCCTAGTTTGAGCCAGGTGAAAAGAATTCTCTTGGATTTTGTTGGAAAGAAACAGCAATCATGGACTGAAAACCAGGAATACTAAATGTCGTTGGCTCACATAAAGTTGCCACTTCAGGAAATAATTCAGGTAGAATTAGACCCTGTATGAAGAGATTATTCTCCTAATCAAGGTTGGCTGACAGTTTTTTCCTGGACAATTGAATACAGTTCAAGTTAAGCCATGTAGATAACCAGAAAGCTGAATGTTAACTTCTTTTTTCCCAAATCCTAAAGCACTTTTGTTTGTGAATTTAATTTATAAGCCATTCTTCTTACTAAAATATCATCAAGCTGTAATAACTTGTGTGTCGCTTCCAATTTGGATTTTTAAATCCATGTCTGTATGGAATATTCCTTATAAAGGTAAGGATAAATATAATAGCACAGTTTCTTTCAGCAGACAAAGCCTCTGATAAACAAACTGGAGAGAGGTTCTGTTCTGGAGCTAAACTGAAACACAAGCTTGGCTGTAAAGGGGTTTTTTTAGAGACTTTTTCTTCACCCTTTATAATTTGTGATCTGTATCATTCTGTAAGTGTAATAAACCCCAGAGGAGTTCTGGCTATTTCCTTGGCCCTTACGTCATGTAGCACCTGCGCTCCTTGTTTCAGGCTGAGAAATTATTTATTATCCTGAAATATCCTTCCTTCTTGGCTTCTGGGGTTAGCCTGGCAGGACTGAGCTGGTTAAAATCACCTTTGCCATTTGACCTTTTTCCTCAGGACTTCTTGACAGATTTGGTGATGGCTGAGGTAGATCGCTGTGCAGAACATGATGTCTTGATCTTCAGGGAGAACACACTCGCTACCAAAGCTATTGAGGAATACCTCAAGCTGGTAGGACAGAAGTACCTCCAGGATGCCCTGGGTAAGAAACTCCCTGTTTGCACAGCAAGGGCTGCCCCTGAGCTGTGTGTGCAGCATGGCTGCAGCTGGGAGGGTGGGATGGGGAGGAGCTGCCTCAGCACACAGCCCGAGTGTCTCATACACAGATATCACACTGTCCTGCTCTTGATGCCCTTCCTCCACGTGGAGAAGGGTGCTGTTTGAGGCCTGCAGGAGTAGCACCTAAGGCAAGGCAAGCTCGATTTGATGTAGCTGAGTCCCTCTTCAAGTTTGTATTACCATGTTCTGTTTTTCTGGGTGACTTTCTTTTGTGTCTCTAGTGTGATTAAGAGGTATAACACTGCGATTTCTTTGTGAGCAATGGTGCTTGTTTGATCTGATATAGAAACAGGCTTGAAAAAGGGGGTTGACACATAGTCCTTAGAGAGACAAGGCTGGGGAGTGAGGCTGCAAGGCTGCTGAGCATCCCAGGACAGGAGATCAAGATGCATCCTGTCTGAGAAGCCTCTTGCCTGTGTTTATCCCCAGTGCTCATTATTCCCTGGCTCATTAAAACTGCCTGGCCATCCTGTGATCTCCTACTCCGTTCTCCCCATGGAGTCTTCATGCCCACCGTTATGTGCCAGGGTGAACTCTGATAATTTTGTTATTGCCCCCACTCCACAAAAAGGTTCTGCTCTAGTCATAAGGCAGTGCCTGGGGAATTCCTGACCACACAAAGATAGCGTAAAGGACACCAAACCCAGGCTCCCTGTCCTCTGCAGAGACACTACAGTCGGGTTTTAGCAACTTTGCACAGTCTTCCTCATCCACAGTTGCACAATGAGCCACCCACCCCCTGTTGTTTCTGAGATGAAGAAAGCTTTGGAAATTGATACAAGAGAAACAAGATCAAGCCAAACCCAAGTCCCACACCACATCCTTTCACAAAAAAAAAAAAAAAAAAAAAAAAAAAAAAGCCAAGCAGCTTGCTTTCCCAGCAGTCTCGCTTGTCCTCAGCAATCCCAGATGCTGGCAAAGCATCAAGGAGATAGCTGGCTAAATTAGTGCTCCAAGGGTCAGTGTAGTCATCTCTGGGATTATATCCAGTTTGGCCATTTCTGAAGTGTAATGAGCCTGTTCTGGTAGTCTTATTCTCCTGGGTGGAAGCACTGAGTGTAAGTCCCAGTTGTAGGCTCTCACCTGGTTGGGAGAAACCAGCAGCCTGGTACTTTGTGCTGTGCCTCCCAGCAGGCTGAACATCAGCTGTGGGACCACTCCATTACAGCTGCTGCAAGCTCCTTAATGTGCAGTAATTGCATAAAATATTTTAACATTAATGACTCCTAATACATCATTTAGCACTGAGTGATAAGATGGTAAATCATAGGCAGGAGAGATGGAAAATGCCCCTAAGGCCATCCGGCTTGTCTATAGCGCAGGCAACTTTGCTCATGACAATATCCCCATCTAATTCTTTGTCAAGTTTTAAATGTCATTTTCCTCAGCTGCCCTGTTCTTTGAAAAGATTAATGACTCTGTGGTTGGTGTTAGCAATGTAACATGTCTGTAAGGGAATCTTATATCTGATTGTAGCAGGGTCTTGGGGGCCACAAAGAGTAAGTTTCAAATATGTTTGAGGATAAAAAATATTATCCAATATACAAGAGTTAAAACAGAACTGGCTCAACAAAATGATGCCAGCAGTTTTGCAAGTAAGAGATTTAGATGCCCTCAGAAATGTTTTGGACCTCATCACAAAAAAGAAAAAAAAAAAGAAAATGTGGTGCCTGTTTTGCTTGCAACAACACCAAGCTGAGATTTGGGAAGGGGCTGAGGGGTGTTTAAGAGGTTTTAAGAAAGCAAAGGCTAAAAACAAACCCCTTTTGCACAAACAAGCCTTGGGTTAGCTCAGAGCCAGCGAGATCATCTGAGGAGATGAACTCAAAAGACATTGAATCATTAAACCAATGAATAAAGGGTTTTTCCTAGTGAACACCCAACAGTTTAAAAATCACTTGGAATGCCTGCATATGGAGAAGAGAAACCACTGAGTAGTTCATTCCAGTCTGTCAGACAAAGCCACCTTCATGTGGCTTGTATGTGAGCAGTTTCTGTTGTGATGCCAAGGAGCTTGGAGGATGCACGCAGGCCATGAAAATGTTGTAAGGTGTTGATATAAGGGTTTGAGAAAATTAGCAGCATCTAGCCACTGCTTGGGTATTACTCTTAGTCAAGAGCAAGGTGACACTTCTTAAAATGAAAAAAAAAAAAAAAAGGAGGCAGGTTTAGAAATAATACAAATAAATATCATTGCCAGCACATTTCCTGGGGAAATTATGAAGACAAATCACACACGGCTTCATTCCTAAGACTGTGGATAATTTCATAATTAGTAACACCGTTTGAATATCAAGTCAAATCTTCCTCTTTAGGCCATGAGGGAAGTGCCTGCAGGGCTGCTAAGCAGAGTCATCCTGTTTTTGCACCCTGTGCTTGGGGACAGTGAGGGCACAGGAGGCTGAAGCATCAGAGCCCAGGCTGTGCTCTCTTGGGAAAGGACTGGGAGGAGTCATGTCCCCAACACCTGGTGTCTAGAGCACACACCTAGAGCAGGACAGGCAGTTGTCAGGCAAAGACATAAGCAGGATTTAGAGGTGTGTCAAGTAGGCTTTTCCTGTAACTACCCTGGTTCCTCATCCTCTTCCCTTTTTCCAGGGGAGTTTATCAAGGCTGTGTATGAGTCAGATGAAAACTGTGAAGCGGATCCCAGCAGGTGCTCACAAAGTGAATTAGCAGATCATCAGTGCAACCTGAAAATGTGTTGTGAGCTGGTCTTCTGCAAGATTATCAATTCTTACTGGTAAGGCATCTTCCTTCCCTCCCTTTGTCCCCTGTTTGCTCAGAGGGGCCCATTCCTCCTCTGATGCTGAGGGTGATGCCTTGGGAAGGCTGACCTGAAACAGAGACTGGACAGAGCTAGAGAATAAAGTAGGTAATAATTGAAGGACCTCTAGGATACACCTTGGGCAGGACAGGGCCTGACCACGGCTACACCCAAGGTGGATCCAAAATGGTCACAAAATGGCTGGCCAGTCACAAAGTCTTACATTTTAATAAGTTTTGGTCCGTTTGCATATTGGGGTTTAATTGTCCAATTACACCTTCAGCTTGTGAGGTCCCATCTTTCTTGTTCCTGCCTTCAGCGCACCACTGTTTGTGCTTTTGGGCCTGAAAGTTGTTGTTGGTCTTCAGCAATAACAGAAACTTAAGGCATCAAGGGAACAGCAGTGGGACAGGGAAGGAGCACAGCCCCATCCATCTTCTTGTCCCCTTTCCTCACTGCCTTCCTGCATGTGGCTCCAGATTGCAGGGGGAACCTGTGCCCAGACTGAGGGGGCCCAGCCCACAAACCACAGCTGTGGGGGCTTCTGCCCAAATCCTCTGCCAAGGGAACACATGCTGAGTGTGCCTGGATAAGGAGGGCATAAAGTGAGAAGATAACGGCTTAGCTTGGACTTGGCATAAAAAGCTGCAAGTTTTGATGTGTACAGAAGACTTTTAGACCCTTCAGATGTGTGGAATTGAACAGGAAATCAGGGAGGAAGCAGTGGCGGAGAGTTTTCTATTAATCTCTGCTTCTGAGTAGCAGTGGAAGAAGAGGGGCCTTTGTGCTTTGGCATGAAGCAAAGGCACAGTATTGAGAGGTTAACAAGCAAGGTAAAACTGTCAGATATGGAGATGAGCTCAGTTTGGCTCGGTTTGTTTTCAGTATTCTAACACCCTGTTTGCTCCAGGGTAGCAATGGATAAGTAGTTCTTAGCTTGCAAATCAGCGTGTCTGGAAATGGCTTCACCTAACACATATGAACAAGGGGTGCTTTAAAGACTGCTTAAGTGCCACCAGATTAAATGGGGATCTATGAATAGATGCCTAATGACATTACATAGCCTAGAGAGAAAGAGAAAAAAAAAAAAAAGAAAAAGGGGGAGGTAAAAAAAGAGCTGATGTTTTCTCACAGATAAGTATTTCGGGTGACTGATCACCAGTTCAACTTTTTGCAGCTCGCTGCCAGTGCAGTTTTATTTTGTTTTTTTTGTTTTGTTTTCCTTTGCAGCGTGTTCCCTCGTGAGCTGAAGGAGGTGTTTGCATCTTGGAAGCAGCAGTGCCTGAACAGGGGCAAGCAGGACATCAGTGAACGCCTGATCAGTGCCTCTCTGTTCCTCCGCTTCCTCTGCCCTGCCATCATGTCCCCCAGCCTCTTCAACCTCATGCAGGAGTACCCTGACGACCAGACCTCCCGCACGCTCACCCTCATCGCTAAAGTCATCCAGAACCTCGCCAACTTTGCCAAGTAGGTGGTGCCAGGGCAACTGAAACCTGCAGCCTGCCTGATTCCTGCTTGTGCTCACAGGCAGCTGATTCTCTGGCAACTGGAGCCAGCTTTAGGAAAGGGGGAATCTTCTCATTTAGATGTGAACACTCGAGGTACCTCAGATAAATTCTCCTTACACGCAGATTGGAGTTGTTTGGAATTCTGTGCAGGGGACACAGCATAAAACCAAGAAGAGTCACGCACTATCATGTTCGTGAATGTGCTGTTCCAAAGGGAAGGAAGCCTCATGATACCACCAAGGATCATGAAAACCAGAATTCTCAGCTGAATGATACAAAGGGCATGGCGCCTCTCCTGCATGAGGAGAGAGAAAGATTATTCTGTGGGAGGGAGGGGGGTGAGATGTGATTTGTAATATAAACAGTGAGGTAGTAGTATTTAAGTAAGTACAACAAAGCAGTGAATCTCTTAAGTTGTCCGTGTGTTTTTTTTCCTCAAAGACTTCAGAATCTTCAGATTTTGCATTTTTTTTAAATACTCCAAGTCTTTAACACTTTATTTTAAAATAAAGTGTTTAAGTAAATGTCTGTAAGCACTTGTACTCTGTATATTGTGTGGAGGTTATTGACTGGGTTTCCCCCTACCTCCCTTTCCTCCCTTTCAGGTTTGGTATTAAGGAAGAGTACATGGCCTTCATGAATGAATTTTTGGAACATGAGTGGGGAGGAATGCAGCGTTTTCTGAGGGAGCTCTCTAACCCAGATACCATCTCCAACATGCCTGGATATGATGGCTACATCGACCTGGGCAAAGAGCTCTCCGTGCTGCATTCCCTCCTCTGGGAGGTTGTGTCCCAACTTGATAAGGTAAAGCTGTTTGCAGGCCCAGGAGGGCCAATCAGGGGATGGTACCATAGCAACAATAAACACTAGGGAGTATCAAGGGAAGTCAAGAGCTTTGGAGGGGAATGTTTGATCGTTTCACAACTGCTCCCTCCAAGATTTTGGATCAGGGCCTGCAGCAAGGCATGTGAGGTTGGTTGGGCTTCAGCAGCAATGCAGACACTTTGCAGAGCCTTTAGGAAGGTCAGGTGCTGAAGGCATTGCTTAAAAGTAGACCTGAAATTCCCTGGGCAGCCGGTCCTTTCTCACAAATGAGGCATTTGGACAGAAAAAGGCCTTGTTGCTGTGCCCTTGTGGTGCTAAGGGAGGTGCTTTGCTGCACACCAGGCAGGAATGAGTTGGCCCTGCAGAACTGTTCTCATCAACAAGCCCATCCAAAGCCTGCTGAGATGCTCTCATTTCCGTAGTCTTGGATTTTGGCATACGAGGAATGCCGTGCATAGAGCTGGATCCGCTCCGAGTGCCGTCCTACAGCAGAGCAAGATGCTTTCTGCTGTGCCCTGTGCTGTGCTCATGTACAGTGCCCAGCTTCTGACCCCAGCAGACAGCACCAGCAATGAGCACTGCTTCCATTTAGCTACAGAAGGAGGAAAAGGCAGAGCTTTGCTCTTCCTTAGCTGTGTGGGTTTGCAGGAACCAAAATCATTAAAATCTTGGTAGAAAGGTAATTGATAAGGCCCAGAAAAGGTCGACTGTGAGTCTTTCTTTTTTTTATTTTTCCCCCAAGTGCTTGGAACTGTTCCATACTTCAGTTTTTAGAGGTCCATTCTTTTGTCCATGTTCCATGTATATTATTCTTTCTTTTGAAACTGGAGAAGTAAGGTGAATAGCAATGCACTCAATTTTTATTGCATCAGGGTTTGCCAAAGTAGTTATTGGTTGTGTATCTATTTTTCATGTACATTATTTAGAAGAGAAAACAAAAATCTGAGCTTGTTGTATCAGAGTGAATTGAAATGCCCTTGACTCAAAAAGACAGTCTGTATATTAATCTTAGTTTGATAATAAGGTATGATCTTGTTTTGCAATTTACCTCATACATGTGCACAGCACACACTCCAAATGTATGGATCTGCATGGCCCCTTCTGTAGGTTGGATGTATGGATCTATCCTAGCAGGCTCTTGGGAGCTGGTACAGTGGTTTCCTAAAAAGAGAATTAAGGGGCAAAGTTATATGCGTTATGGTTTAACTGTAGGGAATGACTGGGAAATAATGAGAGCAGCCACCTTGGAGATTTTAATAGCCACAGTGCTGTATGAAAGTGTCTGTAAAGAGACCTTTCTCTGGAGCCAAGCTGACTGAATACCTGCTTATGGGGAAAACAAGGGTATCTTTGAGAAGAACATTGGTTTTGTCGCAGAATTTTAATTTTTTAAAAAATCTGCAGCTCCTTCACCTTCCTGCAGTCCCAGGAGCCTGGAGCTGCCCCGTAGCTGATCTCCCAGCAGTGGCCCAAAGGGGTGAGAAGCCAGGGCCCGGAGGAGTAGCCTTCCTTGCTGAAGGCCAGCTGCTCTTACCCTCAGCCTGGCCAGCACTGAGCTAACCTGTAACTGCAGCCACACATTTCATCCCGTGCTGATGGGCTGATATTGGGATGAGGATCACTGATGCTCTCATGCAGTTATTTTTCATGTTTGGGTAGGGAAGAATGGCTTAATTAATTGTTGATAACGGTGCGAAAGGAGATGGCGTCCATGTAGGATACCGAAAAATGAAAGGCTTATGAAATGAAAACCTTCCCTTTCCCCATCACCCTCAATCCCTGCGATCCTCTCATGATCCCCCTCATCTGTTGGCATGCATTTCCTCTACCACATGACACCCTTTGCCTGGAAAGTTCCCCCCACCAGCTGAATCTGTAGCCTTTGAATGCCCTTCAATGAGCAGATGCCATAGTTTTCACTTTGACCTCACCCACCCGGGACTCAGTGTGCTTTGCATGATAGTTTTGCATTGGAATGGCAGTAGTTTTGTTTTATTGAGCATGATTTTTATTTTTGGGGGTCAATCCTAATTTCTTTTCTATTTCCTTTTCTTTCCTCAATGTCTGCTGCACCCCGTTTCGTCTCCTCCATCCATCTCGTCGCCGTCGTTGCGCTGCTCCATAACACTGCATTACGATCCCGGCACACTCGCACACAACCACCCACCCTCCTTCCTTCCACTCCATCCCTCCGCCTCTGTGCATCGTTACCAAAAACAAAACCAAAAACCTGGCGGATGTCGTGGTGCTTGTATCCAATTAGGGTGAAAATTCCTTCCTACAGGCAACCGTGGCAAAACTGGGACCTCTCCCTCGTATCCTTGCGGATATCACAAAATCCATGGCCAGCCCCACACCCACGCAGCAGCAGCTGAAGCGTTTCATGGAGCACAGCTCCAGCCCAAACGTCGCTGGAAGTCTCTCCTCGGGACTTCAGAAGATAACTGAGGACCCCACCGACGGGTACGTCCCAGCCAGGGCTCCAGGGCACCTGTGGGGTTCTTAAAGCTGTGAAGAGTTGGAGTGAGATGATCTTGGAGGTCTCCTTCCAGCCCAAACCATTCTGTGGTTCCAAGGGTTGAGGGCTTCACCACCTGAGCTGGCTGCGCAGCTCCGCTGTGCAATGGGGAGCTCAGGCCTCTCTCACAGGGAATAAACTCACCATCCCAACAAGAGGTGCACAGGGTGCACCTGGAGCTTTGGACTACCCAGAACTCAATCACCTCTCTGGGAGTCAATGCCTTGAGCTGATAAAAAAGCAGTTCTGTGATTTACTGCCAGCCTGAGTGCACGGTCAGCCATCGTGTTTCCTTCTGGCCGTCAGGCTGCTAATGGGAAAACTGAGCTGTAGGGGAAACTTATTACCTGTGGAACAGCAGAAACAGCCCTCCTGTGTCTGGTGCAGCATTTCTCACACTGTAACAGCTGTTAATCTGCAGCTGTGACATGGCAGAGCTGCCAAAGCGCTCAGCTGCTGCAGGCCCAGAGCACTACCTGTGGTGTCAGGTACAAGGGCCAGTTTTGTCATGTGCAATTCTCTGCCCTCTGAGCTAACATCCAGCTCTGAAGGAGCCTTCACACAACTCCTCCTGAATTTTAAGGCCTCCATAATACACAGAGTCATAGAATCATTAAGGTTGGAAAAACCCTAGGAGAATCAAGTCCAACCATTAGCCCAGCACTGCCAAGGCCACCACTAAACTGTGTCCTCATCTGAACACCTTCCAAGGATGGTGGCTCCACCACTTCCTTGGCCAGCTGAGCCACTGTTGACAATCCTTTGGGTGAAGAAATTTTTCTGGGTACCCAATTTAAACCATCCCTGGCACAGCTTGAGGCGATTTCCTTTTGTCCCATCTCTTGTTATGCGGTGGCAAAGGGTTAAATGGTATCTGAAGTCTTGATAAAGACAGAAGTGACTAAGGGGGAAGGATTTAGTGGGAATGGTTTCGATTTCACCTGTGGAAAAAAATAAAGATGAAGGACTTCTTGAATCAAACACAGTTCTCTAAGATAAGTGGTAATTAAGGAAGAGTGTGTTCTGACTTGCACACAAAAAGCTCATAAAAGGAAGTCTGGCTCCTTGAAGCTTTCAGTGGGGGGAGGTTAAGTGAGGTAGAAAGACTTCTCTGGGACGGATCTCTCGGGGTCTTGGCTGCTCAAAAATTAACCAAATTCCTTTTCACTCCACAGTGACGTAAACAAGATGAAGTCTCCAACCCAGGAAAATGTAGATGGACATTTTAGGGGCAAGACCTTACTGCTGGTTCAGCAGGCATCCACCCAGAGCATGACTTGCTCGGATAAGGATGAGAAGGTAAGTGTCTTGCCCAACGGACGTAGCATCTCCCTCATGGACCTGCAGGACCCTCACACAGCCCACAGCGACGCCGCTTCCATGATGCACGACGTGCCTTTGCGCCTGGCGGGCAGCCAGCTCTCCGTCACCCAGGTGGCCAACATCAAACAGCTGTGGGACACCCAGAGCACCCCCCAGAGCGCTCCCCAGGTCCGGAGGCCGCTGCACCCGGCGTGGAACCAGCAGGGCAGCCTCCGGCCTCTGTCGTTCCAAAACCCCGTTTACCAGCTCAACAACCCCAGCCCCCCCATGGCCAAGGCCTCGGTGGACTCCAGCCCAGAGAACCTGAGCACCGCCAGCTCCCGGAGCCGCAGCAACAGCGAGGACTTCAAGCCCAGCGGGCGCAGCAACAGCAGCCTGGAGGACTCCGCCAAGCGCAGCTCGCAGAGCGAGGACTCGGCGCGGCGCCCCGCGGGCACGGACAAGCACGTGCCCGTGGTGCTGCCCCGCCAGAACAGCAGCAGCCAGGCGCAGATCCGCAAGATGGACCAGGCCGTGCTGGGCACCAGGGCCAAAACGCTGCACAGCCTGACCCACAGCCCTTCCCTGCGCAGCACGGGCAGCCTGTCCGGGGCCTCGGGGGCCGCGGGCGTCGAGCCCGTGCAGAACGGGAACCGCTCCCGGCACCAGTCCTCCTCCTCCAGGGAAAGCCCCGTCCCCAAGGTGCGGGCGATTCAGCGGCAGCAAACGCAGCAGGTAAGGAAATCCTGCCTCCAGGCCTCGGCTTTGCCCTTCAGCCCACTGCTCCTTGCCCTCCAAAGCTTTCTTCACCATGGAGTGGTGCTGAATCGAGAGTAGCAGCACTTGTGCCAGGGTAAGGAATAGTCGTGCTTGTCACCCTCACAAGCTTGGCAAGCACCTTATCTGTGCCACTGGGATGCTTTCGTACTAAATTTTTTTAAAAAAAGACTGTTTTCCATTTGCTAAGGTAGCAGCAAACCTGCTGAAAGAAACAAAACTGGAAAATTTCTCTGAATACAAAGACAAAAAAAAACAAAACCAGGAGCAGCTTTGTTCCAAATGGTAGTTCAGATCGCCACGTGAGACTGTGTTTGCCCTGTGGTGTTAATTTAAAAGCAGTGCTACCTCGAAACAGGGAAATGAACAAAGATAAAACATCACAGAATAAGTGCTGCCAAAATAACAAATAAGCACAGTTGTCTAAAGTGTGGAGAAATCCATATTTCACCATGATGAAGCAGCCTCTTGCTGGGCCTCAAATAAGAGCTGCTTTTTCATTAATCTTCCCAAACAATGAATAATGCAAATTTTTTTCTGGAAAGGAGTGCTTATACCTACCAATTCCTAATGCACATTATCAGTTCTTCATAGGCAACTATGAATCAAGGTTTTCCTGTCAAAAAGCTAACGTTCCTTTATCTTCTTTTGTAAAAAAACAGCAATAATCCTGTTGTGATTTGCTGTGTAAGAAAATACTTTCCTAAATTAGTTTAAAGAGGAAGTGAGTATTTCAGTGGTACAGTGAAGGTAGAAAACATGATCTGCAGGTCACAGCTTTTTGCAGTTTTGGGCTGTGAGGAACAACCTCTGCTCTGCCCAAGGTTTTCTTGATATTCCCTGACAGTGCAGCTTTCTCGTCAGACTCCTCAATGTTACAGGAAAACCTGGGTGATGCCTGGGAACCCAGCAGCAATCTGGGCTTCAAAACTACTTTGACACCTCACGTTCACTGAAGTACAAGACCAGAAACACTGAATCACAAACCAAAGCTTAGTGTGCCAAGTTAGCAATACCCAAAGAAGTAATTGTTTATTGTTCGAGGTGTGCATGTGTTTGTGTCCTCCTGCAGTGTGTGTTGTACACTGGGGCACAGGTACATGACTAGGTGGAGGATGTTTATGGAATACAACCAGGCCCTGTGTTGTTCTGGTAGCACATTTTAGGCTAGCAACAAGGATAAATGTGGGGGGGATGTGCATCCACTTGTTTTCCTACTGTACTTTTCATGCTAATTGTTTGCACTGGATTCATTAGAGTACTTGCTCCTGCTTTATTTCAGATAAATCAATTTGTTCTCTCCTTCCCCACACCCATTAACAATGTCTTGAATGGTGCCAAATCGAGTGGCCAACATTTTTTTCAAGGCAAATTCCATTGCATCCTTTTAATTGCAAATCTTGTTGTGGAATTCTGTTCTTGTTTGAAAAAGAGAAAAGAGAAAAGAGAAGTTGGGCATGTTCTTTCTGGGCATGTTCTTTCTAGGCATGTTTTGTGGGCGTTATAATTATTAGACTCTGTTCTCTACAAGTCCCATTTGTCTCTGAATATAGAGCTGAGCCCTTTGTTTGCTGGGAGAGGTCACTTTTTGCCTTCCATTTCCATTTAGGAGGTAGGTGGGAACAGAAATGTCAGTGTGTTCTCTGGAAGAGAGGCAAAGAGGGGAATTAATACATGACCCTAGCAGACTAATTCTTTTTTTGCCCTTTATGAGAGAATAACTTGTAAGCCATTAGCATGTGTGACTTGCCATCCACTTGGTCTTTGACAGCTTTCAGAATTTGGCTGCTGGAAATATTCTGTCCTACACTTGGAAGGTTCTTTGGCCAGCTTTGCTGCTGCTCAGCAGTCTGGTGCAGGGCTGGGGATGTACTTCATAGTCACCTTTCTGCTGTCTGAGTCCCCTGTAGCTCCTGTGGGTGGTGACAGTGTTCATCCATCCTGTTCCTGATTTCTCCAGTGATTCACAGCCACACACGGTCCATGGTCTCCCTTGCTCTGGCTGCCTGACAGCAAATGCCCTCAAAAAAATCTGAATTAAAGAGCTTTGTCAGGCTGCCACACTACACCTAAAGGGCTATTAGCTTTCTTGCTGTCAAGGCTTCCTCCTAGGGAAAAGGCCTTTGCCTAAATCCAAGGATTTTTGCCTAATTTCTATGTCTTTTCTTTGCCTTTACATTTCTGCTGAGGCCTCTTCCTATGCTGGAGTGTCCATGGCTGGCTGCTCAGGACAACTGAGCTGTGGGAGCAGATCCTGCACCTGCCAGCCCTGTCTTCCCACGCAGGAGAAACACAGAAGGAGGGTGACATGATCCCTGACTCCTAAAGAAGCTGTTCCTTCCCCATGGAGAGCTTCTGGCTGAGCCTGAGATTTCAGAAGCTCCAGGCAGGGAGCACAGTGCACTTGGGTGCACCGCTGGGCCAGGCAGGGAGCTGAAGAGCTGCCTGGGCACAAAAAGAAGCTGCAGTTGGGGAGAAGTTGATCTTTTGCATTTCTCAAAAACATAGGACAATGTTGCTCTTTCAGGAGTAATTATGCTAATTCCTGTACTCATAAACTTGTCTTTGTCCATGAAAATTGCTTGGAATTTATCGCAAGCCATGTTTTCCCCAGCCAGGCAGAGAGTTTCTTGTCTCCTTTCTTGGCTCCCTTTTTGAGTTCTCTTGAAGAAGAGAGAGAGAGCCTCCAAAGAGCTTGGACATTTCTCCCAGTCAGCACAGCTGGCCCTCTGGTAGGGTGGCTACGCTGCAATGGACCATCCAAACCTGGTAGGCACTGCCGTGATAATGTCCCACCTCCTCACCACATTCAGATCCTGGATCCAGGCTGTGCAGTCCCATGCTCCACTGGAGCCTGGCTGAGGAAGCCGCTCCCAAGCTCAGCTCCTCAGCACTCCAGGGAAACCAACCTGTCTCACTGGAGCATGCTGAGAGCAGAGCTTTGTCACTGTTTTCTCTACGCAAGTCATGGCAGGGTGAGGAAGTCTTGCTGACAGTGTGGCAAAGGGAAGAGGTGGGTGTGAACAGGACTGGGAAACAAGAACTTTTTCAGAGAGGAGCTCACTTAGGGAAGAAGAAAATTTCCAGAGTGTGTTTGGTTTAGAAGGATTCAGATGGGTGCTGTAGGTCTATAATCAAGGGAGGATGGAGTATCCCTCCAGGAGACATTTTGGGGATCCTTTGAGGCTGCCAGCTCCTTGAGTATCCTTTCTCCTGCAGCTGAAGTGGCTTTCAGAGCTGGTTTGTGTGCTAGAATGCTGTTTGTGTCAGGGGAATGCTGACAGGTGTCTGTGCCCCAGGTGCAGTCACCAGTGGACTCGGCCACGCTGTCCCCAGTGGAGAGGACGGCGGCATGGGTGTTCAACAACGGGCAGTATGAGGACACCAAGAAGGACACGGCTCAGAACCTGGATGAAATCAAGCACGCTGAGAAGGTAGATTTGATTCTCTGCAGCCAGCTCTAGGGGTGCCACTGAGTGCTGTGCACCCCACAGCAAGTTCAGAGGGACTTTCGGGCCCTGCTGTCACAGTGTCACACATTCTCACACAGGTTATGCTGGTTATAGTGATCACTAACTCCGTAAATAAAGTAAATCAGGATTGTTAACCTGACTGAGCATAGCTTAGGGACATGTACAGAGACTGTGCAGGGCTGTAGCTCAGCTTTTGTCAGTAGCAGCAGTCACATTTTGTGTCAGGCTTCTCCTGAGGCAAATGCTTGTCACCCAGGTACTGCACAGAAATCTCCATGATCTCGTTTTGAAATGGTATGTTTTTTCAGGGGTAAATCTCAATTTTCCAAATGCAGTTACAGCCATTTGTTGCTGTGGGGATGGAGTTGCTGTGTAAGAGGTTTGGTATCTTGAGAAGGCAGGGAGTGAGGAGGAGAACATTTGGTAGAAACATAAGATTGTTAGGAAAGGTGAATGAACCCAAAACAAAGGAATATATTGAGATTCATGTCACTATTGCAGAAATGATTGCCCACAGAGACAAGAAGAACAAAAGCTCAGCCAAGTAACCTGACAGGCTCTGGTTTGCAGTGACTGGCTTGCTCTGACCTGCCCTGATTGATTAGGTCCTGAAGAGTGAGTTATTTGGGTCCCAGCAGGTCTGGGTTTGTAAGTTTGGGCAGCCCAGACCACTTCTACAGTTGAGCACTGTTAGCAGCATCTGCCTGAGAACTGCTGGAGTCTGGAGTAAGGCAGGATGTGACCAGTCAGGGCTGAGGAGCCATGTCAGAGCCCTCTGACAGCTTGAATTGTGCTGCAGAGTGATAACCCACAGCGTAGGAGCAGCTTGATGCCCAGTGGGAGCCTATGTGCTCATTCTCTACGGTCACCCCTATGTTTGCTTCCCTCTTCCTTTACTTCAATCAGCTGATTTTTCATTAGGAAAAAAAAAAAAAACCAACTCTCCCCTAAAGTGCAGCAGAGCTTTACCACAATCTGATCTCTCCTCTTTTCTCCTTTGCCCCTGATCCCCTCCTGCCTCCCTGGCCCCCTCAGTACGAGCAGGAGATCGCCAAGCTGAAGGAGCGGCTGCGGGTGTCCAGCCGCCGGCTGGAGGAGTACGAGCGGCGGCTGCTGGTGCAGGAGCAGCAGATGCAGAAGCTGCTCACAGACTACAAGTCTCGGCTGGAAGACAGCGAGGACAGGCTGCGCAGGCAGCAGGAGGAGAAGGACAGCCAGATGAAAAGCATCATCAGCAGGTGAGGCTTTGGGAGGCTCGGGGTTGGGTGGGACAAGCTGCTCCCCTGTGCCACTCCGTCCTCACAGCTGGAGAAGTGAGGATGCAGGTGGGGAAACTTGCCCGAGATTGTCAGGAAAGGAAAAGAAAATATTGAGGAATTTTTAACTTAGGTCTCTGTTGTGCTTACTATGGGTATTTTGTTGTTGTTTGGAATCTGTACATGAGATTAGTTATTCAGAGCAGTGGCATTTTTGGTAATGTTTGTTCTGAAAATAAAGTTGGGCAACTGGGAGTGTCAGATGGAGAGATAAGCTTTCCTGAGAGCAGCAGAGTTCTTCTCTTGGTGAGCCAGGAGAAGCAGAGAAATCAAACCAACAGGCCAGAATACCTGAAACACTTGGGAATAATATTAAACTGTCCTAATCTGTCCCTCTCTCTTCTCATCAGACTCATGGCTGTTGAAGAGGAGCTGAAAAAGGATCACGCTGAGATGCAAGCAGTCATTGATGCAAAGCAGAAAATCATTGATGCACAGGTAGGTAAAGAGCTCAGGATCTCCCAGAACCCATGTGTAGAATCTGTTACTGGTGCCTCTCTCCTGCCCCAGCACTGTTCTGTATCTTCCAAGCTGTATCAGCCTGCAGTGTCAGACATGTCACTTATTGCCTCTGGGAGATAACTGGGGGCTTTAATTAATACTGTCTGACCTGGGCTTTGAGGCAGCCTGGCAACAAATCCCAGGGCTGATCCCATCTCCAAAACCTTTGCTACTTTGTGAGATCCCAAGGGAGTAAAGGAATAGCAGTACATTGTGTAGATGTTGTTCCAAGTGTGGGCCTGGGACCTCTGGGAAAGCTGTGCCTCACCCCAGCATAGTTTAGCTGCCATGTGCATGCATCTCAGCTGTGCCAGCAACAGCATGGCTTTGGACAGTGGAGTCCAGAAAGGAGAATGCTGCAACAGAGTATTGTGCTGGGAATGTCCCGTGTGGCATTTCACCCCAGCAGTGCTGGGGAAATGCCCATTTCCCACAAACCTGCAGCTCCCACCTCGGCCACCCGGGCAGCTGTGGGGAGGGGAACCCAGCGGGAAGTGCATGTGGGTGTATCCTGTGGGGTCATTCCAGCTTCTCCTCTGTGTCTGTGCTGATCCCACAACAGAACCTGGGACTGGTTTGTATCTGCCTGCCGTGTTACGTTTGTGGTATTTGCATTTGGAGGGTCTCTTTCCTGCTTCTGGGCTTTTCAGTAGCTTCAACTGGAAACCTTCTTTATGAATTTTTTCAGGAATAACCTAAGTTATTCCCTACGCAAAGAGTGGTGGTGGGAGTCTCGGCTGAACATGGTTAAACATGGCATTGCAGTATTAGAAATAATTGAACCGATGTGGAACTGTAGGGGAAATATAAAGCAGCAAAGGGCTGCATTTTTTTTGGATATAGGCACAGTCAGGGCATCTCGCTGTTACAGATGTGGAATGGCAGCTCATCCAGGCAGCAGCCTGGATTCTGAAATGGGTGGATGCATTTTTCATCTGCCTCAAGAAGGTGGAAGGGGCACTGAGCAAACGTGCAAAGTGATTTTCAGGGGGGAGGGATTGTACTGAGGAAGAAACTTGCCCGTTACCTGTGCGTGCCAGGAGTCTCTCAGCCTTGGTGTTGGTTATGGGCTAGCAAAGCAGACCATGGGCCACTGTGACCCTAGTGTCACCAGCTGGCAGAGGGGACCACTGCTGACTTGTGAGACCTTCAGACCCTCAGGGCTGGAAGGGTGTAGTCCTTGATCACACTTCTCCAAGTGATGCAGCCTTTTTCACCTGTGGTGGAAACTGGTGAAAAAACAGGAGCAAAACAGCAGCATGAATGATTTTTTCTTGGGCAAGCAAGGTCAAACCTCAACTGCGTCACTGTCAGGCAGTGCATGGGGGAAGTGCAGTTGTCACTGTCCTTCCTCGAGTACCTGAGCAGAGGAGGAAACTGATGAAAGATTCAGAACAGACTCACCAAGGGAGCCCAGGAGTCTGCTGGGTTCTGTAGCAATCCACTGAAGTCGTGCTTGGAAGATTTTATTTAGTCTGATTCCTTCAGTGGCTAGAAAAGAAAAGGTCTTTTTTTGTGTGAGATTCATCAAGTGGGGCTGGAACCTGACTGAAGAGTTAAAGGCTGCCAGGAGCAGCAGCGACCTGGGATCCTGTGCTTAGGGACACTGGCCCAGGATGGTTTGAGGGGTGCAGTGCAGCTCCCAGCACTGCCCCAGGCACACAGACACCAGCTGTTCTCCTGGCTCTGGAGCCTGAGCAGGGATAGGTCTGGCCAGACTGTCCTCGGAGCGGCGCAGCTGCAAAGAGAACTGGCCCGGTTGCTATTGCAAGTGACATCTCCGCTGTGTTAAATTACAGGTCATAAATGGGGATGAGATAATTCCAACAGGCAAGTAAACCCAATCAGTTCTCTAGCTGAGCAGAACCCAGTCCTGGCCCAGCACACTGACCTCCTATCCATTCCAGCTCCTCCTGCTCCCTGTGCCCTGAGTGTGTGAGAGACGTGCCTGGTGGTTCCAGTTTTCCCTTCAGTGAGAAGATCCCTCTACTCACCAAGCTCGTGCTTTTAAGATTGGTTTTCCAAGTGTGGATTTCCACCTGTTTTGGAGACTGGCTCAGTGAGTGCTCAGCAGTGTCTGAAAACACCCAGCCTTTCATTCTCAACTCTTTGGAAAGATTTTTTAGAAATTTTTCAGGAAAAGTTTCAGGAGGAAAATTTGCTTTTTAAATTGTTCCAGGTGAAATG
Organism: Sylvia atricapilla; assembly: GCF_009819655.1. Lineage (NCBI taxonomy): Eukaryota > Metazoa > Chordata > Aves > Passeriformes > Sylviidae > Sylvia > Sylvia atricapilla. The sequence continues at coordinate 8,668,397 of NC_089148.1, forward strand.
CAGTCAGAGGAGAAGGAGCTTTGCCTGGCTGAGCAGCACATTCCTGCAGAGGCAGTTGTGTTCTGCAGGGTTCAATTCAGCATGGGAGGAAAGCTCTGAAACTCCTTGGCTCCATGTTCTCCCTGCTCCCATCAGCTGGATTAGGGTGAGGGCTAAGGCAGGCCTTGTGCCTCATGCCTCCTCTTCCTCCTCCTCCTCTGTTGGCTTTACACAGAGCTCGGTGTCTTCGGGGCTGTAACAGAAGCAGGATTTAAATTCTGCTTTGTTTTTGCACCTGAGCACTCCCCCCTGTGGGGGAGCCCGCTGAGAAAAGCAGCCATTGCTGATTAGTGCTGTAGCACAACTGATGTGCTGGGATCCCAGTCCCAAGGGGCTGTGGTAGCACATGAGTCTCCTGAGCAGTGTGTCTGAACTGGTCCTTCATGTTTATGCCTCCTGTGCATCATTTTTCCCTCCATTTTGTTTCTCAATGGGCTGGACTGGGAAGAGTTCCCACATGCAACTTTTGGTTGAGCAAATAAGACATTTTCCCTTCTCAAGGAACAAAAGCCAATCAGCTGGTGGCATGGAGAGCACACCTACCTTCCTGCTGTCTCTAGCACTGCTTTCTGCAGCTGCATTATTATTTTTTGGGTGGGGAAAGATGGAAATTGTCATCTCTGATTATGCCAACAACTCCTTGGCTTGCCCATCCAGTGCTGAATCCCACTGTTAGCAGGCTGGGTCTGGCGATGGATCATGTCCATTTAGCAGCACACATCCCTGAGCTGTGTGCTCCCAGTGGAGGCTGGCACTTTCTGGTTCTGTGCAGGGACAATCAACCAGGCACGTGGATTCAAGAAGCCCAGGAGCCCCCCGAGCTGGAATGGGTCTAGGAGCAGTGTGTTCCATGTTTGTTCTTTGTGTTCTGTCGATGGCATCTCCCCTCCACCCACGGTGCTCTCTCTCCCCCTCACCTCCAGTAACCCTTGGCGTTAGCTTTGGCTGCTGCTTCTCTGTGTTGCTGTTGCACCGTCACCGCAGGCTGCCATTATCTGCTTTTTATTATTATTATTATTATTATTTATTTCTTTATTTATGTCTTTATTTCAAGCATCCCATGAGTTTACTCTGAGCACACTCCATCCAAAACACAGAGATAAATGGTCGGCAGATACCACTCGCACTTCTCTCTGCCAGATGAAACCAAACCCCCGCCACTTTTATTTTCTGCTGCCTGTTTCTGTTTTTCTAATGTAGTTCTAAAATCTAATCTCGAAATTGGCTACCATTGTTATTAACACTGACACCTTCCCACTCCCCTGTGGCAAAACCCTGCCTGACTGGGTAGAGCCTCCCTGCCTGGATCAGTTTCCCGCTGTAACTCGGATTCATCGTGCAAAAAAGTCCCGGAGGGCCGGCGGGCCGCAGAGGAGCCTGTGGCACAGGAAAACAGAAAGAGGCAGACAGCCCATGTCGCCAGGGAATGCTGGCCCAGCTGCCTCTGCCCAGAGCCCAGCCAGGGCTGGGTGTGCAGCAGCTCTGACACTGTCGGGGTGTCTTTGCAGGAGAAGAGGATCGTGTTCCTGGACTCGGCGAACACGCGCCTGATGAGCGCCTTGACGCAGGTAAAGGAGCGCTACACCATGCACGTCCGGAATGGCAACCCTCCCAAGCTTTCCATCACGGAGAATGGTGAATTTAAGAACAGCAGTTTCTAATTCTGCAGGTGCTGCCAACCACCTCCGTGGAAGAGCAAGACGGAGCAGAGCCAAGACCCCTCACCGTCACTGATTGTTGCACATAGTTCTTCTGTACAAGGAAAAATTGTATTGTTTGAAGATTGTATTGTTTGAAGATTGTTCTAAAATTGTTTTAGAATTGTATTTTTAAATTGTATTTTAAATTGTTTTAAGATAGTATTGTACATTCAATAAAATTGAAAAAGCAACTCTGGAGGGTGGGCTTTAATTCCCCACTCAGGGCCAGGAGAACCAGGCTCCCCAGAATAAGTCCTTGTGGATCACTGTGTAAATAGAGGGAGCTCTTGGGTTGTGTACAGAAAATGCCAATGTAATATACCAAAAGGAAGTGAATACTGTAGATTTTTTAATTATTGCTATTTTTTTTATTATTATTATTATGTTGTTGTTGTTGTTGTTATTGTTATTGTTGTTGTTGTTTTTCTCTTGTTGAAAGCACTGCAGTCCTGGGAGGAGGAAGAGGGGAGTGTGTGTGCGTGTGTGTTGTGGGTGAGAGAGGTGAGCAGCGGGTGACCCGAGACAGCAGCTGGCTGATAAAAGGACATGAATGGAGTGAAATGAATTCCATAGGAAAACTCAGCAGCTGGGCTTTTTCCCCTCTCCCCCAGCTGGTCTTTAGCTGAATGCAAACTTGATAGCAAACGTTTTAGCAAGAGAACTGGCTCTTGCTGTGTCCCATATCTACTTTGGATAGGATTCTGCGATAAAACAGTCTTTCTGAAGGAGGTACACAGTGGGAACAGCAAGCTGGGTTCCTGGAATTTGCACAGTCAGGCTTCCTGTTAGACAGAGGGAATCTGCAGGATTCTGTGGTAGGATTCTTTCTTTTTTTTACCCCAGTTCTAATGCAGTTTTATATTTTCTGTTTGGAGGACTTACAGACCTGTAAATATGTTTTTTAACGATTTCTAGCCAATCCCCACTGTACGCCCCCTGCAGGGGCACCCTGAATTCCCTCTCTGCTCTCCATCAGGAACAGACAGGTTAATCCTCTCGGGAAAGGGCTAAACAAAGGGTGCCCATGCCCAGCACAGGAAATTCCATATGCAAAAGTCCCTTTTTCTAGAGGATTTCTGTATTTTAATGCTTGCTTATTTTCACTATTTCAGCCACTTGCTTAGCCAGTGTAGTTCCAATGAAAGGTGGTTTCTGCACCTTTGTTGAAAGATCTTCCATTTCTGCTGAAATTTTCATTTCTCTGGATACTTTAAAGGGATTTTTTTTTTTCTTTTTTTTGAATTCTGTTCACAGCAGTTTTTTTCAGGAGTTTTGACTAAGCTTTCTTCTCCAGTTCCTTTCAGTTGTGTTTCATAGAAGCATGATTGCAGACTGTGTATGAATGGGATATCACTCCAAAGTGACCTTCTCCTGGGAGATAGTGACATTCACAACCTGTAACAGATGAACTGTAAATGGCTTGGTATTGTCAATTCTCATGATTTCATCAAGTGCCACAATATTTAATCTGAGAGAGAGTTTGGGATTTTTTAAATCCCAGATTCTGGAGTCAAGTGTGAATTTTTACTTCCATCTTTTGCTGTGCATTTCTAACCCTCAGACTCTCACCATAAATAAAATTATTGCAGCATTGATTGAAACTGTTAATTACAGAAACATACTGATAACAGCGAGTGTGATTAACCATTCACACATGCTGTGGAAATTGGAAAAGTTTGCTTCAATTTGAGACAAAACCTTGAGAGATGCCTCAGTGTGGGGTTGTCTCATGAAAAATACAAGAGTGTCTAAGCCAATTCCCTGCACATGAATTATTGGCAATACCAAGACCCACACCTGGTGTCTGTTGCCAAGTTTGCCTGGTTTTTGGGAATTAATTAATCCCAGCTCAGTGGCTGATGCAGGAGGTGGCAGGACAGTGTGTGTGCTCTGGTGTCACCATGCTCAAGCTACCATCACCACCTATGTGTGTTTTGTGCATCAGTGCAGAGACCCCTGTGCTGTAGGATGTGTGTGTCACACACCAATCCTAGCCAGGCCTTCTGGGGCACAGCAGTGAGCTGGGATTTGGGATTAATGCTCGGCTCTTTGGGATCAAAGCTGCTCCGGCTGCTCGGCCAAGACTCGGTGCTGCCACACCTGGGGTTGTGCTCTGCGTTGGCTCAGCAGTGGTTGCTTTTCCATACTTTCCAAATCGTCTTCCAGCTCTAAATCCTTGCTGACCTTTGATATTTTATTCCTCAAACTGTGCCTTTGAGTTCCTCTTTTCTCCCTTCAGGCATCGCAGCCGTAGCAGCTTCTCCGGTTTGTGTTAAGCTGTCATGTGAGGACCTCTCTTACACAAACCCTTTTCGTGGGCTATTTCTGTGGGGTCTGCATGTCCCTGTAGCCATGTACTGTATTTGCACAGCTGTAGCATGGGGGAACATGCTCCCATTCCTTTTGGGATGGGCATGGGAACTGCTCCCTTGTGGCATCGTGCAGGTGACGTGGGTGTGCTGTGACTGAGGTGTGAGTGAGCGCCCATGGGGCTGCACTGACAGAACAAGGCAGAGGCAGATGTGTTGTTCTAGGAGAGTTATTCTGGCATTATTCTATTATTCTATGGAGCTCCCCAGTAATGCCAGAAGTGGCTGGCTGAGCTGTGTGGTTTGATGCTGAGGGCTCTGAGGTGTCCAGTTTGATTTCTGCAATACGGGCAGCATTTCAGCCTGGATTTTTAGAGGGGAAATAATCCCTGCCCCAATATTGGTGAGGTCTTAGGCAGTTGCATCATTCCAATGCTGTATCTTCTCCTGTGTGTTTCTCAAGCTTGTAGAATGCTTATAGGAAAAAGCAGTGTCTCTCTCAGGGCCTGATCCCTCTCTGTGCTCTCACAGCTCATTGCTGGGCTGTTTTTTTCTCTGCTCTTCCAGTTTCTCCTCTAAGGTGCCAGGTGTGCTCCTCCAGCTCCTGCTGCCGAGGAGTTGCTGCCTGCAGACCCTGGAAGGGTGAAGGCTGCACAGTCAGTGCTGCAATGCTGGAATTGATCTGCTGCAGCACAAAACACTGCTCCTGAGTCCTGCAGGCAGCTGTCTCTCCTAGTTTGTTACCAAGCAGCCTTCCAGAAAAATTTTCAGCCGCCTGAAGCTGACAATATGGGGAAACGCCAGTTTCTATTTTGTCCAGACTGATAAAATCCAAGTGGCACTAAGCCACGTGTCTGTTCAGGAGCAAGAGCCCTGCCTGGGCCTGAGCACGTTTGGGTTTACACTCGTGGCCAGTGGGCTCTGCAGCAGTAAGGGATGATGGGGAGCATGGCAGATGCTGCCTTTGGGCTCACACTCTGAGCAAAGGCTGATGGCTGTGTCTAGTGCTGTGCAAGGAGCTGCTGCTCTCACTGGGGAGCAGATGAAGTAGTGCAGGAAAAATTGGATAGCCTGGAGGAGGAATACTCGTGTTCCTCAGACTGAACAGCAAAGTCACCCCATCCTGGTGTCTCAGTCTGTGCTGGCCACGTTGGTACCGTTCTAGGAGGGTTCTCTCCAAACCTCAAAGCCACCTGGGCTTCTTGAGAGCTCAGGAAAAGCTAGAGGCCAGCGCAGCAGGGCAGGGAGATGGAGCAGCCTCCTGTGTGTGGCCTCTTGGCTCTGTGTGTGTGTGTGGTGTCTGCAGTGCATGAGGTGAGCAGGGTGACCAGGGACAGGCTCTGAGAGGACAGAGGGAGCAGGGCCTAGGGGCAGCATCCTATAAATCCCTGTACTTTGCAACTCTAGGAATTCAGGCCTTTTTTTTAGGAGAAATAGATTTCACATCTAGGGATTACCAACTGTTATTTCTCTGATGTATCAGAAATGGGCAGCTTTTTGCAAAAGTGCAGATCCATACAGCTACACATTTTGCCACATTCCTCACCAGTGGCATAACTCAGGTAGGGAATCTACAGAAGCATGGAAAGGGATGTGTGTGTTTTCTAGTTAGAGAATATGAGGTGTATCCACTAATAAATTCTTCATCCATCTAATAAATCATCAAAGAAATGGGATTTATTTTGCGTTCATGTAATTGGTTTGGTTTGGCGGTGAGGTTTTCCCCCATGATATATTCATTTCATATTTTGATGCTTGCATAAACCCACCAGCTTTTAACTCTGAAGTCTATGAATTTTACAGCCATGTCCATGGAATGTGTCAGCAATACTTACTTGTGTGGATGAATTCTGATTGTGTTCTGCAAAAATGTCTGTGTTGTTCCTGGAAAACAATTCCTGTCTGAGTTGAACCATGACGTGCATTTCCTTTAGTGGTGGGCATGGTCAGCCACAGGTCTCCAGCTGAGTCTGCCAGAGGAAAAAGGGTTAAATTTAGGGTGATGTTTTTAGGTGTTTCCTTCTCCACAGTAGGTTAACTCCCAGGAGAATGAGCATGTCCTTACAGATCATGCCTGCCAGGAATCCTACCTGCAAAAATAGATTTTCTGTCTCAAGGGCCTTAATAAGAGTGTTACTACACAGAACTGTTCTACAATGATAGCTCTAAATAATTTATTTTTTATTTCAACAAAGTACACCTTTAAAAAGGAATAAACTTGTTTTTCAAGCCGTATTTTTATGCTTGTAGCACTGGACTGTTCGGTCTCTGAGATCCATTTCTGCATTTCATTGCCTGGGTTTGTTCTAAAGAAGATTTATTTTTGTTCTGTGAATAATTTTTGAAGGTTCTTGTAATATGTACAGATATAGATACATTTGAGGACTTTTATTGATATTCCTACAAAGAATACAAATAAACTTTAACTTTAAAGAGTTTGGACTCTGTAAACGTACGCTGATTTAAAGTCCCTCTCTTTTCTGTGGTTGTGTAAATGCAGAGGGTGGAAGGGAAGGAATTCCCACTGTGACAAAATGTTTGGGACAGAGCAGCTCCTCCTTGGAGCAGCCTGAGCAAACCCAGGGCTCCGGGGCCGAGGGGAACGGGATCAATTCCTGCGTCCCGAAGCTGGGAAATATCTGGCATTGTGGAGTGGGAGAGCGACAAGCTGTGGAGAGACGGAGAACTGCTCTCCGCTTCCTTTGGCCGTGGGCTTTTTCACTGAGCGCTGAAAAAGAGAGTGTCCGTGTATTAATTAACGTGGTTATTCGCCCCTCCCGGCAGACCAGGGAATGTGATCAGCCCGGTTTTCCTGTTCAGTCCATTCCTCAATTACACAATCTCGCGCAGCAGCCCAAAGCTGTGGAAGGCATGGAGGTGCAGAGGGATATTATTTACAGGTTCACATCGAATGCTGGATTCTAAGATAGCTGCATTTATTCTTCATACGTGTATGAAATCTTGTGTATAGTGAATGGGAGAACCTTCCGCGGTGGAACTTAACTGAGTGTAAAATCCGTACTCTAGGGGATGTTTGGGGAAAGTCTCTATTTTCATTTCACAGAATTACCCTTTCTCCACAGCTTGGAAGCCTTGCAGGACGCACACAGCTGGCCGTGCCCCGGTGCTCCGCTCCATCCCCTGCGTGTGCCGCCCTGCTCCTGCCGGGCTGTGTCCCGGCGACTCGGGGCAGAACCCACGGGTGCCCGGGCGGGAGGGGACCCGGCCGGCGGCTCTGCAGGAGGGGCACCCGTCAATTCCCACATCCCGCCCAGCACAGTCCCCGACTCCACGGCCCCCGGCTCCACAGCCCCCGGCTCCAGAGCCCCCGGCTCCACAGCCCCCGGCTGCACGGCCCCCGGCTCCAGAGCCCCCGGCTGCACAGCCCCCGGCTCCACGGCCCCCGGCTGCACGGCCCCCGGCTGCACAGCCCCCGGCTCCACGGCCCCCGGCTGCACGGCCCCCGGCTGCACGGCCCCCGGCTCCAGAGCCCCCGGCTCCACAGCCCCCGGCTCCACAGCCCGCGCAGGAGGCACGCAGAGGCCGGGGAGAGGAGGGACGGGAGGGATGCAGAGCTGGCGGGCAAAGTGATGCCGGTGTCGTGTCTGCTGTCGTGCTTCGGGGAAGGGAAGAGGGGCGCAATCAGCGGGAGAGGGACGGGAAATGCCAAACAAGCGAAGGCTGTACAGAGGGAAGGGGAGGTGGGGGGTGAGCTACTGTAGGAGCACTGCACAATCAGCAGTGAGAATGGCGCTGGGATTATACAGTGACAACTGGGGCAAATCTGGGTCTTTCTGTCCCAATCTCAGGCGTTCTATCCTGCAGAGGGCTTTGAATTCCACTTAACTCCACTGTGCAAAACTGTGTGTGAATGTGTAAATTCTTCTCCCATTTCCAGCCACTCTGGGCAGAGCTCACAGGAGCTCTCACTCTTGCAGCTCACTTGGGAAATTCCTTGGGAGAGGTCTCCTTCCAAGGGCCCTCCTGCCCAAAGGATGCAAGTGTACAGCCTTGACTGATTTCCAAGGATGTGTGCTGCTGCTTTACATTAAACAGCAGCTGCTGCTTAGATCCATTAGCAGATGGAATAGCAATTTGCTTACGCTGGGATATGAGTGTCAGGAGAAGACAGCCCTTGATCTTGCTAGGACCCATCTCATGTTGCTGTCCTTCACCTTGCTCCTGGTCCCATAGATTAAATAACCTCAAGTCTCCAGAAGATGTATTAAATTCCTGCTTTTTGCTGTGAGGGGTAGATCAAATATCCTGGTTGTAGGCATGAAACCTGGCTACCTGTCGGTTCTTCCTGCAGCCAGCATGAATTCCTTGTCCTTACTCAGCTCTGTCCCGCTGATGAGATTGGAAATGTGAGTTATGTGGACCTGAGCCCACTTTTCAGGACCCTCCTTAGCCCAGCTCAGTAGAAAAGCAGCCTGGGCTGAAATGGAAGAATCTGTTACCAATATTTCAGATTCCATGGTGGCTGCCAGGAGCGGGGCATTTGGGATGGATGTTCCCAGCAGCCTCCAAGTTTTCCCAGCTTTCAGGCTGTAATGGGACCCAAAGGGTTGTTGTGTCACAAGTGGAGGGGGATCACAAGGGACAAACCCATTGTTGACCCCAGTGAAGGATGGTACAGCGATGACAGAATCTAACTCAGAGTGAAACATGACCTGCACAGAGCTGAGTGACATTTCTCACTGCCTTTTCTCTGCTGTCCAGGTTTCTGTTGGCAGCAGGATGCAGATGGTGGGAGCAGTTCCTGCTCTGCTTGGCAAGGAGCAAGTTCTGTCTGCAGTGAGGGAGGAGGAGTTAGAGCTGAGCTGCAGGATGCAGTTACTCGGCCTTTCCCTCCCCTCATGAGGGTCAGACATGGACAGTCCATGCTGGACCCTACCTGAAACCCCACTATGGATTGTTACTGCTGGAGGGGCTGTTCTGAGGATTTGCCCTTCCTCCCTTAGAGGACAGGTGTCACACACAGGGGCTGTGACACCCTGAGCATTCCACAGCTGTGCAGAACATCCTGCTGCAGAGCCAGCAGCATCTCTGGAAGGAGGAGCTGCCCTTACCAGGGACACAAAAGTAGGAATGTCCAGTAAAAGCAGCTCTCTGAAGGCTTTGAAAAGATGCTGAGTGGATTTCAGTTCTTATCAGTGAGAGAATTTACTTTGGCCTCCCAGTTAGCTGCAGTGCCTGAAAGCACACATCCCTTTGGACATGGGTTTGTATCTAGAACATGTCTCTTTTCCCTGGATCTCAGGTGGGGATCCATGGCCTGTTGTCTCACAGTTTCAAAGCTTCATTCCTGAGTGACACCTCTGTGTGCACTGATTCCCTCAGCACTTTCAAAGGACATTTTCCAGGACTCAGGACTTCCCTGGTGGGAAGGATTGGTGGAGGACTGACTTCCCTTTTCCTTAGTACCAGAAGGAACTGCAAAAATTTGATTTCTATTGTTGGGTGGTTATTAGGATCAGGAAGGCCAGAAGAACTTGGACCTGATAGAGATTGTCATAATTGCAATTAAGTAGAGCCTTTCAGATTTTTCTGATTTTTTGGGAAACTGAGTGGCAGCTCCCTGTCATATCAGGATCTGTGCTCTACTGGGGAGCATTTAGAAAGTCATTGCTGCAGCAACCAGTAAGGCTAAAAAAGTGGGTAAAATATTTGCCATCTCCTCTGGGGCTGACTGAAGGGCAGAGAGACTGTTGTTCCCTCAGTTACATATTTTTTTGTCCTGGGTTTTTGTTGGATTTTGTGGAGGAAGGTGTTTTATTTTGTGTTGGGGTTTTTTGGGTTTGGATTTTTTTTTTTTTTAAAGAAACACTCTTCCCATGGCCAGATTCCAGATTGTGGCTTTGGGAAAACAGGGATCTTAAAATGGAAAGTCCATCTGCCCCAACTGCCAACTTGACAACTGTGCTGCTGGAATCAGCCTAAGGGGGAAGATGGGAAGGCTGAAGAGAGCCATGTCCTCGATCCACAGCTCACCACAGCAATGCTCTCTGCTCACTCCTGGTGTTGTGAGGGCTCTGCCCAGGTGCTGCTGTCTGGCAGCTCCTGGGGGTGTTTCCTGAGGGTGTTTGCTGTGCTGATGTATCACCATGATGGCATCATATCCCCGGTTTCTGCTCCCACCTGGCTGCAGGGTTTCTCCTGCCCTGGCCAGGGACAGAGGCTCAGGGTTATCAGGGAGTTCATGGCAAGCAGTAGTGCTTATCCCAGAGATCAGAAATCCCAGGGGAAAAGAACATTTACTGTGATAGTGCTGACAGTACTTTCCAAGTGCCTTTCAAAACTACTAAAATGACCTCATTAGGTGGCAGCTGCGGGGCCCCTGACTGCAGCCTGCAGCCTCTGCACTCCTCAGAGGAGCTGGGCTGTCCTGTCAGCCAGCTCTGGTGGAGCACAGCTGCTGCCCTGCCTTCAGCCCAGGGCAGGAATGGCTGCAATGCTGCAGGGCAGGAATGAGCTGCTCCAGCAGATTTGGCCTTGCGGAGCAGCTCAGAGAGCCCTGGAGTCAAAAAATACACAGGCATCTGATTTCAGGATGATTTTAGGATCCAAGTATTTGGCTGGTTCTGGATGCAAAGATTTGGGCAGGTTTCCCTAGTGACTTGGTTCTGTGCACCTTTCCTGAAGTTTGCCCAGGTGTAGGACTGTGCTGGTACTGGTTTATTTTCCCACTGGGGCAGGCCTGGTCTCAAGCTCATGCTCCCCAACAATAGATGCCCTTCCAGATGGGGGCAATAAATGCTAACCTGGCCTGTCCCTGGCCCTAAACAGTAGAAGCAGTTTTTGCTCCAGATATGTTCATTGCATTCATTCCTTGGCACGAGGTAAAAAGGAGGTCACTGTCCCACAGTCTTTGGAGCATCAGCATCAGCCATACCTTGGCTGCTGGTCCACCCCCCCCCAGACACAATGCAGGATGCAGTCAAATAGTTTGAAATTTTTAAAGTGACAAAGGAAGTTTTTATACCTTCCAGTTCAACATTTGTTGTTGACTTTGATGAGGGATTTGAAGGTGAGATGTACATTATCATAAAGAGACCATCCTGGTGAGCTCATCAAAGTGCTGGCCCAAAGGTCTTTTATCAAGCAAGAGAAAACCCAGAGGAGCCCAGCGACCTGGAATCTGCTTAACTTGGACCTGGACCCAGCCCAGTTTGTGGCAGGCTGGCTGCTTTCCCCATAGGAAAGGAGAAAATGCAGTGAGTCAGAAGTTTTGGCATTGTTATTTCAATCTACCTGTAGTTCTTCCATGTGGGGATTCGCGTTTCCATTGCCAGGGCTCCACAGGGAACCTGCAAGTTTTTAATTTCATTTTAGTCTCTTTAATAGCTGTATGAGTGGTGGGTGAGTACATACCACACTGGTGCCCAGTTTTTTCCTCATTTCTCACGTTCCTGCTGCACTTCTAAGGGTCACAGCTATTGGAGGGGCCTCTACTGGAGTGAGTCTGGAATGAATTTGATAGATGATTCCTACGCAGGCATGACACAAACACGCTCATTGCTACAAGTGTTTCCTTAACCACTGCTCCCTTATCAGCATGAAAAACAAGTATGTGGAGTATCCTGGGCAAATACACTTTGTGCAGATGCTGGGAGAGCTACAAGCTTTATCAGCAAACGGGTTCAGTGGTAACATTTGCAATTCAATCCACTTGGAATGGCTGTCAGTAGAATGCTCATCTTTCCTGGAAGCCTTAGGCCATCCCTGCTAACTCCAGACCTCACTGAGACCACATCAAAATCTGCTGCTGTGACAATGTCCATGGATACTTCCCACTCATGCTGCCCTTGTAATTTGTGTCCCACTGAACGACTAGGAACATAAAAAGCAGGACAAAGCAGATGCTGCCCAGCTAAACAAATCTCTCCTTCCTACCCACAGGGCTGAGCTGCAATATTTCTCTTACAGAAGTGATATTTATTAGGAAAAGTGAGCTAATGCTTAATGGCTGTGCAATAACGCACAGATGTAAATAAAAAGCCTGACACGAGAAGTGGACACACAGAGCAACAACCACAGGCTTTGCTCATATCCATGGGGATGAGTGGAAACCCATGAGAATTGAAGGCCACTTCAACCCCTGTGCTCACAGAGAGCGGGACAGCCCATCTCAGCAGCAGGGGCTCGTGCAGGGGAAGGTGGCTGGCAGGAACTGTGGTGAAGGATCTCTCCTGGACTCGCAAGCAGCTGCCACAGAATGCTGTGGTTCAACCTGGACTCTCAAGGAATCAGATCTTAATTGTGGAAGAGGTGACAACATTTGTGTCTGTAGCTTCCACATTTGTATTTCTGAAGGCTCCTCACCATGGAACCTACTCTCCCATGGCAAATTCTCACCCTAACAAAAAAGGTCAAGCCTTGAGACTGTGAGTAAAGGGCCTCATGTTTCTGTGACCGAGGGGTGGTAATAGGGAATATCTCCTGTTTGGGAGTTGGGGGCTTTCCACAGGAGGGATATGCAGCAGATCTTGCTACTTTCAGCTTTGGACAGACCCTGGGTGAGACATGGAAAGCTGCTGCTTTAAGTGGACGTCAGAAGATTACTACCAGATGGAAGGTAAGAATCTCTCTGGAAAGGAGGGCAGTAAATAGTCATAAACTGCAGTTCCAAGACCTTCATTAGCATTTATTGACTTTGACCTCAGGATAAACAGCATGGATATGCTAACAAGACTAGAGGATGCAAATTTGGGAGCTATCTTCAAAAATGTGAGGACCAGAGCATCTTGGAAAGCGAACTGAATGGGCTGGAATAAAAAGAACAGAGTTCAGGTGTGGGAAAAGGAAGGAAAGTACTGAAAATACAGACAGTTAGGGTAAAACTATGTATAGTAATAATACTGTGACTGGGTTTGGATGTAGTAACTAATGATTCACTGTGCAGAAATGCATGAGGGAATCCCACCTGGCCCATCAGCCAGACAGACTAGCAGGCACAGAAAGGCTCTTCCACATGTAGCCATGCAAACCAGACTGGAGCCATGGGAGCACGCCAGTTTGCATCTCCTTTGCAGGGATGGAATTTTGTTACACATATCAGGGATTTTAATTTCTCCCATGTGTCAATAGAAATCCTGAGGAGAATGAACTACTATCACGTGGGCTGGATGCTTTGCTCACTGGAAACAGGCCTAAAAACAAGACTCAGCTTTCATGCCATCTCAGGCAACCTTTTGGAGGGTGCACATTTCAGTGTGTTATTCCAAGAGGGCAGGATCCTCTGAGGATTTGCCTTTGTGGCTCCATCCAAAACGTGTGCTAGGCAAGCAGGACAGATCCAGCCCTGAATGAAGGGAGGTTATCTGCATGTAAAGATTTTGAAACCATGTTCCCAGCAGAGGCTTTCTTGGGCTTACCTTGGCTTCATGCTGAGCTACAACACCACGACCAACAACTTCCACCATGGGATTCGGTGTCTTCACTCCCTCTTCAGGCACCCAGTTTGCCAGGAACAGAAAACCAAGAAGCAAAATTCATTGGATTGTCTGGATTGTGTGCTGTGAATTGTGGAGGCAAGAATTTAGGTAAGACCTGTCCCCTCCCTGTGTTTCCTGCTGGTGCCTCTCTCGCAGTTCTGGAGCCAGACAAGCCCCCTGTGGAGCTGGAGGCAGACAAGAATAGTGCTGTAAAATCCCCCGAGCTCAGCTCTGACTGAAGCATTAGTGGTTTAAAGCACAAATTTATCACAGGCATCAGAGCATGCAGATTTGTGAGATGACGTAAGCAAATCCAAAGGGACACAGCACCATCCCTGCACTATCCCTGGGACACACACAGCTGTGGCTGTCAGGAGCAAAACCCTTTATGTTTGGTTCAGTGGGCTGTTGGAGAAGCTGTTTTGGTTTTTCATTCTCTCTGAAACACTAAACACTAAAGCCAACCCATTGCTTCTGGTTTATGGTGGCAGAAACCCAGTCCAGGGTGCAACGCAAGTGCTGCAAGCCAGGGCTCTTAATCCCTGGCACAGCCCCTAAAACTTATCCCAGGAGAAAAAATTGGAAGGAATTGAAAAAAATTGGAAAAAATTCCAAGAAGAACTTGGAAACTGTTGCCGTTCAGAACTGGCTGTGTATCATTTCTCCTGTGCCTGCTAACGCTGGCATCTTCCACATCAATTACTTCTGCAAATCACACCCCAAACTGGCCTGGCTCCCTTCCATGCTGCTCTGATTTGCATTCCCTGAAACACGAGATCTAACAATTACATCTTTTATATTTGCATACACCTTCTGAATGCTTTTGAGCTGATTGTAAAGGTCAGGCTGAGTGGTGAAGTGCAGGGAATTTAAATAATCAGTCTACCTCAGATGCCTGAAGAAGAAATCACTCTGAGCTAGATACTGTCCCGATACACATCTAAGTGCACTGGCACTGAATAGTGCAGTGGGCCAGACATTTTAAAAAGCTGATTTTCAGTCCTATCTTGTCCTCACCACACTGTCATTTCATAAGGCACAGCACACAGTCTCAGTCACTGTGTTTTGCAGACACTAGGTAATGCAGGCAGGAGATAAGGGTCATGTAGCCACACCAGATTATGGATGCTTACGTCTCTTCTTTAACTCATGGAGCTGCAAAATAGGGATGGAAAACTTGCAAAGACTGAAATACTTGCTCCTTTTATCTCTGATCTCAAGGTAGAATGTAGATGTAGAACGGTTTAGAATGAATCTAGCTCAATTCTTTTTTTCTGCTATTAAAATGGTTTCAGCATTACAAGATTTTAGCAGGGACTGCATTGGTTTCCTGCTGCCCAGTTCAGTTTGATGCTTTAGAATGTCTGTTTTCAAAGATTACTGTTCATACAATGTCAACCAAGTCACCATCACCTCTGCTGGCCTGTGGAAAGTGTCAGTGGCAGCACTTCCATCCCCTAAAGCTATGCTCTCCCTGCTGCCCTGTATCCCATTATCTCTGTGCAGACATTCCTTGTGTTTACCTGCCACGTTCCTGCCCTGCAGGCCACTTCCACAGCAATTCTCCCCAACAGTGCAGCCTTCAGGTGCAGCCTCAGTGCCTGTGGTAATTATGTTTCAAGGTAAATGTTTCATTAAAAAATCAAAGCGTTTCTGCCCCTCAGCCCGTGATTTTGGTAGAAGCCAGAGATTCTTTTCTCATTTGTTGTGGTATAACAGTTACATGCTTGGCAGCTGGATGCTTGTTTCTATCCAGGGTTTAATCTACCTGATAGAACTATATTAAAATATGAACTGTGGGTGCGGTAATCTTTTGGAAGGTGAGGGGCTCTGAAATGGCTCTCTGAAAATTCCCCTGGGTGCTAAAGCATTATTTAGAGCTGTGTCATCAGGCTGTATTTGGCCAAAGAGTTAATGAAAGGCCAGAAATTAGGTGCTTGTGCTAGTGACTAAATAGCAAACCCCAAAATATTTATCTTCTGGCTTTGCTATATGACGTAGCAAAGGGAAGACTGAAATAATAACTGTTCTGGCTGTAAAGTGAATCCTTTTTCTTAGAAATTTGCTTGTCACATCTCTTGCAGGTTTTGTTTTCCATACACAGCCTGGGGGGAAAAACAAAACCCACCTTCCATAAAAATAAAATTTCTGCACTATAAAAATTCATTCAGTTGACAAGAATCTCCTAATGCACCAACAGCACAACTCCCAAAAGGTAGAGAGATGGGACAGATGGAGGGAGGGTTATTTCAAAGCAGACAGTTCACAGACTCCCTTGACATTGCATTTGGGCTAACAAAGGGCCAGATTTTGAGGGGTTTGATGATAAAATACCTACTGAATTCATATGGAACAGAAGCAAGCACCTTGCTCCTACTTCCCAGACTGGCAGTGGTAGATGTGTGCTAGAGCCTCCATGCATTAGATACTTCTTTTTCTCTTGCAAGTGAAACCATAGCACTGCTTTACTCAATGCATTGTACAAGCTGTTGCTGCATAAAAAACTAGTTTGATCTGGGATGAGCTGAAAAATTAAATAGCTGGTATAAAATGCCGTGAAATTCTGGTTTTACAAGTTAGATTTTGCGTGGGAGAAGGAAAGATGGCTGCATTTATTTTTCATGTTGTTTGTGTATCATTTCCAAGCCTTAATTGATGAATGTGATATAGTTTGATAGCTAAACATATCAAACCAGTTTTGTGGTGAAAATATTAAAATTAAAATAAATATGGGCCTCTCTACATAGATGAGAGAGAACACAAGGGAATGCTTGAAGTGAATAGGTTTGGAAGCTTTTCAGACTGGAAAAAACCCACAGCTTTGCTTACATGCAGCACACATTTGTTAAAATATACTTCAGCTTTTGCATATGTTTTTGAGTGTTTAGAGAAAAATGGTGCACTGCATCTAATTAGAATCTCAAAACTCACAGACAAATGCTACAGGCTCAACACTTTGAAATGTAAATAGAACCACAGTAAAGATACCAATTGGGGGTAATAAAGAGGTAAAAATGTGACACAGCTGAAAAGTTGAGAAAGAGCACCTGGGGCAGGTAGGAAGGACCAGAACAGTGATGAGAAATAGAAAAAAAGGCTCTAACATTTTACACAAGACTTGAGTCTGTCTAATCCAGAACCTGCTGCCCAGAGGCATTTCAGTGCCACCCCAAAGCATCCTGCATGACAGGGATACTGAGGGGGTTTTCTGGTGGGTGAAGTGGTGGTAATGGCCTGAATCTCACTCGTCACAAATTTGTGCCTTAGAGCCTGAGAGTTGATGATGTGTATTTGAGCATTAATTAGGTCAGACATGAACTATTTAATTATTGGCCAGCCAACAGAGCTGGAGCTAGCTTTGAATTTCTCAAGGTTTCTGCCATTAAAATTGCAACTTCATTTAGAGAGCCATTCCCTTCTTGAAAACTTGGGCAAGAAAAATATTCCTTAAAAGCATCCCCAATTCTAAAAGTTACTTGCAAGAGCTGTATCAGCAAGCAGTGTCTCATCAAAGAAATATGGAAAGTGGTTAAAAGGCAGGAACAGGAGTTAGAAAAGAGAAGTTTAACATCCTAATTGCTCCCAAAATCACTGCAGAGAGAGGTGAGGTCATGGTGCTAGGTCCAGCCAGCCAATTGTTTGTAAGATGGTGAATGAAATGTTCAAAATATACAAATCCCAAAGAGGATGGTGATGGCTGGTGCATGTAATCTCAGTGTAACGATTAACCCCTGGTTTACGGAGGCACAGACCTCAAGGGAAGCGCTGCTGTGGCCTGGAGCAGCTCAAGCTGTAAAACAGCAGTGCCCATGCAGAGGCGTCCAGTGGTTTAGCTATAACCCAGAGTGGTGTCCCAGGTCCCGGAGCAGGGGCAGAGGGATGGTTTGGGAAGCTGCTCATGACCACAGGGTGGAGCTGAAGCCCTTTCAGTTGGTGCGGTTCGTTCGTAACTCGGCGGCGGTGGAGAGGAGCTGCGGCTCGGGCTGTTGGCAGCCCGCTCCGTGGCGCTCATTATCCCGCTGCCTTCGTTCCGCCGCACGGGAGGTCAGCCAGGGCAAACCGGGGCTGAGGGTGCTCCGACAGGGTGCGCTTGTTTGGGTCTCCATGTCAGACACAGACAGGGCTTGTGATGAATTTGGAGCACAGTCAGTCATGTGAAATCATCGTCGTGTCTGAGTGCCTGTAATAAAGGCTCTGACCTGAATAAGTGAAGGGAAAACGCAGCTGAGAGGAACTTACCGAGGTGAAGAATGTGTATGTTAAACAATACATTTTCTTTGTTTCTCAGTTCGGCTTTTCTGCTCGAAATGATTTTGAGTGACAGCACCGGATCCATAAAGGACAAGATGGGAGCTTGGACCTGGGCAGGCGTAGGGAAAATAGGACTTGTTTTGAAAACAAATTCCAAGCAGATGGGCAGGGCAGCGGGAGGGCGAACGCGGTTGTTCAGAGCTCTCGGTGCTCATTATTTGCTCTTTGTCCCGTCCTGCTTTCTTGGGCTCCAGTTCCCTGTTTTCCACCTGCAACCAGACTCCCCTTATCTCACGGATTCCTCCTCACAGCTGCCTCGGAGCAGAGCCTGATCTCCTGACGGCTGGCCACGTGTTGGGAACTATTTCAGAGCCTTCAGCCCTGCTCGTCCTCGCTGCCCCTGTCCTGCACAGTGCCCGATGCCCAGCCGAGGTGGCACCGGGGCTGTTTCATGCATCTCCTTGAAGAGCAGCTTCCCGAAGCACACTTCGGAAGTGTCCTGGTGGTCAGGAGCTCCATTTCATGATCACTCTTGAATTTACCTACGGTGGCTGAATATCTCTATGCCTGCAGCCTTGAGAGCAAAACCATCTCCTGTGGGTAGAGCACAATCCAGCTGGGACTGTGGCTCCGAGCTCTGGTCCTGTGAGGGTCAGCTGTGCCAGGAGAAGGTGTAGGTGTAGATCTACCACTGGTGACCAGCTGTGCTTTTCTTACCTCGATTTTGTTCAGGCCGTGAAAAGACACATTTTTTGCCAACAGCTGTGACCATGGAAGACATCCCCCATAGCAAACAGCTGTGACCAGTGAAAACTTTATTTTCCTCTTGTACTTGTTACTGCTCTGCTGGAGGCTGCAGTCCCCTTTATGTGCCAGCAGCAGAGACTGTGCCCTGCCCCACCCCAGGTGAGATTTAAAGTACTGATAAAAGTGGTTACGCCTCACTCATCCAGCTTTGGCCAAAGTGTGAGAGTGCTCACAGATTTCTGGGGGTAGCTTCCAGCTGGCAGGTGCTGATGGACACCTGTACAGCAGAACATCTTGAGCAAGCTCAGCCAGAAGTGCTGGGTGAGGATGTGTCATTGGCCTCGGGAGACTGGACAGCTAATCCAGCAGAAAAGCTCCTCCTGTTGGCCAGATTCTAATGGAAGCTGACACAGCTCTGCGGGCACAGCTACAGCTGTGGAAATATCCCTTGTTTTCACTTTTGAAATATTTCTGGACATTTTCTAGATGTCTGAAGTTTTCCTGTCAGTCAGTAGCTTCCTGCCAGAAGCCATTCCCAGTCACACCTCCCCTCTCCTCACTCCCTTTCTACAAACCCATGTCAGAAGCAGCACAGAATCAGAATCCACCACTTTTGACAGCTTCTGGCTCCAGCTGGCACCACTCTTGAATGCATTAAAGGAGTGAGACATCGCTGGTTTTGGTCCCTATTTCCCATGTACTTTTTGTGCTCTACCCTGCGTCACTGCTGACATAACTAGAGTAGACCAACATAATCTATCATTAGGCCATGGTATCAAACGCAAATGTAATACAGCTTATGGATTTAAACTGGTGGAGGGATCTTCCAATACCGTAAAAATGCTCGGATGTGAAGGTGGTCATGTGATTGTAATCTTTGCATCTATTCCCTGACCCAGGTGATGATGAAAAGGGATAATTATTACATTCATTAATAATTTAGGAAGCTAAGCAACAGCACCTGGAAATTAGATGCCAATTTTGCAGGATTTCCAGAGAATGAATAAGGATGAGAAATAGGTCAGGCACAGATATACTTTTGTCATTTTGAAGAGGGGAAGGAAATATTTTTAGCAAGAAGAAAATGCTTTCTCTCCTGGCTCTGCAGCACAAGTAGGTGTCCGTAACTGATGAGGTTTCCCACACAGGATTGCTCCAGGCCTGACAGGTTGCTGATGATCTCCCTGAGCATTTACAGGAATTGGTCTGTGGGTTCCTGTGCTGGCAGTCTCTCTGTGAGGATTTTAAGAGTCATCTTCATTTTCTCCTTTTGGCTCAGAGGGTTTGTAGTTCCACAGGGCTGTGTTCTGCCATGAATTGGTGTCATTTCTGAGTTATTTTCCTGAGCCAGGGTCTTAAAACACTATTTCTTAAAATTTATTTCTCTGAAAGAGAAAATATGTGAGCAATACTCACACACTCCTCTCTGTGAGACAACAAGGTAGTGCTATGGAGAGCTTGGGCTGATACATAGTTGTAAAGGCTGGGAGAGATACAGCTCTGAAAAGGGTTGGAGTGCTGTGCTCTGTGCTGTCCCTTCTGCTGCAGCTTTTATTAGCTCTTGTATTAGAAATAGTTCTCTCTTTCAGTTTTTAATTCCCCCATCTCCCTTCAGGCTGGCAGTGAATCATGGGTATTCAAAATTGCTTTCAACAGAGCATTTATATTGTTTGAATCTAAGAGTACTATTTAAAATGCAAAGTTGAGTTGTGACATTGGGTGTGCACATTCGGCATCTCTCAAGAGTGACTGATCATGTCAAAAAGGAAAACTTCACTTTGCAAAAATATATTACAATTCTAGCTAAGAAAAGACCACTTTTCAAACTAAATATGCTTAAATCACACCACTCAATTATTTTCCAGTATACAGCAGTACAATATGAATATAGTAGCCAATTAATTGCTCTGCCTGATATGGTATTTTTCTTCCTGAGCAGCTTGAGGACCTCTACAACTGTTCCATTAGTGCTTTGTGGTCAGTGGGGCTGTTGTGGTCAAACCATGTATTGCCAAACCACTTATTACCAAAAACAGAAGCCACATGCCTTCCCCACTGAGTGCATTCATCTCTGCATGAGCAGTGCATCCATCTCTGGAAAGATAGTTGGGAGCACCTCACAGGACACAGTAGACTCATCTTCTGATCAGCTGGATTTGTTTTTATGCACCTCAGGTGCTAAGGAGCCACTTTTTTTCAATCCCGCAGCACCTCAGCAATGTGAACTTTGTATGTATTTAGGTGCATGCAGGGTAAATATTTCTCCAAACACAGCTGGTGTTGGGAGTGGTATTGATGTAGTAAGTTTTTACTCTTCACCTAAAAAGGATGGCACAATGACTGCAACTAGAGAGCTCAAATGCAAATAAGTGTGGAGACAGAGCAGGCTTAGAAGGTAGGCCAAGTGATATCATCTTTCCTAGGCCATGGGACAGTTTTCCTGGGGTAGAAGGGCACATCACAGAAGGTTTTGGCATCTATCCCATCACCTAAACCAGTGCAATCCATAACTGCATCAGGAGTGACTTCCCCCAGCACTGGTAAGTTTGGATCACTTTATATATCATGTTTGAGTTCCTCATATCACCTTGTGTTTCAGAAACATATATTCTAAGTCATATTTCTAAAAACACCCATTTTTTTCCTGTAGCTTTGGAGTTTTAATGGGGAGTTAGAAGGCGTTAGAAATTGCTGTATATCCCCAGCTGATACATTCTTTTCCAGCCTCAGTTCAGAGCAGCAGGAAGTGTTCTACATTATAGAAACCTTAGTTTTACATAAAGCTGGTGGGCAGGATTCCTGCTGGATGGGTCCCAGCACGTGTGTTTACAATGACAGAAATCTTAGGGTTGCTTTCTTTTTTAAAAACTGTACTGTTATTTCAGTGCTTTTGTATAAAATTTATGATTCAGAGATGCCTTTTTTTAAGTTCCCAGACAGTGAGTTGTGAGTGCAACTTTTACAGCTTCTCTGCTGAGAAGGATGTACCAGAATTACTCTTTATCCAGAAGTATCAGTATTCCCATCTGGCCCTGTGAAGCAACAACCAGTATTGGCTGGTTTTATTGCAGTGAAACTATGAACATTATTTATATGTTTTATTACAGGAACCAAACCATTAATTCATGTGGGCAACATCAATATTTTCTTAATAAAGTCTCATTTTAGCCTTTGGTCAGCTTCACTCCTTAGGTTCACTTTCAGTGCCAGCAGTGTTTACATAATACATAAATACACTGGTACCTGTAATAATGTGGTGTTTTACTTCCTGAATTCATTATAGGCTCTTAAGCACTTAATCAAATTCCTTCGGATTAGCTTGTGCATCCTCTTCTGCAGGCAGGTTTGTATACCAATTTGATAATCTTTGTCTGGGGAGTGCTTTTAACCTGAGCATATATGAGAGTGTTTGTTCTACTCCTTCAAATCCTGGGGAGTTACATTTGTTCTTGGGAGCGTGGCTTGCCACATGCTCACATTTCAAAGATTACTAGGGTTTCTTTTGTTTTAAAGTAGACCCCCAGTAATATTTTATACTCTTGATACAATTACTCTGCATTGCATTGCAGTAGCTGCATTTCAGATTTCAGTTCATTCCTGTTTGTTTCTTTACTTAGTTATAAAGCTTTCTCTTTTTTTTATTCTTTTAATTTGTAAACACTTTAAGATACTCAGGGGAAAAAAAAGCTTTTTATTATAAATAGAACACATTCTGAATGTATTTGTTTTGGTCTTAAATTCCTTTCCAGTTTGTAGTGAGTGCAGTGGATTACTGCATGCTGCTGGCTGTTGGCAGACCTGACACTGAACCCCTTGTATTACTCCTTTTCCACATGTGACCATTTCTTGTGACTTCTATTGCAAAGAAAATCTTTTCCCTCTGTTCAGCTACTCTTACATTCTGCCTGCACGCACTGGTATGTGTTTTTAGCCAGATAAACTGTCATTCTCTTGGTTCTCATTAGATATTTTTGGTTGTCCAGCTGGCCACTGCAGCAGCAGTTTCTCCTGATGTCTGTCTGTGGCAGGATCGTATCCAACAGGAAATGTGACATTGTACGTGGTACTTTGAACTTTCCTGACAACCTTAACCTGTTAATTAAGGAAGGTGAAAAATGAATAGTTGTAAGATATGAATGTGTGAGGAACATGAATGTATGTGTTTAAATTTGCACAAGACCTTGTATAAATGAGACAAGTGGATGAGAAAATTATCCCATTTAAAGTCTCATTACTTTCAGATAACCCATTTTATCCAGTTCTCTGTCCTGTGAAATTTTTGAGGTGTCAGACTTCTCTCTGTTACATAAAGGGCATACAGCTGGCAGTTTAGACATCTTGTATTGAGGTGACTGCTGGGAGTAGCTCAGGTTACATGAACAAACATGCTTTCTTCACATGTTTTACAATGTAAAAAATCCAGCAAATAATTAAGACAAATTGTTGACCTTGCGTTAGCAAGCTGATAATTTCT
Source organism: Sylvia atricapilla (assembly GCF_009819655.1). Taxonomy (NCBI): domain Eukaryota; kingdom Metazoa; phylum Chordata; class Aves; order Passeriformes; family Sylviidae; genus Sylvia; species Sylvia atricapilla. The sequence continues at coordinate 8,691,354 of NC_089148.1, forward strand.
CTGGAGAAGCAAAGACTTTTTTGAGTTATGCAGCTTTTATCTGTAATTATTTTTATCTCCTGTAAGCAACGGGTCCAGATTAGAGTTCACGGCAAGTACAGAACTAGCCAAGCAAATATCCTTTCCTCCAATTCAAAAATCCTGTTTTATTCCTTGAGCATCAGCACATCCTCTAAGGCTATTTGTAATTGCAGCTGCATAGGAGAGTTAGAAAAGGGCTAATACCATGCAGCTGGGTCAAAGCCCTGGTATTACCATGCAGGTTTAGGGTCATCTGAAGGCCTAATCTTATTGTGTTGTGATTCTGTGTTTCCTTCTTTGTTGCTTTGCATCATATATCTTTTGTTTAAAACATATTTTATTTTTTAAAAAGGAGCGTGCAATTAAGAAATTCTTGTGCTTGTAAGAGAGATTGCTGCAGTCAGAGGCCAGAAGACACAACACCCATCATGATTTTGGGCCGAGTTTTCATGGACAAAACTCCAGGGAACACTGCTTTTGGATCAGGTTTAGAGGTGCTTTGATGTTTTCCTGTTTTTATAGATTCCAGCTATGTGAATCAGAACTTTGTGAAGCTTTTTTTGGATTTAAAAATACAGGAGAAATAAAATAAAGTAGCATCTTCCTATTATTCATGATTGTACTTTTCTCTATAATAAGAATTGAAATCTGCATTAAACCAAACTGGAAAACTCACAGGAGTGTCCCACATAGTATAAAATTGACTCTGTCCTTCCCTCTAAGTTAAACATGGTGTAGTCCCAGTTGTGTAGATTCTTCAAGAACTGAGTGGATCCTTGGAAATCCTTAGCAGTCAGGTGTCTGTGAAACCTGAGCCAGAGGAAGATGAAGCATAGTAACCCACATGAGGGCTCAGAGTCTGGAAGAGAAAACCAGCAGCAAAGTCCTTCCAAATCTGAACTCTTTAGCTGTGTTAGCAAACAGAGTAGGCAAGGGCAAAAGACATTGGTTGGGAGCTTCTGTGGCAAAACTGCAAGGAGTTCAGGTCTTTGCTGTTGTATGACTTGAGAATATTCATATTCCTCTTCCTGACCACTTCATGAAAATGTCAGAAGATTTTATAACTTCACAAAACAAAAGCTGCAAATGCCATCAGCTATCTCCCTTCTTTCCGGTAACACTAGAATAAGCAAACAGGGATGGCCAGGTGTTTTTGCATGGTTTTGGCAGTGTAATGGCCACATCCATCCCATAGGCAGGTGCAGCTCAGCCCAGGACAGGTCTGGGCCTGCCTGGGAGCCCAACCCCACCTCCAGAGCTCGGTGTTTACTCCTTGGGAATAAAGCTGTGCTGGAGCTCTTGCACACCAGCATAGCATTTCAGTGCAGGCCTGGGCTCTTTGTCTGCCAGCCCTAAGCACAGTCACGCTGCTGCCCGGACCGTGGCAGACATCCCAGCCGCGATTCCTTCGCAGCCAGGGCGGGTGTTTTCACTTCCACTGCAAGCACTGCAAAGGTGCCGCGTGGGGAGTGGAGTTTGGCAGCGGCCATCCTGCCCCAAGACCCTCGAGTACCACAGAATAGAGCCAAGCAGTTGTAAAGCTGTTTGGCTGCAGAAGGATTTCCCAGGTGTCAGGGGAGCTCTGGAAAGGGCACAGCTGTGTAGACAGCTGGGAATTACCCTCATTTCTCTGACACAGGAAAGGGCATGGAGGGAAAAGGGCATGGCTGGAGCACTGCTGCATTCTGCAGATGCCCTGGGGACACTGCAGCTAAAACAACTTTAATTTGCTCCTTGGGTCCCATCTGCTGTCTGCAGCATAAGGAATCAAGTAATCATTGAGAGAGGCCTGTGTGTTGTGTGGGGATAGATGGGACAACATGGCAGGGCTGGGTCATAGGTGTCTAGACAAGCACACTGAACTGCCACTGCACTTGGTGTGCTCAGATTTTGCTCAGCAGCAAGGCTCTGCAATGCCAAAGAGTTCAGAGGTGGAAAATCCTTCCTCAATGTCCAACCTGCTCCTCTGAGCAGAGAGGAGAGTGACACTGAAGGGACAGCTTGATGGGTTGCCCAGTGAAATGCATTTGCATCGGATTGGAGACACTCTAAATCTGATGGTCTCTTTAACAAGCTCAAAAACTATCAACATTTATGGAATTGGAAAATGAATTGGGTTAACACAATGATGCATGATCTGTGACACAGTTTCATTGTTTGCCATCCAAGTACTATTTGCATTTATTTTCTGGCAAACATTATACATTGTCATGGATAATCCTTCCATTTGAGTGTTTCAAATGTGTCTGCCTCCCTTATTTGCACCATGAAATCCCTAGTTGAAAATGATTTTTTTAAAAAGTTGGTGGCTTAGAGAGTGATCTGCAAATGGAGCTGGGTATGACGACGTCTTCCAGAAGGGCCACAATACAGATCATCAACTGCTACTTATGTGAAGGTACGTATAATGTATAACTAGCCAAGTGCCTTGTTCCAAACTTAAATTAAATGGATTAGATGAAACCACCTTCTCTAATTTATTTTACTGTATTGAATAATACAAAAGTTACAATTATCACTAGCAATTTTTATGGGAAATCCTTTTGTGCAAAGGATAATCATCAGAATAATTGTATCAATGACAACTTATTGAGAAAATTACTTGGGTAATTTGCAAAAGAGTTAATGGGAAAGAAGATTACTTTGAATTAAGATTCCATAGCTTTTGACTTCTTAAGAATTACATTGTTTTCCCTGTCCCACTTGGAGGAACTTATTTCAGACAGCTTTCTGCTCTAATGTTCAGATTTTGTCATTTGATTAGAGATGGTCGTGTCCTGATCCCGTTCTCAATGTGTGTTTGAAAGGTTCTGTATTTTTCTTTCCCATAAAGTTGTATAGAAATGGGTAACTAAAAATGTACATGCACTGAGTTTATGTATGCATAAACCCCACAAGCTTAGAGTATATTTCTTTATGCTCTGTGAGAGGCAGTCACACACTTCTGTTCTGCTTAGAATGCTTTTTACTGAAGTCATTTCTCTCTTCAGTATTGTATTACTGTATTTCCAAACTCTCGACCTAAGTAAAAAAGCATTAGGTGTTTGTCACAGTTACCAATCTCACTGAGATGCTTGAGATCTGGGAATAAAAGGCCAGAACACAGCTGTGTTAAAAACAGCACAGTGGCTTTTTCAAAGGGCTTCACCTGCAAAATTGGTGCTCTTGTGACCTCTGAGATCTGGTTGCTATTTACTCAGTTCAACTCAAGGTTTCTTATGTGTTCTTAAAGGGTTTTAGTGATACAGGGTTCTCCTCCTCAGTTTTGTTCCTCCTATTGCATATATTACAACAGAGGCTCTGAAGAACAGGATGCTCTGGGAGGGGGAGACCATGACCTGCAAGATGACAATCGATGGCACCTGATGGCCAGTTGAGGCCCTAAATCACTTGGGTGACTTGCTGTCACTGGTGAGGCTCCAAGCTCAGATTTCCTGGCCAGGACCTCTCGAGTCAAAATGTTGCTCACTTCATTTAATCACACTGCCATGCTGCTGATGTGGGTAAAGCAAAAGGAGTTTATTGATGTGCTTAGAGGTTCCTTTTTCCTAGTTTGAAGACTGTGGCTTTCTTTCACAGGAATCACTAAGGGGTTTTGAGAAATAAGTTTTAAAATGCCTGTTGACATTTCAAGGATGTTTGCTCTACATTGATGCTGAGTTTCTGCTTAACAGAAAACTCTGTGTTAACACCTTGTGACTTGTGTAGCATAGGAAATTTGCCACCTAGAGAAACCGTTCCATTGCTGTTCCTCTCGGTGTGGCTGGGTGAGCTCAGTGGGGCAGGTGACACCCAGTGGCACTCGGTGTTTCCCAAGTGAAAACCTGATGGAACACGCTCCCAGCCAGGAGCTGGCGTCAGGGCCAGCATTAGGCAATGAGATGTGACAGTGGCTGTAATGCCAGGAGATCCCTGTGCAGGCACAGGGAGTTGCTGGGCACTGGGCTGACAGCCCGACCTGACAAATGGTCTGTTTCCTGACAGCCTTGCTCTGCATACATAAAAAGAGCTCCAACGTGAATAGGCAGGAGCAGAGCTTTCTCAAAAACTCTCACATATTTTAATGTCAATGATTTTTTCCAATCTTCTCTTGCTCTTCAGTAATTTCCAGGGTTGATTTTTCTTTTGATCAATCAGAAGAGACAAGGGAGCAGAATTAATAATTAAAAAAAACTGTGGAAAGTACCTTGGCACTGTAAGTGGAGGGGAAAGATCATTGCAAGCTGTCTCCCAATTCTAAGACTCCCCCTAAAAAAAAGAATATCTTTATTTGCACATTCAGGATACTTCGAAGCTCTGCAGATGTTGCAAAGAATGGTGAAGAAAGTGGCAGTACTGTTCAGCAGGATTCTTTTGCACCTTTAAATTGCCTGACATAATGCAGATAGCAGACACTGCTGCTCCAGGAAGCATCTCTTCCACATCCATAGTTTCTTCCCTCTCTGCATGACTGTGTGTGGGAGGGGGGATTAGCACATGGCCATATGGGAGGGAGCTCACACAGAACAGTTTCTCACTGAGCCCTGCTGCAGGAGCCCTGGAGAGCAAAGGGAGCAGGAAATGATGGAGGAGGGGACAGGGCTCCAATGACACTTAATGGAAGGGATGCAGAAATTCCCTGAGGAGCTGAGGGGCTGAGGACATGAAGGCTGTGACCTTCCCATATGCCTTGCAGACCCCAACTAGAAAGGCAGCTTAAGTAGTTTATCAATATGAACTCCAGAAAAAAACTGGGTTTTTTCCCTGTTTCGTGAGATTTCCCACTGGACATGAAGGAGAAGTGTATGTATTATTTAACAAGAAACTGAAATGAAAGTTGGCTGGTTGATAGCTCTTGTGTAAATCAGTAGGCTGGATCATAGTTTTATGTTCATAATACATTAAGTGGGGAATCAGCTACTTTTGACAACATCAGTCCTCATTCCTGAGTATCGAGAGCCTGGAAACTGCAAATAGGAAAGGTTGGGGAGAGGGTGGGTTGTATGGGAGCAACCCAGGACTTTATACTCTCCTTGTTTCATTTATCCAGGATCAAATCCTCTTCCACATTTCTGATGCAGCTGCAGACTTACTGACCTTGCATTCAATCAGTGACCCATCAGTACTGCTTGGTTTAAGAGAGCTGTCCTTAAATCAGCATTCATCCTTCTGGCCAAAACTTCCCCATGGAAAAACCCCAGTGCTCGAATGAGCCCCAGCTTTTCATCTATAGAAGGAAATCCCAGTGACAGAATTCTTCAGCTTGTCTCAGATCAACAAGAGAGAGAGGTTCTGCTGAAATCTGACATATCCTCTGGGATCTGTGGGAGTCAAGGACAGTTTTCCCCAGGCAGGCAGCTTTTCCAGCCAGCTCCCTAGCTGCATGGTCTTTCTCTGAGACACTACATGGGAACTATGCAGAGAGATAATATGGTCCTCTGCCAATTAGTTTTTCCTGGCATGTTTCCATGGGCCTGAAGATCAGAAAACATGTGAAGAAGGAGGAGGGAAGATCTGGCCCTGTGTATTTTCCTGAAAAGCTAGCTCTGTTCCACACAGCTGCTCATGGTTCTCCCCCTTTATATTTTTCCTAATAAAAAGAGAAGTATAAAGTTACTTAATTATTTTCCTAAGGATGTTTTCTGAGCTATTATACATATTCTGTTATTGCTTTGCAAGTGTTGCCTGTTTTATCGCACAGTGGCATTTTTATTCCCTTTATTCTCACGGGTCAGTAGACCAGCTAGAAAGTCAAATTGCCCTCATTTTGTTCTGCTTACAAAAGATAAGAGCTGGGAACTGGGTAGTATCTTCTCAGTGCATTTCTGTAAGCATCCATCCAATCTGCTGCCTTTCCTCATAGCTCATTGTGCAGCCATGTGCAGACAGGTTTAAATACCTGTCTCCAGTTACTTAATAGAAAGAAACTAGCAGAAGAGATTTATTAAATTGAAATGGAAAAGTCTTGAAAGATGTTTCCTACATGTAGGGAACCGAACATAAGCACTTAAATGGGATTAGAGGATACAAGGGAGAGACAGAAGACCTTTTTTATAAGATCCTGTCCTAATGTTCTTTTTCCAAATACACAGTGACATAAATTTCACATATGCACATGCTTATTCCCTCTGCCTCCAAGCAAAATTGATACACCTTGACTTTTTAATAATCTGTTATAAATAACTGGTCCTAAAAAATCCAAATGCTAGAACCAAGGCATAATGAACCTGAACTTTATGTAAAATAGATAAAGGAGAAAAATTTCTCTCATAGTGATCAGTTTATGCTGTGAAGCATCACCAACAGTAAGGCTTGCACTGTCAGCACATTGTTATTATACATGTATGTGTCTAACCATTAAAAAAAAACAATCTTCCAAGCTCTTTGTTTCCTTTGCTGAACTATTTGTTCTCTGGCACAGAGTCCCAGAGCCAAAGTATGTTGCATTAATATGCATCTAAAGAGAGTAGAAACTGCCACGACCTGCAGATATGTGTACCTGCAAGTGCACTGGCCTCCTGGTGTCACTGGAGGATGATGATGATAATGGAGGCAACAAATTTGTCTTTCATTTTCAGTAACATCAATAGAACAAAGCGCTTAAACACACTATTTCTAGTTTCTCTTGTTTTACAATCTTCTCTTGTAGTTCTTTTAAATTTTTGTTCATAATTCCCTTTTATTTTTTGATATGGATTTTAAGCCAGAAGGCAAAATGCAAATTAGTGTTTAAGTTAAGGATCTATTGCTCAAAAATATTATCATATTTTTAATGTTTTCCATATGCTCTGTTTAATTATATAGTACTTGCATCCTATTCAATTTTATTGTCATGTGCCCATAATTAAGCAAATTGCTTGATTTTAAGTTCATCTTCTAAAATGTGCTCTCAACAACAAATCAAATTTATATCATATTTCTCTTATCTTCATAAACCCCACCTGAGCTGCTGTTGATTGAGACAGAGGTTCCCAAATTCTATTTCTTTGAACAGTATGCAGAAGTTCAGAAGAATGATCCGTTAGAAAACTAATTTCTGATTCAAGTTCAGTATGTGCCTCTTCAGTCTTAACTTCTCTACTGAAAACTGTGAGTATGTTGAGATACATCTAAAACACAAAGCTTCACAAAGCAATGCAGTTTATTTACCCTTCTCCTCCAGGGAGAACAAGGTAATAAATTGGTCCAATTTTAGTTGCTGTTTATAATGTGCTGAAAAGTTTGCATGTTGGCAAAAGCAATGTCATAAGTGGTGGTATAGAATAAACTACTGCAATCATACATTATGTCAGAATAACTGGTGGGAAAGTATTTTCTCCTGCAGGTCTCAAAGGATAATTTATAAAGAATGTCTAGTTTTTCAGGGTGTAATAATGCTCCTTTGAGTCTCAGGTATGTGGTTTTTCTGATATTACATGGCATGCAGAAGTAGCTGGAGAGGACATTTTAAAGTGATGAATTTAGATTTTAGCAGTGTTGAATGTTTACTTATAATACATTTGTAGAAAGTATTAACCACGAACTGTCAGAAACTCTATTGGCAAATCAGTGTCAGGGATGAGGTTCCTTGTCCTCATGATAGATGGGTCCTGTCTTGAAAAGTAAAAGAAAACTCTGGAAACAGAGATTTTATCCTCTCAAGGAGTCAGCATGTATCTTGTTTAGGTTTGTAAGACACAGATTTCAATATTTAAATAACTTTTTTAATCTTTCCAAGGTTCTCAATGGGAAAGGATGGTATGCAAATGATAATTAGCTTATACATATCAGGTTTGGCCACAGACTCAATAAGACTGCAATAAAACTTTAGGTGAACACCAGCTAAAGTACAGCCATTGTATTTTTGAAACTTCCTTGCTGAGTGTACTTTGAAGCCTTTCCAGAGTACACAGGAAAAATCTCTTCAAAATTTCAGAAGTTCAGAAACCATCTCCAGCTGAGTTACATTTATAAACACTGGACTGTTTAATCTAAATGCCACAGGTCAGATGATTTTTTCTCAAGAAATAGGCCTTGCTTCCCAAGGCCTTGATTTATTTACTTTAATATATCTATCTGTTGGTGTGGTTTTTATCGTCTATCTGAAGCTGTTCTGATGAATGTTGAAGTGACTTTTCAGCATGGGCGTTACAAGGATGTGAAAATATCCTTATATCATTTGTTATCCTTTCTATTTAAAATGAAATTTTGAAAACTCTCTACTTCCCCCATAGAATTTGTATTGTTAAGAAAAGTCTTTCATGCCTTAAGACAGAATTTGGATCTAGAAACCTGGATTAATTTTATACATGGATTTCTCAGTTTGGGACGAGAAACACTTATGCAGGTGTTTTCCTAAATGTTGTCTTTTCCTTTTAATGTAAATTGTCTTGAACAGTGTTTCTAAGTCCTAACATTCAGCATTTTCTCAATGTCCTGACTCTGTAGCTGAACCAAATCATCCTGACAATACCCAAGATACACAGGAAAACACAAAGTACTTGGAGTAGCTGAGGCATTACCTTTCTTTTGTTTGTTTGAAAATGGTTGAGTATACTATTGATGCCTTGAGAAGGCTGACCTGGAACAGAGACTGGACAGACCTAGAGAATAAAGTAGGTATTTATTAAAAGGCTTTTAGGATACACCTTGGGCAGGACAAGAGCCTGGGCAGGGCTGCACCCAAGATGGACCCCAAATGATCACAAAATGGCTGACCCATCATGAGGTCTCACATTTTTATAAGTTTTGGGCCACTTGCATATTTGGGTTAATTGTCCAGTTACAGCTTCAGGGTATGAAGTTCCATCCTCCTCATTCTCTCCCCTCGGCCCTGCATTGTTTATGCTTTTTTTGGGCCTGAAACTTGTAAGGATTGTCCTTGGTCTCCAGCAGGAAAAGGATTTGTTTTGTCTACCTACCCTGTGAAGAGAACTGACTAACACTTACTGTGAAGCTCAGAACTACACACCTAGGCAGCACAGAATCTGAAAAATATGAAAGCTAAAACTTAAGGCATAATTTCCCCCCTTTAGAGGCTTAAAAAGGCCTATACCTTGTTGAGTATCTATTCTAAATATCCACTAATAAGAGGTATTTATTAATAGGTAAGGATCTAACAATAGTAAATAACTAACAATAGTAAACATCTAACAACAGTAAATATCTAAGACATCACTATAATTTGGCCTTCTAACTTACACTGAGGCAGGTATGGAGCAAAACATCATCCATCCACCTAAAAAACAACATACACCTAATTCCAACTCCCAGCAAAGCCCTGGGGCATGAAGCAGCATGGTACCACAGGGATTACCAGCAGCTCAAACTTACAGACAAGATGCACAGACTACAGCAGATGATGGCTTGCTGCTCTGCTTATCCCAAAGGTATTCCCAAGACAATTGCATAAGTTGTTCTAAAAATGCTGGCTGTAAAAAAATGTAGTTTGTCTATCTTAGTAATTTAAGCAATGGTGTTTATTAAATCTAAAGCTGAACTGCCTGACTCTCTACATCTTTCATGGCAAAGCCCTCCAAGTACTGCATGGCAAAGCCTTTGATGGAGCTGCACGCATTTATCCCAGTAGAAATGACAGGCCTAGATTTTCAGACAGGGATTATTACCTGTGGATAAAAAAGCCCTGGTAAATTTGCTTCGATATGCATTATTTCTGAAAATACTTCACAGTGTTTTACAAACAGTACAAAACATTCCAGTTTCCCATCTTTGCAAGCAGTAATAATTATAAAGGTAGGGGATAGGAGCAGCAGAGCAAACCAGCCAAAGGAGCAAAGGCTGAAAAGCAAAGGTATCAAGTACAGTTACTTCCTATGAAGCTCAAGGAAATGATTAGGTGATATCCATAATTGCTTCTATATAGGAGAAAGCAACAGCCCAAGAAAATAAAATAAAGTTTGACAAAACTCCTAGAGAAGGGATGAGGCAATCTTTTAGCATGACAGCATTGTCATTGCATCAAACCTCTCCCATAAGAAGATGCTCAGTGCATCTCTAATACCTTTCAAGGATTTCAAGGCTCCAAATAAACACCCAGAGATGGATTATGAACTGACCATTCCATGGCTACAGAGGGTGGTGGATGCAGATTTAAAGTGCTCCCCTAATTAATGTGTCCCACATGGAGACCAACAGGCTGCAGTCTTGCCCAGAAGGCAGGAGCACAGTATATGTGAAATTCCTCTTCTTTGGTTCCCCTCACATAGAAAAGAGAGCGAGCTGTGGCTCTGTCCTTTCTGTTCCTCCATGTTTGGACAAGGAGAGGTAAGTACAAAGCACATCTCAAAGGAACACAACTATCAAGGCTTCCCGCAGCGCAAATAAAGAATTCTAGGAAGTTTCCTTCTTTTCAAAGCAAAATGCTCCCTGATGTCCCCATATAATATTACCTCTCAATGACAATTTGACTGATTAACTTTATGGTAGTTTAATCTGCTCCAAATTCATTACACTCCGTAACAAAACTATTTGAATCTATGGGTGCAGTGTTTCCTGTTGTACAGTGAGATGTAAAGATTCCTGGAAACTTCAGCTGAGCTTCTCACTAGTAACATTCCCAACCACAGAAAACAATTGAGAGCTAAAGGGGTTGTGGGTTTGGTTTTCCAGTTTTTTCCCAGTTATTAAACATTTTGGTCAGATTTTGAAAAATACTTTTTTTTTTTTTTTTTTCAGATAGTTGTTTAATCACTGCTTGAGGGTGAAAAGAAGTGCATAGGAGCAGATGGCAAGAACATAGGATTTAAGCAGAGGACAGATGTAACCATATTAGGGAGCCTGGAAGATAAATCTCTTGAAATCTTGTGGCAGACGTGATCATTACTTTGTTTACATAGATGAAATATGACTTGTTTCAATTAACAGTTGCTGTTGACCATATTTGGTATCTTTCCCCTTCAGATGGTCATTAAAACCTGTTGTAAATCATCATGTTTGTGCTACTTCCATACTGTGCATAAATCATGTAGGCATCCCAGCATCTCCATCCTTTATGGAAAATGTGTAGGTAGATATTTATAGGACATAAAAAATGGTGCTTTCTTCCTTTTAAGCACTTTACCAATAGTGATGTGCTGTCTCTGGTGAGGCACCAGGAGAGCAGGAAAAGAAGGATATCTGCATTCAGCCTCTGTGCTGCCAATCCAGGCTTTGCCTCTGGCTCCCTCCCCGGCGCTGCCAGCAGCGTCCGTGTCGCAAACGGCTCAAACAGAAAGCACGGTCCTGAGTTCCCTACATCTGCAGCGTGGGAAGGCAAGCACAGTAAAGAACAGCATTCTCTTTCTGTGGAAAAATCCATAGGTTGCGTGAGAGACAGCGAGGAAATAAGCTGTTATCTGTGTGCAGCTTCCTCGCTGCTGAGACGTGTGGAAAGGCCTTTACTGACCTTGGGAAAACAATGTTTTACAAACACAAAGAGGAAGTCCCTTAAAGCGGCTGTGCGTGTATATTCTCACTTTACATGTAAATTTATGTATATTTACATGTATGCTTGGGCGAATTCAGAAGCTGCTGCTTGGATACACTCTTTTTAAAGTAGTGAATTTTAAACATCAAGAAAAACTCCAAGCCGGTTCAGACTGCTCTTGTGTTGATCTAATTCCAACTCATCACTTGATCTTTGCCGGAAATGAGCGACAAGCAGAGGTGAAAGCCTAAGGAGGTGTTCTAGCGTTAATCACAACACTTTTGGGAGCAAATATTAGCACATCAATTGAACACAGTGAGTGAGAGGAGCTGTGAAACGTCCATCTACTCTTCAGCATAGCATTCTTAGTAACGTTTTTCTTCTCCAGCTCTAAACTCTTAACACATAGGGTTTATTTGAACCAGATTTCTCTGGTACAGACATTTTAACAAATTAAAATATTTTATGCTTGGTTTCAAGTTTACCTGAATGGACTGAAAATTTCATTTTGTTATGATTGAAGCAGGAAGCACGTAAGGGGTAGGAGCTAATATATGTGTATTATGTATTAAGCAAAAAAATCCTCCAAAAGGAAAGAGGAAGATGGTTACAGCAGTGTTCTATTTATCCAGTTCTGACTCCTATTTTCCCCTGTAATGAAGGCAAGGACATCACAGAAGATCACGGATCAAAAAGTAGAGTATGTAGGTGTAATTGTCACAGACTGTGCACCTCACTAGAACCTGGATATTAATTGAACAATTAATATTAATGGCACTTCATTTATAAAGGACCTGTATAGGTAAACACTCTAAAATCAGGAAATAACAGAATTAAGGTGCTAGGTAACCACAACTGTGCTGCAATTGTGAGAAATGATTATACTGTTTCAACAAAAAAATTACACAATTTTCTTCTCATAAGTTGACAAGTAAATGTAGCAATATTTTGCACTTCTTTAGTGTTTCTCACCTTGACATACTTGTGTGAATTAAGTGCAGTCAGACTCATGGAATAACTTAGTCAAAGAGTAAGAATAGAAAATAGCATTTACAGGTTATATAAATAAAATAAAACTTTTTACTATATTCTCATTCCTTAGGGAACTCGATACTTTAGCAGACATCCAGTTGGGACACCTTATATCAAACTGATTTTAACTGATGACTTTTTATTATAATAACTGTTTCTAGATTGTAGATAGAAGAACTTTACTTAGTTCCAAACAATTAGGAATTACTGAAGTACTAACTAGGTGCCAAAATGTAAGACAAACTCTTTCAAATCATTTGTAACAAGATTAAAATGGTACTTCCTGAGTACTTTTCTGCAATACTCAGGAAGCTTGGATGGAAAGGCAGCAAAATTATTTTGATTTTATATGAAAGTATAATTTTAATCCCAGAGCATGGCATGTCCACTCCTAATAAAGTACTATTTCTCTATTTTCTTAAATTGTGTAGAATAATTTGAATTATAATCTACACAAGTAAAGCCGATTACATTAAAGTAACTTACATTAGGAATGTTTTATTCTAAACTGCTTGTGTTACCTTCTGCTAATGAAAAAGTGTAAAATGCACTCTGCTGGTATTTTTATAGATTTAAAATTTACATCAACAAGTGCCCTGGATTGCAATGTCAACATTCCATTACAGCCTCTCCTGCAAAAGCATATTGCAGTTTGTGTGTGGAAGCACACGTTTACTGTTGCCTAATGAAAAAATGCTTTTCATGTGTGAAATTAAAAATAGACATATAAACTTCCTCCTCTCAATTGGTAGATTATGTTGAAGATGCAAGGTGTTGCTTTCAAAAGGAAATGTTATATCCTTTATAAGTTGGGAGTGTTTGGGACAGTGAAGCTGGTTACAGTCTCGTAGGCAGATGCAGCTTGTTGGGCAGTGAATTATAAAAGTAATCATTCCTAATAAAATCTAGGATACGTATGTTCAAAAAAGAACCTCTGAGATCCATGGTAAATATTTATTCAGAACACTGCAAGCTAGCCAGACAAATACCATTCCTAAATTTGCTGTCTCAGGTGAAAGTTGGCGATGGCAAGTGTGGTGTCCTGTTGTCTTGGTTTGGAAAGACAGGTGTCTGCCAGGGAAAGCTGGAGCTTCCCTTGGGATGGAGAATGTAAACCTGCTCCCTCCAAATTATTATAAATTTGCAATTAAGGGGCTTTCAGGCAAAGATATGGGAATAAGAATAACAGTGCTTTACTCAGGAATATTAAAAATACAAATGTAGCAGTTCAAAAAAACAGCAAACAAACAAAAAAATCCTAGAAACACGGACAGAGCCAGAATCAACCCCACACCTTGTTGGTCAGGGTGTTGGGAGCAGTCCAAAATGAGTCCTCCTGGAGTGACAGATGTGGTTCTGTTGGAGCAGAGATGACCCTGTAGAAGGGTCCAGTGGTGGTCAGATGGGTCCAGCCTTCCTCTGGGAATCCAGTGGAAAACAGGCTGCCCTGGTGTTCTGAATGGCAGGTTTTATCCAGGTAGGAATGGTTGGCTCCTCCCCCTGGGCAGAGCATCTCCCAATGGGATGATGTAATTGTATCAGCCCTGCAGTGAGCCTCGATGGCCCATTAACAGCAGATACCCCTGAGGGAGGATGGGTTGTGGAAGAGATAAAGAACACTGCCCCAGCTGGTCTGAACAGCTGCCCATGAGCAGAAGGCACCTGCCCCCCTCCCCTGGAGTCATGAGGAATGGGTTATACAAGAGATAAAGAAAACACCTCCAAAAATGGTTTCAGATGACAAACAGAACACACCCTTTTGGTTACATATTGCAACCCAAGACACCTGTGGGCTGTAAGAGTTTCAGCTGTGTTCATTCAGAGCAATTCCCATGACTGTGTTGGTTCAGGTTTGGCCGCCTGCAGTTTCCTGTCACTTTTGACAGCCGCTTTCTTCATTATAACCGACTACTTTGCCACATACTTTCATCTATTATTTCCTCTTTTCACTGCTTCCTGTGATTTGAATATCTAACAGGACAGCTGCAACCCTCAACTAATAATGTATTTTAAATGGAATATTTAGGAAAATGGGGAAGATCTGTACCTATAAAAAAATAAGGAGCATCGGCAATGTGTATAGCATTAGCAAGTGAGTATTGGAAGGTGGTTTCTTAAAAAAGATTCTGGAATCAGAGGTGAAAAGCAGCTAAACGTGGGGCTCTGGTGTAAAACTTAAGTGGAATTGGGCATCTCAGTTTCACAGTCTAATGTACATTCTCCTGCCTGCTCATCCTGTAAAACTTTTTAATATGAAATGATGGCAAGACAGACAACATTTTCTTGTTTTCTCATTTCGTCTCTTGATGTGTTGTGTGCATGACTGTGTTCATAAAATGAGAAGACATTTCTAGTGAAGCACTGCCTAGGATGCCTGAGCATTTCTGAAGCTATTTCCTTTGGTTTAGACCCCCTCTGTGATGCCTCCTCAAAATTCTTTCCTCCAGTATCCACTGCATTGTACTGATCATTATTTATCAATATTGAATGTCACTATATTTTCTTTCCACACACTCCAAGTATCTTCACAAACTGCCCCAAAATTTGGAGTAATGTTGTGTCTCCTACAAATGTTGTCTCCTTTTACTCGATTAATTTAAGGGTATTTACAAACAAATGAAAACCACCTTACTGTTTTGGATTTTCACCATGATTATGAATGACTACACTTCTCCTGTTCAATCTCTGTTAGTTTTTGGTCTATGCCATTGCTTTTTTCCTCACAAAGCAGTTTTCCTGGACGCATTTAGTGAGAGGATTGTAAAATAACTTTGAAAAATTGTCACCTAACCTATATATACACCCCTAAGCTTGCTTTACAAGAAAAAGTGGTTTGTCTCCTGCTTTAGTGAAGGAGAATAGCTTACAAAGAAATATCCCATTGCTGAGGTGTTTTTACTACTTTTTCATTTCTCTTATACCTTGATTATTTTAGAGCTCTTTTTCAACCTTAACAATTCTGTAATATTTTCTTATTTCTGTATTACAAATTGTTGTGTTTCCAAATCTGGTGAAACATCCTTTCCATCTACTGATTCACCTGGTGAAAACCTTGCAGCAGGATGGCATCTGGCATTTTATTTTCCTTTCATTTATTCTGGTTCAGAATGTATTTGATACTGTGCCAGATTACCATGGCAAAAAACCAACCAAACAAAAAAACCCAAATAAACAAACAAAAGCCCCCAAGAGGAAACAATGTTCTCTTTCTAGGCACAAAGCTTTATTAAAATTGGGGAAATGGCACTGTATCTAAAAGCAATGCTATTCTTTGCTAATTTTCAAACTTGTGCCGATAGTTTCACAGATCCTTCCAGCTTTATTTTCCTGTCACAGATTTAAAAGCTGGTACCCTCTTTCCAGCCTGCTGGACTTGTTTAATCTGGATCATGGCACCTGTATCCTCACCAGTCTGCAAGCCTATTAAAAATCAGACATTCTGCATAGCAGGTGGCTCTATATTTCATTAAAAGCCATAGCAGGTGGCCGTAGATCCAATGGCAGTGGTTCCAGTACAGGAACAAATTACCAACTCCATCTCCTATGGATGTGAAGGAAGCAGTGACTGTCTTAATGCCACGACAGGAAGAAAACTAGTCAATTGACAATTTAATGAGATTAGGCATTGCTTTCAAAGCATTCAGAATACGTATAAATGGTAGCTATTAATTATTACAATAACTCACTGTGGGGCTGGAACTTGCCTGGCTGGGGCTGTGGATGGGAAGGTG
The DNA here is from genome assembly GCF_009819655.1 of Sylvia atricapilla. NCBI lineage: Eukaryota > Metazoa > Chordata > Aves > Passeriformes > Sylviidae > Sylvia > Sylvia atricapilla. The sequence goes on from NC_089148.1 coordinate 8,707,521, forward strand.
CTGATGCTGACTCCTGTCCCCGCGACAGTAGCACTGACAGCTCTGGCGACTGTAGGGCAACTCTTGCAGAACTTTGTGGTTTTCTGAGGCCTTTCACTCCAGAAATGTTGCGAACACTTTGAAGGCCTTGCTTTCCTCCCCTGAGCTAATTATTCCCTAACGACTGTGGGAGCAGAGAAGGAAATCATAAAAGTCACTGCACTGCATCCCTTCAGAACAGAGTTCATAGCAATGCAATAGTTAGTTGGTTTTTTTTTATTACTTCCCTTGCCCCCGTTGTCTTTTCGCTCTTTAGGGAGCGGCGCCTCACGGAGAGCTTAGCATGGATTAAAGGAGGCTCAGGAGGGATCTTCCCGCTCTCCACAGCGCCCTGACAGGAGGGTGTGGCCAGGTGGGAGCCGGCCTCTGCTCCCAGGGAACACGGGACAGGACGAGAGGGAACGGCCCTAAACTGCGCCAGGAGAGGTTTAGGTCGGACAGCAGGAGGAATTCCTCCACGGAAAGGGTGAAAATGTAAATGTAAATTAACTTCGCAGTGAGGGCGGCAGAGCACTGCAACAGCTGCCCAAGGGAGGGCGTGGAGTCCCCCTCTTGGGAGACATTCCAAACCCGCCTGGACGCGTTCTTGTGTCACCTGCTCCAGGTGACCCTGCCTGGGCAGGGGGGTTGGACTAGATAACGTCCACAGCTCCCTTCCAACCGTAACAATACCAGGATTCTGTACTTCGACACTGCAACGGGCTGCCCAGGGAGGCGGCGGAGTCACCGTCCCTGCAGGTGTTTCGGGACGCGGCACGGAGTACCCGGGTCTGTTTGACGCGGCGGTGTCGGTCACAGGTCGGACCCGCCGGGGATCTCTCCCACCCTCAGGGACCCGGCGGAGATCCCGCCCTCAGCGGCGGCTCGGGGGCGGGAGGGGCGGCGCTGAGGCGGCGCGTGCGCGGCCCGCGCGCGGCGCCGGGCGGAGGCGGCTCGGGGGGGTCTCTGCGCGCATGCGCGGGCGGGGCGGCCGCCCCCCCCAGCCCGTGTGTGTGTGTGAGAGTGTGAGTGTGGGGGAGTGTGGCCGCGGCCGCCCCGCGCCTGCCGAGCCGGGGGCGCGCACGGAGCCGCGCACACACCGCAGCCCCTCCGCCAGCACCTCCGAGCGGCCGCCACACCGCCATCCATCCCCCCTCTCGCAGGTGAGCTGCGCTGTCGCGGCGGGGAGGAGGAGGAGGAGGAGGAGGAGGAGGAGGGAGCCGGCGCCCGCCTCCGCGGGGCTCATTGTCCGGCTCCTCAGAGGAGGAGGAGGAGGAGAGAAGAAAGGAGGCTTCACCCCGGCTCGCACGCCGGGCCTTGCAGGGCTGTTGCCGGTCGGGGATTGGAGGCGCTCCGTCCCCTCCCAGATCCGGGGAGGGTCCCGGCCCCCCCGGGGCTCCGCCGCCCACCTGCCGCCCTCTGCTCTCCTCCTCCTCCTCCTCCTCCTGGCACGGGGGCGGCGGGGAGCGGAGCCCCCGTCTCCGGTGTGTGCGCGGCGGGCCGCCAGCCTGGCTGTGGGACGGACGCGTGCGGGGCTCGGGGAGAGATGTTCGGCCCCCCGATGCCCGCCTGCGGGGCTGAAGAGTGGGTTCTAACGTGGACACCCCACCTTTGCTGTCTGAGGAGCCCTCGGGGACGGGGGTGTCGGTGCGTGGGGCCGGGCAGAGCCGCGTGGGGCACCGCGGGGGCCGAGGCCGGCCGGGCGGAGCGGGGGCTGTGGCGGCGAGATACCGCTATCCATCGCTCCTGCCCCAGGGATGGGCCCAGGGAGCGGGGCACAGGGGCAGGGCAGCGCCCAGGGGTGAGGACACGAGGGGCAGGGCAGTGCCCAGGGGTGAGGACACGAGGGGCAGGGCAGTGCCCGGGGATGAGGAACGCGGGGCAGGGCAGTGCCCAGGGGTGAGGACACGAGGGGCAGGGAAGGCAGTGCCCAGGGGTGAGGACACGAGGGGCAGGGCAGTGCCCAGGGGTGAGGACACGAGGGACAAGGAAGGCAGTGCCCAGGGGTGAGGACACGAGGGACAAGGAAGGCAGTGCCCAGGGGTGAGGACACGAGGGACAAGGAAGGCAGTGCCCAGGGGTGAGGACACGAGGGACAAGGAAGGCAGTGCCCAGGGGTGAGGACACGAGGGACAAGGAAGGCAGTGCCCAGGGGTGAGGACACGAGGGGCAACGTGGACAGTGGCAGTAAGCAGGGGATGAACACCACGTCTCACCACTTTCATGTCAACCAGGGTAATTTCAGAGCATGTTACCTTCCAGTAGACGGGAGTCTGCTTTAGAGGATGGATAAATAGGATGTGCTTATTAGACATGAGGCGTGTTTAGTATTATTTCTCTTCTTGTAGCAGATGCTGGAAAAGCAATTCTGGAGATGTATTTCAAATCACGATGAGTGGTGATGACAGGTAATAGCTTGGAGTAACTTGCCCTGTGGGTTTAACAGTAGTTACAGGCCTGGTGAAATTCCATGGACGTGTATATCTGTTTGCAGGTTGTTTCCCATACTGACACTATTGGAGAGATCCCTCTGCTGAAAAAAGGTGCTTTTGCACGGGTCTTATTCCAGCACCCCTCCTTCTGTGCCTCTGCTGAATTAAGGAGCTCTGCAATCACAGATAGCTAGAAGAGGTGGAGACCATTTCTTTTCAAATGAGATCTGTGGATAACCAGGCAATCACATGTTTGATAGGCCTACAGCTTTTCAGGTTTTCTCAGGATTGGAAAATATGGGATGCACAATGATTATTTCCTCTTTTTCTCTTATCACTGCTTGCTTCTGCAGCTGACTTCATTTTAGTTGTTCTATGGTGGTGTTTATTTCTAAACAAAATGTGTATAACATCATATTCGTGCGAACTAGTGATTTGAGACCCTTTTTGGTATATAAACCTATATAATTGCATGTTCTACTGGTTGTGCATAATTTTATTTAATGAACTTCAACCTCCTCAGTGTTTGTTTTAAAACATTAACTCTTAACAAGGCATTAGAAATAATAGATGGACCAAAGCTTGAAAAGTGCTCATGCATTTTTTTTAATGTGTTATTGTAAGGTGTAGTATCTGATAGCAGAGCCAGAGGACTTCATTAGCACCTCTGCATGAGCTGTACTGCCTTGGACCCTGCCTTTGGGAGTTGATATGATCCACATGGGTGCCAAAGCAGCTGGACTGAGTTGGCACCATCAAGTGTCCCAGCATAACATTGTACAGAAATTGATAATTGTCATTTTTTTTTCCTAGCAATGTCTCTGATTACTCTGGAAGATATTTTACATTTCTGGTCTATATAAGTAAATTCCTTTTAATTTTATTTCACTGGTGGCTTTTTTTTTTGTTGTTTCTTTTTAAGGGAATTTATTGCAGAAGCAGACCTAATCCTGCTTTGCAGAGCCTCTGCACATCCCTGCTCAGAGGTTTTCTGCAGTCCTGCTCAGAAGTCGGCTAAAGCTGGGTCATTGGAATTGATAGGGTGCCCTCTGGTGACATCTGTGTTTAGAATTTGGGCTGCTTGTAAGGAACACTCGGGCTAGTCTGGAATTAAACATTCCTCCCAGCGCAGCTGGGGGTGTGTTGTGCACTGAGATGCCGGTGTGGCATGGCTGAGATGGGGACAAGCACTTGTGAATTCACGTGGAGGAGGTACAGCAGTCCCTTGGTGTCTGTGACACCCCTTGTGAAATATTCTACCTTGTAATTTATTTTGCCACATTTTAATAAGGAATGTTTAACTCAGTCCAATGGAGACAATGCATCCCCTCCAAGGAAACCCCCTTCCTGAGGTTGTTCTGTTAACTCACCAGTGGGTTTTGTTTGTTTTTTGGGATTTTTTTCCTGTAGAAATGTAGGGGTTTTCCTGCAGAATTTTGGAGAGGTCTTTTCCTATTCACACTTCTGTCTTGCCTGGTGACTGTGGATTAAAAATGCCAATATTTTGATGTTTTATTGATCTTTATGCTGCTCAGCACTAAGGAACAAGAATGAAGATATAGAGCTAACTTTAACTACTTGTGTTAATTTTGATTTTTGAAGTTTTTTTGTGTTTATACAGAAAAGTAATGCAGTCACAGTGTGCTAATGTTCTGCTTGATATGTTTGAATATTAAAAGATTTGAATTGACAAGCCACACCTCCATCTTAATCAGTTTGTTCCACTGTTTTTTTCATTGAGATTAGGGGTTAATCTTTTCCTTTATATTTGCTTGAAGCTGAGTCATTGGAGCTCCTCCTTTCATTCAATAACTAAAGCTGAGTTGAAAATATCCTTTAGGGGTGGGGAGTGTAATTGGTTGCATTTTTTCTAAGTATAAGCCTCCAAAGGCATGATATATTTATCTTCTAAATGTTGATTTACAGCTCTTGTTAGAAAACAGACTTGGAATTGTATTTTCAAAATAATGAGGAAACATTTCTGTTAAAAACCTCTGCATTTAAATACCTGGAACTGCTGCAGTAGGAATCATCTTTTAATGTAAGTGTGTGTGTCATAGTTACTGCATGAACAGAAGCTTTGTGGGCTTCGTGTTTTGTCTGTTTATGAATTAATCACTTTAAAAGACTGCTGGAGCGAGTGTGTCTTAATGTTGGGCGTTTTAAGTACATTCTCTGTATGCTCAGTCCCCTGGAACATGTGGATGTGTGACTGCAACTCTTTTTCCTTTACAAAGATCCATACAAACCTTGTAGGATAAGGAGAATGGCATTGGAGTCCTGGCTGTGGGCAGGCTGGTCCCAGCCAGCCTTCTGCCCAGCAGGAAAGGGCCATCCAAGGTGAGAGCTGGAGCAAGGCAGGGTGAGGTGTGTAAGAAGGGCTCCCAACGCTGGCTCTGAGCATTGAGGAGGGGATGTGTGAAGTGAGGGAACAGGGACAGGCTGGCCTGGAGTCCGAAACAGGGAGGGTGTATCACACATTGTGGTGTGTTGTGAACACTGGAGCTGCTTGCTGTGGCTCCGAGGTTAGAATGGCAGAAATGATGGATGTTGAACCAGCTTGTGGCTAAGGGAGTCTGTTCCCAGTCAGTGCTTCAGTTTATAGGAGAGTTTGTCTTGAAAATGGGACCTGTTGAGTAAATTTTGTAGTACAGCAAATAAAACGCTGGCAAGTCTAGTGAGTCACCACGAAGTACTTTAAAATTCGGTGTTCCTGACCTGCACATAAGGCTGATCTTTATTCTCTTGGACTCACTGCTCTGAGGTGTGCCGCTCTAGTACACTCACAGCTGGTGTTTTCAGAACTCCCCAGGGGCTTCCACACGGGTTGTAGACTGTCATATAGCACAAGTGGCGTCTTTCTTGAACCCATGGAGATCCCCTGAGTTTGCTCACAGAGTGCTTCCTACTCCAGCCTTATTGTCACTGTAACTTTTTAACGTGTCAGTAACTTCAGCACAGACAAACAACGGCTCAGTGCATAAGGTGTGTGTTTCCATAAGGATAGGATTCCCTTTCTCTTCCCGTGTCTTTGTTGTCCTGCAGTCCTGACTACAAATATGACTGTTTAGGTAAAACTGGGAAAAGAAGCAGCAGTGTACCTTGCAGAGCCTGGAGGCTTTGCCCTTACTTCTATAGATCTGCACTGTTTAGGTGTGTTTTGGCTCTTAGTATCAACTGTATCAACAAGTCAAGGTTTCCTGCCCCAGAAACTCCCTGGCTGTGCTGCAGTGTGCACCTTGGGCTGGCATAGAGAAGCTCTAGAGCTGCTTGGTCGGAATATCAAGAAACTCACTTATCAGCCCCTCCTGAGCATCATTTCTGTGGTTTAAAAACCTGCCTGTTTCTCAGTGGTAAAGAGCAGCCTCCTTTGTTAAAGATTAAGGCTGTAACATGGCAGATGATTTGATGCCAGACTTGAGAGAGCAACTCATCTGTTGCTGCTTGATGGTCACGGGGAAACCTTTCCCTTTTCTCTTTTGCAGGCAGATGTTGCTTGCAGTCTCCTATGATAGGATAGATCTTGATTCGAACTCTTAAGAATAGTTATTTATTCTGTTTCTTTGGGATGCAGGACTTGTGGCTTATTCTCCATGCCTGTTTGAGAATTTCATTTGTATTTAGAGGTATACATACATTCTGTAGGCTTGAGATTGTGTGTGAACATGTGCCTGCACTATTTTCCCTGGTTTGTCTGAGGAGACTGGGTGTCTCTTCCATGTGTTTCAAGTGTGACCACAACAGTTAATGTAGCTCAGTGCCTCATCAGTATGTAGTTGAGATTTGAACATGGATTAGAACAAGCTGGCTGAAGTTCAATCCAGATAAAATATACATGATGATGTGGATGTAATTATCAGCCTCCCTAATTGAAGGGCTGCATTTGCCATTTGGTAGAAGTGTTAGTGCCCTCTGGTGACTCACGTTTATTACTTGTTCTTAGCAATCATATTGAAGCAATAAAATCAGTTTTTTTCAGTCTTTGGAAGGCTGAGACCCCTCCTCTACTGCTTAGACTTGGAAAGTTTGACTGGAAGTTGTCTTTGGCCTTCCTCCTATGGTTTTTAGATAGTACTGTAGTTCTTAGTGCAAGTAAGGAAGTATAACAAGCCTGGGTCAGTTCAAGAGTTGAAACCAGCATGGCCAAGGCATAAGCAAAACTGCCAGTGAGGGAAATTGATTGTCGAGCTTGCTGTGAGCTCCTCTGCCAAAAAGGGGTTGGCCCAATTTATTAATTTCCTGGAGCTCAGCAATCTCTTGACTTACACTGCTTGTCCTGTGTGTTCGTCAGCTGTCTGAGGGCTGAAGTGCTCAGAGAAGAAATGGATAACAGGGTTTGCAGAGGAGAAGCTTGAGATACCCTGGCTCTCAAGCTGTAATTCTGTTTTAAAGTGATTTGGATGCAGAATGTGGTACAGAAGGTTTTGCTGGTTTGGAGCTGCCTCAGTGGCACTTAGGGTTTGGGATATGTATGTGTCACCTCTTTTCCTCCTTAATGGAGCTGTGCTATTGGCAGCAATCAATTAAGTCTGAAGTGACCTAGGTCTGGCTGTCCATGCTCTGACCATTGCTGTAGTAGTGTGGCATTAAAAGCTGTTTGATTTGTGCCTGCCTCATTATTCATTAAGGTACAGCTTGGAGACTCTGGAATCTGCTCTCATTGAAATGGGCTCAGATTGATTGTGCTGGGGAAGAAGGGTATTGATCTTTTTCAGAAGCTGAAGGTGTATTTCTTAGATAATAGTGGCTACATAAAACTGGCAGGGATCCTGAAAAAAGTGATCTTAATGCAGTTTGTAAATTGGATTGCTTTTATCACATTATTAATGTGCCCAGGGTTTGGGGTAATTGTCTAGAGTATAGTATTATATTTTCATTTAGATTTGGAATTAGTGATATAGTGTCACAGAGTGACTGGACTCAGACCAATAAGTGAATAAACAGGACTAGTACAAAACACATTTTCTGCTGTGATACATCCTTTTCAAATTAATGTGTAGGCAGGCAGAAGCCTCCAGTGAAAATTATCGTTTTTCTCAAATTACTGTTTTTCTTTATTAGCTTCTTAGATGAATTTGTCTGAGGAGGTGTGTAAGCACACGTGGACTTGTGAGTTCTGTTTGAAACTCAAAATTATGAACTCTGTAAATGATTGTTTCTAGTCCACTTGTTTTATTGCCAGGTTGTTTGTGTGATCTTCTAATTGCTCTGAATTTCTGTTGCTTGCTTGATAACTTTGAGGTCCTCCCTAGTTGTAACTAATCTAAGTTGGTTTGTAATTGAATTAGGTTGGGACCCCATGTGTAGTGAGGCAGCTTATTTATTGACTGCTCACTTTTCACCCTGTATTGGCAGAAATAGATAATGCAGTACCCAGCTAAGAAATAAGGCTTCTCCCCCTCCTTGCCTTGTTTTTCAGTTTGATAGTTCCCCCAAACTGTTCACTTCAGCTGTACAAAATCTTGTGGCAGAGAAAGGAACAGGATTAGTGGTGGAGATGATTGGCAAGTATAAAAGCAAGTTGCCATGAATGAGCTGAAATCAAAAGTGGCTCAAACAAGACCTGTCTCCCTGGGTGGGTGTGCAAGTCTGGGAGCTTGGAATAAACTTTATTTCAGATTTTATGCAGAAAATTTTGAGGCACTTTAGGATCCTTGTGGCACTTCTGAAAGTTCCTTTTGCATAGTGCTAAACTCTGCCATTGTTGCATCTTTTACCAGTAGGCTGGTGAAGTGAGTTGAGAGTGAGGATGTTGGTGGTAACTTGGTAATATAGCTGATCATATCCAGAAGTCTGTGAAATATTTTGGGGATTCCAAAAGCAGCATCTGCACTTAGCAGATGTGAGGTGTGAGAATGCGGTTAGCACTGCATAGTTTCCTATATGTTTGTTGTGGATTTCAAAATGCACGTAAGTTGTAAGTGCCAGATCAGTAAAAGGTCCAAAGATTCAAGCCGTTCACTCTCCCATTACTGCAACACTGTTTTGTGCTGTCACTAATTAGTAACTTTAATATTATGAAGTGTATTGATAAAGCACATGGTTACGTGGATGACTCACAATTGTTGTACTTCCTCTCCCACGGTCGTGTCCTTAACTTTCCCTGTGTGGTTAAAGGGCACCTGAGCAGTGCTGCTGTTGCTGGCAGGTCCAGACCACTCTGCCAACAGCCACTTTTCCCATGTGCTTTATTGGTAAGTCTACCTGAGTAGTGGCAGCTATCTCGTTTATTTTTAGAATATTAGTCATGTACTTTTAGACTGACCGGTTTGTTTAGGCATTAGTCATCAGGCTTCACTGGTAAGTACCTCTAAATAATTTTGATATTATTATTGATCAGACTTCTACAGAAACATGCCAACAGGCATTTCGGAAAAAAAATAGTGGATAAGAGTAGAATCCATTGAGTTCAGTCCTTCCATGCAGTTGAAGTGATTTGCAATTATTTTCTGCAGCTCAGAATGCAAAATTACTGAAGTATTAGCAGAATTTCTTCTTAGCTACACATGAACCCTCTGCTTCTGAGAGACATGAGTGTGGTGGACAGTAAGCAGCCTGAAACCTGAGGCATTTGTTAGGGTGAGTAAAACCTGGCCCTTGCAGGTCTGCCTCAAGATAAAATAAGGTTAAACATTACCTAGCTATAAGGCTTTATTATTATTACCTTTTAATATGTCATTCACTGAGGGTGTCAGGTGTGTGGTTTCCTAGGAAACTGTCTTGTGTGTTATTTATGTAATACCAAATGTCCCTCTGTGGTAGAAGTAGTTTTGCTACTTTGTGTTTGAATATTGCTTTGCTTGCCATCCATTGCTGGTTGTTTGCTCTGTTGATGATACATAATTTCTTATAATCCTCCTTTGGGGATTTTTTTTTCCTCCTAGGCTGGGCCTATTTCGGATTTATTTTGTACAGATTTTGCCAGGTCGCTCTTTGATAATAGATTTTGGTATTCCTCCTGATATGCCTTGCTAAGTTTTTAATGGTGCTTTAAATAAGTACTTATTGTGTTACATTGGACAAAGGAAGGTAGCAGAAGCAAATCTAATCTCAGTGTGAAACTATGATTCTTTGATTATCTTTTAAACCCTTAAGTAGCTGTAGGTATTCTGGCAAAAGATGATTTTATTTGTGGAGATTGTTCAGCTCTACTGCCAAAAGTGGTTAAGTATCCACCTGGAATAATTTTAAAGGAATTTGGACAGGAAAATGATGTTAACCAAATAGTAGTCAGGAGGTGAAACAAAAAGGCAGGATGACAAGTTTTCACTGGAGATGGGTGCCAGAGGTCCAGTGTTTTACAAAGCTGAAGGCACATTAAAGCAATATGAAGTGAAAAAAGCCACTTTTGAGGTACAGTATTTCTTTACTTTTGAGGAATGGCAGGAAAGCAGATGGAGTGCTCCAGGACCTGCTTGTGTGCAGCTTCCTCAGTGCCTGCATGTAATGACTTGCCCTTGCAGTTAATTAACTCGTTGGCTTTTTTTTTTTTTTAATGTGGATAGGGTCTGTGTGATGACTGAATTTGAACTGTATTTCATGCTGTGACTTGCCTTTAATACTTCTGAAAAGTCAGTCTTGACTCTTTTCTGAAGCTGTCTTAGTGCTGGGAAGGTTCCTTCAATTAGGACCTTGTTCATGTTTCAGATAAGGCAATTTAATTTATCTTCAAAGAGGTATTTCTGTAGCTGTGGATAAGCTGGTATTCAGGGACGTGGGTTGGGTAAGAAGAGGGGTCTAAAACTGTCAGGGACCAGCCAGCAGTTGGAACTGTTTTAATTTCTTCTGGTTTTGCTTGTGAATGCCATAGCTGGGAGAGAGAGGGGAAAGAAATAGCCATGTTTTTGTTGTTCCACATTGCTAATTTTTTTTTTTTTTTTTTGTATGTACAGTGGAAAGTTTTGAAATATTTAAAGTGACATTATGTCAGGGCTTACGAGAAAAACTTAGCAAGTGTGCAAAACGGGTATGAATTCTTAAGCATGATTAAACTAAGAGGAGTAAAGAATATGCACTATTGATTTGAGGCTAATGTGGTTTTGTTGAAGAATAATTCTTGATCTGAATTGCATCACTTGTAAGACAGTAAAGACATTAATTGAAGGGGCATTGTTGAGGCCAAAGTCTTTTATAAAGGGTAGGTTTGGAAAATGTGAAATCTGTTGTGCAGATCTGTATGTTGATACAATTCAGAGGTGTGCTGTATTTGTGTTGCACTGTTAGACAGACGTAGAAATCCAGTCGGCATCTGTTAAGTGATACTGCTAAAAAGGGAAGATAGCTCCTTGCATTATTTATCAGACAAACATAAGAGGTGTCTTGCTAAGCTATTGCACCCACAAAACTTTTGTTAAATCCCTCATTTGTAAACAAAGGTATACTGTAACAGAGTTTAGACCTTTATTTGAGCTGTACCTGGGTTTTTTTTAAAAGGTAACTCTTATTTTCCTGACTTAGGAAATGATTTTGCTCACTTTTTCTTCGTCTCTTTTATGAGGTAATAATCCAAAGTGTAAAACAGAACCAGGCAGTAGTGGAGTTAAAGGACATGGACAGAGGTGAGATCTCTCCAGGGACTAGGAAAAGACAGGCTTCCCTTGCTGCCTTGGGGATTTGCTGGAGTTCTGTGTTGCTTTCAGGTGTCAGATTTCTGTGTCTGCTACTGGATGTCATGGATATCCTCTTGATTTTACTTGAAGTGAGAGAGGGAAGATGAGGAGAAGTGATGGACTTCAGCAACTGAAGTTTTTGTTGCTTGTCTCTTTCTCTGGTGTCATCTTTCCCTATTACATTCCAGCCCATTAATGGAATTGGATATCTTTTTTTTCCCCAGGGCAGTAGGGTGTGTTTCTATGATCTTATCTTTAGATTTGCTGATCACTGTTTCTTTGTGGCTTTTTCTTTATTTCTGATTTTCATAAAGTTGGTAGAAGGGCTTTGCTTACAGGAAAAAAATTGCTGTGTTTTGGAATTCATAATTAACATCTTCTCCAATGATGAGGAGGCTGATGATTTTTAATGGAACTATACTTAGAATCAGAGAACATATGGAAGAAATAAAAGAGTCTTGCCTAGGTTGGAGATGCCACTAGTGAACTGTGTTCTCTTTTGGTTATGGGGCTGAGTTGAGCGTGTGCTTGGGTCCCAGGGTGAACTGATGTTGAATTGGCTTCATTTGTCAGTGAGGGAGCTGGTTTATGCAGCAGTCTCTGGTAGAGCAGCCCTGCTGTCTGATGTTTGCCAGCTCTGTCAGATTAATGGTGTTTATTAGCCACGCACAACTCTCCTGGAAAACCCTGCTCTGTTGTTTGTGAACAAACTAGGTTCTTCTGTCAGAAAGACCCTGTAAATCCCTATATGAATATTGCACTTAAATTGGTACTTGTGTTGCCTGATTTTGCTCAGGTAGTTTTTCTTTGTTGTCTTTGAGGTATTGAAAGATAAATTTGTATAGGTCATTAAAATATCTTTGCTTTTAAGTGATGAAGCTGTTTCAGAAGTATCACCTACCAAAACACACTAACCATGTTGTGGCTGGTGACTTCACTGTATTTCAGCTGTAAGGTACTAATACCCTATTTATGATGTGGCTGGTTCTCTTTTATGTTTAAATAACAGCAGGACCTCCCCTACTTGGCAAGCTGAACATCAAACTAAAAGATTAAAGTGTTTTCAAAGTGCAGCCAAGGTATTGACTTTTTCAGCCGTTCTTTCAGCAGCTTGCTTCCTGCTAGTATAGAATGGGGAAATACATTAGTAATTTGTGTTTTGCTTTGGTTTTTTAGTTTGGTGATATGGATGATCTTGACTTTGAGACAATACTGAAAGCTCTTAATTAGTTTCATGTACACACGCACACACATGTATATATTTAATTGGGTTCCCTGTTGAGCTCTCCCAGCTGAGTTTGTTTCCCAGCACAGCTTTCTCTTCACTGGGGCTTTTTGTTGCTCAGGCAAGGCTGCTCCCTCTTTGGTGTGTAGTGTCCTCTCGTCCTTCTAATGTTGACAGATTTCCTTGTACCTCCAGAACAAGGACAGTTTAATGACAGTAATGACAAAGCAGCATCAAATCCTTGTCCAAACTGTAACTTTGGCTACTCATTCCAAATACTTAGAAACAATTGCTCAGACCCTTTCAGTTCTCTGTGTAATGGCCATTTTTTCATGTTTTTTTCCTCCCGTTCAAGGTGAATCTTGCATGAGAGCAAAAATGCTTGTCTTAGCTAAGCTGCATGTTTATGTGACTGAATTTTTGTTTTAAGGCAGCAATACAGGGCATGGCAGGGCTCAAAGGAGAGTTGTATTTTCATTTAGATGAGATGAAGAATTCACTTTTCGTTGGTTTGTCCAGAATGACCAATGTTGTTGCTTTAGAAAAAGCCAGTGTTGTTGGTTATTCTGGGCCAGAAGATGTCCTCTCTACAGAAGGGGGAAAAAAGATGTTTATGCAAAATTCAAGACAGAATTCCTGCAGGATTTCTTGCCAGAAGTTGCCAGGGAACAGGAATCCTTACCTGGCAGATGTCTTAAGATCTGAGGATCTTTGCTTTCGTTCTTCTAATTGTGGTTTCTCTGAGCTTTGTGCTGTTTTATCACTGTGATGGTTTTGGTGAACCTGGAAAGGAAAGCAAAGCATTTTTCAATCATTTTTCTAAGATTAGAGATTTTGGCTCTTAGTATTAGTGAAGTAGCAGATAGGTGATTTTTTTGGGAAGATTCTAATCTGTGAGCTTTTAAAAGATAAAGTTACCATCACCTCGTGGTCACATGACTGTGGGTTTTGTATCCCTACTTGTCACAGTCTGCCCTGTCATGCCGTGTGCTTCCTTGCATTATAGCACTGTAGGTTTACTTTTTGTCTGTTAAAAGATTAACAAAAAGATGAATGTAATTATCTTTTTAGTTAACTGAAATGTTAAATGGCATGATTTCCTTAAAAGGAAAGTGTCATCTGCTGTAAACCGGCAGTTTACATTCAAAACACCATTTTCCTTCAAATCTGTCACAACTATATTGTGTACAGGATACCTCTGTCATTACTCTTGGACCCAAGTTTCCAGCTTGCACATATCTACACTTAAATCAGTCTTTAATATCTGCTTTCATTGATTTGGCAGAAATGGATGCAGCTGTGTTTCATGAGCTTAAGGATTTGTTTGAGTGGTAATTATCCAGTCATCCACTGAATAGCTCAAATATCCAAGTAGTTGGGTAGGATATCACTTGTGAACATACTGTGCTGAATTCACAGTGCTGGAATAATCTTAAAAATTGTTATTGACAGTCTATATCAATGGCATGTCGTTAATCTTACCCCTGCAGTGTCAGTCTCTTGATTTTGTAACAAGAATTTAAGGCTTGCCTTCACTGCCCTTAGAGGTGTACAAATGATTTTTTATAGCTGGTTCTTACTTTTTGCCAGCTGTGCTCTTCAAATTAATGCTTGTGCTGCTACATCTCAGTGTCTTCTTGATGTCCTCTGGAAAGCATTGTATTCTACATCAGTTACACCAGTTCTGTAGATATTTATTATGTCATTCTCTCTTTAGGCCATATCCTTTCATCAATAATGTAGATAGATGGATTAGAAATGGCTCCAGCAGGGCTCTCACTTATGCTGCCCATTTACCTGAAATCACATTGAGATTTTTCTGGTGACTGGACTATTGTTGTTAGTGCACAAACAATAATTGGATTTACCAGAATTTCAGGTCTTCAGAGAAATTCTTGTCTACCTTGAGTGTCTAAAGAGACACCATTGCCCTGTGGTCTACTGTAAGTTTCTATTTTGTTTACAAGAAAAAAAGTCTGATACCATCTAAAAATACACTGTCCTCCTTCATGAAAGCATTCACTCTGAATTCAGTTGAAGCAAATATTCTTGGTCAACAGTTTCAGGCACTTTGAGTGGGTCACTGGTTAATGGTCAGGCCATCTGACTATTGGAGTCCTGGATTTGAATTAACTTGGTTTCTAGGTTTCTATGTGACTTGGTTTCTGTCATATTTTATTAGAGAGATGCTTTGGTGGTCACCAGTTGCTGACTGATCTTGGGTGGAGAAAGGGATTTAACATTAAACAGTGGGTATTTGGGTCTTTATCTGTTCTCTTGTGGGGTGGCTGATTTACTGTGGCCCTTCCAAAGGGAGTTAGAAATATGGAAAAGAGGTGAAGGGGATGCTCAGATTGATAAGTAACCGGTTTGTGTGTTGTTTGCTTGTCAAAGTTGTCTACTCTGGGCTTGACACACTTCCTTGAATGAATGGAGGAGATAGTGACACAGGCAGAAGATCTGCTCTCTTCCCCAAACGTCTGTTGTAGTTTCCCATCATAGTCACCATACCAAAGAGGCAGTTCATAGGCTGATAGGTTTTTTCCTGTTAGCACCATTTCTATAGCAACAGTGCATATTGATGCCTGATGCTCAGAAAAGAGTAATTATAGAGATCATCACTGAAATGTTGTTATCCCAGGTTTTATTGATAAAGGCTGCACTCATCTCTCTGAAAGCTGAATTTCAAACCAGATTAAGATATTGTGTGTCCTCCTTGAGAAAGGTCTGTAGTGTCTATTAGTGGCTTAATAAAGAAATACAGTAAAATGTTCTCTCAACAGTATTTTATTCTGAGTGAGAAAGTCAGGCATTCAACAGGGGAGGAGTTTTGGCTTCTCTTCCTTAAATGTCAGTCTTTTTTGCCATATTGTACAGAGGGTGCAGTCAAGGGTGGTGGATGTACCAAGTCCTTAATTCTGTGGATTTGGACATTGGTACTTGGCAACAGTTGGGACTTTCTCATTTCTCTCTTGTTAAAAATCTGTCCTAGGATGATTTGATCATCTTAATTTTGGTTTGGATGTTTGCAGTTTTGGCTCTCGCACGTAATGCCTACAGGAATGGATGTGGAAATTTGTTTTCTTTACATCCCTGTGGGATGTGTAGGGCTTAGTTTTTGTCAGTTTTTTTCTTACATGTGCTTCTGGCATAGGAGTGGTGGTGATTGCTCCTGTCAGAGTTCCTGTAGTCTGTTTGCAGTAACAAAGCTCAGGCTGTCAGTTGTTATTCCTGTCTCAGAAACTGCAAGTGTGCTATTGTACATAAAATTATATTCAAGTATTTTTGCAAAATCGTTCTCCTGTGGAACACTTTCTTTTCTGAGAGAAGGCATGCCACCTGCATGAATCCATTTGCAGATCATTACAATGGTTTTTCTTCAGGTCTGCCTTCTGCTGACATTTTTTGTGTTGCTTGTTGAAAATAATTTTTAAAAAGGTAGGAATACAGAAGGCAGCTCTAGAGACTTTTTGCTCTTGGATGTGATATTTTTGCTGATGCAGTCTTAATAATTCTTCCCTATTCATGTGTTGTTTGTATTATCCTTAACCAAAGCAAAACTGGATCTAAGTACCTCTGAAAAGAATTTTTGGATCCTGAAGTCCATGTTAGCAGCATTCAGTGCTCCACTGTTACATGCTCTTAAGTATGATTTCCCTGTTCAGAATGATGTCCACAGATGTGTTCTCCTGTATTAGTTCCACTGATATTGTGCCTGCACTTTTTAGCCATAATAATGCTTTGCAAACTGAGCATCAGTTAATCCAGAGACATTAATCATTTAAAGCTCCTCTTGTTTGCAAACAAAACTGATCACTGTATGGTGAAAGTCTTGGAAAATCCAGCTGGGGAAAGATTATTGTCTTACAGAACTGCCTAATTAATTAAAAATACTTGCTTCTAGTTTAAATCTTGTTTATTTTCTTTGTCATCTTTTAATTCTTATTCTTGAAAATAAATATTTCCTTCAGAAATGTCTCTAGGTTATGTTTTCTCCTCTTGTGTGTCTTTGAGGCAAGGAAGGATTCTCCACCGGTTCCTCACTGAGCAAACCTGGATTTCTTCTTCAGGATGAAAACAAAGGGATTAAACTTCAAGTTGGGTTTAGTTGTCGGAGGGAGATGAGGAAGGTAGAACTTTATGGTTTTGTACTTTCTATCCTAAAAGAATTCCCTACTGCTTACTCTTCTGGAATGTGAGAAGGAAAACAAGCTGTGTCTCATAAATTAAGAGTTTCACTCCTCTCGTACCAATTGCAAAGTAATAGGCAGATCCAAAGGAATAAAACTTTCTTCTGGGCATTTTTCTCAAGAACTACAAACGGGGGCTTCTTGGTGATCTCTGAAGGAAGACGCACCAGGTACCTGATGATTTGTGAGCAGAAAGTTCTTCAGGTTTTGTGTAGTTATTGTCTTAGTGGGACTGCATTTTGTGTTTTAACACTTAAACACTGCTGGAGAGGCCTTTTGTTAGCAGAAAACAAACCTCTTACGACCTCAGGCTGACCCTAAATAGCATGTACACATGTTCACGTTTTTGGCTTACTCCATTTGTTGCCTTCAATGATCCTTTTCCTTCTGCTTTATTCATGCCTTTGTGAGGGCCCGGATCTGCCGCTGCTTGCAGCTGTGTACCAATTCTCATCCTAAAATTTGTTGCCTTGTGCTGGAATATCTCCCAGTTAAGTCTTGGCCTTGAGTCAGTCCACTGAGGAAAGCTGCTTTTGAGTGGTGCAAGTCAGAGCGGTAAGGATCTCCTTCCTATTTGTGTGTAACTAACCTGGAAAAATTTCCATTTTGAGCTGAACCTCTTGATTGTTGTTGCAAGTTGATGACAGGCTGAGATAATGGTTTGAGTTTTGTAATAGGATTTGGTAAATTAGTAACTTGTGCTCTGGAGAAGGTTATTCTGGCTTTCAGTTTTAGTTTTTCTTTATCTCATCCAACAAAAGGGGAGCTACAAGTAGTACCAGTTCTTGAGATTAAAAGGAGAGCACTGGGTACTGGAGAACACAGAGAAGAGGTCTGGATAGCTGGAAACCAAGATATGAATGAGACAGAGCCTTGCTGTTACCTTAATGTTCTCTCTCGATCTTTCTTTCTTTCTCCCCCAGCCTCCTTCTATTCCCAAAGCTGGAAAATGAGGTACATAAAAGCAGCAATAGGATTTATTCAGAACAAATTATAGTGAAAGTGCTCTGTGAAGAATGTCTTCTTAAAGAATAGTGATTTTACCTGATTGACAGGTAAAGCCTTTTCTAAAGTAGAAAAAGAAAATCTAAATTTAAATGAACATATTTAAATGGAGCGTCTTTTTTTAATTTAAAACTTCAGTGTCAAACCTAATGAAAGAATTTTTTGTTCCCTTTCTTGCTGTTCTGTGGATTCTAATTTCATCTGTCTTGGAGCTTAACCAGCTGATACTGCTGTGCCTGTTGGGCAACAGATGCTTTGGGGAAGAATGTATGTGTGACAGAAGTTCTTTGAGTTTCCAGCAGGAGTCCGTGTCAGTGGGTCAGCTGTGCTGCTCCCACAGCACACTGTGACATGGTTTCTGGCAGGAAGGAGTCCAGCAACCATGAGATGTTTGATATTAGTGGTGGTGTCTGAAAACTATTCAAGAACCCAATTGCCATTATTCAGATTATGAGCAGAAATTTGCATTTTATTCTTCTGGTTTATCCGCATTATATATTTCTGGCTCCTCTTCCTAATAGTTAAACATGGCAAGTGTGTCCTCGTGCAGATCTCAGGTTTGTACCATAAGCAAACTGAGGTCTTGTGGGTTCCACTTAGGAAAGAAGTTTCACTGTCTTCAGAATACCTGCAAGCCCTTCTGTGCATGCATTTCATGGCAAAAATGTTTTGGAGACAAGGTAACCAGAACTGTACAGAGTACAGCATCAGTGTCTCTTTTGCAATGTTCTGCAGGTCTGCATTGGGCCGTAACTAATGCAGATATCTGTGTCTCATGTGGCTACTTTATGCTTACAGCTTTAGTGGCATCATTTCTAGCTGAAATTCACGGCAGAAATTTTACAGCAGGCAACTACAAGAGTCCTTTAATGATTGACTTTTTTTTTCTCCCATTCTTCTGTCCATCAGATAGTTTTATTTATCCTGTATTACATTGCTTTCCTGTATTTCCAAATGTTTTTTTGTTTTATTATTTGTAGTGGTATTGCATATTTAATAGCTCCTAGTAATCTGGTTTCTTAATATTATGCTCCCCTGTCTGTTTTTGTCATGTCTCTACCCAATGTGTATCCTCTTGTGTCTCTTATCTCTGTCTTCACGAGTGGTAAATTAGGTAGTGCTTTGCCAAGATTCACGCGTCTGGAGATTTCATAGTGTGTGAGATTTCAGGTCTGGGATTTTATTATTTTCAGTGATAAATTTCCTGCAGGAGAATAGAGTAGTATTAAGTTGCTTGAGCTTTTATGTCTTTTGTGGCAGTTACTATTTTTATCAGTTTTACTATCTTAATATCACCATGCTTACCTAAAATGAATTAAAGCATAGCTTTAGGTGGTTTTAATTTCTTTTCTTTAAGGATATGTACGTACATATCCTTATTCTTACTGTGCAGTAACTTGGGTGGTTTCTGCTTTGGTGGCTGGAATGTGAAACTGAAGGATATAGTTTGGAAGGTGCAGTTTGTTTTTTCTTTGTTGTTCTTTGCCTGTTCCTTGGTGCCTCACTACTTCATTGTGGGGCTTTTATGTTCCTCGGGTGTTCTCGTTTTGTTGTGGAGTGTGTGCTTTGCTTTTTTCCCCTTTGTTTGGTTTCGTAGTGTTTTTCGCTGTGGATTGTGGTGGTTCTTAGCAGTTGTCTCAGCTTTTACCTTTTAGAAGACAAGTTTTCCTGTACTCTCGAGTTTGCACAAGATCAGGAGCTCAGGTTCATTGTGTCTGGAACAGATTTTTTTGGTCCCTAAAGTCTTTGGTAGTGACTCCGCATTTATAGTTGATGATGATCCATGCATGGCACTTTTTGTGCCTTTTTTTTTGGTGCCTTTTCTTAATGGGGATCTGTGATCAAAACAAATGACACTTTGTACTGACATTATGAATGAGAACAAGGAGGATATTGGTCATCCTGACTCTTGAGCTATTCCTAAACTTCACTGCGTTTGTTTCCTCAAAGCTTTTCTACTGTGCTGAGCAGGAAGTTTCAAATGTAATTTTAGGGTTGTCTTTTAAAATGTTGTTTATACAGTGTTTTTGGGACAGTGTTTGATCCGGAGCGAGTCAAGAACATCTGCTGTAGAAGAGAGTGAGGCGTGTTCTGTTACGCGTCTGTGAGAGTTCAGTACTCTTTGCTCAGGTTCCTTCAGATATTCCACACATGGAGGGTGTAATGCTTAGTAATAGGATTTAGTGCTAGATTAACCATTTGAATATACCTGATGTTGCAGAGGATTTCTGCTTTAGCAGCGTGATACAAAATACACTGAAATTGCGTGTATTTAAAAATGCAAGTTCAACGTAGCAAACTGCAGCAATTGCAGTATACAGAGCGCAATACCAGTGAGAGCCCCACTGCTTGGTCTCCAGAGTATGCTCACTGTCACGATGCTGGTGTCCCCAGTCACCGGGGAGGAATACGTGGGCTGAAGCCAGCTCAAGCTGTCTGAAAATCCTTGGTTCTGTGGTTTTATAGAGCCACGTCTCGGCTCCCCCGTGCTGCTGCAGCCAACGCCGGAGACAGTCACTTGTAACAAAGAACTCGGGGAGAAGCCCTTACAGCACCAGTTGATTCACTCAGTTGATGTGCTGCACTGGCAGAGCTGTTTATCGGAAACAAAGGGCACTCTCTGCTCTCCTTTGTGCTGAGATCAGGTCGGCTCTGCAGCAGCTGTGCTCGGGCATACCCTGCTGCTGCCCGTGCTGGTGCTCACCGAGCTGCCTTTCCTTCGGGGGGATCTGCAGGTCAGTCTCTGGAGTAGAATGATCAGCAGCACAGCCTTGGGGCAATTTGCAGAAAAACTCACTGAAGGCAACGGACCCTGCTTAGTTGTGCTGGCTTTGGCTGGGAGAAAGTTCATTTTCTCCACAGTATCAAATGTGGGGCTGTGTTTTGGATTTGTGCTGAGAATGCTGTTGATACCACAGGAATATTTTGGTTACTGCTGAACAGGGCTTACACAGAGTCAAGGTCTTTTCTGCTCCTCATCCCATAAGCAAGTAGGCTGGGGTGCACAACAGATTGGGAGGAGCTATAGCCAGGACAACTGACCCCAACAGGGTTATTCTAGGCCATACAAATAATCATATAAATCTGGAGGAAGAAGGTGGAAGGGATGACATTTGGAGTGGCTTTTGCCTTTCCCAGTCACTCATCCACAGGATGGAGCCCTGCCTTCCTGGGGATGGCTGAACACCCATCCAACACTTACAACACTTGCCCATGGGAAGCAGTGAATGAATTCCTTGCTTTGCTTGGGCACACAGCTTTTGCTTTCCCTGCTCAACTGTCTCCATCTCAACTGAAGAGATTTTTCCCTTTTATTCTGCTGATTCTCTCCCCCATCCACTGTGGGGGAGTGAGCAAGTGGCTGCGTGGGGCTGAGTTGCTGGCTGGGGCTAAACCACAGAAATAGTCTAGATATTTTCATTGTTTGGGTGTGATGAATATTTGTATCACTATTTTTAGTTTGCTTTCTACTGTACAGTATGTATGGCATGAAGAGGTAGGAAGATATCACACAGTGTGTCACAAGGCTTCAGGTTGGCTGAAATGCTTAGGTATTTTGTGCATCATGTGGAACACTCTCAGTTCCACATGTAATTCATTTCTGAGCACAAAGGCATTTATTAAATTGGAGAGGAGAAACAGACTGGAAGTTCAAATTACTCAGTGTAATTCAGTTTTGGTAATTGGATATACAAGGTAGGCAGTGAACACTGACTGACTCACTGTTGCAGTGTGGTGACAGTCATTTTACAGACCCAGCTGTGCTGCTCTGAACTTCTCTGCTCTTGATCACTTTCTGATATTGCTGTTCACAGATTATTGTGGTGTTGAGCCGAAGGATGGTATAGGAAGCAAATGATTTAGTTATTCCAGTGTGAGGATTTTTTTCAATATTTGTCTCAAGTGACACATTGACCAAAACTGTTGCTGTGACTCTTCCTGTTATGGGAGTGGTGATGTACTTTTGAAAGCTGCTAGACATGAGAGCATTGTAAAGGTTGCCAATTCTGGAACTTTACAGTTGATAAATATATATTTATAACAGTTCAGTACTAATTCAGCTCTTTTTCTCCCCAAAGTGTGAAAACATATAAATGTATTCAAACATACTCTTGTAATGCAGCAATGGGCACAAAATTATCCTTGTATGGACAGCTTTGTTAGGATACAGCTTTATGGCAGATGTTATGTTTTGTAAACTCCATTTCCTTTGCATGGACGGTTTTTTTCCTAAGTGATTGTCGGCTTATTAAAAAAAAAAAGTTACAAACAATGTTTGTGTGCCTCATAGAAGTCACTTCTCAGCATGGTGGCACACAGCTAACTAAGAGAACGGAGTTCTCTCAACTCCCATCACAGTAACCAGGTAGAAAAGGAAAACCTGGATCAGCTTCAGCACTGTTGTACCTTCCAGACAGATCCTCTGAGGTGGAAAGTTGGTCAGGAAATATGGGGGGGGAAGTTCCTGTGGGTACCTGTGGGTTATGTGAGAGTAGTCACTAGGCTTTAGCATTTGCTGATGGAGGAATTAGTTTGCTCTTGTTGATGTGAGGCTGAGCAGCCAACTCCATAGGCTTCTATGATATGTGAAATTTCTTTTAATTAGCACCATCCAAATACCTCCAGAAAAAAAAGCCCCTAGAGCTCAGGTTTTTATTTTTCCTTGTACAGAGAGATAGCCATAATTCTTTCCCTTTTTGCCTCTCATTAATATGAGGAAGGGGAACAATTGAAGCTGATGTGAGCCAAGGGTCACATATATAACCTTAATTTAAGATTAGACAATTTCCTCATGCTCTCCATAACTGTATCATACAAAGCCAAAGTGTCAACTTTCCTTTAAAATACAGTGGTTACAAAAAAAACCCCAAAATTTTAAAGGGCAGGAATTTTTTAGCAGAGGAGATTGCTTTGGGATAAATGTACCATTTTGAGCATGTGGGGAGCCTAAAACTGTTTTTGAAGATGTGGTACCTCTGTCCTCTACTGTCACTACATAAATGAAACCTGTTATGCATCAGGGTTTTATTTCTGTGCTTTTCCCTTCAGTAAATGAAAAAGCTGTAGGAGAGAGGCACTGGGGAACTGTGCATTTGGCAATACTCCACAAGACGGTCTGAAGGGTAATTGAGATGGGGAAGGACAGGACAGCAGTGGTACTCAGAAGCCACAGATAAGATTTTTTTTTTGTTTATGTGGTCTCTAACTTAAAGCCTAAGTGCAGTTGAATGCATTTTTAGTGCATTCAATTTTTAGGAGGAATCAGTGTTAATTAAAGCACGTGGGTTGGGAGTGTAACATTGAAATGAAATGTAGTATCCTCTGTCCTGGGAATGAGGCAGTTCTGTCATGTTTTCCAAAACAACAGAGGGTAGAATGTGGGTGGCTGTCCTGAACTGCAGAAGCACAGCTCAGATGGGGCTGGTAATACTCAGAAATCCCTGGAAACTGTAAGGTTTGATTGACATTTGCTGCATTGCTCTCTTTTAAAGTGACACTTTAAAATTAGAGGATATTTTATTGCTTAACTACTGGGGGTTTTTTTGTTTTTTGTTGTTTTTTGTGTTTTTTTTTTTTTTTTTTTAAGGATATTTTCTTATCCAAATATTGCAGTTTCTTGCCTTCCAGGCTTGCCTGTCTGACACACTTTAGGTCACTTGGAGATACAGCTTTTCAGATTATTTTATTTCATTCCTTAGAGGCATTAAGTATGAGCAGCTGCAATACTGTTTTGTCATGTGGAATTACCCAGTTACCTGTCACTCTCCATTTACTTTCAGACCATGCAATAGCTCTGAATTAAACTACAAACCAAAAGTGAATTTCATAAACAGCAGCAACTTTGGAAGCAGTCACAAGTGCTATAGACATAGATCCATGGAAGCTGATTTATAATAGTTTTCACACTAGAGGGCACTAAAAGCTCATTAATTTAGGCATAAACCAGTTTTTATTCTGTAAAGCTTTGGGGTTGGGTAGTCTTACTGTGTTTATAGTGGTGTTTATAGTGGATGCCAAAGGCTTCAATTTGTTGCAGCCTTTTCTCTGCTGAAATGAAAGTCACAGTATTCATGTGAGGATGCATTAAAAGTCAGTGTGTGGAGTTTTCCTTTGTGGGGTTTTTTTTTCTGTTTGTTTGGTTTGGTTTTTTTGGGGTGGGTTTTTTTTTTTTTTTTTTTTTTTTTTTTTTTTACTAAGCAATAGTTTGAGTCATTTGTGGAGAAAAATATAAATTCCATTTGTAGTTTTAATTGCTTTCAATATAATAATTTTCTTTTAAAGCTGGTGAAGAGTCATATAAGATAGGAAGTGATTGGATACTACCTTGTTAAAGTTACCTAATAGAGTTAACGCCTGGAATATACCTTTTAAAGTTGGTAATAAAAGGAAAAGCATCATTTGTGAACTGATGTTGCAGACCTCACCTTGTTGGGGCTACTTCATATATTTACATATTGGTTCCTGGCATAGAGAAAAAAATGGGGGAAAAGAGTATGGTAAGTCAATACTGCCAATAACTGATGGATCTTAATGGAACCCTTGGTTGTTTGTGTTTGGTTTTAAGTAGGTAACTTTAAAATACAGGCTAGAATCTAAAGCCTGGACCTCAGAGTGGTGTAGCCATTTTAGAAGTCCTTTATTTTTGTCCAGGATTTTAGGCACTGAATTGTGATTAAAACCGCTGCAGAAAGTGGTTTCTGATAGCTTTTTTGCTCTTTGTAGGAATGGTTATTCGGTTGCCTTGGAGATGATGCTGCTGCTGTAAATGTAGGGCCGAAGATTAATGGTGTGGGCAGTATGGACCTAATGAACGGACAGTCCAGCAGTGTTAATATTGCAGCTACTGCTTCAGAGGTAAGGATTGAAAACCTCAGTTGTACTGGGTAACTAAGTACTCCACTTTTACTTTATAGTGCACTAAAATGTAAGTTTTTCTTTTAACAGCTCTCATCCAACTGATTCTTGTTCTGTGTGTTGGTTTCATACACCCCAGTTTAGTATGAATAAAATGTAAAGTCCTGAACTTGGCATATCAAAATAGAGCGTGAACTTTAATATACCATAGCCAAAGCTGCCTTTTTCCATGTTTCTTCCATCACATCTAGACAAGAAGACTTTTCTTTTGAAGTTTTAACAAGGATGGATGCTCTTAGCACATTAAGGTGGCTTGGCAAGGCCAGTGGGAAGTGTTCTTTTCTCTCTCAGGTGCTTGTGTGTGTGTATACTGAGGGGCAGTCTGCCACAGCAGCAGTGGAATAAAGTCGTTCCCTTTGTCTCTTGGACTATATTCTAGCATAAGTAGGGGTCCCTCATGCCCATCAGAGCTTCTGCCCTCTAGAAATGAGCAGCATGTGAGTTGAGTGTGTGCGTCAGCCAAGCAGTGGAGATTGGCCTCCTCATCTTCTGCTGCCTCTTATTTTGAAGTAAATGTAGTTTTCCATGTGTCATCTGCTTGTTAAGGAGGAGGCTTGGCCTGAAATTAGAACACTACAAAGTCCTGACTGTAGGTGCTTCCTTCCTTGAATCTCTGCACTGTACCAAAGATGTTTTGTTTATTTAAATGTTTACAGATGAAGTTTGATAGCAGCTATGTGTGCTATGCACTTGCATATGGAAATAGGGAGTACCACAAACAAGGTGAAAGGAAAATTTGAGTCTTGTGTTACCAAAAGGAACCAAAGAATCCCCACCACTATTTCACAACTATTATCAATAACTGCTGGTATCGGTCTCCAAGACGGTTGTTTGTTTTTATATAGATTCTTGTACTCCCCTTATAATTGCTTCATGAGTCATTGACTATTTGGCATGCACCTGAAAAGTTTTCTTGGAGGAAAGCAACCTTTTTACTCAGCAAAATACTCTGGAATGTTTATGTGATGTCTGATAAAATTGAGTAAAATACATTTTGGCAAAATTACATTAATTTACTTTAAGCAAGTGTTTTTTTTGTGGGGTTTTTTTTTGTTTGTTTGTTTTTGTTTTTGTTTTTGTTTTTATCTTAACTAAGAAGTGGGAAAGGGGACTTGTAACTGAAATGTTTCTGTAAGTATACTGGTTGCTGAAAATGCATGTGTGGTTTGGAGTTTTTGGTGGTGTTTTCAAAGGCAGATTTTTCAGAGAGATTGTACTGTCAGAATCTAATCAAAAGTCAACATCATTATTAAATAAGCATTTTCTTTATAATGTGTCCTTAAACAAAAGTGCTTGAAAATGGACATGACTTTATTTCAACTGGCAGAATTCTCAAGGACCCATGTCCACAGCCTTGGAGGCTTGCAACATTAGCAGTGAAATGGCACAGACTGTCAGAAAGGGCCTTGATTGTGTTGGCCACCCCAACTGTCCCACCCTATGCATCCCTGGGAACATTGTCCAAACCCTCCTGGAGCTCTGGCAGCCTTGGGGCCGTGCCCATTCCCTGTTCAGTGCCCATCCACCCTTTGTGGGAAGAAGCTTTTCCTAATTCCCAAGCCTAACCTCCCCTGACACAACTTCAGGAATGAATAAATAGAGTCTAGGTCTGCATCTATGTGCTAGAGGAAGTGATTGCTCATAACACAGATGCATTGCTTTAATGTGAAAATACTGTAGGAAACATATGAAACCAATATGAAGTGCTAATTTTTTGAAACACATTTGTATTTTGCAGGGAAGCCAAATTATTTTGTAGATAAATGTTCATAGAATAATATCCTAGGATCTGGTATATTTTGCATATGTGAATCACTGTAATTTTAAAACAACTCTAAAATTCCCTCTGCTAAATGTCTTCAACACATGTAGCTCAGTGTAATTTTTGTAAGTTCCCATGGTTTTAAGAGAAAGAGGAAGAGAATTGGTAAATGTTCCCTTGGGGCAGACATTATCTTTTTCCTTACCATCGTGATAATTTTTCTGTTTGAAATTCAGTGTGACTGTATTTCTTCTGTTGATAGAGTTGTTGTTACTACTTTTCCTGTCAATAACATTAGAATTTAATTATGCACTGAAATATAACTGTTGTGTTTTGAGGAATTCCTTTGAAATCATGGAATTTTTGGATTCGAGGGCATGGTAAAGCCCATCCAGTGCCACCCCCTGCCATGGGCAGGAGCACCTTCCACTGTCCCAGGTTGCTCCAAGTCCCATCCAGCCTGGCCTTGAGCACTTCCAGGGATCCAGGGGCAGCCACAGCTTCTCTGGGCAACCTGTGCCAGAACCTACCCACCCTCACAGCAAAGAACTTCTTCCTAATATCTAACCTAACCCTGCCAGGTTAGATTAGATTCAGCTAGCAGGAAATACATAGAAACCCAGATGTCTGAACGTTGAGAGTCTGATTTTTGCAGTCTGTGTCAGGAGAAAGTATGTTCTGTGACTGAATTTGAATTGATAATTTACCCAGTAGAAAAACTACATGAACAGTGACGTTTGAACAGAAGTTATGCCTTTGGGAGTGTAAAAAAGAGAAGACAAAAAGAAGAGGACAGGTCCAAAATATCCTCAGTGTTTTTGTTTGTTTCTGCAGAAGAGTAGCAGCTCCGAGTCCTTGAGTGACAAGGGTTCAGCTGAACTGAAGAAGAGCTTTGATGCAGTGGTATTTGATGTTCTAAAGGTTACACCAGAGGAATATGCGGTAAGCAAGTCCAGGAATTCTAATTACTTTGTGTATGAATCTCCTTTGAGTTTTTCAGCTACTTCTCTGTTTCTGTATTTTTTGCCTAACTTCTGTCATCCATGGGTTCTTGAAACAGATCCTGTTCTTTACTTCTTCATTGTCTCTATTCTGTTTGAAATTAAGTGGTCCTTTTGGGCTCTACTGTCCAGGTATTTTTCATACTCTTATATGTGGTGTGCACCAAAGACTCTGTATTCAGTGTGATGCAGCTTAATTCTGACATGCATATTTTAGTTGCAAGGCTAGATTTGATCTGTACTTTTTTTTTTTTTTTTTTTTCCTGGAGGCATTTTAATTCTTAATTCTGCTAAATTTTGCTCTAGGAAGCTTTTCTAGTTTTCTTCGTTTGAGTGCACAGAATAATGAGATGTTTAACCAAAACATTGGGTGATTGTTTTGTTTTGTTTTGTTTTGTTTTTACTCCCTGTAGAGGTGAGGACAACAGATGGTCCCTCTAAATGATTCGAGTAGGTTACTGGAAAGATTGCTAAGCTCTTAATGTATTTCTAATTCAAGTGATGAGATTCGTGAGGAGTTGTCCTGGGGAGATTATTGATATGCAGTAATACATGTCACAAAATATTCCCATTCATTTCGTTCTGGTTTGTAATTGTTAATAACTATTTCAGTTAATTATTAGTGCCTCAATTGATTTTAATGAGAACACTGAAAATTTAAAGCAGCTGGATTATGAAGTGGTACTTACACATTAAATTCTTCTTGGCTAGAGATCATAATTAATTATGGGATTTATTCCTGACTGAGGCTCAAGTCATGTGGTTTGGGCCTCTTCCTTGCACTGTTGTCAGGAACAGCTGGGCAATGAATCACCTACTTTCCATGGGAAGATGTTTTTTGGGGCTGGCTATCCTTCCAGTTTTATCTTACAATTCCTGTACATAAAGTAAATCTAAATACTTAGGGAGTTTGGGGTTAGGGACATGAATTCAAGTGGAATTATGCATTCGGGCCAGAAGGAGTTCGTTGAATAGCTCTACTATTTACCAGTGGTGGATGCTGTTGGGCAGCAGAATAGATCAGTCAGTCTCTGTGGAGCTGCTGTCACTCACTTGGACAGCAGAATATACAGAGGTGCCTTGTCACAGAATCACATTTCATAATCCTTTTGCTCCACCATCTAATCCTTCTTCTCTCAAATGCAGCAACCTTTGACTCTGCGTGTTCTAAATGTTACCCACTTAAGAAATCTTGGTTAGATAAAAATCTGTATTCAAATCCAGTGTTTTTCCTGTTTTCATGTTATGCCTCAAAGGGGATAGAGCTCTACTCACCGACAGGAATCATTTAATTAAGCATTTCACATTACAGTTACGAAGCTGTGCCTATATTTTTGGTTTCTATTACTTAGTCTAATTTTGCTGTTTTCTCAGTCCCTCAAAAGAAACATCTTTGCTTTTACCTTTTTTTCTTTTAAAGTATCTGGTTCTTCATACCAGGTTTGATTTACTGTAAATCAATATGAAACATCTTGAATGTAGAATGCTGAACAATTGAACAAAATCATCAGTATTCAGTCCTTTGGCAAGGAAATAATTAATTTCATTTCTTTTTCAATGTTTCTTTGCTATGCTTCTTAATGTTTGTTTCCCCAGGCACATATATGTGTAGCAGTAGCACCTTTTTGCTTTGAGTGGTGTCTTTTTCTGATCATTCTTGCTGAAGGTTGTAGAAATAAGTAAATATGCCAAAAACTTAGGTACTCTGGGGGAAAAGTATCTTTGACCCTTAAGCTTGTTTTTATTTTCTCAGCCACTTCTTTACTTTCCCTGGGTTTAGTCCTGCTACAACTTCTTCATCTGGGTTTCAGTGTGGATGTGAGGGCCACTAGAGTGATGCAGTAGGGCCAAACTCTTGAGGATGCAGAAGTGTGTACGGTTTCCTGGTGGTGGGTAGTACCTCTTGGGCTGGACATGGATATGCTGCCGGTTGCTTTTTCAAAGAATGAGAAAGCTCGTTTAGTGGTAGTTCTTATAAAATGGATGCAGTGCAGGCTACAGGCAGGCCTCTCTGACAGCTGAGTGAATACTGTTTAAAGTAATAACATTTATTTTAAAGTGGTAAACTGATGAAATAATTTGTGGACTACCCAACTAGCTTATTGGTTGAGAGGAGAGATAACGTAAAAAAGCCAGTAAAGCAGCAATAAAAGTAAGTTGCTGCATGAGAGGTACTTAGACAGCTGTCTAAATAATTGTTAGGAAAGCTTGGCTCCAATGGAAGAGAGTTCCTGTACAGAGGTAGTGTAGAGGTGAGAGTTCACTGGTCAAGTCAACATTAACACTGTGAGGTCCCATCCTGTACCCCGTGTGATCCATTGCATTTTGATCAGAACAAGTCCCCAGGCACAGATGGGAGAAGTACAATTATGCTGGAGGAGGAAGAACAAAAATCTGAAAGATGATTGAGTTTGAGATATGCTGGAAATAAGATCCACATTGGTGATTTTGGTACCAATGAGAGACACAGATGTATTTTTAGTTCCCACTGTCTCAGAGACCTTATTATTATTTCAAAACTCCATCTGTTTAGTCGTTTAGTGGGTAAGAGACAAGTTGGACAACAAAAGGTATCTCTTGTAATCCTGTATTTTCAAAAAGCTGCTACCAAGCCAAAGAGAAACCTGAGTGCAGATATTTTTGGTGATTTTATTTCCATATTCTCCCCTTGGCAGTCATCTAACACTGTCCTGAGCACACAGGAGGAGTGCTGTTTTATGTAATGGTCCTTTGTCTCATAAGCAAAAGCCTTCCAGCCCTTCAAGGGGGCCAGTCTGCACAGTAATGGAAATTCTTGTTGTAATAGGGGTGTAATAGTTACAACCTTGTTAGCAACTGGGTGGTTTTAATTCTTCCTAAGGTCAAAGGCTGCTTTGGAAAGGGCCAGGTTACAGAAATGAGTGAAATCTTCAGGCCCTGCTGCTGCTGTTGCAAATTTATAGTTTGCTTTATCATTTTTCAGCTTACAGTAAGCTTCCAGGGGATGTATTGAATGCAAGAGTGTTGCATATATTCGGGGGAAGAAGAATCCCATTCAATGAGTATGAAGTAGGACATATTTAAGGATTCAATGGCTGGCTTTGTCGATGTAACTAGTAAGGAGACCATCTCTGATTTAAAGACCTGCTTTTAGGCTGGTCACTGCTCAGTTCTTTATTCCTGGGCTGGAAGCCACAGCCAGGCTGGTGCCAGGGTTGCCCCGTGGTGTCTGGCCCTGCTGTTGTGTGTCCAGGGTTGGCGTGGTCGCAGTGAATGCTCCCCATTTTCATCCAAGGAAGAAGTGTGGTTTTGAGCACACAGGGCACAATTTGTGGGGGAGGGATCTGTTAGTGGTGCAGTGGCAGTGGAAAGGGGAGGCTGGTGAGGCTGAAGGAAAGGAGGAGAATGCTTGGGGGGGACATGAGCTCCAAATTAAGGTGCTGGCCAACCTCAGGTTGAGGAAATATTTATTTTTTGCTTTACAGTAAATTCTTATTCCTTAGACAGCTACTGTTTAATTATTAGACTGTTTATTACTTTTTGACTCACTTTTCCATTTTATACTTCAACTTAGCCACAGTGGTGTAAATATTTGAGGTAGAATTAAGGGAAGCGCAGCTGTATAAATCCATTGCTTTTTTTCCCACCTAGTTATCTAAGAAAGATTCTTTATTCTTTGCTCTAGTCCCTGGAAGTGCTACGGAGTAAGCTTATGCTAAGATGTATGTGTATTTCTTTCTTTTTCATTCCTGTGAAGCTTTGTCAAATGGTTGTTGGAAGAAAATGCTGCTTAATTTGGAAACAATATGCAAATAGAGTTTATTTAAAAACGGTTTCGATGAAACAAGGAGGAGTTCTCAGAGATGTTCTTATGACAGTGAAATACCAGATTATCTACATCCTGTCAGCTTTACTTTGCAGAAGAATATTAAGTAAATATGTTCCCAATGAGAATAAGAAGCAGCAACTTAATTATAGCGTGTGGAGGAATTATTAATGATAAAAGCTTTGGAGTGGACTTTGTGAGAAAACAAGTAGAGCTTCAACACAGGAACTTGAATCCCCTGGTGTTCATTCTGGACAGCAGAATTATTCTCCTACTGATGCTGTGCTTAACAGAGGCTTAGCTATTTTTTCACTGAGGAAAATATCCTAGCAGCCCAGAGAGACAGTGCTAAGCCAAGTTGGAAGGCTTAAATAGAATTCCTTCTAGAAATTCAGATTAAGGAACAATTTATGAAGTGCTGCTTGAACCAACATGGCTTCAAGGAAAATCAGATGATGGCAATATTCTTCAATGACCAGAATGTAGACATTTGACTTCCTTCATCTCAAACAGAAACTGAGTTTCTTTTTACACTGAGAGTTTTCTGTCTGGGAGGGAGCAGTGGGGGCAGTGCCCTGTCCTTAGGATAGGTACATGGCAGGAGAACTTGTAGTACCTACAGCTGGTGGCCTGATAGAAAGAGTTCATGCTTGAGGAGGACTAGGGACTAGAGAAATGGGAATACAGCCCAGGTCCAGTGAGAACTTTCATGCAGAAGTGGGGAGAGGAGCTTAATGCAGTGCTTTTAACTGGAACTAGAAGTTCTTAAGTTACAGATTCTTGTGGAAGGAGGGTAATCCATGTGTCCTCATAGAAAAGAGAAAGAATCGGGAAGAATTTTTAAATTTTATTTCATTAGGCTGCTTCATATTCCTCAAAGAAGCAGTGCACAGAAATGTAGTTCTGAGTAGTTTGAATGTAAAATTTCTGACCTGGCAGACCTCCCTGAGAGAGGGGTAAAAACCTCTTTATATGGAGCTGTGTGGTAATAATTTTAGTATTTTGAAGTACTTAATTGTTAACAAGTCCAACTTCTCAACACCCACGAGAGCTAAAATATTTTTACACTTGGCTGTTGGAGACTCCCCAGGCAAGGTCTTCTATACATGCAAAACTCCTATGGCTGTGGAGGGATGGGAAAGTGTCTTCCAGCAGCCATTCCAGTGTGTTATTGGGAAATGATCATGCTCCACTTTTAAAAGATGGTTTTGTATTGTACAGCTCTTCGAGTGGTTGAGAATTGGAAATATAATTGTGATATATTAAAGGCATACCTTTTCTATTCAAATTCTAGAATTGTTATTTAGGATCTAGGGCAAACAGAAACAAAACCTCCATTCAGCTCACCCTATGCAATGATGAAATATTTTATTGCATCTGAATGAACTTGGTAGCGATACCACTTCTGGAAAGAGAGAAAATACCAAGTTTCCCTATCTTTGCATAGTCAGAATGCTTATTGAAGTGATAACTAAGGACAAGTTCACAGTTTTGTATTGCACACGTAATTATTTTTATTCTTTTTAAATCTGTGCAGCTGGCAGATCCAAAACCAGAGAAGTTATGGTTGGCGTGCTTCATGTAACAAGTTGATTTGAACACTTATAATTTTTGGTTTGAATATTAAAGCATTAAACCACATTTGGGAGAGGGAAGCTCTCCAAGAATTTGTATTGGCTGGGTTAGGGAGCTGCAGTGAGAAAAGTTGGTGCATTGTAACTCCCTCACTCGCAGAAACCAAACTAGGGGCTTTGCTTACTGGGGTTTAAATTCCCCTTGAGATGGTCACAGCAGAACTTTGTGTTGCTGTTAGAGTTGAGCAATGGCACATAACATAAAACTAATAAATTATATTTGAAGCTTTGTCATTTCAAGTGCTAGTAATTAGACTGCCAGCCTTTCAGTCTGCTTTATTTACTTACTTAGCAGCGAGTGATCATGTTTTAAAAGAATAAAAATTCAGTCTTTAGGCTTATAAATATAGACTTATAAATATGAGCAAGTTAATGTTTCAAAAAAATCTGTTTTGTTAAAAGCAGTTTTAGACTCTAATGTGAGTTATGCTGTCATATCTACGAACTCAAATGGCTTTTTAGCAATCAGCTTAGATATTCAGCTCTCAGTAGCTTGATTCCTTTGAATTATGAGCAATTTGCTAAGCCCTGGGAACTCCTGATGGAAATTTCAAGCTCTCTAAGAAAGGAACTGCAATAAGGGTTGTTTCTTGAACAAGTGCTTCTGTGATACAGTGTTACTTAAGCTTTTAATGAAAGAAAAAATGTGTCAACCAAGCAAGGAAAAAAACCCATCAGCCTAATACCAACATGGTACAAGAAGAAAGGGGTTTCTCTGTTAAAAGTTCCAGAGGTTTTTAAGTTGTCTGACTTTTAAAAATATTTTAATAGCAATTTCAAATATTTTTAGTAATGAACATTAATCCTGAACCTTGACACTTATGTGTTTCTTTGGTGTTAAAATGTCTTTTTTAATATCTCTGTTTAAAATGTAAGCATTTATTTTGATATATGAATTCTGGTGTGAAGTTCTAGTAATACTTTTTATTTTGTAAGTATTTTGTATTGATGTCATCTTAAAGTAGTAATTTGTTTAGGAGTCACTATAGAAGCAAATCTAATTTAGCTAAGGCAGTTCAGGCTGATGAAGAGGACGGATTATGGAGGGCTAGCAAGAAAGACATTTATTTTTAAGTCTTTTTTGAAGAATCAGTTTCCAGCCTTATATTTACTGTGCTCTTGTTATTTTGTTTAAGTGAGGAGTATTTGCAGTGAAACATTAATAACTATTGAAATGCCCATATCTTTTGTAGGGATCTTTTAATGTGCCTTCTATTTGAATTTCATTGAAGTGCCCATTCTTTTCATTTCACCTTCCCAAACCCAACCAATTTTCCTAATAATTTGCTTTACTGTGAAGCGTAATGATGCACCCACTCAGCCACGTATTCACCAAAATGACACATTTCTGAGAAAGCTTGATAGACTTAAGCACAGAAACAGGAGGCTGGAGATAGAGTTCTGTGGCTGCTGTTCCAGGGCACTTTCCAGCCACTCTCCTCACAGGCTCCTCCTGGGGGTTTTATGATCCAAGGGCAGAACCCACCCTTGGCCTTGTTGACCCTCATGCCACTGGCCATGAATCCAGCCTGTCCAGATCCCTCTGGAGAGAATTCCTGCCTTCCAGCACATCGACATTCCAGCCCCACTCCGTGGTGTTCGAGGGAAAGAGCAGCCCACTAGAGCAGAGCCCAGGAAAGAGTGTGTGTAAAAAAGTGAAACATAGAACGGCCTTGGTACATCCCTGGTGTTGTACTGCAAAATACTAGATGATTGTGTCAGGATGTTGGTTACAGACAAATTATATATATCAATTTTTATGTTTGTCAGTGATTGTCAGAATTCCTATCTAAAGACCCATTTAGAGGTCAAGATGTGCTACCAAGTATAGATTGGGTTGTCTTTGCTAAACACATCTTGCCTCATTAGAGCAAGTACATCTGTGTACTTGCTGACTTTCACCTAGAGCATTCCAGCTAAAATTTTCCTGCAAGGTTGGCTTTCTCTGAGGAGCTGTTCCACCTTCCACAGTGGCATCCAGTGGCAGTTGCGATTTGTGAGGGTCACAAAGCTGTCAGTGTGTACCTTGGAGTGTATATATGGGGCACTGCTGTTTTCAAGGAAATGGGAATAAAGCTGTGCAGCTGACAGCTGAGGGAACAGAACAAGGTCCCTGGATTCATTATTCAAAGAAAATTTGTGATACCTAAATTGGATGGCACTGGTATTTCTGGGCTACCTTTGAAAGAAATGGTAAGTTTTTTTTTCTGGATTCATAGGCTGTCAGCAATCCTAAAATGTGCAGGACTAATAAACTTAAAACAAGGCTCTGTGAATATATTCCAAAATGCAAAACCTGGTCTTTGACCTTACTCTTTTCAAAGCTAAACAAACATCCCAGAATGAAAACACACTTATTGACTCTGCCTTGCTGGAAAAGAGATGTTTAATTTTAACTGTTGCTGAGCAACTGAACAATTGCTTTCCTTCCTTACTTAAATACGGTTCAAGTATTGATTGAAAACTTGTAGGGATGTTTCAGCCGAATTGTATAGCTGGACTAACATTCAGAGTTTGGAGAGAAGCTACCTGTGAGCAGTCAGTTCCTTGTCTTCTTGGGCAGGCTCTTATATCATGTTTCTGAGTTCAAGCTCTTACTTGCTTATGGATTATGCTCCTGAGAATAATGTCTCATAATTTATTATTTGTGTATGTAAAGCTGGGAGCACGTTTTTCTTTGGTTTTGCAGGATGACCCTGTGGTAGAAGCTGAAACCTCTGAAATTAGGTACAAAAATGAAAGCCAAATAAGAAAAGAAAGCAACAGATGCAGTTCTTAAGCAGCACAGCATCTAAATGGAATGCAAGGTTAATTTTGATCTTAACTTACGTTTTGTTTTTTTTTTAATTTTTATTCCAGGGTCAAATAACACTAATGGATGTGCCTGTATTTAAAGCAATTCAGCCAGAGGTAAGTATTTTGTTAGCTTTGTTTTTCCGTTTAAATAAGAAAAATGATGCCAGAGTATAAATTCTGGAATTGTAAAGTGTATGTGTATAAATCTTATTTTTTTGTCCCAGTTCATACAGCTCTGAAGCAGATGGTTTTTTAACAGAAAAATATCTGGAACTAATAGTCTGTTTGGGGACTAATATTGTTATTTGGTTCAGCTTGTGCTGGAGATGAAGCATGTGGGATTTAGTGTTTCAAAATGACAAACATCCTGATTTGATAATTCTGATCATAATGTTTTAGGTTTCAGCTGAAACCTAGCTGATACCTGTTTTAATACTTCATCCTGTCCCATGTTTCCATAACTGCTTCACTTCTCCTTTGGCAAAATGAAAATGGTTGCAGTGGCATTCAAGATGTGTGTGATTTCTGGATATGTTGGGATGATTTGTGTTTTCTCATCTGTTTTTATGTAATGCCATATTCCTTTCAGGTTTTAGCTGACTTGAGCTCATTTTGGCATCTTCACAGTGACTGTAATAAATGATGAATTTGTTTCTCCTTATTTCTGTACCATTAGCATTTTCCTGTGGACATTGTTTTGCACTTTTGAGGGCTTATTTTTCAGTTTATTGTCCATTTTATCAGTACTGTGGAAATCTTTCTCAGGTCATCAGTCTCTTCAGTCCATCACAAACTATTTCACTGGCAGCAGGTTTGTTACATCACTCTTGTGACACACTGAAGAATGTTTTGCTTCAAGTGGAAAAACCTGCTCAATCTCTTGGCTGTGATTATTGAATTTATCATTTGTGTTACCTAAGTAGTTTTTTGAAGGCTGCTGTTTGATCTGTACTTGAAGATGTCATGATTCAGCTTTCATACTATTTCAGCAAGGTGGATCAGTGTGTGATTTTTTTTGTTAATTTTTTAGTAATTGGTTTGGGGTTTTGGAGTTTTTTGTTGGTTTAATCCTTCAGGGAGCTTTCTATTTGATCTGATTCAAACCTACATCACAGCAGTACTTAACATTAGCAAAAGTAGTACACAGACATACATATGAGGAAAACATTTAAAAGAGTCAGCTAAAAGGGTAAAATGTTTTAAAGCTTTGGAGAAGAGTTTAAAAAAAAAGAGAGATCCTAATAGAAGATCAGGATAAACATATTCTGCCAGGTAAAATCTCTCCGTGGCTATCCAATAAAAATGAGAGTGTAGGCGGATATATCTGGAAAGTAATTTTTTTGTAAGAATTAGAATATTCTCCATAAGAAGAAGAAAAATCTAATAAGAAAAATCGGTGTGATGCCTTCACTGGAAGATATCCATGAGGAGGGGTGGCTCTTTGGCTCTTTGGAGTCTTTACACAAAGCAGTTGAAGGCTCTGACAGCATGCAGGTATTACCTGTCCGTCAGTGTTCCTTCACAGTACACAGAGGCTGGTGGCTAATGTGTCTCTAAACTGTGTTCATCCCCTGAGGAAAAGGGCTGTAAAGATCAGCTCTCACATCAGAAAAGTCTAAACACAATTAAATTGCTTTTCTCCTGGTTTGCAGAAGGGAATATCAGATGTGCAAGGCTTGGTTTACCTCAAGGCATCTTGACAGCAGGT
This sequence comes from Sylvia atricapilla, assembly GCF_009819655.1. Lineage (NCBI taxonomy): Eukaryota > Metazoa > Chordata > Aves > Passeriformes > Sylviidae > Sylvia > Sylvia atricapilla. Next base: position 8,744,621 of record NC_089148.1, read on the forward strand.
TAATGAAGTGTTGTAGATTTCTGAGCTTCCTTCAAGTTTCTACCAGCCTGTGCCATATCCATGTCTTGATTTAGCTTGTAAATCCTTATCCATCCTTGGGCATGTACACTCAGACATCGTGGAGTTTGTAATTAGAAAACAAAACACCATTGAGCTGATTTCACCTGTATAAAGGGGCTCCTAAACTGAGACTTCAATGAATGACTGAAAGGCATTGATAGACTTTGTAAATTTTTTCATTGTAAATACTGATACTGAATTTCTCAGCTCTCATCTGTATGCATGGTGGGAGATGATGAGCAATATTTTTCTCCAGTGTGCCATAATTTAAAACCAGGGTGTTTATTGCAATTTGTAATTCACCAGCAAATCTTGATTACATGGGTTGTGAATCTCCCTTTGCTTCCCAAACAGCAGAATGGTATCTGAATGAAAATTTTTTAGCCTTTAATGTGTGTTCATTTATTTTCTCAAATAAGGTTTCTGAAAGATGTACTCAGAGATGCTTAGTTTTTTAAATTGCTGGAGATGGATTTTCATCTATAGGCTGTGTGAGCAGTATTCTTAAAATATCTTTTAAATTTCTGTGTTGCACCTTCCTCATGGTGTTAAAATATTTCTTAAATCATTACATATGGCTTTTTTTTAATAAAAAGCAATACCAGCATTTCATCCTGGTTATCTTTAAAAAAACCCAGCTGAATAACACTTTCATGAATAAAACTACTACATAATAATATGTAGTAGTTTTCCTTTTAGCATAAAAAATCAATGAACATGCTCACAGAACACTTGCATACTTCGGCAGCCTTTTGTCTCTATCTGTAGCAAGTAAATAGAATTATTTCTGTTTATATTCAAATCTCTGAGCAATATTGTGGGTTCACATGTGTGCTCAAGTTCCTGCACACTGCCCACTACAACTCACCGTTTCATGCTTGGTGAAAAAAACAGACTGGAAGCTTAGTGTTGCCCAGGGAACCTGGGACTAAGGAAAGTGGTGGATCCTTTTACATTTGGGGTGAGCCAGAAGCAGGGACTTGAACCATTACCATGGTTAGATACTGTTCAGTCACACAATCCTCTGCCTGAGCTGTGTGCAGGCTATATCACCCCTGGATTCTGGAAACCATCTTCCTTCTTCATTAAAAACACCTGCAGGTTACTTCTGAGAAGGGAGAAGGAATTACTGTTTGCTTGTTAGTTAATAGTTAGTGGGCAACAGTATGAGAAATAAAGATTGTAAAGAACACAATCTCTCTGACATAAACATGTATCTGTGTGAAAACAGCCAATTTGTATTTTAATTTTTAGGGGAAAAAAATTACAAAGTTCCCCCAGTCAGTCATAAGATTTCCTTCTATTCCCTGGGAATGGCAAGTGGTATGTTGGTTTTTGTTCTCTCTCTCTTGTAGTGGTTGTGGCTTTCTAGAGAGCAGTGACTGTAAAGCTCTGCTTTACTGTAAAAGAAAGGAGGCTTAGACTTGCTTGGCTGTGCTGCTGGTAGTTGTGTTAACATTAAAATAGCAGCCACATGACCCCTTGCAGAACACGTCAGCTTAGTTTTTTTGGAAAATCTGATTACTTGCTTTACATGTTTTAGTATGTCATCCAAAATTATTTGCCCATATGTGTTCATATTGAAAATCTCTGCTGGGTTATTGTCTTTAGCCTCTATATCCGCTCTGCTTCACCAGGCTAGGCAGTGGGAAAAAAATTCACTTAGTGAGTATTCTTTGTGTGCTCTGAAGTTGTAAAACAGTTCCACTCTTAATCTTTACTTCTTCTCTCCTCTTTTTGAGACTTTCCCTTTGACCTAGATAAAGGTTTTTGGGAGAAACACAATCTCACCCTCAGCTGTGTAGTACAGGTTGTAATTTAAATGTTCCCACAGTATTTTATTAAGAAAAGTAAAATGCTATGTATTCAAAAGGGAATGAAAACCAAAATGAGTCACAGAGAAAGTTCAGTTTTTGTATTCTGGATACTATGTCTTCCGGTTTTTCATGTCAGTTTAAATGTACCACATTAAGAAATTGGTGGTTGTAGTGGTATAGCTCCTGTTCCTGAGCTGACTGGCAGACTAAGGAAATAATCCTGGGGAATATCTCAGGTTTGAAACTTGTGGTGGAAAAAGTGGAATCCTATAGGAAGATCAAGAAATAGAGTAAGTAAGAAACAGGTAGCACAGACTGTTCAGCAGAGGAGTATTTTTATAGAAGGACAAGAGTGGTTTCTCAGTTCCAGTGTGGTGTGTGTGTGTGTTTTGTTGGTGTCATGAGTGCAGTCAGATGTGTGCTTGTTGGGGCTGTATGGGGCTGCTCCAGGCCAAGTCCAGGGAGGGCAAAAACCTTGGTGGCTGCTCTTCTGCTGATGGCATCTCCAGGCAGCAGGATGGGCAGTGCCAAGGGCAGTGAGTTCACACAGGCAGGTTCTAGAGAGGGGCCAGAGGGTTCTGAGCAGAGGTCCCCCGAGGCAGAAAGGTCAGGGGGTCCTGCGGGGAAACCTGGCAGGCAAAGGGAAACCACTCTTCTTTTAGTTTGAAGACGAGAGAAAAGAAAGGCGGCTGCACAGTGGAGAGGGGTCTTGCAAGTGGGATGAGGAAGTGTTTCCTACACTTCCTAAAGGGAGGGGAAAAATGCTTTTGGAACTCAAAGCCCTGTGCCTCTCTTGTGTCTGTTCATGAAAGTTGGTGTGTTTTATCCTAGGCTGTTGAAGAATCAGAGCTGATGGCACAGGTCCTGAGTGCCTGTGTGACTGTGCCTCAGCACCTCTGGAGAAAGATGTGGATGTGTGTCTTTCTAGGCAGGAGCAGGTTTTTTGTGCTTTGCAGTTTTCTCAAATCTGTTGCCACTGATGTCTGTACTCCATGCACCCTTAGATGTAGAGGGCCAGGGCAATGTGGAGCTTGTGCCCAGAATCATGATGAGTTTTTCACTCAGTGATGAGAATTGCAATTGAAGGACGTGGCCTGAATTTGTTAGAAATTGCCATGTTTTACCTGTGTTTTTCCTGCTGTTAAGGAAGGGTTATCAGATGCCAGTGGATGAATTCTCTTGTGTTCCTTTGAATGCAGAGCTGTGATTCCAGTGGAAACTAGAGACGCTGAGGGATAGAGAGAGTAATCAAGAGTCTCTCGAATGGCTCCCTTCTCCAGTAGCCTGCTCTCCTTTGGAACAGGAGTAATTCAGGGCTTTGTGGTTGTCTCATGCATGCTCATTGAAGTGGAGGTGTAAGGGCAGGGCCATATGCTTTCCTGTGCTGAATATGCCAGATTTTCTAGGGTAGATTTAGGTGGCACAACTTTCTAGGGAAATTTGAAGAAATGGCCCTAAATACAAAGACAGAAATTCTGCATTCTTTCCAGTGCCTGGCCAGGAATCTCCAGGTTTTCTCTAAGAAATACCAGTACGCCACCAACTTCAAGTAGAAGAATTCAGGGTCCGTCTTAACTGGAATGAGATTCTTTAGTGGTTTTGGGACATTGGTTGGAAAAATGCTAAGAAGTTTCTGATTTAAAAAAATCAAAAACATTAGAACTTAGACTATCCAGATACCAAGTTCTTTTGAACTGTGTCTTAAATGGCAGAACTGTTGGTTACATGTTTAGTCATCTTAAGTAGTTATGTGGTAGCTGGATGTGTAGTGTCGATCTGGCTTCAGTGAGGAGTTTTCAGCATGGTGATAAAACTGAAGGCACCTCAGAGTGGATCATCTGGAGGGAAGACATGAATAAGTAAAAAGGAAGGGCTGTAATTTGCTATTATACCCCTGGAATAATTAAGATGTGTCTATATTGGTTATTTTTCTTGGTAGCACTGTGGAATAGGCTGTGTGCTGAATGTTGTCTTTATATGTGCTGTTGTATACAAATGGAAGAGCTCGTTTTGGTACATTTACTTATTTATGATTTTAATGAAAACTTCTTTGTTGAAATTAAGTGATGGTAAGTAACAAGATGATGCAGTTTCCCAAAATAGGCTCCTTTGGAAGGGAAAACTGAAAATAGTGTTTCTTTTATTGTTACTGCAAATGATGACAGTTTCTTGGTATTTCTTTAATGTAACGTGGAAAGTTAAAAATATGGGATGTCTTAGATTGAGTTAACTAGGTATATTATCATTTTAAATATCTTCAGAAAGTGATTAAAAACAAAAGGACATTTGGCTCTCTAGCTCAGATTCACATTTGAAGCAGGATTTTCTGGGGTAACAAAATTAGGAAAGCTCTAATTCAGCAAAAGATGAATTGTAATAATCCAGTAACTCAACACAATTCTGAAATGACACTTGTAGAGTCTCAGTTTGTAGAAGGAATCAGAAGCGTAACTGTATTACTTCAATGTGTTGTTGTTCACTTATTTTAAAACTTACAAGATTTCTGTCTCTATATACCTTTGGCTCTGAACATGTGTTGTGCACTAAATTAAAGAAGTGAATTTTCATCCTTGTTCTCCCAGGAGCTGGCAAGCTGTGGCTGGAATAAAAAAGAGAAATACCGTTTTGCACCAAATGCTGTTGCTTTCACCAGAAGATTCAATCATGTGAGTTATTTTTTTTCCAGCATTATTACATGTACACATTCTAGAAAGTCTGTGGGATTAAGTGTTCTGGCATATCACTTTTATTTTTGGTCACAGCTTATTGCTTGACAACTTAAGGAACTCCTTTTAGCAGATACTTTATTTACAGGATATGCAGAAAGACCAAACTAATGTTGAAGAAGTTTTCTGTTTTAAATAGCAGCAATCGATGAAAAGTGCATATTTTCCTCAGAACTGCTGGCTGTCTTTTATATAAAGACAGAATCATAATTACAGGTTAAAGGCTTGCCATACAGGATTTCTGGACTAGTAATTAGATGTAATTTCCTTCTGTGTTAGTTGAGTGTCTTATGCTTCACACAGATGTTTTTGTCCCTAGAAATAGAAGCCTCTTGTCAGCATAGGTGCCTTTTTAAGGTGATTATAGGCAAACATCTAAAAATTCCAAACAATATTTCTGTAAAAAATTTGTTCTTTAACTCTCTATGTGGCATAGTTTTTAGGTAGTGTATTTGAGATACATAGTTTTCTTACTCAACAATTTCTCTGTATAAAATCAACTATTAGGGAGAATTCTGTTCTTCTTTTTTCTCCACAAGTAAAAGCTGCAGGAGTCCAGCTGTGTAGTTACTCAACCATCTCTCAAAACTGTGATGCTCTTTTTAAGTGATGCCATATTTTCTCTTTCAGATGAAGTAATTCTATTACTCTCATCTCTCCTCTTGTAAATGTTTAATAATGTCTCAAACTTACAAGCTGTCTTGCAGACTAAACCTCTGTACCCAGTCTCAGACTTACACAGATCTTTGTTAATCATCTGAAACTCAGACCAAACCTCTTAACCTTTCAGGTTTTTTTTCCCTATCAATTCTTGTGTCCTTTCTTTCTTGTGTCCTTTTCATGATTGCTCTCATTGAGTATATGATCAAATCCTACTACTTTTCACTGACAATACTTAAAATATTTCTTAACCTACTGACTGAAATAGTTGTCTGGATTTGGGTTTTGGACACTTGCCTGATTCTTCACTGGACTGAAAAGAGAATGTTGCATTGCAAACTTTCTGTGACTGTACCATCTGTTGAGATCTGGAGGTTTGGTCAAGATTTTTTTGTGGAGTTTTTTTTGTTGTTGTTGCTGTTCTTTCTGTTGTTGCATTTAGTTGAAACTTTGCTAATCTAGCGTTTTTAGTTTTAAGTTGCTCCTGTTAGAATGTATAGGCTGGTATAAATACACTCATGGTTTTGACACTAATCTCACTGATACGCCACTGATTCCTACATTTACTGCCTTGAAGTTGACTCTTCAAAGAAAGAGTTTAGTTTTGCTGAATATTGTGGAATGTTTTTGTAGTAAAAACTGTGTTAAGCAGTGTAACTCATCAAAGACTTCACTTCTCAATTGTTATGTGCTGTACTGAAGAGCTGCAGGAACTGCCTGAAGTCAACTTCAGATGAACTAAACACTTGGTAAAATACGCTCAGTAGCCAGAAGGAAGGAGGTGAAACCTTATCAAGAGGATAAGGACTTCCATGAAGTTTATATCAGCCTTTGTTCTGGCATCAAGGAAGCCATCAGTATAGGAGTGGAGAGGGAAAAGGACAGATGTTGTTTCTGCTCCACTTACCTGGGATGTTCTAATGCTTAGTCCTAAGATAAATAATCAGGAAAATCATAGGGACTTGTGGCCTTCTCAGGCAAAAATACATGTCAGCAAAATTTTGTTAATTTTGTTAACCTTTGAAATTTCACCAGGTTTAAATTTAGCATTATGCTATCTGTCTCTTCCCTTTTTGCCCCCAACTTGCCAAAGGAAAACCATCAACAGCTCTCACTTTTTAAATAAAGAGAATATTAAACACGGAAAAGTTAATGTTCAGGTAGCATTTTGGAAGCAGTGATGATTCTGTGCAGTTGATTACATTCCACTGAGAATAAAGTTGGGCAGTTCCAGCATTAGTTATGGGATAATTGGATGTGGTGCCTGTAAAAACAGATCGAGTTCAGGGGAGAGAAATCACTTGAATCCTTCCATGCCAGGACTCTCCTGTTCTTGGAGAATTCATTGTTGAGTGATATGCCATATAGACCTACATATCTAATATTAATTTAAAAAAAAATAAAAATGTAACTTTACTTTTTTTAAAACTTTGTTCTCTCATTTTTCAGCTTTCTTCTGAAAGTGAGTTGTATACTTGCTGTTACTGGTAAACCTGTCAGAGTGCACAATTGCCAAGTTCACTTACTAGATCATTGCCTTACCTTTTGAAAAGAAACTTTTATCATGTGTTTCAAATAAACAGGTTTTTTTAAGGTAACTGTTTGTATAAAGGTCACTATTGGTCTCTTGGTTATCAGAATCCCTCAACTGAAAACCTCTTTCTTGAGGTTTTTGTTTAAATGGGAGTGGAACTGTGCTGCCACAGAGCTTAAGGTATTAGAGTAACTTGTCAGCTAGATTCAGTACCCTGGAATAATTTTAAAGGAAGAGATTCCATTTGCAAAAGGAACATTTTATGTTTTACTGACTGTGTTCATGGGTGATTTGGGGGGTTTTTGCATCCTTTTTTAACCTAAATGCAAACATTGTATGAAGACCTTTTTCTTGAATATTGTAGTGTTGCTGAATTGCAATGGATTTAACTGGGATTATTGGAAATAAAGGAATGGAGTGGTTAGTATACATGGAAGATACCTGAAAGAAAAATCCAGGAACTATTAAAGGGTTATTCTTGGATTTCCCTATCTTTTGATTAGCACAGAAAGCAAAGAAAGTTTTAGAAGCGATGACTGTGAATTTAAAAGCACCAGTATATAACAGAACTGGTATTTCAGATAAGGCAAACATGGGATAATTTAAAAACCTTAAAATGTGATTCAAGAGCATATATGTTCAAAGTTAAGCCTGTTATTCTCAGTTGACCTTAATAGGGAAGAATATAAATATACAATTATATGTCAAGACTTTAAATGCCTCCTTGAACTGGTATCAATGATATTGATACTCAAAGGCTGGGAGTCATGTAGCTGATTAATGTTGGTATAATAATATTTAAATGCAGCAAGAGAGGAATATATAGAACAAATATGTATTGTATATGTAAAGAATGAAACAAAAGTATTTATTTAAATTATTGCTCTTTCAGTATGTGCAATGCATTTGATTATGGTGCTGTCTAAAGATACCAGTTAATAGACAAGACCAGCCAAAACCCAGTGTTTATGTCAGTAAAAACACACCAGAGAGGACTGGAAGTGGTTGAAGTGGAAGTGATTGTGTTTGATTCTGTATCTCCTGCTCACTCTGTCACTGAAGGGACTGAAGGGCTCTAAGCTTCAGAGAAAATTTGTTCGGATTTGTTTGGGTTTTTTTCTTTTCCTACAAGAGCTTGCAGTTGTTGAGCTGAGGTCTGGCTGGGACTGGGACAGAATCCAGGCTTCCTTGGGCAAATGAGCAATCATGTGTTACAGTGTTTGTGTCTGTGTGGTGCCAGTGAACTTCCACAGAAGTCAGGACTGACAGGAGAAATCAGGAGATTTCTGTCCTGATGAAAATGCTGGAGTGTTGCTCTGTGTTCCGAGCAAGTGTGTCACAATCTGGCCCATCACAGGCATTCTCCTGTTACATCAACACTCTGTAAACTTAAAATTAAAGACATTTGGGATCTTAAAGTGTACTTCTGCTTGTGTTGTCCTTACCTGATTCTTTATGATACAGAAATCTGTGTTAAAAATTTAAATTCCCTTGATCCTCAATGATCCTTAAAAACTCATTGATCAATCAGGGGAAAGAAAGTCCTTTTTCTAAGCCATGTAACTACAGCAGAGCACCAAACTGAGATTAAGCTTTTTATGACAAAATTTTGAAGTACTGTCAGATATTTTATGTATTCAGTACCTCTGTATTTGATAGAATCGTAGAATATCTTGAGTTTGAAGGGGCCCATAAGGATCATGGAGTATAAATCCTTGCCCCTGGCAGGACTCAGTAAGGACACCTTCAGAATGTTTAATTAAAGAAAATTCTGGAGAAGACCTGGCAACAATCTATGTATTTTCATTTTCTGAATGATGCAGAAGGTGCAGGAGCTTCAATTCTCTTTTTCTCTCGCTCCTCCTGAGATTGTCTGAGCACTTGGAGCCCTGTCCTTAAAGGAAAATTATTCTATAACTAAACAAAGGGTATGGCAATCTCTGTCATTTAAATACAGGTACTGTGACTATGATTTTCAGATTATTACAATTTGATGATGTACCGTCAAAAATGAGACAATTTTCCGTATTTTCTCCTTTTAACTCGAAACAGTGGTTTCAAAACATCTGCCATTTTTGAGCATGGCAACATGCTGGGATTTTTTTAATCACATGGAACCACTTTTTGTTTCTGAGGATAACGGGGTTTGTCAGCAGATATTTTGCTTTGCAAAAAAGAAGAAGAGGAAAGAAAATGAAGAAAAATTAAAGGAAACAGAAACCTGAGCTCCATAGTTAATTCTTTCCTGGCTAGCACAATCTTAGACAAACAGACCAAAGGAAAGCGATTCTTATGCAAGATGTTTGTGGAGATTTTTTGTGGATTTTCTTGTCATTCTTCCATTTCTCAGATCCAAAGAGCTGTTGTGATTTAAGATCCTAGTTTTCATCAGATCTTTGTAGCTTCACTGCAAATACAGTAATTTTGTAAAATCTGTCTTAGGAGTTATTGTACTGTACAAAATGGAACAGGAGATTTCATTTTTCTAATTGAGATTTTGGCCAGCCACTGAATGCATTCACAATGTTAGTGTACAAGAAGTAGTTTAGCATCACTTAAAAATCAAAGCAACATGTCATGTTGAAAGGTTTTCATGTGTAAGAGTAAACTTACAGTAAATTTCTTCATACACCACTTTCAGTAGTTTTGTAAATACTAGTCGTGCTGGATCTTGATGATAATTAATTTTTCCCTAACTTGTAGCGAATACATGAATAAAATCTGCAGTGTTGATTATCCTTTGCTAATTCTTTCCTACTGCTTTTTTACACTTACGAAAGTGTTTAATTTTTATCATTCTTTGTGAGGGCAGAGGGTGGGCAGAAGCAAAGAATAGAAAACAGTGGAGTTTAGACATATTACTAGACACTTTTAAAGTACAGCCTTTGAGACATTCATGTAAGTAAGAAATGCAGCAACCATTCTTTTTACTGAATTTAGCAGGGATCTTATGCAGCAGTGAAGTCAGTGCTCGAGAGCTTAACTAAGAGTGTGATACTGTGCTGTACATCAGCAGGTAATAGGCATAGCCAGAAATAAGGGTATAAACTAGAAGCTGGGTTATGGCAGAGCTTCTTACCTTGCCTTCTAATTTTGTTCAGGGTTTGTTGTTTTGTTTTGTTGTTTTTTTGGGGTTTTTTTGTTTTGTTTTTTTTTTTTTCTGAGGTGTTGGAAATGTCAGTGAACTGTAGTTGAAGCTGTTCAGTTCATGTAAGAGTTGAGTAACGCAGCTTTGACTTTGTGGGAAAGCAAACCAATGGATAATGATTTGATGTTAGTGTTTATATTCCTTCATTTTGTAGGCTTTTCATAACATTTCTTCATGATTTTATTTTCCTGTGAGAGCACTGTTTGAAGTTCGAGTGTTTTGCCATTTGCTTTGTATGTGATCTCATCCTCAAGCTTTGCCTGAACTCAAGTCTGTTTCCATAGATCATACTTTCATAAAAATAAATAAAACTTTTAAAAGTATAGTGTTCGAACTCTGTATTGTTTAAAAGGCATTTTTTTCTACATTTTAGGTAAGCTTCTGGGTTGTTAGAGAGATTCTGCATGCACAGACTTTAAAAATACGAGCAGAGGTTTTGAGCCACTACATCAAAACTGCAAAGGTAAGAATTTGTGTTGTGAAGGGGGTGTGGGATTCACCATGATCAAAGGTTTTATACCCAGTTTGGGGAGTTCAGAAATACAGGGAAATATTTGATACCTGACTTGGCTGTGGTTGTTTCCGTTCACATCAGTAACTGTTTGGCTTTTGTGTTGTCACAAAAGTGCACAGTCAATTTAAACAGCATTAGTCAGAACAGAAATAGTTTGTTTGCTCTTACCATTGGAAGGAGAGGATCTTTTATCTCTTACTCAATATCAACTTTAAAAATGTGGTTTGAAAAATAGACTTTGATTCAGAAGACGTTTTGGAACTCTCAATCTTTCCTAAAGCCTTTTGGACTGACATTCATAAGAAAAGGGTCAGCAAATCTAGAGTGACATATAGCCCTTCAAATAGATTGAAACTTCATCATGGTAGTGTGAAGAAGGGGATGTTTTTCAGGTTTCTGCTGTCAGATGGCGCCTGCCTTGTGCTATAACTGTGACTGCTGTGACCTGCCTTTTACTATAGCTGTGACTGCTGTGACCACCCCAGGTTACCTGCAAAAGAAAAAGATGTAAAATATCTGTTAGTTAATTAATTTTGTATTGAAGTGCATTCCCTGTCTTGACAAGCCCTTTTTTAATGAAGCAATATTTTACTCCTGCACGATTTGACTCTTAACTTTGGGCAAAGCAAGAGCCGATTTTGTAGGATTCCACAGGCTTTGGTCAGTAATCTTGGTGTGGTCATAAAGGGTTAATGATCTCTCTGAAACATCCTTTGATATCTGGTGAATGAATGTATCTTCATCTCATGTATTTTTAAAAGTCAATTTTCATGCTTTTGTTTGACATACAAACATTCAAAAATAGGCTTCATGATCCATGTTCCCTCCGTAGGAGGGGGAGGTTCAGCTCTGTGTGGCCATAGTGCAGAACAGATGTGGGAAGCCAGGTGTGCTCAGCTCTGCTCCGTACTGGGATAGGACTGGCCAGTGCTGGGTGTTGCAGGCTCAGCTTTGAGTGTAGCACCCTGAACATGCCTGACCTCAGCAGTGTCTACTGGAATGCTGCTGGCTTGAGGGCAGTTCTGTGCTCTAACAATCAGACAATTGAGCTTTGCTTACCTGTCAACTGTAAAAATCACAGTTAGAAAAAGCAAGAAGCTCTGTATGGGGTGGGTTTTATATCAGTTCATTTACTTCTGTGCTTGTTACCTTGACTTTCTTACATATGGCTGCTGACATGAAGTTACTGCATTGGGGGCTGTTGGAAGGAGTTTCTGTTATCCAAAGCTGTTATCAAAGCAGCTTGGTGCCAGAGGTCACATTAATTACCTTGTCTTTAGAGAAGCTGTAAATCCACTCCACGGTGAATTCCTTATGCTGGCAACCTGTTGTATAGCTGGCAGTCCTTAAATGGTATCTCATCTATACTGCTTAATGTGTGAAGTAATTAGACCCAGCAGCTGCATTCCCATGAAGTTCCCAGACTGTCCTGGTTGGTGATGACTTCTGTTTCACTGCTGGCAGCAGCTGGGAAGGCCTTTCTTTTCATATCTGATCAGCTACACTGTCCTTGGGGACAGTGAACTTTATTGCCATGCTTGAGATGTGTGTATGAGGAAAAAGGGTTATTGTGTAAGTGGAGGGACAAACTTCAGCAGGACTGCTTGGGAGGATAACAGGACTGTGGTGTATGACAAGCATCCAACCCCGTTCACCTTGCCCCACAAAATACTGATTGCCCTTTACACTTGGTTACTAAAGAATCCTCCCAAAAGAGGATAATGAGAGGGAAGCACTTCATCAGAAGGTGTAGCCAACTTCCACTGTCAGCAGGACATGCTGGAATCATGGAGGTCTGAGCACCCAGACTGGAAATGCTACTGGGGTGCCATTAGAAGTGGCATTTCTGACTAATATTGTGAGGACTTTGTTCCAGAAAAGGTTGTAAGTTTCCTGGCAATGTGTGAAGTGGAGAGAGAATTATTTGCCCTGTTCCAAAACTGTTAGCCAGAAACACATCCTTGGGGTTTGGCTTTCACCCTTCCAAATAGAGGTTCTCCTTTGATGTTCTGCATTTAGTCAGTATTCCTTTGGTCTAGTTGTTTTTTTGTCCTTTTGCCTCGTGAAAGGCTTCCTAAGCAAGAAGTAAGTGAGTTTCAAGTAGGAAGAAGGATTTCCACCATTTTTTGAATAGGAAGGGTTCCTTACTTCTTCTTACTGGAATCCTAATCTACCTTGGTGGATATTCTGGATGGATTAAACAAGATCTGCAATACTGTGATTGAGTATCATTTCTCCTGAGCAAAGTTTCTCTGTTTGGGGTAAGGTCTCAGTTTGGTTTCACTGCACCAAAAATCAATGTAGTTTGGATCTGTGGGAGCTCACAGCTATCAGAACAATAGCAGCTGCAGAAGAGCTTCAGGAAGAGAAATTTCCTCCAGACTGTTTTTAAGCTTTCATGACAGTAGTACCTGTAGTTACTTGGCCAAGGCAGTAGATAGTTTTGGAGACAGAGGGAAAGGAAAAAGGAAAGGGAGGGAAATTCTAAATGTGTGAGAAAATGCACTTAAACACAGTGTTTAGTAGAGAGTTTTTAAGGGAATTCTTTTACCTTAATGTTTTTGCTGTCCAATTTTGATGGGGTTGTTGCTTTCCACTTAGCTAGTCGTCATACTCCAGAAATGGCCTTTCAGTGAGAGCAGTCCAGGTGTGTGGCTTTTGAAATTTACCTCCTTGATTTCATCCTGCTACGAATTTTTTTTGGTATTTTGATGTGGCCTTGGTAGTTGCATAAACTTTAGGTGCTGTCATGATTACATCATTCACCATTGAGTTGTCCTTTCTGACATGTTGTTTTAAAATACTCTTGAATGCTATGAAAGGAATTTGTTGGGTTTGAATGTTAGAAAATCTCTGGCACTTCTAATATATTCCCCAAGATGTGTGTCTATATAGATATTTTAAGGGTTCTCTATGGGCTATGAAGCAGCTAGTTAGTCTAATCCAAAAAAACCATAGAGATGCAGTAATGAAAAATTAAGAGGTGCCATAAAAAGTGGTCTATGTGCACAGCAGTTCACTGTAACACTTCATTTTAGACCATGCAAGATTTCTGCATCTTTATATTGTTACTTATACTGTATTCACTATTGACAGCACTCAGAATGTTGTTCATTGTTATTACTTTCCTCTTTTTTTTTTTGTCCTCAGAAACTGTATGAGCTGAATAACCTCCATGCTCTGATGGCAGTGGTGTCAGGCCTCCAGAGTGCTCCCATCTTCAGGCTGACCAAGACGTGGGCGGTAAGTGAGCAGCAGGACAAGGGAGTGGGGTTCATTTATTCTCAGGTAAATACAACATTCTGAAGCTTGTTTTTAGGGATGCAGCAGTTACTACAGAGAGCTTTAACTTTGTTCTGCTGGGTACGTAATGCTCCTAGTTCCTCTGAAGTCTATGGTTTCCTCTTAAATTTTTTTTTCCATTCTGCTGTAGAAATATTTTCCTCTGAAAAATAGTTCCCTGCAGATCCTGCTAAATGCAGAGGCTTCTCATGTGGCCAGAAGCTATTTTGTATTCAGTTGCTGGAAAATTCTGGATGCCAAAGTGGGTCATACTTTAATCATTTTGGGGTTTATACTGTTGGAATTTTTTTTTTCTTTTTTTTTTTTTGCTATGGAGAGCAGATGCTCAGAAACTCTTGAATCAGTTTCCATAAAGAGATTTGTTGTTTCTCTGGCTGGTAACTAACTCTAGCGTTTTTCATTATAATTTCATAGTTACAACTCCATTCAACAGTATATTTGTAGTTCTGCCTTTGTACAGTTGTGAAAGGACAGTATTCTTTGGAATAATTTTTTTCATCTGTTTTTAATATTGTTTATCGTTATATCCTCAGTAGGAATATTAGAAATTACTTTAGCTCATTGGTACTTTAGAGCTTAGAAAACAGTCCTTATTCAGCCATATATTGTGTAGTTTTTTAGATGTTTCAGATGAATGTGACATTCAGTGTGGCAGAAGAAATCAGCTGACTGAGATGCTCCTGTGCAAGAGATAAATATAGATTACTGAAAGAAGCTGAAAACTTTCACTGAACACACAACAATGCATCCTGGACGTTGCAAAAAGTTTATTTGTCTGACAGCTGGATGAAAATGTTGTTTAGTTGATAAATTTTCCCAAATGGAATATAATTCACTTCTGCCAAGATACTCGTCTAGAATTCTGGTCACATTTTGCAAATGCACAATTAAGTTAGACGTTGCTTCCAAATACCAAAAATCTCTCTGAGGAAATCTTAGTGAAATTAACACTTCAAAATGATCTCGAGGAGAACTTCTGGTTTTCAGATTTTATGTTGATGAATGGATGCCTTAACAGTTTTCTGTAACTGTGAGGCCAAGTCGATTTTTAAATCTCTTTTTGTACACAGCTCAAATTAAATGTATATATTACCATATATTAATAGTAACCATGTTAATCAGTACCATGATGATGCCATTCAGAACTGAGAGTCCCTAGTTTCTTTTGATGCTTGGTTATGCTCTAGTTTGCACTTAAAAGGTTTATTTGTGTGCTCTTGAAATATGTGTCAGTCTTTACAGTTCATCCCTCTTCCTCAACCTCTGGAATTCCAGGTAGATTCTCCCATATTTCTGCAGGTGTTTGATTCCTCTTACAATTCCAAGCAAGTCTGTGCTTTTCATCATCTTACATAAGCCTTTGCAAATTCAAGTTGCAGGGTAGCTCCCAGCAATGTGCACTGCAAACTGATTTTGTTGCACTTCTCTTGGAAGTTGAGCTTATAAATTCCTGAAGATAATTCTAAGCCTTTGGCTTTCTGTATATTAAAAGCAAGAAAAGGTATACCAAGCCTTTATTTGAGTCACAAAGGCATTTGGGTAAGTTACACAAGAGCCCTCCAAAACCTTCAACGAGGAAGAATTTCTTCCCTGTTTCTGAGATGGTTTGTAGCAACCTTCAATCAACTCGATTTACGAAGTCAGGAAAATAGCTGCAAGTACATTCATTCCCTAAAAAGAAAAAAACCAAACCAAAACTCACCTTTAATGGTTGGAATCTAGAGTTGAAAGGAGCCATTAAATACTTGCTTGGTAATCTAATGTTCCTAAAAAAGATGAAATTCATGTCTTCTGACAGCATGTCTGAATTTGTCTGAATTTTGTCTCACTCATTGCCTGCACACACTCTGAACTCTGGAGAATAATAAGTGCTGCTTTTAATGTGTGATTTGCCCCATTCAAAACTTGAGAAGAATTGTGAGCCTTTCCAAGAAAGTTCACAGAATAGAATATTCAGCTTGTCTCCATTCAATGTAAAGGAATTCTAGATGACCTGTGAGGGTTTGGGCAATAAAGCAAATAATCATTAAATATGTGAAGTGGGGTGAGCCAATGTCCTGAGACCTCGTCTCTCCTTGCTGGCATTTTAAAAAGGTATTCAGTGCTGGCACGCTATAGCTAGAAAGCCAAGAGGAATTTAGAAGACTCCAAATCCTTCCCTGCTGCTGTTAACTGTCAGCTTTTATCATCTCTGCATATGTACAGCTCTTTACTGTTCTTTTCGTCATAGAGACAGAAGAAGAAACATTATTTTAAAAAGAAGCAGCTGAAGGACTAAGGGATGGGTCCTTATTGGCCCTCGCAGAAACACTTTTAATGTGCTTGTCTTCTCTGAACTTTCCTCCTGAATGCAGGAGGTGGAGGCATGGCATGGATTTTTCAGACATTAAATGACAGCAGAACATTTTAGGATATTATTAGATAGAAGCAAGCTAGTCCAGGCTGATAAAAATGGAACCAGCTTTGAGAAGATGAACTTCAAAAGATAAATGTCATGTTTGGGTGGCTGGAAAGGAGTCATGTCAATCTGCTGCTTCCTTCTCTGGGAAGAGTCTGCAGTTCTAATGAATGGAGATGCTGTTCATTTGAGTATTGGAACCAAACCTAAATTAAAGATGCAAATTAATTGCTGAAATGTCAGTGATGAGTATGTCTTGGGAGACAATTACTTTCAACTAGTGGCTTTCTGCTGAAAACCAATGTTTAGTTTGTCCTCATGAAGAGTTGGATGTAGGAAATGGAAGTAAAAATAAATTATTTCAGCAGTGAATTTACAGAAGGGAGACTTCACTTCTGCCAGGCTCACCTAGGTTGATCTTTAACTGAAGTGAAAAGGGAATATGCATAGAAATTCAGTGACCTGACCCTTGTAATTGCATTGTATGGGAAAGATTGTGAGTGGGACTTGGAATGGTGAATCTCCTGCCAAAATGTTGGGTGGGAACATCTTACACTCTTTGTTAAGTTCTGACTCTGATTTGAAGTGAAGACTTTGAGGCAGTTTTGCAGCAGCAGTTCAGCAAGATGTTTGGAAAATACTTTCCCCATCTTACAAAGAAAGCATGGTTGCTGTTAATTCTATCAAAGGAAGGGATTGGAGGCAGGAGGAATGGATAATGAAGGAGAGCCATGACTTTTAAGTTTTCTTTTCAAAGTGGACATTTCTGTAATATCAGTAAAATTGCCAGTTGGCAGATGAATGCAAGTCCGTGAGCCTTTTGTAAAAAACTGTAGATAAAATCCTTACTCAAATCCAAGATATAGCCCATACTAACCACTGTGAAGGGAATTGACTCCATCCCATCCCAGGCCAGCACACTTATGGATAATCAGAGTGAAAATGTTACTGGTATGAGTACTGCTGGTGTGGACAGCACATGAACTTGTGATATGTGTTAGATAGATTCGTTTTTTGATTTTTTGATAACTTATATTGTTTCAGAAGGATCTTCCAGGACACCAGCATTTTTACCCACTTAATTTTTAGAAGTATTTTTAAATAAATACCCAGAACTGATGCTTTTTTTGGTAAACTTTCCAAGTGCTCCTCTTCAAGGAGTAAATGATGTAATTTTTAAGCAGGTGAGTTTTAAAAAAACAGAAAAAACCAGCGCACCAATAACAGCAACAGCAGTGGGGAAGTGGAAATTCATGCTTGTAAGGCTAAAAGAGAAAATCATAATGATCAAACTTAAACTCATCTGGTTTTGCCTTCTCTTTTCTTTGCCTAGTTACTGAGTCGGAAGGATAAAGCCACCTTTGACAAGCTGGAATATGTTATGAGTAAAGAAGATAATTACAAAAGGCTTAGAGACTACATCAGCAGCTTGAAGATGACTCCTTGTATTCCCTACTTAGGTAAGCTGTAGCCTATTTCTCCACTAATTACACAAGCTAAACACCATCTTTTACGCATTCAGGAAACTCTTAGTACTTCAGTGGAGAATCTACAAGCTGAGGCGATTCTGGACACTCTGTATGTGGCAAGACAGAACCTCAGAAAGAAAATACCTCTTAAAGCTCACAAACACTGCAGGTTTTACATCCAGTATCAGTTTTCTAGGAAACTATTTTGCCACATGTTGTAGAGATACAATGACTTCGGGAGAAGTACTTCCATTGTTATGCCTGCCACTCCTCCTAAATACTCGACTGTTCTAGTAATGATGGCTTTTAATTTATGAGAAGCTATAAATCACAAGCCTGTGAGAGAAATAAATATAGATCTTAGAGTTTGGAACATGGTGAGATCTGGGGATATTGCTGCATTTAATATACACCAATGTGACAAGAGAAACTAGGTTGTTATAACTGATTCAGCCTTATAGAATAATTATTAGTAAATTATATTCCTGTGTGTCTAAAAACTAGATAAATGCATTTAATGTGTGTTGGTTTTGTTGTCAAGCTAATTTAGTGTTACTTAAATTAAACAGACATTAAAATAATAAGTGTGCTATTTTTAATGTGGCTTTTGTTTCGTGTGATGTTGGTAATCACATAAAATTAAGGAACTGTATATCCAATTCTTCATATTTTTGCAGATAATAAGTTGCTCTTACACCTGAATTCAAGATGAGCTCTTGCAGTTGCTAAGGCCTATTAAACTGTAATCTCTGTTCCTCAATTCCTTTATTCTGCTGGGCTTTTAACTTTTCCAGGATTAATTGGTTGGATTTTGCACACTTGCTACAGAAGTAGAAAAAATACTTCACTATGGTGGTCCAGAGTTTAATGCCCTGTAGTGTTTGTCATCCAGGGCCTGAATTGAAAGCCACAAAAAAGAAACCAAGCATTATATAATGTGTTGAAACATGGAGATTTCCCATCTGTGTACATGGACAATATAGAGACTTGATACATAGTTCTGAAATGCTTCTTATGCTGATGCTTTTTTACCCATATGCCATGATTTTTGAAACATGAAGCCAGCATCAAATTGTTTTCTTGCTGATTATAAAAATCCCAAGCCAAATACTGGGAAACAGGTTTTAAGTTTTATTCAGTTACAGATGTTTTCCCCAATAAGTAGCAGCTTCTTGTTGAACTTTTACATCAGAATAACCTTTGGGCTTGACCTGATAGTTTGAAGCAAAATATATAATTCTTTTCTATTTAGAAAGAAATGCTCTTTACTGTGACCTGCTGTAGTTAAAGCTTGTGTTGTGATCTGGTTTCATGTGGTACCAGTTCTTATTAGTGACATAAGGAATGTCCTCAAGCCTTTTTAATTCTCCAAAGGAATAGCAAACTTGCACTGGTGCACTCCCTCTCAAATTAATTTTGTGTGGTTTTAAAAAGTGGCAAAAAGGAAAAAATTGGCTTCAACATACAGTCATAATAAATCTGGATCCACTTTGGAGGATTGATAGTTGAGTCCAAGTTTTCTCATTTGGTGAAAGCTTTAATCTCTGCTAAGACCTGAGTAGATTTGTTATTTCTTCAATTTCCTTCCCAAGGCATTTTTATTAACACAGTCATTTGGAACAAAAGTAACTTAAATTGCTTGTTTAACTTACTGTTTTAAGCTTATCGGTTACAGGTTGCAATTCCTAAAAGGAATACTTGTGCTGTAAGATTCTCTAAGGCAGCAGTGCTGCTCCTGGTTTAAATTGTGTAGGAAAGCCTGCCTGGAAGCCTGCAGGTGGAAATGTTGATTATGGTACATGCAGGGAAGGGGATTCCTCAGGAGGACCATTCCCTCTCATGGTAAAAGGAGGAGTGGGGGGTTGCTGGTGGGGAGGGCCAGCAGCTGCCACGCTCCCCCAAAATGCTCTTTGGAAGAGTGTAGAGCATCAGACTTGCCACACAATTAAATCTGCCATTTCAGATCCCCTCTAGAGAAACACTGGCACTGGTCTTGAAGACCTCTGTTTGGAAGGTCATGGGGAGAGTGAGCATGTAAAGGAATTTCAGCTGCTGTTTCAAGGATGAATGTCTCACCCTTATGCAGCCAAATTCCAGATGTGGGTATAGATTTTTTTCATGGCTATCTTGGCATTACAAGAGAAAACTTAAATGCTTTCTTGGTGTAGCTTTTGCAATAGGACCAGAGCCACAGAAATAGATTGTTGTCCTGTTTCCACAGCTCACCCTCTGTGGACAAGATAATGATGTGCTTCCATATTTAGCTGGAGGGGGAGAGGAAATAAAAATGTTGCTCAGCTCCTTGGAGCAATGATTGTGATGTGATTCCAGAATTCTAGAAATGCAGGTGAGAGCAGCACATCATCAGTGTGGGCTCACCTACTTAAACGTGAATGTGAAAAGCTGTGCAACGCCAAAAAGGATGTTTGGCACCAGGCCCTGGGTACACAGTGTGGGATATGTCATCGGTGTTGCATCACCCAGACAACTAAAGCAGCCAGAACAAATGGGGGCTGTGTATGTGATGTTATGTTTCACCTTAGAATAAAACCCCATTCTCCAAGGGAGTCTTATTGCAGAGTTCTGATCCATTTGAGACTGTACAATGAAACAACTGAACCGTATCTTGAGAAGTAAGATTTTTATTTAACTAAGCAGTACTACCTTGTGAGATTTTTCTTATACCTGTCTTTGAGGAGTGATATCCAGAAAGAGAAAAGCTGAAAACAGGTTATTAAGTGTTCATCTGAGGAATATTCAGCTGCTTCAGTGATAGTGCTTGCAATAGAGTTTGGAAATAGATGTGAAAACCATGTTTCAGGTCTCGTACAAGTTCAACTTTCTTGAGGTCTGCCTGGTTCAATTTGTTCTCATGGTAGAGGAATGGTGAAGGCTTTATCCTTCTTAGAGAGACTGCTTCTGAATGCCCGGGACAAGAAGCCTGAGGGATACTACAGCCTCTTTTGAAAATCTTTCAAAAGAAAAAGTGTGAGGCAAAACATTGAACTTTTAAAGTCATTCACCCTGCTTAGAAAATTCAGCCCCAAAGCTACAAACTGATAGCTACAACCATTTGAAAGTGAATTATTGTACAGAGTATGAACCAACTTGAAAAAGACACGCTATGCTTTCCTTCCTCATAATGTTAAATTGACAGCTTAATTAACTCTTTCCTTTCAGAGCACAGCATTTGTACAGTCCGAGGTTTCCTGGTGGATTTAGTAATAACATTTAGTTAACGTCATCCTGCAACTTTAAATTGGGGAAGGCTCACTTTTTAGATGTCTTGTATATAGGATTTAATTAAAAGGCTGAGTACAAGCTAATTTTACTTTGGGGTTTCTGCAAAGTACACCTTTCACTGAGTGCACTGAATAAACACTGTTTTTGTAGAAGGCCAGAGATTCTTGGGGTAAAATACACTCTCTGCCAAGGAGAGGAAATCTGCCAGTTGAATGAACTACAAGCTGTCAGAAGTGATCATTAAAGGAATGTTTTGGAGAGCATTTTCCTTTTTTTTTTAAGTTTACCTGAACTGCTCTTCTATCCAGCTACCATAGAGAAAAAAAAAGACAGACTATAGAGAGTCTGAATTTTAAGCATTTGCAATTAAAAAATGTTTTGCAGGACACTCAATCAATGAGGTCCGTATGATATTTGTAACAAACAAATATTCCTTATATGAAGAACAATTTCAGAATTGTAATCATAAGCATTTGTGTCAGTTAAAATTCTTGGAATTTGGAGATGGAATATGCTGGGACTGATTCCCCACTGCTGCCAACCCCAATTAAATATTGGTGGAGCTGGTTGACTTTGATCTCTGACCAAAGATTTACCTACAAGCCTTGCAGCCATACGTTATCAATGAAGCTTTATCTCTACGCCAGAGAGTGTGTTCTAAAAGCAAAATGCCGGTTTTTCTCCTCTGAATTACATATGAGGCTTTGCATAGTAATTTCTATTGACTAATTTAACATAACAATAATACTAGATTATTCTTTTAGCTATTATGGTTTCTTATTTTAAATAGGGGCAAGGTTCCTTAAAATCCTGAGGGCACATATGAGTTGCTGAACAAACACACTGGTTACAGTTTAGAACAGTGTATTCAGTTTTATGTAATGTAAAATTAAATTAGGCAACCTGTGGCTATAAGTGCGGTTATTCAGTAATTTTATATATCAGGAAGAAAGCTTTAGTTCAGAGATTTTGGTACCCAAAGCAAATGTTTGGTTGTATCTGATTTTGGAAATACCTTGTTTTGAATCAGTGTGTGGTATATAGCTTTTGTTAAATGTTGGGAAAGTATTTTCTATTTGATTTCTTAAATTACGTATTAATTCTAGTGGAAATGTGGAATTTAGAAGCTAAAATTTAGTATAGAAAGTATCAAGAGTTGTATAGGTGTAAGGGAAGGGAAATGTGTGTGCCATAAAAGCAGCCCAAGTTTGGGATGTCAGGGAGAACACACTCAGAGCTGATTTCTAACCTTTGTTTTACTGTGGGAGCAGAAAGCTGTGTTGAAGGAAAACTTCTGATATTCAGAGACTTATCTCAGTTACTATGTGTGAATGCTTGGTCAGCCCTCATCACTCCTGATTGGAGCAGGGAAGTGTCAAGTCCTGTTTTTAATACCAGGACTTTCAGTTTTGTCATTTAAGTTCAAAGTTTGATTAGAAAGCTTGAATATGGAGGTTGAAAGTAAAAAAAGTACCAAGTAATTTTACTGTCTCAAGTTTATCAATAATTTCATATGATTAATTTTCTAGCACAAGGAACATTTTGCCTAAATTGTTACGGAAGCTAGGACTTGCAGATCTTAGCAGTGTAGAGAATTCTCTAAGAAATTTTGTATTTTGTGTTAAATTTGCCTCTTCATTTTGAAATAATTATTTGTTGCAAAAATCTTTCTCTGCTGGCAAAGATAAAATATCTCCAATTTTTTGTGTAGGTTCTTGGAGTAAATATCAAACAGTAATGTGAAGTCAGATTTTTCAATGAAAGCAATACCAACATTTTTAAATAAATTGTTAAATAACTAATCAATTTTCACATTAAAGCAAGACAATGTCATTTCACATATTTACATTTAAGGGTTGAGCTAACCTGAAAAAGCATAAGCTTTTTGAACTGGAAAAGCTTATATCTTGTCAAAGATCTGGAATTTTTTACCAGCTTTGACTGTTTACATCAAGCATGTTGATGTTGAAAAAAAGATAAATATGCTTTGCAAGCACAAATATCTGCTTTTGTGAATGTGTGTTTAAAAAAAAACAGTGTGTCACAGTAGAGAAGGGTCCTGATAAAGGAGAGGGGAACTTGACAGGGGAAAGAAGACAGGAAAACTGTAGACCTGCTTTTTGCAGGGGCAGGTTGTGCAAAACAATGATTAAAAAGTAATATTTTATTTTTCTGGAGCTCAGACACTGAGAATTCTATATGGGAGCACTGTGGGATTTTCCTCCTCAGTCTATAGGTCTGATCATCATCTGAACTGCTTTCAAGGAGTAGGAACCTCCCCGGTACTCAGCCCAAAATATTCCATCCTGGTACTTGCTCCTGTAGTGGCCCCCTCGGTACCAGACCCCGTTGAGGTTGGAGTGGGCACACGCGTTGTACCACCAGCCGCCCTTGTGAAAGTGAGCACAGTTTCCTGTGGAACAGAAGGACATGGGTGAGCTTTAGGCAGTAGAAATGGAGATTTGCTAAATGTTTTTGTATTGTGACTTATTCTCAGAGGCAGCTTGGAAGTGCTTCACAGCCTGTTGTGGTCGCATCTTGCTGTTCTTGCTAAATTTTAAATTCTGTTGTAACAGCAGCCATTGCTGGAGGGGGGGTTATTGACGTGGTCTTTAATGTGACAGCTGAAAATGAAGGAGAGAACTCTTCTCAGCCTGCCAGCACTGCTTGTCCATGAGCTAACACCCAAGGAACTCAGATTATGTGCTGTTTAGAAATACTCAAGCGGAAGCAATGTGAGTTGATACAGCCCCGAGCAGCACGCAGGGCCACAGTTCCACAAAGACTTGCTTGTAACTTATGTTTTTACTGTTACAGGCTTGTCTAAGAGTTTGCAGGATTTGTCCAGCTTTATGATTATTGACAGCTGAGGAAAAGCAGTTGAAGTATTGCACTCCCCAACCTTCCTGCTACTGCAAAGGAAAAACTGGCAGAAATGAGGAAAAGGGAGCTTTAAGGAGTACAAAAACCAAGTTATGTGTCCTTTTCTTAAGTATTGGTACGTAACCGCTGCACACTTGCAGTTCCTTTCGTGCTCTTCAGAGGTTTTAGTTCCTGGTGATTCTGTGGCAGCAGTGCTACTCAGAGATCACCTGGACAGATATTCTGACTGCAGTCACATGCAAGTGACGACCTAAACAGAAAATTACTACTGCGTGTTTCAGTGAGGGTAATAGATTTCGGATTTCTGACAGCTCTAGAGGCTCACAGGGGGCCCTGCCAGTGTGGGCTTTATCATCACTGATTCAAAGCATCTTCCAATACAGTTATTTTATCACGATTTATGTACTACTTTTGTCCTATGCTGTGTTTTTTGAGGTGGTGTCACTGATGGAGCATACATTATTCACTTCTTACAGCTACACTGCTTTGCTTACCTGAATACATGTCCCTGTCCCTGTCCAGTGTTGTGAATTGCTTCCCATTGTGCCATATCATGGAGTCCCCGGCGTTGCCCTGGTACGTGCCCAGGCGCAGCCGATAGAATTCGCTCTCGGGCTCCAGGCGGAAGCTGCTGTACTCTGCGTACACCTTCTTGTTGCTCCAGTCCTCCAGCTCAATCAAGAGTCTGTAATTATCCTGATTGGTGAGCATGTAGATGTTTTCCAGTCCCAGCCAGTACTCTCCATCGATGTTCCCGAATCCTTTCTGTGCAAAAGAAGATCAGAAGGGGCTGTTAACTTAGTTTTCTCTGTTTGTTAAAACACTCATCCACAGGAGAGTGATAAACCAGTGGAACTTGGCTACTGAAAGCTTTTAAACTTTTGAATGACTTCAGCCCATGCATTTAAGTGCTTTATTTTGCTGCACTGGAGCTGCAAAGCTGCATGAGATGCTGCTAGCACCAGTAATGGTGGCAAAACATCTCTGTTCTTGCTGTCCTCCTCTTTTTAAGATAAAGGGAGGGAGAATTAGGGAAACTGAAACAAAATTTCTTGGCAAAGCTAAAGGAGTTTGTAATAATGGGTGAACTATGGAATTTTAGGTTATGATTCCAGGTTGAAAAAGGTATTTATGGATCAACAGTCTCAGTGTTCAAGGCAAATAACTTGTTGCTTCTGTGTTGCAGCTGATGTTGGTTTTTACTGTGAATGTAATCACGCTATTGCTCTGTGTTCCTTGCAGGATTTATTAAAAATGGAATATAAAGACATCTTTTCTCTCAGATCACAGACTACCAGCACAGTAGCTGTGAAGTGGTATTTCCTATCTGCTGTCTGCTTTCCCCAAGTAAACCGGTGTTGTTAATGTTTGGTGTTGCATTAGATTCAGGTTGTTTATGATTGCTTTATAACTTCATAACTGCCTTAAAACATTTTATAACATATAACAACTCCAAAGCCAACCATATATTGCCCTGAGAAGACTGCATAATTATTTGTTTGTTTGATTGATTATTGATTAAATGTTTTAGTTATTATTGATTTAGGGATTAATATTTGAATCACAAAATTCCTAGGATGCAAGAAGCAAAAATCCTCACATTAATTTGTGTCCCATATATAATTATTACTATTATTATTATTACCCCAACGAAATTATTGTCAGATTTCCTGTTTAACATGTCATTATTCCAAAGCCGCATCCTCTTGTCAACCTCAACATTCTGCCTGCTATTGCATAATATCACAGTAACACACAGCCTGACATCTATAGATTTTTAACTTAAATTAACAGGTAGAAATTACTTCCTTTAATTCGTTATTAGGGCTCTTTTTAAGTTGAGCACCCAATCCAGCAAATCTAATAGTGTATTTAAATGAACAATTTCACTAGCTGAGTGTGCTTATTCATAAGGGAGACAAATGAAGCTTTAAAAGTTCTCAGTGTGTTAATAAAAATCATGTGTTCAGTTAGAACTTTGAAATAAATTACTTCCCAGCCACTGTCTAGAATAACATGTCTCCCAGTTGTGTTGAGCATTACAAACCCAGGCTGGTTCAGCCAAGTTGGTTCATAGAAAGCTAACTGTGCACGGAGAGAAATGGGACATTCCCACTGAAATACGTTCACCTCTGAGGGATGATCACTCTTTTCAATTATCTTTCTTTGCCTGCTGATTTTCTGCATTCTAGAATTTACCTTGTAACTGTCCCAGTTCCGGAAAAAGTTGACAGATCCATCTGTCCTCTTCTGGATAACTGCCCATCCTCCAGGGTCCAGGCTGTTCTCACACCAGAGTTGCATTGGCTCATTGCTGTTTTTGGGTTTGATCATGTAAATCCCACTGTTGGCATGGCCGGCTTCCCTGGCGTGTTGGCAGTCTTTGAATGGACCTTTTGGAAAAGAAATACTGTAAGCCTTCAAGTTTGGCTGTGCACTGCCCATTGTCCAGGAATATTTTGTATTGGAAAGTCAGTAATTCAATTAAGATATCAACCTACCGTGGAAAACAGTGCAAAAAGTTACTGTCTGAGATGAATTGTATATATAAATAAATATGTCAATGTCCTCTCTCCATATATTTTTGAACAAAAATTTTGTTTTGCTAGACAAATAAACAAATAATAGACTTTTGTTACCAACACCTGATTTTTTTTTTTTTTTTTGTCTGATGTGGCAAAGATTTGTGCTGTGGCTCTTGATACCAAAGAACATTATGATTCTTCTTTCATTAATTTTTTTTTTTTTTTTTACAAAAGAGAGGCATCGATTTCCTTTGTTTTCTGGTGCACCACATTGAAACTGGTGGAAGTAAAACCAAAACAAACCAAATCAACCAGCCAACCCTCCCTATTTCTGAATATATAAGTAGTTTGAGTGCTGCTGTTAGAAATATTTACTGCCAGAGTCTACACAGACATAAAATTTAGTCAGAGAGAATTCTTATGCTGCATGATTTTCTGCTGTTATGTACTTAGCCTGTTTGGGGATTAGGCTGTAGCTGTGGATAGGAATCTTTTAAAGTTTCATGTGTCATCCTGGTGTTATGTGTATAGATGGATACTGGTGAGGGAAGTAAGCAAACAATGGAGAAGGATTTTTGGGCAGCTAGAAGGACTCACATATTTGTTCTCAGGGCTGCAGTTGCACAAAATTGCTGTTGCTGTTGTGAGTGCTGCTTGAAAGCTCTATTTTAGTCCATGTGAATAGTGGTTTTACAAATAATACTTACAGAAGACCATCTGGTAATTCTCTGAGAAGGATCCAGCTTACATTTCTCTGAAAACCTTGCCCAGTGTGCCTTTCAGTTTTTGGTAGTGTTTTTATTTTCTGCTTTTTAGAAAAAAATTTGTTTGTGTGTCATTACTTCATTTGGTTTAGAGAAACTGGTAATTTACTAATGAAAAGCAAAGTGTGTTCTGATGACTAGTTAGTAGTGGATCCCCTAAATGTATTTGAAAACTCAGCACATCTGAAAATAAACTAGCTACAGCTTTTCACTCCATCCAGAGGGTTTATTTTCTCAAATCTCCTTGGAAATTCAGAGAACCCATCAGTCACAGAAACAGCTCATGTGCAAAGCAGCATAGAAAGACATTTGTTGAGGTTATTCTTTAATCAAAAGTAGAGGCTGAGGGAAAGGGACCTTGACTGTAGATTAAGCTAGTGTGACAAAAGCAAGCTGAAAATTGCGCTTTTCTTAGATTTTGAAGTAGTATTTGCCAGTTAGACAAGTATGTAATTAGCAAGAAATCCATAAAGCATAATTAGAGTACATGAAGCTTGTGTATCTAATGAGGAGTACTTAGAGCTTGTGGCTGTGACAGGAATGTCACAGACACTGAGCCATTGCTGAAAGTATTGCTGCACTGTCAGGATGGGGATGGCTTTGTCATTCTAACAGTGCAAGCAAGGAAATAAATCCTGTACCTTTGGTATACAAGTGCTTTTTTCCCTCTCTTGCTCACAATTAAAATTCCCATGTAGACTGTGAATATTGCAGTTTGTCCAGGGATAATTTCCTGGACTAAGCTGGGTCTCATTCCCATTCCTTGAAATGTCTGAAGTAAATCCGGATGCTCTATAACTGAACCAAGGTTGTTGTTCCAGAAGTATTTTTGTAAAACAGTTACTGCTTTAGGAAAAGTATAAACAAATAAGCCTTATATTTTGTAATGTTAATTGAATGTTATGAATAGCTTAATTAGATCTGCTGTTATCTGGGTATTATCCCACATGATTATTGTTGGAGGAGGACTTGAGCACTCATTTTTCCATGAGAGGCCCAAGCAGATGTTAGGGGTTGTTTTAAGTAGGTTTTAAGGCAGACAGAATTGTACCAGTCTGTTTATGTAATACTTGAGTCCCTTCTGGAGTTCAGCTGGCTTTAAGTTCACAGGATGCAAATCATCTGCTTTGATGCTCAGCTTTGTCTGCATGTATTAACATAAATTAAGGTTGTGGTAAAGGTAAGAGGCTTCTGCTCTAAATGTGAGGAAATCCAACATATCCCATAATTTTTGGTTTTTACTGAAGTAAATTCTTTGTTAGGTATAATTATCTCAAGTTCATGGTATAAGAACTGATCTTGTTCAGTGGCAATACTGAGGTTTGTGAAACTGAGAGGTTCTCCACAGTGCTGGTGTGGGTGTAGGTTTGATGAAAAAAGCACAATTTTCTGTTTGAAATCTTGCAGGTTTTATAGTTTGTATAGGGAATAAGTATCTCATGCACATCTAGTCTTCTATAGCAGTCTGTGTGCTCTAAGTCACTGAGACAGTGATGTCAGAAATACTCTGAGATCATGATCTGCTAAATATTTCACTTCCAAAATCGTAGCTTAGATGTATGATTTAGTGCAGATCATATTCTGTGCTAAATTCAATGAAGTAGAGAAGGAAAGAGATTAAATATTTTAAGTTGAAAGCTTGATAACTTCATGGCTGAATCCCATTTTGAAATGCCAAATATTATCTTGAGCAGATGATATAGAAGTTGTGTTTGTGTAAGCTTCATAGAATGGATTTTGGGGGCATTAATAGAGGAAAAGTCCAAAATAAAATTGGACATACATTAAAAAAAAGGCCATATTGTTAACCAAGAGATATTAGAAATTATTATATGGAGCAGGGTGTGTCTAATTTTCAAGTACTTAACTAACTTGAACCTACTTTTTGCAAAAAGTGGCAGTAATTTTGGGGGTCACTGGTTATTATTCCAAATATTAAGGTAATTGTGGCAGCTACAATTCACAGGTACATTAACCTTCCTCAATTTTTAGAGTAATTTCTGTACAAAATAACTACCATACTCAGAAACCAGAACTTCATCCTTTTGTTCCCCATATATTCTGTGTTTTACTCTCCACTCACAATATTCAGATGCACATTGACCTTTCTGACCCATCTACTGCATGCAAGTATTTGTGAGGAGGTGTTTATTCTGACACCAGTCTTTTAACAGGCCTCTTTCTGATTGGGACCGTCTGGTTTTCATTGGTCTTTTTTGACATCTTTATAGGTTATAAAAAATCTTTATCTTTTAGCTGTAAAGATGTTTCTTCTATGGCATAGTTTTGATTCTGTGCACCATGAAATCTGTTAATCTACCTTGATTTTAAAAATCAGGAATAGTAACTGGGCATTGTGTTGGAATGTCCAAGTTTTGGCTGTGATGACTGCTGCTCTGCCAGCTGTAGTGATTGTCAACCCTCCTTTTCCCAAGCGCTGCCAGAAACAAACTTCCAGCTCGAGAATCTAGTATTAAAGGAAGGTGAATAATGTTACAATAAGCTTCCTAAAATTTGTGTTCTCTTCTGAAAATGGATTCAAACTCTGAACTTCTAGGGGTAGAGGGGTCAGTGAACACCAGGGTGGATTATTTAGAGGATAATGCTGAGTGCTGTTGCCTAGTTTTGTATGTGCAGCAGGCATGTACGGAGAAAAAGATGTGTTTAGAACAGAACCTGGAAGCAAGGGCTTGCTGGGAAGCAGGAAGTCGTGGCTTTTTTTAGAATTGTACTTATGCTGTCTCACCAGACATCAGTGCAATGCTTTGATATGAACAGTTTCCTTTCTGTCATGATGTGCCACTGAAATTGCATGACATCTGGCGTTTTGCTTGGGCTCATGCCTGAATTTTCTGCAGATCTTGAATAAAAATAGTTGTTCTTTACATCAGCAGCTGACTGCAGAACAGTCACAAATGAATGTTTGGCTTTGTCCTAGGAACCAAGTTGAACTTTCAGCTGTGACTAAAGGCAATTTGAAAGAATTAAAAGAAACAAAATTTGAAAGAAACAAAACCAAAACAGCCACCTAAACACAAACCCCCCACCAAACCCTTTTGCTTCGCTAACAGAAGCCAAGAGCAAGCTCTCAAGGGGGTGTCTGAGAAAAACTTGCTTTTTTGAATCCTTGAATTTTTTTTAAATAGAGATTCTGTCAAAATTTCAATAAAGCGAGAAACATGATAGACTTCAGGGCAGCTCAGAGGCGGTTAATTGTCTTGTCATTAGTTTTGATTCCTAGTGATACATGAATTTATCTAATGACCTAAAGAGTGTAACACATGAAGATGGGATATAGCCTCCTGAATGTATTTTCATGGTATTTTTGTTTTAGTTTAACTTGCCATCCCCTACCGATAACAGGTTACTGGGAGTGTAGCTACTGATTTTAAATTTTCAAAGCTAAGTGCCTCTCATTGAATCCAGCCTTGACTCAATTATCCTTTCAAACTTACAAGTCCTGAATATTTCAACTAAACACCTAAGAGACTCATTGCATGAGTGTGTTAGTGGATTTAGATGTTCATTTTAAAGTAGGTCAGAATATAAGAGTGAAAATTCTTCTAGTGGAATTTTTTTCTGATAAATGCAAGTATAAAGGACAAAAACTTGAAATTACTTAATTTGTTTATGATTAATTAGTTCCTCTTATTCACTCTTGCTACTGTAACATGTAGCTAGCAGGGATCATCAAAGAAATGGGTAAATATTAGAAAGTTTATGCTAATACTGAATTTTCATGTTTTCATTAACTCAAATCAAGCTGTAGAGAGACTCCCCCAACACTTTGTGATTTGAAGGCAAGTACTGTTCAGATTGAATTTCTGAGTGTTGGACATTTCAACAAATTACTCTTAGGGACACTTCGGCCATTTGGCAAACTAAAGCTTTCCCTGGGAGGCAGAAGGGGGAGAGAAAATCAAGGAGCAAGAGCGCGCTGTACCAGGTACTTTCAGTTCTCCCTTCCGTTTCTACGGTCGGGACAGTTTTCCCTCAGAAGTGGCGAGATCTCAGGTTAGATAAATAATGCCAGGTAACTCACCCTCGTTAATCAAAGCCAGAGGCGGTACTCTGAAAGGACTCTTTGTAGGAGAAGTGGCGGGGTCAGGTGGTGGCCGTACATCTCTGTCCCGGGGGTAGCCCGGGTCTCTCTGGATCTCGTTGCCGCCCAGCAGGACGGGAGTGTAGGGCTGGCTGTTGGGGATGTGCTGCGGCACCACCTGCACCAGCGGCGGGGACCCGTGCGTGTCCTGGCGCGAGAAGATCCTCAGGCACTGCTCCTCCAGCAGCGAGATGGTCACAGATTGGTTGTTCACCAGGTCGGTCAGCGCCGCGTATTTTACTTCAAGCTCCTTGTATTTTGTTGCCATCTTCAGCATTTCTGTCGTGACGTTGAGGACTTTGTTTTCCAGCTGGGAAAGCTCGAGCGAGTTATCGCGCTTCCGAATGATTTCATGCAGGAGTTGCATGTACAGTTGGGTCACGCGAGAGTTCATGTTCCGACTTTCTTTCCTCAGTAATTTGACTTCGTTCACGATGTTTCCGTCCACGTCCACCACCAACTGCAAAATGTCGATCTCTCTCTTCTGCTTGGACAGCACATCCTTCAGGTTCTCGATGTCCATCCTCGTGACTTCATCTTTCCTGTTCCCAGTGCCCGGGCCATTGGTATTCACACAGATTGGCCCTGTGATTTTTTGTTCTGGGACCAGGAAGGTGTAACCACATTTCTTCCCTTCCTCTGCCCCATCTGCTGAGCGAGGCTGCCTCTGCTGGGGCGCCTTACTCGGCGTGGATTGCTCCGTACAGCGCCCGATAGAAAACAGCAGGAACAGCAGGACACCCAAAGTCCACTTCAATATCTTCATTTTAAAGCAGGTGTGACAGCTGGCAGGAGCCTGTTGAACAGATAAAAGATTAAGTCATTAAACCACAGGCAGAGCTAAAGCTCCTGGATTTCAAAACCGCCGAAACTGATGGGTTTGCCATGCTTGTATGTATGTAGCCAAGCCTTTGGAATCTCTTCCTTGGAGTTAGATTCTATTAGATTGGCTGGCTGTTTTGAGCAGCAAACACTAAAATTTAGATACAGGATTTAGTAAAGGAGTTGTTGCAATGAGTAAGTTTTCAAAAACACTGTTTTGTGTTTCTGTGTTACACTCCATTATCAGTTTGACTGCTCAGGTCTGTGCTCACTGCAATTATCTGCAGGAGGTTATAGAACATGGAGTACCTTTGCAGGATACCTTCCTGAAAGGGAAGCAGGGAGATGAAATTATTTATATATAAGTTTTTCTGATCCTCCTTTAGCTTTATATATAGATATAATTTGTTAAATAGTATATACATACTGATTCATATATGTACCCATTTTTCAAGTTTATATATACACAGTTATAGTAGACTTGAAAAACACATCTTTAAGACTATTTTTGGGCATGAGTGTTAGGCAGAAGATTAGATACTGTTGCAAACATTGAAAATTACTTATTCAACTGACTTGGAATTTGTAAGGAAAGCTTAGAACACTGGTCTGCATATGTGTCCCTATTTAGTTGCCTTAAGGTGAACGTTGAGAATTGTTGCACTATTTTTGTATCTTTGAGAACATCTTTATCCAAATAATGCAGAAGTATCAGGTGTGTTGTCATTATAAATACCATACTGAAGCGTTTCATTCATCTTCTAAAGAAAACTAGGAATTTCTTTAAACGCTGTATAATTAAAGTACGATGAAAAAGATCGGGGAATGTTTTTTGAGACCCTTTTTTACCTTTAAATATTTAAGGTGATAAAGATAACACTTAAGGCAAAAAGCCCTTAATTTCTTCTGGTTTGTTTGTTTTGTGAAGCAGATCACTTCTTATCTCAGCTGTTGATCTGGCTTTCCTTTCCAGACTCACTCTGCAAGCCTTTGGATAGTCTTTCTACAGTGGCCTTTGGGTAATTACAAGGAGAAATACAGTAAGAGCAGGGAAAGTTAATTATCCTGCTGTTCCTGCGAAGTCCAAGTTTAAGTGCATTTGGCAATCCTGACCCAGTGATCCCAAAGGACAAGCAGAGCTATGCTGCTTCCTTTACATTCACATTACAAATGATAAGGTGACTTTTGGGTCAGGTCACTTTTCCCAGTTCTGTTACTGGCTTTAATATTATTGCAACAAAGGGTGTCTGCTCAGCCTCAGGAAACCTGTCAAGTCTTTGGCTTTTGGCTTCACCAAGGCAGTGGTTACAAGCTTCAAAGCATGATGTGCATGCAGTCAGGAGTTAGAGCTAGGAATTCTGCGTAAATGTTTGATAACTTTTTGTTTGTTTGATGGTTGTATTGCAAGCCCTGCTTCTGGAAGGGGAAGAAAACACATTTAAAAAGTACTAAAAACCTTTCCTTACCCTGCATAAATGGAGAGAGCACATAAGTTTGAGGAAGCTTATTTTAAAATCTTACTTCTCTTGATTTGTAGTAATAGGTATTTTTGTGTCTACTAGTAAATATTTTATCAAAACCAAAACTTAGTAGTTTCGTTAATATTTCTGTTCTGAAACTGTACTTCTGTTTAAAGGAAAAAAGAAAAAAGTTAGGAAAAAGTATCATTTTCTCCAGAGCTGGTTATGTATTTTTCTTTGGTAATTTCAGACATTTAAAATATTAATCACTTGGACAGTGCTCAGATTTGGTAGTTCATTAGGTTAAACGTTCACATGCATCATGGGCAGCACATGGGAAACATGCCTGTGTGTGGTTTCTAACTTGACAAGGATGAGCTGAATTAATTGTCTGAGGTTTAAAACCTCTTTGCATCTTCTAACTTATTTTTCAATACTTTTGCATTTAATATTTGCAGATGGAGGGGAAGGGGCTTCATGGCATATGGTTGAGGATGAAGCTATAGCACAAGTCCAGTATTTTGCTGTTTTCACAGCGTATAATAGCTACTTCATAGTCCGAGAAAGTGAATAACATTTTAGTTCATGGGAGCTTTTAAACACCCTACAGAGTTACTGAAATAATGAATGGCTGTGGATTTTTCCCCTCAACAGCACATTTCCCCCCTAAAATACATAGAACTTTAATGAATCTTTCAAAACAAAGCACTTTGTAACACAGTCCACGTTCTAGTCAAGTATTCTGCTGCAGTCTGCTTTCTGCATTTCTTTTAATATTAAATGTGTTCATTTTGAACTTTTACCCTTATGTGTTAAAGTTTTAAGCTCTGGGTCTATCCATGTGCTGTCAGACCATTAAATGAATTAAAGAGTCTAATACAGCATAGCCAAATGCAGCAGCTGTATAAGATTTATGTCCTAGAATTTGAAATTCAGAAATATCTTGTAGTAAACTGAGACTTTCAGATAAGCAGGGATGAGTTCCTTCTGAAAATCTACCTGGTAGGGAATGTACATGCTGCCACGGAGATGCTGATGTTGAAAAAATTAAATGTCTTAAAATGTTGCTTGTCAAGTGTGAGCAGCTTAATGCCTAACTTGTTGTACAAGAATAGGTTCTGAGAAGATATTTACCTGGAGTTTTAATCAGCTTAGAGGGAAATGAAAATACTGTTTCAGAAATTTCCTGATGTTCTGGGCAAGCAGCTTAAAAAAATAGGAGCTGTTTATTCAAAGTATCCCAGAATGATAGCCTAATATGTAAGACCTAAATGACAAATTAAAAATTAGAGTTGGGAAATAGTTTTAGGGTTTTTAGATCAGACACATTCTGTCCTGGATTCCCAGGTTTAGATGTTGAGGTAGTGGCAGAACTGTCAGGAGACAGCTGAGGCTGAGAGATCAGCTCAGACAGAACCACGGTGTCCAACCCTCCCTGGAGGTTTGGGGTTGCCTGTACTGAGTGAGGCTGCTGGTGTAGACCTTGGAAATGAAGCAAGGGAGTTTGTGATTGCAGATACCATTGCTTTGAAATACATTATTTAACTCTTAAATACTGTGTATCTTGAATTAGAAGAAGCTGTCATTTCAGCTGGTTCTGTTGTGTTTCTGTGCCACCCAGTTTTGGGTCTCAGATTTCTGCAGAAGTCTTGTTACGTGTTTTCTGGGCTGCTGATGTTTTATAGCTTCTGCAGAAGAAAATGTGCAATTATCCACAGAACACAAGCGTCTTCATCAACTTGTCAGAAACACTCAGAGCTGTGGACAGGACTTCAATACTGTTTTATATTTAATGCCATTTCTTCTGATTTCTTTCTTTTTCCAGAGTGATCCCTGTGCAAAAAAACTCTCGACTTGCTTTCAGAACTACTTTTTGATTTATTACTTTATAAAGCATTTAAAGGTACAAAATTCCACTTTAAAAGAGCAAAAACAAGCCAGTAACTACTATTTTTAATTGCTGTAACACAGACTGTTACCCCCCGCCCCCCAGAAATACAGAAAATCACAAATACGGATTGCATGGATCAGGATGTGGTATATATTTGACATTTTTTAGCTTTCTGCATAACAAACTATTTCTTCTTTGTTGTACTGCTGTGACTCATGTTCAGCAGGATGTAAAATTTGGAAACCCACAACACAAATTGGCATCTGTTCTTCCAGAGCTGACAAAGGCTATTTCTTCCTGGGCAGTGTAAGGTGATATGAGTGAATGTAATGAAGCTGTTGCAGGTAAATAGGAATATAGGATTCCTTTTGTATGGAAAATGCAGTATCAGTACTTACCTTTATTCCAAATATTTATTAAAAGAGTATGGTCAAGTGATAAATGCCAGCAGTGCCCTCTTATGTGTAACAGGAAGAGAAACAGACTGAGTTCTTTGAGAAAGTAAATTACAGTGCTGAGACTAAAGATGCTCTGACCATGATACCAGCTAATCAGGGAGCTCTGTTATTGATGTTACACAGACTTCATTTTCTGTTGAGCTTTGCCTTAGCAGCTGAAATCAATAAACCCAGCTACGTTCCCCTATGTCTGCACAGGCTAAGTGAGAACTTCTGTAGATTTTTTTTAGCTTAAAACTGAGTCCATGACATTAGAAGTAATACTAATGTGGGGAAAACACTCTTTCTATAGGAGAAATGTTCCCATGGATTTCAGTATATCTCTGTATTTAAGTAAGTTACTTCTCCCTATATAAACAAGTGCTTTTCCGGCAAGTCCGTCTGCCTCTGCTGAAATAACAGGATTACTTTCAATTGTATTGACTGGGATCCAGGAATAATATGTTCTTGGGTTTTGTTCGTCAGATACGTGATGTATTGAGTCACAGAATTCTGCTTCTCAGAGGTTGCCGTGAATCTGAATCCTTTCAGGAAAGGCAATCTAAAAATCTTCAGGGGGTTTTGAGGTTGTCATTGAAAACGAACCCCTTTCAAAATTGATAACTTCTTAGAAATTCTCCATAGAAGAGATTGGTTAATTTTGTCGTAGCAGATATTCTGAAAACACAGCAAAATTTCATGGTATTTCCAGATTTTTTGGTGAAGTATTTTTAGCTTGGGGGTTCCTTTGCATTTGTTGGCAGCCACTCTGTGTTTGCACTGTTTGAGCAGGCAGGTACAATGCAGTGGTGCATTTTGTGTTTGGAAATGTGTGATTTTGGGGCTCTGAGTTCTGCTTAGAACAGATACTGAAGATATTAAACATCTAGTTATGCTTGCTATAGGAAATTGTGCTTCATTCATTGGTGTATAAATTTTAAGGACCAAACCAATAGGGCATGTTACGAAAAACAGAGCCCAATAAAAATATAATTAAAACCTGACAGAGCCGTGTAGTTACTGCTAAAGTTTAAAGGTTCTGAATTTCCATTCTTTGTAGTAAAAAACTTTAAAACTTTGGTGTATTTTTTCACTGTACTTCAGATCATTCTTTTGGCAGCAGCATAATATTAGTGTTGCATTATTTGTTTTAAAATAAACATTTCGAAATTTGAACTCAAAAGTTGGAAGGCAGAAAAGGAGAGAGAGTTAAAACCTTGTATACAGCCAGTTTATTGCTTTAAAATTATTGACTCAGCTGTTTTCATTTGTGGGAGATGTAGGAATTGTTCTAAGCAGCGTAAATCAAACCCTTGGCTGATGATGAATGAATGGAGCCTGGTGTCCAAAGCACATTATGTGCTTCAAATGGGGGTTGTATTATTGTTGTTTGGATGATTCTCCTCTTTATGTTAATCAGCACAAAAGAATAGTAAGGAAAAGGGTTCAAGAACTTGGAAAGGATCCATCTTTCTTGTTTATCAAGACTGCTTCAGACTTCTTTCCTCTGGTAGCTACTGCATCTTAATTAAGTTTGTCTTCTGTAACACTTTGTCTCTCCTTTTAACATCAGCCCCTTCATTCTCTTTTACTCTGTCAGGCAGCTCTGAGTTTGTAAATGCAAATACATCACTTAAGATCATTTGCATTGTTCTGGAGTTTTTACTGTATTTTCATTTCCAAGTCAGCATGAAGAAAGTTTTCTATGTTTTTCCTATCTATAAGCAAGTAGTTTTTGGTTTTCATCTGTATTTTTGTCTTCTCTTTGTAAACAACTTTCTTGTTTTAATTATTGATAAGCAGCAGCATTCTTCTCTTTTCCTTCCCCTAATGAACTGTAACAAACCCCTCAGTTTTCCACTGATTGTGCTGTTGCTTTGTGCACTGCATTTCATGTTTATGAAACGGATCTTTATTTAGAAACAAACTGCAGTCCAAGTGAGGTACAATTAACTTCCCAGAAACTGCTGAAGGAAGGTATTAGTGCCTGTTGCAGCAATGTCTTTGGTTTTTCAGCTGCACAATTGATTGTGCTACAAACTTGATTATGTTCTGAATTAGTTTATAACTCTGGGTGCTTGGTTGGCTCTAGGACTCAGGCAACTTCAACTCCTCAGAAGTACCATAAATAAAAACTTACTTGAAGCGATGTACAATGATTGCTACTTACAGATGTGCATTGATTTGCTTGGGACTTCTCACAGTGGTTTTATTGAAGTATCCATTTTCTAGTTCTAGTAATGCTAGGTCTATGCTCTGGTGTTGGGTGAAATCCAGCTTCCCTGAAATCGATAGCAGTTTTGGCTTTTGCCTTCTGGTAGGATCAGAATTTCACAAGAGTATGTTCACAGTACCCAAATTACATGCTTAGCAAAGAATCTGGTAGTGCTAATTTTCTATAACTGTAGACAACAATACAGTTAAACGACCGAAACTTGTTCATCCCTACAACTGGAACAAGTTAGTCTGTGCTCTTATGCAGTGCCTTTTTAAATTCTTTTCAAAGTCTACCAAATGCCGCAGAAATGAGTCTTAATGTCAGTTGTCAAATGTTTCTGAGGCTGAGAGGGATTTATTTCTTCACAATTGTATGTTGAGGGAGATGTATGTTGCATTCAGAAATAGCTCAAAATTAAACTTGTAAGTAAGAATAACTTTAAAACTTACCAAGAAATAAAGTCTTCCAGCTGGTTTGCTTCTGTGGCAGATGGAAAATCCAGAGGCCAAGTTGCTTTTGCTTCCTATATTACCCGATGGTGTGGAGTGTTAATCTGCAGCTGGAGAAACTGAAAACTGCTTTTGTCTTTCTCTGTTAGATCCAAGCTGTATTGAGGAGTTGGGTTTCTCCATACGATAACCAAGCTAACTAATCAATTTAAAAACGGAAAAAAGTAATACTCCAGTATGCGTTATTCCAGGAGAGGGAGAGAAATGTTTTTTGAGACTGCCGTGTTTAATTCTCACATGCAGAAGTGCTCTAAACCAGCTACAGCTGACCCAGATTCCATATACATCACTTTTGGACAGTGTTTTTTTAAACAAACACACACTCTGCTCAGCCGTTCAGCCCACCTATGATGTCACCGCAAGCACTCGGAGAGCAGAAGAAACTCCTCCTTCGGATTTCCTATCCATACCCTCCAGAAAAGGAGGGGGTAGGGAGGCTGAGAAGTTAGGAACAAGGAAAGATTGTTTGCCAGTAGAAGGGAGGTACCATATGGCAACGGACTGTGCAAGAGTTCAGCAGGCAATTACAAATCAAACATTTTTACTACGCTGCCTAAAGATGCCTTTCAAGTTATTACAGTACTGGGCTTCATTTAGAAGAAAGATTCTTTCAGGCTGATAAAACTCAATTTGTGTTGCTGGGAATAAAAGGGGCAGCTTGGCTGGATGCAACAGGAAAAATGAAGCATTTGTAGTCTAGAAGAATGTTCAACAGAATGTCGCATTCAATTCTTGATGTTCACTTAATAAGAAACAGTTCCAGTTGTTAAAGGCATGAATTCTCCAATACATGTGCAAAACGTTAAAACTCTGTGTGATGGTTTTGGGTAGGTATCAGAATATTTGATAACATCTGACTGGTGTTAGAAGTAGCAAAAGCCACAGAGATTACACTCTACAAGAAATACAGGCTGGGCTTGGTTCTGTCCATACTCAGCCAGTACCTGAGTGTGTTCAATTTACTGATTTACTGCCACTGATCTTTCTGGTTTCTTCACAAAGGCAGTGCCAATTACGTTTGGGGGAGAATTACCCTTGTGTGCTTTCAAAATTATTTTAGATTTCGTAGAAATGTATCCAAAAGGTTTAGAGAACTGCTTTTCACCGAGGACTTGTTTTTGATTCAGCAGAAAGAAAAGATCAAGTCATTCAGAGGTAATTCTACAAATACAGTGGTTTATAAAATCCTGCATAATAGTGCAGGTGCCTGTTACAGGGAATTTCCTTAAATATAGTTAATAAGTATGATTTACTTCCTTCTGTGGAAGACTGAGTGGGTTTGGGATTTTTAAGGCTTGTTTGGACATGGGTTAGTAAATTCAAGTTCTGGACAGCTTATGCACTTTAGGTAGCATAGCAATTAAATGTGACTACCTGATGTTTCTGATTATCCTTTCTGGGTTTTAGCAAACTGCTTCTAGCAGAACAGAAAATGGAGAGATTTAGTAGTATATCAGGTCATGTATAATACCTTTTTATTCACTTTTTTATATGTCACCTTTCAACCACAAGTATTTTAATTTGTTTCTGTGTGTGCGCACACACGTGTGTGTGTATGTGTGTGTGTGTTGGCTTTGGAGGGATGCCCAGAGTTTCCCAACTCACATTTGAGGACTGTACTGGTTAGGTGCTATACAAACACAACTGCTGTTCTTATGAGGTTGTGTTAATAGTCTTCCACCTGTAAAGCCAAAGCCCTTGTTACGATTTTGGTTGTGCAAGGCTGAGGGGTGAAGTAAAATACAATTTTAAATTTTCCCTGTTACTAAAACAAGTTTCTTAAATAGTAGCATTAAAGTCTGTGTTGCTTTTTAATTGGGGTATCTGTGAAATATGCAGGGGATGCAGACCAATTCCTTTGAACAGCAGAATTGGTCAGGATATGCTTCACTTAGTTGAGGCAAACAGGTGAAGTCCAAGAAATGGAGTAGTGGTTAGAAATAAAATTAACATTTTATCTACAACATTAGTGTCTAAGGAGGAGGATTTTTCTCTCTACATGATCAGGGTATTGAAGGAGCAGTAAGATTGCAAGCAGTGCAGGGGAAGAAAGCAGGCAGGGAATATGAAGTGACTTACCTAGAAGGCTGTTGGGTCTTAGGAGTTGCTATTATTACAAACTGCAGGATTCATTCATTTCAGTCTGGGTGCCCATTTTCCCTAGTTAATCTTTCCCATGTTACTGCAGGTTGAGCTTGAGTTTTTGTTCAGCTTGAAGAGTTATGGGTATGATTTATCCTTCTGTTGTTTTTTAATTGCTGCATTGGAGGAATAAAGTAGTAGGATTCCTAAACTATTAATTTTGATGGTGTATTTTAGCATTGTGTGTTTAGTATGCTTCATATTTGTCAAGGGAGTAGTAAATTGGTGCTGTGGAGAAGATGTGGTTTATGAGTAGCTGTGCATGTCCTTGTAATTACTTTTAGATTTCTAAAATGATTTCCCAGGTAAATCCAAAATCCTATTCTGAGACAATGCTTTTGTCAACCTGCTTTAATGTTACTGCAAGCAAAAATTCTTCACAATATTCTAGATGATTTTTTTTTCCTGCTCATTGAAAGACATTAAACAAAGAAACTTTTCATTCTAATCTCATTTCAGGTATTTATCTGTCAGATTTGACATATATTGACTCTGCCTACCCCTCAACAGCAAGCATTCTGGAAAGTGAGCAAAGAACAAATTTAATGAACAACATTCTTCGAATTATCTCAGATTTGCAGCAGTCATGTGAATATGGTAAGCTAGTGTGTAAATATCACAGTTATGAGAATAACGTAACAAGCTTTAATTTTTGTCTGCTGTGATGCTATTTAAGTAAGGCTGGACCTATGTGAATGCCATTAATACCCTCCCTCATCCTCTCAGCCCAAAAGTCTGGGTTTATTCTAGTATTGTTGGTTAAGACAGCATCAGGGTGAGGAGACAGAATAAATTTGCCTTTCTCTTACATCAAGCAGTATATGTTTTCTGATGATAAA
This sequence comes from Sylvia atricapilla, assembly GCF_009819655.1. NCBI lineage: Eukaryota > Metazoa > Chordata > Aves > Passeriformes > Sylviidae > Sylvia > Sylvia atricapilla. The sequence goes on from NC_089148.1 coordinate 8,786,085, forward strand.
CGTGTAGTAGTACATCATACTCAGGAGTAGTTTTGCTGGTATTTATAAGCTTGTATTCCTGTGTTCATAATTTTATGACTGGATTCTAAAAATAGGATTGCTTTTTGAATAGTACTTTCACTGGAGATAATGAAATACATTCAGCTTGTCTTTTGGACATTTATAGTTCTGTCCATAGATCAGATAATGTATTTTTTTCTTCAGAGATGGTTTCCCTCACAGTCCTCTTCCCATTCTAGTGAAGTCCTAATGCTGTGTTTGTGATGGTGGAATGTGAATTAGCACAGGATTGTGGCTTCTCTGAAAGCTCAGTGTGAAGAGAATGTGGGCTGTGAGGGGCTCCTCAGGCAACCCTCCATGTCCCAGTTCTGGGCCTTTCATTTGGCCAAGGGTGTTGTCTTACTTTTCCCTTACATGTGCTCTGATGAGCAGCTCTGGGGTTTGTGTGGGGGGGGACTGTCACCTTAATGCATGAGAATTGCTGTGGAGTTTTAAAATTTCAGTAGTTTGTACCACCTCACATACAAAGTCAAGAGATCTGAATCTGTTCAAATAGATACTGGGAAAAAACCCAAACTTTGCTTACCAACCAATGGCACAGCGTCAGTGAATGCTGTCTGTTTTCCAGATATTCCTATGTTGCCTCATGTCCAAAAATACCTAAACTCAGTTCAGTACATAGAAGAACTACAAAAGTTTGTAGAAGATGCCAATTACGAGTAAGTACAAAATGCTATAAACTGACCATAACTTATTACAGAATTACTTCTGTAATTCAAAGCCTTGTGAGATTGCACTTGCATTGGCAAATTGTATTATATTATGTGGGAATTGTAATATATTATGTGGGTGACCCTGCCCATGGCAGAGGGTTGGAACTAGACGAGATTTAGGGTTCCTTCTGACCTACACCATCCTGTGATTCTGTGATGATGCACCTCAGACACACCAGCTGTGAGCAGCTGTGCTTCCAGCAGGATGTTGTACCCAAGGCACTTTCCCGCATGCTGAATGGCAGATCTACTCCCTTTTCTGTGCCAGACTGCACCAAGCCCTTGCTTCAGCTTGGTTTGGTCTCCTAAGAAAGGCTTTCTGCACATGGCTCACCTGTAACACTGTTCTGTCATTAAGAGGAATTCTGTGATTGGGTATGGCTTAAGTCATGCTACATCAGAACAAAACCATCTGTGCATCCAATCCCAAGTTTTTACTGAGGATGACGTAAAGCTTTCACTTGCAGATAATACTTCATTTTATACTTTTCTCTGATTAGGTTATAAAGTGTGAGTAAAATGTAAGCACTTGATTTTTGAGACGCAAGTTCCTATTCCTCTCTGTCTCTGCCTGTTCCTTCCAGCCTCCCACCCCAAGGTTTCTATGTCCTTAATTAAAAGATTATTACTGTATTAAGTGATTTGGCATCCAGCAAAATTGGGGGAGGGAAATCTCTGGCAAGAGGCAGGAACTGAGGATAGGAAACACCCTAAGGCAAATCTGTTGCCTATGAAGGAAGGTTTTGTTCATTGGCTGATGTGCTCGAGGAGGTTCCCCACCCATTCCCATCCTGCCCGCCTGGGAAGTTTGTCACCTCAGAGGGCTTGAATTGCTTGCTTGTGCAGCTCCCTTGGAATGGCAGGAGGGGGATGCACACTTTAGGAACAGCTGTACTTTGCCATTTAAATAGCCCTAAGTTGGATTTACTGAAAGGCAGCAAATGGGGTTCCTTTGGTTTGTATCAGAGAACAGTTAACGGGGTCTCAGACCCTTGGTTTGTAAGTTGTTCTCTGCATGTCCCTGTGAAAGCATCCAGCTTTACCTTTTTCCTGGGATGTTCTGCAGCCTGATTTGGGAAGTGTCACTTTTCTATCACTGAGAGTAAAGCTCTGTGGTTCAACATTTGAAGGAAGGAAATAAAAGCCAACCCAAACCCAAGCTTCTTACATGCAGTGTCTCCTTTGTACATTGTATTCATGAATTCCACTCTCCACCTCCCTTCACCTTCACTGGGTAGGACTCACAGTGAGGAATTTGATGGATGATGGAGCTGCAGTCTCTTCATCCTGTACAATCCATGTTTTGGTAGCAGGGCAATGACTGGAGACAATGACAGATAAATCAGAAGCATGGCTGCTGTTTACAGAGTCTGGTTTTGCACTGATGAATTTCGTACATCTCTAAAGTGAATGTTTTTCTGGCCAAGGAGTGTGTTTGAAGAATTGTTCTTATTTAAAATGGTTCTTCTACTTTTCATCCCCTAAAGGGTCTGTCAGCAAAGAGGCTGAAGTTAGACAACAGCGAGTGTGACTTGAATACATGGGTTTTGTTCCTAAAAGATTTTATTTTAAAAAATTAAATAATAAAATTGTAATGAATCATTACTATACTGTCTGGGAATGGGAGGGAGAGGAGCTGTCAAGCTTTAAACTTTCTCTCCCCAAAATTCATAGGTGCTTTTTCAGTGTTAGTAGTTTCAAAGATTTTAGTTCTGCAAACTATGTGGACAAGATGCAATTCATCTTCCTGGAGTTATCTGCTCCTATAGTCTGTTTTCTTTGTGGGCCTGCTGGAAATGGCATTAAAAAGTTACAGGAAAAGCTTGATTTATGGCTGAAATCAAGTTGATAATGTATTTTCCAAAATACAAAAGAGGATTTTGGCTTTTGGACCAGTAAAGACAAAAGGCTTGGTGCTTGGCACACTAGTTCACTTCATATAAAAATTTAAAATATGAAGTGTTCCAATAATAAATATTTTTAGCCATGGTGGGAAGAGAAGTTGTGTATTATTTTTATTTTTCCCAGGTTTTACCTGGAGTAGCAGTTTTATGTGTGTACCAGCCATGGAGGGGCACTGGAGGGCCTGGTGGTCTGTATGAACCAAAGAAATAGGCAGGAAAAATCAAGCTGGGAAATAGTGTGTGCTAAAGATAACTCTGCACTGTTTGTATTACCTTCATATTATTTCTTGCAATCACAGAATCAGGCAGCTTGCAGTCTTAAATTTTAAAAGTTCTTCTTCACAAATTTGCATTTTTATTTCCTGATAAAGTAATTATTTAATGTTTCTTTAATGCAGACTTTCATTAAAGATAGAACCAGGGACCAGCACCCCCCACTCTGCTGCTTCCAGAGAAGATTTAGTAGGTAAATGCTTATTAAATGCGAGAAGACTTGAGGTTGTCATGTGCATTATTTTAGAATTGCAGATGTGGAAAATATTTGCCTGAGTCTATAAAGAAGTGTGAAGTTTAAACACTGCATGTTTGTAATAAAAAGTCTACAGGTGATCTGTAAAGAAGCAATTGAGTCATTTTTTTAGGTTCTTGTATGTATTGTGGCACTAAGTTGTTCATGTCATTTGGGGTGAAGAGCTGTTAAATATTCATTCTTTGTTGTGTCTAGACAGAAGGGCCTTCATCTAAACTTCTCCTGGCATAATACGCTTCCAAAAATGAACATTCTTCTTGGGCAATGCCAAAAGTGGTTTGAAGGCAGGAGTTTGAAAATGTAGAATCAGTGGAATGTGCCCATTGCTGGTGTAGTGAATGCAGCCACCTTTATGACTTGCAGAATACTGTCATTGGATGGTCTATTTGAACTGAGTTTGTTTGGTTTTAATCCTGTGCAAAAACCCCGAAGTGCAGGGGGTTTAATTATCAATAGATCAATGAGGTTTATTGCAGCTATCTCTTAAAAAGGCAGTTCAGGAAGTTTTGTGCAACTTTCCCATGATTTTCTAAGAAGTGACCCTAACAGTAATTCTGAAGTGACTTGGGAGTAATATCTTTTTTCTTCCTAGGCCCTGAAGTCGGAGCATCTCCACAAAGTGGACGGAAAAATGCTGCGGCTGAAGGAGCTTTGCTACCACCAACACCCCCTTCACCTCGGAACCTGATTCCCCATGGCCACAGGAAATGTCACAGTCTGGGATACAAGTCAGCATTTTGCTTAACCTAAAAATCCTGAGGGTTTTGTTGGTTTTTTTTTTTAAGTGATGTATCATTGTTCAATATGAAAGCTTCGGTTGTAAGAAGTAGCATGACCTGTACACAGGACTTGACTTGCAGAGCAGTTTGTGACCAGAAAGCAAGGTCAGAACTATAATGCTGGGATCCCAACAGAAGAGAATTAATCAAAATAGGAAGGCTGAAGTTTTGGTGATAAGACCAGTGAGTTAACCAAAATGGCTCTTCCTGAATGACAAAACAATCACTTTTTAGTAACTCAATGCCACTATAATTATTTCAAATTCAGAATTATATCACTGCTTTATTGGTATTTTTACAGAGAGACCTGCTTTATGGATGTTCTTTGTAGACTAGCTCTTTTTAGTAATGGCTCCAGGCTTTTTCCGTATTTTCTAATAAAATCCTGATCATTATCTCATCATTTCCCTTGTCATGTCTTCAAAATGCAAGATTGTAACTACCCGGTAATGAATAGCTTCTATTATGTAAGTTTTCCTTTAACGAGCTAGAATGCAATGTTGCAGTTCAGTTGTGTGTTATAGAAGACAAAAATAACATCAGATGTTGAAAGTAATTGTTAATGTACTCCTGACGTCCTCTTTGTTACATGAGTTCTGTGCAGTTTTAAAACTGGCAATTCCCACCCATCATTTAATTGTGCACAATTCCTTATGACCGTGATTTAGCTTGGCTGTAGGAGCACAGCGCCTGCAGTCCTTCAGGATGTTCAAGCAGCTCCTGAGAGGTACCAAAGGCAAGGCTGTAACAGCTGTGTCCTTGCTCGTTTCTAGTTTCATCCACAAGATGAACACGGCGGAATTCAAAAGCGCGACGTTCCCCAACGCGGGCCCGCGGCACCTGCTGGATGACAGCGTCATGGAGCCCCACGTCCCATCCCGAGGGCAGGCTGAGAGCTCCACCCTCTCCAGTGGGATTTCCATAGGTAGGAGCTGCAAACACCCTCGTGCTCTGCCTGGATTTGGATTTCCACCGTTTCTGGCAATTTAGCTCTGCTACTTTACTGAATTTATTAAGCTGAGTTTGTTTACAATGGCAAAATGTTCAGATAATTCTTAAAAAGTAAAGGGACAATGCAAAACAGGTCCCACTTTACATATATTGTGGCTTCTGTGTGGCTTTTCTCCTCTTAGAGCACCTTACCTAGAGGATACAAAGTCATTTTGCTAAGGAAGTTATTCTTTGAGAGTGCTGTCTCATGTATACCATTTGAAAACAGATGTCAAGGTATGAACACAGGGAACACTGCTGAAATTGAGATTGTAACTTGAGGTGTTTAAACCTCAAGTTTAAACTTTTTGATAAAGGTTTTTAGCACAATTAGGTGGTGATTGTGCCTGCAGCAGTGCTGCTCTAAAATACTGCTTCTGTTGCAGAATAAATCTGAAAAATGTAGGGTAAGGAGGGTGACTTAATTTATACAGCATGAACTGAGAAATTATAAAAAATATATAGAAACAGCTGTGTTTTGCCATGTAATAGCCCTACCTTGGGGCTAAAAAGAAGATTTTTTTCCCCCATCCCTGTTAGTGATACAGCTTCTGATACTCCTCTTCCTCAATGGAAGGAAGCGCAGGACATGATTTTCTATTATCTTTTTTTTTTCCTTTAAATCAATTAAAGTTTAAATCTTTTATTGTGGGATTTCTGTTTAAAATGCCATATTGTCTTGACAGTGTAAATTGCTGACAGTTTTAAGAGCATTATTTCTGAGTGCTTCTGACTTAGACAGAAGATAGAAATTTAGCTCTCAAGTGCCTCAAAATGTCAGAATCTATGAAATTTTGATAAATTAATTATCTTCATATATTTAGGGTGGTGTTCTTTTTTTGAGAAGTTCTGCTTTCTGAGTTTCTTCTGTGACAAGAGGTGTTTTTTTCCTGTTGCACACAGATCTTTTAAGTGGAGAGAGGACAGGACAGAAGTGCCTCAAAAATCCACCTGTTTGCACCCAGGGCTGACAAATGGAACCTCTCTGCAGTCTTTTTCTTCAGAATTATTTGTCTGATAGAATTCAATGGTGATCAAATTTTACGCATTTACGGTTGATGAAAGATCTTTGAAGTGCTTCCCATTTCTTTGGATAACTGAATTTTAAAAGCAGTTTTGCTTTTTAGCCTTCATGGAAGGAAAGAAAGTTACAGTTTGTCAGATGATGCTGCTTTCAGGAGCTGTACATGTATTTTCTTGAGGAGGAGGCCATATGGAATTAGACCAAAGCAGTTGGTCTAAGTGAACCTGTTCACATCAGACCGCTTCCACTATTTAATGTGCATTGCCTATCTCTGTTCGCTGCAGGTTCTCTGCTGTGGCAAAGTTTTCCATTTCAAAGTCCATCAGCGATGGTGCTTCTCCTCAGTGTCCAGGCAGCTTCCACTCCCAGGGCTTGGACGGTGCAGGAGAACCAACCTTCTGTCACCATTGCTGAGATGCAGCAGTGCCCTTTTCTCAGGGCAATGTTTTATGGATGTTTTCTATCTAAATACCTAAGAAATTCTCTGCACTTGATCCTTTTTTTCCTGGGTAAATTATTTCTGTATCTCCATTAGAGCCTAGCAGGGAAGGTTTGCCAGAGCTGACATGCAGTTTTTCATAATGTACAGTTGAGAACCAGTCACTATTTATATAATTTGGAGAATATAGGATTTTCCTACTTTGTCTCCTCTCTGAATTTTTCAGTTCTGTTCAATAGCTCAAGCGTGACCTGACAAGCTGGAACAAAATTGCCACTTTAGAAGACTTGTATAAATGGCTTGTAAAATAGCAACCTTGGGCATTTTGTGCCAGATCAGCATTTGTGGCTAGAAATTCCCCTCTCCTATTCTCTTTCACCTCCAGCCTCCTCATAATCACTTTTGTCACTGTTTCAGCAGTCCAGCAGTCTTGTTATTTTTGCTGCTTCTTGATGATGAAAATTTCGATGACACAAAAGGTTGATAGAGGTGCTAGAAATACGTATGGAAGAAGAGAGTAAGTTCTGGAGGTTTGCAGTATCTATTACTGCAGAATTCTTGGAAATGTAAGTTGTCTGGCATTCTGTGCTGCTGCCTCAGCAGGATTTAAGGAAGTTGATTGAAGCTGCTGAGTTCCTCCATCATGTTTGAAGTAGTCTGTTTACTCAGGACTTGGAATTAGTACAGTCACTGCAGCAGAGAGGAGGTTTATGGTATTCTACAGCACAGCTTCAAAAGACGGTCAGGAAAATGTCTCCTGAATGTGTGTACTGAAAGGAGTGTTATTCCTCACCTTGCCCATAAACGTAGATTTAAACCTGTTGCTCTAGAAACAGGACTACCTTTTTTACATATAAGCCTATATGGGACTTAACTTTTTGGATAAATGATCCTTCTTCAAAACATGGACAGAGTTTCTGCTATGTCAGCACCTTCTATGTGCCTTTAAAGACAACTGTACTGCTGCTTTAAATCACTCCTGTGTTTTGAGGGCTCATAGGTGTTTAGACCTTTCCAGTCCTTTCATATTGGAGGATCTGATAGGATCTGCCTCTGTTAAATATCAAAACACCACCAGTGTAACAACACTGTCCATAGGAATCCATCAGTGAGTCTGTAACCTAAAACACACATTGAAGTGATGATGGACATTTTGGTTATGCCCTGCTGGGAGAGACTGACAGTCCACTCTGGGAGTGCTGCAAAGCATACCACAGTTTTTACAGCAGTGTCATTAACCTTTCACATATAAAGAATATACTAACTGGGTGTTTTTCACTGCAATGAATGATTCCTAAAGCAGCAGCAATGCAGAACGTGAGACAGTTATGGGGTTTGCTCAAAACAGGCCGATCTGTGATGTGACAGCCATGGCCAGAGACCTTTATCAGATTATTTTCTAAATTTCAGCCATTGGGGGCAGATTGTGGACATTCAACTCATTCTGAAAACAAACAAACTAAAAAAATAATAAAGATACAGCCTCTTTTATATTGATTTCTTGTGGTTGGGTCAAAACAGTTCTTGTTCCTAGCACTGTGGGGATGGTGTTCCATAGCTGATGGTCATGTGTTATGCTGGAATCAGGGAGCTGTACCTCTGGTTCTCTTGCCATCCTCCTATATTATAAATAGGTGCTCGTTATCTGGACAGAAGATTTTAAAAAGAAATCATTTTCCGGCAGTGCCAGGGCCATCCTAATAAGAAGGAAGAAACACTTATCCTGTCTCAAATACAGTGTCAGATAGGAAATGTTCTCTTGAATTCAGGAATGTAACAAGAGCAAATAGTTTCTTGTAAGTTTTAGACATTTGTCATGTAGATAGCTGCATCTGAGCTGGTTACAATTTGAGCTCTCTATAATCGCATAGAGAATTGAAATCCTCAAGGATATTATTCTTTTCATTCTTGGGTGGGTGGCTAAAAAGAGGTTATATGGCTTGAGTCCTTAAAACCCCACTTTATTTCTGTTGATTGCAGACACTTTAGAGAGACAACACAGGAAAATATAACAGGTGAATAGTGCTAAAATGTCTGTTTTGTGCAGACACTCCAGAATATCTGTTTTCAATAAATCAGGACAGGGGCTTTTTACTCTGCAGTGGAAGTTGGGTGGGAACCCCCACCCAGTGCTATCGGCCAGGCCTAGAGCAATAACGTGGTTTTGTTCTCGGAGGGCTGTGTTTGGATGAGGTCACTGTTTTGGTGAGGTCACTGTGTACACTCTGCCCTCCTGAGGTGTGAGCATTGCTCTTGGCTGGGTTCAAGGAGCCACCTGCACACTCAATAACACCTGTTTTCTTGCCTCTATTTGCCTCCTGTTACCTCCTCACCTAAAAGGAGGATAAATTAAGATGGTTTTACTAGATCCTGGTTCCCCTCAAGAAACAGCATGAAACTTCCTATAATTCATAAGATATTTTTCTAAAGAATACATAGTTCTCAATTAATTCCAAATTTTCTGCACTTTTAAAGTATTTATTGCTTAAGTGTGCTCTTAAGTATCTTTGCAGGAATGTTCAGCTTGTTTCATTAATGTTCTCAGAAGCTTTAGATTTCCACCATTTCTTACAATTTAGCTCTGCTTCTTTACTGAATTTATTAAGCTGAGTTTGTTTACAATGGCAAAATGTTCAGATAATTCTTAAAAAGTAAAGGGACAATGCAAAACAGGTCCCAATTTACATACATTGCTTTTGTGTGGCTTTTGTCCTCTTAGAGCACCTTACCTAGAGGATACAAAGTCATTTTGCTAAGGAAGTTACTCTTTGAGAGTGCTGTCTCATGTATACCATTTGAAAACAGATGTCAAGGTATGAACACAGGAACACTGCTGAAATTGAGATTGTAACTTGAGGTGTTTAAAAATTCGAAGGAAACAATTACGGGTTGTGTTTGTAGCAAATTTTGTAGTGGTGTTTGGATGCAAATTCTATTTAAGCTGGGTTTTTTCCACTTATTTTTCCATAATCTACAATGATACGGATGAAAGCTCTGGAAAAACTAGAACTCTTGAATGTTTGCCTTTGTGTGTTGCAATCACTGGAGAATAGCTTCAGCCTGTGTTCTAATGCAATTGGAGGAATTAATGCTGCAGAGTGAAAGAGAAGTGTTTTAAATCAGTGTGAATTAATGTAAGAAAGTGCCTTTGTAAGAACAGTACATTCCAAACCTAAACTGGCATGAAATACATATGAGAATATCAGCATTTTAATGAATTCCTCTATTAAGTCACCACCTCGAAGTTATTGAATTCTGCAAGAGATTATATTTCTCTTTAAATAAATGAAGTATAGGTGTAGGTATACAGTGTGTGCATTTACTTTCAGGGGTCTTGGCAGCCTGTAGAGTAGGGAAGACCTTTACACAGCCACTGTTTGTTTGGTTCTTTAACCTGTACTGTGCTGTTCAGGTGTGTAGGACTCAGTCATCAGATCAGATTTCAGATAAGGTTTCAGGCAGAAGCAATATGTTTGGTTTATTTATGTATTGCCTTTATTTGAGTATATGGATGCCTGTCTCTTGTCTTAAATGTGGATACCCGGTTTTGCTGTTGTGAACTACTACTTCTTTAGTGATAGGATAAATTTAAAAACTGTATAATATTAGAGGTTAAAACTGCACATGTAGGTGCCTGGACTTGAGTCTAGCACTCCAGTTCTTCCCCAGTCTTTCTTCGTACTGTTTGGTCCAAGGCTCATGCTCTGGATGTGCTGAAATCAAAGTAGTTGTGCAACCCCCCTGTTTCTGTCCCATCTTTATCCATTTGGTTATTTGCTTTTGCTGATTTTTTCACAGTGATGGTATTAAAAGTTTCTGTCAATTCTCTGGCATGATGTTGCTTGAGTCCTCTGCCAGAGTTGCTGCCATCTGTATTTGGTTAACTGGGGAGGCAGAGCTGAGCTGCTTGAACTTTACAATAGTTAAATAGTCATGATCTATGTATGAGGATTTGCAGTGTGGTTGTGAACTCACCAAAGCAGAACAGAGCTTTCAGGGCATGGAGCCCATCTCTGTGGTGTTGTCTGGGCTGTGCTGCAGCAGTTGATGCTCAGGCCTCCTGAGCAGTTCTGTGTGTTTTCACATTTCAAGCTCTGTCGGGTCCGTCCCCAGCTCTGGAAACGTGGTGTAACCGGAGCCAAGAGAGTGTTGATGACAGATTTGGGAAGGGGAAAGAATTTCTAGTCTGAAGTCTTTTTAAAACTCTTTGGGGTTGGTTTGTTTATATTAACACCTGTTTAACCTTGGGGACTAACTTCTGGATAAAGAAAGCCTGTGTTAAGTGTTCGGTATCCCCAGACTTGGGGCAGTGGGTGGGTGCCATGACCAGGGGAGTGGATATGGGATAGCACAGGCATTCCCTATCCCATAACTGGGAACCTCATGCTGTTTGTATGGCTGCAGCACAGACATCTCACAGACATGCATCTGCATCTGCACATCTGCAGATGTGAGCAGAAAATCACAATGCTGGGGCTCTGCAGACAATCCTGAGCCTTCTCATATAATCACCAGCCCAGTTAGCAAAAAAGCCATCTTGCCAAATGCTGTTATTCCTAAGATAGGATAAAACTTCCATAATGATTTTATTTTATTTCAGTCCTGCACAAGAAATTTATTGGCAATGAAGAAAACTAGAAAGTGTCTTGTGTTAAGTGGCTTCTTACATAAAATCAAAATTTGTTTAGAACATTAACTAACAGAAGGGGCTTATACTACCTAGGATTTGTTATTAAGTTTAACCTGAAGAACTTGCTTGAGGTTGTTGGAAAAACTCAAATATTGAGTACATACTTGAGAAGAATTTAAGAAGGTGATATATTTTTAGAGTACTGAATGAATGAAATATTTCCAGTTGAGGTGACACTCAAATAGTGCACTTAATGTTTAAACAGAACTTGGCTAGACATCTAACTTCTATTGAGTTAAAAACTGTCCCTTTTACCTCTGTTTTGTTTTGGAAGGAGGGATGTCAGGTTTTTTGGGGGTTTTTTTGCTTTTCAAGAAAGGGGTGTTTTTAGAATCAGAACTTCTGTAATGCAGAATATCTCCTAGAGGTTTTAGAATCTAAAAAATCCTGTTGGAGATGTTTTTATGTGAATGTTAAAGGAACTGTCAAATGCTAAAATTCAACCTTTTCTAGTTTTTTGTTTAAGTTTTTACAACCCCTGTAGGCATCAGTGCAAATGTTAAATTAATTGCTGTGGTGTTTTGTCTAGTTTTTTTACAAATTGATGTTCCTTTTCAGTGTAATTGGCAATTTCTGTATTATATTTTCACTTAACTTTTAAAGTGAAACTTCTGGTTTACAAAGCCCCCAAATTCCTGTAGGTTTTCTCACTGTACTGATACCGTAGCAAAGATTGTCACTTTGTGACAGGTGGCATTTTAGGTCTTCCTTTAGATTGCTTTGCATTTTCACAAAGCGACACTAGCTTTTAAATCTTTCTGTAGTGTACTTAGCACAGCAATTGAATATAACTTTATTAGCAAAGCTGATACAGTAGCCATCAAAATGTCATTTCAGGTAGAAATTTAATGTATCACCCCGCTTTAAATGCAAACAATAACTTCATAATACTGTCTTATTAGGGAGTTTTAATTGTGGGGATTTATCACATAGACCTAAATTTTGTAGAGCTCTAGTCATATTAAATCTGCACTTCTTGCTAAGACAAAGCTAAATCTAAGCAGTAGTAAGGAAATGAAGAAGATTTGAAGTATCCCATTTAATGCTTTCAGTGCTGGCTGAATGACTTGACAGCAATTGCTGCACCATTTTGCAGGACAGATTGCTTCAAGTAACCACCAGGAAAACTTCGATTATATGCATGGAACACAAATTTCATGTTGGGGTTGAACTCTACCATCCTAATTGTCATTGCAGCTGCTGGAAGGATTTCAGCACCTTAAGGCCTTGCTGTAAGAGATTGTACCACAAACAAAGACAGTCACCTGGGAGATGTTACCCAAAATGCCTGCTTAAAGTTGTCTCTGAATTATTACATCTGATTCTGTGTCCTCATCCCCAAACCATGCTACTTATTAAACTGAGGAGACTTCATGTATTGCCTTACAGAGAGTGCAGCTGTGGTTTCATTAGGAATAAATAAATCACTGAGCTTTTTTTTTTCACTGTGATGGGGATTGTAGAATTTGCTGAAAGTATTGAGTGACAGTTGCTTCTTTGAGGAAATGATAAGGACATTGCAAAGGCTCCTGCTGTAACAGCAGGCTCCACTAGGATAAGTTACTCCACGGGTTACTCCTTTTTTTTTTTCCTGGGATAGTTCATGATTTACCTGGTAGTCTTTCTGTATAGAAGTGCCTGGAATAATGTGGAGTTAATCCCACACATTCTCTTTTCCACATTGCAGGTCAGGTGTAAACTGTGCTGAGCAGAACTTCTGATTATTTCTATGGTCAGTTCTTTGCTCCCCTGCTCTGTGGCACCTGAATGTAACGTGGACAGAGCTACCTGCTGCTGTAACCCTCCCAGCAGCTGGCTGCCTAAGGGTCAGTGATCTGCAAATGGAGGGACTAAAAACTTCAAGGCACTCTAGAAAGTGATGCAAGTTACCTGTGGAATATGTCACCTCCCTGCTTGCAGCCCTTTATGCCTCCACTGGAACATCACTTTTGTATCTCGTAGCTCCTTCCACTGCACAAATGGCTCTGACTGTAGTGTTGGTGTGAACCAGGTTAGAACGTTCCTTTAGGAAAAATTCAGAATAAGCTGAGACAAAATTATCTAGTATCCCACAGAGATCATGTTAATATGTGGATGCTGAGCTAATGTTTGCAGAAGAGGCATCTCAGTTGAATTGGCTGGCAGATAAAGGCATGTATTTTCTTTTAAATTTTGCACAGAGGGAACTTCAGCCCATGCTGAGATTTTCATGGCTCTTGGCTGGAATTACCCCTGCTGTGTGTAAATCTTTATTGCCTCCATGTTTAGTTAGTGTTTACCCAGTGAATATCCAGACCTACTTTGTGCACATTATTTTTCAGGGCACCGTTTTTCCCTGCTGATTTTTCTGTGTAAAATTACAGGGAACTGGTTCCCATTTTCAGCTGCTGTTCTCTGAGGGAACTCTTAAGTAAGGAGCATTGATTCAGATTTTTTTTGTTTGTTTGTTTTCTGGTTTGTTTCAAAATAATTGGGAATAAATTCTTGCCTTTATATATGGGTGTTCAGGCAGCAGAGCAAACAACGTGGCAAGTTACTGTGCAAAAAGGTGGCTTCTAGCATTGACTGACACTGAATTGCACTGATATTTAGGCTTTAGGGTTATCTGGAGCTAAAAATGTTGCTTGGAAGTGGTGAACAAGGATGCTCATGTGGGCAGCTGGGCTGGTCTGGAAGGGAAAGAGCAGCAAGGCAACAGCTTGGAATTGTGTACAAAAACTACTGATTTCTGATAACAGCATCTCTACTGATAATTATTTACTGATTTTTAACATTACAGATAACACCCACCTTTTATCTATTTTTAAATACTCATTTTCAGACTGATGGGATTTACTGGAATTGTAATGTTATTGTCTTATTTATGAGATTGCCATGAGTGGATGCATCAGATGTTTGGAGTTTGGGATTTTCCTCTCTTTTCAGTGTTTAAAATAAAATAATTGCAGATTAGTTTACAAAGCACAGAAGGAAATGATACTGTTGTGATCTGATGGAGTAAGTGGGAGATAGCCTTAAAAAGTTGTTTAGGGCTTCTCAAATCACATATTGGAGATTCAGCAATGAATTTGCACCTCTGCGTCATGACTGTGTGTGACTCGATAAAAAATTAGTTAAATAAGTGACCTGTTTTTCTAAATGCAGACAAATCCATGTTTAGGGTGTTCTTTATATTTTGAAAATATGATTCCCATTTATTAGTGCTCCTTTTCTTCAACTTAATGTGCAATTATACCCTGTTCCTTCAATCTCCATCTCAGTTTATGTGGAATTCCTGAAGCAACAGAAAATGTTTTCCTTGTAGTATTTTACTGAAGTATTTTTGCACATTTCATCTTAATTATTCTGATACTCAGAATCTCAAATATTCTGATTCTTTCAGATACAATTGACAGAGATGGTTTGTAGATGAAAAAATAATGTATCATTTGTTGTTTTATTTCTCTAGGTAGCAGTGATGGTTCTGAACTCAGTGAAGAGACTTCCTGGCCAGCATTTGAAAGGTAAGAAAAACCTGTGTTTCTCTAGTCACATTGTGACTTAGTGTCTCTCACTCACTCCTGAAAATGATGCTTTTTTTACTGACAGAGATCTTCTGTGTGTAGGAACACTAAAAAGCTGTAATAAGTTCACTGGATCTGTTAAAGCAGCAGAGAAACACCTTCTGCTCACTAATGGTTAATAGGGCTTTTATCTAATTGGGTCCTTACTCAATGCACACATCCTTTAAAGAGCTCGGCCAGAGAACCATTAGACCCCTAAAGTTTCATATATGTGGATATCACATGTTCTGTTTGTTTGTCTGGTTTTCATTTTCACTTTCCCTGAGACACTTCATCTGTTCACAGTCCCTTTGCTGCCTTGTCATTGGCATTGTCACTTCTTCTGTCTCTCTCATCCTCTTGTCCCTTCACTATTATGTGGGAAGACACAACAATGCCCCTTGCTAATGTGTGACTTTGTGGTCCAGAATTAACAAGTTGTTCCTTGTCCAGCACCTGCAAGTGCTCAAGTGGCATTGACCACTTCAGCCAGTTCCTATGTTGTATTTGAGAATGTGGAAAAAGACAAACAGCTGTAGTTTAACACAGAAAAAGGTGGAATAGTCACCTTCACACAGCTGAGTAAGAAGCACAATACAGTGCATTGCTTGCTTCTATAACACAATTTCAGGTAATCCATGAGCTTCAGACTTGCCATGGATGACTTACCACACTTCTACATTTTTTCACAGCAATTTTTGTCAAAAAACTTTGTCTTTTTAGTTGGGAACTGTTACCACAAACATATTCTGATTGAACTCACTGAAGCTAAAGTTCTGTGTTAATTTTGGAAGAAGTCTTTGAAAATCTCTCTGTGCCAAAGGCGACCTCCTGGATGCCTCATGCCTTAAAATATGAATACATACATGAGGAAAGGCCCTTAAAATTTCATTAGGTAGCATTCCACATGAGCAGAGAACACAAATGGGGGCAGAAAGACAATCTCTTAACTTGAAGGCTACATCACAAAGTACAAACAACATTCAATAGGTTTTCTGTCTTTTCCTTCCCTACTGCCTTATGGAATTGTGTATTGGTAGCAAGTTGTTTCTCAAAGATAAAAAGTCATTAAGTTAGAAAAAATGATGAGCTGAGTGTTTTTACCCAGAGCAGCGTAAGAAGCTTTAAAATTTAGGTTTAAACTTAGGATAACACTTTTAAGAATTGTTGTGTGGACTTCTGAGAAAAGCAGGGGCTTTACATCCCTGTGCTAATGAGAACTGGCAGCTCCAGGCTCCCCCAGTTAAAAGGTTTGCTCCATGTCAAACAGAAGATTCCTTCTCCAAATTCCACTTGTCTTCTATACCTCTCTCTCACCTGAGAGAACTTTTGGGAACACTGTTGGAGGTTTCAGGGTGAATTCTCTTGCCTTTTTCCAGGGAGAGAAATAGGGTTTCTTACAGACATTCCCAACACCATATGTGAAATTCCTGGAGATCTGCAGCAACCTTGAGTCAGTTCCTTGGTTTATAAGATGATG
Source organism: Sylvia atricapilla (assembly GCF_009819655.1). Classification (NCBI taxonomy): domain Eukaryota; kingdom Metazoa; phylum Chordata; class Aves; order Passeriformes; family Sylviidae; genus Sylvia; species Sylvia atricapilla. The sequence continues at coordinate 8,802,235 of NC_089148.1, forward strand.
AGGCATGTTTTAAAATGGAATAGGTAATACACTGGCATGCAAGTGTCAAAATTTAAGTTAACTAGAGAGGGTGTCTCTGGTTTTGGTCTGTACAGTGAAGCACAGTGGTTTCCATTCTTTATAAAGATATTTAAGTCGGGGAGAGGTGTTAGTTGCCTGGAATTATCAACTCTGGCAAAATTGGGATACATCCAGTGTTAATGGCTATTTTCTATGCAGTGCAAGTGGGAATTGAGTATTTCCCAGTGATTTAGGAGCAGCATCATTGAGTAGGAAAGCTTAAATCTCCATCACATGCCTGAAGAGGAAGAAAACAGTTCCTCCACACACAGATTCCCCAAGTAACAGGAAGAAATGTAAAATGTATTCTTGTTTTTCCTGGCCTTTCTGCTTGTAGCTGGGGAATGCAGAAGGGATTAGAACTAGAGCCACTGATTGCTTTTAAGTGTAACAGAATCTTAGTTTGAAACTTGAGAAAGAGTTTTCAGCATTGGGGTGCCCCTTCAGACCAGTCAAAAATTACTGGAAGGACTAAAATTCCAAGTCCTTACAGTTATATCCTGTTAAGGGCAGTGTATTAAGTGACACTTCAGTCTCACAGGTTGTCATCCTGAGTGTCTCTGAATAGATTTCCCTGAAATAGCAGTATTCCAAGAGTGGTAGCCTCCTTGTTATGCAAAAACCCCCAACCTTAAAGGTAAGAAGAAAACATACTTGATTTGCATGCCAAATATATGTTTACAAAAAGAAACAGCTCATATTACTTTCTTTTCTTTATTGTTTTATTTGCCTATATCTTGGGTGTGTTCTAAAAATAATTCATAAGTTCAAAGATATTTGTTGATATTTGATTTGTTGATATTTGAGAAACAAATGATGGCAAATTGTGGAACAGGTTAGTAGATGGTGATTCATTAATATCTTTTCGATAATAAGGCTTGTGCTTATCTACTTGCTCCCATAGAATTGCTGATCTTGAGTCTTTCAACAGAATACAAGCAACTAGAAAAAATGATTAAAAAATAGGATATGAGGACAAAGTGCCTTGACAGTGCTAATTTTGACTTAAATGGAATTAGTCAATTAAGGGGATCTGATTCAGAAAAAGGAGATTCAGTGAAGCAAAGCACTATTCAAAAGGCAAGTCTAGGGCACAATACCTGAATAGGGGTAACAGAATGGATCAGGTAAATGATTTTAAAATGTGGAGCTTACAGGTAAAGTGTATGGTGTAGATGAACTGGAAAATTGAAATATTGCTTAACTGATTTCAATGTTACTTAGCACAACAGGATTTTAAACAATGTCAGGTGGATTTTGACAGAGCTTGTGGTTCCTTTCATCCCAACAGCTTGTGTGTTTTCATACTCATAGAAGTTGAAACCATTTTTGTAGCAACATCTAAAGTCAGATTTCAAGATAAGTTTTATCAGTATGATTCCTTTACATTTATTTAGTCTAAGCTAAATGCAGGCTTTGCTCTAAAAATGTGTTATTCTTTAGTGCCAGTAAAGCACTTCAGTATTGTGAGTTCTGACAAAGAGAACATCTGATGAAATTGAAAACCATATTATTTACTTCTGCATGCATTTTTCTAAATAAAATTACTCGCTTTTTCTTACATGGAAGAAGTGGCTTTGTGATATGCACACAAGAGTAGTTCTGTGCTGTTTGTGTGAATGAAAGTATATGTAATACATCCAATTTATAATGGAATCCAACAGGAACAGGTTGTACCATTCTCTCGGTCCGGGGACAAGAGTGTCACGCAATGGCCATCGAGGCCACATGAAGGCCAGCAGGTACAATCCCACTGCACACAGAGGTGTCAAACCTTCCCTCTGCTGTTGGTGATTTGGTTTGGTTTGATAATTAAGTGGGTGTTTTCTGATGTTACCTTTCTAACTTATGTGTTAAAATAAAGGTAGAGACCTTTTTCTTCAGACTTAAAACTTTTCCCTTCAATGACTTACTCTATATCAGCATAAGGACTGTTCATTCCAGTCTGCAAATCCAAATTCTGAACCGTTGGATCTTTCTATCAAGGCTTAAAGATGTTTTGCCAGGGTAGCTTTTGAGGTGCCTGCCACTTGGAGCAGTGTTGGTAGTTCTCATGGGAAAACAAAGCTGCTCCTGGTGCTAATGGATTGCATTCCAGATGTTTTCTTTGGTGGCAGTTCTGTACTGAATTTCTTCGTTCCTCTTCCCTGAAATCAGAGAGATTCCTAAAATGAGTAACACATTCAAAGTGCCCCCAGTTTAATATGTGTAATATTTGCAAGCTGTCAGAATAACATAACTGATTATTCTGATTCCTCGTGGATACAGATTCTGTCTCCAGCTGTGTCACTGTAGCTGGGGAAGAAATTTCCATTAACTGTGAAACCTCTGTCACATTAAGAAGCAAGCATTGTGTCACTGAACTAAACTCATGTTCACATCTGTCAGTGTCCAAAATTGTCTCCATACCATCATCCTCAGTAGGTGCTGCAGTGAAAGTGTTTGCCACATTTCCAGTTTACTTTGGACATAGGATGGATGAAACAGCAAATCCTGGCTTCCTTCACAATGATTTTCGGGTGCTGTGCAATCTCTTGGCTTTTCTAGAAAGCTGCTGGGTTCAGCACTTTAGTTACATGCTCTGATTGACATTTACTGAAATGATTCCTGGTGTAACTTTTCTCTGATTGGAAATGTCTTTGAAGCCAGTCAGCTTTGGAACTTTATTTAAGCTCAGTTTTTTTTTCCTCAGTGCTGTACCTGGCCTTTGTTTCAGCCCATTGCTCTCCAGTCCTTCGTAGGGCAGATGATCCGTAGAGCACCAGTTGCATTAAAACACCTTAAAGCTGTGGTTTGGGTTTCTACTCTTTATTCCTGCTCCTGCCCACTCTCCTTGCTTTCAGATAATTTAAGGATTGTGCATGTTTGGGCTGTGCTTTGTTTCTGATGTGCTAATGATTCTGGCGTTTCTAACCAAAAAATAGTCACATCTTTCCTGCGAGGGCTGAAGGAGAGGTTTAACACGTACAGCAACTGTACCAATGTACTTCAGACATTTGCTTTTAAAATTAATTGTTCTTGTCTTTCAGTCGTGTTTTAATTTTTGAATTAAGGATTACCTGCTTGGCTAATTAATTTTTCTGATGACTTTTGCTTGCGAGTGTTAATTCCACAACAGCAATTCCTTGTAACAGCTGAAGTCTTTTTCCACAATGAAGTTAAGTAAATAGAAAGTTGACATTTTCAAATTGCAATCAAGGTACTTGCATTAGTTTTTGGTAATGGTTGGAGAATTACTTCAGGAAAAATATTTTTTTCACACAACTCTTCACATGCTCCTTTCAGCTCCCTAGAATCTGAAGATTTGGCTGTTCATTTGTATCCAGGAGCAGTTACTATTCAAGGTGTTCTCAGGAGGAAGACTTTGTTGAAAGAAGGCAAAAAACCTACAGTAAGATATATTTTTTTAATGAATTAATTTTCTCACCTTCTTCCTGTGCCCAGTTATAAATACAGTAAAATGGCCATTGGGCAACTAGTTCAAGTGTCTGAGATCTCCTCTGCCTTGCTGATTAAGATTTAGGGTCATTGCCAGAGTTTCCATTCTTCTGTTTGGTGCATTTATTCAGTTTGTAAGGTTATACACAATCTAGGAAGTAGAAGAGAAAAGGATGCTGCATAAAATTTTCAACAATTACTGATGACTTTAAAATGGAGAGAAACATGTTTTGTCTTCCTTAACAGTAGGTAAATCCCAGCAATCTATCAATAGATGATAACCCTTAAGATTTGCAAATACTTGATGATAAATTTTAAACCAAAATACATGTTCCGGACAATGGGGGATACCTTATGGCAGCACCTAAGATGGAAAAGGAAAGGAACTCTGCGTCCCCCAAGTGTTCTGTAGGAATTGCAGGAAGTATAGAGCAAGATGCAGAACATTTTTCTCAGATTAGAGAGGAAAGGCACTTGTTATTTCTGCTTTCTGGAGTTTTCATGCATTCATAAGCCTGCATGAATAACAAACAGCAGCTTTGGAAACATGGCTGATGCTTGGCTGGACAGTCAGTGCTCTCATGTTCTTGCAGGATGGTGCCCCCTCTTTCACAGCTCAGTGTTATGAAGCATTTCACTTATCCATTGCTCCTTTGGGTGTGTTTGTTTGTAGTTGTTTTTTATTATTTTCTCTCCAGGTAGCATCTTGGACGAAATACTGGGTAGCACTGTGTGGAACCCAACTCTTCTACTACGCTGCAAAATCCCTGAAGGCTACAGAGAGAAAACATGTATGTAAACCAGGCATGTTCCAGTATCACCTGCCAAAACTAAAATGTGATTTCCTGATGTAAGCACTGAGAGTAGCTCAGGCCTTGCCTGATTTCTAGTCAGCACTATCCTGTCTCCCAGTCAGTCAGTCACCTCATACGGATAAACCCCAGGGAAATATCGTATACATTTGTATGCTACACCAAGAACATCTGCTTTGCATCTGCCATGTGTCTCTGCTGGCCTTTTAGGAAAGGAGCTGTGTCGTTGGTCTGGCCATTCTCTAAGGCAGAAGTTTTGTCTTTGGATGATTTGAGTCTTGCAGCAGTTTAAGTCCAGACTTAAAGCACTGATGAGGAAAATTTGAGCCATCACAAGCAAGATACAACAATTAAACATGTACTAATTTCAGCTATATGGTAAAATTAGACCATTTTTCTTTATAATCCTGCAATCCATTAACTGCAGTGGAGTACCAAACACTTCATCTGCTCAGCAGAGAGCTGTGATGTCACATGATGCTGGGGTTCCTTTTATTTGCTGCAGCTTGGTCTGAAAGAAGCTGGGAATGCTTTGCTTACGTGGGGAAGGAGCAAGAGGATTTTCTGTACCCATCTCACAGATGGTAAAATATACATTGTTCCTGTTTGATGTCCCTGGTTAATTGTAATGCTTCTCTTAAGAAACTGGGTCAAATCTGAGATACTTGAATCTGAGTTCATTCACTACTCAGAAACATTCCTTGGTTGCCTTGGCAGGTGTTTCAGGTTAATTTATGACAACTGTCACTGTAGAACATTTGCTTTGCATAGAGCTTACGGAATTTTACAAACTGAGTTGTGCTTTTGGAATCCTTTAAAGGGGGCTTTCTCTTTGGTACAAAATACTGTTTTCTTATCCTAACATCATTATGTGCAGAGGGTAGAGACTTGAAGCTTAACATTTCTGGTTCTCAGGCTCCTGGATATTTGAAGCTCCTGTGTGGAAAGTTTGTGTATAAAGTTCTCTTAATCTAAGAGATTATTTCCTACTTCCATTTAGAAGTTCATTAGGAAACAATATTCTAATGCTCAAAGCAGCTAATAAAAACTAATTATTTTCAGAATTATTTATGTGTTTCTTGGCCATCCACCCCTACTAGCTTTGCTTAGGTAAGATTGAAACTGATCCTACCTAATTTGTCTAGCCCAGGCTAAAGGTTTGTTAGCCAATCCTTCTCTCTTCTGGGTGTCTTGGGAGAAGTGTGTGTGTTTGGATGCATTTGTTTCTGGGTTCAATGAAAATTTTAGAGAAGGATTCCACCTCATTAAAAGGAAAGAGCAGATTTGTAGGCTATTATGAGTAGAAATGCAAAGAATTGGAAAAAAAAAAGAAGGAACCAGGAGAGAACTAGTGTTGGCATTATGTCACTCACAGCTAGTTGCCTGTTTTTTCTGGAAACACTGAGAAATGGAAAAGAAATTTTTGTGGTAATGTCAGACTTTGTGTTCCTGTTACTGCTGTGATTCCTTCAGGCTTTGTGCCAAAATTGCATTTTGTTTTCTTTTAGGAATAGAATGTGTATTTGTAAGTCTCCCTGGTTCACTGTTCTTTACAAAATTATGGAGGACTTTACCAGACTTGTGTCTATTCATTCAGAAGCTTTTTCACTGTTCTGTGCTGGCATTTTAAAACAATCAAAATTGCACGCAGGTTTAGAGAACTTGAAAAAGTGACTTAGCAAGGAGTTAAATTGATTGGAAATTAAGTGCGTGGAATTCACATTTGTTTACGCATTTCCTTCAGAATAACAATTTCAATAATTTAAGTAGTCTTGCCCTTTCTTTAGCAAAACTAAATGAAGGAAAATGTGAATAGTCTGCTACCTGATCCTTCAGAGTCTCTGTTCCTGCAAAAGCCTTTACTTGGCCTAGAAATAACAGTCACATCCATTTAGAATGTTCTTTCAGAGATTATATTCTAAACCCCTTGAATTGATTTCTGATGTTCCCCAAGTCACCGATACATTGTGACACCTACAGTATCTAAACTGCTGGTGAACAGAGGCTTAAGGAGCCAAAATCTGTCTCACATGCTTGTGTGCTTGTGTTTCTTTGTCCAAGGATGTTCCAGCAAACCAGTGAGGAAGTTTGTGGAGAGAGATGAGGTGGTGTTGGAGTCCAGGGTGCTTCCAGGATTTCCCATTAGAACCCCACCAGCCTTGTGGCTTGCAGATACTGAGAGGAGTTTGAGCAAGGAAATTCCCAGGAAAAGGAGGAAGAGGAGTCACAGTTAAAAGCAGTGACTGCTGAAGAACATGTATTTCTTTTTAATAGTTGGCTCTACGAAGTTGGACTGAACTGTCCAGCACAACCTTGGATTTGGCTGTACACAGCTCATGTCTTGCTTTCAGCTTTTTAGGACAGTAAACAGGCTCTGTTCTGTTTGTGGATGCCAAGCCTTTTGTGCAGCTCAGTGTCTGATTTGGTTTTCCAGGTGCAGTCAAGGTTAATACATTGTAATAACTGTTTACTACAGTTTGGGTTGTCTTTTATTTAAACAAATAGTTTGCAGTGTTATTTGTTTAAATACTTATTTAAACAAATAGTCACAGCAAACCTCTGCTTCAGAGGTTATTATAACACAGAGCATGACCTTTATGTAGAAATTAGGGTGGAAAACCTGGTAACTGCTGTTGGGGTCAAGGGATTGGTTGAGGGATTCCAGTTTATGAAATAGGCTAATAATAGGTGGTCAGTAACTTGTTCAGCTGCTCTGCCTATGTTTTACTTTGAGCCTGGCTGTTGATGGCTTGGGTTTCCATCCATTTCACTGCAGAGTTATCATACAGAGCCTCAGCTTTGGTTCTGGAGTCTGTGGAGATGACTTGTCAAGGGTCATGCTTCAGTTCACATTTGGTTGCATTTTCAGAAGAAGTTAATCAGGAGAGAATGAACTACAGATGGTCAATCATCCGTAGATAGCTAGAGGATGAGTAAATGCTGCAGATACTTTCCAGTGATATTCCCAAGAGGTCCACTCTGCAAAATGAAGAGATCCAAGGCTAGATTTAGGCTTCGGGTTTTTTTACTGCCCAGATAAAAAGGATGATGCCATCTACTTTGAACAGGTTTCTTTTTCAAAGATTGATACATTGAAGATTTACCTCAGCAAAATATTCCAAGCATCTTCTGGAGCCATTTAAACATCTGTCTTTTCTGCTTCCTTTCTCAAGCCCTCTGTGACATGGAAAGGAACGCTGGCAACAAAAGAGTCAGTCTGCTATATAAAGTTTCCTGGCTGGAGCTCTCATGCTGAACGTGTCTTGATTACAGGCATGCTTTTGACCATTCTGCTGCTGCAATTGCTCCAGGCAGCTTGGAATGCACCGACACTCAAAGCTCTTCCAGGCTTATAATAGCCAGCCTCTTTGGAAAATTACCTCATAAAAATCCCAGAGTAATTTCAGCAAAAGGGGCAAGAAATCCTCTCTTTTTTAGACACAGACAAGCCAGCTCTTCTCCTGCCTGTGGTCAAAGGCCAAGGAATGCATCCAGTATTGTGTGCTGCATCTCCTAAGAGTAGCAGCATGAAATGAGCATTGAGTGTAAATAGTGAACAGGTTTCATTTATTACTACAGTAATGGAGAACTATCTGTAAATAAGCATGTGAACCTGAGAGCCCAGAGATGTAGTACAGCACAATCTGACAGGAATGTGTGCACAATAGTTTTATCTCATGTGCTGAAATGGAACTCCCAGAGAAGCCTCTGTGAAAACTGGAGCATTTGTGCACATTTAGAAAAGGGCAACAGTAAGAATGGCCCCTTGAACTTAGACCTAAAATAAGCACTCTGAAAAATGTGAAGACACTTTACAGTGATTTGGCTGAGAGCCTTGCCAACTTCTGTGACAACATAGCACGCACCAGAGATTTTTCTGTGTTTGTGGGTACTTGGAAACAACAGAGATTTTATATGCTTCATGCTTGAGCACAAACTCTGGTTAGTTCTAAGCCTTCCAGTGCATGCTATAATCAAAGTTAGATTGATTTATTTGTGATCTAGAAAACTTGGTACTTGGGGCTCAGGCACTTTCACTGAAATACCTTGATGAAGAATGCTGTCATTCTGGGAAGGACGTTCAAGCACCAGGAAAAATATTTGAGTATTATGAAGCGGGAGATGCGGAGGAGGAGATTTGTAGGTGCCAAAATGTTGGAGTGGAAAGTCTGTTCACAGATTAATTCAGAGTTTTTGATTCAAAGATTTACTTTTAAAAGCCTTTGAGCTCAGAACAACAACAGCAAAAATCAATTATGGGAAGCCTAGTGCCAGAGCTGTGCAGTTTTCCATGTGTATAATAAGAGTCATTCCAGTGGCCTATATTACAGAAAGCAAATAGGAACCAGGAACATTAAATTACAATGAAGCTTTCATTCCCTTCATGTTAACAAAGCAGACTTGCTGTTAGCAAGACTCTGTGCATCAGCAGAGAATGAGCTGCCCTGGGGGACTGTGTAAACATGGAACACAAATCCAGCTGAGCACAGGGATGGAAGGCTGACATGTGTTTCAAGTGATGACGGATTGATGCTGGCAGGAAACACTTTCCTTGTGTGGAGCTTTTCATTTTATGGAGAAAGCCCCATGGTTAACTGATGGGTTTGAGTGAAAAGAAAAGGCAAGGAGCTCTAGCAGTTTGGATTGCATGGCAGTGTCACATATTGGATACTTGTTGGGATATACAGCTAAAATAAGCCCCATGTGTTGTTTCCATGAAACTCTAGAAATAAGTGTTGTTCAAGCAGTACATTTTGCTTTGTAATCCATCAAAACTGCTTTGTGACTCAAATTTCCATCTTTGTGAAAAGGACTTATTAATGCTTGAGGACTACTTGGAAGTTTGCATTTTGCAGATCTCTTTTAAGTGTTGTGTCATCATACTTTTTGAGGCAGCGTTGTCAGTGAACCCATAACAAATTCTTTATATACACTTCCTTTTTTCTAAAGGACTCATGAGCTATTTCCATTATTCCCTCTCGTTGTCTTTATTACTTCTTTCCGATAAAATGTCTTAATTTTCACTACAGACTAACATTACTTACTGCCTCCTCAAAGAAATTTGTGTTTGAAGAGGAATTACAGCCCTCACTGTAATGAAATGTAGTTTGTTAGAGCTTTGTAATTTATCTCCTCTTTTGAGGCTTTACCACATCTGTGCACCTCTGTGAGTTACGTAACTTTAGTGTGTCTATACAGAGAGCCTGGACTCAAACTATTTTGAACTTGGTTTAAATGCTTTTGCTTTCAGCTTCTGGTCTAACATTTGTTCATTCCAAGTTCTAATGTATTTTAAACCAGGGTTTAAAATGTAGCCAGTTGCACAAGTCCCAGACAGATAAACTTACCTGGACAGTGGCTTCACACTGACAAAAGACATGGTTAGATGGGATATTAGGAAGAAATTCCTCCCTGTGAGAGAGGTAAAGCCCTGGCACAGAATTCCCAGAGAAGCTGTGGCTGCCCCATCTCTGGAAGTGTTCAAGGCCAGACTGGATGGGGCTTGGAGCAGCCTGATCTAGAGGAAGGTATCCCTGCCAGTGGCAGAGGGATTGAATGAGATGATCTTTAATGTCCCTTCCAACCCAAAACATTCTGTGATTTCATGGTGATTCTGTGACCTTCCAGGTCTTCAGTTAATCTCTGGCATGGATTAGAATAACTGAAATTAGACTTGCAGTGGAATTTTATTTATAAAGCAACTGTATTCCCATACAGAGAACATTCTTATAAACTCTTACTTTGCTCACGATACTTTCAAACTTATTGCCAGTAACTCTTTCCTTGGTTGAACCAGAGTTCCATGATTGTAATACTAAAGCAATAGTTCTAAAATGAAGCAAAAATAACTTGATGTTTAATGTTGTGCATCTGCCTTGTGGCATTAGCATGAAGAATAAAAGTATTCTAGAATTATAGATTAATTTTAATTACTTAAAGCCAAAACAATCTCAAGGATGTTTTATTGTTTCCAATAATGTAATTAAAGAGAGATCAAAATTGCTGTGCTGATAAAGAGATTGGAAAAGGGATTCACAGGATAGGAGGAAGATGCATCTGATGAGGATGAGCATATTCCAGAATTAGACTTTCTGAGAACTAAAGCACTGCAGAGTATGAGAGTGCAGGGATTGATGGAGAAGTCTCTGTTGGACCCAAGAACATGGGAAGATGAGACCTGGCAGCTGAAGATGTGAGAGGAACTGAATGAATGAGGAGCTGGGCTGTGGATGGGGCTGCCTGAGCAAGCAAGAAGTGAATTGGGTGGGTCTACTAACAGGTAAAAAAGGAGGCCAAGGAGAAGGGAAGCTTATGGCTTGGAGATAAATTGGATTGAATGGGTGAGTAGAGCCTAGAACTGAGAGAAGCATGAGAAGGAGAAAATAATACTGTGACCAGGTGAATGAAATACAGTGGGTCAAGGAGCTGTCAGGAGAGGGACTCGTGTAGCAGACAAGTGTTGTGCTTGGGCCTAAGTTACCTGTCAATCCATGAGTAACACCTGGAACAGGAAAACGCCATCATTTTCAACATCTTGTTGATAAATGAGCATGACTGCCCTTTTCTGGGCATTTGTTTATTGAATTTACATCCTCACTTGAATCATTTATTTCATCATGTCGTCATATTTAATTACACAGTTGTGTTATCTTGTCCCCAGGACTCATGTCATGTGTAATTACAGAGTACTATAGCAATTACTGCATGCTAACTGTGAATAGTTATAACACAGGCAAATTCAAGTTTTGAACAGTGGAGGGAATACTTTTGCACTTACTAACACACTTTGAGCTATACTGTACATTCAAATATGCACTAATGTGGTGGGAATGCTCCTGTAATCATGCAGTGCAGATTAGATGTCAAACAGTCCTTTACAGATTGTGAAATTCCTTTTCATTTGTTTTGAATACCAATCATTGTCTTAAATTCTGTTTTCACTAATTTCATACAGTCTTTTAATTTTCTTAAATTTGCTTCGTTTGAAGTTAGCCAGTCTTTAACAGTGGCACTGAGAGGAGCTGCCCTGCTGGGTACTTGTTCTGTGCAGATCTCCTGTTTTAATTCCAGTTCAAATCTTGTTTGTATTTCCAGTTCAAATCCACGCCAAGTAAGAGCGTCTCAGTGGTGGGCTGGATGGTGATGATGGCAGATGACCCTGAGCATCCAGATCTCTTCTTATTGACTGATTCTGAGAAGGGTAAGCAATGCACTGATTCCCAGAATAAACATTTTCTTTGCTGAGCTCATTTGTCAGCAACTAAACGAGCAAGTGAAAGGTGACATCCTTCCAATTTCAGCTGCTCTCCAACATGTCATCTTTGCCTTTGGAATGCTATTGGAACAATAACCCATGGAGAATCCTTAGAGTCTTCCTTAGTTTGTAAGAACTCTCCAAACTCTTAGCAACCCCAGATGTGATTTTAATTGGAACTATTCATCTGTAGTCTTTTAAACCATATTTAGAGCACTTAGAGGCATTTTCACATGTGTGAAATATAACTAACAACAAAAAAAGATTCAGCTAACACTAGGTGGTTGATCAGTCCCTTCTCTCCAAATGAAAACCAAAACCCAAACCATCTGTTCAAATGTAGTGCTATTACCAGGAAAAAGCTCTCAGAGATCTTGATTGTTACATGGAGAAGCCTGTGGATGTTCATTCCTCCAACACAGTGCCTGCTTTCAGTTAAAACTCTGAAGAAAACGTTGCTTTTCCATTGCACTTCAAATTGTGCAGAAAGAACATTGTTAGAAGGTCTGATAAAACCTGATATTATAGAAGTTCTGATAAAATGAGCTTAAAATCATTTATTACTTTGTCTGCTTCAAGTCTTAATACATTCTGTTTCCAAACATCTCTCCTAGCACCACTGGTATAAGGCATAAATTGTGAGTGCTTGTCAGCTTAAACTCTGCAACAGCAATCTGAAATGTTTTTGTAACACTTGACCTTGCTGAACCCAAACAAGCACTGTGTAACTCCAGCCACTGAAAATACTGGTCTGAAATGTATCAATACATTTAGGAGTGATTTTCAATATTTTCAGATGCAGCTTTCCAGGGTGCATTTCAGTGGTATCTTGCACTTAATTTAAAAAAAAAAAAAAAGATATTATAAACAAATTGCAGTGAACAAAACTACTTTTGTTTTGAGGAATGTTTTGTTCTTTCCTAGTTGACACAGGCATTAGCTGAAATCTAGAATGCTGGAAAGGAAGAGAGGCAAGCTGAAACTCCTCTTCAAAAATAGGTTAAGCAATTGCACCTACTCCAGACAAAGTGTCAAGTTATATGGGCCATCTATTAGTAAATCTTCTCATGATATTTCTGTTTAGAGGTACATGAATATGGGTAGGATTTAAGTGTTTAAAAAGGAGCACTGTTTATGTTTCTTCATCGGTTTTTTTCCCTCTTTCTTAGGAAATTCATATAAATTTCAAGCTGGAAACAGAATGAACGCAATGCTCTGGTTTAAACACCTGAGTGCTGCCTGCCAAAGCAACAGACAACAGGTGAGAGCAAGACAGTGGAAAGGAATGAGCTTTAAAAAGCTCAGAACTGATGGATCTTCGAGCTGACCAAGGTGTTATTGAGAGCTTTGTGTGTTCCCTGACCAGCCTCTCCACCCTTTCACGTGCTGATTGATTGGCCTTGGATTTTCTGTTTGGCATTTTGCAAACAAGTCCTTAGAGTTTCTGGGGTAATCAAGAAAGATTTGGGGCTACCTTGTGGCTAATTTAAAGCAACTGGAGAAATGCAATGAATGCTCTAAAATATCTGCCTGAGTGGCAGCATTTTTGTCTTGCCCGTTTGAAAAAGGCGATTGCACAATTACATAAAAAAGCTGTAAACTGCAGCATTCAATATCAATTCCAGAGAACTCTCCTGAAGTGCCTTTTTTGAGGTCATGGACATACATATTTTCTCCTCTGTATGCATTTTGTATTCCTAAAATGTATAGAAAGTAATTGAGTCCTTGGTACATTTTCCAGTTTGAAAGCAAAAGTAGCATTTTCCATGGATCAAAAAGGAAGATAAGACTGCTCCAACCCTTATTAAATGCTGTTCTTGTATAAATTCTTACTGACCTTTTTCATCAGCAAAATCCTTTGTAAGTTACTTTGTCTCCCTGAACTCTTCCTTCTCTTAGCACATTTGTTTATGGAGTTCCCAGAGCAGAAATCCTACTGAATTTCAAGGGGAAACAAAAAGGCTTTTCCAGCTCCTTCTGTGCTTTCTTGTTCTATTCTGCCTCTGAGAGAGATCTTAAGAAGTAAGGAGGGTTGCAGAAGCTCCTGTGAAGGTATTTGAGATAGTGTAAAGGAGAGAAATTGTGTTCCTGGCTGGAGAAAGTGGCAATAGTAGCAAATAGTGGCAAAGAGTTTGCAAGTAAGTAGTGAAAAACTGTCCTCTGAAGACAGCTCTGGTCCAGTAAGGGTTGGCAATACTGTTTATTACTGTTAACACTGTAACTGCTTTAGAAAAATTGGATGTTTAAATGTGTTTTCAATGGAATATAAACACCTAGTCTGTTTAATAGTAATAGCTGAATAATAGTAAGAACTATTTTGATAGATACCATTTGTGACCTTCCTGGTGCAGCTGTAGCCCAGTTGAGCATTCTTTCTTCTACGGGTAAATGGTAAATGCAAAGCAAGAGATGCTTGATTCATACCCGACCAAAGTGACTATTTATTGACAGTCATGAGGAATGTGGTGGCCCTTTAATAACCTGACTAAATGAGAGATGTTGCTGTCAGACAGATTCCTGATGGACAGAAAATGGGGGTATAAACGAATGTATTGCAAACGTTAGCTGTAATCTTCATGGAAGGGAGTGATATGTGCAGCAGGCATTCAGATTTGCTGTGGGAAAACAAGTGTTTATGCCTCATTTTTTAAAATTAATCCTGAAAAGACCACGTCAATCACTGATCTGTGTGCCCAGAAGTTTTTAGCTGGGGCTCAGGTGAGAGGGTTTTCCTTGTTTAGCAGAGCTGGGATTTATAATGTTAAGGTTGTTCTGCTGACAACTTAAATCTTAAATGTCATCAAAATTAGGAAGTTCTACAGCCATATAAGAAAATTATAAACCTCACAGCAGTTCGATATTTTTATTATACCTGGGGGTTCTACAGCTTTAAGTATATTTTTGCTGTTGCATTCCTTTTCCCCTTTTTTAAAGACAGAATGATGTGCATTTCATAAAGGTGTCTGGTCTGTGAAATAGTTGAATGCAAGTAGCTACTACCTGAAGTAAATTCTTCTATCATTTATATTTTTGTTTTCAGGTCCCTGCCAACTTGATGACCTTTGAATAACAGACAAATTCAAAACAATAAAAAAGGACAATTTGAACCATCTCATAATTGAGAACAAGGTCCTGATGAAAAACGTGCCAGCTGTATTCTGTGCCAGAACAGAACCTGTCAACTCGATCTCTGAACTCTGGAGCCCTGAACAAAACCACTAATGGTTGGGGAGTGGAGTCCCCCAAATTAAAAATGGAGTTGCAACATGAATTGCCATGGACCATGCTTCGTTATGTTCTCAGAACTGACCTGTGGAAACCACTGCCTTAAAGAGTGAAAGGAAAAACACATGAAACACCAAATAGTGTGTGTGAAACTTCTGGCGGTGCTGTGCTTGAGTTCAATAGATTGTAGCTAGTTTTGAGTTTCTTTTAACTTTATACTAATTTTAAAAATAACTCACCTTTTTAGGCATTCTTAAGGAAACAGGTAAACTGGTATTTAAGAGTTATATCAAAAGCTGTGTATGAGCCAGGTGCAAGGTACTACATGTTCTGGAGATGTTGTTTAGGCTATACCAGGAGTCCTGGAGGGGAGTTTGTCCCAGGCACACATAGCCTGGAGCAGTGTTATTCCTCTCAGACCTACAAGTGTAAGAAATGTAACACAACTGCAAGTTCAGAGCGGCACTGAGCTTGCAAATCTTGGTGTCCTGTGTGGGAGACAGACTCCCACAGTGGCACAGAGGCTGAGCCAAAAATGGGTTTAGTACGTTTTGACCTAATTCCTGGGTAAAAACACGTGGTTTGGGCAGTCGGGGGGGTGTGTATGAGACAAAACTGAGAGCACTGTTGGGTCAGAACTGAGTGGTTTTGTCCCATTTGTTTCTGTGCCTGTGGCTCTTCCACACAGGAAAGCTGAATGGTGACAAAACACCAACACCTGGGTACAGCTCACTGACATGTTTGACTTTGGGTATCTGCTAATTATCAGTTAGGGACCACTGTTAGTGTGCGGTGTTTCATAATATCACTTCAGATGGACATTTTAAAAAGATAGAGGCACAATTTCAAGCTTTCATGTTCTCATTTGGCAATAATTGATTTTAGTATCTGTCTTGGTCAAAGTAGTTGACGTTGTGTGGTGTTGATAACATGGCCTAAAGCAGACCTTACATACAGAAGCTCTTTTGATCTTCAGGCAATTAACTGATTTATTAGAAGGTAGGATAACCTAAGGAGAGAAAAGGTGTGGGGCCATCAAAATTCCATCCTTGACAGAAATCATTCTTGGTCACTGAAATTACTCACAGAGAAAAACATAATGGTTGTAAAAAAGGGAGCTGTGCTTTATGTGTGTGTTTGATGCTTAAGACTTTGATTCTTGCTTTATTGGTGTTTCCTTGACGTCACCTAATTTCCTGGATGATTGGTCTTTCTTTAATCTTCAAAAATATGATCTTTGTAAAGCAAGGAAACATTGTCCAAAATATGACTCTGATATTGGAACTTTGAAGTCTGTGAAAAAGTAGTAATTGTTCCATTGACATTGTGGTTTAGTGACCGTAAATATGCTTGCAGATTCCACCATGAATTCTCCTTTTTAAACAGAAACAAGCTACCTACCAGTCTGTTTCAGAGTTCTCTGACTATCTAATAAAGGTTTCTACTAGCAGTTGTTAATTTGAAAATGTATAGTTTGTTTTTTGCATCTGAGTAGAAGCCTATAAATTCACATTTGAGGGATTTTTTTTTTTCCAGAGTCAAATTAATCCCGTAATGGAAATGATTTTTGATTTCTGGCAGGCAAAAGGAAGTATAATCCAATCTCACAGTAAACAAAACAAAACACAAAAACCCCAACCACTTGGTGATGTAAAGGGTAATAGGGTGGTTTATGTTTCCAAGAATTGTTCTGAATTGGCTCTTGGTAGAAAGACAAACAGTAGAAGGATGCTTCTGTTGGAATTACACCACAAGGACTGTGAGAATTTGGCTCCCCTTGCAGTTCTTTTGTTGCTTTTTTTTTTTTATTTGGGGAATGAACAGCCTGTTCTGAAGTCATGAATTTTGGGAAGGGGTTGCTTGTGCTGAATCCCTCTGCAATTCACACATCTCCCAAGTTTACCCTCCTTGGGTGCGTATTAAAGACAGCATCCTCACAGCCAGCAGTGTTACTTAGTAGACTTTGCACAACTTGAGTTTGGTTTTTTTCCGTTTTAAAACTTACTTAATGTGTGTTTCTTCTCAATGACTTAAGTGTTTGTTTGGGTTTGTTTTTTGTTTTTTTTTTTTTTACAATTTGTGCCCTTTTTTAAGCATTGTGGATAATAATAGCCTGTGGATTTTGAATTTTGAAATAAGCTATTCTAGGTTCATTGTAGCATAACTGTATCTGTTCTTTTGTTAGTGAAAGGAAACATGCAACTGGGAGCCACAGCCTGACAGCCCACAGCTTTGCTAAGGACAGAGCCAGGTCAGGACGTGTCATTTATTACTGGATTTTTGCATTTTTCCAGCTGTTTTGAGTTAGGTTTTTATGGTAGGAGGATGGTGGGGAAAACAATTCACAAATCATTCATTAATGAATTGTTGCTGTTACCAGCTTTCATTCTCCTTAGGCCTCCTACTCTTCCTTGTTTTCTGCCCTCAGATCTGCTGGGCTTTTGTGGGAGAGATTGAATATTGTGGGAGGAGTTTCTTGAAACGTGTAGCCAGAATAACTGGAGTGAGTAATGACAACACAGGAAGTATTTTTGGCACGTGTCACAGTGAGTAGTTCAATACTTTCCCATTGTTTATGGCCACGTAGTCCTACAGGGCAACACACAAACACTGACAATTCCTAGAGCTGGAGATAAGTGGTGCTCAGAAAGAGGTGCTGGGTTTGTTCCCTCAGGGAAAGCTGCCTCATGGAAAGTCTCAGACAAGTGAAATGGCACACTGTAAAGAATGTACTAATGCTTTTTTTTTTTTTTTTTTTAAGGAGTTTAAAAATTAAGTAACTGAAACTATTGCTGAGAGAACAAGGAGAGCAGTAAGCTTGTGCATCCAGACTGCTTCAGACAGTTGTCAGTTTCTCTTTGATTTTCATTTTTAATGTGTTGCTCTAATTATTTATCTTGCTAATTGCTGCTGAACCACTTCGGCTAGTATTTTTCACGTTATCCCTTAATATTTTGATTTTGAAACTAAAGATGCACCTTGCAATTCCTTGTTTTAATTGCATTAGAGCAAAAATTATTTAGAGTAGCTCTTGTAGCAAGACTTCAAATATGAAGCTTAATTGTCTCCTGACTGGTAACCAGCTTTTAGCTAAACTGAAAGTTTTGGGAAAGATTAAGCAACAGGGAATGTCTGGTTTATTAAATTGGTGCATTGCATTAAAAATATGTAATATTGCACTGCTTAGTGCTAGCTTTTATCTAATTAATCTGTGCTACTTTTGGTTAGCATTTTCAAACCTGACTTCTATTCAGTGTCCTTCAAAGGCAAATAATTTTTATAAGTTTTATTTTTTAAAAATTCTGGTAGTTTGAATAAACATAGCTCATCCCAGACACTTTTTCATTTTCAAATGTCTGTTTCATGCCAGGGGAGTATTGCTCAAGCTATTACGAATCATTAAGTATTTAGGTGCACATTATAGGCATTAAAACTACAAATGCTAAATGAAGTTACATAAATACTTAATGAATGAGCTTTAGCACCCAGCTTTAAAATCATGTTTAGAGAAGAATGCACATTGGAAAACATATTGGAAGCAAAAGGAAGCATAAAAAAAAACCCACAGCAGGGTTTTATTAGTTATCTACTCCTCACTAGAAGGAAATTAATCTAATTTCATGTTTCTTGCAACATCAGCCTCCCGTATTTGCATTTCTATGTTTTCAACACTAGTCCTCCTCTGTTAGTATGAGCCATAACACATGGTGACAGCAAATCCTCTCTCTCCCAGCAGAAGCAGTTGCAGGTTTTTGTGCTGCTGAGGCACATGAGAAGTAGGAGTCCCTTTGACAAAAGGCAAGTTGATCTTATGCTTTTGGTTAACTGTAACAAATCTTGTCCAAATCAAGGTAAAATGTGGGATGCTTTTTCTTCTGGCTCTGTCAGTGGCCTTTTTCTTCATTATTTGTCCTTTTTAACTTTTTGGTATTCTAACTCACCAACACTAGTACTTCTGACTTTATTCATGGCCAGCTCTTCGTGCTATCTGTTGCAGCATCAAAACCCCAAGACTGGTACTAAATCCAAACAGTGAATTGTCTGTTCTTCCTACAAGGAGACAGCTAGGAAAGTTTTGTTACTATTCTTTAATACTAGCTTGTTCTTTCATTTTTCTCTAAAAGCAGTTTGTGCAGAAGGTGGTTTGGCTTGGGAAAGTTGTATCAGAAGGATCTGTACGAATGGGTGTGGAATTCTTTCCTAGGGGTTATCCCTTCTTTTAAAAACCATCATTCTAATTTGTAGTGCATGAAGAGGGTGAGTGCTTGGATTTGAGGAGGACTTTTGTCAGTGCCTTATTACTAACTTGAAGACCAATTCCTTTATTTCAGTGGTGAGTCCCACCTGGGCAGACTTGCAGGCTGTGTCCTCAGTGTTCCAAGGGGTGACGTTCCTGACAGCCATTGCATTCCTGCAGCAGTCACTTGTTTTGGTCAGTGTAAAATAGCTGTGGCTTGAGTTGCTTTAGTATTATTTCTGTATTTGAATGACCTCTTTTTAGGAAAAATGCAGAGGGTTTTGGTAGCTTGGGCTTATTCAGCTTTTATCAGAAGTAGCTCAGAACTCTGAAGAAATAACTTATTTTTATTTTGATATGTCTCTTGAGTAGATTTAGTTGGGAGTGGGGGGGAGGGGAATGAAGAGCAAAGTCCAAGTCATGATCTAGACCACATGAGCTCAAGAGCTCACATTATTAGAAAGGAGCTTGCTTTTGTCTGTCCCACTTCGATGTAAACACTGAGCAGAGTTCTTAGGAGACGATTTCTCTTGCAAGCTTTTTGTTAATGTGAAATAAACACCACAGGAAAAAACTGTTTGGGGAAAGAGGAGGCTTGGATAAACCTTAGTCTTAATATCCCAGAATCTCAGCTTTGGATATTGTATTTCTAGTGCCACACTGTGTAGGGAGCACTGTCCTTCACTGAAACAACTGCTAGAGACTGCTTTAGCAGCAAAGGCTTCAGAAGCTTTGGAAAGGGAAATGAAAGAAAGAATGTGTTGTTCTTAAGCAAGTAAATATTTATTTTCCTGGAATACATCCTTATAAAAACACAGCAGTTTTACTATAGTCTTTTTATAAATTCAGATGTTGGAAGGATAATTTGAAAATTAATCTTGCACTTTCTAAAAATATTCAAAGAGAGCAGAAAGGCCGAAGGAGAAAATACAAATTACTTGGTGTAGCTCTGGCTGTTGCAGAACTGAACTGACAAGTTTTTCCAAGTTCCTGAGTTGCTAAGGAAGAGAAGGTGTATAAAATGTAATGAAATGCAAATTCCTGCAGATCATGGCACGGTTCTGGCTGGTAGCCTGGTCTTGCTCTTGAGTGACTAAAACCACCGTAAATACTCCGTTTCCTTTGTGTGTTTGATTTTTATTATTTCTCTTTATTCGGGTGGGTTCTGGCCTTCATGTGTATTTGCTGAAGTAATTTCTTACCATTCCAAAGCTGTTCACAGCTGAAACTGCAAAGCAGACAAGTAGTATAAATCTATGAAATGTTGAAATAAAGAGTTCTGGGGTGCCTGGTTTACTGGCATTTCTGGCTCCTTGTGTGCAGGAGTGTATCCATTCAAAGACTACTGTGCTGCAGTGGGAAAAGCACCAGGAAACATAGATGTGTTTTATAATAATCCTGTAAGGACCAACCATCACTGGAAGTGGGATCAAGGTGTCATGCAGTAAACACAAGCCATTTTTAATGTTCCCTGCTGGCGTGAGGGGTTCCAGGAAAAAGGGATTGCACTATGATCTCTCTGAGTGATGTGCAGTTTGCCTGTCCTCGAGCCTCTTCCTTCACCTTTTTTAATACTTTATTCTATGTGTGCGTGTGAAAATTGTGTGTTTGCATAAGCTAGTTTAAATTAATTTAAGAACAGGTTTCAAAAATCTTTCCTACTGAAATAAATGATTTAAAAGATGGCCTTGTGTCTGAAGTTTTAATTTCTCATTTCAAAAACTGCATCCAAACACCAGCTAGGTTTTGCAACGTGGAATTTGACTGTCTTTTGAAATGCTGGAATTTTAGTGGCATTTTTCAATGAAATGAAGCATGTAAAGACACTGTTGTCTGCTGGTGCAAAAGAAAGCTCAAGACTAGCAGGGAGATACAGTTCATTGAAGAGATATATGTCTGGTCTCAGAGAGCATTCTGTTAAATGATGTGGTTTTTCTCTCCTTGGTAGTTTATCAGATTTTTTTTTTTTCTGTTGTCTCTATACTTAAAGCTGTGGTAAATTTAAACTCACTGAAAGCAGTCATCAGGCAGATTGGCTCTTAAGGAGCAACTACATGGAAGACAAACTGAAAATGAAGAATGAATGAATAGCATGCAAAGCCTTGTATTTCCTTAGCTCTTTGTTTGGTATTGCTTCCCTATTCTCTGTGCCTTTGTAATGCTGTGAAGCCTTACTGATCATACAGCCCTGGGGAAAATGCCGTGGGGTCAGGCTGTGAAATGCTTTTTAGGGTGTGAGCCTTGGGTTCCTTAATGGAACCATTCATTTCAAAAGTATTTGCAAAGAGAGAAGGAATAAAATAGATTTTTGTAACCCCCTCATTTTTCTTATTTCTAGATAACTGAATTTGAGAAATGCTTCATGCTCAAGAGTGTCAAAAGAAACACAAATTTAATGAGATGGTGTCTTTTATTTTCTTTTTTTCTTTTTTTCTTTTTTTTTAACCTTCTGAAAGCTCTTTTCGTTGCAAACATTTTCAGATAAGCTGCTTTATTAACTCAAAAGCTGACTCCACATTCTGCAAGGTGGGAGGCACAGACAGAGCAAAGAGATTCTTGGTTCAGATCCTTCTTGGAAAACACTCTCTCTCCCCTGCTTGAACTGCATCTCTGTCCACAGCAAAGATTCCAGGTCTGGCTCTGTTAGCTCCATCGTTCAACTTCTGTCAGTCAGGTTCTTTCAGTATTCAAAGGCTGTAGCATCTCTGCTGAGCCTGATAGAAGTGGCTGGAGTGAGAGTTCTTTGGTATATTTTTTAATTTTATCTTTTTTCCAAGTCAAGGAGTGTGTCAAGGACTCCTTTTGCCCTTTTCCTTCTGTTCTTGTCTCTCAGGCTGCTGTTTGCAGGAGATGGCCTCCAAGTCCACAGAGTGAGAACAGAGGTGGGGGAAAAGCACCTGATCCCTTCCTTGCTTCCCAACTGGAATGATTTTCATTCCAAATATACTTCTGCTCTCTTTCTCCAGGTCTGTATGCTGAGTCCACCAACTGAATGTTCTTCTTTGATTTGAAAGAATTGAAATTGCCTTGGTTTTGTAACTTCATCTTTAGATTGCCTTTTTTGTTTTTTTCCTTTTGCATGGGAAGAAACCACAGTGCGGGGGGAAGGATTTACATCTGTGGGAAAAACAGAGAAACCAGACCACAGATGGATGATATAACCTAGCTGAAATATCTTTTTCTCTTCCTTTAATATTAGGTTTTGTAAGTGCGAATGTTAGGTAACAAAAATGTGAGTAGAAGACAGCCAGATGTAAACAGATGATACTGTTTTGGCATAACCTACATGCTTTGACAAAACAAAGCAGGGTTATGGTTTTTATATCAACAAATAAATTGAATACAGAAGATTGAATCCGTGCTTCTAACTTGTGAGTAATATTTTTTCTTAGTTTTATTAGGGTTTTGCTTTAATAGAGCATTAATTCTGGATAATATGTACGTACTTACATGGGTAATACTTACCTTTGCCTTATTCAGTTTCCCATTTTTAGTTCAACTTGGTACTTAAGGACAAAATGCAAATCCAAAATAAAACCTTCTGCTTGTCTCCCTGAGCTGGTACAGGAAACTTTTAGTTGCTGCTGTGCAAAACTTTATTGAATGTCTTTATCTTGCTGTGTAAGAGAAGTGGTTTTTCTACAATGTCTATAGTGTAATAGAGCATGTCAAGCGCCTGATGAATAATTCCAGTGTATAAGATGATGTTGTTTTAATTCTAAAACATTGGAAAGGGCATGCTCAAAGGAGACCTGCAAAGGGCAAAATAAAAGCTTTTTTTTTTTTCAGGTTAAAAAAGTGTGGGGTTTATGTGTATCAAAACATAAAGTGAGTCCAAGCCATTTATGATGCTGAAGAGAAACCTTGTACAAGAGCACAGCCAGCAGCAAAGTGCTAATCTATCTTTCATTTTCTTTTCAGGTAGGAAAATGGGTCACGTTCATTGTGGGAAAGGGATAAGGAGCTGAATTGTTCTAAGGTCAAATAATACAGCAGCTAAACATTTAACTAAAGCATTGCTTGTTGGAGTTGGCACAAGACAGCCAAGGGTAAACTGTGGCCTCTGTTTCTCACTACCTGACCCTTCAGATGTGCTGGAATGTTCCAGAGTGACTGGAATACTGAAACAGCTTGTGAGAAAGAGGGAGCCATTCCCTCAGACAGGAGGGAACATCAAACTGATGGTGGTGTGAGTAGCTTGGTAACATGTTATGATAGAACTGGGAAAAGCAAATGCAAACGCTGAGTTCTTGGTGCTGGAACAGAAGGATTCTCTTTAATGAGTATAAACATGAATCTGAGACTCACTCAAAGCAAGACAGTCAAAATGGGGTAATTGTGATTTATTATAATTGCTTGTTTTGGGGGTATTTGGTGTTGGCAAGCATTTTATCAACTTTGATTAGAATTACATATCCAGAATACTGTGTGTAGGAGGTGTCAAACCTCAGTCACTCACTCACCTCAGTAATCAGGTCCCCAGCAGTATTAAATTCTGTGGTGTTATACCAGTGCTGCTTTTGTTCTAATTCCCTGTCTGTGACACCTGTTATCAGAGGCTTCAGAGGGACAATACCACTGAGGTTCACTTCATGCCACGAGTGAACTTGTAGCCAGGTGAGGAAGTTCGGACTCCTGATGACCTCTGTGTATTGAAAGCTTAACAGTTTCATTTTCTCCATTTCTTTCAATAGGATAATGGCTTAATAGTGAAAATGTTTCTGCTAATCTTTTGGTTTCTTTGAAAAGAAGCTGTAAAATGATAAAGAGCAGAATGAATATGGTATGAAAACACCAACACAGAGCCAATGTGAAATATACCCCAGACTTTGTGTTAAATCTTGGCTCAAATCTTCTCAAAGACATCTGTATATTATTACTTTTAGGAGTTAAAGTAGTTCATATAATGTAGACACATAGGGTTCTTGCACACAATTTTGCATTTAATTTCATAGAATCCCAGAATGGTTTGGATTGGAAGGTACCTGAAAGGTCATCTCATTCCACCCCCTCTGCCATGGGCAGGGACACCTTCCACTATCCCAGGGTGCTCCAAGCCATGTCCAACCTGCCCTTGGACTTCCAAGGATCCAGGGGCAGCCACAGCTTCTCTGGGCACCCTGTGCCAGGGTCTCACCACCCTCACAAGGAAGAATTTCCTCCCAATATCCCATGTAAACCTTCCCTCTTACCCATTTGAAGCCATTCTCCCTTGTCCTGGCATTCCACACCCTTGTAAATAGTCTCTCTCCATCTGTCTTGTGGGCTCCCTTCAGGTTCTGAGGGACATTTGTGGGGTTCCTTCAGAGACCTTAATTGGAATGAAGAAACTATTTCAGGGTAGATGGCCATTTTGGTTATCTCTCTCCTAGCCTTTGTATATTGATATATTGTGCTTGCTACTCTGGTAGCTAATGAATATTTACTAAACAGCATCTTGCTTAAATCCTCTCTGTTGTGCTGCTCTTCCAGTCACATTTGTCCAAAGGAGAGCTGAAAAACTCAGTACCTCGTTGGTTATAAGGTTCCAGGGGAAGCTGTTCCTCAAGAATGTCCAGTTCAGAATATCATCAAGCAGTTCGTATGTTTGCTCTTCCCGTGGGGTTCACCCATCAGTCTGAGTGCCTTCAGAGGGGGAACTGGTGTCATCCTGTCCTTGTGCTGCAGATGGAGAAACTGAGGCATGGCAAAGTAGGAAATGCTGTGTTCAGTGTGCAGCACTAATAGTGCCAGGAGAATGATACCCAGTGCACTTTCCAATGGGTCATAAATGCATAAAATAATCCAGGAAGAAGTTGTCAGAGCACGCCTGCTCTGATGTTTGTAGCCAAAATCCATCAGCTACCCTGATTTAAATCACTTTTTGACACTGATGATGTGTGGAGGTAGAGCCCATCAGTGACCTTGCTGTGTGTCTCAGACAGTCAGCCCAAGAAAAATTCAGGGCAAGGTAAATCATTTAAATCCTGGTAGTACCAGGGCTGTAGGTGGATGTCTGTGGATGTGGAACCTCAGGGATTTTGTGAGGCTCTGTGCAGACAGAACCATCTCTTGCACTCAAAGAAGCTTAAAATATCAAAAAGAAAAGTAAATCTCTAGACAAAGCTCAGTGAGCAGAAGGGTTTCCAATAGCTCGTCAGTAATGCTCCCAAGGTTAATGATGCATTGGGATGACTGAGCCCACTGCTCCTGCTCAGTCTCCTGCCAGTCTCAGAAGGGGTAGCCCTGTGTTCCTCTTGCCATTCTGTCTGCATAAAAGTAGCCAGGGAAAATATGAGCAAAATAGTTTATTCAAATAAAACAGTAAGGAAAAATTATTTATTAGGTCCAAGTTTAAAAGGGAAAGTATGCAAAACTCTCAATTCACCTCCATATTCTGATCCTTTTCAAGAATAAAAAGAGGTCACAAATCCTGCGAGGCTTATACATTTATTATTTTCTCTAACTCAGTGCTTTGTGTTGCCATTTGATCCTTGAAGTGCTCCTTTTCCAGCACTGAATGTAAATGAGCAAATACAGAGTGTGTTTTTTTTCCCTCCTGCCATGCATGTAGCAAGAACTTCCAAAGGAGGCTTTTGGGATGCATCAGACTGGTTCACCTTGAGCTCATCCAGTCCTTTAGTTAAGCAAGAGTTCTTTAATATATTATTCTGCCTGTCACTTCTAGTTAGATAATGACATTGAATGCTCTGATAATACCAACCCAGCATTTGTTCCTTCGATGTCAAGGATATGCAATCAAAATGTAATAGGCAGTAAGATTAAAGTAAGAATATGCTGCTGGCAAGGAAATAACAAATTGGATTAAGTCAATGATGTTTTGAATATTGGTAAGTAGATGAATTTTAATTTCTCATGGTTCTTTAAAAGGGCAATTTAGGCACACAACACTTCATATTTTAAGGTTACGTTGCTGTTTTAAATCTACTTACTAATTCATTTTAGTATTTCAAAAATCTATTATTCCCACATTGTGAAACTTGAAGCTGCTCTTTTCAGCATATCCTGGAACGCCAGAAATGGAAAAGAAACATCTAAAGTAAGAGAATATTGTCACATGAGCAAATGTGTGTAATCTGGCTGTAGATAGGTTTGACACCATCAGAGAGGGCAAGCTTCTGTTACAGCTCCTCAAAGGAACAGTGGGGAGCAAACCCCTAAGTGTGGGGGTTTTGTGGGGCTTAATCAGGTCATGAAAGAAATGCCACTATTAGTTAGGTGTCTGCAATGCCACGAGGCACAGCTTGGCAATGTGAGAAGGCTTGTCTGGGCTGTGGTCTCTTATGAATAGTCTCAGACTGTTAAATATTGAAGCAAAACCAATCTTTTAAAGGTTATTTTTAAAAGAATGTATTACTGCCAAATACTGAGTCTGGTTGTACTGCAGGGTCAAAGTGGTGCAACTCTGAAACCTGCCTCTTACTGAGAGTAGCCCAGAGTTCCCTTTGGTTACACCTTCTGTCAAAATCTGAGTTTGCAAGATGAGAATTCACATTACAATATTGAACATCAAAGAATCTGAGGTTTCAAATACCTCTGAGCCTTTGCTTATCCTAATTTAAATCATGGGGGGGCTCAGTTACGCTGAAAATAAATTCAGCTGATAAGGTTTCTCCAAAGCTGGACTCTGATTGCTTTGTTGGTATTAAAGGTTAATCAGAACAATGGAAACCAGATATTTTATACTATTAATTTTGTATAATTAGTTACAAGGTACAGAAAAATGCTCTTCTAATTTTCCCTAGAAGATCAGGCTGAAGATTTGAAGTCGTAACACATTTCTTGTGGTAACCCAAATTGAAGTCATGTGAATCGAGAACTTTAAGGGTTCCATTAGTACACATGGAAAGTGGGATTGGATCTGTAGAAGTATTGACAGTATGTCCTGTTCCTGTATTACTTTTTAAATTAAAAATTAAACAAAGCTTTCAAGTGGTTTACAGTTAGTTGACAGTGCCAACACTTTAATTTCCATTAAACTGAGCTGCCACGCTCTTCATTTTAAATGGAAATAGTATTTTGCTGGTGTGACTAGTGAGCTTTTTTCCCTTCTGCCACTAAAATATGTTTGTATTAGAGTGATTTTTGACAGGAAATCCCTGTGAATATGTTTGTTCTGGTAATCTGCTGCTGCTTGAGATTAAAATTGCTATACTAGTCAACTTGTGGGAGGATAAAACTTCTTTATTTCTGTCAGCTTCAATCCAGTGTATGTTGCTAGATATTGGAATAAATGTGGTTAGTTTCTGCTTTGGAAGCCTGGTTTAGGAAGAGGTGTCTCATCCCAGTGCACAAAAGCTGTTTCTCATTTTGTTATGGGTTTTTTTTTTTAAAGCAATATCTATCTTTTCTGCTGAAATCTGTCCAATAATAGATGCTCATAAACAAATTTGGGAAATCCTCACTAGTGCCTAAGACTTGTGCTTCTCTCTTTCCTTCCCAGCCCTCAAGGAAGTCACCCAGCTGTGCCAGGCTTCCCTCAGGGCTGCTTTTGGGGATCCCTCTGGTTGTTGTCTCCCAGCCTCTTCAAAACCTGTCCCTTCTGTCTGCTCCACAGCAGCTTTTTAGGCAGAGCCTGTCCAGGCATCCAGAGAACAGAAAAAAGTCCATTTTTTTTTGTTCCCATGAGAATTAACAGCTTCATCAGCGCGCAGCAGTCTCAGTAGGACCATTGTTACCTGTGTTTTCCAGCATTGTAAGAAATATTACTGATCCTACATGGGAAAAAATAATCAAATTTAGCTAATGTGGAGCACTTAGCTGATCTTAGCACTCTCAGACTCCTGAGAATCTGATACTTGAGTACATGATGATTTTTATTTTTCCTTGATACAGATTTCATCCAAAAGAGATTGCTAAATGCTTTCTGGATCATACAGAAAAAGAGAAATAGTTTCTGGCATCTACTGGATCAGCCAACAATAAGCAACCCATTTACCCAACTCATAAAATACAGAACCTTACTTTCTTAGGACAACATGAAACAAAAACCCCTATCCAGTTTAACCTGCTGCTTACCAAGTTTGCTTCTCTTCTTACAAAAATGGCCAGTGGGTTTTTAGTTACTTCAGTGGACCTGACTTAATTATTCGTGTTTCTAGTGGATGGCAGTGGTGCCTGTGGTGTGTATATCCACACTGACTTTGTGTCACTGATTTAGGAGGCACCTCACTAGCAAAGTGTTTGGAGAAGCAGGACATCTGTGAGAAAATCTCCCCTGACTGGAGGGGCTGCAAAGAACGAGCTCCAGAAATGTGTTTTCATAAAAGCCACTTGGAGTGTGTGTCTGAGTTGGTGTAGGATTAAAACTCACCCACGCTTTTTCTAGAGCTGTCCTTCTGTAGCAGATGGCAAAATTACCTCCTTCCTTTTTAATTTGAACCCTAGGAAAAAGTAGTGACGTACTTCCAAGTGGGGCTTGTGCCAGTGAGGCACAGCTTTGGTGGGATCTGCTAGCTCTTCTCCCGGGAAGGTTTGCTTTTTGCCTTCTGTTTGAGCAGCAGTTCTCTCCCACTGGGAGTTCTTGGGGACCCAGCACAGTTTGCCACGTGTGGGGGTGTAGCTGGGCCAGGGCACAGGGTGGGCTGTGATAGTGAAGACCCTGAAAGCCCAGGCCAAACACTTCTGTCTTGTTATTATCTTTTCCTGAAAAAGAAAACAAGACTTTCTTCGTGCTCTTTTCCTTCTTGTCGTCTTTTTTTTTTTTTTTTTTAGAGGCTGGTTTGGTGATGTTGTAATCATTTCAGATTGACACAATTAAGCAAAATTCCACTTCAGATTGCTGGTGATCCCCCCTCTGTTTTATATTAACACTGAGAATTTGTCTGGTCGAGAGAGGTTTTTTTCTTCTTTTTTTTTTTTTTCCTCTCCTGCCTGAGATTGTTCAAGAAATGTTGAACAGAGTGCTTAATGATTTCCAGGGCTTTCTCTTGACATTTTAGTTTTGGAGAATGAGTGATGCCTCCACTGGGGACTTCCCTGGCAGATCCATGTCTGAACAGCCAGGGCTGGCTTCCAAGAACATTAAATTCCAGCTGCTTTTCCATCCAAGGCAAGGTTAGTTTAGTATCCCCCTTCCTCCTGTGTCTTTACAGCAGGAGATATTCTAGCCAATGTATTAGTCATGTTTCTGAGCCTCCCTGCTGCTTGATTTATGCAAAAAGGACTGGGGAGAGAGATTCCAGAGCTGTGGGCTGAGTGTGGAGTCCCTGCAGGTGTGCAATGGGGTGGGATGGCTGGGCTGGGCTGCTCCTTCCTACACACACACAGAGCTGGGTTTGTGCCCTGCACACTCAGACACACCAACAGGCACTGCCACTGCCATCCCACTCGTGGGGGGAGTGTTGTGGAATGCTGGAGAGGCTGAGGTGGGCTGAGAGATGCTGGGACAGGCTTGGTTCTCCCAGCTGAGGTGGCTCTCCTCATTTATGAACAGCAATATAGGGAGATACTGAGTTACAGGTAAATAATAGGATGTAAGGCTTCAAGAAAATTCACATTTTCAGTTCTGTAATGGACTGTTTAAGTCTCTCTTGTCAACTGCGAGTCTGAGCATGTGGCAGGTTTAGAATTTCAGCCCATTCTGAGCTAACAACTGACAAAGTTGAAATCCAGATCGATTGGTTGTTGTTTAAACCTGAGATTTTTGCTTGCCTGTGTCTCACCTGAGCAGGGTAAGGTGTACCTGGTGTGATCTCTCAGGGCTGGTTTCACATGTGCAGCCGCCCGATAAAAGACACCGCGGTGTCTCTGGGAACCCCGAATGCCAGGGCAGTCCCTAGCTGGTGAAATTGTCATCCTCCACAGCCTAATTGAGCTGCAAATTGACCCAAGTAGTGCACGCAGCTGGCAGCCAAGCTGAGCTCAATAACTGTATGTGCTCAGTCCTCGGCCCAAGCCAACTGGGCTGCACACAGATATTTCTCCTAAGTAGCAGCATGTGGATCAAAGTCCTCTTGTTTCCATGTTGTCCCCTGTTCTCCTTAACCTTCTAACTCAGCAATCCTCACACCAAAAGAAAAAGGCATTGTAGCTGAAAATTGATCACCTTCTCCTGATGATTCAGAGGAAAACTTGACTGCCTTTACACATTAACTTCTCCAGCAGTGGTCAGCATTTGCTGCAGACCATTTCACAGAATCCCAGAATGATTTGGGTAGGAAGGGACCTTAGAGCTCATCTCCTTCCAACCCCCCTCCATGGGCAGAGACACTTCCCACTAGACAAGGTTGTTCCAAGCCCCGTCCAACATTTCCCAGGATGGGGAAGCCACAGCTTCTCTGAGCACCCTTTGCCACAGCCTCCCCACCCTCACAGGGTAGAATTTCTTTCCAATATCCTGTCTAAACCTGTCCTCTGTCAGTGTGAAGCCATTCCCCTTTGTCCTGTCACTTCATGCTCTTGTAAATAGTCCCTCTTTGCCTTGTTTCAGAAAGAAGTATGAGTTAAGCTTGGTATGAGTTGGGGAGAGGACAACAGCAATAGATATTTAGGGGTGGTTATTCCTCATTGCTTCATAGATAGCACCATTACAGGCCAGAAGACTTAAAGGTTTTGCTTAGCTCTGTTTTTTCTCTGTCTTTGTGGTCGTAATTGTTCCCCACACTTTTCTACAGATCTGTACTAGGACCCAGACCATTAAAATGTTTTCATTTTGGTCCTTTTCTGCCCCTGTGTATTCAGTTAGTATGGTAAAATGTTTTGTTTTTCTTTTTTTTTTTTCTTTTTTTTTTTTTTCCAGAGTCTATGAGATCATTCAAGTATGGAGACTTGGCAGCTTCTCCATATGTACAAAGACGGCTGTTTGAATGTCTGAGTGTCTTTCTGGCTAAGGATAAATTATTTGGTGTGTTAAATTAGGATTTGTTGCTTTATCTGGCATGAATAAGGTTCGTTTATTATCAGTGTTCCATCATGATTTACACTGGACTGCATCTTTGGGGTTTTGCTTTTTCACATTTTATTACATAAAAACATAGATATTTCTTTTAAACAATTTGCTTATAGAAAGAACTTGCAGGAGCAAGTTAATGTGGTTGGAAGGCCAAGAAAAGGCATTGCAAGACAGCAGATAAACAGTAAATGCAAAAGTTATGGTGGAATTGGAAAAACAAGGTGGATGTTTGCTCAAGCTTAACTGGTCATTTACATAGTGGTCTGTGTAGAATTTAATGGTCACTGTAAACAGTGTAATCCATGGAAAAGTTGTATAGGCAGTTTTATAAACATGAAGAATTCTTGGTGAAGGTACAATTTACAAAAAGAAGAAGAAAAGAGTAAAAACGGTGAATAGTTTAAAAATTCTGTTTTGGTTCCCAAAACGCCTTGTTAACGGTTGAGAGGCAAAAAGTGTATTTGGTTCTAAAAAGATGTACTACAAGGTCCAGTCCTTGTGGCTGTTGTCAGATTAGAAATTGGGTGCATTTTCCACACACCAGTGACTCCTGGTCTGGAAGTCTCAGTCTTGGCTGGAGGAGCAGCCAGCACAGAGCCACTGCTGGAACTGTGTTCCCTTGCCAGGGTCGAGTATCCCATGTGCAGTCCTTGCTCAGGATGGGTGCTCTGCCCTGCTGAACTGCTTGGAGTGCTGAAGGGATGGAATAAATGCTTGTTTTGAAAATACATTTAATGAGCATTTCAGCTTGATTTACACCATCTGGGTTTTACTTGAAATAGTGTTACAAAAAGTAAAACATCTGTACATACAAGCTAGAAAAGATTAATA
Organism: Sylvia atricapilla; assembly: GCF_009819655.1. Taxonomy (NCBI): domain Eukaryota; kingdom Metazoa; phylum Chordata; class Aves; order Passeriformes; family Sylviidae; genus Sylvia; species Sylvia atricapilla. Next base: position 8,833,986 of record NC_089148.1, read on the forward strand.
GAGCTTTATTTGCTTCTAAATCCTCCAGTATAGATTAACAGCATAGACCACCTCTCTCTCCCCATTTTTGTTTAAGTTACACAGGCAGCCAGTCCATCTCTACTGATGCTATAGCACATAACTGCCCTGGCCTGGGCCTCTTTATTTTCACACAGGGCAAACAAGTGTCAGTCAAATATTCACTTACATTTCTTAATCTTTTATCTCCCACAGTGATTGTACACATGCCAATCACAGTGCAAGTCTGAACTTCTATTTTGGGCAGTATTTGAAAAAGGCTAAAAGCAGAAGGATATGGTAAATATACGCAGTTTCCAACACTGTTTGGTCTTTGTGTCAGAAGAATCAAGAAACCAAGATATTGCTGTTAATCATAAGGTGGGATGTGTCATTAAAGCCCTGTGCTTACAAAAGGAAAATTATCCATGTTCATCCTTTGGCCATGTTTCAAACCAGAAAATAGGAATGTCAAAATCTGTGCAAAAAAAGCTTTCTGCCTTTACTGGTGACTCATTTAAAAGAACTCAAGAGCTCATCTTCTGTTTGCACAACCAGTGTTGTGATAAAGTGCTGGAGTAGCATCCTGGCCTCGGTGTGTGTGTGTGTTTTATCCTGGCCTCTGTGTGTGTCAGGTACTTGACCTGCTGCCTTTTTTCTTTTCTATTTTTCTTTTTTAGCAGCTGAATTTCTTTAGCTTTTGTGTGGATTATTTTCCAATATGAAATTGAGTGAATATTGGAGACTAGAAGATGAAAGATAAGCGAGTGGGAGGGAGAAAGAAAAATAGAGCAATAGCCTAGAGGGTTGCCAATAAGAACTAAAGGAGTAACACCAAACAGTTGGCAAAGTAGCCTGTGGCTTCTTTGATAGTCCCTCATCACAAGTAATAAAACACCTTTGGAGTTGTTCTTTACCTACTGGTTGTAAATCCCAGTGTAAAGCTGCCTGTGAGTCCTGGGGACCTCACAAAAGCTGCTCTCCCGGAGTCCAGCCTGCCCTGCACATGGGGAAACAGAAATATCAAGGTGGGAATCATTGAATTTCTCACTCTCTCCTTCAGGGTTTGGTGTTGTAGTGATCCCTCTGAAGGTGAAGCCCATATTTCACAACAAAACACTAGCGCATTCAACCTTCCTTACTTTTGCTGCGAATCACTGCAGCTGTGGTATGTATGAAGCTGGTACTGTCCCTATCCCTTTTAATGTGTTTTAAAATGTGCCTGGAGGCTTGGGGAATTTCTCATTTCTTTTATTTGTATTTTTTTAATTCCAGCTGAAATGCTCTGCTGTTTATATTTCAGCAAAACCTCCAGCAGGAATGAATAAAATCAAAGAGCATCATAATGTTGAAAGGCAGGTCAGAGGCTGACAGATAGGTCTGGCTGAAGGGGCCTTTTCACGGGGGATGGGGCAGGCAGTGCTTTGGGAACAGAGCAGCCCCTTTCCCCTTCTATCTCTTGCCGTGCTCTTTTTCCCTGTCATCTCTCCTGCCCCACATCTATCTCCTCTGCCTGAAGCTCATGTCAAAGCCAAGGTTTCACCAACAGAGGCAAGTTTCAGCAGCATCCAGAGAAGTGAGTCTTGTTCAGCCCGGCAGGCCTGCCCAGCCCCTTGGCTCTCGCTCTGTCCCGCACTCCAAGAGCAGCAGCGCTGCCTCACGCTTGGAGAAGCTGCTCCTTCTGTTTTCCAGTGGAATATCTGATGAGATTTCGGTTTCCACACTACAGTGCCCTTTAATTCCGGTGCAGTTTTTAGCAGCCTGTTTTCAGCCAAGAGCACGAGTAAACTCTGAAGGCTTTTTCCCTTTGTTAAGCTCTCTGTGTCAAGTGACCTGGTGTCACATCCTTGGCTGGGGGAGCCTTCTGGCCACAAACACGTGGGCTTTGCTAGGAACTCCTGCCTTGATCCAAGAAAGAATCCAGCAAAGTGAGGCTCACTTTTCACTGTGCCTTCTCTGTGCCACTCTCTTCCAAAAAAATGCAAGCGAGGCTGGGCAGCAGTGCTGCAGCAGGCCAGTCTCACATCTGTGATGGAAACATGATGGGGAAAAAAGTTTCATTGTAAGGAAAAGCAGCTGGCAAAGGGGAAATAATGAATTTGTGTTTCATTTTGTTTGCCATGTTGTGCATCGAAGACCCATGAGAATTTTGCAGAGAGTAGAATAAAGGAAATTATAAGGGGTTTTTTTTTGTTTTTGTGGTTTTTTTTGTTGTGTTGTTTTGTTTTGATTTTGTTTTGTTTTGTTTTTTTCTTCTTCTTTTTTTTTTTTTTTTTTTTTTTTTTTTTTTTTTTGTGTGTGTGTGTAAGATGCCAGGGTTCCTTGCCTTTTTAATCCTGGAAAACTAGACCCTTAGCTATGCCAGGGAATTTTGGGAAACATTCCAGCCAATGTTACCCCAGGTTAGGGGTGGTACCAGCAGCAGTGGGGATGAGACCATCAGTTTCTGGCATGTATTTACCATCTTGACAAATAGCTTTAACTGATTGTAGAAAAACCTCTTGGGAGCTGCTGGGGCCTTGTTAAAGGTCATCTGCTGGTGCTGTCTACCAAGTGATTTTTGCAATAGGTATTTTCTCAAATTGAGTCTGGTAAACGAGATCTGTGAGTGATTTAACAACTTAGTATGTAATTCAGGGACTGGAAAGATGCCCCTTCACTTTTTCAATCTGCAAAGCAAAAAACAAAGAGTCTTGCAAGGACAGTGGAGGAAAGAAGTCTTGATAGTCCTGTGCCATGGGTTTGGATAGAGAGATGGGAAAACAGGACATGAGAAAAGCGAACACTTGGCCACCACATGCACTGTTTCTACCATCAACCTGCTTGTGGTTTCTGCTCCTGTCCCTGGCCAAGCTAAAATATCCATCTGAAATCCATCCTGGAGGAGATTTTTGTACATGTCTCTTTTGGCCCAAGATCAAGCTGTTTCCCAAAAGCCTCTGTTCCAGGCATGGCTTAGTGTTGGCTTTCAGGCAGGTGCACAGACAGCAGACACTTCTGATTTACACCAGCATTGTGGCACGCTCACAAAACAGTATTTAGTTGCATTTTGAGCATCTCTTTCTGCCAGGAGATGAACCACAGCTGGAATTGGATCTTTGAGTCTTCTCTGTGGTCTTTATATCTGGTGATTTCAGGTGATGTAGTACTGCTTATAAACCGCTGAGGGTCTGTGCAGAAATGCTTCTCCACCTGCAGAGCTGCCTCCAGCCTTGAGGTGTCAGCAAGGGAAGGACATGGACCTGCTGGAGGAATCCAGAGAAGGCACCAGGATGATCAGGGGGATGGGGCAGCTCTGCTGTGAGGAAAAGCTGAGGGAATTGGGATTATTCAGGCTGGAAAAGAGAAGGCTTTGGGATGACCTCATTGTGGCCTTTCAGGACCTGAAGGGAACCTACAGGAAATACGGGGAGAGACTATTTACAAGGGTGTAGAGTGACAGGATAAAGGGGAATGGATTCAAACTAACAGAGAGTAGATTGAAACTGGGTATTAGGAAGAAATTCTTCCCTGTGAGGGTGGGGAGGCCCTGACACGGGTTGCCCAGAGAAGCTGTGGCTGCCCAATCCCTGGAAGTGTTCAGGGCCAGGTTGGACGAGACTTGGAGCAACCTGGGATGGTGGAAGGTGTCCACTAGGATTGGGATGGTTTAGATTAGATCTTTAGGTTCCCTTCCAACACAAACCATTCCATGATTCTATGTCAGAATGCCTTTTCTCTAAGTACTCTCTGCTCTCCATATTTCTGGCCATTAGATTAAGCAAGATGTGTCCATTATGCTTCTAGTTTTTTCACTGATTTTGAAGGTTAAGTATTTATATGAACAGCTGGTTTTATTGGCCTGGAGTTCTAAGCCACTGAGGAGGTCTCCTACTGATTTTAACTCTAGCAAGCATTAGTTATTTCGGGTTATTTATGGTTGGGCTTCTGTGCTTGGCTTTTTTCAGATAAGAGGGGGGAAAAAAAAGAGGAAAACCTCCAAAACCGTGGGCCTGCCATATCCCTTCTTATTCAAGCAGCAAAACCAAGTGGGAATGTCTGGGTTATTTCTGAACTCCAGTGATGTGACCCTCCTTCATGAAAGCAGCAGGATTATGTCACATTCAGCAGTTCAGGAGAGGATCAGTGTATGCTGCATCCAGCTCAGCACACCCCAGAGGTAACACTGTGGGCTGATGCCCCAAAATAAGGCAAAGAACTACCTGATGTTTGCTCTTTTTTTGTATATAAAAATGTATGTATGCATTCGAAGAACTGCTTTTGTAGGCTCTGAGAAAAAGAGATTTTTTTTTTGAAAGGAGTTTTGGCTCCTTTGGAACTTCTTTTTTAATCTTTAGTTCATTTTGCCTTCATGTTTTGCTGCAGAAGGTGAGGCTTTGGCCATAGGCTTGTTCAGAAGCTTCATACTTTGCTTTACTTGATATTTCTACTGTTTCAGTAGATGAAAAAAAAAAAAGGCTAAAACTTATATTTGACCTTTCAAATCTTGTAATTGTTTTTGATGATGTTGTTTTTCCTTTCCTCCTATCCTTTTCATGATGAAGAAATAGTTTAAAATGTTCAACATTTGTTTCTAGGTGATCTGTTCTTTTTCATTTTTCTCCTCCTCTCCCTGCCACCCTTTGAGATGTCAGGAGTTTTAGGAGATGATTTATGCAGCAGCATCAAATGGCATTGGACCATGTAGTGAGGGTCAGACATATGGTAACAATGATCATATACAAAATATACCTGCCCAGTAAAGCAGCTTCCCTGCCTGTATTTGAACATGTTATGACAATCTTTCCTGGGCAGCAAAATACTTAAAATTTCATTGTTCATTCTGATATTATTCAGGTTTGTACTGTGCAAAACAGGAACGGGAACACACAAATAACAATTTTCCTTGACCAAAATAAATAATGTACATTTTGGTGTGGAAATGAGATTACAGTCCTCCTTTTCTTTTTGACTTGACTGTAGCTGTTGAGAATAGCAGCCTCTTAGGTCTCTGGTAATGTAGTCTTCAGCTCAAAAAGGGATTTTAAAATATTTAAACATCTCTCTCACGAGGCTTCTTGTTTCCTATTTGTTTCGTGTTGCTAAGCAATGCATTTAAACCCCCAAAGTTAAAATTTACAACTCTCAAATTGTCCCTCAGCCTTATTCTCCAAACCTCACATCTGTAATGGGTTTTCCATCTGCCAGTTTTCCCAGGTCGCCCCATCCATCCTCAAGTCTGCAGAGGAAAAAGCCTTGTGGTTGAGAGGTAAGGGGAGGGGGGGGGGGGTTCCCTTTTTTTTTTATTATTTTTTTTAGGCTCCATCTGTAATTAATTTCTTGCAAAGCCACATCTGTCCATTTGGGGCAGGGGAAGTGGGGAAGGGGAGGCAAAGAGTGAAGTCACTCTCTCCCTTTCCCAGTAAAATGCAGGATTTGGCATGTGTGATTGTAGTTCCTCAGGGCATTTTAGCCTCTCCCTTCCACCTTGCAGCCCTCGCCACCCCCAGCTCCAGTGCATGCCTTGCAGAGGGCAAAGTGCTGGAACTTCTCCTGTCTGTGTGGAGCTTGTGGCCTTGGTTGTGCTGCTGCCCACATCTGACACCACAGTGTTTCGACTACTGGGGTTCCTGCAAAAGCTTCTGGCATCCTTTAGAAAACTTCCTTCTGTCAATATTTGAATTTTCAAAAGCCTTACTAAATAGCTGCCATGATGTTTCGTTTTTAAAGACTTAAGAAATAGCCGCAGCAGTCCCAGTCAATATTCCTTCTCTGCCATCATCCAGTGCAGCTGTTCCAAAATATTTTTATGTTCTGCAGACCACCAGGTAGCTTTGAGCAGGAGCTGGGCTTGCTGTGAGGCTGGTCCCCTGCCTGGTGCTACTCTCTGTGGCAGGGGAAAACAGAAAAAACCAGCTGTCTTAGAATCATGGAATTGCTAATGTTGGAAAAGACCTCTCAGATCATGAAGTCAAACTGTTCCCCCACCACTACCACAGTGCTCACCTCTGAACTGTGTCCTCAAACTGCCACATACACGTTTTTTAAACTATTTCAGGGATGGTGGTTCTACCACTTCCCTGGGCAGCCTGGTCCATGGCTTGACAACCCTTTCCATGAAGAAATTTTTCCTAATACCCAATGGAAACCTCCGCTAGTGCAACTTGGGGCCGTTTCCTCTTGTCCCATCACTTGTCCCTCCCACTTAAACCGGGGAGAAGAGCTTGACCCCCATATGGCAATAACTGCCTGTCAGGTGGTTGTAGAACTTAATAAGGTGTCCTCTGAGCCTCCTTTTCTCCAGATTTAACAACCCCAGCTCCCTCATGCTCCAGCCCCTTCCCCAGCTCTTTGCCCTTCTCTGCACATGCTGCTCTTTGTTGCCCTTCTTTGTTTATGTAGGACATAAATTTGAAAATGTTAGAATGTGAAAATCCTGAAATCTGGGAAGAAATTCTTCCCTGCAGGGGTGGGGAGGCCCTGGCACAGGTTGCCCGGAGAAGCTGTGGCTGCCCCATCCCTGAAAGTGTTCAAGGCTGGGCTTGGAGCAACCTGGAATAGTATATGATGGGTATCTCTGCCCATGTCAGAGGGGTGGAATGAGAGGACCTTTAAGGTCCCTTCCAACCCAAACCCCGTTTTGTGGTCTATAGGAAGTTGAATTCTTAGGCATTTTTGGAAATCTGAAGCTTCATCTCTTTGTTACTTTAAGGCAAGTCAGACGCCAGGGGTATAAACTGAACTGCACTGATTTAAATGTCCAGCACCTCCTTCCCACCCAGTGCTCCTCCTACACTTGGTCCTGGTGGCACAACTACTGGGCAGTTGGTGAATTGGATGGGATGATTAATCTGGGTTAAATATATACTGACTTATTTTGATGCCAGATTATTTTAAATTTAGTTCAGTTCAGCAGTTCAACTTATTACCCAGCCTCACAGGCCATTTGAAAGGCTGGCAGAGGGGTGGGAGAATGGCAGGGGGAGCTTAAATTGATGGTCCTGCTGAAAAGCACCTCTGTTTGTCAAACTGCTGCCTGATAGCTGAGGCAGAACCTGTCCTATGCAGGGCTAACACCATGTGCTGCCTGTTTGCTGCCTGTTACAGGCAAGTTCTTGAGTGTTGCCTTCAGGATAAGTCCTTCAGGATGATGTCCCTAACACTGATAAGAAATGTCACATTTTGGGATATGATAAAGAACTGAAATGCTGAGCAGTAAATAGCTGTAGAAACTTCCTCACTCGGGATTCATCCCTGCTGGACATCTAACAGTGCTTCCAATAACTCTTTTAATTACAGGTTAGAAGGGGAGCTGTTATATGAGTGTTGTAGAAGGCTGGACCACTGGAGGTTGAAGAGGACAGCTGGATCAGAAACAAGGATCAGTGATATCCCAGGTAATCCCTGCAGAGGCACTGGGACTGGCTCCTGCAGTCACTCAGGGCACCCAGGTGGGCAGGGATATTTTGTGTCACAGAACACATCTGCCACAGCTGCCAGAGCACAGTGGGACCTTGTTCCAGCAGAGCCATGGTAGTAACGTGTCTGGAAAATAATTTCTGGCGAGGGTTGACTTAAACAGCTTTGTTCTACCTCAGAGTCAGCTCTGAAAAAGTGAATGAGTCGTGGCAGACTCTCAAAGTGCCAGAGATGCTCGTGGTGGCCCTGTCAGGGAAAGGACACAGAGCCCTGGGTTGGTGCCTGTGGAAGGGCTCTGGATCACCTGCTGAAAGATCATTGCCCAGCAGCAGCTGAGAATCCCAGCAGCAAACTGGGATTTACAATGCTGATCCCATTGCAGATCCCTCTGAAATCCATTGTCCCCAGACCACAGTGACTAACACAGAGTTCCATCTCCCCATTTTAAGGCATTTTGTTTTAATTAAATGCATTTAATTTAATTATAATGAAAAATATGAGTAAAACTCTGTGGTGGCAGCTGCTCTCTGAGGAACAGACTCATAAAATAATGTGATGAGAAATTAGTCTGATTCCAGCATAAAATGACCCAAATTTGAAATAACACTGACACCCTGTGGAGATGTTTGGAGGGACCTTCTCTGGGTCTTGCTGATCCTTGTTTCTGATACTACAGGCCAGTGATTAGATTAATTCACATCATCTTTTAGAGAAACTTTTTTTTTTCCATTGAAGGTTTTGTTGTCTTCAAAGTCAGATTAAAAAGTAAAAATCCTTTGTATCTTTTCTATTAGAAACATTACTTTAATCCTGTGGCTAAATCACAAAAGCTCATTTACCAAAAAGAGGATGATGAGGAATATCCTAACAAGATCTGAAAAATATGCCTGCAGTGGCTTCAGTTTCCTGAAGGAATTTCTTCTGTACAGCTGGAAGCCTTGGAGGTAGCTGCTTCATGGCAAGGTGAAAACAGGATGCTAATAATTTCCTTTCCAGTCTGGACTCTTGTTTAAAAATGTAAGAGCTGCAAAGTTTAATGGTAAATGTGCATTGTGAATATGCAGAGCAGCAGCCTTGTGTTTGCTCTTGCTGTAAGTCACTCAGAGGATGGTCTGGCTCTTTGGAGCATGTCCTGGATGCCTTCCTGTGTTTGTGTTCTGGGCTGACTCCAGGCAGAGAGCATCCCAGTTTAAAAGGGATCAGTTTCCCTTCTCAGTCCAGATTGAGCACAGGATCCCCTTCACGTGCAGGATTAAAGATCAGAAAGAAGAGGATGGTGTTTGAGGAGGCTCCTGGTGATGTGAGTGTAGGCAGGCACTGCAGGGGAAGGCATGGCAGTCTGCCTCACATGCTGGCTGGAAACCCTGAGTGCTGGAAGTGCACTGTTCACCTTGGAGTTGCCTGGTCTAATTGATTTCCTCCAAGGGTGATAGGATGTTTAATTGTCAGACGTTTACATTGCCTGCAGAAGGGGAAACTGAAACAAACCGGGCTGAGCAGAGCCAGAATGTGCAGTAGAAATGAGTTGTCATATAAACTCAGTTTGCTAGAGCTGGAGTTGTTGATCTCTGTGGATGAGCAAGGTTGGATATCATTATTCATACAGTTCAGGAATCGTTTTCCCACTGAAGGAATGATGCTGGTTGATCAGCCTCAGTTCTAAACCCTCACTCCGCCCTAGAGGAAGTTCAAGCTCCAGTGTATCAGTGACTATGAAGATAACACCTCCCATCTCAAAATCATGGCAATTTCAGGGCTGTGGCCACACTGGGGTATGGTTTTCCTTCACCTTCAGCCCTGTCACCCCTCCCTTGAGCTCTGTGCTTTCATTCTGCTGAGATCAGTGAGCAGAGCTGCTGCCCTGGGAGCAGTGAGCTGGCCAAGCAGTCCCCTCATGTCCAGGTGAGATCCCATCCCAGTGAACAAGGAAGGGATTTCTGAACAGAGCCAGTCTGGCCATTCATAAAAACCTTTGAAATTACAAGTATTTATAGACACTTCAGAAATTCTTATGGACAGATCCAGCTTCCAAGGCAGGAGGTGTTCATGGAAGTAAAATTAGACTTGACATGTGAATAGCTTAGCTCCAAAAAGACTGGGCTTGCTCCCTCCTTGTCCTTACCCACTGAAAGCTCTCCTAGTTGTGCTCCAGATGCAATATCCAGCTGTGCATGGGGATCACACAGGCTGCCCCTCTGCCAAAGCAGCTTTGTCCTGAGGATTGCTGTTCACAGAGGGAAATTTCCTTTTGGTCTTCTCCAGAGTTTACTACCAGTGAACAGCACCACAACCTTCTGAACAAAAGCGAAATTCACCCTGCATTCTGCAGCAGTTGCCTACAGCCCTGAAGGGAAACCATCAAGGGGGTTATCTGTAAGAAGTGTCACCAGGTAGCCATGGAGGACACTCAGCATCAGTTACTCCTTTAGTAAGGTTGGGTAAATTTGAGTGATGTCTTGAATCACCAGGAGAGGAATTGGAAGCCTTTTTCATGAGTGCAGTTCTCATTCTGTAGCTGTTGTGTTTGCAGCCAAGTTAGGGTCAAGGTTAAAATACTTAGAAGTTCTCCACGTCAGTTCTCAAGGCTGTGTTCAGGATCCTTGCTGTGACCCCTCTCTTTCACAAGGTTCACATGAAGAAGGAAGGACTTTCATACCAGGAATCTGATAAAGGTCACACATTAAAAGTAAATCCTCATGTTCTGGTGACAGCCTGAGAAAGTGACAGGAAGAATCCTAAGAGTCTCTGCACAGCTTACTTGTTTTGCTCTATAGTCAGCTAGTTGTGATTTAAATGTCTTGAGTTGTTTCAACCCCTCAGCTGAACAGAGCTTGATTTATTGTGAGAAGCTTGAGAATTGCTTTAATCCATTATCTCAACACTTCTGTTATTTCTAGAGAGAAAGGTAAAATCTTGGTATTGTAGGTACTGCCCCTTTTCCTTTGCTCTGTCTGTCTCTGTGGAGTCTGTTCTCCAGGCAAGGCAGTCTCTCTCCTCCCTTTCTTTTTCCCAGGCTGTGCTGAACCCTAATATTGTAGGGAAGGCTCAGAACAATGCCTACTGCTTTTATTCCTAGAATCACAGAATTGTTTCAGCTGAAAAAGGACCTGAAGGATCCTCTAGTTCCAGTCCCTTGCCATGGGCAGGGATTCTACCTTCCAAAAGTTGATTTTGGGCACTGATGCTTGGTGAAATTGCCCAGCTAGTCTTTAACTTAAAATTACTGTGAATTTTAAAAAGAGATTTTTAATTCATTTATTATTTTATCCATCTCAGTCAATTTGAAATTGACTCCAGTGTGTGCCACTCCAGTGCCCTTGTCAAGTTTCCAGTGTGTGCGGCTCTGATGAGGTGGGAATGATCCCCAAATTCTCTGTCTTCTCCTGGCACAGTCTCTGGTGAAAGGATGCAGAGGGGAGTTAGTTGTCCTCCATGGGACCCCAACAAGCATCTGTGCTTTGTTTAACTGCTCTTGGTTTTCTTGTCCCAAAGGACCAGGACTCTTCCCTCTCTCCACGAGGAGACTTGGTCTGTAGTGAGCTGGTGCCTGCTCCACTGGCAAATGAAGTTGGGATTATCAGTTCTCATGCAGGAAAACAGGCAGGAGCAGGCACAGGGCCATCAAAGGTACACAGAGATGCTGATGAGGAGAATAAAATCAGTTGGTGCAATGCAAATGTGCATTGCTGTTCCCTTAAAGCCTTTGTGCTTAGGTGGAGAGGTGACGTCTTCGTGCTCCTGTCAATTAGACTGGGAACAAACACTGTTTAATTTGTGGTGACATTTAAAAGCAATTAAGGAAGTTTAAATGTTAAATGTGTGTTTTTGTCTTTCCAGTTAAACACAGTTTTGGAGGAAAAAAAATATCCCAAATATTTAATTACACACTTACAACTGTATAAATAAGCCTGACAGTGCTATAAAAGCATTTTTAATTCCTCACATAAATGCTTTAACTTCGTGTTCAGGGGTGTGGTGCTCCATTAAAATACTGACACATGCAGTTTCTTATTGTAAGTCCAGCATTATCTGGGAGCAACTCTGCATTTCCTAATCTACTCCAGACAAAATCACCGAGGTGGCTCAAAGCACCTATACAAACTAACCTTGTTGATTTTTCCCTGAAACAGATTAAGGAGTCATGAGGCAGAACTTATCAGCAGCAGACATTTGGTGCTAGTGGTGACCAGCAGCTGGGGGCTGTAGTATCTCGGGCTGGATCTGCAAAGGGAAGTCTCTTGCTGTTCTTCTCTCTGGACAGGTCCAGGAGAGAGGAGCCAGCCCTACCTGGCCTGTCTGCTCCTCAGGTGCCAGCAAAGCTGCTGTCAGCTGATCATGAGGTCACCTGCACTGAGCCATCACCTGCCACACTTGGGGTTTTGTGCTTGGGAGACTCCTGAGGGTTTACACATTGTCCAAACCTGGGTTCCATCCATGTAACCCCAGTACTAAGGATCTGGCCTTTTGGCCATGTAGTGAGGGACCCCTTTACCACTCTAGTCCCAGTGAAAACTTTCTCATGGCACCTTCCACTGAGCAATGACCTTGTGGCCCTTCCTTTTCCCCACAGCTCACACTGCAGGGGGAGGCAGTGCCACTGAGTGGGCACTGAGTTGTGTTCTGAGTTGAGTGAACCACCATACTGGTGTGAGAAGTTTTGGTGCACATTAAGTGCTTCTCAGCTCACCTGCCCTGTCTCTGTCTCTTAAATTCTTTCACTGTTCCCATTTCACAGTATTCAATTACTCCTCATGGATAACTCAAGGCAATGATTCCTGTTTGTCTCTCCACTGCCTGGCAGGGAAGGAAGAGAGTTGAGGTGGCACCTTTTCAGCTGAAGAATTTCTTTCCAAGAGTCAGTGCTTGATACCTGACCTCTGAGGCACCCTGCCACAAATTATTTCTGTACCTTCGGCTTATTGACATGTGGCTTTATTTTATACAGGTATCTCCTGCAAAGCAGTGCTGAACGTGCTTTGTTAGGTCTAAGTGGCATCCTTGACTCAGGAATTTCTTTTGTATTGTATACATCTGATTTCAGCCTGCTGCCAGGATCACACAGCTCTTTGAACAGGAAGAACTGTGCAGTATCTGGTGACAGTTGTTGATTTAAAGCTTTCTCCTGAGCATGCAGAGGTTTTCCTGGAGCAGACAGAATTATTTCACAGCCTCTGTGGCTTCCTTCCCACACCAGCCCCAGCTTTTGAGATGGCCTTTTGGCTGCTGTTCTTCCCCATTCAGACGTTGTTCTCCAGCCTGAGGCAGTCCTTATTCCCATGAGCTGCAGATTTTCATAGGCAGCCCCAGCTCCATCAGCTCTTCCTCTTTATCTTTCTGGGGTCTGCTACACTCTTGGCAAGGCATAACAAAGCTCTTCTGCCTGTCAGCTTTGGAAGATGATGGTCCTTCATGACCAGCCTGTGTCCTGCTGGTCCCCTGGCCATCCAGCATCCCCAGCTCCATGCTTTGTCTGTAACCTGATGCACTTGGCCACTTCTTAGCACTCAGTGTTTCTAGAGCTGTAGACAATTGCTCGGCACTTAAATATTAACGTGCTAATTAATAATGAAAGCTGAGATTGTAGTTAGGTTTAAAACTTTAATTGGGTGAGGAGCTGGCAGAGGAGCAGTCCATAACAATGAAACTGTGGTATTAATATCTATATATAATCTATATGTCTATGTTTAAGTATCTTTCCCTCTAGCAATACCACTGCACAGGAGAAGTAGCCTCAGTGTGGATGTCTGCAAAGATGTTTGCTCGAGGCACTTGGAACCTTGCAGCAGGAAGTCATAAAGCACTAGGTGTGATTAGTTTTTTTCAAAGGGGTTTTTAAAAGTCCCGTTAAAAGTTTTTGTCCCAATTCCTAAAAAATGGAGAAGAGAAAGGAAAAATTCCTGGAAAGAAATACAATTATTTTCCACTTCAGGCCAGTCTGCAAGTGCAGTATTTGTTGCAGTCTTAAAGTGGCCCAAGATACTGCAGCCAACTGCGATGGACCCAATGATCTGAGAGGTCTTTTCCAACCTAACCTGATTCCGTGAAAACGGACCAAAAAAAAAAACCCAAAAGAAAGATGCGGAGCAGCAAGTGGAGCAGAAACAATGGAGAAAATGTTGTGGCTGGTGAGGAGCTGTGGCGGGAGGGGAAGCAGGGTGCGCGGACTGTAGCCGTGGTGGATGTGTGCAGGAGCGGAATAGCTCCAGCCCGCTGGGCTCCTGCGAGCGCGTTTCGGTGCTGTGGGGTGGTGGCTGCTGCTGAGACAGGCTGGCGCTGCACCAACTGCGCATTCCCTGCCAAACTTCCAGCCGTGCCTGCCACACTGAGCTGACACTGGAGCCTTATTTCGTACTGGGACTCCGTGAAGGCAGGGGGGTCATTTTAAATTAATATGTTATTTGTAGTTGAACGGCGAGAGAGAAAATTCTATTGATGTTGTGGTTGAATAGCATCTCATTTATTGGTGCTAGATCATAAAAGGATGAGGATTTTGCTCAGGATTTTCAGGTATTGCCCAGGACTGCATGTAGTCATAATATGTAGTATAATAGGGCTATATAATAACAGTGTTTAAGAGGGCAATTCTAAATTAAAATTCTGCAATTCCAAAGTCCGAGGAGCCAAGTGCCTCTGACGGCGGCGCGCGTTGTCACAGGACCCGTTGCCACAGCATCCTGCTCCCGCGGAGCGCTGCTGCGCGCAGCCACAGCTAAGTATTTTCCATATGCAGTTGAAAAACGCGTGTGACAGATGTGGATCCGCTCGCTTGCAGCCTAAAGCGGGGGCCGTTCCCCGCAGCGGCACTGGCGGCGGGCAGGCCGGGGTTAACCCCTGCGCCGCCCCATTGGCGGGCGCCCCCCCGCCGCTCCCATTGGAGGCGCCCGGCCGCGTCTCCCCGGCCGGAGCAGCGCCGGCCGCTGATTGGCGAGCGGGCGGCGCGCGGCGGGCGGGGCGGGCGCCCATTGGCTGGGGGGCGGCAGCGGGGCTCTGGGCGGCACCATGTTGTGGGACCGGCGGGGGCCGGCGGCGGCCGGGCCATGGCGGGCGGGCGGCGGGCGCGGTGAGTGCGGCGGGCGCGGGCGGCGGGGCCGGGCCGGCGGCGCCTGAGGGACGGGAGCGGGACGGGACGAGACGCGGCCCTGCTGCGGCCCGGGGCGGGTACAGCGGGGGCGCCCGGGCCTGGCGGCGGGAGGGAGGGGGCGGAGGGGCGGCTGCGCCCCGCGGAGCGCCGGAGGGGCCCCTGCGGCCGGACCGGCGGCGGGAGGATGAGAGGATCAGGGAATCGGTGAGGCTGGAAAAGACCGCTGATGCCGTCGAGTCCAACCGGTGACCCAGCAGCGCCTCGTCAACCAGACCATGGCACCAAGTGCCACGTCCAGGCTTTCCTTACACACCTCCGGGGACGGTGACTCCGCCGCCTCCCCGGGCAGCCCATTCCAATACACAGTCACCCTTTACCGTGAAAAAATTACTCTCTTATGTCCAACCCGAACCTCCCCTGGCGCAGCGTGAGGCTCCGTACTCGTGTCCTGCCGCTTTTTACCTGAGAGAAGAGCCCACCCTCACCTGGCCACGATCGCCTGTCAGGGAGTTGTGCAGAGCAAGAAGGTCCCCCGAGCCTCCTTTGCTCCCGGCTGAGACCCCCAGCTCCCTCAGCCGCTCTTCATCAGACTTGTGCTCCAGACCCTTCCCCAGCCCCGGTCCCTTCTCTGGACTGGCCCCAGCACCTCCACGTCCTTCCTGACAGGTCCGGATACCCCCGGCTTTGCCCGTGGTCGGCAGGGGCTGCACGGACGCAGCTCTGGGAGATGGGAATTTTTATCTGCATTCCTGCGGTTCATTCCTCCTCTGGATGCTCGCTTTGAGCTGGGGACGGAGCCCCGTACAGCTGTGAAGCCTCTCTGGCCATCTCTTAACCCTTGTGAGCAGCTGTCTGCACCGTGGGCTCTCATCATGTGCCAGTCACAGCTTGGCAAAGGTCACTGTCCACTGGTGGAAAAATACAATGTGTGTTCATAGAAGCGCTGACTGTGGTTGTCAGAGCCGTGGGTTTAACTCTTTTTAAAGGATATCTGTCTTTGGATCCTTTCTGGATACAGATGTGCATAAGCACTGCAGCTGTTTGGTTGTACCTTCTGAGGCCCTACAACATCCGTAATGCTTTAGGGGCTGAGCAAACAGAGTAAACCGTAAAGTGTGGATCCTAGGTTTGCAGTGGATTCATTGTGAGTGGGTCCCACCTGGTACTTATTACAGAACAGGCATTCTTGTGTCTTGTTTCAGTTTGAAACTACTCCATGCACCCCTTGCGTGCTTAAGTCTGACCTACAGTCACTACTAGATTTGCCTCCATTTGAGGTACAAAATTTGTTTTGCTTCCTGGTACAAAGTTGTCAGCTTGGTTCTGACATGAGAATCCCACTGCCTCTGCTCAGGAGTGGGGGAGGCTGACTGGCACCATCCTACAGCAGAGACAGGCTCATGCTGCTAAAAGCCAGATGGGTACATGGACCCTCGTTACATTTTTAATGTCGGAGCTGAATGAACATGTAAAGTGGAGAAGGGAGAGAGCAGAATTTTCTCACTGCCTTGGCTTCATTTCCAAGTGGAACAAGGCTTCCTAAAGCATTCCCAGCTGGCTTTATCGACCTGTAGTGGTCAGGTGAAATGTCAGTAACTGGGATGGGGACAAGGGAGAGTTGTTCTGGCTGTCCTCTGACCGGGTCCCAGCACCCTCTGTATCAGTGCCCTTGACTCCCTGTCCTGTACCATTCCCCATTTCAGTGCTCCCACTCCCTCCCTGCCCACATGGCATTCCCAGCTCCCTGCCCAGAGCAGCTGTGTGCACATGGGTTGCCCACATGGCCAAGGCAAGCAGACAGGCAGACAACTGTTGAGCCAATGCAACGGCTCTTCCTGCAGCACCCCTGGCTGCCAGCTTCCAATAAACACATAAACCCTGTCTTCAAAACATCTCCTGTCCTCTCAGATGTGTTTGGAATTAGCTGGTGGATCTTAGTGAAAAGTGTGATTATATAAACTTTGTTTCCATAGGAAACGGTGCTTGGTGGAAAGTCACTCTGCAAGGAGGATTAATGCAGCCTGGTTTCCTGAGGAGTTGTTTGCTACATCCTACCCCGCTAACTCCTGCCTGGCTCCCACCAGCCTCAGTGCCTGGCAGCTTCTCCTTCCCCAGGGTTGCACCCAGGAGGTGCCTGTATCCCAATCCTCCCTGTCCTTATTTGTGCAGCCAGCTGAGTCAGGTGTTCTTGTTTGCTGTGCTGGCAGCTGGGAAAGATTCAGGATATTTACCCAGTTGTCCTTGGCTTCTCAAGGCTTCTGTCCTCTATCTGGCCTGTGGTTTTTGTAAAGCTCATGCAAGTATTCCTTGGACAAATTTGGCAGAAATGTAGGTGACAGATTCTAAAGTTACTAAGGGATATAACAGGCCAAGGTGAGCAGACGGATGGACAAAATGATTTTGTTTCTTTCCAAAGCTCTGTGAGAATATTTCAGGCCGTTACTGATGGTTGCAGCTGCAGGCAGAGATACTGCAGTGGTTAAAATGCTTGTGATCTTTCATATTTATCAGTGTCGTAGCTCTCAGCCAGGGGTGCAGATGTGTTTGTGGAAAGTTTGAGTGTAGACTGTCACAGATTTTGCCTGTAGATAACGAGGGTTTTAACAGGAAAGGAGATGGAGAAACAGCAGACAAGTAAATATGTGGGAAGCCTTGAGCACTAGATGACTAAACTTGTACACAAGGCAGGCAGCACGCAGAGAGTGGAAGTGACAGGATGAGTCTGAGAAATCCAAGGAAAGGTCTGTGGGAGCCTGCCTGTGAAAACTGGAATAACAAGGCTCACAGAGAGGAGAGGCGTGAGCCACCAAGGAGCTGGCCAGAGAGGGGAGGATGGGAAGGAAGATTGATCTGGTGAGACTGAAGGATGTTTTGGGAAGGGGAAAATGTCACTACTGTATACGATGTTTCTTCAAGGCGTTTTCCAGGATTTACTGGAGAACTTCTAAAGGCCTTTTGATAGGTGATCCCAAAAGGCATAGTGTATATAAGAGAAACTCCATGCTTGGACAGGAGTTAGACTCTACTTCCACCATATCCATTTCACATCAGTGTCTATTTGAGCTATGATTTTTTTTTTTTTTTTTTTGTGTACTTGTGCTGCCAAACTAAACCTTTGCTTGCCCCCAGACCTGATTTGTGACTTGGAGCATAATGAAATCCTGGAAAATTGTACACAGAAGTATTTTTGACATAACAACAAAAAAGCTTTATGATAAAAAAATAAGATTGGGATATGAGGCACGGCATTGATTTTGTGCCTCCAATAAAAAATGTCTTGTGGGATTTTTCGGCTGGTAACTTTGTGGGCTGCTTACAGTAGCTGTGATTTTTTTAACAGGCAAATTGCATGCTGTTTTTTGAACTGGGGGTGGTCTGATGTTGGTATTTAATGCCAGAAGACGTGCTCTAATTCATGTGTTTTTCACAGTGACCCCACCATGGTACTGAGGAGATGCTGTTATTTGTACATTGAGTTGGAAGACTCAATAGTTGCTAAGAATACGGATTTGGTTGTAATAAGAGAAAGAATTGATCAGGAAATTTCCCAAAGAGATAGTGAAAAACAAGAGGTATTTCTTATGCCAACCTTGCAGTTGACTACAGCATTAAAAAGCTGCTAGGGCTGTTTATTTCTGGCAGTTTCTCTTTTTAGCTGGGTTTACTTTTGTCATTGTCCAAGACCCTTTTGCCATTCATTCCACAGAGTCCTGCTCACACTCACCTTATTTTTTACTTTTTGAAATTTTAGTGTTGTATTGTTATTTCACTTTTCTCATCTCTGACCTCATTCCAGGGCCAGCTTGACACTTCTGGAGTTCTCATAATCTTCCTTTCCAATCCAAGACTTTGCCAAAGACTTGTCTTTCTCAAATTGCTTTCTTTCAAAACTGCATAAATATTTTCTTACATCGCCTCAACGCTGTTGCCCTTGCCATCTTCAATTTAAAACAGTACACTCAAGTTCTTGCTGTCCGTGGCAAACTTGTTCATAAAAGGATTCAATTCCCTTGGCGTGTAGAGCAGAGAGTGTAACGTTGGCACCAAGGAGCAAAGTGCAGGCTGTGCATGGAGCACTGGGAAATTGATTGCATGGCAACCTCGGGGTTGCTTTGGTGTTTGTTGGAGGAAAGCAGCCGATGACTCATGTCCTCAGATGTCACTAAAATGTGACAGCCAACTCACCAGCGAATAGTTAAACATTTAATTTATTTATTTTTGTAAATTCTGTTTACCTCATTGGAGGGTTTCAGCCAAAATTACTTTCAAAGCCGTCACAAAAGATAAACCAAGTAAATGACTTCTAATTCAAGTGGCTGTAGATGTATCCTCCCGCCAAGTCCCAGGAAGAATATCCCTAGAGAAACTGAGCATTCCTGGAAATCAGTCTAGAAAAGTGAGTGCTCATCCTGAGCTCCAGAGGTGTGGAACATCCTGCCTTGTGCTTTAGTCAGCCAGGACTGGGCTGGGAGGTTCTTTGAAGGTGATAAACACATATCTCACAGCGAGGAGTAACTGTTCTGAAATGACCTGTGTTTCTGCCCAGCTCCTTACAAACTCAAATGGATTTTAAAAATGAATGGAAGCAGATCTTGATAACAGCAGTGCCCAAAATGATTCAGAATTAGTAGTTTTAAAGAGGTGAATTATGCAGTTAAAATGAGAGGGTACAGGTGCAGCCAATCTGCTTTGCTTGTCTACTTAAGTTTAAGAGTAATGTGATTATTATTTAACAATCTCTTCCTGAGTCAGTCTGTATCTGCAGGAATGAGAGCTTTTGGGTCAGCTGCATCTTCCATGTCTGTGCTTCTCATTTGTGTGCTTGCATTTTCCAAGAGATTAAAATCAGTATTGCACAGTTAACAGGAGACCATGGTTCTAGTTTGGAGCATCCCTGAGGCTTCTACCCTCTGCTGTTCCTGAGGTCTCTGTCCTGCTGTGAGTCCTAACAGGGATGTGGGAGAGCCACATAGCTGGATGGGTCTGCTCTAGACCTCATTTAAATTTGTTTTGGGTGCTGTGAAGTCCTCTGTGGTTCTGCATTTCCTTTTATACTAACACTCTTACACCGTGCCAGGCTGATTGTGCACTGATGGCTGTGACCTGTGTGTGCCACGCCAGGCATGGCCTGGCTGTCTGTGGTTGCTGCTGGTAAATGAGCCTGTGGCAGCTCATTTCTTCCAGTGCCATGATTAATTATGGCTGATTTATACACTTATTGTTAAATCACATGGGAAGGCTTTTCTGTGTCTGTCCTCCCCCAGCCCAGGGTGCTGTTCAGGGTTTGCATGATCAGTGTGGCTGGTGCAAAGAGGAATTCCTGCTGGCTCCCAGGGCCCCTCAGAGGTGTGCCTCATGTCCCCTCTCCATTTGGCTTTTGACTACATTCAGCTAAAAGGTAGTTCTGTCCTTATAACTGAATAAAGGTGATGGTGTGTTTTCTGGTCCTTATATGTGAACACTGCCCCGGCCAAGGCTTATTGAGAGGCCAGACGTGTCTTGCAGCCCACTGTAAGTATAGAAACAGATGTGGATTTAACTGTTGTAGGTGAGGCTACTGAGAACAGGCAAGGGTTAGTGGTCTGGGATTTTTTCTGGTTAACTTGGTTGAGATTGCAGGCACTTTGTGTATTTTATGTGGTTATGGGTTTTACAGTTGAGTGCAGAAGGTACTTAGTTCACTGTGAGGAAGTAAAGATGTCATCCCCCACCCCAGCTCTTTTTTTTTTTTTTAAGAATGGAAAAGATTCTGAGTAAATTATAGTGGCAGCAAATGAAAGGCAATTAAGTATTTTGTCCTTATGTCTTGTACCTTCAGGAAAGTAGGCTGTGCAGCTGTTCTCACTGTTGTGTGCTGTCTTAAAATCTACCTGGGAGCTTTTCTGAGGGGTAGGTCTTTAGGACACCAGCAATCATGGGATCTCACACTAGTGGAAGAGTGCATATGAAATTGCAGCAATCACGTTAAACTACAGTTCCCTGCACAAGTCTTGCCCTTGGTGGTTGCAGCTGCTATGATTTCAGCTGTGCAGAGATGCTATCTGGCAATTTCCCCTTCCGTGCAGATCACAGAAAGGCTGCAGGAAGGCAGCTCACCCAGCGCGTTTTAACGCGGGAGTGTTCAGGCTTTAGGATATAAGTTTCCACAAATGCGGACTTGTGTTCCAAGCATAAATTTGATTCTGAGTTTGGTGGGATCTGCGGGATTGTAAGTTTGTGTTTTGTTTATTTTTAGGGGTACCAGGAGATGCTTCAGTGGTGAGACATCTTTTACAATGCAAGTTAGGCATGAAATTCATCAACTAACATCCCCTTCCTCACCCTGATCTCCAACAGACTTCCCGTAACGCTTGGAAGAAAGGGTCAGGGGAGAAGGGCTGAAGGGCACCATGAAGCTGAAGCAGCGAGTCGTGCTGTTGGCCATCCTTCTCGTCATCTTCATCTTCACCAAGGTGTTCCTGATCGACAACCTGGACACGTCGGCCGCCAACCGGGAGGACCAGCGCGCGTTCCAGCGGATGCTGTCGGGGCTGCGCGTGGCGCTGGACCCGCGGCTGGAGCACACGCTGCAGTCGCCCTGGGAGATCGCCGCGCAGTGGGTGGTGCCCCGCGAGGTGTACCCCGAGGACACCCCCGAGCTGGGCGCCGTCATGCACGCCATGACCACCAAGAAGATCATCAAAGCCGATGTGGGCTACAAAGGGACGCAGCTGAAAGCTTTGCTGATACTTGAAGGAGGGCAGAAGGTTGTCTTCAAGCCCAAGAGGTAAATACTGCTTTCAGTGACTGCATTAATAACTGCTTTGTTTGTCTATGCTTTTTTTTCCTCGGGGTTGTCACAGTAATGTTTAAGGTAGGAGTTTTTCTATAAGTGGAAAGACCATCCTGTTATTTTTGAGATATAATAATGCGGGCCTGATATTTCTGGGTCTGAGAGATTTTAGGCTGCTAGCAGCTGCTAACTTTTTCCCAAGGAAAAATTTCTCAAGAAAGTTTCTTCTCAATCTTGGCAAACAACTATCCTTTCTCAAAACAGCCTTTCTCCAGTTGGTGTTTTGCTGTTTCTCTAGTTAACCACTGGGAAAAGAGAGGTGTCATTCCTATTCACCAATCATGTTAAGTCTATATCAGAACACCTTATAAAAGAATTAGACAATAAAAGCTTTTTCCATGCTCTTTGCCTTCTGAAATATTTGGAGTCTTTCATCTTTCTTTCATGACCTACAGCAACAGAATAGAGCCTTGCTGGTGCTCTAGTAATATTAGGTTGCTGTGCCAGCTGTCTCAGACTGTACAGCCTTGATGCTCAATACAGCCTGTCTTTAGATTAAAAGAATAATTGCTGTATTCGGTCCTGAGGGAACATTGGTTACACCTTATGTTTCTGAGCCCTATCTTCCTGACTGTGGAAGTGCAGCTTCTGGCAGTTTGGAGACAAGCTTTGCTTCCTTGTTGAGTCAAACTGCCAGGAGAGGGTGCAATTCAAGAACAGGGAAGGAAGGAAACTTGGCAGTGGTCTTAAAAGTTCTTCTGTGTGTCTGGTGTGGTTAAATGTAGGCTGTAAAAAATGGTTTGGGTAGGTCAGAGGGAGAGCCCCTGAGCCTCCTATCTGCCAACAATGAGTACTGGAGGAGCAGCATAAGAATGGAGGATAGTGAAACTTCCTTGGTATGGAAGTAAATTTTTAAATTTTAAATTTGTCTGAGGATCTCTGTAAACTTTGACATGATTGAGTGTTTCTGAGGAGCCTTGGCTGTAAATCTTTTTGAACTGTTTGACTTTGGGGAAAAGGAGAAGAAAGATGTTAAAAAGTAAGGCCAGGTGTGGTTTAGGAGATTTCACTGCAAATGAGAAGTGTCATCACAGAAAAAGATTTTGGGTTAAGTAGGCATTAAGGTTTCCTGTCTTGTTAATGAGCAAGTGCAGAGGCCATGAAGATGCTATGAGGGCTGGAGCACCTCTGCTTGGAGCCAGGCTGAGAGAGCTAGGGCTGTTCACCTGGAAAAAAGAAGGCTCCAGGGAGACTTTAGAGCCCCTTCCTGTGTCTAAAGGGGCTCAAGAGAGATGGAGAGGGGTTTGGGACAAGGGTCTGCAGTGACAGGAGCAATGGGAATGGCTTCACAGTGACAGAGGGCAGGGATAGATGGGATATTGCAAAGAAATTCTTTCTTGTGAGGTGGGGAGGCCCTGGCACAGGTTTGCCCAGAGAAGCCGTGGGCTGCTCCATCCCTCTGAACATCTGGAAGTGTTCAAAGTCCGGGTTGAACAGGGCTTGGATCAGCCTGATCTGGTGGAAGGTGCCCCTGCCTGTGACAACAGAATTGGAGTGAAATGCTCTTCCAACCCAAACCAGTCTGTGATTCTATGATTAGAGAATCAGGAAAAAACCTCTGTGCAGCCAATGCCTGCTCTGGCTGGAGCTCCCCTGTGGGCCCAGGCAGTGTGAGCCTTGCACATGAAGTCCTGGTGGTAGGAGAGGCATCTCCTCCAATGAAAGCCCTGGGGATTCCCAGCATTCCCACAGAACTTCATGTGTCAGGGAGTGCAATCAGTCATTTCACTGAGCATTAAATTGCCTTCTGTAATGCCCCGTCTGTGCAGGCAAGCACAGGCACTGTGCTCCAGCAAGGACACGTGCAGCTGGGAGTGTTCATAGGAGCACTAGACAGGGTGGCCTTGGCCATCCTGGTAGACCCATGTTCCGTTTGTGACTGCTGAATAGCCAGGCTTGGGCAGAGTCCTGGTCTGGCACTGCAGGAGAGTCTGTTTAACCAGCTTTGGACCTGAAAACTCTGTCAGAGTTACCGCTAAAAACGGTTCTGAGCAAACTTACTAGCTGGGGAAGATGGAATTCCCTCATTGTTTTTACTCTGGAAAGGACTAAATGCCTACTATGCATGGAAACAAAGAGTTTGGTCAGGATTTACTAATAAACTTTAGTTTTCAAAATGTCACCATCTTTCCAAAAGCCAGCTGTAAGTACGTACCAAAGACCTGCCTTCGAGGACATGTTCTGAGGATTAGCTGTCTCACTTCAAATTTACTTGAAATTCAGCCTAATTGACTGAAAAATAATACTTGCTATCATCACGTCTGGTGGCATGTGTGACAGAAGATGCTGGTTTGGTGAAAGCTCCCATTTGTCAGGAATCCTGCACTGGTGAATTCTCTTTTGAGCTTCTTTGCAGAGAAGCTGAAGCATTTGCTCAGGCTGGGGAAATGGATTGTATTCTTACCCCACATCCTCCCTGAGCAAGAATGAAACATCCAAGTTGAACTCTGTGTCTTCTCTTACACTGTTGTTGCTACTGCTTGAACACAAATTCTGCTCGAAATAATTTAGTTTTCACAATTTGATACATAGATGGAAATGAGAAAATAGCACCTAATTTGGCCTTGCTTAATTTGAAAACATGTTGCATTTCAGCCCTTTGCTTGATTGTGGTATTTCACACTCAGCTGCAGTGTGGTACTAAAGCAGTATCTACACTGATCCAAAAGTCAGGAAACTGAGAAATTGGTGTTTGCCTTGACTAAGTAACATCTAGTAAAAGATCTTAAAAAAAGGAGCAAGAGGCCTTGCACCTCACCAAAATACACCATTGTTGTTGCAAATGAGTGCCTAATTTCTATTTTTTGCTGTTCATTATGTCTTTTCTCTGCCAGAATAAAGGCTCTGTTTATACCTAGTATTGTCCTCAGGTTCACGCTTGCTGATTTTCTATCCACTAAAGGTTGCTTTTACCATCTCTTCCACAGTGTAAGATTGTATTTGAGAATTGTCAATGTACAATTCTTTCTAACCCCAAAATCATCTGTGGAATTGCTGCTCTCTGGTGTAAATAGCCTCCTGTTCTATAGCAGGGTCTATTATGCTCTTTGTTCTAAGATGTGACTTGGCATATGGTTGGATTAAAACTTATTAGTTGGAATGTGACCTACTTCCCAAACTCTAGAGACCACTGTACATCACTGACCTTTCCTCCTTATTTACCACTTCAACAGTCGGGACACTTTAATCTCATTGATGTTTTTCCCCTCTCCCATTGGTAGTCACTTGGAAAGTGACACAGAGACTCTTTAACTTGTTATTAAATTGTTATTAAATTGTTTCTCTGAACAGCAGAATTGACAGGAATTCTACACAGACTCACTTCATTTGACTTATTTCAATTACAGATATGCCAGGGACTATATAGTGGAAGGAGAACCCTATGCTGGCTACGACAGACACAACGCAGAAGTGGCAGCCTTTCACTTGGATAGGTATGGAATTACTGCTTTCTCTGGTTTTGTTGTCTTTGGAAAATGCCAGAGAAAAAAAGGAGTTCTTTGAAGAATACACCTCAGATGGGAGCTACCTCTAGCCTGCCAATAGAGCGCATTGAAGCCAAAATAAGAATTAGCTTATTCTGTGAAACTTCATTTCTAAGATCTGTTCAAGACTGTAACTTCAGATACTTGTGAAAAGTTCAGAAAGGAGAAAGCCCTGAAACCACTCTAGTTAATATTACAGGGGAGAAAGAGCTTAGCCAAATGCTGTGGAAGAGTCTGAAATACTAAATGTATGTGCTAAGTTCATGTCAAGTTCACTAGCAAGTCAAGACTAATGTCTAGACTAAATATGAATCAGTACATCCTAGAGGAAAAACCAGCTATGCATATATTGATTGTGCTTGGGGTACCCAGGTGGTTTTGTGGACCTGTTCTGGAGGTGCAATTGCAGAGAAAAAAAAAAAAAAAAGAAAATTACAGGATGTTCAAAGAATGGGACAGAAAACACCAGACATTGAATGTCAATAATTACGAAATGCTATTAGGGCTGTAATTTCACATAACACAAATGAGCACAGTCTCTGTTTCCTCATAGCAAGATTTAGAGGTGAAGACACAAAATTTTGAGAAAAGGAATAAGGAGGGACAAATATGACAAAGGATAGAATGGTTGAACTTAAACTGGGGTTTCTCAGTACGTAGATAAGAACCTTATCACTGCGACTAAACTCATAGGTTGTGACAGAGATATTTGTTAGTCCTGATTCAGCTGTGAAACTCATTGCACGGGCAGTAGAAATCAGTAATTCTAGGAGGAATTAGAGTATCTAGGATGATAACTAGTTGAGTAGCACCCATTGTTGCTGCAGGCAGCTGGTGCTGGTGTGCCAAAATCAGGGTATATTAAGACCAGAAAAAGATAATGTAAACAGATGTCAGTCCATTTGTGCATTCAAGCAGCATACAGGC
The DNA here is from genome assembly GCF_009819655.1 of Sylvia atricapilla. NCBI lineage: Eukaryota > Metazoa > Chordata > Aves > Passeriformes > Sylviidae > Sylvia > Sylvia atricapilla. The sequence continues at coordinate 8,859,706 of NC_089148.1, forward strand.
TTCAGGTTCCCTCAAAAAGTAGTGATTGAACATTCAATCAAAGCCTCTTTTCAGCGTCCAAATCCCACTTAACTCCTCTTTGCTGTCCATATGGTCATGATTTTATGCCTTTTTTTCCTCTGGCCTTTCTCTGTGGCTCTGCACCTCTTTATTCTTCAGGAATACCTTATCCAAGGATGCCATTGTTTCAAGAGGGATCCTGGATCATTTTGTGTGATCATTCACTGATGGAGAGGCTGTGCCTTCCAGGATCATGGCCTCTCAGCTGTTGGTCTGAAAATGCAGGGGCTGATTTTCCACATCTAAGCTCTGTGCTTGTTTTCTTGGAACACCTGCTTGTGCTCAGGCTGTGCATAGCTCGGTATTGGCTCTGAGTTTTGTCCTTATGCACGTGATTCGTTCAGAAAGACATTTTGGTCAACACAAATCACAAATTGTTTTTGGTCAAAACAAATCCTTTTCAGTTTTTGGGATGACTCATCCAATACATCTGTGGAATGTCAGTTTTCCCTTTTCAGGATCTTTTTCTGAGATGCAAAGGCTATCAAAAAGGTGTTAAAAGTGCATTACAAGAGTTCTGGCTGATACTTCTTTGATCTTTGTACTTCTTTAAGCACTTTTGAAATTCCGTTACAAATACCTGAGTCATTTGTGGTCACAGAGCAAAGGCTGTGGCAGGCTGTCTTGGTTTGCAAAGACAGGTGTCTGCTAAGGAAGGCAGGAGCCTCCTTTGGAAAGGAGAATGTAGACCCCCTCCCTCTGAATTACTATAATTTTGAAATTAAGGGGCTCTCAGGCAAAGATATGGGAATAGGAATAACAGTTCTTTACTAGGAAAATTAAAAAACGCAGTAGTACAAAAAAACAAACCACTGACAGAGTCAGAATACAACCTGACACCCTGTTGGTCAGGGTGTTGGGAGCAGTCCAGTCAAGTCCCCCTGGAGTGACAGGGGATTGTGGAAGCAGTGTGTGGTTCTGTTGAAGCAATGATCCTGTAGAAGGGTGTAGTTTTCCTCAAAGGTCCAGTGATGGTGTAGATGGGTCTGATCTTCCTCTGGGAATCCATTGCAAACAGGCTGCCCTGGTGTTCTGACTCTCAGATTTATCCAGGTAGGAATGGTTGGCTCCTCCCCCTGGGTGGAGCATCCCCCAATGGGATGATGTAATTGTATCAGCCCTGCAGTGAGCCTCGATGGCCCATTAACAGCAGATATCCCCTGGATTGGTCCTGGAAGAGATAAAGAACACTGCCCCAGCTGGTTTTCACAGCTGATAATAGAATACACACCCCTGGTTACATCTTGCCTTGCAAGCTAAGACACATGCATGCTAGTGGAACCTGGATCTTGTAACTGCCAGTTTTATGGTTGTTCTTCCCACCTCTGGTTTTCCAGGCACTTCTCAGGCATTCGCTTTTGTTCTTCCCTTCTCCTTCCTCATGCCAAACAAAACGACTCCTGGGTTGGTTGCTTTCAAGTGTCATTGAATTTGCCTTAATCATAACATTTTAATAGATAGTGGTTCCCACAAATTAGAAATTAACTTTCCAGGTGACTAGCCCACAGGCCATATGGTTTTACTGCTTCAGACACAGGACGGATATTTCTGGTGTGAGGTCTGAGTTCTGAGAGTTGGAGCATAGTGCATCCTCTGTTGCTCTGCTGCAAATGCTTTAATAAAGGAGTGTCACTGATGGCCGGTAAAGGAAGTTTAACATCCAGGCACATAAGAAAAATGAGTTTCCTTGCTTTGCCTTGGAGAAGAGAGGAGGTTGCTGCAGGGCTTCAGTTTTAGTCTTTGGTCTCTGTCGTCTCTGGCAGAGAGGGTTTTTTGTTGTAATTTTGGATTGCTGCCCGTGTTGCAAATTCTCCGGTTGTGTTTTTTCACCCCAAATCAGAATCCTGGGTTTCCGCCGAGCCCCGCTGGTGGTTGGCCGGTTTGTGAATCTGCGCACAGAGATCAAACCCGTGGCCACGGAGCAGCTCCTGGGCACCTTCATGACTGTGGGTAAGTGGATTCCATGGACTGTGCTGCCCAGGAGAGGAGAAATGCTTAATGGGGAAAAAAGAGCCGTGGGAACTTGACACAGCTGAAAAACAGTTAACCATGGTGCAGGAAGCTCTTTCTGTGCCAAGAGGGATCTTGGATGACCCCGTTTGGCGGGGGAGGAGGACTTGGTTTTCTTCAAGTAATGTTCCCTCATGCTGCTGTTACAGATGGGATTTTTATTTTTTGAGTAAGAATTTTCTCTCTGCTGTCAGAGATGGTTAGGAAGTCTGTGATTAGACCTGCAAACAAAAGAATAAAGTTGTATTTAATGTGAAGAGAGTGGTGATTTGGGATAATTAATAGAGCTGACACACTGGTTGGTATTAGATGTTGTTTATGCTGCATCAGAGCCTGCAGAGCATTTACAACCAAACATGGCAGAACTTCCCTGTGTTGTTTATAGTAGTAATGCTGTGAAGGGCACATAATAGAAGCTATTAATGTGAACTCCTACCAGATGGTCATTAAGCACCAAGAAATTAGTTATGCTGCAGCCTTAACTCCCTCAGGCTTTCATAAGCCATTCAATTATTACTCTTTTGTTTGTTTGTTTCATTTCCTAATCAGAAGGCTCCAGAGATGATTGTTCCTTTCCGCTGGTAACATTCCTGTTATAGCACTGCTGGCAGTCTCACCTGCTGCCTGACACTGCCACTTACAAGGTGGCAACTTGAGCTGAAAGTGTCACCTCAGCCTTGCCAGACTCTCCTGGTTTTCACATGGGGTGCCTGCCTTGGGCAGGCTTTAGGTTTTCCAGTTTCAGCCCAAATAACCAAGCTGTTTGCTAGCAGCAGAGCTGACTTGAGAAGTAGGGCTCCAGAAATTTTCATTGCTCCTCCTTAGATTCCTTAGAGCTGCTGTTCTGCAGAGCAGGAACTAAAGAAATGGGGGTGTGTGTGGAGGTGGTTATGATGTTTTGTCAGGCCAAATCTGACCAAGTTCTGGAGGTTTTGAAGAAGAGAAAATTCATTCATACTCAGTGCAGGTTTACTGAACTTACAGCTAGAATCTCAAAGAATTCTGTCTCTTCCTAGACCTGCTGCAGGCCCTGGATGGGAAGAGAGACTTGCAGGCTTTCCAAACATATAGGAGATCTGGTCTGCAAGCTCTGTGCTGGGAATGGTCTCTGACAACCTCAGGTTGTCTGACAGGATGCTGGGATCATGGGGAGGATGGAAGGCTCCAAAGGAGTGCTGACTGAGAGGCTGGGATGTGTGAGGATGGAGAGGGAAGAACATGGCTTTTGGAGGGCTAGGCCTGCTCTGGGGAGCATATTGGATGTAGAACCAAAGGAAGAAAGGACAGAGTAATCAAAACCAAGTGAGACAGCTGAAGAATATTTTGGACGAACATCTGTGAGTATGGAACTGGATTTAACTTGATGAGGATCAGGTGAAGGTGGGTTAAGAAGGGGAAAATAGAAAAGGTTAAATGAAAACTACTATTGCAGGCTGCTCCAGATTACTTGATGCTACAGGGTGTAGCAGTGTTAGTGGACTAAAGGCTGCAGCGTTTTGTTGCTCCTCTCCTGTCAGAAGACACTGATGAAACTCTGACAGATTTGCATTCCGAGATCATGTGAGGATAATAATTGTTTCTGTCTCCTCTGCCGAGTCAGCTCAAGTAGCTGAGACATGTGGCAAATCTCAGGGCACCAAATCCCTTTGAGTTCTGCTGTGTCTCTTTTCACTTATCTCTTTTTGGTCAGCTTTTTCAAGTAAGTGAGAAATCTGACACGTGAAGTATGAAATGTGAAAAACAAGCAATGTTAACATTGCAAAGTCAGGGTCCTCAGGACTAGGAAAGGATCACAAAAACTTGTTGATAGTGCAGTGTTGTATTAATTCTCGGAATGATAAAGTCATTTGAAAATACAATTTCTCTCTCCTTTTCATATTATTCTTTAATTGCTCTGAATGTATGGATGTCTGTGTCATCTCTTTTGAGCCTCTCCCGCTCAGAAACAGGAAGCATAAAGACAAGTGCGGTGAAATCCTGTCGTGGGGAAACCTCTGCTGCAACAACATGCTCTTGAATTTCAGGTGGATTCCTTGGATTAATACCTCCTAATTTTTCTTTTTAAGGCAATAACACTTGCTTCTATGGGAAGTGCTACTATTGTCGGGAAACAGAGCCAGCCTGTGCAGAGGGGGACATCATGGAGGGCTCGGTGACCCTGTGGCTGCCGGACGTTTGGCCCCTCCAGAAGCACCGACACCCCTGGGGCAGGACTTACCGGGAGGGCAAACTGGCCAGGTATGAGAGCATATGCTTTAGAGATGATCATTTGCACTAAAATCACCCTTGCAAACACAATGGTTAATTAAAGAGCTCTAAGTGCTTTCAAAACCTACAGTTGTGTCGACAGCTTTCTTAGTGCAACAGTAGAAGCCTAGAAGTCTGGAATAAAATTTAAAGTAAAATGAGGAAGAAACGAAAAAAAATCTTCATTTTTTCCACAATACTAAGCACTGTCGTTTTCCTGTATCTCGGCTGGAGCAGAACTCCACAATGCAGTTACTTCAAGCTCTGAAGATCTTGTCTGTGGGCAAACTAAGACTCTTCTCTTGTCTCACTGGACCTTCTGTTGATGCTGTGGCCCCTGGAATGTGGTAGCAATGTGTCATACCTAATTTCATGATCCCTGTAGTTTGTTTTCGGAGTTGTGGAACTGGTTTCACTTAAACTAGGCTCTGTGTCATGGTTTGACACTGGCCAAATGCCAGGCACTCGCAAAAGTCATTCACTTACTCTCTTCTGTTACAGTTGAGGAGAGGGAAGAAAAAATTAAGGAAGGGCTCATGAGTTGAGATAAGGACTGGGAGAAAAAAAAAAACACTCTAAGGGTAAAACAGGTCCAAATTTAAAGGTATAAAGTAAATTTATTATTAACAGAGTCAGAGGAGAATAATAAGAAGTAAATTAAGCCTTTGAAATACTTGGTTTTTTTCCCCACAGCCCCTCTCTCTTTCCCATTGACAGCACAGGGAGACAAGGCGTGAGGGTCGTGGTCAGTTCATCACTTGAGGTCTTGTTCCATTTGCTCAGGGAGAGGAGTCTTTCCTCTGCTATGCTGTGCAGTCCCACCCATGGGCAAGCAATCCCAAAATTATTGTGGCATGTGTCATTTGTCCACAGGGTGCAGTCTTTTTAAGGATAGACTGCTCTAGTTTGGAAGCAAGGGTCCTCTATCTCTGGAAAGAGGGGCCCTCTCTTTCTCTATTTGGGTCTTCCACTGGATCACGGCTTTCTCTGACATCCCCCTGCTCCAGCATGAGCCCTTTCACCACAGGCTGTGAGTGGGTCTCTGCATCCCCCTTGGACTTCATGCATTCCCAGGGGGCAGTTTGTTTCACCATGGTCCTCACCACAGCCTGCAGAGGAACCTCAGCACCAGCGCCTGGAGCACCTCCTCCCCTTCTTTCTTTTCCACTGACCTTGGTGTCTCCATGTTGTTCTCCCTCACATATCCTCACTTCCTCCTCTAACTAGAAGAAAAACTGCTGCTTGCAGGTACCATTGTCAACTTCCACCCATTCCAAGATTATTGCAAGATCCCACAGCAGTGAGAGGTTGATCTCATCCAGGTTCCATTTTGGGGAAATTGCTCATCCTGTTTCTCCTCCCGGCCATCAGAGATTGGCTCTGTCAGACATGGTGGAAGCTTCCAGCAGTGTCTCACAGAAGCCACCCCTGTGGCCTTCCCCTGTTACCAAAACATCAAGCAGTGCCAAATGAACACACCCTGCAAAGTCCTTTGCTTTTTGAGTGCCATCAGTGTTTGGTGACCGTGCTCAGCATGGAAAGAAGTCTAAATCCGACATTTGTCCCTCTTTAAGCAGCATTCTACAGTAGATGTAACACATCTGAGTTCCTGAGGTGGGGATGTTTTTGCCTGACCAGAACAAGTGCGTTTGATCTTAGTACATTTTTCCAAATCTGTGTTGAACTTCAAAGTGATTAGAAGAGATTTTTCAGTCCTTGATCTAAAGTATCCATTGATTTCCAATGATATGATTGTTTTCAGAAAGAATCTCATCCAAAGGCTCTGTTGAATTGTTTTAGAGTATAAAATGCTCAGATTGAATTGGGAGCAGATGTTTTCTCTTTCCCAGCAGGTCAAAATCAGCTGTGCTCAGTACATGGTACATTGCAGTAATGAACAGAATGAATTTTTTTGAGGTGTTCCTCCTATTGAGAGGCTCCTTTGCATCACACCCTGCCTGCTTACACAGGGGTTTACCTTGATTCCTGTGCTGATTTGATATTTGGTGTATTTAAACTCACACTTGCCTCCTTCAGATGAGGCTACAAGGTTCTGGTGTTTTTCACCTTGTCATGCTGCACATTTCACTTTGAGAGATCAGAATTAAACATTCTTGGTGTCATGCTCTCCTTTTTCTGTGCCTAGTAATTGTGGAAAAATAACTCTGTTAGAATTTTTGCCTGCTCTAGCTGCTCTTCTGTGTTGACCTTTTGAATATAATTCACACAAGCACATTAGCGTACATAATTTTTAATGGAGGTGTAATAGATAAAATCCCTGACCTTCCAAGGCCTGTGCTAATACAATATAAATGATCAGAAATGAGTGTTGGATAAAAGTCTCTCTTGAAAGATTGCATGGAAAATGAGAGAGAGCATAGTTTATCTGAAAAATTGTGGCAAGGAGATTAAGTACTGCTCTGAAGTAAAATGAGAGAGAATGAAACAGTTGAGAGAGAGTGAGATGCAGCATAAAAAAATGTATCCAGAACAAGCATAAGAGGTTCTGAGACTATTGCTGTATAGATTTGTGCCACAGGTTGAGGGTTGGTTGGACCTTGGTGTAAAGATCCCTCTTCCTAGGGGTATTTAGTCACAGCATTTGAGGAATGTGTGTGACCTATTATCAGAAGCATTGATAAGATAAAATTTTAAGCTCTCTGATTTGGATACCTGGAGGAAAGGTAGGATATTGGCACCTCTGGCTCCAGACCACTAGAAGATGAAGTGGGATATGTGGCAGTTGTAGTAGTTAAATTCTGATCTTCCTACTTTTATGACTGTCTGTAGTTCTGAGCATGTCAGCAAGTCTCTCCAGCTTGTGTTTCCTCCATTTCTGTGTCCAAATCACAGATGGTTTAAGGCATTTCCAATTTAACTGCTGTTTTGTGAAGGATTGTTTTAGTCTTCACATGGAAGATGTCCTTGTTATTTAGGTTGACAGATGGAAAGGATATACACCAGAGATACGGATGTTTTGGTGGTGGTATTGAATAGCTTTGAAAGCTGTAGAGAAGAAAATGAGAAAATTTAAAATCTTAGCTTTGGAGAGTTGAGACATGACATCCAGGTTACAAGATCACGTGTAGAAGGAGGAGATAAAGAGGGATCTCTTGAAATCTTGTCAGTGGAGAAGGTGAGATACTCTGCAAAGGAAGAGGGGAGCAAAGAGACAGCTGTAAGGGAAGAACGAGCACTGTGAAGTCCTTCTCCTGGAGCATGGGGGCTCATTACTAACCACGATGAGGATATTTGCATTAAAAAGAAAGAAGGAAGAGGATGGCTGGAAGGCCAAATGGAAACAGCTCAAGGCAATGGAAACAAGACAGTATTGAAGTGTTCCTTGGCAAGTTGAGGGAGGCAAGGCATGGCAGTAATCTTCCCATAACGTAGCCTGGCCACTGTGGATCTGTGAGGAAGCAAACTCTGACTTTCTTTTCCTTAGGAAGATGATCTTTGTGTTTCTTTGAACTGAAACTACAACTTGCTCCATAGGTTGGGATGTTAGTGCAGGGCTTCACTTTTCTCAGGAAACACTGCTGTCAAGCTCTTCCTTCTTCATCCAGCCTGGGCTGCTCCCCTTTCTTGGTGCCCTCACTGGAAGGTGCCTGAGGGCTGCTGTAACTGCTGCTGCTGTGCTCTGGTGGTTCCCTGAAGTTCCCTTGGTTCCTCTCTGGCTGCAGGTGGGAGTATGACGAGAGCTACTGTGACGCCGTGAAGAAAACGTCCCCGTACGACTCGGGCCCGCGCCTGCTGGACATCATCGACACGGCCATCTTCGACTACCTGATCGGCAACGCCGACCGGCACCACTACGAGAGCTTCCAGGATGATGAGGGCGCCAGCATGCTCATCCTGCTGGACAATGCCAAAAGGTGAGCCTGGGGACACTCCTCTGGGCCTGCCGGTGGTGAGAGCAAGGGCACTCCTTTATCTGCTCTGTCCCTCTCTCTGTTTGCTCTCTCTCGCTTTTGTAATAGTCTTTCCTTTTTATCAGAAATTACTCAGCAATACTTAGGGTCCTTCAAAGGCTGTGGTGGTGACAGGACAAGAGGGAATGGATTCGAACTGAAAGAGAGTTGGTTTGGATCAGGTATTAGGAAGAAATTCTTCCCTCTGAGGGTGGGGAGGCCCTGGCACAGGGTGCCCAGACAAGCTGTGGCTGCCCCTGGATCCCTGGAAGTGCCCGAGGCCAGGTTGGAGGGGGCTTGGAATACCCTGACCTTGTGGCAGGTGTCCCTGCCCATGACAGAGAGGTGGAACAAGATGAGCTTTAACCCAACTCGTCCAAACTAAACCATTCTAGGACTCTATGATTCTACTCTGTGTGCTAGAAACTCTTCTGTCTTGGCAAAGTCTTGCTCAGGCTACAGAAACTCCCCAATTAACACAATATTTCCCAAAGCAACTTTCAAAGTCTCAAGTCTCTCCTCCTATCCCCAGAAAAGCCCTTTCCTTTTAGGCTTTTAATTAATGTAAGATTGAAAATGTAGGCTTTTTTATTTCTCAGCAGTCAGTATAAGTGAGTGCTGTGATAAAAGCAAATCTTTCTAAAATTTGTTTCTGAATAATTCGGCATTCCCTGCCTTCTGGATATGCCTACTCTGGCTTTAAAAGTTTAAAACGGAGGTAGAAGTGATACCAAAAGCAAAATATGATGATGTTCTAAACGTGGACACGAACTCTTACCTGGACAGAAATGTTTTTAAAATGTGTTTAGAATGTGAGTTTTTCTGTCTTTGCTATGGTTTTGTATGTTGTCCACTATGGTTTAGGTTAAAAATTATTGTAATAAGTTAGTCAAGACTCCATTATCTTCATGCAGGAAAAGCTCATTCTTTATTTTTACAACTCATTTTATACAGGTTTTACAGACCTCGTGTGCAGCTTTAACTGGTTAATAGCTTTCTTGCCAATTACTCTATTGGTTAGTAAAAGTTATTCTACTTGTCCATCAAATCTCTCTATTCTTGGATTGTTTACATATTTTCTTTACTAATTCTCATGGGACAAATCCCTTGTTATTGCAGGTGCACTTGTTTTTCAACCCAGGAATAAGCTGTTAAGCTAACGAGTTTTCATACCAAGATTGTTTTCACATGGGAACTTGCAAATTATTTAAAAGAAGTGACAGGCTAACTTTATTAATTTAGCAGAGCAGGCCTGATTTCATGAGGCCTTTCTTTTATAATTCTTTTACCTATCATGACAAAATATCGTATTAAAGACACAGTTGTGTTTGAATCATAACAATTTGATTAATTTTTCTTAAAAACAGAAAGATCATCTACTTGCCTTTCTCATCATTTAGTCCAGCAATTCAGGATTATTTCTTTTTCTGGTGGGCACTCCCTTGTGCAGTGCAGTGAGTTTCTCTTCTGTGAAGCACTAGCAGTTCCTGTGGCAGGCTCTGCTCTGGCTTTGCACATCACTTGTACCAAGTGTACACAGCACTTGAGACCTTGGAGATTCTTGGAAGGCTTGGAGTTACCTTTTTTCTCCCCATTTATCTTCTGTATAGTGGATTCCATCCTTCCTTCCATATTTCCATCCATCCTTCCTTGTCATCAGCCTGTTCAGTAATACTCCAGTATGACAGCAGAGTGCATTCCAGCTTGAGACTGCTTAATTACTGCTGCTTTAGGGGAATTTGGCAAAAATGCTCTTTCTGTTACTCGCTGACCATGTGCTAGGAGGAAGAAAGACAATGGATTAGTCACTGGAAGTGAATATGAGGTTTGAGGGTCAAGTTCCTTTCCTATGGTATGTTCCTATAAAGTTTTGAAAATATTTTTGGGAGTGCTTTTCAGGCTGACAGTAAATTGTTGTCTTGAAAATTTAAGTGATTTATTTAATCATGTAATAAAATTTCTTTCAGCCCATCTGAAGTAATGGATAGGGGACAGTTTTTTGTAGAACTATGGTAGATCTCAATCTGGAAGAGACCCATAAGGATCATTCCCAACTCCTGGTTTCTTACAGGGCTACCTAAAACTAACCCATGTGAGTGAAAGCAAATGCTCCTTGGTGCCATGACCACTTCCCTGGGAGCTTCTTTAGTTTTAAAGCTACAAATAACAGAATTATTTGGGCAGCGTAATGCCAGCCCCCTACAGAAACTTGTCTTCATTGAGGGGAAAATTCTTAGTTGAAAGCAGTATTATGAGGAAGGTGAAACTATGAAAAATAAATCCAGCATGTGTTTAGATGAAGTGTGAAATACTATGGAGGCCTTCTGGCTTGAAATGCTGAAGTTGATAATTTTGTTAGTGAACTGGTGCTCTGATGGTTGTTGCTGTTTAGTTCCTTCCCTGCCCAGCTGTGTCAGACAGACAGAGCTCCTATTCTGCATACCCAGACTACCAGTTACTGCTTACCCCTGCATCATTTCTGAACTCCTCTGAAATGCCTTTCTAAGGTACCTTGGTCTGACAAAGAACTGGGTATGCTGGTGTTGCTTCTGTTTACCTGCTTAGCTGATGCTGATGAGAGTTACATCTGTGACTGGTCATGGCCTGTTTATATTTTAATTTAAATGATTTGATCTCTTGGAGCATGAAATTGCCTAGTATTGATTTCTCTGAATTCTTTACAAAGCTCTTTAGGTTGAGAACAATCTTAGGAGTTCAGCTGATTCACTTGGTTTTAATTTTGCTTTTCAGCTTTGGAAACCCTGCCCTGGATGAAAGAAGCATCTTGGCTCCTCTCTATCAGTGCTGCATGTAAGTGAAACACAAGGGTGCTGTTCACTTTACTGATGGAATTGCTGTCCTTAGGTTTGCAGTATCATTAACTTGGGAGCCCTCTGGCAACCTGAAAAGGTTTGCTGGGGTCCACAGTGCTGCACTTTTGTGAGATATTGTCTATTTGATGGATTGTCACTGCCCAAGAAGCTGAGGAATCTATTTTCATAAGGCAGTACGTCGGAGGGTTAGCTACAGAAAGTGGTCTCACCTCCAGGTCACTCGTCTGATCTATCCATAGTCAGTGTGACAGGTTCTTTGGCTCTGCAGCTGTCCCCATCCAGCTCCTGACAAATCAAAGTTCACATCCCAGCTTGAGCTCTCCCTGACAGAAGAGAAGGATCCAACGTGTTTGGCAATTTAATCATTTCAAACATGGTTTCTAAAGAAAACGGCAGCCCAGCTCAGGGGGCTCCTCTCAGGTAAAATCTGTAGTTTCTTTGCAGAGTTTTGTTTCTGCTTTGGCTTGTGAGCTGTGGTTTTATTTTCAGAGGCTGTGACTTTTTTATTTCTGTTTTGTGTCCACTCTCTTACCAGGCCATTTCTACTTCTCATTAGGAAATGAATGCTCCAAGGCCTGGAGCCTCTCTCCTTTGGAACAGCCTGAGAGAGTTGGGGTGTTCAACAGGGAGAAGAGAAGGCTCTGGGGAGACCTCAGAGTCCTTTCCAGTGCCTAAAAGGGCTCGAAAGAGCTGGACAGGGACTTGGGACAAGGGCCTGCAGTGGCAGGACAAGGGGAAATGGCTTCACACTGATAAAGGGCACAGTTAGATGAGATATTGGGAAGTTCTTCCCTGTGAGGAGACCCTGGCACAGGGTGCCCAGAGAAGCTGTGGCTGCCTCATCCCTGAAAATGTCCAAGGCCAGGTTGGACAGGGCTTGGAACAGCCTGGTCTAATGGAGGGTGTCCCTGCCCATGGCAGGTGAGTGGAATGAGGTGTTCATTAAGGTCCTTTCCTGTCCAAACCATTCTGGGATTCTGTGAAAATTTCCAGGAAGAAAAATACTGAGATATCAATTTTCTGACTCTGATACTTCAACATTAACTCCTTCAAGTCTTCCAAATGGAGCTTGTCCATGAAGCTTGTCCTTGAAAGGTTCTGTCTTCCAAATTCTCTGGGAACCTTACAGACAGCCTGAGTTCTCATCCTGCTTGCACTAAGCTCAGCTCCCTGCATACTGCCTCAGCTGCAGTACACCTGGCCTATGTTCTGCAAGATCCTTTTAAAAGTCATACGGGGAACAGTTAAAAAAATTTCAGATTTTTTAGTTTTCCTACATTAATTTTATATGTATGTTTAATTTCATGATTTATTGAGATTCTTTTGGGGTCTTTGCCATCTTGATTTCTCCAAATGCAACCAGAGAAGTTTATCTCTGTAAGAGACTTTGTGATTTCCTGCTTCTCAAATATTCCTTCTTTCTGGTACTGGGCAAATGCCATGTAAGAATTAATTTGCATAATTGTGGGTTTGTTACAACACTTGCTTATTTTGCTGGTTTTATTAGAGGCCATCAAACCCAAGAGTTTAGACTAGGGATGCTAAAGATTTGGCCCTGAAAGATTTGGGGGAGAATCCCAAGAGACTTCATAGAACATGAGAGTTGAGATGGGCTGACACAAACAAGCTCAGTGGCCAGTGAAGAGGAAAGGTCACTCCTGTGTTCTTTTTCCTGGAAGTTTGGTCAGCTGCCTGTTGTCCTTTGTGATTCATTATTAGTCAGTGATGCTCTTCCTGAGGTGACCTGACTTTTGTTTGGATTTGTTGTTTTTCCTTCATTTTCTTTCCTTTCCAGACTGTGTCTGGGAGGCCTCAGGACTGAAGACCTTCTGTGCTCTCAGCCAGAAGTGTTCCTGTGTAACATCAGAGTTATGTCACGCTGGATTGATTCTTCATCACCTTCAGTTTTCAAGTTTCATTCGATCCTGTCTATGATGCAGTTCCACCTGGACTCTGCCATCCCAAATCCACTGCTGCGATCAGTCTCCATTCTTGATGTTCCAGGCTCCCTCAGGAGGCTGGCTCTGGTATTCCCAGTGGATGCAGCAGGATTGTGGTGTGGTGACACATGTTTGTTTCTTTTGCAGCATCCGGGTTTCTACCTGGAACAGGCTGAATTACCTGAAGAACGGAGTGCTGAAGTCTGCCTTAAAAACTGCCATGTCGCACGACCCCATCGCACCCGTGCTCTCCGACCCTCACCTGGACGCCCTGGACCAGCGGCTCCTCAGCATCCTGGCCACAGTGAAGCAGTGCACAGACCAGTTTGGGCCAGATGTTGTGCTGGTGGAAGACAGGATGACTCTGTCTCACTTGTAATCGTAGCAGAACACGAGATGAAACTCCTTTTTTTAAAAAAACGAACGAACAAAAAAAGCGATAGAAAAACAGCACAATCAGTTCAGAAGGGCTGTGGCCAAGATGGACTGACATGAACAGGAAAGCTCCCAAGCCAGAGGAAGGGAGGTGACACTGGCTTTTTCTTTGGGCTGGCAGCAGTGAGAGGTGGGAAGGGGCCCTTGGATGGCTCAGCCCCCGTGGTGGCATCATGGCCACTGTGGCGTGTCCATTGCCGGCAGTGGGCGTCGCGCTGGATACAAACGGCTCACGGCGCTGGTGCAGTGTGTGGAATACAGAACTCCTTTGTGGACTGAATCCAGAGGAGACAGAGATGAACAGTGCAGTCCTCTCCCCTTCTCTTCCCCCATACTCTGGCGAGTTTGTCTGATTCAGGGTTGTACACAATCAGCTCTGAGCTGGTTGGGCATTTTACTGCTTCTCTAGAGAGCAAGCGAGGGGCAAATAAAATAACTATTAGACTGAAGAGTTGTTCTACCCCCTCCCCGGGGTGGGATTTTCTTCTGATTGTCTGAGGGATGGGAGAGGGGACCTCTGCTGCTCACTTGGCTTTTCCTTGATAAAAGGCTAGGAAAGGGGGTTGCCTCATATGTGATAATGCTTCAGTGTTTTTGCTGAAGTCCTGTCAAAGATTTATCCACAGGGTTGGAGATTTAGGAGAGGACAGGGTGGTTATACAGCACTTGATAATTAAGGGGTTAAAGTAAGTTTCCATGTGTCTTGACTTGTTTTTTAATCAATCTGGCAAGGTCTGAGTGGAGAAAGTATCTTTGCAGTCCTGTGTCCATTATAACCCAATTTTCATTCTCTTGTAGCTGAGGAGGACAGAATCTGTCCTTGTAAGCAGTTATGTGTAGCGAGGTCAGGCTGCTTTACTGTGAGCCCTGAGTGCCGTGGAGCCTCTGGGCGTGTGGGACTGGGGGAAGAGGAATTTGCTGGACTTGACAGTCACCAGCAGGTGACCTGAGGTGTGCAGACAACCCTGAGCTGTGGTCTGTCGTCTTCATCTCACCTGAGAGAGCTTTCTGCTGCTCCCTATGACCACAGCTCAGCACTGCTGTTCTTGGAATGCCCGTGCTGAGGTCTCAGATTCACCTGGTTTGGCTGTGGCTGAGCTCAGAAGCTGTGACCACTTCCAGGAGGTTTTCTGCCTTCCCCAGCTGCTTCCTGCAGCCCCCACTGCAATGTTCTGCCTGGGATGGTCATCCTGGGGTCCTCACTAATGCTTTTGCCACAGAGAGAGAGAAGTTGGCTTTTCAGGGCAGGCTTGCAGCACTCATCTTGTGCTAGTCCTGTTGTCTTTCAGCACTGCAGCCTGTGCTGCCAATGAGTTTGTGTCATAAAACTGATCACCTTGGGGCAGGTCTCACTTTTTGTCTCCAGAAGAGAAGCAGTCACTAGTTCATCACAATAGTTCATCACTATTTCCAAATGGAACAGCTTTGCATCACTGTACAGCCAGCATGGTCCTTAATGGAAGGAAAGAGCTCCCTTCCCCATTTGGGGACTCGAGAGCAAGAGCACCAAAATGTCCGTTTGAGCTCTTTTCCTTGACTTTCCTGTCAGGATTTCTCTAACTGCAGTGTGGCAGGCAGGGAAAGAGCTGTTTCCTGTTCTTGCACCTTGGCCACACCTGATCCAGGAGGTGTCAGGGAGAGAGTTTATCTGAAAAACACAGGCATTGGTTTATTTTGTTGAAGTCTTTTTCTCATTGCATGAGCAGAGTATCTTGAAAGTAGAATGTGACTATTCACCTGAGATTGAATTTTATGGTATTCTTGTTCTCTTCTGGACTTAGCCACAATCACAGATGTGCCCTAGAGCAGTGAGATGCTGGGATGGGATTTGGAGTTATTTACTGGAGTTCTTAGTCAGGATGAGGTTCCAGCCAGCTTTGAGGACACTGTGAAGCTCGTTCCTCTATCACCCGGTGCTGTGGGGCAGGAGTGGTTTCCCAGGAAATTTCAGATGATTTACCCAAGGGGGAAAGTTGGTGAAGCACATGGTTGGTGACTTGTAGCATTTCTAAAAGTATATTCTTCTCGTTGAGTTTAATAATGAGCTCTTAATATTTTGGGAGGGATCTGCCAAAATTTAATTTTTGATTTCTGTGTGATCACTCATGATACTTAACATTTGATTTAATAATAGGTTCAAAAAAAGGTCTTTCAGTCTTTGAAATTAAATTAGTCTTGAGGACTTACATATTGCTCTAAGCTAAAGCTTTTGCTGTCAGATGGAACCTGGGGATAGGTTTTGCCCCAGTATAAATGTCAAAGATTTAAAGCAGGGTATTGATTTATTTTGGTTTACTTGTGGACAAAGGGCATGAAGTCCAGCATTATCAGTAGAAGGAGCCAAGAAATGGTTGTTTTGGGGGGTTGGTTTTTTTATTTGTGCTATTGATAGTTCTGGTTGCTGTAAACACTACTGGAGGTTGGTGTTCTGCAGCAGGAAAGAAAAATAAATTCCTCTCTTACACCAAAATCAGGAATATCTGGTTTTGGCCTTGTGACAATTTCTGCCCTTTTGGCAGTGGTGGGCCTTTTGCTTGAACGCAGAACCCCGAGAGATTTTAAATTGTAACCATTGCAAAGGAAATGAAGAGCAGCATCCAAGTGCCAACAGGATCTGCTTGAATCTCTGTAAAGTAACATTGTTTGCAAGGCAGGTGCTCTGTTGAGGAGGTTTTTGAGACACCTGATTCTTGTTCACTGTGCACGTGTCACCCGCTGGCCTCAGATGTTACACACTGGTTGTGTCGTGGTTATCAATGATATCAGAGCACTGAAAGCACAGAAATCAAGAACTAATTAAAGAGAGCCTCATCAGCCATCTGCTATTTACCTCCTTCCCAAGTCAGCCATCAGGGGAAGGAGACACTCGAGTCAGCTCCTCTTCCAGCCGCTGATGAACTGAAGTGTGTCTTGCCAAACAAACTTCAACTCAGAAGTACTAATTTATTAAGAAGGTAATTTATTTACTGCAGCAGCTGGAGCAAGATGCTGGAAACAGACCCTGCTCTCGGATGTGCCAGAGGAGGCCCCTGGGAGCTGCTGCACAAATGGAGTTGCTAATAAGCAAACAGAATGCAATCATGACTTTCTACTCCTATCCCCTGGGGTCAGATCCCACATAAAGCAACATTGTGTGAATAAAGATTTTAATAAAGCAACATTGATGGATTGCCTAAGTCTCTATCTCCCTCCCCTGTCTCTCTCCAGTTCCAGCATGTGGTGGGCTGAATGTGTGGTTTGCTGCTGCTGTCTCCCAGTTACTCCTCTGCTCATGGTTGTCAATGGCATTTACTCCGGTCATGTCGGAAAATGCAGTTTGTTTGCCAGAGCCTTGTTGGTAAGGACAGAAGAGTGTCCCAAAGGGATACAGAAATAAAACATCTAGACTGAGGTGGTCTTCTGCCCGTGCATCCCGTGGCCCTGCACCTGCTGAGCTCGTGGGCTGAGTGCTTGGCAGTGTCCCAGGAGCTGGTTCCATGGAGCCAGGGATGATTGTGAGAAGTGTCTGTGGAGCTGCCAGGTGTTTGTGGCTGCCTTTGCGAAGCTTTTTTTGGGATGGGGCAGGTCACTGTTCCCCCTGAGAACAGAGCTTGACTCAGCCTGCAGCAGAGTCTTCTTAATGCCCCAAAAGTGAGTGTTTCAGAGGCAGGATCCCCGAATCCAGAGATCTTTCACCTGCTCTGTAGCATCAACTGGTGGTGTGCAACCTGCTTTGCTTTAGAGTTTCTCACTTGAAGCTTTGGATTTCAGCATCGTTGAATTCTGTATGAAGTGCTTTCTGGGATTTATTTTGAAGGTTTTGTGGGGGAGGATGTTCTGGGGTTTTTTGTTTCCTGGCATTGTGTGCTGACAGTAACTTTTCCTTTCCTCCATCTCTATTTTTGAGGTGCCAGTTTGCTCAGGGAGTGGGGCAGGATTCTTGCGTGTGTATGAGCAGTTCAGCAGCTACAGATGCTTTTAAGTTCTGACAGGCAGAAACTGGCAGTTGAGAGCTCTTGTTCCAAGCACTTTGTTGTGCTGCTGCTCTGTGCTTTTGGAGTGGTTGGGCATAGTAACAGAGTGAGAATTTGTATAACTGGGAGATTTTAATGTTTCTGATTGTATAATTAATGTACTTTTATGAAAGAATGAACACAAACAACTTTGAGCCAATGGAGATCCAAAGGGGGTTGAAAATTAGCACGTTCCCTGATATCCTCAAATCCTTTCCCTACAATTTTTTAATTTAATCTAAAAATCAAGAAAAAAGTCCCTAGTTCATATGCCCCAAGTGTGGTACTGGTGATTAGTTCTCTGTAGAATCTCGGTATTTTTAAGAGACTGGAGATAGATAGGACTTTGGGGGGAAAGAAGGAAGGAGGGGAAAGGACTCTTCTCATACCTTTTATTCTAGATCTTTCTTTTATTTAGTGATCTAATCCATAGCTGTGTTATACTGAGCTCTGGAGAGAGGCTCTTCTCCCCCTGCCTTCTGTCAGAGTGCAGAGATGAATGTGCAGAAGAAAATGCTGTATGGAATTAGGGAAGAAACCTAAAAGATGGGTGCATGGCATTTCCCTGTACAGCCTGTAAAAGAAATTCTGGACTGTGAGGTTCCCTCTGAGTGTTTGCTTGTCCTGAGCTGCATTGGGGTGTGGAAGAAGGCAGGCATAACCATTTCTTGTGGTGCTGTTTTCAGATGGCACCTGAGCTCAGCTGAGCCGAGGTGGTGGAGTCCTCACCAGATGGTTGCTGCTCACCAGGACCAACTGCTTGGAATAACCAGCCGTGAGTGACAAGCTGAGCATCCTCCCATCACCTCTGGGGCTGTGCAGGTCCCTGCAGCTGCCTCTGCTGCCAAATTCAACTTAAGATCAGCAAACTGCAGTTTGAGTTTCAGCAAAGAAAGGAAAAAAAAAAAAAGTGCTTTCTAACCCCCCTTCACAGAACTCCCAGAATGACTGGGGTTGGAAGGGACCTGAAGAATCATCTTGTTCCAAGCCCCTGCCATGGGCAGGGACATCTTCCACCGGACCAGGGTGCTCCAAGCCCTGTCCAACCTGACCTTGGAAAGTTCCATGGCTGAGGCAGCCACAGCTTCTCTGGGCACCCTGTGCCAGGGCCTTCTAAAGAGCCGTTTTTCCTTCATGTGCTGCACTTGAGCAGGGCTGACATCCCAGGAATCCTTCAGAATTATTGTTTTCCCTTTGGAACACGTAAGCGTCTATTTTTTTATGACATCTGCTCCTTTTAATAAGCCCTTTTCGGCTCTATCCACCTTTATCCTGAGTGGGCAAAGTTTGAATATTCCACTATGAATTTTTTATAAATGCTTCAGGTGCCTCAACTAGTTTTCAGAAGGACTGACAGCAATTTAGCTACAGCAAGTTTGATTTTTTTGTTTCGTTAATGCACTATTTCTAGTTCTGTTCAAGTTGTTGCAAGTGGTGTTCAGGTTTCAGCCTCACTGCTTTTGCAGCTGGAAGGGGCTCGGCTGTCAGTCCCAGTATCTTAAATGGTGCTGTGTAATATTTGCAGGCACCTGTAGATGGTGATGCACTCTGCTCCATGCCTGGGCTGCATCTCCCATCCACCTGGAGCACGGAATTACCAGGCTGGCTTAATTCTGTTTATGATTCTTCTTTTATTTTTCTGAGCACGTGGCATTACCTTGAAATCCTTTGTATTTCCAAAGCATTTTGGCCTCGGTCTCAGTTAGGATGCCAGGTTAGCAGGCAGCAAACACAGCCTGGGACAGCCGTGCTGACTCCTGATTTCCGTGTCCCCTTTGAAAGGACACTGAGGAGCAGCTGCAAAACCTCGGCCGAGCCGCAGGGCTGCTCAAAGCGCCGGTTATTTGCCTTGCGCGGGCGGCGGGCTGCGGCTCTGCGGCTCCGCGGCTCTGCGGGCGGCGCTGTGCGGAGCCTCCCCGGGCCGCTCCTTCCCCTCCCCGGCGGGGCTGGCGGGCCCGGGGCGGGGCCGGGTTTGTCCCCGTGGCCGGGACAGTCCCCGGAGCTGGGTTTGTCCCCGGGGCCGGGACAGTCCCCGGGGCCGGACAGCAGCGGGGCCGCGGCTGTCGCCCAGCGCCGCCTCAGGAAGTGAGCTCAGCTGCGGCCGCTCGGCTCCCTCAGGGCGCTGCCATGGGCCTGGCGCGGCTCCCGGCCCGCCGCGGGCTCGGCTGCTGCGTCCTGGTGCTGCTGCTGCTGCTGGGCGGCTCGGGCAGCCCCGGCACCCCGCCGCCGCCCCGGGGACCCTGGCCGCAGGAGCCGGGCGCCGAGCCGGAGGGGGCACCGTGGGGCAGGGAGAGGTACGAAGCCGTGAAGAAGCATTTGGGGGCCGTGGGCGCTCTCTCCAAGCAGTATTGGCGGTACCTGGCGTGCAGGGTGTGGCAGGAGGGCTGCGAGGAGGAGGAGAAGCGACAAGAAGGACGAGAGGCCGGTCCCATCCCAAGTAAGCGCTCTGTTGTCTCCTGTGCCCCTCAGCAGGGCTGGGCCCGCGGTTCCTAGGCGCTGCCCGCCCTTGCCCGGCGCTGTTTCCCCGGGCATCTCCGTCCGTGCCACAGCCCGGCGTGAGGGAAGCGCTCCGGCCCTTCCCGGGCACTCGGAGCCACCTCGAACCGAGCTCGCTGTCCCTCCCCACAGCCAGGGCTGCCCTCAGGGCTGAGCCCATGCACCTGGGAGAGGCTGCCGTAGCAGGGCTCAGCCGAGCGCCTACTCAGAATGTTCAAAAGGCACTTCCCCAGAACCTCTCTGCTCACACTGCTCCCGTTCGCAGGCTGGAGCTTTCCTCTGGTGGGCCAGGATTACCTGGAGATCCTCTCAGCCTTTTACTGCAGCTTCGGCAAGTGCTGCGAGACAGGAGACTGCAGGATAATCAACAACATCACAGGTAAGGGCTGTGCTGCTTGTGTGGCTTGTTGTGAAGGGCTTTTCCCGTTAATGTGTGTTCTAGAAAGTGATGTTAATAAAGGGCTTTTCTGAGCAGGACGCTGAGCTTTGGGAGGGTGAGAGGCTGAGCTGAGTCTTGTGTCCCATTCGAAGTTCTGAGACCAAAGAGTTTTGTTCTTGCTGCACAGCATATTTGCTCCAGCTTGCCTGGAGCCCTGCCTGCATCCCACAGCTTCCAGGCAGATCCTGTGGGATCCACACTGGCCCGGGATCCTACCGTAGGTCAGGAGGGCACGCTGAGACCTGTGTGTAAGCCATGAGTAGGTGTCTTTGTTTTTTGCCGTTCCTGAGACTCCTGGTGTGCGAATCCTGTGCTGGGAGTTTGGGAGGGCCTCTGGACATCGATGCTCTCTGCAGCTGCCTAGCACCGCCTCTTCCTAAAGGAAAAAAGGAGTCAGCGGAAGATTTGCGTCTTTTTGGGGCCAGAGGCAGATATAGACAGGGCACGGGCAGCCTGTGGCTTTAATGCTACTTCAGAGTCGTTTCAGCCAGGCAGCCCTGCCACGTTTTCTCCTCTTGTTCCCCAGTGCAGTCGCTGTGCTGGCAGGAGAAGCCTGAGCTCACTCTCTCTGTGCAGGGCTGGAGGCAGATCTCAATGGGCAGCTCCACGGGCAGCACTTGGCCAAGGAGGTGGTGGTGCGGGCAGTGCGGGGGTTCCTGCAGAGCCCACGGCCCCAGAAGGCTCTGGTCCTGTCCTTCCATGGCTGGTCTGGCACAGGGAAGAACTTTGTGGCTCGGATGGTGGCCAGTCACCTGTACCGGGACGGGCTGAAGAGTGACTGTGTCCGGGTGTTCGTCTCCCTCCTGCACTTCCCACATCACAACTACGTGGACTCCTACAAGGTGAGAGCCAACAACACGGGATGCTCCAGTGTGCTGGGCTGGCCTGGAGTTCTTGTCCTTTCCACGTGGGGCTGTGGCTTGGGTTTGGGAGTGAAACGGGTTCCCACAGCACTGTCCTGGTTACTGCTGAGCAGTACTTGCACAGCCTCAAGGCTTCCTCCCTCTCCCACTCGGCCCCTGAGGTGAGCAAGAAGTTTGGGACACACCAAAGAGTTGAGCCCTAGTGCCAAAGGGATATTCCATGTCATTTACTGTCATGCTCAGGAATAAAAGCTGCAGGGAGGGGGTTTGGGGGCAGGAAGCCATTGCTCAGAGACTGGCTGGGCAACAGTCTGTTTGTGGCAGGGTAGGTGGCTGCCTACTTGATTTTTTTCTTTCCTCTTTCCTTCACTTATTAAACTAATCCATCCCACCTCACTCGTTTTCCTGCCTTTGCTTTTCCTGTTCTCTGTGTTGTCCTGCTGGGTGGGAGGAGATGGAGCAGCTGTGGTGCTTGGCTGGGATATCCCAGGGGCTCCTGACTCTCCTCCCCTCTCTGCAGGCCCAGCTGCACAGGCAGATCAGCGAGACCCTGCAGCACTGCAGGCAGGCCCTGCTCATCTTTGATGAGGCAGAGAAGCTGCATTCCAGCCTCCTGGATGCCATCAGGCCCTTCATGGCTCAACAGGACAGTGAGGATCAGCAGAGAGCCATCTTTCTCTTCCTCAGGTGATTCCTGGTCCCCTGAAGGGATGGGGAGGAACCAAGTGATGGTATTCATCCCCAGAGGTGTGTGACACAAGGGGCTGAGGCTGTAGGGGGGGCACAGATACCTCCTTCCCTCACTGTGGTTTCCTCCATATTCAGTTTTACCTATGGATGCTCCCTGGGAACAGAGCATTTGCAGGAGGAGCTGAGGTCCAGCTGAGTTGGGACACTTGAGCCAGTGTCTAGACTTGGAGGCAAGGAAGCAGAGTCAGTTAACATGGAGTCACCTGCCCAGCTGAGCAGGAGACGTCACACTCGAGGAGCCGAGCTGGGGCTGAAGGTCTTGGTGGGAAGTTCCTGTGCAGTGGGAGCTGGGGAGTTCCCACTGCCTGGCTGTGGCTGCAGACTGAGGTGAAACTGATCCTGCCATCAGCACAGCCTGGTTTAGTTGGTTCCTTTCCCAGGAGTTGGGTACATGTGCACCCCAGCACTGCCTCTGGGTGGGATGCAGCTGGAGGGAGAAATGGGACACCCCAAAACCAGGATGTGAGGCAGGCACCTGACTGAAGTGCCCCTAAAGAGTGAGAGATCAGCGCCTTGAGCCCCCTTCAGTTTAGGAATTGGAGCCTTGAGCTTGGCTCTGGTTGGAGGTGAGCAGAGCATTCCTCCTCCACTTCCCACCATCCAGACAAGTTCAGCCTCCAGGTTTGGTGGATCTCTCAGAGAAGTTTCCCTGCCTGTGGAGGACATGTCTGTGTGCTTGGTGCCCATGGAACTCCCCACACTCTGATCCCCCTGTGTGGAAGGAGCAGTGGTGGCAGGGGCAGGTCCTGCCCTGTTGCTCAGCACAGGGTGGACGTGCTGGCAGCTGCTCAGGGCTGACCTTGTGTCCTGCCTGGAGCCATGGAGGTCAGGAATGGACACTGAGTCACCCCCCAGGAATGGACAAGGAATGGACACTGTGTTGCCCACCCCCATGGCAGCAAGCAGAGGGGAGCAGGGTGCCTTGAACTACAGCAGTGTGTATTGCCAGAGGTTTCATCATTCCTGGTGGCAGTGTGACACTGACCTACTTTAGGAGGGATGGCTCTGCCCCAGGGCTGCTGTGGACATTGGCAGAGTCCTGCAGCTTTGCTTAGGTGTGGGAGTTGGGGACAGGGTGGGACTGGCTGCCTGTCCAGCCCAAAGGGGCTGTTTCTGCCCGGTTTGGGTTGGGAGCAGGATCAGTACCAGCTGTTTTCTCCCTGACAAGGGATGGGGGCACGGTGGGAAACAGTGGTGGCTTTTTAATTTTCCCTGCCTTTCATTTGGGGTCCAGAGCCTCTGACATAAGGATGGGGTGCAAGATCTGTGCCTTCCACCCATACAAGCTCTGCATCCAGCTGGTTCCCAGTTCACTGGGGCATTCAGGGCTGGGGGCAAACCCTTCACCAGCAGCTGGTGGGGAATACCATTCCTGGAGCTGCTTTCCAGGGTGAAGGGCTGTCCTGGGACCCTCAACAGCTGCCAGGACCTTGCACACCCACCACAGAGCTGTCCCATGGGTGTCCAGAAGAGTCCTTATGTAGGAACTGTGCTGCTGCTTATCCATGGGCCGAGGATGCTTTGCCAAGTCCTGGGCTGACACTTGAATCCCTGCCCTGGACCTTTACTTCCAGTGGGACTCCTGCCATGTCCTCTGCCCTTTAACCTGGACCTTGTGGTGGCTTGTTTCAGCATTTGATGTGGAGCCAAGTGTCACCTGACAGGTCGATGGCTTCCCGAGGCAGGACAGGGGACCGACGGAGGTGGAGGATTCTGCTGCCCCTGGGTCTGAGCTGGCAGGATGACAGACAGCTGCATTGATGCCTATGGAATAGGGCTCTTTGGGAAGGAGGCTGGCTCTGCATGTGCTCATCCTAGACAGCAAATCCTCTGTTCCCAACAGAAATGCTGGGGCCTGTCTGCAGGGACTGTGCTGGCAGCTCTCAGCAGTTCAGCTCTGGGGGAAATCTTGAGTGACTTCCCTCTGTGTCTGCAGCAATCTTGGTGGCAACACCATCAATGAGGTCGCGCTGGACTTCTGGCGAGCCGGCCGGGCACGGGAGGAGATCCCCCTGGAGCTGCTGGAGCAGCGGCTGCGGCTGGAGCTGCAGGAGGCTGCAGGTAACAGCTGGGTTTGCTGGGGGGGTGTGGGCAGGCTGCCTGCAGAGCTGCCTCTCCGCACCACAGGGCTGGGCCTGGGGGAACAAGCCCTTGCTCCACCCCAGCCCGGGGTTGTTGATAATGAGAGCCCCATCCTTGGTCCCTGTGAGCACGTGGGGAGGGAGCCAAGAGGCCTCCTGGTCTCCTCCAGCCCTGAGAATGGCTGGGGGCAAGAGGCAGCTCAACATCACAGGGCAGTACTGAGGCTTCTCTGGGGCTCGGGCATCTCTTGGTGTGATTCCTGGAGGTGCTCTGAGCTCAGGGTGCTGAGCAGCTCTGCACACGTGGGTCCCACCACCCGTGTCTGGGTGAGCCCCTCGGAGCCAAGCCTGGCCTCGCAGAGGGGTGATGCTCTCAGGTGAAGCTTCTGAGTTTGTCTTGTGTTCTGCTCCAGAGAACAGCTATGCCCACAGCCATCTCCTCAGAGAGAACCTCATTGACTTTGTGGTGCCGTTCCTGCCTCTGGAATATCACCATGTGAAGCTCTGTGCTCGGGATGCCTTCCTGGCCCGTGGAATTCCCTACAAAGAGGCAACGCTCGATGAGGTGGCCCAGATGATGGTGTTTGTCCCCAAAGAGGAGAAGCTTTTCTCTGCACAAGGCTGCAAATCTGTGCCCCAGCGCATCAACTATTTCCTTCCTTGAACACCAGGTGGGACCACACGAGTGCTTGAAGGTGGTTCTGCACTCTGGGAGCTGCTCTCTTTGCACAGGGTCAGCAGCAGATGACCCAGCCAGGCCCGTACACAGGGACTCAACAGAGACTTAAATCCCCCATTACTCCCAGAGCTGTTGCAGTGAAGGAGCTGCATCCCTTACTCCTGGGATGTGGGGACAGCCAGTGCTTGGCTGCGTTTGGAGTCTCTCTGGTGTTTCATCTGCCTTCTTTTAGCTGGCAGTAACCTGAAGGGGGGTGATGGGTTCTCCTGGCAGATGCATAGGAATCCCTGTGTGAGTGGGGACTGGGAATGTCCAAGTCCTTGGTTTGTTGCTGTGTGGTGAAGGGAGGCCTTGGACAGGCTGGTCCTGTTGAGACACTGTGGCTGAAGCCACGTCTCCAGTTTTCTGTGTAACTTTACAAGGTCACCCAGAACTGTTTTGCTAGAGTTTTTGCCCTCTGTTGCCCTCATGCCTTTCTAAGGTGTCTGCTGCTCAGGGACACACAGGCCGGGATCATTGTCTCTGCTGGAGAAAAGGACTGAATAATCTCCTCTGGAGATGCCAAATCCATAGCTCACCTTGGAGTCCCCACTTCTCTCTGGAGTCTTCCGTTGTATGGAAGCAGCTGCTGGGGTGAGAGGAACTCCTGCTGTAATTATTTTGCTGTGGGGGTTGGTGAAGAACCTGTTTCCTTCACTTGCAAAACCAAAAAGGGGAGAGAACTCCTCGGCAAAGGGCAGGTGAGGAGGATGGTGGCCAAAGCATCAAGCTGCGGCTGAATGTGAGTTTTCATGGATGCAGTGAAAACTCGGGGTTTTTCCTTCCCTTTTTCATTCTTCTCTTCAGTACATTTCATGCTGTAGTTTTATGGCTGGTATCAGCCTTATTATTATTATTATTATTGTTATTATTACAAGGGGCTGTTTGCTGTCTGGGTACTCTCCAGGTGATAAGTGTGTTGCAGCAGCTCCCAAAAAATTTCGTCAGTGTTACGGGAATCACCCTGTGACCTCTGGGTCAAAATTCCCTTCCAGCAGGGCTGTGCTGGCCAGGAGTGAAACAGCACCTGCCAAGGCCGGGGCTTGGCTTCCCAGCCACCCCCACGGGGGGACCTTTGATCTATTTTAAGTTTTGTGGTGCCAGTGATGAGCAGCACGACCTCTGGGAAAGGTCGAGCAGACAGACACGTCTGCGGACTTTGAGTCCTGCTTCCCCCTGGGCACGCTGGCTCCTTACCTAAGGAGGCTTCAAGGCAGAGATGAGCTGGCCCGGCTCATTCCCACTGCCCAGCCAGTGCAGGTAGTTTAACCCAGCTGTGTGGAATGGACTTCAGGCTGTGCCAGCCTGTGTCAGCAGGCATTTCTGAGGCTTGGTTTATGGTTAATCTCAGGTGTCAGAAACCTGGGAAACACCAGGGACCGTGCCTCCAGCTGGGGCAGGGAGGCTGCTGCCTCACAGGACATGACTGTGTGTGGTCACCTGGGCAAACAGTTTAGCAAGCTGTTTGTTGAAGGTTAGTTGCCAAAAGGTTGTGTGTAAGCCAGGATAACCTGGGCTTTTTTCTAAATGCCTGGAAGCGTTCAGCTGGGTCAGGCTGCCCCAGGCTGGGGTGGCAGGAGGTCTGTGTGGGACTAGTTTGAGGTGGGCACGGGAGCAGCTCTGGCTGCGGCTGCTGAGGAAGGAACTGCTGACATTGATGAGGGCGAGGCAAGAGCTGCTGGGTCACAAGTGTGTGTGTCACACTTGGGTGAGCTCTGATCAGCCCCATAGCAGCAGCAAGAGCTGCTCTCTGACCCCACCAGGGCAACAGTTTGGTTCTAAACAGATGCCACATAAATAAAGATCCTGCTTTTTTGCTACCTGGTGGAATTAAATTATTTTTCTTTTTAAGTTTTTTTCTACCCAAATGAATGAGCTTCTGGTTAAGACTGAGCAGTTTGAAATATTCATTGAGGGAAAATAAAAAACAAACCAGCATCTACTCAAGTGGTTTTTGCCAATAAAATATTGCAACCTTTATTTAAAACAAAATGCAAATTGGCAAAACTTTGTGGAACGACAGGCAAAGAGGCCTTTCCAAGGGCCTTATTTACATCAAGTTTAACACTGTTCGCAGTTCACAGTCAGACGATAGTGAGAGAATTAAATTAGAAAAACAACCAAAATATATTACAATAACAATTTAAAAAAAACCAAAAACAGTTGACAACACTGCTAAGAGTGATTGGTGATTAATGTGTTTCATTTCAATCCATTCCTGCCCTCAATACCAACACAAACAGTGCCATGTGAGCCCAGCAGGCTCCACCTCCCGTGCACAGCAGACACATGGGGAAGAACAGAAGGAGCTCCTTTGGTACAGACATTGCTTAGTGTGGAGCTGTGAGAAAGGAGTCAGTGTCCCACCAGAGAACGGGCTGAGGGCTTTGTTCTACACTCCAGGGAGCTGCAGCACAACGCCAGCATCCCCCGAGCTGGGCAGGGCCCTGGGAGGTTTCCACACGTGCTGCAGTCTCCACCTTCCAGTCTCCCTGGCAGTCCCTGATGAGCAGCAGGGCTGAGCTGAGTGTGTTGTTAGAGGAGAGGGCAGCAGCCTGCTGGCTTTGTTACCACCATCCGGGAGTCACTGTGCCTGTCAGCGCTGTGGGTGCCCCAGAGGAAAAGCCTGCCTCAGGCAGGGGGTAGGGCTTGGGATTGCTCTGTCTGCACTCTGGGGTTTGGTTCTCTGTGCCCCACAACTCCTGCAAAAGCACCCTGAAGATGTCAACACTTGTGTTTGTGTCTCTCAGACACGAGGCCAGTGGCACTCAGGAGAGGAGTACAAGCACAGCCCTCTCTCCCTCCCTGCTGTGTTCTGCATCAGCAATGCTGCTCCCTTCAATTCCTCTTTCCCACTGGCTAAATTTGGTGCAGTCCCAAGACCCAGACTCTTAGCTCAGCTTCACCCCTGCCCACACTAATGAAGAACATGACTAAATCAAGTGCACCACTTTGGGGTTAAAAGGGGTGTACAGTGCAGGAAGAAGAGAGAATTGCACCTGTGAGTCAGCTAATTCCCACAGTGGTAGGAAGAGAAAGTGCCCCCCTGAGCTCACTCTGTGCTTTGTGCTTGGGCCTGTGGGTGCCATCCCCGAGGCAAAGACAACTGCTTTAAATTCTGGCCCATGGCTGTGCAAGTGAGAGAGCCCAGCTCCAGCCGTGCCCCCATGGCTGTCTGACAGTGCTGAGGAGGAGAAACAACAGGATTTATGCCTTGTCCCCTGCCCCAAACCATGGAGCAAGTAGTGCTCTTCACTGGGACAAATAATGGGGTGTCAGCACCCACAGGTTCCTTTGCACATCTAGCTGAAAACAGAATTGGCCACAGTGGAGACATTTAAGGCTGAAGAGAAAGCCAGACCTAGCTAAAGGGGGAGGGAATGGTAAAAGTTTAAGGAGTAGCTGTGGAAGGAAGAACAGCTGGATGGTAACTTACAGAAGAACCAGCTTTCCCAGAGAGCATCCTTTTGCTATCCTGCCAGAGGGCAAGGGAACGCTGCAGTTTGGGAATAAAACACTCTAGGGCAGCAGAAGTCCCAGCAATTCTGCAGCCTTCAATTTAGGGGAAAAAAACCCCTTTCAAGTCAGACCTCTGCCGCAATCTGCCTGCTGTTAGATGATAGGTAAGAGCAGAGAAAACACTTCATGAGAGTGACAACAGGCAAATCCCCAAATTCCACTGGCCTCTGACTTTGCACCACGGGAGGGGCCAGAAGTAAGCCAGCTCCTGTGTTGGGCACAGAGGTTGTAGAGTCTCTGTGCTTGGAGAGGCCCAAAAGCTGCCTGGACAGGTCCTCACAGGTGACTCTTGGTGGCCCTGCTTGGGTAGCGTGTTTGGACCAGGTGACCTCCAAAGGTCCTTCCAACCTCAGCCATTCTGGGACTGGAAAAGCAGTTGGATGCTGCCCTGTTGCACTGCCCATCTCTGCTGTGGGGGCAAGGAGAAAATGGGGCATCTGAAAGGAAGTGGGGATAGCCAGTGTTCATTGGGACACAGCTGCTTTCTGTGCCCAGCTGCTTTCAAAGGGCTGCAAGAGGGGAGTTCTAGTAGTTAGAAAATCCATATTGCTATTCTATCACTTTTACTGTAGCTTTTCTGGAAGACTGGCATTTAGGGAAAAAAAAAAAAAAAAGAGCTTATTTCAAAACACTCATCAGAACTGGGCTAAGCTTCACAATGTTCTGGTTAAAATTCCTTTCCCCTGGAACCCCTTCAGTTCCATCCCATTTGTCCCAGGCTGAGCAGCAGTACAATAATGGAACCATGTGATGGTCTGCCAGGGAAAGCAAGACCTGCCCTTCTGCCCCGAAGAAAAGAGAGCTCCCCACCTTCTAAATCCTTCTGATCGTTTGATAGGCCATGTGAAGCAATGCCACAAGCCACCCTCCCTTTGCAGGTCACTTTTCCAAAGGCAGTTCGTTTGAATGCACACCTTCCATGGAGATGACAGAAAGAGATAAGGTAAACCACAAAAGCCCTCAGTAAAGTCTAGGAGATAAGGGGCTGGTACTCTGCCTGTGGAAGAGCCTTGGGACAGCCCCCAGGGCTGCAGGGGATCAGGATTGCCAGCACCAGGGGTTGCTTGGTTCTTTTTCCCCCCACCACTTCACTTACTGGGCCACAGAAGCTCACTGGTCCCTTGTACCTCACATGCTGCTTCTCTGCTGTGGCTCCACACACCTTGAAACAACTTTGCATAGGTCAGACCAGTAATGAAATGAGGATTCTCAGACACCAGCCCATTTCTAAAGATTTTTTTCCAGGGCTGTCTTGCTATACTCTGTGGGAAAAACAGGGACACTTGCTGAGACACACAGCCTGCTTCCAAGCACCAACATGTCCTTCTAGACAGAAATGAAGTGTCCATCTTCTAAGTGCCCACCTCTGCCACAGCTCCACTCTAAATGCTCGGACTAAAAGCAGCACAGCCACACTTGAAAAACAAGTTTAAAAAGCATTTTAGCCAAAGGAGGAAAAAAAAAATACTTAAGGTGCAAAGCAAGCAAGATCCTCTATCACCAGCAGTGTGAAGAGAGCAGCATGCAGGTAAGGTGTTTTTGGAGCCAGGTTTCAGGCCTGTTTCCTTTCCTCTTACAAACCAGAAACTGAGCTCTTCCTACTTGCCAGTACATTTCCACCTTGGGGAGTTGTGCGTAGACAGACCAGCTTTTTGAGGCCACAGCAGTCTGCAAACAGCACCAGGACCTGGGATGGCAATGCCAACCCCTCAGCTACTCTCACTCTGGGGTTGTTAGAGGGCATTAGAGGCCCACTGGGAGCCCTTCAAGGTAGAGCCACAACTTTTGTTGCCACGCCTCAGGCAGAGGAGTGCACAGGTTGTGTGCATATTCCCTATACCACAGCGTAGGATTCTGGTCTAGCCTTTAAAGTACAGGAATAAATACAGGGAGATGCCCGTGGTGTTTCCTGTGTACTGCCATACTTTATCACCTCGGGATGCAGGGAAGCTGGAAGCCTATGAGACAGGTAAGCATCAGAACAAATCCCAGGAATCTGGCAGTGTGAAGGGTTAGGGACAGGTCCAGGGAACCCTGCAGCAGTAAGGACATGATGTGGGCAGGCTGGGCTGTACTCTGTGTTTCTCCAGCTGGTCCAGCAGTGCTGTGACTGCTAAAAGAGTGTGGAGAACAGTCAAGAGGAGCAGAGGCTCTGCCTTACCTACCATGGGTCCTCAGCATGATCAAACTGAACTGGGGAGTCAACCTGCTAACAAGTTAAAAACAATCTAGAGCTTAGAAAAAAGAAAGAGCCCACCCACCCCAACAACAACACTGGCAAGTTGTGCAAGAGCCCCAAACTACTCAAAAATGACCATCAAGCAGCACCTGTGCTAGACCACTAGAAATAGGTACCAGCTGAGTGAAGGCTGTGTGGTGGGAAGGGGGAATTCCAGTGGTAAGTCTGCCCAGCATCCCTGATGCTTCCAACCCAATGATGATGAGAACATGGTGGATGAGGTGGACAGGAGGGAAAAGGGACAGTTTCATATATTAACTAATTTTGCAGTTCTCATTACAGCAGCAACAGCGCTGTGGAAGTCAAGCCATCCAGACCAGTGCATCCACCTCCAGCAGCTCTGGATACTGTCAGTGCATTAGACCTTCCCCTCAGCTGCACACGACTCCCCTCCGGAGCCGCTCCGGCTCCTCTGCCGTTGGTACCAGCAGAGCCCCAGTGCCTTTCCTTGGCCTTGTCAGGACAGCAAAGCACAGGGGAGTGCAGCCAGGGCAGGATCTGTGCAGCCAGGCAGCTGCAGCCACCCCAGGACTCTGGCTGTCACCACCGTCCTGCCCAGAGGGAGAACCCTGCCATGGGTTCTCCTGCCTCTCCAGGGGAGGAGAAGGAACTTTCTTACTCTTGCCATACCAAGCAGATCAGCCTGACTAGGTAGGGACAGACGTTTGATGTTCTGCCCCTTACAGCTTTAATCTACCCTCTCCATCCCCAATTTTTTGAGATGAACCTGTAAACGTGAGGAGAACTCAGTGATCTGAGGTACTTCACATACTCAAGTATCAGTCTTTCCTTTTGAAAGCATCAGTACAGAAAAACAGTCCCGCCCTCCCCGTGTGTGTTTCTCTTACCCAGATTGACAGTAGCTACCTTTGCACCACATCACTGATTTCTTGGACACATGACAATAAGTTATTAAGGACGGGGTTTGCCCCGTGGACGCCAGCAGCTGTGGAGGACACCTGCAGCTCCTGCAGGCTGAGTTCCAGTTTGCTCACGGCTTCCCGGAAGGCGAATTTGTTGCGCGTGTGCGGGATGCAGTCCACGTAGCCTGAGCAGTAATCCAGCAGCTGGTGCCCCGTGTCCACCAGCTGGCTGTTGGGCGTGGGCTCGGCGATGGCACTGGAGAGCAGATCCGCACACTCCAGCAGCGCCTCCTTGCTGATCTTGTCCGCGGGGATTTTCTCGGCTGCCTGTTTGGTCTTTCTCAGCGCCACCTTGGCGCCGGCCGTGCCGTTGGCCATTTTCACCGGGGAGGTGGAAGACGATGACAGAGGCACTTGGGGCGGAGGCATCACGGGCCTCCCAGATTTTCCACCGACAGGTGCTGCTGCTGCTGCCTTCTTACTCCCTTCGCTGGATTCCAGTCCGTGCTGCGCTCCCGCCACGCTGCTCAGCTCCTCTGCCGCATCCGAGCAGGCAGCTGGCTGCTGCAGGAGCCGCATCACCGGTGGTGGAGGAGGAGCACACTTTGGTTTTACCCGTCTGGGCCGGTCCCTGTCGCCGGAAGAAGTGACCTGATGCTCAGATAAGAGCTTAAATTTATTACCCTGAGAGTCTGTGCCAATGAGCTGCACGTCTGCTGGAGTGTGTTTTAGAGTGGGTGAGATTAGGACTGGCACTTTGTGGTTATGAGTGGTTGGAAGTATTGCTGCAGCCTTTACTGGAGACGACCACCCCGGCCTCTCGCTATCCTCAAGGGCCCCTTGTCGAGGGACACTATTTTTTTCTTTGCCCTTAGGAGCTGCCACTAGCCCTGGACCCTCCTTTTCTTCTGATGCGGAGGGAGTTCGGAAGGGGAGCGCTGTGGCACCCCTTGGCAAGAGTTTTGCTTTTGGTCTCTCTCTGGTCAAAGCAGGGCCTTCTTCAAACCTTTTGGGAATCAGGTCACTGGCCCTCCCTGTGCTCTCATCAGGCTGGGAGGAGGTGGACACAGTCCGTTCCAGCTGAATTTTTGACCTCTGGGAATTTCTGGGAAGGGTCATTGCCATCCTATCCTGCTCTGGAAGCCCTGAGGACATGGAAGATGTAGAGTTTGACCTTGGAAAAGGCTTTGAAGCTTCTTCGTTGCCAGTGGGTTTTCCTGCTCGTAAACCCAGTGTCTTTTTAATCAAGCGTGGCGTAAAGAAGCCAGTGATGCCCGACCACCCTCCACCAGTGCTCACACCCCCAGCACTGCTGGGCCCAGTGCCCTCCTCGCTGTAGAAGGTCCTCTGCACAAAGCCCCCTCCGTAGCACTTGGGGGGAGCCAGGCTCGTCTCCTGCTGCGCGGGAGCAAAGGAGAACCCGTCCACGTGCTGCAAGGAAGCAACAGAGGAGAAGTTACCCGTCAGCTCGTATTTCTTATGGGGCTGGTTCTCCATCTCCCGGAAGGAACTGCTGCGCTTGGGAGGCGTGGGAGCATTCCTCTTCTTCATGAAGGAGCTGAAGAAGCCCCCTTTCCTGTCCCTGGTGAACGTGGTCTCTTTGGCATCCTCCAGGAGGCTGCTGGGGGACTTGTCCCTCTGCTTGCGGGGCAGTGCGGGGGACCCGCCTGTTGGCTGTGTGCTTCTGATGAAACCTGGGCAGGAGAAACAAGTGTCAAGCTGGACAATCTATTTCCATTTCCACCTCCCTGTCCTGCACTGGGTTTTATAGGCCTGGTGTATTTACCTGCCCAGGTACTGCAGAGATAGAGTGAGGGAAGAAATAAGCACTTGTATTTTACTTTTTCCTTACTATTTTCCACTTCTGCATGTGACTTGTCTATTGTCTATACTGAGAAGGCCACTTTGGAGAGAAATCAGAAAAGAGCTGCTCTTTTCTTTCAGTTTATTGCTCCCTTTCTGTAGTTTGCTGCTCCTTTCTAAATACCCTAAGACTAGGAGAAAATCTCTTGCTGCATTATTAACTTTAGTTTTGAAGCTCTCATTTTAAAAAAGTGCAGCAAAACTGAATTTCAAGGAAAAAATAAAATAGGATTTACTAAAAGAACATTGAAAACACTACAGTGTTTTCTATTTGCTAGTTAATAATTGACACAGCAGCACAAAGCATGCCCATGTCATGTTGCTCTTTGTTTCTCTGGGAATTTACACCCAGAGCATGTGGCCTCACTGCTTCCCTGTGCCCACACCTGGTGCTGAGCTGGACGCCGAGTGCTCCACGGTGTCCTGTGCTCCTTCAATGTTCTCCTTGTTCTCCGCCTGTTTCTTCAGCGTTCTCGTCTTGGAGGGAAGTATGGGCAAGCGGGGCAAGTAAGGAACTATGGATGAGGACGAGGCTGTTCTTCCAAGCTCCTCTGCTACCTCTGTAAGGAAAAAAAGGGAACAGTCAAAACAGAGACCAGCAAAGGAAGAGAAAAAAAACCCCTCCATCTTTACTGCAAACACACACTGGCAGGAAGAGATCCATGACTGAGAAATACATAATTTATGGATTTAGTCTTGGTTCAAGTCTAGAGGTATTCAGGGTCAGATGTTTCTCATAACGATTTCAAACTCATTTACATCTTTATAAATTCAGGCAAAAAAAATCCCTGTGCTAGGATCTGTACAGGGGGTCTATTAAAGGTCTATTAAAGGCTGCTCAAGAGCTAAAGGCAGCACTGGATGCATTTGCCTGTTTTTAATCAAGGTGCCTCCAACTGATGCACCTCCGAAGTTGTGTCCTCCCTGGATCTGGATTTAGGCTGCTTTGTTTGAGGCAAAGCACTGCAACCCCCTAGATGAGGAAATGAAGACTGCATGTCAACAAAAAGCAAAAGAAAACAAGCACAGGAAAAAACCCACAACCTCCTGGCCACACCCAGCTTGGCATCTGTGTGGCCACTGGATGTGCCTGTTATAGATCCTCACTGGTAAAATTCCATCTGGTGTGTTTTTTCTGTAGTAAGGAAGTTGATGGATCAGTTGCATATTTAATTTAAAAACAGAGCAGAATGCTCTGATATTGCTTCTTGTCTGCTGAATAGTATCACATTCCTCACCACTATTTGCCTCCTGGTAGATTATATTTCAGACTTGAGCTGCACAGCTTTGCTCCTGGAAGTAGCTAAGCAGAAAATCCAGAGATTAAAGCACACTTTTTTAAAAGTGAAGGCTGGTAGAATAATATTTCATGACCTAATTGTTGCAGTCAACGAGGGACTGTGATATGCATACATCTTTCTGTCTCTCCATCACTTACTGTTCCTCACTCTTCAGCCTAGAAAACAAGAAATTTCCTCTGATAGAGGAGACAATATTCTTTAAATCAGCTCTTTGGCAACTTAGTGCTCAAATGAAATGACACTGTTTCCTGCACTGGTATGTGTCTGAAGTTTTCAGTATTTAGTATTTGTGAAACAAGAAAGAAAATGTATTTATCCTAATTATGGCTAAGAGAATAAGGGATGGAGCTCCATTTCAGCCCCACTGCCAGCAGATGAGCCTTAAGGGCCCATCCATGAGACCCAGCACTCTGGTGATAACCTCCAGTGCTGTTTCAGGAACAAAACAACAACAGCTCTCACCCTCTGAGATGCTTGAGTCATGGAACATGGTTTCAAAAGCCTGGTGGGTCTCAGCAAAGGAAGGTCGGTCTGGTGGGTTCC
Source organism: Sylvia atricapilla (assembly GCF_009819655.1). NCBI lineage: Eukaryota > Metazoa > Chordata > Aves > Passeriformes > Sylviidae > Sylvia > Sylvia atricapilla. The sequence continues at coordinate 8,894,810 of NC_089148.1, forward strand.
ACTTCCAGCCTGCAATGCCAGAAAGCAGAGTAAGTCTCAGTGCCTGAAAGAGGGAAATGAATTTTTCTTCTGTCCAAGGAGACAGAAAGTAGTCAGACTCTGACCTACTGTTAAACAGGCTTTAGAGTCATTCACAGTCATTCATGGCAGCAGTCAAGTCACCCCACTGTAGCCTCACAAACAAACCTTGAGAAGAACCAATTCCAAAAATCTCAGCTCTCTGCCAAGTCTACAGGTTTTTCAGATCTCCCTATCCCCCATTCTAAATTTTTTGAGCAAAGGACAATTCCATATTTGCTACCCTGGCTGCTTGGACTGAATACATCTAGCCCAGTCACACATAACAGAGTGTGTAAAGCTCCACGCACCGTCCTGCTCACATGCTCTTAATACTGAAATTCAGGCAGATCCTTCCAAAAGAAGGATGTGTGCACCCTGAGGAAGAAAGAGAAGGAGGGTGCCTTGATGCTAGATGGAGCTTGGAAGGTTACAGAAGAGTATCATGATGAAAAGTGTAATTTCTGTAATTAGAAATCTGCACTAGAGGAAGATATTCTGGAAGCACTGTCTGCTGGTATCACCACAGGGTCTGGAAAGTGACTGGCATTCTGTTTGTTTTGCATTAGGATCACACGAGTTTCCAGCTTTTGGGCTTTTGTCAGCTTCCTTAAGGTTTTTTAAGCAGTAATATCCTTCATCATTCCCCACTTTCTTTGTTCCGTAACTGAAGCCCACCCTGACTTTGACATGCTGGGGATCAGGTATCGCTGGAGACAGGCTGTTACTTACAGATTCCTCCCACCTTCCCAGGCTTTGTCCCCAAGACTGGAAGAAGATACTCACATGCCCTCATCAGTTCATACACCTTGGGAGGACACCCCTCTGGTTGCTCCATCCGATAGCCCTTTTCCAGCAGATCATACACCTGAGAGAGGTCAATGCCTGGGTATGGTGACATCCCATAGGTAGCAATTTCCCATAGCAGCACCCCAAAAGCTGCAAAAGGAGGAAAACAAAATTCCTGGTCATAAGTCTGTCCTTGTGCTGTCCATTACTCTGTGGCCTTCACTGCAGCTTGGGGCAGCATTGTTTCCTTGCAGGGAATTCAGGCCAGTCTAGGTGGAGACATCACTTACTAAAAAAGTTATTGATCCTTGAAGTTCTGGCCTGGCATGTGACTGTCTTCACAAAAGTTTCTGCCCAGGCCAGAAAGCAAGTTACTGTCTGGGCTGGCAGGAAAAAAACAAAATTAACAAGAAAAGGACACTGAAGGTGAGTTTTCTTACCCCACACATCTGATTTGATTGAAAAGGTGTTGTAGGCCAGGCTCTCAGGAGCTGTCCATTTGATTGGGAACTTGGCCCCAGCATGGGCTGTGTAGGTATCACCAGTCATGAGTCGACTCAAGCCAAAGTCAGCCACCTTCACCACGTGGTTTTCTCCAACTAAGCAGTTCCGTGCTGCCAGGTCCCTGTACAAAGGAACAAAGGACACCACTGCAGCAGCAGCAGGGCTTTTGAAGGTAGTTTTGGAGCCCTGCTCTCCTGGATAAGGAATTGCTTTCTGTATACAGCAGGTTGGACAAGCAAGGTGAGCTTGGCCCTGAACTGAGGGCCAAGTGTCAGAAACTGAGTGGACTTATTCTTAGGAGCAGTGAGGTAAATCAGGATTAGTATTAATTCTTTAAATTCTATTAAGTTTTCAGTAATGGTGACTGTTACGCTGCCAAGTTTATGTTTCCTGAGGATAGGAATGGGATCAGCAGCTCATCACACACTGGTGACAGGTTTATGGCACAGCTTTGTCTGCATCTGAACAGGACTTTGAGTGGACATTGTCTGCACACAGGGGGTACAGGTGTTGCCAGGCAGTTGGGCACAAAATTGCTGTCAAAGTCCTGGGGGGAAGGTATTGCAAGACAGTACTGAAGCCAACACAGCCAATGGACAAGCCAGTGTGAATCCCTATTCTCCAAAAGCTGGAATTCCTGGCCCATCATGCCAGTGGCCTGTTTATCATTGCAATCTGAAACCGTACCAGCTCAACAGGACTCCACCCACCTGTGGATGAAGTTCTTCTTCTCCAGGTACTCCATGGCAGAGGAGATCTGGGTGGCCATGTAGAGCAGCACGACAGCGCTGACCTCCTCGCGGTTGCACTCCCGGAGGTAGTCCAGCAGGTTCCCGTAGGGCATGTACTCCGTCACGATGTAAAAAGGGGGCTCCAGGGTGCACACACCTGCCAGGGAGGAGCAGGCAGCATGTGAATAAAGCTCTTCTTTCTCACCACTGCTCCCGATTTAACAGCCATTTATTGCATTTTGTACCGCTGAGTGTTTCTCTGGGAAAGTGAAGACTTCCCAGAGTGCAAGACCCGGGTCAGTGCAGTCCAACTTAAAACTCAGGGATTCTGTCTATTTGTCTCTCCATCCACTTTATGGATAGAGAGAAACACTTCTATGAAACCACCACTATTCCTATATAATATATATGAAGCATTTGTTCGGTTCTTTGAAAGGTTACAGAGTGAAAAGGGAGAATATTGAACATGCAATTTGCTTTTCTTCCCCTCTTTGCCTTCATAAAGCTGAAGAGTGGCCAACTGGAAGCAGGTACCTGTCAGCTGTCAAGATTTCCAGACTGAAATGTCACTACAGAGTAATGTGAAGCACTCCCATGTGCTGGCTAAGGAATCAGCACGGTAGGACCTGCTCCTAGAGCAGCATTCTCACACATTCCTGGGATGACTCCTTGCCACAGTCACTGTACAAAGCATGCAAAGGCGGAGGAGGAGGGCAACAGGATACCCTTGTCACAGCTCTGGGATGCCTCCTGCAGCTCTTGACACATTCAGGAGTAAAGCACAACTGCACTGTGCATCAGAAAGAGCAAAAATGCAGCTCTCCGATGACAAATCTCTGAGTCGCTGCTCCTGGAGCCAGACAGGGCTGGCACACACTTCATCTGTGCCCTTTTTTTAAAATGGGTACAGAACAGTTGCCATTAGTAAAAGCCTTCACATTCTTCACATTTCTCCTTCCATCCTAGGCTTGGCTTGACAGCTCTGCTCCTGACAGTGCCAGAAATCCAGAGGCAATTAAACACTACTAAAGGTTTAGGGTGTCTCCTCAAGAATCTTTGCGCATGTAGATTTAACAGCTATGCAAACTACTTAATAATGATCATTATATCATGCATCTGCCAGTGAGACAACAGGGCAGAGCCAAGATGTAAAGCCTGTGGATTTTTTCCAGTCCTGAGTTGTTTGACCTCGTGTACTTATTTGGTGATACACAAAGTTCCTCACAGCAGCAGCAATCTGGTGTCTTCTGCCTAATTATGGACTAATTTGTTCTCTTCAATGCAACTGTAAATTCTTCATTTTTCTGTAAATGTCTCTGATTCGACAAGTATGGAGAATGTTATTTGTTGTGCTTCCAAAAGAATTTTTACTTTGAATTTTCTTACAATTTTTTCCCATTCTCTCAGAAAAATAAGTCACAGAAAATGATTTTGTAAATCTGATTTAACAGAGCAGAGAAGGAATCTGAACCTGATCACTGAACCCTGGAGTATGTTTAAGGCCAAGGACACAAATCAGCAGGAGGATGATACTGCAAACTTTTATGTAACACTCCTGCCTCAACAGCAAAATTGTCTACTAATGTAAGTGACTATTTGATGTTTTATTTAAAATTAGTGTCTCTTAGCTCTAATATTACATAAAGCTGTCAAAAATACCACCCCATAACCTGACCTGATTCATAAAGTTATATAAATACAGAAAAGCTGCCACTGTGTTTAAATCAGGCAAGTTTCTGCCAAAATGAAGACTAAGTAAAAACACAAAGAGCAAGGCATTTCACTGACCTAACAACTGCACTAGATTTGGGTGCTTGATCTCCTTCATCACAGCAGCTTCTTTCAAGAACTCTTCCACCTCCATGGTATCTTCCTAGACAGACAGAGAAGCAAAAGATTTATCTTCATGACCAATGTCTGGTTAACACCACACATCCAGGTTGAATATAAATTATGGCATCTTTGTCTCCATTCTGCTGGTTTGGCTTTTATCAAAGCAAACTGTAACAGCCCTGATCAGCTGCCTGGCTGTCCTGCAGATCCATCTGCAGTACCTTGGCAGGGCTTTGCCATTCGCTTTTTCATTTGCTAGCTGTTGTGGCTGGTGAGAGAACGGCTCTCAGGATCACTGACTTAGCTCCCCTGTATAGCTATAAAAATTAAGTTACTCAGGGGGCATTTAGAATTGTTATTGCTGAAATAAACACAAGGTTTTGAAAGGGAAGAGAAATGGAGAAGCTGAATTTTTTCAGGAGTGCAGGACAGCTTATAGAAGATATTTTCTACACCTTTGATTTCTTAACGCCTCCACAGCTCTCCTGGAGGAAGGGAAGTTGGGTTTGTAACCATTTCTACTGGTCTGAATTGGACATGCAGCTCCTGCTGGGCCAAAATTCCAATTTGTTTCTATGCCACATGCACTGGTGTAAATTTGATAGGGTCACCTTGATCTGAAAAACTACTCTCAAGCATGGATTTTGTGCAGATCAGCACACTCCATTTTCTGATGTTCATATCACGAGGTCTAGCTGAGAACATCACAATTTCCTTACTCATGTCATAAATGGTGACCAAACGACCAGTGCCTGAGATCTGAAAACTCACCTTTAAGGTTTTCACAGCCACTGTGAGATTGTATTTCTTCCAGACCCCCACATAGACCTCTCCATACTGCCCTCCCCCGAGCTTGTGCTTCATGGTGATGTCGGTGCGCTCCATCTCCCACTTGTCATGGATGGGGGACACTCCGTACACGGTGGGCTTATTGCACTTGGGTGCTGGGTAATGCAGGGTTGTCACCAGGCCATCTGCCACCGTCGAGTGATGGTGCACCAGCTCTGCCAGGGTGCTGAAACGGCTTTCTGCTGTCACATAGACCTGTTAAGCCAGAAACAGGAATCTGCTTAAATGAAGGCAGCTGGAAGTTTCCAGTGATGTTGGAAAACGGGTGCAAACATTCTAATGCTTTTTTAAAAATCAGAAAAATCGGGATTTTAGAATAATTTAGAATATTTGTTTTTTTCTTGTTGGGCAAAGAGCTATTAATCTGTGGGATTTTTACCTGCAGAAGGCAACTATATATAAGCCATCACTTAAGAGCTGTGGTGTCTCCTGCCTTGTGCTTTACAGGACTAGAAACTGGAATTTTTAGGTCGCTCAATACAACATGCCACTACTTGATCTTGGTTAAAAATGCCGACTTACCAAAGCTCTGCTGCTTCTAAGGGGACCAGTGGAAGGCTATCACCACCTCCAGCCACAGTTGCCTTGCTACCCAGGTACTTTCAGCCCAGACAAGAACTGTCTGCACTTCCTCCAAAGTGCTGTTTGAAGAGTTACCACCAAACCCTTGGCACAAGTGTTCTTTTATATTAATACTGGATCTGCGACTTGAGATTCTGCACCACCTCTTAATTAATACCTTCCTCTCCTCTCCCCACAGCATTGTCCAGAGGTCCTTACCTTCCCATCTGAGGTGGTGTTGATCCTGTAGTGGTAAACACGTCCTTCGTACCTGAGCGAGATGGACAGCTGGCCCGGGCTGCTCTCGCTCTCCCGCACCAGGAAGCTGCCATTGATGAGGCTGCTCAGCAGGTACTCGGCTGCGCTGCGGGACACCGGCCCGTGGTACCACGAGTGCTTCTCCAGGCTGTTCACTGGGGTGATGTAGTTGCTTGGTACCCAGCCCTGCCCATTCTTCGAACGTACCTCGCTCCATTCACCATTCTGGTTATAACCCAGGACTCGCAACTTCTCACCTGTGACCAGAAAGAAAAAACCAAAATAAGCGCAGCGCAAGCTGTTGTGTCTCCTTGAGGGAGAAACTCTGCATCAGTTGAGCCTGGGTTTGTAGCTTAACAATAGAAATCGTCTTATAATTAAACTGCTACATATAAAGTATTTATGAAGCAAAGGCTCAGACAGAATACCTAGGATACTGTCCGCTGATTTAGTGCAGTGAAATGAACTCAAAAAGCTTCCTGTACTCCAGCTTATTAGACTAGGAAGGCTATTTTCTTGGAGGGATGAGGTTTGTTTCCTTGAAGCTTTAAATGACATATGGTTTAACAGTTCTGACACAACACATGTACTGACCAGAATCAGAAAGTGTCTGTGCAAGCTTAATTCTTGATTCTGTCCCCGAGTTCTGTTACCATCTATGATGTACCCACTTCCTTCTTCCCCTCCTACAGCAGGTATCTCACAGGGCCAGTGATGTGAGGAGCCTGGCACAGGAGTGGGCTGGACTGTGCCTGTCCCAGCAGAACTGCCCAGCAGGTGTCCCTCCAGCACCATGAGGGACAGACCATCTCCTTCCCACCATCCCTGTAGGGAATCGCCTTCTCTAAGTGCAGTATTCCCATTCCCTAAGTGCACTATCCCCACTCCTGTCCAGGCAAGGATTCCATTTCCTGATTTCTGTTGCTAAGTTCTCAAGCCCACAGCTGCTCTGCGCTCCCAGCCTTACCTTTGGTGATGCTGAGTGTGTTGTCACCACTTGCTACAAAATCGTAAAGTGCAACAAAGAGATTGGGATCGCTCTCAGTGGCTCCAAGCAGGTTCTCCTTGGAGCTCCACCTGATGGCTTCGTTCAGTGCCTGGGGCTCAACGTCACAACCGTAGGGGCGGTGCAGGGCCTCTGAGGAAAGGACAGCACAGGCAATCACTCTGTGTACAATTCTAGTTATGGAAGCAGGGAATATCCTGAGTTGGAAGGGACCCACAAGGATCACTGAGTTCAACTCCTGGAGAAGGTAATTTAACTGCTATAAGCCAAGCAGCAAGCTGTGTATATAAAATTTCTACTTAATATTTATTATAATATGTATGTTTTTATTCATCTACATCTCAATTAAAAATTTTTAAGCATTCCTAGATTGAAAATAGGTGCACAATTAAAAGCACTGTTTAAAATTACATGAAGTAGTGAAAGAAACCCTGCAGTCACAAAATGTTATGTTTTCTCATTATTTCTGCAATGGACATAGCCTGGATCTGAGACCAACATTACAAATACAGGTAAGACTGAACTATGATACAAATGAGATGTATAAGTTGGGCTAGTAGCTGGTTTCATATGAACAGCAATGACAGTGATCTGTAATACATTTCAAGGCTGTGTAAACAGAGGTGGAAAGCTGACAGGAACAGGAACAGAAGGCAGTACAGGTGATGTTGGGTATTTAGCAGCAGCATTTCTGTTTTGCTGTGCAATGTACAACTGATGCAAACTTGTCACCACAAGGGAGTGGGGGAGGAGTCAGACATGTTTTAGCAACAAAAGAAAGAAGGTCCCTACAGTTCTTGTGATGATTAAAACCCTCTAAATCCAGAGTTTTAGGAAGAACTGTAGTAAGAAGCAAAACTGTGATCACTTCATGCTAGTGCTGTCAAGACCACCACTGGCTTTCTAAGTCATGGAGAGGTTTTCCAGGAACATGTAGTAGAGTAAATTTCAATATTAAGACAAGGAGTGATGGTGTGGTTTCATACACAGGGGCTGCTCAAGAGAAGAAAAGCATATGAAGGTGTAAAGTTACATACTTTTTCTCTGATGGCACAGATCTAAGTCCCAATATCTATTTCTGAATTCTCTACTTGAACTTCCTCAAGAGAAATGTATACTGCAAAGAGATTTCATTAAATGCACTAAACATAAAAAGTTCTCTCTAAAACAACCTGAGGCTCTACAGTCATTGGTTTGGCCCATTTCAGAGGGGCTGAGAAGTCAGGTTTGGGATGTTTTTAAGCAGACACTGCAAGAAAATGTACGTGTGGCGACACCTACCCCCTCCCCACAGGCCCCTGAGATTTACACTCATGAGGAAGAGCTGGTCTATAAGGCACTTGAAAAAGGAGCAAAGAGCTCAAAATGCAGCACAGGACAGGAAAACTGGGAAGTCAGTGAGACACAAAACAGGAAGAAGCCTGTGCCATGTAACAGGCATAGTAATATGCCAAATCTGTGTCACAGGACAGAGCTCAAGCCTGGAAAATGAGAACTAAGGGAGTTTGGGGCCTATAATGTAACTTTTTAACTGTACTGTAGATATATGAGAAAGTAAGTGGTTGAGGTTTGTTCTGTTTCCATTTTAACCATAGCCAAGTGGCTTTTGACTGCATTTCTGGTAATTATTCAGAGTTCCACTGCTTGCATAACCTGTTCATCTTGCAATTACTTAATAACCTAAAACTAGCCTTCTGTCAAGGTTCTCCTAGCACAGAAAGAAGAGACTACAACTAAGGCACCAAAATGTCAGTTCTGCATGCAGATGCAATATTTACATACACTTCTTATTCCTAATTCTCAGCTGCAATTAGTTTTACAAGATATTAACCCATCAGGCTGGATGCTGTCATAGAAAATAAGAAAAATGCTCAGCTACCTACGTTACAGCATGGCTGCCAACATCCTACTGTATTTTCTTGGGGCTGGATGTGTGCATACTAAGTTCCATTAAAGAACATCAGTTCTTAAATCCTTTCTTAATTGAGCAAAAATATGTTTTTAATTAAATAATACATTCTTTATGCTCCTACAGTGACTTGTGTTATGACTGTTTCACTGCTTGAAGAAAAATCAAATGTGTATGAGAACCCTGACTCACACATCTCTCCTAGAGAGCAAACACAAAAGTAGGCAGTTTCCAAAAAATATCCATCCTTTCAGCTCCAAAATATCTTATCAGTGTTAATTATCTTCTAACTTTCAATTATGTATCTGCCAACCAGTGAAAGGCTTTAAACAGAAATAAAACATTTATTCTAAGTAAAAACATCCTTTAAGTTTCTTTCTCCAGCCAGAAAAGCTCACACACTGAGCAGCCAAGCCCTGCTCCACAGACAGCATGCAGTTAAGTGTTTATCCATGCACCCATGGATCGACTGAAGCAGCCCAGGGCCAGCCCAGTCCAGAGCTGCTGCAGCAAACCCTGTGCCCAGCTGAGCCCACTGCAGGCACGACAAAGCCAGCAGAAATGCCACTTGTTCAGCACCAAGAGTTCTGCCCACATGGAAATGTGAAGGGCTGTGCAGGACTGGCAGCAGGGAGTCGAAGCACGTTTGGGACTCCTATCACTTTCTTGGGAATGCCTGGGAGGCTGGCACATGTTCTTAACACCCACTTGATGTACAAAAAAGCCAGCAGAAGTTAATGTTTGATGAGGAGCTTCAATCACTTAGCTACAGTGCTTACCTAAAAATCACATTACCTAAAAATCAAATGCTTTTAAGAGTTCACATCTCACTAGCTTCCTTCACTTTCATGTTAAAGTGACTTGAATGTTTAAATAACTGTAAAGGTTACTCAACACCTAAAGGGGTTTTTACCAGGATACAAAAGTATTTCTTGCAGGTTATAATTCCATAACAGCCCATGCTGTTCCATACAGTGTGGGATCTCAACCATCCATCACAAAAGTGAAACATGATCATCACAGAGATAACCAAAGCATATCACCAATGGTGCCCCTGCAGCTGAATAGTCTGCCAGCTCTGTCCACACCAAAAGTCAGGAAATGAGCTGGGAAATTCCATTTTATATCAGCTCCTTTTCAAGGCTAACCATAAATCTTACATTATCACTTTCATTTCCTATGCAATGGAAAACTTACATCATCACTTAGTGAACAAGTAATACACAGTCACACAAGGAGCTTACGCTGCATCCATCTCCTTCCTTTTCTTTATTCCCACAACACAATTTGCTTCTCTCCGGATATGAATGCTTTCCTATGCAGCCACCATGTAAGGGGTGTTTTGTCCCCCACCCTTGCTGCCAACACTCCAATCACCAATCTCTTTTGTCTCAGAGCAGGAGGTAGAACATGCTAACTTTTAAATTTCAGAGTCACATTAAGTGCTGAAGTGGTCTCTATTTCTGAAATACTGTGTAACTGCTCATAGAAAAGAAGCATTTCACTAATCCTAAAACCCCAATAAAAGCTGGCAATCTTACACCTCCCTGTGGCTGCTCTCGTGCAAGAGAAAGATGGACTTGAAAGGCCCTCATCCTCCTTGAAGCACTTGGAAAAACACAGGGAAGGGACAGGACAGGATAACTCCCCCAAGCATCCTACCTGTGAAGTGCACACGGGACTCGGAGGCGCCCTCGCTGAGGCAACAGAGCAGTCTGCCCTCCTTGCCATAGCCACTGGACTGGAAGAGGACTGTCCCCACACTCATGTTGTGCTTCCAAGGGAGCAAAGAGGCTGCTTGGCACCACAAGTCCTGGCCTGAGCACAAGGGCTCCACACACAGCAATCGCTGCTGGCAAGGCCGGGCGCCAAGGAGAAAGGAAGCGCTGCCGGGCGGGCAAAGCAGAGACTGGGAAAATCAGGCCCTGGGTTAAGTGGTTATTAACTGGATGGGAGGGTGGAGCTTTCCAGGGGCTGCTGAACACACAGAGGATGTGGGGACTGGACTGCAAGTTGAAACAACTTTGAGATGAGCTGTAGAGACAGAGTTTTGTTCCACTACGAGTTAGGTAACAAAGTGTTTGGGAAGAAAGCAAACAGTTTCCTTGGAGAAATTCCTTTGCACAAATTACAAAACAGATCACCCATTAAGGGGACCGCCCAGATTGATTCACTTTTCCACTCCACATACCACTGCTGGAGCACTACTTACGGGAATCAACATTGGTAAAAATCCACATCTTGGAGAGGTACAAACACTGAGCACATGAATGCTCTTGAACATGTTTGGAATTCAGAAAGCAAGGCCAGCACGGTGCACCCAGTCCAAGCTGCACACTTGCTGATTTATTAACACTCTAGAGAGCTTTTCACAAGCGCCCCATCAAACTACCTCTCAAGACCCCCAGACTTGTTGATCAATTCTTTCAGAGCCCTGGCTTTTTAGTAGAGCTACCTTGTGGCAGGACAGGCTCTACCTCCCAGGTGGCCATGAAAGGATTAACAAACCAGCACTCACCATGGCAGTCTCATACCTGGGAGGATGGTGGGCCTGCAGAGGGGTATAAAAGGGAGCAGGGAAAGGAAAGTCTGTGGTTTAGGCCTTTGTAGGGGGGAGGAGTTGCTGCAGCCCAGTGACGTAAGAAAGCAGCACTTCCATAATCTGTGAACTTCACTGTTCTGTGAGTGGGGCAAGCTGCACTGTGTGATAATGACTCAAACTAGACTAAAGGTAAGTAACCAGGCTTATTCCAAATGTTTGTGTTTTGTAAGGCTGTGAACGTAGAAAAAGAGCATAAAGAACTGTGGGGATGCTGTGATGATGAGGAGTTGCCTTTCCCATATGGCTTCTGATGAGTAATTTCCCCTGCAACCAACACCTGACATTTGTGGAAAGCTAACTAGGCAAAGAATTAACTTAGGACACCCGAATTCAGTTGTTCCTGGAGTTCTGACAAGGGGGTGACCTCTTTTCTTCCAAAACTGAGCTCAATGAATCCTGTAGTAAGCTACCTAGTGGTCAGAGGCTGAGATAGCGTTGCTTGAGAGCTCCTGGGCTTTATCTCTTTTCCCTTTGTTTTGCTCCTTGCAGTTTACTGTTTTCTCAGCTTGCATTTGCTCCATTTACTCTGAATTACACTGGCAGTTGTACTAAGCTTAGCATATCTGTTAATACAAAAAGAATAATCAGAATTTGTGGAGAAAGCCAGTACAGCTTCAGAAAGACACAGATGAGCTTTGTGACAATCACCCTTACCTAAAATGGTGCCAGGAAATTGCAAGCTATGTATGAAATTGTGGCTAGATTAGTCTCAGCTGTGACAGTTACTAACCTTAGCTAAAATAACACATTTACTTCTTAGTTAAAGTACAACGGATGAGTAATTGGCATTTTGAACAAAGAAGGATTAGCAGGAAGTTAAGTTGGATTAATAATGTATCTTTCACATATCCCTACTTACCCATCAATTTTAGCCTCTGTCAGGAGTCTGCAGCCAAAGCTTAATGGCTGGTGTGTTAAGAGCTCCTGATGGGAATCATGTAGATGCCAGCATTGGCATTATGGGTGAGAAACATTTTGGCTGTAAGTCTCCTGCAACAGAGTAATTTTGTGCCTACACTCTTTCCAGGCACCCTCCTGAAGGTGTTCTCCAGCAGAAAGGACATGGACTGCATAGCAATTCATAAGGTCCTGTCAAATGCACCCAGCCAGAATAAAATCAAGCATCTTTCTGGTTTGTAAATGAGCATTATCTCTCTTAAAACTGATTTTCCTAGATAGTTGTTTTACACTGCAGGCCATCACTTTGACATCTGTGTCCACCACATCTGCATCCTGTTCCTGTTCCCTTCACAGAAAGTGCACGATATAAAATCTTAATTCTGGTACACTCAACTTCCTCAGTGGAAGAATCCACCTTTCAGGCACAGCAGTTCTCCCTAGCTCTTTACCCTATTCCCTGTGGTGCCTTTTAAAGCTGTTTCCTGAGAGTGGTTACCCTTCCTGTACAACTTAAGTCATCCATTTAGAAGCATTTTTCTAGTTCTTCCAGCAGTGAGGAAAAGTTGAATAAAAGGAAATCTTGCTGACTATGCTACTTTGTAATGTATAGTTCAGGGAGTTTCAAAAAAACTTGCTATACTCTGAATTTTAATGTTTCTTAATGTCTTTTAATCAAAGAAAAGAGTATGTTAATGAAAATACAGCCCTAAAATTGATTTGGTGTCGGCCATAGGGCAAGGTGACTGGTTTGTCAATGGAAAGAGAGAGACAAGGAGGTTTATAGGGTAAACACTGGTTATTGCATACAGTCTTAATCTGATATATTGGTGCTTCCCAACAAAACCCACAGGGTGTAGACTTGTATTTTTCCACATAGGGACAACTCAAATACAAAACCACTGAGATCCCTGCATATGCCACATATCTCACTTTATTTGCACTCTTGAATCCTTAAACTAAAAACCAATAAATTACCTATGATGCTATTTTACAGACAGACTCATTTTATCTGCTTGCTTTTAAGACTACCAAAGAACAGGTACTGGTCATCAGCTCATGGAAAGTAGACCATCAAGTACCTAATGAGGGCTGGTATAATTGGTATTTTCCACTGCACCTTTAAAACATACATCACATTACAACACTGGACCTTCAGATCTTTAACTGGCTTCTTAGTGGGAGGATTTCTGCCTTAATGAATACAAGGAAACAAAACTGATAACACAGCAGCAAGTGGGTTTCCTATTTTGCTGACACGATTGGAACAGTATCAAGTTCTACAGCAGCTTTGTTTCTGAAGCCAAGTCTCAGTGCTTCCTGCTAACCAAAAATACTCAAGCTACACACTGAAAAGCAACCAGTGCTGAACAGGCCAAGTTTCTGCTGTCTAATAATGTGGTAGTATTGAAGCAGACCTGTGAACTTCCTTTACCCTGAAACAGACTGCAGCCTTTACCTAAATGGACCACCTAGTCTTTCTGCTGACATCCATGTGGCTGTGAAAAACACTGGTTTTAAGGGGTCAGACAGCTCACATATGGCTTTGGTAAAAAGCAGGCACTAACTAAATGCCATTCCTAGGTGTTCCTCTCCTGCAAGCAACCAGACTCTTAATAACGTGGTTTGCTAGAGCCAAGCACAGACCCATAGTTAGTCCTTGGGCCTCCCACAGAGTGGGGCAAAGTTTAAGTATTGTAAACAACCCACTGAGGAAAGCCAAGAAATACAGCTCCAAGCCAAGGACTTGGGATGGGCAAGGAGTAGGTTTCTATTTATGGTACCAGGCTGGGAGAGACAGAAAGGGAGGAGACTTCAGAGTCGGTGACAAAATTGCATCATGAACAGCTCACATCATATAAAAGGAAATATTTCAAGCTAGCAGCACTGTCAGGCCTCAATTAGCAAAATGCATCTGACAGATAAAAGTAATCTTTGGTTTCAGAGTGAGAAATACATGGAGAAAGAATTCTCTATCTGCTTCATCTCTTGCAAACAGATTAATTTTGCAACATGATGAAGTGCTGATATGACACAAGGGTTAAAGTGGTGGGTTTTGCCTAGAAGAGGGGCTTCTTGTCTAGCTTGATACAAAAATCCAAGGGAAGACAAGGTTTGGGGTTTTGGTGTTGCTGGTGTTCTAACTGGTAAAAGGAGAGAGATAAATTGATCTCAACTGATTTAGTTCCACCAATATATGAAGAATTCAAGACATTGTCTGCCTACCTGAACATTACAAGGAGTTAGCTGTGTTCAGATTTTAGACAAACTGCCTGTCTTCTGTTTCCCTAGTACCAGTTATCCCCACCCTTTGTTATTAATTCAATCAGAGATGTCCCTCAGCCCATCTCTTTGCTCAGATGTCAGTGACACATTTCTCCCATTATCAACATAATGCAGTGCTTCCCTATTTCTTCCACAACTGATTTCTGGTGAAGTAGCTTTTTGTTGCAGAATCCAGTATGAAATAAATCAAGCTTAAACCCCCAAGCCTTCATCCGGAAATCTTCATTCCTTGAAACCAAGATGCATAAATTTCTTCACAGATCAAAGTATAGCCTCTGACTGAACCATCTATGGAAGCATTTGGTAGCTCTGCTGTTTTAAGAGAGAATTTCAAAGCAGAAGAAGTATTGATCATGGTCAGTACAATACTGTTAACCAAATAGCCTGGCTCTCATCACCTCTAAGATTTTCACAGAACTCTGTCAGAAAAAGCAGTTCAGATAAGTGCAGCCAGCAAAATGATGCAGGGGTTTAGATGCATTTAAAAAACACTTTAGGGTGAGGAACCCATGTGAGCACAAGACAGCTGGACCTAACAGCTGTTAAAAGGTGCAACAGATGTATCTTGCCACAGGTGCTGGGAATGGTCAGAAGCACTGGATCAGACACAATTCAAGTCTGACCTCTCTAAGTGGGCCTCTGGGTGAGGAACCCAACAGCACAATAGATAAGAAAAAAAACCAACCCTTTCCTTTCCCAAAGAGAGATTTTAATGTAATTAAAGTTAAATACAGATAGGTCCTCTGAACAAAAACCTACAAATGTAACCCTTTTGCCAAATCCTGAATACTGTATCAAAGTCTTTGTTCCCTTAATTCCCAAGGATTTGCTCAGCTCCTATAGAGCCAGTCAGCTTTGCAACTGCAAGAGTCTAGAAATCAGCAGGGACCAACAACTGTAAATGCTCTGTATCACATACCTCCTTCCATTGAGTACTCAAGCTCCAGTCTCTCTTCCTCTGAATGCTGCCCACAGTGGACAGCAACTACTCCCACAATATCAGCTTTAGGGAAAGGAGTGCTACGAAGGGACGCAGATGTCAAAGGTAACTGGGAAACTGTAGATCAAAAGTCTGTCTGACATTCTTCCTCTGTCCTGGCAAGTTCCAGTAAGCCTCTCCAGTCTGAAGGGTGAGGAGGATTAGGTCACCCAGCCCTGCTCCAGGAAAGGTGGGATGGCCAAATACATGACGGCTTGCAGCAAGTCATTTACCACTATTTTAAATCAGTACTTTGGGAGAGAAGTTGCTTAATGGGGATTACACTTCACTGCAACAGAATTCCTGGGGAGTTGCTACTACTGGCCACATCAAAGGCAGATATTATCTACTTCTAAGCAAATCAAGCAGGTACTTATTTACTCAAAGTGTAACACAAACACTTGGAGTAAGAGCTCTTCTGCAAAAAGGCTCCTTGAGAAATCACGGCTCAGCCGATCCCTGAAGAAGCCAGAAATACCCACACTCATGAAGTTCAGCTGGAGAAAGCTTTCTTTTGCAGATGTGAAGTACTAAATGATCAGACCTTTGAGCTAACATGATATAAATGTCCAAGCTGCTTTCCCAGTGACATAATTACATCTTATTAGAAGCCTTACAGTCTTAGGTACTCTCTTTAGACTCAGCATTTGGATCAACAATCACATTAAACTGTTTCTCAGCTGCCTTTTTGAGATTTATTTTTAGCCTTTTTAGTTAGAGGGAAAACTTGGAAGGAGAGGGTAGAGATTAACTCATTGACTTGTAATCTCATGACAGAAAGAAAATGTCAATCTAATAGCCCAAATTTGGGTTGATATCACATCCTAAGGCCCAAATATTTTGCAAGTGCCTTGGCCAGGCAGCACTGCTTACCTTGTGGAGGATATTCGGAGGGCAGAGCTCCCCAGTTGAGCTGGTACAGCTTCAGTTTCCAGTACATGAGTTTAATTTTTTAATGGAATCCCAAAACGCTTGTTAGCACAGATGCAATTTCTCAGTTCCATCCACCCACACCGAATATGCAGCAACTGCCAAGGCTACAC
Organism: Sylvia atricapilla; assembly: GCF_009819655.1. Lineage (NCBI taxonomy): Eukaryota > Metazoa > Chordata > Aves > Passeriformes > Sylviidae > Sylvia > Sylvia atricapilla. Next base: position 8,911,114 of record NC_089148.1, read on the forward strand.
AGTACTTCTGTTTTAAAAAAAATTCTCCAGCTAAAAATAAGTCACAAAACTGTCAACCTCATTTGTCAGCAACCAATATGCTGTTCAAACCATCGTCCACAGCCATTTTCTTCTCTTGAACAAAGAAGAGGGTTCCTTTTTAGGATATTTACTTCATTTGACTAAAATACCTTTGTGATCTTGCCTCCTTTGAAATATATTTGTCTTAGAAAACAAACAAGCGTTTCCTTTCCTCCAAGAAAAGCCGAGCTTTAGCGTGAATACTTGCCCAAAAATTGCATGCCGTGTTGTGAACTTCAGAACCAGAGAAAACTCCTAACGTGGAAAGCCCCTGACATCCAGCTGAGCCAGGTTTAGTTGTCCTGCTCCTTCTCAGCCCTCTGGGCTGATTTCCTTTGTGGGAACAGCAGCAATGTGAAGTCAGAGGAACAAATCCATGGCACTAAACTTAACTCTGGCTGCGGAGCCGCTTCCTGTTGGCGAAAGGCAGACACTTGTCATTGGCTCCACCGAGCAGACAAGGGGCTCCATTCACCAGCGCCAGCCCAGCAGCTGCTCAGTGACCAGTGTAACACGAGCCCCAGCCTCTCCAGAGGGAGAATTCCGAGCTCAGTGCTGCTGACAGCTTTGCAGTTTCGGGCTGTGTCACCACTTTTGCTTTTCCAAATCTAACTGCAGTGTATGGCCTTCACGTATCTGAATTCAGTAATTAAGTCAAGAACGTAGTCACTGAAATAATGTCTTTGGAAAATCCCTTCTGGATTATGGCAGAATTAATACAGGTCTGAAGGGAAAAAAGCCACTGTAAGACTGAGCAGGTTCAGTGCTCCTAAAAGTATTTAAAGCTACAAAAAGGTCACTGTTTGACTTGCTGATGTAGAAATAAAACCAGTTTTATTACAAAGAAAGATAACAGCAATAACAGTGAATAGACAAAATTGTAAGTTAAGTGGGGCTGGGTTGAAAATATTTATATAATTTAGTATGTTATTCAGTAGATCAGACATATTAAGACAGAATAATAGAAGAAACAATTTCCTTTTTAATTACTTTAAAAGAGAGGTAAGACTAGCCAATGTATTAAATTTGATGGAATTTTATGCAGCTAAGATACACATTTTATCTGTCTGCTACTAAAGATGCTTTACATCTACAGCAAAGTTGTGGGTTACCTTTTAGGGAGTTCAGCTCTTTTTGATTTTTAACATCAAAACCATAGAACACTTAAAGGAAGTATGATAAGAAAAACAAGTCCTGCCCCTCAAATTTAGCAGAACACCTAAGAATGTCAAAAGCAAGTCAGCCAGCTGACAACTGGGATTCTTCAGGCACACAACCACCACTGTCCTGGGTGACTTACAGCCCAGCATCCTGCCTGGGAAAAGGGCAATCACATTATTCCAGAATACTTTCCAAGCCTCCAATGTGTTGTAGCATGAAGCGTTTCTGAGCCAGAGCTTGTGTTGTTGCAGTTAAATTTCCTGACAGGCCTTATTTTGTCCAGTTGCTGTCTGAAGTATTGCAATCTCACCTCACACATAAACAAAATCCTGCTGCCGCCGTACCAGGAGCTCACAGTGCCTTGCAGAAAAAAGAAGGGGCTCTGACTGGTCCTGGACAGGACATCTCCTAATTTCATTTGATGATCCTGTCTCTACAAAGCAAATCCCAAATGATCGGTACCTGTAGGTGCTTTCTTTGATACTTGTGATTTTTATAAGCCCTTATCTCATTCTACCTCAGTCACCTCTCCTTCAGGCTGAAGAGTTTCTCTCAGGTCTGATGTTATTGCCTTTGGACACCTTTAAAGATTCCTCCTTTGGGTTTTTCTAGCTCTACCACACACCTCTGCAGACAACCAGATCAGAATTACGTGCAGGATTTAAACCACAGATTCGTACAGCAGCAGAACGACATGTTTTTCTATTCTTAATACTCTGCTTTTTGGACTATAATTAGAAATATTGTCATGATACATCTTACTAAAACTCAGAGATTGATTTCTATTGTTACAGGGGGCAGCTCAAAACTTAATACCTCACATGTAAAGGCAGAACCATTTTCTCTGTGTCCCACCTTCTACATGTTCATACTGAATCCTGTTCTGCTTCTTCAACCTGCACCCTCCTGCAAGCAACTTTACCACTTGCCATTTGCTTTCTTCTTCACATCATTTGTCATAGCTGCTTTTAATTAAAAAAACCCCACCAAACAGTTGAATTTAAGGAAAGTTAGAAAGCTGAGTAAAAGACTTTGTTCCTGCTTGAGAGTTGCTTCATTTCTAGACCCTGTTCACTAGAAATAAATTGAGGTCTTCTAGCAAGTCATATACTACAAGCAGTGGTTAGTAGTGTATGGTCTGGTTAAGTCAGCAGATACTGCTATCCTAAGGTGAGAAGAATTTTTAAAAAATTAAGATAAAAATAACCTTGAAAAGGAAACTAGAAGACTGCTGAACTAGAAGACTGGTTAAAGAAAGTATCATTTGCTCTAGGAAGAAATAACCCAGGAGGAGGAAAAATTGACTGTGCCTGGATGCCAACAGAGCAAAAACATCCTGCAGATGATGTTTTTTCTACTAATTTGTTTTCAGAGCAGTAAAGAAAAGCAAACAAAGTACAACAGTGTGGAAATGAGTGACTTAATTCCCCAGACACATTAGGCCACATCTTTTGCTAGGTTCATGACTGCCATTTCAAGAAGCAGAAATTACATGGGAAATGCTTACACTAACCTTCAATTTGGCTAGCAAGATCAGACTGGCAAGGACAGAATCTGGCCTACACACAAACAAACATAATAAAGGAGGTAGCTACAATTTCAGATTTATCTAACAATTTGTCAAGAGGCAAATCCTTAAAAGACCTGAGATTTGCTGCCTATTTACAATGCTAACCTGAATACTAGTGGTTTGTTTCTCTATAGCACTGCCACCCTCCCCTCCTTGTGCTGGGGAAATATGAAAGTAGTAGTTTGGATTTATCTAGGATCATAACGGGCTGTGAGACAATACTAACTAAATGAAATCCTATTTTATTCATTTGGCACCACAACATCTGCTTTTCACCTGGAATAAGAAGAGGCAGACAGTGTAAGGTATATTAAGAGTAATGCTTTCCAAGACTGGGTTATGAACTGTCATTTAACCACATGCAAAGATTAACAATGATGGGGAAGGGACCAGTGCTGCCTTATTTCCTCAAAATGCAGGTACTCCAAACCCAAAACCTAGACAACTCCTGTTCTTTTGGAACACTAATCCCTTGATTTTAGCTAAATCTATTCCTCTTTTGTTCTGTTTTTCTTCCACTGCTTGGAGGTTTTTGAATAGAAATGCAAAATGACAAAGAAAGTATCTGCTGTGTGCTAAAACAGATCCAGCAAGTAGAAAAAGCAAAAAACCATTATTTCATTTCTGTCACTTGCTTGCCACAAAATTACTTGACTAATTTTTCCTGTTCAGAGAACAAAACAACAACTCAGTGTGTCAACACAGGGAATAGGACCCACTGGTGGTTATTTAAGGAGCTTTCCTCCCACTCAGTACTGCCATAGCTGTCTGAGACATCTCCCCTGCTGCCAGTCTGGGTGGTATGACTGGGATGCTCAGAGGATTGGTCAGGGTATTGTCAGCTGCTTTGAACTGGGGCCACTCAGCCTCTGCTCCAGCTCCTGCCTTTGGGTGCCACCTCCCCCACTGCTTAATTTAGTGCATTTACTATATATATTTTGAGGGAGGAAGGAAGAGGGAAAGGGCTGGAAATTCCCAGTGGGAGGTGTAACATTGCGGCTCACTCAGCACTTCGTTTCCTCTCGCTCTGGAAAGCACTGGTTAGTTCCTAAATTGCATCCATCCACAATATCAGTTTGTGTGAATTTTACTGGGCATAGTAAGATGCTTTTCCACAGAGCCAATAAAAGGCTCTGACAAAAGGACATTGCTACGTTTGGTTTCATGGCAAGACCTTTGCCAGTTGTGCCATACAGCTGGCTTCAGGGAGCTATGTTAGACTGCTTCATTCAGGAGTGTTGTTTCATAAAATGTCAATTTTGAACTGAAGTTGAGACCAAAGTCTGGCTGTGCCAACTAGCAGCATCCCCACACCTTCTGGTTTGAAATGCCAAGAAAGGTCCTTTTCTCTTGTTCAATTAAGATATTTTCTTTTTTCTAATTCAACAGAGTTCCACCTCATTCCTTTTTCCTCCCACTCCACAGAAAAACATTCCCAGTTGTTGCTGGCCTGTACTGGCTGTCAGACAGCTGACTGCTTGGATTACACAGGGCTGTATTGTATCCCTGCAGGAACCAGCCACACAAAGTGCTTCCTTGGGGATCAGGGCTCAAGACTGGGCTGGACCAGCACACCAGGTGGTGTCTTGAAGTTGGAAATCCCAAGACAACAGGCAGTCCTCCATATGCTCCTCTCAAAACATTCTTTCTTGAGCTTCTCAAAGTACAAACCTGCTCCAAATCAGCTACCAAAGCAACCAAAACTCATGGTGAATTTGTATTCACTCTAACTCAGCCTCTTTCAGGAAAGGGATCCTGTCTTCTGTCTTTTGTCCAGGTACTGGAAATTAAAGCCACTCTAATACTTTTGGTAGCTTGGGAGATCTTTCAGTTTCATTTCTACTACTATTATGGCAACCCTGTATTTTAAAAACATTTAAATGACCATAGCTCTCCTCAGTACAGTAGTTAGAAAGGAGAACATTTATCATGCAGATCCTGTTTCCAGCCAAGGGCTTCTCTCTCCCATCCTTATGGATGCCCCTAATTTACTACAAGACAGTCAGTCAGTGCCAGCTTCTGGAGATGTCACTAAACCTGCCTTTCAGGGAATTTCTCTTTTGGAATTCCAACCTGTTGTGATGTGTTACTTAACTAGTAAATTTCTTTGGAAAAAGTACCCTTGAGGCAAACTACAAGACATTCCTCAGCCCAGCAGCTGCTCCTTGGCAAGCCACAGAGCATCCAGAGGCACATCCCATTAACTCCTGACGGAAAGCTGCTGTGCTTGAGGTTTAAAACGGGTTTTCAGCTTAGAAGTTTACCGAATCAGAAGCTAATTAATATTTGAAAGTTATTCAAAGAGTCTTTAGAATTAATGACATGTTTCCTGCTCATCTACATCGCTGCCAGAAACTGTTTTCTCACAGCGTTCAAGCTACTTTAAGCACTTAATGGTCAATATAATAGAGCTGCTGCTTAGGAGTAACCTGGATAGGTTATGGAGCTGAGCAAATGCCAAAACTGTCAAAAACAACGAGGAAAGGAAATATGGACTTCTTATTGCTTTGAGATCTGAGTCTCTTTAAGTCTAAAATAAACCACACATGCATACCCACTATTAATTTTTTTAAAAGCCTGTATGGTCAGTCCCTGAAAACTGACCCAAGAGCTGAAATCTGGAAGCCTGGAAGCTCCCAACACACTAAGTTCTTCCAGCAAGGATGCTGAAGTTCCAGCACGATGCATCAGCAGAGGCTGAGGGACCAACACCCCTCAAGGTCATCCTTTCATCATGAACAGTGCCCCAAAAAGGGGAAGCCTCTGAACAGCACCCATATCAATGACTGATATACAAAAAATGAGTGCCTGGAGACCATCCAGCAGGGACCTGCATAGAGCAAGATTTAATTTTTTTTTCCCTCTAAAAAGATCAGTAAATTAAACATACAGGGTCACACCTTGGCTTCTGACGCCAGAGACTGAGTAATGGCAAACATCAAATAGTCATCATCAAGTATACAGCAAGTGGAATCAGCCCTTAGAAGGACTGACTAATCTGGGATGATGTGTCCCCTTTCCAGCAACATCAAACATGATTGTTCAGTAAAACTTCCACATCTGAATTAGGTCTAATGAAAATGCAGTGAAAGATTACCAGGGTAAGAACTTCATTCTTAATTACTACAAAACTAGACTAACAGATTCATTGACAGAACTGGACTCTTTGGGGAGAACTACTGGTCTCTTTTGACAAGTTTCTCTCCATTCAGCCTTATCACACTGCCATAAATGACCAGGATACAAGTAGGCTATACCCTGTAAAACTTTACTTCAAGATCAGGTACTTCCTAGACAGACTTATAACTCCTCCCCATCATAGGGGAAAAAATCCCAAAACAAACCTACTCTTATTTTGAAAACTGCTGGTGAATCTTCTGGAAATTATGTCTTGTGAATATTGCAGGCAGACTATAACAGACTTCATACTACTGGTATTGCTACTGTTGGCCTCGTTAAGGGCAAATCACTTTAGATACCAGAGATTGGTGCTGCAGAAGCAGGGTTGAAACTAAATGACTCAAAATACATGAAATTACTCAAAATATATATTAGAAAACTAATGATCTTGTTTCTAACACAAGGGTAAGGAGTCCTACACAATGACAGATAAAACAGAATAACAGGGAAACTTACAGTCATGGCTTTCTTTATAGTGCATGAGGGTGGCTGCTGTAACCTAAGACAAATACATAAAATACAGGTTGTTCCTATAAACTGGTGAAGAAAAATAACCAGGTCTGGGTGTGGAGGTCTCAAACCAGTTTTAGTGGGAGCTTTGCCAATGTCACAAGAGCTGCAAGGGTGGTACCCTCCTCTCAAAGAAAAAATACAACTGGAAAAATCAGCCTATGCAAAAACATATGTAACTTGGGCAGAGGAAAAGAGGAAGGAGAACTAGGAGCACCCTGGTAGGGCACAGAAAACCACTATGGTCCACAGAAACATTATTTATTTTTCAGAGGGGTGTGGAATGTGGCACTCACACAGGTTCAGATCAACAGAACTCCTCCCCTCTAAAGACTTTAGCATTACCCTGACAACCTGAACTGGGAGATGTAGCCCTTACAACCATCACTAGACAATTATGAAAAGAAACACCCCCAACAACTCCCAACCCTAATTAAGAGTCATAAACTGCACCTTCTGCAGCTGTTGAGATTCATCTCCTGTTTTTGTTGGAGCTTTGGGGTGGGGATCATTGTGCAGACACATGTGCTAACTGTGCAGCTGTCTCTGGAAGCACGCTCCAAGGAAAGGGCATTTCTCCTTGGAACGAGGTGTGCAGACACATTTTTTTCAGATTTAAAGTTGCATAAAGGCTATCATACAAAGCTGAGAGGGCTCACCTGCCAACTGCTGATATGCCTGTTCTTTTACTCAAGAGGCAGTCAGGAAACAGCAGCACGAGTATTTCATCCCAAACCGTGAGGTTTTTCTAAATCTGGATCATTGCTTTCTAGATTTGTGGCAAGTGCAACGATGTTTTTCCATTGAGAATATGAATTCTAGTATGATTTACTTCTAAACCCTCTAGCAGGTAACCATCTCCCCTGTCAGGTAACTAAACAGTAAGAGCCACAATTTTTGCTGAAACATTTTATTAGCAATTAAAGGATGGAATAGCAAGAAGATGTACTAAATCCCAGACTTGTGGTGAGGCTGTACCTGCTTTGTGGGCGACTCCTCTCACTGCTGCTAACCATGCTCTACCCAGCAGTAAATGCCTATTCTCAGACACATTAAATTCACAGCCTACACAACATTCTCAGTCAGGGCATGCTAATATTATGACTTGATACTACACAGGATATTTTTGTAGCACTTGATATATCCAGTGTCTTGCAGTTTTGGTATTTGATTCTTTTGACAGCCCTACAGAGTAGTAGGATATATTTGTGTTATGAAGAAGGTCTAAAGCAAAGCAAAAGTAATTTCCTAAATACCTGGAAGCTACAGCAGAGCAGGACCTAAGCTGGTGTTGATCAGTGATCCTTCCTAAAGCGCAATACTCAGAGCTTTCATTAAAAAACCCTCACACTATCTAACTAATAAATAACACTTTTAAAGTCATAAAATACTCTGAAAACAGCTACTGTCCCAACTACTGATGTTGTCTAAACAAAAACTCCTATTCTTACTCACACTACTGAAGTAGGATTAAAATAAATAGCTTTGAGTTCAAGTATCAAAAAAGGTTAAAAAAAACTGTCATAGGGCAAAGCACAATAAAAAGTTTATATTCTACAGTCTCTACAGTCAAACTTGGAAAAAAGAACATGAGCCTGTGGAATGGGTATTGCATCCATAGTCTTGCTAGAGATGTGCAGCATAAACCATCTTGTGTGCTCATGCCTCACTTATCTGTGTGACAAAACAGTGTTTCTTTTATAAACTTACTACTCTACCAGTGCAGAAAAAAAAATTAAAAAGCTAACTGCTATGGAAAATAGTTCTTGTAACTGCAGGGATTTTTATCATGCCGGTATCTTTACATACATACATACGTATATATATATGTATGTAAAGATGGTACCTTCACAGGGAGAAACTGTTTTCTCCAGTTCCTGCACGTTTGTATTCCTGGTTCCAGAGCTGACATCTTGCCAGCCAAGGCAAAGAATTTGGGAACAAACTAGGAGCACATAGTTAGAAAAACATTGTGCATCACCTGTCTCATCTTCAGAATAAATATGGCTCCAAATAAGTGCCCAGCTGAGTAAGAATGCTAAATGCTCTGAGGAAAGGGAATTGTTCTTCCTACTTAGTCAACTGGACATTCAATTCTGTTTCCCCTTAAACCTCAGACACCCTCATTTCACAGTTTTGTCCATACAATGACACTTGTTCCAAACACAAGGCCACTATCTAATTTCTAAAAGCACAAGAGCAATCATTGAAGTTACAATCTTCACTTTGGTGTACGAGAACAGTGAATTCTATGTACTAATGCCTACTTCTCTACTACCAAACAGAAATGTTGTTGGCGTAGTACCTTTTATTAGTTTTCAAAAATTACAAGCCCACCTCCCTGCAGCTCAGGGAGTAACTGTATGATAAAGAGTATTTTTCTGTGAGAGGAAGAGCAGATGGGAGGATGTAACAAATCAAGTGCCAAGGCCTGAAATGCACCTAAGATCTAAATTTTGTAGCAATTTAGGAGAGTTTGTGGGAGAGTAAAAGGGCATCTACAGCATACCAGAAGCCATGCCTTTGCTTTTGGAAGACAGTATGCAAGACAGGAAGTCTGCCTTGGTTGTATTTTAAACAGGTTTCCATATCTCCTTTCTAGGAGTCTGTTTTTGGACTGATTAATGTGTGCCTTTCAATATGGCCTTTCACTGGCTTGTATTAAAGGGAATGATAAGGGACTTTTAGAAAAACACAAATGCATCCCAATTTAGTGTAACAACTATCCCACAGCTCAGCAGTCAATGGCTAACACCACTGTGGTGTCAGGTGATCTTATTTTTTGGTAATTACATGCCCTTAACACCAGGTTTGGGATCTCCTTGCAGAGACTCTGTTTCCCAGCCGCCAGCCCAAGTCCATGAATGCTTACTGCAATTGCCTTGGTATTGCTCTACTGCTAAACAAAGACGTTCTCTCTCTGTTGTTAATCCATTGTAGCTCCAGTGTCTTTATGGATTTTTAAGAGGTAACACTGAGCAAACCATAGTGCTTCAAGCTTCCTTTTCAAGTCCAACAATTAACACAAACATCACCCTTCCCTTGGACCTATTACCACACCACAAATGTTTTGAAATACAGGCTAGAGCCACAACAAACACATTTCTCCAAAGCCTACAGGATGAGACAAGAGTGTATGACTGAACATTTAATTTAGCCTGCAGACAGCTTTCCTGTGTTTGTTTATGCCAAAATTAAGTCCAAATAGCCCCATAAACCAAGCAAGCATTTTGCAATTTTACAGATGAGAAGTGCACAGAAGCAATGAGAAGTGACTCTTAATTTGAGTGCTCAGATTACACAGCAAAAGTATCAGATTTAATGTCCTTCCATGCACAAAAGCTGTCTGCATACTTGCACATAAACAAGTTGGGAAACTTCCCTTGCTGGCAGACGAAGTTAACTTAGGATAAAGCCCAACAGAAACAAAACAACTAAAAGGGAAGCAGCTCAGCTCTTAATGACAAAAGCAAAATAAACATGTTACATCTTAATACAGCCACATCTGCCTTTTGCTATGTGGATCGTGCCTGCTTTCATAACCCAACACTTACTTGAAACACTGCACTGTAACACAGTAATGTTAAATAACATACCCCACTTTTCCTAGTGGAAAAAAACCTTTTAGCAATGGATAAATGAAGGCATTGGAGCACCCTCTCGTGGCAGGCTGGAAATAGCATTCGGCACGAACAGCTGCGATCGATCCTTCTACCTTGTTAGTTGGAAATTTAAAAGTCAAAATTGAATTCCCCACCTGGGGCACAGCAGGTACTGGGAGCCCAGCTGAGCATTATTGCAGAGCCAGGCTGCACCCAGGAGCAGTTCCAGGCTTTGCCACCGACCACAAAATGAGGAAAAAAGGTGTTTTATTTAGCAGAAATGCTTACATGGCACACAGAAAAAGTGCCTGTGCTTCTGCTGTCACGGTGCAAGCCTGTGTGTGGATGGAAAGACACGTGCCAAGTGTCTCGTTCAAATTTAGCTCAACCCTTTGACAACAAAGTCGATGGAAGCCATACAGGCATGTTCAAAATAATTTCTGCACAATACTACAGCTTCGACAGACGTAAGCCCCGTGGTGTATTTCAACTTTTTTAAAGCACATCTGTATTTCTAAGTGAAAGAATTACCACACAAACAATGAGCCTGATTTAGAGGACAGTGCCTTCTTTATGTACATTTTACCCCTAAAGAATTGGAGCATATTTATTTATGATGACCTAAAAGTGAAAACATTTTCTGACAAAGCAGATGTAACAAGGGTTCAGCCTGCAGGACTTCTGCCTCACAGGATAACTATGGCAGGCCAGGCCACTCCAATCATCATTTGAGCACCTACTGAGCTTGTAAATCAATCCTAAAGCGTCTAATGCACCTCTGGAAGAAAAAAAAGAAAAAAAAAGGAAAAAAAAAAATCGGCTTGTTGCTCTTCTGTAGTTCATATCAGACTCAAATTTATTAGATTAGTAAAAGAAAAAAAATCTAGTTTCTTCTAACATCAAAACTCAGTTCCTTTCCCTCCTATGTTGCAAACCTTTTATCCACAGGGTTAAGATCCTGAATTAAAAAAAAAAAAATACTAAATACAGCTTGAAACACTAACACCACAAAACACTACCATTTTCCTATTTATTCTAAGGATCTTCTTTATCTTTAGAAGATAAAGCCTTTTTAATCTCATAAAGTACCTCTGCTTTCTCTGTTTATTCCTACATAATCAAAATTATGTAAACCCAACAAACATAACCCCAAACCATGAGCATACAATTGATGACTGGTGAAAAGTATTTTGCTGTGCTTCACTGAGTAATTAGGCCAGAGCACAGGTTTCCCAGTGGTATGATCACACAAGCTCTGGTCAGCCCTCCCCAAGCTCAGACATCTCCCTGCCTCAGAAAGAGAGGCAAAACCTCCCCAAACCCTGCTCATCATCTGAGGTGGGAGAGGAGAGCACAGGAATCCTCTGGGGCCTGCAGAGAGGTGGCTCTCACTATTTTATTTTTCATTTCTATTTTACTGCCACAAATGATGAAGCTCATCAGGCTTACTCGATGGCCATCCAGGTCAGTGAAAAGCAGGTTTGAAAACAAACCTGAGTGATATCGACACAAAATGATCAAAGAAACCACTTTCAGAGCACCTGCTCAAGGTCTCACCTCCACCCCAGCCTTTATGACTTGATCAAGCTGTCACTGTGAGATCAACTTTGTCATGACTCTGCTTTTAAAATCAACAATATTCCAAAGAGAACACAGGGGACACTCAGCAATTTACAGTTCATGTTTTAAAAACTTGCTATTTCAACTTAAGTATCTAGGAGTTCAGCCTGCCACCTATTAGACTGAATTTTTTTTTTTTTGTCACTTTATAGGTGAAAAAACTTAATGTACAGGAGAAAATGAACCACAAATCAGCTCTCAAACAACGGATGCTATTTCTTTTTCACTCGTACTGAAGGGAATAGTGAACATAGAAAAAGCTTTATAATTCAAACTTGTCTTTTATGAAAAAACTGCATTAAACACAAGCATTAAGTCCATGTTTATGCAAACCAGCTCAGGCCTGTATAACCTTGAGTTCTCCTGCACCCAGTGACCTAATGGAGGAAGGAAGCTATGTCACTATTCAAAACATCTTCAAGGTTACTCAGATTTCTTAGAGCGCATTGCCTTCTTCCTAGATGACCCAATTTGTATCAATTTTTAAAAGATTTGCATAAACAAGCTTTTTTACTGCTAAACAGTCACTACACTTTAATTAATTGGCCAGTTTTGACAGATTGCTGGGGGGAAATGACACTTTAAAATTCCTTTTCTTGAAAACCCTTCAAGGCTAATCTAAATAATCTTTCCCATTTCCTTCTATCATTAAGCAATTTTCAGAAATACCATTATAGCTGCACCTTCCCTCTACTTCTGCTCTTGGCTTTCCTAAGCAGCAACACAAAATTGATATTCTCATCAGTCGTGCAGCCTCCCACGGGTTTTTGAATAGCAACAGTAAAACTGAACAGTCTTGTTAACTCTGTGACACTGCTGGTTAGCAAAACCAACCCTGAGCAGCAAAGGCTTGGAAATAATCTTGAGAAACTGAGCTGACCCTGCAAGCTAAGAAAGGCCTCATTATATTAATTTACACTCCAGATTGGGTTTGAAGGGTTATCTTCACAATCCAGGGGCTATGAAATAAAATGTACAAATATTTTGAGGTTTTGTCTAGAAAACAGACCTGTGCTCTGTAAACACCTTTTAGATCTCTGATATTTAGGGTTAATGTGAGAGCTAATACCAATCTACTTGGATATGACACTATTTAAACAAGCTCCTACCCCAGGCCGTATTGGAGTGTACACAGATTTGTGATGGGGAAATGTCTCTTCACTTTGCAATTCCTGTAGGTTTTGGTGCATTTACTGAGGCCACTACTCTCTGCCGCTACCTTTTTGAAAAAATTGAGTCTAACTGAAAACATAATCTGAAAAACGGGAGCACTTCATGATCTATGCTGCATGCTCCAAAATGTATAATACTCATCTAATTTAGCCAATATTCACACAATTTCTTTCAACCAGAAGCAAGCCTGAAACCTGTTTCAAAATTAGCCATGGTGCTGATTTTAGCCGAGATGACAACAAATAGGAATAGCCAAACCATACTTAATGCTTTGTTGTTGGAATTATCATTAGAGAAACAAAGGAGAAATGGACGTGGAGGTGCGCAGGGTCACAAATCCAGAACGTTCTCATCTTCTTATTCTATAATTCAATCGTTAATTTGACCCAAAACCAGCAAGAGATGTTCCTATGCTTTTGCCATATATAGTTTATAACAAGAAAAAGCTACTTCCTTTTCACTTCAGTAGTAAATAATAAAACCAAGAAAACACCAAACACCCAGGAAAGAGGCCAAGATCCAAGCCAGTGGCATTATAAAGGATGAGGTACACTGCTCCTTCATTTCAGAGCTACTTTTCTTACATTATTATAGTCCCAAATCTTGCATCACTATTGTTACAGAAAACTTTCAAATTAATGTAAGTGCAGCTCCAAGTTTATTAATACATGTAGTTATTTTTAATTGAAGTATCTTATTAATATTAAGATTCTAAGGACAATGTTTGGCTACCTAGTATAGAAGAAGAGGAGGGGAATTTCTTGAAAAAGAAGTAAAGTATGTTTAACTGACCTCTAAAGAGCACCAGAAGATTGAAATAAAACTAACTGAATTTTTAGTAAAGTATTTCTGTACATCTTTGCCTCCTCCTCAAAAAAGGCAAAGTTACTTTAGGGCACTTTTTTTTTGTTAATTCCTCTGCTGAATTAGCTGGTACTGAAAGCCACCTATTAAAAAGTTAACTTACACTCAGCTGCAGACAAGCAATCATACCAGGAGATGCACATGTCTCTATAGAGAGCCCACAAAGCACAGGCAACTTCCTAAACAGATATGGGTAATAAAACTAAGCTTTGTTGTTGTGGTTTGCAGCGTTACCAACAGGAAGCCTCAATGGTTTTGTAAGTGTCACTTATTCCAGAGAGAATCATCTCTATGGGTAATACCAAGATCAGCCTTTAAAATAAAGTATTTCACAACCACAAAGCCAGAGAAACGTGAAGGATGATGCAGTAGCAGTGAGAAAACCGTGACCTCAGACCCAGCAAGTCAATGCTGTTACCCCACAGCACAAGCTTTTCCTTCCTGCTGTGTGGAGGCAAAGGAGCTGCTAGTGGCCCAAACAACTATGAGAAGTATTTCTTCACCAGTAAATACTGTTCTGAAGGCTATTAAGAAGGAAACTCTACGCCTACATTGCAGATTCACCTGCAAAAGCCAGTCCTGGGGCCATGTGCACTGCAAGCCTTGTGTCACTGATAATTACACACTGTTGAAAGTGCTCCTAATGGTTTGGGATTTGGGAGAGCAGGTTGGAAACAGGATGTATGTGAGGCTTTGGTCTGTGGTCATCCATCCATCCCTGGATTTCTGAAATACAACCAGGTGAAAAAGATCTTTGCAAGTCACCACACGAAACCCAAACGTGTTAGTTTTAACAACTTCCACACACATCCAGACTGGAGTAAGTACAAACTGCTGTTTCTTGGTTTGTATTAGTTGGATTTTGATAGTTTCTTATGACAGTAAATTAGTCAGCTGTCAGCAGTACTTAGAAGGCAGTTTATAGATAGTAAGTATCCTAGAAACATTTAAGTTGTGACAACTAAGAGAAATGAGCTAGAATAAATCATGCTAACAATCGTCTGGCTTTAGCTATAAAACAAAGATCTACAAAGTACAGCTTGACTTCAGCAAGGACTGGCCTGCTTTAGGAACAAACAAACATGATATATGCTGAAGTGGGTCACAGAGCAGGTCACTCCTCCTGAACACTAGAGAAAACATGACTTCAGGTTTACTGTCCCAGAATCTGTAATCAGTACCAGCCACAAATATTACTGAAGCCAACTCTACTAGAGCATCTCTAGGAGATATTCCAACTCTCCCCACTCTAATTATGTGAGCTGGTGATCCCACTAGATTAAGAAAGGATGGTTTAAGTCACTTGTAACAATTTACTTGTGTGTCCATGTTCATTTCCCACCAATTTGTTCACTTGGCCGTGTCCTTAATTCCAAAAAAAAATCCCACAAATTATTTTTTGCAAAACATTGCGCTTGCAAGCAATAGCAAGTTTGTGAAATATTGCTAGAACAACTTGTACCACACCATCTGCTACATGGGGAGAACTGAGAAGTTGGAGATATGTCTGGGCTTTGAAATTTGATTTTAAAGTTGGTTCTGAGTAAACCTTTTGAAGTAACTTCATTTCAGTCTTACCATCTTCAGGCTGTGTTCCCTGTCTATGTGAAAAGAATTAGATCAGTAGTCAGTATTATATTGTCCCTTCCAACGGGTTGGTAGTCTCCTCCCATTTGTAAAATTCATTATGCAAAAGTCCCAGCTTAACACAAGGTATAAAATCAATATTTAATGCAATGGATCTGCAGGAATAATTTAGCTATCATGGAGAAGGATGCAATAGAGAACACGCCTATAAATTCATGTTCTACAACGGATGCTCCTCTAGACACTCAGCTGAACTACCCTTTATTCCCCAAATAATTAGTTAAGAGTTATTTATATATTGTGGTCCCACAAGATTCCTGATTACAGTACAAAAAGCCAGGCACTGAATACAGTAATTATATTCCATCTGCACGGGGCATTTACTGACAGGAAAGTCTGTGGGCAAGTTGCTCTGGCCCGAGCTTGCTGCGTTTCACTGGGATGAAAATAAAGAACATTTTAGGCAGTCCACAAAGTGCAGTTGTTAAACTGACCCTATTTTCTCTCCTTCTTTCCATTTTCCTGCATCCAGCCCTTCAGTTTCACTGAATTTCAAAGGGACAGTGTTATTTATGCTTCTTCCTATTTTAGAATGTTTTTATCATGTGTCATAGCACTCTGACTGCCTTAGGGGAGCTTTAATGATAATTTTATTTTTAAAAGTATAGGCTTATCTAGCCTGACCTTGATGCACATAGTAAAAGGTTGCTAAACTCCTCCTCTAGAAAACTAAACAGTGAACAAATGTCCTGCGCCTGCTGGATCAAAAGCACAAGTGTGGCAGAGCCTTCCACTACCCCAAAATATATCAC
The DNA here is from genome assembly GCF_009819655.1 of Sylvia atricapilla. Taxonomy (NCBI): domain Eukaryota; kingdom Metazoa; phylum Chordata; class Aves; order Passeriformes; family Sylviidae; genus Sylvia; species Sylvia atricapilla. The sequence goes on from NC_089148.1 coordinate 8,927,253, forward strand.
CAAGGCAACTCTAGCAGTATTGCAAACAGGTATTGCAAAGGCTTCCCAGGCAGGATTTAAATAATCTGATTTTCCTGCAGTGTGTGTTCTACAACACTCAGCAAGTCTTTTTGGAGATGAAAAGCATGCTAACACCATTCCAAAGAGTATCTTGGTACAGTAGGCTGTTATCAGTGCTCTCCTGAAAGAAAATTACGAGTGTCACTGTTCAAAGGTCACAGGAGGAGCCAAGTAGAGTCGGTGCAGCTTGGAAGTTGTTGGTTGTTGTTGCCTGTGCCCCTTTCCTCAACAAATTTCTGAAAGGATAAGGAGATAACCGACTTCCCCTCTTCTCTCCCCGTTCCTTCTCTGGAAGGGAAAGCTCATCCTGTAATGGCACCAAGTACTTCTTGTCTTTTCTGGTTGCACTGATCTGTAAGACTTTGATTGTAACTACTGTTCACTGCAGCTCTTCCCTCTCGAGTTGTCCCTGTGGTACTCGTGAATTCCGATGGAGTGCACGGTGGAACACCAGTGTTTGAACAATCCTTGTGTTTACATCCATCTTTTCTACTACACTTACAGCAGCCAGCATGCTTACAATCCATAGCCTGCTTTTATAAGGCACTGACAACATGCCAGGAATGGCTCACAAGGGGGTGTTTTTGCAGAAAGGCTAATTGCAGAAGACTGCAAATTCCATTATATCTTCTTGCATCCTGGAGAACTCCCCCCCATACCTAATGGAATCACACCAGAGTATCAGCTGGCTCAGGACTTTTCTGCTCAGTGTCACACACATAACTCAATACCACAGTGAGCTGAAAGCACCAGCAGTCTAGGTGTCTGTTCTCGTGATGGAATAGTGGGGTGCCACAATACAGATCCCCTTGCTCTTCCCACAAAACAGAAAACATCTTCAAATTCTTTGTTTGTTCCAAAAGTAGTTCCTGAAGTAGGCCTGTAGAGCCTCTACTGTAGAGCTGCTGTCACATAAACTCTAACTCAGCAAATAATCATGGGACAAACTGGCTCTACTCAATCCCTTGACTTTCAAGGACATCTATGGTTCAAGTTAGCTGAGTGAAAATGTTTGTCTCAGATTTCTGGCAGCTTAGTGAAAAGGGTTTTATGCTTTATCTATTTGACTCAAATTGCTCTTCAGGATCACAGGAAAACAGTTTCTCTGACAAAGAAAGTGAACTCCAGATTCAGGAACACTACATACATTTTAGCTTTTGCCCAACACAAGTATTTAAAAAGGTACCCAACTTCTACTAGCATTTGCTACAGATTATTAATACCGACTTAATTCATTCCTAGTAAATGTGAATGGAACCAAGGAACAATTTAACACAGTCGAGGCATTCACCAAGATGGAAGAGGAGTTTGAAGCCTGCTCTGATACTCTCAAAAACCGGGTTGCCAAAAAGTCCCACTCCCCACTCCTACATAATCTAACAGAATAAAAGGCTGCATCTTGTTTTTAAGGCACACCTTCCTTTACAGTCTAAAAAAAAAAAAAAAACCAACAAAACCAAAACAACAACAAAACCAAACAGAAACAATCCTAAGTAAAGCTATATAAATAGTAGAGAAATTATTTTGAAAGACACCACCAGTCTTGTCCCAGAGCAATGGTTTTTTTACGTGGCACTGAACAGTTTTGTTCAGTGCATTGGCCTTCTAGGCTCATTCTCGTTTCTCGTTCTATGGACGACAGAGCAGAAGGGCAGGCAGGGCACATAATTTGTCTTGTTGGTGTGCATGTATGCTTCAGAAAGCTTTTCCTCTCCATTTCCCTGCCACTACATGTAAATAATTCTCCCTACCTTCTACCTTTGAAATTTAGTAGGGTGTGGGGAGGAGCTAGAAGAATTTGTTCAGGATGCTAAGTAAATTACTACCAAAACATGCAGCAATAACAAAAAGAAGCTCTTGAGTCAGTGTCAGCTGTGTTATTGGGAAGTCACTACACATCCCCACATGCTGTATTGCCCTTCCCACAAACATCCTTTCTGTCCTTGCCTTGTAAGAGCAGGAACCAAAGAGTCATCTTGGTACCAAAGCATGAAAAGACAAATTGACATTAGCAGGAGTGTACACAGCAGTCTATACAGCATTCTGCTCTGCTGCTAAAGACTTAGACACATCCCACTGAAAGAAATGGGTTATGTGCATAACTTCTGAGATGTCCTTAACCTGTGAGTGTGCAGTCTAGGATAGGAATGTTTCAGCCAAACTGCCTTTTAAGGTACAAAAATACAAAGAGTAAAATGTGAAGTTGCAATAAAATAACAACTCTTAGTTTAACTGTGGTTCAGGCACTCAGCAAGCATGTTCTGTTTGGTTTAAAGCTGATACTGCTCCCTGAACTCAAAAGCTGTGATAACAGGGAGATTTTTAAGAACCAGATTTAGTGCTCTGCTCTTGTTTTGATAGATACCTACATTTCAGCAGTCACTGAAGATGATATTTACTTTCAGACTGCTGGTTGCACGTTCCTTAATCTTTTTGCCTGAGCTCATTCTATTGAGCAAAAGAAAATGTGTATTGTCAGAAGCAGCCTTGCTTTATAAACACTGACAACTCTCTCTCCACTTAAAGCCAAGCCAGCCAAGCTCTCCAGAGCTGATTCAGGTCTTTAGGATTTGAGATGCGGTCCGCACATCTACTCTCTGAAAACGCTTGTCAAGGCAGACAGGTTTCTGTTGATCTTACCATCCAAAACTTGGCAACATTTTAACATAATGCACAAATAGATCTATAAAAAAAGAAACATGGTTACAAAGGGAGACTTGAAGTTGTGGGGATTCTTCCAAGAGAGGTTACAGAACACGAGTACATGAAACATTTCCAGTCTGGTTTACAGCAGTAAGAATAGAACCGGACAGGCAAAAAACTTCAACCGAGAATCAGATGGCAGCTATAATACCACCAGTCAAAATGGAATTGTTTGCTCTGTCAGGAGCTATACAGTCTCACAGGTCTAGAACGGCAAGCCACAAACGCCTCGGCAAACAGTCGGACAAGGCACATGTCACCTTTACTTTGTAAACAAAACCAGAACTCGGAACCGCCGCGGTGACAGCCACCGAACCCCGCAAGTCCCGATCCCCGGCGGTGCGACCTCGCTCCCCGGCTGTGGCTGGCGAGCAGTCCCTGACCCCCAACTCCAGCGGGTGGGGGGGAGAAAGCCCCTCCGAAGGCAAGCATCCCCCGGGACGTGGCTGCCCCGCTCCCCCCGCCTACCTCTCCCCTCCCCCAGTAAACCCACCACAACAAAAGAGGGAGGGGGAGGGAGGCCGATCGCGCCCCTTTCCCCCTCGCCCCGGCCGCTCACCGTGCTGGGTGAAGACGTTGAATCCTCCCTCTGCGGAGCGCCCGGCCGCCTCCCGCCGGCGGCCCGCCGGCCTGGCCGCGCTGCTCCCCCGCAGTCCCCGCGGCTGCTGCTGCTTGCGGCGGCGGCTGGTGCTGGAAGCCCCGCGCCCGGCTCCCCGACGCGGCCCACCTGCTGCCCCATGGGCGGGCCGCGCTCACATCCCGCCGCTCCCGCCGTTCCGGGCCCGGCAGGCGCGTCCGGTCCTCCCGCGGCCGATGCCGGCGGCTCCCGCGGAGCTCCGGGCTGGGGCTCACGGGCTCGCCCCCGCAGCCCCCGCCGCCATCTTAAACCACAGAGCGCCGGCGGAGCGGGGACGGAGCGGCTCCCGCAGGCCGCCTCCGGTCCGCCCAGGGAGGGAGGGAGGAAGGAGGGAGGAAGGAGGAAGGGAAGCTGGTGAGAGAGGGAGGGCGGCCGCCCCCCCGGCCCAGACCGCCCCGCCGCGGCACGCAGAATCCCACAATTGTTTGGGTTGGAAGGGACCTCTGCGGATCACCCGGGAGCAAGGCAAGATCACCTGGAGCAGGTGACAGGAAGCGTCCAGGCGGGTTTTGAATGTCTCCAGAGAGGGAGACTCCACGCCCTCCCTGGATAGCCTGTTTTAGTGCTCTGCCACCCCTCAACGTAAAGAAGTTTCTACTCATGCTGAGGTGAAATTTCTTGGGCTTTCGTTTATGGTCATTGCTCCTCCTGGGTAGCCTGTTTTAGTGCTCTGCCACCCTCAATGGAAAGAAGTTCTTACTCATGCTGAGGTGAATTTCTTGGGTTTAATTTGTGGCCATTTCTCCTCCTCCTGTCTCTGGGGCAACACTGAAGAGCACCTGCTCTGGCAGTGCCACAGGCAGGCACATCAGTGGGGATGGGCACACGAGGGAATGCACAGGGACATGGGCTGAGGGGCAAGAGCCCACCTGGGTGACTCACTGGATCACACACCAGGAGGGCTTCCCGTCTTGGCCCATGAACAGCAGCCCAGGAGAATCACAGAATCTCCTGAGTGGAAGGGACCCCTCAAGTCCGTCTCTCAGCCCGGCACAGGACAACCCCAAGAACACCCACTGTATGCCTGAGACTGTCATCCAAATACTTCTTGAACTCTGTCAAGTGGTGGCCTCAAGGCTGCCCTAGCCTGAGCAACACTGCCTGTAGGCTACAGCCAGGCTGGTTTGCCTACAAACCTGAACTGGCACGAGGGTAAAGCCAGGCCCGTGTGCTCAGATGTGGAAGGGAGCAGCAGTGGCCTTATCCTGAGCTGTACACAAGGAGGCTGCTGTAGCCAGGTGAGCATCAGCTTCTTCTCCCCAGCAACCAGGGACACAGCAAGAAGACACAGTCTTAAAGCTGTGCCAGGGGAAGGTCAGACTGGACATTAGGATGAATTTCTTCACAGAAAGGATGATTAGACATTGGAATAGACTGTCTAGGGAGGTGGTGGAGTCACCATCTGGAGGTGTTTATAGAGAGACTGGATGTGGCACTCACCACTCACTGGTTGACATGGTGGTGGTCAGGTCATAGGTTGAAATTTATGATCTCAGGGTCTTTTCCCACCTAATTGATTCTGTGATTCTTGGGTTACCAGGTTCTGGGTTGATTTCTTGGGCTCCCACCAGGACCATATGTCCTGGCCAAGGGCATGGAGGAGGAGGAAAGCACTTCTGTATGAATAACACCAGGAGTGGTTGGCTAGCAGCATCTTGTTTTCAGGTGGTTGAACATACACTCAATTCTGTAAATACTTAGTAAACCAACTTCTTTCACCTTCTGAATATTAGCATAAGGCACTCCAATCAAGGCAGAAGGCAGGAAGTTTCATCTGAAAGACAATGGTGCTTATCATAGTTCATAGGACCTGGGCAGTTGGAAGCATTTCTCTCTCCATGCTAGCAACTATTTCAGCGAGTCTTGGAAAGTGTTGCTTCCTCTCGGGATGAGTCACAGTGCCGCTCCCCTCAGATGCCTTTACCACTGAGAACTGATGTGACAGTGACAAATGGCTTGGTAAACCTCAGAGACACCAGCTTCCAATCTCTGTGTCGCTGTCCTGTGGTGGGAAGGTGAGGAGACATTCCTCTCAGAGCTTGTGAAAGCCAGCTTTCACTGACAGGAATTCTGAAACTTGTGTTCTACCTTCCCAGGGTCACAAGGTGCGGTCCATACTGGTGCATGCACCCAAACTGAGCCCTGCTGCAATAATAATTCTGCCTAAAATAGTCCATCCCACTGGACTGATGTGTACTCTGACACAGGCTGAATGGAGTAAATGGGAATGTGGAGCACATGGAGCCAGAAATGCCTAACTCACTAAATTAAGGGACTAAGAACATTTGGGAGCTCAGGAATTACAAACAGACCTGCTAATGACACACAACAAAACAGTTCTTAAATAGTGCTGGGAACATCCAGGGTGCAGCATGGGGTACATGGTGCCAAGCCTGGGACCTTGTATGGATGTGGATGTGAGCAGAGAGTGTTCCTGCAGAATGGACAGTCTCGGGCAGAACCAGCCCATGGTAAACTCTGCAGTGGAGCTATTCTTGGTCTCATTCCAGCTAGAATTTGCAAGATTTGGCATTTATAAATGGTTTGCCTTGTAAACAAATATATGTTCTCTGGAGAGTGTAGAGACAACAAACACAGAACTCCCTCGTGCCATTTGCCAGTCGCCATGTAGCATAGAGCCACTCTTTAAAAATCAACAGAAATACTGTTTTTCTTTCCTAATGCTTTTTACTTACTGATCATGAAGAATATCAGAGGAAGGCTATTAGTATTTTAAAAGAAGATACAAGTGTCAAGAGACTGTTATATGCAAGTGCACCACGGATAATTGGATTTAAACACTGTTCTTATTCCTCAGATCCCATGAAATCTCTTATTTTCTCTCCAGCACCTTCTGCACATAGAACAGCTCGTATGTGGGGTACATAATGTCCAACTGCAGGAAACTTGTCTGACACACAAAACCATTTTCTTGGGTATGGGTCAGGCAGGGGATTTCTAAGAAGGCCTGTTGCAAGGAGAAGAAGGCAGCAGCATAGGGTTTTTTACTGTTGTATAATAGTTTTTAAAGATCATGCTGTACCCTGTAAAAAATAGCAAACCCAGAGCCCCAGCCATAGCTTGATGTGTGCTACACAAGCCAGACCCCCAGACTGTGCCTGACTTGGTCTCCTCAGCAACATCATTTTTATGGTGTCAGATCAACAGGGGATGCCCTGATTGGTGACAGCTCTTCTGGTGCTTGCTAGAACAGCAATGGGGATATAAACAAGAAAACTCCCCGAACCTGAAAAGGGCTCTGTGCCGCTGAGTTATCAATGACACTGAGCCACCACCGTTCCTTGTTGTTAAAATGGAGGCTAATAAGTATTTACTTGACACAGTGTCATGGTTGTTAACCATGCAAAGCCAAGAGGTAAAACCTGCACCAATGCTATCTATTTTATCAGCTGTGATGTTATCAGCCTCATGAGGCATCAGGAACAGGTTGTTTTCAAGGGTAATTTCTTGTGAAGAGGTCTGGCACCATGCATTAATGAGGCATCAGTAACAGTTACTGTCCTGGCGATTTTGGGTTTCCAGTCAATCTGCCATTCATGAGCTGTTCAAGTAAGGGATTAAAAGGACCAAGGCAGCACTGAGGTAACAGTCATGTGCCTGACAAGAAATGTGGTATTTCTAGAAACACTTCTGAACTTTAAATATTAATGGTATATCCATTTCTTGAAGCTTCTTATAAGCACTGACAATGCATTTGCTCTCTATCCACAGCTTGCTCCAAGAATCACACACTCAAAAAATTGCTGGCTGAGCAGCCTTACGTCATACCGTGCATGACAGTCTCACTGTCATCTGCCTGAAGTATGGGTTCTGTGCCAGAAGGAGCCTGTGGACAAACTGGAGATTCCTGAGCCTGAGTTAACTGGGCAGTTTATGTTTGTAACTTAAAAAAATTAGCTATCAGGTGGCAGCTTAAAAAATAATTCTAGCAGTAATCTTTGGTCTTCTTCCAGATCATATACCTTCTGTATATCAAAGCTGTACAGAGAAACAGATGTTTGTGAAATATTTGACTGCTATTTAGGACACAGATGTATTAGTTAACGTATTTGCTAAGTGTGTAGAACAGCAGAGGCCTGATTGATTGGCCTGTGTACAGCATGTCAGGATTTTTGTGCCTTTATTGCAGTGCCAGAACAAGTTGTGGAGCTCAGGACAGCTGCAGCTCCCCTGGGATGTCTGCAAGGCAATGTTACTGCCCACTGCAGGGCAGTGCTGCTCTGTGTCCCTCTGCCACTCCGGGCTGTAGCCGCCTGATACCAGGCAGCCACCTGGCTTCTGGGGTTCAGCCACCCAAGGGTCCTGGGGAAAGGCTTTGAAACAAAAAATAAAGATTTAAGAATCTGATAAAGGCTCTGTGACATAAGGTTAATTACTCTGCAGAAAATGTTGAAAGCTTCTAAGTGCTGAGCCATATCAAAGGAGGACGTTGTTTCTTGGTGTAACGTTCAAATGCTCACCCTTTCATCTCTTCAGCTCTTAAAATGTCTGCACTCATCTGTCGTGGCACAATAGGTAGGCTTTCAGTGTTGTCTTAAAAGTAATTTTGAATCATTATTATGATTTAAATTAGAATTTATGTACAGTGCATGCAGGATAGCTTGTGGTACTCTCATGCCTGTTCAGTGAGAGTCTATGAAGATAAAAGCTTTCTGGGGAAGTAACGGTTTTTGCCCAACAGCACAGAAGGGTTCACATGCAGATGTGATGTCCTCTGTCAATAACTCTCCTTTCTTCCACCACAGATAAAAAGAAAACTATACATACACACTCTGACAAATGTTGCATCCCACCACCCAAACCATCCTCCTCCTCTGTGCTAGCAGCCTTTTGTTCTGTCTTTTCTGCTGCTTCAGCATTGTCCTCATTCAAACCACTCTTCCAACACTGCCACAAGTCCAAACATTGATGCTGGCCTGGAGAGCCAGCAAAGGAAGGGCTCCATGCATGGGGGGAAAGGGACTGGGCACATGGTGGTGTAGTGGAAAAGATGAGTGTGGAGAGAGCCAGCTCACCACAGCATCTCAGGCATCCCCATTCTTCTTTTATTGGCCCTCTGTTTTGGGTTAGCTATGCTGGGTAACTAAGCAGCCTCACGGATCAGAACTGTGTAGCTTGTGCATGTATCTGTCAACTGTCAACAGCACATTAACCATGCTGAGGTTTTGCAGGAGATGTACCCATCAGGGTATAGCACATAACCTCGCACAGCCTTCAGCAGAGTGGAGCCAGAGGTGGGGAGAGATGGAATTAAGGAGATTATAGGACTTCTTTGGGAATTCCTTTCCTGTCCAATATATTTTTCCAAGTCCTACAGCTGCACCACCCTTCCCAAGCATCTGTTCCAGCCACCAAAGGCTGTAGAAGAGTATGCTAATAAGAACATTAAGAATGTTGTTTGTTTGCCTTTTTATGTGGAAAATGTTGCCTCTACCAAACAAAAATGATGACAAGTCTCTGCATCTGCTGGGAATTGCAAATTAGTACTAAGCTTGCACAATGATCACTGATAAAGTACATTTGCTGAGGTAATGTGAGGTCCCTCAACAGCGCTGGTGATGATTCAGGCTTTTAGGCATTCAGCTGCAGGTGGGTCAATAGAAATGTTTTGCCACCAGAGTTCCAGGGTTGCCTTAATTTATGTTTAGGAGCCTAATTTTTATTTTTCCTAATTTAAAATCTTAGTAGCTCATTGGACAGTAAGGGGGTTCTCTTGATTTGCAGATGGAAGCTTTTCTTCACGTGTTTTCTGTTTCCTCTTGCTGAGAGGTTTGTATCCAGAGAGCTGACATTTAGTTAAGTGATAGCAAATGCTTCAGAGCACAATGCTGTACTGCAGTTCCTCCACCAGTGCCTCAGAGAGCAGCCTCATCCCAGCATAGATTCCTCTGATGACTGCTGTGCTGTGCTTGGATTAGCATAACCTCTGTGATAGTCCAAAACAAAATAAAGATACATTTAAAACAAGATGTTAAGCTAAAATAAGATGGAATTAAAAATCATAGATTCATTCAGGCTGGAAAAGATCATTAAACTCTGGAATCAGCAGTGCTTCCTCTCCATGTTCTTTGCTTCTTGTTTCTCCCCTAATATCTCCTTTCCCCTCCATCTTCTTCAGCACCTTCACTTCCCTTTTCTAAGTCACGCTGAAAACCATGTCTTCAGAAGATGCCTTTGTTACAGTAATGAATCCCACAGTGACTGCACTCCTGGTATTGTTTTCAGCTGTACACACTTCTGAATATAACCTTTGATCTCATAAGGAAGCCTGAGGATACAGCTCGCAGGATTGCTGTTCTGTATACATTGTTTAGGATGGTAGGAATCCAGCCTTGCTCTGGACCACTTGTGCCCTGGCCATGGAAGGTGTCATGCTCTCTGCAGGTTCCTAAACAGTTTAAATCACTTTGAGAGTCAGAGTTTGTTCTGAAATGTTGTTATTGTTTCATTCCACAAAAGTCTGGAGAGATTCTTCCTTGACAGGCTTTTTTTTATTTGATTATGCAAAAAATGTAAGTGCTTCCTTTATCTTTCAAAGACACTGTGTGTTCCTTCCTCAAACAGTTATTAAATAGCCATGCTTTGGCCTTTCCAACTTTAATGTTAATCCTGTAAAAAAATGCTACTAGTGTGAAACTCTGAAAAAAAGTTTAATAGTAACAACCTGAAGCAGGAGAAAGCACCAGAGGTTTTGTAATGATGTTTCTGTGAATGCATGTGTGTGTACAGAATAGACGGGTACTCAAGGTAGCAGCATTTCCATTTATAATCAAATCTCTCTTAAATTTAAAACTGTTCTTCTGTTAAACAACCAATATTTCCATTCTCTCTTGCAAATTCTGCCTCTCTGCTCATTACCAAACCTTTCATGAAAAGACATAATCCCAGATCTTCCTCTGATCAGGCTCTTAATGTGTTCTGTGTGGTCTTTATTTAGACTGTAAACTTGCTGAAATAGGAAATGTCTTATAAAAAACCTACTACACTGTCTCATTTCACATCCAAATTCTTCTCCCATACCAGCTGTGGTGTGTTTGCTAGCAGCAAGTCTCCTGTTAATGAATGACTTGTTCTCATTAGCTTGTCAGGCTGGATGTGTAGCTTGTAGTTTCCCACTCACACAGAGCAGCACTCCTTCCTTGTAGCTTCTGGGTAATCAAACAAGGGATGGATACACAAAGCCTTGTGTCTCTGAGTCTGACCTTTGTACTTGGAATCATTAACTACCACAGAATGCCAAAATAAAGTAACTAGCTGCTGGTTAAATAGATTTACCATAAGCAGAGCCTTATGGCTGCCTGGTGTGGGGATTGTCACAGGCTTTACAGCAGGCTGCCACCTTCTACATGTCCTTTAAATCGGGGGGGGAAAGAATTCTCTGATTGGCAGCTGCCAAAGGTGTTGCACTCAGTAAATTTGTTTTGTGAAGCTGAGCGGTCCAGAGTAGATTCCTGACACCTCAGAGGTTTTCAAAGTGATGGTCCTGAGCAGCCTCATCTGACTTTGCAGCTGGCTGTGCTTTCAGCAGGAGACTCGACTAGCAATCACTGCCAACTTAAATTCTTATTCCAGCAAAGGTTTCCTACATTCAGGGCATTAATTAAGACTGGTGTCTCTAACTAGGCTGAAATGTTACAAAAGCTAGTGGAACAGAATATTTCTTGAACCTCCGTCTCTCCATCCAATTTGCATAAAACGGCCAAGAAGTTCAAAAGTTATTGGGAGAAAGAAACAGCTGGGGCAGAAGACAGACACACCCCTTCCTCATACACATAGAACAACTGTATAGCTTGTTTTTGTTAAGAAAACCTTTCTTCCCTTTATGTTAGTGCAGAAAACCTGTCAAGTGTGCATCTAATGAGGTCTGAAGTCATGCTACATACTCCCAGCTGCAGCCAACCTGAAATAATGCCTCCCCAGAGCCAACAGCACATCTCATGCAGCCGAGGCATTTACTGTGCAATCCGAACTATGCAGTGAAGTTGAGACATTCAGGAGCATCCCTGAAACCCGGGCATCATCTTTCTGATGGCAGAGATTGCATGGTTGTGCTCACAGGAGCGAGTGTTTCAGCCTGCCTGGGGCGTCGCCCAGCTCTGCCAGCAGACACGGGAGTGTGTCTGGTACCTCTCTGTTGTCCTCAACTTTCCCATAGCCGAGAGCGACAGAAAGGGGAATTTGACCTCAGCGTGCTAGAGACCGCCTGGCTGTCTGCCTTTCCCTTTTTGTCTGCTCTTTCTGAGGATGCAGTCACACTACCAAATTACCTTGAGTCATCTGTCCTGGAAGTTTTTCCCATGGGTTGCCTGTGATAAAGTGTGAATGCTAGGAGCATTTTAATGTGTGCTGCAAGGGGAGGCACTGGTGTGGTGTGAATCCACTGTGGACCCTACCTGCTTCTGAGATATCCATCTACCTGAGCCAATGTCACATACTTCCCCAAAATCTTTTCTGAAAGGGACGAGTTCCATAGCTTTGGTCCACACAGCTTGCTGATCAGCCAAGAGCCTCCTTTAGCAGCCATAGCAGCAGATTATTCTGTTTCCTTTTCTCCCAGATTGCAGAGAACCACCTATCTTCCTCTGCTTTTGATGGCTTTGGAAAACGTTACTTCTGTGTTCCTGGGAAAGATCTTTAGAGCACTTCTATTTTCTGCCTCACGGGGAAGCAGAAACTGTGAAATTGTCAGCATCCTCTGGTTGTACGTTCCCTGGAGCTGTTATACTGTGCAGTCTGAAATAGGCATCCGGCCCCAGGGAATTGCTAATGATGCATTCAGTCTCAGCATGGCACATGCTCATTCCTGGGGAGTTACTGAGTTTGCATTTATAGTTCTACTCTTTTCTTCTGAGTCGATGAAACCCTCTGATTTTCCCTAAGCACTGAGGTCTTGGGTGTTGGATTCTCTTCTCATGACAGCTTACTTGGAATGTCACCAGAAAGCTTTCAGCCTGGATCCTTCCTCTGAAAATCATAGACTACAGTAGCATCATGCCAGAGATTCTTCCATAACTTGGTGTCTGATCAGCAGGCAACAGGAAACTGAGGTCTTGCTAGGACACAGTTGCAGAATAATAAACCGAAAGAGTTGTGCGCTGAAGAGAGTGATTGGTTCTTGGGGGCACTGGAAGCCTTTTGCACCTGGGGGAATAAGCTCACAAATAGATAGGAGACTCAGCAGCCACTAAGAAAAGCACAAGTGGAAAAACTGTGGAGAGTGAGTACGACTGGATGTTTTTGATGGTGGTCCTTAGTGTGGGTCCACACTGTAGAGAAACAGCCGTGGTAAAGATGACGTGAATTCACTCAAGGTTTACCTTGTTCTCTGGTTGCTTTGTCAATTTATGTTTCTCCAGCCACTTTTGCAGGAAGGGTGTTTTTTTGTTTTTTTTCTTTTTTTTTTTTTTTTTTTTTTTTTTTTTTTGGGTTTTTTTTTTTTTTTTTTTGTGTGGGAAAGGGTTGAACTAACAGGAACACTTTTACTATATTTCACATTAACTTGCTGGTGAAGACAAGACCTCTCTGCATGACGTACATGCCTGAACTCAGAATCCCTCTCCTGGGCCTGCCATCTCAGATTTAAATCCTTTAAACAAGCTCAAGTTTTTCATCCTCATCCATATTTCCAAAGCATGTAAGCCTCAAGGCACTAGGCCAACAACGGAATAGTGCTGAGACAAAGAATGTTTTGTACCACATCAACTCAGCCCAAGGCAGATCAGCTGCAGCAAACCCTGCAGATTGCTTCACCTCTCGGTGTAGTCCATTAGAACCTCCCCTTTCTGCCAGTCCTCAGCCGATAGCAAAAATGCCTCTTTCAGCTTTTGTAATCCTATTTTCTACACTTCCAGTGAAATGCTGTTGAGAGCTGCCAGAGACTCAGCTGTGACACAGATCTAGCTGAATCAGCGTTTTGGAAGTGTTCCTTCACGCTTGTCATCTCCTTCAATAAGTACTGCATTGTACCAAGTCTGTAACATTCTTTACTGCTCTATTTGTTGCTATGGCCAGTGGTGCCAAGTTTCCCATTTCAGTGTGATTCTTTTGGGACACTAGACAGAATTCTAGATTTTCCTTCCTTCTGCTTTGTTTATGCTCCTGGCCCCTGCAGCGTTCTCCCTTACCATTATCCAAAACTTCTTCCAAAACAGGGAAAGCATTGCCCTCTCCAGTCCCTCCACTTGAACACCCAGCAGCAGTCCCTCCTTGGCCTGAGCCATTGCAAGCAGAGAAGCAAGGATGGATTTCCCCCTCTAGCCAGGTGTTTCTAAAATCGGGGAGAAGCAGGGTGGAACAGATAGGACTGGCCTTGAGCAGAGAAAAGGGAGGTTTTGGCAGTGGGAACTACAAAGGCACAGCATTGTCAGTCCGTGTCAAACTTGGGAAAGGAGCTCACAGGAAGGGAGAGCAGCAGGATGTGCTGCCTCATTTCCATGGAGGACAGGCCAAAGAGCTGGCTGGGCAGATTAGAAATGTCTCCTGCTTGGGACAACTTTTGGTACATGTCATCTATTTTCTACAGAGATTAAAACAAGGTGGAAAAGAGGAGATGTCTGACAACTGAGAGTAAAAACCTGTTTTTCTTTCTACTTTACAGCAGAGTCAATCTTTTTTGGGCTTAATGGAGATATTGTTCTCCTCTGAGAAATTATATTATGGTTTTGATGAGGGTTGTTTTTTCCCCTTGTCCTCACACTTTTGGGGTCTTTTATCAATCACTTTCAGCATTATGATTCTAGCTGCCATTCAATGCTCTTGACTTTTCCCACGGTGTTCCCCATGTGAACTTCTCTACATGACCTTTGATGACCCATCCTGATGACCCCAAGGATCTCATACTCCCCCAAAGAGGCTGATCTGGTCTCACCACAGCAGCTCAGGTTTTCTGTCTCACATCTTCCACTTGATTACTGCAAGCAGAAAGTTATTAGTCCCCAGAACCTGTACTTTGCAAAAGTACAGAACAGGTAGAACTGCATGATTACCTGCAAGCAACTGTCTTGGGAATCATCCTGGATCTGGTCATTCTATAAGCACTGATTCTTCTTCCGTATCCATCAGCAGTTAGCACATTTGTACTGTAGCAAATAACGGGAGAGGAGGGAATTGATACAATTCACATGTTACTCTTCTCCACCTCAGCAGCTGTGGGGAGGGACCAATAGCCAAACTGGTTTGTATTATTTAGGAAAAAGAGAAAGGATGTAACACACTTTTGAAAAATGGAGAAGCAGAGATTAGCACAAGAGTAATAAGGCTGTCATTAAATAGGTATAAAATGTCTGCCCTTCCACCTGCTGTGTCTTGACCTTCACAAGGAAGGGGTCCCAGGGTGTGTAACACAGCTGTGGAGTCACAAGGAACATACAGAGTTGCTACTGTAGGAGTGGGGAGGAGAGTGCTGGCAAGTTCAGTGCTCTGTTTCCACAAAAATATTTAGAAATATTATATGCAGGAGAGTCAATACTGGTAACTAGATCTTGTTTGTTCTGGAATGCATCTCTCTGAAGTTACCCTTCCAGGGGTTGACTACACATTAATTTCCATGTCTTCCGCTGAAACAACTTCAGAGACCCTTCATTGAGGCAGTTCAATGTTTTTCATGCATTTTTAATCAAGCAACAAGAGTATGCTGCAGAATAAATCTGAGGTTGGTTTGAGCTGGTGTCACAAGGAGAACAATGAATTATATAATTGTGGTTGGGAGCCAGGTGAAGTTGTTTCCGAGCCCAATAGAAAGAGAAAAGCTGATGGTTAGAGAGGGTAAAGAACAGCTTCAGAAAACCACAGTTCAGCTTAGTAGGGGGAGCAGTATTTATACAGGGTCAATACCCCTCTCATGGTTTGATGTTTAGCCAGACTAGAAGGATCTCCTCCTTTTTAAACATACGAAGAATTACCTCCTCAACTTAAACAAATTAAAACCCCCAACTATTACACCATCCCAGCTGACAAGATTCATTCTATTACCTAAAATGGTAGGGAAATGCAATATTAAGTACTCAAAAAAAAAAAAAAGCAAGCAGGTTTCCCTTTCAGCCATGGAACCACAGCAATTTAATTGGCTGTTGCACCTCCTGCTTGGTCACGGCAAGTTCATAGTCACTTGAAATTCTGAGATAGGATAGGAAGCCAAGAACCAGGAACTCACTGATTTGCTGTCGAGCTTCCTTTTTTTTTTTTTTTTTTTTTTTTTTTCCCCAAGGATGATTTCAGTTTCAGTAGCAAAAAGCAACGTGATTCTGAGGTAAGGTTACCACTGCCCTCTGCCGAGCGGGATGGGGCCCATGTCCTTTCTAACTTATCTGCAGCAAAGCAGTGGCTTCATGGCTTGGAACGTGAGTGTCACTGCTGCCTCTTCTGCTTTCTCCAAAGTCTGTGATCTGTATCTCTCGCACCAAATATTTTGAAAACTCTATGCTTCACACGGAATAAAAGGAGCAAGGGTATTATGCACAAAATCTTGACATGATGCTAGCAGAACACTGTGAAAGCTTGAGCCGGAGTTTTTAAAAACAAACTTTATGATTTATAAACACTCAGGCATCTAACAATGTGATATCTGCTGGAGCTAGTTTTTGGCTTTCCTGCAAAATTCAGTCATGCATTATCAGATCAGGCTTAAGTCCTCCCAACAAGCTTCTTAAATTATTTCCTTTTTAACTGTAGCATTTGCCCTGACTGAATTCTGCCCTAGTCTTACATGCCACACCATTATTCTGGTTAAGTAAAAACGGGAAGCTCATTCAATGCTAATTTATAACTGGCTCTACATTCTAACTTTCACATTACTGGCCTTTTCTTACTGTTTTTAAAGAAAAACATTAAGCAGAAGAGGTAACAATGTTTTTCACCACTTGAGGGGAGCTCCTTCATTTATCCATCAGGATGTTCCCATGCGCCTGCCAATTGGGAAACTCTAACCCATTTTTAGGACAGTTAATTGTAGGATCTCTGACGTATATGAAAAGCCATTGAGGCTCTCAAGTGGCTGAGTTTAAAGCTAAGATAGAAGTTTTAAAGGAATTAATCATCCCGGTCAATAAATGTGGGTATCAGAAAGAGCCACAGCTGCTCACTCCCTAGGCTGACTGAAACCAAAATTCTTAAAATAGAAAATAAATTAGAGTTACACAGAATTAAAAGTAGGAGACATTAACCACACTTATTTTGCAGCAGTGCCAAAAATGACAGCAGGGAGCAGGACCCAGGACAGAAATAAAGAGAAGGAAAGAAGGAAACAGAATGTCCTGATAGAAGGAACTCTCAAGCATCATCAAGTCCAACTTGCCAGCACAGGAGATCCCAAGAATCCACACCTTGTGCCTGAGAGCATTGTCCAAAGAAAGAAAGAAGGAAAGAGCAAGGAGGGAAGCAAGCAGGGCTGCTAAAGTCAAGGTGTTGCCCAGTGCTGGGAAGGTGAAAGCCAGTGGAGCTGAGGGCAAGAAATTGGGGTATCAGGGCCAAGGTTCCCCGTCAGCCGTGGGAACGACCACGCAGTGATTCAGCCAGGAGTGCACAGGAACCAGCAGTGGTTGGGCAATCATTTGAGCAATGCAAACTGGAGGATTAATGTACAACACTCCAGAAATCAGGCTTACAAGCACCGTGGTGACAAGCGGGCGTAAATGATGCCGCTGATGAAACAATGCAGCAATTCAGAGTAGGAAAGACAATAGCAGATGATGGGCCTGAGTGGCAGGAAGCAGAGGTGGCAGTGCCTTCTCCCACTTTGCTTGTAAATAATGGGAAGGAAGGTAACGAGAGCAGCCACGTTGTTTTTCGGTGAGCTGCAGCCCTAAAGAGAAGGGAAGGAAAACTGTGAAAAGCTCTGCCAGGGAAAAAACCCAGAGACTCGGGAGGGAGCTCTGTGCCTTGTCACACTGTGCTGCTCCGGCCTGAGAGATTAAACTCGGTGGCACCTCTGTACAGCCTCTTTAGGGCAAATAAGCAAAGCAAACTTGTTCTGGAGGTTAGCTGCACTTTTTCTTTCTATTAAGGAATCTCATTTTTCCTACCACCCAGAGTCAGGTTTTTACTGATTGGATGAAAACAGAAGTTGCAACCAGAAGTTGTTGAACTTAGGACATTTTGTACCTTGTGCATTGAGCATTTTGTTGGGTTTTTGATTTTTATTTTGTTTACACTTGCTTGCCCAGCCAATGCTGGCCCCACAACTTCATTGTAATAGCTGGCACAGCTTTTTGGCATGAGGGCACCACAGATCAAATAAAGCCTGACCTGAAAGGATCTCTGAACAGCACTGTGTTAAGTCAACTTCTTAAGAATAGGGACGAGTTTATGTGAAATCCTGCTGCTCCTCACCCACTGCATTTCAGCAGTGATAAGGCTTTTAGTTTTTTTTTTCTTTTTCATTTTTACAGGTTTTCTTATTAAGCAGCATGAACGATGAGTGATGGGATAATAATAAGAACACACATCACAACATAAATCAGTTTCAATTTTTTTTTCACTCAGTGGCTCTGCTGAGGAGTCCCAAAGATATTTAACACAACTCCTGAAGTTTCAGCAGCTACAATTTAAATGTGAGTCTGGGGTGTGTGCTGGCCAAAATAAATTTTTCGTAACAGGTCTGATAGGTGAAAGGAGACAGAAATGTTTTATTACCCCATTGTAACTTTGTACCTTGTTTTGGGGTGACCTTTCAAGGTGCACCTTGGGGAACATATCATGCATAGCACAGCCCTGATGTCGTGAGGAGAGATGTGTACTTGCCAGTAAGAGATTAGTGGATAAGTTCTCCTGGCTTTGGGAAAACTCTCCCATTTGCAGTGTGAAATGCAGCTCACAGGAGGTTACTAGAGTTTGTTTGCTGGTGACGTGTTCTGTGACTCACCCTCTCACGAGCCTGTTGTGTGTCTGAGGAGAGAGAGAAAGCAAGGTACAAACCCCAGCCTTTGTCCCATTTTCGGCCCTCTGGAGCAGCCTTTGTCCCAGTTTTAGTCCCTGTGAAGCACAGCTGGGATTAAAAGGAGAGGTCTCCAGCCGGGGCCCATTCTCAGCTCCCCCAAACTGGAGAGCTGAGCTCCCACTCCCACCGGTAACATCTGTGAGGGAGACACAAAACACCACTTCTTGGGGGAGGACTCAAACTGGGGGACACTCCATTTTTACTTCCCTGTAAAAACCTACCCTGGCTACGGTTTGGAAGAACCTCAGGGGGTAAGATACACATTTATGCTGGGCCTGGGTGCCAGGGGAAGCACTTGTTGAGCAACCCCTGCGTTCCTACTGAAGGACAAAGAGAGATTATGCCACTGGGCCCTCCTGGCCTTGACTTTGGTGTTCTCTCAGTTCCTTTAAATAAGTTTTCCTTGTGCCTGGGCTGTGGGGAGTGAGGGGGCCCCTCAGGGTGAGGACAGGCCTTGCCCCTGGGTGACTGAGCCCACCTGGGCCCTGGACTGGGTGGCCACAGCTGGGATCGACACCTGGAACCAAGACTGACATTCCCTCAGCTGGATTGAGGCTGGAATCAGAAACAGTGATCTCTTTTTCTTTCCTTTTTCCTTTCTTTCTTTCTTCTTTCTTTCTCTTTCTTTTCTTTCTTTCTTTCTTTCTTTCTTTTCTTTTCTTCTTTCTTTCTTCTTTCTTCTTTCTTTCTTTCTCTGTTTCTTCTTCTTTCTTCTTCTTTCTTTCTCTTCTTCTTTCTTTCTTTCTTTCTCTGTTTCTTTCCCTTTCTCTGTTTCTCTCTTTCTCTCCCTCTTTAATTAATCTCTTTCTCTCTCTCCTTCTCTTTCCCCTATCCCTTTCTCCAAAACTCACTGTCTACTACTTTATCCAGAACCCACTGTTTCTTACAGTAGGTCAGGGACCAGCATACCCATTCCCATGCTAAGGTGTAGCTTACGGATAAAACTTTGATTGCTCATGGCCCCTCGACTTCCGAGCATTTACCAGCCTTGGGTGTTCCCTCACAGAGGGTCACCACTTTTTGGCGCCTCTCTTCGCTCACTCGACTTCCCGCCTGCGGAGCCGTGGGGGCAGGCGGCGGTACATGAGGGGGGAAGGCGGGAAAACTGGAGGGGCAGGGAGGGGGGGCGCGCCCCACGTGCGCCTCACGTGCCGCCCCCTCACCGCCCCCGCGGAGCCGCCTCCTCGGCCAATGGGCGGCGCCGCCGCTCGCCCCGCCCCCTGCGCCGTGACGTGCGCGAGCCCCGGGAAGAGGCCGCGGCGGGAGGAGCGGGCGGGAGCCGGGAAGAGCGGAGCGCGGAGGAGGCAGCGGCTCCGGCTCGGCCGCCCCTGAGGTGACGCTCCGCGGGGCTGGCGGCTCTCCGACCGCGGCGGCGGCCACGGGAACGTGTCCGCTCCGCCCCGCCCCGGGAGGAAGCGGCTTCCCGCAGCCGCTCGGGCTGGGGCTCGGCGGGGGTGTGCGGGGAGGTAGCGGGGCAGGGGCTGGCTCGGAGCCTCGGCAGCGCTTTGGGCAGTTCCCAGCGACGTCCTCAGGCTTCGGATAAAAAAAAGCTTTTTCTGCAGAGTGTTGTGCGCGTTGCGGATGAGCTGTGGAATGACCTTAACTTTGGTTTGTGGAGTGACCTTAACTTTGTTTTGGTGCCTGTCTGGTTCGCTCTGCAGGTACCGAGGGTCCGGGTCTGCGAGCTAGTGTTGTGCCTGGGGGCCGAGGCTCGAAGGAAAACTTAAGCGTGCGGAAAGTCTGTGGGATAAGGTCGCTATCTAGTGTGATTTGTATCGGAGGCAGGGGATTGGAATTAGGTGATCTTCAAGGTCCCTTCCAGCCTAAACCGTTCCATGATTCTTAACTGTTCCTCACCGAGCCTTTTGAAATGCAAAGATGAGCTTCCTGTAAAGTGCTGCTTTTCTCCCAAGGCGTCTTCTAATTAATTACCAGTTCGTCGAAAGGGAAGACGAAGAAGCTCAAGGTCTCTGAGCCCTTTACGAGTACTGTAAATCAGATACCAGTGAAATCAGGGAGTTTCTGCTAGGAAATCTGTTGATGGGTTTGTAGCTCTACAAACTTCATCTGCAGTTGTGGATGTCCTCAGAGTGGGGTGAAAGGAGTGACTGTTTACTATTTGTGAGGAGCGATTTCCTCTTCTGAGGCGGGTGGTGAACATCTTGGAGTTATCCTGATGTGGTGTCATGAATGTTTTGGTTCTAGCCGAGATGGGACGGAAAGGCGGATGCCCTCTTCAAGCTCTGATGTGCTGATAATTGCCTAAGTGCTGTGATGCTGCACCTCTGCTCGTGTGGGAGCTAGACTAGGAAAATGTTTTCATAGATTTCCCCTAGCAGACTTCGTGCCTCTGTGTGAAAAAGGCTGTGCTGGGATAACTTAGACTATCTGAATTATTAACTCTTTAGGTTGTTTAATTTTTGTTTCATGCCACACTTGACTTTTCCTCTCCCCACCCCAAGACTGGTTATTTTTAACTCCTTTCTGTTATCCTCTCAGTAAGATACTGTAACCACTCTGCACCCGCGAGGAAAGAGTGCCTTCCCAACCTCTCAAAGGAGGTGAAAAGTGTCCTGAGACAGGAATTAAACTTTGGTCCTCTGTTTGACCTGGAAAACTCACCCAGTTATTGATTTGTTGTTTGGTGGTGGCTGGCGTTTCTCCCCTGTATGCTGTGCCACCTGAAAGATGACTAGGAGACTCTCCTACTAAAGGGACAAGCACAGGAAGTTGAGTTCTGAAATCCTCTGGTCATAGTTTCCTTTCCCTTTTGCATATATGCCAGCCTCCTTATTCTGAGGAAATCCATCCTGAATTAGTTTTTTCACCAGTCCCTGAGTTTTTCTGGCCTGACTGTAACAGTTCATCTGTGCTGGTGCACGTATGCTGTTCACTAGCAGCTAAACACATCTGCTGCAGAGTTTGTGCCAAGATGAAAAGATATGTCAAGCTTAAAAATGTGGTTATATACATGCCTGTGAGGTTTTCTGGAAAAAATCTGCAGATTGTCCCTGGTTGTAGCTACGTCTCCAGACATTCTTGTGTTGAGTTTTGTGGAGAGTATTCTGGGATAGAACTTTGTGATCGAATTAAAGTCTCCTTTTCCACTTGCCATTAGCTGAGGATTTTGTTTTCATCCTGCATGTGGTGCTCCAGGTGCTCCCTGCTGCCAGCTCTGTCCCCAGCAGTGACCTTTGTCATTGACACTGGTGTAGTTCAAACCTGATTCTCTTCCTGTTTTTCCTTGGTTTGCAATGCAACCATTGTCTAGCCAAGCAGAACGCAAGGATCCATTGAGGAAGCTGCAGCAACAGCTGACAGCTTGACAGGGAAGAGGCTGGGCTCAGGTCAAATATTGCTGGTGATTCCACAAAGTAAACCTGCCTCATCTCATGGGAGACTGGTCTTGATGTCCACCTGGCTGTCAGAAAGAATTGCAAAGGCTTTTTGTAATTTTAAGGATTTTGCAAAAGCTTAGGTTATTTTAAGTAGTTATGAAGTCTGTAGGGAAAAGAGAGTGGTGTGGGGAAATGTTTTGGTTGTGGTGGGGGAACTTACTTGTTCCCCTACCACAACCAAACTTTGGTTTGGTTACTTTGGTTACTTACTTACAGGAACTTGCTTTGTTCCTGTACTGCTTGTAGTAAGGGAAAGGAAGTGTGATCAACAGTAAATGACTAATTCAAGTGTGTGCTGAATTTCCTCTATCCTTGCTCTGAATTCATAACAAAGGGAAGAAACACTAACTTCAATATAAAAAAGGCTATGTAAATATATTCTTGAACAGTAAATGAGATTTTTGTCATTAATTATTTCTCTCCTTTTCTGATCTAGCTAGGTAACCATGGCAGGTGATGACTGTGTCAGGAAACGCCAGTCTGGCTCCACTGCAACCTGCAAGACCCCTGAGAATGAAGAAACAGAGAGGAGACCTGAGAGCCAGAGGTCCTTTCAAAACTCAAGCAATGGTGAGACTCAGTGGCTCAGCACTGGTTGCATCTCTGGCATGTGATCTCCTTTAAGGTGCCCTTTCTACTCGTGGCTCTGCTTCTTTGCTCCTTCATTTCTGTTTTTCTGTCTCTTGAAGGCCTGAAGGTGGTGCTCCCTCTGTCCCAGCTGCACCTCTTCAAAAGGAGTAGGTTGTTTGGGGTGCTGTCTTGCAGAGCTTCCTCTCAGGAACTGTGCACTGCAGTGTTTGCAGGGATCTAAAACAGTGATTAACTGTCAGGGGAGGAAGAGATTCATTAATGCTGTAAATGGTGCAAAATGCCTCCTGGCAACACTTTTGAGTAATCCTGGTAAATGCTTTTTCTAGGACTTCATCTTCTCTTCCTTTACAACCTTTCAGTATGTGACATCTCAAGATGGGAGGAAATGGTCTTTAACACACCAAGCTAAGGTGGTGTGGCCACATGACAGACAGGGGGAGGTAGGATGCCACAGGGAATGATTCTCTGCTGCTCTGGGATTCTGTTCATGTCAGGACAGCTCCCTTTTATTAAGACTCAATCTTCGCCACCAGAAAACTGAACACTAAATAGTTGCGTCTGTGTTCATTTGTTTTGTGGTCACCTTAGAAGTTATGTTGGCTTTGTGGAAGGAACACTGCTGCAATGCCCTGTCCCTTGAGTTGGAGGGACAGTAGTGTGACACTGTGAGTGGTTTTGCCTGTGGACTCTGTGACCTTCTGTAGTTCTTGGTTTATGCTGTACCACACTCCAGCCCTGTGATAAGGAGGTTAGAGATGCAACTGCAGCTTGTTTCCTTTCTCTTCCTGAGATAGATTAAGCAAAAAGCTGAAGTAGTTTATCGTAATGTGAGTCCAAGATCCAAAACCCTGGTGCCAGTGACTCAAGGAGGTAATTTTCAGTGATATGCTTCTGGATATCATCATTATTTCAGTAGTACTTCTTTCAATTGATATGTAAGTTGGAGCAAGTTTAAATTTAGGACAAGTCAGATTTCTTACTGAAAATAAAATGCAGTGGAGAGAAAGCCATCCCACAAACTGCTTGGAGAACTGGGATTTTAGATGTTGGTGGCACAGTAATTTTAATTGGATCAAATGGGACTGTATTAGAAAATTGCAGGGAGTTGGTGTCTACTGGAATCCAGTGATGCTGTGCTTGGGAGTAGAGTTCTAGCGCTTTAACCTTTTCCCGTGTGGAAACTCCTTAGCTGTAATGAATGGAGGGTAAGTAATAAATAGAGCAGTGATAATTAGGGCTCGATGGGTGGGTGTGCCTGTCTTTACAGGCCGTTCATTTTAACACCTCTGAGATGTGACAAAACCTCACTGCAGGTGAGATGCTGAGTGTGTAGCAAACAAACATCTTGGGGTAGATCTCTTGGAGGTGTCCATGTGCTTGGTGGGTTGGTTTGGAACAGTGCAGCGTGGTTTTAACCCTTACAAAGTGCAGTGAAGGACAGCAGGGAGGAATCCTGGTTAGTCAAGACCTGATTGCATCTTACCTGCCAAGGCTGCTGCCAGTTGAGCAGAGGTGTCACCAGGTGTTGCTTTGCTCAGCTCAGTGTTGGTAACAACAGGAATAACACAGGGAGGTAGGAGGCATGAATCTGATCATGCCCTAAGGCACGGGAGAAAGATGCATCCCTCTGGCCAGGAATTCCTCTGTACAGAGGAGTTAAATCAGCAGCTCTGTGACCCAAAGGCTGAAGATTTGTGAAGCTGAAGTGTTCATGAGTTTCAGACAGTGGCCTTTTCATGAAGTCCAGGGTGCCTGTGTGGTATGACTTTCATGGCTGACGTGGGACAATTTCTCAGAAGAAGCAGGCATAGATGTTTTTCTCTTTCTTTTGTCCTGGCCATTCTCCCCTGAATAGCTGTTTCTAAGGCATTAGTGCTGATGTGCACAAAGGCAGCGTGAGGCTAATGATTTGCTGTCTGGCAACAGCTTTTTTGTATTGTAACATCTTAATGCTGGATGTTACTAAGAATTTTAGACAAAATGCATCTTTGTTGCAGTCAAGGGATTCTAGCCAGGCCAAGAATGCACGGAAGTAAATATTGTAGCATGTTTGTGGCAGTTATTGCCTTAGAAAAACTAAACCATTAACATGATTACCCACCCTCGATCCTCTCTCATTATACCAAACACAATCTGCTTTCTACAGTAAGAGTTGAGGTGTCGAGGGCCAACTGACTTGTTTCCAAAAGCATGTGAACTTTCTACGGAAACTTTTGGGCCCTTAATCCTTTCTTCATTAAAACTCAAATCCATTGGCTGGTCTGACATTACTTAGAGGAATAATTTTAATACATGTATCAGCTTTAGGGCCACAGTAGGTCTGACTCTTCCATTTGTACAGTTGAGGTTATTTTTTTTTTCTTGACTCTTCAATGCTTCTGAAGGCTGTCTCATTTTTTGGATTCTAAGATCAAATAGTTTTTACTCAGGTACACCCAATTTTACAGAAGTGTGGAAATACTCATAACTTGGAGACTGCCAGAAGATTTTTTCTATGCCTTGATTTGTTTCTATCTTGTAATTATTTAGCCTGCAATTTCACTTTGACAGAGTAGCTGGACTTCAGTCTTATCTGTCATTTTTCTTCCTTGAATTAGCTCCAGTGTTGTAATTAAACAACTGATTTGGTCCTGGCTTGGAGTCAGCAGATGATCTACGTGGCAATAATCCCCTGTCAAAAGCTAGGCTTCTTTAACAAGATTAGTCTTATATGTTTTCAGCAGGAGATACATAGAGGAATATAAAACTGTCCTGCCTAATGGGATATTGATACCTGTCTGTCCCAGTCACCTGGCATGAGCATAACAGAAACTGCATGGACAGATCTCAAAAGGCTAGAGAGGGCATGACTCATAGGTGTGCATATGAATGCCTCAAAATGCTCAGATAGTCTATTCAGAGCAGTAAAATGGTGGGTTTAGAGTCTGTTCTTGTTTGCCCAGGAATCAGGGAAGGACTATAAGTGTCTCTGGAGGCTGATCTGCAAACAAGCTGTGTGGTATATCTGTTTGGTGTAAGCCTGATTGGAAATGCTGATCTTAGAAAGGAGCTGCTATCTTCCAGTGGAGAGGTTACTATTGATCATCCCTGGTGAGGCACAAAAGTTCATGGTGATGCACAAATTGTGTGTGCCTACAGAGAGATGGAGGAGGAGAGAGCTCTCCAACAGGGAGCAATTTGGAAGGATTTAGCCTTTGCTGTATGACTCACAGCAATGAGTGTTCAGTGTTTCAACAGGCTTCTTGTGAATTAAGCTGCTTGAACCGAGTATCTGGGATGTGTTTCTGAGAGCTAGATCAAAAAGCTGTTTTGTCTAAGTGGATTCTGGTAATTCTAGGGGCTGTCATGTTTTGGGACCTGTGGGTTGGATGAAGGCTTAGCAGTTTCTTGTGAAGAGCCTGTGGGCATGGTAGCATAATGTATAGAATGCTGGTGTTCCCACCTGCTAATGAAGGGGCTGTTTGGGTTCCATGTCCCTGAAGAACTGACTTTTTAAGCTAAATGCTTGCCCAGCTGCAGTGCAGTGACCTGTGACCTGTGGATTCTATAAACAGATCAGCTGAATCCAGTCATAACTTGCCTCTACTTGCTGAGTGGCCAAATAAATTGCCATAAGTAAGAATAAGGGTTCATTAGCATCCAATGATTAATGTGTGTTGTACTGTAGCAATATGGAACTCCTCCCCTCTTTACAGTAGCCCTGCACTAGATTGACTTTAATATTGCTTTGCTTCTGATAACATCTTCAGTGTTTTTGGAGAGGGAGCCTTTAAATCCAGGTGACTGACAGTAATGAAGTCCTTCTGCCTGTGTTGCTTTAACCTCTTGAATAGGAAGTTGTCTTACCAAGTAATAACAAAGCTGGTTTTTATTGGATCCCAAGCTGCAGCCCCAACATCATATGAGTGATTCTCTGCTCTACACATTTCAAATGTCACTTACGTGTAACATGTGCAAGAGTGGGTTGAAAAAGGGACAACAAGATCCTTTAGAAGAGGATGCTTTGTCAGTCTTGTGAAACTTTAGTTGCTCAACTTCTCAACAATTAAGAAGCTTTCTCAATCTTCAGGTGATTTTTTTTTTATTGGCTTGGTTTTCAGAGGGAAACAAAGCTTACAAATAAATTGTTCAATAATTTTTTTCTCCTGACTTTTGAACTTGCTTAGAATTCAGTCTGTACAGAGGAGTCACATTCTAAAAGGATCAAGCCCAAGACCAGTGGTCCTCTAAAGATCTTGTTAATGTCCTTGCTGATGAAAGGGAACCCAATGCCATGAAATAAAAACTTCTCCCTGTGAACAAAGCTCTTCCAAAAGCAAGCCCTGCTTAAGCCTCCTCTGAAATTGGCCACTATTTCATACTGGTCTTCAAGACAACTTTCTCATGACTTTGAATATAT
This sequence comes from Sylvia atricapilla, assembly GCF_009819655.1. NCBI lineage: Eukaryota > Metazoa > Chordata > Aves > Passeriformes > Sylviidae > Sylvia > Sylvia atricapilla. Next base: position 8,953,994 of record NC_089148.1, read on the forward strand.
TTTCTGTCTTCTTTAGGCATATCTCAACTTCTTTTAAATGCAAACATGTGCCTCCTTGTATAGTGCAGCCTTGAGTCCATTTTTCTATAATGGTGTTGCAATGCCAAAGTGATACAGAGGGATCCAGGCTTCATTTGCAGGGTGAAAGGAAAGTGAAGATTTGGACTTCTCAGCAGTGCACATTTCCTTGTAGACTCAAAATCATGTGATGAATCTCTTCTCAGTGACCTGACAAAACATAAGTGGTATCTTGTGCAAGGGAAGATGAGTGATTAAAGATGATGTGCTTTTTCTCTGGTATCTGCCTTGTGACACAGCTGGGTTTATGGGGTGATGCAATACAGCAGAATTGGGTTGGTTTGGGATGAGTTTTCTTCTACAGAAGATTTGTGTTGAGAAAGACAAGCTCACAGGTGAGTTTACTTTGTCATATGAGTTGCTTAGACTGAAGCCATGGAGATCTTGATTTTAAAACCTGTTAAAAAGTGCTGTGTTTCTAATCTCTTCTGTGCATGCACACTAGTATGAGAGCAACTAAAGTGATGGGAGGACACTTTAAATTCCAATTTAGCAATTACAGCATCAGCAGGTCGGAGACTGTCCTCATTTCTTGTACAACTATTAAAGTTGAACATTTGGTATATGTAAAGCTATACCAAATTTTAAGGCCTTCTAGTCTAAAAGAATGCTTTATTTCCACAGTGGGCTGTACCTGGGTAGTTTTAATGTGAATTTTTAATGACTGAGGCTTCAAAGGCAAGATCTGACAGGAAATATATGGTTGAAAAACTGGTTATTTTATTTTTAGCTTATCTTAAAAAGGAGATAATGCAATTCCTTAATTCCCATGCGTCCTGTCCTCTTTGGCTGTTGTTGAGTGGCTTCAAGCAAACTTGATATCATCTTGAAGACTGGCAGCTGGATAAGGGACACAAATTCTTAATTTTTTGAGGGGAGAGGTTAGTTGTTCTTTGAGCTCAGCAGCTGTTCTGCGTTCTAGCAGGTCAGCACAAGGTGATTCTTCCCATAGTAGTAATAGGAGGAGTGGGCCAGGAATGCAATTGTGGAGTGGCACAGTGAAGGAGTAGAACCACCAAGAACCTCTGAAGGGAGGATACAGTTCTGTTGCTTGTGGAACAACTTAATTTTTTTTTTAATGTGTTGGGAGAGAATCTATTTGAGACCAGCAAAGTGCATGAGCTGAGTGGGCCAAGGGTATCTTACATTCTTCTCAAATTGTTTTCCAAACTGCTGTGGTTCTGCAAATGTAACAGCACAATGAGCTTAAATGCTGAGGTGTTTGGCGTTTTTTTTGTCTTGGAGGTGCGATGCTTAGCAACCATGAGTTCTATTTTTGTAAAAATGGATCTTGGATGCAGCCAAAATCAGTGGTGTTAAGCAGTTTCCTTGTTTGTTGTTACATTAGAAGTCTGCTAAGTAATAGGCAGTTGTTGCTGATCTGCCCTTAGTCTACAGCTTGTATAGAAGATAGAAAAAAACCAAAATTCCTGCCTGATTGGTGGGGAAGGGGAATTAATGCTGACAACTGAGCATAGCTGCGCTGAAGACAAAGTTTCTCATGGTGTCGTACTCTTTTCCCATAATGGAATTAGAGTCACCTCTGAAGCAGTTCTACCTAAAATACTTAAAACCAGTTGCTTAAACAGGTTGACTGAGACTCCTGAGCACCACAGAAGCACTTCCTGCTCTGAAAACAAACCTGCATTTTGTGTGAGGCTGTGTTCATACAAGGAGGCCACGTTATGCACCGTGACAGTGCTATCAGTCTGTTTTCCTGTCTCACAGCAGCACAACTTTGGCACCTCTACAGCAAATCTGTTAGCTCCTGCTTCCCTGGAATCTTATTAGGGGACCACTTCAGTAACTTCTTTTTCTAAAAGTGATGATGTTGTCTTAGAAACCAAACATGCATGCTGTGTGTTGGTGTGTAAGGCGGTGCTGTAGCTACAAATGCTAAAGGATATGAACAAGGCCATGTTTGCTGCTATCTTTTCACTCTGACTGGTATTTTAGGGGGATGCATGCTGCTGCTTCAATCTTGATTTTCCTTCACGTGCAAGACTCTCAGTTTTAAGTAACTTTCTCTTCTGTGTTGTTGTTATTGGAGAAGTGGAACACCAGCTGGTGCTTGTCCTAAAACACAACTAGTCTGAAATATCTGACCTGTGGGTGTTGTTCCTCTTGATGTCACAGAAATGACATCTCAGATGGGGTTTTTTATGCAAATGAAAGGTGGCATTTGAGGCTTTACCTGTTGGCCAGTGGTGTTAGTAATGACAAAAGTCAGATTATATTGCTGGCAAGTTAGGCCCGACTGTTTACTTAAACAGTGAACCATATTGAGGCATATAGTCACACTGATATCTAGCACTTCTCCTGGGGGATAAAAGGAATAGGAATAGCCAGGTTTGAAGACAGAATAACTGTCCAACTTGCTATTCAGCCTGTCTTAGAGCTGATTATGGTATTTTACTAATAGCTGTGACTGACTGCCTTGTCTGTTGGCAATGCAGAGGCCTCCAGACAAACTAACTTTGTGTCTGGTTATGATAAAACCCTGATAAAAAATCAGCACACTTGGAAATGACCTTCTAAGGGTCGTTCTGATTGCTGCTTCAAGGCTGAATAGGGACCTTGGAAAAAGATTTGCAGAGTTGCTGATGAAAAATAAAATCCAGCATGCTCTCAGCTGTTGACTGCCTCAGTGCTGTGATCCTAAAATATGTGGTCATAGTTTATGAACTTCCTGCAGCTTTGATTTGAGACCCTGTTAGAAGTCAGAAATGTTATTGAAATGTTGGTGTCTGAACTACTGTATGCTGTGCTTTTTGTTTTTTCAGACATGCAACTAAAAATATTCAATATCTGCTTTCCTTCCTTAGGCTGGGTTGATGTCGACCACGTGATAACAAGGAAAATGCAGCTCATAGCAGAAGCTGAGGTAAACACAATGCTTGCTTGTGGTGGGGAGCAGCGCAATTGACCCGGGAAGTGTTTTGGAGTGTCATTAGCCCTGGAACACAAATAGCCCTATTTAGAGTCCTAGTTTGAGTGCAGTGACTTTTCCACAGCCCTCTTTCTCTCTCCCACTTTACACAAGAGGGGTAATATTACCTAATGAGGTTCTGTCTTGACCCCAATAGATTGAAGTCCAAAGATAAGAATGAACTTTGAGACCTGTAAATAAAATGGAAATGTCCTTACCACTAACTTTTGGTAGTGTGATGATTAGCCAGCCTGCTTGCATATGTTGAGCCTTTAAAATGCTCTGTGTCCTGGTTTCCACTGAATAAAGGGCAGCATGGAGCCTGCATCCCACAGCTTCAGCTGCCCTGGTTGTGGAGATGACCTTCCTGAGCTTTGGTCTCGTTCTTTTTGTCAGTGAACAATATCCTCAAAGAAAATAGCACTGGGTGTTTCTGGCACCATCTGCATCTGTGTGGGCTGCCTTTGTCTTAGATTATATTAAAGTGATTTATGCCCAAATTAAATGAAATTGGCTAAGGATGAACTGCACCCTCCTTGTTAACCATTGTTTTGTGGCACCCTTGTTCTTCAGGGCGAATTGCCCTGCACTCTTGCATAATTTTATTGCTGAAAATTCCATGGTAAATCTGAAGTAATCTAATTGTGTCAGCTTGACAGGAATAGTAGGGAGTGGATAGTTTGAAGACAGAGAAAAATACCTTGCACCTTTGAGATATTTTCCTGTTTCACTTTTTTTTTTTCCTCCCTACCTCTATAGGTGGTGTGTCATTTATAACAGGCTATTTTTTTTCCCCTGAAACTTGTAAAATTCAGTCCTTTAGAGGGGTAGTCAGCTCAGAATTTTATTTTGGATGTTGTCTTATCCTGTTTGTCCTTACGGAGAACAGGAGATCAAGCCTGGTAACTTCTCTGTAGACAAAACAGTTGTTAATTACTGTGTTGGCAGTGGGTGTTTGCAGGAGAAGGCTTTCACTGTAAAGCACAAGTAGCTTTGGAAGTTCCAGGGAGCACTAGCTGGTTGCAAGGGGACAACTTGACCTTATATTTCTTTTTCTTCAGAAGTGTCTCTTGTTCGTTTTTTGTTTTTTCTGGTCACCAACTTTGAGACACAGTTCACAGAAAAAGTGATTCCTTACCCACAAAGAGAATCCTAGAAAGCCAGTGATGTTTTAATTGCTGAAGTTTCTCCCAAAACACAGGAAGTCAGATTTTAAGCTTTGAGTTATGCAGATTGCAGATTTGTTTCAGGTGCCTCAAAGATGAGGAGGAAAAAAACCCACCACCCTACTGCAAAATACCTGAGAATTCCTGGAGTGCTGGGCTTTTTGTTGTGAGAACCACTGAACAGAGGCTTGGATTGCAGTTTACCTTTTCTTTGATAGGTATCTAAATTCGGGGCAGATGCTTGACTTGTGAAAAGCCTGGTCTAGGTGTAAATGGGATTTGTACGAGCTGGGTGTCACCCATGCATAGGAGTTCTTCAAGCATCTGCAGTCTAAAAGTTGGCAATTATTTGTTCTAAACGAAGCTGAGAATGGTGTGTTCTGTCACTAGGTCAGAGCTGGGTGTTGTCACGTGTCAGTGACAAAAATTACTAAATCTGTTAGAATGAGTAAAGTTCTGGGGGCAACTTTATAATTAAGGGTTACTTCCCTCAGCTTTCTCTGACTAGTCATCAATTTTTTTTTATTATTCGCCAGCTTCTGCTTTTCATGGCATAGCATTCTTTTCAGGGTTTTTAGTTTGTAATTACAGTTAGTTACAATTACTGTAGGGTCTGTACTCTGGTTTGTATTTTATTTAATCTGTTAAGAACTCGTGCCCTGCTCTCCCAATCCAAACATGTGCATGTATTGGTGTCAGCCCTGGAGGGCTGTGTTAGGAGGAGGCAATCTCAGCAGAGTGCCAGCCAGGGGAAAGAGGAAATTTCACCTCACTTGAGGAGAGATTAGGCTAAGAAAGGGGAGACATTATTATAAAAAAAAAAAAAAAAAGAAAAAAAAAAAAAAAAGAAAAAAAAACGAAGCATTTTGATGGGAATGAGTAGTGCTTTGTTTAGCGTGGAAATCTGAGCACTCCAACAGAAATAGGAACTTCTATTTGACTTTTTCATAGGGATATGTGCATGTATACTGTAAAATTAGGCTGTACAGAAAATATGTACTCAATATTTGTTTGGGTTTTTTTTCTCCTGTTTTTAAAGGAACAAGCTCTCATATCTCTTGCAGAGACAATCCCCTGCCTCTCAGGAAAGCAATATCTAAAAGTAGCCAGATCCTAAGCATTTTGTTAAGCACTGGTGAAGCTTATTTATTCTATTCTGGAAGCTGCCAAATAGGAGGAAAATAGTTTTTAAAGTTAAATATTAATCTGCAGCTTTTGTTTCAAGAGATCTCTCTAGATCTGACCACTATAAAATGGGAGGAATGTAGAGTTCTGATCCATTGTGACTTCAGAGTCTTCTGCTTGTATGTGGTCTCACTTCAGATCATCTTGTGTTTTCTGCCAGAGAGTTAAAATTACTTGGCCGTTGTCACATTAAATAGGAGCATTTTGTAAGAATACATAATCTGTTCGTGTATTTTATAGGATCATGGAATAGTTTGGGTTGGAAAGGACCTTAAAGATCATTCAGTCCCATGGGCAGGGACATCTTCCACTGTCCCATATTGCTCAGAGCTCCATCCTGCATGGCCCTAAACACTTCCAGGGATCCAGGGGCAGCCACAGCTTCTCTGGGCACCCTGTGCCAGGGCCTTCTCACCTTCAAAGGGAAGAATTTTTCCTAACATCTGATTTAAACCTACCCTCCACCAGTTTGAAGCCACTGCCCCTTGTCCTGTCACTACAGTTCCTCTTGGAAAGCCCGTCTCTGACTTCCCTCTAGGTCCCCTTCAGACCCTGGCAGGTGCTGTGAAGTCTCCACACAGCCCTCTCTTCTCCAGAAACCTCCTTGAAAACAGTTTTATTTTTTCTTTTCAACCTTCAAGATGAGAAAGTAGATAGGAGTTGGGAATTTTGATCTGGGAAACATATGTGCTTCTTAAGCAGCCAATCAGAAGGAAGAGCAGATGAACTGATGGTATGTAATTATCATGTAGGAAGACTTGCACCTTGAATCCAGAGGCAAACTGGAAAAACCCCACACAAAGGATGGTCAGACAAACATGGCTAGTAAACACTTGCATTAAGAAAACAAAACAAAATGTGCAATTTGTTTTTAAATAATTTCTTGAAACTTGCCTTTTGCCTATGCTGAAGGTGATGGCTGTCTGGCAGAGTGCTCAGGAGCTCAGGGTTTGGCTCTCAGCTGTGCTTCATCACTAGGCTCATCACATTTAGTGTTGCAGGACTGAATGTTAAGGAGCTAAATTCTCAGAACTCCGATAAGCCTTCTAAAAGGCCAGAGCAATTCTGTGTTGGATCTGATGGAAAAGATAAATGTTATTCAAAGTCCTCTGGCCTGACATCTAGGAACAGGCCAGGATATGCTCTGGTCTTATCCAAGTAGTCTCCAATTGTTGGCTCATGGTACACAAATGTTTTCTTGATGCCTTGCTTTGTCCTGCTCCAGGATAAAAAAGAATAGAAATAAATTATGAAAATGTATCCAGCAAGTTAAACAGTTTACTGCTGTGTTTTTACTCTGTCAGCAACTGAAGCCAGCTTTCATGAAGGAGGTGGACAGTCACTTCACAGAGTTTGTGAACAGTTTGGTGGCAAAATCAGCACTCCTAGATTCCTCATCTCCAGCCTCCCTTTTCCCAGCTTCCTGTGCAGAGAAGGAGCTGCACAAAGCCAAGTAAGTCCCTTTTAAGCTGTTGCTAAAACAAGGTTATGTTTCCTGGAACTTTATTTCCTTTTTTTTTTCCTCAAACGTTCTCTTCTTTCATTGCAGGAATTCGAGGGCCCCTCCAGAACATGGGAAAATCTTTACTGCCAGGAGATCCCTCTTGGAGTGAGTAATTTAACTTCTTCAAAGTAATTTCATCAAATTCACTGAAAATACCCTTGATAGCAAACTAATGAGCCTTTGCTTTGAGGTACTTTCCCTGCCATCACCCACAGTCTTATGTTCAAATCCGTGGGGATTAATCTGTTCAAGCTTTTCTCTTTCTAAAATATCTGTACTACATCTTGCAAATATAAACCTTAATTACAGCCCTCTCAGTACCACTGGGATCATGGCTAATTATCCTTTGTCTGAGGATAAGCTGAAGAAGTGTCTGTGTCACCTTAACTCTGGTCTCTCCCTTAGTGAGCTGTTTGAAGTGAGTCACATCAGGACAATCTACCACATGTTCATCGCTCTTCTCATTGTCTTCATCCTCAGTACACTTCTAGTGGACTTCATTGATGAAGGAAGGTAAGAATGCCTTGGAAAGGCAGGAATGAGTGCTGGGGATAGCTCTTCCAGAGTGCCAGATGCACATGAAACTGCAGGATGGTGCAGAAAGAAGGAGGAATCCTTCTTAGGGTGTTGTTGGGAGTGTGGGTTTCAACTTGGCATAATTAGAATACTGTTAAGAGGGTATGACCATTTCAAATTGGAAAGCTGGATATTAGGAAAACACTGCTAACTGATGTGTTACCTGAAAATTGTGGCCATACAGATCAGCCTAAAGTGCTTAGTTCCTCACGAACTGGCAAAAGGGAATGTAGAATACTTTAGCTGAGTGTCTTTTAGGAGACAGTAGCTTTCAGCTGCTTGTGTTGCTTGAAGAAGGACTCTGCTTAGAAAAACTTTAAATACTTCAGCAGTCCTTCCTCTGTTTAAAAATGACAGTTCTGGAACACTGTACTTGTACTTAAATAAAAATAGAACTTTGTTTTTCCTGAGGAAAAATCTCAAGGATGTTTGCAGCGCCTGTGCTAAGATAGTTCTTTGCAGGTAGCCAGCTGTGAACAAGATTGTGAAAGACTGCTTTCCTCACACTTGTTGCTTAAATAGTATTTTGGCACACTGTAACTCATGTACACAAGTAGGATTACATGTTTATCTTGCTGATTATCTGCTTTTCAGTGTACAAAACCAGAGCTGTATCTTGATTATAATCATTGTCCCTTTAGTCTGGGTATAAGAACAGACTCATGTGCTATTGAATGTTGTTTAGCTGATCCTAATTTACTAGTATATGGACATTGGGGGAGAATGGGGATTTACCTTAAAATCAACTAGGCCTTCCTACCCTGATTATTTTAAAAGTAATATCTGTGGTTTTAGCCAGATCTGATAATTTGGATCCAGTTTCCAACTGAGTCTCCACCTGAGAAGGAATGACTTTTGCTGGTGTATTCTGTGCTGTCATCTTCTCTCTTTAGAAGAGCAGCTTATTATAGGAATAAGCTGTGATGAGTGTGAGAGGCAGTAAAGTTGATCAGCTTTTTGTTTATGTCCTTATGTTTTAAGCTTGATTAATGGACTAAAGCACCTGGTGCACACTAATTGGCCATATTTGGACTGACCTTCTAATGACCCTGAGCCTTTTGGGTAACTTCTAAATGGAATCCATGTGGAATGCCCGCAAAAGAGAATTAAACTAGGTTTGAGTGCTGGATGTTAAAACATCCCATGCCTATAAAGGCAGGGAAAAGCCTCTTTAGGCTGAAACCCCTGGGAAGAATTGAGTCTCAGTGCAGTAGTGATGTCCTGGGGGTGTTCCCCAAAAGCTCTCGTGGACCCTGGTTCAGCAGTGGATTGTTTAGTCACATGCTTGTTCTCAGGAGGGATGAGCTTGAGCCTATTCTTAAAGCACATGCTGATCTTAGAGATGTGCTTAAGCCCTGTGGGATTTGAAGATAAGCTGTGCCTGACAGCCCTGATGGCATCAGTCCTTCTCTTATTTTCTGGAATACTTGAGGGTGGCCACTTGAAGCTGCCACAGACTGAGCTGAAATTGCCACTGTCACTCCTATCCAGACTGTCAAACAGTTATGATCTGGAAGCTTTGTGTTTTGTAGGCACTTAGTGGAGTAGAAATATTTCTAATCAAAGAATGGGCACTCAAAATTGTCTCTTTCCTTGTGCCTTCTAGGCTGGTCCTTGGATTTGATCTCCTGGTCTTTGTTTTTGGAAAGTTCCCAGTTGTCTTCTGTACTTGGCTGTGCATGTTCAGTGCCACAGTAGTTGTTCCATACAACCTTTTTGTCTGGTGGGCCCAAGGCTATTCCAGTTCCTCCCATCGTGCAATCCACTCTTTCTTCTATGGGATGCTGTTCACACTTTTCCAAATAGCTGGCCTTGGGTTTGGACCAACCTATGTTGCTGTATCCTATGCTCTGCCTCCAGCTTCCCGTTTCATTGTAATACTGGAACAGGTAAGTCCCTACCCCGTATCCTCTCTATCCTAGGATACACTGAGTTTTATTTTCCAAGTGGAAAGGGTGACTTTGAAAGTGACTCCTGTCCTAAAGGAGTCAAATGTTGCTTTTATGCATTAAAATAAGCCAAGGCCGTGGATGCAGTATCTCTGAGACTTGAGGACAGTTGCATGCAGCAAATCTAATAAGAAAGAGTAGAGAATAAACTTCATTTTGACCTGGAAACCGCTTGTGGGTTTTTACCCAATATTTAAGATTTTATTGCGTGTTTTACTGAAATTCCATTTATTTCTGGTTGTCTTGTGGACGCTAAGTGCTTAAAACCAATTTTTAAGAACATGTTGTGCCGTAGTGCACAAGGAAGCTGTAATGTTCCTCTTTAAAATGAAAAACAGAACCCCAAAAAAGCAAGTACATGGTCAAGAAGTGGCTCCTGTTGGCATTTCTGTTCTCAAGAAGCAAGTGTCAGGGCTCTGTAATCAGAACTCGTTTGGAAGTGGAATTTCTTTTGTGGCAGGGAGCAGGGGAAGTGTATAAGAGTGGAGGTCTGGTCAGACCATCAGGTTAAAACAAGAATGGTCAGGGATGAGTTTTAAGAATTAACTTTGGACTTGCCCTACTTTTTGGGTCTTCAGTATTAAAACAAACTTGAATGAAAAACCTGCTTGACAGCTGTAGACTTTTACCTTATACTCAGGTAGTGATAATTTCTGTGCAACACATGTAACTTCAGGGAGTCATCTAGACTTTGAAACATCCTGGCCTGCTGAAATAGAGAAGGATTTCCCTCAATTTTAAGTTAAAGTTCATTAGTGACTTGCTGGTGTTATTCAGAGTCCTTGTGTATGTGTGGTCCTGCAAATGTAGATGAGATGTGTTTTGACTTTCCTAAGCCATGGTCGCTGCTGCATGTTTCCCCTTGCAGAGTTTGGAATTCATGTCAGTTAAACGTTCTTGTGGGCAGAGAAAGCAGCCCTTTCCTTGTAAAAGGGCTTAATAGGAAAGAAACCAAGATGCTGAAGGTGTTGCTGTAAAATGCTTGATCCAGTCTTCACTGGAAAGTTGCACAAATGAGAGCACTAAGCTGCCCTTCTCTTGGCCTTCCAGGTTCGTCTTGTTATGAAGGCTCATTCCTTCATCCGGGAGAACGTACCCAGAGTCCTGTCCTCGGTGAAGGACAAGTCTGGTGAGTAACTTGCCCTGCTTCCCTTCACATAGCCAGCTCTAGGTTTCCTTCTATCGCTTTGAGCTGCTCTCATGAGGGGGAGAGGTGGGATTTGAATAGGTGACTTTGGATGGGGAGGTCAAAGATTTTGCATTGTAATTTCAGCCTGAACCTTTTCATTTATCTTCAGTTGTCTTAGACAACAAGCTAGACTGTTGTTTAGGTCTAAGTCCTCTCTGGATCTTAAGTCTTTGTTCTCCAAGATTCCCTGTTTCTGCTTTTAGGAGTGTGTCTAGATGTTGCCTGCCGATCTCCAGCTCAGTGCTCTAGTTGAAGTGACAGTAATCACAGAACAAAAGGCCTTTTAAGCAAGGCATGCTAGAGCTGACTGGACTGAACCCACATGTTCATAGGAAAGGAAATATGATACCAAGGTGTTAGCAGATACTTGGTTACCCTCATTTGTTAACTGTCTCTCATGCACACCATCTGAAAGGTCAAGTTTGTTTTATTCTCTGCAAATTCCATACCTTTAGTTCCGGACTGAGGTTTCTGAGATGAGAAGGGTTCTGTTTTGTGACAGGGTACTGCAGAAACTGAACTGTCAGTAAAAAGATTGCAGTGTTCTTTTGTTTTTTATTTCTCCCTCTTCCCAGGCACAGTACATATTCCCAGAATTTCTCAGTACCTGTACTTCCTCTTTGCTCCCACCCTCATCTACAGAGACAACTATCCCAGGTAATGTGAGCAACAACAGAACACTAAAGTAGTCTGAAAACTGAAGCTACCATTAAGTATTCCAGGGTATGATCAGTTTATAAATTAGAGCTTTTATAAAGATGGGGTTAAGCTGGCATGGGGTAGACTTGCTCATGGAGTTCTGCTTTTATTTCTTTGGGAAACTCACTTGAAGTTAAACTAATTACGAACTTGCTACAGATTGTGTAGTGATAGACATTTCCTGCAATAGGAACCTGTGGTTTTATGTGGTGCTAACAAGCAGCCCTGCCTCTGAGTTTGAGGCTGAAGCCTTTCAAAGTGGGAACTTCCAAACTCTTCTGTACATTGCTGGGTTGCACTTTGGCAGTGTGAATCAGCAGTCCATCACACAGCTGTGGGCAGATCCCCACCTCCTACGGAACTGGACAGTGCTGCCCTCCAGATACCTTCCCATTTATGGAAATGCTGAAGCTCTGCTGTAGTTGAAAGTGAGGAACCAGAAATTTGGGCAGACATCCCTTGGATGTTAGGAGATTAAGAATTCTGGAATTCAAAACCTATTTTTTTCTTTTTAGAGAATGCATCAGTAAAATTGTAAAGTTCTTCAAGTAATTGAAGGGAGGGATTTGCTGCTTTGAGGTCCTGTTTAGCTGTGATATCCTGTTCTTTTTCCTAGGAATCCCACAATAAGATGGGGCTATGTAGCTACCAAGTTTGCACAGGTGAGTGGTGCAGCCTTCTGCAGGATGCACTCTTGGAGATCATCTAAGATGTGTTGCTCAACAGCTCTCTTTGGCATTAAATCACTCTACTTGGCATGCACCTATCAATAAAAAATACTTTTCCATGACTAACAAATAAACTGTGATATTGCTGCGCTAATGGCTGTGCCAGAGAGAAAAAAAAATTAAAAATATTTGCTTAAACAACCTCCAGATTAAAAAAAATTGTGTGTGTGTGTAGAGCAACACCCATGCCCTTTCTTCACCCTGATTGTGGTGCACTGGCACAGCTTCCTCTCAGCAGATACTCAGAGCAATTTTAAAATTACAAGACCTGGAGTCCAAATCCTCGGTGCTTATTTGAGTTCAAGGCTGACTGGTTCTTCACATTTGTGGCTGTGAACTTCAGTAGCTTCTTGTGGATGTGTTTCTAAGTAATGGATTTGTGTGACAAACATTTGCTGTCACACAATGCATTTATGGCTTGAAGAGCAAAACAATAAAAAAAAGGCAGCATGAGCAGGATTTTGGCTGCTTGCTGTTGGACCAGGAGGAGGACAGAGCACACACCTGCCTTACATCAGAGTATTTCAGCAGTGACTGGCATTTTGACCTCAACATCCATGACAGTTCATGAGCCAGAGAAAGCCTCAGGTGCTTTGGCCTGTAAATATCTCCTTTGGAATAAAATAAAAATAAGCTTTAATATTAGATTTAACTACAGTAAGTACTTTTCAATTATTTCTGCCCTTATCTTGGATGTAGATCAAGGGTACTTTTCCCACTTTGGCAGTGGCATGGATTTTTGGTGTCAAAACATGTGAGTTGATAGGACTGGGAGAAACTGACAGCTGCTGTAGTAGAAAAGAGAAGCTGATTTTTCTGCTGGCTGTCAGCATGCTCCAGGGATTGCTATGGCTTTCTTTCTGCCTGGATTCTTAGGGAAGTTTATTGGCAGAAATGTAAAATAAATTATTTTGGCTTGTGTTGGCAGCTGCTGTTCTCTCCTAGAGCTGGCAAGTGGTGATGTGTTAATTGTGCACTCCTGTTCTGAAGCCAAGTTTTGGGGTATTTTTGTTCCAGGTGCTTGGTTCACTTTTCTATGCCTACTACATCTTTGTGAGACTCTGCATTCCTCAGTTTCGGAACAGTAGTCAGGAAACCTTCAACCTTCGAGGGCTGGTCCTCTGTATCTTCAACTCCATCCTGCCAGGTAAGGCCCAGATCCAGGAGTGACTCTTATCTTTGTGGAAGAGGTGCAAGGGAGAAGTGCTTCATTTGAGATGCCTTCATGATAGGCAGAGATCAACAAAGGAGATCATGTGGGCAGACTGTGGCATTAAGGGGTGAACCTTCAGAATCAGCAATACAGAATAAAAACCGAGTTTGAATTTAACTGCCTCCAAATCAAATTGCAGCCTTGCTGTCACCCTCTGGGGTGAGCAGGGCCTGGTGTGGTGAGAAACTGGAATACTGTTATATTTTGTACAGCTGCCTGTACAAAACAGTACAGCTCATCTGTGTCAGTGCCTATAAGAGCAGTTTTTGACTGTGTTAGATACTCTTGCTTGTGGCTGAGAGAAAGCGCTACAGAACTGCTGTGGATGTCCCTTGTTTCCAGGTGTGCTGATTCTCTTCCTGGTGTTCTTTGCATTCCTTCACTGTTGGCTCAACGCGTTTGCCGAGATGCTGCGCTTTGCAGACAGGATGTTCTACAAGGTGAGAAACAGGAGCTGTAGTTTATAAAGCTTCTGAAAGTCATTGACATAATAGAAAGAAAAAAAGGGAGGAAATTGAAGTGTTTTACCAAACAAAGCAACTGTGGGATTTTGCTTGGGGTATGCTGTTAAGGCTTAAGTTTGTTGCTGTGCTGTAGAACAGATTTGATTTTTGCTTGGCAGTCTTGAGTTGCTTTACGGTGAAACCCCCTGTGCACAAACAGAAATACCCTGTGCACAAACAGACCTTGCCAATAGCTCTATTAGCCCTCTTTTTATTCTTCTATCACGTTAGCCACTGCAGTTTGGGATAAAACCAGACCTTGCTACTCCAAGTAGAATGTTGAAAATGCAATGGAAAGCTTGGTCAAATTGTTATGTTAGCTTGGTATTATTTTGTTCAATATTTTTCAATTTGATATCATAGAAAAGCCCTCTAGGATGTTTTATAAGTTAACTGGATTTATAGTCTTTCAATTGTGCTTTCAGGACTGGTGGAATTCCACATCCTATGCAAACTACTACAGAACTTGGAACGTGGTAGTACATGACTGGCTCTATTACTATGCCTACAGGGACTTCCTTTGGGTGAGTAACAAGATGATGTATTCTTTTGTTAATTAAACATTCAACTCCTGGGCAAAACGGTACATTAGTCAAGATGCAGCATCCCTGTCTGTTTAGAAGCACAAAAATGTTTCATGTCAGCTGTTGTGGGGAGCCACTGTGCTTTTAGAGAGATCCATTGCTCATTCCCAAGTGCTTAATGTGTGCAAAACGTGGGGCTGAGATGTAGGAATGAAGAGACTGCCTCAGCAGTCAGAACTGATGTTGCACTGTTTCCATGAGCTGTGGTAGGTATCTAATGAGTGGGCTCAGCAGAAGTACTAATGCAGGGAACCACAAATAAACCTGAAGAGAAACAACTAAATGCCTAGGTGCTCTGTAAAGCACTTAGCATTTCACATGTGCCTCTTGGCTGGAGGAGAACCTTCTTAGCTCAGGGAAGAAAATCCAGTGTGTTGCAACAACCAAACAAAACCCACAGCAGAGTAGCTTCTAATACTTGGCATTCTTCTCTCCCAGTTTTTTGGTAAGAAGTTCAGAGCAGCAGCCATGCTGTCTGTCTTCACTGTGTCAGCTGCTGTGCACGAGTATGTCCTCAGCATCTGCTTTGGCTTCTTCTATCCAGTTCTCTTCTGCCTGTTTTCATGCTTTGGAGGTAAGTTCCAAGGAAGAGAGTGTGGGAGTGGCTGTGGGGTTTGTGGCTCTTTCTAGAGAAGCATGCTTTGTGCTTTTGATAATGGTGCCAGCTGTTCCTACAGTACTAACACACAGTGTTGTTGCCCAAGGGTTGCAATTGTGACTCTAAGCTTTGTGAGTGGATTTTTGCAGCTCAGTTGATACACACCTATATACACACAGAGGATTTGGAAGCTTGAAGCTTAGATGATCAAGGTCTTGGTGGGGAGGAAGAGAGATCTGTGTGCTATACTGCTGTTCCTGTGACGCTGCACAGAGTTCAGCAGCACTGCTTCCTCTTTTGCCAAGCTGTAGTTCAACTGCTGTGTGTCAGCAGCTTGTCAGTTTTCCTCTAAAAAGTCACAGTATAAGGCAACTATAACTTCACTACTGCAGTGAGGAAGAGCCCATTTAGAAGTCACAGCTCTTGCATTTCTTTTTGTGTTTTGAGTTAGAGGGCTCTCATAAACTCTAGGCCATCCCTGCCATGCCTTGATGACCAGTGTAGCACAAATAATGTTGATCCCCAGAGGCACACAGCTGGGCCAGCTTGTTGGCAGACTTACTGGAAGTAAATGTCAGAACCAGCTCAGAGTATTTGCCCTGTTATTCCAAGCATAATCAGATTTTCATGCAGTAGCCTTGTTGCTCCAGAGATGAAGCGAAAAGAGGGGAAGATCCAGTAAAATCAGTTGATTTTGGATTCTTGAATCTGAAGTTCAAGATTAAGAATAATAATGCTTCTCATTTCTCCCTTTTTCAGTGGTCTTCAACTTCACCCTGAATGACCGTCGGAAAGGGCCCTTCTGGAATGTGATCATGTGGACTTCCCTTTTCCTGGGCCAAGGTGTCATCATCTGTCTCTACAGCCAGGAGTGGTATGCCCGCCAGTACTGCCCCACGGAAAATGTGAGTGCCTGGCCCCTCCCAGGGATAACCAGCTGTGGGAGTGGCTGTCCTGTCTTGCTGTGCAGGAAGAGTGGAAGTTAAATGGCACAAGCCTGTCTGCCACTGCTACATCCATTCCTTATTAGTTATTTAGCCTAGAGGCTGCCTAACAGTGTTTTCAGTAGTGCTCCTTCTGTGCTGGTGGTATTTCACTACTGGGGGTGGTGTTACCCCATTTCTGAGGATATGCTAGGCCTCATTTAGGCTGTAGCAATGGAACTGCAGCACTTGGCCAGTGAAGTCAGGAGAAACTTTTGTAGAAGGCCCACCAAAACTGCCCCTGTTGTGCCTCTCCCAGGATAGAGTGGGTGGTGGTGTGAGAAGTGGTTACCTGTAGATAGTTTTGGGTTTTGGTGATGTTTTCTTGAACTCATTTTCTTAGTTCCAGATTCTGTTCTAGATAAAGCTTCCTGCTGTCCCACCTGATTTCAGTTTTAACCAAAGGTATCCTTTTGCAAGTTATAATAGAAGTCATATTATAAGTATGATTCTCCTCAATTAAGAGTTTGCCATCATAAATTACTTGGCCTTTTGATACAGTAGGCTACCAGGCACAATGTTTACTTGATGTAACAGAACTTGTGGCTGTACTTACACTTCCAGGCACTGCTTAGTGAGGGCAAGAACAGGGTTGTAGGGTGCAGATATGTGGTTTATCTTTCCTGTTAGAGAAGTTTGACTTCAGCAGCTCATACCACAGCTGGTGCTGTTGGCCTGTGACTAATTTGCTGCCTCTCCATGTTTTGCAGCCCACATTCCTGGACTATTTAAAGCCACGCTCGTGGTCGTGTCACACGAAGATGTGAAAATGGGGTGCTCTGGCCATGTCATCACAGAAAAACAGAGGTGTCCTCCAAGTATTTGGACCAATGCTCTAACTTACTACAGACTTTTTCTAAGGGAAGTTGTGCCTCCTGATTATTGGGGAGAAACTGTAATTTTTTTAAACATTGCTGGAGCAAACCAGTTGACCTGGATTGCAACAGACTTCAAAGGCAGCATCTATTACATGCTGTCCCACTTTGAGCCATTTCCATGCCAGTAAAACATTGAGATGAAGGTGGAGTCTACTGGAATCCTACTCATCCAGGGGTCCCCCCAAGTTGCTGCTTTTTTGGACAAGAGGCAAGCTAGTCAGATTTGCTGGTAGCTCATTGTTGGTATCCGTCCATCTTTCTTAGCCGTACCTTTGCAAATTTTTTTTTCCTTTTTTGGTAATGGGATATCTACAAAACTTCTGTTATTCATGATCCTTCCTGTCACGGTGACATGAACAAGTGGCAGAGCCACAGGATGTTTGCCTCCTTGCTCTGAAGATGGCCAAAGTTTTCCTGGCTGGCTTCAAACTGCATCCTGTGTATGTTGGCTGCCAACAGATATAAAATGGGCAGAGCAAGAGGGATTGTCACTGTGCTGGGTCAGGTTCAGAAGCAGGGTATGGTGTGTGCAGTCTTTATATGACTTTTTACACCAAAAATTTGTTTTCTCTGTATTAATATAGTTCTCAACTGCCTTTACAACATTTTTGTTCTCTGAAGGCCCTTATGACTTGAGGAGTACTTTTTCTTCTTGCTCTTCCTTTTTCCTGCTCTAGGTAATCAGTTCTTTTAACATCATTAACTTGTAAAAGAGCTTTTGCTTTAATTTGGAAGGTGCTTTAAGGTATACAGGTTGTTAAGGGTTTCTTTACTAAGAAAAACTTGAAATATTATGACCCAACTGTAAGAAAATGGGATTGAGAGGTACAGAGCATGATCTTGTTTGAAATGGCCACGTGCAGTTCAATGTGCCAGCACACCTTGTCTGTTTGTGTTGGAGTAGTTTCTAATGCTGCTGGGGAATGAGGATTGGCCCAGAGCTGCTTTGTCACCTGCCTGTGTCTGCCCTGACATCAGAGAAGGCTTCAGGTGGAGATCAGCTCCCTGGGTACTGCCCTTTTGGTGAAGAGGTAGGGCATCCTCCCACACACACCACAAAGGCAAGAGCCCTCTGTGAGTTTGGTGTTTCCTTAGCAATTGATTAGAGTTCCTTCAAATCCCTTGTTCTGTCAGGTGCTTAACAGAGCAAGGAGCTTCCATAGTGTTTGGGTACAGATCACTCCAGTTTTACTGGAACTGTAGCTCCCAGTTTTGGAGACAGGGCCACCTGATGGACATATCTTTGGTGAAAAGGGCCACCTGATAGAGATACCAGAACTTTGGTGACAAATATTTTAGAATTACTCAAATGTTATCAGAAACTGCCAATGGAGAACAGCATTTCCTTACCCCACAGCCCTGGGTATTTCATACTAGCAGTATTAGGACCATTGATGGACTTGTCACCCAAGCCACTTCAGACTCTCCTTTGGGTTTCTGCTTTCACTAACCTCAGTCAGAAGTAATTTCATGAAAGCTAGGGAATACTTCAACTCTTCCATGTCTTCAGTAAGAAGGAATCGTGCTCTTGAGAAGGGACATTGTACCAGGTCAAATTTGCCAAATAGTGTTTCTGTATGAGGTTCTCCTCTGAAAACACCTCCTGCTAAAAATTGTTTGATTAGGCTGTTGCAGTAATCTCAGAGGAACTATATGCTCAGATTTGGCAGTATTCATATATAAAATCCTGAGAATTAAATGGCTTACTTTGTCATCATTCAGATTGAGTAATGTGAAATCTTTGACCATACCTTTCGTGGGAGGAAAGAACAGAAGTTCTGGAACAACTAAGCTTCCTTATTGAAAAATAAAAACCAGCCAAAAATGCAAAAAAAACACCCTTTTGCCAAACAGCTTTGCCACCTCCTTGGTACAGGATAAGATTCAGTTCAATTCTTTTTTTGTTTGGGGCTCAAAACACTTACAGAGGTAGCTGCACTCAAAGAGAGTGGGATGGATTAGGGGTTTGGTTTGCCATCTTGATACAGGTGGCAGATCTTAATACAGTTTAAGTGTTTTCAAAAAGAGACCAAAGGATGGCACTTTTGTGCCCTATTGTGGTGTTTCCCTCACACCTGGCACTGTCATATGTCCAGAAGGAATATCAGCATTTACTATGTCAGCATCATCACTGTTTGAAGCCTGAGGGCTTGAGCATCTGGCAAGCAAAAGGCAACCAGAAGGGGATGCTCAGCTGTTGGAACTAGTCTTAGTTTTTTGACAAGTTGAGGTTTTCAGCCTTGTAGATCAAGGCATCTGGCAACCGTGCTGTCAGGGCATCAACAATTTGGATTACTTTCAATTTTGTGGGTTTTTAAAATTGCTTTTGAATGTGGGCTTATTTTCATTTTTCTCAAGAGTGCTGGAGGGGAAATACTAAGTCTTTTGCACGTTGTTCATTTAATTAAAAGTCAATTATAACACATTTGAGTTTCTTAGACTGCAAGTGCCAGAGCACTTTACCAGAGCAGTGCAATGCTCTGGTCAGTGGTGAGGATGTGAAGGTTCCCAACCTGCCCATTATGAGCTCTTAATATAATGTAATATAATATATACTGTTTTCTGTGTTCTTTCCAACACAAGAACTGTGCAGCTTGCTTCCATGGTAACTCCCTCAGCTGTGAGGTGGGAATCCTCCAGCTTTGGAATGGCAGCCAGTACAGCTGCAGCTGCTTACTCAATAACCTCAAGAAAATCAGTGTTACTCTGTCAAAATGCATCCTGGTTTTCATGCAGAAAGCTGTTTGTTCCTGGGAAGACCAAAGCTCTGTGGAGTCCTCATGCCTAGTCCGTCCTTTCTGTTGGGGTGTGTGGCTGCCAGCCTGGGTCTGACCTGTGAGCTCTGTGCTCTCCTGTGACAGCTGTCTGAGTACAGTGTGTGCTGTGGTGGGAGCTGGGGGAATTCCTGCTGGATTTGTTCCATATGATATTGCATGGATTGCACCTGGCCTGCCTGCTGAAGGCAAACTGAACTGGTTGAGCTCCCACTTCTAAATGCAGATGTGCCAGAGGACAGCAGTCCAAGAGTTCACGTGCTCTGCAGCATCAGAACCTCCGAGCCAGCCTCGGCTTGTCCCTTCTCCTGCTGCCCCCAGCCGTGGTGGCCCTTCCCTGGCTGTGGCAGGGGACACCCCAGCATTGGCCCTGGCGCTGGCACCAGCTGTTCCCCGATGCAACCTGTACATGTTCTGTCAAGTACAAGAGCTGTTTATAATCTACTGTATTACAGCAGTTAAAATATATTTTGCTATTAGGGGAGGAAAAGAAATTGCCTTGGCCTGTTTTTTTCTCTGAGGCTCCTGGTTTTGGGGGGAGTTACAAGAGGGCACAGAGGATGGGGCTGGGAGCAGAATAAGATATGTTGGGTTTCTCTCCTGGGGAAGGTGGCTGCTGTGGGGAGATGTTGGGAAGAGCCTTGTGAAGGAAGGGAGCCTGGAGCTGCCTATGCCCACAGCTGTGTCCTGGGTGGGGCTGCATCTTCCTACTTTCCAAGGACAGGGAGGGAAGAGGGATGGAGACATTCATACCATAGCAGACACAGTCTCAGAGGCAGGATCAGGGGATGGTAGAGGAGAGATCTTGGCTGGATGTGGGGGGAGAAACTTTTACGCAAGCCCTTCTTGAAGTCCTGGAAACCAGCATGAAATGTCCAAGGTAAAATATCAGGTGAGAAGTTGGGGTTTTCTAAACTTTTTATCAGCCATTGCACTGCTGAGAAGGGAAAGGACATCCTTGAGTTGCAGGACCAGGAGCACAGGGAAGGAGTCAATAGCTCTGGGGACAGACCAGAGTTTCTCACCTCTCCTGAGTTAATACACATCAAATTGGACCAGCTGCCAAATGTGTATCATGTTGGTGACTTCTGCCTTTACTTTGGGCCTGAAAAGGGTTTGTGAGCCAGAAAGTTAATGTGATATTTTTCCAGCTGTGCACCACATGCTCCCAAGTCCTGTCTGTGTCCTTAAGCTGTAACAGCTACAGAACAGAGCCATAAATCTTCCCATTCTTTCTGGTGCGAATATCAAGTACTGCCAAAGAGGCATGAGATGGAAAACAAAGCTTCTGTCAAGATCTTCTTGCAAATTTTTTTTGTATTTTGTTTCCAAGAAACCATTTGCACAGCAAGATGAGAAACTACCTGTAAGGGTTATTCTAGATTATACCTACACCCACAAACATGTATCTTAAGGCAAACAAATATAATTAACATAATTAAAACCCACAGTACAGCGATAGAGCTGATAAGGAGGTCAAAGAGTCTTCGTAGCAGAAGCATTTGTAAAAACAAACACACATTTGGCAAGGTTGGTGGGGCAAAAAGGCTGCAGAAGATAACTCATGGGGATTAGGAGACTAATAGAAAAATTTTTTCCTTAGTGAGATGCACCTCCAAGAAGGAAAAGTGGTAAGATTAATAACTGGTGACAAATACCATTAAATCTATTGAATCTCTGGCCCAGTGAGATCTATGAAAGAACCAGTTGTGCTTTAGGCAGTTGGTAGGTGAATACCAAGCAAGTGCCCCTTTAGAGGGTGCAGCAAAGCACTGGAGGCTCCTGAACAGATGCACAGAGTGTCAGGTGTAAGGGGGGTTTCAACAATAAATAACAGCAAAAAAAAAAAAACCTAACCCAATGAAGTACAAATGTGGCTTTAATTCGGCAAGTGGACCATTCACTAATGAAAATTTTCTTGGCTAAGCATTAAAAAATCCCCACTCATGATGCCTACAAGTGGAGTGCCTGTTCCTGGATCAAAAGCCAGTGGAAGGAAGCTGAGAGGAGCCATTTGGTGAGGAGTTGTCAGGTCTGGGCTGGAGGCTGCAGGGTTGTACATCTGACTCTCCATCCTTCTGGCTTCCCTTTAATAACAGGGTCTTTCCATGCATTACATTTTGCCTTTATTTATGTAATTGCTGGTGTTTTAAGGCACTGCCAACTCTGCAGGAAGCTGACTGCTGGCAGTCCACCAGAAGGAAAATGGCTTTACAGACACATAGATTGAAGCTGATTTAGAGCATCCCTTGGTGTCTGTGCACTTGGAGCTGAATTTCATATAGGTAGCAGGTAACTTGTCCTAGGCCTCACCAGAAATCTAACAACCACTAAACAGGAGATTAGATGACTCTGGTTTAGATCCTGCTTTGGGGTCAGGAATTTTGCCACAGATTTTCTTAGCCCTGTATTTTATCAGTTTTCTTTCTCTTTCACCAGCAGAGTAAATGTTGAAGTGGTTCTGATGTGTGATTCTCCAGAGATCTCCAAGCTGAGGGATACCTTCAGGGTGCTTGACCACATCAGGCTTTTTCATTCTCCCTGGAGAGTGGTTTTGCTCCAGAGGACATTTCCAAAGCCTGACCTGTGCCAGGGCTTCCCTCCACAGCCCAGGGTACTTACAGTCCCCACAAACCACCAGAGCCCCAGGGGGTTTTGGGGTATTTCCATTTCCTGTCTTCTTCTGGGTAGAATAGTCTTTCTAGGGGATGTGTTTGTTGCCTGGAAAAAAAGTTTGCTGACCTCCTAAGATAAATTTATCTTACATTGCATCACTTTGCTGACCACACCATTTGACTCAGATTTGAAGTGCTACCTCCCAGTCCCTGCAAACGTGCTCAGAAAGGCCCTGTGCTCGTGTCAGTCCCTTGCCAAGGCTGTTTTGTCCCCACTGGTTTCTTTAGCCTCAAGAAATAACAACTCAGAACTTGTTTAGATGGTCACCCTGACCTCTCCAGCTCCCTGACATATTTCTTGCTCAATAGTGACAGCCACGTGTTGTCTGCAGAGCTGCCTGCAAATGAGAGAGAGATCAGCTTTGTCATTATCCTAATCGCTGGAGCAAATTCAGACACCTGCCAGACCACCCTGTCAGTTTGATGGGTGCTGGAAGGTAGGCAAAGAAGGGATAAGGAGCCCAGGGCAATGGAAAAACAGAGCTGGGAACACACAGCAAGGTCTCTCTCTTGGTCTCTACTGGTAGGTGGCTGTGCTGCCTGCTGTGGCTGCATGAGCTGTCCTGTTGGAGGGTGGGCCAAGAGATCTGAGGGAAAGATGTTTTGGGATTAATAAATAAAAGAGTTGCTAAGTGAGAATGTCTTAGAGCCATCCTTCCAAAAGATGCCAGGCTGGCAGGGATGCTCTGTGATCCATGATTAAGAAAAGAAGCTCTCCTGGCTTTAATTGACTTAGCAGGGAACAGCTTTACACTTCTTTGTACATAAGCAACACTTAACAGTGCTAGGAAGGGAGGAATGTTTTGGTTTGTAGGCAATAGGGCATTGGCAGCAAACTGAAAAATGGTCTTTGGCCAACCACAGGCAATGCAAGCTTAATCTGCCTGAAAAACATGATCTCATCCATCCTTCTTGACCCAAGGGAGGGAGCCTTGGCTGTAAGGCTCAGGCTGAGCAGGACAGACTGGTGCATGGTTTAGACTGCTGTAAGGGAGTGGTGGGCTGCTGTGGGGTGGGTTGGAGAACAAGATCTTGCCCTCCATTTCAGGATGTCTCTTATCTGTGTGACACTGCAGCTTGTCAAGGATCTAAGGAAGCAATGACTGGCAGAAGCTCTTTTTCTGGGTATCATCAGGATCATCAGTAAGAGTCACACTCCCATCAGTGCTGTCATTCAGCTGTTTCTCTGGGTGTATCACTAGCTGGGAGAAGGTTCATCCTCATGCAGGTATCCCAGTGTTACCCTGATCCTAAAACTCATCAGCTTCCCTGGCACAGTTCAGGGATTTTTCCATCTGGTATTTCTATCTGCTTTCAGATGTAGATTGTTTCTGACGGGCTCTGAATCATGTAGTGGGAAATTAGAAGCAGTGTGAAAAGCCACTATGTGAACTTCCCTCTCCCAGCTGCCAAACCTGTGTCCTCTTTGGGAGGGAACCAGGAGTATGTGCACATCTATCATGGTTGTACAAGCACATGTAGTGACAGGACAAGGAGAATGGCTTCAAACTGAAAGAGTAGGTTCAGGCTAGATATTAGAAAGAAATTCTTCCCTGTGAGGGGGGTGAGGCACTGGCACAGGTTGCCCAGAGAAGTTGTGGCTGCCCCATCCCTGGAAGAGTCCTTGACTACTAACAGAGTTTTTCCTCATCTTTCAGCCCTTCTATCCCTCTGCTTTAGCTACTCTCTGATGATGAAAAGGCACTGGATGAAGTCCTACAAGACATCAAGGAGTTGATAAATGCAAGATTTTGGGAGTTGAACATATTATCTAGCAGTGTTTGTTAATCAAATGACCCTGTGTTAGCTGAGCCCCAGTGAACATCCAAGTCCATCACAAATGTGAACAAAACCACTCCAGCTCAAACCTTTTGTGCTGAAGCTCAAGAGTCTCACCATGAGAAGTTATGATTGACCAATGCCATAGTTCAGTGCATTAAACTCAGTCCCATCTGAGCACTATCTGATCAAAGCTCTGGTGACTGATAAATTACATTAATCTGTAGAAATGCTCAGAACTGTCACCAGCAGATTTTCAATTTATTGTGCTACCTATTCACTGTGGCATCTTTATGTTCGTGGATTCCCCATACTGCTCTTCCCATCACCTTTCTGTCGCAGCCAAAGGCTGGTCCAGCTTTTGGGGGCACAGCAGCTTTGTGCTCTTCTTTCAGATGGTCAAAGCAGATTTAATGCAGTAGGGAGGCATCATCTCCATGGTGGCCTGCCCTGGAAGAAATAAACCAAAGAGCATGTAAACTACTGGGATTCCAATAGAAGGAAAAGTGGGGAGAGTGGTAGGCATAACTAATTTTGCAGTTCAGTCTCTACTTGGGGATGTCAGGAAAGTAGCAGGTAATAAAGGACCAGTTGACATAATGTGTACTGGCCTTTTCCAAAGCTGAAGTATGACCCCCAGATGTGTACTGGGAATTGAGAGCACTGAAGGGATAAACTCCAAGAAATGTGATTCACAGACACAGGTGAAAAGGATTTATGTAATTTTAAATGTGATACAGTGCAAAGAACATGCAGTGCAGGAATGATACAGGGAAGTCATATGTTCAGTGGGAGACTGGGTGGTTTGTGATTATGTGGATGATTTATGGAAAATAAAATAAAAGGAAATTATGGATATTTAAAATGGAGAGTAAAACATCGCTTTGAAGATCATTAACCAGACAGCACTCTCTGAGAGTAATACTTTTTTTTGCCTTATCAGTAATGCAAAGTTATCTTCATCTAGATACTGAATTATCCTGATAATAATGCCTGTAAATAAATGTTTGCTTTGTTGATATCAATTTATCATCTCCTATGTAAGATAACAAACAATTGTTGAGTAATTTGCAACTAACCTTCTCAACCTTTGCCTCTGCAAGACCTTGACTCGTTCTTGATTTCCTATGTTTCATCTCTGCTGTTTTTTTAATCACTTTGTTTCCTTTATTCAGACTAAACTGCACATGTGTTACTCAGGTTTGCTGACCTGCAGGGTTATCCTGTCCTTTTCCCTGTGTTAGCTTACGCTATGTGCCATATTTCAGCCTACAAAAGGAGCTGAGACAGCTAAAAGAATGAAATAAGTAGTTGTCCTAAGAAAGAGAGAGCAAGATGGAGGAATGGGACCAGAATTGGGCAGACACCAGCATGGCAAAAGGTTAACAGCAGACTGTCATGGTTAGCCATGGTCTGAGCACAGGCACAGCATGGATATCTGATCCAAAATTGCTTCAGCCAATAGAGCCCAGAAAAAGTAATCTTAGCTCATTTTCACAAAGACTTTGGGAACTGGGCCACAGGAAGAGTGATCTCTTGATCCATAGAAGGCAACGAGTTTTGAACGGCTTGGATTGATTTTTGCATTGTAATGTAATGAATGGTCTTTCAGCAGAAAACACAAGGTGTCCTTTCTCTTTACACTGGCTCTTTGGTTAGAAACAGTGAAAATGAGAGAGATTATAAAGAATAGGTGAGAGACAATACTGAGAACATGGTAATTTTGTCCTGTAAGGCAAGGGCACTCAGTTACCTGAAGTATTTCTTGTCTTCCATGATCC
This sequence comes from Sylvia atricapilla, assembly GCF_009819655.1. Taxonomy (NCBI): domain Eukaryota; kingdom Metazoa; phylum Chordata; class Aves; order Passeriformes; family Sylviidae; genus Sylvia; species Sylvia atricapilla. The sequence continues at coordinate 8,979,765 of NC_089148.1, forward strand.
AATTACTTGGTCTCAAGCAGCATGTGACAGAAATACAAATGTTTTGATGACAAGGGTGAGAGAGGGAGAGTGAACAATGACAGATGAGATTGTTTTTGAAAGGACATGTAAGAAAGCACTTACAGTAAATGTATAAGGTTTGGCTTGAAGTCTTAGCTTTTATTCAGTCTGCTTTGATCACTTCTTAAAGCCTTCATAGAGTACCTTCATTGTGAGAACAAGGTGTGTTTTTACTCTGAAATTTGCACTTGGGACTAGATCGACCTCTCCAGCAAGCTTCATTTGGTGTCTTTTTTAATTCTCTTTAGTTAAGTGTTAATATCAGTGCAATGGCACAGACTGCCTTCCCAATGCAAGCTGCTATTTAGTAAGGATAACAAAATATTTGCAAGGGCTAATATGGCCAAACCCCATGGAAGTTTTCCCAAGCGATTGTTCTCCCTCACCCCATGCCCTCATTGGACCCAGCTTTTCTTTCCCCTTAAGATGATGCTGCACAGCAGGAAAACTTAAACAATAATCATTCCTACTGCTTCTCTTTGGCCTCCTGATAATTCAAAACTAATGCCTGGTTGTGGAGCTCCCATTGTGCATTCTAAAAAGTTCCATCCTACAGAGGGTAAATGACTCCATTTCTTACCAGTCTGGACATACCAACTCTGCTTCATTGCACTTCTCCCAAACCAGAGAAGTTAACCAGCCCTACTCCACAGCTGTGCAATGGAGAAACCAAGCCATGCATCAAAATCATTGAAATATAAAAGAATTTTCATTGCCACCATGTGCTTACCATGCCAAATTTGCTACAAGATGTCATGGAGACCAAGATTTGCCCAGGAGTTTAACTAAGGTTAAACATTGGCTATCAAGAGAAGGCATTGTTACATCTCAAGCATATTCCCCAAGAAACAGGGAATATCCATCGGCATGTGCCAGATAAGTGAATGAACAAGTAATTTATTGCCTTGTCCAGGAGTTTTGCACATCTGCATTCCTGCATCTTTGAAGAATGATTGCAACTGCAAAGCTCTTTTAAAAAGAATTATATTAAGCCTTTATGCAATGAAGGAGCCAAATCTGCCAAGACAAGAAGTCAGGGCTTTACATCAAGCCTATTTTCTTTCAGCTTGCTTTGTATTCAATGTTTATTAAACAGCTTATTCTTAATCCTGAGTGTAGCCAGTTCTCCCATAGGCGGTTCATCCCTCTTGGCATCTCTCACAGAATACAGTTTTATTTTTGTTGGCTGAAGGACTTACAATTAAAGGTTGTATTTTCTTCCCCTGCAGGCACAGCTAAGTTTTTGACAGCACTGGGGAGAAATATTCAAGGTGTGAAAGTTGAAGTGAGGTCCTGGCATGTACGAAGCCAAGCTCCCAGCATTTTATCACAAGATTCCTGCCTGACTGGCCCAGGTGGATGCAGTGAGAGCTGTACAGGCTCCAGCCCACTGCATGAAGCTGAGAGTGATGATAAACCACACTTCCTGTAAGACAGAGGTGTTAATTGGATCTGGGCTGGCCTTGTACAGAAAACTACACTTGAAAAATGTCCTTTTGTGGGGCCCCTGGTGAAGTGGGATAAACGTGATCAGCTAAAGTGTTAAAATGGCTGGTGACTGCCTTTCTTTTGCTTTGGTTTGGCAACACCTGTGGAAACAGTTGGAGATTGCAATATCCTGCCTGGAACACCCCCATCTCCCTCAGAAAAGCCACCTGCTTTGGAAATCTTGACATTTGAATAAAAACCCACCAAAATGAGTGATTCATATGGAGTCAGATATGTGGGGGCATATTCTTCTCCACGGTGCTCCATTGTCTTTAGTAAATATCATCAGGAAATAAATCATTTGCAGAACACATCCATAATGTGTAATACCAGATTTGCCCACAACTAGAGCATTAACAAAAAAGCCTGAGTCAAGTTTCCAGCATATGGTGTACTTAAATATTCTGGGGGGTTTTGAGCTGGGAAGCAAAAGAAATCATTGAGACAGGAGATCCTTAGGGACTGATGCTCTAGAGGTCACTTTGCTTCTGGATTTGGGGTTTTCTTCAATGGTACCTAGGGATTTTTTTCCAGATGATTCAGCAGTGGGTTGCGTCCTTGAATTAGTGATGTTCTTATTGAAAAAGGAAGCACAAGACTCCAGTTGCTAGGGATAAGAGCATTCTATCTAGTACCCAGTCTTTCCTTTCATCTCCCTCTGGCCAGAGCACAGTTGTGAAGAACACTTGTTTCTCTTTCGACAGTTTCTTTCCTGTTTGAGTTGTGGTTTTTGTCTGCCAGCCAAAGGAGCAGAGAACTCCTCTAAAAATAGCTGCAAGGTCTCCTCTACAGTGCATGAGCACAAATTTGTTGTTTCACCCTTAGTAAGCATTTCCTTGGGAATTAGGCTGATGTTTCCCGTTCAGAGCAGCTGTGCCTGGTGCCTCTCTGTGGTTTAACTTCCTTCTCCTAGGGCTCTAGATTCCTAGGGAGTCTTTCTCCCAGGGTTGCAGCGTAGTGTGTGATTTTTAGTTTGCTGTTGAGTTCTGGACATGAGAATGCACCACATGGCTGATAAGCAGCATATGATCCTAAACAAGAACTGGGAGAAGGATAGTTCCACAGCAGGAAATGATGTGTTTGTAATGAATATGGGAAAAAAAAGATAAAAATAAACGTTTCTGTCATTAGATCAGTTTGCAAGTTGAATGAGGTAGAACATTGTCTTGTGTGAAATACACTGACTTCAGATTATTTGGCAAGACCAGTTGTTCATTAGTGCTTTAGGTTTTCTCTGATGCTTTCTGCAGGTGACTGAACTGCACAGAAAACTGGTCCTGTGATGGTGGATTTGCTGTGATGTGACAGCAGCCTGCTTGTCCTGTGACTGTCTCAGTTTTACCTCCCTGGTAGATCAGTTCCCCACGGTGCATGATGGCTTTTGCTTCACCCACTGAGGTGGACTTTTGATGCAGTCCTGGTGGTTGCCTTGCCCAGGAGATCAGATTGAGCTTCTGATTTAATTCCTTATGTGGAAGGATGTTTGAGACTGCCTGTGACAATGAGCTGCACTGTACAGACGACTGGCCTGGCATTAGTCTGCTTTCATGAAAAAGCAGGTTACATTCAGATTTCAAGGAAAGGGATTTAGGACTATTTGTTGGACAATTTGTTCCCATTGGTTCTGAACTCAATTCCAAGGCAGAGTGATGCTCATGACTCCAGGGTACAGCCAGTGCTGCAGCTCTCATGCTGCCTCTCTTTTTCTTGCTGCTGATATAATGTTAAGTAATTAGCACATTCATTTGTGTTTAGAAATATCTATGCCCAGGACTCCCTAGGTGGCTGGAGTTTAAGTCTAGAAAGGTGCAAGAGAAAGTCAGAGACCAACTGACTTTGCCTAGGTTATTTGGATGGACAAAGGGAGCACATCACTAACCTGATCCTGACAGCGACTTACAGGAATTGCAACTAAAGCTGAAGTTTAGGGACTTTAAGGACTATAATTTTTTCAATTCAAGAAGAGTTTGAAGGTGAAGATGCCAACACTAATAGGAAATCTGTAACAGAGAAAGAAAGATTAGAAGTAAAAGAGGATGTTGCTATTATGCAGATGGCTGTAGTTGCAACGTGCTACTTTCCAGCAGGACATTTTTATTTATTACTCACAGTGTGTGATGTGACATGTGGCCCTACAACTGCCCTGAATGCCACCAGGCCAGTGGTATCTTCTTTTATTTTCTTTTTTCCTTTTCTCCTATTTCTTTTTCTCTCTCAGCAGCAGCCAGGTTCTGGTATGAATTATCTGACTGAGGCCAGCAGTTCTGCATGCCAGTGGAAGATGCAGGAGCATTTCTTTGTGGACTTTGATTTGTTTTACAGAAATAAATTCCTGGAAATTACAACTACCTTCCAAGGCTTAGAGCAGAAACCTGTCAACAGTTATTTTTACTGAAAAATCATGGTTGAAAGATGACTTACGCATGTTGGACCCTGTAAGGAGCTGCTTCTTTCTGTTGTCCAAACATTTTGGTGTGTGTTTTGGGGTTTCTTTTGCTCCTGGTCAAGCTACAGCCATCTCCCACCTCTGTAACCCAGTGATTACACCAGCAATCCTACACTATGAGCCAGTGAGAGTTTCGTATCTGCATCAGAAAAGGATTTTAGTCTGTTTCTAATGCCAAAATGCATTCAGCGCCTGAACTGGCCTCTGGTTTTACATGTTTTGCTGACACACAGCTCTTACCTGAGTTGGGACTGTGAACTGAGACACCAGCATCAAACCAGGCACACGCTACTGATTAAATGGGGCATTGCTGGTTTCATGTTCACTTTAAAAAAGGGTTTTCCCTTTCCAAACAAGGGGAGGTGACCACCAACAAGTCCTCCACTCCCTTTTCCCAGGAAAACTCTGAAATCCTGGCAGAGCTGGAATGGCTGCAAGTGCAGCTGCTCTGAGTACTGGTCCTGTGCTGGAGGCCTGAGCAGGGCAGGGTTTCATTTCAGGCAGGTGTTTGTTTTGTCTGAGAGCTTGCATTAATCAGGGAAGCCCCATCTCATTCGCCCTGCTGTCAGAACTGACTCTGCTCCATTTTTATCCTCTCACAGTGAAGATCAGCATCTCACCCTCTGCTAGCAAACACTGAATTTTATAATTAATTAAATTTGCAAGGTTTATATAGATGTGCCATAAAATCCTTTGTCGATCTTTTAACAATGCCCTTCTCTGAAATCAGCAGCATGTTTTATAGAGTCAGCCAATCCGACTGGACTCTTCAGCTCTCCAAATCTTTCTCTTGGGTCTCCTGCCAGCAGCTCCTTAGATTTCAGGGTTTTGCATTGATTTCACTTCTGTGTTTCAAAGAAACAAAGATCCGTGCTCAGAATGCAGAGGAAAGATTTGAAGGTCTTGAAGAGAAGCAGGAAGAAGCTCTGCAGGGATCAAGAGCTAGAGTGTGAGCTGGAGAAAGACAAGGAAGATATCCAGGAAGAAACAAACAAGGAAAGGCAAAGTCAGGATAATCACTATTCTGAACCTTTTTCCAGATTTGGAAACTGAAGCAATCTTTGAAGACACCTCACTCATCTGTCTAATGCAGAACCCTCCCCTGCTGAACACATCCTGGAGTTTTGTCTCAGCTTTGTCAGTGGTCAAGCAAAGAGGCTTTTAACGTGATTCTGGATCTGGGCAGAAAAAACTGCTGCACATGGTCTGGTTTTGAGAGAAATTAATTTTGATTTTGACATGTAACATAGGGTCTATATTTAGGAGATCACTGTGATTGGCATCCTGCTCTCTGTGAGGGAGTACTCACTGTGATGGCCAAGAAGATCTGTTTAGGATCACTGATTCTGGATTAGAAAGAAATTATGTTCAGAGGCCACAGATCTTTTGTGTTTATAGCTTTCTCTAGGAGGTATTTGAACACTGCTTACCTAGTGTTCTTGCCCTCTTGGTATAGCAGTTGTGTTCCTTAGATCACAAGCTTGTTAGGCATGAAAGCAATTCCTCGTGTCCTTTCTGAACTAGATCCACAAGATTTAAATATGGATAAGGAGAAAGAATAGGAATTAAAATTTCCTCCCTTAGTCCTTCAGTGTATCTTGTCCCTTTGACTTCAGAATGGGAGAAGGGGCTAACTTATTTGTTAAGGACGTGATACCTTGGGCACATTTTAACTCTGTGGTATCTTTAATGGCTTTGGCTTGCTGTTTTTCATTTCCGAAAATTTTCCAAATAAATATCTCAGAAGTCGTGGCCTGCTCAAGTCCCAAAGCTTCCACCTGTAGCAAGCTCAAGGGATTCAGAAAAAGCAAATACTGAAGAACAGCAATGGTCCAATAGTGTCTTAGTGCCCATTCCCAGTAGCCCTTCGCCCTGATCTTCTGCTGTTACTCCTTACCTATTACCCTGACATCTCTGCCATTTCAGCATTTATGCTGTTCTTCCTGCCTCTGCCACTTCCACACGTGTCTTTCTTGTCCTCTAACTCCTTCTAGAGTTCTAACATCTTTACAATTTGTCATCCTTGTAAAACTATTGCTACTTCAACTTTCTACACAACACATCTCTCTAGCCTGTGCCCCTCTTGTTTGCACTCATCAACCCCTTCTTGCTGCTTTATTTCCTTCTGCCTCGTTCTTGTTAGATCATGCAAGCAAGTTGTTTGCACCTCTTACCTCTCATATAATGAGGATTTTTACCTCAGTGCCACTGTGGCCTGGTTATGTATCTGATCATGGGTACCGTCTTCATCCTCTGAGCTTCAGATGATCCAACTACCAGCTGTCTGACTGATTAGGAGGAAAATGTGCAAGAATCAAGATGACTCTACAATTTGACCCATTCTCAGATTGGAAGAGCAGATAGTGAAACTGTCAGGAATCACATCGGCTCAGACAACACCTGCCCACTCCCTCAGAGTAAATTATCTTGGAAACTTCTTCTATCACTAATCCTTAAGCACATCTTTAAACTATGCTTTCCTTCTGCAAGGCTTTTGAGCATAGTATGTGCTGATAGTAAAATGACAAGTTTCTGCTGGCTCTGTATTTGTAAAAGAGAGAAGATCCTGCTGGAACAAGGCATGCTTTTTGAAACTGAGAATGCTCTTAGTTATAATTTGCCTTTCTGTAAGAAAGTTACATGTCTGAAAAAACCCGTGCCTGGCTTCTTCTGCAGATACAAGTGCAAACAGGGTGATGGGTGGATCCTGATGTAGTGCTGCGTGTCTCCTGACAGTCAGTTTGTGGGATAAGTGTTGTTCCTTTGAGACTTTATCTGTAAAGCTGTTGGTCCTTCGTGTGTCAAGAATGGGTGGGGATGGATCGTTCTACACAGAGTTAGAAATGTAGGCAAAAAAGTGTTTAGAGAAAGGATCAGCTGCAGACCACTCTGTAGTTTTATGCCTATTTGTCCTTATGCCCTAAAAGTTGGGAAAGAAGGGCCTATTCCAGCAGCATGAGAAATAGTCAGTACCAGCTTTAGAGCAGTGACTGCACAGCTCATGTTCCCCAGCGGCAGATGACAGAGCTGTTCAATTTCCCAGAGCTAATTTTCCATGAGCAGATCACTCCCGAGATCTATCACAGACACACCAGCAGGAGCCACAGTGATCCTGCTGCCCCCTCCCCTGGAAGGGTTACAGTGGCAAATGATGTAAGTGGGAGGTCACGACTGGAGGTCAGGTGCTTGTGCGGTCACTGACAAGTTCAGCGGTGGATTTTTCCCACCTCCCAGCCCCCTGTAAGAGGCCCGGTTGGCCAGGTGTTCTTGCTGTAAAAATGCTGGCAAATACTTGTAGACTGAGTATCATGGGAGCAGTTAGAGATACCATCAGGAAAAGAGCTGTGAATAAACGAAAATTCAACAGTGAGAGACTGGCTGGTATCCCCTGCTAGGCATGGGCATCATGACCAACAATGTGGGGGAAATTAAGAGAAGGGCAACAAAATGCCCTCTGTCTTGACCTGTACAGGACACCAACAGCAGAACTGTGCAGGGAGATCTGCTTTGAAGCAAAGCGAGATGCTGTAGGTCAAGTAAAAGGGCAGGAGCAGAGCTGACATCCACACAAAGGGCACCAGGATCAGAAAATCTGAGTGCAGAGATATTTCCTTTGACAGTGCTCCAGATTTTTGCCAAGGGAAAGGACTGCAATACCTGTAGGTTCTTGGTCATTTCAAACAGCTGTAGGCAGGAAAGATACATAGGAGTTTTGTGGGTTCTAGGAGTTTTGTGGGTTCTAGGATTTTCGAGAACGTTCTCTGTTCGTTCTCCGTGAGTGAAAATTACCAAGGCAACTGCAGGTGGACAAAATTGTTACTGTTTCCGAGGCCCCCAGCCAGTGGTGCCGGATTCTCCGCGTCAGCCCAGTGGGCCTTGGTTAAACGGGTCACCTTTACGTTTTTCAAGTGCCCAGGAGCTCAGACGTTGTCCTGCCCTACCACCCTGTGGAAGCGAGCAGCAGCACAGCCTTTCCTCTGCACAGATGTGCCCGGCAGGGAAGCACCAAGGTTTAAAGGCTGCCCTCTCCTCCTCTTCCTTTTCCTCCTACTTCAGAACTAGGGTTAAACACCTTGGTTGTGGGGATGTTTGTGGGTGGTTACTGAAATCCCATGTCCAGGACACCACAAGGACCCAGCTCTTTCCCTCCCTGCGGGACCACCAGGATGGCAGCACCCACCATCCTGCCTCCGTGCTGTTCCCTCACGGACTGTTGTGCTCCCAACTCCCACCTGCCCGGCTGTTTGGTTTGCAGATGGGGACGGGTAAGGACATAGGAGAGGATCTGTCCTTCCTTCCCAGGTGATGGGGCAAGATGGATGAGACCCTGGCAGCTGGGCTGCAACATGTCAAGGTGCATCTGGCTCTGTGGAGGGGAAAGGATGACACCCCACTTCCCTCAACCCCCTGCTCACGCACTTGCCAGGCCTGCTCCTTGCAGTCCCCATTTTTTCCTTTCCAAAACAAGTAAAGGCTTTTTCCGTGTACAATCCACTTTTATATTGCAGACTTGGGCTGCTTTCCCTCCTGCCTCCAGGTCAGAACCTGATGGTGGGTGTGCCTTCTTGCTCCTTTCTGAGCAGGAGCAATGTGGGAACCATTTTTCTCAGAGCATGGGTGAGTCCTTCTTGTCTTTTGGGTTTTCTGGGAGCTTTGTGGTGCCTGTGAGGAGGCTGCTCACAGCTGAAGGGCCGTGGGGAGCTGGAGAGACCAGGTTCATGGCATCCAGAGGCAAGGGCAAGATGAAAGCAGCAGGTTTTTCTGTGGTAAGGGAGTGCAGTGCATGGAGATAACGGAGCTGAGCAGCAGCAGGAGCACTGGACAGGATCTCAGCTGCCATCCGCAGAGACTCAGAAGCAGCCTTTTCCCCCTCTGCAGCGATCACCTACCAAGCAGGGGAAGAAGGAAGGTCCTGTGAGGCTGGGAATGAGGTGGCATGGACTGTTGCAGAGGGAGGTTGCCATGGTGAAATTTTCAGGGTCAGTGTGATTATAACATTCCTGCTCCTTGAAGATCACAGCATGTACTAACCTCTTGGCATTGCCAGAAGTCTGGAAGCTCATGTCTGGCATGTTTTTACCAGGCCCATAGGAGCTCACAAAGGAGCTCCCCTTCTTAGACTCAGCCTTTGTTCAGGAATTAAAGCAAACACACAAACCCAGAGCTGTGTGCCTGTGTGGCATGTCCCAGGGACCTCAAACCAGAGGTGGGAAGGGGAGGAGGAATGCTTTGGAAGGAGATGAGAAGCGTTCAGAAGTTGGCATACCCGCACTTTGGCCTGTCTCTGGGCCTCCGCTTCCACAGCCAGGGACTGCCGGAGTTCAGCAGGCAGCTGCACGTTGTTGCTGTGGTAGTAAAGACAGCCATTAGCTGGGCTCTTGGCTCTCCTGCCAGCACTGGATGGTCAGTCTGAGGCTTGGGATGGGCTCAGTTGGTCTCTGCAGAGCAACTCATTCATATCCTTTGCCCCCTGGGTGTCCCTCTTTTGATGTCTCACTTTAGCCTCCTACCTCCATTCCCAACCTTCTCTTTCAGCCTGTTTTCTAGTGACCAGGCCTGCATAATCACCATTCAGCAGGGAGACCTCTTTGTGTCTCTGAGGCTTACAGTTTAAGCTCACTCTTTGTGAGGCAGCAGAGACTCCACTAGGAGACAGCTCTCAAGACAGGCACAGGAATGTTCTGTTATTTATTCATTCACTGCTTGGCTCTCTCTTCCAAGTCCCTCTGTGTGATCAGGGAGTCCCACCTTTCTGCACAGATCTGAGTGATGAGCCCACCCCTACCAGTGCTGAGACCCCAGGGCCTTTGATCTAGAGTGTGCCATGGAGAGTTCAGTGCCTTGCTGTGCCTTTTGGGCTACTAGAATTGGGTGTGAACTCTGCCTGCAGCAGCAGCGAAATGGTGGTGAGATCCCAGCTAAGGATCCTGCTCTGGCTGTCAGGGCAAGAGAAAGAACAGTCTTACATGAGGAAATGTTACATGAGGCAGAGGCTGAAAAGGGCAGGGAAAACAGGAAGGTGAGAGGGGAGGCTCTACCTTGTGCAGAACACTTGCAGGGAGAGAGCCAGAGGCAAAACAGGAAGAGGAGCAGGTAACAGTGAGCTGCACAAGACGGGTATTGGCAAAGGGAGAGAGAATTCCCTTTTACAGGCATTTCCTACCTACATTTCTATTCTCTCCACTTTGATTCCCCAGCAGCCTGTGACCGCATCCAAAGCAACCTATGAAGACAAATATTTTTAGAGCATGGGCAGAACAGCAGCCCTGGCCTAGGCCCCTCACAGGGAACAAGACAGGGCAGGGACTTTAACTGCAGGACTGTAAGATGGGTTTATCAGGTTCAGTGGGCAAGGCCCCTCAGAAATAAAATGAGTGTCCTCGCTTCCTATTTGCATTTATCGCGGGGGTTTAGGGCGATTTATCTAGAGTCCACACTGATTCCAAGTGTGGAAGCCTTCTTCAAACCAATGTCTGTTACTCTGAGGGACTGGCCACCTGAGCTTCTTTGCAGAGCCTCAATTCACCCTTTGCTTTGCTGTCTCCCTCCCCATGGAAGCACCTTTATCTCCTGGCTGATGTTCTTCCTCTCCAGCAGAAGCTCAGAGAAGGCTTGATGTGCCAGGAGGCGCTTTGTGGTGGTCTGCACCAGTAGCTGGATGGCACTGGAGATGCTGCTCAGGGTGGTGAGGAGAAGAGAGGCATTTTCCAACCGGTAGTAGCAGACAGCATCTATCTCCAGAGTAACCATGTCTTTGGTCACCACCTAAGTAGAAGACATTAGGGGAGATGGAGCTGGTTCTGGCAACTCTAAGGTAGCACAGAAAAGCACACAACTGAGAGAATGACGAAGAGTGGCTGAATGGTTAAGTCTTTGTAGTTTCCACCTCTGCTACTGACAGATCTTGGGCAAACTAGAGGTTACTTGGAGATGTTTTTTCAATTTTTTTCTTTGCAGGGATGAAGGTTGGAAGCATAAGATTTTACATTAAAAAGATCCCAAAATTAATATAAGAGAGGGAGTGTCAGCCATACCTGATGAAAGGGGATCTCTAGGGTTTTGAGGCGGAGGTCTATCTTGTGATAGGTGTCCAAACAGGGAAGGAAAAAGAAAAGGCCTGTGGGAGGAAGAGCAGGTAACCATCAGAACTACAGAAATTCCCTCTTCTGTTTTGGAGAACAGGGGAGGGTTTAGCATGCAGAACTACAAAAGAACAGCAATAGGCTCAGTCTCAGGCTCTCAGGCTGCTTCTATGATGGACAAGCCATCAGAAACTACCGGCCTTTAAAAGAAGGGAACAAAACCCATCCCATCTCCTGTCTGGCCATGTCTGCTTGGAGAGCACCAGCACATGAGCTTTGGTAAGGCATGCAGAAGAGGAGCAGCGTGGCTGGGGGAGCTCAGTAAACACTTTACCAGGTCCTTTGGCTCTGCCAGGAAGGAGATGCCCAAGTCGGAAAACAATGGCTCTCTCATACTCCCGGACTACCTGCAGAGGGAAACAAAAGCTAGGCTGTGGAGGAAGAAATAGGACTGGGAAAAGCAGCCTCACTAGCACAGAAGGAAATTTATTCTGGGAAATTCCTGCAAAGGGAGGATATTAGCAGGTTATAGCATCCCCTGACACTGGGTCACTTTATCCTTTGCCCAGAGCTGCTGGCCAGCCTCATATATGAGGAGCTCTGTGACAGACAGAGATTTGGTTAGAGCAGCTTTCCAAGATCACCCAGAATTTTGTTTCCTTATAGCCTAGCCAAACTTAAATAACACAAGTTAAAATGTTCCATGTTGCCTGTTTCTCTCCAAGGCAAGCATGTGCTCATCCTAAGAGCTGAGCTGTAATTCTGACATTCTTGTTGATAACAAGATGATTGTGAAATCTCCTGAGAAGTGGGAATCAAAATGCCTACAAGTGCCTACCTGTAGCCGTGCTATAAATCTGAATAAAAATGAGAGGAAGAGGGAAAATCTGCTATTAACTGAGAAATCAATCACTTTTGAAATTTTGAATTTAAAGCCTATTCACCCTGCTACTGTAATGCAGCCATGTCTGGGCTAGGTAGGGTGAGGGACGTGTCTGAAAGTGAACAGATTTTCAATCTGTTTCAAAAAGCAGAAACCTTAGTTCCTTCCTGTTGGTATTTCTGCAGGAGTATTTGGTAGGCATGTTTTGACCCCTGTGCAGTAGCAACATGCAATAAAGGACAAATCAAAATTAACAGTGAGATGAAGAGATATAAATAGGGGCCTTATGCAAAAAAAACCCTTTTATACTCATGTCCAGCACATGCTGAATCAGTGTGTGACATCCAGATCAGACACCAAATCCTGAGAGGCCCCGTGGCTATTCTCACCTTCATGCAGAACCAGACAGAAATGGGGAAGGTCATTATGATGAACAGGAAAGACAGGATGGTCAAAAGCCACTCACAGACACCCAGACCAGGAGATTTTACACCTAGGGAGAAACCCAACAGGACTGTGTTAGAAGAGGACTGCTCCTGAAATACTAATAGCCTGACAAGTGCCTGCACATTTCAGCTTCACTGTTATCCTTTGCCTGGCCTTATCATAAATCAACCACCTGGCTCTCTCTGGAGATGGCCAGGAGCTGCAAGGATGGATGGATACATTTTGTCTTTGCTTTCCTGACAAAAATTGAGCCATGCTTCTCCATGGTTGCTTGACTAGAGAGAAGACTTTATCTGGAGGAATTGGGGCTACAAAGCAGGGCTGGAAAGCTTGGAACAGGCAACTTTGCTGAGCTGGGTCCCTGAAGTTTATCTGGAAAGATGAGCTAAAGACAAAGATTGTAAATAAGAGAGAGCTTTAAACGTGCACAGCCTGAAGTGCTCTTCTGTATCAGAGTATTTCAGGTTGTTTTGGAAAGGGATTTTAGTTGCATCCCAGCTCCCTAATGCAGTGGGATGAAGCCTCTGGTGCCAGTAAAATCTTCCTGTGTTCTAAGAAGTCACCCCAAGGTGCTGGAGGCTGACTGGAGTGGTCAGCCCAGATTATTATTACTTTCTACATCTCCCTAAAGCGAGTGTGGGTCATCTTGCTCTGCCTGCCCTTTGTTGTGTTCCTGTCTGAGGGAAAAATCAGTAGGTATGGCATGAAAAGATGGAGCTAGAGAGTGGATCAGGATTCCTAACTGTGAAGTTAGCATCCCTCCCATTTTAATCCCTTCTAACCCTTCCATCCCTTCCCCTCTGCCTTTGAAATATTTTGGAGAACCACCAGGTCCTGAGGGAGCTTCAGATCCCAAGAACCTGTGTAGTCACTGCCCAAGAGCTGTAATTCCTGTAATGGAGGCAGAAAGATGAAGCTGTGAAAATCTAGTTCCCAGGGAGTCAGGAGCAGGCCTGAACCTTTGTGTCACTCTGGGGCAGCAGAGGTGGAAAGGCACAAGTGGTGCTGGCTCTTGTAATACCCATTTGCCATGCCTGTAGTGATGCTGGGTCCCAACAGGCCCAGCTGTATTGCCAGAAGGATCACAACACTCCCTTCTACTGTAGCAGGCTGGGAATGTGCCTAACAAACACGTGGGGAGGAGCTGCTCACAAAGGTTATCCAGCAAGTGGGAGGCAGGTGTGCACCTCAAGGGCAGTTCTTCCCTGTAGAGAGGTCCTTTGGGCTATGAACTGGCAATAAGGCCAATGCCATCCACCTAAAGGAGGCCAAGCAAGAAAAGGAAGAGAGCAGAGCATGAACAGAGCTGCGGAGTAGCAAGCTGAAGTATGAAGGGTGCTGGGAATGTAACTACTTGTATCGAGGTTCACTGCTTTGCTGGATGGTGCTAATAAGCCTGCAGAAGCTGGCTTGGGAGGCTGGCCGGAGTCTCCCATATCCCATCCTGAGGATAACCATATCTGTGCAAGGTGGGTGTGATGACACCATGCAGAGAGCAGTCACACTGTGACCCATGCAGCATCAGAGAGCCCACGGTTTTCCAACCCCTTCCCTTCTTTAAGCCATACCTTCCTCTTGCTGCTCACTATCCAGCAATGCCATTGCCTCCATTTCTTCATCAGACACCACATCATCCACGTCCACCACCGTGGAGGTGTGCACCCTACCATCACTCCCCGCAGTGCTCTTGGTTTCCTTGGGTTTCTCCTGCTTTACATCTCCCTTTCCTTTGCCAGCTTCTCTGCTGCTCTCTCTCTTCCCTCGTTTGCTCTGTGCAGCCGAGGACTCTCTGCGTCTTCTGTGAGACTCTCTGGAAGAGCTCCGAGACCTCTTCTCCATCCTCACCTGTGCCAAGGAGCACACAGCTGCCTGGGGAGCAGAATGAGTGCATGCTCAAATTTATTGCTGCAGGCAGGAAAAACAGGCAGGGGAGGAGAGAAAGGGAGGTGTCACATCAAGGAGGCTCATTTCAATTTCATCACAGGCTTGTCAGGCATAATGGACATTGAAGTGAGCAAGCTGTTTCCAGCTGCTCTGCTCTCATCATGCGCTGCTGTGGAGATGGGAAGAGAAGTTAGACACCTGGACAGAGTGGACCCCAGGAGGACATTCTATTTGCATCTTCCTGCTTTAGGAAATGAAATACGATCAGAAGCATTCTGGTGATTTTTGGTAGATACTTTCTGCAAAGCTGTTAAAAAGCAACCTAGAAGTAACTGTCAGGCATATGGCCCCAAAGATATTAAAAGGTGAGCATGGCCCAGAATAGACACCAGGGTGAAAATCCTTTTCTGGTGAGACCAGTGGCTTACTCGGGAGTGGTTGGAGGGATGTTGAGGTGAATGTCTGGGTAAGTACCATCTCACACATGCTTTGCTTTCCAGAAGCCCTTTGGCTAGCACTGTGAAGGGACATTGGCAGCAATCCCCCTCTCTCTAGGGTCACATTTTAGCAAGGAGGGAAAGTAACTGGTCCCAGCTTTCCTGAATGGATGTTAATATGAGAGCCATCACAGAGTTAGAGCTTTTGAATCTAAATTGCCACAAGAGTTTGTGCCTAAATGACTCCCTAGCTTTCCACAGCAGGAGCATGGCAGAACAAACACAGGAGCTTTTTCTTTTCATGCTGCTCAGCCTGGGTTGATATCTGCAGAAACCTGTGAAACAAACACTTCTACAGTCACCAACTGTATTAAAGAAATCAGCACCTGGCTAGAAATTACACTACAGAAATTACTAGAAATGACTACTACACCTGGGATATAATGCAGGGCAGGGCTGAGCTCAGGGATTCCAGTCCCTGGTGTGGAGGAGTGGCTGGAGTGAGCTGGGAAGACGGCTGGGGAGGTGCTGATCTTGTTTTTTTCACAGATTCCTGTTTTATTGGAGACTTGTGCTCCACCCGGTGTCAGGATATTGCAGGCAGGGAGGGCAGGAGCACCAGCTGCCTGCTTTCTCTGCTGTGCTGGGTGCAGTGTCAGCAAGTCACCAGGGAAGTGATGAATGGAAAGGGCTAAA
This sequence comes from Sylvia atricapilla, assembly GCF_009819655.1. NCBI lineage: Eukaryota > Metazoa > Chordata > Aves > Passeriformes > Sylviidae > Sylvia > Sylvia atricapilla. The sequence goes on from NC_089148.1 coordinate 8,995,188, forward strand.
GGCAGAGAAAAGTTGGGTGTAAATGGGGTGTAATTAATAAATTTATACAGCGTGTGTTCTTTGGGAGTGCTTCAGAAACCGTTTCCGCTTCGTGTTTATCGCTCGGCCAACACGGGACTGGTGGAGATGGTCTCCAGCTGCTGAAAAGGCAGGTGGTGTTTTAAGCAGCAACAGCAAAAGGCAGCTCAGGTCTGGTTTTGGATTCCAGTTGGTGTCTTGTCAAAAACGCCCTGGCATGTTTAACACCTCCAAACCTGCAACATGCTGGTTTTGCCTAATATTTTATTCAACCAGTGGGTCCTGACTCCACCATGCCTGGGAGATGTGTTTGGTAGCTAACTTTTGGAACAAGGGGATTTTTTTGAAAACACATGCTGATGGGTGTACTAAAAGCCAGAGGTTCAGCTCCTGTTTTAGTCTGAGAAGTACTCCTGTGTGGAAATCAGCTGTGCAGTTGAGGGGGTTTCTCAGGTATCTGTGAGCCCTTAGGAAACAGCCATTGCACTCCTCTTTAAATACACTCTGTGAACTCTGGAAAATCAATGTCTCCTCTGTGGATTTTCCCCTCAGATGGGACTGAAAAAAATACAAGACTCCTCTTAATAACAACATCTGGTTTTAAATATTGTTACGCTGAAGGAACTGGTCATGTTCTGTGTGTGGCTCTTTCCTAATGTGCTTTTTGTGTCTCCACCATGGATTTTCCTCTTAGATTGGGCAAAAAAAAATACAAAGACTCCTTACAATACAAGACTCCTCTTACAAAATACAGGACTCCTCTTAATAACATTAGGAGGTGGAGATTTTTGAGCAAGTCCAGAGAGAAGGGCAATGGGGGTGGGGAAGGGTCTGGAGCAAAAGTCTGACAAGGGAGATGTGAGGAGCTCAGTCTGGAGAAAAGGAGGGTCAGGGGAGACCTCATCACTCTGTACAACCACAGCCATGGGAGGGTGTAGCCAGGAGGGGATCAGGCCTTTCACCCAGGCAACCAGAGCCAGGACAAGGGAACATTGTCTCCAGCCGCACAAAGAGAGGTTTACGAATTACCAGGGAGAAACTTCTTCACGGTAAGGAGTGGTTAGACATTGGAGCAGGCTGCCCAGGAAGGCGGGCACATCACCATCCCTGAAGGTGTTTAAGGAAAGACTGGACATAGCACTCGGCGCTCTGGTCTAGCTGACATCGTGGTGTTGGGTCAGGGGTTGGACCCGATCACCTCAGAGATCTTCCCCAAACGTCCTCGGGGCTGGTTTTTTTTTATTTTATTTTATTTTCCCCTGTAGTTTTGTTTGTTTGTTTTTGGGCGTTTTGGGGGGTGTTTTTAGTTTTTTTAAAGAAGGCAAGGGCAGGATCTCCCCGGCGGCCGTCCCCAGCGCCTCAGCAGCGGAAGGCTCCCCGCCCTCAGCGCCCCTCAGCGGCGGGCTGCCGCAGGGGGAGCGGCCCCGCCCCGCCCTCGCGCCCGGGAAAGGCGGGAAAGGCACGGCGCAGGCGCGCGGCGACGCCGGAGCGATGGCGCCGTGCGTGTGGGAGCGTGGCGGGGTCCCGGCGTGGGGCTGAGGGGAACGGGGATGTCTGTGAGGGACCGAGACCCCGCGTTGAGTGTCGCAGGGGTTTCTGCGAGGAGCACTGGTGCCGGGGGTGGGTGGGGTGTCCTCGGGCAGCGGTTTGGACACGCGGGGTGTCTGAACTGGCGGAGGTTTTAGGGGTGCGCTAAACTCCGGGGTGCTGGCAAGTGAATACAGGGGTTAGTGGCGAACTTGCTGCCCACACTCCTTGCCAGCTTTCAGCTGCTAAGTGGGGAAAAGTTAAAATTTCACGTGATTATGAGCAGCTGTGGTACAAGTTGTCATCTGCTTGCTTGTGTTCCCCTTTAGTACAGCGGCGTCCAAGCAGGCGCAGCTTATGGAGGTGCTGAAGAAGGAGGTGAGGGCGATGCTGATAGCTGCCAAAGCGGGCTTGACGCCTGAGGAGCTGGAGGAGCAGTACATGGCCATGGTCTGCAAACCTCTTCCTCTGAATGACCTGGGCTTCCAGTCCACCTTGGAGCTGGTGACACAAATGCCTGAAGTCGTCCGAATCTGTCCCAAGAATGGCACTTTGATCCTCAAAGGTGAGGTTTTGTTTCTGAATGGGTGGAGCAGTTGATTGGAACCTCACACTGGAGTGAAGCGATGTTCCAATGTGCAGAACTGTATGTCACATCTGTTAATCTGTTTCTCATACAGCTCTGGTTAGTTTTTTGTCTTTGATGTTTCTTCTTATATTTTGATCTGCCTTTTAACGCTTCTGTGCTCTTCCTTCCTGAAAAAGTCACCCATGCTTCTAGTTATTTTTGTTCACTTTTTCACTCTACACTTGGTTTAGAAACTGATGTAACATTTCCTTATGGGTACACTAGAAGTGGTAAGCATCACTTTTCCTGTAAATGCAGACTATAGCAGGAGCCATCTCAGGGATGAGGCCTCTTGAGAGGAGCTGTGAAGACTTCCCTACTTGACCCCATAGGAAGCTTAGCCTGTGTCAAAGAGCCTTTTTCATTTTCTTTTTCTTTGGGGAAGAGTTGTGACAACAAAGGCGGTTGCAAAGAGTTGATTGGGAAGGGTGAAATGATTGGGGGCTTTTTGAATGCTACAGTAAGATAAGAAAAAGTTGTTTAGAAGCTTGGAAGAGACCTGGGCTGTTCTCCACAGAGACCTTTCCTGGGCTGGGGGTGCTCTGTAGTGGGAGTTTACTGTGACTCTGCTTTCCCAGCAAAACTCTCAGCAGCTTGGTTTCTGTCTGTGATCCTATATCCAAGAATTTGACCTGCCTTCCTGCCTGGTCTGATTTTCTGGGGAGGAGGGTGCAAACCGGTTGCTGGCTTTTAAAAATAATTCAGTCCAGTTTGCAAAGGGTAGGGTTGCTGGAAATCAGTTTAGTGTGATTGCTTTTGAAGGAGACAACTGCTTCTGGAAAGGGTGTGGAGAAGAGGAAAGAAAGGAATAAAGAGGAGCTTTGCCAGTGTGGAGCTTTTAATGGTTCTGGTTGTCTATTTCTTTCTGTTGCAGCCATTGCAGATGACTCCACCAAAGGGATTGCCAAGCTGGTTGCCAACCAGAAAGTAAAAACACGTAAGGCGTCGAAGAAAACTGCTACAAAGGCAAATGCTCCTTTTCCCACTAAGAACTCTAAGAATCCACAGAATTTCCAACCTCTGAGTGCTGGGACTCCTGTCCTGCCAGCAACAGTGAAGGCTGAGCTGCAGGACCTGCTGAGCTCCTCACCACTGCTGCTGGCAGACTTGGGCAAGGCCTTCCTCAGACGCTTTGGCCGGGCATTCCAGTACAGGCAGTACGGATTTCTGTCCGTGTTTGAAGTCCTCAAGAGCATGGCTGATTCCATTGCCATTGAGCAGACAAAGGCAGGTTCCTTGCTGGTCCTGAGGAGGTACTTAGTAAGGACCATAGAACAGGAAGAGGTGCGTCAAGGTGAAGTTGAAGAGGAAAAAGTTGCTCAAGGTGAGGCCAAGGAGGAAGAGACTCCTCAAGGTGAGGCCAAGGAGGAAGAGGTACCTCAAGATGAGGCTGAGGAGGAAGAGATGCCTCAGCATGAGGCAGAGGAGGAAGAGACCCCTCAAGGTGAGGGTGGGGAAGAAGAGACCCCTCAAGGTGAGAGTGAGGGAGAAGAGACACCTCAAGGTGAGGCACAGGAAGAAGAGATGCTGCAAGGTAGGTGGTGTGTTTAGCTGAAAGCACGTAGCTCTTACAAGCTCTGTGGGCCAAGCAGCTGCCTTTCAGGTGTCTGTTGCTGCATTTCCAGTTGCTGTAGAAGTCCTGATTCCCCTGGGGTTTAGCACAGAAGGGCTGTTGGGCTCTGCAGAAGTAGCTGTCACAAGGCAGTTCTCTTGGTAGCAGAGAATTTAAGAGTAAGGTTTTGACACGCTGCCACTGTTTTGTGGTGTGAGGTGAAAGAAGGGCTGATCAGCCCATTCAGAGTATGGACTTGCTAAATGTGTGTGTAGGACTGGGATTTCTCATCATTCCAGGGATACAGGTGGAAAAACTAGAAAGATATTCTGAATATCTGCTCTGCATATGGGTAAAGCTTTTGCTGTACACTTTTTGAAGATTTAACACTGGCCTGAAAGGCTTGGCTACAGTGTTCCACAAATGACAGGACTGCAGATGCCATCATCATTCCCATGAAACCTATGCGAGAGGCTGGATAATCACATACAGTTCCTGTCAAATTCACAGCTTTTCCAGGGAAAATTAATTTTAACATTATCCTAGCAATGGATTTTAACCCTTAGTTTACTTACAAGAGCAAGTGATTCTTGTTTTGTTTTATCTTACTGACACGGTGAATCCTCATGAATGTGGTGGCTGTGAATGCTACAAGTATTGAGGAAAACAACACCGGTGCTTTCAGACTTCCATTTTTTTATATTTTCCGTTTTGTGTAATATGCAACACTGTATCAGTCCAAGGAAGAATAACAGCCAAATTATTGTCTTTGCAGCAGCGTCTGCAGCTGAGATGCCTCCTTTAGAATCCGTCTGTGAGACAGAGGGCTTCCACCAGGCAGCAGATCTGGTGGATTCAGAGCCAGTGCAAATGCAAGCAGTAGATTTGGGTGATCACCTCAAACAAGTAAGTGGCTGGACAGATGATCTGTAGATTTTTTTCATGTTGATTTCAAGGGGTGGTACTCTTTTTACAATCTTTGTTTCTGCTGAATTTGTGTTGTTCCAAACATTTTTGCTTCCAAACATTCTTGTACCTGTTTTAGATGTCTCTGGAGGTGACCAGACTCACAGTGACCTGGTGGATAGCTTTGTGGCATCCAAAGTCATCTTTTTCTGGTCTCCTTCTGGTCTTGAGGTCTATCAGATCATCCAAGGCCAGTTAAGTGTTATCTTGCTCTCTTGTGAGTGCTGACACCTTTTGGTATAGTTACTTGTAACTGGACTTTAATAACTTTGTTATGAGACAGGTGTTTAGCCTGGAGAAAAGGAGACTCAGGGGTGCCCTTATCGCTCTCTACAACTCCCTGAAAGGTGGCTGTGCTCAGGTGGGGGTTGGTTCCTTTCTCCAGGCAGCAAGTGACAGAATGAGAGGACACAGTCTGAGGCTGCGCCAAGGGAAATATAAGCTGGATATCAGGGAAGAGTTTTTTACAGAAAGGGTAATAAAGTATTGCAGTGCTCTACCTGGGGAGGTGATGGAGTCACCATCCCTGGATGTGTCTAAAGAAAGCCTGGATGTGGCACTTGGTGCCATGGTTTAGTTGAGGTTAGGGTTGGGTTGGACTCGATGATCTTGGAGGTCTCTTCCAACCTGGTGATTCTGTGAAATTTCCCCTGCTGCTGTTGACAGGGCTTCAGTGTCAACCAGTTTGACAGAGCTGGGGAATGTTCCTCAGTGACCTTGATTCCTGCAGTCTCAAGTCTGCTGTTTGGTAAAAAATTATCATTACTTTGTTTTGTTTAGCAGTGTGTTTTTAGAAAGGGATGGAGAAGGGCAGTGCAGAGGGTCTGAACTGCCAAATCTTTCTGGCAGAATTTGTCCCTCCTTTGTTTTTTCTTTTGAGCATCTTTAGGCTTTCTTTTTCTCAGGAAAATCCTGCTTAGAATTGTTTCCTCTGCCAAGCTTGTCCTGTGGCTATACCCAGCTGTACAACTGGAGCTTAGAGGTAGGGAAAGAATCCCAAGGGTCCTTCCTGGCTTTGGTGTTTTGTGTACTAATGAGCTTGGAGGCTTGGAGCTATGAGTTGGACTTTGTGTAGCACTTGATAAAACATACCCTTGAGAGATTTTTGGCAGCCTGTTCTGATCCTTTAAAGAATTTTTAGTTTGGTGTGATGAGGTCCACAGGGAATTTTCCTGGGTCAAACCACAAGTCTGATTGTGTGAAGGCTATGAAAGGGGAGATATGGTCTTGGTAGCCCCAGACTTTTGCTCCTAGGTATTGCAGAAGGAACCCATTTAAAGATCTGGGCAAGACAAGACTTGGAAGATGTTCGTACATCTCCTGCTTGTCATGAAACACCAAGTTTGCTGTTTTGTTTTAAAAAAGCTCAGAAGAGGAGGAAAGCAGTTTAGAATGTGTTTGTTTGGGTGTGCAATGGACATCTTGGTAAGCATACTTACCAAGGTGCTGCGAAGTAGAGGAGAAAGATGCAACCTGATCTCCCTGCCTTGCTGCCAAGTATCCTGGAAGTGTTTCCAGGGTCAGGTGGGGCACTAGGGCTGAGTCCATCTCAGTTCCAAGAAGGATAAATATGACAGAGCTGCTGCTCTCAGGAGCTTTTTCTTGCTGCTGTTACAGAAGGAAGAGTGTCACCCACGCCGCTCTTGGGAGCTGCCAGTCCAAGGATTCAGCCACTCTTGCAGGCCATACCTCTTATAAAGCCTGGTTTTACACTGTGTACTCTTGCTTTGTCTTTTTATAACTTTGTTGCATTTTGTGAGCTTCTCTTCAGGCGCACATCCGCCAAGTCTTTGAAAGAAATGTCCATTGTCACTAACAATATGCGAGCTTCCTTATAAAGCTCATGTGTGCCCTTAAAGGTCTGATCTGAAGAACTTTCTCAGAGCAAAATTGTCCCTTAGAAATGCCACCATTCACAGGGACTACACAGGGGAAATCTGTGAAATTGTAAGGGGTTTTTAGAGGTGGTGCTGCTGCTCTGGCCAGAATTCCCTCAGTTGCTCCTAGACTCAAAAATGTTAACTCACTGTTTAATTCAAATGTTTTAGTCGAAATTTCTAGCTCCAAAATACTGAAGGGCATTAGGCTTTACTCAGTCTGGAAAGGGGGAGACCAGGGAAATGGTCACAGCGCCAAGTCTGCCAGAATTCAAAAAACACTTGGACAATGCCCTCAGGCACATGATGGGATTCTTGGGGGAGTCCTTTGCAGGTCTAGGAGCTGGACTTTGATGGTCCTTGTGGCTACCATCGAACACAGAATATTCTATGATCTGCAGCTCTGCAAAGTGATTGAGCATGCCACTATTGCAAAACCCCATTGTTTGCAGTTGAATTTAGATACAAGCAACAGGGATTGTGCTGGAACATGAGTTGCCCACACCTTGCCTGATGTATGATGCAGTGATAATTTTTACTGTGCTCACAATGACGAAAATTGAAGTATTTTTGACTTCTAATCATTGGAGAAGTGCTGTCTGCTGGCATAAAGGAAAGCTCTTGAGGCAGTGAAAGTAGCTGATGACTGATTAAGGCTCCCATCCATACTACTTCATGTGAAATAATGTTTTCAGCAGTTAGACTAATGAAAAATTGAAAGCTGTGCGAACAGCTCACTTGTAAAAATTGTCTGAAGTGAGAAAAGAAGAGAATTTGTAGGTTTTGACTGGTTTTGTCTTTGGGAGGTAGCTCTAGTGTGAAAGTGGGTTGCATTCATGTCTTCTGTCACTTTGAATAATTTTCAGATAGTTTTGCTGGTTCTATCATGTACTTTTTCATGGTCGTGGAACATAGAAATAATCTCTTTTAAGTAAAATCCAGCAAAGAGGTTGGTTGGGTTTGGGGTTTGATTTTGTTTTGCTCTTTTGGCAATAGTCATTCACTACTTTTGTCTAAATATGTGAGCTGACTTCAATTCCTCTTCTTCTTCCCCCTTCTATTCCTTGCAGGAATATGCAAAAGTTTTTTTTGTTGCACCTCTCTTTAACACTGGAGGGAAGAAGGAGAGTGTAAAAATTATTGTTTCTATCACAGGGAAAATTTTCATCCAATTTCCTCCAATTTGTTGGGATTCTCTGATATTCTGTAATTCACAAGTCCTCAGGAAAGCAGAACTGTTTTTTACATTAATGGATTATGTGTGTTCAGTGCATGATGAGATATCTGAATGCCACCTCCTGCTTATCCCCTTGCAGCATCAAGGTTTTGAGCAGTTTCCATTGACTCCAGAAATCCCTCTAGATGCTGTTCAGGACAAAAGGCTTTGCAGTTTGCCACCTCTGAAGAGAAGGTGCTTGGTGGGAGTCATTGTGGAGTTTGTCGTCTCTCCCAGCCAGTTCTACATCCACCTCTGCAGCACGGAAACATCCAGTAAACTGCAGGATCTGATGTTTGAGATGAGGTGGGAGCATGCTATGACACTGCAGTGGACGTTTGTGCTGAGGGAACCAGGCACCCAGCTCTTGGTGATGTCACTGCTGGCTTCATCACTTGCTACAGAGATGCTGGTGCTGTCCTGAAACAGTACTCAGAATGTTTATCCATTCCTTTTAACTAACATGCAGTAAGGGTGGTCACCAGCAGTTCCTGTGGTTTGTCTGTGTCCTAGCAGTTCTGAACTTTGTAAGCTTGGAAGGGTTATGGAAAGGAGCTTGAAGGGTTACTTTGTGCAGCTGTTCCTAATGTGCTCAGTTAAGGCTTTTACTTCCACCTCCAACCCTGAACCTGGGCCAGTACTCCAGAACCTGGTTCATAAGAAATGCTGATATGTCAAGGTAATGGTAAAAAAGTAATGATTAGGATGACTGCATTTGGCCTCTGATTAATCCCCATTAATTAACTTTTTGTTGGACCCCAAGAGTATCATTCAAATGTTAGAAGTTTGGGGGTGCAGTTTGATTCCCATTTCAGTTTTAAATGTGGCAGAACAGAGATACAAAGGGTCTGTAAAACAACTCCTGAAAACTCGTCATGGGGACTTCAAAAAGTCAGGATTCTTTTGATGCCCCACATATTTCTCCTTGTTCATCTCCTGCATCCTCCTAAGCCAGGTTTCTCCCTGTGCTCTTTTGAAGACACGTTTACTCACACAAAGTTGCATCTGATAAATACGTCGTGCCAGAGTCTGCAGTGCGGCCTGGGCAGCTCTGCTGTGTCATGGTCTCCATGTGGTGGTACCGTGTCATCATCCACCGTGTCATCAATGACCAGGAGGTCGAGGTCTTCTTTGCAGACTATGGACACCTCCAAATCGTCCAGAAGTCTTCGCTGAGATTCCTCAAGTAAGTGAGTTACATGTGGGTGGCAGAATTGCAGAGCAGCTGAAGTTGGATTAGGTTGCTGGAGGTCACCCTGTCCAAGCTCCCTGCTGGAGTGGGGCTGTCTGTAACAGGCTGCCTAGGACCATGCTGACATGGTTTTTGAATGTTTCCAAGGATGAAGGTTCCATGACCTCTCTGGGCAACCCATTCCAGTGCTTGGTCACTCTCCTTGTAAAAATTACACTTTCCAGGTGGTGCACACTGTGCTGATGCATGGTGTTGTTCTTCCCCAAGTGCAGGACTTGGTGGAACTTTGTGAGGTTCCTGTCTGGCCATTTCTCTATTCTGTCAAGATCTGTCGGGATGGCAACCTGATCCTCTAGGGCATCAGCCACTCCTGCCAGTTTTGTGTCATCAGCAGACTGAGGGTAGACTCCCCCATCACCCAGGTCGATAATGAAGGCATTCATTGAGCAATACTGTACCCAGCACTGGCCCCTGGGGTACACTGCTAAATCCTCTCCTGTGTCTGTCTTCATTCTTCAGTCTGTCCTCTTCCTGCTGTCTGTCACCTCAGGGCAAGCTCCCTAATGCTCCTTCCTGGGTTGCATGAATGGATATACACATTCTCCTGAAGGCACATCCCCCCCACCTCCCCTCCCAAGTGGGACTTGTTTGCAATGTCAGAGGTGCTTTTTCTCTGCAGTTCTGCACATTTTCCATATTTGTGTCTTCCCCCTCGTTAGCCTCTCCTTGTGCCTGGCTGTTGGCATTCTTTGGTTCAAAAGTCATAGTTCTCTGTCTGTAACATTTTCTGCGTGAAGGGTTTTGATGGGAAGGTGCTTGGACCAGGGAGTGCATAAGGGGCCAGTTGTTATTGCTGGTTTTGCTGTGCCCATTCTCTGGGTATGGAGTGTTTTCTGAAGCTGCTGCTGGGATTTAGTCATGAGTGCACAATCCAGTGTATGCTTCTGCATTCCTAAACTGGTAGTAAAGCCCAGAAGAGGAGGAAATTCTGCTGTTCTGCTGATTTATCCCTGTTTTTGCTGTAATGGTTTTTCTTTGTATTTTAGGTGGCACTACTTGAAGCTCCCTGCTCAGGCCATCCCGTGTTCCTTGGCATGGGTAAAACCCATGGAGGTACATGTCCACACACAGTTTTGTTTATCAATGTAGATAGAGGAGTTATCAAGTAGAGGTTGTCTTCTTCTCTGCCAAGGGCAAACATTTGGATGGAGTCAGGTCCTGTTGATATTTACAGCAGAATTAATGCTGTTATGTTCAGTAGAGTGTGCTGGGTGAGTATTTGCTCTGCAAGCAATCACCCTTCCACTGCTTCCCTTGCCATCAGAGCATTCCTGCTTATATGCTTGCAGAAACAGATGGCTGCTGTTAAGCAACCCAGCAAACTTGTTCCTCTCCCTGCCAGTAGTTCCCCAAAGTCCTTCTGAAGCCTTGGTAGCTCCAACCCTCTTTAAAACCTTAATCTGTGACAGAGCTTTAAGTGAGTTGGTTTGATGCAGTTAGCACAGCCAGAGCTACACAGGTCATAAGAAAGTTTCTCTGTGATGGGAAACCTCTTGGTGAAGAAGCCTGAGAAGTACAATCTCTGAAGGAAAGCATATGAGCAGAGTTGTGTGTTTTTAAAGATGTTGCTTTTAAAAAGTTATTTCTCCTGTGTTTTGGGGGTTAATCACAGTTTTCCTTGTGGTGATGTTTAGCAGCATCTTAACATTTGATACTTTTAATGTTTGTGGAGTCTTGTGCTTCCAGGAATTAAAAAAGAAAACCAAACAACTGTATTTTAGGCAGTTGGGATAAAATCACTGGTGAATGCCACGGAACTGTTTGGAAGTAGGTATTTAGGGTGAAGAGGCATTCCCAGTGTAATGACAGTTGCAGGCTTTGGGGTAATTTGCTTTAGTTTCATGCTGGGAAGCCTGTCTGCCTGTCTTTCCTCTATTGGTCACAAGCCTGGCCTAGCTCAGTTGGCTTTTGACAAGTGTCCACCACCAGGAACAGTCTCAGGTGGTGGACATTGGTCTGTTCATGGTAACTTTACATTGTTTCTGTTTCAGGGTACCTGGTCCAGCGCAGCCATTCTCCTGTTCAAGCATCTCTGTCGCTTCAAGGAATTTGTGGGCATCGTGGATGAATATGTGGATGGTGTTCTGTACCTCTTTCTGTGTGACACATCCACCAAGGAGGATATCTACTTCCACTCTGTCTTGAGGGATATGGGATATGCTGATGTCTGTGGAGAGAACATTCCTTCCCAGGTCAGGAGAGAGGCTGCTGAAAGGAAGGGGAAGGATCCCTGTTTGGGTGCCTGTAATGGGAAGATTCTTACTTCGAAGCAAGTGGTTTTGTGAAGAGCAAAACTGGTATTCTCTGCCTTCCTGTAGCTTTCATTTTATGACTGCATCCCAGAGTGTCTAACTCTATGGGGAGAACTTGCTTTTTAGTTAAGGTGGAATCTGATGGTACAGCAGAGATGTTCTGTTTAGTAGAACAAACTGTTTCCAGCCTGTCTTCTAGCAATGGATTAAAAGTTGGTATGGAAATGGTTTTGGTTTACAAACTGTCATACTTTGCCAGTGCTGGATGGCATAAGCATGGTAATTGCCTATTGTCACAGCAGTTGTAAGCCAGATCATTTGTGCTTTAGGCTTACCTGTGGCATTGTTTGCATGTCTCAGCTCAGTTCCAGTAAGAACTGTGTGGATTATGCAAACCCTTGGAAAGGTACTGCCACGATTTTATATTTCAGCAGAAAGCTGGACTTCACAGCTTGGAGTGCTTCTATCTGCTGTTTTATTCAGCAGGTGCAGAATGCATGTTCTGGCAGGATTAGATTCTGTGATGGTGTTTTTTGCGTGTGTAGGCACAATTTTGGGGGAGAGGGGCATTTTGCTGCTGGCAGAAGAGGAGTTGGTTTTCTTAATAAGGCCATTTCTGCAAGAATTTGGAGCAAACTCTTGGGTGTTGTGCACCTTCATCCACTTGCTGACCTAGAGAGTTAGAGATTTGCTGAATCGTTTTTATTCTTTGGTAGTTACAAAGTGGAGTTTTTTTACTATTCTGGTGTGGTTTTTATTTGTTCTAGGAATTTGAGGAGCTGAATCCTTCAGCCTTGTACATTCAGCCCAGTGAAAAGCAGGGAAATGCTGAAGTGGTGGAGCCAGACTTTAGCTTGCAGCAGGAATCTCGAGATACAGACAGTGAAACAGCAACCTTGGAGCTGGATGGGGCTGAGCTGTGACCAGGTGAGAGTTTGGCACAGCTGTCATTCCATGAAATCAGTTCCAGGGCTCAGTGGATGTGTCTTGTTTTAGTCCCATGGAACTTTTCTGTCGAGTTGGTTTTCTGCTTTCATAAAAAGCAAGCAGAAACATAATATGAAAACTATTATTTATGTGGATCATAAATACCTTTCTAGCTGCCTGTCCTCTGAGCCCTTTGCAGACTTCAAGGAGTCTGTGTGCTCTCTCTAAGCTCCCGTATGTGCACCATGATATTTCAGTTTGAGAGTGGACTCTCAGAACTCAGAGCAGTACCAGATCATTATGATCAGTTTGACTTGGCACTTCCATGGTTTTGCATCCCTGGGAGTCAGGAAGTGTGTGTTTTCCTCTCTGGGGTTTGGCCAAGGATGTGTAGTAATTCAGGGCAGTAGTTTGTAAATGCAGGAAAAGACCACAAGTGCTAGTGGTGAATATTTGCAGTAAAGGGTCTTGCTCATCCTAAACTGACCTGAAAGGAGATGATTTGCAATCCTGGTTGTTGCTGGGGATAAGGCTCTGTACAGCTACAGGTTTGTTAAAAATCAACTCTTAAGTGTGAATGTGAGGTCTGTGTATATGCTTTACACCCTGGGTTTCAGAGCACATTCAAAGAGAAGCCCCTGGCTATTTAACAGTTTGATTGAATGCTGAACAGAGAGGTCACCAGGGAGTAAACACCAGGTCTTGAGTGCTGTCTAGGGTATTGGAAACCATTAGAAACACCAGGAGCACTTGTCTACAGGTGATTCTCTTCTCTTTCCTGTGTTATTTTAATCGTAGTGTTTTCATGTGACATTTTACTACAGGGTCCAAAACGCCTTTCAGGCCAGTGTCAGCTGTTGAAGTGTTCAGCAGTGGGCCTGCTCTGGGGCTGTTTTTGACACTGCTCTGAAAGAAGAGTAAAAGCAAGTGTAATGCTAGTAACTTGAAAAGTAGTCATTTTCTTTAGTTTTTTTCTAGCCAGCTTAGGTTTCTGTGCTAGAGAAACTCCATTTGAGCTCTTGGATATTAAGGTCCTTGCTCTGTCAGTTTATCAAATGAACTGAAAGATACAAACCGTCATCTTATTGTATGTATTTGGAAGAAGGTAATGTGGGGAAGACTGCAATTTCGAGTTTGTGTTTCAAATGCAGGAGTCTGGAGGGTTCCTCACCTAGCTTGACTAAAAGCAAGATTCATAAATGTCAGACATAGGTGGTGATTTGAAGACTAGAGAAATGTAAATGCATCCTGTCCCTCAGCAAGAATGGCGTGGGCAGCAAGAAGAGACAAAAAGCATCTTGTAACCTTGTCCTTACACTGCTGTTTTTTCCTGCATGTTAAGCAGAGGTTTTCAGTGGGCTGCTGGTATCCAGCTGAGTAGTTGGCTAATTGGGCTCTAGTGGTGCCTGTCTTGGCATCCTGTCAGCACTGAATTCCTGCTGCCCAGCCATCCTTGCTGCTGCAGGAGTGCCTCACAGTCCCCTCCTGCCCTGACAACAGCAGCAGCCTAGAGAACAAGTACTCAGTTTTTGAACAGCTGTGGTTGAACTGCTGCTTGTCTGTCATTTCACTAGTTTTCTCCTCCATACTGAGTTAATACAAACATCAGCTCTCATCTGTGGCTGAGACATGAGAGAACATCCCTGAAATGTAAATTTAATTTGAATTCTTAAGCAAAAATGCAGAGGCGCTTCCTCTGACTCAGCTCCTGCCTCCTTGCAGAAACTCCCTCTGTCATTGCTGTCACTGCTGCTGCGTGGGGCTGCTGAGAGATGAGACAGGTGTTAATTCTTTGCTAAGAGAGGGTGCCTTGTGTCTTGTAATAATCTATGGCTCTTTCCAGCCTGCTGTGGAGGAAAAGCTGCCCTTTGGCCAACGAGACTGGGGGATTATTGTTTTGTAGTCTCGTTGTTCTGGTTTTTTAATTATCCATTTGCTGACCTTCTTCTTCTTTGTAAATTTTGAGAGATAATTAAGGTCAGGGCAGCTAATGAGCTGAGTGTGCACTAATTGCACCCTCTCGATTTTTTTTGCATACATTTGCAGACACCTCAATCTCTTGGAGAGTCCTCGATGCTTGCTGTCTTAGTCAAGTCAGTGGAAGACCTTTACACCTCCTTTATTTACTCCAGGCAACCAGCAGAAATGAGGCAAGATGTCTCAGATCAGATAGTTTTTCCAGCAGGGCCCAACTTTAGGAAGCTGTGCATCCCACTGTTGGACTCCTGGTAGCAGTATTCATGCTGGGCCCCCTTGACAGCGTGAACAGATCCGTCAGTCAAAACTGGCTGACAGAAAGTTGAACAGTCTGTTACTGTGCTGCGAGTTTTGCAGCCCCTCATGGGTATCCTAAGGCTGGTGCTGCTGGAACAGATGGAAATGTTGGTGTTTCTGTGGGCTGGAGATACCACAATAATAAAGAGTTGGATGCAACATGTTGGGTTGACCTTTGTGCAGCAAAATGGATTTCTAATTGTTTAATGGCAACAAATTAATTGAGGGTTAGTTCTTTCATTGTTGGGGTTTGTTCTCTTTTCTAGACTTTCTGCTGCTTGCGTGCAAGAGCATTTGTTTCTCCACTCTAGTGTTCATTTCATACTGAGTCTCCCAGTCTCTCAACCATAAGGAGCTAAAGCATTTTGTAAACCCTGTGAGTTCCCCCTGTGTGTGTTTGTCTTCCATCTTCCAAATGATGGAAGAATTTACAGTACACATACAAGAGTTGATCGATTTAGAAGGTGGATTAAGTGACTTGCCAAAGGCAATGGCTGTTTGTACCTTGGAACTTTCTCTCTAGAGTTCCCTAGACAAAAACTACTGAATGCACATCTGATTTCCCACCTCTGGAGAAGTGGAGGTGGAGCAGCAGGAGAAGGAGAGGGGTCCTTGCATTATACCATGTCTGACTCATCAAATAGGTGTGCAATAGCAAGTCTTCTTTCCATGGCCTGGTGAGGTGCAGGCAAAAGGGGTTTCAGTCTGAACTGGAGCTCTTGGATTTGCCGGTGTAGGTTTGATCTTTCTTTTCTGTGTTCCTCTTTATGCAGATGAAGAAAATATGAAGACCAAGACCTTCCCAGGAGTCTCATGGTTGGCCTCTGTGATGCTCTGGGCTCTGTGACTAAGGGTCACCTCAGGAACTGTGTCCCCCTCCTGCCCTGCTCTCTGCAGGGTTGGCAGCTGCATGATTGGCCACTTCTCATGCCTACTTCCAGTGGCTGCCCAGCCTGACAAGGAAGGTGTGATAAGAGGGGAGAAGCTGGAGCTGCTGCCAAGGAAGGCTGTCTGGAGCAGCGCAGGCTCTCTGTATGATCATGCTGTCATGGTTTTTTATTTGTTTGTTTGTTTATTTGTTTTTTGGTTTTTTTTTTGTTGTTGTTGTTCAGAAGCATTTCATCTCTTGAAAAAACCTGGAGTGTGATGTCTCAGGTGTGCCCAGCATGTGGGATAAATGTTAGTTTTACTTTCAGGAAAATAGTTTGGTTTTGTTGTACCGGTGGTGTACTGAGTTACTGCTCTTTAATATAATGGTTCAGGAGAGCATCCAAGTGTCACATTGTGTTATGTATCCTTTAAGTTTAGGAGAGGGAAACTGGCTGCCCATTCCTCCCTCCTTCAGTGCATGAGCTGTTTTGACATCGTGTGGGGGTGTGGTTTTGGTTTTTAACACAGTGGCTGCTTTACACCTTGCTGTGAGGAGAGCCGAAGAAACCTCCTTCCCCAAGAAGATGCCAATGATGATTTGTTGGATGTCGTGTGTACAAACTGTCAGGAATCTCATGTTAAAGATATGGAATAAAATCTGTAAGGAATCCAGTGAGAGAGAGCCTGAAGCTTGACCATGTTTGTGTAGCTCCTTGCCTGAGGCAAGTGATCCTAATGGGTGTTAATGCAGAGAAAAGCTGTGGAAACAGAGGAGCCCTGGTTAGGAATGCTGGCATCCAGCTGCTTTTCTGGTACCTTGGGTGTTCCTCACATCTTCAGGGGCTTCAAGGGCCTTTCTGTGCCCACCTGCAACCATGGCAGAGGGGTCTTCTTCTGCAAACCACCAAAGAAAAGATGAATTATACTAGGAGTAATACTGGAATGGGCAAAAGCCCAGCATAGGATATTTGTGGATTGGACTCTTTAAAGCTCTCTTCCAACCCAAACTACTGTATTATTCTTTCACTTTTTTTAATTTCAGTATTTAAGGGTGGTTTGGGATGTGAAACAGCTAAAACCCAAAAATCTGTGGCTGGTTAGAAAGCAGCTGCTGGAAAAGCTAATGAAGGAGATGGAAGGAGAATTCTGAGGTGGGGGGGGGGGGGGGGGGGCTGTTGTCCAACCCTGTGACTTCTCTGGTGCCACATTTGGGTTGGGGCACTCGCTGCACTTTTTTGTCATCCATCACTGTAACAGAGCTGAGCTGCTCAGAGCTCACCCTCTGCTGCAGAACCCCCTTTTTGGTTTCAGGGAGGTGACAGCTGGGGCCGGGGTGAGGTGTCCTGAGGAGACCCCCAGATCTTTCCTGGCCCCCTGGGCTGCAGCAGGGGGCTGAACTTGGAAGAGCTGGCAGCGTGTACCTGCTGCTGCTGGGTCGCTGCTAGGTGGCAGCCGAGGCCAGTGCTCAGCAGCTCAGCTCCCTGCAGCCTCACACTCCTCTGGGGGCCTGGGAGGGCGAGAGAAGTGAGGGGATGAAGAATAACCTGCTCAATGTGCAGGTCCCCGTGCCCAGCAGGAGCTGCCTCTGTCCTGCTCCCTGCCTGGGCATGGAGCTGGAAGCTTTGGGGATGGGTGCCACTGCTGTTTCAGGACGTTGGGAATGGGGAGATGCTGTGGGGTCTGGAAGGTGCTGTGTGGATACCAGGAGCTTACATGTATGCAGAAAGGTAGCAGCAAATTTTTGGGAGGGAGGCAGCAAGTGTTGAACAGTATACCTGTGAACTGGGAACTCGCAAACCTTCCAGTTTGGGTATGGAGGGAGCATATTCCAGCACATCACTCTTTTTGCACCCTGGGTACCTGCTGAAGTACCCAGGTGTGGGTAAATGTGTGGGGCAGCTTTTGGGCCTTGCTAGTATTCCATGTACCTTTCCTCATGCTGAACTGATCAGGATTTCTTTTTCCTTTGCGATTTTGCCATTCACATGTTGTATGCAAGTGCTTGGTTAGTTTTCCATGCTCTTTCAATCAAGATAAAAGGTGAAGAACTAAACCTTAATCCTGAGCCTGGAACCCCCCAGCATCTGAGGGACAGAAAACCCACCTGGAGCTGCTCCCCTGCTCCAAGGTGATCTGAGCTGCTCTTCCCAGCATCTTCCTTCCCCGAGCAGTTGAGCTCACTTTCCTCATGCCCAGCAGGCCCCTGTTTGTACATTTGTTGCCTAAGGCAGTGGAAAAAACAGAAAGATGCCTCAGGGACTGGAAAGTGATGCTGTATTCATGTCCTTGCTCTTGAGCATTGCTGTGTGCCGGTGCCAGGTGCTGGGGAAGGAGGGGCAGCTGTGCCAGGCACTGGGATAAACCTTGTCAATTTTGGGGGAAGCCAGACCCAGAGATGTGTCTGATGGAAGGACAAGGGTGCTCTGCTCTGCAACAACCCTGCAGGTGTCATGTCCCTCCTGGAGAGATCTGGAGTTGCCCCCTCTCCTCCTTGTGGAGCATCTCCATGGGGCACTGGGGGGCCCAGTGTGGATGCCCCTCATCTCAAGGTGTGCATGTAAAGGGGTCCCACTCCTCCAAAGGAGCTTGGGGAGGAGCTGCTTTCCCCTCCCTTGCCCCTGGTTTCCCCCTTCCCCACAGCTGTGGGGCAGCTGTGCTGCCAGCAGAGGTGATAGACTCGGAGTCCCTGGGGAGAGTACCAAAATGTTTAGAGGAAATTAAAAATTGAAGGGCAACATAGCTCTGCAGCTCTCCCTAAAAGCCGGGGTTAAGCAAAACACCAGCAAGGTGTGTGCTCCAGGGATTCGCTAATGGACTCGGGGACGGGAGGGGTCTGGGGTCAGCCCTGGCAGGTGGATGGAGCTGGGGCGGGTGACTCTTCCCCCTGCTAGGCTGGTGGGAAGCAGGAAACCAGGTGTCCCTGTGGCTGGGGCCATGCCCGTGACAGCAGAGCCACACCTGGACCACCTCGAGAAAGACCCAGGTACCCCTGGCATGTGGGCGGGTCTGGGAAGGGTGAGGAGCGGTGCTCCGGGCAGGGATTTTGTTCTGGGGGGTGTGTTTATAGAAGAGTTTCTCCTGGCCGCAGCGGTAATCGGGTACTTTGAGTTTTAAACGGGATGTCGGGAAGGATTTGGCTGGCGAGGAGGATGGGAAGTGACAGCTCGCTTTGGATGAGCAGTGCCGCAGAGGTGGCCGAACAACTCCCTCCCGGCACTGCGGCCAGGCAGGAGCGGAGCTCGGGGCTCCCAAACCCTGCTCCGGGGACACGGCCGGTCCTGGGCTGGCCCTGCGGTGGTCGCTGTGTGCCTCTGCCATCTCAGCGAGGGTGACATTTTCCAGATCGATGCCTCAGCCCATCCCTCCCCACTCCTCTGCACTTTTGAGTCAAGCCATGCTTTGCAACGTGGGGTTCACTTGAGAAAATCATTTGGGCTTCAAAACCAAAATTGAGTGCTTCTGACCCTAAAAACGTTTGTGGGTTTATTTTTAGATTTTTTTTTCTTTTCTTTTCGTTTCTTTTTTTTTTTTTTGTTTTTTTTTTTTTTTTGTTTTTTTTTTTTTTTTTTTTTTTTTTTCTGAGATGGAAATTGAATCTTTTCCTTCTTTGGGAGGATAAAAGTCCATTCACCCCTGCATCAGATTGTTTCACTTGACCCACGAGTAAATGCTTTTCTTTCCTCTGACCTGGAAGGCTTGCTTTTTCTTTCCATTTGGCAAGAAAAAGGGAAAAGCCAAATCTTGGTACAGGTCACTGCAAAATAAGGTCTGAGCTGGAGCTTTTCAGCCTGAGCACTGTGCCAAGACCCATCAGCTCTTCCTGCTGATCCCAGGAGTGGCTCCTTTTTTCTTGCAGTAAAAAGTCCTGGGTTTGCCTTGCATTTTGCTGTGAGAAAATGACTGCCAGGCAGTAGAGCAGCCTCTGGCTGCTGGGCTTTGGATGAGCAGAGATGGAAAAAGCACTTGTGCCTTGCTGGCCTTTTGGAGGACATCTCTGGGATGGCTCATGCAGGCTGGCCACCACTGCATCTCTGCAAAGGCCCATTTGGGTGGCCCTGGGGGAAATGCCAAGATATTCCTACTGGCAGGAAGGAATGTGTGGGGCAGCAATTCTGCTGGAGCATCCCTCAGGTGGAAAATGGTGCTTTTTGCTTGAACCAGGGCTGTGCTCTGGGGTTTGGTGCTGGCTGCAAGGATCTGCCTCACAGAAACAGGGGCTGTGGGTGTCCTTCTGAGCACCCCTTGCATCCAGGTGAGTTCTCCCATCTTGCACCTAGCTGTTCAGGCGTCGTTTCCAGTGTCGATGGCACCACTCCAAGCACAGCATTCAAAGGAGAGGGAGAAAGGAGGGAGCTCCTTGTGGATGCTGCGGAATGCTTTGACCTCACAGGGAGCAAGAAGAAAGGGGGGAGATGGCATGGTCTGTTCTGCATCCAAAGTTTAGGACCAGTTGGAACTGGGACTGCTGCTGGTGAAACCCTTTCCTGGTGCTGCTGCAGTAGAGGAAGATTGGCTCCTTCCTACTGACAAGGAGTTGGCAGGGCAAGTGAAGAGGGCTTGGGATGGACGAGGCTCCCCCTGGCCCTTGCTGCCCTCACCCTTCCTGAGCAGGTTCCTCACCCCCTCTCTGCTGCCTGGAGGTTTCTTTTCTGATTCAGCTCTTCCAGGGCAGAAGCTGATTGCAGAGGGGTTGCGATCTCACTTGTGCTTTTAATCCCACTGCTGTCAAGCTCCATTAGGAGGTTTGGCATCATCTCACTACCTCTGGGGCCGGGCCGCCGTTTGCCCAGCCTGAAATGAGGACAAGTCTGGGCTACGCTGGAGCGAGCAGAGGCCGGGGAGCAGGGATGATTTAGGGGCCGCGGCTGCCCCCACTGCTCTCCCCAGCGCTTCCAGACATTGGGAGGTGTTGCAGGAAGTGTAAGAGCAGCTCGTTTTGCTGGCCTGGCCACGTTGGGAGTGGGACAGAGAGGAGCTGAGATGGCAGAGAGCCGCTCCTCAGGCACTGGAGGTGCTCGGAAACCTTTCGGCGCCGCAGGCTCAGCCCACGCTCTGCTCCAGCTGCATTTGGGTGACCCGGGGCCGAGCTCCCCCCGCTCCTGCCGCACACGTGTGGCCGCGGCCGGGCTGCGTGCGGAGCCGGGCATCTCTCCCCTGCTGCCGCATGCGGCTCCTCAGCCGGAGCCGGCGCAGGGGGCTGCGGGAAGGGAAGCCAACGGGGCAGAAACTGAGGCTGTGTCCTTCCCAGCCTCACAAATTGGCCAGCGCGGCTCAGTAGTGCAAGGGGAAAGTGGTGTCGCTCATCCCTGTCCTGGCCCATGAATAGCTCCCTGAATTTCCAGGCCCATGTGCTGCAGGGGTGCCGCCCTAGGACCAGCCTGGCTCATCATTGCTCTCCTGGGCTTGTTCATAGCACTTTTGAAGCTCTATCTGCCCATGTGCTTGCAGCTACCTGGAAAGGAGCTGACATATGACAAGAACATGAGGAAGGGCAGGGCAGGTGGGAATACAGAGAGCCAGAGCCCTGCAGGCTCCTGGGGGCTGTCTGTGTGGTCACTGGGGTAATGTCTCAATCTTCCCTGATCTCCCTCTCACCTATGCTGAAGGAGAGCAGAGCCAGGCTTGTCTGCCCACGGCCAGGAGCGGCCAGTGCCAGAGTTTGCACAGGCAGTGATGTCTTGATTATGGCTAGAGGTGACTTTGAAAGGCTCCTGTGCAGCCAGGAAGGTGGGAGAGGGCACTCCTCCCTAAAGAGGGGAGAAAACCTTCCAGTGGAGGTCTTAGCCCAGCCCTGTGCAGGGGCCAGGGGATGCTGATTTGGGTTGGGGTAGCACCACTGCACCCTTCGCTCTTTGCTGAAGGCTCCTGAAGCTTGCCAGTACACGAACCTGACTTCTTCCCTGCGGATTTGCCCCATGCTGCCCTGTCACATGGATGGCCTGTGGGTGATTCCTAGGAGGATGTTCCAACCAAACCACGGAGCTTGTGTTACCATGAGCCTGCAGAGGTGCTTGGCATATGTGTGGTAAGGTCACCCTTGGCTGCAAGTTGTTGATTTTCTGCTCTGTCTGTCCTTCCTACTCTGCTAAGAAACACCCAAACTCCTCCTTTGAGGCTGAGGTGGGCTTTTCCTTGTGCCTGCTGCTGACCCTGCTTGGAGCCACATGAGCCACAAATCCCTCTGGGCATGTTTTCCCTACCAGCCCAGTGCTGTGGCTGTGCCCACAGTGATCGATGGGCCTCTGCCAAGACAAGCAGTGCTGTGGCTTGGCAGGCACAGAGACCCCTCAGCAATCGATGCACCAAGGAAATCTCTGAGAGCCGACCAGCATCACCTCCCTGCAGCCCATCTCCCCTAACTGGGGGGGCACTGGAGCACGGTGAGACCTCCTTGCTGAGGGAGAGCTCACAGGTTGCTCACAGAGTGGGGCATTTCCTTCTTAGAGCCAGGAAAAGCAGTTCAGATCCATCGAATATTTATTTGTGAGTGGGCAAAAGGAAAGCTGTGTCTCATGCCAGGGCTGTATCCACTAGTGGTGGAAAGGGCATCAGCACTTTCCCCATGGGTTCTCTGTGTTGGCTGGGGAAAACCCTGCCTCCTCACATGTGCTGGGCAAGGAGGGTGAAAATCAACGGGATTTTTAATTCATCCAAGTTTGTACAGGCACCACCATTCTCTTAGCTGTCCCAATGGATACAACTGGTGGCTGTCCCTTCCTCCTTTTTTATCCCAAACCTGCCCTGACCCCATGTGAGGGAGCGTGTTCCTTTTGTGTGGCTCACTCTGTGTCTCCTGGGGAAGAAGAACCTGGAGGGATGTGTTTACTCAGCTCAGGGCAAACATCCCAGTTTTAGACTGAACAGTCCAAAATGTAATATGGGATATTTTCCCCACACCTGAACTCAAGGTAAGGTATAGTGCATCCTTAGCTCCTGGCAGGGTCTAGGAGCACACGGGTAAAGTACCACATAGACTAGCCAGATTTGCCCTCCACAGCTTTAAATCCTGTGCCTTGATCTCCCTGGACTTTCAACCTTCTTCCCATGTCCCTGGGATGGGGGAATGGGGGAAGCAGCTCTTGCTCCCAGGCTGATGCTTTCGGAGTGCGAGGGGTTAATACTACCCTGCTGCCTAATCACAGCCCAAAGCTGTAAACCTCTACCCCGGGGGAACACCACTGCAGCTCTGGATGTAAAATACTCAAGCCTGAGCTTTAATGATATTTATCTTTGGGAAGGAGAAAGCATAACTCTTGGCTAACGACATTAGCCAAGGCTCATTCTGTCTCTCCTCCAGCGCAGATGGATGGGCAGCCCCATGTGTCCCTGTGCACTGCCCTGGTCCTCGACACCCAGGCTGGAGTTCCTAGATAGTTGTAGTGATGGAGAAAGATCCTCTTTTGAGCAGTGCACTCTCCTTGACCAGCTCCTGGGGGAAAACAACCATCTGCCCTATTCAGTGTGTGTGCAGGTGCCACGGCACATCTCTCCCCAGCCCATTGGGATGGGAGGGTTCTCTGCAGCCCCCTAAACACATCAGATTTGGGGGGGAGTGCAGCTGCACAGAGATCTTCCTGTGACACTGGTGCCTGGCTATGTGTGATCCCTGGTTTGCAGGATGGGCACATCCCTCAGATAATGGATGTCAGGGCTGCTGGGCAGCTCCTGCTGAATATTCCCTGTGTGGCTGGGCTCGTTTTTCAGTGTTTGTGCCGGCAAAAGCAAACCCACCGAGGTGTACAATGACTAATGAATGCACATCTGGCATGGGAAATGTGCTGTGCAGGGGGAAGCTGTGCATTAGCTCCCCTGAGCTCTCCCCAGGGAGCAGGCAGGCTTGGAAGGCTGTGGCCATATGCTCCTGGATGGGGATGAGAGGGACGAAGGTCCAGTGAGGGGTGAGGGTATCACAGGATCGTGCTGAAACACTGTAACCTATGCATTGACTCACCCCCCAACCAGAGATACAGAAACGTGCTCTGGCTGGCTCCTGTGAACCTTTCCATGTGTTAATCCCCCATTTTCAGCCCAGAAGCTCTGATGTTGAATGCACAAGGCAACTAGAGAGGCTGAAACCTGTGAGGAGCAGGCTAGATGCAGGTGAGGACAGAATTTGGCACTGTCAGGCTTTTTCTGATTGATACAGCAGCCTTGGGCTCTGCTAAAATGAAAATAAAAGCAAGATCCAGCACAGAACGAAATAAATTCTTCTGCCAGCAGCTGCTCAGCTCCTGAGCATCCTCCAGAATCAGCGTTTTGGGCTGGTGGAAATGCTGGCCTGAACAGGGAGGAAATGATTGATGTGCTGGAGTGCAGGGAGATGAGGTGTACCAAGGCAAGGACACCCCTGAGCAGGGCTTTGCAGCAGGATTGGGGCTCTGTGCACACACCTGGCCATCTTGTGGGGTTTGCATGTGCAGATATCGTGGAAGAAGCGCCTAAACTAAGGAGTCACTGAGTTATTTACCTGGATGTTCATTCTCATGAAAAAGGGTGTGAAGTATCATTATGGAAAGAGAAGTCGGGGGGCTTAGATTATTTTACAACAGAGAAAAACTGTAAAGGAACGAAAAGTATTATATGTGGGTTTTTTTTTTTTTTTTTTTTTTTTTAAACCAGTCAGTACAATCCTTTCCAGCATGGGAAAGATGGGATTTTATAAAACCCACAAGAACTTCCCGTGCTGATACTGGACTAGCTGCAACATTTACATGATTTCAAGTCAATTATACGTGTGGGTACTGCAACATCTGAGGGTGGGTTGTTCTGCAGAGGGTGAGAGTCTGGCAGGCTCATGATCCATCTACTGCCAGGGTACCTGTGTTCCTGGGGCCTGGGCATGCTGAACTGTTTGTGGTGTCCTGGCAGCAGCTGATCCCGACATGCCAACAAGGCAGGCTGCTTTGCAGGTGCTTTGTGTTGCGCTTGCCCCAAAACAAACTGAAAGAAGACCTTGACAAGTATTTTGTATCAAACCGCTGCTTGATCTACCAGTAGTGCTAACCTCAAACACTCTGAACATGCCAGCTGAGCCTCCCAAACCGTGTGTTTTATTTAAAACCACATCGACTGAAAACAAAAACTTTGGCTTTCATTTTCTTCCCTGTTGTGGAGCATCTGGCACTCCTGTTTCTGAGCTTTTCCCAGCCACCACAAAGTGGGGAACCCCACCTTCTCTGTTCTGTTTGGTCACCCATGCATTGCCTAAAAAAATAATGAAACAACAATAGGAAAGACAGCTTGAGGGGGAAAAAAATGAGACCAGCACTGGAATCAGATGAGCTGATAACCTGCTCGCTGGAGCGATGCTGTTTCACATTTGCTTTGTTGTGGTCTCCTGCAGGGCCTGCCTGCTTTGGGCCAGAGCCATGGGGCTGATGGAGGAGCATCATCTGGATCTGGGCAATCTCAGCTCCATGTAAGCCAAGTGACTCCTTAATCTCAAAGAAACTCTTTTTCCATGTCCGTCCATGGAAACGGCGAAATGTCAGTTCCTCAATTAGCTGTAATAATGCCTCCCATGGCCTTGGCAGCGCTTGCTGGGGGGAGAAGTGGCTCTCTCTGCATCCTGGGCTGTCATCACCTCCTCGCAGCCTGCCCAGAGCAGCCCAGGAAATGACTTTGTCACTTTTCCTGACCTCCTCCTCTGTGCCTGCCTGGCTGTCTCTAATTCCCATCCCTCCAGCAGCTCTGAAGCCCAGCTGACGGGAAAGCACATCTCTACCGCCCTGTGCAGAAATACTCCGTGTGCTCGCTCCTCTCGCCCAGTGCTTCTCTGTATTTGCCAGTCCTCTGATGTGCTGGAGTGGATGATGTGGATTCCCCTACGGGCAGGGGAAGAGGGAGGCTGTCCCTGGCCGGGCAGAGTGCAGGTGTTGGTGTGTGCCACGCAGCCCTTCATCCCACAGCAGCCCTTCATTCCACAGCCCGCAGGCGCTTGAATCCTGCAGCACAGAGGGTAAGTGCTGTGGCAGGACTCACTTATCTCTCCTTTGCATTTCATAATTCATCCTGCCCTTTTGCTGAAGGCGCAGAGCCGTTTGCATCCAAACGAGCGTTCACTTCCTCCCGGCTTGGCTCTGCTGCTGGACCCGGGGAGGAATCAGCAGGTCGGGCTTCTGGCACAGGCAGCCAGCAGCTGCAAGCGCTGGGCTGGAAGAACAGGGAGAGCGATCCGTGCCCAACGGGATGCCCTGATGGATGGCAAGGTGACGGAGGAGAAGGTGAGTGGTGTTTTCTGCACAGCTTTATAGCTTACTCTGCAGGGAGAAAAAGTATCCGTGGTGTCTTGTCCTTAGAAACTGAAGCACAGGAGAGTTTGCCTGCCTTGCTGTAGCAGAGGTTCTGCATTGATCCCACCAAGCTGCGCTGCCTTGCCATGGCTTTTGTGCCCTGTTGAGACCAAAATCAGAGAGAAGCAGGCAAACACATGTTCTCCTGGCACAGTAATCCTCACACTCGCAGCAGTCAGCTTCTGGTGCAAGGCACAAGATTCAATTATCTTTATCGTAGCTCCCAGCAGCGAGCAGCTCTCTGCTTCCAAAGGCAATGCCAACTGCAAGCTGTACCTTCTCCACCTTAAGCTCTTGCTTTGGAGCTTCAAAGCTTCCCAGCAGCTGGAAACTCTTCCTGGGGACAATACCTTTTATGCGTGTGTGGCTGCCCAGTGCCAGCATGGGCTTGGGGCACACAGCAAAGGGCTGAGCTTGCAGCAAAGCCAGCAGTGGCTCCGGCCTCACACTGGGGAGCCAGTATCTGCTAAGGGAGATGTGTTCTACAGGGAGTCATGGAGGGGGGGTCGTTCTGTCTGAGAAATGGTGGACAGGCTCAGCATCCCCACCCCTGGGCCTGGCTCATCCCTGTGCGAGTGGTGTGTGATGGGTTTTTGTCCTGGCTGTTTGCAGAGGCAGAGGAGTACGAGTAGTTGGGACATGGTGAATGGATCAAGCCAGAGCCTCAGGACACCCAGCAAATAGCCACAGCAGTGCTAACCTCAGGAGACACTGTTAGCGATGAGGGTGCTCGGGGGACTGCAAGAGTGGCTTTGGGGTGCTTGGGCTGCTGCAGGACCTGGGCACGGGGATGTTGCAGGTTTGACATAGGGTGATGTAGGGCTTGTCTTTGCGGGTAGCCTGAAGGTACCCAAGAGTTCAGGGGTGATGCCAGCGTGTGTTCCCCCGGGAGAGGATTAGGCTTTGTGTGTGTTGAGTGGGTGTCCCCCCTCTTTCCCCTACCCGTGGGGCCGGGGGGCGGTGCTGGGGGCGGCAGCTCCGGCCCCGGCAAACTCCTCCCCCGCGGCCGGACCCGCCTGGGCGCTCCCGCTCCACCGCTCCGGTGATTACCCTTCTTCCTATTATTTATTATTCCCGCTGTTATTGCTCTTGCCCTCCTCCTCTTCCTCCGGCCCTCCCCCGCGGTCCCGGCCCGTCCCCGCCCCAGCCGCCGCCGCCGCCGCGCTCCGGACCCGCCGCCGCCCGCTCCTGCCCGGCCCGGGCGCCCAGGTAGGGCTCGGGCACCCCGCCGCCCTCCTCCCCCGCTCCGCGGCTCTCTGGGTGTATCGGGGCCAGGGAAAGGCTCTGGCAGGGATTGGGGCTGCGATGGGAAGGGGAAAACCCGAGGGATGTTCGAGTGATGGGGCCGCCTAGCACAACGGGCTGGGATGCTCGGGTGGGATGTTCCCAGCATCATCCTGCTCCCTGCATCCCGGGGCTGCGTAGAGTCCCTGCACCACAGCTTCGTCTGGGCGAAGCTCCGGGGTTGTGGTGCCCTACAAGATCCTGACTCATTTTCTCAGGGTTGTGTGGTCCGACTTTGTGCCGTGCTGGATTTGTTCAGTCCGTGAACTCTGATGGCAACTCCGGTGGGTAGGACAGAGTTTTGCCGTCTCTAAACCTACTTCTTTGCAACCACTCGAAGTTTTGGAAGTCCCAAGCCAGGGGCTTAGCCTTCTGCTCCCTCTCCTGGGGCCCAAAGCTTTGCCATTCATCAAGGACATGTCAGCCCATCGAATCCCCAAGCTCACCATCAAACCTCTCCACAGAAATGGTGGCTGCCTTTGCTGAAGTGGAGGAAATCAAATCCTTTTGTTTATTCCGAAGGATCTCTGTTTTATCTCTCACTGGGCTGCAGTAATTAAAGGAGACCTGTGCCTGAGCTATTTGCCTGCCTTTTGTTTTCTCTTAAGGTTATCCTGGAGGATTTTATTCCCTCCAAAAGGGCATGGGGAAACATTTAGTGTTTTCAGCTGTATTTTATTTGTGTACTATTGATTGTCTCTCCAGCAGAAAGATTTTCTAAGGGGTGTTGGAATATTCCACCCAAACCGAGGCTTGTGTTTCTGGGGCTGTTTTTTTTCCCCTTCCTCAGCTTTGCCCCTTGCTTGCCTAAGCCTCAGAATTCCCTGTGATTTTGTTTGAGGGATTCTGTGTGTACTGGGGGCTGCTGGTTGGCATTCAGCATTGTTCCTGCAGGATCCAAAGGGTTCTAACCTGGGCTTTGCCAGGGATTGGGAGAAAAGGCTTTTCCTAGGAAAGACTTTTTCACCTGTTGAAAATCCAAGAGGAGAGAGCATCAATAGACTGCCATTCTCGATGTGATGGTGAACATCAGATCAGTGAGTCTGATCTTATTCCAGCGTCATCTCTACCGAGATGTGAAGTCCTTGTCCATCACTTTCCAAAGTGCTGGATTTCAGCCTGGCCACAGGCCTGAGGACAGGCAGCTCCAGAGACCCACTTAGGAGAGGCAGCCAAGCCCTGCACTGCTCCAGCCCAAAAGACCCTTTGCAGGGTGGAAATCAGGTGTGAAGGATTTTCCACTTGGCAAACCCTCCTCTGTGGAAAAGTGCAGAGCATCCTCCAACCATTTTGCATGAGGCATTTTGGGTGCATGGACTGACAGGAGAACTGGGCAGCTGCATGTGTCTGCTGGGAAAAGTTAGGATGGAGCATTGAGCTGCTCCCAGCTGGTGCAGGATCATCCAGCTTAGCCATGGGCACAAACAGGAACACAAGATATGCTCCTATTTCTGGGAGCTGCTTTGTGGTCATGCCTCAAATCTGATAGCCCCCTGGGCACGTGGCAGAGAGAAATAAGGTCAGGCTGTGGTGTTCCCTTTGTTCCCTCCCTGGCTGCCTCCACTTTCTCCCTCTCCATCCTCCATCCCTGCTGCCCCCTATCCCTCCTGGCATCTCTGCCCTCCTAACCTTCCCTGTCGCTGCTTTCCCACCAGGATGAAATATTTATCGTGGCTCTGTTACCCTTGTTTTCTTGAAAGGGAGTTTCACACTTCATTTGCAGGAGACACTAAGAGGCTTCACGTCGGGTTTTCCTTCTCACTGGGTGCGTGTGGGGGTCAGTGTGTGCGTGACCACCCGGGCCGGCCCCGCTCCTGCCTGATGGGGCTGAGTGAGGTGGAGCATCCTGAGTGATGGATGAGTCTGTGGCCCTGCTGTGTGATAAATCAACCAGAAAAAGAAAAATCCTGGTCTGAAATCCAGCAGAGTTTAGCTCTGCAGGGCCAGCCCACCCGTGGCCGGTTGCATTATGCTTCCTTGCTCTGGCTGGGATGCAGTGGGTGAAAGGAGTGGGAGTAGTCCTGTAAATCATCTGCAGGGGAGCTTTTCCCATAGCTTTATGGAAAAGTCAGTCCTGAACCTGATCCTGGAATGACTCCACTTGGCTTTATCACAAGCAGTGGGGTTTGGGTCAGGTGCTGTGCCCCGTGTTAGATCCCAGACCAATGCGTGGCTCCAGCTTTCCCTGGTGTGTGCAGCTATGAGGCTGTGGTCCAGGATCCCGATGGATGGACAGTCTCTGACAGATAGATTCCTGTTGGCTTGGAAAGCAGAGCTGTGGCTGGCTGACCATGTCCATTCCATGGAGTGTCTGTTTCCAGGTGGGCTGTCCTCCCACAGCACACCGTTGGCATTGTTGTGGGTACTGTGGGTGTCTGAGCTGCAGAGCAGGAAAGGGGAATTGTGGCTTTCCCATCCCTGCATAGGGCAGCTTTCCAGGAGGAGAGAACCTCAGGTCGATATCATTGGATTCACTCTGGTGAGAAAGCAGGAGTGGCTTCCCAGCATGTCCTGAAAATGGGGATCTCTGGAAGTTAGAGTGGCTGTAAGCTGTTCCCAATGGGTGGTGTGGCTGTCACTGGGTCTGCATCCCACTGGGAAGGATGAGGTATGTGGGCTCCTTATGGGCGGTGTCAGTGGCAAGGGTTTCCCTGGATGGCCAGTGGTGGGGTTTGGGCTGGTTCCCCTCCAGGCTGGCTGGTTTTTAGCACGGCCACTTAGCAGTGCCCTCAGGATGGGAGGAGCAGCTCATCCCTGTGTCATATCCAGCTCTCTGCCTGGGTGACCTGTGCTGGCTCCCATGCAAATCCCACCCTGCTTCTGCTATGGGGTCCTTGGAAGCTCAGGAGGAAGTCACAAACACTTGTGTTCTCAAGGCTAGGAAATGGTCACCCAGAGGCCCTGGAGATAGGCATCCAAGCTCTGGGCAAATCATGTCTCCTCCCTGGAGCTCAGGGATGAGCAGCTGGTGGCAGCTGCCTCATCAGGGAGACAGAGGCAAATGAAGAGAAGATCAGAGAGTTTTCTGGGTTGTTTTTGGATCCCGATCACAAAGCCACACTTCCAGAGCCAGCAGCTGGCCCTGATGTCTGGCCCCACCAAAAAGAGACAGTCTGTCTGCCTTGTGCTTTGGGGGAGGCTCCGAGAGCCCTCCTGACTGTAGTACTGGTGCACGTGGGAGGCTCCTCTCTCTGTATTGCTGCCTGAATGCAATTAGACTTTAATGAGTCATTAAAATAAATCTCTGTTTCTACTCCAAGCGAACATGCCGGGGGGATGCTGGCAGTCAGAGCAGCAGGTCTTGCATCATGCTGAGGAAGAGTCTGCCTTTCCTCGTGCCCTCCTCCCCAGGGCTGGCACCCTCCATCTCCCTTTTCCATAGAAAAATGACATCTCCCAAGCACTGTGCAGATTAACAGCTACTGTGAGGGTGGGATTAAACTATAACCAGCCCTAGAATTGGGTTTTTCGTTGGAGGAGCTGTGATCTAGGTGGGTTGTCTGTTCCCTGGTGCCAAAGGGCACCTGGCCAGCTGGAAGTGGGCAGAGATGTACCTGGTTTGTTAGAGATGGTGATGGCCATGTCCTGTTTAACCCTTGCCTGGATCTGGTAGGTAGCTGGCCTACCAGAGAGAGATCTCAGCTGGCCCCATGGCTGGATGAAGATGAATACGAGGCAAGCAGCAAAATGTGAAAGGGAAAGTGCAATGAATCACTGATAGGCATCCATATAGTTTTCCTAACTGTAATGTAAATGGGATTTAAAGACCTCCTGAGCCAAGAAGGGTGGTGGTGGCCCCTCACACTATGGGCAGACACACAAGGCTCATCTCCCTTCATTTCTCTTAACTGGTAAACAGTGCAATTACCCCTAATGATGTCTATGCTAATTGAATCCCTCCACAGTGGCTGTCTAGCAAGAACACATGGAGGGAGGAGGGCAGATGCTGGCAGAACACAGGGGGACATCCCCTGTGTGTCCCTGAGGAGCAGCACCCTTCAAACAGCTGTCACTGTTTCAGCCACCAGTTCCCAGGCTGCGGGAGGGCGTGGGTTAAACCCACGGGGTGAGACAGAGAATTCATTTTGTGTTTTATTTTAGCAAAACACATAAATTGGGTGACGCCGCAGCACAAGGGATCCGCCCCAGTGTGCCGTGCCAGGGGGACTGCAGCTGATGGGATTACAGAGGCTCCAGCCTCATCCAGAGCTCTTCCCCTGGGCTTTGCTTTTGGGAGCAGAGCTTGCTGCTACACGGAAAGGTTTTGCACTAGTTGTGTTTCCTGTGTCAGGCTGGGAGGAGCTGGGATAGGGCAGCAAGGACAGATCTGTGTGGGCACTGAGAAACTGGGGAAGGAATTTTCATGGGAATGGTGAAAATGGGGTGGAAAGGGTGAGATGGCATCGATGTCCAGGGCAAGAAGGGAGATGATGAAGTGATGCCTTGGAGGAGAAGCTGTCCTGGGGGTTGTTTCACAGAAAGCCGCTGAGAAACTGGCTTAAAAACCTTTGGAGGGAAAAAAATCATTGGAGGGAAACTCACTGCTCTGCTTAGTTGGATCTTCTTGGGGCTGCTCTATGGAGTTTCTCTAAACAACGCTTCTGGGATTGATCCTCCTGTTCCACTCCGTGCCTGGGATGAAGATGCATTCAGTGTCACTCCATCCTGGTGGAATTAGTCCCACTGGAGAGCAGAGCATGCACCTTCCTGTGGGGGAGGAACAAGAAAATGAAACCAGGGAGAAGACTGTATATCCACAGAGTGTGTTTGCAGCCCCCAGGGAATGGAGGGATTCAGCTGAGGTCTTCGTGTCCTTGCCCTGAGGGGAAGAGCCTACTGGTGGGAGAAGTTGAAGGTTTCATCTTGAAGCAATGAGAATGCTGGAGAGACCTGCCCAGGACTGGGAATGAACAGTGAAGCATCCTTGACAGGAGGATTGGCTCCATCACACTGCTGGGGAGAGTCTGGGCCGAGTGCTGGGAATGCTGGCTGATGCTGGGGAGTACCTGTGCTGTGCTGGTGCCATGCCACGGGGTTAAATCAGTCTTGAGATACCCACAGCAGTGCAATATGCAAACACCAAGGGTGGAATCAGGGTGGAAGCAAATATCCTTTCCTGCTCGTTTCCAATCTCACAAGGACCCATGTCTTTTGCTGGCTGTTGTAAGCACCCAGAGGTGCTTACAGGGGCAATATGGGCTGCAAATAAGATCCAGGTCTGTATCCTCCAAGGATCCACAGTACAGCAGGATCCAGCCTGAGTTCTGGCTCTCCTCAGGCCGTGGCCATGGGCAAGGTCCCAAGCCTTTAGCACACGGGTGTGGGAAAAATCTCCAGCTTTTTGGCAAGTGTCAGTCTCACCTGGGACACACCCAGCGTCCTGGCTTGCTCCACTCCCGGCTGCTGCAGCTGCTCCTCGTGGGGATGTGTGGCTGCTGGCAGTGACAGTGTCTGCAGCGGGGATGTTGGCCAGGTGCTGCCTGGCTCCGGAGCATCCGTGGGGATCTGACGTGCAGGATAATCTCAAAAGCCTTTCTCTGTGTGACTTGGCCTCATGCCGCCGGTTTTGTCCCTGGTTATTTTGGGAGCACGGTGGAGCAGCTCCCCGGCACGCGTTCCTGGCCTTGGCCACCCGGGGCTTTTGCCAGGAGCTGCCCCGGGAAGAGCCCTGGGCACAGCGGCGGGAGATGAGCCATGTGGGTCGGGCCGAGGATATTCCCATCCCGCATCCCGCTGTGGGCTGCCCACGTCTGACACCTTCCCTGTGTCTGGGGCAGCTCACCACCCTTCCCGGGACTGCATCCCCCCGAGCTGGGCTGACTGGGAGGCGGCTGAGCAAACAGCGGGTAGGAAACGTGGGGGGAGGATGAGGAGGGAGCTGCCATTCTCCCGCCCTGCAATGAGGAGGAGCTGCAAATGAGGCTGTAACTATATAGAGACTTGCCTTGATCCAGGTGTAGCCCTGGCTGAGCCCGCAGGGTTTGGGGCGTGTTTTTGGGGACAGGGTGGGATGATAGTCCCTTCTGTGTTCCTCCGTCGTATCCGTGGCTGCGGTTAATCCATGCAGGCAGGCGAGACGGGATCTGAATAGTCGCTTAAGGAGATAAAGGGCAGATGAGATGCCCAAGTAACGAGATACCAGGATAATCCGTGCCTGAGACGTCCCAGCCTGCAAAGCTGCCCTTCCTCCAGAAGTCTGCGAAGTGCTGGGAGGTCTTCCAGGGAGAGGAATGCGGATGCGCCAGGGCTTCACACACCTGGACAAAGATCGGAGGGGGATGCTTGGTCCTTTGTGGCTGTAAAGACAAAGTGCTGTTGGCAGGAAAATTCTCCTGGGCTCCCACAGGACAGGACGAGGCAGGTGTGGGAGGCAGTGAACCTGGGTGGGTGAGAACGTGGTTTTTGGCGGAATTTGATGGCCAGGAGAAGGCATCTCCTGGGCTCAGGCGGGTCAGGAGCAGGGTTACAGCAGGAGTGCAGCCCTTCATGCCCACCCAGGAGCTGGAGTCTGGCTGGCAGCTTCTACTATTGAAGGCATTTGGTTGGTTGGTTGTTTTTTTGTGGGGGTGTTTTGGGGTTTTTTGTTTGTTTGTTTGTTGGGTTTTTTTGATTGTGATTAATATCTCGCCTTTTCCACAAAGCTTTTGCAAGAAAAGAGTTGGTTTCACGTCCTTGTTGGTACTTTGTTTTTCCCATCCCTTGGCTGGAATCAGGCAGGATTTGTGGGGAGCCTTGGGGAGCTGGTTCCAGGTGGTGGAGGGAAAGCAAGGGCAGACTTGCAGCAGGGCACAGAATTTTTGGTTTTGGTGACTGACTGAGTCACTGGAGCCTCAGCTGTGGGACAGTGTGACCTCTGTGACCTGGCTGCCCTTGTGGTAGCCAGGAGCAGGGTGCTGAATGCGGCAAAACTGCTGGGAAAACTCCACGTGGCTCAAGGCATGAAAGGCATCACAGCAGGAAAAAGCCTCGGGGAGGAAATGGGTCACAGGAAACACCCTTTCTGCTGGGAAAAATCTTACTTGGAGTTCTCTGCAGCAAGCAGAAATAGAAGTTTTTCCAACTACTGCTGTGATTTCTGTCTGGAGACAGGTCCAGGCTCCAGTATAACTCCAGCAGCAGGTTCAGCTGATTTGGCTTCACAGTGACCATGGGGTTTTGCACCTGGGCAGGAAGCCTGGGGCCGAGCACTGGCACGAGAGGGAGGCTACTGGGGGGGCTGCCAGTTGCATCCCACGCTGCCATTTCTCTGGCACTAGCTAATTTGTGTGGTTGGATCTCCTTGGCTCTGCTCCCCCGTGGCTTGGTTTGTCCCCTCATGCTTTGCAGCACAGAGCAGCTGACATGCAGGGAATTTGGGGGACCCCAGCCTTGCCTGAGCACCCATCCTGCCCCATGGCTGGGGGTTTGCAGCAGAGGGTTGATCCCCCTGAATCTCGCCGGACTGGATTTGTGTGGGGCAGGCCACAGCTGCCTGGGAGCTGCCCTGTTGTTTGCTGCCATAATCTGTTTTGAAAAGGCAGCCCCTGATGCTGGTTTTTTCCAATTAGGCCCTGGGAGATGACTCTGGTGAGGCAGCGGCCGGGCTAATTTACCAGGCAGACGTTTCATTGAATTATCCCATGAGCTGCAGAGCAAATCCAGGAGAGCAGAGCCTGAATAGGGGCAGGACTCGTGGCAAGGTTGGGCATGATGCTCTTGGTGTATGACCATGCCCTGCCCCAGCCTAAACCTGTTCCTGAGCTCTGGGGTGAGTGTTTGACCACTGTTGGGTGGCAGGGATAAGCTTGAGGCTGCAGGGACACCCAGGGTGAGTAAGGATGGGAGTGTCTTAGCTGGGCTGGGAGTGCTGATGGCTGGCAAAAACCTCCCCATGGACTCACAAACCGTGCAAATCTGCTATGGACGTCACATCACTGAAGGAGAAATAAATATAGAAGCCTGAGATGCCACTCGTTCCCAGAGTCACTCTTCAGGCTGTAACTTTGTGCTGTGAGGCAACATCAATTAAAGAAAATTTATAAATCCTGATTTTATTCAAATTATTTGTGTGCCAGAGGGTCCCCATGCCGCCCTTGGGTTGTTGCCTCTCCTGAGCCACCCGGGAGCAGGTGAGCAGCGAGTGCCAAGGCATCTGCTCAATCTGAGATATTTAAATAAATATTTAAACAACTCTCCACTCCCTTTTTAGGCCAGAAGGAGAAATGGGACTGTGCCTTGGGCAACTGGATTTGTGCATCCCCCTGGCTTGCCTCTGTGTCCTGTCCTGCTCCAGGAGAGCTCAGCCCACAGTGCAGCCCAGGCTTTTACAGGATCCATAAAAATGTATGGCCTTTTGTAGGGATGGAGTGGTGAGGCTGTGTGGAGCTGAGCCAGTGGAGCCCAAAATGCTCCTTTCCCAACAGGCTGGGATGTGTTTGGGAAGGGTGGATGGAAAATGAGTATGGGCAGTTCCTGGTGTCAGAGATGTGAAAAGACTGCTCTAGTTGTCGTGCCCCTTTCTGGACATATTTCGTCTGCAATTCCCAAAACCCCAGTTACTCCTGAGACTGTGGCTTTTGCTCCTTCCCTGGGAGGCGTCACATTCCCTTCATCATCCATGCACCAGAGACCTGTGGGTTAGAGAAAGCTATTTTATAGGAACAAACTTGGTAGAAAATTAACTTATGGGCTGCTGGTGGGCTGGGTTTGGGGAAGGGGAGAAGGGCAAGAACTTCCTCCTCTTGAAAAACACCCCCTCCAAAGAGAAGAGGAAAGGCAGAGCTTCTCTTGTGCTTAATTTTCATTTTTGCCTTTGCTTAACATTCACTCTTTTAATAAGGAAGAGCTCAGTTCCTGAGCAATGCCAGTGAAATGCTGATCCCAGCATTCCCAGAAATGGGAATACCAGAGATGGGGCATGCGGAAGTTCAGCCGTCTCCTCAAACACTCAGGTCTCAGAGGTGACCAAAGGATCCCCAAGGCTAGTCCCTCCTTGCCCAGGGTCAATCTCCAGGGCTGCCTGCTCACTCCAGTCCTCAGGCTAATTGGATGCTGCTCTCTGAGCTCTAAATCAAATCACAGCTCCCATGAAATGAAGTTTTCTGGATGTGAACAGCTGCCTGCATCATCCATCACCGCCCAGCTTGCAGCATGTCTCTCTTGGGGTCATCAAAGGTCAGCGTTTGCCACTTTCAGCCACCCACTGTCACCTTTTCCCTGTTAAGGAAGACACCTGGGGAGGTGACAACCACACCAAAGGCTCCCGGACTGTCCCCTCACACTCCTGACAGTGGTTCAGGATACAGTTTGGTAACAGGGAGCAGGAGCTGAGTGTATTGGTCTCTATTATTAGCTCTGTGCTGGGTCTCCTGATGGATGGAGATATTAGCTGGGTTATGGACATATTGATTTCTTTGGGGTTTTTTTTCCTTTGTTTCGTGTGTGAGAGCAGCTCAAGGAGGAAATCCAACGCGTGCCCGCCTTTTGGCTTCTTACAGGAACTTCCCACGAGCTGAAAATCAATTTGTGGCAGGCAGGGTGTGCAAACCACCACAGCAGAGCGAGGAGGGTGGGTGATTTTGGGGGAGGAAGGTTCCACACTGTGCCTGCTGGGACGTGCAGCAGAGAGGGGCCAGGGCAGGGTTGGGAAGGTCTCGCCTGGAAGCTGCCACCTCTCTCTCCGTTAATTAGGGCCGCGTGGTGAGTGGGTAATTAGATCTCCTCAGCTGCAACGGGCTGGCACTTGGGCCCTATCAATTATCCCTGCTCTGGACGAGGCACAGAGGGACACGGAGGCCAATAATGAAATGTGGCTGCGCTGGGCATCGCCGGGGGGACGAGGGGTGATGGGGCAATGGCTGCACCCACTTCTTGCTACAAGCCCTCAGTTTTGGTGAAATGGCAAGTTTGGGGCACGGGATCATCCTTTCCTTGCAATTTGCTTTACCCACCTTTGCAGCACCCGCCTTTCCTGACAGTCTCCCTAAAATAAAGCAATTTATTTAGCCTCACTGCAGTGACAGAGGTGGCATTGGTGGGGATGGGGACACTTGGCAGCCCCTTTGGAAAGGGTGATGAGCTGACGGTGGAGTTTTCCCCTTTTTCTCCCTCCCAGGGCCGCTGAGTCTCTCTGTGGCCATGTGGTGCTGCCTGTCCCCACCGTCCAGCCCAGGGCCAGCGTGACTGTGACATCCTGCCTGTCCTTTTCTGGGTAAGTGTCCGTGGGGTGGGAGGGGGATGCTGGGGCTCACCCGTCCTGGAGGGGATGGAGGAGAGATTTTCTTTCCCGGCGGCACCTAAAACATCAGCGTGACGATGCATCCGCCTTCCTGGTAATAAATTTTAAAGTGGAAAAGGCCAAGTGCTGACTAAGCCAGGCCTGCACCCTGTTCCTGTAGAGCATTGCTCCCAGCTTGGGAGCAATTTCCAAGCGAATTTTCCTCCTTTCCCTGCTTCAAATTAAAGAAAATAGCACGGGGGTGAAGCAGGGCTTCCCACAGATCTCAAATCAAGGCAAATTCTTGGAAAATGGGGAAAGGCAGGCAGGTGCAAGGGGTGCTGTCAGGCCATGTCTAACCTCTCCCTCCACTTGTTCCAGGTCCAACGCCTCCGTCACTGAACGTGAGTATCCCCAGGTGCTGTGGTGTGGGATGGGGGCAGGGGCTGCTCAGCCTTGTAAGAGCCTGATGAGCAGCCAGGGTGCAATTTGTGGGATCAGAGTGTTGTGGAGTTCAGAGACTCCTTGTTGGCTTTGCCTGGTCAAAACCCAGGTTTGTTTCTGCATTTTGAAGCAGAAACTGGATTTTCTGGCAGGAGGGTGGAAATCATCCCCTTTTGGCTCAGTAAGGGCGAGGTTTTGCCAGTGGGCTGTGGTGTGTTTGACAAAGACCCCAAGCCAGAACAGCAATAACAGTGAGGGGATGCGATGCAGCATTTCAGGTGTCCTCTCACTAAGAGGAGGAAGAGGAGAATGTTGGATGATACCTTTCCAGCAGGGGAGACGGGAATGAGGATATTTTGGGATGGCTTGTGGGCATCACATCCGTGATGTGATGACAAGACCAGGGAAGGCGAGTTTTGTGTCCCTGCCTTCCAGAGTTTGATGGAGAATCGGTCGGATGACAGCGGGAACTGTTGTTATCACCGGGGGAATCCTAGCGACGGTGATCCTACTGTGCATCATTGCTGTGCTCTGCTACTGTAGGCTACAGGTGAGTGTCCTCCACCTTGCCACTCCCACCTTGCACTGGAACGGGCTCCCCAGGGCAGTGGTCACAGCTCCCAGAGCTTAAGAAGTGCTTGGACAATGCTCTCAGGCACATGGTGTGATTTTTGGGCTGTCCTGTGCAGGGCCAGGAGTTGGACTTGATCCTTCCAACTCATGATATTTTATGATTCTGTGCTCCTCAGGCCAAGGTGCTGCTGCAGGAAGGGTCTGGATGGGCTTTTTTTGGTTTTGTTTTTGTTTTTTTTTTTTTGTCTGTGATGGCAGGGAGGTGAAAGCTCCCATTCCCCCGGGTGCTGCAGTTATGTCCTTCCCTCCCCTAGGTGTGGGGGGTACTGCCCTGAGGCTTTTGAGGCTCTGCAGCACTTGCTAATTGAGATGCAGGCTTGGCTGGGTTTGCAACCACCCAGGTGGAGATTTTTATATAATTTTTTTTCCCCTTGTAAATTAACCGAGGAGGCTTTCAACAACGGCTAGCTACAACCTCCTGCTCTTTAAAAGTTAATGTGAAGTCTGGGCCATGCAGCAGTGCCCGTGTGATGGAAAGCACAGCACTTACTTGGAGCAGTTTCCAGCTGGCAGGATGAAATACCGGCAGGGTGAAATTCCCATTGCAAACCTCACAGGGGGATGAGGGTGAATTCCCCAGCAGGTGCCTCCTGCAGCTCCAGGTTTGGTCTTCTCAGGACCCAGGAATGATGGGGCTGATCGGCAAGAGGCCCCGGAGGGTTTCTGTGGCAGGGGGATGAAGGGGAGTGAGGATATGGCAGGGCCGCCCCGCCGGCTGCTCCGCTTCCCCTCACACAACCCCTTCCCTTCCCTGCAGTACTACTGCTGTAAGAAAAATGACTCCGCTGAGGAAGAGGAGGAGGAGGAGGAGGAGGAGGAAGAGGAAGAGCCCGACCTGCCCGCGCACTCGCACCTCGTCATGTGCAACGCGTGCAGCTCCCGCATGGTGGATGGGCAGGGCAGCCCCGCGCCGCCCGGCGAGCTCAACCAGCACGGGGCTCACCCCTACTGCCCGACCTGCTCCCCCTACGGCTCCCCCTTTTACATCCGGACTGCCGACATGGTGCGCAACGGCGGCGACAGGGTCACCTACACGCCCGCCTGCTACAAGGAGATGGGGCCGGCCCTCAACATGGCCGCCCTGCAGAGCTACACGTTGAGCCGCCACGGCCTCCTCCGCGACAGCGTCCCCAACCCGCGGGCCATCAGCACGGAGGTGTAGTCGCCACTGCCGCGAGCACAGGGAGTCCCCAGCTGGTGCTCCATCCAGGGAAGGGGCTTTGCACTTGTCTTTGAGGAGAGGAGCCCAGAGCCCAGCCCGAGGCCAGCGTGGCCCTGCTGAGCCGCCCGGCACGGCCCAGCCTCGCGGGCCAGAAGGCGAGTGAGACCTCAAAGGGCAGCGCTGAACCGGCCACCTCCGAATCCATCATAAGTGTCATTATTCTCTACTCTCTCTCTCCCAAAGGGACTTGTCTAACGAGGGCTATGTACAGTACAACCTAATGTCATTCTCCCCGGCTCCCTGAGCCCAGCGAGGCCTTCGGTGTCCCCTCACAGCCCCTCGAGGTGATGCCCGCTGCCTCTGGCACAGGGAGCAATGGGCTGCTCAACCGCCAGCCGCCATCCCCGGTGAATCCCAGCGCCCGGCAGGGCATGGCAGCGCTCCTTCCGCAGCCATGGGCAAGGGAAGAAGGGAAGATCCAGGTCGTCCTGCTCCCCTCGTACTGTGTCAGCTGCTGCTAGCAGTTAGCTTTTCTGTTCAAGTGTAACATAGGGCACCATCTCCCACCTGCTTCGGTCTTGGCACGTGCTGAAGAAGCTCAGGACATGAATTTAGGTCACTGCCGGGGGAGGCAAAGTTCCTCGCAAAAGTGCTCACCCACACCAACAGGCACAGGCCAGTCCTTCTGCGGCCAAAGCTCACGCCTCTTCTACTCTTCACAAGCGTTCTTAGGAGCAATTTTAACTTGGACCCATGAATATGGCAAGATTTTACTAATGGGAAGAATTGAATTCCTAAATAACTGAAGTTTTGGTCACCTTCAGCTTTCAAAGCCCCACCCTGACAGCTCTGACAGGCCAGAGGAAAGTTGGCTTTAGGACAGATTTTGCTTTTGACAGCAACAGCAGAGCCCACTGGCTCATGTCTCCTTTGCAGGGCCCTCCCACTGGACAGTGATGTTCAGGTGGTTGGGGTCTCCCCCTGCTTTTGCTTCTGGAAGAAGAGGGTGCAAGACCCAAATGTTTAGAACATGTTGTGAACGTGGCTTCACCGGCACTGCAGCAGGCAGTGACAGCCTGTGACTCTGCCTTTCCGCAAAAATGAATGTGGGAAAGTTTCTTCTTCCTCCATAAATCAAATTAGGTGAAAAATTACTAAATCTCCGTCATTCCCAGGCACTTCCATAGCAACCAGTGCAGGACTGCTCTGCTGAGCACTTCCCATTCACAGCAGGGAGGAGGGACTGGGACAGCAGTGATCCCTGTGGGTGCTGTTGGAGGCAATGGCAGGAAACCCTTGCCATGCCTTTGCAATATGGGGTAGGACTGCTCAGAAAAGTGAGTGGTGGGGTTTTATTTTCACCACTGCAATTTAGAAATCATCCCGCTGCTCACAGAAGGATTTGGGCTTGACCTCCCCGTTCACACACAGAAAAAGTAGGTCTCAGCACAGAGACACACGGAGCACCAGCCTCAAATGCCCACGTTACCAGGCAAAAGGCTGACGTACACATTGGACCTGCCCATGCCTTGGCACCTCTAATCTGAAGAAAAGAGCCAGGCAAAACATGGTGATGGTCCTTGTAACCAAACACCTTCCCCCAGCCTGCATTTTACACACACTTCTGAGCAAATGTTATGCACCATCTT
The DNA here is from genome assembly GCF_009819655.1 of Sylvia atricapilla. Lineage (NCBI taxonomy): Eukaryota > Metazoa > Chordata > Aves > Passeriformes > Sylviidae > Sylvia > Sylvia atricapilla. The sequence goes on from NC_089148.1 coordinate 9,036,206, forward strand.
CCCCCACCTCCAGCCCGAAAAGACATTGCATTTCCATTATCGGGAGACTCAGTCTGGCTGCATCACTTTTAGAGTCTCTTACCATTCTCCAAATAGTGATAGGAGGTTTTAATGTCCTCTCATATTAAGGGCAGGCAGGAAGGAGGATGAAAGTTAGCAGCAGCAAAGCTCTCTGGATCCCACTGGTCAATAGTCTGTAGCTCCTACTGCCTCCCATCCAGCCAGTGCTCCTGCCTGAAAACATGGTTTGTAACTGTAAGAAAATCTTGGCTAACTTGATAAATCCCGTTCTTTCCCACTAGAGCATCTGCTCAGCTAGGTCTCATCTAGCCACAAGAAGTTAATGTGTCCCAGACATCTCTGCCAGACAGCCCCGTGCTGCCATCCTCTTGGCAGGCACAGAGCCAGCACATGGACACGGTGGCTCCTGGCATCCAACTCTACCTCTTGGCACACAGAAAGGCTTCCCACCACCGTGGCAGCGCCATGACCTCCAGAGGGTGGGAATAACACATATTTCTGGGGTCACCCTTGTGGTTAAAGGAAAGCCACTCCATTGTCATCTTCGTCACAAGCAGATTAAGTGTGACCTGTCATGGGCTAACGAGGTGCCGAGGCTGGAGAGGCAGTTCCAGAGCAGCCAGATGGCCAAGATGAGGGTTGGCCTTGCAGCCAACACACGCCCTGGGTCTGGCATGGCTACAGGGAAATGGGTGAGTCTGGAAGGGCTGGAAACACAGGGGATGCAGCTGAGAATTGGAAGGTTTGGGAGCTGGTGGAAGAACAGGATGGGGTAGGGGCAGGGATCCCAGATTTTTTTTCCACTTCAGATTCCTCCTGTTACTATTCTCTGTCTTTGTTGCTCAGCTATGGGTCCAAATTCAATGTCAGAAATAAACGAGGACTTTGAAATACAAACCAGGAGTGGTTTCTGTTCTTTTGGCAGGCAACACCAAAAGGGCTTTACCCAGTGCTGCCTGGGAGCTCTACTGGTGCTAGGATTTTTCCTCCCCACCCTTCCTGCTCCTGCTTTTGCTCCCCTTGGCTCCTCCCTTGGCTCTGGCCTAGGCACATGCATCTCAAATCCACAGCTGTATAGTTTATCTCTTTATTGTGACACATTTTTCGGTGTGTTTTGGCAGTTGTAGTAGGAAGCCTGCAGGGCAGAGCAGAGGGATGCTGCTGTCCCTGCCCTGGCACAGGCTGCCTTCGGTGCCCTCGGAGATGGTGACAGCAGGGACAGGCTCTCCCAACTCACTCCTCAGTAGCTTTCTAGGCACTGATGGTTTGTCTTGTGTGAAACCCTCCCAGTGGGGAGGGAACAGTGATGACTAAGTTGTAGGAATCCTTCCTTGCTGAGCAGGCTGCTCTACAGGGACTGGCTCCACAGCCAAGCCAAGTGGGGTGGCTTCAAGTGGAAAGTCTGGCTTGAGGGGCCTGCTGCCCCTGAACTTGGAAGGGAGGTATGTCCTGGCAGTGCTCAGGGTGACTTGAGGCGACAGGACCAGCAGCAGGCCTTCCTGTAGTACCAGTGTGAGCACAGCTTCACCTTCAGCACCAGCATGCAGTTGGCCGTCGCTTTGTCTTCACAGGCATCTTCTGGGGAGCAGAAGCACACACAGAAGGGGTTATAAAGGAGATGTGCTCCCCCAGCAGGGATGTCATGGACAAAGCCAAGGGCTGCTCTGCCTCCCTGCCCTCCCAGATGTACCTGGTGCCTCTGTGGGGCACAGCTGGAGTTGGCACGTCTGCCTGGCCTCTGGTTTGGCAGAGGGGTCACAGCCCTGGGCCAGGGCTTCCCCCTGGTAGCACTTCACCTCCCGCAGTCGCACACCAGCACCACACGTCTTGCTGCACTGTCAGGGTCAAGAAACAGGAGAGAGAGCATGAGAGGCATTTTCTGGTTTTCTATAGCTCCCAAGTTCTTTCCCCTACTGAGGTCTCCCGATCCCTGCTTTGGATCCTTGTTCTTGAGGAGGTTTGAGTCAAATGCCACACTGATCTCAAACTTACTCTCCCCTTTTTTTGCTGGAGGAAAGCATCCCTGAGTTGGGGCTGGGGCAAAGCAAGGGAGAGTTTGCTTTTCATCTCTTTGTTGCAGCTCAGAACTACTTTTGTTTGGAGAGTTGGTGCTGTGACAGAAAATGGAGAAAATGGGTGCTGTAAGCCAGACACAGCTCCACAGTCTTCCCATACCCTAAATGTTCACCAGTTACTATTAAGGGAAAGAGGGAAAGACAAAACATGGATTCCTGGCAGCAGAGGAGACACAGCTGTATCCTGCATGTGTGGAGTGTGGTGCATGCTCTTCTTGAGACAATAACCCCCATGCTCCAAGATTTTCTCCAGCCTCCATGTGCTGCCAATTAGTCTGACTTTTGTATGCAGAGTGGTAAGGAGAAACATCTTTGATCAAAATTGACCTTTCGCTGTATAGTTCAATTTGGCACAAAAAGTCATGTTTACAGCACCAAAGATCTTCACGTTGACGAGATGCCGTGAAGGTGAGGAACCCACCAATCCTATGCATCTATTAGAGACCAAAGATCTCATGTGGATGATCCTGTCAGTGTACCTTGAATGGCTCTGTCAGTCTCTTCTGGAATTGGCCAAGCATCCACTGGCACACTAACTAGACAGGTGGAAAATGGCTTTTTTTGGGTTGTATTGGACAGACATATGGTATCTAAACCAGGCAGCAGTCTCTCATCCTGTTGCCTGTTCTGCAGAAGGGCAGAACTTAGGGTCCCACCCAGACTTGGCAGATCCCTGGCAGAGCAGGCTGCCAGAGAGCCTCAGCACAGGTCCTGCTCCACCGACCCTGCCCTTTCCCCTCCACCCCCAGCCCTACCTGGGACCAGGAGGTGGTGAACCACGTTGAACATGGCCTCCTGAAGCAGGCAGCTTGCTCCTCAGGTTTGGGAGAGGTCTCGCAGCGTTTCTCAGGGTACTCCCTGTAGAGCCCGTTCTCCAGCCCCACGCACAGCACCAGCCGGCTCTTCACCCCTCGCCCACAGCTGGCATCACACTGTGGGGGAACAGAGCAGCCTGCTAACAAACAATGCTCCAGCTTCAGGCAAGAAGGCATTCTGCTCAGGAGGAAGGCTTAAAGTGTGCTAACACCAGTCTGACAGAGGGAAGTGCTGCTCAGGCCACAGGAGCAGGGGGTGTGATTTCCCAGGGAGCAGGGGCAGATGCTGGTAATTAGTGTTCAGCTGAGTTCACCTTGGCTGGCCTCGAGAACAGCTACCGCAGGGTGCCTGGAGCAGCCAAGCTAAGACTGCAAGAGGCTGTTTCTGTCTTCTTTTACTTGTATCTATGGTCTGGAAAACCACATAGCATATGCATGTAGCAACCTACATCTTGGAGTACTGCCAAGCTTTGTGTGGGCCCAAGGGGACCGAAGTGGTGCAGTGCAGGTGATGTGCACAGACAAGTACTGCTGAACCCAGAGCTATGCAGGCTTAGCTGAGAGGGCTCTCTCCCTCGGGACACCCCCAGGAAAAGCAGCAGGAGGCAGGGTCTGCTCCCTGATGTCCATGCAGGCAGTTGCCATTTTGAGATTTCACTGCTTTGAATCCTTTTTCACCACAGCAAGGCCAGCACAACTGGCTTGCATCCACCCTTAGTCATCCTGAGAACTCAGAGCTCATCAGCAGAGAGAACACAGCAAAAAAGCTGGCACAGGCAAAGGTGGGGAGCTCAGCTGGTCTTTCAGAGCTTTGATAAGTTTCATAGCTGGGTCACTGCTAAAAATGGCACTTCAGGACTGTGTGTGACCCACACAGAGGACCAGAGCAGGGGAGGGTTACAGAACTGCCAGGTTTAACCAGTCTGTCTGTCTTACTGGTGCTAGAGGAGGCTCAGCTGAATGCAGTCAGCAGCTATAAAGGGAGCAAAGTGATAAGAGAGGATTAGCCATGATTGGAGGGAAGAGGGCTTGGCTGCTTCCCTTATATCCTAGAAACCTTCTTCCTTAGTGCTGTAGGAATCCCTGTTTTGCTCAAGACTTCAAAGAAAAAGCTTGAGCCTCACAATTGATTCAATGTGTTTCTTTGGATACTCTGGGATTTGGATCAGCATGTATGGTGAAGCCTGAAGTCTTTAGGCCTTGAGCAACAGAAAGAGAGTGAAAAGATGTGCAGAGGCTGAGTGTTGGGGGGGACAGAACACCTGGACCATGTTCACTGGACTGTCATCTCTGAAGCAAGTACAAAATTATGGTCCGGATGTGACTTTCAGCACAGGGATCTGGGTTGTGGTTCAGATTTACCTCCACCTGTTACTCATCAGAGACTAAGCCGGTTTTGTTCAGACTTTTTCTTTACTGGTGGGAAACTCGTGTCCTCTGTGGGGGTGAGTGAGCAAGGCTCTGCTGAGGAGCCAGGTGGAAGAGCAGTTTCCTGAAGGTATTGCTGCCCTCCCGTGGAGCTCCCTGGGAAGGCAGCAAACGCCACAAACTTCGGGAGTTTTATGGGGTACGGCAGGGAGAAGCTGGGATATTCACTACTCCTTCCCTCTTTCTCAAAGCAGCTGGGACAAGGATACAGATCCATGTCTGGAGGTCACATTATACAATTGTGCTCTGCCAAGGGAACCAAACTCCCACCACATCCTGTGGGATATGGGGTGGAAAGGAGGTCTGAGGACACAGGGGCTGGGCTTGGCTTTACCTGCTCCCACTCCTGCTCCACCCAGTGTGCAGGGCAGTTCTTGTCCCCACACGGGTGCACAGCCAGGGGCTTGGTGGCCGGGTCACACTGTGAGCTGGAGATCACCTTGCCCTCCAGGTTGCGACACGCGACGAAGCGGCTCATGCGCCCCTCTCCACACGGACCTGAGCACTTGGAGAGCAAAAGGCATTTAGACACATCAGAAAGCAGGGAGTTGGAGAGGTCAAGATTGGTGGTGCCAGTAGAGCTGAGTCCAGAGGCCAACCCTGACACTGGGACTGTTGCACTGGATCCCGAGAGGCTTTAGAGGTTCGTTTGGCCAGGGGGTTCCATTCTCCAGGTGCCCTGAGCTTCCCAGATTATTGAACAGAGCCCAGCTCACAGTTAACCAAAATTTACACCAAGGAGGGGCAAAAACCAGAGGTTATTTTACTTCCTGTAGCTTGGCAGACAAAGCCCAGAGATGTGCAGCACGTCAGCCCAGCCGCTCCCACCCTCCAGCCCGGCGGTGGGTGCAAGGGGCACGGGGGATGCCCAGGGATGCCCGGGGGACTCACGGGGCCCCAGTCGGAGGCGGTCCAGCGGCGGTCGCAGGGCGGGCCCGTGCACACCTTCTCGCTGCTGGGCTTGCGGGACTCGTCGCACAGCGGAGCTTCCACGGAGCAGCGCACCTCCCGCTTCATGGTCCCCGGCGTGCCACACCGCGCCGAGCACTGCAAGGGCCACAAGGAGTCAGCCCCGGGGCTCAGCAGCACAGAACAAGGCTGGGGAATCAGCTGTTTCCTCCCGCTGCTCTAGGAGAGAGGGAAGGGCCCCAGCAGGACGAGAAAAAGGTGTCCGCCTCTGGTTTTGGTGCCCATTTACTTTGGGACCTAGAGCTCCAACACATCAATGTGTTGATGCCTAAAGCTGCTGTTCAAAGTCACTGGACCACAACCCGAGCAGGCTATGGGAAGTCAGTCAAAGGGACTGCAATGGGCTTTTAGTTTTTCTGTACCTCCATGGTGTTGGAACCCTGGAGGCTGAAACTTTCAGGCTTTCTATGCTGAGGGGCACTGACCCTCAGGCAGGCATGGCATTTGAGTTCAGGCCATGGAACAGGCTTCTGAAATTGAGTGATAGCACTGGGGTTGGTGGTGTGTAGTTTGAATAGTATTGTGTGACCTCACCGGGTGAAAAATTCGAGTTTAAGAATTTAGCATATAGTAATATATATGGGGCAAGATGGAGACTTTAGGCTGGAGGTCATTTCACCTTCTTCTTCCTTCTTCTTCATGGGTTTAGGTGGTTTTCTGTAACTGGTTAATAAAGTCCACATTGCGGACTTCAAGTGGTTAGTTATTGGGTTTAAAGTGAAGATGATTTGGGTGGCATTTCACAATTGGATGGATTGTCCTTGAAAAGACCTTGTAGAGATAGAGAGGTACTCCATTTTGCACCTTGTTAACTAGAGAACTCACGGCTTGTGAGACTAATATAGATAAGAGTTAGTAAACACTGAGTCTGAACGTGAACTGTGACTCCCGTGTATTAATCCCGACTCCATGGTACTGTTTGCCAACTGGCCCTGAGTTTGGATCCTCTAGAAGAGGAAGCTTCTTGCTGGCAAGGCTTTTACTTAGTCACTGTCTTGCTTTAGAAGTGACCTTAGAAAAAATGTTTTGCTATGGGCTTTGTCTGCTGAGCAGCGCCAGAACAGGGCAGTTGCAGATAGAGGCACTCCTCGTTTCCCCAGGGTACAGTGGCCAAGGGTTTCCTCAGTGCCAACCATCTACCTGCCACCTTCCTCCAGACCCCACCCAGCCCTGGCTGCTCAGCTCTGGGAGCAAAGCCTACCTCGGACCACTCGGAGAGCTCCCACTGGGGCCCACAGGCCTTGTTCTTGCAGGCTTTCCTCTCCATGGGCCTGGCCAGCCCCGCTGCCTCGCAGAGGTCATCGTAGACAGAGCTGTCGAAGCCCGGCGCCAGCATCTTCCAGCAGCGCACGGTGCGGTACTGGAAGCCCTCGCCGCAGGTCCGGGAGCACTCGCTCCACCGGCTGGTCTCCCACCTCCACGAGCAGGGAAAGCACAAAGGAACACCCAGGTAAGGGGGACCAGAGGCACGGGGAATCAGGGATGTGCCTGCACACCCGGGGTTCCCCCACCCAGCAGCTGCTGCTGGGGCTCTGCTCATCACATCTGAGTAAATGTGGTGCTGGCCTTGAAACCAGCTTTGCCCTTAGCAGGCAATTTAGGTCCCAAATTCTTCCCCTCTTTTTGCTTACAAGGGGATGCGAGGTCGTCTTAGTTTAAGCACACCTTTCAGCCTAAAAATGGCTGTGTGCCTTAAGCAGAAAATGATCCTTAGAGAGATATCTCCCCGTGGACAGCTGACGTCACTTCCACTCACCTAGGCTGGCAGTCTCTCCCTGTGCAAAATTCATGAGTGGGTTCTGGTCGGGTCAGGGCATCACAGTAGGATTCATCCACTTCTGCTCCATCATAGCGCACACACATCGCGTAGGAGGTGCTGATACCTGCTGGGCCAGCAACACCCTCAGCCACGCTCCATCAGATCCAAGAGCCTCCTCCCACCAGCATTAGATAACTGGAGTTCTCACTGCATCTGAAACTCTCCCTGTTGTATAAAAAATTACCAGGATTCTCTCTCTCAACAGCCCAAAAGGACCTCGCGTGGTCAGTCACCTGAAGCCAAACCTACCTGAAGTGCAGGTGGAGCTGCAGGGGGCATAAGCTGAGACTTTCCACCGATACATGTCAGCCAAGCTGATGTCATCGTGGCCCACGAGGCTCACATCGAACTCATTGCTGTGGAAAAAACAAGGTGGTGTGAGCTAAAAATGAAAAAAGTTGGTGCAGACATGAAATATAGCGAAATTCCTCCTTGGTGTCTTTGAAGATGGAAAGAAGCCAATATTTCTGCTTTTCATTTCCTCCACCTTGGGCAGTGCAGATCACTGATGAACAGAGAGTGCAAAGCCTTGATCCACCTCCCAAATTCAACTAGCAAGGAGGAAGCATCATTCATAGTGAGTCTTGTGTATATCGTGGTTTGCCAGCCATGTGGGTGCCCTCAGCCTCAGCTTGCACCTCACCTTGAGGCATGATTTGGGCTGGAAAGGGTACCTCAAGCAAGGTCCCCCTCATATCATATAATGTAGTGGGAGAGTTCAAATGTAGCATCCCCAAAATATTTAAAAGCTGCTCCTCGGTCTCCTGCCAAATGTTTACAGAAGCTTCAGAAGCCTATGTGCCCAGAGGAATGGGACAGGAGGGGTGTGACATGATGGCATATGTGTATATGTGACATGCTGTGGATTCCTGGCCTTCTTTACAACCACACGAGGTCCTTCAGCACCCGTTTAAATGGACCCTGAAATATGTTCCACAAGCTCCATGTCAGGCCAGTTGTAACAATCACTCTTTGGAGGAAGCACCGACAGCAGCTTCCATGGATAGCCCCCGGTGAATGGGGACATCAAGGACAGCAGCGAGACTCCCAGAGGACTGGCTCGGCCTTCCCTCCCCAGCCACCACGCCCTGTTTTATCCCAGGAAATCAGGGGCCACCTTTCCGTGCCAGGGGCTCGCAGAGGCTCTGCCTGGCTGATGTCGGCGGTGGGGCTGGCCCTGAGCAGAGGGCTCTCCACAGCTGCCCTCATGCTGTAGTTGGCTGCTTCGCCCTGACCACCAGCAGACGCCTCCACTTTCAAGTCCCCCAGTGAGTTCTTGCGAGCTGGAGCTTTGTGGAGACCCTGAGGCCAGCGGGGCCGAAGCCCGGCCGTGGAGTTCCTGGGGGCCAGCCTGGCTGCCAGGGGCTGCAGCTCCCTGCAGAAGGCAGCGTTGTGGGGGTCTCGGTGACACAGGCGCCTGAGGAGTCGGAGCCTGGAGGACGTCACACGGCTCTTCTCTGGCAGCTCGGGTCTCCTCACGCTGTAGGGCACAGCCGTGCTGCTGACGGAGATTTGGTTGAACCTGAGAGCTGGAATTAAAATGCATGCTTTAACTATGTGGGATGGCTTGTACTTCAGCGTGTGGCGTTTAACTAGGCAAAAATGACATTCAGTGTGCAGCCTAAAAATCAAAGATTTCTACGAGGGAGCAACCCCTCACTCTGTCTGGTCACTGCTCTGGAGCCCCATTTAAACTCTAGTCTGGGCCTTCAGTCCTGGGCTGCACAATGTTGCACATGTCTTCTGTTCCTGAATTGTTGTATGGCTCTCCCAAATCGACCTCAGATTTGACCTGTCCCCTGATGATCACTGGACTTTGCTAGGCCCTGTTGCTGTCACTGCCCTCCCTGCCAAGCTCAGGCACCGAGTGAATGCCCTGCCTAACCCAGATTACAGAATCACAGAACCACAGAAGGAATTAGGTTGGAAAAGACCTTTCAGATCATCAAGTCCAACCTATGACCCAACACCTCCTCACTGTGGCCACACTCTGGCAGCCCCCCCTTCCTCCACAGAGACACTGGCCCTTGCTGCTCCCTGCCAGTCTCCACCCCCCTATTTACCATCTTTCCCTCCTGCCCACCCTGATGCTAAATCCAGCTTAGATTTCAAGAAGACCACTGTGGAATATCTGCTTTCAGTCGGTAAAAAGGGGGAAGACCAAAGCAACCAACCCAACTCTGTTTCTCCACCAGCTCTTGCTGCTTCCTCCTCCTCTTCCTCTCCTGCTGTATTTGCATGGTAGACCTGTCTGATCTGAAAGTCATACTTCTCTTCGCTTTGTTCCCAGCCCCAGTCCCGGGTCTGACTGGTAGAGTTGGTCTGCAAGAAGTGTGGGGGACCAAAGTCTAAATCTTCTTGCCCTTCCCTTAGAGGAAGCTGTTCACTGGTGTCATCTGGTGACAGGGAGAGCCACGTGGCATTGAAATCCTGGGCAGCTCTGGAGTTGGCTGGAATGGGGTGGCTGTGGCTGGTCTCTGGTAGGTGGTGATAGAGAGGCCTGGCAAGGGCAGGGGCTGCAGTTCGGAGAGGCGGTGTCCGTGGGACAGTGTAGTCGTAAGTTACGTGAGGCATTTTCCCATTAAAGTTATAGTACTGGAGGAAATGGGGAAAGAAAACAACACTGCTTTTATTTCAAGGGTATGACTTCCCCAAAAGCCTTTTCTAGCCACATCTGTTGGGCGATGGTTGTTAAGAGAAGACAGCATCCTCATAAATCCAAAAGGAAAGCCCTCCCAATTTGTCTGGCTTCCTCAACCCACTCCCCCACACAAGTTTGGCTTGGGAACCAGGTTATATTGCTACTGTCTGAGGGAGGCAGGCAAGACAGGAAAGCCTAAAAGTGGCTGCTCACATACCATGGCATTCAGAGACTGGTTAGTGGGCCCATGAGCTATGATATACTCCAGCCCATCTGAGTTCAGGCTCGAGGGCCGCCGGTACTTGAAGACGGTGCCAGCTACCCTGAAGTTCTGAGGGTGGTCAATGGCGGAGTTGCCATTGAAGAAGAAATGCCCAGATTCATCTGCAAGAGCTTCAAAGAGAGAGAAAACAGAGAAATGGGACATTCTGCAGAACTCTTGCACTGAGGAGAGGAAAGAGCCCATGAATGAGAAAAGCCCAGCAGAAACAAAACCCTAGGCCCTGCCCATGGTGAACCTGGGTTCCAAACGTCTCTCCTGGCACTGGAGATGTGATAGCCTTGGTTTTTGGAGACATGAAGCACCCATGCAGCTACCCTGGAGGAGATGCTCTCAGTAGGTCTCTCACAGCATAGGTGGGAGTGCACAGAGCCTGCTCCCACCTCCCAGGCAGCTATTCTGGGATCTCCATGCCCATCCAACTCCTCTGCTCACCCAGGATGTTTTCTGTTTTCCTGCGCTCAATGATGAGGATGTCCGTGGCACCAGCAGGGATGTTGGTGATGAACACATAACCTGAGGAACAGAACAGAGCATGAAGAGACCCTTAGGGCAGAATAAAAAGGTCTGGGTGGGAGAAGCAGCTCATGAGAGAAGTGTGTTTGTAGGGAGGTGGCTCTGCCCTTCAGGAGCAGGGTGCCAAGGACCTAAATGCACATTGCACCAGTCTGTGAGCTCTCATCCCAGCTCTCTGAAATCCCATTAACAGATCACCATTACGGATGTCAGTCTGAGCACTGCTGGGTTTGGAGTCGGGAAGGAACTGCACAATGAAACAGTCTGGCTTTGGGCGTGTGGATGAATGTGCTTTCACACTCTTTCTGGCAAGAGCACAGAAAAAAAGCTTAGTAGTGATCAGAGCTGGTGCTGAACAGAGGGTGGAAAAAGACCATAGGTCCCCTCAGCTCCCGACTCCATGGAATTTGTCTCAGGAGTGACATAAAAATTGACCTTTAAAGGGAGAGGAAATAAGAGGCTCTTAAAGTTGTGTGGTTTGGCAGTTTGTCTTTCCCGCTGGAAACGGGAGTCTTGTCTGTTCTGTAAGATATTGTCAGTGCTGGAGTGGGAGGCCAAAACTGTACCCATACTGCTGCAGGGGGTACCACCATTACCCCTGCCCAGGAAAGGGGCTCGAGTGCTTTTCTAGGCTGGTGTTTGTAGGGAGTGAGGCAAACTAGTGAAACAACAACATGGTGAAATGTTCCAAAACATTCTCAAACCACAGTTCATTAATTACTAATGAGCAGACCACAGTCCATTCTTCCTGTGGCTGGAGGACTGGGCCATCAGGCTACAGGGATGAATGTCAAGTTCATTTCAGAGGGAAAATAAAATGAAATGAACAGTCCTCAGCTGTGCCAGCCACAGGACTGGGGAAAGCAGGAGATTAAGTGCAGGCTGAAACAAATGCTGTGACCCTCATCATAGCTTAAGTTTCAAATGAACACGTAGCACAAATAAAAGAAGATTCATTGATCTCTTCACATTATCTGAGGTGGGCAAGATGCCAAAATCAATATGAACAAATAAGTCCCCAGCTACTTCCTATTCTAAGCAGGTGAAGGGAAACCTTACCAGCCTAATACAGAGCACATCAAACCAATCTCCTCTGATGATTAAGTGAGAAGGACAAAACACAGGCATTTAAGCAAGGGTGGTGGCACTCCTCAACTCTTTCCACCAAGCAGCTGGGAAAGCTCCTACCCACAGTTCAAGCCAGTCCCCCTCCGTGCCAGCTGGTGGTAGGAAGTAGCAGGTGAAGTCTCCAGACTGGTAGCAGGGAGTACCTATCTGTGAGATTGCCTTTCGGAAGGTGCCCGAGACACGGTGGCAAGTGCTGCCGTCCCCTCCACACACCCTGCATCTGTCCATCGTCCGGGGCGAGTGCAGGCTCCCATCACACCCCACTGGCTGCAAAGGACAAAACAAGAGAAGGGTTTCCTGGGGTGACTTTTTGATGCTTGTATCCCCAGTTGTCTGTTCTGTTTGTGCTGTGTATTAAGTTCTACACCTTTGGGACTGGTTCTGGGAGCGATGCGGGGGAAGAAGAAACGCAGAGTTTGTTTGCAGAAACTGCTCTGATTCCTCTGCATTCCACTCCTGGGCTGTGCTGTCTGCAGCACGGACAGACAGCGGGACAGAGCTCTCCTGTGCTTGTAGTTAGTTTTTAGCTAGCTGAGGCAGAGAAGTTTCCTGGAGTTTTTTTTTCTTTTTCTTGGGACTCTTTAAACCTGCTCTGGACTGAAAACTCAGAGGAGCACTGGGAGTCCACACCTGTGGCCCACCAGGGCCCAGGATGGCATTTTCCTGATAAGACTGATAAGAGACTGGGCAAGTTGAGCTACAGCCCAAGGCAAAGACTTTCTCAATTTTGCCATTTCATTTCAGAACGAGAAGTTTGATTCTTTCATAGCATTCATTCTTTATGCTTGTGGGCACTTTGTTTGTTAAATAAATAGTTTTTTCACTTTTATCCAAGGAAGTTCTTTCCCAGACCAGCTGGGGAAGAGGCTATTTGCATTTGCTTTCTAGAGGGACCCTATTCACAGGTTTTCTCCCAAATTTGCCCTAAACCAGGACAGAAGGTTTCCTGGGGCCAGCTTACCTCTACAGGGGCAGGGTCTTTCCCAGAAAACGCTACTGCACTCTTTTGGGGAGGTTCTGGGGGCTTGTAATGAATTAATCCAATGTGAGGCCTCTCTTTCAACTCCCTGCTGGGACCCCTTGGCTTTGCAATGACCAGGAGGTCCAGCCACACAATTAAAATCCCAATTTCTCTGCTGCTTCCTCCTAAAGCCTTACCTCACACTTCCCATTGATGCAGACCCCTTGGTAGGTCCTGTCCTTGCAGGAGGTACCATCCTGTGCTCGGGCCATCAGCTGCCTCTCTCCACTGCGGGTGGTGCACTGGAGGTCACACGGCTTGTTGGAGATACTGGTGTAGTCATCTGCAGGGACAGAGGCACAGGCTCACCAGGCAGGTCAAGGTGCCCAGAGATGGGCAGCGAGGAAAGGGACCTTCCCCTTGTCCCTGCTGATGGTTTGATATCACCTTGGATGTTCCTGCTACTCACAATAACACCCCAAGGCCATGGATTTTACAGCAGCGGAGGGGTCATGGTGTGAGGCTTCACTGGGGACCGTGCCAAGCAGAAATCCTTCTTGCTGGCAAACCCTCTTCCTTGCCATGCCTTTGTAGGGCCATTGCTGTGCCCATCATGGGAATGTGCATCAGCATCTCCCAGGCCACACATAAATGTAGAAGAGCAGAAAAAGGGCTCTAAGAGAGGCACTGACTGTGTGGGGTGGTGGTCATGCTCTGTTCACGTGAGCAGCTGGAGGTGCAGGTGTTCCATGTCCCCTTGGAAAAACTAATGGAAAAACAGGGGAGTCCAGAACCAGGGTAGTATCTTAGGTGAACTCAGTCCGGGCCTCAAGAGACAACTGGACACCCTCATGAAGTCACTGTCTAGTAAATGGATGAGCATCCTGTTCAGAACAACCCAGGGCAGCCAGGACATCCATCCTTGTCCCCTGGGACTTTTTCTGTGCTCAAGAAGATCCTGTGGGTGTTTTCTGACCCTCACCCCTTGTGTGAAGTTGTGCAAACCCACCTGGATAGAGGGGCATCCAGTGGTAATAGCGCTTCCCAAAGGCTTTGGCATTGAAACTGGAGCACTGCTGCTGTTTGAAGCTTGCTGTGTTGGCTGGGCAGGGCTATGGAGGGAATAAATTCAGTCAAAAAGCTCCCAATCTCACAGCCATTCTTGTGACAGCTGCTTGTCCCTGCTGCATCCTTGCAGGATGGAAATGTCCTGTCCACCCTGGAAGGAATTGGTGATGGACTTGGATGTCCCTTAAGAGAGGCAGAAAGGCCAAGCCTCCATTGCCAAGGGCCTCACAAACAGCTGTGTTTAACAGCCCTGCAAAAATTCCCTCCAGCAATGGGAAAAACATCCTGGAAAAACTTCATCCCTCCCCTCACCCCACAACAAATATGCTTTTACATCCTTTTGTCCCATCTCCCAGTCCCAAAGAATAGAGCCCATCTCCCATGTCCTCAAAGGCGCACCATCCAGCACCCCAGGAGAGGATCATATCCCTTGTCTCCATCCTCTGAGATCCCACCCCAAGTGCTGGTGATTTTGCAGCTCCAAGTAGGACCCCTGAGTCCCACACCCCACTGTGAGGAGCAGTCAGAACTGGAAGTGTTTCTCACCTGCTGCTGGCACAGCTGGTAGTGCTTGGCTTGACCAACACACATGGTGCTGTTTGTTCCCTGGGGCATCTGGAGCCTGAAAAGCAGAAGTTTCCAGACATGAGCTGGAGGTCTGTGAAGTACTGAGGATGACACAGGGGTCAGGCCTGACTTAAGTGGGAAAAACTATGCAGGTGTTTTATCAGAGCAGTTTTCTGGATCTAAATTGGCCAACATCTCCTCTGAAACATATCTTTAGTGCTTTTAGGTGGGCTGTGATTTTAGACTGTTCTTGTTTTGGGGTAGGTTGAACAGACAGGGAGCAATTGCAGTACTGGCACCCCTGTGTCCCTTCACCTCTGAGCTCCAAAAGGGCTTATGTGATCCAAAGACAACAGGAGCTGATGGTCCATCACCCCTATGGATGTGCCCAGGATTTGCAGCGACTGGGGGAGTTGATTTCACTGTGAATTGGCACAGAGGTGGTGACTATCAGGGGGACTGGCCACCCCAGCAGATTATCAGGGAAGGCTTGGTACAGGTGATGAACGAAAACCATAGGAATTTCTCAACACTTGAATCTTGTTCTGGCCAGCATGAGGTATCCAGGAGACACTGACTGATGCAAAGACAGAAAAAATCCTTGAAAGCTGTGAAGATATATGGAGAATGGCTGAGACCATGGGTTAAGGCAATGCAGTAATGATCTGCAAAATAATTTAGGCAATGTGTAAAGATGTGCAGCAGACACTGTGTTACCAGCACTGGAAACTGAGGACACAAGGAACACCTTAAGCATATTCAGGCTGGCCTGGCTGGAGGTACTGCAGCTGTCCCTCCAGAGCAACGCTTTACATGACACAGGCAGAGCCTAAATTTGCAGTAACACTTCAAAAGTGCCATGCCTTTCAGAAGCAAAGGTTTCCTGCAGACTCGGGCAGAAATTGTTTCCTGGCCATACCTGCCTCGAACTTAAGCCATTCACCTTAAAGCTGCAGAAACCTTTGGGCTGGGCTTTCTTTTTTTTTTAATTCAAATTTGATCCCCGGACTAAAACACCACAGCAAACCCTTCCCTTCCCAGCTGTGGAGTCAAGGACAGAGCTGGCATCAAATGGAGAGAAAAATCTCCCTTCTGGAAGCAGGCAAAGGGCAGAAGGGCTGATCTGGCTGTAGAGGTGCAAGACAACCCCAGGCTTCCTCCCCATGCTGTTCCCACTGCTTTCCCAGGGTGCCGGAGAGGGGAGGAGCAGCAGCACAGACACCCAGGGAGGCCACAGCCAGAGGGAAGGTCCTACAGCACATCTGGACCTTCACCATGCTCTCAAGCAGCTCAGAACACAGAAGCTTTCTGCAGCAGGAAGGAGGGCAGGTCGGGGGCCCTGCTCGGAGCTTGCTCTGCTCAGGAGTGCATTCACGCAGAAGGGAAAGCTCGCTGTGCTGCAGGACGCCCGCTCTCATTAACATCCCAGGAGCCTGCAGGAGCAGGTTACAGAGCTGCTGCAGGAGGAGGAGGGGGCGTTGGTGGCAAGGTAGCTCAGACAGGACAGCAGAAGTTCAGGCAGCCGCAGTTCTCCTGCTCTCCCCGCTCCCACAAACCCAATCCTGATCCCAGGACTGCAGCAGCTGTAGGGGACAAATGCAGATGCTGTCAGGTGACAGCCAGATAAATGACAGAGGGGAAAAAAAACTTGCCAGCTCTGCAGGGAATAAAGAGGGGAAATTGCTGAGATGTGGCTGAGCTGGCTGCTGCCAGGAGTAAATCAAGTGCCCATAAGGTGTCTGGCAATATGTGCCCACATCCTGAGCACAGGAACTGGCCACAAATCAGGGCTGGGTTGGTCAGAGCAGCCATGGCAACAGGGGTTTGTGAAGGAAAGGAGAAGAGGAGCAGAGCCAGCCTTCTCCAGCCCATAACCCCATCATCCTCAGGACTCCAAGTGAGGACCAGCCCCTTGCTCCCCATCAGATAACTGAAGCTGAGTGGGTGGCATGTTCAGGGAACCTGTCACCTCCCTACTGCGGCATGCTTCTCCTGTCCCCCTCTTCCACCCCTGCCCACAGACCACAGCTGCCTTCCTTTCCCAGAGGCTACAGAGGAGGCAACCCTGATCCTGCAAACCCAGGAGATTCAGCTCCAAAACACAGGGGGTGTTCACTGAGGGTCTGGAGCATCCCCTTTCCCTGGCCAGGGGCTCAGGCTCACAACTCACCTCTGTCTCAGGCAGTGCCTCTCCCGGGACATCACCCCCCCGCCGCAGGACCGGGAGCAGGTGGACCAGGAGCTCCACTCTCCCCACCACTTGGTGACTTCTTCATCCCAGGCACCAGCTCCATCTGCTGCCTCACTACTGTCCTGACAGAAACAGAGCATTGTTAGCTGGAGAACCTGGCTCCTCACCACCAAAGGCAGCTGTCCTGGCACCTGGAGGTCCCCTAAACAGGCAGCAGTGGGACAAATGTGCCAGGATCTGAGTCCTGTGGGGCCACACCAGGATCTCAAAGCTTCTCTCCAAGACTGAGTTCTGCATGGGAAGCAGGATGCCTTGGGATCTCACGGGACAGAGAAGGGCTGTAGGGCTGGACATGTGTGGCAGTAACAGCAGCTGCAGCCTGGCCCCATAGCATCACCCCCAGCCCGGGTTAGGCAGAGCAGCAGAGCACAGCTCACACTTGGCTCAGGAGAGAAGAGGAAGAGCTGCACTTCTTGGCTGTGCAGGGAAGCTGGGAGTACACAGGTGTCAATTCTCAGAGCTGCATTTCCATGGATAACCTTCCCTTTGTGACTAAAGCAGCTCAGATCCAGGCTCCTCATCCCCCAACCCTCACAAAAATCATTTTCAAGAGAGCTTCAGAACCAGAGCCTCTCCCCATGAACCCCACTATGTTCAGAGGAGGAACACTCCCTCTCCCAGCACACCTTGTTGGATTTCAAGTTTGGCAAACCTGAGCTCCTCTGACCCCAGTGGGGTCCTTGCAGTAGGCTGCTGTTTGCTGTATCTCCACAATTCCCAGCAGGTAAACAATTCCGTGGTTCAGTTGGGGTTTTTTTCCTGGCAGTATTTTCCTGTTTAGTGTCTGATGGTCTAAAAGCTCCCAGGGACTTTGGCAAACTTGTCTGTGCAAGAACTAATCTGCTGTTTACTGAAACACAGCTGTGAGCAGTGTCGAATGCAGCCCTGAGTTTAATACAGGACAGTGACTGGAAGGGATTTATCCAGCTAAAATGCCAAGTGTTTAAATATTAATGGATGAAAATTAATACTCTGTGTGTGTGTGTGTGGTGTGCTTTCTTAGAGCAAGAGCTCAGGGAAGTTGTATCAGGGCTACTGTTAGCAAAACACCCTGGTTTTGGTGGCTGATGGTCCTGTTGGAAAAGCAGAACTGATAGATGTGAGAGAAAATCCCAGCAGGGTTTGCTCATCACTGACTGTGCTCTGCTCACTACTTGGGCTGACTGTCTCTTGGCTTTATGCTCTTTCACGGTGTAATAAAGCCAAAGTGCTCTTCATTTTGTCGTGTAATTCCTGCCTGAGAACTTGTGTTTCCTCAGTGCCTGCCAATAGAACAGCCTCTGGGCAGAGGAGATGCAGCTGGTTTATGCAAATGTTTGAAAGTTGTAACTTAAATGGTTGAAATGCGCATAGTGCCTCTTTTTGATGGCCAGAGCACGTTGGAAGGAACCTGCTCTGCTGCAAAAAAAGCACCGTGCTACCTGGTGCTTTGCTCTCCAGCGATTGCAAGAGTTGATTTCAAAAACAAGACAACAAAACTCCTTGTTGTGTTAAAAACCCTTCAGTGCTCTCTTTGGGTGGAGCTGACTTGCCTGACGGGGACCAAATGCTGTGGCCAGCAGCTGAGCTCCTCAGTAGGAAAATGAAAGTAGAAGAAAAAGACATGTTCTCAAAAATACCTTCTTCTGTTCTTCTAAGTGATCATCTCAACCAATTTCCCATGAGAATTTTTGTCTCACCGTGTATTATCAGGCTGTAAATGGAAATTCTGACTATACAGCTTCCACGTGTACAAAGGAAACAAACCAAAAGTCTCTCATTGTAAGGTATCTTCAGCTAAAATCTTTCCTGACTGCTCCTATGCTTCTTTGTGATACACATTTCAAGGATGGGGTGGAAGAGCTCTTCACGGCTGTCAGGAAGGAGAATTCCAGAGATTTATCTGGTATCTGAGTGGAGAGCTCAGCACAAAACTGATTCTCTCATAGCTGAGGGGAAAAAACCAAAGCTGGTGTCTTACCCCTTCCATGAGGCACATGGACTGCCTGGACAGAAAGCACGTGGGCCAAAAGCCGCAATATTTGCACAGCTTTTCCCCAAATGGCACTAAACCCCATTTTTATTGTGTAGCTGTAACCTACCAGGTAGCCCTGCCCTGAGGACCTTGTGATCCAAACAGGTGAGAAGGGGCAGAAGGGAAACAGGTGAAGGGAAATCATCTGCTCTGTCGATCTGCCCCCAGGCAGGAAGCAGGGTTTGTGTATTTGGAACGGTGAGAAGTTGCAGGCTCCTTTTCAGGGTTCCTGCTCTTGGGGTGTTCTGCCTGGGCACAAGGAGATCAGAGCTGAGGTTTGGGGCAGATCAGCATCCCTGATCTGTGAGCTGCTTTCTCACAGATAGGATAGGACACATTGCACCTCACTGACAGGATGAGGATTTATTGAAAGATGCTGGTCAGGGAGGCTTTTTCTTTTAGTAGAATGTGTTCCCCCATGTCCATAATCCCTGTTCCTGCTTCCTCTCTGCACTGGAGGAATCAATCACTTTTTAAGTAGATTGATTTGGCTCTCAGGTTTTCCACAAGCAAGCTCCCTTGCCAGACCTTCCCTAGGAGCATTTATTTTCTTGTGTAAGCAAGGGCAATGCTGAGCTGTCCCCTTGGCCATGTCCCTTTATGGCACGACTGCATCCGAGTCCTAGGCCCGGACTAAGGGTGGGAACTTCAGGTACTTGGAGCTGGGGCAGCTGGTTCCAATCTGGGCTGAATTTATTGTATTGTCAGAAATAAGTCTGCATTGACCACGACACACAAATGGTTCTTGGTTTTAATTGAAGATATATGTGTTTTCCAAAAGTCCAGATAATAAATTAAGGACTGTGGGACAGACTCCAGATTAGATTAACTCCCAGCTTCAGTTTCCCAAGCCTCCCGACAAATCCCAAGAGTGGATTTTGGACAAATGAATCCCCCTTTCCACCTACTCCTTACAGAGGGAGAAATGAAAGGGGCTGGATTTTGAACTCTTTTGCATTGTCCTGTCTATGGGAGATGCTGTAGCTGCTCTAATTTGCGCTGCTGCAGAATCATGGAAAAAGAGCAGGCTAGAAACACCAGAGCACAGGAGATGCACATAGGTCCAGCCTTCATAAGCCTGGCTCTGCCTGGGCTTGGCCAAGGGCTCTGCCTAAAGGAGATATGATTCCTTAGGCGATGAGAATTTCCATCCCTAGAGAAGGCAGACCATATTCCAGTTCAGCCAGGTGCTCTCCACAAGAATTTCCCCCGAGGTGCTTGTGGTTTGGCACCTGGTGGTTCCAGAGCTGCAGCTTTTCCTCTCTGAGGCTAACCAAGGAATTCCTGTGCCTCCACACCTGTGCTGGAGGCCGTGTGAGGGCTGCCCTCCCATCCCCTCACCGGGGGAGCAGAGCTGGCAACCCCAGCCTGCAGGCAACTTTTCCAGGATAAAATGCCTGTCTCCAGACTTGCCAGCAGCAAAGGAACATCACTCCACGAGCCAGTGCTACTGAAAGCTCTTTCTGCCCAAGCAAAGACCCAGCAGCTGCTTCCCCTCTCCCCCTGCCAAACAAAGGCTGCCACAAGCAAAAAATGCTTCAGCTCTGCACAGAAGGGTGGGCCCGGCCTGACATCCTATCGGATTTCCAGGCGGCCTTTCTGAAGAGTTGAAAGGGATGAAATAAATTCTCGGCTGCCTCTCTGTCATGCTCGGGATCAGCTCAGAGCTGCACTGGCTTTCCCAGAAACCTGGGAATAACTGCAATTACCGTGTCGGTGGCCCAGTCCCCTGTGTTGCTTATTGTTGTGCCTAATCTTGAGATTCATTAGAGCCTGGCTCCTGGAGAAAAAAAAAAAAAAAAAAAAAAAAGCTGTCTGGGAAGAGAGACCACAAACATGCCTCCTTAATAGAGGATCTGGGGGGAAAGGCTCTCTCTGCAGCCTTGAGGGCTGGCCCACACTGAAGGGCACAGTAGCTGTCATAAAATCTTCTGCTCAACCCTGTCTGAGAGCGTAACACAACTCGAAACAGCAGCTGAAAATGAAATAAATTCTTCCCAGAGCTTTTCCGAGGCTGTTAACTGCATGTCCTCTACCAAAAATTTCCACCATCCCTTCACTTAAGGGCTTTTCTCTAGAGCAAACCACACCACTTACTGAAATACTAAGTAGCTTCAGATGTCTGAATGCCTGGAATGAATGGCAGATTATTATCTGGGAATGAATGACCGTGTTCAACGCCCCTGGTTTGGGTTCCCCTTTCTCATTCTCTGCCTAAAGCTGTGGTGATACACTCTACCAGAGCCCTGAGCAAAAACAATAGCAGTGGCAATTACGCCCTGATGTTTTACAAAATAAGCAGGGATTGTATAAAGCTATTTCTCACCCATTGTTTTACACTATTTATGTAGACTAGATAGTCTCTGTGAGAGATTCATATTTGAAGTAGACACAAACGCGTATTTTCCCTAGAAAAGCTGAAACAAGATATCTGAGGAGGTTTTCATAGGGGCAGGTATCCTGAGGAAAAACAAGCAATGCAGAATAATTTTCAAGGGATCAGGAAGAACACTAATCTGTGGGAGAATGGAAGCTTGTTAAGGATGTGGAATTGCAGCAGATAAGTAACAAAAATCTGGACATATAATGAGGCACAGATGAAAAGCAAATTAGAAAACCAGTGAACAGAAGCCAGTGGAGAATTACCAAGTTCTGTTCACAATCCTGCCATGACAGAAAGTTCACAGGCAAGTGCTGCACATCATTCCAAAACACTTGGTCCAAGTCAGTTGGGTGATTCCCTGCAAGTGGGATAACACACTTATCCTGGGACAAGCTGGAAGAAAGGATTGAAAACTCTGAAGGGGGAGAAGGGAATGACAGGCAGTGAACATGAGACATGTCTATCACCAGAGGCATTGAATGTAGTTTAGTTTGGAAGTTGCTTGCCCAAACTCTGGATTGAGGTTTTCTGACACTCTTTGTACAATGTTTTATATGGAAAACAGGAGGACAGGAGGAACTACAGGTGAATTCCCCGATGAGCATTTTGTGCCCTGCCTTTGCACCAGAGATGGACAACAACCAGTACCAGCAACCAGGACAACTCACACCACGTCATCTGCGATCAGATGGCTCCGTGGGGATCTCCTGGAGCATGGGAATCTTCGGGGCACAGAACTGGTGTGTGTTTGTCCTGGGGAGCCCTCCTCCCACCTGGGGATGCCCTTGTCTGAGGCGTTGTGCAAACACAGCTGCTGGGGGCAGGGAGGAGGGAGCAGCCAAGGCTTGTGCACACGTGTTGGTGGAGTCGTCCATCCAGGTCGGTCCTGAATTAAGGACTTCACATCTGTTTAGCTTGACCTGGCTTGCTCTGCCTGAAGCTTCTGACTTAGCCCTGCAGCTCAGGGGTAAACAGAACAGGCAGCAGATGTGTGGGAAGGGAAAAACAAAGCTTCAGAATTAAGACAAACCCCAGAACAGGAGACTGCTGCTCCTCAAACCTGACTTATTCCCAGTAAATCTGCAGTGTCTGGTCTTCTCTGTGTCTAAAATGGCTCATGTGGGATTTGCTTTATCCCAGCCATGAGTCTGGGGGTGGGAAACACAACCCAAACCCCTCTTCCTTTAGCAGAGCAGAATTCCTTAGGCAGCAAAGAAATCCGGCCGGGCTCCCCTCGAGGAAACTGGAGCGCCGAGGCACAATGCAGCCTGTGACCCGTGGAGGCAGGGGCACCGCCGGCGCCCCGCGAGCTCGGGATTTCTGCCGGGAAGACGGGAATTCTGCCGGCCCTGCCACGGGAACGGGGCCGATTCCCCCCGGCCGGGCCTCGGGAGGGAGACGGGACGGGCACAGGGGTCTCGGGGCTGCGGTGAAACAAGTGCCACGGCAGGAGGGCCAGGCTGAGGGGGCTTTGTGGAGGAGAGAAGAGATGAGGGGAGCGCGGGGCTCTGGACACGCACCCCGTGGTCCGTGGGGAAAGCAGCTGCCTAAAGCCACGCTCGGGGTGGCGGGAGGGACGGGGAAAGGGGAAATCTGTTTGTTTCCAGCCATAAACTTGAGCCAACCTTCTGCTAGGGGCGAACGAGGAGGGATGAGCGTGGTGGGCAGCTTCGGGCGAACCCCCAGCCAGGGCAAGGCGCCGCGCCCCCGCGGTCCCTGTGGTGATGCTGGGACCCTCTTGGCGCATCCTCACATCCCCCTCATCCTTTTGTTAGTGCCAGGCAAGGCAAGCGGGCCAAGCCTGGTCCTCGGGGTCAGCCTGGGCGAGAGGCGACGGAACCCCCTTCCCAAGCAGCGCACGAGTGAGGGAGGGAAGCGCGGGGATCCCGGAGCGACGGGAACCTGAAACCTGCGGGGAAGGCAGGGCGAGGGGCCGCGGGTCGGAGCCCTCTCGGTGCCTGCCCCGCCGCGGCTCCCCGAGGGGAGGGAAGAAGGGAAGGGAAGGCAGGAGGAAGGGAGGGCGCGGGGGCCGCCGCTTACCTTATCGCCGAGGGGGGCGGCGGCGCGGAGGAGGAGGAGGAGGAGGAGGAGGAGGAGGCGGCGGGGAGCGGCGGCCATGCCGCGCTGCTGCTGCCGCTGCCGCGGAGGAGGAGGCGGCTCGGCGGCCCACCAGCGGCGGCAGCGGGCGCGGCGGGGCCCGCGGAGCGCGGGCCGGCATGGCTGGGGGAGTTAATGACTTTACAACCTGCCGGGCGGCGGGCGGCGACCCGCGGCGCTGCCGCTCGGCGGGGGAGGAGGGATGGAGGGCTGGGGATGGGATGCCGTGGGATGCGATGGGATGGGGATGCGATGGGGATGGGATTGGGGGCCGGGCGCTCCTCGGGCCCCGCCGCGCCCCGCCTGCCCCTCGCACCGCCCTGCTGCCGCCGCGCCCGGGGCTCGGAGCTCTCTCGCCGCTCTGTGCGACTCTTTCCGAGCCCCCCGCATTGGTCCCGGCACCGAGAGGTCCCTGCGGAGCCACCCGCGCTGCCCCTCGCTCTCAAGCGGAGCCCTCCGTTCGTTTCCTGCCGCACAAAACTCTTTTGCTACGCGATTCCTCCTTCCTGCCCTCTGTGGGCAAGCTGTGCTCCCCAGGGCATCCCTCTGCCCGGGCTGGAGCAGCGTGTGCTCCGTGCTGGGACAGAGCACAGCATCCCCCAGGACACGGGGAGCTGCTCTTGCAGGGGTGGTGGTGGAATCATAGAATCCTGGAATGGTTTGGGTTGGAGGAGACATTAAAGACCGTCTTGTCCCACCTCCTGCCACGGGCAGGGGCAGCTTTCCCTATCCCAGGTTGCTCCAAGCCCCATCCAACCTGGCCTGGAACACTGCCAGGGATGGGACAGCCACAGCTCCTCTGGGCAGCCCTCACAGGGAAGAATTTCTTCCCAAGATCACATCCAACCCTCCCCTCAGGCAGTTTCACGCCATCCCTCCTTGTCCTGTCACTCCATCCCTTAACAAAAACTCCCTCTCCTGCTCTCTTGGAGCCCCTTTAGGCACTGGAAGAGGCTCCCAGATCTCTCGCCTTCTCCTTTCTGGGTTGCCCCTCGCTGTGCTGGCACTCAGAAAGCAGCTTTTGGCAAGATGCTGCCAATACCGTGCTGGCAGCCCTGGGCCCTGCCGGGAGCTGCCTGCCGTGGCCACAGGCTGTGCAGAAATGCCATCAGGTGTCCCCGGCCCGGGGCGGGCAGCTGGGGAGCAGCGGGTCGTGCCTGCCAGATGCGCTGTAAGTAGTGTGGGGAGGTGATCCGAGTCCTCATCGCTCCCTCACCGAGGGTTTCAGCCTCAAGGTGGAGAGAGGGGAGAGGAGAGACAGGGATGTCAGCAGGGGGACTCCTGATCAAAACTGTTTGCTGGCAGGGAGGGGCAAGGGGAGGAGGGGGCGTCTGCTTCTGACCCAGCCAGAGAAAATGAGGGTGAGAAACACTGACAAAGAACACGGTTGTGCCTCCAGGAGCAAGGAGAGGAGAAAAGCTCCAGTCATCTCCTGGCTTTCCTGCCCTGCCGCAGCCCCCTGTAATGTCCCTGCCGAGCCAGCTCCTGCCCCGCAGACAAGCAGAACTCTGGAGAGGCGCGGAGCTGGGGGAGAGGCTGTGCCTAACAAGGAAAGGGTGGCTGGCTGGCTCCAGCTGAGCCAGTTTCGGTGCATCTGATCTTCTTCAGCCCCTCTCAAAAGCAATGTCCGAGCAGGCAGAAGGAGGCTGTGCAGCACGGAGGATTTGGGGAGGGGGATCTGCGTGTGAAGCTCTGCGCGAGCGTGACGGGGCAAACCCAGGTGGCCTCCGATGCTCTCCCCTCCAGGGCCCCTCCGTGCCCCTCTCTCCTGACCCTTCTTGCTAGTCCTGCTTTCATCCCCTTTCATCACTCCTGAGCCTCCTGTGCTCACAGAGGTGATAAAAGCACAGAGTGGAAGGCAGAAAGACAGTGTTTAAAATGCTGCTTGTCATTTTACGTCCTGAGTTTAGGCATCCTGGTTGTTTCCTCGAGGTGCAGAGGAGGTTTTGAATACTCTCAGTCAATGTGGGAACAAGGATATGCGAGATAAAGGTTCCCTTGCAGTTCTGAGATACCACTCACATTAACCAGTGTGGGAAGGTTTAGTAGTGTTATTGAACTGATTAAATACCTTTTAAATCTTGTTAACAAAGCCACCACAGCTTACTCCAAGCCTCCTAATAATTTCCAATCCACTTCTCTCTATTTTTTTCCCTACTATCTTTATTCAGACCACAAAGTAAAGCTGCCATTTTCTAATTGGGCTGGCTGGTTCTGCTGTGGGATATGTCAGATGTGAGCAGACCGGCCCTGGCATGTGCAGCAGCCCTTTGTGCTCTTGCATTCAGCTCTGCCATCATGAGGGGCTTTTCCCCAGTTACTTTCCAATTTCACGTGTCCTGTTAGCAGAAAGCAGGGCTGTACTGCCACCGGGCAGTGTTTAAAGGATTTGTGAGTTGGAGGATCTCCTGTGTAGCAGCATCCATGGTTTCATCCCAGCTGTCTCTCCACAGCCAGTGTTTGTCATTATAGGATGCCAATCCTGTTTGGGACTGATTCACACTCATCCCCTGCCCTCCAGAAGTTGCCTGGAATTATTTCAACCTCTTGTTTCATTGAATTTGGTTCCATCAGCCAACCGTTTCTCAAAAAATCTTTCAAACACAATCAAGAGGGGAACCACAAGCCTCTGTAAGGGAGAAGCAGTGTTTGGGGCTGCTGTTGCACCAGGTCCTGAGCATGACCTGAAGGAATTCATTCTGCTCACAACTCACCTGTCACAGGTAGTAGCTGCCTTCTCATGGGGAAAGTCTTGGGATCATAATTACAGAGGTTGAGAGTTAAGAAAAACGAATGTGAGACTGGCCTGGTGTGGAGAGGTCTTTAGGCACCTCTATTTCTCTGTTTGTTCCTGCTGTGGCCCATCCTGCTGGAGGGAGCTTGCCCCAGAACAGATGCCCCTCCTGGCCCTGGGAGCAGGAGCAATTGGACTTTTCTCTCCCTGTGAGGAAGGACCTGTGTGGTGCAGGCACTCTGCAGACACAGGCTTTGCCCAGGGCTGTAGCTCATCCTCCTTTCTGCTGGTCTGAGCAGCCCTAAGGATTCAGCTCTAATACAGAAATTAAGAATAACAAATTTTCTGTTAACAGAGAAAACAGGGGCTTCGTTCAGCTCATTGTGGGAAGAGGCCAGGTCTGTTCCCCTGTGGACATTGCCATGTCCTGGTTTTTGTTTCCCAGAGGTGTCTGAGTGGTCCCTTGGCTGCTGGGGCAGGGGATGGAGCAGAGCTCAAAGGACTGAGAGCTGTGTGGAACCTGTCTCCATCCCTCTTGTTGTGCTCTCCTGATGCCTCTGCTTCGGCTCCGAGAGGATCCTCAGCTCTTGAGTGCCCTCACGAGGGATCTGCAGATCCTCTCCTCAGCCTCAGCACAGCTCTCAGTGCAGCTCTCAGCGAGAGGCCAGGGCGATGCCTGCCATGGCTTAGCCCCCTCCCTCTCTGGGGAACACACTTTTAAGCTGCATTCTTTGAGCCTTCCCATCGCAGGATCTCAGATCCATGTCCCACAGGCTCCTTTGTGTGGTTCATTATACAGCTGCTTCTCCTGCAGAGTTGAAGGTGGGGAATCAAACCAGATTCCAGCTCCCAATATTTGCAAATCTCAATTACAATGCAGGTTCTGTGGGCCAAAAAGTGGCCCCCGAGGGAGCAGCCCTGTGGCAGCAGAGCCTGTGCATGGAGCTGCAGATGAGCTCACAGAGGTTAAAGCTCAACAGGAGAGATGTGCCTGAACTGGGTTCACTGCACTGGGCAGCACTGCCTGGGCCACTTGGCTTTAAATGCTGAAGGTGACAAAGTTACATTGGCTGGCAGGACAGCAGCACATTCACAGCGATCATCAGCTCTGATTCTGTGGTGGAGCAGTCCAGGCTGGCCTTCCAGGGCTGGTTTTACCCCTCAGCTGTGCTCCTGTGTAATTTTAAAGGTGGTTTTTAGGATTGTTGAGCACCTGGTTGCAACACATCCTTCCCTACAGAACTGCTGCTGCAGAGGCTGGGACTCAAAAAACCCCACCAGGGCACCTTTCTGCCTCTGAGTTTGTTCAGCTGCTCCCTTTGGACTCGCTTTTGGATTCATGTGCAAGACTTAAAAAAACAGCCTGGCTTTTGCATTCAGCATCGCTGCACCTGAAGACGCTGAATTTTCATGTAAATCTTTGGTGTAGGACCAAATCTTGTCCTCTGGCATCCAACAAGAGATGAGTGGTGATCTTTACTCCTGGCAATCAAACACATGGACATCTATGTGAAGGCAGGTGCCAATGTTATGAGTATTGTTGTCAGAGGACTGAAGAAAATCCAAACAAACAGTAAATCCTCTTTTCTTTTCCAGACCCCTCTCTGTTTAGGCTAGAGCTGGGCAAAATAATTCATCACAAAAGCAAAAGTTTGTGTGTGCTGAAGTGGTGGAATATTAAGTGGAACCAATCTGTTGAAATGAGTAATATTTGCTTTTTGTATTTCTAAAACATTTCAGTTGCCAGTGGATTTCAGTTTCTTTTATTATCATTAAGTATTATGCAAACCCCAGTTATTTCAGGCTGGGTTGAATCCAGCAGCTC
Source organism: Sylvia atricapilla (assembly GCF_009819655.1). Taxonomy (NCBI): domain Eukaryota; kingdom Metazoa; phylum Chordata; class Aves; order Passeriformes; family Sylviidae; genus Sylvia; species Sylvia atricapilla. The sequence goes on from NC_089148.1 coordinate 9,063,798, forward strand.
TTTGGGGGTTTGTTTTTAATTTTGCGTCAGTTGAAAAAGCTGCAAATATTTGCCCCAAACAACTGAGAAAAATGGTTTTTTTGAGTTTTTCCAGGAAAAGCAAACATTCACTTTGTTTGCACAGCTACAGCCCTGACCTAAATAAAACTTTGCCTAATTGATGATCTCTTTAGCTTAATAAATATAGCTAGGAAGATAGAATGGAATACAGTCAGATTCCAGTCTCACTTCGCTGGCTTCTTTCACAATCTCACAATTTATTTTTAAATAGAAGTCCTGTTCCAGAAGCAAGCAGATATTTGTCTTTAAAAGGCCATAAAAATATCTCTGTATTGGAAGAACTCAGGTGGGTGACACTTCCAGCAATGGGGAGTTGCCTTTGCACACCTGGGTTATGCACTGCAAACACAGTACGCAAAACAGAGACCATTAAAATACAGATTTCCATCAAAATATTGGCATAGCATGATTAATGCTCTGCTGGTTCTTACACCAACACCCACACTTAACCCTGCAGAGCAGGACACTGTTTTCTCTCACCAAAGTAGTGTACAGCAATAGAAAAGAGGGAGAGGAGGAAGCAACCTGTGTCTGGTATCAAACCATGCCCTGGGCTCCGGCAGGTAGTTCTCACATTTAGCCCAGTGTTTCGCACAGTTAAAACCCCTCTGTGGTCTTGTCTTCACATCCCCAACCAACCAAAAAGTCTGTTCTTTGGCCAGAACATGAACAAATAACCTCTCTTCCTTCATTTTGTCCCCTCCTTCAAGTTAAGGGCCACCAATCTCCTGAGACAGGTCAAGGCACACGGCAAGGGAAAAGAAGAGACAGGCTGTGGTTCTTAGGGTGCAAAGCTCCCTGAGCCTTTGGTGGGGCAGATCAGCAAGGCACTGTTGGCAGGAAATCCATCCAACACCAGGGTCCAGTTGCTCTAAGGAGGACCCTGATGTGCAGCTGCTAAAAAACGCCGTGGTGGTGTGGATTTGTTCTTGTTTGGATACAGAGCCTGGCTCTGCAAGGCCTCGGTGTGTGCTGCTGCTGTGGAAATGAGCCATGATCTGCTCCTTCTGCACAGGCACATGGGGCTGGCACCTGGGGCTGCCCCTTGGGTTATAAAAAATGCTGTAACTTGCACCTGCCCTCCAGGTGTTCCTGAGTTGGCTGCTCTGCCCCACAGCACCTGCAAAAACACAGTGTGCAGGGGAACCACAGTGTTTCCAGGACTTGGATTTCTCTTCCTAGGATGCAGAAAAGGAGGAATGGAAAGAAACTAACCTGCTTTGTCAAGGACTTTTAGTGTTAATGGCAGAGATTTTGTCTTGACCAGCTAACCCAGCTCTGCTCCTACTTGCTTTGGCAGATGCCAGAGCTCCATCTACCTGGCAGGGAGGCAAATGTACCCTTGGAGGGCAAGAACCCAGTGTGCTACCCTACATGGTTTGAAATACCAACATTCATCAATAGAAGTCACCTGGGGAGAGGCTGGCAGGCTTCCAGACCTGCACCCAGATCAGAAATCCAGGTGAAGAACAATCTGTTGTGTAGGACCAAAGCACTGGCCTGAGGACAGAGTTGCAGCCTTTGTGTGGCTGAGTGGGATTGAGTGGACCTGTTTCAGACAGAGGTAGCATTAAATTACATTGTATTATTTATCTTTTTACCTGTGTAATCCCTTGAGGCTTCACACTATCAGGGCAACAGCAACGGTTTCATTGCTGTCTGGTTCTGAAGCTTGTTCTCTGCCATGTGGGATCCCCAAATGGGATCCCTGCCATTAGAGTGATGTTCAAATGCTGACAACCTGAAATTTCTTGTAATTGATGTTTAGGGGATCTCTGAACTGCAGGTTTGTTTGAGGATCTGAGCTTTGCCTGGTGTCAATCAGGCTGTGCAATTGGGACCCTACTGGGGCTGACTGGTCACACCCTTGACTGGCAAACTGCTTTTCTTTTTGAAGCATGTCTTCAAAATGTTGGGCTTTGAGGAATCTGACCTTTCTGTGTTCTAGCAGCTCCCTGGATAAATCATATTGTAAGACTGATGTACACAACTTTAGCAAGCTGAGGGAGAGATGAAAGAGCTGCTGAATCACAGCATCTTTCTGTCATACTACAACTGAAGTTGTGAACATTATTTGTCTATTTCTTGACAGAAACACTACCTGCAAGGTCTTGTTTTCCGTCCTGCCTCCCCACACGATATTCTCCTGTGGAATTCTAAAATACCCCATTCCCAGCTGCCAGAAGGAAGTGTATGTATCACCTCCAGGACTCAGCTGCCCAAATGTCCTGGATCAACTTGTACCTGTCAAACTCTTCCCAGGAACCTACAAGAAACCAGCTGAAGTGAAGGAACACCAGTTGTGCCTCTGCCTGTACCAGAGCCAGCCAGGACCATCTTTCCTACCCTCCTTGGGGCTCTGGCCACTTTTGTCCCTAGGGTTTGGCATTGCAGCCCTTCTCCTCGATGGTCTGCACCGGGTGTATGGGTAGGACCAGGTGGGAGATGCGGCTCCACAGCCCGCTCAGCTTGTCGGAGTCCATGCGGTCGTGGGAGCTGGGGATGCTGGTGGAGGTGAACTTGGCCCAGAGGAAGTCCCGGACCCTCTCCTCCACCTGCTGCAGGCTGATGTGGCTGTCCAGCGTGTCCTCCTCCAGCAGCACTGTCAGCAGCAGGGCCACGTCCTTGAAGGCAGCGCTCTCGTGGTCGCAGTACTTGTAGAAGATGAGGGTGGCCCCGGCGGGCAGCAGCTCGAAGCGGTGAACGACGGCGGCGCGGCCCCCGGCCTCGAACGCCGCGCTCAGCTCCGAGTCCACCTCCAGCTTGGCGCGGTCGCTGTGGAGCCCGGCCTTGTTCCCGCCCTCGATGTGCACCGTGCTGCCGTGCACGGCGGCCGAGTAGCAGTCGGCCAGGCGGGCGCCGAGGCAGCGCAGGGTCCGCTCGGCGCCGCGGGCGGCCGTGAGGATGATGATGGCCGGCTGCGTGTGCTGGGACGTGTTCAGGTGCCTGCACAGGAACTTGCGGCCGCGGAGCCACAGGTGGGGGCTCTGGCCCGGAAACCCTTGCTCCAGCTGGTCAAACTGGGACCGGAACGCCTCCACCGTGGGGTTCTTGTGGGGCTGCTGCGAGCTGGAGGTGGGGCTGCAGAAGCAGAATATGCAGAAGCCAAGCACCGTGAGGCCAGCGATCAAAAGCCCTGTTCCACACGGGAGAGACACGGGAGGGGGAACAGGAGTCAGTGCCAAGTGACCTGCAGTGACACGCTGGAAAGCAGCTACCATGGCTAATTGTCCCCTCTCTGATAGTGACAGTTCTGGCTTCTTTTTTCCCTGCCAGGATTGGGATTAATACACGGGAGTCGCAGTCCGTGTTTGGAACTTGGATGTTTGTTATTTCTTATCTATTTACAGGCTCGTGAGTCGTGAGCACTAACTAGCAAATTACAGAAATGAGGTAAAATGGACTGCTTCTAACTCCTTCCAAGGTTATTTAAGCACTAATCAACCAGCATCACCTATTGGGTGACACCTATATTACTTAAACTTTTGACCCAATAATCACCACCCAAGGCTGGCAATGCAGACCTTTTTCACCCAGTTAGAGAAAACCACCCAAACCCATGAAGGAGAAGGAAGAAGAAGGGGAAGGAAGAAGAAAGTGAAGAAGAAGAAGGACTTAGACAATGCCCAAAGTCCTCCATCTTGACTCACATGTATTACTATACACTAAGTAAGTTTTTCACCCTGTGAGATCACACAATACTAACCAAACTACACACCCACAACCCCCATGCTATCATCCCTCAATCTCAGGAGCCTGTTCCAAGGCCTCAAGTCAAACGTGGTGCTTGCTTGAGGATAAGCACCTTTTAGCTCAGAAAGCCTGAAATTTTCAGCCTCCAGGGTTCCAACACAGACCTTGCCCCCTGCACTAGGAAAGTGGAGCCAGTTGGCCAGGAAAGGTGTAGAGGCTGCTGGCTCTGTGTCATGAGACTCCCACTCCAATACACCAGGTGAGGGGGCTGCAGCTCCAGGGATGAGGGCAAGGTTACAGCATCGTGCAAAACTTCCTGAGGAAACTGCAGCTGCCCACAAGCTTTCTTCTCTTTCCCCCTCCTCTATTTTCTTTAGGGTTTGTGGCTATTCAGAGCACCACACCTGGGGGTGTCTGACCCAGGTAAAGCGCTGTGTTCACTGCCCTCCTCCATGCTATGAGTGAACAAAGGCCACCGTGCTTCTGCTCAGAAAACAGAAGGCAGCAAGGTCCAGACACAACGGCTTGTGTCCCTCTCCATGGCAAAGCAGGGTCTCTTCCTAACAGGAGGAATATGTTGATGCAGATCAGCATCACTGTTCCTGCTTAGAGCCCCATGACAGAGCAGGGCTGGGGAGGGGGACCCTCAGCACAAGCAGCCCCCCAGACCTCCTAAGACATCCCAGGGCACTCACAGCATGATGACCACAATATGCCAGCTTTTGAGGCTGAAGAGCTGGAGGAGAAGCTGCCACTATAGGCTCAAACTGAGCCTGTATTTAAGAGGATGGGTTTTTTCTCTCAAACCCTCAGAAGACACTGTGAAAGGTCCCGAGAGAGAAGAGTAATTAAATGTGCTTCATTACTTGCTCCTGGAGGATCAGTGCCTTCTGGTCGATGAATAACATGCAAGGAAAGCTTCTTTTCCTCACCTTTCCACAGGAGGGACTCTTTGGCCTTCTCCTGCTCTGTGTTTTGGTTGGTGATGTTCTGCAGGGAAGACAGAGTCTCTGGGTTTGGGGCTGTGTCCCCTGCAGTAAGAGAAAAGGAACGTGTCACTCACTGCTGAGGGAACAGGTAAATGGAGCTGTAGTAAGCAAAGCATTAAAAGTGAATACTGCTTGGGTTAATACTGCTCCGAGTCTTGGATCTCTCCTCTTGGGCTAGGCAAGGAGAAAGACAATGCAGAGTGCAGTGTGGCTTCATGCCTTTCAAAGCATGACAGGAGCCAAAGGAGAGAGAAAGAGAGAAGCCAATTAATTTTATACCTTCTTTCCTGCTTGACTCCAGGAAAGTGACAATGGCTACTGAAGATCTCACTCAACTCTTGTTCTAATGCCCATGGAAAGTGTAGGAAGTGTAAGAATAGCAGTGTACAGCCACCAGCTCACCTTTTGGTCTTTTCCTTAATGAGCCCTGGGACCTGCTCTCCTGTGTTTCTTGCTCTCTGAATGCCTCTGGCTCCCAGTCTGGGAGAGTGGCACTGCTTCTCTTCTCTGCCAAGAGGCCCCTGGGGACATCTTCCACACCAGTCACATCCAAATGTGTCATTTCACTGTCAGAGCTCTGTGCCTTGCTCGTTGATGAGGCACCTTCCTGTGCCCTGCAGAGGCTTTCACACTGCCCAGCTGTCTCCAGATGCTCCCGTGTTTCCTGGTGAACAGAGCTGCCTTCTTTGCTTTCCACATTCTTATGGCTCGGCCCAGCTGTGGGGAATAAAATTCACATACCTACACTTAGTCTCTTTTATCCCAAGAACCAACAATGCTTTCTCCTGCTCTGCCTCCTCTAAGCCAAGGCCCAAGTTGTCAGGCCCAAGGGTGGGGAGAGACTCACCTTCATCCAAGTCCTCTTTTTCCAGGGGTCTTTCTGAGACACCTTCTCTTGTCTTGCCAGACTCTTCCGGCAATACTTCAGTTTCCTGGACAGCTGTCTCCTCTAGTGTGGGACCAGCTGAACTCAACAGTGCTGTCTCTCCCCCATCAGCAGCTGATTCACACACTGAAGAGTCCTCCTCTGGTTTGCAGGGTGTCTCAGGCCACCTGCTTGTCACTTGGTGCCCAGGTGTTTCCTGGGCGGCCTCCTGGTGCTCAGATGTTTCCTGGGTGGCCTCCTGGTGCGCAGAAAGCTCTTCTGTGCTCCTCACCTCACCCTGGGCTGGTCCAGCTGTTGGGATCAGAGTTCAGCAGCCCAGTAAGCCACAGAGGAGTCAAGAATGCCCAGTGCTTTACCACCACCCATACAGTTCCCAATTCCCAATGCAGAAACATTTACCTCCAGTGAGAGGGAGAAAACAGAGTGACCAGAAGTGAGAAAACTCTTGGGTTGAGATCCAGACAGCTGAGTTAAGGGAAGGGGGGAATCAGGATGCAAAGGCAATCACTCACCACCTCCTACAAGCAGACTGAGGCCACACCAGTCTCCCAGCAATGGCCACCTTGGAACCCACCCCCTTCTCCCTTTCTTTCTGTGCCCTAGTTTTTGTTGCTATATTGTACTCAACAAACTTTTTCCCACCTTGGGACTCTGTCCAATCTTCTGCCCACCCCAGGGTATTTCCTGGGCAGGGGCAGAAAGCCTTGGTGCTGTGCCAGCACTGTTCAGCAATAGCCAAAACTGCTGTTTTCAACATTTTTTTCTCTGAACTACAGAACTTACAGCTGCCATGCTAGAGCTAACTCAATCCCAGCTTATGTCCTAGGTGGGATGGGCAGGCAATTCCTTAAGTGGTAGGATAAGTTACCACAACTTCCATAGATAGTGGGTTTTCACAGATAGCAACGGATTTGAAGAATTCCTAAGGCTGTTGTTGAGTACAGTTCTGCCAATGCAGTTCAAGCATCTGTCTGAATGTAAATGATAATTCTGCTCATGCCCTGTCTCTGTTTCTGTCCTGGAGCTGCTCTCCCAAAGAGCTATGGCAACATCTAATTAGAAACAAACACTGGAGCATAATTCAGTAGAGAGATTCTGCGACTGAACAGCATTTGTGACATATTCTGACCCTTACAGAACCAAAGTGCAGCTCAAATTTTAGGCGCTATTTGTGAAAATTTGCTTATGAATGATCATGCACTACAATGACATAAATTATTACACTATAATTAGAATACACACTGATAAAAAGGGCAAGGAACTCCCTTCTAATTTGAAAACAGAGGAAAAGCTGCACTTGTCACTTCTCAGAAACATGATTTTTACATTCTTTGTTGCTGATTATTACAGTAACACTTCTGACTATCTAGGACAGACCTGAGCTGGTGATGGCATCACTGTATCACTGACACACTCCTAGGTACTAGTCATAACAAATCTCCCACTGAATGTAAGTACAAGGTAACATGAGGAAACTAGAATATATCCTGCTGTACAAGCTGGGCACAAACTACTCCTTGCCCTGCCTCTTCCAGAGTTTTTCCAACCACAGGTGGTGGGAAAACTGGCTTATTATTTAAGCATCTGAGGATGGGAAGCACCAGGATGTAGGGAAGAAAGCTCTTCCAGTCTGGATTTATCTCTTCAGCATTCCTCATGCTGCCATTGAGACACAGAGTCTAAACCCGCTGCAGATCAGAATCGAAAACTGAAAGTAACTTGTTTGTCTTTCACCCTTTAAAAAATGATGGCAACTTGTTTTTCTTGGCTTGGAAAAGATGGGATTTTTTTACTAGTTTGTTTTTCTTTTGCACAGGTGTCCTATGTGACTGCTGGAAACTTGCAGCAAAGGGATTTTCCTAGCAAAGTAAGCCTAGGATTCACTTACCTCCAGGCACACCCACGCTTGGATTCTCTTCCATTTTCCTTTTCCCCTGAACCTGCGGCTTCTGCAGTTTGGTTTCACTTTCTCCGATGTTCACACGGAGCTGTATGTCGCTGCTGTTCGAGAGGCTGACCAAGTTCTACCGCCCTCACCGACACCATCCCGTCCTGGTCCGGGAAATTCCAGCTACACGCCCACAAACCTGATAAGCACAAACACAGGAGCCGTGATTCACCGTGCAGGAGGCTCCTCCTCCACGATTCCCAAGGTGAAAATGGGCGGATGTCGCCCATAACCATGAACCTTCAGCCCATGGACTGTCAGCTATTTTGCTTCCCGTCAGTCCAGGGGTTAATGCAAACCGCATTTATCCTGGGACATGCCAGCGGGGTGAGACACTGCTGTCTCATCCCGAAGGACTCGGCTACGCTACAGAAGGGCAGGCGCGAAGTCTGGGGCTCGGCAGGCTGCTTTTGGTCACCCTGTAGCTCGCAGACAGGCCGACAAGAAGCAATGAGCCTGCTGCTCCCTCACTCCCTGCCTCCAGAGTGCCGGATGGATCCGGCAGAACCAGCCCCGGGGCTCAGCAGTGCCTGGCCGGAGCCACAGCCTGACTCCTGCACCCCTCCGGAGATGATTCCCTGCCGCTAAAGCACTTCGGGACAGGGCACAGACGGAGCCAGGCTCGCTAGTGTGTAACCCAGCTGATGGCTTTGCCAGGCACAACTAAGGCAGCATGGAAAACTCCCGAGAAACTTTGCCCGCTGGAGAGTGGTCCGTGCGGTTTTCTGTACAGAAATCTCCAGGCCAGCCTCCTCGGCAGCTTTTCGGCACAGGGGAGCACCTCACCCCCCAGCACTGTCTCCAACACACGATTTGGGGGTGCGGGGTGCAGTCGCTGCCCTGCCCGGCTCTCGTCCCTCCCCTCCCTGTTCGCGATGCTGACGCTCCGGCAGGACAAGGAAGTCAGCAGAACAAAGTGGAGCCGGACGCTTACCCAGGCAGGCTCGGAGCCGGTCAGGGCGGCGATCAGGAGCAAAGGGGTGGCAAGAGGAGGCCAGCGCTGGCCTTTCCCCTTGCTCTCCGTCCCAGAGGCCCTTTGGTGGCAGGACACCAGCGCACACCCCGAGTCCTCCGCTGGAAACGTGACGGTGAACTCTGCCCTTCCCTGGCTCCCGGCTGCCTGCTGGGAGCTGTAGTTTTCCTTCCCACAGTCGTTGTCGGGAGCCCTCGGGAAACAATTACGTCCTTTTTTTTCGGCCGTGTTTCCGCGACTCTGTGGTTGCGCACTTTTTTTCAGGCTCATTGCATGACTGGCCTCTTCCTGCATTCAGTAACAGCGTTGCGGGTGGAAGCAAGGAAACTAGAGTGAGGAGGAAACTGGTTTGAGGGTTGATTTAGGAAAAGTACTACAAGAAAAGCAACCCAAGCATGTAGGCAGCAAAGCCTGGGCTCTGGAAATGTCACGTTGCCAGTGCAGGGAGGTTGGGGAGGATGTGAAATGAAGGGTCCTCAGCATCAGCCTGGAGGGAAAGGGATGTGGAGCCCACCCAGAGTCCCCTGAAGTGGTCCAGAGACTGCAAAGGGGGGAAAGGTCTGAGAGTGTGTGTGTCAGCCCTTGGCCTCATTTAGGCAATGCTTTTCCAAAAGAAAAAAAAAAGAAATCTGTCCTAATTTGTGGTGCCTGCACAGTGGCACGTATAGACATGGGTATGTTCCAACCCCTTCCCTATTGCCCGTGCCCAGGACACATTTCATGGGAAGCAGCAGCATGGAGGACACCAGGGGAGAGGCAGCAGCACAACGAGCTGTGTCTCTGTGAACAGAGACAGCAGTGTCCCTGGAACTCAGCTTGCTGCCTTTGCACCAGCATCCCCAGAGGAGCCCAGCAGCAAATGGCTGAGACAAAACACAGGGAAAGGCATCTGAAACAGCATTGGAAAGGAGCAGGCATGCAGTGGCTGGGACTCCTGGATCTGGGGGGCAGAGGGCTGAAAGGGGGGACTAGACTAATGTTTGACTTGTTTCAGTTTGACTAAATCCCCCCCTTACTAGTACTGGAGGCACTTGTAAAACAGGTAAGAGGTTAGGTACAAATAGGAAGAAAAAAAACCTCCTTTATGCTGTATGGAGGAACCCTTACTGGCCCAGGGAGAACAGAGGCAGTGTCAGAGGAGTCAGTAAAATGTGTGTACGATGTTACCCGGGGCTGTCAGCATGTGCACAGGCATCAATAATGACACTGCTCATGTCAGGAAGGTGATGAGAAGGTGAGCTGTGCTGGCCACTGCAGCTTATTTCTTCCTCTGTCACCCACAGAGCCTGAGAGGGGACAGTGGCCATGGCAGACTCAGCACATTTCCTTGTCATGACCAACCTCTCACCAGGTGCAGCAGAGGCTGTAAAACCGGAGAATAGAAAACCAGGAAGCAAAACGTCAGGATAAGGTCACCTTGAGGGCCCTGCTTCTGGCTGCCATCCATCTCACACCCTGACTTGATCTCCATCAGTAAGGACAGCAGAGAGGAGCTGCAGGTTGTAAGGGCTTAATGAAAATCCAAATATTTTCTATCCCTCTGTCCCTAAAACCATCCAGGCCCTTCAACACAAGCAGGTGTTTGGGGCTGTACCCTTTGCACAGAAGCACAGGTGTCACCAAAGTGGTGGCAATTGTGTGACAAAATCAGGGGGTCATTTCAGCCTCTTCAGGATGAGAACCTGGTTCTCAAAAAGTTGTTTGGCAGGAATATAAACTGGCTGGCCTAGTTATAACAAAGTCATAACAAAACAGTTACAAAAAAGGATCTTGATATTGTTATGTTGATTTTTTTCCTGATGTGGTATTTGTTACATCCTCTTTTATTTTTGCTTTAGAAAATAATGTTTGATGTGTGTATTCTGCTTTTAGAACTGAAAAGAATGACAGTATTTACTGCTGGTACAGTAGGAGGTACGTGTACCTTATCTCACAAATATTCACTTGCTTTTGGGTGAAACTGCAACATTTATGGCGTGCTAGTAAAGAATTTAAGATATTTTTTGGTTTGAAATCTTTGTACAGAGAAGACAGGCACAGGAGTGGAGGCTGAATGGCACTTCCCTCACCCACCCTTCCTGTTGGACTGCATAGGAGTGCCAGATTCTTTTCAGTGACAGGACAAGGAGCAATGGCCATAAACTAAAACACAAGAAGTTCCACCTCAACACGAGGAAGAATTTCTCTTCATTCTGGGTGGCTGAGCACTGAGAAAGGCTGCCCAGGGAGGGCGTGGAGTCTCCCTCTCCGGAGATATTCCAGACCTACCCGGAGGTGTTCCTCTGTCACCTGCTTCAGGTGACCCTGCCTTGGCTGGCTTGTTGGATGATCTCCAGATGTCCCTTTCAACCGCAACTATTCTGTGATTCTGTGGATTTGTAAAAGCAAAAAGTCTCTCTTTGCTTAGCAACTCTTTTCCAAGGTGGTCTTGAGCTGCTAGGGAGGGAGTCTAGAGGAGACCTTGAGGTCCTGTCAAATTGCATTTGAAAACCTCCAGTCAGAGGAATTCTACCACATGCCTGGGTAAAAATGTTTATCAAGAATGCAATCAAACACATTTTAAAATCCCTGTTTACCAGTAATGCATCTGAAGAAACGGGTAAGCAAAGTGAAATACCTAGTGAGATATTCCAGACTGGATTAACCAAAATTATTCCCACAGTAAGGAACAAAGTAGTGCCAGAGGACCTCACGTCCCGCAAAGTACCTCTGAGGTTCCTCTCTGCGATTCAGTTGCCATTTGTGCTTATCTCTAGTTTTTGCCTCCGAGAAATGTTGTTCCGCTACCTTCGGGTCGCACACACAAAATAACCGTCTGTGGGGAGGAGGCGCCGGGCCCGCGCTGCCCTCAGGGGCCGACCCCGCGGGATCCCGCCGGGCTGGGGGCCGCGGCCGTCCCGCATTTTTTACACTGGGGGGCAGCAGCCGCCGGGCCGCCGGACGGGCCTTCCCCGGGCTCCTTCCGCCAGGCCCGATCCCGGTGCCGGTGCCGATCCCGGTGCGGCCCCCGCGGGCGGCGCCGGGGCCATGGCGGAGCGGCCCCGGTACCACGTGACGCCGCGGCGGCCGCTCCGCGCGCGGGCGGAAGCGGCGGGCGCGGGTCCCGCCCCGCGGGAAGTGAGGCCCGCGGAGCCGCCCCCGCCGCCGCGGGAAGGCGGCAGCTGCAGGCCCGGGCAGGCGGCGGGCGGTCGGGGAAGGGGACGGGGCAGGGGACGGGGTCGGGGCAGGCGGCGCGGCGCGGCAGCGGGCGATATGGTGGGCAGCGGCGATGAGGAGGCGGCTCCGCAGGACGGCCCCGGGCTGAAGCGGCGGCGGAAGAGCCCCCGGCTGGCGGCGGCGCGGGCGGAGGAACCCGAGGACGAGGTGGACAGCGCGGCCCAGCACGGCGCGCTGCAGGGTAAGCGGCGCAGGCGGGCGCAGCGGCCCGCGGTGGATCCTGTGGTTGAGGGCGCGGCAGGGCAGCGCGAAGTGGGGCGGGCGGGCGCCTTGTGGTTCCTGTCTGGCTGTGTTTGGGCGGGCCGCGGCGCTTCTGGTGCTCCTGAGAGGCTGTCGGGCCTGGGCCCATTGGGCTTGAGCTGAGCTGCCGGCTGTGCCCCTCACCCGTTTCTCGTTTCAGGGGACAAGCATCACTTTGGGACCCCAGACTCCCTGACGCGACCCCCTATAAAAGCGTACAGATCGCCAGGTAGGCTCCGACTCCTGTCCCGCGGGCAGAGGAGCTGCAACGCCCCAAACTTAGGGAAACGTGTTTTATTGGGGTCTAGCTCCTTGGCAGGTGTTACCGTGGCTCTGGCACACAGGTGAGGAAATCCCGTGTGGCTCTTATCCCATCCACGAGGGCTGGGAGGAGAAGCAGTTCTCCAAAGGATCTCTGATACCGTCAGGTGGCTGCTTTTCCTAGTGCGTCGCTTGGAACAGTATTTCGCCACAGCATTCAAATTTTACTGACACTGCTTGGTTTTGAAAGGCAGGATTTAAATAAGGTATCCTGTGCTGCGGAGTCAGGATATCCATTCCTTAATGGCTGTGCTCCTTGCTTCTGAGGAAATGCATAACTGGGGCTTGTCCTTCCTTTAGAACACCGAGCATGCTTTGGGACTTGCTCCTGGACCCTGGGCTGGACAAGCTGTGTGTTAGCACTATGTGGCACCTACTTGTTGCTTTAGATGATGAAAGCTGTGTCTTCCTCAAAACTATAGAAACCAGCTAACTCAGTATAACACGGTCATTCTGTCAGGAAATGAGTAAATTGTGCTTCCTTCCCTTTTATTCTATTTTGGAGTGTATACATGGTCAGTGTGTGGCAGTGCTTGGGGATGAGTTGGGCTAGCCTGGGACTGTTCTCCATTCCCATCTGTGTTTTTTGTCATCCAGAGCTGTCTGCCTGTGTTCTGCTCCAGAAGCAGAATTTCCAGGAGGCATGGGGAAAAAAAAAAATAATCTTGCCTCGAGGAAGGAAGAGCAAGGTTATGAGTATTTCTTTAGGCAAGTACAGAGGTTTGTCTGTGAAAAAAGCTCTTGCTCCCACGTGGTGGCTAACAGGGTGTAATTGGCTCAGTGTTTTTAACGTGGCTGTGCTGCTTCAGGAGGTACAGCTGAGGGTTGGGTTTTTAATTCAATGGCCCTTAAAAATGAGGCTCCTCTCCTCCCCACCCTTTCCAACTCATAGCAGCTGTATTGGATTATAGGCACAACAGGTGTGCAAGTATGATAACAGACTATTTGTTTATATAGAAGCAGAGGATTAGTTCTCCCCCTATGTGTAGATGTGGAGTGTTGTGCTTTTCCTGCAGTGTTTAGGGGCTGGTCAGTGAGGCAGGGGAATAAGCCGGCTGGGTTGTTAGGTTAGTTATAATCGTCCTGCTTCCCTCAGAACAGAATGGAAGCAAAACCACACCTTGAGAAACTGGTTCCTGGCTTCTACTAAGAGGTTTTAAATACAGGTTAGGCAACTTGCTTGGGGAGCTGAAAAGCTTTAAGAGCTTTTAGAAGAGCTTGCAGAGTTTTAAGAGCCTAAAACCCCCTGCCTTGAATCAGACAGCTTCTAGGTCAGTGAGCTGAAGATAGTCCTAGCAATATCCCTGGAAGTTGTCTTATACCTTTCTTTTCTACAACTTCTAAGGAGTCTTTGAGACACAAAGAGTAGTGATTAATGGCAAGAAGGGGAAAGGAATTAAGAGAAAGGACTGCCTGAGTAACCCTCTTTAAATTCATAGATCTTTTTGGTCTTCTGGTCACAATTACTAAGGAGAATTTCCCTGTAAAACCTCGGTACATAGTAAAATATTATGGATATGTGGTTTGGCATTCCTGAAAATAAAGTCATTTGCTGAGTGGCTTTGTTCTGAGCTTTGTGGGAAATCAGTCACTTTACAGCTTTTTAAGATGGATTTAACAAATAGAGCCCCATTAAGTGTGTGCAAATACTTTACTGTTGCACCTGTAACTTATCATAGTTAAAAACTCACAGCTTTTCGCCATTTTTTGTGGTTTGGATGGGTCTGGTGGGGTTTTTTTTCCTCCTTAGTATGTTTGACATACACTGCTCTGCTGGAACTGCCAGAACATATTAGAAAAAGGCTGTTTACTGTGTTGAAGTGAAGTTACTAAACACTAGGTGGCAAGCTGTGCATTGCTCTTTGGCATATGCTAAAAGAGTTACAGAAACACATTCAACCCCAGCAGAGCCTTGGGCTGTTTAAAGAGTAAAAGGCCCCAGTGTGGATGTTAAAAAAAAATTATCAATTGTATTCTTCCCTTTGCTGTTTGCTTTGCTGATGCGTGATAGCTGTGCCATGATTCTCTGTTGCCCAACTGTTCCATAGCTTTTTTATTCTACACCTGAGCTTTTTCTTATCAGTCCCTTGATTCTGGAATTGCACTTTATCCTTTCCTGCGTTTGGTTTCCCAGCCCTGAGCTTTGCTCTGTGACCTCTGCTACTCCATAGAGCTCTACTCTTTCTAGTTAGTGATGTGAACTGAGCAGGGTTTGACAGCTGAATAACGCTATAACTTGGCAAACAGCTGAAAGATGTTGGTTTAGATTCTTCCCAGCTCCCTGAGAGATGAAATTAGGTTGCTGATATGGATTAGGAGAGAATGAGACCTAACTAAAGCATGGCTTGGGCTCCATTAAAAGGGAACTTGTTTTCTGTATTTGCTTCTGTCTCTTTTCCCCTCTGCCCAATGCTGCATAAGGCAGCGCAATTATTGTTTGTAAGTTGAATTCCCTCAAAAGCTGTGGAAAAACTCTCTATACTCCCATGATGTTTACACTGAATCCCTTTAGTGTAAGGAATTTCTTGGCTCCTAGTATTCATATTTTTAAGAAGCAAAAAACTCCAAAAAAAATTTTTTTTAAAGAAGTGTGTGGTGGTGTAGACAGCTATTTTTCTAGTGAACTCAAATTTACCATGGGCATTTCAAGTCCTAGTTGCTTTTTGTTGCATTTTAAGAGAGTAACTTTTTGGAGGTCACAACTTGGAAAATCACCGATATAGATTGTGGAAACTACAACTTGGTCCTTCAGATTGATGATGTTTCCAATCCTCTTTTTGCTCCTTTTTTTTCCTCCTGACAGGTGGTACTACAGTTTACTTTGAAGAGAATCCAGTAAAGGAAAATGCAAAGGTTTATGACAGCAATGAAACCGAGAAACCAAACATTTGTGCACCATTAAAAGGTAATGGCTTTTATCAGAACTGTTTCCATGGTGTAACAGATGATTGCTTAAATGTATTAAAACAACAGTCATTCAGTTCTGTTAGAAAAAGGGGAGTTTTTGAGCTGAAATGAATGAAAAGGGTTTTTTTAAAAACAAATAAAGTTTCAGTGTGTACTCCTGCCTGAGCCAAAGTAAAACTGATTGTAATATGATAATCTGCTTGGGTGAAAAACCTCAAAGTTCAAGAAAAGGCAGATTTCAACTTTGATAAATACCCAGCAGTGTGGTTTTTGAAAAGCAAAACAAAAATAAGAGTAATATCATATCCGCTTCAAAAAAACTTAAGAAAGTGGATCTTTAATTGCCCCAGGCAAAGAAAACTAAAACTGTTCTTTTTCTAAAGAGGTGAGTTGCCCTTGACTTTAGCAGGGGGAATGACTACACCAAGTGATTTCAAGGTGAGGGAGCACTTTGCTTAAACATTTTTCTCAATGTGTATTACAGAAGCAGTGGGGAGGTGCAATGAGAAAAAAACCGGGATCGTTTTGAGTCACAGAGGGAAGTTATGTGTCTTTTTAAAAGAAGACATAAGAAGAAAGATTTGTCATATTGGCAAAAGCAGGGTGAAGGGCCAAATTAAGCCCTTTTCTAATAGATAACAGTAGCTTTCTCCAGCTCAGAGGGGTCCAAGAGGCTGTTCATGTGCTGCAGGCTTGGTCTGGCAACACCCCATTATCCTCCTGCCCTAATAAGCTTTGAGGATTTCATAGAAAGAGCTAAAAGCATGAATGGCTGGTCTGTCTTATCTGACCTCTGATGTGGTAACTGAGTTCTTCAATTGGTGCTTTGGTTTCAGAAATAAAGGCTGACTTCCTTGAGAAGAATCAAGAGTGCCGCTCAACTGCTGCACCACAGAGTAAGTAAAACAAGAGACCCTAGTCTTTCCCTGTCATTAGATGAAAAGGACAGAGTTATTTTCCTTTCCTCTGCTTCTGGTTTTTCTTGTGCCCTGGGACACTGTCTGGGAAGATGGGCAGGCACTCAGGAGGCAGATTCAGAAGCTGGAGGAGAAGGCAGCACATTCCAGTCAGAGCCTTTCTATGAGGTTATTCAACTTGCTGACCACAGAAAATGCTCCACTTTCTCTTTTGCTTTTCTTTTTGGAGTTGACTTATGGGACAGTAAGTGCAGGGCATGGAGGAGAGGCATTGTGGGGGTAAGCTGAGGCAGGGAACAAAACCTTCACCTTTTGGTGGTAGTGAATGTTAGATTTTACACAAACCTTCTCTTTTATCCTTTCTCTGAGAAGGAGTAGCTTGCTGTGATCTAATTACAAGTTCTATACTCCTGGAAAGGAGCAGCATTTTTCTTTGCTGGCAAAATCCAGTTTGCTCATCTAACGATCAGCTCCCAGTGACTTTGGGGGTGTTTTCTTAGGGGGGAGTTGTTTTGGTTTGGTTTTTTTTGGAGAGGTGGTTTTTCGTTTTGTTTTATTTTGTGGTGAGTTGTGGTGTTGGTTTGTTTTTTTGGTTTTTTTTTTTTTTTTTTGGGTGGGGGGTGTTGTTGTTTTTGCAAGAGTACTTGAAAGAAAAAGTTCTGAATTCTTAGTAAAATCTTGGTGCTTGTTTCTATCCTCAACAGGTATAGGTATAGATACACAAAGTTTTGCAAATCACATTTCAGTCTGAAGAGCCTGCAGAGGTTGTTTGGGTTTTTGTTTTGGTTTGGTTTTTGTTTGAAAACCATGGTGCCTTCAGGAAGAGAATCTCATCTTGTGGTAGCTGCACCTCTGTGAAATGCCTTTGAAAAATGGATTGATGCAGGGAGTTCTCTCTTGTCGGCTATTTTCATTTTTCTGTGCCACTCCAGGTGCTATAGGAGTGATTAGTTGTGTGTTGGGTGATGGAAGATCACTTAAAACTCTGGAATCTTTAAGGTGTCTGCAGAAGTTAGACTTTTTGAATTCAGCAAGACAAAATTTACTGGGCCTTTGTGCAAACTGTATTGTAAATAAGCACAATTCTTAGGCAGAGGAGATCTGGTTTTAGACTGTTTATTGAATTATTTTTTTCCTTTAGTGTATGAGTTACAGTTGTCTAAATATGAAACTTGATCTGTGCAAACAGAGCTGCTTTCTATTCTGTTTTACTGAATTGAGTGATTTTGAGCTGTTAACTCATAGAAGATTGAGATAAGCTTAGCCAGTGACAAGTTCCGTGGCTGTGCCCTTTCGGGGTAGGGGGTTGAAATTACAGAATAGGGCAGTTCATTAAGCCAGTTAAGCTCCAGCTTAAACCAGAGCTGCATTTAGCACCTTCTGTGATTACATTCATACAGAAACAAGGTTATAGAGTTTATTTCAGTGTCTTTAAATAACTACTACAAGGTATGTTTGTTCAGTTTATTCTCAGTAGTGCCATTGACAGTGTCCTGATTTGGTTATATATTATTAAAGAGCCTTCAGCTTTGAACCAGTTGCTGTAGTTCACAAGGAGACATAAGTTCTCCTGTCTTCTTAATTAACTGGCTAAATGCAGAAAATATGCTGACCAAAAAGTGCACAGCATACATTCATAGTGGTTTCTTGGGAAAGTCTTTCATAACACTTTATGGATAATGTCTCTTGTAGTTTGCTCTCTGAGCCCATTTAAATAGACCAAAAGCATATTTTGAAGTTGAAAACTTGCACTTTACTTTAAAAGCATAATTCATCCCAGGAAACTGACTGCTGAATGAAGCAGGCCTCCAACCCAAGCTACATGGAGAAGGAAAATAAGACTGGCATTTAACATATTGCTTTGTTTTTTTCTATTTATGTCTTGCTTTATATTGTTTATCTAGTGAATCCGTTAATTAAGTTTCCATTTTTACGCCTCTCAAATTCTTGAGCAAAATCAGGAAACTTAATTGGGACCTTGTGAAACTTAATGGGATCCTTGTGCAGAAAAATAACAGATTGTTAAATCTATTCTATTTTATCACCTCGTACTCGAAGTTGAGTGTTATTTGCATAATTCTTCAAGAGTTGAAAATCTTTGGGGGTGATTTGTGGTAGACTGGGGTCTTGTGCTTTCTAGGCAAGACTGTCAGGATGGTTTGGGAGCTGGCATTTGGCAAAGAGCAGAGATGGAGATTTGCCCTGACAGTTCAGTGAGACCTCTCAGGCTGGTAAATGTGGTGATTGGTGTCATTTTCCTTGTTCAAGATGATTCTGTTGAGCACGAGGGGGTGAAGGATGAGGAAGAGAACTGAAAACCCTGAACTTGACACAGCCCCACCTGGGATGAGGTGACAGCCTCACCTTTGCTCCAACTTAGCAGGACTATGTTTGCTTCAGCAGGGTATTCTGTGGAATTATTTTTGGTAAAAGCATAACTAGGAACAGCTTTTCGTTGGAAATAACGCAGTTTGGTGATTTCAACCCCCTGCTGGAAGATTGGTCATAATTGTTGTCTTAGTGTTTCTTCTCACGTTCCTTTCTTAATCTCTTAACAGGCAGAAGTAAATCTCGGTATCAGTCCAGTACAGAGAAGCAGTCCCAGCCTTTGGCCAAAAGTAAGACTTCTGCTTTCACTTCTCCTTTCATGCTTGTATAACATTTAACCATTTTCATGCCTTTCCAAGTATTTCAGTTCCTGAGGGTCCTTGCCAGAACAGATGATTTGCCTGCTAGGACATGTCATCAGCATGAAGGAAGGAAGGGTGTTGTATAATGAGTAATATTTTCACCTGAATTAGAGGTCTTTCATCTGTAATGTTTACAAGATTAAAACTGAGGCAGGGCTAGTGGTGGTGTTATTTAACCATTGTTGGGTTGCTGTCCTGATAAAAGTTAGGGTGTAAAATGGTAACAAAAGGAATGCAGTTCTTCCTGTTTCCAGGAAGATGGGTGTATTTTGTCCCTTGCAGTATGTGAAACATATTTTAACTGCTCAAATACGAAACCAAATCAGAATGTATGATATCTGATGTGCAGTATTTGCTCTGTGTACTTTGTGGAGCTCACTGATCCAAAGGCCACGACGCTTTCCGACAGCATTGACCACCAGTGTTTGAGATGCAAAAATTGCTGCAGGAACTGTTTTTATCCTCACGGGAATAGGAAAGAGAAATAACACAGAAACCATTCTGGCGCAGCCAGGTTTTCTATAGGATCTTTTCTGCAGACCATAAATGTAGGAAAAGTGTTGACCTTTTTCCGAACCACTTTAAGCTCTTAGTTTGGATTTTATTAAATTGAATGGACCATGGGTGGACTTTAGGAGCTCCTTTTTCAGAAGAAGGTCTAATTTAGTCTCAGTCAATCTGGGAACATGTAAAATTATTATGCTGTCACTTTACTAAGTGACTTAAGAAGTTCAAAACTGTGTTCTGTTTTGTGGGGTTTTTTTCTTTTTTTTTTTTTTTTTTAACTAGATCATCTTTTCTATGTTCTTCAACTACTGTACCAGTATTGAGAATGGAATGGTTTTCCTGTTTTCCTCTTATTTTCCTTTCACTTGTTGACTTCTGATGCCTTTTAAAACATTGCTTTCTTGTTGTTTGCTCCCTCTCTCTATAGGTGATGGTGAAACGCAGAATGGATTTCACAAGATGTGGACTTTGTTACTGGTTCTGTTAATTAGTGTCCCATTGCTTTATGTCCTGTGGAGCGGAATTCAAGATGGAACCCCCTCAAGGAGAGATGCTGAAATTCTGCAGGAGTTTCGGGCCAGGATGAAGAAACTGAAAGATACTTACCAAAGTCAGGACCCCGACTTGTGGAGAAGAGCCCACGCATCCCTTGAGAAACGTCTGAACTCCTCCCATGTGCATCTGGAGCCAGCTATCCTGCTGCTCACAGCTGGCCAGGAAGCTGAGAAGGCCCTGAGGTGCCTGAGCAACGAGATTGCCGATGCTTTTGCCTCCTCCCAGAACGCCACTACCATCAGCATCAACGGGGTGGACAAGGCAGTGCTGGACAGTGATGCTGTCAAGCTGCAGGTGGACACAGAGCTCAACTCTGGGTTCAGTGGAGGCAAGAAGGTGGCAGTGGTGCATCGATTTGAGTCCCTGCCTGCAGGCTCCACCTTAATTTTTTACAAGTACTGTGACCATGAAAATGCAGCATTTAAGGACGTGGCCCTTCTGCTGACGGTTCTCCTGGACGAGCAGTCGCTGAGAAAGAGCCTCTCCTTTCAAGAAGTGGAGGAGAAAGTCCGGGATTTCCTCTGGGCAAAGTTCATCAGTTCAGATGTTCCTAGTTCTTACAATGGCATGGACACAGATAAGCTGAGTGGACTGTGGAGCCGGATTTCTCATCTTGTGTTGCCTGTTTGGCCTGAAAAGGGTCTCCCTCTGGAGGGATGCACATAAAAGTTGCTGGAGAGCACTTGGGAAAAGAGTCAGACACAAAATGTGTGTTGCAGGGCAGAACAGGGAAGAACATGGTGTGGCTGCTGAGTTCAGCAGCAAACCAGTTCTTTCTGCGCAGAGACTTTCCACCAACTGGCAGGGTTGTTTCTGCCACAGTAACTGGGACTTCTCGAAGTAAACTACAGAGTGTAAGCAAGGAACTTGCTGGTTGCTGTTAAGTTGTATTCGGTGATGCATTCAGCCTTGGTATCCTGGAGCTGGCCATTGCTGTGCATCAGTGCAGAGTCACTCACCTGCCTCTGAACCTGTGTTGAAGCACTGTTTGCTTTGCTGTGAGGTTCCTTCTCTGGCGGTGCATAAAGCTGGTAGCACATTTGACAAGGTAACAGACTGTAAAACCATCACCTTCATCTCCTAGAATTGCTTACTTCTAACATAAGAAATAAACTGAAAATGCTGATAAAGTGATGCAAGTCTGAGCACAAGCTTCTTCCTGATCCATTGGATCACAACATAGATGTCAGCTCTCTCTGGCCACTTGTAGAAGTGGCAAAATTGCTTAAAACATCTGTGACCCAGAGAGAACCTTTCAGCAAGCATTTCTTCCTTCAATGAGCCTGTTCCAAACAGTTCTGGAGAAAGAGAAAAGCTGAGGTACAAAGGTTGCTTAAAGTCAGTAGTACTTGTGTCAGTTAAATAATTGCTCAGTACCTCTTTGCCTGGCTGCTTGCAGGAGTTCTCTACTCCTTTTCAAAGTTCTGCAAGTTGTGAAATTCGGATGGAAATGATGAACTATCATCCCCGTGTACATACTATCTCCTTTCCAAATAAAACTTTAGGAAGACAGGTCATTTCTCATTTTACTAAGATAATTATTTTTGCATTGAGAGAATATATTTATTTGTGGTACTTGATATCCTAAAAAAATAACTTTTCTTGTATCTGTGTATAGCTGGCTGCTTGCTGTGTAAATTTCTAGCAAAGAACAGATTTGCAGGGCATGCTTTTAAAATGTTTTTTAGTCTCTCATGTCAAGAATTCTTCACACCAGATTAAAAACAAGTACCTGTTTCTATTGTTAAGTACTTTGTGTAAAAAAAAAAAATAAAGAGAATAGCAGCACTTCCATTTCATTGCTGTTACTTCATGCTCTGAGCCATTGGTCCATGTCCATTTGGTTTTATTGAGTATGAAGGAAAGTGTGAAGATGCTCTCAAATTAATAGGATGCTTTGTTGTAACAGCTGAGGGGTTTGGCCCATCCTTCATTCACAAGCCCTTTAAACTGTCCTGTTGCAAAAAAAAGAAAAATCTTTTTTCAACCACGAAAACTTGTTGAGGAGCTGGAGCTTCTGGCTTCTTTGTGCAAGGCAAGATTGGGGGTGTTAAGTGGAATTAACCAAAATCACCTGAAGTATATAAAAGAGTGGATTTGGGAGACAGAGAGCTGTGGTCACTTAAACCAGAGATGGATTTGGTCCAACTGTTGAGAACCAGTAATGGATAATGCTTCCTATTTTAATGGACAGAAATAAAAACGGTAAGAAGACATGGAAGTGCTGCTGTTCTGGATGTTGAATAGCTCAGGAAGGAAAAGGTGGCATTTACATTTTCAACATTTCACTGGACAAATGTTTTTTTTATTAAAAAAAAAGACTGTGACTTATTTTCAAATGTCTCCTCATAGCATATTTGTTTGTATATTATGTAAACTATTTTAGTAATGATTCAAAATAAACACACTTGTTTGTTTTATAAAGCTGTTTTAAGACTTGCCCATTGAATTTTAAGTGGTCAGACTTTTTTTCCTCATGTTTAAATTGCTCATTTCACCTTTGACCAACTACAGATGCCTAAAATACAACCTTTTGCAAAATTTAGAACTTTTAAGAAACTTGAGTGGGAACTTGAGCTACTGGGATACAGATGCATGTATTTCATAATATCAGGGCTTTTGTCTGACGGGGAAGGTTTCAGGAAATGGCTGTGAATTTTCTTTTACTTGGTGTTCTTGTACTAATTCCCCAGTTCTGATTCCAGCTGGAACTAATGATAAGATATGGTTCACTTGTTTCATTAGCCCAATACAAGAGTCAGCAGCTGACAAAAGGGATGACTTCATTCTTGTTCCACTCCTAGCTGCACGTTCTGTACCTTTGGTGTTGCGAGCTAGTGCACTGTGAACTGACCGCAGGGACAGTCTTACTGAAAAGTAACTTAAAAAAGAATTACCAGAACTGGCCACCACAAAAAAGAAAAAGATAAAATTGTGATATGAAGACAGGAGATTCCACATGCATACAAATAAAACGTATTTAATAGAGGTTATTTTCTGTTTCTAAAACTTCCCTTCCTTATAGGCTACATTTATGGTTCCAAGAGAAAATAGGAAGGTGTCTGGAAACTACAGATTATTATTGTGCTAGCCAAAGGAAAATCAGTTTTCTTTTTGCTGTTGTGAACTGTAGGGAAAGCCTACAAGGGTGTATTTCCAAACATATTGTGCTTAGTCTGAAAAGGTGAAAAACAAGGCAGTATAGTCAGTTCCTCCTTCCATAGGAGGGGGAAAGGCTCAGGATTCGAAGACTCTTCCTGCTCTTGAAGCAGCAGGTCCTTTTGTAGCTTTTTGTGGCTTTGTCCTTAAAAGGCTCTCATTAAATGTCCACAGGTACTTAATGCAGATCTTATTAAGCAACTCCTACTCAGCCAGAGGTGAAGAGTAATGTCTGTCTGTGTTCCTCACAGGCAGCTGATTACTATCCTCCTTGTATAATTATTTCGTTGCCTCGGGCAAACGGAGTCATTTGATGTTTTCCAAACTGTAAAATAGTTTGGCTCCTTCTGGGGAAATCTCACTTGTGAAGTTGAAGTGTCCCTGACTGTCAGCAGATGAAGAAATTAGTTTGTGACAGAAAAAATGCGGTTTTACAGAGCAAAGACACCAGATCTAGCCTTGAGACCAAGAAGGGGATTTTTCTTCTTCTGTGGCCTTCAGCAAAAAAACCAACAAAACTTGAGTAGAATATATCTTTTGAACAGAGGGGAGCTGAACCAGCTACACACCAAGCTGCAGACAAGAATTCCAGCACTCTGCAAACTGGACTGGAAATGGTCAAAGTGCTCCTGGGGTTGTGAGCAGACGGAGCTGCAGGTGGAAGGGGGAGTGTGGCCCCTCTCCTGCCGTCACCTGTGGGCACCTGCACGATGGAAACACCTACTGCCTTCAGCACTGGATGTTGTGAAAGGGACCCAGAACAAAGCACTGGCCCAGCTGTTGTTACCTTGTCTCTCACACCCTACTCTGAGTCACGCTGTGTTGTGCTGAATTTGGAGCATGCTAAGCAGGTTTGGAAAAAGGAATTAGTTTTTACCTTCCATTTTTTTCACATCAACAAAATCATAGTTTCTGAAAATTAAAAAAAAAAAAATATGGTGGCTTTCATATCTTTGCCTTTGAAAATTGTATTTGTTTTGAAATGAAAGTCCAGCTGAAACTGAGTGCTAAAGGTAAGGTGAGAGCTCCATGTTAAGGCAGGCATAAAATTATTTGCTGTACAGGACAGAGCTGTATGCACCATCTGCAGTGTAATTGCCATTATGCTGTATTTAGGAAAAAAAATCTGGTTTTGGGGGGGATGTAATGACATATGAACAACTTGCCAGATTCTGTGTTAGGACCCTGCGGTACAGTTGGAAAACTGTGAGAAGAAATCTGAAGTGATGCCTTTATTTTGTAAGAGAACAATGTTTCATGCATTGTTTCTGCTGTCAGATGGACTGCAAAGTCGTAGGAGTGCAGAGAAGGGAGGGGAGTGTCCTGTAGTCCTCACAGCTGTCCTGTGTCCTGTTTTATTGTCAGCTCCTGACAGTTGGATTTATAATTGTATGCCTGGAAAATCTCATTCCATGTCCAACAGGTGGAAGCACCCTGCCCCAAATTCCTCCGTGGCCCTCGGGAGCCGCGTCAATCAGGGAAAGGGAGGAGGGAGTCTGGGGGCTCCTGGCTGCAGGAGCCAGCTGCCCCTTTCTAATTTTAGCAGGGGTGTGCAAGAACAGTGTGAAGTGGAAAACTTTCCAAACCTCTCTCTCTTGAAGCTGCAATAACCGAGGTAGTGAAAGATGAGAATGTGGCTCATTACTTCTAACTTTCTGTGAGTCTCCATGCACCACCTCCAGTGCCGGGGCAGCGCTCACTGCTGTTCCCTCCGCTGCTTTTTCCCTCTAGGGAGCTCGTCCAAGCTGGAGAGTGTTCAACTCCTGCGGCCCCTCAGCTGTGCCTGTTTGCAGGTAAACGGTTTCTTTATTTCTGACCGCCGAGAATTTCACAAGGTTCACTGCGTTTTCCACGAGGGTGTCTCTTTTTCTTTCTCTTCTCTTGCCCGTCAGAGCTTTCCCCTCGCTCCAAGGGGAATCTCTGAAAGTGTCATCTAAAGGTTCCGCTGGCAGATACAAAGAACAAATAAGAGCAAAACCAGAACAGGAACGCTGCCTTTTAAATTTATTGGGCTGAAAACAAATGATTTGAGAAAATCCTGATGTGATGTCTAGTTTGCCTGGCGATGAGGAGGAGGAGCGTGAAACTAGACTAACTGCTTCCAAGCAGAAAAGAGAAACTATGTTTAAAAGCATAATTAAAGAGGCAGTACATTACGAAAGTGCTGAATAATTTAAATAGGCTGCCAGTCCAGCAATATTACGCAGTAAATTTAAACAAACACTATGTGATGATGGGGAATGTAATAATTTCATTTGCTCTAGTCTTCAATCAAGGCTTCCATACATTGCAGTAATATTGTTTTCATTGACTGAAATTGCCATTATTATTATTATTACTTACAGTCTCCTGCATTTGGGAGCAGCAAGTTTGCTCTTTGAGGACTCCGGAGGGAATTTGGCACTACTTACTGCTCTTTCCCACTGGAGCTCTGCTTGTCTTTCCATGTTCAGGCTTTTTTCTCCTCATCTGGCAAAGTAAAATAATTTCTAAAGGTTTAACCACTGACATTTCGAGCTTACCTCTTCTTTCAAAGGAGGTGTGCTTATGCAGGAAAATGTACTGTCTAATTAGTTTGTATATGTAAAAGACCCCAAATTAAGGCTAAATGAGTACCCTATAATTGTGATGTGATTAAATTCTGCATTGCCTAAACTTCATAGCTGTAATCTCTCAGTATTTAGGCTGTTTTTCCTGTGATGTTCCCATACTGGAATAACTTACATGCAAAATGTCCACCATTTACTAGAGGAGAGGCTATGCAACAATAGGTTAGTCCCTTCTAGTGAAGTAAAAAACAAACCAAAACCCCACTGAAATAAGTAGCTCCAGTAGTTACTGTGATCCTTTAGTGTTTGGGGTAGATAACTCTCCACCCCCGTGCTCCCCCAAGAAATTTGGCACCGAACAATCACACTAATGACTGAAAACCAGACTGGGGAAGTTGTAGACAGGCCCTGAAGGGAACATTCCCAAAATAACTGTAGGAAGAAATTCTTTTTTTCCTATTCTAATAACTTTCCTTCTTCAGTGGAAATAATCTTGCTATAGCTGGATAATATCTTAGACCTATTTTTGAAGCGTGGGTGGTTTTAATGCATCTTCGGGCTGGAATCCATGCATTAGAAGTCAGTATACTAACAAATTCTTCCGTGTCTATAATGAGTGTTAAAAGTGAAATGAAGCCCGTGGTACTCAGTCATGTCTCTGAAGTTCTGCAAATGTTTATTTAAATTGAAATTTGGGAGAGTGTAATTTGGAGACGCTTTCATTGGCAAAACAAAACAAAACAAAAATTCTTTTTCTAAAGATGACTTAGTTATGAACACAAATGACTAAAAAGCGGTGCCCTAGTTTCGGCTGGAGCCGCTTCAGGAATGCCAACATCAGCGCTGGGTTTAATTAGCATTGCCAAGACCTGGCCTTGCACCAACACCCAGGGCTCTGCATATAAAACGCAAAGGGGACTGACCCGGCAGGTCGAGCCTGTAGAACTGTGAGGGGAAAAAGAAAAGCTTCGAGGGAAGCATTGGAGAGCGAAGCTCTGCCGAGCCTGAGGGAGGGCAGGGCAGCCGCGCCGCACCCAAGATGGCGGCCGGCGCCGAGGGGGCCCGGCGGGACGGCGCCATGCTGGGAAGGTCGGCGGCGGGCCGGTTCTCGCGAGACTTTCCGGTGCGCCGCCGCCGCCGCTTCTCCGTGTCAGTTGCGGGCCGGTAATGGCGGCGCTGAGGGCCCGCTGACGGGCCGCGCACCGGGCTCGAGCCGCCCTCCGTCCGCCCGCCCTCCGCGGGATGTGCCGCGACCTGCCGCCGGCGCAGCGGGACTCCACCAGGTGAGGAGGCGGCGGGAGCGGCCCGCGCCGCCGCCCCAGGCCGCGCTCGGCCGGCGGTGCCGCCC
This sequence comes from Sylvia atricapilla, assembly GCF_009819655.1. Taxonomy (NCBI): domain Eukaryota; kingdom Metazoa; phylum Chordata; class Aves; order Passeriformes; family Sylviidae; genus Sylvia; species Sylvia atricapilla. Next base: position 9,090,756 of record NC_089148.1, read on the forward strand.
CGCCGGGGCGTCGGGCGAGGTGGGGCCGGGGCGGGCCCGGCCCGAGGAGCTGCCGGCTGTCACTTGGCTCGGCCGCTCCGCCCGGCTCCGGCGTCTCCGCGGCATCCGCTTTCACCCGTTAAGTCTCTTTCTTTTTCTAGTTTTGATTTGTTTTCCGCTGCTTGTCGTACCGAGGGGTGGCGGATGAAGGGAGAGGGTTGGGGTGCTCCGTTTCGCTGTTGTCTTTTCGCGTCGTGGGGGAAACCGCCGACCCCGGGTGTTTCTGTGGAGGGACACAAACAGAACCGGGCTGCCCCCGCTGCCCTCGCAGCCGCCCCGAGCACCGGGACGGCGCTTTTAAAGTTTAAATGTGCGCTTTGCTCGTGCCTGTGCTGTGCCAGGGCGTCCTGCTCCGGCATTGCGGCATCGCTCCAGTGTCTGCCCGCTCAAAGTCCTCCTGACATCGCCGGGAGCATCTGCCCCGAGCGTTCTCTGACTTCATCGGTGCCAGTCGCTGTGTCTGTTGGGGGCATAAAGGCTTCTGTACGAGTATGACTGTGTTGGTTTTTGTTTTTTTCCTATGGGTGCAGTTTTGTGTGGTATATTGCCTGCTGTCGGTGTAGCTTTTGTGGCACAGTTAGGGTGGTCAGGCACTGGAGTAGGTTACCCGGGGCGTGGTGGAGTCTCCACTCCCAGAGGTGTTTAGGATGTGTCCGGATCTGGCGGTGTGGTTTAAGGGATGCAGTCGGTGAATGACTGGACTTGATGATCTTAAAGGTCTTTTCATACCTTGACGATCTTCTGATTCTCTCATTGTTTCTGTCTCTGGATATAAGCTGTAGCTCAGCAGCCGAGCATCTCCCGGCATATTGGGTAAGTCTGCAGGTAGAGGTTTGTCTGTCAGATAGCTTCATTGTGTAGATGAAGAATCCACTGTCTTGAAATTGAAAATGTAACACTTTCTGTCGTTTCTGGGGGCCGGGGGATTTTTGTCATCTTTAGCTGCTTCAGCTGTTGTAGTGATTTGAAAACTCAAAGTACGGTGACCAAAAGTGTTTGTGGGACAAACCTGTGGAGCTGTAAGGGATTCACTGCTTTGTATGTAAGTTCTCAGGCTGTCTGCACGGACGGTGTCTGTGACTGCACGGTTACTGTCTCTTCGCTATAGTTCTGGTTGCTGCAACAGTTTCATTAGGTAATGCTTGAGATAATTAAATACAGCAGAGGGTGTGGCCAGGTGAGCACTGTAAACCGTCTAAGGCTTTGGTTTGTGTGAGTGACGCTACTTTAAACAGAAGGTTGCCTACTCCCACTAGGCAGAGCAACTTAATTTTTGTAGTAATAGCACATTTCTGCAAGGAGCCAGGGTACTGTGGAAATTACCTGCATCCAAAGGAGTGTAGGCAGCATCTTGAGAGAGGTGATTGACCCTCTGGTCCACTCTCATGAGTCCTCCCCTGGGGTGCTGTGTACAGTTCTGGGGTCCCCAGCACAGAAAGGACATGGAGCTGTTGGAGCAAGTCTAGAGGAGGCCACAAAGTTGGTGAGAGAACTGGAGTTCCTCTCCTGTGAAGACAGGCTGAGAACATTGGGCCTGTTCAGAGAAGATTACATGGAGACCTCACAGCATGGTCAGTATCTGAAGAGACCTACAAGGAAATCTGAGAGGGATTCCTCGTTGGGAACTATAGAGGTAGGGAAACAGGGAATGGCTTCAAACTGAGAGACTGGGTTTAGCTTAGGCATTGGGAAGAAATTCTTCCCTGTGAGGGTGATGAGGCCCTGGCACAGGTTGCCCAGAGCTGTGGCTGTCCAGTCTCTGGAAGTGTATAAGGCCAGGTTAGATGGGGCTTGGAGCAGCCTGGGATAGTGCAAGGTGGCCTTGGCTGGGAGTTGGAAGTAAATAATCTTTAAAGTCCCTTCCAACAGAAACCATTCTGTGATTCTGTGTTGCTGATGGGCATGGATCATCTCGTAGGCTGCCTAGGCTGGGTGTGGTGGTGACAAAAAGAAAGTGATTTTAAAATTATAGAGCATCTTGTTTGTGTGGGTTTGTTTTACGAAGCTTTGGTGCATAGCTCAGGTTTGAACGCTGTACTGATAAACCAGTCCCAAGGTGGATCATGTCTTTTATGTCTTGAAATAACTTTATTGGCAGTTTGTGTCACCATAGCAAATGAATCCCTTAAATGAATTTTCTTAAATGAAAGAATCTAATCTTGGAGTCGCTACATCTGTACTGATGGTTTTGTTGACTTGGATGTAATGAACGTTGCATATCCTTTCACCCCTCTACCAGACATACAGCTACTTTCTGCTGTAAAAGTTTCCTTGTATCAAGCAGACTTGTGGATAAAGTCGTTAATGTGTTTAGTCCCGTTGACTTCAAAGTGCTCAGCTGAGGCTGCAGTCCATTAATGTGTTTCCAGTTAGGTTTGAAATCAGAAGTGTCAGTGCACACAGCACTGGATCTGTTCTGTATTGCCATCTCTGAGAGATGAGTGAAGCTGTACAACATAACATGGATGTTGTGATGTGCTGCTGCTGCTTTTTCTCCCCCACTTTGACTGGCAGCAGCCTGATAAACTGAAAGAAAACTCAGCATAAAAGAAAAATTAGTAATTTTCTGCCAGGTTAGTGAGTTGAACTGGCTTGTGATGCAGTCAGGTGAGCATCGCATCTGTGACAGAGTGGCATGATTGCTAGAGAAGGTAGTAAGGAATATTTTGATTCCTTCATCGCTGTGGAGCTGCTAAATCTGCTCAACTCCACCTTGAAAATTTACATCAGAAAGCCACCTTTTTATCAGGACAGGAGAACTGTTTAACTCTGCTATTGATGTACTCAAACTAATTCATGCTATTCAAATCAATATGAGTGTTAATATGAGATCAGGTGTAGTGCTACAGTAATGACAACAGGAGGACTTGGGTAGTTGAGTGCAGAAAGAAAACTTTCCCAGCACAGTCAATAAATTAGGCATGTGGCTGGATTAGAACAGAAGTGTAAAATTTATCCATAGATGTAAGTGCTTGGAAGATAGATGTGCATCATTGTGCTAATGATATAATAGGCTTTAATGGACTGCTCCATTGAGAATAAAATTACTTGTATGCCTAAGTCTGAAACCTTTGTCAATATGCTAGAGAAAGAATAGAGCAAAGAAATGAACTAATCAATTTTACCAGGTCAATTGAAACTTAGTGAATGCTAACAGAAATTCTGGCTGGTTTGGCTTCCTGAGAGCCCTTCTCTCTGACGGCAGAATTTCTCACTAAGTCACATCCATGGCAGTGCACCACGTGGAGTTCTTATACTGAAACAGAAAAGCTTTTTAAGGGATGGTGTTATTTAAATACAAGAAAATATCTTATTGCTACGTTTAGCTAGATCAAGAAAAAGTCTTTTAGCAGAGTCCTAGTATCTGCCTTTGTAATTCCAGGTCAGAAACAGATCTGGTGGTCACTGTTCAGCTTGTCATGAGGTTTTTGTGTTTGGGATTTTTGAACATCTTGTGGCGTTGTTGAGACACTTCTTAGGTGCTCCTTTTGAATGCAGTTCTGAGCAGAGGCAACAAAGGTGAGAATGTGGCATTTGAAACATTTTTTCTTCAAGTTTTCATGCACTTTATTCTGCTTTGAAAGAAAATAGCAGTCACCCTGCAGATGACACAGCTGCAGATGGAGTTGCTTCTCTACTCCTCTGTCCGTGGTGGTGTTGAGAGGTGGAAAGCTGCTGTCTCTCAAAATTGACAGCTCTGGTTCTTGTACTTCTACCTGTAAGTTCTAAGAAGACTCCTTCACAGTGGAGTGTTCTTGTGAGATGAGACAGGACCTCAAGAATTTGTGCCTATTCTGCTGAATGGGGATTTATTATGGGCTGCAAGAATTGAAATCTCCTAATGTGCAGTTTCTGGTAACTGGAGGTGGAACGAGTGAACGAACTCTTGTTTTGAAGGCCGAGGAAAGAAAATGCAGGAGTACTTTATTGGTTCTAGAAAGTGGGGTATTTTCTTCTCTGTCATAAATGCTAAGATCTTTGAAGTCAAAGAAAATGCAGAACTTGTGAATGGATAGGCAAACCCTTGTGTGCATCTCTTTAATAAATGGATGCATTCTCTGCCTTTGTGCTCTGATTTCTTCACGAACAATGAATCAAGTTACACTAGCTGTCACAACATTCATTTCAATAGCTTTCCTCAGAGTACCTCCTGGCACGTGATGCAGCAGAGGAAGACATTCAATGCATTTTGCTTTCAGTAGAACCACTAGTCCCTTTTTAGGGCCAGTTTTATTTTCTTATCACTCCTCCATCACTTGTGATGAAGCAGAGACACTTTTGCAAGTTGCCAGGTCTTTTCATAGCGAAAGGATGTGGTAAATGTCCATTCTCAGCATACAGTTGGAAAGAATCCGATTCAGAAATGTTTCATTTATAGAAAAATCTTAACTATAGTTTGGATGCAAATTTAGTAGCTGACTGGTGCCAGTGATTTAATCATAGAACTCATATTTGTATTTTCTACTGAGTTTTTTGACATTTGATGGATGTGTGTTTATGTCATTTATCTTCCTGGTTAACAGCTAGAGGTAGTGACACATGCTTTGAAATTTTTAAATGCTCTTCTATCTGCAAGTGTATGGTGTATCTTGATTGCTCTTTCTTTGTACTGCCTTAGTATCCCTGAAGTTGTTTTGTTATCTAGCTTAAGACAGATCAAATTTTATTTAATTTCTATTTCTTATGAAGCTTTTGTTTGTTTGTTTGTTTTAATTATTTTGCAAAGTAATGATGATTGGAATGTGAATTCTTCTGGTATATATACTGCTTGTATTACAAAACAAAATATTGAATATTATCTAAAATTAGATCATTCAGAGCAGCCAACGTTCATGAGCTCCTTGGGCATTGCTGGTGTTCGCTTCCTTTACATTTCATTTGAAAGCTGATTGTATAAATGAGCATTGGAAGAAGGTGGAGGGAGGACCTGCCTCATTCTGCGGTGTCAGCTGTAGATTCTGGAGATGTGGAGCTTTTTGGACAAACACGTCACGCATTTGTTTGTTGTGCTGGAATTTGTCCTCAGTCCTGAGGAAGGTCAGTACACTGCCTGCCTCTGATAGTGTTGAAAGGCAAAGTTTCCTCAAAATACTCTCTGGCCAAAGAAAGAATATGTCACTCTTGTAAAAAAACATTTTAAAAGCCCATATACATAACCAAAAGAGTCTTAGAACAATGTATTATGGATATTTTTAGCCTTCATTTAAATGAGTAATGCAGTATGGTAAGAACTTGGATTCCGGAAAAACGAGTAGATTAACGTTATTTTTATTCCAGACTCAAGCACATCATAATAAATTGTTTTTTTGTGGTATTTGAGAAGACATGCAAAGTGTTTCTGACATCTTTAAATATAATTTCCATCATTTTCAGTGAACTGGCTCAGCAAAACTGTTTGCTCGACTGGGTCTGCCTGTGCCTGTCCCCCTTTGTCTGTTACTGCCAGCAGTGCAGAGCTTCAGCTGCACAGACAGGAGCTCCAGAGGGTCTTTTAAGGTTCAAAAGGCACCTTTGTATTTACACATGGAAACTTAAAATGTTTCTGCAAACAGGAAAAACAGCCCTGAAAGCCGATTATTTGTGTCTGTGTCCATTTCCTCCCTAGACAAGTGTGCAGCGTGTGAGGTGTGTGTGCAGTGGGACAAACTGGGGCAGGGTGCCCTTGAGCTCCAGTGGGATCTCCACTGGTAAGAAGAAGAGGAATGGTTCTTGTTTTCCCCAGTCCCACTGTTCTCCTTAAGGCAAAGGCAAGAGCAGCTTCTCACATTTGCTCCTGGGGAGCAACAGCCATTCCAGGACTGAGACTGACCCCACTGTTCCCTGGTGTTTCCATCCCTTCTCATTCTGCTTGTGTGTTGCTTATAGTATGACATAGATAAAGCTAATAAAGCAAAAAGAACAGGCAAAACTCTCCTAGCCTGTACCAGACTCCCAGTTCACTTCACTTTACAACATAAGCCCATTGACTTTTCTGCCTGAATAAGGCAAGAAAGATCCAGGCATAAAGAAAGGAAAAGATGGCTCCTTTAACTGGAACTGGTGCCTTGTTTTTGCTTTAACTGCATGAAATGTTGTCCTTGTACACTGTGTACCCAGTTTGTAGCAAAATCTGCCACTATGTGGATAAAACGTTTGGGAATGTCCCATAGAAGTCAATGTTGAAAACTTGTTTCCTTCCATACTCTTAGCAAACTTTCATCTTTTCTTTTGTGGCGTCCCTTTGTTTAGTGTCCCTTGTGTTTTTATAAGAAACAGGGTCTTGAGGAATACTATTCCCTGTGCATACTGGGTTTTTTTCCCCATAACCACTAGTTGTTAGTGAAAATAACAGTGGGTGATCTCTTGTTCACATGGTCTTCCTTCTCTGAATCTGCACAATTCAGCTTCCTCTCCTGTTTCCTTCTTCCAGTGCCATGACTTTGAGTTTCCTATTTTCTTACCATGTCTGTTGTACTAAGCAAAGAAACCTTACCGAGGATATTTGAAAAAACTTCACGGTTGAAACAATACACACATTTCTTGTCTTCCTTTTTTCTGCTCTCTATGCCAGCTCCTCAAAAGTTCACTATATTTCTCTCACTTTCCTACCTTTCTCATACTCTTCCTTTTTATATGCTGCTTCTCTCACAGTTTTTCTTTCTCTTTTTCCCTCTCTTGTTTTTAATCTCTTCACATTTTTGTGTATCTTTGCTAAGCATATTCTGCTTTCGTATCTCCCGTTCTTTCTAAAGTGCTGTACTCTTAACTGTGTTGACCTCTCGATTTGCTGTCTGTTGTACTTTTCAGTGCCATCCTTGGTATGTTTAGTAATACATGTGTTGGTTTCTCATGTTCCTTTTTTATGTGGCAGTGGTTTTTTCTTTGTTTCCGTTTCCTCCTTCCCGGTGCTTTCTCATGCGTTTTCTGATCTGTCAGTTCTCTTCAGTGTCTTCTTGTAGGAGCAGTGTTTGTTGAAGAGAGTGGTTGTCAGGTCCTATATCCGTCCCCTTGTCCAGATTCTTCCAATAGTGTGGAGTGTGTTGTTTCCTTTCGTGTTTCCTCTTAGGTCCTCATCTGAAGCAGTTCTGCTGTGCCTTCTTTTGTGGTTGGGTTGTTTTTTTTGGTTTTTTTTTTTTTTTGATATGTGAGTAAAGAATGAGATGGGCACTTGCTGTGGGATTGAAATGTCAGAACACAATGGTGTTTGTATCTTAATCACTCACCCAAGGAGGAGCTTGGCAAATCAGCCTTGAATGGACCTGTGTAGGATGTCTGTGTCTCCCAGTGAGCAATCCAATAACCATCAGATTAGTTCTGTTGATTCTGCAGTCTTCCACCTTTTTTCCCAACTATCTTAAGATTCTCAAAGCCTTCTCCAGCCTGCAGATAACCTTTTGCCATCGGTGCTGTCTCCTCAGAAGTTCTTTGGCATTTCATCTTTTGAGCTCAGTCTCTTTGTTTAAGGTCAGTATTAAATAGAGATGGATCATTTAGTTTAGCAGAACAAGATCTCTTTGAGGCAATCATTTCAGAATGTAGTTTTTATGTATTTTGTCTAGAAGTTTTTCACGGAACTTTGACACAACTTTTGTGTTGATGGAAAATATAATTTAAAATAATTTCAGTTTCATTCATGTAACTTTTTGTTTAGTATTATTCTCTGATCAATATTAATTTCAATGTATTTTAATGTTTAACTGGTCTATTACCCTGCATGCAAGTCCTATAAACAGACAGGGTAACTGTGTCTGGATTTATTTCTTTTTTATTCCCCACCCCTTTCTGTAGTTTCGGTAACAGTAAAGAGTCTTCTCTGTCTGGTTGAACTTTTTGCAGAGGCAAGGTATTGAACTGTACAAAAAATTGTACAATTTTTTATAGAGTGCTGCTTATTCATGTAAGCTGCAGCAATAGAGAGAAGTTATTTTAGTAATATGTAGGAATTCAACAGTTTATGGGAGTCAACATAATTTATTTGTATGTGGCTTTTGAAAAGCTCATAAATTTCTCCCATCCTTCCAAAAGATTGGGAGAGGGACACCTAAACGCCAAACCCTCAGAATTATGATGACATCAGGACCAAAAACTACTGCAGTGTTGCCTTCCTGAAACTGTAGACAGCTCCAGAGGGCTCGGTTCTGACGTGTCTTTTATTCCAATCAGCAGCAACCTGAGTTAAGCAGAGCTGCTCAGCGAATCTCAGGGGCTGCTCTGCTGCCAGCGAGGGTCGAACTTTGCACTTGGAGCTGGTCCTGCAGCTGGTGTGCATTAGGATAAGTACAGCAAGATGCTTTCTGATTTCTTCCCGGCTTGGAGGAGAGGTTGAATGGCCTTTTATTGAGGAGCAGTAGAGACTTTCGAAGGAGTTGAGGTGGAATTATTGATCACTGGTGATCATCAGCACACACCTGCGGGAATAACTCGGTGTCTGTTACTGTCCCACACGTGTGCTGATCGCTGGGTACAGTGTGCACTATATCAGGTGTTCTCTAAAGTGTTTCACTGTCTGAATGAGTTCTGTTCAGCTCAGACTGGCAGTTTTCAATGTCAGCATGAAAGCTATTAACAAGCAATTTCAGATTGTTTAATCTGGCACTTTTCATGTAGATTTAAGGAACACATAGAGTGGGTTACAATTCTACATTTGCAGGGCATCCTAAAATAAACTATAGAGATTTGTGTGTGTAAAATAGAAAGAACAATTATAGTCCCTGATGAAGTTTTCTTATCTATACTAATAATTCTAATGATAAGAACAAATCCCAAGCAATTACAAAAAGATGGATACTTAATCCTTTAATAGATGGTTGTTTGCCTAGAAGTTATCATATGCTAAATTTACATATCGAGTAGGTTTTGTTATGTATGTGGTTGGGCAAGAAACTGATTCTGGTATGATACAGTATTTTCTGCAGCTCTCAAAGTCAATTCTCTTTGGAAAATTCCCTCATTTTTATTAATATTTATTTTCTACATTTCTAGCCCAACAGCTCTTTTCTCCGGTGATGGAGTGGATCAGCTGGATGATTTCCAGAGCAGGGCAGTGCTGTGATTTGCAGCATGAATTATGTGAGGCTCAAAGTGCTGTTCTGCATGTATGAGCTCTTCACCACCTGTCCTAGAAGCAGAATTTTCTACCTATACTTGGCTTGATGCCCATAACTATTGGATACTTAAAAACTAACATACCCACCCTTCCTTTCTGGAATTTCTGCATTATTGTGGACTTGTGTTTCTGTACCTACTTATAGAAGCTTACATGCCTTTTCCTCAAAGTGTTCTTTCAAACACTTACTTGGACTCATCAAAGAAAGTCACAACTAAAAGTCCTTTGAAGACCTTTGTTCTTATTATTGATAGTTTTTCCTGGGTCATAAGAGCAGTTTTTTGGGATAATTTACTGCTATAAATATAGGATTTATGACTGAATCTGAGACCAAACTTTACTGCTGGTCACTGTGAGTATCCTTAAAACCATATATGATGGAAATCCTTGTCACAAAATGTATGTGCAAAAATCTGTTTCAGTAAGTAGTGGATAGTGTTAATTTTCCTCTGCTTTTACCAGAAGATTGATCTTTATATTTGATTCCTTTTTTATGTGGCACACAGTTTAGGGAAGTGAGAGCAAAAGAAATTTTCAGCAGTCAAAAAAATAAGGAAAATTACGTCTGGGAGCTCATGATAGAAGAGACAGGAAAATGTGGTTTTATGACTCTTTCAGAGGTCTAGAACTTCCTGTTGGAATTCTGTGGTCACTTGATTTTTTCTTTCCATAGCAGAAGTGTTGTCAGTGTGGTATGAAGACAGCTCAGTAAGCATGTGCTGGGTCCTTTTTTTGTTGTTTGGTTGGTTTTTTTCATTTCCTTCTTTATAAAATCTGCTTTGGTGATAGTGGTTGGGAGTTCACATTTTAATTCTAGATTCACTGTGAGTCTTACCTTTGAAGTTCACAGGACAACAACAGTGGCACCAGCCTTGTCTTTTTTCCTGACTCTAGTGTCCTGCCATGCAGTTCTGCTGTGCTTTTTCCTTTTACAGAGATCAGTGACACATTCATTCTGTCACTGTGGGTATTTTCCCCAAGCATTTATAGGTTCAAACCATGTGGTGCTGTCTCTGTTAGGCCTGTGTGTGCAGTGTGGACTTCATCAGACTTGCTGTAATACTTGTTACTCTGATCTAAATTGTGTTGACCTCTGGGCCTCCTTTTATCAAGTTAGTGTTTCTTTATGACAGAGAACAAAATCAAATCCTTCTTTATCCATGGAGTTACGTGGTTTGTGCAGGAAGCTGTGACCACATCTGTGCTTTCATGCTGGTTATCTGACCTTGGTCAGGATGGAGGTTTGAAATCATCAGATGAGGTGGACATCAATCATAAAGATCAAGGTTATGTTCTCTTTAGACTAAGATACATTTGCTTTTGTTTTATACCTCTTTGATTCTTATGTGACTAATATTTTTTTTTTTTTAGGTAAATTGACACGATGTGGAGCAACAAGTCTAATGAGGTGCCTCTACAAAATCCAAGGCATAACCAAAGCAGGGATTCTACCAGAGGTAAGGATTTTCTCTGTTCTGCTGCCTTGTTTTGGGAGATATTTTGTCATGAGCTGTTTGAAATGTTGGGAAATTGTTCCAGAAAGCATTCTCCTGCCTCAGTTTAGGAGCTAAGAGCATGTGTTCTGTGGCTTCCCTTTTGCAGATAGCAGTTTTGTACTCTGATCTCTGGAGTATTTGCTGATCTGCATTAGCAGTTGCCAGCCTGGGATATGGTTGCCAAGATGGCACAGAGACAGATTTTTTAAAGTGCTGTAGAGGAGGAGCAATGCAGGAACAGAAATTGGGAACTGTTGGGTCTGTCTTGAAGGAAGTGAGGAAGAGCCTTTTGACAGTTGCTCAGTTCAGAGTGGTGAAGACACTGGAATAGCAGCGCTGCATCTCCACTAGGATGACTTTTACAGCACTTCTGTCTCCCTTAGTTGGAGAAATTATTTAGCTTTTTACTGTTAGGATTACAGTAATTTAGGAAAGGAGGGGGCAGAAGAAATTTAAATTGACAGTACTTCCCTGTAAAACTCTTGCCTGAAAGGAAGAAAGGTCTTGTCTTGTAGAGCAGCTGAGTTGTGTGCTGAGCCTGTGGTTCAAGATCAATCATATGATCTCCAGTATAAGAAAACTGAAAGATTATTATTTTATCTGTAAGAGAACATTGTTGCTGATGGTTTCCTGTGGTATGTTCAGGTTTTTTATAATTACCAACTTTTTGAAGCTGTAGTGTTCTGTGGACAAGAAGCACCACCTCCAGAAGTCAAAGCAAAGTTGTTTCTGTGCTGCTTCCCTAACCTCACTCTTCCTTTGTGTTGTTGCATGTTGCCTGAAATGAAATTGGCAGATTTTTTACCATAAGGAAGAGATTATTTCTTTCAACTCTCTGTTACTACTACTCTCCATAATTCTGACGCACAGATGTTGTGTTTTATAAACCATTAGATTTTAAGAACATTTAGAAACAAAAGAAGAGGGGAACTGAGGAAGTAAATATTTATAGAGGAAAACACTACTACATCCTCCTGAGCTCAATTGCTTATAAAGTAGGTGCTGTCTGTTTAGATTAAAAGGCTTGAGTTAGTACCTCCTGCTTGTTCACAAACATTATTTCTGTTTTGTTTGTAGGGTGTACAGTTCAGAAAGATTACTGTTCATAATTCTGCTGTTTGGAGCTTGAGTTTTGAGTACAGTCTTTCAGTGACCATGTATTCATGCTTAGTTTACTGAAGAAGAAAATGGAAGGGGAAAAAAAAGGTAGTTAAACTATAGTATAATAGAAAAGTATAAAGTATTTATGGTGGGGTAGATAACCAGCTTCATTTTATCTTCTAAACATCTATTATATGTGGTGGCTTTGATTTCAGGTGGCATCATGCATTCAACCTAACTTAGTAAACTCATATAATATGTTACATTAAATACTTTATAGCTTTGCTAAGATGAGCCTTGACTGATAACAGTCTGTCATAGAGGAGATTTACAGGCTGGAACTGTGTTGTGGAAAGAACTTGATTACCAAGCGTGTGAAAATTGTTTTGAAGCAACATTTTATTTTATTGTTTTTCATGTACTAACGAGAATGTAATTTCTTTGTTTCTGCCCTGGAAGATCTAACTGCAGCATGGGCTTCTTTTTCTCAGACTAAGGCTGCTGTAAGTATCTTTTCTTTTTCACTTTTTTTTTTTTTTTTTCCTTTGGGGTTGTTTAGTTTGGGGTTTTTTTTTACTCATTTTCAAGTCAGTTAGTGGCTACAAAAGCTTTAGCCCAAGTATTATTTTACTCAGTGATTATCTCTTCAGCAAGTTGTAAATAGCACAATGCTGTTGGAGTATGCAGATGTTGAACATTGTTGTATCTTGGAAAAAGTTTTCTGCACACAAGGAGAAGCTTTTGGCACAGCAAGCTTAATCTGGAGAGTAGTAATACCTTTTTATTTAACAAGATGGTGATGTCACATTTTTCTGAGAACTTGGAAAAATAGCTCTCCATTGCTTGCTCAAACGAGTCAGAAACTGGGCAACACCAGTGTATTTAATAATTTTCCATTCTGAGCATTGGAGTTGCTGTATTTCTGTGAGAATTAACTTAGGTGCTTAAGAAGATGTAGTAGTTTCTAAAACCTGGCTTCAGTGAGGCCAAGCAGTTCAGGTTTTCACGGAATTCAGCTCTTTCCCATAGCCTTGCCCCCCTTTTTTCTCAGTAGCTGAGCATCAGTGTGGGGCTTTACTTGTGGAATTTGTATCATGCTCCATTTATAAGGGAGTATTACAGATTTTTTTTTTCAAGTGGAATTAATATTTTATTCCAGCCAAGCATTAGGTCTGTGAATGGCATGTTATTATTAATTTTTTCAAAACAGCCTACTTAAGAGAACAAAACTATGCAACAAAACCTAATTTAGATAATCTTATTAAACAAAATGTAATAGTAATTTCTGGCCATAAAACCATAGAGTTTTGCAGTGTCAGCCTTGTGAAGTTGCTCTTGCCTGCAGTTTGATTCATCATGAAAAAGGAAAAATTTGTCATGTTGGGAGGGAAATAAAAATGTAGCTTAAAAATAGAAAACAATGTTCTAATTTGCATTCTTTTCCAATTCTAGCTACGTCATATAGAGAACAAGTTGGAAATAGCTCCCAGCAGCACGGCTGTGTTCGATTCAGTCATGGATGCCAAGAAGCCCTCTGCTAGTGCCAGCAGGAAGAGCAGCAGGAAGAGTATGTATTATTGAGGAGAGAGCTTGTAAGGCAGCATAAAGCCACTGCATTCTGGGAAAACTTGGGTTCTCCCTGCCCCCAGCTTGTCTCCTGCCTGTGGTCTTTATTCCTGAAACTCTTAATTGCCCAGGAGAAACTATTGTTTCCTTCCCTGAGCTTAGGAAGGAGAGTGTTCTATCCCAGTCACTTGGGTAGAAGGGGTGACAGGACTTGCCCCATGCTGTGAGTGAGCAGTGCTTATCCCACTCTGGTAAGAAGTTTGCTGAATCTGGTGCTTCTGTTGTCTGATTGAAGGAGAGCATTTGCTTATGGGAAATAAGCCCTCATTTTATTTACTAAGAGCATTCTGGTGGTGTGCTACTGAAGAACAGACAGATCGACCTCTAGTGGCAACACAGCCAACTTCACAGATTTAATTACTTATAATTAATCTTTAATCATTATTATCTCTCTTTAAGTATGGTCATTGTTTCAAGCACTTACTGCCTTGCCCCTAGCTGTTAAATCAGCTTGTAGAAAGAGAGAGCTGCTCAAACCCAAGAAAAACTATGTCAGTTATTCAGCCCCAGGAGCTTTCTCTTTCTGGAGAGATAGATACATAGAGGATTCTTTGTTTTCTGCTTCAGGTTCCCGGTCCTCCAGCCAAAATAAATCAAGCAAGGAGAAGTCCTCACGCAGCCCTCTTCGAGCCACCACTCTGGAAAGCAATGTGAAAAAATGCAGTCGTGTGGAATTTCGTGAACCATTGGCTTCATACAGGTTAGTGCTGGGACAGCTGACTGTTGAAGGAAAACATGCTAAGATTAGATTTCAGCTAATAGTGGTGTTTTTGATAACTCCTCAAAAATTGGTTTGCTTCCTCCCATCACCCACCCACATGACAGCATGTGGTTTTGGACTTTTTAGTAAATATTACAAATTTATTTTTTATTTAGTGAATATGAGTTTCAAGTCAACTGTTTTGGAATGGAGACAGGTCATCAAGTGGCATGGCTGTGGCATTAGTGACCTGATGGGTTTGATAGGTATTTAGTTTCAGTAATAAGAACCAAAAAGACTACTTCCTTGTACTTTTCCAGCTTTGTTTCATTAGTTCTCTGGTTTATGTTCCCAAATGCGTTACCAAGACTGTGTGGAGCAAGAGTAGTACTAGTAGTACTACAGCTAGTACTAAAGATACATTCTGTTTTTGTGAGCGTGAGAAACTCCTACAAGAACAGCTTCTCATGGAACAAAAGTGGCACAGAACACAGGGCAGGCCATAGAAGATGATTATTATCCTGACATCTAAGTTTTTGTCTCTTCTTCCACCGCTTCAGTCAGCTGTGAGGTGGTCCTCCTTGTTGCATGTGAGACTGATCAGGGTCAATTTTGTTAATTGAGTAGCTCATGTACTAATTATGCTTCTCTTAAGTTCTACACTTGTTATTTAAGGCTTTTCTCTTTTAAATTGAAGGGTGACATTACTGCTTGCTGATTTTCTAGTCTTCAACGTTGTATATAATTCTTTTCAGAGAGTGCAACAAATGAAATTTTGAACAGAAGTTCTCTTTCTGTTTTGTCAGACTTTCACTATTAAATGTGAGGTGTTCAGTCTTTAAAAGAACTTGCCTTTAAAGTAGAGCCAAGGTAGAGGAAGTCATTAATTTAGTTGATGAATGTGCTGATTGCTGAGTTTGAGGGTCTCCTACATTTGCGTTTCTGACGGTGAATTTCTTTCCCCTTCTGTTACATCAGGGATATATATAGTTCTCTGTCTTATAACAGTTCTAGCCAGCTTGAGGCCAAGCAACTGCTGTCTGGTTTGGAGCTGAGTGAAGCAGAAGGGAAGAGTGAGCTCCCAGCCTGTCTGGCACACGAGCGGGACGAGCGGGATCGACACAGCAGAGGCTTTGACAGCCCCTTCCCTTCTGCTGCGGACGAGACCGTCGTGAGGTACCTGAATGACCGACCAACCATTGATGCCTTGCAGAGCAACGAGGCGTTTCTTAGGCTTGCAGCACCTCCAAGACTGGAAGATGAAAAAACCAGTGGTTCCAGGGGAGATGAGAGTAGCCCTAGAGCTTCTCAGAGTAACGCGTCCCAGGACAGTGAACTGAAGGTGTCTTCCCCTTCTGCCACGAGTATTTGCAGTGCTCATAGGTTGGAAATCCTGAAACAGCGGCAGCACGATGCCAAGTTGGAGAAGCTGAAGGAGAGGATCCGAAAGCAGTGGGAGCATTCTGAGGAGCTCAGTGGCAGAGGAAAGCACTTGGGATATGCTGAGCAACCTGTCGTGGTCACTAACATGGAGAGCATGGTGACACCCAAGGTCAGGAAGGTGACGGCTGTGCCTGCTGCTCCGTCATACAGAGGTATGGAGGTGCAGACCCCCTCCCTGCTGGCTGTACATGGTGAGGGAGCAGAGCTAATCCACCGAGAAACATTTCAAAGCATGGACCTGGCTCATAGCTCTCCCCCAATATGGGGGTGAATAACGTGGTTTGATCACAGACCACAAGTAAAAAGAAATTCTTGCTAATTTACAGAAGTGTGAATTCCTTTGAAATTTTTCCTGTCTCTTTGTAGAATTACTATAAAAAGAAGCTCGTTGTATTGGTGTTTGTGTTGATTGCAATAACTTTTTTTGTGGTCTCAGAGCTTAGTAACATTGTATTGATTGAAAAAGCCTTTCACATTTTTAGTAATCTGTTCCTCACCCAGTCTGCCGTTTTTCAGCTGTGAGCAAGTGGCAGACTGCTATATTGCTTTCTTCTAATTTAGCTTTAGAAATGCACGTAGTTCCTTTTTTTGCTTAGCAGTTTCCCATCCCTTCCACCCTAACAAAGCTGTATTTACATTTTATGGAGTTATTTAAACCCTTCAATCGTTTACTTTCAGGTTTCAATCCTGCTGAAACAAGGATTCGTGCTCCAGATGGAAAGATCTGGCATGCGGATGAGTTTCGTGCTAGTCGGGAACTTTACAGGGATATTGCACTCCAGTTAAAAGGTGAGCCTCAAGTAGAATTGATTAAGCCACACAACCTACTCCAAGAGGCAGAGAAATATATTTTGTACAAGTCTACAAAGTCATGGAAACAAAAAATTGAAGCAATGAGTGCTAAATATATTATATGTCTCTCCACAGGAGGAATAACTTACTGAACACTAAAACAACAACAGAAGTCCATCTCCCCATTCTCTCATTCAAATATTTTTAACAGAAAACCAGTACTGAAAAGAATCAAGTACTGGCATCTCTTTGAAACAGGAAAATAGAAAAGTCTCTATTAGAATAACTTCTGTTTAATTTTGTGGCTTTTTAATATGTGTTTGCATGAATGAGTACAATTTCCTGGTTAAAAGGACAAAACTCACTTTTGGTTTCTGTTTTCAAATGTACTGCTCCAAGACACAATTTTTATTCATCTTTCACTCTGGAAAACTGCAGTACCATTGGCAGCTCTTTTCTCTGGGTGAGCTGAAGTAGGATGCCCTTGTGTGCTTTTTTTTTTATTTGCTAGGCTGGTTACAGTGGAGTGCTGTAAGCTTGAGTTGCCTCTGTCTGACTGAGCTGGAGGAGGGGGAAGAGATCAGGTGAATAAAATAGAAGGGAATGGAAAATAAAATCCCCAGAGAACCTCTAGTTTTGCAGTGTAAGAGCTTACTTATTAAGAATAACTTATCTCTTTGCTCAAACACTTAAGACTGAAGGAGAATGCGTCGAGATTAAAATCTGTAGGTACCTGTGTAGTAATAAACCAATTTGTCTTTTTTCCTTGTACAACTTTTTATAGAATCACTCACTAAAAAATAGTTCAGAAAAGTGCTCCTTTTCAGTAAAATTATTTTGCAGATGTAACATTCAGATCAGTCTGTGAAATGAATACCAAATTTCCACAGGCTTTTAATCTACACTGGCATTTATTTTTTTAGTTTTGGCAAGCATAACAAGCTGCTTATATACATTCAATTTTTAAGAAAGCTTCGTTGAAGAGATCTAATTGAAAGGCATTTGGATCATGTGTCAGTGCCTGCAAAAGGAAGGAGCTGTGTGTGTGTTGATCCACACTCCTGTCCTGATGCCATGGGTAGAACAGCTGTTGTGGAACGTGTCTCCTTTCTGAGCTGAAAAGATTCTGCTGAACAGCTGACTACTAGTAAACAAACACTGGTGCTGCACATAATATATACTGTAAATGTGGTTTTAGGTTGTCAGATTATCTATGTGTGCATTAACTTCTGTATTAAATTTACACTATGAGGTGTTTTGGGTGTGCACAGTGAGTTGTATAAGAGCTGCTCTTTTCTCTCTAGTGCTGAAATAATCTGTTACATCACTGATATCTACAGCAGCACTGTTCTTTACAACAATAAGATTTTTATGTGTAATAAAACCCATGAAGACCATACAGGGTGTCTTCATCTTTGTATAGCAGTTGGGCTAAAGGATATTGTATGGACCCTAGGCTTCCAGTAAGTTTGTCTCAAAGATGTTCAGGATTTGCCATACTAGAACAAAGTTGCTGTGATAGGAGCATGGTGGGAAGCAGCCTGTACTTCCCTGGAGTCAGGAAAGGGCTGTTTCTTGCTAAAAGAGGTGAGGAGGAAGTTAACTTCAGTGCATTGATTGTCTTACCTGCTCTTGTTGTCAGCCTTGAAGGCAGCTGGAAGTTTTGTAAGGAAATGGTGCTAAGGGTAATAAAGACTCCTAAAATTCCATTCCTACATCTTTGAAATATAACCTCTTCTTCTGCCTCTGATCCTTCCTGTGGATATCCATCAGAGAGTGGATTCACATGAAATTAAGGGCTGTAAATGTTTGCATTGGTATCTAAATAAAGCTTCAGATCTGTCCATATAGGGGGTTGCATCTTGGTCGTTTTATGTTGTCTGATCACATTCTTTAGAGAAGAGGAACCAGAAAACAGTGGTAGCAGTGGCCACAGAATTCCCGATGTGCTGAATGTGCTGTCATGCATTAATATGGAAGCATCAGGCCTTGTGTTCAGGAATTACATGTCCTTGTGGAACATCAGAGCAGTAAAATGTGCTGTCTGTAGCAGAAGAGAACCAGCAGCAGTTCATGTTAAACTGCCAACATTTCTTTTAGAATTGAAAATTAACTTCTTATAAAGATCTGTTATGGCCTTGCTGTGGCTTCACTGCCTTCCAGTGCATAGGTAAACAGCCCTTGATTCAAAATTCCCATGCTATGAGGATTTTAAAGTGCTGGACTGGAAGTCATTGATCTGGGTATATAATCTGGGAAAGTCAGTGAATTCTATTGTGTTTCTCTGAGTTCCAGTTCTTCAAATGTTAAAGCAAGCTTGTTATTCTGTCTTCTCCCCTGTGGGATATCACTTAACAGCTTTTGTTTGTTTTAGGGGATTCAACGGTGAAAGGAAAATCTAGTGAGAGAAACAAAGAGAAGAAAGCAACCAGGCCGGTGCGGAAAGTGCAAAAACTGACACGACTGCCAAGTCCAGAGTCCAAACAAGGTGATTATTTCTGCTGTAGAGGGAGGATTGTTGTATGTCCTTCAGAGATGAGTTTTGTCTCAAGAAACAGCAATTAAAGTGTAGTGCTTTAAAAACCTTAGATGTGCAACAGTGCTGTTATAGTGAGTTTGTACACTGTGGTTCATTGGGGGTTGTGTATGGTTTTGTTGTTGATTGGTGGCTGTGTGCACTTTTTTTTGTGATTTATTTTAATATTTTGCCTTTCCACTTGCCGTGTGCACCTTGAGGAAACTGCTGCAGAGTGTGAGTTTCTTGTGGGGAGAGGCATCCTTAGGTATCTCTCAGAGTAATGTAGACAAAATGAAGCAGTAGCTCTGCTCTGGATCCTGTTTCTGTTTGGCTTGTGATGGAGCTGGTTACAGCCTTCCCCACAGCCCAGTCAGCAATGCTGAGACATGATATTAAAAGCAGTACCAGTGAGACTTGCTGAGTTGCTCTCCTGTCGGGTGAGGAGGGGCTGCAGTCAAAGCTGCTCTCCTGGATGATTTCTCAGTGGGGAAGCAGAGAACAGGATGCTCCTGTTTCTTCTCTGGTTCTTGTTCTTCCACGTTTCAAGTTGTTCCTGTTCTGCACCTTCAGTTCTGGCTTAACCCACTCCTGGCTTTTTCAGTTGGTGAAAGAATGTAAACACACATTCTCTGACTAGTATTCCAAATCTTGGTATTTTTAAAGAAATGTTTATTTCTTTTACCAACTGATAACATTTTCCCCCACTATTGTCTGACAATTCCACTGCTTATTAAATATAATTTAATTATTTAGAGAAGATGATGCAAGCAGGTTACTCTAGAGCAGTGCCTTATAGAAGAAAATAAAATCAAACACCTGTGGAATTGTGTCAGTGCTTCTTAGTTTTCCAGTAGTGTCAATCTTGGATATTGGCAGCAAAAGAATTAGGAAGACTTCCAAATATGCTTCATATTTGGTTTTAGTTGTCATACCAAGTGAGTGGCTATGGCTGCAATCACACCGAGCAATTTCCTTCCTTTAAATATATGCAAGTTTAGGCACCTTTTGAACCCCTCTTAAGGTTTTATATTTCTTCTTACGTACAGTGACCCATAATCTATAAACACTTTGAAGAAAAGCAGCTTTAAATATATTACAAAGTATTTTTATAGAGTAAATATGTGCTTCTGTATGCTGTAAATCCTGCTTGTGAATACTTTGTGATAAGGAATTCTGATACTTCAAATGATAAGCATGGATTTGCTCCCTCCTGTGCTGATCAGTGCCTACTTACAGAATCACACTCAGCTGTCTTATATATTTATGACAGTTCCAAGTGAGGGAGGAGCTCAGTGCACAGGACAACCCCAGCAATCCCATCCTGTGCCTGAGGGTGTTGTCTAAATGCTTCTTCAGCTCTGTCCTTGGGGCTGTGACCAGTTCCCTAGGAAGCCTGTTTAGTGCCCAAACACCCTCTGAATGAGGAATCTTTTCCCAATATCCAACCTGACCCTCCCCTGACACAACTTCAGGTCCTGTCACTGGTTGCCACAGAGAGGAGATCAGTGTCCACTCCTGTGCTTTCCCATGTCAGGAAGTACTCTCTGCCTTCCAGGGAGTCAACAGCTGTAAGCTCCAGCCCCTCCATTACATACAAAGCCACCCCCTGTTATAATGCATTAAATGTGTGGCAAATGATGGCCTGAAATCCCTGGAAGACAAGAACAAGCTCTACGTGACATATCCGTGCTAGCCCACCCTCCTCCAGTCATTGCAGTAAGAAAGTGCTTACCATGGCCAAGGCTATTAATAGCCATGGCTCGTGTTCTGCCCCGTTGGCGTGTTTTAGTTAAACAGCTGACTTGAAATGGAAGATGACACCTTACACTGCCTCTTTAAACACACACAGAATTAATTGAGAACAGTGAGTTCTGCAGGAGAATCCCTTTGGCTGATGTCTCTGTTTTAAAGAGGCTTGTAGTGACGTGTTTCAAGTGACAGCTCTTTTATAAAATAGTTGGATAATTTACAATGCAGACAAGGAGTTCTGCTAGCAAAGGATTGAGTAGTGTTTTGCAGACTTCTAGGTTAAAATAACAAGAGAGAGGGTTGGAAACTGAGGACTGGGATTGCCAAAACTATTATTCTGCTGTGCTGGATTTCACTTGACATTGCTGGTATCCTGTCTTCAAAGTGCTGTTGGGCCTAGTACAGTGCCTTTTTTGTTTGGCTGTGATGATCTCATGCTGCAGTGGCTAGGTTTCTTTAGGCAGAGCACTTGGAGGTAGAGCCTGAAATGGAATTGTTAAAAATCAGCTGCAAATTATATATTCAAGTTAGGTACTTTTGTAGCAGTTAAATACCCCTGAGAGATCATTAAATATCTGAATTACCTAATTAAATTTTCTTATATATACTGTGTTCTTCTCCAGAGCACTTGAAAGGTCATTATTTTAAAAAAAAATATTAGTATTATTGGAAGTTAGTGTGTTGAAAGGTGAGTTGAATAAACTTTGTAATTTAATCTACCCAATAGTAGGTAAATATGCCTCCATAACCAGTTGTTATTTAATTAGATGTAGGATGATAAAATAATCCTAAATATTTTGAATGAGTTTCTGTCACCTGCAAGGTATTCTGTCTTTGAATTAAGTATCAGGTAATAGGTTTTATTCTTAACTGTTTTCAGTGCTGGAACAGATGTCCCAGCCAAGGGACAGTGAGTTAGCATTGGTGTAAAACATCTGCTGCTCAATATTTTTTAACCTCCTCACAAGACATGTATCTCACCAATTAACAATCTGTAAAAACCTGTAAAGTAGTTTTGGGGTTTTTTTCTTAGAGTATTAGCAAATATTATTTTGGTAGAAAGGTTAAGGGGTTTGTATATCTCATCTTTATTTTTGTTCCTCTTATTACAACAATTTAGTTGCTCTTGTTTTTATTTCTTACTTTCCATATTTGAGTGGTGGTGAACAGCTCTAGAAATATTGCTCCTCTCCCTAGTAAGGCTCGTTTGTATATTTTAGACCTGCATAAGATGTTGTTCTTTTTTAAATCAGTCTTTGCAGGGCTTTAGGGTGCTGCAGTGTGTTTTGGGTGTTACACTGAGACATCAGTGTTCTGGCTGTGTAACTGCAGCTGTACTACTAATGCAGAATTAAATGGTACAGAAATGATGAATGGCTGCAATGAATAATTCTTTCTGATGCCATTGCAAATCCTCTAGACCTTGACTTTTATTTATTCTTTTTTTTTACAGGTGGAAACTATGTGATAAGTGCATCTTCCTGGCGGGAGGGACAAAAGCTGGCAAAAAAGATCCTGGGTCCAGCTCCCAGAATAGAACAGGACAGAAGAGCTGTATCCAGTGATAGAACAGGCCGAGAGAGAGCTGCCAAGTCTGGTAAATTGTTCTTTTATCACTGGACTTACTTCATTTTACTTTGTTACATAACACTGCATGCCTGCAGACTAGAGCAGACTTTAGAGGTAGAATGTTCTGAGATAGAAGTTTCTTATCAAAATTGCTCCTGTTTTTAGCCTGTAATTTCAGGGAGGTGGGAGGGGGAATTTTGCTCACAACCATGACTGGGGTGTGTAACCTCTGTTCCTGTGTGCATTATGGACTTTTTTAGTGTCATGGTCCCTGCACATGGGACTTGAGAGGTGGTATATGCTGCAAGAGTGCTTGGGGTATCTGGAAAAGATGATATACAAGCTGCAACCAAAAAAATGGACCACCTGCAATCTTTCTTTGCCTCTTGAAGCCAGTGGGGGAAGGAATGGCTAACAGTGGTTCCCAGGCCACATGAATTTTCCGAGTGTGCTGTACATAATCCATAAGCTGTGATTGAGCATCCTAGTTTCACACGAATTGTAGTTCTTCCTGATATGGTGTAATGTCATCCACGTGCATCATAAATATTCACTGATTCCCCCACCAGCCTTTTTCAGAATTTATCCAGAATCTCAGACAGGACAAATAAGGCATGCTGGGAACTGCTGTGATTCTTATGCCTGTGAGGTGGTGAGGCTGGTAAGCGTAGAAAGGGTGTGATCTCAGTCTGAGCAAAGGCTGCCACATTCAGCCTGTGACACTGAATGAGGCAAAGACCTGTTTACAGTGAGGTCTGCCTTCCTCCCTCATCCTTCTTTTTGCAGCTGTTTCCCAAATTTGACTGTTACCTGACATATTTGATGTTTCATTCTTTTGCAGGCTGCATTGGAAGGACAGGTTCTGATTCTAGATTGGATGTTACCCGTAAAAGCTCTTCAAGAAGTTCTGAAAGGTCGAGAAGTAGAGTACGATCTGAGACCAATCTGAGAAAACTGGAAGCTGCTCTTCCAGGTGATAACCAAGAAGATCATGCCTCTGTAAACAAGGATTTCCTGCCCATGGAGATACGTGGGATTCTTGATGACCTGCAGTTGGATTCCATGAGTACAAAGCAAGAGACAGATGTGGAAAAGCAGAATCAAAAGTCTCTTTTGCCTACTCAAAATACGAGGAGCCACAGTCCAACCAAAAGGAAACCGGACAAGGTAGCAGCCAGTGAGGAGCCTCAGGTGATCTCTAAGAAACGCCACTATGACAGTGATGAGGTTCGTCAGTACATCATCAGGCAGCAGGAGGAGAGGAAGAAGAAGCAGAATGAAGAGAAGAAAGCACAAAAGGAGGCAACAGAACAGAAGAACAAAAGGCTCCAAGAGCTCTACAGAAAGCAGAAGGAGGCTGTTACTAAAGTGAAGAATGTGGCTCCTCCTGAGCCTTCAGCAGCCAAACGGTTACAGGAAACCTATTCCAAACTCTTGCTGGAACGAACACTTTTAGAAGAGCCACCTCAGCAGCCTACGGTGCAGGAAACACAGGTATAGCTGATTCACTAACTTAATGTCTTGCAGTGGTTTGCAGGAATAGGAGCTTGTATGTTTAAGGGGGTTGTGGCTTGTGCTGTTCTGTGGTTACCAGTTAAGAAAAAAGAACAAATCAAAATGTATAGCTTTGCTTAAACATAGTGGTTTCAATATGCAGCCTCTTTGCTAGTGGATGCTTTTTGGCTCAACAAGGCCTACTAGAAAGTTGACTGAAAATCATCTTGCTGTTTTAAAGAGAAGCTGAATTCTGGATATTGGCCTTTCAATTGTAATGGGGCAAGAGCTCCTAAATGCTGACACACTTCTGAAAATGCATTTTTCTGGTTGTCTTCACCTCTAGCCCAGACCTGGTTATCAGCCATCTGGGGAATCTGACAAAGAAAACAAGGCTCAAGAGCGTCCTCCGAGTGCATCTTCCAGCAGTGACATGTCCCTTTCGGAACCACAGCTGCCGCTGCTGAGGTGAGCAAATGGGGCCCTGGGAGAGAGAGGAAAGTGCTCCTGCTTTCATCTCTGAGAGGTGAAAATAGCCTTGGCTCTTGACTTCCTGTACAGTGAGAGTAATCGTCTTTACGTCAATTGCAGCATTCTCCTCACAGTGGAGAGGAAGCTGATGCAGGAAACCATATGAAAATTTTGGCTATGGTTGTTTTGTGAGCATGTAAATCAGTGAAGTGAATGGTGGTTGCTGGTAATGTTTTGTTGACGTGGGTGGGATGTGTATTTCATATTGAGACACTCTTATTTCCTCTGCCACTGGGCAAACGAAGCTGATCCTGTGAATGTATCTTGATTTTTCTTACTGGATTTGCTCAGTGTAGCTGTTTCATTTATTGTCTTGGATTCAGCCATTCGTTACTCTCTATTAAATACCAAACACTTCTGCTTCTGCTTCTGCTTGGAACTAGCCTTTCCCTATTTCTTTTCATACAGCTTTCCCAATTTCGAATTGTTCAGTGTATTATCAAAGTTTTCTTACTGCAAGTCAAGGTGCCTAACCAAACACTTAGATGTAAGGAACTAAAATTCCCGAAGTTTCTTAGGTATCCTTAATAACCCTGTTGTGCAAGTGTCTTCATTTTTAACTACATAATGAATGTCTGCTTCTTTAATGTATACTTGCTTCAGTAACTGTACTCTGACTTACCAAGTGCAATGAGACTTGTCCCCCTTCTGGAAAAGTTCAAAGAAGCTCACTGGAAATGCCATGTAGTACTGTGTGTAGAATAAAAAAGCTAAATGATATAGTAAATATTATTAGTGTAACATCATAAAGAAAAAATGTAATTGCTGATAATAGAGGAGAGATGAGTTTCACAAGGCTGCATAAGGTATTCAGAAACCCTTATAGTAATCAGAGACAGGTTTTCTGGGGGGTCTTTTGAGGTGCTCTAGTGTTCTGGACATGGGCAGGTGAAAAGGAAAAAAAAAATTTCTCCCTTTCGGAGTCAGGATGTTTTTGGAAAAGACTTAACTACTGACAGTGAAAAACCTCAGCTTGTTACAACCCTAAAACAAAGAGTACACCATCAGTGGCATTTCAGATTCGGGGGGTGCTGTGTTGTTTGGTTTGTTGCTTTTTTTACTAAACAACATTGTGTATCTGTTTACTGTCCCATTCCCCACCCTTCTCATTCCACCAAAAAGTATTTTGTCCTGAAATTAAATCTGTGGCAGTGATGCATTAATCTAAGACATCAATATGAGTGTAAGTCATCAATGTAAATGTTGACTTTTCATTTCAGGAGCGATTTGATGGAGCCCCCGTGGGTACAGCCAGACAGGTTGAGCCCAAGAGTGCAGCTCCCACACCCACAAGCTCTCTTGGGCTCAACTGGAGGCGCTTGTTCCCCGCACTGGAGTCTGGAGCAGATGGACCTTCTGTCAAAGGAGTGTGACGCGATGTTGGCGGGCAGGAGGAGCCATTCTGCCCCTGTGGGGTCCCTGATGCCTCAGTCGTACCTGAGTTCATCTGCTGCACAGGAAAACCTCTTAGTAAAACCTTCTACCAGCCAGTATAAGAGCAAATTAGATCGCCTTGAAGCTTTGAAAGCTACAGCTGCTTCCCTTTCTAGCAGGATTGAAACTGAAGCCAAAAAGTTGGCTGGCGCTGGTATCAACTATGGTACCATGTGGAACTCAGAATTTATGCAAGAAAACCAGGATGAGGGATGGTGGGCAAAGGCTGTGAGTCCTCCTGTGAGGGAGGGAAATGAAAATACTTTTTCAGCCAGAATTCAAAGGATGTTGGGTGCCTGCGTGTCTCATACAACCTTTGATGACAACCTTCCTGGGGTAGGCAACCTTAGTGAGTTTAAAAAGCTCCCTGAGACCATCAGGCCTCTTACTGATGTAGCCAGCCTTGGATTGAGGTCTCCTGCTGCTAACAGGCACGAGGGGATCCTGGGACATTTATCCAAGAGGCAAACAGACTCCCCAGGGCGTGAGAACCAGGCATATCCTCTGAGCAAAGCCGTCGCTCCTCATGAGTCCAGCATTGACTCCATCAGCGAAGGGCCTCTCCTGAGTGATGAAAACCTCTCAGAAGAGGAAGGAGGCCAGCACAGGCAGCTGCCGCTGAAGATGTTGGAGACATTGAAAGAGAAGGATTTTTGCATTCGGGAGAGAAATGCTTTTGAGCCCATAAAGGAGTTTCAGAAAGCAGCTGAGAGGTACTCCCCACTTTTCACTCAGACAAGTGACACCCACAGCAAGGGGCCCTGGGAGGAACTGGCAAAGGGAAGTCCCCACAGTGTCATCAACATCTTTGCGAAGAATTACCAACTTCATGGAAAAGGTAAAAATGGAAACTTTTCTCAAAGCTCTTGTGAATTGCTGTTTTCCCAGTCTTACTGCTCCATGCGCTTCATACTTCACAGTTGAGGAATGTGCTTTCAGAGGTCTTAAATGTCAGTTTGTGTAAGACATGATATACAGCTGTCTCATGCTGGATGCTTTGTTTCATTTTCATTTTTTGTACAAATTTATTCCTCTTTTTGTGAGTGCTTTGTCTCTGGCCTGGAGCTCCTTATTCCAAGGAGGAATGTTTTCTGAGAAGCTGATTTTTGTCTTGTGGTTTTTTTCTCTTTTTACCTTCATATTATTTTCTTTAAAGATGATTGCATGAAATTTTCTGCAGAAATGACTCTACTCCAAAGCACTATGCTCTTCAAAAATGTTTTGGTTGGAGTATGTTAATGAAGTAAAGAATTTGATAGTTTACAAAAAGAGGAGGACTGTGCTAGTTATGTTGTGTTAAAACTGCCATGAGACAGCTGTCCTGCTGTTCTCCTGATGATTTTGTGCTTGAAAGGAAGCCATTGTAACTCATGGTTAGGAGCATTTGAATTCCTATTGCCTATTTGCTATATGTTTGTGTCTGTTACAATTTTTGTCCTCTCCCTTCTGTCTCCACACTTCAGTGTTTGAAGAAAGGCTGAACGGAGGCTCTGCCCTCCTGCGCCCTTTGCTCCCTGCCATGAGCCCTCCAGAGAGTGTGGCTTCCTACGAGGATGATTTTGTCTCATCGCAGGGAAGCAGCACCTTAACAGACAAAAAGATTTCACGTGACCTCAGGTATCTGTGTTAGACTTCCTACAGAAATAAAAATGCAGAATTAAAGAGAAAATAGTTAATGCAAAATTTGTTTCATAGTATGCTGGATATCTTTCCTGCTGTGCTGTACTATACTAGTCAAAGTGATGAAGTGCTTTTCTTAGGAACTTGCAGTTACTATAGCAGCCAACATAGTTAAGATAAAGTCCAGTATTCCTCTTCCCTGTCTAATTTTTGCTGTTCTTTAGCCTAGACAGATAGCTTTAGACAAGATTTTTATCCTTTGTAGCCCGGTGAAAATTAGTTCTCTGACCTGTGTGGCTGCAATAATGCTCAGTTGGGTAGTCTTGTAGTTCAAAAAAAATAGAAAAGCTATCTGTAAGTCTTAAAAATGCCTTCAAGTACTTCAAAACTTTGTAGTAAATCTGTAATTGCCTTCAGTAAGCATTTGTCAGTGCTTACTTTGCAATGGATATATAAACTACCTGTAAGAATTTTAAAAAGCTTTTATTCAGATTAAAGTCTGAAGAGTGTAGATCTTAGACTCTCCATGGCTACTACATGGCTTCCTGAATTTTCCAAGACCCTCTTTTTTGTTTATACCTTTTGGGCACCTTGGGGAAAGCCACAAGTGTGTTTGTACCAGTGATACTTAACTTCAGAAAAAAAAAGAAGTTAAAAGACACTTTGCACACTGAAAATGTTGGCTGCAAAAAATGGTTTTTTTCTGATTAAAATTTCTTTATCGTGTTGGTATTATTTAGTGTATGATGCACTGGCATCTCTTCTTTGCAAATCTTTTGTAATCCTTTAATGAAAATTTCTTGTATTTCTGGCAGTTGATATCTGTGTGCCCAGAAATTATCTGAAATGCAGTCACATTTTGAGTCATCTTTATGTTGTTAGGGTATGGAGTCAAATAGCTCTTAAGAGTCAAAATTGGACAGAATAGTTGTTATCCATCTTTTAGTCTTTCATATTATTGGAAGCATGTTTCAGTATGTTCTATATCATATCAAACTTCCCAATGTCTTAGCTGTCACAGCTTTTAATCTCAAAACCAGTGCTTTTCTAGATAGGTTGGTTATCAATAGTATAAAAACCAATGCTTTTCTAGATAGGTTGATAGTGCAGTTTGGTCACCTGTCTCTAATTCAGTGTGGTAGTTTTCTTGTGCACAGTGTAACATGGGAGCTGGAAGTCCTTAATCACCATCAATATGCTCCTTTTTAGTGTTGCTGGCAGCAGTAATTCAAGCATTCAGGAAGAAATTCCCAGTAGGAAGTCTCCCCTTGAGCCTCGATCTGTGGAGTTTGGTTCTCAGCACTCGCCTGGACCCCGGTCTGCAGCGTCTTCCCGCTCCTCTGCTTCCTCTAAAAAGAGAGGGAAAAAGGAACGTGAGTGCAGTACTTGGCTGTAGAGGATCCTTGTTTATCAAGCCTTTTCTTGTTAGGAAATTTGCAGTCCTACATATCTGGAAACTGTAATCTAATACTGACAGAATGATTGATTTATTCCTCCAGTGACTCCTGCTTAGGTTCTTTTTGACTCCAGTTATTCTCTGACCTAAAAATACAGTAATTTAAAGTTAAATAAGCGGGAGGTTGTTAAGAGCATTGAAAAGTTTCCTTTCCTTTAATATTGTGTGGGAACTATCTTTAGATTCTGTACTGAGAAAATGCCAATAGGCTTCTGAGTTATGTTTGTGTTTGTGAAGGTGACAACAAATTTTCCCAAATACTCTGTCTTTGGATCACACTTCATTTTCATCAGTGCACAAATTAATAAATACATGGTTTCTACGGTAACCTGTACATTACAAAAGCACAAAGAAACCTGAGGCTTGGTGCACTCATATAAGCAATGGATAAAAAACCCTAGGCTTTAAGCCAGTAGAAACATGACAAAAATAGGATTAGGCATTCTAAATTATCTTTTCCTATTTTTTCAAAATCCTTACCTTTCCCCCCAAAAGCTAGGCTGCATTCTGATTATTAGTAGTAAAGAATAAAATACGTTTTTTCCTTATAAAAACTGATAGAGTAGTGAAAAGAAAGCTGAGTGACAGTTTTGGCAGAGAACACAATATACAGAAGAGAACTTCATTGCCAGTTCTACATTTCTTGCTTGTTGGGTCTATAGTCTTCTAACTCAAAAGCTTCTTTAATTGGGGAAAAACTTCCCAATTCATTGTTTTGGGGCTTGTGCTGGTGAGGTATTCACATGTAGAACCAAACAAACTTTTGACCTTGTTGCTTCTTAGGGTTGGACTCCTTCAATGGAAGTTCTCACCACTTTTCTGTGGAAGAAGATAAAATACTGTCTGAACTAGAGAGGGGATCCCAACAGGCTAAGAAATCCTTACCAAGTAGCAGAATCTCTACTAAGGAGCATGAGCAGAACCCAGATACAGACAGCACAGTGGAAAACTTGTCTGGACACTCCCTGATGAGGTAACAGGAATGTTGTAAGACTTTATGCAAATATAATGATACTTGGTACTGTTACTAGCTCTGTCTTTGGATATTCAAAAGGGAAGTAACAGAAATGGTCAAATGTTAGTAGGATGTGCATGCAAAGAGCATTTTTTCCCTGCATTTTAAGTATGAAACCTAGTGTCATGTTCATTACCTTAAGCATTGAAATTCAGTTTTTGTTTCCCTCTTCTAGAAAAAGTCTGCTAGAAATGTGTTAGGGTTTATTCAACCTGTGCAGTCACCTTTCTTTTTTCAGTAGATACACAGACAATTTTGGTTGTACTTGTGCTCAGCTAATGCTCACAAAGCCTATCCAGCTCTGTGAGTCGATGCCTTTTGAGAGATGAACCCATCCTTGGAAAAGAGTGTATTAAAAAAAAAGAAAGAAACAAATGTCTTCAGTTGTCTAGCTAAAAATGCAGTTTTTCTGGTAATTGTCCAATGAAGATGGTTATGAAACACTCAGTTTTCACTGCACTTTTTTCTAAAAAGCATCAGATATGAGTGATCTCTCAGTCTGTGTTTGTTTGGAGCAGTTCTGAGGTATTGGCTTCTGTTGGTGACTGTTACTGATGTCCTGGATTGAGTTTGAAAGGTCCTTTGGTCTCCTGAGAAGTAAAGCAGCATGTCATCCCAAAGGATTTAAACAGCCACTATTAATCCTCTTCAGCGTAATAAAACTGAAAAAGTAAATTTAAGAACCATCTGTATCATTTCCTCGGTTTATAAAAGAAATGTCTTTTCTCAAAAACTTTTACCATAGTATCTTACAAATTGTTCAAGTCAAGTTTTGGTCTCCAATTGCATTTTAGGAGAGTGGTCAAGACTCAGGGCAGTGGCTTGTCACAATCAATTGCATCCATATGCTGATAGTAAACTGTTCACTTTTAATGTATGTGCAGATGATTGATTGCATCCTGACTTTCTCATGCCAGGCTCTTAACAGGAGGCACTGAAACTGCTTGTCAGGTCATGTACAACATGAAGATACTGTCTTAAGTTATTTAAAATTTTTTGTGTGTGTGTGTATGTGCTAACTAGGCTTGATACTAGGGGAAAAACAGGATGCTCTAGAAACTTAACTCTGAACTGTGATTTAGGGATAAAACCCAGCTCGTGAGGCAGTTTCCTGAAGACAAGCTGGGCCTGTGCAAACTGAACAGACTGTGCCCTTTACATGGATCTGTTTGTATGTAGGAATGGAAGAACAAGGTTATTCCTTTATTTTATCAAATGGCTGGACTAGGAGAATTACTGACTCCTTTTGGGTTTTGTTTCTCTGTTAGTTTCTCAGACAAGGGAAGACCCCAGAAGACACCAACTTCTTCCCCATCTCCTGGCTCCCAAAAAGTGCTGCAGTTGGATTCTGGAGGCAATACAGCAGAAAGAGTCAAGTCACCTGCTGGCTTTTCTGGAGGTACAGGCTCAGGGCTGAAACCAAACATGGCCTTCCCTGACGTGGGTCTGGGAACCAGCAGGTCTGCAGCAGGAGCAGCCTCAGCAAGCGGTGAGTGTTTGTAAAAACCCTGCTGATGCCTGAGCAGCTACAGCATTTCTCCTCGAGCTTTTGAGGGAGGCTGTTGAGGTGTGTGAAGGCGAGCAGTGTGTGTTGTCCTGCAGGGTGCATGCGCTTCTCCCCTGCGGGGCTGCAGCACCGTTTGTCGGCAGAGCTGAACTACCTGAGCGCCATCGAGGAGTCCGTGCGGCAGCTCTCCGACCTGGAGCGGGTACGAGGCATTTCCCTTGCCCAGCAGGAGAGTGTTTCTTTGGCTCAGATTCTCAAGGTAACGGGAAGTGCTCCTTTGTCTTAGCTTTTCTTTGTTTTGTCTTATTGTTTGTTTGCAAGAAAATTAATCGAGTTAGGGCAAGTTAAGCTGTTGTTGGCAGTGCAGAGAAATCGTAATGGGCATGATGAGGCATCTCTGATAATGGCTATTTTTTAGGATTAATGTCTGTTATCTTTCTTATTTTGACACCAAGGAAGTAGCTACTCTCGACTATGTGTCATTAATATACCATTAGCTGGAATCACTGTTTTGGTTGTGTTCCTCAGATAAAAGCATGATTGTTTACTGGGATTGATGCTGAGTTCCAGTGCCATGCAGTGTAGTTGTTTTGACTGGATGATTTGTTTTATTCCACAAAAACATTTTTGGTTCAAGTTTCCTTATGTTAGCAAGATTGGTTATTCTAGTTTGTTGAATTAATTGATCTCCTAAACTCCTTTCTGCACTGTGGTGGAAGAGTGGGGAATGTGCATTGTTTTAAAAAGGAAGAGGGTCAGTGGATTAAAAATTCTGTTTCAGCAGAAGAGACACCCCCAGCAGAGTAGATCCAGATCTTTAAGAGGTAGTTGGAACCAGTGGCTGAAGCAAATCAGGCCTTTATATTTAACTTGCATGGTTAAAAGTTGTTTTCCTGATCTGTAGGCACAACAGCAGCGCCATGAACGGGACTTGGCTCTTTGGAAAATCAAGGCTGAACAAGAAGCTTTAGAAAGTCAAAGACAACTGGAAGAGGCAAGGCAGAAGGCAGCTCAGGTAAGGCTGCCCTTCAAAAATGTGGAGTGTGTAAGAGGCAAAATGTTGTAAGTAAATCCATGCCTACAGGTATTGTTAATTTGAAGCTGTGGACATATGAAAGTGCCAAAAGAGTTTTATATAGGTAAAATAAACTCTCAAGGGCCTGTTTCAAAATTTTTTCTGGCAGCTTTTGAGAAATAAATCTGTAGTTACTATAGCCAGACCATTTTGAAGAGCTGAAGTGTCTGTGTTTTCTGCATAGGTCCATGCAGAGTCACTGCAGCAGCTGGTGCAGTCACGGCAGGAGGCTGCACAGGAGCCCCCATGCAAGGCTGCAGCCAAACAGGCAGAACCTGCACTGCTCACTACAGATGCAACTCACCAGCTCCTTGAGGTGAGGCCTTAGGGAAAGAGAAAAGATATTTTAACTGCAGTATTACTGTGAATACTTTTTCACTTTTTAAGTTATTTTCTCTTTGGTGTCATTCTTGGTACAACTTCTTCACTTTCATAACATGACAAATGATAACATGACTTCAAAGGAGTCTGACATCGTTACTTAGAAGTCAATCAGCAGCCTTAAATCCCTGTTCCATATTCTTATGATCTTCCAGTTAATGAACTGGTAAGAAGTTTGCTCTTCCAGGATAGACTGATGACAGTGAACACAGCATCTTCAGTTTGTAGGAGTCCCTCTCCATCAGGGATTGATCCTATGTCTTTTTCATGTGCAAATTAAATTAGAAAAGCAGAGAACTGTGATTTTGCTAACTGCTGAAGGTAGAAGAACAACAAATAAAATTTAAAAAAAAAGGAGAAGGGAGAATCTTGAACAAAGCTCTTGACTTGGTACAGAGTTTGAAGTTTCTTCATTTTGAATCTCTTTGTTCTTCTTGTGCTATACAGAATATTTATTAGTTTTCAGGGTTTTATATCAGTTTATTAGTTTTTTATACTTCTTGTTTCCAGTATGTAGCAGCTGCTTCAACGGTAAGGAATGCAGTAACCAATAAAAACTTACTCCATGACAGTTTAGAAATCACTGACTGTGGGTCAGTATTATGGGATGGAGTGCAAAAGGCTGATGAGTGTCAACAGAACTGTTTCTTCACAGCTCGTGCAAATGTTGGTGCTCACCAAGACTGTTTTTTTGATGAGTAATGGAATTCTAGAATAATACTGAGGTACTTGTTCTGGGCTCTGCCAAATATGTGAAGTTTAAATAATTTTTGAGTAGACAAGAATGGGTTAAAGGAGCCCAAAAGCTCAGACACCTCAGATAGATGCAGTGTATTGGTCATTGAGAGTAGATAGTGAAGTCTTGGACAAAACCAAGGAAACATTTGCAGTTTTTAGAGCTGAAGTGATAAGAAACCAGCTAAGAAACAAGAGAGAAGAAACAGAGAAGACAGCTTTTATTTGGTATAAGATTTTAATCTCTTCAAGTCTCGATTGAAGTTTGAAGACTGAGCATAAGAGGTGCTGGTGGAGAGGCTGATGGGGATGACCTGGTCACTGATGCTGGCTCAGCAGAGTAGCTTTTCCATCTCCGTTCACAAGTGATTCCAGATACTCACTAGAACAGCCATTTGTTTTAACTGGAATGCAGCAGTGGAAACACCTGTCACCAATATGCTGGGAATATTTTTGAGTGTACACTGTAATTTATTACATGTAAAGGAATGGACTATTTGTATTCACAGAGCAGTATGCACCTTTACCACCAGAAGTGACATGTTGTTACAAACCTTTATAAACCCGTGTCTTACACAGTTGTTATAAATCACTTAATGGTCTGCCAGAACAATTATTTTCTCTCAGAAGCATTTTAATGCTGATCAGCTGACTGTATGCCCATGTTTTTTGCTGTACTCAGATGACAGAGTTAGCACGAACCCAGATGTCAGACACTGGCAGTGCCCCAGCTCCAGCCTCTGCCTTGTTTGACCACCAGCGGCAGCACCATTCTGAGTTCATGAAGCAGCTGAGGGCCCGAGCTGATACAAACAGGTTTGGCTTAATGTTTCACATCTTGGCAGAGGGGAAGTAAGATTTGTTAGCTTTTACTTCTCCCAATCTTGCAGAAAAATTTAAGATGTCGTAATAAGTGAGCTTTTAAGATGAACTTGGATCCCATCTTTATGCCCTTAATAGTGTACACCAAAGGTGACATTAACTTGTTCTGTGAAACTCTACATAAAAGAGTAGAAAAAGATGATCTAAATGTTTTGTGGGATGATTTAACCTAGTTTAAGCTTTAAGAAATCTTTTAGCAGAAATTTTAGTTGTTGCTACTTCGAGTAAACTGATGAAAGCTAATGAAAACTGTGTTACTCCTATGTTTAAGATAACACAGATTTAGCCCAAATGCTTCTCATTTTCAGGAAATGTGAATCTGGTGCCATATCACAAGGTAAAGAGGAGACAGTTGACTCAAAACAGACATACTCACCAATGTTTGATAGTTACTCTGAGTCCTCAAGATCAAAGGTTCATGATCAGAGGTAAGAAGCTTTTTGTGTCCTGTTCACTTACATCATCTAGTTAGGTCCCATGAAATTTCTCACAGCTCTTCTCTGATCTTGAACTGGAAAAATGTTGTCCTCTGTAGTTCTCCTAAATTCTAAAACAGAATTTCTAACTTACTTATTTTTTTAAAATCTAAAAGAAGATTTGTTTGCATTTGTTTATCATCACTACTCACTTGCCAGGTAAAGGATGTCCATACCTTCAGACCACATGGATTTTAAGCCAGAATAAAAACAACAATCAGCAGTTTGATGAAATTTGGAATTTTAAAGTAACCAAACTGCACTTTAAAGCCAAAACCAAACCCTCTGCATGTTGTTTATTGTGATGTTAATCATGTTGTGTACAGTAGTGATGTAATGTGAGTATTTTGATATGTGCATAGTATTTAAAAAAAAAAATATCTCTGGATAACACAGTAGTACCAGCAGCTGCCAGGAGAGCCCTTCAGTTCCATCTCATAAGGAGAATGAGAAGAAGCTTTCCCGCCGTGAGAAGACAGCCAGCAGTGTTGAAGAGCAGGCTCAGACTGCTGCAGATGATTCCTTGCCCAGTGACAGTGTTTTGTCCCTGCCAGATGAAAAAGGTTGGCTGTACTGCTGGTGTGTGATGGGTCTGAAGGTGGGGAGGGGAGAGGGAGAGAGGGTGGTGCTGTTTTAGAATGAATTTATTAAATAAATGAGGGAAAGTGTGTGAAGAAAGCTGAGCCCCAGGTGAATTGTAGTCCCTTAAGAGGTATCAGAGAATGGCACAGTGAGATGGAAACCTTTGAGATTCTGCTGTGTTAGCTTAGCCACGTGCTCATGTGCTGAGCCTGCAGGCACAACACTAAATGTTTCAGCAACTTCAGGCATGTTTATACCTGTGTACCACAAATCTATTAGGTCTCTCGAAGCTGGATAACAGATGTCCTCTAACTCAAAATCACTCTTCCCTAAACACCCATTTTTCTACATTAGTTATCTCCCTGTCTTCCTGATCCCCCTAACATTAGTGAGATGAGACAGACTAAATGGCATTCATGGTGCAAAACTGAGTGAAAAGCCTCTTCCCTGATTTCTCCCTCAGATTCTGCTTCTGTTGCAACAGAGTATTCCCTGAAATTTGATGAGTCCATGACAGAGGATGAGATTGAAGAAAAATCTTTCCGGTCTTTGCTGCCCTCTGAGAGTCATCGCAGAAATAATCTGGAGAAGAAGCGGGGCAGCCGTGATGATTCTGATGAGGAAGTGTCCCCAGACAAAACAGCTCTGTCATCTATCAAGGTAGATGAAGCAACCATATTTAAGTTAAATTAAATTAACTGAGTTGACATGGTTAAGCTGATAAGCTTCCAGTGAGCTTTCTTCGATGTGTTTGCAGGGTTGAGGGTTCTTCTCCTCCCTGTGTTTCTCTGAGCATTTCAAAACAGAGAGATGTGTCACTCATGCTGTATGTCAGTGTTGTACAAGTGTGATGACTTATGGAACAGTCCATCCAGGCCTCTACTTTGTGGCTTAGGAGTGACCTTTTGAGGCAGGTTTTAAAACCCCAGTGGATTAAATCCTCCAACTATATTAACACATGGCTAGGAGATACAAGAGGGTGCCTCATCTCTCTGGCCAAAGTGGAGACCTCCCAAAACTGTCACACAGCCCAGGGCAAAAAAAGCTGGTCTGCACAAAGCTCAGAAGAAACACAGCTTCCCTTGCTGCATCTGCTTTTGTATATCTGTGTGTATACACACACAGACATGCACTTTGTAACTGAAAAAAAAGCCATGGCATGTCTCTTGTTTTTTCCATGCCAACTTTGCCTTTCCTTCTAGGAGCTAAGCATGCCGTTCTCAGGGGGGCAGGATAGTTTCTCTAAGTTTACCATGGAGATGGTAAGACAGTACATGAAAGAGGAGGAAATGAGAGCAGCTCATCAGTCGTCGCTGCTGCGGCTCCGGGAGAAAGCTCTCAAAGAGAAGACCAAGGCTGAACTGGCTTGGCTGGAACATCAGAAAAAGTAAGGCAGCTTTGAATATTATATAAAACTGAGTGATAATTTCCTTCTACTTTTCAAGGGTTTGTTTCCACCTTACCACTCCCTTATTAAGTATTAATGGTTGAACTAATCTTCTGACATCAGTATTTTGTACAGTTGTTCCTGGGATGTGGAAAGAACAAGATCCAGTTTATAAATGTGCTGTAATATTTACATTGAATGTGGTTTGATTAAGAATTTCACTGAAACAGTAGAAGAGCAGGTGTTTGTTGTCAGTTAGAGGAGGTGGTTGCCAACCATTCCTCTACACATCTTAATTCAGGAAGATACAGAACTGTAAAACAGTTTGACCTGCCTTTGCTTGATGTCTGTCTGAGGTCGTTTAAGTTTACTCGGGTCACATTTTGTGAATCTGGATACATGTTGTACTTAGTGATTTGTTTCCAGTTTGAGATGTGCTTTGGCAAATGAAGTCCACTTAAAGTACCCACTGATACCAGTAAACAGCAGTGGCCAGATTTAATCAGTCATTTTCTCTGCATGAGAGTACCACTGTTCAGCAGACATTTTCTTACAGTTTCTTGTTATTGTGGATTTGACAAAGGATTATTAGGTAGCGAGCCAAGTGTCCTTCCTTTTGTGTTTCTCAAATGGTGAGTGTGCTACCTCTGCAGAGCTTCTGCCCATTCTTTTGTGATCTATTAGCTGAACTGGCCTGTTTACTGTGTCTGTCTGACCAAACCGTGCAAAATATTCCACCACAGAGCATGCCAAGGATTAGGGTATATGCCCTTCTGCAGAACAGGAAAAGTAAGCTTTTTTTTCTTTAAAGACTAAAAGGCCTTTTTTCATATTACTTTATTGTTGTTTATTATTATAAAGTTATCCTATTACTTTATTTATATATCTTCCTTTCATTCTATTTGCAGGCATTTGCGAGACAAGGGAGAGGATGATAAGATGCCTCCTATTCGAAAGAGGCAGCGTGGTCTGCTGCTGAGATTACAGCAGGAAAAGGTAAGGGATGCCCTCTAGGAAAATTGTCTTGAAAGCCGTATGTACCCATTAAATGTTTCAGACACTGTAAATATAGGAATGGAGAACTAGCAGTATTTCTTATCTGTAAGTTTTATTTGCATTTCAGTCATATTCAGCACATTGTTCTCAAGGGTCCTTCTCTATATGTAATCTCATGGTTGAGACTGAAGTATTAATTGATCTTCAGTTCTTTGCTACTGAAATTCAGCCTAGCTCCTTCCTCGTATAATTGCAGTCATGTCAAACCCACAGCAAGGTCACTGTGGCAGCTTTGTGTGTGTTCTTGTCAGTGGTCTCATGCTGACTCTTTTACACCTAAAAGGCAGAAATTAAACGTCTCCAGGAGGCGAACAAGGCTGCTCGGAAGGAGAGGCAGCTCATCCTTAAACAGCAGGCAGAAATCGAGCGAATCCGTCAGACTACAATGAAACTGCAGGAAAAACTGAAATCTGCAGGAGAAAACAAGCTGGTGAGTGTTCAGCACACAAGCTGGAGTCTTCCCTCTCCAGCCATGCAGCTGAAAGTGTTACTAGGAATGGAAAGCTACTAGATTAGACCTATCACTTGGAAGTTTTGTCTGCCTGGAATAGTCTCACCCCATTTATCTTAGCAGTTTATGTTTAATTTCTTTAGAGCATCTTAAGGAAATGCCTTTGGAGAAGTTACAAAATGTTTTAAATGCACAGTAGATGGTGACTGTTCATTCTCAAGCTGAACTAATGACTTTGGAAATGTGAGTTTTTTGATGCTTAGAGGTCTCAGGCTTTGATTTTTTTTTTTTATTTTTTTGTCAGGCCCAAAGTGCTATATATAAGCACTAACCCTAAAACTTCCTGCTGTGTGTGTTAGTGTAATTATACTAAGTTTCTTGCATCTACTTTATAAGGTAGCAAAATGAGGTTTTGGTAAGTGACTGCCTCCTTACAAAACTTTGAGAAGACACAAGTCTAATAGTAGCACTATAGAAAAGATTGGTTTCTTGTTTGGGTAACTGAATTCTGGTGATTTGTTGTTTTGGTGAGGGTTTAGGGGTTTATTTTTTGAGGTTCTGGATACAGTTAGGGGAAAACTTAAATTATGGAGAGAACTGGTGTGTAAAAGCTGTGTGTCAAACAAAAATGAATTGATGAAGTTAAATCTCCAAGTGAACAGATTTAGTATTTCATGTAATCTAGAGTTACAAGCTAAAATAACACAAATTAACACAATTTTAAAAGGATTTTGGTATGTTTTTTAATGTTTTTTTTTCTTTTAACCCTTTAATTGCAGGATCTTCCCAGTGAGGATGACATCAAGCAGAGCAATGGTTCTAGCCCACTTCCAACTGATGCAGAAACACGCAGCCCTTCCCCAATCTCCATCTCCAGCAGTGAGACCAGCAGCATTATGCAGAAACTTAAAAAAATGCGCAGCAGAATGGATGAAAAGTAACTATATAATTTTTTTCTTTTATAAAAGTTTGCTATTTTAATGGAACAAGTAGGTTTGGCCCACATCTGCACTAAAAATGGCCATGAGAAATATTGATGGTGTTGATATCACATTTTGATCTGAATTGCCTGAAAAACAGCTGATTGGAAGCATGATTAAAACTATATTAATCTTCAAATATAATAATTTAACGGTTCTTGCATGATATTAAGATTCAAACATTATAGCAGACCATGTGGTCAGGGTTCCATTGTAGAAGATTTGGTTTAATATTCTTTGTACTTGATAGAGTTGGTAAAAACACAGCAGCTTAAGAGATGTTGATGTTTGTAGATACAAGGAATATGGACAGGTTCTGGCTTTACAGCACATCTTGTCAGAGTTTCTCTTGCAATGAAAGACCTGAAGTCAAATGGTCGAAATGGTGCTTGTATTTTGTATCTCCCCTTTTACCTTAAAGATTAAAAATAATGTAGGGAGTGAGACTCTGGAATTACAGTGCCAATTTTTATTTTGAGTTGAAAGGTAACTTATAACAGCAATTGTCTTATGCAAAAACTAGTAACTGAGTTTCAGATTTGGCTCACAGAAAGACACTGAGGTTATCAGGTATGTGATTTCTGTCTAATTATCCAGCAGCTGAATTTTAATTTTGATTGCACTAAAATCAGCTAGGATTAATTCTTTAAACATTTTCCTTATTAATGGAGGTGATATGTACGTGAATGAGAATATATGTGGTTTACAGGTTGGAAGAATGCTGAAAATGTTTCCAGAAGAAATAACAAAATCTGTGTGCAGCTCCTGGCTCTGAAAACCTAAAATGAACCTCCTGATTTCACCTATGATTTTTTAGATAAAAAATTGTTTCTGCATCCTTCTGGTGTAGGAACTATTTATGTGCATGAAACATCCCACACACTTTACCTGCTTGTGCTCATTAGTTTGAAGCCCTAAATTCTTATTTGAGACTAATTCATTGAAAGTCTGGCTTCTGCCAGTTGCCATAAGAAATAATCTTTGCTTAAACAATTCTTTTGCGCTTGGAACCAAGATAGTCACTGCACTTTAGTCTGTGTGGGTGATCTTTGGAATATTTTTTCCCTTGAGGCTCAAACACAGCTGGATAAAATATCACAAAGCAAGCAGTGCTGTGAAAGGCCAGCTGTCCTTGACTCCTTCGCAG
Organism: Sylvia atricapilla; assembly: GCF_009819655.1. NCBI lineage: Eukaryota > Metazoa > Chordata > Aves > Passeriformes > Sylviidae > Sylvia > Sylvia atricapilla. Next base: position 9,131,083 of record NC_089148.1, read on the forward strand.
CCTATTTGCTTGCAATCATTTGAGAGGCACATTTCCACCCATGCATGTACTTGAGTATGATGAAAATAAAACCCAACAGCAGTAAGGGAGGCTTTGGTATAAGTAGGAAAAGCACAAAACTTGTTGTAGTTTCACGGCCTTTGTATCTAGCCTGAATTGATTGCTGATTTTTGATGCTGGTAAACTGAACAGCCAAAATCACTGATAATTAATAATTTCTGAGTTGTCGTATTTCCAGAACTAAACTCCTGGGATTCCAAGTTGTATGAAGCCACCCCATCATCATAGTGGCAAATTCTCGAAGTATCTTTTGAGACTGGTAAATGACTTAGGATGGGGACTTGAAAAGCTTGTGTATTGTAGGCCATGCTGACTTCTAGGGTCTCAAGAAAATATTTTTTCCTTCTGATCTTATTTTTTTGTTAAAAGAGGTTCTTTTATCTTATTTTTCCCTACAAAACAAATTCAAAAATTTTAAATGGTGATAAAAAAGCAATCTGCAGCTTATGAATTTTGAGATACAGTATTAATACTAAAAGAGATGACAAGTATACTTGTATATTCAAGACTTCCTTTGCCACTTTTTATCAGCTAGTGGCTTTGTGAATATTGTTCTTGACATCTTATTTTTTCAAAGTACCTTCATTTCTAAGCAACACTTAAGAATTGCATAAGGACTTCTATATTACAAGGGATAGTAGCACACATAAAGTACATTCTACCTTTAAAGCTATTTTAGTCATAATTTCATTATTATTTTATGTAGTTGGAAACATTGCTCACCTGGAGAATACTTTTCAAAAGCTGGATGCCAGGATTTGAGGTGGAACAAGTGGAAATTCTGTGTGACCTACGTGGTCACGTGTTTTTGGTTTTATGGTTTTAAAAGTCTTGGATATATGTTCAAAGGAGGAAGTATTTTGTGTAAGCGTAAATGATTCTCTAAAACTTGATTTCCCTCTTGTACAGTTTTTGCACACCTTTGGCAGGTGTTTTGGTAGTGATAGCAGTGCTTATTGATTGAAAAACACTGCTGACTTTTTTTTTTTAATGTCCTGATTTGTAAAACACATAAAAATAACAGTAAGATGTTTGGTTTGGGGTGTAATGATAGCAAGCTGCCATTTGAGAGGAATCACGGTGGGAAATAGGGTTCAAGGGAAGAAGCTGAATGATAAATACAAAGGAACTGAAGGAAGGAATTGGGAAAGCCTGCCATGCTGGATTTGCTGTACTCCACAGCAATGGGTATCCTTTTGCCTCCTTACTTAGGAGGCAGCTTTAATATTTGTCTTCTGCTAAAAGGGGAATGAAAGAATAGTTCTGTTTTCATTTTAACTGGTGAGTCTGTGTAGCCTGCATGTGAACAGGAGCATGCTCTGTCAAAGAATTAACCACTTTCCCCTGGCTTTCCTTGCATATGCAGCATTAATGATAATCTGTGCAATAATGGATTAAATGCTTATTTTCATTTGCTTTTCCTTAGTGTGCTTCTTAGCTTGCATTGTAGTTGATAGAGCTAAATGGAGCATGGTATTTTTCTATAAATTTGATAATTCATTAGGATTTAGCTTAAAATGGTGATACTTTTAAGAAATACCATTTTAAGCACAGCTGTACAGTATGCAGATTTTTTTAAAAACAAAAGGTATTATTTTTCTGCAGTTAGTACTTCAAATGAAATATATGAGTATTTGAGATCAAGTCTGTATTTTGTTGCAAAAAATCCCAGTTAGCAGCTAGAATGTGAATGGCAGGTGTATCTTGGACTTTTCCTGGAACTGTTCATGTTTTAAAAGTAAATTATTTAATCTCTTCTTTCTTTGCTCTTTCACTGGTGCTTACCTTACTGTAGAAAAATTTTACAGAGGTTTCACCTGGTGAAGAAAATGTGTTTAAAGTTTTAGACCAGCAAATTGTTAATATTGCAAAACCAGCATGCTCTTTGATACCAATAATACACTCTTTTGAGAGAATAGCATGAGAAAGGTCAGGCTGAGATATGTTAACTGATGCCTGTGGAAATCTGCCTCAAATAATAAAACTCTCCAAAATTTAAAGAAAAATACAGTAGTGTGAAAGTAGCTTGTCTTTCATTAACAGAAAATGAAGTATTATAAGTATATGTTCTATAACCTTTTGCATAACAGTGTATAGTTTTTGTACTGCAGATGTTGGGTATTAACTATACAATGTTAAATGCAATTAATTTTAAAGTTCTTTGCCAGATGCTACCCTTTTCTCATTCTTTCTGCCTTAATTGCTATCTTAGTTTTAAACTCTTCCTCCTTATTTTGTAGACACTGCTCTCCTGTTCACTACTTCTTCTCTGTCTTTACGTCTCACCACTGGGCCTCTCTCAGTGTCTGTTTTCCCAACCTCCACCCCAAATTCCAGCTGTATATCTACAACCAATTGGTCAGGTAACTGTTTATTTCTCCAGTGATAGACTCTTTGATAGAGCATGCTCTGTTCAGTCCTAGAAAGTCCAGAGGTTCTTCAGCAGTGGATGTGTTTCCAGATTTTTATCAATGACATAGATAGGGGGATCACTCCACCCTCAGCACCAAGTTGAGCAGTGCAGTTGATTTTGCTGGAGGGAAGGGATGCCATCCAGAGGGACTTGGACAAGCTTGAGGAGTGGGCCAGTGTGACCCTCATGAAGGTCAGCAAGGCCAAGTGCAAGGCCCTGGGTCAGGGCAACCCTCACTATCATTTCAGTCTAGAGAGGGAATGGATTGAGAGCAGTTCTTCAGAGAAGGACTTGGAGAAGCTGATGGATCAAAAAATTGGGTATGACTGCAGTGTGCACTTGCATCCCAGAAAACCAAGTCTATTTTGGGCTGCATGGAATAAGCGCAGGTCGAGGGAGGTGGTTCTGCCCCTCTAGTCCACTGGTGAGACCCCACCTGCAGTCCTGTGTCCAGCTCTGGGGTCCCCAGTGCAAGGTGGACATGAACATGTATAAGCAGGTCCAGAGGAAGCCACAAAAAATGAAAGAGAGGGAGCACCTTTCCTCTGAAGAAAGTCTGAGAAAGTTGAGCTTGTTCAGTCTGGAGAAGAGAAGGCTCCAGGGAGACTTTATTGTGCCTTTTCAACATATGCAGTGGGCTTATAAGAAAAATGGAGAGAGACTTACCCAGGGCCTGTAGTGATAGGGCAAAGGGTAATGGTTTTAGGCTGAGAGGGTAGATCTGGATTAAATATAAGGAAGAAGTTCTTTGCCATGAGGTTGGTGAAGCACTGGCACAAGTTGTCCTGAAAAACAACCTGTCTCATCCCTGAAGGTGGTCAGATGGGGCTTTGAGCAGCCTGGTCTAGCAAAAGGAGTCCTTGCCTATGGTAGGGGGATGAAACTAAATGATTTTTAATATCCCTTCCAACCCAAACCATTCTAGGATTCTAATCTCTTATTCTTACTGTGTTCTCAGTCGCAGACAGTTCACTTTGCTTCCACTGTTAGGTTGCTACTTCAGAATAGCTGCAGAAACCGCATAGTTTGGGCTTATAGTCAAGACACCTTAAAATGTACAAGAACAATTTAGAGCAGCAGGTTAATACTTACATTTGAAATACATGGATAAAATATGTCATGTTAGCACCAGGGAAACAGACTTTGAAATCATGCTGCTGTAATCTGAGTGCTGCTGCTTCCTCATTGCTCCCCCACATTTCCAGCTGCATAGATGCCACATGTGCTTTTGCAATTTTTTTTTCTGCTTTTGAGGATAAATGTGTACGCTTGGTGTTGCAACTGGAACCCTCTAGACTGCAGTAAATATTAAGGCAATGCATCTGCTATTTTGTGGCTCTGGCCTTTAAAACCCCAGGATTATGGAAGGGTCTGCATCTTTGGCCATGCTGCTTTGATCCTCCTCTTCTTGTGGGTTTTTTGTTGGAATCGTCTTTCTCTCCCATCACTTCTGTTGACTTATCTTTCTTACTAAGTAGTTCTTGTGTGGTAATTATTTTCGTGGCAATTTCGTTAATTCTTCTCCTGTTTGTGGTCTCCTGGGTTAATTCATTTGACATCTGAGTGTAAGGAGTCCCACTCTTTTGAATCCATTTATTTCGGCCTTTCTCTTGCATTTTATTTCAACTGGACTTGCCTCTCTCAAGATCCAGCAAACTGCAAAACTTTCTGATGAAATCAAACAGTAGAAACAAAGAAGAAAAAGTTGCTTTTTGCATTGAGGTCATTGCAATAATGACCTTCAAAACAAGTTCCAGATGCATGATCTGCTGACTAATTGGTACTGATGTGTGCATGAGAGTAAGAGTGGATGGATCTGATAGCGCTGGTGAAAGACACAACATTATCATGACTGTGCCTGTCATGTTTGTAATGCAATTGCTATTGGTAGTTTGCTCTCTTAATGGTACCAGCCTGTCCATTTTGTGTAAGTGTAGATGATGTTTGATGTTTGTCTATAGAAAGTGATAAAATAGGTCACAAAATCGTGGAATCTGTCAGCTCGAAGGTGGCAGGTGTTCCAGAGATTCTGAGGTGCTTCTGTTTTTCACCTCCTCTTGTTTTGACCATCAGAAAGAAGATTGTGAGTGTCTCTTAACTGGCTTCTGAAACTTTTATCTTCATGTCGTAACTTGTTCCCGTTGTCTGAATCTGTCTCAGAGAAGGACTTGTCTGAATCTCAGCCTTTCTGATCAACTGCCAGCTCACTTTTCCAGGGAACAGAACAAACACTAAGTGAGCAAAAGAGGAATGTCCCTTAGCAGGCAAGACCTGCATATTAGTTACTTGGCCATTCCTGTCTCTGTAAATAAAGGGGTTTTTTGAAACATGGGAGATTAAAAAACACAAATGAGATTATTATCTACTTTGCAGCTTAAAAACTTTGATGCTAAGTGCTTGGAATGGCTTGAAAATTATAAGGACGTTTGCAAAAACAAAGTATCACAAGTCTTTGAAGTCTGCCTTATACAGCACCACAGCTTCTGTACCGATGGCAAACTCTAGCTGGCAAACTACAGAGTGGATTTTCTAGAGTGATTCTGTGATATCTTAAAGCTTTTGGTGGAGGAGATGAATGGATTGACAGACACTGTTCTCCAGACTTGGCATGCCAGAGGAATTGTGTGCAATTGCTGTTGAATTTGCTTCCAATTTGTTCTCTGAAAGGTTAAGTGCTGTGGCTACATCAGTGCTCAGAAATGAGACAGGATCTGGCAGGGAGAACAAGTGTGTGCACACAAACTCATTCATACCTGCAAAATACTGTGAAGGGTTTGTCAATTCTAAGGTTTCATGGATCACTTAAGTGTGACGGAGAGTCACACGTGCGGCTGCTGTTAGGAGCACGAAAGGACGAAGCAGGCAGCAGGAGGTCAAGCAGGAAAGCTTCTACTTTATTTTTCTGACTCCATATATATACAAATTTACAGACAGGCCAAGATTGGCTACACAGGTAGCCACCTCTTTGACCTCATTGGTGAACATCACCATCAATCATCTTTCTCCTCCCAGAGGAGAAGAATGTAAGCATGAGATTATTTTCTAAAAACATACATAGTTTACTTGAAGCTGTGTGAGAACAAAATGCAAACAGTGAAAAGCAGGCAAACTTGAGGCAACACTTAAGAGCTCTTTGTCAGAAAGAAAGTATCTCTGAATTTTCAGCATGAGCTTTAATTTTTATTTCTTCTTAAGCTAGCAGCCAGATGTTAGTAGCTGGGAAGAAACAGTCAGGCATCATTATTCTCTTGATGCTGTCAGCTCACCAATTAACATTCCAAGTGTGCCAATCCATAGAGATTATGCTTAAAGGAAGAAGGATTAAAGCTCCAGGAGGACTATTAATATAGAATCACCTTCTCTTACAATAACGTATTTGGAAAAAAACATGGGGCAGCTGAGGTTACCATTTTTCTGTCACTGGGATTAGCAAAAAAGAAAAGTTCATTTTCCCAATGGTCACAGCTTTCTAGAAGGTTCCAGTTTCATACCACAGATACTTTTCATGTCCTGAAATTGTGAACATTTTCTGTTCCGTTTAGCACATAATTTGTACCACTTTTAATGATTTTAAAGGTTTTTTAAATGTAAAAAGCCTGTTTACAGTATGATGTAGAATTCCTGCAGAGAAAGGAACCGTTGTCTACTTGTGGGGTTTTTGCAGCAGCACATCAGAAGTCTGGGAGATAGCAGTTATTGTGGATATCATCCTAGAAAACAAACTGAACAACTGCAGCTGCAGGAATGGTGGCAGAGGAACATCTGGGTGTTGGGAACTGAGAGTGTGGCTGGCTGGTTTGCCATCGTGCTGTGCTGTCCTGTCAGGTTCCTCACCAAGAGGGAGCAGAAGCTGATGCAGCGCCGGCAGCACGCGGAGGAGCTGCTGGAGTGGAAACGCCGCCTGGACGCCGAGGAAGCAGAAATACGGCGGATGGAAAAGCAGGCTCTGGCTGCCTGGGACAAGGAGCTGCTCAAAACCAAGATGGCCAAGAAGGAGCTGGGGGAGCAGAGAACTGAGCCCAAAGGTAATGGGAACTGAGGGGAAATGACACATATGACAAGACTGAAGACACAAGGATTGCTTAGGTTTGCAATCGTTTCCTTTTCTGATATTTTGGTTGTTTTCTGAACACTCTTAAAATCTCAAGTTCTACACTCTGTTGCGTGTTTTACACAGTAGTTAGCTGTGTATGTCTCCTTTGCTATGTATCCTCCCAAGTGAACAGTGCAGCATAAGCCCAGTCACTTCTACAGTGACTTTTCAGTCAATTTTACATACACTTTTTAAACTGTATTTCTGTCTTTCAAAGCAGAAATATTGCAGTATGGCATGATCTTTTGCTAGAAGTCTCCTGAACTTTGTTAAAACTGTTTTCCCCAGTAGTGAGCAAAGTGTTTCTGCTTGTTAGCTTTAGTACTATTGGTGAGGATGGCTCTTGTCAGGGGCTGCTTTGCCATTGTCTGTTTTCAAAAATTGAAAGAATTTTTTTCTTCTCTCTGGTGTTAATGCTACCTGTTTGAAATGTTTAGCTGTGGTATAGTATGCTAGGATGTAACTAGTATAAATGATGCCACTGTGAGGAAAAATTGAATTCCCAGATGTTGGGAGCTACAACTTCACAGTTCTGTCTTAAGTGGATCATGCTGAAGCACAGGGAACTGAATTGCAGTGAGAGAAAATGATTTCAGAGATTGTTCTAAAAACATTTCTATTTTCCCTTTTTTTCCCTGATTTGCTGAAAGTAGGCAGCACATCCTTTGAATGTGCAAAGGGAATTCGGAGTAATGCCCTATTACACTTGTTACTGAAAGCAGTCGTGGATTTTAAGCACTGTAAGGCATTTTAGAGATGATATGTGTATGGGTCAGTAGGTTCCAGTGAACAAAAATTCAGCACAAATGCTGAATTCTTATCAATATATGAGAAAATAGCCTTGCTTTGTACTGATTGTACCTACCAGTAAGCACTGGTGCACAGCCCTGCTTCAGAAGGAAAAGACCTTCTCCCCAGCCTTTACTCAAACACTGACTAGTTCTCCATGGCCACCTCAGTAATGCCATGACTTCTGTGGAACATAGTAAACAGGAATATTGAAAAACCACATTGTTATTTTGTTTGTTGCCATTTGGGGCACTCATGATGAAATCATAGCATTAAAATGTTTTCTGCAACTACTGTAAAGGAAGCAATCAATTCTAAATTCAAGATCTGGCCTGCAGATTATACGCTCCTCCATGACTTCTTCAGACTAATAGTGACTCTTGCTTCTGTATGGTCAACTGGAAGGACAGGTTTCCCCAGTAATCTTTTCAGAGTGTGTTGTCTGGAAAATGTTACAATATCCTGAAAGCCTCTTTATTTTAGATATTCAGCAATCACTAAGAATGTTGGGCAGTTTTCACAGATGCACGGAATCATTTGGATTGGAAAAGGCCTTTTGAGATCCTAAAGTCCAACTTCTTACTGATACCACCTTGTCAGCTAGACCAAGGCACTAAGTGCCATGTCCAGTTGTTTCTTGAATACAAATCACAGCTTCAAATCATGTTTCTCTGGTAAACAGGCTTGTTCTTGCTAAATATTTCACCATCAGTGTCTAGGTGAGTGAAATAATACTTGTTTGACATGTACTGCTAGAAGTTACTATTTTATCTGCAGACAGCATAGAAAGTTTGCCTTCAGCCTTATATGCCTCTGCATATAAGATGGTGCAAGTTCTGATGTGCTTTGTTTTTTCTCTCGTTGAATCTCAGAAACAGCTAGTGAGGAAGAGTCTCCAGTGCCTTCTTGCTCTCACCGGAATAGTGAAAGCTCTATCCCAGAAGATCTTGGCAGTCTGGCTGCTGAGTCTGTCCCATCAGAGCCCATGGGCCATGGACAGCCAGAAAGCCCAGATCAGAGTACAATTCATGAAGAAATGGTTTATTCTGAAGATTTCAAGTCCTCTACCTCGCCTGGCAAACTGGTGAGTGAGCTGTTCTGCTGTGTGTACTGTTACACACTATCAGAGAAATGGCAAGTACAGCCATCCCAGTTGTCAAAGTAGAGATTAGACTGTTAACTAAATCTGTTTTCTGTTTTTATGATACATTTCACATTACTGTGAGTAATCATTTTGATCAGACATGTGCTTTGAAGTCTTGAGGAAATACATTTTCTGCACAGAGTTTAGATATTTTTAAACTTGTGGGTCGTCTTGCAAAATATTTTGTGTGTGTCACGTAGGTATGCAGTGCTAAGTGGTGGAACACTGACCCAGTTTAGCAGTGTGAATTAGCTGTAGGCTAGCTTGTTGCCATTGTATAGATTCTTGGAGGCCATGGAAGCTATGCTCTGTTTTTCCACTTTGCCTTATTTGCTAGTAATGTATCCCAAAGTGTACCCATGGGATGAAGAAGCAGACCTGTAACCTCATGCACAGTCCTTTGGGTTTCAGGTGGTGTCTGCTTGTCTGCCTTATTGTTCTATTCCAATCATTATGTCTAGCTGGATGATAATTTTGATGAGTTTCATCCTGATAACTTTGTGCTGTGCTCAATAAGACACAAAATGCAGGGTCTGTGGGATAAAAGATCTGCTTATCCAGACTTACTACAAATATTTTCTTGGCAAATTTGCTGAGGAGATAATAATAAAATGTCTAATGTGTGCCAGAGGTTATGTCCAAGGTGTTTTAAAGGTTTGTAGGATCATGTTGAACCATTAAGCATCATTTTGGAAGAACATTTGCTCTTTGAATTTTTGCCTAGCCTCAGAAAAATAGTGCTGTGTTGTTTCACTGATTCAGAATGCCATCTTGCACCCTTTACATGAAGTGGTTAATTTTACTAGTTTATTTACTAGGAGTTCCTATTGCTGCAGATGACACAAACGTATTGAACACTTGTGAGTCAGAGCCATGTCAGTTCTCTTATGTGGTAGTAGAGTAGTCTAAGCAGGTTTACAGAAATCTAGGCTCAAAGTAAGCAGTCTGCTGTTGCTGGAAATCTAGGCTCAGAGTAAGCAGTCTGCTGTTGCTGCTCTTGGTTATTATTGTTTTATTGTCTAGCAAAGATTAAATTCTTCTTAAGATTGCTGTATAGGTACCTCTGTTTGAGATGTCCTCTTGTCATGCTGTTCTTTCCTTCTAACTGGCTCCTCATGACAGTGATCTTTTACTTTCAAACTGCAATTACTTATATATCCTTTTCTTCTGTCAGTCTTCTCCCAAAAGCAGCATATCTGTATCAAAGCAAGACTCTAGCAAAGGCAGCCACAGAACTGGAGGACAGCTGCGTTCACCTGTGAAGTCCCACCAGACATCTCACAACTGGTCTGATGAATCTTTATCTATGACACAGTCAGGTAAGTGTGATATCCACTTGGGTTTAAATTGCTTTTTCAAGGCTTTTTCGTTTAACAAACTTGAAATGCAGACACAGATGTGGGGAGGCAGACAAATTCCTGGAAATTTCCAAGGGCTGGGGTTGGTGAGAGTATTTTCCTATTATGTAATTTGATCTCTTCAGTTGAAGAAGATCTTAATGTAAAAAGTTTATATCTTCTTGTAGAAAGTGGTGCAGATTCTGCAAGCACATATGAAGAAGAGTCAATAGTTAAGGTGGTCCTAGGATTTAAAAATCCCTCCTTCTGCACCCAGCTCCAGAAGCAGAACAGCTCTGTTACATGGCAATATGGGAGAGACCTGTGGGCCTGCTTTGCCGTGTGCAGAATTAGTGGATGCTTCAGGACACAGGGGTTTATTTTTGGAGGAGAATTTGGTCCATGTGCAGTAAAATAGGGCCTAAGCTGGCATTTTGAGCTATAAAATCTCCTGTATGGACTCCTTACACCCCTTATTCTGTGTCCAAGCTGGCTGCCAGTAAATGCTGAGGGGAGGAATACTGGAAGTGAAGTGGTACAGAGCCGCCCTTTCCCTGCTGTGCTCTCAGTCATGTAGATTGCAGGGATTCCTAAGCCACCACCCAGTGGGTCACCATCGCCCACTCTGTTCACCTGGGAAGTCTGTTTTGACTCTTTCCATGCTTTTAGTCTCTTGGATATCTTGTTTTCCACAGTGCATTTGACAGAGCACCACAAAATACTTCTTAGCAAATGAGATACCATTAAAAACAAACAAACAAAAAAACACAAAACAACAGAAAAAAAAAAAAAAAGGAAAATGCTAAGTCTTTGGTGGAAAAAGAATTAGCAGGTTCTTTTGTGTGTACTGGCTGTTGTTCGTGACTGTTGGTAACTTACTGTGAGAAACACCTACGTATTTGCCCTGAGTAATCTGTGTTGGGATTCTGTTTAGAGAGCAGTTTCCAACACAGTGAAGCTTTCAGCACCTTGATAAAGTTATTTTAAAGCTTCAACTCAGCAGTCATATAAGGAAGCCATTATGAAATGTAGAGCAGGCAACAGTGATCATGAAAATCAACTTGTGCAAAACAAACTATTGACAGTCTTTGATTTCAAATTCTAAAGAAAGGTATAAGAAGTGGGAAGGCAATCAGGATGGTGCTGGTTTCACAATAAATCATTCCATTGCAGAGACAAATGTTCTGGCCTGCTGAATAGCAGTGAAGTCACTGCCCTGTCAGTCTGATGCATGCGTAGACAAGATCGTCAAAGATGAAAGCATGTGCAGATCTTTCCCTTATGAGTTGATCAAGAAATACTGTAATTACATAGTGGTCACTTACTGCTAGGGAGGAGCTGTTAATTACAATGGCATCACAAAGTGCTCCTGATTAGCAAGTGAGGTTCCATTCTTTTTGTTTGGGTTTGTTGGTTGTGGTTTGTTTTTTTTTTTTTTTTTTCATTCTTTAAATGGTTAACAACAGTTGTTAATGCAAAAAGAATACAGTAGTTTGATTGCATTTACTGGCTGTTGTTAAGAATGGAATCCATCATGGTGGTATGTTATGTTCAGAAATGAGATAGATTAGGGAAATGTCAGCTGTTCCTGCTAGCTAACCAAAGCATATTGGTAACTAGCTTTCTAAACTACTAAGTAAAGTAATTGGCATTTATGAGCATCCAGAAAACATTAACAATGATACTGAGCATTAGAAAAACAAGTCAGCCAAAACCCTCTTCTTAGAAGCTGCAGCTATAGAAGAGGAAAGGGCACATCAGCTCAGGGAGGAGCTCCAGTAAGGCTGTGTCAGGTAAATACTTTGAAGAGTTTTTCATAGTTAATTTTGGTAGCACAAATCAGGGACAAGAATCTTGTTTTGCACTATGTTGGTATGCATTTAAAATATGAAGCAAGTGGACATGGTCAGGTGGGTGGAAAAAAACTTAAGAGAGACTGAGGCAGTCTCTTTCAGACTCTGAGAGACTAAGAGGAAATAAGGAAAGCTGTTACAGCAGAAATAAGAAAATCAGCAGAGTTATTGGCAGAATTGGATTACCATGCAGAGACTGGATTTGAGTAGCTGGGGACAGTGACAATCTCTGCATTGTTCAGATTGACTTCCCTTCCAGCTGTTGGCCAGTCAGCTCTGTATTTCATAGATGTATTTAGTCTAGGTGACAGAAAATCTGCATGGGCCAGAAACTTATGCTTGGTTTGAAGTCCACTGTCCCAAGTGACATTCTCATCAATGAAGTGTATTCTGCAACTTGAAACTCAATATTATAATTGTGAGCCTGTGTTTCAAATATATTTTTGGTGTGCAGCTTTGAGCTATATTTTTAAATACATCAGAAAAGTAATTCCTGCAATACCCAGCATGACAAGCAGCTAATGGCGAGAAGCATAAACATGTGGTTGGTGTGAATAAGCTTGGTAATAAGTTATTGTATCAGTGCCTATCTCTTTTAAATTAAGCAAGATGCAACACCTTTTTATATTTTACACACATTGTAGTGTTTAGAATCTGAAATCCCACCTTAAGAATCTTACTATGTTAAATAATATGTTGACATTAAATTCTTTGACATTTCTCTTGGACTATACTTTGTAATTACTGAATGACTGTTTATTGCTTTGCTTAGAATTGTTTTGTGAGGTGCAAGTTTGTAACAACTGAAACTAAACATTTTCAGAAACCACCTCTGATCAAAGTGACATTGAAGGACGCATCAGGGCCCTGAAGGATGAACTACGGAAAAGGAAATCTGTCGTTTACCAGCTGAAAAAGGAGCAGAAAAAGAGACAAAAGGAGAGACTGAAGGCCCAGGAAGCCAGTTTGATCAAACAGCTGGAGGTGAGGAACAGAAAAAAGAAGGGCAAAATAACAGATTATTAGCCTTGGATAAATCTTTATAGTATGGATGTTGTTGGCAGAATATTGTTTCAACAGCTGTGAAAGACACACTGTTGTGATAGAAGTGTGACTATTACACAGAATCACAGAACAATTTGGGTTGGAAAGGACCTTGAAAATCTTTTTGTTCCAACCCCCCTGCCGTGAGCTGAGCAGGGACACTTTCCACTAGACCAGGTTGCTCAAAGCCCCATCCAACCTGGCTATTTAACTATTTCCAATCATGAGCCAAAGCCTTGAGGCAAAAATGCCATTCCCTTTTAAAATGTCTATCTGTAATGGGTTGCTAGCAGTATTCTGGGGGTTATGTAGGTTTATACACATTACTGTCCAGCTGGGATTAAAGATTAGTGCTCATGTAATTTGGTCTTGGAAGTAAAGTATTGAAACTTTTAGGATTTGCAGCTGTAGATCTTGGCAAAGTTAAATAGATTGGTTTAGAGAAACTGGGTGTATTATTTATTCCTTTAATATGTTTTGATTGTTGTTCTAGTTGTGGTTTAGTGTATTAACAGTGGAATTGTTTTCCTCGTGCAGTCGTATGATGAGTTTATCAAGAAGACTGAAGCAGAGCTGAGCCAAGATCTGGAGGCTTCACCAACAGCCAAACCTCAGATTAAAACTCCATCCTCAGCTGCTGCTGAAAAACCTAAGATCAAGGCACCACCACTCCATAGGTAGCTGGAATTTCTCCTTCTTCTTTTTGAGATTATTCTGGAAATGAATACTGTTTTAGCCAAAACCATGGATGCAAGGAGGGCTGCTAACTGCTCTGCCTTTTTGCACTGGACATTGGCAGTATCCAGTTGACCCATTTGCTGCTGTCACCAGACCCAAAACAGATAAGATTTACTGTGTCTGTAACCTTACTGTGTCTGCACCTCACTTTTCTCCTGCCCAGCCTTTCAGGCTCTATTTTCAATTTTTAAAAATAATTTTTTAAATCATTATTTTCTGTTTTGCAAGAATTCTGCCAGATAACTTGCATGTATTATCAGCCTGAAGGCTTTTTTGTTTTTTTCATTTTGGTCACTAATTATGTCCACTGCACTGTGTGAGGCAAACCATTCATCTTTGCAACTTAAATCTGGTTTAGATCTTAGGTTTTAAAGGGTAGAGAATTGAGCTGATCTTCTGCACGTCCTACTGTATTTTTAAGCATTTCATTTTCTCCAGCAGATGGTGCAATTTTAGTGCATCCAAATTTTAAAAAAAGGATAAAAACAATGCAACTTTTTTTCCCCCTCTCTCTCTCTCTCTCTCTTTTTTTTTTTTTTTTTTTTTTTTTTTTTTTTTTTTTTTTCCTGGAAAGAGATAAAGCTTGATTAGTCTGTTAAAAAATTACTCTCCAAGACTTTCCAGACTCTCCTCTGTCCCCATTCCTATTTTCTAAGGTCACAGTATGTTGATGAAGCAAACTGTTTATGTTATAATTATAATGCCACATTGGTGTGGTGTTACAATTATACATGCTTGTATTTCCATTTTTATCTATTAAAAAAAACAATGAAACATCACACTCTGGTGTAACTGTAACTCAAGCAATTTGATCTTTCCAATTTAGGCCTGAGACAGCTAAAAACTGGAAATCACTGACTGAGTCAGAGAGATCCAAAGCATCTTTGGAATCCATTTCAGAACATGCAGGTATGTAACTGGAAGAATCCATATTACAGATTAAGACCTTGAAGACTATTTTAAAATTCTTGAACCTTTTCCTTCTTGATTCAGGAAGAGGTTTTAAGAGAGGATGGAGACTTCATAAAATGATAGTGATGGAGCTGTATTTTTTGCAGTTTTATTTAGCAGAATTCTGCCTTTGCAGAATACCCTGTGTATTCAGTATTTAGTTTACTCTTTCTGTGGTTTATATGAAACCATAATTAAGTGACAGCGTTATTGTTTTCATTCGTTTCTTGTTCCTTTACCACTTGAGTTCAGATACTTTTCACTGTTTTGCTGCTAATGATTATCTCATTATCTCCCATTCTGATTTCATTGTATTTGTGGCTTGCAAATAAGTAACTGAGACCTTACCTTGGGATACTGGTTAAAGGAACAGAAGCAGAAAGAAAGCTTTATAACCCTGGAACTGCATGGAATTTGCTCATGTTCATAGGACAGACAAAAGTATATCTTTCCAAGGCACCAGTTTGTATCTTCTTTTAACATAGAAACCTTGATATTAATTTAGTTGCCTGTGATTGATGTTTTCAGTAAAATAATGTGAGTTATACAAGCTGCTGAAATTTACTTTTTGTTGTCCTTTAAGATGCTGTGTCATCAAGAACCGAGAGATCTGTGTCTGTGCACACCAAGAAGGTGGCTGTGACAGATGTCCCTGCAGGAGAAACTTCTGGAACAGCTTCCTTGGCGTTAGGGTTAGCAAAGAGTTCCAGAGCAGGATCTGGTGATTCCTCAGAGAGTGTCGCCTCTTCAGCTCCTCTCAAAGATATGAAAGACGTTAGCAGGATATCCCTTGAGTCAGTGAACAAAGTGGTAAATGCATCCAGTGTTGGTCCTACAATTAGCCATAAATCTGAGATTTCAGAAGATCTGGAATATGTGAAATCAGAGGAATATGAGAGCGGAGGTTCTGATGTTAAGCCTGTGGAGAGTTCTGATGTCTTGCTGACATTAGATGAAGGGCGGGAGAGTTCACTGGATCACTGCTCTGGAAACAAACACTCTCAGAAGGAACTGTTAGATGTAGCTCTGGAAAGTCTTCGTGATACAGAAGAAATCTTAGAACAGAGACAGTCAAATAAAGATGCTGTAAGTGGCCCAAGCATGGAGGAGACTTCTCACAAACTCAGCAAATCTGTAGAGAAAAAAGATGATCTGCTTTCAGACCAGCTCTTGAGTCAAAAAGAGCCATCATACCTTGAAGACTTTGAAGGATCTTCCAGAAAACAAGCTTCAGCAGAAGAAACACTGCCTGAGGAACGCTACAAAGATGACTTTGAGGGATCCCTGCTCTCTGCTAATGGGGAGTCCCTGAGGGAGCAGTCCCAGCACACCCACACCAGCAGAAGCAGGTCCACCAGCCTGGGCAGCGATGGCGAAATCAGCGAGTGCCTCAGTGACAGGTCTCTCTCTGGCAGCATACACTCAGAGAGGCTGCTGGAACTCAAGTCCCCAACAGAAATTCTGAAGAATACTGAACGTAGAGATGTGGACCAAGAACAGGCTCCTGCTTGTTCACCACTGTGGGCCTCAGCTTCAGTCACAGAAGAAACAGATAATTTGTCCAATTTCAACATTGGAGATAGAGTACTTGTGAGTCAAGTCCAGCCTGGAACGTTACGGTTCAAAGGGCTGACGAAATTTGCCAAAGGGTTTTGGGCTGGTGTGGAGTTGGATAAACCTGAAGGGAACAATAATGGAACTTATGATGGTATTAGATATTTTGATTGCAGAGAAAAGCATGGTATTTTTGCTCCTCCTCAGAAAATCTCTCACATTACAGAAAGTATCGATAGCCATTTAGACGCAAATAAGGATGATGAAGACTCATTCTTTGATGATAGACTGGAGAAACAACACGAAGCTGAGCAGAAAGATAAAGAAAGTTCCAAACCTGGCAAAGAAGCTGAAAGCCAGAGCAGAAATGCAACAGAGAACTATTCCCAGGATAAAGCTCCTGTGGACACAGCTGTTTCAGAAGCCTCAGCTGAGGAAAAGGTTGATGAGGAGTTGTCATCCAAAGCAAACAGCATAAAAGAGATTTCTGTAGCTACTGGTTCATTTGCCCAAGAACAGTCAGTGGTGGATTACCTGAAGGATGCTGTAAAAGAGGAGGCCAGCCACACTCCTCTCACTTCTAGTGTTGTGGATGAGATTTCCACTGCTCAGTTGGATGATGTGTCAGATTTCCTTTCTGAAAAACTGGAGAGGCAGAAGACACTGGGAGAGGAATGTGCTGAAAAGTTAGATGATCTCTCTCCTGGCGTAGTGGAGAAGCCTGCAACTCCACTGTTGGATTTGCTGACAAAAGAAAAGAACCAGTTAGAAGCACAGCTCAGTCTGCCTCTTAGAGAGGAAGAAAAGTCAAAAGACCAACTGGAAAAGGTCAGTTTGCTGACAGACAGTCTACTAAGAGATTTTGTGAAAGACACAGTCAATCAGTTACAGCAAATAAAGAAGATCAAGAATGAGAAAATCCAGATCAGCAACCAGGAACTCTGTGATGTGAAGGAGGAAGCCACTACTCCACTCGAGCAGGTTGAAAAGCAGATTTCAGACGGACTGAATAATTTCTTCTTAAGTTCTGATTTGGAAGATGACAGAGAAGAGCTTTCCTCTCCAGACATGTGTCCCAGACCAGTGAGTAGCAGACATCTTTGCACTGATTTTAAGAGTTGATTGTGCCTTTGATTGGGGATGACTGCATCAGGAATGTGATGTGGCACCAGTTTTTCTCCCAAGTTCTGTTGGATGATGTGGAGATGACCTGTATGTTCTGTATGTGTCTCATACATTTTTGTGTATCCCAGTGTATGGCTTGTTTCGGTAGTTATTTATTGCCAACTACATCAGTAAAGCATTTAAAATGTAAGCTGAGTGAGACAGCAGTGTGACACCACTTTCACATTTACTCTGTGGCTCTTGATTCACAGGAGAGTCCCGTGTTTGGTGCCAGTGGCCAGGAGGAGCTTGCCAAGAGACTGGCAGAGCTGGAGCTCAACCGCGAGTTCCTGAGTGTGCTGGGAGATGATCAAGACTGGTTTGATGAAGACTATGGCCTGAGTTCCCGTAAGCTGCAGCAGAAGCAAGCTGAGGAAGCAGCAGTGCTGCCCCAGGCAGAGCCACAGAAGGTGCCACCAAAGCCCAGTGAGGAGGCTCTGGCTGTCCCTCACACTGCAGTGGAGGTGGAAGGGATGGTGCATGCAGCAGCAGAGGAGCTCTGGAAACTGAAAGAGCTGGGTCACGATCTTCAAAGCTGCAGCCTTAAAACAGATCTTAGTGGTACCCTCCAAGAGCAGGACACAGACACCATAAACAAGCAGGTTTATAGAAAGGTATGGTCTTCAGACATTTTGAGTTTGCGCTTTGAAAGTTTATCATGGACAAAAGAAACCGTAACTTTAATTTTTTTCTTTGTTCAGGTGGTATTTGATTTAACAAGAGAGATCTTTGGGGAAATCTTTGCTGAGGATCCTAATCTGAATCAGCCCATTTGGATGAAACCGTGTAGGATTGCATCTGCTTATTTTCGCCGAGTCAAAGATCCAAATGATCTGGATGAAATCAAGGTAGGAGTAAATCTTTGTTGAGCAGGGAAAGTCAGATGAAAAACACTGAACTGGTATTTAGGTGAGTGTTAGAAGATCGTGAGAGCTATATACAGCAAGGGATGAGTTGAGAAAAGAAAGGAGATTACCAGCCTGAAATAAAATATGTCAGAATGGTCCTTCTTCACTCAATAGATTTGACTCCCTGTCCTTATGACTGCTCCTAGTTGTTTTTAAATCTCAGTCCTCTGTACAGAGCTGCCAGGATGACCTTGATCTTATAAAATTGGTATGCTGACAGTCTGCTGCTGTAGCAGATTTCTGTGGAGCTCTGTATTGCTAAATTGGAATGGATCCAATGGTAGGGTTGGGCCAAATGGGATGAGCTAGATTTTTCACTCAGACACACACACACACACACCCCTATGCCAGCCTCTATGAGGACAGCAGGAGCTACCCAGAGGAACCCAAAATTTGACTAGTGAGGGCATTGTTGTATTTGACAAGCCAGAGGAGGCCTCCATGTTACTGGTGGTAGCACTCAAGGAAGGACAAAATCACAGAGCCTAGGGGACAAACAAGAGCTTGACTGGACATAGGTTAAACTTGCAGGGCTCCATTGGGAAAAAAACAGTATCCTTTAAAGCCCTCCACAAAAAGCCTTCCATATGGCTCATCAGGACACAAATGAAAACTGTTCCTTTTGAAATTGAGGGAGGGGCTTGACTAAATTTTGATTAATCTGCTGAAGACACAGTATATTAACTGTCTAGAAAAGCAAAGCAAAGAAAGAAATAGTATCTAAATCACTCTGTTAGTTGAGAAGACTTTCAAAAGCATATGGCTGGGGACAGCAGGGGCACAGGACAAGGACACCAAATTCCCACCCTGCTTTTCTTTAATATTTTCCCATAAAATAAATTGTCAGAATCTTCTGTTTGTGTAGTGTTGAAAGTGGCTTCTCAAAGTTACTACAGCAGTGGGTGTCCTGTTTTTCCCCCCCACTCCTTCTGGGTTTAATAATTGTCCTGCCAGCTGATGTGAATTCTACAGTGTAACTTTTTAGGGGACCTGCATTGTGCACGCCTTTAATTTCTTAGCTCAGATGTGATAATCTCACCTTTACTGTTCTGTAGAACTTCATTGCAGCTGAAGTACTGAAGTTGTTCAGCCTGAGGAAAGAGCCTAATCACAAAACAGACTGGCAAAAGATGATGAAATTTGGGCGGAAGAAACGAGACCGGGTGGATCACATACTGGTAAGTGGATGAAAATAAGCAATCCTGTCAGGTGCTGTCCACCAGACTGAAGTGTGGCATAGGAGTGTATTTTCAGTAGTCAGTCATGCTGTCTAAGAAATACAAACTGTGCATGAGGTGTGAGAAGTCCAGTTCCAGTGAGGGAAGGTGACTTGAGTTAATTCTGTCTATTCATTTGACTGCAGTATAAATTCACTCACTCCTAAAAAGTTTAAAGCATGAATTTCCAGAAGGAAACACTGAAATATTTGATTGAGAGTAACCTTTTCTTTGAGAAGGGAATAATGTTTTTCCTCTTAGTTTAATTTAAACTGTTTTTATTTTGGCAGTAATATTATTTAATTTGAGACGGTGATATAAAGAATGTAATTAAACTAGTGAATGCAACTGCCACTGGGGCAGTGTTAAAACTGCCTAAGATGGAGCATGTTTGGCTGTGTATAGTTTTTGAAAGTTATTTTGTTGGATAGTATTGCCAGGATGATTAACATATTTATTGGCTATAATGATAGTGAAGGTTCTTCTTGGGAATATGAGATGTCATTAACACTGTGCTTCACTTAATTACACCTGGAATTGATTCCACACAATGAGCACATACAAATTTGGAGTCGTGGGTCCTGTGGTCTTTTAATTGCCCATCACTGGAGGGTTTCCAACACAGGGGTTTAATGATATGTAAATAGGATATCTATTTATGGAAAATCTATTTATATCTATTTATGTATGTAAAACTATATTTTACATATAGTTTAACTAGATGTAAATAGAGTATCTATTTATAGATCCAAATACATCCTGATACATTTGATTCCGGGATGCAGACGTTGTTAAAGCATGCACAAAAATGTTCTATGTTTAGATCCCCAAAGGAACTAATATTACAGCTATTTTGCATGTGTACCAACTTCCTAATTTTTTTTGCAACATAGCTAGAAAGAAAGAGTCCTGGCTGGAAAAAATTTTTTCTAGCTGAAGGCATCCAGAGTGCTTCAGGTGAGGTTTGAAGTTCAGACAATCCAGTCTGTGATTTACATGCAGACCCAGTCATGGAGCTTTGACAACTTTGGCCTAATACATAATGTGTTTAATTTTATTTTGTTCTCACAAAAATATGGTAATAAAACTTCAGCTGAAGACTGGGAATAACTCGGTGAAGGTTGCAGCATACCATGCTTTAGGAATAAGGCAGTCTCAGGGGCATTTCTTACAAATTTATACTGTGATGTGGGGCACTATCAGAGGAACTTTTAACTGAAAACCTAAGGGGAGATAGTGGTCAGTTTCTCTTGCCTTATTTTATTGAAATCTCTATGAAGCATGAAGTATCTGGACAGCTTTCTCTGTCTCCTAGTCAACCCCAGCTTAAGGTCACAGATCCAAGGCCAGAAGAAGATTTACAGGTGCAAGACCTGCTGCCTATCGCCAGTAGCTCATGGGTAGCCGTAAACTGAGAGGCCAGTTTTAGGATTCTCCACATTTTGTTGAAAGTATGTTCAAGCAGTACAAGAGAGCAATTTCCTGAAAGAGATGATGAGATGGTTTTTGTAAGTTTAGGTGCTGTAGAATTGTATTTGAAAATCACAATTCAAAATACTTAGTTCCATTTTTTGTGAAGATGTAGCCAGTATACACCAGTGCAGTGTGTAGGGGATGTCATGTGAATACATACATGAGCTGATTGATTCTCCACATTCTTTTGATACTTCTAAAGACAATGACTGCTGAAACAAAACATGATCATTTTTAAGCAGAGATGAACATTCTTAGGCTTCTGTTACTTGCATTTAAACTTAGATCACAATTTCTTCCCAGTTTCTTCATTTCCATTTTAAGTCAAATTAATCTTAAAATGAAAACATTCCTTCACAGTTTTCTCTTGAGACAACTGTGTATTTTAGTGATATTGAGAAGACTGAACACACCTGAGTGTTCAGTGCTGTCTGACTCAAAAGCTGGGCGTGACTTTTATTTCTTCTGTCGGCACAGAAACAAATGCCAGGCTGTTTTACTGAACTTACTCTCCCTGATTATGCCTGGATGTACTGTTCTGGATTTATCACATTAAACCCTATTCCCAGTGGAAGGTTCACTGTGTAAGTGAATCTTCCACTGTAAGTGTAAGTGTAAGGGGCACAGCAGGAGAAGCAGCACTGGTGATCTCAGTGACACTGGGACCTGTGGCTTGGCTGTCACAGGGGGGAACAGGATGGATCAATCCTTTGCCTCCTTGCTCTGCCTTCAGCTTTGCTACTTCCTCCAATTGCTGCACTTACAGTTGCATTTTCACTTTGGTCTGTGCTTTCCCAGCATTGACACCAATGTGGTGAGTCATGTTTTAGTGCCAGTGACAAAAGAACATCTTCCTCTTCTCCTTTTTGCAGCATTCGTTTTATATTCAATCAGGCATCTCTGTCCTCAGAAAGGATTTGTTCTGGGATTCTTCAGAGATCCCTCTGATCTGCTGGATATTTGCTCCAGTTACTAACATTTATAGCAAATCTTGGCTTTCAGTAAACAAGTACAGGAGATTCACATATATGAAAAGCTACTTTGTTTAAAATCAATTTAAAGGAATGTGTGTTTGCTTTCTTCCCTTTCTGTCCCTTGGCGTTCTTCCTTTATCACGTGTGCTGTCTGTGCTTTGTGGAGAGTGTCAAATGTACATTTTGGTACATCAGGGCTGCCAGCATCTTTCAAAACCTGTTTTTAAACTACACCAAAACCCCTCATATCTCCTTATTTAAGTTCAGGTGCTGACAATAGGTTGTTTCCACTCCTTTTTTTTCCACTTGGGTCTTCTGCCAAAACTCCCTGTGCTGATCTGTTTGAATGGGGCTAAAACAAACTCTGCCGTTGCTTTCCCTGCCAGCCCCCCTTCTCTTTTATCTGGAGCTTGAGAAAGCAGAGCTCACATGATACTGCCAAACCTATGTGTTTGGTTTTCACACCTGAGGAGCCTGCCAGCAAAGTGCTGAAAAGTGGTTGATCTTCTGACCTGTTGATTTAACAGCCAAAATGTTTCTCTCTATGCAGAAAAAGCAGGGCTGTTCCTACCAAGCTGGCTTAATTGGAAAGCTGGAGGTGCCACCGCTGCAGCACTCCAGATCTAAACCCAAGGGGAGGGCACAGTAAGAAGAGACTGAAAGGCTGCTTGTGTGCTGTGTCTTAAGGTTTCCAGGCACTCTGAGAGCAAAAGGCTGTGAGAATTCACCTGCCTGCCTTCTTCCTGCTGGCCTTCTTCCAAGACGCTACTTTATATCTGGATGCTTATTCTTTTTAGTCTCACAATAACCTACTGACTCCTTAAATGTAGTTTATTTTAGAGATATTCATAGATTTGAACAGGAATCTCAAGAAATCAAAACATGCTAAGTCACGCTCTAAAGTTCCTTCTGATTATATTACTTTATTACTTTATGTGGGTTTTTTTAGGCACTGTGACATTTACTAGATGGCAAGCAGGATCATGTGACCATGTTATCTCCTGGTTTTCCTCTTGTATGCATGTGCCCCCCTCTTTTTTTTAATAAGTGTGCATACAAAAAAAAGAAAGGCACAAAGGAAAAAATACCACACAACCTTCTGCATTTCATTGCTATTTATCTTTTCGTGTAGGATGGAATTCAGTTTCATTAGAACTAGTTTTCCTGACTTTACCTAAGTGAAGTGAAGTTTCTTTCTGGTATAGAGATCTTGGTATCAAAGATGTGAAATTTTATTTTTGTCATGAGAAAGTGCAAAGGACTGAAGATAAGGCAAAGCCCATTTCCATGCAAGCCATGATAGTTGTCAAATACTAAAGAAATGGTCTCAATTACTTAGGAGCAGTTTGTGGTAACACAACAAATGGGTCAAACCTTTCCCAGACAAAGGAGTTGCAACTGCCTTGGCTCAGATGGTGCAGCCAGGGCTGCAAAGCAGCACAGCAGTTTCCACACATGTTCTGAATACACTGTAAACAAGAGTTGCCTGCAGCTGCAAATTGCACATTCTCACAGTTTTCCAAAAGTATGCTCGAGGAAGTACTCCTAATGCCAAAGGAAATTGTGCACTCTGCCTCTGAGAGAGGGGGGAATGATACAGGCAAGAGAAAACTAATTATTGATACTGTTTTTCTTTCTGGTGCTTTAAACATCCAGCCTTTTCTCCTCCTGGATCAACTACCTTCTCATTTCTTGTTTACTTTTACTTCTTTATCTTTTCCATGTATCTCTTTTTGCTGCTAGAGCACAGTAAAGAAATTGTCTCATTACACAATTGTCAGGGAGACAGAATAAATAGCACCTTAGTGTGGATCTGGACATTTGGGTTTGTTCAAAGCCAGTGAGATCAGAGCTTTTACTTTTGGCCTGCTTGATTATTTTGCTCACTCGCTTTTCTCACCCCCGGTGTTACCTTCACTAAGTATTGACTTCACTTTTCAGCAGTGGAGTCCTTCTGGCCTGGGAGGGTTGGGCAGAAAATCCCATCAGTCACTGTGGTGCAGCTGCTCCAGGTTACCAGCCTTGGATGTCATCAGTCCAGGTCCTTGGGCATCCCCTGGCATTTGTCTCCACCCACTTCCTTTGTCTTCAGGATCTTCCCCCATTTGCAGGGTTTTTCCTGCAGCAGCCTCTTCACCTTCTCCCTTGGAGACCCCTGTTGTTTTTTCCCAAATCACTTCTGCTTTTAGGGAGTCCTTTTTCAGCATCACCTCTTCTTTTCATGACCCCTGTCTCTTTCTTTCCCTTGTTTTAATAGTCTATGAAGCAGACACACAACACATGATCAATCTGCAAATTGCTGCTTCTATCTCATGCCTCTTTATTGATGGGAGGACTTGGGACATGCTGCTGATTACTTTATCAGAATTTACAACCAGCACATACAGGTTGCAGGTAGCACATTTCTGTGTGAGAGTTCAGGAGTCTCTTTCAGACATTCACCCCCACACAAACCCACACCCAATTATCTACCACTTGTTAGCTTTCCATTTAAATTACTTTTAACCTACAGCACTCCTTCAGATTTGATTGCAAACAATGTTGCTTCTTCCTTATTAGTAACAAGCTAATGAAGCCATTAATGCCTGCTCCTTGACAGCTGTGTGGGAAAGAGGCTGCACAGATTGGCTGTGGTAGCACAGATTTGTCGGCAGGCAGCGTGACTCTTCCAAAGCTGTTTTCAGGATGAAGTCCCTGCCCCTCTCCCCAAGCTCTTTTAAGAGAGGGAGAAAGGAGCTGTCAGCCTGAAGCCCCGTGTCTAACCAGGGCCTTCTGAATGGCTTCAAACCATGCCGCACCGCCTGCTCCCTGAGGTTCCCATAGCAGCCTTTTCTTGGGCTTCACACTGTGCTGGGGTTATTGAATCATCAGTGTGCCACAGCAGCTATCAGCTTCAAAACAGACCAGTTTCTGGGAGGTTTAGCTTCAGGTGAAAGGAAGAGAGTGTGTTGGGGCTATGGTTCATGTGCTGGCTCAGAAAACAGCACTATTACATACTGATCTGGGTTAATGGATTTTTCAGTATGTTTAACTTTAGTTTGGCAGTGAGGAGGTGTCTGCCCCACTTGTACACTGTAAATGTATTTAGAGTTCAGAGTGTAAGATTAATGGGCAAAGGAGGTTTCTGCTGAAGCTGAGCAGAGACAGGGCTTTCAACAGGTTTTCTTTCTCATTTTAAATATCAGTGATGTTTTCACTCATTCCTTTTCTAAAAAGTTTGAGCTGTGTTGAGGTTGGTTTTTAATACTGAAATGCTCAGTAAGACAAATTTTTAATAACTTTAATTGAAGATATCCAGTTTGGAAAGACTCTCAATAAGACTTGATTTGCTGAATGAAATTATATATTTCAGTCTGATACTAAACCACCTATTTGTCAGTGAGCAGTAAAAGGGGATTTTCTTTGTCAACAATTTAATAGTAGAAGGAAATAGGTACTCTTTGAATGTACTGGTACAAAATTCCATTTGTAGTAATGCTGTCAAATCCAGTGAAGTGTGGAGTATTCTGTGCAAATGAGTTGTAATGCTGTCTTTTAACACATTTTGTTGTCTTGTACAGAAGAATTGGAAATCAGTTGTTTCCCTAAAGTATTCTTACTATATTATAAACTGAACTGCAGTGAAATCTTCTCTTTTTCCCCTTCCCGTGTTCAAGGCCTTTCCATTATTTCTTACCAGTTTAAGCCTCATGGAATCAGCTTCTTGCAAAAACATAATTAGGGACTAATTAATTAATAGAGCTTCTGCTGTTGGCCAAAAACATTCCATTAGCTGAGTCCTTTCAAGTGAAAAACTTGTGCAGGAATATAAAAGCCTTTAAAGTGGGTGCTACTGTGAAACATTAGAAAACATTCTTACAGTGAACTAGCCTGGTTCAAACAGATCTGTGTTCGTTTTGCTATTCCAAGCGTTTCCTGTAATCTCTTACAAAGACAGATATGTTGTTGGCAGATATACTCTGCTTTGGATTCTTTCTGGAACTTTGAGGCAATATTATTTTAAAGCAACAGAATTGTAATGTTTGTATTGCCTTTCTACCCTCCAAGGTGCAGGAGCTCCATGAGGAAGAAGCGCAGTGGGTGAACTACGACGAGGATGAGCTGTGTGTAAAGATGCAGTTGGCAGATGGGATCTTCGAGGCCTTAATCAGAGACACTGTTGATGTACTGAACCAGATAAACGAGAAACAGCGGAGGCTGCTGCTTGTCTGATAGTGCTGAAGTCAGCTCAGAGCTGCCAACCACGGAGTCACAGGCCTCTCTGACTCCTGACCTGCTCTCCTCCCTGCACGTGCTGCGACTGGACTTCCACCCATGGGTTCTCAGGCAGTTCAGATGGGATGAAAAAAACCTCAACTGGCTGCCAAGACCTCACACCAGATTTATTGTTTGGAACAAGCTGATCCCTCACTTGAGGCTGCTTTGAGGAGTGCTCAAGACTGTTCATGTGCCAATGCAGTTATGTCACATAACTGTCAGCAGCTGCCTGGGGCCCTGGCCTGGGGCTTTGACATGTTTGGCTTGTTCCCTGAAAGGGTTTGGTTAAGTTGGGGTATTGGCTGTTTTGCTGGAATGGTGGTCAGCCATCAGTACTCAGCTTGTCTTTAGAAATGTGAGTAATTTGGAGAAGCAACAGTTTGGTCAGGTTTTGGTCGTAAACAGAGACTAACCATACTGAACAGTGTTACAATCTTAACACGTCTTCTCCTGCAGCCCTGACAATGTGCATCAGTTCCTTCTGCTTCAGAGCCTATTTAATTCACTTCTCCGTGAAGCTGGTTTTCATCTTTCTTCTGTGATGTGGTACTGAGCATGGTGCCAGCCCAGTCCAGGGAAATTAGATGATGTTGCTTCTTGCCTACAAGTAAAGAATTCTTGCTGCTTTGCTTCGAGGCAGAGCAAGATAAAGCCTGCCTAATGTCAAGCGTGAAAGATGAGCCCATGGACAACTTTCCTCCTACCGTGTAGCACTTCTCTTCCTGGAGCACCAGCTGCTCCCAGATAATGGATACTCAGGATTTTCTCAGGCACGAGACATGCAGGAGTGGAAAATATTTCCTCACAAAAATTTGGCCTTCAATCCTCAGCTTTCTCCCTTATTGTCACCTAATGAATTGGAGAAGCTGTTACTTGAACAATTTAGAGAACAGAGTGTATTCACCAAAGAAAGCGGTGTCTGGTGCTTGACTGTCTGCATGTTTTGTGCTTGTGGGTTTTTATATTTATTTTCAGATAATTTATTAAGTGGATTACAGGAGAGTGTCCTGTGCAGTTGGCTGCACTGTTGTGTTTTGAGACAGACGAACTTGAGAGAGCATCTGGTTTGGAAGCTTCCAGAGCCCCATATTCTTCGCACAAAACCTCCAGCTTCATGAGGCAGATACGAGGGGAGTGAAGGTAGGAAGAACCAAACCTCAGTGACCAAGGGCGGGACACAAAGACAGATCTAGGAGTGGAGCTTGAAAACCAAAACACCTGCTTTGGAGACGATGGAGAGTTGAGGGGGCTGAAAAATCACGTGAAAATTCCCAGCTCTTTCTATTCCCTTCATTTCCCAGAACTTCTGCACCATGTTATGTGGTTGATTTGGTGCTGGATTCATCTGCAGTGTTGTTCTGCTGAGTGCTGGTTCCTGGCGTGTTCTTCCTGGTCTTGTGTTTTTCTTGGAGGAACACGGACAATCTGGGGTCAAAAGTTGATGCCTTAATAGTGGATGTCCCTGTTTGCTAACCTGGGACAAGACCCACAGGAAAGTCAGATTTTCCAGGCACTGGAGTGTAGACAGACACTTTAAAGCCCTCAGAGGTGCCCCAAAGATGCTGCAGCTCATAACAGGCGTGGCGGGGAGATATCAACTGTTTCATTCATCTGCTTGGTTCTTGGGCTTCCTGCTGGTGCATAGCTCTGCTACTGCTCCAGTTTGGTTTCTCTTTTCCACTTTTTTTTTTATTATTATTTTTTGGGTTGTTTATTGTTTGGGATTTTTTGAAAGCTATCATGGGAATATTTGCATTTTGCACAATGACACACAGCTGGTAGTTCTTCAGGGACAGCACTGGGAAATGTTGGATTAGCCAGAGGTCCATGCAGATTCTCAGATGCAGTCTTGCCAGCACCTCACTTGTGAGTTAGTGGTGAGCCATATCCATGGGAGCTCTGTGAGTGGAAAAACAAGGAGGAGATAATGGTGGATAGGGACAGTGGGCATATGCATGTCTGTCCCACAGTAGTGGCCCTTGACTGGAAGTCAAATGGTCTTGGTGGAGCATTGCTCAGCTTTTTTGTCAAGCAATTCATTTGTTCATGTAAAATGTCATGATGCTGAACCAGGAAACCCTTTGATGCTTAAGACAGAAGCAAACTAAAGCTGCTAGATTTAACCAGCATGGTGTCACTGATTGGGTCACCACCTCAGATTCCCTTTCCTGGGTGTAACTCTTTCAATAGCAAGGATTGCTATTTTTATAGGTAGCAATTATGGAAAGAGGACAGAAACCTACAGAGTCGGTTTGTACTTGGAGCATCAGGTGAGGTTCTGTTCTGTAGATACTGTGGCCAATGTTGAGAAGGTTCTCCTGCATCCCCAGGGCTTTTTGCTGTTCTGAGGGGCTCATGGGGTGTGTCTGGTCTGTCCAGCAGGAGGGATGAAGTTGTGCAGTCAGGCCTGATAGGGTATGGGGATCCTTTGGAGATCATGTGCCTGTCGTCTTTTGGCTGTAGTACCCTCCACAGAAGCATTAACTATTTTTAACAGGTGTTGGACAGAAGGAAGCTGTGTCTAAGTAATGGCTTTGTTCCTTTCCAGACATCACTGATTTTTTTTTGATAGCAATCCTTGCTAGGAGCAACCCTAAAATGACTTGAGCATATGTGAATTACCCTCTCAATACCTCATGTGTGTTGAGTTGCTTTGAGTTGAGTGTATGTTCAAAACCTCGAGTGGGTTGAGTACTAGTGGACTGATGGTTACTGCGGTGAAGGAAGGGTCAGGCTGGCAGTGAGATCTGGGGAAGCCTGGGGTCCCACAAACAGGCTGAATTCTCTGTTTTCTCTCCCCAACCTTCCCTTTGTATGACCAACATGGTATTTCTGCGTCCTGGTTATCTCAGTGCAACCACATAAGAAGATTCAAGGCTGGGACATTTTGCTGAGACCTGTGAGCTGCTTGGGGCAGCAGCTGTGATCACTGGGGACATCCTTCCATTTTTGGAATGATCTCAGAGCCAGGTGGGAAAGCCCAGGCTTGGGAACAAGGAAGTGCAAGTACCTCTCTAACAGCAGGTTGCTCTGTGAGCCGAGCCCTGGAATATCAGTACTTCTGCCTTTCAAGAGAAGGCGTGTTGCTCACAAGGTCGAATGAGGGATTGAAAAATCCCATCTTGTTCCTTTTCCTTTCTTGAAAAAGTGGCCTTAGCTTTTTGCAATACTTGAATAAGTGTGTACCTGCAGAAGACCTTCAGTAGCACAGTGACAGAGACCTTCTAAGTGACGATTCTGCGAGGAACTGTGTGCAGTTCCAACTTTCATATCTCTTTGCTACCTTAAGAATATTAGAAAGGCAAAATACTTTTCAGCAGACAAACAGTTGAATCTTACAAGGTATTTAGTGCATCTGAAGTGTTTACAAACCAACTAAAATGGAGAAAATCAAACTATTGAACTTATTTGTAATTTAAGTGTTAAATGCAAAATTATATACAGATGAAAAAGGAATACTGTAATTAACCTGCATTTACTAGGGGTTGCTTTTTTTTTCTTGATTTTGCAGAGCCTTTTGATACACATTTGCAAAGCGACCTTTTGGGAGGCTCGGTCTCCCTGTGTACTGTGTTGTGGAGATGCTGAAAAGAAACCCGTTTACTGTGTATGTGTAAATAACCTGGAAACTTGGGGTTTGGGCCAATTTCAGCTCATGTTCACATCCACAGCAGCTTTGCACAGTAGACAGACCCAAGGATGTGGAGGGGTTGGGGAGGGGTTTTTTTGTAATTAAGAACTGTAAAATAACCAGGGTGATCCTGTGTACACCAGTGTAAATATCTTTGGTAACTGAAATGTACTTTAAGAGAACAAAAATCTGTAAATAAACTGATTTATAAATTAATCTTGTTTCCTGGTTTTTATAAAATGGAGCCTTCTAATTACCCAAGCAGTTGCTAATTCTGATGGTGTCCTGGAGATTTGTCCTTTGTACGTTCCCCTTTCTGTCTGATGCTGTACTTGGGATGCCAATCACAATCTACAAAATCCCATTAGAGTTGCCTTAATTATAGTCATAACTTTATTAGAATTTCCTTATTGTTAAAGCTGAGTGTTAATAACACCAGAAAATAGCATTGAGCAATCATTGCAGGAGTTCACTGTGGGAGAAAAATTACTCCTTCCACGTATTTATTTAATTTTTTTCTTAAAAACTCATGGTTTAAAACATTTTCATGTTAAACAACAGTTTTGGAATTTAATTCTTCAGAACCTCAGTCTTGTTTTCTATTCCTTGATTAGGCTCCTAAATTGGTACAGCTATGTAGAGCTGCTGTTAGCAGCACCGATCCCTTCCTCACCAAGGGGCAAACATTGCACCCTGGAAACTTTATGTATTGGGAGAACTTTTCTAAATCTTTGCTGTTTTCTTTCCAGGGCAAAAAAACCACAACTCACTTTAACACATGAGCTCTGTAGGAGGATGATGGAGCACTTGCAGTGCCAAACCACAGGTGTGAGCACATGGTGATAGAGTGACAGCGTGCAGGTGTGAGCCAGGGGGCACAGGTGTTTACTGAGCCTCCTCAGTGCCTGTGGCCACTCCTGCTCCAGTATCTCTGCTGTGTTTTGGTGCCTTTTATTAGTGTACAGCCCAGCAGAAAACGGTTTGCTTTCCATTTACTGCACACCTTGTACAAAACCCAGCATTGGTCTTTCCAGCTTGGAGGACACTGTGTGACTGTCAGCTCCTCACCTGCGTGGAGGGCTGTTTGTATTAAATGGGGGGGACCCGTGTGAATTAAACCATTGCAGTTATTTGTTCTTTGCTTTTCCTTAGCAGAGGTACCTCGTGCTGGAGGAGGACTTGGCTGCATTCAGCTTCCATTTTGGAAGCAGCTCTGCTGCAGTGCCGGTGTGCTGTAGGACTGATCCTCAGCAGAGTGTGCTGGGAGCACAGCCCTCAGACACCATCACAGCCCTGAGACAGACAGGAGGATGTCACAGCCCTCTGAGCTCAGCTCGGCCAAACGCAGTGGTGGGTCCTTGGCTGTCCAAAGGGCTGAGGCAAAGTGGTGCTCTAGCCTCTGTGTCCTCATTCGTGGGCAGCAGGAGAGCATCCGTGTCGTGCCTTTCCTCACCCCACAGCAATTTTACTCCACAAATTTACTCCTGTGTTTTTGGACAATTGTCTACTTGCATCCATCCCTGGAAGGGGCTCAGAATGTATTTCATGTTAGGAAAAAACCAAACTGATCTGTGCTTCTCTGGCTGAAGGAGAGGTTTCCTTTAAAAACGGCTCAAGCGGTGGGAATGCTGCCAAGGCGCTCCGGCGGGTGACACAGCAAACTGCTGCATTGCTCCTGCTGTCCTTGCCCAGGATGCCCAGCAATCAGCGTGATGAAGGCTCTCGTTTCCTCATTTGCAAGTCTACGTTGCTTCACTTTGTCACTGACTTTCTACCCGTGGTGTTTGTGCAACTCTTCCCAGAGCCCTGGCAGCACGGTTAGCTCTGACAGCCGTTTCACCTGTGGACCTGGTGAAACTCCTGGGTTGGGCAGTGGCCAGCAGCCGCCTTCCCGATGGCACCCTGGATTGAGTGGGACTGTTTGGTGCCTCCCTTCCCAGGTACAGCCCACTCCTAGGTGCCTCCCTGGGGTTGTGGTGCCAGCTGCAGCCATCCCACGTGCTAAAATGCCTGGCAGAACGCTGGAGCTCTTTAAATGTTGACTCTGCTCCAGACGTCCTGTGCCCTGCCTAGCACAAGGGCTTCTGCAATGTCCAGGCTCTCATTAACACAGCCCTGGGAAGAAAAGGAGCTGGTAGGGAGCTGCTGAACACCAGCAGTTCTTCAGAGTGGAGGAAGGAGAGGAGGGGGGCTGCTGGCACCCAGCCTGGAGCATGGGCCATTGCCTGGTAGGAATGCAGATGAGATGTAATGGAGTTTGAAAGCATAAGACACTCTCTGGGATGCCGCTCCTGTGGGGGAGGGAAAGGCACCCTGTGAGACCTGGAAACCGGAGCAAACAAAACCCTTAGCCCCAGTCCTGCACCTTCCTGCTGCCTCCTGAATAAGGTCCTGCAAAAATTTGGGGAAAAGGAGGAGAATAGAGTAGCTCTGTTCAGGAGGGTGATGGTCGGGCAGGTTCAGGGCTATAGAGGCAGCTCCTGGAGTACAGGTATCTTCTTTTGCCTGCCAAGTGTGGTGATGGCCTGGAGCAGGTGGTTTGTTCCTGCTCTGAATGTTTCTCTTGCCCCTAGTTTTCCAGCCCTTTGCTCCACCTGTACAAAACCTGCTGTGCCCCTTGGGCTGTGTTCCCTCCCTGATGTGGGTTTCCAGTGGCTTCCTCTTGCATGAAGTCTAGACTGACTCAAACTCAGATTTTGCCTGAGAATTTGCTGGAGGTGGAAGTAACACCACTTCTGGGGCGTGTTGCAGATTTGATTTTATTTGATTCCAGCAAAACAAAGGAGACTGCAGGGAATCCCACTGTTCACATGGCTTGGCTTGAGGAGCTCAGCAAGGAGCCTGGTCCAGTGTCTGTGTCTGACCGCATTGCTCTGTAGACTGATAGAGCCAGTGCTGCTCAGTGAACCTGTGATTGGGCACAGCAGTCCTTGGCAGGTGAGGCCTTGCTTACATTGCAGGACTACTGTCAGAGTAAGAGAGGAGTGCTCCGTTGTCATCCCTGTGGTATTCTCAGTTTCATGCGCTGCAATTAAACCACCTGCCAAATAATGATGTGGCAAATCTGGGCGGTGTGGCCTCCTCCAATCTGCTCCTTAAAGCTGGGAATATGAGCTGGACTGGAAAGCATCTGCTCTGTGCAACCTGGGCCATGGTAATCATTTATGACTGTTAGTAGATCTGAAATTTGCAGGTAAAACATTTCCTACCCTGACATACCAATGACAGTGGCGGTTCCTCCAGGTCACCCTGGGCTCTTCTGAAAAGAGCAAGGGCAGTGTGGCTGCTGTCCTTTGGAGCAGGGATGAATCAGCAGAGGGTGAATAGCAGGAGGTTGGTACTGCTGTATTTTCTCTGCAGATGCAAACTACGTGAACACATTCATCACATCCTGAGAATGCACCCCAGATTTGCTTTTGTACCTCTTGTTATTACAGGCTGGTTGGGCTTGAAAGGTAGAAATCAACGATTTCCGACCAAGCCTGTCTCGTGGAGTCAGCAATTCCCAGCTACCAGTGGGAGCTTTGGGGGGCTCCTGAAGCTTCACAGGTGTCAGCCTGGCAGAGCCAGTGCAGAGTGTGGGAAGCAGTCAGGATTCACATCTACTCCAGGTGTTATTCCCTGTTTTGGCAAAGCTGGCAGTTTTGTGGCACAGGTGCTGCCAAAGATCTTGTCTGAAGCCTTGTCTCAGCTGAGACTGTGTGACTTGTACCACCAAGGGAAAAGTGCCACCTGGATTGGAATGTCCAGGAGGTGGCAGGTGGCACAATTTTCCCTTGCTCTCTGAGGGAATTGAGATTTTTCTTTTATTTGCAGAAGGACCACTCTTTAACCAGTGCTGTGCTACAGATCAAACAGGGCTTCCTTGAATTCATCATCTTGTGAAGTCTGGAGAAAGGAAAACCTGAGCCTCCTCTGCAGGAGTGTTTCCAGGGCACTTGCAGAGGCATTGGATGCAAACCTCTCTGAGCAGCCTCCGAAATGCCAGTGACGGGGTTGCCGTGGTTCTATCATGAGTCTTGCATTGGTTGCGTGTTTTCCTTGGAGTCAGTTCCTGGAATCACACAATTAGGTAGGAACGTGTTCTTTAATTTTCAAGGAAGAAAGTCCATTTCAGGATCTCCCTTTGGCCCTGAACCTTCAAAACTAAAGGAGAGTGAGGAGGTCCTGGGTCTGCCCACTTTGCCAGTCTGAACATTTTATAGACGTGCTTTTAAAAACGGACAGTAAAAACCCTCCTCCATTTTCTGAAATGTAGTTTTTTCCATCATTTCAAGGGCTGAACACAAAAAATACAACCACTCTTGTCTCTTCTCTAACCCTGCACAGAGGTGATTGGAGTAGCTTTGTGCCCGAAAACGATCCATTTTGGGTGCATGAAACAAGTTCTGCAGGGCTTAAATTATTTTGGTGAGATTGTGGCCGCCTTTGAGGTTCTCAGCCTGTTGATGTTGCCCACGCCTCACTGACTTCAAGGAGGTTCCTGCTGGGTGTTACTCGGGGAAAGGAGATTTCAGAGCTGATGAGCTTAATGAACCAAAGCCACTGTTCAGCTGCCGCACGGATATTGTGCAGCACAGGAATATCTGTGGTCATCTTTAGACCCTGGCCTTGCTACGGAGTGAAGCACAACTCTCCCCAAAGTTAAGGATGCCAAGGTAGGTGCCGAAGGCTTTGCTGTGAAAACCAAGCAAGTTCCTAAATGTGCCACGAGAGCCTAAAGCTGAGCTTTAGGGCTGGCTGGGGCTCAGCAGCCAGGCATCCAGAGTCACCCAGCACCTGTGTCCTGGTTTTGCTACCTGCAAGTTCCACTGGCAGCCAGAGAGGACAAAAGAATGCATTTCTAAAACCTCCCCAGACTTCTACTGCTTCTTGATTGCTATTATTTCATCTTGGTTGCTTTCAAATCCAACTTGAAAAGAGTTGTTTCAAAGCCTCTGCGTCATCTTTGGCTTCCCATGCCCTGTCTCAGGGTGTTCTGCCATGAAAATACGTCTCTTCCCAGTCTGAGGTGGAAGAAAAGCCTCATGTCTTGCTTTGCAGCAACATTCAAAGGAAAAGAAAAAGAAGATTTTGGGGCAAGTCTGTGCCTGGAAAACTCCACACCCTACCGCTGAAGGAGACTATTACCTGGGGAGCCTTGGGGATGGGACATGCCAGCTGGGCAGTAGGGTCGTGGGTAGCACCCCAGCTGTTCCCGGGGCAGCAGGAAGCAGGAGCATACCCACCTCAGGGCTCTGGGGATGAGCAATGGCGTGGCTCACCTCCAAAGGAGCCACAGCCCTGGGCTGTGGGCTCTTGCCCCTCCACCTTGCTGTTAGGTGCTGCTTTTGCATGTGAAAAAGGATTCAAGGAATTTGGGCTGCCTGGGAGGAAGAGATGAGCTGGATGGGGAGGATGCTGGCAGCTACGCTGGCGCTGAGCACCCTCTCCTTTGCCTTGATAACCCAATCAAGCTGATGAGCCCTTAAAATAAGGCTTTAACCTAGGGTGAGGTAACGGAGGTTGTCGCCCTGAACATGGGGATTTTTGTGGTTTAGTCACCAGCTGGATGAGGACAAGTCCTGGCAAAGTCTCTGTCAGTAATGAGGAGGGACCACCTTTCAGAGCAGCCCTGCACAGGCCAGGCTGTGTCTCTCTCCCTTCCTGGTTAGACAACGAGGCATGATAATCCCTTAAGGACTTAATTACAGCTGACAGGGCTGAAGCAAACCATCTTCGGTCCCATTCCCATCAGGCCGGCCCCACAGAAGATGAGTGGGAGCAATCCCGCGGGTTGTGTCCACCATGGTCCGTCCCGCCAGGCCAGGCTGTGTCAGGGTGCCCCATCGTTTCCTGGAGCTGTGCCCCGTGTGGAGCCCCTGCCCTCACTGCCTCAGCGAGCCTGGGCTCTGGCAGGCTTGTTTTTCTAGCATGGCAAGTCCGCCTAAAATGCCTAGGTGGGGCTCAGCATGGATAATGGCCTTCCTGGTGACAGAGCCAGCAACAAGCCCTCAGCAGCCACGGGCACCCCCAGTGCCAGAGGTTCCCTGGCCTCAGGGGCTGGGGAGGGAGCAGAGGGCTGGATTTTGGGGCTGTGTCCACCCTGGCAGTGCCTGGCTCTGCCCCGGGGCACTGAGCAACGGGCACCTTCCGTCTGGGAGCCGGTGACGCGTGTGTGTGCGTGAGCAAAGGCACGGGCCTGGCTGGAGGACGGAATCACGGAATCCCGGAACGGTCTGCGTTGGAGAGGACCTTAAAGAACATCTAGTTCCATCATCCTGCCCATGTTTCCACTAGACCACGTTGCTCCAAGTTCCATCCAGCCTTGCCCTGAACATTTCCAGGGATGGGGCATCCACAATTTTTTTGGCCAACATGTGCCAGGGCCTCACCACCCTCACAGGGAAGATGGGTTTTTTTTCCTAATACCTAATCTAACTCTCAGTTTGAAAACATTCCATTGAAGGGGCCACTGAAGGCTGCTTTTTTTAGATGTAGAGCTGAATTTCATGGGTGTCACTGGATATCCTTGCCAGGCATCCCTGACAGAGCTGGGGAGAGGGCAGGGATGTCTCCAGGGTCCCCATTCCACAGGGTGTCCAGGTACAGGGTGTCCAGGTGGTGCCCAGTGATGCTGGCTGATGCCAGGCATCAGCCCTGGGTGACAATGTGCCTTTGGGGCCGAATCTGCCGCCTTCGCCCTTGCAGAATCACAGGTTTATTGAGGTTGGAAAAGACCTAAACCACCGAGTCCAGCCTGCGACCCAACATCACCCTGCCAACCAGACCGTGGCACTCAGTGCCACCTCCACTCTTTCCTTACACACCTCCAGGGACCCTGACTCCACCACCTCCCTGGGCAGTCCTCACTTTACCAGGATTGTACCATTTAACGCCATTTGTCCCCTCACGGAAGGGTGACACCGCCGCAGAGGGGAGGAGGGGAGTACTGGGCCCCTCTCCATGCTATAGGGGCGCTGAGGCCTGCCGCGCTCTCCCCGACGGCGGACGGCGGCCGTGTGCGGTGTCGGTGCCCGGTGTCGGTGCCCGGTGCCCGCTGCCGGTGCCCGGTGCCGATGCCCGGTGTCGGTGCCCGGTGCCGGTGCCCGGTGCCGGTGCCGGTGCCCGCTGCCGGTGCCCGGTGCCGGTGCCCGGTGCCGGTGCCCGGTGCCGGTGCCCGGTGTCAGTGCTCGGAGCCGGTGCCCGGTGCCCGTTCCCGGTGCCGGTGCCCGGTGCCGGTGCCCGGTGCCCGGTGCCCGGTGCCGGT
The DNA here is from genome assembly GCF_009819655.1 of Sylvia atricapilla. Taxonomy (NCBI): domain Eukaryota; kingdom Metazoa; phylum Chordata; class Aves; order Passeriformes; family Sylviidae; genus Sylvia; species Sylvia atricapilla. The sequence continues at coordinate 9,167,932 of NC_089148.1, forward strand.
GCCCGGTGCCGGTGCCCGGTGCCGGTGCCCGGTGCCGGTGCCCGGTGCCGGTGCCCGGTGCCGGTGCCCGGTGCCGGTGCACGGCTCCCCCGCGCTGTCCCCGCCCCGGCCCCGCCCCGGGGGCGGTGTTACGGGCGGCTCCGGGCGCTAAAGGCGGCTCCGGGCGGTGCCGGGCCTGGCGGGCGATGTGGCGGCGGCGGGCGCGGGCCGGGGGCCGCGGGGGGCCGGCGGCTGTCCCGCCGCTCCTGCTGCTTTTCCTGCTGCTCCGGGTGCCCGCGGCGCGGCCCGGCCGCCTCTACTCGGCCGCTGATCCCCTGGAGCTGCTGGGGCCGGGGGCGGAGGGGCGGCTGCTGGGCTCCAGCAGCGCTTGGGCCGTCGAGTTCTTCGCCTCCTGGTGCGGGCACTGCATCCACTTCGCGCCCACATGGCGGGCCCTGGCCCACGACATCCGCGGTGAGTCCCCGGCTCCGCTGCCCCCCCTTGTCCTCATCCCCGCCTGACCGCCCCAGCGGCTCCCCGATCCCTCCCTGTGCCCTTGTTACCCCCATCCTTTAATCCCTGTCCCTGTTCTCTTCCGTCAGCACCCGGTGTCTCTGTCGCTGCACTCTGGAATTCCCCCTGCATCTCTGTCTGCTCACCCATCGGCACCCCTAAATCCTCCTCCCTGGGGTCCTGCTTGCCCCGGGACCGGGAGCATCCTGCAGTCCCTACTGCGTCCTTGCCCTGTCGTCCTCCTCTCCTCCCGCGCTCTTAAATCATCCCTGCGTCTCGGGCTCTGCATTCCCGTCCCCGTGAGCATCCTTACACGCTCTCTGTGTCCTTCCCACCGCCATCCCTCAGTCCGCTCTGCCCTACCCCTCTATCGGCTCCCCCAGCCCCCGCTGCGGCCCAGCTCCAGCCTCCCTGGAACCTCAGCCCGGCGGGAAGGCCCAGCTCCCTCCCGGTGTCCAGGTTTCCCCCCGCGGTGTCCAGGCCTGGCTTAGCAGCATCCCTGCACCCCCTTTGGCAGGGAGAAGCTCGGGCTGAACCTGCCCGAGGCGTGGGGCGCTCCCGCTGCCCCCCAGACTTTCCCTCAGCCCCGCTCCTCCCAGTGCCCGCAGCGATGGGGATGACAGGTTGCCGGGCACCGATCCCAGCTGGTTTGTTCCCGGCTTTGACCTTGATGCCTGGCCTGGCCGGTGCCAGCCCTGCCTGGGGACCCGCACACCCCGCCGCTGGGCCCCTCGTCCTGCCGGGACTCATCCCGCCTCCCCCGGCATCCCGGGGTGCGCGCTGCTGCTCCCTGTTATTGCGCTAATTGATACAGCGGGTGGCTGCCGCATGAGTCAGGGGCCGGCCGGGCGGGCAGCCCGTCCCTCCGAGGGGATGCCGTCCCTCCCTGGGGATGCCGTCAGAGCTCCCCGACGGGCAGGATGTGAGGAATGGGGTGCGTGCCCGCGCCCCGCGGGGCAATGCCGGCTCTCCTGGCCCCTCTCCAAAGCCAGGCTCCCCCAGGGCTCCCTGCTCCGGCGGCCGGACGGTGTGCGAGGAATCCGCCCCCGTGCTGCTCAGCGTCCCCGCTGCCATTCCCACGGGTGGATTTTTCGTAGGAGTGGGCTGGATGGGGAGGATGCTAGGGTGACCTGCGGGCACCACGTGCAGATGAGTATAGGAACGTGCCTGGCTCCCTGCAGCAGGGCTCGTCACCTGCCCTTCTGTGCCACGAGTGCCAGGGCAGTGGGAAGCAGCTCACCTGTCCTGTCACCTGAGACACGGGACAGTGTGTCCCTGCCTCCAGCGTGTTCCTGCCTAGGGCAGCATAGGCTCCATCTACGTGGCAGCACCATGTCCCTCCCTCTCCCACTCTTAAGGGTGGGCAGGGGGTTGTCCAGATTGTGTCCTTTACTCTAAAAAGAAGCCATTTCAGAGCATTATTCTCCATTTTCCTGCTGGTTTTCAGAGGCTGCTGCTTAAAATGCCTCCATGCCCCCTTTTGTTCATCTGTTTTACCCCAGGGGCCTACTGGTCTTCACTGGGGAGCCACAAACGGGGAGTGGGTGCTCAGAACCTGGGCAGGCTCCGCTGCAGTGCTCTGGCCGGGCTGCTGGGTTTGGGTTGTTCCCTCTTGGTTATCAGCTGTGCCCTTGGTCTGGGGTGAGACAAGCTGGAGCCTGTGTTCCTTGCTCTCCCTGAGCTCTGGCTCACCATCCCTCCCCTGATCCTGGTGTCCTCTTCCCGGGAGCTGGGGCAGAGGCTGGACAGGCTGAACCAGCCGGGCAGGCAGTGTTGGGCAGAGCTGCCTGTGCTCCAGCACTGGCAGAGCAGGGCGTGCAGAGCCTCCTCCCGCCTCACACGGCTTTGCTTGTGTTCCTGCTGCCCAGAAAGTAGGGCACCACACACCAGGACAGACCACAGCCCTGGGCTTGCAAACCATCCTGCTGTCCTGTGAGGGGCAAACAGTGATTTTGGGACAGGAGGATCTCTGCCCCCGGCACAGCAGGAGAGCCCTCCTGTCTCCGCAAGCACTCATGGGGAGGAGGGCGGTTTTGGGCCGCGGGGGTGCTGAGCTGTACTGACCTCATCCTCTGTCCCTGCAGAGTGGAGGCCTGCAGTGATCCTGGGGGCCATAGACTGTGCTGACGAGGACAACCAGCAAGTGTGCTCCGATTTTGGGATAACCGGCTTCCCCACCCTTAAGGTCAGACTGCGTGTGCTGAGTACTTGCTGCGTTTCACTGTGCTTTGCCTTTTGGCCCGTCCCTCTCTTGCTCAATCGGATTGACAGGGGTATTGCACCAAAATGCTCCCCCTGGGGCTTTGCAGGCTGCAGCTGTTTCACCCTTCCCCAAAACAGTGCTGTGTCCTGGGTGCAGCCGGTGCAACTGCCGGGTGGTGGAGCAACAAGGAGGGGGGGGAACCAAAATGGTGTTTCGTGGCAAAACATAGGGGCTGGATCTCTGCTGCGATGAGGGAGAGTCTGAATCCTGAGTTGGAGACACTTAAAAAAGGCTGTTTGAGGGCAGAGAGAGGTTGCAGGCAGAGGTTTTGAAGGAGAGCACGGGGATGCTGCGGGAGGTTGCAACTCCTGGGATCCTCCTGTGGTGGCTGGCAGGGAGCCATCCCTCCTCCTGGGCCTGTGCCCAGCCCTTTAGCTGCGTCAACACACTTCTGCGGAGCTTCCCACTGCAAAGAGCCTTGCTCCAACACAAGCAATGAAGCCAAAGCGCTCAAGGTGCCACAGCCAGCAGTTAAAACCAGGAGTGCCTTGAGATAGAAAGGGTAGGGATTGAGGGTTTTATCAGACATGCCCTCAGTCCCAGTTTACAGGCTCAGCTCTGGATGGGGTCAGATTTGGGGTTTTCCAGGCAGGTTGGCTTGGCCCCAGCCCTGCCCTGGGGTCTCACTGAGCACCCACTGCCCTGGGACACTGATGGAAACATCTCCTGGGGCAGGGAGGTGTGTGCTGCTGATGTGGCCGTGCCAAGACGTCACTTGCTTCACATCCTCTGTCCCTGCCACGCACCTTTTGCAAACAGCCCCGGCTCCCAGCCCAGCCTGCAAAGCAAACACCTGGCTGATGCAACCTGGTGTTGTTGCTCTGGCTCTTGCCTGAGTACTGGAGCCACTGTGGGAGGCCAGGAGTGGGAAAGCCCCCTTTTTCCTGCTTTGTCAGAGCTCTGGAGTAGGCAGACTGGTTTGCAGGACTGGGAAGGTTCCAGCTGCCTCCCTGGGACCCCTGGAGACACCTGTTCCACTGCCTGCCAGTGTTCAGCCCTTGGCTGGGCATGGCTCCCAGTCCATGCCTGCATCCCTCCCCTCTGGGGATGCCCCAAAAGATGGGGACATGGCTGGGAGCTCCCTCTGTGCTGGCTGGTGTCAGTTGACATGCTGCAGTGTTGTGGGGAAACTGAGGCAGAGCTGGTCAAGAGAGCCTCAGCCTGCTGGGTTGCACTGCCTCCTATCCCACTCCAAACACTCACTCCAGTTTCCTCTTGTGTTTTTTTTCCCCCCCTTTCAGTTCTTCAGAGCTTTCAGCAAGAAGCCAGAGGATGGGATAAGGATTACAAGTGAGTATTCGGAGCCATGGGGTTTTCTACCCTGGGTGTGGATGGCCTTGCTGCCCACACCTCCCATACACTGCAATATCAGGGAGCTCTGTGGGGGGCAGCTCCAAGCAGCTTTCCTTGGCTCAGCCCCTGGGATTGGCTTCCCCAGGACTGACCCCTTGGTGTCCTGTCCCCCTGCAGATCCCAGTGCCACTGTCGAGGAGCTGCGCCACGCCATCATCACCAACCTTGAGCAGAGCCAGGATGCCTGGCCACCCGCCTGTCCTCCGCTGGAACCTGCCAGGTAGGGGCAGCAGGAGGCCAGGATGGCCTCTGTCCCATGGGGAGCAGGTTTCTGGGCAAATCCTGAACACAGAATGAGCAAGGAGCAGCTACTTCATCACTCATATCCCAGGGAATGTCTCCACAGATGACCTGGTCAGGGTACAGCTTTTCCCATGACCCAGATGAGATGGGCCATGTTGTCGCATCTTCTAACGGACCTACTCATCAGCCTAACTTAGAGCAAGCAATTCCTGGGCCCCAAATTCTTTGGGACATGGCAGTGTCATGCCATGCTGAGTGAAGCTGTGTTAGAAGCTTTTTCCTGTCCTTAAGAAGGGTCTTCTTGATTCTGTACAATTCTGGTGGTATCCGAGTTGTCCTTGCTGGATGCAAGCAGTTGCTGCTTTGTCCTGAGAAGGAGCCTTTGGATTTCCCAAAGCAATGGTCGAGCCAGGCACATGCCTCAGGTACTCTAGTGCCTCTGTGTCTTAGCCAAAAAAACCCAGCTCTGGTTCAGGTTCATTGCTGTTTTTTCCCCTGGGTGAGCGTGCAGCTCCTTCCTGCCCTACCTGTGCTTTGTTTTTTACCTCCTTGGCCAAGCCCAGTGGGTTTTCTCAAAGCCTGTGAACCAGAGCAGAAAACTAGGCTGGAAGCTTCATCAGGAGGAATTGCCTGCTCGATGGGGCTGATCCTGCACCAGCATTCCTTGCCAAATGCCAGCAGGCAAGGGTTGAGCTCCTTGTGAGGGGGAGGGCAGAGCATCCTGCTGATGCCGAGGCACCTGCTGCCGTCCTGCTGTCTCTTGCAGCGCCGAGGAGGTTCGCACCTTCTTCCAGAGGAACAAGGACCAGTACTTGGCACTCATCTTCGAGAAGAGCAACTCCTTCGTGGGCAGAGAGGTGGGCACAGCTGCATTTATCCCCCAATCTCTCTTGGAGCCTGTGCCCCTGGTGCCTGATAACTCCTGGGTGCCTTTGGCAGGGCAGCTCTCTCCAGGCCCAGCTTGCACACAGCTTAGCCAGTGCCAGATGTTACACAGGGCACTGAGCAGCTCTGCCGCCTCCCTGGTGAGGCTGGGGAATCCCTCTGCCCCACGCCCAGTCTGACCCTGGGGCTTGTAGGTGGCCCTGGACATGCTGCAGTACGAGAACATTGCGGTGAGGAGGGTGCTGAGCAGCGAGGAGGAGCTCGTGGAGAAGTTCGGCGTCACTTCCTTCCCCTCTGGATACCTGCTCTTCCGCAACGGCTCCTTCTCCCGCCTGCCTGTGTGAGTGTGGGACACAGCAGGGTGGCTCTGGGGGTGCTGCCAGCCTCGTGCCCCATCTCTCTGTGCTCCTTTGTGCTTGTGGGAAAAGGTGCATTAGGAAGGAGACAGTGGCTGAGTAGGGGAGGCTGCTGGGTGGTTGCTGGTGGGCACTGAACTGCACTGCCAGCCCTGGCTGGAGCTGGAAGAAGGGAAAATCCTGACTGAGCCATTCCCTTCACATACCTGCCTGGAGGTGGCATGATATGGCTACCTGGGGCTCAGATCCGCCCCAGGATGCGTGTAAAGCTACTTACCCACTGCCCAGGCAAGTGGAGAGTGTGGAGCACCCCACGCTCCCTCCCCAGGCATGAACTACCCGCTTGGCCTAAGCCTTCATCTCCTTTGCTTCCTTCCTTGGGGTCGGGTTTGGGAGGGAAGAGGGACTTAGGGCTTCTCCCTCCTGGCAGGCACATAGAGGCGCGCTCCTTCTACACCTACTCACTCCGCACTCTTACCGGCATCACCCGCGGCTCCTACAAGCTGAACGTCACGGCCAGCGCCTCCAACGACAGCGACCGCGTGTCACATCCTCTGCGAGCCGACCGGTCAGAGCCCTCCCTCCCCCTGCCGGGCACACCGGGGCTGGGCGGGCGCAGGGCTGGAAAGGGCCCGGGGTGAGTATCAACAGGCTGATGGAGCCTCGTGTTGCGCTGCCCTCCCCAGCTCCAAGCTCTACATGGCCGACCTGGAGTCCGCGCTGCACTACTCGCTGCGGGTGGAGGCTGCCCGGGCCTCCTCGCTGTCGGGAGCACAGCTGGCTGCCTTCAAGTGCTACGTGGGCACGCTGGTGAAGGTGAGGAGCTCTGGGTGTCAGGAGAGGAACTGCCTGTGCCTCCATTTGACAAACGCACAGTGCGGGTCACCGTGTCCCAGCGCTCAGGGGCAGCGAAGCGTGGCAGTCTCAGGTGTGCCCTGTGTCCTGGTGCTGAGTGTATCCCGTGGCTGCAGGCAGTCCTCATCCATGTGGATCTCCAGACTCAGCCCAGAGTCCCAGTGGGAGCTAAGAGGGGGTGCTGGAGTGTTTCAAGCAAGATGTGTGTTGCCGGCTTTGGTGGCAGTGGGACCATCACTTGCAGGAGGTGTTGAGGCAGGAGGTCTTTTCAGAAGAGAGGCCGTCACCTGCTGGGGTGTCAGAGATGGTCACAGGGGTTTGTCACTCTGATCTGGATGCTCAGGTCAGGGAGCCAATCTCGGCAGGCTCCTTTGATAATAGTCCAGGAAAGGAACTCCCACTTTGAGTCAGGCTCCAGACAAACCTAATTTTAGGTCTCCTTTTTTCTTCTATGTTGAGCCTGGCACAGCTGAAGTGACTGAGAGCTTTGAGCCAGCACAAGCAGGGCAGTTTAATTTCCTCCTGTGATGGAGTCCTGTTGCATTTGGCTGTTTCCTCCACTGGGCCTGCAGGAGCCCTGTCTCTGTCCCAATCCCTGTCACAGCCCAGGTTACTTGGCAGGCGGGGGCCATGCTCCCCTTCTTTGCTCCCTCCTTTGTCACCCAGGGTGTCACGCTCAGTTTGGACCTTGCATAACCCTCACTGATGTGCAAGACACCCCCTGCTCCCAACCCCATCTGCTCTCCCCCAGGAAAGAGCTCCAGACATGTGCTTTTCAGACCTTCATGTGGCTCCTCTGCCTGCCTCCAAACATTGCCCTCGCTCTTTCTCCCTTTAATTGGAACTACAGAGACAGGGAAAATAAATCCCCGTGGCCCCAGCTCCCTGCCCATGGGTACAGATGTGCTGGGGTGATGGAGAGCAGCAGTGGCTTCATTTGATCCATTTTTAATTCTTCTGGAAGCGGGGAGCAGCAGTGGTTTCATTTGATCCATTTTTAATTCTTCCTGCAAATCTTGCCCTCGATGAGCTGTAGCAGTGGGTGGTGGGTGCTGGTGCTTCCCCGGGGATGCTGAGCCAGCATTGCCATTGCCCTGCTCGTCCACAGGACGGAGCAGCATCCCCAGGATTGCCAGCCCAGGGCTCAGCCTGGGGGAGCTCAGCCAACAGGTCCCAGCCTTAACTCTTGCATTCCCAAGAGGTATGAAAGAGGAGAGGAGGAAAAGTCCTAATGTGGAAAAAAGTGGTTCCTAGAGGCAGAGAATCACACAGCAAAGCCTTCTGTCCAAGGAGAGGGAGGACACTGTGTTTGCAGCACAACTGTCAGGTCACAGATAATTCCCCTGCAAATTTGGATCTTTTCATGCGATTTGCTGTGGGCCTGGGAAGAAGAACAGCTCAGGCTTTGTAAACTCCTCCTTCCTTTGACTTCTCCATCACTCCTCTTGTGTGCTGGTGTCTCCTCCTCCCCACAGGTTGGTCCCTCTGTCCATCTGTCAGCTGGTGACATGGGCTGCCAGGCTGCTCCTCTCCCAGGAGTGGTTTTAAAGTGCAGCTGTTAATCAGCTTTGCCAGACTTATGGACAGAGTGGCTTTTTTCCTCCCTCACTTGGGGCTGGGGTTTGGAGCCTGAACATGCATACAGGGGACTTGCCACCCGGGGTGGGGGGGACAGGCTGCAGCCCCTCGGAGGTGGGCACCAAAACCTTGCCAGGACCACGCTGGTCTCCAGCAGAGAGGATGCTGGTGCTGCCCAGTGCCTGTGCTGGTGAGCCAGGGATGTCTGTGGGCTGCCCTGCTGCTTCCAGGGTGGAATCTGTGTTTTCTCACTCCTCTGTCCCCTCTGCAGTACTTCCCAGGGCGCCCTTGTGTGCAGACCTACCTGCAGACCCTGGATGCCTGGCTGAGGAACTGGACAGAGCCCGAGCTGCCCCGCGCAGTTTTGAAGGAGGCCATGAAGAATAACCGAGATGTAAGACACCCATGGGGGACCCCGTGCTCTCCTTACCCCTGCCCCTTTTCCCGCAGCTGGCACTGCCTGCCAGCCCCATCACACCGTGTCCATCTGTCCACCAGGCCTCCCACCCCTCCATGCTCCCCACCAACGTGACCTGGGTGGGCTGCCAGGGCAGTGAACGTCATTTCCGTGGCTACCCCTGTGGGCTCTGGACCATCTTCCACCTGCTGACTGTCCAGGCTGCCCAGAACGGCCCTGACAAAGGTACTGGTGTCCCTGGGGCCATCAGGGGCTCAGGGAGGGAGCGTGCAGCTGAGCTCTGGCATGGGCAGGGGTGCTGCATATGTACAAAGGCTTCTTCCCCCTGCTTCTTCATCTCATCCAAGAGGGGATGAGATCCCCCTCATTCCATGGGGGACAAGAGACAGAGAGTGCAGGAGTTCTAACTAATATGATTGAGCAGAAGCTGTTTATTGTTTACATTAAGCTATTTTTATACATTCTAAGTTGACTCTTTACGCAGTCACGCATTATTTGATAGGAGGCTCTATAACTGTCCACATGTTCAGAACTCATCTTTCAGGACGCACAATTGGTCACAGTCGATTATCATGTTGGGCCTCCTTTAGTTCTTGCGTTTACTTAGTTTATTTAGTTCTTGTGTTCTTGGTATTCTGTTTTTCAGGCCCTTCTTTCTTAATTTAGTACTATTTATGTCTCAGTAACCTTGATGAATTCTGAAGAGTTCTGAGATAAGAGTAACTGCAGGTGGCTGGTGCACATTATGCCTAACCTGTTCACATATATTGCTGGAACAGAATTGGGGTGCGGGATTGCTACCTCAGCCATGGGACTGTGGTGGTGGCACGGGGGGTTCCAGGCTGACCTCTGTGCTCCATCTCCCCAGAGTTACCCCTGGAGGTGCTGAGCACCATGCGCTGCTACGTCCGGCACTTCTTCGGCTGCCAGGAGTGCGCCGAGCACTTTGAGGCCATGGCAGCCAAGTCCATGGACAGGGTGGCCAGCAGGGAGGAGGCTGTCCTCTGGCTCTGGTCACACCACAACGAGGTCAACGCTCGCCTGGCGGGTAAGGGGGCCGGCCACCAGGGGAGGTCAGGTGGAAGAACATCTGGATGGGTCTGGCAAATGGCTGCGGGGTGTAGCAGTGGGGACATCCTGCTGTCATTGTCCCCCATCCCAGGAGACAGCAGCTGGTGACACAGCATCAGGCTGCCCCAGAGATACAGTTGGATCTGACATGCTCCTTACAGGGAGCTTCTCAAAGCTGCTCTTTGCCCTTGGAGGACCCCTCCTCCCGAGGTGGCTCCCCCAAATGTCCCCGTCCCCAGCTGCTGGGTTCTCTGGGGTGTTTATGCAGGGGGAGGGTGCATCACATGTCCCCTGTAACCTGCTCGCCGGCTCTGGTCCCTGCAGGAGGTGACACGGAGGACCCCAAGTTCCCCAAGCTGCAGTGGCCTCCGCCAGACTTGTGTCCCCAGTGCCACAAGGAGGAGCGGGGGGTCCATGCCTGGGAGGAGGCGGCCGTGGTCAACTTCCTCAAGGCACACTTCTCTCCGGCCAACATCCACATGGACTACGCCGAGCCCGACCCGGTCCCCGCGGCCAGGGAAGGCCCCAGGCTGGGCACGGAGAGCCCGCGGGAGGAGAGGGGGAGAGGAGAAGAGGAAAAGGAGGCGGAGGGAGAGGCCAGAGTCCCGGGGCGCTCAGGCTCCCCGGAGCCGCGACGCCCCAGCATCGTGCGGCTGAACCCCAAGTTTCGGGAGGGGGGCGAGGACATCGTGGACCTGGATTCCTTCAGCGAGCAGCACTTCAAGAGCCAGGCGCTGCGAGCGGCCGCGGGCCGGCGCCGCCGCATCAGCAAGCGGGACACCATGGCCCTGGCCCGCGATGCCGCGGCGGGCAGGGAGCACCGGCGGGGCCCCGGCCTCCTGCTCCGGGAGGAGGCGGAGGATGGTGGAGAGGGCCTGCGGAGGAGCCCCTGGCTGCGGGTGCTTGGATTGGGCTTCTCCCGCCTGGACATCAGCCTCTGCGTGGCCCTCTACTTCCTCTCCTCCATGTGCCTCCTGGGCATGTACACCTTCTTCCGTCTCCGCACCCGCGCCCGGAAAGGCCGCCCCGGCTTCCCCATGGCCTGAGAGGGGCTGGGGGGCCCGGGGGTGTTCCCAGGCTGGGTGGGCTGCAGAGGCAGGACGCCCCTGGGACAGCGTTTTGTCCCACAGCGGGCAGGAGTCCGGCACATCCCCTTCAGGAGCTGCCCTGCTCAAGGCAGTGGCCTCGCCCGGGATAGGGGATAGAGGGCTCTTTTTGGGAGGAAGGAGGTGTCAGAGCATCCCCCTCTCAAGTCCTAGTGCCATGTTTCCGGGCGTGTTGGAGCTGGGACATGAACGGTGGTTTGTGTTTTGGCACCCAGCTGCCCTCGGAAGCTCCCTGGAAGTGGGCTGGTTTCAAACTGGGAAGCCCAGTCCTGTGCTGGGGAGCAGCCCATTGGGGTCCAACCACTAGCGGGGCCAGGAGGAGGGTGGAGGTTTAGCCCCTCAAAACGCAGACACTGCTGGGTGGGGACAGCACTCAAGGGTTCAGATGCATTTTGTGTCCTCCCTCTTCGAGATGTAGCCCGGGGCCTTCCCCACCTTTCCTCACCCCCTCCCCACGCTGTTGTTCGTTCTCTGCTTGTCTTAGTGGAATAAATTATTTTTGCCGATGGCTGCCCTGCTGTGTTGGCTTGTCCCTGCCACGTGGGCATGCTGGACTACCCTGCCTCATTCCTGATGTCCCTGCTCCTGCCTCTACCCCACCCCAAGGAGAGCACTTGGTTTAAAAATCCTTTCAATATTTTTAATTATTATTGTATATTTTCTCCTGCCTTTTCCTTGGGGATGATGCAGCTCTGGGCAGCTGCCCCCCATACAGCTGGTCCATCCCCAGGGCTGGGATGGCTCCTGGTTTCTCCTCAAGCAGGGGGAGGCAGAGGAAGCATGTGGGGCCAGGAAGCTGCTCGAAAAAAAGTTGACAGGAGCTGTGGAGCTGCAGTTCAGTGCTGCTCATGCCCGTGGTCCGGGGCAGGGAGACACGCGGCAGCATCCCTGGGGACCAGGACTTCCATGGTGTGGGCCCCCTGTGCCTGTCCCCGATTCTCTCTGCCCTTTTATCCTTGTTAGGAATCATTAAGGAAAATGGTTGTTTTCCAGAGCCGGGGCCGGGGCCATCTGCTCTCCCAGTGCTGTCTAAATCCCCCTGTAACAAATTCATTGGGATTACGCTGCCCTCCCCTAATCCTGGCCCATCCCCCCGCGTGGGGGATTTAAAAGGATTAGAGCCCGGCCGATAATAAACTTTATTAAGGGGGAGGGGGGGTGTCAATCCGATTTGGAGCCTTTTTCTTGATATCTTCACTTTGCCCAGGTGGGAGGCGAGGGCTGGCGGGATGGGCTGTGAGGGATGGGGAGGAGAGCGCCCAGCTCTGCTGCTGCCTTGGCTCCGGGAGCCCCGGCTCCTCCAGCCCTTCCTCCCTCACCTGCGCCTGAAATAAACGGTCTCTCTCCATCTTTCCTTTCATGTTTGTGCGTCGTGACCCCTCCAGGCGCTGTGGGGTTGGCACCCCTGTCCTGCCACCTCTGCCCCATGTCCCTTAAACGGTCTTGTCCCAGGACGGAGCGGGGCTGGCTCCCCCGAGCCGCTGCCGGCCCTGCCCACCGCCGGGTGATGGATGGGGAAGGTCTCATCGCTGCGGCCCTGCTGCCTCCTTCTCCTTGATTTCCCTGGGGGGTTCGCCCCCAGCATCAATAACCCCCCCGTACACCCCCTTCCCCGCCAGCTGCTCCGCTGCGTGGGACCCAGCGATTGCGATGTGGGGCTGCCCGTGGTCCCCTCAGCCCCAAAATTTCTCGGTGGGGTGGGCAGGGGGTGCAGCAGGTGGAAGGAGAGGGGGATTAGGGCTGGGGAGGTGGGCGCTGCCGGAAGGGGGTTAGCGGGATGCCCAGATTAGCATCCCCGACAGGCGCGCAGCCTAAAGCTGCTGTGCACGCAGGAAAAAGAGAGTCTAGTAAATAGACTTTCCGTAATCCTGTTTGGTGCAGTCCCAATCCTCCCGGGCCCCGCTCTCCCGGCCTGTGGCACCGGGGTGTCCCCCTCCAACACCTGGGGAGCCTCAGGGCAGGGCACAAAGGGGCTGCTGCGGGGCTCGCAGTGTCCCCCGCGTCGCGTCCCCCTCTCGGGACGACTCGGGGACAGGTCCCGCCTCAGCCCCGCACAGCGGGACATCACACTGCTGTGGCCACGCTCACCGCTGGGACAGGCTGTCCTGGGGGCCCGCTCCAAGCCCCCGGGGTGCCCTCCCTGACGGGGTCACCCCTTCCCGGCGCTGCCCGCGGGTCCCTGGGGCCAATTACCCAAATGGCCGCAGGCTGGCGCGAGGCGGCCGCTATTCCCTAATACAATTTACCCTCAAGTGCAATTTAATTTTCCCCTGGCCGGTGGCCAGCCCCCCGCACACCCAGCCACCTTCCCACCCCTTCAGCGCTCCTTCCTCGCCGCCTTGCCCCTCTTCCCTTTCCCTCCTCGGCGCAGGGAAGAGCCTTTCTCTCCGCCGGCATCCCCTCTCCGCCCGCGCTCCGGCCAGAAAATCACCGGGGCTTCGCTGAGCGCCGATTAATTTTCGATTACGATTAGCAACGCCCCTGCCCGCGAGGGGAGAGGCTTTCCCTGGCTGCTGGTGAGTACCCGGCTCTCCATGTGCTTGTCCTCGCTCCAGGCCGGTCCTGGCCATAGGGATGTAGGTGGGAGGCGGTAATTCTTGGGATCATTCAGAGGTGGCGAGCGCTGGGGCTCGGGCTGTTACGGCCGAAGCTGCCCAGAGAGGACGTGGCTTCGTCCCCAAAGGTGGCTGTGGCAGCTTTGGGCTTGCAAGGATGTTCCCACCTCGGTCTGGGGGAGCTGGTGTTGTCACACGAGGGGACTCTGGGAGCTGGGTAGACACCTGGCAAACTCGATGCCTGAGTGGCACAAACCCTCAGCTCCCTGGCACCTCCAAACCCGGTTGGAGTTTGCTGGCTGGGACAGAGCTGCACTGACACCCCCCAGGCATGAGTCAGGAGCGGGTTTTCCTAATATTGCCTTATATTCCTTTACATTTCCCCCAATTCTGCCTTGAAACCCGCTTGTTGCACCAGGGGACAATGCACCGATGTCCCCCTCGGTGACACAGTGTCCGAGCCAACCCTGATTCCAATGTGCCCAGGGCTGGGGCACACAAGGGAAGGCTGGGTCTGTGTCTTGTCGCAGGCTCTGGGATTTACCTGCATTTTATTAATGATTAATCCCAGCAGGGAAGGTGTGGGAGCTCCATCCCTGCTCGCCTGTGGGTTTGGCATCATCTCCTGACGCTGCTCAGCTCCTCCTCTGGCTGCAGGGCCAGAGGGCTCCAGGCAGTGCCAAGGAAAGGAGCAGGGCATCTATGCGGGGCCAGAGCCCCCCCAAAAGTGCCCCAGAAACGCAACCTGATGAAAATCGACATTCACCCTTCTGGTCACCATCGAGCCTCAGCTCTGATTTATCCCTGGGAGGAGGAGGAGGAAGCCTGGAGGGGGGCATTTCCCACCCACCTCATAGAACTCCCCTCTCTGGGCACCACCAAGACCCCGCAGTATTTTGGGTGGCACAGAGAGGATTTGCTGGGCAAGCACCTCGTGCCCATCTCACCCACCCTCTCCTTCCTGTGAGATGGGAAAAACAAACTCAAAAGAGACCAAAAAGCCCGAAGTGACCTAAAATAATCCCTGAAGAGACCAAAAGATCCCCACCAACATAAGGAACAGATGGACAGCAGGAAGGATGGAGGGGAACAAAGCAATGCTAACAGGAGAGGAAGAGATGAAGTCTCTACTGGGAAGATGTGTGAGCGAGCACGGGGAAGACGCTGGTGGGGTGGTTTTTTTTGGTGGTGGCAGCCCCCCGACCCCCTCCCGACCCCCCACGATGCTTCCCCGAGGTGAAGGCTCGGTGCTGTGTGGCTCCCCTTGCCCGCTCACCCACCTCCATGAGTGATCCAGAGCAGGGCAGAGGGGGCTGGATCAATCTGGCAAAGCAGAAAAATGAATGAAAATTGAATTCCCCGAGGAGAAGGGGGTGGGGGGAGCTGTTATCCCGGCTGAGAGATAAATCAGAGCGTGCCAGAGAGCTGGGAGACCGCGATGACTCCCAGCAGCGGTGGAATAATTAGGGAAATAGGTTGGAAATGCAAAGCGGAGGGACAGGGAGGCGATGGGGCAGTGTCCGTCCGTCCGTCTGTCCGCGCGTCCGGCTAAACTTGTCCCGTAAATCTGCCTCAGGGACCTGGAGCTGCCTTTCTGCGAGTTGGGAGCCAGGCTGGGGGCTGGGGGACACGGTGGCCCCTGCCCCGAGGGGCTGCGGAGCGCAGGTGGCCGGGGGCGCCGGGGCTCTGGCGGTGCTTAATGCACTTAAAGAGCTGCGGCGTGATTTAGGGCACGGGACGGGATGGGACGGGAGGGGTTGGGATTCACCTCCCTGTGGTGGGAAGCAGATTTTGGCGTGCGGTGAACTGCAGGGTTGAGCTCACGGCTGTAATGAGCGCACGCCGGTCTCGGCACAGAGCTGCGATATGAGAGGGGCAGGGGTTCGCTGGTAAAAATGAAGCTTTGGGGAATCAAACCTCAGCATCTCATACAAAATCTTCATTTTTTTTTTTCCTAAGGAACCGTCAGGCTTAATACATTTCTTAGGGGTTTTTTTACATCTGTTTTTAAATATTTTTTCTCCAGTTGCTGACTTGTCCCGCCTGCATATTTCATAACGGGGCAGAGTTTTAGGTTTTTTCAGGTGGGAAAAGCCTCTTCCTAAGAGCGTGGAAACGAAGGTTTGGCATGGGCACGCCTGAGCTGAAGGTGCCCGTGATCCTGGCTGGGTGAACACCTTCCCTCACTTGCCGGAATCTGCCGTGTGCCACCATGGCGGGCTCACCCTGCTCTCTAAGCAGAGGGGGATGGCACATGGTGGCTGTTTGGCACCATTGTCCCCGAGCTGGTGACACGGTGAGCATCGGGAAGGGTGAAGCTCAGGGCACCCACTCTAACTCCAGCTCCATTTCAGTGAGTTTCCTTGCTCAGCCCTTGGCTGCTGGGTGCCACCACATCATTTTCCCTCTGGTGCTGCGGGCTGCGTTGCCTCAGGGTTTTCCCTCATGGGGAATCCTCATGGAAGCCGTAGCCACACCGAGCCCTTTGCCCTGTGACTGTGGCGCTGCCACCCTTGTGCCACCACGGCCAGCGGGCCGCCAGGCTGGGCACGCTGCAGCGCTGCCGAGCTGGGCTGGCTCTTTCCGTGCCCAGCTGTGTGCCCCGGGAGGCACCACTGGGATGGGGCCCAGGGATGTGTTACAGCGACCTGTGGAAGCAGAACTTGCCACGGCGGGGTGATAGCCGCTGAGCAATAACTCACGTTGGACGTGCCGGTGTCCGCCGGAGCCAGGGAAGTGTCCCTTGGCTGAGCCTCCATTCCCGGCGGCAGGAGGGACGGGGCTGGGCCTATGGCCCCGGAGCGGGTCTCTCCAACGCCTTCCATAGAGCGGGAGATGGTTCCCGAGCCCCGGGAGCGGAGCCCGCCCGCGGCCTCGGGCTCGTCCCTCTCTGTCCCCAAAGGCACCGCCGGCCACAGCCCGGGCCCGCCCCTTCCCCGCAGGCCCCGCCCCCAGCACAGGCCCCGCCCCCAGCACAGGCCCCGCCCCCGGCGGCGCGGAGCGGACGCTGATTGGCTGCGCGGGGCCCGTCCCGCCCCCACCCCCCTGCGGGCGGTGACGTCAGGCGCGCTCCCCGCAGGGGAATGAATGGGAGGCGGGCGGCACCGGCGGGCACCGGCACCGGGACACGGCACCGGGACACGGCACCGGGACACGGCACCGGGCTCCGCCGGCCCGGCCCGCGGCTCTCCCGCCCCTCTTCTCTCCCCTCCGCCGCCCCCCGGGCCAATAAAATGATGCAAAGCTCCGCGCTCGCTGCCGAAGGGGCTGTCAAGGGGCTTCCCGAGATCCTCGGTGTGCCGGTGCAACGTAAGGACGCTTTTCTCTTCTCCTTCCTTCGCTCCCTGCCGCAAAGGCGGCCCCGGGCCGGCGGGGCAGCGCCCTGCGGGTGGGCAGGTGCCTCCGCTCCGGGTCGCTCCCGGCTGTGCGCCTTCCGTTCGCGTTCCCCGGTGTAGCGCCGTTCACGGACGGGAGAACGCGGAGCGTGCGGAAGGCAGAGCGGTGCCCCGGGGCGGGCGGGCAGCGGAGCCATGCGGGCCCGGCCCCGACGGGGAGGACGGCGCGGCTCCGGCTGTTGCGTGTGCAAGAGCGTGAATTGGAGTGTGAGGGTGAGGGTGTGTGTGAGTGTCAGTGCGTGTGTGTACGGTCGTGGCCCCCGCCCGCCCCCGCGCATCCCCGGCCCGCAGCGCACATTCCGCTTCTATCGTTCGTGGCGACAGGCGGCGGTCGGCGGCGGTGGGAAGGCACCCAGGGCCGTGCGTGCGGGGTACCCCGGGATGGCGAGCCCGGCCGGGCGCCCCGCGGCTCCCGGAGGATGCCGCCGCATCCGCGTCTGTCCAAAAATCTCCTGCGTGTCTACAGGGGCGGGTATCTGCCCTGCAGCTACAGGTAGCGCCTCCGTGGGGGTGCGCGCCGGCACGGCCCGGGGGTTACACACGGGTGGATGGACCCCACTGCGGATGATGCACCCCAAGGGGGGATGCAGGACCCCAAAGCGGGGAATGCTAGACCCGAACTGTGAGCGAACCACAGCATCAGTCAGCCCCGTCGTTCCTATAGCGCCGAGCCCCACGCGGGGGCATCCCGTGGGCACTATGGATGCCCCTATGGATGGTGGAGGACCCGGTGCGCCCTGGGGCTGCGCGGGCGGGGGGCCCTCCGCGGGCGGCCACCTGCGCGGGTGTCGCTGCTGTCCTTGTGGTTATTGTTATTTTTTATTGTTGTTGTTTTTCCCCGTTTGCAAACGGTTCCCGAGAGCCGGGGCGTCGCTGCGCTCCCGGAATGAGGAATGAGGGGATGGATGCTCGGCCCCCCCAACAGCGGCGCCGAGAAAGTTGAGGGGAGGGACCTCGGGCGGCGGCGGAGGAGGGGCGAGACGGGCCCGGGCCGCGGGACAGCCCGGCCGGGCTCCGGGGGACACGGGGGGACACGGGGGGTTCCCTCCAGGACAGGCTTCCCCCACGTCTGGCCGCTGCCCCGCGGAGCCCCCGCGCCGTTCCGTGCCCCGCACGGGCCCCGGCCCCCGAGCGGCTGGAATTCGTTTTCCGGGCGTTTTTCGGTGGTGCCTCTTCCCGCCGCCCTTCGGGGGACCTGTCACAGTTATCCCCCGTTTGGGTCTCTTTGCCGAGCTGCGGGAGGGCCCGTTTAACCAATTTCACCGCAGCAGAGGGGAAGAAAAATCCCGGTCAGGAGCACAGAGCCGGTGCAGGGACAGGGACGGGGACAGGCAGGGTCTGTCCCACGACCGTATCCCCGAGTCACGCCGCCGGTTCCGGGTGGCTGGGTCACTTCTATGGCCTCGGAATCCCTTGATTTAAGAAAAAAAAAAAAAAAAAAAAAAAAAAATGAAGTGCGTAAACCACCGTGGAGCAGCATTGCCCCAGAATATCTCCCTGATCTGGCCCTTCTCGGGACCACCAAACTCCCCTGCCCATGAGATTGTCATTCCTGTACTGACTGATGGATATCAAGAATTAGCCGGAAAGAATCCAACGAGATATTATTATTATTATTATTAATATTATTATTATTATTATTACTACTATTACAACTACAACCATTATTATTATTACTATCGCTATTTGTATATCTATTAATGCTATTATTATTAATAAGTATTATTGTTGTTATAGTTATTTATGCGCGAAAAATTGGCAGAAAGGAAATCGATGAGGCTGAGCTGCTGAAAATCATCCTTCTGTGGTTTTCCCGCTGCCCCAGCCCGAGCCCTGCGGCCACTGCCAGCTCCCAGGCACCTGCTTTTATGTCGTGACAGATTTGGGGCCTGATCCTGCCTCTGTGACACAGAGCACAGCCCCCTCCGAGCCAAAGGAAATTATCTCGGGCAGGGGACCCCTTTCCCAAGAAGGAGCCCGGGTTTCCCCCCAGCATCTCGATATTTCTTCTCGTGTGAGAGGAAAATCCGTGGCATTTTAGTTTTTAATCACTATTTAATCACCGTTTTCCCTCTCGATTTAGCCACCAGCCTCCTTATTTTAGCAGAGACTGTGTCCTGTAGCATCTTCCTCTGCAGGATTTTGGGAAGCCGAGCTGCCTCTCTCCCCCCACCCCCACCCCGCCCCCCGACAGACCTTGCTCAGCCTTGCAGACGGGATTGTTAAAAATAAAAATTCCGAATATTATTTATGAATATTGTTTTGCAAATCTCACCGGAGTCAAAACTTGTGCCAAAGCCTGCGGGAACAGTGCCCGGGTGCCGGCAGGCTCTGGCCAAGGGGCTGGAGCTGGGGGAGTGATTAATCGCCGCCGAGAAAGTCGTTTGCCCGCAGCAGAGAAATGGATTGGAAGGGTGTTGTTTTTTTTGGTGTTTTTTTTTTTCGCATGTGAAGGAATGAGGTTTCCTCCCCGCAGAAAGACTTTTGAAGGAATCCCCGGGCTGGCGCTTCCCTTGGGTTGGGTGCGGGCTCCGGTACCGGCGGACCGGGCCGCTTTTGTGCTTCGTTATTCCCCCCGCATTCCCGGACAGCCATTCGGCAGCACCCGCCGCTTTCCATGCCCCAGAAGGAGCAGAACTCGGCCCCGGGGCTGTTTCGGCCCCGCGGTGCCCGGCGGGGAGCGCGTCCCCCGGGGCTGTCCCCGCGTGTCCCCCCGCCCGCGTCCCGAGCGGCTTTAGGGTCTGGGGGATCGCCGAGGCCACCGGCCAGTTGGTTTCGTTTCAATCGGTATTTCTTTAATTTTTCCCGTCGGGGAGAGAGGAGGGGGGTGGGAGGAACGGGAAGATGGACCCACCGATAATAAATCACGGTAGCGGCGGAGGGCAGGCCATGGCTCGGCTCCCCTGCGTGGGAGGGGAAGGGGGGATTGCGGATCTGCCCACGGGATTTAATGGGATACGGTCAAATCCCGCTCGGGCGGCCGCCGGGGATGCACATGTGCGGTCCCGTCCCGGTCACATCGGGCCGGAGCTCGGGGTGAGCCCCTGACACCCCCCGGGCCCGGGGACACCTTTGCTCTGGGGTCGCTGCATCCCCGGGCTGCAGAGGGGGGACCCCGCGGCTCTGCCCCCCTCCAGGACCATCCAAAGCACCCAGCCAGGGAATTCTGCTGGGTAAAGACAGCCAGGGAGCGCCTCGTTCCTGGTGTTCCGATCGTACCCGTTCGCTTCATCCCTGTTCCGTAAAATAATTCAGTTAAAAGGAGCGCAAGGAATGCGAGGCAGGGAGGCAGCTGCCTGTGTGGCAAAGCACAAAGCAGGGTGCAGGGCTTGAATTTTAGATGTTTTCTCTCTGCAAACCAGAGGGACGCCTCCTGGTTCCCCTGGCAGCTCTCCTTTTTGTTATTGTATTATTATTATTATTATTATTATTATTATTATTATTATTATTACTATTATCCCTGTGTGTGCACACAGGCGTCATTGCACCCACAGGCACCTGTGCCTGGGGTTGGTGCCGTGCATCTACAGAGAAATTGGAAGGAAAAATCGGTCTCCTCTTAAAAAAAAAAAAAAAAAAAAAAAAAAAAAAAAAAAAAAAAAAAGAAGAAATAAATAGTTTTCTTTGGGAATTTGAAGGGAGATGGATTCTCGGCTGCAGTTGTTGTTCGCTTGCTGAAGTTGAGCTGCGTTGCTGCTTTTAGGAAAGGGAAAGCTCTTTGTTGGCTTGTGAGGATGCGGGATGGGTGCCTGTAAATACACACGTGTTGGCATCAACAACCATTTCGACACAAAACGTGTTTCCTGGAGGTGCACACGCGTTTGGGAAACGACCGGGAAGGATTTCCTGGGGCTGTGCTGGTGCCACCGCCGGTGCCAGCGGCGTTCGCGGGGCTCTCACACGGGTTGAACAAATCCAGGCTGGAAATCGTGGCTGGTGCCGACCTGCAGCCGCCGTGCTGGAGGGAAGGGAGCGAAGCGTCCAGGGGTTCCCAAAACGAGAGGGGAAAGAGGCACCTCTAGAAGCCGTAGAGTTGTTGTTTTTGTTTTTAAATTTGTCATGCGGTTAATGCGGCAGAGGCTGGAATGCCAGCGATAGCTGGGGTCTGAGGGGCGCTGGGATTGTCACTGTCTGACCTGGGCAGTGATGGAATGAGCTGCCCTCACGTCAGGTACGTGGCAGGACCCCAAAGAATTTTGAAATAATGTCGTTTGAGGCTGTAACAATATGAGATTTTCCTGTGCTCTTTTCCTCCTTCCCCCCCTCTCCCTTTATTTCCTCCTTTGCCCATTCGTTCCTCTCGCCCTTCTTTTCTATTCCCTTTTTCTTCCTTTCCTTCCTCTTTCTCTCCCTTTTCCCCTTTTCTTTTTTCTCTTTTCCTTCCTTGTACCATTCCTTTCCTCTTTTCTCTCACTTTTTTTTTTGTTCTCCTCTCTTCTCTTTTTTTTGTTGTTTTGTTTTGTTCTGTTTCTGCTTTGTTTTCTCCTTTTCCTGTTTCTTTTTTGAATATTTTCTTCCTTTTCCTTTTTAAAAAAACCGTTTCCTTCTTGTGAATTTTTCCTTCTTAAATATTTTTCCTTAAAAAAATCTTTTTTATCTTCCTCACTTTTCATCTATTTCTTATCTCTTTTTTTTTTCACTTTTAAAAACCATTTTCACTCTATACCGTTTTCCTTTTTATAAAAACATTTTTATTTTTAAAAATAATTTTCCTTTTTCTTGATCTTTTTTTCCCTTTTTGCGTTTTTCCATTTTTAATGTTTTTCTTTGTAAAAAATGTTTTAAAATTATTTTTCTTGTTTATTTGTTTGTTTGTTTGGGGTGGTCTTTTTTCCTTTTTTTCTTTCTTTTTTTTTCTTTTTAAACCTTTTTCCTTTTCCCCCTCCAAATCCATCTGCTTCCATATGTGTGGGTCAGTGAGGGGCAACAAGCGCTGTGTCCCTGCTCGGTGCTGGTGCCATTCCAGAGGCAGAGAGAGGCAGGCAGGGAAAACTCGTGGCAAAGAGCAGGACACGGCCTGAAAAACGAGATGAATGAAAGAAAAGCATCACGTGTGTGTGTGTGTGTGTGTGGCCTCGTCCAGCCGCGGGCAAAGGTTTTTTGGCAAAGGTTTGCAAAGGGAGACGTGCCGGCACACCGGGGAGTTGAGGGGTGGCAGCTCCTCACCCCAAACCCCCAGGACGTGGCCGGGTAGGGCACCCGGAGCCCCGGGGGGATGTCGGTGGCTGACGCTGCTCTTCTCTCCATCCCTCTCCCCCCGGCCAGAGATCCCCCAGTGCGCCGGCTGCAACCAGCACATCCTGGACAAGTTCATCCTCAAGGTCCTGGACCGCCACTGGCACAGCTCCTGCCTCAAGTGCGCCGACTGCCAGATGCAGCTGGCCGAGCGCTGCTTCTCCCGGGCCGGCAGCGTCTACTGCAAGGAGGATTTCTTCAAGTGAGTAAAGCCTCCCCAAAAGCAGCGTCTTCCCCGCCCGTCGAGCGGCCACGCAGCCTCGTCTTAAGCGTAATTCCTCCAAAATCTTCCTATAACAACTTCTTCTTGTTGTTGATGTTGTGGAGTTGTGGAAGTCAAGGGAACGTGGGTGCTTTGCAGCTGCTCTCAGCTGGATGCTGGTTGTTGGGATTGAACCATGGGAAAGCCCCAAATCTCCCTGGAGTTGTGTTCGGGCCCCCGGGATGACATCCTGGCCCCGGCTCCGCTCGGAGCTAGAGGGCAGGAGAAACTCGTGCAAGGCAGCGACAAGGCTGCCTCTTCCTCCCGAGTGCCTCCCTCGCCTCCTCGGGATTTGCTGATGCTGTTTCTCTCCCTCCACCTTTTACCTCTTTTTTTTTTTTTTTTTTTTTTTTTTTTTTTTTTTAATCTATCCCTTTTTTGCTCCCATTAACGTGAAAACCTCCTTTGATTGCCTTGGCAGCTGCCTCTGAGCTGTGCGATGCCCCAGCCTTGGCATTTGCCTGCTCCCACGAGACAGGACAGCCCCATTCCCCATTAAAAACGGACTTTGCCTTCAGGATGCTCTGGTCCCTGGTTGCCGGTGAAATTTGGGAGTTTCCCCAAGGGATAGGGAAGGGGATTTTGCTGCGACTGGATCGCCGTGAAGCAGAGGGGTTGGGTCCTGGCCGATGGGTGCCTTTCACTGCTTGGCTGCAGGAGATGCGGCTCAGCCACAAAGCAGCTGCTGCCCCTCGGGGATTGAAGCCACCTCCTCCTGCCATCATCTGTCCCCACCACCCCTCACCGGCAGCCTAAAGCCACAACGATCAGTCCCTAGACAGGATTCCCCTGCCTTCCCATCCCCAGGCTCTCCTAGATCCTCACCAGGCATCAGGACCAAAGATGCAGCTTGGATTTCTCCTTCCCGGGGACGGTCAAAGCACCACTCCAGCCTGGGTAATAACATTTCACTTCTGATATTTTCCAGCCTATTAATCTCCGAGTCATTTAAATAGTCGCCCAAAAGGTGCGGGTAATCAATGTTAATTGGAGTTGAAAGATCAGCGACTTTCTCAGATGAGGTCCTGCCTGGATTATTTGGTGCCAATCAATAGCAGCTCGGCGCTCGCACCTCACCTTTCCTTAACCGCTCATTGATCTCGGGGTGGGGAACCTGCAGGAGACGTGAGCATTGCAGCCCAACTTCAGAGGCATTTGGTGATGCAGGAGCTGCTTCAGAAAGGATCAGATCGATTTTTTTTTTTCTTTTTTCTCCCCCCCCCCCCCCCCCCCCCCCCCCCCAAATTGCAGCTCTTGGTCCTCAGCTCCGTCCTGGGTCCTCTGTCCCCGGATGATGTGGAAATACCCCGGGGTGTCGGGAGTGCTGTTAAAATCGTTTTTAGAGTGTTCTGTGTGAGGGGGTGAATGGGCAGTGGATGAGGGCTGCAGAGTGGGCAGCAGCTCAGCCTTGGGAGCAGAAAAGCATCTTCTGTCCATCTTATCCCTCGCTCTCTCCGGCCTTCCTCCTCCCCTCCATTCCCACCCTCCCCGTACCCCTCCCTTTATCCTCCATCCTATCATTCCTTCTTCCCTCCCTCACTCCCTCTCCGCTGTCCATCTCATCTCCACCTCTCTCCTTCCTCCCTTCCTCTCCCACCTTCCCTCCCATCTGACTCCAGGAGAGCTGAGCCCCCCCAGCAGATGTCCAGGGATTCTCCCTTTAGGATACAAGTCCAGAAAATGGGACAAATCAGGTTTTTCCTTCTCGCTTTCTGGTGAGGAATCGTGCTGGCATCACCCATGCCCGGTACCTGCCCCCCATCCCTGGGTGACACCTGCGTGGCTCAGGAACAGTCTCAGAGACCCAGCTTTGGTGGCTGTGCCCTGGATTTCTGGAGGGGATGGGTGGCCATGGGGCTTGAGGGTGATTTTGCACCACTGGGGGATGTTCAGGCGTCAGGGGACAGTGAGAGGTGCCTGGAGCACTCCCTGGGCACTCCCCGGTGCCAGCGCCTGTCCCCGCAGCCTTGGGGACAAAGGGACTGGGTGTTCCTTCAAAGCAGATGGGGACAGGTTTATTCTGGCAGCTTTGTCACCTGGGCTGCTGCAGCACCAGGGTGGCTCCGTGGTGCTCTGGGGTGTTTGGGGCTGCTGTGGGGAGCAGGGGAGCCCTGTGGGGCCAGAGGGAGGTGGGGGTCTGCCCCAGGCCAATCCCACAGCATCTGTCGCTGAAAACACCGGCGGAATACCCACTGACTTTTGACTTCCTTCTCAACGGCATGTGTCACCCTCGTGCTATTAATTCAGTGAATTCATTTCTTGCACGCTCCTTGCACACTCATTGCACGAATCTTCCACACTCCTTGCAGCGTTCTTGTACCATCCTTGCACATTTCTTTCATGCACATTTCTTGCACGCTTCTGCACTCCTTGCACCATCCTTGCACGCTCCTTCCGCACTTCTCCCATGTCCCTTGCACACTCCTGCAGCCCTGCCGGTGGCTTTGCTCGTGCCCCACACCAGCCCACCCCACGCCCCTGTCAGGCCGTCCTTATGGTGTAAGAGCCCCATCATTCTGCATTAATCTGAGATTCATCATGCCAGCGGGGCGGCGTAATTAATTTATTTGGTATTAATGCGGATGAAATATGTACTGTCCTTGCAGGGGAAAAAAATCAGGAAGCCTATAAGCATTAGTTAAAAGAATCATTAAAATCAAACCTTCCTCGGCTCCATTAGGCCGGTCTCTCACTCTGAGGAAGATAAACCCCCGCCGTGTGAAGTGTCATGCATAATAAGGTTGATCGCTGGTTTGAACTCTGCCCTGTCTCCTGCTCCCCATCCCGGCAAACCCCACCTCGCCGCGGGGCTCAGGCTCTCCCGCTTCTCCTGGCAGGCGTTTCGGGACCAAATGCACGGCGTGCCAACAGGGCATCCCCCCGACCCAGGTGGTCCGCAAGGCGCAGGACTTCGTGTACCACCTGCACTGCTTCGCCTGCATCATCTGCAGCCGGCAGCTGGCCACGGGCGACGAGTTCTACCTGATGGAGGACGGGCGGCTGGTCTGCAAGGAGGACTACGAGACCGCCAAGCAGAACGGTAGGCGCCCGGGCGGGGCGGCGGGGCTGGCCGTGGCTGGTGTCGCTGCGGGCTCTGGGGCAGCTGCTTTTGGGGAGATGTTCCCCAGAGCCGCTGCTGCTCGGGGCTGGTACCGGCTCCTTCGCTTGCAGATGACTCCGAGGCGGGCGCCAAGCGGCCCCGGACCACCATCACGGCCAAGCAGCTGGAAACGCTGAAGAACGCCTACAAAAACTCCCCCAAGCCCGCCCGGCATGTGCGGGAGCAGCTCTCCTCCGAGACCGGCCTTGACATGAGGGTCGTGCAGGTGAGGCCGCGGGCGCCCCTCTCCACCCTGCCCCAAGAGGAGGGCGACGCAGGGGCCCCTCTGGGGAGGCCGGGTTTTAGGGGATGCAGGGGTGACGGGGGTATTGGGGGTGCCTGGAAGCTGGGCTGCGGGGATGGTGAGCTGCATGGATTGCATGGGAGTGGGGGAGCTGGGGGGCAGGAGTGTTGGCATGCGGGTTTGCAGGGGTTTCGAGATGCTGGGTTGCATGGGGGTGTAGGTGTTGGCACCAGGATGTTGGTGTGCCAGGGTGCTGGCATGCTGGGATGGAGGAGTGCCGGGATGGAGGGGTGCCGCGATGGAGGAGTGCCGGGATGGAGGGGTGCTGGGATGGAGGGGTGCTGGGATGGAGGGGTGCTGGGATGGAGGGGTGCCGGGATGGAGGGGTGCCGGGATGGAGGGGTGCCGGGATGGAGGGCTGCTGGGATGGAGGGGTGCTGGGATGGAGGACTGCCGGGATGCTGGAGCACTGGGTTCCATGGGTGCTGGGTTGCAGAGGCAGTGGATTACAGGGGTGCCGCCATGCGGGACCGTCAGGGTGGCGGGGTGCGGTGGTGTCACCGACGTCCCTCCCCATTGCCCGCTCCAGGTGTGGTTCCAGAACCGGCGGGCCAAGGAGAAGCGGCTGAAGAAGGACGCGGGGCGGCATCGCTGGGGGCAGTTCTACAAGAGCGTGAAGCGGAGCCGCGGGGGAGGGAAGCTGGAGAAGGAGAGCTCGGCCGAGGACTGCGGCGTCAGCGACAGCGAGCTCAGCTTCCGCGGTGAGCGCGGCGCCCGAGCGGGGCCGGGGGGCGGCCGGGCTCCCCCCCGCGCTGACCCCCCGCCTCCGCTCTCCCTCCTGTCCCCGGCAGAAGACCAGATCCTCTCCGAGCTCGGCCACAACAACCGGGTGTACGGCTCCGTGGGCGACGTGGCGGGCGGACAGTTGCTGAACGGCGGCTTCTCCGTGGAGGGCACGGGACAGACGTACCAGGACTTGCGGGACGGCAGCCCCTACGGCCTCCCGCAGTCGCCGTCCTCCATCTCGTCGCTGCCGGCGCACCCGCCCTTGCTCAACGGGCTGGACTACGCCATGGACGGCAGCCTGGGGCTGGTGGCCCACGGGGCGCAGGGGGTGAGTCAGACGCTGCGGGCCATGGCCGGGGGGGGCCCCACCTCCGACATCTCCACGGGCAGCAGCGTCGGGTACCCAGACTTTCCCACCAGCCCGGCCTCCTGGCTGGACGACATGGATCACCCCCCTTTCTAAGCGCTGCTCGCCCCCCCCCCGCCCCGGCCCCCGCGCTCCCCCCGGCCCGCAAGCGCAGCGCCCGCCGGCGGCTGAACCTTTCCAGGATTTCCCGTGGGAATTGGCCCTGGAGGGCTGGAGGGAGGGGGGACGGCACCGGCCGTGGCTGGGGCGGCCGAGCCCGGACGGGGGCAGGATGCCTTCGGGTGTAAGCACAAGAGAGGTGGCGGCGCCCGGGACGCGCGGCGAGGAGCCCGGCGGTGCGCTGGGGACCCGGCCGTGGCGCGGCCGGCGGGAGAGAAAGAAGGACAATCAGGGGTGGCGGAGCCCATCCCGGCACCCGCGCCAGCCCCGCACCGCCCCTGCCGAGCACCGCTGCTATTTTCAAGAGTTATTTTTCGATATGGTGTTGAAACGCAGCTCGGCGCTGCCCGGAGCCTCCGCGGAAAGAGAAGTCTATATTGTAGAAGGGTTTATTTTGCCGGGGACACGTCCGTGGCTGCCGCGGGCGGTCTTGCCTGCTCCTGGCCTAGTGATTTATCCCTGGGCACGAGGGAGCATCACTGCTTTGTCCCGTGGCCACGCGAGGGGAAGGAACTAAAAAAAGTTGTTTCCAGCGCGGGCTGTCCGCTGGCCGAGCTGTGCCAGAGCGGGGCCGGGCCGGGGCGCCTGGGGCTGGTACCTGCAGAGCAGCCGCTGGGCCAGTGGGTGGGAGAGGTGGGCGACGTTTGCTCTGAGGGCATTGCAAAAAAAAATTCCTCCCCAATAGGCGAGAGGGAATTTCTCAGCTGCAGAAACACCTGCGTCGTGGGAAGGTGGGAGGTGACTGGGGGGTGTGTGGGAGGCTCCTGGTATGGATCACACTCCTCCTTTGGTGCCGTGGGTCTGATGGTACTAAAGGGTGAGTGCAGGCAGCCAGGAAGGATCCCGGTGGCTTGGGCACATCCCGCAAACCCCAGGGGTCTGCTCCTGGCCCGGCTCACTCAGCACTAGCCCTTGCTCAAAACCCATCTCCCCCAGCACAGCCACACCTCCTACCCTCAGACACTCAGCCCCATGGATCCCGCTCCACACTCTCTGCCCGGGGTGCCCAGCTCTGCCCCAGCCCCACAGGGATGCCCTGGCCATGGGGTCCCTGCCATCCTCTCTGTCTCTGGGGTGATGCTGATGATCCCAGCCTGCCCTTCAGGGAGGCCTGGTGGTGGATCCAGTTAGTCGGCTCCTTCCAGAGTTGTGAAGGCTCCGGGAGCAGAGGGGGGAAAAAAAATTAAAATGAGGGAAAAAAAAAAAAAAGAGAAAAGCCACACGAGAAAGCACATCACTGGTCTGTCCTTGTCCTTCCTTGTCCCCTCCCCGGCTGGGTGCCTTGGTGCTGCAGGAGCTGCATCCATGTGCCTCCCCCTTCCCCAGCCTTGGTGCCAAGCTCCCGGCCTTGCCGGCACTGCTGGGGAGGGGACAGGGGAGAGCTGTGCCTGCTGCTCTCCATCCCCCTTCGACAAGGCCAAATGCCTCCTCCCCTCGCTGTGTAAATTTTGTACAGTTCCAGAAAGTGAGAGTCTTGTTTCCTGGGGGAATAAAAAGAAAAAAAAAAAGAAAGAAACCCAACAATAATAATAATAATAATAATAATAAATTTAAGGATAAAACCTTATTTATTGCCGTGTCTTGGGGAGAAATGATCCCCCCAAATTGCCCCCGGATTTGGGCCCAGGGCATTGCTTTTGTACCCTGCCTCTGGTGTGTTGGCATGAGATGTGTATAGTCACCCCCTCTGCCCGGAGGGAAAGCGATGGCAAATAAACTCGGGATGCTCTTTAGCAGCTGCTGTCTCTGAGATTTTCTTCCTCAGTGGGAGGGCAGTGGCATTGCCTACTCTGGCACCGTTGGCTCTTTGGGCTCAGGATTGCCAGGGCCGTGTCTGGATGCTGGAACCGACCTCCCTGGGTGATGGAACAAGTGACACTGGTCACCGTGCCCTGGGTTTTTTCTGGCACAGAGAGGTTGGGATTGGGAATCTCCACGGCTGCCACATGGCACCCCAAGGTGGCACAGCTGTCCTGCCACCATGCAGCTGTGACAGTGGGTCTCTGGCTGTGCCACCACAGTGCTCGGCGGGCACAGGTGAGGTGGAAGGGCCATGCCAGGCAGGAGAGGTGGGGGGGTCCAAGCCCCTCCATGGGCACTGTGTGTTGGCTTTCTATATTTTAATCATTTTAACATTTAATGCTCCTCAATTAAAGTGATTTCCTGGAGTAGATGCCAAGCTTAGGGCAAATGCACATTAACCACTTTCTGTATCGGTAGTTAAAGGCACCAAGGGATTTAACAGCAATCCGAGGCTGCTGGGGAAAGGTTTGGCTGAATAAAGCAGATTATAAACAATAATATATGTCTTTCTCTCCCCCCCCCCCCCGCCCCCGCTTTCTTTTTCTTTTTTTTTTTTTTTTTTTTTTTGAAAGGCTCCAACCTCACAAACAGACCTAAAGTGCTATAAACATCTCCAGGGCTGAGCGCTCAGGCCCCAAATGTGCTCTCTGAAAGCACCGGCACCGTGGCTGCTGCTTTCCATCCCGGCTTTAACAGAGATTTTTTTATTACCCAGCGTGTCCATCAAGCCAGGCAGTGGCTGTGCATTACAGCCCTGCACAGGGGTGGCCTTGCTTGTCCCCAGCCTTGGTGCCACCGTGTCTCCTGCACAAAGTCAGTGTGACCCCAGTAATGGGGTTGGCATCTTGGCTTTATCTGCATCCAGATGCAAAAGTGCCAGGCTGTGATGAGCCAGCTTGCAGCTGCCCTGGGCAGGGGCAAGGGGAGCAGAAACACTGCTGGGGGGTCTTGCTTAATAGTAATTAATGGAAAATAACCTGCCCAAGCCAATTTGTCCCCACCACAGAGCCTGTGCCGTGTGTGGTGTGGTGGCTGCAGGAGCCAGTGCAGCGACTTCGTCAGCGTCAGCGAACGCTGGCAGGAGCCAGAGACGCTGTGAGGGGCCAAAACCCACGTGTGCCTGCTGCCCAGCCAGTCCTCAGCCAAGGGAATGTTCCCATTTATTTTCCTGAGGCTGGATGTGCTGCAGAACCCGACGGCAAGCAGCTTCCTGTCACAGCCATGGAGATTTCCTCCGCTCCCCCCAGGCTGTAAATCTTGTCTGGGAAGAGAAAAAATCATGGCAATATCCCGCAGGGAAGCCACGGGCTCCTCTTGCCACGCGCTCACGCAGTGCAGCAGCCTCCCTCCCAGTTGGGAGCTATCCCACAGCACAAACCCACCCTTGGCAGCTCCCGTGGGCCCAGTTGGGATGCTGATGAGGAAGCACTAAACCCCATGATCATCCCACATCACTCCAGCGCTAAGGCATGGCCACAAAGGACATTTTTCCCCCGTCTGTGTCCTTGGCCAGCTGAGAAGACCATGAAGTGTCCAAGACAGACCCAGAAGAGTGATAGAGTGGGTGCAGGTTTATCCGTGCTCAGCTCTTACCACACCTCAGCCCTGAAGGACTCATTCCAGGGATGGAGACACAGCAGGAGGCCCTGGAGCTGCTAAGGGAGGTGGGATCTAAAGCCATTCAATTCAGCAAAGTGGTAAAAGTCCTGTCAGCTTGGAGAGGCTGATTAGCAACGTGTTGTGCGAGAACTAGAGGGACAGCCAGACCTGTATGACCCTGCTGTCTTTGCAGGTCTCCCTCACCAGGATAAGCAGAACTTCCCAAGGGTTATGGCTGCACTGAGCTGCCTCCTATTCTTATGGCTTCCAAGTCACTCCCTGCAAAAAAAAACCCCAAACCCAAACAAACACACCGAGGCTCAATCCCAAGACTGTGCTTTTATTTATATTATTTGTTTGGACCCAGGGAAAAAAAAACCCCAACAAACCAAAATTCAACCTGAACGGGAGAGATGAGCATCTCACCTGGCCCCACATCCCCACAGAGGAGCAGACCGGTCAGCCCACGCTGCTCTGGTGAGCCAGCCCATACAGTACTCGTGTTTGATACATTAAAATAATACTTGGGGCCTCCTCCAGGCCCTCTCCCATCTCCCTCCCCCCTCAAATACCGATAAATGTCAGAGTATGCCAAGCTCTGACGCCATCCTGCTCAGGGCATGCGCTTGGCCCTCGTGCTGGAGAGCCCAGCCAGACCCTGTGCTTTAAAAGGTCCCCTGGAACCCCCGAGGTGTTTGGGGAGGGCAGCAGGGAAGGGGGGAAGGGGTGTTATTGCAGAGCATCTCTGTCCCCCCGGGGGGGTCAGGGCTCGCCGCTGCCGTGCTGCTGCAGGGCCGAAGTGATGGCTTTGGAGTCCGTCACCTCCTCGGGCAGGCAGCCCTCCTGGTCCCGCAGCCTGGGGTCGGCTCCCGACTGCAGCAGCAGCTCCACGATGTCCAAAAACTCGCAGGTGGCAGCTGGGGGGAGAAAGGGAAGGGTTAGTGTAGGGATGCTGGCCCGAGGTGGCGGTGAGGGGCGTTTTTGGAGTGGTGGTTGTAGCTGGAGGCAGGAAATGCCAGCTCAGCACCTGGCCCAGCGCAGCAGAGCATTGCTGGGGCAGTGCTCAGATGCAATGTATTGCTTTGGATTTAATAGTGCAAAGGAAGGAGAAAAGACAGAGTGAGAGCAATGCAAAGCCAGAATTTCTGAAGGAGAAAAGACAGAGTGAGAGCAATGCAAAGCCAGAATTTCTGAAGGGGTGCCACTGCTGCAACCAGCACCCGGAGCCTGCAGTGCAGTCAGAGGTGCTGGGAACCCAGGGATCTGCAGGAATACAGAGGGAGCCTGGGCACAGCCTGGCTAAGGCTCTTTCACATCCAGGACTGGTGACTGACCCTGGGAAGGGGCCCCAGAGTGCTACTGCACCCTGAAGTGCCACTGGGAAAGCGTTCCTGCCTGCTTTTGTACCCAGAATTTATAATGCATTCACCATCTCTAATGGATCTAAAAGCCCTCGCCCCTCACCTGTCCCCTGAATCTCTCAGGGAGCAGACAGCACATCCCAGGCACAACATCTTCAGCACTGCCCCGCTCCTGACTTCCTCCCATCACTTCTCTTTGCACAAAATCCAGGTGGTTTATAGCTGCTGGACACCACTTCCTTGAGCACCAGCTCCAGGCCCATGGCCTGGGATAGCTGTAAATGGAACATATTTTACTCCTAACACCTCTACTAGCAACTGTTTTTTCATCCCTCATTTTCTCTGCCAAAATAAGAGCGAAGTCTGACCTGAGCTCTTCTCTGTCCTAGGATGTCTTACCTAAGGATGGTAAAAAAAGAGAAAAGAACCAGGAAAATCAGGAAAATTCTTAACACTGAAGAGCTGGACTTGGCTGACATCGGCAGAAATCCCAGACCCTGGATTTTCCCTTCAGATTCTAGTGAAGCCAAAACCTGCCTTACAAGGCCACGAAGCTGGCAGCTTCCTCTTGCACTGGTAGCAATTGGTTTTAATCATATTTTGGGTGTTTTTATAAAGCAACCGACTGACTCCTTTAGTAATTAGAGTGTCTTTTGCATTACTCTGCAGTCTTCCACTGATCCAAAAGGACAAGCAGTAATGTCTCATTAAAATAAATTCAACGTGTGATTGGAGTTTATTTTGAAAAGATAAAAGAGGGGTCAAAAAGGGGAAACAGGTTGGTGAGGAAGCAGGTGGGGGTGTGGCTGAGGTTGAGCTGAATGGGGGGACATGGCTCTGCAGAAAATAGACTTCCAGAGGTTCCAAGGCAGGTATGGTGGCAGCTCCTGGGGATGGGGCAGCTGGTCCCCACAGGGAAAGGTGGCTCACTCGTCCTTGAGCAGGCTGGGGACATCCCTGGGGACGAGCACAGCTGCTGGATTTATCACACCCTGGGACCCTCGATTTGTCAAGGGCCAGAGAGGCAGCCCTGACACTGGCACGGGCGATGATGAATTTCCATTCAGCGCAGTTCGCCTCCCGACTCCATTAATCCTCAGGGTTCAGATGATGAATTTTTTTTTATTATTTATTTTCCCTCCAGCGTCCCCTCCCACCGCCCTGCCACGGCGCAGACAGAGCCGAACAGATGGTGCTTTGCAGGGAAGCCGGAGAGCCCAGGAGGATACGGAGCCTGCCCACTCCACGTGGCCACCACCGCTCGGAGAAGGCTTTGATTTCCTCTGGGAGAGGCAGCAGCAATGACTCCAGTATTCTCGCTGGGTGAGTGGGTGGGTGGATGGATGGAGAGGAGCCGAGGAGAAGGGGCTGCTCAGCAGGGACACCGTGCACACAGCCACGGGCTCTGGTCCCGCCGGGCCGTGCTGCGCTGGCCTCCACTTAACCCCCGATTAACGCCGGGGTCAGCGCCGATCGGAAGGAGCCGGGATTTATAACCCCCAGCAGGATGCGGTTTGACACCGGCTGTAATCAGGAGAGCTGTCACCACAAGGACAGCTGTCAGGCCACGCCGGCTCATAAAAAGGGATGCAGACACCCTAAAAGCAGAGGCTGCCTTGCTGATGGGATTTAACCCTTCCCTGAACTCTGTGAACAGCCTCCAACAAAAGGGAAGGCCTTGTGAAGGCACTGCTCTGCTCAGGGATGGTGTCCATGGGAGCTCTCCTGCCCCTCCACTGCAATTAACAACTGGGTTGTGAAGTGCTGACTGAAGTGGGACTGGGAGGTGACACTGAGTTCCAGTTTCAGGCCAACAGCCACTTGAATCAAACCCAGTCGCCCCTTTAGGGAACTGTTTCCAAGCTCAGGGTGATCTATGGCCAGACCAGCAAGAAAGGGAATGAGGATGTCTTGGGGGCAGTGATGGCCACCAGGAACAGCAGGCACCCTTGGGAACACCAGGCCGGTGTGCCAGCGACCCAGAGAGGCCTCCCAAAGATGATATACAGGGAGGAGAGAGGGGATAATACTCAAGGGGAAGAAAAAAATTTCAACACTTAACAAACATTTGGGAAGAAAATCCTAGGAAATTGTTACTGAGACACCTCAGCTGGAAGGGTGGACCAGAGAAACCATTCCTGAAATAATGTTCATTATAATCAGTTATGTTTGCTTGTGTTGAACAAACTGCATCAGTCCCCAGCCAGAGGGATCCACTTGTATGGAATTTAAACTCAGGTGATGCATCCACTCTTTCCTTTCACACACTGGGCTTGCATGAAGCAAGTGCTCTTGGATAACTTACATGTGTGCTATGCTTTTTCACAACCCATTACAATCTATTGTGCACCCCTCTGTCCTGGACTTGGGAAAGAATCTTCCCAGGAGAAAGAGAGCCTAAATTGTGGAATGGCTTAGGAAGAGAAAGAGGCAATGTGGCATTTTAAGTGCTGTCCATCTGCGGACAATGCTGTGCTAAGCAACAGATTCACCATTCCAGTCACACTGACGGGAATCTGAAAAATTGAGTATCCTACAGGAAAGATCCCACAGAGGGAAATCACATATTATTGGAACTACAGTCTCAGTCCAGGGGCCCTGGAATCTGGGAGCTTAGCTCCAGATCCAAATGCTGTGCTTTGGACTGATGTCTGCAAAGCAATTTTGCTATCCTGCTAATGTCCTTGTGGAGAGATCAAGAAGAGAGAGAAAGACACAAACACTTCAGAATGACAAGTATGCTCTTAATTACAGTGACAGGCATCAAGAGAGAGTACAAGATAATAACTGGCTATGTCTTAATTTTGGGAAAAAGATTATGATCCAGATTAAATTGATACTTTTTTCCTATTCCCTGCACATCAGCACCACATGCGTCACTCCAGTCTCTACTTTCTCATTTGGAGATAGAACAATCTTTCAATTAAATCATGTATCTAATTAGCCTGTAAGGCTAATTGTAGCAGGGACACCAACTGTGACTTGCTTCTACTGATTTTGGTAGTAGAGAAGCTGCTGCTCTCTCAGCTGTGATCAAACAGTTTTGTCACCAGGACACATGGAGGTGGAGGCCACCTTGTTTGTCCCCTTCCCCTGACCTGTGTGACCTGTTAAAACTGGCACAGACCCTCCCTTGAAGGCCAAGGGATTTGGCATCCCCTAACCAGAGCCACTCCTGGGTGTGCAGGTGGCACACCAACATCCTGGAGACACAGAGGTGTACAGGGAAACTCTGCATCATTAACTGCGGGGGACATTAGCAGAGGAGAATGAAGGGAGGGCACCAATCTTCTCCCAAGGCTCCTACCCCTACCACACTGGGATTTGCTAGTGGAGTTAGCCACTGGTTAATGAAATCCAGCTTCCTTGCTCATTTTTCTCCTGAAATTTGCTTTCTGTGTATAGAGCTGCAAATCCATGCTGCTAAGAAGGAACAGC
The DNA here is from genome assembly GCF_009819655.1 of Sylvia atricapilla. Classification (NCBI taxonomy): domain Eukaryota; kingdom Metazoa; phylum Chordata; class Aves; order Passeriformes; family Sylviidae; genus Sylvia; species Sylvia atricapilla. The sequence continues at coordinate 9,202,856 of NC_089148.1, forward strand.
CAAGCTTAAAGGCAGCTTACCATAATGGAGTGCAGTCTGGCCTTCCCCATCCTGAAAAAGAGACAGAGTTTATTTCAGAGGTATAGGTAACATTGTAGTAATACAAATAAATCCCAGTTTTAAATATATAAGCTGAATCAGAGTAATGTTTTAATTGACTAGACAAACAGCCAGGACACCCAGGTACCTGCCAGCTGGGATTTGAATCATCATCCACCATCACTCCCTATTGATGGATAATCAATAGCTATCCACCCATAAGAGTGCGTGGATCACGTCATGACGTGAGTATAATTCAGTTCACACCGTTATCACTTCCAGCCCATAAAAATGAAGGATTTCAGTCCTGTGGCCTCACTCTGGGTGTCTCACTACTCCTGATGCTTTAGTGCAAGATGCTGCAGTGCAAACCCAACTACTTGAGAGAAGGGTAAAGCACTGGAACACTCACACAGGTCAGTGCACTGCACTTTTCAGTGCAAAGGAACACCCAGAGGAAAAACACCGAGTTCTTTCCACCTGAATAAATCTTAGGTTCCTACCTTCAGAATTTAGGTCTACCTCAATACCCAGGTTAAGTTTTGTCAAGTCAGGAAAGGGCACAGTGCTCAGGGATGAGAGCAAGTTGCCAAACTCATCCTTGTGAAACACCTGCAGCACAAGGGCAAAGCAAACTGCGTGATTTGTAGGTGTTGGCACACAGCTCCGTGTTCCAGCTAACGTTTCAGCCACGGCATCAGCTGCAACGCTTTGGGAAGTCTGTCCCCTTCTCAGACTCCTGTGTCTCCTCCCCAGGGCTCTGCCACAGTTGATGCTTCACACCCAGCACTGCAAACCCAGGCACCTCACCCTGACACAGCCTCATCCTGCCAGCAGAACAGGTGAAATAACAGAAGGAAAGAATTACTGGACCCTTTGCTTTCACTGCCCCAACCAGGATTAGCCTCTAATTCAGTTCTTTGCCTCCTTAATTTATTTGCATCTGTCTATGGAGACTTAAGTTTTTAATTACCATCATCTTTGGGATTAAGGTGCAAATTCTAGTTTGCTGTAGATTCTCGAACAAGTGAAAGAGAAAAGAACAGAAAAACAGGTAGAAATTCCACTCATAGCTGCAAGTGTTCTGGTTTCCCAGCGTGTTATTCTGCTTGATATTAAGCCTGTTGAGCTGAGGAATTAGGAATGACCTGTGTTTTGGGGGGGAGACACCATGCTTTGCTCTGGGACACTGCACCAACATGACAACCATGTCAGCAACGGGGATAAAAAGCCAGATGTACCAGGCATTTGCTGCCTTTCCACATGCCACTACGTCCCATTCATGTCACTCCCAGCAGTGTTTGAAGATGCTTCACTTCAGGAGCCTAGTTCTGCCCAAACTGTGGGGACCATAATGCAAATGAGTGTCATTAGGTAGTACCACAAACCAAAGAACTGAGAGACTCACAGACAGCATCCATTGATTATTCCACACTAATAAGGTAACCAATGTGAGCCAGTGCCCCTGGGCTCTCCTTAAGCACATGCCTGCTCAGAGGAGTGACAGGGCCAGCACTGACTTCAGCAAAATACAGAGCAGGACTGAGGAAGGAGAGGTGGGAGTGCTCCCAATGAGTTATTGGAAAGAAAGGCTGTAAAATGTGTGGGCTGGGGGATGGGAATCCAGCTTCCCTCTGCATCTCCACCTCCAAGACTGCAGCCAACAAAACCCACAGGTGAATGGGACTGGAGCTGTGCAGCAGGAATCCTTTCCCACAGGAATGCTTTGTTGCAGAACTCCCTATTAAAACACAGAGGACTGCTCCAGGAATCCTACAGACATTTGTTCCTCTTCCAAAAGCCTGCAGAAAGCACTGCTGTTTCAGCAGCTGGCTGGGGATAACAAGGTTTTTTATTTCTCTTAGATGTACTTCCTGGCATCTGCTGGGCTAAGGAGGGAGTGCAGGTCCCGGCATAGGAAATGCGTCTCTTTAATCCCAGTGTGGTTTTTAAAAAGAACTATTAATCCAATGTTATGCAAACATGGTTTGCACTTTATTTACGCTGCGGATTTTCCCCCTGCTTTGAGCCTGCCCAATGGCCAAATGCTATTTGTTACACTTCTCAGATGCCGTGCTGTTTGCTTCTATTTCCTCTGTGACAAATTTTAATCCAGGTAAATGGAAAAAGCTCTAGTGTGGTCACTCACTAAAGGCCTTGAAAGCCCTCGGGAAGCTGCTGATCTCAATCCCTCTTTGATTTGGCTTTTTGGAGCACCATAGCTAATTGCAGCCTGATGTACCCTGCTGCTTCAGGTACGGCAACGCTGAGCCTTCGGAGCAAAATGGTCACACCTGGAGACTAATCAAAGATGGGCTGTGAAAGTCAGGATTACAGCTCCCTTTGTGGGAATTGTGTGAAACAAATATTGTCTGCCAGGCACTGGAAGTGTCTGTTTTGCAATCAAACACAATGTGCAGAAGATGAGTGAAGATGAATTGTAGCTGGCCTTGATGCAAGGTGTATTTCCTGATGTGCAACAGAAAGCAGTGGCTTCTTGTGCATCTTAAGGTCCTTCTCGGAGATGTGTCTATGTTGGGATGGATGATCACAAACAATGAATGGGCAGGTACATGCCTCTGTCCTCACCCCATCAGCATCAGCCAGGGACAGGGCATCTGGAGCTCATCCTCCACAGCTGGGAGGAACACAGAGATACATGATCAGAGATCAGATGGATCCTCTCAGCAGATGGACGAAAGAGAAGGTGCTGAGTAAGGAAGCTGATGTTGGTGAGTGGGGAAGAGGAGACAGGCAGCTCTGGGCCAACACTGAGACAGGATACCTCCAAGAAAGTGCCTTTTCATGCCTCTGTATCAGCTGGGAAAATGTCACTGTCACAGATTAAAAAGGAGGAAACCTGCTCTGATTTGGTGAACTTCAGCACAAAAGAGGGGAAAAGCCATGCTCAAAATAGCAATACACTTTCTGTAAAGGCTTGCAAGGCACTGGTAGGCCCTTGTCCCAGAGCTCTTTTAGCAATTCTCCATCTGTAAAAAGGAGGAGCTTGTGGAAATGGCAGAACCAACACGGACAGACAGAAAGTGACCAGGAAGGAAAGAAAGACCATGACACACTCAAATGTAGCAGTGCTCACGTTATTGACCAACAACAGACCTGATTCCAAGATTTCCTCCTTATGCCATGTGCCATCCCTGCTGGCTTCTACAGCCTCCTGGCACATCTGACCATGTCAGGGTGACAGCTGAGCTGCGTGGCCTTCCTGGGAGATGAAAACCCAAATGTCCATGTCTACCGAACCCATCAAAACAAAGATGCTACAAAATCACTGCTACTTCCTACATGCATGGTCTGTGACAGATGTCACTCAATGAAAATCCAACTACCAGTGGATAACTTATTGGATAACAGGATTTTGTTCTGCTCCTGAGAAATTTAAGCAAGAGAAATGGGAAAAGATGGACCGAGCGCAGATGGACCAACTGTCTTATCTGCTAAGTGGTTCTATGGCTGCTGCACGTCAATTCTGCCTTATAAGTGATAGGATTATATTGGTGTTGCCATCCCAAGTTCATTCCTTGGGAATTCCTGTTCCCTGCTTAACCTAACACAAGTTGTGGACTGAAGGGCAGAGACCAGGAAATGGCTTGGCTAAACCTGCTGAGACGCTGTGCACTCTGTAAAGCATGATTGCTGCTGCTTTGCCATTTCAAGTAGACTTTGACTGCCCAGTGTCTGACAGTGGTTTCATGGGGCAGTTTTAAAACTAGTGCTGTATAAACACTGATCGGTCAGAGCTGCTTCATTCACTCTCCAGGCTGTGTGCAGTGGGTGGGTGGCCTGGAGGCAGACACTACCTCTTCCCCCATCTCACCAGTTTTTTTTAGCACCGGTGAAGAAAGAGGAAAAACAAATCCATGCTGGTTACCTGGGTGAGCTTTGGTCCAGCCTGACCCCATATCAGTGATGAAGCTGGGGCTGGACCCTCCTCACCAGCACAAGGGTCTGTAGGGCCCTTGAGTGCTGCTCCACCTCGATGCCTTCAATCACCTCCCCAAGCACAGACACCTAAGTGTGAAAAGCACAGCAGGAAACCTCTACACTAACCCTACCCTTTAGAGGGGTGGCACATGTGCTCTTTATTTTACGAGCACAATTTTTATTTTTTCCCCCATATCATCTCTTCTTTCTGCTCATTTGTGGCACCTTTTAAGGTGCAAGGCTCGTTTTCATTGACAAACTCCGAATGCTGGCAGGGATCGCAGGAGATAAGAACGATGAGGTGATAACAGTGTTTAACAGCACTGGGTCCTGGGCAGCACGATGGGCCAGAGGGAAGATAAATATTTACACTACATCTTTAGAAGGTGAGTGAATAAAAAGGGCCAGAATAATACAGACTCTGAACAAGCACCGGTGCTTAGGAGCTGTAATATAAATCTCTGCAGCTTCACGACACACACTCACTCAAGCCAGGGAGATGAAAAATAGCAAGAAAATACTTCCCTCCACTTTTAAAAAGGTTTTTATTTCTCATTTATTTCTACTTTAGACTTCAACTTCCCAACAATTTACTTTAACCTCCTCATCATCTTATTCTCTCTCTGAAATTTTCTCTCCAAGAAGACTGAGAGTAAGGCCCAACACACCAGAATTTACATGATAATATCCACCAATACCAAAAATAGGCACTGGGGGCTAATATAACCAGTCTGAACTCCACCAGATGATTCAGCAGGAGACACCTCCATGTGCATCCTTGGTCCCAACTCCGAGGCAGCTCAGGCACTCCCCAAAGACCAACACCATGGGACAAAGGATACAGTGCAACCTCTGCTAGAAGCAAAACCAAAAAGCAAGCACTGGTCATAAACAGCTGTTTTTTAGCGGTTACAAATAACCCAGGCTGACAAGTATAGGCCATCCTCTTAAGTTAGGTTCCTCCATTAACTCTCCCACCTCCCCTGTGTGTGTGCAGGTTTGGCAGGGATCGCTTTCTCTCTGAGCTGCCTCTCTCCAAGAGCTCTCAGCTCTCTCCTCTGCCCACTTCCTCCCATTCTGCCCATTTCCTGCTCCATGCCAGGCAGATATCCCCGAGGATGGAAGGTGCTAGACAGATTTTTATCATCACCTTTTGGGCCCTTCTCCAGAGCCTACTGCCAGGCTATCATTTGGCTTATCTTCTAAGTGCCTCACAGATAAATTAGATCTGCATAGAGAAGCAATTATTACATTTCTAATGGCATGAACCCTTACAGCACAATCTGCTACTGAAAGGCAAAGAAAATTCTATTAGCTTTTGTTTGATTCAAAATTATGATCAAGGAAAGAGGGATGTTGAAGCCCTTGAAAGCCAAGCCTCTGAGCTGGGGATTTTTCTGTCTGGGGATCTCCCTGTTTGTATTCACTGCTGGAGTTCATACTCGTGGTTCATTTAGGAGCACTAATTTTGAGAAGCCTCTGCTCACAAAGCTGCTGCTAAAAGCAGATCTAAGAAAGCTCAGAGAGAAGAGGATGCTCAGGCACCACCACTGGCTCCCTCCTGAAGCCTGCATCTACTAATGCTCCCAAAGGCCCTCAGCCCGAGGAGTTCAGTGTGCCAGGGTTACACTAATCCCTCATCGCCCTAGTTTCTAACTGGTGCTGTACCTAAATTTCCAAGTGCAATTTCAGTGGGATTTATCACATCTACTATGATCAGCATGTAGTGCTGCTGGCACAGATACAGGCTCTCAATATCCCACCGCAGACACGGCTGTCATTAATTGCAGAACAAACTGATTTCTGAACCTACGCAGCAGCTCATGCAGCAACACCGGAACTCTCGGGGATGTTTTGCTGTTGAGTATTTTCAAGCCATTTTGTAGCCGGCACTCTGTGCCCAGCTGTGTATTTGGATATATTTATAGGTTATCCAAATAATATTTGCTACTGCCTGTTACTTTCAGCATCAGGCATCTTGCTGCTCATCAAACAAGTGCATTGGTGCAATAGAAAAGCTGCCAGGAAGCTGCGGGGATCAAAAATGTGTTTGGAGAAGTCAATGCCTAAAGCTGTAACAAGTGTCACGGCACTGTGGCTGAGCCAGCCCACGACAATCCTTGCAAATGCCATCCCAAGCTATGGACAGGATGATATTCCAAAGGACAGGATGCTAAAACCTCTCTTCTCAGGATGCTTCCCTGCCCCCTCCCTGCATAAAAGTTAGTGCTCCTCTACTGCTTTATCACTTTAGCATGGCTGAGGCAGATACCTGCTTATTTAAGGGGCAGGATAAATGGGCTGAGACAGCTTTCCCATCCCCAATTCACTAGGGAACGCTTGGAAATTCCACCTGACACCGGGACCGCTCTGTGCTCTTAAACAATCTCCCGTCTGATCCGATTGTTCCCCAGTGGGGAGGCAGGCTGCAGCTAGCTCAAGAGTCATTGATTGGATTAACAGCCTAATTCCCAACAGATGAATAGAATACTGATGTCTTGTCAGCCCACATCATAGAAGGAAAACACAATCTGCTTCTACAGCCCTGAAATTTAACCCTTTGCTTCCCTGCCCACCCCCCTCCCCGGGGCTGGATGCAGGGTCCAGCACTTTCAGCTGGAGATCCTACCTATTTGAATGAGAAAAGATTTATTAACCTTCAGGACTTTTTGCCTAATCGTCAACATGCCATGGGATCACATAGTATTTTCTATAAAAAACCCTCTTTTTCACCCTTTCCACACAGAAGAGATTCATACCAAGGACCTTTATTATTTTTTCTTCTTTTCCCACCTGGCAATACAGGGAATGCTGTATGCTTCACAGTAAGCTGCTGAAAATTCATCAGCTTAGTGATACTGATCCTGAAATATACAGATATTGAACGTTTTCCCAGTCTTATCATTTGATCAGGGGGATGGATCTGCCTGGAAAGGAACACCCAGCTTGTGCTGCAGGAGAGGCATCCCTGCAATGCCCTCTCCCTCCAGCAGCTCTTGGCAAGCCGTGGGGCAGGGGGATGAAGCTGGGCACATCATTTGCTCTTGGAGAGCTCCCGTTCTCCACCTCCTAATGGAGACACTAATGTCTTCTTACCTCATAGAAAGACTGTGATAAGAAATTAATTGCTACTGGTCAAATGTTCACTACCACAGAAGCAGGACTGTGTGCATATTAAAGAGATTCTCCAAGAACAAAATTTATTTATGGACTCCTTGGCACTGTCTGCATTTATTTCTGTGTTCAGGAGACAAGAATAAATAAAAATCATCTGATTTTAAGGAATTCATTCAAAATTACTCTTTTTTTCTCAGATCACTGAGGTCCATAATGCCATGGGGTTTTTTTGCTTCCAACACTCACTTTTTATGCTTGCATTTAGAAAACAGGCAGATATGTGAGGATGTTACTGTGAGGGTGGTGAGGTCCTGGCACAGCTTTCCCAGAGAAGCTGTGGCTGTCCCATCCCTGGAAGTGTCCAAAGCTGGGCTGGATGGGGCTCTGAGCAACCTGGTCTAGTGGGAGGTATCCTTGCCCATAGCTGGGGGTTGGATCTGTATGGTCTTTAAGGCCCCTTCCAACCCAAACCATTCTAAGATTCTATATACTTTTGAAGATTGCAAACTTCATCACCCAAGATAAGTGAGATTGTGCTGTGAAGCAGAAATAAGGTATTTTCAGTTTTATTTGGGTTTTAAAGCCCCTATGCAGACTGGAAACACTCTCTCCATCACTCCTCAACTCTAACAAACTAGTTAGCCCAGCACTAACATGAATAATAGGAGAGAAAGCACAAAATGATGAAGTGCACACCCTTCTTTCTCCCTTCTACGACCAATACCTGCTAGTCATGACAGTTCTCTAGACTACAGGGTCTCATAACATTATTATGCATATAATAAACTTGGTAGGAGACTGAATGAAAGAAACAGTCCTTCCCTCTTCTGGCTTCCAGTACATCAGCCTTACAGATAGTCTTGTCTTCAGAGAGACAGGGGGTCTCCATGCTCACATCATAGGCAGTGGAGAGGCACTAATGACAGAGCTGCCCTAACCAAAATAATTAGCCAGAGATGCCTCATTGACTCAAACAATTCAATTAGCGCCCTATTAGTATTTTAAAGTGATTCAAATTATTAGCTCTTTTTACAATTTGAGATCATAATGCTTAATTTTCATTCCAAATGTGAATTGTTCCAGAATGGCAATTAAAAAAAAACAATCCAAGGAGCCCTGTCCAGCCCAGCCCCTGTCCTGCAATATGAGTGCGTTGTATATTCACAAATCCAGGTTAAGGATGGGGACTGGGCCAGTTGTGCCCTGGAACTAGCAGACTGCAGGTTTTATAAATACATACAGAAATAATTAAAATCTAAGGGGTTTAGAAGGGTTAATCTCCTTTAAATAATCTCTGCCACAAAGCCTGTAAAGTCACTGCTGGCACGATGCCCACATGGGACCGGCTGTCGGATATCAGGACAGCACGTGTGGATGGGAGCAGGGAGATTAGGAGGCAGCCCATCAATGCTGCTGCCCCTCAGATGGCTGCCCTGGGCACTGCCCAGGGGCTGGAAACACCAGAGCAGAGCTGGATGTTGGATCCAGCAAGTCAACATGCCACTTGCTCTACCTGATTAAAAGAGAGAGAAGGAAGTTTGACTAGGTTGCTAAATTTAGCAGGCTGGATGGGAGACAGCCAAGAGCGTTGCTGCCACTGCTTGGTTCACCTCAGCTCTTGCTGATTGCAAGACAAATGCTGGCTGATATTTATTTAAAGGGATTCAGGGCTTGGAAGTAACCCCTTCTCTTCTTGAACCTAAAGCTCTGCATGACAGAAGAGATGTTGCAGTTATAATTGTCAGTCAACTACAAAGGCTCAGAGTTGCCACTCTGCTTTCCACATGTCCTCTTTGTAGAAACTGTCATTTAAAGCCAACAACTGAGTGACCATGAGAGAGAAAGAAATCCAGAAGAAAGCAGAGAAACCACTCCTGTGTGGGCTAAAGCATTACCTGTCCAAACCCTTTGATTTGGGCAAAGGCAGGCTCAGCTGGAATGCCCAGGAATGCCATGGCAGAGCTGGAGCAGTGTCAGAGAGGTTGGTTGCAACAACAGGCATGGTTGCAATAAAAACCAAGTCACAATGTGTTGCCAGAGGAACAGAGGTGCTAACAGCCCAGGGAGCTCTTTCTCCTCCAAGTCAGTGAGGGTAAAGCCTTTGGAAACTCTTTTGGGCCCATAAACCTTCCTCGGCTTGGTGTGCAAAATCAGCACTTTCCGCATTAAGACATTCTGAAGCATCCTCTGAAGTCATTAGATGAGATCTGGATTTTATTAAGCCAAGCTTGAGAAAGCTTGGGCTAACAGGGAAGCTGAGTTCCAGTGACACACAGCATGAAAGGCACAGTTTTTTCTTTTCTCCTTTGGTGCCAGGAACCTTGCTCAGACATCTCAAAGCACCTGAGGATAGTGCTGTGCCCTGCAGCCTCCAGCCAGCCTTTCCTTTCCAAGCACGCCTGTTTCTTAAGGATGATGACTCCTCTTTGTGGCTAATCTGGAATTAGAGAGGACGTTTGCACACTCACAGTTGTCTGCCAGGGGGGGAAGGCATCAGAGCCTGGATCCTGCCCTGAAGTGGACCATTGCCAGGGAGAAGCCAACTGCATGTGTTGACTTAAGAAGCTCCCATCTCATCACCTCAAAGGGTTGCTGTTTTTGTGACATCCAGCAGCCTTTTAGCAGCCTCTGTGAATTGTATTAGTGGCTGATTTACCATTTGTTATTTTATAAGGCATGAAGCTGCTCTTTCATTTGCTCATACACCACCAAGTACAACTACATGTCAGACTCTGAACACCCAGTCTGTGATCACTGGGGCTATTTCCTGATGGAAGAAAGGAGGAATAAATAGTGAGGGAAAAGGTTTATTGGTACTGCTTATTCACAGACAGTCAGGTTTCCAAACAGCTATTAATGAAGTGTTACTACTAAAGAAGGAAAAAGGGAAAATGTCTGGAGAAAACTGCCTCAGGACATCAAACTGTATCAGTAACTGGGATTTCTCGATGGAGCCACAGTGCTATTAAAATACAGCTGAACTAAGTACTTGCAGTTTGGTCTGTCATTAGGTATTTAGTGAGATGCAAAATTGATCTTCACTTTAAAGGGCTCTTTCAAAGTCTAGAGGCAGCACTTGCTCTCTCCTTGTGCTGTATAATAGAGGTGCTCCTAATGAAATTCAGCAGGAGCTGGAGGCAACCAGGGAAAACCGCAGCCAACTTTATAACAGACAGATTTATGTTCAGGGGTGTCCTGCTCTTCGAATGAGTTATTCTGCACAGGGCGGGGATAACAGGTTCTCCATTCATGGGTTGTACAAGCGTGGCAGAAGGTCAAGTTCCCTGGTGGTGCTCGGTCTGAGGCTGCCGTCACATCTGGGGCTGGGCTGAGCAGCTCCATCCCATTTCCTACTAAAGCAGCCCAGGGAGCCTGCTGGGAGCAGCTGGGCCTAGAGCTGGGCCCAGCCCACTGGAGCAGATGGCAGGTGCTGGTGGTGGCAGCCGACGTGGGGCAGTGCTGAACCAGTGACCTGGAGGTGAAAGGCTCCATATCTCCCATTATCAATCCCCTGAGCCCCCTCCCAAGTAAGTGTTGATACATTAATCTTTCTGACTGATGGAAACAAACTGCAAATGTAACATTCCGCAGGGGAATCTTTATTTATATTGAGCCCAAATCATGCTTAAAAACATGAAGTTAAGGGCAGGCTTAGGTTTCAGCCTTCCATCAGAAACATTCCCAGTTAATGCCACTCTTTTTCCAAGGACCAAATTTAAAGAGTGTGTCATCACACATTAGCCTGAGCACAGCCCCAGTGTGGATGGCTGCAGTAAATAATAAACTGGTGTTCGTGTCTCCTGGTGTGCATACTGTCCTCCTAAATAGTTTAATAACAAAGAAATATATTTCCAAGCACTGCTGGAGTACCTCGACAAAGAATGTGGTGTAGGATAAATACCTCCACATCAGGACACTTTTCAAAGCCATCAGGCAGAGGGGTCAGTCTGTTGTGGGTTTTTTTAAAACTGCACAAGCTAATGCTTTAAGAGTGTCTTGATGGAATCAGGGAAATTGGATTGTCCCCCCATTTGCTGGCCTAAAACAAGCCTTTTTTTATTTATCCCATTAGAGGAACACAAGAGAAACCTTTTAAATGTCACTAAAATTTTCCCTGCATTGCAAAACCCAGTGAAAAGGGTTTTAATTTTCCCTGAGACCTCTTAAGTAATGCAGTATGTCAAGATTTAATACCTTGTGTGTAGAGGATTGTCTGTATCCTGTGCTGTTTCACCAGGGTGACTCCATAGGGTCGGTCCTGGTCACTGGATTTGGTCCCTGTCAGCACTGAGCTGCTCAAACAGCCCACACCACTTCAGATCAGGTCTGCTGAACAAATAGGCAAGTGAAAATGAGATGAGATGCAGCTTTCCCTGGACCAGTCTGGGACTACCAAAAATTCAGCAGTGTTGCTCACTCTCCAGTGAATTTGTTCTGTGGGCTGGGAGCCTCAGGTTTTGGGAAAGCCTGTCATTTTTAGGCTTTATTCACTTATTTATAGGAGAACCAGGGAGGATTGTCAAGAGGCACTTTGGTACATATGGCTCCACATTCCCCTGGGATATTTAATAAGACAAAAAGGGCAATATCACAAGCAGAGCCCAGGACTGCAAACTGGCAGTGCACAACACACTAAAGCACACTGGCTAAAGATGGCAACAAGACCATAAAGCCTTTGAAGGCTGGGCTGGTGCCCACTCCAACCTTGCTGTCCCAAGGGCTGAGGGCATTATTACCAAAACAGCTTCTCAGGGCCCCTTGGAGCCTGCCAGGCCCACTTGTCAGCCAGCCTGGGAGATATGGGTGATCTGACCTCCCAAAGTAACCCCAACTAGGAACATTTGCTACTAAAATACAGCTAAAATATTTTGCTCCTGTAGCATATGAGAGTTCTCTATCCATGCTTCTTTTTGCAGACATTGAACGTGTCATGCCACAGTGGAAGAGGACCTGGGATGTCAAATCATTTTGGACTGAGTGTGTATCTCAGCCCAAGCCTGGTTTTGGAGAGAAAAGAGGAATTGGAGAATGTGTACCCCAAGCTGGGGTATGTGTGCCTCCAGTCTCTTGTCCCTGAATTCACACAGGTGCACTGAGAGCTGGGAAAGATGAAGAAGAGGAGGCACATCCCAGCCTCTCAAACAGTCCCAATAAAACCCAGCCCTGAGACCAAGACATTGCCTACTGATCTTCCTTGTAGGGCTGCATAATCTATTTTACAAAATGTCAAAATCCAGCATGAAAATTGGAAAAAGGAGGTAGGGGAAAAAAAGAAAAAAAAAGAAAAAAATAAAAAGAAGAAAAAAACCCCCCAGACTGGCTGGTTATTGGACCAGGGGCTGTGTTAAAAGGATCAGGAGGTGGTGGGCCAAGCGGTGTGGGGGAGGGAATGGGATAAAGTAGTGGGTCTAATCAAATCAGTTTAAAAAGCTGCAGCCTCTCCGAGTTAACCTTGCCAATCAGGGAGCCAGCGGGAGCATGTCTGCGCACATTAAAGCGGGAGCGCGTCCTTGAACCCGCGGCGTGCTCCGTCCTCCCCGGGCACCCCACACCCCCCAGCACAAAAGCCCAGGATTAGGCTCCTTCCCTTCCTCAGCCTCGCTCTAGTGGAAGTCAGCAAGGCAAAAGCAGCTCGGATGCTTCTCTGTCATTAGAGGTGAGCCCACAGGATTAAGCTGGCAAGAGTTGGAGAAATGTTAAAAAACAAACAAACCAAAACCAGCAGGGAACAAAAGGAGAAGCCTTCCCCTTGACAAATGCTGTTGCACTGAGCTGGCAGCTGAGAGAGGCATTACTAGCCTTTGCTAATGACTAAGGGCACTGAAGTCACTTTAAAATAAATATTCACTAGGAATTACACGGGTAATCTAAAGGGATTATCCTGCTGCCTTAACAGGTCCATAACCTAAACATTAAATGGTCTACACAAGAGTTTGCATTAATTTTGACCCAAATCAACCCTTCTGCTAAAAGCTTTGGAAAGACAGATTCAATTTTGGAAACCACGTGTCTGCTCTGAGTTAGTGTTCTTAGAAATTCCTCCAGATCCTGTTTTCTGAAGGAAAAATAGGGCTGAGCTCTTGGAAGCCAGGAGCCTGCCAGCAGCCAGGGAAAATATTTAGCAGAAACACACACTCAGAACATGAAGCAGCAAGCACAAATCCCATCTGCCACATTATACAGTCCCTGTGGTAAAAGTATTTGTCTTCCCTGCCGAGACAGGGAATTCCCAGCACTGGGGAGAACGAGCTCTGCTAAAGAGAATGGGACAAACCCCATGCCTCAGTTTCCCCACCTGTAAAATGCCATTCCAGCTGGGGCACTTGTCCCTGTGCCTCAGACTCCTGGAGGGCAATTTCAGCTGGATCAGGGTTGTGTGTTCGAGTGAGGCTCAGCAGCTCATTCTCAGGCAGGTCAGGAGAGCAGGAGTTGAGGCCAGAGAGGCTGAAGGATGAGCTGAGAGGAGCTCCTGTGTACCAGGTAAAGCTCCTGAGAATAACTTTACTGCCTGTACCTGAAAAAGTACAGTCTAAAAACACACAGATGCCTTAAAGCCTAAATTGTATTTGAAACCAAAGATCCTATCAGACAGAAAGAGGGAATAAATAAAAGTATGTCAATGCTTCTTTCCAGCAGGCATTTCACACCCAGACCTGGATAAAGGACTCAAAGTCTTCCTCATTTCCCAGTCTTGTAGAAAATTAGGAAAGTGAGAGACAAGATCAGAATGCTTGAAGCACAATAATACGCTACACCAATGGATCTGCAGTCCTTGGAGTCCTTCTGGGTCTTCTGCACAACACAGGGTAAAGAAGAGTCAAACACAATGGGAAGGTGGCAGGGAAAGCAGCCCAGAAGAAGCTCACTATTACTGATGGAAGGAAGAAAAACATGTACAACTTTAATATGCTCTAAAGACTCTTTTCAGAAATTCTGCCATTTTCTGTTGTTGTTGTTTTTTTCTAGGTTAGAAAAAGCCATGAAAGTCTAACCTCGTAAAACCTAATTTCACAGGAAATCTTCTTTGAAAGCCTTGGCAATACAAGTGGAAGTGCTGTCTGAAGGCAGTGTGGAAAAGTGCCCTAACAGCAGCATTTTAAACTCAAATGCCAGGCAAACAGAGCAGGTGAAGCCAGTTTTACACACTCTCAAATGAAAAATCATCCCACTAGATGAGATTTCTTCTCTCTGAAATACATAATTTTAGGAACTCTTGAATATATACTAGAAAAAAATTAACAGATAGAAACAACTTCTGTCTTAAAAGAAGATTAATTCTCTCCCTTACTTCTAAAATAAACAAATAGCCCCAAAGATTTCTTTATGTGCCAAAAACAAATGATAAAGGGGAACAGATCACCTCACCTCTCATTGAAGAGACCTGAAGCCTTCCACAGGGATCCAGAGTACCTGCAGAGCATTGCAGGCTTAAAATTGGCAGGAATCTCATTCAGGTGTCTGTGAACAGGGAACATCTGTAGGATTGACCAATATTTACTGGTTTGTGCTGCAGCCACCAAGGATGTGAGTAGAAGGGGAGATATTTTAGCAGTCACTTCTGCTGCAGCCTTTCTCAAAGGAACAGGAAGGCTCCTAGCCATGTTAAATATGGATATTCAACTATTAGCTGATTCTAGAAAAGCTCCATCAAAAAGCCATCAATCAGTCCAAGAAAACTCACCCTACTGGACATCCTGGTCATGCCACAAAGCCTACCAGGACTTAAGCAGACTGGAAATGATGGCCCAAGAGCTTCAGTTTGTACTGAATGTGGCAGCCTTGAACACCTAATTCCATCTACCAAGAGTTTATGCAAGTAAAGCCCGTCTGTGGGCTGCATCAATGTCTGATGCCTAATGCATACTAAATTTGGATATACAAATGCCCTGATCCCTGTATTTCTCTGGGCAGATACAGGCAGCAAGGTTGGGAAAAGCTGGGCAATATCTGGAAACAAAGTTTTATTTTCTTCCCAGGACACCCAAGGTTTCCTAAGGAAAATGGATGATTACTAACTTTGACTACCCTCCCTCAGTAAACCTTGTCTACAGAACTTCAACTCCTGTAACCAGGACTTCTAGTTCCTACACTTCTCTTGCTATTCTAGTAATTGTTTTGCAAAACTTCCCCCACATCTAGTGACCCTGTGAAGGGAGAAGTCCCCAAGTCCCCGTGATTTTTATGCAGTTGTAGCTCTCACCGAAGCAACTGTGCAACAGCATAAAATTCAAAGATAGACAGCTTCCCTGGGTGGCTTTTCACACCTTGAGTGCTCAGGAGACAATACCCTTCTCTGAGAGGAGGCACAGTACTGGGGAGAGATGGTACATATTAATTTCTAAAAGAGGATTTTAATCATGCAACGTCCTCTGCAGTCGCACAGAATTTAATCTCATTGCTGACAGTGGGTGATGGGGGAGCATGTTAAGTGGAAAAGTTGTATTCAAGACCTTCCTGCAGATATGTGCTACAGGCAGTCCCTTGGGAGGGAGAAAATGACCCAAACCTGTCTCTGTGGCTGCTGACCACCCTGGCCTGGGCCCCATCCACTCACAGAGCAGAAATGCAGGCGCATTCCCAAAGTTCTGCACAAGGTTCAAGTACACGTGGTAATACAGTTAGCATTTATCAAGCCTTCCTTTAGAAATATTGATTTATTAATCTAGGCAAGACCCAGGGAGATATACACATACTATTCCCATGTTGGTTACAGAGACTGAGACACACAAAAAACCTCCACTGTCTGACTTGCTCAAGGTCAAATGAGGAAAAGCGCCCACAGACAGGATTTGGGATGCTGAGCTCCCAGCACTGTGCTGTGACTGTCAGGACACACTGACCTTTTCCACATTAAGTCTTCCCTCTTCTAAGATCTGGCTTCACCTAAGTCTACATTTAAGGACACTCCTACTTTGTGATTTGGGAAGGAAACACTGAAATTGAAAACCATGAGCTGAGGACTCAAACTCTCCCAGCTGCTATGGAGAGCCACCATGGGCTGGCACCTGCTTTGCACAGTCATCTTCAGTCTTCTTCCCTCCTCTGTTTGCAGGCAGCTTAACCACTCCTGGTCAATGAAACAATTAAATGTTAAAGACAAAAATTCCAAAGGAATTAATATAGTTCGATTCACTGATTTTTAATGGGACCCTAAAGTTTATATAAGAAGTTGTACTTGGAATCATGAAACAATTCATTTTTAGAAGCTTTCATGAGAGCAAAGAATGTTGGTGACAATCAATGCCTAGGATGGGCGAGATCCAACGCTTTTTTTGCCTCTCTAAAGTAAAAAATACTTCCCTAATAGATTCAAAGTTAGGACACCCCAAGCAATGACCCAACAGAATACAATCCCACAAAATCTGTACACTCAGTGGAAAAGGATATGTGTTTTCAAGCAGCACACATCTGACAGCAACTTTCTAAAGCAAGTCAAACTACTGACCAGGTAGGTCACCCTAAAGCCTCCTTTTGAGGTATTAGACCAGCTTTGGACTCCTAATGGATACAAATTAAATATGAGACAACAACAGATCTACAGGTTTTAAAATGCTGAGGAATTGGAAAGAATGACCATATGCTTTTGTATACAACAGCCTTGCCTGCAATAAGGGAGAACTGTAAGAAGGTAAAGCATCTGAGTGATAAATACAGACTGAATCTTAAGGAATGGCTTTTAAAAGACAAGAAGTCAGGAGAATCCTGCAGAACCCTGCAGGAAAATCATGGCAAGGCTCTAGGCACAATTCTCTGTGATTTATGCTGCTGAATGCACGGGATGTTCTGTCCACTCTCAGCTGGCCTGGAACATGGAAAGTGTTGCTGCTCAGGAAGCCAAAGTCGAGTCCAAAGTCTCAGGGTAGACAACAGACAGCATGAAAAAAGAGGATACAACTTCATCCAACACTGAATGCTTAATGACAGAATTAAGGTCTATGTTTGGTCCTCATCTTTCTCCAGTTGCTTTTCCTCCTGAAATCCCTGATTTTTGTTAACAAAACCTGAGGAAAGCTGACTACCTGAATGTGTCAGACATTGTCTCCTTTAAGTAGTATGTAATTCATAAATACAAAGAAAATTTTATTTAGTTTTTCCTTTCAAAACCAAAGACACCATACTTACGATGGGATTTTAATTTATTTTTAAGAAGCATTTTAAAATTTCTTTGTAAAGCTTTTTTTAAAAATGAAATTCTAATTCCAGTCAGATGTACTTGGGCACAAGACAAACCAAAAAACCTAATAGTCTAACTCAAGAAATGTCTCATTTGCTGTTTTCTATCCTGATTCAAATATAAAAATTAAGAATGTTAATAGACTAGGTTAAACTACATAACTAAGCAAACATGGGCAGACATTGTGTACCTGATTAACAAATGAAGAATTGAATTTACTATAAAAGCTATATTTAGCTGCAAATGAACACGTTTTAAGGACTATTAACCAATGAAAATCAACCTTTCCTTAGAAAAATAAGCAAGAGCTAGATATAAATTGATTATTAAATCAATTAAGTCAATCTTAACCTGTCAGAATCTGCCTCATTAGAGTCACTGCTGGATGCAGAGCTGCTGCTCTTTGGTATGGCCACCCAGGCAAATACAACATGATGCAGTGCTAAAGGTACAGTGACACAGAGCACCTCCCCAGCACATCCACCCCAAATTACACCACAGGCTCTCAAACCAAGCATATCCACTAATGCATGGAGCCCATTAATTTGTCCTATTTTCCTCTATTAAACAAAAAGGAAAAAAAAGTGGGTCCCTGTAAGAGCCTGAACCATTTTGAGAATCTGATGAAGCCTGACTGACTTTCCTTTCTTAGGGAAAAAATAAAAATTGTGTTTAAATGTAAAGCAACTGGTTGCAGAATTGTGGGATTAGTTGGATGAATCCTTCTGTGGATATAATCAGCTTAATGGCAACAAAGATCACAGTGCAGTTAGTGCAGCTGTGACACTCAGAGCATTTCACCAAAGGGGAAGGTTTGCACCAGGCTGGAACAGTCCCTTTTTATTTCCAGCCTCTTTCCCTCTCTCTCTCTCTCTCTCTCTGCAGTCAACATCCCATCAGCTCCATTAGCATGAAAGAATTAAGGAGGGAAATGGGTAGGGTGGAGCAATTTACGTCTGTGGGTCAGCATACTTACACAGCGTCATATAACTCAATTAAATGGACAAATAAAGTGGTGCTAGTTGTTTTCCAAACTCAGGTTAATTTTAACTTAATTCCCACACTGCTGTGGGCCAAAGGGCTGTCTGAGGCTGCCTTACACATGGGCTAAATGGCCAGCTGTCTGTAATGGAACAGAATGCTGTAGGGGTCCTGCTCTTCTCTTAGGATGCTCTTAAGAGCATTCTTACTCTCAGCATATTTTTACTATCCTCATCTGACCACAAAAAACCTGAACTTCAGACTAAAACTGAAGATTTGATCCCCCTAATTACAGCTCTATTTGCACTGGCAATTTAATTGCTTTATATTACACCTTCTCTCACTGTGATATTGCAAAAAACATCCCAAACAGTAAAACATAATGGGTGGGAGATTTCAGCTTGTCCTGTAAGAAATTAAGAGAGCTTATTTTCTAGACTTCTTAAGTTAAGACTTCCATCATTCAACCCACTGACCTACCTAGCACAGATAGTATTAAGACTTACAAAAAATAAACAATTAAATCCTAATTTATTAACTACTAACTATTCTCTTTCTGGGTTTTGCTTCCTCTGGGAAAAATCCCATGAGATGCAGATGAATGCACTAATGGCTGAAAACAACTGAAGAGAAATACAGAAACCCCACAAATCTATTATATGGAGGAGACTGATGGATATGTTGCTAAGCAGGAACACTTTAGGAACAAGCTGATTGTTGTAGAGCTTGTTAAGGTCTTCCCTCTCTGCTGGTACCGCTCAGGCCCCATGCAGCTGCCCTATGGAACAAGACCTGTGAAGGAGAACTAATTTCCATTCGCAGAATAAAGACCTTTTTCAGTATCATAATGTTTTGAAGGCTTTAAAACAAATCAGTGCTTGAAGATCCACTGCACTTTCCATAAATAATGCAAGTGTTCCTCCTCTGCCTCGGCCAAAATTTTCTGTCTCCAAAACGTCAGAGCAACACCCCGCTGTCAACCTCCCCACCAGGAATACTTGCACTTCAGCACTTCTGCATGGATATAATTTGTAAAGTGCTAGGCAAATAAGCACGCTCTGAATTGGGAAATGCTCTTGACAGACTACCTGGCACGAAGCTTTCAAGCCCACCAGAAACGTGGGGAGGCCAGATCTGCACGTGTCAAGTCCATCACCTTCGGAGGCTTTCAAAGTTTTGCTTTTTGTGACGCTACAAAACGCATCTCCAGAGCCATTATATGAATTACTTGGAAAGGGGTAGGGGGGAAGGAGGAGTAGCTAAGAACAGCAATACACCCTATGAGGACATTTAGAAGCATCTGGCTCGGAGATATTAAGAAAGGAAGGAAAAATTAATCATGCCGGCTGGGAAAAAAAGCCTGGCATCAGCACAGCCACCTTGTCATAAGGCAGATATTAATAATGTGAACCCCCAGGGGACATTCAGACATCTGAAAGATCCACTTGTTGGCTCTCACTGAGCAGGCAGGTTTAACTGACGTCTATATGAAACCTTCTTAATCTTATGCTAAAATACTGCTTAGAATTTTTGGTTTTGTTTTTGGGGTTTTTTTTAGCAGAAAAGAACCTTCAGTGCTAAAGATCAGATATTTCCTGCATTCTTCTCTTTTTCCTAATGGTACCAAAGACACAACACCTAACATTTGGTAGATCTGTAGGTCAGCTGCCCAGTAGCTACGAAGAACATGGGAGAGAAATAGAGGTGAAAATTAGTTGAGTGTTTTGAAAAGAGAAGAAGCAAAAAGGCTCTTGGTAGAAAAGGAAAAACCACACTTAGATGGTCAGCACACCACAGCTTAGATATTGGACTAGATTAGGGTTACAGCAGGATATAATTTAGTGGTAGTAACAATAAGTAGAATTCACGTTGTCAAGAGAATTTATTAAGCCAACAAAACAGGGTGAAATCCTCCTTTTTTTGTGCCTTGTTACTTCTCCACCGCAGTATTTCCTGAAAGCCAACATGATACAAGAACCACTGCTCTGCCCAGATTTGGGAAACGAGGAGTGCTGCTAAAAGCACAGCAGGCACCCCCAGTATTGTATTTCTGATTTCTTGTACCACCTGTGACTTGCTACAGCTCCAGAATCCCAGGACACACAGCTGAGTCACTGGAGTGTACCACTAGCTACAAACCAAGTGTCTCAAAGATCAAATGATGATAGAAAAGATGTTTCTATGCTATCTGATGATGCAGGAGATGCTACGATTGAAGCTGTCAAGCAGCCACATGAAACAAAATGGGTTGTGATTGGCAAGTCTAGATAAGCATTTCCCCCAGTTTGGGAACAGTGCTCTTTGTTTAGAAACAGCAAACTCCTGTGTTTAAGTGGAAGATGATGTCCTGGAGACCAGAACTCTACCAGGTGCTTTCTGTAGCTGGCCACAAGATTGAAAGCATCATCCATCCAGAAACGAGTGCACTTGTCTGCTTGAGTCAGAACCAATTTTGCAGCTGGTTGACCGTGTTTTTAAACCACCCTATCCCAGAAGGAAATATTTCCTGCATGGGGTACAGCTGTGATACATTCCTATGCAAATGAAGCAATTTTCTCTTTTTCTCTATGAAAAGTCTCCCATTTCTTCTCCATCACTGATTCTTCCTCCCAATGGACTTGGTAAAATGCAGCACTTGCAGGGTTTTTTTAACTGATACCAGCAAGACACACTCAGCCCTAGGACACATGCCAGTAAAAGTCCCATTGACTTAAGCGAGGAATTCACGTGTTTATCCTCTGCCAGAAGTCCTCAGTAATGACACCTTCCCATCCTTTAAATCCTCAGTAAAACTCCTTCTGCCATGACCCTCCGTGTCACCGCTGCCTGGCAGGGCTTGGGGAAGCCATGAGCCAAGAATACCATTTTTCTGCTGATCTCTGTTTTGTTCTCTTCCTTCCATTCACTCAGCCTTTCCATTTGCACTACCTGTGGCAATGCATCTGATGCCAAGATGATCTCTTTGGGACAGGGATGGTCTTTGCTCTTGCTTAATGTCTTGACTTATAATTTAAATGGGCACAAGAGGAACCCTTGGACTGACAGGCAAAAAACGACATGATTTAAACCATGTCTAAATGACTAGTTTATGTAATCTTCCATTTTTTACTCCATATACATTTATAATCTTTACATTGTGGTTTATCCCAACTGACTGGGCTTAGCCAGTTGTTTCTTCGCAGCTGATGACAGCAAACTGACCACATTCACGCTTAACTTTTCCATCAGAGAAGGAAAATGAATGATTTAAAATCACCACAGCTCTGAGTTTTCCTGCTGCTGTGAAAGATCCAGATCAAAACTGCCTCCAAGGTTTAAATTAACCTCTTTTGCTCTGCAATTAGCACTGGAGGTAAGGGTGTATGTGATCACTTCCCATCACTCCAAAAACAAGCCCTTGGTCATTAAGCTGTGAAAAATGGATCATTTGCAATTGCTGAGCCGTAACTTTACAAACCTCTTCTGAGTCTGACCACTGGAATTCAAAGTGTAATGCTCAATTTCATACCACTTCAGAAGCCAAATTACCATGTCATCTGTGAGCACTGCTTGAAAATATCACCACAATAGCAGCAGGAATGGGATGTCACAGAAAAGGGAACCAGGTAGCTTTGGCAGATCTGGCTTCTGACTCAGATTTCATCTGCACAGTCCAAACATGATTAAAACTTGAGTTTAAAAAAAAAAAAAAAAAAAAAAAAAAAAAAAAAAAAAAAAAAAAAAGAAAGAAAGAAAAAAAAAAAGAAAAAAAAAAAAAGAAAAGAAGAGTAAATTGAGATTTCCTGAACACAGGTAACCTGGCCTCTGGCCGAGTCTCAGCACATATGTCAAAATTTCTTTGTACCACATTCCAGCCTACTGCTTTCTGAAATACTATGCTTGTCTTCCTTCTGTGTTAGATAAAACCAACCAGTCCAAACTTCTCCCCTGTTTTGTTCATTAGTCCCTACCTGGATCTGAGAGTTGTGCTGAAAGAGAGACTTTCCTATCCAGTCACCAAGCCAAGGAAGGAAAACACCCACAGTCTGAGCTGGGGCTTTCCTCCTCTTCCAGCACCTCACACTCACACAAAGTTCATCACTAACTGTGCTCAGCCTTGCTGCCAGCAGCAGGGACATGCAGGGTGTGCTCCACCAGACGTCCAGCCCAGCTCTGGACAAGAGTAATCTTTAACTTTATTTCCATTCTTTTCCCCTGTCTCCCAAAAATACTACTGGATATACAGCAAAGGCAGGAAATATCACAGGAAGCGGGGAAAAAATCAATTAAAATAAATTTGCAAACCATTGTGTTAGAGCACCTCATTTAAAGTGGCCACTTTTTAGCTGCAGGGCAAGTTAATTGCGGTACTATCGGGGCAGTAACATCGTGCATCACAGAAGGTGACAAAATTTTTAAGGGTATTTATTGTGAGGATACTAAATTCAGGACTGTACCCCACAAATTAATTTACAAGGGTGGCAGAAGTCAGCTGGCTAGAGCTGCTATTGCTAATAGCTAGAAAAGACCCACTTAATCACTTTGCATTTTTATTTGCAGAAGATAAAGAAACATTTCTTTTACTAATAGTTTCATGCTTGTTTCATCTCATTTTATCCGGACTGCAGGATCTGTTTAATTTCATTTTATCAGTTTTCTAAGGTTCTTAAAAGTACCATATTTTTATAATCTTGTTATATCCATGAGATAAAAAACGATTATTTGCCCCATCATTTCCCAAATGGGAAACCATGGCAGAAAGAAATCAAGTGACTTGTTCAAGGTCACGCTGGGATTCTGTAGCAAAACTGGAGAATTGGAAACCTAAACTTGACTCTAAAAGGAGCCATAAGGAGAATTTCTTCACTGAATTCACAGATATTCTACAGATCTTGGCATCTACTGCTATGTTTTTTAATAACATATATAACTGTGGAAACCCAGCTCTGAATGGATACATTGTGTTATTTCTCTCAGATGAAAAAAAAAAAAAAAAAGGCAAAATCTCTCACCTGCATCACAGGTGTGGCTCTACGAAGAAGAAAAAATGGTTATGTTCAAATTTAAATTATTTTCCTCCTAAACCTTAGCAGAGACATAACTCAAGCTAAAGTGCAATACTGTATATTCAAGATGTGTTGCTCACAAGATCTTGTTAAGTCATTAATTGTTCAGTACTTGGAATTTTTTATTAGTTTTTATATACAGCAAAATAAATCACTCAACCCCTTCTTCCCTTGATGAGGACTTGCCAGTGCAGTTTTGTTTGCAGTGTTTAACAGTCTCAGGAACTTTTTGCTCTTGTACAGGCTGGGCAGGCATGAAGCAGGAGCACACAAATAATCCAACAGGCATCTGAAGAGTGAAACCACCAGCTTAGAAGGAGGAGGTTGTGCCATGGATGAGACATGAATGAGGAAAGTAGCAGAATAGCAAGTACAAAGTAATAACAGTAGTATATACTAAAAGTATATACATACATACATATTTATACTGAACAGCTGCCTTGCTCACTGCATTCTGTCCACACAAAGCAAATGTCCTGCAGTGGAAAACAAGAGGTGTTTCCCAGAGACAGTTTCAAAAGGGTGTGAGGGTACAGAAGTACCATTTACACACCCAGAGAAACCAAGAGTTGCTCATCACTTTAAAACCTGACACCTGACCAGCCAAGGTTTTGGCCCTACATCTGGCCTGTGGAGCCAGAGATCTTCTAAATATTTCTGGCAAGCTGGACATGGACAGTTGCATTAGACTCATGCAGTGTTAATGGGAGGAGCAGGTGTGTCAAACTAAGCCCCTGGCTGCGTCCAAGCTGCGGTTTCCATCTCTCTTCCAAGCTGTGTTGAAGTGCATTGGCAGAACAACATCCATCTGGGATGTATCGAGTGCTGACCACAGCAGTATTTGTCCTCTGCAAAGAGGATATGAGCAGACCAGTCCAATCTGCATAAACATCGCATTAATAACCACCTAGGTGAAGACTGCATTTTAATTCTGAACTCCAGCCCAAGGACCTGCTTGTTTCAAAGTTCAGAGAAACTTCTTCAGTGGCTGGTGTTGAGGAGTATTTCAGTGCCCACTCCCAAGGAAGGCTGGGTCTACAGTGCAAGGCAACAGGTACCGGGGCAGGACCTTGGGCTTCCTCTCTAGTTTAGGAGTTCAGGTGACACTCAAGCTCATGCTTTGGGCAAGGGTTTGGGAAACCAGCCATCCTTAGCACATGCAAATCCCTTGGAACAGAACATTTTGGAGGTCACAGCAGACACTGGATCCTTTTCTGAAGAACAGGCAACACCACATTTACCTTTGCTGTTTTCTCTCACACCACGAACCCATCTTAATGATTATTTACACTTCCCTCTTCCAACCTTCCTCTCTCCTCCTATGTAAACGTGCTATAAATACCGACTTGGCATAAAGCCCATCCATCCGTGGTTCAGCTTCCCCTGATCCTAAAGGTCTTTTTCTGGTCAAGCTGTGATTTAGCTCCAAGTTCCTGTAAGCCTGAGCAACTTCTTCCAGCCTCCATCACCACTAATGTGACACTTGCCCTTGTGCTACTGATGAGACACCTGTACCTTGAGAAACCAAATTTCAGCATGACCATGTGGACTTCTGTATGGACATCCTTCTCCTGAGCATCCCATGAGTCCTTCAAGAGTTGTTTGGGGTTTTGGAGGGAACACTGGCAAAAGTCACCCTCCACTGTACATGCCATGGGACTTTGCCCTGAACAAGACCAAGACCTCTGGCCAGTGTCAGATAATCCGTCACTATAAGCTACTTGCATCCAAGCCAGATATTTATTGCTATTGATCTGCCTGGTCCCAGCGAAAGACTTTTGTTCTCCCAACCCAGGACTTTGACCTCAATTAAGTTATGAATTTCAATCCGATAGACTGCTCCACTTACCCTGCTGCTCTCCCTGACTGGATTAATTAGAATTAGCTAGGCTGGGAGTCACCCCGAGCGCCTCATGGATCATGTTATTTTAATAATAAATAAAGAGACAGCAGCAGCATACAAGGAAGGATTTTGAAAGATTGTTCATCCAAGAGCATCATTCAAGACCTGCCAATACTAATTTCTCTGAGTTTGATTACCTCATTTACTTCTTTTTATTTCTATTCATTAATTGAGTTTTATCCCCCATTACTTCAGCTCCCCAAATGTGCCCTTCCTATAAAGGAACCAGACACACGCTTCGCTGTTACAAAGTTTTATTACTGCAGCTCATCAAAAGTATAGTTAGCAGGAATGGAATAGTCATTAAGCATTTAATAATCTAATAGTGCTGAAAAAAAATAATATATATATATATATATAATAGGGGAGGAGGAAGGAAGGGAGAGGGACAAGACAGGCCTGTCTGTTGCCATAAAGCGTGCACTAAGAGCTGGCTGGTGGACAAAACCAAGAAGGTAACATCCAACACTGGAGAGAATGCATATATCCATCAGGATATTTTCTGACAGCACAATAATGCCTTTGGAACAAGCGTAAAACTGGTTGAATACCAAAGGAATTTGATTGGCAAGGGGAAGTTTCCAAACTAGTGGCCTGATAGCTGCATTATCCTTATTACTTCCCTTTCCCTAGGAAAGCAATTCCACAGCCGAGGATGTGGGACTGCCCAGGCCTGCACTGAAATGGATTGTCTCGAGCAGCCATGTCACAGCCATACTCTGAAGTTACTGACCCATAAACAAACACTTATCTGTCACGCTCATTTTAATGTTTAATTGGCTGGAACAGCAGAAACAGATTTTGATGATGGAAGTTCAACAGTTCTTCCAATGCTGGTACCCAGCCTGCAGACAGGCATCTCCTAACCTGGAGAATGAACACTACACACAGCCTCAACACACGTTCCTGGAAGTTCAGGCCTTCATTCTACAATAAACTTCTATTCCAGTCAAGCTGAGCTGAGCACTGTTAAAAGAGGAGGGAAGACTCACTGCAACATGGAATGTCTAAGGTGGCAAAGCCCATTGGTGTGCTAGATAAACTAGAAGATTACTCCAGGATAGGAGTTACTCGTTTTGTTACAAAAGGGAGCAACTGAGTGGTTTTTCTGTGACAAGCAGGGAGAGGATGGCACCAGCCTTTGCTACCTACCAAGACTTCTGCTATCCCACACGAGTGGGGATGCCTGTTCACATGGATTTCCAAAAGCCTTTGGACACACCCTCTCACCAAAGACTATTAAATGATGTGTTCATAGAGCAAGAGGGAAGGCCTTTGCTTGAGAACTGATTACAAAATTAGAGATTGATTAGGAGTAAACGACCAGCTTGCACAATTGTTGGTGAGAGCTGGAGTCTCTGAGGAATCTGTGCAAGGGCCTGGGTTGTTCAGTCCACAGAAGGGACCAGGGGAAGCAGGCTGGGAGTGAATCATCCAAGTCCTTTAAACTAAAAGCTGCCTGTAAAATGCTACAAAAGGATTTCAAGGTGACAGGCTAAAAAGCCTGCAGATGAAATTCAACTCTAATAAACACCAAGTAATGCACATGTGGAAAAACAATCTTCAGTCTAAATCCAGAACAAGCTAGCTATTACTACCACTGTGGAGACAGATCATGAGTTATTACAGACAGCTCTGTAACACCAGCTCAGTATTCAACAGTAGTTAATAAAAAACAAAAAGGCATTGGAGGGGAGGGAAAAAGAAATAAGAAAACATCACTATATTTCTTCATTATATCTCATAGTGCACTTACAGCTTGGGAACTGGGAGAAGTGCTGCTCCCTTCACCTGAATGCAATAAGGAGGAACCAGAAATGACCCAAAGAATGACAAGTGGCAAAGTTACTGAGCAGCTTCCAAATGGGGAAGGATTAAACAGATAAAACTCCTCAGTCTGAAAAAGAAGTGATCAAGGGGAATCAAGGAGGCCAATAAAGTCAAAAGCAGGACAGAGAAGGTAACTGGGTGAACAATTACTGTTTCTCATTACACAAGAAAGACGGGCTCTCACATGAAAGGATCATGGCAAGTGCAAAGCAAATGCACAGATAAACTACAGGACTCCCACTAGCAGAAAGTTTGGGAATCAAAAGAGGGATGAAAGAAATATATCAAAGAAAAATCCAGAAGTGCAAAGATAGCAACAGTGGTTCAGGAAGCCTCCAAGCCACAGATTCTGGGAAAACAGACGAAATTTTCACTGTATGCTTACTCTGTCTCCTAAGCATTCACTCTTCCCTGCCACTAGAGCCATGACTCTGAGCTAGAAAGTCTCTTGCACTGACACTGTCCTCATGGATGCAAAAGTACCACATAAAAGGTGAGAAACAGGAACCTACTAAATTAGCTTTAACATTTTCAGTGCTGTTCTGGAGCTGTAATCATGAAAAATTTTACTTAGAATCTAACCAAAATAAGCTTAAAGAGTTACTGCCCCAACATCTAATGCATTACAACAATCTTATTTGGAAAAACTTAATAAAAATGCTTTGTACTGAAAACTGTAAATTTCAGAGGATGCCCCAATGATTTACCTAGAACTGGGGTTTGTTGTTGGGTTTGGGGTTTTTTTGTTTTTGTTTTGGTTTGGTTTGGATTTTGTTTTGGATTTTGTTTTGTTCTGTATGGGTTTGTTTGGTTTTGGTTTTCAGAGCAAACTTGAAGGAAACACTACCAACAACAGACGAATACAAAATTCAATTTGAAAGTAAAGCCCTGAGGCTTTTTTCTAATTGAGAAGTCCTCAAGAAGAAAGTGAGTGGCACACTCTTCTTCAAAACAGAGAAAGCTTTTCAAGAGGCTGATGGTAAAAGATGATGTTCTAGGAACCATCTCTCCTGTGCTAAGGGCAGCTGATGGCTTGGTGGTTTCTTGGGCAGGGCCTGGTAATGCCAAAGCCATAGGAAATGAAGCAAGGCTGGAGACCTGCCTAGGGTGATTAGGGACCATTCCTAGGGTGATTAGGGACCATTCCTAGGGTGATGTGTTCACCTGAAGAACCAGCTTGGCTGCCAGTGGTATCCTGTTTGTGCAGTTAACCAAACGCCTTAATGAGGGGCTAAAGCACTTCCAAGGACCTCAGGAATTACAGGTGTTTTAACACATGCTGATTTCAAAGATGACCCTGGGACCAAGGGCCATCCCAAGCCCCTGCAGGGAGGCATTCACAGTAAGGCTCTTTCCTGCCTCTGCAGGGACACATGAAGACAGTGGGGAGCAAGGTACCTGTTTCTCCTCCACGGTGCCACCTGCACTGACCTCAAAGCTCACTGCTGCTGCTGGCCTCTGTCTGCTGTGAGCATTGACAGGGAGTGTACCACAAAAGAGCTGTGGTGTCAGGCATGGAATCAAGCACAAGGCTCTCTGAGCTAAAACTGTGTCCCTTCTGACAGACTGCATTCCTGCCCCAGCACTGGCCATGGAAAGTGCCTCCTTCTGCCCAGCACAGCCCTCAGTACAAGGTGATGTCCACAAGCCACTAAAATGTGCCGCTGTCCTTGGTCTGGGCTTTTTAAGCCATGACTTCTGATTACTCCGAAAGCAGCTTTAGACTTTGAGGGCAAAGCAGCAGAGACCACTGCAAGTTTTCTCAGGACCAGCTCTTGGATTTCACTTTTCAAACACTGGTTTTGCAGGACACAGGAGCCTGCAGCAGCTCCCTGGCTGGTGAGCTGCTTTGGAGGCAGTGCTGCACATGGGCTGGCTGCTCAAAGGTGCCAACTGCCCTGCTGCATCAGCCATGAAGTAAAGATTCATCTGTCTACAGGGAGCAGAAACAAAGACTGGACATGTCAAGCTGGAAGATAGGAAGAAACAATGGTAAAAAGCTCGGATTAGACAAGCAGAAGGAAACATCTCATCATCTGTACGACTGATGGTTAGTGCTGATGAGGCCTGAGGTGGCTTCAGAAGCTAAGGAGTAAACCAGGGATAAATCTCTGTCTTTCCCAGCATATATTTAGAGTGCAAATATTTTGCAAATGTTTCTGCTGAAAGGGACTTTTCTCCCAGTAGGTAAAAACAACATCTGCTGAGTGGTGACCATTTAACATTCAACCTGCTGCCAATCTACATTCCACAGAGAGACCCGCAGGAGAGACATGGAGCCGTGCCACTTGTAATAACTGTGTGACTGGCACTATGTCAATGCTTTAATGTAGAATGCTACCCTCTGTCACTAAGCAGATCTCTCCTTTCTTTTGGCTAATGGCTTTCACACCCACTGGCAGCAGTGTCAAGACTGAAGGGGTACGAGGCTGCAGAGCCTACAGAGATCTGCTTGACAAAACTGACCAGGGAAATACTGAGACAGGGATGGGGGGTGGTTAATGGGAGAAGGACACTACTGTGGTTAATAAATATGCTCTCATTGCTTTGCTTTTCATCTGTTTAGTGTCCCCATGTGTTTGCCAATGTAGCTCCCTCCCACGGCAGTGGTCAGTTCAGCAGTACCTGTGACATCCTTTGCTTGCCTTGAGCGTACCTATGCCAAAGCCTCTGCTGCAGTATCATCTCCAGGACAGGGCCCCTCCCGGCTTTATGAGCCAGGCTTTTAGTATATTTAGGGAGAAATTGATCCTAGGGACACTAACTGCAAGGGCACGAGGCTGTCGTGTTCCTATTTAATCTCAGCCAGGTTTAAAGAATGGCCATAACAGCAGAGGACTTGGGCAGCTGGCACTCTACCCACAAGTGTGTTTGCATTCCCCCTCAATGGGGAGGGGGAAGGATGTGTAGATGGAGCTTGTGGTCCTTGGTCACAACAGCCAAAATATCCACATCAATTCCTCCATCTCCCTACAGGCACAGGATCATGAGGGCATGACTAATGATTGGTGCAGGACACAGGGAAGGGATGCACATTTGCTGAGACCAGCTTAATTTTAAATATCTACATGCCTCCAACACAAGACCCTTGCTGTGAAATCCAATGAATAAGGCTGGAAAAAAAAAAAAAAAAAAAGCAGGCATGCAAGCAGGCCTGACTATTTCTTGCTTTTTTTTAGCCTATACAGACACAAGCCTTTTAAGGGTCAGGCAAGAAAACAGAAAACCCACACAAACACACAAAACCAATGGACCACAAATCTTAACAATCTTCAACATATCCATAATTTCTACTTAATTTTTTAGCTAATGGTGGAAATTAGTCTTTGGATAGTTGATAAAAATCAACCTGTCTCTGCTGGGTTAGTACTGTGATCTGTGGCCCAGCAAGTACTTCTAGTACAATCGATTTTCCTTTTTGGCAACCAATAGGTCAGTCAATAATAATGTTGTTTGAAAAGGATTGAGTCATGAGGGAGATGAACCCTCTCTGCCATTTATTATGTTTGTATTGTCTTCATTTGAAAAGGTTTTTTTCTTTTTTTTTTTTAATCCCCAGTCAGTGAAGGTATTACAAGGGGATGGCTGCTCCATGTTCCATGTCTCCAGGAACACTCTGATCACCAGTGTTAGGATGCAAATAGAGGAGGGAAGTTGGGAACTGGGAGAAAGAAAGCCTGGAGAGGCAACCATGCTCCTCCTGTTACTCTAAGTGTCTAAAAAATAAAAAAAGAAAGGAAAAAAAACCCACAATCTAACTCAAAATATGCTGACAAGCATCTCCTCAGTGCATAAATATAACTGAGCAGCCTTGCAAGAATCGGTACAAAATACAAATCCAGCACTGGTACCAAAAATCAACCAATGTTCTCTGCAGAGAGCACAGGCACCAGATGCTTTTCGCTGAAATTACAACTATTCAGGAATTAATAAAATTAACCCCACATACACTAGGAACAGATTTCTTAACCTGATGATTTTCAGCTTTGGTCTCAAGTTTCCTTCTCAAACATCAAAAGGGTCCATGAGTGACTACTGAGAACTTGCTGACCAGTGGTTTAAAGCCTTAGTGCACTGATCTGCACTTTACAAGGAAAGTGAAAAGTCAGGAAATAAAAACTGAAGATCAGTTAAAGCTCTTTCTCATCCTTTTAGTCATAATTACAGAAAAATTTCAGCACATAAAGTTATTACCATAACATTGATAATTGCACAATGATGCAGTTCAAAATCCTAAAATATTTAGATAAGGTTTAAACTCACCTGCTCTGCCTCATAGATATGTACACAGTTTACATCATGCTGTGTGTCAAGTGATACAGTTCCCTTTACAACACACAGTATTTATGTTAAGAGTTGCTCACGTGGCCAGATAGGCTTGAAAAGCTTTACCAGAGTAAGCTGAGCTGCTTAGCACCACTTCCAGATAGCTCCCCATACACTCCCAAGGGTATGCCATAAACACATGGATTATTACTTTGGAGTATGAAGTACCCACAAATGAAACAAAATGCAGCCACAGGAAATCCAGCAGGAAAGTCTATGGTTTCTGTCTCCCAAATACGCTAAAGGAGGTCCTCTGAAAACTGCTTGAACAGCACATCACATCCAGAAGGTGCTCTCCCCAGAGAGGAAAGGGGTTTTCCTTTGTTGCTCATCCTCTGCAAGGAAAATTTGTGTCTTCTTATGCTTTAAAGCTAGAAATAGGTATTATAATCATGTTGCTGAGCCCCTTTATAATTCTTATGTTACCACTGTGCTGTGCTTAAAATCTTCTACCTTAACATTATGTTACTGACTGTTATGTTGCTGGTTTAGGCAAACAGCTCCAGTGAAGGAGGCTGTTCTCAGACTGAACCCCAAGCTCTGCATTTTTCCAGCAGAGCTCCAAAGCACCATCCCACCACCCACTTTGACATGTTCCCTGGCACTGGAGATTTAGGTAATTCAATTACACAAATGCACCTTCTCAACAAAGCAGAGCAGCCTGTTGCCTTTCTGTATCCCCTGGCCTATGGCAATTGTTTACCACCCCTTTTCCAATGTGCTATTAGAGCTAATTATGAACAAGCAGAGAATTCAGTGGCTGCAGCTTTTCAGTGACATTAGTGAACCACCCTTTGGAAACTGCACCACCACTGTTGAAACAAAAAGCACAGACACCTTTGGTTTTTTGGATTCTGCAGGCCAGGGGCATGAGATTATTCCCAGAATTAAAGTGTGTTCGAGCATGCTACAAGAATGAGCAGAGCCATTCTCAGAGACCTCTCTTCCTGGTCCTAAAGCTGTTTGTTAATCAGCACAGAGCAATAAGCTGACTCTTGCAGACCCTCTTGATCCAGAGACTGCAGTACTTTAAGGATAGTATAAAAGTAACTAAAGTAAGGCAGCAAAAAGGTACATCTACAGGCACATCTACAGGCACAGTGAACAGATAAGACTCACTCCAGATCACCCAGCAGAGCACCACTGTCACTACCTGCTTAGGGCAGCTAAATCCTTTAGCACACTGCAAAAGAGCCAAGATGGAAGAACATTTATTAAAAAGGTAATGGAAGAGAGCATAAATCTGTCATGCTGTTTGACTAACTTTTTAGAAGCGTACTAAAACATTGGCAATTAAAAAAAAAAATTGGTCCGTAACATTCCTCTCCTTCACTGCCTGCTCATAACCCTCATAATCCCTAATTTATCCTTTATCTCTCATGTTGCCTGCATGAAGGTTCTGCTGCAAAATTGAACAAGACAGAACAATTCCTGAAGAGCTGGAGAGGCAGGTGGGATTGCAGAGGCTGCTTGGGCAGAGGTCTGAAGGAAACCTCTGCTGGGATCGCGTCACTCTGCAAAACCAGCACCACTCATTCACCAGATATCCCCTGACACTGAACCCACTGCTCTTTACAGCCTACACATTAATTGACCCTGCCTTTGGTAATGTGTTATAGCAGGTGCTGTAGTGTTTACAGCCTGTTAAAAAAACCAGAGTTTCTCTCTTTCCCTTTTTGTTCTGCTTGCTCTTAAAATTTCTCCTGCTTTTGCTTTGGGTATGAATTCTTCTGGGGTAAAGGTAAAAAAAAAAACAACCAACCAACCAACCAAACAAAAAAACCCAAAAAAACCCTCAAACCAAAAAAAAAAAAAAAAAACCCAAACCAAACCAACCAACCAAAAAAACCCCCAAACCCCAAAACTAAACCAAAACAAAAAACCGCACCAAACCAACCCCACCAAAACAAAAAAAACAAAAAAACCCAACCCCCCCAAAAATCCCCCCCCAAAACCAACAAAAAAACCGAACAAAAAACTGAAGAGAGAAATAAACACTAAGTCACAAAGTCTTGAAATGTTATTGCAATTTATATATGGCTGAGAATAAAAATGTGTCTGCTTTCTCTGGGAACACACCTACGTGCAAATAGAGACCTTTATAAAAAATTCTCCTTTATTACCTTGGTGGGGAAAAACATATCAAAGATTGATTTTTCTTTTTATGGCTATTATTAACCTTTTGTTACTGGCCAAAAATAATCTGGTTAGAAAATGTGCAATGCATCAAAAAGAAAAGAGAAGAATTTAACAGAAAATTAATACTCAGGGGAAAAAAAGATTATTCTCTCTTCTGCTTTTTATTCTAAGAGTCAGACTTTAATTCCAAAGGAATGAGACATGTCAAAGAGAAGAGATATTTCAGAGAGAACTCAGAACCATCTACCAGGGCAAAGGGAATGGGCAGGTGCCTGATTCCACTCCTTCCCAATTTCAATGCAAAGCTGTTCCTGTCTGCATCCAACACACCACTCAGTAGCTCTGACTGAAAGGAGATGGACAGGATGTCCAAAGTCTCCCATTTGCACTGGCTTCACTCTACCCCTCTTCTATGTAAGGAAAAACTCCTTTTAAATCCATTACAAGTGAAACCCTGGAGACCTAAGCACAAACATACACATCTCACCAGCCACCACAGAGCTGTGCTTCTTCATACCCATTCCACCAGAAATTCTGCCCAGGAAAGGGCAAGACAGACTTTTTACAACAATTTGATTTGTGTGTAAATACCAACACAGCTATCTGCAGTCTGTGAACACTACAGCTCTGTCCACAAGCCTTCAGACTGCAGCTCTGCTTCACACCCACATCTTACAAATTCCCAAAGCATTTACTGAAGGCTGTTCAGGTCTCACTAGTAAGAGCTCAAAGATTCAGCAGCAAGGGTGTGTCTCTGTCCAAACTGGGAAGGACACCAGAACCACCAAGTGCCACAATGGTAAAGAGCAGTCAGTCATAATCTGACAGAAATATGTTGGACAATTATTTCTGAGTATGATCACATTTACACAGGCCAGCCCTTAATTACAACAAGCTGACAGGCCTGGGAGGGTTCACTCAGGAGCACTGGCAGACCCAGGCTGGTTGGCTGGAAGAAGCCATTTGTAAAGTGGGTGCTGAACCAGTTTAGGTCAAAACCTGGTCTATTCAGATACCCTAAAACTGGTATCTGGCTCATGTCTGAGCTTAGCTAGCATCAGATAGACACCCTAAAATAGCCACCCTCAGTGGCTCAAAATTCTGTTATTTTTTCCAGTTTATCTTTTTTGAATGTTCTTATAAGAGAATCCCAAAATGGTTTGGGTTGAACAGGACATTAGAGATCATCTAGTTGCAAATCCCTGCTATGGGCAGCAACACCTTCCATTAGATCAGGTTCCTCCAAGCTCTGTCCAACCTGGCCTCAAACTCTTCCAGGGATGGATGGGGAAGCCACAGCTTCTCTGGGCAACCTGTGCCAGTGCCTCACCACCCTCACAGGGAAGAATTTTTTTTCCTAATATCTAATCTAAACCTACTCTCTTTTAGATTAAGTTGTTCCCTCATGTCCTGTCACATGATCTTGTAAACAGTCTCTCTTCTGTCTTTCTTGTAGGTACTGGAAGGCTGGAATCAGGTCACCCTGAAGCCTTCTCTTTTCTAAGCTGAACAATCCCAATTCTCTCAGCCTCACAGGAGAGGTGCTCCATCCCTCTAATCAACTTTGTGGCCTGCTCTGAACTTGCTCCAACAGGTCCATGTCCTTCCTGTACTGGGGCCCCAGAGCTGGATAAAGCACTGTAGGCAGGGTCTCACCAGAATGGAGCAGCTTTTCTGTGATAAATACCCTGAGAGAACCTGCTGTGGAGTTTTGGAAGAATTCAGTTTCATGGAAACATTTGGTCAGGAGGCTGTGTAACACATCAATCCAATTTCCCTGAGTGTTCCCTCTTACCTGGATGTTCACGTCAGCACCGTTCTGTAACAGGACTGAAACCAGCTCCTTGTGTCCTCTGTCACACGCCCAGTGGAGCAGAGCCCGGCCCTGAAACAGCCAGGAGAAAATTAACAAAGTCAAGCAAAAAAAAAAAAAAAAACCCAAAACCCACAAACAACCAAAAAACCCCCAAAAAACACCACCACACAAAAAAACCCCCATGGAAAATCAGTCTTGCTATTAAGTTATAAGCACTAATACTAAAATTAACATAGACATTAAAAAAAACCTAAAATAATGTTAATATGCCACTTACAGGTGATTAGGACTTCAACAATAATGCTAGAAATGTCAAATGTGACACATACTTCAATTTTTCATTAATTTCGCACCAAAACCACAAGCCAGCAAAAAAATTAGAGGGGAAAAGCAGCAAAGTATGAAATGCAGGAGCCAGGACATTATTTGTTCTCCTATATAGATTTAGGGTTCTGGCACCTCTGACTTTTCCGGGAGCAATGACTTACACAGCAAGGACAGGATATTCAGTGCTGCTTATGTCACCTGGATGCCATGTCCCTAAAAACTCACTGCTCTGTCAGGTTTGAAACACTCAACCCATGGGTCCTGCCTCTGCTGGAAGAGAAGACTAAAACTTGGTGTCTGGGCAAGCATCCCTGACTGTCCTCTCTTGGGCTGCATCCATACCGCCAGTTCCTCCCAAGCCTGAACAGTTTTTCTTCCCATCCCCTTTCTACAGCTGTCTGCCACCATGGAATAGGATGTAATGGAAGTTCAGATCTTCCTGCATGCCCAAGGGCATGGGAAGTAGCTTAGGATCCCTAAGAAAGGGAACTCAAAGTAGTTTTGAGATAGCAAACAAAGAAAACCTTCTATGAACACTTAGCAAATTACCCTTAACGTTCTATCAGTCTCTCCTGGTTTAGGAGAGCACACAGCACACTTGTAGGGGATTTCTTGCAATTCCCTGCAGATGACCAGGAATCAGCTCCCTCAAGCTGTGACGCCATCAGACTGACCTATGTTTTTCAGCATGCCACAGAAAACAGTCACAGACCCTCACAGAAGAAATCATTTAAATTAGCCCATGCCTGGTTATAAATCTCTTGACAAAGCAGTAGGGAACAAGGTGAGCAACTAATTTATCTGCTAATGGGAATTGTGAGCCAAATTTCCTGGCCACGGTGCCAGAAAGCAGGAGGGGCAGAAGACACCTGTCACTAAAGCTCACACTGCTTCTGCTGGATATTCCTGGGCAGGGCAGCAGAGGTAGAGCATGATTTTAAGTCAGGAAATTCATACTTTTTGACCCAGGGACTAATTAATTTTTGTAACATGTAATTTTAATGTTACACTAATTAACCTTGCATTAGAATGAATTTTCTGACAGTGAATTTCTATGGAAGCATTGATGACATCCACAGGCCATTTAATGATTCATATTCTTGCATTCAACTCCCATATCCAAGTCTACAAAGAAGAAAGAGTACAACTTAAAACAATTGGTTAATATGGAGAGATCTTTAGTTCATGTTTAGCATCCTTAAATTATCTCCTGACTGGTAATTACTTAAGACTTAGGATTTTAATTGGACAAATACCAACTTTTTTCAAGCCATAGATGTTTATCTCAAAAGGAAGAGGCACATCTGCAATATGCACAATAGCAATAAATACTTCAGCAGATGATTTCAGTCACTTGATATATGTGTAGAGGAATAATATTGCAATTATTCAAATGTATTTATTGTACAGTTACATGATAAAATAAAGGCACTTCTATCCTTTATATCAAAATTCATGCTAAGGATGAAGTGCTAAAATAAGTTGGTTTGCATTTGTCTCTGGACAAGAAGAATCTTATTTTCTTGGTGCTGAACTTGGCTGAGACCAAGAAAGGAAAACCAACAGTTAATTGTGTCAGCTCAGGGGTACCAGAGCACTGTGCAATTGGTCCTGCCCATGACACTGGCATACTGGTTCTGCTACACATGGTGCCCTTTGAACAAGACAAAACCCTGAAGCCTGATCATCTGTAGTCATTAAAAATCTCCTTGTGCTATTTGCAGGAGTATGGATTTCAAGTCTTGGGCCAATTCCACTTTGGGTAATTACACTCTGCTTACCTATATATTTTCTCTGCAACTCTAAATGGATACAATATTTTCTAATTAGTGCCTTAAATGGCTCTGCATTGTAATTGTGCACTATTAAACAGCTGACACGTTCCACCCAGGAAATGTCTGCAGCAAGTTACACCCTCAAAACAGGGTACAAGGGGCTTTGGAGACCTTCTGTGCAAGAGCACACCAGGAGATATGGAAGGAAAAATACCTCCAGAAGAATCTCAACCTACTTATTGCATAACAAAAAGCATTACTACAAATTTGGTATTTGAAATGGTTGGACTTGACGATCTTAGAGGTCTTTTTCAACCTTAATGGCTCTATAGAAACTAGATAATATTCACAACTATTTGTAGAGCATCAGGCATATTAACAACTGTCAACAGCCCTATCCAACATATTCAGGCAGCTATACAGCTAGAAAATCTACTTGTTTCCCATGTCTTTCTTAAAATAAACCTTAGTGATAAGACAAGCTTAAACTGAATGTACAGTCCCAGTCTTTGCAGAGCAGGGATATCACCTCTGCATGCTGAAAAACTCTTTAGTCTGCACAGCTGCTGTGTTATATCAGCATACAGCATGTGTTTGTGTGTTTAAATAACGTGGCAGAAATCTTAAGGGCCACAGACCGAGCTTTCCCAAAACAATTCCCACATGACTATTTCATTAAGCAGTGAGAGACTCAAAGCAACATGAATAATATCATGTAGGAAAGTGCTGCAGCACTGAGGTCTTGGCTAGAAGCAGTCAAACATCAAGGTAACTCCCTCCCTGCAATTCAAACACAACAGTTGTTGCAGAAGTTACTTGAGAGGATGCAATTCTCCCCTGCCTTTGAAGTATTTAATAATAAAAAAAAAAGCATAAAAATAGCCCCAGTGCACTAACCCTGCCTCTTAAATCTTCTGTGCTTTGCTTGGCTAACCGCTGCCAGCTTGGCCAGCTCCTGCAGCAGTTTCTCAAGCCAACAGCACATCAATTTTGCTCAGCTCCAAGTCACAGGGTGTTCACAAACAAAGCACAGGACAGGGATTTGTCTCCCATACACCGAGTTGGCAGACAAATGGATGGGAATGATTTTCACATCAGTTAGCCCGAGCAGAGAAAGGGGAGAACAAAGCCAAACTGAATGGATGTGCTACAGTATAAAGCCACACTTCCAGGCATGATGTTTGCAGCTGTAATGGCTGGATAGCAATGAGCCACTCTAACTTGTCCCAAGTGTTCTATGAGCAGTAATTTAGAAAAGACAGATATCTACAGAATGGCTGTATCCTCCTGTGACAGCAGAAGCAGTGAATGGAAGGGATGTTGTTACAATTACACAGGTAAACTTGGAAGTCAGTAACTTTCAGAGCTCTGAAATGTTTGGAGAAGCTTTTCTAATGGGAGAAAGCCTATAAACCCAGAAGCATGTGACCCTTCTTCAAATCCATTTTCTCCCCTGTCCCTTCCTTGGCAAGCTGGCACCAGTTTGGCACTTGCTGTTTCAAAAGCACAAGGACCGGGGACTAAGTGAGCATCCTGTCAGATGCCTTTCAATAAAGTTTTGGCAAGCGCTTAAATACTGCAGACAGGTAACGTGTTTGTTTACCGGGATTTATCCCACAATTAAAAAAAAATTAGCTAGCTACAACCTCCACAGCCCTTGGCACAAATTACAAAAGCGACTCATCTCTGCCTTTGAGCAGTTCCTGGTTCGTTAGAGGTTGAAGAAATACTATTCTCAAAAAGGCAGCAAGTGAGCCACACTCCCAGGATGTGCCTGGGGTGACTTCACAGCCACAGTCCATTTCTTATTCCATTAGTCCTGCTGACATACACAAGGAAAACAGGTTGCTTTAGTCTGTGCTACTTCTTATAAGTGAATGTAAGCGATTCTGTTGAACTCTGGGCAATTTAGATACAGTAAATGGAAGCTTGTACATGATTACTGTCATTAGGTGCTTTGTTTAATTCTAAATTGAAGTTTATCATATCCAAACTGTTAGCAGGTATGCTGGCTTGAATGCTGCACATGAAGAGCTTTACTTCTTGTGGGGAGAAGAACACTTATGCTTTGGAAGTTTCTCATCTATCTAAACCCCAGAACCTTCTGCTGCCCTTTCTGAAATCTTTTTGCTTCGACAAAGTTGGCTCATCCCCACTTGACATTTTTATTCTTGATTTCCTTTCTCCTTTCACTGATTTCTTGCAGGTTTGCACAAAATGGGGGGATACAATTAGATGGAGTACTACCATATCATATAAAAGTAAAATCTAAACACCCTACAACCCCAGCCAAGTCTTTATTGTCCAAGGAAAGGCTGAGCCGAGCAACTTTGCAGCATAGCACGAGCCTACTTGGCGCTTCAGTAGATTTTGCTTCATAAGAAGTTAACTCTTTGTATGTACCCTGCTGACATTTTAAATTTATAGGCATTTAAATCAAAGGATTGATAGTGTGAATTATGTCCAGAAGCCAGGTGAGGCAGCTTTTGGACTTGGCAGGATGTATTTACAAAGTAACACTAAAATTGTTAATAAAAATGACAAGATTATGCTTCTGTACACTTCACAAACGTCTGGGTTATCTCTAGCCTAAAATGGGTTCTGAAACTTCAGTCAACCTGCATGATATTGGAAAATAAGTTACCTCCCAGACTGGGAAGGACATGTTTGGGTACCAAACAACACTGGCAGTGCTTTCAGTTCCATAATGTATCACGAAACAACTGTTTCTTTCAGATTCTTCCTTTTGGTATGCTGTTTTTTTTTTTTTTTTGTTTTTTTTTTTTTTCTTTTCTTTTCCCAAGCATTTGTTGGGGTAAATCAAAATTGTTGAAGCTGTGAGAATTTCATCTGTGGGAGAGTTTTATCCCAGTAGGAATCCTCTCACAAGTCCTTCACAGGTAGGCAGATGTTTTTGGCTCTTGTCTGTGCTGAAGCAATCCCATACTCTGCAACAGCCATCTGCTAATATCCATCAGTTAGAAATAGGACTTCTTTTAACATCAGTGA
This sequence comes from Sylvia atricapilla, assembly GCF_009819655.1. Classification (NCBI taxonomy): domain Eukaryota; kingdom Metazoa; phylum Chordata; class Aves; order Passeriformes; family Sylviidae; genus Sylvia; species Sylvia atricapilla. The sequence goes on from NC_089148.1 coordinate 9,243,279, forward strand.
CTCATGGATAATTCCCAGAGGATGTAATCTGGTAGTTTTTCACACAGTTTAGATACTTCAGCTTCCACAAAATATTTTGCTTTTTTGTTTAAATTGTATTTCTTTGGCTGAAAATAAGCACATTTGTTACTTGAACAGTAAAGAAAACACAAGCTTCTGAATGCTGCTAACTACAAAAGAGCACCTTGCCAGTGGAAACAAAGCAATGCTAACATGCACTTATTGCAAGCATGTGATCCTAACACTGAGCTTTTTTTAATGAACAGACTCCAGCTGTTTTTTCTGTGGGACTGCCCTGGACATCTCCTTCTGTAATCTGTGATGTGCAGAAGGAGGATGAAGCCCAGAAACGGCACTTGTGCAGCAACTGTGCGGCACATGACAGTTTCAGTTCATTGAATTTATGATGTGAAATTCCAACCCTGATTGTGAACACCCTCCCTGCTCTCCTCTGAAAATTAATTCACATGAATTCCTGATTAATAATAAAAGGGCCTGCCATCAGCATTCAGAGCCCCAGCCGGGGCTGTCATGGCTCAGAGGGCAGAAATCTGCTTAGAGCTACAGGAGAACCCAACTGAATTTGTGGCGTCTCAGTCTATGAATGTCTAAGCACTTCATCTGTTCACCAAAACACAACGTGCTGGAAGGAGCTGTGCTCAGGCTGGACCAGGGGCAGGGCTAGGTGGCAGTGTACAAGCAGGAAAACCAAAGTGACAAACCTGGTACAGCCACAACTCCCGAAGGATCAACAGGAAACTGCCCCCACCAGGTGTTCACTATTACCAAAAAAAGGATGAAGCCAATTCACAGTTTTAGACTGATTTTCTTGGGGTTTCTGGCAATGCCTGTATTACCTCCCTGTGGGGAAATGAGTTTAATGAGCAAAGAAAGACTGGACAATGTCACTGTGAAACTAGAAAGCCAGTGTCACGCATTTCCCCTCCATCTGAGAGTAATGAAAACCTTGTGGCAGGTCAGAAATCCTCCTTCAACCTAAACAGACTTCATGGGTCAAAAAAGCTGTTTCTTTCACTTCCTACTTTTGTTTGACCACATTTAGCACACAAAGTGGGGAAAGGGAGGTATTCAGAAGAACTTAACTCTGCAAGTGGCTGCTGGTATTCCTGAAAATACCACTGAAACTAAGTTTCTGATCTGACATGCTACAGCTCCACAGTTAGACATCCACACACAGTTAGAAATCCAGTGGAAAGCTGTTTCCAAACAGATTACCCTGCCTCAATGACCAAGTGTTCGTCCAACTGTTGCAGCACCTTGTCACAACAATCCTAATCACAGAATTTTAAAAAGGAGTAGCAGTGAATTAATACACAAAACAGATAAAAGATTGATGGTCCTTATTTTTTCTCCATACCTCCTCATCTGTGACATTCACATCCACTTTTTTTGATTGAATGGCTTTGGTTACATAGTCAATGTTGTTTTCTCTGCAGTAATCAAAAATGTTCTTGTCCTCTTCCCTATTGAGGAAACAAAAGCAAAAGAAGCAGCATGTTACTGCAGACACAAAGGCCACATGCACATTATATGCTTTAACTTTGTTACAGACATTTCAGTGCTGTCATTGGATCAAAACAGGCATCTAGTATTGCACATGCAGAATAATGTGTTTTTCCCCACCCCCCTCAAGTTAAGAAACAGAAGATCCTGCTTCCTAGAAAAACAAAGGTTGTTTTTACCATGACAAATGTCAGTTCATTCCTGTGAAATGGCACAAGAAAGGTATGAAGTTAGCCAGAAAAACCCATGTTCAAGTTCTGGTATAAATCACTTCAATCCCACAGAAGAGAGACGGTTAAAGCTGCTCTTCCTGCAAGAGCCACTCTGGGTCACACCAAATGCCATCTACCCTGGACAGAGGCCACCAAGGTGGCTTGGAGAAAACAGCAGGACAAACAGCAGACAAACACCTGCAAAACAATCTGTCCCTGGCTAAACACGTTGGATCCTGGATACACCACCAGCAAGGGCTCACTTATAACTGCTTGCAGGCAGAAAGATTAAATGATCACAGGGGCTTGAGTCACACCTACAGCTCCTCTTACAGTTAAAAGCAATACTCTGGCTTCAGAAAAAGTAAAATTTCCACCCTTACCTGCCACACAGACAGAACCTCTAATGAAGTTAAGACCCTTCACAGATTCTTATAAGAATAATACCTTCAGGCATAAGTGATACCACAGGGCTGCTAGCAGCGAATAAAGAAAAGAGGCCATTGGTTTTCCAGAAGTAAGCCAAAAGCCCACATAATCCTCTCTCTTTCTAGTTTCCAGCTGAAAACCATGGTTCAAATGAGCCCATCAGCGTTGCTAAGGGACTTGGCAGCTTCACAAGAGTTAAACACAGAGTCGTTGCCTCACATGACACCCCCAGTTTCCAATCACCTTAACTAAAGACCTTCTGGATGTTCAGCAGAACTCAGACTGACAGCCTCAGTTACTCAGAAAAAAGGGAGCTTGCTGGAACTGGTCAGACCCAGCAAGGAGGTCAGTCTGCTGTGGGGGTTTCAGGCAGGAGAAATGCAACAGAGAAATTTGAGAACTGATCCCCTGGTGCTAAAGGCAACAGCACTTCTATTTATCTGCATTGCTCTTGAACTCATAGGCTCAAAAACGTCAGGAAGGAAAAGTAAAATCTAAATAACATCTGCATTTCTAAGCAATGGGTTACAAACAAAACCTGCAGTCCCCCAAAAATGAAATGCCAGCGAGGCCATGTCCTCTGCTCCCATGAGGGCAGGCAGAGCGCCGTGACTCAACTTTGTCTTTTATTGTTATATATCTGGCCAACTGAGTTACATTCTGATTCTTCAGACCTCAAGCATCTGTGTCCTGCCACGGTGCCAGAAAAAGATGGGGAAAAGCACTGATACTTGCTCCAGTGGCAGATTACTGCTTTCTCCAAAGAAGTCACTTCCTGTGCCCTCCCTCAGTAGCACTGCTCTTCAGCACATCACCCCTACTCTGTACACAGGCAGTCCCTGCAGTAACACCTGAGCTGCACCTTTCTAGTGAAGAGCTGGGAGCCACACAGGATTTCACACTCTGTGTTTAGACCTAAGGACACTACAGGAGGCTCCCAGCTTCTTGACCAGTTTGTCATGAACTCATTCATTTGGAGGTCTTGCCCGCTCGTTACACACAAGCTCCTGGGAAACAGATCACTGCATGCTTTAAATGCAATTACCACGGAATTCCGGGAAAAAAAGAATCTCACAGCGGGATCAGAAAAGGCAAAAGCTTAAACTGCTGGAGATGGAGCTTGAGAGACTCATGATGGAGGTCACAAGACATGCCTGCTGCTGCTAACAAGGGCTGATGTGATATGCTGGCAAGTCCCTCCAGTCCTACCTTGTTAGTCCAACCTCTCCAACACAACCCTGACTGCCAACAGAAACCTTTGGATAGAAGCTGCTTTTCAGACAGACAATGCTGTACAGGAACTTGGCTCCCCATTGCACAGCCACACCTCCCTCATTTACTGTGGCTCTCTCTTTCGCCAAAGAAAACCCCAGTCCCTTCTCACTAGAGAGGCGCACAACCACCCCCAGTTACTCCTGAGTGACATTCCAAGTCACAACCATGAGCTTGGGCTGTGCTCTTCCCTCCCTGGCAGTGAAGCCACCTGGTCATTGCACATGCTACAGAGCCCTGACAGACCTCACAGGGCAGCACCAGAGGTACTAGCAGGGACGTGGCAGCCATAAAGCACCTGAGTGTGCTCCACAGGGAGCATCTGCAGGGGCTGTGCCAGCAGAGAGGGCACAGCAACCCTGACCTACCACAGCCAGTCCATTTTCCCACCACAGCCTCCAGACAGGACTTTTAAAGTCTTTTCCCGAGGATATTATTGTCTGTAAGGGGAAAATGACCTGACACAGCTATTTGGATATGATTTAGTTTTCTGGAATAACTAACTCTGCAAATGCTCTATATATCCCCATTCCAAAAAACCACTTTTCTTTCAGAAGTCTCCACAATGGAATTAATCCAGAATACCAATTTCCCCACCCAAAGAGAATGTTTCGGGAAATTTCGTTCTTCTATTCTGCATTTATTTCTCAATCTTTAAACCATTCCTTTGCTCCTGATGCCCTCCTTAAAAAAAATTAAGCATATATTATATCCAACTTTTCTATAAATATTAACCAAGAGAAACAAGCCCTTTCCGGTCATAGTGAGAACATTTTACCTACAAATAAAGTAGTCATATGAAGATGCACTCCAGACATTTTAAGCAATCTGATCCAGCTAAAACCAGGAAGGGAAACTGAGGAAAGAGCTCAGAGGAGTTAAACCCAGATTTTTGGAGGAACCAATACTAGGAAAGACATTTTTGAATGGTGTGAATGGAGTAACAAGAAGTTACTGTTATTTGCTGACTCTGCATTGAAAACCACACAGTACAAGTAAGAAACAGAGCTTGAAAACTTAGCAGCTGGGCTTTTTCCCTTTCCTTTATTTTACATGTGTGCATGTGTATATAATAATACCTCCACTGTAGTAGCTATAGGGAAAGAAAAAGGATTTTATCAGACCTGTTCCTAGCAGGAATTTGCACTCCTCGTAAAGATGGTAAGATTCAGCAGCAAGGCCAAGAAACTGATAGAAACAGGCAAAAACATGTAAAAAATACAAAAGTGATAGTGCAAAGACAGGCTAAGATAATGTTATGAGGGAGAGAACCCATAGCATTTCCATCAGTATTTTCAGAAAAATCTCAATTTACATAAAAAAATACAGTATTCAGGACATCTTCAGATGAGAAACACCACAAAAATCAACCTAATGGAGACGTGCACAATAATGCAAAACCTGTAGCTAAAAGGAAGACTTGGGTGCAATTTTCTTTCCATGTCAGATTGTCGAGATAAAAAGGAGTCTTCAAGTCAGCAGGCACCTGAGGCAGGTAGAGGTTTTATATCTACTTCCTGAGGATGGCTAGAGGGTTTCTCTTCTCCCTTGCTGATGGTCCCCAAAGTTACTTCCTTGTGCTCTCCCCTATCCCCAGTAAGAGATGTCAATTACGATTTCAAGAGGAGTTGAAGCGTACCTGTTGCCTGCAAGTAACACATGGGCAGCTTTTTCCATCCTTGAATAGAATAGAAGGATTTGGAAGAACTTAAGTCATCTCTCCCCAGGCTTAGAAGGCTTTGCAAGCCTTCTCCCTAGGCTGCCCAAGACACATGTGCTGAGCCAACAGGTTTAAAACAGCTCATGGAAAAGGTCTGCTGCTAGTTGATCGTTTCTGTCTTATCTGGAGTGCTGTAAAACTCCTTGCTTTTAAACAGCACCAAGGTTGCCACTGAAAAGGGCAAAGAAGAGATTTGAAATTCACATTATTTTACCCTTGTGCAGAGAAAACCTTACAGGTATGCCCTGTCCCCTTCCTCCCCCTCCGCAGGTTACCTCCAGCACAAAGCTCAGGGCAGAGGGCTGAGACCAGGCTCTACTTTGGGCGTCCTCTCCCCTTTTCCTGGGGCTGGTCCAAGGCACACCCCAGAGGATTAGCTGTGGAGTGGCCCCGGGTGCTGCTAACAGGTGGCTGTGCCCGTGTACTTGGCACGGCGCTGCCGGAGTGGAACGGGACGTGTGCGGGGAGCCGAGAGGCACTCGCAACACTCGCTGCTTATGTCGAGGCCCTCGGCCCCCCAAGGGACCCATTTTCACATAATCTATAATTATCTCTTCGCTTTAATCGCCTCGTCACTTCGGAGATTCTCCTGGGCACAGGAAGAGGAAAAGCTCATTAACTGAACCTTTTCTCCTCTCTCCAGCCACCCATAGCTTTTAATTGCTTGGTGTTGTTATTATCTATCAGTGCAACTGGGATCATTTTCATAAGAAAGGGTGATGGGAGGGAGGGAGGCAGGAGCAGGTCCCTGAGGTACGCTCCACAGACAAACCTTTGCTTTCTCAATTATTTATGCCAGCTGAGGTTTTACAAGCTGAATAAATCCATAACTCAAGTTTATTTTGAGCCGGCAGGCCGTCCCGAGGGAAGTGTTGCCCACTTGCTGGCATACTCGTGTGCCATCCCTGCGAGAGCCGCAGGGACGTGGCGGGACATGTGTCATCCAATTCCCCACCCACCGCACGCGCCTCGGTGCAGCACCGCAGAGGAGGTGGTGTGGCGTGGGAGCCACCACAGAAGGATGTGCTCTCCAAAGGAAAAGCAGGCCTGAGCCCTTTGCACAACAAAGCAAAGCCCCAGAGGCCACTGCTCCGGGGACAGTAAAAAGGGGGACGCAATAAACTTGGCAATCATCTTGAAGTCAAAACATTGATCCACTGAACATCACCGTGAGAGCACCCCTTTATAAGCAACACCGACCTGAAAAACCCAAAGTCCCTGCAGGTGTTTTGCTTGAGCACACCGTGGGCTCCTGGTCTCCACAGAACCAGGAAAGCTCTTCCACAGGGATTGCACAGCCCAGCACTTACGTGAGTGACACATCTGTAGCGCAGCCACCCACACGCACAACACCGGTCCGTAATTCCCGACACGGATGCCGCACATCTCTGCAGCCTTACATTCATTTCCAGTGCTGGTGTTCCCAAAAGTAGGGCTGAAGGGAGACAACAAAACCCCAACTGCGCTCCCGAGCACTGGGCTCATCCCAAAAGCCATCGCTGCTCTAAAGCAGCATCCTTGCAATGGATGCTGGAAGCAGCTCTTTAAAATTCAGCAGCCTTTGTGCCTGACCACATGCAGCGACCTCTGGTATTTTCTGCCAAAACAGTTCATTTGTCTCACACAACAACTAATCAATTCCCAGGGCCATCCATCACGGGGGCTCGCACGAGCCGGCCCGGCAGCGGGACCAGATGGCGGCTGCGTTAGTGGGATTAATACAATTCTGATGGATTGCACGGCATCAGGCACGTCCTGCACGCCAGGGGTGCCTGCTCTGCACCCACATCCAAAATGTTGCCCCGCTCATGATCAGGGTTGCTCCCAAATGTTTGGAGAAAGGTGGTAGTTTTGACCAGAAAAGGGTTTCTTCAGCCTTCCTCTGGAGGGTAGAAGTGTAAAACAGCTCAGAGAGGCCTCTGTGCTGACTGGCAGATGTCATTCCCATCCTGGCATGCCAAGGCCCTGAGGAAGCAGCTCATGGCAGAGTGCAGGAGGGCTCCTCCAGTGGAAGTGGAAAGGCACACGGACATTTGGCAATGATATTTCTCATTCCGCACCTGCCAAATCACTGTATTTGTTTCCTGAAAACAGTTACAAACTGCCTACTCCTTGCCCCAGCTTTAAAGAAATTCTGAGAAACAAAGCTCCATTTCCAAGGCAATGGTGTTTTTGGCATATGTCTCAGATTGTGTCTTGGATGAGATTTATACTGGTAACACATCCATCAACCTCAGATCACTGGTCATTTCCCAGGTTTGTGAAACTCCAATTATGTAGTGCTTTGATCATGAAAGAGCTCCACTACTACTGCTTTGTTCTGGTAGTAAGACCAGAAAACGGACATAAAGCTTTATGTAGCAGTAAAAAAAACAACAACAAAAAAACCCCCAAACCACCACTATACCCAGCCTGAAATCACTGATAACTTCTAAATTTTTCCTTCCAAGGGAACCTCCGAGTCCCATCATCAGTCACCAGCACACAGGAGTTTTATGCAATGCCTGAGGAGAGAGAACTGATTTGCAGAGAAACCCAGAGGCAGAGCACTATGCTAATACATCCTGCAACTGCTCCCCATTACTCATTGGGGGTACTCGAGCTCTTTATTGCCAGGGTTTATTAATGACTCCTAATTGATGACCGGTGCCCAGTACCCCAAAGTAAATAACTGCTACGCCTCATTAGCTCAAGAGACCTTCTCCTGATTTGAGGGCTGATCTATGAACACACAAATTGCACTGATTTAACAGAATCTCTTTCTAAATTGATTTAATTAGATCGGTATAACCTGTTTCTGTGGATGCTCTTGAATTTATTTGGAATCAGAGCAATGTACTGTGAGCCCCAACTGATGGTTTTTCTATCTTGTTCTCAATTAGAAACATTTGAGATAATTAGTGATAAGGAAAAGAAATGACCCTAGCACAACCCGAGTTCCTCCTATTGCTGATACTCTTTAGGGCAGGGTATGGTAACTTCACTCTGTCCATCATTTACAGATCTGCATCCTAAGCCCCAAGCATTTCATTCGACAAAAGGAATGCAAGCACTATTTAGGCACAATTTTAGTTTAAATCAGTGGCACTGCTGCTTTGTTGCTAACTACTGCTGATGGCAAACTAGGGGTTTATTCTATTTAAAACAAAACCTCTCCTCTTCATACACACAGCAGTGGCTTGGAGGGCTATAATGGTTTGATAAAGTAATCTAAAGGTTCTGGTAAAGAATAAAACCTGCTTAGGTGACCCTTCAAAACTCCACACCTGCATTCTGGTCATTCTCCTGGTGCCAAGTGAGGTTGTGGCTCCAGATAAATCAGCAGCCTTTTCCTGCCTTTGGATCAGCAGAATCCTAAAGGGCACACGGTAGGCTGTGTTTGGCAGAGCAATACCTGCTGAGAAATTGCTTCCAGCAATCTGTCAAGATTCAGGCCTGATAAAGACTCGAGCTTTTTTTTGGTTTAGCTTTTAGTACACAAAATAAGGGTTTTTTCTTACTTATTCTGGGCTGCTTTAGTGATCCTGCAACAAGAAAATACTTACGCTATCAACAGTACTGGCAAACAAACTGAAGTGGTTTGATTTCTGTTCAAATTTTTGCAACCTTGTTGCAAAGCTTCAAAAGACACACCATGGACAACTGAGTCAATGAAAGGGTCTGCATCAAACTTTCTTTTCTCAGCAGGTTTTGAGGCAGCACACACATACACACCTAACAGACAGCACAGGATATACCCAGAACCATCCATATGTAAAAGCTTATCCAGGCTCAAGCTAATCAGTTTTCTTTCCCCTTAAAATTTTTCATGTTCTTCCTCTACAGAAAATGCCTTATTTTTTCATGATAACATTCTGTTTTATGAAGTATTACTGAATGCTAGGCATATGTTTTTGTAAGTAATCACTCACAGCTTCACAAAAGTGACCCTTCTCATAGGTACAGCTATGGAACCAGTACTTGCTCTAGATAAACTTGGACACCAAACCTAATGTTTAGAGCCACTCTCTCTTTGGTTTATCTGCTTGCAGGTTTGGTACCAGAGCAATTTTGCTGTTTAAGGCTATGCTTTTATTAGTGGAATTATCATACCAGTGATGTGCCTATATGTGCATGTTTATTCCCTGTTCCAGGAAGAAAATGAGCAGTAGTAGACAAAAGAGCCAGGAAATGTGAAGCTGTACAACTCTGTGAGTAGATGATGGTGACATTTGCTCACTCCTTTCTTGCAAGGAAGACATTGATGCCTGGGAGTCAAATTGTGCTGACAGACTTCATGAGTTTCCACTCTGCCAGCAGAGTCAGGACACTTTATTCAACAAATTCCAGCAGAATCACCCTATTCCAGCTGTGCAGGAGACTACACCTGCCTACAGCCTCATCTCTAAGGACAGCTGTGCTGTGCCAAACAAACAGTGCCTATGTTCCTCATGGTGCGTTTAGAAAAAAAGTATTTGCAGCTGTACTCTTGGAAATAAAAAAACACGTGAAAATATTTAGGCTGGTCAAATGAACCAGAGAAAACTCTGTTTTTCTGTACATTATGCTGTATTTCAAACCCAAGAAAGGGCAAAGGCAGCACTTGAAATAACCAAGACTCTGACAGCACTGTAGGGATATGCTCCACCCTTAAAAGGAGAGCTTGAACAGGATTTAAACCACAAAGTCAAACTGTGAGATCAAGGATGTTGGCTGAGACCTGCACTGATGGAGCAGGGACAAAAAAGGAGCTGATGACCAGCAGAAGTGTCATTCCTCAAACAGTATGTTAAGCCAAGGTCACACCTGACCACCTCTGCTGGAGGGCCAGGGCAAGTCAAAGAAGTGTTGGCTCTTCATGCAAGGGCAGGAAGCTATTCCTGGCCAAGTACTCCACTCTAAAGTGGATTGCAGTCCCCAGGGAAATGCCTGCATTACTGCCAAGCACACAACTGCCACCCTAACTGCTTACAACAGCTGCCTTCATTTCTACCTGAGCTCTTTGTAAAGGATTTGGAGCCACCTGATCAAGATTGCTGTTCCTTGGTTTGTGACAACAAGTCAAAGAAATGCTGTGCTAGAGTTTAAACTCTTTAGGTAAGTTCTCTGCTGGAGAGTGCAGGAATGTGAAGGAATCAGTGTTTACTTTTCCTGGATGTAAAAAAATGCAAGACATTAGTTAAAAAATGGTATCATACACATGTAAATGGGTGACTACATGTCAGGAAACACTGTCAAAAATTTAGTCTTCTCTGCCTGTTCATTTTGACTAAAAATACAATACAGTATTCTAAAATTTCTTCTACAAAAACAATTAGGTACTGGAGTTTAATATTACACCCATAATTAGTAGCCTGGAACAGCAAAAAATAAGACAAAAAACATCCAGGTGTCCTTATTCAGTAGCTCATGTCACTTACTACTTGCACCTTGACAGTTTTAAGTAGCAGCCACTCTAGTTCAGTAAATGCAGAGCTGGCTTTTCTAGCTGCAGAGCCTGGAAAAAAATTAATTTGATATAAGGCACAAACTGTCCCTGAAGGCAAACATTGTCCAACACTAAAACCCTCACTGAACAGTCCTTAATGAATGTATTGGTAAAGAAATAACTATTTGAAAAAGGTAGTGTCTGAATAGCTTTCTATTAAAAATATCCAATATTGCCTTTTTTTAAAGTCATATAACTGAAAAATGGGAAGCCTTGCCCTTCCCCCACATCTTGCACTAGGGAAAGGTTACTACCTGGCAATGATACAGGCAGATATTGATTTAAATGATTATGGACCTGAAAAGTTCTTTCCTGTCATTTATTATCCTGTTGTAGCTGCCACCACACTTGTGCAATACTTTAAAAAAAAAAAAAAAAAAAAAAAAAAAAAAAAAGCTTAACAAAATGACATTAGAAAAACACTGCTTTAAACTGAATTCCAGCACAGATAATCACCTGATTATTTCTTCTTCTTGATATAATGAGCTGATGACTGGGCCTCCAAAACCAGTTTTGCTCTCCTTTCCCCTCTTCTCTGTTGTCTGAAAGAAAAAGAAAGATTAGTCCAGCATCCTGGCTGCCACCATATTCCCAACTCTCATTCCCAGTCCTGGCCCTTCAGGACCCAAAAGCTGAGCCTCTGTGAGGCAGCATAATATTCTGTTACTAGATTGCAAAGCTCGCCTTTATAAATCTATTTAATATAGATCTAAAATTAAATTTTATAATGGGCAGCATTTCCAAATGATTTACTCCCAAGAACTCTAGGATTCTGAATGATTCCCACCATAATAGAAATGAACAATTAGAATAATGATTGATCGATATGGAGCCCCAGGCCTACCTTTTCAGAAAACCATCCTGCGGCCTGGGATCTTCAATTGCCTGACTTTACGTTGATGCCAGACTTTCAGCAGGGGTAAGTGCCTGCTGTCTGAAAGCCTGACCCAATTAGGGGGTGCAGGGAACCACAAACCCCAACTCTTCCACTGCATTAAGTATTTTGGTTTTCAGATAAGCAGCCAAAACCGGTTTGGAATTTGCAGCAGTAATTCTTTACAGAACCAGCCCATTAATTGCAACTTGCTGCTGCCAGTGGACAGGTCTGAGGCTTTCTGTGAAGGCAGAGTGTCACACCTAGTGAGAAACAGATCAGGAGCAAAGTCCCAGCCTCTTACAGCTTCTCTGTAGCTGCAATACACAGAATCACAGAAACCTGGAATGATTCGGGTTGGAAGGAACCTTAAAAACCATCCAGTTTCACTCTCCTGTCATGAGCAGGGACACCTTCTACTAGAGCAGGGTGCTCCAAGCTCTGTGCAACACTCCCAGGAATGGGGCAGCCACAGCTTTTCTGGGCAACCTGTGCCAGAGCTTCCTCCCCCTCACAGGGGAGAATTCTTTTCTGATATTTAATCTAAACCTACTCTCTTTCAATTTGAAGTAATTCCCCCTTGTTCTGTCACTCCAGCTATTGCAAATAGTCTTTCGGCATCTTTCCTGTAGATTCCCTTCAGGTACTGGCCAGCCACAATTGGATCATTCTGACGCCTTATCTTGCCCAGGCTGTACAATCCCAATTCTCCCAGCCTTTCCACATAGAAGAGGTGCTTCATCCCTCTCATCAGCTTCATTACAGCTAAAAGCATTGCTGTCCCATCAGAATTCTACCTAGAAAGATGTGGACTATTTTTTTTAATAAAACATACTTGTATTTGTCTTTTTTCCTGCTCCTCAGGTTGGTTTTGTTTCAAATCAATGTACTAGTTCCCTCTAATACATTTACTTTTACATTCTGCCCAGCTTGAGCCAATCAGTTCCACCTTTCAGTTCTCCTGCACCAGTCCAAAGCCGTAACATTAGGTTTGTCGACATCACAGACATACTTCTTTATAAGAAGACATGGAAAGGAAATTGGCTTTGAAGACTATTCCATGGCAAGTAGCCTCTCTCTAATTTAGAGTAGAGGGTGACATGAAATTCTCCTTTCTTCAAGGGAAAGGGCTTCAGAGTCTGCACAGTGCAGTGCCCCTCTTAAAAATTTATTTAGCAGGGAACCTTACTGTCCATCAATTACTTCGATTCCACTAATAAAATAAAATTAATTTCAGATCACCTGAAAGTGCACAGAAGAGTAACTCCTATACAATGAAGCTATACTCACAATGAGTCTATCCTGTGTGATACTGAGCCATGATGGGCATTCAATCAGTGTCAGAAACCCAAAAAAACTTTTAATCTATATTCTTTTATCTCTTCCCACTGTAGTTCTTGGTTGTTGCTTTTTTCTCAAGTCAGAAAAAAAAAACATTTGAAAAAATACATTTAATCTTTCTAGAGGCAGAAATTGTTAAAAAAGAAGATTTCTAGGATTAAGTTCACCTTCTCTGCACAACAAATGCATTTCTACCAAAGATTAATCATGTTGATTGAGTACACATAAGGTCATCAGGAAACTTAGTGATAAAAGCTTTCCCAAAAACACTCAGGGAAAAACTTCTCTGGCTTTTAATCCATATACAAGTTACTTTGTCCAAGTAGCTTTTATCTCATCTCTTTCACACAGAAATAAATAATTCAATATTCAGTTTATGAATGTTGAAGCAAGCTTATTCTATCACAGTCCTTGATATGCAAAAGAAGTTTATGAAGAAGGCCCAGGAAAATATTCTGTTTTCTCAATATTTAACCATGAAGGCAGAGACAAGGCTCCACCATTCATCCTCAACTGTATTTTCAACGGGGAATGACTCCAGGCTTGCCAAAGAAGTTAACTCTGCTGCAGCACAGATACAAACTGCTTTCTTTCAATGCAGATACAAACTGGTTTCTTTCCAGGTGCCTTTGACAACCTGCCTATCCATGAGCTCATCACTTCCAAAATCCTCGCTGCCCAGCCTGCCGGAACTTCCACGCAATATCTGAGCACGATGTTCCAAACTCAGGGACACAAAAAGTGGGCCACGAAGCAGCAGTTCCCTCCAAATCACGTCACAGCTACTGACAGGACTGACAGCAACTGGTGTTTTTATTTGTTGTTCGTCCTGGCTGAATGGATCAGTAACACATAGATGCCTTTTTTCTTCTTAAATCTCTTGACATTTTTATAGCAAAAGAGGGCTTTTAGGGCTACCTATATGCAGATAATGACTCATGAGTTTAAAGTCACATTACCCTGCAAACCACAATGAAATTAAAAACTGACACTGCAAATTTCCTATCTGTCCTCCGTTAAAAAGGCACTAATAATTAACTATGTGGTTCTCAATTAAGCCAGCTCAATTTCTTTCACTGCTGGCAGCACTGTCCAGAAGCACTGCAGATGCACAGCTTAACTAGCAAGGAACAGGATGATCCAGAGCTTCCATAATTTGGACCCTGAACACAAGGGAGATGACAGCAGTAGCATCTACAGCACTTGGATCATGCAAGAGAGGTGCTGTAGGAAAGGCAAAATTGCTGTGGACTCCATAAAGACAAGATAGTGCTCTTAAAGTGCCAGTTAAACACTGTGGGGAATAAAGAGGAATTTGTGACAGCGGAGGATTGCACCCACATGCCAAAGCACTGGCAGTGGCATGTAAGAAAGGGGAGGAAAGATGATAGAGAAGCATAAGACATGCCTTAAACAGTGAAAATTTTCACATTTTCCCCTTGCCCACTGATGCTTTGTGGCTGGTGTACAATTAAGGCTGATGTCGAAGTCGCTGCTCCTGTGACAGTTAACTTTGGTGGGCGGGTCTGGCTGGCCAAAACCGGCATAAATCACGGGCAAATCTGGACTTCAGTATGCAGCAAACGTACTCCTGAAGAGACATCTGCAATTCCCCGGACTCCAGCTGGGCTCAGGGACTGGCGCAGGGAACTCCACTAAGCCCAGAACTATCCTTCTCAAATGTCACCAGGAATGCCAGGAGAAAAGCCACACTCCTCCAGGAACAGACAGTGGAGCATCCTTGTCCCTGCCTCAGTGCACTGGATTTGTCAATACCAGCCCAGTTTGATCCAAGGGACAATGGCATCCCAGCTGGCTGTCACTGGCAATGCTGCTCCAGGCAGCCTCAAAGCCTGACAACCACTTTCGGAACAAAATGGAAATACAGGGACTAATATTTGCTAACATCATTAATTCTTTTTTTCTTCCCCACTCCCCCTTCTTCCTTTATCCACCATGTCAAGATGTATACTTTTAAATTGTTGTCAGCCATAAAACAGACGTCGTGTCCCAGTTCAGAGGTTAACATATAATGACAGACACATTAAAAACCCTGTCCAATGCCTCACTGAAAATTTCAGCTCCATCTTCTCTTCAACAAGACAGTGGCTCAAACTCACTTATAAGCTTTAACAACATTAAAGCCTAATCATGATTGAAAAATAAAGGAGAAAGAGAAGATGGTTTTATCATACTAAGCATTATGGAAATGCAAAACGATTAGAGACAAACATTTTCTTTGTGAGGGTTGTGTCACAAAACTCTCCCACGATCACAACAAGATCCATTTCTCCTTCAGCATTTTTGGGGAGTGGGATGAAAATTACCATTTAAAAGGAGGAGCAGTAGTTTCCTGATGGGGGTTGGTTTGGTGGATCACTTTCTTGCTCTGTCTCTGAAGACAGGACAGGGATGGTTCTTTTTCATTTCCACACCCAAGCTTTGTTCCAGTCTACACAAAACAGACTACAACAGATATAACAAGATGGCAAATTCATGGGTCCTCCCAATGACCCACTTCAGGCTCAAGAGCCAGAAGTAGTCACAGAGATGCAAATGACTTCACTCTCAGTGATTAGCTGGGCTGGAATGGGACACAGCTATTTACATACAGGGCAAGGGACTCCTAATTCTGACAGAAGGAAGGTACAGAGAAGCCCTATAGAAATATTACAAAACAGCAGGAACAGCATAATTTTCAGTAAAGCCTTTAAAAAAATGGAAGATCCTAATTTCAAGTTAACAGAAGAGCTAGATCCTGGGCATGGGTTAAACGTAGGGCATCCCAGTTTTATCCTGAGCAACACGAGAACTCTCCTGGTTGGTTTTGCATGCCCAGACACCCAGCAAACACAGCAATAGCTATTTGACAAGGCACGTGGCTGTGCTGCACTGCATATCTATCATCCCCCCAATTCCTTCACATCTCGCTCTGACTTTTCTCCACACCCAAAACTTTTAAATAACTTCTCAAAAATACATATTTAAGAAGAAGAGAAAGCCATCAGCAAGAAAAGGTTCATCTCATCAAAATACTTATCTTCAAAGCTCCCCTGGCTAATGCCTTAAAATGGTCAAGACTAAGATTTTTCATCACCATGCACCTTGAAAACAGAAAAGTGTGACAATTTGAACGAGTGATGCATCAGGATCTCACACCTGAACCACCAAACCACAGAGAAGAAGTTTGCACTACTTATTGTATTATTTTCCTCTTCTTCTGAGCCTGATACCACTTAAGTCATAATAGCAGCTGTATCCAGCTCTGTGGGATGCAGACAAGGAATACTTCTAACAAAATGACTCCAGCCAAAGCTTCTCAAGCGTTTCCACAGCAGCAAATGCCTAGTGCAGATTCCAGTCTGCATTTGTGCTGCACAATTCACCTTCCCCCAGCTCACCTGTTCCTCCAGTGCAGGTGTCAGCCTGGTACATTCCCTGGCTTTCCTGCATGGCCAGGCATAGAACCCAGCCCTGGAGACAGAGACACAATCACCTTGCCCTGTACCTGTCTGCAAGGTGCACACACAGCAGCAGACAGGTAAAACACTCTCCTTGGCAGGAATGTGGCAGCCTTCAGCAGCCACCGAAATCTGCCATGGCCTTTCTAAGCGCTGCAGGGCTCTGAAGTGCAACCAAGGGTCCTGAGCCACCAAGCCCAGAGGAGCTGCAGTCGCTGGATGCTCACAGAGATCTGCTTGGCAGGGGTAGGAGAAACCTTGGCCCACGTCTCAGCTCCCCAAACTACACCTGGGAGGTGTAGCAACTCCCGTCGGTTATTCTGGCAGACACGTGGTGTGCTGGAACCCTGTCAAGCTCACAAGAAGGTACCAGTAAATCCCTGACATATGCTGATTGAATTGTAATTAAGGTGGTATAGTCTCAGGAGAGACATTTACAGAAGACACTTCAGACACAAGAGCGGACCTGCTCTGCTGGCCACCATGTTCCCCTAATGCTCTGGATTAACATTTCTCTATTTGAGGAGTGAGGGTTATTAGGGAGACAACAAGAAAATGTAAACTCTCCTAAAGTTTCAGACACTCGTCCCCCCTCCTCTCCCTGTGTGCCACGGCCTGGCCATCCCCCTGGGAAGGGAACTTGGGCAGAGACTAATTGTATTTGACAGCAGCAATTACACACAAGGCTGGAGATTAGAAGCTCGTTAATTGCGTGTGCCATAATTGCTGCCGTCTTTTCCTTTGCTAGTTAAGGCCAGTGCCAGGAGAGCCACGGGGAGGAGGGTGCTCTCCACCCCAAACGCAGGTGGTCCGAAGATGAGAGCCCTGGGATGGGGAGGAGATGTCCCTTGTCCCCCACGCCGCGGGAGGCTCCTGACCCCGGAACAATGCGGGAGGGTCCTCCGGCAGTGCGGCTAATGAGGCGTGAAATGAGGACAAACAATGTTCTCTTTCCAAAGGTATTTTCCACCTGTATCCTTCTGACTTTACAGCTCGGCTGAACTTCACGTACCTGCAGCGGGAGCGAAGGCAAATATTAACCCTTTGGAGGTGATGCTACTACAGGAAATGTATCTTTAACCAATTAAAAAATTAGGCATCGTTTTACGTGGTTCAAATTCATCAAATCCTTCCCTCCTGACTAAGATATGAACTCAGCATTTCTCACCACTCTTTACTGACCACTGTAAGACATGAACACCCAAATGAGATACAAACTCTCCCGGCTGAGGACAGCCTCTGCAAAGCCACCTTTCGCAAAAGGCTGCCCAATTAATGACTGTCATAAACAGACTATTTTAATGTTCCTCTCCCAACAATCCTTCTTGGCTCCCCGCAGCAGCTCTGCCCGAGCGTGCACATGACTCAGCACCTGGAGCCTTTTCAAGAGCCCACTGAGGATCTGAACAATCTGAGCAAACTGCCCGTGAAAAACGGCAGCACACTCTGCAGGATAACGTGGGGTTGAAGTGGGCTTTTTTTGTGTTTGTTGTAAATATCGAAGGGGCAGTTTCGTTAATATTCCAATAATGTCTACGTAAAGTTTTCCGGTTCTTTTAAGTCTCATCACAGAATTTCCTTTTAAAAATGCAATTTAAGACAGGGAAAATATTTTCCAGATTACAGTCAAAAATTAAAAACATTCTCTAAGTAATGTCATAGTTAAACAGTGCTGTGATTTAAAGCAAAGCCTTGCAGATTACTCATTTAACTATAATGACTAAATTAATAACTGCACCGTAATCACAGTTGGAAATTAGTAGTAAAGACAGTCAGGGGAAGGGAAATAAATGTAAAATGCATAACGTAATTTTCAGCAAGTCTTACGCTTGCTAGGAGCTGTGATTTCATGACTCACTGTACACATTTTAACATATGCATGGAAGGAAATATTATGCTCAATAAAAAGCCCTAAAGCAGTGGCTTCCCATAGTTTTTGGTTTGTGGAGCACTTTTTTTAAAAGGAAAAGCAGACATGGAGGCAGCAAACAGAAGACCACTGACAGGCTCCTTTCCTCACATTTTTTTCATGGACTCTTGCAGATTCCCAATGTCTGCAGACCAAAGGGTGAAGTGTTTGGACCCTTCCAGAGCGAAGGAAACCAGGTCAGCCCTGGAGCAATCAATCCCTTCCATCCCATCACCTGTATGAAAATACTTGAATGCCAAAGCAGAGGGGACCAAACTAGACACAAACACAGCCTGTACTGTAATTGTTGGGGGTTTTTGTCAATCTAATACAAGATATTTATAGAGATTTATAGAGACATTTGTAGGAGAAATAAATTCATTCTGAGCCAAGCTGGAAATACTGAACAACTCCGTGGCTCAGGATGAAACGGGTGCTCTGAAGCCTGAAAACTGAAGGCAACCCCAGCTTTTGATAAATAAAAGACATCAGCAGCCATCCTCTGCTTTCTGTAGTGACACTGGGCCAGACATCACTGCAGTGGCCAGCATCTCCACAAAGGATAAAAAGGAACAGCTCTGAGGCTGCCAGACCAGTGCCATGGACATTTGTTTCCCACAGCACATCTCGGTTGTGAAGGCAGAGGGTGGATTTATGAGGTCTGCAGGCACAGAAATGGAAGAGTGAAGAGATCTTTGCTGGTCTCAAGCAGGAACAAGGTTTCCAAATGTACAGTGCAACCCTTGGCAGGCTCAGCCAGAGGGATGCAGCATCTGGATGCAGCTGCCTATGGACAGCCCTTAGTGCTGAGCACTGAGGCTGTGCCTGAGCCTTTCCTTTGTGTTGGTTAATTCAGTTCAGAGTACCTACAGGATGCTCCAGAGACTTTTGAGGAGTGCTACCTTCCCTTAGATTAGGAGTAATTTGGACACAACAGTGTCCAAGGACCCAAGTAGGAGACAAGAGCTGCGCTTTTAAAGGAAAACTTTTTCCAATCTAAGAGACAAATAGCGTTTACATGACATGAACCAATGTGTTAGTTAACATCCAAACAAAATCTTAATCTCCAGTAATTACACTCAATACTTCCTTGATATTTCCTGTAAAGAGCAAGATAAACATAACCACTTAACTTTTTTCTAACTCAAAAAGCAGTATTTTCTCTGAAGAAACAGCTTAATTATGCTACAGCTTGTGTTATACACAAAACAATTACAGTTGGTTTCTCCCACTCAAAAGCATATGCTATTCTTAATTAACACACTCCATCTTTTAAACCAGCCCTTGCCCTGCCATGTGAAGCAGCAGGGCACACAGATCCTTCCAGTGTTTGAATACTTTCAAGTAAATGTCTACAACTCCACACTTAAACATCAACACATTACATATTCCACAGTAAAATAAACCTCCAATTTCTACCCAAGTTCCTGAATTTTTTAAGAGCCTCTGACACAGCAAGCTGAGAGTCTTGTGACAGCTTCAATTACTTGAAAAAATAGCCTTTTTTTTTTTTTTTTTTAATTAAAGGTTGAACCCTTCCCCATTTAAAGCAGTCAAGCCTGGTGGGTTGCTGGCCAAAACAGGAGCAGGAGACTGAGGAGGGGCTACCACAGCTCCCAAGGGAGCAGCAAAGCAAGTCAAAGCCCCCCTCTGGAATGTCCACCAAGTGCCATAAGCAGAGGATTCAGTCCCTGCTCCTCCCACCCTCACTCACCACCTCACTTGGCCATCCCAAGAGACAGTATTTTTCCATGTTTCTGGACACTCTGGGAAAATATTGGGATCCACAGGTGTCAGGAAGACTCTCTCCTGCTTAGGAAGTGACCTGGGCAGCAGGAATCATCACAGAACCACAGAATGGTTTGGGTAGGATAGCAGCTTAAAAGTCACCTAATCCCAACCCCAGCTAAAACTGGGCAAAGAAAGCAGATCTTGCCTTCTTGGTGCTCCTCACTTCACCTTGCAATTTCCTATTAAATTTTTCCTCCCCTTCCAAACCTCCTGTTCCACCAGAGGCTCTGCTTTCTGTCTCAAGCTCCTGAACTGCCCATGGCAGCTTCCTGCTTGGTTCAACAGTTCTGCCAGCCCATCCTGCAGCTTTCCCAGCCCCTAGTTCTGTCACGTAGCACTACCAAAAGCATCATGTACCCATTTGTTTTAGCCAGAGGAGTTTTCAGTACAGAAATGAACCCTACAGAAAGGTTTTGATTGCTAGTGGAGTCACTTCTCATGTCACAACACTGCTCTTTCCTGCTTCCAGCGTCACACAGCTACTTCACAACAATGAGCTTTTCAATGCTTTCGTCATTCACATTTCTGTGGCTGAGGAGGAGCAGCATTGCTGCTAAAACCTGCAACAAATGAAATCTGCATTTGGCATTTAAACACCTTCCTTGCCTTGCCAGAAACTGCCACCTCAGGGCAGAAATGACAGAGGGCACCTCTGGTTGCGTGTCAGTCATTTCAGCTTCTGGTCTGAAATTTCAACAAATTCAACCTTGCCATCTCAGTTTAAGCCAAGATCTTGGGCCCTCCCTGGAAATATCAGTATTTAACCATTTTCTGTCAATTCAGCAACAGAAGCACCAACCTTCAGTAAAGGATCTGCAGCAACTGACACCTGATCTGGTGAACAGGTCCTTCCCTGACACTGAGATGCTTTCTCAGCTAGGAGAGCAATTGCTCAAGTGAAGTTTTAAGATTCCAGAGCTCAGCTGCCTCCCATGCTTCCAATCCCATAGCTGTGGAATCACAGAAGAACTGCAGCCAGCCAGCAGAACCTGTTACTTCTGGACAATGATTACAGGGATGAGAGAAAAGCAAAATATTCCCTGCTGTACAGAAAGTTACACAGTAAAGTGATTTGCCTCACTCTGTTAGATCTTGTCATCACTGTACACCAGTAGTTTGAGATTATATATATATAAATTTACTTCCTCTTTTTTTTTCAGTTGCCTCTGGTGTATCTGGCTAGCATGCAGTGTCTTCATCCACCTGCAAGCCAGGAATTGTGATGCTGGGATGCCACACACATCACTTTGCTGCAGCAGCACACTCAGCAAGGCGGAGCTGCACCTCTAATTATTCTTTTTTTCTGAATACATCCCAAATAGTATGTTCTGTATTATTTCTGTAATCAGTGCAAGATGGTGAAAGTTAATTCAGTGATATATTCAAAAGAAAAATGTTTAAATATTAACATTTAACCAAAATCACTAATGGTGACTCCCCTCATTTTCTTGGTTGGAATTCTCAAACCCCACTGCTGTTACATCCAAGTAGTTCCAAGAGAATGTCTTATGCTACTCACAGCACACTAACAACAGAGTGCATTGACACTGCTGGATCTGAGCTGGAAAAATGAGGACTAGCATCTCCACAAGCCAAAGTTTTCCCTTGGAGGGCTGGTAAGATTGCACATTTAACATACAGTATGTTTTCAGCAAGAACAGGCAGGTTAACAGGAGGGAGAGAGAACAGGCATAACCCTTGTCATGACAATTCTCTCCTTTGAAGAAGCTTAGGGGCACAGAAATGTGGGCAACCTCTGTACAGGATTCCATACAGCCTTCAATCCACGACTGCATTGCTGGTTTGCTGCCTAAACTTCAGCCTCTCTGAAATACAGACTTGCAGCTTGGCACTGTTGTATTTCAATCAATCGCTTGGTCGAGGAGCAGAATGTCATAAATAAAAGGAGCCGAGACCATAAATTTCTGCAGAGATGTAAAATCAAAGAGAACAATCCAACAGACTCCCAGGGGGTGGGAGGCTGACACATATTCCAGCTGTTTATATTTCCACTATGAGATGCTTGTTCATTTTAACTTCTTCACTTCTGCACAGCTTGCCAGAGCCACAATTCCAAACAACTGAAAATCTCAGCGTGGGTCTGGCATTTTGTTTTGTGCTCTACAATAAAAGGCTGCAGGAGAGAAAAAAAAAGCCTGTGATTTATCAAACTTGTCCACAAACAAGCCCCACCAGCACAGCACCCCAATGCCTGGCAGGTGAGTTATTTGCAAAGACAGGGACAGAAAGGCAGCAAATCACCTATGGACAGCTTTGTTTGTGAGTAGGATCTGTATCAAGGACTTAAAGCATCAGCACACACTCCTTATGAGAAGATACAGCAAAGCAACACTACCCACCTTTATTGCAGAAGAACAGAGAAATTTAGTTTGTATTTGTTCGTGTGGTATTTTAGTTTGACACAAGAGGAACTACAAAACATCCCCTTGCTAATAAGAAAAATTGGTTCTGAAATCATGCTCCAAAAGCAAAGCACTTAAAGTCTAATTCTGCAGATAACAAAGTACCTTTTTTCCAACTTGGATAAAATAAGGTGGGTGACTCTCACAAATAAGAGTGAAGTGTACACAAACTGCAAGGTTTGTGAGTCATGCACAGCAAATAACTGCATCCTCCACTAACTCCACGTGCATGCTAGAGATTGTCCCTCATACAGCTGGCAAAAGGCAGCAGGGCAGAAGAATTCCTCTGTGTGTTAAGACCTAAACTTTCTCAGGATCTAAACACCCTCCAAAACTACTACATACCCTAATGTGGTTCAAAAAAAAACACAACCCAGCAGTTTGTCTAAAACCAGAGGACACTGTAGTCTTACATGCCCCAAAGCCAAGAGCCTGAGGTGGATCAATTTTCTTGTTTTAATCTTAATTACTAGTGCCTTGATTTCTGCTAAAAATATAATAATAAAAAATACAGGTTTGATGATTTGGTTTTGCTCTGTTTTGTTTTCAAAGGGGAAGAGCTTGATTAGAGTCTACAAATTGTTTCAGTGATATGCTTCTTCCAATGTGGTCACCACAGAAATTTATTTAAAAAAAAAAAAAAAAAAAAAAAAAAAAAAAAAAAAAAAAAAAAAGAAGAAAGAATGAGCAGCGATCTTTGTTCTCCATATTTTGTTAGAAATTATTATTATTGTTACCAACAACATCTGGGTTAAAACAAACAAACAAACAAAAAGAGATATGAAATCTCCTAAGGATGAAGTGCCACATACAAAGAAATGTGCAGAGCAAAGCCCCTGCAGTGCTGTTCCACAGCTCCTCTTCCCAATGTGCTGCATTAGCACAGGACAGCAAGCTTTGGGGAGCACAGCCATAATTTCATTAGTGCCCACTTCACATGACACAATTACATTGCTTTTATATTACAAAATAAATAAAGTCACTGTTCTTCAAAGTTTTTGACCTCGCAGCACAGCAAGCCATAAATTGAGATATTTCCCCAAACAAAGCAGGTATGTGAGCTCACTGCTGCTGGTGACAGGCAGAGAGAGACCCAAAGAGGTCTTTTCCCTTCCTTCTCTTCCCATCCCCCTTGTAATCCTGCCCACATCACTCTGCTGCTCTTTCCCAACCACAAACAGTGGCTGCTGGGCCAGATTATCAAGGGGGACATCTGTTTGACTGATAGACAAAACAGGAAAACACGATGGGTGCACTCGTTTTGTTTACAGACAACAGTTTTTCTAACGCTTTTCTTAATTTCCAGAAGAAATTCCGCTGGCCTGCAGAAGTAACCAAGAAACCCGGAGATTTCAGCCTGAAACTGCATTTACCAGCCACTAATCTAATTCTTAGAAGTTGACCAGACATAAAACGTGTAAGCTGCAAGAGATCAAAGCTTCTTGTTTATGATATTAACAGGACAAACCTGAGCAATGAATCCAAATTTAAGAAAAATGCAAGTTTTGATTTCCAAATTTTTTTTTAATGTCATTGGAAACTGAGTTTGTACTTGAGTCATTACAGAAATTTTTCAGTTCTCTTGGAGATCCTACGCTACAGAGATTCCAAGTTGCCTTGGAGAGCTTACTTAAATCCAAGAGGCTCATCAATTTAAATCAATTGGTAAAATAATTCAGTTAACACCTGGGGCAACCTGCCTAAAGCACATATAGAACCTCAGCTCTTCTGCAAATCTGGGAATTGTTTCTCCTGCTTTTCACTGTATCCCCAAACTGCAAATTCTCTTTCTCACATTTTACTTTCAACTAGCTTATTGCATATAAATGTGACAGAGAAAGGTTAATTCACCAGAAGGCAGAAGGGATGGAGCCCAGCCCTGGGCACAGGGTACCTGGCCACCCACCTTATCAAATATTGCCCCCTGCAGTACTTCCTGCAAAAACACCCAGTGGACAAATGCATTTGTTTTATTCCCGAAGGTTTTCCAGCTTACTGGACTGCTCCGAGCCTGCAGCAATTGCGCATTTGCTATTTTATTCACCCTGAACTTTTTTTCTGTTTCATGAGCCTTTTTGTTCCCCAAGGGTCCTCTCCTGGCATGACCTGGTGCTCCCACACCAACCCAGCAAAGGAGAGATTTTGCTCCCATTCACTGTTTGGGCCAGAGTACAGAGAATGAAATCCTCCCCTACACAAACAAGGCACAGAATAGCACTTTAAAAAAGCCACAGACAACCTTCTCCCCTGTAAACATCAGAACTGGGACTTCACACCTTTAAAAGCCTAAAATGATGTTTGGTGAATGCCTGTTTTCTTTGAGGTGGAGCTCTCTTTCCTTTAGAGAGAAGTCTCTGCTCTTCAGATTCCTGATCACCAACTTTCCTCATTACACAGCAGAAATCTGACTGACTGCATTATTGGTGAAGCCGAGTCAAACAAATTAAAATGCCAACTTTTTAAACTTTGATATGTAAATAGAAAATCTTTAAATCCTCCTTTAAGTGAGTTTCAGCACTCAAAGCAAATAGGAAGAGGAGTCTAAGTGTTTGGGAGAGGAAGAAGTTAGTAGTGACAAGCTGTTCAGATTGGAACTGGTAAATACGCAATGTAAGAAATAGGAAAAGGAAATATTTAGAACCGAGTGATGCCAAAATTGCAATCAGTAAATGGAAGGCTAAATGTGCTGAGCAAATCTGGATGCTTTTTTTATTATTTATTTTTATTGTTTGAGCCGTGCCATATAACCATCTCGTTACAAGAACGGATCAATAACAGCTCCCGGCCACCCCGCTGCAGTGGCGTGTCACACCTCCACCCACAGCCCCTGCCACAGCTTTTTGGTGGAAGGGACGTGTTCAATGCTGCTAAGAAAAGAAGTGCTGGCCTGCTTCTGCTTCTTTGGGTTTGAAAAATCTGCATGCTCGAAGCCAGCGGGGATTTGGGATCTCATACACGAGAGAAATGAGAATTTCGGAATGTGCAGGCGACTGCAAACAGCCACTGCGACTCTCTAATGCTGCAAGTACTGAAGTGCCCAATTTACACAGCGATGTGCATGGGAACAAAGTGACTGCATGAAGGTGCTCCACACCCACCTTCTGAAGGTGACAGTCCCCAAATCCCTGAGCCCACAGGACAGCACTACGGCAGTGGGAATGCAGAGCCAGAGGCACACGCACACAGTGACAGGCAGGGAGGGCAGGCGAGTGTCACCACCATGCTCACACCAGCCAAAGCCACCAAAGGCAACTGTCATTTGCTGCCAGTAAAGCAGGAAAAGGACAGGTGAACATAGGAGAAGAGAAGGAGCAGGGACACATCTTCCTTTGTAAAGGACCCAAGCAGTGGGAGGTGTTGACGGCATGAAATGTTTCTGTTTCAGGCCGGAGAATGCAAAAGGATGGCTTCATAAATTATTTTCTGTTCTGGAGGAAGAGTGAATAGACTTGAGGGACAGGTGATGTCTCTGAAATATGCAAATAGAGCTGAGCTGGTCCAAGCAATTACCTTTCCACTGCCTGGAACTTCAGACTGAAAGGAATGACTCACAAGAAACAAAAGATGTGCTTAAAGGTAGAAGATGACGAAGGAAGACTGCATCAAGAGGAGAATAGAGACAGCATGGAAAAGAATATTCCTGATCTCCTAATGACAGCTGTTCTTGGGGAAAGGATCAAAACAACCCACAACACATAACAAGACCATGCCAACACAGAAGGGCTGAAGTGCAGAACAACCTGAAAGGCAATTGTGATTACTAGTTCTAGACAAACACAGCCATGAGATTCCTGTGGCTTCATGGATGTAAAGACAATGGACCCCACCTCAAATATCCTCGAGGCTGCCTGTTAATTTTAAAGATTCTCCAGCACATAAAATTCCTGAAAATAAGTGCAGTATGATCATTTCATCCCGGATTTTAGACAAAGTCCTGAAAGAGCAGATCAGGCAGGACTGTGAGACAACCTGCAGGCAGCAAGGGTGAAAAAGAAACTAAGCCACGTTGGAAACAGCCAAACAGATACTGTCAAAATGGCACACAAGCTTCAGAGAGCAGAGAACAGCTATGCTGCTGCCTCTCCACATTCAGCTGTCTTCTAATGAAGTGTGGGTACTCCAAAGTCAGGGCAGGAATAGGAAGCAGCAGGTGAGATCTGGGCTGCTGTTTAGAGTTCTCATTGCTTCTGAACACAAATTCAGGGCAGTCGTACTGCATCAGAACTCTTTTACTTTGTTGGGGTTTTTTTCCATCCAAAACAAAGATACTAAATTAAAGCAGGTAAATCTGATATTGGAAGTGTACCAACAAAGAAACTTCAATATGAAAGAATGAATCAATGGAGAAATGAGAAAAAGAATGAAGAAGTGGATCTCTTTGGACTGCACAAGAAATACTGCATTTAGTTCTATTCTATTTATTAACGAAAACACTGACAGCTGAAGGCTGCAGAACAGCTGCTGAGGAAAAAGTGAACCTATGAAAAAAATAAGCAGTTTTAAGTTTAAAATTTTACTAAAGGATCAAGATAATAAAGCACTTTTGCAAATAAATGAAACAGGAGACTGAGGAGGATTTAAAATAACACAAAGGAACAACTTTAATAGGTGAGGTGAATGGTTGAAGAAAAAGTAAGCTGGGAACACTGAGAAAGCTTTAAAATAGTGAAATTCACGAGGATACACAATAAGAAATTGGTCACTTTTTAGTTTATTTACTATTTATGATTCATAATGATATGAAACCCAAATTTTCAAATTTGTAACGTGTACTTAATACTGCTTTTAACTGAGCATTTGGAGTACTTCATTCGCAATCTATGGAACGTAAGAAAAATCTGAAGGAACTCAGCAGATGAGCATGTAAGGGAGACACAATGACAGTGATGAAGCACCCTGTAATATACCCACAGCTCTTTTCTATAAATGCAATTCGAAATTTGCAGACTAAAGTAGCTATTTTATCTTCATCCCCTGACACATGCATCTCCATCATTTTAAAGAACAGAGCTCCCTCTCGTGGCTCCAGAACGTGGATTTGATGGAGAGAAGGAAAAGCAGGAGAGCAGCATGAGATGCATCAGAGAGGACTCCTGAGAGCATTTTGGCCCTATAAAAGTGGAATTAAAAGGATGATGTAATAAGGGCAGGTGAGTCCTTGTGAAGAAAGCAAAGCCACCTTTATTTCAATGCTGACTTTTAAATTACATTTTCTGCTAAGGTAACCTCTTTACCTCAGGGGAAGAGGGGAGGAACAGTGCTGCCAACCTTTCTTTGTGTGCTGTATGGGTTCTTTAAACTATCTGTTTTGTAAAAACATATTACTTCTCTTTCCTGGCTAACAGTTTTGTAACCTGAAGCTCAGAACTCTGACAGTGTTTCTCTGTGGCAAGGAAGTGAAGGGAATACCCAAAAATGTAAGCCTGTCACCACACTGAAAAATTTGTTCAGGAAAGCACTGGGTATTTTGTTTGAATTTTTAAATTAATATTCGTGTGTTTCACTTGACACTTACTTCATTCAGGATTATACATAGATTTCTACAAATTACTTTATTTCTATATGAGAATTTTAGCTTGGACAAGAATTTACCCAGCAAGCTGCAAACTTTGGCTAACTGCACAGCACATAGAACTATTTTCTCCAAGGGCATAAAAAAGGATTTTTTCTAAATGACAACCTTCCTTTGCTGCAAAAACACTATGGCATGAATGGCATGAAACACGAACTAGTGAAGAAGAAAAAATTAGCCTTAGGTCACAAGAAGAGCATCAGAGGACAACTCAAAATCAAATTCTTGATTGGTAAGATTGTGCCCACACAAGATTTTGCTTCCAAAGCACAGGAGCACAGAAAAACAAATTTCCTACCATGTGAAAAAATTACCAGGCCTTCAGCATTTTACTGTGTAGTGAAATATGTCCACTCTATTTCCAAAGGCTATACTTTTTTTAAAGAGCAATTCTCTTTAAAAATTGTATCAAAGTCAGTCTGCAAACAGGAGGGATCCCTAAGGATTCAATCAAGTAATAAACCTGGTAGATGAAAGACAAATTAATTAAAATGACTGTACAGTCTCCCTATAACACGCAGATACAGACTTGTTATGTTGGAGTACCTAATCATAATCAGATTTGGTAATTTGCTGCATGGAAACAAAAAGGAAACATTTTTAGAATTGATCATTCAGTTCATGTCACTTTCATGGAGATTGCTTTCTATTGATCAACATTTAAATCCTGGTTGAAAAGAGAAGGATGAAAAAAGGATAAAAAGTATCCTTACATGCTAAATACAGCATGAACCAATAAGAGCAAAATAAATTAGATCACTACAGCCAAACCAACCCTGTGCATGCGCTCACTGTAATGAAGATGATTATGAATCAAAGAGATGCTTCAGTCGTAACAAAAGGAGAGTTTTAAAAACGAATTTAGACTTTAATCTGCTCAAAATGAAGTTTGCCATGCAGCAATTAAAGCCTGTGAGAAGCTGAAACACTGTCAGCTTCACAAAGACAAACTCTGGTTTGTTTTCCACACCATATTTCCCCATTTCCTACCTGTGGATTCCAACTGGGGTCAAGTTTTTTCACTGCAGCGATGTACTCCTGCATAGCTTGGTGAGGGCTGGTATCTCCCAGGGCTTTCCAAGCCTCCCTAAGAGCAACAGCAAAACATCAGTGAGCCCCTCAGAGACAGCACAAGGTGTTTTTATAGTGACATCAGTGGAACACAGTGAACAGATTCATCAAAATCCTTTCCAGGCATGCAAAACCATCATTGATTCAGCTTGAAATGGTCAACTTTTCTCTGAGGCCATGAATGGCCAGTGTCAGTGCAGCTCTGTTGTGAAAGGATCTTTCAAGGGATCTTGATCCAGACTGGAACACAGTTGGTGCTCACAGAACTGCTGCTATTTTCACTTCTTTGCTGTATGCACGCCAGTTCTGGATGAAGACAGTAAATACAGGAGCCTGGCATTTCACATCTGTGTAAGGCATAGCAGCAAATATTTCCCTATTAAACAAAAGACTTTAAAGCCATTTCAGTGCCAACTCTCTGAGCTGACATCTCCTAGGTTCATAATTTGTCAATAGATGAGACAAGATGCAACAAAAAGTAGAGCCAGAATTGCTAGGAATGACAAGGATTTCCTCTTACCATTTCTGCTTTCCCTCAAAATCAAAGAAGCTCGGCTTGGGGGTGTTACAGGTTCCAAGTTTCACCTAAAGAAAAGAAATTTCCTTGTGTCAGAACAAAACAAAGGGGACTTTTGCAAGGAAAATTCTGTGTTGTGACGGTTTCAGGGTAACCGTGTCAGAAGGCCAGAAAAAAAGGGTTTTTTAGGAAACGACTTCATCAACCCCATGTTACTCCTGCTTTAGCACCTCTGCATCTCTGGGTTTTCTTTGCATGATGCACGGGAAGCAATTTTGTTGTGCAGCTCATTTCTTTTGCATGCAATACCCACAGGGATAACCAGCCAGTGATTTCTCACTAATGTTATGTTTATTACCCAGCCAAATGCCTCATCCTCCACCAGTACAAAGAAAAATTCTGTTGATTAGGGTTTCTACACAGATGATTACTCATTACAGCTGATATTCACCTGCTTCCGCACAAAGCTCAAGTAAACAGACTTTGTTTAATTATTTTCAAGGTCCTCTGGAAGGCAAGGGGACAAAATTGGAGCAAAGGAATGCCAGGCAGCTCCTGAATTTTTCCTGAGGCACCTGACTGCAGGAAGCACTGCATGAGGGACAAGTCAAGGCCTGAGTGCCAGAGACAACCAATCTGTCAGAAGCAAGGCAGAAATTAAAATGTGTGTGTGGAGGGGGTGAAATTAAAAAACACAAGGAAGGAAGGGAACAAGCCAGAACCCAGGGATAGATACATGGAAAAAAGGTGTCATAGCCAGTGTAAAACTGACTTGGTGCCAGTGGGATTCAGGCAGTTTTCCACATGTGAATTTTTTTAAACACAAGGATGATGGGTGAAAGGCTAGAAGTCAGAGCTGACCCACAGCAGCAGCTACCACAGCAAGTCCCCCTAAGACGGGACACAGCATAGATGTGTCCCCAGAGAAGGGACACAGGTACACCCTGGAGGGGAGCAAAGGCTTCTGGAGAAATGTTTTGTTAGCCAAGCAAAACCAAACTGCATCCAGCAAAACATTTTATGAAATATGCTCAAGTGTTCAGGCAGGTGAAGTGCTTAAATCAACTAACAACTCTTCACCTTAACAGGGTGGGGATTTTATGCTGAGGATGGAAGCATTAATCAGGCTTTAAAGAGAGCATGCCCATGCTGAGGGATATTTATTAGTCACACTATGTTTTCATTTAAAGTGTTAGAAGATACGAGTGACTGTAACTGAAATTAATTTTCTGTACATCTGACTGTCTCCCAGTGAGCAATTCATCCAAATTAGAACATCTTAGCTGGTCTTTAAAACAACATATTGCATTTCATGGAGAAATAGGAGAATAGGCTAGCAACAGTTAAGATCTATAAATCAGTCACAATTCATGTAGTTTAAATGTTTTTTTCTGTGCTCTGAGGTGGATTGGACCACTTGTTTTAAAAAGCAAAACAAACTAGGGAATAAAATGCAAATTCATTATCTGTATGGAAAACGCCTGCTTGGCAATTCTTTAGTTCAACAGCCAACCTGCAGAAATTGGCCAAGATAGATAAAAAAAAATAAATCTGTTTTAATATTAATTTTCTACTGCCATCATCAAAACACGACAGCAGTTTCCTCTCTGGAGATTTGGCACTCAAAGGCTGTTCTAGCTTTGGGGAAGACTGTTAGTAACATTGATAGTAATACAAATCAAGGAACAGTAGTTAAATTTCATCCATCAAGAGGGGGAAAAAAGTGCACTTGTGCCCTGCTTGCTATTTTAAGGTACATTAAAAAGACTTGCAGTGGTTTTGTTGGAAAGAATAAAATACAAGATTTTGGCTCCTCTCTTTTTGCCGCAAGGCTCACAATGCAGGAGAAACCAACGAGGAATTTAACAATAAAAGGGGACCTGAGCCTGACAGCTGAGGAGGGGGAGTTAAACATGCCAAAACTGACAAAAAGCAAAATTTTGTGCAGGACTCTGTCCTCCAGCTACTTCCCTAGAGGATCTCAAAAGCTGTTTTACTCCATAGCCAGCACGAAGCCAAGAGCCTGTATTAGTATTTTAAATTAAGACTTTCTCATTCTGTGTCCAGAAAATAATTATTGAAGGTCTCTGGGGTGCTGACTGGTCACTTGATGCTCAGCTCTCCTCATTTACAGTTCATCAGCTGCATTAAAAGAACATGACAGCCAGAATGCATTAAAAACTTCCTGGTATTGCTTCTGCATGCAGAGTTGCCTGCAGGCACTATTCTCCTGAGCCTCACAAACCTGACCCAGGCAGCCCCAAACAGGCAGTGTCTGCAAACAACTCCAACTGTGGCCAAAATAAATTTGGAAACCTTGGATGACGTCTTCACCTGAGAGCTGAAGGTCAGTGCCATTCAGAAGAGGGAGAGATGCTCATGATGCCTTAAGCTTGAGCTTTCATGTTTTCCAGATTCTGTGCTGCCCAGGGCTGCAGTTCTGAGCCTCATACTGTTAGTCAGCTCTCTTCACAGAGTAGGGAGACAAAACAAATCCTTTGCCTGCTGGAGACTAAGGACAACTTTCAGGCCCAAAAGCACAAACAACGATGGACTGAAGGGAGGAACAAGAAGGATGGGACCTCACAACCTGAAGCTGTAAGTGGACAATTAAACCCCAATATGCAAACGGACCAAAACTTATAAAAATGTGAGACTTCATGATGGGTCAGCCATTTTGTGACCATTTTGGGCCCACCTTGGGTGTAGCCCGGGTCAGGCCCTGTTTTACCCAAGGCAGATCCTAAAGGCCTTTCAATAAATACCTACTTTATTCTCTAGCTCTATCCAGTCTCTGTTCCAGGTCAGCCTTCTCAAGGCATCAGTCAGAGATGTGTGAATGCTGCTCACCATCCCCATGCACCTTCAGCTGCTGCTCCACACAGTGAGAAACCTTGAGCTTCTCCTCACACCTTACCTCACGACTGCTTCTCCCTCCCTGCTGGTGACTAAATGGTTCTTTGTTAATTTTTCTGCCAATATATTTATACAGCGGGGTGTTCCAGCCAAATATTCCTACCTGATTGTAAATCTTGTCAGGTGAATTGTATTTGCAGCCTCCCTACAGAGCAATAACAGGAACAGAACCTTCACAGACAGCAGGACAAAGCTCTCACTGTACACAAGCCAAATAAGCTAAATTGCTTTCTCAAAACAGCAATTTCTGCCCACAGCTCTGCCCCAACCCATGGGAAAGGCCTGACTGAAAATGGGGTGTAAGGAAGGACAAGCAAACACCAGCCACAGAGGGGGGCACGATGACCAAGGGACTGCATGTCCCAGAGAGACAGAAAGTGACACTGGTAATCATCAAGTCAGTGCCACTGCATGGTTCCATGCAACAGGAAGCTGCAGGCAGTAATTCCTGTGTTCAGGGCAGCTCGTGGCATCACAGTCCACAATACTTGAAAGACACCATGCAAAATTGGTATTATACTCTTGAGCCCACACTTGGAGACAGTACAGGCCCCGTGGTGCCATCAGCATTGGATTTCCAGCTTGCCAGCACCTCTCAGCTTTTATATGGACACATGCTCCTCCCAGGGTGGGGCAGTTTTCCCACTCCAATAATTTCCAGCAAGTTCTGGATCCCCTCCCCGATCACCACTGCTACATTGGTCTCCATTACTGCACCTTCTGAACCTCAGATTTTTACATGCTCCACATGATGGGCAAGTGCTCCCTTCACTTCACCACTATGGGCACAAGCCCAGACTACGATCTGCCTAAAGCCACACAGAAAGAAGGGGAAGGAAAGAAAAATCAGTCCCAGTCCAGAGCCCTAAGGACTAGTCTGTTCCTCCTGTTGTGGGGCAGAGTCATAAACTCAGCAACATCTTCTAAAAACCTCAGTGGAGATGACAACTAAGCAATTCCCTTATTTTCAGGTATCTGACACATAAACAAAATCAGAGAGAAAAGTAATAAAATCCTGAAATGGCCTCCAATAAAAGGTAATAAAATTCTAGGAAAATGCCTATATACCCAAACAGTTTGAAATAAATAATATGCAGTATTTTAACAGAGAGCTCAGCTGTTACTGTCACCTCTTTTATGATGGTGCTGTACCTTAAATCAAAGCCTCTAGTGACACAAAACACTGAACTGGGAAAAGACAAGGATGCCAAATCAAGGACAGTGGACAGATCTGAGTCAGCACCTTTTGTGTGCCAGCAATTCCACCGTCCACCGGAGTAATATATTAGCAGCTCATTATGCATCCTGATATGGCTGCTATAATTAAATAGAGAAAACTTGCATTAAGTGCCTTCGTTTTGATTTAAAACATGAAATGCTGCAAAACTTAAAGTTAGCAGGGTATAATCCTGCAGTGGCTGTGCTAGCAAACCTCTCATCGCCACTGCCAGCACCAGGCACTCTGTAACAGGGAAGGCACCTTTCTGAACTGGGGAGGCACAGAAACCCAGGAGCCAAGCACAGCCTGAAACCAAGGAGCACAAAGACGCTTGCTGTCACATCCTGCTTGGTCAGGGACACAGGGGAAGGACACAGAAGTGCCCTGTTCCTCTCAGTGGAAGGCAGCTGGAAATCTGTGCTGACAAACTGTTAATTGTCAGCTTTTCCTGATTTGTATCAAAACTCTTGTGAAACAGCTTCTGAGTTTTGCAGTTTTTAACATTAAACTCCTTATTTGTGTTACAGAGCTAATACCAGGAAACCCTCTGTAGTCTGTGGACAACCATGAGCTGACAAGCAAGTAATCCCTTCCCATCTCCACCCAGGATAGACACAATGCATTTGAAACAGAGCAAAAAATAAGGACATTATTTTCAACAAGCATCCTGAGAATATAGACAAAAAATTATAGAAAAGGCACCTTTTTCCTCTCATCCTGGGCATTGCAAAATTCTCCTCTTTTTTTTTTTTTTTTTTTTTTTTTTTTTTTTTCCTATCCTCCCTTTTCTTACAAGTGAAAGAGAAACCTGGAGTCCTGTTTAAGCGCTAAGCACAGTCTGAAAACAAAACCCCACGTGACCAGCCTGCTTTTAACATAATTACTGGTCCACAAACCACAGCCTGGGAGCTGCCAGCTTAGAGGATAATTAAATATTGCACAAAAAAATTGAGAGCACTTATGCATGGCAATAGTAGGTCACAGGTAATCCATATGGGAGGAACATATAGGAAAGATGTGTACACCCAACTGTGTCTGTTCATCCAAATGAGTGGGATTCAGTTCTCAAGCTGAGGCCTCCTGCCACACACTTGAGTCACAGAATCACAGAATGGTTTGGGTTGAAAGATCACCTAGTTCCAACCCCCTGGCATGGACAGGGACACCTGCCACTACAACAGGTTGCTCAGAGCTCCATCCAGCCTATATTTGTAGTTTTTCTCTTTCATCCTCCGGGTGTAAGAACACTTACAGTTTTCTGTTTCAAGTTAAGCGGTTGTTACAGTCCTTGGTTTGTTTTATGTAACCTCTCTGGCAGCAGCAGGAAGAAGTTACATCGTGTATTTCCACAGGATGTATCCCACAGCTTGCTCAGTTCACAGACCTAAGGGGAAATGGGGGTTGTGCTCAAGGCTACAACCAGAACCAACCAGCTCAGTTGTGGAGCTGGTCCTCCACACCAATTTCAGCCACGATGGACTCTGCTGAAGCCAAATGACTGCCACAGAATCATTAAGTTGAGAAAAGACCTCCACAATTGTTCAGTCCAACCTTCGGCTGAACACTAGCACTCCCACTACACCACGGTAAAGTGCTGTGTCTGCTTGGTTTTTAAACACTTCCAGGGCTGGTCATTCCATCACCTCCCTGGGAAGCCCATTCCAGTGTTTGCCCACTCTTTCAGGCAAGAAGTTTTCTCTAATGTCCAACCTGGACCTCTGCTGGCAGGACATGAGTCTGGTTCCTGTTGTTCAAAGGATGCAGAGTCAGGGCCATCCACACTGAGCAAGAGTGAGAGGTGAGGAACAACAACCAGGGTGATGGATTTACAGACTCATTTGGTTTGGAAAAGACGTCTGAGATCACCGAGTCCAACCTTAGACCGACCACCACCTTGACAACCAGACCACAGCACTAAGGGCCACGTCCAGTCATTTCTTAAACACCTCCAAGAACAGTGACTCCATCGCCTCCCTGGGCAGCCCCTTCCAATGCCTGACCACCCTTGCAGTGAGGAATTCTTCCTGATGTCCAACCTGAACTGCCCCTGGTCCAGCTTAAGGCCATTTCCTTTTGTCCTCTCACACATTACTAAGTAGCAGAACCCGATCTCCACCTGGCCACAACCTCCTCTCAGGTGGTTGCAGAAAGCAACAAAGCTCCCCCTGAGCCCCCTTTACTACAAGCTGAGCCACCCTCCAGCTCCCTCAGCTGCTCCTCACCAGACTTGTGCCCCAGACCCTTCCCCAGCTCTGGTCCCTTCTCTGGATATGCTCCACCACCTCAGTGTCCTTCCTGAACCCAGAATCTGAGATGTGGCCTCACCCACGCCCAGCGCAGGGCGTCAGTCACCGCCCTGGTCCTGCTGGAAATGAAAATTTCTATTCTCTCTGTTATTTATCACCGGTCACACTACGGCTGATACAGCCCAGGATGCCCTTGGCCTTCTCGGGCTCACGTTGGAGCAGCATCGCCAGGGGCACTTCCCAACCACTCTTCCCCCAAATTTCGCGGGGCTCTGTGTCACCAGACCCCATCCACCTCCACCGGCGCTGTCCGGGAGGGAAATACCCCAGCTCTCGCCATCACCCGGGGCGCAACTTTCCTCCTCGGCACTACTGCCACATTGTGGGCCGCAGCCCCGCGGGCACATGGCCCCGGGAGAGCCCCAGGCCCGGCCCCTGGGGCCACCGCTCCGGTCTCGTCCCCCCGCCCGCCCCGAGGCCGCGCTCAGCCCGGGGGCCGGTCCCGCCTCACCTGCTTGTAGCGGGCGTACAGGTAGAGCAGCTGCTCCTTGCTGGCGGTGGGCAGCAGCGAGGGGAGCCGCTCGGCCGCCTGCTCGAAGAGAGCGGGCAGGTCCCGGCCCGGCAGCGCCGCACCCGTGGCCGCCGCCTCGGAGCCCGAGCTGAGCTCGCCACCGCTCCCGCCCGCCGCCGACAGCGGGGGCGACGCCATGGCGGCCCGCGCCCGCCCCGGTCCGCCCGACAACACGCTCCCCCGCCGCGCCTCGGTACGTGCGCCCGCGCCGCCCGCGGGAAACGCGCGCCACGCACGAGGGTTCCGGGCGGCCGCGGATCCGCGCGTCGGCGAGCGGCGACGTGATGCAGAAAGACAGAATCGTTTAGGGTGGGAAAGATCTCCAAGATCATCGAGTCCAGACGCACCCCCAGCAACACCAACTTAGTGTTCGCCACTAAACCATGACCCCAGGTGCCACATCCACGCGTTTTTCGAGCGCTTACAGGGACGGTGCCCGCCCTGGGCAGCCTGTCCCAAAGACTGACAACCCTCTCCATATAAAAACTTGCCTAATATCGAATCTAAACCTCCTCTGCCACAACTTGAGGCCGTTTCCTCTCATCCTGTCGTTTGTTACCTGAGAGAAGAGGCTAACACTGAGCTCATTCCACCCTCCTGCCAGGGAGTTGGAGAGAGCGAGGTCTCCCCTGAGCCCCTCCTCAGGTCCCTCAGCCGCTCCTCACCAGAATTTTGCTCCATACCCTTCCCGCAGCTCCGTTGTCTTTCTCTGGACTTGCTCCAGCACCTGGATTGAGGTGCCCAGAACTGGACACAGCATTCAAGGTGTGACTTCCCCAGTGTTCAGCACAGAGGGATAGGTTAAGGGGGTGGATCTTAAAGCTCATCCAGTCCCACTCCCCGCCATGGGCAGGGACACCTCCCGCTGGACCAGCTTGCCCCAAGCTCTATCCAACCCGGCCTTGAACATTTCCAGGGATGGGGCAGCCACAGCTTTTCAGGGCAGCCCCTCCCGCGCTCCCAAACCTCCTTTGCGCCCGGCTGCCACCCGCGGTCCCGACCCGGGGCTGCCGCCGCCGTCTCCTCCTCGTCATCACCTTCCTCCTTCTCCTTCTCTTCCTCCCGGGACCACTGGAGGGCACTCGCGGGCCGCTCCGGGACCATCCCGGCGAGTGCGGGGCGAGTGGCCGGGACACACTGCCCGGTACGGCCGGGATCCTGCCGGGACACAGCGCCCGGTACGGCCGGGATCCCGCCGGGACACAGAGCCCGGTACGGCCGGGATCCCGCCGGGACACAGAGCCCGGTACGGCCGGGATCCCGCCGGGACACAGGGCCCGGTACGGCCGGGATCCTGCCGGGACACAGAGCCCAGTACGGCCGGGATCCTGCCGGGACACAGGGACCGGTACGGCCGGGATCCCGCCGGGACACAGAGCCCGGTACGGCCGGGATCCTGCCGGGACACAGGGACCGGTACGGCCGGGATCCTGCCGGGACACACTGCCCGGTACGGCCGGGATCCTGCCGGGACACAGAGCCCGGTACGGCCGGGATCCTGCCGGGACACACTGCCCGGTACGGCCGGGATCCTGCCGGGACACAGAGCCCGGTACGGCCGGGATCCCGCCGGGACACAGAGCCCGGTACGGCCGGGATCCCGCCGGGACACACTGCCCCGTACGGCCGGGATCCTGCCGGGACACACTGCCCGGTACGGCCGGGATCCCGCCGGGACACACTGCCCGGTACGGCCGGGATCCTGCCGGGACACAGAGCCCAGTACGGCCGGGATCCTGCCGGGACACAGGGACCGGTGTCAGCCGGGATCCTGCCGGGACACACCTCCCGGGGATGCGATGCCGGGTTCCCATGGGTGACCCTGCCCTGCCCGGGGGTCCCGGCCAAGAGCCATCCCAAAGGCGGTTTATATTTATCCCGGTGTCTTTGGGCGCAGCTGTCGAGTGCCGTCTCCCTCCTTCCTCCAGCCCCGGCCGCGGCGAATGGCAGCCCCGAGTCCCCCGGGGAGCCCCTGACCACCCCAAAGCCCCCGGCCCACTCCGTGCTGGGGGGGCTGCGAGCTGGGGGTTTGATTTTGGGGTCCCTGTGTCACCCCGAGGCACTGGGTGACGGATGAGGATGAAGGTGCTTCCCGCACATGCCGTGGTCTCTCCGTGTGGTGTCTCCCAGCCACATCCGACTCACCCACAGGATAGAAAATGTCCTGAGTTGGAAGGGACACACAGGGATCATCGAGTCCAACTCCTGGCCCTGCACAGCACAGCCCCCAAACCCTCATCATGTGCCTGAGAGTGTTGTCCCAATGTTTCTTGAACTCTGTGAGGTTTGCTGATGTGACCACTTCCCTGGGGACCCTGTTCCAGTGCCCAACCACCCTGTGGGTGAGGAACTTTTCTCTCACATCCAGCCTAACCCTCACCTGACACGGCTCCATGCCATTCCCTCAGAATCTGTCACTGTGATGCTCCAGCTTGCTGCCTTGGCTGTGCTGGGGCTTTTTCCACCTCTAAGAAAAGCCTCTGGCACTCAGTGAGGCTGTGAAGAGAGTAAGAGGAAAAAAGCCAGCCTTTTCCATTCAGCAGCCTGTGAGCAATGCATGCACCCATTTTTCCATCCAGGGGCTTTGCAGAGGAAAATGCAGGAGCTGTGGAAAAAAAAAAAAAGGCATTCCATGACAGGCAGGAATAGGCTGGCTTTTATGCTCTTACTCTCTTAACAGTGTCACTGGGTGTCAGAGGCTTTTCTAAGAGGTGGAAAAAGCCCCCAAAATAGCCAAGGCAGCAAGCTGGAACATCACAGTGACAGGCCCTGAGGGAATGGCATGGAGCCGTGTCAGGTGAGGGTTAGGCTGGATGTGAGAGAAAAGTTCCTCACCCACAGGGTGGTTGGGTCCCCAAGGAAGTGGTCACATCACCAAACCTCACAGAGTTCAAGAAACATTGGGACAACACTCTCAGGCACATGATGGGTGTTTGGGGGCTGTGCTGTGCAGGGCCAGGAGTTGGACTCCATTATCCCTGTGTGTCCCTTCCAACTCAGGATATTCGATGCTTCTATGACCACTGAAGCACCTGAACATAGCCATGGAGGGCCACCAAACCATGGCACTGTCCCTGTCCCTGAAGTGGGATGAGTGTAAGTGCACCACAGCCCTCCATGGAAAACAAGGGGATCCCTGCATCCCAGCTTGTCTGAGTGGGGCAGTGGGGCCCCAGCCTCTGCTCAGTACCAGACTGGGGGCAGATTCAGCTGTGCCAGAGCCAGAAAAGTGCTTGCCAGCCCCCCCTCTTCCCTCAGCAGCTTTCTGTGCGGACAAAGGGTACCCTGATCGTCTATAACCCCCACAGGGGGGATGAAGCTCTGGTTTGAACTGGGAAGGGGGAAAAAGGCCGAACCAACTTGGCTCTGCCAATAGCAAATTAAAAATAAAAATCATCATCATAATAAAAAAAGAATATATATATATGCATACATGACTGACTAAGACCCAGCCTGGTAAACAGACTGAAATATTTATATGCACTCGTCCTCTCACCGCTCCCCAGCAGCCCCGTTCGGCTCCATCCAGCCGGGCCAGCCGTGCTCGGCTCGGGGCAGCAGCGCCCGGCCCGACCTCGCGGCGCTCCGCGGGGAATGCGCTTTGAAGAGGTCGGGGAAAGTACTCGCAGCGAATGAGCTGGAGCGCACGGCCTCCGCATGTCTCCATGGTGAGAGAGTCCTCCCTGCCACGCCGGGTTTCTTCTCTACAGCACTTGCAGCTCCTACCAGCTCTCTTTCACTTTTTCCTTGCCTTTTTTTTTTTTTTTTTTTTTTTTTTTTTTTTGTAATTTAAAGAGTGACTTTTAAAGGTCTGATCCTTCCTCCCACTCCCTCGCTCCGGCAGGCGTGGGAGCAGGTTTGATGTAAGGTGCCCGTGGAGGTTTTGGGAGCCTGGCGTGGCACCACTGAGGATGGGGATGCTGGGCTCAGACCTGCTGCTCCTGCTCTGCTGGATGATGCCGATGTCCTTGCTGCTTCCCAGCAGCCTGCGAGAGGGCAGGATGGGAGCCCAGCGCCAATGCCCCTGTGCTGGATGCACCAAACACCCCCTGCAAACGTGGGGTGGTGCAGGGCTGGGAGAACCCCCAGTCGTCCCAGGATGAGCCAGGTCAAATTCGGTCCATTCCCCCAGCCCTGGACTGCAGAGCACACAAAACCAGAAGCATTACAAGGACCAAGGGGTAAAAAACCAAATCATGCAGGGCCCTTGCATAGGCTGCGTGTGTGGGTCTGCCCCAAGTCCCACGCTGGGATAGCAAAGACACAATAACAGGCTGTGACCAGCAGTGCCAAGCAGGGAAAAAATATCTCTGCATAATTATCATATCCATCCTGCTGGTCAGTCTGGAGAGCTGTCATTGTCCCTGTGCAGAGGGCAGAGGCCACCACACACACCAAGACTGGAAGCAACATCTGAAGGGATCCCTGTGAGCTAAGCTATGATTACTCTTTTTTTTTTTCCACAACAAAAGGAGAAGGAGACAATTAAGAGCCAGTTTGTTTGTAGCGTGCCATTTACGGTGGGAGACACTTGCCTTTGGAGGAGGAGCAGGCTGGGCATGTGTGTGGCTCCCGAGGGAGAGTGGCACGGGGAGACAGTGGCATTCCCCTCCTGTGCCACAGTCCCCAACACACCTCAGCCTGGCATATGTCACCCCTGCTGTGGGCAGAGCTGCTCCTCTGCTTAATACATGTCCCCTCCTGTCCCCTGAGCTCCTGCATTGCATACATTCTCATCCTGCTGTTCTCCTTTTCTTTGTCTCCCTCATCACTTTTTTGGGAGATTTGGTCCTTGCAGCAATGTCCCAAGGGGAGAACCCTCCTCCCCATCGTGCTTCCCACCATTCCCCTGCCGGGGCACAGGAGGGACGGAGAGGGACTCACTCCTGACTGAGTCCAAACATCCTTGTAGGGCACCACCAAACCCTGTCAAAGCCAAGCAGCCTCGTGCCTCGCCTGCGTGTGGAGCCTGGAGCTGCGTGGGTGGCAGCTGCCTGCCAAAGCCATTTCTTGGCAGAACATGAGGTTAATGGCTGAGAACTTTTCCCCTGGCCCCCAAGATGACAAAGTCCTCGCTGTGAAAACCCAAGCTGTGCTGCCAGTTTCGAGCAGGCAGCGCTCCGGAGTGATGCTTTGGGCTCTGTGCTTTACCCCACCTTCTTTTCCATGCTGCTGCCACCTCTTGTATCTACTCTGAATCCTGCATCCAGAAGGTCCTTTCCCTGCTCTGGTGGCTCCCCAAATCCCGCATGCCTAGTGCAGAAGGCAGACCACAGAGCACAGAGCTCTGCATTGAGCAGAGCCATCCTCCTTCGCTGCCTGGAGCAGAGGAGAGCTGGCGTGGGGCTTGGGCTCATCAGGCAGTCATAGGGCAGTGTGTGCCTGTGATTTCCATAAGGAATATTGATTTTTTTACATGTATTGCTACACATATCACAGCACCTGGCTCGCCTTCACCCCTGCAGTGGGAGAGGGAGGAGAGGAGACAACCACTGAGTGCTGCCCCTCTCCTCTGCTAACGCTCACTGCTTTAGCAGGGAGATGAAAACCCTGCTCCTTCTCCCCCCGTGTGTCCCCTCTAAGCAAGGCACAGTAAATGCACTGTATTATTCCTGTATTTTCCTGTATTTTCACCGAATTCCCTGCTCAGTATTTTTGGGAACCAGTACCTGCAGTAGCAGCCAGGACCCCAGAGTGTGGCTGCAAGAGCTGTGCCCCCCTGTCCCTGATTTCCATGAAATGGAAATGGAGTCATAGGCAAAAGGAAACCAAAATTCAATTCTGGCTAGGGAAGGAGTTAAACAAAGGACTGAGGTCTCTGCCCTGGCATTAGCCAGGCTCCCCTCTCATGCATCAACTCCAAGGAGTTTGGCTCCTTTGCACATTTTCCCTGCATTTGTTAAATCAGCAGAGCCATTCATTTGTGTATAATAAAGGGAGCCTGGGAGAAAAAATGTGCAATTAGCACATCCATCATATAGGTTTTTTAGATATCAATAAAACATCGATCCCCTCCTTCCATAAATTCCTGCGCTGCACTGAATACAAATCAGTAGGAATGCATAACCCCCCTCAGACCTGCATAAATCTGCCTTCTCCTGGCATATCATTAAACCTCTTAAACACTGATGGAAAAACTCCCCTGGCAGGTGCTGAGCACTGATCCCCAAGCATGCCTGAAGCCCTGCTGGGCTGACATCAGCACCAGTGTGGTTGCAACACAGAAACTGGCCAGAGGTTCAAAGGTTGCAGCTGGAGCTGTGCAAATAGTGAATCTTTCCATGGAGAGAGATATTTCAGCATTAAGTCCTTTTGGTGTGGGGCAGCCAGATGGAATGTTGTCTGTATTCTGTTTTCTAAATGGAAATGAAAAGGAGATGTTTGGGTTTTGGTTGACCTAGAGCATTTTGTTTTGTGTGAAGCAAACACAAGAATCTTTCTTTTTGTTTCATTTTATTCAGTCTCCTGCTTCTTCTATCCTATTTCTATTTTTTTTCTTTTTTTTTTTTTTTTTTTTTTTTTTTTTTTTTTTTTTAAGAAGGAAATTGTGGCTGTTAGACCCAGAGAAAAGGAGGCTCAGGGGAGACATTATTGCTCTCCACAACTCCCTGAGAGGAGATTGTGGCCAGGTGGATATCAGTCTCTACTCCCAGGTTGCAAGAGACAGGATGAGAAGAAAGAGCTTCAAACTGTATTAGGAGAGGTTCAGGTTAAATATTAGGAAAAATTTCTTCAAGAAAAGG
Organism: Sylvia atricapilla; assembly: GCF_009819655.1. NCBI lineage: Eukaryota > Metazoa > Chordata > Aves > Passeriformes > Sylviidae > Sylvia > Sylvia atricapilla. Next base: position 9,286,557 of record NC_089148.1, read on the forward strand.
GTTGCCAAATGCTAGAATAGGCTGCCCAGGACGTGATGGGATCACCACACAACAACCACAGCAGAACCCTTAGCTGTGAAACAAACCCCATGGTGTTATTCACTGAAAAGAGCAAAAGAAAAAGTCACTTCTTATGTGTGGGGGTTTTCACCAGGATAATGATGAAATTTAGCTCAATTAGGATGTTTCAGTTCCCCAGAAACTGTGTGGAGAAGACAGAGCTGAGGTGTTCAGCAGGAAAGCCCAGCTGAGTTTGGGCTGCCACCTCCACACTCCCCTGCCTCTTGTCAGCTCCCCCTCGGCTCACACTGAGTGAGTAATGGCTTTATTTGTCACTGCCCTGTCACAACAAGACTGTGGATGTCCCTCATTTTCCTCTCCATCTCCCCAGGCAGGGTTCTCTGCATCCCTTTGGTGCCCGGCTCTCAAATTCCCTGGCAGCTGGCTGGTGGCCCCGCAGTGCTGAGCAGCCAAACACCCCACAGGCAGGAGATCCAGTCTGTGGCATCAGAAAGAAGTGCCCAGCAGGGATCCTGCCAGGCTGCTGCCCTCCCCTGCACCCCACCCTGAGCTCATCCAGGGCCACCAGGAGGGTTTTCTCCCCAGTGAGTGCTTGGACCTGCTGTTCATCCCTGTAGAGCCCCGGAGAATCCCCTGTCCCGCCCAGGGAGATGAACACCAGCTGATGAGCTCTCTTTCCATCCTGCATCCCTATCCAAACCCTCCTTACCGGGGCTTACCCCCATCCCACATTCTTCCCTCCCTGAGCACTGCCTGTGGGTGACGAGGTGCACTGGAGCAGGGATGCGGCTCTGGAAAAGCTGCTTCTGGTGCGGGCCCCGCTCTCCCTCAGAGTGCCGAGATGGAAGGGAGTGCCTGTAATTGCAGCTGTCAGGAGCAACAATCACAGTGCTGCCGTTATAAATGGCTCCAGCCCGACTCGTACTTAGAGATTTCCCTCACGTGATGCCATGAGTCAAGCAAGAGAAAACCTGCACCACAGAAAAGCAATCACACCTTCCAGCTCTTTGGAGGGGGATTTATGGCTGGTTTGGGCTGTAAAACCGAGCAGGTACAGCTGGGGCTGCAGTGTCCTGGTGGGGCAGGCTGGGATGGTTCAGAGGAAGGGGACACCCAGTGTCCCCTCCATGTCACCCTGCAGGGGCTGAGCCCAGCTGTCAGAGCCCCTGCCCATTCCCTCTTAGCAAGGGAAGCGTTTGAGGTTAATTCCTGCCAGGCTTATAAAAATCATTATGATGTCTGGAGACAGAGAGGATCTGCAGGGCATAGGGGTCTCAGGCTGTGAGGGTGACCCTTGCCAAACCTGCTGGCATTGTTGGGGGCACTGACAAGTGCCAGGGGGATCCATATTTGTGTTGTTTGTTCCAGGGCTGACTTCTGTGGTGAGGACAAAGCCAGGCTGTGCCCAGCCCACTGCTGCCATTGGAGATCAGAGATGTTCTGCTCCTAGCAGGACTCAGGAGTTCCCAGCATGGGCTCAGTCCAGAGCTGGGATGGGGATCCACCTGATGTGCTGCCCTTGCCCTCTGCCCTGGTGGCACAAGGACCTCTGGGACACGCCCTCACTTGCTTTAAATTATTCTTTCTGGTCTGACATCTGTCCTGAGGCTGCAGGACCTGGAGCTGTATGTTATGGTACCTGTGGATGGTTCACACTCAGCCCTGAGAATGATCCTGAAATATGTGATTCCTTCTCCAGGCCAAATGAGACCCTCCAGGGAAGAACAGCCAACCTAATGCTGTCCCAGGAGATGTCCCAGCAGACTGGAGGACAACATCTGGCACCAGAAACCCACTGGGGACATCAGCAGAAGCTGACACCCTAAGGATGCTCAGGGCTCAAGCTAGACAGGGTCAAGCCAGGTTTGGCAGGAGCAGCTGCTCTTTTCCTAAAACCACAGGATCATTAAGGTTGGAAAAACATATGAGGTCACCGGTCATTAACTCGGGACTGCCTTGTTCACCTCTAAACGTGTCCCTAAGCATCACATCCACACTTTTTTTGAACATTTCTAGGGACCTTGAGTCTACCACTGCCCTGGGAAGCCTGTTCCAGTGCTTGACCACCGTTTCAGTGAAGAAATTATCCTTAATATCCAATCTACACCTCCTCTGGAGCAACCTGAGGCCATTTCCTCCAGTCCTGTCACATGGGAGAAGAGGTTTACTCCCACCTGGCTACAACCTCTGACCACAGCATTTGCAAATAGGAAGCCCGTGGCCTTTTGTGCACTTTGATAAGGTCCAGAGGTTGTTAAAAAACCCACAAAGCTCTGTCAGGATTTCCAAAACCCCCTGGGAAATCCAGCCAGCTTTAGAGGTCTCTGCCACAGCTATTACCACACACCTCAAGCTCGCTGGCACTCAGCTTTCTGTTGCCATTACTGACATGCTGGATATGGGACACAAGTTTAGTGCAGAGAATTGCAGTGACACGTCCTCCAGCATATAGTGACACCAGCTCACGGTGTCACACCTGGACATGGGCTGCTCTTCCCAGTGGGACCACTCACATGGCATGCCCACGGTCATTGTCTGTGTCACGGGGGTGGCACAGGAAAGAGGGGCTCCTCCAGCTTCTTAATTGTGCTTGTGGCAGCATTGATGCACTGAGAAATGCCAAGCTCTCATGTTTCCTGTGACTCTGGTGTGATGGTGGCATTGGTTGTGTGACCCAGCAGCAGCAGCAGCAGCTCCATGGGTTTCTTGTCCCAGGGCACCTCCCTTCCTGCTGTTTGGTGGGTGCTGCTCTTCTTCCTTCACTCCCCTCATGTGGTGTATTCCCCTGGGAAAGGGCCAGCAGTCAGGGATATGGGGAGGCAGGAATATGTTTAACAAGGCAAGTGAGGTTGGGGTAAACAGGACAGGAATGGTCCCAAGGCCACCTGGCACTTTACCAGTCCCTGTCCCCTGGAAAACATCCCAAAGGGATAAGGGTCTGTGCTGCCCCAGAGCACGGTGGGGCAATCCTATGGACATGGGGAGGTACAGTGGGGACATGTTCCCTTCAGCTTCAGGAGGGAGATTTAGCAGTGGGCAGTCCTGGGGCTGGATCAGGGAGGTTGGAGGCACTTCCTAGGCTCTCCTGGAAGCAGCCCAGGCAGCTCTGGGGCTTGGAGGAAGCAGCTCTTATTTCTTCTCTAATTTTAGACCTTTTCAGGGTGTTCAGTTTTCTTAACCACTGGTCAGCTGCTGTCTTCTCACACAAAAGCAAGCGTGCATAAATTAAACCAGGCACATATATGCGGATTGGAAAGCATCCAGGAGCAATCACTTACACACCAGGGAAGGGCGTGAAACCCCCCATCTGCTCCCGGATTGAGGCAGCACAGCGAGTCCCCAGCCCAGCCAGCACTGGCACAGCTCCCAGGGGCTCATCCCTCTGGCTCTGAGGGCACGCTGCACTCCTGGAAGCCACATGGTAGGGGCACTGAACGGCCTGGGAGGATGGGTTATTTCAGATTTTCTGGCCGGGTTTCCAGGCAGGATGCTGCTGTGACCTCAGCAGAGCGGAGGGGACACGTGTGAGCCGCGAGGAGTTGCCGCCTGCTCGTGGCCGTGAGTCAGCCCAGGAAAGGTCACCCAGAGCAGAAACAGCTCAGCTCCCAGCTCCGGGCATGCTCCTGGAGAAAGGGAGCTGCTTCTTTCCCCGTGGATCTGCATCCCTGAGTGTTTGAGCAGCAACCAAATCTCCAGGTGGGCTTCCAGTCAGGACAATATTGTTGCCTGACGTTGGGACTTTTAATGTTGGCAGGTGGACACTGGATGAGAAGTGCATGGGAAAAATCCTGCCCTGAAAAGTGCAGGGCAGATGATATGCAAACCCAGCAGGCCATGGTTACTGCCCACAGACCCACATCTGCATGAGCTGTCCCATCCCTATTGGGAATTTCCAGTCCTAAATCCACCTCTGTGACAGACTCAAGTCCCAAAGGATCAAATTCAGCCAGTGGGTAAACTGACCCTGATGCATCCAAGGCAGAAGAAGGCACTGCCCCGCCTGGCAGGTCTCATCCTGAAACAGGGATGAAAGCATCATCTTACCCACCTTGGAAAATCTGCAGGAGCTGCCAGGGCAGTGCTTGGAAGAGGATGGATGGATATCAACATTCCTGCCACCGGAATCAGATCAATCCACTGCATTATTATGTCCTGGAAGCCACTGCTCCTCCTGGCTTAAAAGAACTTTCTGCAGGCAGCTAACCTGGCTGTATAAACACCCTGACATGTCCCAGTGGATTGGCCTGCTTCCAGTCTGACCTGGTGCACTGTCTCTTCCCTGGGGTCTGGGACCCCCCAGCTCCTGTGTTCATCATCACACCCTCATCCCCTGGCAGCGGGGAGGGAAAATGTGAGAAAAATCAATAGCTCCAGCTCAGGCTGCCAGAGGATTTGTGCATTTTTGCACTGGGAAATCTGAGATATTGACCCCGTTCCTCAAGAAGGAGCCGTCGATGGGGTGGATGATCGGGGGGCTTGGGGCTGGCCAGAGGGTGCTGGGGGTGTCTGAGCCCAGGCCTGATACTCTCTTGATCCTGGAAGCCAGGGCAGCATCTCTTAGTGTGATTTACTCAATTCTCTCGTTGATCCACGTCAAACTTGTTCCTGACTTGATTTACTTTGTATTTATTTATTTATTCCCTGTTTTCCTTTCCAAGCAGTGAAGCCTCTGGTAGTCCCTCTGGAGAGGGAATCACCACATGGGCAGGACAGGGCAGTGAAGAATGCCAAGAGCAGCTTTTGCCCCTCCTGATGACTCCACTGTCTCTGCACCAAGGTTGGGACATGCTGCTGCTCCCAAAACCCTGGGATTGGACATTATTTCTTCTGTTTTTAGTGGAGAGTTGACTTTATCTTCCCAGATCCCACTGATGTTGAATTACAAGGGAATTTAGTAAATCACACCAATCCCCCCGACCCCATGGCCCAGGCTCAGCACATCCTGCTCTGCTCATGGGGCCAGGGAAGGTCGTGCTCCTAAAGCATTTCCTCCCATGCCAAACTGAGCCCCCCAATATCCAAGCATCTTAAAATCCTTTTTCCTGGGGAGGAGGTCCATGGGTTTCCTGCATTGTCTCCTGCGATGGAAAACCCTCCTCTTTGTGATTTTATAAATGCCAGTAAAGCAAATTTTCCCTCGGCAAGACTTTTTTTTCTAAAGCCTTTTTTGAAGACTCCTTTTCCCCAGCGATGCAGGAGCTTTAAAAGTATAATTATATATTTTAAAAAAATCCCACCATGCTATTTATAAATTATTCTATATGCTCCCAACAAAGCAAGTGCCAGACTGCACTGGCGGAAAGCCCACTCCGGCTTCTCCTTGCTTGGTTTCAAAATGCAAATAACATTGCTTCTATGATTTTTGATTCTTTTTTTTTTTTCCCCCTGATTACAACAGCACGGGGGAAATCACAATGCAAACACTTTCCTGGAAAAAGAGAGAGAGGGAGATGAGGAAAACGTGGCAGCCTGGTGCAAGGGAGGTATGGGGAGTGAGATCCAGACCTAAGCAACAAGGACTGGGATCCAAACTCGAGCTGTGGGGACTGAGATCCAAACCCAAGACTAGGATTATTCGGGAGCAGCATCCCTGCTCAGTGCTGCCAGGATTCCCCCTTCCTGCCCTCCACCCATCTGAAGGCAGAAGGCAGTAGAGGCAGGCAAGGGTGGCGGCCTTTTCTCTTTCATTTCAGGCTTCTCCTTGCCCTCTCCCTCTTCCTGCATTCCTCCCCCAAGCCTGGATATGCAGAGCTGAGGGGTTTGAAACCTTCGGAGGAGTTGGAAAGCCCCAAGTCCCAGCAGAGCAGTGAAACACTAGAATGCTAAGTGTGGTCCCAAGGGGTGTCTGATAACGGGAGGCAGGGATTTGCCAATCTGATATTTGAATGGAGCTGCTTCCACGGGGCAATGGTGAGCGAAGAACCCAGCCTCTGCTCGGCCTCCCCTGTTACCATCTGTCTTCGTTTAATGATAAAAAAAAAAATCATTTATTGATACAAAATAAATAAAGAGAAGCCTGTGAGTGCCTGTGCGGGGGAATCACTGGTTACTTCCCACCACGAAATTTCCCAGCTGTCGTTATCAGAAGACATCGATTCATTTATACATCGCAGTACGTATTCCAGGCAATGCCTCCCACAACTAACAAAGAGAATATTTATTTCTTAATCCCCTTTCATTTCCCCCCACCTCGCTGCGAGTTATCTCCGGGAGCATTCGAAGCGGTAACATCCCGGTGGCGGCGGGAGCGGGCTCAGCCCCCGGGCGATGTTATCGGATGCCCGCCAAGGTGCGGCTTTGCAGAGCTGGTGACCTGCGAAATGTGAGTCAAGCTGTGACACGGCGGCGGGCCCGTGCCGGGGTCAGCGCCGGGCAGGCTTCGCTGTGCGGGGAGTCTCGCACGAAGGGCACTAAAGCTCTGCTCATTAAAGGGTTTTGCTGCGAACATAATTAAGAGATGGTATCGGCGAGCGCCGCTGTGGCTGCCAGGCGAGTCTCAGCCCTCGCAAATCACGGGCCTGCGACAGGACCCCCCATAAATCTCCACAGCAAACGAGCCCTGCGGGTGTCAGGGGGAGAGATGCTCCAGCAGCTGCCGCCGGGCAGGGACCTGGTGGTGGCGGCGGGGATGGGATCAGCCCTGTGAGGGTGGGGAAAAACTGGAAACTGTCACCCGAAGTTGTGCCAAAGGTTGGGAGGCTTGAAAGAAACCAGAATTAATCCCAAACGCAGCAAATCCCCAAACCCAAGGAACTGAGGAGGGACAGGGTTAGGGCCACTGAGAATCCTTGGGAAAACCAAGGGCTGCAGCCCCATTCCAACTGGCTGCAATTTGGTCTCTCAGGCCGTGCCCCAGTGGGTACCAAATCCCCAGCACCAGGGGTGTCTGTTCCCGTGCAGGGGCGTTTGTTCCAAGAGCTGCTCTGGAGCCCCTGCTCCCCCTGTCCCAGCTCGGGTGTGCACAGAATTGATGGGCAAAGGTGGTGGAGATCATGCAACTTTTGGAAAATTTTCCCTTTCCCTTCCTCCTCCTTTCTTTTCCCCTCTTCTCTTTCTTTCCCTTTTCTCCTGATCTTTTGTGCCCTGTCAGCCCAGCTTCTCTCCTCCCTCAATCCTTACTCTTTCCTTTCCTGCACTTTCTCCTGCTCTTTACCCCATCTTCACTCCTGTTCTGTCTTTCTTCTCCTTGATCCCTCCCTATCCCGGCACTAATATTCCCCCATGCACACCACTCTCTCCACTTGTCCCCTTCCCACTCCCTCCCGTTTCACCTCATCTCCACCCCATTCCCTTTCCATCACATCCCATCCATGTCCCATTATACACTGATCTCACCCCATCCTACTCCTTTCCCAATCCCATTCCCTTCCTACCCCATCTCACTCCCACCTCATCACCATCCCTTTTCCCTTCCCTTTTCCCATCCCACCCCACACCCTTCACATTCTCATTTCTGTCTCATACCCATCCCGTTCTCATACCCTTCCCATCTCATCCCCATCCCCTTCCCGTCTCACCTCCATCCCATTCACATTCCCTTCCCATTCCCACCTCCTTCCCATTCCACTCCTATTTCATCCCCATCCCATTCCCATTCCTGTTCCCATCTCACCCCCATTCCCATTCCCATTGCCTTCCCCATCCCATTCACCATCCCATTCCCCATTCCCATTCCCATCCCCATCCCCATCCCCATCCCCATCCCCATCCCCATCCCCATCCCCATCCCCATCCCCATCCCCATTCCCATCCCCTGTCCCGGCCATCCCGGGGGTCTCGGGTGACGCTCTCGGGCCCCAAACCTGACCCCAAACCCGCGCGAGCCGCGGCGCCCCCCGGCGGCCAGCGCGGGAACGGCGCCTCCCCGCGGGGCGGTACTGGGCGGTACCGGGGCGGTGTCGGGGCGGTGTCGGGGCGGTACTGGGCGGTACCAGGGCGGTACCGGGGCGGTACCAGGGCGGTCCCGGGGCGGTTCCGGGCAGAGGCCCCGCCCCGTGTCGGCGGCGCGGCGGTGCCGAGGGCGGGCGGGCCCGGGGCGGTGCCGGGCGTAGGCCCCGCCCCGCGGCGGTGGGCGGGCGGCGGTGCCGGGGACGCGCGGTGCCGGTGCCGGTTGGCTGCGGGCGGTGACGGCGGGAGGCGGTGGCGAACATGGCGGCGGCGGCGGCCGGGGAGGCGGCGGCAGCGGCGGGGCGGCGCTGAGGAGGCCCGAGGCGGGCCGAGGAGTGGCGGGGCGGGCGGGCGGGCGGGGGCCCATGTGCGGTGGCGGCGGACCCCCCCCGCCCCCCACTACCGACGCCCGTTCGCAGCCAGGCGCCGCCGAGGCGGCTCTGCGGGCGCGGAGCGAGCGCGGCCCCGGCCCGCCGGCGGCGGCGGCGGCAGGATGAAGTTCGCCGAGCACCTCGCGGCGCACATCACCCCCGAGTGGAGGAAGCAGTACATCCAGTATGAGGTACGGCCCCGGGCAGGGCTGCGGGCGCCGGCCCCCGCGCCTCCCGCCGCCCGCCGTGCCGCGGGGCGGTGCTGATGGAGAGGCGGCGTGTGCGTGTGTGTGTGTCCGCCGCGGCGGGGAGGATGCGGCGCTGGGCACCGCTCGGCTGTCCGGTTCGTTAATTAATGAGTTAATTACCGCCCGTAACCTCTTGCCGGGGGGACAGAGGTCGGGGCACACGCGCGGTGCGGCGCTCGGCACCGGGAACCTCCGGCCCGGCTTCGGCACCGGCGCCGGTTCGCCGTGACTTTGAGAGGCTGCCGGCCTGCCAAGGGCGATCCCGCCGGGCTGGGCAGCTCCCGGCGCCCTCCCTGCCCTGCCGGGGACCACCGGAACCGCTGTGGGCTCCCCCGAGCCCCCGAAACAAGGCACCGAACCCCCATCAACTCCCCCGAGCCCCCGAAACAAGGCACCGAACCCCCATCAACTCCCGCTTCATGATGATTTTTGACTAAGGCTCTGCGTCTCGCTTTCACACTCGAGTCGGGGCTATTACGAGCACTGTTTGCACCAAGTTCTGCGGCATTAATCGTGAATTATCTGCAGAATACAGCGTTTTTCGGGCTTTATCGCACCAGCCTGCTAAAGGTCACGCTGATTGCTTCGTTTCAGATTTATCACACCGGTTCTGGGCTTGGGTTGAACAGGACGGAGCTGGAGGTGGTTGTTTGTAGTAAAACCATTTCCTATTTCAGCATCAGCAGTAAAAGTGGCAGGTGCCAGTGGTGACTTTTCCCACAAGTAATAATTAAATCTAGACAACGGGAAGCTGATTACAGGGCAGCAGTGATCAGCAAAACTTCTTGACTGATTGACTCAGTTAAAACCACGCAACGTTTGTAATTGTTTGAGGGCCTGTATTTTCTCCCTAGGACTATAATAGCAATTTATTTATACTATCCCTATTAATCTGTCTGCATTTGCGAGGAAAACCACATTCATCTTGGCTTGCTTTGTTGTAATGTCGGGCTTGAAAAGTTTATATCTGCCCTTTTCACTCTTCCTTTGTTTTCCTTTACCTGACTGCAGAGGAACGGATGTTTAAATAAAAGCTGCAGTTGGATTTGGCTTTACAACAATATTGTGATCTCCTTGAATTATGTGGAGAGCTAGATGGCCAAATAATGCCATCAGTCTTTGAGGAGGAGGAAAACCATTGTCTTGATAAAATAAAGGGCCAGCTTCGTTCTGCATCATGTCTCTGATGGGTTTTCCCCGTGAGAGTTGTCCTCTGTTCCTGGAAACAGAAAACTTGGATGTCTTCCTTAAGAGCAGCTTTGGAGGTGGGTCGGAGGGGAGGGCAAGGGGGAAATAAAAGGGTGAAAGATGTGGCTGCATGCTGAGCAAACAGCTGTGCAGAGAGGGGAAGGAGACCCAGTGAACTAAGGCACCTTGATTAATGTGTGAAGAGCTCTGCTGCTCCTCGGCCACTGTTTTCATTACGGGAGGTTAATTTTCAGCTGTTTTAACTAGGGCACTATTATTATGTCATTCTCCCTTTCTCCATCGCCGTTTAAAACGTAGATTTCAGTAAAAACTTCCTTCAAGTTGTTACCCTTTCTAATCACAAGTAATCACCTCCTTGGATAGACGGCTTAATGTGGAGCGAAGGAAAACACAAACCTCACCCTCCCTTTCAGTAATAACTTTCAAACTCTTTGTTTGCCTTGTTGCAGCTGGCTGGATGTGAGTCAGCCTCCTGCTCATGCATATTACAGTGATGGAATAGGCTGGCATTTATTATTCAGTAACTGGTGGTCGTGTGGGTGCGGTGCACAAAAGCCCAGCACTGCCTCCGTTTACTTGTTGATTATACCTGAGGCAAAAAGCACCCAAGCACTCCTTTGTCCAGAAAAATTCCCGGGTGTTGATTATCCAATGTGAGGTTAAACTTTGCCTGTGTTACTTGTGTGCCCTGCTGCTTACAGGAGATGTCACAGTAACATTTTAAAACATTGTGTGTGTGTATTTAATAGTGTTACAATGTTTCTTCACTTCACAGTTTATGTCTTTTCCTTCTTAATTAAAGCAGTGACCACCCTTTCAAAGTGAGAAATCTTGGTGGGTAGGTTTTTTAACTCTGAAAATATTCTTCCTGTTTCCAGAGTGTCACGTTCAAGATCACGGAATTCTGGAATGGTTTGGGTTGGAAGGGACCTTAAAGATCATCTTGTCCCACCCCCTGCCATGGGCAGGGACACCTTCCACTAGACCAGGGTGCTCCAAGCCCTGTCCAACCTTGGCCTGGGACACTCCCAGGGATGGGGCAGCCACAGCTTCTCTGGGCACCCTGTGCCAGGGCCTCTCCACCCTCAGGGAAGATTTTTTTACCTAATATCTGTTCTAACCCTGCTCTCTTTCAGTTTGAAGCCATTCCCCATGAAAGGACTAAAAGATGATGGAGAAATTGCTTTCTCTAGGTCGTTCTGTGTCTCAACTTTCTGCTTTGGTATTCGTAGTTATTGCCATTGGAGGGCAGGTGATTCCTGGAGTGTGGCAGCACCCAGGTAAAAGCACCCTGAGAGATCCTTGGATGGGATTTGGAGTGAGTGTGCCTGGGAGAGCTTTGCCAGTCAGACCAGGTATAGTTTGTTGGTGATAAGGTCAGAAAGAGAAATGGGCTTTCAGTTGGTGTTTAACAATTGGCAGTCCTCAAAGCTTCTTACCGTTAATGTGCTCTTTCCCTCCAAAAATAATCAATTTGAATATTCTAAGTGTGCTTGAAGGAAGTGTGGAAGTTGCTTGGGCTTAGGGTTGGTAGTCAGGGTGAGAGTTTTAGGGAGAGAAAAATCTATTAGTTTTCTGTAAACAGGCAAAAGTAAGATATATTTTGATAGGTATGACTTAGATTCTTACTTTCTTTCAGCAAAAGCTCTGTGGTGACCATTGCTGTACGTCTGCTTTTTGAGAAGGAGCCTTTGGTTTACAGAAAAGAGGGAAAATGGCAGTGAAGGCTGTTCTGTTTCCTTCAGCTTTTCCCAAGGACATCTACCATGACTGAGCCAGCAATAATGTGAAGCTTTACACAAACCTTGACTGACTTGGTTTGGCTTTGCATTCCAAATTTCCCCTTCTAAAGTATCCATGAAATGATGTGGATGTGCCTCACCCTGGCAGCAGCAGTGAAAAGGTTTGCTCACCTTGTTTTCGGGGATTGGGCAGTGTATTTTCCTCTGTAAAGTGAGTCACATTATCGTAGCCTGTTAAACTATAGCTGTGATATACACTGCTTCAGTGCATGTTTTGCCTGAAAAAGTTTTGGGCCATGAATTTACCCTTTAGTTCCTTTGGAAAAAAATACGAAAACAGGAAAAGCACGAAAGTAAACACAATGCCAACTTTTTTGTGTCAGACAACTGAATTCTCCTTTCCACATAGTGCTGAACAAATTCAGGTGACTCTTGCATGAATTTCAGTTGATGCTTTTTTTTTTTTTTTTTTTTTTTTTTTTGGCTGAGAGTGTGCTCTGCTGCATATAATGCTCATTTTTGATGCAGCGAAATATTGGGGTTGTTAGTCCTCTGTTTATCCACAAACTCTCCTGGGTTCTTTTGCTCTCGTGTCCCTCTCTGGATTGCTTTCAGGAGGAGAGCATTGCTGTGCCTGCTCAGAGTTCTAAGTGTAATGTGTGTCTGCACGTCCAGCTGATGGAACTGTACAACTCACTTGTACAGTTGCCAGATGGCTGTTTGGTTGCAGTTAATCTGGCCTGAATTTATTTGTCTGCAGAAGTCTGATGGTATTTTTATAGAAAAAGTACACAATACCTTTGATATCACAGTAACTGGGGAGGGAGGAGGAGCAGAACAGTTATTACAGGTGCAGAGTTCATGGGAGAGATGGGTAAAGGTGTGAGCAGGTGACCTCCCTTCTCTTTGAGAGAGAACCTAGGTTTTAAGTCCTTTTGCTGTGGCAGAAGGGGGCCAGGTTGCTGAGTTTTTAGGCATCATTTCTCCCAGGCACCACCTGCAGCAGGAAGTAGCTTGGGGCGAGAGGAAACTGGTAGCTGAGGTTGCCTGCTTGCCTTCAGAGTCTCTCTTGCAGAAACAGGCTTTCAGTTTTTGGGAGGTGGCCAATTCTGCTCGTCAAACCCAGCTTCATGATAGGCAGTTCACACCCAGGCTTGCCACCTCCTGACACAAATCTGTTGTGCTATTTCACTATTTGTCCTTCGGGCTGTTAGCGGACGAGCTTAGAGGAGCTTAAGTGGTTTGAAATACTCCTTTAAAACAGTGAGGGGTTTTTTTTGAGAGTTTCAGGGTTTTTGTTCTTGATTTTGTTGGCTGTTAAGGTCTGGTGGTTGCATTTTCAAATGTTTTCTTTTTTGCCTTTTTTTTTTCTCTCATATGTATTTAAGTTTGCTGATGATGCTGGCAGAGTCTAAAGCAAGGAAATAACCAGTTTTGTTTAGTTTGAGGGCAAAAAGAGTAATTCTTAAGTGTTTCACATTGACAGTGATGGATCACTTTTGTAAACGATAGTTCTAAAATTCTGTAATCTAGAGGACTAAATAGTTTAGGTGTAAAGGAGCCCTGAGTCTTTCACTTTCAGGTTATTGGTTTACTTATATAGGTCAGGAAAGGAATAACAAAATCTGCTGCCCTGCAGCTGCTACATTGTACTATGTCAGTCTGCATGGAGAGAGGTCTGTGGGACGACTGACACCTTCAGCTTTCAAGATTGTTTAGTGCAGGACTGTCAATGTTGTCCTTTTTAATTTGTTTCTTAAAAAATGACTGATAAAGCCAGAGAGAGGAATTACACTGAGTTTACCCCTGGGTGGGTTAAGAGATAAGTTTTTACTACAGTGACTTTCAATGTGCTGTCTCTTCTGGTTTATCCTGTGTCAGGCGATCGTAAATCATGGAAAAAGTTACAGGTAGGTGAGGATGACAACAGGGATGGAAAAGGAGAAAGACTTTTTGACTGCTTGGTGTGCAGAGGCAGATCATGTGCTGCTGACCAGTGAGTCATGGGGGTAAGGGGCTGAAGTGGCCAGTGCTCCTGAGGAATTTCAGAAAAGCACCAAGAGTAGAGGAGAACTGGGCTGCTGGAACGGGGATCATCCAGCAGTGGCTCAGTTGGGAAAACAATTATGCAAGTGACCTTTGTTGGGACCTCTGTGGACTCGGGAGCCAGACCTTTGAGAGATGCCAGAGCTGCCGGTGTAAGCAGCCACCTTGGCTATCTTGTGATAAACAGACTTGTCCTTTAGACCTTGTGTTTACCCAACAGGATCGTAACCACCGCGTTACAACAGCGCTTTCAGCTGCTGAGCTGCAGGGTTTCACCTCGAGGGTGTTGGGGGATTTGTCATTTAGGCTGGGAGGTTTTGTCCTGGGGCATTAGGACACACGCCTCTGCTATCTTTCAGGTTTATAGAAGTATGGGATATGTTGAGAATCAGACAGAATAGATAGGACCTGAGAAGACCTGAATTACTTTTTTGTCTTAGATTTCTGTGGGCTTTAAAGTGAGGGAATAAGATCAGTTTTTTTGTGGTGGTGGTGGTGGAGGAGGGTACTTCCCGTTCAGCATGGGCATTGAGATGTGAGGTGTGTATAAGCAAATCACTTTGTAGTAGGAATAAGTCCTTCCCTTTGGCTTCTAGTTCTAAAATTATGGCTCAGGTTACTCATAAAATCCTGGAATATTTTGAGTTGGAAGAGATATTTAAGATCATCTCGTTCCAACTCCCTGCCATGGGCAGGGACACTTTCCACAAAACCAGGTTGTTCCAAGCTCTGTCCAGCCTGGGCTTGGACACTTCCAGGGATGGGGCAACCACAGCTTCTCTGGGCAACCTATGCCACGACCTTTCCACCCTCACAGTAAAAATTTTTTTCCCTAATATTTTATTCAAACCTGCCCTCTGTCAGTTTGCATCCATCCTCTTTTGTCCTGTCATTCCTGGCCCTTGTCCCAAGTCCTTCCCCAGCTCTCTTGGAGCCCCTTTAGGCCCAGGAAGGGGCTCTAAGGTCTTTCCAGAGCCTTCTCTTCTCCAGGTGAACAGCCCCAGCTCTCTCAGCCTGTCTCCATAGCAAAGGTGCTCCAACCCTCTGATCATCATTGTGACCCTGCCCTGAACTCAGTTCCTTCAGTCATTGATCTGAATTCAGGTTATGTGGATGTGAGTAAGCACATCTTTAATCTGTGCCTGGAGTAATACCAGCCCCGTAACAACTCCCTGGAAAAGAGACCTTCCTGAAAGGAGCTGTAAGGCAGACAATGGTGCCTACAGGCTCTGAAACCTGATTCATTAATTAATTCTGGCTGGTGTTAATGTTGCCCTTCAGTTCCCACCTCTAGAGAAGGCTGTCACCCTTGGTTTCCTAATCTCCTGCATCGTGTTGTCTTCAGCTTTTAGCATGTATGTGTGGTTTTGTGCTCCTAATGTAACAGTGATGGGAAGTCCCCGAGGCTGCTTTTCCTCCATTTGCCTTGACAAACTCCTCTGTGTCACGCAACACTTCAGGTTTTGTTGTTATTTCTTCATTTTTTTAATGTAAAACCTTTAGCGTCCTACCAACTGGGAAACATTTTTCCGAAGGAAGATGTTGAAGTGTACAGTTGGAATAAATTTTATAGATTAGTAAGAGAACAGGCTTTAGACAAAGCAGTCAGTAAACATGAACCTGTTTCACTTGTGAACAGAAATACGTGTGATAGCCTTGACATCACGTACCATAGATTTCTGTGCCAGTCTGCAGGATAAAAGGGCTTTAATTGCTTTTGTTTTCAAACAGGCATATCAAAACAGTGTAATTTTTTTTTCTCTTTTAATACTAACTGTGTTCCTTGTTCTCTGCCTCTCCCTTGCAGGCTTTGAAAGAGATGCTATATGCAGCTGTGGACCAGGCCCCTTCTATAGAAGGTAAGCAAATTGTAACCCACAGTTGTGTTTTTCTTGGCACTGGGTTCTGGACACGTAGTCCTGCTACTTTTCCATCCTCAGACCTCCTAAATTGGTGAACTTAATATCCTGATGGGCAAATGCCTGGCCTTTCACAGCCTGCATGCTATTTTTGATTGTTAGAACTCTTTGTCCTCTTTCATTGGGACAATAAATGTCTTTGTATAATTTGAGACAGCAACAGCTGGATTCCTCTGGCTTATAAGGTCATTCAGTGGTGGAAGTATTTTCTTCATTGCTTGAGAATAGAGCTTTGTTTTCCTGTGAGAGCCAGCCACTCTGGGAGATAGCTGTGCTGGAGAGACACTGGGTCCTGGTTTGTTACTGGTGATTTGAGCTGGAAGAGTCTCATCCTTTTGTTCTGTGTCCTCCCTGAACGCTGTGCTGCCTCTCCCATGTGGACATGAGTATATCTTCTTGTTTGCATGTGTTTATTGCCTCTGACTGCTCTAAATTATTCTAGCAAGGTGTTTGGTATTAAGCTCACTGCATTTTAAATAGTTTGTTTAATTAAGTGATGATCTGTGCAAAATTTCTTAATGGAGCGTTTTACTTTCTGTATCTTTCTTGCTTTTGTTGTCTTTAAAGTAGAGTGAAGAGTGTTTTAAACACTGAAGAGTGTTTGCCTCCTGACTTTCTTGCCCTTCATGTGGATTTCCAACTGCTTTTTCCTTACCTGTATTATTTTCACTTTGATTGCAGAGTTAATTTTACTAATTTCTGAACACGGCTCTGGGCTTCTTGTATATTTTTAGAGCAGGTGAACAAGTGCTGGTGTAATCGTCTAACATCAGTAATGCTGGTCACTCTTCATGTTAGCTCATTAATTACTTCCCTTTTGTTGATTAGAACTGGGAAATGAGGTGTGGCGTAGTTAATATAATGTGATTTTTAAAAAAAAAATTAACTCAACTCCACCTGCTCTTCGCTTAGAATTTTAAAACCAGAGCTGCAATAATTAATAGTTTAGGAGAGTCTGTATGGGATGGGGCAGTCTGTCCTTAAAATCTTCAGAACTGCATTCCAAGCTGAAAACTTTGTGGAAGCAGTGCTCAGGCAGGTGTAATTTTTAGATTTAACCTGACACTTAGTAGCTCACTCAACTCATCCAGCTTATTTTGTTGAGAGAATCGCACGTTTCTCTAAAGTACAGGTCCTAGAACTAGGTATCTAAAGGTTATGGTCCTAGAATCCAAAATCTGTGGGTTATGTTTGGAAAACTCAACATACACCGGCAAAGAGGAAGGTCTTGCTTTATTATTTTAAGGTAGCAAAATTGCATAAAACCCACCCACAAACCTTTTTCCCCAACAGCATAAGAGTAAGAGGAACTGAAGTTTTCTGTGTAGACCAGGCTGACTATAGTGACTTTTAAAGACAACTTACTGATGTTTTTGAAAACCCAGCAATATTTTTATGGAAGACTGAAGCAATTACAAGACTTTTTTTTTTCTTTTCTTTTTTCTTTTTTCCCTCTCTCTTCTGTCCATTGGTTTATTATTGACAGTGTGAGCGAATGGTATGTGTGTGTGCTAATGGAACTTTGTAGTCTGATGTTGGAATGTGACTTCCTGGGCTTGGCTAGGGTTGTGTAGGATTTCAAGGTGGGCCTGAGTTGCTTGTTGTCAAGTGCTATAATTCACCATTTTGATTTCTTTATTTTCAGCGCTTGTGTTACAGTGGTGTTCTGTAGTGTGCTGAGATGCTTGTGTGTAAACACATTTGGCAAAGCAAGAGGAGGTAAAGAATAAAATTATACTGTGTTTATGCTCTTTTAAACACTGGTAGAATTTTAACTTGTGCTTTTGCCTCCTTTGATGCTTTAAAAACCCCAACAAAAGGAAAGCAATGACTTAAGACAGTTTCCACCAGTAGAACAATGTTCTGTTCACTTTTGAAGGGGTTGAGTCTTTTTCCTCTGTACTGTAGAGAATATAATCCCAGCTGTTTTGAACCACTCCTATTTAAATCTGTCTGCCTGACTCGCCCTTAAGTCGAGAGCAGTTACACTAATTCCTTCACCTTTTGTGCTGGAAATGAATCTCAAGCCTTTTTTCCATCCCTGTTGCTTTACATCCATCTGTTTTTCAAGCCCTTCTGCCTTTGTTCACAGAAACTTTAGGCCAGGTTTAGTGTAGGTTTAGACTGCACACAAGCCATGCCCAGAACACTGCTCTAATCTTTACCAGAGGAGATATGGAGCAAGTTCCTTGCATTTTGGGAGGAAATGCAGTAGCTGTTGTCAGGGGCTGGCTGTTGGCCTGCATGTTTCCAGTTTAATATGGATTTTGCAATGGATACTTCTGCGTTATTTTAAGCTTAGCACAGAGACTGTAGGGCTGTGCTGCTGAAACCCAGCCTCCCAGTATGAGCCTGATGTAATCTCACTTTAGACTGGTCTAACTAAAATCCATTTGCTAATTCATCTCGGTGATCACAGACACGCTGCAGAGCTCCAGGGTTGGCTTTGATTTACCTTGTATGAATTGTAAGCTAATCTTTGGATAATATATTGGATTGTGAAGACAAGGGAGTTTTGTACAGCAGAGCTGAGGCTGTTCCTGGTTCTTATTCTGCTCGGCTGGATGTGTGATCTGGCATTTGTGAATGAATTTCTTAGATTTCTGCTGCAGGCTGCTTACTATGTCAGTCAGTAAAATTTGTGTAGAGACAGAAATCCTTCCTATTGCTTAGTAGAATGCTGGAAGCACTTTGGAAATTCTTTAGAACAAAGAAAAAAATGTGCTATCCAAGCAAGGCATGTTGTAAATAATAGGCAAGGCAGGTAATAGGTGAGACATCCATCACAAACAGCTTTCTTTGGGTTTGTATTTAGGCATTTTCTGTTTGTGGGTGGGTAAAAAAGCCTAACTTCAGAATGACTCTTTAAGTTCTGCAAGGGATAGTTGCTTGTGCTACTTGTGGACAAAGTGCTGCTGGGAAGAGGATCTTGGCTCTAAATTGTGCAGTTTATTCTGTGTGAATATGAATGTATGGTGATACTTCTCGCTGTGCTACATTGAATCACATCTTTGTCTATCTGCTTTTTCTTATTTTTGGGTAAAAAAACAGACTGTGATTTTTAACAAAAAACCTTATAGAGGTGGATAAACAAAACCTCTCAAGGCTGTGTGGTAGGAGGACGTTGTTGACAGCTGTCCCCTCACACAATTGCAAGGTGCTGTGGCTCCCTGTGTTTCATGAGACTTATTCCAGACCGTAGCATGTCTTTTTTGGCGGTTCCTAGCTGTACACATAGAATTTCTTTAATTTCTTCAAAGATACATTTTTTTTTTTCATCCATCTGTCTCCTTTGTAATGACAGTTTTTATATGCCCGTGTTATTCCTCCAGATGCTCCTCATCTTTTTACAAGGCAATCCCCAGATGGAAGGTGCACCATCCTTCCACCTGAGCAACATCTGTACTAAATTAGTGTTCAGTCTGTTAATTCAATCCTGTGCACATCACTGGAAGAGGCGTCAAGTGATGCTGGATTCCCAGCTGTAGGGTGAGACTTGCTTGGCTTTCTGAAGAGTTCTTTGGAGCGTGTTTGCTTCCTTAGCTGTTTGTTGTGTTCTGCTTGCTGTTACCCCAGCAAGGGGGATGAGTGGATGGTGCTCCCAGGATATCATTCACAGCTCCTGAGTCCCTGTGGCACAGCAGGAAGGCTTGAAAGCCAGACCAGGCACCCTTTTTTGACCTTAAGATACCCTTAGCAAGAATCTGTGATGATTTAGAGGCGAAACCCGAGCATGGCTCTGTTTTCCTCTGAGGCAGAATGTGCAGTGCTGCAAAAGCATGAAATTCTGACCTCACTGGGAGTGTGCTTTTTTTTTTTTTCTTTTTTTTTTTTTTCTCTTGTCCTCCCTCTGCTTCCTGTTCCATTTGTCACCTAAGTAAAACAGGTTACTGGACCACTCTTGCTCGGAGTGCTCCTGATTATTCCACTTGGTGAGCAGATGTGTCGGCATCTCCCCAAGCTCCTCCTCAGCTGCAACGGACATGAAAAGTGAGGCTGTAAATTATTCATCCTCGTTATCTGCTCGAATGGGCAGAGGCCACTCTAAATATTACTTCCTAGAATATTTGCCTTTCAGGTATTTAAATTTATCCTCCCTTTAATGCTTGCGTAAACAAATATTGTTGTTGTAATATCAGATGGTACAGGAGCGTCCTGTTGTATCCTCTTACTGTGGAAATGACTTAATCCCAATCCTGAATTCCAGAGGCATCTTTCAAACAAGGATCACAATGGTTCTGTGGGGGTGGAATGGTGTATTGGGGTAGAGCTGGGGAGTACAGGTGCTCCAGGGTAGAATTCAAACCCCAAAGTAAGAGGTGGTGTTAAGGCAAGGTGAACTGGTAGGGGAAAAGCTTTAGTGGTGATAGACATCCTCTGCTGGTGCCTGTAATCTTTATGGTCACCTGCTTACTCGTGGTGGATTAGGAAAGCAAGAGGTGCAAGTTTAGGACATTCTGAGAGTGCCAGCACTGGCAGTGTGTCCCATGTTATCCCACCCTTGTTTCTGCTTTCATTTGTAAAGCCCTTGCCCTGTTAACTGACAGCTACAGATCTTTAGTTTGGATTTATTTGTGTTATTGAATAAACAATACAGTATTCTTTAGGAGGATAAATAATCTTTGTGAATAAGTAGGGTATGGGACATGACATTCTTTTTCTTTCCAGAGGAAGTTATGAGCCTGACAGTTTTTGTTATATGCAGACATGCTTTGTAGGGTTGATCAAAGGCTTATGATTTGTCTGTATATATGCAGATATCTTCTTTTTATTTCAAAATAAACATTTATTTCCAATTGCACAAGCTTACTTTGTAGCGGCTTGAGGTTTTGTTTACATGGGAATGCTTAAGGCTTAAAAGAGTCTTCAACAGAAGTGCTACACATCAGAAGCAGCCACAAAGAGATTAATGCTTTGTCTTTATTTCAGCATGTTGTCACACACCCATGGGGACAGGGGGTTTGGTGTCCTACACCCCAGATGCAGGGCCTTGATTCTGTCTAGGCTGTAATACAGTCTGGAGGCTTCTGTATTTATAATTAGTATGTAAACTAACCAAAAAAAAAAAAAAAAATCCCATGACAATCCTCTTCTCAGTTGGAGACCTGATGCCAGGTATTGGATTAGCTGTAGAAAAATAGGTTATTGGGCTTGTGGAAAACGTTAGCTCCCAGAGTGTGCACACGATGGACAGGAGGAGAACTTGGCAGCATACCAGCATTTAGAGAAGGAGGTGATGTCTGGTTTCTCTTCCCCTGGAGCAATAAAATTTGAAAGGTAAACAGTGCATATGGTTGGAGTAGGGTCCAGAGAGAACAGCTGGATGCTCGCTAAAATATTTGGAGCACAGATGCCTGTGTGAAAACGTGGAGTGCTGTGTGTTCGTGTAGAAGTCATTCTGCTGTCAGCAGCAGTGCAGTGCTCACAGAGACTGCTTTGTACCAAGCCCTGCCACTTTCTGTGCCTTCAGAGCAGCGCACGGCCGCCCACGCTGCTGGTGCAGTGACTTCCTCTGAGGTGATGAGCACCAAGAGGCTGGGCTGTGCTTCACCAGTAACCAGTGTGACGTGGATGTGGAGTAAAGGTCAGGTTGGGCACTGAGCTGGAGCCACAGAACGGAATCAGAGAGTGGTTTGGGTTGGAAGGAACCTTTGTAGGTCATCTAGTCCAAGTCCTTCTGCCATGGGCAGGGACACCTTCCACTGTCCCAGGCTGCTCCAAGCTGTGTCCAACCTGGCCTTGAACACTTCCAGGGGTAGGGCAGCCACAGCTTCTCTGGGCAACCTGTGCCAGGGCCTCTCTGTGAAAAAACCATCTTCCTTTTGTGAAATCTGAACTGTCTTTGAGATTAAAACCATTACCCCCTGTCCTAAGACAAGAGGCTCTGCTAGAAAATCTGTCCCCAGGCTAATGACCTGATTGAGTGATAAAAAGTGACTTGTTGGTTGTGGAGGCCATCAGGCAAAACAAGGTTTGATGTCACTACTGTCCCATAGACCACAGGTTCTCAGGCTGTGGTCTGAGAGTGCTTTCAGGGCCTGTGTGCTCAGGGGCCTGTGCTGCCTGCAGACACTGTGAACTCTTTTACTTCTTATAAACCACTAGTTTCAGAAAGTCTCCTGGAGCCTCCCTGGGGCTCTTGGGCGGCTGTGGGACCATGCAGGGTAACCAGGAAGGTCATGGGGGGTAGGTGGTTTAGCAGGTTGATCACCATTTCTTTATGAAGGAAGCTTGTGGTTGCAGTCAGTGGAAATGCTGGACTTGCTCACCCTTTCCATTTGTCCCATGGCCAGCTCATGGCTGTTTCTCTGCTTCATCTGTGTGGACAAGCCTGGAAACTTGTGTTGCTGCTGAGCAAGCCTTCTGCCTTTTCCTCTGCTTTGTGGTTCTATGTTCTGTGCAACTCCAGCAGCAGCTCAGACTGCTCTGACACATTCATGTTACGCGAGGAACTCGAGTCCTAAATGTATCAAAGAACAGGCTCAAGGCTTAGGAACAGGCAGTTAATTGAATCATAGAAGATTCTAAGTCAGAAAGGATCCACAAGGATCGTGGAGTCCCAGCTCTTATCCCTGCACAGGACCATCCCCAAGAGTCACACCGCGTGCTTAAGAGCACTGTCCAAATGCTGCTTCAGCTCTGGCAGCTTTAGTGCTGTGACCACTGCCCTGGGCAGCCTGTTCCAGTGCCCAACCGCCCTTGGGATGAACAACTTTTTTCCTAATGTCCAACCTAAACCTCCCTGACCCAGCTGCAGGACATTCCCCCCCTGCCCCATCACTGGGCACCAGAGGGCAGAGATCAGTGCCTGCCCTTCTCCTTCCCCTCCTGAGGAACTTGTGGACTGTGCTGAGTCTCCTTTTCTCCAGGCTGAACAAACCCTCAGCCTCTCATATGGTTTTACCTCTAGACCCTTCATTAGACCTTCATTCATCTAGACCCCCCCAGGCCATTTTGCTCTGTAATTTTATCCTGTACCCTTCCTTTCTTTCCTTCAGCATCTTTTGGTATTGAGTGCTAAGAGGTGTTAAACCCAGGGTGATCCCGGAGCTGGGTGTAGTGCAGGAGGTAATGGTGGAAGCTGGGCCTGGCAGTCCAGACTGACCCACAGGAAAGGGCTGGACTGATGCCTTGGGAGGGCTGACCTGGAACTGAGACTGGACAGAGCTAGAGAATAAAGTAGGTATTTATTGAAAGGCCTCCAGGATCCACCTTGGGCAGGGCTACACCCAAGGTGGACTAAGAATGGTCACAAGGTGGATGGCCAGTCACAAGGTCTCACATTTTTATAAGTTTTGTTCCATTTGCATATTGGGGTTTAGTTGTCCACTTACAGCTTCAGGTTGTGAGGTCCCATCCTTCTTGTTCCTCCCTTCAGCCCACTGTTGTTTGTTCTGTTGGGCCTGAAAGTTGTTATTGGTCTTCAACAGGCAAAGGATTTGTTTTCTCTCCCTGCTCTGTGAAGAGAGCTGACTAACAGTATGAGGCTCAGAACTGCAGCCCTGGGCAGCACAGAATCAGAAAGATATGGAAACTAAAACTTTAAGCATCAGGACCTAGAGGCAGGTTTCTCTGGCAGGACTGCAAACCTTCTGCTGCAGAACGGGTGTAGGTGATTCCTGAATAATGTGTGTAGGGTAACAGCAACATCACAAATGCTCAGCTGTGCCTTTTTCTTTTTTTTTTTTTTTTCCTTTTTCCTTCCTGCATTTGCTTTCCCATACATTAAGATGCATGCCAGTCTGTGGTTAGAGGAATTAACAGTGCTTGCAATTTAGCTGGAAATTGCCTGGTTTCGTGTTAATGGTCAGAACTCAAGGGTTGGAAAGTAGATTTGCAAAGCTGGATGATAGACAGCAGTGAGATATCAGGCAGCACAGTGGCTGTACACATGAAGAGCACTACACATGTTTATGCAGGAGGCCAGTATTTATTGCTTTGTTTCAAAAAAGGCCTTCACTAGACATCTTAACAGCAAGATTTAGTGCATGTGTGAGGCAGCCTCTGGCTTTCTAGTCATTCCTTTGGTGCTGTGTTTGATATAGGTGACTTGAGTTATTAGACAATTAAGATTTTTGGATGAGACTGCAGCTACTCAGTGAATAATGCAACATGAATTAAGTTTGATTGGTTTCTCCCTCTTTAAAAATGCATGCTGTGGGCAAGGGAATGGGCAGAGTATCCCTGGAAGGAGATTTCATTCTTCTTCATCATAGCTGCTTGTAAGATGCCTCAGAAAAAATGGCCAGCATGCCAGTGGCTGTGGAGTGGTGACATCTCTGTGTGGTGTGGTGGAGGACCAAAGGCTGTCCCTCTTCCTGGAGTGGTCCTTTGTGTTCTCTTAATCTGCTGTAAGGCCACACCACGCAGAGACTATTGCACAGTTGGTCTCTCAACATGAGAAGGTCTCTTTGCTTAACGGATTTTACAATTAGCATCCATGTGGCAAAAAGTCAGCCCAGTCCTGGTGACGTGTCTTTCCTGATTTCTGAAGAAAATGAAAGCTAGTTGCGTATTTCACCTGTGGCGGGTTTTTTAAACACTGTATCTGTAGCCTTACAGTTTGAGGTCCAGCAGATAATGAGTTCATTTTAAAATGTAACTGTGCTTTTTGTAAACACATAATCTTTAACTTTAGGTACAGCTTAAAACTGCAAAACTACAGCATCTTGGTTTTACAAAGCCACTGTTAAAAAAATACTTCAAAAATTTCTATATTATTCTATTTATTACACAGCCATGTAGTTAAGATATTTTAGATTGTTTTATGCTGCCTTTGTTGAGTGAGAACCTTTTTTCTCTGAATTAGTACAGCCTAAGTGTGAAAGCCTGATCCTATAATTCAGTTCTTTTGGGAACTGAGAAGGGGAAACCATGGAGAGGTATAAAGCATATTTTACTAACCTCTGGTATGACAAGAGTACATAGAATTCCTTAGTTGTAAGGCAGCAGCACCATGAGTCAGAGTTTTCTTATGTTTAACTAAAAATCATAAAGAAAACTGCATGAAAATACATAAATTTACTTTCTAAAGTGGTTTTCCTCTGTCCAGGGTGGTGACTGGGATCACAGAGGGCACAGGCATCACTGGGATGGTGCAAAGCCTTTTTGGGCACTGACTCTTCTGGGATTGTGCAGTCAGCAGCTTGACTTCCCCTCTGCGAGGGGGAAGCCTTGTTTATCTCCTAGGAGATGGAAAACCAATTTCTGCTTCTTGATGAGAAGCTGGCAGACTATTTGACTAAACAAGAGAGGCAAGGAAGCATGGTCGAGAAAAGGGGAATATAAATACCAATATAAATGCAATTTATTTTGCATGTGCTATATAGCCCCAGGCACACGTTTTAGAGGGGGAGTGAGAATTTTTTGCATGCTGAAATGCCAGCTCTAAATAGAAAAAGAGGCAAATTTGACATCCAGACTGTGTTTATAACCTTGGTTTTATTTTTTACTGTAATTGCTTTTGCATGCTTTTATAAATGCTCCTAATGTCTTTGTGGGGCAAAGTGCAGAGGAGCTGCAAAGATCAGCGTGGGTGAGCTGATAACTTGGGATCTGTCTTGTCCCACAGCTGCAGACTTGTTCTGACATGTGGCCAAGGCTGCTATTCTGGAGCCTCCTTGCTGGGATCCCATCCCTGCACAGCTCTGCCGAGGCAGGGAGTTCAGTGCCAGCCTCTCTGCTTGTCAGTCCTGTCATGGGCCAGCTACAGGGGAAAAATGGGCAGTGCAAAAAAAAAAACCCAACCAAACTCTCTTTTTAATTTTCATTCTCTCCTGTTCCAGCTTGATTGATCACTTGATTGGGTTTGTTATGAATTTCTTTGCTTTGAATGCCGTGTGTCAGGGCATCAGCAGCATGTATGGTGTGGTTGCTGAGTGAACCCAGGTCCTTTTTGGGCTCAGCTGTAGGAGTGAGTCACAGCAAGGCAGTAAAATGGGGTAATAGTGAGCAGAATTGGCTGATGGACCTGTAAAGTGAATTCTGTAAATAGCTTAATGGAATGGGGCTTGTACTTCAGTGTTTTGGTGTGACTTTGTCTTCCTTAATCAGCAATCAGAAAGCAAGGAGAGAAATAATCTGAGAGCCTGATATGGCATTCCATGTTATTCCATGGTCCTTGAACTCTGCAGCAGTCCAAGGCAAAGGTTTGCTTTCTCCCCTGCCCAGCCACAGGTGAACACATTTCATTAGAAGCCTTGGCTGGGGCTGCAGCTTGGCTTGCTTCTGTCTGCCCCTTGGTGAGCAAAGGTGCAGGAAAACAACTTTTGGAACAAAACAACTTCCATGTGCTTCTGAAGCCTTCAGGAGATTGCATCTCACTCTCATTTAGAGACAAGAAGGCTTCCCAGGGAGGACAAAGGAAAGGAAAAATCAAAATACCTTTCATTTGTCTGTGATCAAACTGGATTAAATCGTGCTCACAGGTGATATTTTTGTACACAGAGATTGCATTTTGGATGCTGGAAGTGATGATTTTGACAGCCATTTATGGTGTGGATTCAATTAATATGACATCAGTAAGACTTGTTTATTAAATCTTCGTGTTTCAAAGGTTAAGCCAGTAAAATACAGATTGTGAATGAAATTTTGAGCAGTTGGAGGCAGAGAGGATAGAGACAGGATGCTGAGCTTGAAGGGCTTGCCACACCTGATCAGCCCCCATCTGCTGTCCTGATCATGCTGAAAAGTGACTGCTGGTTCTGGTCAGCACTTCAGATCCTGCAAAAATACTCCATGCATCAGGTGTGAGTTTTAGCAATGTATCAGCAACAGGGAGCCTGCCACAGCTTTATTGCTGTTCTCTTCAGCAGATGTCCTTTTTGTGGTGAGGCCTCGGAAAAGGAGGGAGCGAGGAGTGTGGTGAGGGGAGAAGTGGAGGGTTGGTCTGTGTGCAGGAGCTGATCAGGGCTGGAATCCTGCTGCCTGGCTCACATTTCCCTGGGTGTGAGGGCACTGTTCTCCCCCAGCTGGTGCCTTTGGCTCTGGTGTTATCTGCACCCATGTCTTCTTGGAGGGGAAGATCAGTTTGCTACCAGTGGTGTTAAATAGGACTTTGAACTCAAGCCTCAAAGGCTTCAAAATTTCTGACAAAAGAGCTTTCAACTTTTCCCCTCCCGTTTTAGAGATCCAAATACGGCTCAGCTGGAATTGGTCTGTACCAGTTTCCCTTTCAGTTTGTTCTGCTTTCAGGCAGCTCCTCCGGGTTCAGTTCCAGGTGTTGTTCTCAGCAGGCTGAGCAGGGTAGATGTGGTGGCAGCACTCGAGGTGGAGCACATGTTCTTCCAGCTCAGGAGGAACCCAGCCCTGGAAGGGGCCTGATCTGGGCTTGGACTTGCCTAAGCACAAATCTGTAATGAATTAATCATCAGGCAGAGAATTCACTTCCCTGGGGACATGGGGAGGGAGGCTGGTACAGCCCAGCTGTCAGTCAGGGATTGCTGATGCAGGAACTCTTCACCAGCTGAGAAGGTTCCCCCTACTGTTGGTAATATAATATGATATAAAATATAACATATTAAGGCTCAGTTGCCAAATCCTTTAGTGTGGTATTTCAGTAGTACCATGAGTCCTTCATGTCGAGCCTATGGTCTTTTTTACCCAACCTACAGGGATATGTTAACTGGCTGCTTTAAAACCAAAGGCAGCAAACCTTAATTGTAGCAACTCTGCTGTCTTCTACATGTGAGGCAATTTTATTGAATCCTTTCTGTGTGGTCAGCAGGGCGTGCCAGAGGGTTTTGCCATCTCCATCCATTTTGGGAGTGATTTCATGGTTACTGAGGTATATGGGTCATAATGGGGTGAGTTTGTGAAGAGATGTTTCTGCTCTGTCACCCTCTTACCACCTTGGCCATGGTTCTCATTTTGTTCTGGTTTATTTTTCCCCTCTTGTTTCGCATTCAGTGGTAGCATGTGGCTCATGGTGGCTGGTCTCATGTGTGATAATTATTTTCCAGGATGTTGGGAAGCTTTATCAAGTAAGGAAGGGGAATTACAGCATTGTGTGCTGTTCTGTACATAATTAGCCCAACATCTCTCTGAGCTTTTCACTTACATGCGCTGTTTCTGTCTTTAGAGTGGTTTAAAAAGGCTTGTGTCATTATTCTTTTCCTGCCTTCTGCATTTCCCCAGCATAACTCCCAGCTATGCTGATCCTTTGGGGAGCTGCCGTTATGGCTCTTGGCCAAACTCTCCATTTTTCTGATACCTTTGCTGGACAAGCACCATGTGCAGTAGCAGATAAATGAGTGATTCCCTCCTGTAGCAAGAGGAAGTGGTACAAGGACTTCAAGATAATGGTTGTTACTGTGGGCTTTCAATTTATTATTTTTCTTAATAGTGAGTAGTGCATTGCAAATTTTAGCTTCAAGTTTGCCTTAACTTTTTGGCACCCAAAGGGCTTCATTTTTGTTAAGTCTTACACTGAACTGTGTTGGAAGTGCAAAATTAACATATTGCAGGGGGATTTATTCTGCGCACTGCAGGAAGATGAGATTTCTGTGGAAGTTTTTATTTGCACTCTTGTCTCTGAATATTTTGCAGTTACTTCAGCCATGGTCATTTTGGAGCTTGAAAACGGTGTTCTTGTGAGAGCATAGTCTAGAGAATGAAGTATTCACTTTCTGTTGCTGTGATGTTGCTGTTTCATCACTTTATACTAATTGCAGGAGATCCACTTGAAATAATCTAATTGAAAAAAAAAAAGGGGGGGGAAAAGATGTTTAGACATAGTGCTGAATGCACAACTTCCTTAAGTTCTTTTGCAAATGTCTATCAGACCTTGCAGTCCTCATGTGACTCTCTTGTTGTGGGATTTTTAAATAGAGGAAGTGAAACCAAACCTCTCAGAATAATGTCTGAGGTCAGTACAGGTTTTTGTCTTCTGTCTTTTAGGAGTTCCTTGTGGCATTATTTTAATTAATTATTTTTTGTCAGATGAAAATAGTCAGCTGTAACAGAATGGAGAAAACTGCCACTTGTGAGTTCTCTTCCCATTCTTCTCTTTACTTTTTCCAGTCCATAGGCTAGGCTAAGGCAATACATCTTGGACTGCTTGGTAACTGGTGTTTTGTCATTCCCCTTTTTTCAGTTTTAAGTTTATTTACAGAAAGTAGCAAAAATAAGGAAGTACTTCACGTGCAATACTTAATTGTGTGAGTGTTATGTATGGTCAGAATTGACAACTTCTCTTTTTAAGGTTTGGGTTGGGTCATGCCATCATTCAAGCTTTAATCTTTCAAGACTGACATTGTTGATATTTTTTAATACTGAGTCCTACTTCTGGATTTTTAGTTTGAACTCCAGTTCTGCTGTGTTGGAAGCGAGCGCAGCTGCTTCCCACTTGGATTGCACAGCCCTAATTCTTTCTGCTTTGCATGATGTTGCCATGAGCTTCCTTGGAAAGTTGGTTTATCTAGCTCTTCAGTTTCCCCTGTTGAAGGGTGGCAAGAGGTTATTTGAACTGAAAACAAAGGCTCAGATAGCTATTTGAAATCTAAACAGAGCGAGGAGTGTGCCATCTGAGAGCCGCTTCTCTCTGTTTTAGCCGGTGCTAGTCTTGCACACCAGACTTGGGGGAATTTTTTGTTGGTGGGGATGAAGGTTCCCAGTTGGGTTGCAAAGCCTGTGGCTGTTTCTGAAGAGAGGAAAAGAGGAGGCAGAGCCCACCCACCTCCGCCCAACGACCTTAAATTCATCTCCTGGGCTTTCCTTCAGTGCGTGGGAGGAAAAACTGTCTGCTGGGATCCTAACAGAGAAATGGCCCGTTTAATAACCGTTCTGTACATCTATTTATTTATTTACAAATAATCTTGGTGTGTAATTAAGGAAGGCAGCTCTGTTCCGTGCTGCCTGGTGCTCACTTCCAGGCTGGGAGCTGCACGGGATGAGTGACTGCAGGCGCTGACGGCTCCGCGCATCCGTCTGTTCCAAACAAGCAGCTCTGCAGCTGATCAAAGCAGGAGGATTGGGCTGCTCCCGTGGAATTAAACTGCTGAGGATGGGATAAACAGCAGCTCTGAAGCAGGCCTACCTGGACTGACAGGCTTTGTTGTCAACATGATAATGGGAATAATTTGGTTTGGGGTTTTTTTTTTTTTTTGGTCTTGTTTTGTTTTTAGTAGAGGCGGTGTTCTTTCTAGTGGAATATTTGCTCTTCGAAGCCCAAACAACTGGGTTGCTCCTGATGGAAAGTTGCATTGCACACAGTTCCATATGCAGTGCGAAGTTTATCTTCATCAGGCTGCAAGAAGTGCAGGGCATCCTTTGTGGGTGTGGGTTTTCCAAACACTTTTCTTATAAAGAGGGTTTTTGGTTTGCACACATGTGTTAATAGTCAGGATTAAAACCTGCATGGATACTCTTGTGTCTGTCTTATAAAGCAGCATAATTATCTCAGACATGGAGAAGAATAGGAAAGTAGCAATATGTCACGGATTACACTTGCCTTTTGGGCTCTAGATGAGAAGTCAGGTTGTCTTTTCCACTCACACATTTCTGCTTTTTTAATTCACCAGATATTCTCAGCTAAATGGCATTTATTTAGGTAGCCCTATTCAAAGGCAGTCCTTTTGTTTTCTCTTTAATACTGCTTTTTATTCATCTAGAGTGCACCTCTATGCATAGTAAGTACTTGATATGAGCCCATATAATCATCTTAATGTAAAAAGAAATAGCTTTCAGAACAAATGAATTCCTTCACGTTCCGCATTTAAGCATTTAAAATTATTTCCAAAATCCTAGTTCTAGTGGGTTGAGTTGAAATTTATGCAAGTCTTACAGTTTCGGGGACCCATTAAGTAATAAGATAAATAAATGAACAGCACAAACTTTTATCTAGTGTTTTTGGAATTCTGTGGAAATGCAATTGTCTCTGTCTAGAAAGAACCAGTGGAAGAACTAAACCAGCTGCTATGAGCTGTGGCCTCCTCTTTTGTGCACAGTGAGGTTCTTGTCTCTTCTCTTTCATTGTTGTTTTATTTCAGGTTAGAAACCAGTAAGAAGTCAGAGTTCCCTGTTAAATCAAGAGTAGAAATACGTCAACGTGTCTACTACAATCTGTTTCCACTTACTGCTCCTGTCAAATTGGTTACATTCACAAAGTACAAGTAGCATTTGTGATACAGGATCATTTTTAAAGGCAGATTTTGTGTAATAGCTTTTCCTTGTCATTTTATTTTTATTAC
Source organism: Sylvia atricapilla (assembly GCF_009819655.1). NCBI lineage: Eukaryota > Metazoa > Chordata > Aves > Passeriformes > Sylviidae > Sylvia > Sylvia atricapilla. The sequence goes on from NC_089148.1 coordinate 9,317,188, forward strand.
AGCTTTCTTCTTACTGCATAGTGAGGAATTTTACGTCTGGAATAGGATTTGGTGTCTGATTCTTTGACAAGCTCATTTTGAGTCTGGCTGTGTCTTATTTTTATCGATTATGGTGTTTCTTTTATGTTTTTCGGGAACCTAATTTAGTAGCTGAAGACAATTGTGTATTCTGTAAAATATCAGTGCAAGAGTTTGAACTTGGTTTATGTGCTACAGCTGGGGAGTGGAGGAGGAAGAGGAGGCAGCAGAAAACTCTGGTTTGCTTTCTGGGCAAGGAGTGAATTCCTGCAGAAGGCATGGTGCTGAGCAAGGGGGAAAACCAAGATGATGGTCCTGAGCTCTTTCACTCCTTGTGCTCATTAAATCTTGTAAAACTTGTTGGGACTGTGACTCACTTTCTTACATAGGAGAGAGTAAGGTAACATGAGTAAGCTCAGAGGCTTTACTGCTCTCCACTACATTGTTGATATAGGACATTTTTTCCTTGTTATTGTTAAAACAGGCTTGCCAGACTACCTTAAATGTATCTCCACTTGCTTATCTCCTCTGGAGAACTCTCAGTTCTGGGGGCAAGGTCTGTCCTGCCTTGCCTCTGAAGTTAAATCAGCTGGTTTGGTGTATGGGCTGGCTGTTTCTTGTAATATTTTCTGTGAAATTTCGTGGAAGTGTTGTTGGAAGTGTGGGTATGACTCTGTAGGATTATTGAGGCAGGCTTTGATGTGAGCCTTGTTTGACGTCATCATCCTTATCCCATTGCCTATAAATGAAGGCCACTGGAAGAGTACACAAACATTCTGCTAGGGACCATGAACAGCGCAGACCAAGGCTGCAGAAAATGGCTTGTGATGTTTGTCATGGTTGAGAAGCACGAAGAGTTTTGGTGGTGGGTCCTAAGCAACTTGGAGCTTGTTCCTAAATTATTTTTGCTTCAAAGTCACCTTCTGTGGTATTTGTTCAGTTAAGCCACTGGGTGTTTTCTGGGAACTGGGAACACTCTCCTGAGCTTTCCCCTTTGTGTCTCTTTCCTTAAAATTATCCTTTCAGTGTAGTGACTGGACTAATTTGGTTTTGTGGGCATCTTCTGCCAGTCATTCCTGTTCCAGCTGTGAACAGCACCTCTTCAATAACAGCCAGGTTGCACCTCATCCCATGATCCACTGCTGTGGCTGGTTCTGGTGTCAAAATTTACTTACAATGAACTTCATTTTAATTTTCCCTAGCAGCTGGTGCTGGCAGAGAGCAAGGATCTGATGCTCTGGTTAGAGAGAGCAGGAGGGAGTTTGCCCTCTGCTGCTTTATGCCCCTCACCAGAGGTGTGAGACCCCTGTGGGTTTTGCTTCTCCTGCTCTGCCATGGGCCTGATGGAATTTCAGACCTCATACTGTGCATTAGTATTTTAATTTTTTATATTTAACTTGTGTAACATTCCACTTTATGTCTTTCAAGCATTTCCTGTTGGGAGAATGGTGGTGCTCGTTTGGTTTGGAATCAGTGTTTAGCTTAATCAGCAGTGTGGCATTAAGAACTTTATCAGAGTAGAAGCCTGAGGATTTAAAAAAAACATCTGTGACTTCTCTGTGTTCTTGCTGTTTGTGTATGGAAGTGTGTTGGAACGTTCCCTGGTGATGCTGGTACTTCATTTGAATAACTTGGAAGTGTGGTTTCTTATAATGAGTAAATTTATCCTGTGGAAGGAACTTTAATTATCTGGATCTTTTTTTTTGCACTACTTCCTCACACCTAGTTGGAAATTCATGAAACCTGGTTGAGTTTCCAGGACCCTTAAGGACTTGCAGTGTTAAAATCATTCATTAACTGTTCCAATTATGTGACTTGTATGGCATGCCTGTGGGCTTCAGGGCAAGTAGATATAATGACAAATACATGATACCTGCCCTAAATTGCAGCAACACGGAGTCATTAAAGTTGGAAAAGACCTCTGAGATTCCTGAGTCCAACTGTGAATCATGTTCACAACTAAACCATGTCCCCAGGTGCCACATCCACAAATTTTTGAACACTTCCAATGATGATGATTCCAGCACTGCCTTGGGCAGTTCCAAAGCCTGACCAACCTTTTTCGTAATATCCAATCTAAACCTCCTCTGGCTGAACCTTTTTCTCCTGTCCCCTCACTTCTTACATGGGAGAAGAGATTGACTGAGAACAGCAATGAAGGCTTCTCCTTAAATGCATCTGGACATGTGATGTGATTTGTTAAAAACGTTAAGAAAAAAATAAAGAAGAACAAAATATATAGTGATAGGTCAGATGGTGATACATGGGCAGTGTACATGGACAGGATATTTTTATTTGTCAGATACTTACTTGAAGGGCTAAAAGACTTGGCACAGGATTTCTCCCAAGAGTCAGTGGGGCATTTGGTTTGTTGGTGTTCTGTTGTTAAAATCAATAGTGACAGTTTTTAAGAAATTCTTTTTTTACACCTACAAAGGCAAAAATCTTTTCCCAGTCAAGCAAACAGATCTATATTTTCCTGTGATTGATGTAGGCTGATATGGGTGGCATTTGAAATTCAAACTGCTGCTGGCAGCTTCTGACATCTCTGTTGCAGGTGGCTTCTCTGAGGTGGCCATGTAGATAAGGCTGCCATGTAGGCCTCTTCCAACATTTAATGTCAGAAAGGTGAGCTAAAACGAGTGAATTTTATTAACAGAGGTAAATTAGAGCAGTGATAGAAGGAGGTGGCAATTTGTTCGAGTGTTTTTTAAAGAGCAGTCAACCTGAGTCTTTGCATTCAGGAGGGATAACACAACAGTAGCTGGAAACAAGAACAAAAGTTGAAGTTTTCCGAGGTAGAAGAGAAGCAGTTCATCTGACAAAAGCCATGATGTCAGGAGCAGAGAAAAACCAGCTTGTTGAGAGAAGTTCTGTCTGCTGGTTTGTCTTGCTAATCCTGCAGGAGTTTGGCTGCTTGTGGATTTTCACTGAGCAGTGGAATAAATTCTCTTAGACTTGGCTGGTAATTGGCTTCACCTGGGCTTTGTCACTGACTGCTGAAAAAAGACACGCTGGCTGGCACCACAGGGTTTGTTTAGATTTGCCCAAATGGAGTGCTAGTGTCTGTTATGAATTAATTGTAGTATCAAGCGTGTCTCTTGAAAGTGCTTGTTGGAAGGTTGCCTTTTGTGTCTGAGGAGGGAGAAGGTATCTTGTTGATGCAGCTGTAAAGTGAAAATAAACCTAAAATTGAACCTAAAAGTGATTTTTCTGTTGCTGTGTCTGGAAGTGACCATTTGGAGCCTGGAATGCTCTGCAGGGAGTAATTCAATGGGCCCGTTGGGATTAGTAGGAAATTAGAACTGTACAAGCAGATCCGATCTGAGAACGAAACACTGAACCACCACCACCTCGTGGCTTATATTCCTGTTGCTTCCTTTCCTCCTGCCGCCCTGGGATGAGGAAGTCCCCAGTGCCATTTCTCACAAAGGCAGAGTGTTCCTTTGGAAAAACGCCGCTGTTGGGGGCTGTAGGGTTCTGGAGCCATGTGTTGTGGTGGCTCAGTGACCACGGGATACTTGAACAATACAGAGAGCTGTGTGGAGAACAGCACACATCCTCCAGCTGTAAGCAAGAACTGGTTTCCTTGCATTTCCTTTAGAGCAACAATCAGGCTTGTTAGGATGATTAATTAATGCAGTTTTCAGCCATTAATCTTTCCAAAGACCAATATATGTAGCCCGCAGTAAAATCCATTAACATGCCGTGACCCTGTGCTAATTGTTAAACTCCTGCTCTGTGAACAGCTCAGTGCTGAGGTAGATGCATGTGGATGGCAGTGGGGTAAGAAGGGCTCCCCTATCCATGAAAATATTTAATTATTGACAAAACTTGTAATAATGCTGGCTCTCTTGCTCTTTGGTTGTTGACTGACTTAAGTAGAGTATGTCATTAATGCTATTAAAGTTATTAAGTAGGAGGGAGGAAGAGATGATATGGAAAGGGGAAAAATCGGTGTATCATCATCCAGTCTAACCTTGGCCTCATGTCAGATTGGTCCATATGAAAACTCATTTAAAACTTGTTTATTTTAACTATTTGACATACAGTTCACTGGGTTTGGAAAATAAAGATGAGGGGAAAATAGCACAGTCAATGTTTCAGATGAACCATGGGTTTCATGTGACTGTGATATGAGTGACTCCAGTACAGTGGAAATTAGTGCCCAGCTGGAGTTGCTGACTGAAGGCAGTGTTTGAAAACCTAGGCAAAATGTCACTGAGAGCTACAGACAAACTTTGCAGAACCTCTTTTCCACCACTCTTTTCCAGGAGTAACATGAATACCTACTTAAAGTAAAAATATAATGTGCCTAAAAGGATAGACAGTGCTTGAACTTAATGGAGAATAATACTGAAGGTTAAGATGACTGCAGTGACCAAAATACTGATGTAAGGCAATGTTAGTCTCCAAAATGATGGATAAGATTGCATGCATTTTGGTTAGAGAAGTGTGTGATTATCTTCATGTTCCTAATCGTATCAAAAGTGGTTGTTTACATCTTGTAAATTGATGTTTTTAGTTTAAATCTGCAGGGTATTCTTGATGCTGTTCAGTTGATTGTAGAAACTAATCAGGGGAGAAAGACTTCTGGCAACATTTGCTCTCAGTCTCAGCATGTTTTCTTGTGAGTCAATTGAGAGCATGACACTGACCTTCTCTTATAAAAAAATCCATGTGAACTCAAGATTCAGTTAAAAAAAGACCAAAACAACCAACATCCAAGCAAAAAACCCCCACCAAACACAAACCCTCACTGTTATAAAATATCAGGTTTAGACAAAAGGGTTTGTAGATTAACTTTTTAAAATCCTTTACTGTGGGAAGGCTTTGTTTTATAGGAGATGCTATTTAGGGTGTGGATTCTCTTTGGGGTAATGGCAAAGCTCTGAGTTAACTTCAAGACTCAATAACTCTCTCCTCCAAGTGCTGCTGGTGCTGTCAGTACTGTAAATGCTCGGAGATCCATGAAGACAGAAATCTGCTCTTGCCATGGCAGCAAGCCTGATGCTGCTTTACAATCCTCTGTTTGAAACTCTCTTGATGTTCCTGGGATGCTTTTGGTGTCTCAACTTCCAGGAAACTTCTTGAAACTTCCTTATAGAGCTCCAGCTTCAATGGATATTAAATACCAGTTGTCCAATGCAAGCCATCTGTTATCTGTTTCAGCAGCCTTCAGATAGCAGCATTCAAAGAAAGAAAAATGCTTCCCTCAGTCCTGTGGTTTTTTGCTTTACTCTCTTCAAACAAGTTAATTTTGTGATGTTCATCCATTTGCCCAAGTTTCTTATCTCTGCAATCCAGGCTTGACGATTCACTTGCAGACCTGGTGTTTTGGGATGTGGAGGGGATAGGTTTGAGGGTTAGAAGTACTGTTATCTCAATATCGGTTACTTTTGCATTTCTTCTGTTACTCTTCGTTGCTACTATAAAACTGCTTAAAATTATGCATTTTAACAGACTGAATTGTGAGAAATTGAGTTCTGTGCTGTCACAAATGCTGGCATTCTTATGCTACTTGAATCTAGCTGAAGAGTAGGGCTGTGGATTTTTGACATAAACTATAATAAGCAAGTGAAATGGTTCAGTTCTTTGGACCTCTGCAACTGCAGCTGAGCTCATTTGGTCCCAGTTTCACCCTGTGCTGGTGTTTCTCCACCCCTAGAATGTGTGCACACAGAAGAGAGTACTCCTAGCAGAACAAATTCCTATTTATACCCCCAGAAGATGCTACTCAGTTGTAGGAGGGAACTTGCATGTTCATGACATATATTTAATAATATAAATATCATTAATTCCAGGGTTCCCTTTCCACAGATCACTGGTTTCCCACGGCTTTTAGGCAATATGATTATAAACTGGGTCTGGTGGAAAGGAAGGACCTGATCTTTCCAGGGTTCCACCAGCTTCATATGGGTGAGTGTGGGCCCAGCAAATGGTGAGGTTTTTCTCTTATGGCCATTCTTGCAGCCAAAGTGAACTCACATTACCATTGAGAAGAGGATGTCAGGTCTTCTAAGATGCTTCCAGATTGACATGAAACAATTGAGGTTTCTGTTAGTGTTTTGGGCAGGTTTTTTTTTGGCAAAAGCCCTCCCAGGTACTTCTGCTGTACATTTGTTAACATTTGAACTCCTTGCTTGTCATGTAACATGAGAGGAAGGAGGAAAGTGGAGTGAATGGCAGCCTGAAAGGTCTTGTGTGGCATTAAAAAAAAAATGTTTGGCTTCCATAAAAATGTTATTTGATGAATGCGTAGACTCCTTCCCAGCCCAGAAAAATGTGGGATTTTTTTTGTCTACTCTGCACAATTACAACTGAAGGGACTTTATCATGCTTCAAAAACATGACTTGTATTGGCAACAGAGCCCAGGAGTCTCTAACTTTGTGAAAGTTTGGACCATGTGAGAATTCTCTGTGATAAAACAGTAAAACTGTTAATTTTCTACTAGTAATTGGGTCATCTTTCACTGAAAGATGAGTTTAAAATAACCAAAAACCTTGGTCAAAGAGAAATGTTTGGTAATAGGTCTGGTGCAGGCAGATCCACAGACTTTTCATCACATGAGAGTTTGGGATTTATTATTTAGTGCAGTTTCAAACACAAGGAACTTTAAATCTAAATTTGATTCCCACATAGAAATTAGACATCTTTAGAAGCTGGAATGTATTCTCACAACAACTTTCATCTTATTTTAGATGAACATCTCCTGAGGTCACTCCTCTTTCTGTTTTGAGGCTCACACTGCCACAACATCATAATTAAATGGGATGCTTTTTCTAACTTTAACATGTATTGTTTGATGGGTTTTTCTGAGACATCAGAAACTGGAATAGCTTAAATTAGAATGGTGAGAGAAAAACAGATTGCTATTCATTGCAAAACAGAAGGAATCGAGCCAGTATTTATTTTGCATTTATAGCTGGTGATTTATTTCAGGTCAATGGCAGTGAGCAATCAGCTGTTTTATCTATCTGTAGTGAAGTTAAGGAAAGCTGCTGACATGATCTCCAGTTAATCTCTGTGCTCATCTGAGATTTAAGAGCTGCTGAAATAATGAAAACATATCCTCTCTGTTATAACATTTGAAGTGACGGGGTTTTAGCATCCATACAATATTGCACAAGGTAGTGGAGTCTCATAACTCTTTTTAAACAAAACCTCTCTGCTTGGTTGATCATTTGGATTGGGTGGGTAATGCAAGATAACTTGAAATGCATTTCTGTCAGAAAGGATTATCTGAAAATTGGTCTTTCCTAGCCTACAGTGTCTGAGTAATTCTGGTGTTTGAGGTGTCTTCTCTAGTGATCAGCAAAGCACATTGTTCAGTGCCTTCTAGAAAATGAAACAATTGTGCCAAATCCTGTTAAAATACAAGAAGTGTCTTTGCCTTAGCTATCCTCCTTGAAGAGAAAATTGCTATTCTAGGTAGGAAATACTGATGTTAACTGGAGCAAAAGAAAAGGAAGAGGGGAAAACCTGTGCTGTGGTATGAAGATCTACCCTAAATTTCACCTCCTTTGCCGTTTTTGAGATTATTTGATAGCACTAAATACCACATGTAGCTGAAAAGAAATAGACAAGGATTTCTCTCAACTCTTTGCGTTCCTGTGTTCAGACATCATGAAAAGCTTTGGATTGTTTTGCTGGAGGTTCAGCACTTCACATTTCTCAGGTGCTAAGAGGTAAGGAGCCAAAATCTGTTTCGGAGCCTTGGTGTCTTATTTTAGTATACTGGCTTGGTCACCACCCCTGCTATCTGATAGCCTTAATCCATCATGGAAACCTCCCTGACTCGTGGCTTTCAGCTATGCTGTCTTGTCATGCATGATTATTTGCACTTGCCTGTGCCTTTGGATGTGGTGCCTTATGCTGCCTTTACTGAACTCGAGATACTCTGGGTGTCTTATTTGCCAAACCTGGCTAGGCTGATGATTCTGAATTGTTGATGTACTTGAGCTTCAGCTGTTGCTGTCTCTGTAGGGTTTGGGTGGCCTTCATGTCACACAATGGAATGTATGTGTTTGAATCTGGACCATATACTCATTGTTCTCCAGCTTCTAAATATTGATAGATTACTGCATAAGTCTTAAAAAAAAAAAAAAAAATCTATATATCTATATCTATATTCTTGTTTTGGGAGTGAGCTGTTTCCAGAGCTCTGGAACTGAGGTGGTTTGTTTTTTTTTTTTTTTTCTTTTCCCCCTCCCATTTTTCTCAAGTGGTGATTTTGGTGTCTGAGACCAGAACAAGCTCACACCCAAGTTTTTTCTTTACAAGTGCCTTTAAGGCAGAAACATGTCTGAACAGGGTTCCAGGGAGTTTCCTTTTGTCCTGTCTAGCTACTTCCTTGTCTTAATTGAGGAAGGTGCTGATAAAACTTTGGGTTAAGGGGTGAGAGAGGGATCAGTGGAAGGCAGATGTGCTGAAACTGGGCTGAGATGGTCACACATTGTGGGCCTAAACCCTGTCTCATTGAGACCATTGACCAGCTGATTTTTTCAGTATCCACACACCGCCTTTTCTTCAGATGTGTCTGCTTTCCTGTTACCTATCCCTGACTTGCTAATTGCTGCACTGATTGATTTCTAACAGCACAGAGCTGCTGAAGCAGCTTCATTAGCAAGGAAATGGGTTGTGGAAATTGAGACTTGCTGAAGGGTTAAGCACTGGTGCATGGTCACCACCTGTAGATTCCTACATTTCCCTAAGGAGATGTCACTGGTGTGTTGTAACTTAGTGACAATCCCTGGGTTAGGTTTGGCTTTGTCAAAAAGAGACCTCGTTTGGAAAAATCTGCCCAGTGGGGCCTTTTTTCCAGGAAGATCCCGTTTTAATGTTTTACATACTAGATGATTCTGTAACATATTTTTGCAAGCATTTCTTTCTCAGGTCTAACACAAGTAACATAATAAACGACTTTAATCTTAATGAAGTGGAGCTTGGATTATTCTATGAAGCTGACTTTCCTGTAGTAGTTAGGAGGTCTCTGAAATAGAGAATCAAGACATTTTGTGGGAGGTCTGTTAAGGGTCATCTGAAGTTTTCCATCTCCCTCATTTATTCCCTCTTCAGGATTTTCTTCATTCTTTATTTTTCTTGTCTCCACCTTGCAAACGCGGTCACAGATTAAAAGTAACCTGTGTTTTACAAGGGGAGTTCTTTCTTTAGAGAGCTGACACAGATGAGTGAGCCTCACCCGGATTTGTCTCCTACTTTTATGTGCTTTCCTGATGGGTCACTGGAGCCTGACCTCACTTGTGCTGGCCACTCGTGCTTTTAAAAACACTAAACAGAGGAACCCGAGGCAGCAGTGCATTCTTCTCCAGGGAACTGGTGTGACTTGGAGGATGAAATAGGATTTGGGTACAAGGTTGTGGCTTTCTTTTAAAACCACATCTCGGCATAAAATAGTGCTAGCAATCAGGATTTAAAAACAATTCACTCAGGAGAAGAGTAAAGAACAAATAACTTGTGGATACTTTGCTTAAGCAGATTAGTCATTTTGTAGACATTTCCTGTCTTTTCAAGCACTGTAGTCATTCCCCCCTTTTGGACTCTTTAATTCTGCCATGACTCCTTTATGCAGTAACTCCCCAAGCCAGACCTGTATCTGATGCCAGTTGTGAATCTGCCTCAGATGATGGTGAGAAAACATTCCCACTTACTTAGGTGTGGATTTTCAAGGTAATGGCCCTGACCTGTACAGTGAAAGGTCAGTGAATGCAACATGCACTAAAGCAACAAAGTGAGGTTCAGATGATGGGCATCCATGATGAAAACTCAGATTTATTTTATTAAATTGTGGGGTTTTGTATATTACAACACAATGTAGAACACTATTAGTGTGACAGTGCAGCATATTAAGAAAACTTAAAGCTTTTTCCCCCAATTTTGCTGATGTTTCTGACACAGCATCTCTGAACTGATGCCATGAGACCAGATGCTGTCAGAAAGTTGCTGATGTGTTGCTCTTGGCTTAGTGAAGTTTTTATTCTTACTGCCTGAAGACATCTGGTTGGTGCTGCAAAACTCTATATGGTATTTTGTAATTGTTGTCCCTTAGAAGGTGGTGAGCTTCTAGACTTGTGTCAAGATACACACACTTCTGTTTTTTTCTTAAGATGCTCTAGGAACCAGGTTACCATAAATAATAATAAATGCAGTATTCCAACCAAGAACTGTTTGTTAGTTAGTGTTTAACTGTCTTGTCTTGATATTATTATTATGTTAGAGGATTTTTCTTAGATACCTGTGAAACAAAGGTGAAAAAGGAAGTAATTCTCCTTTTGCTTACGATGATGTAATGTGAGGTGAGCTACCTTAGGGAATCTGTGTGCATCTTTCTGAGAAGCAGCTGGTAAAATTCCAGGCTGAGTGAATAAGAGAGCAGAGATCACTGCTGGTGTATTTATTGCAAAGTTGTTTCCCTGGGCTGGTGTGGTCTTTAACTTCTGAACATCTCCGGCCCTGTAATGTTGTCTTGTCTCTGGTGCCAGCTTCAAAACTGTAACTGCCCAGTTTGTCCACCTAAGCCTCCCACCTAGTAATTTGGCTTCTCCTAATTGATGGAACAGAGTAAAAGTTCTCTATATTTGACTCCTATTTACTTTAATTATAGTAAATTTTGTCAGAAATAAAACATCACTGTGTTTTATATGTTACCAGGAGCTTCATGCTCTCCCGTGGATGGAAGTTGTTCTCCCTATCAACTGTGAAGCTAAATAGAAACTGCACCTGTGTTAATGCTGGAACCAGGAATCAAGGTGTTGCCTTGAGACTTGGCAGCACAATGTGTTTTTCAGCCACAAAAACCTGCATGCAGCAAGTGTGAAAGCTGTTGGTGAGGTTTGGTTATGAACCACAATCACCTGGAGCCTGGATCTGTGTACTTTAACCAAGCAGCTCTTCGAGTTTACCTGCTCTGTGTTTATCTTCTTTGTGTCTTGAGCCCTTGGTGTTTACGACACAGGAATTTCTTTAGGGCATCCTTAACCATCAGGTGTTGCAGAGGCACTGTGGACATGAGTAAAAATGTCAGTGGAAATGTAAAAAATACATTGGTAGAGGATGGGAGTTGCTGCCTTAATTTCTGTTGTTTAAAGTTTCTTTACTCATAGCTACAGTGAGTTAGTTGCTCTAATTGTACTTCCTGTGGTAGATTCAGTAATGAATGCCATTTGCAGCCTTGTTTTGGGGTGTTTTTTATCATCTTGGTGCCTCTGCTCTCCAGAAGTGCTGGCACAGCCAGCCAGGGAGGCACTGCTGCTCCAGAATACCATTACCCTGAGTTACTCTCTCATGTAGTAACTGGAGGGATGATATTCCCAAATTCCGCATGCAAAAACAGGAGCGTGTAGCAGGTATAAGCATGCCTTTTATGATCCACTAAATGTGAAGAGCTCCAGGCAGGTTGTTTGTCTTGCAGCCCTCAGCTTCGACACAGCTATTACTTAGACTGGCTTTGGCTAGTTGTGTAATTTTGTAATGCTGTTGTGGCTGCCTGGCTCACCTCCATAACCAAAATGAAGGTAAATTACAGCATTCAGCACAGAAATGGATCAGAAGTTAACAATGCTTGTGTTTATAATGCAGTTAGAAATTGATATTTGAGATGTCCTGGTAATGGTGTGTCTTATTGTTCTAGCTTGTTGGTGCCTATCCTCACACCTGAGTCAGTCGTGGTACTGCACTTCACTTTTCTTCTAGCACTTCATTTGCTAGAAGAAAAGTGAGGCAGGAGGCTTTGAAAATTGAAGATATTTAGTCATTGGGCCTTAGGAAGAAATTCTTGCCTGTAAGGGTGGTGAGGACCTGGCACAGATTTCCTAGAGAAGCTGTGGCTGCCCCATCCCTGGAAATGTCCAAGGCCAAGTTGGAGAGGGCTTGCAAGAGCACCCTGGTCTAGTGGAAAGTGTCCTTGCCTATGGAAAAATATGATCTTTAAGGTCCCTTCCAATCCAAACCATTCTTGGGTTGTGGCTGTAGTGGGAATGCTGTTAGTTGTTTTGCACATCATTACAGTGGTCATGGGTACAGCTCCTTGGGGACACAGCAGTTTTTAAACATTTTTATCGTTTTTGTCCTCCAGGGTGAGTTAGGAATAGTTATGTCCTTAAGCACATCTTGACTCTCCATGGCTGTGGGAATGGTATCCCTAAAAGCTTTTAGATCTTTATTTCAGAAACAAGAGAATATAGTTGCTAAAAGGAGTTCCCTAAGTTTGAGTTTAGTAAATCTGTGAGACTGGAGGGATGGGGATGGAACATCCAAGAAGTTTGTCTGTAATGAATTTTGATTTTGCTGCAGATTTTGCTGCCCATCAGCGCTGTCCTTAGTGGACAGATGAAGGGCATAGCTTTTAGGCATGGATGGAAAAGCCACCTCTCACTTCTTGTTCTGTTTCCCCATGACTGTTGAATCGAGTGCTACTCAGCCTTGAGTCACTGGGCCTTATTCATGGTGGAATTTACCGAGGCCAAGAGAGCTGTTTCTGGTATTTACATCATCTCAGAGTCTGGGGGCTGCATGAAGCCATGTGGTGGTGTGAGGGCTGGAGGGATGTAGGTGTAGGGAGATCCTTCAGAGCGTGCAGTGTTTCAAAACTCTGTTTTCATTGTTCCAGTATAACAGCAGGCTCAGTTCCATTTGCAGATTGTGCCTGACACCCAGCTTTGGTGTGTGGGCAGTGAGGAGGTGACTTGGAGGATCTTTAAGTGATTTTGTCATGGCTGAGATACCAGTATCATGACATGGAAAGACTTTTTACTCTTAAAACTGGGGAGGAAAGGTTATAGGGATATTCAGGAATGACGTTAGACTGTGACTTTTGGAGGCAGACCTTCACCAGGCATTTCTTCATAAATACCTTTTAGTAAAGTGTAAGGTGGAGTGACTCAGATGTAGCTCACATTGCCAAGCTCCTGAGGGCTTTCCACAGGGCATGGAAGAGGGTCCTCAAAATTTCCTAGACTTTTTTCGTTTGAAATCACCTTTGGGAATATCATGATGGACTTCCATCATTTAATTATGTTGCCAGAAACCCAGGATGGAGTGATGTTGCAGGTGGGATCTAACACAGATACTATGTGATTTATCCTGAGAAAAAGTGTCTGTTTTCCCACTCGCTTTAGGACTTCCTTAATTTAGATAAGAGCTTCTTCCAGTTTCTCTTACCTCTGCTCTGGCTGATGTAATTCAAGGCAGAAATGAGTATCCACACTCATGTCCAGAACTTCAGGCTTTGCTTGCATAAGATGGATCAGATCTTCTGTGTATCATCAGTGCACGTGGGCAGTAAAACAAATGGTGAGTTCAGCATTTGTGGGAAGCATCCTACACATTTGGCTGCAACTCCTGGACAAATGAATCTTCACTCTGCTTGGATGGGTTTTCTGGGGTGGAGGGGAGCATGGTCTGGGAAACATGACCATGTTTCTATGTCTGTTGTGGGGAGTTCCTGAAACATCCTGCTGGTGATTGATGGCCTTTGGAACAACTTCTTTTCAGGCAGCCTGAACTCGACACAAGGAATCTTTAGTTAAAACTCTCCTCTTGACCTGGAAAAAATGAAGTTCTCAGAAAAATGTGTTACACGTAATTGTAAATATATCCATGGCCAGGATATCCCATCACTGTTGATATGGCTGTTACCCAAAGCTCATGTAGAAGCAGATGTGAAGTCAATACCTACATGATGGTATGTGCAAACAAAGCTTATTTCTGGATCACATTCTTTTAGCTCCAGAGTACCGGAAGGGGCTGGGAATGGGGAATTCCCAACGGAGTGAGTAACTTTCACCAGGAAAAGAAACAGAGGAAATACCTAAAGAAATAGTCTTCCCAACGCTAGCAAAGCATCACCATTAGACATCATTTCAGGGTGATTGTATTTTCCAAATATTATCAAAAAACAAACAAACAAACAAAAAACACCAGTCAAAATGGGAGAGATTTTGTGGAAGCCACCTTCAGGAACAGGGAAACGCCTTTCTAAGAACTATTGGAAGACAGTGAAAGAACATATCCTTCTGTTTGGCTGTGTTCCTAGAAAATGCAGGCTTTGTTGTTGAAGGCATAGCAGGAATGACCTTAGCAGTAGGTTTAAATATGTTTAAAGATTTAACCCATTGCATACTTTGGAAGAAAGGGTGTGCTCATGTCTGTATGGATATGGTCTATGTCCTTGGTGTATAAACGCTTTGATACTGTCAGAGGGCAGAAGGGTAGCCAAGGATAAACCCAAATAACAGGAAAACTTGGATTTGTCAGAAAACAGTCCCTTTCTTTCAGTAAAACTGTAAGATACCTGGCATGGGAATTTGAGACCCTTAGACTTGCATTTTTCTGTGTTTTGTGCTCGCTGGGAGCTGGCTGAAAGGCTCAGAATAGCAGGAGCAGGAGGGATTTAAAAGAAATAAAATTGATTTAATATCGTTGTTGCTTTCTTGTCACTTCATAGTTTTAATGTTTATTCAGTTCAGAAGATAGGATCTCTGACTGCCTTTTTTTGAATCTTTTTCCCAGCTGGCAGGTAAGAAGCCACATCATGTTTGATGACTGCTCAGGGCCACAGAGATTCCTATTTGTTTTATTACTGGTTGTAGAAGAGAGTTACTGCATCTAACTGCTCCAGCAACCAAAAGCAATTAATGCTGTAAAGCGAAGAGACTTCAACTCTGACTTGTGATGTTGTAAAATTTTGCAGCTGATAACCCAAGAGAGGGAATGAGGGAAGTAAGTTCTGTTGTGTTACAGACTGGCATGTGAATTCTGTGTCATTGAGAGGGGAAGGACATCTGGGGACAAGCTAGGAGAAGAGATGGCTCTGGGAAGACCTCAGAGCCCCTTCCAGTGCCTAAAGGCGTCCAGGAGAGCTGGAGAGGGACTTTGGAAAATGGCCTGGAATGTCAGGACAAGGAGAATGGCTTCAAACTGCACATGTCAGGGTTAGATTGGATATTGGGAAGAAATTCTTCCCTGTGATGGTGCTGAGGCCCTGGCACAGATGCCCTGGTAGGAAGTTGAAACCCTTTAGGGTCCCTTCCAACCCAAACCATTCTAGGATTCTTTGGTTCTGTGATTCTCGTAATTCCAAGAACTGGTGATTGGAATCTCATGAAACTAATGGTACTGGCCGTAATTTTATTAAAGGAATTAGGTGTGAGTAGTTTTGTCCTTTGCAGCCACAAATGCCTTTCAGAGAGTCTTTCCACGTGAATACTTGTAGGAAAATGATCTGCCAGGACAGCAGTCTTGTAAGGATTGACATAGGAGCAAAAATCTCCTTACCATTGAGAAGTGTGCTAAGTGTTTGGATTTCCTGTTTTGCAGCAAAGAATTGACTTGGTATCTTGGCTTTCTCCCTTCAGTTTTGTTTTTGCAGGCAAAATGTGAAAGCATTCACTGCACTTTTCTTGTTATCAATCCTTAAGAAAGAGGGAGGTAGGGAATCTTTTCATGACAGCTGGATTCCAGGCACAGGTAGATAGTGAGGATGACGTTTGTGTGGGCTGAAATTGGAGTTTATTTTTCTTTTTGATGTGTCTTTTGTTATAGATCTCCTCTCATCTCCCTGGAAACTGTGGAATTGGAACAGCAGTCACAGAAGTAACAGAGGAGCAGGTTTTAGGAAAGGGGGAAGCTTATTAGGGCCTGGGAGAGTTACCTGGCTGTATAGCTAGTAAGCACCTGAAAAGGAATAAACTTTCCTTACACTAACCATGCATTAAATGTAGCAGTTGCTGCTGCATTATTTTTCATCTTTGAGCTTATTGTGGGGTTTTAAATTTTTTTTTTTCTATTCATTGAGCTTTACAGTGAGCTGATTGCAGACTTCTGCATTGCCTCCCACCCCTGAGTCTACCTCTGTCCTTGAATTCTCCTTGCTTTCTGAATGCACCAGCAACACTTTATGGAAAGATCCAGGCTTTTTGCACTTGAGACAGGGAGATGTGTTCCGTGGAGTCACTTAATGTTTGCTGTGCCAGTTACTTGAATACACGTTTTCTTTAATGCTTCTGAATGTTGTTCATTTTATATGCCAGACTAAAGAAAAGACAGGAATTCCACTTGGAAGTGTAATGGTAGACTTGGGAGGATGCTAGGGTTTTGTAATGCCTAAGTGCTTTGTATTGATGCCTAAGTGCTTTGTGCTGAATGTTCAAGGTGTACGTATGGGGAGTCTGTGAATAATTAACAAAATCTGTGTGTTTCATTTTCTTTTGATTGACTGAACAGGAGGACTCAAAGTGGGTTCAGCATTCTGTCTTCTTGCTCTGTGTTGATTTATCTCTTTGATTATTAATCTTACTGAGCTGAATTTTATGCAAGTCGTCTCTCGCATCCCCGTGAAGGAACAAAATGTTGCTATAATAGTTACCCAACTGTGGAAATTAGGATCAAGAAACTATGGCAACTTTCTTGCATATTATTTTCACAGTTTTGGCTGATGTTTTATCGAGGACAGCACACTCAAATGATTGATTGAGACCCCCAGAGACTCCTAACATGACAAGAATGGCTACCAAATAAGTCCTTCTTGGTTTTATCTACAGCTGGTCTGATTTCTTTCTTTGTCAGCATTTTGTGTTGAATGTCTGTGTGTAAATGCCCCGTGGTGGGTGGATGTGTGTGTAAATGCACCTGAACCCTGTGTAGGAGCTGGCCTTGATGCACAACCCTTTACTTTGTACCTGAGAGAGGCACAGCTGGTTGAGGGGTTGGAAAGTGAAAATGTGAAAGCAAAGCTGCTGGAAAAAGATGTGGGGTTTTTTTTAAATCAGTTGTGTGTAGTTCTGGTGTTGCTCTTCTTCCCCACCGCAAGAGGTTTGGACAAAGCTGGGAAAGGTGCAAAGGAGGGAGGTAAAGATGATTGAAGAACGGCTCCGGTGTGATTGTGTTCATTAGCACTATTCAGCCTTGAATAAGAGAACTGAGAGAGGCCTGTGTGATTAAAAAGATGAGAGGTTTGCTCTTTTTTCTGAAACAAGAGCCGAGGGGACATCAAATAGAAGGAGCAGCTGTGGATGCAGAGCAAAGGGAGTAACTAATTCTGTTGCAGGTGTAGAGGATGTTAGGAGGAGTCTGTGAGATCAAAAAAGGATTCAAC
This sequence comes from Sylvia atricapilla, assembly GCF_009819655.1. NCBI lineage: Eukaryota > Metazoa > Chordata > Aves > Passeriformes > Sylviidae > Sylvia > Sylvia atricapilla. The sequence continues at coordinate 9,334,320 of NC_089148.1, forward strand.
AAATTCTGTTGGACACAAATATATTTAAGCTCTAAAAGCAAACTCTGGAAGGCCCTTGACCATAAATAGCTACTTTTGGAGAGGTTATTTAGAGGAAGCTTCATTTACATTTTCTTTGTCATCACATCTTTCTCGAGTCAAAGCAAAATAGTTGTAAGAAGTCTTTATTAATTATTCTGAGATTACTTGCAACAGTCTTTAAGCCTTTAGTCTGATGTTTTGGTTACTTCATTAGTGCTCCTGTTGCGGTCTTAGAGCATGTAGGAACTGTAAAATTTGCTTACTAGACTGTCCTGGCAATGCAAACCTCCAAAGGTGTCCCCTTTTGGGCATTTTAATTTATGTGCCGTCTTCCTTTCACATCTCAAAAGGGGGTTTAACTACATCTGTTTGTATAAAACAGGAAAAAAAATTGTGTAGGCAGATGTCTGTTAGAGGTACTGGAAGTTATTAATGAAAAGGGTGGGACTGTTACACCCTCTGTGCTTGCTTTAAATTAAAGAGGGACATGGTGGGGCAGATGTCAGTCCCCGTGTCTGGGAATGCTACATTAATTTTCCTCTGTCTTTTGGCAAAGCAGCCAAATGCTATAAAGGCATGGGCTCTATCTGCAAGCATGGTGAGGTGTACTCTGGGATGGTTTCTGGCTTGCACTTAGTGTGTTTTCTGCATTCAGAAAAAAGAAATGGCATCTTTAAAAAAGTGTGTTAAATACTGTAAAAACTCTCTGTCATTTGACATGGCAAGGTTTCCTGCCTATGGACATGGAAAATTTGGCAGTCATTGTGAGCCATTTCCTCAAATAAATCCCAGTATTTTAGGAGTTGTTTAATAAGTCCTGTTGGAAGTTCGTTCTTTCTGGAGAATGGTGAATGATCACATCACTATACAACATCTGGTCATGAGACATTGTCCATCATTTGATGTAGCACTGTTATTCCCATGGGCTTTCCAGCTCCTTCCCATCCCCAAAGCAGGTCTCAGCAGCCACTTTTTCCTGTTGGTGAGATGCTGAACATCCAGGGGCTGCTGATAGTCTTTGTCTGCTCTGATTACGGACATCTGATGATACAAAAGCTCTCCCTTAATGCGTTAGGCATGATGTAGGTGAGATGGGATGCCTGGCTTTACATATTCAAGTTTATCTTGATGATTGCTTTAATGCTCTAAGCCTGGGTGCTGCTGGCTTGTCTGATCAGCCCCTTGTTCAGAGGCTGGCTGCAATCAGGGGAGTGATGCTGGCTTTGGGGAGAGCCTGTTTCGATGCTGACCGATAGAAATGAGGTAGTTCTAATTCAGCAGGGCTGGCCCAGGGAGATTAATGCATGCTCACATCCCCTGGCCAGCCCTTGGCAGCTGTTGGGAGCTGTGTTCCATGAGGATGGTCCCCAGGGCTGCGCTGCACCTGCGTGTCCATGGGGACTGCGATGTTGTCTTACTGTTTAAAAGCTCATTAAAGTTGCATCTCCCCATTCCTAGCTCCCTCCTTGCCCCCCTCTGGCTAGCTGTCCAGGCTTTTGTGAGCAAACTAGAATTGATCAGAGCAATTAGCTAAGCCCAGGGGACATTTTGAAGCGTTAATGTCTATGTTTTTTTTCCTCGCTGTTAGATAGCTCTTTGCTACTGTCGATGATTTGTGCTTTCTGCCTTTCATGCATTTGCTCTTCCTCCCTTCTAGAGTTCTCGGTGGACTGGTATTTAGGTAACATGGTACCCTCAAGATGTGTGTTTAGCCTTAAATTTCCAACTCAGTATTAAACTGGTGATATTTGCAGCAGCTGTTAAAATTCTGCTTGTGTTTTTTTTTCCCCCTGAATTGTATGCTCTTACACAAAAGATGCAGAGCAAGTGACATTTAATTCATCTAAAAGATGAATGGCGCAAATAAAGACTTTGTATACTCAGAAATAAGCCAAGATCCAAGCTGCTGTAGGCTTTTAGAGGAGCTGGGTTGTTGGAGCTGTTTCTTGGTTGTAACTTCCTTACCTTGAAACAAATCCAGTAAAAAAGAAAAATGTGTAAATATTTGGTTAAGGGGTGATGGGGAACTACTGTCTGAACCTTAAAGCTGTGACTCTTCTGTGTGTCCTAACAAGCACATAGCTTGCTGCTTCTTGGAAAACATTTTTTTCATAGACAAACAGCATATAGTGTCCTTTTCTGACTGATTTCCTCCCTTTTTTTGGCCCAAGTTCAGCATTAGCTTCAGTTCTGAAGAAGTGGAAACTCAACAGAAAGTTGTGGCTTGCCAATTGAGAATCTCAACTGATGTGGTGGTTTTGTAGTATTGACTCTGTGTGGCAGTCCTAATCAAAATAAACACAGCCCACCCTGGGAACTGGATGCTTGCCCTGGAAAATAGGATTGAAGAAATCAAAGCTTTAGTATTTTAGTCTTTAGGATGTAATTGCAAACACTTAAACAGCAATGTTGTTATGTATTCAAACAGTTTCCTCTCCGTAGTATCACAAGTAAGCCCATCTTTTTAGACTAATCTGAATTTTTACTTTAAGATTATTAGTTATTAAAGCTCTTATCCATTTCTGAGGCTGGTAGAAGTCCCCATGTGCTGGATATTTAAGAATGTGGGAACATCTTGTACGAATACCCCTTTAAAACTATTTTTGTTTGTTTTAGAATAATGCCAGGCTAGGTTGGTGTATTTCCCAGTTCACACCATTATGGCGCTCTGTTAGTTTGCTGAATTATTATTGTAGTGTGAGTTTATGGACACTGAGAGTTTAATAGTTTCTACCTTGAAGACTAAACCCAGTTTTACATTTTATTTTTTTATAACAGAATGTGAAATAAGGTGTTTCTGCTCACTCTCAGTATAGAATTATTTCTGGAACGACTTCTGTACGCAGTCATTTGATACTCTTTTTTTTTTTTTTTTTTTGAGTTGCATCTTTTTGATGTGAGAGCAGGTATTTTAACTGGTGAACTTGTCTCATCACTTAGCTGATGCCTTAGGTAGGTGGCTTGTATAACTTAAACTTTCAAGGCTCTCCCAGTCTTGTACTGTCTTCTCAGCAATTAGGGAGAATTCTTGGGTGCCAGCACTCATTTGGAGATTGGCAGGTTGGCCAGAGGAGCTGTGACTGCCCCTGGATCCCTGGAAGTGTCCATGGCCAGACTGGATGGGGCTTGGAGCAGCCTGGGATAGTGGAAGGTGTCCCTGCCCATGGCGGGGGTTGGAACAAAAGGTCTTCAGGGTCTTGTTGGAAAAATCCTTTTTCTGACCCAGAGCCGGGGCTCCTCAGAGGCGTTTTAAAGACTTTTATTCCATTTTCAGTCTCATGAGAAGGGTGAGGTAGTGCAGATGTTACAGTTCACGCCATCACGATCAGAAGCCAAACTGTTTCCTAATAACAACACATTACAAGTGGTTTTTGGCCTATCAGCTTTTGCCACACAATGCTGCTAATGCTTCTAAACCAATAATCTATTGAAATACTGCAAGTGGGTCTTGCTACAATACATCTTTCATAGTTCTATTTCTCCAAAACACCTAGTCTATTTGCAAGGTCATAATTGGAAACTTGTTTCTAGTTCCATTTCTCTCTCAGTAATATCTGTCCTATCCCGTGGCCTTTCTACACCAGCATATTTTATCTCAGACTTTGCATACAGATGCACAAGACTATGTGAGCTCTCTGTCAGGCTTTGAGAATTCTCTACAAATCCATTTCCCACAACTTCCCCTCTTTCTTAAAATGCAAAAAACTTCTTTGATGGCCTTATTCATAATTTGCTGCACACAGTGAAGTACACAAGGCACCATCACTAATATTGCCACTATAACAATCAATACATATAAAGAAATCCATTTCCCACATCGTCCCTCCCAACCCAAACCACTCTGTGATTCTATGATTAAAAGAGGAGCAATGCCTACTAAAACCATTGCAGGTTGGGGCCAAAGGCCAAACCAATGGCAGGTGAGGAGGTGGTGGAGACCTTTACATTCCTAGGAGAACCCTAACCCTTATCTCACTTCTTGTATCTAAGTGGGGATTTTTTTTCCCTCTTTTTGCCCTTCCTCCTCCCTCCATATGAATTTTGATTCTTTCTTCTATTTTGACTCCTAACTAGGGTTGTCCTGAGGTTCAAACACACGCACTGAATTTGGTGTGTGTTTAGGGTGCAGTCTTTGATATGAACATAATTTCCTGTCTTGTCAACAGCATTAGGACTATAAAAAGTACTCTGGAAACCTCAGAAGCATCCTCCATAAATATATTTAATTAAACCCATAGTTTCCAGTATGCCTCAAACACATATATTGTTTCAACTCATGACATAGTGATAATAAGATGACAGCTTTAAAATGTGCTGCTTTGGCTAAGCCCTCTCCTTCCCATCTTCTTTGTGGTTTTTAGAGGCTATTGATGTTACAGCCTTCATATGGCACATGAATTCTTTGGCAGAGTTTCCTCTGCTTACTGTCCAGACCTTTACTGCTGCTCTTCTCACACATTAAAATGTTGGGGGGTTTATATTCCGTTTTTGTAGCCTTGTTGTGCCTTGTTAACCACGAGGGATAAATAGTTCTTGCTTTAGGAATCTCAAGAAACGCATTTCTGCTGCCTGGTCATGTTTCTTTTTTCCTCCTTCAGCAATTTCTGGAGATGTCTTCACCATGAGAGAGGCCCTCAACTCAACTCTGCTTCTTTCCTTCTCCCTCACCTTTCTGTAAAGGGGATGCATTTTTTTTTCCTTAAAAAGTAAACACCTGAGGGGTTGAAGATGTGAAAATTAACTCCAGAAATGCCCTGGTTTTCTGAGTAGAAATGTGGAGCATTTTTTCTGTGGCAGGGTGCAGATGAAGGTCACACAGTGGCCAGGAGATGAACGTGCCCGTCTTGTGTTACATATTTAATTGTCAGTTTACTCTTTGATTGTGATTTTGTAGATGCTGGATGATTTGGGTGCACTTCCTTCTGCCCCCAAATGCCTCCAGCCCTCAGGATTTGGTGCCCTGTTGCTGTCTGCAGTGTGGAAATGCCACCAGCAGAGCAGTTCATCATGAGGGGGGAACAAATGCATTGAAATGCCCAACATATGGATGGCTTTGGGAATGGGAAATGCTAAGGAACTTGCAGAAGACTAATGAGATTTTCACCAATAAATGTGAAAGTTGATTTATAGGTTTTTTATCAGGCATGTTGCTACTCAGACTTAATTTTTCCAAAAGTAAAAGCGAGGCCAGAGACTAGGTTTCCTGCTTTTCCTGGCTTTCACCAATGACTCTGTAGCTTGGAAAAAAGAGTCTTCATTGCCTTCAGTGGTAGTGTGGAGGTGGCAGCAAGTCCAGGGCCATTGCTCGTGCCACCCATCCTGCTGGAACAGTGCTGACACTCAGCTTCAAAGCACAGCCTTGGAATCCTGCCAGGTAGGTGGCTTTGCCTACTTTCAAAATGTGGATTCACCTGCTGCTCTCAGTTGTAGATGGAAGTGGAAGGGTTTTTTTGAGACACCCCTCACCTTTGGGTAGCCTCAAGCTAAAGGGACAGAGAGGGATACTCCTCATAATCTCCTCTGACCGTGGGACTTGATCCAGCATTTCAATCCATAAATCAGATTATTCCTAGTCACCCTCATTTTCTAATGGAAAAAGAACTTGGAGAAGAAGTTTCAGATGGAGATGGGCATGATGTGCTGAGCTGGATCAGAGCTCTCTCTGCAGCCGTGGGTTTATATTTATCCAAACATTCACTCTGAACTGTGTGTTGTAGCCCTGGGCAGAGACAGGGCTCTAATTTTGGGGTTTGAGAGATGGACTTAGCCAGGACTGCCACACGTACTGTCTTAAGAAGCACTATTAATGCTGGCCTAAGGATAACAATGTATTTCATTATCATTTCTCTAGGTAATTATTTTAAAATATGTAGGGGGAATTTATTTCCACGAATGAAAGCAATTAGATTGTGACTCTGCACTGCCTTGCAGGGAGGCTGGTGAAGCCTGTCCAGTTCCATGCACACTCATCTCAACACTGTGTGTGTTATTTCAGTGTCCTGGCAAAGCTTTTCTGTTCTGGAGATCCGTGGGCAGTGAGAATTCAGCCTTGCCAGGAGCAGGGAAAAGTTCTTTGCTCTGGCTAACACTGGTTTTTTTCTTTACAGTGTAGATAAACATTCTTCATCATTAGACTGATTATCACTTAAAACCTTCATCAGAAAGATGAAGAAATCAGCTTAGATTTCTGAGCTACAAGTTTTGATCCTAAATGAACGGATTTTTCCATCCCCTGCAGTATTCCTGTATTTGGGTAAAGCACTTTTCAAGTCAAGGAAAGGCAATTTAACTTTGAAAAGAACAACTGTTCATGACTACAGCAGTACTCTAGATCCTTTTCTGGATAAGCAGAATGGCATTTGGAAGGTGGTTTCCTGCTTTTCTTCCTGCGGGTTCTGCAGGATATAGAGAATCTGCCGTGGCGGTGAGATTGGGGAAAAAGAGAAGTGTATGGTTTTCCTTTTTGCTTTAAGTATCTTTGAGACTTAAAGAGCCTCTGAGAGCCTCTCCAGTGATACCTTTTCTTCTTACTCTGGAGGTCTTTGATCCAAGATCATGCTCAAAGCAAGTCAAGCTCGATGAGGTAGGTGAGGGCCTCATCTAACAGAGCCTTGATTATCTCAGATGGTGGAGATGCCACCACCTCTCTGGACTCTCGCTCAGTTCTTGACCATCATCATGGTGAAAACATCTTCTCTAGATGTGTTTCCTAAGTTGCACTGTCCATTGCCCTCATGTCCTTGTGCTGTGCACCTCCAGGAGGAGTCTGGCTCCAACTTCTCTGTATCCTCTGATTACCGCGCTGCAGTGAGGCTTTGTCAGTGATGCATCTCCGTGTTGAATCAATCTGGTTTTCTTAGGTTGTCTGTATTGGATGTTTTTGTAAGAGATGCATATGATCTAGAGGTCTTTGGGCCTTTCAGCTGCTTTCTTGCTTTTTGAGATGAAAGGAAACTTTCACTGGAAAAGTACCAATTTGTGAGAGACTGCTGGGACTTCCCTCTAGTGTTCCATATTACAAATCTCAACAGCTTTCCTTTGCAGACATAAGTTACCTTGTCTTGTTTCATTTCTAAATTAGTCCACCTCAGGAGGAACTCACTGACCTCCCAAACAGGTGGTTTGTATCCAAAAGTTGAGTGTTGCCACTGCATTCAATCTGTGCAGTTAGAAATAAAGCTGTGCTCTAAGAGCACATTCTTTGTGTTTTCAGGCAGATTTTAAACAGACTTACAATTTTTCTTTTAGACTTGTATGGTTTTGAATGTATATTAATGAGTTTTTCAGAAGCAGAGTCACAGTAAGTGGAAGTGTTGAATGCCCGAAATATCTTCTCTATTTTCTCCTGGCAGATGCAGCATGCTTATTTATTTATTAGTTTATATATTTGGGAACAGGGCAGCACTTCTGCCATTCAGAGCTCAGCCTTGCAAAAACTTGGGCTGAAATAACACAGGCAGATGCTGGACTGGAAGGAGTAGGACTGGGGCAAAGACCTGGGGCACAGAGGCAGGAAGGTCGAAAAGGTGGTTTTAACAGTTTCTTTATAATGGTTCTATTCCCAGAATTAACCAGAGCTCCTTGTCAGTTCTGTTGTTAATTATATTTGCCTAGATTTTTTATAAAGCAAGTTTATTTGCAAACAAGGTGTGGGAATTCTAGTATTTGCTCGTGGCATGTTTAAGAGCTGGGAGCACTTAATCTTTTTTATTATTTTTTTTCTTTTTAATTGTTAAGCTAGATCTTCATTTCTTCAAGCACCTCACCTTAAATAATATTGTTTTAAGAAAACAAAAACAACCCCCCAGGGGCAAATCTTGTTAAATTTCATAACTGAATCAATTGGATGCCATTTCTTCATAATTTTTTCCATTTGTAGCACTGCTATGGAAAAGACCTGCTCTAGCATAAATTCCTTCCTAAACAAGCTTTTCTGTCCCTGTGTCTATTTTTCTCAATTGCTTAATATTCAAGAAACTGCTGTTGCTTCCTAGGGGGTCCTGGTTTTGCTTCAGACTGCCTTGCAGCATGCTTTGTTCTTGTTGCAAAAGCATCATAATTGGTTAATCCTGCCCTTACACTCCTGTAGTCTAATGTGTTGTTTTTTTTACTGTTTAATGTGCTAAGTAATGTCAACTCAGCCTTGAACCTATTAAAAGATTGTGCTGCTTTGTTTTTAACCTTTTCTCCCCTCACTGTAATGTCAGTGTATGCTCAGTATCCACGGTGCTGTTTCACAGCCCTGTTACCTCTCATCTCTGCTCTTCCTCTGAGGATTGGTCTAAAGCATTTTTAGAGTTTTTAATTAAAAAAAAAAAAAAAGTTTTATGTCTGTGTGTGTATCTGTCTGTCTTTAGGGATTTATCTTAAGTTTTCTTGATTGGGATACCAAGAGGATATTGAAGGGTATTGAGAAGATTATTTGGCTTATTTTGAAATAAAACCATTTAACTGAAGAAATGCCTGTTTCCTCTGGGGCCCTTGCTCTTGCATCTGTAATTTAGAAGTACAAGTGTCAAAGATAGAGACAACTGGCTTAAGTACTTATCTAGGAACATGGATAACAAGACTGTTGTAGAGTTTTTCTGACGTTTTCTGGCAGGAAAAATTCTGCACATACTTGCTGCAGATACACCAGGCTTTTTAGTCATAGCTGTAGACTTAGATTAGTTCAGCCATCCAAATTGACAAACTGCAGTACCATCAGTCTGCTTTCTTCCCAGGTTTGAGAATGCATGGGATAAACACTCCTTAGAGCAGAGGAGGCTGTCACTTCCATTTTCGAGGTGTTCAGGTATCCTGTGATAGGCAGCAAAACCTGATCAGGATGTCACAGGGGATTTTCACCTTTCCAGCCCTTTTTCAATCCCCATTTTTTTTTTCTCCTGTTGCTGCTTTGTTTCCGGCTCGTGGTGGAAACGAACAGCTTCTCTTCCAGCTTTCTGCAGGCAGCTTGAAATCTGAAATTCAAAGTGAAAAGGGGTCTCTGGAGTTAGTACAGAATGTTGCTTCTTTTCTCATGCCTGTAGGTTTAAATTTCTGCCATGAAGTGTTTTGCAGAATAAACAAGTAGTACTGGCCTCATCTGTTGTCGTTGGTTTTGTAAAGCTTTGTTGGAACGACTCTTTGAAGAATGAACAATTCTGCAATTAGTAGGATTTTGCTTGGTGTTAAAGGTTGAAAATCTTGCTGGCAAGGAAACTGGGCCTGTGCCAGAACATGCTTTTAAATATCTGCATTCTGATCCCGTTTCCAAAGGCAATAGTAAGAAAGCCCAACCCCTTTACTTGGCTGCTGAGGAGAAAACGCCGTGCTGGAAGGAATCCATCTTATCAGCTTGTGCCCTTTTCCTTTGAAGAGGAGCTCTTTGTCTTTTGCCTTTCTGAGAGCCTCCCACGAGCAGAGCAAGGTTGCTTGGCTATTGTGTGTCCCTCCCCGAGCTGCCTTATTAGTGCTGGGCTGAGGTGGCCTTTCCACAGGGGGTGACATGTCACCTGTAGCTCCCTCCTGGCACAGGAGAGCGTTCCCTGCTCCCATCCCCTGCTGTTCAGTGTCCAGAGCTTCCTCATCCGCTGCGATGGGGCATCTTTGCCATCGTCACCAGCATAGGAACCATCTCCCTGAATTTCTTTTGTCAGCCCTGACTCTCACTGCTGGAACCCTGGGCACTGAGAATTTTAGGCTTTCTGTACTGACTGACCCCCAAGAGAACACTGCATTTGACATGACGCCTTGGCAAAGGCTTCCAAAATTGAATGACAGCACTGGGATTATGGGTGTGGAGTTTAAATAGAAGTGAGTGGTATCACATGGTGGAAAACTTAGAGTTTAAGGTTTAAGAATATAGTTATAAGACAAGATGGAGGTTTTAGGGCAGAGACTACTCCTTCTTTTTCACCTTGTTCTTCAAGGGTCTAGGTGGCATTTTGTAGTTGGGATAGAAAAGTCCACATTGCAGACCACGGGTGGTTGGTTATTGGGTTAAAAGTGTAAATAATTCAGATGTTATTTCATAATTGGTCAGTTTATCCTTAAAAGGCCTGGTTAAGAAAGAGATAGAGGCCATTTTTTATTTTGTTAGCTAGAACTTTCAGCTTGTGAGACTGTAACATAGATAAGAATTAATAAACATCTGAGTCAGAACAAGAAACACCGTCTTGAGCATTTAATCCCAACTCTGATGGAAAAGATGAAAAACATCTCAGCAGTGATCTTATGTGTGATCACCAGGTTGGGACCGTTGTGACAAGAAGGACCTTGAGGGGCTGGAATGTATCAAGAGAAGGGAACGGAGCTAGTGAAGGGTCTGGAGCACAAGACTGATGAGAAGGGGCTCAGCCTGGAGAAAATGAGGCTAGGAGGAGATCCTTTTGCTCTCTACAACCACCTGAAGGTTGTAGACAGATGGGAGAAGGCCTCTTCTCCCAGGTTATAAGTGACAGGATGAGAGCAAACTACTTCAAGTTGATGTTGTGTTTGGATGTTAGAGGAAAAACCACTGGAAGGGTTGTCAAGTATTGGAAGAGACTGCCCAGAGAAGTGAAGAATCACCAAGCCCAGAGGGATTTAAAAGGTACATAGATGTGGCATTTGGGGACATGGTTTAGTAGTGGCCTTGGCGTTGCTGGGTTGGTGACTGGGCTCAATGATTTTGCAGGGCTTTTCCAACCTAAACAATTCTGTGTTTCCATGATAAAGAGCCCTGTGAGTTCTCAGCTTCCCCCAGTAGATGTTGATGGTGCACGTGAGCGTGTCCAGCCATCTCTAGTTCCTCAGAAACAGATGGGCATAAAATGGCATCATGGGACTGGGATTTTATTAGCTATCATTGTTCGTGTGCTTTGGAAAATTAATTTAATTTGAGATAACTAATGAAAAAGTCGTAGGGGAGCCTTTCCTGCGGCGGCTTTGCTGCGACTGTGTCTCTGCCATTTGCTGGGCAGGTTGCTCTTAATATATCCATTAATGTGACTCCTCTTGGATGGAGTGAGCTGCTGGCTGCTGTCTGCTGTGTCTGCTGCTGTCACTTCCCGACGTGGAGCACGAACCTGTGAGCCATTATGCAACTAATAACCAAAAAGGCCTCTTTGAGTGCTTTTTCCTGGTGTGCAGCTACTGTTTCTGCAGGCTTTGGAGGGTGGAAGGGAGGGATGAGCCAGGTGGATCGTGCTTGCAGGAGGTATTTTTCCCCGCTCTGTGGACAATGTTGGAATATGTAGTCTGCGCATGTTTATTTTCAGGCACACAGAAGCAGTCCTTGCCTTGTTTTTAAAACTGACTCTTGAGTTGCTATGTATTACAATATTGATGTCTTTCAAAGAAAGCTGCCAGAGAAAACTGATCAAAGCAGAGCAAAGACAAAACACAAGCTCAGAGCATTCCAGTTTACTGACCTCATTACCTTGTCTCCAGCACTTTAAATTAAGCTGTTTAGATGACAAAATTACATCTTCCTGAAATTGAGAATCGGCTTTGACAGCGCACTGAAATTGTAGTGTCTGCTACCTCTGGTCCTTACTGCATAATTCATAACATCTTCTTTACCTAAGCCTTAATTAAACCTCCAGATAAGTTGGGCTTTAGTGCTATTTACACATTCTGACCAGAAGAGCCTTACTTTCGTGCCAATGTCACCACTTCCCACGGATTTTTGAGCAGGGAGCAAACGGATCAGCCTGTGTCCTTTCATGTCTCTATTTGCCATATGATTTTTTTTCGTTGTTACCAAGGCAACCCTTCTACCCACCCCCCCAACAGGCGAGCACTCAATACAATGTAAGTTATTGTCTGGAGCAATTATTAGGCTATTATTAAAGCCCTATTGAGATATGTCAGTATCCCGTAGGAATTTTAAACAAGTGGGAGCAGAGACAATAGCGAGCACTGGAGGATTGCGAACGCGTCGTGCTGCCGGCAGCGTGGGGAGCGTGCCTTGTAGCCCTCCTAACAACGTCTCCTAAAAACTATGAGCAGTCTCCCCAAACTGACAGAAGTCAGGATGTGCCAATGTGGATTAAGATGGAAAGGGGAAAGAGGGGAAAGTGTTCTAGCAGGGCTCTGGGGCTGCGTGCCGCTCCTCGTGCGGCTGCCGTGCGCGCCGAGCGTCTTCGCGTGAGTTCAGTACAGCCCACGGGGACGTGGCACTGAGTGCATTGCTGTGATGGAGATGATAGTAAAATATCCCCATCCCACACGGGTGGGAGAGTGTTCTTTGTTGGAAAGTCTTCTGCATTCATGATCCCTGCTTGTGTGCCCTGATTTTAAAAGGGAATTATTCATCATCAGTGACAGGATGTGTGAGAGCTGGGCAGCGAGTGGGTAAAATAAGCGAAGAAAGTGGCTCTTGACATGATATGTTTACTAATTTATAGACTACAGCATGGTGTTTCTTTTCCAAAGTAAGGCTTTTCCAGTTTCCCAGCAGTGGGAATTCAGGAGATCCAGGAGCAGACCTTGCCTTGCAGTCTCCTCTTGCCATACATTCCCTGCCGCTGCCACTGGGGTTGTATTCATGCAGCCATAACAGCCCAGCCTTTTCCATCCTACCCCAATATCCTGGGACTGCATTTTCTGTCCCCTTTGTCTTGCTGATGCAGTCCTTCTGTTGAGCAACAGCAGAACTGACAGGGTTTTATAGCACTGTATCGATTTCTTCCAGGAATTTCCTTCCAAGAAGCCGCAGTGTTGTCATGGGTCAAAGATGTCACCAGACTGATTTGGCATTTCATTTGTGACAGTTGTCAGAAGAGGCTGTGGCTTGCCCAGAACATCTTTGTCTTGGGCTGTGCAAATGTTAAGAGCAATTGTGAGTGCAGATGGAGAACCCATTAATGAGCTGCATATGCAAAGCAAGAAAAAAAAAAAAAAAAAAAGCCAGGAGAGTTTGCAAGAACCTTTTTTCCCTGGCTGTTGGAAAGTGAGACTCTTTCTGGTTATTTAAAAGCTCATTTCTCTGGGAGGCTTACTTTTAACTCTTGTAAATAAAAGATCCACCTCCACATCTCCTCCTTCCCACTGCTTGGAAAAGGTCTCCCAAGGTCTCTCCATTCTCCACTTAGCACAGAACTGGAGAGGGTTTGCCTCATCCCTCTGCACAGCAGTGTGTCACAATAAATACTTGGGGATGTGTTTGTCTCTTGTTTGGTGTTCCTCTCAGACACAGCACTGTAAGGCTGTTATGCTCCGTCTGATGTAGAACACGTTTCTTTGTTCTCATTTATGGTTTTTCTGCATTTAGTTCTCACATAGGTTTTGTGTCCATGGATAGCAGCAGTGAGGGGTTCCCAGCGAGCAGAGAGATCCGAGTGCATCAGAATCCATCTGCTGCTGGCATCTGGCAGCTGCCTGTCAGGTGAAGCCAGCAGTGGGTTCCGTTTTCCAGTTCCTCCATTGTTTCAGTGCCTGCTCTGCTCTGCTGGCTGTTTCTCTGACCTCTGGTGAAATGAGGGATGGGAGTTGTGTGAGCTCTGTGGTGTCCCAGAGGTTTGTGGGCAGCAGCACAAACGGATGCAAACACTCCCACCACAGCTGCTCAGAGCTTTTGGTGTTTCAGTGGCGTTGGAGGCAGCTCACCCCAGCTCATTAATGCCTCACTGAGGCACGAGTTGCTTCACTGAGACTTTGTTAAAGCCTTGTTAAAAGAAGTCAGGTTTCATTGCTAATGGCACTGGAATATCTATCAGCATATGTCTTTTGACAGCATTACCATTTCAGGCTCTGAAAATGATGTAACTATTTTACTATAATAAAATAATTACAATTTTCAGAGAGGAATCTAGGGCAGTAGGCTATGGTTCATAAAAACACTTGCTTCAGCAAACATTTTACCACTCAAAATAAAAAGCAATTATTTAAAATTATAAAATCTTTTTTGCACAATGTTGCAAACCTTATTTTAAGTACTGGCAGCGTTCCTGAATGTGTCTGAGTACACCATCACCCCTGTGGAACAGAGTTTAATTCTTGTCAGATTTGCCTACTCGAAACTTTGTTGTGAATATTTTAAACATAGACTGTTGCTGTTGAGTCTTTGCTGCTAGTTGTAGAGGTGGCATGTATTTATACTACATTTCCAGGGAAAGAGTTTATTTTTTATCTTTCAGTGCTAATGAAGCTGCTCATGGGGAGAGATACATAGGTTGTGGGTATCCAAAGAACAACTTACAGGTAATTTCTTAAGTAGTATTAACATGCTAATAAAGCATGCTAGGTGGATGTGCTGGTGGGTCTTCAGGTGCAAACAGCAGAAGCAAATGCAAAATGATAAAATTCTTTGCCGTTAGCTGCAAAAATACTCTTGCATAAAGTGTCACTTGCTATAAATTCCCTAAATTTGCTCTTTTAAAATAAGCACAAATGATACCCATTAGTTCAGCAGCAGCAACTCGCTCAGCTTGGTCTTTTCAAGCTCGCTTTTAAGAAGCAAGACTGATTTAATGTTCAGTGACTCTTGTGTGTGGAGGCTGTCCTGTGTGCTCATTGTGCCCTGTGCCTTGTGGGTGCCCTTGTGTCCCTCCAAGCAATCCCCTGTAACTGATAGCTGTGTTGTTCTGGGGCTGCTCCAGGTATCCATACATCCCTGAGAAAGGGAAACCTGCTCTTTTCCCCGATAAATGATTGCAGTTCCCTTCAAACGTGTTTGCATTTTATTCTGTACCAGGTTTTCCTCGCCGCCTTTGGTGCCTTGTGTTCATGTGTTCTCTTGTTCCTTGTGCTGTACAAACCTTGTAGGTTGGGTATATTGACAGCAAATGGACCTTTCAGATGTCAGGGTGATTACAGCAAATGCTCAGCTCAGTCCTGATTACAGATTTCAAATGTGATTTAGACTCTCTCTCTCTGCATGAAGAATGTGTTTCATCCCAGAGAGAGTTTTTTTCAGACTTGCTTCTGCTGTGTCCAGTGTTACGTGTGTGTGACAGCCTCCCAGTGCTGGTCAGGTGAACGCTGAAGTTGAAAACTCTTTCCCCAGAATGAACTGTGTGTTCACTCTGCCCGAGTCTGTCCCTTACAGAAAATACTCTGTCTTGGCCTCTGGTGCAGGCTATTTCCTTTTTGCCAGCAGTTCCCCTTGGAATAGTCTCTAAATTCAGGATGACTTCTTTCCCTCACGCTTTTGTCTCAGAGTTTAATGCAGACACACCATCGGATACTTGGTTAAGTTTACATCCTAGTCCCAGGACACTCCTTCGGTGTTAAATGCAGTTATCCTTCATCCAGCTGAATTTGAGATGACAACAACAGTGTCATTTCTCACCTCTGGAGAGCAAAGATACGACAAAACTTTTGGTGGAGCATCTATCAGTATGGTTTGGGGCTTTTTTTTTTTTTTTTTTTTTTTTTTTTTTTTTTTTTTTTTGGACAAAGAGTTGTTGGAATCCTTCTGGCAACCCCATCTTGTATTTCTGCTGAATTCTGACTGTTTTGTCATCTGCATGCTACCTGCCATGTGGCACATTTCATGTACTTGTTTGGCAAAGGAGAGGAAAATACATCCATGTTCTGCTTTAAAAATAGTGCCGCCGTCTGTAAGACCACTTGTGTTGTGTGGGGGGATTGCCATGCTAACACTGTCTCTGGAGGCAGATTGATAGCTACAGAATTGCAGTTTTGGGCTGTTTGTGTGTGAATCAAGTGATAAAACAGCCAGGAAACCTGAAAATTAATTCATATGTTCTGTGTAAGTTTGCTGGGCGGGAGGGGACTACTTTTTGGTTAAAAATTGTCATTATTTCAGAGGAAAGGCAAAAAGCTTTATGAGAAGCTAAGTTGACTACAGTGGGTTGAAAGAGGTGGCTGAGACCTTTTTTGGCAGGGATAGAGGTTGTGTTTCTAATCTAGGGTAATGGAGACCAAACCAGAAGCAAATAACTCTTGTTGGCAGGAGGACCAAGAGCAGCATCAGCAGCTTCCCTCCAGAGAGCCACAGAGGGCAGGCACACAAGTAGCATTACTATCATGTGTACATTTGTCTGTCTGTGGGAAACTAGGGTGGTTTAGTGTTGGCAAACACGAGGGTTTTTCACTTTGGGACATTTCTTTGAGGTTAGCTGTGAGCTTTGTCCTTCAGGAAGATCTATGTGCATGGATGTGGGCATTTTGCTTGTGTCTCTGGCCTGTATTTCCACTTCATTCATTCCATCCTGCCCCTCCTAACCCATCCCTGTGTTCTTTCATGACTGTAATGAATTAATGATTTTATGTAAATGTGGTGTTTGATGGACTGAGGAGGTGTGCCTTGGGACTTGTTTAAGCTATCACATAGGAAATGCATCATCTGCTTCATGCTTTCTGCAATTGCACTCTGTTTGATTTTTTCCTTTATTGCTTTTTCTCATCCTCTAGTTCTTTTCCCTTCAAAACACTTCTTTAAGCATGTTTAGACCTTTTGCCTGGATTTAAGGATTTAAGTCTATTTTTCCATCCCGGTGCCCCACCCCCTTATTTTCCCCCCTAACTGTGAAGGGAGAAAAAGCAACCATCCCTGCATTACATACCTGATTGCTATTCAGTTCCCAGGGGAGAGGCACTGAGAGCTAAATGCAAGGGCTGGAGGTCTGGGCTCCCTGGTTAGATTCACTGAATGTCACTAATTAGGGCAGAGTAACCACTTACATATTTATTCATGTTTCAGAGCAGTTGGTGAATCAATTGAGTGAATGAACTGGGGCAGCTTCAGTTCTTCTTATATAGAATTTGCTGAAGGACCAACCCTGAAATCTATTGAGGTTGGTTCTTTGTGCCTTGCTGGTATAGACCGATATGGGTCTAACAAAACTTCATTTCTGTGTGACTTTCAGATGGTGCTTTTTCTGCTCTCCTGTTCTCTGCTGTTGAAAAGGACCTGATTACAGCCTCTGAAATACTTGCCAAAAATAAATAAAAAAAATATTCTGGTGAGATGAAAATAACATTACCTTTGTTAAGGCCATCCTCACCATTCTTGATGGACTAATTTGCCTAAAGCCTAAATTAAAATTCTTGCAGGACTTGAAATCAGGACAGCAACCACTTGTGCTGGTGCACGAACAAACCAGCACAGAATAAACCTCGCAGCTCATGGTGGATTTTTTTTAGACGGTGCAGATGGATTTCCCCCGTAAACACCTTGAAGTGTTGCCTTTCACCAAAATCCTGTCTGAATTTAGCTCCTAATTGATAATAGCTCATTTACGTGGTGGGAGCAGGCTGGTGACAGCCTCCTGGTCCCCCCCTCGCTGGGAGATTTGCATTCCATCTGCTCTTGCTGTTGATTAGCAGCATGCCGGCTACATGAGCAGTGCTTCTGGTCATCTGTTGTGATAAAATTCTTCTGTGAGGACACAACCACGGAGGCCAGAGCATGGTTAGGGCAGCAAGGATAACCATTCTGGGGGTTGCTGCTCTTGGGGAGCAGGCATTGCTGGCTCCAGGTCTCGCTTTCCAAGCTTTGGTGGACTGTTATGGATGCTTTAATGAAGGGATGGGACCATTGTCAGGCTAATAATGATTTATTACTCAGATCAAGCTGACCTGTTACTCAGGTCGGCCTTGGAGGCTGTGAGATTTTAGGAGGGTCAGAAGTCAGCCATAGCTCAAAAGTAGTCACAAGATTCTTCATTGCAAGGCAATATATAGCGTTCTGATCTAATGGAAAGTTGCCAGAGTTTATTTTGTTTTTCTAGCCTATCACCTCTACTTAATTCTGCTGCACTGTGTATACTTTCATCTAGTGGCTTTCTATCTCATGCACACACATATACTCCTATGATGACATCTAAACTCTTACCTTACTCTATGAGATTACATTACTACACTATAAAACCCTTCACCATCTTACCTAATACAGTTTCTTACTTATTTAAGGCATATTCTTACTTATTACTATAGGAACACAAGTTTATAATTTTTCTCTTTAATGTCTGTGTACTTTCATCATTACATCAACCCAAGCGTCTCCCAAGGCTGCAAATCAAACCCTTCAGCATCTGTGGAAGTTTCTATCTTTCCATTTCCTGCAGAGGACAAAACTCCAAGCTCCTCCCTGCCTCCTGCAGCTGCAGTTTGGAGTGCTTGTCTCTCCCATTCTAGTTGTATCACCCATGCTTCAAATCAGCATTCAATTTTACAGGCTTTGCCAAGAAGAAGGTTTCAAGTCAACCACAGCTTCAAACTGGCCCCTGTCTTGTTAACTGCTGTCTGGCAAAGTTGCTGTGTACAGCACACAGGCTGAAGATATCTCTAGATGATTTATTCAAGTTTGTTTTAAGGTCCTGTTGTTCTGTCTGTTTGCACAGCTGATACTGCAACTGGGACTTCAATTTAGGCTTTTTGCCACTGTCACGAAGAGGGGTAAAATAGAATTAAATGTGGTGGCACTGTAGCACGTCCTTTGAAATGTAAATAAGAAGTGACTTAGGAAGTTGGGCCATTGAGTTTTTTACCCTCATCATACTTTGGGTTTGTGTTTGGATGCAAAACCTTTCTGTTGGCAGTTACTTCGGCAGTTTGTGTATTCCCTTCCCACCAGGTTTTGTTCGGGAAGTAATAGAAATTACTGAATAGTTCTTCTTGCCTTTTTATTTAGCAAGTGCCAGCAGCACTGTGCAATGTGCCTGGGGGAAATGTGAGGGGGGAGATATCACATGCCTCTCAATCTTTCTTCTCATTTGGGATGTAAAAATCCTTTTCAGAAGGATTCATTCCAGTTCCAGTCTGGCAGGGATGCTCCAAGAGGAGAGAGATAGCCAGCCCTTGTGGTTTCTGGCTAGGGACTTGTGCTGTCTAAAATGAAAGAGATTAACTTGGAAAACAGACAAACAAACAAGTGCAGCCCCGGTCTCGGCTGCATTTTAATCTTCAACTAAAATTACCCCTGGAACACAGTGGCTCTGTTGAGGAGTTGAAGTGGGCATAGACTTTCAAATCAATCCCTTTAGAAGACTGTCTTCTCTCCCCTTGAAGGAAGGACATGGGAGCTGGAGCTTATTCCTTCCATGTTAAATCAAAGCAAAGTGGCATCTGAGGAATGCTGCTTTTGCTTGAATTGGTTTTAAACAAACCCTTTAAGTGCAGGGCTGAGAAGAAGGGAAGGCAAGGGATCCTACCTGAGCGTGCGTTTGGAAGAAAACAACTCCAAACTTGTGGGGACCTGCACTGGAGAGCTTCTGCTTATCTTGAATTTACCACAGTGTCTCCGGGCATGCTTCAAACCATGTGTTTTAATTAATACAGCAGGGTAGGGCTCAGCTGGGTGGCTGTGCACTGCGTGAGCAAGGAGGAATATAACCTTGGGTAGGCTTTGTAGTGTTGTGGAGAGGATCCTACAACATCTGTTGCTGTAATAATGGAAGAATTAAAGCAGAAGAATTACTGCCCTGAGTGGAGAAGCAGCTACCTTAATGATAATTTGCTGGTGTTTTAGCTAGAATTATATGATTTAAAAAGAAAAGAGATGGGTTTGAATTGTGCAAAATGTTTAGGAGGATGCTGTTGTAAACATTTACGAGAACTAACAATCTGTTCTGTTCCTGAACGTGGTCTGACTGCAAGGCCCTCTGGTAAAATCTTGCACAGAGCCACTCTCGAGCTCTGTGTCATTGCTCTGAGATGCCTCCAAAATGTATTTTCTTCATCTGATAACTGCTTGCTTATTATCTTCTTGCCAACTGTTTGCCTTTACTAGCTACTAAAATAAAAAAAAGGAAAAAGGAATTGGAGTAGTGTTGCCTCCCTGGGGGAAATTAAACCATTGAGAGAGCAGGTTTGAAGTAGGTTTGTCTTTGTACCATGTGCTCGCTGTACTCCATATAGGGAGCCTGTTGTTGTTACTGCATCATTTGTTTTGTCTTTCTGGTTGTTCTTAATATTAATTGAAGTCTTTCCCAAGACATTTCTGTTAATCTTCCTTTTGTCATTTCCCTCCTCCTCCTGCCCTCAATATCTCCAATGAACATGCTCTCCTGTGTCTGAAAAGAGCTCTAAAAGTAGCATTGTTGTTGCTTTTGTAATGGTGATGGTCCATTTATTCACCTGTTTGGTCTGGTTTTTTTCCCATCAGTGCTAGTGTTTCTAATTGTTTGCTTAGCATCTGAATTTTATATGTGCTGTAATTGTTATAAGGATGCAAACAGTTTCCTGGTGTGATGGGTTTATGTCTCTTATCAGCGCCAATTATGCAAAATGTTTTCAATTAGCTGTAATTCTCTTCCCTGCCTCCCCTGGAACACACGGAGCTGAGCAGGGTCTCTCCAGGGACACCCGTGTGCTTTCCTGGAGCAGCCTTTCCCCTTCCATCACATCCTGTCCCGGCAGCTTTAGCATCAGGGAGCACACTCTGCTACTCCTTTTGTTTTTCAAAAGTTAAGATACTCTTAACTACACCATTTCCCTGAAAGTTTTCGGTGTCTTAAAGGAGGAGATATTCATTCCATCTTTAGAATCCCACAATTTTGCCGTCAGCAATAGAAACACCCTGAACTGTGAAAGCTTTTCCTCGAGCTTATCCCTTGCCATAGCAGGTAGTAAAGTGCTTTTTACAGTTCTGATACCCCTACCAGAGCGGGATGCTTTGGTAGATGGACTGATGGCTAAATGTGAAAGGGCAGTTTCTGAGGTGTCTTTGCGCAGGACAGTTGCAGAGAACTGATCAAAATGTTTCTGTAAGCCTTGAGGTGGTTCTGGCTCCAAGGTCACCACCTCTGTGTCTGGTGTAAGGTGTCCCTGCCCATGGCAAAGGGGTTGGAAGGAGATGGTCTTTAAGGTTCTTCCCAGCCCAAACCATGCCATGATGATAATGTACAGTGACAGAGGATAGCAAGGAGAAAGCAGAGGAGTTTCCTGACAGAAAGAGTTGTTGTATGGAGGCTTTATTGTAAAAGAATTGTGGATGTGGATGGTGTTTGCTTGGGTGAGGCAGAGAAGTGGTCCATGCCTTCTGCCTAGTATGGAAAAGATTCCTGTGTTCAAAACAGAACTAACTCTGCCTTGCCAATGAATCACTGAATTGTCTGTAGCAGGATGAAGTAACTGTGTTTAAATAGCTTCATCTCTCAAAAGAAATATTTTGAAGCCCTCTAAACACTTCCTCTCTAACTGGAGTAGACTTTTCTTCCTATTCTGCCTCTAAGTGACCTTGCTGCTTGTTTTAGGCCTTATCTTGGCCCCATGTTCATTACACCCTGCCTGACAGAATCCAGCAGGGAACTGAGGTGGCTGAGACTCACCTTTTTCAGCACATTGTGGCGTGTTTGCTGGGTGCAAGGGACTCAAAGAAGTGCTTGAGTCCAGAGGAGACTCAAGCAATTTGTAAAACCGAATTTGATGCCTCTGCTTCTGTGTTACTCGTCAATCAGGAAGGGCGGGTCCAGTTTCTGCAGCTCTCCCCAAGAAAAGCGAGCTGGGCTTGGTCCTGCAGCATGCACACAGGGCTTGGACAGGGCATAGCTGTAATGCTGAAATGACTTTAATGCTGAAATATGGCATTTCTTAAAGCTCTCAGAGTGTGTCTCCTGTAGTGGCCACCTGCAAGTCTTGATGAAGAGCAAAGCTGCTTAGAATTCCTAGTCTCAGTTTGTTTGAGTGTGGCAAGGGTGCAGTGGCTGGTGGTGCAGCACAGGTGATCTGCTTGTCAGGCTGCATTTGCAGGGATGGCTTTATCACTGGGAAAATGCTGATGGGATCTTGGCCTCTTGTTTCGGCATAAATTAGCACTTTTCGCGTTGCATTGCTCGTGCACAACCTGATTTTTGGCAGCAATTTAAAAAGAAGGATCAAATGTGCATATACTGTGCAGAGTGTATTTGGTGGAAGGAGAGATGGAAAAAGAAAGTAGGGGAGAAATCACTGAAAGAACAAGACTAAAACTGTGATTTCAAGATTATTCTGCCCTGCATTTGTCTTGTTCATCAGATGTGTGGGTGACAGTTCAAGTCTGTCATCAGATCCAGCAGAAGACATTCCTGAAGGATATCTGTGGAGGGGACAGTGGCCATCCTGTCCAGGGGTACTTTGATCAAGGCATTGCCCATTTCAAAGGTCCAGCTTGCATAACAAAATGTTGCTGCAATCACTTGTGTAACGCCACGTCACAGCAAATTCTCAGTTTACTTCATTTTCCAACCTATTTCTTCTTTTGAGCCTTTTACATTTTTACACCATGACAAGTATTTGATGGAGGTCTGGTCTCTGCTCATTGCTGGGGGGGTTGGCCTGGGTGGCCTTTAAAGGTGGCCCCCAACTCAAATCATTCTGTGCTTCTGTCATTTTTATTTCTATGCAAAAAAGCTTAAAGCAGACTGAAATCTCTCAAAAATGTTTGGACATCAGTTGTGCTGGTGTACTCAGAACCAGGCAGTTTGCATCCAAGATTGGGATGGCTTCTCCCCATGTCGTGAGAGAGTTGGAGAAG
The DNA here is from genome assembly GCF_009819655.1 of Sylvia atricapilla. NCBI lineage: Eukaryota > Metazoa > Chordata > Aves > Passeriformes > Sylviidae > Sylvia > Sylvia atricapilla. Next base: position 9,356,728 of record NC_089148.1, read on the forward strand.
GCAGGGCTGGAGGCACAAGTGGTGCTGGAATATTGGCAGGAGGGGCGGTGCTGCTGAGAGAGGGAGACCAAAGCTTGGATGAGTTCAATCTGTTTGAATTCAATAATCCAGACATTTCCTCTGTTCCTATCGAGGATATGGGCATGCGAATCCAACTCCAGTGAGTTGTGTTGGCTTCTCCAAGGTCTCCTTGTCAGCTGAGCTGTGGGATAGTGCCTTGAGTCATCTCCCGTCACAGGAGTCCAAGCAGGTGATGTGATATTCCAGCTAAATCAGTCTAGCAGGTTGCTGCTGCCAGAGGAGGAATCTCCCTCTCCCCACCTCCTCTCTGCGTGCAAGGAGTTCTTTCAAAGGGCTAAACCACATTTTATTGATCAGTTTGGTTTTTAATGCCTTTCAATTTTAATGCTGGCTAGTTCTTTGAATACCAGATTAGCTTCCTGAACTGGTTCGCTGTGGTCTTGGATAAGCAGCAGCACCAGAGCAAGGAAAAGGGCATTGTGTGTGTGTATGGAAGACAGGGCATAAAGGACAGCCAGAACTACTGCTAAAATTCCCTGTAACTCCTTCTCCATGTGGTTTTCATAGGAAAAACTTCATAGGTACAAGACTTAAAAGTGCACTGTATCAACGTTCCTTTAACTGACTGTAATCTCAGTTTTGTTTTAATTCTTCTCTTCTTTTTGGTTATGTCAGATGCTCTGACAGGTTTTGTGCAGTTTTAATGAGAACATAATTGTTGCTGCTCGGTAAAATTCTGGGAGTTAAACTATGAAAGCAGGAGGCTCAATAAAAGCAACATAAACAGTCATTTTATTATGAAGCTTTATTTCCTGACAGAACATTTTTGGCTTGATTAAAATATTCACAACATCAAACAAATCTTTCTTCGTAAATAAGAATGCACATTAAAGAAGATTGGAAAGCTTCCTTCTATTTTTCTTTCCATGCCACCTTCATTCAGGAAATGGGCAGAGAAAGAATATTTGTGGGTCTTAGGGTGATGGATCTCTGTTGTATACAGCACTATTTGAGTTCACTTTGATTTCCTCCGGCTCTGCTGCATTTCCAGTCCCCATTGTCTCCATGGGGTTCCAAGGTCTCCTCCCCAGTGTTCCATCCCTGCTTTGGGGGCTGGCCCAGGCCTCTGCAACCTGGGGTGATTTTGCCTTTCCTGGAGCCTTCATTTTCATTTGTTTAATTGTTGCTTGGCTGAAAGGTTGGGAGACTTGTCCTGGTCATCAGCAGAGGGTTTGCTGAATGCACTGAGTTTTGCCAGGCTGAAGGGAGAGAGAGGTGGGGAAGGTGGCTATATAGAAAAACTTAAAATTGAACCCTCAGCACCTGATTTTATATCAACAATTCTGGTCTTCCATGCTGCTGTGTGCTTTTCTTTTATACTTATCTTCTTGATTTAAGGAACAAACTGGGCAACTTAGGGAAGTATCCTTATTTCCATCCATGTGTTTTAGCAGAAGGGAGGTTTTTCAGACAGGTTTGTAGCTGCATAAAACACAGCTGTGCTTATTGAGGTCCATTCAGTGGATCTTAAAAGCATCAACAAGTACTGCTAAGTATTTCATTTGGTGGCCCCTGTCATTCATGAAAAGGGATAAATACCACCCTGGATGCAACACTGCTCAGATTAAAGGCTGATTAAGAGGAATGAATGGCAGTGCTGAAATATTGTCTCATGCAGCATCAGCCAGAGGTGCAGGGGCCAGCTCAGATCTTACCTTTAAGAGGCTGGAATATCTCTGCTTTCCCTTAACCTCTGGTGTGTAAACTGTGGTTTGGGGTTTTTGTGCAGCCATAATTGCTGCTGTCTTGTCTTGTTTAAGGAAAACCAGGACTGGTGGCAGCAGGTGAGCAGCTGAAGGAAGGTACAGGTGTGTTACGTAAGCCGGGAATATCCCGCTGTGATCCTGGTAATCCCACAAAGCTGCAGGATCTCTGTTTGCATCGCTGGCTACTTGTCACAACCCAGCAGACGTGGCCTGGACAGGTTCTAGTGTGTACCAGCTGAGTAACTCAACCCTGGTGCTCTCCATTCTTTGTCTTGGAGTAAAGGTCAATGTGAAATTTGACTCTCAGTTCCTGTTGACTGTCTTTCCTTCACCCTGGGGTGTGTGGCAGTATTTCTGGTCTAGCTTATTGGGAGACTCCTGCAAAAACACACATAGATCTTCACTTTCTTTCTTGAAAAGAGAGGAATTTTAGGATGCTTGTTAGCCAGGGAAAGCAGGTATTGAGTGCTGTCCCTGTATGATGTCTCCTGGCATCCAGGTCTGTCATCCTATATTATCGATTTTTTATGGTAGGTTTTGAAATACTGCTGGGCATTTGTGCTGCTTTTCTTTAATTATTTTTTTCCTGTCACAAGTTTCTGCCTAGCTGCCCTACAAATCCGAGCTACCACAGTTTTATAATTCTGCTGGGAGTAGTGAATCTCTTAATGGTACAGAAGTGAAGCCTTGGTGACTCTCCTGGAATAGGTGACAAAGACTAGCACCGCCTTCCTTGCTTTGCAGAAGGGCTGATTATGAGTGCTGGGTGTTTGTTTCAAGAAGAGCACCTGTAGAACAGCTGTGCCCTGTTAACTGCAGCACCTGACACTTGGGAGCTGTCTTCTCACATGTGGCTGCTTGGTCATCTGATTTTTCTGCCCCTGAAGTTCATGCTAGGACGCTGTCATTGCTTTAGAATCTGTGTTTACAGAGTCACAAATATAAATCATTTATAGCAGACACTTGGTTGGATGTCTAGCTTGTAGGCATGTTGTGGAGGTTGCTTTTTCTTTCCAGCTAAACAAATCATCTGTAAGAATCAGGCTGGTCTCCTTGTAAGATTTCGGTGATACAGTCTAAAAACTAAGGAATCAGGATTTTTTATCAATCCAAAAATTGTCCTTTCTAAAGGTATTTTAAAATAGATTTTGTTCGCTCTGGGTCAATTGGTAAAAACAACAAAATGGTGAAACAGAACCTGGGAGAGCTTGTGTTGGTGGTGACCAGGAGCTGTTCTTGTCCCCTCCTTCCCCTGCCCACACATAAACCCTGCATGTGCAAACAATGCCAGCCTCATTTGCTACCTGAGTGGTCATTTTTTACTGCTAAGTTTGAGGCAATAATTTAATAACCAGATCTGATTTGGGCTAAAGGATTTGTAAAGTGGAGATAGGGCCAGCTCATCTGTGATGGCTCAGAAAAGCAGGTATAGTCTGCTTTGAATTTTCTTGACACTGTTTTTAATATCAACAGCTCATGAAGCTTCTTCCCTGATGATTTTACAGTATTTTAATTCGAGGTCCACTTTTGGTGGATGGAATAAATCCCAGAAGAGATGCACACCATCACATGTGCAATTTGCAGCTCAGATGTTAGGGTGGAACAACATGAGTGCAAATGTTCCTTTATTTGCAAGCAGAGTTGGCTTCCTTCTTCCTGCAGCAAGAATAAGTCCTAGGAAGAAATTTCTGTGGCTGTACTTAAAGCATGTAAAAGTCTGTACAAGCAAACTTTTATTTGCCCCCAGATGGGACATAAAAGTTCACGGTGAGTAATTAATTTACTGAAAGTTTCACTGAATGATCCAGTTTGAAGCTGACCCAAGTGTGGCTGTCTGTTGTGAGAAAGGGAGTTGCCCTGTGGAAAAACCTTTCCTTTGGAAAAATACCCCAATAAACACCAGGATGACGCATCAGGAGTGTAGAGATAATAATCTCTGTCCTTGCATTAAGGGACTTTACAGTCTGCTTTTTTTACTTGCAGAAATTCACTGTGCTGTGTAAAAAGGCTGGAGAAATGAGAATCTTGGTGCTGCAGATCTGTCAAGGGTATGGGAGAGTTGTGATGGTTGAGTAGACAGACAAAGCTGATGGGATTTTGGAGACAGATACATGTTTTCATTACAGTGACCCAGTTTTTAATGTTTTGAGTAGCAATAAAAGTAGCTTTTTCTTCTTTTTATTCCCCAGTGTGCCACTGGGCCCAGAAGTATAAGCAGTTACTCTCTTTATAGAAAAAAGAAAGCTATCCTTTAAATCTTGTTAATTTTTCATAACACAGTTCTGTTGTTGTAGTCCTAATTGAGCGCTGGGTAGAGGGTGTGGAAAACTTCAAAAAAATCAATGTATTCAAAGTGGTGCTGATGTTAAACTTGGGATCACGTGTTCAGCATTGTTTGACATGTTTAATGCCAATGCTGAGCTTGATTTTTATTTTTATTTCGCTGACTAGATTTTAGATTCCCCCCTCATAAATCAAATTGCCTCCTCTGTAGCTAAAGTGTTGAAATAACATTACTCAGATAAAGCTGTTTTGTGGCAAACAGAAGGTGATTCAGAGAACTACACCTGTGCTGATCTCATAGCAAAGCTAATTAATCTTTTTTAATTGAACACCCTTTAAAATTCAGCATGATAAAGAGTAGAGGACTTTTTAAAAATAATTACTTTTAAAGGGCACTGCTCTAACAAAGAAAACTTTTACTGAAGTGTTCTTGCAAAGGAGTGAGTGAGCAGAGCTGCCTGGGATGCTGATCATTTGTTTAGATATTACAGCTGCAAAAAAAAAAAAGGAGAAATTAAATGGACAGTTGAGAGGAGCACTGAGAAATGAATGCTTGGGACAGTTTAGGAATGTCATTTGGATGTTAATTTTTCAGCTTCAGGTTCTATTTGAGGTGTGCCAACCTCTGAGCTCTCTGCAAATCTGAAAACCTGGCAGGGGGGAGTACATCTGGATTGCTGCTGGTTTGGGCTTTGCAAGTAAAAGCAGAAGATCTGCAGGCTTCCTGTGTTAGTTTTTTTTTTTTTTTTTTTTTAATTCAGGACAGAGAATACATAGGAGGATGAGGTCTGGAAGGTGCAGTATTGATCAGACCGTCTGCTTGGCAGCCTCGTTCATGGGTAAATGGAGCTGGGGCTAAATGGAGTGCTAAGGCTATAGAAAGAAGGAACAAAAGGAAGGTTAGGCCAGCCCTCCTTGGCAGCAATAGCTGGATGCCTTTTAGAAACAGCCCCTGTTGTCATGGAGCTCCCGAACCCAAGGCCGGGGTCTGGCACTGTGATTTTCTCATGGCGAAACAGCCTTGTCTTGTCCCAGCCTTGGGGGGGAAATAAATAAATATAGGCAGTAGCCTTGGCAGCACTTGTCCATTATTGCAGCTCAATGACTGAACCACAGTGGGACCAGGAGCAGAGGGAAACCTTTTCTTCACGGAGATTTTTTTTTTTTTTTTTTTTTAAAGTCTGGCATCTACCCTGGTCTGCAAAATATCTTTTATACAGCAGCATTTGACATTTGGAGAAGGATTTTGAATAGTTTATGTAGAACTTGCTTTCCTCTGAGTCAGCAATGTTTTGAGGTTGAGACAGAGACCTGAATTCCTAATCTCAAGGGTTTTGGAAGGGCTTCCAGTAGGAGATGATGTGTGTTCAAACCTGTTTTTCTCTTCTAAACTTTAGATTATGCTCCAACTGTTCAATACACTTATTTGTCATTTCTTGAACTGGTCAATAATTTACAAAACAAGATATTAATTTTGTCATTTGGCATTGATTATGTTAGTTTAACTCTATGTTGCCTTACTGAGATTTTTGGTATCTTAGAAGGTGCTATTTTGCTTACACAGAAATATTCATGCTTGACTTTAAGGACAAAAAGTATATTCCATGCTGAAAGAAAATTCAAATTTTTTTTTTTAATCCTTTGGTAATTCCAGTGCCTGAAGTTAAAAAACTTGCTTAGTCTTGCTGTTATTTTGTGAATGTACTGAAACATAAAAACAAGAGATGGTAGAAGAGGTTTGGTGCTTCCACAGGAGGAAAGCTGTGAGTCTGTGTGCTTTTATATTTCTTTATGACTTATTTTTAAGTGCAAGAAATGATGGTTTCCCCATGTCAGAAAGCACCTTTAGATAAACTTTTCTGCTAGACATGGGTAGACTCTTTGTTCCGGAGAATTTGCCTTTCGGGTTCATCCTTAAGAGTCAGCTCTGGTTTGGTACCTCCTCATTACCATTATTTGCAAAGCTTCAGGCATCTAGTGAATAAAATCTCTGCATTTTGAATAAGTTCTGCTGTTTCATCCCCCTCCCTTGTTGGTGCTTTGCTGTTGGGTCAAGGATTTGGAAGTCTTGGAGGCAAGTTCAGATCAGCCTGACTGGGAGGGCCCCAGGCTGGGATGTTGCAACTGCTGTGACTCTGCTGTCAGGAGTCACCAGCCCTGAAGCAGAGTTATTTTCTGTCCCTGGGGTGCTCAGGCTGCCCACGAGGAGGGAGCTCTGTGTGAGAGCTCTCTGTGGAGTGGCATTGCTCATCCTTGGTCCAGAGCCCTGGAGCAGAGCTGGAGTGGCACCTTGGGGCTGCTGCGGGTTCTCCTTCAGCAAAGAGGAGCCCTAGCCCCATCATTCCAGGGTTTGTTTGCTCCAGGGAGAGAGTCTCATCCTCGGGAGTAGCCACAGAGCTGCAAGTATAATGATTGGATAAGAAAGGAACCCCGGGAGCCAAAGCTTGGAGTTTGGAACAGGCTTTGGAGCCCTTGGGAATTCTTCTCTTCCAGCCCTTGGGCGGTGCAGTTGTAAACACCAGGCATCTGTGCAGAACTGGTCATTTTCTCTCTGTTTACTCTTTAAAGCACCATCAAACTCCAAAAGAAGCCAGACTTCTCCCAAAACTCCTCTGCAGTTTTTGTGTTGTGTTCTTTACTCTTTCACTACCATCCCTTAAAAATGATACTGATGATTGTGTAGGTGTGTGCTGCTTAATATCAGAGCCAAAACAAAACAAAAAACCAGAAAAATCCAAATGTTGAAATTTTGTGTTTAAATATTGTCTTGAGGTTGGTTTTCCCTAGAAATTAGTGCTAAAAGAAAGAGATTTCTTGGTTATGACAGTCCAATATGTGCGTCTGATAGCAAACAAAACTTCCATATAGTCACTCTCTTTTCAATTTAATAACGTCTATTTCAACATCTGTTTGAATCTGGCAGAATCAGCATCCCTGGAAGTGTTCAAATACCATGTGGATGTGTCACTTGGAGACATGGTTTAGTGGTGGGCTTGACAATGATTGGATTCACTCATCTTAATTCTACCTGAAGCAATTTTGTGGTTCTATGCTCCATTTCTCAATGTTGTTGAGACCATAATAAAGTCTTAATTTTCCTGTTTGTGTTACCAATAACCCTTGCAATCTGTGAGAGTGCATGAAGATTCAGGGGCTGTAACTATGGGAGGGTATGGGAGTCTACTTTGCTTCAGCATTAGGAACATTTGGTTTTTGACAGTACTGAAATTGGTAATTATAGCCTGTCTTGAATTCTTTTTTTTTTTTTTTTTACTCATTAAACTAATTTCTTAATTACTAGAAAACGCATTCTGTCTTTGAGATTCTGCACTGTATTTTTTATAACAACAGGGTGACCAAATCGCTGCTTTAATTTCAAGTTTTGATTTTAATTATGGAATTGTATGTAGTTCTTGCAAAAGAATTAAAACTGTTCCAGAGCCGTGGGGTGAAGGAGAGTCGTGGATCTGATCACAATCACCATAATTTAGGCCTTCTCCTTTCAACCTTGCTTATGAGAAAAGTGTTTATTTTCCAGGAGGGAAGCTTCCACACAGCTTTCTGTATGGATTTTAGTTTGCTGTGATGCTGTGTTTGTATTTGAAGGATTAACCTGATGAGAAGGTGGGAATGGTGGCTGAAGCCACTGCATCCTCCCATAAGTTCAGCTGAAGGCTTACATTTAAAAACTTGGTGCTTTCCTTCTGAATACAAACATTTGCTAAGCTGGAGTGAACATTCCTGGTCAGCTTTGGTCTTGGAAGTGAAAATGGAGTTGTGAGATCTGAAATAGCACTTGAAGCAAGTGAAAAAAATGATGGGAGCTTTGGTCAGGGTGGTGTTCCTGCTGGTAATTGTGCTTTGTGTCCCTCCTGTCTCTTTGTGGTGCAATTCCTTTTACAAGAAAATATGTGTTCCCTTGAGCCATTTGGACTTGGTTGTTCTTTTTCATCTACATCACGAAGATTTACTCTGAAGAACTATTTCCATGGCAGTCACTTGTAAAATTGTTCCTATGTTCTTCTGTTACAACCTCTTTGTTTTTCTGTTTTGTTTTGCAGACACAGATGAGGACACGGTGAAAAGATGTTTTGCCACGTTCGAAGAGAAATTCTTCCAAACCTGTGAGAAAGAACTTGCCAAAATCAACATTTTCTATTCAGGTAAGGTGCTTATTTTGTGTGCATTTGTGGAAAATTCAACAACAGAATAAGGGCCTGAAGGTCCCAAACTTTCAGGATAACCACAGCGGTGATGCAGGTCTACCATCACGTAATTAGAGGGCGGGTTTGTTTGGAAAACTGCTCTGGTTTAATCACAGACCTGGAGCTAAACCCTGGCATTTGGCTGGAGGGAGAATAAATGGCAGGTGATTTTCATTTCTTTGAACTTTCAAGGTATCCTGCTGAACTTTATGGGGATGATCTTAAAAGTAAAGGGCAGAGTCTTTCAGCTTATCCATGTTGACAGTCTCCTGGCCATGTTTTAGGTGTGCTGAGCCTCCTAGCTGGTGTTTCCAGAGCTGCAGCAGGAATAGCTCTTGTGGGCTTGCCTGTGTGTGGTATCTTGATCCTCTTGATGGGTCCAACAAGATTTTAAGCACTGAACTCTTACTGAAACCCCTGCAGCTTTCTGGACTGCAAGAGCCAGCAGCAATTGCCATGGGCTGTGTATTTTGAGTAAAAATGTTGTCGTGGTAAGAGTGGGGATTTCTGGGTGTCATATGTCAAGTGCTGGTCTTTGTTGTTTCCTCTGAGAAAGTTGCCTTCTCATCCTGTGTTTTGAAAACAACTCTAGAACTGGTTAACTGGAAGTTCACTCTGCAAAATTGCTACAAAAGGCTTGGTGTGCTCTGGCTCCTCCTGTCATTGCACTTCAGATTATTTCCAGCCTCTTTTGGTGAGGTTTAAAATGGGGTTTCAACTAGAAAAGCATTTAAATGTAGATACAGCAATGCATTGGCTTCTGTACTTCTCTTAACATGTTGATTTATTAATTTAGTGCTACAAACAGGATTTGCAGCACAATATGGTAGCCTTTTCTAGTTCTGATTTTAATCTGGTAACAAAGGCACAGTCGAACTGTACAAAATATTTTCATAACCATTGGGTGATGACTTTATTGCTGGCTCTTTTACTGCCAGCCAGAATCTGGGCTGTGGACTTGAGAATAGCTGAAAGCATGATGGATGCAGTGGCTGAGCACTGCAGCCTCCCTCTGTTCAGCTTCCATCTAGGGAAGTAAATCTCCTTTGGGCTGGCTGTGCCTGCTCTCCCAGCTCCCTGGAGCAGAGTGAGTGTCAGGACAACTGGCAGTTTTTCAGGTAAAATTGATATTTTCTATTAGGTCAGCTGGGTTTTACACTTTATAGGCATTGTTCTGCATGCAGTTCATATGTACCTAACTCAGAGCACTGCTCTGTGTTGCTTTTCTGGGAGATCCTATGTTTCTGTCCCAGATCTGAGATTTTTATGCTCAGAAACCTCCTTTGTGAGGCATATCAGATCCTGTGCACTGTGAGCTAGACTCTGTGCAGGAAGTTCTGTCAATTTAGATGCACAATGCAGATTATAATTTTCCCTAATGAGGACCCACTGCCACACGTGCACCTACAAGTACACACCCATTCCAGCATTGTTTAAAATGGCATTAATAACATAGGGTAAGGTTGTTTTTTTCCCCACGTAGCTGTCATTTCAGAAAGTTCAGAGAGAGAATACATATAATTTGAAAATCTCCTGTGATAAGATTAAAATTAGTCTTTTATTTGCAGAAAAGTGACGTGACTTTCATAGAATGGAAACCTGTTATTAGGGTTATTAGCACTGAGCTACAGCAAGAAATGTTCCATCAGTGGTTCCTGCCCTTGATGGTGTCAGAAATTTGTCATGTTGGACCCTATTGTAACTCCAGGCATGTGTTGGCTTGGATTATGGCCTGGCACATCTTATTTATTACAGGTTTATTACACAGCCTATTACACTCTTGTCTTGACTACAGTAAATATTGTTCATTTTCAAGAACATCAAGTTTTCTGTTGGTCTCTGCTTCATTTCCTCATCATCTTTCCCTAGACTGAGTGAGCATCACCCAGGATTGACAGAGCACAACCAACCTCATCCTCTAGGGATGGCCTGAACCCCAATTCCTCCATGGAGCTCTCAGAGCTGGAGTGACTGCTGCAAAAGACTTTCTTTGCCCTCCCCTGTGTGCTCCCTTCAAACATTGCCTTAATATTAAAATTAATAAAACCAAATCCCAGAGTACTACTGTTGTTAATTCCCATTATACCAGCTCAGTGGAAAGGAAAACTGCCCTTAACTAAATCAGACTTGATAAACAATTTGCAATTTTTTTTACTGTGCTCAAGAAGATCTATCCCCAGTCAAAAGAAAAAAGAACTGCAGTGAAATTTTCAGATGGTTCCAGCAGAGGAATGCCTATTCAAGTTAAAGTTTTATCTGTGGCCAGTTTTGGTTTTTGTTTGGGATTTTCTAGATGACAGGTTTGTTATGTTTTAAATCACCATCATCAGGATTTGGCTAAACAGTAGCCAGCAACATTTCCGTGGTTAATTTAGGACTGGTTTTGTTATTTGTACGAAACCCCGGCTTTAAATTGGGAAGCAAAATATTGAACATAATATGCACAAGTAGGGAAGGGAAGGAAGGCTAAAAGGAGCTGCCTAAAATGTGTAGCTGGCAGGAGGTTCAGGCTGTTGGTCACCTTCTGTCTGGTGAAACAGGCTTTGATCATATCCATGCAAACTGGAATTTGGGGGAAAATTTTCCTGTTTTTTTGGTGCAATAGTCTTTTTTCCATCATCCTTATGCGTGAACCTTCGTTTCAACTTGGAAAATGAAGCCAAAAACCAACTTGGAACTGTGTAGTTGAGTTGATAACTCTTTAGGTTCTTTTAGTCAGGATCTAATAGCATTTTTGGGCAAAGCTGCTGCTTTATGACAAGCATTTTTGTTGAAGTCTACTGCTGTTGGTTTTGGATTCCTCATTAGTCTTTGCCATGAAATTGCACTTGAGCTGAGGGCTCTGTGGGCAGCAGGTCATGCAAAATGCTGCAACACAAGAGTGGGTCCAGTTTGTAAGCTTTTTTTTTTTTAAACTCTCTTGAGTGACATATTTTTTAAAGTCACTTTTCAGAATGTTAAATTAGCGGTGGATAATGCTAAAGTAGTGATAGTGGTATATGACTTTCCAATGGCTTTGGAGTATGCTGCAAACTGAAAAATTAATTTCTATTCTGCTTTGCTGTTGCCCAGGGCAATTCCCTAGGAGGTTTTCAGAACAGCAGCACACATTTGATTTTGTTTTGCTTCTGCATTGAGTCTCGATGGTAAAAAAAAAAAAAAATCATACTTTAATAAGATGAAATGATTTGTGCATGGGATAACTGGAGAGTGCAGGAGAGAGAAGGTGGTGACAGGATGGCTGTTTCTCAGGAATGGCATTTTTTATGGATAGCTGCAGTCATAAATTTCAAGGCATTGTGTTTTCTTTGAATATCGTGTTATTAGGCTGATGGATTTTAGGATTTTTCTGGACATAGGGACAATAGAACAGCGCTTTCAGCTGAAAATATAACTTTAAACTCTTTCATATCTACCGATTTGATTTAAAAGAAATCTCAGTGTATTACAGATGGTTTAATAGATGTTTCCAATATAGAGAGTGGACTTGTGAGCTTTATTTATATGAAGGCTTTTGATTTGAACAGGTATCTGTTTCTTCTTCCCGAGGGAGTTCCCAGAGTGGGGAGGGGTAATTGTTTTTGCAGTCTGATCTTGTTGTGGTAAATATTATGTGGTTGTAGGCTGTGGGCAGGCAATTCTCACTGTGGGCTGCATTGCCTCTGTTTGGTGGAGTCTTTGCAGCTGTGGAAGTTGTCAGAGAGGAGCTGCCTTTTCCTGCACTTTAAATCTTTACTGTGTTTTAAATATTTCCTGCATTTTAAATCTTCTTCCTTTATTCAAGTTTACAAGCGAGAAATGTTGAGTTTCAGGCTCCTCTGAACTTGATTTTCTATACTGATCCCCATTTTCTGTTTGGAAAGGCATTCTCCTTCTGGCAAATACCTTATGCACTGTGAAATTATTTATAGAGTAGCTTTGCTCTTAAAATTAAGCAGAACTGAGTAAAAAGGAAAATGAGGAGTAAATCTTACACCTGAATGGAGAGCAGTTGAGAATTATCATTGAGTTGTTATGTAAGGTACTAATGAAGAGAATTGTATTGCCATTCAGGAGGCTGTTGGGGCAGAGGTTTGCAGAGTCGAGGGACGTTGTGGCTCTGTGGTTTGTGGTGCAGAGCTGGGTGTCCTGCTGGGTGGAGGTGGCTCCAGCACTGTGGACCTGGTCAGCATCTTCCTGGCCAACACCAACACCCATGGTCTGTGACCCTGCTTATCAACAGAGATGCCAAAGCTGTGACTGAAGCTTAGCAGGGGGAAAAAAAAGCCTGGAAGGTGCCAGTTGTACAGGACAAAGTGAAAAATAACAGTCTTAACTATGCTGGTTTTAGCTTTAAAAGATTGTTATTTAGCCAAAAATATTATTTTCTGAGAGTACATAAAGCAGCATGTTTAAAGGAACACCTTCATGATTGAGGTGTGAGCAAGAGAGACAGACTTGTTCTGAAAGCACATCAGAATGACGTTTAAGTGCAGGCTGGTGGCCTCTTTAACCAGTAAATAACGAGGCAGTGCTTCTAAAGTGAGGAAAAGAGGGATAAATTATTACAGGGGATCGTGTACAGCAGCCAGCAGTGTTGTAACTCCTGATCAAAGCAGAGCTGTGTTTGTCTGTCGCTGGGAGCTTGGCAGAGGGGCCGTGCTGCTCTCTGAGCAGCAAAATTCAGTGTCACATTTGAAGTGTGGGGTTTGTCTTCTTTGATTTCTCTACTGTCACATGAAAAGATAGTAAACACGGAGTCAGTAGTGGGTTCACAGATCTGAAAAACGCTTTGCTTACTCACTGTCATGTTTCATAATATTGTCTAACAGGATTTTTCCTCTAATGCTTCTGGTGCTCTTGATTTATTTGGGGAAGAGGAGCAGCTTTTCTGTTGTGCTCAGAGTAGCTGTTTGGTCAGTGCTTTGGTACTTGGATAAGACCCTATCCGCCTGCTGGCTTCATCCACTGTGGGGACACCTGCCACACTGTCCTGGTGCTGCTTTGCAGTCCCCAGGTACAGGCTGGGCCTCTTCCATCCCTAACAGGTGTTTGTGTGGTGCTGGACTGAGCATCCTCTAGCAATCAAAGCTGAGATGGAAGTTGAGAGGTCTCAGTTCCTGGCTAATGCTGCTTTAGTCTGTGCTGAAGGGACAGCCCCTTGATTTTGACCATATTAATGTATTTTTTTTTCTTCTTGAGAACTTGCGTGTTTTACATAGGTTTAATGAGGAAAGCTTCCTCCTCTACTCTGCCCTTGTGAGATCACATCTGGAGTTCTGCATCCGGGGCTCCCAGCACAAGGACATGGACCCATTAGAGTGGGTCCAGAGGAGTGGAGCACCTCTGCTAGAGCCAGGCTGAGAGAACTGGAGCCCAGAAGGCTCCAGGGAGACCTTACAGCCCCTTCCTGTGCCCAAAGGGTCCGAGAGAGCTGGAGAGTGACTTCGGGCAAGGGCTTGGAGTGACAGGACAAGGGGGAATGGCTTCACAGTGCCAGAGGACAGGTTTGGATTAGACATTAAGAAGAAATCCTCCCCTGTGAGGGTACTGAGACCCTGGCAACAGGTTTGCCCAGAGAAGCTGTGGCTGCCCAGTCCCTAGAAGTGTTCAAAGCCAGGCTGGACAAGGAACGAGTGGGAGGTGTCCCTGGGTTGAAACGAGATGGTCTTTAACCCAAACCAGCCTGTGATTCCATCCTGTGAAAAGAGAAATCAGCAGAGCTGTTGAGTTTATTGCGCTGCGGGGAAAAGGCCGTGCAGTACGGCACATTTTACTGAGAAACAGCTGCAGCACTTTGAGGGCTGGATGGGCCACGTGTGACCCTCCAGGTGACTGTTTTCCCCTCTCCCTGCCCACAGAGAAGCTGGCGGAGGCGCAGCGCCGGTTCACCACGCTCCGCACCGAGCTGCAATCCACCTTGGACGCGCAGAAGGAGGCCAGCGGGGCGTCCACGCTGCCGCGGCGCCGAAAGCCCGTCTTCCACCTGTCCCACGAGGAGCGTGTCCAGCACAGGAACATCAGAGACCTGAAACTGGCCTTCAGCGAGCTCTACCTCAGCCTCATCTTACTGCAGAACTACCAGGTACGGCCTGCGGGGAGCGGAGCTCCGGCACTGCCCCCGTCTCCGTGCCTCGCGCGTCCTCGAGTCGCCTCACGCGGGTTTTCCTCTATTGCTTCCTTCTCGCTTTAAAAGATGGGTTATCTAGCCAAAAATGCTGTTTGCTGAGAGTACAGAAAGCAGCCTGTTTAAAGGAGCACCTTCATAGTTGAGGTGTGAGGAAGAGACACGTCGAAACGACGCTTTAACAAAGAAAAGGCAGGTAGCAGTGTACAGCTGGTTGCTCTTCATTGAGCTGGAATTGCTAAGCTGACCTGCGGAAGGACTTTCCCTTCTTATTTTTCTGGGCTGCCTGACCCCAGCACCTTTGTCCAGGCAGGACCTCTTCCTTCTGTAGCGTGTTGTTCTATGCAGGGCAGGTTGGAGAAGAGGCTCTTTTATCTAATATTTGTCCTGAAATTTGAAATCCCAATGTATTGTTTCCTCTTGGTGTTACCATGGTAGTGGCTGTGACCTTGCTGTATCAAAATTTCTTGTGAAAACATCAATTTTAAAACAATATATATATATTTTGATTTCTGCAGGATACAGGCTCATTTGCCTTGAGGTATGAAAACAAATGAATCTTTGGCTGTACTTGGATTTTTGGCCTGGTAAATATTGCAGACGCTGATCTCGTTCCAAAAATCTTGAAATTAAAATCTGAAACTGTTAATACATTTTTGGCTGGGCTATCTCTTCTGGAGTTAAATGCTCTGAAATGTTTATAAGTGTTTTACTGTGAGGGATTTTAGCTTGTTAAATAAGAATTCTGGAATTTAAATTTACTATATCTGTACTTAGATCTTTGACAGATCTTTACTGCAGAATTTTACTAAGCAAAATTCACAGTCAGAATAAATTGGATACCACTGTGCTGTATGGGCAGAATTTATTCTCCCAGAAGTTTGGGTATTTGTACCTCTCCTACAGTGATGGTATCTTTGAGCATGTGTCTGGAAACTCTGAGTTTCTTAATAAATCTCTTTAACTATTAGTTGTAGTTCCTACTTCAAATTCCTGGGAAAGGTGGAGTATCTGTATCCTTTTAGGAAAGGGGTGAAGCAGTATCACCTGCTGTGATTTCTTCACTTACATTTATTTTCCTTTTTAACAGAAGACAGCTATACTTTTAATTACAAAAAATCAATTCTGAGGCTTGATGAAGTATTTAAATAGGGGCTGGCTTCTCATTCCTTTGGGAAATCTTTTCCTCAGTGAAGAAAGGCAGGTTGCACACTGATCTTTTTGCTACCGTGAGTCCAGACCCACTTTAAGTCTACTAAGTATTGATCTAAACCCCATCTGGTTTTGATAGCTTTCACACTTTGCAGAGCTGCTTTCTACAGCATAACTCCAGAGAGAGAATGAGAAAAAAAATCCTTCAAATTGATATTGAAGTTGAGGACAAGAAATACAAACAGAAAAACAGACATAAAACTAAATCCCAGAGTACTACAGTTGTTAATCACTCTTGAGCTTAGAAGATAACAATGAGGATTATTCAAGCTCTCACAGTTTTGGAGAGAAGAAAAAACAATAGCCTGGTGGGAGGATGATGTACCTGAGCCCTTCATGTAGGACATAAAGTGAAATCAACAGCAGCATTGTAAATATCAAACTGGCTTTGATGAAATGCTGATGCCTCGAGTTGGGTTACTAAGGAAGGAAAATCCACCTGAAGCAAATTCCTGAGTCTCTTAGGACTGAACAAATGCATTCATTCCTGAGGTACACAAACCAAATGTCAAATGAAACTATAAGCAGTCTCCAGGGCAGCTCTTACATGTTTAACTTATCAATGATTAAACTTCTGATAAAGCTAATTTATTGTTACCAGCAGTGTGTTATTCTGGAGCTTGTATGTATGTAAAAAAAAAATCTATTTATTAGAAATGCTGTGTTTTAGGACAAACAAATGCTGAGAAATAAGCCTATGATATTTACTTATTTATTCTGTATAAAGTTTCGTGCATTTATTAGGGTGAATAATAGAGGCTGAACCAGTTTTATTAAATTACCTTACTGGTGCATTTCCTAATAGATGCAAGCAAAGATTTTTGAGTCCACTGTTTGTTTCTACTTGGTGTTGCATTATATTGTTGCCTAAGTTGCACTGTTTGTTGTTTGTGGAGGTTTTATGTTTTCGGTGGGGGTTTTGTTGTGGTGTTTATTTGTTTGCTTTTTTCACAAAACGCAGCAGAAATGAAGGTCAGGCTTGGAGAAGGCCCCTTGCCAAAGACAAGCAGCCAGAATAGCAAAATACCAGACTGCATAAATGATGTTTGTTCTGTTCCACAGTCCCATCCCTGTGTATTCCTTGTCAGAAACATCACTGTGACCAGCAGTGCTTTTATCATGCACTTTGAGGCTGCAGAATTTTTGCAGCCAGAGGATGAAATGCCACTGGAGAGTTTTAGGGTGTCTGGTATAAACATATCCCAACCAGCCAGGGCACCCCAGATTTAGGCTGGGTTTGTACCCGTGGCAGATGAAGGGATGTTATTTCAGGCCACAGAAAGATCCCTGACCAAAATCATCTTTTTTTTGTAGTTTTTCATGTGAAATTTCTGCTCTCCTTGGGTTGGAAAGCTGGCTTTTCCAATAGAAAGTAATTAAAGTCTCTTGTCTGCAATAAGGCAGGTCATTAATTCTTTGGCTTCCTGCTCCTGTCTCTCCAGCCTCATTTCCCACCTAGATGGGAGGGCCTGGCATTAAATCACTCTAAGCATAATTACATTGGAAATAGTTCCAGTGAGTAGTTGGTGCCTCTCCCCAGGGCATTGGATTTTGCTGTTTTCTCTGGGTTTTTTTCCAAGCTGCTCTCTGAGCATTTTTCAGAAGTGGGTCTTGCCATGGTCTCTCTGTATTTCTGCTGTTGCTTGAATGAAACGTTGAGTTTTTCAAGCTGCACTTCCTGCGCAGTGCAATGCAGGATTGCAAATACATCATGCCAATGCAGGATTGCAAATACATCATGCCACTGCAACTGCTGCTGTGTGAGGAGCTTTGCCTGTCTTAGGTACCATGCAAGGCTGTTGAATCAGGGGTCAGCTATAACCTGGAAATCAGCACCTGATTCTTGTTTTAAGCATTGTGTGCTTGTCTCCACAGACTAGAGAGTTACATCTCCACGTCTGCAAGCCTAAGCTGGTTTTGCAGTCATTGTGCAACATACTCTGTGAAAAAACATGCTGCTGTGGGGATGCACTTGTCTGGATTTAATCTGCAGCACTGACAACTTTCATACGAAGATTTCCCTTCTGCAATGAATTTAACTGGAGAACTTGCTTTGAAACCAGTGTAAAGTTTGAAGTCAGTAGCTCACATTTTTTAGGAGGGAAAACTCCTTAAGGATTATTTGTCTTCGAGGTAGCATCAGGTCACTTCTTGCATAAATGGGGAAGGTGGAAGTGATCTGGCTTTTCAGGAAATACAAAGGCTTATGCCCTTGAGTCCCACATTTTTTATTTTACTTGCTAGGTTTACATATTCCTTATAAGAAAGTAAGAACTCAGAAACTTCCTGCCAAAAAACCGCAATAATTTTGATTCTTATTCGCCATTCCTTTCTCGCTAGCACTGGAGAGAGAACCATTTCTATTTTTTGACAGGTGGCTGGGGTTTAAAAGCCAGTATGTTTTTTCCCTTGTCTGCAGAACCTGAACTTCACTGGCTTCCGCAAGATCCTGAAGAAGCATGACAAGAACCTGGAGACAACGCGAGGGGCAGAGTGGAGGGTGGCCGAGGTGGAGGTGGCTCCCTTCTACACCTGCAAGAAGATCAACCAGCTAATCTCTGAAACAGAGGTGAGGAGGCTGGCCTGGGCACTGCTTCTCTTCTAGCTAGCAAAAAAAATGGGATTTTGGTCGCTGCTGGTTTCTGGAAGTGTTCAAGCACAGATTGGGTGGAGCTCTGAGCAAACCTGTTCTAGGGGAAAGTGCCTCTGCTCATGGCAAGGGTTTTGAACGAGATCTTTAGGCCCCTTCCAACCCCAGACTATTCTGTGACATTGTAATCTCCATAGTGTTTTCCCTCTCTATAGCTTGTATTTACCACCAAGATGGCAAATAATTGATTTTGAAAACTTGAGGCAGCCTTAACTTCTGCCATGCAGGAACTTGGTGCAGCACGGGGAGCTTTCCATGTCTTTGTATTAAAAGAGTACTGGGCCAGGGCTCACCTGTAAGATGGAAACCAACCTTTAGTTTGGTTTTACCACGTACTCACCACTCAGATGACCTTCAGTGGTGTGTGTATCTGTCTCCTCAGGAAGTGGTGACCAACGAGTTGGAAGATGGAGACAGACAGAAGGCAATGAAACGTTTGCGTGTTCCACCCTTAGGAGCAGCTCAGGTGAGACTTGAGGGTTGTGGAGCAAAGCTGCTGCTCCTCCAACTTGTCAAGGTGCCAAATCAGATTCAACATCTGAAGGAAACAGTGGAAATAATTGATGGGAGCATGCATGGGCCAGCGCCAGATAATCTGCTTTAGTTCCGGATGGTTTGAAAATGGGTTACTACTCCTAATGCTTGCAGACAAGGTAATGAAGGGAGGAGATAAATGGTAAAAGGAAATTTGTGCCAATAAAAGCATATGCTTAGTGTTTGCGTGGTCTGGAGTATTTTTCAGGGGGCACTGAGATGCTGAACCTCTGTTTCAGCATGGCAAGAATATTACACAGCATTTTCAGTTTCCAAAAACCCTCAGTTCAAGAGCAAGAGTGCAACCAGGGATCAGGAGCTTGTGTTTCTGATTTTAAGTTTGCTCTGCAAACTAATCTGACCGTACTGATAACCTGTTTGCCTCACCTTGATTCTGCCATGGCTTTGTTCACAGCCTGTACCAGCCTGGACTACATTCAGGGTTGGATTGTTCTGCGGGTTGTTCATTGCACTCAACGTCACTGTCATACTTTCAGGTAGGTGTCCTGCCATGCCTTGGTTTGCCTCCTCACTTAGGGAGGGCCTGGACCTGGATATTCTGGGTTAAATCAGAGCCACATCACATTGATGTGAACTACTAGTTCTGCTCAGCAGTAGGTTGTGATTTTTCTTATGTTGTAGATGTGAATTTTGAACACACACACACAAAAAAATCTTTTTCTTCTGGTTTCCTCCTTATTTTTAGAGGGATGTTTTGAGGGTGCAACATCTACGTGTAAAAACAGATTTTTGTTATCATTCTGGGAACACACAACCCGTGCCCACCTTGAGACAGGTGCTTGTAGAACTTGAGCTTTGCATCGTATTGGCTCCCTAAAGAAATGTCCACCAGACACAGAGCCTTGTGACCAGATGCCACTTGGGATGAAAGTCAGGAATTCGTGTGGAAATTCCTAGTATTTCAATGGCTGGAATCTGCTAATAGAATTAATTGACTTTTTCTTATTGGGAGATGTTGGCAAGATCGTTTAAAAGCTACAATTAATGGTGCATCTCTCAGGCCCTGGCTTTATTCTGCTTTGTGCCTTCTGACTTTGCCCCCTGATTAGAGTAAGAGCCACGTTAGTGCTGCAGATCCAGACACAGAGCTTAATCACAAGCAGCTTTACTAATTGTGTGTGTGATTTCTGGAGTGTTGTAACTTGCTTAAGCAGTACAAAGGAAAAGGCTTAACAAATCAACTTACGAGCTCTTGCATTAGGGAAAGCCCATGTCTGTGTTTTTATGACTTAAAAGAACTTTTAATCGGATGTTTCTGTAATTGGATCCAGCCATCTCTTGGGATAAAATGCCTCTGTTTGAGGAGCTGTTTGCAGTTCTTGCCGTGGTAGAGGCACGAAGTTGACCCATCTGCATGAAGGGGCTGTTTAATGTGGAGAAACTGTTCTTTATTCATCATTTCTGTTACTTAAACGTTTGATCTCTGTGTGAGATGCAAATATGATTGAAGCCAGTCGTGTTTGCTTTCCCTCTCGGTGCTAAGAATGAAAAAGTGAGAAGGAATTCATAAAAATGATTATATCTCTAAAGCAGGTGTTACTAACCCGGAGTGGGTAATAGGTGTATTGTATCAGCAGGCATGATCTGATAGCTGAACACTGCTGCAGATACTGGGCAAAACCCTGGATTCCAAGTGCAAAGTGGGTGTTTATAATTGGCTCGTACTTTGCTAACCTCTCATCTGCTGTTGCCAAATTGTTTCTGTGATTTGATCAGCTAAGATAGGATTTTAGTGTTCTGTGTGGAGAATTTGTGAAACAGCATCAGAACACAGCTTCTGTCAGTAACCCAGTGCTGTACTGCCTGATCTGGAAACCACAGCAGCAGCATTTTACCCAGGTGGGTTCATCATCACCTGGGCTCTGTTAAAGGCTGCAAAGCTACAAGTGGATCCCAGCAGGGTGTCACCCTAAAGAGGACAAATTCTGAGGCTTCACTAGTTCTCTCTGGGCTTCCTTAGGTGCCAAGCTAGTGTGTAAGTGAGGTTGGAATTTCACAGAAGTGTGCATTTGCTTTATTAACCAGAAACCTGCAAGGTTTCATGCAGCATCTCAAGCCCTTACTGTGGTCCTGCTCTTGTTTGAGAGTTAATCTAGCATTAGACTTGTCACCAGGGATAATTTCACTTCTCAGTCAGTACTTTTGGAGCAACTCTTCCTTGTTTGGAGTTTTGACCAGGTGACCCATTGTTGTTCCTTCCAACCTTACCCATTTTGTAATTTCCCTTGGTTTTCAGGTAAAAATTTGAAAATCTTTTTATACAGTTCCACATTTGAGACTCATTTCTTTCAGCCTTTTTAGGGGATGTGTCATTTCTGTCCAAAAGTTGACTCTGTTTTGCCTGAAGCCAAGAGCCCTAAGTTTTAAATTTAAAGCAGCAGTTCTGGAGTTATTTTTTGCACAGCTTTTTCTCCATAAGTTATGTAGTATAAAGTGTAGATGCTGAACACATGAAATCCCCTATGGATTTGCTTTCTCTGAGTAAAAGTTTTAAAAGCTCGGGGCTGTAATTTAGGCAGGTCTGTGGGAATAAATTCTCAGCCTCAGTTCTGTAAAGTGCATGTTCTTTCTTTTACCCCTCTTAGAAAGCATGCAGGTGAGAAACATTCAATGAAACCAAAACTGAGGATTGAATAACTGTATTTTATTCATGCTTTTTTGTCAAACCTGTGCCTAGTGACCAGGGGAGACAGTCCTTTGCAAAGAGGTTTATGCTGGAGAAAGCTGCTGCTGTATAAGGCTGTTAGTTGTTTGAAATGAGGCACATTTGTTTCCAAACCCCTGAAAACTGAACAAAGGAAGCAACAGGCTTTTCACCCTGCTGCCCTGTGCTGGGATTTCTGTTTGGGTGGGGCTGGGTGTTGTAATGCTGCCCATGAATATGTATTGCATTACCATTGTACTGAGTTGGGTGATTAGGCGGGTTTAGCATTGTTTTAAATGCTGTAAATGGTTCCTCTTGGTTTTGTGGGGAGCTGAAGTGTTTGTGTATCTGTCTGTTGGGATTTCATCTCTATTAAACCGGAATATTTAAGTGCCTCTGGTCAGATTTATGCTGGTGCTGTTCCCTTGTGCCTGTAGTGTGAGGCAGGGACGCTGCTAATGATTCGATTACAGCAGCTGGAAAGGGAATTTTCCCCAGAATGCTCCTAAATCCTCTGGCAGGACAGACAAAACGTCCTCCACTTGCTGGAATATGCAGTTGTGTACACGTGTATCCTGTTTTCTTAGGGTACAGCCAAACATCTGAGAACCAGGATAAAGCCTTGCTTTGTGACACGACCTCTGTTACCCCTAAAAGCCTTCCTTTTTTTATATATATATTTTTTCGTCTTTGCCAGGTGTGGCTTTTATAGATGGACCAAATGTGTGGCCACTGGTGAGAATCTATCGAGGTGGCTTTCTCCTGATAGAATTCCTCTTTCTCCTGGGTATCAACACGTATGGCTGGAGACAGGCTGGAGTCAACCACGTCCTCATCTTCGAACTCAATCCTCGCAGCAACTTGTCCCATCAACATCTCTTTGAGGTGAACAGGAGGGATTTTAGAGTGGCTGAGCCATGCTGAGGATCAGCAGGATAAATCCTGCGCTGTTTCCTGGCAAGGGCTCCTAATACAATTAGAAGAGGAAGTTGCTGAAGTCTGATTAGATTACAGGATTGAGCACTGCTCTCCCTTTTCTTTAATGAGAACACATTGCAGGTTTCGGGGCTGTGTTTTCATTAGGTGTCTGTGTGTTTTGGTTTGTTTTCCTGCAGATTGCTGGTTTCCTGGGCGTTTTGTGGTGCCTGAGCCTGCTGGCATGTATATATGGTAAATTCACCTACATCCCCATGCAGGTGAACCCACTCATCTTGTATGGCTTCATGTTGCTTTTTCTCATCAACCCTACCAAAACCTTATACTACAAGTCCCGTTTTGGCTGCTCAAACTATTGGTAAGTGTCAAAGCTGGTTGAAATATTTTTATTTTTTTTTAAATGCTGTGGCTGAGCAGTAGCTGTGAAGTGTATACAGGTGTCAGTAACCCTCAGGAAAGAGGGATGCTGGGGGATGCTTGGACCACTGTCATTTATAGAGCAGACCTGATCAGGTGTTGGCAGCAGATAGTTTTTGAGGAAGCATATTCTGCTTCCTGTACCAATTGACTTGTTAACCTTCCTAAAGCCAGCTTCTTACAAACTTTTGCATGGATGTCTTTGCTTGTTTATTCCTTAACCTACTGAAACAGAATTGATTGAAGGTCCAGTGCTTTAAGGCAAGGCTGCATGGATGCTCCTTAGCCCAAACTGGGATAGTGCCAACGTTGAGAGGGTTCATGTATGGAGATAGAACCTTTGGAAAAGTTTCTGTCTATGAAATTATGTTCATGGGTGGGGTTTTTTCTGTTTGTGCTCTTAAACAAACGCTTTGTTTGAGACCGAGCTCTTTATTTTCCTGTTAAGATAAGTCTGGTAAATTCAATATAAATATGTGTGCTGCTTCAGTGTCCCAGTTACAGGTAGGAGCTCTGAAAGAACAGTTTTTAGACTTGCTGGGTGACTCATGAGTTTCTTCCCAGCTGGCTGTTTCATACGCTCTTCCCCACCCTGTGCACCCTTTTAAATTGGCTTTAATCAAGCTGGTTCCCCTGATACCTTATTCTTGCTGGCACTGCTCTGAGAGCTTTGGGCAGAAGAGGGTTTGGCTGGCTGGTTTTCTTCACAGAATCATTTTAATGCCAGCTAAAACAATTAACTTTATCTGGAACACGGCAAAGATGAGACACAGCATCCTGCTTTGAGGATGTGCGTGCAGGTGTACACGCAGTGAATTAACCTCTGTGTGCTCACCTCTGTTATTTGATTTGCTGCCTTGCTGCTATCCCAGCTTCTTCCTCTGTGCCTTCCAGCACTCAGCCATCCCTCACAGAGGTACCTTTAGTCCCAAACCTCATTAGTCTGCCTGCTGTCCCCTGGTGCGAGGGGAAGCACTGGATGTGCTTTAACCACGTGAGCAACATCTCTGCTAATTTACCTTAATATCTTGCCAGGGTGAGATTCTCAGTCTCCACAGAGCTGTTAGGCTCTCAGCAGCTCCTGCCCTGTCCCAGTGATCTCCAGACTATGCTGCAGTCTGAGATAGAGTTGTAGAATCATGGAATGGCCCTTAAAGATCATTGAGTTCCAACCCCTCTGCCATACAGCCAGGGACATTTTCCACCATCCCAGGTTGCTCCGAGCCCCATCCAACCTGGCCTTACACACTTCTAGGGATTGGGCAGCCACAGCTTCTCTGGGCAACCTGTGCCAGGGCCTCACCATCCTCACAGGGAAGAATTTCTTCCCAATATCTAATCTAAACCTATGCTGTATCAGTTTTAAGCTGTTCCCCCTTGCACTATCACTAAATGCCCTTGTAAACAGTCTCTCTCCATCAAACCTGAACCATGGAATATCTCAAACTGGAAAAGATCCATAAGGTTCATTGAGTACCTTGAGTGTGTAGAGACCATCCCAAGGTCTCCTAGGGGAAAAAAGCTTCATCAAAATGCAAGATCACCTTAATGGTGGGAAATGACATGGTACTTGTGTGCCTTATGTGGAAGGAGGAAGGGGAAAGAAGAGGCCAGACCTCATAAAGAGCAGCTTTTATTGTGTGTACTTGATCAGTTGAGTGTTTTATTTCTCCATGCAGCTGCCAGCAGCTCTCTGGGTGAAAGGAGGTTTAAGTACTGCAAGTCTTAGAACTGTGCTGCTCACACAAAATTTTGTTTGGTGAGCATTTTTCTTCACATGTTCATATGTTTCATTCCCAGCCAAAACAAAATCTGACATATCGGGTGTAAGAGAGCATTACTGGCACTTTCAATTCTTCTGGAACCAAATCAGGGACATGCTTGAGTGTGTTGCAGCATTTCCTCCTGGATCTAGGAGGCTTCTTGCCTCCACCTGTGATCAGCATCAACTGCTTGGTGAGGGTGGGCTCTTTTGTGCTAATCCCTGAGGGATGGTGACTGACATCAGAATTGATCTTCCTCCGAGTGAAAAAAGCTATTTAGCCTGTAGTAAAATCTAATTCCCCTGCCAGGTTCCTCTTTCTTGCCTGTGTGCTTAGGTGAGCATTCTTTGTGCCTTTGCTGCCAGATGAGAAGCCCCTGAGTGTCCTTGTGTGGGCTGGGGAGAGGAGGAATTGGATCTGAGCGTAGGGAATGGCCCTGTGCCCACACTCTCTGCAGGAGCTGAATGGCCACACCAGTGCAGGGAGCCTGTCTGTGAGAGGTGAAAAGCTAGGAAGTGTTCAGCTCAGCTCAGATATCTGGCATCTCAGCATGAATTAAATGTGCAGGCATCAGCACCAGGAAGTCTGTGCTCAGGCTGTGCAATTGTTGATAGAGAATTGCTACTGGTTATTGAACCTGAGGTGCAGCTTCAAGGCTTCTGGTGTTTTATGGCTTTGTCCTTATCTGGAGGATGTTACAGACACTTCTCAGCTGGGAACAGGGGCTGCAGCTCCAGCTGTGCCTGGGCAGCAGGCAGGAGCCACAGTGCCTGGCACACGGCATTGGGACGGTTCAGATGGCAGCTCAGGTTCTGCAGGAGGGTTGACTCAGATGCCAGTGCCAGACATGTCATGGATCTATCTGTTGACTCCTCCTCAGCTGTAACCTGTAGGTGGAAAACTTCTACTCTCTTTAAAATTTTATGCTGTCACCTGGCAGTGCTGAAGTACCTCTCCCTAAACGAAATAGCAAGAATGTTATTGTTTCTTCTTCTTTTTTTTTTTTTTTTTTTTTTTTTAAAGGGAAAACAGTCTGTAAAGCTATTTTCACATTTCATTTGCTTAGCTAGTCTTTTTTCATGGGCAAAACAATGGTTTACGATGAAACAGATAAAGATAGGATCAGGGAGTGTTGGGAAAAGGGAGGAAAGAGCTTTTGCAAAGGAAGGCTTAGTGTGGTCTTTGACCTCTGCAGAAGCTGTTCTGTAGCTGGGCACCTTTGAAGACAGTCCTCCCTAAAGGTTGGCCTTCTTTAACCCTTGGGAATAGGTGACATCCAACATGAGCACAGAGCTTTCTGGGTCAAGTTCCCTATCTGCTTCATGCCACTAACTCTTAATCCCCTATTTAGCTTTGAAATTTTAGGAGCAGAGCCTTAAATCTGCATTACAGGCTGATGGGAATGTGTCAGTCCTTTCCTGGCTTTCTGGAGTTGTGCACCCTTCAGGTTAATAAGGAGAGCAGTATAAAAGATCAATGTTAGCCTGTGCTTTCATTAATTTAAAGGTTCATAAATCCTGGAATGACCGGATGGCGCTGGTGCCATCCCTGTGAGGAATTTGCCAT
The DNA here is from genome assembly GCF_009819655.1 of Sylvia atricapilla. Classification (NCBI taxonomy): domain Eukaryota; kingdom Metazoa; phylum Chordata; class Aves; order Passeriformes; family Sylviidae; genus Sylvia; species Sylvia atricapilla. Next base: position 9,382,852 of record NC_089148.1, read on the forward strand.
TAGTAACTATAACTAACCGGGTAGGGAGAGGGGTAATCAAAGGTAATGGAGCAGAAAACTGTCTGCTTTGGAAGGAGCAAAACTGCTGCTCAGGCTTAGAGGGAGGGTGGACTGGGATTGAGGGGGAGTCCAACTGACAGTCAATAGGATTTCCTCTGCCCTTTCTTTAACCATTTCCCTGCTGGAGGCATTGGCAAACCCAGTAACGATCCTCACTGTCACAACTTCTAACACCCAAGAAACAACTCATGAGTTAAGTAAAGCAAGGCATGACCAGACTAATGGCTGTGCTGAGGGTCTAAATCCAGCTGACATTTAAGTGTGAGGGGGAAGGTAAGTGAGGAAGATGTCAATAGGCACGATGTAAGTGCCTGAAAGAAAGTGCTGATCAAAGTGAGAGAAATGGAGCTATGTAGAGCTCTTAAATGGAGACTGGGAGTTTCTGGAAAGGAGCTTGGTTGGAGGAGGCTTGGCTGCTCTGCCAGTAAAAAACAAAAGGCTGGGGGGGGCATGGGAATAGGTGCATACAGGAGGAGGAAAGCAGGAATGTCTGTACTGAAAGTGAGGAAACAGTTATCCTTTTTTGTCAGCAGGAGCAAAAGGCCAGCAATAAATCTTCAAGCGTTTCTGTTATTTCCATATTTGTTCAGTTCTGTGATGCGCTGCCACTGCCTATGGATGCCTTTGACACAGCCATGAATTATTCCTGCTTTGTTTTTTTCCTGACAGTTTCGAGTATTCACTGCTCCCTTCCACAAGGTGGGCTTCGCTGATTTCTGGCTGGCTGATCAGCTCAACAGCCTGGTCGTGATACTTATGGATTTGGAGTACATGATCTGCTTCTACAGCTTTGAGGTTCAGTGGGAGGACAATGCTGGACTTCTGGCAGATACAGGTAGAGTAATGAGCCCTGGGAATGTGGTCAGAATGACCTGAGAAACACTGAGCCAGGCAACTTCCTAATTGTCTGTTTTAAAGACAGTTATTAATAGTATAGGAAACTAAAATAATTGGCATTTCTTGTAAGCATGGCATTAGAGAGATTCTGCCCTTTCTTACTTCCATCCAGAGAAATGGAATTTCACATCAGTGCTCATTTCCTAATCCAGTCATTTGGCCTGATGTGTATATCCATCAAAGAATTTAGACACCGTGCTCCTGATTGGAAAGGGAAAACAATTTTCCTGGCATTGTTTTATTTCATAGTAATTTAACCGTGTATTTGCCTTTAGCCTCTTCCTGTTGCTCATCATGAGAATCCTGAGCTTGTTAAGCACAGCTGTCTGTGCTGTAGCCTGGTTCTTACGGGCTCCATCGCAGTACCCTGAAGCAACAGAGGATGGAGAAGCTCCTTAGTGCCACCTCTTCTTCCATTTGAGTTGATGCTGCTCTGCCAGGGTTGTCCATGCTCTGTCTTCTCTTCTTTTCTAGCCAGAAGGAGCACAGAGCTGGAATGTGAATTTTGTCTCTGGCCTTCCCTGTGGCAAAACAGTACCTGTCTCCTCATGGATGGGGCTGCTAACTTTCCATTTTAAGCAGTGACTGCTGGCAAATCGTATTGTCTGATGGTTTTGACACTTGCTGAGAGAATTTGCTGTATGCTTCAATAAGCATCAGTGTTCACTTTGTTCTTCCAATCTGTCTGATCTTTCCCTTCATTTTAAAAGACGGCATTGCGAGCAGCTAAATATTTACTTATTAAAAATAAAATTAAAATACATAAAGCGACTGTGTGCATAACAATTTGTCCTCTTCCAATCTGAGCAGTGGAATGATAGCACGGTGTTTTGGGATAAATATCAGCTAATAATGTGTCTCCCTTAGTGTGAATAAGAAAAAAATGAACGTTAGGCAGCAGGGTGTTTGGTTTAGATGTGCTGAGTGAGACAGCAGAAGAATATGGAGTTCCTGGGGAGTTCCAGGAGAACCTGAGGGTTTCCTGGTCATTGCCTTAATAAAAAGAAGGCTTTCAGACATGGAAGAGGGGACACAAGGGCATTGTGGTGTGGTTGCTTCTCATCCCAGTTTTTGAAGCCAGACTATGCCTTGGCTTTGCTTCTTAAAAATCAAAGTGAAAAACGCCAAACCCAGTCTCATACTGAAATATGTTTTCTCCTGTTACAATGCACAAGGAAAACAGGTCAAGGACATTTTGGGCAAAGTAGCCTTTTAGAGCTGTCCTGCAGAGTTTCTAAGTGCTCTCCCATTTATGCACAAAAATCCAGTGTCGAAGGCTTTTTGTAATTCCATCCTTAATTTGATTATTCACTGCACCACCAACAGCACTGAGCGGATTTAAAAATAGATGATTTCTAATCATGCCTGTTAGTTATACTGGCAGGGGTGAGGGAGTTAGGTGGTGATGTGTCTGGACGTGTAACTGTGTTGTGCCACCCAAACACCTCCAAGATGGAATATTGAGCTTCAGGATACTTTGGCCTCCTTGCTGTTGGTGTGCCTCAGTACCGGCTGTCGATGGGGAATTGCTGCCATAAAGCAATACTGCAGGCAAGAAGACAACAGCAGTTCTTAAACTTACTAACTCTTTGCCTTAACAGCTTCAACTCTCGTTTTTTCTTGCAGATAATCAGATTTGTAACAGCTACTCCTACGGAGTGAGAGCGGTTGTCCAGTGCATCCCTGCTTGGTTGCGATTCATCCAGTGCCTGCGCCGTTACCGCGATAACAAACGGGCCTTTCATCTGGTTAACGCTGGAAAATATTCCACCACCTTCTTCGTGGTGACATTTGCAGCCCTCTACAGCACTCACAAAGGTACTGGTGATTTTGGGGGAATCCTTTGCAGCTCCTGGGTTTGCTTTTTTTGCATGAGAGAAGCTCAGAATGTGGCATCCCGTTGAAGTGTGAGCTTCTTGTGTTTTGGTACCTGTGAAGCATCTCTGGGGAAAGGCAGGGACCTGCCCAGCTTGTAAAGAGTGTTTTAAGATCTTACTTTAGGTGTTTTTCACATCCCTGGTCTGCTTAGAATTGCACTTAGGGAGCGGGGGAGGGAAATTTTAGGTTTCTCTTTTGAAAGCTGAAATACCTGTCAGGTTTTGCTGTGAAGGGAGGTGAATGGGAGGGAGATATATGGGGAAAGAGATAGCACAGCAAATACTTCTCCCTTAACATTCATGAATATTTAACCTGGATCATCTAAATAATCGATTCATCATTCCTAAATGTGAAGGCATGTGCACAGTGCCAGGAAAAAATGCTCTCTCTGATTTTCCTCTGTGATTCTATCCATATTTTCTCTACAGCTGGTAAGGAGTTGTTTCCAATCCATTTAACTGCAGATTGAGCTCTGATCCCTGAAGTTCCTCATCTCCCTGGAAACGACAATTACTCGATTCTACTCTTTTTCTGAAGGAAAAAGCTTTTAGTTTCTGCACTTCAGGCAGTCGCCCTGCCTTTCATTGTTCTGAAGCCCTAAAAGCTGTATTCTCTCATTTGAGAATATCTCCCTCCTATATATCCAGAAATTAGCAACCACACACAGTCGTGAGCAATTACTTAACATGGAATATTCCTGTGGTGAGGCAGGGAGAAGTGTTGAAGGCATGATTCTAGTTAACATGCTGGGTTTTTGGGAGGGGTGGCAGGGCTGTTAGAAACCTTCCCTTGGCCAAGAAATGTCTGTTCTGACGTAGCTGGGCCCGGAGTCACACTGATGATGTTTGTCAGGCCTTGCATTTTAATGGCAGGGAGGGGCAGTAAGTGGCCCAGGCTGGCTGAAGGCTGGGAGTTGGGCTCTGTATCCACAGAGGGCTGGTGTGGGAGCATCCCCTGTGCATCTCCTCCCCGCTGCCATGTCCCTGGAGCTCGTTCCTGTGTGAGCTTGTTTGCTCAGTGACATTCTGCAGCCCTGCAGTCCAGTTAGTCACCACTGCCAGAGCCTGGGACGAGGCACGGATGGATTGCCTGGCTCCAGAGTCACTGCTTGCATCTTCTGTAGCCAGAGCTGCTCCGGGGAGGCTGAGTAATGCTGCCTTCCTCGGGGGGACACATTGCCAGAGCCTTCAGCTGGGCTAGGGTTGGAAGCAAGAGGAAAACCAGCCTCTGTCAAAATGTCCTGTTGAAGAGTTTGACCTCTTTCCACTGCCCTTGAAGTTTTTCACCCACACCAGCATCGCTACCCCGGTTCTGGTCACTGCCACACATAACTGGTGTCCCCTTTCCCAGTCTGGCAGGGAGTGGGCTGTAATGAGGTGTTTATGAGCCTTGTTCCAGTTGCTGTGAGGCTTCCTGACTCCCAGCTTTCCTCTGCCCAGTTTTGTCAATGGCACGTAGTTGTTGGTGTACAGAAAAAAATTAATTTGGAAGCTTTGTGACCTTTGAAATTACACATTATCACAGATTTGTAAATGTCACCATGCTGGGCTTTTCAGAGGGCTGCCTCAAGCCCTGGACATATCCCCTCAGGCCTGGAGGCCTGTTCCTATCCTGCCATAAAGGCACTTTCTAGTGTGCTGTACCTGTTAAGAAGCCAATTTTATCAAAATGCTTTACATAGATTACTAGTTTGTTTGGAACTTGGAATCAGATGGTCTGTCATCAAGTTGTTATGATGCTGCTGGTGAAAACAGACGTGCTGCTCGCCCACACCTTCTCTGTGTCTGCCCAAGCACAGCAAACACCCCTCTCTTACCTCCTAAACATCTGTTGGGGGGAGGAGCTATGTGATCTAAAAGAAAGGGCTGCCCAAAACAGGTGTCAAATTGGTGAAGATCCTTGCTCCTCAGACCTGCTCTAAATTTCAGTAACAAACCTATTAATTGCTGTGGTATCAAGAGTTTTATTTAAACAGTCTTCCGTGCCTGCGCTTGCAAGCCTATGGCTTACACCTCTGGAATGACAGCTTTTGGCTGCCAGGAGAACAGGGTAATCCCTGGCTTTTCCTTGGGAGGTCAGGTAATGGACACCAGTGCCTGTTCTCCACTTGTGAGGCCTGGGGACATCAGAGCCCTCTGAGAAGTCTCATCTTCCTCCCTTCATTTGAACACTGGGTAATTTGTAGCTGCTCTGTGGGTTTTAGCTTCTGCCTGCCAGCAGTGTGGACCGTGGTTGGGAGGGTTTGCTGGTGTGGAAAGCAGCTAATTCATACACAGTGCACTGACAGCACTCTGTGTTTTCCCCTGCTTGCTGCTGGAAAACAACTCAAATGAAACAAATGTACAAATGCCACCTTATTATGTTTAAGTGATGTTTCTGTTCTAGTCTTGCATGGTATTCCCTACTCCAAACCTCCTCTAGTGAAGGATCCCCCGCCTTGTAGCACCATGTACTGTGGGCTTTTGACAAGTATCTGTTTCCCCAAAATATCCCTGTTTAATAATTCATATTGTTCAGGCAGTGCAGAATTCTGATTCTTTTTTTCCCTTGGAGAAGCCATTTCTTTGCTTTCGTTGCCTTGGTTTTTCATGCAGGGTGCAATTTTCTCTGCCAGTTGCAGTTTGGATGTCAGACTGCTAAGATAGCGAAGTGAATTCTGTTTGGTTTTTGCTCCGAAACTTGCAATGCTGTTGGTCTGGGACCAGACCAGCTTTACAGGGGTAACTCCAGGCTGTCATTTTGATATTCAGGTATCACTGGTATTAGTAAGGCAAACAAGAGAGGAGCTACCCTAGAACATAATACTGGAGCAAGCAGTGGCGGCATAGACAAGTGCAGACTCCAGCACAGCTCACAAGCACAGCCACGTTTCAGGGACGACAGCAACAACACGAGGACAACTGTTGCTGACTTCCCAGAGGAGGAATTCTCAGTATTTCTGTCTGTCCCAAAGGAATGGGAAGCAAAGGCCATGTTCTGTAAATAAAGTGCTGTGGGGTGTGTTTGCTCAGGCAAATGAGGCATGGCTGTAACTCGAAGCTACCTGGCAACCGGGGTGCCACTGGTGCCTGCCCCCTCTGTCCCTTCTTTCCCATCCTTGCTTTGCACTAAGGAGCTCAGTGCTGGCATTGAGTTCCCTGCCAGTGCTGAGTAGCTTTCTCCAGAGCCAGCCAACAGAGTATTACATTGCCTTATTTAATCCCTAGGGAAACCTACGTGCTGCTGGGGAAGCAGATGATTAAGGCTCAGCCTGCGGCGGAATATTCACCCTGAGCGCGGCGTTGTTTTGACCTGCAACTGCTTTCTGCTGTGTTTTCACTCTGCCAAAAGCAGATGTGCTTCGTTTGACAAGTGCACCAGCAAAGCAGCTCCCACTTCAGCCCAGCTTATCACAGCATTTGTAGAATCAGTGGTTTGGCTTGGAAGGGATCTTAAAGATCATGGGGTTCCAGCTCCCTGCTGTGGGTAGGGATATTTTACACTGTCCCACGTTGCTCCAAGCCCCAGTGTCCAACCTGGCCTTGAACATTTCCAAGGATGTGTTTCACAGCTTCTCTGGACAGCCTGTTCCAGGGCCTCACTACCCTCAGAGGGAAAAATTTCTTCATAAGATCTAATCTAACCCTGCCCTCTGTTAGTTTATAGCTGTTCCCATTTGTCCTGTCACTCCAGACCCTTGTCCAAAGTCCCTCTGCAGCTCTCTTTGAGCCCTTTTAGGCACTGGAAGGGGCTCTAAGGTTTCCCCAGAACCACCAGGTCACCTCTCGAGGCTGAACACACCCAAAGCTCTCTCAGTCTGTCCCCATAGCAGAGGTGCTTCATCCCTATGAGCATCTTTATGGCCTCCTCTGGACTCAGTCCAGCAGGTTCATGTCCTCCTTACACTGAGGGGATCCCAGAGAGGGAAATCCACGGGCATCCCTTCTTGTATAAATGGCGCTTGCATTAAGGAAGGCACACTGACATATCTGGGATAGCCAGCTTTGGTTTCACTCTTCACTCAGACCTGACTCAGGCTGTGTAGGATAGAGTTGTTATATTTAGGTGTTTAGCTCTTCTAAGAAACAGTTGTGTTGTACTACTCAAGGAGTACTGGTTTCTTATGTAGCTTTAGTTGTGATTTATGCTCCAACTTTACTCCTTTTAAAATGAGACATCGTGGTTTTGCTGCTGACAGTTTTCTCTCACCTTGATGCAGCTTGCTCACATGGTGTCATTGGAAATACCAAAATATAGATTTGGCTTCTGTGCTTGAAGAAGCAGAGCTTCTGAGCTTGAGTGCCTCTCTGTCATAATTTTCTTGTTTTGTGGGATTTGTGGGTTCAGTGTGACCATTTTTTGTTTACCGTGCTTTTGGCTGTGTGGAATTTTATCCTTTAAGTGAAAGGCAGGATGGTTTATGGACACTGTCAGTTTGATTCACACACTTTATTCAATGAAATCTTTGTGGTCTGAGAAGTATCCTGCTAATTTATTAACCTCTGAATTATTCCAAAGATAATCCACGTGGCCTGGAAACTTAAGTAAGCATCTTCTCTTCCATCCTGCTCCCAGGGTTTTTCCAGGTACTCCAAATGAGCCTGCTGACCAGGTACCACTGGCTTGGGGTGCCCTGGAGAGCCCCAGGTCGATCTAAGAAAATGGAATTGCCCTGCACTCTCTCATTAAACAGCCCAGGAAATTGGCAGTAATTAAAAATACGGAAGTTAACTAAATAGGGCTGTCTCTGAAGAGCAGTGCTTGTGTCTGTGCTCTCCCCAGCACTCCAGAAACAGGTTTCTCTGCAGTAATGTCCAAGTTATGTTTTTCAAAGGCAGCCCTAAGAGAAAAGGGCCAAGGAGAAGAGATGTGGAGTGTCAAGGCGAGAGCCATCCTGCAGTTAATAGCTTTTGCAGGAAGGTGTTGGACCATCCCTTATTAATAGAGAGGTTCAACCAGGTCTGACCACAGGAAGATGAATGGGAAATGAGCTGCTTTTGGGAAATGCAGTGGAAGATTCCCAGGTCTCCTACCTGCTGCCCACTCCTCATTAATCACAGCCATTCCCAGTGGTGATGAGGATGGAACAGATCACTGCTTCTCCCACGCTCTGAACCCAGGCAGGGCCCTGAGGAGGGCTCTGACTTCCAGGGGAGGGATGGAGATGCACAGCAGGATGGGCCACAGGCTGGGGGGACAACCAGCTGTGTTGCAGGGGGCTGCAGGAGGTACCTGGCTGCACCTGAGCTCTGTGAGTGCTGCGCTGTGTCACTCAGCCCTTGTCATTCCCGTGTTGGAAGCTGCAGGTTGCAGCCCCCGTGGTGTGAGGCTGCTGGTAGGTGGGACAATAAAGCACTGTGATCCTACATGCTTACAGCAGGAAACAGGTGATGGGAGAGCTGGGACTAAAATGACATCAGTGCAACAGTGTACAGCCCCCCAGCTGAGATAGATAATTTCATTTTTAGAGGGTAGAGCAGGGCAAATAAGTGAACATGTAGAGTTTTTGTAAGCACAAAACCTTAAAAAAACACAAAAGAATGAAGCAAGTAGCATTTGTGAGATCCTGTTCCCTCAGTTCCCTGTTGGTACAAGACCTCCCATCTCTCCGCCTCTTCCTCAGCGCTGAAAGAGCTGTCAGCATTTGATTTAGGTGTCACAAGAGCCTTATAGAGGGCTTGGATTGACCTCTTGAAGTAAAACAAACTTTGTAATGGGATTAACTGGCTTCTTTCTTAATACTTGCCGTTTTCACACGCCTTCCCTTAGCACAGCACACTGGCAACTCCACCAGGATGATTATTCGGAGCCAAAACATGCACCGTCTGTCACATTGCTGTGAGCTAGGATGAATTTTTGTCTGCAACCCTGTCATCCCGTGCCCAGGAGGCCTCCAGTAATGAGTTGTGTTCATTAGGCAGTCTTTCTGATCCTTTCCATCAGAGCGGCGGCAGTGTCATTAGTGAGGAATCGGGAGGCATCGCCCAGGGCAAACATTTCTTATGCTGGCCCCTGACCTCCTCACGGCTTTGACGTGGGGCTCTGTGGCACCCTGCTTCCCCCTGGCTGGCTCAGCCGCTTGCTGACACCCATCCCAGTGATGGTGCTTCAGGGTGGAGCCGGGAGGAGCCGGGAATATCCCGGGAATGCTGCGGCAGGAGCAGCCTGGCCAAGGCGGAGGTGCCGGTAAGTGAGCGGGGAAGGGAGAGCAGGGGAATGGGAATTCAGAGGGATTTCAGCGGCTCCCTCATTTCACACGAACGAGGCATCAAATCCCACTGGGTAGGTCTGCAGATGTCAAATGGGACATGGGTGGTGACCTCAGCACCCCACGGCTCCGTGGTTTGCTTTCTCAGCTGAGAGGAGATGGGGATTAATAGCTGCGATTTGGGAAGTGGACCAAGAGGGCCGTGGTGTCGCTCGTTATGCCTTTGTGTTAAAGGTGGCTGGGGAAATGGGAATGCTAATGAATGAGGTGTAAGTAAAAAGGGTGACCTACTGATTCTTAATTTCACAGGCACTTAAGGGGGGAAGCCTGACCTTTTTTTTTAATGGAACATTTTAAGAAAAGCAAGTGGCTGCATTAAAAGCAATCTTCCTGTCAGATACACACAGGTCTGGAGTCTCTGGTGGTGCAGAGAAATGTAGGAGAGGAGATGCAATCACCTAACGATTTTTCTCCTTTGCTTTGAAAAGAAGTAAATTTTGAAAGAATCTGCTGTTGGATGTCAAAGCACTATAGAGGTAGCAGATGGCATTGTGTCCCTTTCCCCAAACGGTCCATCAAAGGCCCTGATTACCATGTTATTAATGTCTGATCATGAATCCAGATATTCTTACTAGTGAGACTTCTGGCAAATGCTTGGATTGGAAACCCCATCCTTCTCAAGGTAGCAATTAAACTTTCCCTAAGAACACCTCTCAAAAGCTACAGAAGGCACCAGAAAAGAATGAGCTCAAATCTCAACCACGACTGATTTCTGCTTCCTCCCGCTTGCACTTAAATCACACTTGTCAGTTTGTGAGGTACAAGCCAGGAGCTTGCTGCTGTGTCTTGAAATTAGACACAAACCAACAGAAACCTGCAGAGGGTTTTTAATCCAAACATGATTTTGGGATTCCCTGCTCTACAAATGTAGACTCTTGGCTAGAAGAAGATATGAGATGTTGCCTCTTGACAGTTCTTTGCTGCTGCTTTGCTTAAATTGTGCCCGGAGGCGATTGCAGAGGTTTGCACAATCCAAGGGAAGGTTCTTAGGGAAGAGTTGGTGTTTGGCAGCGCATGATGGCGAGTCCTGTGTGTGCTCCTGTGGGTTATTTTTGCCTTTTAACTGCATTAAATCCCCTGTCATGTCCTGGCTCTGCCATTGATCAGGGCTAAACAGCAGGACATGCTGGCTGGGCAGAAAGGCAGCGCTACCCACTCATTAAGATATCTAATTACTGAGGGGAGAGGTAATGCTGTGCTTCGAGCACTGAGGTGTTAGACAAATGCTTGGGGATGTCACTCTGATGGCAGTTCTTACGTAGGTAACTCACTTCTGGCTGTCACCCTGCTCTGTGGTGTGCTGGGATGGAGTTAATGAGCACACACCATCCCTAGGCCTGCTCAGAGCTGCGCTTGCCTTGCACGCTAAATGCATTTGTGCTTTGCTCCTGCTTAAATCTGTGACTGAGAGTTGGTTGGCAGAGTAGTCAGTGTTGTGTAGCAGGGCTTACCTGGCTGTGTTCCCTGATAACCTCCTGCTTCCTCCAGCTTTTATCAGAGCGCTGCCCATCAGCACAACACACGGTGGGTGACACACTAGGAATGCTTATCGAGGGCCATTGTGCTCTTATCCAGCCCTTCAATAATACATGGCATTGATTTTTGCTGTGTTGAATACTATATGGTGTTTACATTCCCCAGAATAATTCAGCAGGGTAAACAGATAGTATTCTTTGGAGGTAAAGTCAATATTAACTGCGTTCAGGAGAGCATTCGCTCTCTCTCTTTGATGGAAAACAACCTTTTCTCTTGCCTGGGCTTCGAAGGGGCTGTAATTTCTGCAGAGCAGTGTTCCCTCAGAATGCCAGTCAGATACTGTGGCCCCTGGGGCTGGTTTGGGGATCCAGGATATTGCCTATCAGCAGTTTTTGCAGGCAGTAAATTCTGCTGCTGCAAGTGCCTTTGGCTGTTTTCTGGGACTATGGCTATTCACAGCTTCAGTTCAAAGGTGGAAGCCATCCATTATTTATCTAGTTGACCTTCTGGAGCAATTTGAGGTGTATTTGTGCAGAGGATCTGCTGGAATCGCGTGTTTGGGTAAGCTGAGGATGCTAATGGAAATTCTGTGGTGAAGGCTGCAAACAGCTCCCTGTTTCCCACAGGCTTTGTGGCAAGTGGAGGCAGCCAGGCACTGTGGACTCAATGTGCAGGACATAACTGCACACCTTCAAGCTGCAGACATGGCAATGAGAGCACTGAAATCAGCCCATCCTCAGGGTCAGAGCTGCACCTGCAGCTTCAGAGGTGCTGTTTTGTCCTGCACATGCTACTTTGAAAAACAGCAGCTCAGGAAGTTGCTCTGTGGTGGTGCCCTTTGGAGTATGGAGTAGGAAGGTGCTCTGTGCCTCTTTTGGGGGGATGTCACTGGTGCCATGGGGGATATTGAAAACTTCCTCTTTTTTCCTTCTTGGAGAGGTTGAGATCTGCAGGGTGTCCAAAGTGCTTTTCTCATCCAGAGACTCTCTCCCTCTCTCGTGGTTTTTTGGTGTTTTCTAGCACCTCATTAAACAAAGAAAAAAAACACAGGATGAAACAGTTCCTGCTTAAATAGACCCTGACATCATCATAAATATGCAGAGCTCTGTATTGCTCCTGGAAAACCGGCAGGCCAGGAGTTGATGGAGCCTCTGGGCAGAATATGAATGCCTTGATTTTTCTCTCCCCCTGAGCAGCAGTGAAGAGGGCTGTGAGGACCAGCCAGCAGAGACCCAGCTATAATTGCTTGCCTGGAGCAGTAACATATTTCTGCACACCAGCTGAATACCAATGAGGACAAAAGGAAGGAAGGTATCAAACAGAACTGCAGGCAGGAGGAAAAGGAGGATAAGTGATTAAAGGAAGGACTCGGAGGCCAAGACTGAAGACAATAGGCTAGTTCTGATTAGGGCATTTTACCACGGAGGGATTTGGGTTTTTAATGAATTTTTTCAGGAGCTGAATGCATTGCAGAGCTGGTTGGTGAGAAAGGGAGCAGGAGCAAGGGGCCAGCAGTGAGACCTCAGGTACCACTGAAAAGGCTGCTGCAAAGACAGGCAGGGAGAGGGGAACTGAGCCCAGGATAACTTAGGTGAAAGCAAGCACATCCTTTTGAGATTGGTGAGATTAGATTTCTCACTTGGGCCTTTTCCTCCCCAGTTCTCCTTTCTGTAATTGCTCTCAAGAAGCTGTGCCACGTGCTCTGGGATGACCCTGCTTGAGCAGAGAGGTTGGACCAGGTGACCCACTGTCCCTTCCAACCTCAGTCATTCTGGGATTTAGGTTTAAGCAGCAAGAACCTTTGAAATCCCCTTCCTCTGTAATTACCAATTTATCATAGAGTTTTATTTGCCCCTTGTGAGTTTGGAGATGATAATCAGGGGGCAGACCAGCCCCTCCATGACCACAGAACTCCAAAAGAGCTGCCCAGCAATGCTTTCCCTGCTCTTCTGCCTGGTCCATGAAGGTGTGGAATAAGACTCAGTTTATTTGAATTCTGTCCTTAAGGGAAAAAAAAAAAAAAAAAAAAAAGCCAGATCCAAAGCACCATGATGCAACTTTGAAGCCTAAGGTGAGAGGAAGCACTGCAGCCTCACAGGGTGTTTTGGAACATTTTAGGTGCTTTGAAAGCACATACAACCCATGAAATGCCTCTGAATTATCCTTTAGGGTCTGGTAATGGGAACTAAACATGGAGATCTACTGAGCTAAAAATAATGCTGGAAAGAACAGGCTTAGTGTCTCATGAGTCACCGAATGTCAGCATCTGCCTTTTCTTCCTGGAAAAATGTTGTGGAGATTTTGGGGGAGGTGGGGTGGGTGGAATGAAACCTGGCAGCACAGCCCTCATTGCTAAGCTCCAAAATCCTCACCTGTGTCCCTTTTTGTGGGCAGCTGCACGTTAAAAATAGCCCGGGAGAGGCTGTTTCCAGGCAGCAGCAGCAGCGTTTGAGGTACCTGGGCACCTCAAAGCGAGCCTGCAGAACCTGAGCGCTGCTCCTGGCTGACGTCACAGCTCTGCAGGGACCAGGATTGGGATGCTACACCCGTGTCTTGGCCAAGCAGAGGATGTGCGATGTGCTCAAAGCCTTCCAGCCTTGCCCCAAAGCAAAGAAGCTGCTCAGAGCTGGGAGCTGCAGCAATTCTGTGCCCTTTTCCTGCAACGGTGTAAAAACAGGCTTTGCTGCATAAGTGGCGTTTGGAGGTTTGCCTTAGAGGGCTGTTTTCAGAGGGGAAGGAGCGTGTGGGTTTGACCTATATCCTGCACATCATGTCCAGGAAGGCTGAAAGGCGCAAATGAGAGGAATGTACTCTCATTTTCACCTCCATTAATTTTATCGGATTGCTGCGTTTCATTTAGATCGTAATTGCTGGAAAGACAGAGGGAAGGAGAGGGGCAAATTGCCCTGGCTGATCAGCTGCAGGGATTCTGGTTTTTTTAAAGCCACATATATAGGAAAAGGTGCTGTCATGTAGTGTGGCGTTGGGCTTGGGCTAAAAACATCTTTTTTGTACTGGAAATGTTACTTGCTTTGTTAGAAAGAATCGGCGAATGAGCAATTGCTGAGGCTGCACAGAAAGGAGAGATTCCTGCTAGCAGCCAGGTGCAAAGTGTCTCAGCCTTCCAAAGCATCATAATGAGTTTTATTTGCATGAACTTTTGGAGCCAGCTTTTCAAAAGCAAACAGAATTAACCAGCTCTGTTTGGTTTTCCCCAGCCAGCTAATGTAGGCAATTGTAGCCGAATTGAGAGCAATGTAACCTTTCCAGGGGGCAGTGGGAAACAACTTAGTCGGAAAAACCTACCCCTAGCTGAGCAGGTGGTGGGCCCACAGTCTCCTGTTTGCAAAGAGGAGCTTTATATGGGTATTTAAAACTCCATACAGAGCCTGCTTTAGGATTTGTACATTTTAATGTACTGCTGCCTTTTCACTTGCTGCCACGAGCTCTGAAATGGCTGGTGGTAATTCCTGTACTGCCCATGCTCTTCAGGATTTTAGTGCACTAATTCACAGTCGCTGATGTTAATACAAACTCAAATATTTCCTTGCCAAACCCTCCCAACTGAGCTGTGCCTCAGCGCTGTATCCTTTGTGCAAGTCCGTGTCCTTTGCGAAACGTGGCCCGCAGCTTCCACCTGCTGTTCAGAGCCAGAACGGCAGCTCTGCCCTAAATCCAAGAAAAGGAAAACCATGGAATAATATCCCGAGCTGGAACCCACAAGAATCCACGAGTCCAGCTGCTGGCCCTGCACAGGACCATCCCCAAGAACCCCACCACGGGCCTCAGGGTGTTCCCCAAACGCTCTCTGAACTCTGGCAGGTTTGGGGCTGTGACCACTTCCCTGGGAGCCTGTTCCAAATATTGATGTAAAGTTCAATCCCAAGTGCTGAAAGTTGAACGAGGTGGAAGTGGAATTCGAATAACAATATAAAGTAGGTCCTGCTAAGGCTTTTGGTTTGGCTCAGATTAGTATTTGATGTATTTTCCCAGAATTTGGATAGAAGAGGTGATTTCCACTGCTCGGATGAGGCAGTTTGTAGCTGTTTTAAGAAGGGATGTGCTCTCAGTTCTACAGAAGTGTGTTGTTCTTCTCTTTTCCAGCTAAAAACCACAGTGACACCCAAGTGTTCTTCTACCTGTGGATTATCTTCTGTTTCATCAGCTCTTGCTATACCCTCATTTGGGACCTGAAGATGGACTGGGGTCTCTTTGACAAAAATGCTGGTGAAAATACCTTTCTCCGAGAAGGAATTGTCTACCCACAGAAAGTGCGTATGCAGCCTGCTCTTACCTTAGGGACAGGCTTGTAACATTTTAACCAAACTTGCTGAGTTTAGAGCATGTTGCAGTTGGCCATTCCAATGCTACTGGTTGGGATTTTCCAACAGTAGAGCTGATTTGTTTCCAAGAGATCATTCCTGTTCGTTTCTCTTGAGTTTGAGCCGCAGATTCTGTAGCTTCTTGAAGACCTGATGAGGTCTTTTGGGTGCAGGAGTTGTTTGTTGAGCTGTTTTGTTCTTGTTGCTCCTCAGGCATACTACTATTGTGCCATTGTAGAAGACGTCATCCTGCGTTTTGCGTGGACCATCCAGATCTCCCTCACTTCCATGCAAATCTCCCGCTACACTGCGGACATCATTTCTACTGTATTTGCCCCACTTGAGGTGTTCCGGTAAGGCTGCTGGGCTGAGCAGCTCATTTCTCTGGGATTTATGTTCACTTTTTTGTTCTGGAACATCAGCATGTCGGGGGGGAAGTGCCTGGATGCTTGGACGTGGCGTATACTGGATTTTATTTCAAGGAGACCAGGATTAACAGGAATATTTAATCCAAACAGGGTGAAGAAAGGGGTAGGGGGTTCTGCCACAGTGTGGAGCTGAGTCCTTCACACTGAGTTTGCAGTTCCTTCTGAACCGTGACATAATCTTGAGGGGTTAGTTTTTACCAAATTTCTCCTTGAAATTTCCAGTTGAAACTTCACTTGGTCCTTGAGTTTCCAATTTTCAAACCTCTGCTTCTTTTCCAAACACTAATTTGTATTCTCCGTCTTTGATTAGGATCCTGCAAGGTTCCAGGAGCTTTAAACACCTTTACTGTAGCTAGAAACCCACTCCCACAGCCTCCTGGGAAGAACTTGAAGCTGACCCTCATTGTGTAGATGCTGCTGGAGGTGGCCTTTGGCTTGTAATGCTTGGTGCCTCTGTGCTGTCCCTATTGTCAGCATTAGGATAGGGAATAAGCCTGACAGGGGAAAGATGTTGCAGCAGGTGTTGCTGTCAGTAGCTGGATGTGGGGGTTTTATCTTCTTTTTTTCTGTTAGAGCTGGGATTAAATGCTCAGGAGATGCAGTTTGCATTTGGACTCAGTTTATTAATTCTCATCTATAGCACAGCCTCATGGGTTGTGAGTTCCAGCTAACAAGGCAGAAAACGGCTCCATCTCTAACTCTTTCCAAGGTCTTTAAAGCACAAACTGTCCAATAATGAGATGACACCTAGCTTATTTTTACTTTTAACCCAATAACCAAACAGCCATGGTCCACAATGCGGATTTTCCTGCCCAATTACAAAACACCACCCAGACCCATCAAGAAGAAGGTGAAAAAGAAAGGACTTAGCCAACACCCTAAATATCCTCCATCTTGCTTTATGTGTATTACTATATTCTTAAACCTTAAAATCTGAGTTTTCCACCATGTGATATTACGCAGCTCTATTCAAACTGCACACCATGATCCCAGTGCTATCACTCAATTTTGGAAGCCTTTCCCATGGCCTCAGGTCAAATGCAGTGTTTTCTTGGGGGCCAGTGCCTGTCAGCACAGAAAGTCTGAAATTCTCAGTGCCCAGGGTTCCAACACCTGGATGTCTCTCCAGGTGCACATCCCATTGCTTCACCAAACGCAGGGAATACCTGGAAAAGGGACAGCTGGGTTGATAACTCCCTGCTTTTCCTCCCCATCGCAGGCGGTTTGTGTGGAACTTCTTCCGTCTGGAGAACGAGCACCTGAACAACTGCGGCGAGTTCCGCGCCGTCAGGGACATCTCGGTGGCGCCGCTCAACGCCGACGACCTGACGCTGCTGGACCAGATGATGGACCAGGAGGACGGCGTCCGCAACCGCCGCAAGAACAAGCAGTGGAAGCGCAGCCTGAGCGTGTCCCTGCGCAGGCCTCGCCTGGCCTCACAGTACGTGTGCCCCGGAGATGTCCCTCGTGCCTCCTGTGGGTGCTCATGGTCTGGGAGTCCTGCACTGGGAATCCCAGACGTCCTCCACTTCCCGGAGTGGGAATTGTGCAAGGGTTTCAGCCCAGGAAAGGGAGGGCAGGGCCAGTTAGAAAACGAGAGTGCCTCTCTCTGCCAGGGGGTTGAGCCATCCTCGATGCCTGTTGGGGTTCTGGTGAACCCTCAGGAAAGGGAGTTCCTGATACAGGTTTGCACGTGGCCAGAGTCTCATAAACCAGGTGTAAAGGGATCAGTCTCTGAGGGTCCAGCCTTTGCAGAGAAGTGCAGGGGGAAATGGGCCACTGAACAACAGAACCAATATGATACCAACAGAAGCTGTTTATTATTTATATTACATGCCAGATACAGATTCTAGGTCTACTGTCCACATGGGCACACATCTCTGGGTTGGCTGAGCTGCTTCTTCATGAGGCAGGCACACGTCCTTCAGGACATCCAATTGGTCAAGTCTTCACGCTGTGCTTCCCCTGTCTAGGGTTTGCATTTTTTGCAGACATTTTCTCAGGCTCTCTTCTTGATCCTGTAGTTTTTTCAATAACCTTGATGAATTCCTGAGAGCTCTAACAACAAAACTGCAGGTGGCTTGATAACATTACTCACAACCACTTTTGCTGGTGCATAAAAATGGCCTGTTATACAGATACATTGTTACAGAGAAGTGGCTAAAATTAATTAGTGCAGTGGCTAAAATTAATTAGCGAGACTGCTCTTCAGAGGTGTTTTGTAAAGCAAAAGGTTTAATAAAGAAAAATATCAAAATAACAAACGTTACAGAAAACAAATGAAAAGCCACTCACGGGTGTCTGAGAAAGCCTCTGACACCCTGCTAAAAACACTCCAAAAAGCCTCTTACTTCCTTTGTGCTTCTTCCTAAATACTGAATGTTTTAGGAGGGGCAACCTGGCCTGCTGCCAATGAAATTAATGACAGGCTTTGAGTTCCACTCTCGGAACCCAGTCCATGCTCTTGTGCTGGCACCGAGCTAATTACTGTGAGGAAAACACAGAACTTTGTAGTTGAACTTCCTAAAATGTCTAAAGGTAAACTGAAACTCCTTCCCTATTTGGGAACAGCTGCTGGGGGTGTGGAGTGCATTATCACAAGTTCCCTTCTTACAAGGCTCCCCTCCTGCAGAATTAGCCTGCCAGAGATTATAAATCCAAACTGGAGGAGAGGTTCTCCTCAACCAGATTTATGCAAAAGAGGGAGAAGGACTCCTTATACCTCTTAGTGGCAGAAGGGGCAATGGTTTTAAACTGACAGAGGGCAGGGTTAGATGAGATATTAAGAAGAAATTCTTCCCTGTGAGGGTGGTGAGGCCCTGGCACAGGGTGCCCAGAGAAGCTGTGGATGCCCCATCCCTGGAAGTGTTTAAGGCCAGGCTGGATTTGGCCCTAAGCAATGTGGTCTAGTGAGTGGCATCCCTGCCTCTGGCAGGAGGGTTGGAACCAGATGATCTTTAAGGTCCCTTTCAACCCAAACCATTCTATGATCTTGTATGATTCCAGTTATTCTTTGGTTCATGTTCATCGGTAAGATCTCAGACTCCTTCCTCTCTCAAATCCAAACCCATACATTTCTTTCTTCCCAGCCATCATTCTTGCACCCCAAACGTTTCCCTAGCCTGTACCCCAGCCCCTGAACCTGTCCACTGTGTTTGCCCTGCAGTGTCCTGTGTCCCTGCTGCACAGCTGTGGAGCCCTGCCCTTTGGCCAGGGAACAAGGCCAGGCTCCTCAGGGATGCTGAGGCACAGCGGGTCAGGAGTGTTGTGCAATCCCTGCAGCACTGCATGGGAGGGGTGGGAGGAGGAGGAGGGTGTGCTCTGGCCTCAGGGCTGTGCTTGGCTCTTATCCCTGCACCGATGGGACCAAGACCAACAACCTTGGGGTGGCTGCTAGGGAATGAAAACTGTTATGCAAAGGGAATGTGGGCCAAAGGCTGCTGGAATTCCCTCCAGCCCTGCCCATTTACCCCTCAGACGTGCAGTGAGTGGAGATGTGCCAGGCATATCCCTGAAGAACTTCCTGCTCCTTGCTGCAGCCCAGCAAAGGGAGATGGAGCAGGAAACACTCCTCTGGATCCTGCAAGGGTTTGGTGGAGGGCTGGGAGGGTGCTCCACAGCCTGGCAGGTGACACTGACCATAGGCAGAGTGTGCCCAGCATGGTGTGGAGTGGGCAGTGCCACAGGAGGAGGATGCTGAGGGACATCTGGGGCATCTTTACAAGGCTCTGCTATTCCCAGGGAGAGTGGGAGGGTGTGAAACAATTCCAGTAGATTGTTTATTCCTCCTCTGCATTAGAAAGGCTTTTTTTCCCCCCCCCTTTTTCCATTCCCCCGAGTTCACTGTGTGTTTGCTGTTGGCATGTCATTCCAGGAATTCCTTCTCCCCAGTGAGCATTTTGTGTTTTGTTTTTTTTCCAGGTCCAAGGCTTCTGACACAAAAGTATTGATAGAGGACCTAGCAAACGAAGTGAACACATGAGATGGCCACGTTCTCTTATTCCACATCCTTTGTTTTCTCGTTCTGTTTCCCTCTTCCCCAAGTAACCCGAGCTCTGGTTCCAGCTGAAAACAGGAGAAAACACTGAACACGTTTTCTGAGCTCTTCCAGACCAGATCCTATGGACTCCAACAAGCTCACTGTGTTTCGTTTCTTTTCTTCTGGGTTAATTTTAATGTTCTATTTTAAACAAACAAACAAACAAACAAATAAAAATATTTTACTTTGTTTTGCCAATAAAGAGGACAGTTCAGGAAAGAAGGATTGTTTACAGTCTCAACAAGGACATACAAACCTTATCTGGATAACAAAGCATCATAGGGACTCCCTCATGGGACAGTGCTGAGAGCACACTCAGTTTCTGCTTGGCCCGGTTTTGACTGGTTGAAACCGGACTTTTTAAATCAAAATATTTTTTTTTGGTTGGGTATTTTTTTTTGTCAGTTGTTTGGTTTTTTTCCTTCATATCCAGCGCTGAGGCACTGGCTGCACTTGCAGGGAAAGTGCACTTAGAGCAGTATCTTCATTCATGAAGCTACTTTTTAATTTGATGTAACTTTTCTCATAATTTTTTGGAAATATGATGTATCTGTTGCATATAGTTTTCACATTATTTATGAAACTTAACAACCATATGAGAGTGATTTTGAGTCCTGTGCAATGAAGGTTGTAACGGTAAAACAAAGTGGGGAATGTAGATCTCCATCTCCAGGGTTGTGGGGTGATGCCCCTGCAAATACCCCTCTCGTGAGACAACTTGCACCTGTGTGTACCTTCTCTCTCTTTTATTTCTTTCCAATTTTATTTTAAACCAAAGTTTCTCTTTCTGATATTTTTTTTTAGCTGCTGCTACTGCTTCTGGGCATGTCTCTCGTGCCAGTTCAAAGCCAACTTCTCCACGTGTGAAAGTAGTGCAGATGATCCTAAGGTGATCCTGAGGAAAGGAGAGTTGGTTCCCACCAACAGCACAAAACACTGGGTGAACAAAGGCTTTGGAACTTTGTTCTCCAGATCCAGAAGTACTTTTCCAAGCCTTAGGTGTGTCATGAGGGCATCTCAGTCTGAGCAGGGAGCTTGTCAGGAGTTCTCCTGCAGCTCAGCAAAGTGAGACGAGGTGAGGATGGTGACAGCTCTCCTGGCACAGCCATCATCAGGCTGGGGCTTATGAGTGGTGCTGTGTTTCAGGGAGCATGGGAAGAACTGTGGTGTGCCCACCTGATGGGGAAGGTGAGATGGAAAAGAGCTCTTCTGTGGCTTCTGGTTTGGCAAAAAGCTTTTGTTTGGGCACTGTCCAGGTGATCTGTCCCTTGACTCATCTCATTCTGCCAGTTTAGGAAGTGGGATACTTGAGCAGGCTTGGGTAATGGACAGCTGAGCAAATGATGTTGGAAGAGAGATGCGAATTTTCTTGGTCTCCTTGGTCTCCCCTTCCCCTGGGAAGGAGCCATGGAGGCCTCAGAGTCCTGTCATCCTTCCCTTGGCACACCATGGGTTTGCAAGGGAAGGGTGAAACTCCTGAAGGAGGATCCTCACCTGGCTGGTGGCAGTCTGGGCGATGGAATTGCAGGAATCTCTCCTCAGTTGCTGTTTGGTGGTGGTTTCCCTTAATCCTGACAGTGTCTCCCACGGCTGGTATGTTGCATTTCCTCAGTTTGCCTGCTGTGCCTCTTGCCCAGAGGAACTGAAGAGGGAGACTTGGTGCTCTCCATTTAATTGGGAATAGATTAAAACCCCATTGTGGTGCTGCTCCTCTCATCTCCCTCCGTGTGGAATGAGCCAGGGCTGTGCTGTCCATCTTCCCTGGATTCCTGTCTGTACCTCCCTGAGGTCAGTTCATGCATAAAACAGAGCATTCCTGTTCACGTGGAAGTGGAGTCTGGGATATAATGCCCCTTGAAATATTTCAGGTTCCCAATTTGCATTGGTGCCATGTCCAAACCGTGTGTAGGTATTTCCAGCAGTGGGGAATGCAGCCATCCCTGCCTGGGGAGGTTAGGGGAGGGCAGCTGCACTGGGAGGGAGGCAATCCAAAATTATTTGGATTCATTCAAGTCAAGTAAACACCACTGGGTGTTACTTAAGCAAGTGGGATTTTTATACAAAGAATCTGAGCTTTACTAGTAATTATCTTCCTTTCAGAGGGAAATTAAAAATACAGAGAGAGATTGTGAGCAATTTGGTCTAGTGGAGGGTGGTCTAGGAGGGACCTATATGGTTCTTAAGGTCGCTTCCGACCCAAACCATTCCATGGTTCCGTGATTTGGAAGTGATGCCGGTCCCCCCTGGGTGCACTCTGCCTTCCTCAGCTGGGCTGGGGAGGGCAGGGCGTGGCTGGGTGACCTGTGTCCATCTGTCCATCCCTCTGCTTCCCAATCTGGCGGGGGGGGGGGGGGGGGGGGGGGGGGGGGGGGGTCAGGTTGCAAGTGATGAAATTCTTATAGTTTACCCAAATCCTTGTGGGAAGTAAGAATTCGGTGTGTCCATCTGCTCTGCTCTTTTTCTGTCTTTGCTGGCAGGAGAAGTAAGGAAAGAAAAAAGGGAGGTGGCATGCTACAATGAGCAAACATTATCTCCTAAAATAAAACATTGTCCCTCTTGGCAGTGGAGATGCTGTCTCGGGGGAAAGCAGCCTGAATTCCCAGAAGTGTGGCTTTTAAAGGCTCCTAGCTCCCAGCCTTGCATCTGCCTGTTCCCTCCCTCCCAGAGATTTCTGAGAAATCAGGCGTGCAGATTCCTCCTGAGAGCGAGCACTAAAGCCGGGATGGCTCCACGTCTACGAGAACATCTGGCCAATAAAGGGAGACCTAATGAAGCAGAACAGATGGTGAGAGAAAATAGCCCTGTCGCTCCTTGGGAGCAGCAGCAGCGAGGGGAGTGGGGACATTCCCAGGGTGACTTCATTCCCTGGGCTGGGCTTCGCTCATGGGTGCTGGAAAACACTCCCGTAGGGAGAGTGGCAGGGTGGCAGTCCAGGACAGAGCAGCATTAAAAGGAGTTGAGGGGTTTATCCACTGCTTTAAGTTGTTGGGATGCAGCTGGATGGGCAGTGGAAGCTGAGGAAGGTCTTCTAGCTCTGGCTTTCAGGTGTTGGGCTGTGCCTCGTGAGTCAGTGCAGGATGGGTTGTACAGCTCTGAGGATGGTGTGGAGCTGCTTTGGTCTGGTGGAACCCATTAGGATGGTGCAGTCTGAGGAGAGGAGGTGCCACCCTGTGGCATTTGTGACTTTTGGAGATTCCCTTTGAACTTGCTTCTCCATGCTGATTCCCTTCTGCTTTCCATCCTGCCGTTCCCCTGGGGATTTTGGGGTTGCAGGGAGTGAGGTGTTGCAGCATCCAGAGTTTATTTGCTGGCTGAGGTTCCCTGTGTGGCTTTGGGATGGTGTCACCAGAAACACCAGGTCCCTGTGCTTGGGCAGAGCAATGCCTTGTGCCATGGGTGTGTTCCTGACAGGACAACAGGGCAGGATTGGGATCTTTGGGCTGGGCAAGCAGGAGTGGGAGCTTCTCCTATGAGAACCAATGCTGTCCCAGCACATTTTAAAAGAAATGCATTTGCCCACTCCTGGCTGCAGCCTGTGTGTATCCAGTAAGCTCCTACCTCTCTCATCCAGGTGCATTCCCAAAGTCAGCTGCTGTTCATCCTGCTCCTGGCCCTCCTCAGTCTCTCATGTCTTTGCGGTTTGTCTGATTCCAATGAAAGGGGTCAGCTGGCAGCAGCCTTCAGCGTGAACATCTTGGAATGGGAGAGATCTCTGATGGAAATCTCAGCAGAGTTGGATCCTGCTGCTCCTACTTCCCTGAAAAACCCTTGTGCTGCTTGTTCTGCCTCTGTGCTGGGCACTCAACTGCAATGCCAGTGTGGCACACAGGGAGGGGGGAAGCATGTTCCTGGTTTCAGGAGATAACAGTCCCTGGGGATTTTACTTCCAGCCAGCAGTGGAGACAGCGGGAAGCCTTTGCTGTGTTTTGAAGGGTCGAGTGGATTTGGCCTTGTCCTGCAGGGATGCTGCCGTGCTCTGCTCGCTGGGCTGTGTCCCCAGCATCAGGCCACCAGCTGGGAAGTGTCCTGGGGCTGGGACATGGCTTGGCAAGCTGGAGACACAAAGCCACTTTGCTCACATGCTGCATCCCAGCTCCGTGTCCTCCCTCCTCTCCTCCGCCCTTCTGCTTTGCACTCGCAGGGGGAAGGTGATCTTCTGCCTTAAAACAGTGTTATTATTATTTTTTTTTTAATTAACATTTTTATTCCAGAAGGCAATTGGATTGTTTTGTCTCCTTGGAAAAGAGGGGCTGGGGCTCCTGGGGGAAGAGTGGGAAATCCCTACGGTACCTCTGCAGCAGTCACGGCTGGGCTCAGTGGCTGTCACCTCATCAAACCTTGCCTCCTTTACGTGACCCCGATCCCAAACTCTGCACCTTGGAGCCAGCGTCCCCTGCTGCCACTGTGGGGTGTGTCACCATCCCTGGGGGCTCGGTCCCTGCTGCAACACCCCGGGAAAAGGGGCACAGCGGGATGTCCCCGATGCTCCCGGTGGGAGCCAGAGGCTGCCCTGGCCCTGGCACAGCCGTGGCAGGACGGGCAAGAGACACTGCCCCTGCCTGGCACGGTGCCCTGCGGCCTGACAGTCCCTCAAGCTCTGTAAACCAAATTGCAAACTCTTCACTCCAGAGGAGAAATCGGGCATCCTGGTACAACTTGCCGTGACCTCTCCACCCCGCAGGTCCCTCGTGGCGAAGGATCGGCGCTTGGAAGGGGCCCGGGGTGGAAATGCCAAAGCTCCCCCCGGGTCCCGCCGCCGCCTTCCTCTCCCCCTCCCCGCTGTGTTGGTCTAAATGATCTTTCTATGAAGCCCTGTAGATGTCAAAAGTAATTATGGAGTGTGATTAGTCCTCTGTGGGTGCTTTCTTTCTTCCCCCCCCTCCTTTCTCTTTTGCTATCCCCTTCTCCACTCTTCTGTTTTGGCTCAGTGGAAAAGGTGAGGACAAAGAATTGCCGCTTGCTTGGACTCATGATGTATCTGTGACTGCGCTATTAGCTGTCTCCTCCTCCCTCCCCAAATGGATATAATTTTTGAAGTGTGGAATTCCCTTCTTGATAAGTAGGTTAAAAAAAAAATACTGCACAATGTGATACTGTTTCATAGTTTCTAGGTGGTTGTATAAAGCAAAGTTACTGTGATTGTGTTTTTTCAAAGGAAAAAGTGATTGGTTACGAAATCTGTCCTTTTTTCATTATTACAAGCTCTTTGTTTTCCAATGATCTGATGGCTGTTTTGTCCCTGGTCTGTGTGTGTGTCTTCCCAAGTGCTGCATCCACCCGTGGAGCATTGGCTCCCGCTGCTTTTGCTCTCTTGGGAGCTGTGGGATGTCGCTGCTGGCTGGAGGTGGAGGACATCCATGTCCTGGGAGGAGGGAGATGTCTGAGGAAGGGTTGGAGTGGGCAGGAGGGGCTCACACCCAACTTGCCAGGGGCTGGTGCTGGAGGAAGGCTCCTGCCCAGACTGTGCTGTGCTGGCCAAAGGCTGGTGGGTCCTTTTGGGAGCCTCTGGTTGCCTCTCTCCAGTCCAAGGTGGTGTCCTGCCAGCACAGTGGGTGACCAGAGGCTGAGCAGCCCAGCCCCGGGGTTGTCTGGGGTCTCTGCTTTTATTTTGCTCTTTAAATCTCTTCATTGCCTCTTGCAATCAATCTCCCTCCAGATGAGAGCTCGGTGCCTTGAAATCACTCTAAGCCTGTTGCTGCTCACAGCAGCCGCTTCCCGGAGGTTTAATCCCAGCCACGGCTCCCTGCTGGCATTCCCTGGCTGGTGGCAGGAGCCCTCCTGCTGCCCTTGCTTTGGCACCTCACCCCAGCTCGATGGGGACATCTCCCAGGCATGTGTCACCTCCACAGCCCAGGCAAAGGAGCCAGGATCCCTTTCAGGAATGGTGTGCAGGTAAGTGTATGGGTCACGGGGCAGGTTGGACCCCAGGGCTGGGGGGACAAGGCCAGGATGGCTCCTCTGCCCGGGGCTCTTCCACACAAAGCTCTCAGCTGGCCCTTCCTGCCTGGAAGCAGCCTGGGGAAGATGCTCCATCAGTCCTGCATGGAGTCAGCCCCGGTGTCAGCCCCGGTGGGGAAGGAAGCCCTTGGGCCCAGGTTTGGCTGTGATGGGGGCCCCAGGGCCACCGGGGTGGCCAGGGATATTTTAAGAAGATAAAAGTGATTTCTTGCTGCTCGTGCTGGCAGGGGCCGGTGCGGCCAGAGCCAGGAGGATTAAAACAATTTCATAATCCTGGTGATTTCCTTTTGATCGGGATTATGAAACCAATCACGAATATCAAAAGCCACAGCTTAAAGCAGCAGCCGGAGCGGGGCCGGGACGGCCCGGGCCCCCTCAGACCCCCGGTGGCCCTGGGGACAGCAGCCCTGGCACCTCCAGGTAAGCACTGCCCACCCGAGACCCTCGTCCTGCGTGGGGGGGGCCTCGGGTGGGTGTTTTGGTGCCTGGAGAGCAGGCACGTGGGGCATGCCGGGTTTAGGGGTACGGATTGTGGATGGATGCACCGAGCTCGGCTCCCACCGCCCTCCTGCCTGGAAACGCCACGGCCCTGCCTCGCCGTGGGTCCGAGCAGGATTTGGCCTCCGGGAAGCAGGAGAATTCAGCACAGCTGCAAAGATGCTCACAGGAAGGCGCCGAGAGCCGGCGGGTTTTGCTGCAGGAGAAACCGCCGCCCGTCCCGGCACAGCCCCCTCGGCACCGGGGGAGCGGGCCCGGCTTCGCTCCACCGCCTTCCCAACCCGCCGCCCAGACAAAGGACATTCCTGAGGGATCCTGAGGCAGATCCCTCCGGCCCGGGCTGCTGGGTTCCCCTGCTGTGGAGTTCCCTGGGTGGCGGCGCGGGGTCACCCCCCTGTCCCCAGCGTGGCCCTGCGGGGACCGGGCGGTGCGGGGCCGGCTTTGGCCGGGTGCCCCGGCGTGGGGTGCGCGGAGAGGAGGAGGAGGAGGAGGAGGAGGAGGAGGCCGGGGCGGGAGGCAGGGCCAGCCACGGCCCCACAGCCCAGCCAAGCGGCTGAGCTCGGGCTCGGCTGGAGGGGCCGGGATTTGCTGGTTTGGCCGCTTGGGTTTTTTTTTTTTTTTTTTTTTTAATTTCTTTTTTTCCCTCCCCTGCTTCCTTCCCTTCTTCCGCTTTCTTCTCCTTCTTCCCAGCCCTCTCCCGATGGTGCTTCGGGGGTAAGGACAGCCCTCGCATCCCGCCCGTGGCCCCGTCCCACTCAGCCCGGGGCAGTGAGGGGCTGCGGGCGGCGATGGGGCCCGGGGGTGTAACGGGGATGCCGCCGCAGCCCCGGGCACGGGGGAGGCTCCTCCGGGGGTACAGCGGGGACAGGATGCTCCCGGCGGGGTGCGGGAGGGCAGCGGCACCGCGGTGCCACCGGGACGGCGAGGCGGGCGCAGGGCGAGTGCCACGTGTGGCCCCGGGGGCCGGGGCGGAGCAGGGGCTGGCGTCCGTCCGGCGGCACCTTGGGCGACTTGTAGCCGGGAGGGGTTTTTGTTCCGGGGAGGTTCGGGGCCCTGGTTTAGCTCAGGAAGCGTCAGTTCCCTTCGGGTCTTCTTGCCGAGTGCCCCGGGGCACCCGCTGTGGGGAACCACCGCTCCCTCATCGCTGCCCCATTCCTCCCGCTCCCCAGCGACGCTGGCAGAGCGTCATTGCTCTGGGTGGGTGGGTGGCCTCGTGCTGTGTCACCTCCCTGTCCCCTTCCCCTCCAGGCACACGCACTGCTCGCGTTTACCCCCCAGGGCAAGGAGGGGTGATGCCCTTTGTGCAGGCGCCGCGGTGGGTGCCAGGACAGCGCCGGGGTCATGCGCTGGGGTTTCTCCCCGCAGGACTGATGGAGGGGAACCCTCCCGCTGAGGCGCGGCGCCTGCCGCGGCCCCTCAAGCAGCACAGCCAGAGCGGCGGCCGCAGCCCTGCCCCGCCGGAGCGCCCCGAGGCCGCCCGCGGCCCCCACGCCGTCCTGGAGGGCAAGGTCAAGGCGCTGAAGGAGAAGCGGGGCGGGCGGCCCGGGACCCCCGCGGCTGCCCCCGAGCGCCCCTCGCCCAAGAAGCCGCGGTGCCGGCGGGGGAAGGCGGGGGCAGAGGCGGAGCCGCGGGCTCAGCTCCGCACCTACCTGACCGACGGGCTGCTGGATGGAGGGGAGCCTGCCCTTGGCGGCTCCTCGGCACCCCGGCCCGGCACCCCGGGGCTCTGGAGGGTGCCGGCACCCAGGGGAGATGTGCCGGGAGGCCCCGAGCTCCCCCCGGACGAGGGCAGCGTGTCGTGGCGCTCTGCCTCCCTTCATGAGAGACCCTCCCGGGGTGAAGAGGCCCGAACCCCGCTGCGGGACCGGAGGCGTCCCTCCGTGTCCCCGCCCAGGGCGGAGAGCTGGGAGAGGCTCTCGCTGGCTGAGCGGGTGGAGAGGAACCGGCGGCTGCTGCAGGAGGTGCTGGGCCTTGCCCCACCCGGTGTGTATTTTGGGAAGGTGGTGGCGCTTTCGGGACAGCTGAGGGAAGTGGGAGGGAAAGCCTTTGGGATGACGGGAGTCCTCGGGGCCATCCTGCAGCCTCCCATGCTCCGGGTGCAGCCCCGTGCTGCCTCACACCCCAGGGCTGTCCCATCCCCTTCACCGGGATGTGGGAGATGCTCATGAGATGCTCTGGGTGATGCCAGTCAGTCCCTTCTGGTGTCCTGGTGAGGAATTTCACTGCTAAAAGCAAGAGCAAGAAGCTCAATCTCTGGGACACGCCAGGTTTGTGGGCATCACTGTCCCTTTGCAAGCTGCCACCAGAAAGGAGAAGTAATTCCTCCTTTGACAGCATCTGCCCTAGTGACCCCGTGGCCCCATCCCCTCAGTCCCACACCTACAGTTGTTGCCTCACGTTCAAGTCCTTCAGGATCTCCCAGAACCAAACATCTGGGAGAGCCCTGTGGAAGGTGTTGGGATGGGATATATGGAGGGTGCTATCAAGAGGATGGCGGCTGCCATCCAACCAGGCTAATGCCTTGCCCTGTCCTGCATTTCAGAGATGCCAGCGAGTGATGGGGACTGGGACTCAGGGGTTTCGCTGCAGGACGCTGAGGGCTGCAGGTAGGTCCGTTTCAGCGTGGCAGAAATGGACATTTCTCTCTTTCCCACTCCCCAGTCTTGTATTTTAAATGCACCCTTTGAAGCAGCCCCAGGGAAGGGCTGTGGGGCAGCTGGTGTGGAAGTTTGGCTGGGCTCCAGCGATGCTTCGGTGTGACAAGGGACAGGAGCTGGGTGTCCCCCTGGTGTCTGAGCACAGGATGTCCCTGCCAGGACGTCAGGGCAGGAAGGGAACTGGGGAAGAGGATGGGACAGAAATTTGCTCCAGGTGCTTAAGAGGATCGAGGCGGCAGGGGTGGGTAATCTTGTTGGACTAATGAAAAACCTCAGAGGTACGGACTAAAAATAAGGAGGTGGCATAGACAGGCGATAGGCTGGGGGCTGCACGGGGTAGGACAGTGAGTGGGGAAAGACCCCCTCCAGTATCGTGGTCACTGGCTCTGCTCTGCTCTGGCAGCTGGATCAGTGATGGAGGCTGCAAGGCAGAGCCGGGGATGCAGCACCTCCTGTGAGCAGGGCAGCCAAAGCCCGGGGGAAGCCTGGCACCCCCGGTGCTGCTGTGGGGGGCCAGCATGTGCCCACCGTGCTGCACTGAAGAGGTTAAGGCCGGGCTTCCCGAAGAGACTGCCTGAGCTGATTATTTTAATCAGGAGGATTAGGGCCATAGCCAACCGGGAAGGCAGTGCTGCAGCAGGGAGGGCTGACAGGTCCCTCACCCTGCAGTCAGAGGGGGCTGGGGGTGCGGAGAAAGACCCCCCCCTGCAGGAACGGAGGGCAGCAAGACGATCAGGCCAGGGGGGCACCCCAAACCCACCTGCCTCCCCACCGCCGCGGGATTTGGACCGGTGGGGATGGGCAGCAGCGCCTGCCCCATTTCCCTGTCCCCCTCTGGGATGCCCGTGGCACAAAGCGCTGCCTCGGCTGAGCCCGTGCCCGAGCTGTGTGGGCGCTGAGCCTGCCCCCAAAGACTCACCTGGCACCAGGGGCTGAGGGGTGCCCGCCCGGCCGTCCCCCGGCGCGGCCGCCAGCCCGCCCACGAATGGCGAGCCGAGCCCCGCTTTCCCTGGGCGCAGCAGCCTCGTCGTCACTGTTAAAGCACGTCTAATCCCTGTTATTTTTTCCTAATCCCCCTGCCCGCTGCGGGGCCGCAGGGCCTTTGTGGCGGGGCAGGAGCTGCAGCTGAGCCCGCGGCACGAGCAGGCCAAGCAGCTGCTGCAGCGCGCCCGCATGAAGGCTCGCACGAACCCGCTGCGCGCCAGCCACGACATCCTCCTCCTCCCCGCCGCCGCCCCGCGCCCCAGGTCAGTGCCTTCCTGCCCCACGGCGTCCCCAGGGTTTGGGGCACATCCGCAGCGTGTGTTGGGATGTGTTTGGAGCCGGCACATGGGTGCGGGCACGCGTGTGGAGCCGGGATCCGAGCGGCTGCGCGCACGGTGCGGCCCCGTACCGGGGATGTGCCGGCCTCTTCGCGGCACGGTGTTTGGTTAATTGTGTTTTGTGATCACACCGAAGTGTCAGTGGTGGGAGGGTGGCGTTTCCCAGCCCATGGGGAATGTTTTCCCGGGCTCGCTGCTGGAGGCTGCACCACGGCGGCGTCTCGCCCTGTGTGCACGGTCATGTGCGATGTGGCGTTCCTGGAATGATTAACCACACAACTCGGGGCGGAGAAGGGGCGATGGAGGTCGAGCCGTGGCAGCAGGGAGGTGCCGCAGCCTCTCCGGATTTCAGCTTCAGGCTGGAGGGAAGCAGGGCTGGACACAGCCAGGCGGCACCGGGCGGACTTTCCTCCTCGCCCCATTTTTTTGCACTGGGTTTTCCCCCTCCCGCCCTGCTTTTCCCAGGGTTGCCGAGCAGCCCCTGCAGCTCGCCTGCGTCCGTCTGTCTGTCCCCATGGCAGGGAGGCCAGCGGGAGGCCGAGCGTCGGCCCGCGGGACGGCGGGAGCCTGAGCGACTCGTCCAGCGGGGAGTCGAGCTGCGGGCGGCCGCGGCGGCCGCGGGGACCGTCCCCATCCCGCGTCCGCTTCGAGGACGAGTCGGCCCGGGACGCCGAGGTGCGGTACCTGGAGCGGCTGCAGCTCCGGCACCGGCGGGCGCTGGGCTCGGCGCTGCCCTCGCCGGAGCCGGCCGGCAGCAGGCAGCCGGGGGACGGCGCCGGCCAGCCCAAAGCCGGCGGCGGCGACCTCGTGGCCGGGGGCAAGTGCAGCGCCTGCGGCTCATTCCTCGGTGCTGCCGCCGGCCGGGGCGCGGACACGCAAGCTGCTCCCGACGTGGGCAAAAGCAGCCCCGCGACACAAAGAAGCGTCCCAGGGGATAGCAGAGGGCCGAGCGCTGCCCAGACGGAGCCTAAAATCAGGCCTCTGGGCCCCGGAGGGTCCCCGCTGTGGATCCTGCCCTCCCGGCAGCGCATCCACACCGAGAAGATCAAGGAGACCTACATCGGGGATGTCACCTACATTGACGAGGTGGACTCGGCCCTGGAGAGCACCGACACCTCCGACGGCTGCCGGACGGACAGCGAGGAGGCGGGACCCCGCAGCCCCCACCTGCGGGGGCACCGGGACCCCCGCACTCGCGGGCACAGAAGTCCCCGGGCGGCCCCGCAGGCGGAGGCGAGGGCCAGGAAGGGGATGTGTGTGGCCAGCGGTGGCCTCGAGGACGGGGACTCGCGCCCGGGGCCTGTTTGCCCCCCACCACCGGGAAGAACCAGCAGCCGGGAAGATGGAGAAGCCCATCGACATCTGGGGGGCAGCAAGGGAGTGGGAAACACAGCTCGCCCCCCGCAGCAGCCCAGTGAGCCCCTGGAGCCTTCTTCGCAGCTGAGGACCAGCACCCCCATTCCAGGCACCCACGCCCCTGCTCCCCCTCCTACCAAGAAGGCCTGCGCCCAGGTGCCTTGCAGGAAAGCCCTGTTCTCCAGCAGCAGCCGCCAAGCGCCCAGCCAAGGAGTCCGGGGCCCGGAGCCGGATGCTGGCGGCGCCGCCCCACCGCAGCCCGGGGGCACGGCGGGGCCGGCGGAGCGGCGGGGTCCCTGCAGCCCCAGGTGGCTCCCGGGGAGCCCCCTCCGTGCCTTGTCCACCAACAATTGCAACAACACCCACGGGCAGGACGCCCCGGGGACGGGCAGAGGTAAGAGAACCACGAGCGGGGTGCTGGGTGGGTCCCCAATGAAACAGGCCTGTGTGTGACTGTGTCACTGTGGTTCCAGGGACAGTGTCACACCCCGCTGCCAGCCCTGTCACCCCCGTGCCCCCGGAGGCTGCTCATCTTGCCGGGGAAGGAGCGCAGCCGCAGCGGCAGCCGGCCGGGAGCGCGGCACACGGGTGAGTGAGCACGGGCGGCCCACAGCATCCCAAACAAACAAAAAAAAAAGCAGTCCTGAGCGTCCCGCCCTCGGGCACTGCAGGATGCTGCTGGGTGGAGCTCCCTGGCTCCAAAAACCTCTCAGAGATCACAATACGGGCGGTTACAATGTGTCCGGGTGTTGCTGTGGGTTTGGGGGAGCTGCATGTACATCTGGTTCTGCCAAGGGTGTTAGAACAGATGTGACAGATGACCCCAGCACTCCACTCGTGGGGTTTTGCTCGTGTCGGGTTCTTCCCTTTTGGGGAAAATCAGCTGCCTTGGGGCTTTCCAAGCACGATCCTGCCAGCCCTGTGCCTGGCACTGCATGTCTCAGCCTGGCCGGAGAGTTCCGAGGTAGTGCTGGGTCCTCTGAGCCTATTTGACAGGATGTGATCCCTTGGGGCAGAGCAGGGGCCTTCTGGGAGGTGTTAAACCCCAGAAATAACAGAGAAAACAGGGAGGGAGCCCTTCGGGTCACTTAGGGTACTGACAAACTTGTGTGTGCTGGGTCACTGCTGCGGGGAGGTGGCTGCCCCCAATCTCACTGTGCACCCCGGTCTCACCGTGCACCCCGATCTCACTGTGCACCCCGGTCTCACCGTGCACCCCGATCTCACCGTGCTGCAGCTCTCCCGGCTGCCGAGGTGGGTGCAGGATGCACCCGCAGCCCAGAGGCAGCTGCACGTCCTGCTGCCGCCCCAGACACGCAGTGTGACCACCACACCTCTCCACCCAGGGAGCTGGGGCGGCCAGTGAGCCGCAAGGGCAGCAGCGCTTCGGCGTCGGGGCTGAAGAAGCTCCTGTGCAGCCTGAGCCAGAGCACCAAGCAGCGCCTGGGCCGCTTCCGCTGCTACAGCATGGAGCAGCTGCCGGCCCCTGGCGGCTCCCCGCCGGGCGGCCCCCGCGTCAAGAAGTCACCGTCCCTGCAGTCCCTGCAGCTGGTGAGCTCGGACATCGCCCCGTTTGGGAGAGGGCACAAGGGAAAGGATGCTGGGCTCAGATGAAGCAGTCCTGAGTATGGATTTGTGGCTCAGGCAGTCCTGGAGGGACGTGGGGGGATACGCCACCCCAAACCTGCTGGGTTTGAAAAGCCCGGAGCCAACTGTAAGGGGAAAGGAGGGAAAGAAGGGTGGTAGTGGAAGAGCAGATGTGCTTGTCCCTCCTCAGCAGTGAGCTGGGGATTGCTCCAGGGGGTTGGGATGTCCCGGTTTCCTCCACTCCCTCGGCACATCAGGGGGTGAAGCGCTGCGGTGCTACACAATGTTTGTCCCCATCTCAGCCAGGTGTTTCTCCCCAGGTGTCACCCTTCTGCCAGCCCCAAAAAGCTGCCTCTATTCAGAGTCTGCACCCCCAGCTGGGCAAGGCACCCCGTGCCAGTGCCTACCTCTTGCCCCAGACCACGGCTGACAGGTAGGATGGCACATACCCGCGGTGCCCAGGAAGGCTGTTCTGGGCTGCTGTGGTGGCTCCGTGCAGCCAGAGGCTGCATCACCTGGTCTCCAACAGCTTTCCCTGTCCCCACCCAGCCATCTCCCTTCTCCCCACAGGAAGGGGGGCTCAGGGCCGCAGCGCTCGCTGAGTGTGGAGGACATCGGGGCGCCGGGCCAGCTGCGCGCGGTGGGGCGTGTGGTCGAGGTCTTCCCCGATGGCACCAGCCAGCTGGAGCTGCAGCGACCCCCCCACGGCGCCTTCGGGTTCTCCGTCACCTCCGGACACGGCCGGCCCGACACAGGTATTGTGCGATCACGCCAAAGCCTCGTCCCACCCCAGGGGCAAGCTTGGGCACGGGTGGAGGGGGTTGCTCCATTGCTGCTGAGCCTGAGGTGTGATGCGAGTAGGGGGACGTTTGCCTTTGGCTGCGCACAATCCTACGTGTCCATCGGCACTTGGCTTGGGACACACAGCCCACAGCAGAGGCTGTTTATCACAGGTTTGTTTCTGTGCAGCCCCTGGGCACCCCGGGGGCAGGAAAGGCTCTCACCGGTCCCCGTCCCTCCGCAGGTGTCTACGTGCAGGAGATGGCGGATGCGGGCACAGCCAAGCTCTACGCGGGGCTCCTGGGCGTGGGGGACGAGATCCTGCAGGTCAATGGCGCGGCCGTCTCGGGGCTGGGGCTGGCCCGTATCCGTGAGCTGCTGCTCCAGGCCGACACCCTGACCCTGCGTGTGCTCCGGCACCGCCCCGCCCCACGGTAGCCCTGGCACGGCTCCTGCAAAGCCCGGCGGGAGGAGGAGGACCATGTCCCACTGATGTCCCAGGATGCTGCAG
Source organism: Sylvia atricapilla (assembly GCF_009819655.1). NCBI lineage: Eukaryota > Metazoa > Chordata > Aves > Passeriformes > Sylviidae > Sylvia > Sylvia atricapilla. The sequence goes on from NC_089148.1 coordinate 9,416,868, forward strand.
AATGGCACGGCATGGACCAAGCTGCCTCGTAGTGCCAGGACCTGCCCGGCTTCTCTGCAGTGGAGACAGGGGGCTTTCCTTGTCCCCCTGGGAGACAGTGTGGGACCAAGGGGCTCACAGAGTCTCCAGGAGCTGCCCAAGTGTGGGGGACGGGGGACAGCCTGGCCCCAACAGAGCTGGGTGGGTCTGTCCCGCTGGGCACTGGAGTGACCAGCATGGGCACACCCCATCTCCCTGACCCCAGGAGACAGAGGGCTTCCTGCCAGCACTGCCACCTTCTGCTGGAGGGCTGGTGAGGTTTTAAATTATTTCAAACTGAAACCCAAAAATACATCTCTGCACTAACAAAACTGTGCCCTTGGATCGTGGCATGGAGGGGCAGGGGTGGTGTTTGTGGCCGTGGGGCCTTTGCTAATTGTTTTCCCATGGCCCTGCTGCTCCACCTCCTGACCATGCTGTGGTGCTGGGGGGCCCTGGGCAGGTAGACAGGGGGCTCAGCCACCTGCAGAGCTCCTTGGGGATTTTGAGGGGGTTTTTTTTCCCAGCCATGGAAGGCAAGACACATTCTTGAAGGGAGTGTCTCCAGCAGTGGTGGCATGGCAGCAATGGCTGCCCTCTGCACGGTGGTGCCCCACATCTGGGCACAGCTGCCTGCAGCAACCCCATGTCTGGGCACAGCTGCCCACAATGCTGAGTTGACCCCAGAAACTGCAGATGCTGCTTACGCCTCAAATATGAGGACGGTGATGCCTGGCAAATGCTGGTGGGAGAGCTTTTCCCACTCCCTGGTGCCAGGAGACTGCGAGCTTGTCCCGGGAGCAGGAGTCAGGCAAGAAGGAGCAGAGACCTATGCTGCTGCACCTTTATTTAGTGTTAAAAGGGAGGGGCACCACCAGCGACAGAGAAGCAAATGTACACAGGGAAAGGGACAAGAGACACTCGGGTTGCTTATGATGATGTCAGCAGCTGGGCCACCCCCTGGACTACCAAAGGAGCGGTCCTGCATGGGAGTCATTCCCGAAGGATGTGCAGCCACACTGGAAACAAGGGGGATCAGAGGTGTGCAAACAGCAGGCGGCAGTGAGCCCTGCTCCCTGCCCAGACCCGCGCTCCTGGGAACCTGCTCTTGGACAGGTACAGACCCACGGAGTGGCGCTGACACTGCTACAGCCAAGCCTTGGAAAGCAGACACCGCCTATTCCCTGCAGGGATGCTCTGCAAGGATAAGGAGCCACTGGAATCTGAGTGCGGGTGGGCGCTGAGGCACCACGTGTGCGTTACTGATGAGCACCCGGGCGGGCGGGGAGGCTCCGTCCGGCCCCGCCCGGCTGCGGAAGGCACGGAGCCGCCGGCTGCATCCAGCGCCTGCGGGTGGGACAGGGGAGCCAAGCAGACCTGCGAGCGAGCCACGAAGCTCCAGCGGGAGGAGTGTTCAGTCCCGGAGGTAAAGCCGTCCGGTGGCAAGATTCTAAGGCGGGGGGGGATGATTTGCAATTTCAGCAGAAGTCTTTGCGTCAGTGCCAACTAACTTCCTCCCCCAGCCCCATCTGGGAGCCATAAGCCAGCCTGCGCTGAGTCTTTTCATGTTTGCAACTCAAAATATGGGAGCAGACTGGAGTAAGAAACTGTTTTTGCTTTCCTCAAGAGTCACCCCCTATCCCACAACCAGTGCTTGCAGCATGGCCCCTCTGCCTGTTCCTCCACAGTGACACTGTGTCCAGGTGAGCTTCGTTCACCACATTTTTGGTATTGCCCACCTGCCTACTACACATTCCCTGTAGGGAATCTGACACTGCTGAGACAACTTGAGTGACAAAAAACTGAGAGGTAACAAAAGGACTGGGAAGGAATACAGAAACATGATCTGGCTTTGAATCTCCTGCCTTTTGGTTGCTTACAATGGAGGTGTCCAAAAAATAGCACTGGGGAAAAATGAAGACATCCTATTTACAAGTTCATATACACTTAAAATACATCACCGAGCACTGTTCCTCTGATCATGTGTGCCGTGCACCCGCAGACAGAACGTGGCTCCAATGGTCATCAAAAAAATCTTTAAAAGTTTTTTTTTTCCTTAAAAAAAATAAGTTATTTTAGACCTGACAAATCACTTGCCAAAGGGAAGCAGCTGTTAAACAGAAGCAGTGACTCAGTTATACAAGGGCAAAGAAAGCTTCAGTCAATGAGCTTTAGAGGCCTGTATAATGAGGGAGGCAAGTTTAAAAGCTTCAAGACTCTCCCCCTCTGGCTCATGGCTGATTGCGAGTGCCCGGTGTGCAGCACCCCAGGTTTAAAGCTCTGGGGTGTCTGACGGGGCCTGGGTGGCCAATGGCAGGACACGAGACCCTACAGCTCTGCCCAGTGCAGAGGCTGGGAAAGCTCCCCGTCCTCTCTCGGCAGTGAATTGGTGCTACAGAGCCCGCCCACAGGAGGCGGGGAGGGGCAGGGGGAGCAGGGCCAGGGCTCCCCTCCCTTGCCGTGGCTTGGGGGGGTTTCACCCTTCCCAGTAATGCTTGGGGCTGGCACTGGCAATGCAGTTTGTAATGCTCAGTGAATTCAGTAATTCCTCCCCCTGTCCCGTCCTCCCCAGGGCTCGCTGCTCTGTCTCCACCTCCCACCGGCTCCTACCTGCACCGGGTGGAAGCGCGGGGGTCAGTCCCCCTCCAGCTCCATGGATCCAGACCCGGAGCCGGGCCCAGACCGCACCGCAGCGGGGGAGGAGGCAGCTCCAGTCCCCCACCCCTCTCCCCGGGGCCAGAGGAGATGCCGGCACAGCTGAGCCGCAGTCCTTGGAGGAGGATGGTGAGAACTGGGGGCGGGTGTTCCTGCCGGGGATCTCTGTGGGCGGACGGAAACGGGAGAGTTTCATTTCCCCGCGCGGCCGGGGCGAGGGGGCGGAGAGGGGGCGTCCCAGGAAGTTCAGTTTTTGTCATCACAGGACAAAAAAGAGGATGAGCACCACTAGCAAGATGACGAAGAGGACAACGATTGCACACCACTGCCGTCGATCTGGAAAGAAAAGGAAGCATCAGTCTTTCTGCTTTAGTGGAGAAGGAAAACTGGGGCAGCATTTTTCTTCATGAGCTGCTAGGAACCAAATTCAAGCTTAAGCCACAAAAAGCCAAAGCAACAGTTCCTGTGGGAGAAAGGCTGTGGTGCTGTATATCACAATGAGGCGTTCTCCTCTAGGATACACTGGGGTTTGGGAACAGCTGTGGGAATTCTGAGGCTTCTTCCCAACCAAGTTCAAATAGCTTTGAAAAGCTGGCTCAGAAGCAATTGGAAGGAACAAGCAGAGAGCTGCTGTGTTTGCTGTTCATTCATGGAGTAATCTGTTTGCCAGAGGAATAAGAAGGGATCCGCTGAAAGCTGCCCTGAGGAGCTCTGCCAGAGGAGATTGTGGCGGCTATCCTCAGGACAGGGCCAGGAATCAGGTTTCCCTGGACATCTTTACACCTCATTGGCTCAACACCACATCACCTCTGAGAGATGACGGTGCAGCAGTGGGGCCAGGGCTGCTGGCACTCCCCTCAACACCTAGGCACAGCAGGTACCGCAGAAAGAGCCTTCCTGCTCTCCCTGGCATAGGTGATTCCAGCAGAAATGCTCTTTCCCAGCACTCAGAAACACTCTGCAGAGATCCGTGGGCTTTCCCAGAGGAAAGGGCAGAGACACAGGGTTCACCCGTGGTTGTGCTGCTGCTGAGCTACCGGCGGCCCAAAGTGCACTGTCAGCACTCCAAGCGGTCTCTCTCTGGCTGTATTCTCACCATCTCATAAATCCCTCGGACAGCCTAATCCTGGCAGAGTAGGACTGTTTTTCCTCCTGGCAGGCTGCTGCCTTCCTGAGGCGCTGAGCACCCACGGGAGAGGGGCGCTGGAGGGGCGGGCTGGGCGCGGTGCCAGGCCCGGAGGCAGCCAGCCGTGCGGGACTTCCCGGCAGCCAGGCCGGGCTTCCTGTTTGCTCTGCCCGCGGCGCCCCGCCGGCCCCCCGGCTTCAGACACAGCCTTATAAGGACTTTTCTGTGGGTTCAGCACAGAATTCAGCTCTTTCCTCTACCAGCTGAGAGAGATGTGACCGACAACCGGCCTGCAGGCACCAGCAGCCCCAGGGCAGGTGGGATTTGGGAAGGGGATTGCCGCAGGCATTCTGGTTCGCCGGGAAGCCACACGCGGTGGTGGGCCGGTGTTTAATGGCACCTTGACAGCTTTTGTTCCAGAGGCAGTCCGGGAAACTGCAGCAGAGCCGGAGGCTGCTGAGCTTTCCCTCCCACCAGCTAGAGGGGGATTTTCCCAGCAGTAGCAGCATAAATAGAAAGGCATCTGTAAATAAAACAAAGGCAAGGGACAGGCAGCAGAGCAGTGTCTAGGCTGGAGCAGCTGCCGGGCTTGGAAGCCTTCCCCTTCTTTCAGGAGCTGAGAGCTGCTCCCTCCCCTTGGCTGGGTGGGTGGGGGCACAGTGTCCCAGCCTGAAGATCCAAGGGCTTGTCTCTCCCTTTCCAGGACTGGATCCCACTTCCCAGGACCTACCACTCGTCATGTGAGACACTTTGGCGAGCTTCTTCATGACGTTATCAAGGCGCGACTGAGTGCTGTCTAACTCGTGGGAGAAGTCATCCAGCATCCTGAGGACACACAAGCAGGGCACTGGTCAGCACGTGGCACATCCCTCGGGGATTATGCAGCACGCTCACAACACATGGATCAAAACACTGACGTGAGCAGAGCAGCACACCTTGGCAGACAAAATTAATGTGGCCTCCTCTCCTGGAAGCGCCCAGGAGGGGAAAAAAACCTGCTGAAACAGCAGCTCTGCTTTGGTGGGAAGTAACTTGGGATTCCTGCCAGGCTGATCCTCCCTCTGTGTTTGTGGCTGAACTGTACAGACATCTGCAAGGTGAGGACTGGGAGGGGCTTCCTCCTTACCAAAGCAAAGTCTCATTTATAATCCGTGATTAGCAGAGACTGGTTACATCTATGTGTCAGCTTGGACTTTTAAATCTCTTTTCTTGTTCAAGGCTTGCAGTTTAAACTAAAATCAGTCATGTATCAAGTGGGAATGAGATCTGCAGTTGCTTTTAAGGTGCTTTTCAAGCTCTGTCTGGAAGTTACCCTTTTATTTCTTCCACACAGTGACTGTAATGAATCTGAAAGCCTTCCTGAATCCATGCTTTGTCAATGCCAGTGCACATCCAGAGTCAAGGTACCAATCCAATTGTCTCCAGCCAGTGGGACTTTACAGCTTAATGCATTTAAAAGGACAGATTCCTTCATTTGGAGTGCCAGAGCTCTTGTTAAACCTTCATTCAGTGGAGAAAACCTCACTGTGGTAGTTATGAGCTAATCCAGCATGCACTGATGGCCTGTGTGATGATCTAGAAACAGACACACCACACCAATCTCCTCTGTGAGAGCAGAGGATTCTCATGCTGCACAACTTCACTCGGGAGAGAGGTTGAAAGTTCCTCCTCTCCATCAAAGATGAAATCACTTCACAAGGGACACGGGCCTCCAGACTTTTACCAGCCAAACAAGGAGGGGTTTTAGGCATAAACCCTTCAAGCTTTTCTGGAAGCATAGCTGTTAGCCTGCACAACTGGGAACTTGTTTGCAAAGTACAAGAACAGGGAAAGAAATCTAATTTATATGTAAATGGATGAATGCAAAATGACTTTGTGAGCTGCCCTTTAACCCTTTGCGTGAGTGAGGGTTATTTTTAACTTTAGTGATGAAGAGCAGCTCTGTGTTGTGTGTTTCAGGGCAGAGCTGAGAGCTCCTGGATCCAGCAATTGTCCAGGGGCAGCACAAAACCCTGCAGATTGGAGAAGTGGCCAGTATCTGCCTTGCACAGCACCTCCCTCCCTTATCTGCTGATGCCTGAGGGGGAGCATGAGAAAAGGAGAGGAGGAAAGGTAAGGTGGCCTGCCCTAGACGCAGGCTTCTAAAGGAAGGAGGTTGCAGTTGGATCCTTGCAGATTGAAGTACAAATGCTTTCCACAGGCTGGCAGCGAGAGGCTGCCTGAGGGACGAGTGAATTCCAGGCTCTAGCAGAGGCAGAGACAGGTGTGTGAGGACATCCAGCCATGTTGCAGCCAGCCCCTTGCCAGGTTTTTGCTGCCATGTCTCACACTTACACTGCTTGCTCTTCCAGCTCCCCGCCAATGCGCTGGGACATGTTCTTCAGCACTCCGATGCTGCCAGAGACCAGCTCCAACTGCTCATCCTGCTGCTCCACAATCAGCTGGGGCCAAAGAGAAGGCAAATGGGCAATTACAGATCTGTTGCCTGCAGCTGGGCTGGAGCCAGCCTACCCAGTGGACAGGCACTCACTGTGCGGCCTGGGCTCAGACCTAAGCCACCTGGAATGAGGACTGAGTTCCTAAGAAATGCTGCAGAGGAGACAGCCAGGGGAAAGCCTCCATGGCATGGCATCCCCAGGGCACAGCAGGCTGCAGCCTCCAGACAGCCCTGCAAATCCAGCCTCAGCTCATCCATGCTGCATGCACAGCTGAAGTGACTTTGGAAAGCTCCAAGGGCTGGTCATCAAAACCTTTGCAAGGTAAGCAGGCCAGGGAGGCTGTGCCTGAGAAATGTCACCTGGAATGTGCTGCAGCTAAAATGGGGTTAATGCAAACAGAAGGCTGTTGCAGCTTCTACAGCTAAAAATAGCCAGCCTAGCTCTGAATGTGCCAAAGGAATAAGTCTGCTGCTGTTTTAAGTCATTTTCAGGGCACAGTCACACTAAGGATTAGCTTTACCCTAGTTACCTATTTCTGAAGCTGTTTATCTCCCTGGAGTCAGTAGGTAAAATGCGTCTGGAAGTCGAGGTGGCATCATGGGTCAGGAACTTTAGGAGAGTTTGCCACCTCCGAGTCACTGCCTGTGTCAAGGTCTTGCAGTTCTCCAGTCTGTGCCTGGCCTGGGCACTTCTGCAGCCAAACTCCCCTGTCAGCTGGGAAGTGCAGCTGGGAATTGCCTCACCAGGGGTTCTCCCAAGCCCTCACACAGCCTTTCTCACTAATCTCACGGTGACAAAAGCAGGAAAAGGAAGCAGGAGCGTGCTCCTGCTCCCAGCCTGTTCTGATGGGAGATGCACACAAACACCACCAAACACTTTTTTAACCAGGGGAAGTTGCATAAGAGAAGCAGGTCCTTTTCTTCTTGCAGTTTTTCTGCTCTTCCAAGGATTTCAGCAATCCTGGTACTATTAAATCTTACCATGCTACATCTCCCCGATTGTGCCGGCTGCCTCCTAAACACAGCAGAAGCCCCACGCCCCCAGGGTTAAAAACTCTGCCAAGATCACCCAAAGCTGTGCTGCACAGGAAGTGCATGCACAGACACATGCCACAAGCAAAGAGGAGGACTGTCAGGCTCCTGGAGCCAGAGCAGCCCCCCTGGCACCCATTTGGCAAGCAAAGCTATGTAGTCTGTGATGCCAGCTGCCTTACCTGTTGTTGAGCTTGCTGCTCCTCGATGAAATGTGAATTTGCCAATTGCAGCTCCCGGTCCAGACGGCTGTATTTGTCAGGTCCAGAGCTCCAACTCTGACTCCCACTGTCTCCCAGGAGTGCCTGAACAGATGCAGAGAGCTCTTAGCAACACCCTTGTGTCTGCTCACAGCCCGTCCACAGGGTGAGGTGAGAAGGCAGACAAGGCAACACTCGTGTACACACACACAGAGCATCCCTTTCCTCCTGCTCTGCTGCTACTCAGCCAAAGTGCTGTCATGAACTAAACCATCACAGAGCCAAAATGCCAGCCTGGGAAGCCTCTGCAGCCTGGAATTGCAGAGATGCCTCTCCAGCAGCAGGAGAGCTGGAGTGTGGCCGACTGACAGTGTGTGCACAGCACAAAGGACTGGCAGAGGCCTGCTCAAGAGGCAGCACTGTGTGCTAGGACATGTGAGCTCGGAAGTGTTTGGGTATATTGTGTTAACAGATGTACAGCCCCAACTGAGCACTCTGCTGCTAATGACAAGGGTTTAAGAGGGTCTGGATAAAGTACTTAACCAGTTGAGCTGACAGTAAAATAATGCAATCTATAACCAGAGCAGGGCTATATGCTTATGTTCTATGATTCTGACTGCCTATCCCTCCAGCAGGCTCTTCAGCTGCCAGCACACAAAGTTACTCTTGCTACCTACCCTACACCTTGAACAGAGAAGCTCATGCAAAGCCTGCACAGATGTGGCTTTCCAGCCAAATATGTCTGGGCCCTGAAAGGGGAATAACCCAAGCTACAGATGCTGGAGAATGAACATGACCTGCAGGTGAGGAATTGCACGCTGCAGCACTAGGGAAGGGCTAGGGACTGTGCCCTCCAGTGTGGAAGCCAGGCTGACTTGTAACGAGACCATCCTGCAGCTCCTGGTTGTGGGCAGGATGGCATGACTGAGCATTTGTGAGTAACAGCAAGACAATGACCAGGCTGCTCTGTCAGGCTGAAAACGAGACGGTCTCTATGGTTCATCTGACATAAGGTTCAAGGAGGGGTGAGGAAAGCTGACAGACTGACCATGCAGGAAGCCAGCAGGACATCTGGCTTTGTCTACTCCCGAGACACTGAGCAAGCCCCTGGTTCCTCCAGTTTGTGGCAAGGGCAGCTCCTTTTTATTTAATACAGTGCACTAGCTTTGCCTGCAGCTTCAATAGAAAGGGCCTGTTTGCCAGCCTGGGCTGTGAGGGTCAGGTCACTGCTAGCCAGCCCCTAAGACACAAAGCCCAGCAGTCTGCAATGAAGGCAAGGGGCTGGGAAGGGAGAGGAAGGCAGCAAGGGGAAGTCAGTTTTCCTGACCAGATGTCGCTGTGTGAGCTGAGCCATATGGTCTCCTGCAGCTATCAGGAACCTCATGCAAAGGAAAGCGGCAAATCGCAGGGAAAGCTACAGACTTGTTTGAGCAGAGGTGTCAGGGACTTTGCTGCTGGCAGTGTTTGCCAAGCACGTCAATTAACCCTGTAACAAGCTCAGGAATGAGCTCTGTGCTTCTCAGTTTGTTGTTTTTGCTACATGTGGTAAGGCTGATACAGTACAGACAACTAACTGTATGAAGCACACTCCAACTTTTACCGGAATGTGTCTGGAAGTCAGCTCCAGTATCCCCTTACAGCCTCCCCATCAGCCAGGAAGGGGCATGAGCTGCATCTATTTCTATTCCTTAGATTGCAAGTGCAGACAACACGAGACTCCTCGAGCTCCTTCCATCTTCTTACACGACTACTATGAGAAGCAGCTGCAGGAAAGGATATTGCACCATCTTGGCTCCTAAATCCATCAGAGCGCAAGATTACATTCAGTGACATGGATTCTGAGCTGGTTCCCGCCAAGGAGGAGGAGGAGGAGGGAGATTTCCCTTTCCATGGGATGATGCAATGCTGACAGTTGTACACAACCAGCTCTGAAGACAGAGACAGATGGTGAGTGCTGACTTACTGAGTGCTGCTCTGAGAGAGGCTTGGGAGAGGCTGGCAGCAATGTGAGAACCAGCCCTCCCAGGGCAGCCAAATGGACATGGCTCAAACACAGCTTGGCTCCAGCTTCCCACACCAGAGGTTTGTGAGGGGAGGAACTCCAGACAGGATATAAATTGTAGCAGATAAGACATTGCGCCTTTCTGGTTCTCACCTGCCTGTTTTTCCTTTCAGCCAGTGCTTGCATGGAGGAGTTTGACATCTGATCCTTCATGTCCTGTTCATTCAACAAAAGAAGCAGCATGTGAACATTGGATTTAAGGGGTCAGGCAGATCCAGGGTGCTACAGAGCTGTCTATACCCAGCAAGGCTTCTACAAGGGGGGGTGAGGGAAAGGGAAATTTTCTTTGAAAACACTTTTGAAGAGTCTGGAAACATACTGTAGAAAGTTTCATTGTTATACTAATACTGGAATCAACAGCATTGGGATATTTTGGAAATATTCCTCATTTACTACTCATTTTACTCCACTACAACCACAACCGTTTTGATTTGTATAATAAAACTAATGTTCCTGTTGACAGAATGTAAGGAAGTGTTTGTCAAGGCCTTGAAGCCTATAACCTCCTGTGCTTTATTCCCATCTGGTTTTATATTCCATAGTATGAGGTAGATTTCCTGTCCTGTGGCCATCCTCTCTAACTGTGTCAATGCTCTCCCCTACCGATTAGTTTTTGCTGTGGAGTTCCTGCAGAAGGTCACTAACCACAGAAGGCTCCCCATCAAAATGTAACATAACCTAGTTTTCATAAATTAGCAAGCAGTCAATGTCATCTGGCAGAGGCTGATGCAGCAGCAGAGTTCTGATGCCACCAGAGCATTCAGGTGTGTTTTACTGTTCAGAGATGTGCAACACATCACCAAAGAGCACCAGCACATCCCACTTGGTTAACTCTGGCTGCAGCACATCACAAATTCCCCCATGAAAACTGGGAAGTCAGCTGCACAAGGCCACTTACAAATTTCATTTCCCAGTGGGAGACACTGCTCCAAAACCCATTAGCCAGCACTTTTCAGCCAGGAGAAGAGGACCAGAGAGCAGGCTTGCCTGATCCTGCCCATTAGGGAGTGGACTACACCGAGGGCAAGGCAGCAAGCATATGCCTGGGGCCAGCGTGGTTTTGGGATCAGTTCCCAGGCAGCAAGCCTTAGGAAATGCATCCAGACCGCAGGACTGCAGGTAGGGTAACAGGCTTGCTGCCAGCCACACCAGTGCATTCTGTAGAGCAGGAACATCAGTCATGAGGGGCAGCAGAAGCTATTAATAGGCAGAAAACTTCCTAACTAGCAGCTTGTTACCAGGCACTGAAGCTTTTGGAAAGATGTTTCTTCTCTATTTCTTACCACTAAGTTGTTAAAAATCCCCTTTTTGCTTCTCAAGTGTAAGCTTAAATTAAAAAAAAAACCATCTTCCTCAAGTTAAAAATAAATCCAGTGGTTGTTTGGACTATTTTGCAGGGGTGAGAAGTTGAAGTCACCATGTCAAAAACACTAGGCTTTAACCATCTGTCAGAGTTCCAAGTGGTCTCCCTGTTGCTGAAAACCAACAACAGTTGGGACAGTTGCAATTTCTCTTAGCTCTGAAGGGAGGGAGCTCCACATTGCAGCTGGGTCTTCACTCTTCCTCCTGTTACCACAGGCTCCCAGCTCAGTGCTGCCAGAGCAGTGTGAAGGTTTCAAGGGTGGGCAGCATAAAAGAAGGGAATTCCATGGGGCACTTTCACCCCCAAACCCTTCTGGGCAGCTCCAGGAGGGGAAGAGGAGGAAGCCTGAGATTCAGCAGGTAGCAGGTTTATTCTCTGCTCTCCAGTCCGCCACAGAACGGCCCCAAACTCTCCTTTTTTAACCACCTGATGCCCGCCCCAGGCCCCGACCCCAAGGGCAGGTTTCCTTACCCTGACCACCTGCCGCGTGCTGGTGATAAAGGCTTTGCGGATTCCCAGCTCCGTGGCATCCAGGTTGAATTTCCGCGGGTTTGCCTCGACAATGCCTGGGCACTGAGTCAAGGAGGCCCTGGAAGGGGCCTTGGGTACACACATGGGATACACACACCCTCAGGGTGCCAAGTGGCCACTGTGTTGTGCCTGTTCCCAAAATCAGCAAAGTCCAGCACTCTGGATAGAAAAGGAGGCACGGCAGGAATGTGCCGTGCAGAGCATGCAGACCCACAAGGTTTCTCTTTTCCATGGGGGTTTTTCTGGTTCTGTGATGCTGTGCAGTGTTTTCAGGAGCACTCAGAGGAGCACAAGGGAAAAGGAGGATTTCTGGAAGCCAGCCTAGAGAATGAACTGACTCTGCAGAAATCCAGATTCACACAACACAACAGGCTTTCTAGAACAAAGCATCTTAGAATATACCTTGTATAAAGGGAAACAAAAAGTCAAAAGGAAAATCCTCGACTTCTCATTTGCAATTTGAGAAAAGCCACTGTGAACGCAAAATTCAATCCCAAACAGTCCTGATTTTTGCAAAGATTGACAAGCACTAGGACTTGGCCATTTAGTACAATTTGGGAACTGCAACTACCTCCAAAGGGCCACAAAAAGGATATTAATGGTTTCATCCAAGTCCTCCAGGTCCCACTCGATGCTCCGCAGGTTGTTCCTGAGCTCATTAGTGGTCCAGTCGATTTCTTCTCTTGTGGCAATGGAGGGATCTTGCAAGAGCTCTGTCCACCTCTGGAAGAGCCCCTGGGCAGTATTCACGGCTTTCTGCACCTCCCTGTGCAGGAGGAGTGAAGAGAAGCCAAGAATCATCACCAGCTGCCCTGCAGCACTGACACTGGGCCAGCCCCGTGTCCAGCTGAGCAGGGATGCCACAGCTTCCTCCTAAACATCCTTCCCTCCAACAACATCGTGTTTATTTTGTAAAATAAGCATTTGCCCTGTACCTCACTGCAGCATGAAGTTACTCATGGAGGGACCTATTTGTTCAGGGGCAGCTGCTGAGTGTCACCCAGGCAAGCCAGGGCAGAGGGTCTGAACAAGGCAGCTCTTTGGCAATCGGTGTTTTTGCATTCCTCTCCCAACAGTTTTCCTCTCAAGGCCCTTAACTACCCTGTAAGATACCCCAAGGGCACACAGAATTACAGGAACTGTCCCCACACCACAGCCAGGCAGACTGTTGAGTACAGCACTGTTTATTTTAATTCAGCATTTTAAAAAGTACACAGCCCTACTACACTGGCTTAGGAAACACAAGGTTTTTTTTGCTGCTCTAAGCTCTTTTGGAGACCAGTGCATTCACAGCAGGGGAAGGCAATGCTGACAGCTCTGGTTTGGGGCAAGCAGGTTTGTAAATTTGGGTCACAGACTCTCAGGGTGGTTATCTGCATTTACAAAGGCTGCGCTCCGGAGCTGTGAACTACTCCCCAAGATTTACAGGGAGCTGAGATTAGGAAGGGACACAGATCAGACTGCGGAGGTGTCCAAGGAGGCCACCATGAGCTTGCACACAGCAGTCAGATGTGTCACCCTAGTGAAGGAAAGCAGGGGAGATCCAGGACAAGCGAAGTGTGGTGCCAGGACTGCAGCTCTCTAAGTCCCATCAGGGCCTGAAGACCTCCAGTTGCTGTCTAAGCTGCAGTTTCTCAGCACTCTGATGCGTGTCCCTCCTCTCCTCACACGCCTACGGCTCTGAGCCTGCCACGCTGAGTGCCCTAAAGTCAGCAGCCTGCACTGGGGACCTGGAAAACTTCATTCCCTCCCGTACTTGTCAGCACAAGCTTTGGTTCTGTTTGTTTTTTCTTCATCTGAACACACTTGTGGAAGTCCCCAGCAGCAAGAACACAAAGCAGAGCTGGATTTTCTCTGATGGTGAGGAGTTACAGACACCAAGAAAGCAAACGAACAGCAACTCTGGTGGCTACACCACCAGCAGCCCCTCTGACCTGCCAGGTAATAATTAACTCTGGGAGCGGCAGCACAGCCCCTTTCCCCTCCCTGCCCTTCCCCGCACGCTGCGGGAACATCTCTGAGAAGTTTGACAGGACGTTTGCTCCCCACCCATGGCGACGACTCCCACACTTTCCTCTCAGCACGAGTTCAGCCTGGGAGAGGGTCTGCTGCGCCAGTCTCCCTTCCCACACTTCTTGTTCCCACATGGCTCTCCCAAACACCCCACCAGGACCCCTCTGCTGCCGCTCAGGGCTGCCTCACTGGGACACGGGGCACAAGACAAGCCCTCAGCACAAGCTGAAGGTGGCCCAGGGCAGTGTTTAGTGACTGAGCTTCTTTCACAGAATCACTCGGGTTGGAAGGGACTTCTGTGGATCATCCAGTCCAAACCCCCTGCTGAGGCACCATCACCCAGAGCAGGGGACTCAGGGATACCTCCAGATGGGTTTGGAATGTCTCCAGAAACTCCCTGCCCTCCCTTGGGCAGCCGTTCCCAGTGCTCTGCCACCCTCACTGTAAAGAAGTTCTTCCTCACGTTGAGGTGGAACTTCTTGTGTTTTAGTTTATGGTAAATGCTCCTCGTTCTGTTGCTGCGAAGGGTCTGGACTGTTCCCCTGACATCCCTTAGAGATATTTACATGCATTGATGAGATCCTCAGTTTTGTTTGGACTAAACAGGCCCAGCTCCTCTTGTCTCTCCTCACCAGAGAGATGCTCCAGACCCCAAATCATCTTCGTGGCCTCCACTGGACTCTCTCCAGCAGCTCCGACAGAGCTCCTTTCACCCTATTAATGACAATTATCCTTTGGCCGGCTTCAGCTGCTATTTCCCTGCGTTCAGGCTCCTCTCTGCAGGCTTTCTCTCACGGCCATTGTTTGTCCCACAGCTCGGTCCCTGCTCCTCTCCACCTTTCCCCACGGTCACCCCGGCCTCCAGCCGCGAGTCCCCAGCCCTGCTCTGCCCACCGTCCCCAAGCCGCACCTGCAGCCAAGGCCGGGGGGCCCTCACACAGCCCGGGGAGGCCCGGCCGCGGCCCGGCACCTGCCCGCCTCACCCCAGCGCCTCCCGCGCCGGGCCGCCACCGCGGGACAGGCCCCGGAGCCCGCGCTCAGCCCCTCAGCAGCACGGGGGGCCTGGCCGCCATTTTCCCCCCCACACAGACCCCCGCCGGCCGCTCGCCCCTCGCTCCGCGGGCCTCCCGTGCTGCGGGGCGGCCGTGCCCGTCCCCTCCGCGCCCAGACGCGGGCCCGGCCCCTTGCGCGTCCCTCTCCCCGCGCCCCGGGGCCCGCCGAGCGCGGCGCTCACCCCTTCACCACGAAGAAGGGGTCCTCCATCGACATGGCGCTGCCGCCGCCTCACGCCACGGCCGCCGCCAGGCCACGCCTCCTCCATCAGGCCACGCCCACCAACAACGCCCTCTGGCGGCCACGCCCCGCCGCGCGCCGGGAGGGGGCGTGCTCGGGTGACGTCATGCGGCTATGGCGGCGCGGGGGTGTCGGGGCCCGGTGAGCCGCGGGGTCCGGGCGCTGGTCCGGCTCTTCCAGGGGAGCTCCGGCAGCTCTGCCCGCAGCCCGGTGTCCCTGTCACCCGGGACATCACACTGAGGGTGGGGCAGGTCGGAAAGGGAGCACGGCGGGTCACCTGGCGCCACCTCCCTTCTCATCCCAGAGCACGTGGCACAGACGGGCCTGCGATATCTCCAGTGAGGGACACTCCGCGACCGCTCTGGGCAGTCTGTGCCAGTGCGTGGTCACTCGTACAGTGACCTTCTTCCTTGTATTCAGGTGGAACGTCTTGTACATCGGTTCCTCCTGCCCCTTGCCTCCCGTGCCCTGGTGATTGGCACCACCCAGCAGAGTCTGGCTCCATCTTCTTGGCGCCCCTTCCTTTGAGCCCGTTTAGCACTCCAAATGTGGTCTCTACAGGGCTGAATAGAGATGCAGGACCCCAACGCCCTGCTCTCAGCAGCCCTATGACAGAGGTGGTTACATCTTCCCATGTAATGCCTTCCCACAACTGTCCACAGCCCTTAGCACCACTGTGCCAGCAGCAAGGCCATGCAGAAGGTGGTGTGTGTCCCATTCCTTGAGTTGTGTGGATTAAAGATATTTTTTTTTATTTTAGAGAACTGAAAGCAGCCTTCTCAGTGAAGAGAGGAAGTGAGGTAAGGCGTTCAAGCATCATCTCCTCACGCACCTGCAGTTCGCAGCAGTGTTGTTCATGTCAGACTCTTCTGTGTGGAAGAAGTTTTGTGCTTTATGCCAAACCCATGACAGTAAACTCTTGCCCTCTCACAGGATTTGCAGCCTTCAAAACCTCATGTAAACCGGCCAGATAGCCTCCTTCACCCAGATTCACGGACCGAAACACCACCCTTGGCACAGTGGGGTTCTGTCCCTGCCACAGGGTTCCCAGCAGGAGTGGCTCAGCGTGGCTGTGTTCCCAGCTGGGGTGGGAGGAAGCAGGAGGGAGCGACAGGCAGTCTGCTCGGCTCCTGCTGCCCTTCCTGCCCCGGGGAGGCACAGGCACCGCTTCCTTCCTCCTGCCTTGTGCGGGGTGAGAACAGCCCTGTGTCGCTTGGATGTTGTCCATTCCCGGGTGAGGATCCCTTCTTCCCTCATTCCCACCTCTCTTAAAATCTCTGGGCTCTGTAATAGCTGAGCACAGGCAGCCCTGGGCTTGCAGCTGCTGCCAGGAGGGAGATGTGTCCCATCCATATATACATGCAGCAGAGGGATGTTCCTGCCTTACTCCCACGTGGCTTGATTTTGCAGAGTCTTGGCCAGGAGGAATCCCCCAAGTTTTAACCAAAGAACACATCCTGGCCTGCGCTTCCCGAAGGTGGCAGTGGCCCAGCATCCTGAGCAAAGGCAGGGAATGGGCACGAAACCCCATTGGCAGAGGTGCCTCCTCAGCATGGGAACAGGATACCCGACTTTTGCACTCCCAGCAGCTTTCCTCACGCGCACCCTGGGCTGGGAAGGCTGTGGCACACGTTGAACCGGTTTCTGCAGCTCTTGGGGTGAGAAATCCACCTCCTGCTCCGGCCAGGCCCACGCCAGGGGTGGTGCAACAGGTGGCAGCTTTAGGGCTGGCATTTGCCGGCCCTTCTTGCTGAATTTGGGATGACTTTCCCACGCCAGCAGGATTTGGGGCGTCCCTTCCAAACGTGTGCTTAGCATGGGAGGTTCCCTCCAGGAACAAACAAGAGTTCCAAGGAGTCGCTGGTCCAGTTTCTCTGTCCCTGTCCCACAAAGACCTTGTGCTCCCCAAAACCTCATGATCCTCCTGTGACTTCCACCTGCGCCTGAAACCTTCGCTGAACTGGGAATGGAAAAGGGAAAATGTCCTGGAGCCTCTCGGAATTACTAGCCAGGAATTTCAGAAACTCTTCAATAAATTATATGAATACTTTATCCACTCCCTTGAAAAAGGATTTTTTTTTACAGAATCACAGAATCACTAAGTGGAAAATACCTAAGATCGTTGAGTCCATTTGCAAATAAGGGCAAAGCTTCACAGAGCTGTTGAGGGCCGAAAATAAGGAGTTTTACCAAAATCTAGGGAAGTTGTAAACTTTCAAGGTATAAAAGAAACAGCCTGGTCTTTGATGCTAGAAATTAATTTACATTATGTAGTAAATAATTTAGATTTTCACCTGAGAGCCACTCCAACCACACTGCGGTTTGTATTTTTTAGAACGAGGCAGTATTTTGCTGTTCCATATGGGAAGCTCTGATTATGGGGCTTGGAGGCAGCGAGGAGTTTTTTGGGAATTCTTCAGCATGCTCTAAGCGATTCTTGCTGGGAGAGGAGCGCTGGGTGCAGAGCACACAGCTGCAGAACTGGTCAGGAAAGATCTGATGAAACATTTCTGCACCGTGAAAAGTGCCAGCTCATCAGAATCTCAGCTGTCTGCAGGGAAGAGCTGGGCTCCCTGGAACTTTTATCAGGGAAATCTTTGTGGCATGTGTGTACATGCACGGGGGGCGTGTGTGATCCCATACTAGCTTGGTGCAAAGAATGTGCATTTGGTGTGGAAGAGGTGCCTTTTCTTCTCAGGGAAAAGCTGGATGGGTCTGAATTTGGATTTTACAAAACTGGAGGGGACTTTCCCCACCCCACCCTAAAAAGGTTTTACAGCTAAAGGGAGAAGCCATAAAGGCTTTCGGATGCTTTGGTGGTTTTCCTCCTCATTTTCGTTTTTAGTGATAGTTGAAAATTTTCAGTGGTGGTTTTAAAAGGATTACGGCAGGGATGACGAAACAAAACACTGGTCTGGAGTTACATATTCAGTGTTCTGGTGAATAAAACAGGGAAATGAAATGGAGGAAAGGCAGCATTGCTTTCTGCAGGATGAATCTCTGGGATGGCCTGCCATGGGATGCCAGGGATGCTGACATCTTACATGGATCCAAAAAGAGATCGTTAAATTGCAAAAGCAGTGAAGCAGTGAGGTGCTGGACTGCCAAGGCCCTTGTTATGGGTGAAATTAGAAGGAACTTTTCCCAGGCAGCCCTAAGACCCTAAAAACTTCCTCATTATCCCTGTGTCCATGGATGATCTCTCTGGGTCCCCACAAACCATGAGAAGGACAAGGTGGTCAAAGGAAGGGCCTTTCAAGAGGGAAGGGATCATCAGGAAAAGAGGCAGTCAGCGCCTGCTGGCAGGCACAGATGTTTCATTTCGCAGTTTGCCTTGGTGGGAGGAGGGATTTGACACAGAGAGGATCTGCTGTGCCCTTGCAGAGGATCTGTTCTGCCCTTGCTGCTCTCAGCGGTGGCTGCTACTCTGTGGTGTGATTTTCTGGCAATTCCCAAGGTCCCTGGTCCCCCCGGGGGACCTGGAAAGAAGAGGGAAGCAGAGCAGGCAGCTCGGTGTCTCGGGAGCATCCCTGTGCCACCTCCCCACCCCGCCCGAGCGGGAAGCAGTCACACCGGGGACACATCTGCAGTCTGGGACTGCGGTTGTCATTTGCCCCACGGCTACAGGGAAGGTGACATTGAGATACAGGGAGAGAGGGGGAGAAGTAATTAGGCTGAGCCTCCTTTGGGCAGGCGAAGTGCCCTGCGGACTGCTGAGCTGCGCCGGCTGCGCGCGGAGTTCCCGGGATTAATTGGAGATGTTTAGCCCCAGTCACCGAGGCTGCTGCCTGCTTTAGCTCAGACTTTGCTGGGGAGCAGATCACTCCAGTGAAAAACATGGGCCTTGCTGGGCTGCATCCCTGGGCTGTCCTGATTCTTTATGCCCTGGACACAAGGCAGCCTTTGGAAGTGGCACGGGACCCACTGCAGGCGTATCAGAGACAGGGGAAAAAAAAAAAAAAACCCAAAAACATACAGGAAGGTGGACTACAATAGAAGGGTTGTCTGATAGGAAACCCCGGACAAATAAATGCATTTTTTCCCCAGGAAACCCAAACCAGTACCATAACTCACTGAAAGATGTGGGGTCACATTTTTTCCAAGGGAAACAGCTGCCTGAAGAAGCTGATAGCTGGGAGTGGGATTTTTTTTTCCCCTCCTCTTTGTGTTTGGAGAGGCTGCTGGAGGAGTAGCAGGATATCTGATGGGCAGAGGGACAGGTCACTGTTCTCCAGGGGAGGAGAGGGAAATCCCAAGCCAGGGGCTCAGAGGGAGGGAAGGAAAATTTTAAATCATTTGTGTAGGGGGAGAAGGGGGAATCCCAGGTCACTGGTGAAAATTAATATAAAAAAGGTGTAGGAGAGAGTCTTGGCTGCCTGGGATATCACCACTATAATCTCTGCCATGGGAAGGGGAGTTTAACCCTGGAAACCCCCTTTGCTTTCTAGTACATGGCAGTGCTACAGGCTCACACCTCACTGTGGTTTTGGGGTGGGTGTCTCAGTGCTCTCAGAAGCCCAGAGAGCTGCTTCCTCTCCTTCGGGTTTAGGTCTGTATTGATTTGTTTGTATTTGTTTCGCTTGTGTTTGGCTTTCATTCATCAGCGATTAGTGTTTGGCGCTCTGGGCTGTGTTTTGGGCTGTTTCCCAGCTCTTCTGACCTTATCTCCAAGCAAGGATAAAGCAGAGCAGTTGGGAACCCTGGGGGATTAGTTACCAATATCCGATTGTGGCAGGTCCAGACTGTATCCATATGAATCATTAATTTTTCTGGGAAAAAAAAACCCCAACCCCAGACAACCTTCCTCCTCGTCCTCCTGAGCTCCACATGGGTGCCTGGCAATTTAGATGTTTATTCCCATCCAGAAATGAACTCAAGCTGTGGATAGATTCCCATTTGGAAACGTTCCTCCCTGTCCTCTGCTTGACGTCAGCAATCTCTGGGGATGAGCCTGGGTCTCCCTGGGGCTTTGGCTGTCCTGAAGTTCTGTTTTCGCTCCAGGCAGCTGTTGATGCGAAGGCTTTTGCCTCAGCACCGCTGGCGGTGAGGGCCTTTTGATTGATTTGTTCCTTTCCTCCTCTCAGGGAGGGTCTAACTCGGGAACCCTGGTCCGAATAGATGAGAGGGGCGTCAATGCACGCCGGTGGCACTGGGACAGCTGCTGATGGATGAGCACAGCGTGTGCTTTGAGGGGACCCTAATTTCACCGTCCGTCCTAGCCGGGGGGGGTTTCCACCTCTTTCCTGTATCTGGCTTCCCCCTGGGGCCTGGCCCGCACATTTGGTGACAGCGAGGGGCTGGCGGGGGACAGCGGAGGGGGACAGAGGCGGGGGACAGGCGCCGCTGTGGGAACAGGATCTCGCTAACCACATCCTCATCCCGCGGCCGCCGGATGGGTCGGGGTGGCCGTGCTGGGAGCCAGATGGCCGTGCCGTGCCGTGCCGGGATGGGATGGGGCACAGAGCCCCGGGGCTGCCGCAGCATCCCCCGCCGCTGCCGGGCCAAGATGCGACCGCACAAATCCCCGACGAGCATCCCGGCGCCGAGCTCCTCTGCTGGGCGGCGAGGGCGAATTGAAACGCCTCCAAAAAAAAGCCGGTGGTGTGCGGCGCAGCCCTCTGCAATTATTAGTCGTACCACAAGCTGCTTCCTCCCCGGAGCTGCTTTTATGTCGCATTGTTTTCCTTTCCAGGTGGGCCTCCGGGGCTGCCTCCTCGCCGCCGCGCCGGCCACAGCTCTGCTGGCGGAGAGGCCACCTTTGTCTGCCCAGCCAGCCCGGCCGCCCCCTTCCTCCTCCTCCTCCTCCTCCTCCTCCTCCTGCTGCTGCTGCTGCCGCTGCCAGAGCTATTTCGGGAAACAGCAGCTGAGCCGGAGGATTGTTAATTGTTCGTCAAACCCCTTCCAACCCCGTTGGATCACATGAGGAGATTAGAGCGGCCGGTCACACCCTTTCCCTCCTCCTCCTGCTGTATCCCCCCCTGACCCGCAGGGCAATGTCCTTTCCGCGGGCAGGCGGAAGGACAGGGGCTGGGTGCCCTCAGCTCTCCGCGATGCCAGGCTCTGGGAATGGCGGGGACCGAGCCGTGGCCATCGGGAGATCGCCGTGGTCACCGGGAGATCGCCGTGCTGGGAGCGCAGCCCCGGCGGGGTCACGGCGGGAGCCCGGGGCAGGCACAAGGAAGGCAGACAAAGCCAAGCCCAGGCGCTGACCTCAGAAGCTGCCATGTGACTCTGCCTCAAAGTTACTAAAGCATGACATCAGCCTGGGAGGGAGCGGCAGGGCTGCCACCAAAATACTGCCTGGCTTCAACCGGCTGCCTCTGCCCGTGCTGCTGCTCCTGCTCTCCTGCCTGCCTCCTCCGTGCATCCCCCCGAGCCGTGGCAAAGCATCACCCCGTCTCTGCGAAGGGCACGGGGAGCAGGCAGATGTCCAGGCAGGGCTTTGGTGCCCCAGGAATAACGTGGTGATGGCTGTGCCCTGTGCCAGGGATTGGTGTTGGTGGGTGAAACTCATGGTTCTGGCTACAAGCTCTGCTGCTGGATGTTCTGCACCTCTGCTCCTCACTGCTGGTGCTCTGTCTGAGCACCAAGAGAGATGTGGGATCACTCAGTCTCCATCCCCATCCTCCTAATCCCTGGCCAGAGCAGGGAGAGGCTGCTGGCCCCTCTGTTCCCAGGCAGGGTAGCAGCCAGAGAGAAATGGTGCCTCATGCCATCAAGGTGAGGTGGTGAGTGGCAGAACAGGTCAGTCTGCTCGGATCCAGGCATCTTCACCCCACAGAGCTCCCACGCTGCGCCTCCTCCACCCTCCTTGGGCTTTTTCCAGCTGGTGTGATGACTTTCCACTGCTGCTTTTTGACCCTGAGCTGAGATATGCCCAGCTGAGATGAATCAAATCTGACTTTCTAACCCAGGATACCTCTGCTGGAGATGCAAGTGCCCAGACAGATCCTGCCAACAGCAGTCACGGAGCTGATGATGCATTTTCCAGGGGCACAGCCAACGCTGTGCCACCGAGGGGTCAAGGGTGGTGGGCAGATGTGCTGGCTGTGGGTGAAGAGCCATGACTGCAGCCCCAGGCATGCGAGCCCAGACCTGCCCTGGCTGGTTAGGCTGACCCGAGGGCTTAGGACAGGGTGTTGCTGGCCCTCTGAGGTGCGAGGAGCAGGTTTGGCGGGTCTGCAAACCCTGGGTTCCCACCGCTGGAGCTCGCGTCCCTCCGGCCTCCCACGCCGGGTGTGGAGGGGACAGCCCCGCTCCCTGCGGCCACGAGAGGCTCTTCCTTGGTGTGGGCTAAGCTGGGACCTTTTGCCTGTGGGACTTTTTGTCTGTGGGGGAAGCTGGGCCAGGCTGTTTTGGCCGTGATCATTTCAGACGGGGCAGGTTTGGTGCAGGAAGAGAGGGGTGGGCATTTTGAGATGTCAACACCCAGGCTTGACATGCTGTTGTGTCCGACACCCAAAAAAGTGGCATTTGAGGTTTTCTCTCTGTGGGTGACCAGGAGGAAAACATACATTTGTCCCGAGCATGGGTTTGTTGTTTTGGTTTGGTTTTTTGGTTTTTTTTTTTTTTGTTTTTTCTTTTTTTGAGAAGGCTCTTGCTATGTCAACTATGCATTGGTGTGGCCTCATCTTCACCTATTTTTTGTTACCTCTCTGACCAGCTACCCTTTTGTCCTTCCAGAAAGCAAGGACATGCTGACAGGTCCTGCCAACAAAACATCACGACAGCCTGTGGTTTTCCTTTGGGGGGGTTTGTGAATTCAGCCCCTGGGGAAAAAAAAGGATGGAAACAAGTTGTTATGTGTCAGCTGGGAGTGGGAACTGATACTCTGGGGCAGCACGTTGCACTTCCTTAATTTTAGGCCCTTTCACTTCTTTTCTGTTTGCAAATGGTGGTTAGTCCTTGGTGGAAGGAGGAGGGTCTGCACTCCAAAACACTTTCTTGGAGGCTTCCCTGGTGCCTGGAGCTGTCTGGGGATGACTATGTTGTCCCCTGTGTCCCTTAGCCACTTGGCTGATCCTGCCACCAGCTTTCACAGCTCCAGCCAAGTGAGGTTTCAGTTCCCCGACAAGGTGCTCCAGTTTGCCATGGTCCCCATCGTGCTTGGAGATGCCCTGTTTGTCCTCCCCAGCAGCCCTGTTGTGGATCTTCCTCTCTGCCCTGGGCTTTCTGTGAGCTTCGCTGCCGGACCCCTGGAGCAGAATTCCGCCTGGCAGCTGGGCAAGCACGGCTTTCTGCTGCACGTCAGGGCACATTTTCCTCGAAACCCTCAAAGACACACTTCGCCCTCCAGCCAACAGCACCACCAGCTTCTTCTCTAACACGCTAAGATAGCAGAGACGGGGCTGAAATTGCAGGAAACGTTCCCAACCTGACAAAACGGAGGCTGCGCTCGATTTGATTTGCTTTGTTTAGTTTTGGGGTTTTTTAATTTTTTTTTTCCTTCTCTCCCCAAGGAACGTTTCCATCGCTTTGGGGTGCGGCGGACCGGGGGTGCCGCGGTGGGCCCCACCGCTGGCGGCGCGCTGGCGTTGCCGCTTTAAGAGCCCTCTCCGCGGGGCGAGCTTTCGAATGCGCTGTCCTGCGCCGCCATTGGCCGGCGCGCGCGCGCGGGGGCCAGCCGGCGGTTGGAGCGGCCGGCGGCGCGCCCTGATTGGCTGGGGCGGGGGCGGTATAAAAGGAGGGCGGGCGCGTGGGCTCGCTCAGTCTGCGGCGCGAAGAGGCGGCGTGCGGAGCTAGAGTGAGACGCCAATTCCGTTCGGCCCGGAGCGTATTTTTTTTTTTCTTTTAATTTTTTATTTCCCCCCCTCGCCCACCGCGTTTTCCCCATGGAGTTCAAGCTGGAGGCGCATCGCATCGTCAGCATCTCGCTAGGCAAGATCTACAGCGCGCGGGGCCAGCGCGGCGGCCTGAAGCTGCACAAGAACCTCCTGGTGTCGCTGGTGCTGCGCAGCGCCCGACAGGTCTACCTGAGCGAACCGGGCTGCCCTCCCGAGCCGCCCCCCGCGGCCGTCGGCCACCCCGAGGAGGAGCCGCCGCCCCGCACCGCCGCCTGGGCGGCCGAGGAGCCGCCGCCGCCGCCGCCGGACGAGGCGGGGAGGGACTGCCAGGGCCCCCGGCCGCGGCGCTGTTGCTGCGGCGAGAACCGCGGGGGCTGCGCCGGGGCCCCCCCGCTGCCGCACTGCCCCCGCAAGCGGAGCGCCGGCGAGCGCGGCCAGGCGGGCTCCCCGGTGAAGAAGCCCCGCCGAGAGGAAGAGGAGCCGCCGCCGCTGCCGCCACCGCCGCCGCCCTCGCCGCCGGGCGAGCAGGAGGACATGGAGACGGGCAACGTGGCCAGCCTCATCAGCATCTTCGGCTCCAGCTTCTCGGGACTGCTCAGCAAAGAGCCCAAGGGCCGGCGGCGGCCGCCTCTGGACGGCGGCGAGGCGGCGGCGGGCACGGCGCCCGCCGAAGCGGCGGCCGAGCCGGGACAGATCTGCTGCGACGAGCCGGTGCTGCGGACCCTCAACCCCTGGAGCACGGCCATCGTGGCCTTCTGATGTCCCGGCCGCAGAGACTGGCTCCCCGCCGCGGGCTGGGGGGCCCGGAGGTGACACCCACCGAGCGCCGCGGGGCTCCGGCGCCGGCCAGACCCGGCCCCTTGCGCCGCCGCACGGGACGGACCGCGGGGCAGCGGCGGCGGCGCTTCCTCGTTCCCCGCCGGCTCCCGGCGGCCGCCGCCCGCCCTGGGAGCGCCCCCGGCCCTGCCCTCCCGGAATTCCCCTTCCCGGCAGAGCCGCCGCCCTCCGCGGCGCCCGGGGGAGGCTCCTCGGCTGCCGCCGACCCCGGGGGCGCCCCTGGCGGGTGATTATTTTAAGCTTGGAAAGTATTAAGTTTATTAAATAAAGTCTCTATTTTGGAAAGGTTTAGGTCAGAACTATTACATGGTGCTTTTTAAAAGTGTTTATTGAGAGGAACGAAGTTTACAGACGCTCTGACGGAAAGTCCTTGAGCCTGTTTGTTAGGCTTGGTAACTCCCGGTCTTTGTTGTATAAAGGCTTGGGGCTCCCGTAGGGAATTTTGTACAGTGTTCTCCTTCAGTGATGTATCATGTTTTGTATAAAATGTAATTCTACGTGTACAACACGTATTAAATATTTTCAAGTGTGTGAGCCTAGTTCCTGTTTGTGCCCCGGTGGCTCGAGGGGGAGGAGGGCAGTCAGCAGCCGGGGTGTGGTTCTGCGTGTCTGTGGCTGGATCCACCCAGCCTCGCCACAGCCTTGGGGTGGGTTGGAGTCCAGCTCTTGGGGGAGCTGGGGAAGAAAGGGAACTTATGTCAGGGTGCCTGGAGTCCTTCCTAGGCTCTTCCAGGTGCTCCCACTGCTCTTCTGGCTACAGCCGGAGCTGCCGTGGCATTTGAGGTCTTGCTCTAAGAGTACCTAATGTGCAGAGTCACTATCTGGGGGTGGAAGGCGGTTGCTAAATCCCAGAGGAGCAGCTGAGTGCAGTCTGACCAGGCCTGTGGCACAGCTGGGCCGAGCACTCGCCTCCAGCGTTGCCTGCTCGGAGGTGTGGATAGGGGCTGTGGGAGTGGGTTCTACCCAGCACAACACAGCTACCGCTCTGCAAGAAGTGTTTCTGTGCCTCTTCTTTGCTGTTACTTGCAGAACAGTTCAAACGATAAATAGCAGGAGGGTTTGTTCGTTTTTTTTTCCTCTTTCATTATCAGTAGAACTATAACTGGGTTAAAGTTCCTGCTCTTAGGGGTGGGGAGAAAAGTTTGGCCTCGGCTTCACAGTGAGTGGAGTGCCCCAAGGCGTTGTAATTAGACTGAATTGTGGGGGATTTTTTTTTTCCCTCTGCTTAGTGCTGGAAGATTCACTAGAGGCTTCTCTGCTCCTAATTAGTGAACTTTTCAACTGAGGATTGCATCTCTGGCAAGTCGAAGACGTTTGTTTGCTGTGTAGCCTGGGATATCTGGCTGAACCTCAGGAGCCCGTTCTGGGTGGGAAGTGACCAGCATGGGGTGTTTAACACCTTGGATCTGTGAGAGCTGGAGGTGTTGGGTCATCCCAAAGCAGGGGGATGGGAGAGATCGGGAGAAACTGCCTGGTCTGGCATGGCTTTGCTCTCTAGTAGTAGCTCTACTACTTAGTGTACAGTTTAATAGCTCCTTATTCTTGGGTAAAAGCAAAAGTCCTACCACCTTTTTAATTTTCCAGGTAATTGCACCTAATGGTGACACAATTTCAGTCTGGTAGATGACACAAGGAAACGCGGTATAATGAGACATTTCGTTTCACTCACTGACCTTTCTGGGAGGTGATAGGAAGGCACTGTTCCTGCTCCCCTTGTACAGGTGCTCTCCAGGAGAACCCCATGCTCTCACTCCTGTCTCAAGGGAGGCAAGGTCACCTCAGGATTTTTTCGGCAGGAGGAGGGTGGCTACAGAGGACTATCCCCCCAGCTCTCCTGCTCCCTCATGAAACACTCTGCTCTCAGGGTCAGAAGCTGGGCTGGAGGATGGAAACAGCCTCCTGCTCCCGCACCAGCACGATTTCCTTCCCAAGGCCGGAGGGAGCAGGTTTCAGTCCTGCTCCTTGTCCACCAGCAACATCTCCGTGGAAGCGGATGATTTTGCCCAGCTTCCAAATCCCAAAATGGGGTGGGGGCACTCCTGATTCTGGCATTTCCAAAAGATTTCTGGACATCCAACCCCTGGAAGATCAGCTGGTCCCACTGGTTTGTGTGGCCCTGGTGTCCCTACACAGACAAGACCCAACCTCCCTCTGGCACGGAGCACCCAGCAGCAGCACTCCTATCTCCTCTGTCTTCCACAGGAGAATTGTGCAACAGCTTAATTGCTGCCGGCCTCTGCAAACAGAGCAGAGACTGCCCACAGGTGCCCACGCAGCTCCCTCGGGCTCGTGTGATCTGTGGAGCTACCTGAGGTGAGCGAGTTCTTTCTCCCTTCCCGGCTCATGGCCATGGAGCCGTGTCCCTGAAAGACCCTGCCCGGCTCCATCTGCTGCGCTGACGCACGCCTCGCCTGCTCCCCTGGCTGTGTTTTTACGTGTGGGGTTTGCTCCCTGGGATGTCTGTGTCCCTGGGGAGCCTCTGGCTGCTGTGGCTGAGGGGGGCAGAAAAAAAATTACGGAGTTGCCAGTCAGCTCTGCTGAGGGGTCTGGACCAAACTCAAGTCGAAAAAGATCCCTAATAATGGCACTGTGTTACTTTTGGAATCGATTTTTCCGCTTCGTTTTATTTTTTTATTCACCCAGTGCCCTTTTTTCTTCTTTTCCAATTCCTATAATCACTTTTGCCTTTTAAGCTGGGTCTTCTCGCCCTAATTCATCTGTTCTGTTGTGCTGCTTCAAGCCCTGGGCTTTTCCTTCTGCTCACAGAGGTACTGAGATGAGGCTGACGGATGGGACAGCTCAGCAAGGGCTAGGAATGAGCTCGAGCTGAGGCTAATGACCCAAACTCACTGCCCAGGCCAATGCCGAAGGAGGGAAGAGAAGCGCATAAATAAGCCAGATAAAAATAAAAACTTCCATCACTTGGGAGAGGGGGTGACTCCTATGGAAACTGCCTCACCGGGTCGAGGAGGAGCTGACTTAATGGGAATATGGCAGGATCCTACCCTTCCTAGAATAGTAACGAGCTGCTGGAAGCGCTCGCCCCGGCTGCTGCCCTTCCCCCAGTTCGGGTCAGGTCCCGTGGGAGAGGAGAAGTGCTGGGAAAATCCTTCAGCACAGCCGGAGGGTGGGATAGATGCTGGCAGAGGGAGCGTGGCAGCTGGGCTTGCCAGGGTGATGCTTGGGAAGCAGGGCAGGCAGCAGCCTTTCACTTTTCTCCTGCTGTAATCATCCAGGAGCAATCCCTGGCTGCAGCTCCGGGCGGGTGAGCTGCGCCTCTCCTCAGGGATACCTGCTGGGGAGAGGGAACGACTTCAAACCGTCTCTCGCCAATAAAGGGAGTGTCAACAGTGTGAATCATCCCGGCCTTTAAAGGTGTCTGGCCTGGGCCAGGTGCCAGCAGGGGCTGGGGGAAACCCTCGGGGCTGGGAGCCCATGGGCAGCCAGGGGGTGACAGGAGGAGGCTCCGCGTTTCACTTCGGCTGCTCTCGCTCCCTCCTGGCCTGATGCAACCCGGCATCCCCCGCCCATCCCTTCTCTCCTGGGGCAGGGGAAGGGGAGGAAGGCCCTGCACACTCAGTGCTGCAGCATCCTGTGTCAGCGCTCAGGAATCCGGCAGGCTGCTGAGAGGGAGGCGGGAGGCAGGCCAACAGCGGAGCTGTGACTGCTGGGGCCTCTCCCTGCCTGGGGGGCCCGGCTGTACCGGAGCATCCCTGGGGGCTGCACCTCCTGGGATCTCTCCCTGCCCGGCGGTACCGGAGCATCCCTGGGGGCTGCACCTCCTGGGATCTCTCCCTGCCCGGCGGTACCGGAGCATCCCTGGCGGCTGCATCTCCTGGGATCTGTCCCTGCCTGGGGAGCCTGGGGACACCACAGCAGCCCTGGCGGGAAGCTTTGCCAAAGGCTAAACCCCAGGAGAAGGGTTTTTTGGCGAGAAGGAGGGATGGGGGAGTGCTGTGGCGCAGTGCTGCGTGCTTAGATGATAGTTCCAAAGGCTGACGAGAGGCATTCCTGGATCTCCCGTGCTGCTGCTGCGGGGCTTGCATCTGTCTCCAATGTACTGTGCTTGCCGGCGATGCTCTGCCAATATATATTTAGGGTGGGTGGGGGGACCCCCCTCCCCTGTCCCTGGAGGGTTGGGGGATTCTTGCAGGGGAACAGGGAGAGGCTCCGTGTTTTCCTGGCCTGGGTGGTCCAGCCCAAGGGGAGGGGGAAGGCGGTGGATCTCGCTGGCAGGCCTAAGGCTCATGGAAAACTCCCGGGCTTCTTCCAAGGAGGATCCTTTGAGAGGCTGGAATGAGGCAGGGAGAGCGGTCGGCACCGTGAGGGGATGGCTGGAGTGGAGAGAAGCTGGCTGGAAGGTGCCCAGAGCTGCCTTGGCAAGGAGGAAACCCAGTGGAAGAGAGTTATTCCAGGCCAGCACGGCTCCCGGAGGCCGGGTCAGGGCCAGGCGAGCACCGGGATGAGCGACAAACACAAACAACTCCCTTCTCCGTGTCTTCTGGTTGTGATTTCTGCTCCCGACATGCAAACCCTGAGGGGCCCCCCTCTCCTCCCTCCTTCTCCCCAGCTGGGCGAGGGCTGGCCCGGCCGCCTAATGAAATGCAGAGCTGCTTGGGAGAGCAGAGGGGGAAAAAAAAAGCTCTGTTTGAGGTTTTGTGCCTCTGGTTTCCTCTGGCCCTCTCTCCCAGCGGGGTGATTTATTGGTGATGGAGCCTGGGGAGAGGGGGAGGGAATGGCTTAGAGCTGCAGGCAAATAGTCATCGTGTATTTCCCAAGCACTCACGCGAGGCGAAGGGAAAAAGGGGAGGAGAGGGAGGTAAACTGCCTGGGCAGGGGCTGAGGAGCATCATTTACTGGAGCTGAGCTCTCCCGAGTTTCTCCCAGTTGCTCTGCGGCGGTGTTTGAGCACTTTGCACACCAAAGGGCTGGCTTTGAGGTGGATGCCCTCTCTATCCCTATTCTCCCACTTTCCCTCTCTCCTCTCCTCCCTCTTGAGGCAGTGGGGTGCTGAGAGCTGCCTGCAGGCATCTGGGCTGCCTCTCACGGCCCAGCTCGTGCTTCTCCAGTGCAGCCGGGGCTGGGGACACCTCATCCTTTCCCCCTGTCCTGCAGCCACAGCCAAGGAGACCAGCCAGACCTTCCCCAGGCTGGCAGAGGAGCAGAGATAACCGCTTGTCACAGACCTGTTTTCGGGCACCTGCATGCCCCGAAAGTGACATGCTGTGACCTGCCTGGCTGCAGATGCATTTGCTGCCTGCAGCTACCCCGGCTCAGACCAGCCTTACACTTAAGCCAGGCTTTAGGGTGCAGCACTGCCAGCAGCGAGGTGTCCCTGTGCCGTGGGATGCTCCGGTGTGCTGCTGCCTTGCAGGGTGACCTCCTGCTCGGGAGAAGCAGCCAGGGCTGTCTGTTTTCGTGCTCGCTGCTCGGGTTGGGAACGAATGCGGTTTCCTAGGGGGAAGGTCTCCTCCTCCCTCGCCTCTGCTGACAGCGTCTGACCTCAGCTGTCGTCCCTGGCGGTGCAGGGGATTAATCTGAGCCTCGGGACAGGTTGAGGCATGTCCAAGGCGGAGGAGAGCTTCATGCGTACGGACACAGAGGAAGGAACAAAAAACGATTCCCAGGGAAATATTTTCCTGCTGCTTTTCCTGGCAGCGAGCGGAGCGGGAGGAAAAGACCTTGCTTTAAATTGCTTGCAGAAGAACTCCAGCCGGGGATCGGCTTTCCTTCGGCGTCCCGCACCCCGCGAAGCTCAGCCCCCACCCCGGACCCACAGGAGGGATGGCACCAAGGGTGCTCAGCTCCCCCCGAGGTGCCGCTCAGCATCCCGGGCTCTGCTCAGCCAAGGATTTCCTCCGACTCCCGCCGCCTGCCAAGGAGCTCCCCGGAGCCTTTGGAAAGCAAGGGGAAGGAACCTCCCGAGCGTGGAGCTGCGGCTGGGTCCGCTGGTGGACTCTGCCCTTTGCCTGCTCCGGCCGTCCTCCTCCTCCTCCTCCTTGTGCGCTGTTTGCTTTGGCAAGCCGCAGTCCCCACCCTGCCAGCGGAGCCCTGCGGTCCCGGGTCAGGCGGAGCGGAGGGAAGGCAGAGGCGCGGGGAATGGAGAACAGGGAGGGAAATGGAGAAGCAGACGGCTGCCTGGGCGGATGGGACACGCCGGCCCGGCTGTGGAGGGCAGGAAGGACACGGCTCGCTCGGAAAGCTGGGTGGGCTGGGAGAGGCAGGAAAGGGGAGAGAGAGCAGGGAGCATGGCCGGGCTGGTGGGATGCAGAGGTGGGAACCCCAGTGCCGCCCCAGGCTTGCTCTGTGGGAGTCCTTTAGCCCCGGGCTGGGGGATCTGGCGGGATGTGGTGCCTTGCTGCCGTCCCGGAACCAGCGGGGGATGCTGGCAGTGTGACGGCGGATCCCCCGGCGCTGTCCCTCGTGGAGCCCCGGTCCCAGCTGGAGCGTGGCTGGAGCATCACCAGGAAAAAAAAACAGGGAGGAAGTGGCTGTTTCAGCCGTGTCCCACTCAGTTTCTCAGATTTATTCCTGCTAACCTGGGCATCGAGTGCGGGTAGGTGGTTTACCAGCACACGTGGTTCTCCATTCCCAGCTGCATCCATCCACCACGGGTGTGTGTTGGTGGAAGTGCCAAGCCAGGAGCCAGGGCAGGACACAGGTTTGTCCCCCAGGCACAGTGCTGAGGGCACCAAGTATCCCTGCCTTGCCTCACTGGGTGGAAGGAGGCTGTGGGAGCAGTGCAATGCTCCATCTCCATGGCAATGGGACTGCTGGTTTTTGAGGCAGGAGGAACTGATGTGGTTTTTCTCCCAAAACTGGCCCAGGGCAGTGTTTTACAGCAGTCAGAGTGCAATATCAACAAACATCTACAGTCCTGTGGGAATGGGCGACTTGTGAGGGGCAGTGGGATACCCTCACCTCTCTGGGGGGGAGAGAGAAGCCCCTGGAGCCCAAACTTGCCCCAGGCCAGGGCTGAGTGGATGGAAAAAAGGTGTGGGGAGGGCAGAGCTGGGCACTGCCCGTTTGCAGCCTTGTGTGCTCGGGTGGGAACATTTGGCCCCGTGAGCCCTTGCCATGGTGGGGAGGCTGGGAGGAGCCGCATCCGGAGGAAGGCACAACTCCCATGGGAGGGCAGGAGGGACGGAAGGAAGGACAGGGGAGGGAACCGGGACTTCTCTTCCTGTCCTCTGGAACAGGTTTGCCAGAGTATCTGTGGATAGCCTGTCCCTGGAAGCGTCCAAGGCCAGGTTGGATGGGCCTTGAAGCAACCTGGGATAGAGGAAAGTGTCCCTGCACATGGCAGGAGGATTGGATCTTTTAAAGTCCTTTCCAGCCCCGACTGTTCTAGGATCCCCTCCTCTGTGGTGAGGCATGGCTGGCCAAGGAGAGTTGCAAAAACTCTCTCAGGTGTTTTCAAGCAGGGATTTATCCTGTGCCACACTCACCTGTCACCGACTCTGACACCCGGCGCGGGCAACACCCAGCACCTCACAGCCCGTGACGCTCCCTGTGTCCCTGCCCTGCTTTGCTCTTCATGGACAGCAAATGTCAGCAGGATGTAAACACTGGATGGAGGGAGCTGGGTATAAACCCCATTGAATATTCATGGTGTTGTTCCCTTCTTGGAGCATGGCTCTGTCCTTGGAGGATGGCACTGGTTACACGGTTGCGGTTTGTATTTCTCCCAGCCTTGTCCTTGTTGTGGTTTCCCAGGTGCAGTTTGTGCGAAAGGGCCAATGTACAGGGAGGTGGCCAGGGTGACACACACCTCACGCTTGACCTTGTCTCCCTTTGGCCCTGGCAGCGCTCCCTGCTCTGGGCTCACCGCAATTCCCTTCCTGGAAACAGCAGAGGAGTGAGCGTTTGCCTTCAGCTCAGGAGAGGGTGACGTGATGTCCCTGGTCAGTGGCCAGGTGGGGAGGGACCAGCCACGCTGGGCTCACAGCACTGCCACAGGGCTGGCTGTTGCTGCCAGAGCACCAGGAGACACTTCTCAGGGGACGCTCACGTCCAGCAGGAGGGAAAGCTGTTAAAAATAAACAGGGGTGACAAGTGGCAGGAGGAAGGAGCCACCTCTGGTGTCCCCACTCTCCTCCCTGGGGAAGGGCGAGCGGCTGTGCTGCCTGGAGAGCCGAGCACAGAGCCGGGCTCTGATCTCATCCCTGCCATGCTGGCAAGGTCAGTCCCCTCCCAGGTCACCCCAGGGCCTCGCTCTCCCGGCCACAGCCCACTCCTTCCCTCTCAGCTCCCGGGGTTTGTGCCCGTGGCAGTCTCTGGAGCCGCAGAGCTCCCTGTGCAGAGCTGCCTGTGTCTCCTCCGGCTGTGGACAGGCTCCGGAGCGCCGGGGCAGCGGCAGCTTGGCCGTGTGCTCAGCCTCGCTGTTTTCCGAGCACGGCCTGGAGGGAAGCAGCCGCTTGGCAAAAGCATCCCGAGCATCCCCCCCTGCGGCCCCCGCCCGCCCGGCTCCGCGTTAGATGGGCAGTGGAGGAGGCTGGGCTGACCTTGAGAGATGCTGTGTGGTTCTGGCCCCCCAGGCAGCCTGCAGATCGCCTGGCAGGGCTTGAGCCAGGCTTTGTCCTCGTGGAACTCAACCCCCGTGGGATTAAGGGGCTGTCCTAGCCCAGACTTCGCCGTTCTGGGGGTCTGTTGGAGGTTCAGGCATCTGGGAGCTCTTAGTCTAAAGCAGCGCTGCCCAACCCCAGCCGCAGCTGTTCGGGTGAGGGGTTGGTGTCTGTGAGGACACGCTCGGGGCCGGCCAGGCCAGGTGAAATGTGCCTCTGTCATTTCCTGGGGCCGGCGGCCAGCGACTTGTCCCTACAGGTACCTGCGCCGTGACTCACAGCTCCGGCTCGAGAGCAGCATGGAAATCAGGGTGAATTCTTCTGGCCGTGCCGGGGGCAAAAGACTCATCATCCTCGCTCCTGCTCCTCCTCTGCCCCGCCAGTTCCCACGGTGGCAGCCAATGGTGCTTATCTCCGTGGGAACAAGGGCACTGCCCATCCATCATCAGATGTGCTTCAAAGCGCCCGGCTCCGCTGGGAGGGATCGGGGGTGACAGCCTGCTGCCTCTCCAAATGCAGCGGCCAGCTTGTTGTGCAAGAGGGTGCCAAAGGCTGTGTCCCTGCTCTGGGGACAGGTTTTGTGCCAGAGTCCCCTGGGAAAGCTGGGCTCAGCAGCTGAGACGCAGCTCTGCATGGAAAGAGAGGCTTCAGTGACAAAAAAGTATCAATACCGTCACTACCCACATGAATGTCCCCTTTGGGTGTAATCCTGCTGATGCCTGCTAAGCCCTGGCTGAGATGTGGGGAAAAGCCGGGACCTAGCTCCTCTCATTTCCTTTCCTTGTGCAGCAAAGCCCTCTCGTGGAAGCTGACAGTAGCTTGCCAGGGAAAATCAGACTGCTGCAATGTGCTGCCTCTTCCCGGGAGATGCAGTCTGCTCCCTGTGACTCTGTCCCCTGGGGTGGCCCCAGCCTCACAGGAGGTGGGACAGACCCAAATGTGCCATCGCACCCTTGAAGTGCCCATCTGCATGTCAGCACTGTGTGACTGCATTTCATCCCGTGGGAATTCCCAGGTTTTTCCAGGCAGCTGCTGAACCTGCTCCCTTCCCTGTGTTAGGCAATGCTTTGCACCTGGAACCCTAAAAAAAAAACCAAAACCAAACAAACACAAACCAAAAAAGCCCTCAAACCCCATCAAAACCACCACCACCACCAAAACACCAAAAAAAAACAAAAACAAAAACAAAAACAAAAACAAACCAAATCCCCCCCCAAAACACCAAACAACAACAACAAAAAACCCAACCCACCCGAAAAGAAAAAAAGAAACACACAAAAAATCCAAATAACCTTCCCCCCATAAAAAAAAAAAAAAAAAAAAAAAAAAAACCACCCCCAAAATACCAATCCCAAAACACCACCACCAAAAAAACCCCAACAAACCAAAACTCCAAAAATGGGGTGGGGAATGGTTGTGACTTTGGCTTTCTTTACACCCTTGTAAGGACACCACAAGGCACCTCCAGCCTGTGGCACTTGGCACAGGGATGCTGGGCTGGGAGAGTGTGTGGTTGTCCCAGGGCTGGTGCTGCCTGGATCTGCTCCAGACCCCCTGCGTGTCCCCAGAGCCTTGGCAGGGATAATTCCCTGGGGCCACCAGTGGAGGGTGTTGACTTCTTCTGGGGTGGCCTGACATGAAAGAGGCTCAGAGATGAAGCCAAGCCAAGATCCAGCACCAATACCAGCAAACCTTGCTGGGGCAGATGTGCTGGCTGGGAGAGGGGAGGACACTGGGATGGGTCCCTGCTCTGCAGCAGCTTCCCTGCCTTCCTCCAGGAGGCAATGGCAACTCACAGAATTCACAGAATCACCAGGTTGGAAGAGACCTCCAAGATCATAGAGTCCAACCCAACCCTAACCTCAACTAAACCATGGCACCAAGTGCCACATCCAGGCTTTCTTTAAACACATCCAGGGATGGTGACTCCATCACCTCCCCAGGTAGAGCACTGCAATACTTTATTACCCTTTCTGTAAAAAACTCTTCCCTGATATCCAGCTTATATTTCCCTTGGTGCAGCTTAAGGCTGTGTCCTCTCATTCTGTCGGCTGCTGCCTGGAGAGAGAGACCAACCTGACCTGCGCACAGCCACCATTCAGGGAGTTGTGGAGAGTGATCAGGTCACCTCTGAGTCTCCTTTTCTCCAGGTTAAACAACCCCAGCCCCCTCAGTCGTTCCTCACAGGGCTTGTGCTCCAAGCCCCTCACCAGCTTCTGGAGGTGCAAGGCTCGCTGAGAGGGTGGACATGGACAGGAGGGTGGGTGGCTTTGTGTTACTCCTGGCAGGGCCTTGTCCTGTCTCCCATGGCTCTCCCAGGGTGACAGGTTATTTACTGCAGCGTGTCTTGGCTCACCTGGGAGCATCACAGTTGTCAGTGGCACCTGGGTGGTGGGACATTGGTCTCACCTCTCTTCACCTGGGTCCCAGCTGGTCTCACCTGGGCATCCCACCCACATCCAAAGGCTGCATTTAAGCTCAGCCCAGGGCTCTCTGGGGCAAGTTGGGCTGTTCTGTTCCTCTGGGGCTCCCCTTTGGCCCTGTCTTGCACAGGAGGTGTGGATCCGACTGAAGGAGCATCTTTCCTCCTTGCTCTCCTGCAGCGCCCAGAGGAGGGGATGTTTCCTCTTTGGGAGCCCCCTTGGTGCTGCTGATAGTAGTTGGGTGTTTTTCCACCCAAATCCTGGCTCTGTTGTGGTGGTGGGTGAGCAGTGCCTTTGTGTTTTGCAGGCACTGATACTTCCTGACCATTAAACCCCATCAAACCCCCAGGA
Source organism: Sylvia atricapilla (assembly GCF_009819655.1). NCBI lineage: Eukaryota > Metazoa > Chordata > Aves > Passeriformes > Sylviidae > Sylvia > Sylvia atricapilla. Next base: position 9,452,556 of record NC_089148.1, read on the forward strand.
GCTGGGATTTTTCTTTGCACTGCTTAAGTGCTTGGTTCCCTTTGTCCTGGCTGAGTTTAATTTCCTCTGTTGGGTATGCTTAAGTAATTTTCTTGCACTTTTAGTGATGCAAAAATTGTTATGCTGGCTGCACTTTTTAATTCTCAAATTGTAGAGTTGCCACCTCCTTGCCTGGGGGCTGATGGCAGGCTGTGTAAATATTTAGTGTTTCTGCTCCCCTGGCATCAGCCTCTTGGTTTTCCCAGCCCACCTTCTCTGCTGTTGTCAGCAGGAGCTTGTTCCTCGGGCTCTGGGGGCTGACTTACACCCTGCTGGAGGTGATGGGCACAAGATTTCTGCTCTATCCGGGTGGAGAGTGGGTGCAGCCCTTTGCTCATATGCGTGAGGAGCGGAGCAATCCACAGCTTTGCCGTGACTGCTCGACAGCAGGTGAGTTTTGCAGGTGGGTCGCTTGGGCAAGGTTTTAGTGGCCTGGTGAAGCCGGTTTTCTGGCGGAACGCAGAGGGGAAGCTGGGCTGGATGTGGATTTGTTTGCCTTGGAGTACCCCCCGGTGCCCACGGCGGGGATTTAGCTCGAAGCTGTGCGCTTTGGCGATTTCCCCGAGCGCCGCGGAGCCGGAATGTGCATCCTCCGTGGGCGAGCCGGCAGGTGGGGCTCCTGCCCACGGCGAGCTGCTCCAGAGGCGGCTGGAGAGCCGCGCATCCCTGGGCAGGCAGTGCTGGGGTGATGCTTCCCTCTCATAGAGCGCTTCCTTCATTGCACAGGCTCTTTGGTTTGGCCTCCTCGTTGTCTCGCAGCGGCTGAACTCGACATTTCCTCGAGGGCTTTCCTTGCTGTGCTGAGCCTGGTCACCCCCTGGTCACTCGGGGTGGAGGAATCCTCGATCTCTGCTCGACTTCAGCCCCCATCACCTGGCTCCAACCCGGCTCTGAGCTGCTCCTGGCCGTGCACCGGGGGACCATCGTTGGTTTTATCTTCTTTTCTCCCTGTTAGAGCTGGGATTAGTACACAGGAGTCGCAGTTTCGTGTTTGGTCTGAGTGTTTATTAATTCTTATCTACAACACAGTCTCCTGAGTCGTGAGCTCTAACTAACAAGGTAGAAAATGGAGGAATGGGTGGCTCTAGCTGTTTCCAAGGTTATTTAAGCACTAATCACCCAATAACAAGATGACACCTATATTATTTATACTTTTAACCCAATAATTGACCACACAAGGTCTGCAATGCAGACCTTTTTCACCCAATTAGAAAAAAGCCACCTGAAACCAAGAAGGAGGTGAAGAAGAAGGACTTAAACAATGCCTTAAATCCTCAATCTTGCCCCATATACATTACTACATACTAACTCCCTAAATTCTAAGCTTTTCACCCTGTGAAATCACACACTTCCAACTACACACCCATAATCCCAGTGCTATCACTCAATCTTGGAAGCCTGTTCCAAGGCCTCAGGTCAAATGGAGTGTTCTCTTGGAGGTCAGTGCCTGTCAGCAGAAAGCCCAAAGTTCTCAGCAGCCAGAGTTCCAACAGACCTTTTCCCCTAGGAGGGATTCTCATGGTGGAATTGTACCAAAAGTGTAGGATTTATGCAGCGAGTTGTCAAGTTGTGGTGTTGTTGCCCTTTTTCCTGGGCTGGGGTCTGAGCTCAGGTCAGGACTATGATGGAGTAGAGAATCTGCTCTGCTGGCAGCAGAGCATGGATTCCCTGTCTGTTTGGAACCTTCTTCTTTTTAAAACCAGAAGTGCTCTGCAGCCACGCACTTGTGATGGCCCAGAGGGAGGTTTAGGGCAGGAGGACCTTGTGGATCAATGCTCATGTGCTGTGCTGTCCCCTCTGCTCCTGCAGTGCCTGAGCACCCCACAGCCATGTGGGATGTCCCACCTGGCTCCTTCCCTGCTCTGAATGCCTCCCAAGGCAGCTCCTGGCATTGTGCTCCTCTCCCTCTCTGAGCTCTGGCACTCTCCCACCCCTGGCCAGATGTCCTGTGAGCATCCAAACGCAGCGTTCCCTTTAATTGCTCAGCAGCATCTTTGATCAATAAATCACCCTCTGCCATCTCCACAGTAATAAAATAAAAACCTCCTGGGTGCCGAATGAATTGCTGGAGACGGATGATTTTCTCATTGCCTGGCTCGAGCTGTAAAACATCCTCTTCCAGGCGTTGTCACTCCTGGCTCCTGGTTCTCATCCTGCTTTACATCCCCCTGGGGAGAGCTCTGCTCCAAGGGACTTGAGGAATGGCCTGGAGCATTTGGCCCAGGTGGGAGATGACTGCCAGCATTGGTAGCTGCTGTGCTCCAGGCCCCATCCTGCCTCTTTCTGGCAGGCAGAGGAGGTTTGGGACAGGTCTCCTTGCCAGATCCATTCCTCCCTGGGCCATGATACTGGAGATTCCTGCTGCCATCAGTTTCCCTGCTGGGTACTTTCTGAGGTGAGGGAAGAGGAGGTCTGGGGAGTACCTGTAGCTGTTTCTCAGTAAAATCACAATGACTCAGAGAAGGGGATGTGGGAATAACTTGATTCTGGATTTTATGTGAAGTCTAAGGGGCTCCAGCTGGAAGCAGCAGGATCCAGATTAATGAAGCTGTGTGATGCTTGCTGCAGAGAGCTGTGGGTGCTTAAAAACCAAACTAATTCTGAGCTCAGGTGGTGAAAAGCTCTGGAAAAAGAAGACTATGGAGGGCTGTGAAATAAAATTGAGCTTGTCTGTGCTCTTCCACCACATTTGCAGGCTCTGGGGGCTGGGAGGGTCACGGGAGGTGATGGCATTGCCCCACATGGGGCTGGGGACTGTCTCAATGATGCTGCAAGTAGAAGCCACTCATTCTCATGAGGTGGATTTAAGGCCTCTGGTGATGACATAGGGTGTAATTAGGCAAATTGGGGAGGTTTGTGCCTTTCTGGAGCACAGGGAAAGGGATGGAAGGCAGATGGTCACTACCCCATCCCTTTCTCCCCAGAACAATTCTCCTTGCTGGCAGCAGTTGCAGTGGATTTCAGCAGTCACTTTTCTTTGCTGCTGGGCAGAGTGAACTTCCCTCCAAAAGGGGAAAGGTGTGCTTTCCTCATCCCTGGCAGGGCTCCGGGTCTGAGGTGGGACAGGCAGCTGTTGGAGCTCCTCAGGAACACAGAGGTGGCAGCTTTGGGGTTTGCCTGATGATCCCCTTGTGTAAAAAAGGGGGGGCTGAGAAAGGATGGATCCCTGACACCCCCAAATGTGGGCCTTGAGGGAATCCAGCTCCTGTATGCCCCTGGAAATGGCCAGTTCTTTACCTAGGAGAGGCAAACCCCTTCCTTATCCCAGCCCTCTCCGAAGCCAGCATTATCTTCCCTGGGCTGGGAGGGACTCACATCTCCTGATTTCTCTCTGATCTGCCTGAAGAGCCAAGCCCTTGGTAAGGACACCTGAGTTCCTGGTGATGTCTTGGGGAGGCTGACCTGGAACAGAGACTGGACAGAGCTAGAGAATAAAGTAGATATTTATTAAAAGGCCTTTAAGGGTCCACCTTGGGTAGGACAAGAGCCTGGGCAGGGCTGCACCCAAGATGGACCCCAAATGATCACAAAATGGCTGACCCATCACGAGGTCTCACATTTTTATAAGTTTTGGTCCATTTGCATATTGGGGTTTAATTGTCCACTTACAGCTTCAGGTTGTGAGGTCCCATCCTTCCTGTTCCTCCCTTCAGCCCACTACTGTTTGTGCTTTTGGGCCTGAAAGTTGTCCTTAGTCTCCAGCAGGCAAAGGATTTGGTTTGTCTCCCTGCTCTGTGAAGAGCTGACTAACAATATGAGGCTCAGAACTGCAGCCCTGGGCAGCACAGAATCTGGAAAACATGAAAGTTCATACTTAAGGCATCACTGGGAAGCAGCCTGCTGGTGGGACATCCCTGTGGAAAGCCACCAGGGGAACACCACCCTGAGGGACATTTTATGCCATCCCCAGCCAGTGTGGATGCTCTTTGCTGTGTGTGCTGCCTGTTCTGCCTGCAGCTCCCTTGAGCCCTTGCTCTCAATTAGCTGTGTGGTGATGAATCCCGCAGGTTAATTGCATTTGTACATAAAGGAAAGAGAAAAAAAAAAAAAAAAGAACAACAAGACAAACACCAAGGAGATGATCTGTCTTTTGTTCTAAACTCATTGTGCTTTGGGATGAATTCAGGGCTGTTTTTGTTGGGTTTTGTCACTGCAGAAATGGCAGAACCACTCTGAGCTCCCACCTCTCATCCCAGTGCTGCTCACTTCTGAATCCTTGCTCTTTTCAGTCTCACCAGGGCTGGGATCTCTGCAGACACCCCTTGGCCTGATGTCCTGGTCTGTTCCTCCCATGGAGCTAGAGTTATTTCTTGGAATTCTTGTTGTACACTCCCTGCAGCTTGGGAAGAGTTTCCAGTGCAGAAGCACTGGTGTATGTTTTGTGGGATCTCCCAGGGACTCCTAAAATCATCATTTTATAATTAAATCTGCTTTAGTTGCTGTAATGGGACTGTTCTGCTGTTACTTGGACCTTTGTTAGAGATGCAGGTGGTGTCTGCTGTGACAGGATCTTCTGGCACCATGGTGTGACCCCCCCCCTCCTTCTTCGCAGCTGAGAATTTGGGATTTTTTTCCATAGCTATTTATGGATCATGGCAGGAACTGTTGTGTTTGGCACCTGAGGTGCTGGAAGCCTTCAGACTGCCTTGTGTGGGGGACAAGGAGGAGCCCACGTTGAGGGGAGGTGGATGAAAACTCTGACTGCACCAATTTAGTCTTCCTTCAGCTGACAAAACAGTTTTCCCCACTAGGAAATTGCAGCGCTTCAATGCTCAGCTGTCTCAGATGGCAAATAAAAGGTGATTATTCAGCATGGGAATTCAAAGTTGTGCTCTGGAGTGCTCCCAGGGTTGAAAACCTTGTGCTCCTGGGTGCGCTGAAGTGACCTGGAGTGTTGGACCTGAGCAAGCAATGCCCAGAGCTGCATCTCTCCCTTCAGCACCATCAGTACTGATCTGGTGCCTTGCTCCTGTTCTCTGCCTGAGTGATGCTGGGACAGCGACCTGCAGCTTCATTTGCCATCACAAACCTCAGAGCCCTCCTGGGCTTGTGCCCTGGTTTGCAAAGACAGGTGTCTGCTAAGGAAGGCAGGAGCCTCCCTTGGAATGAAGAATGTAGACCTCCTCCCTCCAAATTGTTATAATTTTGAAATTAAGGGGCTTTCAGGCAAAGATATGGGAATAGGAATAACAGTTCTTTATTAGGAAAATTAAAAAACGCAGTAGTTCAAAAAAACGAACGACTGACAGAGTCAGAATACAACCTGACACCCTGTTGGTCAGGGTGTTGGGAGCAGTCCAGTCAAGTCCCCCTGGAGTGACAGGGGATTGTGGAAGCAGTGTGTGGTTCTGTTGAAGCAATGATCCTGTAGAAGGGTGTAGTTTTCCTCAAAGGTCCAGTGATGGTGTAGATGGGTCTGGTCTTCCTCTGGGAATCCATTGCAAACAGGCTGCCCTGGTGTTCTGAATGGCAGGTTTTATCCAGGTAGGAATGGTTGGCTCCTCCCCCTGGAGCATCTCCCAATGGGATGATGGAATTGTATCAGCCCTGCAGTGAGCCTCGATGGCCCATTAACAGCAGATACCCCTGAGGGAGGATGGGTTGTGGAAGAGATAAAGAACACTGCCCCACCTGGTTTTCACAGCTGATAATAGAATACACACCCCTGGTTACATCTTGCCTTGCAAGCTAAGGCAGCCTGCACTGAAGCGCCCCAGACATGCAACAAATGTCCCTGAGGCAGTTCCTGACACAGAGATGAGGAGGGCTTTGTCTCACCTGGGCTGCTGCCCCTTTGGACTTCCCCCATAACCCAAAAGGACTTTGCAGCCTTGGCAGCTTCGTGGTCCCCCCAGAGCCTGGCTCAGGGCTTTTGCAAGCTTCTGCTTTACTCTGCATCCTTTCCCTTGGCAGCAGAGTGAGGAGGGACAGCCCAGGAGTCCCAAAGTGGGAGGAAAAGCTGGTGCCAAAGCCTTTCCCTGCTGTGCCACTTCCCCAGTCTGTGGGCAGAGGCTTTTAATGGGCACTCTGGGTGGTGATGGCTGCATCCATCTGCCTTTCAGCTGCAGCAAGATGTCCTGTCACTGCCTGTGCCTGCCAGGCATTCTGCTGTTCCGAGGTGTCCCTCTTGGCTCGTTTCTCTGGCAGCATCTCCTTGCAGGGCGTAATTAGCTGAGAGCTGGAGCAGTCGGTGTTGCAGATGAGATAAAGGGAAGGCAGCTGGGGTGGGTGCCATGTGCCACCAGGGTGGGGGGACCAGGCCCCCCAGGGCTGCCTGAGCTCTCTGCTGGACCTAGGTACAGGCTGGGCTGGCAGGAGACCTTTCCTGGGCTGGCAGGATTGCAGCCAGGGTGGGGGAGATGGCAGGAGAAGCCACAGTGTCCTCTGCAAACAAGCCACCTCAGGGCTCTGGAGCTGTCCCCTTTGCTGTGCCACTGATACCCTGGTGCCAGGCTGGGGCTGAGCTGATGGGAAGAGATGGCCTTTTTTGGGGAAAATTGCTCTTCTGGGGTTTTTGTTTTTTTCCAAAAGGAGTGGGCTGTCTGGTACCCTTGAAGGCTCATGGCAGCTGAGCCCAGCCTCATGCAGGGGGAACGGTAAGGTGCTGAGGGATCTTGGGGTGCTGGTGCACCTATCCTTCAGGAACATGAAGGCTGCACAAAGGGCATGGGCTGTGTACAGGAGATGCACCAGGACAGGCAGGTGAGGGTTGGATGGCAGCTGGAGCAGGACCAGCAGGGCTCTGGCTCCTGCTAAAGCCCCCCAAGGGTTCTGCTTCGCCATGTGATGGAGAAATGGCCTTGGGAGGGTTGGCACAGCTCCGTGGTTGCCAGCTGGAAATGATGAGTACAAAAAGCATCCCCCTTGGTGTTCACTGCAGAGAGAGGGGGACAGGAAATGGATGTTCTCACTGAGCTTCAACCGAGGGGATTAGAGAAACAACAGGAGCAGGAAAAGCCAGGAGAGGAAGTGATTCATATGTTTAATTCACCCTCCAGTTGCTATTATCCCATTTTATTAGTGCTCCATGGCAGCATTTGGAGCCCCCAGCTGAGATCAGCGTCCCACACGTGCTGAGCCTGGAGTGGGAGGTGCAGAGGGGAGGGCCAGGAGCATCCTTCATCTGCAGGAAAACCACATCATGGGCCAGGAGAACAGCTCTGCTGCCTGAGCTGGGGCTGCACTGAGCTTTCCTCCTCATTCCTCCCAGGAAATGGGCAGGGAAGAGAGAGACGATTCCCTGGGGGACACATAAACTACTTCGGATAAATCACTCTCCATCCCTGCATGTTTCTGCTGCATCTGGGGCCGTGCTTGGCTCTTCCCATCACATCTGTTGGGCCTGTGACAAAAACCTGGGTCATCTGCTGCCCTAAACCCCCCAGGTTTGTGTTTCAGAGCTGCAGCAGTTGTAGCCCCCCCCGGGCTGGCAGCAGGAGGGCAGCTGCACCCCAGCTGTGCAATGGAAGGCTTCAGAGCAAGAGGAGTGAGGGATCTGCTTTCCCTAATCCCTGTGCTGGGCACTGGAGAAAAGGCTGGAACTCAAAAGAGCACCTCAAGGCAGTGCCTTGTGCAGCCAACATTTATTGAACTGTCTGCTCTCGGTGCTGAATGAGTTTGGCACTGAGCAGAGCTGGTCAGAAATGGAAGAAATTTGCTGTGGCAGCAGGCTGGAGGTGGGTTCTGCTGGACTCAGGGAAGGCAGAGCCTCTCCTCTGAAGTGAGGGTGAAACCCTGGGGGTGTCCTCTGTGGGGCAGCTTTAATGCTCTGGAGCTGCTGGGGCTCAGAAGACAGATTTGCAGTAGGGATGCGTTTGCTTATAATGAAATGGAAGCGATCAGTCTTGTGCAAAATACAGATTTTATAGTGACAAAATACCCTGAGTTAGAAGGGACCCACAGGGATCACTGAGCCCAACTCCTGGCCCTGCACAGTCCCAAAATTCACACCATGTGCCTGGGAGTGTTGTGCAGTATCGTTTACTCAGCAAGGCAGTGCGAGGACAGGCTTTTCTCATGTAGGAAACAGTATTTTTTAATGTAGGAAACTGCCTCCCAGATCCCCTGAGTTGCTGTGGGTCCCTCTGTGAGGCTGGAACCGGCCAGCCAAACCCCCAAGGCCTGCACTGGCAGGAAAGCAAAGCTCATTACAGGCTCTGACGTCTCCCTGGGGAGAAGGGGGGGCTTTCCAGGGTGCTGGGTTTATCTCCAGTCGGTAGAATGACTAAGGATGATGTCCCTGGTGGCAGTGAGCTGTCCCCAGGCAGGGGGATGGAGTGCTCATGGACCCAGCCTGGAAAAGAGCCAGAAGCTGGTCCAGGCACCTGGAGACCAAGGAGGAACAAGTTCACCCCGACCCTGGAGGGGTTTGAGGGGAAACCACCCCCACAAAGGCTTTAATGGGATCCAGCAGACCGTGACATCCCATCCTGCCAGCTTAGCAGATGTGCTTTCCTGATTAGCATCAGCATCCTAAATTAGGGTCTAATTTACAACTTTCCTGGGCTGGGACTGAGTGCCCAAAATCCAGGGGCCAGTGCCTGGTGCCAGCCTGTGCCCTGTGCTGTAGGTGCTCCTCCAGCCAGGGCTCTTGAGCAGTTTCCCAGCAACAATTCCCTCAACTCCTGGCTGTCTTCAGCTGGAACTGCCCAAATGTGAGCTCGGGGGGGAAGGAGAAGGTGGGGAGAGGCAGTGGAGCTGAATCTGCTGAAATTCTGGGCTGAAAAGCTGAATCTTCTCCTTGCTTTCCTCAGGGCAAAGCACCAGCTCTTGTTCTGGAGCACCGTTTCCATAGGAGGAGGTGCAGGCAGCCCTGGCCACCCCTGAGGTGAAATCCCAAAGGAAACAGGGAGAAGCTTTCTGAAGCCCAGCCCAGGTGAGCTGGGATGAACCCAACAGGTCCTGCAGAAAGGGAGGTGAGTGCAGAGAGACTCAGCCTCAGCTGATGAGAACCTTTTCTTTTCCTCCTTATCCCATTGCTCAATCCAGGTCTGCCTTTCCAGATTTTAAAAATAGTGCAGTAGCTTCTGTTCCCCATCAGCTGGGTAACAGGCTGTGCTCAAAGCTGGTACATGTAGGCCTCGTTTCTGTGTTTCCCCTGCCTTCTTATAATCTTCATTTTTCATGTCCTTTCGGGACCGCAGGTTCTCCTTGGCACAGGCAACTTCATCACTCCACGTTTGTCCTAGAGGAATTCACAGCTGGGCTGCCTCAGCAAGACATTCCAGCATCCTGCTGGCCTCTGGAAAATGCCTGGGACCTGGACTGGCACACTGGCCTTTAGCTGAGGAGAGCTGTGGTGCCTTTCTTTGTGCTGCAGGTGATGTTTTTTTCTGCTGGGGTTATCAGCTTCCCTTGGGTTTAGTTGAATTATCTGGATCCAAATTTCCTGAAAGACCCCTTGAAACCTCATTTTTTTTTTTTTCCTGGCAGACACATCGGGAGAGCTGTATTAAAGCTGATAAGAGCTGGCTCAGAGCTCCCACTTTCATAAACACAGCTGCTGACAGCTGCTCCTGTCAGGCTTTAACACCCATTGTCAGCGGCTCCAGCGAGCAGAGGGATCAGAGCAAGGCAGGATGGCTTTAGGATACGTGCTGGTTTAAGGTGAGCAGCTTGGGGATTAGATGGAAGCACTGGGAGCACAGCTCTGGCTCTGCAGACAGCCCTGGGAGCTGCTGCTGCAGATCCTCCTCCTGCTCCAGCTGGCAGGATGCTCTCCCTGAGCACTGCTGCCTGCCCAGGAGAGAGGAGGCATTCAGGATTTGTCCTTATGGGGCCTGTGCCTGGTTTGCCTAAAGCTGGACTCCTGAGGCTAAACGAGGGATTTCCCTCTGGGCAGGAGTGGGAACCCCAGAACAGTTTGGGTTGTGAGGGACCCTAAAGACCATCTGGTCCCACCCCACAGCCATGGGCAGGGACACCTTCCACTAGACCAGGTTGCTCCAAACCCTCTCCAACATGGCCTGGAACCCATTCCAGGGGTGGGATGGGATAAATCATTCCACAGGATGGGGACTCTGCAGGACACCTCTCTGAAGGGAGAGTGACCCACTCTAAGGATGTGACTCTGCATCCATACAAGTCCTGACTGTCCCACCAGGAAAAACTCCCTCTCAGACTGCTCAGAGACTGGGATTGGGGGAAAAAAACTGCACCAGGAGGAGAGAGGTGCCAAAAAGCAGCTCTTCAGCACTGTAACTTTCCCTGGTATATATATCTCTGGGTGCCTCCTGCAGTGAGGCTCCCTCCCTGCCTGCTGGCAAGAGGATCCTGTTTGGCTCTGTTTAGACATTATTTGGCTAATATTGTTGTTTATCATGTGCTGGAACTGTGCCTGCAAGCCTGAGCAGCCCTGGGGATTCTGGCTGCCTCGCTGGTGTGTCTCTCCCAGTTCCCTAGGCAGGATCATCCCCCATGGAAGCAGCATTGGGGCTCCCTGGGGACACCCATCACCAGCTCTCAGCTTTGCTCAGGGGGTCTGTAGCTCTTTAGCTAAATCTGGGGCAGGCTGGCAGCGTGGCTGGACCTGCCATGGTGCCTGTGCAGTGAGCCCCTCTGCAGTGATAAGGTGATTTTGCAGCCCTCTGGCTTCAAATCCATGGGTCAGATCCCACTGGGGGAGCCACTGGCTCTTTGTAAATCCATCAATAGAAGCTTGGGGAATAAAATCCAGTTCGTTTCCGGAGAGCAAAGTGACAGATTCCTTTGGACTTGATGATCTTGTGGGTATTTTCCAACCTAAGTGATTTTATTCCATGATGTTTTGTGCTGAATTCCTCTTGATCCAAGCAAGTGAATTAGGCTGGAGCTGCCAAGCCCCAGGACATCCCAAATGAGTGGATTAGGCACAGCCTGTGAAAATTTTGCCTGGTCTGGGGTTTGGGGTGAGGATAAAACTGTGCCTGACTCCTGCTTCAACCAGGGCTGGAAAAGATTGGGGACATGAAGGCAGATTGGGCAACCTGCAACTTTTGCTGTGCTGCCCTTGACAGGGCCCTCAGAAGGTCCTGTGGCATCCTACAAAATTAGTGTGGAAAAGGCTAAACTTTTAAATGTAGGCTTTTTTTTTTTTTTTTTTTTTTTTTGAGTCTTTATAACAGATTTTGACAAACTGGCTGCCAAAGGTGCTGAAAACCCCCTTCATCTGGTGAAGGCAAATGTTTTATGAGGGAAGGGCACACAACTGAATACATCACAAATATAATAATACATAAAAGCAATGATTTAGGAGCTATTCTTGCCTCGAATAGGAGTGAAATCAGGAGAACCTGTAGTGAGTAAAATGTTTTCTGGTCCATTTCAGTGTTACTGTAAGTGGAGGAGCATTACAAGATATTTGTTTCTGGAAGCATTTGTGAACCCAGCCCTAAGCTGTGCTTGTTAAAAATATTTTTAATGATTCACTAATATTTTAGTGATGTGAAAAACAACAAAGCTGCTGGTGAGACCTGCAGCTGGTGGAGGAGCTGAAGAGGACAACAATGCTGCTGTGTTGGGTGTTTGGGAATCTGGAGCACTCTGTTGCAGTACTTGGGGTGGAAAACAGTGGCTGGAGAGGAGCAGGGGCTTTGGAAAAATCCATCAAATCCTGGCTTAAAACCTCCTGGATGAACCCTGGGGCTGGGGAGGAGCTGCCAGCAAGTGCCAAGGGACATGTTAAAAATACACACATTTTAAAGCTACTGTTGTTACTTACTCTCTTGGGATAACACCCCGTTGTGCTCTGCAGCTGAGAAGTTGTCTTGGAGTGTTGGGGAAGATGAATCAGGGAAACCTTTTAAATATGATTGCTTAGTAAAAGATTCTGAAAATATGAAACCTATAATCAAAACAGAAATGAAAGCTTACTTTGAGTTGTAGGATACCAAGTCTTAGTTACTATATAACCTGAAAACAATAGTCTAGCTAGCTGAAGGAAAATCCCTTTTGATTGAACAGTACCTTTCTGCTGGCTGAGGGACCCAAAGGTCAATGTAGCAAAACAGAAAAGTCTAAAGAGTAGTTTTTAGAGTTTAAAATATAACACAGTATGGTAATGCGGTAGTTCTTACAGGCTGTATGTAGATTCTATAGGATTTTGTGTCTTGTATTGGTTAGTCATTGTAAATTAGAATATTCATCACAAAAGGAGATATAATGTATTGTAACAAGGACCTTGCTTTTTTAACTCTTACCCCTCTTAACTCTTACCTCTCCTCTTACTCATCCTGCTCTAACCTCTTCCTCCTCACTTTTTTTCCCTGCTCTCTTCCCCCTGTCACCTTGCTCTCTCACTCCCTTCTCTCTCAGCTCTCACCCTCCTGTTCTTTCTCCCTCTCTCTTTGGGACTTCCTTTCAGCCCAGGCTGGTGGCTGAAGGCAAGGCCCTTTTACCCACGACCCCTGCAATAAAACCACATGTTCTAGAATATCTCAGGTCAGCAGAATTCCTTGTCCCAGCCATCTGTGGATTCGCCTACAGGTTCGAAAAACACAACTGAAGTTTTTTTGGGAAAAGTGCCCTACAGCCAATGTACCCAGTGTATTTGGGCTGTCTCAGGGAGTAGGTGACTGCACCTGTGTCCTGGATGGTCCCCAGAGTTTTCTGGGGTGGTGAGGATCTGCCCATCCTGCCCAAGCACAAGGAGCTTTTTGGAGGAGCTGGAAAGATGCTGTTTGGATGATGATGGAGCTGGAGGCAGCGCTGCCCTCTCAGGGACTCTGCGCTGTTGTGCCTCTTTCCAAAGCCTCCAGATCAGCTGTGGATAAGGTGCAGGGTTGTTACTTTCATCTTCTTTTCTGCCAGAGTTGGGATTAAATGCTCAAGATGGTGTTTTGTGTTCAGATTCAGATGTTTATTAATTCTTATCTATGTTACAGTCTCACAGGCTGTGAGTTTTAGCTAACAAATCAAAAATGGCTGCTATCTCTCTCTCTCTACTAGGCCTTTTAAGGATAAATTGTCCAGTTAAGAAATGACACCTAAATTATTTATACTTTTGACCCAATAACCAACCACCTGTGGTCTGCCATGTGGACTTTTCTATCCAATTACCAAACCCCACACAGACCCATGAAGAAGAAGGTGAAAAAGAAGGAGAAGTCTCTGCCCTAAATCCTCCATCTTGCTTTATATAAATTACTTTATTCTAAAACCTTAAACTCTCTAAGTTTTCCACCCCGTGATATCACACACTTCTGTTCAAACTGCACGCCCACAATCCCAGTGCTGTCACTCAATTTTGGAAGCCTCTTCCACGGCCAATGCTGTGTTTGCTTGGGGGTCAGTCAGCACAGAAAGTCAGAAATTCTCAGTGCCCAGGGTTCCAGCACAGGGTGGCCCTGGGGAGGTGCCTCAGCTGGTGCTGTGGGAGCAGGGGAGGAGGAAACTGGGCAGCACAGCAGCAGCAGCTTTGCCCTGGTGAGGTGAGGACACCCCGGGCCACTTGTTTGGGTTGGCTTTTCTTTCTCTGTGTGTGTGTGTGTGTGGACACCAGAGAGCTTTGCCAAAGAGGTTATTGCAGGCAGCTAATTGACTTTCCATCATCTCCTCGGGTCCTTTGGCGAGCGAAATGACTAAAACGCTGCCGCAAGGCTTCCCAGTAAACAATGAGCAGTTGGTTTCACATGGCTCCCTGTCAAAAATCCCAAACTGGAAAGGCAGGAAAACAAACAATCAGATCAGAAAGAAATGGGTTTTTGGCACCGGTTCCCTCTGTGTTGACTGGGCTGTGAGACAGACCCTGAGAAATGGCTCAGATTTGAGTCAAGCAGCTCAGGCACGGATGGGGAGGGTGGGGAAGGGGATAAAAATGTCTCTGTGCTGAAATGCAGGCACCTGCAGTCGCAGAGGAACAGGGGGAGAGCACAGGTCCCTGTGTGCTTCCCACATGGCAGAGACATTTGAAACACAGCAGGCTGGGTAGTGGAGCAGAACAAGTGCCAGGAAAATATCTGCTCCAGCTAAAAGATGGATTTGGGAGGTGGAGAACAGCACTTATTTCATAAATGGAATATAAACTGAGGGTCTGAGGTGAAGCAGCAGGCAGGGCAAAGGCATCTCCTTTGTGCTCAGTGACAGGCTGGAACTGCTGCCTGTTTGCTCATAATCCAAAGTTGACAAAATTTGCCCAGAGCATTCGGAGGGAAATCTGCTGATATTTTTTTTCTTGCAGTTTGCAATAGCTGATGGGTAACTGAGATTTTTTAGGAGGTTTTTAAAATTTTTTTTCAGACGAATTTAATGCTTCTTGATCATCCCATTCAGCATGCAGCTTCCTTGTGATTCAGCTGGCCAAAAGTATGGTCCTGAAAGAGAAAGATCCATGGTTTTGTCTGTCTTCCACAGCACTCTGGTATTTTTCTTTTGCAACCACATCTCATAAACTTATTACTGATTTTTTTTTTTAATTTTTAATTTTTATTTTCCAGGGAGGCTTGTCTGGTTTTGGAAAAGTTCCTACTTCAGGAAAGTTTAGTCTCACTTTACATAAACATCCTGAGATGTAGGACGAATTTTTTTTTTTTTTCTTCTTCTCTGGCATTGTTAAGGTTGATATTATTGCAAGAGAGTAAATATTATTAAAGATGTTTCAAGTTCCATGGGCTCTCCTGTTGTTAAACAGAAGTGTGTAGGTCCTGGGGAACAAACCGTAGTGTGAGCAGGTGGCATCTACTGGAAAGTGCTGTTTTCACCCCAAGGCAGAATTCCGAGTATTTACCAGCTGTGGAAGGCACACAGCACCTCTTGCCCAATTTCTCTCCCCTATGGCAATTGCAGGTTCCTCTCTCCAGGGCAGCAAGACTTGTTCCTGATGGAATTCCATGGATATCTGGGTCCCTCCAGCTCTCACCACCTGATGGGAACAGCAGACAATGTGGCAGCTGGGTTGGAGGTTTTGTTGCATACACTGGGCTTCTTTGTTTGTAAAGGTGGCCCTGGGCTTCAGCTCTTGTCTCTTTAGCTCTGTTTAAAATTCCCACAGGCTTCTCTGGTAGAAAAAATACACAGATCTGCTTGAAAGCCATGAGCATGGTACCCAAAAGAGGCACAAGGAGCTGAAGTTTCTGATTCAGACTGGTCAACGTTACAGGCACTGATGGCCCCAGAGCGGGTGAGGAGCTGGAGCCCACCCCTAATTCCTCCTGGGAAGTGGAAGGTGAGTGATGCCACCCTGCTGCAGCTTCCCTGGCAGGGAATTTGGCCCCTGATGGTCTGTGGTGTTCAGTCTGAGGTGCTGTGGCTCCTAAGCACAGCACAGACAGCTCTGGGTGTTCTCCTCCCCTGGGAGGACAGGGTGAGATGCCCTGGTACCTGCAACACCATGGGCACTGCAGAAGGTGGAAGCATCACCCCCAAAAATGCTGTTGGTCTACTCCTGCTTGGCAGAAAGCACTGGAAAGTCAGCTTGAAGTAGGCACTGAGTGCTAAAATTCTTGGGGAGGAGCAAACCTTGCACCTGGGGGTCCCTTCCTAGTCTCAAGAAGGCAGCTGCTCCCTCCAGCCCACCTCACTGGTGTTTGTCTTGCCTGCCCTCAAATACCAGCAGCTTCTCTGTTGTCTATCCCACAGCTTAAATAATCCTTGCCACTGAGGTGTTTTTCTTCTAGGCTAATCTACAATTTACAGCCTTGTCCTGTTCCCTGGGGGAATGCAGAACAATTTATTCCCACACCCTTTGCAGCAACCTTCCACATAATTGAAGACTGCTACCAAGTCTCTTCTGACTTCCAGACTAGACAAATCCAGCTCTTCCAGGCAATTTTTTCCCCCCCAACAATCTGTGTTTTGCTGGCCTCTGATTGCCCTCTAAGCTGCCCCCCTATTATGGGATGTTCGTGGCTGTACGTATGGGGAGGAGGAAAACCAGATGTGATTTGGTGCTGTGCTGTGGGTTTAAAAACTTGGAGGTCCTTGAGGTTCCTCTCCACAGTGCTGCTGTGTAAGGGGCCAGCAGAGACCACGGATCAGGTCCAAGAGGTTTGGAACAACAGCCTCAGGGGTCTGCAGGTGCTCCCACAAACCTCGGGCTTTGCAAAGTCGGGCACCCCTGGATGTAGGAACGCTCGTCTCTGCCCAGCTGGGCTTTGCAGCCAGGCATATTTTTTTGGTTCTTTTTTTGGCTCTTTCCCTTGGCCTCTCAGCCTGCAGGGCTGCGGGAAGCTCCTGCAGCTCCCCGGGAATGCCAGCAGCGGGTGGGATGTCGCCGCTGCTCCCCAGAGACGGCAGCAGCTCTGCGCTGGGATGTCGGCGCTGCTCCTGATGCTGTCGCTCCGTATTTCATTCCTGTCGAGCTCTGGGCTGGTGGGAGGAGATGCTCTGCTTTGTCTCCGTGCCGATCAGGAATGCCTCCTCTTTGGGGATGAGGAAGCTGATCTGCATTTGTGCCCAATCATCCACGGAGCCGGCAGAATTATTCACGTAACAGGTTCTGGGGGAGCATCTGCATTTGTGCCCAATCATCCACGGAGCCGGCAGAATTCTTCACATAACAGGTTCTGGGGGAGCACCTGGCTTCTTCTCCCCCTCCTGCTGCACTGGAGCCCGGAGCAGCCCCGATGGGCGGGCGGAGTGGAGCTCTGGGCAAGTGGGACAGGGAGATGATGGGCTGTGGATGGTGAGGTCCCCAGAGTTCAATCACCCCCAGCTCCCGCCGTGAGCAGGTAACCATGGAGATAGCTGAATTCCAAGGCCTCCCTGGTGCCCCAGGAACAGCACGTGGGTATTTCAATGAACACAGCCTGGCCTTGGCCATGGGGATGTGGTCTTGGAGCCTTCGAGCTGGCTCCGAACCGGGACAAGTCCCAGCTGCAGAGAGGCCACGGGGAACGGGATTTGGGAGCACCATGCTGTGTGTGAGATGGCAGCAAAGCCCCTGCTCAGGGGAGCTGGAGGGATGCCCTCCAACAGGGAATGGTCTCATCCCTCTCAGTGCCAGCTCGTGGGGGAACACGGGAGAATGAGTGGGAGAATTACTGACAGGAGCGGACCCTGTGGCAGCATTTGTACCCTTCTGTGCATGCCAGAACGGCCTTGCTTGGGCTGGATTTTGGTGTGCAGGGTCCTGGGAGTTGTTTGAGGGATTTCTACCCATCCCAACGAGAACAGGAATATGTAAATTTTCCTCTGCACCTCCTCCCCGAGGTGCCGGCAGAAGCATGCTGGGGCAGGAGCGTGAATGAATGAATGAAGGGAGTGCTGGATGAGATGTTCAGATGAAGCACTCATCTCCAGCATTTTCTTCATTCAGATTTGGGGAGGAAGCTTTTAAAGAGACAGCAGCCAGGCTGGGTGGCAGAGTGTCCCCCCTGGCAGGGGCTGGCCGGGTGAGCAGCTCTGCTGTTCTCCCAGCCCCAGAGATGCCAGTGAGGCACTGCAGGGCCACACGGGCTCCTGGCAAAGCACGGGGGACAGAAGTGGTGCCCAGGCTCAGGGGAATGGGCACCTGTGGTGCCACCTGCCCGTGCCAGGGCAGGGGCAGCTTCAGGGCAGCCTTTGTGTCCAGCCCTGGAAGCTGAAAAGTCCAAGATGCCGCTGGATGTTGCCAAGGCACGCAGGTTTCCTGAGATACTTTGCAGCGAGGCGGCAGGAAATAAAAGCCCAGGCAAAGGGTATGGGGCATCCAAACGTGGTATGGGGCACCCAAACGAGCCGCGGGCTGAGGGCTGTGCTCTCCCAGAGGAGCCAGCAGCGCCGAGATTTTGGGGGCTCCTGTGCCGAGCTGGGCCGTGCCAGGGCAGCTCCCTGCCCGGGCTCAAGGGGAATATCAGAAATCCGTGTGCTGCCTCGGAGCACCTGTGACAGCGCTCTGGGGCTCCTGGAGTGACACACACTCCAGCCTGCAGCTCCAGCCGCCCGCGGTGCTGCCTGCCAAAACCAGAGTGGAGACGCACCTCTGCAAACTGGGCTGCAAATGGGGTTAAAGAGGAAGCCTGGGATGCACAACCCCTTCCCACACCTGCCGTGGGAGCAAGTCCTGGCTGCTCAGGAACAGGGGGGGATACGCATCCCTGTCGTCCCCATCGCTGCCCTCGCTCTGGCTGGTTGTCGCGGTCACCATGCCCCGGTGTGCGCAGGGAGGAGGAGGGATCGATTGGGGAGCACTGGCACGGGCTGGTGGGGCAGTGGTGGGGTCCTTGGCCGGGTTGGTGGCTGCTGACCCCGGGGTGGCCTGGGAGGGCGGAGAGGAGGCTGTGTGCCCCGTCCTTGCCCCGGGGCTGTGCCAGGGGCTGTGTGCCCGGACAGTTTGCCGCCGTGTTTTGTCTCCTTCCCTCCTTTGTTATCCCCCGTCTGCCCCCTCTGGTTTATATGCGAGTTCCCTTCCTGCGATTGTCAGAAATTTTCTATTTCACTGTGTGGGCAGGAGACAGATTTTAACTGTCTCTATTTTCTTCCTTTTTTTTTTTTTTTTTTTTTTTTTTTTTTTTTTTTTAATTTCGTTTTATTCCCCCTCCCCCTTTCCTTCCTTCCCCCCTCCTCTCGTCTCTCCCTCCCCTCTTCCTCTCCCCTCCCTCCTTTTCCCCCCCTTCCCCACGGCTCTTTGCCTCCTTTTTGCCATCACAAATCATGTCTGTGGAATAACCCCCGGCCGGATCCATGCCTCCGTTCCCAGGTAAGCCATGCCCAGCAGGATGGTGGCCCTGGGCCAGCTCCCGCTCGCTCTCCACAAGTCCGCGGGGACATCGCGACATCCCCCAGCTCCCCGCTCGCTGCTACCTGTTGGGGACGGTCGGGAGACGCCAGCTGGGGCTGTCTCCATCCTCCTCCTCCTCCTCTCTCTGAGCGATTCCCGGTGGACACCTCCTCCCCTCCCGTCTGTCTCTGCTGCTCTCCGGGATGCGCGGGGCTCCGGGGATGCAGCGCGGGGGAAGGAGCCGGCGGCGGCCGGCGGCCACAGGTGGGTTCTCACCGGGGAGCTCGGGGGGCTCCAGCAGCGCTTCGGGACGGCACCCCAAGTTTGAAGCCCGGCTCTTGGGGTTTTTTGGATTTTTTTTTTCACCCTTCCCGAGGTTTTTGGCTCTCGCAAAGTTTGTACGAAGGGAGCCTCGGCTCTCTGCTTAGGGTGGTTTGGGGGAGCTGGGGGGTCCCGTGGGACCCGCCAGCCTCGGGAAGGATCGTGTGTAAGCGGGGACGTTCCGGGGGCTCCCCACCCTCATGCCCCACTGGGTGAAGCCGGGTTGAGGTGTCACCCACCTCTCTTCCCCTGCCTTGGTTGGCCTGGGGAGCCCCGGGTGGGATGCAGGGCTGCGCTGGGCTCCTCCGGTTCCAGCCCGCCTCCCCTGGCAGCCCAAGGCTCCCCAAATGTGCGGGGTCTCTTTCCTCCTCTCCTCTCCCTGCCCCCGGCACCCAGTGCTCTGTCTCCTGGTATCTCCCTACACCCAGTCCTCATTTCCTCAGGGTCCAGGTGCTGCTCCCCAGTGCCTGGGTGTTGCTGGTGACAGTGATGAGTGAGTGGGGTCCTAAATCAGGGTTTGTTTGCCTCGTCGTTCCAGCTCTCCCAGCTGCTCCTGCGCTGCAGAGCGCGTGTTTTGGTGCTCGTGGCTCCTTGCGCGGCTGGAGCGGGGCCAGGGATAACACTTCCCCCACGGCCCTGGACTGGCAGGCGCTCCCCGGACCCTGCACCGCGCTATGTCCCCCGGGGGTCACATCTCCCCGCAGCCCCGGGGTGATCTCAGTGCTCCCTGGGCAGGGCTGCAGGCGGGGAGGTCCCGGCTCCGGGTGCCGTGGGACGCGGTGACATTCCCGGCTGGTTCCGACCCACAGCCGGGCTGGTTTGGCAGAGGAGGCTGAGCTCATCCTGCCAGCGGCATGAGCCAGGCGCTGGCAGCCTCGGCGGCTGCTGCTGCCCACAGCTCTGGCAGGGCTGGGGCACAGCCACCAGCCGCTGGAGGATTGGAGTAGACCCAGCGCCATCCAAATGTGAGCGTTTCGGGGGTTTTCCTTCCTTCCCAAAGCATCGCAGGTCTCTGTGCAGGTGCGCTGAGCTCCCCTGCGTGGGGAACTGGGAGGTGCAGGAGGTGATGGTGGTGGTGGCATCAGGCCCTGGCACTGAGGTCCCCTCTGGTCTCTGCTGCTGCCTGGCAGAGTTTCTTTGCTCCTCAGCGGTTCTGGAATACCCGGAAAGTTTGTTCACAGTAGTTTGGGAAGCATTTGCACCCCTCGGGTACCTGGGGAGGGGGTGGTTTTTCTCCTCTGCTGCCACACAGGGCAGTGCAAACCTTTTGCCAGTGAAAGGCTGAGTAAGAGCACGGCACGTTGCACCTTGGCCCCTCTTCGGGCAGGTGACAGGTTGACGCCGAGGCAGAGCCTCCTGTGGCTCACCCACACCGCCGAGGGCGCTAACGGGGAGCTGAGCACGTGTGTGAGGTGTCTGGCAGTTGTGCCTCTGCCCCGTGCAAACAGCAGTGTCCTCCCCGGCCGTGTGAGGCTGCAGCCCCCCGTGCCCCATCCCCGGTGTGGCTGAGTCAATGCACCCACCCACTGCATCCAGCGTGTGACTCACAGGCTTTTCATGCACTGGTGTGAATCACTCACAGCCACATCGGTGACTTCGGTGACAGCTGAAAGGAGGAATCAGTCCCCCCCCGGCACTCCCCTAGCACCTCTGCTGCTGCCAGATGGGCGCTCCTTGCTCACAGTGACTCAGGAAAACTTCTGCGAGTGGCACTCTGGCGATGGCAGCCGGAGTTTCTCCTCGTTTCTGCTCGTTCCCGAGGTTGAGTGGATCCGTGGGTGCCACTGAGGGTGCTCGTGGCTGGGATTTCTGGCTGGACACTGGGCTGATGCAGTCAGGGGGTGGCTCTTGGTGCCGAGGGGGCTTTGCCTGCCAGGGATGAACCTGGCGCTGTTGTGAGCCCCTTCCCTCAGGCCAGGGCTGCCTTTTGGGCCGGTTCTCCCAGCCAAGGCTGTTCCATTTCCCACCTCTGCCTCTCTGGGCACCACTTGTGGAGTGCTGGAGACACGCTGCTCTCTGCTCAGCCCCTGGGGTGCAGCAGGGCTGCCTGAGCCCCAGCGGGAGCAGCTGGTGATGAGCAAGAGCTGTCAGGAAAAGCGCCAGATCCCCCCCATGGCTTCGGCTGCTCCTCTCGCCGCTGCTGCTGCCGGCTGGCAGATGGTGGTGGCCAGCAGCTCGGCTGGTGGCTGGGATGCTCTTTGCTGCCCTGCCAGAGCCCGGGGCTGTGTCTCCGCCGCCTCCCCCGGGCCCGGAGGTGTCTGTTTGAACTCGGCAGAGGCTCGTTAGTGAACCTCCCCGGGGACCGCTGCCTGTCACCTTCCTGCCTCTGCTGGAGACACTCCAAAGGAGCAGCCTGGGGACACTGCCTTCTCCTGCCTGCCTCCCCGGGAAGGAATTCCAGCCCTCCTGCATCCCTCCCCAACCAGGTACCGGCTCGCTGGGGGTAAGCCGAGCATCCCTGTGGCCCCCCTCAAGCTGCGTGTTTAGGTGGAGACAGTAAATAAATCCACAGAGCTGCAAGGAAGGCACAGCCAAGGAGCAGAGGGGACCAGACAGGCTTCCCAGGTGCCTTCCAGGTCCCAGCTCGCCCCTCATCCGTCTCCCGCGTCTTTTTCATGCTGCTTTGCTTTATCCCTGCCTGTTGCTCTTGCAAAAGCTTTCTTTCTGCCCTCCCCTCCCGGTGCCGGCTCCCCACCAGCAGGTCCCCTCCTTCCTTCCTGCTCCCTGCGGCTGAAATGAAGTGCTGGAGTATTTCAGGGATGTCAAAACATACCATTAGTCACGGCCATGAGGCCTCGTGCCTGGGGAGAGGCTGCTGAGCTCTCTGTCAGGCTGAGGAATGATCAGGGCAGGCAGGAGCCCGGGGGCTTGGGGGGATGAAGGCTTTGGGCTTTCTCCCTTTCCGACACCCCTGGCATCATCCTGACTTTGCTCTGAGCAGCAGGTTGTTCCCTGGCATCAGTTGTTCCACAATTTCCCTGCAAAATGAGTGGGGAAGGATTCTTTCCCCCAAAAATCGCATGTCAGGGAGACCCTCCAACTGTGCCCAGCTGTGTCACGGATTGGCTCAGAAGGGTTGTTTTTGTCCTCTTTGGCAGGCATGTGTTGGGATCCTTGCTCCCCGTTTTAGGGGCTGCCTCTCGTGGATTTAAATCCAATGATGGATTTTCCAGGCGGTTGTTTAAACGAAGCAGCACGAGCACCCAAACACCCGCTTCCTGCAGTTTGCCATCCACAGGCATCTGTGCTTCCCAGCCTGCTTCAGGGTTATTGTTCTATTTCTTTAGTGCCAAAACACTCCATTTCCCCTCACTTAACGAGCAGGGAATGGAGGATCCCGTTAAAAACACCCCAAAAAACCCACTCCTGGTGCGCACTGGCGAGGTGCTGGAGGTGTCTGAGCCTGATCTCTGCAGGAAAGGCAGCTCAAAGCACAGAGATGTGGGCAGCGCTGAGCCTTGCCCCTGACAGCACATCCCTGGAGGGAGCTCATTAGGCTGTGGCTAATACTTTGGTGGAGTTTCCTGGTGCAGCTAAGAGCATTTGCATTCCCCTCGCCTTGTCAGTCCGAGCTGCGGGCAGAAGGTGCTGAGGCTTCCCAAGCAGGGCTGGGAAATCATACCCGGTTTAAAATGAATTAAAGCAGGTCCTTCAAGGAAAAGAGCACCTCTTGTGCACGTTCCCATGTCCTGGAGGAGCCCCACAGTGGGTCGGGGTGGTGCTCCCAGTCTGATTTCGAGATGAGTTTTAATTGAAGCCTCGTGTGCTGACTGCGCCTGAGAAAATCAGGCTGTAACTAATGGGAGTCGCTCAAGATGGTGGCTAATTACTGTGATTAACTGAGCAACACTTTGGGCTACTCTTCCTCCTGCTCTGCCTCTCATCCTGGCCCCTGGGGAGCGGCTGCAGCAGCCGGGGAAGGATCACACTCCACTTATCTGGGAGATTGGGAGGTGGGGCAGTGGGGTTGTCTGTCTGGCCATCTCTGAGCCTCTGCTTTCCCTAAAAATAGGAGTTTTTCTCTCTGGAAGCAGCTGGTGAGGGGAGTATTGTTGCTGCAGGCATGGCTGGAGCTGGGACCCTTCTTGTGGTGTGATGCAGGGCGAGAAACTCCATCTTAAAACCCTACAAGTGTGAGCTGAGGCATATGGGACGTGCTGGGAAACAGGGACCAGCCCTTGAGTTTTCCCCACCCTGTTGTCCTCTGCGGGATTTTTCCCCTGTGATGGGGTCCCTCCTCCAGTTCTGCCCCACCCAAGGATGGCTTTAGATGTTTGGGTACGGCTTACTAAGCCCCCTTAAAAAAAGCCCTGTTTACAAAACCTGCCCCTGGTGCGGAGCCAGGCTGGTTCCGTGGGCTGCGCTCGCCGGCTCCGCGCGAAATGTGTCACTTGCACCCAGCGTTATTTTTAGAGCTGAGGTTTGCAGAATGCAAAGGCTGGGCAGGTTTCTCCAGGGTGCCAGATTCCTTGGGAGGCGGCGGAGGAGGAGGAGGAGGAGGAAAGAGGGGACTGGGTTGATCTCTTGCTCTGTGCTGTTGCGTGGTGGCTGCTGCCCGGCCAGAGTGGCCTGGTGAGATGGTGTTCACAAGGGCTTCTCCACATCCTCCTGGGGATTTATGGATCCTTTACGTGCCTCTCTACTTTCCCTTTCTTTTGGTCTTCCTTGCTCTGTGTTCAGTGGTGTTCCTGCCTCCCTATTCCACCTCTAGAGGCTGGTGCTGCCCTGAGGGCTGCTCTGTGTTGCTGGTCTCTCTGCCAGTGCAGCCCTTCTAGCCCTTTTCCTTGCCTGAGAGCAGCTGGACTGTGTCCAAGGTGGGTTGGGATGGACAAGGCAACAGGAATGGGATGGATGTCAGCTGGTCTGGAGCTGGATGGACGCAGTAACCCTGTGGGAAGCTGCTCCTGGTAGGAGAGCTTTGCTTTATCCACCTTCACCGTCACACCTGTATGTGGAGCTCCTCCCTCTGCTTCCAGCCTGATTCTGACCCAGACTGGAGAGCCACCAGTCTTGCACCCTGCACATCAGCCTGCTGTCCCTGCTGTCCTGTAAACCCTCTCCTGCTCCCTCCCTCTGGGTCCTGAGCTCTGGGAGAGGCTGCTTCCCCTTCGAGCCAAACTTGTCCCAGAACTGTCACCCCTGGAGCTGTCCCAGGGCCATCCCCTCCCTGGAGACCTCCTGGGGTATCAGAGGTGCCGCTGCATCTCGGAGCGCTTTTACATTGTCACAGGCGCTGAGGAATGCCCTTAAATGCCTTTTTGTGGGCTGGAGTGATGTTGAGCAAGGAGGGGAGGAAATCAGCTCCTCAGGGTGCAGCGTGGTGAATCCAGGGAATCCACGGACATCCCATGTGTTGGACCAGGTTATGGTCTGATGGCCACGGATAGGGATGTCCCCCCAGCCTTGGACGCAGCAGTTTGGCTGTAATTGAAATGCTTCTGTGGGGTGAAGCTGGTTTGCACCAGGCAAAATCAGGAGAACCAGTAAAAGCGGTGAGAAGAGGGCAGAGGCTTTAAAAGCATCCAAATTTGATGGTGTATGCAATAGGAAGGGCAGTAGGAAGCGGAAGGTTTGGAGGCTTTGGGTTTGAAAGCCATCTTTTAAATCTGGTGCTGTTTTTCGTGGATGTGATATAAAAAGCAAAACTGAAATGAAGTGTGTCTGCTGTGTTGGAGCAGGCAGTTTCCACCAGATAAAATGAGTTCTTCCTTCTCTCCCCTTCTTGGCACATATTTTTGCCCCCAGCAGATCTCCCCTGCCCTGTGCCCGGCTACCACCCCACACCCTGGGCAGGCAATACCCGTGTGTGTTACTAAAGATCTTGCAGGGAGAATTTCTCACTCTGCTGCAGGATTTTACCCTTCTCCCACTGAGTTATGGTCCAGGCTCTTGAGCTGGACCTTTGGAGCAGCATTTCCCTTTTCCCACCACTCCCTGTGTGGCCAGGGATGCTGCAGTGTGTGCCCTGCCTGTCCCCGCTGTGTGTCCCTGTGTTCCCGCTCCAAAGCCTGTTTCCAGCCACCTGCCAAAACTCCACATCTCCCTGGGCTCACTTGTGACTGTCGTGACTTTGTTTTAGTCACTTTGTCTGTGTTGCTCATGCAGGGAGCAGTTAGTGTTGCTCAGAGGGTTTATTAGCCTCCAAGCCGTCACCTGTTTCCTACTTGTTATTCCAGGTATTTAATTTGCTTCTGGAGAGCTGGAGCTTGTTTTCCCTGTGATTCCCTCTGAAGAGAGGTGGTTTTTCAGCTCCTGCCTCGGAGAGGGGATGATGGAGAGGGTTTGGGCGTGCCTGAGGCTGTGGCTGAGCCTAAGACCTGGGCTCTGACCTGGCACTGTCCCTTGCTGGGATTCTTTGGGTGACTGGAGCTCGCCCAGAGCAAAGCTGTAACTTGAATTAATGTTTTAATTATGCTGCTCTCTTCCCCAAGGGCTGTTCTCTCTGTTTTGAATTCATTAAACTCTTGCATGCGATCTCGTGTTTTCCCTGATCCCCTCATCCCGGGATGAGCTGGGGTGAGGTGATGAAAAGAAAAGCTGAAGCTGCTCTGATGGCTCAAATGTGTGTTTTACTAATAAAGGCTTATGCTGTGAATGAAGTGCCCAGCAGCAGGAGCAGAGTCAAAGCGAGGATTTAAATGCTTGAAAGAAATCAGGTTGGGTAGATCGGAGAGGGAGCAACCGATGGTGTTTTCATCTCCCTCTGTTATTCAGCAGTTCCCTTAATAATTCAGGTGGTTTTTTTTTTTCCTATATTAAACAAACCAGACTTGGCAAATGAGTGGAATGTGGCTCCTGGAGCTACAGAGTAAGTACTGAGCCTTGACAGTTCTCCTTTCCGGGCTGATATTGGATTCTTGCTATTAGAAAACACGAGTACCCTACGCCAGGGATTGATCACCCTGTCTTGCAGCACATTATTAGATATATATATATTATTATTGCTGTTTGACATTGCAGTGGGAGATGTCTCCATCTGCCCAGGCGATGCTGCTTGGCCGTGATGGGCCAACCCACCCTGGGATGTTGGGGTGGGAATAACCTCCCCAGAACTCCCCTGCCTCGAGTTCAGGGATGAAGCTGGACATGAAGCTGGACTTCATCCCTGCTGCCTGTGTGATTCTGGCGCCTGGCTGCACGTCCTGCACCCATCAAATCACCCGGGCTGCCGGTGACTGTGGCTGTGCATCATAGTGAGGAGAAGACAAATCACCTCCCTCAGGCCGTGCATGGTTCCCAGCACAATAAATAACATCTGTCTCGGAGTGCTTGATGTGTTTCCAAAGGGCCGGAGGGAGTGGGTGACTTGAAAAGGTCTCCTTGTGTGTTGGTTGCATTAAATGTCTTCGTTTGAGTTTTTACTCCCTTTTCTCCCCTTGTTTTAGGGCGGGTCTGTAGTTTTGCAGCTTCAAGGGTTGAATGCTGCAGGTTCTGGGCTTCTCCTGCTGTTTTCTTCAGCCAAGGAATGTAAACATTGCCCTGGGATATGGAACCGAGTGAGGCTTTTGGTTTGTCATCAAAAAAAAAAATCAGCTGAAAACCACTAGCCCTTGTATTAACTCTTAGCTTCTTGTGTTAACTTTTGCAGGTCTGTCTGTTTTCTGAGACTGGGGACAAGGAGGGAGGGCTGGGAGGGATTTCTGCTCCAGCCCTGTTTTGGTTGTGGAACATTTTACTCTGGTGGCCTCTCAGTGATGCTTGGTGGAGTTGAGGATGCTGTTGCTTCTATCTCATCTTCTGAATGCCAAATATCTGCATTTCTCATCTTTTCACCAAATTTACATTTTTTTTTTCCCACAGCGTGCTTCTTTTCTAGACTCTTCAGTAAATCAGCAGCTTGCTTGCTGTGTGTTTTCCTGAAGCTTCAGTGGCTGGGGCTGCTTTGGGAATTGTCAGGCACTGCTGCTCCTCTAGTTCTGAGCCAGGATTGCATCTCCATGGCACGGTGCCTTGGGCTGGGCCAGCCTTTCCCCTGGGCTGAGCTGAGTTTTCCCTGCCTGCAGACCCTGGGGTTTTCCTGAATAACCAAAGCACCACGAGGTTTGCAGGGGTCCCTGGGGCACAGTGTGGTGGGTTGGGATGGCGCTGCCCTTTGTAGCTCCTGGGGGCTGAGTTTGGGTGGTGCTGGGAGTGAAGGGCTCACTGCCCGAGACTTTCCTGGATGAAAAGCTTATGGCTGGGTCAGAGCTGACCCTGGGGATGCTGAGGAGCTCCGTGCAGGTTTGGCTGGGAGGGGATTGAGCCTCTGGTTCACTGCTATGTACCATGAGAGCAGGCACATGGCACAGGAGGTGTCTGAGCTCTCTGCATCAGCCTGGTGGGATTCAGGGGTCCCTAAATCCTGCTCAGCAGCGAGGGTGAAGTCAGGCCAGCTCGGCTGGCTTTAGGGTGACCTCTCATCCCTGCCACTCCTCATTAAGTCCCATCAGGTGACAGCCTGGTGGCTGCATGCTTCTTACTCTCCCAAGGCAGCGTGGGGCCAGCCTGTGTTTCCATGCCCTGCTTTGGAGCTGGGGGTGAAAGTGCAGGTTTTACTTCTTCAAATAATGAGCTGCTGCTGTGGTGGATGCTGAATTCAATGGCAGCAGTGACAGACCACGGTTACTGTTGTCCTTTTGTCCACAATATGTTGTTATGGAAGTGGGTTTTCCCCCCCTCCTCTTCCTTTTGACTTAATTTGGCATTTGCAGCACAGGGGTATTTCTGGGAGGCTGCTTCTACTACAGGGTTGGGTGTTTTTTTTTGGTTTTTTTTTTTTTTTTGGTGCTTTTTAAAATTTTTTTTTCTTCTCTACAGTAGATTTAGAAATTTATCGCTGCTCTGATTTAGGGCTTTTTTTAAAAATTTTTTTTTCTATTATTATTTTTTCCCTCCTGGCATATGGAAGTAGCAAGCTTGGGAAAAATGCAATCCGTTAGCCATTTCCAGCAGGCTCTGCATGCGCGGGGCTCCGTGTCTCGCAGCAGGATGAGATTTTTAGAAACATTCAGCACTAGCCTCGTGTTACAGCTCCTGGGGGATGTGGAAAGCACCCAACCCTCTTTTAGAGATGCATTTCTTGCTGTGTAGCATCCTCTGCTGAGGCTTGTTTGGGGGGTTCAGCTGTGTGGGGGGTTCTGTGCTGTGGTGCTTTGGTTTCCAAGTGGAGTGAGAAAACCTGGAGGAGAAGGGATCTTGACCCAGAGGTGTTGGCTCAGCTCCTGGCAGTTTGCTGGGGCAATGTGGGACACCCTTGGCTTTTGGGATTGAGGTGAATACCTGGGCTTGCTCCTGGATCCCCACCAGGCTATGGGTGATTGCACGTTTTGGCTGGAGATCCAAGGTGGCTGGAAAGAGCCTTAAACCACTGTGGATTATTCTTGCTTCCAAAAAGCTTCTCCAGAAAGGTACCTTGTGTGCCAGGGCTTTGTTGAGTCTTGTGCCTCCCGGCACTGCAGAGATGCTGACAGCTTGGGAAGCTCTTTGCAGGTGGCTCACACCCTCCTTGGGCACTCACTAGTGCTAAAAAAGCTTTCCTGCTGAGTTTCTGGGGCCAGGTTTTCTCTGCAAAATAAATCTGGGCGTGGTAGAACTGAGCCAAGATACAGCCTGTGTGTGCAGGGCTGTGGATCCATCTCAAGGGGTTGTGGGATGTGGGCAAAATGTGAGGGATCCACTCGGGTCTCTAGTGGGCTGGCTTGTGTGTGTGGGTAGTTTAAGCTTGAAGGTGTCAGTGCTCTGGCTCAGGGGTGTTTTTGGAGGAGATGTGGCAGTTTTATGTCTTAGTGTCCAACTGGAGCTTCCTCAATTAATTCTGGAATGGTTTGGGTTGGAAGGAACCTTGAAGATCATCTTGGTCCAGCACACCCTGCCACGGGGGGACACCTTCCATGAGACCAGGTTGCTCAAAGTGGCTTTGAACACTTCCAGGGATAACGCATTCACGAGCAGGGAAGGAGGGAAGAGCAAAGTTCTGGACACAAGGCCTGCTTTCATCCCTGTTGGCATGCTGGACTTGTTCACTCACAGGAAAAAGGACCAGGACAGAATATTTGCCTTCACCTGTTTCCCTGGTTGCCTCATTCCTGGAAGTGTTCAAGGCCAGGCTGGATGGGGCTTGAAGCAACCTGGCGTCCCTGCCCATGGCACAGGGGCTGGAAGAAGGTCGTCTTTAAGGTCCCTCCCAGTCCAAACCATTTATTTATTGAGTCTGACCATTCAATGGGCCACAGTGCAGTGATGAGCTGAGTGACACTTGCAGCCGGGGGGGATGACCTGAGCGTTGTCTGTGCAGGGTGACAGAGCACTGTGGCTGTGGGGCAGAGCCTGTGAGCAGCTTTTGGAGATGGGGAGGCCATAAACTTGGTCTTGGCAGCCACTGCTTTAGGGGAAGCCTTGGTTTTTGTGGAGATGTCTGGGCCTGGCTGCAGTGTGCTGACTTTGTGCCAGGTACTCTCCGAGATGAGGGATCCCATCTGAGTGCTCACAGGTTTTGAGCGTCCCCTGCTTTCAGATTAGGACTGTGACAAATTGCTGGCCCTGTTGTTGGGGACTGTCCAGCCAATTTCAGGCAGAGGGAAGGGTGTAAAACCCAGGAACACACGAGTGTAGTATTCCCAATTGGTCGTTCTGTGCCAGCGTGTAATGTGACGGAGTTTTAAAGCACACCAGGCAGATCCACAGACCCTGGAGGAAGGCTGGAGCCCTCACAAATGGCTCAGTTGGCAGCTGACACACAAACAAGGTTCAAAGCAAGAAAATGACCTGGTTTAAACCTGAACTGTTGGGTGGCAGTCAGGGAAGGGTGGGTGTGTCAGCATGCTCCCTTCTGGGAGGGATGGGGTTTGGGTGCTGCCGCTTTGAGCTGTGCAGGCAGGGGCTGGGGGCCCTGAAGGATGATTGCTTGGTTCTCCCCAGCTCAAACATTGCTGCTGGTGCTCCAAATCCTGCCGGCAGACTGGCTGGCATGGGGAAAATCAGTGGTGCGAAGCTATTTAGGAAGGAGTGAGTGGGCAAGAGGAGAGAGAGGAGGGGGAGTGACGCTGCCAGAAATAGCCCTGCTCACTTCTGAGCTGCCCAGGGGCTGGGAGCCAAAGGGCTCTGCTGGTGTCCAGTGTGGGGGTGGTGGTGAGCACAGGGCCGTGCTGGACAGCTGGGCAGTGCCAGCTGGCTGTGCCATGCCTTATCCTGGAGGATAAGGGGGAGAGGAGGAGAACCCCCCTGGTGTGTGCAGCCTGGGTGACACACGCCGTCAGTCTCACGCAGCCGGGTCCCAGCCATCCCAGAGATGTCTAAAAATTCCAGATGGCAGTTCCCTGGTGTAAAAAGAGCTCTGTGTGTGTGTGTGGCCTGTAGAGGAGCCTCGTCTGGAGGAGACTCTCCTTGCCAGAGAGTTGGAGAGGGATGGATGGGGGGCCACCAGTGAGCAGCCGCCGCAGTGTGAGTGCTGATGTTTGCAAATCCAGTGAAGTCCAAGCTCCAAGGGCACGTGCTGCTGCAAAAGGGCCAATTCCTCGATGGATTTAGGAACTGATGAAGCTGTGAGGCATCATTTCAGCGGGGAGATGGAGCTGGTGAGTGGAGCAGTCAGCTTGGGTGGGAGCAAAGCTCTTTCTAGCTCCGTGCCTGGACTGGCTGCTCAGCCAGGGCTGTGGAAAACGCTGGGCTGGACTGATGCACGTCTAACATGAAGACTGGTGTAAGAAATGGGATGTGCACTGCTCTTTTCCTGCTGGATCTTCCCAGGCTCCAACTGTCGGCAGCGCTGAGGTTGGGGCTAGGCTGTTATTCCTGGCTGTGCCTGCCCTCCTCTGCTCCACGGATTAGTCTCGTCCTTAATTTGAGCTCATTTGCACCATGCTTAAGTGTCCCACAAAGCGGCTCTCTGGCAGGAAGGTTGCTGTGGCACAAATTATTCCGAGAAATGTGCTTCAGAGGGGTGGAACGGCAGAGATGAAATAATGCCACAGAGAGGAGAAGGAGGGGAGGCAGCCGTGGCTCGGCGCCAGCAATTGTAGCAAGCGGATAAAAGAAGGGAAAGCAGAGCTGGATGAACTCTTGTTGAAAGAAGAAAAATTTAGAGGGGGAGAGGGAGCCCAAAAGATAAGGCAGTGGCTGTGGTCCAAAGGGAGGTGCTGGAATTGCTGGCTGTAAGGCAGCAAGGCGGACGGTGGGCGATCGGCACCGCCGTGGCTGCGGTTTGGAGCAGGAACTGGGGGCAAAGCTGTGCTGCTGGAGGGATGGTGCCTGGGGTCCAGCTGGGTGTATCTGAGAGAGCAGTGCCTCCAGATGCCGTGCTCCATGCCTGTCCTCTTGCCCAGATGGTTTCCAGAAGCACAGACCCTTCGCTTGCCACCTTAGCAAAGCATCATGGCCAGGCTGGCTGGGACCACGGCCCTCTGCAGGGTCCAGGCTTTGGCAGTCAAGGGGAAGCAGCCAGGCTTTCCTGAGGGGTTTGGTGGTGTCTTCTGAGCAGGAGAGGGGCCCCTGAGAGTTCCTGGGAGTGTGTGCCTTGAGTAGGAGGTGAGAACTGGGTGCTTGCTGAGCCGGGTTATTAGTCCTGGTGGAAGAAGCAGGATTGCTGAAATGTTCTTTTTAGCTCCACAACAACATTTATTTGTTTTGTTCCCATCTCCCAAAGTGTGGGAGAAACTGGGCTCAGGATGAGCTCTGCGGGAGTGTAGCAGCTTGGAGTGGCTGAAGATGGCAGGAGCAGGGAAGGATGAGGAAGGGGAGAGGCTGGTCCAGGCTATTGGCCCTAAGCAGCAGAGTGTCCTGGGACATGCTTTCCTATCAGAAGGGGAGCTGAAGGGTCCTCAGGGCCTGATCAGTGCATGTGTGATGCTGCCAGGGCAAGAAATTGCTTTTTATTGTCCTTTTGTCCCAACCCTGCTCGAGCTAGGATGAGGCAAATCCACTGGGTTCTCTGCGGTGCCTGAGGTGAACAGGGACTGGTTATAGAAGGCGTGGGTGAAGGAGCAAAAGGAAAACCTGCTTTTCCTCCTTTAAGGTGGAATCAGGAAGGTTTTGCTCTGTTTACCAGGGATTTAGAGCTCTGCTCTGTCCTAATGCCTGTGGCTGTAGCTGCTGCTGAGGACGCTGCAGTGGAGGATGCATTGCATGTGCTCTCCATGGAATTCTGGAATGGCGTGGATTGGAAGGGATCTTAAAGATCATCTCAGTCCAGCCCCACCTGCCATGGTGGACACCTTCCATGAGACCAGGTTGCTCAAAGTGGCTTTGAACGCTTCCAGGAGTGGGGCATTCACAGCTTCTCTGGGCAACCTGTGTCTCACCACCCTCACTGGGAGGAATTTCTTTCCCCCCACCTCAGCATGGCAGGCCAGACTTATCCTTTATCCCCTTCCCTTCTTCCCTGTGCAATTTGTGCAAGAGATTGTCTTCATTTTTGCACAAACAATGAGACCTTTTCAGCAAGTCTTTGTGCATAATGGGAGCAGAAGTCAAAGAACAATAAAGCCTGCTGTCGCTCACCTCCGTAGCATCCCTTTGTTTTCCCCTCTCAGGGGTGCTGTGACTCCTTTTGCTGGGAATCTGCCATTTCCAGGATGGAATAATTACCTGTGCAGGTCTATTAAGCACTGACACACATCGTGGTTTGTGAGTCACCTCAGCCAAGGCACTCTTGGAAATGAGAGCTCGTTTTCCCTGCCTTTGCCAGGTCAAACATTGATTCCATGGCCACGGGATGCCATCCCCCGGTGATGCTGCAATCCAGGCTGGGTGTCCTTCCTGCCCCCCCTGCTGCCCCATTCCTATGGGAATTCTGTAGATGGATCTCACTCCTCAGCTGCAGGCTAAGGCAGGTGTTTTTGGAGAGGCCAGAAGCTGGAGCATGAAGCCAGGACTGGGATGAGAGCTGGTGATGCTCGGGATGCAGCGGGTGCCACTCAGGCCAGGGAAAACCCTCTGGGAGCCCAGGGTCTCCCAGTCCTGTGAGAACTCTGGGAGAGCTAGGGCTGCCCAGCCTGGAGAAGGGAAGGCTCTGGGGAGACCTTAGAGCCCCTTCCAGTGCTAAAAGAGGCTACAAGAGAGCTGGAGAACGATTTCTAACAAGAGCATAGAGTGACAGGTGAAGTGGAAATGGCTTCACATTGACAGAGGGCAGGGTTAGATGGGATATTTGAAAAAAAATTCTTCTTCCCATGGCAGGGTAGTTTGAACTAGATTGGCTTTAAGGTTCCTTCAAAGCCAAATCATTCTGGGATCCTGGGAGGACATGTGTTCAGCCTTGACATGGGCGATCAAACTTCTCCCAGGGCAGTGCGCAGGAGAACTGAATGCTTCACGTATGGCTCCCTGTTTTTCCTTCTCTGTCTACATCAAATCCTCTTTATGTCTGTGGTTTCAAGCTGGCCTGATGTCCCTCAGCAGCGGCAATGCTCTGCTCTCAGCTCCTTCCTGCAGGCTGCCTCGTTCCAGGTGCTCTGCAGCGAGGAGCCAGGGCTGGCTGCCTTCTGTCAGCAGTGCTTCCCAGAGGCTGCTCTATTTATTTTTAAAAGCATTTTCATTCTCTGTTGCACAGCAACTTCTAACACACCCTGGCTCGTGCGGGCAGCGCCTGCTCCTCTCCATGCCTTGGCAATTCTTCAGCTGCTTTAGGGCTCGGGGAGATGGGGACTGATGTGTCACGTGGGTTCTCTTGTCCCCTTTGAAATGTGCCAGCTCAGGCTGAATTACCAGGCTTGGCAGCACTGCTTCCCATATTCCCGTTCCTTGGGTGTGGGAGCAGCTGAGGTGTGATGTGCAGAGTCAGTGCTGCTGCTGTGCACTAAAAAAACCCCGTAGATTGATGCTCTCCTTGGGGTGGTGGGGCTTCTCTCTGTGGCCACCTGCATGCACTGACCCTCGGATCACCAAATATCCAGGGAATGGTGGGCTGGGCCGTGGAGATGTCACTCTCCCTGTGCCTGTGGCTGGGCAAGGGGACAGTGTGGGGCCCATGAGCTTGGGGCTAGTTCCATACTGTGCTTTACCTGGGCTGTGTGCCCTGCGTTGGGGCATGACAGGGAGCCCAGGAGGGTTGTTCTGCCTTTCCAGGGAGCGCCTCCTCATGTGGGAGTAGAGGGAGAAGGGCATCATAGTTCCATAGGGGTGACAGCCTGTACTCTGATGCAGGAGCAGAGCTAATTCCTGGAGGGTGGCCTGGAAATTATCTTAAGGAGTCCTGGCTGTGCCCTTCTTTGGAAAGCAAACTCCTAAGGGCGCTCTCTCACTGTGCTCAGCGCTGCTGGGCTCTGGACACTGCCGGCGCCAGGATCCCTCTGCCTTTGCCATCCTGGATTATTCCCACTGCCAAGCTCAGTCCCTGCTGTTTGCAGAGCTGTTCCCACCGGAGCAATCCCTCTCCCCTGCTGGGTGGAAGAGCTTTTATGTGGAAGGGGGACGCTGAGCTGTGCCAGGCGTCATCTCTCTTTCCCCATTCCTGCCCACGGCGGATGGCACACACCCCCTCAGGTCTGTCTGTCCATCTTTGCTCTGCTCTCCTGGGGATTTGGGATGCTGCTGTGGAGCTGGAATTGGGGGTGGCAGGCTGTAGGTGTGGTGGTTGTGTGATGAGGGGTGTCTTGCCTTGAGCTGCAAAGACCTGCCTGCCCTGCAGGGAGGGGGGTTGAGATGAGACTGTCTCAAAGGCAGTGCTGGAAGAAGTTTGGGTTGTTTGGATGGGTGTTCCCAATCACTGTGCCTGGTTCTGCCCCTGTGCCAGGCCAGACAGCCCCATTTGTCACTGCCATCCCAGCAGGGATGTGTCTGCTCATGCTCTGAAAGCATCCTTGGGGCTGCAGTTTGCTGCCTGCAGCAGTCCTGGGGACAGGGTCCTGCTCCCCTGCAGTCTCCATCTCTCCCAGCTCTCTGTGCCGGAAAAGTGCTGAGTTCTTTGACGTACATTTATATAAATAGTTAGTGGTGTTGTTTAACAGTCACTCTTAAAGGAGAGATGAGATAATTTCATGTTTTGCTATTCCTAAAGCTGATCCTAGTGGCAGTGGTGCTCTGTAGGAGGGCTCCTGTGCTTGGGGCTCTGAGCCCTTGTACTCCCTGGAGGCTCGCTGGCCTTGGAGATGCCTCCTGCCTGGGATGGGGCCTGAGCAGCCCATCTGGCTCCATCTGGGCTCAGCTCACACTTTTCCTGCACAGCACTCCCTGAGGAGTGGGCTCTGCTGCTGGAGCATCCCTCCAGCTGTGATAACCCTGTTGTGGCAGTACAAAAGCTGTTTCCCAGACAAAAGGTTGTCTGATGTCTGCTGCTGAAGCTTCTCCCAGCCTGAAGCAGCTCCTGGGTGTTCCAGGCTCTGCGCTTTCCTCTATCTGATCTTTGCAGGTGTTCCAGGGGTCTTTGTTGTGTTGTTTTGGTACCACAATGGCCCAAAAAAGGTAATATACGGGTGGGTGATGAGAAAATGATGTTTTTTTCAGCCAAGCGCCTTTCTTTGATTCCACCATGTCCGTCTGCCCTCAACACACCAGCACAGGTGATGCTGCCTCTCCTGACTCTCCCATTTTGGTTCATTCGACCTGACCCTTTCATCCACACCAATTGCTGTGTGTAGGACTTAATCTGTGCAAGGAGCCTTTGCCTGTTAATGTCTTCTTTCTTTCTTCCTTCCCTTCCCACCTTGTTTGAGTCCCTCTGCTGCTGGTGTGCAAAGCTCCCAAACCTGGAATGCAGCCCTAGCTCTCGCTGTGTCCCAGGGATGATGGGAGTAGTTCTTCCCAGCAGAGCCACTTACAAATCTGCCAGTTCTGGGGCCTTTGGCAGGAGGGTTTAATCCCACAAAGTTTCGCCCCAGTATGCAATGACTCCACTAAAAATAACCCACTCACCAGCTGGTGATGCTGCACAGCCCCAGATGGGCTGGAGCACCCAGGGCTGACCCAGGCAGGGCTCACCCACCCCAGCATCCCTGCCACTGCCAGGGGAAGTGCACGTGGCAGGAGAGGAAAAGGCCACGAGGATGAATCAGCCTCTCTCGCAGCCCATCTGTCTCTGTTTGGAAGGGCCCCACGCTGAAATCCTCCCGAGCGCTCAGAGGTTCGCTGTGCTGCTTTGCCACGCTGCAGGAGCTCCCCTTCCCCCTTGGAGCAGGGGGTGCTAATTAGCAGCCCAGGGCAAGCAGGGCTCAGTGGGGAGAGGCTCCTGATTGACCTGGAAACCAAGTGGCCGCCTGAGGTGGGGAGAAGCAGGCAGCAGGGGCTGGATTAGGAGCATCCCTGTGATCCCTGTGCCTGGGGAAGGCTGGAACCAGGCCAGAATAGCCCAGCATGTGAGTTCTCAGGGAGGAGACAGCTCCAGGGGGCTGGTGAAGTGGAGAATCTTTGCCTGACTTGGGGTGTCCCCAAGGTGCTCGGGAGCTGCATCCTAGATGCTCTCGTATAGATTTATATTATATGCATATATAGATAGCATCACACACATTTTCCATAGGTGTATATATATATTTAACAGCTCTGATGCTGCTGTCAAAATCATCCTCCAGATCCCCAAGGAAGGCTGCTGGGGTGCTGAACCATGTTTGGAGGGTCCTTTCCCTTTCCCTTTCCCTTTCCCTTTCCCTTTCCCTTTCCCTTTCCCTTTCCCTTTCCCTTTCCCTTTCCCTTTCCCTTTCCCTTTCCCTTTCCCTTTCCCTTTCCCTTTCCCTTTCCCTTTCCCCCCCTTCCCCCATGGAATCCCAGCTCTGTTGCCCGTGGAACACACCACAGCCAGGGTTTTTCCATCCTGCCCTCTCCGGGAAGGCATCCCTGCTTTCCCAGGGCAGTGTTGGAGCTCAGCATTTCAGCGCTGCCTGGGGAAGATCAGCATCAAACCCTTTTGCTTTAACTCCGGGGGTTTTGGTAAAAAAGTCGTTCAGATAATGGAAGGAAAAGAGCTCACCCAGCGCCTTAAGTGCTGTTATTATGGTAATACCTCGACACTTGGCTAAAAGCCGGAGCACAAACACACGAGCAGAACAACCCCTACAAGGAGTTTCCTCTCCGGAGGTGGGAACCTGCTCCTCCCTGCAGCTCTTTCTTTGCTGCCAGAGGGGAAAGAAATGAAGCATGGTGTGAGATCTCGGGGTCTCCTGCCTGCTGGGGCTGCGCTCCTGGGCTGCGGCATGAGGCTGGCGTTTGGATAGCACGGTTTGGTCTCTTGAGGATTTGCTGTGGAGACGATCTGTGTGTGTTCCTTCTTCCATCACTTGTGCTCTGGCGCTTGAAAAGCCTTTCCTCAGTGGTTTGTGGGGTGGGCATGCTGCCTTGGTGTCTCATTTCAGGCCACGCTTATGGACGGGCTGAGGGGCCGGGGCTGCTCGCTGCTCTGCCCCTGGTTTGCTGTGGGGATTCCATGAGGAAATTGATTTATTAAGAAAAACCGATATTGATCGAATACCGATATCCAACTATGATGGACAAAGACTCTCTAACAGTTTGAAGTTAGAAAGTGTGTGTTTATTACGACGCCGGGCAGCGTGCGGGATAGCTCCCAAATACAAATACCAGAATTCACAGATGCTCACAGGGTCTTTTTATGTACAGGAGTATTGAATACCCAAAACACAAATGCATATTCATGACTCTGGTCCATCCCATTCCCCGCTTCGTATGGTAATTAGCCAAAAAGCAATTAAGCATGCGTAGTTTGTTCTTTGAAATGAGTTGGTGGTCCTTCTTATGGGGTGGGGTCTCAAAATGATGAAGTAAGATGTGTCTTCCTCCCTCTGACTTTTTAACCTTTTAGTGTTGGTGACACCTGGATCCTGTTTTCTCAAGACTATCTGATTTATGATCACATTGTATTCTTGGAGTCTATTGATTAAGTTGACAGGTCTCCTGATTTATCAGTTCCTTAAATCCGGCTTCTGTTAACAAAGGGAAGTTCACCTCAACAATATCTAGTTAGCAAAGGGAAGTCTACCTCAGCAATATCTAGTTTAACTAAAGTCCTTTATTCTTCAAAATTAATGTCTCAAAAGGAAAAGGCAAGGAAAAAGTGCAGTCTCTCTGAGATCCCCACCAGATGATGTGACCTCCAGCTGTGCCAACACAGCTGGGTGGCCCAGGTGACACAGATGATGTGTCCCCAGCTGTGCCCTGGGCTGAGCAGGGAGCACCACGCTGTTCCCAGCCACTGTGCAGGTGAAAGCACAAGTGCCGATGTTTTTGTACCTGAATATCCCCTCTCTAATTCAGTTTGGCTGTTGGCAGTGCCCTGTGGCTGTGGTTTTATCCAGATTATCTCTCCACAGCAGGAGCAAACAGCAAATTTCCTGACTTTTATTGCTTTTAGAATGAAGTTTGGGAGGTGAGAGCTTCTGGAGGCTTCATTTTAATGTGTTGGAAGCCTGCTGTGTATCACAGCGCAGCAGTTCCTTGGGTCTCCTGTATCAGATACATCCCTGTTCCTATGGCAGGGCTGTCCCATGTCCCTGCTGCATCCAGTGACACCCCAGAGATAGGGGCAGTGAGCATCAGCTGGGATCACCTGTGGGAAACCACGTGTGGGACCACAATGGGGGTCAATGCAGGTGGATACGCTGTTTTCCTTTGCTATTTTTAACTCCTACTTGTCTTTGTGGAGCTGTGAAGTCATCTTCTGCCCGGCTGTTCACAGGGAGCTGTGTGACAACCTGGGTTTATTCCCAGGAAAGGGCTGATTTGCAGCTGGAAGGGCTCAGAGGCACTGAAACCTGAAGGGACCCTACAAGAAAAATGGAGAGGAACATTTCATGAGGGCCTGGAGTGACAGGATAAAAGGGAGTGGCTTCACACTGACAGAGTGGGTTTAGCTTAAATTATTAGGAAAAAAATTCTGCCCTGTGAAGGTGCTGAGGCCCTGGCACAGGTTGCCCAGAGCAGCTGTGGCTGGCCTATCCCTGGAAAGTGTCCAAGGCCAGGTTGGAAGGGACTTGGAACAGCCTGGGATAATGGAAGGTGTCCCTGCTTTTGTCAGGGGAGTTGTAAGAAGATGAATTTAAAGGTTTTTTTCCCAACCCAGGCCGTTTTGTGACACACGCACACACAAGTTCTGTGTTATTAAGAAAATCCAGGCTCGAGGCAGGGCTGCTGGCTGGCTCCATGGTCCTGGCTCTGGCCATGCCTCTCCCCAGCACTGCCCAAGCTGTGCGTTCCCACCAACAGGCAGGGCTGGCGCTTAAACAGCAGAAGCCAAATTACACGAGCCAATGTGGTGTTTTCCCCATTAACTGAGATTTTGGGTAGAAATGAAATGTTTGTTTTCAGTGTGTGAGGAGGGGTCCCAAAGGCCAGGAGAGGGGTAGGTGCCCTGGTGGCAGATGCTCCATACCTGGCATGTGGCATCCCTTGAGCACCCTCGTTAGTGTGAGACCTCATCAGCTTTCCTTAACAAAATGTTCTGGCATCCTCCCTTCTCTCCTTGTCACTTCTCCAGAGGGAACGTGGCTTGTTCTGCTGGCAGCGTGAGCCCTGTTTGCTTGGGCGGAGGCAGAGCTAATTATTTCTATTTATTTCCTCAAAACTTTCTCAGTGTTTTGTTTGAGGGCTCTGCCTGAGCTTTTCCACTTGCCCCCCAAAGCCTGGGAGTCAACTGGAGTGGGAGATGCACTGGGAGGCATCAGCAGAGCCAGTGTCTGTGTGGATGCTGGAGCTGCCCTTGGGATTTATCCTCATTTGCTCTTGGCTAATTGTCCTCAGGCATGGCTGCAACCTGAGGTATTCACACTTGGTGTGCCTGAAATCCTCCTGTCCTTGCCAAGGAACTGTTTAGGAAATGGCTGTTTAAATGGCTGTTAAAAAAAAAAAAAAAAAAAAAAAAAAAAGGCAACATAAAAAACCCAAAACAAACAGAAGCTAGGCAAAATCTAACCAAACAAAAAACCGAAACAAAAAGCTCACAAACCACAGAAAAAAGAAAACCAAAACAACAAAAAAAACAAGGTCCCCCAAACCCAAGGAAACCCAGAGGTAAACTTTAAGATGGGAGGGTTGAAAATGAGCAGAGCAATACGAGAAGGAAAAGCAGAAGCTGGTGAAAATTAGAAATGATGAAGGTGTCCAGAACTGACTTGAAGAAGTAATTAATGCTCCTAAAAAAAGTCGCATGGGTAAGCAAAGTAGTGGAGTGAAGGATCCGTTTATAGCTCTCAGTGGGAGCAGCCAAACTCGTCTTATCAATGTGCTAATTAATTTGCTGAGGTTCTTGCTGGCAGTTGCCTTTTCCTTTCCGGAGAGCTTGCCAAGGGCTGAGTATCCCTTGGGCTGGACTGGTTTAAATTTGAGGGTGGCTTTGGGTGCCTGCTGTTTACAGGGCAGCACCCACGGACCTGAAGGAAATGGGATGTTCCCCAGGGCCCTCCATCCCTTCCCCTCGTGAGGAATGTCAGGTTTATTTTGACTGGGATGGAGGCCATGCTCCATGCTGTCCCCTCAGTTACTGTCATTTCCCCCCCACCCCCACTATTTTTAATTTATTTTTGCATCTGCTGTGGTGTTCCCCAGCCTTTATCCCAACCTCCCTCCTTACCTCCCTGTTTACTCTGGAGGTGTCTCCAAACCATGCCCTGGGAAGGGGTTAGATGGTGATGATGTGCTCAGTTTGCTGTGTGACTGGGGGATCTAAGTCCTCCTTTTCTTTGCTGGGTTGCTTTCTCCTGCATTAGGCACAGAGTTAGGAATGGAGTAATGGCCTTGGCTGCCTTCTCCTTTCTCTCTTCCCCTTTTTCACCTTCGTTGTGGGCAAACACTGGAAGGGGGATTTCTGTGACTGCCAAAGCAAAGCCTTTCCTGCATCACTAACATGCTGAACAGAGCTTTTCCAGCATGGAAATAAAGCATTTCACCGTGGCAAAGCTTTGGGTACAGTCTTGGACATGAGCATCTCCTGCCTAGTGAGCATCCCCTACTTTGCTTGGCCATGGAGCTCTGCTCTGTGTAGTGTTCCTGGCACTGTCCCCGTGCCTTTGGCTCCCATGTGCAGCTCCTGACTCAAAGCCAGGCTGGCATTTCCCCATCCAGCCTCCTGAAGTGCTGCCTGTCCCTGGGGCTGCCTGGCTGTCCCTTGAGTGTGGGGCTGGAGGGGGGATCTAGATGCTCCAGACAGGGGCGCCCCATAGAGAAAAGCCAACTGAATGGAAGGAGCATGGGGTGGTTTGATCCAGGTGTCCCAAATCTCTTTTCCCATCTCATCAAGCTGTGCTGCTCCAGGGCGGACTGGCCATGGGGTCAGGCTGGGGAACACCACAGCAGAAGCAAAAATCAATTAAATATAGGGGGAGAAAAATTAGCAGTAACTAAGGAGACAGCATGGAGCATGGCCTCCATCCTAGTCAAAATAAGCCTGACATTCCCCACGAGGGGAAGGGATGGAGGGCCCTGGGGAACATCCCTTTTCTTTCAGGCCTGTGGTGCTGCCTTGTAGTC
The DNA here is from genome assembly GCF_009819655.1 of Sylvia atricapilla. Lineage (NCBI taxonomy): Eukaryota > Metazoa > Chordata > Aves > Passeriformes > Sylviidae > Sylvia > Sylvia atricapilla. Next base: position 9,493,906 of record NC_089148.1, read on the forward strand.
AGAAGGCACCCACTACAGAGCTGCAGGCTCAAGAGGTTCAGGGATGCTCAAATTGGGAAGGATGAGGGAAGCAGGAGGTGCTGTCTGGCCAGTAATGGGGATCCAGTGATGTGTGTCCTGGTGTGAGAGGGTCCAGCCCAACAAACGTTGGTTTGGGACTCTTGGTTGATGCGGGAAGAAGGGAGGGAATTGTGGGGCAAACAGAGCAAGTCCCTGAGCCTCCCTCTGTCTTGTCCCCTTGCAGAGTGATGAGCCATACCACCAGCAGCGATGCTGGGATTTGGGACGTGCTCCATGGGCGCGCCGGCGAGGGGGGCTGAGCTGGACGCTGCCTCGTCCCGCTGCATCCTGGCCCTGCCCGAGGAGGAGACGTGGCGCCAGCACCGCCTGGGCCTCATGCAGAACACCCAGTCCTGCAACCTACTGGAGCCCCAGAGCCTGGCCCAGGCCCTGGTGTCCCGCGCCGCCTCCTTCGACGCCCTGTACGACTCCCGCTGCCGGGATGGGGACACGGACGCCGGCAGCGCCCTGGACCTGGGTCCGCTGGTGCCCATCAGCCCCGACGTGATCAAGCGCCGGCGGGGAGGGCTCATCGAGCAGAGGGACATCATCAAGGCACACCAGGCACACAAGATGCAGAGCACGCCCCAGGCGCGGAGGAAGGAGTGGGAGTAAGTACCTGTCTTGGGTTGCAATATTTAACTAAAAGTGTGTGTTTTGTTTGCCATCTGTTGAAACCATTTTTGGAGGTGTTTTCTTTATCTCTTGTATAACCCATTCCTCATGACTCCATGGGAAGGGGGCAGGTGCCTTCTGCTCATGGGCAGCTGTTCAGACCAGCTGGGGCAGTGTTCTTTATCTCTTCCACAACCCATCCTCCCTCAGGGGTATCTGCTGTTAATGGGCCATTGAGGCTCACTGCAGGGCTGATACAATTACATCATCCCATTGGGAGATGCTCCACCCAGGGGGAGGAGCCAACCATTCCTACCTGGATAAAAACTGAGAGTCAGAACATCAGGGCAACCTGTTTTCAATGAATTCCCAGAGGAAGACCAGACCTGTCTTGCCACCACTGGACCCTTCTACAGGATTATCTCTGCTCCAATTGGACCCCATCTGTCACGGCAGGAGGATTTATTTGGACTGCTCCCAACACCCTGACCAACAGGGTCGTATTTCTGAATCTGTCAGGGTTTCTAGGATTTCTGTTTATTTGCTTGCTTGTTTTTAAATTTTTTTTTTACTACTACATTTGTATTTTTAATATTCTTAGTAAAACTTATTATTCCTATTTCCATATCTTTTCCTGAAAGCCCCTAATTGCAAAGTTATAATAATTTGGAGGGAGAGGGTACGTGGCATGGAGAAGAAAGTTGGAAGCTCTCTGTTTTGTAAGTCCTCAAGGCAGCTTCCCTTGGCTGTATCTGGTTGTTTCGATACGTTTGGGGCTGTTGCCTTTCTGCTGTTGCTGTGGCTTGACCCAGCTGTGAGGGGTTTCTCTGTAGATGTTTGGGGACATGTTTTGTGGGACTTGGCCATGCTGAGCTAATGGCTGGATTTGATGTTAGAGGTCTTTTCCAACCTCAGCAATTCCATGATTTGTATTTAATTCTGAAAAGTGTCCAAGTCTTCCTGGACCAGAGCAAGCTGGGACATTAACAAACTTGAGAAAACAGAAGTGTTTGACAGAGCTAGAACACACCAGTTTTATTTATTATTTTCCTTTAATTAACTTACCCTCATTGTTTGCCTTGGTGCTGTGAGAAAAGCCCAGCTCCAAGTCCTGGATTAGCCTCTCTCTCCCCACACTCACTATGTGACAAGGCTGCAGCCACATGCTTCAGCCCCACATTTAAATGACAAGCTTCCCCTCCCCGTGTCTGCTCAGCAATCAGCAAGATTGCCTGGGATCAGCTGTTGCAGCACATCCTACTCCACTATCCCTGGTCTGGAGCAGTACCCTGCCTCCAGAACTTGATTTGGGGAATAATGTTTAATAAAACACCCAAAGGAGACGGGAGCCCCTGTATTAATTAGATGTGGCACGTTGCTTTGGCAAGATCTAGGCCGTGTGAAGCTGGTAAGGGTTTCTTTGGAGTGGTTTCCCTGATAAAACCACTTGTGATAAGGCTGCTCCTGCTTTTTGTTTTGGAGAGCAGCCCATCACTGAGGCTCTCCTCTCAGCTCTGTGCTCCTCCCTTTGTGCCCAGGGAACCTCCTGGCCAGCAACTCAGGCAGCTTTGCAGGGGAAATAAATTGCCATATGGGCTCGGCAGGCGCTCGGTGCCTCGTTATCTTTTGCAGCCCACTGGGGATGCCAGATGAATAAATCATGGCGGGGCAGGAAGCAGAGGGGTGGCCTCGTTAATTGTCTAATTAACGGTCTGCAGCTCCACAGCTCTGCTTGGTGGCAGGGACGTGAAGCTGGAGCCCTTCCTGCTCCTGGTGGTGGTGGGATGTGCCCCTTTGGCTGCCCTCTGTTGCTCCATCCAGCAGCTGCTCAGACGCAAACACAGTATTTCTGTCTTTACCACAGTGGGAATGCTCAGGCAGCAGTGTTGGGTGCTGCCAATCTCATGTGTTTTAATAGGATGTTTCCCCAGGATGGAAGGGTCCTGTCTTTGTGTTTCCCAGCTCCTGGGTTATTTGGTTCGTCATTTCATCCCACTTTGTGATCATTTTCTGTGCTGCTGGTGAGGACAGTGGGCTCTGGCCCTTGGGCTTTGCTGACCACATGTCCCACTGAGGACCAGAGAGCCCCACTCCCCGCCTCTGCCAGGCCCCTTCCTGGCAATTTGGTGAGCACCGAGGTGTTGGAATTCTGGAAACTTAGATTTTTAGATTTTGGTATATAGTAATGTGTGTGAAGCAATGTGGAGGATTTGAGGCATTTTCTAAGTCCTTCTTCTTCACCTTCTTCTTCCTTCTCCTTCATGGGTTTGGGTGGTTTTCTGTAACTGGGTGAAAAAGGTCTGCATTGCCGGCCTTGGGTGGTCATTATTGGGTCAGAAACATAAATGAAATTGGTGTCACCTCGTTATTGGATAATCATCACTTAAATCACCTTGGGAAGAGTTAGAGGGACTTCATTTTACCTCATTTCTCTAATTTGCTTCACACGTTACTATTTACTAAAATCTTAAAATCTGTTTTTCCAGAATTCCGACACCAAGGGGCTTGATCTGCTCCTTTCCCAGACTTCTGTGCCCTGATTACCCCACCAGCCTGCAAAAACCACATGCCAGAGGTTCCTGCTTTAACATCAGACTCAAACATCAGGAGGAGAGGGACTTTTGATAATTGCATGCAGTGGCAGGATGAGGGAGAATGACTTTAAACTGAAAGTGAGTGGGTTTAAGGTTAAGAATTCTTGACTGTGAGGGTGGGGAGGAGCTGGCAGAGGTTGCCCAGGGGAGCTGTGGCTGCCCCATCCCTGGAATTGCTCAAGGCCAGGTTGGAACAAGCCCACCTATAGCAGGGAGGTTGACACCAGATGATCTTTAAGGTCCCTTCCAATCCAAACTGCTCTATCCTTCTGGGGCAAACCATCAATGTTCTCCCCAAAAGCTTTGCTGAAGCCCAGGCAGGTGTGCAGAACCAGTAATACCCAGTACCAGAGATGTTTTCTGCGAATACATAGACACCTTGTGGGGGAGAAAAAAAGCAAATTAATTTCCTTATGTGTAATTTTATTAGTGATAATGCAATTTCCCTGTGATTTCATTTTCAGAAGGGCCCATCTCACATGCCTTGGATCACCCTGGGGGTTTCACCAGGGCTGGTTAGCACTGAGTGGGGGATTCTCCCATAGCTCCAGCGTGGTGGTGGGCATTAAATTGGACATGGGAAACATGGGAAATGTTTCTGAGTAGCTGCAGGCTGTAGCTGGGTGGTCTGCAGGGTGGTGGGCACAGCGAAAGAGGCTGCATGTGCCTCTGTTCTACTGCATGAGCTCTCTGCTCCCCTGGAGCAGCCCTGTCTGCAGATGTGGCATTCCTGGTGTGTAGCCAGATGCTGTTTAGCTGTTCTTGAGCTGGGTTGCTCTGAGGGTAGTGAAGAAAGGCTTTTTTTTCCCTGCTCATCAGTGCTGGCAGGTCTGACTGTCACTAAACCTCCACCTCTGCTGCTGTTTGCCAGTGAAGCAATTCCACAAGTAGAATAAGAATAGGAAGGGTACAGTGCTCTTTTCCCTGGTTTGGTTTTGGTTTTGTTGGTGTTTTGGGGTGTTTTTTTTGGTTTTTTTTTTTTTTTTTTTTTTTTTTTTTTTTTTTCCCAAGAGGAAACTGAGGCAGAGAACAGAAAACACAAAGTGCCTGTGGGCCAGGGGCTCTGGGGGAGGATTAACTCCAGGGTGAAAAATGAATGTACTAGCCCACCTTGTTCTTGTCTGAGGGACTCCAGCCCAGGGCAGACACGAAACCCCGTTTTTCCAGAGTCCCAGCCTGCTGCCCTGCCCTCCATCCCTGTGTTCACACCTTGGGGTCAGGGATGCAGCTATCTGGAAACATCTGCAGTGCTCCAAGGTTGAATCAGTGCTGTCTTTGCTCTGGCAGCATCCTTTGGATAATGTCGAGCTTAGGGACAGCTCAGAAGAAAAGCTCCTCATCAAAATAAGCAAACAGGGAACCTCCTGTGGCCTCTCCAGGAGGAGCAGCTGCTGCCTTAGCTGATGGTGAGGGCAGGCAGAGCCACACAGGGAGCACATCCCAGAGATGCTTCAGGCTGAATTTGAAGCACACAGGACCCAACCCTGCTTTGCATGGCCAAAACCCACATGCACATGGGGATTTGTTAAGCTTAGTTTGTTCAGTTTTGGGAAATGCAAGCTGTGCCCTCGTTTTGGGCTGGTATTTACAGCCAGAATGCATGGAAAAGTCTGATTCCAGGCAGATGTTGGGCAGGGAGCAGAGGAGGCTGGGGGGAAAGCAGCAGACTGGTGGCACAGTGTGAAGGTGAGAGGCTGTAATTCAGCCTTTGAACACCTGAGGGATGGGGTGGAGGGTCTCAGTGTCCCGTGGGAAGCGAATCACTCTGCACAGTGACCCCGAAGGATAATGGAAATAAAAGTGATATCCTGTCTTGGAGCACCCTAATCTATGTCCCTGGGGAATTTGTGAGATTTCCTTTCCTTGGGAGGCTGGGGAGCTGCCAGGAAAAGGACTCCTGGCCCAGGAGCTTTGTGGCAGCCCGTGGGGAGCCTCTGGGGCTGGAGCGTTCCTGCAGCTCTGCCTTGGGTGGGGAGCAGGGAGAGAACAGAACAGGCTGCAGACACACAGGGTGTTGCTCACAGATCTCGGTGGCTTTTTATGACTTGGCAGCCTCTGTCTGGTTATGTGCAAGCTCTGCATCCCAGATTACAAATGAAGCAGATTTTCTTTTCCCTTACATCCTTTTTTTTTTTTTTTTTTTTTTTTTTTTTTGACTGGTGCTGAGTGAGACAAAGGGCCCTTTTGGTTTGTGCTGGGCTGCCAGCTCTGTTGCTGCCTCCCAGTCCCCAGCACCATCTGGGTCTGTCCTTCTCCTTTTCAGATGTCTGTTGCCGTGACCCCCAGGGCTTTGGGAGGGCTGGGAAGTAGGGCTGGGGCAGCTCAGGCAGCTCTGAGGGCTCGGCAGGTCAAAGCCCTGAGATCTCGGTGGCAGGTGATGCTGGCAAAACCTGGGAGGATCCTTGTTATGGATCAACCCATGCTTCCAAGCCTTCTCCAACCCCCTGCAAAGCAATTAACTTCTCTGAGCCTAACGAGTGTCTCTTTGTTAAGGTGGCTCTGCCTGCTTTTGTTTGACGCTGCGCGAGGAGCGATGCCGGCAGTGAAAAGGGCTGCGGATGTGCTAAACCTGGCCATGGATGCAATGAAACATGGCTTTGGCCACTGAGCAGCAGAGAAAGATCTCTCCCAAAGGTGCCTGCCCTGAACCTCCCTGTGCCCTCCCTGCTCCCCTTTAGTGCAGATCAAGGTCTGCATCCTGGGGAGGAGTTTGTTTTCTGACCTGGCATGAACTCGAGTTCCGCTGAATATCCTGGCAACAGCGTGGAAATAGCAGCATCCTTCCCCGAGTTTCCTCAAAGCCTGGGTTTCTGGCACACCCTGCAGGAATTCCCGGAGTTAATTCCAGTGACTGCAAAGCCTCCCAAGGGCTGCCAGAGGGGTGGGCACTCGGGGACACTCTGAGCCTTCTGGCCCAGTGCAGGCTCAGAGGTGGTTCCAGGGAGCTCCTTGGAGCTGGGCATGAAGGACAAGGTGGTTCCCAGGAGATGCCTCAGCTCGGGAGCTGCTGCCTTGTGTTTTGTCACGGCATCCTGGCAGCTCCTGCTTCCCTCACTCGAATCTCAGCTGCAGGTGTTTGGGAGTTGGTTGGCATGTCTTGGAGCAGCGTCCAAACCATGGTCTGTGCTTTCCAGGAGCTGGCCTTTGGAAGGAGCTCCATCCTTAGCCTGGGGCTGGCCATGGCTCAGAAACACTGAATATTGTGAGGCAGTGAAGTGGCAGAGAACCTCAGGCAGGGTCACCTAGAGCAGTCCTCCAAGTCTCTCCCAGTAGCATGTGCAGGTGGGTTTTGAGTACCTCCAAATAGTGAGAGTTCACAACCTCTGTGGCTAGCTTGTTCCTCCCCTCACACTGAAAAAGTCTATTCCTCTGTACAGGCAGAATTTGTTTGATTAAATAAGAATTTGTTTTATTAAGAATTTATTTTATTGAACAGTTTGTGCCTGTTGCTTCTAGTCCAGTCTCTGGGTGCTACTGTTCATGAGGGCCTGCAGTGACAGGGCAAAAGGGAGTGGCTTCACACTGACAGAGGGGGTTTAGGTTAGTTATTAGGAAAAAATTCAGCCCTGTGAAGGTGCTGAGGCCCTGGCACAGGTTGCCCAGAGAACCCTCTTCCCCCAGTGTCAGGAGTTCTGTGCACTGATCAGATCCTCTCTGAGCAGCTCTCCCAGCTCCTGTCCTTTGGTCACCGTGGCTGAAGTTGCTCCAGTAACCCATGTCTCGTCTCCTGTCCTGTCCATGGCACTCTGGATGTGTCACCAGGGCTAAATGAAGGGGACAGGTCACCTCCTCGACTCACTGGCTGTGCCTAACCCACCCCAGGGGGCTGCTGGCCCACTTTTTTCCAGAGCACAGTGCTGGTGGCCAGCAGGTCCCTTGGGGCTCTCTGTCCCTGCCCAGCCCCTTCCCGTGGGTTTGTCCTTCCCCGAGTGCAGGGCTCGGTGTTCCCCGTGGAGCTGAACTCCATGCTGCTCCTCTGCTGTTTCTCCAGGCTGCTGAAGTCCCTCTGGATGGCAGCACAGCCCTCTGCTTCAGCAGTCCCTGGTTTTAAAGCATCTCCCTGCACTGGAGGAGCATGATTTAGTGCAACCTGCAGGCACCGAATCTTCTCGTATTTCCTCCTCATTTGCATCCTCATCCTTTCCCTCCCCTGGAATAATTCAGCCTCTTCCCCTCTCGCAGGCAGTCACCAGCTGTCCCTGTGTGATTCTGCTGGGAGACTGGCTGCTGGCTGGGGAGTGGTTGTGACAGGGGCGTTTTCTGGCCGCTCCACTTTGTAGGGTTAATGTTATTTACTCTCTCAATTTCTTAAGTGTAGTACCTGCCTTGCCCCTTCCACCCTCACACACTGTATTTCAGAGATGGCAGCATAACAGGTTAATTCAGGGACCTCAGGAGGTGTCTGATTTGCTCAGACAATCACTTATTTTTCATTTAACTCAACATTTTGCTTTTTAAAATACAGGGGATGTCTCACTGAATATTCTCAAAATGGCATTTGCCCGGGCACAGGCTGCTCAGAGAAGTTGTGGATGTCCCATCCCTGAAAGTGTCCAAAGCAGCCTGGATGGGGCTTGGAGCAACATGGTCTGGTGGAAGGTGTCCCTGCCCATGGCAGGGGGTTGCAATGAGATGGTTCCTTGCAGCACAAACCATCCCATGACTCTTGAAAACATCAGGGAGCTCCCTGAAGTTGCACTTTTAAAGCAGCTTTCAAATGTTCTGGGGCTTATCCCTGCCGTGGGGAAGGAGATCAGTGGGACACTGTCCTTCCCAAAACCTACCTGAAGGAGCTGGTATTGTCCCATCTTCCCTGGGCAATGCCAACCACCTTGTTTGCAGGGAAGCAAACTTGGAATGTGCCACCACGGTGGATGATGCTGTGATGAAATCTCCACGAGCTCTGCCACAAATCCCAACTCCTTCATTTGTCATCAGAGGAGCTTCTCAGGGCTTGCTTTCCCCCCCCATCCCTCCACAACTTGTGAGACAGCACCTGGCATGCTGTAACCGCCTTTTCCAGGGTGGAATTAAGCCTAAAAATCCTTCAATGAACTTTTTTCCCATTGAGGAGTCTGGGGAGCAGAACTCAGCCTTGGCTGCTGAGGGTGTTTGCTCCACGGAGGCTGCTGAGCTGCTGCCTGTCGCTGCAGCAAGGGGGACGTTTGTTCACACCTCCCAGCACTGAGCAGCTCTCGCAGAGAGGTTTTGCTCTTTGGCCTTTTCTCTTTCACAGGTTTGGGAGAGGGAAGCAGCATCTCCTTCCTGGCTGCGGGCCAGGGATGGGGCTTCTCTGGCTGCCTCGAGCATCAGCTGCTCAGTGCAAGTTCAGACCTGCTGGGAAAAAAAAAAAAAAATTCAGCAGCTCCGTCTTCTCCTGACGGCGTAGTTTTGTCAAAGCCACCCGTTTGCTAGCAGGGCTGCTCTGGGGAAAGCTGAGCCCGTGAGTGTGGCTTCATTAGGTTGCAGATGGAGTTGGTGGATTTCTGGCGCAGCTTTCTTTTTGTCACAGGTGGTATTTGCAGCCTGAAGACAGGAGGGAAACTCCTTTGTCATCCCAGGCCCTGGCAGCAGGGGTTTTGCTTTGCCTTTATCCACTTGAGCCTTGCAGGGTGGGCAGAGGATCAGAGCTGGACCATCAGACCACTGGATGGTCCTCAGGTATGGACCTGCCTCTTGGAGGGGTGAAGAAGAGGTCTAAGGGAGAAGAAAATCTCCTGCTGGTTTTGGCAGAGGGGTCATGAGGATGCTGGGGGATTTGTTTTGCTTTGGGTAGTGCAGCGGTTGAAAAAAATGCTTTTAGAAATCCATCTCCAATTCTTTGACAGGCTAGAAATAAGTTGGGTTTTTTTTGCTGTTGGCTGTCTATGGATGGCTCTGAGGATGTCTTTTCTGAGCTTGTTCCCACACACATGTAAAGTTTGGCAGCTTGGTGTCTGGCTCTTGGTGGCAAGAAGGGGAATATCCCCTCTCTGTCCCTTCCTCATCTCTTTGCTCTCCCTTTATCCATGCTGCTCAGTCCCGACAGTTTGGGCTGACCCATTCTCAAATATCCCTGGTTTTCCCCCATTGGATCTTCTCAAGTGCACCTCTCTGGAAGTGCCTTGCCTGAAGCTGGACCTGTGTGAGATGGAGGAGGATGGAGAGGTGTGATCTCACCTCCTGCCAGCTCGCTTAGTGTGATGCTCCACAGCTTTTGGCTGAGGGGAGAGGTTGTGTAGAGGCATTTGGGGGTTGGAAAGAGGGATGGAAATTCGCTTCAGTGTGATGGCAAAGCAGGGGAGGGTGGATAGCTGCTCCCCGAGAGGTGGGATTGCTGCACGCCTGCCCAGAGCAGCCAGCATGATGTGACTGCAAATGCTAATTAGAGCCCGGGCTGGCAAAGCTAAATAAAGCAGCAGGGCACTCCAGGCTATTTATTAATGGGAGATTATTCCAGGGCCCTTCAGCTGAGCCACAAAGCCTCCTGGCCTAAGGCAGAGTTAGCCAGGGGAGCTCTGCATTGCCAGGAGCACTTGGAGCGGGGTGTTTAGGTAGGAAAGGGGAGCATCCCTGCAGCCAGCACTGCAAAGCAATGCTGTCCCTTTTCTCGGTGCTTTGGGGGTGATGGGATCTCACCTGCCTCTGCCTGATGTGTCAGCAACCCCCCTGTGCTTGTTTGGGCACTGTCACACACCCAGAGAGGCGGCTTTTAGTTTTGGTTGGGCGATTTTGGGGAGTACAAAGTCCTGGGCGGCCCGTGGGGGTGGGCTAGTGCAAGCTCTGAGAGAGTGACACTGTGACAGAGTGAGACTGAACACCAAAAGTACCTCCTGTGAGTTTTGTAGGGTTGGATGCACATCCCTTACCATGTCCCCAAAAGTGCCCAGGACTGGAGGTTCCTTTGCTGTCCTTTAAGCTTCTCCCAGCCTGCCATCATTTAAAGGCCCGAGCACCCTGCTCTAGTTGGAGGTGCCCCTGCTCATGGCAGAGGAATTGGACTAGATGGTTTTTAAAGATCCCTCCCAACCCAATCCATTCTGTGATTGCACGACTTGGTTGCTAAATCCACCTTGAATTCAAGATGCAACAATGTTCTGCCTTATCAGTGGCTCTGATGCATGAGCTGCCCCGGTCCCCCAGCAGTGTAGGGCCACATCTCCCTTAAATGAGTTTAATCTTAATTTATAAGATGCATTTTAAAAGAAACTTTAGCTTTTTCAAAATAACTTTTTTTTAGCTTCTAACTGCGAAGTTTTTAAGGTGTTTGGTTTTTTATTTTAGCGTAACAAAACATCAAAGCCATGCTAAATTATTAAACTTAAAAATTTACAAATATGCATTTTAAACCCACTAAAAATATAAAAAAAATATATTAAAAAAATCCTCATGACATCAGAGACACTATTAATGTGTCTCCTCTTTGCTTGGACAGAAAGATGTCACCACAGATTGTTGTGAAGCATCTGTGTCCCGGGGAGGAAGGGAAGGGATGGATGCTCCCTAAAGAGCCATGGCTAATCAGCCTTGGCTTTTCACCCCTGAGGTAGCTGGAGGCTGGTGGGGCCTGATGGGTTGTGGTGGGATGTTGTAGGTTTGGGAAACTCTGAGTGGGACCTGCTACACTCCTGTTTGTGTGGCATTTTGCTTCAGGGTTGTGTTGTGTTCTGCTCAGCAGCTGAGAATTGGCAAGGCAGTTTAAGAAGTGGGACCAGAGATGCTCCGGGCTGGATGGTCTTAAGCAGACACTTGCAGAGAGGTTAGGAAAAGGGATCCCTAGGGTGGGAATGCAAGGTGTGCTGCAGCTGGGGTCTGAGGAAGGGGCTGCAGGGAGAAGCCTGTGGGTGAGAGCTGCTCAGGCACTGCTTCTTCTGTATCTCCATCACCTGCAAAAGCTTGTCAGGGGGAAGGTACAGCCACCAAAGCCTCCTTTCCCAGAGGACTATTCCCTTATCCCAGCAAAAGAGAGCTTTACAGGATTGTTTTCCTGTTGATTTTGAAGATGCCAAGGCTGGCTATTGGACTCTTGGGTCCTGGTGATGAAAGCAGCAGTGCCTATGAAGGTGGGGATGTTTCACAGCAGTGTGCAGATAATTCCACCTCCAGCCTCACGCCTCCAAGTTCTCCTGCCACGGCTGCTCTGTGACACCTGGAGTGGCTGCTGCAGCCCAGGGCAGGCTCAGCGAGGTGGTGGCAGTGGCTTAAATCTGGAGGCAGAATTTTCACAGCCTGTGTGTGAGATTGGCTGGCTCTCACCCCTCTGATCCCTCAGTGGATAAATCCCAGCGCTGACCCTGTGGATTCCAGCTCGGGGTTGGTGCTGGGAATGTGTCATGGCTCTTGGGAGGATGATGGTGCCCATCCCTGTCCGGGCTGGAGAATGCACATCCTGGCGAGGCTGTTGGCAAAAAGTGGGAGCAGATGGCAGAGGGGAAACACTTTCCCTGGGCTGGGTGAGAGCTGCCTCGCTGCGAGGTGGTGCAGAGGCTTTGTTGGCACAAGAAATGCCATCAGGGCTGTCCTGGCCTGTGCCACAGCTGCCAACATCTGCACAGAGGAGCATCAGGCAGAGGCTGGTGTGGTGCCCTCCTCCAGAGATGCCATCCTGTGTGAACTGTTCCAGCCTAGGGGTTCTGTCTCCCTGCTGCTGCAGAGGTGCTCGGCTCTGCAGGACTTCTCCTTTGCAAGGGGGGAGAACGTCCTCCTTCTAATACAGCAGGTAATGAAAGTGTTCCTGGAAAAAACCATGCATTCCTGCATGGTTATAAACGCGCTTCTGAGTCACAGCTACTCGGTCCCAATTTGAAATTTGGCCAGAGCACACTGTAGATGGTTTTCATTTGATCCTACTTTTTTTTAATTTTTTTTTTATCTCATCATAGCCACATTTAAAAAATAAATCAGGACGCCAAAAGCCACTTTCTAAGATGAGTGCAGTCCATCATATCTCCTGGGAATATGAGTCAAGGAAGGGGAGCCTGTCCTCCCTCTCAAGACCCTGCATTAAAGTCATAGAATGCTCTGGGTCTGAAGGCACTTTATAAAGATCATTTGCACTAACCTCCCTGCTGTACCCCTTCCACTAGACAAGGTTATTCCAAGCCCCATCCAACCTGGACTTGAACATTTCCAGGGCAGGAAGGAAATGTTCCTGCCACAGGAATGGTGCAGCTTCTCTGGCCAACTTGTGACAATATCTCCCATCCTCACAGTCAAGAATTTATTCCTAATATCCCATTTCGCCCTGCCCTCTGTCAGCTTGAAAGCATTTCCCCTTGTCCTGGCACTCCAGGCCCTCTCCAGTTCTCTTGAGTCCCTTTAAGGCACAGGAAAGGGCTCTAAACCCTCCCTGGAACCTTCTCCAGGCTGAACAACCCCAACTCTCAGCCTCTCCTCAGGGTTTTGTTCCCTGCCTGGTGCTCCCTCCAAGCTGAGGAGCAGCTCTGGCTTTTTGAGCACCCCGGGGCTTGGCAGAGGACGCTTTTGACACTCTTGCCCGGTTTTTTTTGTTGTTGGTTTTGTTTTTTGGTGCCTGTACCCAGCCACGCACACACAGGAGGTTTCGGGGTGCGCAGGGGGATGCGGGAACTGCGCGGAGGGTTTGTGTCTGATCCAAGCATCCCTCGGGAAGGGCTCAGCCGGGGGGAGCCCAGCCGGGCTCCGGAGCCGCTGTGTGAGGCTGGCGGGGCGCAGGGAGGGGACAGCTGCCACTAGATGGCAATGCCGGAGCGGCAGCGGCGGCCCCGCGGTGCGGGGGAGGCCGCGGGGAGGTGACACAGCGGCTCGGGAGCGCCCGGGAGGGGACAGCCCCGAGTCCCCGGTGATGTCCTGCCGTGCAGGGCTGGTGGCGTGGCTGGGGGAGATTGGGGGAAGCAAGGAGGGCACTTAGATCGGTGGAGCTGTGGAATCGTTTAGGTTGGAAAAGGCCTTTAAACGCATCAAGTCCAGCCATTAACCCAGCACTGCCGAGGCCACCGCTCAGCCGTGTCCCCAGGTGCCACATGTGCACGTCTTTCAAATCCCTGCAGGGATGGTGACTCCACCACTTCCCTGGGCTGCCTGTTGCAGGGCCTGACACGGCTTTTGGAGGGGGCACCTTCGCTAATATCCAGTCTGAACATCCCCTGCGGTGGCCTGAAGCCGTTTCCTCTCATCCTGTCACTTGTTGCCCAACAGAAGAGACCGACCCTCACCTTGGCACAGCCTCCTTTCGGCAGCAATGAGGTGTCCCCTGGGCCTGCTGTTCTCCAGGCTGAGTCCCCCCTCAGCTCCCTCAGCTGCTCCTTCTCAGAGCTTGCTGAGACTGGAGGAGTGTTAGCCTGTCTTCGTCAAACCGAGCGCATCCCAAGTGCCTTCCTGTCCTGGCACCCGCTGTTCCCTGTCTTCTCACATTTCCTCCATTGACAAAAACCCAAACAGCCCCACATAGCTGGCTCTGAATCCCCGTGCCATGTTGAATCATGTGGGCATCAGCCACACTTCTCCCTGACTCACAGATCCCGGCGTGCTGGGTGAGGGTCAAGATGAGAACGGCAATAAACATCCTGGGAAACAGAGCCTGCATCTCTTGGCATAGCCAGAGATTTTATTTTTTTTTATTTCCTTTTGGCGCTCAATCTTCTCTTAAGGAGCTGCTTTCTCATAAATATCCCATCCTTTAGCACCGTCTGAGCAGGAGAGAGGCTCCCGGCGGGGTCATCCTGCGCTCTGCTCTGCAGCAGCAAATGTAGAGCAGAGGCAGCTGCGGGTTCAGGGGACAGCCTGGTGCCCCAGCAGAAGCGTCCAGGTGAGGGACGCATCCCTGCCTTAAGGGGACGGAGGAGGAAGGCTGCCTTCCTCCCCCTCAGCCCCTTGCTCAGAGCCAGGCGGGGGATGCAGGAGCAGGGGCACCACGCGGAGCCGGGACACTTCGGCTGGGTGGGACCTCGCCGTGAGGGCAGCGATGGGAGAGCGCTGGGGGTAGCAGGAGCTCTGCAGGGCTGAGGATCTGCTCCTGGCAATCGGCCCAGCCTCGGCCTTAATTAACAGCGGCTAAAAGGGCGGAAAGGTGGCAAGAGCGGCGTCGCTGCCGGCGCTGCGTCGGTGGCGGTGGGGAGGAGGAGGAGAAGGAGGTGAGGTGAGCTACAAAATAATAATTGATTCGTTCAGGGCAGTGTCTTGCCTGGGCTGAATCGAAGGGACTGTAATTAGTGGGGAGCTGCTGTGGCCACCTCCTTGCCTGTTGTTAGTGGAATGAAAAGGCAGGGTCGCTCTGGCTGGCTGGTGGCCTGGGAAGTGTTTGGAGCACCTCTGCTCCACTCTGTGCTGCAGCGTGGTAGTGGGGCAGCTGGGGACTTGTTGAAAACCCTCCAGCTGGCCCACTTTGGTTAGAAAGATCATTGGAAGGAGAGAATTAAGAAGGGATGCAGCAGCTGGGTGTCACGGAGAGCTGGTGGGCTCTCGGTGCCTGGCTCAGGTTGGGGCAATGATCCCACAACCCTTTTTGCAAACACTCCTCTGTTTTCTTGCTGAGGAGAATCTGCACCTTCCTCTTTCTCACCCTGCCAGCCCAGGGGCTCCTGGCAGTGCACCCATGAGAGCCTGGGCCAAAAAACGAGCCCTGTGGCCCTTCAGCCACTGTAGTGCCTGGTCAGAGGGAGAAGCCCTGGCCCAGATGAGTTAATGATTTTTGTGAGTAACACCTTGATTTTTTTTTTTTCTTTTTAAATTTAAATGCATCCAGCAGTCCTGGCTGCCCCACAGCAGGTGTGAGGGACAGGGCAGCAGCCGCTGTGTGTTGTTGTTGGGGTGGACCAGGGAAGAGTATGACAGGGACACTGGATGTCTGGTGCTGCTGGCTGGAGCCATGGGTGGTCTGCTTGTGGGAAATGCAGGCAGCGAGTGTCGCAGGCAGCGAGTGTCACAGGCCCCGGAGAGCTCTGTGGCCTCGGGTTTCAGCAGGGTGGGAGACCCAGCGTGTGAACAGCTCACAGGGTGTGTTGTGTGCTGTGCCTGCCTGCCTGTACCCTGCCTGCTGGGTACAGAGGGCTTGGGGACACCCCTCGGGTACTCTGTGTGTGCCAGGAGGGCAGGGGAGGGTTCCCCAAACGTGGGTGGGTGGGCACAGCCCAGCCCAGGGGATCCTGGGCATCCCTGTGTGACCTTGGCGCACACACACGGCTGCAGCATCAGGAGAGTCCCCAGTCCCCTGCCCTTAGTGGGGTGCCCGGGGTGGGGAACAGGGTCAGAGACACCCCCCACCCCCATGGAAGCTCCTGCAGGGACAGATCCAGCCCGGGTTGTTTACACCTCTCGGATGAGCCGCTGTTCTTCCAGACAACACCGTGCGTCTGAAGGAGAATAGCGAGGTGTGGAGGCTCATCTGTATGCGAGTGAGCAGGAGGGCACTCCCCGGGCACCCGCTGGCATCGGGCGGCTCCGGCGGGGAGCCGGGAGCCTCGCAGTGTCCCAGAGATGGGGGGAGGAGGATGATGCATGTGGCCAGAGACAGATGCTCGGTGCAAGCTGAGGTGGGGTAGGGGAGATGCAGGGAGAGGAGCACCCCCCCCCGCCGCCCCTTGCTCCCCAATTTAGCCGCTCACCTAGGAGCACCGGTGTGCTGGAAAGCCCTCTGCGGCCAGGGCGGGGGTGTGCGCGCTTCTGGCCGGGTGGGGGCTCCCCCATTGCCTTTGTTCCCTTCAGACCCACCCCTCGCCTCTGATTTTCCTTTGCGGCAGCTCCCGTGCTTGCCAAAAGAACGCACTGGATGGAGCGAGGGAGCGAGCCGGGCGTGTTGTGCGTGTGTGTGCGCGCTCGTGTGCGCCTGTGTTGCCACTGACTTCATTAAAGCGAGCTGTCCCCGAGCTGCAGAGGCGCGGCAGCCTTCAATTTTTTGTGGCCCGGCTCCTGCGGGAAGCCGACGTCGCCCTGCGCTCTCGCTCCTGCCCTGGCAGCGAAGGGCTGGGCGTCCCTCGCCTCTCCGCAGGTGCCCGCCCGGGGCTCGGCCCCCGCCCCTGCCCGCGGCCCCGGCAGATGGGCGGCCGGGCTCCCGCAGGATGCTGAAGATGGAGTCGGGAGGAAGGAGTTGGACACTTGGCTCCAACTAGGCTGGACCACGCTGCAACCTGTTCCCCCGGCCGCGGCTGCTGCGCTGGGTGCTGTTCCGAATTGTTCCTTTGCCAGGGGGCTGCCTGCAAGGACTCGCGTCCCTGCCCTTCCCGTGCCTGCTCTCCGCTCGCCTTGCCGCGGGGTTTTGGGGCTAAAAGGGGCTGGTTTGGGCTTGCAGGCAGAGCGGTGGGGAGGACGCGGCTGGGTTTAACCCCTTGCTTAACCTCGGGGGAAGGGGCTGAGGGGCTGCGGCCTCCGCTGGGCACGGAGGAGGAGGAGGGCTCGCTGCCCGAGGGGCCGGAGGCTCGGTGCCCCCCGTGCCGTGCCGGAGGCGCTGAGCCGGTGCCGCACGTTGCCGCCTCTCCTCCACGCGGGGTCCCTTGCTCCCCCGGGGGGGATGGAGGAGAGACGGAGCTGAGCATCACCCGGAGAGGAGGAGGGGGCTGTGGTTGGGACTGCGCCCCGCAACCCCCTCCCTCTTCTCTCCCACCCCCCCTTCCCCCCCCCCCCCCCCGCCGCCTCGGTGCTGCTGCTTTGGCTCACCTGTGTGTTTTCTTCCAGGATGGCTCGCTTTGGGGAGGCAGTGGCCGGCAGGCTGGGCTCCGGAGATGGGGGCTCCGACCAGAACCGGAGCCGGCAAGGAGCTGCTGCCCCTGCGGGAGGGAGCCCGGGAGCCTTCAAGCAAACCAAAGCGCAGCGAGCCCGGACTATGGCTCTGTACAACCCCATCCCCGTCCGGCAGAACTGCTTCACCGTCAACAGATCGCTCTTCCTCTTTGGGGAAGAGAACATAGTCAGGAAATATGCCAAGAAGCTCATCGACTGGCCATATCCTTTCTGCAGCCCCCGTGGGCCCCCACCTTTGCCGCCCGGATTTGCTTCGGTGGCCGCCCAGGACACGTGTGTGTGGCACTGGCGGGCAGGTAAGGTGTGCGGAGAGGGGTGCCCCGGCCCCTGGGGATGCTCTCCTCGCCCTGTTGCTGCTTCCCCTTCTGTCCTCAGCTCCTCGCCTGCTCCTGACAGGATCTGAGCCTTTTCTCTCCCCCCGGGAGTCCCCCAGCCCCTCCTGAGGCTTGGGTTTATTAGCCCCCTCCCGTGCTGATAGGGACGGGTGCTCTGATCTCTACGTGCTTTGGGATGCTCTCTGTGTGTGCCTGGGGACGTGGCGGGTAGTGGCCTTTTCTCTGTGCCTCGATATCTTGTGGAGTTTTGTCACCCCACCCCGCCCGGAGCCACCTGGGAGCCCGTGAATCTCCAGCCCCTGCTGGCTGGTGGCTCTGTCCCTCCTGTGTGTACCCCCTTTGGTCCAGATCACGCCTGGCAGGGGCACGGCCGTCCTCGCCCTGCGGCCCCCGGCCCCCCATGGTGGCTCTGGGAACCGGCTGTGCCCTCCCTGCGGCAGAGGGAAGGATGTTGGAAACCTCTGCCTGTGCCCCACGGCCCTTTTTGGGGAGGCCGGCGTGGGGAGCCATACCAGGGACCCCTCTCCTAGGGCAGGGTGGAGGGTGCAGAGGGTGCATCTCTCCCACTCCTTCCCCTGTTCCTCCATCCTTTCATACCTCCCCACGCACCTCTCTCTGCTCCCACCCTCCCTGTGGGTGCCCCTGGGCGCCTTGGCTGCTGCCCAGCACCACAGCTCAGCCCTGCACCAAACTGGTGCCTGCTGCCCCCTGAGACCCCTCCTGGGCTTTGCCCCCGTAGAGGATCCGAGCCTGAAAACTTCAACGTGGCCACGCTTTGGCTGTAGGAGCCTCCCCGTGCCGTGTTCTGCAGCAGTGATTCCATGCAGCTCCTGCTGCTGCTGCCGCTTTCTCTCCCTGCAACTTGTTGGTTGAGTTCCTGGCTCCTCTGGTGGGCACGGGAGAGCTTTCCCTGGTGCCAGGCAGCAATGCCTCGGTTTGGTGCAACAGGTACCCCGGGGGAAAGGCTCTGGTGAGGCCCAGGGGTGCAGGACAGGTCACCCACCCTGTGAACTGTCGCAGGGGAATTGTCGCTTTGCAGCTCCCACACATCAGGTCAAGCCTCTGCCAAGCAGGACCTGCTCCTGCCTGGGGAGTTGTGACATCTCCAGGCTTGAGAGGGTGGCAAGAGCCAGCTTGGAGGGGCTGAATTCCCCGTGGCGTCCCTGACCCTGCCCCTCCTGGCAGCACCCAGGGGGTGGGTGGCTGCAGGAGCTCAGCGCGGAGCCCTGCAGGGCAGCGGCCAGGCCAGCCGCCTGCTTTTCCACAATACGCCAAATTATTCATGTGCTTTTCCAGCGAGGCGTGGGAGGGCTCTAGCCCCTCTGGCTTTTGTTGGGAGCCAGAAGGAGCTGCCACTGGCCCGGCACTCCCGGCGTGGGCTGGGGTCCCGTGCCGGCGTGATGTCTCATCTCCAGGCAGCCGCGGTCTCCTAGAGACTGGAGCTCCACCACCACGCGAGCAGAACTCCCCAGCGTTATTCTCCCCTGGAATTTGCAATGCATGAGGGAGATGGGCTCATTTTGTAATTTTTTTTTTTCCAGAAGTAAGTGACATATTCCCATGTGAGTGCTGGGAACAGGCGTGCTCCAGGCGCGGGAGCTCAGCGTTCCTGCCTATCCCCCGCCTGGCTGCCATCTCTTCCCGAGAAAAACGCATCCACCCTGGATGTTTCTCTGCACCATTGGAGTTTTGAGGGCTTAGGGACGGGCAAGGCCTTTTGGTGATGAGTTTGGTTAGGCTGGCCAGGCCAGTCGTTCCCATCCTTGTAGTTGTAGCCTGGCACAGGCAGCCGGTGTCTTTTGGTAGGGCCGGGAAAACCATGTAGCACCTCAGCTGCCTGGCCTAGAGCCCATGGCACAGCTCCTGGGCGAGGCTGTTTTGGGGAGGAGAGCACTGGATCTTGGCCATGGCCAGTAGGAGCTGCTGGCCCTGGGAGGGCAATGGGCCAGTCCTGGTGCCATGGGTCAGGGTGGGCACAGCACCGAGGAAAGCCAAAGGGGCTGGAGAGGAGCGCAGGGCGGAGTGGAGGCTCTTCTTCATCCAGCTCTGGTTGACTAGGTAATAGGGCTAAAAATATCTGGTGATTCAGGCCTGGATATCTGCTGGGTAACTGTGTAATTATAACCAGCAGCCTCTGCAGTTTGGCTTCCCAGTGTAAATAGGGATGATGCATGGAGGAGAAGGAGGAGAAATACGAGCAACGGGGATTGGGATGCAGCTCCATGGGAGGCAAGCCTTTGCCCAGCTCCTGGCTGGAAAGCCCGGTGCGTTGCCTACACTGGAGCTGCTCTTTTAAAACTGGTCCTACCCAGACCATGGGGCAGCTGCTGTTCTGGCTGTAGGAACATCTCCTTCTCTTCTCCTTGGGAAATGCAGCCTTGTCCTCCTGCCTGCTCTCCTCCTGCTGATGGCCAGGCCTTTCACCCTGATTTCATTTGTTTGGCTGCCTGGAAGGCTCCAATTCAGTTAGTACATGAGATGGGCTGCAGCTCATCTATATCTGCTCCGTTCCTCATCCGCTTAATCACATTTGACCTGGATAAGATCCCTCTCCCGCCCCAGGAAGGCCAGATGACATTGTGTGGCTCTGGCTGTGTCCCCAAGGACAGCATCTGGCTACAGGCTGTCCGCTGCACCTACCCTCAGTGTGGCAGGGAAAGAGGATGTCCATCAGGACCTTGCTGTGCCCTGTGGTGAGGGATTTCACCTGTCTCGGCCCCTCTGAAGACCAGAGGGGTCCTGGGCTGGCCTAGAGCAGCTGGAATACCCTCAGAGCCCCAGGGCACATCCCCATCCCAACAGTCAGGGGGATTTTGCTCCACGGGAAGCACACCTGTGAGTGTCTGAACTGTTTTCCTCATCATGACTCTCACTGTGACCTGGTGCTGCGTGGGCAGTGCCCCTCGGGGACCCTGGTGATGTCACTCCCCACCTGACCAAGCGTCTCCTGCCCCTTGGCTTTTCCCCAGCACAGATTCCAGCAGGTCTTGCCTTCCCAAGGGAAGAGCCTGCGCCATGTCGTGCCATCCTTGGGCAGCTCCATCCTGGCGCTCCCCAGGAACATTTCCCCCTTTCCCTCCCCACCCGCCCTCCCATCCTGTTTTCTGTGCCCTCCATTCATCAGATTTTAGAGAAGGGGTTTTTTTTGGGAGGGGCGAGTAGGTGTAATGGCAGGTCCATCTTTTTGACAGCCGGGGAGAGCGAGGCTGCCTGTCAGATGGTGAATTTAAACAGAGGCAGCTGTTGTCATGGTGATGCCAAGTTGCATCCTGTTGCTGTGGCAACCAAAGTTAAAAAACTGATGTTAAGGCAGGGAAATCACATGATGTGGTCCTTTTTTGTTTAAAAAAAAAAAAAAAAAAGGAGGAGGAGAGGAGAGAGATTTGATTTCCAGGGTGAGGTGGGGGAGAGGGAGACGCTTCTCCATGGAGCTGTTTGCACGTGGCAGGCAGGCATCCCACATCCTGCATCCCTCATCCCTACGGGAGCGGCAGCAGTGTGGGCAGCTCTGCCCCATTGGGCTCCTGGCTGTTACTGCCTTCACTTTAACCCCTGATGGAAACCAAAGCGCTGCATTTTGCAGCCATAAAAGCAGCAACAGTTGTGACTGCAGCGAGCGAGTGTGTTCTCCTGTGTCCATGCAGTGGGATTAAGGCAGGCTGGGTGCTCTAGGACACAAGCACAACCCAAGCCCACGTTCACTCTCCTGAGCCTCTGTGTAGCACGCACACAGCAGCTGGCTTGTGTTCCAATGGGGAGGATTTGTGGTCTGGATGTTGCTTCCTGTCAACCCCGATCCCAGGATAGATGAGCTGGGGGGCAGGACACAGGGAAGGAGACAGACAAGAGGGGCTACAACTCTGTGGATAGTCTTATGAGTGGAGGGAAATCCCTTGTGTCCTCAGGGACAAGCCAGGGAGGTACTGTGGGGATGGGGAATCCCAGAGTTGAATTAGGGCCACTCACAGGCTTTGCTCTACTTGGCACTTCCGTTTTTTTCTTGGAAACCAAAAACCTCACTTGCCCAGAGAGGTTGTGGACCTCCTGGAATTGTTCATGGTCTGGTGGGATGGGGCTCTGAGCAACCTGGTCTGGTGGAATGTGACCTGGCCCATGGCAGGGGGTTGGGACCAGATGACCTTTAATGTCCCTTCCAACCCAAACCATTCTGTGATTCTGTGCAAACAGCCTTGGAGAGAAGCTTGCTCTTTCCTGCTGGGGCGTGGAGCTGAGAGGAGGAGGATCGGGGCATCCTAAGGGTGGATGCTGAAGGTGAGGATCTTCCGTCCTGTCATGCCATGTCCGTGTGGGACAGGCAGCAGTGCTGGGATTGGGACCAGCAAGATGAAGTCCACAGGTGTAGGAACTGAGGAGCAGTTTTTCTCACTGAGGAGCAGGGAAAGCCCCTCAGAGCAGCAGGTCCCCAGGGAGGCATGGGGAGAGGTGGGAAATAGAGACAGGACTTTTGAGGAGATGTTGGAACCTGGATGATGAAAGCAGGGACAGAAGTTAAGTTGCTCCTGCTCTTTTGGTGGCACTTGAAGGTAGGATTCCCCAAGGCCCATGCGGCCTCCCTCCTCTGGCTCTTCTGCTCCTTTCCAGCCTGTCTGCCCCTGGAGTGGAGAGAAGGAATGAGATAGAGAGGAGCTCTCCATAGCTCCTGCCTTTGCCTGGATCCGGGGAGGGATTTATCTTGTACCCAGCCTCCTGCGGAGATTGCATCAACATGTCATCATAAACCCAGAAACCCATAAACCCATCTCCACCACAATCCCATCTCCAGGGACTGGAGCTGGGCTCACTCCCTGCCTCCTCTGGGTGGGCTGGTTTGGGCTCCTGGCTGGCAAGGATGGTGAAGAGAGAGGAAGGTCCCAGCTGGAAGATCAGGAAGATCTTCCTGACAGACCTGCCAAGGAGCTGCTGCTCCAGGCATGGGGTTACCCACAGCGGATGGGCTAACAGTGCTCTTGTGTCCAGGTGGTCTGGGGGATGCTCCCGTGGCCTGGGGTCGCTGTCCCCGCCCCAAAGGCACGGGCAGGGAGGCGTGGAGCTGCAGGTGTGGCGTGCCCAGGGATCGGCCGAGTTGCTAAGGAAACAAGTCAACGGTGCAGGGGAGAGAGCATTGGGTAAAGGAGATAAATCAATAAGAAAACCTATTTTTATCAGCTCCCTAATGATCCTCCAGGAGAAGCCAGACGGAAGAGGAGGAGGAGGAGAAGGTTGGAGGGAGATGGGCTCTCATTACTGGGCCTGGAGGGAGGCGAGGGCTACTCTGCATTTTGGGTGGCTGAGAGGTTGTGTAATTATTCATCTGATGTGGGAGAAAACAAAGCACTGATAGGGGATCGCCTGGTGGGCTCCAGTCCTGACTGGGGGGATGCTTGCTTGGCAGAAGTAAAGAGTGGGGATAAAATACCCCTCAGTTCAGCCAGATGTTCCTGCTGTCCCTTGGGAGGTCCTTTTCCTCTTGGTCCCTCAAAACCTGGCCCAGCTGGAGCTCTGGGGGCTGGTTTCCGTGGAGTTGATGTCTCACACAGCTCTGGATGTGATAACCCAGGCTCAACTCCTCGAGAAACTGGGCCAGTGGGGTTAGGGGAATCACTTCTGGCAGCAGCCTCGTGCTTGGGTCAGTGCTTTGGGGAGCGAGTGCCCTTTTGTAGGCTCAGCCCGGTGGGACGGGGCTCTGAGCACCCTGGCCTCCTGGGAGGTGTTCCTGTCCATGGCAGGTTGGAACGAAGTGATCTTTTAAGGTCCTCTCCAGCTCAAACCATGCCTTGATTCGATGGTATCTGCTCACCCCCTTGCCAGAGGTGGAGCGGGAGCGTGGTCCTGTGCAGGGCTGGGACAGATGTGCGCTACCCTGGTGCTTTGAACCAGATGTTGGCGGTCCTGAGCCCCCTCCGGGCACTTCTGAGCAGGGCTCCCACGCTGCTGCGCTCGGGTTTTTTCCCACTTGAGTGTCTCTCCCACGGGAACAGCGGCTCTGGCAGGGATGCTGGGCGGGCTGAGCCGCGCCGGGGCGGACAGACGGACCCTCCGCGCCGTTCCCACACTTCTCATCTAGGCAAATGTGCCTGGTGCCTGGGGAGCTGCTGCCCCGCCCCACGAACACGCTGTTTGTCTCTTAAGCCGGTGCTAATTGCTCACAGACTTTCAGGAAAATGATACCAAAAGATCCCAAATAGGCTGGTGGCCCCGGGCCAAGCGCCGCGGTCGGCTGGAGCGTGCGGGCAGAGGTGGGAAGCAGGGAGAGGATGTGGTCTCTGCCGGAGCCATGCAGTGAAATATTCACTTGTGTTGAGCCTCAGAGAAAAAACTTTTGGAGTCTGGTCCCCCCTCCCCAAGCACCGGGAGCTGTTTCTGCTCCGTGCCTGGCTGGCAGCGAGGTCTGAGCCAGCAGCAGGGAGCCCTGCAGCCTCTCTCTTTGGGTTTGCCTCTAAGTTAGCAGCCATTAATTTCACTGAGTGGCCTTTTAAACGCCCTGGGTGTATCTTTGCTGGCTCTTCGTCCTACCGGGTTAAATACATCCCGCTCCTTGGCTGCCTCTCCTGGCCGTCTCTCTGGGGATCTGTTTCTATGCCCATCCCTGCTCCTGCCTTGCCAGCGTGCCCAGCGTCACTGCTGCTGCTGGGGTCACTTCATGCTTTCCCCCTTCCCTGGGACACTGGGGTGTCTTCTCTTGCCTGTGGGCTCAGGGCCACTGGTGCAAAGCACTTCACTGTAGTCAGTGAAGACAAGGCTGGAAAAGACAAAATGACCCCTTTTCCCAGGGCTGATGGGATGGGCGTTGGACACCTCATTGCCTGACACGTGTCAGCCTGAGGATGTTGGGTCTGGAGAAGCCTGTTGTGGTGGGGAAAGGCTCGGCCAGCTTGGGATGGTGGGAGTGTGGATGATTCCTTCATGGGCAAATTCATCCCAGGTGGGATCACATCCCCTTTTCCACAGACACAAGCTTTGGGAAGGTGGCAGTCCCCTGCCTGGGTGCCAGGGGTGGCAGTAATAGAGCTGTTTTGGCACAGAGGGAGTGGAATCAGGGCTGCGCTGCCTGTATTGCTCCACATTTAGTTATTGAGGGCAACAGGGCTTTTATTGTGAAGAATTGGGAAAGATGGATGGATGAGAAGTTGGAAAGAT
Source organism: Sylvia atricapilla (assembly GCF_009819655.1). Lineage (NCBI taxonomy): Eukaryota > Metazoa > Chordata > Aves > Passeriformes > Sylviidae > Sylvia > Sylvia atricapilla. Next base: position 9,518,339 of record NC_089148.1, read on the forward strand.
ATGGCCATCCTGTCATTTGGAAGTGCTTTGTTTTCAGAGCTCGGCAGTGGGCCAGGCAGGGGAGAGCTCCGTGTCCCTGCCTCGCTCCCATGAATCAAAAGGCAGGAGGAAGCCGAGTTTGGGGTGATTTCCTGGGCATCAACCTGCCCTTTCCTTCCTCAGCTCCTCAGACACCAGCATCTGCTGCTGCTTGTCCTGGCTCGGGGTGGCTCCTGGAGAAGGATTGTCTAAGACCTGGGCCTGGATGTAGGATTTAGAATTGCTCCTAAGGGTCCAACCAGATCGTGCTGACAAGGTGCTGCTGCCCCTTGGGGACTTGCTGGGGTGTGGCTGAGCTGGGATAGCTGCACAGGGAGTTTCCACCCTGCCTCAGCTGAAGCTCAGACCCAGGTGCCATCAGTGCCTTGAGCTGGGAGTGCTCAGCCAAGTGCTCTGCAGCTCCCAGTGTCACCCGGGCTCATCCTGCTGCCCACCTGTGCCCTGATCCAGGTCAGGTCCTTAGGACTTGCAAGGGATGCTCCATCCTCCTCAGGCTGTGCAGGTGCTTTCTCCCATGGGGATGCTTTAGGACGAGGGCTGTCGATATCTTGTGACACCTCCTCTTTCCGAGCCCCATCTCCTGCTGATTTGTGATGGAAAAGAGAAGGAAAACAGGGACATGCCAGCCCTGGCCAGCAGGGAGAGCCTTCCTGACAATGCCAAGGGCCATGCCAAACCTTCTTCCAGGCAAAGCCCAGACTGTTTGTCCCGCTTCAAACCTTGTGTCCGCCTTCTGGGCTCCTTACACAATCACCATCTCTCTCCCATGGGAGTTTTCATCCCAGCAAAGACTGGGGTGATGGTTGATGTCCCGTGGGCTGGGGGAGAAGGTGATGAGGCCCAGCAGATCTTCATGGAGGAAGGTCTCTCACCCTCTCATTTCCAAACAACACTGAGCTTGAGCGTCACCCTCCTGCCTGCAAGCAGCACTTGTGGATGTTCCCGTGGGGAAAACAGCAGCAGTGGCTGAGCAGGGGAAACCAAGGGCGGGCTGGACGGTTGGGGGGGTGTCACCCACCTCTTCTCTGCTCCTTAACTCCCCTCCACTCCCTTTGAGTACATGATCCTGGCGACCATCATTGCCAACTGCATCGTGCTGGCCCTGGAGCAGCACCTCCCCGAGGATGACAAGACGCCCATGTCACGGAGATTAGTGAGTACCCCGTGTCCATCCCTCTCTGCCCTGCACTGGTGGGCTGGGGGCTGAGCCAAGGGCAGCCACACAATCCTGCCAAGAAATTTCGTTTGCTTTTGGGGTGGTTAGACAGGAGGTTTCCTCCTAGGACTAGCTCCCTCCTGAGACTAGCTCCTCTGGCCTTCCTGGGGCTGCTGTAACATATCCCTTCTCTATGGAAAGGGCTCTGGAAGGTTTAAGTCCCTTAGAAAGGGGTAGGGAAGGACTGGGCAACCTGAGAGTGTGTCATAGCCACACCCTCTTTTTCTTTCTGAGGTTATTGCTGGCTGAGAAAGGGCTGGGAAAGCTCCCAAAGGAGATGATGGGTCTGAGGGAGGTGGGATGGGACGCGAGTTGGGTCAGCGTGAAATGCATGCTGCTGTGTTTGCTCAGTCTCCCCCTCTCACTGGGTCACTGATTTCACTCTGGCAGGAGAAGACAGAGCCCTACTTCATTGGGATTTTCTGCTTTGAGGCTGGGATTAAGATCGTGGCCCTGGGGTTCGTTTTCCACAAGGGCTCGTACCTGCGCAACGGCTGGAACGTCATGGACTTCATCGTGGTCCTCAGCGGGTGAGCCGGGTGCTGTGGAGCCACGGGTGGGCTTGGTTGGGCTTGGGGGCTCATCCTGGCGAGGACACGAGCTCCAGGACATGGGAAGAGCCCCTGGTTTGCTGTTGTCAGTGGTGTTGTCCTGATGAGGGAGGGGAGGGTGTCTTGCCCTGCTGGAGGTGCTGTGTTGGCTTTGCCGTGGACACTGGTGGTGGGACGAGGTTCCCTAGAGGGGCAGTAGGGCTGCCTCTGAGGCCACCATGTCCAGCTCTCCTCACCTGGTGGCCTGTCACCCACCTGAATACAAGGCAGGGTGAGGACAAGGTGGTGGCATGACCTGATAAGCAACTGGATGTAGTGTGGGAGAAATTCTGGTAAAACCCTACATGTGGAGGGGGAAAATCTCTTCTCCTCTTGCCTTCCCAAGCACTTTCCAGGCTTGCCCTGGTGCTGGAGGTTTGGGAATGAGGTCTGGGGAGGGTCACATTCCCAGGTGACACTGCTCATCGTCCCAGCATGCAGCAGTGGTGCTGAGGCTGGTGGCACACAGAGCTTCATGGGTGCTGCTGGTGTCACTGCTGGTGTCACTGCTGGTGTCACTGCTGGTGTCACCTGCCAGGGACATGGCCCAGATTTGAGTCCTGCTTGCAGCGTGCTGGGCTGTCCTGGTGACACAGAAACGAGCAGGGGCATTTGGGCTTGTGTTAGCCAACTCCGGCAGTCAGCTTGTGCCAAAGCCCCCCCAGGGTGACCCCCTGGGCCCCTCTCTGTGTGGAGGGCAGGTGGTGCTTGGATTGTGGCCATTTCTTTTTGCCTGCTGATGGAAACATCACGCTCAGAGGAGCTGGTTTGATGTGCACAAAGAGATGGTGCCCATGGGTCTGAGTGCTCCATGAGCTTTGCTGGGTGCCGAGCAGCTCCAGAGCTGGCTGGGAAACTGAGGCACAGGACCCAGGCAGAGTGCCTGGGGTCTCTACAGAGCTTCCTGCTGCACAGTCCTGACTCCTGGCTTGCACCACGTGGGATGTGACACCTGGTTGGGTGTTTGGAGGAGGAAGGGGAGTGCTGAGCCTGCTTCTACTGGAGTGTGGTGGTGTGTGCCGCCTGTCCATGAGGGAGAGGTGCAGGTTGGAACTGTGCATGAGGGAAGGCTTGAGGAGAGCATGGATGGGGACATTTTGGGTCCCTTGGGCCAGTGTGGACCTGGATGGCCTTGCTGGGGGGTGGGACCGTGTCACTTGGGAATGAAGAGTGTGCTGGTGGTGGGTGATGCTTCAGATGGGCAGCAAGCAGGCAGCCTGTGGGAGGTGCAGCCCTCACATGGGAGGCTGCTGCTCTCCCACATCTGCACAGGGACTCACGGAGAGGGTTCTGTGGCTCCTGGGCTGGGCAAAGGGGCTCAAATCCCTGGGGACAGGTGCTCACACCTCTGGGGTCTGCATGGGACACATGCTGGTTGCAACAAGAGGGGCTCTTGGCCCCACTGGGCTGAGTATGGGGGAGGCAGCCGGGGGGCTGGGAAATGCCCATCACCTGTGTCCCCTGCTGGGCATCCTTTGGGACACGGGCCGAGGGCCAGCACTGGGCTGGGAGGAGGGGCTCAGCAGGGGCCTCTCCCTGCCCTCCCCACGGCTTTGGGCTTGCTGCTGTAAGGGAGCTGGTGCTGAGTCAGCACTCAGCAATTACTCACTGGCAGAAGCCTCGCCAGCTCCTCTCGGTGCCGGGCTGAGCCAGGCCCCGTGCCAGGGAATCAGTTGTCCACGAAGGGCTGTGAGCACCGTGCTGGCCGCCCTGACAGGAGGTACCCACGTCCCCCCAGGACTGCCAGTCACGGGGTACAGCCCTCCAGTGTGCTTCCCCCCACCACTGCCCCCCTGGGACCCTGGTGTTTGCTCCAGCAGAGTGGAGCCCTGCCCAAGGAATGCCCCCTTCACCTGCTGCCTTTGCCCCAGCAGTGCCTGCTGGTGTGGCCTCACCGACCTGGTGGGGCAAATTCTATCTTATGGTGGCTGGAGGAGGCAACCCATGGATTTTCATCCTGCACTGGTTTTGGGGTCACTGGGATCAGCTGCCCCAGGTCATGAGCTCCTCTGTGCTGTTTTGCCCTGCCGTGCCACCAGAGCTGCTCTTCCTCGGTGCCATGGTTGCGCTTCCCATGCAGGGAACTCTCGCCTGTTTAATCTGCTGAATTATTGGCAAATTCCTGCAGCAAAATAATCCTTGGCTGGCAAATGACTTGCAAACAGCTTGTGGGAGAAGGTTTGCACTTGGCGGCTCGTTCTGTGCCGGTTGCGTAAGGCGGGCGTCGGGATCGCCTTCGAGGACTCAAACTTTCTGCCTGATGAATGGAATGTAAAAATGTCTGGATGGAAATTTGTGAGATTTGGTGGCCACGGGGATCTTGTTGTGGCTTATCAAAAGGCTGTGGCTGTGGTAGAAGGGGTGCTGTGGTTGGAAGTGCAGGGTAGCACTTGCCTCGGAATGTGCTGAGTGAGTTTGGATGCTGGTGTATCCCAGAAAAAATATCCATGTGAGCAGGACCCATCTCAGGATCCATCCCTGAGGGAGCCAACATCACACTCACTGGCCCTCGTCCCTCCATTTGTGACACAGGGTATCACTACTCCTTTCTGGACTTATTTTTTTGTCATGTGTGCGTTGGGAAAGGTCCTTAGTGCAGGTGGCTTCATGGTCGCAGACGCTGCGCTGGGTTTTCTGTGAGGAGTGGGATTTTCTTCACCCTCTCCCTGCTGTAAATAAGCCTAATGAGGGATTTCTCCCATGAGCAGTCTCCTGGGACCTTGTGCAGGAGTGGATGGCACTGACTATGGTTCAACTGGTGTTTGCTGCTTCTGTCAATAAATCAAATTTTTTTTTTTCATCTCAGTGGAAATCAACACCCACCTAAAACTCCCTGATGCTAAAGCTTCCACTGGGGAACTAATAGTCACATTTGTAAACCTGCTCTGTTTGTAACCTGTGGTTTCCAAATCATCATTGCTGCCTGAAAAAACAGCCTGTTCTCCCCCAGCTAAAAATAATTTTATATGAAAGTGTGCATAAAATACCTTTACTTGTTCTGAGGCAGAACCAGCAAGAGGAACATCTGCATTTCCCCTGGGGTTCGGGGATGCTCACCTTGTCTCTGCATGAACCAAAGGCAGCTGGGTGCTGAAGCTGGATGTGGGACCTGCTTGATGCAGTGTGACCTGGACCAAAAAAGGGGAAAATGGCTCAGAAATGGTCAGGAAGGGCAGAGGAAGGTTAGTGACCTCTTAATTGCTGGTTCTGAGAAAGTGAGGCTGAAAGAGCTTCAGCCAAGTGGAGCATGATCTCCCTGCTCCCTGGGTGCCATTAGGAATAGAGAGCAAGGACCCTACAGCTGCCTGCTTTGTCCTACACCCTACTTGATGGACTAGGAAGGGTTAACTCCCTGTGCAAATATCCAGGTGGGTGTGTGCTTCACACACTGAGCATCCTCAAAGCACCGTTTGCTTTTTTTTTCTTTTTTTTTTTGGTAGCAGCCATACAATAACACGTGAGAGGTGAAGGGGTGGAGGAACACTGCTCACAATGGGGAAAAAAAAATTCCAAACGGGAATCAAAAGGCCCTTGTGAAGTTGTTCTGCTCAGGAGCTGGGGAAGCAGCCACTGTAAAAGCTGGATAAATACTCTGGGGTCACTAAAAGGAAGCGCTGCCGTCAGGGTTTTTGGGAGCGTTTAATAACAGCCTCCACACCTGGGTGCCTTTTGTGAAGCCCTTGGGCACGCTGGTTTTCATTAAAGGGTTTTGTGGGGTGGAGCGTGGCCAAGGGAAAGCGGGAGTGAAGGACTGCATGCCCTTAGCAAACCCAGAGCCAGCCAGAGGGGCACCAGCCTGTGCTGGAGCACGAAAGCCTGGCTCTCCAAGTGCTGCCTCAAAATGCATCGTCCTCTCCCTGCAAAGCCAAGCAGCTATGGGCCTGGTCTCTCTCTCTCTGACCTCCCAGGGAAATCCTTGTGCCCTGGTTTCCTGCTGTGGCTGGTGGGAAGCAGGATGGAATCATTCCAAGGAAGGTGTTCCCTGCTTTGCTGCAGGGCTGCAAGGTGAGCCCAGGGATGAGGAGGGCAGGTTGGCTTTTTTGCTCATTTTGATGCTGCCTGGATTTTGAGATGACTGTCCTGGAAAGTTCCCTTGTCACGATTCCCCCTAAGCTCCCCCGTTGAAGAGGCAGGGATGTTTTGCTCTCAGGCATTTAGTGCACCTCGCACAACCCCAGTTCTGCGTGTTTGCGTGGTTTTTTCAGTCTTAAGAGTTCCAGAGATGGAAGGGGAATCCTTGAACAGGCACTGGCAGCAGCTGCACCTGGGAATATTGACGTGCTGCATGCCCTGGTGGTTAGGGATGCTGGCCCCACAGGTGTCTGACACACCACGCAGCTGTGAGAGCACACACCCGCACCCCTGGGCTGGGAACAGGCTCTTCCCACACCTGCATTTCCCTAACCCAGGGAGTATGATGCAGGCCCAGGCAAGGAAGCCTGAGGGAATAAATAAGACATTTGAAGAACAAATGCAGAATCAGAGCACAAGTGCAGCGTCCTGCCGTGGTTATCCTGCTGGATAACCTGGCCTGAGCCACTGCAAGGAGTGCTGTCCTATGGGGATAAACCAGCAAAGAGACAAGCCCAGGTCCAAAAGCCCAGAAACATTTTGATCGCACCAGACAAGACTCTTTTCTCCCCCTCCTTCCTTCTTTTCCTTTCACGAATGCTGGCAGTATACAACCTGACGCCTGCCCCCCTCTCCCACCCCTTCCTTTCCCAGCTCTTTCCTTTCAGGACAATTAGTAAAATGTTTGGTCTTTCGTTCGGATGAATAATTAATTTCCCACTTTGGTGAATGATTCATGTGCCATATGCCACGGCCCTGGGACGCGCCCGACGCCTCTCGCACAAAGGGCAGCACCACTCCCCTGGCTGGGCGAGGGGACAGGGAAAATGGGGGAAGATGGCTGGAGATGGAGGTGGGAGATCCCTGGGCAGGCAGGAGCTCGGTTCTGGCTTTGGGGGAGATGGGTATCCCGCCTTCTCCCAGTGCAGGCTGCGGCCCCGTGTGCCGCTCACGCAATTCCCGGCTCCATCCTTCCCGGCTCCTCTTCCTCGCCCCGCGTGGTTTCCTCAAACTGCAGAGTGAGTCAGTTCCCTCCCACGTGGCTGCTGGGGGCACTGCCTCCCCGGCCAGGCACCCCTGCGGGTCCCCAGGGGCTCCTGCTGCACCCCGACACCCTTGCGGAGCTCCTGCTGCAGGGGGATGGCCTCGCTGTGCTGTGGGGTAAAGCCTTCTGGGGCTTCTTGGCACTGTCGTGAATCTCGCTCTGGGAGGTGGGGTGAGGGCTATGAGCTGGCCTGAGGGAAGGGGCGATGGGTTGTTTCCTCCTCATCCTCGCTGAGAAGGTGGGATCACACGGGTGGATGCTCTGGGGTCTCTCACCCCTCGTTTGGCATGGGGTCACACAGACCCTGCTGCGGTCTGCCCTTGCCTGGTCTCTGGTTCTCTTGTGGGGCCAGCACTCCTGTCTGCCCTCAGTGGCTTTAGGTTTCCACTGGGTCCTGTGTGTGTTGCAAATGCAGTTTTATCAGCATCACCTCACCCTGCCAAATCCTGTATCCGCTGAGAGGCAGCGTGGGGATGGAGGCAGGAGGGAGATGTGGGGTTTGGCCAACCCAGAACACAGGATGTTCCCTCGTGCCCCAATTCCTGAGGGTTTCTTCAGGAAGGGGTGGCCTTGGGGGATCATCTCACCCCCAGATCAAAGGCAGATTTTGTCCTTCAGCCTCATCACAGCGCTCAGGGAGTCATTTGTGCCCACCCAGCCCTCTCCAAGCTTCTGGGAGGGGCGGGAGCAGGAGCTTTGCACAGCAGCTCAATCCACCTGGGTCACAGCCCCGAAACCTAGAAAGAGCAAGAGAAGGTGATGCAGGTTTTGACGTCGCTCTGAACTGTGCCAAGGGCAGGACTTGGCCCTGCTGTCCCTGTCCCTTGGTGTCCCCGAGGCTGTGCTCTGCTGTGGCACTCTCAGAGTGGGTGACCTGGCCCTGCTGGCCTTGCCTCGAGCCAGGTTGAGACCCAAGAACCTTGAGAAGCTCCTGCTACATGATGCTGCCTGCAGAGAGGGCAGGGATGAATTCCCCCCGTTGGTTCACCCCCAGAACAGGGCAGGAACGGGGTGAATTCATCAGGTAGCTCACTTTGTGTCAGCCGTTTGACCAGTGTATTAATTATGAAGTAGTCTCCCTCGTAGAGTCAGGTGGCAGTGCAAGCCTTCAGGGGCCTTTCCACTTAATTATAAATATTAATTTGCATGCCAGCCAGCACCCTGCCTGCCCCAGATTTTGGGCTGAGATTAGTCTGTCTCAGCCTGTGCCTCTCTCCTCCCAGCACACCCTTTGCTGGGACAGGCGGTGTGAGTTTTCAGCAGTGCTCCTGAGAGGAATGCTTGAGAGGGGCTCAGTTTGGGGTCGGGGAGGTGAATCGAGGGTCAATCTGATAATTTGGGGTTCAGCCTTTGTTTGGGGTCTCTGGTGTGAAGCTCTTTGAGCTGTGTGTGCTGTCCCTTTAGGGCTGAGGGCTGCTGCTGGTGGGATGGGATGGGGTGATGATGGGAGCCCAGCAACGCACAGCCCTGGCACAGGGGGCACGGTGGGTGCTGTAGAGTGGGACAGTGCCCAAATTCAGCGTTGATAATGCATGGGCAGGGCAATCACACATCACTGGTGCTTTATCCTGCCCGGTCCCAAAAAGCAGGGACTCCTTTGAAATGAGATTATTCTTGGGTTTTTTTTTTCCATTCTCTTGACCCACGGGGGAAGAGATCTGAAGGTGCAGGTCTTCAGCTGGAGGTGAGGGCGTGTGTTCTGCTCAGCTGCTGCTGGGGGCTGTGCCGAGCCCCAAAGCCCTCAGGTGTGGTGGCCCCAGCGGGAGCTCACCCTCCTCCCCATAGCCTCCAAATAAATAAAATAAAATAATCATCCTGGTTGCAAACACAAAGCATTGGATTATTATTTTTTCACTCTCCTGAAAGAGTGTTTTTGTCTGCTGGTGATTGCTCACTATTCAATTATACTTAGGGGAATTAGCATATATTTCCCATCCTGCCTCCTCTCTCATTTGCATCCTTCCAAAAGCTCCTCTCTGCTCTTTTCTTCACCTGAAGTCTCTCTTCCCCCTTTCCTCTGAAGTAAAACTAACCCCTTTGCCTGGGTGACCTATAAAAACGCCTTCACTTTTTTTTTTTTCCCCTTCTTTTTTTCCTCCAGTACATATGATGAAAAGCATGAGATCACTGGGATTTTTATAGCCTAAATCTGGCAGCTTTTTTCAAATAACTTGGATGGTGAGATGTAATTTTAGTTTGGGTCCTTGCCTAAAAATAAAGAATAATTATTAGCACATCAGACGTGGATATTGTAAGTGATCGAAAAGGGTTTAAATTGTTTTACAGATACTGGAGCTGCTGCCCTGTGGCAGCACAAAGGTCTGTCACAGCCCGAGTCCCATCTCAGGAGCTGAGAGAAACCTTAATGCAGAAACTGGAAGTTCTGGCTGATAGGGTTATAAAAAAAAATAATTAGTAAAAGGCACGATTAGAGGGTAAATAAAGAATTGACAGGTGGGACATGCTGAAGTCCGAAGCAGCAAGGTGTGTTCTGAGCACTGGATTTATAATTAGCAGTGATGTGGCCGTGGTGCCTGTGCCTACCAGAGAAGCCTGGAGAGGGATGTGTGTAACTTCCAGCTTGGGAAAAGCAGCCAGCAGCCAGGCTGGAAACTCGGTTCGTTTTTCCCAGCCACTTAGGGTTTAGGTTTTATTTTATTAGGTTTAAGGGTGGCGTGGGGCTGCTCAGAGCGTTCCCAGAGTCTCTGGGCTGGATGGGTTTCCTGGGAGCAGCTCCGGCGTGTCCTGGCGCCTTCTCCCTCACCGGGAGTCACGGGCTGTATCCGCAGGAGGATGCTCAGGCACCTGTGTCACAGCACAGGGTCAGCTTCTTGTCACCGCTCGGGTGACAGGTCTGAGTGCAACCTCCTCGCTCTGGTGATCTGTCCAAACCTCCTTCCCAGAGAGCTCGTGATGTCCCCAGCGAGGACAAGGAGCATGTCACCTTGGCACAGAGGAGTCCCATTCTTAGCAGCTAATTTAGAGCGCGGGGAAGGAGTGCCCTGAAATCGGCCGAGCCTTGCTTGGAGGCTCAGCGCCGCGGCTCCCTTTCGAACAAATCTGGGTTAGCCGAGGACTTTGAGCTACCGGCTCCTGCCCAGGGTACGGGAGGTGTGCTGATCCTGCCCTGCTCCATCTCCATGGCTCCAGCCCCGCGGAGAGGAGAGAGATGCCCATCCCAGTCCTGCGCTGCTGCCAGGAGCCTTCCAGGCGGGCTGGCTTCGGCGAGCCCCCGGGAGAAAGGGCTGGAGCCTGCATCCCGCCCAGGAGCATCCTGGAGGTGCTCAGGGCTGGCTGGAGTGTTCCTGCCCTTTTTGGGAGAGGTTGGTGGCACTCCAGGGGCTGGAACGTGAGGAGCAAAAGCTGAAGGAAGGTCTCAGGGTTTCCAGCATGACTCTGGCACTCCCCTGCGCTGGCATTTTGGGGAGTGCTGGGGTGCCCTGCTCTGGCTGCAGGGTGGGAAAGGGCTCTTCTCCCTCTTTCCCTGGCGCTGCCGAGTGGCCGTGCCTTATCATACTTATGGATTTTGATCCTACAACCAATTTAACAGCACGGCTCCTCTTCCCCAGCCCCTGGGTGCTCCTGACTGAATGAAGTCCCTTTTCTGCTCTCCTTGTCAGTCCCGTGGGCAGCAGGGGCTGGGCACGGGCCGGGGTACGGAGGCTGTGTGGAAAGGGCTCAGGGGAAAGGGAAAGTGCCAGCAAGGGTAAAAGATCCCTGTAAATATCAGGGATAAGCAGTGTGATACACAGTGAGTTGTGGGCAATGCATCCCAACTGCTGCTGGGGCCAGGCTGTGACCCCTTGTGCTGGGGCAGGGAGGACGAGGAGACTGGGGAAAGGAGCTGAAACAACCCGGTTTGCAGATGTGAGAGCGGTTCTGCTGCCAGGGTATCCTAGGAAACCCAGCCGCCTTTCTGGAGGGACAGGTTGGTACCTGCTGTACCTCAGGGAGAGGGTGAGAGAAAGAGTGCTAATTGCTCAGCACGCCAGAGAGCTGCTCTGGCCTGTAATTAGATGAATTAGTGGAACAATGACCCAATTTCCCTCGCTTTTTGGATTGCTGCAAACAACCCTGAGGTTGCTGCCTCCCTCTGTCCCGTTCTCCTCCCCATCCCCTCCTCTCCCAACCCCTGCTGCTCTGCTGCAACTTCGCTGCTCCTCACCCAGCATCTGGGACCAAGCCTGGGTGGGAGAGGGTTCTGCCAACATCCCTGAGATGCAGCATCCCTGTTCCCAGAGCAGGCACAGGGGCCCCGAGCCTTTCCACTGCTGGACTCAGTGTGCACCAGCTCCCTTCTGCCCCAGTTTGTTTTCCAGAGATGGGCTTGGAAAAAAAAAATTAAAAAAAAACCCAAAAAACTGCGTTTCAAAAGAAAACCTCTGGAGTCCTTCCTGTGCCTGCTGGTTTGCCTTCCAAGGTCATCAAACTTTCATTACTATAGATTTTGGAATGTGTGTGAGGTTCTCAGCTCCTTCTCAGCGGTCCCAGAGGTGGGACTCCGAGGAAGCTCCATGTGTGGAAAAAGCCAGGGCAGCTGACGGCTGGAGGTGCTGCCCCAGGAGCACGGAGGGGAGTGACCCCCATCTCCGGGGTGCTGCTCCTGGTCCACGTGCCACCTTCCTGGGAGGGAGGCCGATCCTGTGCAGCCGGGATGAGCATGGTGTCGGTGGTGCTGAGACCCCAGATGGGATCCATGGGTGATGTGGGGCTGTCCCCAGCCATCCTGAGCTGTGGGGGACACTACTGAGGTGCTGCTGGGGCTGGGGGGCCCCTGCCCGGCTTCCTCTGGTCATAGTGAACTTGGATGTGAGCACCAAATGAGGCTCAGGGAGGAGTGAATCCCTGTCCGTGCCCAAGGACCTGGTTTTCCTCCTGGCTTCCACCAACCTGGTGTAAGAACATGTCACTGAAGTGGCCAAGGGCTTTCCCTGGGATGACTCTGCTGTGTCCCTGTGTGCCCACAGCATCCTCGCCACGGCCGGGACACACTTCAACACCCACGTGGACCTGCGGACACTGCGGGCCGTGCGTGTGCTCAGGCCCCTGAAGCTCGTCTCGGGCATTCCCAGTAAGTTGGATGCTCCTGATCTTCCTCCCGGGGTGTGCACATCTGTTCCTGATGTCCCTGGGGTGAGAGGGGTCCTTGTGCCACCTTGTCCCACCTTTCCATCTAGTGGGAGATGGAAGGTGGCAGCACTTGGTGTCCCTGGGTGGCACTATCCCCTGCCCTGCCCGCTCTGTGCTTGGCAGAGCCCGCTGGCAGCTCCTCTTCCCTGGTCAGAAGGCAGTGGGTGGATCCTTTCAGGACTGGGGTTTATTCAGGCGTGATTTTTTAAATTTTTTTTTTAAGTTTTTTTTTTCCTTTTTTTTTTTTTTTTTTTTTTTTTTTCTTTTTGTTGCAAGATTTTATCTGTTGGCATGGGGATAAATAAAGAAATTAGGTTGCTGCTGGCACCAGTCCTCCTGGCCCTCCTGCCCTGGGCACTGGCAGGGCTGGATCTGTGTCTTGGGGACAGCGAGGGGGACAGAGCTGCACAAGCCATGTCCCACCAAGTCCAGGACAGGCAGGATGTTACAGTGGGGACCAGAAACAACTTCTGCTGGAGCCTCGCTCTGCAGTTTGGCTTTCCCTCCCCTGCAGTGGTGCTTTCCTCCAGGATCCTCCTGCCCACAGGGATCCTCCAGGCTGTGCTGGCGTCTTGCATCTCTCTGTTGACTGTCCATCCTCTCTGCTCCCTGTCTTCCTCCTTCCCGAGTTGGGATGGATGTGTCCCTGCAAAAAGGGGGTTTGCATTGCTGTTCTGAGCTGTGCCCTTTTCTCTCCTCTCCCAGGCTTGCAGATTGTCCTGAAATCCATCATGAAGGCCATGGTGCCTCTCCTCCAGATCGGCCTGCTGCTCTTTTTTGCCATCCTCATGTTTGCCATCATCGGCCTGGAGTTCTACAGCGGGAAGCTGCACCGAGCCTGCTACACAAACAATTCAGGTGGGGACAAGGGCTTGGCACCCTCCCCACGAGTGGAGGAAAGCTGGGATGAGCTGCCCCTCACCTGGGCCTCCTTTGGCTGTGTGCTGTGTGCTCGCAGGTGAGCTGGAGGAGCTGGACCCTCCCCATCCATGCGGGGTGCAGGGTTGCCCCCCGGGCTACGAGTGCCGGGAGTGGATCGGTCCCAATGACGGGATCACGCAGTTCGACAACATCCTCTTCGCTGTGCTGACCGTCTTCCAGTGCATCACCATGGAAGGGTGGACCACAGTCCTCTACAACGTGAGTGCTGCTGCTCTGGGGGCTCTCTGGGCAGCTGGGGGCGGGCAGCTGGAGGCTGTTGCTGCATGCTGCAACACAGAGTTGCAATCCAGAGTTTCCTTCGTGATGGAAATGGGGTTAATCCTTCCAGTGGGGCGTGCTCCATGCCTCCAAGCCAAAGGAGCTCTGTTGCAGAGAGCAAAACCTCCTGCAGTGATCCTCCTGCTTGAAGGCTGTCCCTGGGGAGGAATCCTTCCTTGTCTGCTCCTCCTGTGCTTCCCCAGGGCAGCTCTGTGGGAGTGGACATGTTTTCTGGGTGTTGCAGACCGGGCAGAGGGTGTCTGGTGGCCTGGGAAAGGCTCAGAGCTGGGCTCAGAGCCCTTCTCTGGGGCAGGGACAGCATTTCAGTGCCCGGCAGGGAGCTGGGATCTTTGTGCTGATGGAGCAGGGAGTGGCTGGGCTGAGTTCTTGTGGTTTGCAGCTGCTGAGAGCTGCTGATGCCCAAGCCCTTGGAGTGCCCAGAGAACAACTTTGAGGGCAAAGCTGGCAGAAAAGCTCCAGGCGATCCCAGAGTGCAATATTGCCGTGGGCGACTGGCCATGTAAGCATGTTTGAGTTTGTGGGCTAGAAGCAACCGTGCCTGTTCTGTTCCCAGCCTAATTTCAGCATCAATTTTGGCGTCATTGCACCGGGAATGTTTTTATACCCTGGTTCCCATAACGCCCGGAGATTTGCAGAGTGGCATTGCTCTGCGGGAGGCAAATCGGATGGCATGTGGTGGGGAAACTGCTTCAGGAGGGACTCTGTTCAGGAGGGACTTTCAGGGGGAAAGGCTGTTTTTAAACCCCAGGCCAGCGTCAGGCTGTCAGCATTGGGGCCCCCTTCCTTGCTCAGTCTGTCACAGGGTCCCTCTGGGGGTGCAGGATGGCGTGCGTGGAGAGATGGATTGTGAAACCTAGACTGGAGTGGAAAGGGGAGAGTTCACTGCAATGGCTTGACCTTTCCACGAGGATTTGGTTTTCGTGTCCCTAAAGGAGATGGCAGTGGCAGGATCTTGCTGTGTCAGTGGGGGAGTTGAGCAGGATTGGACCACCTGAGGGTTCAGACCGGGAAACTGCAGTTTTGTGTCCGATTCTGCTGTGTCAATCGGATTAGAGATTTATCCACAGCACCTATTGCCCAGGTATAATTGAATATCTCAGGGAAGATGGTTTTCCAGTGCCCTGGGCAGCTGTTCCCACTGTCATATGTGGCCTGTGCATGCCTGTGGCTGGTGCCAGCCACCTGCCCTTGGCCTTGCTCTTGTGTTAATGACTCTCCCTGCAAAATCTGCTTCCATCAGTGCTCCCCGTGTCTCTCCCTTCCCAGCCTTTGGAGCCTGCAGCAATCAGCAGCAGCACTCCCTGTGCTGGAGTCCTGCTGGTGGGGTGTGAGAGGATGGGGAACAGACGGGCAATTTATGGTCTGGTGGAGCTCAGGGGTTTGTTTGAGTGAGTGAGTCTGGTCTCCTGTTCCTTGGGGTGTCCTTGCTGGGAAGGCTGGAGCTGATCCCTTCAGTGTCTGGGATTTGCTGATTCATCACCTGGGTCTGAAAACCCAGGAGCTGGGAGCCCTGAAAACTGTGCCTACCCTACAGGAACCCCTATTTACCACCCTAGCTGCTAAACTGGAGGCTCTCTGGGACCCCCGTGGGGATCCAAATCATCTTCCCAGCACGACCAGCAAAGCTGGGCAGACGTGCTCTGTCACCCATGTCACTGTCATGCTCTGTCACCACGTTCCCAATGGCCAGGACTATAAATAAGGTGCCTGCCTTCCCTGTTCCTCCGCAAAGGACCAGCTGTTACTGACCACTTATGGAAAGGAGCAGGGACCTTCCCTGGCTTTTAACTGAATGAGAGTTTGGGGCCTTGGTGTCATTAAATACTGCTGATTCAGCCTGGGGGGTGGCCAGAGCTGGCGTTCCCAGCACTGCTGGGCTGCACCTCCTGTCCTCCCCAGGGAATTCTCAGGGGGCCTCATGGTGCAAAGGTTGTGGGTGCTCGGTCCTTTTGCTGCTTGGAGACAGAAAAATGGATTTCTGTCATTTTGTTTTTAATAAAAAGCTGAGGGACGCAGTCCCTTGGGGGGACACAGGAGGAGGGCTGGAAAACCACAGGGGCGCTCTGTGCCATCACCTTCATCACTTGGAGCAGCAAGCCAGAGCAGGCTCCTGCTGCTAAGCAGCGTGGACCTTGCCCAGCCCATGGCCCATGCTTGGGGGTTCAGCGGGGGACTCTGTTTTCCCACTGGGATAAAGTGATGGGAGGCTGTGTCCTTGTGGATTATCCCTGCAGGGGAGAGGGAGATGGCAGGAGAACCACTTTAGCAATCTCTCAAAGCAATTGCTTACTCTAGAATTCCCTTGTGTGGCTGTATCATGATTTTAAGATCTGTTTTTCCACCATTCTACCGGGTCTAGGAGTGTGGCTCCTGGAATTTGCAGGCAGCATTACAACAAGCTAATTTCCACACGGATTATTTCATCCCTGTGCTTGCTTTTTGCTTTCTTCATGTCAGCTTTGCCTTCATGAAGCAGAAATCACGCTATGGGTTGAAGTAAAAGAATTGTGGGGCGTTGTGGCTTTTTCCGCGCCTGTCCCCAGGAGCCTGGGGGGACTCTGATTTCTTTTGGAGGGGAGCTGGACTTTGAGACGGCCTCTGTGGGCCTAAGAAATATTTTGGTTTTCTTCTCCTCCTGGAGCAGCTGCCCCTTCCCTGGGCTGGCTCCAGACCAAGCCTGATTTCTGTAGGGAGCAGAGGGAAGCACAGTGCTGGCAAAGACACTCACTGTCCTACTTCTCCACCTCTGCAGCCGTGCTGGCGTGGGGCAGGGAAGCATTTTGTCATGAAGCTGTGCTGCTGGGGCTCGGGGGATGGCAGGGCTGCTGAGGGGCTCCCCAGCAGTGGGGCACAGGTGACACTGCTGGCTTTGGATGCTCAGCCCACCATCCCAGGAAGCAAACTGCTGAGGAGTTTGAAATCAATGTTCCCTGAGGGAGCTGGGAGGGCTCACCCTGGAGAAAAGGAGGCACAGGGGGGGACTTTGTCACTTCCCTACAACTCCCTGACAGGAGGTTGTGACCAGGTGGGGTTTGGTCTCTTCTCCCAGGCAACAGGGTGAGAAGAATTGCCCTCAAGTTGCATCAGGTGAGGTCCAGATCGGATATTTAGGAAAAAAACTTCTCCAAAAAGGTTGTCAAGCCCCGGCACAGGCTGCCCAGGGAAGTGCTGGGCTCACCATTGCTGTATGGATTTAAAAAATGTGCAGATGTGGCACCTGGGGACATCTTTTAAATGTCTCCATCTTTTAAATGGTTGAGTGGTGGCCTTGGCAGTGCTGGGTTAGTGGTTGGACTCGATGGCCTCAAAGGGCTTTCCCAACCCAAACGCTGCTGTGATTCCTGCTGGCACTGCTCAGACTCTGAGCCTGCTGAGTGTTTCCCTGCTTGGATCTGGCTGTCAGGTTGAGCTCCTCATCCTCTCCTGGAACAAGGGATTGGGGACCACAGTGAAAGCAGGAGGGCCAAACAGTACAGAGAGCCTTAGGAGATGCCAAGGCTGAGCGCTGAGAGCCTTCTGGGTGCTTCTGCAGCAGGAGGGGAGCATTTACTGGGGAAAGAACACCAAGCTGTTGGTGGCTTCCAAAAACACCTCTCAAATGCAGTGGTGGCAGGCAGAGCTGTGTCCATGGCCTCAGGGGAGGTGGGTCTGGGTCTTGCAGCCCCATGCAGAGCTGGGCAGCTGCAGCAGGGAGCCAGGAGGCTGCAGGGGCGTGGGTTGGGTGCCAAGCATGAGCTGTGTGTGCAGGAGTGGCTGGAAAGGATGGGGGTTTGCAGCATGTGTGACTCAACTCCCACAGGCTTCCAGCTGAGGGTCCCCCCAGTGTCTGGGATCTCCTCTAGGATTGGGGTGCAGAAGGGTTTCGGTGAATCTCACCATGGGCAGAAGTCATTTTGTGCTGATGGGTGCAGGCCTGGGTTTGCACGAGTTGGCTTGGACTGGTTTTGTCTGTGAAGCACCAAACTTGAGATCACAGAACAGTTTGGATTGGAAGGGGCCTTTTAAAAATAGTTTAGTCCAATCCCTCTGCCATGGGCAGGGACGCCTTGTTCTAGCCCAGGTTTCTCAGAGCTCCATCCAACCTGGCTTTGAACAGGGATGGGGCATCCACCCTCTCTCTGGGCAACCTTTGTCAGTGTGTAACCACCCTCCTTGGAAAAAAATTCTTCCTTTTATCTAATTTAAATCAACCCTCTTTTAGATTGAAACCACTACCCCTTTCCCTGCTAAAATGTTTGTCCTCATCTTCCTTACGAGCCCCATTAAAGTACTGAAGGTCTTCTGCTGGAGCCTGGCTTGGAGATGCAGTGACACATCCATCCTTTTTGAAACGGGGACTGTTCAGGCCAGCCTGATGTGGGGCACTGGGGAAGGGAGCTGTAATATCACTGGTCATGCTGGAGCACATGGGTCAGAAATGTGAGCAGGGCTTGGCTCTTCTGCCTCCTGCCCCAAGCCCACTTGCCCCAGTTGACCTTGGAGGGGGCTCAGAGGAGGAATTGGTTGCAGAGCAGTTGTTTTCCAATGTATGTGTGTGTGTACAAAATTGCTCACTGGCATCAATTCCTGGGATTTCACAGCTGTCCCTTGGGATGCTCAGCACTCACCTGCCCTCCTCCAAGCACCTCTGTGTGAGCAGTGAGCATGGTGCAGCTCTGGGTGGATCCCTCCTCAACCTTTTGGAAGAGTGAGGCTTTGCATAGAGCAGCCAGGAGGCAGCAAAATTAAATTACCTGATCAGAGAGGATTTTCTTCTTGTTTTGGGGGGGGGGGGGGGGGGGGGGGCATTTGCTCAGACCTGAGATGAGCTGGGAAACCTCCCTGAGCCTCAGTACTTCCAGGAGCTGCTCCAGATCCCCGTGTCAGTCACCAGGGCAAGTGCCAGCCGTGTGCCAAGGGTTGTGGGAATTCTGCTGGTGGTGCAAAGATGCCCCAAACCAGCCCTGACACCACAGTGATGGGTGGAGGAGCTCAGTACAGCAGGCAGCTGGGAGTGTGATGCATAACGGTGGCTCCCAGCAAGGAGCTGGGAAGAAGAGGAGGAGGAGGAGGAGGAAGGAGAGGTGGGAGGGATGGCCAAAAGAGGGAAACCACCTGGATTTTTCGCCCTCTGTGCCCTGGGACGGCGCCAGGCTCTCCAGCCGGAACGCTCGCCGAGGGAGCGGGAGTCGCTTCTTATGTGTTTTAAATTAAAACGCAACGCCCAGAGAATATCCTGGCTGGGAGGGATGAACATTCCATCAGCACCCGGAGCTGCCAGCAGCTCGGCAGCGAGCACAGCCCGTGATGCCTCTGCGGCTATTCCTGGCGGCTCCCGGCCGTGCGGGCACCGCGGGCACAGGGACGGGGCACCGGGGGCTGCCGAAAAGTCACCGGCATCTGTGACACCGCGGGGCAGAGCCCTTTCCTCTTCCCCTTTCCTCTTCCCTTTCCTCTTCCCCTTTCCTCCTCCTCTTTCCTCTTCCCCTTTCCTCTTCCCCTTTCCTTTTCCCCTTTCCTCCTCTCCTTTCCTCTTCCCCTTTCCTCTTCCCCTTTCCTCTTCCCTTTCCTCTTCCCCTTTCCTCCTCTCCTTTCCTCCTCTCCTTTCCTCCTCCTCTTTCCTCTTCCCCTTTCCTCCTCTCCTTTCCTCCTCCTCTTTCCTATTCCCCTTTCCTCCTCTCCTTTCCTCCTCTCATTTCCTCCTCCCCTTTCCTCTTCCCCTTTCTTCCTCTCCTTTCTTCTTCCCCTTTCCTCCGAAATGCTGCGTGTTTTAAACACGGTGGAGAGCAAATTCAGAGAGGAAGGCTTCAGGTTCCACCCCGAAGGTTCAAACCCTTCCCAACTTCAAAAATGAGCTGTTTTCCCCCCCAAATGGCTGCAGTTGGTGCCCGTGCTGCCAGCCGTGGGTGCTGGAGCCCAGCCCTGCCAGGCACGTGTGTGGCAGTCAGCCTGCTCTCCCCTCTGCCTTTTGAAATACGACTTTCTCCGCACTCAGCAAAGCCAGACCCACACCAGCTTGCCAAATGTTCCTGCCTTTTTTTTTTTTTTTTTTTTTCTTCCCTTCTTCCCCTTTTTCCCTCTGTGTGTGTGTGTGTGTGTGTATGTGATGAAATGACACAGCAAGAAACAAACTGTGTCTGCTGGATCCCAGCTTTCAGGCATGTTCTATCAAAAGCTCCCTGCCCACTCCCTCCTCCCTGCCCGTGCGGGGAAGTCTCACTCCAAGGCGGTCTGCTGGGAGCACTGGAGGAGCTCAGAGGGGCTGCTGGAGCTGCCACTGCTCCAGCACGGGTGCCCTGGCACTGCCCAGCAGCTCCAGGCCCAAGGGTGGCACGGGGAGGGTCTCAGTGCTGCCTTGCTCCTTTTTGCTAAGCCCAGGATTTGTAATCCCATGAGCAGGTTTGGTGCTGGGAATGGCACTGGGGAGGTGTTGGAGAGCTGGTTCCAAACTGGTGGATGTGCTCCTGTGCTCCAGGGCTGGGCTTTGGGGCTCTTGGGGGTCTGTGAGTGGGGTTGTGCAGGGCTCTGTTGGCCCAGAGCAGCACAGCTGAAGCTGGGGATGTTCCTTCATCTAGGAACATCACACACCAATGAAAATCATGTCGTGGGGACCCAAGCTGCCTCTCTGGGCTTGCAGCATGCCCAAAACAAAGCAAAGATCCAGGTCCCATGAGAAACAGCCCCACAGCTGGTCCTGTGGAAGCCAAGCCCTGCTGCAGCATTCAGGCTCTGGGTCCAGCTGGAGAGGCAGCAGTGCTGGCACAT
Source organism: Sylvia atricapilla (assembly GCF_009819655.1). Classification (NCBI taxonomy): domain Eukaryota; kingdom Metazoa; phylum Chordata; class Aves; order Passeriformes; family Sylviidae; genus Sylvia; species Sylvia atricapilla. Next base: position 9,538,395 of record NC_089148.1, read on the forward strand.
CAGTCTGCACTGGAAAGAACTGGGAAGCTTTGCAAATGCTCCATCAGGAAAAGTTCATCCTGCCTGCAGAGGGGTTTGGGGGGTGCTGGGGAAGGCACAGGAGGGGCCTGGGCTTGGGGAAAGGTAAAAGTTTGGGAACAGAAGTGGAGGGATCACTGTGAGGGATGACGTGGGGAGAGGCAGAGCAGGAGGCACACACCGGGACTGGGTTTGTGGTTTGTGCACTGATGCTGGGGCATCTGGCTGCAATTTCTTGGTGGATTGGAGAAGAACAGCACCAAAGTTGGTCTTGGTGCCTATTTCAAGTATTTTGAAAATGCTTGATTTTTAGTAATGCTTCTAGCAACGCATCTTTTTTTGCATTCCATTCAGGAAAGAGAAAAACGAAATGCATCATGTCCTTTTCCTGTTTCCCCCCCTCCCTCCCTGCATACATTCAGACAGAAGATTATGCTGAGCTTTGTGTGCCCCTCTGGCATTACTCCTGCCTGTCCCTGGCACCCCAGAGCTTCCCAGGGCCAGTGAAGGACAGTGTTGGAGGAAGGGAACGGGGCAGGAGGTTCCCACCCTGCCTGGAGACCCTGACACTCGGCCATGGCAGGATGTGTCCCACCCCGGGCCAGTCCTGACCTTGCAGAGGAAATGCACCCATTTCCTCATTAACCTGATTTGGGAAAGCAAAGCATTTCCATTCAGATCTTGTCCAGTGCCAGGGTCGCTGATGGATCCCAGGCAGGGAGTGAAGCATGGCCCTGCACGCAGGAGATTCAATTACTGCTATTAAAGGGAACAAGGAGATCTGTTACCGAGCTGGGGAGAGCAGCAGCGGGTGTCAGGGTCTGAAGGGAACTGCTTAGGCCAGAGAATCTGCTGGGAGGTATTTTTATAATTAATTTATAAATTTATAAATTAATAACCCCCCCTTTTGCTGGGCTGTGAGGCTGTGACTGCTGGCCTGTGTGTGTGATTCTGCAGCTGCAGTTTGCAGGGAGGAGCAGGCCAGGGGGTTTGTCAGAGGGGAGATGGGGGAACACCATCAGCCATGGCAGGGGCACCACGGCTGTCACCACCAGGCAAAGACCATTGGAAGGGGCCAAGCCAAGGATTTGGAGCTCAAATGATGGAAGCTGTGGCGGTTCTGCACCCGCTGTCCTGCTCTGCAAGCAGCCGAGCAGTGCTGGGGAAGGCAGGCACAGCTCCCTTTGAGAGATCCTTGAGATCCATGGCTTTCCCCACCATCCCCAAACCTCTGTGGGAATGAAATCCACATCCTGCTGCTCCTCGAAAGCTTTGGGTGCCCACAGGTGCCCGGTTCCCCTCCCCAAGCTGGTGAGCAGTGAGTGGCCCTCAAGGCTCCCTGCACAGACTGAATCTGCTCTCTGTTTATTTTTAGCCAGGGGAGACTGAGTTTGGGGGGGTTTATTGAGGTTTTCCCCCTCCCTTCCCCTATAGCAAAGAAATCCTGAAGGTTCCCCTGCGCCGCAGCCCGAGGGAGGGGACGTGTGGGCTGTGAGCTTGTGCTGTGCATTCAACTTGAGGATAAATTTAGATTTCTTTAGATTCCTGGCCCCCTGGGTGAGACCTGCTTTTGCAGCTTCCTGCGCCTTTTCCTGCCCTTTGGGGGGAAAAAGCAAACCCCCCAAAAAGCCAAAACCTGAAAGCCAAACAAACACCACAAGAGCTGCCTGAAGAATAACCTTGTGCTTGGGGGTTGAGAAGCAGGAGCTGGTGGAGGCTCTTTCCCTCAGGAGGGTCCTGCTCCCATGCCTCAGGGGTGTCATTTGTAGGCTCAGAGGCTTCCCTGGCAGCCAGATGGGTCGTGTCAAGATGTGAGAGTGGTGATTCTTAGTCTGGTGACCACAGAATAGTTTGGGGGGTGGTGGGGTGCATCATGAGAAGGAGGCCTCTCAAAGGGAAGGGAAGAAGCAGCAAAGATTTGGCACCAAGCAGCTCCTCCATTTCCCAAAGGAATATAAAAAGCCTGTCCCAAAAGAGCTTGGGTGAGTGATGGGACCTGCTCAGCTGTGCGGGGAGCAAGGCAGGAACCTGGAATTTGTTCATTAAAGGAGTTGGTGTAATTTAGGGATTAAAATTCCTGTGTCTACCCTGAATTCTGCAAACAACCTCCTTGTACCTTCAACAAAGGCGAAAAAAAAAACCTGTGGGAGGGCACAGTTGGACCAAGATGATGAACTACTGCCTACAAAGGGATATCAAGAACAAATGATGCCCCACAGGAATGGGAAAAGAGGCTGCTGAGTGAAGACAGCGACATCTTGGTGCCAAACAAGTTGGGAAGACTATGAGTGCCATGGCAAAGTTGTGTTGACACAGACCTCCTGGAGGAGCAGTGAATGGTTCCCCACCTCTGCAGACGGAAGCAAGGCCCAGTGAAAAGACATCTGGAGGGATTTTGGCACAGGTGGACCATTCAGCCACTGCTTTTGGGCCAACCCAAAGCGACAAAAGGCGTGACACTGGGAATGAGGGCATGGCCAACGTGGATGCCCAATGCTGAGACCACCAGCCCGGGTGCTTGGGATGGCTTCCCCCCCGAGCTCGGAGGGAGCTGGCACATGAAATGGCAGGTCTGGTAACAAGTATTTTTAACAGCTCCATCGAGTTGGGGGAGGCACCATCTGACTGGAGAATAGCGAATGCGATGCCTATATTTAAAAGCGGGGGGAGGAGGGGAGGAAAAGTAAGGCAGGCAGGAATAGGACTGCGAGGCTGACCTCGATCTCATGCCATTTCGGAACAGGTTTGGGAGGCAAGAGAGGAAAATGAGTCACGGGTTTGTCAAAGGTAGGTCACGCCGGGCTAACCTGGCATCGCAGGCCTGGAGACGCCGTGGAGCTGCTCCTTGGAGTAAAGGGTTTGCTGTGGGAAAGTGGTAATGGAGAGGGGAAGAGGGGAGGGGGGTGAGGAGTTCTGTGAGGCTGGCGGGGAAGTGAGCAGTGCTGGGATGGTGTTGAGGGGACATGGGAGATGTCACCAGCTCGTGGAGTCCTTGAGGATGCGTCATGGGCTTTCCTGCCTCCAGCATCCACTGGCTTTCCCAGAGCTGGAGGGACACAGGCTGCCAGCCTGGGCTGGGAGGCATTTGAGGGCTGAAGGAGGAGATGTGGGATGCAGTGAGAAAGGGAAAGCCAAGGGCTTGCTGAGGAGCAGCAAAGATCTCTCCTTGGAGCTCAGGTCTTTGTTAGATGGGAAGCAGCAGCCTGGAGGAGGAGAGTGAATGGGTGACATCAGGGTGACCACAAGCTGGCTGCAGGGCAGGAGGGGGGGTCATGAACCAGGAGAGAGGATGGCGGGAAGCAGGTGGGGTGGTAAAGTCTCTGTGGCATCATGCAGGGATGGAGTGTGACCCATCAAACTGCTCACTCGGGTCTCCTGTGTCCAGGAAGGATGAGCTGAGCCTGGACTGGAGCAGGGAAAGGATAAAACAGTTTTATCCTGACTGGATAAAACAGGGCAGGAGAGCCAGTTGGGCAAGAAAGAACTGGAAGAACCTTGCTTTGGCCAGCAAAGCGGAGGCTGGAGATGGCTGTGATTGCTGTCTAGAAATAGATCAGGCTGGAAACAGGAAGGGAAAGAGCTATTTCAGCCAAAGGCCAGTGCTGGCAAAAGAACGGAGTGGTACAGAAAATGACCACAAATAAATTTAGGCTGGAAATTACAGCAGCCATTGGGGCATCTGCTTGAGGAGGTTTCCAGTGGGGATAGTGAGTTTTTGGCAGTCTGAGTGGCTGAGCAAGTACCACATGATGGTCTGGAGCCACTGCATCCAGACTGGGTTTGTAGGGAGCATTGGGATGTCCCCTGAGAAATTTCATGTTGGGGCTGGGGGATGCCAGCAAACTGGCACCAGCCAGGAGGATCCGTGTGGCTGCTGGTGGCAGTGCTGTGCCTGGGGCTGCTGGTGGCAGCCTGGGTGGTTGGATCCATCCCTGAGCTCAATGTGACCAGTGCTGTGTCCTTGAGTATGTGGGTCCACAGCCACAGCTCCCCATCTCCTCCTCTGCCCCAGCAGTGCCCCTCCTGCAGCTGCTGGGTCCAAGTGGTGCTGTGACCTCCCCAATCCCTTTAAAAATCTCTCCAACCCCCTCTGTCTCCACCTCCAGGGGAGCCAGGCACTCAAATGCACAGAGGCTGGGATCACAGTCAGCCCATGCCACTGGAGTCCTGCCAAGCCCCTGCCTCAGCTTTCCCTGCTCTAAGGTCCCCGGTGTCACCAACTTTGCTGCGCTCGATAAATGGAGGGAAGAGGTGGTCTGGGCACTGATAACCCTGGGGAAACTGCCCATTTCCCTCTCTCTCCCTCCCACTGAGATGGCTAGAGAAGGGGTGGTGATGGCCCGAGTTCTGGGGGAAGATGTTTTGTTCTGTAGGAAAGGAGCACGCCTGTTTTGCATTCCCTGTGACAAGGACCTCGGGGAAAGCCTGTGTGTTTTGGGCAGGAGCCAGTTTCAAAGGCAAGCAGTCCTGACATGAGTGGCAGGTACCCGTGGCATCTTGGCAGGGAGCTGAAGCCCAGCCAAGCTTGGGCTGAGGGTTGCACGATGCCTTGAAGACTGATGCCATGGGAGATGGTGGTGCCAGAGCGGAGCACAGTGGCCTGGGTGTCTCTGCAGGGCTGTGCTGAACATTGCCTGCCTGGGATTCCCATGCATCGTTCCTCCCTCCCTGTACTTGCTTCTCCTGTGGCCCTAAAGAAAGGGGCTGGCTGTGAACTGGGGCTCTTGAAAGAGCAGGATCTTGGGAGGATGTATGTGGTTTCCCTAGTGCCAAAGGAGGAGAGCAGTGAGTCCTCCCAGATGCTTTTGGAGCCCTTTGCCACTGCTGTGTGCCAGGTGCTCCTTGTCACTGAGATGGCTGCCCACCAAATCCCCTGTCCCAGTGCTGTCATCAGTGCCTGTGCTGGTGTCACCCTTCCTGCCCTGGGCTCGGTGTCATGGGGACACCCAGCTGAAGTTCCCACTGGAGGAAGACTCTGGTGACTTTCTTCCCTCCTCGGAATCGCGCTTCTCCCATTGCAGAGCCTTGCCTCAGCTCCTGCACTGGCCGACCAGGAGATGTGGTGCCAATGACTCAGATGAAGATGAGGGCTTAATTAGCACAGGGAGAGGGGGGAAGAGGGAGAGAAAAGAGAAAGAGTCTTTCATTGCGAGAAGATTGATACCACCTCCCCCAGACAGTCACGTTCTGCCGCATCACCCTCAGCCCGGCGTCATGTGCACTGTGCCTGACACCAGAGGACAAATGGGGCCTGGGAGGTGGCTGGGAGGGACAGAGGGGCACTGCTTTATTAAAACCTCTGGTGAATTAATGTCTGGAGGTATTGAGCAGAGCTCATCAGGAGCCTCTGCAGCTGTCGGGCTGCACCCTGTGCTCAGAGCTCCTGTCTGCTCTCAGCTCCTTGGCTTTGGGGGCTGTGGTGGGAGGGTGTCTGCAAGGTGTCAGCGATGATGCCAGCAGCAAAATGCCTGTTTGGAGGTCCCCCACCATGCATGAAGGGACAAACATTGGCTGCCTCTTCTTTAGAAGACCTTCCCTGGTCTTAAGACACCCTACAAATCTGTGCTCAGTGGGCCCTGCTGCCGTGGGGCTGCTTTACCCCATGCTGGTGGAAGTGCCTGGGAGCCCTGAATCAAACTGCTGGGGAAAACATGCTCAGGGTGACCCCTCACCCTCAGCACCCCGGTTTGGGGTTGCAGGACCCTGCATCTCTAGCTCTACCCATCTCTTACAGTCTCTGCAGGGGTGGTTGGAGGGAGAGGAGGAGAGTGGTCCTGCCTGATGAGGACTGGAGCCTGGAGAGTATGGCTGGTGCAGGGTGCTGAGGGATGCCAGAGCTCTTCTGGTGGGGAAGGGTGCCCACCAAGGCTTGGCAGGCATGGCCGTGTCACCCTGAGGAGCCTGGTGTGGTCAGCCTGGAGCACTGGAGTTAACACACCCTCCCCCTTCCCTGTCACTGGTGGTGAAGGTGATGTCACACTTGTTTTTTTCTTTCCCCTCCAGACCAATGATGCCTTAGGAGCCACCTGGAACTGGCTGTACTTCATCCCCCTCATCATCATTGGATCCTTCTTTGTCCTCAACCTTGTCCTGGGAGTGCTGTCAGGGTAAGCAGTGTGGTCATTCTCTCAGAGCTGTGCCTGTCACACATTCCTGGGACCTGAGGCTGGTCCCTGTGTCCCTCCATCCCCTCCATCTCTGCCTGCCCCACAGCAAGGGACTGCTCTCTGGCTATGCTTGCTTCTTTCTCTCCCTGGGGAGCTGGGAAAGGGACAGCAGTGAGTGATATTTATCATTACTGTTTCTTCACCTCGATGAAGATCCTGTGCTTCTGGTCCCCTGAGAGAAATGGTCACTGGGATCGTCTGGCTGCTTGGGACCTGCAAGAGGGGAGAGACAGGGGGTGGGGAGGGGGTCTATGAAAACGTGTTTGTGGCGGGGTGTGCATGGGTTGGGATGGGTTTGGGGAGTGATACAGAACACCTCTGTGCTGTGAGCAGGAGGATGTGCCCTGCACTGGTGGGGTGCAGACTGGTGAGGATAGGGGTGCACGTGCATAAGCCCAGAAGATAAGCAGGGACAAAGCAACTGTCCCTGTCCTGCACTTCCCAAGGGGAAGGCAGTTTTAATCCAAGACATCGAGGTGGGTTTGGAGACAAAAACTCTTCTTGTCTCCATGACAATGAACTGTGGTTGCATCAGCACATCCTCAGCTGCTGCCAGGGGCTGGTGAACATTGTGCCCTCTCCTGCACTGGGGGAAGACGTGGGCTCTTCTGTTCTGACTGAAGCAGGTCAATTTTTTAGCTAATTATGCATCACGGCAAAATGCAAAAGTCATTGTAGCAGCGGTTTGGCCAGATGGAAAGCCCTTAGATGCAAGGGTCAATGTGGAGAATGGCCTTGGTGGTCTCTGTCCCTTTCCTGAGTGTCCTTGGAAGTTCAAGTGTGACGGTGGGGGTGATTTCAGGAGTTTCTAGAGTGGGGGGTGGGGGTCTGTTATTTGGCTGAATTTTCCCAGCTCACGTTCCGGGGTGTGACTGGGCCCAGGGGCTCTGGGGACTGCGGGAAGGGCCTCACGTTGCCTTGCAGAGAGGGAATTCAGAGAGGGATGAAGATATCAAAGCAGCGTTGGGTAGAATTTTTACTTCTTATGCCACATCCAGCTTGGGCATTTGGGCAGAGACCAGCTGGGTCTCAGGGGCAAGCAGGAGCTTTCCTACAGAAGCCTGGAGAAGGAAAGTTAGGAAGCTGGGAAAGCCCCTCATTACAGCACTGAATCGTGTCAGTGTAGTGCCTTGCGTGGACACTGAGGCTTTTGGTGCTGGGGTGATGCTGAAAGCAGCTGGGGAACACAAGCCAGACACTGGCCAGGGGACCACAGCAGGGCTGATGGAATGCCTGGCCATGCCCTGGCCCAGCTTGGTGCTTCCCTGCACCAGGACTGCCCCAGGCAGCTGTTCCTGTGTCTGCTGAATTGGATGCAGTTGTCTAAAGACTCTTCCCAGGCACCGGCTGGCATTTCCACTGTTTGTTTACTGCTAATAGGGTTTGTACTGGGGAAGGATGCAAGTGGGTGGGTGGCCTAATTGGCAATGGAGATGCTCTTGTGGCGTGGCAGACATCCAGGGTAAAGCAGGACTGCTCAGCTCCCCGCAGGGCTGAGCGAGGTGAGCCCAGGTGGCCAGCTGGGCTCTGCCACTCCATGGCAAGGCCACTGCGTGTCCCCCTGCCTGGACACAGCCACACCCTCTGTGGATGCAGAACCTTGGCTAGGTGAATCATCCAAAGCTGCTGCTGGAGCTGTGGAGGAGTAGGACCTGAGGCAGGAGAAGGTACTTGTGCACACAAATAATGTGTGTCCTTGAGTGCAGCAGGAAGGGCCTCATTCCTTGCTCTGTTTGCTGAGCTCTTCTTGTTTTTAGTGCTCACTGCAATCCTCTGCTGCTGGAAGAGAGCACTTGGCTCTGCTGGGGGATGGGAGGTGTGACCTTTCCATTGCCCAGCACCCAGCTGGATGAACAGGCAGGGCCTGGCCAAATACCCCCACTTGTCCCGTGGCTGTGCTGAACTGAGAAGAGATGGTCACACTGGGAATGAGCTCCATGGAAACACCTCCACCAAAGGAATCCTTTGCTTGGCAGTTACACCACTGCTTTTGGGAAAGCCAGGCCGTGCTCAGCTGAAATCACGGCCACTGGGAGCCTCTTTGCAGAAACCTGGCCCCACGTAGCTCGCAAACCACACCATCTGCACCAGTGGATAACAAGGTCCACTCGGGATTTCCAGCCTTCTCCTCAGGGTTCACACTCAGGAGCTGCTGCTAAACCGCCTCTGCCCTTGCCTCATCTCAGCAGTGGCTCCCTTTGGGGAAGCAGCCCAAACAGACCCAGGCTGGGTCCCGAATGCAAAGAGGCTGCAGGAGGACATTTGTGTGCTTCGCTTGCCATGAGCAGAAGTTTGCCGGAGCCCAGATTTAGCAATCTCCTGGTTGCGATGAGCATCTCTCCCAACAGTCAGTTCCCCAACTGTTAAGCTGAGGCATGACCTCTGTGATGTAAACAGCCTGGATCCATCTGCTCCTTCAGCACAAAGTATGGGGGAGAGGAAACGAAATGGTTTTCATCATAGCGAGGCTCCTCAGTTTTTCTCCCTAAATACGCACAGGCACACACGCACTGGAATTGCAGGCGACTCTATTAGGAGGAGATGGAGCTCCTCCAGGCAGGGGCTTAGAGAGCCAGTTCTGCTGTGGCTTTGGCATTTATGACTGTGTCTATTAACTTTCCCCCTCTATGGATGCAATTATGGATCAATTAATTCTGACTGAAAGCAGGAAAAGATTAAAAAAAAATTGGCCCCATTCCTCTTTGGGAGCAGGTATGGAGCCCAAGGAGATATGACTGCTCGGCTTTTAAAGCTACATGAGCTGCTGAGAAAATCCTGGCAGAAGAGAGTCAGTGGGAGCGAGTGAGGATGGAGCATCATCCACTGAAACACTGTTTTCTGTCTGAGGCCTGAGGAATTGCATGTGCTGGAGATTTTCAAAGATCTGCTCTCCCTTTTTTTTTGTGAAAATGTTGAGTTTTGGGGATTATTTTCTTGGCTGTTTCTCACATAAAACCATTTGAACATGTGTCTGTCTCCGGAGCAGCAGAGACCCGATGAGAGCCATGCTGCCCTGTCCCTGCAGCTGGTGTCATGTGCCAGTGGCAGTAGTGCCACCCCAGGAGTGACCAATGCCACTAGGATGGGTCCTAGTGACTGCAGAGGCCCTGCCTGCTTTGCCCTTCCTGGCAAGAAGATGGTTTGTGACTAGTTTGCCACTGGGAGCAAGAAGATGAAAGAGTGCAGATAAAAAACAAGCTGTGCTTGGAGGTGTAGCACTGAGGACTCATGCAGAGCTTCCTGAGGACTCATCCGGAGCTTCAGTACCAAACAGGCTGCATTTTGACTCTTTCCCACCTCCCTTTCCACAGCCTCTGCAGAAAAAAATTGGTTTGCAATCACCCTCCTTCATTCATTGCAGCATCATCCTTCTGTTGAGAGCTGGGCGACTCTAACCCCATACCCAGTCTTGTGCATCCAGCCCCTTTCCAGAGTGTCAGAGCTGTTATCATCACTGGTATTTCTGGTCTGCAGAAATAGCAGAGTGAGTGCAGAGTGGATGGAGAGGCTGCCTGACCTGGGAAGGCTGGGCCCTCAAGCCAGCCAAGGAGAAGACCTCTGGAAGCTAATGTCAGAGCAAGAAGTTGAGCACGATGGCAAGAAAAATGAAATCTATCTGCCTTGTACCAAACAAGAGAGTAATTTACATCCTCCTAATTGCCTCCACTCATCCTGGTGATGTTAAGTCTTTTCTCCCTTTAAGTCTTTTCTGCCCCCCACCCCCAGCTCTTACACTAAGCCTTTGAAAGAAACGACTAATGTTATAATTAAAGGATCAATTTGGCAAGATTTCTTTGTCTTAAGATCTTTCTTTCAGGTTGGGTTAACGCTGCGTTCCCAGTCTCCGGAGAGTTCTCTTCAGTTCCTTCAGGAGCCTTCTGTACCATCTTCAGAAATCTTTTCACTTCAGTTAATTTGAATTTTTTTCCCTATCCAATTTGGATGCATAACAAATGATGAATAAAATTAAGTTTTATAGCAATTAATAATAAGGGTGTTGAGGGAACAAGTGTACATTTTCAATGGAGAGAGGGTTTTTTCGCCAGCTCCACACAAAAACCTGGGGCCCACGTGGTTGAGCAGGATCTGGTGCTTTGAAGCCAAAAAACACAGGGAAGAGGATTAATGTCTCAGAGATTCATGAGGAGAGAAATGGGAGACACAATGCAGGAAAGCTTTGTGGGGAGACCCTACACTTATGATGAGACCATAAATTCCCAGCAAGATATCAACAAACAAGATTTTTGCTGTGAGAAAGGTCAGGCATCAGACCAGGCTGCCTGGGGAAGCAGTGGAACCACCATCCCTGCAAGGGTTCAAAAAACACGTGGATGTGACTTTTAGGGACATTCTATGGTGGTGAACACAGTGCTGTTGTGTTAATAGTTGGATTTGAGGATCTTCAGCTTTCCCGAGCTGAATGAGTCTGTGGTTCTGTGCCCAAGAAATACGGAGCTGGAAGCACAAAAGCTTCGAAGCATCACGTTGGCTTTTTCCTGGAAGGGCTGTAGGATCTCAAGGCGTGGCTCAGATGAGATGTGAGATGTCTGCACTCGTGTTGTGCTTGGGAGCTCCGTCGTTGAGATCCCTTTAGAAGGGAGGAGTGGGTGTCACGAGGAAGGGGCTGTGACACCCCCAGCATCCCAGGTCCCCCAGCTCCACTGTGGGATGCATGAGAAATGTCTGTGCTTGTCACTTTGTCCTAGGGACGCTTTGTCATCTCCGTGATATTTGAGCACAGGCCAGGCAAAGGAGTCTTGGGGACCTTCATCTCTATTCAGCAGGCAGGTGGGCATCCATATTCAACGAGTGCCTCTCTGCTGTGCTCTGCTGGGCCACCTTTCTGCCAAGGGCTCCAAGCCCCGTGCAAACAAGCTGCCTGACAAGAGGCGTGCATGGCTGCTGTGCCAGATCCTCTGCTGTTACAGGGAATAATGACTCCTCTTACAGCCAGCTGGGTGAGAAGAAGGGGGAAGAAAAAAAAAAATCCACAACAAAAAGATGACTCGTTGACTTTCCCCTTTGATTTCTCCTGGCAAATTATTTGCCAGCATGGCTCCGCTGCTTCAAAATTGCTCCTATTCCTGCCTCCTTGCAAATCTGCTCCATGGACTGCCCGTGGTCTGCGGGCTGTGGGTGAAAAGGCTCCGTTTTGATCCTCTCAACAAAGCACTCAGCAGACAGTGCTTGCTTACAGATTGTTTTCAGAGTTGTTTGTTCCAGATTATGGTAATTTCTGTCCTCCTGGTTGATGGCAGCAATCGTGTGGCCTTGGCTGCAGCAATTTGAGCCAGTGGATGGCTTTGGAGATGCCCATCTCCTCCAGAAGCAGCTCCACCCTGGCCAAGGGGGTGCTGGGCACTGCTGTTGGGTGAAGAAGGTATCAATTGGAGTACTGGAAGCTAACAGGGAAGTTAATGTGATGAAAGGTTGAAAATTGATGTGTTTTTTTTTTTTTTTTCCCCCCCGTACTACATCTCACCTGCAGTACTGACCACACACCTTTCATCGGCGGATTGCAGACACATGCAAAAGGAGACTATAAAGATGTTCTCTGCTTACAGAGGGGATAAAAACTGGAGCATAGGAGGGAAAGGGAGGAGTGACATTTTCCCAGCACTGCATGAGCCAGTGGGAGTGATTGTGAACAAAGCCCGGGGCTCTTAAAGCATTGAAGCTGCGCTGCTCATGCCAGCCCTGCCTGATAAAGAGTGAAACACAATCTCGAGCTCCCATCTCTGCTCCTTGCTGCTGGAGCTGCCAGACCCTCTGCCACCCTTCTGCAGCTTCTTTGCAGCGTGGGCTGAGCATGCTATTGCTGCCTTTGGTGCAGCATTGCAGAGTTCTCTGGGCAGCGGGACAGCGATTCAAACCTCGGTGGTGTTATCCTTGTGAATAATGAAGAATTGGAGAGTCTACAGCTAGAATGTTTGTGGCTCTCTTCTCTGCCCTTGTTGATGCTGCCCAGCACCACATTGGCATTCTTTGCTGCGGCAGCACGCTGCTCACTCATACTGAACTTGCCCCCGGGACCTGCAGGTCCCTTTCCACAGAGCTGCCCTCCAGCTGGGTAGATCCCAGCCTGTGCTGTCCTGCTGGATTTTATTCTCCCATGTCCAAGACCATACATTAGAATCCGAGAATGGCCTGGGTTGGAAAGGACCTTGTAAAGATCATCTCATTCCAACCCTCCTGACACAGACAGGGGCACTTTCCCCTAGACCAGTTTGTTCCAAGCCCCATCAGCCTTGAAGGCTTCCAGGGATGGGGCAGCCACAGCTTCTCTTCATAAGGGTCTCGTTAGCCCACTCTTCCAGCCTGTCCACGTCTTCCTGCAGGATTGTTCTCCCTTCTGAAGTGTCCACTTCCCCACTCAGTTTGGTACCAGCACACCTGGCCTTGGAGAAATCCAGGTGGACAACCACAAGTTTTCTGCAAGACAGAAGGTACCCGTCAGCATCTGCCCCTTCTTAACTGGGGCAGTGATGTAATGGGTAATCTCAGGGCTGGTATCTCCCAGCTCCTTCCCGTTTTACCATTCCCTGTCACCAACAGCTTGTCAGCTTTTCCTTCCCCAGCTCGTGTGACTGCCAGCTCTCTATAAATGTGCTCTCTTTAGCAGCGTCAGCTGTGCACTCCCACTGCAGGTTTGTCACACCGTGGTGACACAGAGCTCCTGCCGGAGTGCACGGGCATGATCAAAGCTGCTGGACAGGGAATACAAAAAATGAGGTGTTTCTGTGTGCCTTTCTTTCTGTATCCTTTCTCTTCACCACTCAGTGCTTCAGTGAAAGCTTTCTTGAGACAACACAGCTTTCTTAAGTGTCTTGGTTTGGAAAGACAGGTGTCTGCCAGGGAAAGCTGGAGCTTCCCTTGGGATGGGGAATGTAAACCCCCTCCCTCCAAGTTATTATAAATTTGCAATTAAGGGGCTTTCAGGCAAAGATTTGGGAATAGGAATAACAGGTTTTTTTACTATGAATATTAAAAATACAAATGTAGTAGTAAAAAAGCAAACAAAAAAAAAACCAACAAGCAAACAAAAAAAATTCCTAGAAACAGTGACAGAATCAGAATACAACCTGACACCCTGTTGGTCAGGGTGTTGGGAGCAGTCCAAAATGAGTCCTTCCTGGAGTGACAGATGTGGTTCGGTTGGAGTAGAGATGATCCTGTAGCAGGGTCCAGTGTGGGTCCAGTGTGGGTCCAGTGTGGGTCCAGTGTGGGTCCAGTGTGGGTCCAGTGTGGGTCCAGCCTTCCTCTGGGAATCCATTGCAAACAGGCTGCCCTGGTGTTCTGAATGGCAGGTTTTATCCAGGTAGGAATGCTTGGCTCCTCCCCCTGGGCAGAGCATCTCCCAGTGGGATGATGTAATTGTATCAGCCCTGCAGTGAGCCTCGATGGCCCATTAACAGCAGATACCCCTGAGGGAGGATGGGTTGTGGAAGAGATAAAGAACACTGCCCCAGCTGGTCTGAACAGCTGCCCATGAGCAGAAGGCACCTGCCCCCTTCCCCTGGAGTCATGAGGAATGGGTTATACAAGAGATAAAGAAAACACCTCCCCAAATGGTTTCAACAGATGGCAAACAGAACACACACTTTTAGTTAAATATTGCAACCCAAGACATTAAGGAATCATAGAATGGTTTGGGTTGGAAGGGACCTTTAAAAGCCACCTGGTCTGACCCCCTGCAATAAGCAGGTACATCTTCAACTAGACCACAGGTTGTTCAGAGCTCTGTCCAGCCTGGCCTTGAATCTTCTCTGACTCTGTTCAAGTGAAGTTAAAGTTTAAGTTCAAGTGAACTTAAATCAAGCAATCACCTTCACGGGAAAAGCTTGTGGTCTCTTTCAAAGCTGGCCTCTGAAGGGACCTTCCCCCTGCAGAGGTTTTTCTACCTTTTGGACACCCTGCTCCTGCCTGTGCCATGGGTTCAGTGCAGTAATCCCAGTCTGCACTGCCAGCTCTGCCTGTCACCGTGTGTTTAGGTTGAGGCTCCAGGTTACAGACTGCACAGTCAGTCCAACACTCTCACTTCAGTTCCTTTACACCTCTTGGGTAAATACCATCTGATCCCCCTGGTTTGCAACTGTCTCAGCTGCATTTACCACACCGTCTGTTGTCAGTTCTGTCCCATAACCTTCTCTGACATCCTCCTGGAGCCTCAGAGGCAATTTTTCCTCAGATTGTGGTGCTCAAACCTGAAGGGGAGCCATGAGTCGAGACCTGAGGAGAGCAGTAGTGTTAAATGATGTCTTACAGATGGTCTCTCTTGTTATGCATTATATTTAGTTTTTTCATAGCAGAGTGGTGCTGCTGGCTTATCCTCAGTGTGTAATCCAGTATTTCTCTCCTTTCCATCTTATCCCTTCCTCTGCCTGAAGTTGTTTTAAGGCTGATTTGATAATTGTTTGCTGGAAGCATCTTTAATAGAAGCAAGAGATGATAAATTGATGGGTCTGAAGATAGATGGTTTGTTGATTCAAAGCATGGAGGCCACAACATTGATGTGACCAGCACTATTTACCTGCTTGAACTCAAAGATAGTCTAGAAAGTAGAAAAATGGATTGGAGTAGCTATGATACTCTTTTCTCTTAACTTGTTTTTGGTTCTTTGTTTTCTTGTAGTTGGTTGTTGGGGTTTTTTTCCTGTTTTCTCGGGTTTTGGGGTTTTTTTGGTTTTTTTTTTTTTTTTTGAAGGGACCCATTTTCAAGATGGATGCTTCCACAGGTGGTTCTCCCGTTAAAACCAGACCTGGGCTTTCCAGTCCTTAGAGCACTTAGAGCAGATAATGTTGGACTAAAACCATTTTCTGGTGTGATAGTCACTGTGGGGAGGAACGTGGCTGAGCCTGGTGGTGTCACCAAGGGTCTCCTACCAGCAGCAGAGGTGCTCTCAGGCCACATGAGGGAAATGCCAAGGCTGTGGAGGAGAATTTGCAGGCAGAGGAAGAGTGAAGCATCTGTGTTCCCATTGCCCCAGTGGGCTGAGAACAGGGTGTGTGTGGGAATGGTGCCCATGGGAGCAGGAGGGCAGATGGCTCACTGATCCCCAAAACCCACCAGGGCCTTCAGCATTGCTGCTAGAGCTCTCTGAGTGTCTTTGGCTCCACGAGGCAGGGCAAAGAGGGGCTGCAAGGACCCAAGGTTGGCATCAGGGATCTTGGCTGTGAGGGGTGGATGTTTTTGAGCTGGAGCCATTGGTATTTGGGGCCAGAAGACTCGGGTGGACAAGCAGAGGTGTTGCTGGTGTCGACTGTGCAATCTGCTGGGACCCCATGGTGCAGCACCACGCTGGGCTTTTTGCAGGGCAGAACTGGGCCGTCGCTGGTGGTGTAACCCCAAGAGAGCAGGAGCAGAGCCCTTCAGTGGGAGGCAGGCACCCACTCCCTGGGCAATGCCAGGCTGCCCTGCCTGTGACTTGGAGCCTTCCCAAGCAGCTGTCAGTCACCATGGCTGGCCCTGTTCTCACTCACACACAGTATTATCTCTGCCTGCTGCTGCAAATTGGCTCTGAGCAATCCTTGATCTGTCAGCAGCGCCTACCCACTCTCAGATGTCACCAGCCCCCGCTGCTGCCCTGCTCGGCAACGTGTCTCTCTGAAATGTAATAATTCATTAACTTGAGATTAACTTTTTTTGTCCACCACCCCCCCCCCCCGCCCCCCTTATGCCACCCCTTCCTCCTTTTAATGGACAAAGGCAATTAAGCTCCATTAGGGATCAAGTGAGTGGGAAGTGACTCCCTTGGAGACGCTGCCGCAGCCGCACAGACCTTGTCCCTGAGTGCGTGTGGCACCA
The DNA here is from genome assembly GCF_009819655.1 of Sylvia atricapilla. NCBI lineage: Eukaryota > Metazoa > Chordata > Aves > Passeriformes > Sylviidae > Sylvia > Sylvia atricapilla. The sequence goes on from NC_089148.1 coordinate 9,554,384, forward strand.
GCCTGCTGTAAATTAGTGCTCCATGAGCAAAAGGGCTGGCTGGGGAGAAAGTGGTGCTTGGTGAGCATCTTTTCCAATGCCCCCACTCCCTTCTGCAGGAAAAGATGGCTTGAGGCTCAGCTGGTCCTCCTGGGTGGCTTCCACATGTGTAGGCACATGATGATGGTTTTCTCTTGGCTTGCAGCAAAAGGAGCTGGACAGAGGGATGGGCAAGCAGGAAGTGGCAGAGAGTGGCCAGGTTCCCAGCTGATACAAATCAGGAGGAGCTTCCCAAGTTCTCTGACAGTTGCACACAAGCTGAGAGGGTTGGGGTTGTTCAGCCTGGAGAGGAGAAGGCTTTGGGGAGACCTTAGACCCCCTTCCAGTCCCTAAAGAGGCTTCAAGAGAGCTGGAGAGGGACTTTGGACAAGGTCATGTAGTAACAAGACAAGGGGGAATGGCTGCCCACTGACAGAGAGCAGGGTTGGATCAGATATTAGGGAGAAATTCTTCCCTGTGAGGGTGGCAGGACCCTGGCACAGGTTGCCCAGAGAAGCTGTGGCTTCCCTATCCTTGGAAGTGTTCAAGCCCAGATTGGATGGGACTCTCAGCAACCTGGGGTAGTGGAGGGTGTCCCTGCCCATGGCAAGGAACGAGATGGTCTTTAAGGTCCCTTCCAACCCAAATTGTTCTAGGATTTGATATCTATGGGGTCTGGGAAAAGTGCTGCCAAGGCTGCCACAGAGTTACGGCCCGTGGTGCAGAGCTGGGAGGACCAGAGGACAACCCCAGAGGAGGACAGGCAATTTCCCCTCCAACTCTGACTCCAAACAGCATCTTCTCATTCCTTGGTATCCCAGATTTGCAAACAAAGGGTGGCGAGGGCTGACAGGACAGCCAGAATTCTCCTGCCTTTCCTGCAGCGTAGAGCAAGGAGGTGTTTTGGCATGGCATGCCCAAAACTGAGTGCATTTCACTGTTGGCTGGGGAGGTTCTTCCTTCTTCCCCATCTCCTCCCACCCTCCTTCCCTTCACATAGGCTGCTTTTCTCTTCCTTGCCTTTTGTTCCCTCCCCACTGCTTCCCTGCCCCAGGAAGAAAGTCTCATTTCAGTCTAAAAGCCAGTGCTGGAGGGGGAGTCATTTGACACTTAATGCCAGAGCGGCAGGAAACTTCACCTTCCTGGGGTGGAATTAAAAGCGCTTGAATTGTCTGGGGATCTTAAACAAGAGATGTAGGGAACATTCCGGGCTTTCCACACAAACACACTCACACACATATGCAGAAGCCCACACAGCATCAGGGTGTAATAGCTCAGCTGGGGTAACGCACTTGAACACTCTCTGCAGCAGACAGACCAGCTCTTTCCGTTCTTTGGAATAGTTGTTTTTTGTTTTGTTTTGTTTTCTGAGGCCTGAGATTGCTGCTGGTCTCTGGGGAGAGAGATGTTCCTCTCTCAGAGAGAACAGTGCCATTTGCTGTTTACAATCACTCTTCCCTTGGAGCATCCTGGGACTGGGAAGGGGCTGAGAGCATGGGCTGGAGTTCTGCAGATGCTGGGACTTGGGGATGGGGCAGGGAGTCTCTGTGCTGGTCATCACACCTGGACAGTTCCTGTGAGACCCTGAGATCCAGAGGAGAACAGGCACGTCTCAAGTTCTGGGAAAATAGTCCAAGGGGAGGCTGGAAAGGAAAAGGATTCAGAGGAGGAGGTGAAGGCAATGGACAGGACCTTCCCTCCTCCATCCCCTCACTGCCTCCTCACAGGGCCCAGTCTTTATTCCCTGAAGGCACACACACAAGCTGAGCTGGCTCTGGGGTTGGGTGGCATCCTTCCTGAGTGGCAGCAGCTCCCAGCTGGAGCATGCAGGACTGAGCAATCACGCAGGGTGTTTGCTCACATCCATCCATCCTTGCTTTTCTCCTCCCTGATCATTCCCCCATCCTCTGGCCATGCTTTGGCTAGTGATGGTGGTACACATCCCCAGCAATCCCCACCTCTGTCCCTGCTTTCTGTGCCGTGGTTCCCCTGCCCCCTGGGCATCCTGCTGCCTGCTTTCAGCCCTGCCTCGTACCCTTCCTTCCCCAGGGAGTTTGCCAAAGAGCGGGAGCGCGTGGAGAACCGCCGAGCCTTCATGAAGCTGCGGCGCCAGCAGCAGATTGAGCGGGAGCTCAACGGCTACCGGGCGTGGATAGACAAAGCGGGTAAAGAATGGGGACAGGGCACAGCTGGGGGGACAACAGGCGCCACAGACTGCTGGTTGTGTGGGGTGGTGGGGATAGGAAAGAATGCCTGAGCCCCAGAGTGTCCAAAGTGCTCACATGGTGATGGTGAGAGCACGGGTGAGCTTGGTGTGACGGTCCCACCAGGCTGCAAGCAAGAACATCACCTAGCTCTGCTGAGTCCTCATGTTCTGTGGCATGAAACTGTCACATCCTGTGCACAAAGCACGTTATATCTCCAGGGAGGCTGTGAGCAACACGGCTGTCAGCTGTGCTCTTGCCATGTTTTCCTCTCCCCTGGCATTTGCTGGAGTCCCCTGCGGTGGTGGGCAGTGGGAAAGAAGAACAGTGAAAAGGGAGAGGGGTTTTCCAGTTAAGTCTCCTTCTGGAGCCATCTGGAGGGGATAAACTTACTGGTTCCTACCTCAGGACTCCTGGACCTGGGCTGGGGGTGGTGGAAGTTCCAGGTTTCCTCCTGACACCAGGGATGACAGCCCGTGGGTGTTGGTTCCCAAACTGCCACAGCTCATGTCCTTGCTTGCTCCTCATAGGAATCAGGTCAGTGCATTCAGCTCTGGAAGGGAAGATTTACACTTTCATTCAGCATTCAGACTTGTAAAAGATGAGTGTCTTGAAATGAGTCCTGAGCACCAGACCTCAGCTTTAACCCTGGGCTGGGTTGCTTGAGCCCCAGACCCGTGTACAATTTTCAGCTTCTTTCATGAGCTTAATGACAGTGGAGGGAGAAGGGCTGATCACAAGTAATCCTTGTTTCTGATGGAATGTTTGGTAGCTGCCACTTGTCACCCTCCAGAATTTGCTTTTGGGCCCTTAACCAATACTTGGTGAGAGTTGGCAATCCAGAGCCAGCCTCTGGACTGGGGGAAGTTCTTAGGTACAAGGCAGTGACCTGTGACAGTGCCTTGTCCCCTGATGCTGAACTGTGTTTTGCGTAGAGGAAGTCATGCTGGCTGAAGAGAACAAAAATTCGGGGACCTCAGCCTTAGAAGGTAAGACCAGCAATGCCCTTAAAATCTGCCTGCCCTTCCTTCTGCCTGCCTAGAGCTGGAGGCTCAGACCCTCCAGCAGTGATGAGAGGTCTGGGGAGGCCCCAGTGGGGTCTGCAGCCCAAGAGAGCGGGGTGGGGAGGTGGATTGGCACCATAACTCCTGAGAGAGTGTGGAGGCTGGGAGGTGTCTGATCCCACACCAGGGATAGCTCTGGACTAGGATCACCTGAGTCCCTCAATCCTGTTGCCAGACCTGAGTACTGACCACCAGGTTCTGATCCAGCAAGCTGGCTACTGGCAGAGCTTGGGCCACTGGGGCTCCAAGACCTGTCCCTCTTGCCTTCCCAGTGCTCAGGCGAGCCACCATCAAGCGGAACCGGACGGATGCCATGTCGGGTGACGAGCACTGTGTTGACATCTCCTCTGTGGGCGAGCGGAGGCTGGCGCAGAGAAGACCTCTCCATCCAACCTTGGGTCAGTGAAGTCTGCAGCTTGCTTCCCCCAGACCTCTGCCAGCTGATTGGGTCCCCAGAGTGTCTCAGACCAGTAATCTCTGCTGGTTTAGCAGCAAACTTCCTGCTGCCCCCTGTGCCACATAAAAATTCTTAATGAGTGTGGGATGAGTTCTTGGGGACGAGTTGTGCCCCATGAGAGCAGCGTCTGTGAGCCATCTGTCCTGTCCCATGTTGCAGGAGAGGCTGGAGCATCCAACTCCTTGTTCCTCTTATTTTTCCTTCAGGAAACCCCTCGAGTCACTCTGGCCTCAAGGGCGCCAGGGTGGACGGTGCCTCCTACCTACGGCACAAGGAGCGGCTCCTCCGCATCTCCGTTCGCCACATGGTCAAATCCCAGGTCTTCTACTGGATTGTCCTGAGCCTGGTGGCTCTCAACACTGCCTGCGTGGCCATCGTCCATCACAACCAGCCAGCCTGGCTCACCCACTTCCTCTGTGAGTGCCTGGCCTTGGTGTAGGTGGGGGAGCTCTGCCTTCTTATCTCCAGTGGCCGGAGGTTGCAGCACACCCTCAGTGATTGCCTTGAGGCACATGTGGATGAGGCCCACCACAGTTGTGGTGGTGTGGAGTTGGGTGGGGAATAACCTCAGCTCCATTCGCTGTTGATAACAAACGACCACGTACGGATATTTAATTCTGCTTTGCCCTTGGCCCCATGGCCACTGAGAGCTGTCTCAGCCTTGTGAGCAAACACGGAGGAGTGTGCTGGCTCCCTGTCCTTGAGGTGTGATGTGTTTGTTGTAAAAGAGAAATGCTGACAGTCTCAGTGGATTTTATCCCAAAAATTGTGAACAGTGGTGATGGAAGGCTCTCTGGAGAACCACCTTTGAATGTGCACAAGCCATTGCCAGAAAGGTGTGAATTTGCAGGGATGGGACTGATCAAGGCAGAACACCCTGGTTAAAATCTTCGTGCAGAGCTTCGTTAGGGAATCCCAGGCTTGGAGGCTCCCAGTTAAGGAGCCTCCCTGTGCCCAGCATGGACAAGGCCAGGTCTCAGAAGCACTGCAGCCATGTCCTCTGCAGCATGGGCTACTGCAGAGCAGAGTGGTCAGCCCCACACGTGTCACTCCTGAGCTGCTGCAGTGGGGACAGTGCTGCTTTCTCAGACGTGCTGTTCTTCCTCACCTTGAAAACGTCCCTGTTGAGCCCCAGCTCTATCCAAATCTGCAGCAGTAGGCTCAGGCCTGCCGGGCTCCCAGCACGCTGCAGTGTGGTATGGCAGCTGGTCATGGTGAGAAGCATCTTCTGGGAAAGGTGAAGAGCCAGGCTCCTGCCTGTTAAATGTTCATGAAATAGCTGGAAAGGCTTTTCACTGGCTCTTGGCTGTTTGGCTCTGTTTCCCTGGCCAAATTCCAGCCATGCAATGATTTTAATCCAGGTTGATAATACTCCCCTTACAGTGTCGTGTGAGTGATGCCTTTGTAGGCTCCTCGGCCACTGTGGTTTAATGCCAGAGAGCTGCTCTGCTCTGTGCTGGCCATGTCTGGCCCTGTCGATCCTCTGGGACACTGGGGCATCTTCCCTCAGTGATTGACTCATGGGCTTGATGGTCTGTTACATACGGTTTAGCTCCTCACAGATAAAATTCCCTCATCCCAAACCCAGAGAGTTTGGGGAATGCGGCGTGGTCCTTGACTTGTCCCTTCTCTGTGGTGTGCTGGATGCTCAGCTGGTGGTGCCTGCAGCATGCTCCACACAGCTCTGTGCCTCAAGCACGTTTTTGTCTTCCAGACTATGCAGAGTTCCTGTTTCTTGGGCTCTTCCTTCTGGAGATGTCCTTAAAGATGTATGGGATGGGGCCACGCCTTTACTTCCATTCTTCCTTCAACTGCTTCGACTGTGGGGTGAGTGGCCCCAGGGATGCTGTGGGTGTGGGGAGAGATGCTTGGCAGGGGTCTGCAATGCAAGGCACCAAGAGGGAGATCAGGATGGGCCTCACAGGGGGCAGGGAGCACGTTGTGCCAGGACAACCTGAGACACCAGGTCCTGGACTGGGCTGTGGGTGCCTCGCCTTCAGGGATGTTAAGATTCCCTGCAGCAGCCCATCCTGAGCCTGTGTTTGACTTGTGGATGTGTCTGCTTCTCAGGTCACAGTGGGAAGCATCTTTGAAGTGGTTTGGGCTATATTCAGACCGGGAACTTCTTTTGGGATCAGTGTCCTACGAGCTCTTCGTCTCCTGCGGATATTTAAGATAACCAAGTGCGTACCCACCGTCAGTGTGTGCCGTCCATACTCCCTCTCAGACTGTGGCTGCAGCCCAGATCCAGTCACTCCTGCTCTCCTGCTGATGTCAGGAGTCAGCATCAATGCCAGTGCTCCAGCAATATCTCTGTTTTCTAGGTACTGGGCATCCCTGAGGAATTTGGTGGTATCGCTGATGAGCTCCATGAAATCTATTATCAGTCTGCTCTTTCTCCTCTTCCTCTTCATTGTAGTCTTTGCCCTGCTGGGAATGCAGCTGTTTGGAGGCAGGTATGTCATTTCAAGGCTGAGGAACAGGGGTTTCTTGGTGTTAAAGCCAAGTGATGACACCCGCTTTAGGGGCCCAGCAAGAGTGTAGCCTTCCCCCTCAGTCTCCTCCCACACGAAAATCCCTGTTCAAGGGCTGCCTTTGGGCTGTGTGGGTCCTTCTAGCCAGGAGACCTCCTGGTTTCTAGCACCAAATGCTCAGGAGACCTTTTCTGGAGTTGGGAAAGGTCCTCTTAAACACAGGAGAACCCATAGCACAGCAGTCAGGGGTTTGGTGACCTCGGTATTTTATCCTGTTCATGTTTACCTGCTTCCCTTTCCAGGTTTAACTTCATGGATGGGACTCCATCAGCCAACTTTGACACCTTCCCTGCAGCCATCATGACGGTGTTCCAGGTAGGAGCTGGGCTGCCAGGGGACTTGGGACAAGTCAAGCAAAGGGCCTTGGGATGACCTGCTCACTCCCCTGGGGCTGGGAGGGGTTCTGTGCACCAAACAAGTTCCCCTCTATCAGCTGTTTCTTCTTCCCTCTCCTGCACAACAAAGTGGACAGAAAGAGGTGGAAACTCTTCCAGCTCTGTTGGAGAAGATGAAGAGTTTCAAAACTCTTCTGAGGAGGCTTTAAATCCTCATCAGTTGTGGGAAATGGATTTGTAGAGAATTCTCAAAGCCTGACAGAAGGCTCATATAGTCTTGTGCATCTGTGTGCAAACTCTGAGATAAAAAATGCTGACTTAGAAAGGCCATGGAATGGGACAGACGTTGAGAACTAGAAAAGAGCTAGAAATAAGCTTCAAATTATGATCTTGCAAATCTAGACTATCTAGAACTAGGTATTTTGGAGAATTTTGAAAGATGTATTGTAGTAGGAGACCCGCATGGGGTTTTTTAGATTATTAGCTTAGATGCATTAGTAGCATTATGTGGTAAAAGCTGATAGGCCAAAAATTGCTTATAATATTTGTAATTATGAAATAGTTTGGCTTCTGATTATGATGGCATGAACTGCAACATCTGTACTGTCTCACCCTTCTCAATGAGACTGAAAACAGAATAAAATCTTTTAAAATGCCTCTCAGGAGCCCCGTCTCTGGGTCAGAAAAAGGGGTTTTCTGGCAATCAGTGTCCAGTGGGATCTCCCTCAGGTGCTGCAGCTGCAGGGCTGGGTTATCCACGGCACGGGGGCTCTGTACGCAGCTCCTGTGTGCTGGTGGCATAGATGTCCAAGTGATGGGGAGGTGTTGCACTGCACCCCCCACACTCGAGCAAGATGTTTCCATTTAAGGAAAAGGGTTTCAGTTCTACTTCAGGATTTTAAGGGAGAGGCACCAGAACCTTTTGCCCTTCTCCCACCGGCATTGGTTCAGTGCCAAGACAAAGGCACCTGTTGGTCTCTGTGCTGTTCCTCAGAAATGTAGCTATTTTCTATTGGGCAGTTTGCCAAAAGCCCTCCTAAAACATTAAGTCCTTAAGAGGGAGCACAGGGCTTTTGCAGGGTGTCTTAGCAGGTGCAAAAGGGCTTCCTGGCACTGTGCTCGGTTTTTGCTTTTTGCTTTGTATAGTTTGTTATTTTCTACCTTAGTTAAAACCTTTTTCTTTTTCAAAACACATCTAATCAAGCCGTCTTGTAATTATTAATAAGCCATTTTTTGAAAAGTTGCTGGACAGCCCTCAGAGTGTGTTGGACTCTCAGCGGAGCTAAAAACATCTGGCTTGGTGATAATTCCATCAGGTGACAGAGCTGCTGCCTTGTGTCCCCGCAGATCCTGACGGGTGAGGACTGGAACGAGGTGATGTACAACGGCATCCGCTCCCAGGGAGGCGTGCGCTCAGGGATGTGGTCCTCCATCTACTTCATTGTCCTCACCTTGTTTGGAAACTGTATCCACCGGGCTGCCGTGCTTTTAGCGCTGACAAACCCCATCTCCTCTTCCCCCATCCCGCTTCCTGCTCCTTCTTCCCCCCCCGCAGCTGAGACACACCACACCGGTGTGGCAGCGCTGGGCGCCCCAAAGGAGCTGTGGGGAAACACTGAGGGCTGTTTCTGTGGGGTGGGTGAGGAGTTTGTGCCTTTGGCTGAGCCATCCAGGCTGCCCTCCCTTGGGAGCTGCAGATACACATGTCCTTAACACACGGCTTGTGCATCCTTAGCTGCTCTCAGATACTCTGCTGAACGTCTTCTTGGCCATTGCCGTGGACAACCTGGCCAACGCTCAGGAGCTCACCAAGGTACGTTCCTGCTGCTCCTTTTCCTTTCCCTGCGGAGTGAGTGGGGGCAAAACCATCTAGGCTTTGATTTAGGAAAATGCTTAAACCTGCTGGTCTTTCCAGGAACACCCACGCCTCAAGTATGGCTTTAACTCTTTCTCCATTTAAACTCCCCAGTTCTGTTTGCCATCAGGCAGATGGAGATAACCCTCATCTGTTGAGTGGCACCTGACTGGAGACTCTTATCTGCCCGAGCACTCTGGAGATGTGGACTGGGAAGCATTTTCCAGTGGTGTGACTATTTATTCCCTGTCTGCTTCCAGGGCAGCAGATGTGGTTTAGGATGCAATTTGGGCTGGTGCTTAGCTGCTTTTAAAAGCATGCTGGGGAATATTTGGGGAACGCTGAATTGTCAGGGCACCATCTGGACAACGGTGAGTAGAAGAAAGCTGCAAGGGTCGTTGCCACTCTTTGGAGCTGACCGGTGATCCTGTGGTGCCCAGATTTTTGTGGAGCCCGTGCTGTTACTCACGTCCGTGGAGATTACTGGGAGGCTTCTACAGTGGTGTAAAACTGACCCGAGACGGGGCATGGTGCTGGTTTGTCTGAGGGGTGTGTGCAGGGCTCCTCCCAAGGTGTAGAGGGTGCAGGTGGCACTTCCAGAGGCTGGTGTGAGGGATGGGAGAGCCCCACGGGTACCAGCAGCATCAATTTAGAGAGCGCTGAGTTTTTGAAAAGGCTGAATGCTCGCTAATGACTCCTAATGACATTCTTTGCTCTGGAGACACAGCCATACTCATTAAAGCAATCCAGTCTCTGCCGGGATCATTCACGGATGCCTTACCTCCCACTCCGTTTGGGGGATGTCTGTCTGGCCCCTGTGGCTGTGAAGAAGGGAGGGCTGAGCTGGTCTGCCCTGTCTGGGGTTGTCCCACCACGCTCAGCCCAGCTCTTGCCTCGAGTGGGCTGGGTTCACTTGTTTAAGCAGCACTGATGCTTTGGGGGAGATCTGGTGTAGTGGGGGAAATCAAGTGTCTCTGGAAGCGATGCTTTAAGATTTTAGCCTTTATATTTTTCAAATCCTGTACTGCATTACTGCATAACTCTGAACTCCACATAAAGTGTTAGTTAATTGTCTTCACATTTTGGTCAGACAAAACAATCCCTCTAGGCCTGAAACTCAAGGACACCTCGTGTCTCAGGCCCTGAAAAGTATAAACAAAAGTGAATTATGGGGGAGCAAACTGGGGGAATGTGACTTCATTACTTGAAGCTGTAATTGGAGGATTAACCCCTGATATGTAGATGGACCAAATTTATAATTGTCTGAAAAAACACCTGACCATTGTCCATCTTGGGTATAGCCCCTCTTGGAGGCTTTTGACTTCCCAAGGTGTATCTATTGAAGGCTTTAATAAATACCTACTTTGTCCTCTTAACCTTGTCTAGCCTCTGTTCTAGGTAACCACGCCAAGGCATCAGAAGTACAAGTCCCCTTCAATCCCTCAAGCTTTGGCATCAAGGGTTGCCCTGCACATCCCTCACTGCCCCCCATGGCTGAGCTTTCCCTCGGAACCCCAACATCCCACTGAGCAATGCCCCTCTTTTTTTCCCCAGGATGAGCAGGAGGAAGAGGAGGCCTTCAACCAGAAGCACGCCCTTCAGAAAGCCAAAGAAGTCAGCCCCATGTCTGCCCCAAACATGCCTGCTATCGAGTGAGTGACTCCCCAACACCACCCCAGGGACCCCCCGAGCCCAGCCAGGCTTGGAAGGGCACAGAGCTGCAGCAGAGCCTGACAAGGCTGGTTGGGGGGGCTGCCAACAAGGAAAATGAGTCCCCACATGGGGTGACTCTCTCTCTGGGCATCTTCCTGAGGATGGATGGAGGTCTAGGAGTGTGCTCCCCATGAGCAGCAGTGCTTTTTGAGAGGTGACAGCATGGACAACAGCTCTCCCGGGAGGTCCTGAAATTGCCAACCTCTGCACCAAGCTGAAGCCTCAGTGCTTGGGCATGGCAAAAAATATGCTAAAAGAGGCTTTCTGCCCCAAATATAGAGCTCAAGCACTCAGTGGCTGATGGTAGGAGGCTGGGGAGGAGGAAGGTATCTCAAGTTATTCTTGAGGAGGGGTGATATTTGTTCCTGTGGAGTGTTTCTTCATGGCAGAGCTGCAGGAGAGCAGCCAGGGCTGGGGGAGAAGGGAGCAGTGGTGTCACAAATCTCCCTCGGGCTCCTTCCTTGGGAACGAATGCAGTTAGGAAAGATGGAGCGGGTTTGTGAAACCATGTTTGATTGTACAAAAAATTTGATTTGGGTGAGAAAAAAAAAAAGACCCAAACCGCATAAACCATCAGCATGGTGTTAAGAAGCCTTGTCTCTGCATTTCAGCAGCAGAAAATTCTGGGTTTTTTTTCCTTCCTAGCTGCCTTTTTTCTCTTTATTTTGCGGTGTCATATGGTCTAAATCACATAAAACTTTCAAAGTCAACACTGGAACGAGGCGTTTTGATTTGTTTCCCAAAACAGTACATTTCAGTACAGCTGAAGGGATTATTTTTTTTCCTCTTCTTCTTTTTCTTCCTTTTTTTTTTTTTTTTTTTTTTTTTTTTTATAGAATCCCTTCCCAGGGAATTTTAGGTTTCGTTATGCTTTGAAACCCAGCCAAGCTTGTACACAGCAGAATCTCTTGCAGATTTGCTGAGAGAAACTGCTGTCTTCAGGAGAGTGCTGATCTGGAGAGGGTCAGAGGCAGCCTTGGGAATGGCCCCCTCCTTGCTTTGGCAGTAGTGGGATGCTGTGGTCCCTCACCCTGCATGATTTTAGGGGCAGCAGGAATGGGCTGTGCTTGTAAGGCCCGCCTGATCCCCCAGCAGCCACAGATTTTACCCTGGACTGGGGCTGATGGGACGTTCATGATAAATCCATGTCTGCCCAAGTGCTAGGGGGGTTTAGGGGAGAGGTGGTGGAGTCCGTATGTTGGCTGTGTTTCTGGATACCAGTGGGAATGTGTTGGATAAAGTGAGGGAATAGAGAGCTTTAGGCTGCAGAAGAGGCTGAGGAATGGGCAGATAGGAGAGAGGAAGAGGGGGAGATGGAATGTATTAGGGCAGTAAAGGATTTGCTTACACTGCACATCCCTGATAGAGCTCTCTAGTCATCATCAAATGGAGCTGGTTAGGCAAACAGATCTTTTCAACCTTTCCTTGTTGTTCTGGTGGCATTGAACGGGAAAGTCTTGATATTCATGGAGCTTTTTTCCAGCTCCTCCCACTCACCAGGTTGGATTGGGGTCAGGGCCGGGCAGTATGATGCTACAGTTTGGGCTCGATGACACAGTCAGCCACAGGTTTGGTATGCCTTTGGGGGTGCTGAGCTTGCAGAGGGACAGTGGGGACAACGCAGTGGTGGCCAGGGCAGAGCAGAGCTGGCACAGAAGGGACACTGAGAGCTCAGAGCAGGGCTCTGCCTTTGGCTGTGCATGGACACGGGTGGCTCCATTTCCACGTGGATACCTGGCACATGCAGCTCAGCGTGGGTGTCCCTGCCTGTGTGGGGAGGGATGGATGGATGGATGGATGGATGGATGGATGGATGGATGGATGGATGGATGGATGGATGGATAGGTGGGTGCTCCCACGTGGCCAGGGATGGTGTGGGTGGCCATGGTGCCCGTGGGAGCTCTGTGTTTGTACCCGGGTGCAGACGGCTCGGGGCCGCTCGGCACAGGGGCTGCCAGGTGGGTGCATGCGGGCGCTGGATGTGTCTGGAGGCTTGGCCGCTTGTTGTGGGAATGCTGTGGGTGCCTGCAGCTCCAGCCCTGCCTGGAGAGTGGCATTGAGCCCTTCCCATGCACAGGGATCCATGGAGACCATCAGAATCAGAATCACTGTCAGAATCATTAGGTTGGAAAAGATCTCCAGGATCAAGTCCAACCCAACCCTAACACTTCAACTAGATCACGGCACCAAGTGCCACATCTAGTCCTTTCTTAAACACACCCAGACATGGTGAATTCACCACCTCCCCAGGTAGACCATTGCAGTACTTTATTACCCTTTCTGTAAAAAACTTTTCCCTGATATCCAGCCTCTATTTCCCTTTGTGCAGCTTGAGACTGTGTCCTCTCATTCTGTCAGTTGCTGCCTGGAGAGAGAGACCAACCCCCTACTGACTACAACCTTTCAAGAAGCTGTAGAGAGTGATAAGGTCACCTCTGAGTCTTCTCCAGGCTAAACAACCCCAGATTCCTCAGTCATTCTTCACAGGGCTTGTGCTCCAAGCCATTCACCAACCTTGTTGCCCTCCTCCATCATCACTGGCATGACTGGAGCATCTCTCTCGTGAGCTTGGCCTAGGAAGGTTGAAGTTGTTAAGCCTGGAGACCTTAGAACACCTTGGGAGGGACTTTTGTCAAGGTGTTTTTTGACAAGGGATAGGACGAGGGGGAATGGCTTAAAACTGTTAAGAGGTGGTCACAACAGAGAGCCTGTCAGAGCTCAAGATGCATTTGGACAGTGCTCTCAGGCACATGGTGGCTGTCCTGTGCAGGGCCAGGAGATGGATTCAATGATCCTTGCAGGTCCCTTCAAACTCAGGATGTTCTGTGTTTGTATGATTGCATATTCTCAGGGCCGTGTTCTCGGAGCTGTTCTCAGAGCGAATCTTTTCTATGCTGACCCAAAGGTTGAAGCCTGGAATCTCCCCAGCTGCTAACGTGTGTGAGCCCTGTTAACTTGCTCTGTGTGGGGGCTGCTCAGGTGACAGGAGCTGCTCAGGTGACAGGAGCTCTGTGGCATCTCAACCTGGCCTTGTGCCTTGTGTATGCTGAGGAACTTCACGTTCCCCCCTGTGCTCCCAGGGCAGCATCAGCTCCCGGGTGATGGCTCTGTGCAGCTCAGGGCTGGCCTGACGCTTTCCACCTGCCACGTGTTTCTCGGGAGAAGTGAATTTGGAGCAGCCCGAGACAGCTGTTAACTATCCGAGGATGTCTGGGAGCTTCTGAAGGGCTGGAGCCTGCGCCTCTCTCCCGGTGCACGGCGTGGGGAAGGCTCCCATGGATGGAACAGAGCGTCAGCGTGGGCAGCCCGTGACCAGCGTGCCCGTGGGGGCTGTCTGTGGATGTGCAGGGCCAGGATGAGGCCGCTGCGCTGCCCAGGGAGGGGGGACAGCTCTTTGCGCTGCCCACACGAGTGGAAGGAGGGGGGATTGAACCCGTTTGTTTTTCCTCCGCAGAAGAGACAGGCGGAGGAGACACCACATGTCGATGTGGGAGCCACGCAGCAGCCACCTGTATGTGGGCGGCGGGGGCGCGTGTCCGTCTGTGCCTCCTGTGCTGTCTGTGCGTCCGCGGGGCCGGGGCACACCCCGCTCCCCTCTCCGGCCCCGCCGGCAGGGATGGGAGCGGGAATTCACTCTGTGTGTGTGTGTGTGTGTGTGTGTGTGTGCTGTATCCGTGTGCCCCGGTGCTCCCCTCGGCTGTGTGCCGATCCCCCCGTGTGCGGAGCCCTGCGGCCGCCGCCTGTCGCTCGCTGCCCGTGGGTGTGCCGTGCGGTGTCAGCAGTGCCCGTGCCCCTGTGTGCTCCCGGGTGTTTCCCTGTGCCGCGGGGGTGTCGGGAAGGGCACGTCTGTCTTTCTCCAGGGTGTTGTTTTACCGCCCTGCAAAGGTTTGGTGACATAGCCCAGAAGCCCGGTGCAGCTGCTTCCCCTCAGACAGTCAAAATCGCTGCTCCTCAAGCCTCAGGGCAAGCTTTTTACCCGGCATGTGCTGGGAGAGAGACGAAGAGAGGTCCCTGGATACAGCAAGAGGGCTTGGCCCGTATTTAAGGTCTCCCAGGCAGTCACACGAGAGGAAGGTGGTCCCTGCCTTTCTGAGACAGGGCAAGCCAGGATGCTGGCTGCTCCCAGAAGCTGGATATGCGGCCTGAAAGCTTCAGGGCAGCAGCGAGGCTGCTGGGGCTGGTCATCCGTCAGCCCGATGCTTTCTGAAGGGACACAAGCACACTCTGAGCCCCATTTCCAGCCCCTCGCCAGCACCAGGGGGACACCGACAAAGCCTTAGCACACACAGCCTGTAGCCCTGGCGGTGGCACTTCTTTCTCCCTGGGACTCCCAGATTAAATCCGGGGCGGGTGCTTCACCGGGGGATGGTGTGGGCAGCGGGGATGGATGGTGACCCCTGGCTGTCCCCTCTGCAGGCGGGAGCGTCGCCGGCGGCACCACATGTCGGTGTGGGAGCAGCGCACCAGCCAGCTGCGCCGGCACATGCAGATGTCCAGCCAGGAGGGCATCAACAAAGATGAGCCGCCCCTCATCAATCCCCACGCCAGCATCTTCCGCAGGAAGAGGCCCGGGGAGGGTGTCAGCCTGGAGAAATGCGCTGAGGAGCAGGGCAAGGCTGAGGGAGCCGAGCAGCCGGTCCCAGGGGCCAACCCTGGCGGTGGTGAAGACAGGACATCGCCCCGGGCCAAGCGGGACATGTGGCAGCAGAAATCTTGCCATGGGAACTGTGAGCCGGGAGAACAGGACGGGGCAGGAGGCAGCGTCGAGGATAGGGCCAGGATGAGGCAGAGCCAGCGGCGCAGCCGGCACCGCAGAGCCCGCCTGGAGGGCAAGGACACGGCTGGCGTCCTGGGGAGCCGCTCGGCCAGCCAGGAGATGGGGCTGGAGGAGGCCAGCACCGCCGAGGGGACACAGGACGGGGACCGGCGTGGGGACGTGGCTGCGACAGAGGCGCTGATTCCGGGAGATCCAGAAGCGAGCGGGGACTCCATCAGGTTGGTACCTGCAGAGGACATCTTGCCGTCCCCACAGCTCCTCGTATTCTCTTCTTCTCCTATCCCCGTACCTTCTCACGCCTCTTTTTCTCCCCTGTCCCTGCTGCAGGACAAACGGGGTCCCTGCAGGCGACGCCGATCTGATGGGGAGCGCCAAGAAGGGGAGCCCTCCACACGCTGCACCCGAGATCTCCCAGGGGAGGACAGGCAACCTGACGGAGCAGGACTGCAGCAGCCCGGACACCAGCGAGCAGGCGCTGCTGGAGCCCAGCCGCACCGTGAGCCGCAGCGAGCCCGACCTCTCCTCCATCACCCCCACCACCGAGAAGGCCACCGAGAGCACGGCCATCATGATCGATGTGCACGACTCCGCTGTGGTACAGAGTGAGGACCCGTCTCTCTTTCCTGAGCCCCTCGCCCAGCCCTCGGGGACTCTGCGGGGATGGGAAGCCGCTTGCGTGGCTTTTCCGACCCGCGTCTGTCAGCTGGGGGGGGGATCTCCTTGCTGCTCCTTGCAGTACCTCCCTCCAGCACCCCAGTTTTGCAGGAGAGCCCAAATGGTGATGCGCCAGCATCCCGTGTCCCTTTCTCGCCTCTTTCCATCCACCCCTTTATCGGATCCATCATTTCCCCTTCCTCTCTGCCTGGGCAAAACTCCTGTATTCCCTGTTTTTCCTGGAACATCTGTAGCCTCCGGCAGCTCACTGTCACTCAAACCCCTTAGCGGCATCCTCGCTGTCAAGGTGAGCTGCTTTAAACGGTGTTATTAATTACCCAGCAAGGTGAAAAGTGGCCTTGTTAAACCTATTTCATCTGCTCCATCCCAGCAGCTCGTGTGTTTTCTTCCTGCCTAGTCCCTCTCCCTGTGACAGCACAGGGATTCAGAGCAGGGAATGAGGGGGGGTTGCCTAGGTGGCAGGGACACCCCAGGGTGTTGTCTGGGTGCAAGGCCGGGCAAAGGCTCTCGCTTTCCTGCAGTTAGCAACAAGACAGACGGCGAAGCCAGCCCCTTAAAGGAGGCCGAGACCAAAGAGGATGAGGAAGAAATGGAGAAGAAGAAGAGGAAGAAGGAAAAGAGCGAGACAGGCAAAGCGATGGTGCCGCACAGCTCCATGTTCATCTTCAGCACGACCAACCCGTGAGATGTTTTCCATGCTGGGGCTGGGGAGGGCTGCAAGGGGAAGGACCCCAGACATCACCAAAAACAGGGAATCCCTGTGAGAAGGGAGCTGAGGGTCTCCCAAACAGGCCACGAAGTTCCCCAAGCCCCCACATCGCTCTGTCTCAGTGGTAGATGCACTCATGGCTCTGTCTCCCAACTGCTGATTGCTAAAGCTGGGATTTTTATTCATTGTTTGTTACGTTTACCTGCAGTTTTCTGCTGCTCTGTAGCTCTTCCCCAGGTCCAGTGGCCTGGAAGAGTAAGCACCCCAATTTCTTAGGGACTTTCCCTGCCAGGCTGTGGGGCTGAGACAGCTGAGAACAGGGATTGACAAGCCCAAACGCCCCTTGGGCTCCCCTCTTCTGCTCCTCAGGCTTTGCTGCCTGTCTCCCCACCCTGGAAGGTGGCAATACGGGGTGGGTGGGTTTTGTACGTGGGCTGCGGCTGTGTCCTGCCAGGGCTCACAGGTAGGGTGTGGGCTCTGTCCCCACAGGGTGAGGAGGGCCTGCCACTACATCGTGAACCTGCGCTACTTCGAGATGTGCATCCTGCTGGTGATCGCCGCCAGCAGCATCGCCCTGGCCGCCGAGGATCCCGTCCTCACCAACTCCGACCGCAACAAAGTGATTGCAACCCCCTCCTGCTCCCCCCTCTGGGCCAGGCAGAGCTCCTGTAGGGTTTTAGCTCTGTAGAGTCAGGGCAGCCAGGTGGTGGCACTTGAACTGTGCCATGGAATTTGGCTTCTTCCCCACCAACCTTCCGTTGTGAACCGCGGGAGTCACTTGCAGTTTCCCCCACATGTGGGATTTAGAGCCTGGGGAGACACCAGGATGCCTGGTCAGCTGTAAAGTGTCTTGACCTGAGGAGATGCTGGTACAGGCAGTGGTATGGGGCACATGATCCTGGCTAGCAGTGTCATTTCCAAGCCGTTTGCATATGGGGAATGATTCCCTCCTGCCTGCACAGGCTGGGTTTGGGGCTGCCCTGAACTCTTAGGGGGATGAGTGTGTGGGGCTCATCCTTTGGGACAAGCAAACCAGCCCTGTGTTTGCCCCTGAGCCAGGCAAGCTGCTGTAGCTGGGTGTCTGGGTGGGCACGGTTTGCTCAGCAGCAGCTGCAGAGCACCTGTGGCCTCTCTCTGCAGGTGCTGAGGTATTTCGACTACGTCTTCACTGGTGTCTTCACCTTTGAGATGGTGATCAAGGTAAGAGCAGCATCCCTGGGAACCAGTTAAATTTAGATGGTGGAGATCCTAAAGTCTGGTTCTTAGCAGTGGTGGTGCAGAGTGCTCAGCACCTCCTTTATCAGCCTCAAGGCTTCCACAGAATACAAAGTCCTACACCCAGGACACTCAGATGTGTCTGCAGTGTCCCCGTCCCCCGGCTTGTCCCTTCCACTTGATGTCTGAGCTGCTCATTCCCTGCCTGCTTTTCTCTCTGTATCTCCCCTCCAGATGATTGATCAGGGCTTGATCCTGCAGGACGGCTCCTACTTCCGAGACCTCTGGAACATCCTGGATTTCATCGTGGTGGTGGGAGCGCTGGTGGCTTTTGCCTTGGCGTAAGTGGTTGTTGTCCTTGTCAGCTCCCTGCCTTCCCTCAGCTGGGGTGGGAGAAGGATGCACACAAGGATGTGTGTTACGGCTACTAGACTCTGATTTCTTTTTGTGTTTTGTTTCTCTGCACCCTCCTGCTCTGCTTCTGGGATGGCTCCTGGCAGTGGTGTGTGGCTGCTCCAGAGATGTGTTTCTCCTTGTTTGTCAGAAGCTGGTGAGAAAGCAGGCAGGGAGTAAGGCAAGGCAAGCTGGAGATGCTAGGAAGACGTTGGTGGCAAAACTGGATTTGAAACAGAGCAGAAGGGGCTGTTAGAGAGGGGGGAAATGGCCTAAAGGTGCCAGAGCGGGAGTTACACACCTGCTATGCATCTCGGAGTGCACAGAGACAGCAACAGCAGCAACCTGCCAGGTGGAGCTGCCCTTTGAATGTGTTTGTGCTGGAAATGGTACCCCTTACTTTTCCTCTGGTCTGAGGGGGACATTGCTCTGGAGCCTGGCAGGAATGGGGATAAGGCCAGTGAGGTGTGTGCCAGTATCCTCTGTGGCATCGTGGAGAGGGCTGTGTGCTTGCCCTGCGGCCTCCCCACTGAGCATTGCTTTGAGACTGGGCTCTGGTACTGAGCTTGTGGCACATGTGGGTGCTGGGATGTCCCTGGTGCCCATGTCATGGAGGGCAGGAGCATACAGGGATGAGTTTCCTGCTGCTCTGATGTCCCCTGTGCTGCTGGCTGGGGCAGGAGGTGCAGTTAGGGAGGGATGTGTGGTGCCAAAGTGATGCTTGCAGGGAAGGGACATCCCCTGGTCCCCAGGGCTGTGCTGCCCCACTGGTACCCAGGGAGGGAGAGGAGGAGAGGCTCAGGCTCCTTTGTCATGCTGTTGTTCTCTCTTTGTGCCTGTGACACTGGCAGCAGTGGCTGGTGACAGGGGAGGGCCTGGCAGCCACGCAGATGGGAGCCTTGGCCACTGCTCAGGTACCCTGTGGGGCTCTCGGGGTGGCCACGAGGTCCCTCCATGGATTACAGCCCGTGATCCATCCCTCCCATCTCACCCCAGAGAGGGCAGCAGCTCCTTCTCCTGGTTCTCATGCACTTGTACCCCCCTGGCTAGTTGCTTGTGCCTTCCTCACCCTCCTCACCCCATTCCTCACCTGGTGCTTTCAGCCCCTGCCCTCTCCTTGGGAAGAGGATAGGAGAATTCAGCTCGCTCAGCACAGGGCTGGAGCAGCCCCTGGGCAGGGCAGGGGGCTGACAGCAGGCCCTGGCATGGGGCAGGAGCTTGGAGCAGGTTTCCTGGCTGGGGACAATGCTCTGAGGCTCTGGAAGGCCACATAGGCCACCAGGAGGGTGGATCAAGCATCTCCAGGGTCTGGCTGATCCCTCCTCTGCCAGGACAGCCCCTCAGAGTGTGTCTGGCAGGGCTCAAGGGCATCAGCAGCCTGAAGATGCACTGAGTGGTTTGAGGAGGAGGACGAGGGAGCCTTTTCATCCCCAGGCAACTTCCATCAGGAATTTTGATGGTTGAAGGAGCGCAGGTTGTTGGCTCAGGCTGCTCCTGGGTGGAGGGGTGTCCTCACCAATAAGCACTGATTGTTTGCTGTCCCCTTGCCCTCACCCCACGAGGGTGGCACAATTCCTGCCTGGCCTCTGCAGCTGGCAGGGCCCAGCATGGAGCATATGGGGAAGCTGCCCAGCCCCTTCCAGCCCTGCTTACCCCTGCCTGCCTCCACCCACCCTCCTGAGGGAAGGATGTTCCCTCTGGGCATGGAGCAGCTGACTTCTTGAGCACCTCCATCCCCTGTGGCACCGAAGCCCTTCCCGTGGGGAGGTCTTGGCATCTCCACACACGTTTGCAACCAGCACTGGTGTCTCCTGCTCCCTCTGGCAGCCGCAGCTGAGTAGATACTGAGCTGCTTGTGCTATGGGCAGGGGCTTTTCATTGTGTAAACCTGCAGGATTGTCTGTCTGCCCCACCTCCAGCCTGGCTCCTGCTGCAGGAGATGAGCTCATGGCTTCGGGAGTGAAGGGAGCAAAGGCACCACTGTGATTTCTGATGGGTTCATACATTATAAAGCATTTATAAGAACACCTGCCTCTCCCCTCTGCAGCCCAGCACTGCCACGGCTGTGGGAGCTGTGGGATATTCACCAGCCCCCATGCCCCAGTCTGCCACCCTCCTGATCTCCAGGGGAAAACTCTGGTGGTGATATTTCAATCTATCTCCTTCTCTTCTCCCTCCATGAGCTCTTGGATGTGGGGCCAGGGCAGGGGGAGTCTCCTTCTCCTTCTCCTTCTCCTTCTCCTTCTCCTTCTCCTTCTCCTTCTCCTTCTCCTTCTCCTTCTCCTTCTCCTTCTCCTTCTCCTTCTCCTTCTCCTTCTCCTTCTCCTTCTCCTTCTCCTTCTCCTTCTCCTTCTCCTTCTCCTTCTCCCTTCCTCTCCTCCATGGTGCTGTGTGGGAACAGCAATGCCCATGGAGCAGCTGTGGTGATGACCTGGATGAGAGCAGCTGGTGATCAAGTCCAGCACTTCCCAGTAGGAATGCTGGGATGTGCCATGCAGGTTTCCTGTCCCTTTGGTCTCCCCTCTGCACTCTGGTTTTCCCACAGGGGTCCTGGGTGGCCCTGGGCACAGGAGAAGGCCCTTGAGCTGGTTCAGCAGTGCCACCATCACCCGCAGGCTGCCCATGCCACATCCACATCACTGATAACCAAGTGCCCAGCCACTCTTTGTGTGCCACTGTGGTGGGTCCATTGCCCCCTTGGAGGCCACAAATCCTGAGGGAGAGGCTGTCTCCATTCATCCGTAGCTCTCCATGTGGAAAGCTAATACATCAATCCATACACAGCCTAAATAAAAAGCTGTAAATCTCCAAAGAGCTCAGATTTAATTAGCTGAAATAACCAGAACCACAACTAAAGACCCTGCTTGCCTTTGCCTCCCTCCGAGGGGGCATTTCACAGCAGTTTTGCCGAGCTGTCCAGGGGTGGTGGAAAGGTTTGTGGAGAGATTGAGTGGCCAGTGTGGAGCCCTTGGTGAGCAAGGGCCAATTCCAGCAGAAGAGCCTCTTTCCTTGCAGCACCTCCTTGTCCCCATTGCCACCACGGCCTGGAAGGAAGAAGGACCCCTGGGTACTGCTGAATAACCTGGTGTGGGCCAGGTCAGGACAGAGGTCCCACCACGGAAGTGCTGCAAAGTTAAATTGTCACCTTTTCAGCACATCTCCCACATGTTGGATTAACACACAGCCAGGGGCTGGGGTTAGTTTTGTGTGTTTTAGGAAATGTCATACCTACAGGCTTTTCCCCCAGTGCTGAGCACTCTGTGTGCACGTGGCAGGGACTTGGCTCAAACAGGGACAGAGGCTTGGTTACAACCAGGGACCCTGGAGCCCACCTTGCCTTGTGCAATCGAGTGTCCTGCAGGAGAACTGCACTGCAGCTCCGGCTCTTAATCAGTGGAGCTCTCAATAGAGGTGATTTAGCAGGGTTTGGATGAGAGCTATTGTGGCTTGCAGGTAGGTTCCCTTGGAGGCACCTGCCTTTGGCTCACTGACCCCCACAGCTCTTGGCTAAGGACAACCATGTGCCTTGCTGCTGCTGCCCACTGTCCCACTACATACAGGTTCCTCTTGCAGCAGAGCTTTCACTACCTGCCCCCCACCCAAAACCTCCAGCAGGGAGGGCAGGAGGGGCTCCTGGATGAGTCCTTCCCTGGAGATGTGCCCCATGGTCCACTCACCCTGCCTTTCACCCAAGGTCTGGGGTGATGGGCAGCTGCTGCAGGGTCTCCATGCAACTCCTCTGACACTTTTCTTACTTCCTCCTCTCTTTCTTTTTCCATCTCTCTGCTGGTGCTGCTTGGCTGCTGGGCTGGATCACTGACAGGAATGCTTTGGGGTAACTATGGTGCTCTGTGGTAACTGTGGGGTGCTGTTCCTGGGAGTGCTGGGGGGTGGGTGCAGGTGGATGTCAGTCTGTCCAGCGTCTGGGCTCACCCTTAGCTGCATTTTCAGGGACTGCAGCACGCTGCTCTGCAGGCACTGCGGAGGGCTGGAGGGGTCCCCCCTCAGCAGGTGTCAGACACTGCATTTGGGGTGTCCTTGGTGACAACTTGCACCAGCTGAGTGCTGCCCTCAAGCCCTCACCCCAGCCCTCAGTCCCTTATCCAGGCCATATTTCTGAGCAGAACAGGAGCAAAGTGAGTTCCAGGTGTGTCTGTACAGTTGCTTCTCATGCATGTGAGGGCTGTGCTCATAGGGAGAACTATTAATTAGTGGTTTTGTTTACATCTCGTAATGATTAAGCCCATTATTGTACTACTCCCTGTTGCATTAACCCTTGCCAAGGAGCTGTGTAATTGGGAGCATCTGTTGTTGCAAGTAATTTCCTTGATATTTTCCAAGGGTGCCTGGTGTGGATCCAGGCTGTGTCACCTTCACCAGGACCTCACTGCTCCACCCTGAGATCCAGCCTTTAGTTAAAAGACTAGAAACCCCCCTGGTATTGTGGTTGGGGAATAATCATCATATTCAAGAAACGAGGTTCATGAGGGGGCTTTTCTAAAGAATTCTACTGGTAAGCTCTGCCTCCCTCAGCTGACTTGGGGTGAAGGCAAGAGTAGCCCTGATCTGGAGAGACCTTAGAGACCCTTCCAAAGCTCCAACCTGTGCCTTGGGCAGAGACACCTTCCACTAGACCAGGTTGCTCAGGGCCCCATCTAACTTTGCCTGGAATGCTTCTAGGGATGGGACACCCACAATTTCCCTGGCAATGAGACCCCATTGAGTGAACCTCCCTCATTTTATTCTGAATTTCTTGCAAGTGGTAGGAAACAATTTGCAGTGGTGGTGGCCCTGTGCAAGCCCCATTTGCAGACAGCGTGTGCCTGAAGTAGGGAAGCAAACCTCCTTGTGCTGCCTGAGCCCTGCAAACCTCCTGGCACTGCCTGCCTCAGCTCTGGCACTGCTTCCCACAGCGAGAGGTTTGTTCAGGTCACTGGAAGGGTGCTAATCCATGGGAAGAGAGGATTGCCTTGTTTCCCATCCCTGCGGGCTGTCAGCGCGTGTGTTGGAGGAGCCGCGTTTAAGGGGGCTGAGCGCTCAGCGGTGTTTGTGCCCCTCCTCTTCCCACCTTCACACGTGCTGGGAGGGTGTTGTCGGCAGCTCAGCTCCCCAGGGCACCCAGGTCTACAAGGTTATTGTCTCTCTGTTCCATTTTTGGGTGCGTGTGCCTCCCTCTGATGTGGCAGGACCAACAAGGGCCGGGATATCAAGACCATCAAGTCTCTCCGTGTGCTGCGGGTCTTGAGGCCCCTGAAAACCATCAAGAGACTTCCCAAGCTGAAGGTAACAAGCTCCATCTCCTGGCTTACATCCTCTTCTCTTCTCCCCTGGGAGCAGGGACTACCACAGTAATTTCCTTGTGAGCAGTAAACAAGTTGTTTTCAAAGCCTTTTGGGTGTTTTGGGAGCCGCTTCTGCAACCACAACACCCTTCAGGCTGCTTTGTGTCTGGAGGTGCAATGAGATTTTAAAAGCAAGCCTGCTTTTGGACCACTGCAAGGTGTCCAGAAGTAGTTCCTCTGCCAGGGAAAGTGGGGCTTTAGTGGACAAAATGGAGCAATGTTCTCCTGAAAAATAGGCTGCCCTGGTTTTGGAGAGCTCAAATCTCTTTCCAAAGTTTTTGATCTTTCCTACCAGAGCAGGTTGCAAACAGCTTGGGGTTTTGTGTGCTGTGCTGTCACGCTGTTGCACTGGAGAGGGATTTCCCATCTCAGTAATGGGATTATTTCTGTATCACAGGTAGGATTATGAACTTCCCTACCTTGGCTGGTGAGGCACAGAGCCAAAAAAGAGTATGAGACCAAGGAAGCCCTTTTATTAAGCTTGTAAGTGGTTTGGCTAATTGACGAGACCCAGGATGGCACCCCAGAAACATGGGGTTTTACCCCAGCTTTTCTTCCTGATCAGTGGATGGACTCAGCCTGTGTCAGTTCATTTCTGGAACTGCCTGTCTCCATCATGAAACGGGTAAAGACAATCCGCTCTTGAGGTGCTGTGAGAACCAGGGCTGAGAGCACTAAGGAACGTGCTGCTGTGGCAGGCAGAGGTATTTGCTCTTGTTATTCAGGGTGATGCGAAACGATGAAGTGTTCACTAATTAGTCTTGAGTGCTGCTAATTGCATCATTAGGATGGTCCCCTGTCTGCTTCCCTGGTTGCAGAGAACACTGAGGAAACAAATATCCATCCCTGGTGCTCTCTCAGGGGCTGCCTGGTGCCTCCACATGTGCTGTGGATACTCTGGGTGCTAACCTCCTTCACAAAATAGCTTTTGGCCTGGGAGAAGGCCCAGCTCTTTCCCCAGCAAGTATCCTGGTCTTGGTCCTGCCCTTTGCCAGGGCTGTGGGTTCCCCAGCGTGAGCTCTGCCCTCCCTTTCAGGCCGTTTTTGACTGTGTTGTGACATCCCTCAAGAATGTCTTCAACATCCTCATTGTCTACAAGCTCTTCATGTTCATCTTCGCCGTCATCGCCGTGCAGCTCTTCAAGGGGAAGTTCTTCTACTGCACTGACAGCTCCAAGGACACGCAGAAGGACTGCATGTAGGTGCACTGTGGAGTAGGTGTGGTGCTGCTGATGCCTCTGGCAAGGGCAGGGTGCTGGGTCATGTCTGCTGTGGTTCCCCATGAAGTCCTTGGCCATGACTTGCTCCTGGGGATGGCACGGGCTGAGCCCTGTCCCCAGTGTTGTGGCCCATCCTTCTGTGGAGTGCAGAGCCCTTAATTTGCTCCTGTTCTTTCCTCCTTCTCTCTCCTGTTTTACTTTCCCCTTCTCTCTCCCCTTCCTCATGGTCGTTGTCCATATCCTCCCCATTTCTCCCTGCGAGAGGAGAGGTGACCCCTACACACACCCACGCTGCCCCCAGGGTTCAAACCCACTGTCCCATACCTCTGGCAACCCAAAAACCCAAGGTCACTGCTCCCTCTCAACCTTGCAGAGGGAACTACGTGGACCATGAGAAGAACAAGATGGAGGTGAAATGCCGGGAGTGGAAGCGGCACGAGTTCCACTATGACAATATCATCTGGGCTCTGCTCACCCTCTTCACCGTGTCCACTGGCGAGGGGTGGCCCCAGTGAGTATTCTGTCCCCTTGAAGAGGGCTGGTCACATCTCTGTTGGGGTGGTCAGGTTACACCCAGTGGGACTGAGAGAGGAGCTGCTGGTCAGGGAGGCAGAGAGAATAACAAATTATACCAGCACAGAAGAGCTTTTAGCACCCCTGTGAGACTGGGACCATGACTGGGGTTAACTTCTTCCTTAGGGAGTGAATGGTGGATAATCTCTTTCCTGCGTGGCCTGGAGATATATTTTAGGTCAATATTAGGGATAATGGTAGGACTGGACCTCTCTAAATGCTCATGTGAGTTTGGGCAGTATTTTTTTTTTCTCTGTGTGCAGAGCACAGGAAAATCCATTTTCCATCAGGGACGTGGCAAAGCACCATAAAACAAGCTGTAGTCATGTAAAAGGGTGATCCTTGAAAGCAGATTAGGACAGAGCTCTACCTTGTAGTTATACAAGCATGGACAGACAGAGCTGGGTCCCACTGGAAGTGATGGATGTATCCCTGGTTGCTTTTCTCCACCTCTCTGCCCACAGGGTGCTGCAGCACTCAGTGGATGTGACGGAGGAGGACCGCGGGCCCAGCCGCAGCAACCGCATGGAGATGTCCATTTTTTATGTCGTCTACTTTGTGGTCTTCCCTTTCTTCTTCGTCAACATCTTTGTGGCTCTCATCATCATCACGTTCCAAGAGCAAGGAGACAAAATGATGGAGGAGTGCAGCCTGGAGAAGAATGAGGTACAGTCTGGACAGGGGGAATGAGGACATTTCCATGGGGTTTTTTTTTTAGCAGTTTAGGAGCTTGGAACTGCCTTGTTATTGGAAAGGTGAGAAAACCCCATGAGCCAACTGCCTTCCCAGATCATGAAAAGAAAGAATTGTGGCAGCCCCCCGGGTGTCCATGGGGCGTGATGGGTGTTATTTTGTTGCAGAGGGCCTGCATTGACTTTGCCATCAGCGCCAAGCCCCTGACGCGGTACATGCCCCAGAACAGACACACCTTCCAGTACCGCGTGTGGCACTTCGTGGTGTCCCCGTCCTTCGAGTACACCATCATGGCCATGATAGCGCTCAACACCGTGGTGCTCATGATGAAGGTGAGCTGGTGGTTGGAGTGAGGCCATCCTCTTTGCTTGCAGCAGTAGGATCAATCAGGATGGCAGAAGAGGGTGTTTTGGTTGTGGAGATGCTTTGAGGCAGCGTCCATGTGGGAATTCCCTCAGCGCATCCACAGGAAATAGCACAGGACCCCAACTGGAGGTGGCACCAAGAAGGTTTCTAGAGGAAATGACCCAAATTATTGGACCTAGAAGGTTTCTGGAGGTTTCTAGAAGAAATGACCCAAATTATTTTGACCTCTTAACTATTGCAGGCAGAGCTGGATTTCCTCTGTTCTCCCTTCTTACAAGAAGTGGCATTCTGTCCTGGGAGAGGGGTGGAGAGAGTAAGGAGGAGATACTTTTGATGCTCCCAGGGCAAGGAATATGGATCACCACAGGCCTGTCCTGAGGGAGGGGTGAAGAAAGGGAGGAATTCTTGAAGCAGCTAGGGCAGCAAACCTAGGCCACATTGGGTCTGTGCTGGGACAGTCGTCAGCCAAGAGGCTGGCAGGCCCCCTCCTGGCTAGTGCTGTCTCTGT
This sequence comes from Sylvia atricapilla, assembly GCF_009819655.1. Taxonomy (NCBI): domain Eukaryota; kingdom Metazoa; phylum Chordata; class Aves; order Passeriformes; family Sylviidae; genus Sylvia; species Sylvia atricapilla. Next base: position 9,581,033 of record NC_089148.1, read on the forward strand.
TTCCATCAGTACTATTCTGCTCCATACACCTATGAGCTGGCCCTGAAGTACCTGAACATTGCCTTCACCATGGTGTTCTCCTTGGAGTGCGTCCTCAAGATCATCGCTTTTGGCTTCCTGGTGAGTGCCTGCTCCTGTTCTTTATCAGGGTGTTAATTTGGACTTTGGCAGTGCACAGATTATAGAAGGAAGGTATTAATAATGTGAGGTTTGCTGCTACTTATTTTGGATCCTGGCCTGAGACCTGCTTTTGGGCTGGAATCCTTTGGTTCTCATTGCACTTCCCAATGCTGGACACTGCTGGGGAAAGCCACGCTGCTGCTTTACTTCTTGCCTTGTGCTCTGTGCCTGCACCATGCGTGTTCTGTGCTGCTGCTCTGTTAGAGCCCGTTGCTGCTGCACATGCTGGTGGCTGTGCTCCCCTGTCCCCACAAGTGCACTTCTTTCCTTGGGATGTACCAGCTGGACCAGACCTGTGCAGCAGCGAGACCTCCCTGATTGATTCATAGTCCTCAAGCTCCCAGCTGCTCATTTGGGATCTGAAGCCACAGATTGTTTTTTCTTCAGCTATTCTTTGCTGTTGTGGGAGACAAAGTCCACTATCAGGAGGGTTTCTAGCCACCCTCCTTGCTCTCAGTAGCACCAGCCATGGTCACATTTGGTGTTGTACCAGCTGCTGCACAAATAGCAGGGGCTGAGATGTGTCCAGGTGCCTGTGAAAAGGAGGCAGCAGTCTCCTGGGAGCAGTCTCCGGGCTGTGGGGGTCAATGTGTTGAGCTGTTGCAGCCTGACCTAGGCTGTGGCTACTTTTCCTGCTCCCATTTGCCAGGGGGGTCCATTGGATGCATGAATCATCTCCCAGGAGAAGCCGCTTGCTGCAGACATGCTCAGGTCTGCCACTGTCTCAGACACAGGACAGGTTCTGGACCGTGGCTGCATACCAATGGGCTGCGAGGTCTCCACCACTGTCCACGAGCAGCTTTGGCCCATGGCCCAGCGCCCTTCAGACCTGCCATCCCATCCCTGAGCTCAAATCCACGTTCCCTCTCTCTCTCTTTCTTTTGCAGAATTATTTCCGGGACACCTGGAACATCTTTGACTTCATCACAGTCATCGGCAGCATTACAGAGATCATCCTGACGGACACCAAGGTGAAGCAGGGGCTGGGAGCAGCGGGCTGTGGGGTGCTGCTGGGGTGCTCCCACCTCCCTCTGACCCTCTCATCCTCTTCCAGCTGGTGAACACCAGCAGCTTCAACATGAGCTTCCTGAAACTTTTCCGGGCTGCTCGGCTCATCAAGCTGCTCCGCCAGGGTTACACCATCCGTATCCTGCTCTGGACATTTGTGCAGTCCTTCAAGGTCAGTCTCGTGTGCCCTGGCCTCTTCCCAGGCCACAGGGATGTGGTGCTGTTCCCAAATACGGGCTGTTCCCAAGGCCTTGTAGGGAGAGTTGGATCAGCACAGCTCACCTGTGCATTTCGTACCCCTCTGGAGCTGGGCCTGTGATAAATGAGATGACTCATCTGCTTGTCTTGCAGGCACTCCCCTACGTCTGCCTTCTGATTGCCATGCTTTTCTTCATCTACGCCATCATTGGGATGCAGGTGAGACAGAGGTGTCCGTGTGTGACCCTCTGGCACAGACGGTGACACCAGCATGTCCCCAGCCTTGCAGCCAGGAGCGAGCCTTATGCCTGCCTGGCATTGCTGTGCCAGGAAGGTGCCGAGGATGGAACAGCTTCTCTGGCAGCTGCAGGACCACATGGCCTGGGGAAACTGCCATGGCCTTGTCCAGTCAAGCTCCACGACTCCCTTCTCAACTGGTACCTTTGGAGATGTGGCCTTGTGGGCTCAGCTGGGCGTCTCCCATCCATCTTGTCCCTGTAGCTGTGCCACCAATGGTCTGTTTGGGTGCTCACACTTAGGGCCCTGCAGTGACCTCCCAGCTGCTGGGGGGTCTCTGCAGAGCAGGGGGAGGCATCAGCCTGCCAGGCTCCAGGTGGTGAATAAGAGGCACGTGAGCTGAACCCTCAGCTCCACACGTGCCGCGGGGCTGGCTTGCTCCTGCTGTGACTAAATCCCACGCTGGAGATGTGACAAAGCATCCTCCACGACGATCACTGGGGATGTGGAGCTGCCCTATGAGCTGCCGCAGTACCCAGCACCTGACAGGAGCTGATTTTGGGGTGACAGAGGTCCCTGGCTTGTGCTGTTTAGGATCATCCAGTGCCATGGCTGGTTTTTGCCACTCTGTCCTACACACCTCGGTGCTGGCTCCAGGTGTTCTCCTAAACAGCCACCATCTGACTCAGCCCCCCTCCCTGCTGGGTGGTAGTATTAGATTTTTTAAAATTTTTTTTTAACACTATTGTGAACAAATCCCCAAGCAGTAAAGTCTGTGGGCGTTATTTGAGCAAAATAGCTGGAGGCAGAAAATATTCCACAATTACACATTCCAAAAAACCTGTACAGGGAAAATATACTCTGCAGTTGGTGTATTTTTAGGTTCAGGGAAAGGGGAATAAATATTTAACAGTAATAACGGCACATTTTTCCAATTTGAGGCACTTTACGAATGTTAGGGATGTCTTACCACAGCCTTTGCTAAAGGTTGTTGTTAGAATATTGTCCATAGTTTGATCTTTGTTGCCCCTTTTGATCCTGGGGATGGTGGGGTCTGTCCCTCTCCCTCTGAGCCCTTCCCCACCATTTGCAGTGCTGTGCCTGACGCCAGAATCACAGACCATTTGTCCACCAAGGGAAAAGCTTCTGGGAGCATCCAGGACTGTGACCCAGTGCCCATCTAGGATGGTGGGACTTTGTCCCTGCACCTCCAGCATAGCGGGGGTCGCTGGGTGCCATGTGGTGCTCAGACGGCATCGAGGGATGGATGTGGAATGGTTGGACTCAGCTGATCCCAGGCCCTCCATGCTCCTGTTTCCATGGTAGCTCAGCCTCTCGCAGCCTTTGCCACCCACAGCAAATCCCTGCCAAGGAGAGGAGAGTCTCCTTCCCCAATGGCTGCCTGGCACCAGCTCCTTGGCACGCTGGCTGTGCACCAGCCTGTGTTTGCTGGGGTACTTTCTTTGCAATCACAGAGTCAGAGAATGCTCTGGGTTGGAAGGGACTTTAAAGGCCATTTGCCCAGCCCCATGGCAGGAACAACTTCAGCTAGATCAGGTTGCTTAGAGCCCTGTCCAATGTTTTCAAGGAATGTTTTCAAGGACGGAAATGTGAACGTGAAGCAGCCGCTTCCCTGGCTGATGGGCTCTTGCCTGAAGAGCTGAGCCCTTTTCCTCCCTCCTGTAGGTTTTTGGCAATATAAAACTAGATGAGGAAAGCCACATTAACCGGCACAACAACTTCCGCAGCTTCCTGGGCTCCCTCATGCTCCTCTTCAGGTGAGCAGCCGCGGAAAATCTTCCTCTGCATAACAGAGATGTGTTTAACCTGGGTAGGGGATGGTGAGGGTTCTCCTGGGGGCATCCTGGCTGCCACCAGGAGCTGCTGACAGGGCTGTGTTGGGGGCAGGAGTGCCACCGGAGAGGCGTGGCAGGAGATCATGCTGTCCTGCCTGGAGGGCAAAGGCTGTGAGCCCGACACGACGGCCACGTCCGGGCAGAACGAGAACGAGCGCTGCGGCACCGACCTGGCCTACGTTTACTTTGTGTCCTTCATCTTCTTCTGCTCTTTCCTGGTGAGCTGCCTCCTCTGAGGGCTCTGGGGATTCCCCTGGTCAGCACCCCAGCCATCGGGTCATCTTCCATCACCTTCCCACAATCACTCTTTCTCCTCTCCCTTCCGTTTGATCTTTGTTGCCTCTCCTGGCCCTGGGGATGATGGGGTCCATGCCTTCCTCCCTGAGCCCTTCCCACCCTGTTTGCAGTGCTGTGCCTGACCCCAGCATCACAGACCATTTCTCCACCTGGGGAAAGCTCCTGGGACTGTGACCCAGCTTCTTCTTTCTTCTCTCTCCTTTCCCTTCTCTGCTCCCTCTCCCCCCACTTTCCTTCCTCTCTGCCTTTCCTCCTTTGATTTAGATGCTCAACCTGTTTGTGGCAGTCATCATGGACAACTTTGAATACCTGACACGGGATTCCTCCATCCTGGGCCCTCACCATCTGGATGAGTTTGTCCGCATCTGGGCAGAGTATGACCGAGCAGCGTGGTATGTAGCCAGCTCCTTCTCTCCCAAGCAACCTCTCAGAGCTGGTTTTAAACCAGGGTCTCTGTGTTCTCCTGCTGGAATTGCAGTTCACTGATGTCTGGGATAGTCAGGGATGTGCTGCTGTCACTTGTGGTCACTACAAGGGCAGCAGCTGGTTCTTGTACTGGTTGATGGCACAGGCGTCTTGGGTGATGTTCAGTTTGCCATGGGATGTTCATCCTGAGTGCTGGACGTTCCTGCTCTTCCTCTCCAGATCCCTCTCAGCCTCCTTTCCCATCCCCGTGCACCAGCTGGGAGCCTTTTCCCTGAGACTGGCTCCATCCCTTGGTCCCCAGCACCCACAGCTCCTGATAAGAGCAGGGCTGAGTGGGGCTTGTTCCCACCTATGGGGATCTGCTGGGCTCCTGCCAAAGCACCTGCAGAGGACATTGTTTGGAGTGTCTTTGGGGAGCTGTGTTCTGTGCTGGGCATCCCACTCACCCCTCTGGAGATGGGAGGGCTTTGGCTCCTACTACACTCCTGCCCTTGCTGATGAGGACCTTGGAGAACAGGGCTCCCATTTGGAGGCAGCAGCCTGTTCCCAGCACTGGAATGGGTTCACAGGGCCCAAACACACCCTGGGTGGCCAGATTTTGGCTCTGCTCCTGCTGCTGCTGCTGCTGCAGAGGCCTTGCTCTCCACTGCTCCTCCTTGGATGGTCCCAAGCATGCCTAGAGCAACGGGGGACCCTTGGCAGCTCTGGGAATGTGCCTGCCCTTCACTCAGCCCCAGCACCCAACAGGGTGCCTTGTGTGGCCCCTTCCAGAGCCCAGGGATTTTTTGGAGCCGTGATCCACCACTGCCAGGGAGCCTGTGCCATCCCAGCTCTTGTCCCTGGCAGCCCCACACGCTCCTTTTGGAGACTCTTTGCCTCCATGAGACCAGCCCCAACTGAGGTATTTTTTTATGCCCAACATCAGCTCCAAGCAGAGAAAGGAGGGGAGGTGGAGCAGTGAAACACCCAGCTGCTCGCTGTGGGGTGGCTCTTGAGAAAGGGTTTCTTCACACCACGCACTTAATTCACTCTCATCACCCATGATGGTGGCCTCGGTGCCCAGGAGCCACTGTAAAACAAGCCTGAGCTGTCCTGTCCATGCCACGTGCCCCTCTGATCCCTGAGCAAGCCATGCTTGCAGCTAGTGTTTAGGGGACACGGGAGACAGTGGTGGCAGCCCTGGCCCTGGTTCCAGGCCAGGAACAGGTGAGTACATCCCAACAGCTCCCAGCACATCCCAACGGTGCCACCATCACACAGAGCTCTCATGGGGAGAACATCCAGCACCAGGGGGGAGCAGGGATGGGTTTTGTCCAGATGGTTGGGTTCTGGTTGGTTCTTCAGCAATGGAGAAGGGATGGGAGAAGAGCAAGGAGAGAGGAACCGGAGGCAAAGGCGCTGGGCAGGACGGTGACGCCGCTCTTTGCCTCCCCACGCGGTTTCCCTCCAAGCTTGTCCAAGGATGCCCGGGAGGCTGCAGCAGCTGCACCTCAGCACTTCCACCCCACGCTTCCCGAAGGGCTCTGGGCTGGAGCAGAGTGGGGAGCTCGGCATCCTGCACCCTCTCCTGCCAGCTCTGTGCCTCAGCCGCTTCCTTGTTTCCGTGGTGCGGGAGGATACGGCCGTATCCTGGGGATGGCTGCACCGGCTCTGGGCAGATGTGCTTCTGTGGGAGGAAAGGGGAGCGTGTGTGTTGGGGAAGGTTTGCTTCTAATAATGTGCACCTTTGGCAGAGCTGGGCTGGTGGTCGGAGCACAGGACTGGACTCGGGAGCCCCAGGTGCCACAGCCACCAGCTGGTCACATTATCCCTCCCTGTCTCAGGTTCCCCAGATCTTGGAGGCACAAGTGGCTCAGCTGCCAGTCTCGCTGGGACCTCATGGGTCTCAGAGAGCTGGCTGTGCGAGGACAGGGGCTCTGGTGATGTGATGGGGCACAACAACTCCACGGGTTAGAACTCTACCAAGCTGCAGGCTCACCCTTGTCTAAAGTCCCAGCCCTCTCCCACCAGGCGCAGGGGTCAGGGGCACGATGAAGAAGGGTCACGGGATGGTGCCCACCACCAAAACTGGTGAAGATGGGACAGTGTGAGGAGATATGAGCCAACTCTCATGGTGGAAAAGGCAGTAGCTGCTGCTCACAGCTTTCTCCTCTCTGGGTCTGACAGAGCCAGAAGGAGAAGAGCTGTGCTCTGCTGGGGGTCTTGCCCCACAGATGGCCCCAGCACCCCCCCGTTAAGCTCTCCATCCTCCCCTCTCAGTGTCCTATTAACCCACCTGTGCTTCCTTTGCAGCGGCAGGATCTCGTATAAGGATATGTACAAATTAGTACGGGTGATCTCGCCTCCTCTGGGCCTAGGAGAGAACTGCCCCTACAGGGTGGCGTGCAAGGTTTGCCTCCCAGTCCTCCGCCACAACCTGGCCACGGGACACACCATCCACCCCTCCTTCCCCTGCTCCACTGCCACCGCGCCTCCCCAGGGAACCCTGATGTTGCTTTCCTTCGAGTTTAAAGAGGTCCACTGCCTCCCAGAGCCAGCAGCTGTTCCCCTCCAGGGGAGGCATCAGTGGGGCCAGGGGGGGCTCAGAGCCTCCTGGGGTGGGTTTTGACAAATTGTGCCCCCCAGCCAGCCCCCCGGTCCCGGTTCCACCAGGGCAGAGCGCCCCGAGGGGCGCCAGGCCAGGTGCCACTGTCCCTGCTCGACTTCTCAAAGCACCTCACATGGGACAGCGAGGGTTCTGGGAGGGTTTGCTCCTCAGGAGGGAAGGAAGGAGCAAAGGCTGGAGGATGTTGGGGACTTTACTGTTGTTTTGGGCAGTGAGGGCTGGGGGAGGACGAGGAGGCCAGGGTGACCCCCGTCCTGGGGGATGTTGTGCTGTATCCAACAACCCTGTCCTCAAGTGTGGCACTTTGGAGGACAAACAACCACGTCTCTGAGGAGCAGGACTCTTACTAGTCTTGCATACAGCTTGCTGGATCTGCCTGGGAGATGGTGATACCAGGGCACACCTCTGGAGCTTGGCAGCTCCTCTCCCTTGAGCTCAGTTCCTGACTGCTGGCCATGAGTCCAGGGCAGCGATTTGGTCTCCTTGTGTCTCTCTGACTTGAAGTGTTGTTTTTTTTTTAATTTTATTTTGGGGTGACAGTTGAGCAAAATCCTGCACCTGCCGCATTCTCTGAAGTGCCACGACACCCTTGTCTGTTCCCGTGGCATGAAAGGATGAATCACAGAGCTTGCTCTCCCTTCTGCATCCCTCATGGCATCCGGGGTGTCCGAGGGAATTCAGCCCCAGCCCTTGCTCTTTCCTCTGCAGAGGAGGAGGAGGGTTCCTTACCGCAGCTGCTGTTGTCACCACATCCTTCTGGAAACATCAGAAAGGCTTTTCTTCCAGCTGACACCCCTGGAACAGCTCTGTCACCCTCCACAGCTGGACGTGGGGACGGTTTTGCCAGAGGCAAAGCAGCACAAAGAGGACAAGGCCTGGATGATTGGCCATCTCATTTAGGAGGATCTATTTAGGAACAGGAGATTTCTTGCAAGAATCTCAGATGGCTCCTCTCTTCCAAGAAGGGCTCCTTGGGCTCTCTCCACTCTTCTCTGCTGCTGCATCCCTGGCAAAAGATGGAAGCTTGGCTGAGGACACTTGCTCAGGTCCCTGCAGGCAGAAGACACCTTTGGGAGGAGTGGTGAGCCCTTCTCAGCAGGGCACCACTCTCCTAAGCTGGATCATCTTGGGGCTCAGAGGGGTACCTGTACTGCTTCCTTGGAGGAGGGAGTCTCAGAGCCACTGGATTTCTGCTGACTGGGGATGGGCAGAGAAGTGAAGGTGGATAAACTCAAGCAAGGAGTACTGAGAACAGCTTCTGTTATCATGTGAGGGAGACCATCCCCATCTCTACCTTGTATTACTTCTGTCGCCTCCTCGCTGTGCAGGAGATATTTCAAGAACACGAAATTCTCAAGGGTTGCTATTGCCCTGGAACAATTCAGAAAAGATGAAAAAAAAAATCCATGTGGTTGTTGCATCTTGCCACATCCCAAAATGCCAAGTCAGCTTGAACATCTTTCAGTTCAGTGAGCCTGCCCTGCCTGTCAGGTGAATGCTCCACAGATAATGTCCCTGTGGACATCACCTCTTCCTGAATCTACTCTCACAGCACTCTTGGTGCTTCCTTCCTAACAGCCCGTGTGGCACAGTGCTTACTTCCTAACCACAGGAGGACAGATGTCCTGCCTCGCACATTTCCTCCTCTGCCTCTCACAGGCTCCCCTCAGGGCCAAGCCATTAATCCCTGGTGGTTTTACAGGCCACTTTGTGCTGTGCCCGTGGGTCACACCTCTGTCCAGACATGGATAGATGGGTCACATTCCCCATCATCCAAGGGATGTCCTGGACTCCAACAATCCCCGACCTGCCCGTGCTTGGACCAGCCCTTGGGAGTCATCCTGCTCAGATGGATGTCATTCCACGTGCCTGCCTGTGCTTCTCTCTGTGGGGAAGTGGTGTCTAGGCACAGCTGTGCTGCTCAGAAAGCTCCAAAATCTCTGCTCTGAGGAGCAGCAAAGTGTGCAGTTCTCATGTGATCCGTCTTGGTCACTGATGCAAAGCCTTCCTTTAGTGGACTCCATTCCTCCTTCCTTGTGTGGAGAATCTCAGTAGGAAAGGCAGTGCCTGTTTTTTTGTGCTGGGCTCCCCAGAATTCCCCCTGCCAGGAAGCATGGCTAGAAGATCACCGTCTTGCTTCCTTTTTTGCACTGAATTCATGCATGAAAATTTTAGTCATCTCACCCCGAGTTGGTGTGCATCCAGCTCTGCCAATATCCAGGACTCCTGGATATTTCCTCTTGATCCTCCTGCTTATCCTTCTCCAGTGTTATCAACCATCTTTAGGGTGCAACTGGCCCAGCCCATTCTGCGCCTGCACCCCAAACAGCTCCTGTCACCAGTTCTGTTCACGTCTGAAATGTCAGGGCTTATCTTGGTAGGGGCCTTTTTGGCCAGGGGGCTGCTTCCAAACCCCGAGGAGAGGAGATCTCGTCTCCCCTTTCCAGGCTGCTCTGAGCACATTCTAGGGAAAAAGCCAAGATCCAGTGGGGACACCTAATGTTTTGGCACTGCCCTCTCTCACAGGGATGGGCCCACGTCCAGCAGTGAGGGTCCATGCCTTCGGTGTCACAAGCCTGCCCCGGGCCCGTCCGTGAACCATCCTGAACCTTGCAGTACAGGCTGGCACGAGGGGAAGAAGAGGTGACCAAGCCCAGGATCCCTGGGAGATGTGGACGTGCAGAGAGAGAGAGACACAGCCCAGCTACCCCAGCCTGGCAGAGGGCAGCCCCAGGTGGCCCATTCTTGGTGGCATTCTTTGCTCAGCAATTCCAGGCCAGGTCCTTACGGAGCAGAGGAGAGCAAGGGGAGGAAGGGGGGTCCCGCCCTAACTTGCTCCCGTGGGAAACCCAAACAAGCCCCAATGTTGGAAGGCCCAAACAGCTGCCTCTGCTGAGACTCTTTAAACTCCAACCTGGTGGAACTTGCAGCCGCATGTGGGAGAGAGCCAGGGCGGGAGCATGGCATGCCCAACTTTTCCTCCCGGTTTTTTTTTTTCCAGCCGATTCAGCATGCCTTTTTGCACTGGTGCATGGTGGGAGAGTGGTCCATCCGCAGAGCCAGACGGAAGCAACTGGGCATCTTCCTTTGACAAGTGACCCTGGCCCACTGCCTTCTATGCAAGATGCTGCCTCCCAATTGCATAGACCCCCACGAGCTGGGGATACACAGCCTTTGGCTATGGGTTAGGTGGCCATGCCAAGCCATACCAGGCACCCCCCGCGGGAGGGAAGACGCTCCAGAGGCCACAGAGCACCGTGGTGCAAACCACCCTTATCTCAAATAACCCATGGCTCGAGTGCCGTGTATCTGATTTATACCACTCGCACACAGCCCTGGAAACCTGTGGGACGAGGTGGGGGCTGCTGGAGGGCTTTAGGAGAGGGGTTGAGACCAGAGGAGTCGTCCCAGGCTGGTAGTGAGACAGGCGCTTGAGGCCAGCAGCAGAGAGGAGAGGGGTGAGTTGCTTTCTGCCAGCATTCCTGGGTCTGTGTGAGCAGTGCTATAAATCCACATCAGGACAGTCTCTCATGTATGATTTGCCTTGATTAACGGGTTTCCTGTTCTTTTCCTGTTTGTCCGTTTGTTTTTTGTTTTGTTTTGTTGTTTTTTTTTCTCTCCTGTTTTTCCTGTACTATTTTCCGTTTGTACGTTTTTCCGCTCTCCGGGAATGCCTCCTCTCTCTGCATCTCCCTCCCTCCCCTTCCCCCCTCCATGAGCAGTGGCCGAATCCATTACACTGAGATGTATGAAATGCTGACTCTTATGTCACCACCGCTAGGCCTCGGCAAGAGATGTCCTTCCAAAGTGGCCTATAAGGTAGATCAACCCTTCCTTCTCTGGGGGTTAGAGCCGAGCAGGAGCCGGGGCACCTGCGGGAGGTGGGACCGGGGAAGCCGGGGACTTGTTGGGGTGTCCAACGTGTGTTTGGCTCACTCCTGGGGAGCCAAGTCTTTTGTGGGCTCAGTTTTGATCTTGTGGGCTCTCGTGCCCACCAGAGCCCTGGCCACACTGGCTGGTCTCTGCCGCCCACGCATGTGACGCTGCCGTGGTCATTGGCAGCTGGCTCCGAGGGGAAAAGGAGGGGCAGAATCAGCAGTAGAGTGGAGACATGGGAGGGCTGGAGGAGGTGAGGAGCAACCCAACTGTAGCAGTTAGGAGAGTGAGGTGTCCTTGGGAGTTCACCCCCAGGGGGCATGGAGCCATCCTGATCCCAGCCGGTGCAGAAGCCTATGGAGATGGGAAGCTGGTGGGCAGTGGGGACACATCCCAAATCCCATAGGAGCAGGCCTGCTCTGTGTGTAAAGAGCCAGGACCACCAGCAGGGGCTACCCCGGGGATGGCTCGTGCAAGGCCAAGCCAGGAGACTTCCAAAGGCAGCTCTGAGTTGTCCCACCCGGAGGGGTGGCTGTCAGTCAGGTCCCGGCTGCGTAGGCACGGATCAGGAGCGTGGGAAACCATGGAGGATGTGCCGTGGGAGCTGAGTGGATTTCTGAGGGCAGCAGCTGCCAGGACAGGACCCACAGCTACAGGAGGATCTGTTGTCCAGGAGAAAACTAGGGTTTTCCTTGGCTTTTTAGCAGGGCTAGCACAAAGGGATTCCTGCACACCTCCAAACGTGCTTCCAGCCTCTCTGGCTCTCACGTGTTTGCTCACAAGAGCACACATCCACCATCACACTTTTCCAGGGGGAAACGGGAGGTTTGAAAGCAGCAAAGGGACATGAGAAGCTGGGTGAAGAGGAATGGGCAGGGAAGGGCTGACCCGAGGTATTCACAAAGCAAAATATACTCTCTGGGAAGTGGATCTGGTCACTTCGGTTTGTACCCCGCCTGCCCAGGGTGGGGAAGGAGCATGGCGTGTCTAACCTGCCTTGGTTGCCCTTTTCTCTTTCCTTCTGCACTTTTTCCACCCTCCCCTTCCTTTCCCTTCCCCACCCATGGATAATTTGGTCCCCCCCTGCATGTGCTGGCAAACTTCATCTCTGAAAGACGCAAAAAGGGAGTGCCAGGATGTAGCATGCTAGAGGAATCCAGCCGATCCGAAGTCCCTGAAGGTTAGGGACCCTCCTCTCCCCTGCCCCAGGTGGGAAGGGTTGAGAGCTGGAAAGCCAAACCACCCGGGAACGGAAACCTGAGCCCGTCTCCCCTTCCCGCACATCCCACATGCCCGCATCCCTGATGGAGCAGGTGTGTCTTCCCAAAAAGTGCCAGGGGGTGCTGTGGCAGCCGTGGGGAAGGGGGCTCAGGGGCCGTTCCTGGGGGCGCAGGAGGAGCCCTGGAAGGCAGTGAGCCGGTGTCCTGGGGTGGAAGGAGCCGGGGAGGGGGTGGGGCCGGTGGGGTGATCCTTGCCCTTCTTTTTTGGCTGTGCTGTTTTGACACTCTTTGTTGCTTTTTTTTTTATTATTTTATTTTTTTTATTTTCTTTTTTTTTTAATTTCGATTATTTCTTTTTCCCCCCTTTTGTTTAATGTTTAATTTCTTTTCCTCCAGCCTGGTCGATGTGTTTTTCGATATTGTTTTCCGTCCGCTGTTTTCTTCTCTCTCTTGCGCAGAGACTGGTGCTGATGAACATGCCCGTGGCTGAGGACATGACCGTCCACTTCACCTCCACCCTCATGGCCCTGATCCGCACAGCCTTGGACATCAAAATTGCCAAAGGTAAAGGCCGCCGCAGGGAGGGGACAGAGCCAGCAGAGCTGCGTCGTCCTTTTGTAGAATCCCAGGATGGTTTGTGTTGGAAAGAGCCTTAAAGATCATCCTATTCCACTCCTCTCCCCTGGGTCTCTCCTCTTCCACCACCCATCCGGCCTTGAACACTTCCAGGAATGGGGAGTCCACAGCTTCTCCAGGCAACCCGTTCCAGGGCCTCACCACCTTCTGAATTTCTTCCTAATATCCAATATCAACCTACCCTCACTCAGCTTAAAATCATTCTTCCTTGTCCTATCACCCTGCAAAAAGTCCCTTTCTCTTTGGCTGGGCCGAGGACCTCACAGCTAATTTGGGATTGGCTGCCCAGAGCCTGGATGCACACGGATGGGAGCAAGCACCTTGAACAGGCAAATTTCTGCCACTTTTTTTTTTTCTTTTAATCGATTTCTTTTAGGGAAGAGGTAGAGAATTCTTCACCAGAAGCTGTTTCTAGAGAAAAGAAACAGCTTGATGTCCACTGTATAATGGAGGGGAGAGAGAGAATTCCCCTTCCTCCCCATGTAAAAAGCCAAACCAAGGATGGAAAATACATGCTTGGCTTCTTCCTTAGGCTGTGGGGAATAGAAACTTCTCTCTCTCAGGGAAGATAAAATGTTCAGAGCAGGAAAACCTGCTTTGTTGTTGCTGCTGGAAAGGCTGTGATTCATCAGATCAAAAACTTCCTGCAGAAACATGGCATTTTCAATAAAACATCCCCTAGGAACAGCTCAACTATTGGAAGAAAACCCAACCCAGGGCAAGATACCATCCAAAGCCCAGTGCTCAGACAACAATGATGGGTTCAAGCCCCTCTAGACAAAGCAGAGATTTGAACCTGGATCTCCTACAGCTCACCCAAATTGCCCTGTGCTTGAGTGACTCTCAAGGGGCACCTTGACAGCTTCTGATGATCCTGGAGCTTCCTAAGCTCAGCAAACCCCTGTCCAGAGAGCTCTGCTCTCCGTGCACAGCCTCACCAAGCATTTCAGGATTTGCCAGCTGGGGCTGTTCTTCCACCAGCACATGATCTGCTCACCAGCAAAAAGAAAGTGGGGCAGCAGCAGGTGTGTGTGGGCTGGAGTGGGATTGGAGCTGCAGAGACGGACCCAAGGCAAGCTTGAAGGTGGCAGCTTTGAGTGGGAGGGCAGGGGATGGGGAGATGGAGGCACATATGGAAGGGATGGTAGGAAAGTTTCCCTGTGGGAGCAGGACACCAGGCTCACTGATGCAAGATGGCCCTCCCAGCCCAGAGAGATGGATGCTGAGATGGAACCTCACTTCAGGATGGGAAAGGGGGCTTTGGTTGGACCCTGGTGCCAAGGTTTGACGTGTGTGGGCCATTTTTGCTCCCTGCTGTTGAAGGTGGTGCAGATTGGCAGCAGTTGGACTCCGAGCTTCAAAAGGAGATCCTGACCATTTGGCCTCACCTGTCTCAGAAGATGCTTGACCTGTTGGTACCCATGCCAAAAAGTGAGTTTTTTGGGGGGCTGTCATTGCTTTCAAATCCCCCTCATCCCCACAGCAACTTCTTCCCAAAGGGAGGTGGGGACTGGCCAGACCCATCTCCAGCTGGGGGAGAAGTGGTTAAAGGGTTTGTTCTGCCTTGTTCTTGTTCTGCTTGGCTGCTTGGGAACTCTCTGGAACACCCCCCAGTTGGCAGGGATCTACTCCTGCCAAAGCCACAGTCTCCTGTAAATCCTCTCTGGGGCACAGCAGGGAAGGAGGCTGGGCACACCTGATGATATGACAAGGATGTGTGCCTTGGTGGCTCAGGATGATGATTTCAAGCCGTCTTCACCTATTTTATCTCCGTGGGGAGTGTCTGGGTGCTCAGCACTCCCTCCTTTGGAACGATGAGAAGAGATTGAGGGTCACCAGAGTATCCCAGAGCAGGGCTCTTCCCAAGACCCACCCTGCTGCCTTCTCTTACAACACAAGTGATCCCATTTTGTTCCCTCTCATGCTCCTAGCCTCTGACCTGACTGTTGGGAAAATATATGCAGCCATGATGATCATGGATTACTACAAGCAGAGCAAGGCAAAGAAGCAGCGGCAGCAGCTGGAGGAGCAGGTGAGGCTCATCCAGGGCAGCGTGGGGACATTCAGATCACTCTCTCTGCCTCTCACCACCTCCCAACCCAAACATGCAGCCAGCTGGGATGAAAACAGGTCAGGGTTTGGGGTCTGTGGTCATCCTCAGTCCCTGAGCGGGACATGAGCACGGTGTCCTCTTTCCGAGTGGTGGGAGCTTGGCCGGGGAAGCACTGGACATTCATCCACGTTTCCTACAGGCTCAGTTTCTCCCTTTCTCCAATGCAGAAGAATGCCCCCATGTTCCAGCGCATGGAGCCGTCCTCTCTGCCACAGGAGATCATCTCCAATGCCAAGGCTCTGCCGTACCTCCAGCAGGACACCCACTCAGGCCTGTGAGTACTGCCTGTCACTTCTCTGTTCCTGCAGTCCTCCTTCTTGGAGCTGGCACTAAGCTGCAGAGAGGGTTAAATTGCTGCTGGGAGCAGGGAGAAATCTCCTGGCACAAAGCTTTTGCAGGATTTCAGGCACCTGGTGTTGTCAGCATCACCAGCAGCAGCCGAGGTGGCAAAAGGGACGGCCAGGGGTCTGTGGATGCTCTTCCTGCAGGATCATCCTGGCAGTCTTCACCCAGGGGTGAAGCTGAACCCCAGGAGCTGTTGAGCAGTGCAGGGTCAGAGGTGGTTTCCAGCACCCTGGCTGGTGGGAATGAGGTGATAAAGGTTTCTGTCACTGCTCCTGGGATGTCCCACTGCTGCTGCAGGACTCGGGGCACTGGTGTCCTCCCCGCCTTGGGGCACCACTTCGGTTCTCCGGGAAACATTTGTCTCAAACGCGGGGTCTCAACAGCGTGGGGGAGCAGGCACGGGGCTGCCCAGCTCTGAGCTGCTGGAGAGGTGATCCGAGGGATGGCAGCACCCGGCTCGAGGCCCCCCTGAAGCTGGGCTGTGTTTGCAGGAGCAGCCGAGGCGGGTTCCCCTCGCTGAGCCCACTCTCGCCACAGGAGATCTTCCAGCTGGCGTGCATGGATCCAGCCCAGGAGCAGTACCAGGAACACCAGTCTCTGGTAAAGTCATGCACTGCTCCTCTGCAGGCCCAGCACGGATGATGGGCACAGTGGGCATGGGGAGGTGTGGGGAGCGAGCACAGCACAGGGATAGCAGCTGCTGGGTCATGCACAGATCCAAAAGAGGGGACAAATATCCCTGGATGTTTGTCCAGCTGGGGCTCTGCCCTTCGCCTCTGGCACTGGGGACACAGAGCAGCCATCCCTGTGTCTGCCCTAATCCGTGGGGCCAGGCAGCACAAGTGCTTTTGGGGCAAGAGCCATGATCAATGTCCTGCAGTAAAATATCCTTCTCTCCACAGGCTATTTTTGCCACTGAACACTCATGTCAGTGGGTTACCCCGTGCTGAGTGATGGTATCTGATGTTTTTGGATTCGTGTCCATTTTGTTGTCAGTGGTGGTGTCCCCAGTCCCCCAACCAAGCTGTCTTCAGCAGGAGCAGCCCCCTCTGGCCTCACACACGTGCTGGCCTGTCTGTCTGTGTGTGCATATATATATATCACCTATTTATATATATCACACATCTATATATATCACACATCTATATATATCTCCATGTCTGCGTGTGCGTTCCTGCACCCCCCGACGCAGTGTCGTCCCCAGCCCAGTCCGTGTCCCCAAGGGTCTGTAGCTCTGTGTCACCTGTGTATGACACAGGCAGGCATCCCCTGCCTCGGCCACCCCAGCCACGTGGAGTGCTGGCAGGTGAGATTTCCCCTGCCCCTATAAAGTCACCTTCTAGTGACCTCCAGGGTCACTCTGTGCCCATCTCCCTGACACCGTGAGTGAACACGAACATCCACAGCATCCCCTAAAAACTGGGAATTACCCAAAGCATGTCAGTACTATGGGCATTGTGCGTTCTTTTAACAGGGATGTGGCCAGGAAGCTTTTGAAGCAGGGTCAGAGACAAAATCCCAACCATTTGTGCCTTCCTGGCAAAAGAAGGAGTTAAACCCGGGGCAATCAGGGTGTCCCCAGACCCAAGCAGGGTTTTCCCCTGTCAGTGTTAGAGGTGCAAGGGCAGCTGGCCATCGGGCCACATGAGGGCTCACCTGGGGACTGTGAATCGGAGAGTATTTTTCAGTGGCAATGTAATGAATTCTAACTGCTTAGACTCTGTTTTTCAATGAATCATCGAATAGTTTGGCTTGGAAGGGACCTTTTAAAGCTCATCTAGTTCCAACCCTCCTGCCATGAGCAGGAACATCTTCAACCAGATCAGGTTGCTCAGGGCCCCATCCAGCCTGGCCTTGAAGACTTCCAGGGAGGGAGAATCCACCACCTCTTTGGGCAACCTGTGCTAGTGTTTTACCACCTGGTTTTGGCCAACTTAAGTTCTGTCCCTGGCTGAGCAAGCAGGGCTGTCCCGTGCCAAGAGGGCCGAAGCAGCGTGCTGCCCTGTTCCAAGCCCATCCCAAGAGCTTGGCTGTGTGTTTATTTCCAGGAGCCAGAGGTTAGGGAGTTTCAAAGAGTGCAGCCCTCTAACCGTGGCAGCTACCTTCCCGTGGACACTCAGGACCACGCTGTCTCTGGGAGGGCCTCCTCCATGCCTCGTCTCACTGTGGATCCCCAGGTAAAACCAAGCAAAGCCCCCACAGGTGCTGGGTCTGATCAAAGCCTGACAGATAACGCTGTGGCTTCTCTCTGTGCTGAGCCCCAGCACGCTGATATCAGAACTTCTCCCCTTCTTTGGGTGCTGCACAAGTAGGAGAGCTGCTGTCGCCCTACAAGGGGGACACTGGCAGCAGAGAGCAGCTTGGGGGATCCATCTCCTGGCTGGGGGAGGTCCAGAACCACGCTGGGAGGCAGCAGGTTCTCCCCATGGTGGGACAGCCCCTCCTTTCCTCCGGCCCTGGGCACTGGCTGAGGTCTGAGGAGCCCCAGCCCGGCTGTCAGATGACCACAGGTGATGAAACGCCTTCTCCGTCCTTTCCCATTGTCCCAACACGTGTACTTCTCTGTTTGTCCAGGGGAACCCAGGCCGCGTCTCACCTCCTCATCTGTCTGCCTGGTTTCTCTCTTGTTCTGTCCTGTGCTCAGCCTCCCCCAAGATGCAGATGTTTTTTGGGGGTTTGGTGTTGCTGTGAAGTCTCTGGGTCTGCTTTCTCACCTTGGCACAGGCACCAAGTCCTGGTGTGGCACTTTGTGGGGGGTGTGAACACAAAGGGGGACTTTGTCTCATGGGCTTTCAGCAGCAGAGGAGATGACCAGAAGGAGGGGATGGGAGCAGGAAAGGTGAGAGTAGATGGAGAACAGCCTGAGGCTGCAGTGGCAAAGAGCTGCTAGAATTAAGCAAAGGAAGTATGGAAGGAGGTGATGTTTTCCCCGTAATACGTGAAAAACACAGGGTGTAAGAAGGGGAGAAAGTAGGAAGGAGAAGCATGGGAGGGAGAAAGAAAAGGAAAAGGAAGATAAAACAACAGCATGAGCAGGGAGATAGGGAATGAGTGTAGGGGAAAGGCATGGGAAGTGGGAGTAAAAGAAGAGTTATTAGGGAGGTGTGTGGAAAAGTGGTGGCAGCTGGAAAAATGAACACAGAGCAAGGGGCACTGGGGGACCCCTCTCTGCCAACCATCTTTTCAGTGCTTGCTCCTCTTGACCCTGGAGGGGAGGGATGCTGGGGAGGCAGCCTGGAGGGCAGTGGTCTGGTACCCCCCGTGTCCCCACACACAGCAGGAGGTGCTGCTGCCCTCTCCACAGTCCCTGGATCCGCTGGCTCTTCTTGTGCCGCACAGCTCCAGCCTCCTGGGGAAGGGGAGCACACGAGCTCCAAGGCTGAACCCCGCTTTCCTCCCGCCCCTGATTTGTGCAGAGATTATTGGGAGGGGGGCTGTTCTCAGGCTGGCTGCCCCCCACCCTGTATTTCCCCATCCCACAGGGTGGTGATCCCCGTGGTGGGGGTCAGCTGGTCATTCCTGACACCCAGCCCTGCCTGGTGCTAATGCTGTCCCCGGCTGGCGGGGGTTGCTTGCAGGTGGTGACAGACACCAGCTCCATGAGGAGATCGTTCTCCACCATCCGGGACAAGCGACCCAACAGCTCCTGGCTGGATGAATTCTCCATGGAGCGCAGCAGTGACAACACCTACAAGTCCCGCCGGCGCAGCTACCACTCCTCGCTGCAGCTGTCCGCCCGGCGCCTCAACGCTGACTCGGGTGAGCCCAAAAAAATCCCCCAGGAACCCTCCAGGGGAGCGTTCCCTGCTGCTGCAGAGGGGATGGTGGGGACTGACGGGGGTGTCCTGCAGGCCACCGGTCCGAGGGGCACCGCTCCGGCAGGGAGCGGGGCCGATCCAAAGAGCGCAAGCACCTGCTGTCCCCGGACATCTCCCGCTGCAACTCCGAGGAGAGGAGTCCCCAGGCACAGGAGGAGTCGCCGGAGCGGCGGCGCGAGTCCCGGTCACCCAGCGAGGGCAGGTCACAGACACCCAGCAGGCAGGTGGGTGACAGAGGGCCCTTGCCAAGCACAAAGGGAAGCGTGGAAAAAGCTCCTTGCCAAAACCGGGGAAGATGAGCCCCGGTTCTGGGAGCTCCAAACCGTCTCGTCTCCTGGTGGTGGCATCTCTGTGTGTCCCATGAGCTGAGCAGGTTGGGGCTGCTCGTGCACCCTGCAGAGCCTTTGGGGGACAGGGTTGGATCTCATGCTGATCCTCTTGCTGCCATGGCATCCACTCCCTGCCAAGGTCAAGGTGTCCCAGCTACACAAGCCTGGAGGTGCCAGTGCTTGAGTGAGCTTGAAGCCACCCATGGAGGTGCCACCCAAGGAGAGCAGCAAGATGGTGAGCTGCCAGCTCTTCCTACAGCGGGTTTGGGGGTGCTTTTTTGCTTTTGACCAAGCAAGAGCATGGAATCATAGAATATCCTGAACTGGAACAGAGCACAAGGCTCGTTGAGTCCAGCCCTTGTCCCTGAATGAGAGCTCAGCCCCAAGAATCCCACCACGTGCCCAAGAGCATTGTCTGAGTGCATCTTGAGTTCTGTTGGTCTTGTCGCTGTGACCACTTCCTTGAGGAGCCTTTTCCTCTGGGTGAAGCACTTTTCCCTAATATCCAACCTAAACCTCCCCTGCCACAGCTTCATGCTGTCCCCTTGGGTCCTGTCGCTGGGCACCGCAGAGATCAGTGCCTGCCTGTGTGCCTCCCTTTGTGAGGAAGCAGCAGACCACGGTGAGCAGGCGTCGCGGGGCAGACGAGGGGCAGAATCACCCTTTCGAGACAGGCGATTTGTGGGGTTGGGGAGGTGCGGCGTGGTGCCGCCTGCATCCCCCAGCGCGTCCCCGGTGCTTTGCAGGGCATGGGCTCCCTGAGCGAAAGCTCCATCCCCTCCATCTCGGACACCAGCACGCCTCGGCGAGGCCGCCGCCAGCTGCCGCCGGTGCCCCCCAAGCCGCGTCCTCTCCTGTCCTACGCCTCCATGCTGCGGCACGCCGGGGACACCTCTCCTCCCGCCGACGAGAGCGAGGGCGGCTCGCCGCTGCTCTCCTCCACCACCCTGGATCCCAGCACGGCCGGCCCGGCCGAGTCTTCCAGCTCCCCGGCGGGGAAGCAGAGCCGGCAGTCCACGCCGCAGCGGTACATCTCGGAGCCCTACCTGGCGCTTCACGACGACTCGCACGCCTCAGACTGCGGTGAGGAGGAGACGCTCACCTTCGAGGCGGCCGTGGCCACCAGCCTGGGCCGCTCCAACACCATCGGCTCGGCGCCGCCGCTGCGGCACAGCTGGCAGATGCCGAACGGGCACTACCGGCGGCGGCGGCGAGGGGCAGCGCAGGGCGTCATGTGCGGGGCCAGCATCGACGTGCTCAGCGACACCGAGGAAGACGACAAGTGCTAGAGAAGCTGCCTCCCCTGCCCGCGCAACCCGCCACCCGACCCCGCCTCGGCTGCCCCTCCCTGCCCTGCCCTTCTCCAATGCATGCTCTTCGCCACGCCTGGGAATGAAACTAAAAAAACACAAAAAACCCAAAAAAACCCACACAAAACCCCACAAAAAACCGAAATTAAACGCAGGGGGAGAAAGAGGGGAAAAAAAAAAACGACAACACAAACATACCCCAAACCCACCGGAACGGAGGGGAAAGGAAAAGGAGAGAAAAAAACAACAAACCACAAAAGAAAGGAAAAAAAAAAAAAAAAAAAAAAAAAAAAAAAAACAACGAGAAAACAAAACAAACAAACAAAAAAACAAAGAAAAGGGGGAAAAAAGTCTTTGTGCAAAAAAAAAATTATTAAAATCTGTCGACTTTCATTTATTACTATAACTACTTTTTTTCTGCACAGAGAAGCATTTGATGGGCTGCGGAGAGGCGCGGCTGGGCTCGTGTGCTGGGGGACAAGGGACAGCCTCCTCCAGCCACAGCCCCCTCCTGCTGCCCCAAGAGGGGTTCCCGGGAAAGCTCATCCCGATGGCTTTTTGCTCCCTATGGCCGGAGAGTCCCAGCAAATAGGATGCAAGGGACCCCCTTGGCTGTGTCGCTTGGCCTTGTGCTGCTGTGGCTTTGAATTTCCCTGGAGAAGGGGCAAGGTGCGATGGTGGGGTGAGGGGTTGGCATGCACCCAGACAGACCAGAGCAGCTCTGTGGCTGCCACAGGGGGCAAAACTGGTTTGTGCTGGGGGCTGGGGTGGGGCTCAGTGCTGCCGAATGTATCCTGTCTCCCACCGATATATATTTATTTATATACGGAGAACTCTAGGTGTGCCTGTGTGTGTATATACGGGGTGTGTGTGTGTGTATATATATTTATATGCTGTATATATAAAGATATACACATACATAGATTTGTTTTAATCATCTGACAATGCTGGGGAGCCCCCTGGGGCTCCCTGCTGCCTGCACCCTGCTTTGGTGGGGGCAGGACCGAGCCTCCCTGGGGGGGCTGCTGTACAGAGCATTGGGATTGTCACCTTGCTCCCTCTCCCAGGCGTTTCCAGCGGTGGGAATTGCATTTTCCCTGCTAGAGGTGGCTGTGGCGAGGGCTTCTTGGGCAGCTCAGTGCCCGCAGGAGTGGGATGGCCAAGGGATGAGGATAGGGCTGTCCCTGGGAGTACGGCTGGCTTGGCAGCAGCAGTGCCAAGGGGGTGATGGCAAACCTCTCAGAGGCCTCTTTGCTTGTTTTCCCAGGGAAAGAAGATTATCCATGTCCGCAGGGGAGTGAAGATGTTGTGAGTGCAGGATGTACCTTAAGATCTGTCCTTCGGGCAGAGGCACCCGGCTTTGGCACCAGCCCTGCCTCAGTTTCCCCTGCAGCCATGGCCTCTGGCCTCTCCTGGGGCCTGGCACCCCTTTGGAGAGGGGCTGCCGTGGGGGGCTGGGTGTGCCAACCCCGTGGCCCCGCTGGGGGAGCAGGTGGGTGTCCAAGAGCTTTGGGAAGGAGCGTTGAGCAGGATGGCTCAGCCCTCCTGCAAATCCTGAAAATGCAGAGCAGGGCCCCCTTCCAGCACCAGTTGTTAATTAAGCTGGTAATTATGCATTGTCAGCTCTCAAAGACCCGTGCTGTGGGTGCAGTGCTGTGCCTGCCAGCCCGGGGAGGTGCTGCTGGTGGCCTGTGGTGCTGGGTGGCTCACCCTGGTGACTAGTGGTGTGTTTCTGCTATGAGCTGTGTCTGTCGTCAGCCTGAGCGTGGTCCTGGGGAGCTGGAGGGTGCTGTGCCCTCGGAGCCTCAGGGAAAAGCTTGCTCTGTGGGCTGGGGGATGCTCAGTGCCTTTGGACCAGGCCTGGTGGCTGTGTGTGGAGATGGGACGTGGGAATGGGCAGGTAAAGGCAGCACAGCCCTCGCCCTGCCCTTCCTCCTGCCCATGGCTTTGCTTTGCTGCAGGTTGTTGTGGTCTGGGTCCTTGGGGCTGTTGTGCAGCTGAGCAGCAGCTCTGGCCAGGCCTTGCTTTGGTCCTGGATAGCTCATGTCTTCTCCTGGCTGAAAGATGCACTAAGTGCCCGGCTCCTGCATGTGCAGATCAGCGCCTGCCCTGATCGCTTTGTGAGCTCCGCCGAAGGAGCTCTGCTTTGTGAGAAGCAAATCCCAGTGCCTCTGAAGGCTTCCTGCTCCAGGGCTCGTGCATGGACCAAACCTCCTCTTTCTAATGGTCAAAGTGCCCTCTGCATCCATTACAGAGCCCAAGGCTCCTCCTGCCTCCCGTGGTCCCTGATGGGGCGAGGGGCCACCTCTGCTGTCCCTGCTGCTTCCCAAACAGACACTTCCACCTGCCCAGGGATCCAAAAATTGCACAGGCAGACCTCTCCGTGGCTTTGCCTCCGATCCCGCATCCCCTCTCTCGGCTCTTGGGGACAAACCATGTCCCATGCAGCCGTGGGGAAAGGTCCCCGGTGGTGGCTGGGGACACGGGCATCAATCACCTGTTCCCTTCCAGCCATCCGTGAGCAGTTTGTGGTTTCACCCCGGAGCTTTCGGAGCGTTCTCTCCGTGTGGCGGCATCTGGGAGAGCCGGGTCTGGCGGGGGACGCGGAGCTGCCGGGGGCCGGGGAAGGCGATGCCGTACCTGCTCTAAATATAGGTGTCGGTATCGTCTCCTGCTAAATGCGGGAAGGTGTCTGACAATGCGCCGGGCTCTGAGTAAGAGCCCGCGGGGAAGGGGAGGAGGCGGCTTTTTGTGTCTGTGCCTGGCGGGTGGGAGGGAGGCAGCGATGCTCTCGAAGCGGGGGCACGTTTCATGCGGATTTCGAGCTTTTCGGGCGCTTTTCTTTCCTCAGCCCCGGCATGGGGCTATGGAGGATATTTGAGATACCCTGGTGAGCGGGGTGATGGTGATGCTCCGCAGCCGTGGCACAGGATGGGGCACGGCCCACAAACCAGAGCTTTTTGGCATGTCAGCCCCGCGTTTAACTAACGTACAGAAACTGTGTGGAACAAAACAGAGCCCCTTTTCACCCGGAAAGGGTCCGGAAACGTCCCGCTTCTGCCTCTCCCGAGGCGGCCACAGCGCTGCTCCCGCGGCGTGGGGCACAGGCAGGGACCTGCGGGGACAGGGCGACACCACCACAGCGCGTCTCTGACACCAAAAACTGCCCCAGGAGAAGCCCAGGGGAGAGACAAGCCAGCCCCAAGGCACCATCGCAGCCCGTGCCTTGCTTTTCAAGGCGCTGGACTCGGCTTTTGGAGCTGTACGGTCTGTCCCCTGCGGAATTTTGGACGTTTCCTCAGCTTCCCGGACAGCAAGACTGTGCCACTGCCACTCGCGGTCGGTGGCTGCTGGCCGTGCTGGGCCTCGGGGGGCAGGATGGGGACGGGGGGATGTATTTCGACCTCTGCCTGCATAGGACATGCCCTGCCCAGGCAGCAGCGCACCGGTAGCATGCAACTGGCTCCCAGCTGGGTGCTGGGACTGGAGTCGAAGCCCTGCAGATCTCTTGGAGGGGCTGTGGTGGGTGTGCGAGGAGGTGTGGCACACAGAGCCCCGCTGTCTCCTCCAGGCTGGCTGTCCCAGCACCATCCTCCTGTCCCCCCAGGAGGCCTTGGATGGCAGAGCCCCCCAAGTGCGGGGCTGGTGTCTCCTGGGACTGCGGGAGGGTGGGTGGGAGATGCTCTGCCTTCATCCCCCAGGCTCTGGGGCGGGATGTTGTAACATAACCTGCTCGTTTGGACCCAAACGGGGAACCGAGCTGACCACCACCAATGTACAACTCCTCAATGTTTTTTGTCAAAAGGAAAGAAAAATAAAACCTTGTTGTAAAGAACCACTGCAGACTTGGTGTCATTGGCACCCCCACCCCTTGCTGGCGGGGCCGTGGGGACTCTGGGTAATGTCATGGACTCCTGCAAAAGGTCCCCATGGCAGAGAGGGGGACAGCACAGGCTTTGCTGGCACTGCCATCACGTGGGATGGGGTGTTCTGCTACCCCAGGCAGGGTGTGGGGCTGTGGAGGAGTGGGGCAGGGAGGATATTTGAGATACCCTGGGTTAGCTGTGGCTCAGACCTGGCTGCTTCCAGACACGGAGGCAGAGGGGTGCAGGGGAGCCAGGGCCAGGAGCCTGAGGAGCTGTTGATGGTGGCACTGCAGCAAACTGGCCAGAGGAAGCCAAGGGCATCACGGTGACATCGTGTCACTGGAGCAATGCAAGGGAGCACCAGCCCACACATCGATCTTGGAAACCCCCTGGGATCCGTCCCTTGGGGGCATCCAAACAGCTTGGCCACCCCTCCATGCCTGCACTCGAGAGATGCCAGGTGGATGCAGATGCTGTTGCCTGGTCCAAAGCTCGTGGGTGAGCTGTGAAGCAAAGATGCCAAAGTCACTTCTCATTTCTTTTTTTTGCGGGAGTGTTTGAAGCATGAAAAGCTTCTCCGACAGCCAGAGGTGAGGCAGCAGCCTGTGGCACCCTCCAGGCTGAGCTCAGGTGATAGGGATGGTTTATGGCTTTTCAAGAGCACTCTTCTTCTTCCCCAGTACTGTGCCAAGAAGAGCTCAGGGAAGGATGAAGGCAGTTGCCTTGTCTGGACCACCTTGAGCTGAGCTTTACCCCGTGTGTTTCACAAGTGTGGTGCCACCAAGAACTAAGCCCAAATGACCTGCAGGAGGAACTGGTTTTATCCTGCCCTTTCCTTTGTGCAAATTTCCCTTTATCTCCAAAATGCTGACAGATTTGCTTTTCACTTCTCTGGCTCATGAAGTGATAAAAAGTTTTCAGTGGGAAGTGTAGAGTTCCAGGAGATGGCCCAGCTTTGAGAGCACTTCCCGAGGCGATGAATGCAATGACAGCCCAGCATTTTTTCAGGCTGGGAAGTAAGTTCCTGTTTTATAGCCAAAAAAGTGATCTGCAGCCCTCACTGTGGGGAAGGCTCTGCAGGCTGCTGATGCCACCTTCATCGCAGAGGGCTTTGCAGTGCTGCTGGAAGCAGTTTAAGGAGAAGATGTCCTCATGTGTGGGCCAGAAGTGCTGCATTAACATCCCTCGAAGTGACTGTTTTAAGTATGAGCTGCTCCAAAAGCTCTGAAAGCCTTTGGAGTGTGCAGGTTTCTGATGGACATCCCATGGAACCTCACCTCGGGTGCTCGTGCAAGGATTAGTAGTGAATGCAGCTACTTGAGTGCTTGACCACTTCTACTACATTTCCCCAAATTCCCTAAAATATCTGGGGCCATGAAGAAGACACCCAGAGCAATGCAGAGGCAGAGCTTCACCCTCGCAAGGGAAACTGGTGCTGCAAAACGGGGAGCCTTGGCTGTCGGAGAGCCAGAGCTCTGCCTGGCAGGCGCAGAGGCTAAAAAAAGCCCCTTGACAAATGGAACAGAAAGGTTAAAATTATCTGTACATCATCTGAATAACAATGGCAATGCAGATTGTACCTGCTTATAATAGCTCCAGGAGACAGGGGATAAATTGGGAACAAAAGTACCCCAGAAACAGATGCTGCTGGCGTGCGGCTGCCAGAAGTGCCGGGGCTGCTCCTCCTCGAGGAGCTGTTGGAGTCTGGGCCACCAGAGCCCAAAAACCTTGTCTGTGTGTGCTCCTTTCACCTTGCCCTGCGTGCCCCAGGATCCTCCTGAGCCCTGGTCCCAGCAGAGCTGCCCAGGCTCCCAGGACATGGGAGCAATTGCAGCCCCTGGCACCAGCATTGCAGTGAGTGCCGTCCGTGCATGGTCTGGCTTACACCCAGGGACCTGGGGGACAGGAACAGTCCTGTCCTGGGACAGCTGCAGATCCTCACCCCGGGACCTGGCTCTTCCTCCTGGGAAGAGGCCTCATCATACTGGATTTTTTTTTTTTTTTTAATCTGTCTGGATTGTTTTTCGCTCTGTCTCTGCCTCGCTTTCCCTCCTACAAAGCCAAATGAAAGCCTGTGGGACCGGGTGTGTCTGTAGCTCTGCAGGCACTGGCTCTTTCCTAAAGGCTTCCTGGATTTTCTTTTTTAATTTTTTTTCCCAGGATGTCAGCAATTTTATATCCCTGCAAGGGAAGTCTGGCTCTGGTCAATTGGTCAAACATCTGGTGGTGATCCTACTCACTCCTTCACCAAAACAAGGGAAACTTTTGGCTATGAAACTACTGGAGCCAAACCTGAGTCCCTTGGGGGTGCAAAGGACAAGAGGAGGAGGCAGGAACTTGAAAGGATGAAGCCTTTTCTCTTCCTTTTTCCCCATCCTAGCAAAGGTGTTTAAAATCCATCCGTTCAAGGATGAGGGGGCAGGGTTTGTTCCCTCTGGGGGCACAGCTGATGGCTGGGATCGGAGACGCCGGGGTGGCTCTCATCCACCTCCTTCCTTTCTCTTTCCTTCCCTTCCCTTCCTCTGGTGGCACTAAGGAGCTCACCAAGGATGTGTGTGGGCTCTGAAGTGGGGCTGGTGCTTACTCACACCGGGAGCCACGTGGAGCTGCCGGCTCGTGGGCTGGCAGCACCGACGGTTCCTTGGGACAGCATTCCCCCATGGAGGAGCAGCCCCTCGTCAGGAAAATTAACCCACAAACACCAGAGGTTTATGTCCAAAAAGGAGACAGAGGAGTCCTGTAACTTTATTTGAATAAAGGGAGAGGTCATGGGCATTTCCTGTGGGGGTCTCTCAAAGTTTTAGAGGACACAGCCTCCTATTTATCCTAATTTCCTGGCCACATTTCCCTCTCTCTTTCCCCATTGTCTGAGGTGCTTGAGAGGTACAGACCTCCCGAAATGCCTACTACCTAAGACCCTCTTCTGATGTATACCCCCCTCCTTTTCCTTTTTCTTGTGTGAATCAATGGAATTCCTATGGAATTTATGGTCCTTCCTGTTGTTTCTTTCATCTCTCTGTATCTACCTTTGTTTATCAGTGGACCCACAGTTTGTCTGGAAAGACAAAAGTCTCTCTCATTCCATTCATCAAACAGTGGAATCCTCCCCATTGCTTGTTTTATCTCTCAGTGCTAGTTGGATCTACCAGCAGACCCACGGTTTGGTTGTAAAGACAAATCTCTCATTCCTTCCACTCCCACAGGTGAGCATCCCCGCCATGGATGAACACCCCGCTGACAAACAACCCCAAACAACCCCAAACAACCCTATACAACCCCAAACAACCCAAACAACCCCAAACAACCCCATACAACCCCAAAAAACCCCATTCAACTTCAAACAACCCCATACAACCCCAAACAACTGCACCCCTCTTCCAGAACCACTGCGTTCCCCAGGGAACTGGGAAGTGCTCACAAGGCTTGTCCTCCCCAAGGGCTGGAACAGCCTGGCCTGGCTCAACACCTCTATTTTTTATTCTTCTCATTTATTTCTGTCTCCTGAGGCTGATCTGCCTTGCTCCTGACGCAGCCCTGCACATCTGCACTGGCCGTGCTCACCAGACACCACGGGGAGCAGGGGGTCTGGTGTGCAGGTGAAATCCTATGGAATTCCCTGGAAACCCCTACCCCGTGCACACAAGAGCCAGCTTGCTGTCTCCCAGGAGGCTTTTGGGAGCTCTTTTGTGTCACCTTTGGCAGCAGGCAGCAAGGGGATGGGCAGGGCTGGTCTCAGCCGTGCCTCTTCCTTGGCTTGTCTTGTCTCACAATCCCATCTCCTGCTGAAACTCCACTGAGCAGGAAAGAGCCCACTGTTCATTTTGCTTTGCTATTTCTGTGTAGATAATTAAAAATAACCCCAAACTGACACAATTCTGGCTTCTAAATGAATGCCAAAAGCATGAATTGCTCTCCTTTCCCAGCTGGTACCTCCCCCTCCCCAAAGCAGGGCTCTCCAGGTGTCCCTGGCATTGGGCAGTTGGATGCTGGGAGGGCTGGGCGAGTGGGTGGAAACCCAGCAGGGGTGATTTGCAGCCAAAATCATCCCAAATCCCCTTCTATGCCCAGCTCAAAGACATTGCAGGGCTGAGCTGGGTGTCGCTGCAGTGTCTCAGTGCACGGGGTGAGCTCACAGGGGTCCTGGCATGGGTGTGACACACCCGGGGGGCAGCTCCAGACTGCAGCAGAGGTACCAGTGATGTTTGGGGTGCAAGGGGGAGGCAGCAGAGACAAGGATGGGCTGGTTTTTTTAAAGCCAGGCCTAGGCCAGACTCTCTCTGCATCCCACACACCTTCTCCTGGGACTCAGTCAATTTATGGAGCACTCTGCTGTGGATGATGTGATCTTCAGATTCATTTTCACAGATCTACAGAATCATGGCCATCATGAACGATGTGAGGAACAGAGGTTTTTTTTTTTTTTTTTTTTTTTCTTTTTTTTTCTCTTTTTTTTTCTTTTTTTTTTCTTTTCCTTTCCAAAAGAGGAAGAGCAGAGAAGAAAATAAATCCAAGGCTATATTTCCCAGCAAAGTTTAATCCTATGGTAGTAGGGCAAACAAAGGTTTTATTTAGGGTTAGGCAAGTAAAGGGTTCGTGCATCTCTAGGGCCTCTGGGTGAGGAATGTGGTGTGCAGGACCATGTGCCAGAGCCACAAGTCCCAGTTGCCCCTTCCCATGGCCCCTGAAGTGTTGACAGGGGCCCGAAAATATCCTTATTTCATCGATAATTTACTTCGGGGGAGTGTGTGTGTGTGCAATCAAGCTTTGGGGAGGGTTTTTTTTTGTTGTTGTTGTTGGGTTTTTTTTGTTTGTTTTTTTTGGGGGGGGGGGTTTGGTTTTTTTTTTTTTTTTTTGGGGGGGGGGTGTTTTGTTTTTTTTTCTCGCTGATGAAAGGCTGGCCCCCATTTACACAGCCATAGCTTTTTCAGGACTTTGTCCCAGCTTGAGCCCCTCTTCCTCCAGCATGTGATATTGTGCTGGATCAGCAAGTCTCACCTCCTTAACAGCCAGGAGCGCATTAGGAAACCAGCGCGAGCTGTGCGAAGGAGCTGTGAATTAGCAGAGCCTCCCCTGCCCCTTGGCAAAGGCTCGTCTTACACCTCCAGCAGGAAGGAATAGCTGCAGCTGCCTTCTGCAGCACAAACAGGGTGACGGGGGAGGCGACGGGACGAGCAGGGGTCCCTGCAGCCTGCCAAGGACACGGCCTCGGGTCACGGCCACTCTGTCACCCGCCGCCCCCGGAGCTGCGCCGGTGCCCAAGGGTCTCCGTGAAGGATGGCAAAATCAACCACTTAAACTCAGGGCTGTGAAATTCGCCATGGGAGGACTGTCTAGCCCTCCTGACCTCCGATTTCCAAGCAAAAATCAATTTTTGTTGTTGGGAGATGAGCATCTCCCCCCCCCACCAAAGCCTGTGGGACAGCATTGTCCCATGTCCCCCCTGCCTGCAGCGCTGCACAGGCAGAGCCATCCGCCTTCACACTGAGCCCAGTGTAACATCCCTAACCCTAATCCCTGCACTGCGAGCCTGGTGTAACCCTAACCCCTAAGTCTAACAAAAACCCTAACCCAAACCCTAACCCCAAACACCTAACACAAAACCTAACCCCTAACCACCAACCCCAAACCCTAACCCCAAACACCTAACACAAAACCTAACCCAAACCCTAACCCCAAACACCTAACACAAAACCTAACCCAAACCCTTATCCCTAACCAAAACCCTGACCCAAATCCTAACCCTACCCCCTAATCCTAGCCCCAAACCCTAACCTCTAGCCCTAACCTGTCAGGCATCCTCGTCCCCAGCATCACTCAGGGGTGGAAGATGGATCAGAGAGCCAGGACAGGTGAGGGGGAAAAGGCAGGAAAAGCCCACACGCTCCTCTTTGCTGCCTGGGGGCGTTTTTGGGATGAATGTCGGCAAATCTCTGCTTTGCCCAGCGCTGGTTTGGGAAGAGGGACATTTTCCCATCCCGCTCTTGCAGTGCAGCAGCTCCGGAGGGCTGGAAAACCTCCGGCAGATGGGATTAGCAGAGTCACACGTGCCCCCACTCCCTTCTTGCCTTTAGCCTCTTTTTTTTTCCTCTTTTTTCTTCCTCTTTTTTTTTTTTTAGTTTTTCCCTAACTCCTCCAGCGGGTCTCCAGCCTGTGCCAACGACAGCGATTTGGTGTTTGACACCATTCTGTGTCTGTGAGAGGCTGCTGGGTGTCGAAACACAGCCGGCGGGATGATTCTGATGAACAAGGCTGCCTTTCCTTCTGCAGTGTGCCCAGGAGCATCCCGCCGGGAGCTGGAGAACCCAACAGCTCTCAGGGAAAAAGCCTTTTGCCTTGTCACCCCTGGCTGTAAAACTGCTGAATGTATCTCAGCTGCCCCTCAGACCAGGCTCTGCACCAAGGGAAAAGAGTTTCAGCCCTATTTTGGCACACAAGTGACTACAGCTCCAGTGAATTAACTCGGAGATGTTATTACAGTCTACGGGGACAGGTCAGGTTTCGGGCTTGGGAAGGAAAAGTGGGTAAGTGATGCTCTACAATCATCTCCTGAATAAAATCAGGCAGAAAAATAGACTTCCCCCGCCCCATATTCTGCCCCTTTTCCGGGCTCACAGTGAAGAGGGATGGCTCTGCCTGTGCAGTGCTGCAGGCACGGGGGAGACGGGATGATGCTGTCCCACAGGACCGGGGAAGGGGAGAGGCTCCAGCAGCGCCAGGAGGGAGTTTGGCTCATCTCCCAACAACAAAACCTGATTTCAGCTGGGAAATCGGAGGTCAGGAGGGCTAGACAGACCTCCCATGCTGAATTTCACAGCCCTGAGTAGAAGCGGTTGATTCTGCCAGCGCTGCCATACGGAGACACGCTGCAGACGGAGAACACTGTATCCTCTGTTCCTGACAAACGCCTGTCAGGACAGCTTGAATATAAAGCAGGGACTCAGGCAGACGGAGCTGCTTTAGTGTTTGCAATTCCTATTTCCTTGTGGGTCATCGAGACCTCCAGAAGGCCAAAGCAAAGCTCCTGCAGGCACAGCAGGAATGCAGAGCCCCGGGCTGGGTCCTGCAGGGGAGGAATGCGGGGAGTTGGCATCATGTCATGCAGAGGCAGGAAGGCACAGAGGATGGCAGAGGCGTTCCGGGCAGGGACCTGGGCTGGATGGGCCTGGGGCTGCCTTGGCCTGATGCCATAAAGCCAAGAAGCCATGTAATAATGTTGGTGGCCAAGCCACCAACATCCCCAGCCTGGTATAAGTGCTAAGATGTGCTGCAGAGAGGAGAGAGAGCTCCTTTTTGCCCCCCCTTTTTGTCACCAAGGGGGGGACCCTCCTGGGTGTCCTCGTCCTGCTCAGCTCCCCCTGGCCCTCCACTATTTCGTCCTGTACTCCCAGAGAAAGGTTTTCCTCTGAACAGGGTCACACCCTGGCCGTGTCCATCACACCCCTTGGCAGAGGGAGAAATGAGACAGGCAGGAGCGAGGGGACAGCTGAGAGGCAGGCAGTGAAACTGCACTCGGATTTATTTCAGGATGCAGCTGGAATTTTGTCTCCTGTCTATTCCTGCGCTCTGCTCCTGATGCTGCAGTGTGAGGACAGATGTGAAATGTGGCCCTGTGAAATTCATCTCTGCTTAGGGCATGGGAATAGCAAAACCCCCCCTTGAACAGCCATGTTTTAATTTGCATTTCCAGGGCTCTGGCAGAACACCGGGTCCTGTGGTGCACTCAGCAGCGGAGGCACTAAATGGCCATGAGTTGCCGTATCTCTGTGTTTGTGGGGGCAATTTGGGCAGCTGCCAGGCTCAGTAACTCTCCTGGTGTTATCCCAGCAGTGACGGTGGCTAGGGAAGTGGGGGGTGAACCAGCTGGGAGGATTTTTTCAGTGGGTTTTGGGCCATGAATCCAAACCTCATCTTGGCTTGTGTGGTGGAATTGGCTGCGACACAGGATTAAATGTCACTGTGCCACCAAATGGGTGATGGGTGTAAGAAGAGAGGGGGGACAATCAAAAGAGAAGGGAGAGAGCAGCAGGGCTAGCGGTGACCCATGACCCATTCTAAGCAAAAACAGCACCTGGAAGCATGAGGATGAAAGCAGGGAACTTAAACTTAACAGCTTTTCATTAATAGAGCTGTGGTGCTCATGTGGTCACGGTGACAGATCACAGAACCACAGAATGCTTGGGGTTGGAAGGGACCTTAAAGCTCATGCTGTTCCAAGCCTCCTGCCAGGGACAGGGACACCTTCCACTAGACCAGGCTGCTCAGAGCCCCATCCAACCTGGCCTGGAACACTTGCAGGGAGGGGATGCAAGACACCTGCAAGGTGCTGTCACTTTTGCACCAAAAGCTCTCTCGGTGCTGCTCCGAGGCTGTGGGGAAGGCCCGGGCTGTGTGCTGCAGTGACAGCCTGCCTCTCGGTGGGGACAGGGATCCTGGGGGTGAGGCCATCTGCATGCGCAGGAGGAGACAGCCTTTGCTCCCTGAAACGTGTCAGCTCAGGGTGGAAGAAGCAAATCCTGTTTTAGGGAGGCACAAACGGCTCCGTCGATGGGAGAAGGAGACCGTCCTAGAGGCGATAGCGAGTCCTGAGCATCCCAGCCCTGGCTCTGAGCAGGAGTTCCCTGATCATATGAAGTCTCCCAGCAGTGCAGGGAGCAGAACATGCTTTTGGATGCCTGCAGGCAGCTCTCTCACCATGCAGGCACTGGCTCCTGCCTTGCCTGCCCAGTGCAGATTGAGCTCTCCTGGCACGGGGCTCTTTGCATGCCTGCCTGGCTGCTGGGGCCTCGTGTTGGCCATGGAGATGCTTCCCATGGCTGCAGGGATTGTCATGGAATCTAAAAACCTCTCCACAGATAATCAAGGTGCACCCAGCAATCAGCCTGTGCTCTGTGGCTCAGTCAAATCTGGTCACAGTGGTCCGGGTGTTGGAAGGGAAGTGTGGGCAGTTGGGTGGAAGTCTGTCGATAAAAGAGGCTGCATGGGCAATGGCTCTGAGGCTGGAAAAGCTGCCTTGGTGTGGGAATTCTGCAAACTTAGATTTTGAGATTTTGGTATATAGTAATGCATATGGGGCAATATGGAGGAGCTAAGGCATTGTCCAAGTCCTTCTTCTTC
Organism: Sylvia atricapilla; assembly: GCF_009819655.1. NCBI lineage: Eukaryota > Metazoa > Chordata > Aves > Passeriformes > Sylviidae > Sylvia > Sylvia atricapilla. The sequence goes on from NC_089148.1 coordinate 9,614,467, forward strand.
ACCTTCTCGTTCTTGGTTTCAGGTGTTTTTTTTCTGACTGGGTGAGAAAGGTCAGCATTGCAGACCTTGTTTGGTCAACTACTGGATTAAAAGTATAAATAATATAGGTGTCATCTTGTTATTGGATAGTTCAGGCTTAAATAACCTTGGAGAGAGTTAGAGGCACCTCCATTTTTCTACCTTGCTGGTTAGAGCTCATGACTAGTGATGTTGGGAAAGACAGGACAGGAAGGGCTTATGGATACGATTGTCTGGTAAGAAATACTGGAGATATAAAATCTGTGAGTGAAATAGAAATGAAGGGCAGCTTTGAGATGTAGGCATGGCAGGCAGGAAGACAGTGAGTAACTGGAGATAGGTTGAAGGACAGAAAACAAAAGGACCCAAGAATGCAGCCCCTCTCCACCCTGCCAAGGAATCAAGGAAAAAGTAGATAGGAAGAGTAGTCTTTAGAGTTTAGAATATAGGATTAGATGGTAATTTAGTAGTTCTCACAGGCTGCATGCAAAATTTGTAGGTTTTGTATCTTGTGCCGGTTGGTCACTGTAAATTAGAATATTCATCTCAAAAGGAGATATAATGTGTTGTAACAAGGTCCTCACTCTCTTACTCTCTTACCTCTTTGCCTCTTCTCTCTCTCTTTTCCTCTTGCTTCTTTTCCCCTTCTCTTGTCTGCTCTCTCCCTCTGCTTCTTCTACCTCCCTCTCTCCTCCCGCCCTGACCCCGGACCCTCTCTTACCCCTCTTGGCCTTTTTACCTCCCTTACCTCATCCCCCCCCCCCCTCTCTCTCTCTCTCTTTGGGACTTCCCTTCAGCCGAGGCTGGTGGCTGAAAGCAGCCCTCTTTACCCACGACCCTTGCAATAAAACCATGTGTTTCTAGAATATCTCGGGTCAGCAGAGTTCCTTGTCCCTGCCATCCACGGATGCCCCTACAAGTGAGACTGTGCTGTAGATAAGAATTAATAAACACTGAGTCTGAACACGAAACTGTGACTCCCATGTGTTAATCCCAGCTCTAACATGAAGAAAAGAAGATAAAAACGTCACACCTTTGTGTGCTCCATAAGGCTCCCAGCAGCTGTATAAGCTTCCCAGAGCAGCAGGGCAAGGATCCCCTGTGCAAAGGTATTCTGGCATTTTGGAAGCTCTCCAGCAGCAGCCACATGCACAGAAGTGTCTCCTAAGAGCCTCTCCCAGGAGGCCCTTGATGGATCTTTCAGGGCTGAGTCAGGAAGAGAAGCTCTGTGGGGTGAGTCACTGGCTGCTGACAGCCTGCTCATCCAGCTGTGGGTCCTGCTGGGCTTTGGTCACTTCAGCTGAAGCGTTCAAGTGAACACAATGTCTGTGTTTTTCAAATGAGACCTGCTCCTTCTTCCCTGCAGCTGTAGCCATGTATCTGCTGCGTGCCAGGACTGTCACGGAGAGATGACCCAGGCTCCCAGCTCTCAGCCCCTGGCAGCAGCAGCTGCTGTCTGCAGGAACAAGCAGCTTGAGTTGCTGCTCTCTGCCTGTGATGCCAGCACCGATCTGTGTGGGCCTTGTCACCCTGGGGGGACATGTTGTATGGCTTGTCCTTGTCCTGCAGTGATGCTCCAGCACTCTGTAGTTTTCTCCTGCTTTGTGTCTGTTTGGGCACCCACCCAAGGGTGGAGGAATTTTTCCTTTCCTCAGCAGAGGCAGTGGGGAAGGCGCTGCCAGTGGAGAGCATCTCCTGTTCTGCAGGAACGTAAAAGCCAGATGATTTCCCCAAGTGCCCAGCTAAGATTGCACCAAATGAGCTTGTCTGCATTTTAACTTCCCAGCCCTGCTGGTAAAGACCGACACGCCTCTGTCCTCCCTTTCTGTGGGCAGTGAACACGGGGATAGCACCAGCAGCTGGTGGTAGCACTCTGTCTGCCAGGAGAGGTGGCACCAAAGTGACCCCAAGGACTCTGGGGCGGCCGGGAGAGCATCGGTGCTCCTTCACGACGGCGCAGCAGGACACTTGGCTCCTTTTCCTCACATGCTTCACAGAGGGTGGGGATGAGCAGAGGCCATCCACTGCCCTCTCCCCAGTGAGGTTTTCCTGTGCTACGAAAAAGCCCAGCTCAATCTGGTTGTTTTTCCCAGCTGGTGGGGCCAAGCCATTGCTGTTCCTCAAGGAGAAGGTTTGTTTGCCCCTTTGTGGTGAGGCCTGTGTCCTTCATGAGTCTGTTGTAATTTTCTTCTTGTGAATTTGTGGATTTCTTCAGCTGAGAGAGGTGATAGTCATTCATTAGATATCTCTGCTCTGTACAAATGGCCCCTTGGCTGGGGGACTGATGGATTGATGGACTGTTGGGCAGCAGTTGCACCTACATTCATGGATCAGCCCTGTACGTGGGTGAGAGATTCCCTGCAGCCAAGTGTGCCAGTAAAATCCAGTTTTGGAGGGCCACAAAGGTGCCTTGAGGGCTGGATCATCTCTTCTGTGAAGGCAGGCTGAGAGAGTTGGGATTGTTCAGCCTAGAGAAGAGAAGGTTCTGGAGAAACCTTAGAGCTCCTTCCTGTGCCTGAAAGGGCTCCAATAGAGCTAGAGAGACAATTTCGGTGAGGGCATGGAGTGACAGGACAAGAGGAAAGGGCTTTGCAGTGATAGAGGGCAGGGTTAAATTGGTTATTAGGGAGAAATTCTTCCCTGTGAGGGTGGGGAGGCCCTGGCACAGGTTGCCCAGAGAAGCTGTGGCTGCCCCATCCCTGGAAGGGTTCAAGGCCAGATCAGACAGAGCTTGGGGCAACTTGGTCTATTGGAAGGTGTCCCTGCCACAGTGCCTGTGCAGAGGCAGGATCTTTGCTTCGAGGAGCAGGGATGCATGTTCCTACCCATCCACGCCTCTCCTGTGGCACAGGAATGTGCATTGGCTCTCCAGCTCAGTGCCGGCAGCCCCAAGCCCAACCCCTCCACCTGATATTGCTCTCTTGGAGTTTGCTTGCCTTTCCTGAAGAAAACATCATGGTCTAAAAGTGCCTTATCCATTTCATTCCTTGCTTGCATCCCCTAGTGTGCTTTACCAAATGAGTGGGACCAGCAGGACAGCTTCTTCCAGCAGCTGCAGAGGTGGGTTGGGATTCTGAGCCTGCCAGACAGGCAGGCCCTGCCCTGCCTGCACCCCTCACAGTTTTCCAGCTTGCCCTTCCATCCTCTCCCTTAAGGAGATATTGTTCCTGCCTCTTCCACTGCCATTTTACAGTCAGGCTCTTGTTTACTGCTGAGCTCTGGAGGGGGCTGGCTGGGAACATCTCCATAGGGGTGCCAGGAGAGCACTGTGGCAGGGGACACCAGCTGGGCTTGGGGACAGCAGCTCCTGTGGCCAGTGAGGATGGGCTAGGGGTCTTGTGACACTCATCCCCCTCCAGGAGAGCAGGGGCTGCTGGGCTCTGCAGGCGGGTGAGGCATCACTTTGATGCACCAAGGACGAGCCCTTGTGTTTTCCTCACTTATTTCCATCTTTGTCTCGTGTAATTTTCTTAGCAAATCTCTATGGAAACAGGTACTGTTTGTAATAAAGCCTCTGTTTTTCACTTTGCTTTGTTGCTGTCGAGGAAGGAGGGGGCAGAGACCTATAAAGGGCAGATGAGGTTTAGGTAGGGAGAGGAGAGATGATTCAGCTGCCTCAGCCCTTGGCACAGATGGAAGCAGCCTTAGCATCCCTTCATCCTGTCCTTGCTGATGGGAGATGGAGGCTGAAATCGTCCCAACCCTTTCCTGGCTCTCTCGATTTTGGTGGGGATTCGCTGATCTTTTGGTGGGGACTGGCTGATCTTTAGGATCCCTTCCAACCCATCCCAGGATCCCAGCTGGATGGAGAGGAGCGCTGTGGTGTGGACTGGGGGTGAATCACTCTTGCCCAGAGCTGCCAACACACATCTGATGTGTCCCCAGCGAGCCACCAGCCCTGCAGCCTCCCCGTGACTCTCCTGAAGGTCACCCAGTGCCAGCCGTGTCTCGGTGTCCCGACAGGACCTGCTGGGACACTGCCCTGGGCTCCACGTGAGCCAACCCCCCGGAGCTGAGGTGTGGGGGCAGCAGGAGCTGTGGGGGTGAGGCAGAGGGGCCGGAAACCACCAGGAGCAGAAGGATGCACAAGCCCCCGCCTGTCGTGGGACGCCGCAGCTCCGTCATCTCGCAGCTCTTCCTGCCCGTTCCCAGGCTCGTGAGCTCCCTGACTTGTTTGTTTATTTTTGGGGAGGGAGGAGGACGTTTCAGGAGCTGAGAGAGGAATATTTTAAAGGAGGAATTCAATGCCACATTGGCATCCTCGGCATCAGACAGAGCCGTGCACCCGAGTGTGCTCGGAGCTGCAGGAGGGAGCTGCGTGTGTCAGCTCCTTCTGCTCACAGTCACCCTTGGTGTTCAGCCACCCTGCGCCTTTCCAGGGGCTGTGGGGGCAACTGAATCCAGAGAAACCTGCGGCACACTCACACTCAGGTCCTGGGGTGTATTTTAGGGTGTTCTAAGCTTTTTCTGCTTTCCACCAAGTCAGAGTGAGCCAGGCCCTGAGGCAGAGGTAATTGGCCTCTGACCCAAAGAGGAATCCATGGTGGCACCTGGCTCCTGGGGTTCAAAATGAAGATCTTCCACCCTGACTGAGAACTGATGTCCTCTTCCCACTGAGAACTGCTCCTTTTAGGCTGGAAGAGACCTCTGAGTCCAACTGCTAATCCCGCACTGCCAAATCCACCATCACACAGGCCCAGGGCTCCCTAGTCCAGAGAGGATGGAAGGACGTGCTTTGAGAGGTCCCTCTCCCACCCCTGCTTTTCTAAGTTCATCCCAAGCCAGCCACACATGGCCACCCTGCAGCTGAGGCTTTCTCCAGGGGAAACCCTTCTCACCCATTCCCAGACCTGCTCTGCTCAAGGGGCAGCTGCTCAGCTGGAGCTGTCAGGAATGATGCCTCAGGATTGGCAGCTCTGGGTGCTCCAAGGGCATCGAGCTGGAAAATACTCCCTTCCTATTGCTGTTTCTGTGAGAATTTGCTTTAAGAGCAGGGATCCAGACCATAATGTTAATTTTGCTTCCTTCCAAGAGAAGTCAATATTACAGAGTCTTTGTGATTCTGCTGGAATTACAATATGTGATTACTGGGGTTGAGACGCTGGTTAATTACCTGCTCATTTGTTGTAATGCTCCTGAATAGCTTGTGAAAGTGTGGCAAATGCATTGCTTCTGCTTTTAATGGCTTAGACAAGGTTATTCATAGATAGTAGAAGATAAACAGTGTTCCCTGTCACATTAGAGTGGCACAGCGCTTTCCTGCTTCCCTGGGGGTCCTTCCTTAGCCTGGGGAAGACAGGAATTCAAAGGTGAGATGAAGCAGGCACCTTGATGGCACTGTGATTGTGATCACAACTCCTTGGATGTGGAGCCTGACAAAACCCCACGGCCACACCAGCAAGGTGGGATGGTCCAACCTGCTGGGGAAACTGGTCGGAAGGAGTTCCTGCAGCAGTGCCAACCTTCCTAAGCCTCCCTGAGCCTGGTTGTCGTGGCCTGTCGGTGTCAGGGAGTAAGGGGAGGTCTTTTGTGCCCCAGGAGAGGGGTCAGCCTCTCCCCAGTCCCACTCCTGCTCCCTCCCAAGTGCAGTGCCTAATTCTGTGCCCACGAGAGCGCACACGTCAAGGCAATGTTTGCTCATACGAGTGCCTGTTTGCCCACACAGCTCATTTGGACATCTGGCTTGGCAGATTGGTGCACATGGAAAAATGGGCAAGGAAACACTGAGGCCTGGATGGCAAATTTGGTCTGGTTTTCTCCTTTTTTAAATTTTTTTTTATTTTTTTATTTTTGTTTTGTTTCTTTTTGGGTTTTTTGTGAAGGTGCTGCTTTGCAGTTTCCTGGTTACAGCTGCATAGAAATTTGCCCTTCAGGAGAGTTTTGCCTTCCAGTTATTACACTCCAACCATCTAAATTTTACCTCTGTTTGGTGCAGCAGGCCACCTAAAACATTTGCCAGCTTTTTAACCATGATGCTTTCTCATGACCCTGTCCTCTCAGGACATGTGCCTCCTGCAGGGCTTTTGGTACCTTCCCCACACCACCCCAAAGCAAGGAGATCTGTCAGCACCAGCCTGAGCAAAGACACAAACTCGGGTCCTAGACCAAGCCTGGCATCTTCATGGGATAGAGATTTAGACAAGCTGCTCTGCCCAGGGACGCCAGGAGGGTGCTTTAAGCTGCCAATAACTCGGTTGTGTGTCTGCACTCAAGGACAGGCAACAAGGAACCAGAGCATCTTCTCCAGCCTTGCTGAGTGCCAACAAAAGAGATCTGGCAGGGCCAGCCCTGCTTTAAAGGTCTTTCTGGACGTGGCTTACTCCATCCCACTCCACTGAGGTTGAGGGAATTGGGATTGTTCAGCCTGGAAAGGAGAAGACCTCGGGGTGACCTAATTGCAGTTTGTGGAGGACTTACAGGAAAGGTGGGGCAGCACTTTTCACAAGAGCATTTAGACAGGACAAGGGTGAACGGCTTAAAATTGAAAGAGAGTAGGTTTAGATTGGATTTCAGGAAAACAATTCATTACTGTAAGGGGGGTGAGGCACTGGCACCAGGGAAGCTGCAGCTCCCCCATCTCCAGAGGTGCTCAAGGGCAAGTCGGATGGAGCTGGGAGCAACCTGACCTGGTGGAAGGTGTCCCTGCCCATGGCAGGGTTGGAATGAGATGATCTCCAAGGCCTCCTTCCAATACAAACTGTTTTATGATCTTGCCTTTCACCCTGTTTCAAGCAGAGATCTGAGGGTGCACAGATCTGTGGGCAGCAATGCCTGAGACGACACAGGGATATGTAGATGCAGCTCGCCATCCAATTTCCCTGCTCAGCAAAGACAGGCTTGAAGGATTATCCCAGCCTGGGCGACCATTTTTAACCACAATGGCCATGAAAGTCTCCATTATTTATTTCCAAGCTGCTTAGTGATACAGTGGGTGGAGAAGGAAGCCACATTTCCTGCTCAAAGAGTGTGTGGGAATACCTTTTCAAATGTTAATTCCTCATGTTTTTCAAAAAGCTACCCAAAGGCACCGGTCAGAGAAAAAAAAATAAAAAAAGCATAGGAGGAAAGCCTGTGCATATTCAAACCAACCAGGTTTTAAAAAGTCTGCAAAGACATTTGGGGCGAAGAGGGAGTGGGGAGAATAAGAAGGAGCTCCAGGAAAAATCCCGCCGCCATTTCCCCCACTTCAAAGTTAAAAGGAGATGTGTGCCTTTCTCTCTCTCCTCTGATGTGCCTCCCTCCAGGGAAATAGGTGAAGGATGCAAAAGGCCGGGGGGGAGCAGGATCAGCCGAGGGATCCCCCTCCAGCAATGCTGATGAAGGTCCAAATCCCAAATCACTCGTGCCCCAACCAGTGGCAACCAGGAAAAGCCGATGTGGGCTGGCTCGGGACAAGTGCCACAGGGATCCAGCAAGTCACACATCCTCACTTCTGTTTTGCATCCAAGGCAATCTGGTCCCCCGATATTAAATCATCCCACTGTAAAATTCATCAGCTTCCATGGCTTTATGATTGATAAAAACCCTCTCTGCAAGAGCCACCTGGGCAGTTGAGTGGCTATTGGGCTGTTGGTAAAGCATAGCCCCGGGTTTTCTGTGGTGGCTTTTGCTTTAAAAACGAAACAAAAACAACAAAAAAGAAAAATAAATAAAAAAAAAAAAAAAGAAGAAAAGCATGATTTTAATGCAGATTTGAAAGAAAAGGAGGAAAAAAAATATCTCTTGGGTCTGTACCCACCACAAGTTCTAAAGTGCAGAATCTGTGTCTGTTGTTGAATAAGAAATGTGTGCCGACTGCCAAATTTCAGCTTGAAAGCAGCCAGAAGCTATCTGGGGGAAAAAAACCAAAACATATGTTTTGCAAATACCTTTTGTAATTGTAAAAATAACATAATCATTAAAAAAAATCCCTCAAACCAGCAAGAATTCACCAGTTGTTAAACCTTGAAAAATGTGGGATCTTGTATGACTTGGAGCCCAGAAGTGACGCCTAAGCTTGAAAAAAAACCCACTGGAAACAAGGATTTATAGTTTGTCTCTTATTCCTCATAGCCAAGCACTTTTATAACCAATGTCTCTTTATCCCAAGTGCTCCAGAAAGAACAGAAAATGCCTCAAGCCTGGCAGTAAATGCGAGGAAGGGATACAGAGCCTGCTGTCCCTGAGTCCAAATTCCTTCATTTTCTAAGGGTTTGGTTAACTCTCATTTTGTCCAGCCCTGGAACAACATCTCTTCTTTAGTTGGGAATTTGTCACCATCGGCTGTGTGGATTTCAAGAGGATCAGCTGATGGTCTTTGCTTTTCCTTTGGCCACATTGTCCTGGGAAGAGATGGGGATGTTCCCCAGAACCTCTCCCTGCTTGCTGCTCCTTTCAGAGGGCATAAAGGAAAGGGCTTTGGGATCCAGCAGACACCTTCTCCCCATTGCAGCACCCTGAGTACACAGCTGGTGGTTGGGTTGAGGTTGGATTTCCATCCTCAGCCCGCTATCAAGCTACTTAGTGCGTAAAAAAAAAAAATATTCAAAAAACAAAAAAGAAAAAGGAAAAAAAGGCCTTCGTGATGCACAAAGCAAAGGAAATCATGGGGAAAAGCGCTTCAAAACTGACTCTTTTTACAGATCAAGAATTTCATGACTTGGTGGAAAGCACAAACAATACTGGGATGGAAATCTATAATATTTGGTGGCTGGTTTGTGTAGCTACTGCAGCTAATATCTCGAATAAATACTTCCATGACTAATCCCTTGGAAAGAAAAAACACAAAGAAAGAGACTGTCACATGAAACAGGATGATTTTGATGTTTGTTTTGTATTTCTGAACACAAATTCTGCCTCTCGAGCTGTGCAACATCCTTCATCTAAAACCCTGTTATTCTCTGTCGAGGTAAATATGTGTTTGTTTTCTGTCCTCATCCCATCCCTCTCTCCTTCCCCAAAACCCAGCCAAAGAGTCCTTATCCTTTTCTCTAGACTCTAGCAAAACTCTGCATATTTTAGTGAGGATCTAGAAGCACCGAGTCTTAAATTCTAGAAATAATTGCAATTTCATTCTGTGTGATTAAACTATGGAAATTTTCTCCTTGGGTTTTTTTTGGTTTTTGCATAACAGCAAAAAATAAAATCCCATAAAGAAAAAAAATTTAAAAAAACCCACAACAAAAAAACCAACAAAACCTGTTGGCGTCATCATAACCTAAAAATAACAGGAAGATAACTGCTGGTGCCAGAGTGATACCAAACAAAATCTATTATTGAATTAGATTCTTTCCAACTGGTGTTCTTAGGAATATATTTCCCTTTGCCCCTCAGGGTTCATTTGGAGCCAAGGTATTCTGCCTGCCAGTGCCATTCCAGCACTCAAATTAACAAGAAGTGATGTCTCTTACAGTAAAAAAACCAATATCTATTAAAATATTGATGAAGGCGAATAAGCCAAGGAGTTTGTAGTGTCTGGTTTCTTGCTGGCAACCAGGGATAAATGTGAAAGGAAGGTGGAGCTGGACATCATCACCCTGCTGCCATGGCCAAGACGATCATCCTGCTCCCAGAGGACAGTGCTGATATCCCAGGAGAGAGCAGCCTGACTGCAGGGACTGACAGAGAGCCTGCAACACCCATCTCTCTTTCCTCCCTGCTTTTCTCCCACCACCAGCTCACAGCAGTGCCTGTTTTCTCTCTGCAGTGCAGTTTCTACAGGCTGTGCTTTACTGTCCATTCATTTAAATGGTTTCAGTTTCTATTTATTTCCCCCCATCTTTCATTCTAATTCGGCACCTCTCAGTCTCACTGTGTCGTAGCTGCACATCGCAGCGGCCGCAGGGCTTTGTGCTGTGTTGGAGAAGGGGCTCGGGCCACCAGGTCAGTTTTCACAGCTTCATCCACCCCTCTCCTCTGCTCCTCAGGGTTATTTTAAGGGCCTCCTGGAGTCATCTGTCACCATTCCCCAGAGTGTTTCTGGCTTGCTGGCACTGCTGGTCCAGCATTCCTGTTCTCCTGGGCAGCAGGAATGAGCTGCATGCTGACACTGCAGTGTGGTCCTCCTGACACTCAGGCTCTGCTTGCATCAGCTCAGAGGCACCAACTCCATCTGCAGTCCCAGCCTGAACCCATCTGATCGTGTCTTCTCCATCTGTGAGGGTTCCCTGGACATTACCTTAATGCTGCTGGCACCAGCTCCTGGCTTCCTTATGGCCCTCAGGAAACCTGGAGCATCTCCTCCCCTGTGAGTGAGCGCGGTCCCACAGAGATGCTGATGCTGAGCAGACCCCTTGCAAAAGCTGGAGGAGGTTTGGCTTCTACCCAGGGTCACAAAAAGGCATCCACATTAAGCAGCATCCTCCCTGGAGTTTTCTACATCGATGGGAGGAGTATGAGACCACCCAAAGCTGGTGCAGCCGGGGTGATCCCTCTGGGCAGTGTCCACACCACTTTACCCTGAGTGGTTTTTTTCCCAATAAACCAGCAAGCACGTTGGATGTGATGCCTCCATCTCCATGATCCAGGCAGGCACTAAATCACACAATCCAGGCTGGAAGGAGCCATGTGTTTTCCCATGCATGCAGCTCCTGCTGTGCTTCCAAACACGTCTCCCCTCTTTCCTTTTTCTGTACAGTAACTTTGCACACACAAACGTCAAACAGCAGCTGTTTGGCCAGCGTTTCAAAAAAAGCAACTAGTGATTGTAGCTGCCTTAATTCTGAAGCTAGGATTTCCACTCAGCATGGCAAAAAAAGGGCTTCATTTTCCTTCTCAAGTAGCTGTAGATATTTTTACCTGTTTCTTTTGTAAATGTGTAAATGTGGAAACAGTCAGACCTTATCAGGCAGGAGCGTCTTTGAGGTTTCCCCTTTCAGAAAGAAAATGTCACAGTGCCTGTTAGAGCCAGGTTACTCAGGGCTTCTCCTGCTTCAATTAAGCAGGAGCAAACCTGTGATGTGTCAGAGCCTGCCCTAGGTAAGCAACACATTGGATAATTTTGGAGGTCACTTCAGTGCAGGGATGGAAAACTTGAGCAGGAAGCTGTCCTGAGAAGGGTTTCTTCAAAAGTCTTTCTCTTCTGGCTGAGCCATCCCATGCCCGGAACCTTTGCTGGTGTTTTGGCCCTTCTTGTCTCAGGGTAGAGATGGAATTAAAAAGGATTCAAGTAACGAGGCAGATCAAAGCTTCAAATCCTCCAAATTGTCCCGGAGAAGCCTGAAAATTGCACTGAAGGAAATGATTTCTGGGGTACTGGTTTCATCTGCTGCAGTTGAAAGGTCACTTGTTAACAGTTTGGATTTTTACTGGGGCCCAGAACAGACCTCTGAGCTTGGAGCAGAAGGCTGCAGCTTTTCCAGTAAGGGGTTAAGGGAAGGAAGGAATCAAATTCAACAGGTGTCCCCTAGGATTGACCTAGGAGCAGTTGGTCACAAAGTGCTATTTACTGTGGAAAGCACTACAGGATACTAGCTTTTGTGTGTGTGTGTGTGTCCTTATTTGATGACACAAGAGCAAAAAAAAAAATCCTATCTTTAACCAGAATTCCTGGTTTAACTGCATGCAGAGATGGAACTTCAGCACACAAGAAGATGGAACTTCCCTCACAAGTTAGCTGAGGGACAGCTCTACTGGTGTGCTCCCACCCTGTGGGGAAGAGGGGACAAGGTTTTGTGCTTCCCAAGGTCAGGATAAAGCCATGGATCCTACCCTGGAGTACCTTCAGAGCGTTTTGTCGATCCCCCAAGCCACAGAGGAGAGGCTGGCAAAGTCCTACACATTTTGACTGGAACCAGCACGAGGACAAAGTGCTGCAGAGAAGAGCTCAGCTCTGTCTGTGGCCCCCTCCCATGGATGGAGGCAGAGTGAGGGTTTGCCTGTAAATCCCATTCATCACACCCCAAGCCTTCTCCTACCTAATCCTCTCTTCTCCCACGCCTGGCTCAGTGATTTCCCTGCAGCGAGGCAGTTGTCCCCGATAATGTGATGGCAGGGGATGGCTCATGTCAAACCTCAGCCAAATAAACATTAAAGAAATGTCGCTGGTAATTTATCCTCTCCTCAGAAATCCCATCTTGCTCATCCTTGCCTCTCAAACACCCCCTTTTGGTGGGGTGGACTCCAGCTGCTCTGGAGGTGCATTCCATGCCCTCAAAGCCCCACTCAGCCTGGCCTTGAACATTTCCAGGTATGGGGCATCCCCGGCTTCTCCTGGAGGTCTGCTAACGGGACACACGTTTGTAAAATCCCTGCTCACCACACCTGCTGGGGGAAGGAGAAGGTTTTAACAAGAGCCAAGCAGATGCAGTTTGAACATGACAGAGGAGTGAGGGAAAACCTGGTCCTGATGGGTGTAAGGTAAACGCTGGAGCAGATCGTGGGAGAGACTGCAGAGACTGCAGCTGAAAAGGTTCACTGTGGAGCTGTCCAAGTTCCTTCTTTGAAGTGGATTTAGGCGTAGATGACCACGGCCTGGCGTTAGAGGTGAGCTGCCTCATCTCTGCCCTTCACTTCAGCCCCATTTTTCATGATTTATGTGGGGCTGCTGCTGCAGATCAGGAGGAATAAAAGGGAAAATCTGTCTTCTCTTATGTAACTAGAAGTAAATGCATAATGCAGATTAATTGAAATTACTGACTTCCCCAGATAAGCTGAATGTAACTGCATCAACAATGATCTGGTTAATACATAAAAAATTACTTTGGGACACCCAGTGCACATAGATTAGGGCACTCAGGATGGAGTAGTGAGACACCAAAGCCAAATCTACCTGGTAGAAGATTGTGTAGATTTACTGCTGTCTCAAGAAGGATAATTTGAGCAAAAGCAAAATGCACTAGTTCAATCCTAGTGCAGGAAAAAGGGGATGAGGAACTGGACTAATGGCACCACCTCTGGTGGATTTTGGTTCTTTGTTGAGTTTCTTGAACACTTCCCTGCTGTTCTGGACCTCAGTTGAAGGTGTAGGCTCAGTCTGATCTCTGAAGTTGTGGAAAAAAAATCAAGTCATTTAGGAATATAATTAGAAAACACAACAAATCTACTGAGCTGAGAGCTTTGTCCTTGGGTTCAGCTGGAAACCTGGAACATTTGAGGGACACTCTAGAGGAAAAGAGGATTATTTAAGGAGCATCTAGAGAGATGGGCTTCAGCTGCCCTCTTCCTTATTTATGCTTATTGGAGATGAAATTGAAGTGCAGCATGATTAAATTATGCATATAAAGGAAAGCTTCCACAAACAAGAAAACATAAGCAATGTGGGAAGGAACAGAACTGCAAAGAGAACGAGAGGAGCAAAACCAAACAGGATGCCAAACTGCAAAAGACATTTCAACAGCACCTAATTAAAACTGTTCACATTTGCAACAGACAGAAGGTAAAGACATTCACTAGGAAACAGAAGAAAAGGGGAGGAAAAAAAAAAACACTAAGAGGAGTGATTTAGTCAATCACAGGAGATTCTGGAAAAATAGCAAGCTTTTGAGCAAAGGCCAGTTGCAGAACGTGCAGTGCATTTGGAGTTGGGGGGGTTCTCTCCAATTGTCTGCCGGCAGAGGTGACTCCAGCTGGAATAACGAGGAATGTGCTGTGCAGCAGCCCCTGCCCACAGCGCTGGCAGCCTATGGGGAGCTGCCACTGCCGCCTTCCACGCTCGTCTCCAGGCAGGGATTTGAATAATATCACATAGCAACCAGCCCAGGACTGAGAAATCAACCCAGGTCCCACTCCAATAACTTAATCACAAGATTATCTCCCAGCTTCTTTTGTTAATTAACGAGTCTTTGCCTTTTGGCTTCAGAAACCATAGATACAGCAGTGAGGGAGAGGCTGGAAATCCAGCGTGGCCCCTTTGTTGGCACGATGAACTAATAACACTTCTCCTGTGACACCTTTCAAAGCTTGACATGTTCACCACTGGGTTCCTCTCGTTCCTGACATGTAGGGGAGCAGCACCAGCTCCAAAGTGGAATAATCAGGACAAATGAATCCTCAGCCATCTTTCAAAGCGCCCAAATCAAATCTTCTCTGGTGACAAAAACAAGAACGAGCTACGGCTGTGTTTTCCTTGTCTCTGTCTAAGCAAAATTATTTTCTTAATTGGTGAACATGGGACGGAATAACATTTCAGCAAGGGAAAAGACTGTCGTGTACCATGTCTGAGAATGAATAGGGGAAGGCAGAGCCTTGTGGCAGAGCCTTTGCTTTCAGACAGGGTTGGCCAGGAGAAAACTGAGCTTTCCAGCTAGAGAGAAGCTGATTTATACGTGCACAAGAAATCTCCCTGTTCAGAGATAAAACAGCTAAGTGCTTTGTTAATGATAAAGTGGCAGGAAGAGCTGGAGGAAGAAGATCTTCCTTAGGTAAGGCTGGAGCCATGGGAGGCCTTTGGTAACCCCCCCAGTCTGGATGCTGCCTGAATCCAGCCATCCTGTCCTCATCCACACAGAGACACCACAAATCACTCGTGCAATCTGTGAAGAGCTGCCATCAGTCCAAAGGTGCTAGCTAAACAATCCCATTCCTAGGATGCTTGTGTGCATGGATAGGTCCCAAATAACTAGCTCTGTGACTGGCAGGCAGCAGGAATATCTGAGCCCTCCTAACTCCAGAGAAGGAGGGAGCCCACGGGGCTGGAAGTCCTGCTCGGACCAGCCCAGGTTACCCTCTCACCTTTGGTGTGGCCGTGATGTGGCTGTGAGAGCCAGGACAAGGCAGCAGCATTGTCCCCAGCCCTGACACAGAGAAATGAACATTTTCACAGAGGACAAGTGGCACAGAGAGGTGGCCATCCTCATTGTCTCCTCAATAACATCATTTTTTGCAGGGGCAACAGAAGGGGGAAGAGCAGAATCCCCCCCGGACTGCCTCCTTCGCAGGGAAGTGACTGATGAGCCTGGCAGCCTCTGAACAAATATTTCTGAGGCAGAGAATTCACTTGTCAGCGTGGAGGAGCCCCGAGAGGAAATTTCCAAAGCAGATCTGTCGGAGATAATGACACTGCACAAGGAAGCCCTCCTTAGAAGGGATGTCTCCCGAAGATGTGGAGTGTTTGAAAACATGATGCTCCTGTGTGTTCCTGTAGATGAGTTAAAACCCAAGCAGCCGTGGCTGAATTTTTAATCTGGGAGCTCGAACAGGTGAAGCACAAGGAGGCAGTGAGTCAGTTTTTCACCTTCCCTGGTGCTGCCTTGGTCAGGGCAAACCTTGTTTTCTTTCTGAATCAGAAGCCTCTCTTCAGGCCCGAGATAACACAGTGTGTTCTGCCTCATCCAGATTATAAACCAGGGAATTTCTGAGCATCTGCATGTTTGTGTAATTGCCTAACACCGAGAAACCTCATCTCAGCTGAAGCCTCTAAGCTCCACTGTTAGATAAAAAGCAATTAACAGCAACCATAACCAGAAACACTTCCAGTGTGAGGACAGGCAGCAAACGGCAAATAGATACATCAACAAATCTGCTTTTGCCTTGTACTTTGCTGCTTGCAGGCAATGGGTCATTAATTTTTATATGAGTACCATGGATTTATCAGCAATTTGGGAATCCTGAAGTTATTACCTATGACAGTGGCTCTGATTGTGTTGGCTGCTCTGCGTTGCCCCTGCTTCTTCAATTTAAAAAGCCACCCAAAAGGGTGCAGCAGCCAGAATCCCACCCCAATGCAATCCTAGGCACCCAAAGGCACTGGCTGAATTATTCCTTGCACTTGCTGAATATCTCGAATTTGTTTCCTCAATACAGGCCTGGGTCTGTAGAGCCTTTTACCCTCTGAAAGCTCATTAGCATTCACCTGTGTTCTTCCAGCTCTCCTAAGCAGCTGTATTTTATCCTGTCAAATATGAAACTGGCTCAGGTCAGGAATTTTGTGCTGAGCTGGTCAATCTTTAGGGTTTTCCCTAATTAAATCTAGGACAGATAACCAATAGATTCTTCAGCTGAACAAGGATAACGATTTTAACCTCTCCTGGCCAGGTGTTTTGGGATCATTTCTGATTCATTAGTTTGAGTTTCAGTTCTGTGGGGGGACAAAAAGAGTAGGAAAACCTATATTTTATATATTTATATATTTTACCTATATACAGTCAATTGTCCTGTATAAAGTAAGGTTTACTTTCTGTAAATGGAAGCACTTGCAGATTATCTGTGTGCAAAGTCATGTGAGGAACCTTATCTGGGTTCATGCAAGTGGTGTTTTTTAATCTGAATAAATGCTGCTCTTCAAAAGAAAAGTAGATGAAGAGGTGTCAAGGATGAGATTGCCTGTTACCACACTCTCCTGCAGACCTTTGGCTGTCAGGTGTTTTTAAGCTCTCTCTCCTGGCTGGCTTGGTGTGAGCCTGTGCCTCCAGATAATCCATCAGTAATTACCTGCTTAGTTTTATTGCACTCTTGTTGTTTTGTGCAACCGTTCAGGAGTTTATTTGTTCCCACCTTTGCAGACAGATTTAAATGTTAAGCTTGTTTTCTTCCCAGATGGAGAAGAGATGCCTCTATTTCAGGTGAGTGTTCTGTGAACTCTCACAGGAGATGATCCTGTGCCTGTTACAGTTCAGGCCAGGAAGGCTGCACAACGCAAATCAAACCAGACCTTTTTTGCCTCCCAGGTTAGAGGGGCTTTGCTGAGCTCTTTGTGTGTTTGAAACAATTTGGGTGTCCTCCTTGTGCAGTCAGTGGCTGCAGGCAGCACAAAGGGGTTTTCCTGGGGAAGTTCAGCCTGGAAAACTCCATCCCTGCAAGTGTTCAAGGCCAGGCTGGATGGAGTTTGAGCAACCTGGCCTAGGGGAAGGTGTCCCTGCAGTGAGGTTGGACCAGATGGTTTTTAAGGTCCCTTCCTACCCAAACCATCCTGTGATCTATATGCCTTAACTCTTCCTGAAGATTCTGACAAAGGAAATTTAAAACGAGCCAAAAGAAAAAGCATTCATACAAATGGGCAAATCCAGCACCTTGGTCACCCCAGCAATGGCCAAAATATCCAGAGAAGAGGTATTCTACTCCTTTGTGAACATAATCCCCAGCACAGTCCGGCAAGCCTCCCCCCCTCCTTACTTCTCTTGAACAGGATAAATCTCTGCTGTGCAAGTTTCTCGAGCTGAATGCAAGCAGCCTGCCTGCCTTATCTCCATTTGCCCCCTTCTGTGCAAACATTTCAGTCACTTCCTGCAAATTTAATGTTTTTCAACTACTGACGTGCTCCTCATCTCCACTCTGCAATTACGAACCGATGTGCTGATGTTTTCAGCGTTTTGTTTTAAAATGTGCAACACCCAAATTTACTAAAAGAACCAAACAAACACAAACCAAAAAAGACAGATGCCTCCCCAAATTCTCTCTAGCGCTAATTGTAGAAATCTCAGCTCTCCAGCAGAAGCATCAGCCAGCAGAGGATATGGTTCTTATCAGAGGCTGAAGCTTTGGAAAAAATATACTGAGGATGGTGCATAAAATACATACTGGGATGTGGCAGGTACATTCTCAGGTGAATGCTGAGAATGAGAATTCTCATTTTTTTCCAAATTCTGGGAGTTTGGAAATGCAAACTTCAGGATTTTCCAGTCTTCTTCCTCCCCCAACACGCAGAACATTGCATTGTTGGTTGGTCTTCATTTTTAAATCATTTGCTGTCAAGATACATGTGTTGTTTTCATAGAGTTGGCAGCAGAAGTTATTATTTTTTTCCAGCTAAATTTAGAGAAGGGTAACAAATATTCTGGGTTTGCTCTGAAATCATTCCGGGAGGAGCTCCTGGGTTATACATCATGGTTGCTCCAGCAATGAAAGTGCAGCTCTTCTGTCAGAGTTTCAGCTTGATGATGTCTTTGGCTCTCAGGATGCAGCCCCACACTGTGTCCCCAGCACAAGAGAGGGTCGGGATCAGCTTGAAAACTCATTCCAGTGATGATTTTTATGAGGGAATATTATTTACATACCGCATTCTCCTCTTGCTCAAGAAAGCTGGAGGAATTTTTTCCCCCCTTCTAACGCGTTTTAGAGGCAATCTGACATTTTCTAATGGCTCTCAGGTATGTATAATTTATCCTGCTCAGTGTCTGCACTTTCCAAAATAACACTGGAGAATTATCTGGGCTCCTGCTTTTTTTGGCCAACCATTACTCTCTCTCCCTCTCTTTTTTTTTTTTTTTTTTTTTCCCTTCTTTTTTTTTGACCTATAAATGTCCATATGCTGCAGGATAATTGCAGTAGGTGTAGGTTCCTTTGGAGATGCTCTTGTGTGGGAGACAATATGACAGCTCATCTGCATAGCACAGGCATCATTCCCCTGCCTCGATTTAGCAGAGTCCTGGATCCCAAGGCTTCTCCCATCTCTCCGGAATATTTAGGGATTGATTTCTCTCACACACACCCCGTGCACTTGCTCTCTCCTGTGCAGTCACTTCTCCATTTTCTGTGGGCAGCTCAGCTGCTTGGAGAAGAAGCCAAGAGTGCCACAAGCGTGGCACAGCCTGGCATGGGGACTGCTCTTGGATCTCCACACTCTCTCCAGGCATCCTGAGCATTAAAAACCTGCGTTAACCCACACAGCCGGAATATTTCGTGTGGAAAACTGCTTTAACCGTGGTGAGGTGGAAGTGATGTCCCAGGAGAGGGTCCAGTCTCCCAAATGCCACGACTTTGGACCGGGGGCTACACAAAGCTTGTCCCCAGACTTGCTGAAGCTGTGTGATGCTTTTGGGAGGGATAAAAAACCAATAAAATCCTGAGAAGATGGGATGTGCAGGTCATCAGCAAGGAATTGGGATGAGGGGCAGGAAATGGAGCCCTCACCCCAAACCTGGGCATTCCTTACCCTGCTGTAGCTGGATGTCCATGGTTTTCCCCTGCAATCTGAGGACTCGGTGGGCATTCGAGTGTTTCATTTAAGGACTCTCAGGAGTGTTTTGGAGAGGGATTGTGCATATGGGCTTGAACACACAGCGGTCCTGGGGCACCTCTATTCCTTTTGGGGTATTTTTATGCCCCGACAAGGTGCGTCCCATGTCTGAGGGGCTTCATCAGCCCCACGGGAGTGCGACAGGGGACAGGGATGGTGCCACGCTGTCACTTACCTCGGGGGTTGGGCGATGGGGGGTGGTCCCTGGCGGTGTCGGTCACATTCGGGGTGTGACAGGGGCAGTCCGTACTGGTGTCACTCATACCGGGGCCGTGATGTGGGCAGTGCTGTTCACACCGGGGGTGTGGCAGGGGCGGTCCCCAGCCGTGCCTGTCACAGTGGGGGCGTGACAGGGGAGTTTTCTGCCTGTGTCAGTCACATTGGAGGTGTGAGAGGGGAGGTAGCTGTCCCTGTCACTCACACTGGAGGTGTGACAAAGGTTGTCCCTGGTCGTGTCAGTCACACTGGAGGTGTGACAGGGGAGGTTTCTGTCCGTGTCAGTCATACCGAGGGTGTGACAAAAGACGTCCCTGGCAGTGTCAATCACTTTGGAGGTGTGACAAGGGCCAGTCCCCAGCTGTGTCCGCCCTGTCGGGGCTGTGCTGGGGGCTGAGCCCTCGGTCTGTCTGTCACAGGGGGTGTGACAGGGGCTGATCCCTGGGTCTGTCTGTCACAGGAGGTGTGACAGGGGCTGATCCCTGGGTGTGGCTGTCACAGGGGGTGTGACAGGGGCTGTCTGTCTGTCACAGGAGGTGTGACAGGGGCTGATCCCTGGGTGTGGCTGTCACAGGGGGCGTGACAGGGGCTGTCTGTCTGTCACAGGGGGTGTGACAGGGGTTGATCCCTGGGTGTGGCTGTCACAGGAGGTGTGACAGGGGCTGATCCCTGGGTGTGGCTGTCACAGGAGGTGTGACAGGGGCTGATCCCTGGGTGTGGCTGTCACAGGGGGTGTGACAGGGGCTGATCCCTGGGTGTGGCTGTCACAGGGGGTGTGACAGGGGCTGATCCCAGCTCCCGGCTGAGCACCATCTCTGGGAGGAGCGAAGGGCGAGAGTGGGACGGGCTGGGGAAATACCCCCGCCAGGGGTTTGGGGGTGGCCCCAGTGCAGCCGGCTCTGCCCGGTCAGTTCCCGTTTTAATTCCAGAATGGTTCAGGTTGGAAGGGACCACACTGGATCGTCTTGTCCCGCCTTTCTGCTCGAGCAAGGTCATAAAAAAAAAAAAAAAAAAAAGATCTTGCCGAAAGTTTGTGATTTCTTTGGACGCCACTAAAAGCTTCTCACAGAAACTCCATGAAGAGCTGCACTAAAAATGCTTTGTGCTGAGCGGATATTGACTAGATTAATAAATGCTGTCCTGAGCCAACCTAGGAATTCTGTTAGAACAAGAAATCAGTAAGTACAGACCCCAGGCAGAGAGTTCCCCTTTAACTCTTTAGCAAGCTCATGGATGCATTTTGGGGGTTTCCAGATTAAAGTAGTACAAGGTGCAGGAGCAGATCAGAGATGCAGCTGCTCCAAACCCACGGCCAGGGATGGCAGGAGCCCACAGATGTGGATGTTCCTCCACTGGCACCTTTCATCCAGCGCTAGAAAGGCCAGGTTATTCCCTGGCAGGCCCCTTTATAGTCCTGGATCTCCAGCCAGGCATATTTGCAGAATCAGACAGCAGCTTTTGCCTAGAAATTTGCAGAGTCTCCATCAATATGTGCAGAGGAAAATGCAAGTTTGGGAAGCTAAAGAGTGCCAAGAAATTATTCCTCAACAAGCCTGCTTCTTACAGTCCTTGCTTGGTTTGTTTCTGTTTATTTTTCCATGTCCCTTACAGACTGATTCTGGATTTTGAACCTCTAGCTTTTGGTGTAGTTAGAACTTGGTTTTTTTCTGTGTTTCTTCTGAATGCCTCATTCATGAGACGCCAGTTCACTGGAGCTAAAGATTCAAAAAATCCTGGCAAACGTCAGGAAATGTATGTTAGGATAATAGGATGGAGCTGCATAGAGTGAAACAATTCCCTGCATCAGAGATCCTGAACCTTCTTTTAATTGAACTCTTAGGGTCCTGTGTGGTGTCCTTCCAAAATTCAGTGTTTCTAACAGGCATTGCAGGTTTGTCACCAAAGTTCAGTGGGCTGAAGGGGGCCCAGCTCCCCCTGGGGAGTTAAAAGCTCAGACTTCAGCCAAATGTTAGTGAAATCCCTCTGAATTCCATTCCTTCTTAAAAGAAACATTGCTTAGAAGTTTTTGTCCTGTTTTACATAAAAGAACCTGAAGCTCTCAGATCTTAAAAGTGTTTATGACAGTCCTAAAACAGAGTAGCCAGATGTCAGAAACCTCTATGGCCCATAAAAATTCAAATTGGATGAAATGTGATGTTAAATCCTTCACAAAATATATTAAGC
Source organism: Sylvia atricapilla (assembly GCF_009819655.1). Lineage (NCBI taxonomy): Eukaryota > Metazoa > Chordata > Aves > Passeriformes > Sylviidae > Sylvia > Sylvia atricapilla. The sequence continues at coordinate 9,635,756 of NC_089148.1, forward strand.
TCCCATTTTGACAGCAGTGCGAAGCACAAGTTCACATTTTTTAGTGAATTTAACAGAAAATTTAAATTAAGAAATTACTCCAGAGTAGAGCTAACTGGCAAATACATTACAGAGCCTCATCTGTCCTGACAGACTCTTCACATTTAAGACACATAAAAGTGAGGTGGCATAAATAAAAAGGATTTGGCATCCATACATGTGTGTGTTGGGAATATGAATGTAGGGCAGGCACAAAACACCAATAATGTAATTTTAATAGGAATCATATATTGCAAGGAAATGGGTGATTCAATTAGTTTTCTGCCTTCTCCTTGAGGATTACAGCTGATTTTTGTGTGTGTGTATGTGTGCTGGAAGAACTCATCAAGGCTGATGGGAAAGGCTTAGAATTCAGAGTTTAATGAAATTGTGAGCTCTTAGATGCAATATGTGAAAGAGAAAGGAGAAAACATTTAAATACCCCGGTATTAGGAGGAAAAATCAAAATATGTGGAAGTTGATAGACACAAGTGTGCTTGTCTGAGGACCAACAGAGCAAGATCTCTGAATTCTGTTGTTATTTTATGCAAAAAGGGAAACACTGACAGAGCGTTCTGTGTTATCAAAGCCAGAAGGGAAGTTTGGGGCTGTGCTGATGAATTTGATGAGTGTGTGGACACTTTTGCCAGTCTGGGTGTGGGGTGTGTATGTGCTGTTTTTGTTACCCTGCACAGAATCCCTTCTCTGTCTCATCTCAGCCCAACGACAGCAGCCACAAGGCCCTGACTGCTGCTACCCTGGGGTCTTTGATCTCACTCACAAGGCATCATTTGCTGTGCTCTGCATTATTTATCACCACTGAAGTATTTTCAATTAAACTGACAGATTAAATACTAACTTTTCCTGGCAGATAATGAAATTCTTGTTTCTTTCCCAAGGAAGCTGACACGAAAGAAGCCAGACACGACTGGGCACAGGAATTTGCACTGCCTGTTTCCACACTTCCCAACAAGTGAGCACTGTGTGATACCACAGGTGGGAGGCAGGCTTGCTTCCTGGTGCTGACAGTTGTCACAAAGGTGAGGAACACCCAGGTGATCCCACAGAAGCCTTACAAAAGGTGGGAAGATGGAGCTGAAGGAAGATTCCTCACCACCTTCCAGCCAGAGGTGCATCCTGCGAGACCTCCAGTCCAATAAGAAACACACATGGAACTGCAGTGCCAAGAAGAGGAGACCCAGAAATTTCCTACCAAAAATGTGATTGAATCAATCCCTCAACCCTGACCTGCAGCGTGGAGATGAATATTGAGAATTCTTTTCCTCTGAGCACTCTGAGGAGCCTCAAGAGAGGATAAGTGGGGATGAAAAAAACACCATTTTTATTGATGCTTTTGAGGAGCACATGGAGCTGCTTTGGCCTTTTCATCCACGATCCCTCAGAGGAAGAACACTGCTGGCACTGCACCTTTCCTTGGTGGTTGTGATAAACTAAAATTTGGAATTTTTAAAAACTGGCCGTTCATCACCTTTGTCCCACACAAACATGCTTGGCTGTGGGGATGTGGGTACTTGGGTTTCCTCATGAAAAAGGGGAGCAGGTGTGTGTTTGCTTTCTTGAGGGATGTGGAAGGGGTATGTGATTCCATGTACCCTGGGTCTGGTGGGAGACAGCCTTTACCCTGCGCAGCTAAGTGAGAAACATCTAAGCATTTAAATTCTAAAAAAAAAGTATGGTAAAAATAATGGCAGTCTTCTGAGTTGTTTTGTGTTTTCTCCTAGTTTGGGAAAGTTGGAATGACAGTTCTTCCCCTGCAAGGTTTGCCATTCCAAGCAGAGTGTGGGCTCCTCATGGATTCAAGGACTGTCATTAAAGGATTGTTGCAAACTTATTTTTGAAGTGCCTCATCTGAAGGAACTGAACTGCCACTTACTCTGCTCTCAGAAGGAACTTGCTTTTCCATGTGGAAGAAGTAGGTACATTTCTTCTCCTCACCCTCAACTCCCAGCAGAGCAGTTTCTGGTTTCATGTCTATTTTTAGCAAGATCTGTGCAATCACAAAAATAATACAGAGCTTCGAGCATTCTTCTATACCATATTTGCATGCTGGCAGTGTACACTCTTGTTCATTTGTCATTTCAGTTCTGTATTTGCTGCTAATTGTGGAGCCCATTTCCCAAAGCTGGAGGAGTTTTGCTAGGAAAAGGCAGTGCAAACCTTCCCAGAGCTGGGTTTAAAGCTGGAGCAATCTCTGTGAGATTACAGAGATGTTGGAAAGTGGCTTCAGCCGTGGACCATGATCCTACCGTGGCTTTGGCAAAGACAGGTGGGATCCTTGGATATGTTGGGCAAAGGAGTTCTCAAGGAACTGGTGCCACTGTCAAAGGCCCTGGTGAGGATGAAGATGCTGAATGCCCTTTTGGGTGCAAAGACTTATTCTAGTAGGAAGTGGGATACAATCCTGGGAGCTGGATTGATCCCTCCTGACGAGGCAGGGCCTGAAAGGGAATCAATCCCTGCCACGCTTCTGCAGGAAGATGGATGCACAGTTATTGCCACGGTGGGGAGCACAGGGGACACTCCATGAATTGCTGTGAGCTGGAGCTGAGGGACAGAAAGGGCACTGACCTGTTGGGGTGAGCCCAGAGGAGGCCACCAAGGTAATCAGAGGGATGGAACAGCTCTGCTATGAGGAAAGGCCAAGAGAACTGGGATTGTTCAGCTTGGTGAAGACAAAGCTCTGGGGTAACCTAATTGTGGCCTTGCAGTACCCAAATAGAGCCTGCAATAAAGATAGGGCAAGACTAATTGCAAGAGGTGGAGTGACAGGACAAGGGAGAATGAGCTCAAATTGAAGGAGAGTAGGTTTAGATTAGATATTGGGAGAATTTTTTCCCTATAAGCGTGGTGAGGCCCTGGCCCACGCTGCCTGGAGAAGCTGTGGCTGCCCCTGAATCCCTGGGAGTGTCCAAGGCCAGGCTGGATGGGGCTCGGAGCAATCTGGTCTAGAGGAAAGTGTCCTTGCCCACGGCAGGGGGCTGGAACGAGATGACATTCGAGGTCCCTTCCCAGCCATACCATTCCATGACTCCACAAACAGGCTCTTGGAGCACCGGGACCCGCGGTGGGAAGGGCCCGGCCGCGGGGTTGGAACGGGGAGCGGAGACGGGCGGGGAGCGGTGGCCTGGGAAGGGACACGGTGACCGAGAAGGGACACGGTGGCCGAGAAGGGACACGGTGGCCGGGAGGGAGACGCAGTGGCCGAGAAGAGGACGCGGTGACCGGGAAGGGACGCGGTGGCCGGGAAGGAGATGTATTGGCCGGGAAGGCGACGCAGTGGCCTGGGAATGGACGCGGTGGCCGGGAAGGGACGCGGTGGCCGGGGAGGGGACGCGATGTCCGGTCCCGCCCCGCTGCCGGCAGCTCCAGCACGGTCAAGCCGCCACTGCGCCGGTGCCGCTGCCGCGGGCTCCGCGCCGGCGCGGGGGATGCGCGGGGGATGCGCGGGGGATGCGCGGGGGATGCGCGGGGGATGCGCGGGGCCGCGCCGGAACCCGCAGTGCACAGGTAGGGCGGGGGAACAGGGAACGGGCACCGGAGCGGGGAAAAGTTAAAAGAGGGGGGGGGGGGGGGGGGTGTCATGCTGCCTGGAACAGAAAAATATTTCTTCTTCTTAAAATATATATACATGTATATGTATGTGTATGTATTCATTGTTGTTGTTATTATTATTTGATTTTTCAGCCCACGCCGTGGTTGCCACACCCCCCCCCCCGCTGCAGGAAACGGGTAGCCGTGATTATGGAGTTCTCTTAAGCCAAGCAGCGCCGGCATCCCTTGGGAAGTTTTCCCGCCCCAAAGGCCTCGGCAGCTCAGTTGGAGGGCTGGAGGTGAGGAATGCTCCTGTCACCAGCTCCTTATTAAATTGTCGGGAATGGCTGGAGCTGGGGGTGAGTCGAGCCGCGCTGTTCCAGGCAGTGACGAATGAGGACTAACCCAGATTGTTTTCCATGTCTCCAGCAGAAGAAAGCGTGGCTTGTGTGGCTGATGGAGCCCCTTTCTGGAAAGTGAATAAGAGCTTTCACTTAATGCACATGGCTCTATTGACTTGCTAACTGCACTTACTAAGCCTGCTGAAACTAAATAGGCAAGTTTTACATTTATGTACATGTGGAAATACAGAAATATTTATGTTTTGACATATATGTGTTCATTAATATGTATGCTTGTGGTGGTGGGTTTTGTCACCACATATATGCAGAGATGTCTTATCCCACCTCCCAGTACTTGAAGGGATTTTACAGAAAAGAAGGAGAACAACATTTTACACAATGGGAAACATTTTTAAACTAAAAGAAGAGCGATTCAGATTAGTTATTAGGAAGAAATTCTTTACTGTGAAGGTGATGAGGACCTTGCAGAGATTGCCCAGAGGAGCTTTGTCTGCCCCATCACTGGAAGTGTTCAAGGCCAGGTTGGATAGGGCTTGGAGTGGTCTGGTCTAGTGGAAAGTATCCTGCCCATGGCAGGGGGTTGGAATGAGATGGTCTTTCAGGCCAATCCAAGCACAGAATTCTGAAATTCTCTGATTTCTCATCTTTAACGAAATTTAAAATCAGAATTATCAATTTGTATTTGGTAGTGAAGGCTGGCTGATCATTAACTTTATTAAACATAGTCTATGTTTTATGTGTGAATGTATGTTTTCTACATATCTACTGGTAGATGATTCTGTTTCTCCTACTGCATATCTAATAGTCTGTCCCATTCTTTGAACTGTAAAAATACCTTCACTGCTCTAAATTTATAATATCAGAAGAATCACTGTTTTATTTTCTAGAGAGGACTGTCAGAAGAGCTGAGAATGAGATGGACTTACCACGAAGGACACAAAGCTCTGGGTGATGATGGGCTGCAGATGAACACAGTGTTTGCTTCATAGGATGGACGTGAGTGAGAACCACATTTGTGACACAGAGGGGAAGCATTCAAATTATCCCAGAAAGGCCACGAAGCAGGCGGGCCACAGCTGTAGCCTACAGAAGGAGGTGGACATGAATTACTCCTGCAGTTCTCCTGGAAACTCTGCTGGACCTGCAGGAAAGCAGGAGCTTCCCGCAGAGCTGCGGTGTGGAGACAAAGAAACCTGTGACACCTACTGCCAGGAACAAGGTGAGAGTCCAGCTGGGGAGTTTGCTCCCTCCAGCACCAGCTTCCACCTGCAGCGTGAAGATGAGGATTTAGATCACCGTTCCTCTGAGCACCCCAGGAAGCCACAGGCAACAACGGAACTCGGTGAGGACAACGGAAGCGCCGCTCTTGGGGATGTGTTTGGCGAGGACCTAGAGCCTGTCCCCGAGGAAGCTGTGCCCTATCGATGCAAGAAGTGTGGCTCCTCTTTCTGCAGCGTGAGCGAGCTGCAGGAGCACAGGCGGGCTCACCTGCTGGAGAACTCCTACCGCTGCCCCATCTGCGCCAAGGCCTTCTCCCGTGCGGCCAACCTGCGCATGCACAAGCTCATCCACTCCAGCGAGAGGCCGCACAAGTGCCCCGAGTGCGACAAGGGCTTCATCCGCACGGCCGACGTCTGGAGGCACCTGCGCAACGTGCACAAGATCGAGCGCTCCATGGTGATCCTGGCCAACGGCATGGCCAGGAACCCCTGGTCCGTGGTGCACCGCAGCCAGCACAGTGGGGAGTGCCCAGATCAGGCCTGTCCTGGAAACCCAAAGTCTCAGGAAGACGACTTCAAACCTTACACCTGCCCGACGTGCGGCAAAGGCTTCGACAAACCCAACCTGCTGTCCAAGCACAAGGTGATCCACCGGGAGGACAAGCCCTACAAGTGTCAGGAGTGTGGCATGGCATTTGTGCAGCTGCTCAGGCTCAAGAGGCACCAGCAGACTCACTCTGGGGCACGGCCCTTCTATTGCAAGGAGTGTGGAGGGACCTTCACCCGCCTGGCATCGCTCCAGCGCCATCACCGCATCCACACCGGAGAGAAGCCCTACTCCTGTAATTTCTGTGGGCATTCCTTCACGGAGTCAGGGACCCTACGGAGGCACGAGCGCACTCACAAGTTGGACAAACCTTAATTTGAGGTCTCTCTGGTTGCTTTGAGGTCTGAATGAGGTCTGCTCAGTTGGGCTGGAAATGCACCCCATGGTGTGTGCTCTGCCATGTCCAGACCCACCGCCCAGCAGTGGCTGACAGGGAATGCTGCATCACAGGGACCTCTGGAACTTGTACTGGGAAGGATTGCACAGCCCAGCTTTAAACTGCTTTGTATGAGGAAATAACCTAATTACCCCTGAGTAATGAAATGGGAGACTTGAGGAGACTGAAACCACCTGCATGTGCTTGCGCTGTCTCTGTTTGCTGGACTGGCGATGCATCTGCACGAGCTTTGTGTAGGATGTGCAGGCAGAGGCTGTGAGGATTCACTGGATAAATTGGCCCTGCCCTCTTGAGTGCGATGGTTCTTTGACACTGGGTTTGGAAATCTGTTAATTCACTAAGTTAGAGCAGTCCAGAGTTGTCCCTCTATCCCTTCTTTCCTTGTATTTTGCTGAGTTTTTCTTTCTGTTACATTTCTTTTTATCTGGAAGGAGAAGTATCATGTTGGTTATTAAAAAGACCAAACAAACTCTGCTTACAAACCAGTTCCTTAATAAACACAACAGTTAGCAGCTGTATTTCCGAATGTTTCTATCTGAGGGAGTACCAATACTTTATGCACTTTTGAGTGATGGGTTGAATGTCTGTTAATCATGGGGAAAGCTTTATTTTGGCTATGGTCGTGCATGCTCCTGGGGTTACATTTGTGTGTCTGATGGAACCATGCACACTTAATCTAACTGGCTGAATATTGTGGAAGGAAATGTTTGAGAACACAAAACTCAAAGTGCAAAAGACCAAACTTACACCACCTTTGCTATTCAATGCACAGGAACCTTCTTCATTTAAATGTTTTCACATATAGGGAAGCTTCTGATAACAAAAACATGTTCTGTGGTGTGTCCAAGTACTGCCCAAAGTACTGTTAGACTCTTCACTTTGATTTAGATTCAAATGGTTAGTGAAGAAAAATTTCCTTAGGAATTAGCCTGGCAGACTTGGGCAGGTGTTGACAAATCCTCCAGGGTTGTAACTTCCAAGAAGTGTATAATGCCTCAGTGTCACCAGTGGGGCTTTAACTTTGAAACTTAATAATGACTTTAAATCTGCTGTTAACCACTGTGGTAGAAGCATCCAGTTTGTCCTGAAGTTGCAGCCTGAATTTCTTTTCCATGTCAGAAGGTTTTGCTTCTTTGCTTCCTTAACTCCTTACCAGCTGCCATAATTTCAGTAATTTCTTGCTACGGCTTTCTGCCTTTTCAGTGGAAGGTTGTGCAGCAGAATGAAGGTAAAGCTCCAGGGTAATGTAATTTTGCATTTATTACCAGGTCATTTAATATAAAGTACTGATTGTGCCATTTGTTTCCATATTTCATAGAATAAAAAGGGATGCTGGCAGCTCAGCACCTCCCACCTGTGCAGCAGGTGAGCAGCTGTCACACAGTGGGTCCTGCTGTGTTTAGTGTCAGGTCCTTGGCTCAGATCAAGATGAACCACTGCCCACAGCAAAACTTTGGCTTGATTATAAGTGAGAGACTAATTGGTGTCACTAATGGATCATTTCCATTTCATTTCTCAAATAAATCTCTAGATGAGGGAACTGATGTGTATCCTGCCCCTGAGGGATGTGTTCTGTGGTCTGTGTGTTTGTAATTCTGGGATGGTTGGGCCCTGAGTGACATTTCTCCAAACTCTCCTCTACAGGAAGCTCCAGTTCTGTTTTAGATTTGCAAAGGGCCTTTGATGGGGCCTCTTAGCAACAGCTCAGTCTTATCTGAAGGCTGTGCAGCCTCTCAGAGAGGAAAGATCTTTGCATCAAAAGAATCCTGGCTGGCTGTGGGTGAGAGGGAGGTCACCGGTGATGCTCTGGGGGAGACTGTGCTGTTCAGCACCATCTGAGGTGACCTGGAGAGAGGGCAGACAGCAAAGTGACAAAGTTGTTCCAGAGGCTATCATGCATGAAGTTTCCACACTCTTTTTCTATTCCCATTTTGTAGTTACCAGCTACAATCTCCCCTGTTCATCATCCTGCCTTTCCTGTGGGTATGGGATGCTCCTGCTGTGGGGTGGTTTAATATCCAGTTAAACTACACCACTTATGCACACCTTTATGTTGTGTGACAGTTCTGCTTAGGTAGTTATGGTAATTGGGAACATCCAGTTATTATGCTTTTTGGTGCTAGCAGTCAGTGGAATTTTTACCTCTGGCATAATGGTGGAAGTATTTTGAGCAAAGGTCTGTTATATGGGAAGAGTAAATGGTTGGTGAAATGAAAAGTACCAGGCTGAACTAAAAGGTTATTAAGAAGACACTTGCCTGGAAGGCTGACTTGCATATAAAGTGCTTGGATGTGTGAAAGGAGTAATTAAAATGTGTGATGGTTTCTGGGAAAAGTGTGCAGAACTCTCCTGTGCAAGTTAGAGGAAACCCCCTGGAGCTTAATTTAACCCAGAGATCTGCACTTCTGCACTTTCCATTTTTCACATAAAAGTTTGGAAGTCTCTCCCAAGCCCTGACCCTCTCACAGTGTCAGTTGGGGTTGGTGATAGCCTAAAACAGACATAGCCAGTCATGACATGTAGCTGACATGGGGCAAATAGACATGCTCTGCAGCACTGGGGAGCGTTTGAAGGGTCTGCTTTCAGCAGAAGTAACTTTTCTTTGGTGCAGAGTGGCCAGAATACTTGTTAGCTCATCTGGATCTGTGGAGGCCAGGGAAGAAACAATTCCTTTGGCACTGTGTTCAGAGAACCCTCATTGCCAGGGCATTACAGGAAGCCCTTGGACATGAGCATAGGGGGAGCCCTGAGCTAGGCTGAGGATCTTGATTTGATCACTTCATCGTGTTTGTCAACAATACAACACAGAAGTACCCATTGCTTTTTGCTAATTTTCCTGTTGCTTCCCTACATTGCTTCTGCCCAACTCATTTCCATCACAGGAAAGTGTTCTCAAGACTAAGAAGGAAGAATAGCTCCAGCTCTGAAGATTCCAGGCCCTCACTGCCCTGGAATCACCAGCCAGTCCTTGGCAGCTATGGTACTGCTCTCTTACTTTGTTAACAAAGGTGTTGATGGTAAATTTGTTAACCTTGGATACCACAGGTAGTGATGGTAAATACATCCGTGAGTGAGGAGTAAAAAAAAGGAAAAAAGGAAAAGCTTGAAAAAAGGAAAAGCTGCTGCTGCTGTACAATGTGTGCTGCCCCTGCACACCATCCTCCTGCTCTGATACTGTTTGCCTTCTCCTGGCATGGAGAAGTCTGAGGCAGGAATTTCCCGTGTAAAAAGGGAGTGCCAAGCAACCCATCATTTGTCAGTTAACCCCAGCAAAGGGCATTGATATCTCTGGAGGAGGCAGCTTTTATTTCAAGTGAGGCTTCATCTGCCTCTGACCTTGTGGAGTTTTCTGTTGGCACAAGGAGCTTCCACTGCATTTTTCCCCCTTCCAGACTGAAACTGAGTAGGGGCTGAGCTCTCAACAGGGCACTCAACCAACAGAACAGCAGATGAAGTATACTTCTTTTTTTTCTTTTTTTTTTTTTTTTCTAGGATAACAATATGGAAGAAGAAAGGAGAATTATGGGGGTTTTTTGGTTTTTTTGTTTTGTTTTGTTTTTTTTGGGGGGGAGTCATTTCAGCTGTATCTGATGCTTTGAGCAGTAAAATTGTGGGACTGTGCAACGTTAGAGCCATCTTCAAAGAGCAGGCCTGGAATGGGAGCAAGCCCTTGAACCAGCTAATACAGGTCTCTGCACCAGAGTGCAGCCTACTTGTAAATTCCTTGTAGGATGTGCTGCTGAACCACCTCTGCTCTGTGGGAATGTTGTTTTCCACAGGAGAGCGTGCTCAATGTGCTCCTGAAGCTCATGTAATGGCTTTCTTGTTTATCTGCTGGAAGAAATCATCAGAGCCATCAATTCCTTTTCTCATTAAGGGATCTATCAGAATTGTTGCTCCGGTGCTTTCCACCTGAGAGCAGGAGCAATGATTTGTTCTGTTTTCTCTTCAAGCTTCCAGCACAAATCCTGTTGACTGCAAGGGATTCTTAGGGAATGGCTCAGTGACTTTCATGGTTTCTGGTCTTGGATGTTTCCAGGGATGAAGCATCCTCTCTGGACAACCTGTGCCAGCATTTCACCACCCTCATCGTAAAAAACACCTTCCTTAGAGCTAATATATGGGGAAAGCAGGGCATTGACACCACACTGCCTCAGCTACAGGCACCAAATCCAGAGGACTGGGGGGTTTTTTCACCTGGTGCAGTCTTTTAGACTGTCCTTGACATTCATGACTAGATAAAGAGCATTTGTTTCCAATTTAGTCAATTGAGATGTAACAGCAGCTCTAAAATAGCTACAGCACAGGGGAGTTCATGTAAACACAAATAATATTCCCAATTGCTTGCATAATTTCCTTCTCTGTTTGCAGACTGTGACACAGCATCCAGCATGCAATGCTCACATAGTGATCACTGCAAGAGTGAAAAATACAGCTGAGTTCCCCCATCCCTGGCAGCTACAATACCACAGCAATAAAAGCACGTTCATTAGCACGTTTCTATATTATCAGTCACAGATATATTCACAGGCCTTCAATAGCACTGCATGGCCAGGTGGTCAGAGACCAGGGCCCGGCTCCTCAGCAGGTTTTGACCACCATGAAGGGCAGAATAAGAAATGCAGAAGAAACATCTGAGCAATGTGGGACATCCTCCCAAAGTGCAGGGGGCAGTGCTGGCAGCAGTGTCTTATGAAGGTCTGAGCCACCAAAGCACAAGGGGGAAGCCCTCCCTCTGCTCCATCCCTAAACTGGAAGCAGGTGCCTGGAAAGACCTTTCAAACCAGTGCAGTAAACCAGAAAATGAAGCTCTGAGCCTTTCATGGGAATCACTTGAGCAGGGAAATCTTGCTGGCAGAATGTTTTTGGTCACCAAGTGAGTCTGGATAAACCAGAGAGAGCATTAAATCTCTCTCTTTTAGTTTGGAAAAACCCTGGGTTCTGGCATTTGGGGATGCAGCAATAACTAGCAACTAATTAAAAGAAAGAAAGGGTAAAAAAAAAAAAAAGCCAAAAATGCTTCTTGTCCTTTTATTCTTTGCAGCAGACAGGTGAAAAGAGTATTTTACCAGCAGTAGCTCTTAATTATTTCATGACTGCACACGCCTCTTGCGTTGCAAGCTAGAAATGTCAGTTTAATTCTCTTTTAATTGCCTCAGCCCTCAGGTACCTGAGAGAAGCCGTTTTTGTCAACAATTCCCGGGCTCTGAAAGCAGCTGATTTCTGGAAAAGGATTCAATGTGCCTCTACTTCAGGAAGGGGCTCTGTAGAGAGGAGAGTGAGGAGTGCAATTATTTTTAAAATGACTCTGTAGTTCCCTCATCCAGTATGCTCTGTGTTTGTGTGGGTGGTGTGTTTTGCAGGCCTCATCTCGCTGGCAGAACAGGAGGTTTTGGGCTTTTCTTTGTGTGGATTTGAGGCTCTTCAAGCTTTCCAGGCTCCTCATCTGCATGAGGCCAGGAGGCCTCTGAGCTCCAGCATTCCCAGGGCCATTGCAGGGCAGCCAGGGCTCCAACCTTTGGCAGTCTGGATCTGGGAGAAATTCTGCTCTGTAATTTCAGCGGCAGAAGCCCATTGCTAGGCACAAGGCCTTAGACATGAACAGCTGCCCTTTTCCTTGGTGTCTTGGGTTGCAATATATAACCAAAAGCATGTTTTCTGTTCCCAATCTGTTGAAACCAGTTGAAGAGGTGTTTTTTTTTTCCTTTTAACTCTGGGGGAGGAGGGGGTGGGTCCCTTTTGTTAATTGACCAGCTGGTTAAAACCAGGTGGAGCAAAGTTCCTTACCTCTTCCAGGACCCATCCTTCCTCCAGGGGATATCTGCTGTTAATGGGTTATTAAGGCTCACCACATGACTGATAACATCATCCCATTGGGAGATGCTCTCAATGGAGCCAGGCATTCCTATCTAGATAAAAGCTGAAATTCAGCATAGCAGGACAGCCTGTTTTCCACTGGATTCCCAGAGGAAAACCGGATCCATCTGACCACCATTGGACCCTTTGTACAGGATCATCTCTACTCCAACAGAACCACATCTGTCACTCCAGGAGGATTCATTTTGGATTGCTCCCAAAACCTTGACCAGGGTGTCAGGTCATATTCTGACTCTGTCAATGTTTCAATGATGTTTTGATTTTTTGTGTGTTTGCTTTACTGCATATGTATTTTTTAAAAATATTCCTAGAAAAGAACTGTTATACTTATTCCCAAATCTTTGCCTGAGGCCATGAACTACAATTACAAATTTATAATAATTTGGAGGGAGAGGCTTTACATTCTCTATTCCAAGGGAAGCTCCAGCTTTTCCTTGGCAGACACCTGTCTTTTCCAAACCAAGACACATGGGAAACTAAACTCACCCACCCCAGGTGCCTGATGTCAGTTTGTAGGACGTATTTGGCACTCCAGGGGATCTGGATTTTTGAGCAGGAGTGGGTGCCAGCCGGGATGACCGGAGCAGCTGCTTCTTAATAGATCTGGGTTTGGTTTTGCTCACATGGATTTTTGCTTAGGTCTGACCTCCTTTCTCCTTCTCATGGCTACAATGTTCATTTAAGAACACAGATTTTTTTTTTCCTTACACTCTGTTAATGCTTTTCCTGCTCTTACTGAATAACCAGTAAACACAGTGCAGACGTTATGAATTACAGAGATTCTGAGGCTCTGCTAGCTCTCAGGTCTTGTGGCTGTTTCACCTGGCAGCTGAGGAGCTCACATTTGCAATGCCAGGCAAGAACTCCTTCCCTCAGGGATCATACAGAAATACCAGTGCTCTCTAGAAGGAGAAGTGGACACAAAAGAATGGGTGCCTGCATCAAACAAATGCCTTGTGCCACAAGTCAAAAGGACTCTGTGTCCGTGCATCCCTCCCGGCCCAGGCAGCGCCTTTCTCCTCTGCTCAACTCCACACACACACCAGGGGCAGCAGTCTGGAATCAGGCCCAGAGTGAAGGCCTTTGCCCCACCGTGAGGGGCTCTGCTGGGCAGAGCCGGGGCTTGGCCTGTGGCTGTGCACGGCTGGAGGCTGCCCTGCTACACCCAGGCCTCGAGGAGCTTCACAGGGGGCCTCTGTTCTGCCGTTCCCCAGCTCTGGTCTTGGTGTTGTGTGTGGGGGCTCTCGCTGGCTTCACCACCTCTGAGCCCGGATCACAGCTGCCACCCTGCTCAGGATGGCCCGGGAGCCGCGCCACAGCGAGTGCAGCAGAGCCGGGCTGCGGGCCCTGGGGCCATGCGGGGTCACTGCCCGGCTCTCTGCTGCTGTTTTTGCCACCTCTTGTGCCTGGGCAGTGGCATGGGCAAGGTGCTCCTTATCCTCATCAGCCCCCGCCAGGGCAGCAGCTGCCAGGGCATCAGATGTGCTGGGCAGGTCAGCGTCCGCCTCTTCTTCCGAGGACGAGTCCGGGTCCACCTGGATGCTGTACCACCAGCAGGGCATCACCCAGACGGCATGGGGAGAGAAGACATTCCACTTGTCCTCTGACAACTCTTCCATGCTCCTGTCTTCCCCTGCGGCAGCTGACTGATCTCGGGTTTGGAGAGAACGCTCCAAGCGTCCTGTGTCTTTGCAGGGCTCCAGGTGTCTTAGCCACTCTCATCCCTGCTGCTGCCAGCTTGGACATCCTCTAAGGTGTCCCCCTCCTCGCTCACCATCCCTGGCAAGAGTACCCTCTCTGCTGCTATTGCCCACTGCCCGCGAGCTTCCGCCTGGCTTAGTGAGGGGTAGGGGGGTAAGTAACCCAGAAGGGTTTTGAAAGTGGACACCTCCGGCCAGCTGTGAGTGGCTCTGCGGGGCAGAGGTAAGACTTGGCCTGTGGCTGTGCACGAGGAAAGGTTCCCGTGCTCTACCCAGGCCTCGTGTGGCCTCACAGGGGGCCTCTGTTCTCCACTGCAGCCCTCCTCTGGGTTGTCTTCCCCCTGGGGCAGCTCTTGGAGGATTTCTACTTCCAAGTCCTCCTCTAGGCTGAAGCAGGACTTCTCCTCAAGTTCTGATGTTGCCAGGACTGTCCCCATTGCTGGCCCTGTCCCCTGCCCACTGAGAGCTTCCAGCAGGCCGGGCGAAGGGCTGTGCGGGGCAGCTGCCCAGCTCTCTGCCCCTGCTGCGGGGGCTGCTGCTGCCGTCACTGCCTCTGTGCCCTGGTGCAGGTGCCACTGAGTCCCCAGCTGCTGGCTGTGTGGCCGGATCACAGCCGCCACCCTGCTCAGGATGGCCCGGGAGCCGCGCCGCAGCGAGTGCAGCAGAGTGCCCGCGGGCCCTGGGGCCGTGCAGGGTCACTGCCCGGCTCTCTGCTGCTGCCACCTGCGTGCCAGGGCCAGCCCAGGAGCCACGGTGCTCCTCAGCCTCCTGCGAGACTGCCTGTGACTCAGAATGGGAAATCTGTGCCGAGGAGGAGGAGAAGGATGAGGACGAGGTGGCCCTCTCAGGTGGAAACGGGCCTCTGGCATAGCAGCTCCCTCCCTCCCTGATGCCAAGCCTGGCCCTGGTCTCAAGGCAGCTGCGTGCTGCCCCATGCTTGACCTTCCGCCTCCTCAGAAGCCTCAGCCACCTCTTCTTGGGCTTCATGTCGGTGCTCTTCTCCTTGTCCATGGACATCTCTGAATTGCTCCGACACTGCCGTCTCCCAGGAAAAATGCTGTCTCCTGATGGAGCTGCTCTCCTGGGAGTGGGCACCCCGGGCCCTTTGAGCCCTTTTATACCCTCCTGGTTCCTGGTCAGGGCGTGGCCCCAAGGGTCACAATGGGACCTGGGCACCCACGAAACATACATCACAAAGGGAAACACTCTGCATTGGGTCCTGGGTGTCCCCAAGGGCTCCGGGCAATGTTAAGAAGTCCATAATTTCTCCCATTATAAGGCAAATTAAGTCACGGGAGAACTGACAAGGGGCAGGAGCAAAGGGAAAAATCTGAAGATGAGCAGTTGGAATAGAATTTCAAGGAAAATGAGACCAAACACCCATGAAGGGCTGGAATACTTCAGTTTCTTTTTTACTTTAGTTTAATTTAAAAATTTTCTTTTCTAAAGTGGTTAGAAATAAAGCTCCGAAGACCCTTATTGCGTCTTTTGTCCAAGATCTAAAATTGGGTGATGATTAAGCAGGTATTTAAATATAAAAATGAATGCCAGTCAAGGTGGAGTGGCAGTGACCTCAAAAAAGTGATGCTGACATAGAGATTCCAAAGAATACTGCCTGTGGGATGTAACCACTTAAAAAGTTGCTGTTGAAAGCAAGAGGTGCCCATCCAAGAGTCAGACCAGCTCTGCTGTTCTGGTCTGCCCCTTAAATCTCAACATATTATTTTGTAAAGCAAGATAGGCATGATCAAATTTGTTTCTGTAGCAGCATGGGTGGTGTATTTGGGCAGGAAGAGGAAAGCTGCGTGATTTGGCATGAGGTGAAAAACAGCAGCAGAAAAACTGCCAGTCAAAGAGCTTGAATGTGACTAGCATGAGTTTGCCCAAATCAACAACTGCAGCACAATGAAAAAAACAAGCACATCAGATTTATTCATTCAGTCCCTTTATTTCAACAAAACCTGGTCTAACTTAGCAAGAGCTACAAGTTAGGTACCTACGGAACATATTCCAGAGGAACATATTCCAGACTAAGTGTTGAATAAGATTATCTATGAGAAACAAAAGAGCTTCCTACCACTTCTCTTTACAAACAAATGTTAAGCTTTAGCTTAAACACTTGGCTTTCTTATGGCACAGCCTATTCTGAACCGCAGTTTGTAATTTATGAATTAAGCATGAATAGAAGCCATGAGATGCCTTTATCCTGTTATCTTAAATTCCAGCAGCAAGCTCTATTAACATCTACCCCTACTTTAACCTACAGAATTTATCCCTATTCATTCTTCTACTTCTGCTCCTCAAATTCTGGAGGCAGCAGCTACAATGGCATCTCAGTCAGGAAGCTCCCAGCCCTCCAGCAGATCGACACGGCCACTGAGCTTGGTGCTGTCTGCAAAATGACTGAGGGTGCCTTGATTGTCTTGTCTAGGTCCTTCATGCAGATGTCCATGCCATGGTCAGGGTTACTCCAAACAGAATCCTCACTTGCTTTGGGTGTTGCTTTGCCTCTGTAGGTGTTGTGTGGTCAGCAGTGGAGCCATGGTGGGATGGCCTCTATGACTGGAGCCCTGGAATGAGGCGTCTGAGGCTCCAGAACGCCCTGCACAGAGCCCTGAGCGGCCTCCCCAGGGGGCACGGCCACCACCAGGGGACAGCTGCAGCCGAGGGCAGGCCTTGTGGGGGCTCAAATGACTGCCTGGCCCTCTCCAGAAACTGTTCCTCCCACCAAGTGGTCCCCATGGCAGCCTCCGGTTCCCTGAAATCCCTCCCTGCATCTTCCATTTGGGACAGGCTTTGTTCTTCTGATTTCATGCCTGTGCCCATGTGAAAGACCAGGGGTTTCGTGTGGTACAGGCAGATCAGGCCTTCCTGGGGCTGATCCACACCATTCTCTGTGGCTGTGCAGGCTTTAGAGCCCCAGCTCTCTGTCCATGACTCAGACAGCAGGAACCCTGAGGCAGTTGTATATTCGCTAGTGCAGCTCAAGTCTTGGACTTGCTCCAATGACTCAAGTGAGAGGGACCATGAGGTGATCTCTTCCTCACTGCTCTGGCTCAGGTCTTGGTCTTCTGTCCAAGCCTCCCATGGGAGGGGTGCTGTTATAAATATTGAGTCAAAATTCATAAAAGAATGCCAATTTATTGATAAAATTTTGCGAAAAAGAATTTTATGGAAAAAGCCAAAATCAATCAGACAGCATGGATCCCAGGATCGATGCTGGGTGAACCTCAGATCTGACAGCATGTCATATCCCTCCCCATTCACAAATTCTGCTCGTGTACAGTCCAGTTTTATACAGTTTTTCTTGCTCTGTTGGTGTTTCAAATTCGTATTTTTTTTCTTTCTCTCTGCTGGTCTGGTGAATGGTTTTCCGGGCAGTGTTGGGGCTCCTGATTAGATTTATGGGAAGTTGGTATTCACATGCCCACCGGTCCGATGTAGATAAGATCCCAATCGGGTGTTATCACCGGGTCGTTGGCACTCCCATCTCCGGAGAAGGCCCATCTCCTGGTGGAGACTCCCTTCTTTGTTTTGCAGATGAACGGGTCTCCTATTCCTGGAAGCGGCTTGTAGTTGCACCACACTTTCATTTCAAGGAGGCGGAGGATTTAATACAGTATATTTTTATATAGGATATCTATCTAAAAAGAATTAATTAATTCCCCAATATTTATAACAGGTGCTAAGCCGCCTCTCTTCCCTGGTCATCCTGCTTAGCTCTGTGTCTTCTGGCCATGGCTCAGATAGGAGGGACCCTGAGGTGCTTTCCTCCTCAGCGCTCCTGCTCAGGTCTGTGTGTTCTGCCCACTCTGTGGATGGGCCAGATGTGAGCTCCTGGGAGCAGGGCTCCTCCTGGCCCTGAAGCCCTGGCAGGAGTGCCCTCACTGCAGACCCTGCCCACTGCCCGAGATCTCCCTGCTGCCTGGGCAATGGGCTGGGCTGGCAGCAGGGGCTGTGTGGGGCCACTGCCCGGCTCTCAGCTGCTGCTGCTGCCTGCAGCACGGGAGCTGCTGGGGCAGGAGATGTGCAGGGCAGGTCAGCATCTGCCTCTTCTGCCTCCAGCGAGCAGGGCTCCACCATGAGCTCCGGGTAGAGGGGGATTGAGCCATATGGTGTGGTTGCTGATGTTCATCTTGTTCAGCCACCACACTGAGATCTTGCTGTCTTTCCCATGGGACACCGATTGATCTGTGTCTTGGAGGAACAGTTTTAGGAATTGCCCTGAGCTGCCGGAACTGTCCAGTTCATTCGGGACATTAGAACCAGACTCTGAGAGACTCTCTTCCCCAAAACTCCCAGCTTGGCCTGCACTGGACCAGTGCAGCTCCTCTCTCCCCAGCTCGTGGAGGGATGCTGTCCACAGCTCCAGCTGGCAGAGCGAGGGGCTGGGAATGCAGCAGCGCTCTAATGGGTATGGGCCTGCGGGCTTTGTCCTCTTGGGTTGGGTTCTGTGGGGTTCAGCTGGGCCCTGCTCTGTGCACAGATGAAACTCTTGCCATGCCTCACATGTGAGGGGCCTGGGGAGCCTCTCTTCCTCAGTGCTTTGTCTTTGCTGCCTGGGGTGATCCCCGGTCAGTGCGTGGAGTAGCCAGTGTTCCTCCAGCTTGGGGAAGGGCTGCTCTTTAATCTCTGCTGCTGGCAGGCCTCTTTCTTGCTTTCAATTTGTTTACCCCTCATTGCAGGGGCTGGGTCCCATTGCTCAGCGCTTGATTGTGTCAGCTCCTACTAGTGGATTTCAAAGTGGAAATCCTCCAGTGCATTTCAAAGCACAGTGTTATAAATGATAAGAAGCCAATCCAAAATAAAAGAATTTATTTAGCAATTTTCCAAAATCCAATTAAAAAGCCACAATAAAATTGGACAACATCGATCGAATGCTGGGTGGGCAGAGTGACAGTAACAAAGGTACCATCCAACCTCGACCACACAAACTGGGTCTCGGCATACGCTTTTTATACAGTTTTTTTGTCCTGAGGCTAAGTCCATTGAAAATCCAAATATTCATGTATCTCTTTATTTCCAAGCAAGGTTTTGAAAGGGGTTCCTGTAAGTATGAAAAGATGATTTGATAGTCTTCCTAGATTTCTCCTTTGGGGTGCTGATTTGATCATCCTCCGGATCCCCTATCAAGATTGATATCAGATGTCGAGCAGCTGTGAAGTGGCGGCCCATCCTTGATGAATGGGCCATCTCCAGTCCAGCCATGTCATTTCTGTTGCAAATGTTGTGGTTTCACAGCTTGTACAATAGGCCTTGGAATCTCGGAGACTCCCTTGAGAGGACCGAACTTTTGATACAATATTATATACACGAATTTATCCATTACATTTACCACACACAGCCATCAGGCTTTGGGCTTGGCTGATCCTCAAGCACTGTATTTTAGCAGGTCTCACTTCAGTGGATCCAGCTGCTGTACAGATATAAAGTGGGAATTTATATGAGGATTGCATCCTTTGACATTAGAGCTTTCCCTGTGGCGCTTCCATGGCTCTGTCCCTCTCGGAGACTATCAGCCTTGGTCTGTGTCCACATCCAGGAGTGATGTGGAAAGCCCATGTCTCAGGTGGGCTATCTCAATTATAAAATGCACAGCCTCCTTCAAAAGATCAGCTTAAAAACACGTGGCAAGTGTAGCTGAGAGTCCAATTCTTCCTCTGAAGGCTGAACTTCTGAACTGTGGATAATTACTACTCTTCTCCTCCCTTTGGTGGCATCTCCTACCTCAAGCTGCAGAAACAATATGTAGGTGCTTTCAAGTTTAAATTATGTGAACAATTCTTGGTGTGGCTGTGAGTTAAAAAATACCATCTTTGTGCTTCCAGATGAAGAGCCCAAGGCTGGAGAGCTGGAGGTGTGTGTGTTCCCATGTGCTGGGTGAGTCACCAGCAGAGCCAAGGACAGGGTTGTGTCACAGCAGCTGAGAGCACGAGGGTGGTGGAACACTGAAGGGGGGTGAAACGCTGGCACAGGCTGCCCAGAAATGGGGTGGATGCCCCATCCCTGGGGACATCCAGGGTCAGGTTGAGGGCTTTGAGCAATCTGACCCAGCTGAAGATGTCCCTGCTTGTTGTCGGGTGGTTGGACCAGAGGGCATTGAAGAAGTCCCTTCCATCCCACACCACTCTGTCATTCCATGGCTATGGAAGCTGGGCTGCCAGCAGGGGACGGGGGCCCTAGTTTGGGACACGGCTCCCCACTGTCCCTGTGCTGCCGGGTAGTGGCACGTTCCGCAAACAAGCATTCCAGCTGTGTTCCCTGCAGTAGGACAGACCCGGAGCTACGGGCTGGGATGAAGCACCGCTGCCTTATGCTCCTTGTGCTGGGCTGGAGCTGGGAGCTCGGTGTGTGTAGGAGGTGGTGGTGTGGGGGCTGTCCCTGAGCTGGTGACACGGCAGAGTCCCCGCAGGGCCAGTCCCCGGCGGGCCCGTGCTCCCTCCTCGCAGCGATGGCTGGAGGAGGGCCATGCCTGGGTGACAGAGGCAAGCCGGCGTGTCCTGCCGAGCAGCAGGCAGCAGATGGCAATGTCGCCCTGCCGGAACCGCAGGGATACCGAGAGATGCTTGCTGTGCTGACAGAGCACTGACAGCTTGGAGACAGGAGATAAAGCTTGGTGGTGGGTCCAGCTCCTTTAGCAGAAGCCGTAGGGTCTCCAGAAGCGTTGGGTGTCTGGTGGAGGTGCTCCTTGGCTCCGGGCTACTGCGGGTCCCTGCTCCTCACGGCCACCCAGGCGGGACAGTGAGCAAGGGAACATGCAAGGACACTCGTTTCTGCCCACTCCCTCCCCAGCCTGGCAGAGGCTGCTGCGGGTTGCTCACAGCTGGAGCAGCTCAGACATAAAAGAGCCCAGGCCTTGGGATGGAGTGATTTTGACAGCGGGGGAGATTGAGGCAGGGAGCAGTGCCTGTGAGTGATACTGGAGCTGGTCAGCTGCTGTTTTAGCAGGGGTGAAGCTGCTCCCGGTGCTGAGCCTTGGCATGGCTGGGCTGTGACCTTTGGCAGGTTGTTGTGCCTCTTGCTTCTGACTCACCCTGGTGCCAGCAAGTGTTTTCCAGATGCAGCCGCTGGGAGGTTTGGATGGCCACATCTCCTCCCTGTGGCCCACACAGCCCCAGTGTGATGGGAAGCTGGGTGTTCCCTGTCACTGCCTGCCTTGGTGGTATCCCAGAGTCACCCTCAAGGACTTTGTGCCATGAACTCCTTATCTGTTGGGAGCAGAGGCAACTTTGGAAATGTTTTCTTCTCTTTTTCTCCGAGCAGCTCCATCTCATCTTTGATCAGGCAGGACTGCTGAGCTCAGGGAAACAAGAGCTGTGTGCCTGGCTTGGGGCACGCTCCTGAGGTATGGCCGTGGGTTTTGTTGACTTCTCTGAGCTGACAACATGCTGGTGACTGCATCAGTGGCACAAAACACAGGGCTGGCATCAGCCCTGGGTGCCGGTGGCAGCTCCAGGTGCTGCCACTGCAAGTACCACCAGCAGCCAAGGCACCTCATCACAGGCCTGGGAAGAAGAGGCCAGAAGGTGCTAAGAAATAATTCTGAGTTGCCTAAAGAGGCACTGTGTGTCCCCCTCGGCCTCCCCATTTCCTGGATCCAGCACATTTCTTCATGGTTTGGAACCACGCTGCTCCTTGGGGTGTAAGGCACTGGGTTACACATCCTCTGCTCCCCAAACAGCTTCCTCTGCTCCCCAAATGCTTCCAATTGGCACAGGGCCATGCAGCTGCTAAAAAACAAATTAATTTCCTCTATCTGAGCTCTCCTGACTCAGCATTCCTTCAGTCAGCACTTTACAGCAGGTGTGAGATAACAGGAAAATGCATTGCAGAGAGCAGAGCCCATTGTCCTGGCCGGGTACCTGCCCATCAGGTACAGCCCCAGAGATGCTGGCAGTGCATTCTCAGCACATATGGGCTAGGTGTGGCTTTGGCAAAAGGCTTTGTGGATCATGGCAGTGGTGTCCTTGTGGTGTCCCCTCACCCACTCCCAGCTGTATCATTGGCTCTGCTAAAGGGTGTGAGTACCTTAGAAGGTGCTGGGTTTGGGGTGCTCCTTAAGAAAATTACAGCTTTATGCCAGGAGGCATATCAAGTCCATGTGTTCTGAGCTTAATTTCTTCCTCTCAAAAGAATTTGTGTGACTCTGTTTTCTTTACCTAACACATGGCATTGTCATTCATTAGATGGTGGCCAGGCTTTGCCACAATGACAGCTGCATTTTGGGAGGAGTGTCCTGGGCTGACACATCCATAAAAAGTGGAGAACAGTGCTCAAGAGAGAGAGGTCAGACTGAACCAGAGGTTCTGAGACAGGCACTGAGGTTTTGGGCCTGGCCTCTGTGTTGATGCTGTGTGTGGTTTAATGTGCTCCTCCTCTCTGGAATTATGGTTTGGTTTCCAGGACAGGCTTGACTTGACACATCAGCCCTTAGATGTGTCACTTTTGTCAGCTGGAGGAGCTCCCAGGAGACCAGGGCACAGTGGAGCCTCAGAGGGCCCCTCTGTCCTGGAGAATGGCGAGTGTGGGATGAACCATTCAGGGACCAATGGCAGAGAGGAGGTGTGGGCGCCTGGAGAAGGGGACTGGCAGTGCTGGAAAAGCTGCGGCTACGAACGAGGAGGAAGGAGCCCCTGCCTTGGAATAAAGTCCAAACTGAGCCAGACCCTTTTTCACTTGATCACCTAAATGTCCTGGAAAAATCAGCGGAGAGAGGAAAGCAATACCAGTGGAATGCACTGCATCTTGGCAGAGATGTTCAGAGATAAGCAATGTGCAGTCCTTGCAGTCAGGGGAAGGAGCCCCAGGACCAGGAGATGCCTATCGGGCTGGACATTGCTTGTGCCACGTAAACCACACCTGCTGGGGGGTCAGATTGCTGCCAGTGTTATAAACCCCTATCACTCTGGAGATACAAATAAGCCTTATCTCCTAAAGTGAATCCTATTAACCAGGAGTGGACTTTGCTGCCCGTGTTGTGCCCTTTAAACCTCATTTGGAGCTTTTCTGCCTCTAGTGAGTTGGGGAGGGTTGGAGGAAAAGAAAAACAAAGTGGTTCTTCCAGTGTGAGCTCCTCCAAGCTGTGGGTGTCCTGCCAGCCCCATGGGTGCTGCTGCAGGAGCAGCTCCAGGTTTGCTTTCCTGCAGTGGTGGGGGTCCAGGGGCTCTGCCTACTCCAGCCAAACCAGTTGGGATGTCCTTTGCAAGTTTGGAGCAGGAAGCTGCCCTTGCTCTACAGTTCCCTTGGCTGGCTCAGGAGAGTTTGTCAGAGGCACTTGTACACCAAACTCTCCTTGCAGCGCTAAATCCACTGATAATGGACTTGCAGGTAACAATGCTGGGCTGCAGCTGCCCCTGCCTCTAGTCCTGCAAGCACAAGCATTGCAAGGGATCTTTCTGGGTCTTTGTTTAAATAATGTCTGTCTTGGTGTTCCCAGGAAGGCTTCTGTAGCAGGAGCCGTAATTTATGAGGTCCTGGTACAGGCAGTGACTCTGTTTCACACATGATTCATGCAGTTCCCAATAAGGATCCTTTGCTCCCTGGGGTAGTTTGGATTATCAGCCTGTTCTCCCTGTGAGGCTGCTTCTTTGCATTATTTCAAGGTAAAGCAGCCCATTTTCCTTGAGAAAGGGAGCCTCTGCTCAAGGAGAAAGGGAAGCTTTGTCTCCCAGACTGGCTTCTCCTCCCTTAATGCCGTGCCCATCTCCCCAGGCTGTCCCTCTCCCCATTGCTTGGGGAAGGGGAACAGTGCTCAGTGAGCGGGACTGCAGAGCGTAGTGCAGATCAGAGAATCACAGAATGGGTTTGGGTTGGAAGGGCCTGAAAGGTCATCTCATTCCTATCCTCCTGCCATGGGCAGAGATGCCATTCACTGTCCCAGGTTTCTCCAAGCCCTGTCCCACCTGGCCTTGAACACTTCCCAGGACAGGGCAGCCACAGCCTCTCTGGGCAACCTGTCCGAGACATCCTGGCTTCTTTAGGTGTAGCTATAACCTGCAGGTGTGAAGGTAGAATTGGGACAACCTGGACCCGTTGTACCAGCCTGGCTCCTCAAACACCTCCATGAGCTGTGACAAACACCCATTCAGCAGCAGAGGAATGTGCTCCTCCTGCCTCACCAGTGGAGAGCTCGTGGGTAAACTGGAGGTTGCCCCTTCAGAGCTTTGCAAAGCTGCCTGGATGCTCCTCTTCCTGCATCTCTCTCGGCAGCCAGATCAGCAGAGGGCACTGCATGTCCATGCTTAATACGCCTGGGAAGGGAGAGAAGGTCTTTTCCACTGCTCCAGCAGTATTTGCTCGTTGACCACCAAACCTTTCCCCCAGCTCCCTGCCGAAGAGCTCTGGGCTGCAGGACCGCCTCCTTGATGGAAAGATCGGGTCTGATGAAGGAAATCAGGAGGCATTCGGTGAAACGACAGGAAAATTTAGATCAAACAGCAGGAAATCCGCCCTCGGGCAGCACAGAAGAGCCATGCTGTGGAACGCTCTGCTCTGGCAGGAGGTGATCCAAGACAAACAGGGAGCTGCCTTCTGGGATGGACTGGCTGGCGGGCAGGATGGGTGAGAGCTGCGGATCTGGGCAAAGCCATAAAAGCAGTTTGGCTTTGTGCTCTGCTGTGGTCACTGCAGGCGGTCAGGGAGGAGCTCCCACCCTGCCCAGTCTGCAGGATGGTATCTTCAGCCCATGCAGGAGCAGAAGGAGCCTTTCTCACCATGGCCTGAGGGGGATTTTTATACTTATAACATATATGGGTATTTAACAGGATATTTACCAGCCTGAAGCAGCATCAGCATGGTGCCAGCTGGGTTTGGTGCAGATGGTACCCTCCTTGGTGAGGTGTGGGCTGTTTGGAGGCTTTGAGCTCTTCCAACGAGAGTATCTGTGTGCAAACACAGAGATAAATGTCCCAAAGTGAGTCTTCTCATGGTGCCTGTGGAAGTGGCTCTTTGCTGGACTGAACGGGGAGCCAGGTGCTACCTCTTGCATTGCTGCATCACTGCAGGTTTTGATGCAGTAGTGACTTCTCCTTGCTGGAGGTCTCTGGCTGCAGAGTCAGCAGGGAAGATCAAAGACTCATGGATTTTCTTGGATGGAATGTCCTGCTGCCTTTCACAGGACAGGCAGGGAGAGTGATTGAATTCTGGAGTGTTTCCCCTTGGGTTTCTTCCCTGGTTGAGATCAGGGCGTGTCTGAGAGCTCTTGGATGGCGAGTTGGCAGCACTTGGGTGACTGGCCCATAACCCCAACCTGTCTGGCTGGCTCCTGCAGGGCTGAACCCCTTCAGGAGACCAGGCATGTGCATCTCCACAAGGTAGCTGTGGGCTGAGCCAGCCCAAGGCTTCACTCAAATGTCCACTGACGTATTTCCAGCCAGTAGGCAGTGATCACTGCCTGGGAACCTGCCTTGGAGTGCATTTGTTGACTGAAACCTTTATCGAGAGAGTGAAGGTGGTTCCCAGACTTGTTGATGTCCTCGAGATAGCTTTCGTGGAGGCTTTCCAAGACACTGCAATCTCAGCTATTGCCCTTTGACAGCAGCAAAGATAAAGATATATGAACCTCCTGTTCAAGGAATCTTTCTCCTCCTCCTGCAGTTCCTGAGATTAGGCTGCTCCAGCACTCTGTCCCTGGAACAACCAGCTGGGGAATCACACACAGCCATAATCACCCACGAAATTGCTCTCTGCCTTGTTTCTCTTCATCCTCTTCGAGCAGGGGCTTTTGTGGAGGTGTCTGAGCACTGCATGAGTGCGAAAAATCCTCGAGGTGGAGGTGACTGATCCTCTGACTCTGTAAGCAGAGGAGTGGCTCTCATCCTCTTCAGACTGCCTAAACAAGTTGGTGTTGCTCAGGAGAGATGAGAAAGCTGAGCTAAACCCACATTCCCTGGCACAATTAATGCCTGAAACAGAAGTGTGCTCATGTGGGACTGTAAAGGAGCTGGGAAATGCTGCCAGCCTATCCATGAATGTCTCAGTGAACCTCCTGGAGGCCACAGGAAAAAGTGTTAGGACCAAAAGGGAGAGAGGTCTGTAAGGGGAACCAGCTGGGGAGGCTACACAGACCTGCCATGAGAAGAGGCTGTGGCAGTGCCAGTCAGTAAAGACGGAAGGGGAGGTGAGCTCCAATGATCTCCGGGCCATCTCCATCCTGCAGATGGAATCACAGAATCATTTTAGTTGGAAAAGACCTTTAAGGGCATCAGCCATGTCCCCAGGTGCCTTGTCTACACTACTTTAAATACCTCCAGTGATGATGACTCCATCAGTTCCCTGAGCACCCTTTTTTAATCCCTGACAACCCTTTTCATGAAGTGTTGTCCCTGACGTCCACGGATGCCCCTACAATCAAGATTTTTCTCCTAATATCCAATCTGAATCTGGTGTGACTTGAGGCCATTTCCTCTTGTTCTATTGTTGTTACCTGGAAGAAGAGACCAATCCCCACCTGGCTACATCATCCAGTCAGGGAGTTGTAGAGAGTGATAAGGTCCCCCCTGAGCCTCCTTTTCTCCAGGCTGAGCCCTCCTAGCTCCCTCAGCTGCTCCTGGTGCTTCAGACCCTTCCCCAGCTCTGTTCCCTTCTCTGGACACACTCCAGCCCCTCAATGTCCTTCTCACAGTGAGGGGCCCAGAACTGACACAGGATTTGAGGCGTGTCCTCACCAGTGCCCAGCACAGGGGGACAATCCCTGCCCTGGGCCTGCTGGTCACACTATGGCTGGGACAGTCCAGGTGCCCTTGGGCTTCTTGCCCACCTGGCTTCATGCTCAGAACCGCTTTGACCAGCACACCTGATTGCTGGTCCCCTTAAGTGACTGCCTTGTGGACCCTCCCTCTCAACACTCAGGAATCTTCTCCAAATTTCCAGCACAGATGTATCCATGGCCAGCTTTTTCCTCATTTGTTCCTGAGCCAGAGGACAGTGCTGGCACAAATAGCTCCTCTCCCTGCCTGTGTTCTTCAATGTTGATTTGAAATAGTCTCTCTTTAGCCTTGGGTTTCAGAGGGATGCTTTTCAAAACCAGAAATAAATGGGCTTGAAATATTTCCCATAATTTTGCAAGCTCTCGACCCTCTGATAGCCAGATTAGGAGAAGGATAACAAGGAAATCAGCATTCAGGCTGGAACCACTATTGTTAAATAGACACCACCGTAAAGCCAGTACTTGTTGTTTACAATTGAACTCATGCATTTTTAGATATTAATGTATGAGAGATTGAGTAAACAACCATTGTGCCTCTAAGGAATGAGTCCCAGGCTGTCCTGAGCTGGAATACTTTGTACTTTCCTGATTGCCTTCCAAGAATTTCAAATTACTTGGTAAGAGAAAAACAACCCGGCTTCACGAGATGTTTGTGAGCTTTTCTGGATGGACTTAGTTCTTCTGCTTTGTGGTGGGGCAGAGCTCTGGGGCTGGGAACTGTGGGACACTGAACACCTGGTTGTTCATGGAGAGGTGGGAATGTCATGGGAAGGATAAATCACCAGGGCCATGAGGATCAGCCTGGGGGTGTTAAAACCCTGCTGTGGTGCACAGGTCTGCAACTGGTGTGTAGGCCTGGCAGTCAGCATTCCCAGTTTGTTTGGCATGCAAACATCGTGGACACTGACACAGAGAAGTGCAGGGACAAGTGGGAAGTCACACAGCAGTTCAGGGAGAGAGCCAGCAAGAAAAAGACTCTGCTTGCCTGATTCATGAGCCTTTCAGGAGCAGCTCGGTCACTCTTGGGCACGGGTCTATGGGAAGAGCCCCCAGGGACAAAATGACAAAGGGGTGTGTGGCCAGGCCGTGTCCCCCATGGTATGGAGAGACCGTGCCATGCTCTCCAAGGCAGCTGTGGCCCATGTTATGCACTCCTGGGTTCTCCAGGCTTACCCAGAGTGTTTCTGTGCCAAGGTGGCCCTGACAATTGTGAATTGTCCCTCTGGGTCAGCCTGGACAATCCTGGCATTCTGGCCAGCAGCTTGGTAAAGCAGGCGGGATGGGTCCCTCTCTACCTGGCTTCTTCTTGGCTTTGGTTCCCAAGCCAGCAGCCTGGAGCTGTGGAAAGTCGTGAATTCGGGTTACCAAACCATCTGTTGGCTGCATTTTAAAAAGCAATTAAAGCAAAATTGTTTCCAGCCCTTCTGTTTGCAAGATGTAGTCTAAAGAGAGAGAGCCAAGCCAGGATTTGCCCGATCCTGCCGCTGCTCCAAGTATGAGTTAATTCGATTTAATTCCTCTGCTGTGCATGCTGGAAAGTGAGGAGTTCCCTACTGAGGGCCCAGGGAGCATGCAGGTAAACAGGGCTGTGTGCTGTTCAGTTTAAATTATGAGGAAACCCAGAAAAATGGTATTTTGAGGCTTTTTAAATTGCTTTTATTTAGAAATTATTAAACAGAGTTTAAAAATGTATGAAGTAGGAATACTTTTGCATGGTAGAGGATGATGAAGTGTTGCTGGAGATGGATGGATGGCATGTCTAGGCAGAGTTGGAGGGTCTGAGGAGCTGTTCCTGGGGTATCCCACAAGGCTGGAGGATTGGTGAGGGCACAAGGGGTCCCTCAGAGCCACCTCTGCTCACGCCCTGACTCCCAGGGACCTCTCAAAGCACAAAACTCTTCTTTCTTCCTTTAATCATAGTGAAAGGCACACAGAGAGGGGGGGAAAAGGAGGTAGGGATGAAAGAGAAGGTAGGGTGACATCATTCTTCCTTGTCCTCCTTTGGCAGTTGTCACCCTGCCAAATCAGATGATATCCTTGTGCTGGTGGGGAAGGTGAGGCCATGCCTGGTGGTGAAGGGCACAGACGTAGAGGATTTAATATTCTCTGTGTTTTCGTGTCCGCAGGGTTTTCATTCCTGTTCTGCTGAGAGGTCATGCCCAGGAGAGCTGGGGAAATGAATTCTCATAACCCACACAAGGCACGGCTTTGGGGACAGCTGGGGACTGCCTGACAGCCAGAGGTGACAGGATCAAGATGCTCTGGTGCTTCAGGCTGTGCTTAGTGGAAAGATCACACACCCAGGCCAGAGGTGACAAACCTGTGACGCTCTGGGAGCAAAGGAGAGAGGGAGCAGATTTAGGACAAAGCACCTTATTTTTCCAGCAGGAGAGGGTGAGATGCCTCAATGCTGTCTTGGAGAGGGTGAGATGAGATGAATCAGAGAATCCCAGAATGGTTTGGGTGGGTAGGAACAGCAAAGATCATTTAGTTTCATCACCCTACCATGGGCAGGGACACCCTGCTAGAGTGCCCTAGGCTGCCAGAGTCACATCCAACCTGGCCTTGGACAATTCCAGGGATAGTGCACCACAGCTTCCCTGGGCAGCCTGTGCCAGGACCTCAGCACCCTCAGAGGGAAAAATTTCTCCCTAGTATCCCATCTAACCCTGCTGTCTTTCCATCTGTACCCACTCCCCCTTGTGCTGTCACTATTTTCCCTCCTCGCCTTCCCTGTGTGTGCCTTCAGACACTGGAAGGTGCTGTGAGGTCTCCATGCCACCTCCTCCTCTCCAGGCTCAACAACCCCAACTTTCCCAGCCTGTCCCCAGAGGGGAGATGCTCTTATCAACTTCGTGGGCCTCCTCACGACGGTTCCATGTCATTCTAATGCTGGGGATACCAGAATTGTTGAGATGAGATAAAATGAAGTGATGGTGCTGTGCTGAGTCTGAGGAGTGCAGGACGCTGTGGGGAGAGCCCGGCTTGGCTCATCCCCTCGCACTGTGCCAACAACCAGCTGAATGTACCCTGGCTGTGCATCGAGGGGCCAAAAACCCCGAGAGGAGGTGTTCTCTGATGAGCAAAGGGCTTAGCACAGCTGCAGAGTGTGTGCTGGGGTGGCTGCTTGGTTTACAAGGAGAAAGCCCCGAGCGCAGCCCCGGGCCGAGCTTATGTAAGAGCTGGCAGCGGGGCCGGCGGTGCGGAAACCCAGCGGGGCGCAGCCGCCTTTGATTCTCTCCTGTTTGCTCAGCAGCTTTCATGCGGCGGGGGAGCAGGGCGAGGACGCGAGATTCCTGCACACTGAACTCCTCTGTTTCTCTCGGCAGGATAAACAGGACATAAAACAAAGCCCCGAGCCAGCTCTCGCCTCGGAGGCAGCGCGCTGCCAAAACCCCCGCGGGACAGCCTGTTCCCCTGGGGAGCAGCCACCCCATCCGGGGTGTCACGGGCTGGGATGCGGGAGGTGATGGGAGCCCACCCGGGGGCAGTTCTGGGTGCTGCAGGACCCCCCTTTTGGTGGCCGGCTGAGGGTTGCCCTGGGGCATTGAGGAGCGGGGAAATTGGGGCAAAACTTCCTGGCAGGATTCAGGTGATGAGTCCTATGAACTTGAAGAGCCCGGGATGGATTCTCCAAAGTGACACCAAGCTGGACATTGTGTAGCCACTGCTTGGGCTGGGTGTCACCTGCCCAGCCATCCCACAAGGCACAGACAGTCCCAGGCAGCAGGACTGAGCCCTGTCCGACCCACCATGGGATGCAGCAGGGGGTGGAACAGGTCAGACTCTGTTCCTCTCTGCAGTCGACTCTGTCTGGGGGTTCCCAGTGCTTCCTTAAAGCTGGGCTGCTTTATTTATCATTTCCCTTGAGGGAAATAATTTCCAGGCTCTCTTGCCCCCATAGTGATCCCTGCCAGTGACAGAGGGCAATGGGGCTGACCTCAGCCCTTTCCCAACACAGGATTAGCTAAACTGGCTCCTCAGAGACAC
Organism: Sylvia atricapilla; assembly: GCF_009819655.1. NCBI lineage: Eukaryota > Metazoa > Chordata > Aves > Passeriformes > Sylviidae > Sylvia > Sylvia atricapilla. The sequence goes on from NC_089148.1 coordinate 9,666,185, forward strand.
AGCCCAGACCCATGCCAGCTCCTCTAAATCTCCAGAGGACCACGATTTCACCACTGCTCTCCTCCTCCAAGGTGACAAGGCAGGGGGCACACACTCCCTGGCGGGGTTTGAAACTTTTCCAAGCAGTTTTTTCAAGTGGGGTTTGCTTGGGAACAAAGTGTCCCGTAGCCACCCTGGAGTCACTTGGCTGGGGGAAAGCACAGTGTGAGGATACAGCAAAACTCCTCAGAAATACTATTGCTGCTGAAGGAACACAAAGGGGGGATGGTTTGATGCTGTTCCCCTGTCCTGCCAGCCATGGTGGGCAGCAAGATCCCCTCTCTCCAGGGCACTGCTGGTGAGTTACCCTGAGCTGCCCTCCCCCAGCTCTGCCATAAGCCTTGTGCTGCTCTGTGCACTGGTGTTGCTGGCTTCTGCTCCCAAAATGAAGAGCTGCGGCAGGGGGAAAGCCATCTGGGCCAAAAGCTGCTTTCCTGGCTGGGGTGTACTCTGAGGTACACACACACAAACTCATGGAAAAGCAGAGGTAGGAAAGGAGGTGCTTCCCTGAGGAGCAGCATGCCTGGGTGTCTGGTTTGGCTGCTGAGCACCTCTGCAAGTGCCTGAGCTCTGCTCCTCCAAAACCCTTGGGATCTTGATGGCAGGGAGGATGCAAATCCTGGGACCGTTTTTTCAAATCTCTTGGCCTGGGGTTTGTGAGAGCCAGATTTTTTGTAGGATTCCCACTCTGGGCTTGGTGGGCTGGAAATACTGCAAGAGCAGCCCTTTTTCTTGTTTTGTTTTATTGAGTTTTTTTGTTTTTTCTTCCCTGATGTTTGTGTCTTGCCACTTCTATCTCTGGCCAAGGCAAGCAGTGCCAAGGCACAAGGGCCAGGCACACCCAGAGGGAGGAATGGGGAAGCAAAGCACCCTCAACCCGCAGGACAGCGGGGACAGAACACAAACCTGGTGGTGGGAGTGAGGAGGAGGAGGATTTGCTTACCACCCCTGGCTGAGGGATGGCTCTCCTCACAGGGATTCATGGAGTCATCGAATGATTTGGGTTAGAAAGGACCTTGAAGATTTTCTAGCCCATTCCCTGCCATGGGCAGGGGCACCTTCCACTAAACCAGGTCATTCCAAGACCCTTCCAGCCTGGACTTGAACACTTGAAGGGATGGAGCATCCACAACATCTTTGGGCAACCCGTATCAGTGCTTCACCACTCTCTGAATAAAGAATTTCTTCCTAATATCCAGTCTAAGCCTGCCCTCTGTCAGTTTAAAACCATTGCCCCTTGTCCTATAACTCAATGTCCTTGTCAAAAGGCTTTTCCCAACCTCCTTGGAAGCCCCTTTTCCATGCTGGAAGGTTCCTGGACTCGAGGCCAGTATCATGGCTCCAGTTCAGCCTGCTGTCTCCTGCTCCTTCTCTGCTGCTGCACCACACTGGGAGAGGTGAGGAGGGTCTGCACAGGGGGCTCACACAGGATTCCCACCCCTTCCCAGCCCCATGGATGACTCTCCCTGCCCCTGCTTTGAGCAGGAATATGGGCTCCAGCTGCACGAGTGGAAAAGGCTCCAGCTCCCAAAAAGCAGAGCAGGATCAAAGCTTTCAAAACACTCGGGGCATTTGGCCCAGGAGGTTTTGTTCTGACTATTTATAGCAGTTGGGGCCAAGTGAGTTCAGAGTTGGAGGAAAACTTTTCCAAAGCTGGGGGCCATTTGGATGAGGGAGGGGGAAAGGGAGTTCAGCCAGGCTTGTTTCCAGCAAATGTTGACTCCTTCCCTTAGGTATGTGTTGCTATCCATGACACACTAACAACAGCTCCGCACACAAGTGCCTGGCTGGCCCTGTAAATACTGAAACAAAAATGTGAATTGGCTGGGAAGGAGAACATGGAAAAGAGAAAGTTTCCAAACAGCAAAGCTGAAGCATTTGAAAGCAAAAACTTTCCTTACCAGCTTGTTTTCATCCTCCAGTGAACCTCCTTCAATTACAAATACACTAGGATTGTTTTCCAGGGGAAAGCTGGGGATGATTTTAGGGCAGAAAGACCAAATTGTGGTTTCCCGAAGCCGTGCTTGGAAACGGAGAGGAGGGGCCTTTTTATCTTCAAGGTGAATTTTTTAGTGCTGTTGCTAAAGAGCATTTCATTTTCCTGTGCTGCCAAGCAAAGCCAGGCTTAAACTGTGAGCAAGCAAACCAACACATCCTTTAAATCCTGTCACCCAGACCATGAAGGCAGAGCTGGGGTTTTCCTGTCTGCCAAGTGAATTCTGCTGCTGCTGCTACTGTTTAGTCGTGAGGAGCACGAGCAGGGTGGTTCAGATATACACCACGGCTTTTTGCATGCCTGGCTCTGCTCTCTTGATTTGAGGCATTCGGTACAGGTTATAAAAATATCCCTCTAATTACCAATAGCTTCCTAGCCATGCTCAGCACCTCCCTTTCTCCTAGGAAAAGGGTGCAATTAGGTTGGCAGGTAATTATAATCAGCCTAATGTGTGGATGGCCCGAGGAAGGTGGGTTTGGCAGCTGGATGGTGTCCAGCCCAGGTGGGCTGTTACTGGGGGGGATGTTATGCTCTTTCCTGGCACGGGTGGTACGGGATTTGTCCACGCTGCAAGAGTTGAGTGCTGCAGCAGCAAACAGCCTCAAACCTTGGGGTTTTTCCGGGGGGAGAAATTCTATAGGTAGAAGTTTTCCTTTTATGCCATCGCAGAATGGTCTGGAGCCTTAGAGATCACCTAGTCCAACCCCCCTGCCTCAGGCAGGGACACCTCCCACTACAACAGGTTCCTCAGTGCCCCATCCAACCTGGCTGTGACATCTCTGACATCCCCACCAAATCCCATCTTCTGCAGCAGAGGATGCCTGTCCTTGCTGTGGATAGCTGAGCTGCACTGAAGGAGCCAAACTGTTCTCCTTCAGGAAATGCTGCAAGATCTCCAAATGATTTTGAAGTATGAAATGACCTGTGTGTGGCTGGAGAGTGGGATGAAGGTGGGTCTGGGCTGACTGCACATCAGGTGGAGCTGCAGGGGGAACTGTCAGACAAAGGGTAGGCTTCCCCTGAACGTACCCAAATGTCAGCTTCAGGACATGGCTTGTTTTGTATTTCTGTGAATGACCCAAAAAAGCAGAAGAACAATGTTGAGCTGTGTGAACAAGGCAGAGCTGAGGGGGTATCAACAGCTCTGGAAGTATTGGGTGTTAAAAAAAGAGAAACGGGTGACCTGAAAGACAGGAGCAACAAGAATGATATGCAGAACAGCACTGTAAAACATGACATCTTTGAAGTTGAGGAGCAACAACACACGACAAGATAGGACTGTGCATGGAGGTACCAGAGAAAGCCTTCTGGCTGTCTGTGGATCTCACAGTGCCTGGGAGCCCCTGCCTCAGTGCTGTCATGAAAAGGGGAGATGCATCCTTAAATGACTCAGGTGACAAGGCCTTTCTGTTGATCTTAAGGCCTTCATGGCAAGAGCTTCCAGTACCTCCAGTAGAACAGCAGATACAAACCTGATCATCCTTTCCTAGGAAATCTAAAGAGTGGAGAGAGCACAAAGGAAATCAACTGTCCTAGTTGTGCCACAGGTGAATTTGTTGTGAGGGTCAGATGTGTCCTTCTTCTATTTTGTTTTTTTCAACATGTCAGAGATGTGCTCCAAGCCAAGTTTCCACCCTGACCCAGCAGAAGAAAATGTTCTTCCCATTTCTTTGCCTCCTAATGATGATGACCATTCACCTTGATTTGTGCGTGCCCTTACCATGAAAGACCCTTCTTGTGCTCAACACTAATGTTCCCAACTCTTGACTTGGAAGGGCTACATTGGCCAACTGGACAGTCACTGGTTCACTGAGAGGCTGTCTGCTCTGCAATTAACAGACTAAATGCCCACCATTGTGGGTGGAAAAGGAGTTTTAATTAAAATCCCTTGGTATTGGCTTTGGCCAGCATGTGGAGTGAATGGGAAGAGGGCGGAAGGGCCAGGTCAGTGACTTGGGTCACCCCAGGAGAGCATCCACTGAGCTGAGACTGAGCACAAGGAAGGACCCAGTTTATAATTGCATGGGATTTTGATTTTTTTTTTTCCCCTCGACTGACCTGCCCAATGGACAGCTCCAAGCTCATAGGAATGCAGATACTGCCAACCCAAAGTTGGGATAGGTCCACAGGTTGTTTGAGCCCTAATGAGGAACCGTGAATAGAAGCTCACATCCACAAGGGAAAAACACCTCACTTCCTTCTCTAATGAGCATAGCTCTCCAAATCCTTTTGTCTTGGGCTTTGCTTGGCTTTCAGAGGTGCCAAGGGCTGCATCTTCCAAGCTGCTGCCACCTAGCCTGTCTTCTCTCAGGATGGCCACCGGGAAGGTGCCAGGTGGCCAAGGTGGACCTGCAGTGTGTTTGTGGTGGTGGCACAGGCTTGGAGGGTCACACCCCCTGACTGGAAGTTGCCTTCCATCCACAGTTGCCTCACCAGTGGCATGCTGAGCTCTGGACAAACCACAAGCTGTTGGTGTGTGCATCCCAAAAGTGTCACCAGAGGTGCTCCCTTTAGCGAGTGAGTGTCAGCTCCTCCCCATGACAAAGTGCATTAGTTAATGTAATCAATTAATGCAAACATCACACATTCCTGGCTAGGAAGCGCCAGGAAACTGGAACTAGGATGGTGTTCCTTGTTGCTTGCATGGAGCAAGTCCTGCTTGCTTTCATGATCCTATTTATATTCCCTCTGCTCAGGATGGGGTGATGAACTTTCTGCTTTGCACACTAATGAGCAGACAAAATTAAGAAATATAAAAAATCCAATAGGTGTTAGCCCCAAAACTTGTCACCTGAAGTCCAGCATAAGGGTCCTACCAACCCATGTTTTCCCTTGACAAAGCACCAGGACCCTGAAGATGCTCTTCAAAATGTTACTCCAAATTATTATTTTTTTTCCCCCCTAAGCTTGTTAAGGTAATTTTGGAGGTTTTCCTCCCACCCTATCCCCTCCACCTTGGACTCCTGCACCTTTCCTTCAGAATTTTTCCAGAATTTTTCCACCCTCAGCCAATCCTGCAGGGTGATGGAGAGAGCATCTAGCACAGCCTTTTGGGAAAGGGATTTAATTTTCTCTTGGGCTCTGGCCTAAAGAAATCAATTCGCTTTCGCATGTTTTAAGGAAAGAGGGAAAATAAAAAATAATTTTCTGCTGCCACTAGAGTTTCTGGCTCCTGTTTCAGGTTTAATTTTGTTCTGTGAAGCTGTGTGGGAGTGCTGAGCAATTTTGGCATTTCTCAGCTGGTGCTGATAGTGGATGACACCTTGTCCAGGTGAACCCAAGCTACATCTGCCTGTGGCCAGGATGGGTGTGGGTGCCCAGGGTGCCCCTGCCCAGCACTCATCCTGTGGGCAGGGCAGGAGAGGGGCCAGTTGGGTGGCAGGGGCTGGAAAATGGGGAGATGCCCAGTGGTAAAGAACAGGGGGAGCCGCTCAGAAAGGCTTCAGGACTGGGTGAAACACCCTGCTGGGATCAGTTTAGCCCTGTGCTGGGCAGGCCACCTGGGATGAAATTGGCATTTGGGGGGCAAGTGGCAGGGGTTGGGTTTTGGTGTTTTTTTGGTTTTTTGGTTTTTTGGTTTTTTTGGGTTTTTTTAACTCTCCCCGTAGAAAAACGCTATTTTTGCTGCCCAAGTGTAGCAGACAAAGAGATTGGCTGTGTTTTTCCCTCTCCTTTCAATCCCCTTTCTGCACGGTAACACTTTCTACTTCCAGACCTTGTTCTTTTTCTTTTTTTCTTTCTTTTTTTTTTTTTTTTAACTTCTTCCCCCTCCCCCTCTATTTCCTCTCCTTCTCCCCCCCCAAACAGCCCCTGGGGGGCACAGCCCTTGCCCCTTTCCCGGGGTCCCCCTGCTGGCACGGTGCCGGGGAGGTGCCAAGGCGATGCCAGCGCTTCCTGCTCCCTCCCTGGCAGCACAATGGGGACATTCAGGCGGGCACCGCGTAGCCCAGCACCAATCCCCCGGCCACCGCTGTCCCCCCTATCGCTGTCGCCCAAAGAGCAGCATGAGACAGAGAGCAGCTGACGCCGTGTCCCAGCGCGCCGGCGGAGGCGAGCTGGAATCCAGCATCACAAAACAAGCCCTGTGCGCGCTCCCCTCCCGACGCAGGCGCGTGTGCCCGTGGCCTTCTCCTTCCAGCCCCCCCAAAAATCTCCAAGTCTGCCCAGTAACACCAAACTGGGCTCCCTTTCCCACCACCCCCGCCCAATCCCAGCGCTGCCAGCAAGGCAGGGGCTCCGCCGCGGAGATGCGAGGGGCAGGAGCTGCGGGAGCCGCAGGAACGGCATGTCTCCCTTCTCCCCTTCTTCCTCCCCTCAGCCCCGTTGTTTTTCACTTCGGGGCCGGAGAGGAGGCGTGGGTTGGAGCTTGGAGGCAGCTCCCGGCCTCTCCCGGCAAAGCAGAATACCCTCAAAAAAACAGAGGATGAGATTTCATCGCTGCTCAAAGGGAGCCTTGCTCTTAATCTCAGTATTTTAGAGGTGGGATGGAGGAGAAAGGAGAGCACGAGACAAGCAAGGCTTCGTCCTCCATGGGTCCAGCCAGATCTGTTCAGGCTTTCCTGCCGGCTCCAAGGGGTTTGTTTCCCCCTCCTCCTCTCTGCTTTGCTGTTTTTCCTCGTCTCTGGCGGTGCTCGCAGCAGCTGCTGTTTGTGGAGCGGAGGCTGGAGCAGGACTGGTGTGATTCCCGTGCTCCTGGGGCGCTGGGAGTGAGTGAGAGGGATTGCCTGCTGCCCTCCAAAACTCCCCAGGAGGCTGCAGGGATGAAAACACTGAACAGGCTGGATTTTAGGGGATGCCTTACCAGTCCCTGTGCCTCCTTCCTGTGTCTCCTCCCTGTGCCAGGGCTTTCTGCTGGTCCCTTGGGCTTAGCAACCACAGGGCATGAGCTGATGGTGACTGGGAGCAGAATAAAAAGCCACATTTTGGTCTTTCCTGGCCTGTTCCTGGGGCACCACCTCAGGATGGGCTTGCCACACCTAGAGCACAGAGGTGTCAGGGATATCCCATGCCCATGGCTGACATAAAGGATGGGTGTTTAGACCCAAGATCGGTGGTGCAGGCAGGATAACGTGCCCCGTGTTTCCTGCTGAGATGCAGAGCTGTGCTGAAATGCAGCACTGCCCAGTGAGTGGTGGAGGCTAGCTGCTCTTCTATGGAGATGTAGGAGCTCTGCTGTGTCCACAGCACTGATGCCAGTGAAAAGGCTGCCCAGGGAAGTGCAGGAGCCATCATCCATGGAGGTATTTAAAAAGCATGCAGACATGGCACTGGACCCAGTCTTAGAGACCTTTTCCTACCTAACGGATTCTATGATTCTCTGCTCTTCTAATTTGTATCCTGCTGAAGCCTGAGGCCGGGAAGTTGTGCCGTGGCTTAAAGCAAAGAGATCCATATGGGATCTCAGTAAGCTGAGGACTTGGAGGCAGTGGCCTTGTTGCAGAGGGTGGAAAGCAGGAGGCCAGGTCACCATGCAGCTTATGCCTTGCAGGGAGATTTCTGCCAGCAGTGGTGGCAGCCAGAGGGGATTGTCCTGACATCCCAAGGCTTTGCAGACACCTCTAGAGGAGTGCCACACTCCCCTGGGTTTTTGGGATGCCCTGAAGGGAAGATAGGACAAGCATCTGCTCGGCTCTGGGGCTGCTAAAGGGCTGGGGAGAGAACAGCCTGCGGTAAGCTGGAGCCCTGGAGAGGGGTCAGGCTGAGTCCTGCAGGCCCTGTGTGGGGAAAACCACAGGGACAGAGCTTGTGTGGGGCTGCAGATGTCCCGGGAATGCCAGCTGAGCCATGCCAGCCGTCAGGGGGACAAGGGCAGCGTGTCCCTGTGCGTGCTGGTGCTGCTCCACACCGGGGAGAGGCTCAGCCCGGGGCTTCTTGCACGAACTTTGTGTAGGCGAGCAGAGCAGGGCCCAGGGGCACAGAGCAGCCTGGGACGTCCCATGGCAGCTCTCCTGCAACAGCTGCTGAGGGAAACTCCAGGAATTACAGCTCCCAGGGGTGAGGGCACTGCCAGGAGAGCGGGTCCAGCTCAGCACCGCGGGCTCTTCCCTACACAGCGATGGGACAGGCAGTGCTGGCGGCAGTTGTGCCAGTAAAGAGGTGTTGTTTCTTTAAAAGGCCTCAGGGTGTGTTTTTCCCATCCAGGTTGGGGATACAGATGGGGTTTGCAGTAGGATAAGGGTTCTCCTCATTGTGGGACAATTCTGTGTTCATGAGGCTGCCTGAGCTCCGGCTCAGCCTTTTAGGCCAAGAGGATGGGAAAGGCCAGGCAGGGAGTGGGCAGGAGGGGCAGCCAGCTTTGCACCAGGGTTATGGGAGGGAGGACACACCTTCAGGAGGGTGTCTGCTGAGGCATGGCCCTGGGCCTGTGGCAATTCCCATCCCTGCCAGTGATCTGAGCAGAGCCAGAGCATCAGGGGCGACCTTCCCTTCACTTTTCAAACCTCAGGGGAGACTTCCCTGGAAGAACGACTAAATTTTCTTTGGAGCAAAGATAATCCTCCCCTCCTCCCTCAGTGCTGAATACTCTGGCACGGCACCAAATAGCAAAGACAACATGAAATACACCCTCATTTCCTTGGCCTCTCTTCCCAGCCATCCCCCAGCAAAGAAAAGCAATACAGCATCTGCGTTTCTAGCTGCAGCTTTCTTCCAGGGCTGGGTCTTTGTCGCTTCTTTTGGTGCCAAAAGCTTTGAAATCTGTTCAAGACATAAAACAAGGAGCAAGCAGAAGCAGCACTGCCTGTTAAGCCCTGCCTGCTGCTGGTAGTGCCCCAAAGGGCCTCCAGTTTGCTCAGGCTTTTAATGTGCATCACCATGATCCCATGGCATTGCTCAGCCTCCCTGTTCAGTGCACACAGGGAATGGAGCCACTCAAATCTCTTTCCTTCCAATGCAGGCAAAAAAAAAAAAAAAAAAAAAAAAAAAAGCTGGGATAAGGATGTCATTTCTGCCCCACTGGAAGCTGCTGGCCACAGCCACGATGTTGAGTCTAATTTATGGGCTAAGCAGATTTGGGAGAAGCTGATCAGCAGAGAGTGATCCTGCTGGTGTATGCCAAGCCATCTCCTCCAGGAATGGGAAGCAAGATGGGAGCAGAGTTATGTGTGGTATCCACTGTGCCTTCATCACACCAGCTCCTCATCTTCCTCCCTGTCCTTTTGCAAAGTGACTCAGAAGCCAGACAAGTGGCTCTCCCCATCTCCATCCCCTTGGCTTGCTTCAGGGACCTTCCCAGGACATTGTTCCTAGCTCCTCTTTGGCTGAGGGTGCGATGGATGGGGATAACACTGGGAAGAGCTCCCACCCATTTGCTGTGGGCTGCGGAGGACACAGGAGGATGAACCCACCTTACACACAGGACAGGATGAGGAAAGCAGGGGATTTATTAAATCCTTTGGAAGGAGGATTTAGAGCCTGCAGGACATGCCTAGTGAGGAGGAAATTATTCAGTGGTTGCCTGAATAATTTCCAGCTTCAGTATCTCATGCTGCCCATTCCTTTGCACTTCACTGAGTCACCCTACCAGCCACCCTCCTGAGCTCAGAACCACTCCAGCAGGAGCTGTAAATCTCTGCCATCAGCCCCGGGATTCCCATGCCCTCCTGTTTGCCACCTTTTGCCCTGGACACTCAGACAGGGCAGAGGATTAAAGAGAGAAGTAAAATTACCAGGAGGGCGTACTTTGGGAATGACATGCTGGACAGGACTCAGGTGGGGGCCTCTGTAAACGGGGCAGGACAGGTCCCAGAGGTCAGATGCCAGGTCTGGGTGTCAGAATGGGAGGAGGTGTGAAGGTTGGCATGGGGATGTGCATGCAGGCAGAATTATTGCCTCTTCAGGGTTGAATTACAGTTAAAATTTATGGTACATCTTCTCTTCCAGCAGCACTTCCAGGATCCAGCTCTTGGTTCCAGGACTGCAAAGATGACTCTGGAAAACAGCATGCAGTGAGTTTTCCCCCAGCCCTGGTACTGTGCTGCCTGGGGTGAGGTTTTTCTCTGCTCTGCCCTCTCCTCCCTGCTGCTCCCATCCCTCCTGCTTGTTTTCCCCCTCCTGCAGAGCTAGCCAAGCAACGTGCTGTAATATTTTCTTCCAAATGAAGCTTCCTACAGTAGTAGAAAAAGGGGAAAATGTGGTTTGTGCCACAAATGAGAAATGTCCATGCCCTACTGCTCTACTCCATGTGCTCCCGTCCCCTGCCGGTAGGTCTGGGAAAGCTCCTGAGCCACCCTGGTCCCCATTCATTCCCAGTTGTGCCCATGGCCCTGGGGGAGATGGGGGAGCACTGAGCAACACCAGGCCCTGGTGACAACCTCCAGGTGTGTCTTCAGCTCCTTTGGGCTGCAGACAGAGGGTTTGAAACCTCTGCAACCCCTTTTCTGCCCTCCTGGTGTCACTTGGTCACTGCTTAGGCAGATGGTACAGAGGGAAGAGTTTCCCAGCGTGAAACGCAAGGGGTGTGTGGATCGTGCCAGGGAGGCACCAGCTGAGCATTTCGTGCAGCTCCCAGGCAGCCAACAAACCTTTGACTGGTGACATGACAGGACACAGTGGCTTCAGAGAAAGATCAGTCTCCAATGACCAACAGAGGCAGCCTCTGAGCCCCAACATGGGAGCTGACTCCATGCCCGAAAATCCTGTGGCAAATTCCTCATGAACCTTTCTAGGAACTGGACTCCTCCATGTCCAAATACCACCTTCACCACTGCAAAACTGCTCGTCCTCAGGGTGTTTGCACACCAGTGAAGAGCTGCCTGGAATTCCTCCTTGCCTGCTGACCGCTGAGCTCTGGGCAGAGACTCCTGCTGGGGTCCCTGTGGCTCCCCATCCATGCTCAGCTAATCTGCTGGATTACAGTCCCTTATATTTAACTGGATTAGATGACTGTTTCTGCAGTTACTGTTACTGTTTTGCACTGGCCATATTTATAGGGTGCTCTGGTCGTATTTATAGGGGTGAAGAATCAAGTTACAACTTCAAGGGCTGCAGCCCTGTAGGTCACAGCAACCCTAGACAAAGTGGAGGGGCATCACCCATCAGTGCCAGCACTTCCAGGGTGGCACAACAAACAGAAAACACCTCCCCAGTGGAGTGTACTGGGAAAAACAGGCCCAGGGAGGCAACCTTAAACCCTGAAAGGGAGAAGCTCAACCCCTGGGGTCCCTGTCCCTCCTCAGCCTGGCACATTGGGGAGCTGCCAGCCCTGGAGCTGCCGTTATTGTGGCGGCAGTAAACACCTTCCTGCGGCTGGTCAAAGTCCAGCCCCACATCCTGCGTGCCAGAACCACCCTGCTACCCTGGGTGGAAGCCTCTCTGCTCCTGAAAGGAACGAGGCAAACCCTCTGTGGGGTTGTTATCTTCTTTTCTTCTCTTAGAGCCGGGATTAAATGCTCGAGAGACACAGTTTTCGTGTTTGTACTCAGATGTTTAGTCATTCTCATCTATAGCACAGCCTCATGGGTTGTGAGTTCTAGCTAACAAGGCAGAAAACGGCTCCGTCTCTAACTCTTTCCAAGGTCTTTCAAGCACTAATGGTCCAATAATGAGATGACACCTAGCTTATTTTTATTTTTAACCCAATAACTAAACAGCCATGGTCCGCAATGTGGATTTTTCTACCCAGTTACAAAACACCACCCAAACCCATGAAGAAGAAGGGGAAAGAAGAAGAACCTAGCCAACATCCTCCATCTTGCTTTATATATATTACTACATACTAAAACCTTAAATCCTGAGTTTTGCCCCATGTGATATCATACACTTCTATTCAAATTACACACCCATAATCCCAGTGCTATCACTCATCTTTGGAATATTGTTCCATGGCCTCAGGTCAAATGTAGTGCTTGCTTGAGGGTCAATGCCTTTTAGCACAGAAAGCGTAACGTCCTCAGCTTCCAGGGTTCCAACACCCCTCTGCTCATCCTGACCCATGTCCGGGGTGTTTGTGTGGACCTGGAGAATAAAGCCCACAATGCTGCTGATTCAGCCCCAGCAAAATGTTGGCTTTCACTTTGTACAGGCTTTGCTGGTCAGGACACCCTCATGTCCACTTTTTCTGAGTGCAGAGGATGTCCCTGAGGTCACACACACTCTTAGCTGGACTTAAGGATGATGAATATTGAGGGATATTAAGCAAACAAGCCCCTTCCAGCAGGATCTCTTTGACCGCAGCCGATCTCAACCGCGCTGCACGTTCTGAGGAGCTAAAATTAGCTGTGTTCCCATGCAGAGGCTGTGCTAGAGCTGTGCTTGGAGCACCACAGCTTTAGGAATTGCTGCTGCTGGTGCTGCTGGTGCTGGTTTGGGGGAGAGTGCATGGGGGTGGGCAACCCTTATCCCAAAAATGATTTTTTTCAAAAGCCACTTGCCTAAAGGCAAGGCTGGGTGAAATGCATAACCTTTGTGCCACGGTTGAGATGGAAATGCTGCTCACGCAAGCTTGTGCAGCATCTCCTGCCTCACTGCAGCCCCAGGATGCATGGAAGGACTTGCAAAGCCCCCACTGACTCAGTCCCCACCATGCTGCCCCAAACCCACAATGCCAGCAAAAGAAACTCCACATCTTTCCCTCGTGTCTGGCTGCTTGCAGATGACTGTGGGATGAAGAAAGTCACCTCCATTGCTCAGGCATCCTGCACAACATCCAGCAGGGACCATCCCTGGGAGTCCCACATAAGCTCTTTGTGAGTAATGAGGAACTCCAGCAGATGCACTAAAAATAAGGAAGCATCAGGCAGCAGATAAATCAGCTGCAGGGGCCCCTGGCCTGACGGAGCCGTGATTTGTGGCCTGACCTCGGCCGCACTCACCAGACTCCTCAGGCCCCAGCCCCGGCTCTCCCGGCTGGAAAGCCAAGGAGAATAAAAAAAGCAGGATGTCAAGGCTGAGCTTCGCTTTCTCTTCTGCAGATAAATCACTTGGAAATGAGGAAATTGGCTGTATTTGTTTGCCAAGAAGTCACTCCCAGCATGCCAGGCCTGGCTGAGCAGGGCGGCTGTGCCGGGCAGGTTGCACAGTTGTGGTGGGAAGATGGGCAAACACCCTTTGCTGTCCTTGGCCTCATGGGGTGGAGAGTTATCCCAAAAAGCCAGTACCCAGCAGCACAGTGGCACCCAGGGAGAGGGAGCCATGTGTAAAGGTGAGAGTGAAGGGACCCCCCCCATTCTGCCCTGCAATATTCGGGTCACACTAACGCTCTCCATCACTGCACGGCTACCAGGAAAGCTGCATAAATCACCTAAAAATAAAAAAAATGCATGGTCTTTCTTCAAGCATTTCCCCATCACTAGTTCAAGTGCTGGTGTTTTTTCCATTCCATGCAAGAAATCTCCATTTTGATCCCTCACATCCCACGCTGCGTTTTGTGGGAACAGGGTTGGTGTCCAACAACCTTGCCAATATTCCCAGGCTGGTTGGGGTGTAGTAGAAAGGCACATGCAGCTTGCTTTCCCTTTTCCAGCTGATGGGAAGTCAGGAAGGGTGATATGTTTTAGCTGGGGAAGTAAATCAGCCAGAGCAGCAGGCTGAGCTCATGGATATTGAATCATAGCAAGCGCCTGTATTTTTTGACAGTAAAGCGCCTGTCTAGAGGCACCTTTGGCACCTGCCACCTGCAAGGCTTGATTTGAGGTGTCTCAGTTATTAACTGCTTAACAGGGAAAGCTCAAGGAGACAGAGAGCAGGGGCTGCACCTTTCCCATCCCCGTTTTCCTGGCAGCTTGCTGCAGCTCGTATTCCCATCTATTCTGGAGCTGAGGCTGTGAAAACAAACGGGGGCTGATTACGCCCCGCTCCGAGGAATGGTGCGGATGTGAGAAGCAGCAGAAAAACTTGCTCACTTGGTGTTTTTCTGAGTGCCTGCCAGAGCTGCATCTGCTCCTCGACCGACGCAGAGCAGGATCACTGCCTGGATGCTAGAAGAGAAGAATTTGAATAATTTTTGTCATGTGGAGGAAGAGGGAGCAGAGAGCCACCCTGACAGCCTTTGGGAGCTGAGAACTGATGCTCGTGGTCATTGAGTGCCATGTAAGATACACCAGGGTATGGATCTTTCTCTTTTTTTCCTTCCTTTTAGTGCAGTGCTTTCCAAAATGGTTATTATTTCAGGGGCTGAGCTTGAAAGGGCTCTGGGGTTGTATGTCTTTTAGAAACCGTGAATCCTTTATTGAGCAGATACTAAAATCCCACTCCTAGTGCCCCACGGTGGGAGTATAAATCAAATCTCCCTCTTCTCTCTCACTTATGTACCCTGAGTCTCCTTATTCCCTGCTTTTATACATGGAGATGTGTGTGTGGATCAAGCCTCCTCCCAAATGGACTATTGTGAGTACTGGACCACATAAAAGGCAGAAATATCCAATAAAATCAGACCTGGTGAAGCCAAATAAAAAAGCTACAAGCAGAAAAGCTCTGCAGAACTGCAGCCAAGAGCTGCTGAGAGGTTTTCTCCAGTCCCACCTCCCCAGCCTCAGCAGATTCTCTTGCTTGTGGTCTGGCTTGGAACTGGGAGGGAAGGAAGAGTATGAACAGATGTGATTCCTTGCACAGGAAGGAGGCACCTGGGTCCATGGTGAGGAGACTCTCAGGACCTTCCAGACACTGGGCTGGGAGAGCCTTCTGCTGCTCTTCCCCTCTCTTTTCTTCCCATGTCTCAGCACCACCTCTTCAGTGAGCTGGGACCAGTTTAAACGCATCTATTTGAAGCCAAGGAAGGAGGAAGGTGGAGAAATACAATTACTGGGTCAGTGATGTATCTCCTGCAAGGTTCCCAGAGTGCAGTGTGTCTGCTGGAACAAAAATCACCATTCATCTGGCCCTGATAATTCCATAAACGGTTCCAGGTCCAGGGATTAAATAGACTCATTCCCGGGGAGGTGCCTGTGTTTTGATGGATGCCTCAGACAGCTGCTCCCTCTGGGATGAGCAGTGCTCTGCTGCAGGACAGACATCAGCACCCTAAAATGGGCCCTTCCTTCATCCCCAGCCGAAGGGGAGGGGCTGGGGGATCCACTGGGATCCCAGTGGCACTTGCTCAGGCTCTCTGCTCAGCCTCTAATCCCTAAGGATGCACTGGGTGTATTTGGAGCCTGGAAGGGATGTGGGTCTCTGAGCTGAGCTGTGTCTTTCTGTCAAGCATTTTAAACTGCACTTGAAAATGTGATATTAAATATATATATATATAGCATTTAATTAGGAGGATCTCAAGGCCCGCTGTGCTCTGGTTTGGCCAGGTGTAGGAAATGGAGCTGGGAGCATAACAGGGATATAACAAGCAGTAAAACATAATCCTGGGATTACAGGCAGCAATTCTCACCACAGGTATGTCCATGTCCCCCTCGGCTCTCTGTCTGCGAGGTTTGGGATAAAACACAGAGGCTGGATTGTGCCTCCAGCCCAAGCTCACCCTGTGCCTCAATCCCTGTGTTTGGGCTAAAGCTGGATTAGACCTGTGCTGAGTTCCTGCAGGTTGGCATCACAGCTCTTTAGGGAAAACAACACCTGGATGACTCCAAGGAGTATTGGTCTGGATTTGAGCAGGGGAGAGCTGTTGGCAGCAGCAGGAGGTGGAGAAGAGATGCTCCAGGGGGCGGGATGGAAACAGGAGAACATGAGCTGCAGCCAAGGCTGTGCTGGGTGAGGCTGAGCTCCCCAGCGTGTGCCCTGTGCCCACCTGCACAGCTCAGTCCACACTGGGTGGGGGCAGGCAGCACCAGGCACATCCCAGGCTGCTTTCCAGACCCGTGGATTACCACTGGAGTGGGTTCCTCCTCCCCAGAGCCAGTCACAGCCACCCTGGCCTGCCAAAAAAAAAAAAAAAAAAAAAAAAAAAAAAAAAAAAAAAAAAAAAAAAAAAAAAAAACCAACAACAAGACAAACCAAAACCACAAACCCCCAGCAGCACTGAGAGGCCACAGTGCCGGGTTTGCAGGCAGTCAGGCTGTGCCACAGCAGCATCCACCTCCTCCGAGATGGAGGCAGATGGACACAGCACAGCCCACTGCAGCCATTCCCTCCTGGGCCAGAAAATGGAAAATTCCCCACCCATGAAACGGGGAATTCAGGGAGCCATGGGTGCTGACTCGCCAAGGAGGCATCAGGTCACAGCAAATGATGCAACCCTGGGCTGGAACTGCATGGTCTTTAAGGTGACTTTTAGTCCAAACCATTCCACAAATCCATGATTCCATGCCACAGTCCCCATCATGCCCAACAGCCCTGTGCGAGCTGCACCCCTCAGACAGCTCAGGCCATTTTCTTGAGGGAGGGTATTAAAAAATCCCGGATATTTGCCCAAGGAACCGGCTGCCAGCGAGCCAGCGTCCAGGAGAGGGCAGGGTGAGCCGCCACACTGCAGCAGAGCACCTGGATTTTGCGTCGTGCAGAGGCACTATTTCCAGCCCCCAGACACAGTTTTGCCTTTTCCACATCTCTCTCTAATTTTTTTTCAATTTATTTATTTATTTTCCAGCTTAAACCCTCACTGAATCCCTGAGGTTTGTGGTCCCTCGCAGCCCCAGGTGTCCCTGGTGAGCCAGGCCAGCAGGCACCTTGTTTACAGGGTGTTCCTGGTGCAGAGCCACCGCTCTTTGGAGAGGTGACAGAGGTGACATGTGCCTCGGCAGGGCGGGGAAAATGCCCTGCGTTAATCCAGGGATCAGTTTTGCAAGGAACATTGCCCTTCCAGGAAAAACAGGCAGCTGTGGTCACCGTCCAGCCCCTGAGCTGTGGGTTTGCCGTGGGCTCTGCCCCGTCCCGAGGTTCTGGAGCTCAGCGGGGTGGTGGGAGTGTTGGCATCACCCCAAGAGGGTCAGCACACAGCTGAGACTTAGGCAGAGTGGAAAATACCCTGTGCTGGGCAGCCCAGCCCAGCCTGAGAGGTGCAGAAAGCAGCTGGGGAGCCGAGGAAGATGATGGAGGGAAGTTTTCTGGAGCAGCAGCAAGCTAAGGAGAGGGTCACTGAGCAGCAGAGCCGAGGGCACTTTCCTAGCACTGCTTTCTCCAGAAATAACACCCTTCCCCAGACACTCTGGAGACTCCTCTGGCCTTGCACTGGCCCCAGCCTGTTAATGTTTAACCCCTGGACAGGGACAGCGTGTCGCAGCCAGCAGGGAGGTGGTGTCAGCCTGTGGGGACAGCAGTGGGTGGCTGGGCACACACACACGAGGTCACCTCCCTGCACCGTGGGACCCCCACGGCCTCGTGTCACCAGCAGCACCTGGCTTTTGCGCCCTGAACCCCGGGGAAGTGGCTTTGCCAGGGAAGAGTTCACTTGGGGCAGGGGCTGCTGGGGCTGTGGGATTCCTGGGCTTCACTGGGGGTGAAAGTTGGAGGATGCTGGGGCAGCCTCCCCCATGGAGCTCCAAGGCAGGCAGAGCCTTGGGGTGGTGTGAACCCCGTGTGTTTGTGCACACCAAGCCCCTTTTCCCCCCAGGAACATCATCCCAAGCAGGCCCAGGCCTTCCAGGGGTGGTCGGTGCCATGTTTTAGGGTGAGCTCTGGTGTGTTGGGAGAAAAAAAAAACCCGGCTTCCTTGTACGCAAACAAAGCTTGACTTTATTGCCTTTAAAGTGCAACCAGCACAAACAGTGGCAAAAGTGCAAACACTGATAATGCTCGGAACATTCTGAGCTGTGCAAACACGCTGGAGGTGGGGGAATGTGTTGAAATGAAGGGGTGAGGAGGTGGGAGGAGAAGAGATCCCTGCCCCAGCAGCCCCCCAGGCCCCCCATTCCCTTTCCCCAGGTGCCCCAGGCACTGACGCTGACTCTGGCTTGGGCTGGGAGCAGCCTTAGGGTGAGCAGGGCTGAACGGGAGCCTCTCAGAGCACAGCTCCCCAGAGATGGGATGCAGATGTTGTTACAACACTTTTAGCCCCGGCCCCAGGCTGTGCCCTGCCCTGGCAGAAGGAAGAAGCTCCAGAGCTGCCCCTCGGAGCTGCTGGGACAAAGCAGAGCCATGAATCCCCTGCCCACATGGAGCATCCCACCCTGTCTCAGATGCCTTGTGGTGGTCAGAGTGCTGAATAAATGCCTTGCTTTATTCCCCTTTTCCCCCCTATCTCACCTCCCTTTAGCTGCATTACACGTACCTGGACCCTCTTGAGCTCAGCGTTTTCTGTCCTATCCAGCTCTCCAAAGCCTCCTCCAGGTGATGAGGCAGAGGTGGCTGCTGTATATCCCAGCTTGCCTGGGGGCACAAATCCCTGTTTTCCCACCCCTCGGGGCCCCTCGGGGCACATTTTGCCCTGGAGAGGGGAGGATGATGCACAGAAGGCTCAGTCCTGGCAGAGGTGAGACAATTTACAGTGAACCTGAGCACCAGTGCCACAGGGAGAGACAAAAATCCAACTCCTCAGGAGACATTTTAGGCTTCTGCCTCCTATATATTTAATACAGGCTGGGAAAAACAGGCCACTGCAAGAGGCATGAAAAGAAGAAAAAGACCAGTGGAGAATCAGGCAGGGTGCAGGGACCTCAGACCTTGTCTTGTGTCCATCCCACCGGATCCCAGTACAGCAGAGAATCCTCCTGGGCTGTTTTTGCTGGCAGGCTGGGAGGGGAAGAGGTGCCTGGAATCAGGGCAGCCCCATCCCAATGCTCCAGCTGACAAACTCCCACCTGCTGGGAATTTTTGGGAGACCAGTGACTCAACAAGCCTTTCCCTGACTACTTGAGATCAAGGCAACCTCCAGCACTTGTTTTCATACAGTCAGGAAGATCAGAATATTGGGAGGAATTAATGTCCTGGCCAGACCTACCCAAAACCAGCCAGTTCAGCATGTTACTGAGGGTTGGGACAGGCAAACAAAATGAGGATCCACTCGCTTTTGTAAGGCTTGGGAAAACAGGCTGGAGTACAGTACATAATGTAACAAAAAAATAGATGTACTGGGCTGAGTTCAGTTGCTTTGGGACAAAGTGATCTGGTTTTTGAATTTTTTATAAAGCCAAAGCTTCCTTTACTTTCGCTTCTAGATCTGCCAAGTCTCTTCTGAGTGAAGTTTTGGGGATTTTCCCAGCTGGACTCTATGTCTGGTGGGAGAGGCTAGGAGTGCCTGCAGCAGAGAGGAGCAGAGAGGTGACAAACATCAGATGTGACACCTGGGCTGGTGTTGGCCCAGTGTGGCTCATGGATAGAACCCAGGCTGGAGGCCAAAAGCAATAAGTGATGAGAGGAAATCAGGAGTTTTTTCAGGCATGTGCTGGGTGCTGTTGAATGGCTTCAGCTTGACAGAGGGCAGGTTTAGATGGGATATTGGGAAGAAATCCTTCCCTGTGAGGGTGGGGAGGCCCTGGCACAGGCTTCCCAGAGAAGCTGTGGCTGCCCCATCCCTGGAAGTGTCCCAGACCAGGTTGGACAGGGCTTGGAGCACCCTGGGATGTTGAAAGGTGTCCCTGCCCATGGCAGGAGGTGGAACTGGATGATCTTTACTGTCCCTTCCAACCCAAACCATTCCATGGCATGTGGGTGACACTCCCATGAGAGGGACATCCAAGAAAGAAACCAGACAAGGCACTCCCTGGGTGCCTGATGCTCCCAGGTTTTTGGAGCAAGCTGTTACTCCCTTTATGAAGTCTTTCTCTCCTGCTGCTCACCCCAGACACTTCCCTTCCAAAAAATCACGATGAGCATCACAGAAGCCCCAGGAGCCCCATTTCCCCCCAGCCCTGCAGGCTGCCAGGAGCAGCTGTACCTCACCTGCGGGGTGCTGCATGCTGCCAGGCCTGAAATGCTCACAGCTCCCCAGGGAGCAGCAAAGCTATTTCAGAGGCTTTGAAATTGCAGCAGCCGAAATTATTTCCTGCATTAAGTTATTTAAGCATCTGGCTGTGCAGGTACAAAAGCAGCTTGCTTAGGGAAGAAAAAAAAAAAAAAAAAAAACCACAACAACAAAAAACAAAAAACAAACAAACAAAAAAAAAACCACGCTTTTGCCCGCTAACCTCCTTCAGTTCTCCTACAGACACGGTGTTCTCCGTGCTGCTGGGATTTGGGGAAATAACCTGCTTTTGGTGAGTGTGTTTGGGATGGGATGTCTCTGGAGCATGGGCACGCTCGGGATTCATCCGTGGGGAGGAGCAGCGGG
The DNA here is from genome assembly GCF_009819655.1 of Sylvia atricapilla. Lineage (NCBI taxonomy): Eukaryota > Metazoa > Chordata > Aves > Passeriformes > Sylviidae > Sylvia > Sylvia atricapilla. The sequence continues at coordinate 9,686,308 of NC_089148.1, forward strand.
GTCGGTGCCCTCCCCAGCCCGTGTCCCAGCCCGTGTCCCAGCCTTACGCCAGGGTCAGGCGCCCCACATCACGCGCAGGAGCATCGCCACCGACTGGCACTTCACAGCTGCTTTGAGGTGCTGCCAGGGACTGGAGGTCTCGCCTGCCAACAAATCACAGGCATTGTGCTCCATCGCTCCCCCCTCTTTCTCCCCGTTAATGGCCCCTTTCTGTCCCCAGGGAACGTGATTCTGCATCATCCCATCCCTCTGTGAACCCCAGCTCCGGGCTGGCTGCCTGCACCCACCGCTGGCCCCGGCCCAGCTTGGGGCTCTCCGTGCTGCCTCTGCAAGAAGCGACTGAGCCTCACCCCATCCCCCCAAAAATCCACTTGGTGCATCCAAGAAAATCTCCCCCACCCAACAGCAGCCATGAACCAAGACACCAAAAATGGGGGGTTATCCCCCAGTTTTTTCAAGAGCATCTCCCTCGCTCAGCCTCCCCCGGTACCCCCGAGCAGTGGCACACAGCAGTGTGCACCCCAAAGCCAAGGGCTGGAGCAGGTGGGGGCTTTGGAAGCTCTCTGGGAACACAGAAGCCACCGAGCCAAGCTGTTGTTCTCATTTGTTATTCAGCGTTAAGGAAATGGGCGCCGTTCCGTTCGCTCTCCCTGCAGCCTCCCCATCCCGGAGGATAATTGATGCTAACGTCATTTCATTTCACTCCAGCTGCTGGGCTCGGGAACAGATGTTTTATTGTTCCAACTGAACACACGGAACCCAAAAAAATTCCTAAAAAGATAAAAAAAAAAAAAAAGGCAACAATACCCAGCTGATTTGTGTTTGCGAGTGAGGTTAGCCGCGGTTTCCTCTCCCCACAAACACGAGGAGGCAGAGCAGCAGTCCCAGGGAAGGCCCAGGCCTCTGGGAAAGCCAAGGTTTATACATCCAGTATATGATTCTACAACCTCCACCTTCAAAATTCTGCCCTGTCCAACAGACAGGTGCTTCCAGTGGAGAAACATTTCCTCAAGGCTGAACTGTCATCTTCAGATGGGGTGCACAGCCCTTGCACCCTCCCAGGAGCAGGATCCACCTGGGTTTTCCACAGAGGAGCACAGCACATGCTCAAGAGCAAAGACACACAGAATCACAGAATCACCAGGCTGGAAGAGACCTCCAAGATCATAGAGTCCAACCCAACCCTAACCTCAACTAAACCATGGCACCAAGTGCCACATCCAGGCTTTCTTTAAACACATCCAGGGATGGTGACTCCATCACCTCCCCAGGTAGAGCACTGCAATACTTTATTACCCTTTCTGTAAAAAACTCTTCCCTGATATCCAGCTTATATTTCCCTTGGCGCAGCCTCAGACTGTGTCCTCTCATTCTGTCACTTGCTGCCTGGAGAAAGGAACCAACCCCCACCTGAGCACAGCCACTTTTCAGGGAGTTGTAGAGAGTGATAAGGGCACCCCTGAGTCTCCTTTTCTCCAGGCTAAACAACTCTAACCCCCTCAATCCTTCCTCCCAGGGCTTGTGCTCCAAGCCCCTCACCAGCCTTGCTGACTAACCTCTCCTCCAAGGAGAAGCCAAGAACAAGTGCAGAAATGTGCCACTGGCACGTGGATTTCCAGAGCTCAGCCTCTTGTTGAAGAGCTCATGGACAGCACCCTACACACTGGGTGATGCAGGGTGGGAGTGCTGCACTCACAGCTGTGCTGGGAATCTCCCAGGGACACACATATTGCTCCAGGAGCATGGGATGGAGAGGGGGTGGGCTGTGACTTGCTCTGCAGCAGGTGCAGGACAGTACCTGGAATCATTGGCTGAGCTCTCGCCTGCATCTTGAAGCATTCCTGTGAAGCTACCACCACAGGCAGGCTGTGGAGCAGGTGGAAAAAACCTTCCCTGTCTGCCAAAAATAGAAGATGTTTAAAATTAAAAATCTTCTTGAGCAGCCAAAAAGGGAGCCCTAAACCTGCCCAGCTCAACAGATGTTAAATGTTGATTTTCACTCCAGCACTAACAACCCTCTAGAGAGAAGAACAAAACTTCTCCCTTGTAGAAGAAATGGGAAACACTTTTTCACAAACTGTGCAGGAGCTACCAGAAGGGCAGGTGTAGGTGTTCTCCTCACCTCACCTGAGGAGACACCTTTGCTGTAGGTGACAAATGAAGCCCCAGAAAGAAATAAAGGGCTCTGAAATGCCCACAGCAAATTATTTGGGTGACTTTCCCCTCAGGGCTGCCCACGAGGCTGATGGGAGCATCTTTTGACATGTGTGCCACATGCTTGGTAATATTTCTGTGTTTTCTCCGTGTTCCACAAGAGGTGGGTGGGAGGGATCCAATCCTTGGGAATCCAACTCATGGAATACCCTGTTCCCCTTCAGGACCCTGAACTGGAGCTGGGGCCTGGCACATGGTTTGAAAAGCCCTGGTAGCAGAGTGACCACAGCCCCTTGTCTTAGAAAGCCGATAGTGGAGGACTTTTCATGGCTGCAAATAGAGCACCTTGACCATGAAGAGCAGCTCTGGGCTCTGCAGCACCAGATGTGACTGTCCCCTTGAGAAGGACAGTCTGGGGAAGGTCTCTGTACAGCTAAAACACAGCAAGGGGCTAGAGGTGGAAAATACCTCATCCATCCCTTCCCACTCAGCTGGGTGAGCAGCAGGGATAGAATCAGTGAGTGTCCCCCCGCAAACCCAGGCCTGCTGACAAGTTGTTCCCACTTCCAAACAACCTCCCTGCATCCCACCTCAGGCCCACGGATGCTTAGTGCCTGCTGGCTCCAGTTTCCCAGCTGGCTTGGCATCAGCCCGTGGCCACAGGGGTTAGAGCTCTGAGCAGGCAGGGGGAGATGTTGAGGATGCCATCCCAGCAAGCCAGAAGGATCTGGTGTTCCTGGGGAGCAGCAGTGGCCCAGAGGCCACCTCGTTGGGCAGCAGAGTCCCTGGGGGCAGTCCGAAGGAGTCACTGAAACCTTCAGGGGGTGACATTGCACGGGGACGTGCAGGGGAGCAAGGAACTGGCTGCAAACCCAGAGCTGGGTCAGCTCTAGGTACAGAGCCCGAGAGGAGATGTCAGAAGGAGATGTCATGGAAAATATTTACTCCGTGAGGTCAGTGCACCCTCGGCTTCTCTCTGGAGGGGACTTTGAACACAGGAGGGCAGACGTTTCCCTTCTGCAGGAGGGAGGCCGGCGAGAGCAGGCACTTCCCTCCGCTGGGCAGATGAAAAGCACAAGTGGAAAGTTTTGTGCGTAAGGCAAAGCAACTTAGCCGTCAGCTGCCGGCCACTGGGTGCTTGCTGTTAGGGGAAACTGCCTGTTTTGGGAAAAAAAAGGGGTGGATCTCTGAGAAAACCGCCTGGGAGGTTGGAAAAACACCAGAGGGGATGCCCCAGAGCAGAGCCATGAGCTGGCAGTAGGGCACAGAGAAGTGCAGGCACGCTCTGAGTGTGTATAGAGGGGAAAAATCATCTCCAAATTGTGTGATGGCTCAGAAAAAAAGACCCCAGTCCTCATGTCTGGCTGTTTCCAGCCATAAAAACAGTGCTTAACATCCTCTGCTCCTGGGGTTCAGCTCCCTCCCACAGGGATCCTCATCACAACCTTTCATGATCAGTGCAAGGTTTGAGTGCTGGTGCTGCTCAGTCCCTTCGGTGTGTGCACCTCTGGATGAACGCCATGTGTGATTGATCACTGCTGGGTGCTCGGGCCAGGTGAGGCCAAGCATTTGGGTGGCTCCAGCAGAGAAAATCATCTCCTAGAAGATCATCAGAAAAGGCAGATATTTCACACCTCATGAGGCAGAGCTCTCAAACAATGACTCCCACCCAGCACATTTTGCTTGGCCTAATTTCCAGGCAAACCTCATGCTATAAAGCAGGGATCTGATACTTACTGTCCTTCCAGGAAGCGTCTCTTGCCACAATTGCTGGTTGGGTCAGCATCCTAGGGGACAATTTCTCTCTTTGTTTTGGGCTTCGATGATAAATTGATGATTTTCCCCCAAGGGGACTGTGAGTCCATCACCACTCACAAATGAAAGGGGCAGGGGGACTTCCAGTGCTGCCAGCAGTGACTCAAGAGGTGGACTCCAGCCCTCCTGACTCATTCCCTGTGAGCTCAAGCTCTGGTGAGATGTTTCCCTTGCATCAGTCTGGAGATGATAAAGGGACCCAAGCTATGTTTTCAAGACATGCTGTGCTGTTTTAAGCCCCCACACATTCCCCTTTTCAAGGTTTTTTTCCCCCCCTTTTTCAGCTTTTGACTCACCATGTTGCCAACTCACCACTCCACTGAGCAAGCAGGGCAGGGGTGGCTTTCTCCCCACCTTCTCCAGTTTGTCCCAATCTCATCTCAGCATCCCAGTACCCTCAGCTCCCTTAGCACAAGGGTTCCTGTTGTCCCACCACATTCCCCCTGAGACCACTTACACCAGAGCCCCCCTGTGCCAACAGAGGGGTCTCCAGCTCGGCGCCACCCAGATCCTCACTCCCCTGGGACTCACCCAGGAGTGACAACAGTGGGAGGGTTGTCCCCTGTCCCCTGCCTTGTGCTCCCACCCAGATCCTGGCACCCTCCCACCCCTGCCCCAGCCGGGCTGAGACACTTGAGCCCCAGCTCAGCTGTTGACTCCAGTCTATCCCCGAGGAGAGGGATGGGGATGAGGACTTGCTCCAGGCTCCAGGGCGGATTTTCACTCACTTCAGTGACCCAGTGCCTGTGGTGTGCTCTAAAAATACACAAATAAAGCAGCGGGCAGCCCAACCCCGCCCCGTGTCCCGCAGGGGCCTGCCCTGGCTGACAGAAATTAAGCTGAAGGCTGAAAATTAGGGCAAATTTTTAGGAGAGTGGATGCGGGAGGTCAGGAGCAGGAAGGTTCTGTGTGTCCCTCACGCTCCCTGCTTTGCTAAGCCAGACCAGCCAAGCTCATCCTGTCTCCCCTGGGGTCTTCCATCCCTCTGACCATCCCAGTGCTCCTCTCATCCTGCCACAGCCAGGCCAGGCTGGGTGCAGGGGCACAGCAGGGACACAGCCATGGGGGGTCACATCCCCACCCACCAACATCATCCCCCCACTGTGGCGTCCTTGTCTTCAGCCACTTCAGACAAGCCCCAAAAGTGGCAGCAGGAGCTTTTCTTTCCCATCCTCACCTGCTTGACTTTATGCTCCATAGCAATGGATTTCAGCCCCATTTCCTTCCTCCCCAGGTCTCCCTGTCGGCATCATCCACACTCAGTCCCCACATGGATGTCATTAGCAGGAACCACCCTTGAGCCTGATGCTGCTTTAATTAATGGGATGTTTTGTGATTGCAAAACCCTCTTCCCACCCTGCTCCTGCCACATCTGGGAGCCCTGGTGCTTGCCCTGCCTCTGTCCCCTCGCAAGTTCCAGGGACAGAGAGCCAAAGGGGACAGCAGGCAGCCGAGGGCACGGTTCCCCTGCACCCAGCAATAAACAAATTCTCCCAGGAAGCAGGAGAGAAAGCCCAGGGGAGGTGGATTTGGGGGGCAGGCAGATGAGGAGGGAGAGGAGGGAGCCCAGAGAGAGCCCGCTGGTGACACCCCTTGCCCTGGGACACGCTGTCCCCTGTGCTGCCACCCCAGCAAAGCCACCAGCGAGCGAGGTGGCCGGGCAGGCAGCAGCTGATGCAGGGACCCGGTTGGGTGACGGGTTGTTCTCATGTTTCCCGGCCCCACATCCCGTGCCGGGAGCATTCCTGGAAGCAGGAGGCGATTTCACAGCCCTGCCCGTGCCGCAGAACACGCAGGTTGTGCCAAAAGCACAGCTCCTGCCGTGACTGCCGCCGATATTTCCCAAGCGGCTGGCAGGGAGCACCCACCCCCTTGCTCTCCTCCTCCTTTGGCTCCTTTGCTGATCCTTTTACCCTTTTTTAAATTCTCCTTCCCCTCCTCTCGACTCTGATTTTTCCCATTTCTTAATTTGAAGGCATGCCAGAGGTGCTGGAGGTCTGCAGACTTCCAAGGGGATGGTAAATCCTGGCTTTCCTGCAGTGCTGTGCTGTGACAGCAGAGCCCCAGGCAGCCACTCCAGGGTACAGGAATTGGAATAAAGTCCTGGACTCCAGACTCTCTAAATGGTTTTTGGAACTCTTACCTGTGCAGAGAAATGGGGTGTGAGTCTGACCATCACTTACAAACCCAGGCATTAGGATAGCAAGGCCCTTGCTATTACCACCCCTGAATTACCTCCAGTGACCTCCAGCATCACGTCCAGCACCTCCTCAGGACTCCTGAGCTGTTTTCTCTCTGATTCACTTTAAATACATCCCAAGACAGATCGTTTACATCTTTCAGAGGGTCTCGTGTATCCAAATCTTTCTAATTTTATTCCAGATTTCTTTTTGAGATAGACTGGAAGCTATCCTGGGTTGCCCTTAGGGCAAAGGTCTCCCTGGGATATTTTTACACATTCAGGAAGACAAAGATCTGTAAGATCTAATCTTGCAAAAACCCCTGAAGAATTTTGTCAAGACACCTGCACAATTCCTTCACTGTGAATGAAACATCCTAAAGCTGCAAGTTAACTTAAACCTCCTGGGCTTTTTCTCTGGTGTGCATTTTCTTCCTGTAAACAATGAGCCAAAGAAAGCACCTTTGCTACCCAGTGGAAAAGTCAATATGGGCAAAGATTAAAAAAAAAAAAAAAGCTTTGTGAAATAAATGGTTGGTTTTGCAAAGGGTCAGGACAGCATCCACCCTATTGGGTGGGCTCTGGAATATGAGTGGCCAGGAGTGCTGCATGAAAATGAGAGGAAAGGAGAAAGGCAAGAGAAGGATGTGAGAAGGAGGAGCAGACAGCTCCTGCAGGACTGCAGGGAAATGCCATGAGCACCCCAAATTTCAGTGACTACTCCCAGTGCTCAGCACTGCTGCCACGTGGGGATGGATCAGCCTTGACACCGTGCGGCTCCGGATCCCCAGCCCACACACAGGAACGCCCTGTCCCAGCCTTCTCAGCACAGGGACAGCTTGGGAGGGCCCCCAGGCTGATGTCATGGATGTGAGTAATCCCAGCACTGGCTTTGGGATGGGGATCCCTCCCCATGACCTCCTCAGACATCCCCAGCTCCGTCTCTCTGTCACATCCGTGTGCTGTCCTCCTCCTCCTCCTCCACCACCATCTCCCTCCCAGCTTCCTTTAATTGCAAATATCATGGAAGGCCTGGCAAAACCCCAAGTAGCAGCCAGGCCCCTGTCAGCACCTATTATCTCCTGTGCTGGCCGTGTCCTCAGCGAGCTGCTTCAAAATAAAGGCAGGAGGACATTGCCCATGGGCAGGAGGAATTTTCCACTGGGTGGGTCCAGCCAACCTGGGTCACGGGATGCAGTGCCCTGGCTTGTGTCACCCACCAGCACCCTGAGAGGCGGCTGTGCCCGTGGGCAGCCCCCTCCTGTGCTGCCCAAATCCCAGGGGATTGCCCAAAACAGGCTCCTTTCAGCTGAACCTGAAACATCCTCACCTCCTTCCGAGGAGGACAGGCTTCAGTCTCCAGATTCAACCCACAGCAGCTCTCCTCAGGCTCCCTCAGTGTGACCTTGGCAGGAGGCTTCAGGCATGAGGTGAGCCCTGGGCAGGGGACAGGACAGAGCAGGGGATGTGTCTCTGTCCCATCAAGCTGCCTGCAGGGATTTTAACTGAGCCCAGCCCTGCTGGTGATGCTCAGGAGGAAATGATGAGGAACAAGAGGTGCTTGAGGTGGAGAAGATGGGGAGTGAGGGTTCCTCGAGGATGCAGACACATCTGAGAGGAAGGGCATCCTCACCTTTCCTGCTGGGTCATTTCCTGCCTACAGCACACAGCACTCTCAAGCTCTTTCGAACCATCTGAACAGCTGGCAGGGCACCCAAACCACTTCCCTTGGCCACAGTGAGATCCAGAGGATCTCCAGGGCAAAAATCCACTGCCCACTCCTCTCCTGGATGTCAGCCAGCTGTCTCCAGCTCCCTGCCCCTCCACATCTGGAAGGGAAGCATCAGGAAAGGACACACTGGGCACTTCCCCTCTGCACATGTGGGAATTGAGAGCTCTGCCTCATTGTGCTGGGGCAGGGAGGGTTTTGCTGGAGTTATTATTCCAAGCTGGTCCAGAGTCCAAGGGAAACAAAAGCTTCTTCCTTGCCAAAGGGAGGGCTGGCTGGAGGCAGCCACAGGAGATGAGGGCTGGGCTATTCCCTGGGCTCCTAAACGCTGCATTTTGGTGTTTAAATTTAGCCCCTAGATTGAAGCTGTGCAGACATGAGCCCTTCTGGAAGAGCCAGCAGCCTGGCCAGCATCAACATGAACTTCATGTGTGCCCTTCCTTGGCTGCCAGCTCAGCCTCTGAGCCTCCAGCCCCCAGATGTGCTCCATGGGGCAGATTCCTGACAGAGAAACACCCCAGATGTGCTCTGGAGAGCCGTGGTGGCTGGGCAAGGCAGCCTGGATGGAATAACAGCTCTTCAGGCCATCCAAACTGCAGCAAGACAAAGGAAGACGCTCACAAGTTTTTCTCTCCTCGTTAAGCAAATGACATAGAGAACTTCCCAGCAATGTGAGACATCAGATGTTGAGAGCTCTGGCCATGCCATGTGTCACTTGACTCTTTCCTGGGGCACAGAAAGTCCTTATGCCTTGTGGCCTCTGGTTCTTTGGGATGCCAGTCCTGGCCTGGCAAGGGAGCCAAGCCCTCGCTTCCATTTCATCACCAGGATCCATCATCCCCAACCTCAGTGCAGAGCACAGCAAACAGCCTCAAGGAGAAAAGCTGTGCTCACAGCAGGTCCCCCCTCCACATTTCGACCCCCAGATGGGTGAGGCAGTGGGTTTTAACCTCCCAAATCCACAACTGAAAGGCTCCAGACCCGAGTTCTTTCCATAATGCTTGGTTATACCACCTGGGAAGCTGGGAATGGTCCAGGACTTGCCAAAGGTGTCACCCCCCTGCAGCCCAGCTCTGTGGCCTTTGCACGAGCTGGCCACTGGATCAAGATGGGCAAATGAGGAATCAGGAGGAATGCTGCTTGTTTGCTGGAGCTCTGCAAACAATTCATATGGCCTTTTCCTCTAGATGAACCTGGCTTGATAAGGATCCTATTCATATTCCAGTGATTCCTGAAGGACCGAAAGTTGAGTGCAGGTGAGCCATCCTGCTCTTGTCTGCGAGGGAAATGCTGGCCCAGAGAGGTGCCCCCAGGCTTCTGAGGCTTTTCTGCACAAATCCTGTGTTGTTGGAACCCTGGGCACTGAGAATTTCAGACTTTCTGTGCTGACAGGCACTGGCCCCCAAGAAAACACTGCATTTGACCTGAGGCCATGGAAGAGGCTTCCAAAATTGAGTGACAGCACTGGGATTGTGGGTGTGTAGTCTGAATAGAACTGCGTAATACCACCTGGGGGAAAACTTAGAGTTTAAGGTCTTAGACTATAGTAATATATATAAATGTATATAGTATATAATATATAAAATATATATATTATATATTATATATATTATATATATATATAATATGCTATATCATATATCATATATATGTATATATTGTGTAATACATACAATAAATATAGTATTTATTGTATATATTACTATATATTACTATTACTTATGTATAGTAAATATATATAAGATGGAGGTTTTAGGGCATAGGCCAAGTCTTTGTTTTTCACCTTCTTCTCCGTGGGTTTGGGTGGTACCTTGTAATTAGGTTGAAATTACCTGATTTCCAACTCTAGCAGAAAAGAAGATTAAAAGTTACACTGTGTTGTGTTAAAAGTGTCCTAAAAATAAGGTGGATGGGAGAGGCGTGGTGGGGGAATCACTGGCTGCAGAGACAACCTGAACATTCCAAGGGCACCAAAGGATGGGACTATCACATGAGATCTTTAGGATGAACGGCGAAAAACTGGTGATTGTTTTATACACGGAGCAGTAGAATAAATGAAAACAGCTGAAATACCCAATTTCAGGGTTTATTGAAATCCTGGGGAAGATGATCCTCTCTCTGCACACAGCTCCCCAGGGATGAACCGTGTTCCACTGCTCTTGGGAGGCTTCAGATGCTAGAGGCATGCACAGAAAGCTTTGGGCACAGCAGGAAACACAAAGGTAGCTGTGCTGGTTTAGTGTGGAAGGGATTTTTCTAAGAGAGTTATAGGAAAAAAATCAATTAGTGATTGGCTTTAAAGTTGATAGCTTAATTAACTAATTAGAGAGTTAGATATGCTTATGCGAATACACAGGGTAAAAAATGAGAGAAAAAGAGGAAAGAGTTCTTTTTAAAAGTGTTTTATTCTTATATAAATAAGAATTTATTTTATTTTTGTATATTTTTTTCTCTCTTATAGTTGTATTAATAGACCTGCCTTTATACCTTATGAGTTTAAACCTGCTTTGCTTTTCTGCTAATCCTATCTCACAACAACAACAACAACAAAAAGATAAAAAATTCTAATAAACACTCAAAGCACAACACCAATTTAAAAAAAATGACAAATATAAAACCACTACAGTAGCTTTGGCTGGGATATTTCACCCTTCTTTTTTTCTTAAATACTAATCCAGATTGGAAGATCAATGCATAACACCCACGGAAATACGTGCTCCTCTCCAGGAAAGAGAACTGCAAGCCATGCACAAGCTGAGGAGAGCAGAAATGCAGAGAGCTTTGTGCTAAAGAGCTTTTCCCCATGACAAAGACAACCTGGTGCAAGGAGAACTAAGTGGATCCAGTGAGTGGCTTAGACACAGGTTTTGTGAAAGCTTGTGGCTCACTGAGGAAGAGCAGTGGAAGGAAGACACTGCCTGCTGCACAAGAGAACCATGACACAGACATAATCAAGCTTAGCTGCTCTGCTGAAGCTTTGAGTGATCCTCAAGATCTGGGGAATACAGGTCAGCTCGATTTGCATCAACTCATTAGCTCCTACAATCCCCATATTTTCTTTTGCAAAAGCTTTTCCTTTTAGCCATTTTCATTCCCACTTCTCCCTGACCACTCAGTGCTGCCAGAAATGCTCACACCTGCAGACTGAAAAGAGATTCTGCTCCAAAAGAGCAGCTCTGGAAGAGCTGGAGGGGTCAGATCTCCATGACCTGCAGAAACTGAGGCCACAGCTCTGTCAGCTCTGCAGTGCTACTGAGGGATAATTGGGAATGCTGCCACCAAACGTGGATGCTCAGGTGGAAAACACATCCAGGTTTCTTTGGGATTTTTCTCTGCACCAAGCCTGCCAGACAGAGGTCAAGAAGAATTTGGACAACACTCAGGCACAGAGAGGGATTTTTGGGCTGTCCTGTGCAGGGACAGGGGTTGGACTCCACGATCCTCCTCAGGATATTCTGTGATTCTGTGTTTCCCCAGGCTGGGCTGTGCCTGGAGGAGAACTTGATGGTTGTGAGCCTCTCTGATAATCCCAAAAGGAGAATCAGCAAGCTGTAAGCACAACAAGAACAATTTGCAGTTTTTATTGGCCCAGATCACGTCTTTGCTTTTGTCCTGCAGGAATCCTTGGTATTTTTGCAAAGACTTATTTGATAGAGAAAGGAAAGTGTTGCTGGACTCAAGCTCTGTCCTCCAGCTGCAAAGTGCCACCTCCTCTCACTTTTCTGTGTTTATACAAATACAGACAACACTTCACTGGGTTTGTACCACCCTGTTGACTTCTAGGCAGGTCCTCATGAGAACAGTATTCCCTGGATGCCCTCTGCTTTCACAAGAGAACTTTCCAAACAGCTCACAGAAACCAGGGAAAATGTAATTGAAACGAGCAAAGGCAATCAGCTGGAGGGGGGAAAAAAAAAATCAAATCACACACAAACACGGAGCCACATGGCTCGATCTCTTCCCGCGGGGAAGGGGAGGCAGAAAGCCAACACTGGCCCCAACACTGACTGTGTCCCATCCGTGGGGATGCTGCTGGGGAAGCTGGGAGGGCAGTCCAGCACTGCCTCCAATCACACCGCTGGCAGCTCTCGTTGCTATGGCCTTCAGGTCTGAAACTTTGGAAATTAGGTAAAAGGTCTAAACACGAAGCTTTTTTTTTTTTTTTTTTTTTTTCCTCCTGCCTCCTCCCCCTGCACCGTGGTGCCCCTTGCCTCACACAATCCCTCTTCCTGCTGAGCCCGAGGAGGGAAGCAGCTGGGATGAAGAATTAACTCTCACGGTCCCAGGGGTTTTACAGTCAGGAAGGGTATCCCAGGGGAATGTGCCGGCAGATCGTGATTCCTGCCTGCCCTGTGGCGCTGAAACACCTGCAGGGATTCATCCATCCATCCATCCATCCATCCATCCATCCTTCCTCTCCCCCCTCAGCACCCGCCTGGATTTAAAGTGGGTTTCGTGCTGCTGTAACGAGCAGCTGGGAGATCCCAAAGAATGGGGTTTTTCCATTGCCTGGGTGGAATCTAACCTTTTTAAAGGTGCTGGACCCGGAAAGATCCGTGGCCTCTCGTTCCAGAGGGGAGGACACGGTACCAACACGCACACACACACACACACACACACACACAGAGATCCCTGAGCTTTCCCTTCCTCCTGCCCAGGGGCTGGCCCTGCACGGCAGAGTGAGAAAAATGAGGTTTAATTTTGGGGTAACATTTAAAAGGTTTAATCAAAAGGCAATGGGAGATAGAGATAAAGCAAAGGGTTAAATGGCTGGGTGCTTGGCATTTAGCCAAGAGCTCACATTATTTTTGGAGGTACTCTTTAAATATCTTTTCTACTACATTAGTTCGTTGCATATTCATAGATTTTATGTATATTTATACTTTTTTATATAAACGAGTTTATATATATATTAGGAACTATTTTGTATGGCTTTTCTTTGGGTCTGCTTTTTTAGAGCATGTGTGCTTTTTGGCTGTGGTTTTGGGTGGGTTTTTTTTAATTATTATTACTTTTAATAATAGCAAAGCCCAAAGTTTGAGGTGTGGTCTATATGTTTTACAGACAGCAGGTGCTGATAGTTAACATGTTAGTAGCAAGCCATTATACATTTACTGGATGTTATCTTAACTAAGTAGACAGTTCAATTATAAGTATAATTACGTATTAGTTATTTTATTGCTACTTCATATTTTTGCTAATAGCAGAAATAAAAACTATATTCATACAGCAAAGTTATTTTAACATTATCCACATCGCGTTTATCTTAATATTTGCAAAAAGCCGATAATCCAAGTCGTATTTATAAGAAGAGGTTGGTTGGCACAGGCATGTCTGGCCGAGGGAGGTGATGCTGAGCTGGCACTGTCCCTCTGCACCCACCCCCGCGGTGCCACTCGCCCTATTCCCGGAGGACTCCTGCCCATGCCCATCACGGGTGTTCCCACATCTTCCTGCCCACCGGGGCCAGGAGGTACACGAGGATCTGCAGCACACCGAGGTGGGCTGGGAGCAGCTCCAGGAGCTACCCCATCCGAGCCCCTTGGCTGCTGCTGCCAGCAGAGAGGTTTGCTTTTCCAGGTGAGAGAGCAGCTGCTGCCCCGAATTCCAGCTCCGGGAAGCTCTTGGCTGCTCAAGTCCCCAGGCATCTCGTTGGCTTGGCGCCAGCTCTGCAGGGCAGGGGAAGGGCCACAAAGGTGGCTTTGTTCCTGCTGCCTGCTCGCTGTGACACCTATGAGGTGGAGTCGTCTTTCCAGGAGAATTCTCCAGCAGCGTTTCCCAGATGTCACCGAAGATGTTTCCCTGTGTCACCAAAGCCGGATTGGGCTCATCCCCCTCCCCCACCTTTCCCCAGGGAAATTCCAGGCCAGGAGCGATCCTGCTCGACCGGGTGTTTGAATTAATCCCTCTTGGAGCAGATTCCCATCCTCATCTCTGCCTGTGTCCCTGGAACTCACCTCCCACCCGGGTACTGTGGGATGGGGAGCAGTGAAAAGCAACCTCACACATCTCTTTCAGACGAACAGAATCTTTCAGCCTTGTTTACTCAAGAAAGCTAAGACAAATAAACTACAGGTGTCCAGTCCTTAAAGTCTGTAGGGAGAGGATTTATTCTCCAGCAGAACAGCTGGGGAAACGCGAAAATGATGGTGGCCCAAACCCACCTCAGGTCTAAGATGGAGCAAGAAGTCTCCAAAGCAGGGCTTGGCCAGGAGCAAAGCCAGCTCCCATTGCAGGTTTGAAGCTGGCCACATCTCTGCTCACACATCTCTTGTTTTCTTTCCCCTGTGCCAGCAGGTGAACTGTTTGTTTCCCAGTGATCCCAGTGTCTAAAAATGTTTTACCTCTCCTGACAAACACTGCCTTGCCCATCAGCCAGAACCTGCCCAGCAGGCACTGAGCAGCACTGCTGCAATCCCTCTTCCTGCAGGTAATCTCATGAACAAATGAATCTCCATCTGGCACAGCGGCTACATTTAGGGATAATTTAGGAAAACATGACCACTTTTAAAATACCATCCTGTTCTTTGTTCATGCTCTCAACTCCCTGCTTAGAAAAGGCCCACCTGGGAGAAAAAAAGCAAGAAGCAAGCACCTGCACGATATTAAGCACCTGCAGTTCCCATAAAACATCAGCTGGGACCATAGAAAAGGAAAGCAGAGCCTTTTTGATGAGGAATTTGCCACCTGAGTCTCCCTTGGGTGCTCCCAGCACTGTTGGGTAGTTCAGGCACAGTGAGCTGGGCTGGAAGCTCAAGCCTGTCCCACCAGAACGGGTTCCCAGTGCAGCCCAGCTCCTGCCCATCCCCATCCCTGTCCCAGGAGAGCAGCAGGAGCCAAGCCAGGATCCACCAGGCCCATCCACTATGTGGCTGTTCGATCCCAGGCTTCTCTGGGAATAGCAATAACCATTTTGCCTGCAAACTGGTTTGGATGCCGATGTGCTGGGGATGCTAAAAACGTGCATCCTATGCCTCGCTTCTGCTTCTAAACACAGAGCTGCTTTGCAGCACAATGTTCTGCCTCACCACCTGCAACATGGCACCAAACTGAACTAAAATGCCAAAAAACAACCCCCTCAAAAAATCCAGTTTTTTGCTGTGGCAACCACAAGACTGATTCCTGCGATGGCAGTGGGAAGCAAGGGCTGTGCAAAATAATGTTCCTCCCAGTCTCTGCCAGGGGAAAGAGCTGGGAAGGATGCAGGGTGGAGTAAAAATGAATGAGGTGTCTTCCCCTCCTCCCATTCTGCCATGGGTTTAGTGGTTGGAAAGCCATCAGCAGATGTCCCCAGCGCTGGAAAAGCAGATCCATGCAAGGGAGCCATGAGCCCAGCACACCCAAATGAACCTGGGGATGGAGCAGAAACGTGCAAGAAAACAAACCCTGGCTGAGAGCAATCATGCCAGGCAGCAAAAGCCATCCAGGGACATAATTTATTCCACGCCCTGGTGTCCCTCCCACTGCTCCCATTTGCTGCAGTGTTGAGGGAACATCCACGTGTCTCTGGAGGAGCCACCTCGATCCCTGTGGAATTGGCAAGCTGGAAAGAGCCAGCACAGGTACTGGGAACAGCACAGCCAGGACAGAGGCTTTTGTTTATTTAACCAAGGGTGGAGGGAAGTGAAAGGCAAGGGGAAATCACTGATAGGTAAAGGGAGGATGGAGCTTTGACAGCAAAGGTCTTCTCAGGACCAAGAGCCAGATCTCTGGAGGGGAGAGAAAACAAAAACAAAACAAACAAAAAACCTCAACCAAAACAGAACAAAACAAAAAAAAACTGAAAGGAAAATTAAAAAAAAAAAAATCAGGTTTTTCTTACAGAGAGAAGTCACATGTTTCCTCATGACTGGAATATAATGAATGGCCCAAAGAAATATTCCAAACAAACAACCCAAACCCCTCTCATCTGAGCATATTCCCTGCCTTCCAGCCTTCTCCTGGCCCCAACATCCTTCTCATCAGTCTCCCACACTGAGCTACCCATTAGTGTGCAAACACAGCAGAGGCACAGGAGGATTGAGCTGAGGATCCAGAGGAGATGCAATTCTAATTAACACAACTTTTCCTCCCAAGTCCTTCTGTGCAGAGGACAGGGGTCTGGCAGGGGGGTCCAGCAGCACAGGGACAGAGGAACGAGTCCTGCCTGTGCCACGGGGATGGGCCAGCAGTGCCCATGGGCACATCTGCTCCTGCTTGCTTTGCTTCCCATGGCACCAACGTTCAAAACAAGCTGTTCCCGAGCCCAGAGGAAGGGCTGGCACCTGCCCAGAGGTACCTGGCAGAGGGAGGCATGGCGTAGCCCATGGGATAAGCACACGGTGCCGAGGACACTTCCCAGAAGCATGGGATGTTTTGGCAGAGCTGGAGCTGTGCTCTTGCAGCATGCTCAGGCAGAGTGCAGAAATACACACACACACACAACTTAAGGTGCCCCTGGTTTTTTGGGTTCTGAACAGGGCTGTCCAACAAACAAGTGACTCACATAACTAAAATCCTGTCCAGCAGCAGCTCCTCATCCTCCTGCTCCCACAGACCTCTGAGCACCCAGGACTATTTCACCTCCACCAAATCCCCCGAAGCCCCAGCCTGGGAGCCCAGCTCAGGATTGCACCACTTTCCCCCAGCCCTAGATCTGGCCCAGCTCTGCTGAGAACACTTGATCTCCTCCCCGAGCACTGCCAGCTGGGTGAAATACAGCTGCTGCCTCAATAGCGCTGGCGGAAAAAAGGCCTGACATTATTCACAACAAAAAGACAAGCATTGCTGTGCTTGCTTTAGATTTCATGGGAGCAGTTCCCACTGGCTGCATGGGCAGGGGGAGACGAGCAGGGGGGGCTGCTGGATCTCAAAGAGCTCTTTGGGCAAAGGCTGTCACAAGCTCCCACCCCAAACCTGCAGAACCCGTGTGGTGTCACTGCCATCCCCCTACTCCAACCTTTGCATAGAGATTCTTTGTTTGCCAAGACCATCTCTTCCAGCAGAAGCTCCCATCTTACAAATTCCATGACTTTCTCCAGCCCAAGATCACCAGCAGGCTGTTGAAGAGCCTGCCAGGAGAGCCAAGCCACAAGGAGAAGTGGAAAAGAGGGAGCTACTTAATCACCCAGCAGGTGTTGTCTGTCTGGGTGGAAAATGGTCTCAAAATGTCTTGTGTTGAAGTGCATAGCTTTTGGTGATTCAGCCATCTGAAACCTTGGCCTCCAACTTTCAGATGAAGCCCATCTCTAAGCCCAGCTGTTCCCAGGTAGCTTCCTAAATGGAAATGTAAATGGCATCTGGACAACATAGCCCTGGGCACAGCTATCCCCACCTCAGACTTGGGGGCTTGCTCAGAAGCCCCTAAAAACAAAACCATCTGAAGCTTATTTCACTTTTACGCTTCTTGCTCTGAAGTTCACCAGAAAATTACATTCTAGCATTTTAATCAGCCAGTATTCAGTGACTTTAGAACAAAGGATCATTGGAGGGCTGAAGTGGTGCCTTAGCTGAAACTATCTTTTCCTGTTTGCATCAAATCCAGAGTCCAGACACTCTGACAGTATCCTTTAACACATTAAGCAACTTTTCACAGCACTTCCAATGTAATTGTACTCATGAACCAACCACAGATCAGTCTGTAATGCTACAAACAGTATTTAAGCAGAGTAGAAAAGGCATCTGCAGCAAGATATTTTCAGGGGATAAAAGATTAGAGTGAAAAGGAAAGAAACCATCCTGAACAGTGCAATGAATGACATGGAGAGACATTGGACAGATTTGGGGTTGTGGCTGGAACAAATGGTCCCAGAATTTTTCCAGATTCCTGCTGGCCACCATGCTTGCTAGAATGCAGCTCAGTAGGGCAGGAGGCTCCTATTCCCTTGCTTTCCCAGCGTTTTCGACATTTTGGCCAGGCTCCGGCTGAGGGCAGAGGCAGCTGGGCAATTCAGCAGCTGCTCAGCATCTCCACAGGCCATGGATGGGTTGGAGCCACCCAGCTCTGTGATGATAAGTAACAGCCTAACCCTGGGTCTGATTAATATCTCTCGTTTTAACAACATGTTCGGCACTGCGGGAAGCTGCCAGCAGAAACTGTAGAGTCTGGTGCCTCCTCCACCCACAGGACATGAAAACAAGGGCTGCTATCAGCTTCACCTCAAACCTGCATGGAGGGTGAGGACCTTTCCTTCTGAACCCTCACAGCCCGTGTGCAGCCTGAAGATCCTCAATCCCAGCTGCAGGGGGTTCAGGCAGCAGGTTGAGGCTGCTGGGAGCCACCAAACACCCTGCCAAGCACCCACTGCTGTCCTGCACCCTCCTCCCAGCCAGGATGGTGCCAAGAGCACCCCTGGGTGCAGAATCCCTGGGTCTTTGGTGGGACAGGCATCATGTCCTACAGATGGGACACTGGGAGGGTGGCCAGTGCTGGGACAGGTGGAGAAGCGTTTTGGCACCAACATGGTCTCCCAGGCTGTGTTTTCTGGGGCAGGGATCGTGGACGGCTCCATTTCCATAATATTCCTGCCTTAGCAGCGTTTTTGAGCAAGTGAAAGTGAAGCCCAGGAGGGCAGAGAGTTCAGCAAACAAGGGCAGGAGATGAGAGTCCCAAGGTGAGCTGTGCGTGCCTGGGCCAACCCTCCTCCAAAGGGCTTGCTGGGAGGAGAGCTGGGAACAACCTGTTGACAAAGGAGAGCAGGGCTCCCTGCACAAACAAGCTGGCTCCACCTGGGGCAAGGGATTAGAAACCTCGGCACAGCCCCCGGATTCTTGTCAGCAAACCAACTGTGGCTGGAGGCAGGGATTAAACCCAGTGCTGAGGAATGTGGCTCCTTCCCGCGGCGGAGTCCAAGTTGGCACCGCATCCCCCACTCAAGACTCGCCTTACATAATGCAGCTTATGAAAGCAAAATAGCACGGCCATGCCAGCCTGTGGGCAGGCCAGGATGGGAGGAAAAAAAGGAAAAGAAAGGTTTTTTGGCCGAGGTGAAGCCTCGCTGCCCCCCCCTGCACTGCTCCCCCAACCTTGTGCCACCAGGGAAGGGAAGGAAGGGAGCAGTGAGGGAGGAGGGCCCAGTCCTCCTACAGGGCTGTGAAAAGCTGCAGTGCTGGTGTTCAGTCTGCAGTCACAGCATGTGGATTTTCCTCCCCAGTTCACCTCTCTGAGCCTGAGTTTCTCCTCAGTCAGGCAAGTTCAACATGGAGGTTGAATTTTGGGGGGGGTAAGATGCAGGAAGCACCCAGCCCCAAATTCCATTCCTTCTGGACACAGACAGCTCCAGAGGCAGATTGGAGCTGCTCTGACCCACATCATCTCCCCCTGGAGATACTCCAGTGTGGAGGCCAGTAGGATTGTGTCTGCCCAGAACCCTTCTCCACATGTTCCCAGCAGAGATCATTGCACAAAAAGGAGGAACAGTCCCCAGACACCCAGCACTGGCTGGGGATGGAGTCACAAGGATCAGACTGAAATCACCACTCAGGAACCAGGCAATTCACCAGTGACATCTTTAGTCATCCCTCAGTGACTGATATCCCCCACAACCTGCATGGCCTCAGGAAACACAGATCCTGCAAATGGACAGGCCCCTTTATCAGCAAGCCAAGAGTCAGGGTTCAATTTGCATCCACACGGGCCATGCTCAAACTGCAAATAGCTCATCGGTCCCAGCTGGAGAGCCTGGAACCACTCGTGGCTGGAGGACCCACTCAGGAGCCAGCCCAGGTCTGACTCTGCATCCAGCTGGCTGGGGAAGCCAGGCACACCTCAGGAGATCTTCCCTTTCAAGAGCTGCCACTTGTTCCCTAAGCAGCTGTCCTCAGTTTAATCAGCAAGTGAACAAGTGGGATGAGATCCTGGCTGGGCTGGAGCTGGATTTCGGATGTGTGCCATGGCAGGAGTCCCCTCCCAGCTCCACCACCTTGCTCAAAGAGGTCATACAGGAAATTACCACACCTGACCTTCTCCCAGCACCCTTCTAGAGCATGCCCTGGCCTCCTTCAAGGGGACAAAGAGCCTCCAGCCAACTTTTCCTAAGGTGGAAACCTTATCACTGTTATCAGCTGATAAGCTGCAAGTGTAGATCTCAGCTGGGGCTCCTCCAGGCCCCACACTAGAGGAGCTGCTGGAGCTCCAGAAGGCATTTCAAGAGAACAACGCTGCTCTGGTCACAGCAGCTTCAAGCCCAAACAGAGGCTCTTGCAGAGCTCTGCAAATCACCCCCTCAGCAGTCTGTGCCTGGCTCCCTCCCTGGGCCATCCCTTCCCATCCTCTGCAGGCAGGAGATGCAGGACACTCACAGGGGCCAGCATCAACACCCCAGGGAAAAGGGGAAAACACAGGCTTGGAGAAATAAAAAACACTTTCACCCGGCAACAAGAAGTGCCTCTCTTCTCCCTCAGGTGAGGGCATCCAAAAGACAGCTCAGCAAATCCTGACCCAGCTAAAGCTGGCTGATTCCTCCTCCTCCTCCAGATGTGTTCGGGGAGAGAGGTGTGTTCAAGCCAGAGGCTGTGCCAGCGTGTGTAGGCTGACCTACAAAAAAAAAAAAAAGGTAATCAAGGAAGATACCTTTTTTATTTTCATTTCTTCTTTGTGTTAGAGCTGAGATTAAGATACGGGGGTTATCATTTGGTGTTTGGACTCGGTGTTTATTAATTTTTACTTATATTACAGCCTCACAAGTTGTGAGCTCTAATTAATAAGTTAGAAAATGGAGGTAAAATGGAGTACTTCTCTATCTTTGTAAAGTTTTTTTCAAGGACATTCTGTCTAATTGTGAAATGCTACTTAAATTATTTTTACCTTAAACCTAATAACTAACTCCTTGAAGTCTGCAATGTGGACCCCACTAACCACAGAAAACCACCCAAACCCACAAAGAAAGAGGAAAAAGGACTTAAACAATGCCTACAATCTTTTATCTTGCTCCATATATTACTGTAGACTAAAATCCCAAATCTAAGTTTTTCACCCTGTGAGATCACACAATACTATTCAAACTACAACTCCAGTGCTATCATTTAACTTCTGAAGTTTGTCCTGTGGCCTCAAGTCAAATGCAGGGCCTGCTTGAGGGTCAGTGTCTTTTAGAACAGAAAGCCTGAAATTATTTTTTTCAGCTTCCCAGAGTTCCAACAATAGCATCGAAACACTCCCACAAAACAGTGAGGGAAGTGGGATGTGGATACTGGAGCAGCATCAGGGCACTGTGGGAGTGGGAAAAGGCAGGAGAAATCCAAGCAGCCACACCTGATGCACCAGGCTCTGCAGAAAGGGAAAAATCCCTCGTGTCCAGGCAATAACTGGGGTGGCACAGCCTGGGACGAAAAGATGCTTCAAGTGTGGTCTTGATTAGCTCATGTGCTCCAGGCTGTATTTGAAGGGGGCTGTGGCTAATCTTCTTTTGATTGCCTTAAAATCCAGCTGTGGGGAAAAGCCTGGCGTGTGAGCAGATATATTGATGAGTTAGGGGCAGCCTTGTCTCCTGAGCTGCTGTTTGATTAAAAGGGAGCACAACCAACAGGCACTTCTAAAAGCTGCTGCTATTTTTGTCTGCTTCATTTGGAGCAGTTCCTGATGCTTGGATGTGCCCAGCAAACCCTTTGGGACCGATCCTTGGTATATCATTATTCACATTTTAAGGATGTGTGAGTACAGAGAAAAGGGATTCATTTCCTCCTGAGAGGCTCGGATCAAAAGTCAAAGTGTTTTCTATGAATGCATAAGATGTAAATTCAGCTTCTGAGGGTTTCAGGCTCAATTTGTAAGAGCCCCATGGCTTTAAGAGGAGGCCTCCCTACCCTACAGAGCTGGGAAATGGTGTTTAGGTAACTAGAAAGCAGACTCAGCAAGCAGGCTTTAGGCAAAAAGTCAGAAAACAATGTCTAGAGGGAATAAATGATTTCCCCCCCTTCAATTCATTATAATTTTATTTTTCCCCCTATACTTTTAATAATGGTCTGAAAAGCCATTTCCCAGCGCAGTGTTGTTCTGACCTTGTTTTCAGCCGGGTAATTGTGCAGTGAGTGGATAAATGCTTTCTCAGCTGAGAACAAGAGGAACCATTAAGCATCAAGCTCCTGACCTAAATTTATGTTCAGGGCAGCTGGAGGAGCAAAGGACTGATGCCTGCTTCCCCAATCAGCCTGAGGGGACACCCTGTAGATGTTATCTTCCTCAGGGACACCCCAGTGCCACAGGGAGATGCTGTTCATCCCAAAGCAACCCAAGGAAGGTGTTCCTGCCCATGGGGTTGGAAGGAGATGATATTTAAGGTCCCTTCCAAACCAAACCATTTCGTGATTCTATGGCAAAACACAAAACCTGCTGCCCATCAGCTCCTCCTCCCTTGGTGATGCTTAGTGCCCAAAACTGAGCCACATCCCCTCTTCCCAATGTTTTTTATTCCCCAAGAGGAAAGAGTCTCTGGAGGGAGATTCAGCTTCAATGATTCACAGTGTTTAGAAGTACAGGTTATTAAGAAAAACAAGCAGAAAACCAAACCACGTTTTCTCCCCTCTTCTGTACCAATGCCTTTAGAAAAGTTCCCTTAATTCAGGTGTAATCTGATTCTTTCCTCTGTAGTAACATTTTCTTGGAAGGCATAAGAAACAGCATCTGCCTTGCCCTTGAGCCCAAATCAGAAAAAAACTTCAAGATTTCTGGTCTCCTGAGTTACTCCAGAGCAGCCTGGGTTTGTTTTGGCTGCAGCACCCCAGCTCCCAAGTCCTTGTGGTGGAAAGGAGAGGAAATTGTTTGCTTTGCCTCTGTTGCAGTCACACCCCACCTCACCCAGGCGCGGGGACAGGGCAGTTTTGGGACTGTGCTGAGGAAGGTGCTGCCTTCAATGCTCCCCAGAAAGGAGATGCAGGGAAATGGTTGGCCCACAAAAAACATGAGAGCAGGAACAGCCTCATCAGCCCAGCAGGATGCTCAGGTGCAGTTAATCCAGATTTAAATTAAAGGTGGGAATGGTTAAAGCATTCTCTCCTGAAGGAAGCAACTCCCAGGGAGCTGGAGGATGGTACCACAAGCTAAATAAAGGACCATGGGAGCAAAGTGACACATTTCTACTGCCTTGGTTATTTTCCCGAATGACTGGGTTTGTGCCAAAGGTGGACGAACAGCATTTTCTCATTTCTCTCTCATTTTTCTTTCTTAGGGAGAGTGGGAAAGGTTCTGCTTCCACAAAGCTCCCTTTTAAATTAGGTGTGCTGGAGTTTTGTTTTCTGTAGGATTTCTATATCCTGCAGAACTTGTGAGGAAGAGGCTGGGAAATGCACAAACATGTGTACCGACCCCATAGTCCTCCCTATGGACACTCACAAGCCCAGGCCTTTTCTCATCCCAAAAGAATCCCATTCAAGCCGGAACTGGATCATCCCTCACCACAAAACCAACCACCACCAACCAAACTGATAAATTCCCATTTTCTGGAGAGCACACATGGTTTTAAAGACCCCCTGCCCACCCCTCCAAAAACAAAAACCCCACAAATGAAAAGCCACATCGACCCACTATTGCAGTCAGAGGGTATGCAAACAAAAAGAGGCTGCAGATGTCAGATTGAAGGTTTTGTTCTTTTTTTTCTTTTTTTATTACAAAAAGAAAAAAAAAACCTATTCGGAAGAAGTCCAAATGCAACGGAATATAACTGGCACCACCTAAGATAACCAAGTGTAAAATCCCGGAACGTTTGAAGCCCCCCAGCAGGAGCTGGGAGTGCCAGGGCTGGCTGGGAGGGACAGGTGGCCTCTCCCTTCCCTTCTCCTAGCCCCCATCCTGGCTGGATGGCAGGCAGCCCGAAAGAACCAGGACACAACAGTGGCATCAACGGTCTCTGTAAAACCATTCAGTCGGAGAAACTAAGAACATTATGGAAAAAAAAATCTAAAACTTCTTCTTCTTTTTTTTTTTTTCCTCTTTTTTTCTTTTTTTTAACCTTTATCAAAAGCCCTGCTTTAGTGACATGCTAGCCCTGCTGGACAGGTGACACAGCCACAGCTCTGTCCCGAACGCTGCTGACCAGTCAACTCTTGGTTCAGGACACCTTCCTCCCGCTCTGAGCGTGTCACGGCCACCTGAGTTACAGTGACAAATGCTTCCGCAGGCTTCCCGCTCTGGGAACCCTCTCCAATCCATGCTGGAACAAATCTCAGCCGAGTCTCCCTCCAAGCTCACCCTCAGTCCCACCTGGAGGCCTCCGACAGCATCCGCAGGAGCTCTGCCTGCTCCGCCTGGATGAGGCATTGGAACGTCATCTCTTCAAGAAAAAAACACTTTCATATATAATTTTTTATCTTTTTTTTTTTCCGTTTTTATATTTAAATAGAAAAATACTACTTCACTCTTGTGTTATGAGCCAGAGATCAGTTGACTTCCAGTGACAGAACCAAGAGTTCTCCTCAACGCTCCTAGGCTGAGCTCAATGCCAGGAGATTCCCAGAAACCTCAGAGTGGCTGGAGGGCGACGATGTCCCTGTCACGTCCCCACACAGGCGGGAGCACACGCACAGCTCCCATCACCACAGCTCCCATCTTCCCTTCTCCACAGAGAGGCACCAACTTTAGAGAGCCATCAGTCTGCAGAGAGCCAGCAGCGGGGCTGGCCCCCCCCAAATCTGGCTCTGTTTTAAGCTTTCTCCTCTCCTACAGGCTTTCTGCATGTGCAGTCTGTCCCTGGAAGCCATTGGATCCCACCAGACGTACACATGAATTAGACAAAACGAAAACAAAAAATAAAAATAAAACAGTGGTTAAAAGTTCTCTAACACCCCCGTCCTCCTCTCGTCTTCTGAAGAGTCAAAGACAAACAGACACGGATAAAACTAAAACCCGCCCTCCTCCCCCACCTCAAGACAACAAGAGTTACTGAGACACGAAACATGTTATCTTGTACCCTCGGGGTTACATCTAGAAGGGGAGCTCAGGGGAGCGCGGGGGGAGGCGGCGTCGGCAGGGCGCAGTCCGCTTCAGTTCTTGTACTCAAAGGGCTCGTCCCCGGTTTCATTGAGGAGACACGTGCGGACCAGCGCCTCTGTCACGGCGTAGGGGTCGCAGTTGGCCGAGGGCCGGCGGTCCTCGAAGTAGCCCTTCTTCTCGTGGCCCACGTTGCGCGGGATGCGGATGCTGGCGCCGCGGTTGGCCACGCCGGCCGAGAACTCGTTGATGTTGGACGTCTCATGGAAGCCCGTCAGGCGCCTGGCATTGTCCAGCCCCCCCTTGGGGTCGTAGGCACGGATGTGGTACTGGTGGCGCTTGCTCAGCTTCTCGATGGCCTCCTCGATGTGCCTGCAGAGGGAGGGAGGGAGGGACAAGGGGTGGCACGGTGAGGGACGGGATGAGCTGAACCCGTCTGGACTATTGTACCAAAGTGACAATGGTGAGATTAATCACTGTCCCCAAGCCACTTTGTGATGATTCCTTGTGCCCCATAACCCACTTGGCCTGTTCTTCCCAACACAGGGTTTCTCTCCACTCCTGCTGCTGCTCCAGAAAAAGGGTCCTCGTGGCCAAATCCCACAGGCTCTCTAGGGAGTGCTGTCTGTGAGACACCGCCAGTCAAACTTCCTGCTTCAACCTGCTCTTGGAGGGGAGAGCTCTCAACACTGGTGGTTTTATTCATAAGGCTCACAGTCATGGGCTGTCCCCTTATCTCAGGGCAGCACTAAGATTATGGCAAGAAAACAGAGCTGCCAGGATGGATCCCTCCACACAGCTCCAGTGACACGGGGTCCCTGACTGCACTCAGCACAGCAGTCCTCACCGTTCGCATTTTTTAGGATGTTCATCTTTAAGAAAACATGGCAGCTTTGCCCAGATGAAGATAATGGTCTTTCTCTTTCATCATGGCTATAAAAATGGAACTTAAAAAGCCCTGTGCTGAGTTTGTTTGTTTGTTTGTTTGTTCCCAGCACTGAGAGGTCAGGAGCTGGAAAGGCTGTTAGGGATAGCTGCATCCTGTACTTCCACCAGCACTGGTGGAGCTGCACTGCTGGCTGAATCGGCCACCATGCATCAAGACGAGAATGTATCATTCCAAAAAATACATATCACGAGAAAAAAAGAAACCACAAAAACAAGACAACCAAAAAAATCCCCATCCAGAAGACTCGGATGTCACGCCAAGCACAACAGCAACAACTCCCATGTCATCCAAAGCGTTGCAAAATCCTGCTGCCCAGGATAAGATAAACAGGGTAAACAACCCAAACACTTACTTGAGTCCTCCTTCTTCCCTCATGCTCTTGGTGCTGAAGTTGGTGTGGCAGCCAGCACCGTTCCAGTTGCCAGGGATGGGTTTGGGATCAAAGGACACCACGACCCCAAAGTCCTCGCACACCCGGTGCAGGATGAAGCGGGCGATCCAGAGGTGATCTCCCATCTCAATCCCTTCGCACGGCCCAACCTGGAACTCCCACTGCAAGGAGGAGGCGTCACGGGCTCAGCGGGGTGGAGACAGGCACCTCCCACCCCCTGATGCTGGGCACTGCCACACAGCTCAGAGCAGGCAGACACTGCCTGGCGTTTTTTCCATGCTACTCTCTCACTCCATGAGACGTCTCAGTGATTTACCTGGGCTGGCATCACTTCTGCGTTGGTTCCTCCAATTTTGACGCCGGCATAAAGGCACGCTCGGTAGTGGGCCTCCACAATGTCCCTGCCATAGGCTTTGTCTGCCCCTACACCGCAGTAATATGGACCTGCAACAGCACGGGGGAACATCAGCCTCCACAGGGAAAATGCTGGCCTTCACTGAAGACCCAGCACACGCAGAGAACTCTTCAAAAGCCCCAGGATCTGTTTTTCATGGAAGAACCAGCAAGGTAGAACACTGATGGACAGCAGGTTCCCCCTGATCTTGAGTCTCCCCCTCAGTTTAAGTCCCCTGCAGACCAACAAACGAAGCAGCAAATTTGGATGTGGCCAATCCCCACCTCAGCCCTTCTGCAATAAATGTTATCTCATGGTGAGCTTTTGCCAATATCCCGCTTTCTACCGTCCACCTTCGGTTCTAGGAACACCTTGGATCCCTCAGCTCGCCCGAAGCTGTGCCACACAGATTTCACTTCAAACACTCCTGACTTGGCCCAAAAGATTACCTTGAGGTCCAGGGAAACCATTGGAAGGCCAGCCAAATGGATGTCCATCTGTCCCCAGGAGAGTGTACTCCTGCTCCATCCCAAACCAGGGGTGCTGGTTGGACACCATGTCCATAATCCTCCTGCAGGTGTGCCGGAGATTTGACTCTGGAACGGAAAAGTGACACAAGGCTCATGAGCACCTCCACTCCCCGTTTCCACTTATTTTACAGTTTTGAGTCCCAGCAGTGTTGAAGAATCCCAAGCCCAGCTCTTTGTCCATCACCAGCACTTTGTTTGCCCTCCACTTTCAATGCAGGGGTTATTTCCGTGTCACGCTAAGGGCACAGACAGCCCTTGGGCAGGTCTCCCTTGCCCCTTCCCGGGAACACCACCTCCACCAGGAGAAGGGAGAAGGTCCTTTCATTCACCTGCAGACTGGCGGTTGTATTTGAAGACCTCGCAGAGAACAAGTTTATTGGGGTCCTTGCGGAAAGGGTCCCGGAACATGGCAGCAGGTCGCAGGTACATGTCACTGTTGGAGCCTTCAGACTGGTAGGTGCTGGAGCCATCAAAATTCCACTCAGGGAGATCTAGAGCAAAGAGAGGAACCAGCCACAATGACCCAGGTCCCCTGAGATGGGCTCCCTGCTGCCCTCCAGTAAGACAGAGGTGAAGATGCTCATGGAGAACAGGTTTAGTCCCAGCTCAGCTGATTTTGTTCCAAGTGGGGGAAGCAAAAAAAAAAAAAAAAAAACAAAAAAACCAAAAAAAAAACCCACCAAAAAAACCAAACCAAACCAAAACAAAACAAAAAAACAAACCCACACCAAACCAAAAAAACCCAGAAAAACCCAAAACAAGCAAAAAATCACAGGAGTGCAACTTCCCGGCCACCCTGGGAAATAACAAGTTGCTGGGCTGCTGGCCAAGCCCGAGGGAACAGAGTAGCACTGAGGACATTTCCCATGTCACAACAACCACAGGGATGAGCAAAGCACCCGGTCCCCTTGGCTGGCAGAGGGCAGACCATGAGCCATCTTCCAGCTGTGGGAATGAGGGGAGCCATGGAATACCCTCAGTCATGCTACAAGGCCTGAGGAAAGTGGGAAGGTAAATCATAAAGAGGTGAAATCTCACATGGAAGGGGAGTGTGGCCCCCAGCCCACCCCTCCATCCTGTGAACTGCCCTCCAGGTCAAAGCCCAGAGCTCCACCCAGGCAATATTATCTCCTTCATATCCCAGGGGAAAGAGGGAGGATGGGAAGCACAAAGATTTCAGAGGAGCTGTGCCAACCACTCCCTCAGAGGGAAAAGGGGAAAGGAGAGAGGGGAAAAGAAAAAAAGGGAAAAAAAGGAAAGAAAAAAGATAATTCTGCTCAGTCACACACAGTATTTTCATTTCATAACTGTCTCCAGCCAGCTCCATGGCAACCTGGGGAAAATCCTAATGCTATTATTGTGTAAGCTGGGACTGTTTGTTCTGAGGGACACAAGCTCTTAATTACACCGGATAGCTCCATTCTTTCCCCTGCACTTTCTTCTGCCAAACTACTTCCGGCCAAAACGAGTACTCGAGAGTCAATGGGCAGCCAAGCCCCTGCCAACAGCCCCCAGACCCTGCCAACAGCCCCTCCAGGCAGGGACAACACCAAGGACGGGCTCCCAGCCCCAGGCATCCCCCTGAAACTCCACATCTGGAGAGCTGGGAGCATTCCCCTGCGGCGTCTGGGGAAAGAGGTAACTGGAAGGGCGCGTGGAGGAATGTCTTCCCTAAAAACCATCCTTGTGCCACGGGAAGAGAGAAATGGCATCCTTCCTCCACCCAGTGAGGGGGGCTATGAGCGCTGCACCTGCCCCTCTCACCTTCCAGGCTCTTGGGCTCGTGGTCCAGCGTGCGGGTTTTGCAGCGGAGGTGCTCGCCCGTGCCGTCGATCCAGATGTACATGGCCTGCACCTTCTCCCCCTGCGGCAGCTTCATGTACATGTGCTTGATGGCTTTGCTCAGGTGGGAGCTGGCTGAGGTGGCCATGGCTGCAGTCCTGACCAGGGGGTTCCTGCGGGGGGCAATCACAAACAGCCCCAGCTGTGAGCCCTTGCCTGTGTTCCCACATTTTTCAGCACCCCACACCCCCAAGGCCAGGGAGGAGCACGGGACAGCTCAGCCACAGGGCTGGATGCCATCTCCAGCGGTTCCCTGTCATTCCTCAGGGGGAACACGCAGCAGCTCAGGCAGATGCCGGCAGCCAGGAAAGCCCTGCTCCAAAAGAGTCCCATTACTACCCAAACTCCTGCTAATAAACCACAGCAACAGACTTCCAAAGGGCTCCTCAGCCCCACGTGAACTTTTCACCTCCACACTCCGCTCCACAGCAAGGCTAATGCAAGGAAAGATTAGCTGAGGCTTTCTCAATAAATCTGCATCATCGAGGAGGGCTTTTCTGCCCCAGCTGCCTTCTCAGCCCAGCTGAGGTTATCCAAGCCCGGCCCCAGGGCAACAGGAAAAGCAACAGGCGGCACAGGCGAGCCCTGAGCACCCCAGGCAGTGACGGGGAGGCGGGATGGGCCGGAGCGGCTCCAAGAACCAGTGCGTGGGAGCTGCAGCATCCCCAGAGCTCTGGGAGCCGGGCTCCTAACGCCAGCCAGCCCACTCGTGTCCCACCCACAGCACCGAGCTCCACGCGTGTTTTCCAGGGAGCTTGGAAATGCCAACACTCTGGAAATGCGGACTGACTTGGGAAGTCGCTCCGACATCCCGCTGGCCTCGGGGGGGCTCGGGATGAGCCAGCCCACCCCGCTGCGGCTCCCACCGCCCCGCTGCCCTGCCAGGAGCATCCCCCACGCGTGCACCTCCCGGCAGCATCTCCTCCCAGCGCTGCGAGGAGCAGCTGAAGAGCCTCGCGGGGGTAAAAAAAAAACAAACCCACAAAAACTGCAAAGGAAATGTTTTCAACAGAAAACTCAAGCTGCCACTTCCTCCCCTCATTCTCCCCTTCCTCCAAAGGAGGAATTTTCCCTGGGAAGGTCTGGCCGCCGGGGCTGCCTCCCCTGCCCTGCTGTCCCCGGCGGGCTGCGGCGGCTGGTGGCACCCCCCGTGTCCCCGTGTCCCCCGGGCCGGTACCTGGGCTCGGCGGCGGCTGCGGGCGGGCGCGGGGCTCCCACGCTCGGCTCCCGGGGCCGCGCCCGCCGCCCCTTTATGGCGGAGCAGCGCCGGCCCCGCCGCACGGATTGGGCAGCGGGGCGGGACGGGGGGGACCCGGGAGGGGGGACAGGGCCGCCACCCCTCCTCCCTCCTCCTCCTCCTCCTCCTCCTCCTTCTCCGCCCGCTCGGGCGGCATCGCGGCCCGGCCGCCCCCGCAAAGAGTGGAGCGCCCGCACTCGGTTGGAAGGGAGTGGGTGGGTGCGGAAAACCGAGGGAAGAGAGGGCAGAAAGCGCAGGGTTTGGGGTCTTTTTAACAACGCTCCCGACCGGAAAAACAACCCCTGGTCCCTGGGCAGGCGGGAGCGGATCCAGGGTTTTCCGCAGCGTTTACATTAGCGGCTGCCTTGGCATAGCTGGCAGGGATGGAAACCGGCCGGCCCGGGATAAACGGGGGGAGAGAGGGAGGCTCCACCGAGCGCCGGGCACAGGCTCGGCCTTGGTGCCCGCTCTTGGGAGGGGGACGAGAGCCTCGGTGCTCCGCTGGAGCAGATCACAGCCTCCAGCACCTGGATTTGCAGAGCCTCTCTGCAAGGCGCAGGATCGCTCACTGGCACTCGAGGGAGGAGAAATCCCCCAGTCCCACCATGGGAGCACCCACAGCAAACCGCAGGCAGCGCCCGGTATTTTTCCACCTCGTCGGGTCGCTCGTCCCATCTCCTGCTACTCCGTGCAACTCCCAGCCCGGATCCAAGGGGCAGGAGAGCCACGCCAGCAGGAGCAGACGGAGCTGCCACCCGTGTGTGCACACGCTGAGGGCACAAGCCGCCCACACGCCTGCCACGGAGCCACGGGATCCTGCCCTGCCACATGCCAGCCTTGGGGGGAACGGCACCAAAATTGCCATTCCTCGAGGAGCTGGAGCCATCACCAGCCACTGTACAACCCGAATCCAAAAGGGAAATGGCCAGGGAGAGCCGGATCCTCAGGCGGGAGGAGGTGGAAGCGCTGGCCAAAGCCACGCTTTGATTTATCGCCCCATCTCAAGAGCCCTATCCCCACCCTCCGTGCGGGGACAGCTCGGCTCATCCCTCACCACCACCTTGGAGCAGCCATCAGTGTGTGGCAATTCCCCAGAGGCTGTCCAGAACAAGGTGAGATTCAGGTGCTTTTCTCCTTCTGGAATTGCTTGGGCAAGGCAGAGCCGCCGAGCACCCCAGAGAGTGCCTCGTGCCAGCACCCCAATTCCTGCACCGTGTGCACAGAAAAATTGGTCCCAACACACAAACAAACGTGGTGTTTTACGCACGGAAACGAGCTCAGGAACTCACGTTCAGCCCAAGTTCAGCTGTGGTCACCCAAATCTAACAGCTCAGCTGGAGCAAAAGGAAGCAGAGCAGGAGCTGGTGCCCAAAATAGCTCCCATAAAGGGGAGCTGTCATGCCACAGGCAACGTAAAGCAGTGTCCAGCCCTCCTCCCGAGGTTTGTTGAGTGTTTCTTTAATCGGGACACTGAGAGCTCCGATAGCTCCAAATTCCTGGAATTACGCCTGCTACCTGCCAGTTCCCCATAACTTTGTCCACCTTTGGCTGCAAACAAGCCCAGATGTTTACAAGGGGAAGCCCTCGAGCAGGGAGGTGACCCCTGTGCCGTGCAAGCCTCGGGGCTGGCCAGCCCCAACCCACCCTGCAGGCAAGCGGGGAGCAAAGGCAGCTCGGCAGTGGAAACACCCTCCCTCTATCCCAAAAAATCTCCGCCGAGCGGCAAACCCCAGGCTGGGAGAAACCCCCAGGCTGCGATGGCGGCGGTGGGAGGATGGAGCTGCCAGCCCCGGCAGGGTTTGGTGGCTGGCCCATGCCGAGCCCCTGCGCTCGCCCTGCACGAGTTGTTTACGAGGCAGCGGAGCAGCGGCCGCCGCGGACCCAGCGCCCTCTCCCGGGAAGCGTTCCCGGGCCTCCTCGCCGGGCTCACCCGGCTTGTTTACCGCCTGCCTTCCTTCCCCTCCTCCCTTCCAGCCTGGCTTTGCTATTTTTTTTTGCGAAAAGCTTGCTGCGGTTTGGCCCAACTACGTGCTCCAGTGACCCTCGGTGCCGCCGACCAAAGCCTCCTCGGGGAGCCGGGCAGAGCTCGGTGCCAACAGGTGACACAACCCACGGGTGGATTGAAATCCGCCTTCAAAGGGCCACACGCACGGAGGGTGAGACAATGTCCCCTTCCAGGGGCGAGTCCCAACTGGCACAGACTTTTTTTTTCCTTCTTCCTCCTATTAATTCGTGGGAACACCTTTATTGGCCTGGCCCGGCACTTCCCGCCGGCGCAGTTTGATATTGTGAGAGAAGTGCCAAGGTTGGGAAGTGGCTGGTGAGTTATGGGGGGGTTGGGTAGGCTGGACTTTGCAGCCTCCTGCCTCTGAGGCATTGGGCAAACCCTCAGGGACAGGGCACAGCCGGGTCCCTCTGCTCTCCAGGGAAGGTTTGGGGAGCAGGGTAAGTTTCTCTCAGGTAGCATGAGATGTGCCGGCCCTTTTCCAACTCCAGCCAGCAAGCCAGGCAATAAAGGATCAAGGCTTCCCTCTCCACTGTGCCTTGCTGGAGCTGTTGTGACCCATCCCTGGTCCGTGTGTCCCCCTCCATCCCTGTCCTCCATTTGGGAATGCCTTAAAATGCAGCAATGTCACTTGATTGGGAGGGGTAGGGGGTGGGTGGGAAGAGGAGGATGGCAGCTTGAAGGTTAAATAGACACGATATGAAATTTTCCTGTGGCTCAGGCCCTGGGGCAGGGGGCTGATGGCTTTGCTCCAGCCTTTCCCAGCACCACGAGGCCATCTCCAAGGGTGGCCCCTCACCACAGATCCTGGGATCTCAAGCCCAGCAGATTTCAAACCCAGACTGCTGAGCCCAGGTACCCATTGGTTCTTCATGAGCACTGAAGAAAAATACTGAAGCAGAAAGAAATGTTGGTTGCTTTGGGTTTTTTTTTTTTTTTTCCAGTGGAGATGTCACACAGGGAGGAGGAATTGCCCATGTTGGTGTGATAGTTAGGTCCCAGGAGGAGGATGGATACACCCAAAATGCCCCAGCCTCCAGCAGTGGCACAGCTGGGAGGGAAGAGGGATGGGCATAACATCATGAAATCACAGAATGCTTTGGTTTGGTTTGCAAAGGACCTGGAGGTCATCAAGTCCAACCCTTGCAATGAGCAAGAACATCTTCAGCATCTTTTCTCTCCCCACGCTCAGCAGTCAAGACATTCCTAAATTCAGCATGTGAGGAGCATTCCTAAAAGAGCTACAGCACTTTCAGACACATCCAGGGAAGTGCTTTGGGCTGGGAGGTCCTGCACGAGGAACTGAACTGCACCCAAGTGACATCAGCCGCGGGCTGGCTGTCCTGATGTTGCATCACCTCCATCTCTGCCCACCCCGGGCACAGCTGCCTCTGCTTGGACCCATGACAGTTGTTCCTGGTGGGCTCCCCAGCTGCTCCCAGCCTGGGACACCTGGAGCTGCAGCACATTTCACCCACGGCCACCAACAGGAGGGCTGGAAAAACCAACCTAAGGCCTGAGCAAGCGCTTAGCTCAGGAGTGACCGAGGCCAGGAAGCCCGCCGTGGGGTGGGGAGATGAGTGCCCTGGGGGGACTGACCTTGTGCAAGCAGCAGTGGCCGACTGGTGTCCCCCGGAGCGCTGCAGGAGGCTGACGAAACCCCCCGAGGCAGGCAGGCAGTAGCTGCTGGCCCTGGCTGAGAGCAAACATTGCACGCTCCGCAGCAGGCCCATGCTCCCTTTGAAGATGCTGCCAGGGTCAAGGCTGGCCGCAGGCTGGTGACCAGAGGGCTTTCAGCTTTCCACAGCAGATCACCTGGGCTGCGCTAAAAGGGCAGTTCAGGAAAGCAAAATTAATAAGTGCAAACGTGCAGTGGCACATGCTGAGTGATTAAAAAAAAAAAAAAACTTCCCTCCCCATTCAGCTCCCTAGACAAAAGACGGAAAAGAGGAATTTGGGGGCATGGCCCCCACAACAGCCCAGATGCTGCCACTTCCCTCCCCACCCCTTTCTGAGCCACCTGGGTGCCTGTCCCCATGCCCAGTGCTCACCTTGCCACCCCTC
Organism: Sylvia atricapilla; assembly: GCF_009819655.1. Classification (NCBI taxonomy): domain Eukaryota; kingdom Metazoa; phylum Chordata; class Aves; order Passeriformes; family Sylviidae; genus Sylvia; species Sylvia atricapilla. Next base: position 9,720,497 of record NC_089148.1, read on the forward strand.
CCGGGAACCCGCGGCATTGCTCCGTGCCCCAGAAGCCCCTTGCCCAGATCCAGCAGCATTCCCAGCCGGCAGTCCCTACCTGGCTGTGCTCTGCAGACCTTGCCTGGGGCCACAGCACCTTCCCCGAGCACGTGCTGGCCTTCAACAGTGTCCCGGGGGGAAGCTGGAAGATGAGAACGCCAGGGGCAGGCGGGACTTGAGACCTAGGAATTGCTTGGGTCAGTTCGTTCTGTACAAGGGTGGAGAATATCCCAGGGAGCGCTCAGCACATGCCTTTCCCCACAGTTGGAAATTGGTCACCCTGTGCATTGGCAGAGTTGTTTTCATTGGGATTTCTCTTTTTTTTCCTTCCCCATTTTCTTTTTTTTTATTGTTCACACCGTTAAAAGCACTCCCAGCCAGGTTGGGCACTCCACTGGTTTGCAGTTTCTGAGTTTCCCATTGAAATGGGATCTTTTTTGGTATTCTTTGACGGGCTTCTGCAGTTATGCCTATACAAGTATATTCAAGCTGTAGGACACGGCTCAAGCTGAAATGCCCCAAAGTTCTCCCACCATGGCACAACAAGGCTTTCTCTGTTCTGCTCCTGGGAAATAAAACACTGCCTGTGCTCCCCACAAATTTCAGCCATGTGTTAGCTGTGGCTGGCACATTCATTTCAGCCCTAACGCACCTCACAGCTCTGTAAGCGAGAGTACAAAAATCCTCACCCCGCTGCCTGAGTGGATTAAGTGGTGGATCCGGGCCTGACATTGTAAATTATAAAAGATAACAGCAAAGTGCCACTGCCCCTGCCCCTCCCTGGTGGCTGAATCAGGTCCCTGTCCTGCCATGACACATACTTAACCCGGGCTGCTGAAGTCAACTGCTCTAGAGGCTCAGGTAAGGTTACACCAGTGGTTCTGCTTCAGCTGGAGGGGAGACAAGTGGAGGCAGAGCCTGCCACTGGGGCTCTCAGGTGTAAGGGACAGTCCCAAGCAAGGAAAGCACAGACAGATGGCAACAGGCACAAAAATGCTCCCAAAGGAAACGCCAGTGATGTCCTTGCTGAGCAAACAGATCTTAGGCACTCAAGAGACTGAGCATGGAAATCGTGTGTGGAAAATAATTGTGATGTGTTCAAGAGAAGAGTTAATATTTAAGGCTGAATTGGAATTCCTCAGGCCCTGGGAAATTCCAGTTTTAAGGTGCTGTGGGCTTAATGACCTATAAGCTATTTATATGAGAACAGGATGAGGGTGTACAGGGGGAAAAAATCCCAAACCTTCCCCTAAAATCTCGTAGTGTGGATACAATACTCATGCTAGAGGGAGAGCAGGTTTGTGCACTCAGGCTGGAGTTTCTCAGATTTCTGGGTCTCCAGACCACCTCCCAGAACCAGAAGCAATGCTGAGATGTTCAAGGTGGGCAGGAAACAACCCCCACCCTCGTGATGGCACCAAAAGGGACAGGCTGGGCTGCTGGGCGAGGCTGTGAGTGGCCAGTGACCACAGGCAAGTGAGGCTGACATTGTGTTTGGGCAGCCTTGGACTTTGCCACCGTGGGGAGCAGTTCCAGCTGATGTTGGGCAAGGAGAAAAAATCACAGCCCCATCCCCTCTGACGCTCTGGGAACGTGAGACTCTGCCACTTGTCACCTCAGGGCTGCCAAGAGAGGGCTGCTCCCCGGGACAGGGACAGGGGACGTGGGTGATTCAGGCTGGGGCAGAGGGGGAGTGAAGCCTTCCTGACGTGTTTGATGTTGCAACCCTGCCCTTATCTTTTTATGGAGTCCAGCCACTCCAAACTTCCTTCTAAGTCTGGGCTGTGCTCATGGGTCCACCTCGTTCTTTCGAACCTTTTCGGTTTTTCCTAATTAGCCACCCAGCTCACGTGAGGAGACAATGTGCCCTGGGAAAAGCTGGGAAGCTGCAGCTGGGCTGAGGAGAGCTCCATCCTGCCAGGCCTCTTAGGGTCTCCTCTTGGGGAGAAACTCCTGGAAATGGCCCTGTACCTGCCCGTAGTGACCACATTGGCAAATTCCTGCTCTCAACCTTAGTTTTTTTCCTGGCAGAAGCCATCACAGTCCCACTGAGGTCAGTCCAGAGCTGAATGAGCACCCGAGGAGCCACCCCAGCCTCTGAGGATCCTATTGGGCATCCCCTCAGTTGCCAACTGGAAAATGTGTTGGGTTTTTTTTTAAGTTTTGCCCTTTCTCTGAGGATTTTCAAGTGTTTAGGTGTGAGACAGCCATCACCCCAGTACATTCCTAAACACCCCCCGCCCCAAATCTCTTGGGCTCAGCAGCATAAATCTTTATCTTAAGCTGCACCAGGGGAAATACAGGTTGCATATTAGGAAAGAGCTTTTTTGTGGAAGGGGTGATAAAGTACTGGAATTGTCTGCCCGGGGAGGTGGTGGAGTCACCATCCCTGGATGTGTTTTAAAAACGACTGGATGTGGCCCTCAGGGCCATGGTTGAGTTGAGGTGTTAGGGCTGAACTGGATTTTATTTTAAAGATCTCTTCCAACCTAATGGTTCTGTGATGCTGTGAGCTCTCCTCGCCTGTCTGGATCCGTGATTGGAGCTACTCCTCCCCAGAGGCTTCCATAACTCCTTCCCACAGCTCCGCCTGGCACCACTGGCACCATCCCCGGTGCCGGCAGCCCAGCGCTGTCCCCTGGGGTCCCCAGCACCAGCCCCGCGGTCATTTCGGAGCTGTCCCTGTACTCCCTGGCTGTGTCACAAGCCGCTTGCCGGGATGCAGAGTTCCTGCTGCTGCTGGGAACAGCTTCGCATTCCTGATTTGACAGCGCCACCTCGTGAGGTGGCCCTGCTGCTGGGGACACTGTGGGACACTGTGGGACACTGTCCTGCCCCTCTGCTCCTGTCCCGCCCGCGCAGAGCGCCGCTGCCCCCAGGTCTGGCACCACGGCATTACAAAGAGCGGGATCAAATACCCACCTGGGGAGCAGATTGCTCCTCCCGCCAGGGAAACAGGTCACTCCTGCTCCAGGACGGGCTCCTCCTTCTTCTCCTCTTCCAGCTGGAGGGTCTCCAAGGTTGGGTCTCAGCCCCAGATCTGATGAAAAAAAGACAGCTGATAAGAAATGTGAGCTTGGTCTGTTTGGGGCAGACACAGTGGAGTCTCCTGTGAAATTCCCACCCCAAGCTGAGCAGATGGACTGACAGTGACCACAGCCAGTGCTGAGGTGCCACCAGGAGCCTGCTCTGAAGGCAACAAGTTTGCCCCAGAAGGGAGAGGGGAAGGGTTTCGTTTCAGGACTGCCTGAGTGTGTCCGAAGGGCTGGTGATTTAAAAAGTGACATTTCACAGGATCACAGCATGGGTCAGGTTCAAAGGGACCACCTGGTCCAACATCTCAGCTCAAGCAGAGTTCCCTGAGCTCAGTACTGAGGGTTGTGCCCAGGTGGTTCTCAAAGTAAGGGAGAGTCCCCACAACCTCTCAGGGCAGCCTGTTCCAGTGCTCTGTCACCATCACAGTAAAGAAGATTTTCCTCATGTTCAGGTGGGAATTCCTCTGCTTCAATTCCTGCTCATCGCTTTGCTTGGCACCACCGGGAAGAGCCTGGCTTCCATCCTCTGGACATGCCCCCTTCAGGCACAGACACTGATCAGATCCTCTCTCACAATTCTCCTCTGCAAGCTAGAGGACAGCCAGGAGGGAGCTGCTGAGAGCCCTGTGGTCCTCGGGAGTCCCCCAGGAGTCACCAAAACAAGTGTGTCACAATCAGGGTGGCACTTTGGAACGCAGCACCGGAACTCTGCACCATCACGATGACTGCTGGTGAGTTACCTTTTGCTGGGGGCTTCAGCCCCTCTAATTACACCCCAAAACGTGGAAAGAGTAGGGGAGAAAAGCAGTATTAAGCTTTGAAATATGGGTCCTCCCTGTAACACAGCTGTGCCTTCATGGAAAAGGACATTTCCAAGGACATCCACCCACCAGCAGGCTGATGCCAGCCCACCTTCTTGCATCCAGATCTTTCAGACATGAATAAAACTTCACAGGGTGGTGGGAGGTGTTGGGTCCTGACACTGGCACTGAGTCCTGGGTGGATAAGCTGTGTTATGCCCAGTGTCTGGGGAAGGCAGAGGAGCACACCTTGTGCCCTGCAGCCACAGCACCTCTCTTCTCCTGCCCTGTGGATGCCACCACATTTGTGCCCAGCCTCTGTGAACCACACACCTTTGCTGTTTAGGAGGCTGCCATTCAAACTTCCCGGCTCCTGGTGCTTTCCAAACAGCCTGTGCCACCAATTCCCAAAACACATTTCCCAGACTGTCCCAGCCCCAAATCCTCCCATGTGCTCACAGGACAGACTTGTACTACACATGCCCTAAAGCTGATTGCCCCTCAAAACTCCTCCTTTGGCTCACACTGATATCACAGCTGGCAATACAGAGCCCAGGTGACTTTCTCTTCTTCCCCTGTAGCGTCCCTGGCCTCCACGGACATGAGGCTGCTGCTGCAAGATGATGTTTTTGTTGACTTTTTCAACACCTTTCTGAACCTTCCTGTAAGTCCACTCACTGTGCACCATAAAACCTGGGGCCTTCCAGAGCTCTCCTCAGGTGAACTTTCTGTGGCATTAGAGGCTGCAGGAAAACTGGGAGCATGCCACATTCAGGCTGGGAAATGAGGGAAATGTGAGGATCTCAGCTTGGAGACAGAGGTCTAAAAGGGAATTCGATGCCCTTCTTTGTAGTAGGCACTAACTAGAACAGCTGGGCTCTGGGCTCCTCTGCCACCCCCATGTCTTTCAGCTCTCCCTTTCCGTTTTGATCCAGGTTTTTGGCCAGACACCCCTTTACATCAGTGGCACGGGCCGGTGGTACCTGTGGCCAGAGCTGCCGAGCCACCTGGTGAGAGCATGTCTCCTGTGTTAGAAAGGAGGAGTGGGAGGCGGAGGGAGGAAGGGCACAGGGCAGGCGAGGGAAGGAGCTGGTTCCTCAGTGCCAAGGCCCCTCTCTCTGGCTCTCCCGTTCGTGCAGCTGGGCGATCATTTCAAACCCGGCCGTCATTTCGCTTTTAAGCCCTGGGCGGAGCACAAGCCATTTAAAGTCCTGCTGCCGCAGTTTTATGGGGTCTATCTATAAACACCGAGAGCTGGAGCGAAGGAGAGCATGTGTGGCGGCAGAGAGGGCCACAAACATCAACCCCTTGTCCCGGATTCCTCCTGAATTCAACAGGAGCGAAGCCCTGCTGATCGCTGGGCTGTCTCAGCCCTCGCTCCCCAGGCGCGTCCCCGTCCCCGCAGCCGCCAGCGCCGCTCGCAGCGCTCACATCCCAAAGGGAAAAAAGAAACCTGCTGCTCTGGAAGCTCCCGGGAAGCTGCCATGCCTGGGCTCTGGCAAGGCGAGCAAGGAGAGGCAGGGGGAGGAAGCCCTGCAGGCACAGCCGTGCAGGTGGCCCGTTCGCAGGCAGAGATTTTGGGGGCTGTAACTCGAGTTATCCCCTTTGTGCCTCAGCACCGGGGTGGCTTTCATCGCCGTAAGGCAACAGGGCGCCTTCCCCACCTCCTTCCCCCGTAGCAGGGACCTGTTACTCACCCTGATCGCCGGGCAGGCTCCTTGCTCACAGCTAAATCCTCTCCTTGGGACGCGCAGGATCCCAGCCCCGCGGCTTTACTGGCTTGGCTGGAAAAGCACCGGCTGCCTCACTTCTGCAAATCCAGCCTGTGCCTCCACCTCGTCCTCTGCCAGAAGCTGCTGGCTTTCATTCGCTCGGGGGAAGCAGGTGAGTCATCGCGGCACGGAGGAAATCGGATCGGCTTCTCCTCCGAGCCTGGCCTTCCTCTCTCTCCGGGGCTGTCACTGCCTGGTGCCTGCCCAGTGGGTCGTGCCTCTGCTCAGGGTTAAGAAGAAGGCGTTGCACATCCCATTTTTAGGGATGTAGCAGGTCCCAATGGGATGTGCAGGGATTTACTCCACCATCCTGTTAACACAGGCTCGCTAAGTACCTGCCCAGCAGGATTTGCCGAGGGGTCCGGGAGTGGAGTGGGGCTGGAAATCATCCCGGGGCACGGGAAAACGCGATGCAGATGTCCCGGGTTTGCTGCTGTGCAGGGATGCCCAGCGAAAACAGGCTGTGGTCTCTCTTACTGGCAACAAGTCTGGATTGTGCTCATTTTGCCCCTAAAATGAGCCTTCTCAGTCCAGCCAGGTACTTCCTCAGCCTGCGTGCCAGCTGCCACTGGAAAGAAAGCTGTGGCAGCAGGAATGCAGATCCTCATTTCAGAAAAACAAGCAATTCGGCAAGGCTTTTTCTGAGTATATTGCTGCTGCTTCTCCAGTCAGGCTGAAACTCAAAGCTGGAGGAAGTTGAGGGCAAGCCCCAAACTCGAGCATGAAAAGATAAAACATTAGCAAGGAAGAGAGGCACAATAGCGGGACAGGCTGTCCCTGACAGGAGCGAGTTATCCTCGTGTGCATCCCACAGCCCACCCCAAACTCCCAGTTCAGGGTGATTTGCTGGTCTCCCTCCAGCAGCCTCTTTCAGGGTGGGAGCTGGAGAGTTTCCTTGGGGTCTGGCAGGCAACCCCTGATGCCATCTGTGTGTTCTGTCCCACAGCAGAGTTCCTGAACTGGCAGGATGCTGACCAGTGGCTGCTGGAGAGGTGCATCAGTGGGAGCAAAGGCATGCAGCACTTCCTCACCTTCGTCCAAGGAACAGCAGGTGGGCACGGGATGCTCCACAGCCAGCAGTGCCTGGCAGGACCCTGGCACAGAGCTGGGGGCATGGGTAAGGTGCCACATAAAGCTTTGGAAGGTGAGCCAGCAGCAGAGCTGCACAACCGTGGCTTTTCTCTGCTCTGTTCCCTCGGTTCATCCAGGTGATCTTTCTGCTTCATCCATCCTCGGGGTTTTCAGGGGCTTCTCCCAACTCCCATCCCTTGTCTGATCCGTAGGGGAAGAACTGATTGACTTCTGGCTCATCACTGAAAAGCTGCTGGGTCTGGATGAGTCAGATGGGAGTCAGAGGGACCTGTTCTTGTCCCTGGTCCTCAGGCTGAGAGCCACTCACCTGCGTGAGGGCTCCAGCGTCGTCACCCTCTGCGCCACCCTCCTTGGTAAGAGCCACGGGAGCTGGGCATAAGCACTGCCCTTCCAGACAGGAGATCTTCCTGGATGCTCCCAGGGGGATGGGATACCATCCTTGCTTGGTTTGGCTGGAGCACCCAGCCTGCATGGAGCCATCTCCCTGTTGTAATTCCCTGCATCCATCTCAGGATCTCTGCCCAAAGTCAGGCACATCCAGTCCATCAGAACCAGGAGGGAGATCCTAAGCAGGATGCAGGACCAGGCTCTTTTAATGATTGAGATTTACTGGCTCCCTAAATTCTTTGTGCACTGCAAGATGGGAATGGAGGAAGAGGAATCGTGCCAGCTTTTGCTCCAGGAATATCAGGAACGTTTATCACAGGCCTGCCGGCAGGAGCCCCCAGGCCTTTCAGAGCCCCTGCCCACCATGCACATCAAAAGGAGCCGGGGCCTGTCAGGGCCCTACTGCAGCCAGAAGGCCAAAGCAGAGATCTGGGCTCTGGTCAAGGAGGGGAGAGACAGCCAAGAATTAAAAATGGCCACTTTTTGGGTGAAGCCAGAGCAGCAGCCAGGGCCAGCTGGGAGCACGGAGGAATTGTGTCTGGATAAGGATGCTTTGGGATCGACTCCCCAGCTGTCAGAGCATCCTGCCTTTGGAGGCAGAGGAGAAGTAATGTTTCCTGAAACACCTCAGTCCAGTGCAGAGCAGGATCTAGAAAACCTCTGGAAAGAGAAAATCCTCCCTGGCTTGCCTCCCTCTGCATCCTTTGCCCAGCTGCCATCCCTGAAAAAGCCAGTCAAGACCGTGGATTTCCTCTCCTGGGCCCTGAGTGCCGAGGCCTGTGCAGGACGACCCTTCAGGGACTTCTTGCAGAGCCAGAACCGGCCCGTGGAGACCCATCTCCTGGACCTGTGGCACGACCTGGAGGAGTTCCTGCCCGTGGTGCTGAACTCCAGCAGAGAAAACAGCTTCTTCCTGCGCCATCTGATTGGGGAAAAGATCTGCAAGACCTACCTGGAGAAGGACAGCGTTGAGAAGCTTCCCCTGGAGAGCAGGATTCTCGTGAGTTTGTGGAACCATCTGATATGTGGAGAATTCTCACCCTGGATATTCATAGCCCAGAAGGAGATTTGCAAGGTACACAGGGGTGCTGGCAGCGGTCACTCTGGGAGGAACAGCGGGAATTGGCATCCCTGTGGTGGTGGGAGGGCTGTGGGAATGTTTAGGAAATCAAGCATTTGGAAAACTAAGAGGAAAAGAGATTAGGGAGGGGAAAACTTGCAGTCACCTTGCACTGGCCAATATGCCCCAGGCCATGGGAGGGGAGCATCCTCATTGGTGTGCTGGGCAGCAGAGCAGGGGTGAGCAGTCAGTGAATATCTCTGGTGACCCTGGCTAGGTGTACATTCCAAGGGCTGGGAAAGAGTCTTGATTTGGAAAGACAGGTGTGTGCCAGGTAAAGCTGGAGCTTCCCTTGGGGTGGAGAATGTAAACCCCCTCCCTCCAAATTATTATAAATTTGCAATTAAGGGGACTTTCAGGCAAAGATTTGGGAATAGGAATAGCAGTTCTTTACTAGGGGTATTAAAAGGACAAATGTAATACTAAAAAAACCAAACCAACAAACAAAAAAAAACCAAGCAGACAAACAAACAAAAATCCTAGAAAAAAATGACAGAGTCAGAAATACAACCTGACACCTTGTTGGTCAGGGTGTTGGGAGCAGTCCAAAATGAGTCCTCCTGGAGTGTGGTTCTGTTGGAGTAGAGATAATCCTGTAGAAGGGTCCGGTGGTGGTCAGATGGGTCCAGCCTTCCTCTGGGAAATCCAGTGGAAAACAGGCTGCCCTGGTGTTCTGAATGGCAGGTTTTAACCAGGTAGGAATGGTTGGATCCTCCCCCTGGGCAGAGCATCTCCCAATGGGATGATGTAATTGTATCAGCCCTGCAGTGAGCCTCGATGGCCCATTAACAGCAGAATCCCCTGAGGGAGGATGGGTTGTGGAAGAGATAAAGAACACTGCCCCAGCTGGTCTGAACAGCTGCCCATGAGCAGAAGGCACCTGCCCCCTTCCCCTGGAGTCATGAGGAATGGGTTATACAAGAGATAAAGAAAACACCTCCAAAAATGGTTTCAACAGATGGCAAACAGAACACACACTTTTGGTGACCTATTTTAACCCAAGACAGGGTGACCGGGCATAGCCATCCTTTTGCATTACTGCCTCCAGCACAACCCCAGTAAAACCCATGTAGAACCCCAGCCCCTCTGGACAGCCCAATGGACCAAGCTCGATGTGCAGGCATGTCCTGGGCCTGTCCTCAAGCTGTGAGCCACCCATGGCACCAGCACTGTAACCCTGCCTGAGAACAATCCCCTTGTGCTCCTCCTCAGGTGCTCTGTGGCGTCTACGAGGAATTTCTGGCTGATGATGACAGGACATTCCTCCAGTTTATGGTAGGGCGGATGCACAGGGGCATCCTCGGGGTGTGCAGGCTCTGGTGGGGATGTGAAAAGTTGGAGAGAGAGAGGGAGGGAGGAGAAGCCCAGCATTAGCTGCAGTGGTCTGGCATCCCACAATATCCCCAGCCAATGCTGCCATAGGGTGACACAGCAGATCCTGCTCCAGCTGCCTGTTGCAACAATCCTTAGCTCTTCCAGCATCCTGTTAGTCTGGCAGCACTGCAGGCACAACCAGCAAGAGCTCCCCCGAGACAAGCTGTGACCCTGCCTAAAAGCAGGGAGAAACATAATTGCGGGCTTTTAGGGTAGGCAGGGGTGAGCCCAGCACTTGTGGGAATTGATCTCCTCCTGGCTTTTTAACCTTGGCCACCCAATTAATGTGTAATTATTGCTGCTATTAACGTGACTCATGTGCATGACACACATGGGATGACCCTGCCCTGCACCAGTGCCTGGCCAGCACAGGGGGGAAGAGGCCATGCAGCCTTTTAGCCTATGACTCAGCCACCCTCAAGTTTTCCACATGGTTTTTTTCCACCAAAAAAGAAATCACACAAGCACTCTTCCCAGACTATTATTCCTCCTGGCATCAGGAATCCTGTAATACCAACCCCAAATTCCAGCATTACACCCAGAAACCTCCTTGCAAGCAGAACCCCCTGAGCATCCCACCTGCCCTGGTACCTGCACAACCCATGCAGGCAATTTTTCTTACTGCAGATGGTGTTCTTCAAACCAACTGTTTTCCCAAAACGAAATGTAAAATCAGCAGCTGATACTGGAAATGTTGAGGACAGGCTGTCAGGGCTTGGTAGCCTCAAAGGCCTGGCTCCCAGAGCCTCAGCCAGTGAGAGCTGAGCATGTTGGAAAAGTCAGCTGGCAGCTCCTGACCCTGGCTCATTAATTGTTCTTGGTGGGAAGTTAATTAGCTGCCCAGGTTTTTAGGCATCTCTTGTCAAGGAAATCTCCCCTCTGAGGTCAGAGCTGGTCTGGGAGTGCAATTATCACTTGAGCAGGCGGCGGGGCCATGTTCTCTGTGGGCACCATCCCCTGAGCCAAACTCCTCCTGGCTCTGCTGCTCTGGTGTCAGGGGAGCTGCTGGGGGCTTAGCAGGCTTATTTTTGGTGCCTGCTCTCAGCTCTCAGCCAGAAACCAGCCACTCTACCCCTGCTGCTTGGCAAGCTGTGCAAACTCTCTGACTGTGGGGAGAGGCAAATCTGCAGGAGGGTTTTGGGGGGAATGAGGGAGGCGCCTGGTGACAGCAGCCAACAAAACAGCACATGAGGCTGGTGGGGACACCTTCAGGGTTGTTTCCAGCCCTCCTGGGGGGATGCTGAACCCTTCAGGAAAGCTGCAAAGCCGTGTCTGGCCTGTCTCTGGGCTGCCTGTCCCCAGTGCATCCCAGCCAGCTGAGCTGAGCTTTGTGCTCACAGAGATTCCCTCCAGGCTGCTAAAAGCTCCAGCAGGGATCTAAACTGGGCGGGTTTGTAGTCTGAGGCACAGTGAAACACGTGGGCACGGCGCTGGAGATCGGGAAGGTGCTCTGTGCCACCACCCTGCCCTCTTCTCACCGCAGGCTCCAGGGATGGATGTCCCCGTGCCTGAGGTGCCAGGCCGTGCTGCTGGCAGAGGGGAACATTTCCACCTATCCCAGAGGATGAACCGGTCCCTGAAGCTGAGCCAGGCCTTGCATGGCACCAGGAGCTTGGAGGAGGTCTCCTCCAAGCACTGGCAATTGCTTGCTGCTCGGGACCTCCAGCAAGGTGGCTCCATCCAGGCAGAGATGGAAGTGCTCCTGGGCAGTGCTGGTAAGAGGAGGCTCTCAATTCCATGCTGGCTGAAGCCAGTGAGGCATGTTTTGTGCTCTGTTGGTGACCAGTGGCACTCAACAGGTGATGGCCATGATGGAGCGGGTCGGTACAGTGGGTCTGAGAGTCTTGGCAGTGACCTAATCCCTCCTGCCAGTACCAGGGGCACCAGATGCCACATCCCTGTGCTGGCCTAGATCACCAGATCAGTCGAAGACTGCAGCAAAGGGAATAAAGCCCAAAGCCAGCAGTGGCTTCTGACACCCCAGTTCCACATTTTGGCCTTCTCCTGAGGATGCTGCGGCTGGCCATGCTGGTGCTACTGGTATAAGCCCTCAGCTTTGTTCTGTCATGCAGTCTTTTGGGAAAGACACCAATTTTCTAGGCACAGAGGGTGAGAGCAGTCACCTGTAGCACCTCTGTAGCTTGTGGGCCCTCGGTTTTACCCAAGAAATGCAGTGTCACGGGTAGTTCGTGGAAGAGGACACACAAGGGGACAGGGAAGGTGACAAAATGCAGCCCTCAGAGCCAGTGCTGAAGGGCTGCCGTAACCACAGGTAATGGACATGGGATCTGTCCCCTCTCCTCTCTCTGATGCAGAATTCCAGAGGATGATGTCAGATGAGGTGGCTGTGAGCAGCCCAAGCAAGGAAGAGGAGCTTCTGCAGCTCATGAGTGCAGCACACGGTGAGTCCAGGCTGGGCAGGCAAGAGGCCTGGGGGGCTCCCAAGTTTCCACCACCCTTGGAAGTGCTTCAGGGACTGGGTGGGCATGAGGTTTCCCTGCAGGCATCAGATCATCTGCTGGAACTTCTCCAGAAGGAAAGGCCAATCCACCCACGACAGGCTGTGCTCTGGGGCATTAATCCAGCCAGGGAGGGTGAGAGTGGGGGATTTCTCTGAGGAGGCCAAGCCAGGAGAGGTGAAGAGCTCCCACAGTGTCTCCTGGGCCAGAGCCACCACGCAGACACCACGGAGAGGCTCCAGGGTCCTGCTGTGTGCAGGCTCTGGCTGTCACCTGAGGAAGAGGCCAGCCCTGTTTCTGTCCCCACAGCTGTTGCATCTGAGAGGATTGCTAGAGAGAATGCTGCTGCTGCTGCAAGGAAGAAGGCATCTAGAAAACACAGGTCTGGCACCTGGCTGCACAGAGCTTTGCTCCTTCCACTCTTCCACATTATTCCCAGTACTCCTCTGTAGGGCCAGTGCTCCCGTTTGGTCATTTGGCCCTCTCAGATGTAGGCATAGGTGGCCTTTGGGTCTAAATTTCAGGATTACCAGGGAAAGGAGAAAAATTATCACTCCCCACCCCCACTTCAGATTTACTCTTTGTACCTCGTGCACTTCTTGTGCACTTCATCTTCAATCAACCCCTGGAATGCCACCTGGGCAGCGCTCAGATTCCCAGAAAAATCACTTAAAATCACACTGTAGCCATACTTAAATCTCTGGGCTTGTGTCTCACCTCCTGGGAATACTCCAGCCGTGAGTCATTGCAGCTTCACGCTGGGGTATAAAGCAAATGCAAGAATGATGGGGAGCACCTGGGCTGAGCTGATAGCTTAAGCCCAGCTCTGCAAATGTACCCTGCTCAACATCCATCCCACCCCAAGGGGCCAGACAGCAACTGCTATAAATGCATTTTTCTACGACCCATCAGCCGCTACACTGATATTACATCCAGACCCAAAGCCACCAAATCGCTTCTGGGTGTGCAGGCTGCTTGGACAGGAGGAGGAAACACTGCAGATAAGCAGGACAGACACTCCCAAGGTGACCACATGCAAGAAGAGAGCCCAGGGGAGGGTATCTAGTGCCCTCTACCATTGTCCAACCTCCTTCAGGAACAGAAATCCAGTGGGATCCCAACCCAGGGCTATCCCCTATCAGCTGCTCCCCATCTTATCCCCCCTTCCAACAAACCAGTGCCCTCCTCGTGCCTCTTGCTGCCCTTGATGTTCTGTCTGCTCTCCCATCTGGCAGGTTCGAGGAGGATGATGAAGAGGAGGAGGATGAGGAAGAGAAGGAAGGGCACTACCATCAGAAGAAGAAGAAGAAGAAGAAGAAGACACAGGAGCAGAAAAAGACAGAGAAGCAGAAACAGAAACAGAAGAAACAGCAGGAGGAGGAGAAGGATCTGTTGCCCTGGTGCAGAAAGCCCAGGTCTAGGCGTCATCAGTATGTGCGGGAAGGGACAGAGGCACAGAGGATGGTGAGGAAAGACCCCGGGTGCTGTTCACCAGGCACGAGAGAGAGGAGATGCTGTGAGACAAGGGATGTCCTATAAATGGTGTGAGGGGGTCAGACTTGGAGAGTTGCAGGAAGGCAGCAGGGAAAAGCTCTGTCCTACAGCTCTGGAGTCCTGCTCCATGCAGACTTCACCACATCTGGTTAGGACTGGCCAAGCCACTCACAGCCTCCCCTGTGGCCCCCAGGGAAACTGAGGAATACTGGGAAGCAAAGGTGATGGCTGGGCCACAAATCCCACTGCCTAGGCTGCTCCAGCTCACCGTGGTGCATCTAGACAGGAGGGCCAAGCCCCGGGGCTGCAGCTCCCTGGCTGATGCCAGCTGTGCCGTGTCTCCACAGGGATGGGCCTGGGATGCCATCCGGGAGCTTGTCCGGAGCTTCTGCAAGTTCCAGAGGGAGATGGAAAATCACGAACGCCGCGTGGAGTTTGAGGAGTTCCTCCGCCAGGAGCGAAGAAACGAGAGGGAAAGTATGTCCAGTGTCCTGCCACTCCTTCTCTCTCCTTCCTCCCCAGGGCACCCCTGGGTTTAGGTAGAGAAGAAAATGGAGAAAACCTCTCCCTTACCTCCCACCACCATGACTTAGTGCCTCCTTATGCTGTTGCGTCTCTCTCAAACAATGTTGTATATGCAAGTTTGCATCCCTGCCTCAGAAAAAAAGAAAACAGGCCAAACCAAAACCAAACAAAAAAAATTTCCAAAACAGGAAAACACTAAATGGAGCTAAGGTGAGACAGGCCAGAAGAATAAACAAAAGGAAATTGTTTTCTGGGCAACAGGGAGCAGACCTAAACAGAAAGTTTACACACAGGTTTGAGAGGAGGCTGGAGAAGCAGTTCAAAAAGTAATCTGCTAAACATACAGAAACCCTATTTAGATCAAGAGAATTTTGTATATGGGGGAAACAAGAGATTTTTTTTCCCTTTTGTCCTCACTCATCTGCGTGTGGGCTCTGTCAGAGCCAGGGCAAGAGCTAGACAGAGCAGCAGGCTTTAGGAACAGGCCATTCCCTATGGAAACAGCGAACATTAACACTCCATGGGTGCAAAGAGGAGAAGGGATGGAGGAGACCACCAAGTAGAGGGAAGGTGAAGTCCACAGAGGTCGAAAGGCCCTCAGCACATTGCATGCAGGAGTGGGAAGCACAGGTGAGGTGAGGTGAAGGAGCAAACCCAGTGCTGGGCAGCAGGACACAGCATCTCTTCCCCTGCTTCAGACTTGCCCATCAAGGAGAAGAAGAAGAGAAGCCCCCCAAAGAGGCCCCACAAGGGCAAGGCCCCTCCGCAGAAGGTGACGCTGATAAAACGACGCATTTTGGACAAACAGCTCATCGTCGTCAACTTCCTCATCGACGACCTCCGCTTCTACCTGGAGATGGACAGGTGAGTTCTTCTTCCACCAGGAAACCTACAGAACCCCAAAATGGTTTGGGTTGGAAGGGACCTTAAAGGTCATCTCGTTGCAACTCCCTGCCATGGGCAGGGATGTGTCCCACCGGATCGGGTTGCTGGGAGCTCCATCCAACTTGGCACGAGCCTCTCTTGGCTCTGGCCTGAACTCATCTCTGATGGAGACCTCCAAAGGTCTCCATTTCAGCCTGCAGTCATCCCCTGGCTCAGGGCTCCTGTTCAAAATCCTTTTGGTTTGGTAGTCTGAAGCAATCCAACATTTTGCCCACACTGTTCTGGATGTCCCAGTTGCGGTGGCATTTCTCCCTCGACTTTGTCCATGCTCCCAACAAACCTGTAAGACCAATCCATGGCCAAAGGGTAACAGCCCTGCAGCCAACACTCCCACAACAGGCAAATCCCCAGCTTTCAGTCCTCCTCTTTTCCCAAAAAAGGGGAACGTCACCTGCCCCAGGTGAATCCTGTGACCATGAGGGTGGCAGAAGAGGGAGGTGGTTTTTCATACCTCCCATGTCCCTGCTCCACACCTTGAGGATTGCTTTTCCTGGCCAAGCAAATATCAAATTAGGCAAGAACCCGACTGTCTAGCCCAGCAGTTACCAGCACTTGTCTCAGAGCAGGACCCCGCGTGCCTTTGCAGGTTTTGCAGGCTGGCTGACCTCGTGGGAGCTGTGGCACACCACGGCAGGCGGTCAGAAAGGCGCAGTGCCTTCCTCAAAAAGAAACTCGACATCATCAGCAAACTTTTCCTGAACTCTGACATCCCCCCCCAGCTGCGGGTGAGACCCTGGGACCCACCCAGGAAGGCTGCAGTCTGCTCCCTGCTCATTGCTCAAGGCCATTGCAGCACAGCTGGGAACAGTGGTGGGGAAAGAGGAACAGGCAGGGGTCTGGATCTGCTGGGGGGGGCTTTGGGGCGTGCTCTGGAGCTTGGGGCTTCCACATGGGCTGGGATGAGTGGGAAGCAACCCTCAACCAGACCCTGATGAATTGAGAACAAGCATGTGGATAAGGATGGGAGAGACGAGGATGATTCTGCAGCATTTCCTGCTGGACAAGTGCCAGGGCTGAAGTGCCTGGATGGTGCTGCACACCACCAATCCAGTCCTTTCACTCTTCTGAGGCCAGGGTCACCCTCATCCCCTCCCCACTGCACCCACCCCATCTCCCCTCTGGAGGGCATAATGCTTCCCACAGAAATCTAGGTGGGATCCTGCCCTTGTGCCTGGGGCAAGCAGCCAGGATGGAATTTGGGTCTCTTCTTGGAGGTGGGGTTGAGAAGAGAAACCTGGCCCCAATCAAAGTGCTTTGGTCTCCACTGTGCCCAGGTCAACATCTCTGACAAAGAGAGGGATTCAATCCAGCGTTCATCTTCCAAGGAGCCACTGACCCGGGCCATCTACCAAAGTGCCAAGGTCACTCTCTTCCCCATCCTGATGTACTTCTGGAGAAGGTACCTATCCATCCCCTCTCTCCCAAGGTGGAGGAGGCTCTGGGGAGGCCTTTATCTCCAGCCACTTGTTCTTCTGCCACACTGAAAGTGCAGATGAGACACTCCCCAGGAGCTCAGCTGGAATTGTCTCCTTGGAGCTTTGCTTTCTCCGGTGTTTCTCACACAGATTCTGCATCTGGAAGGTGATGAGGAGCTTTGGGGTCTACCAGGAGGTCTGGAGCTCTGAGATCGGTGAGGAGGACAGGAGCTTTCAGTCCACCAAGGAAGACAGGAGCTGCAGAGCCCAGAAGGAGGAGAGGAGCTCTCAGGATCCCAGGAGGGACAGGAGCTCCCGGGTCCAAAAGGAGGAGAGGAGCTCTCAGGATCCCAAGAGGGACAGGAGCTCTGGGGCCCAGAAGGAGGAGAGGAGCTCTCAGGAGTCCAAGGAGGGCAGGAGCTCCAGGGGCCACAAAGAGGGCAAGGTTCCAGCCTCTTCACCTGCAAAACCCCCCTCCAAAGTGCCTAAGGTCCCTGCTCCCAAGAAGCTGGTGGCTGTTCCCTCTGCTACACGTTATGCTCCAGGTTTGTTCTTCCAGTGCAGAAACAACCAGACCTGACACTTTTAAGTTCCCCTGAAAAGATCCCCTTCCTTCACACAGCTTTGAGGGTATATGTGGTGCAGGCCTTCTGGGAAAATGGAATGGAATTTTTTTTTTCCTCTGTCAAAATCAGTCAAAACTGTCCAGAGGGATTTTAGAAATTTTCTTTGGTGAATAGGGAAGTGAGCACAGAGACTTCCCAAGCAAAGAGCTGTTGCATAATTCCTATTTATTTCAATAACTGAGTTAAAAATACTCAGGCACACCCCCTGAAACAGAAATAAAACTCCCAATCCTTCGGGTTGCAAGCCAAATGGGAGCAGGAAAAGGAGAACAACTGTGCAGCCAAACACCAGGCACAGTGACATTCCATGGAGGGTGCTTTGAATATCTGGAATGGAGAATAAGCTCCATCAGGATTTAAGGTGACATCTCCAGGGAAAGAGATATTTTTTCCTCATCATCCTCTTGTTTAGTTTCAATACACTGAATAACCCTAAACTGGAAAACACCAAGTGATGCTGAGCGTTGTCAGTCTGCCTGACAGCCTGCTCCTTGGCTGAATATTCATTTGGAAATTGTCTAATTGATTTTTGATTAAAGGGGAAACCAAAATAGGCACATACTAATCTTGCTTTGACGGATGAGTGGGCGTCAGCAAGCTGCTGTTCTGCTCCCTGTCATTTATCACTGTCAAGTTCTGGCTAAAAAGCAGCAGAGTTCGAGGATTTGGATGCCTCGAGGCAGGTGCTTGAACTCCTGCTCCACAGTAGGGATGAGGTGACAGAGCCCTGTGCTCCAGGAATGCCAAGCCATATCCATAGCTCAAACCCCCTCACGCCTTGGCTATTCCCATGGACAACATCCAGTCTTCAGCTTGGGTCTCCACCTGGTTCCAGAGCCTCACTGCTCTTCCAGGACCTTGTCAAACATCGTTGTTTTAATGCAAAAGTCACAAAAATAGCCCCAGATAAACCTCATGTATCACACGTGTATTCCAAGGTAGTGGTAAGCCAGAAGCCTTGTGTTACACTGGGGCTACTGGCTGTGTTATCCAGGACAGGGACAGTGTTTGCCAGGGTTTTCAGGGAGCAGAGAGAGTGTCATTTAAACCGATTCAGATTAGAGATAGGAAGTCATTTTTTACACTAGAGGGTGGTAAAACACCGGCACAGGTTGCCCAGAGACGCTGTGGTTTCCATCCCTGGAAATATTCAGGATCAGGTTGGAAATATTCGGGATCAAGTTGGATGGGGCTCTGAGCAACCTGGTCTAGTGGAAGGTGTTGGGGGCTGCACTAGATGGCCTTGAAAGGTCCCTTCCAACACGAATTATTCTGTGTTTAAATCAGTGCAAACTGCTGCACGGGTTGGGACAGACCCAAGAGCACAGCCCATGTTTAACTACAGCCACAGGGAGTGGCTGCCCTGGGAGCTGCTCTGGACTCGCAGAAAAGGCTGTGATCACTCCAACATGGACATTAATCCCACAGGGACTGTCCCTGGGACAACACCGCTCCTTGCTGTGTCTCACAGGGATGAGTAACAGGAGCCAGGCAGAAAAAAATATCCCTCAGCTTGCCTGGCATGTGGGGGGACAAGATATGTGGCCCAAAATAGCTGCTGTTCCTGACTGTGCTGATGTCCACACCAGCTCCAGAGGCACTTTCCTGCACCTTATGCTTTCACCAATGACCTTTCTCTAAGAGTTTTGCTTTTCTAACCTTTAGGTAAAAACTTGTTCTTGATCTTGGGCAGGGGGAAATAATTGTTTTTGTTGCCTTTTAAAAAGCACCGAAATTGCTGGGGGAAAAAAAACCCCTGTAGTTGCAGAGAAAACTTCCTCTCCCCCATGCTGTGCTCTTCCCTTATTTTGAGGGGTGTGAGCAGGTCTGGGTGGTGGCAGGGCAGGGACCCATCTGCTGTCACCAGGCGTCACTGTGGCTGTACTGCCCGACCCCAGGGCATGGCCATCAGCACGGAGCCACTCCCGGGACAAGGACACAGCCTGGCACACCTCCCCATCTCCCATTTCTGCCAGCAGCCTTGCCACAGAGACGGGGTGGGACATGTCACCCCCACCCTGCAGCCCCCAAACTGTTTTGCCTTCAAAGTCCTTGCTCAGCCATCCTTCTTTGGGCAAACCCCAAGAGATTTGAGGGGTGCATAGCTGCTGTCCTCCCCCATTTCCCATCAGAGCATTCCGTGTGAGGCCTGAAGAGGCTACCTGGAACAGAGGCTAGAGAAAGTTAAAGGAATAAAGTAGGGATTTATTAAAAGGCCTTCAAGGGATGCACCTTGGGCAGTACAAGAGCTTGGCCAAGGCTGGACCCAAGATGGTCATCATGAGGTTTCACACTTCTATAAGTTTTGGTCCGTATATATAACGGGGTTAATTGTCCAATGACAGCTTCAGGTTATGCAGTCCCATCCTCACAGTTTGCTCTCCTCAATTCGCTGTTATTTATACTTTTTGGGGCCTGAAGCTGCAACAGTGAGCTTGGTCCTCAAGCTGGGAAAGGACTGTTTTGTCTGACTGAGCTGTGAGGAGAACTTGCTAACACTTTGTATGATAAAGCTCAGAGTTGTATACTAATGTAGTACAGAATCTGAAAAATATGAAAGCTAAAACTGAAGGCAGCGGTTGTCTTTTCCCTCACCAGGTAGAAAGCCTGTCCTTATCTTCAAGCTGTCAGAAGGCCTCGAGCTCCTGCTACCACGGCCCCAGAAGAAAAGTGAGCCCTCAGAGGAGCAAAATGGTGAGCCTTTTTGGGGCTGAAAGGGACCCTCCTGCTGCTGAGGGCTGCAGGGCTGGGAGCTGGCCTTGGGGGCTCCCTGCAGCAGCCCATGGTGGAAAGGTTGTGCTGTTGTTTCCCTCAGATCCAGGTCCCAGTGAGGTGAAGAGACCTTCGCTCAGCAGCTCTGCCCCGCAGGATGGGTAAGTGCTCCCAGAGGTGTTCAGCCCCTCCAGACCCCACCTGCACAGGCTGTGCCCCCCTTAAATCACAAGGGTTTGTGCAGAATGCTGGTCAGCCTCACCGTCTCCAGTCACAGAAAACTCCCAGCTGCTGCATGTCTCCATGGGAGCATCCCTGGGCCTCTCCATGCCCAGAATTCCTGGCTGGGAGCATCCCTGATCCCTCTCCATGCTCAAGAACTCCTCCCTGGGACCTAAGATCCTTCTCCATGGCCAGAACTCCTCTCTGGGGCCATCATGATCCTTCTCCATGGCCAGAACTCTTTGGGAACACACAGTCCTGTGCTCACCCTTTCCATGCCCAGAATTCCTGGCAGGAGCATCCCTTTCCATGGCCAGATCTCCTCCCTGCGACCATCCATGATCCTTCCCCATGGCCAGAACTCCTCTCTGGGAGCACACAGCTCTATGCTCACCCCTGTTCACCCTTTCCATGTCCAGGATTCCTGGCAGGAGCATCCCTGATCTTTCTCCATGCCCAGAACTCCTCCCTGGGAGCACACAGTCCTGTGCTGGTCCCTGATCACCCTCACTCTGCCTTCAGCAGCAGCAGCCACTGATGCAGCATCTCTCCTTCCCCTGCAGGAACGAAGGGATGCTCAGCCCTCCTCCCAGCAGCTCTCCTACAGCAGCACCCACACAGGTGTGATCCAAGGAAGTTGAGCAGCCTGGACACAGGGAATGGTTTGCACTCAGCAATAAAAGACCTAAAAATAAAGCAGCTCACAGCATCCTGCAGCTTACCTGGTGACAGCACAGCAGCTCCCAGCTCTGCAGCCGTGGCAGGGACGGGCTGTGACACGTGTCGCCAGCTGAAACACCACGCAAATCTCCTTCCTCACATGGATCTGTAAATGGGGTGAAGTGTACCTCAGCTCCTCACCATTCCACCCAAATTAAATACTTCCTGTGGGTAGCAAGGCTGAGAGAGCCCATTTGGTTCTCTTACTCAGCTGGCTGCTGAGATGGTGCCTCTTTTGCCAAAGCCTTTCTGATCTTCCAAAAAAAATCAGTTCATGCCTGACTGGGGCTTCAGCATGCTTTTTTTTTTTTTTTTTTTTTGTGAAATTTCGAGGTTTTGTTGGTGTTTTTTTTAAGCCAGGGTGTGTTTACAAAGCACTAACCAAATCACAGCAAGGGCCTTCATTTTCTCCAGGTGAAACTGAGTCAAAGTGACTTTGCCGAGTCACCAGGAAGCTGCAGAAATCACAAATATTCTTTGGACCTTGTGAAAAAAGCACCACAACCTTTATCAGTTTGTCAGAGGCAAGCTCTCAGCTTTGTTATTTTGAGCTGTTTTTAACCACTTTTTAATCCCAGATCCTAGAAGAATGCATCCTGGGAATAACACCAGGTACATGTTAAGGCAGATGAGATATTTCATGTTTATCAGTTGTGATTATCAACACTTTACCCCTGGAGGATCAAAAATACGCAAACCCAAGAACATTTATTTAACTGCAAGGGCTTGGGAAGCTGATTCCATCCCTACAACATGAAATGTGACCCAACTCTCAGAATTGCACTTGTGCTGGAACTTGATTTTGCCCCCGAAAGCTTTCAACCCCAAAATCTTGCCGTGTTTTTGTGAGCTTTTCACCAACACTCCTGAGCCCAGCTGAGCCCGGGCCCTCTAAAGCCTCACAGATGTGCCTGAAGCTCAGCACAGCAAAACCACAGCTAGGAGCAGCCTTCACTCCACTGCTCCTGTGGGCTGCTTGGTGCGTTTGTTTTTCAGGGCAGCAGATGAGGCACGGTGAGCTGGGAGCATCCCTGTGCACACAAACACGTCCTCAGCGTGCAAGAGCCAGGACAGGGAGCACCTGATCCCATCACACTGGGCTGAGCCAGCTGTCCTGGGGAGCCCCAGCAGAGCAAAAAGGCAGAGGCACAGCAAATGCAGGCAGGAGAGCAGGGCAGTGAAGCCTGTGGGTCCAAATCACACCTTTGGCAAAGGCAGGCAGCACCTCCCAGGTGGGCAAATCGAAGTTTGATGTGTGAAAGTGGTCCTAATTTCTCACACAAATTCTGCCTACATGCCCTGTCTGTTCTATCTAGGAATGCTAGCAAGGCTACATTACATTTTCATTATGTCCATAACTTAGCTAACTGTGTAAAAACTGATGCCACTGAGCTTTAAACTAGACTTTAAGGCTTTTTCTTGCAAACTAATACAGTTTCTCATTTGCTTAAGGCCCTTAAAGGACTTTCTACTTATTTAAAACGAAACTTTCATTCTACTTCATGTCTGCGTGGATTTATGTATTTTAGTTTCTCTGAAGTGCTTAATTCAACCCTCACATTTCTCAGTGCTTCTGAGCCTGTGTGGATGAGACTCAGAGGGATTTGTATCCCAACATCTCCCTCCTCTCTTTAAGCCTAGGACAGGCTGGGACATCCCACAGCACTAATTTTGGTAGCTGGTTCTTCCCCCAGCTCCCCAGGACGCCTCCATCCTCGGGCTGTGCCCCAGACACTGCCACACCACCCAGCTGCAGCACTGCCCACCAGTTTTCCTCCTGTCTGGAGTCTCACTGGGCTCATCCTCCTGGGAGAGGCAGCCTGGTGTTCTCCCCAGCCTTGCTCCCAGTCCTGCATTCCTTCCTCCCATGGGCCGGTGCTCCAGAAGCAATCTGCTCTGCAGATGCTGGGCATGGATCAGGTTCCTTCTCTGACAACAGGAGCAGTCTCTGGAAATTCTTCACAGCAGCCAGATTTCCCCAGAGAGATAAGTCACAGCCTCCCTGGGTTTAATCCCTGCTCAGTTTTGGGCATGCCTTTGGAGGAACAGCCCTTCAGTGAAACAGCAGAGTGATGGAAGAAGTTGCGAAAGTCAAACAGAAATGCTGGAAATGTGGTGTTTTCCAGGAGGCTGGAGGAGCCCAGCCCACGGCCTTGCTTGTCTTCATGCAAGAGCAGAAATGCTGCTGTGGCACAGGGCACTCCATAGCTCTCTGCTCCCCACACTGCTGAGACCTGAGCACGCCTCTCTGGGTGTCCTTCTGCCTTCTGGGGATGAGAAAGGCACAGTGAGAGAGGAAAAAAAAAAAAAAAATGCAGGGAGGAAAGATAAAAAACCCACAAATATTGTCACAAGAGGAGTCAGCGTTCTCCTGGTTGGATTTTCTCATCAACAGTTGTGTAGTCAAACTTCCATAAGGGATTTAAAAGGTTCCCAGGATGATCAGCAGGAGCTTTGATCCAAGGCAGGACCACTGATGCAGGTGGTGCTTTGACAGTGCTACAGAACCTCTCTTCCTATGCAGAGAGGATGGGGGTACCCCATTCCTAAAGGAGAGCAGAGTCAGTTTTCTGGTCAAGTTTATTTCAAGTTTTTTTTTTCTCTGTGGGGTCATTGAAAAAATAACAATCCCAGTTTGAAGAAAAAAAAAAAAAAACCAAAAAAAACCTCACCAAAAAACCAAAACCAAAACCAAATAAACCACAAAACCCAGCTTTTTTCAACCTTTTCATCAGCTGAAAAACATGTCCATAAGCAATGTATAATCACAGTGCAAGTCAGAGCATCCAAAGCTCATGGTTGTTACACCAAACTCTTTGCAGTCTGTCCTAATTTAAGTCCTCCACACTTTGTCCCTTTATCCCATCTCCTTACCCACATCTTCAGCTCATTTGCAGGTGAATAAATAAGGAATAAAAGGAGTGGTGGTGAACTCAGACATGGAACAGGGGGCAGTGACATCCTACAAAGAAGGGTCCTGGAAGTCTGCTAGGTGACTGCATGTGGGGTTCTGGCGTAAACTGTTGTACACATAGATGGTAAGTTCTGGAAAAACCTTCAGGAAATACTCAGCATAGTCTCCTATTTTGTTGCTGATCCTGAAAGAGAACAAAAACACACAGGATTTTTAAAGCATGTCCGAGGGGTCAATATTCTAGGGTGTCCTTGCAGAGAAAAAGCAATTCCAGAGGTTTTCTGATAACACAGGGAGGTTTCCTAGAAACCCCAGAGCTGCCATCTTTTCTACTTCTCAGTTCTTTCTTTTCCTTTTTTTTTTGGCTTTTCCTCTAGCATCTCCATGTGCTTTTCACTTTGGACGGCCCTCTCAGGCACATGATGGGAATTTTTGGGCTTGTCCTGGGCAAAGACAGGACTTTCTGATCCTTGTGGGTCCTCTCCAGCCCAGGATATTCTCTGATTCTATGCACCCATGGCAGGGGCAAGGATGAGAACACATACCTTTCATCTTTGTGTTCATCCATGTTTCTCATGAGCCTCAGGAGGTCGGTGACATCATTCCTGTATTTGAATGGTTTTGCATTCCTGGGATTTTCCATGATGTGTAAAACATCTTTGTCAATCTGAAAGAAAGCACACAGATTATTCCCTGCCTTTCACACCCCACAAAAACCAATAGACCTTGAAGGTGTGCCAGCCAATTCAAGAATGATCAACCGCTTTTATCACCCCAGTTAGCAGAGCTCCCTTTAGCATCAATATGCCTTCAATCGAATCGTTTTTCCCAGTTGTCTGTATTTTGTTGAGGCTACTTTTTCCAGTTCCATTTTTAAACAGCCCCTGGAACCCTCGGAAAATTATCTGCCTGAATATCTAGCTCAGAGCTGATACCAACCCAGATTGAAGAGGATTACCATTTTGGTCCACCGTGGATAAGGAAAAGTTTTGTTAGTGACATTAGGATCCTGAAAGATACTTTTTCGGTTTGGGTAGTCTTTGATTGTATTCCATATGGTCTTCAGGAAGTTGAACCTGCTGTGGGATGAGAAGCCTCATTAGCTTCAATGGGACTGTTTCCAGCACTACAGGCAATTCCCACACCAAAATTCCACCTCCTTTGTACTCCCAGGACTTACCTCTGATTGCTCCAGAAATAGGGGTGTTTGCTCAGCCCTTCCAAGCCTCGTCCATCACGAGAGGACAGGCTTTGTACAAGGTCCAGAGCCTCTGTGTAATCTGGGGAATTGGGAGCCAAATCCTTGATCCCAACTTGCTGGAGGGGTTTTCTACCCCCTGTTAAAACGTAGAGCATGAGCCTGCCCAGGGCCTGCAAAGAGACATCAGAGGCACCCAGCTTCTAACCCAATGTGTTGGAACTCTGGAGGCTGAAAATTTCAGGCTTTCTGTTCTAAAAGACATTGGCCTTCAAGCAAGTAGCACATTTGACTTGAGATCGTGGAACACATTTCCAAAATTGAGCGATGGCACTGGGGTTGTGGATGTGTAGTTGGAATGGTATTGTTTAGTGATTTCACAGGGAGAAAAACTTAGATTTAAGGTTTTAGTGTATAGTAATGTATGGGGCAAGATGGAGGACTTTGGGCATTGTCAAAATTCTCCTTCTTCACCTTCTTTTTCCTTCTTCTTCATGGGTTTGGGTGGTTTTCTGGTAATTGGGTGAAAAAGGTCCCCATTACCAGTCTTGGGTGGTCATTATTGGGTCAGAAATATAAATAATAGAGGTGTCACCTCGTTATTGAGTGACCAGCACTTAAATAACCTTGGAAAGAGTTAGAGGTACTCCATTTTACCTCTGTTCTCTAACTGCTAGTTAGAGCTCATGGCTTGTGAGACTGTAATATAGATAAGAAATAAAAATATCCAAGTCCAAACACAAAACAATGATTCCCGTGTATTAATCCCAACCTTGGCAGAGAAGAAGCCAGAACCATCACACTAATGGACTCATCTCCCCAGGCCCTTCAGGTGCCCAGAAGTGTAGAATACACACCCAACACAAACCTCGAGGCTGTGTGCACAAAGACGGAGGAGATGGGCATCCAAACCAACATCTGTCACTGCACAGGCTTCCCCACAAATCAAAGCATTTTCTAGATGCAAAAAGCCTTTCCCTAGGACCCACAGCTACAGAGCACCCAAAATTTTAAACCACAGCTTGGTTCACAGAGAACTTGCCTCTAAATCTGAGTTTACGAGTTCCTCTCGGCCTTCGATCGACCTTCTTTTATTACCAAAGTCCGCCAAGTAGATTTTGCCACCTAAATCTGAGGAAAGAAGAGGAATTGTTAACAAATAAAGGTGGCAAAGCTTCATTGCTGACTTCTGGATGACCCCTTCTTTAAAGAATAGTTCTCTGAAGGCATCTGTGATGGGTTGATCTGCCTGCAGAGCCCCAGTGGGATATGTAAGGTTGTTCTCTCTGTGAACGTATCTGTACTTCTTCAAAGAGGAGCTCTAAAGCCACCCGTTCAGCACAAAGACATCTCTACTTTTACAGACAGCTGTGAGGCACCTTCCCCTCTAAACTACAGGGAAAACAAAATGAAAACATAAAGAAAGCAAAACGTAACCTATGACAAAGTTCCCGGGCTGTAGATCCTGGTGAGCAAATCTGAGGGAGTGCAGCTCTCTCAGTGCCTGGAAGATCATCTTCAGAGCAGCTTTGTAATCCTTTCGGCCTTCAGGGTCCTGCAAGTGTTCCTGGAGGTTTTTCTCCCAGAGTGGGAAGCACAAGTACATGCAGCCTTTTTCCTTCTCAGACTGGAAGAGCTTCAGTAGATGCTCACAGTGAGAACATTCCTCCAAGAACTCTTTCTCTTTGTTACCCTCTGCACTGCGGATTATTCTCACTGCCACCTCTGTCCCTCCGTGGAGCCCGAGGTAGATGCCATCCTGAATTTTCTGCTGGATGTATGGGAATATCTTCAGTTTGCCAATCATGGGCCGATACATTCGATCGAGTTTTTTCAGCTGGGCCTCCCAGCGTTTGCTGTTTGGCTCCCAATCTCTGGGGGTTTCTGGGGCAGAGCTGGCCTTGTGCTTACGAAGGAGGTTTTCCATGCTAAGAGAACGATTTCTCCTCGCAACTGCCAGCAAGTTCCCACGATCAGTCCTTGCTCCCTTTTCACACAACAGCTTTGCTATTTCGCAGTCATCTTTCTCCACGGCCACCATCAGGGCTGTGTTGCCCTCCTCATCCACGTCATCAATGTCTATCTCATCCTTCTCCAGCAAAGCCATCACGAGCTCCGGGCTCTCCATTTCAACAGCCAGGATGAGGGCAGTTTTCCCACATTCATCCTTGCTCTTCACATCCACGCCACGCTCCAGCAGGAAATGGACTATGGACACAGCTGACTGGTACCTTTTTTTGTCTGAGCCTTTCTTTAGGGCGTGGATCAAGGCGTTCCTGTCTCTGTTGTCACGGATGTTGACCTCAGCCCCCATCTCCAGGACCAGGATTTTCACGGCCGAGAAGTGGCGCTCCCTGCAAGCGTCCATCAGCGCCGTGGCACCTCCTTTGTGCAGCTTGGCTTTCTCCTCGCTGGTCTCCCTCCTCAGATTCACCTCTGCCCCTCTGCTGTACAGGAATCTCAAGGCTTCCTCCTTCCCGTACCAGGCGGCCTCCATGAATGCCGTGAAGCCGTTGATGTCCCGGTCCTTGATGTCTGCCCCTCGCTCCAGGAGGAGCTGCAGGATCCCCACGTCCCCTCTTATCCCTGCCTCAGTAAATGCAGTGCCACCGTTGTCCTTCCTGGCATGCACAGAAGCTCCCCTGTCCAGCAGAAGCCGGACCAGGTCCTCCTCCCTGGTTTGCACTGCAGTCTGCAGGGGTGTCCAGCCACTGTCTACCTTGGAATTCACGTCTGCCCCTCGCTCCAGCAGCTCCAGCACGGCTTCTTTATCCCCGTCCTTCACAGCAGCATTTAACTCGGAGTTAAGGGCTTCTGCTGCCTTCATGCTGGGAGGGGTGGAGGCCTGGTGGTGGGCTGGGAGCTCCATGGTGGTCTGAGGGAGGGCTCTGGGGTCTGCAGCAGAACACAGGGATCCACAGGAGGATAGCAGAGGTGCAGTGCTCAGTGCCTTTGGAGCAGGGGATGCCCTGGGCGTGGCTGATGAAACCCATCGGGTGCAGTTTTATGGGCTCTGTGGTCTTCTTCACCTGATTAATGAACAGGAAATGGTGCTTTATTAGCCTGTGAAACCTCACCACCTGCACTCCGTGTCCTATCCTGAGGACAGCAGTGCCAGTGCCAGCCAGGAGAGTCAAGGCCTGGAGAGAGGCACAGCTTTAGCACTCACAGGCTCCCTGTTTCCTTGCCTGGCCCCAGCCCCTCTCACGGCCCAGGGAGGTGTCCCTGCTGCTTTTGCTGTGAATGTCATCTCAGACTCATCACAGGTTACCTGGCAAGGGCATCACCCAGCCACGGTGTCAGGTGGAGATGGGCATTCCCCTTCAGCTTTGGATGGCAGCCACACACAGCCCTGCCTGCCCCTGATCCAGCACCTGGAGCCAGCCTTAATCCCTCCTGCTTCTACAGGCCATGAGGAGACCCTACCTGACAGGAAGCCTCTCCTAAGCTTTTCACCACATTCGGAGATTGATCAGGTAGGATTTAATTTACCTTTATCTATCTGGTGTCTAGAAAAAGTAGGGCTGCAATACCCATTTCCTGATCAGGACTTCCAGGAGTTACTGCCTGACAAGCTGAACTGGAAATAAATTACCCAAGCAAATCACGAAAGGGATAGAGAAGTCCTAAGGTATAAAAGCAAAGTATAAATTTACATGAATTTTCCCTCAGGAAAGCCAAAGATTGGTTTTTTGGATGGTTTATTTCCCTGCCCCAGCCGGAAATAAACACAGTAGTTCATTGATTTAGATGCATTTCATTTCCTTGTATTAATTTCTGTACCTTTTGCCGCGCAGGAAAAAGAAATAAATAGTGTCACTTTCCTGGCAGAGAGAAGCAGCACAGCATCCCCTGGGCACGGTGGGGCTCAAGTTCCTCACCCCTGCCAGGATGGCAGAGCCCCGGAGAGGGGGAAGAGAGGGGCTGAGCTCCTTCCTCCTCCTCCTCCAGCCGAGTGGTGAGCTTTGTACTCACGGAAATGTTTAAATATGTCCAGCCCCGCCCCACTGACTTTTGATCACATCCGCCTGTCCCGATGTGTCACCCCGTCCTGCCTGCTGCCACCCACAGCGACACAGCCAGCAAGGGCTCCCCAAAAATGTGCTGGCCCCTGCCAGAAGGAGGGCTTTATCCACTTGCAGGAGGATGCTTTTAAGAGAGAGCATGGAAGCTGTCAGGGCTTTTTCAGGGTGTCTTAGCAGGTGCAGGGGACCTCCCTTTTATTCTTTTGTTCTGTATAGTTTGTTATTTTCTCCTTAATTAAAACCTTTTTGCTCTTTCCAAACCCCTCCAATCAACTGTCTCGGTAATTATTCTTATTTCTGAGAGGCTGCTGGCAACCCTCAGAGTGTGGGGCAACACCTTTGTAGGGCTAAAAACATTCTGGCACCATGCAGAAACTCATCAGATGCTAGGGTTCTGGGGGAGGTGTTTGGCAGCCTTTTCTTCAGCAGGCAGCAGAGCAGTCATGAGCAAAGGGCTCTCCCCATAGCCCCAGCCCCTGTTTAGAAACATCTGCTCAGCAGTGGTTCAGGAGCTGAAGGCATGCAGGCATTGAATGCATCGAGGGGGTGGATTGGGAGACATTTGGGGCTTCATTTTAAGCTTTTCCTCACCTTTTTGGTAAATCCATCCCCGTGAGAGAGCTCAATGCTGCTAAATTACAGCCAGGGAATCGCTGAGCTGTGGGTTCCTCACTGCTTGGGCAGGCAGCACCCTGCTCCTTGTAGGCAGCTCTGTGTAAACAGCCAGCCTGCTCCTCCAGGCCCTCCTTATCTGCCTGGAAAGCAGGAAACACTCAGCCCAGGCTGTGTCATTCCCCCCCAGTTTCCTTCACTGCCCTGTGAGGTGAGATGAGCTCAGCAGAGCCGGAGCTGCTCCCCCAGTCAGCTCCCCTGGGCTGTGTCGGCAGCAGGATTCAGCTCAGGTTGGAAACGGGGCTGGAATTGTGTCAGTCCAACCATTCCTGACTTTCTGTGGTGCCTTGGCACAGGGCACAAACTGAGAATCTGCCTGTGGACACAGAGACGTGGCCTGATCCAGGCACAAGGGCACGGAAAAGCCTTAAAGAGGGCTGGGTGGGGGCAGCCCTGCCCGTGTTTTCCACAGATATCCCAATCCTGATGGATGTGCCTGCACTGCTGGCTCGTGTCTCCAGGGCAGCTTTCACTCAGCTCTGCCTCTGCAGGAGTCACATCCCTGTACATCATTGTGGTGTTGGGCATCCTGCTTCCCACAGCATCCACAGGGTCTGGGAACATCCCACGGTCTCTGCATGGGATTTTGTAGGGTTGTGCTGCCACAGGAGACCTTGACACCGCCTCACAGGGACAGAGACTGAAAACTCAGGGAGCAACCTCCAATCTGTCTCCAGGCTGTCAGGATCTCATTTTAATTCACAGGAAGGATCTCTCACAGAGTTTGAGCAGGGCTGTGGCTGCAGCCTCTGGTGTTCAACTATCCATTTGCAGGCTGCAAAACAGACAAACAACCAGAGCAAGGGCGCATCTCAGCTTCAAAGGCAGTAAAGGCATCCAAAAAAAGCCAAAAGACATTTAAAAAAAAAAAAAAGCCAATATAACAGCATCACCTCGCCCACCCAGCCAAGTACAAAAGCCTTCTTCAGCTTACTGGTTTAATTAAAGTCATTTCTTATCTTATGGTGGGGAGATGAAAATCCCTAGGATGGTAGGAACCCAAACCCTGTGGTGGTGGGAATGAGCTGTTTGCAGCCAGCAGGGCTGTGGCAGGAGTGTCCTGTGCCTGCATCCCAGCCAAGAAGGGTTTGCTGGCAGTGCTTTCCTGATCCAAATCGTTTCTCACAGAGCCGTAAGTTTAAACTCTGAGTCTCTGCAACAGGCAATTTCCAGGGAATGAAAGGATCTCAAAGGTTTTCTACAGCAGGGGAGTAACAGAGCTCCTCTCCACCACCATTCCATAGCCTCTGGGTTATGGAGTTCCTGCTGTATTTGTAGATCTGCAGAGTCATTATTTGCTCCCACGCACCCAGGGACTCAGGAGATGAGCTGCTGAGACACAGACAGCAGGGGAATCAAGGGCACACTAAACAAATCTCCCTTTTCCTTCATTCTGATGGACTTACACCCATTTTTGCATCCTTTCCCCTGAGATGACATCTCCCGAGAGTCCTTGTCCTCCCAGCAGCCACAAATAAACACGAGGCAAAATGTGGCAACAAAACTGCCTGACAAGGGCAAAATAATTTTTTTAAGGAGCTATGAATAGTAGTAGGATGAGGGTTTTTTGCTTCATGTTCCCTTCACGTGCTTTTTTAGTATATTTCCAAGTGGGAATATCCCAGGGTTTATGTGCTTGGCCATGCTGATGTGACTTTCAGTGCTGGAACACAACCCTGGAAAATAGTCCACAGAAGGATGGCAGGTGATGCTACCCATGGAGGAGCATCAACCACTTCACACAGAACCATTTAGGTTTGAAAAGACCTCCGAGATCATTGAGTCCAATCTCCAAAATTATTGAGCCCAGCCATCATCCATCACCACCAGTCCACCAATGAACCACATCCCCCATTATCCATGCCTTTCAGAGAGTTTTTTTTACATTTTTTAAACTTCATCTTCTAGTTTTTTAGACTGCTGCTCAATCCTTATCACCACCAAAAAAAGAAGTTTTTACCAGCAGGGAAGGAGAGGTGAGGACAACAGCTAGACAGGCAGGGACCTCACCAAACAGGGCAGCATATCCCAGTCCCTGAGCAAGGAGAGCAGGGCAGATCCATTTAAAACAGCCCAGAGCAGCCAGAACAGGTCAGGCAAGGAACCAGGCTGAGCAGCTGAGCTTAGAAATGCCTTTCCCAAGGAGAGCAGGTGGATCTCCAGCAGGATTTCTCCCCATTTCCATTCCTCATCCCCATCCTTACCTCCAGGCTGTGGCTGCACCATGTCCCAGCTCTCCTGCAGCACAGGCAGCCCAGCGCCGGGGAGGCAGGAGGGCTGCACACCCCAGCAGCAGCAGAAAGCATGAAAACTCTCTCTCATTCTTTTCTCAGCTCCCGAGGCAGCCCAGGGGCACAAATCCTTGTGCAACCTTGGCATTGAGCTGCTGTGTCAGGGGAGGGGCAACGCTCAGGCTCAGTGGGAACACTCACATCAGCTGTGAGTTCTGGCACTTCAGTTCAGCCAAAGGCCTTGAAGTGGAAGCTGCAGAGCGATGCCATCCAGCTGCTCCCTCCCTGCTGGCTGCCCTGGGGCTAGCAGAGCACGGGGTGAGGCGTTTGGCATGTTTGGAATGGCTCAGTGCATCCTCTACACTGCTCAGCTCCCTCCAAAAAGCACATGCAGATGGCATTGTACAGCGTTCCTTCGTGGCCTTTCTTTCAAAAGAGAAATAAATCAGGGATGTACACATACACAGCCTGTTGTCACGTGTGTGTATCCGTGGAAAATGAAAGCTCAGGATTGCTACACTTAAATGTCTGCACATCCACCAGCCTGAATCCTTGTCTTAGTGCACTCCTGCATCCTTGTCCAAAGACCACCCCAAAACTGCTTGGTCCCACTGGAGCAGGGACCTTCTGGCTGAGCTGCTGCTGGGAATGCTCCAGCTCCCAGGGCACGGGGGAAATGGCTTTCTTTCCACCAAATAAATCCAACCTCCCCATCCTGGCTCATGGAAACCTGGCCCTGGAGCAAGTTTGTGTTCACAGCCTGGAGGGCAGGGCAGTGCCAGCCCCCAAAGAGCTCAAATCCCCTCAGCTGCTTCCAAATTTGCAAACCCTGGGAAACTTCAGCCGAGGTTTATTGGGAATGACCACAGCAAGCCGAGGGAAGCTTTGGCTCCTCTTTCTCAAACGTGGTTTTGTGGTTTGGGGTTTGGTATTTTTTTTCTCCCCTTCCCCCTCCCAGCCCGAGGCTTTAAGGTTTTGTTGTCTCACCGCTGGGTTTTGGCAGCAGCCACAGCTGGATGCAAGGCTTGCTTTTAGCGACTGGGTTTTCTCTTTGAGAAGCATCCCCGAGGAACCTGGGCTGCAAATGGGATTGTCCAGGATCAGCTCTGGGGTCTGAGAGCTGCCACCAAGGCTGAGGCTCAGCTTGGGCCGTGCATGATGCAGCAAGAATGGACTCAGCCTCACGTTTCCTCCTAAAGAAACCTCAAAAAGGTTTTACTTTTATCACTTCTTTATTTTGTTGTTGTTGGCGTTGGCTTGTTTAATTTTTTTTTAAATTAACTTCAAGGTGTACAAGACAAAGTATTCATATTTTTCATTCAGAAGCTGCAGCTAAAAAAAAAAAAAGGCAACAACAACATTATTTTTGATTCTAGATGCTTCTAGTCTCTTTGCTGGCAAGTGATTTAAATATTTCCTGGCTACTTTTCAGCTCATTTCTTCCCTCTGACACGGACAAAGATCAGATAGAGATGCAAACTGCTATGATCCCAAATCTCCTGGCCTGTAAGACAAGGCCATGCTTAATTTCAAAGGAAATGAAAGGTGAGGGCAAGCTCAACCTGCTTTTTCCTCTGGACAGGTGGGGGTGGAGCAGAGTCGATGTATTTTACGGTGCCTGGCGATCCCTGCACCCTGCATGGCTGTGTCAGAGGGTATTGGGGAAGATGAATCAGGGAAACCTAATCAATATCATTGCTTAGCAAAAGATTCTGAAAATATGAAACCTATAATTGAAATAGAAATGAAAGCTTACTTTGAGTTGTAGGATACCAAGTCTTAGTTACTATATAACCTGAAAACAATAGTCTAGCTAGCTGTAGGAGAATCCCTTTTGATTGAACAATACCTTTCTGCTGGCTGAGGGATCCAAAAGTCAATGTAGCAAAACAGAAATCTAAAAACTAGTTTTTAAAGTTTAAAATATAACACAGTATGGTAATTTAGTAGTTCTTATAGGCTGTATGTAGATTCTATAGGATTTTTTGTCTTGTATTAGTTGGTCACTGTAAATTAGAATATTCATCACAAAAGGAGATATAATGTATTGTAACAAAGACCTCGCTCTCTTACCTCTTCCTCCTCTCCTTCCTGCTACTCTTAGCTCTTAGCTCTTAACTCTTACTCTTACCTCTCCTCTTAACTCTTACCCTTCCTCTTCCCCCTATTCTCGCTCTCTCCTGCTCTCTTCCCCCTGCCACCTTGCTCTCTCACTCCCTTCTCTCTCAGCTCTCATCCTGCTGTTCTTTCTCACTCTCTCTTTGGGACTTCCCTTCAGCCAAGGCTGGTGGCTGAAGGCAAGGCCCTTCTACCCACAATCCTTGCAATAAAACCACATGTTCTAGAATATCTCAGGTCAGCAGAATTCCTTGTCCCAGCCATCTGTGGATTCGCCTACAAGAGGGGACAGGAGGCTCTGCTGCAGGTGCAGGTGCTTGTAAAATGCCTTTGAATGGCAGGGGGTGGCTTGTGCTCATAGTAACACCTTGGAAGATGCATATTCCCGAGCTATTCCCCCGTGATCCCAGTGATTCCAGCTCCTCCTCGGCAGTCCCCTCACGCTCTCCTCCACTGACGCAGGCCAGTTAATTTTGGCTTCCAGAACACGCAATAAATAGAAAGAAGGCAACTGAAATAAAACCATCTATTTCGGTTGGGTTTTTTATTCCAAGCACTTGTTGGAGCTGCACTGGGGTGCTCCTCTCCATGTGTTGCCACCAGGCAGGCCTGGGTGCTTCGATGGAAAGCTTTTGCCATGCAAAATCCCCCGTCCCTCACAGGGAATTCCAGGGAACTCACTCTGCACACGAATAGGATGGTTTTTAATAACCCCTCTGATACCAGTGTTTCCCCCTTGTCAGTGAATTCAATCAGGTGTGTTACTGACAAAAATCAAGTATTATTTCTGTCAGTGACCCAAAAAGCAGATTTTTTTCCTGCAAAAAAAATTTGCATCCTCTCTATTCAATTCAGAATTTTAAGACAATTTTAAGGCAAAATTTAAGACACTTGTGTTTTACTGATACTGAGCAGATATTGGGAACTGCAGTCCTGTAAATGGCTCAGAAATGATGAGCAATACAAGCAGTACTGAATACCTTGGCAGTTCATGCATTCAAAGCTTCACTTCTGCTTTCATTCTTTCCATGAACCGTTTGGTCTTTATTGATAAACCAAATACCACAAAGCTTCATTCTTCAAAAGTCTTCCCCTTTCCTTTTCTTGACATTGTCAGTTTTAAAGCAACCAGAAATGCCCCCTGAGTCACCCAACACAAGCAGCTAAGAATGAGAATGTAGGATTTAATTGAAAGCCCACAAGCAAAAAAAAAAAAAAAAAAAAAAAAAAAAAAAAAAAAAAAAAAAGAAAGAAAGAAGAAGGAAAAAAAAGAAATACAGACCCAGCCCATGCTGTCAGGGTATTTTTCTCTTTATGTTTTATTTAGTAATGACAACGTCATGTTGGCAATGAGAACAGACCATTGTGCATCGCTCGCCTCAGTAACACAGCAAGGGTTGTTCCAGTTGTAAAAATAAATAATAAATAAGAAAGCAGCTGATATCTCCCTGTAAACACAGCCAGAGGCTCAAAGGTGGGACCAGTTTGGGGATGGTAGAAGAGGACTTGGAGCAACATCCCTGAACTGGTCCTTGGTCCCTTGTTCTGCTCAAGCAGCTGTGAAAAGCCCAAAGGATCCTGTGCTCTGGCTGTTGCTGAGACAGGGGGGCAAAAGAGAGTTCCCTTGGCAAGGAGTGAGTACCAGTGGGATAAGGATCTCCAGGTTTGGTCTTTAGGGATAAACAGAGCCCTGGAAAGCAGCCCTCAGCAGGGAGCAATGCTGGTGGCACATTCCAGCACAGGCTCCACATCACCCACCCAGACAGCTGCTGCCACCATTGCTGCCAAGTGGGATCCACACCTCTCCAGGACCCCAAATTTCCTACTGAGAGGGACTTTCTGAAGAGCTGGCCCCAGGTCTGGGCTGATGATGTGCCCTGCCACCCCTCTGAGTCACAGAATTCATGGCACTGACTTCCCTCACTCCGTGGGTTTCTGCTAAAGTGCTGTGGCTGCAGACTGGTTTCACCATCCAAGGGAACACCAAGCCCGATTGTAAACCCAGGCAAAACCCCAGGATTTCTCTCCCATGTGTGAAAATCAAGTTTTCCCATAAGGTTTCTCACCAAAGTGCCTGTTTGACTCTCTGTTCCCTGCCTAGGACAAGCTGCTGTGTGCTGAGATGCCTTCCCCATCTTTAAGGGGAGAGAGGCAGCAACTTGGTCTGCAAAGCATCCTTGCACTGCCTCTGTGGTCCTCTAGCAGCTCTCCCTGCTGCTATTGGTGTACCTCGCTCCACAACTTGTGCTACAAATCTGTCTGGTGCTCTCAAATCGTTACACAGAAAAGGTGGGAGGCATGCTAAGTGCTACAACAGCTAAAATAATTTAATTTACAAGCTCCTCGGAGCGAGGGACGTGCGTGTGTGCTTTCAGCAGTGCTCCTCTAATAAATACAGATATAATAATAATATCAACAGCGATAAAATAAATAACAGTAATAGGAATAAACCGTTGTGCACGTGACCTAAGATTAGGTGCAATCTGAAGGTCGTGGTGGAGCTCAAGCGAGGGATAAAAACGTCACTGCACTGGAAGGAGGTGGAAAGCTTCGATGCAGCGCATGCACAGGACACAGCTGGAGGATCTTGGGACCAGGAGAAGGCAGGCGCAGGATCCCTCCAGCTGAAAATGCCAGGTGGTTTCGGGGCTTTTATCCCGGCCATTCCCGGTGGGCAGGAGTGGCAGCCCCCTGTGCTGGCCGGTTCAGCAGGTCAGAGGGCAGGTGGGAGCTCTTTGGCTGCGGATGCCCGTGGGAATCCCGTCTCCTCTCCCTGAGCTCGCAGCTCAAACCCGATTCCTTTCCGCGTCCGCAGCAGCGCAGGGGAGGCTCCGGGCTCCCAGCCGGAGAGGGAGGAACGCCGGGTCCTGCTCCAGGTGCTGGGGGATCCTGCTAAAATTCCAGAACTTCATCCGAAGCCCGGCCACGCGGGCCTCAGCCCTGGCCAAGCGTGTCCCACCCCGTGCCTGTCCCCCGGCCGGTCCCCGCGCTGGGCTCAGGTGTGCGAGCGCTTGCTGGAGCCGCGGCTGGCAGCCTGCCGGGTCATGTCCTGGTAGGAGGCAGATTTCAGGAAGCGGGGGTAGGAGTCCTTCTCCATCAGCGTGCGGGTCTTGGCCTGCGCCTCGTTGAAGCAGGCGGAGGTGGCCCCTGAGAGGTTCTTGCGGGTGATCTCCCGGGTTTCGTGGTCGATGTTC
This sequence comes from Sylvia atricapilla, assembly GCF_009819655.1. Taxonomy (NCBI): domain Eukaryota; kingdom Metazoa; phylum Chordata; class Aves; order Passeriformes; family Sylviidae; genus Sylvia; species Sylvia atricapilla. The sequence goes on from NC_089148.1 coordinate 9,757,568, forward strand.
ACCTGCGAGGCAGCAGTGCCCACAAATGTTAACCCTTCTCCCATATGAGGACAAAACCTGTTTGTAATCCATCTTCAGGTGAGGCTGAAGACGCTCACAAACCTTTCTATCCCTTCATGGTTAGACTCAATTTCTGTTCCAACATTAACGAGCCAATTGTGATGGACCGCGCGGTGTTAGAAATTAAAGCTCTCATGAGCAAGAGCACATCTTCCCCCTGATCCAAAAGCACTTTAATAAAGCCCACCAGGATAATTTATTCCATTCCCACCCTATTTGATGCCACAGAAAATGCTCTCACCTCCCTAGGCGCCTCACTTTGGACAAACTCCTCAAAGATCCTGTTGGCTTTGGAGGCCAGCTTGGTTTTCGACCGGGTCTTTTTGAAGTCCTCGCATGCCAGCCAGAAGTCGAGGTTCTCCTCGCTGAATTCAGTCTTCAGGAAGGTGTGGAAGGCATTTACTCCGCCTGGGGAAGGGGCAGAAGAACAGTGAATGGAACAGAAGGGAGGAAGAGGACCAGCAGCAGACACTGCCTGTCGAGCAGCAACATCACCCTGGGAGCTCAGACTGTGACATCTGCAGATTTCCTTTCCCTCCGGGCAAATTCCACCCTCTGAGACACTGCTAATTGGCCTCTAGACTCCAATAAAATCCTTTCCCACAGACAAGTAATCCTCTGGTTTTATTTATCTGACCTTTCCGTAATGAGGCCTCAGAGTATTTTCTTTACAGCTTTGGAAAAGAGCTAATTCTACCTAAGGAGGAGCACGCTGGCTGACGCATCGGAACGCTGCAGGAGCCCAGCAGCACTGCCTTGGGTTTGATTTCTCAGCCGAGATCCGGGGGGAACGAGATGCTGAGGGCGGGAGAGTAATTGCAGCAAGCATTTCAAAGCTGTGCTGGGAGGGTGGATTGAGTTACAAAGCTGGAGATGCTCATTAGCCATCACAGCACGTGAGGAAGACTGGGGGGAAAAAAATACACTTGGCCTCAGCCTAGCGCTGTGGAAGGACTTTGTCTGGCTGGGGAAGAGCTTTTAAGGCAGACACCTACTTTTGGGTTAAAATTTGGCACTTGTGCCATTGTGCAGAGCCCAGTGTAAGGAGGGGATGATGTGTGGGTCTAAAAAAGAGGTCCCATCTCTGGTTCTGGAGGAGCTGCCTCCATAGGGAGAGGGACAGAGCATCTCGCACACACAGAGCTGATCTCAGAGGGGGAAAAGACCACGGTTATTCAGTGAAACAACTGAATTCCTTCTCCCTGTGGATAAGCCATCCCCGGAGGCACAGGTCAGACAGACAGAGGGCAGCAATGCAGTTGTTTGGACAAGCCTGAGGGGAGGTGGCTGCATCTCTGTTTCCACCAGACACCGAGAGCAGACGCTGCCTTCTCCCAAGCGTGGAGAAAGGGCTGGGTTGGGAATACCATGACGTTCCCCCCTGGCAGGCTGCTCCTCATGGGATGCCCATGACAATGTTCCTGACCCAGGGCAGCAGCGAGACAACACTTCTGCCCCCCAAAAACACCCACCCAGGAGGGAAGGGTACAGCTTCACAGGGCAGGCAATGAGCCCTGTGCCTGAGATCTGGGCAGGAAAGGGACCCCTTTCTAAATCCTAGAACACCTCATTTGAGGAGGAGGCGAGACCTCATCGTACGCTGACTTCAGTCGTATAGCTCACCACGAGGACATTTGTCCTACATGCTCTCACAGGAAGAAGAAAACAAGATGCTACTCACTTTTGCTCTTGAGGAGCTGGTCAAAGGACTCCCTCCATTCCAGCACGTCTCGGGAGGAGTCTCTGGAAAAGACAAAAGGATGTAAGGCTCGCTGTCCAGCTGTGAGGGGTGGGAGCCCTTCACTTGTGCAGCTCCGAGACACAGCAGCATTTGGCAGGAAACCAAAGGAGAGGCCAATATCCATTACCTGTGGGCTCTCTTTCCTCTCTCCTCCCTTTCTTTTACCTTCCCTGATGGCTCACCCGGCCTCAGCTCCATGCTGCTGGCCAGGAGGTTCTCTAGGGGATGCTCAGAAAAACCCTTTCCTGCCGATGCAAGTCCAGCAGGTTCTCTAGGGAATGCTCCTTTTCTGCTAGTGCTGTTCCAGCAGAGCCTCCTCTGCAGGAAGACCCCCTGCCCTCAGCAGCAGTATTTAGTGTTCTGTGTTTAATGCTGCCTGCATTCCCCGGTAATAACCCAGACACTGGTGTGAGGCACCAGAAAGTGCAGGAGCCCCGCGGGTTCCTTGCCTCTTGCCAGGGCCCTGCTCTCTGTGCCTAATGCCAGAGCATCCGTTCCCCCGTCGGATTTTATAACCGCTGGAGCTGGGAAGTGATCCGCCTTCCCGGCCCGCCTGGGTGGGACTATGTGGAGGGGGAGCTGCGCAGATGGGCAGGAGCATCCCTCGGAAAAGGCTGCTCCACGGGGATCTGGCCCGGCCTGAACCCGGGGCAGAGCAGTGCTGGGCTTACCTGCGCCTAGAGCCCAGCTGCAGCTTGCTGGAGCTCCCAGTCTTGTGTCCCAGCTCAGGTTTATGAAGCAGGATGCCCAAGCGGGTCTTCAGAACCTTGGCTCTGGAAGGGAGAGAGGGAGGAAGGGGAGAGGTGGGATGGCTGGACCGTCAGTCTGCCGCCGCCGCCCCACTGCTGGCAGGGGCTGCACCCCACAGGTTGGGGGGCACAGCCCTCGCTCCCCAGCTCCAGCCACTTCTTTGCTCTCTGGTGTGTGAAATAAACGCTCCCCACTTGCTTTTCCTGCTCCCTGGCAACCACGCTCGGCAGCGCATTACGCCTGGGGAACTGTTTTCTCCTGCTCGCTTCCCAGGCAGAGACACATGGAATATAAAGCACGACGAGCTCTTTCCTCTGGGGCAGGTAACAGAACAGCTGCCGAGTGCCCAGCTGGAGCCCCCCCAGCTCCCCGGAGCTCACCTGCTTCCCTTTCCCATCCCACTCTCTCGGCAGCTCTCCGCTGCTCGCAAACCGCTGGAAAAACACAGCGATTTCTTCCCGCGCGGCAGAGCGGGAGCATCTCCCTGCTGCCAGGCTGCTGCTCCCCTGCTCTCCTCTTTGGGGTGCCCCAGGGTCCCCAGAAGCCTGTCACCAGGCCGTGGAGAGGGCAGCGCTCCGCTGCAGCGCCATCCACCTACCCCATGCCCTTAGGAGGCAGCGGCAGCGCTGATGCTCCTGTGCCAGAGGCTGGGATGATGCTCCTGTGCCAGAGGCTGGGATGCTGCTGCCTGTCCCCGCGGCTCCGCGGCCAGGGCACGGAGGAGGCACCTCCCTAGCGGGATCTGTCTGCGGCAGCAGGGCAGGAGGAGCGGCTCCTGTCCGTCCCCAGGGTGTCCCCGAGGCGGAGGGTGACCCCGCCGCCCTTTGCGTGCCGGGGCTCGTTGGTACAAAAAGAAGGGTTTAAATGTCAAGCCGGCAGCGCGGGGCTTTGCAAGAGGAGCGACGTGTCACTTAACAGTTCCACCGTGTTGACAATAACACTCCTGCTGCTGCCGCCAACTCGGAGCAAGTTGTGCAGAGGCAGAGCCGGAGAAACCCTGGGGTGTGTGTGTGTGTGTGTGTGTGTACAGCCCTGTCCAGCCTCCTCTCCCTCCGCTCCTTTCCCCTCCAGGGGAGCAGAGGGGATGCAGCCACGACAAAAATCACCTGGCTGCGTGTTTTCTCGAGGCCTGTACCCCGGTTCTAACCCTAACACTACAGCAGCACGGGCTGCTCCAGGTGCCTCTTTTCCAGCGAGCCCTCTGCCTCCCAGAAGCGCCTTACCTTTCCAGGCAAGTGATGGGGAGCGCGGCTAAGCCCCGGCACATGCTGAGAGCTGGGCACCCGGGCATCCAGCAACTCATCGGCTCCTCCCGGGGCTGGGGGCAGCGGGCTGCGACAGGGGCACACCTGCCCCGCGGTCCCTTGTGCTGGCGGCTGCGACAGCGGCGCCGAGCCGCGCTTTATATCGGGTGGGAGGCGGGAGAACGGGGAGGGGGCCCCGGCATCGCTCCAGCCTCCAGCCAACCAAAAGCTGCTCAGGCAGAGCCCGTGAAGAGATAAGGGCTTAGGTAAGTTTGTGTGTGCTGCTGAGGGAAGGGGGGAGTGGGAGGCCCAGGCTCGTCCTTGAGCATCACAGTCACAGCCGCTTCCTCGAGAACAGGGGAAAAAAAAAAAAAAAAAAAAAAAAAAAAAAAAGGCTCGTTTCCACCGACGTGTGGAGCCTGCTGAGTAACCGCCGGTGGGAGAGCGAGGGACAGCACAGAGGCTGCAGAGAGTCGTCAGCTCCATCCCGCTGCCCAGGGCTCCCGAACCTCCCCGCGGTCCCCGCAGTGCAGCAGCAGCGGGCTCTGCCCCAGGGGCTTAAGCGGGGGATGCCGGCCCCTGGCAGGGGCGGGAGGGTTTGTGCTTCCCGCCGCCATGCAGCAGAAGAGTGTCATGTTCCCTCTTAATGCCGCCGCCAGTCCGCAGATGGGGTATGTAAGGACAATGGCCGGCCCCGTGTGCTGGCTGAAGTTGAACTCCTTCGTCACAAATCCCCTGCTGGGCGTGTGGGGAGAGAAGGGAAGGGATGCACGTTAAAGGGAGCCAAAACCTGGGAAAGCGGCTGATAATGGAGGATCTTGATGAGACCTGAAAATTGGAGGGAGATTAAAAGCCGGGGAGAGGCTGGAAGCTGGAGGGGAAGGACTGAGCCAGCAAAAGAGAAAGATTAAGAGAAAGGGTTAAACCAGCGTACACCAGCAAACCCCAGGGTCTGGTGCTACAAGAAGCAGAGATCCAAGAAGGCAACAGGTCCCCTGTGGTGAGGTCAGGCTCACACAGGATCCCAGAGCTACCCTCCCTGCAGTTCCCAGCTCAGTGGCTCTGGAAGGGAGTGACCTTAAACCTCCCTGCTCACGGCCAGCCAAGCACCAGGCCACAGCTGCCACTTCCACTCCTCATCCTCTCCCTTCCTCCCTGCTATTCCCAGCTCAGACATTTTTCCAGAGCTCCAGTTGTCTCCTACCCTTGCTGCCTGCATTCATCACACACAGCACATTGCCAGAGCATCTCTCCCTTTGCCAGAGCATCTTTCCCAGGAGAGATGAGCTTTGCCAGGAGAGTGGCAGCACGAAGCCATCTCGGCCCTGGGCCAGGGAGAAAAGACTCATCTCAAGCTGCCTTTGGGAGCAGGAGCAGGAGTATATCTGGGTGGGAGACTTTGGAAGGAGCATGAGGCACCTCAGCCCCACTGAGCAGTAAAGGAGAGTCCTGTCCTCCTCTCATCACTTAGAAAAAGCCACAGAATGGTGTTGCTCATGGACAGACAGGAAAAATGTATCAGGACTAATGACTGAACACACACTTTTAGCTCCTGTCTCAGCTGTAATGTAAGAGCAGCCTCTTTCCTGATGGCTCTGGGGTTTTTCACTCAAATAATCAAGTTTAAGCCTTCTTGGTTAGCAAATATTCAGCTACAGATGAATGGCTGGAGCTACACGAAGCTCTTACTCATGTCTTCCCTATGCCTTGAAACCATGATTAGAGCTGTGCTCCTTGCTGTGGATTCAAGGGAAGAAATGGAAGAGTAAAGGGGAGAGGGCGGTAGGGCAGCCTTTGCCTGTACAGCTGCTGAGAAGGTCAGTGCACACCCACAGCGTGGACAGAGCTGAGTATCAGTTTTGGAAGTGCTTGGCCACACCAGCCTGGGGCTCCACCCCAGTTCAGCACCATGCTGGGAGCACTGGTGTCACAGCAGCAGCGCCACGTGTGGGAAGGGCCACACTCAGCTGTCCCACAGAGCCACTGAATGGTCAGGGTTGGGAGGGAGATCTGGAGACCTTCCAGTCCAGCCCCCTGCTAAAGCAGGTTGGCACTCCCCTCCCAGCTGTAGGTGATAGTGATAGAGGGTTTATGGCAGCAATGTCCCTTCTCCTCATCACCTACATCTCCATCTCCTCCCTGGTTTGTCACACAAATGCTGTGGGAAGTGTTCACCTCCATCCCTTTCCCCTCTAGAACTGCAGCCCATCCTCCCCCTCAGAGATGTGCAAAGTCACAGGATGCTGTGGTAACTCTCCCTGGTGTTTGAGGCACGGTCTGAGCAGGTCACACCGAGAGGAAAACCTCCAGAAGCCTGGACACGTGCTGCAGGCACAGGGAACAGACGATTTCTGGCTGCACCTCCGTGGTGCCTGGCACAGCCACCGTGCTGGGAGCCACGTGCTGCTTGGAGCAGCCAGGCAATCCTAGCTGTGGCAAAAAACACAGCTGGGATGGCAGCGACAGCAAGTGGGGATGTGAGCCAGAGCAGAGACACTCTGCACATCACTGCCTCGAGATTACAGACTGCTGACCCCCGCTCTCTGCTTCAGGCCCTGCTGCCTGCTGCTTTCCCCCAGAGTAATAAAGTGCATTGGAGAAAGGTGTGTGGGGTTTTACCTCGTTCCCTGTGGCAGATTTTGCAGCTCTGGGCTGGGGTGAGGCCAAGCTGACAGTGAAGCAGAGATGAGGAACTGCCCGTGGTGAGAGAAAGAGAGCCCTGTACAACCCCAGGGAAGGGAAGGGAAGGGAAGGGAAGGGAAGGGAAGGGAAGGGAAGGGAAGGGAAGGGAAGGGAAGGGAAGGGAAGGGAAGGGAAGGGAAGGGAAGGGAAGGGAAGGGAAGGGAAGGGAAGGGAAGGGAAGGGAAGGGAAGGGAAGGGAAGGGAAGGGAAGGGAAGGGAAGGGAAGGGAAGGGAAGGGAAGGGAAGGGAAGGGAAGGGAAGGGAAGGGAAGGGAAGGGAAGGGAAGCCAAAGGCTGTGTGGTTTTGGGCACCACAGCAGCTCAGCCAGAAGAGGCACAGGAAATGCCACACTCACACCAGGGTGTTTGATGCAGAGTGTGGCTCTGGGACACAGGGCAGTGCCAGATCAATGTGTGCAGGTCTGAGCCCAGGCACAGAAGTGGGATTGAGCTGTTCCAGCAAAGTCCTCCTCCCCAAGGCTGGGACAGACCCTCTGCCCGCTGTGCCACAGCCACCAGGTGCCTGCACAAGCCACCAGCTGACCCCTCTGCTCCCTCTGGCAGCTTTTCTGCCTCTCCCCTCGGATGGCGCTGTTCAAAGACAGGCAGCTGGCCAGCCTGGGCTGCCCTAGGTGAGATATTTCATATTGCAGAGCTCTTGCCGGGGTTATGCAATAACAGCCTCTCAGCCCTGCCCCGTATGTGTACTCACATGTCTTCGTGCTGCTCTGTATCTAATTTAATTACGTGCTTCCTGTCTCATTTAGCTCAGCAGCCTCCCGCGGCTCCGGCTCCGTTGCCTCCATTATCAGCCCTTGTTTTGGAATACAAAAAACTCAAATAAAAAAAAAAAATACAGAAATCTGTGTCGCAACGCCTGGGGCCAGGCTCCCTTCCCAGAACCGTGCCACAGCCTTGCCGGCACCATCCCACCTCCCATCCATGTGGACCTGTTCCATTTCCACCAGCAAGGTCCTGGCAGCACCAAGGCAGGTGCTCTGCTGAGGCTGGGACGTGGCTGGGCTCTGGAGGCACCCATAGCCAGCATTTAGGGGGGTACAGCCCCCAAATGGCTTCACCTTCAGCACCAAAACACAACACACACCCCCATGAGTCCCAGAGACTGCTGCTGGTGTTTCTGGGTTAGTGTTTGCAAAATGTCAGCAACTTTGGGAAACACAGCAACAAAGGTTTCAGCCCCAACCTACAGAAATGGGGTGGGGAATAGGAAACAAGGGTTTGGTGACAGGGTCCAAAGTGCCCTCGTGTGTGTGCACAGGCAAGCTCTGAGGAGGGATTCTGGCAGAGGTATTTTTGTATTTTTATACTGTTCCAGTGGAATATGGGGAAAATAGAGAAATAGATTGGGAGGGAGAGATAGGGAGAAGGAAGATTGGAAGAGCCAGAGGGAACTGTGCTTTTGGGGGCTCACCAAAGGGTCTGTTCTGACTTCTCCAGAACCAGTGGGGAACCACAGAGGTGGCAATCAGGAATGGTCAAACCTGAAGGCACTCCAGCAGAGCCTGCCATGAAATCAGGGAGGCCTTGAATGCAAAGGGGCAGAAATGAGAGGTTTAAAGGCCGTGCTCGTGTTGCATAGCCCCTTCCTCCACCTGCAAGCTGTTGATAAGCTCTGGATGTCTTTAGGGAAGGTAGTAAGCCAAGGAGGTGGGAATGGGATGGAGGTTGGTGCTGTGCAGGCAGGAGTGTTGTGATGGGGACAGGGTTTAATGATGGGCTTGGCAGTGTTGTGTTAGACCTGATGATCTTAGAGCTCTTTCCCAACCTGAGAAATTCTGTGGTGGTGCTAGGGAGGAGCAGGGAAGCTGCCAAGGCTGAGACAGCAGCCAGGCATTTGCTAGTGGTCCCTGAGTAGCCACATTGCAGCTGGGTCTCAGCCATGGGCACAGCTTGTGGGGCAGGGACAGTCAGGGACAGCTGGGGGACACCATATCGCTGTGGCTGCAGGTGAGCCTGGCTCCATCTGTGCCTGCCCAGCCCATCCCATCCCAGGACATCCCAGCTGCCCGTGCAGGATCCCTCACCCTGCCCCTGGGGTGTCTGATGGATTCCCAACACTCCACATCCATGTGCAGCACGGGAGGAAATCGCTGCTCGGGAAATTCGTAGCAGTGCGGAAAGAGATTATTGAAATGATAATAAAAAAATTAATAATTAGAATTACAAATGAGGCTTTCGAGGGGCAGCTGTTATCCACTCTGCTCACGTGCTGGCTTTGCACAGCTGCACAAGGAGAGAGAGGGAGCTGACAGCAGGTACTTTTAATCTTCTCTTTCCGTTCCCAGCACCTGCTTTTTAAAGCCACTGAACAGCCAGGAAAAAAAAAAAAAAAAAAAAAAAAAAAAAAAGATGATGGCTAAATATATCCTAACTAAAGAGGAGAGGCAGAGCAGCACTAATGGCAGATCCTTCCTTGGATGCATTCAAATTGGTTTGGCTCAGAGACAGGCTGAGGGAAGAAGCAAGCAGATGAAAAGGAAAAACAGTGGAAGAAGAGATTTAGGGGGAAGAGAAAGGGGGATAGAAAGAAGCCAGAGGGGCTGATAAATTCCACTGCACCTATCTCCAGAGGAAAACAAGCCCATTGAATTTTTGCTTTTAAATGCAACCCCGTGCAGACTGCAGAGCAAACACTCACCTTTCACAGGGAGAGGGGGTCGTGCTCCAGGCAAGGCAGGAGCCCTCAGTGTGCCCAGGGCCAGGTGAGATCCAGGTCACTGCTTTTCCTGCAGGCCAGCCCTGCTCAGGAGATGCTCAGCCCTTCCTCACTGAAGCCCTACATGACTTCTGCAGTAAATCTCTCACCATGCAATTTCCCACTGAAATTGCCTCAACTGCCCTACTCCTTGCCCCTGCTAATGCCTCCCCTTCCCCTCTTGCTACCCAGGATTGCCCTCAGCTGCTGCCTGGCCCTTTCCCATCCATCCCAGGCTCCTCCAGACTCCCCAAAATGACTGGCTGGTGACTCTCACCCTACCCCTGCTCATTCCTCCCTGGTTTATCCCATAAGGATGGAGCAAGCTGAGCCCTGGGTGTGAGCTGCCTGCTGGAGCACAGGGTTGCTTTTTATGGTCCGGAGAAACTCTTCATTTGTTGTTTGCTCTTCATGACCTGATCGTGCTCAATCCATCCACACTGCTCCCTTTTCCCAGGAGCCTGTGCATCCCCCACCTCTGCTCCTGGTGCAAGGAGCAGGCTCAGCACTTGTTCCTACCTCTGGCCATGATGGCACTGGGATTTGGGGCAGGGAATCCACCACGAGCAGCAGTGGGGTGTATTCAGAGAAGGACAGCAGTGTGCTGCTGAAAGGCTCTTGGGATTTCTCTTCCTTGCAGGTCCTACTGACACATTTGTGACTCATCTCCCCAAACTGCGCCTCTGGGAAGCCTGGTTCTAAATTGCTCCAGCTGATCCATCAACAGCTTGGAGCCAACACATCCCCACTCTACTGCCCCATCCATCATGTCTGCACCACTGAAACCAGGGGCTGAGGAGAAACAGCTCCTCCCCTCCTCTTCCTCCTCAGCAATTTGGCTGGGAGTCACCCCTCCATCCCCAGCTTTTCAGACACTCAGGCAGAGAACAAATAGTCTCAGGCTGTTTATTAGGTCCTCAGGGTGTCTCTACAGAACGGGAGTAGCACTGCACGACGCGGTGACACGACGGTGACACAGCTCAGGAGTATCATCGCCAGAGGGATTTGTGGCCTGGCTGAGGAGCTTCTCCAGCCTCCCAGGGAAGGGAAGCCTGGCAAACAAGCAGCTAATGCAGGGGGATCCCTAATGCCTTTCCTTGAGAGGGAAGGGATCAGACTGAACAGCCTGTGTGGCCTGCCCAAACTGCTCCTGCCCAGATCTCCCCGCACCTGGACACCACAGGGGTGGCAGCTGCAGCAGCAGGATGCCATGAAAATAAAAAATGTGTCAGAGGAAAGCACTTTTGAGCTGTTCTTTCTACCTGGTGGCTCCCTTCTGAGTTCACTGCGTGCAGCAGAGCCATCCTCAGTCTCTTCTGAGCCACCCACGGGTTTATTTCCAGAGGAACGAGACATCTTTGTTGTTTCAAGCAGCCTCACTGGGCTTGTAGTCAGGTCCTCAAGGAAACACTGCCATGCCACCAAGGCGGAGGTGCCAAGGAGCTTAAGGACAAATCTGAGCTCTGATTTGGGTAACTCGTAGAGGAGTTGGAGGGAGAGGTTGTGACAAGACGAGCTCTTCAATCATGGTTCTTAAGGAACAGGGATCTACCCCAGGATGTCCTTGTGCCCTGCTCTCTCCATTGCCAGGAGTCCTGCAGAGTTCTGCAGGAGCAGACAGCAGAAGGTGCCTCCTTCCTTTTCAGCTGGTGGCTGCAGGCACTGATAGAGCAGCATGAAGACATTTCTCTCAGGATAATGCTGTTACCTACACTGGGAATGCAGAGCTGAGCAGCTCCTCATCCATCATGTTTCAGAGCCAGCCTGGAGCACACAGCACGTGAGGCAAACTGGGAGGTGTGGGGCTACTTGAGGCAAACAATTCACAGCACAGCTGGTCCCCAGAGCTCCCTGGTCCCTCCAGAAGCAGGCATTGCCTTTTCTCCGGTGCCTTTTTGCCAGGAATGTTGGATGTTTTTGGTAACAAGCTCATCCCCCTCTGCCACCTCCCTCGCACGGCCTCGGTTCCCTGAACTCCCGCTGAGTTCACCGCAGTCCCAGATCAGAGACACATCTCCTGGAAAGCCAGGAGGAGGCACAGAGCACAGTGACTGACTTTGCCGAGCAAATACAACCCACACACCTTTATTGAGACTATTTTTATAAACCAGACAGCCCCGGGGGTGCCCAGATGTGAGTGACCCCAGCACGGCCGCCCTCTCCCCCAGCCAGCCCCAGCCACAAGCACTGCATGTGCAGCTTGCATGGAAGAAGGAGAAAAAGGAGGAAGACAAAAGACTTGGGGACAAGACGAGCCTCTGCAAAGCCCAAGGGATGCATGGTAGAGAGAAGCATTCTGGTCTAGCAGCAAAATGAACTTTAATTCCAGTTCTGGGATATAATGCTACGATGCTGGAGAGAGCACAGCACCAAGGAAGGAGACAACTGCAGCAGCCCCAGGGATGGAAAGATAATGCAGAAATGATGTGAAATGTTCTGTTCTTATATAACAGGCAAGGGAGAGCTCATAAGAGCTTTACAATGGTAGTAGGAGGCGTGTAGGAGGGAGATGGCATGACCAGAGGCAAGTGTCTGGGGAAGGGAAAGGCAAAGAAGAGGGGAGGGATGGATGGGGATGGAGGAGAGGCAAACAGGAGTAGGTTAGGAGAGTGCCAGGCTCAGACGAGGACAAAAGTGCTGGTGGACAGGAAGGTTTGGAGTGCTTCAAGGAGGAGGGAAGACAACCAGGACAGGGCAGAGAAGGAGAGAGGAGTTTGGAGGGAGAAGCCAGAGGCCCCCAGGGAGGGGAGAGCTTGCACTGTTGGGTGAGAGGCACTCCAGGACTGGCATGAGGTATGCTTTGCTATTGCTCTGAATGCTGTAAACATTTTGGTTTTGTGTCTATCAGTGAACATTCAGTTCAGTTTGATACATGTGCTCTTAGGGGTAACTGGAAGCCTAGCAGAGTTTTACGTCTCTTACTACTACTCAGACTTATACACGAGGCAAACACAACACTGGCTAAAGATCTCAGTTTATGTCATTTATGCCTAGTTCTCCTATTTTAACATGCACATCTATGTCTCAGAAAAGCTTCTCTAGTAGAGGACACTAAATAAGATACAGATGAAGTCACATGCACTCTCATCCACCCACACCCCCAGACACACACAGCAATTTCCCCCTCCCCTTCTTAGACTGGCAAGACTTTGCCCTTCACACCTCCCCAGTATGGAAAACAGGAACCCCTCAGTGCATTAATGAGTCCGCTAAAAGGGATGGAAATCATCCCAAGCCTGGCTGATGAACCAAAGCAGGAGAACCTTCAGACAGATTAGAGTTCAGCATCTGATCCTGGAGTTAACACCACCTGAAGCTCATAGAAAAGGGAAAGGAAATTTGTAAACTCCTTCCCTTCTGCCGTCAAACTACCTGGGAGCTGACTGATATGTGCCAGCAAACAGAATAAAAAGAACTGGGTGAACTAGTTTTTTTCCCCCTCTCTTTATGTGATGGCACACTTCAACGCTTCTCAGAACGGGAGGAAAATTTTGGAGGTGTGTGCTTGTGGAGAGGGGAAATGGGTTTGTAGGTTGTGAATATCCCTTTCACACCAGGAAGAGATGAATCAAGGATAGGATATTCGTCCTTGGTGGGGATTAGTCAGCACTCAGCTCTTTCCAAAGCTTTGGCTCAGTCATTATTTCCTTGATCAGCCCCAGGTTTAAGGGGTAGAGCTACAAGCTGCTTATTTTGATTCACTTCAGAACGGCATTTGTCATAAAAGAAGCAGCTGGTGCCATTTTCTTGTTTAAGAAAAATAGAATTTTACTTTAAATAACTAGTCTGCTTTCCTTCCAGAGAGACAAACTGCAAGAGCAGCCACAAAAATAACCGTGGTAGACTCACATGTCTCAGACAATACTTTTGCTCCACTCTGTGTTCTAGGATGCTCTTCCCAGTGGAGGGCTTTATCTGGCACCAGTTTAATGGAGAAAACATTTCTCCTACATCAGCCAGCCTGATTCCTGCCCCTGTCACCACAACATCTCCAGGTGTGCTCTGCTCCAAGCAATTCAAGGTGGATGGAGGAGAGAAGGAAGCTTGGATTTTAGAGGGTGTTGGCCACTTCGAAGTTTTCCCATGAGTTCTGACATGGAATGGAAGGACAACAGCACCAATGCTGCTGGAGGATCTTGTGGAGAGATGGAGTCACACTCTGAACAGGACCAGGCTTTGTAGCCACCAGGGGAGCCTGGGGATTGTCCCCACTCACATTCCTCGACACAAGCATCTTGTTCCTGCTGTGTGCCCTGGCCTGGCTGTCTCTGTGACCCCCCCAAGGTGCTGCAGAGCCTTGTCTGGGGTGTCCCAGCTGGCCCTAGAGGTCAGCACCACCCAAGCCCACTCAGAAGGTCTGTCCGGAGAGAATTACCACAAGGCATGTTGTCATGGCCTTCTGCCTTCTCTTTCAAAGCTCTGACTGCTTAAGCCTCCTGTTGCTGGCTCACATCCTGGGCTGTTCTGGGGTGCTTTTTGCAAGTGCAGGCAAGAGAAGGGTAGAAAGGAGGAAGGCAGGACCAGGCAAGGTGGCCTCCCTTCACCACCTGCAACACTTGTTTGATGTCACAGTGCTGGGAAGCTGAGCAGCAGTGGGATCACTGGGTAAAATTGGCACCACAGGCTGATGCCTTAAGATTTTAGCTTTTATATTTTCTAAGTCCTGTACTGCACTAGTGCATAGCTCCAAACTCCATAGAAAGTGTCAGTTAACTGTCTTCACATTTTAGTTAGAAAAAACCAATCCCTCTGGGCCTGTGATCCAAAGACACCTTACATCCATCCTCAGGTCCTGAAAAGTATAAACAAAAGTGAATTTGGGGGGAGCAAGGTGGGGGTATATGAATTCATTACCTGAAGCTGTAATTGGAGGATTAACCTCTGATATGTAAATGGACCAGACTTATAATTGTCTGAAAAACTTGTGATCATCATCCATCCTGGGTGCAGCCTCTGGGAGACTTCTAACTGCCCAAGGTGCATCTATTGAAGGCTTTAATAAATACCTACTTTATCCTCTTAACTCTGTCTAGCCTCTGTTCTAGGTAGCCACTCCAAGGCATCTGTTTTTGGAGTCCCAAATGGGGCAGGAAACTGCAAAAGGCAGCCTGGGAGATCCCAGTGTGTCCTGTGTGACACAGGTGTGGGAAAGGGGAATACCTCCAGCCTCTGCTCACAGCCAGAGAGGGAAGATTTCCATCCTCTCTTGCAGGTCAAGCCCCGAGGGTTTCACTGCAGTGTGGTTGGGTTTCTCTCCTCACTCCCTACCCCAGGCAGGGGCTGTGGAGATGATGTAGCTCCTTCCTACAGCCCAGACAGCACCAGGGACAGCCACTGGATGTGTGGCACTGTGTCCTTTGCTTCCATTTCTGATTCCTTCCATGCACTGCACAGGTTCCCCAGACCTGTCTCACCATGCCTTGCATGCCATAAAGCTTTGGGACACTGAGCTCCTGCATGATCTGGTGCCCTTGGAGAAATCATGGCATACCCTGAGCATTTTCCTGGTGTCTCTCACTGCGCCCACTTTCAAGCAAGCAGCACAAAGTTTGTGCCAAACTGCCACATCCAGACCTTGAGCTTCGTGTCTCCTGTGTCCCAAGAGGGGCCTCGTGTGCCCCAGCAGTTCCAGGAGCTGTGTCACTGAGCCTGGCTGCAGAATGCCACGTCTGTCACCACCCTGCTCCTCAGGTGTCCTTACAGGGGATAGAGGACAGCCAGGAATGATGGGTCACTGCTGCTCTTTCTGGACAGTCCTCACGGAAAGTTAACTGGAGATGGGATTTGCCTTCCAAAGACCTGGAGGATTCTGCTTCTGACCAAG
This sequence comes from Sylvia atricapilla, assembly GCF_009819655.1. Classification (NCBI taxonomy): domain Eukaryota; kingdom Metazoa; phylum Chordata; class Aves; order Passeriformes; family Sylviidae; genus Sylvia; species Sylvia atricapilla. Next base: position 9,772,584 of record NC_089148.1, read on the forward strand.
CAGGCATAGAAAAGCAGGTTTCTCTACTGAACATAAGGTTTGCACTTGCACTGTATTTAGACTGCAGTGTCTTGGGGACCACAGGAAAACACCTCCAGGTAATAAACCCAGCATGGTTACCACTTCTGTCTTGATCCTAAACCTATTTGTCCTACTGTCCTGCACATCACCCTTGCAAAAAGCCTCAAAAACCTGCTTCCTACTTAATTAATGGACAGTAATTTTTAATATCCAACCAGACTTTTTTTTATCTTCTTCCAAACACATTATGCTTGGCTTTAGAATTCATACTACCTCATTTACACCACATTACACCAAGTCTTTATCAGCAGTTTTCTGACGTATCAAGCCCACCCATCACCCTTGGCTGGAGCAGAGATTCACAGCCTCTGGTCTGGGGATGACTGAGAGAAGGAAAAGATCCATGGGGTCGCTTTCCAGGCCTTCATTAAATTAAGCAAACAGACCTCTTGGTCTGTCGGCTCAAATCCACAGACAGGCTGTCTGCTTCTCACCTCAAAAATATTGCAAGAATCTGCCAAGCTGGAGCAGCAATGCCATGGAAATGGGGCCATCAGATGGTAGGAATTATTGCCCAGCACAGAGGAGGTGCTACACCCCTGACACCTGCACAGAGCCTCCTCCTGCAGTGGCCATCCAGGCTATGGGAATACCTGAGGGATACCTCACACCCAGACACCCATCCTGCTCACTCCATGCCCTCTGTGTCCCACTGGAAGCAAGCACCTTGCAGCAGGGTCTGTGTCTCAGAGAGCTCTTTGCAGGGCACTGAACCCACAGTGGGCAATTGGTGGGAAGGAACAATCAGTAATCAGGAAATAATAAAAAAAACCAGAAATGTGATTTTTCACGTTGCCATGCGCCGGCCAGGTACAGCTGAAAAATGCCATCTGCTGTGGCAGATGGGTCTTGTGCTTTTCTTACACCTCAGCAAGGGGCAGAGGGGACATTCCTTCTCTCCACTGTCTCCCTACAGGTCGTTCCTGAGCAGCCACCAAGCCTGTGGCAGCCAGGAGCCCCTTTGTGGAAGGTTTTGGTCCAGTGCCCAGCACAACAGAGCCTAGATGACGACTGGGGCCCTGAGACTGAGCCACCACACAAATAAATAACAGCCATGAAAAACAATCATTCACATTAGAAGAATTTGCCTGCCCAGGCCTAGTGAGAGCTTTTGGGATCACCTCCCTCACAAGGAAAACTCAGCTCCTTGACAGTCCTGTGGAGAAAACTCTTGAGTCTCCATCCCAGAAGGTAAAAAGGGGCAGTGACAGGGTAGCAGCCATGTCATAAGGTGTGCAAACAAAATGGGGAGGTGAGCTGAGTTTGCTGATGGTTCCCACTCCAGTAAAGGGAACGAATCCTGTGCCTTTGTCTCCTCTCTCTCTCCCCTTGATCTCTGCAGACCCCAGCAGCCAACGAGACACGTGGGCTGGATGTGGCTTCACAAGTGTCAGAACTGCCCTTGGGGCCCTTCCAAGCACCAGGGAGAGGTGAGAGACAGGGAGATGTGTGGAAGGATGGAAAGGTGTTATTTACACACAAACCAATGCAGCAATTTTAAAGGAAACCTGCCCTGCCCACAGACGACCCCGTGACTCCAGAGGATTGTGGGTTTGTGCTAGAGAGAGGCAATGACTGCAAGGTGCTACTGCTAACAAAAATTAAACAAAAAAAAGAGTCTTAATACCACACCAGTATCACTCTCTGGAAGATTCCTCTGCCCCCTCTCCCTCTTTTCCCATTCCCACTGCTTTTAACACCGAGAAAGTTTCATGTTTAGACATGGGTTTTGGCTGTTGTGGGAAGAACGTGGTTTCTGAGGGCCCCATCGCTGCTCTAGCTGAGCCTCCTCTGGGTCTGAGACAGCAGGTCTGTGTAAATTTTGGATCTCAGGAACCTGGGGTACGAGTCTTTCTCCATCAGGCTGTGCACCTTCCCCTGAGCTTGGTCAAAGCAAGAGAGGGAGGGCTCCTGCACATTTCTTCTGGTCAGCTCCCGTGTCTGGAAGTCTATGTTCACCTGGGGAAAGCAGCAGAAGAGAGTTTGGCACTGGGTGTGCAGCGGGCCTCCTCCAAACGGCACATTCCCTCTCAGCCATGGCTGTGAAACAGCAGCAGAACCAAGGTCCTGCCCTCATCCATGCCTGAACAGCCCCTATAGCTCTGGTTTAGTGATCCAGGGATGTGAGTCCTGCCCCAAGCCTGGAAAATTTGATTTATAGTCTTCTGAGCACTCCTGAAATCAAATTACTTTCATTCAGACTCTCAGGCAGCACATCACCTAAAACTGCTGACTCAGCCTAACCTCTCCTGCTCCCTCTATTCTTCACCACATGCCCAATAGATGGGTGAATGCACTTTTGACTGGGTTTAAACCATTAGTACGTTCTCATTAAATGTTTTTAAACTCTGCTGATCTAAAATAAACTGTTTGATTTTTCCCACAGTGGCTTCACTTTATGATATCTGGAGGAGAAGCTTGAAAAAAATAAACCACCCTATCATGTTATGACTGCCATTTGTTTGCAAAGCCAGCCAATGGAGTTTTCCTGCTTTCCTTCCCTAGCAAAGTAATCAGCATTTTTAGGGTTATTGTCTGGAAGAAAAAAGGGCTGAAAAAAAATGTTATTTGTTGTTATTAACTCAGTGTCCAAACTTGAAGGAGCCTGGAGAGTAAGGCTGTCTGCCTCAACGTGGATGTCAGCAGTATGGATTAGCTCTCTGCATTTGCTTAATTATTTCATATTCTAAGCATGCCAAATTACAGTGGTAAGGAAATTTCACCACAGGACCAAATTGTAGGGTAGACCCCATCCTACCTGCATTCCCATTTCTACTCCAAAATCAGCCTTTCAGTCCTTAAAATCTCATCCACCTTCCTGAATAACAGTGGAAAAATGCTGAAGGAGAGCAGAGGGCATTGAGACACCCACACACTTCAGTGTGAAACTAGGTCCTTCCCAGTGGCCTTCCTAGCTGGGAGAGGGGGAAAAATGAGCTTTTTTAGGGTCTGACAAGCATCCATGCAGTGGAGCAGGAGGGGCTGGGTGCAGTGTGAGCTCCCCTGGCTGTGCTGTGATTGCAGGAACACAACCCAGCACTGTCACCACGCAGGATCTGACAGTGCCACCAGCCTGTCAAGTGTTTGGAAGAGGATTTAACAACCCCAGGCTCCGGGTTGTGGCTGCATTTTTTTTTGTTGTTCAGCTCAGAGTTATTGTTTGCATCTCTCAGGAGGTCTGGGTGGGGGGAGAGTTAGTCAGCAGAGAAACTCTCCCCCCTTGGGAGTCAACAAGTTGCTCATGGGTGGGATGGTCCTGTGGTGAAAGAGCCCAGCAGCTGAAGGGTTGATAGCAAATGAGAGGAGCACGGTGAAATGCTCCTGGGGAGCTCAGCGAGGTTAGAAAGTGTAGGTTGAGGCTGCCAGTGACCTCCCTGGCTGTGACTAATTTAGTGCCATCAGAGTAGTTGCCCTCATCAGGGCTGAGTCACGGTGAGCAGAGGCAGCCGCAGCAGGCAGGATTGGCATCGCCACTCTCTGAGAGGGATGGGGGAGAGGGAGAGCAGCCAGCTGGGGGTGACAGCCCTGCTGGGTACCCTGGGGGTGCTGTGCCAGCCTGGGGGGCTCCATACCCACCTCCCGAGGGGCCTGCACGTCAATGAACTCCTCGAAGATGCGCTGGGCCTTGGAGGCCAGCTTGGCCGCCGAGCGCGTCTTCTTGAAGTCCTCGCAGGCCAGCCAGAACTCCAGGTTCTCCTCGCTGAACTCCGTCTTCAGGAAAGCACGGAAAGCTGCCAGCCCGTCTGCCAGGGAGACACAGGGAGTTACAAAGGGAGGGAGAGAAGGCAGGGAGCTGTTCCTCTCACAGACATCACTCCATCCACCTGTTTTGGGTTGCAATATGTAACCAAAATTGTGTGTTCTGTTTGCCATCTGTTGAAACCATTTGGGGAGCTGTTTTCTTTATGTTTTGTAAAACCCATTCCTCATGACTCCAGGGGTCAGATGCCTTCTGTTAATGGGCAGCTGTTCAGACCAGCTGGGGCAGTGTTCTTTAGCTCTTCCACAACCCATCCTCCCTCAGGGGTATCTGCTGTTAATGGGCCATCGAGGCTCACTGCAGGGCTGATACAATTACATCATCCCATTGGGAGATGCTCTGCCCAGGGGGAGGAGCCAACCATTCCTACCTGGATAAAACCTGCCATTCAGAACACCAGGGCAGCCTGTTTTCCACTGGATTCCCAGAGGAAAGACCAGACCCATCTCACCGCCACCGGACCCTTCTACAGGATCTTCTTTACTCCAACAGAACCACATCTGTCACTCCAGGAGGACTCATTTTGGACTGCTCCCACCACCCTGACTAACAGGGTGTCAGGTTGTATTCTGGCTCTGTCAGTGTTTCTATGAGTATTTGTTTGCTTGGTTTTTTGTACTACTCCATCTGTGATTTTTAATATTCCTACTAAAGAACTGTTATTCCTATTCCCATATCTTTGCCTAAAAGCCCCCTTAATTGCAAAATTATAATAATTTGGAGGGAGGGAGTTTACATTCCTATTTCAAGGAAGCTCCAGCTTTCACTGGCAGACACCTGTCTTTCCAAACCTATACACCACCCCTGCCTACCAAAGACCCATCTGGTTTTTCTCCCGAGTTCTGCCATCCCAGGAGAGGCATCCATATATTCTACCCGTGACAAGCTGGGCTCCCAAGAGCTGCCACAAAGCCAAACATCACTTGATATAACTCTGAAGAAGTGCTTTCCAGCCAACAAAAGGCTTTCCTCGGGACTGGGACACCCACCCTTTAGAAAGTTACCCATGGAATTATCAAGTTTTAACTCATGTTAATGCAGTGCTTTATAATGCCCTATCTGTCACTAAGAAAAACCTTTAATAAAACGTGGCTGATGTGGACTTGTCTCCTGTGTTTTCTGTCATTTTGCTTTATTGCCTTGTGCCATTTTTAGTTCTTATTTAAACAGAGGAGAGCTCTCTTAGAGTTTGTTACGGCTCCAGTAAAGGGGAGAGGGAAAGGACTCAGCATAATTAGGGTTTGTCTCGTCAATGGTAAAAGTGTGCTTATCACTTGCTAATGCTCAGCAATTGTGACATTTCAGTAATGCAATCTGAGTCAGCCGGGGCAGATTAGAAATATGGAAAGATTTATTAGGCAATCTGTGTCCTCTTAAACCCCTGCCTGGGCCTATTTATGGACACAGCCATTGTTTTTTATTTCCTTTCCCTGAATGGCACCAGCGTAGCTGGAGGCTTCACACATACCCTTTCTCCTCGAGATAAATTTAGCTTCTCTTTTTTTTTTTTTTCTTTTTTTTTTTTTTTTTCTCCCCAGTAACGTGTTTCTAACTCTTCCTGGTCTTTTGCAATAGAGTCCAGGTTTTTGCAGTTCATGACTGGAAAGCTCTTGAGTCAGCACTGGCCACTTCCAAGCAACTGTCTGAAAATATTGGATGGAACCTTGGGATAAGCCTGGTGAGGTCAGACTCCTCGGAAGCATGAAGGAAGCAAGGACACGGCATGTCCAGCTTCTCATCCACCAGCATACTCAACTCCTTCTGAGCAGGGCTGCTCTGGATCTGTTCATCCCCCAGCCTGGACTGATACTGGGGGTAATCCAGGTGCAGCACCTTGCACTTGGTCTTATTAAACCTCATGAGATTTCCATGGGTTCATTTCTCAAGTGTGTCCAGATCCCTAATTATGTGGATAATCCTAACATTTTCTCAAACAGGTTATTCAGACAGTTCTTTCTATATGCTACCTATATATCTATATAGCTTTATAGACATCTACAGATAGATAGATAGATAGATGTAAATGTGTGTATACATGCTATATATAATATAGATGCTATTTATATGCTGTATATATCTATATGCTATGTGATACAGATCTATAGCAATGTAACATTGCCCTGCATCTCCATTGCATGTCCTAAACTTCTTCCTGCTTCCCTTGTTTCTGGTAATAACTTAGGATATGGAGATATTTTCCAGCTCCTCCTGAAGCCTCAAGCCCTAAGCCGTGGCCCTGGGTATTGGTAAACAATCCTATTTCTGTCTATGTGTCAGTCAGAGGAGATGTTTGATTGCCCAGATCCTCAGGGGGAAAGGCAGAAGAGATATTAGACCAGACAAGTCCAAATTAGTGCCTAAACCTCCCTACTCTGTGTTCCTCAAAGCTCCTTCATTAGGGGTTTTTTGGCACTGACTGCTCCATCAGCAGTCTGCTATCAGCAATAAGAATGGATCCATCCCATCCCAGCCGTGCTCCCGCCTGCTGTCAGCTCCAGAAATAGCTGCATTATTCCAGCTCATCCTGACACTTCTCCATTCAAGCAGTTTTAGGAGGAGATCAGGGGTTTGCACTGCTAGGGCAGACAAAACCGAGCCTCTCATCCAAGTAATGCTGTGGATTGTGGGTCCAAGCCTGGGGCAATATTGTGACATCCGCCCTGGAGAAGCTGCAGAGCAGAATCCCAAAGGAGCAGGGCACCTGTCAGGATCACCCTGCCCGAGGCTGCTTTGAGCATCTCGTGGGTGGATAAATATGGTGAAGGTGAGGGGTGTTGTAGAGCTGCTCCCCTTCCTGAGATATGGGACACAGGAACATTTTCCAAAACCTGTCTCTCCCTTAGTGCCTCTAAAATTCACAGGGGCCTGTGTGAGAGCAAGGGAAGGACTGGAGAACTGGGCAAGGAGTCTTTGCAGGCTGATAGCTTTCAGATAGAAGGAAATAAAACAGGGAGGAAGTTCCAGTTCCTCAAGATCTGTCATTTTATAAATCATCAGCTCCTAGGATGCTTGACATTCCAGCACCCAAGCACACTGCTATGTTTCTGCAGTCTCTGCTGCATCCCTGCTGAGGTTTTTCTCTCTTGTCTCTGCTCTGGTCCTTTTTTTTTTCCCTTCCTTTTCCTCTACAACAGGCCCAGAGCTGCAGTACTGACAGAGGATCACTTGCAAGAATAGCAGTGTTGCATGAAAGTACCACATCTGCAAAAGGTCGTTGATGCAGAATATAATACCTGAAAAATATGATACCCCAAAAATAAAATACCTGAAAAGTAAAATAGCTGAAAAATATAATACCTGAGAAATATGATAGCTGAGAAATAAAATACCTGAGAAATAGAATACCTGAAAAATAGAATATTTGCTAAAAGAAGGGAATGTTGGGAGTGACAAGGAGAGAAAGGCATTTGCTGTTTGCTACAGCCTTGCCCCAGAGAGCAGCTGCAGCAGGTTCCCCTGGGACCAGGAGGTTTCCATGAGCTCTGCCTCCTGCTCTAATGTCAATCAGCTCCTTTTTATCTTGAAATAAGTTTAGACAGTGAATGGATAAATAGTAGTGTCTGGCTGTTTTCTGCTTTTTTAATACACTCCTGTCATGCAGTCTTCAAGGAGCTGCAGGTGGTGAGGCCGAAGCTGTGGGGACCTTGTACAGGACATTTTGGATGCAGGAGAGGTCATCCCTGACTGCCTGGTTTTCCAGAGTTTTCATCTTTAGCCCTTGACTGCCTGCCAGCCTTTCCAGCTGTGCCTGACAGCTGGGTTTGGGGAATCACTGCCAAAAGTTTGTCGTGGAACAATGACAAGTCTGATGGGACGGGCAGGAGGACAATCAGACATGGGAACTACCATTACCTGAGCTGGAATTTGACCTGGATGTTGACTTTAATCTCCTCCTCTCCTTCTTAGCACACGTAGGCTTTCAAGGAATCATCACTCATGGATGATCAGCAGTGATCACGTAAAAAGCTCATCCCACCCAACTGTATGTCCTTTTTCCCAAGGCAACCACCACTGGTGTGCAGTGTGATATGAGCAGGAGAGAGATTTCACCTCCTGAATTCCAAAGCAATGCTTGACAGAGGAAGCACAGCAATTAAAAGCAGGGTTAGAAGCCTGCAGAGGCAGCAGCACATAGAGATAACCCCCAACCTGAGGCCCAAAGGCACAGCCACTCAGCACAGGATGTGCTGGTGTAGGTGCACAGCCCTTCAGGTCAACTACTGGACAATTCTTCAGGAATTTGACTCAAATTTCCTTGAAGCCAAAGGATGAAATGGATCTTGATGGAGCAGATAAGTTGAAGGCAAAGAAGCAGAGCTCTCTACTGGATGCTGAGAGTCTGAAGGAGAAGCAGCAGACGTTTGTTTGCTATTTTACTTTTGCAGTGTAAATAGAAGCTTCAAAATGCCCTGCTCTCCATTCAGACTGACTGAGGATCGTGCAGGAGGGATTGTGCAAGTTACTCAGGACCCTGCAGGTCACCTGTGAGTCAGGCAATGACAGGAATTTGTGTTTTATGGATGGGCAGTGCCAGGAGTTCGATGGCCATGTGAGGACAGGCACTCCTGAAATTCAGGAGATGGAGAGTAGATCCTTTCCAGCAAGTGGGGAGCAGAAAACACAAGACAGGTCTTAACTAAGCTTCATCAGCATGAGGAAGAGCCCAGAGTCGTGGGCTCTAAATCATCCAGGCACTTTAATAACCAAGCACCTGCTGCTGTCAGAGCATGAAAGCAATTGACAATCATTTATTTAATGCACATGTTTCACCCCCTCAGCAACCAGACTTCATGCAGGGAGTCCCTGTGGCTGGTGGATGGATGGATTGGCTCTGTGGAATGTGTTGGGTCCAGGGCTGGAGGGACAAGGTCACAATTGCTCTGCACAGCACATGAACATGTCCTCAGTGCTGCTGAGCAGTGCTTCCCTTAAACTCAGCTGCCTGTCACCAGCATAATGCTAATGGTGTTCTGGCTTAAAAAGAGCTGGGAGTAGGTTGGGATATTCCTGTGCTGTGTGGGAAGTGAAGGAATGTGTAGACAACAGAAGGAGGAGAACAACAATAAAGTTTGGGCAGAAGAGCACAGAGATCACAAAAAATCCAGTGAAAAAAATCACCCTTGAGATAAAAGTGGGAATTCAGCATGAAGGTTTTTGGTGTCGGGTGCTTTGCTGAGGAGTGACCAAGGGTTGAGGACAGCCTGTCCTGCTGGATGCTGGACCAAGGATAAGCCATGTGCCCAGCCCCGTGAGGGATGCAGAATGAGACATGCTATTGCTTGTATTTCCCTCCAGCAGCCTGTCAAAAGAAATCCTCATCTGGCTGGGCAGGCTGTGCCTCCTGGGCACGGGCACAGCGAGGGGATTACTCCTCACTTACTCACACACACGCACTCACACTCTGGGGACCACGCTGAGCTCACTTCCCTGGCACAAAATGAGAAAAGATGCCTAAATCCAGCGTGTTAAAAACGCTGCTTTTTCTCCCTGGGTGCCCAAGGAAAGGCTGCACACGGTCTGCCTCTCACTCCCTCTATTCCCTGACAGGAGCAGCATCAGGCTCCCCTCTCCTGTTGCTTGCTCAGCAGCCCTGACCCCAGGGAACACGGCCACGCTGTGCTTGTGTCTGGCAGTGAGCTCAGACAGGGCTGCTGGTGTGAACACAGGGATTGTCTGCCTGACCCCAGGGTTCCGGAGTGGATTTTGCTTCACACATTAGCAAAAACAATTAGGATATCATTGCACTGACCTATCGGTCTGGAGCTGCTGCATCCTGCCGCTCAGCACTGCTCACTCCAGGAGGGATGAGGGAATCGACTAACCACAAAAGCGAGGTGGGAGAGTCCTCCCGCATTTCCTACTCACTATTTCTTGTTAAGTCAACTCAAATTTTCCTTTGAATGGCTCGGGAAATTAAACCAAATCAGACCACTCTATGCAGAGGGGCATTGCCCAGCCTGGGAATCTCCCAAGACAAAACAATTGCTTCAAATCCCAAGGGATTTTGATCCTCCTCTCATGGCACAGCAGCAGGTCAGGATCAAACATTACCTGCACAGTCGTTCATTCATTCATTAAAAGGGTGAGAGGAGACCAGGGGGAGCTCCCCAGGACCATCACACTTCAAGGGATACCTGGCAAAGGTGATCCCAGAATCACAAAATGGGCTGGAAGGGACCTTAAGAAGCATCTCATTCCAACCCCTCTGCCATAGACATCTCCCTCCAGAGCAGGTGGCTCAAATCCCCGGCCAGTCCAGGCTTAATGAGACCCTCGGTGGAATCTGTGGAATGCATGGCACCTCCTCAGGTCACTTCCACTTAGAGACCTTTTGGAGACTCCTGCAAATGGGAAGGGGAAGAAGAGTTTTCCCCGTCTCACAAAGTACTGCAGCCCTGCGAGCCTCCTCCGTGCGTGAGGGCAGCCTGCTCAGCTGGGCACTTTGGAGAGCCTCTTGGGGAGCTCTGATCCACATTCTTGCTCCTTGGAGCAATTTTGCCACTTGTCCAACCCCTTGCAATATTGCCCACAAGGTCTGCCCCGTTTTCAGCTGCTCCATTCAGTTCCTGAGTGCCGCTGGAGCACTTTGGGGTTTATTTTCCCTGGAGAACCGTTTGGCTGGAAGGGACCGAAGCCATCTGAGCTCGGCAGAAAGCACCACACAACCCCCCGAAATCACAATCCCCTTCCCAAGGGAAATGAACCGTCCATCTAGTGAAGACAGCTTCTGACAGATTGTGTCAAGCAGAAATGCTCTACCTGCTGATGCTGTAAGCCCCGGGGGAATTCTCCCCAAGCCCAGCTGGTGCTTAGCCCATGCCCCCAAGCATGAATTCCAATTTTCCCTGGCTAATGCTGTTCACCTGAGCAGTCACAGGGAAATTACACTGGGACACTTCTGTCCTCCTCTTGGCACTAAAAGCAGAATTTTTGCTGGCAGCTTCCCTACAGACAGATGCCAGCAGGCCAGGCTGGCAGGCCAGGCTTTATTTACTCTCATATTTTGGCCAGTTAAGGCACAAGGCTCCCTTACCTGCCTAACATCAGCACATCCTAACAGCAAAAATGCAACTCATACAATAGAATTAATTCTATGAGTACATGCTCTTCTCTCTTTTAAACCTGTGTAACTAAAATAACACTTCTGTTTCCACAGAACTTTTTGTACTTGCATCACTATAATCCTTGACTGCCAGGCTGGCAATTCTAGAAACTTCAGGTGCAGAGCAGTTATAAAATATTCCTTTAGAAAGCAGTTTATTAAACAACAAATTTTTTTGTCACCAATCACCAGGCAATGTCACCGTGACTGCCGATAAAAAAAGATTAATTTAAATTTTAAAGATCACCTTCTGTTGCTATTAGGAACTGAATATTTTTCATTAGAAACTGAATATTTTTCATTAGTGCCAGAGAGTTATCAGAATTACTTTCCATTCTAAGAGATGGGAATGGTCTTGATAATTCATTTATCACTCTCTAAGGCTAATTTATTAATAAAACCAGACACCCTTGTGGAGACTGCTGGATAAAATAATTGAACTAAGGTTTCATTTAGCATTTTTTACAGTAGTCAGCTGAAGAGGGAAGAATTTGTATAACATCAGGACATAGGTGGGTAAATTCACTGGGGTTTGTAATCCAAGTGCTTCTTCTGCAGTCTAATCAAGAAAATTTCTACTTTTACACCAGTGAAGAAGAAATAGGTTCGAGTTCAGGATGATAACAGGGATGTGAATATCCTGCCCTCCCCTCTCTCCATCCCCCAGGTACCCTATAATCTCCTTGGTGCATTTTCCCCTTCTTGTTCTGAATCTCCACAAAAGAAATGTTTCTTTTTAGCCGTATCCAGCTACACCACATATTTTTTTTCCCCTATTGGCTGCAAGAGCAATTATCTCAACTAGATACTGCTGCTAAAATTACATCCTGCTTTTCCCTGCCTTGGTCAACCAGCCTGTTTAAAGTTGTCACTTAATTCCCTGCCAAAACTGTTGTCATCTCAGTAGAAACCCAGCAAAATTACCCTTCGCTTAATAATATAATTCTATACTTACATTGTAAAATGTAAGGAAAACATGAGACTCTGAGCAAGCCAGACAGCTCCTTATTGCCATAAAACAGCTCAGCACCCACGTTGACTTTTCCACAGCCTCAGCTCCAATGGAAGCCCACAAATGAACCCATACTGGGAACTTTGCTTTGTTTATAATTTCTCAGTGTGAAAATGCTGGTGAAGCAGAGCAATATTTGCTGAACAGAACTCACAGGATTGAACAGAGCGAGGGGTGCTGATTATAGGTTTGGCATAAGGTCTCTGGATGTGAAATTTTTGAGTTTGCTGGGAGAACTGCAAATCAGGCTCTGCTCAGGGGGACCACGGGTGATCCCTCTGAGACAGGGCAAGCTGGTCAAGGGTACTGAGCTGGAAAAGGCAGCACCTTGGGCTGATGGGCTTCAGCAGCTGGGGTTTTCCCTGTGATCAGGAGCAAAGACATGAAGGGAACACACAAAATTCAGGTTTTTTTCCCTGCCTGTAAAGGATGGTGACTGCTGGGTGTGAGCAGTTCTGAGGGACCATGCCCCTGGACAGGGCTTAAGGGTAGTGGAGGGGAAAAAAAGGTAGAATTTGATCTCTACTCACATTTATGGGACAAAAGGACATCAAAAGAGTCTGCCCATCTTGTCGCTTCTTCTGTTGACAGTCTTCTGTAAGGAAAGGAAGGCGCAAGTTACTGACAACCCACAGCTGCTCATTGCTCTGGAGCTGTTTGATGAGGACACCGAGGGAGGCTGGAATTCTTCTCACCTGATTTTGGAGGTCTAGAGTGTAGAACTGAGCCAAGCAACCCAGGGCTTCCTTTAGAATCAGTGAGGAGACACCCAGCAATAAGCAGGGAGTCATCTCTGCTCATCTCACATCCCCAGGCAGGCAGGTAAAATAGGCCAGATGAATCATACCCAAAAAGGGACCAATTTTTCCTCATTGACTCTAAGCAGAGGCCCAGGGAACAAGCTCAGATGAAGATATTTACATTGTAAAAGCCAAAAGTCAGGCGAAATGAAACCCAGTCCTGCAGAAGTGTTTCTTTTTCTCGCTCACCTTTCAGGGGAAGGACAGATCTTAGCTCAGGTGTGAGCAGGGACTTGTGATCAGATCAGTCCCATCCCACACATCTCAAATCAGGACTCTGGAGGGTCTGAAGCATCTCTCTCAAGCATTGTGCAAACCATCACCCAAATTTTGGCAGTGTTAAATACAAGGCTGAGCTGAAGATGACCACGAAATTTCATGTCACCTCTTACACCAAGCCAACTGCTCAGGCTCTGATTTGTGATGCCAGAGGTGTAAATTACATCCCCAAATAGATGCAGACACATCCCACACACAGCAGTGGGGGCTGTGGGCATGTCCTGTCTCACGGCAGAGCTCGTGTCAAAGATCCAGGTGTTTTCCTGAGGCTGCTCCTGCTGGATCAGCGCCGGTTTCTTTTCCTCGTGGAAACAGTCACAGCTCATACAAAGTACAACAAAAGGAAGACAATACTGGAGGGGAGGGGGTGCTGGGTGGGGAGGGAAAGGGCAGGAGTGGGGTTGGGGTGGGATGCTGCAGCTATACTCACTTCAAAGCCCGGTTGGGCTTGTCCGGAAGAATAGCTGTGAAATCATTATATGAGTCTGATTTGTGAGACAGGCAGCCCAGGCGAGTCCTCATCCCTCTGTTCCTGTGGTCGAGGTGGGGAAGCAGGGGTGTTAGCAGGGGAAAACCAAAGAAGAGGACGATTATAAGTCTAGCCAGCTTGGTGAAAGAAAAAGAACAAACCCAAAGAAAAAAAAAAAAAAAAACCAAACGTCAATGGCTTTGTGCCAGATCTGTGTCCTTGGTTCCCTCATGTGTGAGAGGGACCCTGAGACATCTCCAGGCAGATGTTGAGGGTGAACACGGCACCAGAGCAGCTGAAGGCTCACTCACACCAGGCATTCAGCTGCCTGGGCTGGCAAAAAGGCTTTGAAAGGCTGCACTTTGGGATGGTTTCTTGGAAAGTCCTGCTCTGGTCAGGTGTGGGAGGAGAGCAACGGGCAGCAGTACAAGAAATCAGTCACCGCATTCCAGCAGCACCAGAAACAGCACAAATACCAGAGGTGGAGGGCAGGAGAGGGCAGGAGGAAGGAAAGGAGTAGTAAGGCACCTGCAAGGTGAGCCTGTGCTGCAGCACCGTGAGTTCCCGGCCAGGATCGATCCCAAGCGGCTTCTTCAGACTCAGGGTTACATAAGCAGGATCAAACTGCCTGTCTCCTGACACGCTTACCCAGGCAGAAAATGGCTTTTATTGCTTTTTTTCCTCTAAATTTCAGCCCAGCCCCAGAGCCTTCCATCCTGTGCCAGCCCCTGGTGTCCTTGCCCAGCCCCTTCCCAGGACAGCAGCCGCAGCATCCTTCATTACATAACCCGGGATGGGCAGGGACACAGAGGGGCAGGGGAGGGGAACACACACATGCACTGCATGGGATTGGCATCACCCCCTCCCCAAAAACATGTAGGAGCTGCTTCATGGGTTTGCACGGGCTCTGTGATCCTCCAGCCCTAGGGCATCTCCTCTGGACATCAGACTAGGCCATTCTCTGCTCCGGACCATGGGAGGAGAATTTGGGGACCACATCTCCACTTCTCACCTGCTGGACCTACTTTGGAGCTGCTGAAAGCTCTTCTCCAAGCCCTGCTGCCAAACAGATGCCGAATACTTTCTGCGGCTGCAGAAGTACAGCATTTTTTCCCCTTTCCATCTGTAATTCTTGCAGAACACTTCAGCACCAGTGCCTGAGCCAATCTGTAGTGCGCCTGTTTCCCCCTTCTCCTCCCGCCCTTCAGAGAGCTTCTATTATTGCACATTTTAATGTAATCTTAAAGCAAATTAAATGTTAATTAAATGCACCGAGTGTCTCCCTGGTGCAGCACAGGCAGCTCGCAGCGTTTAACAAGCACAAAACCCAGGAACTCCTCGGTCACAGGAATTGTTGCACAGCCTCCAGCTCTGGCCCCACAGCCATGGGCCCGGGATGCTGCACTCCACACACAAACCCCAGATGGGAGCACAGGGAGTGCCATGTTCTCAGCTGGACACTGAGCCCGCCACAGGATCCTTCTGGTGCCTCTCCAGATGCCTCCTACCCCCCACCTTTCTGTTCCCTCCTATTTGCTCACGAATTTCCCAGCAAGAGGTGTGACAGGCGTTACCGCAGCGCTGCTCAGATCCCCCTGTGATGCCTGAGATCAAGGGACTGCAGCGGGGAACCAGAGTGGGTGGAGGGGCAGAGCAGGGAGCTGCTCCTCACGGAACGCACTTCTCTCAGCAAGGACTCCCAAGACAGGACACAGGGGAGAGAGAGGGAAGGAAATTGGGTCTGCAGGAGGTGGAGAGGCGAGGGAAGGGCAGGAGGGAAGAGGGGACACTGCAGTGAGCTGAAGGGCTTGCTGGACGAGGCAGACAGCGACAGGATGGGCAGGGGTGAGGGATGTGTCTTTCCAGTTACCTCCGTGGGATCAGTAAGGCAGCCATTCAGGCATCCAGCTATGGTTAACCCTTTAACTGGCTGGCTTGGACCACAGTCGGGGCTGCTTGCAAGAGGCAGGAGTGCAGGAAGAAGGGATTTACTGTTTCATGTCCTGGCACTTAGAAGTACACCAAAGAATCCTCTTTGCCAAAGCCAAGAAGGGCCAGTTGTCCTCAACCCATTTGATCCTTGCCTCCTAGCGTGGAAAGTCAACTGTTCAATGGAAGATGTTGAGAGCTGAGGGATGGTCACAGAGGAGAGACAGCATTTCCTTCTAAGACCAGGACTGCAGGTAAAGTCCAGCTTCAGGTCTAAAGCAGTTTGAGTTTGGTGTCCCAGCTCACCAGGGAGCAGCAGGAGTTGGCATTATCCCACTCATCCTTCAAAGGTCTCTCCTCAATGGGCAGAGCTCCAGGCTGACCTCGCTAAGAAGACCAAACTACCTCTTGTGCCTGTCCCTCCAGGTCATGGCTGATGTTACTGGCCAGGCATCATGGAAAAGCTGCCACTGCAAACAGAATAACAGGAGGACTTCACGCATCTGCAGGTGCTGCTCCTTTCACCACCACAGGCTCAGGCACTCACACAAAAATAACTCAAAACAAGCAAGGCCTCGTTGAGGTGGTGGGAGCCTGCGGGGAGCCACCAAAGAGATGCAGGGCCTGCAAAAGGGGGGAAAGGAGGGAAGGAAGGAGGGAAGGAGAGAGGGAGATTTGAGACGGCAGGGTTCTCGTGAGCCTTGGCACACTGGGGAGCAACTGGTTGACAACTCTTAACATCAACAGAGAGTGAAGGTGAGATCCACCAGGCAGGAGAGCCAGGGGACAGAGAACAGGACTCTACAATGAGCAAAGGCAAAGGTTCCTGATTTTCCAAGCTCCAGGTACCCTCCATGTCATGTTGTCACTGGGGACAACTGAGGAGGAGCCCAAGGAGCTGATGAGAACTCAGAGGGTGTGCAAGGGTCAGGACCCTGCTCTGCTGGGGCCTGGGGAGACCCTGGAGCTTGGGCTGTCCAATGAGACATCCCTCTTAAAACCTGATTACATTAAAAACGCACAAAGCCTCTTCCCCACTAAATTAATGGAGCCGGGATTGCTCTGCATTGCCAGTGAGTGCATTTCCTTAATCCCCACCCCGACCGGCTGCCTCGCTGCGCTCTGACTGAAACCAATCCTTGTAATTCCTTAAGCCCCTTTAAATTTCCTCATTAACAGCCTCACCCGCATGTGGGGCCACAGCACATGACTTCCTAGGGTCCATCAGCTTCTCTTTCCCACTGCTGTTCCAAAGCTGGACGTGGAACCATCTGCCCTCTCCCTTGCAGCCTCCTCCAGCAGCCTGAATTTTGGGGTACTGTTATGAAAGAGCCTCCTGCTTGCCCCCACTGCCACCCACTCAACCCCCACAGCACCGCTCCCAACTTCCCTGAGATCTCAAAGTCTGTCCCACTTCAGGGGTGCTTGGGACCTACATTTCCCGTGGAGGCAATCCCACTGCTCAGCTGGCATACCCATGGATGTTCCCTCTGTTTGCAAGCAAACCCAGTCAGTTATGACTTTAAAATGTAATCTGTGGTGTCTGGTAGATTGCAATAAAGGTCTTGGTAAAGGGTTTCGCCTCCCCTGCTCCATCCTTCATCCTGCCTCTCCCTCCTTTGGAAGGAACCCGGTCAAGGAGAATTACCATTCTCATCATGGATGTGGTTTGGGGGTTTCTCCTTGAGAGACAGCAAGGGAGGGGTGTGATTAGGACGTTCAGGTTATCAAACCACCTGAGCAAAGATAAAGAAGCCATCCCAATACAAAAAAAAAAAAAAAAAAAACCCAAAAAAAAAATAGCAGCACAAAGGTTAAAAAACCCAACCAAACAAATAAACGCAACAGCAAACCGTCAGATCTCTCGGGGGCTTCAGGAGATTAAGACCATCCACTCACATGCAGAGAAAACCAGGAAAAAACCGAGCACAGAGGCATTGCAGACAGACAGACAGACACCGAGGAAAAGATACTCACTGCCTTTGACCTGTCCTCTCTGCCGGTGGGTCTGTGCCGACAGCGCGGTCACAGAAGCTCTGGGGAGAGAGCAGAGCGAGCTTCTTCAGAGACAGCCCCCTGCTCGGGGTGCCAGTCACACCTCGGGGTGCCTCACAGCCCTCCCCAACCCTCCCCGGGCAGCAGCAGCAGCAGCAGCTCAGAGCCGCTCTCTCATCAGCCCCAGCCCGGCTGCGCAGCCGGCTCTGAGCGCTCTGCTCAGCATCCCAGCGCATCCCAGCGCATCCCAGCGCATCCCCGCCTCACCCACCTGGCAGCAGAAGCCCAGCTTCTCCCCCCGAGGGGCCGGGGCACCGCCGCGCACGGGCGGAGGATGCCAAAGGCTGCCGGGGAGCATCTAGGGGCGGGGAAGGGGGGGATGATGCCTGCCAGAGCGCTCGCTTGGGTTGGAATAAAGCGCCCGCCCGCCTCGCTCTGAGCGGCTCCTCGGAGCTTTAGGGAAGGTCGCTGCCCTCAGATCGCTCATCCGCAGGAGTTGGCACAGACTCACACAGGAGTTGGAGGGGTGGGAGAGTTTCAGTGAAGAGCCCGGGTGTCAGCAGGGTCATTGAAGAGTCCCAGGTGTCGGATTTTGGCACTAAGCAGAAGAGGACCTTACTGCTGGGCACGGGATGACAGAAGCAAAAACCCGCCCAGTGGTGTGGCAGAACCCCTGAACCATCTGGGGTTGTACATTCCTGCAAGCCCCCTCGGTGCCCTCACCCCAGTGTAAGGGCTCCAATCCCCCTTTTCTCTCCTGCACCCACCTCCATCCTCCAGAGAACACGTATGGGATGTCCAGGGCACCACGGTGACAGTGACAACAACCTCACCCAGGGCACCAACAGCCCCCCAGTTGTGGGCTCAGCACAGCCAGCAGTGACAACACCTGGTGTCACAGAGGCACAGACAGGGGTCACAGGCTCACTGAGAGCTCAAGCCATGGGATCTTCATTGCTTTTTTGATCCTAACAAAGCTGACTGACTTAAATAAAAATTAAAAATAAAAAAAAAAAAAACATAAAGGAAAATAATAATAATAATAATAATAATAAAAAGTCATCTGCATTTTAACAAGTCATTGCTTTTTCCCTGGAAACTTGTAGTCACCTTCCTCTCTGCTAAAACACTGCTGGCCCTGGCATCCTGGTGCTATAAGCAGGAAACATGCCTTGAGATAGCACATTATCACCAGGCACCATCCCTGGGGAGAGGCAGAGTCCTGCAAAACCTCCTAGAAAAACACAGGGATTAGCAGCACTGCAGCAAAGATCCGGGCTCTCTGTCAGCTCGGACCCCCTCCTTCCCAGCCTGGCGTGGCAGGGAAATGTTTGCCTTGTTCTCGTCCTCCCCTGGCAGAGCCCAGGTCATCCTGACGGGGATTAATCACATCTCCAGTTATCAGAAGACAAGCACTGCAAAAATGCCGTGGCCAGTGGAATCTCGTCTAAACCAGTCAAAGGTTGAGGTCCATCCTCTGCCTCTGTTACCCCAGGCTGGTTTGTCCCAGTTAAATACCAGTCAGCTGCAGCCCTTGCCCCCAAACCAGAGCCAAATTTAACTTCCAACATGTCATTTTTGGTTGAATACATCATTTTCATGCCCCCAGGTTCCCTCTGGGCACCTCAGGGGGTCACAACTGACAAGGTTTTTGTAACAGTCCCAGGACACCCCTCAGCTCTCACTCACAAACACCTTGTGGGCTGTAGGAGGTCACTGAAATGTTCCATCCACACAGCTCTGGATGATTCTGCTGCATTATTCAGATACTCTGAGACTTTGCTGCAGCCCCAAACAGCTCAACCTCTGGTCCACTAACACTGGATGGACAAATCCCTGGATCATGGGAGTGCTCCCACTTCTCCCTCTGCTTTTACACCAGTTTTAGATATTGCCTTCTCACAGCCGTCACCAGTATGAGACCCCCAATTCTTGCTTCTCCAGTCCCTCATTAGATCCTTTATGTGAGCTCAGTGAGACCTGAATAACACACAAATGACTCTGAATGCCAACAATTATTCCTTCTAGTTTCCCGGGGCAGGTGTGAGTTAATAGAGAACAAGAATAAGTTAACTGTTCTGACAAAGGCACTACAGGAAATGTAATTAAATTGCAGATAAAGAGAATTATGGGGTTTTTACAGGGTAATATTTTAGAAAGCTTCTGTGCAATAGGTTTATAGCAAATTCCTTCTAAAATAGCCCTCCTGCTTCTGACCGCTCTCTAGTTTCTATTTAAATGCTTTTAATAAAATAACTCATTTTGATATTAGGCCTGAATCCCATCCAAAAATTTAAATCTCTCCAAAAATTACTCTAAAGCAATTTCCTCCTAACCTGGCAGCAGCAAACACACAAGCAGTGAACACGTGCAGCATTGGGAATGCTGTCACTGTGGAGGGGCAGAAGGGAATTTGCCAGCCTCTTCCTTACATGTTAATCTCCCTCTCCAGGTTCCTTTTTATTTTCAGTGCCTCATGCCTCCCTGCCTATACCAGGTATTTTGACCATCGATGATTATTCAAATGGTTTTTATCCAAAAAGCCTCGTCCAGATCAAGCAGTTCCACCAGCTTCAGTTGCTTTTGATTTTTTCTTTTCCCAGTTGATTTTTCTTGGGTCTTTGGCAGCATCTCTCCTGGCTGGTGATATGCTCCAAGGGCCTCCTTCAAGCTTTCACGACCTGTTGGTTCAAGAGGATTTTCCCTCCTGCCAAAAAAAGCACCTCTTCACTTTGCTGTGGTGCTGGGCAGCAACATCCCTGCAGGAGAATTCATTCCCTGGTGTGTTTTCATGAGACCCTGTTGCCTCTGAGATCTTTCCAGAGGATGCTCAGCAACCACAGGAAGGTGCCCCTGCCCATGGCAGGGCGTTGGAACTTGATGAGCTTTCAGATTACTTCCAATCCAAACCATTCTGGGTTTTTGTGTAGGCTCTGTGACTGCAAAATGCCAATCAGAGGGGGCTGCCTGCCTCCCACAGCAGTCCTGGCTCTGGGAATTCAGGTGAGCTGCTCGTTAGGCTCAGCCACAAATCTGCAGCCACACTGCTGTAACCCTGGGGGGGCTTTGGGCTTTTGCTAGACTCCTGAAAGGAATAAAATGTCATTTGCTCTCTTTCATAATCACTCAAAATTTATCCAGAATCCAGAGTGGCACTGATACGGGCCCAAGCCCAAGGGAATTCAGATTAGTAATCAATTAATCACTCTCCAGAGATTGCTGTGCTCCACCACTGTTTGCAATTAAACCTGGAAGGGAATTACTTGTGTGCCAGGCTGCCCTGCTGTCTTGTCTGAAAGCACACTTGGTCCAGCGCAAGGTGACTGCCTTGGAAGGAAGGAATTATGATAGGTGTAGACCACTTGCTAAACTACAAAACAAACCACACACTTATCTTAATTGCAAACAGAACCTCTTTCTAAAAATAAAAATAAAAATAATTAAAAAAAAATCTCAGGTAGCACCTGGAAATATCCACAGCTGAAGCTCAGAATGTTTTTAAGGAGTAGATTTATCTATTCATCTTAAACCTCAAATCATTCTCCATGTCAGGTCTGGCAGGGAGTAAATCCTAAAAGGTGAAACAAGGAGAGGCAGAGTTTCAGCGGCAGGTGAGGAGAGCAAGCATCTGGCTGGAGGTTGATCAGGGGAGCCACCTCACATGTGGGAGCCACCTCTGCGAGGCAAGGCAGGAGATGGGAGACACCCACCGAGCCAAACTCCCCTTGGAAATGAAAGAACACCTTCAAAATTAAAAACGAGTTACATAAAGTGAGAACCCGCAGATGTGGCTTAGCTCGAGAGCGTGGCCACATTTAAATTGTCCCCTGTGTCAATGACAGAAGTGTCTCCTGGCCATGCTTGTGGCTCCTAGGCTCGGCAGTCGCTGCAGCAGAACAGATGCTTCCCTGCTCTCTCCCCAATTCCTCCGGGCAGGTAGGACACAAAACCAACTGCAAAGCAGGGCAGGAAGCTCCAGGCTGAAAAGGGCGGGCAAGAATCAAAGAGAAGAATTTCCCCTTTAAAGCACTTTATTACAATTTCGTAATTGTTCTCCGAGGAAACGCGCTGCCGTGCCCAGGAGCAGCTCGGTGGGGAAGGAGGATGGGGAGGAGGATGCTGCGAGTGTGGAGCAGGGAGGCAGAAAGGATTGGAGTTGACACAGAGCTGCTTCTGTGCAGCCTTGGAGCCCTCCCAGCTTTCAGCATCGCTGCTGCTGTCAATATGGCAGCGGCTGGAACGCGGCTCTGTGCATGGCTGGGGATCCACTCCGGCAGACAGAGCTCCACAATGATCCCCTGCCACGGATTCCCCGTCCCTCGCAGGGTTTGATGGAGATCTGATGCTCAGCACACGGCAGGGAGCGAGGCTTGCTGACAGATAGGGTTAATTTTTTGCTGGGAGATCATCCGAGGTGCTTGCAAGCAGCCTGCATTCTGTGAGCTGACTACTGCAAACGAGCTGTTTATTGAGTGTTAAAAATCAGCCCCAGGCCTCGGGGTTGCAGCCCCAAAGCCGTTTATGATGGACAAGGTCTGCGCTGCTCCGCTCTTATCGCTGTTACTCCAAAGGCTGGGGACTGCAGGGCATCCAGGTCCCACAGCGAGGATTTCCTGGGGCCATTTACTGCTCCACGGATACACAACTGTGCCTCGGGGAGCTCACTCCCACCAGAGCAAAACACCTGGGCACGTGCTTGGCTTGAAACACTGGATGGGCATTTGTAGGGTGAAATACAGACAGAGTCAGCCACAAGGGTGAGCCGGGATTTCTCTTTCATCTGTTTTTTCTCTTTTCATCTGAATTCATCTGTCTGGTTCTCTTTCAGGCTGCTGCTGTAGCCTGAACTGAAATTTAAAGGAGGTGAGCGAGATGAGCTCGTCCTTTCTCTCCAGCAGACGGTGGTTCTTTCATAAAAATGCCTGATGCATCCAGCAGCAGTTTCTTCTCGGGAGAGTGGCTGCCAGCAGTGCCCGTGTCCTGCCAGGCTGGAGGGAGATGTTCCCTGAGCTCTGCCAAAGCCCGAGCCCTAAAGCCCAGCTGGGCAAATGTCCCCAGAGCCGCACGCAAGGGAGGCAGGGCGACAGGCCAGGCTTGTCCCAGCGCTGCTCTGGGGGCCGCAGGGACGAGACAAGGGCAGCACAGCAGGACGGAGCAAGCTTAGCCCGTTCATTGTGCGCCCTGTGAGCTCGCCGGATGGATTCCCGCATTCCGCTGGGATGGGACGCAGCCGCCGGGATCAGCCACCGGGGAGAAGATGCCAGCACAACGGGCCCCTTGTATTTGTCAGCTGTGCCAAATAACCACATTATTTCCCCCACCCGTGGAAGAGCAAGGAGCTGACCCTCAGCGCTGTGGGGGTGTTACAGCAGCCCCACAGTCACGGCAGGAGGAAAATAAACCACCCCAGTTCAGCTGGTTCTTCCCCCAAACAGTGCACATGCCTCTGCCATCTGCAAGTTCTCGCTCCAGCCTCGGCTCAGCGCAGCTCTCTCGCCTCCAACACGGTCTCTTTTCGCTCCAATTAGTCTTATTTTTAACCAGCTCAGCCCCAGCACTCAGTCACAATGTCACAGATACCCAAATATTCAAAGCAAACACAATCCACCATTTTAAAACCACAACAGTAGCAAAGCAAGGGTGGGGGGAAGATGCCAAGATGGTGAAGATCTCAGAGGTGGAGGCACGAGCACAGGAGCACAGGCTGAGGTTTTCTCCCAGCATCAAAGGCCCAGCGCTAATCCCATTGCAATGGAGATCACCCCAGAACCAGTCCCGCTCCTCCCCACCCAGGACTGGGCTGAGCATAAGAAACGCTGCTCTTTCCCCGCCTGCTAATTAATTACAAGCCGTGCCTGTGTCCCTTTGACCATTCACAAGATGCCACGGGAAGATTAATGCACGGGGAGAAGCACTGCAGTGGCATTAATAGGGGTGACATCCGAGCAGCACCCTTTCCCTCCCACTTTGCCTGCTGAAGGACTCTCCTCCTTCCCCGCAGGAAACTGGGACAGCTGCAAGTCAAAAATCCCTCCTCCCATAGGGATGCAGCCAAAGAAAGGACCATAGGGCTATTTCATCATCCACCAAGGGCTGATACCTGTGCTGGCTCTTACCTGTGCTGCAGCTACGTGACTTTTGGTGCTTGATGGACATGGCTGGTTGGGGCCTCGAGGAGCTGCGGGGTCCTGGAGCATCGGGCAGGGCGGGGGACCCGGGCTGGCCACGGTTGTGTCCTCAAGAGCAGCAGCACTGTCCCACTTCCCCCGGCTCCCCAGCCCCGCATGCTGTGCAAAGAACAAGAGCTGGTGGAAGGAGGGGGGTTAGCAAAGAGGGAAGGGGGAGCAGGGACAGCTCTCGCAGATGCACACATACACACACACACACACAGAGCAGACAGAGCCTTGTGGAGGATGGCACTGCCTGAGTTGCTCTCGTTATTGCCGCAGGCTGGCTGCTGCCCATGGAGGACTCGCCAGCTCCCGCTGTGGGCACGGGGGAAAGGGACAGAAAAGGGATGAGGGCCATCAGAGCAAGGAAAGGACTGCCTGGGCACGGACAACTCTGTGGTCTTTGTTTGCTGGTACCTGGCAGGGGAAGAACAGGAAGGGATTGCAAGGCTGGTTTGGCTTTTCGTTGGTGACACCTTTCTTCCTTTGAAGGTAACAAAATGCCCAAGTGCTCCCCAGGGACACGGAGGGATGGCATGGGGCTGGCCCGACCCCGGGCTGCACATCCCCAAAGCACCAATTTTGCGTAAAGCTCAGCCTCCTCCTCTCATCCCCACGATCTGGGTTGTCCTGATACAGATCCAAAGGGCTGGCAGGGCTGTTTGAGGGGGTGGAAAGACACTCCAGCCATGACACCTCCCCTTTGGATGCCATCAGGAGGCTGCTGGCAGAGCCGCCTGCAGTCCCTGACACTGCTCATCTGCTGCAATGGCAGACCCAAAACAGTGGGAACAAGAGATCCAGCCAGAGTCCTTCCCAAAGGGGCACCAATTCCTCACACCACAGAATTAATTTCTCTCAAACATCGCATGCTTAGAAGTGTGTGATCCTCTGGAAGGAAGTGAAAGCTTTGTAACCTCATGCCTTTTTCAGCTTTTTGAAAGCTCCCAGGTCTCTTCCCCTCCTCTGCTCCAGTGCTTTGCCACTCAGAGGGTCTGGGGGAGCTCAGTTTGGTCAGAAGGATTAAAATGAAAGTCAAGCCAGATGCTTGAGGTATTCTACCCTCCCCAAAACCCTCAGTCTCCTGTTTTACTCCAAGGTTTCCCACTCGTGTTTGCAGACACATGGATCTCTAGCCACAGGGCTGCTGTTAATAGAAATTAATGGGTGATGCAGAAGTTACAAGTGCAGGATTGCCAAGTGAATACCCTCCTCAGCAGTTAACCCGGGAGCACGCCAGGCTCATCCCCATCTCTGGGTGGCTGTGTTCAGTCACACACCTTCAAGACTCACCTAAAATGATGAACATTCCCACAGCAGAGGATAGGATCAATCCTACCAAGCTAAAATCCAGTACCCTGCATGCCTGCCTGCTCCACTGGCCTCAGGATGTTGGCAGCCAGCTCCAGGAGACCTCCCCCTCACAGGTCACCCTGCCAGGAGCTGTCAGAACATATTTCAAGTCTCAGCATTCCGTCAGCCCCACAAGAGGAAATCGCTGTGGATCCATAGGCGTGGATGGATTCCCTGCCTAGAGCAGCACATCCAAGGCCCAATGGATGATCACTTCAGGGCCTAAAAGCAGGTATCCCATCCTCATTCCCACCACAAGAGCAAGGAGAAGCTGAGCTTTGATGTCGTGTCAAGATCATGATTGTTCCTCCATCCCAGAGAGATCCCAGTGGTGCTGGGGAGCTGGATCCCTTTAGGATGCTAAAATTGGGAGCAATATCTCTGCAAAGGGGGGTGTGGGCATCTCTTTTGCAGCTCTGCATCTGTATTACTTAAATCCCTAACAAAGCTGCCGGAAGTCTCTGAGGATGCACAGCTTTCCTACACCCCAGGGCTGGGACATTTCCTGGTGACATCCATTCTCTGTAGGGCTGTTTTTAATGTGGATAGACTGCAGAGCCATTGGGGAGGATGGGCAAGAAACACCTTTGGGGGAAATAATCCCCACATCTGTGGCTTGTAGGGAGTGAGGAGCTGTCTGCTCTGTGCCCCAAGCAAAACTTCCAGTCTCCAGGAGGGCAGACACTCTGGCAGCCTTGTAGGCTGGGATCTGACTCTCCCAGAGGGGGGAAAAAAATGGGCAATTTGATGGTTTGCAGTGTGGTGGCCAGGACTTGCAAGGGGACACTGTCAGTGCCACTCTCTGTCACCACTGGGAAGGTGCCCCCCAGCTTTATTGGAGCAGGGACAGCTTCTCCCTGGGTGACCCAGGATTTCCAGCTGCATGTGAAAAAGCAGGTTTGTTTTGTGTGCATGCAAAAGCCTAAACTTAGCGAGCAAGATGTTAATTTGTGAGGGGAAAATAGGCCATATTTATGTAACTGTGAAAAGCTGCAGTGAAGGCTACAGATCCAATGGGAGAGGAGAGTCTGCTCCCAGCTCAGGGCTTTGTGAGAGCTCCAGCAACTGCATATTCATTGCCCCACACCCCAAAAGAACCAGCTTTGAGGCTTTCCAGGCTAAGAATAGAGGTCTTGTTATGTTTGCTGCTCCACGGACTGGGTTTTGTCCGGGATTAGAGGCACCAGGGTGTGGAGCTGCAAATGGCAGCATCTCTGCCTGCCTGTGAGCGGGGCAGGGCTCTGGGCCCAGCAGGGATGGAGAGCAGGGAATAAAGGGTGAATTCATTCCCAGCCACACAGGATGGCATTAGTGCTGGCCCTCTGCTCACAGAGACGTCCCCCGTGGTGGACGGGGCACCCGCAAAACACGACTCCCTTGTGCACAAACAAAACCCAAGCATTTTTCCAAGCAGGGTGGCTGGGGCAGTGCCACGGCTGAAATTAGCAGCTCGTCCTGGCTGTGAAGGCGGATGGCTTGGATCCACCTCGGGAAGCCCGGTCCCTGCAGGGGCAGACAGCTCCCCGCCGGCCGGTGACATTTCTTTCCCCTTCCACTCACATTCTCTGCCCTACTTAAACCAGGCTGGGAATCCAGCAATGCCCAGCTTTGGAAATGGAAACCCCAGAGCCAGTCACTCCAGGGTTTTTCAGACAAACCTGTATTTCAGGGGTCTTTCAGCTCCAGAAATCATCATGTGGCAGTGCTGGCACTGGTGGGAAACAGCATGACACTACTCCTTGTTTGGCTTTGAATTTGTCACCCTGAGACCTTAAAGGGCTGAACTGGGCTTGCAAATGGCAGCAAAGGCAAAGCCATTCCTGTGAGGAAACCAAGAGAAAAAGGACTGAATTGTGGAAGCTTCTGTGGCCCCTGGGGATCCACTATTCCCTAAGCCTGGGGACATATTCCTGGACATTTATCTTAAAGCAACAATGGATGAGACTTCCAGAAAGGATGGTGACCCAGGGCTTTGAGGACCTTTAGCCAAGGGCAGCACTGATCACAGGCACCAGCTGCAGACATCAGGATAACTCCTGTCCACCTGAAGTCCAGCCTGGGAGGTGAGGGAAGCCACCACATCACAGACTGAAGGCTATGACTGATATGAGGTGTTGTTTTCAAATAAATGGGGACAGAAATTGGTTTTTTGAAACATGCAAGGAAATGCTCTGCAAAACATGAATCCCCCGAGAGAAAGCACAGTCTCTGGAGAAGGTCTTTCTTGCTAAAACATCACATAACAGAGAAATCTCTTGGGAAATGACTCCTGAGATCACCTCTCTCCTAAAATAAATGCCCCTGGGAGCAACTGTCTTGGCAAAACATTTCTGGGGGAGAAAAAAAAGTGTTCTAAAACGTGCTATTGATTCTGTATTTACCCTCGCTGCAGGAGCAGCACACAGAGCTCAGAGGCGAGCCATCATCTTCCTGTGCTTCTTCCTAATCAGAACTGAGAAGGATCCAATAGCGATCCTGCTGCTCCCTCATTTCCTTGCCCATCACTCAAACTGACCCACTGTGAGCAGCAACTCTGCAAAACGTGTCCTGGAGTCGTCTGGCAGCTTTGTGGAGCACGACAACAGGGGCCATTCCATCTGCTGCTGTTTGTTCATCCCTTGCACTGCTAAAGGAACATCTGGGAGCAGTGCTGAGCCTCTGTTCAAAGAGCAGGGACACATGTGTGTCTCTCCCCCCTGTGGAAGTCAGTGTGGCCATTTGGCAAAGAAGGAGAGGCCAAGAACCAAGGCCTGTCCCCTGCCCAGCCTGCTGTAGTTAGCTGCTCTCATGACACTGGCCACCATCCAGACACTTGGCCAAATGCAGTCCAGACACTTTGACCCTGAGAATTGGCTCCCATGCCTGGAAAACCACATGCCAGCTCTGACTAAGCACCTGCAGGTTAATTTATCTTTCACATTTCCATCAGCACAGCCCAGCAAAACCCAGATCCGTGCTGGCAGCCAGCAGAAAGTCCCTTATAAATAGCCATTGTTGGGAAGGTCTGAAAACTCTCCAGGAAATACTCGTGGAGGCAGAAGACAGCAACTG
The DNA here is from genome assembly GCF_009819655.1 of Sylvia atricapilla. Classification (NCBI taxonomy): domain Eukaryota; kingdom Metazoa; phylum Chordata; class Aves; order Passeriformes; family Sylviidae; genus Sylvia; species Sylvia atricapilla. The sequence goes on from NC_089148.1 coordinate 9,800,585, forward strand.
AGCACTGTTGAGATCTGCTGCAGGGAGCACTGGAGACCAACCCTTCTGCTCCTGGCAATGCTAGAGAGCCAAGGAAGATTCATTGGATGTCATTAGGAGAGGAAGGCAGAAGTATTCTAAAGCCTGGTCTAGCAGCTTGTTAATACCTACCTGTCCTCACTGTGGTTTAAAGCCATAAATCTGTATTTATTGCCCAAATTCTGAATATTCTGCAGTCCCCTTATACATGACCAAATACGTGCAAACAAGGTGACCCCCAGAGAGGGGGTTATATTTCAGGTTGCTCCTTTAGCAGCAGGCAAATAAGATATTCCTGAGACCCCACAGCTGCATGGACAAGAGGAGTTGATCTAGATCCATTCTGAGCTCAGACTGACTGCAAAGACAGAGTGGATGCAATTCCCAGGAGTGCTGTGGACTTCAGGCAGCACCCACAGAATGCAACCAGGTACTGCGTGAATAACATCTCCCTAAAAATCCAGTATTGGGACATGGTCATTCTGTGGGACTGAACGACTAAAACTAAGAGAAATAGGTAATGAGATTAAGAAAAAAAAAATGGACTTCCACAACTACCTGAGTATGAGCTTGGAAAACATGGACATCTGCTAAAGAAGCTGGAGTGGTCAAAGAGTGTTATAGCACGCTGTCATAGCAGGCCACCTCTGCGTGGCCCAGGGCAGACTCCCCACCCACAGCCTCCAAAAGGGAACCCCATTTATTCCCCCACATCAATCTCTGCCTTCCCTGCCGGCAGGAGGAAGCAGATTTTGTGTGTCAGACAGCCCCATGCAGCACCCAGGTCACGAGGCAGCCGTGAGCAGCTCTGCTCTGGCCCAGCACGGACCGGGATTAGGCAGCATGCAGGGTCTCCTCAGCAGCACAGCTCCAAGCCTCAGATTGGGGTATTCCGGGTGAGAGCAGCAGGAGGAGCCAGCAGTGTGTGTTTTGCTGTCTGCAAGACAGTTTACACCCAGCGTGCTGTTTGCCTTTGCACAATGGGCCGAGTTTGTTGACTCATGTTCAGCTTGTGACCCAGCGTCAGCAGCCGCAGCTTCTGCTGGCACAACAGCCGCTGCCTGCTGCTGACTGCAGGGCTGTCTCCTCCAAATCCAGCATCTCACACTCATTGCCTGCTTTCCCCAGGTTTTCCATGACCATTTCTCAGTTTATCAAGGCTTGAAACCTCTCCCACTAGCCTACAAATTCTCAAATTTGTACTCGTTTGTTCGCAAATACAGGAAACAACGCTTTCTATTCACCATCTCAGACTGAACTAAACGACCTGAAAAGAGGCATTTAATTTGCCTTTTAGCAGCCTTCTAGTACCTAAAAGAGGCTTACAAGAAGGCTGGAGAGGGACTTTTCACACCAGCATGTAGTGACAGGACAAAGGGAGAATGGCTTTAAGCTCAAGGAAGATAGATTTAGATTAGATATTGAGAATAAATCCTTCCCATTGAGGGTGGTGAAGGTTGCCTCATCCCTGGAATGGCTCAGGGCCAGGCTGGATGGAGCCCTAAGGAACCTGATCTAGTGGAAGGTGTCACAGCCTGTGGCAGAGGGGCTGGAACGAGATGATTTTTAAGGTGCCTTCCAGCTCAAACCATTCCACTATTCTATGATCATCGAACCATTTTGCACCCAGTTTCATCCTGAGTCTGGCACAGTTATGACCATGGCCAAAAGAGTTGGTATTTGTCACACAATGTCTCTCCCCTAGCAACTTTTAATCCTGTCAGAGGATGACATTACTCTCGTTTGAGACGACATTTCCCCAACCACATGGTTTCACCTGTCCAACACCTTCCAGACCTGTGGGATTTTTACAGGTTTTTTTTTCCTCCTGCAAGTGAAAATTAAACTGATCTGTAATTACCCGTGTCCCCTTTTTTCCTATTAGAGAGAGGTAATGAGCAAGTTTTACAGCAGTCAGGTTCCTCACCTATCCACCCAAATTTATCAGAAAACACCACAAATTATTCTGAAATCACTTCAAAGCTCTTTATCGAAATTCCTGCCACCCAGGCAGCTTGAGACTGCCTGATTTCCCAAGAGCCCTCTTGAATGTAATTTTTTCCCCCCTCTATTCTAAGCAAAGCCTTCACTGTTTGTCACTAGCACCAGCAGTGATACTCAGCACTTCTTTCTCTTGAATTTTCTAACAATGACAACTATGAAAAATAACCATTTTGGCCTTCTTGACATTTTTTATAGGTCTTTCTGTCCCCATGATTATCCCACATGGACATTAACAGCCTGAGGAGGACCAAGGGAAATGCTGACCTCATTCGTTGTGATTACCAGGACCACTGAAAGGAAGAGTTGTCACAGTCAGAACAAGTAGTTTTCACATTAATGGATCATGATGAAGCAAACCACTTTTTTTCCTGCAGGTTCAGAGAATAAACCAAGCCCAGGGTTACAAAGGGAGAAGTGTTTTTATTCACTGAGTAGCAGCACCTTAGGTCAATGTCACAAAAAGCTCAATCCCAACAGTCCAACACTCCATCTATCATGAAATGTTACATGGCAAATTTGTAACTCCAGCTCCAGGGAGGGAGAAAAAACCCCAAACAAACCTGCAGCAGTTCAAAAGCAAAGCCAAGTGAAATGCAGAAGTTGCCAAAGAGGTCACAATTCAAATTCAGCTCAATTAGAAACATCCCAGTGTTTTTACAGCGTTAGGTTCCTGTCTGTTGGGAGCAAGGTGAGTGAAGCAACTCACCCTCCTGAGCACTTTAATCCTCTTTTATGATCAACACAGCCTCCAGCAGAATTCTCATCCTCAGTTTTCCCTATCCCCCTGGTATACCTAATAAATAAATGAGCACCATACATTGACTTCTATGTTAAATGACATTTCCTGATTATGATTTTGTTAAAATGACTACAGCTCTCTATAACTGCACGTTGTATGATGCCTATTCTTCACTACAGGATGCATAGTATCACCTAATTTATGTATCTACACACAATTTATACCTCCAGCTTTTAGTTACCACTACTGTGAAAGGCTAAGGAAAAAAGCAGCAACCTCTTTTGTGATTTCAAAAGGAACAGAAACCCCCAGGAAAGCACATAAAAATGTTTTGTGTCACTGGCTATTTAAAGAACAGTTTCAGTATTTCCTACTGTTGCATAATAGGTTCTGATTTTTTTGACACTTTTCAGTATTTTTAAATCTTTTTAAGCAGGAGCCATAGAGAGGCAGCACGAATTAGCTGCACCTTGTTTTATTTCTGTCAGCTAATTTCTATAGCCCCCAAAGCTGTTATTTAGTCCTGTTCCTCACCAGAACTGCAGCAGCTGTTTTAGGAGGCCATGCAGTGTTCTGGGTCCAAAAGCTGGTCCTGGCTGAAATAATGAAGGGCTGCTCATTGGGCACCCCTCAGATGCTTTGATCAGTGCTGCCAAGGAAGCAGCAAGGAGCAGAAAAAAGGGATGGAAATGACCTTGATGTGAAGAAAAAAAATGTCTGCAGGCTCCCATCTTCAACAGGAGGTTTTTCAGGTAGCCTTAATAAAATGATAAACTTGCAGAAATTACCTTTCAGAAAGCATCATTCCAGCTGAACATTCCTGACTACAAAGTACCTCTCTGCACATTAATTCAGTCAGCACAGTTATTTAACTGGTGAGTCTACATTTAATAGGTGTTTATATTCATTAATATTTATCTCATCTTCCACAAATGAAATTAGTAACAGCATGCCAGAGATTTTCTCCACACGGCTCCTGCAAATGCATTAAATCCAGCTATCTCCAGAGGCAACTGTGGGCAGAGCTTGGCCCTGTGTGTTTCTGTGGCAGCTGTGCTAAAATTATGCTCCTCCCATTAAAAGAATCCTTTTTTTGCTAGATCTGGCTTTAGTTATACAATATTAACAGTGAAAATAGGAGCTGAGAATTCATGGCTTCATATGCTTTCAGTTTAAATTCTATTTAGAGAATTCTCAGGATTTTTACAAGACATCTTAAACATCCAAATCAAGCTCTCGCCTTCCATAATTGCTTTTTTAATCTTTTACTATGAATATGACAGGGTAGCTTTTATTTAAACTCTTTCCTTGAAAAGAAGCATGGGAGGTTAGAGATCAGTGAGCTTTCTGTGTGAGCTTTAAAGTACTCAGAGAAGCATGGAATGGTTTGGGTTGGGAGGGATCTTAAACATCTCATTCTACCCCATTGCTGTGGGCAGGACATCCCACTATCCCAGGTTGCTCCAAACCTCAGCCAACCTGGCCTTGGACACTTCCAGGCATCCAGGGGCAGCCACAGCTTCTCTGAGCATCCTTTTTACCTCACAGGGAAAAAAAGTACTGGAAGGCCACAATGAGGTTTCTTCCCCAGGCTATTCCTGGGATGCTCCCTCTGGGACAATATCCTGGGGCACCTTGAGCTACTCAGCCTGTCATCCACCCACATCTCCTCATGGTTCTCTGGTAGCTTTGCACAGAGCTGCAAAAAAGGGCAATTCCACAGTTACCAGAGGCTGTGTCATCCTCAAGACAACTGCCAGCTCTGGGCAGTGTTTGGCTCTGGCCATTGTTGTTTTACCATTTGGAGTGAAATGATGCTGTGTGAAAGGATGGGAGTCACTGAGTCCTTCTCCTCAGAGCCCTGGTGCTGTAATTGCTCTCAAATTAGTTCTGTTCATGCTGCGGGGAAAAATCTATTGAAGGCTTTTCTTTCCTAGAACCACCCTGGATGTCTTTTTCCTTTACATACCAATAAAAATAATGGCAAGGAAAATTGAATAGATGACAAACAAGAAGCCTGCATTTCAAGGAACACCATCAAGGAGCTGGGGACTTCAACTACAATTCCCTTCAAATTGCTCAAGTAAACAAGTAAAATTCTCAGGACTGACAGTGTTTTAAATCTATCACTCTCCAAGTAGAGGGTATTATTAAAAAATCCAAGAGTACACTGTGATTACTGTTCCAGAGAAAACTGCCACCAAACAGACTAGTTGTACCAACTGTTCTCAGAAATGTTTTTATACTGTTTACTTTGCCACTTGGGCAAGTAGAAAGTGTTATCCAAATTTGCTTCTTGCTTTTTCAGGTAGACTGGGATCTTTTTGAGCAGTTAATATTTTTTAAATATATATGTATGTGATTTTATACTAGTTTTTGCACCAAAAAAGGCCCTAGTCACTGGAAATGAAAGTTGGTAAATACTAATAGCAGTATGTGGGGGGGAAAAAAACCCCACCAAAACAACCAAGAGCATTCAGCTTTGGCCATCTACCTGTCCATGGATGTATGGAAAGTCACTGCACAGAAGGAATGCAGGGCTTTCCCCAGGAAAGTAGGTGAAATTACCTAAAACTGTACAGATTAAAATAGATGTGAATAAAAAAAAAAAAAAAAAAAAAAAAAAAAAGAGAGAGAGATATTAATTCATGAATTTATAAGCAGAACAGAAAAAACATAAAAAATTTGAATATCATTACTTCTATAAGCTACATGGGAAAGTGCCTTGTGCAATGATCAGGTGAGAGGTTTAAATTAAGCATGAGGAAGTAGTTTTTAGAATAACACATAATTTAATAGAGCTCAAGGCTATGAAAATACAGAATGGAGTCTACAAGAAAGAGGGGGAGGTACTTTTTGCAAGGGCACGTAGTGATGGGACAAGGGGATAGAAGTTCAAAGTGACATAGAGCAGGTTGAAATGGGATATTGAGAATGAATTGTTCCCTGTGATGGTGGGGAGACCCCGGAACAGGGTGCTTCGAGCAGCTGTGGATGTCCCTGGATCCCTGGAAGTGTCCAAGGCTGAGCTGGACAGGGCTTGGAGCATGCTGGGATAGAGGAAGTTGTTCCAGGGTGGAACTAGAGGGTCTTTAAGACCCCTCCCAACCCAAACCATTCTTGGATTCTGTGATTCTATGAAATGCAAGTATGGTTAAAATATAACCAAACTAATAGAGAAACACTTCACAATGCTTTTCTTCAGCTTTGCAGAGAACACCAAGACTATAAAAACATAACAAGCAAGCTGGCTCCTGATGGGCTATTAGAGAAAAATGTGACCAATCCATCTGAACGTATCTGTCACGGAGCTGCAGAACTGTGCCTGGCACAGCTGGTGACCGCATGTAATCATCATTTTTTAATTACAGAAAACAATTCTTTCAAAGGAACACAACAAACTAGAGCACAAGCCTGGAATCAGAGCCCAAACATTTAGAGGTGAAGTCATGTGAAGCTGACATGGGGGATTTCCATCTGGCACTGTTTAGGTGGCTGTGGTTGTGTCTGCCTGTTCTGCTGCTGTGAGCACAGAGGCTCAAGAATGCACTGAGAGTGCTCTAAACAAACCCCAGTGGAAGCAAAAGAAATAACTGGGGGTAAATAGAAATCCATAGATCTGAGAGCATAAATTCTATTTATCCATCTCCTTTTACCAAGAGAGATTCACTTTCTGGAGCTGCCTACATTCAGTGCAGCATTACTCCTCCATTCCTCACAGTGGGAGAGGTGCTGGTGGAATCCAGAGCAGCAGAGGCATTCCTGGGATTGGGAATGTAAAAAGCCCCACCTCCTGCTCACACCCAGGATAAAATAGTGGGTACAAATTCACCTGCAAACAGCTGAAACCATTCTTGGAATATTTCAGTTGACTTGTTACAGGTGGTAGTATTTTCTGTTTGCAGCAGAACTGGGAATTAATCAGCACTCTGAACCTCTGGGTATCTGCAGCACTGGATTACACAAAGCTGCTGGGATACATTGCAATTTAGTAAATTATATTGTAATTTAGCTAATCTCGAGAGAGATACCACCACAACACAGGATTAAACTCCATCCTAAATTCTGGGAACATTTTCTGTCTTTGGCACTTTATAAAAAAACCCTTCCAGCTAAATTCATCCAAACCACCTGGGGTAGCTGAAATCAAAGGCTGCAATTTCTCCCCAGCTTGGCCCAACCTGAAATATTCTGGATAGGCTTAGAAACTTTTAAGAAAAAAAAATTCAACTAAAATAACAACTCACACTTGGGCTGCTGAGAATCCCACCAGCATTCCTGTTCTGGAAGGGGAAAATTATACTGAAACACATCAGAATTGATCTTTGCTTTAACAAAGGGGTAGTATAAATTTAGTAGACGGTTGTTGTGGTCAAATCTATTGAAACCATACACAAGATAGGTTCTCCTAGAGGGGGGGAATAAACTGTCCCTCATTTTATCAGTGTTTTGTTCAGATCAAATAGAAGAAAACCAGTAAGAGGTGGGGTCAAAGAGTGCAGAGGCCTCACATCCAAGACTGACTCCTGCTAGAGCACTCTTTATACAATCCTGTTGCCCACCTTGATCTTCACATCCCATCTGTGCCAGTCATGAAGTTCACTGGAGTGCAGAGGATCACATCAGGGGACATTAAACCTCAAATTCTTACCTAAAGAATAATTCTTAACAGATGAGCCCAGGATTTGGCATCTTCTGGCACAGCTGGCAGAGCAGCATTTTTTCCACAGGTTTGTCTGACCCAGGGAAAATAAGGAAGAGCAGAAGCAACAAGGGGTCTGTGAAAGTTTGCAGTCTGGATTATTAGCAAGAGGTGTTTCTGATGAACACTGTGCTGAAGTAATGCTTTCAACATCTCTTTTCAGGATCACAGGCCAGCGTTTTTCTCCAGCAAGCAGGAGATACTGGTCTGCAATACAACCAGCCCTCATTTCCACGGATTTCTTTTAATGCCTGTCTACTCTTGCTCCTACCAAAATATGCAGCTAAGTGTGCCAAGCAGATCGTGGTTTCAGGGATTTTCTGTAGATTTGGCTTCCACAAGCCCAAGCAAAATCTTACACAATACTCTATAAAACCAACCAACAAACAAAATTAGTATCTTCTCTGTGGCAACATTCACACAACCCTGGCGAACTCACACTTGCCTTGGAAGACACCTTCATCCACCAATCCAGTCACAAATGGCTTGCCTGGATTTGGGACACACCTTTTAACATTTAAGCTAATTGTGGCAGCACAGCAGCAGCTCGGACAAGGTGTTTTGTTGCACTTTTTATTTCACACTGAAGTGAGTCCCTCATCTAGCAGTGGGTAAACAACCAGCACCCAAGGCCGCTTGCACAAGAGGGATGTGCATGGTTGGGAGACAGCTCATTCACATGTTTTAACAAGTGCTCTCAAAAAGAATGTTCCAGGCAGGGTTACATTTCTGCCTAAGCCTCCCAGAGCATCAGCTTCCCCTTAACACTCAATAATCCTAATTTGGGACTCATCAGAGGTAAACAGCACTTGCCTTTGCAAGCAGGTACTAAGCAAGTGATACACTACTCCTGATTTCACAATTAAAAAGCAAAGTTCAGCACAGTTTGTTTACAGTTACTATAAATAAAAGCCTGGAGGGAGTGAGGAACTTCTGAGAGTAACTTATTTCCTATGTTCCATGACCTAAAACAAGCCTATGACATCCCTGCTTTGGGAACAGAGATGATCCTCAAGCAAATTCCATGCAAATCCTAATCACACTACCAGTAAAGAAACTAAATCAGAAAATCCAGCATCCTCTAAACCAGCAGTCTGAAGACAACACATAGCCTGCAGTGCCTGTATTTTACATCACCACTGACAAGTCAGGAGAACAAAAATATCTGTTATAACTGCCCCAGGGTGACTCTCCTCCCTGCAAAAACAACAGCAAAAATTAAGTAATTGTTTTTCAAGTCACAAAATGTCCTCAATTGGACCGGACCCATGAAGATCATAAAGTTTACCATGGATCTGCCTAGGGATCCATTTTTCAGATAAGGTTCTCTCTGAAAACGAATCTTCACTCCATTACTGACACCTTCTAGTCAGAGAAAGAAAAAAAAAAGGTTACTACAGATGAATTGATTTAGAGTAGGAATGAATAGCCCATATGAAGAAAAAAAATCAAGGAATTCCATGTTTGGCTAAAATGAATGTGAATACAAAACCAGGATTGTTCTGTTTTGTTTTAAATAATATTTAACCAGCTCTGAGACTGAAAATAACAATCATGCCAGAAGCAAAGAAAGTGTTTTTCTTTTACACATGTAACTCCATTTTATAATCTGCAAAGCAGCAGCAAGTCAGCTCTAGTGTCACTTTCTATGGAGGGTACTCAAAAAAAAACCCCAAAACCACCCTTAAGGAGAAGAGCTGCCTGCATTTCTGATTCTTATCAGGACAGTTCAGTACTTAAAAAACAACTGTGGACACCACTGTGCAGCATTATCCCACGATGTGGAAAGAGCAGCTAACCCTTGGAGCAGACCAGGATCTGACAATCTGCAGGACAGGCTCTCTGATAGAGGGCTGGAGCTCAGCATCAGCTCAGACAAGAACTGCAGTCTTCCTTCTGTCCTCCAGCACTTTCTCTGGCATGTGCCTCCTGCTGTCCTTCCCAGCTGGACACAGGAGCTCTCCCCCTCTCCTTCCTTTGCACCATCTTCTCACCCTCATCAAGGAAACTCTTCTCAGTTTCTTCACCTTCCCCTTCAGGAACAGAGCTCACAGAAGACTGGGAACCGTGCTGTGATCCCACAGATTTCTTGTCATCTCCTGGAGGGACCAGGGGTCACAAAGCCAAACTTGACAGCTTGCTGTTGTCGAGAAAGCCCAAAGCTATGCTCAGGCAAAACCATACTGCCAGGTAAACTTTATTTATAAACACACAAACTCCTGAATGACTGTGTTGAAAGCACCAGGACCACAGGCCCCAAAGACAGATCAACACTTCTTTGACGAGTATTACAAGGACAAGTGTTGCAATCATCATGGATGCTTCTCTCCCTCTCCTTTGAAGGGAAAACACAGCTGAGTGTGAACTCCCTGTGGCAAAGTTCTGCATGATCTGGTATCCTCCAACACCAGACAAGTTGCTGGCTGCACAGAAGTTTGGCTGTGCAGTCTCCACAGCTCCTGGTCCAAAACAGTTTTATTGTCACAGTGCTCAGCTGACATGATTTAATGAGGATCATGATTTAATTCCTGCCAGGGAAGGTAACTATCTCCTCCAGATGGGAGGAGGAATACTTTACAAGGGACATAAAAAAACTGAGGGTTGGGAAAAACCAGATCCCATCTTCCCTCCAATATGACACCCTAAAGCAAACAGTCCCAATATCCCATGCTAAAATTACATTCTTTTCTATAATGTACTTCCCATTACATCCCAAAGGTGAATTCCTATCAGAGAGACCCCTTATCTACTTCCCACTCTATCCTGAAATTGCCCCAGTACAGTGGAGTTGGACTGTCCCCCACACTGCCACAACAGCTGCTGTTTTCTGAACCGAATCCTGGCCTTTAGAAGCTGCAACCACCTCTGGTTGATCAGATCAGCTTACATCACTGGCATGAAGTCAGTTTTTCTTTGCCTCTTTTTCTTCTAGAGGCCAGGAAACCTGAATGTGATATGGCTCCAGCTCTTCTGGAGTGACATAGTCTGGAGCATTGCCCATCAGGTCCCGTCCCCTGAAGGATTTTGGAAAGGCAATGACGTCCCGGATACTTGGAGCGTCAACAATGAGAGAGATCAGCCTGTCAAGTCCTACAAGCAGAAAACAAATCGGTGAAACACTTGAGTTATGGCGCTGTATTATCCCCCCTGAGTCAGAAAAATCAGAAAGATTGAGGAGGTAATATCACTAAGCTTGAAGAAAAAGAGTGAAGCAAGTAAGGGAGAAAAAAAATTAATCTCAGCTGGTAGCAGAGAAACAGATTAGCCTCGAGAGCAGAAATGTCTACCAAAATAAAGCTTTTCAATATTGCAGGAAGTTCTGTAACAAACTAAGGGCTGCAGGACACAGCAAACACAGCATAACAAAATCTGGGCAGCTGGATGGCAAAACACTGGCAGGGCTCTGCTTTACAGCTCAGAGCTCTGCATCAACAAGTCTGGAAGGATTACAACCACTTAAGAAAAATTCAAGAGGAGCAAAAGCTTCTGAGTGACTGGATGGAGGAAAGTCAAACTGGAAGACTACAGGTTGAAATACCTTTGTTTTTTGTAGGTTTTTTTATTTTGGTGAGTGTAGGGAGGGTGTCAATGGTTGGTTGGGATTTTTCCCTCTTTAAACCACAAACTTGCATCGTTCAAGGGAAAAAAACAAACCCTGACATTTTCTGAATTAATGACCAAAAGAGGTGAGGTAGAAGGAAGTGAGAGGGCAGCAGAGGGGAAGGATGTGAAACACAAAGTCCCATTGCTGTCCCATGCCTCCAGGCAGGCAGCACAGGGATCCTGCTTTGGCTGCACAGGAATGGGAACAAAGCTGACCCAACCTTGCTGAATAGCAGGTTTGCAGATCAGCAGATATGGACCAGCCTTAGAGCCACCAATGTCCTTGCTTAAGACTTAAATCCCACTGTGACTCTGGGGAGGAACATCCCAACTTTTTGCTCTTGGTGACCAGACCTCTCTTTCTTTCCACAAAGCTGCTGCAGAGATGGAAGCACCAAAGCTTTTCCTAACAACCATCAGCCTTGTTCCCAGGATCTAATATGCAAAAATCACAAAAGACCTGCATCTGTGGAGCTACAGATCACTTACCTAAAGCAATTCCTCCGTGAGGTGGAGCCCCAAGTTCCAAAGCCTCAATGAGATGGGAAAGCACCTCGGAGTCCTCCTGCAAAATCACATTAAGAGGTGTCACTGGACAAGAAATGCTCTTCCTATTAGCATCACAAGATGAAGGTACAATGAAATCATCCATTGCTCAGGGCTAGGAATTATGTCTCTTTCTGAGAAGCACATGAGTGTTTCTTTCAGAATATGCAACTAATATTTCAATTAATTAGTGCTTTTAAATCTCCAAGAGAGCATTAGAGGCATCTGTAGGTGTTACCTTCAGCACTTTCTCCAGCACGAAACGCTGTTGTTCTGCACTGTGAATTCTGATGGAGCCCCCTCCAACCTCATTGCCATTGAGCACAAGGTCGTAGTGCTGGCTACGGACCTGCAGGGAGACAGGGACAGGCACCCTGCTGAGGCTGGGCCACAGCTGCACCTAAAAACAACCTGCACAGAGATGGCAGACACTGGGAATGAAGCCATGGAACTCTGTAAAACTCTTCTCTCAGGGGTACATTGCAATCTGTACTGGAGGCATGGACTGCCTCTCACTGATGTGGGAGGAGAACAAATCTTTTTGAAAAGTTCATCATGGGATGGATCAGAATATAAGATTTCTGTTTGCTGTAAGCTCCTTTTGCTGGGGCACACGTGAATACTTGCTATTTGCAGTAATCAGGAAGCCATCTCTTCAAGATACATAGAAGATCACAGCATCACACAATGGTTTGGGTTGGGAGGGACCTTAAAGATCCTCTAGTTCCAGCCCTCTGCCATGGGCAGGGACACCTTCCACTATCCCAGGATGCCACAAGCCCTGTCCAGCCTGGCCTTGAACACTGCCAGGGATGTGTCAGCCACAGCTGCTCTGGGCAACCTGTGCCAGGGCCTCACAGGGAAGACTTTTTCCTAACACAAATCAATCTAAGTCTACCCTCTTTCAGTTTAAAACCATTTCCCCTTGTTCTCTCACTGCTTGCCCCTGCGAAATGTCCCTCTCCAGCTCTTTGTGGCCTCTTTAGGGACTGGAATGAGCTCTAATGTTGCTGCTGAGCTTTCCCTTCTCCAGGCTGAACAACCTCAGCTCCTTCAACCTTTCCTCATAGCAGAAGTGCTCCAATCCTTTGATCATCTTAGCAGCCTCCTCTAGACTCATTCCAGCAGATCTAAATCTTCCTTGTACAATCAGTCCCATGAAACATCATCTCTTTTTACCCTAAACCCAGCTGCCGCTCGCCTGGTTTTCCACAGGAGCAGCTGTAAAAGAGCCAGCATGGCAGCCATGAAAGTTGGTTACCTTTGTGGGATCAGAATACAGGAGGCTGACATCTGAAGGATGAGGGGCAGTGAAGGGGTGATGAGCAGATTCCAGTTCAGTGGGATTCTCAGCCTTGGAGAGGAAAAGGGGGAAATCCACCACCCAGAGGAAGTGAAAGGCTGTGGGATCACGGAGTGCCAGCCCAGCTGCCTCCAGGAGGTTGGCACTCAACAACCGCAGAGCTCCTAATGCACAGCACTGCAACAGAGAAGGGACAGATGGGACAAGATGGCTTCACCATCAAGGAAGCCACTCAAACACCAACCAGGGAAAGAGTGTTCCATAAAGAAGTACCACAGACAGCACTGGAATACATTGCTGCCTTGAACACTTCTGCCTCATACCCTGAAAAATATCACCTTCTTGCTGAGGCAGCAGCAGCAGGAGAGTTTGACAGAGACCAAGGAAGGAGCCAGAAAGTTCATGTTTTTCCAGCTGTTCCATCTTGAGAACTTTCTTAGGCTAACCTCCAGCTCCACACATGTGGATTAACTGGGGGAGCATGTTTGCAAGACAGAAATGAAGGCACAGAAGAGAATACAACAAAATGTTGGTTATTGAGCGAAGCATGACACCTTGTAATAAAACAATGCTTGGAAGGCAACGACTGTTGGCAAGAATAGAGAGAAGGGTAGGGACAGAATCTCCCACCATGGCTGCTAATAAGTCATGCACTTATGGGAGACACAATTACCTAGCTGACCTCATTTTCCAATCTGTTTGGTGCTTTAAAAATGAAGTTAAGAGAAAAGAATGCACTGATTTGTTGCAGGGTTTTTTATATTTCAGCCTTCATTTCAGTTACCAGTCCTGCCCAGAATTTGGCTGGAGGCCATAAAAGTAATAGGTACCTTTCATGCTTTATTTGCTGTTGCTATAGCTGCCGTTCCAGAGAAATGGAAAATTAGATGATGACCTATTTTAATTATAAGAAGAATCAGACTAAGGTCAGATAACATCAAAACCATCATTGGCAACATTCAACTCACAGAGCCACCCAAGAAATGCCTCCTACCACTTGCTTGTGTTCTCCAGCTGCCAGCAGCACCACATCACCCTCCTGCATGTTCAGTGCTTGGATAAGCTCTGACTTCTCCTTCTCACCAAGGAACTTGGTAAGCAGAGACTTCAAGCTTCCGTCAGGTCTGCAGATAATTTCCATGATTTCCTGGAGAAAGGTAAGGGCGCGTTCAGTGCAGTGCTGCCCTCTCTCGCCGTGAAGCGTCGCATGCTCAGGCTCTGACTCAGCTGTTAAAGACTGCTCTCCTACCTCCCTCTGCCTGTCTCACACTTTGTCACTCAGCCTTCCCAAAGCCTCAGGAGAGCTTCTGTCTCACCTGGTTAAACTGGGATTTTGCAGACTCCTTCAATGACTCCAAGTCTTTATTTGTAAGATACCTCTGGGGAAAGAGCAAGAGAAAGCACAGCAAACATCAGCTCAGAAAACTTGACTAGGTATCAAATCTATGCTGGTTCCAAATTTCTCAATTCTTTTGTTTCTAGTTCAAGCTCCTATGAGAGCTGTGGAACAGGACAGGGTCCTTACCACTGGGCTGGGTGTCTGCTTTGAGGGCTCCTTTCAGGAAGAGACCCCTCTAGATCTACATTTTTTCCCCCTCTCACAGATAAATGTATCTGGTCAGCAGGCAGGGTCAGATCATGGCCTCCAGCCTGCAGAAACAAGGTTTTACCACCACATTGTGGATGGGAATTCAGAGCTCAAACCGCAGGAAGAGCAGAGAAAAAACAACTGGGCTGACTCTTGCATGAAGTAAATGAGGACTTGCATCAAGATCTTGATTTCTTTCCATCTACTCCAGTGTTTAGGGTCGGTCTGGATGCCACTTTTGTGCTGCTCAGACAAACACCTCTGTGCCCTCTCATGGGAAGCCACAAACTTGCAGTTTGTGCCAAAAAGAAAGGAATCCCAAGGGAAACCATGCCCACGAAGCCCTGTTCCCCCAAAAAAACCTCAGTGTTTAAAGGATTTGTTTCTTCCATACTATCCAAGCTACAAAGATGCCTACAGCCAGAATTAAATCTGTTTCCTTGCCAAAATGCAGGGCTGTGACAAAAGTCTTCCACATCTACTGTCAGCCTTGAATTTAGTCCATGACATTCTCATTACAAGACACAAATTGTACCCAAAAATGCAGCTAAAGCAAACAGGAGAAGGACATGGAACCACCTGACCCTTCTTTGCCTATCCCAGAGCTGTGCCATGCCCAGCCCTGTTTCAATCTCCCATCATAAGCCACAATTCATTGTTGAGATGCACATCAAAAAGGTGACAAAAAGCAAGGTGAAACCCAAGAGGGTTCCCTATCCTCATGGGATCTTGCAGTTCTGTTGTTTTCCTCCTCTTCTTAAGGATAAAATACTCTTCCTGTTGTCTTATCATTCTAACACCACTCAGCCCAACTTGACATGGATTACGACCAATCCCAAGTTCCCTTAAGAACACCATTAATAGCAAGGAACATTTCCATACCAACAAAAGAATTCAAATTGGCATTTTATTTATTCCACATAAACCATAAACAGGATGTAAGAGCATCACTTACCACTCCCTGAGGGATACAAATGGCTCTGATGGAACCATGTGGGTAGCTGAGGGCATTCTGCACAAAGTGAATGTTTGATCCTCGTAGAACATCACTGATATCCACAATCTGACAAAGGAGAGAGCACAGGAAAAAGCACTGCTGGTAGGAATAGAAAGAAAAATTTCCTGCACCTGTGTCTTAACACCTTCAACACTATTCCCTTTGCTCCTGAAACAATCAAGATGCATTGCTCCCTAACACTACATCACCTTTAAAATAATGTTTGATTAGAACATACATTTTTCACAGTCAACTGATCAAATCCTCTCTTCTTCAGCAGACTGCACAAAGCAGCAACAATGGGACAGGCGCCTTGGGTAAATTACAGCACTCAAAACTCCAGCCAACCATAAATTCATAATCCAAAGGTTATTAAAACACTGACTGAAAGGAAAAGCTGTGAGTTTCCAATGGGCAAACCCTCACCTTCATCCCAAAGCGAGTGTCTGGTTTATCAGTCCCATACTCAGCCAGTGCCTCCTCGTATGTCATGGAAGGGAAAGGAGTCATAATGGAGCCTCTTTCCTCAGGCCAGGAATGCTGCAGAAGGCCCTCTATGAGTCTCTGGATCCCAGCTTGATCTACAAACGACATCTCAATATCTATCTTAAAACAAAGAACAAGAGGGGGGAATTCCACATGAGCTACAGGTTGTGCTTTCACGCTGCTAATGTACTCACACTTGGTGAGTACAAAGCCAGCAAAACAAAAAACAAGACACGAAATGACATCACAGCATGACTGCATCAGGCTGGGAATGTGCTTAGGATCACCCTCCAGGCTGATGACTCAGGCAACAGCCTCCTCAGAGAGAGTGAATGAGGTAATGATGACAAGGACAGGATGACAAGGAGAAGCAGCCTTGAGAGAACCAAGCTAACTCAGCCTGGGATTTCAAGGCTGAGGATTGGGACGTCTGACCTAGCAGGACAGGAGGAGATTGTACCATTAAAGTAAAATCACTGCTGCAATTCCCACATGTGCACCTGGGGCACTGCAGCCAGCCAACGACACGAATCATGCAGCCATCCCACACCAATTTCCAAGGGCTGTGTCTGTGAAACACACACCAAACAACTCTGCACCTCCCAAACAGCACCAGACTAGCACAGACTAAGCCTCCGGAAGGGAAAACAGCTATGAGCCACTTGGGTTGAGGAGCAGGGTGCAAGGCAGCACGGGCTGGTTACCTGGGTGAATTCCGGCTGCCTGTCAGGCCGTGAACCCTCGTCGCGGTAGCAGCGAGCGACCTGGAAGTACCTGCAGTGACACTTGGATTTAGATAACAACCCAAAGTATCCTGAACTGCACTGTGGCTATAGAATTCACCACAGAAAAGATAAGGGAAAGAGAAATAAACCACAGAGAGAATGCCCTGTTCCCACAGCAGATGATCTTTATGTTCCCATCCCTTCAAAAGAATGGAATTTTGAGTGGAAGCAGCTCTACCAGCAGCTGTATCCATCTCCAGCCATATCCTCCAGAGGCACATGGAGACTGCCAGGTGAGCTATCCCCTAAGAACAGCACACTCATCTCTTTATTCCACCTTCCACTCCACTCCACTCCAGGACTCTCCTAACAGCTATGCAAAACTCTCAGACGAGATCTGGCCCGCACTTCACCGTGTGAACAATTGTCTGTCTCCCTGTCCATCCATTTGATTTGGAGAAGCAAGCCCAATTAAAAGCTTGGCACTTGGGCACCCTGACATGCTTTTCCTTGTCTCAGTCATGCTCAGCTGCTCAGCCTCACCTCAATTAGTTCTGTAGGTGACCCCTGGAGCAGCTTTTACCACACATTAGATTTTCTGCCCTTCAAGCAGGCTCTGCTTAAGATCAGGTTTGTGTTTAACACAGCAGTAAAGATTTCATCTTTCCAGAAGGACACATTTCATTTGACTATAAAGTTCCAAGTATTTGAGGATCCCTCATCCAGACACAAATCATTGGCAGTAAGTTTCTGGGGGGAATTTTCTAAAACTTCACAGATAAAGCAATGAAACCCTAGATACGAGATGCAGAGAACAAGAGCCCAAGAAACTCTTACCTGTCCAGGCCTCCAACCATGAGGAGCTGTTTGAACTGCTGAGGACTCTGTGGCAGAGAGTAGAACTTTCCCGGCTCCCTCGAGGGCACAAGGAATTCTTTGGCTCCCTGGCGACAGAAAGAAGATTTACAGAGTTCAGCAAGTAAGTGGCCCCAATTCCTAACAGAGCCTAAACACTGGAAGTGCAAGAGGAAAGGATCTATTTTCCCCATTATGAAATCCCATTTGTGAGGAAATGGCTGTTTGTACATTATGGTTAACATCTGTTAACCAACTTGATCCAAAATATCCCAAAGGAAAATTCTCTACCTTCTTCTCTGAGAGACTAATGCATAATAGACCATCCAAGACTGGGGTTTAAATGAAAGAACTCCAAGTAAGTTGCATCAACAATTCCTCAGCTACAGCTCTCTTCTCTCTGACTATTTTTGAAGTGAAAGAAAGGAATATAAGATCAGAAATTAAATTTACTTGAGCAGGACCTCTACAAAAACCTACTGGCTAAGAGATAAATGCTGAAAAGACAGTGCTTCAAAGTGTTTTGGGTTTATAATCCCAGGACAGACTTGTATTCAACATGTGCTCTACAAGGCAGAAGCTTATTTCGTTTGAAGGTTGAAAACAAGGACACAAGTTACCACCTCTCCCCTTTCTCTCCCTCTACTTTTAAAAGATCTGTGGATGATATCAGAAGTTCCACAAGCTGTTGTTTAGCAAGGGAAAAGCAATGAAGGCTGAGCAGCAACTGAAAATGATTCAGTCCTGACTGTGCAGCTGCAGGAGGCCAAAAAGCATCACATACATACCCCTGGGGTTCTTTTAAATAGAGTTGGAGTCTCTACATCCACGAACCCTGGGGAACAAACAGAGAATAAGCTGAGAAGAGGGAGAACTAACACAACAGAGTAGGCTAGAGTAGGGTTAGTCAGCAGAATAGGTCATCTACCACCATGGAGCCTCTCCAAAACCAACACACTTTACTACTTCTAATAATTATTATTCTTGTAATGACAGATCTAAAGGCTCAGAGCTACTCTGATGTCCTGCCAGAACTGTTGATGACAGAGGACTCCAAACAGGTTGAAATTGTGTTAATTCTCTATCTATTCTGAACCAGGCACTGATTTTCCAAAAAGCACTTTCTGATTTTAAGAGAAGGAAAGGCCCTAAACAAAATCCATCCCTCTGACATGTCTCAACTGGGTGACCAAAAGAGGGCAACCACCTGCAAAGAGTATTTTCTCATTGGAAACAGCTAATTTGCAACAACTGGCTTGCAACATGCCAAGAGATTTCAACCAGACTTTGTTCTTCAGGCATGACAACATCCCACTAAAGACCCCACCAAAAGCAGACAGGTCCTTATAAAGTGGGGCTAGTTTGGAGCAGTGAGTTGGTTCGGAATCTCTGCTAGCACTAGCAGCAGGGAGAGCTGCAGTGTTTGCAGCAGCCTGTGCTCCAAGCAGCTCCCTCACCGTGGAGGTTGCAGAGATACTCGCGCATGCTCATCACCAGGCGGGACCTGAGGCGCAGGGCGGACTGCAGCCGGGAGCTGCGCAGGTCCAGGTACCGATACTGCAACCGGAGCGCCTCCGACTTCTGGGGACGAGAGAGCATCAGGATTAAGAGACAAAATTCAAACTGCACGTCCAGTGGAGGTGCTCCTAAAGCCAAGGGGAAAATGGGAGAAGCTGAAAAGGGCTGGGGCTCCATTGCCACAACGCGCCTGTTACACGCAAGCTACGCAAATATGGCAATCACCTGAAATAAAAATCAAACTGCCCACAAAAGTTCCGTCCCTGCAAGCGTTCAAAACCAGGCCGGATGAAGCTCTGAGCAACCTGGTACAGTGAGTGCATCCCTACCCATGGCAGGGAGCTGGAACAAGATGATCTTTAAGGTTCCTTCCAAGCCAAATCATTCTGGGATTCCACGAGTCAAATAAAACAGCCTCATTTCACACTCAAAGACACCCAGCAGAGCCCCATTTCTTTCACTCTTTCCTTTACCATGAATTCTTCCAGAAATCTGGAATCATTCAAGCCTTGTTTTCTGCTTAGGTGTAATTGGAAATAAATCCTCCCAACAAAGAAACAGCACCACTGGTATTTAAATACCACCATTTCTCCAAAGTGAAGTGGGGAGAACCAGACTCAGCTCTCAGATGTTTTGCCATCACCCTGGGCAAATTCCCAACTCAATGAAAAGCCACCACTTTGATAAGAAAAAGACAGACACCTTGATAAAATCCTTGATTTCAAAAGGCAGCTTCTTACAGGAGTTTAGGATCTCTGCAGTCTCTGCCTTCACTTCAATATCTCCTGTTGGCATTTTCTGGAACAAAAAGGCAAGAAAAAAAAGTGAACTCAAAACAGTTGGACAAAGGTAATTCACAGATGGTCAGAGGGAAAAAAAGAAGCAATGTGATTACCCTCCCTGCCTTCTAACACAGTGTACAAGTCAGAGAGCTTCTCCCAAGGACAGATTTCTCCCAGATCTCCCTTCTGTTCAGGGAAACACAAGTCACCTCACCAAAGATAGCAGCTTCTTTCCCAGTAGCATACTGGTCTCTAAATACATTAGTCTCAGCAAAACCCCACAGTGTAGGTTTCAGTGAGCACGAGCAGCAGCAGCCCTTCATATGAGTCAAAAAAGGCAAATCATGAGGAACTTCTCAGAATTCCCGATTCTAAACACCAGTTCTCAGAACTGGTCTTCTTTTGATTCTCTCCCAAGGGAGGGTAGACAGCTCCCCTCACGTAGCACTGAGGCACAGCAAAGTTCACTTGATCCTGCAGGGCTCTTGCTATTTACCAGGGGAAAGGACACACAACCTTCCCCAAACCAAGAAAAGAATAAAAGAAATAAAGGCATTGCTTGAAGCCTGGATTTTAAGTGGACATCTATAAGATGGAGCAAAAAGGAGTTATGATCATAACTACAGTCCTCTTTTTAGACCTGCCAGTTATATGTACAATCCTGAAAGATCAATCTACAGCTGATTACAATGACAGCTGAGCAAGGCAGAACATTAAAAATTCATTCATCCTCTGTTTCCTATACAAAGAGGCCAGCAAAATCAATAAACAGGTCACCACATGCTGTGGAGCTCAAAATGACAATATGTATTTTCAGGCAAAAGAAATTCCCACCGCATTTTGAAAGCCTGGAACAAGCCAGCATTCTCCTTGCAAAGGGCTGGGATGCAGTTTAATTTGTGGGTGCCTGTAATGTGCTTTGAGATCCTGTTGTTTATGACTCAGCACATATTTCACCTCACACGATCTGAGGATGGGCTGTCACACAACCAGAACCCGTGGTGATGCTGCTCTGACACAAAGCCCACCATGATCCCAACATCCGGAGTTGTTTCCTTCAAGGAACAAAAGCCCTGAGAGCCGCTCCCAGCCCCTCCTCACCGGATTCTCCTGCCCCAGGGGCCGAGGGGACACTGTCCCAGTGACTCGCACCACAGACTCCAGCGGGGCGTTGGACAGGAGCTCCTTCACGTGGGAATGTGCCTGCAGGAAGAGCACAGAGCCTCACAGAAATTCACACAACAGACAAAGGCACCCTGGCCAAGCACCTCCACCCAAATCACTCTTAAGGCAGGGGAAACAGCACGGATGGTTCTGTTGCAGTGTCAGGCCAGGGCTCTCATGACACTTCAATCTACCTGTGAGTCAGAGCACTCAGTTTGACACAGCCCTTCCTTCTCTCTGCGGCTGCTGAAGCCGAAATACCAAAGGAAAAATAAAAACACAGAGTCATGTTTTGGTAGCACTTACCTCATCCTGAGGAATGATGACCTGGGTCAATCCCTGGAAATCCCTCAAAACCAGAAACAGGCCTTGTCTGATCCATGAAAAGCACAAAAGGAAGAACATTTTTTCACAAATTTAGTAGATTCTACCTTTTAAAGCATATGGCTACTGGCTACACTCTCAGTACCCTGCAATTCATCCCAAAGCACTTCCAAGTAGTCAATTATAGACACTTTTTCCACACTGAACCCAACCTGAACCATTTATTTCACATTGTGACCAGCCAATGACAACATGCAAATAACTAGGAGAAGCAGGATTTTAATTTGAGCTTTCATGCACGCAGAGCAGGAATTCTGAACATGTGAATTTTCCTGCTGGGAAACATCATTCAGCTAAAAACAATTAAATGAGCAATAAAACTAAAGTTCACGTGGAATAAAAACAACAACAACAAAATCTAATCATAAGTCAAGAAGGGGAACACTTGTCCCATAAAAAGTTCCAGATGAACAATTCGCACTGCCAGACCCAGAACCGTAAATCCTGATTTTTTTCAAGCTGCAGCAGGTGCAGCTGCCACTGTGCTTTGTCCATCAAAAAACTGCCCAGTGGGACATGCTCTGGTGTCTTTAACAACAAGATCACCACAATCACATTGCAATAATCCCAACTCCTTCTCCTCGGTCTCCATCCACAATT
The DNA here is from genome assembly GCF_009819655.1 of Sylvia atricapilla. Lineage (NCBI taxonomy): Eukaryota > Metazoa > Chordata > Aves > Passeriformes > Sylviidae > Sylvia > Sylvia atricapilla. The sequence continues at coordinate 9,822,599 of NC_089148.1, forward strand.
GCTCAAAGATGAGATGCTCAGGACCTCCTAAAATCCTTGCAAACCATCAGTGGAGAGCAATGCTGGATGATGCACAACTTAGACTGGACGTGGCAAATAATCATCTCCATTTTCACCATGGTTTGCCCTTACCTTTGATATTGAACCCATCCATAGAGGGTCACCTTCTGTCCCACATGAGCAGAACGCAGTTCTCCACACGTGTTGGTCCGACTGACAAAACTGTTGAAATCTTAAATTAAAAAAAATATATAAACATATATTTATGTACATATATATGCTACATATATATAAAATCTCTCATGGCTTTTGCAGATGAGACAGAATAAATAATAGTTTTCCCTCCCAATATGATTCATGCCATATACAGAGAAGTTCTTCATATATAAATCTGCACTAAGATACTATGTCATAAACATGAAATGAAGCTAGTCTAAATGTGTTTTAAACAGGGATTACTTATGGTTCTCAGTTAAACTTTTCATAAAGATGCTTGAACACAGCCTTGCTGCAAACTGCTGCCCTGCAAATTTCAGGAGCAAGAGGAGCAAAAGTCACAGATCAGTCCTGAGGGATGTTGACAATCCCACATTTAAATCTAGAATCACAGAATAGTTTGGGTTTCAAGGACTTTAAAGCTCATCTCATTCCTCCCCCTACCATGGGCAGGGACACTGTTCACTGTCCCAGGTTGTTCCAAGCCCCATCTAGTCTGGCCTTGGACATTTCCAGGGATCCAGGGGCAGCCACAGCTTCTCTGGACACCCTGTGCCAGGGCCTTCTCACCCTCACGGAGAAGAATTTCTTCCAATATCCAACCCAAACCTGCCCTCTTTCAGTTCAAAGCCATTCCCCCTTGTCCTGCCACGGGAGTTCCTGGCGGCGACACCTCAAAACAGGGCTTAACAAACCAAGAGTTAAGCACACACGGAGCAGACCCACCGTGCAGGTGTAAATAGAACAGTTCCCGCCTGAACCAAGTGGAAAAGGGCCTGAAAAAGCCCTTTTCAGAAAGGGCTCTGCACAGACCCCTTTTTTTACAGAAAGCTCTGCACAGACCCCCCTGTGCCTGTAATCACGGCCTAAGGTATAGAACCAAACACACCATTTACCGAATGTGCAAGAGGTTCAGCCAGTAAGGAGAAGCCTGAAGGACACCATTCCTGGACGTATATAAATAATTTTATGAACCAATCTCACTACCTTCATCAAAGCCTTTAGAAATAAAAGAGACTTAGAGAAGACACTTTAAATAAAGGGATACAGGGAAAATAACTTTGCCGCAAGCGTGATATTAATCGACTGTGCGGACTAGCCTGACCCGGGAGAAAAGGAACCCAAATCTCGAGGGGATGGGACCGGCGCTCCTCCTCACCTGGAGCCGCGGGTGCGGCGGCAGCGGCCGCCCGGTGCAGCGCCCGCACCAGCAGCCGGGGGAGCGCCATGCCACAGCCGCCCGTGAGGCAGACACACGGGAGGAGCACGACAGACGTGCGGGAAGTGAAAAAGAAGAGCTCCGGAGGGCAAAAGGGGAAGCCCTCTCAAGCCCCGGCGCCTCCTCCCCGCACTGCCGCCCGCCTCAAAGATGGCGGCGGGGGCGCGTCCCCGCGCGGGGGCCGACGGGAAGGAAGTTCGAACGGCGGCGGCGGGCCGTGGCGGCCATGGCGGAGGAGGCGCAGGAGGACGGTGCGACGCGGACCCTGCCCAGCTTCAGGCGGCTCTCCTGCGCTCTGCCCTTCGGGCGGACCCACGGTCGCCTCGGCACCAGCTCCAGCAGCCGCCCCGTCGCGTCCGCGCTGTGCTCTCAGGTACGGCGGCGCCTCTCTGTCTCCTCCCCGTCCCCTCAGCCGCGCCGCTGCGCTCTCGCCGCGCGGGAAAAGCGAGCTTTAACTTTATTCCTTTCGTTTTACCTCGTTCCTTTCCGTTTGCTCCCCCCTTCCAGGAAAGCGTCGATCCGCGAAAAACAGCGTTCCTGCTGCGTAAAGCCTGGACGCTGTACAGCGTGACCCCGATGTACCGCTTCCGCCGCGCCTGCCTCAGGGACTACGCGCGGCTGCTCAGCGCCTCCATCGCCGCCGAGAAGCAGAAGGGGCTGGCCGTGGAGGTGGGCACCGAGCTGGACATCAAGGTGGCCCTGTCCAGCCTCGCCGAGCTCAGGGGCAGCGAGCTGGACCACGCCGCCCTCCTGGTGCAGGTGAGGGAGGGGCTGGTCATCGAGATGATGCGTTTTACGAGCTGATTTTGCTGTGGTGAAAGGCTGTGTCTTGAAAGAAAGCCCCAAAATGAAACCCTAGCTGTATGGAATAACTACTGGGGCATGTGCCGTGATTTAATGAAAGTGAATCCTGTCTGTTTTTAAATACTTACAGCCTTAGGCTGTGCTAGGGGAGGTTTAGGTTGGACATGAGGAAGAATTTCTTCACAGAAAGAATGATTAAACATTGCAGTTGGCTGCCCTAGGAGATGGAGTCACCATCCTTGGAGGTGTTCGAGGAAAGACTGGATGTGACACAGTTAAAACCCCGGTCTAATGACAAAGTGGTGTTTGGTCACAGGCTGGATTTGATGACCTCAGAGGTCATTTTGGGCCTAATTGATTCCGTGGTGCCCTAAGCGATGTATACAGTGAATACAGCAAGTTTGAGTTCAACTTTTTAACAGCATCAGAGTATGAGCATACAGGGCACTCTCTGATGTTTTAGTTTAGCAGTCAATTTACTGCCAGGACTTGGATGGGTTATTTAACTTTCTGGATAAAGTTTCCATAATCCTACTTCCTGGTGAGAGCTCGGGTCTAATTAATATTTCTGAAATGCTTTGCCTCAAGTGAGATGTGCTACTGAAATGTCAAGTTCATTGTGGCAAATGGCTGTAGGATGTAGCACTGGATTTAGGCAGCATAAACTCAGATGTCAGGATTGTTCCTAAGGAAATTAAATGGACTTTTCCTGCTGTTTTCTATAGAATTGCATTCAACTTTTAGGAATGTAATGGACACACTGAATAACTTCATGTGTTTGACAGTAAAACAGCATTGCATGCAAGGTCCCAAGGAAAAAAAAAAACACTACTTCTACCAAACACTGAAAGCTTTAAATCAAAACCTATTTTTAGTTGATGAAAAAAAAAAAAGCCATTCTTGCTCTGTAGCACTGAAATGCTTCTTCTCCCCATCCCAGCTCTCTTCGAGGTCAAAAGCTTCCTCCAGGAACTCTGAGGACAAACTGGTGTGGTCGGGCTGGTTCTGCTCCATGTTTGGAGATGACCTTTCCGAGAACTTGCCGGAGGACTTCACCAGCCTGCCCCTGTTCCTGAGCCACGGCGCCGAGAGCTACACAGCCTTGGTTGGAAGCTGGTTCCAGAAGACTTTCGACTGCTGCTTCCGCCGCCTGGCCATCAGCCCCCAGAACCTCAGCTGGATGGTGGCCATGTGGGCTGGCTGCAAGCTGGACAGAGCTGCCTCCGCCGTGGAACTCGTCTTCTCCGTGCCCCGCCTGGCCCAGCCCCTGGATATTTCATACGCCATCCACCCAGAGGATGCCAAAGCTCTGTGGGACACGGTGCAGAAAACGCCAGGAGAGATCACCCAGGAGGAGGTGGATGTCTTCATGGACTGCCTTTACGCCCACTTCCACAGGCACTTCAAGATCCACTTGTCGGCTGCAAAGCTGGTGAAGGTTTCCACAGCGGTTGCCTCGGCACACTGTGATGGGATTGTAAAGGTGAGGCCACAAGGAGCAGGTTGTCCTAATGCTGCCCAAATAAAACAGCTGTACCTGAAGGTTTCATGTTAGTTTTGAATGATTTCCTACCAGGAATTGTTAAACCTTCAGCTTTCGCTAGTCATACTTAGCTCTGGAGTTGGGGCAGCTGCCAGTGCAGTGTTTCACTATTGTGTTGCAGCAGGAGCTACTTGCCTGGGGCCAGAAACAGGTGTATTAGCTGTGGTATGAACAGGAAAGTTTCTTAGGCCACAAAAACTTCTTATGGACTTAAAAAGATCCCAAACTTAAAAAAGTTCACTAGTTTTCTAGCATTGTAGTTATTAAGACATATGCAAAAGACTCCTTCACATGTAACCTTTGTCATAAAGGTGTTGGTCTTTCTACAGAGGTATCTCTAATATCCTTCAAACCATGGAACACTAATCCTTTAAGCACTACAATATTTTCTTCTGAGTTAAAGAACAGTTTGTGTAAATGCAGTTGTTTAAGTTTACCCTGTGATGGTCTTTGGCACATGGTAGCATTACATTGCTTGTTTTTATCTGTAATAGCTTAAAACTGTCTGAAACAACTTCTGCTGCAGGCAAGTACACAGAGATATCTCAGGCTTTCTGAAGGGTGCTCTTGTGGAATGTGTGTTGTATATTCAGTTATGGCTTTTCATAATGGTGGCTTTTCATAATTAATAAATTCATAAGGAATTCAAGTCATATATATTCAGTATGGGAAAAGTATAGGTACCTGAAAAGCAACAACAGAGCAGCTGAATAAACACATTGAACACTCTAGGTAGTTTCCTTCCAACCAGGGCTTCAGGGTGTGGAAATCTGTCAGCTGCCAAGTGTTGCTTTGACAGACTTTTTTCTCTTTCTTGCAGATTCTACACAGCCAATACCTGCCAGGAGTGCTGATGCTACTGACTGAACTTGCAATCTCTCAGATACAGTGACAGCCATTCCAGTAGCTCTTCGTTCTAAAAAGGCTTTCTGTTTGGACAATCTGTGCTGAGAAACCACCAGGAAACTCACTCCTGCAGCATCTTCTTTCCTAGCATGCTGTCTGTCCAAAGTCAGATGTAACTCCAGCACTTGGCTGTGTAACTCCATGCCATGCACAGCAAAGTCAAGCAGACATTGGTCCCTGAGGAAGGGCTGCAGTGCAGACTTGTGACAGCTCCCTGGCAGCTTTGCTTTCTCAGACTCGCTCAGTTCATTTATGTGCAGCTGACAGCTCAGAGACAAACAGTGCAAATTCTTGATGCAACTTGCTGACCGGTATTTGTTGTTTCAAAGTTATTTCTGTTGTTTTCACTGGACAGCCTAAGCTACACAGGCCATGGCCAAACTGACTGCCCTTGGCTAGTCTAAATGCAAAGTTCAGCACACCTGAGAAAAGGTGCATGCTCCACAATCCAGGGCAGAAAAATCCGGGTTTCTAACTCCCTTTTTAGCTTGTTAAGGGTACATGGTAATATGTGTAATATTGATAATGTTCACTTATGTTACAGTTGGCATGAGATTGGACACAAGGCACTTGTCAGCCTGTTGGTTCTCCCAGGCAAGTTAATAGATACTACAGTGAGGCGTGGATAAGCTTGTTTTAGGCTTTGTCTGGATGTTTGTAATCTTGGATGCAATCCTGTAGGCCAGAGCTCTCAAGGTTGGAGCTGTGTGCTATAATTTGATGTTGAATCCCTCCCTTCTGGAGCAGGTAGGAGCTCAGAGGGACAGTGCAGAGTGTCTGGCTAGGCATTTAAGGAGCAGGAAAGTAGCACCTGTTAAGAGGTTTTGTAATGCAGTACTAAATAAAGAAAATATTTTCCATCTTTTGTCTTAAGGAAAGATCACCTATGTCTAATTAAATATATCCCCTTGCATGAAGTTTATTTCCAGCTACAGCTTACCAAACCACCATTTGTTACTTATTAAATGTTTCTGTGAGTAGCAAAATTCCAAGTCTAGTTTCTTGCTTCACATTTGTGCAACATCTCTAGGAGCTGATTTGTGCTATGACCTTCTCCTAAACAGGGGTGCAAGTTTCTTTTCCCAGTGTAGACCTGCCCAACAGGACAAAACTGCATGCCTAGTTCCTAACCTATTTCCAGAATTAAACAAAGAAATACACACTTGGTTTCAGATTCTTTACTAGTTGAAGATGGATTCTTTTTGCACGTTAAAGTTGAAGTCTGTGGTAACTCTTATCCTGGTACAAGCAGCTGAGTGATCTCCTGAACGTCTTGGCAGCTCAGCAGCTACTTAAACTATCTCTTCTGGTGCTGTAGTTTCCTTTTTTGAAATACGTCAGACAAAGTTTGCTATCTGGAGTCAGAAGAGCTCTGGACAAAGGACTACAAGGTCTGGAAATAACTGGCACCTGTATTTGGTTTAAAAATAGGACTGTTATAACCTAAGGCTAAGTTTTAAATCTAATGCTCAGCTCTTTCCAACAAATTTGCATAAATAATCGCTAAAAACCTACATTCTTGTAGCCTCTTTTAATCTCTTCCTTGTGTTGTCCTCATTGATAAAATGCAGTTAAGCGAGCAAAGATAAGATTTAGCCACATAGCGCAGAAGCTTCCTTCCAGACAAAGCTGGTTCTGAGTGATGTGAAGGGTGACAATAAATAGTTTTAAGCCTCTTTTACTGGAATTTATGTGGGGGGGAAAAAAAAACTTCCAGCATCTTTGTCCACATAAACCACAGAAAAACACCCCCCACTACTTTCACCCCAAGGAACAAACCAAGAACAGTGTAGAAGAAATTTATTAAGATAGCACTATTTATACAAGTTACTCATGCTAGAAAAAAGCATAAATGATACATGTAAACATTTGTTTACAGAATACTTGTTTTCCTTGTAAAGGTGCAAATGATCGTCATATGTAAACACAAGAATACCGACCTTTAGGGGGAAAGGGGCTTCTAAAAAAGTTTTGATGTCCCATTTATGACTGTAGTGTATTTTTTTACTATATTCAAGCACATTAAAATCTGAGTTACATGAATCAAACTATGAAGTTAAAGAACTTAAGATGTCAGCACTGCCTTTTTCATGTCAAGAATTTACAGTCCACTTCCTCAAGTCAGATTTAGTAAGGTCCACAGTTAGATCAAGTGCAAAAGGTCATTCTTCCATACTCAATAGAAATTACAGTACAAATAGAACTGTGAGTCTTGAGTTCTTCCTGCTCTCCCCACACCCCCGAGGGAGGGAGTTATTCACAGTGCCAGCAAACAGCCCTTCCCTTCCAAACTCTTAAATGAGCCTCACACCTTTCCCTGCTCTAACCATACACAAGGCAAAGTGCACAAAAATTACTCAAAGAGAGGGCACCGTCCATCCTGGTCAGGAATTCTACAGACACAGACAAGAGGGCAGCTGAGGTGAGGCTGGCGTGAGCTTTTTTTCAGCAGGAACGAGCTGGCTGCGGGTCTTCCCTTCCAGCAAGAACACAAGAAGTGGGTGTCAGAATTAACAGATGATACTTGCACTCTGCTTCAGACAAGAACTGATATCGACCAGGCAACAAGGAGGAAAAAAGGCTTTTAAGAAATGAGCTAGAACTAGTTTGGTTTAGGTTCTGTCAGTGGTTGCAGGAGAAAGTACCAGTGTAGGTGCAGCCAGACTCTGTATTCCACACCCATCTGCATTATTCCTGATGAACTGTTAAAGGTGGCTCATTTGTAACAGCCCGAGCTGGGTACAGTGTTCTCCTTGTCTTCACAAAGTGACAACTACACCCAGCCCTAAGGGGGGGGTCATCTCTGCCAATGGGCCATCAAGGACTCCCTAGAATATCCTCTGACTCATAGGATTCCATCATTCCAATGTGAAATTCCTTGTCCTGGGAGATGGACTCAACATTCCTGCCTGGACTTTGAGGGTCTATGATTTGGGGGTTCGGGGACTTGGACACAACCACCCACCACTTCCATCCACAGAAGGACCAGGCCTTTCCACAGGACCACTGCTTTTGACAAGACCTCATCCATCACTCTAACGGGACTGCAACCACTGTTTAACAACTGGTTTTATGCCAGTCTTCCTGTATTCATTGCATTTATTGTAATCTTTCTATTGAATTGTAACTCTGACTTGAAATCTCTCGCAAGGTATTTGTGGGACAATTTGGGGACTAGTCCGGGATCTAAGCCACGCCCAGAAGAGGACCAGGACGGGAAGGCACAGCCCGGCCTCGGACCTCCTGGACATCCTGGACCAGAGGACAACACTCACCAGTCTCATGGGATGCCACTGAGGAGCATCGGTAAGACAACCGCTGGCAGGAGCAGAGACGAACGAGTGTGGAGTGAATGAGAGGGGGGCCAGCAGCTCGGACCCCCCAAGTGATTTTGGACTGCTGAGTACCACGTTTCCACACCCCCGCGAGGGGGCCGGCCGGGAAAAGGAGGAAGCGAGTGGACTGGGAGTGATTGAGGCGTCTCCAGGGGCATAGGGCCCCCTCCGGACGTGCGGAGGAATTTAGAGAGTGAGTGGCACGTCAAAGAAGCGTGTGGCAGAAAAGGCTTGGGCCAATTTCAAGCGTGCGAAAGGGCTCGAGCACTGTGTGTGAGGCACGCACCACACTGGCTGAGGTTATAGCCCAGGGTGTCACAAGAGACTAGCGCTGGCTGGGGTAGCGGCTGGAAGCCTAAGGGCGGGTTGCCCAGGCTACTTTCGGGGCTTGTGAGTTGACAGTGACCAGGGTAACTACCGGGGTGTGGGGAGAGAAAGAGAGCACTGGCTGAAGCTATGGCCTGGGCCGTCTGAGTACCGGCTGGGGTAGCAAAGATAGGCTGCTTTTGGGGTGCTTTGGAGGCTGGCTGGGGTAGCTGTCAGGGTGCTGGGATAAAAGAGTCTGCATTGGTCAGGGGTATCTTGGGTACGCTTTCCGGGTTCGAGGGTGTCGTATTGGTTGGGGGTACCCAGGGAAGAGGTACGCTGTCCGGGTACAGAGAGGTAGAACTGGTCGGGGGGGCCCAAGAGGATGCTGTCCAGGTGCAGAGGAGTGAGAGTTAAGGGAGTCCCAAAGTGCAAGGGACTTAAAGATAGGGTGAGTAAGTGAATCGCACACTGTATGTCCAGATCCTGGCAGTAGGTGGTGACTGGAACCCTGGGCCCTGGTTGACCGGCCACTTACAGGGATTTGCCTGACGTACAGGAGAGAAAAGGAGTGCTGGCTAAGGGGTAGTGGCTGAGGCCCTAAGGGCGGGTCACCAGGCTACCTGTGGGGCATTCCGAGCACTGGCAGGGGTAGTGCCCAAACCCTGAGAGAGGGTCCCTGGGGCCACTTACGAGTGTTCAAAGAGTGAGTGAAAGTTAAAATTTGGGTTGCCCGTCTTTACATTTGTGTGTGTGTGTAGGGGCACCTTAAAGAAGTGTAGTTAAAACAAGGTCAGATAATTTTACTTTGTGTTGCCCTGAAGTAAAGTTTCTGTCAGGGTAAAAGCACCGTAGTTTTTTTTTGAGACCCTGTGAAAATGGGGGCGTACATAAGTAAACTGGAGCCAGCTGAGGAGAAAAGAAAGAAAAAGATAAGAAATATTCCACCAGACAGTCCACTAGGACAAATGTTGGAAGTATGGGAAGTTGATGAGGCCACAAAAAGCTTGGACAGAATCAAGATGATCCATTATTGCATAGAGGCTTGGCCTAACCTAGATTTACCTGAAAAATGGCCATGGTGTGGAACTAAAGACCCCTGGATGTGGTCACAATTAGCTTAATACTTGAAATCCCAAGGGGATTCAAGTACCAAACAAATACTCTATGCTGCCTGTTGGCAGAAACAAGTAATCAAAAATGAAACAGCAAAAATATGTAAGTTACAGCAAGGGAAACAAAGGAATGAAAAGCAGAAGGGGAACCAAGAGGAAGCTAGCCATAATTGGGACCCCTTAGAACATTTACCACCTCCTCCTGAAGTACTACAAACTATCCCTACTAATCCTCCAACCTCACCTGAAAAATCATATCCCACCTTCTGAAACTGTAATCCCTGTTCCTTCCCCAGCTTGCCCCCCTCCAGCTTATAACCCCTCTTACCCTCTGCCGTTTCCTAATACTAGTATAGCCTCCTCTCCTTCACCATCCACAATCCCTGCACCTCCTCACAGCTGGGAGCTGGGTCTGGCACCTAACAGTGCATCCTGGCAGGCAATAAAAAACCCAGAAGAACCTTACAGTAACATCAGGTCAAAAACCAAACTCTTTCCCCTAAGGGAGGTCCCGATGGGTGGGGCAATTGGAGGAATAGGGTTTGTCAATGCACCTTTAACAGCGTCAGAAGTCAGAAATTTTAAAAAAGAGCTGGGGAATCTAGTTGAAAACACAGTGGGAATTGCCAACCAGATTGACCAGTTTTTGGGCCCAAATATTTATACATGGGGGGAACTAAACTCCATCTTAAATATACTCTTCAATCCAGATGAGGTTCGGCTGGTTAGGACAGCGGGGATGCACATCTGGGAAAGAGAATACCGAATGGGCCCTCCCGGTGACCAGAAGTTGCCAGTAGCTGACCCAGGGAGGGACCCAAACAGAGGAGAAGGGAGGAGAAATATGGAAGATTATAGAAACCTAATAATAAGAGGCATTAAAGAATCAGTTCCCTGGAGTAGTAACACCAAATTAGCCTTTGACAGGGCCCAAGAGAAAGATGAAACCCCACCAGCCTGGCTGAGCAGGCTCAGACAGAATTTCCAGCAATATTCTAATTTGGATCCAGATAGCCCAGAGGGGATTAGAGTTATTGGAACAAGACCAAGGTACAATCTACACAGACTCGCAATATGCATTTGGAATAGTACACACATTTGGAAAGATCTGGGAAGAAAGAGGGTACCTAAATTCAAAAGGGAAAAATCTAATACATAAAGAATTAATTAAATTGGTATTAGAATCTCTTATGAAGCCCCAAGAAATAGCAATTGTACATGTCAAGGGACATCAAAAAGGGGACACATTTGAAGGAAGGGGCAACCAAGTAGCGGACCAAGCAGCCAAACTAGCAGCTCAAAAGCTGGAGGAACCAATAAAAATTCTTACCTTGAATGATATACCAGCTGACAAAGTTACTAAACCAGTGTATGATGAAAATGAATTAAAAGAAATAAAGTTAGGTTTACACCAAGGAAAGCAAAGGGAATGGCTGACCCCAGATGGAAAAAAATTCCTAAATAAAGCAATAGCTCGAAAAACGCTGGCAGAAATACACAATTTAACTCACTGGGGCACCCAAGGGTTGTGTGATCATTTCCTGAGAGAACACCTATGTGTTGGGAGTCTATAACCTGGCTAAAGCAGTTACTGAAGGATGCCTAATTTGTCAGACAGTAAATCAAAAAGTAATGAAAAAGCCCACACCAGGGGGAAGACAAATAGCATTAAGACCCTTTCAGAGTATACAAATAGACTTCACAGAAATGCCTCCAAGTACAGGGATATAAGCATCTTTTGGTTATAGTTGATCACTTAACGCACTGGGTGGAAGCCTTCCCTACAAAAAGGGAAACAGCACAAGTGGTAATAAAGATACTACTAGAACACATCATCCCACGGTATGGACTGGTAAATAACATCGATTCAGACAGAGGCCCCCCACTTTGTAGCACAAGTCCTGCATGATGTTATTAAAGCCTTGGGAATTAGGTGGCAATTACATACACCCTGGCATCCCCAAAGCTCAGGGAGAGTTGAGAGGATGAATAAAACCCTCAAAAATGTATTGATTAAATTAATAACAGAAACTGAAATGAATTTAATAAAATGTCTGCCCCTAGCACTCTTGAGAATCCGAGTTAGACCGAGGTCTGACATAGGGGCTTCACCATATGAAATGATGTTTAGACTCCCTTTCTTACTGACTCTTTACAGTACTGGAGATTATTTAGAAGGGGAGGCAACCACTCAAGAATATATAAAAACAATTGGAAAAACATTGGCCAATCTTAAAAAAAGAAGGTATCTTCCTCAAACCTCCCCCTTGGACGCAGATGTACACCAAATAAAGCCAAGAGACTGGGTTCTAATTAAATCTTGGAACACCGCCCCGCTAACCCCCAAATTTGAAGGTCCGTTCCAGGTCCTGCTCACAACCCACACTGCAGTGAGGACCCAAGAAAAGGCCTGGACACACATATCCCGAGTAAAAGGACCATTGCCACTTCCCAGTGACTCTGTTACCCCAACAAAGACTCCCTCCGAATGGGCTACCATTAGAGACCCAGACACACTTACAATAACCTTCAAGAAACAACCAAAGCCCAATTAGAAACGAAAGAAAACCCGTTGTTCAAAATCTTTCCAAGTTGTTATCAAAAAGCTGTCATAAAAAAAGTGTTCTCTGTAAGTTGCTGTTCTAAGTTATCATGAAGTGTTAAGCTGTTTTAAAAAAAAAAGTCATGATAATAACATCATTACAGATCTCTCACAGGGCACAACACAGAAGGGCTAATCAAAAACTGAAAAAGAAGTGGAAACACACTGAAAGGAACTCCAGCTAGATAACTTCCCCAACCCAAGAGGCAAGACCAGGTGAGATCGAAATAATGGTTCATACTGGACTCTTGGGAGGACTAATCATAGTTCTGTTAATGAGCAAACACACCATCTCATCTATGACGGGGAGAATCTACAGTCCCTTATAAGAGTTCACACTCATGTGAATCCCACATGTTTTGATATAAAGCAGCATTGGATTGCAAAAAATGCTGCAACATTTAAGCAGCACCTAACTGGAGAGTGCCCTATAAAAGAATGAGTTTACTTTGATTGATTAGAACCCCAAACTGAAGAACTAAATAAAAGATACTCCCATGAATCAGAAACTGCCAATTGATGCGGGCAAAGGCCCGATCAAAGAAATAGAGGGGGGACTGAAATGAATAAAATGTAAGAGATTCCCATTTTTGACACAGTCTGTCATTTGTTAGGAAAGTTATACTGTTTAAAATGTTATGCCAGTTGTAACCTGTCTGTTAAGAAAGTTATGCTGTTTGTACCAAAATTTGTACCCTCAAAACCTTATTCCAAGTTGTATACCCCCTCTAAAACCCCGGGTTCCCTTCCCCTTCCGTCGGGCTAGGCTGTCCCCATTCCCCACCAGCTCCTCGAACTGCTGGCCCCGCCTAATAGGAAAATCCAAGGACTTCCATGGTGCACTGCTCCAAACCGAAGTGCAGTTGCCGGCAAGCAGACCCAAAAGCCGCGACCCGGCACAAAATCCAAATAAAAGGGAGACACTACAACAACGAGAAGACCCTCAGCTACCTAAGGACTGAATTCTGCTTCTGCCGCCTTGTCATGACCAAAAAGAGACTGGGAAACAGTGACACCCCTAGACCACACGAGCCCAGTTGAGTTCCTGAGGATTCCCGCGAGGCTGGAACTCCCGACTCTGCGGTGAAGAGCAGCAGATTCGACTGGCATCTCCTCCTCAGCGGCGGCCCGAACGACAACGGCAACAGGAGCGAAAACAGTGCAGGCGACCCCTCGAGTTCCCTCTTGAAAGTGCTGACTAATAAAGGCCTTTCAAAGGAGCAGGTCTCCTGGCCCATTTTTAACAAGGGCACCCATCCTCACAGCTCACCTGTCCTCTTAAGAGATCCCAAATCATACCACAAGGGTTGGAACCACAGTAGCTAGCAGGACACAGCCCTGCCCAAACCACCAGCTGGTCAAAATGCAAATCACACATATACACATATATATATATATACATATAAAATACATATATATATATGCACACACAGATGTATATAAAAAGCTGGAATCATCGCTGTGAGCGATACAAAGGAAATACACGATACAAATCAAATGAAAAAATAAATATACTCTGTGCACAGAAAAGCTTCTGTGCAAAGGTGGCACCTTGCAGGTCAAGTACTTTTTTTTTTTTTTAAGCTCTCTGTAAATAAGGCAAAAGCAATGTTTTCTGTATCACTTTTTCTCTTTCGCCCACCAAACAGCTGCCACATCCACTGCTCCCACAGCAGGAGAGAAAGCAGGAATCCCTCCTCCTGGCCAGACTCTCAGTACAGAGTGTAGGCTCTACATCAGCATCCTTTACGCTACAACAACTGTTACGGTTTGGTTTATTCAAAAAATGTAGAACTAGTTAATAAAAATACAGACATAAGCAACACTTCTACTTTTGTCCAGTGGTTCCCTGGAGTCTGAAAACGTGGTCTCCCGCTGGGCACACTCTCACAGAAGTCAATTTTTATAATTCCATAGAAAGAGTTCCCCGGCAAAGAGTTACATTGGAGCTAGACCGTGCATACTAGAGCTGCAAAGAGGTCCAGTGTCAACAAGTCTCTTCAGTTTTTTCTAGGAACGAGAAGGCAGGGGACTCCCTCCCTCTGGAAGCTTACCATATATGAGATTCACAGTGTGTCATTTTGATAACCCCCACGCCTCCGCCCAGCCGCCGGTAGTTCATCCCGGCGTACAACCTGTGGAGACAACACGCCATGGTCACATCCTCCATGGGGACACCAACCCTTGGGAGCTGCTGGAACCCTGGGCACTGAGAATTTTAGGCTTTCTGTGCTGACTTACCCCTAAGCAAACACTGCATTTGACCTGAGGCCATGGAGAAGGCTTCCAAAATTGAATGACAGCACTGGGATTGTGGGCGTGTAGTTTGAACAGAAGTGTGTAATATCACACAGTAGAAAACTTAGGAGTTTAAGGTTTCAGATTATAGTAATGTATATATAGCAAGATGGAGGTCTTAGGGTGGAGGTTAGTCCTTCTTTTTCGCCTTGTTCTTCAAGGGTCTAGGTGGCATTTTGTAATTGCATAGAAAAGTCCACATTGCAGACCATGGGTGGTAGGTTATTGGGTTAAAAGTGAAAATAATTTAGGTGTCATTTCTCAATTGGACAGTTTACTCTTAAAAGGGCCTGTAGAGAAAGAGATAGGAGCCATTTTTGATTTGTTAGCTAGAACTCTTGGCTTGTGAGACTATAATGTAGATAAGAATTAATAAACATCTGAGTCTGAACAAGAAACACCATCTCAAGCACTTAATCCCAACTCTGGCAGAAAAGAAGATAAAAACCAACCAGAGCTGCCATGAGAAATGACTGAACCAGCCTATGTTACTATCATTAATGCCTGCTTAGAGTGGGCCACGAAGAAGTAGCTGTGGAGCACCCATCTTACACACTTCAGAAGTAAACAGCTGTATTTGTTCATGCCTTTCTCTCTCAGAACAGAAACTGCTCCTTGTTTTGACACCAAATTTCTGTCACAATAAATACTTCCTGCTCCCTGTCTGGTAATGTGCAGGTGTTCTGGGTTGAGCTGCCTCCTATCCCATATATCCATCCCATATCTTGGATATGTTGTTATGTCTCGCAGCTGAATCCCGCCCTCTTGGGCAGGAGCCTGCAGTTCCTGCCTCCTTTTGGCTGCTTGGCTGCTTTTCGGCTCTTGCTTCAGCTGGCTCAGCTGCTTTTGCCTTCTTCGCTTCGCTTTGCCTCGCTCTGCTCTCCGGCTGCCCCTGCCGCCGTTTTTCTTCCCCCCGCTGCTTCTGTTTGTTTTTTTTCTCCTCCTTTCTTTCTCTCCCCCCCCCCGCCCAAGGTTTGAACCGGCTCCGGACCTGACCTGACCTGACAAGTTGGAGAAGACCCGGGCCAGACAGAGACGCGTCAGCACCCTCCCCATCGACACAGTAACCCGTCCTTTCCCACTATTCGGTGTTGGGGAGTGTATTTTTGTCAATAAACCGGTTTTTCCACTTTCCTCCGAGGTATTTTCCTTCCCGAACCCAGGGCTGGGGGGCGGAAGGGGTGGTGGAGGTTTGGTTTAGGGGACTCCTTTTGGAGGTTCTTCCCTAATTTACTCCAAACCAGGACAGCAGGATACAACAAAACTTTGTAGGCTGGAGCTGACCTTAGGCTTTGTTTTGGCTAACACACAGGACTAAGGCTTAGTCCTCACAATTCAACTAATTTATATTTCTAAAGCCCTACATTCAGCTGATCCAACCAAGATATAACAAATCCCAAGCACCATCTGTTGACTGCAGTGGTGTCTGCATTTCACAGGGATATCAGATCCCTACAGACTCCAGCTGCATATTCCCCTCTGTGCCACTGGAGTCTGCTGGCAGCAACAGGAGAAGCAAGTTCTCCAAACAGCATCAGAATCGTTTCTCAGTCAAGCTGCACAAATAAAAAATATCTTCAAGATATATAAGAAACAAAAGGAAGGGAAGACCATGGAAGCTGGTCACCTATATTGAGTTCAGTGGCAAAAAAAAAACCCACAAGCTAATACTACCTTGAATAACCTCCCAAAACTGTGAATGCCTGCCAGGCAGGAACTCCTAACTCTGTCACAGGGAGTAGCTGAAACCATTCCACTAATGAATGTGATGAATGTACTCCTCTCTCCTCAACTTTTGAACAGGAGTTCCAAAAATCCTGTGGATTTGAGGCTCACCAAATCAGGGGAAATTCCTCCACTGATGCTCATGACAGCCATCCTTATCAGTGAAGGGTTAAGCTACTACTATCACTAGTAAGAATAAGGACACTATTTTCTTTCTATTCCCCACCCTTGCCAGATTACCACAGCAGCAAAAATAGCCCGAGGAGCTTGATACTTTATGCTAATTACATTTGGGAATAAATACACAGGCAAAAGTATAGTTACAACTATAAAGGCTATTTTTCCTCTTTTATGCTCAGTGTATATATTGATAAGCAATTTCATATTATTTGTCTGTGCTTGGACATTCTTCCAGTGGCTGAATCTTGCTGATTTAAAGGGGAATAACATCATGCGCTTATAGTGTTTCAGCTCCTCCAAAAGGATTCAGAAATCACTGCCTCAGCTTGAAACCAAGAAATGAACAGGCCAAATTCTACACGTTGGCTCTGAGTTCCTTCTGCTAAGGACAAGCTCAGTTTTATTGGGAAGCAGGATAGACTCAGCCCAAAATGAACAGAAAGGGCATTCTGGGATATTTTTCAAGATGTGATTCTTTCCTCCAAGGCAAGAAGCCAGAATAGGAGTGTTGTGGTGGTTCTACCTCACAGGAATTCTCTGTTATACGGTGTTTACCACACTCCTAATTTGCCTGGGACAGCTCCAGCTGGATTTCATGGTTTTGACCATCACATAAATTCAAGTTACCTCCACGTGTTGGCATCTGGATCAAACACCTCAATGGTCTTCAGGTACGTTGTGCCATCAAAGCCCCCCACTGCCATCAGCTGTCCATTCACCACGGCCAGGCCAACCTGCAAAACATCAGACAGCGGCTACTTAGCTGGGATGTCCTGAAAAGAAAATATTAATAGAACTATTTTATAACCATGTTTGGTGAAAGGCATCTCCAGGACAGGGTTGGGTTTGTTTTATTTCTTTAGGACACAGCACAAATAAATTCCCTAAAAAATGAGACATGGAAAGTTAAATACATATCTCAGAATAGAGAATCTCTCAAAGAAAAAGCAGAGAGTTCCCCTTACGGCCAGCTACAAGAAGTAAAACCATCTGTATGATGATAAATACATGAGAATCTAAACATTTTTCAAACAAAAACTTATGTTCTCGACTAAAATTCTTCCCCAAGAATATCTACAACACTTGGTTAAAGCAGCAGAACCACAGGTAAACCCCTGGTCCCAAACCTCTCAGGTCGGGGCTTGGACCATCTGCAAGCACCCTGGCCTCCAGACTTTCTACTTAGCCTTCTCTGCAGAAGCACAAAATCACGGAAATATCAAAAACATGATCACTTCCAGTGGAAAACGTGGAGTATAACAGAGAAAACAGAAGGTACACAATGTGAAATAGTCCCTGTTTTGGCTTTGAGGAAGTCAGAAGAGCTGCAGACACAGCTGCATGTGTTTAGCAGTTTCTACAGAAAGCAAATACAGAAGCAGCTGATAAAAGTCAATGTCTAATGAGAAACTAAAACGGACAGTGTTGGACAGCTGACTCTGTGCTTGGAGAACAGAAATAAATACGTGCTCTCTGTCTCCAAAAGCAGTGGTTGCTCAAACTGTGATTCATACTTGCCTCACCAAACACTGGAACACTAACACACAGATATAAGTAATCCTCTCTTTACTACATAATCCAATACCTAATGATAAACATCCAGATCATTTACACCTCCCCAACCATGATGACTACTGAAAACACTGCAGTAATCTATTGTTCACAAGAAAGCATCACGATCAGCAGTTGATGGGAACAGTTGATGGGTACATTCAGCGAGGAGAGGCAAGAGCCTAAGTGAAAGCCCAGGAACCCTGGTCCCACACACGCCCTCAAGGCAATGAGTGTCTGCTGGCATTATGAACCTAAACACGCGCTAACCCAGTTTCACAGCTTTTTCCTCTGAGCAAGTGGGTGTTTTCACCTTCTAATTCATCCAGAGAGATCCAGATACTAATCTGATAGTGTTCTTTATTGGTATCTCACATCAAGTACAGCTATGTCACCTAAAAGCTCCTCCCCTGCAGTTTTAATTGACCACGTATAAGGGCCCAAAAATATTTAAAAACACCCTCAAATGACTCATTTCCCCATCCTAAACAGCTGTCTGTGGCATGACCTGGCTATCTCTTCACCCTCTAATCTTGCTAGAGAGCTTTTTGCAAACTTTTTCCCCTCACAGAAAAGAGGTGAAGTCTCAGAGGAAGCAGGAGAGCCTGGTGAGAAGACTGACACCTCACCATGTGCTCTCCCCACAGCAAGAGTGACAATGACACCCTGCCCTGTGCCCTCCCCACAAACAGACTAACAGTCTGCCTGCTGTCCCCACATGGTGACAGTGTGGCACGGACAAGCCCACGGAGCCCCACTTGGTGCCTAGAGAGGCTACCTGGAACAGAGGCTAGACAGTTAAAGGAATAAAGTAGGGATTTATTAAAAGGCCTTCAAAGGATACACCTTGGGACATAGGAAGAGCTTGGCCAAGGCTGGACTCAAGAAGGATGATGGGTCATGAGTTTTCATGCTTCTGTAAGTTTTGGTCCGTATATATAATGGGGTTAATTGTCCAATGACAGCTTCAGGTTATGCAGTCCCAACCTCACAGTTTGCTCTCCTCAATTCGCTGTTATTTATACTTTTTGGGCCTGAAACTGCAACAGTGAGCTTGGTCCTCAAAAGCTGGGAAAGGATTGTTTTGTCTAACTGAGCTGTGAGGAGAACTTGCTAACACTTTGTATGCTAAAGCTCAGAGGTGCAGAAAGCACAGAATGTGGAGAACACAAAAGCTCAGGCTGAAGGCTCTGCACTCACCCCGCTGCGCCGGGACGTCATGGCCACCACGGGAGACCACTGGTTGGTGCGTGGGTTGTACCTCTCGGCACTGCTGAGCTCCGTGGTGTCATCCCTGCCTCCCACGGCGTAGATCATGTCCTGGTACACAGCACAGCCCAGGTGCTTCCTCCTCGTGCCCATGGGAGCTATCGTGTGCCAGCGGTTCTCCTGGGGGTTGTAGCGTTCCACTGTGAAGGAGGAAGGGATGGTCTTTGGTCAGTGGGTAGGTCATTCTTGGAGCCAATTATAAATACACGGTATAAAGGCGGCTTTTCGCAGATATCAAGATGAATGTTGTGTGTAAAATGTTAAAACAACTTTGCTGTAAGGATATAGCTTTCATGTTTTTTGCTTAAATATAGTAGTAAGATAGCTGATATATAGTTATGCTTGTAACTGAACTGTCTGTTTAGTTAAAATAATATCCTGTGAACATATAATAAAGACCCCTGTTACAAATATGTCAACTACCAGCACCTGCCATCTAAAGAAAGTATATATCACAGCTCAGACTAGAAGTCATAATAACACCCCAACCAAAAAACACACATGCTCTAAAAAGTGGACCCAAGGAGTAGCTATACTAAACAGTTCTTAGAAAAATACAAATATACATAATAGTCTATGAATATGCAACACACTAATGTAATAAGTATTTTAAATTTTTCTCTGAAGATAGTAGGTGTGCTCTTAGCTAAAATGACCTTTTAACCCTTTACTTTATCTCTGTCTCCTGTTGTCTTTTTTATTGAATATTTTAAATTTTACCAAGAAAGTAAACCTTGTTTTGCACACTATGAACACATTTGTTCTCTCTTCTCTTTCAAAGAACTCTCACTAGTCTCTCTCCTGTCTTCAGCATCAATCACACTCAGATATTCCCTCAGAGGGAGCTACCAATGCTACAAACTGACCTGCAGCAGTTTTACCTCTGGCACCTTCCTTCCTACAGCAGAAACGGCTGCTGCAGGAATTTAAAAAAACGTAAGTGCTTGCAACTGCTATGCAAACGATCAAAGCAGTATGTATTCAGGACATACTGCCAAATGAAGCACTGAGAAAGTAAAAATATGCCACACAACCAAGTGAGAGGGGCTCACAAGTCTGGAGAGGGAGTTATTGTATGACAAGATAATATTTCAAGAAGGCAAAAAACTCTACAAACTGATCAGTAAGATATTCAACAGCCAACTGGGAACATGACTGGCTCCCAGGACCAGGACAAGGGCTGACTGAAGGGAGAGCAAGAGGCATACCAGTATTGAGAGGAGATGTTCCATCAGAGCCTCCCACAGCATAGAGGAAGCCTCCCAGCACAGCCACTGCCACTCCCAGGCGCCTGGTGCTCATGGAAGCCACTCGAGTCCATTTGTTTTCTTTGGGATCATACCTGGCAAAAAAAACAAACACCAGAGGTGAGTGAAGAGCTGACATCTTTACAAAGGGGTAGGAAGACTGACATTATTCTCCCCAAACAAGAATACCTGTAAGATTTGTGCAGTTCCTATCTCCTCCCCAGCTTGTCTGCATCAGCTGCATCCTCTAAGAGACCCTCTTTCTTGCTGTGCCCCACTTTTTTTTTTTTTGTTTTTTGTTATTAAAAAGTACCTCTCTACAATGTTGAGACAAGAGACACCATCCTGGCCACCCACAGCATAGAGGTAACCTCCAAGAACTGCTACTCCAACACTGGTCCTGCAGGTGCTGGTGGGAGCCACATCACTGCTCCACTGATTGGTCTTTGGATCATACCTGGAAAAAAACCACACCAAACAGCACAAGTTACCTGCCCAGGTCTGCTTCAGACTCTCCCATGTCTGGGAGTTCTATTAAGGCTGTAAAACTTGCCTATCCTGAGCTTCAGCTGCAACACAGCTCTTTGTAAGCTGGATAAAAGCCCTGAAGTGCTACAATGCATCCAGTACATGTTACTCCAGGGATGTTCAAACTGCAGCTTGGGATGAATCAAGCTGAAGATCAAAGGTTCAGGTTCCTGAGAGAGACTGGCTGGCGTGTGGTAACTTGCAGCAAAGAGAAGCAGCCAGAGTTAACTCTGCTCTGTTCCCTGCAGTTCATACAGGAACTCAGAGAGCACTGGGACTTCCAGATAAAATATGGAGGAACAAGACGGACTTAGGAATCCAGAGACAAAGAAATACAGTGCATAGCAAGGAAGTGCAGGATGTGGGAGATCCAATGCTAGGGTCATGATTTGGGAAGTTGGGAGCATTCAAAGAGATAGGTGGGAAGAAGGGGAAGCTCGAGGTGGGAGAAGGTGTTTCTACAGCTCGTTGGGTTTGTTACAGGGCCAGGATTTAGACTAGTAGGAGAGCCTGAGTCATGTGGCTTTCAGGCATGGGAATTGACCTATGTAGCTCCCAGAAGCAGGAAGCTTGGTAAAACTTGTTAGACTTTAATCTTTAACAGGCCTAAAACTGACCTATTTTCCTTCTTCTATGTACCAAGGTTCCTTAATTCTCAAGTTGCCACTTCACAATAAAATTCCAGGATCTTTCCCTCAGCATCTAAGAAATGCTCCCTGTAACCTCACCTTCCTCAACAAAACAAACCCGCAATTGCATGGAAGGTTAACCAGGATCACATCACTCCTTCCAACAATACACCCAGACCCATCTCCTAGAGATTCCTTCCTTATGCCAGAGGCTTTGGCTTGTCCAATTCAGCTGGGGATAGCATGACACAAAGTGTTTTGCACCAGGGGTGTGTGAGGCAGGAAGAAACAGCAAAATGAACTCATTTCTAAGCGGTTGCACCCAGGTTTAAACATTCAGAGCTGAAATTCTGCACAGGGGCCTTATGGAGACCTACCTTTCCACGCTGTTAAGATAAGAGGAGCCATCATGGCCTCCCACAGCATAGAGGAGGTCATCCAGGACGCTGACGCCAACGCCACAGCGCCTCTTGCTCATGGAAGCCACCATCCTCCACTCGTTGGTCTGGGGGTCGTAGCGCTCCATGCTGGAAATCGCGTCCCCGCTGCACCAGCCCCCCACTGCAGCCAAACACCAAAAACAGGGTCACAAAAACACTCACCCAGCCCACAAACTGCCTGTGCTCCCGGCAAAGATCAACCCCTCAGACTCATCTCTAAGTCACTCCTGCTGAGGTTTGTAATTATAAAAGAGAGTGAGATTTTCAACTTTGGAAATGCTGTGGCATTCGCAAGCACCAAAGAAATCACGTGAGTAAGAAAGTGTAAGTTAACTCAAACTTTCAAATATTAATGCACAGGTCACATCAGAAATAGGTTGTGAAGACTTTATGGGAACACCACCACCAGAAAATCCTGCCTGGAGTCTCCTGGCCCAAGCCAGTGAGAAAAGTACATAGAATCAGAATATCCTGAGTTGGAAGGATCCAAATCCAGCTCCTGGCCCTGCACAGGACAGCTCCAAGAATGCCACCATGTGCCTGGGGGAGTTGTTGAAATGCTTCTTGAGCTCTGTCAGGTCTGGTGCCTTTACCACTGCCGTGGGGAGTCAGTTCCAGGGCCAGACTCTACCACGGGTGAAGAATCTTTATCTAATATCCAGCTTAAGCCTCCCCTGACACAGCTCCAAGCCACTCTACTGCTAGTTACCAGGGAGCCAAGAGCAGTGCCTGCCCTTCCTCTTCCCCTCACGAGGAAGGTACAAACCATGATGAGCTCTCGTCTCAGTCCCTCCTTCAGGCAGAACAGACCAAGTGACCTCAGCTGCTCTTCATTTTGCCCCTCTAGACCCTCCAGCATCTCCTGCAGACACCACACACACCTGCAGGGACACACACCTGCAAAGAGCACCTCTCCACAGCGGATGGGCTTGCGCGGCCTCGTTCGCGGTCCCTGCATCAGCGGCCGCTCTTGGGGCAGCAGCAGGTAGTTTTTGGCTTCATCCACCAGATCCCTGGGCAAGACAGGAAAGTATTAACCCCCAGAGCTCAGCTCAGTCAGGAGAGGGGGCAAACCAGAACTGATGGGAAGAGCAGCCAGCACTAGTCATGCACCTCAGGTATTCACAAGTCACACGAGGAGAGCATGAACAGCTCCGGTTAAATGCTCGATGTCACCAAAATACTCATCAGTTGTTTATAAGCCACTGACACAGTGACAGCAGCAAACCAGCACCAGTGCCTGGCCAGTTAACAATAGATATAGCTTGCTACAAAAAAGACTGTTAAAAAAAAAAAAACTACAACAAGAGATTTGTCAGGCTTACTGTGCAGAAAAGAAAAACCCAGCCTGCCTCAAGCTAAAACTTAACAGTCAGTGGTTTTGCCTCGGAAGAGAACAGGAGTTGGAAAGCACACAAAAACATAATAAACACATGACCAATAGATGGAGATAGTACCCTTCTGATGAATATTTTCTCCATCAGCTCTGGCCAGCTCACACACTGTCCATCCATTCATGACTTGCCACCTGGACTAATCCTAATATTCCAAACCCTTGAATGAAACAAAAAATAACAAAAACATCTTCCTTCCCTCTACAAATGTGGACTATATAAGCAGTATCAATGCTTATTCAGGAAGAGAACAATTTAGCCTATGCCCTGAACTTCTTTACAATATGCACAAGATAAATCATGTGCTTTGTGGAAGATGCAGAACTCCGTAGAACCAGAAAGGTGAGACTCTAACCGTAAGAGAAGGAAATTACAACTTCCTTGCATTATCGTTGTGGGAAAGAGCAGACTCTAATCCCAGAGTCCAATTCAGTTATCAACGTGCAGACATTCTACATAGAAAAACTACTTTAGATCCCACCGAGACCATCATGAAAGCCATGCAACTGCTAAGCTGCAATAAAAGGCCACGACTAGAAGGGAGAAGAAAAAAAGAGGCAAAATGAAAATCAATAAATACACTGAAAGGTCTTTTACCAACAGTCAAACTGCACACTCAAAGTTTGCTATTTCACTGAAAACTTCAAAGAACAAAACCACTTCTAGGACGCACCAGTGACCATTATGCAAATAGAAAACAATTTTTCTTGCTTCTCCTATCCTCCCAGTTGCCCAAGATGAAATTGTGAGACATCACCCATTTACTAGCGACAAATGAGTACAGTTTCAGAGGACAACATCATGCAATTCTGTAGAGGGCTGAGGAGATTTACCTGCACTCCTCATCGCTCTTAATGAGTGGATCAGAACCCACTGTACCCACAAGAAACTTGGGACTCAACAAGGGTAGGCGGACATGCTGCAGGACCTAAAACACAAACCAGAACACCTACGGTAAAACAACAGACACTCAAGAGAGATGCAAGAAGCCAAATGGAAAACAACAGAATTTTAGTTAAATGCAGCTTGTCTGACAGCACATTCACCTTTTCAATATCCCAGTTTAGCTGCCCAGCAGAAAGTAAGTCTTTGGAAAGGGACCATCCACTGGATCTATTAACAACTGAAAACAAGGTCACAGCTGGAAAACTTCAGAAAGTGACAGATGTCAACATATCTGCCTGAACACTGATTAAGTTGGTGGTTTTATCAACCATTTAGCTCTCTTAAACCTGAGTGGTATTGCAGAGTAAATGAACAACAGGAAACAACACATCTTTCACAAGGGTTTAGAATTTGAAGGCCCAAGCACATACAGACAGAGGCAAACAGTTATAAAAGCATTAAAAGCTGCCTTGGGAAGGTTTGGTTTGTTTACTTAAAACCATTTTCAAAAGCTTTCCAGTAAATAAAGTTGCATTTAATGTCTCTTTCCAAAGCAGAAACAGCAAGGCAGGCAGATGCTCACCTCTTTTGATCAGCCAGCCCGAGACTTCAGAGGCTTTGGGCTGACAGCTTTGTCAGAATGGGTTCTGCTCCGTGAAATGCCTTGGCTCAGATGAAGCATCACATTCCAACAAAACCATTCTGACAAGCTCCACTGTAACATCGTGAGGGCTGAGGCACAAATCAAGCAGCAGAGCTTAAAGAAGCACCGCAAAGCAAGACAAGCCTTTTCTTCTCCACTGTGGTTTTGATACGACTCTCCAAGCAGTGCAGGCAGGTTTGTCTGGACAGACTGCTGGAGTGAGCTCGTTTGGCAAGTCCTACCCAGGAACAATCCAACAAAGCCCCTAATGAAGGCTCTGGCCAGTGCAGCTTCCAGCCTAGATGAAGGGACAGTGCAGGCCACCTAACACAGGTGGGAGTCAGAGAGAATTTGGGTGCCTTTACATCATTCAGAAGCGCTCTGGCACTGCCCTACCATCCCTCATTGCTCTCCCCCTAGATAAAGCAGCCTGGAACGTCACTGTGTCCAAGATTACCTGTGGCAGCTGGGGTCTTCTCTCCTGGATGCTGTACTTCACCCAGGCCATCACGGCGTTGAACACCTGCTCCTCGCTGCGCACATTCAACTCGTCACTGGATATGATGTCTATGAGCTGGTTGGCAGGAAGCAGCATGAACTCCTCACTCTCCATCACCTGGGAAAGGCAGAGGAAAAAGGCAGGGGGTAAGGACAAAGCATCAGAGCCGTTCACCACTCCAGTACTTCACGGACTGACCCAGTAAAAAGCCAAATCACCATTAGTTCCAACACACGTGAAGGGTTTGCTGCACAGGGCAGAACGCAGCCCCCAGCAACACAACAGGACACTCCTAGATGGGCATGCCATTTACATCCTTTAACACTTTTAAAGGGTTAAACCACAGAAGGCACTGATCAGGTTTCAAAATCCAAGAAAAACAAAGCCTTTCTTTAAAATCAGTCTCCTCGTTTGCCGTGTCTAATACATAAAGCAGAAATAAAACCGCAACAAATACGTGACTAAAAAGCAGCACTGGAGTGCAGAGATTCACACAGAAAGCAAACAGAGCACAAAAATAAGATCTCAAACAAGTTACCAGAGGCATTGCAGAGAACACAGAAAGCCTGATTTGTGGCAGAACAGAAAATATTCCAGGAGACTCATCTGATCCTGCCTCTTTCATTTGCTCTAAATATACACATGGAGTATGCAGTAGTCGAGATGCACTAAAGAGGGAATCAGAGCCTCAGAGCCCCTAAGGACTGATCTCTTGTGAAAGTCAAGCCACTGACAAACACATTAATTCCTTCAGCATCCAAGATAGCAGCAACCAAGTTTCTCAGGAGGCCTCGGCTGCTGCTGGAGGACTGCTCACACAGCATGAGTCAGTCAGACTGCCCTGGAAGCTCACACACCACCACAGCTCCTGCACAGACACCAGGTAGATGGGAAAGGTGCAAGAATCAAAATTAAAACTGCAGAAATGGTCTGACTGATAACTGCCAGCTCACCTTCCTTGCAAGCATTCCCAGTCTGTAGCCTGCAATTTCCAAAAGGCTTAGGGACAGAAAATAACTGAATGCTGGCTTGTCCTTATCATCTATGACCACATTAGAATTCTGTGACTTATTTCACGATTTGCTGCATAAATTAAAGAAAAACACTCTTTGACATGATCATTTCAACAGCAGTCAGCTGTGCAGTCCTTTTAATTACCTGAAGAAGTCATTTAAGAGCACTGAACAAATATGCAGGGATCACCAAGTTACTGACAGCAGAAAACCTTGTTAAAAAAGAACAGAGCGGACAATGAGATCAGTTACCAGACTCAGTTCTTGGGTACCCGAGCTTTTGGGGACAGGAAAGGCCACAACCAGGCTGGCCAATGCTTTCCTTCAGCCTGTAAGTAGGAACTGGGTTGGTCATCAGAGATTTTTATCAGCTTTTTTTCCATGGCCTCCCTTCCTCCTACAAAGCTTATGTGTAAACTTTAGTCTGATGGTTTTTAAATGCAGCTTCAGCATCTGAAAACAGCAGCTGTGGAAATTCTTGAGTTAAAGATGCTCATCCAGTCTCTTTCCCTTTGACCCTCAGGACACCCAGTGGTATTGTTGGCCTCACAAAACTCAAAACACTCAAGGCACTTCTTTAAACCAAATTATTACTACTGTGCAACTTGCTAGTTTACATAGTAAAACAAATCATTACTTTAAATGTTTTGGCTTAATTATCAGGACAGTCATAATTACCTGACTAATATTAATGATCTATTCGACTGACTTGCTTAGTGGACAAGAATTGGCTGGATTTCATTTCCTCTGCAGCATTCCTCTACATCAGTGCTTTTACAAACAGAGAGAATTCATGTCAGACTATACAATATGGAGTGCAATTTTTGTCTGTTGATAAAAGCACAAGTTGTCCACCCATAAATATAATTCCTCCCTTCACACAAATGTCAAGAGACAAAAAAAAACCCCACAAACAAACAAAAGCTGTTTTTGTACAGTGGAGTTAATAGAACCATTTCACATTACATGCACAAAATCCACTAGGGGTTATAGGCAACAAATTAAATTGGGAGGAATGGAAAAAATTGAAAAAGCATTTTACCAAGAAGTTAATGATGTAATGCAGCAATACACATAAAAATTAATAGAAGCAGAGGTTAGCACGGCAGAGGACATGAAGCAATTCAAACTGCATTCAAAGTAACTGCATGGGCTGGCCTGGTGCCTGCTGCTTAATATTTCACATTGCCACCCAGGAAATTCCCAGCTCACGTTCCTTTGTGCAGCTTGGAGGAACGATGACCACACAGCCCCCGCACTGAAAGGCAAATTTTTTATCAGTTTTCAATCTCCACAGGGGAGGATGCTTCAATAGACAAGTGCCCAGTTTCCCCCAGGAATCACCAATCCACTCTCCAGATGGAAAATACTGCCAGAAAGGAATACAATCCAAAGGAGCAGCACCTCTGACATTGTCTGCAGAGAAACACTGGAAGCAAAAGAAGTGATTATTAAGGATGAAGAGCTACAGGACTCCTGGGGCACTGAAATGGACACCAAAACTTGCCCAGGCCAAAGAGATAGTGCTCTAATCTAAGCATCTGTTTTCCAGAGGCTGTGTTTAAGTTAAGTCAATTATAATTTGCATCATCTTCGAGGAAGAGTGTTCTCTTCTCTTTTGCCTTCATGTGCTTTAACAGGGCTAAGGAAGACAAAAAGTTGTCTTCAAGGGACTGCAAGAGAAAAGAAGCCCATATCAAGCAGCTCTTAACAGCCAGCTGCATGTATTAGTGCTAAAACATTTTAAAACAAAACTGTCAAGCTGTTAAAAAGTGATTTACAGGCTTGTAAGCATGCCCTACTCATGCAATAACAAGATCTAATAACCAGTAAAACAAGCAAGCGCTGAAAATAAACAACCATCTGGATAGCATCTTGCTCCCCACCCACCCCCCTGCAAAAAAAACCCCAAAAAACAAACGAGAAGAAAAGAAGTGCAGAGCAAGCACAGAGCACATGAAGTGGCCAGCTAAAATGTAGTGGTTTGGGAAACCACCAAGTTCTAACAAAAACAAACTCATCTGAAACAGTAAATTCTCTTTGGTTAGAAAAGATGCATTTAATTGCAGCTTTTGGAGGAAACTGATTTTGCGTCCACAGTTAGATACCAGGAACTGTCTTTACAGTGTCCAACAGTCATGTTCAGTTGGGTTGCTCCTGCTCAGATTTTTCTTAAGTACTACCTGACTGAAATTAATACAATTCCAATCAGCATCTTGCATGTCAGAAGAAAAAAAAAAAAAAAAAAAAAAAGAAAAAAAAAAAGAGACAAGCTGCCATCACTCACAGCACTTCCATACTGCTGCTTCTCTGGGGAAACTAAATTAGCACTAGGAGTTCCTGGAGTTCCTCCCTTTGGAAGGGATCTCCCTGTGAAGCTGGTGGGAAGAGGAGATTTTTTTTTTCTGCAGTTCAGTAAAGACCCACTCTTCTCTGACTATTCCTCACACAATCCTTAATTATTATGTTGATCCTTCTTTGAACCAGCTGCTGGCATTTTTTTTTTTTTCACAAAAAAATCATCTAGGCAGAATTAACAAAGGATGAGAAAGTTGAGTTTATAAAGGTCAGCTGCAATATTACACATCTGAATTACTTTCAGACAGCTTCTGCTGAATAATAGATGCAAAACCCTAGTTCTGCTACAACAAGGGATTTAAAGACTCCCCTGAGGCAGCTTCATGCTCCCCCTAACACCCACTTTTCCAATCCCAGAGCTCAGCATCAAAGTTCTTGGTTTCTACTGATGTGTTGTCCTTACTTTTAACACCTGCCTCCCCTCCGACCAGAATGCAGAACCCAGAATATTTCTGACAGAGGAGTGGAATGTGAAACCATTGTGTGGGCACGACAAATTCAATGCCAAATCCAACTGCACCCACGACCTTGCCTCCCACATAGCACTGACCACACATCTTTCAGGGAAGAAATGCTGTGGATCATACACAAACCACAGGTACAACACAGTCCTGCCACCCCTTTCCTCTTTCTTCCCCACTAAACATCTGGCACCCATCACCATCAGGGCACAGAGCGGGTGTAAAGGCAGGATTTGGAAAAAAAGGACAAAATGAGAGTGCTGGAAGCTCTCACAGGCCACGTTGATGCATTTCACATCCCAATTCCAGCAGGCCAGCTCCTTACCTCCTGGAAATTGTGCTGTGTGAATTTGTCGGCGATCCTCAGCAGTTCACGGCACGAGTGAGTGTCAGCAAAAGCCCGGATGCCCAGGCAATTGGAAGGGTCCAACTGTCTCTTGAGGAACTCGCAGCAGGCCTCCTGGATCTCGGCCAGCTGGAGAAGACAAGCAGCTGGCAACAAGGTCTGGACGTTTCCCTCTTCCACGGTGATCTGCGAGGTGTAGGAGAAGTCGATGAGCA
Source organism: Sylvia atricapilla (assembly GCF_009819655.1). Taxonomy (NCBI): domain Eukaryota; kingdom Metazoa; phylum Chordata; class Aves; order Passeriformes; family Sylviidae; genus Sylvia; species Sylvia atricapilla. The sequence goes on from NC_089148.1 coordinate 9,852,326, forward strand.
GCTCCATGGCCCGCTCGTCGATGTCCCTGATCACCACCTCGGTCTGCCGCGACTCCGCCAGCTCCCCGGTGAACATGGCTCGGAAGTAGGGGCTGCAGGCCGACAGGATCACCCTGTGGGCGTAGATCTTCTTGGCCCCCACGACCAGCACCACATCGCAGAGCTCCCGGTGCTTGCGCAGCAGGTTGATGACCTCCAGGGTCTGCCGGGGGTGCTTGTCGGAGATGTAGGGCATGCGCGCGGGCTGCGGCACCCCCTCGGGCAGCTTGTTGGGGTCGCCGAGGGTGCAGCGGCTGGTCACGTCCATTCCGGTCTCTCCTGGGCGAGTGCTGGCACACCTGCAGCGCAGGAGATAAAAATACAGCACCATGGTCAGGGAGCCCAGAGCCGGCGCTGAGCACCAGCAGCACCCGCAAGTCCACGCCAGGACGTGGAAACAAGCACGTGATCACATGAAAGAGGAATCCATCTCCAACTGAAGCCTGCTTGGAGGTAAACAAATGCCAACTTGCAGCAGGCTCCTATTTATTGCTATTTTTATACGCTTTCTATGACACACGGCTGTAATATCCAGCTACACATACATATTTATGAGCTGAACCTCACTGTAGCCTGGTGTGGTAAAGGCACATTATCCCCATTTCACAGAGTGACTCAAGGCACAGATTAGCTGGCTTGCCCGCTGTCAAGCGCTGGAGTTTTCTTTGACAGAGCTGGAGATGGATCTGCACTGCAAAGGGTTCCAGCTCTGTGACTTAACCAAACGTCTCTGTTCTTCTACCCACGTTTTTCATGGGGTCACTCATCACTGTAATGTCTGAACACACTGAAGTGTCACACAGACTTCAGGAGCTCGAGATGACCTGCAGACTACCATGAGCATCTTTCAGGGTCACAGAATACCCATTTTAATCATCACCTCTTCAATTATTTTTGAGTTATGGAGGCTTCTGACTCAATCCACCCTCCCTGACACGTGTCAAAAGAAGGTTAATCTTCCCCAAGAACAGCAGAAGGCAGGCAGAACCAAAACAAACCAAACAGGAAGAAGATAAAACAAGTATCTGCCACTATCAACCTACCAAAGAAGGAAGAATGGGAAGTCAGGATGGTACCTTTAGAGGTGGAGAATCACTTAAGAATACGTAAATTAAGATACCAGCACAGAGAGAAAACATAGTATCTTCCTGGTCCCACAGCAATTAAAGAAAAAACAGGAAACTGCTGCCTCTTCCCACATAAAGGAAAAACCATCACTTAGAGCAATTAAAGGACATTGAGCAAAATATCAGAGTATTGATGGTTTATGGCCATTGGAGATGTACTGAAAACATGCTGGCCACTACCAGTTTTTCCTTGGTGCACTGACACTTGTGAGCTGTCACTACCTCACTGTTCATATTAAGAGTTAAAAAGAAATCGAGCCTGGCTTTGCCACGGCTCAATGTAATTTGCAGCCGGTTTGAAGGAAAGAATTAAGAAAAAACAACACCTCACATCTTTTCCCCTCATTATTATGTAAAATGCACTTCCTAAGCACTGGAAAACCAGTCCCTTTGCAGCAGTTCAAATTATTCACTCACATCTTAGCCTGTTTTCCCATTCCCTCCACACCCTCTCCTTGATCATCATATTCAGATGTTTTAGACCATTACCTCTTCCTCCTATCTTAGTTACACAGATCCAGCTGGGGCTCCCCTCTGGGTTTTGCTGCTTGCTTCTGCTCAGCCTCTGCACCTTTAAATGCCTTGGGTTTTTATCCCTGCTCCACCTTTTTTACATCCATCACTGTCCTGCTTTCCTGACACCTCAGACAAATCCTTGGCTGTTACACTACCTCTCACTCTCCTCCACCCACTCCTGTCCCTCACAACCCAAATTTGCTCTTGGGTGGGGGGGGTTGACAATCATTCTCAAAGCCCTGCCAAGTTCCTCACAAACAATGCATGAACTAAACTCCCCTTGCAGCAATACACACAAACTACAATTAATGGCACCCCTACAAAAACCCCAAGAAACCTCAGCTGAAGATTAATTTACCTAATTGGCTTATTTTCATAGTCCTTAGCAGCCAAGGCCAGAAGGTAAGTAATTTAATCCCTCTAGCAAAAGATGGAGAAAGGTGGTGACAAACATTCCCCTGTAGAGTTTGGCTCTCACTAAGCAAGCTAAGTCGATTTTATTGTGTGGTAAGCGTTTTGAACTATGTCAAACCAACCCTTGAAAGTTAAAAAAGAACACAATAAGAGCTCTTTTAAGACACATGCTTCTACAGTTGGGGACAGTTTGTCTTGACTAGGCTGTCAGTCAAAGCACAGAAGAAGCATTCTTCAAATAAAAACCCATTTCATGTAACTACAGATCAGAAGAGATGGTGCACACCCAGGACTGGGCATCCTTTTGGAGAAAGCACACAGCCTGCAGGTTTTGTCTGTCACACCTGCAGGTTTTCCTCAAAGACATCTCCCACTAAAACCAGCCCTAAAGCAGACCTCAGAGTGGTACAGGTTCTAAGCTCAGACAGATTAGACTGAGACCATGCTGCCAGAAGAAATACACAATATTCCTGCCAATCCCACAGCCCAAGACTCCCTGCCATCTTGTGCCAAGGGATTACTTGGCCAGATTCAGGCAGTAACCCTTGTCTTCCCTAGCCAGGACATTACAGGATTTTTCTCCCCAAATGAGGCCCTGCTGAAGACATCTTTAACTCACTGAAAAGGCGTCTGGTTAGCAAGAACTGAAGTCATTCCTGCATTGTTCCCACCAGCGTTTATGTGAGAGCCTGAATTGTTACCCAGCCTCCTTACTCCTGGGGAGAAAGTGCTGGTTAATGATTAAAGAAGCCTGAATGGATGGAAAAAAGAGGAACAACCCAATGAGCGCTCCTGATTCATCCATAACTTATCTCTGGGTGATGCAGAAGCCAGTGATCAATAGGTTTAAGAATTTCCAAGCTGGATCAACCTAGATGCGTGATGTGAAGCTCAGTGGGTTGCTGCTACACACAGGCACAGAAGTGTGAATTTAAAGGACATGTCTGCTGGCTCCTGTCTCCACGAGGATCATAATTCCACTGCATTATGTGTGCATTATGCATAAATATGCACAGAGAATGAAATGATGAGTCAGTGGCTTAGAGGTGTGAAAGACAGAAGGCAGCACTTGATTCTCACATGGCAGGGGAGCTGCCTCCCCCCCCACAGAACTCAGAGCTGCTCCTGAATAGCCGGGGTGATTAAGGAGGGCTGAGGATCCAGAGGAAATGTGTGTGTGCTCGGATAAAACGTTCACACCCAGCTATGCAGATATTCTGGGATTAGCTTCCATCAAAATGCAGGGCTGGGGAAATCAGCAAATACAATGGGATTAAGAAAGGGCTGACAAAGGATCAGTTTTTGTAGCACACTGCTGAGAAGTACAAATGGGAACACAGGCAGTCTGCAACACTAAGTCAGCTAAATAAACAGGCTGCTCTGCCTCCATTTTATTCTGTTATGCCAGTGCCCAAAACTTCATTCATTAACGGGCACCTAGGATACAGCAGCTCCTCCCAAAGTTCAAAAAAATACCTAACAATACACACCTGGGGAAAATTCTTTCCCATGCTGTCATAAGAGCATCTTATACTTCAAATCTATATATTTTAAGACAATGTGTGTTTTAGCATAAGATTACAAACAGGTTTTAACACAGTTCAGCAGAAAACAACAGGCTGACCTAAGGCTTATGAAACACACACCTCAGGCTAAAAACATCGACTGAAATCCAAAAATCATACATTGCTGGAGTGGATTTCAGTAGCAAGAGATTTTAGTAGCAAATAAAAATAACAAACCAAATGGGTAGTGATTTCTATCAATGCCTTGATTTGAAATTAAGAAATATTTCCTATACTCATTACAGGGCAGCAAGAACAAGGGCCATCAATTTGGCCCAGCCTCTGGCAACAGAAGTCACCACCACCACCCCATGCCAACCAAGTAAATGGAAATGCTTTATTGTGGCATCAGTACTCAAGGAATTAAGTTAGTTAAAAGTCTGATCATCAGGAAAAATACCACTGATTCATTTTCTCGCCTAGCTAGCAAGGTTTCAGTAAGCTTTCTCAATCAAAGTTATGCAAACAAGCAGATAAACCTGACTGAAATAAGATTTTAGGTTACAAAAGGAAAACTGCAAGGATCTGTTGCATTTGCCCGTATTCACATTGCTTGGTTTGATTTTTACTGACCAAGCCCAGAAAACTCAGTTTCACCCCTGAGGAAAACATCCCAGTCAGGGTGAAACTGAGGATGCCCAAACTCTGAAAGAAGACGTCATTACTGGAGTCTTCCAAAACCTTCCTGAGCCTTCTGTAGTTAGTTTTGGGCAAGAGCTATGTCCAGGTAGTTGGATAAGCTCCTCAGTGCACAATCAAGACCTGAAGCCTCCTGCCGGGTCTGGCTGCTCAAGCTTGCTCTGACACAGCACTGCTGTAAAGCTGGGAAAAGGCTGCCAGGAAAGAGCTGGGTGAGTTTCTTTGGGAGCTGCTCAAGCCCTCATGCCTGAGCTGAGTTAAAGTCTGCACCTGACTGTGCACCCACCCATTCCGAGCTGATTTCCCTGCTTCCTTCCTCACCCCTACTTGCCTGAGGAGCCCAGGACTCCTGGCTGGCCCTGGCCATCAGACCTGCCCTGCCCTCCTTGCCTTGGTGCTGTGGGACCTTCCCTGAGAGGTCCCTGCTGCCTTGTTTTTTCCCCCTCAGCAAAGCCACATTCTCTTGCTTCTCCCTGAGAGTGAGCAGAACAGCCTGCCCCAAGCGCCCCTTTGTTCCTAATGCAGGGTAAATCCTGTTTGCAGCAGCAATTCGTGTTCCCTACCATAATCTTGACAGGAATAGCTGGAATTCCTTGTCTGTTCAAGCCGTTCCTCCTCCCCCTTTGAATGCTGTACACATTTGATACCATCTTCAGTATGCTTATTAACCCACTAGTGGCCAAGCCCCACTCCCTGCTTTGTGCAGGACCTCCCACAACCCTCACGTGAGGGTGTTAAATCGGCTTCAGAGCCCTGAGCAAAAGGATAAAAGAAAGTGCTCTGCCATCTGCTTAGCTGGAGTTCACAGGAAGATCTGTGCCCAAAAGCCAATCAGGAACTTTTTATCATCTTCTGCTAAGACAGGCAAGAGGAGGAGAACAAACAGAAATTTTAACAACCCACACTGAGGCACTTAAAACAGGCAAGTCTATCCAGGCAAGAACTGGAGTCCACAGCTCACAGCAGAGATGTGCTTGTCAGGCCAGGCTGCAGCAATAATAAAATATTTCTCCACTTCTTCAGCTCTGTGCTGCTGCCCACCACAAAAACTAAAACTGTCTGAGTGGCAGACAGAACTTCCACAATAGCAAGTCCAAGGCCACAAACAGACAGACACACGAACTCCAGCATGTGAATTCTCAATGCGACACACAGAAAGCAGCAGAAACAGAAAGGGTTTAGAACCTCCATTTCCCCATCAGGGACACAAAAAGTAGGGAGAGAACAAGAACACAAGCCAAGCTAGCCACCAACTTTATGTCATTCTGCAAAAACATCTTGATAAACGGAGCACAACATCAAAACCTAAAAGGCTGTGGGTTTATGTTGGTGAAGATTTAAACGACCTCCACTACAATGAAAGAGAGCTCATCTGCTATTTAATCCATCTTGGAGGAAAATAAATTCACTGTAAACGTCACATACAGCTCCTCATTGGCCAAACCACATTTCTTATCTTGGCAAAACTGCAGCACAATGCCCAGGCTCAGTGATACCCCTGTCATGTCCCAGGTTCACTCAGTGCTGAAGTGCAGCAGCTGCACAGCAAACTAAATTCATGACGGTTCATTTAACTAAAACACCATCGTGCCATTCTTCAAGGGTTTAAGTGACTACTTACTTCTTGCCTCCTTACAAAGAACCCAGGCTAATGGTTTCTGTGGCTAAAAATGCTCTATACATTCATCTATTAAAAGGTTAAAAGCCTTGCCTTCTCTTACATGAGTGTTTACAGATCCACCCACAATAAAGTTTTCCTTCTTCCAACATCCCAAAGAGCACAAACAGACCAAGAGCTCTCTCCAATTCATTTAGAGGTGAAGAACTTCAGGCAACTTTGCTTCCACACAGCCTTTATACGCACAGAAATGTATCTGCTGTTAAATTTTGCTGTGGGCTTGCCATCAAGGAAGAAAAATCAACAAGAACTAGCAGGGAACCCTGTTTGCAAACCTGTCATCGTGCTGAATTACTGTGACAATTTTTTTCTCTGTATGAGAGAATGTTTTTGACACAACCGCAGCAAGAAGTCCCCTGAATTAAACTTCAGCTGCATCTCCAGCTCATTAGAACTGAGGCAGCTGGCATCCATAATTAGAAAAGGAAATCTCCTTTGCACCCAAGACCTCACCAAACGCCTTTCGTTAAAGGGAAAATAATGCCCCTTGGAAATCAAGTTTAAATTTGTTCCCAGGCAGTTTATTTCCCACAGTTTGAATACCTAAGAAATTAAATACTGAATTTTCAATATGACAGTAAATGGGGGGAGTGGAAAAGGGGATGGAGAATTACAGTAACTTATCTTCCATACTCTTCCTGAAAGACACCTGGTCTTGTAAATATTGAAAACTAAATACATTTAAGAAAGGACTAAAGAGGAATGATTTATTTCCCAATTCCCCATAGTCAGGCTTTAAAAACACAAATCCAAAACCACGCAACATTTTACAGTCCAGGCACGTACAAAACCAACTCACACGATTTATCCTGTCTGGGGAAGAGAGGAACAATTGTGTTTGTGTCTTACCTGCGCATTGGCTTTCCGTCCATGCACCGTGGAGAGAAACCTTCACCCTACACTTCAAGACCTGATCCAGCAGGAAAAAAAAAAAGAAAAAAAAGATATAAGCAAAGGTGATTTCTGAATCCAAAGAACCTTCTTTCGGTCTCCCTCTCAGAGAGCAGAGCTGGCCACAACCACGTACTAATATGCCTTTAAGCCCTTATCCAGTTACAAATTCACAGCCCAGATTAGCAACACCTGGAGAGCGGAGAATAAAGCAGAAGAAAACATCACCAACACCACCAACATCAGCAGCGCCGGCCGAGCCCGCCCCCGGCCGCAGGAAGCGGCCCCGGCCCCGCCAACCGCCGCCGAGCCGCGCCCGCCCCTTCCGCCCCCGGGCCCGCCCGCCGCCGCACGGCCCGGCCCGCCCGCTCCGCCCCGGCGGGGCTCTGCTGCGCTCGGCTGGAATAGGGCTCTGAAGGTGATACTGAGGCCGATGGCGCAGCCGGCGGTGCCGCTGGTACCGCTAAACCAGCGCCAGGTCCGGGCGCCTCCGAAGCACGGCCGGGGATGGTGACTGCAGCACCTCCCTGGCAGCTGTCCCAATGCCTGACCACCCTGACAGTGATTTTTTATTTGTTTTTCTCTCTAATATCTAATCTGAATCTGCCCGGTCTCAGCTGGGCCATTTCCTCTTGTCCTCCCCGCAGAAGAGTCCGAGCGCCCCTGGCTGCGCCTCCTGTCCGGCTGCGGATTGCGATGAGCTCCCTGAGCCTCCTGCGGGCCCAGCGCCCCCGCCTCCCGCAGCCGCTCCTCGTCTCTTTTCTAGACCCTTCAGGAGCCTTGTTGCCCTTGGCTGGACACACTCCAGCACCTCAACGTCCTTTTTAAAGTCAGGGGCCCAGATCTGAACGCAGCATTCAAGGTGCAGCCTCACCAACCCTGAGGACAAAGGGATGATCACTTCCCTAGTCCCCCTATCCCTCCATAATTCCAGATTAATGGCACTTCTCAATGAGTAATGCATTTCTCAGTGTGCCTGAATTTAGTACATGGTGTGATTCCAGGGCTGTCCTATGCATGAGGAGACCTCATTAATGTGGATCAATATCTAAAGGGGAGATGCCAAGATGACGGAGGCAGGCTCTTTGTGGTGCCAGCCACTGGGATGAGATACACAGGAAGTTCCACCTGAATGGAAGGAAGGACTTCTTTACTGTGCAGTGATGAAGCGTACTAAAGATTGCCCAGAGAGCTTGTGGAGTCTCCCTGGGCAGATATCCCAGACCCACCTGGATACAAAGCAATGCCATGTTCTGAAATGGCCCGGCCTGAGCAGGGAGGCGGGACCCCCTCTGTGCTCCCTCCCAGCCTCACCCATTCTGGGATTCTGTGCAGGGCCAGCAGTTGGACTTGGGTGATCCTTGTGGATCCATTCCAGCTCAGCATATTCTATAATTCTGTGAATTTCTGGCTTTCCTTTTAACACAGGTGACCATTTTGCCCATGTGTCCCTGTAAGGTGACAGTGCCCAGTGCCTGCCCGTGGCCCACTGGGTTCCTTAGTCCTTAGAACCTTCAAGGCTGGTGGGATCACACCTGGAAGAGATACAGATGTTGGAAGGGGCTGGATAACAATACCAGCTGGAGTGTTTTCACCCAGACAGCAGTGAATTCCCTCCAGGATGACAACCAGTCACAAGGTGCTTCAGCCCACCAAAGGCTCCTGTGGTAGGGGCTCCTCCACTGCCTATGCCCTCTTCCTCTTGCCTGTCCCCTCTGCCACCTCTCCCAAAGGTGTTCCCAGGGCCCACAGGCATCCTGGAGGCCAGCAATCTGTCTCCCTAAATATGACAGCCAGAGCATGCCCCTGCATCAGAGTCTGATGAAACTCAGCAAGATTCCTGCCAGGAGCAGCCAACTTTCGGAATCTTCTTGAAAGGCTCGTATAAATAAATTTTATTGTCCCTTGGCACGTGTCCTTTTGGTACCGAGGACATCCAGGGAAGGGGCTACATGGAAGGCAGGGGTGTCAGCCAGGCTGCTGTCTGTGAGCTTCCAGAATGTGTGTGTGCTCTAGGAGACATGGGAGAACTGGGGTGGGGGACAGCAGGCATCCCATAGCTGCCACATTTCAGGAGGAGGCCGTTGTTCCTGGGGCACAAAAAACGCCAGCCCTTGTTGTGGGGAGCGTGGCCTCTAACCTGCCCTACCCTCTGGGCCAGCTCTGGGAGTACCTTGCCCAGGTGGACATGTCCTGGCTGCTCTGCAGAGCCTGGAAAACTGTGAGCATGCTGGGCCTGGCTCATATTGCCCTCAGCATCTGGAGAAGTGTGCAGAAAAACCAGAAATGGGTGAGCAGTCTAAACCAGTCACACACAGGATGGGTTAGTGAGGTGCAGGTTAGGCCTGGTCTTGTCATTTCCAGGGATGGGGACAGCCAGCTTCACACATTCCATGAGGACAGACTGCCAGGCAAAGTGCACCTTCCCATGTTCCCAGCTGTACAAGAAGAGGGCCAAAACCATGCTGATGCATGGGGCCACCAGGCTTTTGCATCATCACCTTTACCTGCAAGAGCTCCAGCACCAACACTGCCAGAGGAAAGTGGCAGAAGGCGTTTGGGAGTCCCCTTGAGGAGGGACATGGCTTAGAGCCAAATTCAGATGAAGGGATAAAAAGCTGGCACCAGCTCCTTTCCCACCTGAGAAATACTTCAAATTCACAGACTGGCTGAGGGCAGAAGGCTCCTGGCAGCTCAGTTTGTCCAAGCCCATGCTCAGGTGGGGTTGTCTCAAACCAGTTGCCCATGAACTTCTGCAGTTTTGGTATCTCCAAGGAAGAGACTCCACAACCCCTCTGAACAAGCTGTGCCAGTGCTCCATTACTCATGCAGCAGACGTTACCTGATGTTCAGAAGAAAACCCTTCTTTTTCAGATTTTGTCCATGTCCAAACACTGGCTCTGTCTTTTCACCCTCCTGCCTGCTATTTATACACATTAATAGGACTCCCCCTCAGCATTCTCCAGTCTGAACAATCCCACATCTCTTCATCTTTCCCCACAGGAGACATCTTCCAATCCCTTCATCATCATCATGACGCTTCAAAGTGTCACCAGTAGCTCCTGTACTGGAGAGCCCAGAAGTGGACACAGCACTCAGGTGTGGCTGCACCTGAGCGGAGGGGAAGGATCACCCTAGCCCAGCACTTCCCCTAAAGCAGCCCAGAATATCATTTGCCCTCTGCTGTCTGGCTCCTGGACAACCAGGACCCTACACAGCCTTCTCCAGATGTCTCAGCATGTACTGGCATGTGGGATCATTCTTCCCCAAGTGCAGGACTTTGCTGAACATCGAAACGTTTCTGTCAGCCCATTTCTCCACCATGCAGATCTTCAGTGAAGATGTCAGATGGGCTGGACCCAGTCACACAGGTTCTTCCACCAGACCTCACACCACTGATCCTCACACTCTGGGACCAGTCTGTCAGCCAGTTTTCCATCTACCTCTGGGTTTATCCAGTCCATACATCAACACTACAAGGACATTACAGGAGATCCTATCAAAAGCTTCACTCGAAGTAGACAGGGTGCCCTGCTCTTCCCTCACCCACCAAGCCAGTCATTCCTTCAGAAAGTTATCAGGTCATTTAAGCCTGACTCCCTCTTTTTGCATCTATGCTGACATCAAGTGTTTTGCCACAAACTGACTTATCCCTCTGCTAAAAACAGTCTCCCCCTTGCCTGGCACCCCGCTGGTGCTAATGCCACCCTGCCTGTGAGGTCTTTTGATGACTGGCATTTATTCAACAAACGGGGAAGGGCTAAACTTGTCCACCTCTGCTGTTCTAAGAGCAGAGGGCTTTCACAACAGCGCCCTAAGCCACATGAACCAGGGCTTGCTGAGTGTGACATGGATGTCTTGAGACATTTTGGGGTGCACAAGTGTTGGGGAAGGGGCAGGTGAGGCCTTGCTCTGGTGAGGTGGAGGCCTGTTCTGCACATCCCCCATCCCTTGAGGATGTATCCCAGCCCTGCAGTGCTGCCAGTCCCTGGCACAGCAGAGGCAATGCTCCACACCTGCCCCTGGAGCCCTAACCAAGAAAAATGATTGGAAAACCCACCTGGGGCAAGGGCCCAGGAAGGCTAAGGAGCAGCTAAAGCTGAACTTGAGGTGAGCACAGGTCTTGACCCTATCTCCTCTTTTTACCAGATGGAACACCTCTGGAACCCAGGAGGAGGTAGCAGTATGTGCCTTTATCTTTTCTTGCTTTCTTCTTCCTCCAATTCCTTCTTCTTGGAATTCATGAGTAAGTTAAAATGGAACAGGCTTCAAGTTTGCAAAGTTGAATGGGCCAATTTAATGCTCCGAGATAAGTGTTTTATGTTGAGTGTGTGCTGCTCTAAACCTTTTGCCAGAGTTCTTTGATTTTCTAAATTTGCCAGTAAGGTCTTTGTGGTTGTTTTGACCTCTCGAGAGTATCTTGTCAGTATTTCTCCTGTGCATCTAACACAGAGCACATCTACAACCATCAGCCTTTTTCAAAGCCTTGTCAGGTGAGTTTTTTGGGCCTTACAGTGGGGGAGACCAGCCAAAAGCCAGAGCTGCTGCCTCCTTTTTCACCAAAGGACTGATCTCTGACAGCAGCTTTGCTCCAAGTCTGGCTTAGACTTGCAGTGCTCAGACAAGGTTGGCCAAGTCTGTTTCTATCCTGGGACTGCAATCAACAGTTGTGCAGCACCAAACAGGAGACAACACCAGCATCCATTTATTCTGTCTTTATTCACCGGGGAGAGGAGGCCAGTATTTTGCCTTGTCTTCTGCATGAGCCCTGAGAAGCCTCACCAGTTCTGCAGGGCTTTGGTCCCTCTTACCTACACGGAATCAGGAGGTGCCAGCCCTTGGATGTGGCAAAGCTGATGTGTTGGCAGACAGGGAGAGGGATAAGAGGCTGCCTCATCACAGAGCAAGAAGGAATGAGTCTGCCCCAGCAGCAGTCACTGGGGGGAGGTGTTTCCTTTCTTGTTCTCTCCAGGACCAAAGCTTGTCCCAGCTCCTATCAGCCTGGACAGCAATGCAGCATGGTCCATTAAACTCTTAACCACAGAGCAAAACCAATGCTCTGGAACTACTGAAAAAACCACGAGGGAGCAAGGCTATGGGCCTCTGCTCCACGCTTTGTGGGATGCCTGGGAAATTTTGGGTTTCGTAGGGCAAGTCAGTCTTAGCAGCACTGGCTGAAGGATCTTTGCTGGCTACCATCCCACCAAACCCCCTCCACTGGCTCCCACCAAGCCCCTGCCCCAGCCAAACTGCCCCACCTCACAGGCGCCTCTGCAGGCATCCCTAAATCTGCAGTACAGGCCCACCAGGGCCCTCTGGACATGGCTGCTATAGCACCACCAGGTTAGGGGAGACTAACTCTCACCCTGGGCAAGGGAAGGCACTGCCTGGGCAGCCCTTGGGACAGCAGACTGCAGGGACAGTGTTCTCCCCCAGGACAGTGAAAGGGACACAGGACAGGCAAAAGCATGCTCTGAAAACAGGGAGCAGAGGACTGCTGGGCACCCAGTCTCACACTCCCCAGATGGGACCTGTGGATGTTCTACATGGGGATGCAAGGCAGCCCAGGGAACACTACACACTGCTGAGCCCTTCAGAATGGCAGCTCAGCAGCTGCCTCTAATCAGCCACTGCCCCTTAACCATACCTCATAAACCCCAAAATCCCCATACAAGAGCAGAACCGATCCAAGTGAGGAATGAGACACACCTCTGACCTGCAAGCCAACCTCCAGGCAGGTCAGCCCAGGGTCAGCTAGCAGTGCCACCAGACACAGCCACCAAGCTCCAGAGGGACTGAAGGTATCCTCATGCTGCCCCCACACAAGCCAGGCACTGAGACTGCTAAAAAGGCCATGTTTATAGGGCCACATACCCAGCACCACCTTCCAGGTCCTTGCTGGAGAGTGTGGCAGCAGCCCCACACCTCTGGTGGGAAGGGTGTCAGGCACAGAATGGAGTGCTGCTGAAAGGCTGAGACTTGGAGCTGCAGAGAGTCAAGGGGAGATACTCCACATCATTCTCCCAGCTGCCAGAGGCATTGTGCAGCACCTGCCAGCCAAAACCAGGCTGCTTGGAGACCTGAACAGCAATGTTAGGAAGAGACAAACCCAGCACAGGTGTAACACACTCAAGCTGCCACTGCCCTTCCCCAGGATGGACACCACAGTTCTTCCTTCCTTTGAGGTGAAGATCCTGACACCAGCACCTCCCAGGACCCCCTTTCCCAGTCCCTCCCAGCAACACCGAGCCTGGCAGATTCCTTACGGCAAGTAATTTTACGTTATTCTGCATTTACACAAAAATAGAGCAATTCTATATTTATAGAGATTTATAGCCGGTTCCGTGCTGGAGGAGTTATTGAGCAAGGCCGGGGAGCTGAGGGTGGTCCGGGCTCCCGAGCAACCGGCTGCTTCTCACTCGGCAAATTCCAACATACAAAATTAAAGGCATTCGTCTCCGTCTGGTTTCTTAAATAGATAAGGGGGGAACGAGTGGACAGTATGTACAGAGGGGCCTGGCCAGGCCTCACGCCTCTGCCCGGGTCAGTGGGGCCGGCTGCTGGACTCTGAGGGCTGCCGCTGGCGCGGGGGAGTGTAGCCGTTCAGGTACCCGTTGCTCTGGCGTTTGCTGAGTCCTCCGTTGAGAATGTCCTGAATGTGCTGCACTATCAGGTTTATGGCCACTGCGAGCAAAAAGGGGGAGAAGGTGGAGTTAGGCTGGCTGCAAATCAGCCAGAGACAAGGCAGGGCTGAGCCCCTGATGGTGCTCCCACTGCTATCCCCTCCTGTGCCCCTGGGACCTGATCCCTCTGCCCCTCGAGCCAGCATGGTCAGGCTGATTCCAGCCAGGCTGACCCAGCTGCACGTTGCCTTTTGTGTGGGGTGAACCAACCTCCAGGCAGGTCAGCCCAGGGTCAGCTAGCAGTGCCACCAGACACAGCCACCAAGGTATCCTCATGCTGCCCCCACACAAGCCAGGCACTGAGACTGCTAAAAAGGCTGTGTTTATAGGGCCACATCCCCAGCACCACCTTCCAGGTCCTCACTGGAGGCTGTGGCAGCAGCCTCACACCTCTGGTGGGCCTGGAGGCATTAGAGAGACACAAACTGCCAGTCACCAATGCTCCAATCAGGAGCAAAGTGAACAGACTCATCTTGGCACACCAGTGGTAGCAGCACTCTCTCAGGTGGCAGCGGCCTGAGTCCCCTCTGTGGCAGATCCTGCTGCCTCCAGGGCAACTGCAACAGCCCAGATCTGACTGCCAGGGCAGGACAGCAGGGTCTGGGTGCTTACCTTCATTATCTGCTCCTCTGGGAATGATCACGTCAGCATATTTCTTGGTCTGGGAGGAGAGAGAACACTGTGTTACAGGGAAAGTGGAGAGACACTGGGCTGGGGCACTGTCCTTGCTCCCTAGGGCAGCTCTATGCCCTACCCAGACCCATGGGAGGTATGTCATTGCTGACAGTACATTTTGGATGCTCTTATTTGTGTCCTGCTCTGTGTTTCAAAGGCCATGCTTTGTGTCCTGACTCCATTTTCATGAGCTCATACAGAAGCCAGTATGAGGCACCCTAACCAAAACCTGCAATTAAGAAGCCTCATAATCACACGACTCCAGCAGCTGATGTTCTTGGGAACATCGTTGCCCCTGAATCCAATCCAGACTTGCTCCAAGAGCTCGAGCTGGCATGCCTGGGCACAGCCATGACACCTGCCTGGGAAGGGGGAGAGCTCTCTACCACATCACTTGCAAAGAAGGTGTGATTCAGGACACCAGTCCTGACCTAGTTTCACCTGCAGGTGCCAGTCTCAGTTTCCTCCCCGTTTGTGTCAGTTTTACAGCTGACAGCCGGGGTGATGGGTGTCACCTGACACCTCCAAGTGCTTCCAGACATATCAAAAATCACCAGGATATGCTGGACTGTTTCAGCACTGGACCACTTGGCCCAGGGCTGCTTTAGGAGTCAAATAACAGCAACAGAGGGTGCTGAGCCTGCAGCTGCTCTGCAGTTGAGCCTACACCAAGCTGGAAGTGGGAGCAGACTATGGAAAAGCTGTGGATAGAAACAAGGCAGTTCTGTGCCCTCCCTGTTTCCCACTTTGTTCCCCTACAGACTTCATCAGAAGAGCCTGATGCAGCATCTGCTGCTTTGTTATAAATTGTGGATTTATCTTGCTGGGGACTTGCAAGAAGAGCCTTGCAAGCTGGACCTGCCTCTGGGGAAAAGCCTTTCTGGGCTTTGGAATTGGCCCCCAGAGCCACAGCTGAGTGAGACTGAAAAAAGGAGCTGTGCAAGAGCCAGGAAAAGATCTTGTAGCACCGAATCAGTTCCTCTTAAGATAAGGGGCTGACCAGACAGACAGGCATAGGGATGCTCCTAAGGTGGAAGGCACACTTTAATTCCTGCCTGTGGTGCTGGCCAGCAGTTCCCAGGTTTCAGGACTCTGCTGGCTCACTTCCTCCAGAATAGTAAAAGAAAATCCTCATATAACTTCTTGAAAAGCATTGAGAACCAGGGCACAGGCTTCTCCTCATGAGAGCCAGGAAAGGTGTACAACGGCCGATCCTGCAAACGTGCTATTTCCATGCAAGTCTGCAGGACTGCAGTAAATTCCCCCACACACTCCCTGTCTGCCAGGGAGCCTTGTCTCTGTTAGCAGCTCACAAAGCAGCTTCCTTTCTCCAGGCAGGCCTTGTCACTCTGGCCACTCACCAGGCAGGAAATGCAACCTGCAAGGCCACATCCCACTGAACGGAGAAGGAAGAAGCTTCCCTGCTCTCCCAAGCATGAAGCCAGCAGCACTGCAGGTGAAAAGGGCAGGCAGGGACAGCCCAAAAGAGGAGGCAGACACAGCAAACCCTGCCTGGGGGCAGCGACCTCCCCCATTCCCCAGCTAAATACAGTCAAGGATCTTCCCTCCCAGGCTGAGCTGCCCAGTGGTTTGTCAGCCCTTGCACAGGGAGAGATTCCTCTGGCCATGCTGCCTTCCCAAAGGGAAGGGTGATCTCACCAGGAAGGCAGTGGATGTACAAACAGTCTCCATCACACCCTGCCTTGGCCAGAGCCTGCAGAGAGGGAGCAGGGCACAGGAGGCTGATGCGGGCTCTGGGCACAAAGTGCAGCTGTTTCAGCCCTCACACGTGTGTCACTCACCGGCAGGCAGAACTCCTCAAAGGCAGGCTTGACAAAGGTGATGTACTGAGACAGGATCTGCTCCAGGTCTCTGCCCCGCTCACTGATGTCTCGTAGCACTGAGGGGAAGTTGGAAGGCACAGTCAGGAGCTGAGGCACAAATCTCTCCACCCCTTTCTCTTCAGTAAGTACAGGCTTTGGCCAGTCACCCGGACATTCTGCCTGAGATCTCTCTGCCTGAGATCTCTGTTCCTGGAAGCTGCTGTCCATGTGTCTGAGAGCACATCCCAGCCCAGCTCCATGCTTTTAACCTGCTTTCAAGTTTTCCTGGGAGCCAAGGGCTGGCTGACCTGACCAAGGGCTTTTCTTAGCCTCTGGCCCTTCCCAGATCTGCATGCACATTCCAGCTGTAACCAGTGCCAGCCCAGTCCTGAGTGCTCCCAGCCTCTGGCTTTGCCTCTCTCCTGCCACTCTGTCCTGCCTGACTGGCCATTCTCTCAATCATTCCAGTGCAGAGGTGCCCAAAGAATAGAAAAGCAGTGGGACTCAGCCACATACACACATTAAGGCCCTTCAAGCTTAACTCAGCTCTGCAGAGGTGAGGAGAGGAAAACTCACCCACAGCTCTGCCAGGTTCCTTATGTTGTCCCCAGCCGAGCAGGAGAACCAGAGGCTGAGGAGGAGCTTGGGGCAGGTCAGCGCATGAGGAAGCCAGAAGGCAGGAGAGCAAACTGGCCTCCTGCTTGTCCTGCCACTCAGGCCTTTCAGCCTGTTTGCATGAGCTCTTTGGACCAGGGCCATCTCCAGTCTGAAGCCACTTCAGCATGGGCAAGCGCCCCGGCTCAGCAGGAATTCAACTCGCAGGGAAGAGCCAAAGCAGCCCTGTGGCCCAGCAGACGGCTCTTGGCTGTCCCCCCAGGGGGCTGCTGGCTTTTCCCCAGGATGTGAGTGCCTGGGTTTGGAATGAGCCTTCCCTCATGTCCCAGGCGGAGCCAAGGCACAGCACTGCCCTGCCAGCCTGTGTGACCTGCTGGGCAGGCACTGCCTGTGTGCAGCCAGGGCCAGAACACTGCTGGGCTGGCGCTGTCCCCATGGCTGTGTGTGCCCTTGGCCAGCAGCTTCACAGCGTGGCCTTTCACAGCCCTGCATGGGGGAAGTGATGGGCAAAAAGGGCTGGCAGCAGGACAGGTGCCAGCTCCCTGCCTGCTCCAGGAACCAGGCTGCACGAGCCAGCCTCTCCAGAGAGCAGCAGCGAGCCCCAACTCGAACAATACAGAAAAAGAGACAGGGAAAACATAACACTTTCATTTCCCAGGTCCCACAGCTTATTTTTTGGGGTGCAGGGCCTGGGCCTGACACAGCAAAACTCTCCTGCCTCTTCCCAGGGCACACCACAGCAGGACAATCGCCCCACACACAAAGACAAGTCAAACACCTGCTGTCTTGTACCTGGCCCCAAAGCAGTAGGTCCCAACAGCCCAGGGTAAGACCACGCACTCTGTCCAGAGAGATTGCTGGCAGGGCAAGCAAATATCCCAAGGGCAGGTCGGCACCCCTTTGAAGCCAGCAGGTCCAAACTCAAACTGGACCCAAAACGTGCATGTGACACTGGACCTGGTTTCTTTTTTTAGGGGAAACTGGCCAAGGACAGGGCAGTGAGGGAGCTTGGCCAGAATTAGGTCCCTGATCTCCATGGATCCCTGTTTGAGGTACCTGGCAGACCTTGCCCCTTGCACTCTGCTAGCAGAATTTCTGGGGAGAGGTGCTGAGATGGGGACAGTGCGAGTTGCACATACTGAACTCCAGCACTACTGATAACTGAGCTGTCAGGTGCACTTCCAGGAACCTCATCTCCTGCTGCTGCCCCGCTGAAAACCCAGTTGCTGCAACCTTTTAGGACTTCTGGGACAGAAGGATGACTCAGGGCCACATCACAACACAAGATCCCAACTTTTGCTATGAGTTCCCTCCAGCTACGTTCCAGGGACATGATTATACTTTGGCACCTCTCACACAGGCTCTCCTTTCCCAGAAATGACAGGCAGACATACAGTAAACAGATTTGATGCTGCAGTGGTCCTACCAACTGCTGATGGCAGGGAAATGGCCAGATTCCTACCAAGAGAACAAAGAGCTGCAGTAACTAGGAGACAGCAGCACCTCCATCAGCAAAGCTGCCCTTTTCTGCAAGTGATTGATGGTGGGTGGGAGAAGTAGAAGCCTTACAAGAAGCAGTGTGAGTACAGCAGTGACCCAGTAACTCCACACTACACACCACCTTCTCCTGTCCTGAATGGCCACTGGCACAGATGGAGCCCAAAGCCAGGGACTGAATTAACTCTGTGGACACTCAGAAGCTCTGTTACAGGGGTGGGCCATAAAATAGGGGATTGATTTATGTGTGTTACACCAAAGGTGGGGAATGAGAATGGACTGGACAGTGTGGGACCTGAGCATGATTTGAGTGGTCTGAAAAAAAAGGAGTGGAGAACGTGATGGTTTTGGTTGGGATAGAGTTAATTTTCTTCACAGTGGCTGGTGTGGGGCTGTGTTTTGGATTTGTGCTGAAAACAGGGTAGATAACACAGGGATGTTTTTGTTATTGCTGAGCAGTGCTTACACAGATCCAAGGCCTTTGCTGCTCCTCACCCCACCCCAGCAGAGGGGAGGGGAGACAGCTGGGACAGCTGACCCTGACTGACCCAAAGGCTGTTCCACACAACAGACATGATGATATAAAGCTGGGGGCAGAAGGAGGAAGGAGAGACATTCCAAGTGATGGTGTTTTTGTTCCCACATAACTGTTACACCACGATGGAGCCCTGCTTTCCTGAGCATGGCTGAACACCTGCCTGCCCACGGGAAGTGGTGACAAATTCCTCATTTTGCTTGCCTTGTAGCTTTTGCTTTACTTATTAAACTGTCTTTGTGACAACCCACAAGTTTTCTCACTCTTACCCTTCTGATTCTTTCCCACCAGGGGAGGTTGAGCAGGGAGCTGTGTGGGGCTGAGTTGCTGGCTGGGGTCACACCACAAACAGTCTTACCCCGTGGCTGAGTGTGGCCCTGAGCTCCTGCATAGCACAGTTTAAGGGATTAGGTCTCATATTTTGGGATCCTGCAAGTGCAGATCTGTGACCTGATAACACATCTCGATGTGCTGTCACCTCCCTGGATGAGTCATGCAAAAAAAGTGGGCAGGGTCAAGAGGGATTCATAAAAAGGAGATGTAATCGGTGCTGATGACATCCCAGCAGCTGAGGAGGCTCTGCATGTGTCTGACAGCAGGAGGGCAGGCAAGACCAGCTCCACTGCAGAGTGGAACAGTCCCATGCACACAACAGTCCCAGACTGACGCACTGAGACATGCTTCCCTCGTCACAGCACAGAGCTCTGGAAGGGACTGCTCCTCTAAGTCATCTTCTGCATCCCCAGGCACCCTGTGGAGCCTGTCAGAATCAGGCAGGGGTAGGAATAGTTCAGACAGATGTGAATTCTGCCCCAAGAGTCCCCAAACGGTTTTTTAGTCACCCAGGAGGTGCTGCATCACTGACCCAACTCCTCAAGGCTGCTTAGAAATAAAGGGCATCTCGAGTCATGCAGGCCCTGCATGGGTGTCCCTCCCACAGCCAAGCCAGCGGGACATGGGGTGTGCTAGAGAGAGACACTCTGGTTTCTAGGGCTCTTTGTCTCCAAACCATCACCCCAATGCCAGGTACCATATAAAGGCTCCACACTGGGTAGCACAAATCTACAACCAGACACTCCACCTGCACCACCCACAGTGGACACCATGGCCCAAACGCCATCCTCGGAGCACAGCCACAGCCCAGGTCCTGAGTAGATCTATCAAGCACTGCCTTCTGACTGAACTGTCCAGATGCTCTGCCTTGCCCACTGCACTCTTCCCTGCTGGCATCTGCTGACTGGCAGCAGCTGCTGCTCAGCTGCTGGCACTGGGCTGGTGCCACGGGGCCATGCGAGGACACGGGACACTCAGCAGTCATCAAAGGAGGAATCCCAGCCAAGGCAGCAAAAATCCCACTAAATCCCAAGAGACACAGAGCAAAGTGCTCTCCCCGCTGCCACAAGCTGCCCTAGCGACACTCTGCACTGCAGAGGAAAAGCTCCCTGGCTCTTTGCAGCTTTGTGCCAGCTGCAGTTCTGCTCTGGTCACTGTCACCTGCTTCTGTGACCAGCTGTCAAGAGCAGGAAAGGGGGATTTGTGTCCCTACCTCTGCGGGACAGCCGAGTGTCTGCGTCCGTGTCCACAAAGAGCTTCATGCGGAAGAGGTCCCGCACCTCCTGGCTGTAGAAGGCCAGAATGCCCTCGAAGAGCACCACGTCAGCAGGGTACACCGTCACCGTCTCCTCTTTCCTACCAGGGGAAGCACAGTCAAAGCCTGCTGGGGGGAGGCTGGGGAACAAAAACACAGGTTGGGGGAGAGGCAGCGGTGCTCCTAAGCACTGCTGCAACCCTGGGACACCACTGCTGCACCAGGGGGGCAACCGAGGAGAGGGCAGACCTACCCCACCGCCGTGGAGGGAATCCAAGGCATACGTACGCTTCCTGGAAGGATAAACAGCAAAGCAGGGAGCACACTAGCCCTTCTCCCCCTACCTCGGCCAGCTGCTGCTCACGAGGGTTATGTGCCAAGCTAGGAAGCCCAGGAAAGCCTAAGCATGGGAACCTGCAAGGCCAGCTGTGCTTCCCTGGGAAGCAGGCAGCACTGCCCTGACAGCACAGCGCTTTCGTGGGAAACGGAGCAGAGCCACACCATCCATGACCAACACAGGCATGCAAAAACAAGCTGAACACATGCAAGGGGACTGTTACAGGAGTAAGAACTGTTGTCCTCCTCTTGTCCTGGCACTACCAGGGTGTTCGAAGCTGGAGTTAAAGCTGCAAACACTAAGTTTATGGGGAGAGCAGGCATGGATGGGGGAAGAGAAGGGAGGTCATAACCCCCCGGCACTGATGCCTGGATGTTGCTGGATGGCTACGCAGCTTTCCAGACCCTCAGCCTGTGCCTGTCTCTGCCTGGGATGCTCTAACCAGGGGCTGGAGGAGTTAAGATGCAAACTGTGTGCTGGCAGGTTAGGCACCCAAGCAGAGGGCAGGAGTTTGGGGAGGGCAGGGCTGCGTGCGGTGCCGCAGGGCGTTAGCAAAGGCACGGCAAGGCAGGAGCAGCTGTT
This sequence comes from Sylvia atricapilla, assembly GCF_009819655.1. Lineage (NCBI taxonomy): Eukaryota > Metazoa > Chordata > Aves > Passeriformes > Sylviidae > Sylvia > Sylvia atricapilla. The sequence continues at coordinate 9,873,530 of NC_089148.1, forward strand.
AGACCTGGAGTGGGAGACAAAGTCATAGACAGGAATCTGGACCGTCTTCCCTTCTGTGATCTCTTTGAGCGTTTTCACGATCAGCTCGTTGTCAAAGGCATCTGAGGAGAGAGGAAACGTTACCCGAGGCAGCTTTACAACCTCTCCCACCCACCAGATGCTGAGCTTCGCCCAAGCCAGAGCCCTTGGCACCTCGCACTGGGGACAGACAGACTCGGGAGGAAAGCCCTGCACCTCCCCAGGGACGAGGCAGGGCCCAGCTCTGCCAGAGCCACGGGGCTCTGTGGCTCTGCACCAGCCTGGGATGTGGCCTGCAGAGATCAATACTGTCCTTGTACAGCAGTGCTGACAGCCCAGGCGCAGGAAGGCATCTCCTCCAGGGCTCCAGCCCTTGGAGAGAGACTGGAGCAGTGTTCCAGCACTGAGCTGCCAGACAGACAGGGCTCTGTTTGCTCAGTGCTCCCTGCCTCTGGCTATTGTCCTCATGAGGACGAGGGGACAGCAGCTCTGGAATTTCCCCACCGAGCCCAGAGGTGGCTCAAAGAGGCTCTGTTGTAGTAACAGGGCAGGGCCCCTCGGTGGAAGGGTTTGGAGAGCAGCTGCACAGCTGGTTCCTTTCTTGAAGGTGGGACCTGAAGCTGCTGGCTCCAGGGACTCTGCCAGGCCAGATCTCTCTGTCCCTGACTCAGCTGCACCAAAAACCAATCTGTTCCTTTGCAGCCTGCTCCACGTGAAGGGTATTGGAGGAAGATGACCTTTAAGGTCCCTTCTAACCCAAACTATTTGATGATTCTACGATTCCATGAAAACCTTGTTCAAACTGGGGCATGTTTTTGCAGGAAGAGGAGGGTCTTTAAGAGTTTGAGGGTTTATAACCTGCTCTTTCTCATCCCAAACACTCCACCCCATTTCTTTCCCAAGAGAGATGGGGGGGGACGACACAGGTGGTCCCAGCCACCCTGCCAGCAATGCATCCAGTTCCACAAGAGCTTAACTAAGCCACCCATGAGGAAGGACTCAGAGCCCCAGTGTCCATGCAGGCTCTTGGCTGCTGCAGCTGGGGGTCCCACTCCAGCCCTCTCCCCACAGAGCCCCAGAGCTGTTCTCCATTCACCTGGGTGGTCAAAATTGAACTGGCCTTTGAGTGCTTTGGATTTCTGCTCCGAGGTGAGGACCCGGTAGAAGCTGTCTTGGCTCACGATCACCACCTGCTTCTGGCGATAGTCCACCTCGTTCTGGCCCAGCAGCTGGACAATCTTGGAGCACACGGATGACTGGGAAAGGAATAGCAAAGGAAGGGCATGAGCAGCAAGTTACATCCAAGTGACGCAGGGAGGATGTCCCCAAGTAACATTCCTGCCTGTTTGCTGCACCTCCCCAGCCAAGAGTCTGTAGTTTTCCCAAAGCCACTGAGGGAAAAGTGCTCCAAAGGCATCACCATGGTACTCTTTAGTGTGACAGCAGCACCAAGTTTGCTGCCTTGCCACCCCCTCCTCCGCCCCTACAGCCTTCCCACAGTTCCTATTCTGGGCACAAGTGGCAGCAGAAAAACAATTGGCTCCTGTCTGGGTTCAGCCACACGCCCAGGGACCCCAGGCACTCCAGCCTGCCAGGCAGCTTTCCCATGGAGCACCAGGGCTCACTCAGCCTCCTCCCTGAGAAAGCAGTCTTGGCTCCCCCAGCTCTGCTCCAATCCAGAAACCCCACCACAGCATGAGAAAATCCTCAGAGGGAGAGCAAACAAAGCCCAGGATGGGAAGATGCGAGGAAGAGAGCTGTGGGACTTCATCAGGGATCTCTGCCACAGCTGCCAGGGCTGGGAGGAGCCAGCATAGCCCGGTGCCTGCTGGCACAGCGAGGCTCAGGGCGCTGCGGAGTCAGCGGCTGAGCAGCCACGTGGCCCTGGCTGCCGAGGGCTGCTGGCACAGGGAGCGGGCACACAGTGCTCCACATGGAGCAGCTGGGAGAGGGTGGCTGCCACCAGCTCTGCTGGCACTGCTGCCATGGCCACCACTGCGACATGGCCCGGAGCACAGCTCGGGGGACAAATCTCACAGCCCGCTGCAGTCCCTTCTCCTTAGTCATGGCAGTCCTTGGCTGCTGTGCAATGCACTGGTGGTGACTGCATCACTGCCTGGCAGCCAGCGAGAGCCAAGGCCAGGCTGGCTGGGGAGCACTCTGCTCTTGCCCCATGGCAACCACAGCAGCTGTTGCTGGTGCCAAAAGGAGCTGCTCCCACTCAGGGAATCACCCTGGCTGCAGGTGTCCAGCTGAGCTGCTCCTGGCCCCGGTCACCACAAGTGCTCTGCTGAGCCCTGTGCCTTGCAAAGAGCAGCTTGCTTGCCCCAACCTGCCTACCCCAGCCTGCCAGTGGCTCTTTCCACACTGCCACCTCCCAGATGGCTCAACCACCTGCTCCATACCTGGCTGGCAACCTCCAGCTGCAGAGCTGAAGGCAGCACTGGTGAGAGGGAACAGGGAGGGGAATGCATGCCAGGCAGAGGAGGTCACCCCACCAGGCAGAGGGCAAGGCTGTTTGCCTGAGAAACTGGAAGATTTAACAGCATTCCTGTCTCCAGAGACCATCTCTTCCCTCCAGGCCAGGCTGCCCCGACTTGGCTGTGGCCACTGGGCTGTGAGTCATCCCCAGCCTGGCTGGAGAGGCTCTCACACAGCTCTGCTACGCAGAGAACCGGCTCCAGCTGACCCACAGCAGTCTGGGCAGCCCTGGGCACCAGTTTGGGGTTTGGGTCAGGGATGGGGTCCCCTGAGCATCCCACCTTCCTCTCACAGTGGGCAGGTCATGCTTCCCAAGCCATGCTGGCAGCCCTGCCCTGTAGCAAGGTGCTCCCACCCAGAACAAAGCCCTGCAAGTCCGTGCCAGTCACTTGCCCTTTTGCACACAAATCCGGAGCCTGCTCTCCCTTTCCTCTGTTTTCCCACTCCCCAAATCCTTCTCTGGCCTGCCTCAGCCCTCCTGCTCATCCAGCTGTATCCCATAGGTCTTGCAAAACCAGGGTGTGTTCAGTGCCTCTCTTCCACTTTTCCAGCTCACTCCCTCAGAGAGCACTGTGTGCTCCTGCAGCAACAGGACACAGCGCAGAAGCTTGGCTACAGCTGCTGAGGACACCAAACTTCCCAGAACATTAGGAATAAACCACCTTTCAGCACAGCCACCCAGAGAGATACACAGGTTCCATACGGATCTGCACCAGAAACTGCCTTCCCCAGCCCAGGGGAGGGAGCAGGACTTCCTTCCTTTGAATCAGTGAAAGCAACACATGCATTTGCATTCACTCTCTCCCCTTGGACCTCAGCATGTGTATTGGCAATGAAATAATTAGAGACAAATGGTGCCAGTCTTCCTTCTGTCTTATGCACAATAATCTCTGGTCTGTTCATTCTGGAAGGTGGAGAAGAGCCTCCACCAGCTCTGAAAATCCCCCTCTAGCTCCATACGATTTGAGACACCTGATAGTGAGAAAAGCCCAAGGAGAAAGTACCCCAAAGCAGCTGGAGAGAGGAACACATCCTCCCTCCAGGTTTCCAGAGGAGGAACAGATTATATCCCAGCTGCATTTGCCATGTAAGGCTCCGGGGCAGATGGTGCCTCTTGGAAAAAGCAACCTGGCAGACACAGTGGACCCTTCCCTTTTCCCTGGTGGACTCTGGAGAGCTGGCAAAAGTGATGGAGAAAGACAACCATGAGGACATCTTCCTCTCAGGACCAAGCTCAGTTTCAGCATCCCATACTGCCTGGGTGAGCAGGGACATGACCTCCAGGCTCTGGGAAGAGGCACACTTGTCACCTTGGTCCTGCAGGTGTAGGCCAGGGCATGTTCATGCCTTAGTCCATTCCAGGGCTGTGTCCAGCTTTCCTTAGTAGAGCAGAGAACCTCAGTGAGGTCCAAGAGAAGGTTTTTCCTTTTCTCACTATCATTTGTGGTAAGAAAAACAATGTCTCATGAGAGGCAGTCCCTGCTGCCAGTCTGAACAACTCCCACAGCTGGACATGCAGTTTTTCCCCTTGGCTGATAAACACCCACGGTTAAGGAAGAAGAAAAACCAGAAACACACACCTTGGAAACTCCCTTACACAGAGGGAACAGAAACTCCCAGCCTCAGGAAGTGTCCCCCCAAATAAACGACATATTCCCTGCTTAAAAACCCTTTTCTCCTAAAGCAACACAGCATACACGTGTGGCTGTGAAAAGATCCATCAATAACTGGAAATTAGCACTGCCAGGTTTTGGGGAGATCCACAGATGCCCAGTAAGAGCAAGAACAGAGCATGACTCCAAAGTACTGTGCCAGCATACACCAGTCTGCATGCAGGACACACACACTGACAATGTGCACTTAGCACCCACTTGAAGAGGCAGCCTGGGCTCAGATTCCTTCTTTTGCCAATTCCCAACTGCTTCTCCCAGGGAAGAAGACAATTGGTTCTTCTGCAAGAAGCTCAAGAGTGCAGAGGATAACTTGAGAAAGGTGACTTGATCCCAGTACACAAGCTGGAGGATTTGAAGCCTATCTCTCTCTAGCTATGCCTTACATGACACAACTCATCTGCAGGAATGAGAGCGATGCCAGAGCTCCTTGTCTCTACTCAGCCCCTTCTGCATGTCCACCTCATCCATGCACACTCTGCCACAAGCCAAACGCTGATGGTGATTCAGCCACAGCAAACTCCCAGCAACAGGATGCTTTCTCAAGCAAAAGCCTTCCCCTCCTCCAGAACTTGGTAAAACTAAAAATAACCAGGACCCAGCAGCCTCTGAGCCTCCGTGGTTGCCAAGCAGACCTTTCCCATGGTAGCCACATGGAACTGAAGCAGGATTTTCCAAGCATGCAAGCAGGGAGGGACCCTGGCTCCTGCCATGACTTCCCACACGCTGCAGAGAGGGGAACTCAGCTCCAGGTTGGAGCAAACCCCCAGAGCTGCACTCCCCCAGGCTCTGTGCTTGAGCTGCTCCCTGGGAAAGCTGTGCAAACCAACCCACAGCTCCCAGCTCGTGGGGAGGAAGGTATCAGCACAGCGCTGTGTAAGCAAGCGCTCCAAGAGGTTATTCCTGAGCAGAAGCAGCTGCAGCTCTCCTTGCAGGACTCCTCCCCTGAACCAAGCACACAAACATCCAGTGTTCGAGGAAGAAGTACAGCTTTATTCTGCAGAGGGCACCTGGGGAAGAAATCCAACACATTTTCCCAAAAGGAGGTGGTACACAGGGGAAGAAACTCAGCACATGGGTGTTTGGAGACACACCCCTGACATTTATTTGGAATATATTAATTACATATTTAATTCACATTCATTCGTGGCCCATAGCCAGCTGCTCAAATATTCTCCAGGAGCTGACTAATTCCCTGACATTATTATGCAGATTATCCCGCAATCCCTCTTGGGTAGCCCTGATCAGAGAATTACAGCTTCCAATTCAGACAGTGAATTAGGACTTCCGACAGGTATTAAGGAGAAAGCTGATGGACAGTGCCACAGTCACCCACCAGGAGCCACCACGAGAAGGGGCCAGGACACAGCTGATGTCTCCAGCCCCAGGAGGCTGTGCTGGGCTGGCAGGAACTCCTAAGCCTTGTGCAGGTGTATATGCTAAACTCACATGCGGAGAGCAGTCTGTCCAACCCCAAGGAACCTGGCACTTCAGAGGGATCTTCAAGTTCCCATTCCAACTGCAGGGAGGACCTCCTATTTTCCCAGGGACTCTACATGAGACAGCCAGCAAAAGTGACTTAGCCAGATCAAGTGATTCCAGCCCTAAAGAAACACCGAAGCTGCCAGATCCCTCAGGAGGAGGAAAAAGGTTGTGCCAAAAGCATGGAAAGAGAGGCACAGCCTCCTGCCACCACTGTAGGCTGTTGCTCATGAGGACAATCCTCCCCAACAGAGCAATACCCTTGGCCCACAGCACAACCAGGAGCAAGGACAGACTGCAGCAGTCACATCCCACCAGGGAGAGGAGCCCAGAGATTATCTCCAGGGACTGCACTGCCATAACGCCCTTCCTGTGGGATCTGATTGTGAGCTGCCTTGGCAGGAGCTGGCAATGGCTCTGCATCTGCAGCAGCCTGGTTGGGGTGTCCTCATCACACCTCTGTGGATAAAACAGCCTCCAGTTTTGTGCTCTGACAGGACTTTCCCTCAGATCAAACATAAGGAACCACTGTCATTATTTGTTTAATTTCTCTGCTGTCCTTACAGCATGCTGCCCTTATCTCCTGCAGCACACCAGTTACAGATGTTGGTCTCTTCCTGAAGGCTATGGTAATTATAAAGTACCAGGAAGCGCTTGGACTGGGATGACACACAGAACAGACAGCAAACTGGGAAGGGTCCCAGAGCATCTATCAAATGCCTGTGGCTGCAGACAGCCAGTTCATGACCCACACCATCCTCTCCAGTCCTAATGGGAGCACATACATGTGGCAACACTAGGACTGGAAACTTACTATTCTTGAACCAAAAGCCTGGGCCTCCACGCAGAGCATTCCCAGGCAGGTTCACCATCCTGCCTTTCCCTTTGTGAAGCATAGGCCAACCAGAGCAGGAGTGGGATAGGCAGGTTTCTATTCACTCACCCTGGGACACTGTGCATGTGATCAGCAATCCTGGGCTGGAGCATAAACAGGCACACACAGAGGCTCTAAACACAGATTACATGCAGGGAGGAAAACAAACCCTCTAACACAATCCCTCCCAATCCTCTGGTTTTAGGCACAGGATATTTTTCTCTAGCCCCTACTGCAAACTCCATAGCCCAGAGCTGGTTGAGCCCACGGGACTATGGTAAGCAGGCTCCATAATGAGCACATATTCCATCAGTAACAGGAAAGGGCTGACCCATCAAAACGTCCTGTGGATCAGTCTGATCAGGGCTGGCACAGAACAACGTTCTACTAGAAAGTTTGATGAGTCTCTAGCACACGTTGACACCAGTGTTTAACTAGTCAGACCTTGTGATGCAGGGCTCCTGCCAGCCACAAACGAACGTCACCAGGAAATGGTGCTGAACCGGCACAGGGCTGCTGCAATTCCTGTTAGTCCCCCTCCCATGGGAAAAGTCATTCCTGGATCTCCCCTGGGCTTCTTTGCCAACCATCCAGGTGGTGATGTTGTGGCAGTGACCCCCAGGATGCCATGGAGGACCTCAGCCCTTGCTGAGGTAGAGGACTGAGCTCTGTCACAAAAGAGGCTCCATGCAGAGATGGAACTGCCCCATGCAGCCCAGAGCACTCCTTCCCTGGGGGCCAACACTGGCTTTCCACCCTGGCTGGGCAGTTCCAGCCTCCTGGCTGGCTCACTCTTCCAGCCTCAGCCAGCCTCCCCAGTGTTCAAAAGTGCCTAGTGGAGTAAGTGAAGAACACACCTGGCTGAACACAGGCTGCAGTCTTGGTGCTCTGCAGGCTGGAAACTCTGAGGCTGCATGTTCAAACAGACATTAGGAACTTGATGTGCTAACTCAAGACCCAAATGATGTAACTACAGGGCTGCAGTGGCACCCATACTCAGCCCTGAGTATAATTCGAGCGATGAGGAGCCAACCAAAGCAATCAGCCCTTTATAAATCTGTGTTTTCTTACAAGCTCCTGTTGGAAGGCAGCAATCAGCACCTCACTTCACGTGGGGACAACAATTAATGCTTCAGCCTGAGCTCAAAGAGCTCTCCCCACCCCTGCAGCCACCCCAGCACCAGATGCCACCGCTGCTGCTGGAAGCAAGCTGCTCCAGGCACTGCTGGCAGACCTGCCAGGTCCCAGCAACTAAGCTGAAGTGAGGACACAGAAAGAGCTTAAGGAGGTATCCCAACAGTTCCCAGCTCATCTCAGCAGTCAGTTTGCTGAACTTTCCTCCAGCCCGCAGCCTGGCTGCCTGCCTTGTGCGCTGCAGAGTCCTTGGGAGTCCCAGATCTCTTGCAGGAGCAAGGGAAGAAGCTGTTAGCACAAAGGTGTAAGAGGGAAACAAGAACTCTAGCAGAACACTTGAGGACAGACAAATTGAGTGAAAGAAAATGCGACAACCAGCCTTGAGAATCTCGCTGAGAGAATGAGGCAGTTGCAGTCCTATTCAGGTTTGACACAGGATGGGGGTCTTAATGCCAAGTCATCTCCACCCCAGGAAACCACAGCACACTTTGTCCAGACTACACAGTGCCTGGATTTCAGGGGACAGCTTTTTTTTTGGCGAAGAGCCTGTCCCAACTGAGCTGACTCAGAACAGCCACTGTGCATCTTGCACTGCCCTCAGAGGCTGCGGCGGCCCAGACTGCCCAGGACCTCTGCAGCTCCCCAGTTTTCCTCCCAACACAGCCCATCTTTCTTTCCAGAGCCAAAAACCTGGAAAGCACTCAGGGTTCTACCCCGTTTGAGTGGCCAAAGTTGCTCAAGCCTCTTTTGCTCACTAGGGAAGAGCACTCACAGCCTTTGAACTTGAGTTCTCACAGATTTAAGGAACACCACCCAAACAGTCCCCAGCTCTTTGGGAAGGCTGGCTGCTTCCAACACCAGCTTCCCCAGGACACAACACAAGTCGTGGCAAGCTACAAACCACAATCCCATCCTTCCACAGCCTGGCTGTACTGGTACACCAAGAGGGATGGAGGGGACTGTGGAGCCCATTATCCCCAAGTCAGACCCAAAAGCAGCAGTGGGAGGAGCTGCAGGGGGCCTTGGAAGGCAAATTCCCTGGGTTATCTTTGAGCTGGTGTGCTGCCAAAGGGGTGTGTTGCGACAACAACCCCCAATTGGTGCCAGGGCGAGTCGGATGGATTTGTCGCTTTCCCAGTGGGAAAGGTGCCTACTTCACTTTCCTGCTAGCACTCACTTTTCACCCAGAGCCAGCACATCAGCAAGGTAGCCCCTGGGCTGGATTTTGGCTGCAGGCAAGCCCTTAGCAAAACAAACCACATCAGCCCCACTGCTGCTTTCCTGCAACGTGCTGCGGCACCTGGCACTGTCACCCATCAGGTGAGGGACAGCTCCCCACATCCCTGCCCTGCAGCTGCACCACGTGTGAATCTGAGGGGCTGTGGACACAAGTCCCACTCCTTTTTTCCTGTTGATTGAGGTTTTTCCAGTATATTTCTTGCAGCCTTTTCCCACCGACTTTGCAGTGATCTGCTGGATTACCTTCAATGGGCAACACTGCACAGAGGTTGACAGCAGTCACTGGAGGGGGGAAAATCAAAGCTGACAGACAGGAAAAGCCACTTAGTACATCTCCCTTGCTAGAAAGGACCATTTCCCTATTTTTTTCCCTAAGGCAGCCTGCTGCTCTTGAGCATTTTCACTTTGAAGTTGAGCACCACTGTGGTGCATTGTACTGTAATCACTGCTTTTACCTTGTGGGCCTGAGACACAGTGTTCAGAGACATAACAGTTCAGCAGCGCCAGACACGATGTTATTGGGACAACTACAGAGAGGCAGACCCACGCATCAGAGAACAGACAAACCCAGCGTGTTTGAGTCACCAGGAGCTGTACTGCAAGAACAATCCAACTTTGGTTCCCACCACAGGAGATTGCATCCTCCCTCACCATCCCTCCCCTGTTACAGCTGGATTTTTCCCCCTTGCAGCAGCAACAGCAGCCCAAGAATCAATAGGGTACTTAGAGACACGTGCTTAAAACACTGGGCTGAGGTACAGCAGCTGGGTTATGTCTTCAAGAGAAGGAGGGATCTCCCTCCAAACACAGATCAACCCGGAGATCTAAGGCTCATCCTTCTGTGCCAGCCCACGTTTTGTTTCCTCAGCAAGAAATATTTCACGGGTATAGCTACTTCCAAATCTATTCATCCTTTCCAAAAGACAAGTAGAATGTGCTGCCCTGCATAGGAGCGCCGATGAGCTGTGGAGCTGCTTTTACTGGTCTTAAATAAGAACGGAAAAAATTTTCTCTTTTCCTATTAAGAAAGAAAGTGACCTAGCGAGGTTAAACAAATTCAGGACGGACACATTGTATGAAACAACGAGAATAAAAGGCTGAGAAGCCGTAAGGCTGCCCAGCGCTGCAGTTTGGGTGTAGCAGCCTGCCGGGAACACCCGCATTGCTCCGGCGGGCGGCTGCCCCGTCCCCGCAGCCCTCGCCCCGCTCCGCTCCCACCTGCCGCTGCCAAGGGCCAGCCCCTCCCGGCACGGCAGCCAGGAGGTCGTTCTGCCGCTGTGAGTCAGCATTTGCTGCAGAATTCCCGCTTCTGCTACCCTAAAGTTGGGCAGAGAAGGGCACCCCCATTGTAGGCGGGGGAGGAATTAAAAACCGCATCGCCCCCCAGGTGCTTAGCGGGGCAGGCAGCCCCTGGGGTCGGTGGAGGTGAAGGGGAACGGGGGAGGCGCTGACCACAGCCACAGGAAAGATTCTGGAGGGGAGATGCCGCCTCTACCCCGGCCGAGCTAGGGCCACTCTAATTCCGCACAGCCCTCAGCTCTGCCCGCTGCCGGATCCCTGTTCCCGGTGACACAGAGGGACACAAGATCCCTGCCGGAGAGAAGGAGAGAGTAAATCCCACACCCCCTTCCACGTGTCCGCGGAGCTCCGTCGGCCGCCCGGGCAGAGGCCTCGGCGGCCGCGCTCCCTCCGCCTTCCCCGGGCAAGCGGCGAGCCCGCCCGGCTCCATCCCCAGCCCTGCCCCGGCTCCATCCGCATCCGCAGCGCCCGCCCCGAGCCCGCGGCCGGGCCGCGGAGCAGCGCACGTGGCGGGGCGGCCGCTCGGACCCGCCGCGCTGCCATGTGGCCGCCGCGCCCGGCGTGCGGGGCCGCCCCGCGGAGCTGCCCCGGCCCCGGCGGGGCTCCCCCGGCGGGACTCCGCCGCCGCCGGCCCCCCGCACCTTGCCGCTGGCCGTGCCGCCGCTGACCCCGATGAGGAAGGGCTCCCCGCCGCTGGGCTGCCCCTGCTCCTCCAGCCGCTGCTCGCTGTCCCCCGCCATCCTCCCCGGCTCGCCGCCGCGCCTCCTCCGCCTTCGCTCGCCGTGCGGGGCTGGATTTATCTGATGAGTCAAGGGCCTTCCTCCCCGCCTGGTTCACATCCCCGGCGCTGCGGCTCCTTGCCAGGTGCTGCCGCAGCTGCACATGCTCCGGCCCAGCCCGCCGGCGGGCGGCACTGCGGCCACATGGGCCCGCACCGCGCCGCCGCCCTCCTGCCCGCCCGCCCGCGGACAAAGGCGCTGCGGCCGCGCCGCCGCCGGACCCCGCGCTGCCCCCGCACCGGCCCCATTCGCCTCTCTGGCCGCTCCGCTTCATCCCCGACAGCGCTGGGACCACACCGCGGCGGCCCCCGGCAGAACCTTCATTATTTGTCCCCCACGCTGGCCCAGAAGGCCAAGGGCATCCTGGCTTGGATCAGCAATAGTGTGGCCAGCAGGACCAGGGCAGTGACCTGGTCCGCGTGTGCTGGGCACTGGTGAGGCCACACCTTGAAAACTGGATTCAGTTTTGAGCCCCTCACAAAGACAAGAAGGACGTTGAGGGGCTGGAGGGTGTGCAGGGTAGGACCAGAGCTGGGAAAGGGTCTGGAGCACAAGGCTGGGGGGGGCTCAGCCAGGAGAAAAGGAGGCTCAGGGGGAGTTTCATTATGCCTGAAAGGAGATTGTGGACAGGTGAGGGTCGGCCTTTTCCCTCATGTAACAAGAGAAAGGGCAAGAGGAAACACCCTCAGCTTATTCCAAGGTTTGGGTGGGTAGATTGGCTATGAGAAAAAATTTCTTCACTCAAAGGGTGGTCAGGCTTTGGAAAAGACTAGCCAGAGAAATGGCGGAATCACCATTCCTGGAAATGTTCAAGAACCATGCAGATATGGCATGGGGACACCGTTCCATGGTGAACAGTGCTGGGTCAACGGTTGGACTTGGAGGTCTTTCCCAAATGTAATGACTCTGTGATTCTCCCACCGTACCTGGGTCCTAGTCCTGCAAGCACTCAAAAATTATTATTAAGAATGCAAATCCAGGAATAAAAACTATGCTTATGTCTTTGGCAAATAGGACCTTTCTGGGAAGAGCCATGAGCACTCTGGAGGCCAGGATTCAAAGTCAAAATGACCTCAGCAAAATGGAAAAAAGGATTGGCAATAGGTAGACAAATGTGATAATGATCAGTGGCAATTTGAGATAGGAACCTGCTGGCTAGCCTGGCCTTTTACAGATAAAGATCTGGTGTAAAGTGGATCAAAGAGTCAGTTGGTGACGCCGCTGTGGAAAAGGCAAGCATCCCATTGGGGCAGATAAACATCCACGGGTGTCCTGTTTTGAGAAAGGTGAGGCCTGGTGGAGAGACTCCCGTGGGGACTCGGGAGCAGCCCAGGGTCTGGCTTTGTAGGACTGCAGGACCCATCCGTGTTTAGTCTGGGGAAAGTCTCTCCTGGGCTGTAAGGCTGTGGGGACATGAAAACCATTTCCAAACATATAAAACACTGCCACAAACAGAAAGGGAATATATTTCTTTTATCAGTAGGGATTCAAAGTGCTGCCAGCTCAACACTGTAACAAGGACAATTCAGGGACATTTTCTAGGGCTGAAAATGGTTAAATCCTAGAAAAGGTTGTTTAAGGAGAGTAAGGACTCTCAACTTTTAAATCTGAGGATTTAAGAAAAATAAAATTAAAAAAAAAACCACAACAGTAGACGTGCTCCTGTATGGAAAGTGTTTAGTAGTGCTGATCCTGTTTTGTGGCAGGAGCCAGCCCAAGCAAGGTTCCTAAGGTTCCTCCCAGCCTTCTTCAGAGAGGATCAGAACTCTCACTTAGGTTTCTAACTCCCTACTTCAACACAGCAAAACAAGTGTGGAGATGTTTGCCAGACAGGTCCCATGTCCCAGCCCTCATCCCGCAGGATGTGAGAGAGGATCTCCTGGGAAGCCTTGACTCCTCTGCCGACTGCTCCCAATTCCTCTCCAGCAATGCCATGGGAGAATGGCACCACATGCAGCCACTGCTAGGGAAGGAAGTGCTATATATGGATGAGAACTTCCTGCAGGGATGAATTCCCGTGGATTCCCATGGCCCCACGCCAGTTTCCAAGCGTTGACCATGGGCACAGCTCCTATGCACCCTATTGGGCCCTAGAGCAATTCACAGCTCTTCTTTCCTACTCCAATGCTGACACAGCTGCCTCTGGATGGCTAAACCCCCTCAGGACACTGAGAACTCCAGATTATTGGGTTCTCCTCCTGCCTGCCCTCGCTGCTGCCCTGCTTGAGGACAGTTCAAACCCTCTGCTGTGCTGCTTGCACCTGCTTCAGGCTGTGCTGCCCATCTTGAGCTACTCTGTAGGATGCTCATCATGGTATTTCATCTCCAGGTCCCCTTATTGCTGGACATGTGGCAGGAGCTGACACACCTGCAGGGGGAAGGAGAAGTAAACGCCTCTTGATGGGCCCTGGAGGGGTTTGAGCTAAGGATATCCAAGGCTTATTTAATACAGAACACAGGGAGAACTTGCAAAGGTCAGATTAATGGCTCTTTCAAAACCAGGCCAGGGCTGTGAACTAGAAGTGAACCAAATCCAAGTCCCAGTTAGTTTCAGATGGCACCTTTCCTCAAAACAGAGAATTTTACACACCCTTTTACTGGCTGCTGGTCACTAACACACTGTGCAAAGCAACTGAACCTTTTGTTCAGTTTAAGTTTGCAGACTTCAGTATATGAAACCTACTGGGATTATGTGTCTCTCTAATCTGGTTTCAAGGTTGCCTCCATAAATATTACCACTTCTATATCTAGAATGTTTGTAGACTACACCAGCCCCTGACTCATGTAACCAGAGAGAGGTATTATGCAAATACCTTCCTTTTTCTCATATCCCAGGCTGATAGATCAAATCAGACAGCACCCAACTCTCATCTGTCCTTTACACATTGATCAAAGCACAGAATGCTGTTTTGAAAAGGAAATGCCATTGAGGGTAATATGCCGTGTGTTGCCTGAAAAAATGATCTGCTGATAAGGATCCCGGTGTGATTCAAAGTGACAGGATGAAATTACAAAAAGCCTGTTGTCACCTCTACCTCCAGTTCAAAGCAGGGACACTGCAGAGGAAAGAGGTTCATGTCAGTGACCATCTCCTCCTGCCTGCATCTGCCAAAAAACCCCCATTCAGTATCAATAAGTGATACCACGTGAATCACTTCCCACAGCAGCATAAGAGAAACTATTTCAAAATACTGCTTTGATAGATGCTGATACATCTCACAGCCAGGGAAGTCAGGGAGCTCTAAAGACAGGGAGAGAAGGTGGAGGATGGCATACAGCACAGGGAACTGCATGAGGTGGCACATATAATACAGAATCACATAATGCATTGAGTTGGAAAGGCCCCTAAAGCTCATCTTGTTCCAATGTCCCTGCCATGGCAGGGACACCTTCCACTGTCCCAGGTTGCTCTAAGTCGTGTCCAACCTGGCCTTGGACATTTCCAGGGATCCAGGGGCAGGCACAGTTTCTCTAAGCACCCTGTGCTAGGGCCTCCCCACCCTCACAGGGAAGATTTTTTTTTTTTTTGTATATCGCAAGTCCTGCCACATCACCAGCTGTCAACATCTTCCTGCTGCTCACCCCGAACAGAAATATCCACCCTCAGTTTCATCCCTGTCTCCCCGATGGCTCCAAGCCTCATTTTGGTGACATCCAGTTCTCAGCTCTGCCCTGATGTTGCAGGAAGTTCCCCGTGCCCGGACAGGGTTTGCTGGGACTTTTCCTGCGGTGTGTAGCTGCCACTCTCAGTGACGTCTGACTCAGCCACCTGCACACACGTGGCCCTCTGCTTTCCTCGTGTGCCTGTCCCCAGGCTCAGAGAGGCTGTTTGCTCTCACGCCCTCACTGGCTGCTTGCACTCTTTTCTCCGAGCTGCAGTTCCTCACCTGTTGCCCCAGGTTTGCCTGCTTTTTTCACTGTTTGCATTTTGTTCTCCCGCAGCTTTAAGAAAACTATGTATACTTTTAGAATTTATCTACTTTGTTGATGTATTTCTCCTCTGGGAGGAGAAAGATGATTGATGGTGGTGTTCACCAGCAAGGCCAAAGAGGTGCCTACCTGTGTAGCCAATCTTTGGCCTGCTTGTCAAAGTGTATATAAGATGGAGTCAGAAAAATAAAGTAGAGAGAGCTTTCCCTGCTGACCTTTCTGCTGTCTGCTCGTCCTCTCGTGTCAACACTCACCCTCTTTCTGAACGGCGTGTTTAATTTAAGGGCGGTAGGTTTTTTTTCCTTTGACTGCTTTTCCCTCAGCTCTGCCCCTGTAATCACACAGCGCACCACTGTCAGCGACAGCAAACTCCTCCATTACGTAAGGACAGGCACAAACCTGCCCTTCCCTGCCTGCCCTCTTTCCTTTTCTGGATTTCTGCTTTCTAGGTCTCCTCACCCCATTACAACTCGTAGGTTTGGTCTAGTTCTGCTGCTCCAGGTGTAATCACTGGAGCCTCAATAAAAGTCAATTTGCCTGCCAAATCCTTGCCATTGTTGCACTGTCCTCATTAATGCACTTTCAATAGTCCTATTCTGTCCATGAATATTTTACACACACCAGCAATGGGAGATTTAATTCCCTGTGAATCACAGAACGCTGTACACCACTGCTGGCTGTACAAGGAGTGTGTGGGACAGCAACCAGCTCCTGGCAAAGGGCAGGCAGCAATATTCCGAAATATTTGATCCCAGAAAGTGCCTCCTGGTGAGATGCACTAACACGGTATTCACAGCACCACAGAATCCTAGAACAGTTCAGACATTAAAATGAAAGGGACATTAAAGATCGTCTCCTTCCACCCCCCCTGCCACAGACGGGGACACCTTCCACTAGACCAGTTGCTCCCAAACCTGTCCAAGTTGGTCTTGAACAATTCCATTCACACAAATTAACCCAGGGCAGAGTTGTAGAAACCAGGAAGGCTTCTCCAAGCCAAATTTTTTTCTCTAGGAAAAATGCCTTGTTCCTTGTGCGTCTTCCCTGTCAAGCGGGTTCAGGCAGCACATCCCGGCAAGGTGCAGGGAGGGCAGACACCCACCCAGTGTCAAACTTCATCAGCGGAGGTTTAGGTGGGACATTAGAATGAATTTCTTCACAGGAAGGGTGATCAGACATTGGAACGGCCCTCCTAGGGAGGTGATGGAGTCACTGTCCCTGCAGCTCTTTAAGGAAGGACCGGGCATGGCACTTGGTGCCACGGTATTGTTGGGTCACAGGTTGGACTCGGGATGGTCGCACAGGTCTTTTCCAACCGAACTGATTCTGTGAACCCCTCCGCGAGCCCTGAACCTCACCGCGGCCCGGTGTGCGGGACTCGGGCGGGCTGCACCGGGAACTGGACGCAGACCCTGCCATGACAACAATCGCCCCTCAGCCCCGCTGGCGGGCGGGGCCCACCGTCACGATTGACAGCCACATCGCCCAATCAGCGCAGCGTTCTCAACCTCGATTCACAGATTGATAGTCGCCTTGCCCAATCAGAACGGCGTCCGCTGCGCCTTCCCCGCCCCCCGCCCGTCCCGCGGCTTCTCGCGCAGCCGGCGGGGTCCGCCGGAAGCACAGGTGGTCGCTTCCGGGCGTTGCTAGGCAACGGGGACAGGCAGCTTCCGGGTGGCGGGTGCACTTCCGGGTGCGCGGCGGTGTTACCGGCTCGGGGGCGGCGGCGGCACCACCATGAGCACCATGTTCGCCGACACCCTCCTCATCGTGTTCATCTCCGTCTGCACCGCGCTGCTGGCCGAGGGTGAGCCGGGCAGGGCGCGGCTGTGCGCGGAGGGCGGCCGGGAGCAGCGGCAGGGGCGGCATTGGGGAGAGGGGGCTGTGAAATGGGGCTCGGTGGCTCGGGGTCCCCTGAACCTCCTCACGGAGAGGACAGCGGTGAATCCCCTCCCTGAGCAGCGCTGAGCTCTGGTGCAAAGCACTGAGAATTGGGGTTATTCCCTCCAGGAGGAAGGATGAAAGAGGACGTAGTGGTTTTCTCCCATAGCTGTTGTGGCAAGAATGCGAAGAACTCGCTTGACCTTGCAGTGGTGGAGGTTTAAGCTGCCTGAAAGGCTTTTTTATATTTCAGTGGTTAAAATAGGGGCAGCTTTTTAGGGAAGTGTTGGATAGTTGCCTTTTGGGTTAGTCACAAGTCACAGATCCCCTTTCTGGCATCGTGCTGTCAACCCAAATCCCCTTTTTCCCTTTTGTCCCCAAAGCTTCATCCCACACCTGCAAAATAGGTTTATCAATAAAAGTAAAAGCTGAAAACTTGTTTCAGTTTTGCACCTAGAGTTCATTTCATGGTTTGTTTTGCAGTTCCATTTTACATGGAACTTGGAGATTTGAAGGAAGGGGATGGTGCAGTTTGCTGGTGCTTTGTGCTCCCCTGGCTGTGTCATAACGGGGTTTTGTAGACATAAAGTTTAATTTCTGCACGTGGATTGGCTCCCTCATATCGGCATTTTTGCAGGGGGTTTTAACTTCCCTCATCACTGGCTGAGTGTTTGTTTCAGGTATAACTTGGGTGCTGGTTTATCGGACAGACAAATACAAGAGATTAAAGGCTGAAGTGGAAAAGCAGAGCAAAAAATGTAAGTACTCACCAGGGGCTGGAAGAAGCTCAGCCAAAGACCTTTTGCCATGTGTAAATTGCTCCTCCTGTCAGTGGAGGACAGGTGGAGGTAAGAAATCGGTATTGGCATTTATGAGCAGCCAGTGTCTTGAAATTAATGTCTGAAATGCATTCAAACATGCAATTTCTGCCTTTCAGGGCCAAAGAGGGGACTTTGAAGTCTGTAGAAAAAAAGAACTAGGGTTGAATAATGAATACCACAAGGCAGAAGCATTTTATGTAAAGATTAAAAGTGGTGATTAACAGTGGGAGATGAGTAAAGACAAAGCCATCATAGAAAGGTCTGAGCAATCAGCTGATGTAAAACCAAATTCTCCAATTTAAACCAAGGAAGTAGTTTGGGAAATATTAGGAAATAAGTCCCAGGTTCATTCCATAGAGAGGAGCTTTGGGCAGGGGTAAACACAGGATGGAAGAAAGGAAAAGGAAGTGAAGAGTGAGCAGTCAGATGTGCATCAAATATTGAAAGAAATGATATACAGGAGGAAACATGGAGTGTTACTTAAACCTATCTATATCAGAAGCCAAGTTGCAAAGGAGAAATTCTGACCTTTCAACCTCAGCTGTGTGCACCCTACCCAAGTTACAGCAGTGAGAGCCAGCACATGACAGCTGGGGCCAAAATAGAGCTGGTTTTACCTTACAAATGTCTCATCATGGTGTCAGTGCTCTTTAATGCATGAAAGAACAATATTATCGCATATTGCTTTTAACAGCCCAGCTTATTCCAGCCTTCCCCTGGGCATTTTAAACTGAGGAGATGAAGTATAGTTGTGTTTGTGTCACAGCTCTGCCGTTAGGGGCATTTGTCACCACAGCAGATGGGGATTGCATCTCTGCCTGCCTCACTTGAATCCCACTTGTCCTGTGTGTGGGATGGAATTAGCCCCAGAAGAGTAAGTTAGAGAAGGAGTTGAAACCCAGCTGCAAACTTGGTGTCCTTTCGTGTTTGTGCTGTTCAATTCCAGAAGCAGTTAGCAGGGCTTAATCTCTAGGGCTTAATGATTGCTGTAAGAGTTTAATGCAGCTTGCTTTTATCGCTCTCCTGGTGTCTGGGCTATCATCTGTGAAGGGAGAGATGTGAGGTTCATGCATCTCAATTAGTTTCTGATCTCCTTCTTTGATTCCCCACCTCCCCCTCCCCAAAAAAAAAAAAAAAAAAAAAAAAAAAAAAAAAAAAAAAAAAAAAAAAAAAAGGTAAAGCTGAATAAAGAGTCAGTAAAAATTCAGCTTTGCTTTTTTCCCTTCCCCTCTTGTGCTGAGGACAGCTGGTTGACCTGAGGGTTACAACTTGCCAAGTGGACCACTTGAGCCACACCTTTCAACTGTTATCTAACACATCTCAAACAGGAAAAAACACATTGGAGACCTTTAAGCTCTCCCGTGAGAGCCCTAGCTGATCCTTAGGATTTGCGAAAACAAAGGGGCCGGGTAGTGTGCTTGAGCAGACATTGTTACTCCTTAATTTCATCTCTTCCTGTCCTGTCCTTCCTAGGGAGAGGCACAGCATCGGCTGAGGCTGCTGCAGAGATTGTTCTGGGTGAATGGAGGGGTAAATGTACAAGGCTTGAAGGCTGTCCCTGGAATTTCTGATGTGTTGGTGTGGATGTTCTTGAGGGAATTGGGGCCAGGAGTTCCTCGTGCTTGGCATGAGGCTTAACAGCACTGTCTGGAGTTCAGAGCTGGGGCTGTGAGGTTATGGACCAGGGGGTGGACTGATGGGCGTTCCCTAGGTGGATTTGGCATAAGGAAGGTTATGGAGACAGGGTTCTGTGAGCCCTGGGCACGTTGTGTCATCTGACACCTCTCTCCAGTATTCCCTAGGGACACAAGCTCCCTGTTTTCCTCCCTGCCCACTAGAGATCCTCTTGTTCTTTGGGAATTGTGTCTCACTCCATTACCACGGAGGGATGATGTTGAGGTGACTTGTCTGGGCTGATGTGATTTTCTGAGCAGTTGGGACTGACTCACAGGCATTTCATAAGGCAGCTCTACAAATCCTGCTGTGGCTTGGAAGGTTGGCTTGTCTTCATTTCCTTTGGGCTTTGAAATCAGGGCCAGGAGGTCTGTGCTGGGCTGGTACTTTACGAGGGGAGCCCCAGCCTTCAGGTGTCTGTGAGCTGACAGTGAGCCAAGGCTCTTTGTTGGTAGAGAAGATATGATACGTGCAGTTTGCATAAATACAGAGAGTTTAAAGTAAGAAAGGGCTGCTCTCTGTTAGACCATGGTCATGCTTCATCATCCTTGCTTCGTGGAGTGCTCTTGTTATAGGTCTTGAACGAAAACGTCTCTTGCTTCCTGGAAAAGCCCTTTTTGCTGTCCCAGAACCTCCTTTGCAGCTGAGCAGCACATTTACTGTGTTCCCATTTCCCTGTGCTGGCTCTGCTGGCCTCTTTGCTGCAGTGGTGGTTGGTGGCAGGTGCTCAGTGCCCATCTGATTTGGGCTTTTAGTACCTTTGACCTTAGGCTTCTGCTTTAAAATATTGGAAATGCTTCAGTACTGATGAATTGAAGAATGGAGAGGCTGTGGTTGCCTGCTTGGCCAGCATTTCCCCTGAGAATGCCTGCCTGTGAAGAAGGGATGTAGGAGAACACAGGCTTTCCTGTATTTTGCTTCCCACTGCAGATAACTGGGAGCAGAGCTTGCCACAAAGCTCTTTTCATTCCACTCACTGAATCAAAAGTACTGTCTGATGCTAATAACAAATCAGCAAGGGTCACTTGAGCCAAAATTGTCCCCAGACTGCTCAGTCCACAATGTTATGGGCTCTTGACAGAGTTCAAAATTAACCCTTTAAATGTGTTTGTATCTTATCCAGAGTTTTGAAATTTTTTTTGTTACATCTTTTAAGTGATTGGTGTACAGCCTTGGTAGTCGATAATTTGTTGATTCTGAACGTGTTCTTAGTCCTACTTAACTGCCTTTTGTGCCCCTGCTCTGCAGAGGAATAAAATGTTTTGTTTGGTGTGTGGAAAAGGAGTGGTGGTATCACTGTGTAGAAATGATGGAATATCTTTTCATTTTGCAGTGGAAAAGAAGAAGGAAACGATAACTGAATCAGCAGGCCGACAGCAGAAAAAGAAGATAGGTAAGGCTAGTGCCTCAAGAGTGGTGGAAAGTTGAGAAACTGATGGAAGAGAATATCCTTTCCTTCCTTTCAAAGCTGTTTATTCATTTGCCTTTCTCTTCCAAGGAGGAGATACCGAGCCTCCTGATGGTTTTGATCAAATGGGTGGATCACTGAGAGGATCAGCACCTCATGCTGAGCTCCCTGACTTTTTCTCCCATTTTAGCCTTGATATCCATGGCTGTTACTAACTTCAGCTGTCAAAGCTCTTTGCTGCAGTGTGTGGCAGCTTGCTGTAGCTATAGGAGGACTGTAATTGTGATTTTAGGTCCTTTTTTTCCCCTTCATTTGAACACTTTAGAGCTGAAGATGTTCATGTTAACTGTAACCATGCTTAGATTAATTTCAATTTTGATAAATCAGTTTTGCTCAATTTTAGGCAGTGATTTATTTTTCCATTCTTTTTCATTGTCAGTAAGGTGAATTCTTTCTAGGTTAGGGTAACTCTTTAAGTACTGAACTAAGCAAGAACAGGGTAAAGAGATGTTTAAAGGTTTTAGTAGGATCTGCTATCTGCAGGACTCGCAACGTGCAGCAAGGCTCAGTTAAGTTATAACAGAGATTGTGGCAGGAACACTTCTGAGAGCTCCTGGGAGTTGGTTTCCTCATTCCTCTGTAACACCAGGTAGCTGGATTAATCAGTTGATCTGTACAAAGCTTGGGAATTATAAACACATCTTCAAACAATTCTTCCTAGGTAGAAAACCTGTTGTCGTTAGATTCCTGAAGGGACAAGAGCCAAAATGCTTCCTCTTGTGCATTTCAATTCTTAATCTTGACTAATCCCTGCGTGGAATGAACACTGGTGGATAAGGCAACTTTGAAAGTGATCATATGTAACAACTGCAGATAACATTAAATAAAAAAAGTGTGACAATGACTTTTTTGTAGGGGACCATCCAAGCTGTGTACCTTGCAGACAATATTTTACTTGTGCTTGGACTAAACCAATAAACAATAGAATCTGAGGACTTCAGATGCTCCACCAATCTTTATACACTGAAATAATCTTGTTTTGCAGATGAAAAACAAAGCACAAAGGGACAAAGATCAGAACTTAGGAAACGACCACTGCTTTTGTTTGCTGTGATGCCTGCTGGCCAAGCCTGAGATTCTGAATCTGATTTTTTTGGTGTTTTTTTTTTTTTTTTTCCCAAGTGCTGCATAACTTCAGTATTTCATTTGTGTTCAGGCAAAGATGAATTCTTGGTGTTTCTGAAGAATCAGACCCAAAATGTCACACTGGACTTCCAGAAAATGACTCACAGCTTTTTAATGGTTTTGAAATCTCTGATCTCAGTAACTTACTGGATGTCAAATCATTCTGCAAGATGGGGCATTGTTGTCACAGCAAATCTACTTGTGCTGGAGTTCTTCCAAGTTCTACCATTTTAGTTAACAAAAAGTAAATATTGAGCTGGGCTTTCTGGATAAGTAACAGCTGTGGTACAGACCTGCCTCAGTTGCCATCTGTTCCGTGCACAGAATAAGACAGGAGGTGTGTGGATAATATTACTTGGTTTCATAAGGGATGAATCATGCATGTGCACAAGGAGGTAGGGGGAAAGTTGCTTGGGAAGGCTTAATTTGGTGTTTCCTACTTAAAAAACTTTATTTGTAGCTGTAAAATGAACCAATTGTCACATTGTGTCTAAATCACTTGGGCACTGCTGGAACAGGACACCTTTAGCATTGGTGCAGTTTCAGTTTAGAGATGATTTGATAGCTTAAACCTTGCTACTGCTTTGTGTCCATTTACTTCTGGAAGAAAAGACAGTGACATTCCCAGAAATCCACATGAGTGCTGGATGGACATCAAAACTAAAACAAAATAAAAAGCCCCAGTACTGGCAAATTTCTCTCCCTCTATCATCATGGTTTGTGTTCTGATCAGCAGAGTAAGATGATTTTGGACTCCAGGGAGCTGCGTGTTAACCCAATCCTCTTTCTCTGTGTCTTTACCCAACTGTGAAGTACCCAGCAAAGTGCTTAACAGGCTGTTCATGTGTGATTTGGGCAGGAATAGACCATTTATGTAAGTTGGTAGATCACTCAGAACATGTTCATTTTGAATCTGTAGAAATAGGTGAGACAGGTCAGATATACTGGGCAATCAGAGCTGTGTTCTTTCCTCTATGTAACCTTTAGCCCATCTAAATAGATGGTTAGTTATGCAGCAGAGGGGAAAAAACAAGTATTTGTGCCAAATGTGATTCCTGAAGAGCTGGCCTGTGGTTGCTGAAATGTCCCAGGACACAACTTTCCACCTGGCTCAGGAAGCAGGTGTGTGGAAGGTTCCTGCCAGAGGGGATGGTTTGTAGTTAGGAGCAAGTGGAAATAGCAAAGAGGGGTTTAGAGGAACTGGGTAGGGGTGTTGCTGTTGCTTTTGGTAACACTGACTGTGACTCCCTGTGCTTAGGGGCTTGGTAGAGAATTGTGGAGTTTCTGAGCTGTGGGCCTCTTGTACTGAAACTTCAGTGGGGATCCATGGAAATTCCCATGCTGGATAGCCCTTGGCAGTCCTTCTGCATCCTCCCCTCTTCACTCCTGCTGTTCTTTAGCTATTTCTTCATTACCCATGTCCTTACTTCAGCTGGTTGTTGCTTCCCAGCCCTGGCTGCCCCCCTGGATCCCTCGGTCTGAGAGGAGCACAGGGCATGATGGGGACGTGGGACAGGAAAGGTGACGGATAGTGGATAATGCTGAGGGCCACAGCAGCCCTCCAGTGAGGGACATGGAAAATGCCCTCTTCAACATCTGAATATCTTTGAAGTCTGTGGTGATTTAAGGACAGACTGAATTTCCAAAATATTTCCTGCAAAGCACAGTAATACACTCATTGTTGAATTTCATTTCTCTTACCTCTTTGGAGAATCTCCTAGGGTGAGAAGGGTGCAGAATTCATTACTAAGCCCAGCAGGATTTTGGCCTTGCTGAGGTGCAGCTCTCAGCTCTCTGCATGGTTTTTCCCTTTCTGAGACCTCCAAAAGGAAATCCTTACTTACTCAATGCATTTATGATAGTGTGCTATCATAAATATATTGAAGAAGTAAGGATAATAAATAATAATAATTATAAAAAAGTAGCAAACGTGTGATATACTTGATACATGAAGAAATTGATCACTGCTCCCTTTGGGAACAGTGGTGGAGGAGCACTGTTTTTGTTTCCTGGCAGCAGTGTTCATGCTCCTGTGTGAGTTGGTTGAGTTAGCAAATCTGACATTGGGTGCACTTCTTTCAAAAGTGCTGAATGTGTGATTCCAGCCGCCTCCTCTCTTTGTGCCTGACTTGCTGCATGTTGCTGTGGTGGAGAAGCAGTTGGCTATGTACAGTTTTTCACTCTCTACTGTCTAGCAAAGAGAGCTGGAGTTGATTTTGGAAGTGTTATTTGTTTGGAGAGCCAAAGAGGTTAAGTTTTCCTGGAAATGAAAACACTCTGGTTTCTAGGTTGACATAACTGATTATAACTGTTGTTTTTGTCTTTGCAGAGAGACAAGAAGAGAAACTGAAGAATAACAACAGGGACTTGTCAATGGTATGAAAATTTAAAGCCAGTTCCCAACTGCTGAAGATTTCAGTCGGTTTTCCAACAGAAAGGCTTTGTTCAATTGGCAGACAAAGCTGCTTTTCCTTTGGAAAGGTCCTTCTGGATTTTCTCTAATAACTACAGATTTTAGTATGAGCCACAGAATTACTGCCTCATCTCATGCCAAACCTTAGCAGCTATTTTCATTTTTATAAGTCTCCATTATGTTTTTCAAAGTAGAATTAATTTTTGTGGCTTCCTACAACTTTGGCCATTGTAATGATCCCCTGCTGGATTTTATAAGCTTAAGGGAAAAAAAACCCAACCAAAACAAAACAGCCTGTGTAAGGTGACAGGACAATTCTTGAGCACTTTTTGGGTTTGTCTCCCTGAAGCAGCGCTTCCCATCAGTGCTCACACTGTGGCTGCCTTTGCACTCAATCTCTTAGGGACTTCTCCAGTCACTTTTACAACCTCTCAGTCTCCTGGGTCATCCTTTTTTTCTTCCATGTTGATTTCAGTGATCTGAACAAAGCCTGTTTGTAAGGGTGTGAGCTCATAATACCTCAGTGTAGGCCTGTTGTTTTAAATACCTCTGACCTTCCTGCTTGCAGGTTCGGATGAAATCCATGTTTGCCATCGGCTTCTGCTTCACTGCCTTGATGGGAATGTTCAACTCCATGTAAGTGTCAACTTCCTGGATTTTTTTCTGAATTTTTTTTTAAATTTCCACCTTCCCTTCATCATTTGAAGTGTTAGGAGTGACATTGTCCAGCCAAGACCTATAAATAAACAAATGCATCCATATTTCATATGAAGATGTGGTGGTTTGGTCGTCACATGCACATTCTGCTCGAGAGGGAACATTGAGTACTGAACACAACCAAATTGAACAAATTGCATTCAGTCTAGACACAGCTTTAATATCTTCTCTGCATGGGAACATCCTGATTAGGGCAAGTTTGGTGCATGTCAGGCAAACATCTTCAGTCTTCAGCTGCTTTGGCTTTGCTGTAATGGTGTGACCAAGGAATGCTCTTGCAAACAAAACTGGGTCAGCTCCCTTGCCCTTGGGAATGAGCTGTAATTGCAGAGTTTGTTGTTGCTCTACTTGAGGTAATCGGGGTCCAGATATAAACAGGTCCAGGCATGGGCTCCAAGCTTCATTTGTTTTGGAAGTGACCTGGGACAGGTGTAGTTTAAAAAAACAAACAGACAAGAAACTCCAAACTGGTTTGCATGGTTATGGACAGCTTTGTTTCAGATATGGAAATCTGAAAGGCTGTGCTTAGCTTTTAAAAGTTGACTCACTTGAAATATGAATTGTTGGCTGTTAAGTCTGAAGATGACATGAATATTGTTAGGATAACCTTTAGGAGGCTGCTTGATATCTGGGCAATATCCTTGCCCTGCAAACAAGAATTTACATTCTTGGGCACCAAAGCCTTTGGCTTCTGTGCTGGCAGCCCCCAGGATACAGTCAATTGTTATTTTACTGGAGATCTGTGGGTGGATAAATTGCAAACATGGGGTAACATAATAACAGAAGTGCCACTGTGTGGATCCTTTATTTATTCAGCTTAGTCAGACTTCAGCACTGAGCATTCTGAGCAGAGCAAAGCAGCCCAGCACTGGAGGATTTTAAAATTTGTGTACAGCCTTGAGTCAGTGATGTCTCATTTCAGTGCAGCCCTGAGCAGGGCTGGAGGTGCATCATGAGCAAGGAGGAGTCTGAGGGGACATTTGTAGGGTTGCACTTGAGACCTCCAAGTGCTTGCCTTGCTCTTTAGGTACAATACAAACACCAGCTCCTGCCCCTGAAGCAAACTGAAAAACAAACTAAAAATGCTTTACCCCACTGTGCCCACTTTCCTAGAGGAGGAAGAGGCAGTTGCTCTGAGTATTCCGTGACTAACAAGTACTACAGAACTGTAGGTTTGTTAAGAACTTTAGGAAGGGGGTGATTTGGGTTAAATTCTATATGACTCCTCCTTCTATAGATACTAACTTAAAAAAAAAGGTAGAAGAAAACAATAAACTTCTACCAAGTTTACTTGTCTTGTTTATCTCTTGAGGATTCCTGCCCAAGGAGACCACGCTACTGAACAAAAAATTGACGTGAACCTTTTGAGCATATCTTTTATTTAACTGCCTCTTTCTTTAGAGGGAATCTGAGCAGCAGGAGTATCCAGTAGTATCCATGGAGGCACTTGAGTGTGGTAGGAAAAGGAGGAAAAGGGTGGCTGACACCTGTAATGGCTGTGGCCACGTTTGCTGCTTTTTCTGTTCTTGAATGAGTCCATGGCTGCTGGGAAAAAAGGAGCAGGAATTTTGTGGAAGCAGCACCTTTTGGACATGTACTTTGCAGATGCTGCTACTCTGTCTGAGCACCTCACCATTGCCAAGTACCCCCTTAGCCAAACTGGAAATCACTGGGATGATTTCCTGCTGTCATTCCTGGAGTGTCAGCAGTACTGGGGCAGCAGGTTGGACCGTGCTGGAAGGATGTGGAAGTGTCAGCAAGGCTGGTTTAAACCCAAAGAGCAGAATGTGTGCCCAAGACAAACAGCTGAGTGACTATTGTGGCTTAAAAGGTTCATTATGGCAGTGAGATCTGCAGCAGCAATGGCCTCCAAGCCACCAGGCATTTCACCTGGGGCAGAAATTACCTTCTGTGTGTCTCAATTTTCTCTTGCCAAGAACTTTCTCATGCAATGACTCCTCTGCCTTACTCTAAGAGTCGTGTATTCTGGTACCTCTTGATAGCTGTGAAAACCTGCTGGAATTAAAAGCAGGTACCTCAGGGTGCTACTGCTGAAGTACTTGTCATTCTCACAGCAGGAATAACGCAGAATTTTAAGCCACTGGGGGACGTTCCAGGGAGATAAACATCCGTTCCGAGCTCCTTTGCCAAACTGCCTGTGAGATGTAAACAGAGTTGGCGTGTGTTTGAGCCGTGGCTGTGTGTGAATGCATCTCCACAGGAAAGGAGGCTCATTTAGGATCTCTTGAAACAAGAAACACCTGTTCGAAAATCAGCACATGCAGAGAAAATAACATCCAAATGTGCACATGCTGATGAGGCATCATACACATCTACATCAAAAGATTGGGTCGACTGTCTGGCTTGGGAGAAATCTTTGCAAACTGGCCAAAATTCACACTCTGCCTGATGCCCTGGAATGTGGGCCTGGAGGGATTCCAAGAGCAGGACATGCCGCTCGGAATATGCGGTATCATCCTGCCTCTGCACTGCCTGCATCCCACAGCTAATGCAGAGAAACTGGGGCTATGGAGTGTTCTGGTGATGGCTCTCTTGTGCATCCTGAGGAGCACAGCTGCTCCAAGGAAGGAGAAGATGTTTTTGATTTATGCTCTGGTTTAAAAAATGTTGCTTTGCTTGAAGCAAAGGGTCTGTCTTGTTGCAGTAACTGCAGTACAGCAGGGTGACAGTCATTCATCTTTTATTGAAGTGCTGACTCTGTGTGTGCTGGGAAGTGATCTGCTAAATCTGACTTAGGAATAAAATGCACCAGAAAATTGCAAAACACCAAGATTTTATGAATCAGCAGCTTGTCCAGCTGATCACTGAAACCACTAGGAAACACTTTGATTATGGCAAAATGGTTCCTGAGGGAATCCTACCCTGTGGAGGGTTTGGAGAGAGAGATGTCTTCATCCTCCTTGATGTAGTGTGTGGAGAGTGGCTGGAGAAGGCAGCAAGGCCTTTTAGCCTTGCATGTGGTCTTACCTGCTCTGGTGGCCTGTTGAAGATGCTCAGTTGTTCTTTCTATATCCAAAAGCTCTTCTGCTGTCTCCAGTGGTGATCCAGTGATCTCTTTTCCAGATTTGATGGCCGAGTGGTGGCAAAGCTTCCATTTATCCCCCTGTCATACATCCAAGGTCTCTCGCACCGCAACCTCCTGGGTGAGGATTACACTGACTGCTCCTTCATCTTCCTCTACATTCTCTGCACCATGTCAATCAGACAGGTGAGTACACCTTCCCTGGAAAGCATATACCTCTCCAGGAAGAGGAATATTGCACGTATAATCTTGGGATCTTTTTGTGATTTCTGTTTTTGTCTTCATTCCTGTGCCTCATTTCCAAAGCAATTCTAGGCTGGGATCATTAAAAGAGTCGCTGTCCTGGATGGGCCTGGAAGACTTGGCTGGAAACTTGCACCAGGGCTCTGGGACAAAATTGACAGAAATGGATTCAAAGTTATCACTTGTGTGATAACTTTGTGGATTGCCATACCAGGAGATTGTCTTCATCAGAAGCTGATCTAAATCCTGCTCCTTAGTAGTTACAACTTTTACAGCAACATGTG
This sequence comes from Sylvia atricapilla, assembly GCF_009819655.1. Classification (NCBI taxonomy): domain Eukaryota; kingdom Metazoa; phylum Chordata; class Aves; order Passeriformes; family Sylviidae; genus Sylvia; species Sylvia atricapilla. The sequence continues at coordinate 9,902,105 of NC_089148.1, forward strand.
CATCTTTACAAACAGCAGCATCTTTAGGGGGAGCTTCCTAGGTGGCTTGCAGCTCTATAAAAGTTTCATCAATCCATAAAGTTGCTAGAAAAGTGAGGAAAGAGTTAAAGCTGCTCTTTTGGGTTTGTCCTTCCTGTTTTTGCTGGATCCTGATTTTTTTCAGAGTCTTAAGAACGGTACCTTTGGTGTCAAGTGTCTCCCAGCATTAGGGACGTGACACAGAGAGGGGCTCTGGCATGGTAAGCCAAGAATAGGCTCCACAGACCTCTCCAGCTAAGCTCCATTATGGAAGAGGTTGAGGATATCAGTGAGGATAAGGGACCTGTTCAGGAAGGTTCACTGGCAGCTCAGGTGGCGGAATGGCTGGTGAGGACAAGTGGGCCTTCTCAGTGCAACAAGAAGTCTGTTTTGTTTCCCATTTTCCCCACAGGGTGCTGGGGATGAGTTAATATGCTCAGGATGAATGCTGGTGCAACTAGCTGTAAATTAGCTTCTCTTCTGTATTTATGTTTCCCTTTTCTTTGATTCACTTCCTGAATTCTTGCTGCTTTTCTCCTTGATCCTGTTGTTTCTTTTCCTCAGGGGTGCCAAGGGAACCTAGACTAAGGGACTTAGACTTCAAGCAGATAAGCAAAGGGATGTGGTGTGTAATGCCAGGAGTTGAGGTGAGCTTGATAGAGCAGCTCCATAACACCAAATTCCTTTAGTCATAAAGTGCATGCTGTGGATGGAATTCTCCGTAGCTCTTTGTATTGGGTGCTTGTGCTGAAATGGATCCCAGTCTGGTCCTGTGCAAAAGCAGACAATGAACTGTAGAATCATTTATGCTGAAAGGATCACCTGGGGGTTATCTGGGCACCCCCTCACTCCAAGCAGGCCCAACTTCACCAGAGGCCTGGCAAGGGCTTCCTCACTGTCTTTGCTGCAAGAAAAACTTTCACTTCCCAGTGATTCAAGCAGGGTTTGCTGCTTTGAAAGCTATGGAGACATAGTGAGCTCTTAAGATCACCTTCCAGAATTCCTGGGATGCTGTGGTCTGATGCTGTTCCCTCAGGCAATTTTGGCTGGTGCTGTTCTCTGTTACCTGTTATATGGAAAGTCTTTTCTCTTCAGTGTCAGATTATGATAGGAAACTAAATAGCACCACCAGCAAGATTTTTCTGCACCCACTGGGTTGATTGGGGAACTCTCTTGCTGAAAAATCCCTTCTTTTTTTGTCTAAAAATATAATTCCTGTGGTTAATTCTAATGCTGGGGATTTCCTGATGTTTTATATGGGCAGCTTGAACTGAGGAGCAGAAATGCCAAGCTCTTTGCAGTGAGTTGGGCTTTCCATGAAACTTCTGGGAAAAAAATTGCCCTTGTGCTTTAGAGTTCCTGCTGATGTCCTTGTGGGGGAGGGAGTGTGAGTTTATTGCTTTGGAGAAGGGTGTGAGACTGCAATCTTTATAGTGCTGCTTATCTACGTGATTATGGTTAACAATTCCTGCACTACTCCAGCTGTCAGGCAGCTCAGCTTCTTCCTCCTTGCTACTCCAGGGAAGGGCAGTGACACCTCAGTTTGCACAAGAGGTCAGAACTGAAGCTGTGATTGCTGCTGGCATCCTGCTCTTGGCTTTATTGCTATTTGAAAGAACCTAGGTGATAACAGCATTGGGAAGAGGACTTCAGAGCTTGTGACAGGCCAGGGGAGAGGGCAGGAAAGTAATTAAGGGCTTAAAATGGTGCCAAAGACTTGCACTTCGTGCATTCAGTGACCTTGGAGGTGAAGGCTTTGTGATCCCTTGTATTTCAGTGTGTGCAGAAGGGAAAATCTTGCCAGATTGGCTTCAAAACAGGTGCTGGCCCAGGGCACAAGTGGTGTGGGAGCTGGTGTCTGGCTTGATGCTGCTGACACAAGAAGAGGAGGAGTGGAGATGTACCAAAAATCGGGGAAAAGGTAGTGAACAAACCAAGCAGACCATAGTCCCTCAGTCTTTGCGTAAATCCTGGAGCTGCCTGTGAAACCGTCAAAGACAGGGAACAGAGATGTTCCTGTGGAGCTCAGAGGTAGGGCAGGAACTCGGGTGTGTGTGAAAAAAACAGCGACCTGGTGGGAAATGCAGGGGAGTCTGTGGGGGTAGGAGACTTCCTGGGCGGTGATTAAAGTGACATTAGTGGGACAGGCAGGAGCAGCATCAGGGACTCTCTTCATGTGGGGGTGATAAACTCTTCAAACACTGACTGGGAAGCTTTGCTGCTTGTGACCTGGCCAGCATCTCCCAAAATAGTCACCTCGCAGTGAGTAACTTCCTTTGCGCCGTTCCCAGCTCTCCCTGGCACGTAAATCCTGTCCCCTAGTTCCTCCTGCCTTCCTGTTTGGAGAGAGGAGGGTTGCTGGGAGAGGCCTTCCAAGGGTCCTTGAGCTGTTGGGTTTTCAGCTGGGAAAGTCTGCTGCTGGGCTGGGTGGGAGGTGCAGTGTCAGGGTTACATCCTCTGTGGCTGCTCCTGGTTCTGAGCTCCCAGCCTTCACCTGTGCTCTTTGGGAAGAGGGATATGCTGCTGTTCCTGGGGTGTTTGCTGCTCTTCACTTCCTTTTCACATGCATCTGAACTGTAGATTAGGCTGCTTCTCATCAAAATCTATTCCCAGTGGGGAGCCAGCAATTATCCCTACTGCCAGGACTTTACTTTCCCACAGAGCCTGGTCTTAGGGCAGGGAGCCACCTGCTGCCTTGTCTGAGGTCCCTTCTGGGTTTGAAGACCAAAGCAGGAGCAGCCCCTGTGCTTCCTGCAGTCATTTGAGGAAAGATCAAAAGAGCTCAGATGAGGAATTTGGATCCCTGAATCTTACTCTTCCCTCCCTGCTCCTGAGGGGGATGGTTGTGTTTGTGTTAGAAGTAGACTCTGCAGATTTCCTTGTCCAACGGTGGTCCACAGCAGATGGGACAAGGTTTCTGCTGGACCTTGCCCCATCTTTGGTGTTTCCAGGTGTAGATTTCAGGATTGCTGTCCAACAAAATGTGCTTTGGAGCTAGTGTGCCATGCTTTCTGCCTTCCAGAGCAGGGGGGGGGATTGCATGGAAGACTAATGCTGGACAGTGTCTGTAGTCTGGAATTCAGACAGACACACTGTCATCTCCCTTCCTCTTCAAGCAGTTGGAATAAACTTTAGCACCGCAGTTCTCCTCTCTCTCTTTGCTAAAAGGAACGGGGAGGAGGCAGTGCACGCTTCCTTGGTTCCACGGATCCCTGCTGGGATCTCTGCGCCGCGGGTGAGCCACTGGGAAGCTGACAGGACACCGGTACTGCGGGCTGCTGGCTCTGCAGCACCCTCTGGTGTGCTTGGTCTGTCCCTTGACTGCTCCTTTCCTCCTTTCTGTCCCTGCCTCTACCGAAGAAACACCGAACAGCAAGCAGTTAATGCTCTCACGCATATTCAGTTGCTGAACATCAACCAGTGGCTGGTTTATGTATGCCATGGACTAAACCTGATGTAACTCCTCTTCATGTGTTCCTTGTGTGTGGGCTGAAACCTTCCTTTTCATAATCTCCAGCTGGAATGAATACCGATTTGATTTTATTTTAGCTACTGTAGAATTGCAAAACTATCTGCCTTTCTTTTTTCTTTTTCTTTTTTTTTTTTTTTTAAGTTTATTCACCTTCCATGATAAAAAAGTTCAAGAGCTCTGTGACCTTGCTGTCTGACCTATCCTGACAGTTACTTTGGAGAGGACACTCAGGCTTGAGGAGAACCCTTCCTCCTTTTGTTGTCTCGATAGCCAGCACTCAGGTGGTGACACAAGGGGGACACAATTGTTTTCTTCTTTCCCCTGCATCTCAGATGTCTCTGTTTTGCCAGCACTGCACGGGCAGCATCTTGAGCTGAAGTTCCTTACAGTGAAGGATGAAACGGAAAGAACTGATGGCTTTTTGTAGTTGCACTGTTGTGAAATTTAAAAGAAATTTCACAAAAATCGAGAAAAACATTCAAATTTAAGTATTTTGCTGTGATTTTTTTGGCTTATGCTTGGCTCTACTAATTAATTCTTCCCCTGTCTGTTGTTTTCCACTGAAACGCCCCGCTCGCATGCAGATGAGGTCATCCCAGTAGTCAGGTTTTGGGGTTTGCTCCATATGTCCTGTTATCCTGCATGTCTCCAGTGCCCCATTGTTCTGTGTGCAGCACTGGCGTTCATGTTAATTCTGGGACTAAGCTCCTGACTTGCACTTGGCACACGCTCTGGTTGCCATGCTGCTGTCCCAAATTCCAGCTGCATCAGGAGACTCCAGCTCCCATGGCCACCACCAGCAGTGCTTTCTGCAATTTGGGAAAATCAAGGGCTGCAGGGGCCTGCTGGGAACCTGCACTGCAGTTCAACTGCAGTTGTATTTTATGTAAATAGTGTGTGTAAAGACAGCTGACTGTGGGGTGTGCGGCTGAAAATGGGAAAGAATCCTCATCCAAAATATGGATTTGGTGTTCGGAGGCTTTTGTTGAGGTGGGGAAGAATGGCCCAGCCATTCTCGTCTGGCTCCATGCTGAGCTGTTCTGAACATACAGAGGGAGAGGTTCAATATACAGTAGCCAGATGGATTAAGACCATATGGGTGAGAACCTGGATCTGTTGAAAGAAGGGGGGAGGTTTTACTTGTGCTACTGGAGAGAGTCCAGCAGAGGCCACAAAGATAATTTGGTGTCTGGAATGTCTCTAATGAGGAGAGACTACAGGAGCTGGGCCTGTTTAGTCCAGAGAGAAGACTGAGAGGGAATCTCATCCAAGGAATGTCTCAAAGGTGGCTTTGAAGAGGATGGTGCCAAACTCTTCAGTGGTGCCCAACAACCATATGATGAGCAGTGGCCGTGAACTAAACAACAAGAAGTTCCACCTCAAGCTGAGGAAGAAATTCTTTACAGTGAGGGTGGCAGAGCACTGGAACAGCTGCCCAGGGAGGGCAGGGAGTCTCCCTCTCCGGAGACATTCCAAACCTACCTGGACACGTTCCTGTCACCTGCCCCAGGTGACCCTGCCATGGCTGGGGGGGTTGGACTGGATGATGTCTAAAGGTTCCTTCCAACCCCAGCTATTCTGTGAGCAGAGTCAGGGCTTCTTCCTCTTTGTTTGGCTTGTCGTACTCTGACCTACCTTGCTCTTTGTTGTTGTTCTTGCAGAACATCCAGAAGATGCTCGGCCTTGCTCCTTCCCGGGCTGCCACCAAGCAGGCAGGAGGCTTCCTTGGCCCCCCACCTCAGGCAGGGAAGTTCTCCTGAAGCACAGCCCTCACGGGAAGCCTGACCGGTGCAACAAGACTGCCTTGGGGAGGTAACAAGACGGGAATCTGCGTGAGGCATCACCTGCCCAGAAACAGGCTATGCAGTATTGAAACCATCATCCATTCGGAGTATTCCACCAGCAGTTGTTCGTTCATCCAACCAAGAAACTCCTCTCGGAAGATAACGCGACCTTTGTTTCTGAGTAATAAACGGCATGGGCATGTTAATTTCTGTTAACAATGTCTCTTAATTGGGCGATGGGGAGCGGGATCGGCGGCCCGGCAGCCGGCACGCCCCGGGCGGGGCGGGCCCTGGCGGTGAAAAGGCGTCTGCGGGAGAGGCGGCACCTCCGGGCCGCGGCGCCTGACGGGATCCCGCCGATGTTGGCACAGCCCCGGCTGCCGAGCCTGCTCCTCCTCCTCCCCCGGCTGCGCGCCCTCGCTCCCGGCCTCGCCATGAGCTCCGCCACCGGCACCGTCACCGTGCAGCAGCCGCTCAATTACCGCGCGGGCGCCCGCGTCCAGCCCGCCGACGGCGGGCAGCTGGAGGAGGTGTTCGAGCCGGCCACAGGTACCGGGGGAACCTCCAGGGGCAGGGGAGCCTCTGTGCCTGCAGGGCCCGGTGCCCTCGGCTTTCCCCCGGCTCACCTGGGTGCCGCTGTGCCGGTGCCCTGCACGCCCCGCTGCTCCTGGGGCTGTAGCTCTGCCTACAGCGTTTGGCCGTGGTCATGCTTTATGCAGAAATCGGCTCTCGCTCTGTCAGACGCAAAATGCGGTCTGGCTTTGGCAAAACCCCGGTTATAGAGATTTACATATCTCTATAGTTATATGGTTGTAGTTATCGGTATGTAGCTGATATCAGAATCACTCCCAAGCGTTTAACCGTCCTGAGGAATGTGTAACGAGAGTCCTGAAGAGGGTCGTAAAAGTGTAACAAACTCAGCTGGGAAATCCAGGAATTTTGAAGCAACTGGAGCTAATTAGTAACCAGAACACGACTGTGGAGAATGTCAGCTCTTTTAATTCAGACCAGCTGAATTGCAGAACCTCTTCTATGGCTGATTACAAATCAGTGGCTTTCAGTGGGAAATTCTGTGCCTCGTATAGGTGGCTTGACTGAAGTATGTGGGGTTTGGTGCGAGATAAACCATGTTCTGGCCCCTTTTCTGAGATTTCCATCTCATTTATTCCCTGTTTAAAACGTGCCCAGGTCGTGTGCTGTGCAAGGTGCCCTGCTCTGGGGAGAAGGAAGTTGATCTGGCTGTGCAGAGCGCCAAAGCTGCCTTTAAAATATGGAGTCAGATGTCGGGCATGGAGCGGTGCCGGGTGATGCTGGAGGCTGCCAGAATTATTCGGGTATGTTGTGGTGGAGAGGGGTGATTCTGTCTCTGAGCTTCCTTGTGGGTTATTGTGGCTCTTGAGGGCTTCAGCAGGACTTGCAGAGCTCCAGGAATTGCTTAGGAGTTGAAACCCACCTTTGGCCAGAAGAGACAGGAAACTGCCTCAGGCAGGGCTTTGCTCTTATCACTGGAGTCAGCATCCCTTGGTGCAGCTTTGGTCTTATCACTGGATTCAAGGCCAGTGTGTGCTTTCTCAGCTTAATTCTGTTAGAAAGCATAAAGCTGAAGCCACCCATTTGGCATCCTGCAGGGTTTTTTTTTTTTAACTGCTCCAAAGATTAAATTTCACTGCACACAGTTTCAGAGCTGAAATTGCATAACTGGCATTGCTGAACTTTTGGCTTGTCGGAGGCTGTTGTTACATGACTGGAATGTGTCCTGCCAATAAGAGAAAGTAGAAGTACTGGTTTTTATCTATCAGATAATACACATGGGGGGGATGCACATAAATGAAGTTTAACACAGACTCCTTTCTGAGATAACAGGTTCTTGGGCAGCAGAGTTAATCTCTTACAGATCTGTAAGAACCTAGGCCTTCTTTCCCCAGTGTGTATAAGTCATGGGAAAACTTTTCTTGGTGCCAAACTTTTGCTTTTGCCAGACTTTCCAGAGCAGGGTAATATTTCTGCCTGGAAGATGGACTGTTAAAGGAGGCTTCCCAGCTGCATTGCTTTGTCCCTCTTCACTGACCTCTGGTTCCATCCTGATCTTGCTGTTTGTTCTTCCCAGTTCATTTCTGAGAATTCTAATCATTGTTTGCCAGCCAGCTTCTGAGTTCATGTTTGTTCATCTTTTAGATAAACAGGGATGTTATACCAGCAGTGAACCCCAGCAGCTTTCCCTCTGACATTGCCCTGCACTCAGTCACCATGGGGAAGTGGATGAACAGCAGTTGGGAATGTCCCTTTTGGAGATGATCCATTTCTTATGGCAGGATCTTGTGTGCTTGGGAAGCAGCTTGTGGAGTTCTGCTCCAGGCTCCTCTAACATGTTGTCTCTGTCCTGTGCCTCTCACAGGAGCAGAGAGAGGAAATTGCCACCATGGAGACCATCAACAATGGGAAGTCCATCTTTGAGGCCAGAGTGGACATCGACATATCCTGGCAGTGCCTGGAGTATTACGCAGGGCTGGCAGGATCTCTGGCGGGTGAGGAGGTTACTAGAGTTTGCTCTTTGCTCTCTGTCCCACCCACCCTGGCACAAAGCCGTTTTTGCTGCTGATTTCTCTGAGAGATGGACCATTCCTTTTCCTGAAGACCTTGGAAAGATTCTGAGAGGTCTCTGCCCAATGCTGCCATGCTCTGTGGGTACTCACACACCTTCTGTGAGCTTGCTGGGGTAAAACTGTGTCTCTGCTCCCAGGCAAAGCCAGGCCTGACCCCTGTGGGCTCTGATCAGACAAGAAGGGACTCTGCTCTTTTCTACCTTCTGGCTGTTTCTTTGCAGGTGAACACATCCAGCTTCCCGGGGGATCCTTTGGGTACACTCGGAGAGAACCCCTTGGAGTGTGTGTTGGGATTGGAGCCTGGAATTACCCTTTCCAGATTGCCTGCTGGAAGTCTGGCCCGGCCTTGGCCTGTGGTAATGGAGCCTTTCTGCCCACACAAGGGTCTCTTCAAAGCCAAGTGATCTTGTGGGGGAGAGTAATTTCTGGGATGATGTCTGTGATTATCTCCAAGTGTTGAAGGATTAGCAGAATGTTCAGGCTGTTACTCTGGCAGAAAGGGAAGGGGAAATTAAAGGAGGAACATGTCAGATGTCAAGAGGTTAAGAGTGCATCCAGGAAAACACTGATAGCTTGGCTTTGTACCAGATGGGGTAAGTCTCTGGAAATGTCTTCAGGGCAAGACCAGCAGCCCCATCTCCCCTAGCCCTCTCCCCAGGTGGAAGGGCACCCTTAGTTGCAATGATCAGCTGAAAGTGTTTCCTCTTCTCTTGGGGAGAACTCCTGGGATCTGTTGAGGAAAAATTCACTGTGTTGGGTGGGGATTGTTTTTGTTTCTTCCCTGAAGCAGTTTGAGTGTTAACCCCACCTTGCCTATGTCTGGGTTCCCTTAGGCAATGCCATGGTCTTCAAGCCTTCACCCTTCACCCCCATTTCTGTGGTGAGGTTGGCAGAGATCTTCACAGAGGCTGGAGTGCCCAAGGGACTCTTTAATGTGGTGCAGGGTGGGGCTGCCACCGGCCAGTTCCTCTGCCAGCACCCAGATGTGGCCAAAATCTCTTTCACTGGCAGTGTGCCAACTGGCATGAAGGTAAAGGCACCTTGAGACAAGGGGTCTGTAGCTGATACTTCCTTGAGCTTTTCTGCATGTGGCTTGTGTGGGTCAGCATTTTTGGGGCTGAGCAAGGAGCTCACAGCATGGGCAGGGTCATGCTGGGGATCCAGTTAACCTGCTGGGCACAGGCTTGGAAGAGAAACCCCTTGGTCAGCTTCACTTGCTTTAGCCCCTGGTTGCAGTGAAGTCTCTGAGCTGCTCAGGTGGGTGTTGATGTTGGGAGAAGAGTACACAAAACAGCAGCACTAGAAAAATGTGTTCCTGGCTGCTATAAAGCACTAAAGCTGCATGCAGCCTCCTGCTTTTAAGCAAGGACATAGTTTCTGTGAGTTTCTCATCCTCTATTTATTATTCCAAAATTAAAGAAAGACTTTTGGAAAAAAATTCTGAGTTGAAGAAGGGGAAATGTTGTCCCATGAACGCTCCCTACATGTTTGTACCTGTGGGCTGCAGTGACAGATGGCAGCTGCCTGCAGCTTACACTGAGCACAAGACTTCAGATGCCTGCAAATGCCCATCCAGGTTTTGTTGGTATTATCTATAAAAAAACAACCCCCAAACCCTCTGAGGCTGTCCTCAGTCCACATCTAGGGAACCCAGCTTGCCCTTTTTGCTGCTTCTCAGGTTGGTGAGGGGTCCTGCAGGAATTCTCCCTTTGGGTCTCTCTTCCCTCTCCCCACCAGCCTCCCCTTGGGTCACTTCTCTCTTGTGTCCTCGTTCCCCTCAGATCATGGAGATGGCAGCTAAAGGAATTAAGCCAGTCACCCTGGAACTGGGGGGCAAATCCCCCCTGATCATCTTCTCAGATGCTGATCTGGAGAATGCTGTGAAAGGAGCTCTCATGGCCAACTTCCTTACCCAGGGCGAGGTGAGTGTCTGTGGGGTAGGAATGCTCCTTCCCAGGGAGGCAGGGTGGGTCAGGATTGGGCAGGGGGCCAGCCTGTGACCTCCCATAGGTGAGGGATGTCCTGAGGCTCCCATCTTGCCACACCTTTCCCTGTGCAGTGTCAGAATGATGCCCTAGCAGAGTGTGCCTTAGCCACAGGACACACTTAGCCAGTGTCCTGTCCTTCCCAGACATGGAGCCTCCCTGGCACCAAGCACCCAGCTCAGCACAGCTGCTTCTGTGCCCTGGGCACCAGTCTGGCACTTACAGGTCAGGAGAAGCTGTGCTAGTGTCCCTTGCAGGAGCAGCAGCTTTCAGCCTGGTGTGCTGAACCTGAGGACAGGGTTCTGTCCTTCCCAAATTTGGGATGTCCACCTATGCTGCAGGTTTTGTGTATTCCTGTTGGCAAATTTGCTCCATGGGGTCATTCCTGGGGATTCAGAAGTCAGCTCAAGGTCTCTGCTGCTGGTGACTTGATGTGTTTTTGCCACCTGGTGGCATCAAAGCCATTGTAGGCAGCAAGGACTGTTCAGTGCAGGGTAATCTCCTTGTGTTCCTTGTCCCCAGGGACAAGTTAGCTGTTGTAGCAGCTGTGGAGGGGCTTTTCCAAGAGCCTCTGGAGCAGGACCCAAGCAGGGAAGGACTGGAGTTCTGTGTTTCCTATTCTGAGCTGCCTGTCCTGTGTCCCAGGTGTGCTGCAACGGCACCCGGGTGTTTGTGGAGAGAAAGATCCTGGACACCTTCACAAAGGAGGTGGTGAAACGCACCCAGAAAATCAAAATTGGAGACCCTCTTCTGGAAGACACACGGATGGGAGCCCTCATCAACCGGCCCCACCTGAATTGTGTGCAGGGCTTTATCAAGCAGGCAAAGGAGCAGGTGAGATTGTGATGCTGCCTTTTGGCTGCCCTGAAATGTCTCTCTTGTTACAAACACTGCCGGCTGTTCTCCTGCCCTGTGCCTTCACAGTTAAGCCAGTGGTTTTCTGGTTGTTTTTGGTTTACTCAGTGGGTGTATTGGACCACTGGATACAGAAGTCTGTGGGATCTGATGGGATGCATCCCAGGAACCTCAGAGATTTGGCTGATGTAGTTGCTTAGCCATTCTCCATGATACTTGAAAAGTCATGGTAGGCAGGTGAAGTCCCAAGTGACTGGAAAAGGAAAAACACACATATTCAAAAAGGGTGGACAGGAGGAGCTTGGGAATTACAGACCCATCAGCCTCACCGCTGTGACTGTGGAAAGATCTTAGAACAAATCCTCCTAGAAGTTGTGTTGAGGCACGTGGAGGACAGGGAGGTGACCTGAGCCAAGTACAAGGTGCTGCACCTGGGTCAGAGCAACCCCTGGTATCAATCCAGGCTGGGGGATGAGCAGGTGGAGGAGCCCTGTGAGGAAGGACTCAGGAGTGCTGGTGGATGAGAGGCTGGATGTGCCCCAGCCATGTGTGCTGACACCCAGAAACCCCCCATGTCCTGGGCTGCATCCAAAGCAGTGTGGGCAGCAGGTGAGGGGGAATTCTCCCCCTCTGCTCTGGTGGGACCCCACTTCAAGCTCTGGAATCCTCAGCACAGGAAAAATGAGGAAAAGCTAAGAGTTGGGGTGGTTTAGCCTGAAGAGGAGAAAGCTTTGGGGACACCAGATTGCAGGATTTCAGTACATAACAGGCTCATAAGAGAGATGGGGACAAACTTTTTAGCAGAGCCTGCTGGGATAGGCTAAGGGCCAGGCAGAGCTGGGCAGGATGCTCCTGGATGTGCCTGCATCCCCTCCTGTCTTGGCTCTTTTCCAGGGGGCAGAGGTGCTGTGTGGTGGGGACCTGTACGTGCCGGATGACCCGAAGCTGAAGAATGGCTACTACATGCGGCCCTGTGTGTTAGGTAGGGTCCATCTCAGTCATGGTGCCACGGATGTTGTGGGATTTCTCTCGAGAAAGCTGAGTTCAGCTTTGTCACCTCGCTCTGTGATGTCCCCAGCACGGACTGCACTTGGATGGGGCTCCTAAGAGAGAGCTGAGGCTTCCAAGAACTGCACCCAGGGAAGTCTGTGCTGTTGGAGGGCCTGACAGGAATGGTGCTGTTGGTGCTTTTGAGATGCAGAGTGTGCCTGGCTGCTCTGCAGTGCTGGGTGCTGTCTCCAAGGCTGTGTGGGTTGCTGAATGCACAGGCTGTGCTGCTGCTTTTCCTCCTGAAGCACTTGTGCTGTGCCATGCTTCTAGGGAACTGTAAGGATGACATGACGTGTGTGAAGGAAGAGATCTTTGGGCCTGTCATGGCTATCCTGCCCTTTGACACGGAGGAGGAGGTTGTGGAGAGAGCCAATGCCACCAAATTTGGCCTGGCAGGTGGTGTCTTCACCAGGTATGACTGGGGAGGGGAAATACTGCAGTAATTTGCTGCTCCTTTTGCAGTGCCTGGGCATGGGTATCCTCTTCCAGAAAAGCTGAAGCAAGGGATTGCCAAAAGGGAAGTTTGTAAATGACTGCATATCTCCCATCTTTTCCTGAAGTGTTGGGTGGGCCTAGCTGTCCCTTGGGTACCTCCCAGCCTGACTTGGCCTGCTGCCTGCCTTCCTGCACATCCAGGATGCATCAGGAGCCTGCTGTGCTGCTGCTGGCTACTTGCCACCCCCCACGTATTGCTGGTGTCCTTGTCCTGCCCTTTTGAATCAAATGCTCTTGGAGCATCCTTGGGAATTGGTGCTGCCTCCTTCGAGCAGGCAAAGACAGTAGAGCAGCCTGGACTCCAAAAAGCAGTGTGGCCTGCTGGCCTTTCTCCAGTGGATGTTGCCTGGCAGGGAAGGAGGGGATCCAGCTGAATTGCCCTTCTCCTGCAGGGATATCCAGAAGGCTCACAGAGTAGTGGCTGCTCTCAAGGCCGGGATGTGCTTCATCAACAACTACAATGTCAGCCCTGTGGAGCTGCCTTTTGGAGGATACAAGTCCTCAGGTGAGCTCTCTGTGACCTCCCCTGGTACATGCCAGCTCCAGGGGCTAGGAGTGGCCCCTGGCACTGCCTGGAGCTGTGTCCTCACTCCACTCTTCCCTGGATTCCCAGGATTTGGCAGAGAGAATGGACGGGCAGCCATCGAGTACTACTCTCAGCTGAAGACTGTCTGCGTGGAGATGGGTGATGTGGAGTCGGTGTTTTAGTGGCTCTGGGGCCTGCTCAGGGGCGCCTCAGGCAGCTCTCTCCTGCCAGCCACAGATACGGATCGTGTACACACTAATAAAGTACCCCACAGTTGTCAGGGCCTGGGGAAGCAGAGCTGAGGCACCATTTAGTCACCCTGCTCCTGCAAAGCAGGTTGTACTCACAGGGCTTAGCTCTTACCTGGCTGGTGGACAATGGGAAGCTCACAGCAGGAGGCACCAGTCTGGCTTTTGGCAGCAGCTCCTGCAGCCACAGAGGTGCTACTAGAGGCTTGTCAAGTGGCCAAGGCCAGGCCCAGGCTTCCCAGACTGTGTGCCTTGATTCCCATTGCCTTCCACCCTCCATCAGCTTCAGTTCTGGCTTCTGAACAGGTAGGACCCTACTCAATGCAAGTATGAGCTCTTGGACACAATGATATCCTGTAACTATCCTCACTCTGTCTATTCTGTGACCACATAAAAGCCTTAAGTGTAGCATTGTTTATTCCCTCTAGACCCTTGGTAACCTCAAGTTCCTTTTTTTTCTATCTGTACCTTACTTAAAAGTGGGACAAAACCTTTGTGGGGAGGGTTGGCTGATGCTGCCTGGGCCAGACATGGCCCTGAGAATCACCTCCACACAAAAATGGGGGTGAGCTCCAGCCTTGCCCACAAGAATAGTGAAAGCTATCTCACTTCCTTCCTGTAAACTTACTATTCTTTATACACATCACGAAGCAACAGCTTCAATTGTTTGCCTACATCTTTTTTTAGCGATCAAATAAATACTTGCTCTGGAACACCTTCTCAGAGTGACATGAATTGAATGGTCCAGAAATGGGGCTGTTGCTGTATGGGTTAAACAAGCTGCAAGGTGGCTTTTTGATCTCTAAAATCATAAAAGCTAGAAGGAACATCTCTGCCTGACAGACAGATTTCTGTAGTCCTACAAAATCAGAGTAGTTCTAGTATTCTGCCGAGCTTCTTAAGAAAACCCTCTGTAACTTTAGAATGAAAATACAGAATGAACAACTTCCTTTTATTGAGTTAGAAAAGGGAAAAACACAGGAAGCCAAGAGTTCTGGAAGAAAACAGAGGAAAACTCCCTTTAGCATCCGCAGCTCCACTGGCAGCGCCAGCCCAGCTGCTGGAAGGCTGAATAGGCACCTGTGCCCACCAGCCCAAGGAGTGCCACGGAGCCAATGGCCCCTCTGCTTCGCTTTTTGGGATCTGGAAAAAAAAGCAGGATTTGTCAGTTCACTGAAAGACTAGCCCACCCTGGAGATTGAAGAGAAGAGAGCAGGAACTAAAGGGAAATCCCTGGGGCAAAACAGCAGACACCAGCTCAGGCCTCCTAGGGTACGCATTCCTGCAGGATGAGAGCTTTTCCCAACAGCAGGAAGAGTGTGCTGCAGTGTTGGCAGGCAGCAGACCTGCACCCTTTCCTCCACTCCTGCCTGGGAGCAAAGAGTCCTGAGGCCACTGTAGGAGACCTGAGTCTCCAAGCTCCCTATGTGTGCTGCAGGGTAGGGTCCTACCTCCTGTGTAGTAGCCATAGGCATAGAGGAGTCTCCCAAGGATCCAGGTGATGCCAAGCCCTGTGGCAACTCGCTGCAGAGAAAGGAGAAGCATTAAAGGCTTTAGAGGCTTGAGCAAAGTCAAGTGCTTAATCTCATTTCAGCCCCAGCCAGTTAGGGTGCCAGAGCAAGGACCAGGATTGTGGAGGCAGCTGCTGCTCCAAGCCCTGCTCCACTGCCTCTAGCAGTTGCTCCAAGCTTCCACCTTGACTCTTAATTTAGAGCCTTCTCCAATGTGGCTTCCATTTGCCAGATGTCCCTGTGCTGCTTCCTTCCCTCTTGGAAAAGGGTCTGTCTTCAGTAAAGACTTAATTTGTCTTTTGATGGCAAAGACAGAGCTACTGGATTTGGCCTCTCCCATGCGCCTGCCTCCTCCCAAGTTGTCTGCATCTTTCAGTTAAAAATAATTAGGCTTTTGTTGACTTCCTTTGTCAGGGCTTGGAAAAACTGGGCTGGAGGGATTCTTCCCACTCAGTGAGTGACTGGAGGCTGAAAATACTTTGCTTTGTCTAACAAGGCACCCGTAGGGGAAGGAAAGGCTCTAATAGTCGAAACAGCAGCGATGAGTTTATTACTTGCGATTCTCCTGCAGAGGACCTTCTACAACTAAATTTTAAGAAGAGGCAGTGCTGTGAAGTGTGATGTGCCTACTGCAGGGGTTGTCTTGGCCTCTTGCCCCCCCACCCTGCCCAGGTCAGGGAGCCAGAGCTGAGTTCTGCATCACTTACGGGGTGGTAGAGTCCACTAGTGCCCAAAAAGAACAGGAAGGCAGGGTAGACTTCCAATCTGAAAATGAAAGTGAGGTTGTGATTGTGCTCAGGTTGCTTAAAAAGATGAAACTCCAGAGGGGCATAAACTGCAAACATCCCCTGCCAAGGGTACTTTGGGCTCATTAAGAGTCTCTGTGCTCAGTGCTGTGGCTGAGGAAAGAAGGGATCTGAGCACACACAGTTTTAGGGGCTTTCTCCCAGCCTGTGCCTCTCTCCCAGGACACCCACCTACTGTTTCCATTTTGTTCCCTAAGCCACTCTAAACAGTCCTCAGGAGTTGTGCTTCCCAGCACCCTTCTGCTGTGCTGTTGCAGCTTGTCCACAGGAGCTGGGTGGACTTGGGCCTCTCCCCAGGGAGAGCTGGGCAGCACCTTGTGGAAACAAGATTCCTCACGTCTTAAGATCTACCCATGGAAGCAAATAGGCGGGAGGTGGGGAAGAGGAGACAGCTTCACAGCACCATCCCACAGTTTAAGGCACAGGAAGGACCTTCTTGCTAAGCACTGCAGGGCTGAGGCTGGATCAGAGCAGTGGCAGCAGCACCTCTGGGGCTGTGGGCCCTGCCCCTCAGCCCTGTGTGTTCCAGGGCCCTGTTTGAGGGTGTCACTCACGTGTTCTGGTGCGCGCGCTGGATGCAGTTGAACATCTGCCCGTGTTCAGGGTCTGTGCTGTACATGGTTGGGTACTGCCAAAAAACAATCCAGCAGCAAAGCGTCAGCAAGCATGGCCTGCAGCTCCTCTCCCCAGGAGCCCAGGGCTGCCTGAGTGCTTGCAAGACCAACCTGCAGTGGCAGGTTAGAGCCTGCCCTGAGGCCCACAAAAGCTGTGTTCAGGGTCACTGCCTTCCTGGAGCTGCTGCCTGGCTCCAGAGGCTTCCCCAGGCCTCAAATGCAGCCCTCTGTGCACCACATGCCCTGGATACATTTGCTCCAATCCTGACTTGATGCAGCAGGAATGAGATCACCCCAACAGGCAGCTGGAGCCGTCCTCGTGCCCACCTCTGCTTGTCACTTCCATGAATGAAGTGGTGAAAGAGCAAAGGAGCAGTGGTTTGTGCTGAAGCCAAGTGGCACAGCAGCCACTGCATGCCATGGCCCTGACTCAGCTGTCCCCACCCAGCCCACAGCTCTGCCTAGCTCTACCTTAAAGGCTCCCCAATGGATGCTGAGGGAAGGTCACTTGAAAGACTAGTGATAGGGCTCACATGCTCCCCCTGAGTTTGAGAAACCCTCCTTTTGTGCCACTATGACCCCTTCTCCTACAGTGCTGCATCAAGTCTTATTTGCAGGGAAAAAGGGCCAAACTGTTTCTTGCCCATCAGTGCTGCCAAGCTCAAAGCCACATGCTTTCAGCTTGGTGCCAAGCACCCGATGTCCCAAATCCCAAGCTCTGTTATGCTTTCTGGAGAGCCATGGCAGCTCCATCCCTTCTACATCTGTGTGGTGGGGCAGGAAATGTCAGCAAGTCACCCCAAACTGATCAAGGTGTCACCTACTTGTCAGCAGACAGGCTCCAACCGTGCCATGCCCTCAGCCTGAGCACTCACCTCCACACGGTACTTCTTGCGGGCCTTGCCCACATTGATGGCGAGGTGCATGACCAGGACAAAGCTGGCAGCCCCGGTCAGCATGACATAGCCATATTCCTTGGAGAGAACAGCCATCGTGGTGCTGCCAGAGAAAGGGAGCCCGTGAGTATTTTGGAGAAGTAGCGACACACAGTATGTGTGCATGGAAGAGTCGCTCAGCTTGGATCCCACAAGCTACCAGCACAAAGACTGCCTGAAAGCATTTGTACCTTTTGGAGCCTGCACAGACCAGGAGTTCTCTGCATAGTTCCTGCTCAAGCAAGGCTTAAAATCACCTAAGCATTGGTAGGAAGTGGTGTCTGGAGAACCTTAGTGCAGCCTGGGCAGAAACTCATGTGCCTTTCCAGCCCCAGAGCTGGGGGCCACCAAATGAGGTCAGTTTATTTCCAGCCTGTTCCCTAAGAGAGATGTTTCTTCATGCATTGGGAACCAGACCTGTGGAACTCCTTGCCAAGGGACACTGTCAATGCAGGCAGTTCTCATAAATTCAACAGGAAATTGGGTGAGTTCTGGGAATAAGAGGTAAATTGGGAATTATAATAGGACCTGGATCAGAAATCCCCTGAGCTGGAAGGAGCTGGACTGCATCAATGATTAATTTGTACTGCTAAGGCCATCTTTATAAAAATACTAATAAAACCCACCACCACAGCAATGGCAACTGAACTTTTGAGTAAAATGCCCCATGCCATATGACTGATGCTCAGCCCTGCAGCTTCCAGGAACCCTCTCAGAGTCACAAACTGATGAACAGCTCCAAATAACACACTAAACTGGCATTACAAACATCTGCACCAGCAGCCAGGGGACACCAGGGCCTGTGTGGCTTTTGTTTAATGGTTCTGTGCTCCCTCACACAGACCTGAGACAGAAGCATGGGGCAGAAGGTGCATCCTGCAGCCTCTGCCATGCTGCCCCACATTGCACATTCTCCTTCCTGCTCACCAGCCCCCATAAGCCTGCCCTGCTCCACACAGAGCACTCTGGCTCCCTCCTGGCCGCCAGAGAGCACAAGGCCCTTCCCCACAACCATCGTGCACAACCCCAAACCTCAGAAGCCTGTCTGGGTGACCCTGGAGGGTACTGCATAACACAGCACAGCAGAAGACAGCAGAGACCTCTCTCCAGCACCGAGATAATTCTCCCAATCAAACCCCAGTCGATGCCTGTCTCCAGATGGTGGCTCCACAGTATAGCGAGGTTTTGGTGTCTCCTGCACTGACCCACCAGCACAATCTGTCAGTGTGGGGAAAAGCAGGCCACCTCGGGGAACTGCAGCAAAGTCTTCCTCTTGCACCCCTCACAAAAGGGATCTCTGGGGACTTGAGGGGTTTATTTCTCATTTCCAAAGGATTATAATTGATGGAGCAAGGTGAAGACAACAGCTGGCTTTGTCCACAGGAAGTGTGGCAAACAATTGCTAGTAAGAATATTAAAACCCTGAAGTAATGAAGAAAAGTCAGCTGCACGAACCTGTAATTGAGGCTGGCACCTGACAGGTGACACTGAAAATAGAACATGTACAGCAGGTTGGTGGTCACATTTCCCCCTTCAAATTACAAGGTTGTTGGGAGAACCAGGCATTTAATCTTCCAGCACTAAATTGCAATCTGGGGGTTTATCTTGGGAGCAAAGAGCACGGCAAAGCATTAAACCGGGTGTGTCATAAAACTGCTGCTCTTACACTACTGATATCAAAGTGTACCTCAAGCCTTTGCTCTCGTAATTTGGAGTCGCATAAAGCACTCCAAAGTCACCAGGACTCCTACGGTCATTTCCGGATTGTGGTGTCCGGAGCGCTTCAGCAACCTCTGCTTGCAGCTGCAAGGGCTTTGCTGACAGACCCCGTCACGGTGCACAAAACTCAATTTCTGCCTTTTACCCTGCGATGTTTCCGGCTAGAGCCACAGACACGAGATTTTGGAGCAGGACACGGCACAGCGCTGCAGCAGAAAAAGGGTCCTTCCCAACTCTGCCACAACACTGCAGCTGCTGTGAGTCAGCAAAGCGCATTAAGGGTCTTTGAACAGACCCACGCGTGGATCGGGACTGGATTACCCGATGTAAGCTCAGCCCTTCGAACCAGCGGAGCCTTTTGTCGCCCCGGGCCCCTTTCGCTCCCGGGGCCGAGCCCTGCGCAGGCCAGGCGGGGCCGAGCAGAGCCCCGCGCCCCGCTCGTCCCACAGCCCCCTTCCCCCGGAGCCTCCCTCGGCTGCGAGACGTCCACGGCGCTTCCTCCGTCCTCCACCGGGACAACCGGAGTTACCGTGCCCTGGGAGCATCCCCCTGCCCCCCGGCCCGCACTCACCCTCAGCGCGGCGCGGAGCAGCCCGGGCGCTGCGGGACGGAGCTGAGGGCCGGCGCCGGGGGCGGCTCGGGCGGCGGGGCCGTCCCGCCCACAGCACCGCCCGCAGGCGGGGCCCGGCCCGGCGCCGTCCGCCTCGCCGCTGCGACAAGGCAGCGGGCCCGCATGGCTCTGGGTCTGCGGTGCCGCTGGCGGCTCTGCCCGTGTGCCCAGCACACGGACATCCTTATCCTCACCCTTTGTGCCGCACCCGTTACGGCTAAGAGCTCTCAGCTTTGATTCGCAGTCTACAGTTTAGTGGCTCTAAATTTGATAATTCGCACTGTGCTTGCTGTAATCTCCTGGTTTCCCCTGTTGCCTCGCCAGATTGCAGTGTCGGCTGAAGTAGCCGGTGTTTCACGCTGTGCTGGGTCATGTAAGCAGATTCTCCCCTTGGCAATTCCCGGCGCTGGTGGTAACAAGGATCTTACATCTCCCTGTAGATGTAACGCCGACACTTTGGTATGGACGCACAACCCATTTCCAAGACTATTTGGAGAGCGTGTTAGCAATATTTTTACTTTATAAAACATTCCAGTTTTAGGGTTATGTGACACAGAAGCAGAGCTGGACTTTACAGTTCTGTAAATGTTCATACAACACTGGAGGCCGAGGCGGTCTGGCTGCGCTGCAGGAGCACAGAGGGTTCTTTTGCTGTCACCAGTGTAATGCAAAAGAAAGGAAGAACCAGTGGGATCCTGGGCTCCTAAAACTCCTGGTTTTCATCTCTTTGCATTTCCACAGCAGGAAGTTCTTGGGTTCCCTAGGGTCTAGCAATCCAGTAATTCCCTGGGGCTCCCAGCAGTGTAGGTTGATCCCAGTAAGCCCTGCTGGGGTTTTTGGCCAGGAAGGGCCCGGTGACCTCCTTGGATGCAGCACAATGCCAGGACCTTTCCTGTATTTCAGTACCTTTTCAAGTCAGTCCTTATTTCCCTCCCGGTTCTGTGGTCTCAAGGTAGGGTGGAAGTGGAAATGCCTGGCACTGTGCACATCTCTCACAACTCCCCCAAATGAATATTTTGCCAAAATCCTGAGGCCCAGTGGCAGAAGACTGAGTATAGAACAGCAAGTGAAACTAGAAAACTGGAGCACAGGTACTTCCTTCTCTTGCAGTTTTATTTCACTTCCCAAAAATAAAAATAAAAATAAATAAAAAAATCAAACAAAAAAACCCAAAAAACCAAACCAAAACAAACAAACAAACAAACAAAAAAAAATCTAGGGTGGGACACATGGGAAATGAGGCAGGAAGAGCCTGCCTTTGGTTTCCACAATGGGAGTTCAGAAGGGCTGATCCTAAGTGGCTGTGTCTTCCTCCTCCTCCTCCTCCTCTTCCTCCCCCTTTGAGGCATGGGCCTCATAGATGACAGCACAGATGCCGGCCAGCCAGGCTGCCATGGTGCCAGCAAGGAATATGCAGAAGCCAACGAGGCACAGAAAGACATAATCCTGCTTGTACAGCTGGGTCAGACAGCTGAAGTGGAGCTGTACCTCAGCTGCTGGCATCCTCAGGGCACGCAGGCCCACTGGGGTGTAGCAGGTGATGTTGTCAGCATCTGCAGAGAGATGAGCAGAAGCAGGACTAGAAAAGTTATGGGAGTGCTTGCTAAAAGCCTGAAGAATAGCTGCAGACTTCAACCCACCCCTTCCCCCCATGGCTTGAGTAAAAGTCTGACAGCTAAACTCATGCCAAACCTGCGCTAAACCCTTGCCAAACCACAATTCCCAGGTTGCCAGAATGTTTTTTGTAGTGTTGTCTCTATAGGATAATATTGCCCGCTGGATTATGCCACTGTGGTAAACTGCTGTCCCTGCCCTGCTCATCTCTGCTGATTGAGCACTTTCATCTTCATATAAGAGCACCTGTGTTTGTTGGGTTTTTTTAAAATCTCAAATACCTTCTGAAGTAATACAGCCTAAATTATGCTGGAATAATGAGGCTGCTGTGCATTTGACAACGAGGGTGTTTGCAGTGAGGCACAGCCTTACCTGCGCTGTGAGGGAAGCAGAGGCAACTCATCAATGATTCAGTTCCACTGAAATAACAACCAGACCCTGTCATATTGCAATATCTGCAGTGATAAAACAGATGCTGCCAGCTCCCTTTCAAGCTAGTGAAGGATGAATGTGGTGTGGGGTGTGCCCTCAGCATGGCCCTCTCCTTCCTCTGCAGGTTTTGAACCCCACAGACATGGTCACTGTGGTGGGCACAGGCTGGGCACTGCTCAATGGACAGGATGGAAGAGCCTGAGGGAAAGGGAGCCACAGGCTGGGCACTGCTTAAAGCATGGGATGGAATGGGAGTGGTGGAGGGGAGCAAGGCATGGGGGATTATTATTGCACTACACCCTATTGTATATGACTGAGTGATATTGTTCATGCTGATCTTGCTGCTGGTCCTGAGTATAACTGGAGAGCTTTTACCTCTCTGTTACCCAAATCCATGCAAACTTGGGCAGCTTTTGTCTGAGCTCTAAATTCTGGTGCACAGACATTTCTGAAGGTCAAGAGCCTTTCTAAAGGCCTGGGTGGGGTCTGCTTGCAGGAGATTCCAGGGCTCTATCCCCATATCCCTTTGCCTGGAAAAACCCTCAGTTTAAGGCTGTCTTTCCTACTTCTTCCCTCCCCAACAGCCTGCAATGAGCTTTATTCTCCTGTTGCAGGGTTCAGTGGGTTATCTCCAATCTCACTACTGAGAGCTGTACTTTATTCCACTGTTCCGTAATTGCCTGTATGTGGAAAAAAACCCCCAAAACCTTTATTGTCTGTAAGGAACTTACTACACTTAATAAAGACACTGAGATGTCTTTAATTCAGTTCTGTCCTAACACCAGCTTCCAATTGCCCTTCTCTTTTTTCCCCTTGGGCTCTTTTGTGGCCCTTCCTTATTTAGTGGACAGCCTTTCTCATACAATTTCTCTCCTGCAGCTCTCTCTCATCATTGTGCCCTGCACTACTGACACCAAAGCTTTCCTGGTTCGTGTTTGCTGTGTCTCTTCCCAGTTTGGAAAACCTAAGTCCATATGCTGCAGCTGCAAAGAAAAACAACACCCTTGGGACCAGTGTTTTTATGGGAAAGGGAACTGGTGATTACTCTGCCTTGGCGTCTCCAAGGCCCAGTTATAGAATCTCTAATATAATTTTGGGATGGAGACAAGGCAGGAAATTCAGAGCAATGATTTTCCCAGTGCACATCTCCCTGGAGCTGTGTTGGGCTCCTCGTTCTTGGTGCTGCAGCCATGGTGTGCTGTGCAGGCACGGGGACACCTGAGGCTGGATCCAGGTGTTTTAGGGAAGCAGCAGTGTCCTGGCTACAGACTACACCTCCCTGGCTGCCCCAGGGATGTGAACAAGTGGGACTCTTCATGTGTGGAGTGTGTGGAACCCAGCTGCTCCCATCCCTGGTTTGTGTGACAGCAGAAAATGGCACCCACAGTTGACATGCAGTGGCACAGCCCCGTGAACTGAACTTTTGGGAAAGAGGACAGAGGGCTCTCTCTATTCCAAGCAGATCTGTGCTCACACAGCCCTCACCTGGAAAATGCACATCGCTCTCCATCATCCAGGTGATGAAGTCCAAAAAGGAACAGTTGCAGTGCCACAGGTTGTCACTGAGCCCCAGAAGCCTCAGGTTGGGCAAGTCGCGGACAGTGCTGGTGTCCAGGAAGGTTAAGCCCGTCCGGCTCACATCCAGGTGCCTTAGCCAGGTGTTGTTGGCAAAAGAATCCTTCTCAATGGCCACAAGGTTGGGATTATCCGAGATCTTCAGCACCACCAGGCTGAGGAGGTGGGAGAAGGTGCTGAAGGTGACCTGTGTGAGGTTGTTGAAGCTGAGGTCCAGATAGACAAGCTTGGCCACGCCAATGAAAGTGAAATCCAGGTCATTCCCCAAGAGGTTTTTTCTGCAGTCCAGATAAACCAAATCAGCCAGGAAGCTCAGTTCCACCACTGGCAGGTATGAGACGTTGTTTGCTGCCAGAATCAGCTGCCTGGTGTCCAGAGGGATGTCCACAGGGAACTCCTGCAACTGCTGCCCGGTGCAGTTCACCTCCAGGTACTGACAGCTACACCTGCTCGGGCAGTTGATCCCCTCTGATGCCATCCCCAAAAGAAACATGAGGCTCAAGGACCATGGTCTACCCGAAGGAGACATGGTTTGAGACCTTCCAGACCACTTAGCCCTTTGTGGACTGCAAGGGCTGCACTGCCCTCCCAGCCATGCCGAGGAGGTGTCTGGCTGCAAGGCTGTTGGGAAGCACTTTGTGTCCGTGGGCTCACCTGAGCCCTTGGCAGAGTGCCCGGCTGGAAACTGAGCCTGGCTTTTACATCGGCAAGTGCAGAACAGTGGCTGGAGCGTCTCTGTCTCACACTCAGTGCCAGCTGACACCTCCGTGATGTCAGTGGCTTGTAGAAGCTGCCTGTTTTCGGGGACACTGCTGTGACCTTGCTAACCTGCTTCCAGTTGAGTGGAGGCGTGGGAAGCTGTGCCTGACATGGGAGCATCGGAACTTTGTGGGGAGAGTGTGAACAAATTGTGTCAGAAATGGTGACACATGGCAAAAGGCGGTACTGGTTAGGCAAGAATCCTGTGCAATGCTGGGCTGCCATTGTCTCTTTTCAGGAGCCAGGAGGATTTATTGCATCTGGAGTAGTGTGTCAAGGTCTGGGGGTCTCAGTACAAGACGTAGAGATGCTGGAGCGGGTCCAGAGAGGCCATGAAGATGCTCAAAGGGCCGGAGCAACTCTGGTATGGCGAGAGGCTGCGTTGGGGCTGTGCAGCCTGGAGAAGATTCTGGGGAAGCTTCCCCTAAAAGGTTTTTGGAAAAGAGGAAGAGTGATTCATTACATGGGTAGGTAATGAAAGAACAAGGAGTAATGGGTTTAAACGGACAGAGGGCAGGTTTAGAGTGGATGTTAGGGAGAAATTCTCCCCTGGGAAGGTGATGCGGCAGGCACAGCTGTGACTGCCCCTGGATCCCTGGAAGTATTCAAGGCCAGGTTGATCAGGGCTTGGAGCAAACTGGGATAGTGGAAGGTGTCCCTGCCCATGGCAGGGGGAAAACCAGGTAAGCTTTAATAGTCCTTCCAGGGATTTTATGACTCTTCCCGAGGCCGTGACAGCCGCGCCCAACCGCAGCGAACCGACCCGGCCGCCTCACCCCGCCCTCCTCCTCACGGCCAACGGCCGCGGCGGGGCGGGGCCTGCCAAACCACGCCCACCATGGCAGCGCTGTCGTGGATAGGCCAGGAGAGGGCGGGAACGCGCAAAAGTCCCTCCCCCGATGACGGCGCGGTCTCCGATAGGTCGGCGTGGGCCGGGGGCGTAGCGCGGCCGATTCAAGCAGCGGGCGCGCACCATTGCCGCTGTTGTGTCCGCGCCGCGTCCCCGCCGCCGCCATGGAGACTATGACCTTTCCCCGCTACAGCCTCGACGACATCATCAGCTTCCTCCGCTCGCACATCCTGGAGGGCGCCGAGGCCCGGAACCTGGTCAAGGGCGACGTGTTCGGCAACACCAGGGTGCGTGAGGGGGGCGCGGGGCGGCTCCGGGCCCTGCTCGCTGCCGTGTGGGACGGACGCGCTGCCCTGGCCCGAGTAACCGCGGGGCTGGCTTGGGCTCGGAGGGCTCCCGGGGCTCTCCTGGCCAGGAAGCGCGGTGGTGTCACCAGCAGCACACGGCCTGTCTTTCCCTGTTCTGTCCCGCGGTGTCTAGTTCCAACATTTTGTCGGATCCATTTAGTGCTTTTTGAGCCAGCCCTGCTTTTAAACCCCTCCCTGCTTCAGCCCCTTTCCTCACTCTGAGTGTTTAGTGCTAGTGAGTGTCCTCAGTGGAAGAAAATTTGCTTTAAAGTGGAACCGGTGCCTCCGGGTGGTTCTTGGTGCTGTTATCGCTTGTGTTTGAGCCTGCGGTGGGAGGGGTCTGGCCCTGCTTGTTTAGATGGTTTTTAAGAAGCAAAATTGATGATGGATTAGAGCTATAAATGAAAAACTGTTTGGCTGGTGATTATTTTTTTTTCCTCTTCATTTTAATAATCTAATGAAGGACATTTGTTGCTAACGGATTATCATTTCTGTGATGCTGTTTAGGTTTTTGGCATTGCTTGGTTTGGAAACTGCTCAGCCAGCAGCAGTGTAATGAAAACCAATGCCAATGCACAGTCAGGGCTGTAATTGCTCGAGCTGACTACTGTTGCCTCAAGTTTGCCTGCTTTTCACTGTTTGCATTTTGTTTTCACGCAGCTTCGAGTAAACTATGTATGTTTTTAGAAAATAATCTCAAGTTTACATTCTTCTCCTTTGGGAGGAGAAAGATGATTGATGGTGATGTTCACCAACGAGGTCAAAGAAGTAGCTACCTGTGTAGCCAATCTTGGCCTGTCTGTAAATTTGTATATATATGGAGTCAGAAAAATAAAGTAGAAGCTTTCCTGCTTGACCTCCTGCTGGCCTGTTTCATCCTTTCATGCTCCTAACAGCAGCCACACATGTGACCCTCCGTCACAGACTACTGCCCCTTAAAACTGAATTATGAGCAAGTAATACTTGAACTGCAAAATGTTGGAAAGTGAAACTTGGCTGTCGTGGTGGCTCAGTGAAATCAGCCTTCCTGTGTTAAAAGCTGAATGCTTTCATGGCCTGGTCTGCGAGCCTCGAGTAATCAAATATATGGAATACTGACTCATGTCCTCTCTTCCTGCAGCTTGACATTTTACACCTGATTTACCTGAGAATCCTGCAGAAAGTGTGTGGGATCCGACTGGAGCACGCCTACATGGTAGGGCTGCCTGTGGCAGGGGTGATGGAATGTGAAAGGAAAAGAATATTGGACTTACCTGTTCTCTGAGATGCTAAGGGTGCCAGAAATGTCTGTAAGGTCCAGGAGCGACTGGGCAAGCTTTTGGAGGGGCACCATGCCTTGAAAAGCCGTACTGGGCTCCTGCCTTTGGCTATGGCTGGAGGAGGCTGGGCTGATCTGGAAGGAATGTAAATGTTGTTTTTGATATTTGATCATCTCTACTCTTCGATTAACTGAGAGAAAAGTGAGGAGAGGCTGATACCTAAATTGACTAACAGTAATTTATCTACTGTCTCTGTTAGGCAAGAACTGATCCTTGAAAGTGAGAGTAAATGGTTTTGTCTCATGGCATTTCTGGATAAACTGAAAGGGGAGAGTATTAGGTGCACAGAGTAACTCTGTTCTTCCCAGGCAGTGACATCAGCTCCCATGCTGTGCTGTGAGGTTTGAAATGCCAGAGGAAGGGGACAGTGTACCACTACATTCTCCTCCTGACTTCTCCATGAAGCAATCAAGCATGTAAATTTTGGGGTGTTGAAAGAAGGATCTTCTTGCTGGTAGCTGTATAATGCAGAGACTGTTGTGCTGCACAGGTTGTGAACAAATTAAAACAGAGTTTAGATTGCGTTCCAGAGTTTGTAATGTTTCTTATTTAGTTCTTATTTAGTTCTTATTTAGTTCTTATTTAGTTCTTATTTAGTTCTTATTTAGTTCTTATTTAGTTCTTATTTAGTTCTTATTTAGTTCTTATTTAGTTCTTATTTAGTTCTTATTTAGTTCTTATTTAGTTCTTATTTAGTTCTTATTTAGTTCTTATTTAGTTCTTATTTAGTTCTTATTTTTATTTTATATTTTCCAGCCACAGTTGACCCTTAAATAGTGTGCTGATTAACTTGATGACATTTTTCAGCCCTTAAGATGTGCTCCCTGTGGGTGGGAAGATCATCCTTAGTATTTTTAATGTATTGAAATTATTTTATGCTGTAGAAAATGCTGCATAATTTTTGTTTTAAGTGTTCTTTTCTTATGCACCAACTCTCTTTTTAGATGCCACTCAACGTTGACATAATGTACCCAGGGATCTATGAGGGCTTTCTACCTGTCTGTAACTTGTATATTCACATGTAAGTAGAAGATGCTTGTCTTGTGCTCTGGGATGAGAGGATGAGATCTGTTTTGTAGCAAATGGGTGCAGACAGGAGCTGAGTCATGGTCACCAAACCTGAGCCGTGGTCACTGCAGCTGGGGTTGTGTTTTGTGTTCCCTGCAGGGAGCGCCTGCTGCCGATGTGCCGGATTAGTGACTTTCAGATTGCGGATGTTTTAAACCCGAGTAAGCAAACCCTTGTGATCCTTCTGTTTCTTGGGATGCTGGGTGTTCCTAGACATTCCAGGTGGTTTTTCTCCTTGGGCATAGCCAGATGGGCATCTAGTGTGGAGAAGTGTCCTTGACTTCTTGCTGCTCTTCTCACCCTTAAACAAGCTGGTTCTAGTGAGCAGTTCTTATTCCTTTTGTGGGCTGGTGCAGGTCAGTAACTGAGGGCAGTTTTGGATGCCGTGAATCTGCTGAACTGCTGGTCTGGAGATGGACTGTGATGTACTTATAACAGTGTAATAATAGATGGTGATGAAAATAACCCTGAGAGCTCTGGAATGCTTCAGAATTTCTTATGCTGATGCCTGTGCTCCATTGCTTTCAATACTCAATTGTGGTGATTCTGCCGCAACAAGGCAACATGAAAAAGGTTACTCTGAAGAACTCTTTCACTTCTGGGTCTGTCTTGTCTAAGACATTCAAAGCTTTTGTAATCATCTTTCAGAAAATTTGCTTGGAATAAAGCTAAAAAGTCCCTGCAGTTCAAATTGCTGCCTTCAGTTCAGCTGATCGCTACAGAGAGGTTCTCTCTTCAGAGCTGTAATTCAAGATTGACACTCTTTTCTCCCTGGCTTCTGTTGTAATGGCGGGCTGTGTGTTAACAGCCTTTTCTCCCGGGTGCCATTATTCATTTGTTAAATTACACAGAATTGCTGAGAGTTGGTAACCAGCTTGGTGCTAGTTTTTGTGTAGTCTGAAATCTTTGCAAGCTGAGTGGGGGAAGGTCTAATTTGGATTGTGTTTTGTAATTTCTGTCTCCTCTGAATTATGCTTGGCCCAGCTTTTTTGAAGCAATGCTTTTGGAAACCAGCTCAGTGAGCTCTTGCAATTCCTGTTTCAGGGACAAAGAGGACTGTTCGCTTCTTGAGTGGCATCATCAACTTTGTGAACTTCAGGGAATTCCGGCGTGAGGTCTACTTGGAGCTGCAACTGAGCTATGTAAGATTGGGTGCTGTTTTATTCCAAATATCTATAAAAGTATAACTGATGTTAACCTAGGACTAGGAGCAGGAAGGTTGTGGTTTAACTTCAGGTTGATGTAACATGTTAGGATATTAAATGTAGACAAGTAATTCAGGAAGGTAATGATTATTACTTAGGATATTACTGAAAGGTTGTCTTTTTTTCCCCAATAACTTATTGGATACTTTAGCCTGGTAAGTCAAGGATTGGCACCTTGGATCATTTTGAGAAAAATTGGGTGCAGCAGTTGTAGGTGGCTTCTGTTCTGAATGTCTCAGTAGTTCAGAGATGGTGCATTTCATGTGAAATAATGATGAGCAAGGCTCTAATGGAAGCCCAGAGAGAAACCACCCTTGTCTAAAATTAAATATTTACCTTGCAGAAATCAGCTATGGAGAAAAACCAGCAGCTGGAGGCTGTGAATCGGGAGGCAGCACTGAAGCTGGAGAAACTGAAGTGAGTGTGAGGAGTCAGCACTGCAAGATGCACTGCTTGCCTTTGCTGCTCAGGCTGGAATCAGTGGGCCAGTTGTGTGAGGCTCAACAAGCCTGAGGGCAGAGCCCCATTCCTGGATCATAATAACTTGCTACAGGCTTGGGGAGGAGGGGCTGGAAGGTGGCCCAGCAGAAAAGGACCTGGGGCTGCTGGGTTGACAGCAGCTGAACAAGAGGCAGCAATGTCCCAAGGAGGCCAATGGCACCTGGCCTGTAGCAGCAGGTGTGGCCAGCAGGACCAGGGCAGTGACCATTCCCTTGTGTTGGACCCTGGTGAGGCCACACCCCGAGAGCTGTGTCCAATTCTGGGCAACTCACTGCAAGAGGGACATTGAGTGTGGCCAGAAAAGGGCAACGAAGGTGGGAATGGTCTGGAGCACAAGTCTGATGAGGGGCAGCTGAGAGGTTGAAACTTTTTGCCCTTAGTTAGCTTTTAGTGATGTCTTTATCCCTTCCAAAAGCTGGAGGAAGCCCATCTTTAACTTAATAGATGAGTAAAGTTGTCTTCCTTAGTTATTTGAAATGTTTGCCACAATCTCTGTCTCAGGCCATTTAGCCCTACTGCCTGTGTCTTTGCACCATTAAGTTTTGTTTTTGCTTGTGGATAATAAGATGAAGAAATGGCTGGTTTCCAAGAAGGCTTTCAAAACAGAGTGGTTTTTTTTCTGACAGCTGCTCTTGGTGTGTGCTTCACAGGGGGGTTCTCTAGCTGGGATAGGTCTACTCTAATATAAGCTATTTGTGTGACAGGTAATATGTGAATTTCATAAATGAAAGTCACCACTAAAATTGGTAGGAGTGTTGTACTTTCATGCTTTGCTTAACATGATCTTTAAACTTGGTCCTCTATGTTTGTGCCACTTCTTGCCAAAATAGCTCTTTAGGTTATGCTTCAACTGCAAAATCTTAGAAGCAAAGGAAAATAAGGTATATTAATTTGAGTGTGTCTTGCTCTAATTATTAAAATTACTGGCTGTAAACTCTGTGGAGACAGTGATTGTTTTATCTACTGTACTCTGACTGGACTATAATGATGCTGAAGCTACCCAATATCTTTATTTTTCTCTCAGCACAGTCCCAGTTGAACATGAGGCAGAAATCAAGCAGCTCACAGAGAGCATTCGGGAGCTGGAGCAGCTGCTGAGGCAGGAGTATCGTCGGAAACAAGTAGGATCTTGTTCTGTGTTTCTCTGAAAAGCTGCTCTGGGTTCCTCACTTCTCTTGATTTTATTCCCTTCCCTCTAACTCAGTGGATAAAAGGGACTTTTCTGATTTAAAACAATGGCCATGTTAGCAAAATGCGGTTGGTCCTCTTTGTTTCACTGTAAGGGATGTGAAATGTGCTTTAAATCAGACTTGGGGAATACAAAAGTGTAGTTGACTCTTTTTTTGAAATGCACCTCTGCAATGACTTGGGAGATGCACAGCACACTTCCAAACAGGAACACAGGGATGTTCCTCTTTGTTTTTCATTTAAATTCAAAGAATTGGAACTGGCGGTGAGTCATGGCAGGAAATGATGCCTAAAAAGGGAATGCCTGGCAAAAAGAGTAGGGTTAATTGCAGGAGTAACTTTTCACCAGTGGAAACTTGCCTCTCAGGTCTTATGGATAACCTTTTTAGCTCCTTTGGGAGGAAGAAAATAATCTGTGGTCAGGATTTTTTTTTTTTGGTCAGGCCACGTCTCTGTTATTAGCATTATTAACCTTGTGTTTGACTATTATTTGGGACCTTATATTAAATTATATTTTCCCCTGAAGAGTAGAGCCCCTGGCAAAGAAAGTTGTGGGGGTATAGTAACTGCAAGGGTCAATGAGAATAGGGATGGCCCATCTCTTATCCCTATTCCTAGGGATAAGAGATGCAGCCAGTGGCTTTGGAGACAATATTGTCCTGTCTTTGAATCTGACAGACTACAGTTTTGTCTGCTGGTTATGGCATTCTAAAGGATCCATATGTAGGCGAATCCGTGGATGGCTGGGACAAGGAATTCTGCTGACCTGAGATATTCTAGAACATGTGGTTTTATTGCAGGGGTCGTGGGCCCTTGCCTTCAGCCTAAAAGGGCCTTGCCTTCAGCCACCAGCCTGGGCTGAAGGGAAGTCCCAAAGAGAGAGGGAGAAAGAACAGCAGGGTGAGAGCTGAGAGAGAAGGCAGTGAGAGAGCAAGGTGACAGGGGGAAGAGAGCAGGAGAGAGCGAGAATAGGGGGAAGAGGAAGGGTAAGAGTTAAGAGGAGAGGTAAGAGTAAGAGTTAAGAGGTAAGAGCTAAGTGTAGCAGGAAGGAGAGGAGGAAGAGGTAAGAGCGAGGTCCTTGTTACAATACCTTATATCTCCTTTTGTGATGAATTTTCAGTGACCAACCAACACAACACACAAAATCCTATAGAATCTACATACAGCCTATAAGAACTACTATATTACCATACTGTGTTATATTTTAAACTCTAAAAACTACTCTTTAAACTTCTGTTTTTCTCCATTGACCTTTGGATCCCTTAGCCAGCAGAAAGGGTTCTGCTCAATCAAAAGGGATTCTCTTTCAGCTAGCTAGACCATTGTTTTCAGGTTATATAGTAACTAAGACTCAGTATCCTACAACTCAAAGTAAAGTTTCATTTCTATCCTGATTATAGGTTTCATATTTTCAAAATCTTTTGCTAAGCAATCATATTTATAAGGTTTCCCTGATTCATCTTCCCCAACATCCATAAATGGGATTTCTCCTCTGCACATATCTCTAATAGAAGGATAAGGCAGGTAGCAGCTGTAGAGATGCTTGTTGAAAGCTTGGTGGGTTTTTTTCAGGCAGCTTTGCAAGAAGTGATTTCTCAAAAGAAGACAGATATTGCCGAGAGAACTCAAAAACTGGTGAGTACACCTCTGTGTGGGTGCTGGCTGCTTCCATCTCAGATCAACTGAGACCTCTCGTTTTCTGCGATCAGATTATTCTTGGAGCCCCTCAGTCCCTAGAAATCTGGACCTCTGAGGTGCTGTGGGTTTACCTTGCATGTACAGAGTGGGCTAATGAGGCAAAACAGGAGGGTTTGATAGGCTGCACAGGAAATGTGTTGCTCTTCTCCCAGATTTGTGCTAGAGCTGGCTCTGGAATGCTGCAGTCACTGCCTCAGTATCCCTAGGTCAGGAGTCCTGAGGGAAAGAGCTGCTGGCAATATGCCAGGCTACACTGGGCTTGGAGCAACCTGGTCTGGTGGGAGGCGTCCCTGCCCATGGCAGGGGGTTGGAAGGAGATGACCTTTGAGGTCCTTTCCAACCCAAACCATTCCAGGATTAGCTCGCAGGCTCTTGGTGGAAAATACGAGTTAACTGCTATTCTTGTGAACCCCTGTAGGCAAAATGGGCTGTTAATTGCTTTGATTTGGAATGTTAATGCTGTTTAGAAGAATTTATTTTTAGAACTCCCTAATGAGGAGTTCTAAAAAGAACCTGTCTAGTCCTAAGATCATGGCAAATTTTGCTACACAATTCCTCTTTGTTCACCTAATCACTAATATTGAAAGTGTTTATCTCATTAACTAGAATGAGTATAAAGTGTCTATGGCTACTTTGAAAGAAGAACAAGAGGACCTGAAATCCAAAATTGTGGAGAGTCCAGAAGAAAGGAAAACTTACAACGAGATGATGAAAGAGACTATTAAGAAATTGAAGAGATCCAAGGTGAGATTGTTTTTTTTTTTTTTTTCTCTGTCCACTCAAGGAGGTATTCTGTTAGAAAAAGCATGTTTTACTGGACTGTCATCATTTAGAACTGCTTCTTGAATGATGGTAAAACACCAGCAGGACAGTGGTTAGTCTGAAATGAAATCACAGCCTCAGAGAAAATTGAAGGTTTGTGGTAGAGGTGGTGGTTTCTTTTTGTTGGGCGCTTTTTTTTTTTTTCCTTTTGGAAAGCAAGATTGCAGTCACTTGTAAAACTCTTGAATCTATACCTGTTTGGCTGTTTGTTCTCCAGAGGAGACAATAGTTTGTCAGCTCCCAAATATCTTAGGATTTAGAACATGTGCTTCATAGTGCTTCTGTTGTCATTCACTGTTTCTGGGATCAATGGTTGTCTTCACTAATATGCTGAACACCGAGTTCTCTCCTAGCTTTTTATTTTATTTTTTTTTATTTTATTTTTTTTTTATTTTTTAAAATTATTATTATTATTATATCCACTCATTTTTATGGTTTGTGATTGCTCACACATAAGTGTAGTTTGCACTTTGCCTCTGAAGGTATTTTTGTTCCAAAGGTGTAAACTGGATTACTGTAGTTTCAGGTATGAAGCTTTAAATAACTCTTGTTTTACCAGTGTAGAATTTCTTCACAGTACAGCTTTATCTTTTCTAAAAGCTCTTGGAAAAAGATGATTACTGACCAATTCAGTGTAAACCAATTGTATGTCACCTTTATTTCTGTGCTTCCAAATAAATGCCTTTTTAAAAATTTTTTTTTACAGAGTGAAGAGCTCATTTCACTTACTCTTAAATATTACTTCTAGTGTCTTTAAACAAAGAGGGGAGGGTTCAAAGTTCAATATGCTTTAATTCTATATAAAAGAACTCTAAAGCTGTGTATTGATAGTCCTTTTCTCTTTAAAGCAAGAAGTTACTGAGAAATATGAAGGTTATAGAGATGTAGTTGAGGTTCTGCCATCATGCCAAGTGGAATTGCAGTTATACCAAAAGAAGATGGAAATACAGGGAGAAAATGTGGAGCGACTGGCCAGTGTATCATCAGAGGTTTGTATTATCCAAATTATATCCTGTTAGGCAGATTTTGATGTCTAAGCAATGATCCCCTCTTTCCTCTTCACTGTTAAGAATGGCATTTTTAAGTTTCCAAATTCTGTGTTAAAAATGTCAGTAAAACATTGCTGCTGCTTTGCTGGGTGGCACTAGCTAATGTACTGTGCACTAGCTATTGACCACTTTGAATAGTCAAAGCCTCTGTTGCCATAGAAACCTGACCTAAAATAGTTGGAAGTGTCTTGGGGTTGTTGGTAGGAAATGATGGGAAAAGAAAAGTGAAATCGAGTTTCTTCTGTCTTAAGAATGGAAACTAAGAAGAAAAAAATTGTTACTTCAGGAAGAGTCATGTCTTAAGTGCCTTTAACTTTATTAATATTACTAAACCAGACATTCTCTGATGAAATGTTTGTCACAATGCAGTCCCTTGGTATTTGCTACTAGGTTTTGGGAGAATGTAGTTGTTAGGAGCAATTGAAAAATGGTGCAGGAGCCTTTTTGGGTATTTGTATAGCATGTGTTCTAATTACCCTTGGCAAAAAGGGTACAAATACATTTGGATGTATTTATAGTCAGATAAAGACCAGTGAACTGGGAGAAGGAGTTGACAATCAGATCTTCAAAAGGCAGGCAGCTAGTTGTAATCTTAGCACATTTACAGGGAATGCTGTCTTAATAATCCTGCCCTCTGCCCATTTAACTTATTTCTGTATTTCTGTACTCTAGGCCAGAAATCTGGAGGACCAGCTTGAGAGTGCTCTGGTAGAGCTGAAAAAGGCCAAGACAGATGAAATGTCCCTGAAGAGAGCAGTCACTGCAAAACATGAGAAACTTGCCGCAGCTGAGATACGGCTCAAAAAGATGCGTGAAGACATTGAGCAGCACAAGTGCACCGTGCTCGAGTATGGAGGCGTTGATGTTCCTGCCTGATGCTGTTTTATGTCTTTGTTATGTGCTGCCAAAGTTCATGTCTGCCACAAACACACAGCTTAGCAGTGAGGGGAAAATGAGCAGTGTGGGACAGCTCTCTATGAAGACCAGCAATGCTGCAGGCAGGGAGTTGGGGTCTCAAATCAATAATTGCAATGTGACTTGACAGCAATTCTTTTATTGGAGCACTAATTTAATTTATAATGCTTATTCTTGATTCTTTTATCTTCTTAAAGAGAATGTCACATTGGGATAATTTTCCAACTTATCAGACTTCAACAAAGCCCCATTTGCCTTTCATGAATTTTTCATAATTTCCCTTGCCACTTTTGCTCATTATCAAAGATGTTCAAGACCCATGGGGAAATGGGGCTCGCATCTCAGAGGAGCATTATCCTGACATGATGCTTCTTAAACAAAAGGAAAAGTGTCATTTGATCAAAGCCTCTCAGCCCCTCTTCCTTCCTCCCATATGCTGAAGGCAGCACCAAACTGCAGCCCTGGAAGGTCCTGGCTTCACTGTGAGCTTAGTGCTGAACTGCTGTTAGGGAGAAAATTGATTTGAAAACAATTTTCTTGTAAACAGGTTGATAGGAAAGGGGACATGGAGCATTATTGGCTGTGATGGAAGGGAGCTTCTTCCACACGGCTGAGAGAGCCAAGTGAGATTTAGTCACGCTTGAGGTTTGTGTGGTGTGTAGAATGGCACTTAGTGCATTGCACCGGCTAAAGGAGATTATTTGGGAGGAGAATAGGTTGGACACTGGGAGGAATTTCTAGAGAGAAAGGGTGATTTGACCTTGTGATGAGCGGCCCAGAGTGGTGTGGAGTCACTGCCCCTGAAAGTGTTGAAGCAAAGACCAAGTGCCATGGTCAAAGAAACAAGGGGGTGTTACTAGGTTGGACTTGATCTTAGAGGTCTTTGCCAACTTAAATGATTCTGTGAAAAGTAGCTTTTAATTTAGGAATGAAAACAGTATAATCTAATGCTCCTTTTTGTCAAAAGTTGCTGCCAATTTTTGGTTTTTAATGTGTCAGGTATTTCCCTTGAGTGGTAAATTAGATGCTTTGATAAGCAAGAGGGGAAGGGTGGTAACCTTCGTTGAAAAAAAGAGTTTTTTCTGGTGAACAAAAGAGTGTCCTGACTGTTCCCTTGAGGTAGGAAGGTGCATATGGGCCCCTGCTAAGTGTGAGTTTCACTTCTTGTGCCTAAGTTGTTCTAGTTTAAAAATCACATTAATTTCTGAGAAAGAAAATTCTATATATCATTGCTTCTGGAAGCTGCTGTTTTGTGCTCATGAAATGCAAGCTTTGCTTACGGTGGGATTCAGCTTAATTTGGGATGAGTCAAAAGGCTCAGTACTAACTTTTTTTCTGTCACCTTTAGACATTTTAACAAAGTCCAGGAGAAGAGAGGTGCTGTGTATGACAAAGTTATGGCCATCCGCAAGGAAATCAAACAGAAGAAGGACGAAATTGAGCAGCTGAAGGATGATGCTGAAGAAAAAGCTGCAAAAGCCAAGGTGAAGGTTTTTTTTTTTTTTTACCCCCCTTTCCCAAAAGGAATCTTCTTACATTCTTGTTGCAGTGTGGACAGCTCAGTGATGCTCTAAACAGCCTTCCCTGTGTTTTGTGAGTGCTGCTTCCTAAACTATGGATGAGATGCCCTTGAAATCATTCGAGTCCACCAGACTACTCACTTGACATTTGTGCTTGATAAAGATTTAACTTTGCTGATGGAATTTTTTTTTCCCCTTCTTTATCTTCTCTTTCCAGGAAGTGCACCTAATTTTAAAGGCTGTATTGGACAAATGTCATGAATCTCTCCTTAAGGCAGTAAGGACTTCTGCAGCCTCAAGAGCAGAAAAAGTTGATGAAATAAGAGAAGGGCTGTTCAGCACTCAGCCTTCTGGAAGTAGTTCTTAAGCCTGTCTGCACTTGTGTTCCACTTTCTTTATGTTTGTGCTCATACCTGAACTCAAGAGCTTCTGCTTTGCATGGGAGGGATAATAATTCCAGGCAAATCCAGCTTTCTCAAAAACCATGTCAGAACATGTTTAGCTTTCCAGGCTGATCCTGGTGTCATTAGCTTGCTGATACGGATAAGAAAACGCTCAGTTTCTGTTGTTTCAGTCAGCACCTGGTTTTACTGGTAATAATTGCAAGCCTTGCTAACACCAAACTGCTCAACATTTTAGACAGACCCCTGCATTTGTAGAAACTGTTCTGCAAACTTTGATCTGGGATCACCTGGTGCCTTGCTTGATCTGGCTTGAATATTCAAGATAAGTCAGTAACAGGTGATGCTCCACCACCATTGTTCAATTAAGACAAAATCCTGACAGAGCAGTAGCATCCATCTAAATGCCAAGTTACTATCATCGTAGATATTTGTAACTGTAAACACTCAAAAGTATAATTTTAATATTATTTTAGTCAACAGTATACTCCATCTCAATGTTTCAACTCATTGTGTCTGCTTTGTGGGGTATTGGACCCTCATCTGTCTTCAGTCTGTGTTAGGGTGCTCTTAAAAACTATAGACTGATGTTTTGTACCTTAACTTGTGATGGTCACAGTGGTTTTCATTATTTGGAAAAATAAAATGTTAATTTTGACACTAGTTAATATAAACATATTTAACCCTTTTTCTCTTGGGTCTTTCTACTCCCCTAACTGACTTGGCATAACATTTCAGTTGAAAAGTTTTGCTTTGTACATTTGGGGAAATGTGTGCTATGAGCAGTCTTTTATGATGAAAGGAGGAGGAGTATGATTTAAAAATAATTAAAATTTTAATTCATCTCTTTACTAGCCAAAAGTGCTAACAAGTCAGGAAGAGCAGGTGCTTGTACCTTCTAGAGCTCCTACAGAGGCATCAGACCTTTCTAAAGTTTTGCTTTAAGCTTTCTTTTGGGGGAACTGTAGCAGAATTGTTTAAGTTGGCAAAGCCCTCTAAGCTGAAGTCCAGTCATTAAGCCAGCCCTGTCCCCTCCACCACTAAACTCTGTCCCCAAGTGCCACCACTACACTTCGAAATATTATAGTAGCATCTCCTTCATTATAAAGACTGGTTGGAGGCTGCACTCCACAGCCTGGATATTGCAGCAGCTCTGGGGAAAGGGGTTCCCAAAAACTTCCAGTAGATACTGCAGGGGATTATTCCAATCAGCAGCTCAAGATTCTTAGGCTAGAGACATGATGCTTGTGTATCCCAGTGATGAGGAATTTTTAGGACAAAGAAAAAGCTGGAGTCTGGTTCCTGCTCTCAGAGATTTTGCCACGCCAGCTGTTGGCTAAAATAAAAGGCTGCAATTCATGAAGGAAGGAAAACTCTGATTTCCAGGTTTTTGTATTTCTAATAGGTTCTTGTGCTTTCACGATTGCTTATTTGTGCCTAAAATACTTATAAATAAAACAACCAAGGCATGATTTATCTAGAGGTAATTGATTCCTGGGTGTGAATTGATTCCTACTGCTGCTTGTCGAAAACTTCTACCCACCTTGAACCATATGGCAAGGCAGTGGGGGAGTTTAGTGTGGCCTGAAGAGCAGGGAAGGGAGAAGGGCTTTGCTGAAAAGTACAGCTCCCTTTCCCTCAAGAGGGCAGTGTTAGTCAAAATTTTCTTTTTTTGTTGGCTTTTTTCTTTTTTGGTTTGGTTTGTTTGCTAATCTTTCTGTATTAGCTACTGTTTAAAAGTGTAGGGGTTTTGCTGTGGGGTTTTTTTGTTGTTGTTTTTTGCATATACAACATAAAGCTTGTGTAGCAAGTTTGCATTGTACTACTTGGGCTGATGACAACACTTGTTTGAAATGTGTGGACTTACTAACAATAATCTGTAAGCAAGTTTTTAAGTTCTGCAGGCAGAAAAAATAATACTGGCTGAGATGAGAAATGGGTTGATTGTGACACTTTTTTTTCCCAGTGTAAGGGTTGGAAAGAAACCTCTTTATCACTCCTGTTTTGTCTTTACTCCAGAGTGTGGCAAGAAAGATCTTCAGAGTCAGATTTCCTTTAGGTTTTGGGCTAGAGGAGTTGAGCCAGGTTTGTTTTCACCTGCTGAGGCCATGGGATGAGCTGGAAGAGGAGCTGGTGTGCTGGCCACTTGGTGGGGATGTTGGCATGGAGAGTGGCCCTGGATTCATGCTCCATTCCTGCCACAGCTCTGCTGAGGAAGCCAAAGGAAAACCTGAATCTTCAGCTTCAGGATAACAGCTTTTCAGCTTGACACTCGTGTGTTCTAGGACTAGCCAGGTAAGCTGCAAGTTAAAACTTACTGACAGGTGTTTCCGTCTAAGGATATGACCCTTGATGCTGCCAAAGTAGGAACTGCGCTGGAGGAAGGAGATGGAGCCTGCACTTAGGAGTCTGTTCCCTGTTCTTTGAGCAGGGGAATTAGCAGCAGTGTGAAAGGCTCAAGTGTGTGTAAATCACGAGGTGGTGAGGTGCAGAGGAAAGCAATCTGGCAGATAAATGCTCCTGTGTGTTAAGGTCTGCTGTATCTAGGGCATGTTTTGGAAAGACTCTCTTGATGTTTCCTTCAGGCTTGTTAAAGGCAATCCTTATTATGATACAGTAAAATAAATAGCTGGTGATACCTGGGAATAAAACCAAAGAAAACTTGGAGTTGAACATCCAAATTCTTGTTGCTTGCAAAATTCCTTTATCCAAAGCTAACGAAGGAGTGCTGTTTCTTGAGATGCTGTAAATGGATATGCTGTAAATGTATATGACAAAGTCACACTTGTAGGAGTTCCCATGTGGTTTTTCACTGAAAAGTTTTATTACCATGAGGCTTTTTTCCCCAGGAAGAAAAAAGCAAGGTGTTCAGGAGCTGACTTTCTAATGGGCAGCACATTAAACAGTCCTTACTGCAAAGGGAGAATCTGGAGGCTGGGAGAGTGATATTGAGAAAAAGGCAATCACTGAATTATGTACTTGCAAAGAGAAATAGACATTAGAGAGGAAGAAAAAAAAATAATCACTGTTTTTGCAAGCTGCAAGTCCAACTGGGGAGGACTGGGAGAGGCCAGTGTTTGTAGAAAATGAACAAACAAAAGGAGGGAAAACCCAGGTTATGTTGGGGTTTCCATAGCAACACAATACTTTTCCTGGAAAACTCAGATGATGTGATCTAATCTATCTGCTATTTAATTTATCTAATTTATCTGCTATTATCTTGCAAGCAAAGCCCTCTCTTGACTTACCTGTCTCCTGCACAGCACAGTCCCTGCTGATGGGTGTGCTGTCACTACACCACGGTGGTCTCCATGGGGAATGATATTCCTGAGACAAGGCTACTCCTGTTCTGTTCCAAAGCACACAGAAAAGGAAGAGCTTATGAGGCAGCTTTTGTGTGTGGGAAAGACCAGGTGTGCTGATCCAGGGCAGCCTCTGTCTGAGGTCTGTGGAAGATTTTCAGTGACTGTTTGGAGAGTTCATCAAAGCAGCCTGACTTTAAATATGTGCCTGACTTAGATTTGTACCTGGTATTCTGCCCATTGAAAAGCCCCAGCTGTGGGGAATGGGAATCCTTGGGTTTCTTGCAGAGGAAGGCAAAAGGGTGGCAGCCTTTACCTGACAAAGAGGACAACTGAGAGAGTGGGCAGCACCACAAATGTTCATGAGATGACTACTGGACTCAAATATGTAGAAAAGAGTGTCTTCTGGGGGGAGAAGTGGAGGGAGTGGATGCGAGACCCCATCCTGGTACAGCAGAGAGGAAATGGATTCTGTTCCCTGCCTTCTGAGCAGGCTTTGCAAGAGGGGCTGACCTTGGAGGGGGTAAATGAGATGGAGGAGGCAGAATTTTCTCACTTCCTGGGGTCCCCTGCATGGTAAGTAGGCACAAAAAGAGGGTGGTAAGAAAAGGCAGGGATCCCAAAGGATGCTGACTATATTGTCATAGAATCAGGGAATGGTTTGTGTTGGAAGTGACCTAAAAGCTTATCTTGTTGCAACAGGCAGGGACACCTTCCACTACCCCAGGCTGCTCCAAGCCATATCCAGCTTGGCCTTGGATGCTCCCAGGGATGGGGCAGTCACAGCTCCGTGGGCAACTTGTGCCAGGGCCTTTCCACCCTCACAGGGAAGAATTTCTTCTGTCTGAGGTGTTTGTTACAGCCTTGTTAAGGACCTGGCAGTGGCCAACCCCTGCAATATTCAGCAAAAGCAATATTCTGTTTAATTGGTGAGCTTTATGTTTGGGGTTTTTTTCTTCTCTGGCTCTTGTTCTGTTATTAACCTGTTACTGCTTATTGAGCCCTGAAGATTTGCGAATAGAACGCAATCATCATTACAATATTTAAAAGAAAGCCAGTTCAGAGGGGTTCAAAGACCAGTAATCCAGGTATGTGCCAATAAATAGGAAGCAGTGCTTTAATATCTTTTCACAAACCATCCCCTCTCTTTAAACTTTTGTTATATTTCCTCCTATTTCTCCTGACAGCCACCTGTTCAACTTGTGACCTGTTTGTAAAAACCTGCACACCATCTATCAGAGGGATACACACACTTACAAACTTCTGTTCTGTGGGCATTGAGTAAATTATTTCTTTAAGATCATATGGCAGATCTATAATTAATTAAAGCCTCCATGATATTAGCGCAAAATAATTTAGCCTTTCTAAAAAGGTAAATGTAATTTGCCGATCTGGTATTTGGAAGAATGCTTTCCCCAAAATCAATTCCTTTAGTTTCCAGAGAATAGAAATGAGAAGCAATCTCATTTTAATTATATCTCTTTATTGCTAACAAAGGAATGATTTATGCAATTAAATTAACTGGCTAGAAAATTATTCTCAGCTGGGCTGTCCTAATTCTTTGCTTTCTGAATTGCAGGCTCTTACACTTCTCTATGTAGATTAATTTTTCTGATATGCAAACAATGCTCCTTGTGTTCATTTTTAACATTTTTTATTCACAGCTCCCCTTTTCTTAGTGTCAATGACATGAGTAATATTTGTGCACTGCTGGGCTCTGATTCAGGCCTTTTTTATGTAGAAAGATTGGGAAAAATCTTTTCTTTTGAATCTCATTATTGCAGAGCAAGGTTTTGAAGTTTTCTTATCTATTGCTGAGAAGCAGCAGCAGGAACATGGAGGGACTGCAAAGATGTCAAAGGATGCGAACTTTTGAAGGAAAATGTATCAGCACTGAGGAGACAGGTGAATTTGAAGTTGGTGTTAAGAAAGCATTTTTTTTTAATGTATTCCTCTTAAACCTCTGTCTACTTGCAGCCAGGCAAAAAGCTGAAATACAAGGGGAAGAAAAAAGAGGAAGATTTATGTTGTACACAGAGTCAATAGGGAATGAATTTGGGATTTTTTTTTTTTTTCTGCCTGGGATTACCTTGCAACGGCTGGCCAGAATGTGAGCTAGAGATATTTGGGCTGAGGGGAAAATTACCATGTAACAACACATTGTGACCATGTGCCAACACAGCCTGACATCTTCTGAATGGGGCATTGGTGTAATCTGCTGCTCTAAACCAGCAGTGAACATATTGCAGAGCACGTGTTGGCTCTGTCTGAGCTGTCCTGCCCTGTATCAGTGAAGATGTGTCAGCTGGTCAGGGTTTGCTGTGCTGGCACTCTGTGCTGCTGTCAGATGGCTTTAAACTGAGAGAAAGGAGGTTTAGATTGGATGTTAGGAAGAAATTCTTCCCTGTGAAGGTGGGGAAGCTCTGGCACAGGGTGCCCAGAGGAGCTGTGGCTGCCCTATCCCTGGCAGTGTCCAAGGCCAGGCTGGATGGGGCTCTGAACAACCTGGGTTAGTGGAAGGTGTCCTTGCCATGGATGATCTTTCATGTCCCTTCCAACCCAAACCAGGCTGTGATTCTCTGAAATAAAGTTAAAACCCAGAGTTTTAGTCTGGGTTGGAATGTAGCGGTTTGGGTGTGGAAAGGTCTGCACCATTGGGATTCTGAAGGCTCTTGAAATGCCAGATAGGAAGGATCAAGTTATTATCACTTGGGTGGGACAAGGAAGCATTTTGAGCCTCTCTCCTTGGGCTGGGGATCATCCAAAGTGGATGATTCCTTTGGGTTGGATGGCTGCTGGGTGGGTGAGGGAAGGGGCAGTTGGTGCAATGCCTCTATTGACTGCAGTTGTTATCCTTGAGGACACCACTGTAAAATCAGCATAAACTGAATCTGCTTAGCAAGTGGGATCACACTTATTTATTGGAAGAACATTTCTCAAAGAACAGTTGCCCTTGGCTTACTGTCAGAGTGATTTTAAATTTTTTTTTTTAATTAAAAAAAACAAACCCAAACCCTAGTTCTGCAAATTCCCTGCACCGAGTTCTGTTCTCCTGCATGAATACCTTGGCTCATAGAGGAGATAATCCCTTGCAATGCCTCAGGAAGATGCTGTGAGGTGTGAGTTTACCAGCAGTCTGCAGAGAAGCCTTTGAGTTCAATATTATCTATACAGCAGGAATGGTTAGAAATCAATAAGATGAAATTCATGACAAATGCTACCTTTAGGGAGGAAACATCTGATTAAAAAAATGAGAAACAGCTGCCTAGGCAAGCAGTACTGCAGAGAAGGGTTTGGCTTCAGAGTGAATCACAGATAAGTGAGTCAGTGATGCGCCTTTAAACAGAAATCTTGTTCCTGGAAGCATTAATAGGAGTGTCAG
This sequence comes from Sylvia atricapilla, assembly GCF_009819655.1. NCBI lineage: Eukaryota > Metazoa > Chordata > Aves > Passeriformes > Sylviidae > Sylvia > Sylvia atricapilla. The sequence goes on from NC_089148.1 coordinate 9,945,283, forward strand.
GAGCAAGTTGTGGGGTCGGGGGAGAGATATGACTGCTCTGTGCTGCTTGGTGAAGGCTGGCAGAATGTGTCCAGCCCTGCAGCCTGCATTTCAAAAGCCAAGAATGGGGAAAGAGCTGGGAAATCATGATCTGGGGGATAAGTAATGACAAGCCTTACAGAGGGAGAAAATTAAACTTCAGTTGCAGCAGGAGAGAATTAAGCTGATACCAGGAAAACCTTAACCACAGCCTTCAATTCTCACCTCTCAGCCTGCCTGGAAAAGATCTGGAACCCTCTGGATGTGCCCTCTGGCCCCCCAACTCCACCTGCTTTTACTTTTAACTCCTGTTCCCTGCTACCTTTTTCATTCTGCTTTGGCAGCAAGTTCCAGTGGAGGCTGGCACTGAGAGCTGTTTCTGGTGGTGGCCAGGGGAAAGGTTTGATTTCTCAGTGCCAGAAATCCTCCAATTCTTTTGGAACAAGCAGTGTGTGTGAGGAGCAGCGTAAGCAAAAAGATGTACTCATAGTGGAAGGGAAGGAAAGATAAGGAATAAAAAGAGACTAAAATAAGAAAGAACCCCAAAACAAATGACCACAACTGGAAAAGACCCAAAATACCCTCCCCAAAATAAACCAAACAAAAAAACGAACAAACAAACCCAACAAAAACCACAGAAAACCCCACCAAACGAAGCAAACAAAATTAAACAAAAACCCAAATAAAACAACACCAACAAACCCCAAAAAGCCATTGAAACCAGAAAATGTCTCCCTTCATGGAGTTGATGGTAAGGTGATGCTTCCTTGCCATCTGGGATCAATTCCCTTCCAAAGGGCACACAGGGCTCTCTAGAATATTTTAAATGGTAGGCAGTGTAGATTGGCAGTGACAATTTCAAGGATCTGCTCTGTTAGAGTCTGAATTCTGGACTCTTGTTCTGTTCCTTAACAAAGGAAATAAGAATGAGTTCCCTTCACATCCTCTAATAGAAATAATCACCTCTCCATGGACCATTTCCCAGATGTGCCAGGATTTAATTTCACAGCAAGTGCTATCCCAATGAAAAGCTGCCTTTGGTAACGTGGGGAATCTTTCCTCTGCAAAGCAGATCACCATTACAGGTGGCTGTTCTCCCTGGGAGAAGATCCCTGTCCTTGTGCCTTGCTTGCTGATTTATCCTGCTAAGGCAGCTGCCTGGGAATGCCCTTCCTCTCTGGGATAAGATTTAGTGCATCGTGAAGCTCCTGTAGCTGTGTTCTCTGCAGGTGCTTTTCTTCCAGATGAGATGCTGCTGAGACAGCAGTAAAACAAAACTGGGTGGAATTGGAGAGCCTTGTGCATTTGCCCAGTTTCCTTAAAATAGGAGAAAATCACTAGAAAGACCCATTTTGCTGTTTGAGAATGCCCCATCATTCTTTTCTCTTTGCTGTTTTGTTTTGCCTAGAGTATTGTTTTTAAAGTCTGATATGTTCTGCTCTTATTCCTGCTGAGGTTCTCACAAAGCAGGACCCAGCGAAATGGAGTTCAGAATTGCAATATTTCAGTAAAGCCAATTTTAATTTTTTCCTTTTTGTTTCATTGTGTAACATAAAAAATTTAATGAACATTTTACTGCAAGTTAAGCAAATAGTTAATATTTCATTTTGAATAGCATACTTTTGTTTATATTGGATTCTGGATATCAGAGTGCTGAAATCAGAGGTTAATCTGGTTCACCGCACTGAAAGAGATGCAAGTGCTGGAAAGCTTTCTGTTGACCTTGTGTCTTCATTTCTCCTGACTTTTCATTTCTAGTCCTTCCCATTTCTCAGTAAATTACTGAGAGAGAGCTCCTAGCTGTGTCTTACAGGCAGCAGAAGAAATGAAGCAGTGTAAAATAGAGATAATACAGACTGAACAGCACTATGTGCAATTAGGCGGTATAGCTGTGCACGCCTGGGCTTTCTGTCTCATTGCATTTCAGAGAGAAAAGCTGGGGGGAACAACCCCGTTTCCCTGGCCTTTTAAAACCTATTTTGTTATTCTTGTCGAGATCTAGTTGGGAGCTGAGTGATCTGAAAAGTCCGACCTGAGCTGCGCTGCTTCCGTGAAGATCGGTGTGGCCACTGTGCCCAAACTGGCAATAGCTGCTCTGTGTGAAGATCTGCACTCAGAGACAAAAGCCAAACATCCCAGTGAAGGTGTTTGAATGCCCCCAGGCTCTCATCAGCATCCCCCAGCACATAGCTTGTCCCTCTGTCCCAGTGTTCCCTCCCTGCTGGGATGCTCTGTCCCACACACTGGTCCGAGTGTCCATCCCTTAAGGATATACCATCATCTCTTGGGCTTTGTTCTGCTGATGACCAGATGCTTTCTGCTCACCTTATTTCCCATTTCTGCCCACCTTGAATCTTCTTCTTCTTCCCCCTTTTCACCCAAGTGAACTCTTCCTACAGAAATTTCGGTGTCTAAAGCTGTCTTGGCAAAAGACTTGGCCACTCTAAAGGGCTTCATCAAAATGTTAAATATGCAAATAATATTAATAATTATTGCTGGTAATAACAGGAGTAGCCTGGGATTTCTTTATTTTTTTTTAGATTCCTCTGTCCTTTGCTGATGCCACTTTAATGCAAATCAAACTTTGCGGATTGTGTTACCTATTGAAAAATAGTTTCAATTAGAAATTCAATTACACTGTCTTGGGGGGGATGGAACTGACAGTTTCTTTGAATTTTGCACGTTATAGAGGGCTCCAAAGTGCCATAAATCTGCTAATTGATTTCTGTACCTGTAATGTTTGATTAGGTGTATTTTATTGTCTTCTTGGTTTTAATTAACCCCAGGCTTGTCAAAATGCTTCCACTGACAAAGGATATATGATGAACTGAGATAAACTCTATTAACAGAGGCTGACTTTTGTCAGTAATTGCTATCATGCCTGAGAGTTATTAGAAATGATCACACACAAAGAAACTGTACTTTTGGTAACAACTTTTATGGGCTGTTATAAATCTGTTGATTGCCCCCTACACGCAGGAGATAAGCAACTGTGAATGACAAGGGGTCCGAAGGAAAATCAATCATTTTCTGGATGTCTTATAAATATGAAGAGTGACAAAACGGGAAGAGTTATGAAGTTCAGAGTCATGAAGCACTTTTTCTAAGTGCTGAAAATGGAATGGATGCTAATGCACCCACAGCTGTCCCCATCAGAGAGCAGGAGGGCTCTAGAGACCAGGGCACGACCACCTCTGCTTGTGGTGAAGCAGAACATTCTTACCTTGGCTGGGGAGCTCTGAAAGGCTAAAGTGATGCTGAGATTTTTGCATTTGGGCCTTTGGTTGGAGTTCCAGGCTGCCTTGGAGGGCAGGCACCCAACAGGGCCACGTCACTTGTGTTTGGGGACAGGAGGGATGGGGTGATGATGGGCAGCTTTTGCCCAAGAAGAAACCTGTGTGTTTACTGATGCTGTGTGCTCTTTGCGGTAGAAATGTTTGACCCAGGAATAGCTGGCAAACCATCTCTTGGTCAAAACTGGAGAGAAGGGTTTTATTATCCCTGTTTTTTGCTGCTATATCCCCCTATAAGGACTTGTTTATGTAGGATCTTTAGACAGAAATGGATCTAAAGATACACAGAAGTCTGTGCATAAATATTTTTGGGTGAACTGCAGCTTCATCTGTTGGAGCTCTCTGCCTTTGAGTTCTGGAGCTCTGTGTGAATGAGGTGTGGATGCAGGTGCAGTCCTGAGAACACAAATGGGGTTATACTGAGCAGGAGTAAAGCCACACAAAGCTGTGAAAAAGGGACAAACTTTGTGCAAATTATTCGTTAAAGATAATGTGAATACTCCCTACAAACACCAATAAATTAATTTATAATTAAAGTGATGTTTATAAGTGTTTTTGGGTTTTGAAAAAGAATTATATATGTATGTGGGATGATATTAATTTATAGTTACGGTGATGTTTATAAATGTTTTGGGGTTTTTTTTTAAATATATATCTATATGTAGGGTGAGCACACAAAGTCCTCAGGAGCTGCAGGGATCTATTCTCTGTTTTCTGCCAACTTCTGTCCAAGCTTTGGATACTCTTGGCTGGGCAATTTAAAGTTGCTTAATACCTCTTCTGTCTTGCTCAAAACAGTTATTTTTAGCTTGATTTTTTTTTTTTTTTTTTTTTTAATCTACAGCTGAGAGGGTATTTTAAACTGACCTTCATTTTCTTTGCTGCTTTTTCTAAGAATTATCCCAATGACTTGCAGTAGAGTGAGTGGAAAGGGGACATGGATTGGAGCTTTTCCACATAGAGCACACTGCAGTCCTAAAAGCTGCTTCACCTAAGAGCATTAGGATATTCAGCTTGTTGTTAATATTTTGGGAAGCTCGTAAAATACCTCTGGAGCTTGCACGGTGTGAGATTCTCACGTTGCTGTCTTAGTTTAGCCCAAAATAAATTTTTCCAGTGCTTGGGGCTTTTTGGAGAAGGGTAGAAGGGGCTGCTGTGCGTGGGTTTATTGGTGGGGAGCACAGCTGGAAGTGCTGCCACAGGCATGAGCATCCTTCCCAGGGACAGGGATCCATTTGTTCTGCTGACCCTCAGAGGGTCTGGAAACCACATTCTTCTTGAATCCCAGCTCCTGTGGGTCACTGACATGCAGGATACACAGGGCAGGTGGTCTTTGACTGAACTGATAGAGTGAGAACTGTCACTGATTTCTGCAGCCTGACAGAGGATCTGTAGTGCTGGATGTCTACCACGGCATAAGCGGGATTTTCTATGGGATCTTCTGCTGCTGTGGGTGGGAAACTCCCACAGCTGTGAGCTGTGATCCAGCTTGATGTTTTGTGAAGAATTACAAGAGTCCTGGACATCCCAGATCTGGAGATGTGGGAGTCTGAGTTGAGACCAGCAGGGGAGGGTGAGCTGAGAGCTAAGGATGCTCTGTTTTGAGGAGCTGAGGCAGATCTTTTAGCTTGGGTATATTGGGAATGGTTCTGCGGGCTGGAGAGCTCAAACTGACCTGTTATATGTGGTATCCCAGTGCTGCGTCATGGAATTTCAGCTGTCCTACCATCCTCATTAATGCCCCAAGGGGATGTTTGTGTAGGTTTGGAAGCTGAACCTTCCTTTTGGTTTGCCCTGCCTACACAGCTCTGTTCCAGAGATTCCATGCAAGTCTCGTGCGTGTGAGAGAGTGCACATATATCTATATTCCCTCTTGAGGCATGCTGAAAACAATCCATTTAGAAACCAGGTGTCCTTGTCTCTCTTGGCATCTGGTTAAATATCAGCCAAGTAGGAAAAGGTAAATCCTAGGATGCTTTAACAACTGCCGGGGCCGTGGAGCCCTGGGCTCCATCTGATGGGATTTGAAGGTCACGGTGGCTGCCCACGTGTGAAAGATGTGTCCTTATTCCCCATAGATAAAACAGACCTAAGGGATGTGTCTGAAGGTGTCCCCAAAGCCAGCACATCGCAGACAGCCGCGCTTCAGGCTGCCGAGAGCAGAGGTCGCTGTTGAACTGGAAATGGAGCCCCTGCGCCTCTCCAGGGCCACTTTCCCTCTCCATTGTGTCCAGCCCTGAGACACCTCAGGCTGCTGGATGAAAATCCTCAGTCCCTCGTAGGAATCCCCATAAAATCCCACAGGTCTGAACTTGCTACATGTTGCCCAGGTGAATTCATGTCTTATTGCCAGCATTCCTTACTGCTTGGAAGCACCTTGGGTTTTAACTTCTCTCTGGAGAAAAAGCAAATTAGAGCTTCCAGCAGAGGCTGTAGATGCTTGTGCCTTTCTTCAAGAGGCTCAGAAACCTTTGGCAAGATGGGACATCTGTGGCAGCAACAACCTGGGAAGTAAACAGCCTATGCTCCACATCACTCCACTAATTCAGTATTCACAGCAGCCTGAGATCCAGCAGTTTGTTCTCAATTGGTTTATTATAGTCAATACTTATTATTTATAGATATGAAAGAGACAAGATCTGAGCCTTTTGATGTTGTAAATCGATACAGATCTGTTCACTCCCCAAAACTGCAGGGCCACAAATCCTCAGTTAAAACTTCAGCCTTTTGCCTAGACCTGTAAACTTAACGTGGATACCTTTGTCTCAGCAGAAGCAGGACTGCCATTAATCCCAAAGTCCTACAATTCCAGCAGAAGGCACTATTTGCCAGGCAAGGTTGGCGTGGTGTGGTTATTTTGGCAAATGTGGACAGCTGGGACAGTCTCATGGAGAATTATCTGTATTTGTGTGGACCCATTTAGTCCGTCTTTCCTTGGGAGCAGAACTCTGTGTTCAAAGCAGTGGGAGTGCAGGAAACACAGTGGTGTCTAAATAACTTGTAATGTTACTGCAGAGAAGGTCTGAGTTAATGATCCAGTTGATTTACAAGTCAACTGCATGACAATAGAAATTAATATTCACTGATGAGTCAAACAAGAGACTCTGGATTTTTTTTTTTTTTTCTCTCTAATGGCTCCGTGTCAGATCTGTGTGGGAGTTCACACACCTGTGCATGGATCAGAGGGTGTCTGGGGATAAAGGAGCATTTGATGAACTTTTGGACTCACCTGAAAAATACAGTGTAAGAAATCTTGTGTGAAACTATCCAAGTGCTGTGCTGTTCTGAAAATGTCTTCTAGTGCCAGTGATGAGAAGATGGAAAAGGAGATCCCTGGTCAAATATGTCTTTGTTCAGGGGGCAAAATGCAAGTAGCTGAGGCCAGATTCTGCTCTCTTTTGCTTCTGATTTATATTTTGCTAAACTTGCACCATGGTAAAATCAGTGAGAGAAGTGCTGTGGTTATTAGGGGAAGAAAGTGGCACTTTCATTTAAATTAGCTGATTTGTAGTTAAAAATGGGCTGTTCAGTGAAAGCTGCTGGCTGTGGCATGTCCTTGGCACCTGCATGACTTTAGTCAATCCAGCCCAACCTGAGGAAGGAGAAAAACCCATAAAAGCAGAGATGTCCAGTGTGCTGTGCCTGAGGGGAGAAGTCTCATGGACAGTTTCTCATCAGTCTTGGGCCATGTGGGGAATAAGGACTTTCAGGAACTGTGGCATCAGAGCATCATTATGATTGGGAAAGGCCTCTAAGACCACATCAAACCACTCACCCAGCACTAAACAATGTCCACAAGTGTTGCACCCATGTATTTCTTTAATATATTCAGGGTTAGCGATTCCATCACTTCCATGAGCAGCCTGTAACAGTAACTGACCACCCTTTACCTGAAGAAGTTTTTCCTAATATGCAACCTAAACCTCCTCAGGTGTGACTTCAGATCTCCTCTCCTCCTATGGCTTGTTCTTGGGAGAAGAGACCAATCCCCACCTGGCTACATCATCCAGTCAGGGAGTTGTAGAGAGTGATAAGGTCCCCCCTGAGCCTCCTTTTCCCCAGGCTGAGCCCTCCTAGCTCCCTCAGCTGTTCCTGGTGCTTCAGACCCTTCCCCAGCTCTGTTCCCTTCTCTGGACACACTCCAGCCCCTCAATGCCATTCTCGCAGTGAGGGGCCCAGAACTGGACACAGGATTTGAGGTGTGTCCTCACCAGTGCCCAGCACAGGGGGACAATCCCTGCCCTGGGCCTGCTGGTCACACTATGGCTGGGACAGTCCAGGTGCCCTTGGGCTTCTTGCCCACCTGGGCTTTGCCAAAACCAGCACCCCCAGGTCCTTTCCAGCTACTCTGTCTGCAGCACTGCAAGGGTTGTTGAAGCAGAGGGCTGCACCATCCTTTGTCCCTCCTTGCACTGAACATCTTTTTCTCAGAGAAAACAGGGAGAGGAGCTTGTTTGAGCTCTTTGTTCTGCTGCTCAGCACTGGCAGGGACTGGATGCAAATAACTCCTCAAAGAGGTGTAAGATACAGAGTTCCTAGGCCTGCTTTCTGCTCTCCAAGGCCCCACAAGGTCTGTGATGTCCCCAGCCTGTGCCTTGTCTGTGGCATCCCTTGCAGAGCCAGTACTTAGCAAAACTCCTGTAATAGCCTTTATGCTCTTAACCCAATTTCCTTCCAAACTGCCATATGCTGTGAGCTTTGGGAGGGATTGAGAACATGAGAAGGCTGCTCTTTTAAATCCCACGGAAAGGAGGAAAAGCGGCGTTCTGAGTGCCTGCAGGCAAGGAATAGAGAAATCTCAAATGGGTTTGGGGGCAGGAAAACCCATGTGCCCTCGCCAAAGTGAAGCCTGCCTCCCCCAGTTTTCCTGCAGAGTTTCCTAATCAGAGAAAATGTGAGGGAAGCCCCATTTACTGTTTTGCTGTCACGTTGGGGGATGCTGAGATGCTGCTGGAACTTGTGAAGAAATGAGACCATGCAGAGGGTGATGAGCTCCAGAGAAGAACCAGATGCTGCAGAGATGGAGCTGAGCCTCCTGCTAAGTAACCACTTCCCTCCTTGCCAGTGGGAGATCTATCCCAGCTGTTAGGGAGGCTTTTGGAGGGTGCTGAGCCAGCCAGGTGCTGTATTCTGAATCACTGCTGTGGCATGTGATTGGAGTTAGTGTCTAATGAAGAAGTTAAAGCCCTTAGATTGGACAAGGTAAGGAAAACTTCAGGTGCTGGGTCAAGGGCACCCTTCTGGCAGCCACATAGGGAACCTGAAGATCCTAGAATTAGGCTTGAAAGTCTACATGTGACAGGATCACCCTTCTCAGGACTTGCAGAGCCATGCTGAAGCCCTCCTTTCCAGATGGTTTGGTGCCAATGTGTGTGTGTGCTGTCCCTCAGTCTGGATCAGCATGTGAGGCTCTGGTGGCTGCCACATGGAGCTCAGCCCTGCCTGGGCCAGGAAAGGGAGCAGTGCCCTGTGGCCAGAATGCCTCCATATGGATGAGCAAGAAGAGTCTGTCTCCATAGCTGTGGGTGGACTTTGTGCAATGAAGCTGAAACAACAGAAGGTAGGATTTCATGTGTTTGTACAGAAGGTCTGTGCCCAGTGTAGAAACAGATTAACTGGACCTATTTTTTCACCTGGGACATCTGATCTTTGATACTGGGGGGTTTGTAGCCTTGCACAGAGGGTGTTGCATCACAGCACCAGGGTAATGAGGGAAACGTACTCTGTCTCCTGCTTTGGGAGGTCTGAGTTATTCTGCATTTAGAGGGTGCCTTTGTTGCATCTGTGGTTGAAGGACGAAGTGCAGTGATGGAAACAGTTCTGAGATGCAGGATCCAGAGGTCAATTAGTGAATGAGCAGGGATAAGAAAATGGAGGTTGAAAAAGAGTCAAAGATATTTACAGCCTGCATGGCCTTCCCTCTCCTGCTGCTTTATTTTTAATGGCTTGCTGCTTTTACCTCTCTTTGGTTAATGAATATATTGCTGAGTTATTGGAAGCGCAAACTGCATCCAAAAGCAGGACACTCAGGGTTTATTATATTCATATAACTCAAAACCAGCCAAATTGATTTTTTTTTTAATTTTTTCTTTTTCCCTCCTCCACCACCTCATTTTTAAACCTTGCAGCAGGCTCTGTGGCAGTGACAGGTGTGAGACTGACAGCACTGGAGATGAGAAGCTGTGTTTAGGTGGTGGGGAGAGCACCCTTTTTTCCTCCCCTGGTGCTTTATCCCCCTCCAGCCACCTCTCCCTGTGGCTTATGGCAGAGGCAGTCCTTGGTTTTCAGCTCCCCAGTGCTGCTTGGAAGGGCTGTGGGAAGCTGGGGCTGTCCCTTCCAGTGTTGCCAGCACGGCTTTGTGCCAGTGTGATCACCTGCCCCTGTACAACCAGAGAGCGGATGCAGTGAGACATCCTTGGTCACAGTGTGAACTTGCAGCTCTGCAAAAGGCTGCTGGACCTGGAGCTGCTGTGGTGGCTGCAGGGAGTGAGGAGCTTGTGGGGAAAAAAACATTTGAAGTGGTTTCTCTGAGTGGTGTTTTTTAAAAAAGCATCTCTGTGAGTCTCCAGGTCATCGTTCTGTCCAGGCAGTATGTTCTGAAGTGGCAAAATCAGGTATATTTGGTGGCTTCTGCCCTCTCTTGGGGCTGTTCTCCTGGCTGCTGGAACAGGGATGGACATGGCAGCAAAGTGTAGGACAATTTTTGGAGCCACTACAGCTGCTGGACTCTTGGCCTTTGTACCACAGCCACCCCATCTCTCTGATGGGAGTGCAGCACCCATGGGCTTCAGGGACAACCCTGCCCTATCCTCCCGGGACAGAAGAAGGACAGGGGAAGGAAACCAGGGGCTGGGAAGATCTCTGCTCCTGGAGAGAAATAAAGGAACCCACCCTCAATATGAAGCAGCAAGAGGTTTCCAGCTCAGCCCTGGTTAATGAGGGCATTTTGATCTACAATTGTTGACTGCAGAAAGAGCCTCCCTGATAAAGGGGGAAGGGATGTCCTGGGGGAGAGGGTCGCTGAATATGCATGGCCCCGGGTCTCTTTGTTTAGCTGATATCTGACTATATTTATTCTTCTAGATTACACATTCTGACTGCGGAACAAAGGGCTGGCAGGAGCTGCTCTCTTGTGCTTAATAATTTGAGTGAATTTACATTTCAATGCAGCCCTGTGCCACTTCCCACCCCCCGTGGAAAGAGCAGAATTTCCCTGTTGCGGGGAGGGGGAAAAGAAACTCCCACCGCAGTGGCCAGGCTGGGAGATTTATCGCGGTTCCTCTCTGAATTTATTCCTCGCGAATCCTGCACACGTGTGCCCACCCGCCTGATGCAGAGATGTTTTCCTCCCCACTCCAGACTTGCTCAGCCAACTCTGCCTGCCCCACCTCCCTGCTGAGCACTGTGATTCATCCTCAAGTAATTAACCAGCAGCAGCAGCACAGAAAGTACCTGCCTCGGCAGAAGTGTGAAAAACACATCTACACCTAACGGGAACGGACTGAAGGTTTACACTTGGAGTGACACCCAGGGAGCTGCAAAGTGACAAAAAGACAGAGTAGCCAAAACTCTCCAAACACGATGTGGTTTCTATGCAAGGTCCTTTTCACTGTACTTTGGGAACTGAAAATATAAAACCCCCATTTGCTGAGTCAGAATTAGTTATGGGGCTGTGGAGGTGGCAGGTTTTTCACTTGCTGGTCTGACCAGGATCCTTGCATCCCTGCCTGCAGAGAGCGGTTTGAGCTGTTTGGCTCATCCCTTGCTCCTCGGCTGAATTTTCCCTGTTCTGCATCCCTGAGCTTATCCCACTACAGTAGGATCTGGTGTCCCTGCACAGGACACTGGTGCACACAGGCCCAGGATCCTGTGTTGACTGCCACCCACTCCTTACCGAGTTCCATTCCTGCAGTTTAATGTTTGGAGAGCTGCATCATTTTTTCTTGCCTGCCTGATGATAATTTGCAGGGACTTTATATGCTGATAACCTCAGCATGCTACACTCCATTTGGGTCTCTTACCACCAGCTGCTCTGCATCAGCCCATTATAACGAGTTTTGATAATAGGCACAGCTCCTCATCGCTGTCTTAGAGGACATCTCTGCTTTTCTTGAGCTTCTTAGGAGCTGGGTTTTGGGCCATGAGCACAGGACCTCGCTGTTTGGGATTTGCACATTGAGATGTGGCTCAATTAATACTTTTCTTTCACTTGCTCTTCTGAGTCCCACAGTGTCTCACATGGTGCAAAATGAGATGGACACTCCATGCTCTTGGGGCTGAAGAAGCAGAACATAAGGAAAGTGCAGCCTCAGATGTACCTGAGCACAGCAGCAGCCTCTTCCAGAAGCTCATTACACCTGAACTTGTGCCTTTGGGCAGCCAGGGGACAGGTACTTTTGTCCTGAATTCTTTACTTGCCATCTTTTTCCTCCTCTTTGAGTTTGTGTGAGGACCTGTGTGTGGGAGATGGGAGTTGTTGAGCTGTGAGCTGCCCAGGGCTCCCATCTGGGAGAGAAGTCAGCTTCCAGCAGGCTCCACATGTGTGACCAGTGGCTTTTAACACAGCCATTTCAGGCTTTCATTGCAACCTGAGCTGCAAAACAATTTGGGAATGGGTTTTGTATGTGTTTCACTACTCCTGTGTACTTGGGAAGGTGTCGATCTCTCTGTGGATGTGTGTCCCTACACTGCCCAGAGCTGAATTCCTGGCAGGCAGAGACCAAGGCAATGATCCCAACTTAGCCAGTAAGAGCTTGTGTATGTGATGCTGCTCTTCTTTCTACTGACATTTCTAGATGTTGGTGTTCTGCAATGCAGAATGCAAGAAAAAACATTTGAGGAACACGGGCAGAACTAGGACCTTGCCCTGTGCTCTGCTCCAGCATGACAGAGGTAATTTCCTGCCCTGTGTAAATGGTGAAATGCCTGCTGGAGCAGGTAGCTGTGTTTATTTTAATGGCTGGGTGTATACATTCATTATTACTCACTGGTTTTGCATTGTGTACATGCACAAATGTGGAACCATACATATGTATGTTCCATATCACACACACATACACAGCCCGCAACACACACCAGCACAATGCAGCACGAAACCAGGGGGCTTTCACTTCTCTTAATTACCTAATTATATTGATTCTTACATTCTGTACATCTTGGTTTTATCTGAACTTTCCAGAAGGTGTAAGCAATACACATCTTGTCACATCCCATTTTCACACTAGCGCTGTTGCTGTATGAACCATTGCTTGAAATAAAACACGACGAGAATAGGCAGCCATCTGTCTGGGAAGCACATGCAGTCCCAGATGGCAGCTCCTCTCCTGCTTGCTGGTAGCAGAGTCCTCTGCCTAAGGAACACAGCAGAAATGTGTAACAGTTCAGCAGGGATATGTAGAACGTGTGGTCCTCCCCCGGGCTGGGGCTCCGGGCCCTCCAGCGATGGGAGGGGAGGGAAACTTGAAACTTGGAGCACGGAGCCTGTCCCTAAGGAGGGCAGGTGTTCATCTCGCTCACAGCAACCTCTCTGTGCTCAGCTCTCTGGGAACGAGGCTCCTCATCCCGTCTGTCTCTGTGTGAATATTGCTTTGGAATGGTGAAGTGGGGGCCTGATGGAAAGGAGTCCACAGGACCTTGTTGGGTAAAGCTGCAGGGAGGTAAAAGCCCTTGAGCAGTTCTTTTGGGACTGTTCACACAACAAGTGACTGCTTTGTTTGCAGGCCACCAAGAACTGACACACACCAGCCTACAAGGGTCACAAACCACCTTACAGCCAGTGTCCTTCGACCAAGGAGTTGCCTTGTGTCATTCAGGACAAGTGACACTGCTGCCACCCCTCAGTCAGTGCCACTTGTGAAACCAGAGCATGGGAATGTCTTTCCTGCCAACGGAGGGGAAGGGTGATGAAATACCTCTACATAGCAAAGCTTGCTCATTTCTGCTGGACCCGCCATTCAGGGATTGCTTTCAGTGATCAAATTCAGCAGAAAAAGCCCAAGAATGTGTAAAAGCACCAAGCCTGGGAGTGGCTGGATGAGAATGCAGCTTCTTTGAACTTTCTGCCCCTGCATGCAGTTTTTAATCTGGCCTGAGGGAGGGATAAAGGATATTGGGACAGGTTTCTACAGAGCTGGGGAATACAGAAAAATTATCACGAAAGGAATGACAGCCGTTGGGAGAAGCATCCACAGCAATCAGCCTGTTGTGACTTCCACTACAGCCTTTAGAAGACCTGAGCAGTGGTTCTGTGAAACAATTAAGAACTTCCTTGTGATTTTGCTTTGCAAAATCGTCTCCTTTCTGGATCCCAGTTTTGTGGAAGACAAAGAAGAGCTGAGCAGTGGTCCTGTGGAACAATTAAGAATTTCCTTATCTTCTTATCATTTTGCTTTGCAAAATCATCTCTCTGAGTTTCAGTTTTCTGGAATGTCTTTCAAGACTCTCCCTATTCCCAGAAAAGCCTTTGCACCATCTAGTGACTTTTTAACTTCATGATACCTGTTGCCATCTGCAGTTTTTCCACTGGGAGGCTCATGGATGTGATATTTTACTGCAGAGCTTGGCCTGAGCCCTTTTTTACAGGATGAAGCTGCCATGGCAGGGCACCTTCCCCTGTCCCAGGTTTCTCCAAGTTCCATTCAAATTGGCCTTGAACCCTTCCAGCGGTGGGGCAGCCACAGCTTCTCTGGGCAACCTGTGCCAGGGCCTCCCCACCCTCACAGGGAAAAATTTCTTCCTAGTATCTAATCTAAACCTAATATCTTCCCAATATCTAATCTAAACCACTCACATGGTCAGGAGAAAAGACAGTGCAGGCAGGAAAGGTCCTGCTGAGATTGTGCAGAGGGTCAGATTGTTTTGGATGCAGGAGAAAAACAACTGCTTATTCCTTCCTCTCGGAAACGATTTCGCCTTGGCCCAGCTTGCGCAAAATGGAATTAGAGAGCCTTGCTGAGCACCGGGAGCTGGCGGGAGCCATCACTCAGCCAATTCATCATAATGGGAGCCTGGTATCTAATAAGCAGGTAATAAATGTGCTAAGTGTCCACCTTCAGGTTGCCTGCGTGCCTCCCCCCTGCCCAGATCCTGGGTTGCAGCTGCTGGCAAGGAGACGTCACCCTGGCTGAGGAGCAGACGATGCTGGAGCGATGCCTGTCTGGCTTTTCTCTCCTGCCACGGGCATGGCAGGGGAGCCACGAGCTCTGTAGGGCAAGGTGTGGGGCTGGGGAAGCAGGTTAAGGCAGGAAAACCTCACCCCAGGTTAATCAGGCCTGGAGGCTGCAGTGGGGCTTGGCTGATCTCTGAAAGTCAGGCAGCAGGTTGGCATAGGGAATGGGGAGGGTTTTGATCTGTCATGGAATGTTTTTCATCCTTGGTCGAGGTCCTAAAATTGTGATTTCTCTAGTTTTCAGTGCATAAGGTGATGGACAAGGGGAAGCTGGAGGCAGCTGCTGAGGGAATACACGGGGATATTGAGTAGGGAAAGCACAGGACAATGCTCCTCCTGCCCTGAGGGAAGAGCCATGGGGCAGGCTGTGATACCAGGGAATGCTGGCATAGTTTGGGTTGGAAGGCACCTTAAGGATCACCCAGTTCCAATTCCCTGCCACGAGCAGGGGCGTGTTCCTCTAGACCAGGCTGTTCAAACTCCCATCCAATCTGGCCTGGAGCACTTCCAGGGATGGAGCATCCACAACTTTTCTGGGCAGCTTCCTCCTGTGCCTTACCACCCTCTGGAACAGGTGGTACCAGGAGAACCTGAGCCTGGGATTCGAATCACGGAAGCTTAAGGGAAGCCCATGTCCCAGGGAATTGCCAGTGGGTGGCTGTCCTTGCTGGGGGACGTGGGTTAGGAGAGGTGATCCTGGAGGAGATGACAAGCGCAGAGGAACAGATCTCAGGGAAATGTGGATCCCAAGCAGCAGTAAGTGGGAACACATGGAATTGCAAGGGCCTTTGCTGGCATCAGGCAGGAGGCACTGGGCCAGTGGAGTGATCTCTGTGGTGGGACTGGGGACAGCCCTGACTGGAGGAGATCGCGGGAAGGGCAGGAGACAAGGACCTCTTTATATCCTCCAACTGGGGTGACAGCTGCCAGTCTTCTTTCCTTGCTGGGAGTACAACCCTATTTCTTCCCCGGGCTCGGGGTGATGCCGCTGCCGTGTCCCTGCTGTTCCCGCCCGGGGGGCTCTGAGGGGGAGGTCAGCGCCGCAGGCCCCGCTCGGCAAAGCGAGGAAACCTGTCCCTATTTGTCACCCAGCGCCGGGGCCTTGGAGGTGGATCAGATGCACCGCATTAATAGCTGTAATCATGGCGAGCCTTGGCGGTGCTGGCCGGAGCAATCTGTTTGCAGGCTGACAGCGAGCCCGCCGCCGGCAGCGGGAGGCGCCGCCGGGCCCGGCCGAGGCTCCGCGGGGCACTGCCCTGAAGGCGGCTGAGCCCGGCTTCTTCCCGCGGGTTTGGTGCCTCGCGATTTCAGCTTTTGTGGTTTTCATCTGCTTGTTGACGCTGCAGTTCTTTAGTGTAGAACTCTAAACTCCATATACAGTGTTAGCTAGTGGCTTCTCATCTTGGTCAGACACAATTCCGCTCCAGGCCTGGCAATCAAGGACACCTCACTGCCTCAGGCCCCGAGAGATGGAAACAAAAGTGAGTTGTGAGGGAGCAAACCTGTGGTAAATGACTTAATTACCTGAAGCTGTAATTGGAAGATTAACCCCAATAGTCAAATGGTCCAAACTTATAAAAGTGTGAAAACCCGTGACCCATCATCCACTTCAGGTGTAGTCCCTAGGGGGCTTTTTCTGCCTGAAATGTACCTGAAGGCCCTTCAACAAATAGACCTGCTTTTTATTCCCTTAATTTTGTCTGGCCTCTGTCTCTAGGTAAGCCCAAAAAAGCATCAGGCTGAGTGGGTGAAATCCTGGTCTCAGGCTAGAAGGTGGCAAATCCAACAGAGTGGATTGCAGCCAGGCAGATTTTGGGTTTTGGAAAATGTCCCGTGCTTTCAGAGATTTCTCTTTTCCTTGGTTATCCATAAAGAGGTTCTGCTGCTCCTTTGAGTTTGCTGGCATCCCCCAATTTTGCATTTGTCTTCCTTGCTAATGCTGCAGTTGGTGCCAGTGCTGCCTTGGGTTTCAGACCAGCCTGGGATCAATAGGGGAGCACTTGCAAGCATCATATTAATTGAGTCTTATGTTGAGAGCCCTTGTGCTATTGATTGTAACAGTAACTTCAGCTGGAATTTGGGAAGCACTTACTTGAAGTCGAAAAAATGAGAAGAAAGCAGAATGCTGGGTGATTGCATTGACTTCATTTCCAGAGGATTACACTGTAATAATTGTGTGTGTCCAGTCTGCTTTCATTACTTGTCCCTCTAATGAAAGTACCAGGAACGCTTTCAGATTTCAATATGCGGGATTACAGGGATTGCTTGGAGCAAGCACCAGAGTACAGTGGCCAGGAGCAATATGAGAGACTTTATCTTAAAAACTGGCAGAAGATACCCACTCACCCTGCTGTCTGCCCCACTCACATCCTTTTCTTTGCTTTCCTTCCTCAAAGGAAAAAAAAAAAAAAAAAAAAAGGAAACAAAAATGCCAATTACTGACTGAGAACATGAATTTTTCATTGACCTCCTGTAATACTCCACAAAGCTCAGGAGCCTGGAAAGTAATGAAATGAGATTTCTTCAAAGAACAAATGAATGAGAGATGACGACTGTCTGGACCAAAAGTGAGATGAGGGTATCTTCAAGGGCCTGACTTTGGGATGAGGGAAGGACAGGGCTGTTCTAGGGTCAGGAGAGATAACAAGGGGTGCTGAAGGCTCATCATGTATCTCTGCTTTTCATTCTAGCTCAGGAGTTCCCCCCCCCGCTGTGAGCAAATGCTCAGATTATGGGATTGTGGGATGACTGAGGGGTTGGGGCAACCTAAGTGTGGGGTGTGCAGCTCTGTTGTGGTTTGGTTTTATTGTTTTTCTTCTTTTCTGACACACAGCCTTCCACTGAAGCTCTTGGTGTGGGTCGAAGTACCCCAAATACACCCAGGCTGGGAGTGCTTTGGCTGCCAAACATCCTGCCCTGCTTTGCAGAGCTCTTTGTGGAGGTGCCCTGAGTGCTCAGGACCCCAGGTTTAGGAGCAAACTTGCTGGGATCTTGCTGCCAAGCTGGGGCTTTCTGGGACTTCTGTTGTTTTTAATATGCAGCTTTGCAACAACCCAACAAATGCTGCTCTCAAACTCATTTATTATTTTTTTATAAAGACTCCCCCCGTTTTTTTGTTGTTGTTTTAAGATGCTGTCAAATTGCACTTCTTAAGATTCATGGTGGATCTCCTCTGCCTGCCTCTATTACCCAATTTAAATACACAACAGCAAGAGGGGTTGAATGCCACTGTGTTAACATGGTGCCAGAGACCTCTGCGAGGTTGTTTGTTAAAAGCAAATTGTACCTGTTAAGGGGCTGGGAAGGGGAGCACAGCTGCTGTTAACTGCTTTACCAAATTGACTCTGACTCATTCGTTTCAAATGAAAATTGAAATGCTTTTGACTTCTTTTTTTTCTTTTTTTCTTTTTTCTTTTTTTTTTTTTTCATCCTTCCAGTGGCAAATTTGCTTTACTTAACGCTAAGTGGGGATCATTTCTTGTGATTACTGAAAAATGCATCATAACTTTTGATTACGCTGCTATTAAGGATGCAGAATGGCAATTGCTGCTGCTCGCAGAGAGGGAGAGAGAGGGGGAACGCTGCTGGGAGAGCGGGTGTAACCCTTTGCTGGGCCGAGTGCTGTGGAGAAGGTGGAAGTGCTGCTCTTTTGGGGCTCCCAGGCTGGAGGGCCAGGACCTGGGGGTCGAATTTAGGCTGGGTGTGAGTGGACACGAGCACTAGTGACCCCGGAGGGATGCAGTGATGAGGGCTGGAGCATGGCAGAAGTTTTCCTTTCGTAGGGGTTAACGATCCTCTCTTGAAACGAAAACACCTTGGGAAGGCTGGTGGTTGTTTGGAAGAAAGAAAAATTCGGGAGATGGGGAGGGAATGCTCCTGGCAGCAGGCTCAAGGACACACGTGCCAGGGTTGTGGAGACCCTTCGGTGGGATGGGCGCTTCTTGCAGGGGCTTTACAGCAGGGAAATGGGAAGAGAGGGATCGCGGAGTGCTCAGGGACACTGTCCTCAGTGCTGTGGAAACTGAGGCAGGGAAGGGAAGGTGGGAGGAGGAGTTGCTCTACCTTGCACTGTGGTTTTCAGCAGCGGAGGCTTCACCTCAGGACGAGTGCCAGTGGTGCTTTCTGGAGGTAATCCCCGCCTGGATGGGAAAACCCTCCGGGCCAGAGAGCCCCTCCCTGGCTTAGGGAGGGCGTGATCGAGGTTTCCCTCCTGCTACTCAGTACAGGGAGCTGTAGCCAGAGAAAGAACCCCTCTGGGCTGGTGCAAAGGCGTGTGCCCAACGTTGCAGAGGATTTGGGTGGTCATTTGGGAGCTGAGGAAAGGAACGAGGGGCTGTTCTGCGCCAGAGAGCCACAGGTGATCACTTCCACACTTGTCTGTTTGCAGCCCCTTTCCAAGGAGCTTCGCTGTTTATTCTGCCCTGTTTATAGCTGTCCCAGGGCACCACCTGCCTCCTGTGGCTGCTTTAGCCTCGTGTTCGTGCTCTGAACTACGTTTCCCAGAGTTCCTGCTCTTGAAGGGCTGTGCGCTGAGCCGCCTCTGAGGAGACGCAAGAACGAGAAATGTCGTAGGCGGCACTTAATTAAATCATAAGCGCAGGGAGCAACCATATCAGCTATGTAGGATGGGTTTGGAAGATGGACATCTCTTATGAATAAAGGAAAAAGGCACCTTTTTTTAAAAAAACCCTGCAGTCCCTGTTGCTCTGAGGAATGCTGTGGCCAGCTGCGAACAGCTGGCTCTGTCCCTTGGAGGAGGAGGGTTGTTAGTGGGAGGGAAAGGACAGGTGAGCTCTCTGCGGCTCTGGGATGCTCGGGGGGAGTTCTCTGCCCTGGCGAGGCTTGCCTGAAAACACTTGGGTGGTGCTGCAAGGCTGGAAAAGTTTAAAGATGGACAGAAGCACGTGGAATGATCAGATGCAGAGCTAGGGAGAAATGTAACATATCCTGATATTGATGAGATAGCCAGTGCCTTCCAAGGAGAATTACAATTTCTGCTTCGTTTTTTATTTCTTCTCCATGCCCCAAACTAAGTTTGGTAGCAGAACAGATGTGGCTGGTCCACCCAGCAAAACGTGGTTACAGGAAGGGGTGTTTTCAGGCAGCACTGGCAGCTGTGTGGGTTGGATTTCTTGGCTAGAAAGCACACAGGGGATCATACTTTTGAAAATGTCAAATTTTTACCAGCTCCCCACTGGCCCACCCCCAGTTACTGGATGTAACCCAGTCCTTGCAGCCCACCAAGTTGGGGTTTGCTTTGTCTTGGGAGCATCCTCCTGGCTGGAGACTGCAATGTCTTGGCAACGTGGAAGGTGAACCAGGCTCAGCATTCCCAAAAAGTACATCCATACATGCACACTTACAGATACACACACACACACATATATATATGTAGATGCGGGTGTATATATATAAAATACATATATATATATTTTTTGCTGGCAGCTGAGATAAAAGGGATATAATGAAAATGTAAACGAAAAACTTTACAGCAGGCATGGCCTGACAGAGGGAAGATTGATATCCCGTGATGCTTTGTCTTGATGAGACAATGAAAAATAACCACCACGGCAGCTGTGTCAATATCAGACTTGGTAATGCACCACTAGCTGTGGGTTTTTATTTAATCCGCTTTGCTTTAAGATGATAACGGTTGTTACTTTTCAATGCCTGTCTGTCAGCACCCTGGCATTGCAATATTCCTCCGCAGCTTTGCGAGCGGGTTTCATTTATTTTAAAATACCATTTCACACACTGCTGACTTTTAACAGTGTTCCATGTGAGTTTGGGAGATTGAATAGTGACAGAAACAACACTTTTTATGAGAATACAGAATATTAAAAATGGGGCACAATATACAGATGGCAGTTTTCACTACAGCTTGTTTTTTTCCCCCCAACCTGCTTCTGCTACTCGGCTTCCCACTGAATGCATTTGTAGTAACACCATAAATGTCACTTTCGCTGACTGCCTTTTGGCATTTTATTTAAATGGGAATTCGGCACTCCCCGCTGCTGCTGCTGCCGCCGCTGCATCCAGCTCCTGTTCTGCAGCAGTGCCACTGTGCTCCCCTCTTGCATCCAGTGCATTTTCCATCAGCCTGCATGCAGGAGCTGCCAAAAGGGTGACAACCCCAGCCATGGGGGCTGCGTGTGCACACTCCTGAGTGTCTCTGGGAGGATTGGGAAGGTCACTGGGAGCCATCCAGCAGTGGTTTCTGCTTGGTGAAATACTTTTCTCTCTCTGCTTGGCTTCTCTGAGGTTCTCATCTTGCCAGCAAAAATGCAAAACCGTGTGCTGCTGTGATGGCACTGAGAGGCAGATGATAGCTGGAGTTAGTAACTCTTGGTTTTAACTCCTGGGGCTCTTTTGGCTGCTTCCTGCCTGAAAATCTGGCTGCTTGCTTTAGCTCGGTTGCTGTGGTGTTAAAGGAGCCCTGTCCCCTCTAGGCTTCCTGGGGCAAAGAACAGTAAAATCTTCCCAAAAGGTGATGCAGTCACATGGCACATCCCTCTGTGGGCCTGGCTGCTGCTGCTATAGCCATGTGGATCACCAAAAAATCTCCAAAGCTTGGTGTATGAAGAATTGTGGTGAGTGCCAGTCCTTGGCACTCCTGATCTGTCTGCTGGAGAGAGCTGCTGCTCTGCCAGTGCTGTCCTGGAGGGCCACAAGGGCTGGAAAGCAACAGGGGAAGGGGTGAACTGAGGGCTCACTTTGATTTGCCCTCCATTTGTGTCTCAGCGTGGCTGGAGAGACCTCCTGAACTGTCCCTCCTTGTTGAGAACCGGCAATTTTACTGGTTTTGTGGCCCCTGAGGGAAGAGAGTGAAGCTGCTCCCTGGGTGCTATAGCTCACCTTGCTACACTCCAGCTTTTTGGCATATGATTCTGTAAGCACAGGAGGATCTACACCCCTATTCCCCACACAATTCCTTCAGTGTGGGGAGGAAAAACCTGTGCAAGCCTCATCTTTGTTTTTTTCATCACCCTTCCCACTCCCAACAGCCCTGTCGATCATCTATGACAGCTCCCTAGCCTCCCCTCTCACCTCTGGGAGGGATGGGCTGCACTCCTGCCATCATCTTCCAATCCTACAAGACACCAGAGTGTTTTTGGAGATGTCTGATTGCCTGGTTGTCCCAATTCTTTGCATAACTTTGGAAATGTCTAAGCCTCTGCACATCCAGGATGGAACGGGTTGGATGAGTCGTAAGGGATGATTGTGGCAGAGCCAGGAAACCTGCACCTCTGTGGACAAGGAAAATTGGTTTTGTTTGAAAATTGAAATATTGATTATGATTATCATGGAAAAGGAGATAATGTTAAGTTCTTTGAGGTCTTTATTTGTCACTTTGAGATGATGGCTGGTTGCAGGGAAATATTGCCCATCCCTAGAAGTGTTTAAGATCAGTTTGGACGAGGCTCTGGGCAACAAGATCCTAGGGGAATGTGTCCCTGGGTTGGAATGAGACGGTTTTTAAGGTGCTTTCCAACCTAAGTAATTGTATGATTTCTTTGTTTCCTACCCAAGCACCCCGTAGAGGTCCTTGACACCACCAAATGCTTCATCAAGTTCTTTCAATGTTATGGAAAATGTGGGATTATTACTTTGATCTCTATAAAATGTTTTATTTGAATCTTTGAGCTGGAGGTTCACTGTACAGCTGTACAAGGGCATTATATAAAACATAATGACCTCAACCAATGTTTTTTCCATCCTTCTGGTTACATTTTTGCTGTTGCAGATTGTGCTACTGCAGGACTAAGTGCACCTGCATTCCTTGAGCCCTTCTGGGAGGCTGGAAATTCGTCCTTCTCTATTCCCGTGGGAAAAAGCTCCTATTTCTGGCTTTGCAGGTTGCAGTGGCATCAGACTCACAAGTGGTGATATTTTAATGTACATAAAGCTGTTTTCCAGTGCAGGCTGAATCCTCTCCCCTCTTGGTCCCAAGAGAGTATTGTAGCAGGGGGTGGGAGGAGCAGAATGAGCCATTACTGAACAGGTTGACTTTCTAAAGAAAATGTGAGCTGTTTGAAAATGCTCCTACATGTGCAATGTTCCTGGCAATCCTGGGAGATGGATGAGCAGTGAGAGTGCAGGTGAGGCAGGCAGAGGCACTGGAGAAAATGCTGCTTTCTTGTCTCTGTCCCAACACAAATAATTTCCACATAAATAGCACCTATCTGTTACTTAACACTTAAATCATCAAAGTGTCCATCAGCAAGGAGCTCTTTTGTGCTGGATGCTCCAGAAATATAAAAATGTACACGCGGGGAGGCATGGAGATGGTTTATGGCTCCTGTTTTAGGGCAAGAAGATGGTGCAGGTGACCTTTTCAGAGGCCTTAAACCCCATTATCTATTCATCACCTATTGCAACAAAGAAGACTTGCACAAAGTTTATCCCACACTTCATCAGCTCTGTGCTCTGGTTTCTTAAAGTGAACTTAGGGAAGGTAAACTTTCCTCCTGCTGTCTGTGTAAAAATCACTCAAGTATGCCTTGTGTACGTGTTGATGTGGTGTAAGTCCGTAGTAAGGTTGTATTTCCATCAGGAAAAAAATAAGAGTGTACCTTTAGCCTGATCCTTTTTGGCTTTTTGGACATGAGGCAAGATGGATAACAGGGAAAACCATCCTCATTTTAAGCTCTGCATGGTTTGGCTCTGCTGTAGCTTTTCCTAAAAATATTGTCTCTTTATTGTTCCTGTCTCCCAAAGCCATGGTATTTGCCTACTGCAAATGGTTGCCAGGGTTAATTTAGTGGTTCCCAGCTCTACCTGCATGGCTGTGCCAGGGAATACTGCTGAACTCCACAATTCCATGTGTAATGTATGGCTTCCTCCTCAGGGCTCAGCTCCTTAGTGAGCAGAGCAGATTAATTAACCTGAGG
This sequence comes from Sylvia atricapilla, assembly GCF_009819655.1. Lineage (NCBI taxonomy): Eukaryota > Metazoa > Chordata > Aves > Passeriformes > Sylviidae > Sylvia > Sylvia atricapilla. The sequence continues at coordinate 9,968,652 of NC_089148.1, forward strand.
TAAAGAAAGGAGGTCCCTTCCCATCCCCCTCCCTCTGGACATTTGTTTTCCATGGAGCTGGGCTGTGACACTTCATGTGAAGCAAATGGGGATGTGGGCTGGGCAGGGGGGTGTTTGTGGGGCTGGGTGAGTGATGGTGATGTGGCACTCACAGGTCACATACGGGCCTCCACTGTGCACTGAAGGAATTTCAGTGCCTTTCCAGGCATGGATGGGATGCCCTGGAAACCCAGCTCTTTGCTCCCAGCTTGGCATTTTCTTCAGGGAAGCAGGATTTTGCAGCCAGGAGGATTTTCTAGGATGAAGTGGAAGGGATGCTGAGGCATCTCCCAGTTTGAGCTGTCTTTCTTGGCAGGTGAAGCGTTACCTGTGTGAGGTGGTTATTACTGGATTCTCTTTAATGGTATTTTACAGGTACACAGAGCTTTACCTGTTGTCCATAGATCCTGTTTCATCCCTGAGAATTCTCATTCTCCAGGAGCTGTGGCAAGTAGCAGAGAAGTTTCTCCCTTTGCAATATTTCTTTAGGAGGAAGGGGTTGTTTTAACACAGAACTCTTGGTGTCATGGTGGTAGTTTGGGATTTTTGGAAGAGGGGCTCAGCTTGGCTTGCTGCACCAGCTGTTGGGTTTATGGGTCCTGACAAGCTTCAATCAGCGCTTCTGGCGCTCATCTGAAAAACTCCATATCCAGCAGAACCTATCCAGGTGCCCCCCCTTGGTCAATTCACCACTGCTTCAAAAGGTTTAGGTTTGTGTCACTGCTGAGTGGGAGGAAGGACTTGTTTTCAAACCTGTGATCATCATGTCTAGGCCATATGGGCATTGTGGCTTTTCTGTTGCACCACCTGGCCAAGCTGTCTCATTCTGGCTGAGGTGGATGCAGAGTGGGGATCTCAGGCCAGTGAGTTGGGTGGAACTGGCCTCTCCAAACTTGGGATGCAGAGGGTTTCCAGGAAGAATGCTGTGTGTGATGACTCTGAGCTGCAGGGGCCAGGAGGCCAATTCAGTGTGTACAGTGGGATTCTTTCCAGCCCCCAAACTGGGACCTCTTCTGGGGTTTCTGGGCAGGAGGTGACATGACTTCATCCCAAGCCTGGTGCTGCAATTGCTGATTTTCCTTTTCTCCTTCGCTTATACCCCGTAACTTTGCTTTGGCCGCGTAGCTGCTGAGCCTTGTGCGAGGGTCAGGGTTGTGAGGAGAGCAGTGGGTGGTCAGTGGGTTGGATGGGTGGGATTAAACCTGCTCCTGCATTTTCCATGCCTTTTGTCCCAGGTCCCCAGCTCTGAGGAGCTGCAGGTCACCTGCACAGGGGTCCTTGAACAGCATCCTGCTCCTCTGAGCAAACTGCACTGCGTGGACAAAGGCAACCTGCAAGGACTCAGAGCTCTAGCTGGGGTTAGCAGCTTTCTGTGAAGAGCACTGAATCCCACGGGGAGTTTCCAGCCTTTCCATCATCTGTTGCAATCCCGTGGTTATTATGGATAGCAATATCAGTACCTGGAAGCTCTTTGGTGGCAGTTGCTGTTTCAGAGGCTATTAAGCTTGCAGCTGAACACCTCTTTGTCTAAGCTAGCGCCTAATCTTTCACATGACAATATCTTTACAGCTAGACCCATCTGGAGCCTGAGTCAAAATCAGATTCGCTTTCACTTGAAACTGCAGATTTGGAGAATTACACTGTGTCAGCAGGGGAGGGGGGGGGAGAGATTTTTGCTAAGAAGATGGAGGAGATATTTCCTTATCTGTGAAAGGCAACAAAATGGTGTGCTGGTTTTGGCTGGGATGGAGTTAATTTTCCTCACAGTGGCTGCTGTGGGGCTGTGTTTTGGATGTGTTGATGACAGTGGGATGTGTTTGTTGTTGCTGACTAGAGCTCACACAGATCCATGGCCTTTGCTGCTCCTTGCACTGCTCCACCAGTGAGGAATCCTGGGGTGCACAAGGAGCTGGGAGGGGACATAGCTGACCCCAAGTGACCCAAGGGATGTTACTTATCATGTTCCTGATGATATAAAGCTGCCAGAAGAAGCAGGAGGGAGGCATTTAGAGTGAAGTTGTTTGTCTTCCCAAAACCACATGTGAGGAAGCCCTGCTTTACTGGGAATGGCTGCACCTGCCTGCCCACGGGGAGTGGAGGGTGGACTCCTTGTTTTGCATGTGTGGTTTTGCTTTCCCTATTAAATTGTCTTTACCTCAACCCACAAGTTTTCTCACTTTTGTCCCTTCAGTTCTCTCTCCTACCCCACCGAGGGGGAGTGAGTGAGAGGCTGTGTGGGGCTGAGTTAAACCACGACAAATGGCAGCATTAAATCTTTGTCAGGAGATCTTAGCAGGGATAATGTCTTTTGACGTAAAAAAGTCAACCCAAACAAACCAGAGATAATGGACATTTAGGTGAAAGCAAATGATCTATGATTTTTGAGCATGCAGGAATCTGGGTAATGAACTACTTGTTCAGATGTCTTCTTTTGAGTTCATTAGCTTTGTTCCATCCTCCACTTGGTATATTAATATATATTCTAAAACACTCCTTGCATTACATTCCTATCCCTGTCTTTCAAAAACTAGAACAGCTTAGTTCATAGAATCATAGAATGGTTTGGGCTGGAAGGGAAGTTAAATATGATCCTGTTCCACACCCCTGCCATGGGAAGTGACACCTTCCACTATTCCAGAGTGGATAGTTGGCCTCATCCAACCCTGACCCCTCACTTCCAGGGATGGGGCAGCCACAGATTCTCTGGGCACCCTGTGGCAGGGCCTCCCCACCCTCACAGGGAAGAAACACCTGAATTCTCTCTTGCTGGAGATCCGAGTTTGGATATGATGTGGAGGATGAAGTAGAGGTTCACATATTTTCCATGCTGCTCACTGCAGAGCTGGGAAATTACTGAGCTGACACCTTCCGTTTGTCTCTGCATTTGCAGTGCTGTGATGCCCCTGCCAAACGAGAAGAGTTATGGATGGGAACTGCTGGGGTTTTAATCTTTGCTGCTGCGAGCTGGAGGCAGCTTTCAAAGGGCACCAATCCTGCATTTCTGAGAGTTTTGCTGTTCAGGGAGGGTTGTGCTAGAGAAATACACCCCCTCACCCCCAGCTGTCCTTAGACCTTCAAGTCTCTCTTTTTCTCCAAATACTTCCCTCCCCCTTCCCGTTCCCCTTCCCGTTCCCTGCAACGCTCCTGGAAGGAAAGGTCTGTGTGTCACACAAAAATGTGGGAGTGCAGAGATGGAAGACTGCAAACAATTGCTGAATGTGAATAATTCCTCCTCCCCTTTGTGGGTTCTTTTTCTAGTTTATGTTCAGATATACCTTTTCTTTTCATTTTAAGTATCCTTCTCAAAGACCAAGTTTAATACTCCTACTCCATCGCTTCATCACTCATGAATCCTGTTTTTTATCACTGTATTTTTGTTGTTTATTTAAATGTATGTTAATGTGAAGAATTTCTAAATGGTGTAGCAATTTTTTTTTCTTTCTGTGCCTCTATTTGTATTGGAAGATAACTTGTACAACGTGATGTGAAAATACCCTCATATTTTCTAGTTATGCTTTATCTGTCTGGCTCTGTGGTGACCCTCTGACCAAATAATATCCTCAGTCACTTAGATATCTTCATTATAACCATTAGGTTAAGTGCTGAGCAGAAAATGTATATACTGTACCTTAAGTTTCTAATCTCTGTGGCAGAGTTTAGATTGGTGCTATCTTTTTTTAATAGCCAGCAATTCAGTTTCTTGGATGAGGTAGTTAATTGGTTCTTTATTGTCTATAGCCTCAGCAAAGCTTTTTTTTTCCTTTCATGTTTGTGAAAACCTCTTACCCTCTATTTTTTTTTGAAAGGAAATAGCAGAAAAGACTACAACGTGCATGTGATTTTGCAGGGATTTAAAATTAAAAATCGCTTTTCCAGTGCAATGAAAAATCCCAATGAAGCAAGGCTCTGTAAATGAATCTGAAACTCCAACTAAGCTCTGAGCCCTAAGCTGAGGAGAGGGGCCAGTGGGAGCTATGTGGGGGAGTGAAATTTAAGAAAAATTCAACTGGAGATTTTTCCAATTGTTGCTGGTTTCCAGGACTTGGCAGCCACAGAGGTCAGAAACTTATAATTATCCTTTAGCACAATTACGATGAGTCTCATGTGTTCACCTGCCACCAGCAGCTGAAGCTGGGTAAAAAAAAAAGCTCCTGAAATAACTGAAGACAATGAAATAATAAGGATTTAGGAATATTGCATTAGGCATCTGAAATTTTATCTGTTTGGAAGTGCTGTGGAACTGCTGTCTCATGGATCTGGGTCGAGGTGCCAGGCGAGTAAGAGATGTTTGTGTGCATGGAGTAGCTGCAAAATCAGCAGCTCTCTAGCTCACTTTTTTTTTTTTTTTTTTTTTTTTTAAATTAAAAATGTGAGCTAGAGAGTCACAATGTGTACTCAGAGGTGGGTATGGTGTGTTGGCTGTCCAAGAACTGAGCATGCCTTGAAGTTCCTGCAGGCAGGCAGGGACACTCCAGGTTGTGAGAGTGATCCCACTCCAATGCCTGAATGCCATCCTGGGAGCTGGATGTTGCAAAAAAATCCCTCTGATTTCCTTTGGGCAGCAGAGGAGGAGGGTTCCAAGTGCTGAAGTGCCCTTTTGGCTGGGAAGGTGATGCTGGGGACACTGGTTTGTTACGGGCTGCCGAGGGCAGGAAATGCCAGCACTGCACTTTCACCTTTTGCAGTGGAGATTGTTTTCCTTCTTAATGAAATTGAGGCTGTCCTGGTCTAGTCTGAACTCCAGCCTTGAGGAACTCATTGCTTGTGGGTCACTAATTCTGGGGAGGAGAGAGGCCTGACATCTCTCTCCTGGGAGGTGTGGTGGAAAGGTCATGTGCAAAATGGGGAGAAATATATTTGTTTCCTGTGCCAGGTACTCACTCCTGTGCTCATTTAGCATGAGTGTTTACAGATGATGAATCCAACCCTGGACAATCTGCTCCTATATTAAGATTTTTGGAACGAGATGCAACTGGTTTGGGGTTTCTGCAAACACAGGTGCCATGGTGAAAAATATACTGAATTCTGAGCAAAAATTAATCCTAGCCCTGAGAGGACTTACTTTGCTTACAATATTAGTATTGGTGCTGCAGATACAGCAAGTCCTCATAGCTCAATGAGTTTGTCCCAGAACTTGTTAATGAGGCTGTTTCAGAGGAATTTTTTTTTTTACAATGAGAGTGATAAAACCCTGGCACAGGCTGTCCAGAGAGGTGGTGGATACCCCATCCCTGAAAAGAAAGAGTTCAAGCTCAGGCTGGACAGGGCTCTGAGGAAATTGAGGATGTCCCTGTTTATTGCAGAGAGGTTGGGCTGGGTGGCTTTTGCAGCTCCCTTCCAAGCCAGACTATTCCATGCTCATAAAGTGATAAAGGCTGAATTTGTGTGAGACAGGGAAAATCACTGTATGGTGCTGTTTTACAGAGAAATAGTGCTTTACAGAGAAATAGTTTCAGTGGGATGAAATACACTGCGAAGCACCAGCGTGCTGGGGCAGGCTGTGGGGAGGACAGGGAGTAGCAGAAACCTCGGAGGGGCCAAAGGCATTCCCAGCAGGAGCCTGCCTGACTGAACGAACCTCTCTGGGCATCTGCAAGCCCGGGGTGGATAAGCTGGTTTGCAGCCATCCTCAGCCCGCAGGGAGCCATGAACACTTATGTTAGCTGTGCTTACAGCACGTTATTCCTTAGCTCTGCACTTACACAGCACCACTAAGCACCTGCTAATGCTCTGGAGGATTTTTAACCATGCATAGCTTGATTAAATACAAACAGAGCCAGATATGCAGGGGAAATGTGGCTATAGTCACACAAACCCTGTGTGCCTGATGTGGGTTTTTTGTATCCAAACAAGCTCCGGGTGATGACACCACACTTTCTACCTGGGACTGGAACAGGGTGGGACAAATGCCCGCTCAGGGCCCTAAAATGTTCCTCGCTGCTTTACAGAGGTTAAATAAAAACAAAGGATGTGTTTCCTGAGCACGGACAAGTCCCTCTGATTTACAGCCGTGTGGGCAAGAGCAGAGACACTTATATTTGGAGAGCAGTTTAGAGAAGGAGCACAACAGCAGTGAAACAGCTTTGAACTCTGCAAGGTGCTGATGAAATGCCTCCCTTGCACTCTGTCCCAACGGGATCTGCTCCCATAACTACTGTGGAAGTTGTTTGAAAAACCTTGTGGCTTTGTGGTTTAGGGTCAAGTGTGTGCCAAAGGCTCACAGGGAAAAGGGGTTGTTTCATTCACTGGAAATGCCCAGATGCTGAGTCCAGACTGTTCCTGGGCTCTGCTGTGATGGGAGGTGCAGGTGAGGCTGGACTGGGAATGTTCCCCCTGGGAAGAGGCTGTCAGAATTGCACGTGGAGGCCGAGGCAAGAGGGGAGCAGCGTTCTGAGTAAATTGTCAGCAGCCTTTCTGTGTGTCCTCCCCTCGCCTCGGCTTTCTCCTCACCGACATATCAGCGATGTTTATTAAGAGATGACAAGTCTATCAGGCCTCATAAGCAGCCTTTCACAAGGAGGAGATCTTATATCCAGAGAGCATCATCAATCTTGTCTCTGCTCTGCTCTTCTGAGCAGCTGATAGCGAGCAAGGCTCCATCCTCTTCCCCCCTCCTTCCCACCCCTTCCCCTCTCCTCCCCTTCCCCAGTCCTCTGCAGCACAGTGGGAGCCAGCCAAGGAGAGATGGATTTGCATAAAGTGTTTGTGGTGAAGAGAGGGGAAAGGAGCAGGAGAAACTACCCCCACTGCCTGGGCTGGAGGTGGTCCAGGGATGCAGGATGAAGTGCACCCCCGGCCTGCTGCCCAGGCAGCTGAGGGCTGCTTAATTTTGGGGGGGGATTGACAATGAGTAGGGTCAGTGGGTGGGTCGAAAGAAGAAAATCCCCATCCCAAGCTGAGGCTGAACAGAAAATCCCCATCCCAAGCAGAAAATCCCCAATCCCAAGCTGAGGCTGGTGCTGTGCAAGGTGAGGAGTGATGCTGCAGTTCAGCTGTGCCCCTATGATGCTCTTGCCCAAGGAAGAGCCCTGCAGACCTGTTGTTGCCCAGAGAAATTGTGATTGCCTTATCCCTGGAAGTGTTTAAGGCCATGCTGGATGGACTTCTGAGCAACCTGGTCTAGGGGAAGAGGTCCCTGTCCATCTAGATAATTAGGTGATCTCTGAGGTCACTTCCAAGCCAGGCCATGCTGTGATTCTGTGACTCTTTCAGCTCTGCTGGGAGCTGTTGCTGTTCCCTGGGGGCACAGGCTGCTGCAAGAGGGATCCTGTGCAGGCTGAGCAGGTAGAGCAGATGTACTCTCCTTCAGCATGTGAGACGTAGGGTCAAATCCAGGCAATAATATGCAAGGGCTCAGAAATCCCCTCTCAGAGCAGAAATCATCACTTCTGTTTTTATTTTACAGAATTCATCGAGTTCATCCTATCTTATGAGTAACTTTTTTATTCATGATCTGCACACTTGACACTCATGCTGAGCTGATGGGTTGGAAAACCACTGTTACCTTTTCTCCCTGACCAAATTAAGTCTCTAGTTATTCCCTCTGCCTCCATTTTCCACATCCTTCTTTTTTCAATTCTTAAAATTCTTTTCCTCTGCTTTTACCTGAAGACCCTGACTGTTTAGGACTAAATTTTGCGTGCAGATCCAGCCCTGAACAGTAAGAATGTGCTAGGAAAAGCTGCCCACTGCCTCTTAGAAATCCTCCTCTCACAGCTCTGCTCATGCTGGCAATGCCTTGGTCTCAGGGGAGAAGAGATGGATTTACTTTTGGGAGCTTGTTAGGTAGCATAACAGTCAGCTTTTTCCACAAAGTTTTTTGTTCCCTGGTGTTTCCAAGAGTTTTATGGTGGAGAGAGGGATGTGTGACCTGTGGGGGAGTGGGTTTTAACTTATGGCAGCTCAGAGCTGAGCCTGGATGTCCTCAGCTCCTGTCTCCCATTGCTGGAGACAACCATAAAAGCACCTTTATCAAATATATATAATCCTCCACCAAAGATTTAGGCTATCAGGCTTGCAAGAGTGGGACGAATGTTGACACATCCTCGTTAAAAATGTTGCTAAACCTTGCATATCTGATGTGCTTTCTTTTTCAGACTAAAAACTGTAGACAGATAAATATAACCAGGATGCACCTCACCAAGTTTTGCAGAGACAGACAGTTTCTGTCTGAAGATGCATCAGAAGAGCTGGCAATTTCAAGGAGTTGCCATTAAAACTTTATGATGAGAAATTGAACACAAACCTCACAGAATATTTAAAGCATTAAAACTAACCCTGTGTGAAATTTCCCACCGATCCCTTTAGGAGGAGGCAGGAGTTTATGCTCCATTTTAAGGCTCCTCAAGCACAGCCTCGTCCAGGATGGCACAGGAGCTGCCTGTGTTAACAGATCCTCCTGGGACATGTGGTGGAGAGAAATATGAGCCTTTCTAGGAGGCTTTTGGAGTCTGATTCCATTCCCTTGAGCTCGGTGGGAAATCTGTTACTGTGCACAGTGCCGTACCTGGAGCTCAGGCCCCAAGCTGCCCAAAGAATTTGGCTTGGATTGAAAAAGAAAGGCTGAGGTAAAGAATTGGGAAGAGGAGAGGTGGTAGAAAATGGCTCTCAACTGAGTAAAGACCTGTCAAGAAGGAAATTATTTTCTGCATTTATTGTTTAGGTGTGAAGGGATGGTGGGAGTTGCACCAAGATCCATTTGATTCAGTCTGGTGTTCGTGATGGCTCCAGCCCTGTGTGGTTTAGTGGAAGGAAACTGAAGGAGGAAACTGAAGAGCAGGCAGCTGCAGGGGGGACTTACTCCCATTCTTCTCTGTCTTTCAAAGGTCAGTGGAAGCCCAAGGGTTTATATCCTTTCCAAAATTCTGTAGCATTATGATTAGGTGTCATTAAACTTGCTGCCTGTGATGTGCCAACATTACCCTTTTGATTCATACACATTTTCCTCCTGTCCTTTTCCTCGGGAGTGGGGAGGGAACAGCCTGACACATCTTTCCTCTGCCCTGGACTCCCAGGATCCAAAGAGAGGCACTGCCAACACTGTGAGCTCAGGTTTGCTTGCTGTGCTAAACAACAACTGATGCTCAGGTTTTGCTTTTGTGAGGTCTCTGTTTTCCCCAAAGGAAGCTGCTGGTTAATTGTGGACCTTCTAGAGACAAAGTGAGTAATTCCTGGCTTCATAGGAAGCACTAGAGCTGTCACAGCTGTGTAGTGAGAGGGGTGTGCTGTGTCCCAGCACTATGGCTGTGCCACCAGCCAGGAGAGCAGGTAGCAATGAGGGAAAACAGGTCTTGCAGGTTCTCCATCACCTCTGCACCTCTGTTTTGGTGTTCAAGGGGCTTCACATGCTTCATATCTCCTCTCCTGGAGTAGATGGGCACAGGGTTTTTCTCACACCCATGCAGTGCTTCATTATTGATGTGTTTCCCCCTCCTTTGATATTGCTGATGCCTTTAAATGAAGGAAGGTAACCACTGGAGTTATTAGATGATTTATTACTCAGATAAACATCAGCTTAAGAGACTGTATTTTCAGAGGAATGAGAAGTCAGCCATGGTGAGAAGTTGTGAACCCAGCTTCTTTGTTAGAAAGCAATATATAACATTCTGATCCAATGGAAAGTTGCCACAGAGCTTAACTTTTTTTTTTTAACCTATCACCTTTGCTTAATTTTGTGGCAATATGTCTACTTTTCACAAAACCTGATAGTTTCCTATCTCACATACATGCATATCCTTCTATTATATCATCTAGACCTCTAACTTACTCCATAAAATCACACCACTACACCCTAAAACTCTTCACTGTCTTACCCAATACAGCTTCCTACTCATTTAAGGCACACTCTTACTTGCAACCATAGGAATGTAAGTTTATGATTTTTCTGCTTAATGTCTGTGTACTTTTATTATTACATCAGTCTAAGCTTCTCCCAAGGTTGCAGATCAAACCCTTCAGTACCTGAGGAAGTCTCTATCTTCCTGTCTCCTACACTTTGCTATTCTGGACATTTGCTTCCCTGGGCCAGGCCTTTGCTGGGAAGAGGCTGAGGAGGCTGGAAGAGGTCACCTTTTGCTGTCTGGGTCTGTAGTTCATGTCCAGCCAGCAGTTTTTCCATCAAACAGGCTCAGTGGCTCAGCCTCCTTTGGACAGCAATCCATCATGGGGGTTTCCCAACCTCCCTGTGCACTCATGGCTGGGAAGATGGGCAGCAGCAGCTCGGGAGAATGGAGCTGGAATTACTCCCTTGTTCTCTGATATTGTCAGGTCAGAGAGGGTCACTACCAGGAGAGGCCATTAGGGAAGCACATTGAGGAAACCCCAGCAAAGTTGTCCTATACTTTGCTGCATCTGTGCTGTTGTAAATCACTTTCCTTGGCAGGAAGGCTGTCCTGGGCCATGAGATGGGGGTCTGTGGTCCACAGGGAGACCCTGCTCTGTGTAGGCAACGTTTGAAAAGCATGGAGAAGCTGCCAGGAAATCTTGGATTTTCTGGAGTAGCAGCTCTCTTGGAGCAAAATGTCTTTTCCTCTGCTGCAGAAGTTGGTACTGTGGAATCCCAGTTTTTGTCTTGCTGCCATCAGTGAGAAAGAAGGAAGGAATGAGAGTTTGTTCCATCACTTCAATGCCATTTGGGATTTGCCTTTTTTCTTTATATGTTCTCTGTGTTCTTTGCACATATATTTGTAGCTCTGTAGCCTTATTGTATTAGTGACTGATTTCCCCAGCACTTTTCCATGGCCTGTCTGTAGGCAGAAAGACAAATGCCAGAGCTCCAAGCCCTGGGGGTGCAAGGCCCCAGTGCCATCTTGGTTCTTCCTGGGAACCAAGGCCAAGAACAACTCAACTCTTGGAAATACATTTCCATGGACAAAGTGCAGCCAGTGCTGAGGGTGGGGCTCCAGAGAAGGGGCTTGACCTGGAGGGGAATTGCACCACCACTTGTCCTCGTAATTGGTGCTTTTTATCAATTATGCTAATTTCTTAAAACCTATAAAGCTGTACTCACCCCTGGGAGTGAGTAGGCTTTTGTGGACTTCTTTCCATAACTGCCTCTGAAGCCCTTCAAATAAAGATCCCCTTTTATATTACCTCCTTAATTACCTAAAATTATCTCAAGTTTTGTCTCCTAGGCTGGGAAAAAGGCACCAAGTTCTGTTTGCTCTAAAGCAGATGTTGACTCAGGAAAAAGGCCCCTCACCGAATTGGAAATGCCACAGTGATAAACCAGCCAGGTTCATGTCTGGTTTTTGCTTTTGTGGACATCACTCTCTACTTATCACTCTCTAAGACTTCCTGAAAGATGACTGTAGTCAGATGAGGTTTGGTCTCTTTTGCCAGGCAGCAACTGAGAATGAGAGGACACAGTCTGAAGCTGCACAAAGGGAAATGCAGGTTAGATACCAGGAAAAAGTTTTTCATGGAAGGGTGATAAAGTACTGGAATGGTCGGCCCAGGGAGGCGGTGGAGTCACAATCCCTGGATGTGTTTAAGAAAAGGCTGGATGTGGCACTTAGTGCCACAGTTTAGTTGAGATGTTGGGACATGGGTTGGACTTGATGATCTTGAAGATTTCTTCCAACCTAGTGATTCTTTGTGATTTTGTGAATCTTTCCATAACTGCCTTTGAAGGCCTTCAACCAAAGATCCCCTTTTATATTACCGCCTTACTAAAATTATCTGGAGTTATATTTCCAGGCTGGGAAAAAGACAACAACTTCCGTTTGCTCCAAAGCAGACGCTGACTCAGGAAAAAGCCCCCTTTCTAAATTAGAAATGCCACAGTGATGAACCAGCCAGCTTCACGTCTGGTTCTTGCTTTTGTGAAAATCTTTCCATAACTGCCTCTGAAGGCCTTCAAATAAAGATCTTTTATATTACCTCCTTACTAAAATTATCTCAAGTTTCATTTCCAGGCTGGGAAAAAGGCAACACGCTGACCCAGGATAAAGCCCCCTTCTCGAATTAGAAATGGCACAGTGATGAACCAGCCAGCTTCACTTCTGGTTTTTGCTCAGCTGCTGAAGTTTCAGGGCTCTGGCTTCGAATATGGGCATGGCTGTGGTTGTGCCATGGCCGATGGACGCCGGTGGCAGCCTGTGGGAGCATTCCTCTCTCCTCCCAAACACTGGGACTCACATCTGAGCATGCAGAGGAGCAGCTGCAGCCTCCAGGAGAGCCTGTAATGAGGCCAGGATCTCCAGCACGGGCCCTGCTTTCTGTCAGCTCTTGGAGGAGGCCGTGGGTAATTACCTCTCCTGTCTGCTCCTCACTGGCTCCTCTGCAGGTTCAAGTGCTCGCTGGCGGAGAGGAGAGTGCTCAGATGCCTCATTTAAAATTCTGATGGTATGTTGTCAGGTCAACATGCTGCAACATGGGAAGGGATTTTTACATCCTAAGGACTCCGGTGTCATTGCTGGCTACGCTGCTTGCCTGATGCTTTTTTACCTGTTTGAAGGGTAGCTGGAGGGTTTCCCTGCTGTGGGGTTGTAGCTGTGCTGGTCTCTTCTCACCGGGCCTCTTGAGTCTGTGGTTGCCACCTCAGTTTGGTCTCATGTTTGGGATATTCTGTATTGTGCTGGATGAGCTGGAAATGGCAGCAAGAAAGAAGATTGAGAGGAAAGAAAACAGGGTTAGAGATTACTGTAAATTGCTGTAACCCTCCCTTTACCTCATGTTAGCACCTTTACAGTGGGAAAACCTTTTTATAAGGCTCAGTCTGATGTTTTATCAGCTGTTTTTGAGTGAACAACCTTGGCTTAGAGTTTGAATCTGTGCTTTAATTGGCCTCTGTCTACAGAGCTGGGTAATGCACCCTTCCTTGTGCAAAGCTGCATCAGCTGTGAAGGGCATTTTCTGTCAACAGAGAGAAGGGTCCCAGGGGGAACACTTTTACCTGCCTTTGGCAGCACTGGGGAAGGACACTTGGCCACATGAACTGCATCTTGCTCTCCCCAAGGTGGCTCAGCTGCCTGGATGTTTTGTACAACCTCACTGGAAAACAAACCTAATCAAACAGCTGGGTCTGGCCTTGCTGTGGACTGGGAGAAAAGTTTCCTTTTCTGTCCTGCTGGACCAAGGACCAGGTGTGTGGTCCTGTCTGTCCTTCTAGCAGTTCTTGACTGTCCTAATGTGGCTTGAGCTTGGTAAAGGAATGGCAGGGACCTTCTGCCGAGAAGAAAGAACCCTGGTGTAGACAGATGCAGAGGTGGCTGAAACAGAACAATATTTTAAGCTGGGGAGAGCAGGGTGGGTTTCTACTTTCCACAAGTCAAGTGGGATTCAAAGGGGAGATGTGGTGGGGTAAGGAGAGTGCCAACATTTCTAAGCCTGAGTGCAGGAGCTCTGCTTCTGTCTCAGTATGTTACTTCGCCTGTGCCTTCCGCCTTCCTTGCGTCCATCAGGCTGTTGGTGACTGGGGGACATCTGGAGTGAGCACCAAGGCGTGCCAGCACCGGAGCCAGGGTGACAAGGGAGGCAGGGAAAAGTGTCTCCAAGAGTACAATCCCAGTCTTGTCCTGGATTTTGGGGCATGCCTAGGAACGGGAGCAGGCTAGTGCCTCTGTTTGGAGTGATGCTGAACTTGATACGGAGGGCATGGCGGCCGGGATTTGGCGGGGCGGCGCTGGGATTCGTCAGGGGATATTTTAAATTTGTTTTCCGTTCTTGCCGTTCTCCGGGACTGTTATCCGTTCGGCCAGGAGGTGGCTCTGGAGCTCGCTGCGGAGCCGGGCACAGCGTGCAGTGGCCACGGCGACAGGGAGGGAGAACCTCGGAGCGTCACCAGTTGGCGATGGAAGGCAGATTGGCCTTCCTTGGAGCTTCCAGGCGGGATGCGTGCGTGTCCTCTGACACACACATGCAGAGGCGGCCTCGGCGCATTCCCGAACGCCCCTGGCACGGCTCTGATGCGATGTTTAGGAAGAGGGGAACATGCTCCTGGTGCTGGTAACACCAGCTTGGCTCAGGCTGTCCCTTGGGAGCGGGGATGGCTCAGAGCGCGCCATCGCACCAGGTGTAGGCTGCTCTCCGCAGCTCCAGACCTGTGCAGAGTTGTTGTGCGAGGCAGCCACTCGGAGACGGGCAAAAGAGTAGCTGCCTTTGTGCTTGCCAGGGTCCCCAGGGATGGAGAGCATGAGGGGCAGAGCAGGGAAAGCCTCGACAGAAGTACGGAGAAGCATCGCTGCTGTCTAGGAAGATATTGGCATCCCGGGCTTTGGAGTCTGTGCCAGAACTTGTGCCTGGGACACACAGGGCTGCCAAGGCAGCCTGTCATCCCTGGGCGGTGCTGTGCCCCTGACAAATGGAAAACTCCAGGCCTTAGTGCTCCTGTAAGCACTACTCCAGGAGCAGAACAAGTGAGTTCTACTCCTGTGAGTAGAACAAGATCACAGTAGCCCGGGGCTCTCTTCATGGTTGAAGCTTTGGGATGCCCTGCACTTCTCTTAGTGCTGTGATATGGTTCCTAATGGTCTCCTGTATGCTGAGGATGCAGAGTTAGCCCTGGAAGTCTAAGTAAGTCTGCACATTGATCCCCTTTAGGAGCTCAGAGAGGAGCTGGAGAGACTTTTTACAGCAGAACTGGGAATTCACATTTTGAAGAGCAGGAGGGATGAGGAAAGTCAAGTGGGACAGGGCTTCTCAAAGGACAAAGAGAAAAAACAAGCCTAGAGCTCACCTGGGCTAGAGCAGAGATGTGTTCAGTTTGTTTCATAGAAGCACCAAGGTCTGACACAGCTTTGTCTCCTTATCTCCAGTGGCTCAGCAATGCTGTTGGCAGTGCTGGCCAGACATTCTGTTCCCCTTCCCTCTTCTCTGAGATCAATTGTGAGCCTTGCACTGACTTTGTGGGTCTGGAGTTAAGTGCAAAATGCTTTGTCTATTGGCCTGCAGAAGTCTGTGGCAGGACCAGGAGCTGCAGCTTAACCTCAGACTCCTCTGCAGCCAGTCCTGGGAACCAGGACCAGCAAACTGGCCCTGCTGTGATGTTCTTGTTGTTTGCTCTTCATATGCTATTTGCCGGTGAAAGCTGAGCGAATAGTAAGGGCTTTAATTCAGCTCTAGAGCCTCTGCTGGCTACTGCCTTGTGCTTTGCCAGTGCTGTGTGAAGTGGAAAAAGGGGATTATTCAGCCCCGTTCATCCCACTTTTCAGGCTGGGAACAGATTTTGAGGACAGATCTCAACCCCAGGTCCTTGTTTGCTACAGGAGCTGGATCTAGAATTACAGCTGATTTGTTTCTCATTGAGAGCTGTAGGGCGAGACCTTCCTCTGTGGTCTGAGATAAGCTGCAGGCATTGCACTGAGAAACCCAACCTTGTTGCCATATTTCAGGATGTGCAGTGAAGCCTGTCTGCTCTCTGCCTCTCTATGGCTTCCTGGGGAGCTGGAGAGAAAGAGGAGAAATTCCCCAGGCTCCATGTGAGGTGCAACTGTAATTCAGTCTGGGTTGCTGGACCTGGAGTCCGCTGTGGGCTGTTGAAGGGATACGTGCTCTGCTAGGGTTAAATGCTTACATGAAATCAATACAAGTTTTATTGCCACCACGTGATGTCAGCTGGAACTCTGCCACCCGTAATAGAAGCTGTGTTAGGTCTCCCCCTTCCAACTGCAGGACAGATATATTGGTCTAGACAACTGAAAAATAGTGGTATATTGGGAGGCTGCGTTTTCATTATGTAAATGGCGCTCTACAGGAGGATTAATTGATTATTCAGTTACTATGGATCTGTCTTGGATGTCCTGGCAAGATGAGAGAACCTGATGGAAGCTCTCCAGTGGTGCTGTGTGGTAGCACAAAGGAGTCCTTGAGCAGCCCCTGCTCCCCTGCAGGCAGTGCTTAGCACGGCTGTGTTGCACTATGCTCTCCCTACAACAGGAATTGCTTCTCAGAATGGTGTAGGTGCCTTCATGCTCATGACTGGTGACCATATCCTGCTGCAGGCAACAAAATCTTGCAAAAAATAATCAGAACTGATCTATTTTGTGCTGTTTGGAAGGACTCACCTGTTGACAAGTGTTGCTGATGGCAGCTGGAGACCATGCAGAGGTCTCTGGGAGTAAATGTGTTGCTGCAAGTGCTGGGAGCTGTTGAGATAATTCCATTTTTGGAGACTTGCTCCTAGCTTCAATGTTTTGCTTTAGTTCCAGCCCAGCAAATAAGTGATACAGAAACAGAGGGGAAAGATCAGCTGGCGGAAGGAGGGCACCATGATTTTGTGATAGGTACAAATATCTATTTCATGGGCAGCTTAAGAGCTCCTTAGAGTAGATCTTAGTGGACAACGTGAAGCTCCAGGTGAATGTAGTGCTATTTAGGCATTAAGGTCAGTGTCCACAGAATATCAGTGTCCACAGAATATTTTTGGATTTTTGAATATTTTGGAGTGTGGATCAGCTGCTCATAGGAATGGCTACTGTGTGGTTGGTGCTGTTGTTCTGCACTGGTTTCTAGGTTGTATCTGGGGCATTTTAAGAGCTGTCCTGTAAACATGCTGAGGTCTTCACTGCTGCCTGCATCTCTGGGGTGTCCAGGTGTGGGGACAGCTGTGGAGCAGCTCTCTTCCTCCCTTTGGCCCTGGAGCATTGGGGGTTTTTTGTGGGTAAGCAAGCAGGGCTATCATATCTTCATAACTAGATATGTCCCTTCTGGTCAGACAAACACATTATAGCACAGGGAGTATTTTCTGACTCGGAAATACCTGTACTGCTCTCCCCAGCAGTGGGAAATAGACCTGCACACTCTGTTGGGTTCAGGTTGCTGCAGGAAGAAAGGACAGCTGTGGTGAGATGGATGCACTCACTTTCTGCTGTCCTGCTGTGTGGGATATAATTGCTTTAGCCTTCTCTGTTCTTCCAAAACCATTTCGATATTGCTGCCCAGATCAAATTTTGTGAAGAACATTTTAGAACAAATCTTAGCCTTTGGCCTGAAATACATCACCTGTGGAAAGTTTTACAAACAATCCTGATATTTGGAGTCTGGCTGTGGAAAAACTGTGATATTGGACAAGTGGAAATTTAGATCCTTATGAGCAAGTGCAGATACTGGAAGGGAGAGTGATGTATCCCCAGAATTGGGTGAGGAACAAGTCTTTGGGAAATGGAAAAGCTTTAGTGTTGAAAGGAGGACCTGCTTATGCTGATGAAATAAAGAAACTTGCTATTATTTCCAAGCCTGTAAATTGGGGAAAAAAATAAGGTTCAGCTATGTCAGTAAGTGTAACAAACTCTTCCAGAAGTTTGTAGGGTGTCTCCCAGTCCTGCTGAGAACAGGGCAAGAAACTTTTTGGAGCCCAAGTAAGGACCAAAAGAGATGAGATTCTCCTTTTCTATGAGAAGAGAACAAACTGTGGCCAAGTACCCCCTTTTTGGGGTGACAGAATTGCATGAGGCTGCTGCAGTGGTCGCTGGGAGATGCTGTGGGTCCAGCATCTGAGCCTAATTGTTAGACTGGCAGCTCTTTAGGTTGAGGCTTCTACTGAAATTGGAATTTATGTAATTTATTTCATTTAAACTTGCTGCTTCTTTGTTCAGCACTGGCTGTGGAGAGGCAGCTCAGCTCCTGCTTTGTGTTGCTGGCACATCTCGTGCAGCACGAGGCATCTTTACTCTTTTCCTGAAGTCACCCAGCTCCAAAGATTTAAGTGCAGAAACTTTGCAGACACGAGGCTTGTTTGCAAGGCAGACATGCATTTCCACATCCTGTCTCATGGATTCCCGAACAAAGATGTTTACAGGAAAAAAAAAAAAAAAAAAAAAGCACTAATGCTATACGAGGAGGGGGAAAGCATAATGTATTCTTCAAATGTTTGTATGTCAGCAAAACGCCTGCAAACCATTCAATAGATTAATCCTGTAGCTGGCCTAAAAGGAATGGATTTCTAGCCATAACTGAGATTGGGAAAAATTGATTTCCATGTTCTTGTTGACTGAATAAGATGAAAACAACTGCCTTGGCACTGATTACTAGGCCAAGAATTCAGATCTCTGCTGCCAAACTGCAGAGCTAGGCTGAATGCTAGAACCTGCCCAGCTCAAGAAGTGATGTAAAAGGGGCCTTTCAGAAACAAATCTTAAATATTTCCCATTGTGGAAATGGGATTTGCAGCAGATAATGGTTGCCAAAGCACCTGGTGGCTTTGTGTAGGTGTGTGGCTCAATGCTTTGGTCTCTCAGCCAGAACTATGAAGGCACTTCTGGTAATCAAAAATGTGAGAATAGCTCAGTTTAGGTTGTTCCTCTAGCTTTAGTGTAAAATTTAATTTCAAGAAGCAGTTCAAAAGAAGAAATTTAAAATACGCTTAGGTTCCAGGGAAGATACTTCTAAATTTACTATTAAGGGATTCTTAGTAAGGGCATAATGAGCTTATGCCATGGCTGAGTTGGAAGTATTGTTTTCCCTACCTCTGACAAAAGACAGTAGAAAAGATGTGAGAAAACACTGGCTAGGACAAGAGGTGACATCTGCAGGTGGGACAGCCAGGACCCACTCTCCAGACCCATCTGTGTTCCCTGTGTGTAGAGAGTCCTCAGCTGGTCGTTTCCAAGTTTTTCCAGGCTGGATGAGCTGCATCCACCCAATCATCTCTTCAAATGCTTGGGACTCAGGGAGAAGATCTCCACTTTGTTGTTACATAATTTCAGGAGCATTTTTTTCCCCTGGGACTGGTTCCTATTGGAGAACTCTTATGCAGGAAGGAGAGACGGCAAGGGACACAAAGTCACTTTGAGGTCCTACAAATCCCAGCATCTCCCAGATGTTGTGTTGTGGATGAGGCTGATGCGAAAAGGTAAATCCCTGTCCTGAAATTCCCTGGGAATCACGGCAGCTTTCAACTGACTGCAAACAGATCACTTGATAACCCTCAGTCTTATTGACACAGCTCCAAAAATACGCTGCAAAGTGTAAATAATAAACGTGTAGTATCCGCACTGGAGCAAGTAAACACCGCCTGATGTTGTCTGATATTTCACTGGCAAGGTGTCCTCGGTGATGCTCCAGCAGAATAATTTTCCGAGCGAGTGGCTCGCGTGACAGGTGGATGTGCTGAGCTCACGGAGCCGGATCTGGGAGCGGGAAACACCACCACGGGTCCTGCTGCCGGCTCCAGCAGCTGGGCACGGAGCTGTGAGGAAGGGCCTGGCATGCTCACCCCAGGCTTGCTGACATGGGCATGTTGCTAAAAGCTTTTTTCTTGCGTGGTGTGGGTGTATCAGCTTTCCCAGGCTGGATGACACACGGATTAATAATTCACGCCAGAGGTACTGACTGGTGGGAGCTGTTATAGGACCCTTGCTCTGGATGAAGGAACTGCCTTCTGCTCAGGTGCTGGGGTTATGCAGGAAAGAGTCTCCTGTGGCTGCCAGATCCTTTCTGGGGTTGCAGCTCTGGCAAGACTGCTCCTTGTTACCCAGAGCATGCTCCCATTTCGCTTTTTGGAGTATTGCAAAGTGCCTGAAGAAGCCAGGCTATTGAACACCAGCTTTCCATAACTTGCAGGCAAACTCTTGTGCCTGCTGGTGGCTGAAATGATGAGTTTGAAAATCGTTTATATGATAGGGTGGTCCTCAGGATGGGCTCTGCAGCTGCTCCTTGGACACCCTGTTGTGTGCAGGCACAGCCTGCAGTCTTCTCAAGGGGCTTGCAAGGCAGGAAATTGTACCTTGGCTGGCCTGACCCAGTGGGAGTAGCAGCCCTGTAGAAATGGATGCAATTTCCAGGAACTGGGAAACTGTGGCTTGCATGAATGTGAATTTTAAAGGACCAAGTGTCTGTGTATGCTGCTGTGATCTTGGATGGAGGGTGCCACCCTCATACTGTGTGTTGTACCTGTTTGGCAAAGATTTTCCTTCCTGGCCATGCAGAGACACCAGAAAGTATCTGAGGTGACCATAGGGCTTTACAATAACAGTGTGCAATGTCTGTAGTCATGAGTGGCAGACAGAGGAGACCAGGGATGTGTGTCTAAGAGTCATGGGAAGTTGCTCTCAGCTCCAGCAGTCACAAAGCTCCCCAAGATGTGCCTTTCCTCTCCCCTCACCCTGGTGCCCAATGTAACATTGCACTGACTTTCCCATGTAAGACGTGAAACTGAGCTGATGGGCTTTTTGAGAGCAAAGCTCTGTTAACAAGAGCAGGGAGGTTAACCTTGGATCCCTGCCCAAATTGAAGTGGATATAATCTCTAAATGGCTTATACTAAAATGAAATGCACTTATGAGGGAACGTGTCCCTCACTCTCCTGTAGTGCTGCTGTGCTGAGCACAGAGGGAACAGAAACTTGTGGGTGAGTGAATTTTGTGCTGAATGTGTTAGGAAGCGAATCAGACCTCTCTTTCTGGGTGGATGCTCTGTCTTCTAAGAGAGCCAACAAAATCAACCTGTAATCAAGAAACAAAACCAGCCTAGAATAGACGAAATCCTGGTTCCAGTCTCTGTTTTGATGGACTCTGGATCCATCCTGAGCTGTGCTCTTTCATAGGAAGACCTTGTGGCACTTTCCATGTCCACCGTTGTGCTGCCATCCAGCTCTGTGTGATGGACAATGCTCCAGGCTGGAACAAGACTCCATAGGCCTTGGCTCAAAGATGGTGTTCCTCTGTCCACGCTGGTCAGGGGCTAAGGGAGCCATGGGGAGGACTCTCCCCGAGTAAAAGCTGTGCACCAGCAGCCTGGGAAGCAGATATGTGTCATAAGATGGAATAAGCTGGCTGTCTGCAGTAGCTGTGTGAGCACTGGCTGCTGGGCTCAGAGGACTGAGAGTTCTTCAGGCTGCAAAATGTGCAGTGGCAATGCAAGATCTCGATGTGCCTTGGTCACCCAGCAGTACTGGACCAGGTGCTGGGAAACTTCCAGCCTCAGCTTCACCAAACACACGCTCTGGCTAACGCAAATGTCGCTTTAGAGATGCTGGGAGGTTTCTCTCCCCCACCTTTTAAAAAGAGCATATGTTCTCACTACTAACAAGCAGGTTTGCAAAGAGTCTATTTTTAAGATGATTACAGGGTATCAGTAGCTGTTCCAGTGTCAACTGTCGGTTTTGTTTCCTTGTCGGCAGTAAACTGTTGGCAGGTTTGTGCACCAGAGGTTTACTCCTTCCCAGCTGTAATTGCACAGCACGGAAATTATCACTTGCTCTGTGCATGCCTCTGCTGGTTCATCCCTCTGAGCCTGCTGTTCGCCAAGCAGCTCCTCCAAGCGCTTCCCACCCGCTGAAGAGCCGTGTCGTGGCATCTCCTGCTGGCAGAAGACAAGGCCTGGTTAGATCTGAGCTGCAGAGATGAGACTGAATGTGGTGTTGTGATATCAGTGTAACCAGTACTGATGCTTCCTGCTTTGTTGGGCAGGTAAAGAGCCCAGAATTGGGTTCCTTTCTTACTAAGACAAATGCATAAATGATTTTTTTGCAGGCAGTTTTCCCTTACCTGTATAAAATTATACCTGCAGCTCTAGCTGAGATCTTCAGGGTGGGGAGCGTGGATGAGTTGGTGTCTGGGTGTCTGGAGAGCTGGTGGATGTGTCTGGTGCACAGCTCACCTTTTCTGCATCTCAGTCAGATCCCTGTTTGCCTGGCAGGCAGAGCAGCATGGCCAGACTGCACTAGGCTTTTCTCCACATGGCCACGGAGAATCTGAAGTCCTCTGATGGAATAAAGGATGCAAAGATCTTCTGCTACTGCTGAAGCTGTGTTGGCTAGAGGGCACTGCAGTGTTAACTCACACCATCCCTTCCATCCTGCTCCCACACCGTTCAGCCAGAGGTGACTTATGGAGGAGGAAGCAAATAGGATCCTTTATTGAGAATTAAGGAAATAGCATTTTAAATACGTGCATCCTTTTATTATCTTTTTTTTTCAAGAGTCTAAGTAACCCCATGATTTGTGACTGCAGCTCTGCACACAGAGGTGACGAGGGAGTGCAGTGGGAAGTGTCAGCTAGTGGGAGGAGGACTCAGAAGTTCCATTCCTTACCCTGCAGGGCACATCCTGTAGGAAACAGCCACTTGAAGTACACTTATTCCTTTTCCCTTGACAGGGATGAGATGATGACGATGCCTGGGTGTGAAGTCTGCTGGCTTCAGGCTCCGCCTTCCCCCCCAACCCTGAAAGTTTCCAAGTGCCACCGAACTGATGGGAGAGAAACAATTGTTGTGTTTCCCGGGCTGACACCTCCTGCTGAGCATCCTTCCCTGCAGGAATGGCAGTCCTCTCGCGTTACTCTGGGGACACACCGCCGTGGTGCTGATGGGACCAGACAGGATCCGTCACTGTGCTGATGTGTCTCCTCCACAAAAAATCCTAAATGACACCAGTGTCTGAGAGACGAGGAACAAAGGGAAAACAAATAAAATTATCTGCTCGGTTTGGTCCCCTCTGGTCATCTGTCATCCCAGTCTGGAGTGGGGACCGTGGAGGAGGGCTGGGGTTTGAGGGTTCTGCTGGGGATATGAGATGGGTTTGCTCTGTTCACATGGGACCAACAAGCCTGGCAGGCCAGAACACTGCCTTTGCTGGACTCTGTGGAGTCTCTGTCTCTATTTTAGCTTGTTTCTGGTGTCCAGACTCCTCTGGCTGGTGCCATAACCAGACCCTTGCAGTGGGGGAAAAGGGGATGGGGCAGAGCTTGGTGTCACTGGTGCTTCACAAGCGTCAGAAGGACCTTGCCAAGGTCGTGTGAGTCTCTTTCCCTGCCTCAAGATGAGATCATCTCTACCTCTGTCATTGCTGTACTAACCTGTTTTTATAGACCCTCAGGGATACAGGTTTCTCAGCCTCTTCTCCAAGGACTTCTAACAAGAATAATTGTAACAAGCATATCAAGTGCGTTGGGTGTTTTTGTTTATGTTTCTTCCTTGCCTCAATTCTGAGCCTGTTGTTTATGTTCTGTGGTGGCTATGGCTGAGGAAACATTTTCCTTCATGTTTCCAGGAGGCTGTTTGAAAGCTGCTCTCAGATCAGTGAGGACCAACTTGATGGCTGTGCTCCTCTGCAATGCATGTGACAGATGTGTCACCTCTGGGCTTACTCTCTCCAAATGGTCCATTTCTGTCTCAAAACACAGTGGCCAAAAGCTGAGCACCAGACTTATGATGAAAATCAGCCTCTAAGGTAAGAAGCTGAGATATCCTTGCTTGAACAAGATGTATGGGGAGCCTCCCTCATCTGAGGATGCTGACATTAAACCTTCAAGGCATCATGGCCTTCGCTCTTCAGAACTGCCTGTCTTGTTGGGCAGGGAGAATTCTCCCAGATGTGTTTTCTTATTTTAAATTGTCTGGTGGATTTTTTCCCTCTCTTTCCCCAGCTGTTATTTCCAGCCTCAGCAGTTGAAGGTACTTTAAAATTGGGTGGGTGAGTCCTTGTGAAATAGTCTGGGCTGTTCATTTTCATGGGATTTAAGAGTGACTTACTGTTCGTGTCCTGAAAATTGTTTGTTTTGCCTGGAGGCCATTTTGCACAGGAACTTAAATTGTTGGCTCGACTCTCCTCTTTGTATAAGTTGTCCAAGTTGAGAATTGTGTGTTCTATAACAACCTCTTCTTGTCTGTGATAACAGCATTTTGGGACCTGCCCTAATCCGAGTTTTTAGCGGCACCGCTCTGAAATGTGCTGGAACTGCCTGATTTGGAGGAAAGAGAGGAGAGATGGGAAAGGACAGGTGCATCCAATTGAGGCAAGGAGACACAGGGCAGCCAGACCAGAAACGTGCAGATTATGTAAGCACAGCTGGGCTAAAACTTTGCAAAATAATCTTTCTGGTCTTGTAGGCTGTCCCCAAGCAAATGATTTTCCGTGGACCTCACTGAGTCATGAAGAACTCTCTGAGCAGAAGAAAACACAACTTTAATTAAACTGAGAAAACAAAACATCCAGTTCTTTAAAAATGCCTCAACCTGAGTAGCTGCAGACCTGGAGAACAGCCTTAAAAATAAGCCACCAGTAGCTCTAATTACCCTGGAAGGCCACCACCTTCTCTTCCACAGGCAGTGGAAGCAGGCTGGGAACTAAAGGTACCGGTGTGGTGACAGCAGAGCTTGTGAGGAAACCACTGGGTCTTGTCCCTGGGCAGCCCCAGTTAAGAAAGAAATACATCTGCAGGCTCCAAGTCCCCTGCCTGCTGCTGGGACTGCTCACTGGTGATGACATCTCAAATATGTTTTAATAACCAGAGGCTGTTAATAAGCACTCGCTACTTCACCAGCTTAGATGCATCTCTTTAAATTTAAACAGGATTAGATAAGGTAGGGAGATTATTAAATACCCAAATGAACATTAAGCAGATATATTGGAGGCTTAACAACTCTGCAGCAGATTGTTAAATTGCTCTAAATATTTCCCTACTAGTCTGGGGGTATTTAATTAAAACAACCCCTCTAGTCCTGTGTAACGTGCCTAGCAGGCTTAGAAGCCCTGCACAGGGCAGGACCTTAATTGGCAGCGTTACCATAAAGCTGAGCCATGCTCGAGGACAATTAAAAAATAACAGCCCCCACCCCCCCTCCCCAGCCCACCCCTCAAACCACCCCAAGCCCCTCTAATTAGTGTGAGAAATGACGACAAAACAACTCCGAGTGTCTCCAGTGACAGGTGCACAAATAACAAGGCTGATGAAAGATTTTGCAATTAAGATTGCGCTATGAAGATTAATGGGATATTTTCATAAACTGATGTAAGATTGCCTATAACCCAGTTGCCTCCATGTAACTCCATCTCCTTCTCACCAGTGCTTCTGCATCTCTTATTTCTCAGCTTTCCTTCACCCCCGCTTTCCAGGTTGCTGGGGGTTTTCACACCCAGCACTTTTTTCCAGGTGCTCCATATTTCCTGGCATTTGCCTTCTCTTGCTTTGGCTGTTCTTGTCTAAATCTTGGGTTTCTGCTCCATTTCAACTTCCTCGCTGGGATAGAAGTGGGGTTGTCCCCACAGGCTGTCCATGTGGTGTTCCTCCATGACAGGCTGTGTCCGCTTCCAGTGGATCACTGGAAGGTATTTTCCAGGTTTGTTAAGGATCCAGCTGCAAAGCACACATCAGGCTTTAAAGCCACGTGTGTCCATGGTTTTCCAAGGCCCACAGGTCACATTGCCTGTGCTGCTTCCCGGCAATGTCTCCCTTGAGCGTGCCAGCGATCCTATTAACCTAGATTAAATTAGTTGGACCACTGCTTGATGGGAAGCATTAAACTGGCAGGGAAGGAAACTGGGAGCTGGACCAGACACCCTTTCAAAAGTGGGGGGATTTCAAAGAGGGGTGTTTGTGCCTCACCCAAATCTGCTCTTTTCCCAAAGACATTTGCCTGTTGCTGCCATGGCCGTGACTCTGTTACTCCTAATTGCCTCCTGTTATTCTTGGTATCTCCAAGGCACAGGGAATTTACATTTTTTTTTAATCTAGTGAAAGCAATGATTGGACACACAGCCTCCATCCAGTCCTGCTTTTCTTCCTTTCAACTGCTGCCATGCACCAGATTTGATGTCCAGCTCTTCAGCCTGTCCGTGCTTACTGGCTGCCCCTCCTCCCCGGCCTTGAGTTTCCTTCCTGACCTTATCCTCAGCCCTCACAGTGGCTTTTAGCTGTGATTTTGCTGCGAGACCTCAGAGGGATTTGTTAGGACAGGGGTTCAGAGGCTCTGGGCTGGATGTAAGGGGCATTAGTTGTGCGTGAGTGGAGGAGGCTCTTTCTTGTTGCTTGCTTTTTCCCATTGCACACGTAAACAATGTGTTAGAAGAGACACCTGCCCAAACCTGCAGCCCTGCTCCCCCCAGGGCCCTCTCACCAGCCATGGGCCCCAAGGCTGCCCAGGACTTTCAGTGCTAGGGATGAATTCTCCTACACACAGGGATTTTGAAGTACTTGTAGCTGACACCCCAAACCAGTACAAACCCTCTTCCACACTGTCCTGCTTGTTTACTCTGCTGGGGAAGTGTGTAAATAAGGCCTCAGGGAAATGCTGCTTGCCTCCTGATTCCGAGGCTCTCCTCTGTGTTTCCCCATGCCTCTATCCCTAGCAAAGGGGCTGTAAATTATTGTTTCCCGCCGTTTGTGAGCAGTCTTTAATTGAGAGCTAGCACAGGACCAGTGGCTTGTCTCAGACACTTCTCAGGACAGAGGGATGCTGTGCACTCCAAATTCTGACACTCTTTCCATAAGGACCGTGAAAAAACCTGGTGCAGCAAAAAGGCAGGAGGATTGCAGTCTCCTAAGAAAGAGGCATTAATTGGTGGTGACAGAAATGTAGTTTTTCCTGAGAATGGTATGTGCCTGACAGTATTCCACTCACCAAAGCAAACAAGCAGAAATTACGGCTTTCTGTCTCTTGTCCATGAGCCTTTTTGACTTGATATCTCCTTGTCTCTCCTCCTTTTAATTGCTCAGCTGTTGTCCTATTAGTGTCAACGCTTGGCGGGCGCAGGGGTTAGAGCTGAGATGCTCTGGCTGGTGCTCTGCGAGGTGTCAGCCTGGATAAATGCGCTGCTTCTTTCTGTTCTCTCAAATCCGCTATCCTGCTCCCTCCTTACCTTTCAGATGCTGGAAAAACTCAGGGAATGTTAGTGCAGGCTGTAGGTGTAGCCTTACCTCCCAGGCCCTTGGCTTGCTGGTACTTGCAGCCCTACTCCGTGACTCTTTGCTGGGTCAGCTCCGGAGCTGAGATTATGCTGGAAACCAGCATTGGGTTTCTGCAGTGATGTGATACTTCTTGGTTTGGGATTATCAGGATCTTGCAGACACTGAAAAATGCCTGAAAAAGACTCCTGGAAGAGGTGCTGCTGTGGTCCTGCCTCACTGGATGGGCAGATCTGCAATCTGATTCTCGGTCTCGTGCTTTTACCTGGTGTCTGTGTGGTGGTCCCGAGTGGCTGGCAGTGAGCTGGCTGGCTGGCTCTGTGCTTTTCATTCCCTCTTGCTGTCCTGGTGACTGCACTGATGCTCAATTCCAGCAAATTAACCTTTTGGGGGAAGTCTTCACCTTACTAGCTTCTTGTCCTGGCTGCTGACACCTCCCAGGAGGCTGATGCTTCCCAGTGATGCAGAGCTGCCTTTTGGTGGAGGTGGAGATGTAGGGCAAGGATTGGGAGGCATCAGAGGGCAGATGTACTTCCAGGCTGAGCAGTTTCCCCTGCTGCTGCAGTCTGCTGGGATGTGCTGCACATGAGATTGTCCTTGGAACACTCTTCTTGCCAAAATAAGCACAAAAAACGCTTTCTTGCTTCCTGGAAGAAGCACAGACGGTGCCAAACCCAGCCTGCCAAGGAGCAAGACCCATTGCCCTGGTGGCCTGTGGTTCTGCTGTGACCTCTGTGGCTGTCTCCCTCCCTCTTTGCCCTGGGGGGCTCGGAGCAGTGCCTGCCTGACCCTCCCTGCTCTGTTGGGAGCTGGGGACAATCCAAATGGATATGCCCTGACCCAAATGGCCCCTGCAATTAGTGCCAAGGATGTCTGAGCAGAGACTGGAGCCCAGAGCAGTGAGATGCGTTGATATGCAGCAGCAGAACTTTGGGGACCCCTTTGCTCATCTCACAGCCTGGATGAGCTAGAGATCCCAAGGAATAAGCAGGATGCTGCTCTGCCTTGAGAGATGCTTTGAAACAAGCAAACACGTGGGCAGGAAGGGAATTTGTGTTGCAGGGCGGATTTAATGCCTGGTATTTTATAACCTGAGTGCCTTTTACTGACATGGTTTTACTATCCCCTCCCATCTTAATAGCTATTTTATAAATATTATTATGAAGAAGTCTTGGTGGTAATGCTAAAGGGAAGCTGGGCTTTGTTTTATCTGAATAGCTCTTGCTTCCAGCTTGGGATAAGGGCTGTAACACTGCAGAATGAAGCTGGGCTGGAACAAAAGGAAATCTATTCATTAACTTAAATCGTAGTAATTTTAGCATGACCCAAGAGGAGCCTGGTGAATCTAACCCTCTATTTTCCCACATCCTTCCTAGCAAGTGCCTTTCTCTCTCACTGAGGTTTGAGAGCTGACTCACTTCCAGACTGGAGTGAAATCTGGGGTGGATATTTTTTTTCTCTTTAAGATTAGAGTCAATGCTGCTACAACAATTACAGTGGAAAGAGAAATGATTGCCATTGTTGATTTTAATGCGTGAAAGCTAAACTTAAGTTGTCCACTTACCAACTTCATAGTCGCTAGATTTATTTTTCTTTTTGTTGTTATGCACAGACATGGATTTCTGTAAATGATGCTGCTCACTTAGGGGGTAGGAATCACTGCTGAGACCTTGACTGCTTGATCCCTTATCATGTTAGTGACTCTTTTCTAGGGCTGTACCTCTGCTTTTTTTAGGACTTGATAATTTGTGGTGGGGGTGAGAGGTCAAACCAAGACCAAGGGAAGAGAAGTGTAGGTGTCTGTTTGGGGCAGACTGAAGGGGTCCTGCTGGTGCCAAGGCAGGTGAGGAGTCCTGGTTCCTGGCCTCCTGCAGTGTGATCAGGGTTGCAAAGCGACCTGGACCTTTCCATGGGCCAAAGGCAGAGCTCCACTTCCCTTGGCAAGCTTTTATTGTCGGATGCTGGTTATATTTTTTTAATTTTTCATTTCAGATTCAGCTACAGTTGTGAAAATGAGTGGAATCCAGAGCAAAAGGAGTGAGTTTCTAGGGGGCAGAGGGCTACTGGGTTGGGGATGCAGGAAATCACAGGTATCTCTGCTTTCTCTCAGTTCCCCAGTCTGTAAAGTGGGGGCAAGGAGGTCGATAACTTACATAAGAGCTACTGGCACACAGCATTTTGTTAAAGGCTCCCAGAAAACCTTCTGGATGGCACAGCACAATGGGAGCACAGACAGCCTCATCACTCAGACAGCAAACTCCTACATGTGAGAACGCGAGCCGGGCGTTTGACGTAGCTGCTACCCAAATGCCAGCAGGTGACGAGCAGATGGGGCTGCCGGGCGCTTGTCTGAGGTCTGCCTGAGCAGAAGGTGGAGGGGGAGTGGAGATCTGAGTGCTGGGGCTTTTTTTTTTTTTTTTTTTTGTGCTTCTTTACCTTCTTTTTTTTTTCTTTTTCCAACCCCTTGTGCGTGTTGTCAAAAGCTGCCACGTGGTTCTCACCAAGAATGTAAAAATAGAAGCCGTTGGCTTGTGCGGGGCTGCGGCGCGGCACTGCTTCATCTGGGAGTTGGGATGTCATGCTCTCCTGGCTATTTATAGGTGGCAGGCAAACCTTGGGAGAAGGATGAAAGGAGCAAAACGTGGAAAACCTTTCACATGGTGGTTTTGGGCCATGCTGGTGCCCGCTGTGAACCCTGGGTTTTCTCCTGATGGGTCCCTCCAGCAATCCTGCAAGGACCGACACAGGGAGGAGAGTCCATCTTCAGAGGGGCTCTTCTCTTGATCCATGGGTGTGACCTGCCTTGGGGACAATGTGGGTTTAAACACATGGGAAGAGATGGATGGATAGATGGATGGATGGATTGAAGGAACTGATGAAGAGAAGTGCAAAGGACAGAGACAGTGAGCAGCCAGCTCAATGTGTGATATTTTGGGAGTGGGGAATCTGCTGTTCTGGTGGGGGAACCAGCAGAGCAGTGCTGGACTGGCTACAGCCTGTAGTCCTTTCTCTTACAGCCTTTTGCTGTACCCTGTGTGGTCCCAGTCATCTTGCACTATGCAATTTCCCATACTTGTAGTGTTCCTGAAATCCCTACTGCGTTCCCCAGTGCAGCCCTCAGCTTGGCAGGGAATTGGAAAAATTAATTGGGTATTAAAAGCCTTGGGATGCTGTGGTGGGCTGACTCTGGGTGGGTGCCAGACACCCACCAAAGCCTCACTTTTACTCCCCTCTGCAACTGGATGAGGGAGAGAAAATACAACAAAGGGTTCATGAGTTAAGGTCTGGGAAAGGTCACTCACCAAAAGCCATCACAGGCAAAACAGACTCGAATTAGAGAGATACTCATTGGATTTGTTGCTAACAAAATCAGAGCAGGATAATGAGAAGTAAAAACAGAGACTTAAAACACCTTCCCCCCACCTTGTATACTTAGCAGTATGTCAGATGCTCTGGAACATCCCTTTGGTCACCTGGGATCACTTGTCCTGGCTTTGTCTCCTCCCAGCCTCCCATGCACCTCCAGCCCCTTCACCATATAAATGGTGGCCACATAAAAAGTAGAAACAGCCTCAGCTCTGTGCAAGCCTTGCCCAGCCACAACGAGAACATCTCTGTGTTCAGCACAGATCCAAAATGCAGCCCTGCACCAGCCAGGGTGAAACAAACCTCTAACCTAGCTGAAAGCAGCACAATGCTGAAATCTGGTTCCCACCACAGATCCCTCTTGTTGCTTCACCCTGCTTAGCTCTGATGCAGGAGAGACCAAGGCAAGAGGGTGAGCCTGAGAATCCAAACCCCCTCCTGCCTGCAAAGGTGGAGAAACACCCTGTGCTTTCCTGGGAAGGCAGCCCTGCCCATCTAGGGCTGGGAATGAAAACCAAGATCCCCTTTGGACTTCCTGAAAGGAATGTCCTCCTCTGTCCCTTTCCCTGTGACAGTTTGTGAGCCTTTAAGGATGAGATGCTCACAGGTCCCCAGCGCTGGCATTGATGTGGTGAGGACAGGGGCCACCACACCTGGTGGTGCCTGGGAATAGGAGGCAAACAATTACAGCTGAAGAGGTCCTATGGCATTGTAATCCCGAAAAGAAACATTATGATTCATCATTCCTGATGTAATGTCATCTGTTTAATAAAGCCGTAACTCACTCTGGGCTCATTTTTAATGGGGCTATTTAGGTAATGGCGTTGGGTTTTCTCTTTCCCAACCTCCCCCCACTCCCATACTAAGTAGGATTTGGACTGAGCACTTGGAAAGAGCTATTGTAGCCAAAGACTTTTTTTTTTATATTTACAATATCTTTCAGGCCATAGCTGAATGGGGTATTATTTATGTCAAATCACTACTTACCCTGAAATATGAGGAGAAGGAAAGCCAACAGCTGGATATGGTAATGAGTAAATAAACCATGTGTCTCTTTAATGATAGGGACATGAATTTGTGCCACATGGGGAAACGGCCGGCGATAAGATGTCTTTGACTGGGGCTGACCACAGAGCAAGGGCACCCCAAAATTTATGTGGCTGGAGGGCTCCCTTGGCAGCTTGCTGGGAAGAGCGATGGTCTGATGGTCTGGGGTTGGCTTCCCTGCCTTGTTCTCTGTGGGGGGGTTTTCTACATGCAGGCACGGCAGCATTTGCTACCTCCAGCCTGGTGGCATGGCGTGATTCTTCCCATGAAAACCTGGATTTGGTTTCTGTGGATGACTTGGAAACCCAGAGTTCTTAAAATTTTAGAAAGGTCATTTTAGGAAGAAGTGGTAGGAGGGGAAGTGGCTGTGATACCAGCCCACCGGGAGAGGGCTGTATCTGTTCTTGGGGTCTGGGGTTTTTTCAGGGTGATTTTCTGTGTGTGTGTGGAGAGAAGCAGGTCTGGGGATGGACATTTTGAATGCATGTTTTTTGAACACCCACAAGTGACATCAGTTGTCTGCATCCTCACTAGAGTGGAGTGGCAGGAATCTTTCTGTCTCTGGGGATATGCTACAAGGGCACAGCCAGAGAGTGGGTGATTGATACAAACTGTTAAAGGAAAGGGGAGATGCCTAAGGGAATTGCCTGAGGACAGCGTTGCAGTAGGTGTGACAACACCAAACTTCTTTATGCTTTCAGTTTCCTGCACAAGGGGCAAAGAGTTGTTTTCGTTTTGTGGCAAACTGGGGGTTGTGTGAAGTTTTGGTGTGGGTTAAAGCTTCTACTACTGATTATTCCAAAGCTGAGTTCCACATTCCTGGACATGTGCAAATTTGGTGGGAGCTCTCAAGGCTGAGCATCCCCCTGTGCTGTGTGGAGGGGAGACACGGGGCACAAATTGCCCGTCTCACAGAGCTGAGGCTGCACAGGGTGAACACTGAGCTGCAGCCAAGTGGGCCCGTTTGTCTTGAAGTCAGTTGTGTTCCTGGCTCTCTGTGCCTGTAAGGAAAAAATCAGACCTGCCAGAACGGATGGGTTATTTCTGATATAGCAAACTCCTCCTGACACTGGGCAAGAGCAGATGCTTTGGGGGTGTATGAGAGTTGGGCATTTATGGGCAGGCCCCTCCCACTATATCTACCTGGCTTTGACCTAGGGGCTGTCCCAAATTAAGGAGCCAATTAATGTAAAGAGAGACTTGACTTTCTGCATGAGAATTACGTAACCTTTTGAAATGAATGTGTTCATTGTGCATACAGTTTATTGAAAAACCTAGTCATCCCTGTCTCTACCACAGCCCTACTGAAAGGGAACCAGAACTGTAACTGATTAGAGCTCCTTTGAAGATGCTTTAACTTGGTGTGAAAGTGCCATTAAAAATATTGTACCTTGCCACCTATAGATTGCTTAGTTGGCAACCACACATAAAGGCCAGCAGGGTTTTATTTGAGAACATGTTGTTTTATCCGTATCTTTTTGCCTAATTCAAAAAATGAGATCACTGGTTTTTAAGAAGCCAGAACTTTAAATAAAAATAACCTCAAGGCCTGTACAGCTTTTGTGGCTGGATGCACTTGGTATTTTTCCCCAGACTTTCTAGAATGGAAACTCCCTGTCATTTATCTATATCTCTGGTTATCATATCAGGAGCAAGAACGGAAACAAATAAGGAAACTTGGGAAAAAACCCCACCAAACCACAACAAAAAAAGCCCCAACAAACCCATAAGCACCTTAAAATATCCCCTGCTCAAAGCAGTTTCTACTTTTGTCCCATCCGGTGGTAATTTATGGCAGTGGAATGAGACGGATGCAGGAGCCAGCCCTCTGCTCTTTGCAGGAGCCAGGAAAGGCTGGGAAGGTGAGTCCTGTCTGGAGGAGAAGGGTGGTTTGTGTGCTCTGGGGTCACCAGGCTTCCTGCAGGTTCCTCCACTGTTTCTTTACAGGCTGGGTGTCCCACGAGACTGCTGCTGAGCTGCATCCTGTTTGGAGCATGGGATTAGATGCTCCACGGACCTGAAAGGAAGGTCAGTGGGTGTCACATGAAGGTGACATTAGACTCAGGCCCAGCCTGAGGAGGTGACCTGTTATCTGGTGATGAAATGGTTAGTGAGGTATCATGAACTACAGCTTTGGGACAGGTCATGGATTTAGTATTCCTTTCTTCTGCTTCCTTCTTCATGCTGGTCCTCACCTACAGAATGGGGGTGATGGTTTTCATCTGCCCTTTGAAGAGTTTTAGATCTGACATGTTCAACGGCTGAAACTTTGGTCGGGGGATTATTGGCAATTTCCCTGCAGGCCTTCAAAATGTTCTTTGCTCTTGGTCTCACTTGGTGTAGCTTGGCCTGAACACCTGTGCTCATGTCAAACACCACCTAATTCCACCCACGGGTTTGCTTTGGGCTCTTTGGAGCAGAGGGCTGGTCTTCATTACCCCAGCCCTGTGTAAGCAGCTGCTAAGGCTGAACATCTTTGGTGCAGTAAGAGGAAATTGTTTCTGCCTGCCTTTCATGTCTGTGCTATCACTTGAGGAGCCCGTGCTGCAAACTACCAGGGCTGTGCTCACATAGAGTGGGAACTGAAACCAGCATGTGTCTCCTAAAACAAATACCAAAAATCTCATCCCATGGATGCTGTCAAGAATGTGAAATTTGTGGGTAAATCATAATGTGGTTCACGGGGTCAGGAGAGAAGGATAAACCTGCCACTTACAGATGTTCCAGGCAATAAAAAGGGCCTGTAAAGAAAAGCCCCTTGTTGCCAGGCGAAGCAACAAGCGCAGAATGGAGCCGAGCCTGGGGCTTTCCTGGGAGGCAGGGAAGGGGTTAAGTGTGGAGCCGAGCACTCAGCTTGCTCTGTATTATGTCCAGGTGGCATGACGTGTGAACAGACGAAAGATAAAAATCACAGCGGATAAAATCACAGAGGAAATGGCTCTGTCTGAGCCCAGATCACGACGCCTTGCGCTGACCCCACAACCTGAGCTCCATCAGTCAAGTTGTCCTTCCCTTGACTTCTCACCCCATGCTCTGCTGCTGCTGCTACTCCATAAAAGAGGAGGGTGGTGGGAGGAGGGGAGAGGCGGCTCAGCCTGATGACTAAGAGGGTCCGAGGACACAGGTCAAGTTCTTTCTGCTGGAGTCTGGAAGGGAAAGCTGAGTACTCTACCAGACCCTGCTATAAAATGATCTTCCCCATAAAAGGACTGAAAAGTAACTGGGAGGCTAGTGTGGTCCTGTCCTGCCTTGGCTGAGGATAGGGATGGGGGTGGTGGAGCAGAGCCAGGCTGTTCCAGAGCCATGGAGCAGTAGCAGTGTCAGGGCTTTGCTTGGGAAAGCGTCAGGGCTGTGACTTCTCTGTCAGTGTGTCCCTTCCCACCCAGCTCTGCTGGCAGGAGGCCTAGGGAAGAGACCAAACCACCCTGGGTAAGGATGTCACTGCTGTGCCCTTGGTGCTTGGTCACCTTCAAGAAAGTAAGAAAGTCTTTGAGGGCTTGGATCAACTCTGTGGGCATCTCTGAGGGGAATGAATCTCTTCAGTCTCCTTCATCGGAGACAGGTGGCATCAGTGACAGAAATAGTGTGCCACTGTCCCAGAGCCAGGCAGCCACAGCTGTGGGGACGGGCACTCTCCAAGCTTCGCTCTCAAAGGAGCCATGTTCGCCGCAAGGGCCGGAGGATGTTGGAATTTGCTCCCTCTGTCTGATCCAAAAGTACCTAGTTTTGGGGAAGGCCTTCTGGGCATGCTGCATAAGACATCTGTTTTACAGGGTGTTTAGGACAGGGCTCAACTCAGGCTTCCCAAAACTGGGAAAGGCTGGGAAGTGGTTCCCAGTAGTAGCTGGCTGAGTTCCCCTGCCCTAATTATCTTTTGCATCCCTGGGATTTGAATGTGTTACCAATGACACTGTGCTGGGGCAATAAGAAGTGGGAGGAAATTTTTAGGTGATTAGATTGTAAATTTCTCTGTACATTAAAAAAAAAGCCAACAACAAAAAACCAGTGCTTTGGCTGTGGTACAAAGATGCAGGAAACCACAGCTCTGGTGGCTTCATACCTGTATGGAAACTCATATTTTCAATTCACCTTTACCTAGTTCCCTGTGTATTTTTGTTTAGTTTAACCCAACACAGTTTAATTGGAATTTTTGCACCGTAATGATCAAGCTGGTTTAGAGCTGGCACCCCCTGAGCTGCAGGTGGCCTTTGTTTGTAGAGATGTCTGCAGAGGTACTGGAGGCTGTCCTTGAGTTGATGGGAACAGAGCTATGGCAGGAACGTGCTGGGGCATCAGGTGCTAGGAGGCCTTCAGGCAAAAGGGGAGTGTGGTTAAGTGCCTGCTGAGTCAGGTGCCCTGTCTGTGTGAAAATGAGGCCCTTGAATGCCAAAGAACCCAATGCTCTGAAGTCAAAAATATAACATCACGACCCATCCCAGGGCTGGGTGCACCAGTGGTGATGCCAGGGCCTCCTGGGGAAGGTGAAGGTTTAAAAATCCTGCTCCTTTTTGGAGCACTGCTCCCCTGAGGCTGTGATTGTGGTGGTTGCCTGCTCAGAGGAGAGTCCAGTGGCAGGGTGGGCACCTCCA
The DNA here is from genome assembly GCF_009819655.1 of Sylvia atricapilla. Taxonomy (NCBI): domain Eukaryota; kingdom Metazoa; phylum Chordata; class Aves; order Passeriformes; family Sylviidae; genus Sylvia; species Sylvia atricapilla. Next base: position 10,004,253 of record NC_089148.1, read on the forward strand.
GACAGAGACATGACCTGGAACAAGGAAGATGATGATGTGCCCATTAAATAGTGATGTAGAGCTTAATAAGCATCACACCTCTTCCTCCCCCTTGCTTTGAGGAAGGTCAGGGTACGATGACCAAGCCCTGTCTATGGGCAAAGGTGTGTCTTGGCTTGACAGCGTCTCTGGTGCTTTTGACAGCATGTGTGGTTCAGAAAATGCAAGCAGTTGTTGAGAAGACTGAGATTTCCCTATCCTGGCCAGGAAGAGGTATCTCAGGAGTGCACACTTCAGCAAGGACGTGGGGAATGTCCACACAAATATACACAACTTTTTTGGGAGGCAAGATGCTTCTTTGTGAGCAAAGACAGCTCTGTGTGTGGCAGAAGGGGCAGCTGCATTTTGGGCTCGCAGCAGGCTCTGCAGGTTGTCTCCTGCTCAGAGAGCAGACAGGGCAGCAGCCCATCTGTGTGTGTCTGCTCCTGGAAAGGCTGGAGAGCATCACCACTCCTCCTCCCCAGGGAAGGCAGCTCCGTGGCACGACCTCCCACCTGGGGAAACGAGATCAGCAAATGACTCCTAAGTAGCATGTCCATCACTGTCAAATTGACCACGGATGTCAAGCGTGAATCGGCTGTCCCCGCGGCGTGGCCACAGCCAGCCCCTTAGCTGGCTGAGCCGAGCTGTGCTGACTCCCCGTGATAGCATTTTAATGTGAGGGATGACAGAGGCCTCCAAGTTAATGTCTGCAGAGAGGTGACAGTTTTGAATGTCAGCCAAAGTGGAAGGCCTGCCTGGAATTTCGCAGAGAGGGAAGAGGATGGGCGTGAAATTAGCCCAGGCAACCGTGTCTGCTGGCAGCCTCGCGGCACTGATACCTGGTGCTCCCAAAAGCTGGCAGCCTGAGCAGAACCTTCCCCTTGGACCTCAAAGGGCCACCTACGTGTGGCTCTTCCCAGGAGGGTGTCCATGGCTGGAGAAGGGATTTGAGCCTGGAGCTCCTTGTTGCACTCTTGCAACAACCACAGGGACATGGAAGTGGAGACAGAAATGGTGATAGGAGGTGAGATGGGAGCCAAGCTGGTGTCTGCCCACCATTATTAAAAATAACCAGTGCATGTATTTAGATGAAGCCTGGCTCTCAGGAGCTTGGCTGGCTGCCTGAACAGCCCCATGGAGTCTCACAAGAAAGGCACTCCTGGTGATTAAAATCTGATGGCAAAGAGCATCTGAGTAATTCCTAAACAGCTCATTCATGAGAGGGAGTGAAAGCCTCCTGATGCTCCTTGTGCAGATGAGGAAATGGCCAGTACAAATCAGCCCATCCCAAATGAGCAGGTATTCCTGTTCCCTTCTCCAGCCTAGGGGCAGGGATCTCACTTGGCTGTGCCTCAGTTTCCCTCCTCTCCATGGGAATAAAGTCTGGGTTTCTTTATGGAGGATTGTTGGAGAAAATAAATGGCTTCAGGGTTGCAAAGGGCCTGAAGACCGCAGGTGGGAGGCATTCCTGAAAGGAGACGAAAGCAATGACAAGATACTGAGCACAGCCAAGAGCTAGGCTGGATTTATTAAAGAAAAAACGAGGGAGACGTCTGTGGTCAGCTTGATAAATTGTCTCCCCCTCAAAGCCGTGTTTCTGTGTTATTGTTTGCCTGCGATGGGATCTTGACAAACTCTTCCCTGGGCTCGGGGGCTAATTGCTGAGTTCAAAGAGTTGCAGATGGTCTTCCATGCTGTCATCTGAGCTGGCACTGGGCTGGCACTGGGTTGTAGACTGGCCACTGGGAAACCACTAACGGATCTGTTTGGTAATGCAATACGGGGCACAGCATTTCCTTTTAAGTCCAGTAGAGCCCAGACTCTTCAATTTGCTGCTAACCTTCAAAACAAGGAAAAGAGTCAAATTCTGTTTGTGTTCCTTGTGAAATCCGGTCTGTAGTAATGCAAAAGGATTTTCAGAAACCTGGTGTTGGATGGCCAGAAAAACAGGAAGAAGAGGCTCTGCTTCTCCTTGCTGCAAAAGCCCAGGAAGGAGGGAAAAAAGTTTGGCTGTCTGTGTTCCAGCAAAGCCATGACTTGGAAAGTCTGGTGGCCTGCTGTGTGTGACCCTGTAGGGACATGCTCTGACCTGAATATTTGGGAAGTCACAGCTTTGACACAAGAGAGCTTTGTGAGAGAAATTGCCTGATTCCCAAAGCAGGATTTTGACTGGGAGCTGTTTCAATAAAAATCTGTCTTTGTATTTGTGTGTAGATAAAGCAGTGTAAGGAATGCTGTGAGATAAATAAATGCAGGTGGTGACTTATGAGGAAGGAGAGGATTTTAGTGGGCAAATCTCTTCAGAAAATGTCTTCTGGGTGTTGGAACGTCCTAGGGATTCCAGGAGCTGCTGAACCAATCCTGTATTGCTGGGATGGCACCTAAGACTAGGCTGAGATGGTGTTAACAGAAGTGGTAAATTGTGGCTGCTCTTCTTGCCAGGGTTTCACCTCCAGCTGACTACAGTCGTGTAGAAAAGGAGATGCAGGATTTGTCCACCCTTTGCTTGAGCATAAGAGTCCTGCTTTGTTGTAGCATTGAGGGCAGAAGGGTGGCTGCAGGCAAGTTACACACAAAACCCCACCAGAACACCTCACAGATATGTCAAATGTCCATTATATGTAAAAACCCAACCAAACAAATAAAAAAAATTCCCCCAAATTTCCAACACACCCACAAACCAAAAAACACCTTCAAATAAAAATAAAATATGATCTGCAGACTCCCTAGTTCTCAGCACCCCAGAAGTCCAAGTTGGCAGTGGCTGGTTTTAGCTGGATTATGAAATGAAATTATATTGGTGATGAAAAAAGCCTCTTAAAATAAGGAGAAGGTCTAAAGTGAATCCTAAATTCCTCAGTCTAAGTTTAATGCTGTCTTTATAAGCTGGGGCAATTGACTGGAGAAATGCTGGCCTTTGTTTAACTATTTTTCTTGGCAGCACTTTGACCTTTAGGTATCTCCTTGTCTTGACCTCAAGTTCTTTCCCAGGCAGACAGCCATGGAGGAATGCTGCAATTTGCAGGCTCTTAATCCCAATATATCAAATGCCAGTCTTGAGGAGCACTGCTGGAATCTGCTGGAGCATTGACCTGTGTTGTCCTTGTCTGCACTGCTCTGTGGCTCTTCTGAGAGCCTAGAAGGACACTCCTCTGCCCAAGAGGATGCAGATCTTTTCTCTTGCTCTTGTGCTCAGTTGGTGGCATGGGAGGGATGTCACAGGGAGGCTCTGACTCCACTGAGGTCCACCTGGAGGGTGTCTCCTCATCACCTCGTGGTTTGTCAAGGTGGAGAACTTCCCTGCCATCCTTGTTGTCACATAGAGGGCTTGCTTTCCCTCCCACCGGTTCATTTTGCAGCCTGTTGTCTCCCAAAGTGTGGGTGGGTGGAGGCGCTGTGGGAGAAGACCCCTGTGGGTTAAACTCCCACTTGCTGCCACTCTTGCCTCCTCTGCTGAGAGCTGTGACCGAGCAGGTTCCCTCTCCTCAGACTCAGGCTACGAGCTAACTCAGAGGAGAGATGTGTGCGGTCGTTTATCCTCCTCATCGACAGATGGGAGCCGACAGCTTCTTCCCTTATGCAGTCACAGACTCCACAGCTTGCATCTTTTCCCCTTTTCTGCCAGGAATAACTTTAAGGGGGGGCTTTAAAAAATGGTTAATTAATGTTCTGGAAATGTTGTTTTGTGTGTGAATTGCAGGAACTATTTACAGTAACTTCTCAAATGAACCTTGCGAAAGGGGAATAATTTTGCTGTGTGCAAATTTCGCAGCCTTTTACTGCTCTTTTTTTTTTTTTTTTGGTTTTTTTGTTTTTTTTTTTTTTTTTGTTTTTTTTTTTTTTTTTTTTTTTTTTCCCCTGACAGCATCTACATTTTAAAGTTATGGCCCCAGGCTTAAGAAACCCAGTGTCTTTTTGGACCAGGTGAATTATGAATCAGCCTTGAACTCCCTTCATAGTGCTGAGTATTAATGTGTCCATATTGCAGAGGGTTAGTGACTTAGCCAGTGGGTTGAGCAGAGAGCAAAGAGGGGACTTGAGGTCTCCAAGTGTTTAAGGCAGGGCACTATATTCATTCCCTGCTAGACAGATGGGAGACAGTGAGGCCCATGGACCTTGGAGAAATTAATGGGGCTCTCTGAAAAAAACCATCCTGCTTAGAAATGAAATGTTAGCTGCACTTCTGTGTGCTCTGTGTGGCTGCCTTTATTTTTATTAGTCCCTCATCCGTTAAAGTTGTCACCTCCTGCTGTCATCCCAACTTTCTGTCTTGGGAGAAGGCTTGGTGGAAGAGCCCTTCCATGAATCATGGGGATATTGGCCAGTTGTACCGCCTGCATCTCGTTTTAATGGGGGTCATTAGCCAATTATCAGCTTAACTGAAGATACTTGCTGTAAATTTAATTAAAAACTGATCATGTGAGGTGAGATTTTTCCTGGATGGAAGTGCCGTAAGGTGGGAGACAGCTTGCCCAGGCAGAGGGTCAGTGGGCAGGCAGCTGGTCTGGATGTGTGACTGGAACAGTTTGGTCAATATTTCAGTCTGGTCAGTTTTGTTGATCTTTCCTGACTTACATGAGTTACCTGCAGATCCTAGGTTTCTGGAGAAAGATGTTTTGGATATTGCTGCAGCCTGTCTTGTCCCCAATATCCTGAAGCTCCTTCCTACCTCTCAAACCCACCTGCTGGCTTTGGGTTTTGACTTGCATTATTTATTGTTCCCTTTACATCAGCCCCTCTGCTAAAGCCAAACCTCGTCTTGTTGAGCTTGGCTTCTTGGCAAGTCTGAATCTTGCAAAATATGTCCAGGTTCAGAGAAAAATAACTGTTTAAGGATTTAGAATTCAATTGAAAGCCAAAAGGAAATACAGCATTTTGTTCTGGATAATTAATAGATTTTTTAAATAGAATAGCAGTGATATTTTTGTTGATATTTAGTAATAAATGCTGTCACTGAAATGCTTCTTTTGAAATATAATTTTAATTGAATTTGAAGCAAAAGTCATTTCAAGATGAGGAAAACTGAACTGCTGGGCTCAGAGACATTGCAGCTAGACATCTTGATTTTGCAGAATTAAAATATTTCAGTGTGAAAAGCTTTCAATGTGAAGGAGTCCAGAGTGATTTGAGAAGTATTTTGATGTTCCTGAATCTGCATTTTTCCCTGGTTATAGACACAGTATGTGTGTGTGGTAATGGAACATTTTTTACCTACTTCCACAGTAAATGAGTAGGTAGCACAGTCCTTTGGTGAAAAAACTTAGAATTTAAATAGACAAGCTGGCAGGTTATTTAATCTCTGGATAATTTTGCATGCCAGCAGAAGAGTATTTTTCACTTGCCCAGCTCGGTCTTTGGCTGAGCCAAGAACTGAAGCTGGGTTTTCTGAGTCCTTGTCCCATGTCCCACAACAAGATCCCTGTCTTCTCTCTTTGTCTGCGGTTTGTGATTGATCACCCAAGTCTCCTGATATTATTCCTCTTCTGCTCCCTGATTGTATGATTTGAAACCTTTATAAACAGGCCACAGCAAATGCATGTGACACACAAAAATATGGGTATTCATCAAAGCAGCACAGCTGCTCCTGAAACAATGGTGCTAAGGAAGCCCATTCATACTAATTACAGCAGCACAAAGAATTGTGTTGCTAAATTTGCTGGCAGGTCCAAAAAATGTTTTGGCTTGACCTGAAACAGTCTCTTTTGGGGAAGAAGTTTTTGGCAAGTTGATATGTTTTAGTTTCACTCTAGGAGCAGCGTTTTGTTCTGAAGCAAAGGATTGGCTTTAAGTAGAGACGAAGAGTTAGGAGATGGAACTTTGGTTTTAAGTCCAAGTGAAGTTGTTTGGGTTTTTGTTTTGAAGAAAAGAAAGTGTTTTCTTTTACCCTTGAGTTGGATAAAAAGGGATAAGTGAGATGATGGTTTGGACAGCTTGTTCTCCCCAGTCTGAACTCTTCAGCTGCTGGAGGATGGCCTGATCCTTCTGCAAGCACCAGGAGAAACCTGAGGGTCTGAGGTCCACGTGACCTGTCTCTTCTCTGCTTTGGCCTCAAAAATATGCTGAGCTGATGACTCTGGTGAAGCCCAGTAGCCCAGACCCATGTGCTGGCGGAGACAGAACAGGGGCAATTCCTCTCCTAAATCTCTTTGTTCTGAGCCCAGAAGGAACAGAGTGTAATTACGCTCCACATACTGATATTTCTGTGTACTCCTCTGATGCCATTCCAACTGCACAATAATATTTTCCTTTCTGAAAATAGCAGACTGATTTAGTGAGATCCTTGACTGTTTAGAAAGTCTGAAAATGCATAATTAAGGTATCCAGCCAACTCTCCCTTTTGCCTTGTAATTACTGAGTGTTGATTATCACCCCAAATGACTTCCACCACCCGCTCAAGCTTAACTTTGCCCCGCAGATCTGTCAAAACAGAGACGTGTATCAACATCTCAATTTGCTATTACGACAGAGGGAACAAACTTCCTTTCCTCTTCAGATGAATCGATTTTCAACGTAATTTCACAATCGTGCAGTGGGTAGAATGATTTACTGCTGCACAGCCTCTGCCTGCTTTTCTCTTCAAAATCATACCTGCACGAACCTCCTGGTTTATCACTGGAGCTGGGTACCTAGAACAGCCCCAGATTGCTGCTGCAACTCCTAGCATCCAACACCATGCCACTAAAGCCCATTCCCAAAGCTGCTTGGAGAGGGGGGCAGTAAAAGGACAGCAGCCTCATGCCAGACATCTGAACTGAGGTGAAAAAAGCAAGATGTTTCCAGCCCACATCAACTTTGCTGGCTTCAGCAGGAGCTGCTTTGTTTGTGCGACAGGATGCATGCTGGAGCCCGCGTGAGTTGATGGGAAAACTCTACTTCACGTTGTTTCAGTCCCTGCTTTTACTAAGCAGCCATTTGGATGACATATGGAAATTAATGTTATATTTAGGCATGTTCCTCTATGTCCACGAAGACAGTTGCAAAACTATTTTTAACCCTAATACTTGTACTAATCCTCCTAAAACCCACCAAGGGGCACTAACTCTTCTCCAACAACAGAGGAAAACTCAGCCCAGTTTTTAGGGGCCTATTTCTCGATGGGAAGATGTTTGCTAGAATAACCAGTTCACTTCACTGTGATTCTACTCTTATCTCAAGTTGCTCTGCCCTCCTTGCCAGCATCCCGCTGATTCCTTTGGCTTGCCATACCCACAACCTTGCTGTAGCAAGTCCCAGGACTTGGCAAATGGCTTCGGCTGCTCGTGGCTCTGGCAAGCATCAGCAGCTGTGTTGCAGATCTGTTCCAACACACATCTGTGTGGGGCTGTCACTGTGGCGGCTGTGTCAAAATTTGGGCTGCTGCTGCTCCTGCATGCCCTGCGTGTTGCTCCAGGTGCTGGCTCCCAGCTCCTGGGCTCACACAGGAACCCTAACCCTGCCCACAAAGATCTGCTGAGCACACCAGCTCACCAGCAGCACTGCTTTTTCCTTTAAAGAAAGGCCTTTGTGCAAGGGAGAAGCCATAAAGATGGGGTTAACAGCTGACATTGTGGATGGGCCATCCAAGTTGCCAACGGAGATGCAAAAGCACCACTGAAAGCTCTGAGATTGATTTCTTCAGGAGCCTTTGCAGGGAGGCCAGAGGCAGTGTGCCAAGATCTCCCAGGATGGTTCCTGTCTGGGGTATTGCAGCAGATTCCTGCTCATGAAACCCTTGTTGTAACCCACTGGAGTGTTCTGCGGGATGTCTTCAGAAGGATCCGTTCCCTGCTCCAGGCACGGCCGCCCCCAAGGGCCAGTGTGTCACTGTAATGTGATTCCTCAGCTTGATCCAGCTGGTGGGTGGGTAGAGAAGGAGCTCTCTGCTCCCTCTGTACCTCCGTTCAGCAAGTCTCTCTGCTGGGATGCCAGCCCTGCTCAGGCTCAGATAATCCAGCCTCTATTTTTGGCATTTTGTCTATCCTTTTATGTATTTTTTTCCTTTTTCTCCTTTTTCCATGGCATCTCCTGCTGCCCCATATCACCTGTAGGCCTTGGGAGATGTGGTGCCTCCTGCTGTGGCTGTGCTGGGCAGCTCCCTGGCTGCTGTGTGAGCAGGGATGATTACCTTGCACTCCTGCACTGCAGTGCAGTGATGATGGCAATTTATCAGGCTATTCCCTGGTGGACTGGACTTGACCTGGACACGAGAGTCTCAGTGCTTCCAAACAGCTCCCCTCACGTGGTGCCCACTCCAGCTTTCCTGGAAGTCAGGCAGATCTGGCGGGAACTGCCTGACACGCCGCCATCGATGCATAATAACCTTCAGTTGGTGGGGGGGAAAGGATAATAATAAAAAAAAAGAAACAGAATAAAACAACCTTCTGCCCACGATCCCGTGGTAACCCTAGAAGTATGGGCATTAAAGTCCAGAGAGCTTTCTCCTCTGGATAAGGGGGGAGTTAATGGGTTTGGATTATTTGTGGTTATCTGGATTTCAGATTGACACCATAAATATTCAAACTGAACCTGGCTGGATGCAGCCGCTGTTGACTTTTGTATGACCTAGCTGGAAACTTTAAATCAGCTGTCGACTTGACTTTCAAGGGAGTGAAATGCTCCAAATCCACTAGATAGCATCTCCTTGGTATTTTATTACCTCCTGAGAACCTCACTTTGGTAGGGACCCAACTCCAGCCTCCTCCCAGAAAGCAGGGCTTTGTTAGGCTTGCAAAGTCGTTAAACCTGCCATGTGGGAATAAGGGTGTCCTACCTTGTGGCAACACACAGGGCTTATTATACGGAACGTACATGATTAATATACAAGCAAAATGAGTCCAGATGCAAGCCTAGCATTGTGTTATTAATAGGCTAACATAGATCTCTATCAATGGTGCTCTCTGTCTGCTGGATCACACTGGATGCTGTGCTTTCAGTGGGCTTTTTAGGGGGTATTTTTTTTTAAACGTTCTTTTGTCTTTAAGGATGGAGGTACGGGGCTTTTCTGAAGGCATTGAGTAGGTTTTGTTGCCAGTATAGAGTGTGCTGTCATTTTGGTCAGCAGTCCAGGGCTGGTTTGTAAAGTGCTGGGTAGGTCAGGAGTGACACATAGTGAGCAGCTGTGAGGGTGGGCCAGTGGTGATGCCTTGCAGAGGCTACCTAAAACAGAGGCTAGACAATGTTAAGAGAATAAAAGTGGGTGTTTATTGGAAGTCTTCAAATAGGTACACTTTGGGCAGCCAAAAGCATCGCAAAGGGACTATACCCAAGATGGACAATGGTCAGGAGTTTTTCAGACAATTTTAAGCTTGGTCCATTTACATATCAGGGGTTAATCCTCCAATTACAGCTTCAGGTAATGAAGTCACATTCCCCCAGTTTGCTCCCCAGTTCACTGGTTTTTACATCTTTCAGGGCCTGAGACAGTGAGGTGTCCTTGAGCTTCAGGCCTAGAGGGATTGTTTTGTCTTACCAAAATGTGAAGACAGTAGCTAACACTATATGGAGTTTAAAGCTATACACTAAAGCAATAGAGGATCTGAAAAATATAAAAGCTACATCCTAAGGCACCAGCAGTGCCACCTTTGAAGGGTGCTCTCTTGCCCAGTGACAGAGTAGAGCAGCCCTCCAACAGCAGATTCATCACAGCAAGCACTGAGCTCAGTACCATCAGCTTAATGAATGTCACAGTGGCCACAGTGGTGGTGAAAGTTATGGCCTTTGCTGGAGAAAGAGACTCAAACAGCATTTTGGTAATTGCATGGTGACAATGGGGAGGGCAGGGACATAGCTGACATGTTCCTCCTCTGGAGACCTCTGGTCAGGGCCTCCAGGGGTGATGCTTTGAACAGTCAGAGGTGGAAAATTTGGGGCTGGATGTTTTGCTGGAGTTGAGAGGGGACCTGCTCAGAGTATGGGTGGAGTCAAGGCCTCTAAACCTGGTACCATGGGAGGATCCAGAGAAGTCCTTGCCTCTTCTTCCCTCAGTTCCCAGCTGAGAGCTAACCTCTCCAAAGCCATGGCTGGATTTGATTGCCCAGCCCTAAGGCTGGGCTGGGCTCACAGCAGTGTGGGGCACTCAAATACCAACAGTGGTGTGGTATGAAGGGGTTTTGGGTCCACACAAAGAATGGTTTTGAAAATGCAGGGGCTGGCAAGTCCAGGCTGACAGCTCTTAGACTAATTGATTTGACGGTCTGGACCTCTAATGTAATGTTTTATCATGTCCAACAGATTTCTGTTCCAAATTCCCTGAGGAGATCCCTAAAATAGCTGCTCAATGAATAGCTTTTCCCTGCAGCTAAGTGAGAGGTGCTGGCATTTGAGAGATTTTGGAAAACCAGCCCCACAGCCTTATGGATTATCTCCCATCTCCTTTGCTCCTCTGGCTGGTACTGGAAGTGAACCACAGGCAAATGGCTGGGTATTGTAGTGGCCAGTGCTCCAGTTCTTCATTCCATCCCTGCCTCTGTCGGGAAGCTGCTTCTTCCTGCGGATCCTGCTCCTGATGCTTTGAGATCCCTCTCTGCAGAAGTCCCGGAGACACGTGGTGTCCTGGAGACCACACACACAGGGATTTGGAAGTCCCATCATGGCCACAGCTTGTGCTCTCATGTCTCCAGCCCACATTGTGTCTTATCCTCCAGCCTGCAGGCAGTGGGTTCTTGCAGGGACACCTTCCTCCAAGCTCACCCCTGGTTATGAAGATGTCTGGGCTCTCTGATGCAGCCTCACGTGCATTGTGCTTTTAATACCGTGTATGAGTTGCTCTCTGCCGACTAAGATTAATTGAATATGTAAAACAATAGGTGCAAGGAATTAATACAGGGCTTTGTAATACAAGATGACTTTTATTCTAGTTTGAATACTTCACACAGCAGCTATAAGTGCATTAGTTTTATTGATCTATATTCATAGAATTATTTAAATGTACCCTCTGGTGCTGAGTGTCAGGGATTTTCCAATGCTTGCCACTATGCATTTTTCATTAGAGGCTAGCGAAGGTAGATCCAAACCTTGACTGCCCAGGCAAGATTAATTTCGTCTTGACAGCCCCAGCCAAGCAGAAGCAGAGTGTTTTGAGAGCTGACCACTAACCATGGTCTCACACCACGTCCCCCGGAGCGGTTTCCTGGGCTGCCTCCTTTGGGCTCTCCTGCAGCCTCTCAGTGCTGCCAGGGTACACTGGCTACCAAACACCCTGGCTCCAGCCAGGCTTTTCTTCTGCATTTTGTTTTAAAGAATGAAAATGGATGGGTTCCTATATATAGCTGAAATTCTTGTATTAAAACTCTGTCTGTACCATGCATACTAAGCCTGGCCTGATCTTTCAAGGTCAGATGTTTGGCAGGTGCCAGTGCTCTGTAGCTGGTAGAACATTTCTTCGTTCCAAATGTGACTGGATTGCCTTGTATTTCATCTGATTTTTTTTCCACTTTTGTCTAAAAAATGCTTAGTCCATTATCTCACCCTTCCCCAGTGAAGAATTTAAAAGAAAACAAAAAAACCCAAAACCAACAAAAAAAACCCCCACAAAAAAAAACCCCAAAACAAACCAACTCCCCCCCCCCAAAAAAAAACCCAAAAAAAAAACCAAAAAAAAAAAAAAAAAAAAAAAAGAGGAAAAAGAACAACCTAATTTCTGGTGGAAAACATTCTTAAGACTTTCTTTTAATGATGTTTGATGGTAGTCACTAGCCAAAGGAAACTGTACTTGTTTAGTTCATAGAAAACTTGGGATGAAAAGAACTAAACTTCCCAGAGAAAAATGAAATGTGATGGAGTTTAGTGGTTAGAATTGAGGCAGGTGGAAAGGCAGCTTTGCCACCTGGGTTTGTCATGAGGTTGGGTGAGGAATGGGAGCTCTTGTAACCCCCCCTTTCCTGCACTGGGTTGCTTGTTAAGGTCACGGGGAGTCTCTGGTGTCTGGTTAGAGGCTGAGCTCACACTGCAGCCCTTGCTTGAGGGAGGACACCAAGAAGGTGTCTGTCCTTTAGCTGACAGCCTGGCGAAACGAAAACTCTCTGAGTTTTCTGTCTTTCTGCTAAATTGGGTTAAAATTAGCTGACAGGTTCCAAAGCGATTGAAACACAGAAGCCTGCGGTGTAATTGCATAAGCCACTTTCCTTGGGAACCAAGCTGAAAAGCACCAGCATGTTTTACAGCACTTATTATAACAATCATTTTGTGTCTGGTTCAATGTTCATAGCACCATCTCGATGTGAACTCAAGGAGTGCTGGAGGGGTACACAGCCCATGGGCCTCCTCAGGAGGATGTGTGTGGATGCGTGTCTGCTGCAGCAGGAAAGCCTTTGGGATTTGGGATCCCAGCCCTGCAGAGATGCTGTTATCAACTCTGCTGGTGAGGTTGTGCCTGCTACCGTCTAAAGCCTCCTCTGAAGCCAGCCTTGCTCCTCCTGTTTTGTCCTTGGGCCTAGAGGAAGAAGCTCTCAGGGGATGCTGTTGCCTCTGTGCTGTTCTGCCTTAGGGCTGCTGCTTTCCCGTGAGAAGGTTAAAACTCCAACTCTCATCCTTTCAGGAGCAGGGAATGAGATCTCGTCTGGGCCTTGCAGCAAGAAGTGCTGCCTGGTTCCTTGTCCAGTCCCTGGTGACAGTGGCTGCAAAGCTGTCCCTAGAGGAGACTGTCCCTTAGGGCGGCGCAGGGCCGCGGTTGCTGGCAGCTTTGCTGTGCAGGTGGCCCTCAGGTGTGTCTGCTCCTCCCAGGTGTGTCCTGTGCTCCAGAGCAGGGGCAGAGCCTGGCAGGGCTGTGCCGTGCTGGAGTACAGGACTGTACTCTCCAGAGGGAGGTTGCCTCTCAGCACTCTGCGGGGACGTAGAGGAAGATCTTTGATTTCACATTTTAATGTATTTCTTTATTAATAAATTGAGGGGGCAGGATGGAATATGGCCCCGGCATCATCACCTTCTGCCCATGGCTCGGCACCCTCGCCGCAGCGGGGCTGGAGAGTGAACTGGGCTGGGCATCTCCGGGCTCTCGCTGGTCCGGAGCCCTGCCGGCTCCAGCAGCCCCCAGCCCGGGGTGCCAGCCCCCGGAGCCTGCCCGGCGCTCGGAGCAGGCGGCCGTGGCGGCGGGTTCGTGAACTTGGCTATGTTTTATAGCCACTAGAGGGGGGTCAGAGACTGCTGGCTTGGGCTGCCGGCTGCGGGGAGGCGCGGCCGGGGGGCTCGGGCTGAGCCCCGCCTGGGCGGCCAGCCCTGCCCGGGGCTGCGCGTGTTCCCAGCGCCTCTGCCGGCCTCCGTGCCGGCTCCTTGGGCAAGGGCAGTGCTGCGAGGCAGGACGGGCTGTCTGCATCCGCTCCGCTTGCTCCCCGTGGGGATGAGGCCGTGGGAGCGCTGGGCTAGCGGGGAGCCAAGCCGAGGAGTCGCTGCAGCCCACGGAGGGTTTGTCAGCTCGGCTCCCGGCGCACTTTGTGAGCCAAGGGCTGTCTCCCAAAGTCTTCTCTTGCTCACACGTGAGCCTGAAACCACCTGAAGCAGCTCTGGGCTAGACCCCATCAGCTCTTCTGGCCCTTGGGTGTTCATCCCTCCGTCAGGATGTGCTCCTCCGCATCCCAGCAGGGAGGGTGACCTGTGGCTCTAAGAAGTGACGCCCCAGTGTCACTCTGGGTGACACTGCACAGCCCAGGCTATTGTGGTTTCAGCCATTGCTAAAAAGGAGGCACTGAGACTTGCCCAGGAACATCAGGCCATTGGGATCGCTGGAGCAATTTCAGCTGGCCAGGAGCAAGTCTGTTTATTGTCTCTGAAACCAGGCATTCGAGGTGCTCAATTTCCTTTGCTAGCAAAGCCCAAAGCAGTGTTTTGTGCCAAGATGAGAAGAGATGTTCAGAACACTTTTATAGCTCATTGTTTTCCCTCGTGGGCCCCTATATGTGATTTTTCTAAAGGGGGAGGAAGTGCTGGATTTTCCATTTCAAGGTGCTGCTCTCCAAATTTTGAGTGATATGAGCCATAACACTTGCAAACTTCTCTCGGACACCTTGGCAAGGCTCAGCCAACTTCTGAAGAGAGAGAAGGAAGATGAAAAGAGCTTGACTGCCCTTTGCAGAGCCTGGCACAGCATCGAGAGGGACTTTTCTTCCTGGGAGCAACGCACCTCTGCTGCTGTCACATGGTGGATGTTCCCAGTGGCTCTGGAGCAGAATGAAAAAACAGGTGACTCCTCGATGGCATCAAAATTTTGTTCTACGGTCCCCCACACTTGTTGCTGAGAGCACATCCCAGAAACAGCCTGTTCTCCATGTCACTGGGAAGTGATAGGGCCTGGTTGCATTAATGGATGGGAGGGATTTGGCCTCTCTACCCCTCAGCCTCCCCACAGCTCCAGGATCGTTTTAAGTGCAAGGCGGCGGATTATAAATTATACAGCATTTATAATCAGGAAAACATCTGCTGGGTGCTCTTTGCAGTGGACAGGGCCAGCCAAAGGCTCCAGGACACGGCGCGTAGGGGTTGCACCAATCGCCACCTGTCTGCTCCTATAATCGAGTTGATTTTTTACGATCTTGACATCAGCTTTCAAGATGCATGATCTATGTGTTTATTTAGCTGTCTTTCCTGGCGTCCCTTAGTTTTGAACTCCTGTAAATCCTCCCACAGTTGGATTTCTGCACTTTTCAGAGATTACATTTCCTGACAGTACATTTCTCCTTCCCCCTCACTCTGTTGACAGCTCAGGCGAGGCTCCAGGGACCGAAGTGTTCAAACCTGGCTCTAGAAAGCTGAGCTCTGACACAGAGTGGGTCTAACTTTGCAGGGCCAAGGAAGCAGTACTGGTACAAGCAGGAGAAGTGACCCAAATGTGCTGCTTTGAGGTTGAAGACCCCTTCAGGTTCAAAATTGATCCAGGGGCTGTGTCAACGTGCAGGACTTGTGCATGTGTGGCCTCTGTGAGAGGCCCTGCTAAAATCATGTCTCCAGGCCAGAAAGGTGAGTGGATTTGATGTGGCCAGAACAGCAACTTTTTATTAAAAAGCCCAAATTCTGACTGATGGACAGAGAGTTTTGCAGTTCTGTTTGTTTGAGTCCCTGTGGCCCCTGCTCACTGTTGTAATTTCAACAGCAGTTAACCCACTCAAGGGTTTCCAATGGATCCCAGTTCCAATGATTCCCAGAGGGATCTCATTATAAATGCTCTTGTTTTTCACAAAACCATGTCACTTTTGTCCTCTTCTTTTGGGGAAGTACAGCTAGTGCTGAACTTCACCAGCTTCCAGATGTTTACAGATGGATGAATACTTGCATACTACTGGGAAACAACATGCAACAGCCTTTGCTCTTTTGTGCTTTTTTCTTCCAGCAAAGCAGGTGTTGTTAAGCAGAGCTATAGCCAAGAAGCCTCTGAAATCTGTGGGATGCTTCCTACAACCCTTAGCCTCTGACTGCAGCTGCTGGGAATATATCTCCATGGAAAAGTTGTGTAAGTTTTAAGGGTTAACATGGGCTGATCTGGCTTTCCAGGTGTGGTTTGCAACCAGGCTCCCTTTCCCAGCCTGTCTCAGCACCTTTTGGTCACTCCTTGTCCTCTTTTGCCCCCTCTGGCCTTTTCCTTATCCCTTTCACAGAGCTCTTCTGCCTGGTCCTCATTCCCTGTGCTGTCTGCCACACTCCTTTCCTTTCTCTGCTCCTTTTGAGAAGGAGGAGGGGAGACTTGCAAGATTCAAAGCCATCCTGGCTCTGCCCCATGTTGTGCCTATGCCACTTGATCCCTGACTCTTTCCCCAAACTTCTTGGCCACCAGTGATGTGAATTAATTTATTTACAGCTTTAATACCTCCAGAAGGGTTTTTTGCTTGGCTGCATGCTGAGGGTTTCCCCATCTCTCAGGGAGGATTCTTGGTTCCAGTAGATACTGTGCCTGATATTTTTCTGAAGCCAATGTGAATGTGAAGTTATCCCAGGTACAAATTCATATTTAAAGCCCTTGCTTTTACTTGTGCTTGGATCCAGTGGCCTTCCCACCCACTGCTAACCCTGCTTCTGAGCTCCTCTGCTGCCTGCAGCAGCACTCAGAGGTGTCCAGATAAAAGGGGTTTGAATGTTCTATGTATCTCAGGACATAATTTCCCAGCTCTGTTACCAGGCCCCAGTTGTACCTGTTGTTTCACTCATCCCTCAGTGGTGCTGCCTCCCGCTCTGGTGCCATTTTTAACATCCAGCAGGAACAAACCTCCTGGTAAAAGTCCAGTTTCCCACGGGTTTGGGCAAAAATCTTCAAGTTTTCACCCACTAAAGATCTGGCTGGACAGCTGAACCTGTAGGTAGGTGACAATGCAACTGTATGTGTATGACAATGTCACTCTGGCTGCATCCTCACTCTGTGACCTGCTTTGATGCATTTGTAGGGCCATGACTGAAAAACCCACAGAGGCAGAAACCATGCCCTAACCGATGTCTCTGCAGTGGCTTCTCTTTCCCATCCTTCCCAACATGATCCTCACTGCCAGGTCCTCTCAGCTGTCCTTGTCCAGTAGAGATGAGAAGAATTGATGACTTACCATGGCATAATTTACCCCTCTGCATAATGAGATGCTGAAGGCTCTCACACTAGGCTGGAGAGTTGCCTTTATGGGCATCCTGAAGTCTTGGGCTTGAATGGAAACCCATCTCCCACTAGCAGAAAATTGGATACACCTCATCATCACTTGTGCATATTTTTGCCTGCCACGCAATTGCAGGAAAATAGGTGAGGAAAGATTGATCTGTAGGTATCAATTTTATGGGGTTGTGTGGAATCCACCTCCCATCAATTTACCAACAGGTTACAAGAGCCAAGAGTCCTTATCACTCCCCTCATCCTGGCAGGGAATAACCTGCCAAATGAGCTGTCCCTTTATAAGGGTGTTATCATGTAGAACAGCGAAGCGGATTTGCACCACTGATGGCTCTGTGGTAATTTATATGGCATTAATGCCCAGCTGAAGCCTGGGTCTTGTAGTGTTGCTCCTTGAGAGAGAGATCTTCCTGTGCTAAACTGCTCCAGGAGGGACAGGGAATGGAAATCCTGCTGGGATCAAACAGGTTTCATGGTGAGGCAGCTGCAGGTTAAGAGCAGATCCTGCCACACCAGACTGCCTATATCACAAATAATTGAAGTCAAGTTTGCCCCTACAGGGCTGCTCGCACTGCACCAAGGCTGTTGTGACCTGCCCACGTTCCATGTGTGTGCTCCTGTAGAAAGTAGCTTAGATGGAGCTCAATCCCTCAGTGAATTCCCGTTGTCCTTACCCCATTTTCCACGTGGTTGGTGACCACCAAGTTCGGTTCAGGGCTGATGAGCCTTGCCCAGCCCAGGTCTCACCACCAGCCTGTGCCTTCCCATCACATTTAGGCTGGAAAGGACCTTCCTTGGAAACTCTCCCTGCTACCAAGAGCTGCTGACATGGCTTGCTAATAGTGTCACAGCCAGACTTTGCCCTCTAGGTCTCATCTTTGGAGCCAGCACCCTTATTAGAAATACAGCCCTTCTCTTTCCCCATATTTTTTTTAAAGTATCACTAAAAACTAAGGCACAGAGAAATGGAGCCCTTTGCCCAAGGTCATTAACCAGCTGCAGAGTCTGGAGTAAGAGCGCCCTGATTTCCTGGTTTTGTGTCACAAGTCTGAACAGCTCCTTATTCTGATGACAGCGAGGGCTTTACTGTAAGGAAGGGGGGGAGGAAAAAAGAAAAAAAAAAGCCATATTTCAACATGCTTCTTGCTCTGTCCCTGAGTGCATCCCCCAGGGTGAGAGTGAAGTCAAGAGGCTGCTGTGAAAGGGTTATAGCCGACCTCTGATCACAACCGATTAATGACAGCCCCAGGGAGCGAAGGCCCTTGAGCTGCCAGGAAGGAGGTGAGCAGGGAAAAGCTGAGAAGTTTTAAATGCAGCAGCCAGAGTCCAGAGTAGAGCAACAGCCGAGGAAACAGCTGTGCCTGGACACAGTGCGGGAATGGAGGGGACTCATCCATTCCCAGCAGGTCGGATCCAACCCTTCAATCTGCTCTGACCAGACTTGTTGCACTGAATTTGCTGGAAATAATTTGAGGCTTTTTCATTTGTTTGTTCAAACTAAGTGAAAAGATTTCTACTGTGAGAGCAGGTCAGTATGTAGCTGCAAGCGGACGACAGCAACATTGTGTGAGGATGAGGAACTCTTGTCAAACCAGGGAAATTGAGGCAGAACACCAGAATGGAGAGGGCAGAGCCAGGACTAGGAGGAGCACCCACTTCTCCCCATACCACCAGGCATCCAGCTTTGTGCTGGGCTCAGCAGAAATCTTGCCTTAATGTAATTAAAGGATGAGCAGGGGCGGCTGAAAGAGGCTGTTTACGAGTGCAGAGGAGGGCATGCTGGGAAGATGCTCCATTCCCAGCTCCAACTGCTGCACAGGAGCATCACCCTGGACGAGGATGTGCACGGCTAGGATGCTCTCCAGCTTGCCAGCTCTTCCATGAAGGGCTGAGAGCAAATTGGCTGCTAATGCAGCCAGGGGCTGGCTGGACTCAGCACTACAAACTGCAGGATGGATGAGGAAACCCATGCTCCTGCTCCAACAGGTCCAACTCTGCTTGTTAGACCTGGTCAATAGTTTCCTGTCAAAAGCAATTCTCTCTCAAGCAGATATTTTTTTTCCTTTTTCAGCCAAATTTCTTGCTTTTGGTGCTTGGGGCTTTTTTTTTCCCCCTCCTTGCTTAAAAAACAAGGGTGAAAACAGGGTTGTCAGCTCTTGGAGTCTGAATCTGAAGGCTCAAGCCAGCCAGGTCTCCAAGTGTATTTTTGATTTTATGTCAAAAGAAAAAAAGAGAGAAATGGAAGAAGGTTTTTAAGAACTGATGGCCATGGTGGAAAAACACATGTTAAAGAATGTCAGGAAAATTTCTGGGGGCCTCGTTTCTGTAATATTATTTGATGGCGTGTGAGTCTGAGGGTGGTTCCCATGGAACAAAGCTTGTGATTTTTGAGGTGGTCCTGTGGAGGAGTTGCACTTTGATGATCCTTGTGGGTGCCTTCCAACTCAGGATATTCTATGATTCTGTGAGCCTGGGGACAGGGATGGTGGCAGCACAGCTCTGGTGACATCTGAAGGTCCCTGTTAGTGTATCCCACTCCCCATGAAGGTTAGGACACCAGCTGTGTCTTCTCTGCTGGTTCAGCTCAATGGGCAAAGCTAGCACTCAACATTAAAAACAACAACTCCTCAATATAACAAAAAACGGTCTGGCTGCAGAAATGCTGCTCTTTTTGGGAAGCTTTGGGTAGCGTCTGCGCTCTGTCCCATGGGATTTGGAGCAGACAGCCTGGCTGGCAGAGATGATGGGGAGGTGCTGTCCCACCCTGAGGGAGCACAGTGATGATTTTTGTCCTTCCCTGGCCCACTGGGTGTCCACCTGGTGCTGTGTGAACACCTGCAGTGTCTCTGGCAGCACCACGGTTCCAAGGGTTGATGCTCTGGCTCACTGATCTTGGAGCTACATGTGGATGT
Source organism: Sylvia atricapilla (assembly GCF_009819655.1). NCBI lineage: Eukaryota > Metazoa > Chordata > Aves > Passeriformes > Sylviidae > Sylvia > Sylvia atricapilla. Next base: position 10,023,735 of record NC_089148.1, read on the forward strand.
AGCTGTGACTTGCACAAAGGACCCAGAGTCTGGAAGGTGCCTTGTTCTGGGAGGGGGGCCTGAGGGGATGAGCTGGCCCCAGGCTTGCCAAAGCTTTTGGGTGTTGCCAGAGTTAATGCAGGGAGCGTGTGTGCCTCTCCCGTGTGTTTATGCATGCAAAGAAGTGCCTGCTGGGGAAGGAGTGGAAGGCTTGTGATTTATCATTGCTCTGTAATGGGTGCCTTGCTTCTAGTGAAAGAGGTCAACATCCCTGAGAGATACCAAACCCCCTCCTTATTAACGTCCTGTTACAGCTAATGGCTTGGGGTAGGGCAAGCAGGTCTTACAAGGAAGGCATTAAAGAACAGCGCGACTTGGAAGGGAAGCCAAAGAATTTACAGCAATATTTACACAGAGGCTCTCCCCAGAGATAAGGAGGTACACAGTCAGCTCAGGAGATAAGCACAGCTGTGGGACCAGGCAGAGCAGGCACTGTTGTTTGTGCATCCCGAAGTTCAATGGGATCAGAAGCCAGAGCTGTGTGGTGCAGGAGAGGGGGATGTGAGCAGGACCACACACACCAGCTGGGACTTGGCCTCTGGAGGCACAGATGTTGTGTTTGCTCAGTGGCTTGCAGTGAAAAATGGCGCCAGCAGTGCTCCCTCAGGGTCCTAGACCTGAGCCCCAAACCTGGGCTTGAAGGTATGAACTAATACGAGTTAATGAGTACAATGTCCTGTCCTGATCAAGATGTGGAGGTCTGGTCCAGGTTAATGTCCCTGGCAGCCACCATCTGTCCTGTCCAGCTCAGGGAGCTGCAGGTTGACAGCTGTCTCTCCAAGAAACCCACCTTGATTCCACCTGGAGAGCCCTAGGGACACTTTTCATAGCCCAAAGGGAAAAGGCAAACCTCTACATTTATATTCGAGGTGAGATACAATTCCTAGACAAGCACGTGTCCCAGGACACAGGTTGTACAAGGTCACCCAACACGGGGAGCAACTGAGAAACTTCGTCTCTTTCCTTTCCAGGTGATGGTGCAGTCAGGTCTCCCCTCCTTAGTTCTTTAGCTCTGCTTTTCCAACTTTCCTGTTGGCTCTGAGAGATGTGCAGTGCATCTGCATTCAGTTGTCCCTCTGCTGTGCTGGCTGAAGATCCCTCAGACCATTATTGGCCTTCTCCAGCCACTTGCTGCCAGCCCAGCCAAAATCTTACATCTTCATCCAGCAAAATCTCCTCCCCCAAACCTGGCTGAAGACAAAAGGAGTTTCACTTGTTTGGTTGGGTTTTTTTCTCATTGACAGCACCAGGTTTTGGATGTAGTCATGTGGAGAAACCAAATAAGCCCTGTGCATAAGCCCTAACAAGAGAGCCCAGCCTGCTCCATGGCCCCTTCCTGCATTGACCAGACACTTCCCCTCTCATTCCTGGTTTCTTTATGTGCTCAAATCACCCATGGCCACCACGTCATTCTGTGCTAGACTACGTCTCCACCATCCTCCCTGGCCCCTAATAGCACTCGGCCACCGATCTCCGAGCACTCCATCCATCATTTGACTAGCACATTATTTATTTACCATGGGGGAGAGAAAGGAGTTGGGTTGTCTGGAGAACGTATTAAATTTTCATTTGTTCTCATTGATTCCTGAAAGGAAATTGCTGAGTTATGCCATCAGGTTGGACAATATGGAGAGCATCTACCAGAGGGGAGTCCCAGGTGTGAAATAGGGGCAGAGCTGAGGTTGTTTTGAATATTAGGTGGAAGTTACGGCGACCATTTAGCTGAGCAACCCGATGAAATGTATCGTCTGCTTCCCTCAGTCTCTGCTGTAGCTGCTTGCCCAGACTCTTCCCAGTTTTCTCCTGCCATATGGGACACACGTGGTGCTGTTTCCTCCTGGCTGCTGGGTGAGGAGCTCTCGCTCGCAGGTTTCCCCACCGACTCCGAAGCACCGTGCGTGTGCGTGGGAGTGGCTTCTGGCGAGGGCTCCTTCCCCGTCTGCAGGAGCTGCTCGGCCTCTTCCAGCTCATCCCAGTCAGTTTGGAGACAGTTGCCTCACATATTTCTTCTCCAGGCATGTCTGGGCTCTCTCCCCCTGAATTTCCGCTGTGGTGGTTAGCACGTTATTTATGGCAATTTTTTCCTATTTTTTTAGTATGTACTAATATTGTAGGTTACATAAGAATACTGGCTTTTCCATAGGGCTCCTTGTCATCCAAAAGCTGCTCATTTTTTCTTTCCCAGCCAGAACTGGCATGCCAGCAAACAGTGCTGACTGTGGTTCACGTTTTCCATGCTTCAAATGATTATCATTCACGTTTTCCATGCTTTGAAGCGCACCAAGGACTGACTTGGAGTCTCAGCTGAGGACTGGCTCACATTACTCCATCTAAGTCCCGTTTTCTAACCAAGTTAAACTAAAAGGGCTGTCTGAACCTCATCAAGACACCAGGGCTGCCCTAACTTTCAGAGGAAGTCTTTAGTGAAAATGTTGAAATCTCATCTGAACAAGATGGAGAAGAAATTCTCCTTGGTGAAAAGTCTCACCGCTGGGATTTTTGAGGACAGACACTGTTTTTGGGGCTAAAATAGCCACTTGTGTCTCATTCTGCCTGAGGACTGTGGGCTGGGGAAGTCCCCACATCTCTGAAGAGGTCACCTCCATCTCTGGCCCCTCTGACCCCGCTTGCTGCCTCAGGTCACAGTAAACTCTTAATTCAGGGAGCCACAATGTAGAAGTGGAATGTTTTTACTGGGGTTTTATTTTTGCAGTCTGGAGGATAATCAGGGGTCCTTGGGTTTCTGTGGGAGTTGAAAGAAAGGACAGAGAAAACTGGCACTGTTCCCAGTCCAAAATGTTTTCACTAATTGCATGCAACCTTCCTTACAGGAGAGAGAGGCTGCAAATACCGCCGGCAGTTTAATTACCACTGCTGGTTCACGTGAATTTTATTTATGCCGCTCCCAGTGCCGGGTGTGAGTGCAAGGTGGGATGCACAGGGAATCATGGGTGGCTTGAGGCTTGAGAGAGGGAGCTAAGGAACATGTGTGTGTTTATTTGAGGGTGTGGAGCCTTTCCAAAGAGCCCTGAGGTACCGGGCAGCTGCACCCCAACACCTATCGCTGGTCTGGGTTGGGAAGGGTCTGTGTGAGGCTGGACATGGGTGTAGGGGTGAGAGCCCTGGACTTCTAGGCCTGTTTCTCAGAACTGCTTGGCTCAGCCACCACCCTGACTCAACTCTGAGCCCCGTGGTGGATCAGTTCCCCTTGCTATCCTTCCCCTCCTCGAACGCAATGCGCTTCCTCCCCATCCCGGAGGGGGGGAGAGAGCGGCACAGGAGGAATCCGACACGAGCAGGCTGATGGCTGCCGTCCCAGTGCAGGCTCAGCAAATGGGGCTTGTGATGGATGAATGTGCAGGGCAAGAAGTAATAAAATGGGCCCCAGTCATGTAATCTTCCATTAAAATGAAATGCATACCAGAAATGAGGCATTTCTGCAGCTTGTACCATCTCCCACGGAAGATCATGAATAAAAGAGGCAAGTGTACTGTTGACAGATGCCGGCATGCATAAAGGACAGTTCCTATAAAGGCAAAGCCCCGGCTAACAGATGGACTAAAGATGTGAGATGCAGGAAGATTTACCAGTCTAAATAATTCAAGGGAATGTCGTATGGGGAGGCAGTGCTGGAGAGGGGAGCCGGCAGAAGGTACAGATGGAAAGGCAGGCCAGGCCTTTCCCACAAACCCATTAAGAACGTCGCTTGTCTGAGTGACAGTATGTTGCACAAGGCACCAGCAGAGATGGGTGGATTTGCCTCCAGCACTCCTTCTGCAAGGTCAGGAGAAGAGGTAATCTCAAAGGTTGCATCTATTTGAGGTTTGCCTCCTACAAGGCTGCTTTCTCCAGCCTTCCTCCTCTCCCACCTCCTATGCTTCATCCCTTTTCCACCTGCTGCTGGGCAAAATGGGAGCACAGAGTGTTTCTGCAGCCGCAAGCAGAGGGTAGATGTGGCAAAAGCATTCAGGGCTCCCATTGCTCTTCTCTGCCTCGCTCAGGTCCTTGGACATCCTTTGGACTTGGAAGGGGCCTGGGGACTAGTGCTGGGTGGTCTGTGCCCATTAAGAGGCACTGGTGGGACATTTGATGGCTTTACAGAGCTTGGTGGAGAGATGTGGCTGTCACGTGACGTTTCGGTGCCCTGACGATGGCAGCTGGAAAAATGTTGTGAATCTCCCTGGCCCTTAATAGAAAGTCTGAGAAGGGCTGGCTGAAGCATTGCAGCGTGTTGTGAGGGTTTTGGCAGCATAGGATGCAGGGATAAGCTGATGTAGGAAATGGCACAGAGAATGGGGCATGGTCGTGGCTGAGAGCAGGGCAGGGGATGCCCAGGGCCCCTCTCCCACTGTTCCCTGAGAGCTTGGGGTTGGCTTTGGCGAACGTGAGACGTTTTGGGAGAAGAGGGAGGATAAAGGGCAAGATGCAGAGGGTTAGATAGAAGTCAGTGGCAGCTGCTTGGCAGAGATTGTGCGCGCTCTCCGCTCAGAGAGGACGCCTTCCCTGGGCTCGTCAGCCGTCTGCAGCACGGCGATTAATCATTGGTGTCAGAATCCCTAATCCTATTCAATGGAAAACAAACAGCGCGGCATCCAGCCCTGTGCTGAGCCCAAGCAATTAGCATGTTTACATGGGCTGGGGAAGCTCAACAAAGAGTGGCCAACGGGGGCCACGGGAAATGAACCCTTGTCAGCCCCTGATGTTCTGAGTGCCTGGGATCCCCAGGCTCTGACTCAGGCCCAGGCTTGGAAACGTGGCTCCAAGCAGTTGGATGCTGCTACTTGCCACCAAAAAAAAGATTTTTCTCCATTAGGGCTCAGGTGTCTGTGAGTGTGGGCAGCTGCTGAGGTGGGGGGATGTGTGTGGTATGGACGGGCAGCTGGGGCAACGGGGATCTGGAGGAGATAAGGGGTTTGCTCCTGCTCAGGCTTTGAATCAGTAGCAAAAGTAGCAGCCAAGGCCTTTGCAATTCCAGCAAACTCAGCCCTCAACCCCTTGTCCCCATTCCTCCTGTGCCTCTCAGGCCCTCCCTGCTGGAGCTGCATCTCTCTCACTGGAATTATTTTGATGTCTTTGGGTGCTCTAGGTTAGGCTCTGCAGGGCTGGGGATGTGTAGGACCAGCATACCTGGTGTGCTGCCCCTGTCCCTGGGGGTTCAGGTCCCTCACATAGGCTTCAAGGAGGTTTGAGAGGTGTGTTGCAAGGAAAGATGCAGGACTAACCAGACATATCTGTCCCTTGTGCATTTCCCCAGGGCCTTGCAGCAGCTACCTCAGATGAAAACGTCTCCCAAAACAAACGAGAAACAAAAAGCTTCCTCAAAGTGGATGGAGATGCTGCACAGACTGCCCTGCCTGAGCATCTCTGCCCTGCTCTGGATTATCTAACTAGGTTCCGCAAACACAGTTTCAAACAGCTAAGCAAGGGGAGCAAGACATAAGCCTTTGTTTCTGCAGGACCTACCAGAAGCTGGCAATGTGGGTACGTGAGCAATGGGAAAAACAGTTTATGTGTTAAGCTTCACGTGACCTCTGGAGCTTCTGGGCTTTGAAAGGTGAGAGTGAGACAATCCTCACAAGCACTTGATCCCTCTCAAAGTGACGGAGCTTTCCTGGGTACACAGCTTTCCCCCTTCCCTCCCAGAAGTGTACCTGATTTTTGGGAGTGGAAAAAAAGAGGATTGATTCAAATAAAAATGTATTTGTATGAGAAAAATTATTTCCTTCCATGAGTAAACACATAGTTTGAGGCAAATTTATGGCTTTGGCCTGGTCATTAATATCTGGTTGTCAAAAAGTATTGGTTTGAACAAAAATATGTTGTAATAAAAATGCATTGTTTTGAAGAAATTTATTGTCCCCATGAAAACCTATTCAATTCAGAAAGATATGTTGATTTCAATGAAAATCTATTTGTTTTAAGAGACAGAGAGAGGGAAGTTGCACTCAGCTGAGAAGCAGGGGCTTCTCTCGGTACAGATCTCCCTGCAGTCCCTTGGCCATTAGAATGGGGAAAGCTGGAAAATCAACAACTCGGCAGCAGAGGAAACCTGTAGGTCTTGCCTGTGCTCAGTGACCATCCTCCCAGCAGAAGAAAAGTGCCCCAGCTTCCCTAGGGTAAGGAGTAGGAGGTGGTTGTCTACATTCCTCATGGATTGGATGGCTTCTTCCAGAAACAGCTGTCCTCAACCTGCAAATCTAATGTTTAGGTGACTTTTAGAGGTCTTTTCCAACCCAAAGGGATCTATGATTCACCAGTGAGGATCCCAGGGAGTGGCTGCTCACGAGAATCCACCTGCAGCTGGAAAGGTGCACACCTTGCAGGTGACTTGGAGACCTTCATCTTCTGCTTCCTGTCTCAAGCCACACACGAACAGCAAGAATGTGTGTCGGTGAGTACCTGGAGGGGAGGTGGCTGTGTCCATGCTGCTACCCAGAACATTTCCCCTTTGGCTTGGTGGCACAAGGAAAAGGCCCCTTTTGGCTCAGGGCAGCTTTGTGGTGTGTCTTTGTGGTTCTCCCTGCTCCGAGATAGGACTGAGGTTTGCTATCCTGTCTAAGCCTCTTTCCCTGCCAGCAGGGACTGGATGAAATTCACCCTGAGCTCCAAAGCCCTAATGCTGCCTTAGCTGGGATTATGAGAGAAGCCACCATGGTATCACCTGAAATCCACCTCCCAGTGCCTCTCGTTTAAAACAATCAGCAGATGTTTGCAGTGGGCTTTTTCTTTCATTATGCTCCAACTCTGCTATTTAATCAGCTCCTTCCTTCCTCTGTTTGTACAAGGTATCACTCGCCCATATTAAAGGGGGGGAAGGGAAGGTGCGAAACGGAAAAAAAATAAAAAAAATAAAATAAAATTGCCTACCCAAGAAATGTCACTGCCGCAGTGTTATCCTCTCCCTGCCAACACACACACAGGTTCTGGTGTCAGTGGAAAGGTTGCCTCTGATTAATATTAATAAAGAATTAGAGCTGTGTTTGTCATGATCACCTCGTTTGGTATTGCTCTGTGTGGCAGGTGAAAGCAGAGGAAGGAAGGGAAGAGGTCTGCATGGCATTCATTAATCATTTCATCAGGAAGGAGTTCAAAGCAGAGGCTGGCCTTAACAAGGGCTGCAGGCAGGGATGGGGCCATGTTTATTCAGATGTTCCTCCCTATGTCTCTGACCTCCCGCCTGGTCAGCTAGTGTGGGCCTCCAGGGCTGAGGTGCCCTTCTAGGATTCAGGCCATCCTATCCCAAAATGGGGCTGGCCCATTCTTGTCTAGGCCAAGGTGATGTCACATGCAAGTCCAACATAGGTCCACTGTGGGTATCTACTTATCAGCTGAAAAATGACTCCTCAAGTGGTCCTTGTTTCCCCTTTTAGTCAAGAAGATTTAATGAAGAGTGGTGAGACTGTCCTTTGAGAAGCTGCCTGGTGGTAAACTTCCTTCTGCAGGCTGGGACTCCTCAGAAGAATGGCTCCTCAAGGCAGGTGAGCAGTGGCCAGGAACTGAGAGATGTTTGTGAGACACAGTGCTCTCTGAGAACTCTTGGAGTAAGCCCAGGAAGTTCCATCTCCAAGGCAAGGCAATAGGGACACACTTGAATTTAAGGGGCTTGAATTCAGAGGGTTCCTTGTCCTTCCAAAAAGACATATGGTTCCTCCCTCCATAAAATAGATGCCTAAACTGGAGGACCCCACACCCCTTGCTCTGTTGACCAGAGGACCCTACAGGAAACCTTACACTTAAACAACTATTCAGGGCTTCAAGCCCAGAGGCCTAAATCACATCTTTACAGAGCTGCTCCTGTAGCAGGCCAGCCCTGTCCTTGGCACCTGGTGGTGTTGGGAACACAAAGATGAGTGTCACAGGAGTCCAGGTCCTGTAATTTATGCAGGTTGGAATTAGGAGCGAGTACTGGAATTGAGAGGAATAATAAAATATTAAGAGTGGGTGGCTCTGACTGTGGCTTGTACCTTGCATGGTGTTCAAGGCACCCAAGTCAGTCTCGGCTGATGTTTGCATGCAGAGCTTAGTGTGGGCAATTTATGCAGACTTTTAGTGGTATTTTGTTTCTTAAAAGTGTGGTGATTCCCGTAAATCTTGGCTTAAACACATCTGTGTGTGGCCAAAACGGGTCTCTGCTTTCTTTATAATCTGTATTTTCTGGATCCAAGACCAGAAGGCCATACACATATACATATGGCAGAATTTCTTTGTATTAAGAATTTACAGCTCAACTTTCTTGTTCTTTTTCCTCCTTTCCCCCTTTTTTTTTTTTTTTTTTTTTTTTTTTTTTTTTTTTTTTTTGCTATTTATTATTCAAATGTGGGGAGAGTCAAGCCAAGTGGTGCATTGCTCTCATTAATTATTCTCTGGGATTAAGGAGTTGGTTAAACCCATATCTCCCTTAATCCTGTTTTATTAATTTTATATTCTTGGCAAAAAAAAAAAAAAAAAAAAAAAAAAAAAAAAAGCAAAACAACAACCTCCCCCCAACCACTCTACAAAGGGATCAAGGGATCATGCAGCTTTCTGCTGGGACCCTGAGAACAGGAGGTCTCTGGTGTTCCGTGGATGCTTGTTTTTTAATTTGATAAAATAAATTAGCACGGGATTAGAGCCTTCCTGACAGCACAGCTCGACTGCAGTTACCACCTTAAGGGAGGCATTAAGCATCGTTTTAAGCATGGAAGTGAAGTGGGAGTGAAGTTTCTGGGAGAGAGGGAACTTTCCTCTCTCCAGGAACACAACTGGTGGCCTCTCCACCCCTCCCAGACACAGCCAAAGGGGCCACCTTTCTCCACGGACAGGTTTGGGTTGGGTGAGGTGGACACTGCTTGGTCAAACACATGCAGGAGCCCATCAGCTCGTTTCATACAACTGATAACTGTAATCACCCTCTTCATTTTGGGATATTATGGAGATATAAATGAAGTATTTTTTCCCTAAAACAGAGCAGAGACTTGACTCCTGGGAGTGAAGGCTTGGTCTCGGATAGAGAATGGGAAAATGGGAGTGGGGCTTTTGCAGGTTTCATCTCCTTTTCGTGACAGAGAGGCTGCAGCTGGTGCTGTCATCAGATTCTGCTGGCATGAGCTGTGTGGAGGCCGAGCTGGGAGGGAGCAACCTGTGGCTGCACTGCAGATGCAGTGGCCTCCAGACTGCTCATTTATGTGGCTGCCAAAGAGGAGAGAAAGGATTGTGGTGGTGTGTGGCTCCCTGCCTGTAGGAGCATCTGAGGACAGCAGGGACAAGGAATTCTGCTGAATTCTGAGATATTCTAGAATACGTGGTTTTATTGCAAGGATTGTGGGTAGAAGGGCCTTGCCTTCAGCCACCAGCCTTGGCTGAAGGGAAGTCCCAAAGAGAGAGGGAGAAAGAACAGGAGGGTGAGAGCTGAGAGAGAAGGGAGTGAGAGAGCAAGGTGACAGGGGGAGGACAGCAGGGGTCAGAGAGCAAGAGTAGGGGGACGAGGAAGAGGTAAGAGGTAAGAGTAGGGGGAAGAGGAAGAGACAGAGCAAGAGTAGGGGGATAGAGAACGAGGTCCTTGTTACAATACATTATATCTCCTTTTGTGATGAATATTCTAATTTACAGTGACCAACCAATACAAGACACAAATCCTATAGAATCTACATACAGCCTGTAAGAACTACCGCATTACCATACTGTGTTATATTTTAAACTCTAAAAATGACTCTTTAGACTTTTCTGTTTTGCTACATTGACCTTTGGATCCCTCAGCCAGCAGAAAGGTACTGTTCAATCAAAAGGGATTCTCCTACAGCTAGCTAGACTATTGTTTTCAGGTTATATAGTAACTAAGACTCAGTATCCTACAACTCAAAGTAAGCTTTCATTTCTATTTCGATTATAGGTTTCATATTTTCAGAATCTTTTGCTAAGCAATCATATTTATAAGGTTTCCCTGATTCATCTTCCCCAACATCTGGCCTCTTCCACAGACAGAGAGGAACCTGGATTGGGCTTCCAGGAGCAAGACTGAAATGATCTCAAAGAGTTTGCAAGGCACAAGGATCTGGACTGTGAGTGCTGGGCTCAGCTTCTTGAAGCTCATTTTGAGTCCCATGAGGGAGAGACATTTGGTCCCTCAGCCACCAAAGATGACATCTCTTGGGTGGCTTTTGGGAAACCCGTCCCATGGAGACATTTAAAGTGGGATTGGTGGGATAGTTCTCAGAGCTCTGCAGTGCAATATTTGGGACTGGTGACAAGGGTTATATTGAAAAAGAGACCACAGTGGCTGCGTGGCTGATGAGTTCTTGTCTTGTGCTCATCGTGAAGCTGAAGGACAACTGGCCCACCACTGAGCTGGGAGCTGGGGATGTATTGCTGTTTGCCTTTAATCTTTCAGTAAGTCAGGCTCTCATAAGGCTTTCAAAACAGAGTCATGCCTGAAATATTGCTAAGTGTTTTCTCCCTGGAAAAGGTGTCTGATTTGCCAATAATGGCAGTGGCTTAGCCATGAGTCTGCAGAGATGCCGGCTGGGCTGGGCTGCAGTGGAGGGAGGTGTGGGATCTATTCTCAGCTTCCCTGGGAAGGGCTGTGTGGATTAGCAGGTGTTAGCAGAGAAGTGCCCTAATGCTGTGCTGGCCTCAGGGTCACTGCTGAAAGCTGCTCCCTCTTTTCGGGGGTGTCTTGGACTCACTTTCTTCTGTTCTTGCCTGACCTCACTTGAGCACCTTTGCTGCAGAATCAAGGGTCACACTGGAAGCTTGGTTTAGGTTTTGAGGCAGCTGTTGAAATTCCCAGGCACCTGAACAGTGCAGAAATTTTTGCAAAAGATCTTCCATTCAATTGTCATTCATACTAGAAAGCTGCACAGACCCTACAATAATACAAACACCAGAAGACACTCTCAGGGCCTGATTTGTCAAACATCCCAAACCAAGGCATATCTGTTTCATCTGCCTTTTCTCTACCAGCCAGGGATTTGTTTTCTTCTGCAATGTGTGTATTATGATTTCTTGTTTGTGAAAAGTCACAAACGGGAAAGCAGGGAAGTTTACTTTTGTAAAAAACACAGAGTTCTTGGGAGGAATATAAAGTGAACAGCTTAGTTTGTTTTATTCAGTCTAGGAACAACTTCTTAACATCTGTGTATGAAGAGCCAGTTCTTTCTTGTCCTTCTATTAGCAGAGCTGGTATGGAGCAGGAGAATGCACCATCCCCAGGTGCTGGGGACTCTCTGTACAAAAGGCTCAGTCAGGATTTCATTGCTTGGTAACTCTGTGGCCTATGGAAACCCACTTGGACCCAACAAGGTGCCAAGCTGGTGCCAAGCAAGGTGTGTCTTATCTCAGCCTGAGAGCCCCTGGAGTGGACAGATGGTGGGGTGGGATGCATGAAGCTGGTTGGAGGCGAGTAGTGCGCTGGTCCTGGGGATATGCAGAGGAATCCCCAAAAGATGCCAATGGAAAGCTGAGTTAGACTCCATCCTGCTCCTGAAATACTGTGTTACATGAGGCGTAGCTCACAAAACCAAGATTTTCCAGTGGTGTCTGGGCAGAAAATGTCATCTGTACTGATTCCTGGGTGAGCTTGGCTGGATTGGAGGGGCCTTCCCTGTTGTTGGAGAAGTGCTGTGGCATGGCTGGAACAGCCTCATCTCTCTGTAGTGACATGAGCCAAAGCAAGGTGTGGGCTGGGAGCACTCCTGGAGTTGACATTAGTGGCCACTTGCTTTAAAATAGCTTTAAAATAGAGAGAAAGCCAAAAGTACACTGATAAAAATTTCAAACATCTGCCTTCAGGTGCCCTGGTAGTGTTTTGATCTTGTTCCCAAAACTTTTAGTTGAGGGAAGAGCTAATTTAAGTTAATTTGCATCACGAAGCATCGCTGATGTGCCAGGGAAGGGGACCTCGCACAGCCACTCAGAAGGCAAGCCAAAAAACCAAAGGTGTGTATTCCCAGATTTGAGGTAGGAATTATATACACTTAGAGTCATGAACTCTGGGTAATAATTGAAAGGTCAGATTGATGAGAGCAGCCTCCGAGATACGATTTCTATGACAGCTTGATGGATGCTCCACTATCAAGGTGTGCTTTTAATCATAATCTCATTACTCCACTTCTTATGGTTCGACTCACCTAAACTCATGGGAGGAATCAGGGGCCACCTCTAAAATGTGAATCGGCTTTTATTTGGAGGTAGAGGAGTTGAGTGGTTGGGAGAACAAAAAAGGAAAGAAATGGGCCAGAAGAGAAAAAACCACCTTCTGGACTGAGATTGAGTCAAGAGTGTGTGAGAGCAACACTTTCACTGATCCAGAGCAGGGCTCTGGGAACCTTTCTGCAGGCTGAGACCAGTACAGGTGGTCTGGAGCAAAAGAAGGAGCCTTGAACCTCTCCCAGCATCAGCCATGAATCTCAGAGCACTACTGCCCCAGGAGTCTGGGCATGGGACCTGTGGAGAGATGGCCATGACAGATCTCCCAGGCATGAGCAGAGCTTTTTTGGGGGGCAGGGATCCAGTGCTGGCTGTTCATGCACTCTGATCTATCTATCCAAAACCCATGAAGATTTCCTGATGGCCAGCTGTAAAATGTGCTGATGGACAGCATCAGCTTCCATGGTCCCTGTGCCTTGGAGAAGAGAAGAGCCTTTTTTTTTTTTTGAGACTGTGGTGCACAGGAGCTGAGAAAATGAAGCTGAGCTTTACTCCAACTAGACCACAAACAGCCCCTGAGGGGACACCACCTCTTCTTTTGCAGTAAATACCAAGAAGCCCAGAAGATCCACCACATCCACTGGCCCATCCATTCTGGCTGAGCAGAAATGGCGCCGTGGGCCATGTAATGAGAGTGGACACAGCCCTTTTCCCATGTTCATGTTTCCACCTGCATTACTGCATCCAGCTCTGGTCCCCAGCACAGGAAGGACATTGCGTCTGTTGGGGTGAGCCCAGGGAAGGCCATTGAGATGATTAGAGGGGTGAAGCACCTTTCCTATGAGGAAAGGTTGAGATAATTTGGATCATTCAGCCCGGAAAACAAAAAGATTTGGGGTGACCTAATTCTGGCCTCCCAGTACCTGAAGGAAGCCTACAAGAAGGGTGGAGAGGGACTATTTTTTACAAGGGTGTTTAGAGAAAGGACAAGGGGGATTGATTTCAAACTGAAAGAGAATAGGTTCAGGAAAAAATTCTCCCCAGTGAGGGTAGTGAGGCCCTGGCACAGGTTGCCTAGAGAAGCATGGATGTCCCATCCCTTGGAATGTTCAAGGCCAGGCTGGATGGGGCCCTGAGTCTAGCAAAAGATGTCCCTGCCCATGGCAAAGGGGTTGGAACAAGATGATTTTTAAGACCCTTTCCAATCCAAACCATAGATTCCATGGTTCTATGTCATCAGCACCACCATAACCCTGGGGCCCTGGCTAGTGGGGGGCTCCCGAAAAGCATCCCCATGTGCTCCTCTCTGACAACTCAGTGCCAAGGCTGGAGGAATTCATTCTCGCCTCCCTGGAACCTCCTGGAAGAGTTAGTATGGAAATTTCAACCTATTTTTAAGGGTTATTTTCACTCAAGTGAAATCTATCAAAGAAGGAGGGTTATTTTTACAGCACGCAGCAACTGCCGGTTGCCATGGCAGCGGGCGGGCGAAATGCAATAAAGCATCCCTGTGTTATCGTAAACACAAAGGGAACCACGGGCACTGGGAAGAAAGGAGACTGTCGTGGGGGGAACTCCATGGATCCCTCACCAAGACCCTTGCTGGGCTCAGGGAGCGACAGCCAAGGGGATTTTATGGGGCCCTCTGTGCCTGTGCAGGGCCCAGTAAGCCAAGAGGGCTGCCGTGAGTGTTAACAACACTGATACGTCAGCCCGGCATGAACTTCTTCCTCTGTTCATTTGGAAACACATGGAAGAAGTTGGGAAAATGCATCATCCAAAGAGGAGGAACGCACACGACTGTATTTGGTTTTGATCTGGCTTCCAGGACACGGAGCAGTCGTGGAGGAGTCACCTCCTCTTTTAAATGTTTTCTAACTGTTGATGCCTTAGGAAGGCTGACCTGAAACAGAGACTGGACAGAGCTAGTGAATAAAGTAGGTATTTATTGAAAGGCCTCCAGGATCTACCTTGGGCAGGGCAGGGCCTGACCACGGCTACACCCAAGGTCAACCCAAAATGGTCACAAAATGGCTGACTGGTCACAAGGTCTCACATTTATATAAGTTTTGGTTCATTTGGATATTGGGGTTTAATTGTCCACTTACAGCTTCAGGTTGTGAGGTCTCATCCTTCCTGTTCCTTCCTTCAGTCCATCGTCGTTTTTGCTTTTAGGCCTGAAAGTTAGACTTGTTGTCCTTGGTCTTCAGCAGGAAAAGGATTTGGTTTGTCTCCCTACTCTGTGAAGAGCTGACTAACAATATGAGGCTCAGAACTGCAGCCCTAGGCAGCACAGAATCTGGAAAACATGAAAGCTCAAACTTAAGGCATCGCTGTGAAAGGATTTTGCATGTGGTAGGTAGGTTCAACCTCCCCATCTCTTCCAAGTATTCTGTGTCTCTGCATTAACTCAGCTGCCCTGTTTCACCTCAGCAGCTGAGCACTTGTGAGTACCTGGAGTATCCCAACTCTGCTGGACCCAGGAGGGTCTTGGTGTGTGTGTGGGACCCCATTTGGGATATCACTCATGAATGGTGGCCATCCCTGTGTCAGGGGACACAACCAGAAACTTCATGAGCCCTTTGAGGTGCTTTATCCCTGAAGCTTGTGCTGCTCTTGGGCTCTGTGGAAGCTACAGGGCTGCCCCTCATTGCTCTTCCCTGCCAAGATGCAGAGTGTCCCAAGGTAACACATCTTGGGTGCACAAGGGCTGGCAGGGCTGGGGAGAGCCTGGCACGACCCACAGTGGGTGTTTTTACTTCAGTAATGTGGAGGAAGACCAAACAGGCACAGTACTTGGCTTCTTCTCCACACAGAAGCCTCTTCAAGAACCTGAGGGGGGTTTTTGTGCAGGAGATCCAGGTACTCAGAGTGCTTTTGTTCAGAAGCATGTTGAATCATGTATTAAAGCCCAGACCATCCAAAATGCCTTGCCATTTGGCTCTCCCCAGAGATGATTTTGGGTTTGTCACTTAGCTCTCACATTGGAAAAAGCCAGTGGCTTTGAATTTCATGATGTGGAGCAAAAGCCCAGCAGTCATGAGCTTGGCAAGTGCTGCTGAAGACAAGATATTCTTTATCCTTGCCCCATAAAAACTGAGTTATCCCTAACTGAAAACACCCCCTCCCAACCCAGCCTAAGGTCATCCCCACCCCAAAATGTATAAATTAAATCCTCAAGGGCATCACACAAGTTGGCTGTCCCAATGCCACCAAATGCCAGGGTACACATGGGTGTGAGAAAGGTGGATCCCTTGCACCAGCCAGAAGCCCCACTCCTGCCTTCTGCCAAGATCCTGCTGCAGGGTTTGCAGAGCAATGGCTTTGGAGCTCTGGGGCTTGCTTTTGCAGGGAAAAGGAACAAAGGCAGGACTTGCTGTGCAGCAGTGTGAATATAAATAGATCACTGGGAGGGTGAGACCAGCAGGAGGGGAGAGATTGAGATGATTTCTCTTTCCAAAGGAACAGTCTTGATACCACTTTCTTTTATGGTTCTACCCCATAGTATCAAGTGATTGCTCCTTGTGTCCTTATCTAGGCAAGGACCTGTATGCAAACCCCAGCTACTTGCCAGGGGAAAGCATTGTGCCCCACTAAAAAAAAAAAAAAAAAAAAAAAAAAAAAAAAAAAAAAAAAAAAAAGAAGAAGTAATTTTCTTTTTATTGACTAATAAGAAAAAGATATGATAATGCTCAGCTGGAGGTGTATGTCACCTTAAAGGGTTCCTAACTACTGGGGTTTGTAATGAATTATTATAGAGTCAATAATCAGGCTATGTGGCTCTCTGGGAGTCCCTCTGAGGAAGAGCTCAAGCTCTCTACCAGCCTGGTGGTATTTGAGCAAACTTGCTTGGAGAGCACTTTTACCAAGGACTCCTCCAAAGCAAAGGCAAGGAGAGTTCTCCAGGGGCTGTGATCCCAGCCCTCCTGCTGCCAGCACACCAGGATACACCGGCAGAGCTCTTAGATGATCTCCCTGAGATTAAACTTAATTCACAACTCTCTAACCTACGGTTCCGTTCATAAGTGTTTCATTATTCGGGGGTGAGTACGTGGCAGATCCATTCTTTGATAGCATATATAGCATGTTACACTTTACAAAGCATTAGCAATAAATGCTTAATGGAGGAGGCTATATCAAGCTGTTAGAGAGAAAGCCTATTATAGATCGTGGGCTCCTGCTAAAACAACGCGTGCGTCTGTTTAACACCTGATGTTAACTCAGGAAGCGTGTTAGAAAGCTCTGCTTTTTTGGCACAGAGAAAATGAGAGGCACTTTATGTATTAAAGTGTCACCAAAATTTCCTCCCTTTGTTTAAAGCAATCTTGAGAAAGTGTTGTCTGAAAGGTAGCTGGCTGAGATGGGAATTCTGGAGGAACTGAGACATGCAACAAGGAGATTTTGAGCTCCATGAGGTTTTAATCTTCTCCTAAAATTCTCAGCTTTCAGGGTTTCAACATTGCTCTTTTAGCATTTTTAGCACAAAAGCAAGCTGCTTTTGGTGGGCTCTGGATGCATCTGGCCCAGCCGGAGCTGTGTACCCCACAGACCAGTCCACCAGGGAAGTTCAGCTCTTCATCTACAACAGCATGGAATGACAGTACAAGTGGCATTGGCTTTAAACTGAAGCAGGCCAAGTTTAGATTGGATTTTGGGAAGAATTTCTACCCTGTGAGGGTGGGGAGGCCCTGGCACAGGGTGCCCAGAGAAGCTGTGGCTGCTCCTGGATCCCTGGTAGTGTTCAGGGCCAGGTTGGACACTGGGGCTTGGAGCGCCTTGGGAGAGTGGAAGGTGTCCCTGACCATGGCATAGAGATTGAAACAAGGTGATTTTTCATTTTCCTTCTTACTCAAACCATTTCATGGTTCTGTTTGCAAGGTCCAGCCTCGAGTCCGACACCACTTAGGCTGAGTCCCAGCAGTGCTCTGTGGCACCACAAACCTGCTCACCATGTCTGTGTCCACGCAGTGCATGGCACACCCTGCACGATCCATGGTGACTTTGAGACCAGCATAACCAGATTGGGCTTCTTAGACTTCCAAAACAGACCTGCTGCTCCCCGCTCTTCACACCTGACCCCTCTGTCTTATTCCAGTGCTTCAGCAGTTAAATGGAAAATGGTGTCTGAGAAGATTAGAATTAAGTTATTAAAGCATCTGGACACTTTTAAGAGGATTGCTGAGCATCGTAGTACTCAAGATTGACTTGAGAATTTGGGGGTGGATTTGCAGCTGGAAGAAATTCCTCATGTACTGTATACCTGCCCCTTGTGTATATGTTAGCATACTTGGCACAGATGTCTCTTTGTTTCCGTACAGGAAACTAATTGCCTTCCTTGTTTCAGTCTGAAGTTTTCTTGTGTCATTCTGTAAATAATGAGAGGCATTTCTCAAAGTTTGCCAGCGCCTTTGTCTCTCCTGACAGTGCCTCAGCTGCTTGCCCTGTGCTAGAGGAGTGTCCCCCTTGCTGGAAACCTGATGTCACCTCAGCAGGGTCTACACTGGCCGAGAGCTTTGTCAGCTGGGAGATGTCCTGCAGGGAACCTAAAGTGCAGAGAAGGAGGTTTGATGTGAGTGACAAGCTTTGCCTTTGAGCTCACCCTAACTTCCTGCTTTTGGTGTGAATTCCTGGAGATCAAAGCTCCTTATTTATCCCCAGCACAGTGGGGACAGCAGCACCAGCCAGCACCTCCTGTGACCCACAGGGATGTGGTCCCCAGCAGTGCAGCTCTTGCCTGGAAGGGAGATTTTCTTAGCCTCCCCAACGCTTCTGACCCTCTGTTTCCTTTCATGTGCCTTTTAGAAACCGATTTTTTGGGTAGGCAGCCTCTCCTTGTCTCTAAGCTGTATCTCCTGGGGCTTAAAAAAGAAGAGCAGAAGTTCAGGGCTTGTGACAGAATTGGAAACAATGTGATACCATGATGGAAATCCAGCTCTTTCCTCCTGGTACCAAACGAAGGTTTGCTACAGACCCACGAGAGAAGAATTACCCCCAGAGCTTTCCCAGGAAGGAAGAGCTGGAGCAGATACAGAATGAAAGAGGGATGAGAGAGCCTAAAGCCAGCCCAAAAATTTGTCTGCTGCTCCAATTTGATGTGAAAGAAGAATTCAGGTCAGTAATGAGAGAGCAGATGTGAATGCTTGGTGCAGGAGGCTTTGCTGCTGTGAACGAGGCAGAGTTTACAGGTGTTTGAGCAGCAGAAGGGGAGGTTTGGCCGCTGGGAAAGGGAGGGTCAGCTTCAGTCACGGGTCTGTGACTGCCCAGATCCACCCAAATCAGGAGGAAAGAGCACTTCCCTGATCTCATGGCTGGCACAGACAACACTGTGAGCAGAGGGAATGCAGCTGGGGTACGGAGCTGCTCTGCATCTCAGCTGGCAGGATTTGGCTGCACGGAGCAGCCAGGACCCTCCACTGCTGCTGACCTCGAGGCTGTTGCCCATCCTTCACTCACCCCTGTGCACCAGCTGCTGAACTGGCAGAGTAGCTCTAGAGACCCCATCCCTGCCACTGGCAACTTGACGCTGTTGCTGCTTTCTTATTTAGGTGAATCCACCACAGCTCTGCTCTTTGTGGTGTAGTTTGGGCTACGGAGGGAATGAGTTGCAGCCAGCTAAGGAGCACCAAGGAGGGCTTGTGACAGGAGAGAGGTTTGGCTTTAGCTGGCTGAAAACTGCCTGGGAGGGAGACTTGTGGGTGGCCAGAGGAGGCTATTGGACATGTCTGAACCAGGCTTTGGGCTCTGTCAGTGCTCCAAGGCTGGCTCCTTGTGCCTGGCTGCAGAGATGGGGTGGCTGAGAGAGGATGCTGAGCCCTGCCTCAGTTTCACCTCTGAGAATGCAGGAGAAGGGAGCCTTGGGGGCAGCTGAAAGGAAGTGAGGAGGGGGTGTTGGACTCTCTTGCCAGCACCTGGGGACGTGCTCTGGCCGGCTGTCGTTCCTGCTGGGGTGGCTATTTATCAGAAAGGAAGCCGGCAGGGAGGGAAGTGCATCCTGAGTCGGCTCAAGCCATCAGATCTCTGTCAAGGATTTGGCCTGGACTTTTATTACCTGTCCCAGTTGTCACTTCCGTGTGAGAGCAAGCAGGGACATGGTGGGTACCTGGTTACTCCGGGGCTGTCACTTCTGCTGCAGGGGGGACAGTACAGCTTGTGACAAGCTGGTGTCATTAGCACTGGCCTCCGAGGCTGCTGCCAGTCGGGATTTACTGAACACCTCCCTGGGACCAGCCAAGCCATCCACACCCCGCATGGCAGCCCCTCACCTGGAGCATGGCTGGGGCAGGGATCTGACGGCGCTCAGCGTCCCTGCACAAGGAGCTGCTGTCTCGTGCCTTCCCTGGCGCAGGGAGGGGGAGATGCTCCGGAGCCGCTAATTGCGGCCGGCTCCCGCTTCGGGCACCGCTTGCCTCGGGCTGCCAATCACCCCCTGCTCCCCTGCATCACGTCAGGTGTGTGTCACAGCTCTGTCACGGTGTTTGTCACAGCTCTGACACCGGCCCGACGCCCGCACCGTGCCGGGGCAGTGACAAGTGGTAATTGGGTCCCCACTCCACCAGCATCACCTGCCAAGGCCAGGGGGAGGCAGAGAGTGACTTTTCAGCCATCCCAGGAGCAGCTCGCACACTGAGATTTTCTGGGTGCACTCAGACCCGCCAGGTGTTGGCTACTGCTGGCAGTGGGGGTGCTCTGCAATCACAGACACACTGAGCTGGGGTAAGGAGGTGAATTGGCAGCACTGCCCTCTTGGCATCAGCCACAGGAGCCCTGGCATGTCCCTGGGCATGCCTTCAGGAGCACTGAGCTGCAGATATCGTTCCTTACGCCCCCAGTCTCATTTAGAGATGCTTAAATGCACTTGTGGCTGTGAATGAGGCTGCCAGACATGCCCCAGCAGCAGGGCTGGGCATGATGCTCCTGCACTGTTTGTGCCAAGGGATACCCTCAATCCCAGCAGGAACAAGCTGCTGTCAGCAGCCTCTAATCCTTCCAGAGTCTGGTCTGGCCTAGCTTTAGTTTGGGATGGGGACTTTCATCCCAGCCAAGTGTGTCTGGAGTAAGGAGTTGCTGCAGAGAGCTGATTCGATTAGGTGATTGCAGCAGGAGGGATGCTGCAGCTCTGGGTGTGCCAGCCCCATGTCACTGCTGGAGTCCCCCCTTCCTCATCATTCCTCCCTCATGTGATTTTCTCCAACTTGGTCAAGGGCCTTTCCCATATTTTCGCCAGCTCCTCTCATGCCCAGCTCATGGTGGCTGTGTGTGGCAGTGCATTTCAGCACTGATTACGGCAGTGATGAAAGCCCCTTTCAGCAGCAGAGCTGGCCAGCAAGGTGGGGAATGTTGTCTTCTCCATCATCAGAGGGCTGATCCGCTGCCAGCAGCACCCCTGCTCATCTTCCCACCTCCTGGGGGGCTGCTGCTGGTATGGGCTGCTGCTGCTTTCTTCAGCTCAGCTGGTTGTGTGGTGTCAGGAGCAATGCTTCCCCCCAACAGCACATCTGCAATTATTGGGAGGCTTTTTTTGCCTGTGGCTGCACATCCCCACTGCATTTTCAGCCATAACAGCTTCTTCGTCTCAGATGTTTTACCCAGCCTCTTGAAGTCAGGGATTTAAGGCAGATATTTTGGCTTTGGCCCTGGTTATCAAGAGAAAGTATCATAATTTGTCCATGGTTTTTGCTGCACTGACACCACTCCCTGTGGCAGGTGCTTTGGGCTGATGCTCAGCCAATCCCAGGCTGAGGGATGGATATCAGTGCTTTAAGATCTTTGTGAGGCTTCAGGTGATTTCTCCTTCACTGTGATGCCTTCCATGATGGTTTCCCCACCAGTGGGACCTTCCTTCCCTCAAGGCCACCTGACATCTGCACTGTGGTCCTTGCCCATGTCCCCCCTCCGCAAGGCAGCCTCACAAACCACAGCAAATGGCCCATTTAAAAGTGCACACTTTGCATGCCTTGGGGTCCCAGGAGGACACCAAAGCCTTGCTGATGCATCTGCTCTGCTGAAAAGCTTGGCTCGTGCCATCGTGGTTCTGCTCTCCTTCCCTGAGTGAGTGGAAGTGCTGCTGGGCTGCCTCTCCTTAGGGCTGGGCCTGCCAGGACTCAGCTCCCTGCCTTTGCTAGCACAGCATTGCCCTCTTGCCTTCTGCCAGGTGGATTGTATCCTCTAAAGGCACAAGCACGAGACCTGTCTCATCTCTGCTCTCAAGCTTGCTCAGGAGACTCTTTCCTGTGTGCCCCGAGCTGGGCTCTGGCATTGCGTGTGGATGGCCACAGGGGAAAGAAGAATGGCTTCAAACTGACAGAGAATAGTTTAGACTGGATGTTAGGAAGAAACTCTTCCCTGTGAGGGAGATGAGGTCCTGGCAGAGGTTGCCCAGGGAGCTGTGGCTAGTGGAAAATGCTTGTGCCCAAGGCAGAGGGTAGGAACTGGATGAGCTTTAAGGTCCCTTCCAAACCAAACCATTCCATGATTCTATGAAAAAATATCCTAGACCATTTTTCCCTATCACTGAGACCTGTGATGCCAAAAGCATCCTGCAGGACCCTCAAGTCCATCATGACCCTTTCCTGGCTGTTCTCATCCATGGGGTAAGCAAGGCCTGCAGGCAGCTGCCTGCCCACAGCTCGCTGTTATCCACACCAAGGACCATTGGAATGACTGCCACAAGCTTAATGCAACACCAGGAGGCCTTCATCCAACCTCTCTTAAATTCACTCAACTACCCACAACAATTAATTAAAATAGTAACTGATAACTAAAATAGATAATCTGAGTCATTAAACTGTGCATTTTTACTAAGTACTTATTGCTGCTTTCCCAAAGGTCCTGCTGATGTCAAGGGAGGCAACCTCTTCCTCACATTCTGGTAGGGACAGAGATGTAATCCCCCAAAACTGTTTCCTTGAAGGTGTCCTTTCTACCTCATTATCACTACTTCATGTTTTCCGAACATTTTTTAACCACATTAATGATTACAGTGAAGCAGGATTCCCATTGGCAGCACAAATCACCCTTTCAAGATGATATCAGCATTTGCAGTCTTATTCCTGTCATTAACAGAATTATTATTATGACTTTGCCACGCTTCCCCTTCCTAAAGAAAGCAATTCAAATCCAAATATTCTTGCTTAAAAATATCCCATCCTCATTTTCCTCTCTAACTAAAAAAAGGTCACACCAGGCCTTCTGGGTAATAGAAGAGCATCTTTCTCTGGATGTACTTCTGCTGTGGTTTAGGTTATCGAGCACACTTCTCAGGCCTGAGAATGATTGTACCTCCTAATTGTCCATCTTAATTGTACATCTGCTGAATTCAGCTGCCTCTGGGCTCAGCACTGGGCTCAGGTCTTCTGCAGCTTGGCCCTGCTTTGCTGTTTAGGGACAGAGCCAGCAGCTGTGGAAAGGTGACATTACCAGATGTTGGCCAGGTGTCTCCTGGTGTGGCTTGCTCAAAGGACCTGAAGGTGATCCAGGGGGTTGATCCCAATATCCCATTTTAGATGAGATGCGTCTCTTCTTTTTCTCGAGCTTCAGGGCACTACTGATCCCATCCATCTAGCGGGTTGGAATTTTGGCTACCCTGAAATTAGCTGCCAGAAGAGTAAAATAGGGAGCTGACAGGGTGTTTGTCACAGCTGGGACTGTCCTCACCAGGCTGAAGGTAGCTGGATGATAGGATACACAGGAGAGGACACATTGTTCCCAGTCTTGGCCGTTATGACTTTACAAATGACTATTCCAAGCTTAGTTCCAAAATGGTGTCATGGCTTTCTCTGCTGTCATCAATTGCCATCAACACTGCATTTAGCTGACATAATTACTTATTGTTACAATCAGTGCCCATTAGGTTAAAGCTAAATTACAGTCTCAGTCCTTGGGAACTGCCTATTACATCCATATGAATACGCAAAGTTCATCACTCATGATTAACGTTGCTACAGTGAATACAAAAGGAATTAGTGAGGACCTGTCACTTATTGTAAAGTGCTGCCAGATTATGGTATCAGAAATGATGTGTCAACTGTTAAAACTTAATAATCCATGCTGGAGTGCTGTATCTGATTATAACAGTGATCAAAGGAGAGGCCTGATTGACACTCAGAAACATTATGGGACCGATAACCTGCAAGGGTCAGGAGTCATGGACTGAGTGCCAGGGACACAGCTCAGCGTGCTCACCCCCAGCTCTGGGCACTCTGGGGGCTGGGGACACTCCTGGGGGCACCTGCCTGGGTGCTGGCACGGTCAGGAAAAGATCAATGGGTTTGTGGTCCTTGGGCAGCTCTCTGAGCTGCAGCTCCTGCCTGGCACCTCCCTTTCTGGCAGGAGAGAGCCTGTGGGCTCCAGCATGGGATTCAGTCTTCCTCTGCCCTGGCTGATGGTGTAAATCACCCTGCTGCAGCCAGGACTTGCATTTCCAGACCCTTCTCTTCCATTCCCCTCCCCTTTGATGGGACCTGAGTGAAGTGTGGGAGCACATTTTCTCCACTGTGAGCTGGGAGGACCCAGGAGGTCTCCTCATTTGGGTGGGTTTTTCTGGGTCCCTCTCTGTGGGGTAAAGGCAGCATCCATAAGTATGGATACGTGCTTGTGTGCAAGGATATAAAAAAAGTTCTAAGATTTTATTTCAACATTGCTTAAGGGGACTGCCTGATTTTTCTAATTTGAAGAGACCTTTTGTTTAGAAATTGGTTGTTTTGCATTTTTCTTTCAAACTCTCAAGACTGAAGAAAATGTTTAACTTTGCTCCCCTGAGGGGTTATGGTTTTTTCTTTTCCTTTTTTTTTTCTTTTTTCCTTTTTTTTTTTTTTTTTTTTTTTTCCCTTGATTTTTGTTTCTAAAAACCATCCTACAAGCAAACATAAAGATCTGTCACTGAACTCTGCTAACAAAGTCCTCTTGGGAAGAAGAGCTGAACCACACAGGCTGAAGCACATGGGCCTGACAGAAGTGGGGGCTATAAATCTATATTTGGCCCCTGCAAATCCCCCAAGACAGGCTCTGGCTGAGGCAAGGGATGGCCTGGCCCCTCCAAGTCCGTGGCATTGTGCTCCTCATCCAGCAGAATGCCTGGAGCCAGGATGTGGGGAGGTCCTCATCCACGGTGGAGGTTTGTGTCAGGCCATTGATGGATGGAGAGTCCCGCCTGGGCTCTTCCCCACAGCCCCAGGGTTTTGTTTGTGGGTATTGGTTGCACATCACAGAATCACAGAATCACACAACAGCTTGGGTTGGAAGGAACATTAAAGGCCACCTCATTCCAACCCAGCTGCAATGAGCAGGGACATCTTCAATTCGTAAGGAATCTCTGAACTCTGTCTAACCTGGCCTTGAATCTTTCCATGGATAGAGCATCCACCACCTCTCTGGGCAACCTGTATTAACTGCAATTTACTACTGGTCACAACTTGATTTGGAGCTCAAAGCTCTCTACTCCTTGTCAGAACATTTACCCTATCCCTCACTCAGCTTAGCTTTGCTGACAGCATCCTGCATCTCCACCAAAGAGCATTTAAAGCTCTCACAAGTTTCTGCTCTGAACCCTTTTGTGACTCGTGGCAAGAGTTGTGCTTTCTGCTGCTGCTGTCAGGATCCCAAATGCTCCAGCAGATGCCAGAGGCATGATTTGTCCTTTGGATAGTTGTTGCTCCTGAACAGCCTTTGCTTCCTGAGCAGCCTGCAGTCTGAGCTGAATCTCCTCTGCCTGTAGCAATTCCAAAGCCAGGGAAGGAAAGCTGTTCTCTAGAGATCAACAGCTATGGAGAGAATGGGGGAAGATCCATTTGCCAGTGGTCTCAATGTCCTTGCTTAAGACCTCCATGCCAGGGTAGTGGGGGAAGGTAAGCCAGGCTGCTGGGGAGCTGTGCCAGTGCTCCCCATAGCTGTCCACACCATGGGCTGTGAAACCAGTGGAGCTGGGCTGCTCCACTTGGATTCCTCTACCTGGACTCGTGTGTCCACTGTAAAGCCATGTGGATTCACAAACAGGCCATGCTGGAAGGCCGTGGGAAGTGTGTTGGTGCTGCTTCCAGGTGTCTGTGGATTCTCCAGGCTATGTGCCCAGGCTGCTGCATGCCCACCACCAGCAGCTTTTCCGGAGGGCTCACTTCCAGTTCCCTGGAGCTGTTTTGGGCTATGAATTCTTGTGTGTCTCCCATTGATGACATGAGGAAGAACCACTGGGGTATATTCAAAGGTGTGTCTGTATCATGTCTCCCCTCCGAGTTTGTTGTTTTTCCCAGACCTCCAGGCACCCTCACCTCTCCTTTCCAGGCTTGCTCCAGTTGTGCTCTGTCTTCTTTAAGGAGAATTGGCATTTTTTGCACCATTTTGACTCTCCTTTGCCCGTGGTCTTTGGCTGCTTATCTCTTCCCAGCTGGTGCTTGTGCTGTGGAGCTGTTGAACAGCTAAGGAGGAAACTTCATCCTACCCCTCTTGAACAGCATCATAGCTTTTGTTGATCATGCCTTCTCCTTTTCCCTGTTCTTCCCTGTGCTAGACACACCTACATATGTATATATGGCATCATACAGGGATTGTCCTCTCCCATATATTAGAAGACCTGATAACAATACCAAAAACCTAAAAACTAGAAAGGTTCAGTCAAGCTTTCTTTAGTTCTCCCACACTAAGACCTTTTTTTTTGCACTGACTCTTAGGGTTTTATTTTTCTTCTTTGGCTGCCTAACTGTGATGGCAAGAGCTGGATTTCTTTCTTTTCCGCTGCAGCAACAAAGCAGCATAACTAAAAACACTTGTTTGGGCTAAGCTGAAAACTTGAAACATCTTTGGTGTGAACCTGCAAACAAGACTTCCCGAGTCTCGCTCTGTTCTGGTTCAACTGATATATTTGATCTCTGGAAAAAAATAATGAAACATTTACTTATCCTTGGCAAACAAAGCTCCCTTTGGAGGACCTGAAATGCGATCTTGTCATTTCCATTTCAAATAATTTTAAAAGTCTGTATAATTTTAACCATAAAATGGAAAGTGTAGCTGGCCAGTCGCTGTGAATGGAAACATTCCCTTTCAAAGCATTCAAATAAAACCTTTCATCTATTTTCCTCAAGCTTTCCTGCCTGTTGGCTGGTTTGAAGTTGGCAATTCATCGAGATGAAGTTGTGCAAAGTTGGCTGCTGCTGAATTTGCATTTTTAATTTATTTTTTTTCCCAGAGGAGGGAGGATGAGAATGACAAATATTGCTGTGCTGCACCATCAGGAGCTCTGTCCCCCTCTGTGCACACCTGTGGAAGCTCAGGCCTGCCCTTCCTCACCTCTCCCTCCCCCCCGTCCAAGTCCTTGCTCGGCGATTCCCCTCGTCCCCGCTCTGGACACGGGATTACAGCTCCAGCTCCTCTTCTCGGCGCATCATCAACATGTTGTTTCCAGGGTCATAAATTTGCACTGTGATGAGACACAACCAGATGTTCGGGTACGTGAAGCGACTGGCGAAGCAGCCCGCCCTGCGCAGCCCCCGCCCCGCAGCCAGCCGCCCGCTAATGAGAGACAGGGCTCTCGCCTCGAGCTGGGCCAGGACAGACGGAGAGCGGCCCCAGGAGCCACCGCCGAGCTGCCACCTCGACCCCCTTCCTGCTCCCGGAGCCCGGGGAACATCTCCAGGGCTGGATCCAGGCGCTCTGGTGGCTGTTGGCTTCTGGCGGCCATCTGGAGAGAGAGTTTGGGCCGGTGCAGGGGGGGAATGTGCAAGGCCATGGTCCTCCTTGCTAGCAAGGAGGCCGGGTGCAATGCTGTGGGATGCTTTGCCATGTAAAAATACTTCTGAGATGCACGTTTTGGATCGTTGGTGTGGCTGAACAGGCTGTTTTGTAATGAAGAGGCTCACGGGGAAGCGGGGTCTTAGCTCGGGATGCTGAGCTGGTTCCCTCTGCCAGGAGCTGCTGCTGACTGGGGATGACCCTTTCCAGGTGGCTCCAGCCCATGTGTCCCCAAGTCCCCTGGATGGGCAGGGAGCTTGGGCACGGGAAAGAGGCACTGGAAAGCAGGTGAAAAGCTGTTTGCAGGCCATGTGTCCCTCATGGGCTCTGAGTATCCTCAGGATGGCTGCAGCTCTCCAATATTTCCTGCACATACACACCCCCCACACCATTCACACCCTCCCAATACACGCACACTGCCCTTGCAACCGCAGTCCTTGTGTCCCGTGATGTGTTGAGGCACACACTGAGCAGCAGGGAATCCACACCCTGATTGCAGCCCCAGCGTGGAGATTTGGCCTTACAGCTGCTTCTTACAGCTGTGAGGGGCACTGGCCATAAGCTAAACCACGGGAAATTCCACCCTAACATGAGGAAAAACTTCTTCACATTGAGAGTGGCAGAGCACTGGAACAGCTGCCCAGGCAGGTTGTGGAGTCTCCCTCTCTGGAGACATCCCAAACCCACCTGGATGTGTTCCTATGTCCCCTGCTCTGGGTGACCATGCCTGGGCAGTGGAGTGGGACTGGATGATCCCCAGAGGTCCCTTCCAACTTAAACAATGCTGTGATTCTCTTTCCCTTTGCTCTTCCAGTGGGTACTGGTGGTATTTCCTCACATGCATGCTCCTGTGGCACAGGTCTGCTCTCTTCTTTAATATCCAGGCAAGCACAGAGGGCAGAGGAGCAGAAGAGGGGAAGCAGAAGAAGTGTGTTGGTACCACACTTAAGGGCTGCACGTTGGCCAGGACATCTTCAGGAGATGCTCCTCAGCTGCAGGTTCAGCAACAGCCTCGAAACTGGAGAAGACAGTGCTTGGTAAGTCCTTGGAGGGGAGAAAACACGGCGGTACCTGTGGCCACCCCTTGCAGCCCCAGCTCCAACAGAGGGGGAGCCCGACCATCCCTGGCTGTCTTTGCCATCAGCCCACGGGAGGGACGTCCTTTGGCATGTTCCCAGCAGCCCTTCTCAGGGAGAACAAGAGGTTTTGGGTGACTGTGAAGCCCCAGGTGACTGTGAAGGGTTCCACCACCATCCCTAGATCTGCTGCCCTTCCCATGGGAAGGCCAGGTGGAACACGGCTGTCTGCCAGCAGCTCCTGGGGCTGCCCCAGCGTGTCCAGGGGAAGAGGGGATGCCCCACGACAGGCATGTGGAGACCTCTCATCCCACTGTGCCGCAGAGCACCCACCCCATTGTGCAGCAGCACTGGAGGGAGTTTGGGTTAAAAGGGGTTAACAGCTCTCTGCTGTAACACATGATTGGTCTTTATGAGGTTGAAACTCTTGTCTGTTTGAGGCCTACAGATGATGCTAAAGAGCACAATAATGACAGCAATTCAAAGCAATCTAATTATGCAAACGGGAGGCTAAACAATTTCATCATCCTTAAATTAGATTGTCCTAATGAGATAAAGACACCAATTAATCCTGAATTAATTTCAATAGCCTATTTCAGGCAAACACTTTAATATGCAAATGTAAATGAGAAACAAAGCCTACTGTAGAATGCCAGAGTTCAAAACCTCTCTCTGCACAGCTGCAGCGGGTGTAAATAGTGTCTAATGAGTTTGCATGGAAAGACACAACCAGTTGAAAATTTTAGACTTCATAAAGCACAGCCGGTGCCTCAGGTAGGTCGCAGTGCTGAGGCGGGCATCAGGAGAGGGAGGAAGAGGGAGGAAGAGGGAGGAAGAGGGAGGAAGAGGCAGGACTCACTCGGGGAAGGCCATCAGCCACTCCCCAGAGGCACACCGGGCTGGGTCCAGCCGCTGCCACCACGGGATGAAGGCTTTTAACAAGACACTGCTCCAAAAAGCCCAACGCTGCATGCCGAGTACCTGGCCACTCGCCTATCCTGGGACACAGAGATGACTTTAATTAGCTGTTGTGTAATTGTTTTAAATTAGCCAGTTTGCTATGCACTCACACGCACACATGAAAAAAAAATCCATTCCTTTTTTTTTTTTTTTTTCTCCTAAGCACTTGGCAGTGGAAAGGGCAGGGCCTGGGGTTTAGGTTACAGGCAAATCAAACATCATGCAGAGTTTGTCTTACCTTGCTTCTCTGCTGTAACAAAGTCCCAGGAGATATCCAGAAAGTGAGTCCCAGCCCTAGGGTCTGACTGAGATCTGTCTCCCAATTTACTCTTCTTTTTCTTTTAATCCCAGCCCTGGGCAAGGGAGCTGCATAGGGCTCTGCGAAGGTGGCTATGGGAAATTACCACATCGAAGGTGAGGCTCAGCTCTGAGTTATTCCTCTTCAGCCAGTCTCAGGAATGTGCCCTGGAGGAAGCTGTTAAAACAAGACAAAACAAAACAAAACAAAACAAAAAAAAAAAAGGAGGAGTAAAACCAAACTACTCCAGAATGAGCACCTCTTGGATAATTTATTCCTCTACCCCCCCTTCTGCCAAATTCATCCTGGGCTGCTGTTATGGAATAATATTAGAATCACAGAGTGGTTTGGTGCAGAGGGAACCTCAAAGATCATCTCATTCCAACCTCTTTCCCATGGGCAGGAACACCTTCCACTAGCCCAGGCTGCTCAAAAGCCCTGTCCAACCCAGCCTTGGATACTTTCAGGGATCCAGGGGCAGCCACAGCTTCTCTGGGGACCCTGTGCCAGGGCCTGCCCACTTGCACAGGGATGATTTTTATCCCTGTGAAAATACCTAATCTAAACCCATCCTCTTCCAGATCAAAGCCATTCCCCATCGTCCTGTCACTCCAGGCCCTTGCCACAAGTCCCTCTCCAGCTCTCTTGTAGCCCCTTTAGGTATTGGAAGGGGCCCTAAGTTCTTCCTGGAGCCTTCTCTTCTTCAGGCTGAACAACATCAACTCTCAGCCTGTCTCCATACCAGAGGTGCTCCAGCCCTGTAGCGTAACCCTGAGAGGGCTTGTGTCTTTCCAAAGATATTTTTGCATGTGTGACAACCCTGGATGTTCTTCCCTCTTAAAGTCCCTGTTCTTTCTTTGAGTTTTCTCAAGGTTTATCTTTGGCCTCACCTGGTGGCAGCTCATGCTGCAGGTGAGGGAGCAGCCTGGGAGGAGATGAAGGGACTGTCCTGTAAAAAGTTGAGGCTTTTGTGTCCCTCCCACATTTCCCTGTAGTCTTTCCACCAAATCCTGAAGAGCTGCCAGCTGGGCTGGAAAGCAGATCCTTTTCTTCTGGACTTCTTCTCGATGGGACAAACATCATCTGCTGAACACCACTGCTTGGCCTTTACCAAGCAGACACCTCATGTCTTCCCCAGGCGTTGGAGGAAATTCCCTCTTTGTTTTGGCACCACATGGTTTTCCAGGTATTTCCTGAAGCAGTGAGATCCAGCCCTGTTCACATCACTTCTTGCAAGGGTTTTCTGGTACTAAATAATGTTGTTGTCTCTCCTGCTTCTCTTAGGAGGGCAGCGTTTGTTGGAGACAGGAATTCCAGCATTTCTACAGGGAAATCTTGGGTAACCATCATTTATGCAACAGGGTGTTTAATCCTTGTGGAGTGGACCACGAACATCCCTTTCCATTTCTCCAGCCTTAATGGGCATGGTGGTTTACTGACAGATGAATTGAGACAGTGAAAGGGCTGATGGCCCAGAGCTCACAGTGTGCCAGCAGATCTGGAGATCTTCTATCACACATGTTTGTCCTTGGAAAAAAGACAATTGACTCTGTAAATTGCTTAATCTCTGGCACGCTGGGTACCAGTGCTGCCTTTTCTGCTGGACCCTGGGAGATTTTTTTCCAAAGCTCTGGGCACTGCCTGGGCTCTGTTGTCTGAGCCATCAGCAGGACAGTGTGAGCTCCAGCTCATCTTGAGATGCTGTGCCATGCATGCATGGGGACCTGGGAAGAGCCAGGAGGTGCTGATGCTCCCAGCAGGAAGAGCAAATCTCACAGTGTGCAGGCATTCCTGGGAGCTGGATCACAGCTTTAGTGGCTCTCAGGGACAAGGCACTGGGTTGTCTGGGTCTTTGGCCTGACATGGGAGAGCAGGGGGGTCCCCAGAGCCAGGGTGCTGCTGTCAAGAGAGAGGCTGGGGGAGCCCAGGGTGGAGAAGCCGTTAGCAGGCACGAGCTGCCTCCAAAAGAGGATGACAGATCACAGCCTGGGGCTGTGGTTTCCCACTAATTAATACCAGATCTGCACATTACCCCGTCACCCCATGGGAGGAATTGGGACTGAATCAGGGGTGAGCACATGATCGCGTTTTTGCCAAATTACCCGGCTCCTACAATATGGTGTGCACCTGGCTCCCTGCCAGCGGCGGGAGCACAAAACAATACCTGATTCAGCAGAAAGTCTTCTGGCCCCTTTGGAGATCTTGTGAAGCAGCAGAAACAGTTTATATCTGTTCAGCTCTTTGCATTGTTTTCCGCCTTGGACTGGGTGCCATAAAATCGGATTTACGGCCGTGAGGAAGCGTGGCCAAAGGAGCACAGCCTCTCATGCCAGTGCAGTTTAAAAGCAGAGGTGGGGATGGGTCCAAAAGCAAGTCCTGCTGAGTTTCCATCTAGGCATGAGCTCTGTCGCCTGGATCCATCTGTCGCTGGAGCCTGGTGATCCCCGGAGGAGCTGGGTGTGCTGCTGAGATCCTGAAACCGGGACGCTCAGTCATGTTTTAGTTAAAGGGCTCTAACAGTCAGCCAAGGGACTTGTAAAAATGTTACCACAGGGTCTCCTGTTTATTCTGCCACTCTCTGTACTCAACTCACACATTAAAAGATGGTATTTTTTTAGCTGCCAGTGCTGCTGTCTGATGAATCCAGCTGTTTTCTTTCCCCCTCTGAAATCGTGACATTTGTAATCAGCATTTAGTTGGAAGCCTCCCAAGTGTCACGCTCTGCCCGGGTACTCAGAGAGGTGGAGTGGGCCTGTGGGGATATTGGTGGGTGCATTTCCTCCACCTCCCCCAGCCTGGGCTGGTGCTCAAGCTGCTATACTGAGGTGAGCTCCCACCCAAAAAAAAAAAAAAGCCTCACAGCCAGCTGGGATGACAACAGGCTGTCATTTGGCTTGCCAAGGGCATGGGTGTGAAAATCATCCTCAGCTTCCAGCTGCCCAAGCAAGCTGGATTCTCCTTGTTTTCTTCATGCACTCCTCTGCCAGGGGAAGGACGCCCAGAGACCAGCTTGGGTGCCCTGCACTGCCTGTGGCTCTCTTCGTGCCTGCCTGGAAGCTCCCAAGGGGAAGGCAAAGAGAGCTGGGATGTTCTCTGTCCTGACATGAATTTTGGGAGGAGAGTTCTGGGACTAAAACTCTGAAGCAGCGTAACAGGAGTCTCTTGATCTTCCTGTCTTCCAGAAAAAAATACCCCATCTTTTTCTGAACCAGTTTGCCCCAATCTCTCCCTGACTACCACTTGCACATGGGAACTCTTCCTTGCATCAACCCAAGGGAAAGTATTTGCATTCCTTGCATGTGGATATTCACAGTTTTACAGCTGTAAAAGTGAGGCTGGGCTGGGGAGAAGCAAAAAGGTGGGCTCAGAGGAAATAAAGCCACAGCAGCAGGGTGGTTACTGATGAGCCATCTGAGGTGCAGCGGAGAATCTGCATAAAATATTCCTCATGGAGCTCGGGCAGCCGGTTCCAGCCCAGATAACAGTCTGACAGTCGCCGAGGAAGGATGCCTTTAACCTTCACAAAAACTGAGAGGACAGCAGAGAAATGAGCCAGGCAGTGGTGTCATGAAAATCACAGCCTCAGCGCTTTGGATGAGTTTTGCTCTGCAGCAGAGTTTTGGGTGGCAGAGGAGAAATCAGAGAAATGCTGGGAGGAAGATGAGTGGTGGGCCGGGGGCGTGCTCCTGTCAGGGCTGGAACAGCCCCTTGCAGAAGGAGATCCATGGAGAACTCGGTTCCTGGTGGTCCTGGGGACAAGGAGATGCTATGTCTGCTGGATATTCTGTGGGTTTAGTGTGGACCACCCAGCAGAGGTCCGGTGAGACCATAATGTGGTGGTGCAGCCCCCATGGGATGACACCCACCAGCTCTTCAAAGTCTTCAGATCCTCCTCTCATTTGCGTGAGATTTAAACCTTTTGGGACAAGCATTTTTATCATGAAAAGGGTCTCTGGAGACACATAAAGGTCTGTGCATTGGGCTGCATGTTTACGGTTCAAATTCTCTGCCCAGGCTGGTCTGCAGGGAGGCTGTGCAGGCACCTGTTTGCAGCTCAGGGTGGCTGTGGTGCCTCCTCCTTTCCTTCACTCTCTTTTCTACCCTCCTCCAACCAGTTCACTAGTGAAAGGCAAACCTTTCAATCCAGTTTGGCTTTATAAGAGCTCTTTTCACCTCCTCTGTTGTTGTGAAGAGTGAGGAAAAAAAAAAAAAAAAAAAAAAAAAAAGGGAAAGCAGAGTATTTCTGCAGCTAAATGATGCATGTTTGGACAACTGGGGCTAAAGACTTGGAGATCTTTCCTAGCTGGGGTTTTATGGAATGGGGAACTCACATCAATATTCGGGAAACACTGTTTTATCCTGAGTTTCAATGCAATAAGCATTGAAATCCTTGTAGCAAAATAAGCATTGTAATCCTTGTAGCAAAAGATTTCACCAGGCTCGTAACACGAGATAATTTGACACCCAGTGTGGGACACCGAAATGCTGCTCGAAATAAAAAGCCCTCTTCTGAACTCACAGCTTTCTCAGTTTGCCAAACCACGTATTTGGTCCATTTGTCCTCAAAACAAAACTGGCCAGGGCTGTCAGGCTGGGCAGCTCCTGCTCCACAGCCCTTGTGCTGAACAATCCAGGGTGCACAGCCAGCTTCCAGCCGGGTTTTTCCTGCAGATCCCTGATGAAGTGGCATCTGGCTGTCCCCAGGCAAGCTGCTTCCCACCAGCACCGGTGGAAGGCAGTGCTTCAGAGACACTGAGACACCAGGGAAAAAAAAAAAAAAAAAAAAAAAAAAAAAAAAAAAAAAAAAAAAAAGGAGGAGGATCAACTCTTCATCTGGGATGGAAATAAAGCTGGTGAAAGGATGGGTGTTTTCTCTTTCGCCTTGAGGTTAGAAAACAGCAGGAAATGCTTGCTTGAAGAAAAGGCACATGGCCACCAGTATGACTTGTGCAGGCTCTGCTGCCTTGAAGTCGGCCTGCAAACAGGGTTTTGCGGTGGATAAAATTTCACAGACTTTCCATGGTTTCTGACTGCAGTTTTCTTGGCTTGCAGCTAAAGGGGATTTTTTGCCATATTTGCACAGGCCTGGAAGGTGGTGTTCACGCCATCAGGATCTTGGACCTGAGTGAGGCAAATACTGGCTTATCTCTACAGCTTTACCTGTGGCATTACAAAATTCCCTCATGGGAAAGGGTTTGTAGGAGCAGTCAGAGCTCCTGGTTTTGTCCAGGTACTCAACTCCACAAAGTCTTTGGGAAGTAAGTGATCCTTTAACCAGTGACCCCACAGCCTGCAGGACTAACTTTGCCTTTCTAGCTTATTACTAAGCATCTTTTGTGAGTAACCAAGATGTATTGAGTTGGGACTCCCCGAGTGCGAGCAGCCAGAGATAGCTTTGACTTTTCCTTTTTTTAATTTACCTTGTGGGGCTGTGGGAAATGAGAAATCCTTCTGCCTGTCAATATTGCCAACAGTGCTACCACTGCCATGACAGGGAAAGGGGGGTCAGTGGAGGCTGCAGGAACCGGGCACCCCTGGACCAGCATCTCAGCCTCACATCCAGCCAGAGCTGACACGGCCAGTGTGACAAGACTCGGATTGATGAGATCTTGAAACTCCCAGAAAATGTCTCTTTCTTCAGCTCTTGCCCCTTTCCAACTTTCCCAGACAGATTATTCCTGTTATTTATCCTTCCTCTGCCCTTGGCCCTGCCTTTTGGCTTCTTTTGCAGAAGGAAGGCTCCTCCTTTTGCAGAAGGGCTCCTTCTTGTGTCTTTGCAGGGGAAACTTCCACATTCACAAAACCCTGATGGTGATGGGGAGCAGGGTGAGCTGAGGGGGATCTGCTCTGCCCAGTCATGTAGGATCTGCTGACTTGCTCTGAATCCCTGCCTCTCCCACCATCTCTCTTTCCCTTGAAATAGCAGCCAGGAATCTCACTGGGAATGGTGCTTTGGGGTGGCCTGGACTTGGAAGTGTCTTCTCCCATGCTTCCAGGACATGGGAAAGGCAACTTGGGCTGCCAGGGGGCCAGGGAGAGAAGGGAATCACCTGTATCTCAATTAAATGATACTGACATGATATAAAGCAACTCAGCTGGTGTAGCTGAAAGGAGGATGGTGATGAGAAGGTGATATAAGGAACTCTTGGCGTTTCTCTGGTTTTTCCTGCCTCCCCTTCTCTGTAGCAGTGAGGAGTGCCCTGAGGGTGCTCCAAGTCCTGGGAGCTTCTCTGTGCAGCACTGGAAACGTAGCAGAGAGGAGCCATTCGCCCCAGGGGGATCATTTTCCTGCTTGCAGATCACAAACTGTGAGTGGGGTGTTGTGGGGATGGGATGGGGGGAGTTGTTGTGGGGTGCTGCTTGGTTGGAGAAGGGGATGTTTTGGGAATTCTGCCTGGGCTCCTTTTGCTCTGGTCCATGATGCTTGACTAGTGTTTTCCAAGCATGTGATATTATCCTCCTTGCCTGTTTGAAACTGTTGGCTTCCCTGCTCAGAGGTGGAAGAGCATTTGGTGTAATTCATGTTTCTCTGGTTGGGAGCAGTGTGTGAGCCTGCTTTGCTGGAACTGGGCTGGGCAATAGGGGCTGCTTTAGCTGAGGCTTTGAGACCCCCAGAGTGGAGGAGCAGCTCAGATTCGGAATGGAGAAGGGCAGAACCGACCTGGTTTGCCAGGTCAGCTCCAGGATTTTATCACTGCTGCTCCCCACAGGCAGGCTACAATGTGAGAGGCTGGTTTCCCATTTCTCTCCCATCCCAGTTCTGCTCACCCAGCTGCCAGCGGACACCTGGGAGAACCTTGTCACCACAAGTGGCTTTGGTCACCTCCTCTGGTGGCTCCTGGAGGAAAAGGCAACACATTTTTTGGTTGTTCAATCATTTTGCGTGACCATCATAGAGGGGTCGCTGCTGTCTCGTGTCCCTCCTGTGGTGGGAGGCTCTGTCCTAGTGCCATTTGTCTTCCATACATTCCATTTATCTCCGGTGAGAAGCTTCAGGCCCAAACCATCTTAAGTGATCTCCAAAAGACAGTGATAAGTACCTTCCCCCATCATTACGGCTCCATTTTATCACGGTGGTGATAGCAATAATGGCGGTTGTAACCCCCATCAAGTCCACTTAACATGGTTCATTTTCAAAAGTCACTCAATGCCTCCTGACAGTCCGGCTGGGCGGTATGAAAAGATCATTTAACCCTGATGATCCGAGGGAGCCGGTGAGCGGGGAAAGGAGCCCCGGCAGCTGGAGAGGAGCCGGCATGGGGCGGGCAAGGGAAGACCATTGATTTTGTGACAAGGGGCAAAACCACTGTCAGTGCAGAGCAGCGCGGTGCAGGGGGACGTTTCAATTAGCGCTGCCGGGAGAAATCCCAGAGAAAGCAGAAAAGCCTGAGCCGCCTCACCTACTATTTTAATTTTTTTTTTTTTAACGGCACAAAACGAACCCAAAATTAGAATCCCTATTAACAATTAGCGTAATTAAAGGCGACACGTTGTAATTTCAGCAGAAAGGCGCTTTCTGATGGCACGGTGGCCTGAGATAATTGCAGCCAGCACTCTGCTGAGGCGCGCGGTAAATGGACGGCGCGCTGGCCCACCTGCCACTCAGGCAGCCCTGCTATTATCCTGCCTGATGCTGCCTCACCATCCAAAGTAAAGCCATCCTCTGGTGATCTCGGAGCCACTGGGAAATTGCCCTTGGAGCATGCTGGGTTCCAGAGGGTGGGCAGGGGAAGGAGCGCTCTGCTTTGCAAAGGAGGTGCCCCAGTGGTGGTTGCTGCCACTTGGGCTGTGCCCATGGCCGGGTTTGCAGCTGTGGAGGAGACTCCAGGGCAGAGATGAGCTTCCCTTCTTCCTCCCCCACATGGCTATGACTCGCCGCCATGCTCAGCGCAAGCTTCTCCATCCAGCCCTCTCGCCAAATCTCAGCCCCAGCATTGCTCCCTGTGCGTGCTGTTCTTCCCCAAACAAAGAGGGGGTAAAGCCAAGCCCTAGGTTATGAGCTGTTCCTCTTTTCCTTGTCTCTCCCCAGGCCCCCACTGCCCACCAGGGACAACTTGGGGACAATGGCAGCTGTCACCTGTGGCGGGGGAAGCGTCTACCAGTGCTTTGAGAGCAAAGTCGCTCAGATTTGGCAAAGGACTTGCTCACGCTCTCGCTTTCAGGTTAGCTTATCTGAATAATTACATGAGCGAAGCTATCCCAGAGTGTCTTGGAATATGCAGAAATACATTCCATCTGTGTATGCCACAGCATCAAAGTCAAAGAGCTCTTCGAAAGGAGGTCAGTCTCACTAACATCTTTATTCGGGGTGGAGAATGGGGGAAGAAACACTAAAAATCAGAATTATATGCTGCCAAAATGACCCATTTGGGTCTAGGCCCAAAAGCTTGAATTTATTTTGGATTATAGTTTACACAAGACAATGCGACGCTTGAAAGTGTTCAGCTGGAAGCAGAGCTGTCAATTGTGTGGCAAAGAAGTGCTTTGATCACGGGGAGAGGAATCGTTAGGAGTTTTTCCTCTACTGCAGATCTAGAACTTGCCGGGGAGGTTTCACCCCCTGTTAGGAGGGTAGTCAGGAGAGTGGAATTTTGCAGCCCCCGAGTCTGTAGTCGCCTTCCCTGGGCTGCAGGAGGATAAATACTGGAGCTCACAGGAGAATCACTGACAGCAGCACCTCTGCATGCCGGGGTGGGGAGTGGGACCGTGCTGGGGCTGCAGCAGTTTGCTCCTGATGGAAGGCAGTTACTGGCAATTTACAGCATGTTCGAGGAAGTCCCTCGGAAGAGGGCTTAAGAGTTGTTGAGTCAACACGAAACAATATATCAGTTAATGAAGCTTAATAGCACTGAGTAAGAACTGCACTGCGGCTCTGGGATCCTCTTGCAAATGCAGTTACGTTCTGGAAAAGCGAGGCTGGGAAAGCAGTCCCTTGCTCCTGTCCATATGTTGTTCCCTCCGTGCTTTGCAACTCAGATGCCTTTAATCACAAGCCAGTCCCACAGAGGTGATAACAGGAGCTGGCTGGCATCTCTCCTGCTCCTGCAGCATCAGCAGGATGATGAGCCCTGGGCATTTCAGCCAGGCCTTCTTCAAATTAGTTCCAAACCCCAGCTTTCCCAACTGTAAGGCCCAGGGCGGGGCTCTGATCTCTTCTCTTTAATCCCTCTGGAAGTCTTTGAGTTTTGCAGGAAAGGGATTTTTGTGGAATTGAGGTTTCCCCCAAACATGTGCACTCGGGAATGAAGGGTTTGGCATCACAGAGATTTGCTGGTGCTGGTGGTAATTTCTTCTTCTTCTTTTTTTTTTTTTTTTTTTTTTTATATAATCTAAAAATATCTTGGGACACCTGGAAAACTAGGGAATGGGAGGAGAGGAGAAAGAGAGAGACTACAAAAAAACTACAACAGCATTCCCAGGATGGCAGACCCTTTCTCTATGTCCCATACCCTTGCCCTGGGCTGTCCTACACAGCTGCTGACTGCCACGATACCAAAGGAATGGGCTGGGTGGCACCAGCTGGGGTAGGAGGGCAGGGATGAGCCTTAAGCACAGCCTCGGAGTTTTCCAATTTAATTTTTTATTTTGATCTACAGTAAAGTGATAAACAGCAAAGGGGTTTTGGAGTGTGTTGGACTGTGGAGCTGGGCAGGAAGGGAGTGTTCCTGCAGGCCATGTTTCTGGGACTTGCTGGGTAGGCAGTGCCTCTCCTGGAAGCACCAGCCTTCCTTGGAGCATCTCTGGCTGCAGAGAGGAAGAGTTTATCACATCCCCTCTCCCCCTGCTCCATTGTGTCTGGCTTTCCTGATGGCAGAGCCCTGCCATCCCTGCTCACCTCCCACCCTTGCTGGGATGCTGCTCCAGGAGCACGGAGCTCCTGTCTTTAGACAATCCTGACTCAGTTTTTTCTGGAGCACTGGGAGGCAGGACATTTCAGGAGTGCTGTGTCCCTGCCAAGCTCCTCTGCCAGCCTGAGCACCTTCTGGGCTTCAGAAATCCCATCAAGAATTTGTGTGGCTTGAGGAGGGCATTGCCTCTCCCAGCCTGGCCTTGGCTATGGCAGGACTGGGCTGTTCCTGCAAGAAATGCAACCAAAAATACCCCATGTCAGGCAGGTCTAGTGGGGGTGGGAAAGCCACGAGGAATGTTTTGGGTTGCTCTGGTTTTGGGAGCACCTGGGACTCGCATGCATGCAGGTGCTCTTTCCAAAGTCTGTAGCTTGTCCTGAAGTTCTTTTTTCCCTCTCATTGCTCCTGTTCTCTGCTCTGTGATCTCCCTCAGAAGGAAAACTGGGCCTGGTTCATCACATCTCTGTTCAAGAGCTGGGGAGGTGATGGTGACAAGGCCATGATGGTGACAAAGCCAGTCCCCTGAGCAGTGTCCCTGCTTGGGAAATGCTGACTGAGCAGGTGCTTGCAGGGGCTCACAGGAGGTGCCCAGCACCCTGGGCAGGGCAGGAGCTGACTCTGCTGCTGCCCTCGGGGTGTGGATGAGAGCAGCACCTGCTCCAGCACCTCCTTGTACCAGGGGTTCCAAAGTCACCTGGCCATCCCCTGATCACCAGGACAAGGAGCCACCTCCAAACTCACCTGGCCGTGACCTTGACCCTACTCTGTCTTGTGAAATACCTGCAGTGGGTATTGCAAACTGGCAAATACCTGCAACTGGCACCGGTCTGGAAGGCAGGGTGGGAAACCCAAGAGGGCTGAAAGGCCCTGGATGTGTTTTGCTGGTGCTGCATGGGCTGTGAGAGCGTGGCAGAGCTGAGGGAGGCTGTGGCACATCCAGCAAACCCATGGATCAGAGGGGGAAAACACCCTCTGGCGCTCTCAAAGTTCAAATATTGAGAATAAATGATGCCTGACCCTTTCTCCCTCTCTTCCCTTCCCTCTCTCGCCTTCCCCAGTGCCAGTTCCCAGTAACCCAGGTCCAATAATTCGGTCGTAATAAAATGTGACTGCTGGGGCTATTTTTACGGAGCTGGCACTCATTTGCATGCCGGCTCTGTGTGGGGCCCCAGGCAATCTTTTTTTTCCCTCTCTCTTCCCCCTCCCCTTCCCCCCCACTTCCCTCACCCCGCTGGCATCCCTCTGATCAGAAGTGACAACAGAAACACAGCCGTATTTCCCGGAGATTTACAGAGTTAGACGATGAAAGCTCAGAGGAGCAGTTACAATAGGAAGGGGGACGCGAAGGAAAGCAGCGGGGGAAGTTCCTAAACTGATCGTTTTCAAATGTCAACTCTGCTCTCGGGGGCTGTGGCGGCTCCGGGAGCCAGCCTGTGGCTCCAGGAAATGCCAGGAGGAACCTGAGGTAGAGGGATGAGGATGGAGGAGACCAGTGTGGATGGAGCAGGCCAGCGCAGTCTTACTCATTCCCCGGGGCTGGAGAGCCACTGCTCCCTCTGGTGGGGTTTTATCCTTGCCCCTGTGCTGGTGTTGCCACCCCATTTTTGGGGGGTCACTGGGTGCTTCTGGGGCTGCTGCCCCTCTTCCTTTGGATCAATAGATCTTCCTCTGGATCTGTCAAACAGCGAGGAGCAGCTCCTTGCTTGGGAGCTCTGGCCTCCCTCCCTCTTCTCAGCTCTGGGGTGTCCCCTGGGCCCTGGAGGAAGGAGAGGGGTGGGGACCAGGAGGGAACACAGCAGGAGCAGAAGCTACAGGATGGACAATGGCTGATTTTTTTGAGAAATTTACAGTTCGCTGTGATTTCTTCCCTCCCAGCCTGGACAAGCCTCTTGGGCTGGGAACCAAATAATGCCCAGGTAGGCTTGGGAGATAAGTGCTACTACTCTCCTGATGCCCAAAGCATCTTGGAGCAGGGCTTCAAATCCACATGTGAAGGTGCCAAGAGGCTCCCTGAGGTGTTGCTGTCACTGGGCTGCAGGAGGTGAGAGGTGGGGAGGCATTTTGGGGGTCCTTGATGAGGACTGTGGCCAGGAACCAGCTGTGGTGGCCAAAGACTGCTGGTAAACGGGGCCCTGGGCACACAGTGCTGGGGATCCTGGAGGAATGGGAGCACGGTGGGATAGCCATGCCCTCTCCTTCCACCCCTCCAGCTGCACATGGGCACCCAGCACCCTCACACCGGCTGTTCTAGCAAGCAGCTCCACTGGAGATCGGGACAAGTGGGACCTTCCCAGCTGGGGGCTGCAGTACAGGTGCTTGGTCTCCCCATCCTCTGGCCTGTCCTCGCCCCCTCTCTGCCTCCCTCCCTCTCTCTCTCTCTCCTCTCTGTTTCTCTCCTCAGCGCCACTGTCAAGCAACTTGATCACCTGCCAACCCGTATTGATTTTTGCTTCCCAATCTCCAAGCTGGATGGAAGGAAAAGATTAAAAACAGTTTGTCAGTTTGAAGTTGAATAAGAATTCAGCACAAGGGATATCACAGCGGTTTTGGGGGGGCCCCGAGGGGTCAAGGCCAAGGATGGTGTTGGGGAGGGTGTAACCCTTTGGCACCTTGTGCTCCAGAGGGGACCTGATCCAGCATTCCTGACACCTGGATGTGACCTCTTGCCTGCTGCTGGGGGGCTGCCTGCATGCCTTGCCCTCCAGGTGTTTTTCTGGGGGTGCTAGCAGCCCCCAGAGCAGCATGTGGGCTGCCTCTCCCTCCTGGTGTCCCTGCTGCTCCGCCGGCAGTGCCCAGCCCCGGCACTCCAGTCCCCACGTGTCCCCTCCGCCGCTGCCATTAGTATTCATGTGGTGGGTCCCCTGCTGTCCTTGTCAAGACTGAGTGGGCAGAGTGAGGAAATTTGCCCTTCAAAAAATGAGAATCATTTGAGTCAGGGAAGCTCTTCCCTGGTGCGTGTGGTTTCTTTGCCAGCCCTGGGGATGACGAATGGTTCGCAGACATCACTTGGTGGGGATTGGGAAGGGTTGGGGGTGCCCTGGGGTGGTTGGACTGTGGCAAAGGGACAGTTGGTGCTTGCCCAGGGTGTGACACTGCAGCACGTGATGAAGAATGCTCTGAGGCAAGAGAACCTCTTGGCTGCTTGGTTTCCACAGGCTCAGGGCTGCACTTCTTGCCAGAAATCTCCTGAAAATTCCCCACGGGGTGGGACAAGGTTGGCAGGTGAGGCAGGAGGTGCAGTCCTTGCTGATGTCCAGACAGCCACAAGCGTGTGCTGCTGCCCTGGGTGAGGGCTGCTTGCCCCATCACTGCTTTTCCTCCCTGCTTCTTTAAGGGAAGGTCAGAGCTGGAGGCTCAGGACTGTCATTGCTGCTACTATTTCTGGTCAGTGTCCAGCAAGGAGCTGCTGAGATGTATTTGCCTACTTCAAAAGTAGGGTGGATTTACCTCCATTTATACCTGCAGGTGTATTTCCTTACCTAAATAATAGATGGTGATGTCCTCAGGATCAGCAGAGCTGTGCTGGCTGACATCCAAAGGAGAGGGCCTGGTCCTTCCGAGGGGGATGTGCAGAAGCTGTGTAGAGGGAGCATGGAAAGGAAGGTGGGCCTGTTCCCAGAGGTCTGGATTGTAGCTCCTGCCTCTGTCGCAGAAGACATGGGGACAAGTTACCTCAGCCAAAGCTGTGCTCTGCACCTCATGATGGAAGAGCTTAATTTGGTAGACAATGAGCAGAAACTGGCACCTCCTGCAGGCCCTTCTGCCTGCTCTGGGTGGTGTGGGAGCTGGGGAAGCTGCTGGCAGTCGCCTCTTGGTCTTTTGGTCAGAGAGCACTGCTTTTCTCTCTGACTAAGTCGAGGCGGTCTTTGGGGAGCTTGGGACAATGGTCCTGAGAACAAGTTCTCCCCTGGTCCCATCTCTTCCCTGGAACCCCTGGATCTGTCACCCACCTCCTCAGATCTGAGTCCCAAGGACACTGTGGCATCTCCTGGGCAGGGTGAGAGCAAAGGAGAAGCCCTGCTCTTGCC
The DNA here is from genome assembly GCF_009819655.1 of Sylvia atricapilla. Classification (NCBI taxonomy): domain Eukaryota; kingdom Metazoa; phylum Chordata; class Aves; order Passeriformes; family Sylviidae; genus Sylvia; species Sylvia atricapilla. The sequence goes on from NC_089148.1 coordinate 10,066,825, forward strand.
AGCATCCCAGGTGAGCACGTCAGCTGATGTGCACTGACAGGCTGAGGGATGCTTTGGCCAGGGGGAGCTGCAGGGCATCCTCAGCACTCAGTGCTGGCACCTGGGAAGAGGCAGCTGGACCTGCTGCTGGCCTTGGCCACCCTCTGCCCCTCTGCCTGCAAACCAGGGTGCTGTGCAGGCTGGCTGATGGCCAGGAATGGCCGGGGGACACCAGCTGGGCTCAGGCTGTGCTGGGGAAGGCAAGCAGTGAGGTGGTGGCCACCTGGCCCTGGAGTAAGAATGCACTGGATCACGGAGGTTGGCTCATCCTCCCTGTGCTGCTGGCAGCCCACAGGTAAAGCTGGACCCCAAAAAGCCAGGAGTGGCCTTGGTGGATGGAGCCTGTGCTTCCCCTTCTCCTCAGGGTGAGGACAAGGTGCTCTAGGGGAGCGGCAGGCAGGAGATGCCAGAACAAGTGAAGCACGAGAGGCTCACAGGGAAAGGTCATGGGAAGTTTTAAGTAGAAATGTCACTGCTGCTCTGTCACAAGGATCAGGGAGCCAGGGCGCATGCGGCCCAGTGGCTGAGGGCAGGCTCACCCAGCTGTGCTTCCCTGCCCCTGGGGAAGGGCTGGCTCGGATCCCCTCCACCCATCACCTCCCTGACTATGAGCTCCCTTTGCCCTCTTTTCCTTCTCTCTTTACCCAGTGCTCATCAGCTCATCACTTTCCACTCTGGTACCATCGAAGGTGAGATTGTGGCACCTCACAAGCAGGTGGAAGGGCAAAGGGGAAATCCTGCATTTCTTAATGCCAGCCAGGCTGTGCCTCGAATTTCTGCCCGTGCAAAGCATGGCCAAGTGAGCCACTGCCCTTTGCTGTGGTTGTGGCTGCAGGTGCCAGCCTTTGCCCATCCCTCTGCCTGTCCTGGAGCCCTCTGTGTGAGAAGATGCCATCATCCCACCACCCAACGGCAAGGATGGAGCTGTGGAGCTGCCACATGGCCAGCACCAGCTCTGGAGCCTGCTTCTGATTTTTTTTTTAAATTTATTTTTTTTCCCCAGCCTTAATTACTGAATTTCCATATCATCAATTCCCTGCGAGTCAGCACTTGACAGGGAAGGCTGTGGCTACTGTCCTTGCTGCTGCCATCAGAGAGCACCCGCTCCGTCCAGGGGACAGCTCTCAAAACGTTATTTTTATCTCTGTCTCATAAAGCCTGTTCTGTATAAATATATTTTAATTAATTAATAAATGGGATGTAATGAATTCTGGCAGGGTGACATTTGAGCATAAAGCAAGGCTTAAACAGATCCTGACATGTGTTAGCTGGGAAAACACAACACACCCCCATGTGCACCACACACACACACAAAAAATATATATATATATAATTTTTTTTTTTACTCATCGGGATGGTTATGCAATGTAGAGGTTTGTGAGGGTCACTTTTGGGTGAGAGGTGAGAGTCACACCTCCTTCCTCTGCTAAAGAACCACGTAGACAGTCCCCTGGGTTGCCTCTGTCCTGAGCTGGAGAGGAGGAGGGAATAGATTGCTTCTTCTCCCAGAGACTGATGTCTCCAAAGAATATAGCAAAAGCTGGAAAAACCCTGTCTCATCCAGCCTGTGCCATTGACTCTGGAGGGCCTTGTGCCTCTGCTGCACACTGGAGGAGAGAGGACCTAAATTTGTGACAATATCTTGGATAGGATCCTTGGGTTCTTGCTGGCTTGTCACACTCCAACCCAAGCCATAAATAAAACCAAGTGCTGCCACATTTGCCTGGGGAGGTGATGATGATGATGCTGTGGTACACTGTTGAGTTTGGGGTGGTCTTGTTTCTCTAAAAGAGTATTTTGATAAAGAAGACAATATAGATAGGACAAGGAGTAACAGATTCAAATAGGAAGAGAGAAAATTCAGGTTGGATATATGGCAGAAATTCTTGGCTGTGAGGGTGGTGAAGCTCCAGCACAGGCTGTCCAGAGAATCTGTGGCTGCCCCATCCCTGAAAAAAATACTAGTCTGGATGAGACTCTGAGCAGCCTGGCTTAGTGCAAGGTGTGCTGACCCACGGCAGGGAAGTGGGAACAAGATAATCTTTCAGGTCCCCTCCAACCCAAACCATTCCATGATTGTATGAATACAAGGAAAAGCACAGAGCTATGCTGGGGCTCCCTGCCAGCTCTGGCACTGATGGGAATTTCTTATGGATCTGAGGGGTGGGGGGCACTCCAAGGGTGGCCCTGTTTTGGACCAGGGATTAGAAACTTGAAAGAATAAGGATGATCCCATGACTGGCTTGGTGTTTCAGGCCTAACTTGGTTCTAGTGGCACCATCTGGGGGAAACATCCATCCCAAGAAGTCCTGTGCTTGCAGGATGGGTACAGGATTGTGACATGGTGGAGTAATGAAAACTTCACCCCTTTCCTTCCAGTACCTCTGTGCATTTAGAGGCCGCATTCCTGTTCCACTGAGATGCAGGTCTGGATCCAAAAGTGAAGGATCTTCTCAAAGCCAGTCACTGCCATCTGAGTACAGCCCACCTGGAGGAAGAGTAGGGTCTAATGGTGAACAATTTCCAGTCTCAGATCTTTACAACAGGAATCTTCTCCCTTCCTAAATTTGAGGCTGTGAATTTATGGCCCTGCTCTGCTGTAGCTCAGGTCAGAAAATTATGTTAGTCCCGATCACGTGTGCTCTAAAACAAAAGGTTACACATACGTATATCAGAGTATGTGAGAAGGCAAATGCAATGCAGAGAAATCCTCCAGCAGCACAGAGGAGTTGCCCAAAGACCCATAATCCTTATAAAGCTCACAATCCCTTAGGATTGTCCCTCTCCATGCAGCTGCTCTTGGTTATGGCCAGCGACTGTCCCCACTGGCTTTTCCTTCCTCTGCCCAACCCACCAGGACCCACAGTGGGCTTTTCTCAACTCTGCTCGAGGCTTTGCAGCAACTTCCCTCCACCCTGGGTTATCCCAGTGCCATATCTGCATCCTGATCTGCCTTTGGGGAATTTTGGGTGATGAAAGGGCACATCCAGGACACCTCGACCTACTACAGTTGCATATGTACACGTATTTGGTCAAATAAGAAGGGCTTGCTGTTTGCTCTTCAGCTTTAGTTACGAGTTTGGCTGCTAGAAAGATCACAGGGAATCAGATTTGAGGCTGGTCTCCATGTGGGAGGGAGTGGGTGGGTAGACTGGGGGATTTTAGTGCTTTTCCTCCATGGAACGGGTCAATATTCCTCCTCTCTCCCTCGAGTAGCTAATAATATAGTGGTTGGCTCTTCTTCGCCCAGCAGGGTTATTGTCATCCTTGCTAAAGTTTGACATTTTACACTTTAGCTAAGCACAGCCTTAGGCAAGAAGCTGCTAAGAGACAGATTTCCTTATTAAAAGAAGATGTCACCAAAAGAGCAAGTCAACAAATATGCCACTGCCCAGAAACAGCCCTGCGACTGGGAGAGCCGAGGAGGGCAGAAAGCACAGGCAGGGTGGGTGAGGGGCTGTGAAGAGACAGCCAGAGCCATCTGGGGACACAAGGGGCCTTCACCCACTGCTTGAGACTCCCCATGCAGTGGCACCTATCTGCAGTGAGGCTCTGGGGACCTCATGCAGAGCAAACCATTCCCACCATGGTCTTTTAGCTCCAGGGTGTTCATCCGGGTGTCTTTCTGAGTCTGAAAACATTTGCTGGGATTTTTTTCTCAATATTGCAGTCACAAAAATGCCAGGCACACATAGAAAGCTGCAGGCAGTTCCTTCTTGGTTTGGTTTTTTTTTTTTTTAGTGTATAATCTGAGCATGCCTGGTCATGTGCCTCTTTCCCTATGCTGCTGACAATGGGTTTTTTTTCTCCCCTTTATGGAGTTTAAGGATAACACACTTAATAGCAGTTAGTGATGTCAGTGCTCTTTGGTATAGCAAATCTCTGGTGTGAGATAATCTTAGTTAATGATCAGCATAAAACAGGTAGAGGTCAGTATTTTAGTGTCGCTATAAATCCCACGTTTGCTGTGATCCAGTCAGAAGGGGATGATCCCATTAACCTTTCCATTGTATTGACAGGATGTGCATCCCACCCTGGTCACTCGGGGTGGAGGAGCTGCCTGCTTCAGCCTTGTGGATCTGCTGCCATCCTCCTCCTCCTGCAAGGCTCAGGATGGTGTCCAGGGGGCGGCTGCCCCGTCGACCTCTGCAGCCTTATTTAGGGTGTGGCCTGATTTGGGAAGACAGGTGACTGCCAGGGAAAGCTGGACCTTCCCTTGGAATGGAGAATGTAAACCCTCTGCCTCCAAATTATTATAATTTTGCAATTAAGGGGGCTTTTCAGGCAAATATTTGGGAATGGGAATAACAGTTCTTTACTAGGAATATTTTGTGCTACAAATGTAGTACAAAAAAACAAAACAAAAAAAAAAACAAACAAAAAATCCTAGAAACACTGACAGAGCCAGAAATACAACCTGACACCCTGTTAGTCAGGGTGGTGGGAGCAGTCCAAAATGAGTCCTCCTGGAGTCACAGGTCTGGTTCTGTTGGAGTAGAGATGATCCTGTAGAAGGGTCCAGTGGTGGTCAGATGGGTCCAGCCTTCCTCTGGGAATCCAGTGGAAAACAGGCTGTCCTGGTGTTCTGAATGGCAGGTTTTATCCAGGTAGGAATGCTTGGCTCCTCCCCCTGGGCAGAGCATCTCCCAATGGGATGATGTAATTGTATCAGCCCTGCAGTGAGCCTCGATGGCCCATTAACAGCAGATACCCCTGAGGGAGGATGGGTTGTGGAAGAGATAAAGAACACTGCCCCAGCTGGTCTGAACAGCTGCCCATGAGCAGAAGGCACCTGCCCCCTTCCCCTGGAGTTATGAGGAATGGGTTATACAAGAGATAAAGAAAACACCTCCAAAAATGGTTTCAACAGATGGCAAACAGAACACACACTTTTGGTGACATATTGCAACCCAAGACAGGGTGACACCATGTGATGACACCAGCCTCTGCCACAGAAGGAGAGGGCAGAAAGGTGCTGGTAGCTTTTACCCTCTGCAGGTAGGAAAGAACAATGGGCACCCAAGCCAGGCACAGGGGTGGGGGGAGCCCCTCTGGTGCCAAAACCCTGAGATGATTCTGGATCACCACCCAGTTTGGCAGCCCCAGTGGGCTTGGGTGGGTCTGGGCAGCTGTGAGCCCACCCCGGTGCCATGCTCCGATAACCAGGAGATCCAGACAGTGTGGAGGAGGAAAAATAAGATAAAAAAAGTCAATGAAGCATCATGGTTAAGAATCAAGTTGCACAGAAGTCAGGAAATAAAATATTTAAAGGCTCCTACAGGACTGTTAAATCGGTGAACGCTACATTTTTGTACACGGGCACAGTTTTCCCTTGGTGTGGGCCTGATGGGCAGGGCCTGGGGTGAACCTCCTGCTCCAGGCACCACTGCCAACCTTGGGGTCTGTTGTGGTGTTCCCCCACACCCCAGCAGGTGTTCCCATATCAAGAAAAGAGCTTAAGCCTCACCTCCTGAACTTTTAAGGGAGAAGAACAGGAAACGTTCATGCTTTTCTCACTGTAATTGGCCCAGTGCCAGGACAAAAGGCACTCTTTGGACCCCTGAGCTGTTCCTCAAGGAATGTGGAAGATATTCCAAGCTATTTTCTATTGGGCAGCATACAAAAAACCTCTCCTAGATAGTTAATTACTTAAAAGAGAGCACAGAGATTCTCAGGGCTTTTTCAGGTGCAGGGGACTTTCTTTCTTTTGTTTTGTATAGTTTTTCTAGTTTGTATAGCTTTTATATCTTTTAGGGCTTTTGTTCTGTATAGTTTGTTATTTTCTCCTTAATTAAAACCTTTTTGCTTTTTCAAAACCCCTCCGATCAGCTGCCAATTATCTTAAGCCATTTCTGAGAGGCTGTTGGTCAACCTTCAGGGCTTGATACACTTTTGTGAAGCTAAAACCACTCTGGCCTCACACAGAACTGTATCAGGAGGGCTCGGGGGAGGACGGAAAAGCCCTGTGCGAGGATGGAGGGATGGCCAGGAGGGTCCACCACAGGTTCCCTGTGGCACCGTCCCCTCGCAAGCCCCATCCTGCCCCTCCATCCTTCTCTGCTCCCAGTTAACAGCGAGGGTTTGTCTTGCTATGTTACTCAGAGAGCCAGGGTTTTTGCTGCCCTCCAGACCACACCTTCTCCCCGCCGTCCTTGATTAGTTACCTTGGTTGTAGGGTAGCTCTAATTTGATCAGCCTTGGAAATCAGTGCAGGGCTGGAACCTTTTTCCCTGTCTCTCAACTGAATGGATAGAGAGGGCAGAAATAAAGGCTCCCTCGGGTTCTGGTTCATATGTCACCATGAACTGCATTAATGAATCACTGGTCCCAGAGCACATTTGCGGCTTGTTACCAGCAGATAATCCTGCACTGTGACCCAATTGCTACTTGGCTGCCCAAGAGGAGATCTTTCTCCAAGGCCCTGAGGAGCAAAGATGGGCTGGGCTGGAAGTCGCCTTCAGCTTTGGAGCTGGAGCTGATGCATTCATTAGGGAGGGTTTTCCTGGCTAGTGCTTGGCTTTGGTGGGGCAGGTTTTTTTTTGTTTGGTGGGGGTTTTTTTGGTTTTCATTTTGGTGGTTTTTTGTGGGTTGTTTTTGGGGTGGTTTTTTTTTTTTTTTTTTTTTTTTTTTTTTTTTTTTTTTTTTTTTTTTTTTTTTTTTTTTTTTTTTTTTTTTTTTTTCTTTGCTTTTATATTTTATTTTATTTTTAATGAAGAAAGCTTGGAAAAACACCCCTGGAAAACTTGGTGCTATACCATCCTGCCACAGGAGGATGTCCTCAGCTTTGCTGGATGTCTCATGCCTTTGCTCAGCCACTGAGAGACTCTCCAGTGCTCCCAGTTGCTTCAGGCTTCTGTGGCATGGGGCTGGCACAGGAGGGGGACACCAAGCACAGGAGGGAGATGGAGGTGGTGAGGATGCTGAGGTGAGGAGACCACGGGTCATTTGAACCCCAGAGGAGCTGAGGGGACACCAGCAATGGCAACACAGCTCACCCGAGCTGTCTCCAGACTGTTTTGCTTGTGAGAGAGCTGCCATGCCTGGTGGCATGTGCCCAAACAAATGTGCTCTGGTCCCTGAGAGCTGGCAGATAATCCAAGGCAAGTCTGAGTGCTGCTCCTCCTCCCTGCCCTCCAAAAACCAGCCACACACATTCTCCACAGAAAAGAGACCATGTTTTCAGCTTAGGCATTTCTAATCCCGTAATTAGATGTTTTTATCTGGCTCCTTATTTTGCTGGGAAGGATGATGCTATCTGCAGTGCACTTCCCAGGCCTCAGGCTCCTTCTCTGACCTTGAGCAAGGTCACTTCAGCTCCTCTCACCCCAGTGCCCAGCCTGAGAAAAGAAAAGGGGCCGTGGATGCTTTATCTATAATATTTATAATATATATTTATTTATAATATATATTTATTTATAAATATATCCAGCCTGGCTGATCCATGGGCTGCCCATAAACTAATGCACCTGGCCTGTGGTGGCCATGGCTCAGAGCAAGCTCCTCCAAACCCTGTAGCCTCCCTTCAGCCAACCTCATCAGCAGGAGCTGGTGACAGGTTCCTTCTGAAGCCTCCAGGGAGGAGACTTGTCCAAGGAGACTCCTAGTCCACTAAAACCAGAGGAGCTGTGAGGAGATAAAGGTGAACAAGTGAAGATTCACTCACTGGCAGGTAAGTTAATGTTTTCTTTTATAAGAAACACCTTTGTGAGTGTTTTCTCCATGCGTGGTGGAAGTGACTGTGCAGGTCAGGAAAGTCACCAGGAGTCAGCAAATATGAGCAGTGCTCATTTACTGGAAAGTTTATCTCTGCCATTGAATTTTCACCACAGAGGGTTTCATTAGGCCCACCAGACTGGTATAAATGGGGTGCTGGAACAGAGTTTCTCACAAGTCCAGAGCTAATTTCTCACTCTGGTTTTTTGTTCCCGTTGTTCTCACACTGGTGCTGCCAAGTGCAGTGAGAGCGAAGCCTGTATTCAAGTCAGATTTTTTTTTTTATTTCCTGCATTTGAACAGGCCAGAATTTATACTGCTCGGGTCTCCTTAAATTAGTCCAAGAGGATTTCATTTTACAGGCCTGCTTGACTGGGATCCTTTTGGCACGATGGGCTCAGCTTTGTGTACAACTGAGATTCATATTTTATGTGTGTATAAAAATCCTAGCCATGAATCTAGCAGCTTAAAACTTCACCTTCATTCTTTACAGCTCAATTCAGAGCACTCTGCACATTTCCAGCCATTTGGTCTTGCAGTTGGCTGAGCTGCAGGAAAGTGGCCGGAGATGTGGAGAAGGCTCCAAAGGGATGCTTTGCTCTCCTTGGTCACCAAATGTGGCCTGAGAGCCCCAAAAGCCTCCAGCTACAGCAGGTCTGCAGTTTATAATGATGCCTTCCCTCTTTTGGAAATCCAGTTCCAAATCTGAAGTGAGACCTAGGGGATATTCTGGGGAATTAGGGACAGAGCAGCAATTTAACACTCCAGGGAGTTCCAGGGTTTCATCTGTGTCTTTGCTCCACTGGGGAACGTGTGGAGATCATCTGGAGCTGTTGTTCTTTGTTGGTGCTTGTAGCAAATACCTTGTAATCGCCTGTGACCCACCAGAGCTGGATGTGGGTGGTGCAGCAATGCAGGTGCTGGTCTGCAGAGTCCAAGCACCAAATCCCAGCCAGGGTCAACAGGCCAGGCTGGATGTCGTGCGTGGGAAGAGCGAGGTTCTCTACTGCCTGGGGCCATGGATGGCTGGAAAAATGAAGGTGCAGAGGAAATGGATGGTGGGAAGCACCAGGCTGAGATATTTGTGTAGTTGTGTGTGGACCTAAATGCTGCTGGGCTGGTCCCAGCAGAGCTGGCTGCTTTGGGCTGAAGGCAGCCAGGCTGTGCCCAGCCAGCACCCCCCTGCAATGCTGAACTCTGGGGAAGCTGCACCAGAGCAAACAGCAGCTGGACTGTTGCCAGCTGCATCTGGTACTGCATGGGTGGCCTTGGTCCCTGTTTCCCTGCTCTCCTGGTGCTTGGATCCACACAGAGGGTGCCTCTACCTTCCCCCTGCCTGAGCCCAGTGGTGCAGCTGGGCCAGGCTGGTAGTGGTGGCTCACCTCTGGAATGATGTGGCACGGCTAACTGGATTGGGGAGCAGCAGTGAGCTTAGTGTGGGGATGGCAAAGTTCCTTCTGTGTGCAGACAGCAAGGATCTGCAGGATCTGTTGGGATACAGTGATGCTCCAAGTCTGCCTGTGTATGGGATAATAGGGTGCTATGGGATGCTGCTCCACAGCTCCTGCTGCAGAGATGGGAAGAGATGAGTTCTCATCAGTCATTCTCTTAGAGGTTTTCCTCTTGGCTGTGACTTCCAGCAGGGTTCAGAGGAATTAAATTTTAAAGAAGATAGGATTTAAGAATATGGATGTCCAAATGTTGGGTTTTACTTCAGGCTTTTTTGGCAGTACCTGGTCTGCATTTGGTTGGCAAGCTTCTCTGTGAGGCTGCGCTGCCTTCCGGAGTCAGCCTGGTTTGGCTTGGGAGGTGTGAATCCCCTCAGGCTCTCGTCAGCCTCGGCAGATCCCTCCTGGTCCTGAGAGACTGCAAAGAAAACTGGAATAAGAGCGAGAAAGGGAGAGGCAGCAGGTCCCTGGCTTTGCCTTGCTGGGTGTAGGATGGCTGTAACAGGAATATTGCTGCCATGTGCTCTGGGGCCAAGCAGCTGATGGCCTAGGAGCATTTCTCCACCACGAGTGCAACATGCTGCCTCTTGGGTTGAGAATCCAAAGCACAACCACTCCCTCCTCAACCCATGTTTGGTTTTCCAGTGGTTGGGTTTTATCGAGCAGTTCTTTATTGGATTTATCATGCCAGTTGTTAAAGCTTCCAGCTGCTTAAATTTACTTTCTTGTTTTCTCATTTTCTCATCAGTCTTTTCTGTGTTCTTTACAACAAAATCCACACGGCCCCCTATATCATTAACTCCACGGGCAAGTTAATCAAATTTACTGTCAGGCTCTGCTATAGCTGCTGGAATGTTTCTAATTTCTTCAGAGGGGGATATTGGGCTTGCAAAGAATCAGACAGCGCCTCCATTTCTTTCTCCATGAGGCACCCCAATTCCCAAGCCAGCTCAGACACTCTGCTTCCCACTGTGGTCCCTCCTGTTTTTCTGGTCTCTCCACACCACAGCTGACTCAGTCCAGATTTGAGGGTTGTATGTTTTTCCACGGATGCCACATCTTGGTTGGGGTGATCCAGAAGAGTGTCCAAACTAAGGACCAACTTTGGAGTGGGAGGGCTGGGAGGTTTATCCAAACCAGAACAACCTCTTTGGGTGGAGGGAGACTCTCCAGCACTCATCCTGGGCTAACACTTGCTGTGCAGTGGCTGCATGAGGAGCACCATCGCATAATCCCCATGGCATCCTTGGGACTGCCATATTTATAGGTCACAGTGGGATCCAGAGGTGGAATGGAGACTGTCTGGAATGCTTGGCTGTTTGCTGCTTGCCTGCCCTCAGCATCCCAAGGAGTGAGGACCTGTTTGGGTGTTGTGGCAGTCACAGAAAACATGGGGACTGCTACCAAGGGGGCCTCACCCTGCTGCTGCTGCAGACTGCACCTCCCTGGGGGATCCTGGGGGTGGCTGCTGGTGTTGGGGAGGGAAATGTGCTCCTGCACTAAAGCTCAGCAGCGATTTGGGCAGTGCTGTTTTACAGAGCATGGCTGACATGGTGGTGCCTCACTGAAAGATGCTTGGGAGGCTTTCTGTACCTGAGGCTGCTGCCCAGGAGAAGGTTACTTTGAACTCACATCTGCAAAGGTGGTGGTTCTGTCCAGACAACGGGGCAGGAGCTGTGTGGTTTGGCTGGAGCTGACCAGGCTGCTGGACTCTCACAGCCCTTGGTGGTCAGCCCCCATGGAGGGGCCATCAGTCCCCAAGCCAAACCCCATCCCTGAGAGAACCCAAGCCAGGGAAAGTCTCTTTGAGTGTGAGGGCTGTGAGGTTTGAGTGGGGCTGAGGTGCCCTATGCACGGGTGGAAATGACACAGCTCTCATGCTGTGGGAGACTCTGGTGCATCTCCTACGTGTTTGAGGTGTGAAACAGCTGCTGCAGGAGTGACACCCCGGGCTCGCCTCCCAAATCACCACAGGACAGTGGGCAAGGGAGGAGCGCAGGAGGAAAGGGAGATGGGCTGGGAGTGGGTGAAGGAAGAGGAGGAGGAGGGAGAGAGGGAAGGGGGAGCATGAGAGAGAGGGCAAGGGGAGGAGGGACGGGGAGAGAGAAGTAAACAGGGATGAAATTGCAGGTAAAAATAAAGCCGAGGAAGCCCAGGTGGAATTCATGCAAAGTCTCCTCATCAACACTGCGACTCCCTCCTGTCACGGGAACTGTCATCCGGGCTCGGCTCGTAATGAAAGGGAAAATATTTTATTCAGATTTATTAATTTGAAAATGAAGCCCGCCTGTCGAGAGGGGGACAGTTCTTCTCAATCTGTCATCGTTGAACCACACGCTCCTGACACCGGGATTCATTTGTCTTGTCGGCTCTGACAGTCGGATTCTCCCAGAGCTGTTCCTGGTGGATCGCCCTGGGATTTTAAACCGGATGAAACACATTCCGACAAGGAACAGCCTCTTTATTAATGCAAATTACACGAGGAGGAAAGAGCGTAAGGGAGGGAGAGAAGGAGGGAGGGTGACGCCAGCAGACGCTCTGGTTCCTCTCCCCGTATCAGTCATTTGTTATTTACATTTATACACATTTTTCAGGTTTAATAAAAGGAGATCGGGATTTTCAGTGACATTTATGGATGGATTATTTGGGGGGAGGGAAAAAAAAGAAAAAGAAGAAAAGGGGGTATCGTCACTAGAAATGCGTGCCAAAAAAAAAAAAAAAAATTAAAAATCCAAGTATGTATATATATTCAGAGAGGCATGTGTGCAAGCTCTGTCTCCCATGGGCAGAGCTGGATTCGGACAGGGAGAGCACGTGGGCTCTCCCAGGGTGCAGGAGAGGTTGGCTCTGAGCTGGGGACGAGATGTGTGGCAGTGCCATCGGTCTGGTGGCGCTGCCGAGGTGGCCGATGGCAGGGCTGTGGCATCTCCCGGCGTATCCGTAGGACCCACCCTCGCCTCCTGGTGGGACTGACTGGTTGGAAAGAGCATTTTTGGGCTTTGTGGGGCAGGGAGTGCTGCCCATGTCTGTGCATGCAGGGCAGAGGCTGGAGGCAAGGCTCCCTTACATTATCCATGGGGATGTCTGGGGAGATATCACTGGTGGGACTGTTGCTCCTGGGCATCAGAGTGACCTTCCAGGGCATGGCTGTCCCTCCGAGCACTGCTGCTGCACTTCCATGGGGAAGACAACACTCCCCAAACAGCAGCATCTTCCAAAACCCTCTTGCCTGTCTCCTATAGGCAGCCTCAGGGCCTCCAGGACAGGATTTTGCCCCTAAGGATCCCAGCTGTGCTGAAGTGGGCTGGCTCCAGCCCCACCCTCAGGTCCCTTCAGCTCCTTGGAGCTGCATAAAACAAACGCCAGAGCGGGGAGTGTGGAGAGCCTGAATGTATGTGTGTAATGATGTCTCCACAGTCTATAGAATGAATATTTAATAGCGCTTGTCAGCAAGATCTTATACAGGGATTTCTGTCCTAAAATGCTTGTTAACTCTCACCATTTCCACGGCAGCCTCAGTGTTTATGGTGGCTTCTGGCTGGTTGGTCACCTTCTCCCTGGACTCACCATCCCTCCTCAGCCAGGGCTCAGCAAAGACCCCCACTGTCACCGTTGTCAACCTCAGCAGTCCCACCACTGGTGAAGACAGAGATGTGAGGCAGCAAATGGGAGAGCTGATGGATGCCTTTCTCCCCAAGGGCAGGCGGGACCCCCTGGTTTTGTGTCCCAAAGTCTCTAAGGTGACTTTGTGTGTCCTGCAGCCCCCCCATGGGTCCAAGACCCCTGCCCCCAAAATTCCCCCACCCTGCTAAATCTCTATCAGAGAGACGTTCAGGCTTGACTTGAGGGCTGCAAGTGATGGAGAATCTACCACGTCGTTAGGCAAATTGTTCTGCTGGTTAATTAGCTTCACTTTTAATGTGCTTGGAGCAATGAGAACAGTAATTCACGGTAGGAACAGGGATGTGCAGTGAGGGCCTGGAAAGGTGTGGGAGAGGAGAATGGAAAGCCAGAGAAAAAGGACCCAAATTAGAGCAGAGACATTTTTCAATGAATCTTTAGTCTGTGAGAAGAACAATGAGAAAAGAGAGGAGGAAAAAGAAAAGTGAAGAGAAAAGAAGGAACCCTTTCAGAGGCATCAGTGTTATTTTTGAATTTGGGTTGAGTTTTGTGAATGCTATTTTTATGACAGAAAACTAAAGAGTAGAAATAACAAAATGCCATTTGGTAGCATCCTAGAAATGCACTCATGCACTTTTTGATGTGGAATGGAAAGTTTTGAAATCTAAATCTTGGTCTAAAAACATTTTAATTTAAGGAAATGGGGGGGAGACAGTCACTTGATGCTTGAACCTCGATGCTTGAAACCTTCCTCAAAGGTTTTACCAGGGTCAGTGGACGACTCTTTTTGGCTTGCCTACCTCTTGCTTGAAATGAAGCATGCGTCTGCCCAAAGAGGAGCCCATAACAAAGAGCTTCTGCAAGTTTCTTTCTTCAGGCGGACCCACAAGTTGCTCTGAGAACAAACTCGGGGTTAATCCTCATTGTAAAGGCACACTAACCCAGCATGGTGGCCACAGAAAAACAGATCTTGCTGCCTGGGGAGCACAGGGACATGCTGGTGCCCAGAAAACAGAACGGATGTGTTTGGTGATATGTCCCCAGAGCTGCTCACTTGCAGGAGAGACCAAAGCTGGGGGTAGGGAAATGTTTCTGCAGCTGCCATGAGCCTGGGCTCACCTGCACTCAGCTGTCAGAGGTGACAGGGACATGACACCAAGGACAACCTTGGGAGCACCTTGAGGAGCCACCTGGAGCCCTGGCCCGTGCCTCAGCCCAGTCAGAGCACCTCTAGGTACTGGTTTCAAGGACCTCCCCACCTGGTCTGTGGGGACTGGCTGAAAAATCACTTCTGTCCTTGAATTCCTATTTCCTTGCAAACCCCATGGCTAGGGATCAGCCCTGGTGTAATAGGCATCTGCTTGTAGTAATCTCAACACCCCTCCCCAAACCTACTTATAAAATACTGTACCTTGCACCAATTTTATCTGTGACATCGCATAAAAAAAAAAAATCCATTAAAAGAAATAAAAGCAGGTGCAGCCTGGTGCTGCAAACACTCCTTCACTCTCATTCTCTCCCCTTCGTTCTCCCTCTCCTTCACTCCCGGTGTTTGCTAGTTTGTATGATTAATTTTATCAATTTTCCTGACCTGCTTTGCCACTGAAATAAATATGACAGCTGCAGTGCTGCCTCAATTCGTTCTCTTGCCAAGTGAGCTGCTGAGATGTGTTTTCTTGTTGATCGCAGACTTTGGTAAATATCAAGTAAATAGACTGAAGAGGATTCATTTCAGCAGCTTGGATTGTCAGGACTTCAGCCCAAGAGCACATCCTTCACCGGGGAGACAAAGGGAGAAGGAAAGCTCCTGTCCCTCCCCAAAAAAGCAATCAAGAAACCCTCGTGGTGCACCAGGCTGCTGCCAGCCAGGCCCATAATTAGCAATGTCAGCAGATGTCTTGGAGGAGACTCCTGAAGTCTAGGTCCTGAAAAGGAGCCCCATGGCTAGTCAGCCCCTGTGGGGTGTGTGGGTCAGGGTGGCAGCAGAGATGGATGTGTTAGCCACTGCCATCCCTGTCCTTTTCTCCATCTCAGAACTATCATGGAGAAAAGTCCCTCACCAGATTTTCCACCCTGGTACTGTCTCCTGTCCGTCCTCAGCAGAAGGTGGCCCAATGGACCATAGGTTTAGGGAGCACCAAAATCCTGGCTGGTGTGGGTTATGTGAGCAGGGAATTTCAGTGACATGGGGATGACCTGGCCTTGCAACCTACCTTCAAATGAATGGGCACTGTCCAGTACCCTGGTTTGTCTCTACCAGTGAAATTCACCCAGGAGTGAGCTGAAGGCTTCCTACCTTCCAAGGAGTCTCTCCTGGAGATCTCTTTCCATGGTGAGGCTGGGAGTGTGGTCGAAGCAAGTCTTCCTCCCTAGGCAGATGTTACCTGTGAGCACACACCCAGCACTGAATCCTGAACAGGGCACTGAACCCTGACTCTTGCTGCCCTTGCATGTGGCTTTTCACAGGGAGCTCTGATTGCTGCAGGGCTCTGCTGGCATGGCAGGACCCAGGCTCTCTTGAAGTCCAGGGGACCCTCATTGTTGGTTATACATATGGTGCATTGTTGTGCACGTGGAGAATTTAAAACATTAGGAGGGAAATGGTTGTGCTAGCAAATCCACCATATGGCCTGTTTAGTTGTTGTGGCAGGAGAGAGAAAGGGAAGGACTGAAATATCACTGCTCAGTGCTAGTCTTTCAGCCAGCAGTGTCTCTGATGCCACCATCTCAGTGATGGTGGTCTTTGCTCTCAGGAATTTTAGGTGCCTTTCAGAGAGATTTGGGATCAATCTCAAATCCAACCTCAAAGCATCTGCGTCTTCCCTAAATGGTGGTTGTGCATTTTTTTGGGCAGGACTCCCCTGTGTGAGTGCCTGGAGCACCAGAAGAAGATAGGGCCAGAGCATCCAACCAGATTAGAGCAATAAGGATGTGGCATGGGTTTAGTTTCTGGAGCAATTCCTAATGGTGATGAGGACAGGAGTGATGCTGCTGGGGCAGCATTCAAGCACTTTGTGCTCTGCCCTGTTTGAGCGGCTTTGGCTCTTTGAAAGTATTTAAGGCTATGCCTGTGGAAGAAGTAGTCATCCTTCCTTAGGCATAGCCTTAAATACTTCCAAAGTAGTGCTGGAGAAGAGTGCTGAGCAGAATTTACTAGTATGGAAATCCTTACCAACACTGTCTAAGCATTCAACTGCCCCAGAAGTCCCTCAGTGGGATAATGCTCCCAGTGTCACCTGCCCCACCTGTACAAAAGCCTCGAGTGTGCCTACTCTTCCCCAAGAAATTGGAATACTGTCATGACTTAGGGACATCAGAATGAATTCCAGGGGCTGTTTTGTGCCTATGCAGACTTTGGCTGCAGTTTATATATAAGCTTTATTGCTATAAACAAAAGCCTTTTGCTGATTTCTAACAGTCCTGTATCTTTAGAGACCCTACAAGCAAGGAGTGCTGCACAGAAGGTTTTGCAGTCTGGTGGAAGATGAAGATGATCCAGTGATCAGTAATTAAGCAGCACAGCCCACGGCCCAGCCCTCTGTCCGCTGCAGATCTCAGCAAAGCTGCCTTCAGTTGTCACATCCAAACACAGGGAGAGAGGGGAAAAAATAGAAACTCCCAGCCTCCAAAACCAAAAAGAGAACTTGTAAATGTGACCCAGATAAACACGATGCAGAATGGCATCTTTGAGTCAGCAGAGAGCCTCAAACACCTGCTCATGGACCTTCTCCACCCTGGCATGCTGCAGGAGGCTGCAAAGGCTGGGTTGCTGCTGCAGCATCCCAAAATCGTTCCCCCAAAACTGCCACAGCCTCCAGCCTGGCTGTGAGTTGCTGAGCTTTGGCTCAAGAGCTTGAAACCAGGGGGCAGGACAAAGGGAGCATCATAAAATACCTTTAACTGAATATAAACCCAGAGACACAGGGCTCCCCTGCTGCCTCTGCTCCAATTTCCTGCAGATTGACTGTGCTCCCATAGCTTTACCTTTTGGAATTATTGCATTATTACCATTACTAAGGTGATAATTTTTATTAACGACTTCCTGCTGGAGGCTGCAGAGTCCAGGTCTTTCCATCACAACAAAGGTCTGGCTGGCTGTAGGGACTCCCCTCTCCTTGGGGACTCTCCAGGTGGTGCACTCAGGAACCAGGAGCCAGTGAAAAACATTTCATTTGTTTGAAATGCATTTGCTGCCCTTGGATGGGGCTCCAGACACGTGGGTAAAGTGGTGTCACGCTGCTGTCACTCCTTGCATGGATTGCTCTTGGAAACTCTGGTGCAGTGTTTTGTGCAGGGGTCTGTGCTGCTGCCAGACCAGGGCTGGCCCTGGTAAAGACACTCTGTTAAGGAACAATTTTTTGGGAGCAGATGCTACAGCTCACTGCCAGGAGTGGTTGGGCCCAGGTGGGGTGAGCTGCTTTGGGAATTGTGCTGTTGTTTTCCTTGACTGTGTTATTTCATAGAATCATTTAGGTTGGACCTAAATAGAATCATTTAGGACCCCTAAAATCATCAAGTCCAACCAATAACCTCATACTGCCAGGCCCACCACTAAACCATGTCCCTAAACACCACATCTATGTGTTTTCCCATCACTTCCAAGGATAGTGAATCCACCACTTCCCTGGGTAGCCTGTTCCACTGCTTGACCAGCCTTTCAGTGAAGAGTTTTATCCTAATACCAAATCTAAATGTACCCTGGCATAACTTGAAGCCATTTCCTATTTAATCCAGCCAGGTGAGTGCTGCCCAGACCAGCCCAGCATGGAGCTCACACTCAGTGTGCCTGTGCCAAAGGTCTCCAGGCCAGCTCCAAATTTCCCCAGGCCCTGTGAGCTCCAGGGGTCCCTTTTGGCTCTAGTGGAGCAGCACAAGTGATGGTGGCACCATGGTGTGGTGTGTCCCAGGATGGATCAGCAACACTGGCCCTGCTGCCAATGCAGTGGGCTGGGATGACCTGACGGAGCTGGGATCATGAGTGCCTGGAAACATCACCACTCCACCAGGGAGCAAAGGGCAGCAGCGCTCCCCTCCTTCCCACCAAGATGTTCTGATGGCTGCTGTGTTGACTGGGCATATTTTTTACTGATGCGGATCACCTTGGTCCAGCGAGGAGCTCCAGCAGCAGCCGCTCCTCATCAATTCAGATACCCCCCTCCCCTCTTCTCAAGGACTTGTGAGAGCAAAAGGCTTGTGGCTACAAAGATTTACACCCCTCAGCAAGGGTTAACCTCATCTGGCAGCCACTATTGTCTCAGGACAACTTGTCAGTCTGTGAGAACGTGCCGTAATGGATTTGAAGTGGATTGCTTAGCCCACGGAGAGGGTGATGCTGTATTTATTGAATAGACATTAAAAAGAACATTTCTCAATTTCTCAGCACTGAACTCGAGGTCAATGGATCTTTTTGGCACTGACATGCTGAGTCAACTCCTAGCTTAAAGCTTTTAGAAGGACCAGGGTTAGATGAAAGGATTAGACTCCGTCTTTAGCGTTTCCCTGGCAAAATCGTTGGGTGCTAAATCATTTATGTTGCTTTGCTGTGCTCGGCTTGGCCTCTCGCTGTTACCTTGGAAAAGAAAAAAGAAAATCCCTTTTTTTTGTATTGAAATGACACAAGTTGGTTATTTCCCCTGAGATGAGGTGGATACAAAGTGAGTTTGGCTCCTAATGCTGTTGGGCAGCTGCTGAAGGGGCTGCAGAACCCTTTTACTGGAGAAGGAGGTGGATGTGAGGCGAGATGTGGTGCCAGCCCACCTACCTGATGTTGAGAGGGCCCGTGGCTCTCTGAGTGAAAACAAATTCCCTGTTCACCAGCAAGACAGGATTTTAATAATGAACCAGGGATTGATCACATCAGCCCTGCCAGCGGGGCTGGCCTGGCAGTCGGTCCAGAGCTGATCCCTGTGGGAGGATCCCTCCAGCCCTGCCTGTGGGGCAGGATCCAGCCAGGGCTCCCTCAGTGGCAGGGAGCTTTTGCCTGAGTGCCAGGCAGCAAACAGGATTAACTCCAAGGGGTTTGAAGAGGAGGGGATGAGGCTGTGCCCTCCTCACAGTGACGGTGAGGTGAGTCTGGAGCGTGGCACTGGCTGCGGGAGGTGTTTCCATAGATTCCAACCTCCCTGGTGTCATGCACATCTCTGCTGTTCCCCGTGGCTTCAAGCAATTTTGTTTAGGCCCATTAGTGTCACACTAAGGGCAGTGCTGGACAGGTGGGTTTGGACAAGCCTGTCTAGCCTGAGAAAGCCTTGGGAAAGGCATTTTTGGAAAGGGTGCCAGCCACAGTGGTGAGTGATAAGAAGCTGCTGCTGTGCTCCTGCTGTGCATCCCTTGTCAATCACACTGACTGCTGGGGAGAGACACGCTCCTGCATCGATTCCAGTTCCTCTCAGCAGGAGATGGGAGGACCACGGGGTGAATGGAGCAGCATTTCCTGCAGCACAAGAGGAAGGCAGCCCTCTGCCAAAGCACTGCCAGATCCAGCTCAAGGTGTCCCTGCCCATGGCAGGGGGGTTGGACTAGGTGACCTTTAAAGGTTCCTTGCAACCCAAGCCATTCTGTAATTCTCTGATTCTACCTTCTCCTGCAGCCTTTCTGCTTGCAGACAGTATACCCCATGCTGGCAGCTTGTCCATACTCCACAGAGCCCATCCCACAGCCCTTTTCCCAGGCCAAATCCCTCTTGCAACCAGCACTTCCCGATGTTCCAGGCCTTCTGGTAGCGGTGCAGCAAATAAAATGCAATCCGCCTGTATCATAAAGTCCAATAAAAATGAAACTGAACATCCACTTTGCAGACAGCAAGTACACTGTAAATTTATGAGATCATATCTCGTGGAGGACAGGGTACTTAAGGGGGGAAGGAAGGGGCTGGCAAAAATGGGAGAGAGCGGCCGAGGGGTAGTAAATATGTTTTCAATAATGAAGAGGCCCGATTACCCTCTTTGCAATAAAAACGTGCACAAGGCAGCGCTGCCGTAAAAATTACTCCCGAGCAGCCTGGCGTATTTGCACCTTGTCATCTTGTCAGCTCCGTGCAAATTTCCAAGGCGCCGGCAGCGGGTCGGCTCTGCGGGGCTCCTCCCTCCCAAAAAAACAAAACAAAACAAAAAGAAAAACAAAACAAAACAACAACAAAAAAGAAAATGAAAAAAAAAAAAAAAAAACAAAACAAAAAAAGAAAAAGAAAAGGGAAAAAAAAAGCGCCAGTTCCTTGACAGCCCCGGCATCACAGGTCCTGTCCACCGGCCCCTCCCGCCCCACCGAACGCACAGGTTCGCCCGTAACCGTGGCAACCAGCGGGATGCAGGGATGGAGGGATGCAGGGATGGAGGGAAGGATCCCCCGGGTGCCACGTGTCCTGAGTTTCTCTCCAACCAGACGAGGGTTGGTGGGAAGCACAGCGGGATTGGGGATGTGGCTCCTTGTGGGCTCCACGGTGCGTGGCCAAGAGCCCTGGTCATGTCAGCAGGTGACATTTCACTTTTTGGGGATGCTTTTCGCAGCTTCCCCATGGTGGATGGCACCACGTGCTTTCCAGGGCACACCAACAGCACTGGTGTCACTGAGATCCACGTATTTAAAAGAAAAAAATAAGCATTTTGTCTTGTGCCAAGACAAACCAGAGCGAAGGCTGAGGCCTGACTTCTTTCAGAGCACTTTCTCAAGAGGTGAGTGTTTAAACTTACTGAAAGGAGGGGATACAAACAGCTCAGGAGCAGCTTCAAGTAGTCTGAAAATCATCCTGAGCTGTCCTCAAATAAACCACTGCTGGGCCCAGAAGAAAGCAATTACACAGGGGCTTAGCTGAGCTGATTTAACAAAGCTGCAGTAATTAAACCTCATACACTTCAGGCAGGGGATTCAGCTCCGAGTGCTATCAGGATCTTGTCTCAGAAGGTAAATCTTTTTGGTGTGAGCAGCCGAGAGGATTTAAACCAAGGTAATTCTCCTTTCCCTCTTTCCTGCCTCTTGGCTGAGACACTGCCCTGGTGGCTGCCAGTGGGGTTAGCAAGGATTTCTTTTGTGGAGCAAAGACAGAGGAGAACAGAACTCCCAGCCTGGACACACAGCCTGGAGCTGCTTTAGAGCACCCAGCAGGCACCTGACTGCCGAGGACAATTTACTGACTCCATCCCGCAGCCTCAGTGTAGAAAATCCCATCCTTTGGGGTTCACGACCCCGACCGGGAGCTCGCTGAAGCTAATGGGAGCCTTTCTCCGGCCTTCAATGGGCTTTGAACCGTGCTGCTGAGGCAGAGAGAAAGTGTCGAGTGTCAAGGCCCCTCTGGGGACAGGGGGTGGCCGGGGCTCGATGCTTCCCCACCGAGGTGGCCCCTCTGGGGAGCACCAGCCCTGACCCGCTGCTGGAGGCACTGTCCGGCGTGCCGTGCATCCCCAGCGGAGCCACGGGCTGTGCGGATGGAAAAAAGGAACCGTGGTCGTGTAGCTTGACCTCTCCTATTCAGAGCGACATCAAAGGAGGTCCAAGAAAGAGCAGAGGAGGCTGTTGTGCCCAGGAGCTGAATGGAAGATGAATGGGGAAGGGGTGGGGGGGAGCTGGGGGCCTGGGGTTGCAACAAAGCCGCGGGATTCAATTAGCAGGAGGAGTTGTTTCTGGGCTCATGGCACTACAGGGATGCAGGGAAGGCAGGCAAGGGGAATCAGGGAGAAGGGATGTTCTCCATGTCAAGGGTGCAAGTGTTTGCATGGAGGGGCAGGAAATGGTAGGATTAGGGTTCCTGAAAGTCTCCAGCTGGTGGTTAAAAGGGAAATGCTGGTGTGTCTCAAGGACACTGGGTAAAGCAGGATTTAGTGAGCAGCTGGCGTATCATTGGGTTAATGTGGAGTATCTGTTTCTGGGGAAAGAGGAGTCTTGGAGGTGTGTGGGTGACCCATCTCCATCACCAAGGATGAGAGAAGAGGGGAGAGCCTGTTTCTCATGGTTACTCCTGCAGTAGAAGCTGGCCAGAGATGTAGAAGGTGCCCTGTTAGAGTTGCTGGGAAATGACTGAACTAGTGCAGAGGGTCAGGAGGAAGGAAGGAGAGCCCTGGATCTATGCAGAGGTTCCTGGACTCCAGCACTGCCTGACCCTGCCCAGGTAAGGCCCCCAGGGACGCTGATCTTGAGGGAGAAAAATCTGTTAATGAGGGGAGAGCCTGTCACAACTTCTTGCAGGCACAGCTCAGACCACGGTGCTGCAGGAGAAAGGGAGCACAAGAAAAGAGCTCAGATCTGAGAAAGAAACCTGGGGGAGATGAAAAGTAGGTCAGGCCATGAAGATCAAGTACAGAAGTGCAGTGTGCACATGCAGAGACAAGATCAGAGAAGCCAAGGCACATGGTGAGATGCAATTAGCAGGGGACATCAAGTGTAACGAGAGGCTGCTCTAGCAGTACCTCAGCAGTTGCTAGAGAACCACAGAGGTGTTGGTTTGGTATTTGGGGACAGGGAGAGTGTTCAGCAGATGAGGCCAAACAAGCAGCATCACATTTGTTTTCCCCTAAGAAGGTCGGCTCTGATCCTAATTAAGTACTAAGGAATAATACACTTCTCTGTAGAAAGGGAGAGAAGTAGAAAAGGGACGATTAAGAAGATTTCAGTCTAACTGCAGTTCCTAGAAAAGTACTGGGGCCTGTAGTCAAACTTATAAAAAACCTCGGAGAAAACAAGGCTATGAGAACAGGTAACATGTGTGGCTTCAAAGGAAATTGTGTCAGCCCAGTAGGCTCTCCTTGCCTTTGTCCAGAGAAGCTGTGGCTGCCCCATCCCTGGAAGCGTTCAAGGCCAGGCTGGATGGGGCTCTGAGCCACCTGGGATGGTGGAAGGTGTCCCTGCCCATGGCAGGGGTTTGCAGTGAGGTGATCTTTCATGTCCCTTCTGACCCAAACCATTCTGTGATTCTGAGTAGCAGGTCTGAGAGAGAAGGCAAACAGCAGAAGCTGAGCATCCTGGGTTTGCCAGATGTTACTGGCAGGGTGGTCTCATAACTTTCTCATCATGAAATTCTAGAGGCTAAAAAAAACATCCAGAAATTCAGACTAGGACTCGCACTGAAAGGATTTGTTGAACAAGTGCGCACAGGGTAACTCTGGTATCTGCTGGTGCTCCATGTCTTCATTTGTGACCCAGGATGATGGAATGGGACTGCAGTTGTTTCCAGCTGACACAAGCCTATCTGAGCTGGAGAACCAGACCAACAGGCAAATAAATGAGACAGAGGGCCTGGGGGAAAAAGGATGTGACTGGAGCAGTGTTGGTTTGGGGCTTTTAGACATAAGCCTAGTGGAAAGTTTGGTCTGGCAGAATAGGGGCTGCTTCCATGTAGGTGAGCAGAATGAGATGATGGACTGAAATACATAGAGGGGGAGGCTGGCTGGCAGAGAAAGAGGATTCTGTAGGGAGAGAAGAGCAGGTGAGAATGGACACGGTCAGCTAGCAAACAGGACAAGGAAAATGGCTCAAATATCCCACTTCAGGAAGGACTGGGGCAAAGAGGTGAAAAACATGCAGAGCATTAGGAAACGTTCAGCAGGTTATGCCTCATACTGGAGCTGCAAAAGCCTGGGCCAGGGGAGCTCTGACATTTTCTCAAGGTACCAAGGTGGTACAAGGTTAAGGGGTGGAATTCTCCCCTTTCCCATCCTGCCCTTGTCAAGTGCAGGTCCACCAGAACAGATGGAGACACTGTAGTGTAAATCTAAATCTGGGAGTGAATGCCCCCAGGAGCACTTTGGAAGGAGAAGGAGGGGAGGAGGAGGAGAAGGGGAAGAAAGAGAATAAAGAGGAGGAGAAGAAAGAGGAAGAGGAGGAGAAGGAGAAGAAGGCAGCAGCAAAAGGTTACTGAGGTGGAAGGAACAGCTTTGTGATGGGCCATGTTGGCATCTGGGCTGTGTCCCTGCTAGGTCACTGATCTCCTGCAGAGCCTTGACCTCATCCCCTGGTGTTTTCCAGTCCCCCTGCCCAAGCAAACAAGGGCATCTCCTTGCAGGGAGGAAAGGACCTGGTGTGAGGTCATCCCTTGCTTGTGGTGCACCTGGAACCAGAGGGGTCTCAGCCCCTTCTCAGGCTTTTCATTCTTAATGTGGAGGGAGCCCCAAACCCCACATTGTGGCAGAGCCTGGAGGAGCAGTTTCCACCAGGACACAGCTACTGCCCCCGTTACAGGGAGAATATTTAATTTCAAAGCCCAACAGATCAAATGCAGCTGGGGCGGAGTGGAGCTGTGCTTATCTCTCGCCTTGTCCAGAAGTTGGAACAGCAGAAGAAATGATCTGATGGTGGTTTTTATCGTGCTTCTCCCCTTCCCCTCCACCAGGCAGCCATAAAGCAGGGATAATCTGTAATTCTCCCTGCCTAATTGTGCTGCCCGGCCACCTGAGCGAGGAAATGCCTTCCCTGTTCCCGGCCCTCCGGTGCCGGCAGGGACACGGGGCCAGCGCCGGCTGCCTTCGCAGCTGGCTGCCAAATCCTGAGATCCAAGTGTTCCCCGAGGTAATCATTTGCTGGGATGCTAACTGGGCCGTCCACAGAGTGAATTAAAAGGACATTCCTCCATCGGCTCCGAAGCTGTGGGAATCCTGTGGCTGTGCCCAAAGGGAAGGGGGGGAAATCACAGAGAAGTAACTGGAGCCTGGGAGCCTGTTTGTAAGGAAATTAAACTAAAAATGTGTAGAAAAACAGCCGTGGGGCTTCACATTTCAAACTCAGAGTGGTATCCAGTAGGTCTGAAAAGCTGTTTAGCATGTGAGCTCTGGCTAACAGAGTGCAGAATCTTATTTTTGCTAAAATATTAGAGCTCTTCCCCACTTCATTATAACAAAATGAAATGGAAAAGTGACCATTCGCTTGATTCAATTCAACTAAAAACCAATTGCAAGCACCCAGTGCTAGGCAAGGCATTTCTTCCCCACTCCTTTTCTCCTCCTCTCACAAAACGTCCATTTTCAATAGGTTTAACCCAGAGCTGACTGTTTGGCTATAGGTGGCAGGGGAAAAAAAAAAAAAAAAAAAAAGCCCACCAAACCAAAGCCAACTTCCAAACCACAAGAACTTTAAAATCAATACTTTATAATGTCTGGGAATTTTTTTTAATTTTTTTTTTCCTAAGCTCAACACTTTTGATGAAAAGGTGTCAGCCCTGCCCAGCTCCCCGAGGAAGCTCCCTCTACGGGCGATGCTGCGGCAGCGTTGCTCCAGCTCCACGCCACATCCTGCTCCAGAATCCCGTGGGTCAGCCCTGCACAGTGGGCACTAACACTGCAGGGGACTTCCAGACTGAGAAACTTTTAAATTAAATCCTCTCTCTCTCTCTTTTTTTTTTTTTTTTTTCTATATAATAAGGTAAAAAAAAAACCCAAACCACCAAACACTTGCATTTTCACCTGAAGCAATAGGATGCTCTGGTGCCAGCAGAATTGGTATCAGCATGGGTGCCTGGGGCTGTGCAAAGAGGTGGAAGTGCTCAGCTCTGAATAAAAATTTGCATCTTGTGATGAAAATCCACCTTATTGCTTTGGGAAAGTGCTTCTGTATTTCTGCTCATAAAGGAAAAGGGGTTTGTTGCCTTGGTGGGGAAAGCAAAGCCATTTGCACATTTTGGTGTCCCTGTTCAGTCAAAATTTAACAGACTCATGTGGAATACACTGAATTTTCCACCTCAGGTGCTCCTGTGAGCTCTGTTAGTACAGCTGCTTGCTAGGCTGTGATGGAAAATGTTGGATTTTAACCCCATATAATGAAAACACTTTTACTCAACAAAGCCAAAGTTTTCAGAGCCACCATCAGAATGGGCATAAAATGCTATAAAGACATTTTGATTCTGAAATATTGGCACATCCTTAGAGTAAGTTCAGGGTCAAAAGGAGATATGCTGTAGCTGTGAAATCAAAAATTCCCCTGCCTTTGTGGAAGGTTTGGAGTTTGCCAGGGGCAGATGTGCCAGAGAGCACTTTGCAGTGCAGAGCTGAGGCTCAGCAAGCTGGAGCAAAACTGCTGGTGCTGGGAGCAGAGGCTTGGTCCTTCAGGGAAAAGAAACAGTTCATAGGTTTGATGGTTCTGAAGAGAAAATTGGTGTGTTTTCCTGGTTTGTTATCCTTCTCCAAAAAATTATGTGACAGCATGGGCTGGACCAGAGCTCCTCTGAAGGGTAAAACCTGAGTGTAGACCACTGCAGGAAGTGAAATAAATCCGTGACTGCCAGTCCAAATCTCCCCAAAGTTCCTGGGGTGTTAAGGGATGGGGGCTGAACCCCAGAACTGCCATAAAAATTCTTGTCATCCACTGTGGTGGGTGGTCTGTGGCCCTGGAGGTGGCAGGACAGACCAGAGTGTGTCAGGGCTCAGAGATGACAACTCTGCAAAGCTGAGTTATGTGGAGTCGTCACGTAACGTACAGCCAGGGAGAAAGACAGGAGAAATACTGCCAGGCACAGATCCATATTTTTCTCCACAGAGTAAAATACTGTGTAATTTTATCTAGTTACTATAAAACAGTTTATACTCCTTGTTTATAAAAAAAAAGAGGTGGGTGTGGGGGAAGTCCCCCATATTTCACTTCCTCTACCGACAGGCTATGGAGGAAAAAAATAGATGGCTTCTTCTGCATTTAATATTTCAAACCAAGTAGACCCAAAAGAAAAGGCAGCAATTAACCACAAGTACCAGCAATGTGTTCCTTGCCTTTCTTCTCTCTGGATCTGGCTACAAGAATCCATTTAATACAAACTTATTTCCAGTCATATTAAAGCTTTTAGCAATAATTTTCCAAGCTAGGCAGGAGAGCAGTGCAGCCATGCTTGTCTTCCAGACTTCTGAGATGGGACCTACATCTCACATTTGCTCAGGATTTAAAATCCTTTACAGGATGGCTAGGGAATGGTCAACACATATCTGACCATATGTTAGAGTAAGCTTATGCACATACGCA
Source organism: Sylvia atricapilla (assembly GCF_009819655.1). NCBI lineage: Eukaryota > Metazoa > Chordata > Aves > Passeriformes > Sylviidae > Sylvia > Sylvia atricapilla. Next base: position 10,093,572 of record NC_089148.1, read on the forward strand.
GGGAAGGAAATTTATAAGCCTGGCAGAACCCAAAAAAAAGGGGCCAAATGGTAAAATGGGCATTGACTGTGATGCAGGTTCTCTACCTGTGGACATCCATATTTGTGCTTGTACATGCAAGGTGATGTATTTTCCCTCTTCCTTCTGTAAATTCCACATAAGCTCTGCCCTGTGGCTCCGTGGCAGGAGGAGAGATTAAGTGAAATAACCTGAGGCTGGAGTCAGGAGACAGCTGAGGATCACCCCACCCACATCTGAACCACTTTGTCATCACTGTTGGGTTCCTTGATACCTAAAGAGCAGGGCTAGCTGAACCCTCATCAGTTATGCAGCAACGACACGGAGTTCCTTGCCTTCTTTCTCCACACAGCCTGCACCCAGAGCTGGCAGCATCCTGTGACTAACTCTTCTAGACTGGATTTCTCCAAGGGACGACGGGCGCTTAATTCGGCTGACTCCGCGCTCTGCGGGAGCTCTCATCCGTGCCAGCTTGAGTCCTCGCAAAAACCCATCATCATTAGCCCTCCAAAGGCACAGCTCGGATATTCTCCACCCCCGTTCCTGCAGGCTGGGCTGCTCTGTGCCTTCCCACAGACCGAAATTCCCCTGGTGGGCTCAATTACAGCAATCAGCCTTCATGCTCTTTTCCATGGCACCGCTGCCTCCCGCTCCGCACGGACACCCTGCTGGAGCAGCAGCTTTCCCACAGGTGTCAGGGGAGATGACACTGCTCATGCAGCTACACCAGGCCTGTGGGCAGGCTCTGTGGTCTTTGGGGGCTTGTCCCTGAGGGAGTTGTCCTAATTGGAGCCATTTAGGATGTACCCTGACTCTGTACTCTGAGGAGCTGGTTGGAGCAGAGTGCCGAGCACGGGGCTCTCCTTGGGCAGGGTCTTTGATCCAGCTTGCAGGAGATTTTTTTCTGGTGCAAGGCAGGGCTGGGCTGGGGAGGATCTGGCCAGTGTGCATTTCTCTTTGCTAACACTTTGGCAGCCTCTCAATGAACAACCACTAGAAAACAAATCTGGAGCAGCCCTTGGCTGTGGTGGCCAGACCTCGGCTGTTAACTGGGCTGAAGAGTACCAGCTGCTCTGCTCCTGCCCCAGGGAGGAGAGGCCCTTCTGCTGTGGTCTGGGGACAAGAAACATGCCTGAACCAGCTCCTGCAAACTGGGATGGCTTTTAGATTCCCACTCTGGATCCAAATCTAAATTTCATGGTTTTACATGCTGCCTGAACCAATGTCTTGCCTCCAAATATCTCTCTGCTCTAAAAGGGTAAATAATACGGTGGCGACAAACTCTTTTTCTGCCCTTGGCTCTGTGTAATGCTGACTTTGAGGTGTTCTGGCTTGGGCTTCCCCAGCTGCATTACTGCAGCCAGGACAGTGCTTGAACTGAATTCCCTTTTTCCACCCCTCTGGCAGTGGGTGCTGACCAAGCAAAGGGACCTGCCTGGATTTGTGCCTCGAGCTGGGGACGTGTGAATCGTGTTGCTTGAGCCATGGGGGCTGCTGTGCCCAAGGTGGACACACCCTCTCTGGTTGGGGATGGGGAGCCAGGATGGCTTTCCCAGCTTTCCCTGCATTGCCCATCTGAGCACTTTATCCCCACTCCCCTCCTATGCCTGTGGACCCCTTCCCACACCTTGCTGATGCTCTGTTCCTAAGCTTGGCTCCCTCCCAATCCCTACAACTTGTGTCTGTCAAGCCTGAGGATGTTGTGGAGCCAGCCTATGAGGAGATGGTTTCTGGTTTGGAAGAGCTGTGTGTAGGGTCGGTAATGCTGGGGGCTCCACTCCCATGAGGGGCTTGGCAAGGAGGAATAAGGACAGAGGAGGGAAGGTGTTATTTTGGGTCTTGCAGGGCACTAACTATCCTTTCTCAGAAAAGGACTGAGCCTGGAAAACCCCTTGCTCTCCCTGTGTTTTCTAGCAGTGCTTGTGCAACAGCAGGATAATGCTGGTGCTCAGACACCAGCTGTGGTCATGCAGGGCTCTGCATCTGCTGGGTGAAAGAAGAGATATCCCTGCTATGAATGGGAAAGATTTGGTGGAAGAAAGGTATTTTCCTATTTGAATAAACTTTACTGGTGTTTCATAGTTCAAAGGGCATCGCCCGTCTTTGCCGTGGGTTGAAGAGTGAGGGAGGAAACTACACTTTGTGTCACACAAGATCTTCTCCATCCTCTTCAAATGGGAAACACTGGGTGAGCTGCTCAGCAGCTTTGCCCTTTGTGCTAGTGGCTGGAGTGGTCCCCAGCCCTTGCTGGGCTGTGATAAGCAGCAAGAAACATCCAGGGTGCCACAACACCCCTTTCTGTCCCCTGTGGCTGGGGACATGGCCATCCCTGGACAAAAGGGTCCAGCAGCACGGAGCCATGGCAGGGTATATATTACAGATGTGCTGCAAAATCCATGGGTGGGGAAGGAGATGGGTCAGCTGAAATCCTGACCAGTCCTCAGCAGCACCTCTGAGGGGCCACCATGACCCCAAAACTGTTTTGGGAGGTGGGCTTGCCCCTTGAGCTGAGTTCCCTGATTTGGTGCTCAGCTCCCACCCTGCTGCTGTCTCCCACCTCTTCTCTCCTCCTAGGATTCCCCTCCTGAAGCCGCCTCAACCTGCTGTGGCACCTTCTGTCAAACGCTTCACACGTTTGTCACCAAAATGTTTTGGCAGCAGCAGCATCTCTAGGTTTTGACATAATCCCGACAGGAGACTTTCTCAATTATTACTAATGGAACATTATGCTCCTCTTTGGGAACTCCTGCATGAATAAAAAGGGTCATTAATGACATCTGCGCAGAGCCCGGAAATTATTAGTCAATGCTGATACAGTTTTATTTTATTTTTTTTTAATTTTTACATATATATTTTCTTAAGCTCCTGCTAATTTCCCACCTTGCCTCCCACCCCCTTCTCCAAAGTCTCCCGTGCAAAGTGGAGCCGAGTGGGTTATTGTCAACGTTCTTGCTTTTGTGCAGGTAAATGCTCTTCCCCTCCCACCCTTCCTTCCCTTTTATTCCCTCTTGGCTTCTTTAAAGACTGTAGCTCTTGTTTCAGTCCCAAGAGATCCCATCACACCTTTCTCTGGGCTAGATTTTATTGCCAGTCATGCTCAAATATTTCTTGGACTTGGAGAAATCAATACTGCCCCTGTCCTACCAAGGCAGTGCTGGAGAAGGAGCAGTAGCCTGTGTCCTGCTGCCTGTGGACCTCAGGGTGGCCTGTCCCCATCCCTGCAGAGTGCTGGTGGCACACAAAAGATGCTGGGAGAGGGGCTGGAGGTGTCCCCGTGTGCCACACAGCATCATGCAACAGCTCAGCTTCGATTGCCTTAGAGGACTTTCTAGACAGACAAACAAGTCATGGGGGTTTTTTCTGTCCTTCTGCCAAGTACTCCACATCCTCTGCTTAATACCCCTAGAAGTTACCCAGAGAAGGCTTTTTCTTTACTTTTCCCCCCAGATTTCTGCAGCAATTTGAGGAACTGTGACAGAGCCCTATAGAGATGTGACAGAGCCCTATAGAGATGTGACAAACAAAAGGTGTCTCTGCCCTGAGCCATTTCAAATGGCTCTCCAAGTCACAACTGCTGAGGAGGTGACAGGTGCATCTGTCCTGTGATGATAGCAACATGTGGGTCTGAGCTCTGGGCTGATGGCAGGAGCATGTCCAGCAGGACAAATCCCTGGGGTCATTCCTCTTGCTATATCACTCTGCCAGCACAGGAGGTTTGGAGGCACATGTAGGGTTGGGGTTTATTCCCAAAAAGAGGAAAGGGGAGGTTTGGGAGGATAGAGCTTTTGGTGGGATCTCTTACGGCATGTAGAAGAGGAGGAAACTGATGTCTTCACTGACTCAAAGTTAGTTTTTCTTTCCTGGGTTGGTATCAGTCAAACACTCAGCACAGAGGCTGAAGATGGTGTTGATCTCTACCCAGAAAGGAGGATCTCAGTGTCCTGAAGCCAGCTACAAGATTCCCAATTCTACATTGGGTGTTTCCAGTTCTTCCCAACCCATCAGCTGTGACCTCGGGGGATGTGGCTGCTGTGGGGCTGTGCTTGCCCATCAAGGCACACAAGAAGCACCAGCTGGGCAATGGGTTTGGGTGGGAGATGCAACAGCTGTCCTTTGGGGCCTGGACTCATTGCAGAGCTGCTGCATGCCCCTGGGGAAGGCCAAGCAGGGAATGCCAGCACCCATTCACACCTGGCACCTGGGTTAAAAGGTCAGTGCAGTAACTCTAAAAAGGAAACAACTAAACAAGAAATAGACTACTTCAAAAGGGGAAAAAAAAGGGAAAAAAGTCCCTGAGAGAAAAGGTATTTCAACCCCTTTTTGATTTATGAGCTACTATAGGATATTGAGACGTTATTTACAATCGATATCCGCTCCTGCAAGGCTCCCGCTGGAGCCATAGACCCCTCCTGCTGGAGTGGAGACCGGTCAGCCTGCTCCACTGGAAGGGCCAGCCATGTCCTGCTGGAGCAGGCTATAAAGCTGGAGGCAGCTGTATATCTTTCAGAAAATGGACCTGGTTACACGTGTCTTTGGGCAGCTGACACAGGGATATAGTTTAGGGCAGAGACAGCAGTTCAGTAGCAGAAATCAGCATTCCTCAGTCTGGCCAATAACAAAATCTCTTGTGCAACGTAGAGCACTCCGTGGCCTTAAAAGGTGCAAAATGGAGTTGTTCACTTGACTTATAATGGAACCAGGCCAGTTTCAGAGCAAGAGCTGGGTTTTATTCTGGGATTTTATCTTTAAAGGGGGATTTGCAAACACTTTAAGGAGGATGTGGGGGAAAAAAAATTCATTCAGCATAAAATTGCATCCTGGCCAAATTCCAGTTTGGGTAATTACATTCTCTCTCTGTAGTGGCTGCAGGACAAAGGGCCATTCATCACGCTCCAAAGTGCTGCAAAGGGCTCCCATGTTCCACCGAAGAAGTGCCCGCGCTTGAATCCAAGCGAGAAAGTTTTCTTCCCGTGCTCCGGGCCACTGTGGAGGGTAATGGAGCTTGGCACTGCTTTTTAGGATCCTTTTGGGTGAGATAGAGGGGCAAGGACCTTGTCAGGAGCCGCTCAGGCTCCAGCAAATCTGGGTAAGTAGGGCGCTGAGCAAAATAGATTCCTCGCAGCCTCCCGTGGCTCGCCTTTCACCCCAAGGACATGTTTGTCTTTGCAGAGTGCCACCAGAGCTCCAGGGGATCCCTCTGGAGCAGAGGAGCTGGATTTCCTCTCTGCAAACCTCCCGTTTTGGAAATGCCAATAAGCAAGAAACTGGGTCGCATCCAGCCGAGCAGGGCTCAAGGACTTGGGGTGTGTTCAGAAGTGGTGCAAGGGAGCCTGGAAGGACGTAGATGCTCTGCCACCTTCTTCCCAGGTTTCCATACAAACAGAGAAAAAATATTTGCAACTCTTCCCCCTGCCTTCCAGCTAGAGATGGTTATGCTTAAGTAGTGGACCACAGTTTTCAGTGGAGCACTGGATATCGGGAAAGAATTCTCAACTTTGAGGGTGGCGAGACACTAGCACAGGTTTCCCAGAGAAGCTGTGGCTGCCCCATCCCTGGAAGTGTCCCAGGCCAGGCTGGACAGGACTTGGAGAAACCTGGTCTAGTGGAAGGCGTCCCTTCCCATGGCAAGGGGGCTGGACTAGATGATCTTTAAGACACCTTCCAGCACAGACCTATGATTCCCGGACTCCTCAGCTCCCTGCTAGCTCTCTTTGCAGCCACTCCCTGTCCAGGCAGAGTGAGGCCCCACAGTGGCAGCCCCAGTGCTCAGAGAGAGGCCAGGTGAGGAGACAGCAGCAGGAGCAGCAGCATCTCCACAGGGTGAAGGAGCTTTGTCTGCATGCCCTCCACCAGCTGACCTGCCAGGGAGCATCCTTGGCCTATGTGCCTTGAGAGTGTCCCTTTAAAGCAATTTGTAGATTGTTATCCTGTATCATTAACCTAATTAGTGTAATTGCCGCCATTTATGTAATGAGTATAAATACTGGAGGAATCCCATAATTAGGAGATGTAATTAGGTAATTAATAGATGACATGGTAACAAAAATCCAGGGGAAACTTTACAAGGTGGACAGTGCCTGCATGCATTTTGTGCATGCGTGTGTGGCTGTTCTTGTCAGGGTCTGTCACAGATGTCTGTCACAGGGTCAGCCTCAGCCTGGAGCCCCTCCATATCCAAAAGGGATCTTCAGGAGATGTGAGAAGGCTCTCCTGGAGCTCTACAGACCTTGCAGAGGGGCTCTGGAGAGCCAGGATTCGCTTAAGGGGAAGAGCAGAGCTGTAGCCATTGCCTTGCCATAGGGACACAATTTGCTCTTGGCTCCAAGGTGAATTTAGCAAGGTCTGAGACGTTCCTGAGCCTCACTGGAAGGTGGCTTGAAGTCCCATTTGTCCCACAGTGTCTCTCTGCCACGAGCACTGCTGGAAATAGCATGACAGCCAGCTCCTGCACCAACAGCCCGACCAGAGGGATGATAAGGAGCCCCAGGGTGCGCTCAGCTGCCTGATAAAGTCTCATTTTAGTTCTCCTGTGGGTTTGGCTTAGAAAAGAGATTGGAGCTGGCAATTGTGTTTGTGCTGTGAAGAGCTGATAAAGTTCCTGCTGCTCCTGAAGAGCATTTTTTAGAGCGTTGTGGGCTGTGAGTGCTTGAGCTGGTTGTTGAAATGTTGACTTTTTCCTGCCGCTTTGTTTCTTGCTCCTCCCAGCCTGTTCACACTTCTACAGAACTTACATGTCCAGATGTATTCCAAGAAAATAAGTTGCAGATAAGGAAAGTTTTTGCTTTGTTGTTTTTTGGTGTGTTGTTGTTTTTGATCATCTGTTTGGCACCTGCCAGGAGCAGTCACTATCACCAGATTTCAGTACCTAAAGGGGGCCTGGAAAAACAACTGGAGGGACTTTTGGCAAGGAGCAAAAGGGGCAAGTGGTGATGGCTTCAAACTGGCAGAGAGCAGGGTTGGATTGGATATTGGGAATAAATTCTTTAGTCTGAGGATGGTGCAGTACTGGAACAGGTTTCCCAGAGAAGCTGTGTATGACCCATCCCTGGAACAGCTGAAGACCAGGTTAGATGGGGTAGTGGAAGCCTCCCCACAGCAGAGGCTTGTAACAAGCTGATAGTTAAGATCCCTTCCAATCCAAACTGTTCTGTGATAAGCCATAAGTATCTTGGTGTAGGACGTCTCCCCTGCAGAGGGTCCTGGGCTCTGCACCTTGACCAGTGTACACTGGCTTATTTAGAAGAAGCCACCGACTTTGTGGCTTTTACTCTTGGCCTCTCCATCTCCCTTCTGCAGTATGTTCTCTCCAAAGGATGAGCTATTTTGTACTTCTTGGAGGAGCACTGCAGCCAGCAGGAAGCGACCCAAAGACGTGCATCACTGGAAGTCACTGCATCACTCCCCTCTTGCAGGAGAGGTCAGAGTTTGTGCAAGCTTTGGGTGGTCAAAGGCTGTGGAGTCCCTGGGACCAGCAGCTAGAGGGAGATATGACCTCACGCTGAGGGCCAGCCTTGCCTATGCCGTGGATTCCTGTCGTGATGCCAAAGAAAATCCTCCCCGCTTTTGAGTGTTCAGGGCCCATGTAATGAACAGCCATAATGCAGACTTCATTACATAGCACAAGTAATTCTCGGGATTAAAGACTTCTGAAATGGCTGCTGCTGCACTTTCTGCCAAAGTATTTCTTAGTCCCTGTCTACCTGGGAAGTTTTATCAGGTGTATCATGATCAGTGGATGTAGGTCCAGTTACACCAGAAAGGGTCTGTCTAGACATTTTAATTCCAGTATATAAAGGGCCTTTCTTTCCTTTAGCTTGGATTTGCTTGCACATGCCCTTCACAAAATCAGGGCCTACTTCATCAGTGGAAAAGCCTCCACATTTTGTTTAAATATCTACCCTGGACTCCATCAAAGCCCCCTCTGCCCCAAGGTCAGCAGTTCCTGCTCCTGCAGTTTCCCTGGCTCAGGGATGGGGAACTGGATTGGTGCTTGGCTGCTGCTGGGCTGGAGGTGGCTCTCTGTGTCCCATGGTCTTGCAGGACACTTCCACAGTCTTTCAGCTCAACCTTCCTCTGCCCCACTCTGCTTCCCAGTCCCTTATTCTGTGCTCCCCAACCTCCCACTCCAACGGGATGTGTCCCATGGGGCACCAATAGCTGAAGTCTGATCCTCCTCCTTTGCCGGGTTTGGGGATTTGCCTACTGAGATACAAATTTGCAAGAACAGTGTTGTGTTTTGGCTCGTTTTCCACATAGTGAGCTCGGAGACCCATGTGATCTCAGCTTTAAACCTGTTTTGAGGCCATGCAGCCCCTTGCTGTCTGCAGAGCTGAGTGAAGGTGCCACGACTCCTACCCTGTGATCACGGAGGGTGACTCGGCTGCTGGCTCTCAAAGGGATGCACTGTGAGGAATATCTGCCTCCCTCTGCCCTGGACCATCCTATGGGTGAGGATTGTTGCTATTTCTACATTTTGCCCTTGTCTTTGCCCTCGCCAGGCACCAAGCACTGATTTATTCTTGTTGCCGGTCCAGCACTACTTTAACACAGACCTCCACTGTGGGTGCCGAGCAGCCATGCTTTCTGTTGCTCTCCTTTCATGAGAAAACCCCTTTTTGCTGTGTTTCTGTCTCCCCTTCAAGGTCTAACTCTGCCTGAGTCCAGCCAACTTTCATTTTGTTCCTGCATTTCTTGATTTCAGATGTGTCTTCCTTGGCTGATCTCTTCCCCCACCTCATCTTTTTTCCTTTGTAGTCCTGATGATGTGTGAACACACTTTTCCTATCAAACATTGCTCCAGGCTCAAAGCCTTGTTTGAGTGGTTGTCCCACCTGGGTTTCACACTAAAAAAAAAAAAAAAAAATTAGATTTCCTCCATGTTCAAACCCTTAATCTCTTCAGTTGTGCTGAGTGCATTAATAGTACTGCCGTTCTGCCCTAACTTTGTGCATCTTCTCTAGTGAGCTTCATTTCTCTCTCCAGGATCAATCTGAAGTTGTCTTCTAGGAATGACAGATGTTCTCCAAAGCTGTGGCCAAACAGGCATCCATGGAAAGCCACAGATGTGAGTAGAGACCTGGGTGTAAGTCACCTACTGGGAGCAGTTGTCTGGAAGAGGAAGATGGAGCAAAGCTTTAACTGGGAGCAGTAAATTATGATTCTCTTAAGATTTGTCCTGGTTCAAAGAAAAATGGATCCAAGGAAGTCACGTGGTTCATGTTAGGCAAGAAGATTCTAATGCTGTAAATTTTTTTTCCCTTCCTAACCATCTCTGTCTACAGATTTATTGGATTACAGGTTGCCAGGACAGTGTTACCAAATAATTATCCTGTGCCTCCTTAGAGTAACCTCTGCAAGAAAGTGTTTAGATAGGAAAGCCACGTGAAGTAGTCATTAATATCTTATAGGTCAGAGTTACGGATGTTGCATTGTGATGAAATATGTATTTCTTCCTATTTCTTAGGAAAATGGGCTTGTGAGACAGAGAAAGATTTATGATGATCTTAATTAGTTATTTCCTAGCTTTCAAAATGTTTGGGTTTGAGAGATGATATGATAGATAATTAACTTGTTGTCAGACAGCGACTTCAAAAATGAAATGTTTGTTCTCAAAATATTATTTATCTCAATATGCATTGTATGCATGCCATAGAGCACACACACAGGTACCTATAGATTAACATGTGGATATTTATCTGTGCAGGGATATGTGCATCCCTGCAGCTAGAGGAGTTGGGAACATGGGTTAATGCTTCCATGGAGGGCATCATTCCTGGTTCCCTATCAACCTGAGCGAAGCACGCAGGAGCCCCAGCCCTTCCATGGGGGTTGCTGCTCTTCCTGCTGTGCTTGTCCTCACCCTCCCCGCTGGAAAGGTGACCCACAGAGAGTAAAGGAACTCTTGTCCTGCCCTGCCCTTTCCTGTGTGGGGTTATGGGCTAGGGTGAAGGCCAGAGGGGTTTTCACAGCCTGAGAGATTTGGGGTTGTTCATCCTGGAGAAGGCTCCACAGAGAATTTAGAACTCCTTCCAGTACCTAAAGGGGCTAATAAAGAGCTGGAGAGAGAAACTGGGAGTGACAGGACAAGGCCAAATGGCTTAAAGCTGACAGAGGCTAGAGTTAAATTAGATATAAGGAAGAAATTTTTTCCTATGAGAGTGCTGAAGCCCTGGAACTGGTTGCCTAGAGAAGCTTTGGAAGTGTCCAAGGCCATGATAGACAGAGCTTTGAGCAACCTGGTCCAGTGGAAAGTGTCCCCACCCATGGAAAGAGGGCATGGAAAGAGATGATCTTTCAAGTCCCTTCCAACCCAAATAATTCTATGTACCTATGATAAGTCCTCCAAACCAGTAAGTTCCCGGGACAACTGCCAGTAACATGGTGCTTGTTAAGAGGTGGGAGTCTTGTGATATTTTTTGCTAAACAACTAAAGCTTAAATGAAGGGAATTATATCCTTCGTTGCTATATCCCTGAAGGACAGAGAAAGGGCTGGAGAGAACCTTCAGGGAAGGCAGAGGGCAGGATTGCATTGACCCCAAAGGATGCTGGATGTGGTCCCTGAAGCCGTGGTTGCTGCGATGCCTCGTTGCTGCGGGGGAGCAGAGCTGCTGCAGAAGAAAAGAGGTCACCTGGAAGTTGATTTATGGTTTTTTTTTTTTTCTTTCTCTTTCTTTTGCATTTTTTCACCAGAGCTTTATAAATAACAGACAAAACCCCTGGGGAAAAACCTCCCAACCAGCTGCCTGTTGCAAACACTCCAGGAAATGGGAGGTGGCGGGGGAAGAGGGAAGGAAGGCTAAATTTGGTGCCTTTTATTTTTAACGAGGGCTATTTCAATTGGCTTCAAACCCATGTAGAGAAAAAAAAATAATAAAAAAAAAAAAAACAAAAAAACCGCCCCAGAGCCATGACAAACTTTTGCCAGCACCAGAGGGGCCCGTGGAGCTGAGTACTCACTCTGGTCAGCGCAGCACAGACACGGGGTCTGTGCCAGCCCTTGCTCCAGAACTTGACAGCTCAGACATTGCCAAGGCCATCACAGGGACAGGGAGCTCAGCGACAGAGATGAGGAGATATGTTTCAAGGCAAGATTTCTCCAGCAAAGCCAAGAGAGGCTCAAAACTTTCCAAAGCAACCAAAGGAGGAATCTGCAAGTCCTATCTTTTCTGCAGGACTGCTGTACTTGGGTCCCTGGTGCAGCACAGCAAAGCTGAAGTTAATGAACCCAAACAGTCAAGCAGAAAGCAAATCCTTTCTCTTATTTTGCTTTTACAAAAAAATTCTGTGTCAACCCTTTCCCTCCATACGGGCCCTTGCTAAATCTTGCTGTTTGCAACACCTGAAGTCGAGGTATATAAAATGATTTGGCAGCATCCCTCTGACGTTCCCCTGGCACTCTTGGGAGAGCAAAGGTGTTAACCTTGGTGTCCTGGCTGCATGCCAGGGTAAGTAATTACATTCGGCCTCTATAAATTAACCCATGCTCGCAGCCAGGGAGCCACAGCACCATTTCCTCCTGCCTGTGCCATGCCCGACACGCTCCACCCGGGCACCGGTTGCATCTCAGTGGAGGACAGGCACGGGGAGCAACGTGAGCTTGCTCATGCTGATTCTCCCTTAAATTGTTCTGAGGTTACAGGTCTGGATTTTCATGCTCCTGCTCCTGTGCTAGGAAAGGAGAGCGCAGAGCTGAGCGGGATCGGGCTCGCCACCCCAACAGGGTGACCTGATAAATTGCCACCAGTCAGCTGAACCTCAGTAACAGCCTCTCGGCTCGCAGCTAAAATTAGCTGAAATGGCATGAAGAGAATTGCTGAAACCTCCACGAAAGTGATTTAAGGCGAAGCACGTGACCTTGCATTTGTCACGGGCCGGAGCACGCGCAGGCTGCTGGCACAGCGCAGGTGATGTGCAGGAGCCTGTTCAGCCCTCTAAGTCCTGAGCTGTGACTCCGTGGTTGGATCACAGGCTCCTCCTGTGACCTCGTCCCACTGTTCCCCTGCACTGACTTAGCTTAACCCCTTCTGCTGGGACCCAGCTTTAGGGGTCTACAGCTGGTGGCTGGTTATAGCTTTGGAGTGGACTTCGGAGCAGAGTTAATTTTTTTTTTTCCCCCCAGAATGAACTAGGTTGGAAAAGACCTTTTGAGATCATCAAGTCTAACCTATGATTTAACACCTCCTGATCAACTAAATCATGGCAGTGTGTGCCACATGCAGTCTCTTTTTAAACACATCCAGGGATGGTGACTCCACAACCTCCCTGGGCAAAGAATACCTAATTTAAGGTTAGGTACAATGTGTTGGTCAGCTGTGTGTATTTCCCACTGCAGACACCAAGATAACCTTGTCCAGTCTGGGCTGAGATGGAGTGTGCCTACATGGGGGAGATGATAAAGCAAACAGGGCTGGAAGGTCGAAGCAGGAGGAGATGTGGTGCCACATTCCAGACGTGTCATCATCCCTTTCAAAGGTTTTCTGCCTGGTCTTTAATTTCTGAGAAACTGCTGGATTATGCACCTGAGATGAGGCAACCCTGGATGTAGGGACAGACTAGGGAGTGAGATGAGGGAAAGCAGTGCTGCAGAGAAGGACTTGCAGGTCCTGGTCAGTGGGAAGCTGAATGTGAGTCAGCAGTGCCCTGGCAGCCAGGAGGGTCAACTGTGTCCTGGGGGGCATCAGACAAAGGCTGGGCCAGGAAGGGCATTGTCCTGCTCTGCTCTGCACTGGCACAGCCTCACCTTGAACATTCAGTGCCACAATATATGAAGGATATTAGGTGGTCGAGAGCCTCCAGAGCAGGGCAATGAAGATGGTGTAGGGCCTTGAGGGGAAGCCATATGAGGAACAGCTGAGGGCACTTGGTCTGTTCAGCTGGAGGAGACTAAAGGGAGCCCTTATCACAGTCTACAACTTCCTTGTGAGGGAAAGAGGAGGGGCAAGCACTGATCTCTTCTCTGGGGGGACCAGTGACAGGAGCTGAGGAAATGACCTGAGGTTGTGGCAGGGGGGAGGTTTAAGTCAATATTAGAAAAAGGTTTTTCTGGTTGGGCTTCTGGAACAGGCTCCCCATGGTCACAGCACAAAGCTGACAGAGCTCAAGATATATTTGGGCAATACTTTTGGGGATGGTCCTGTGCAGGGCCAGGAGTTGGACTCTGTGATCCTTGTGGGTGTCTTCCAATGCAGGATATTCTGTGATTCTGTACTCCCTGTGGCTCCTCTCCCTTGGCTGCAGCTGCCCCAGCGTGTGTGCCCTTTCCAGGCTGGCAGCACAGGCTGTGGCTCCCGTGGTTGCCCTTGGTGGAGCAGCTCCACCTCTGCGTGGCTGTTCTGTGTGTGGGGAAGGATTTCAAGAAACAATTGACCAAATGAAACCTCCGTAATGCTTCTAAATACTCAAACACATTAGACATGCCTGCCCAGCTCAGAGATAAATTAGAGCTATTATCACTAGAGCCCAGACAAACAAACGGAGGGCTCTCTCCAAACAAGCCATTCACTCAAGAGACTGGATTTACAAGGGTCATGGAAGCAGCTTGAGCTGCAGGCACCTGCTTTCTGTGGAAACCTGTTTAAATTGGCCATATTGACTGGTGCAAAAGGAGAGCAGAGAGCACACCTCTGCCCTTTGGGGTGTGGGGAGTCACCTCCAAGCAGGGACTGTGGTGCTGTGGGGTACTAACTGGCATTTTGCTGTCTTCAGTCAATGCTGGAAGTCAGAGACTGATCCATTTTGCTTTTCTCCCATGGGATGGCTGGGAGATCAAGGTGTGCAGGAGCACATCAGGGATGCCAAGGCCGCTTTGCTTTGCCCTTGGATTTTTGTGTCTGCTTCCAAGGAGGAATGGGGAGCCAAGCTGGTAGTAAGGTGGCATTGAGAGAGAGGTCAGTTCAAATCAGCATCTTGTGCATCAGGAGACTGCCTGAAAGGGTAAATGGAAGACAGAGTGTGTATTTCGGGCTGGGGTTTGCACAGCAGCTACAGGAAAAAAGAGGCAGATGCAGGGCAGAAAAAGGAGTAAGAAAAGAGATAATTATTCTGGTTGCTGGCTTTGATGGGCAGGCAGTGCCCTGGAGCAGGGTGGCCAGCACAGCTTGCCACAGTGGCCAGGAGCCCCACGCTGGGGCTGAGCGTGACTGAGGCTGTGACTCGGAGCCTGGCCCAGGCAGGGTGTCTGGAGAAGGGCCATGGTCAGTGCAGGGTTTCAGGGCTTGGCTGGGCCCCCAAACCAGCCTGGGGGAGCCTGGGGGAGCCTGGGGGAGCCTGGCTGGGAGGAGAGGCCGGGCTGTGACCGCAGCACCTCACCAGCTCTCCTGACAGTTCCAGGCAGCCACCCACGGAGGCTGCGATGAAGGTGGAATTCTCTCCTGAGGGATGCTCTTGAACACAAAAACTTGTTCCTTGACCAGAGTGTTGCTTTTTGGAAGACATCCAGTCCCCATGAGCGACCTCTGACTGATGATGAATTTGCCATTTCCCTTGGTAACTGGACCTCCTGATTAACTATCCTCTCTGCTCAAAATTGTCTTTTATTTCCCATGCAAGGTTCCCTCGCTCAGTGTTGTCAAGTCTCACTATTTATTTTGGGTTTTGCTGCTTACTGTGCCTTTTACCTGTGAGCCTAACGAACATGCCAATCTCAGCTATTTTCACTCTGTGGGTATCTGGGATCAAGTCACGACGAAGATTTTCTTTGACTGCTGAGCAGACAGAGCCCTTTCAGTCTTTTGCAGGGTTGAGCACAGGCAGAGCAGAAGCTGTGCTCGCCACTGCCTTGAGCATCTCCCAGTGCGTGGGATTTTATTTAAAGTCCCAGCCTCTGGACTTGCACCGTTACAAGGATCTTCCTTTTCTTTCTCTCTCTCTTTTTTTTTTTTTTTTCAGAAATCAGAAAACTCAACCTAAAAGATGAACAAAAATAATAATAATAATTTGGGTTTTTTGGTGGTTTTTTTTTTTAGGGCATCAGGAGATCTGTGTTGTTTTAGCTAATTGTGAGCAGAAGAGGGGGTAGACGCTGGCTTGGTGAGTAATTTACAAAGATGCAAACTTGCTGAGGAGACACCATGGGGCTCAGGGGTGTCTGCTTCCATCCTGTGTAGTTCCTGCAGGCAAGGCAAACACTGACCTGAAATTCCCACAGCTCTTCTATCTGCACAGTACCAGGGTAGGTTGAGTTAATGTCGGGGGCCTATATGGCCTTGACAGCTCTGAATTTTGAGCCTTCATCATCTGCAGCTTATTCTGTGTTGCTGGGCAGGCAGAAAGGCACAAGTGGCCTCACCATCAGCGCTGTGCACATGGAGAGAGATGGAGTTTATTTTCTGGCTTCCTTTGAGGGTCAGAGGTCCACTGCAGTGTGTCAGCCTCTCTCAACTGAGCTAATCTGCCTCAGCAATCCCATGGATTCGGCTTTCTTTGTCTTCCACTATGTTTGTCACCCTCCCCATGGGTGCCACCCACCCTCCTGGCACTCCTGGTATAAACCAGGAATGTTTCACACTGAAGCAGCAAGATGTCTTGTCTAAGAATATTGAAATTATGTGTTCTTCCTAAATTCCTTCCTCTCTTTATACATCTTCACTGGAAAGAAATTCATGAAGCTGGATTGAGAGCAATAGTAGCTTTGGTGGCTGAACCAAGCTGGTTTCCTGTTGATTTAAAGCAAGTCCTCCTAATAGGAGCCTGTCCCTCTTAAATTTCTCCAGCCTTTGCATTGAAGATCTACACCATTCACCATTTCCAAACTTCAAGATTTGGGTACCCTTATCTGTCATTTCTGCTTCTAAAAGGACCCAGGAGACTGGGAGTTTGGGAGCATTCTCCAACCCCCTATAGATTTTGTTATGTGTTATCCCTCCCGTAAAAGAATCAAGGTGGTGCTCAGGCCCTGAAATCTTCATTATTTACTGAATGAAACAAAAAGCTGCAGCAAAGAAGGCTTGTTGATGTCTTAGGGCCTGGAAAAAAGAGGGAAGGATGTGTGTCCATATGTCCCACACGAATAGAGGAAAGCCCTGTTCGTAGCATACACCTGTGGTTATTGTATTTGCTTCAAACTTATCACGAGGCCTAAATGAAGGTGTCAATAAAATATTCGAGGGTGGGCATGTAAGACAGCAGTGACTTGTGTTTTATGAAATGATCCAAGGAGCAGAGGGGAGATGGGTTGTGTCCATCTGGCACGCCTTGATGAACCACGGAGAGGCTGCTTTGCCCTCATTTTCAGAGAGGAATGCTTCAAGATGCCCAGCTCTGCTCCTGTCCTGGTACCCAGGTGCTAAGGGGCAGGAGAGACACTGGTAGGGGCTCAGCTCCTTGGAAAATTATCTTGCTTATTTATGTGATGGCAAGGGAGAAGTTTGTGTTTAGAGGCCAGTGAATTAATTAATCAGAACATAAAGAATCAAACTTGTGTTCATTATTTTCTGTAAAACAAACACAGTCTTGGATTCCATTTACTGCAGAAGCGTTTGAGAGGTTATACCAGCAGAGATCAGAGCTCCAGCCAGCGAAACCCTGTAAGAAAGAGTCCGTGCCTCAAGGCAGGAGACAGGCAGACACAGAGCAAGGCAAACAGAAGCAGTGACTGGTATTCGAGCACATTTAAAGGAGCTGGGACCGCGGGGCCAGCCCTGGGAACCCCAGGCCATAGAACAGCCCTCCTCCTTCCCATAGCAATGCTCTTAACATTGACCAAGACACGATCGTGCATTTGTTGCCCCTGGAGTCAGCGGCTGAAAAGCACTTTATGAGGCAGCAGAAACACAATGGGCTATTATTTTTAGGCTGGAGCCATTCACACATTTTCTCTGCAAAATGAGTACCCTCCCTCTTTGTTGTCTTTAGTTGTTTGTGCTCGCCTGATATTCCCTGCCCACCCGGCATCTAACAAAATGAGATGCTGATCTTGTCTGGGGAGGTAAAATAGTGCAAATTACCCTCATCTGGAAACCCTTTGGGTCTGAACCTGAGCGCAGGGCTTCTGCTGTAGCTCGGTGTCCAAAGCAGTGGAGCTAATGACCTGAGGCTGCGGGGAAGTTTGGACCCACACAGCAGCTCCTTCTCCCAGCAATGCTCTCCTCAATGGATTAGAAGAAGCTTCCCTGGCAAACTGGGAAGGAGTCCAAGCTGGGGAGCTGGTGTGATAGGAACTCACAGGGCTGGAAATTTGATTTCTGACTCTTTGTGCGTGTATTTCTTGTGAAAGAAGAGGGAGAGGGAGCCAGGGGTACTTTGAATCCTGCAATCATTAAAACCAATTCCACTTTTCCTGCCCCTGCCCACCTCCTGATATGTGTGTGAAACAATCTTTACAGCTACACAGCCATCAGATGGTATCGACCCTGCGGTGGAAATTGCTATTGACTGCTGCTGGTGCTGCTCTCTGCACTTCCGTGGCTTTTAAAGCGACACTCTTCAGGTGATTTCACTTTGCACTTGATACAGCCCGAGAAGCACTGCCTGAAACGGGATGGGAAGAGCCTGTGTGGGATTTGTGTGTGCGACAAACCCGTCACCACCCCTTGGCCACAGGGTGTTTGAGCAAGTGGGAAGAGATGCTCCTGCAGAAGCACTTGTCTAATGGGAAGATTCAGAAATTTGATTCCCCCCCCCCCCCCTTTAGTCCATCATGAAAGGATTCCTGTGTCTCACTACAGTTTGGCGTGTTTTTTTTTTTTCTGCTGCAATGCTAACACAAAGCCAGGACCATTCTCTTTCACCCCTGTGAAGGATCCATCCAGTTCCACATCAGCTGAGGACTAGATACATTGATTTCTTGTTTTAAGGGGTACTCTGATTCCATATTACAAATTCTTTCTCGTCTGCTCTGTGTTCCAATGAAAAAAATTGGAAATAATAATAATAATTGCCTTTGATGCAAGTGTTTTGTGCAGCTTAAAGAGCTCCTCTCTCTCACAAAGCTCTGCCTTTGCTCCCTGGCTTCAACCACAGGCATTGCCCAGGAGCAGCAGCTGGCCAGATGTGTCCAGTGCCTGTGTACAAGGAGTTCCCTTTCTTGTTATCTGGAACAGTGACTGCCTAAAGCTTCCGAGCCAGCCCCTTAGCTTGAATGCAAATAACCACCGCTATTAGCTCTGAGCACTCCCTGACAGCCTTGATTTCAGGTCACAAGACTGGCAGGCTGCTGAGGTGTCAGGAGACGTGCCTGGCATTTCCCCACTCTCCAGTCCATGCCCTAGGAGCTGCTCTCATTGCTTTACACTGAGCCTTGATGTTCATGTGGGGAGTGTGACTCTTCTCAGCCTGGCTCTGAATGGGAGGACGAGGTGGGAATAGAAAGGGATGGATTTTGAGAGCATTTCTTGGTGAGATTGTTTGTATTCCGAGGCCCAAGCACTGAGCAGGCTGGGAAGGGAGATGGGGTTGACTGGAATTCAGCAGACGTGGGCAGAGCTCAGAGATTTGCTGTAGAGGCAGTAAAAGGCCTGGCCTAGGAAGGGTTTAACATACCAAACACTGCCCTGCATGCCTGGGGAGAAAGTACAGGACACTTGGGGTGAGCACACGACCCTTGGCTGCTTTTACATCTGCTGCTCACCCCGGGATGGCCACAGGTCAGGCATGTCAGCTGTGAGAGGGACTGACGACCTTTGCCTCTCTCATGGCAGGTTGCATCTCCCAGCACACTGCTTCCATTTCTCTCCTCCCACCCTATTCCCATCCAGCTCCTGGAAGCCTGGTACTGCCTGTTCCATGGAAACAGTAGGGACCTGGGATGACTCTTCTCCTCCCTGCTCCTCCTTGGACTCTGTCACTGTCTTCCTCTCTGTCCAGATTCTTGTTTTGCTCCAGACCCAGACTATCCAACCAGGGAAAGAACATTTAGCTGGGAGACGGGGCTGGAACACAGGAGTTGTTTCAGCTCTTTGATTTGAGGCCAGGGCAATGTGAGCCAAGTGGGATCTTCCTGGCCTGGACCTTGAAATCCAGGTCTTCTGTGAGTTAAATTGGGACTCCTAAAAATTAGAAAGCCAGGCCTTTACTGTGAGTTATATTGGTACAGCTTCAAATGAGATTTATTAATCTACATCCTTTGAGGACCTTCCCCAGTATGAGACTGGGGAAAAAGCAGCATGTAAGAATTGCCAGTAGCTTTTTGTTGTTATGTGTCCTTTTGTCTTCCCAGAACCAGTTTGCCAGAACCACAATGCCACCATTGTTTCTCCAGCCCTCTGTCCCCATCCCTTGGACACCTTGACTTTTGTGCTTGCTAAATGGAGGCTGGGAAAGCTGAAGCTGCTGGTAAATAGGCCAGTTTGGGAGGCTGAAGTCTCGTTCCAGAGCAGTGTCCAACAGTTCCACTTCCTTTGGTTCAACAGGACCTCCTTCCAAAGCCACAATCCCAGTGAATTTGCCTTTCCATTTTGTGGCTGTGGCTTTTCCTGCCCAGCAGGTACTGAGCTGATGGGGCTGCTGTGCCCCTCCTGGAACGTGAGTGTAGATGGCTTTGGGCTCACTGCAAGATGTGAACAGTGTTTGCTCTGCAGGCTTTGCTCTGCTTCAGAGGCGGTGACAACAACCTGTCCCTTTCTGGCTTCCCCTCTGGAGAACAGTGCCTAGGAAAGGCGAGCTGCTCCCCCAGCCCAGCTTCCAGGTCCACATGTCCCACAGTAACCAGGTGCTGCTGGAGTGTACGTGTGTCCTTATCAAACAAGCAGCCTTTGATAGTTTCTCTTTCTTCCGGGCTTAACCTGCCCAAGTCTTTTTGGGGTGAGATACGATATGTGACTTGACAGCAATTCGAGGTGAGATTTTTTCCTCCTGGGAAAGCATGGCAAGAAATTAAGCTTTGCAGGTTTGCTGCCCAGTCGACCAAGCAAAGAAAAGTCCTTGGTGAACTTGGGTTGGGTCTGGGGACAGGAGAGCTACTGCTGTAATTTGTGGTTGTTCTCTCTGCAGCACTGCCTCCGTAGTCACAAGTGAGAGGCAAGTCGTTTTGACACCTCTTTACAACCTGGGCGCCACAGGGAAGTAGTGGTGACTTGTGTTCCAGAAAGACAAGGTCATTGACAAGGGTGGTGCAAGCAGCTTTGGTTAGTCTGACCATGCTAGAATCCAAATATTTTCAATTCATGGGAATTAAAGTGAACATCCTAGTTTTAGGCTGCTGGGTATTTGAAAGTGGGTGCTTCCCAAAGCGGTGTACAATACAGGGACGTCACAGGGAAAGCTGTTGATAAAAGCAACAGTGAAAATGGATGTCTGGTTTGAAGCCTATCTGTCCTACAACCTTCAGGGCCTGCCAGGGGACGTGTTTCCTGGGCTGTGAAAAACCAATATGGGACACAATCATATATCAGTGATTATATCGATCACTGTCTCAGACCCATTCAGTCCAAGGACACCAGCACCTTTTGGAGAGGAGGTGTCTCTCCTGCTCTGCGAGTCTAGGGAGGGTGTGGAATGCCTGGCAGCGATGGTGTGTGAGGGGAGGTGACTCCTTTAGGGAATGCTGGGTCCATGCTCAAACCAATTAGTAGAATGGAGCTGAGTGAAGTACAGAAGGGACCTGACTGATAATAAGCAAAACGCTCAAATATGGGAAGTTGGGGAAGAAGCCAAATGAAAATGAAATGAAAGGCTAAGGTCCAACTACAGCAGTTGTGCAAAAAGGATGGGACAGCTGATAATAGGAAAGCCTGCAGGAACAATGGGTCAACCCCCCAGCAGAGAGACTGAAGGAATCTGTGAACAAGCCAAGCAGGGACGGGGGAAGTTTATGGAAAAGTGTTTCAGCAAATTGGAGCTGGTGGCTTGCTTACCACCACGGAGACCTGCATCTCTCCCTGTGACCTCTTTGCTCAGAGCTTTGTGGTGATGGCCAGCTTGAGAGGAGCATTGAGAGGATAGCAGGGCCCTGACTCAGGGAGCAGCAAGGGGCTCCTTGGCAGACCTTTGCATGGGAGGACACTTCTCACCAAATGTAGGGCTGTGGAGGGGCTGACAGTGTTGGCTCCATCCCTCAGCTCAGGGCTGGTGAGAACTGTCTTTGGGGGCAGCCTTAGACCCCCTTTTTATGAAGGTGATACCAGAAACCTGTGCCTGAACCTCTTCAAAGGCAGCCTTCCTTCGTCTGGGAAATCCACAGAAAACTCAGGAGAGGAAAACCAACTTCTGACTGCAGATGAACTCCATGAAGACCATTTGAAGGGAGATAGTGTGGTGGAAAATATTCCAAAAACCATGAGTCTGCATCTGAGATGCAAAGAAAGTCATTCTGGTTAGCTCTAATTCACATGAGGCAGCAGGGATTTCTTTTACAAGACACTGTGACTGAGGCAGGTATTCCATGAGACCTTGGAGTGAGAACCTTGGCTCTTTCTGGTGGTTCCCAGAGGTAAGGCCCTTCTTTCTCTTGGCTTTCCATGTCCCTGTCTGTACAAGGCGGGTGGGGATAAACCTTCTCAGTAAATCACCTGAAAACAGGCTTCCCACAAAAGAGAGCCCGCCCTGATGGAGGTGAAGAGGTCTCGAGGTCTCATTAGGAAGCTTGACTTGTGAGAGCTCATGGAGAAGCTGTGGAATACAGTCATGTGTTTCTACCTCTAATGTGGCTTTTTCCCTTTCTTTAAGCACTGCGCAAATGTGAGACTCTCTAGATAAAAGTGAATTTAACAGCTATTTATATCCTTTGAGGAACATCAGTACTGGTTGAAAGCAGGTAAAAGACCTTTTTTGTTGAGTCTGGAATGGACCTGCTTTTATTGGAGGACTCTATGACTGTTTTTGTTGCTATTTCCACTGATGGCTTTTACCTGACTTGTTTTCAAAATCCTTGTTGGATTCTTCTTTCCTGCCTTGAAAAACTGCATTTTCTTGCTGAAATTCAAGTTTGGAGTCTAGAAAAAATGTCCAAAATTATTTTGCAGATGGCTTGCTGTGATATAGAAGTCCCAGAAACAGGACATTCTCTAGGGGAAGTCACCTGTTTATTTCCACGAGGGTAGACAATTTATTTTAAACAATGCCATTTTCTTTTCAATTATAGACGTTTCTGTGGAAAAAAATTGCAGCAGTCTCTAAGAAAAAGCACGTGACCACAATTAAAGGATGTGCTGTGCTCTATCAGAAGGTAGCATTTAAACCAGGGAAAGTCTGAATATTGGCTATAACTCATTGTAATTATACCATCTATTTCAAACATGTAAATATGTTTGGTAGCACTTACATGTTTATGTCAGCTATTGGGAAAAGACGTTTTTCTTTTTGGTAAACTTCTGGTGGTAGAAATTTTGTTTCTTGCATTTGAATAAGTAACAAACAATTTATATATCACGAATTTTTGTGTGAATAAGATTTGTTCCCCTCTCTTGTGGTCACAGGATTTTGTCTGTGGTCAGGTTATTTATGATAATTTCATGAATAGGTAATATTAATAAGCAATGTATTAATTAAGACACGTATTTCTTAATAGAACAGACCATGATCATGGCAGAGTTGATGCAACACACAGGTTGAAGATGAGGCTGGGTTGAGTGGGAATATATTTCTCTTCCCATCTTTACTGGGATCAGTGGCATTCAGCTCATTTTGAAAGGGCTTTGAGATTCCCAGGGTGAGATCCCTCCAGAAGGCCTGAAGACTAACACACAAACCCTGCAAAAAAACCCTGAAGGCTGATTTAACCTGGCACCTGGAGTGAAGCCATGTCTCTGCTCAAACTGATGAGAAAACTCCCTTTGCTTCTTGGGGACTGGGATCCTTCACCAGGGGAAATCATTCTGAGCCTATTTCCTGTGCCTTTGACATTTTCTGTCTTATCAAAAGCCAAAGGAGTAAGGAAGAAGGTTAATGACTAAATTGACAAATAAACAATCAGTTCAAAGCAACAAGACATTTCCAGGAAAATTTTAGACTTTCCTCTGAAAACCAGTTAGGGATGTAAACACTGCCACACTTCAGTGTAAAGGAGACCATCTATACGGCGCTCAGTGGGTTACAGGGACTGTGGCTCTCTGGGAAATAGAAAGGGCCTTGCGTTTTCCATGGAAAATTTTATGTTAGAAGAAAATTGCAGAAGAGGGAGGAAAATTATTTTGGTCTTGGTGAATGAAAAAGGGCATGACTCAAGCGGTGTCTCAGGTAGAGCCCCTCTGACGGTATGAGGTATGATCTGTGCATTGTCTAGTTCTGGGAGGTCAGGTTTGGGGCAGCAAAGCAAAGGAGTCTCTCTTCAGCAAAAATGAAATGTTTAAGGAGTCCCAGGCCAGGAAGCCACTTCTCATCCCGGGGGCTTTGCGAGTGTTGAGCGATGGTGACAGTGGGATGCTTCCCTCATGCTCGAGAACAAGAGAGTGTGTTTGGCCTTCCTTTCCAAGGGCTCCACTTTGCCACAGTAATGGTGCATTAACAACAGCTTGATATTCATTTAATAAATAATAGGAATTACGCTGTGACGCAGCCAAGATTTTAAACAAGAGGCTCCCATAAACATTTTCTGCAGGAATCTGTGATAAACCAAAGATAGCGTACGACGTACTCGGGGGGAGTGGGGACGCCAGACTTGGACGCTGTCCATCTGCTACGCCATTGAAACAAAACCACTTTATAATAACCACAGAGGAGAGGAAGCGAGGCAGCTTGGCACATACACTTACACTATGTGTGGTGGAAATGTTTATTCTTTATTTCAGAAAGATTTAGTGGGTGTAGAGATAATAGAGCATAGTGCTCACTTGTGTCTTGGGGAAGGAGGGGTGATGGTGTTTGGGTTTTAAGGGAGTCCAGTGTCGGCTCCCATGGGGAATATTTTCGGTAATACCTATTGCAATCTCATGCACTTGGAAGGCAGGAGGAGACAGAGGAATGAAATGTGCCTTTCAGGAGAGGTGTTGTAAAGGCCCCAGGATTAGTTATCTCTGACAGGAAGGATTTTACAGACTTCAGCAGATGGCAGAGGCAGAATCCTGGCCATTTCTGCACTGGCACATAGATCCTCCAAGGTCCTGTGCTGAGATGCTTCCCTTGGAGCAGCTTGGAGAGTTTCCTGGCTCCTGCTTTCTCCAACCTGATGTGCTGAGGCATCACACTGCAACTCTGAAAACAGGGAAGGATCTTCAAAACAAGAGCCAGGAGGGTCAGCAGGCCGCTGCATCCCAGAGTCCCCAGTGTCCCTGTCATCGCGCTCCCTTTCCTGCTGTGCACGCTCAGCTCTGCTGCACTGCCTGTCCTTGGAGCGGCTCAAACTCAAATCCAAAAGACCCCAGGCTGACCCGTGGGGGTGAGAGAGTCCCTGCCAGGGCTTGAGACAGCAAATGTCTAGACTTGGTATGTGAGCAAGCAAGTGAAGGGATGACTAAGTGTCTGAAAGTTTGGACCTTTGGAGAGGAGTCCCTCAGCTCTTTGTTTCTTGGATACAGTTCTGCTTCCTGTGGAGCCATGGAGATAATAATATTTTTTCTTCCTTTTTTTTTCTTTTTTTTTTTTTTCAGGAAAGTAAAAAATATACAGATAAGTCTTGGGCGAGAAAGCAGAAACCTTCGAAAAATTTTGGCAAATCAAGACACATGAAGAACGTGTTGAGTGAAACATTTCAGAGCGACAAAAATCAAAACATCTCACTGCGCCTTCAACCACTTTAAAACATTTTAATGGTTCGAAAGGAAATTTCAAAATGAAAAGTCATGTTTTGCTTAAAACACTGGAAAGTGTTTCATTAAAAAGGAAGAGCGGAAGCAAAACAGTTGCCTTACGTATTTTTTTCTCTCCAGTGAACCTGACGGGTCTTTCCCCAGCCAGTGCTGAAGTCAGGAGCTGGGACTAGACACATCTTCTGTTCTGCCTGGAGCTGGCATCCTTGGATCTGATAAAGGGACAATCTGATGAAGCTATTTGCCATGCAAGGAATTCTTGAATCACCCTAACTTTTTTATTTATTCATTTTAAGATGCAAATTTGCAGGCCAGCCCAGTCCCAGGGCCATACCTGCTGACCAGCTGATGCCTACAGAGATCCTTCCAGACACAGGACAGATTCAGATGCCAGGGAATGAAGAAAGGGGCTGGGGAAGCTCTTCCTTGCCAAACATGTAGGTTGGAATGGTGGTCTTGGTGGCCTTAGGATCTCTGCTGGCTGCTGCTGTCCTGTTTGGGCAGCTGAGGGGCCATCAAGCATGAGATGCGGCACTGCTGGCCTGCCTAATGTGCTTGGACAGGCTCCGCACCGGGAAAGGAATCACAGAAGCAGTGCTAAACTGGAAGGGACCACAGTGGGCCGTCTGGTCCAAGGTTTAGAGGGAGAAACAGCAGCATGCAAGACATGCTGGTGGCTGAAAGGATCTCACCTGGGGCCCACGGTGGCCGGGGGAACCCAGCTCGTTCCTGGGAGATCTGGGGACAGCGTGGGGAGTCAGAGCCGGCTGGATGGCCTAGAGGGGCAGCGTGGAGGCACAGAGGGTGCCTGGGGGGCCGAGGGGATGGGGAAGGCCCACCGGAGGGGAGGAAGGCTAAGGGGAGGTGGGATGGCTGGCTAAAGGCACACAAGGAAGGAGAGCTGAGAGGAGATGGAGAAGGCTGAGGGGAGGCAGAGCGGCTGAGGGGAGGTGGGGAGCAGAGGGGAGCCTGAGCAGCAGCCGGGGGCCCGCGGCGCTGCCGGGGGGAGGCGGAAAGGCTGAGGCAGCGCTGGGAGGGGCGGGGAGCGCGGGCCGGGGCCCGGGCAGGGGATGAAGGCCGGCGGGGGCCCCACAGCCCGGGCCCGGGCCGCCCCTTCCCCCTGCGGCGCCGCGCTCGGTCGGGCTCGGTCGCTTTAAGGCGCGGGCGGGGCGCGGCCCCGTCCCACCTCTGAACCCGGAGATTGACGGGCGGGCGCGCAGGGGGCGGCGCGGCCCGCGGGCCGTCCCTCCCGCCGCCGCCGCCGCCAATGGGGCCGGGGGGGCGGGCGGCGCCGCTGCCCCTTCCTCCCCCCGCCCCCGGGCTCCTCCGTGCCAGTTTGAGGAGTCCGGAGCCGAACAAAAGCAGGCGGCGAGGGCCGGAACGGTGCGCGCAGGCCCGGCGCAGGGGGGCCCGGCCAGCCCTGAGCGCGGCCCCAGGGTGGGGGAAAGTTTGGAGCCCTCCCCCGGTGCGCGGGGGTTCCGCCGCGCTCGGGCCGCGGTAGCTCCGGCGCTGCCATCGCGGGCGGCCGCTCCGCCGCGCCTCACCGCTGCCGCCTCCGCCTCCTCCTCCCCGGGCGCAGCCCCTGCCCCCGGCCCGCCCGCTGGCTCGGCGGCGCGGGGCTGAGCTGCCCTGCTTTTGGAGTCGCCGCCGTTTCCCCTCCCTTCCCCGGAACCCCCCCTCCTTCCCTCCCTCCTCCTTCCCTCCCTCCTCCCTCCTCCTCCTCCTCCTCCGGCAGCCAAAGGGATTTTTTCCCCTTTCTTTTTTCTCTCTCTTTTTTTTTTTTCTTCCCCCCCCCTCCTTCATTTTTCTCCTCCTCCTCTTCCTCCCCGCCGCGGAGCCGGGCGCCAGCGTGAAGGATAAATAAAAAGCGAAGAGGAAGAGGCTGGGGAGGAGGAGGAGGAGGAGGAGGAAGGGGGGGGAGGAAAGAAGAAGAAGAAAGCGAGCAAGAAAAGAAAGCGAGGAGCCAGGCGGCCAGCCCAGCCGCGCCGCTCCCGGCAGCCAGGGCAGGAGGCGGCGGCGGAGCGGGGCCGGCGGCCGGCGATGGATGACCAGCCGCGGCTGATGCACACGCACAGCGGGGTGGGGATGCCGGGGCACCCGGGCCTGTCCCAGCACATGCAGGATGGACCAGGCGGGGCGGAGGGGGAGGCAGGCAGGAAGCAGGACATCGGAGACATCTTACAGCAGATCATGACCATCACGGACCAGAGTTTGGACGAGGCGCAGGCCAGGTGAGAGCGGCGGGGAGCGGCTGGGGGGGCAGGTGCCGGGAAGTTTCCCCCGCGCCCCGGCCCGGCCTTTGTTGTCCGGCGGGGGCCGCGGGCGCATCGGGGGACTGGGGTCCTGCTGCGGAGAAATGTGGCTGGGAAGGGAGGGAAAAGAGAGGGGACCGCTTAATACCTCCCCACCCTTTATTATTTCCAATCTTTCTCTCACCTCCCAACTTCGTGGCGGTTTCGAGGGGTCGCAGCCTCCCCCTCCTTCCATCCATAAACTGGGCCTGGCTTTTCCCAGCCTTTTTGGGGTGTGGGTTTAGCTGCGGAGGGCGGCGGTGGTTGGGGCTCCGCTCCGGGCTCCTCCGAAAGAGCCACGAAGTGCTGCCCCGCTTTTAGGGCTGCTAATAATGTTCTTTCTTAGGCCCCTGTAGTGGTGGTATTTTTTCAGCTCATTTCTGCGCTTCGAAGATGCTCATAGAAGCTTTGCCCTTTTTTGGGGGTTGCTTTATTGTTGTTTGTTTTTTTTTTTTTTTTTTTCCCTTCTTAATTGCAGATGTATTAAAAAAGGAAAAAATAAGGGTATAAGACTCGGTATCTTCATTTCCTTGAGCTTCGGGGAGTGCGAACCCAATGCGCACCTTCAAAGGCACTACCAAAAGTTCAGGGAGGGTAGAAAGGAAAAACCTCAAATGAAGGAATTACAATAAAAAAGTTGCCCTGAATAGTCTGGGTTACACTTGATATTTCTTCTGGGCTGCAAAGCCGCTTGGTGTGTTGTCCTTCCTCCTGATATTTGTGCCCCGAGTTGAAGCAGATTGCTAGAATACATTGTTCCTGGAAAAACGCACCGCACAGCCCCAAAACTCGCTTAAGAACTTGCAGAAGGATAAAAGTACCCCCAAATCTCAGCTTTTGTCCTCCTTGCCTCCACAGCTTCTATAGAATTCTCGCCTACCAAAAAGGCTGGTTATAGGGTTGATCTTACTCATTTTCTTATGTTCTTGCAGGGGCAGAGTAGCTGTGAGGAGGAGGAGGAAATCATTCACTTTCTCCTCGGCCAGACCCGGGGCAGTGAGGGGCTCTTCCTTTGGAAAGTTGCAGGAATCATGTGTGTTCCTGCCTGGATAATTTAGTGTAGTTAATCAAATCAATAAAACCAAAGCAGAACGGAGCTAGGAGAAGGCTTTATGGGTTTGCCTTGCTAGTCTATTTCAGCTGCTTCCTCACAGCAGTTCTTTTTTTTTTTGTTTTTTTTGTAAATTATTATTATTTTTAATTCTGAGCTGGCAAACACGCCCTGTTTATCAATAACATTTGACTTTGCGTTTCCTCCTTCCGTCCTACTATTGCACGATTGTTTTGCTGCCTTTTTTTTTGTTTGTTAGTTTTTTCTTCTTCTTTTTTTTTTTAATTAAGTTTTGGGAAGATGCAAAGTGCCAGCAGTATTTGTAAGAGGGCCCTTACAGCATATGTACGTGATTTGCCTATACCCAAATGTCTGTGCCCATCTGGGTGTGCTGATAAGGGAACGCTGTGGTTCTGCAAGGGTATATACCTTTGAGAGACTTCATCAGATATATAAATCTTTTTAACATGTTGTGGGTGGTGGGGTAAGTAGTGTGAATGTTTGCCAGATGTTCACATCGTCTTTCGCATGTAATTTTGGTTGGTAAACAGAAATCCCCGTAACCCGGCGCCTGATAGCAACAGCCCTGTGTGCAACTGAACCCTTGGCTAAATCACCCTGTGGCTCAAGAGAAAAAAATGAAATCGCGCTGTTTCTTTGCCCCAGCGGGCGCGTGGTGGGTTTTGAAACCAGCCAATTAAAATGCCCCCTCCCCAAAGTCTCTCCTCAAAACCCACAGGAGAATGGTCAGCTCTGGAATAACAGCAGCCGAAAGGAGCGGCGTTGAATAGCGCTCCCTCCCTTTCCCAGAAGCAGCCGGCTGTGATTTTTAATGTGTTTACTGTCCCAATTGTAAAGAATTAAATTTTAACACCTGCAAATAAGCTGGATGTAAGTAGCATGGAAGCAGAGGAATGGGGTTGTCTCTCCATACGTCTTTCTATGCTCCAAGTTGGGCGCTGAAATTCCCTGAATTGACAGCTCTAAGCAGAGGATGTTTCCAGCACTGGGGCAAGGAGGAGTTTATTTCCCCTCTGCCTCACAGGACGAGGCTAATAAAGCACATGGCCTGGTGTGGTATTGGAGGTGGGGGACGGGGAGAGCCTGGTGCTGTGTCTGTATTGAACAAGAGAGTTGATCCGAGCTTGGCTCCCAAAAGATGCTGGCTTTGCCGTGGAGCATCGCCTGCCTTGCGCTGGCTGTGGAGCTGCTCGGTGGCAAAGGCCATTTGTCTGCCATTCCTAAACTGGTGACATTCATCTCCCTTGCCTTGGGTAGGTGGCTGTTGGCAGTACTGGGGGCTCAAACCTGCCCTCCCTACGCCAGCCAGCAGGAATTTGGAAAGTTGTTCCTCATGGTGACATCCTGAGCTCATCCTCCCCTCTTTTCTTTTCTCTCCAGGAAACATGCTTTGAACTGCCACAGGATGAAGCCGGCGCTTTTTAATGTCTTGTGTGAAATCAAAGAAAAAACAGGTAGGCAATTGATGCTGTTGGTCCTGTACTGTTCTTCTTTTTGCTCTTTGGGGATTTTATTCCCCCAAGTTTGTACCCCCCACCCCATGCAGTAGTATTTAAGTGGGGAGAAATAATTCGTTGGTATTTAATGCTTCTGGCGGTGGATTTGCATGATGTGGTTTGTGTCTAGGAGAGAAAATATCGTGGTTTAATTTCCATTGTATAGCCTTTCTGTATTTAGTGCTTTTTCTGGGGAGAAAAAAACAATCAACCCCCTTGCAATTTCTGTCTTGCTCTGGTTTCTTCTTTAAGACATGACACTGCTTAAAAAACAAAATAAAATCTGAATGCAGAGTGGATGTGTAGGAAATAATCCAAATGAAACTGCGCAGTTTTATTACCATTAGTGTTCAGGTAAACACAAAGGTTTCTTACTTTTTTTTTAAGGAAAGGGTTAAAATGCTCTTGTCTGCCAATCATCCAGGCTAGCTCATGAAAGAGCGAGTTGTCAGTTGCCTTTAGTGAAAGCAATATATTAGATTGTTAGTTACTTTAGGGTACTGTTGTTTTATGGCATGGGGTGTTCTCAGGCTTCTTTAGAAGCTAATGGCATGAGAGCGTTGGTTCTGCTGTTTCCCACTTTCCAGACCTCCTACCATGTACTAACACACTTATAACACATCCCAGGGGGGCATTTAAATTTTAAAAGCAACAATTAAAAAATAGCAGTCATCAATCAAGGGTGATCTTAAACAACAGATGCTCAGGGAAGGACATTTAGCAACATGCACCACTTATTTATGTATTTGTTGGAATCTCTTTTTTTTTTTTTTTTTTCTTTAATGTAAAACAAAAAAATGGGGGGGGATGATGGAAATTTGGGAGGTAGTTCATCTCTCCTGTTGGCTTTCTGAGCTGACCAGAGTTGATCTGTGGATTTTCCCATGCCGGTGTAGCTGCCTTGTTTTAGCACACTGCAAAGTACTTGACTTTTCCCCCCCTTCCCCCCTCTTTACAACAAGGACCGAAACAGTCAATAATTCATATCTAAGCCATATAAGCAAGGGCATGACATGAATGAAAGTGACAATAAATATGATTGCACACCCAGTTGATATACATTGATAGTTACACATAAAGGGGAACAGCTTTCAGAAACCTCAACTGGGTCTTATTTTTCTTTTTTTTTTTTTTTCCATTCGTAAATATATATATATATATGTATAAAAAACCTCCCAGCATGAGCAGCTGATTGAAAATACAGTTACTTGACTCCTGCAGTATATATAAAATGACTAAGAGGGCCCTTTGTTAAGCGTTGTTTGTGCAGCGTGTAGCCCAGACAAAGCACCTACCGATGGCATTCGGCTCTCTGGAGTCCTCGCGGCTGCGGGGCCGCCTCTGACCTTCCCGAGGAGTCCTTCCCTACAGACTTCCCATAATAACCAGCAGTGGGTTTGGTATGGGAACCTCCAGACTGTTCTTACGCTGTAACGTGAGAGAGCGTACGTAGAGATAAACGTTTTGGGATTTTACAGCGTTCCCCCGCGTGCCTCCGCAAAAAAAAACGGAGCCACCGAGTTCCTTTCCCTCTTCTGTCTTTCTCCTTCAATTCTGTGTGAGCCAAAGAACCTTTGCTTCCCTCTTCTCCGATGGTGTTTGATGCTGTATTTGATGCGCCGTGTGTTGCTTGCGCAGGGAGTAGTTGTTTAATCCCAGCTCAGCTTCGCTATCAGCCCAGTGGCAAAGTTAGGGAACGAGGAATCTGCTGGGACCAAACTTGGTGGGAAAAGCCAGGTGAGCTCAGGGATGCTGTGAGGTCCTGGTGAGCTGGGGAGGGATGAAGAACTGTGGCATTGCCACAGTGACGGGGTGTGATAATTTCTGTCTGCTAAGGAGAATAGGAAGAGATGGTACAGAGTGAAGCATGCTGCTGGAAATCAGGATATTCAGGTGTGAAATGGGGCTCTTTTACATTTTTATAAATGCTGTTTGTTGGGGTTGTGCCTGGGTTCTGTGGCTTACGGGGTCGTGTTGTGGAGATCGTCAAAGAGGTTGACTTGAGGTGGCTTTTGGAGCGTTGTTTATCTACCCTTGGATATGTTTGCGGTGAATTCTTTCACTTTGCAAATTCAAAGACCTCCTCCCCTCTCCCCTCATCCAAGTCCCCAAAAGTCACACTTCATAAGAAAGCGAACAGCCAGATGGTTTCGGTTTATTTTTATTTTTTTTTTAATTATTGCTTTGTGGGCCCAGTGCTAGGAGGAAGTTTGCCTTGTTTTTTTCTGGGGCCGAGGGTACCGCCTGCATCTGTTTGCTTACCCCTTCCTTGCAGGCAGCGGCGTGAAAGTTGAGCCAACTTCTCACTTCCCATTTACCATATAGCTTCCCAGATTTTTGCACGTGTGGTGTTTGAAATCCTGGTGATTGTTTGTGGTCACTGGTGGGTGTTTGAAAGTGTGTGCCTACATCTTCCCCCTCGGCGTTATGATGTGCAGAAATGTGCGTTCGGTTACCCCGCTGCCTGATTTAAGTGACTCCAGAGCCTTACAGAGACTTTACCACCATCTCTTGCAACATTGTGGCTACTATTTCATAGTGTAAACCTTGTCTTGAGCAAACCCAAAGTGTCCGTAAAGTTCTTAGAAAAATAGGTCATCTCTGCTGGCCAAAAAGTTGCCTTTTGCGTTTGGGCTCTTTAGTTATTTTAAAGTATTTACTATCACTTTTAAAAATTATTGTGATTAAAAAAAAAAAAAAAGCTCGGGATTGCCTTTTGTCTGCAAACCTGGGGATTGCTGCTTTTGGGGTGATGTCTGTTGAAAAGTAGTAAAAGTTGAGAGGTCAGGAGTATGTAGGGGAGGAAAAAAAATTGCTGCTTAAATATACATCGAAGTTGTCGGCGTTCATTTGGTGTGTTTTCACTTGCTGTTGGTCGCTTTGTTGCGAGGGAAGGGGCAGGACTGCCTTCAAATGGCTGGCTGGCTGGCTTTTTGGAATAATAATTATGGAAATGGGAGGCATTGTTGTCCTAAATACAATTGATTCTTCCATCAATAGGGATTGAAATCGGAAATTGCATTCCTGATTTAGAAAAAGTTTGAAGGCAGGGGTAGGGGCTCTGCCTTTATGGCTGGTTTGTTGGGGTTTTTTTCCCTTGGTTTTTTTTTTTTTTTTTTTTCCCTCTCTCATGGTATTTTTTTTTTTAAGCTGTTCTCTGCATGAGCAGAATAGCTAAGCAGAAGAATCAGGCAAGGCATACGCAGACGTGGGGTCCTTGGATGGCAAACTGGAAAATATCTGCTGTCAAAATGCAGCAGCATCTATTTCAGCTGTGAGCCTTTCCCAACTCCCATCTCGTTCGGCAGGGACCGGCGGGGAGAGGCTGAGCACAGGATATATGACCATTTAATCTGATTCCTCCTCCTTAAGAGCTTTTCCCATCGTTTCACTTTCTCTGCTCATTTGGGGGAGGTGAGGGCATCGGGCAAATTCTGCTTCTTAAAAAGACTCTGACTTTGCATTTGAAATCCCACAATTTTTATTTTCTTACCCTCCTCTCTCTCCCGTGTTTAAGGAATTCAGGATGAAAAGAAAAATGTACATAGCACCAATGGGGATTTACAAAGTGGAATATTTATAGACAGCACTGATTAGCCGTGCAATTGTTGTTGAATAATAGGTTTGTTGTGTTTTGGTGTGGGTTTTTTTTTTTTTGGGTTACAGAGCATAATAGCTATATAAGGTGTCTCTTAGCTACCTTTCCTTGTGCATTATCTTTCCCAAACTTAACTCAAATCAGATCTTTGGAGGAGGTAGGATTTTTCCCCTTCTTCTCTTCCTTAACACCCCTTTGTTCTCTCCAGCTCTGTGTTCAATTAACACCCCCATTGCAGAACTGTAGTCTTTTTTTTTTTTTTTTTTTTTGTCTGTTACTGTATTTCACTTCTGACACCTCTCTTATTATTCTTGCTGCTATTTCTCTTTAATATAGCAATTATGATACGGGATTTCTTTTTCTCTCTCCCTCCCTTCTCCTCCCTGAGAAAAACCCCACCAGGAGCAGCATGGGGAGAAGAGGGGCAGATGTGTGTGCAGTGCTGGGGTTTTTGGGGTGTGGGGCAGAGCTTTAAGAAGGGTACAGTGGCAAGCCTAGTGCCCCTTGGCTCAAGCGTTCTTCCCAGAAGGATGGGGCAGCTTGTTTTCCTTCCCCCCAGCCCTTCCCCAGGGTATCAAATCCTGTCCTCCTGCTTATCCTTCGTTTTCACTAGGAGGTTTCCCAAGGCGCAGGGGAGAGTTCAACACCCCGATTTGAATTTCAATGCAGTTCTTGCACCTAAGGCATCATTCTGCTGCTTCGAAAGAAAGCTCATCAGGAAAGTGCTCAGTGCTCCAGCCCTGCAGGATCCGGGTCCCTGCTCAGCTTTGGGCAGGTCCAGCCCTTGCCTGGCTGCTCTCCCTCCTGCGCTTCAAAGGGGAGGAAGCCTTTGCTATGGTATTTGTTATTGCTATATTTTTTTCTTCCACCTGAAAGGCTTTGAAGGCAAAAGTGATGCTTCTCTCTCCATGCCAGGCAGAGTCTGCAGGGTCCCTGGTGTGGCTGCCCTGGGGAGAAGTGAAACATTTTGGGAGAGCAGGGCCTCCAGTCCGATCCATGCTGCCTGAGGAAGCCTTGCTGTAACTCACAATTAAATTGCTTCCAGAAACCTGATGTCTTCAGGGGAAAGGAGGGGAGGGAATATGCAAGGGACTGGAAGATAGGAATGGTTTGGTAGACCTTGTCTTGGTGGAGGACTGAATTAGCACAAGAGCAATGCCTACCTCTGGGACTGGCTGGCAGGGAATGGAAACCAGTCATCCTGATGGGAGGTGGGACATGTCCCAGTAGGTCTTGGTAGCTGGGAGGAGTAGGGTCTTAAGAGCTGGACCTGTCTCTAAAACAAGTCTGTTTTCTGGGCTTTTGTCTTCTGGTATGGTGGTGTCCATCAGGGATCTGCTGGGGATGGATGGCTTTGGAGGAGCGTGCTTGTGGGGAGACTTCTCTTTTTTCCTTGTAATTTCGTATTTTCTTCTTCTCCCCTGGTAGCATGTGGTTGGAGCTTTTTGAATGGAGCAGGCTTAATTAGTTTAATCAAAATTGGCCTCCTGCAATCCTCCTGGGGGGGAGGTGGGAAGAACAGGACTGCCAGTGGGCTCTGCTTCCCACCTCCTCCCCCTCAGCCCTGACATCAAAGCAGAGAAACCAGGCCTGGCTCTGGCTTAGCATTCCTGCTCCTGAGGGACACCCCACGATTTGGGATGTACAGGAGCAAACCTGCTTGCTTTTTATTTCAAGGCTTGATTTTTGTGGGTGCCTGATGTTAAGCAAACTTTGTTGTGATTGCAGCAGAGCAGGAAGGTGCTCTCGGAGGGTCTGCTGTGTCCTGTTGCTCCCAGCCCTGTCTGTTTGCTCCTGGGGGATGGATGAGCCAGTCTTCCAGTTCTTGATCCCCATGCTCCCAAGTTTCCAAGCCTTTGCTTGCACTGGCCTCCCCAGGTTTTGAGTAGCTTTAGGTCCAGGAAGGAGGATTCCTGGAAGGTGCCATGCCAGCAGCCCACTCCTTGGGTAATTCTTGCTGACAGCACTGGAGGAGAACAGATCTGTGTTCGTTATTAATGCATGCTGGAAAAATACCTGTATTAACTAGATGTGGACATAAACAGCAGCTAACCAGAGCATTCTACTCCATGAATGTTCAGTGTCTTCCCTGCTGCCAAAGGGCTCTCTCCAGTCCATCTCCCCTTGTCTCTGCATGATCTTGGCAGCAGTCAGTTTGTGGGTGAGTCCAGGGAGGAGATCTTGTTATTGGGCCTTGTAGCTCCAAATGAGAAACTCAGAAGATCTTTCAGGCCTAAATTTCTCCTGGGAAAAGTGGTTCAAGTTCCCTTATTTGAGACCTGCAGAGGGATTTCCTCCTTGGAGCACTGAGTGTCTGTAAGCGGAGCTTTTCTAAATGCTCTCAAATGTGAGATTTATTCCTGTTAGCAGGACTTGTGCCGGCCCTGGGTTTGAGGGCAGTGGTTGTAAACAAAACACAGAAAAAACTCTGAGACAATTTCATCATGGGTTTTTTTTTTTTGTTTTGTTTGTTTGGTGGTTTTTTTTTTTGTTTGTTTTTTTTCCCTTCACAAGGAAATTACTGCATGCAGCAATCCTTGAGGGGAGTAGGGTGGTGGTTTAAACATAAATGGGTTTGTTTGCAGTGAGATATAGTAGGCTGTGCTGCTGGTGGTGCTTCTGCTGAATCAGAGCTGTGGATTTTGGCAGGGAGAAGGGAGGAAAACAGGATTCCTCCTCTGCCTTTGGTTCGCCACCTTATTCCCCAGCTCCTCCTTTAATCCAGGAGCTGCTGCCTTCTCTGCTAATGAAGCTCTGCAAAGGGTTTCGTGATCTCTTGGAAATCTGCTGGGAAGCATTTTATTACTACCTTTTTTTCCTTCCTGTGCTTGGAGTTGGGGTGCTTTGGGAGACAGGAGATCCTGTCTTGTCTGCCCTGTGCACTACAGGGGTGGTTTGCAGTTAATGCAAAAGATGAGGATCCCAATAGGAGAAGGGGGTGAGTTTTCCCCTGAAGATGTGATATTCTCTATTTTCCACCTTTTTTATAATTTGTAATTTTTTTTCTTCCTGCTTTGCATTCCCGTGGCAGTTTCCCTATGCAGTGAGTTTCTCTTGCTAACATGTTTTGCTTTGGGAGTTGCTGTGGGGAAGGTGGGCTGCACAGAACTGGTTCCATGGCCCCCAGAGCAGGATGCCCATGCCAGGCTCCACACTTTCGGGCTGAGTCTTTGGGCATTTGGGTGCCGTGCAGGGAGAAGTGATGCTCCCTTGTCATGCAAGGATTTGCCCTGTACAGCGCCTAGCACAGGGGGACTCCGTGCTGGGTCAGGGTTTGGAAGGAGGTAATGTGATTTACAGCAATGGATCTGGTTAATAATCTCCAGCAGCTTCTGTATACTCAGGGGCTGCTCGTATTCCCAGCCAGGTGTTTGCAGACCAGATCAATATGGCCCTATTTGCATGGGGCTGTCCGTAATCTAATAAACCAACCTCAGTCTCCATCCTTCGCTTTCCCCAAACATCAGCCACATCCCGATCTGCTCGGTGTGGCGAGTGTTCCCCGTGGTGGGAGAAGGTGTTTGTGAGCGCTGCCTGGCTCCTGGGCTGCCAGCCTGGGGTCACACGAGGCAGCCCAACACTGCACCCTCTGCCAGAGCCTGGGCTGTGCGAGCACCCAGGGTTTTTGGGGGTGCTGGGTGCCTGTAGGTGCTGCCTGGTGCTTTGCTGATGACCACCTCCCCCAGTGTGCTCCAGAGGCGGTGCTGTGAAATCCACATTGCTTTTGGGGCGCATCTGCTGGGAGCTCCCTTGGAAACCAAAACTGGTGGTTTTGTGGGCTGGGTGGTCAGCAGCTTCTGCTCCAAACTGCCTCGAAGAGGTGCAGCATCCCCCGGTAACTTAAATAATCCAGGGTAGCGGGTGCTATAGGGATAAATTACAGAAAGCTGTGGCCTGAGGAGGCTGTGGGCTGAATACATTAGCGTGTGTTATCAGGCCAGGCTCAGGAGGGACTCAGGTGATGCTTTCTCCCAGTGCTGGGAATCACTTGGCCTGGAATTATTGATTTGCAGCTGTGTCAAGTAAAAAAACAAGGAATAATAATATCTCTTGGCCTTGTATTTGTGAGCTGTGCCCCTGTATGTGTGTATATATATATTTTTTTTTTTTTTTTTTTTTTTTTTGCGCTGGAACAGAACGCCACTTCTCCTGGCTCCTTTTCCTGGTGGGGAAGGCAAGGCAGCCAGAGAATGGGCAGCCTAGTGGAGGGTTTGGCTGCCAGGGAAGCCATGCCTGCCGAGGAACAGAGTGCTGCTGGTGATGCTCTGTGTTCTGGGGAGGTAGCCACCATGGATAATAGAAATCCCCAGTGACACCTTGAGGGAGCCGTACATTGTCACTGTCCCCTCCCTTCCCAGCCTTTTATTTATAGGAGAAGCCTTACCCAAAATAGCTTTTCTGCTTGCCCTAAGCTGATGGGCTCTTTCCACCCCCCTGCCCTTTTTTTTTTTTCCCTAAATCTACTGACAAATGGAAAACCCTCAGAAGAGCCAGTGCTGTGAGGAGCTGCTCTAATCTAAAATGATAACTTTGCCATTTTACTTCAGCCTTATTGAAAAACATGCAGAGCTGCCTTTGCAAGTGGGATCAGCCTGCTTAAACGCTGGTTCCTGGATTTTGTTTCTTGCCTGAGTACAGGCCTGGAAACTCAGTTCATCGTTTCCACGTCCCGTTTTTGGTTTCGCACAACCCGGCTGGCCTGCCCATCCTCGTTACCGAAGAGGATAGAAGAGGAAAATCAAGTTTCTCTCCTAGCTGGATAACATTTCCAAATTCCAGAGTGATGTCGATTAGCAGAATTAGCAGTGGCAGGTTACCCGGTAGAAATACCCTTCCAGTTGTGAAGCGTTCCTTGCTGGTTGCTGCTTCTTTCCCAAATCCAGCAGTCCCAATCTCAGATATGTCTCCAGCACATGGGGATTTTTCTCTCTTAAGTCAGCGCAGTTTTTTCCTTTTGACATTTGATATTTACAAGGCTGGAGCCAAACTGAAAGTGAATCTGCCCATAACTCTACTAAATGTGCTTTTCTAATTTCAACATTAATGTTTCAAAACCCAAGCTGCTAGTGGGTGTACCTTTGCTTGTTTACACACATAATTTTTTTTATTTTTCCCCTGTGCAGTGATTCTCTGGTGAAGCATTAGGAATGATACAATATATATGATACCTGAAGCCTCTGCATGGATTGCTATCTGGCTTTTAGCTGTAAATTTGCCTTTTAACCCCTAAGTCTCTAATTTTAAAAGGTTGCAAGCGTTTTAAGTTAGGTTTTTTTTTTTTTTTTTTTTGGAGAAGCCTGCTTATATGCAAAATTATGATAAATGTATGATTCATGTCAATAATATTGCAAGAATTTTCGATAGTATGATTGATTGCAGTATTGCAATAAATTGCAAAAATATTATTTCAAATACTGCGATAATGTGATGAATTTGCAATACTCGGATTATTGCAAATCTCTAGACAAAAGGCTAGAGATTGCAGTTCACAGGGTAAAAAGAATTAGCTGGAAAGAGTTGTGGCTGTCAATCCTGACTTGACAGCACAGGACACGGGACTCCCCCAGTGGGTTTGGTGTGAAGCTAGGGCTTTCCAGAAGGGAGCTTGTTCACATTTAGGGAAGTTGCAGGCAGTGGGACATGCTCCACTGGTTGGCAGTGTGTTTTGGGGGGTTTATGACCCTTGCTTTGAAGGGATCACCTGTTTATTTCTGGCTTCATGATGCTTCTGGCTGCAGCATAGTGCTATGCCTGTGCCTGCAGAGAGCGAGGAGCCGCTCCCGGAGCGGTTGCATGGTTGAGGGGAGCAGGTGGCAGGAACGGTGTTTTCACTGAATGTCTTATTCCCCCGGAAAATCCTGGCTGTTAGATCTGGTCAGCAGATGTGAAGTGTCGATTGGTATCGGCGCTGGGAAGGGGCTGGCAATACACTTTGCTAATGGAGAAGAACCCGAGGAGCAGTTCCCTGATTTACGCTTTCAGCGATGTGAAATGAAACCGTCTGAAGCGCTTTGCTCAGCGAGCTCTTAGCAGACCACTTCTTTCTCCTTACTTCATGCAGATTTTTCCAAAGAGGCTGTTTCTTGGCTCCATTGCTGGATGGACAGCGGTGGCTGGGAGGCATGGACCCCTTAAATGCATCTGGAGGCACAAAGCATCCAGCATGGGAGCAGGGAGCAAGCAGCAACCGCTGTAGCTCGCTCCAAAGCCCCGGTGCAATTCTGTCCCCAAGTGGCTGAAAAGGTCATTTAGCACAAGAGCAAACGTTGGCTTTTTTTTTTTTTTTTTCACTCCGTCAAATAGTCAAATTAGCATCCTTCCTCTGCCACAGGAGCTGCTGGAGGGGGCATCCTGAGAAGGATTATAGGTAGGAGTGCCTGGGCCTGGGCTGTTCCTCTCCCGAAGGTCCTTGGCTGCTATTTGCACATCCCAGTGTCTGACTGCGGCTGGCATTTCCCCCGTTTGCTGGAATTTACTTTCTGCCTGGCGAGGGCATTGGGTAACATTTGCACACCTGGGCTGCTTAAGCTGTGGAGGGGCTGGAGGGATGTGTCGGAGAAGGTCAGGGGTCTCTGCTTTCCTCATGGGCAGGAGGGAGCAGGGAGAGCAGCTGCTGGTACTGTGTCCTCTCCAGAGGCAGCAAGCAGGAGGGGCAAGATGGTGTTGTGTAATGCCACAATACCTGTGCAACCATCTGGACCTGCTCTGATGTTGGGTGGACGCAGGGTCGGCCATGGCTCTGGAGAGCTCAGACCCTGCTCTGTTTCCTTTTGTGGATGGATCCATGGGGCAGTGGGTGCCTGGTTGGTTTTTGTTGTGGTGGAGGGGGCTGTGTTTCCTTTTGGAGAGGATTGCAGTGCACGTCTGGCAGGTGCACAGCCTGGGGTGCGAATTTGCCTTAGCAATAGCTCTTCTGCATCCAGGCCTAGAAAGTCATGGGATCCTTGCTTGTGAGTTCTTGAGGGTAAGTATGTGCAGCGCATGATGGCATGGCTGGAGGTTTAGTGAGACTATCCCAAGGGCAGACTGGAACTGTTTACCATGAAAAACTCACAAGTAGTATAGAAGGAAGTGAAGCCCAGCAGAGGGTGGTGGTAGGGGATATCCTTGGTCTTTCCATGTGTCCTGAGGCAAAGTCCACATGGGTAGAAGGACAGATTTTTATTTCCCTTTTTTTGGTATGTTTGGTTAGACCTTGCAGGAGTCATTCTGCAAAGGCAGCATATCCAGGAGTCTGAGAGCCAGGGGCCAGGACAGAAAGTGAGGCCATGGTGCCACAGTGCTCCAAGACCCTGTTGGGAGCAATGGGCACAGTTGGTGGAGGACACCTGTGCTGTGGGCAAGGGCTGCCAGTGGACCTGCTGCATCATCCTGGGCTGGGATTGGGAAAGGAGCTGTGCAATTAGGAGAGGTCCCTGCAGTTTATGTTTGAAAGGAGCTCTGTCAGGGTAATTTTTAAGCTGCTGTTTAATCAGAAGGCTGTCTGCTAATAGAGAGGGAAATGCTGGGTGGACTTGTGCTGTATCCCCTCTTCCTGGTTCCTTTTGCTTGTTTTTAATTGCTTTTGCTTCACCCTTTGGGAATGTTACCCCAGAGGCACCCAGGTGCTCATCAGCACCATTGGGTAGCACTTTCCAAGGATTTCCTTGGCCTCTTGCCTATTGTCTGTAGTTGTATCCTGCTGCCTTCCTCTTGCTGCACCTCCTCCCTGTGCATAGGCACTGATCCTGATCAGTGATTGCCCTTGCAGGCTCTTGAGGGTCCTGATGGCCCCATGGAGCGCTCCTAGGAGTTGGCAAGGAACATGGAAGAGACCTAAACGAAGAACAAATGAGAACTATATAGAGACAAATGGGAATCAGATTTAGGAAGCAGTTGAGACAACCCTTTGGAAGGGGCAGGGAGTATGTTTGCTTTAATCAATTGCCTTGGGTTTCAAGCAATAATAAAGTAGATTTGTTTTCTTTTACCTTTGTTTTGCTCTTCTCAAAACAGCCCTGGATTCAGCGGCACCAACATCTGCTTCCCAAGCTCCCACTCTGCAAATAGGATTGCTGGCCAATCCAGTCAACATCCTGTCCATTTTTTCCCCTTCCTTCTATCTGGTTCATGCTGGTGGGAGCTTATTGCCTTGAGACAGACTACCTTGGCTGAGCTGCTGGGTGCAGGTCCCTCCCACTGCCAGATGAACTTTTGGGAGTTTCTGAAGCGAGCAGGGGAACAAACTCTTCCAAATTTGCTGCGGTTTTCTGCGTGGAGTCGATCTGCCCTGGCACGCTCTGCTGTGTGCTTTAAAGGCGGTCCCCAGGGGTTGGCTGTGCTTGGAGGAGATCAAAGTTTCTCCATCAGAGGTCTTGGGCAATGCCTCTGAGATGCTTGAGTGACCTCCTCCCATGTGCTCCTCTGGGATATGGTGGTGGTGGCTGCAGGGGAGGACCCTGCTTTCCCAGCCTGCACAGGCAGCTTGGTTCCCTGCAGAAATGTGCTTCCTTCCCCTTTTTCTTTCATTTTTCCCTGGTCATTGTCTTGGTGCAGAGCACAGGTGGATCTTGGGAGGGCTGGGGCCATGCGTAGCTGTGAGTCAGTGAAGCTGAGCCTTTGATCTGTTCCACTTTCTGGTTCTGGTGGTGAGTTATTACCTTTCCAAATAGAGAGGCCAGATTGGAGCTGGGGTTAGTGGTCTGCAGCTCTCCTCTGCTGGGCACCACAGAAGGGATGAGATTTCTCCCACCCTGAAAGGGAGCGTGGCCCCTGCCTGCTGCTGTGTGCCTGGCTGGGGAGATCTCACCAGTGCCTTCTGCTGGGCTGCTGTGTGTGTTTTCCAGGGAGAGCTTTCTTGTGCAGGGCTGTTTTTCTATTTGCTGGTGTTTAGTTGAGGGATAAAGCATCCAGGGTTATCTCCAGCATGTTCCAGTATATTGCTTTCAAGTGTTCTCCTAGGTTTTGTAACTCATATAGTCTCTGTCTAATGTAGGCTTCCCCGTCCTGGAGAGTGAATTCACCCAGTCTACTGGGATTTGCAGGGAAGGCTGGTGGTGAGCAGCCTCCAGTGTGTCCCTCGGATTCCCAACTGCTTGTGCCTCAGGCAGAGACTTGCAAGGTGGCAGAGCTGGTGTTCCCAGCCAGCCTGTGGGGCTGAGGGTCCCCTCCGGAGTTCAGTGGGTGCAGCATGGTGGGGTGGTTTTTCTGGGACACCTTCACCCCCAGCACTCAGAAGGTCTCTCAGGAGCACTGCGGAGTTGCAATTGTTTTCCTGCCTGGCTTAGCACATCTTGTGCCAAGGCTCTGCTGGTCAATAATCTGTGTCCCATCCCAGGCAGGCATCTTGGCTGCTGGGCAAGGGCCATTCAGGAGGAAGTGTGAGGTGGCTCTGCTGCCCAGGAGGGGCTGGTTTACCTCATATCTGCAAGACTGCCACAGGGCTTTCCAAGTGGCAAACTGGTTTGGCTTAACCCTGAAAAACGGAGTGAAGCAAAGGATCCAAGTGTGCCCTGTGGTGGCTTTTCCAGGTCCCAGAGGTCGGCATGAGAGAAATCA
This sequence comes from Sylvia atricapilla, assembly GCF_009819655.1. NCBI lineage: Eukaryota > Metazoa > Chordata > Aves > Passeriformes > Sylviidae > Sylvia > Sylvia atricapilla. The sequence goes on from NC_089148.1 coordinate 10,136,202, forward strand.
CTTCTGCCCCAATGCAGCCTGAGCCTCCTCCCTTGCTCAGAGCAGAAGAAATCGTGGTTGTAAGCCTTCACCCCAGTACGTGACTGTGCTGTAGGCAGTGTTCTCTCCCAGCTCTCCGGGTGGGTGCCAGGGGAGCTCACGGGTGCTTTGGTGCCCTGGCCCTGGCTGCATCCCAAAACTCCCTGCCCTGAACTGTGTTTCATCTTCCCATGCTTCCAGAGAGGTCTGTGTGCGAAATACTTCATGTTGCTGCCAGCAAGTTTCCCTTTACCCGTGCCACGGTGGAGCTTTTTAAAAAATTTTATTTTATTAGGAAATTCCCATTTGGTTTCTTTAAAAAGCAAGCCCTTGTGGCTGGCCCCTGGCCCGCTGCTAACAGATTTGTTTGAGAAAAGGCTGCGTTGGCATCCTGCTTTATTGAACATGCCTCCTGGGAAGGCGGTTTGAATATCCTTCTGTCTCCTCGGAGCAGGGAGCTCTCAGGACTGCCTGCCGCCATGGGGATGGGGAATGCTCTCCTCTCCCTTTCCCTCCCACCCCTTCCCCTTGTTCAAGCCTCCCTTTTTTTTTTTTTTTTTTTTTTTTTTTTTTGAGGAGAGAGAGCGCTGTGCACGGTGCGTCCCGCTCCATGCGGCTTTTCTCTTTCCCCACGGAGTTCATCCAAAGTTCGTATCCAGACGATGAACAAAGTAGCTCAGACCTTTTCCTGACTCCTCACCCTTTGTCCTCATCACTTAGTGACAGACAGGAATCAAATGCCACAGACAGGCTGACGGGACAGGGCTGTGTGAAAGTCCTTGGAGGAGGAGGAGTGGAGCAGTGCTGGCTAAATGGGGGACTCATGTTTAAGCTCATCTCCCCTCCCTGGGGAAAGACCAGAGCTACTTTTACTTTGAAGGGCAGAGAGGAGTGCAGTTATATATATATATATATATATATATATATTTTTTTTTGTCAGAAACCGGATAAATTTTTAGGGACAATAGACGTAGGGAAGGAGGACCGGATGGAGTTAGGCTCAGTGTTTAGCACTGGGTGTGCCTCCCGTTGGGAGTAGGGGAAGGAGGGGGCTGCAGGCCATTATGGATCGGAGGGATGGAGGCTGCTGGTCTGCCTGCATCGCCTCTCTGCTGGAGCAGCTTTGCCCTAGGGAGGAGAGGGTGCATGGCACTACAGCCTGACTGTTCCTAAAGGCTGGCTTGGTTTTCATTTCCTGAAGCTTTGGGGCTCTTCTCTGGGTGGTGGGTGGTACCCCACCAAGCGGGCAGGGAGCTGGGGTTTAGTGCTGGGGACCTCCCTGTGATGGAGTAGCATGTCCAGGCTGGTGTAGCTGGGCAGCTGCACAGGGTGGGCTTCTCACTGCTACCAAATCTGGCAAGGGACCAGACTTGGTGTTCTGGGTGCTCTGCAAACTTGCTTTGGCCTGTCAGGAAGGGAGAGGAGCAATTTAGCCTTTTTGTTCATTGGCACTTGTCTAACTCATTCAGCTGTCAGAACTGGGATGACTCCTGATAGGTATTTACCCATCTTCCAGATGTCCTCTCCAGAGTTAACTTTTTAAAAATGAGAAGTAATAACAAGGCCCCAGACAAGGAAAGGATGCAAGCCCCTTACAGCAGAGATTTTATGGAAGCTGGGTTGACTGTAGCCCAAGTCTGGCAGAGTTTTGGAGGATAAGACTCTCAAGCCTCCAGGGAGAGGAGGTCTCCACAAAATATGTACTGACTCTTTGTTCAGATGTGTTCCTCGTGAGGTGCTGTGATCCAGCAGATGTGCTGCTGGTGTAGAGGACACTCTCTTGTCAGGGAGATGTCAATGTCCCTTTCATAAACCAGCTCCGTGGTATGAGGCATGAGTGTGTCATTGGAAGGGAGGGGAAACTGCTGTCAGAAAAGGACTTTGAAAAGACCATTTACATTTGGTCCTTAAATCCTGGGAAGTGCTGTGGGTGAGAGGAAGTTCTCCTGAGTTGTTTGCATGTGGAGAGAGACTGCTCATGGCTTAAATAAGCAAGGTTTGTCTTCCTGTGTTGGCAGAGGAGAAACAAAATTGCTGATCAAACCCCAGGACTATGTTCCTTAGGGAAGTGAGGTGACCACGTTCTTGCCCCAAGGCATAGCAGGTTGAGTCTTTGTCCCAAGCCTGGCTGCAGCATTCCACATGCCTCTGGCTGCTCTCCTCAAGCCCACGCTTGTGGGGGTCATCTTGGAGGCAGCAGGAAGGGGCAGGGTGGTCCAGGTTTTGCCTTCTTTTGTTTGCTGATGTTGCAGAGCTTGCTGATCTGGGCCCTGGCCAGCTCGGCTGACTCACAGGGATCCTCTCACAAGTCTCCTACACCCTCCATTACCTGATCTGAGTGCTTCCTGGCGTGAAGGGAGCTGTGCATTTGTGCAGCTCGTGTCCGCCGCAGGCTGCTCCGGGCGGGGACCACAGCCTGGCTGGCCCTGTCACCCTTTGCAGTGCTCTCTCCCATCAGTAGTGACCATCTTCCTGACCCCGCAGACAGTCCCTAAGTGTCTTTACAGAGGCATTTGCTGTGCTTGAGGGGTCAAAGGAGAGACCTCCTTGCTCGTTTAGGAGGTATGTGTGTGTGTGTGAGGGGGGTGTCTAAGTGCCTCTTTGGCTTTTGTAGGGCTGCTGCTTTTCTGTTCATCAATTGAACGAGTCAGACATAGAGGAGGATTGTAGCAATGAGGGAATTTTTAGTATCCACAGGCTCCTTCCAGCACTCCCTATCTCTGGTAAATGGTCAAATCGAGTCAAAATTCCCACGTTTTGGTGCTGCAGATGCTGCAGTCCCGGTTGAGCAAAGGCGGGTGTGAGACGCTTGCAAATCCCCTACCTTGCAAGCTGGGGAGTCTCCTGGAGTTCCTGCCTTGCCAGTCGTGCCGTGAAGGTTTTTGCACGCAGCTTTACCTTCTCAGGGAAGCGGCTGGGGCATGTTCCCATCTGAAGCTGTACCCCTGTGAGGTGCTTGGGTTGGCAAAGCGCTGCTGTTGCATCAGGCTGGGCCATGCCCAGTGAGCGCGGGGGGAAGGTTCTCATGCCTGTGGCAGGAGCATCGCTCAAAATAGTTCCATATTGTGCTCCTCCAGGGGCTTGGGGAGGTCTGTGGGTTTGTGGCTTGTTTACATGTGCCACACATGAGTTTTTGTCCCATGGGTCCTGCTGAGTTGCGAGATTTGGGTGTTTGGTGGCTTTCTGGCCTGTGGCTGCCAAGTTGTGTGTGATGTTGTGCAAGTGGTTTGCATCTTGCGTGGAGTTTGCAGGCGCTTTGTGCAGAGCTGGACGACAGGAGGGTGCTGGTTTGGTACCATCAGGGAGTCACATCCCCACTGAACTGTGGAGCAAATCTCTGTGTGCCAAGGGGCAGCCTGACCTGGTACAGTGGCGGGGAGGCATTTTTGGGGTCTGGTGTGCCACATTCAGGGATGTGTGACACATCCTGTTGTGTGACGGGGCCATCGAGGGGCCTCACTTGACTATCCCTCACAGAAAGGAGAGTCCTGGATGTCCCTGGGTGCCAGAGGAGTGGGAGCAGCCTTATGCAGGACTGGAGGCTGGAGAAGCAGTGCTCTCGACTTTTGTGATGAGGTTATGCCCGTGGTGGGGTGCACTCCTCTAGGACAGTGGCTGAGGTTTAGGTCTCCCCTAGCCTGAGCTTCCCACTATGTGGAGCCTTGGTGCAGCCTGTTGATTAAAGGGGAAGGCAAAGTCCTGAAAATGCCCTCCTTGGTGATTTAAACACTGAGGTTTTATCACCTTTTCAGCAGAGCTGGAGTCCCACTGCTGGTAAAAATTAGCCACTTGTTCAAGGTTGTGGGCTCTCCTTTTGGCAGAAGTCTGTGCATGGGTACAGAAGGGGGTTTGGGGTATTGCAGGGGAGCACTGCTGTGTGCCTTGATAGATTCCCTATTCTGCATCCTAGCGAGTGCAGCGTGGTTCCCCAAGGCATGTGATGGGCTGCTGAACCAGCCCCGGGCAGAGCTGTGCTGCCATGTCCCCTGTCTCCACTCTCCTCCTCGGCGGCAGAGCCTTTGTCAGCCGGCCAGGACCCGCAGCGCACAGCCAGCCTCCCTGAAGTGCCAGCCATGCGGTGCTCGGGTCCTGGCCCCCCTCCTCGCCTCTGCCGCAGCATTTATCAGCAACCTCCCTTCCCTCCCAGCCGCCAAATTCTTTCTCCGTGCCGTCATCCTCCGGCCAGAAGCCGCCCCGTCCCACTCTCTCTCCCTCCCTCCCTCCGAAACCAGCCCAGAACTGCTAGGCAAACATTTTGCCTGTTGTTATTACAGTATTCCCATCTGCATACTTAGTCATAAACCCCTTTTAATTCCAGCCTTTTTCTAGGGCGGGGTTAAGAGTTCAAACCCATCATTTTTCTTTTGGGGCTGGAGGCTTACAAAAGCAGCCCGTGGTGAGATTGTTCAGTAGGCTGGGGCCGAGAGTGAGTTTAGGGAAAGGGGTGGGGGAGGAGGAGGGTTGCACACAGCAGTACTGGCTGTGCAGTCCCTCATCCCCAGGGAAGGCTTTGGACGAAGTTTATGTGGGGCTGGCTGGGGGCAGGGGGTGCTCTCTGCCAGCCCCCCTCCTTTTCCCCTTCCAGCAGCTCCAAGCCAGAGATGGATGGGGCTGGCCTCTTGGCGGGGAGGCGTCAAGTCGTGCTGCTGCTGGTCTTGCCTCCTTTGCTGGAGTCTTTGGATAATGGAATGCCAAAAGGAGAATTACTGACTGCAGAGAGAGGAACGGCCCTGGAACCTGTGCAAAGGTCTCTCCAGGAGAGCTCCCCAAGAGCAAGTGGATGCTGCTGATCGTTTAGTTATGTCAGAGGATGCTGTCAGACTCCCTCTGCCCAGCTCTCCATGCCCTTACTTTAAAGGGCTGTGCCCTCCTCGCTGGGGTTAGAGAGAGTCCTGCTCCACACACACTCTGGCTGCTGCTGTGCTCACCTCCCACCCTGTGTGGACACCTCCAGGCTGGATGAACCCAGATATTCCTCCATGTCTCCCAAAAAACCCCATTTGAGTCCATTGCTTGTGAGCCTACCTGGACTTACTAGGTGGCTGCAGTAACAGTTCCCTATTGCCTTTGGGGTGTGGTTGCTTTTAATTCCCTCTGTGGCAAGGGTTCCTAGGTGCTGGCACTTCCCACCAGCCCAGTGCTACCCCATGGTAAGGAATTCCTGCCCTCTGTCTCCTTCCCTGGGACCTGGGTGGTGTGGGTAAGGCAGCAGGAGGCAGAGAGCTCCTAAGGGCTGTGATTAATTCCTGTGCAAGGTTTGGTGCCTGCATCCTGCCCCTGTAGCTGCTGTTGGACCCCTAGACTGGCTGCCGACCTGGGTCTGGTGGGAGATAATCCCTTCTTCCTCTTGCCTGTGACAGATACAATGCTGCATCCCTGTGGGATGGGATATGCACCAGTTATTGGTTTGGGGCTTGAGAGGCATTGGCATCTCCCTCTCTTTGGGCAGGATAAGGTCTTGCCCTGCCCCCCTCCAAATTAAAAGGTCTTAAGGAGGCAAAGATATAAGAATGCGCATTTGGGTTGACAGAAATGTTGTACACATTTGTGCAGCTCAATTTCCCAACATGTTTCAGTAAAGAAGAATCTCCTGCTTGGATTTTGAGAAGCATTAAAAAAGATGGACACATCTCATATTTACATATTTGAAATTAAGCTTTTCCTTCTTTATTAGAAGTATTTCACTGAAATTTGACTTCAGTTTTAAATTACAAGTACTCTTAATGACAAATCCATCTCTCAAGTGAGGCTGTTGAAAACAAGTCCTGAAAGAATAGGTATTTGGGCAATTCTGTTGGAAAGTTTCTCAAAGGCAGGAGTGCAGAAACAGCTTCCACTTCTCTCTGCATATTCCACCATTCCATCTGTGGTTGTTACCCCACATGGATTATATGATGGCTTCTCATTGTAGTTTTCCTGCCCCCTCCACTGGTTTTCTTAGATGGAGGGTTTTATCCATGACCCTGTGGTTATTGACCAGCCACAGGAAAATAATCTAAACAACATGCCCTGATTTTTAGAGGATCAGGTAGGAGCTTTCTTAAAAAGCACTGCGATCTTGCAGCTCCACCCAGGTGGTGGATCCCTGGCAGGATGAGTGGTCCAAATTTGCATCGAAATTATCTCTACTGCTTGATCCCCTAAATTGCACTTCTAGGTGGAGATATTTTTTTTCTACGTGGGTGCTGAATGCTTATTAAGCTGCTGTAGAGAGAAGGAAGCTTGTCACAGGAGAAATTTGGTTTTAGTCCCCATTAATCTCTCAGACATTCATTCTGCTGGGCTGAACACTTGGGTCCCTTGATGTGATATGCCTCAGCATGTGTTAGATCTGCACTTTTCTCTTTGCAAGTGCAAGGGTGGAAGGGGAAAGGCGCTGCTGCGAGCCGAAGCAGCCTGTGAGCCTTTCCGCACGCCCATGCCTGTGCGGGGAGCAGGAGTGGGGGCTGGATGGCTCCTTCCAGCTACAAGCACGCCCGGGATTGTGTGCTCGGAGCTCTGCCTGCCTGCCCTCAGCATGCCTGGCAAGCCACGGCTTGCAAGGCTTGGCCAGGTCGTGCACACAGCCTGCCTCACTCGCTGCAGCCTCGCCCGGCTTTGGAGGGGAGCTGGCCGGCTCACAGCCTGCCACCCACTTCTTGGCCTTCCTGAAAGGGTGCTGCTCTTTCCCTGCTGCTGCGTGGAGTTTTGGGAAGCAGCTTTCCTCTCCACAAGCTGCGCTGAGCTGCGCTGACTGCTCAGAGATATCAGAGGAGAGGCTCTGCAAGGTGCACGCAGCGTTTATTAGACCTGTTTAACAGGAAGCTTGCATCTCGGAAAAGGACTGGCCAGGCTGCCTGGTGCAGGGCAGGAGAGCGGCTCAGCCCTTGTGCAGGAGCCAAAAGAGGTGTAGGTTTGGTTTCTGGGCATGCCGTGCTGTTGAGTGATACTGGTCAGGTCACTTTGCTCCCATGCTGGCTGGCCTGTGCGGCAGGGACATCTGTATCTGCAGGTCTTACGGCTCTTTGATCATTTAAAGCAGAGGAGGGAGCCCGCCTCTGCCTGCAGCCTTGCCTTGTACAGTGAGGGTTTTCTGGCAGGATACTGGGCAGGAGGGGGGCACTGATGGAGTTGGTTCTGAGTTTTCCTCATGGAGACAGAGACCACTGATCCCAGAGGTGTTTGAAACCTTTTCTGTCTTCCACATCTCCATCCTCAAGGTAGATGCATCCTCAGGATTTGGATACCTGTGGGTGCTGCTCCTTGCAGGTGCCAGCAGGGACATTGCAACACCATGTCCTGCCTCTCACACAGAACCGTTCCAGCAAGAGGGGAGCTGGTGCCCCAGTGGAAGGGCACTAGGGTTACATGATCTGTGTTTGAAGATTTCATTAAATCAGGATTAATTTAGAGCTGTTTCTTTGTACAGTTTGACATTCTTCTGCAAACGGGCACCTTGCCTGTGCCAGGAATTGGAAATGTAGAGTATGCACACCCCTCCTCTTCATCTCCCTTTATTTGTGAGAATGAGAGCATGTATGAGATTTTCTCCCCCCACTCTGTGTTCACCTGTGCCTTTTGCCTTTCTGCTGCCCAGTGCCTTAATTACAGCTGAGGAAATGACGTGCTGATGGATCTTGGGAAGAGGTTGGCCCTGGCACATGCCAGCCCTGGGACGTGGCCGCGCCATCCTGGCTCCAGCTCCCTCCCAACCATGAGCACGTTTCCATCACTGCTCCTTCAAGCTCTCTCCCTCTCTCCTTAACGTGCTGCTTGTGTAATTGTTGGCTGTTTGTCCGCTAATGATTATAAATTAGCGGCCGAGTGTATAAAAAGTTAATGAAGTTCTGTTGGTGGAACCATTACGCCTTCCCAGGCTGGCACGTACAGGTCGGCCGAGCCGGTAAGAAAAGCCAGACACCAAGTCCGGCCTTTCAGGGGATCAGGTTTCAGCTCGCTTGCTCTTTCCTGCTGTGTTTTTTCTTGCTGGATGGAGCCAAAGTTAAGCGCTGGGAATGCCAAAAGGTGGCAGGTGATATTTTCTCTGCTGTGGAGCGCAAAAAATCACCACAGTGCTCGGATTCTCCTGCCATCACTTATTTCCAGGCCTCTTGTTCCGCTGTCCCAAGGGCACATCCTCTACTTGTCTCCTTCCTGGCTATTTCAGGCCAGCGGTCTGAGGATACCCTGAACTCCTCAGTTCTGGCCTATAGCAGATTTCTGCACATAAGCTGCTTGGGTTGAACCCAACTATTTCAGACCCCTTTAGCTTCTGCTGCTTTGCTTCTTGAGCATTTAACCATGATGTGGCAGTAACAGCTTCTTTCATTGCAGAGCTCATGTACAAGGTGTAAGACGGGTGTTGGAGGATATGGCATGATTGTACAGGTATAAATCTACCTGCTGTAAACCGCCCACCCCCTTAGTTTTTTTCCTCAACACTCAGAACTTGGCAGGACTTTAACTGTGTGCACTGGCATTTCTCTGGGTGGAGGCAGGCTTGGCATAGGGCTTGCTAAAATGAGCCCAGTGGTTTAGGGAAAAAAGTGCTGATAAAAAAAGGTGTCCTCCTTGCTGTGGTGCGATTTTTGGAGGTGTCTCTTGGGCTCTGGCACCCCTTCTCTAAAAAAGCTGTGGAAACTTGGCAGTAGGACTGTCTTGTGTCATCCTCATGAAAATTCAGTTGAATTGGGAGGAGATACTTGTCTGCTCGGCAGGTCTCCGAGGAGCCCGCACAACATTTTGGCAGCCAAACCCTAGAGAGTGGCTGCCAGCCCCATGAAGCTGCAGGCTAGGGGTCCCCTCTGGTCATTCCTCAGTGGAATGTTTTCGCAGCAGCCACTGTCTGGGAAAATGCAGCTCATGTAGCTAGCTCCTTGGAGACAGAACAAGGTCTGCAGGGCCAGAGAGACGGTGGGATCCTGCCACTGTGAATGCATGACCTGTGGTGTGGCTGTGCCATGTGGTGCCTGAGTGCCTTGGAGAAGGTGCCATCTTTTCTACCAGACTCTGGTTTTTTCCCAGATGAGATGATCTGTGCTCTTGTGGTGCTCAAAGTGTGAACACCAGTCTCCTGGCCTTCTTCCAGACTGAATGATCGCTTTCAGCATCTCTTGTTTTTCCCCTGCTGGGCTGTGCTCAGCAGGGCTCCTTCCCGGGCCTGGTGGGCTTCCCTCCTCCTTCTCCCAAGGAATGTAGTTACAAAGGTGCTGGAAGGATGGCAGGAGGAGCATGAGCCTTGCCAGACCTCCACAGGGTGTTTTGGGGTGGGCTGGAGCCACTGGCCAAGCTGCCAGTGTCGATAGCCAGCACAGGGCTGGGGAGAAGCTCCCTGCAGTCAGCAGGAGCCTTCCCTTTGACTTGGCCAGGGCTCAGATAGGCCCCTGGATTTTGGGAAGGACTCAGCGAACCTCTGTGTCCAGCTGCTGGCATGGGGATTAGCAGCAGGAGGTGTGGGTGAAATCTGGAGCTGAGAGTGGTGTGGCAGCAGCCCGGTGGCCTCGGGCACGTGGTGGGGATTATGGGCAAGAGTCCTCCCCGCCGGCTGCAGCCCTGCTGCTGGCTGGCTCTCTGGGGCTGGGCTGGGGGTTTTAGGGTCTACACATCCCTCCCTCAGCAGAGGAGACCCATGGAACTCTGGGCTTGGTTGGAAAACGCTCCTCCCGTGAAGGAGATGCCAGCCGGGAGCTGCTGCTTGTTGCTGGGCAGCTGCCAGTGGTGAGGAGGGGTGACTGGGAGAACCCCCAGCCCCTGCTCCCAGGGCCGATGCCTGCCTCTGCCCAGGGCTGGTTTTCGGGGGCGCAGGCATTCCAGGAATTTGTAAGGAATTAGGAAGCGGGTGGGGAAGAGCGGGAAGGCTCCTGCAACATGAACCATCTGGCCTCTTCAGTCTCTGCGCGCGGCAGTGTCTGGGATAAAGGAACTGATCGAAAACAGACATTGTTTGAGACAATAAAACCGTATTACACGTTAATGAGAAAATACATTGGAGAGCCGAGGGCCTGGGGCAAGCTGGGTGTTCTCCTCCCTCTCCCCTCGACCCGTGCATGGCCTGGTGCTGTGCTGCCCACAGGCAGTGGCAGCTCCTTCTCCTCTGCTGTGGGTTTGCTCAGCAAGGCAGAGTGCTGCAAGCGAGCAGGGTTCAGGCAAGGCATGCTTGGCTGGGCTGCATTGCCCCTGTGTCCCTGTCTTGGAGGGCAAAGCATGATCCCAGCAGGTAGGCAAAAGGCAACCCTGCATTATGCATAGTCCAAAGAGGGGTTCTGTCTGCACCTCCTTCACTCCTACTTGCATCAGGCTCCTGCAGTTCTTCTCTCCAAGTAAATGGAGTGGGTCAAGGCTTGTTCCCTTGCAGTGGGGCGAGTGGCACAGCCTGCCTTCCATCTACCTGGATTACACTCCCTGAGTGCTGCAGGAGAGCCGCACAGCCTGTGCCTGGCCCTGCTGAATTCACAATCTCGGGGAGCCTAGCACTGTGCTGGTTATTAGGTCCTACAGGCCCCGATTTCCTTCCTGCTCTTCATCAGCTCATGCCTTTTCCTGTGGGGTGGGCAAACGCTCTCTGCCTCAGGATGTGAGGGTTCACTTGAGTGTCCATGGCTTGGCAGAGCCCCTGTCAGGCTCCTTTCTCACTCTTCAGGTCCTGGGCTCCCTGTGTTTTTCCATGCTGGAGCTGGGCGTGGGTTTCTCCATGTCCTGTGCTCCACATACCCTCCTGTGAGGGTGTTAGGTACCCTTGGGAAGAAAGTCGGGATGGATCCTCACCTGGAGGAAGCTATTTACTCATCCTGGCTTAAAGTCAGGCTTTAGTGATCCAGTGGCTGGGCTTTCAGGCTTCCTGCCACCTTTTTTTTTTTTTTTTTTTTTTCCTCCCCCTCTCATCCTAGTAATGGCAGAAATTTATAAGCAAGGGAGAAGCAGGAGTTTTGAAGGTAGGGATGGTGAAGCAGAGGGGTTTTGGGAGGTTACATGTCTGGACTCTGTACCTCCCAGCCGAACATTTTTGGAGATCTTTCTTCACCTCAGGCAGGAGCGGGAAGCTGATGGTCCATGACAAAGGCCCCTTTTCTTCTCAGGGCTGGTGTTTTCATAGTGTTGGGTTACATCCCCCTCACTTTGGGGGTGGGTGGGAAGGGGGCATTGATAGAACCTGACACAGCTACATGATGTAATGTTATTTTTTCGGTACCAAAACGAGGCAATTTTTCACTCAAGGTCAGCAGAATTTATGTCAAGCCCTGCTGGAGGGGGGGAGCCAGGGCTGGGGCTACAGGATGGGGTGTCTGACCCAACCCTGCACCCCGACCCCCCCTCTAGCCCTGCCACAAACACTGCTGCAGAGATAACAAGGACATCACCCCCAGACTTTTCCCCACTCCCCCTACCCCTCGCCTCGTGCTTGAGCTAAAATATTTTAATTAAAATGGATTCTGTTGGGAGCATGGAGCCAGGGAAGCCCACTGCAGACCCTGCTTTTGGTCACTGGGCCCTCAACATCTGTTTCCTATTGAAAGCTCCTATGGAAAGGAGAGCTGGCCCCTCCTCCCATCCCCAGTTTCAGTCCCTTTGGAGACCAACATGCAGCCCAGCTTTCTAAGGCTTTGTCCCCTACACAGCCTTCTTTAAACCCAGCTTAGCTGAAGTTTTGCTTAAATAAAAATAAACACGCAGAGTTGATTGCGGGCAGCAGGGAGTCTCGTGTCCTGTTGCATGTGTGAAGCATTACCAACATGATCCACCCCCCAGTGTTGCTGGGGGTGAAAATGGGGTCTCCACACTCTCCACGCAGCAAAGAGGGGAAAAAATCAGTAGCTTTGATGCTGGGGGACTGAAAAAGCAGGGTTGGTTGGATGAGGTGAGGATGTGTGGATTGTGGGAAAAGCTCTTTGTGTCCTATGAACAAGAGCTCTGCCTGTTCTTCCAGCTGGAGCAAATGATGCCAGTAGGGTGAGCATTTTTGCTTGTTGGTGTGGTGCCTGGCCCTGGTTTGCATTTTGGGCATCAGTTAAACTTTGTTTGCTCTTTCCAGCTGAGATGGTTCCAAGACAGGGAGAGCTCTGGAGCAGCTGTGGTCTGGGTGGGGAAGTCCCACCCAGACTGGGAAAACAGTCCCAAGTGGTTGCAGTGGTTGGTTGTGAGCCCTGCTGGCATGAGGTCTCCTGTTCCTCAGGACCATCACTGCAGTCTTCCAGCAGTGTTTTAAAACTGTTGGTGTTTTGGGAGCTGTGGCTGTGTGAATTGTGGGGAAAATCGGCTCACATAGGGGAGGGAGCACTTGGACCCCCATATGGAGGAATATGATGTGGTATCAATGACCATCTGGTTTGGCCCATATGTGGCTTGGAAAGGCAGAGCATGGACCACCTCATGCTGAACTGTCTGGGGGAGGCTGAGGCTGTGTCAAGCACTGTTTTGTTCAACAACCTGGTGAGATCTGGTGGACTTGGTGCAGCACAAGAAGGAAGAAGTCACCTAGGCTTTTCCAGAGCTCCATCAGAGATGGTCGTGGGTCTATAACCCCTTCCTGAAGGATGTACTGGTAAAGGTACTCTGCAGGGGTATAGGATTTGAATGGATTTGTTGATGTTGGTGCTATTTGCTTTAGTTATTTCTATGTCCGGCCAGTTTGTAGTCTGGATCCTCTTCTCCTTGACCTCACTTCTATCTCCTGAGCAAAACCACCCTGGATTGGGGCCTGTGGGAGCTGTAAAGGCCAGGCCTGTCAGGAGGAGCACCCCATGTGAGATAGTGCCATGTCCCCAGTGTGGCTGGGATGGAGTTCAGCAGAGGGACAGGAGATGGGTGGGTCGGAGAAGGGAGGTCAGAGGACCATGATTCCGGGAAGGTCACTGCACTGCCGGCGTTCGCCCTTGAAAGCCGGAGGTTGCAGGCATGTCCAGATGTGGAGAGGTCAACCCAGAGCCCTCCTGCACAAGGAGGGGAAAGGTTCCTCCCTGGCCATTTTAGTGGAGTGCTGCTGCCATTTGGAAGTGTGGGAGAGGAAGGTAAAGATGGTTGGAAAACTAAAGGGAAAAAGTATAAACCTGTAACCTGTGAGAGCTGATTCTCATCACATTAAAGGGTTTTAAAAAAGGTTGTTTCTCTTCCCTTTCCTGGAACTTTCTGCTGACCTCTCTCAAATTGAAAAGCTTTATCAAATGTTAGTGGTTTTTTTTTTTTTGTGATTGTTGCATTTGACTTGAAAGGCAGGAAGCCAACAAAAGCAGTTTGTGCTGTGCTGACTGCCATAACCCTCTCTCCCAAAACAGTGAATGCTTTCCAGTGTCCATATTTGAATGCAGTGTTCTGGTTGGGGTGGCAGGGCAGGGAGTCTGCTTGGGAGCGAACAAATACATCTGCTTGTTTAGGGAGACCTCCTGGTCATTCTCTGGAGTGTGGCTGACCTCCTTGCAAAATCCCTGGATGCGGGTGGTACCCAGTTGTGTGGTGACAGCAAAAGGGAGATCTGGCTGAAATGATGTCTTGGTTCTCTGATGCCATTCCATCTCCCAGCACAGGTCAGGCACCTCTAATGCTCTCCTGATTGGCAAAAGATGAGCACAGACACGCTGTGACTTTCCCAGAACTGTTCCCAGACAGGAGTGGTAGGGAACGAAGCCCCTTCCCTAGGATTCCTGTTCCTATAGGCTACCATCCTGCACTCTGCTACCCTGTATTTTATCTTCTTGGTGATAGTTTCCTGGCTGTGATGCTCCTCTGATATCGAGACCAGCTGCTGCGTGAAGGCGCGCGCATGTGCGGGATGCAAAGGTTGTGTGTATGAATGAGTAAAAACTTGGAAAGGGTCTCAACACTGCCTTTATCTCATGGAAGAGGAATTTTTTGATGAAGACTCGCAAAATCATCCATCTTCCCCCTGTTGTTTTGGCAGCGGTGTTGCCCACGAGGATGCGTTCTACCCGTTCCTTAGGGACCCGTGGGGGTCTCTCCAGATGAGCGCGTAAAAGCCCCCAGGCTGCCTTTGCTGAGTTTGTTTTATGTCTCTGTTCTAATGAAAGTTGTGTGCTGCTTCCCATTTCCAAGCTGTTGCTGCGGTGGTGGTGGTGTTTGCTCTCAGCAGCTGAAGAAAAGCTCTTGGTTGTTTCCTCCCCCCCACCTTTGCATTAACATCTGGACAAAGATAAATGCATATGCGGGCTGTTTTCACTTGCTTCGGCGTCTTCGCAGCTTTAATGAAAAGATCATTTCTACCATGGAGGAGCAGTGGCTCAGATTGCAGTGGGGTTTGCTCCCCACCTCTCCCAGACAGCGAGCAAGCAGTGTGTTGGGAACAAACTCTGCAAACTTGGCACAGGCGGGGGGAGTGTAAGTGAAAGCTAATTGGAAGCAGCCCTGACTTGCACTCTGCTGGAGCTATTTACAATATCTTTCATGTGGTGACTTATTGAGTTATTCTCTCAAAGGAAAAAAAAAAAAAAACGAAAAAAAACCTGCTTATTTATAGCAACGGTGGTAACCACTGATACATGAGCTGGCTTGGGCATGGAAGCATCTGTCCTGGTCAAAGCTTTGCTTGTTAATTCACATCTTTACCCCTCGATGCATTGGAGCACCTATGCAAATACTGCTGTCTGGGAGTCCCATTTGGTTACTGGAGATCTCTCAGGCTTTTCTTTTTGTTCTTGACCAAGGTCTTTGTGCTGCTGTATCATCCCAGGCTGTTGCATCCAGCACCTTTCATCTCCTGATGTGTAATGCTGGTGGGTGGTGGTTTTCCATCCTCAGGTTACCTGGTGTGATTGCTCAGTTTTGTGTAGTGTGAGGTGCTGGGGTGAGGCTGGTGCTTGGCATTGCCTCGGACTGGTTTTATCTTGGGGCTGGGGAGAGGGAGAGCTTAATGTTGTTTTCTGGAGGGAGGAACGTGGCTGTCTTGCACTGGGTTTTGGATGCAGGGTATCGTTGCAGGGAGCAGGGCTGGCCTGAATAGGTGTGAGGGGAGTCCTGGAGTCAGCCAGACAGGAAGGGTTCAGCTGGGGCCACAGATCTGTGCCCTGGGGCTCCTGTGGACTCTGGCCATTGATCCCATTTTACCCAGATCCTGATGGTAATGCTTCAGGTCTGTGAACCTGTCTCATCCTTGTACCTGTGCTGTATCGAGATCATGGTAATGTTACCTTAGTCTGTGAAAGACACGCAGTGTGTGTGAAGCATCTGCCTGCCTAGAGAGGCTTGTTTCACCTTCCACATCACCCTGGTTTCCCAGCAATTGGCTTCTGCCCCTGCTTCTCGCTGATCTTGTTGTTATTTTTTTTAAAGCCCGGCACTGATGCTTTTGATGTTCCCAGCCTCCTATCTCTGCACGGCTCCTGCAGTACCAGCCTCGTGCCTTTCATTACCGCATTAACAAACTCGAGTCGTGCCTAACGAGGACGCCTCATACGTTATGCTAATGATCAAGAGACATGTTAATGATATTTTAGAAGCCTAATTAGTGGAATATATAACTATATGCAATTTGGTAATGGACTGTGACAAGAAGTTGTTAAAAGGGGGCTTGACAAATCCAGTTGCATGTGGCCTCAGACAAACAGTTGCTGAGAATAGATGAAGAGGAGCGGGGTCTCTGCATGCGTGCGGGTGCTTGCGTCTCGCTTCCCCATGCTAAGGGGTGTGTTTCTTGGCGCCTGTGCTCGTCAGCCTGACTGACACAAGCTGGTTTCTTGGCTCTAAATTTTCTATTCTGCTTCTTGAACTGACGTGACCAAAGCTTCAATTTATGGGCACAGTAATTTTCTCTCTCCATCTGTCGATATCTGCACGCATACGTGTAAAATACAGTCAGTCTGTCTGCACAGGGAGGCTGCGCTGAGGACAGCCAGAGCTGTGGTTCTTCACCACTTAGGAGGAGGCAGAGGAGTTGTCAGAGCAGATCTCGTGTGCTGTATGTGGACCTTCATTTAGTGACAGCTCTTCCCAAGATGGGTACACAGCCGGGCTTGAGGGTACGTGACTGGTGGGCCATCTGAGAGACCCACAAGTTGTGCGCGACTTGGGTCAGGCAGGTCCTGGAAGCACCACCTTTGATGTGAACCTTAGCAGGAGGTGGGCTCCTTGGTTTCTCTTCCCTGAACAGTGGAGAGAGTAGTCTGGCTGAGAGTAGTCTCTCCATGGGCAATGGAAATACTCCTCAGGTGGTTTTGGCTGATGTGCTTTGTACCAACTTTGAAAGCTGGTTGCCTGCTTCAAGGCCAATGCTGAGTGTTTGGAGATCTGATGTTCAGTCTTGGCTGAACCAAACGCAGTTTGAACCTTTAAAAAAGTCAGTGTGGCTTTTTGTTTTGAAGAAGTGCTACCTGGAAGGTGTGATTTGGTGGCATCTCTGAAAACTGGATTATGGGGCCTGTCCAGTGGGGATGTGAAAAACACAAATCTGTGTGTCATGCTCTCTGTGTGTTGTGGATGGGAGCAGAGATGACAGCCAAGTAGTTGTTATCCATCCCATTTCAGGCTTGCTGAGGTTGCAGACTGTTTCTTTGTGTGTTGGACATCTCTTCTGCTTAGCAGAAAAGGAGCTGCCTTCCTGCATCCCATGGGAGAGGTGAAACCTGGTTTCTCTTCCAGCCTCTGCTCCATCACTGCCGCATGACCTGTGGCAACTCGTGTTGCTGCTGTGCTGGAGCCTCTTGTGTGGGGAGGAGGTGGCTGTCCTTGTCTGACAGCAATAGGGCAAAGGGTTAACGGTATTAATTCCCATTGCTTATGAAACAGTGCCAATTATTAGACCTTATTTCATGATACCAAGGCTAATTTTTGTCTGTCCTTAATGACTTCCCAGTTTTCCCAGCTGTATCCTGAGACCTGCACCATTTCATTACTTTGTGCCTCTTCACATGTATGAGTTATGTACCTGCCCTAAAATCAAGGCTTTAATAAGATTAAATTCCCATTAAAACTCTCACTTTCTTATTATGTGAATATATGCACTGTGCCTCTCTCTGAAAGGAGGTGGTGAATTGAAGGGACAGGAGAAGATGTACGTGGCCTCTCAAAGGATTTTCCAAGTGGAAGGCTGGGTGAGAGGAGTGGTGGGATCACATGGTCCTGCTCTGTGTGGAGACGTGCTCCCATCCCAGGTGTCTGTCTGGTCTGTGGTGTGGAGGACACTGTCTGTTCCACCCAGGAACAAACGGATCTGCGATGGGAATCTGACCCCAGAGCAGCTTACTGCCAATGGGGCTGCCTGAAACACTTGAATCGAGAATTCACAGTGGCTTTGAAGCTCAGAGAGAACTTTCATCCAGTTGGTTTTTCTCCTCCCTTTAAAATACATTTTTTAAAAAAAGATGTTAAATTTCTTTTACTTATTTGGTTTCTTTTCCCCCTGCTAATAACTAAATTATAATGAGACTCCCAGTGGGATTTAAAAATATTAAGGAAAAAAAAAAACCCACAAAAAAAAAAAAAGAAAAAAAAAAAAGAACCCTGCAGAAATTATTCCCCCCCTTTTTTTCTTTCCAGTGCAATTCGTTCTGCATAATAGCTCTTTGTCTGGCTGGCAGATAGGCACGGGGGAGGCCAGGAGCTGCGGCGACGCAGCGGTGGTGTACAGAAGAGTTCCGTGCCGTCCTCGGCCAAATGGCACAAAGTTCCCTTTGGGGGGACAGCGCCAACTCTGCACCCCCAGAGTGCAGCCATGGAGGGTTTGTGCCCCAGTACCACCCTGCCTAGTCCGTGCTGGGGCTCGGATGAGCTGACCTCACCCAACATTCCTGCCACGAGACAGGTATAATAAAGCAGGAGAATCTTTACACTCCGCAATTTCATTCCACGGATCAAAGATCAAAGCAGAGGAATACACAGTGACCATAAAATTAACTGCTTTTTCAATTTTACAATGCTTTCGGTGATAAAGAATCATATAAATTTAATATTAATTAAACACTTAGCTTTTAACCTCCTCCTGCATCTACTTTTGGCTCCTTGTTGGGGAAAAATTAATTGGGCATCTTAAATCTTGCGTTACTAAATGCTTTGACAGGGGGTTTCAAAAGCACTTAGAACTCGAGCAAAATGTATTTGCTCCATTCGTCCTTCCACTCACTTAATTGAAAATCTTAGAGGGGAAAGGGAGGGGGCAGGGACGAAGAAAGGGAAAAAGTACCATTTTATGGGTTTGTTTCTTGAAAGGCAAAAAAAAAAAAGGAGGGAAGGAGAAAGGCATAACTTATAGCTGCTCTTACGTTCTTGGCTTCAATTCAATCCCCGTCACACTTAACACCTTGCAAAATGGAAGCGATTGATCTCCTATTGCAGATGGCCTATTGATCGGGAGCTGCTGCTTGCTGCTGAGGCTTCCTTCCCTCCATCCCCAAATTCTCCTCTGCAGTAACCTCTCCGTGTGGCACATGGGTTGTGTGGGCAAGACATGAACGTAATTCCGTGCCTCTCCCTGCCTCGCGGTGTGGGAATGTGTATGATCAGCTCCCGACCATCGCAGCGCAGCTGCCTTTGGGGGAGGGCCCAGCAAGTGGCTTTTTAGTGGCAAACGGCAACACTTCATGAATGTGTGAGGAATGAATTGCAAAATACTACCCTCACGATCCAAACCGGAAAGATTCGGTGGGAGGAAAGCCCTTGGAAATCAGTAATGTTGCAAAAGACCTAAGGAGCACAGCGGAGAGCAAATTAGATGTGTTACTTGCAGTGTGGTTTGGCAAAAAGGGTAGCAGTGGGCTTTCTGGGCTGCAGAGGCCACACTTGATAGAGCAGGAGAGATCTTAGTTCCTTTTCCTTACTGGGTATGGCATGTGTCTCCAGACGTCTTATTAATGCAACGATACTGGTGAAATGAAGGGAGTTTCAAGAGCTCCAGATGTACGGAATCAGAGCTGGGAAGTTACGGAGAGCAATTCTCCCTTCATGGTGGAGTCTCATTAATTTCTATGGCAGGGCAGGAGACCCATCAACAGCCACTCTCCGAGGGGATATGAGGTGTTTGCATCTGGTAGGAAGCACCTGGATCAAGAGAACCCAAGAAAATCGATTAATGAGCAACAGGATGTTGAGTAGAAGCTCATTGGACAAATAATGTTTTACCTGTTTGTACTGATTCTTTGCACAGCACCAGAGTTTCATAGGATTTTTTGTGTAAGCAGAAGAGTAACAGCAACAGAAAACCTTCTTACAGGAATCTCTCTCACTGCAGATTATGGTCTTGGCTGCAGATTATGGAGAGTCTCTGAGTGCACATTCATGGAGCTGCACAACCATGATGCAGTAGTTTGTACTCTATTTGGGATTCTCCATCTGAGTTTTAACCCAAAATGCCCCCTTGATATTGGGGATGCTTGAAGAATTTTTTTTTTCCAAGACAAGAAGCCCCCCTCTTGCCAAGTTCAAGGAGCAAATACTGCTGGTTTACTTCTCCCTGGATGAACTTGATGGAGTGTCAGATGGTGAGGAATTACTAAATGAGTAACAGACCTACCCCTGGACTAGGAACTGGGCAGTGAAATTCTGGATGGACAAGGAATGAATTGAAAAATGGAGGCGGAAACAGAGTCTGAGTAGAATTGCTGGGTATTATACTGTGGGGGGCAGAAGCTGTGAGGGGCTGCAGATACTTTGCAGCACACTGTGTGGTTGGCACTGTTCTATGTAGCTCCTCTTCCTCAAGATCCCAATTCCTGGCAAGGTTCATTTTAAACTAGGGAAATGGAGGGAAACAGAATAACATGGTGCAGATCACCATGGACATATCCCAGGAGGATGACCTGTTTTTTATTTTTTCTCTCTCTCTCTTTTTTAATTGTTACTAAATTTCTTTGAGCATTTCCCCATCCCATGGTTGTATATTTTTGAGAGGGGAGGGTCTCATGCTTGATGCTGAGAACCATGGGATCCAGCAGAGCAATTTAAGAACTCATCATTTAAAGTGGGCAAGGCTCTTCACTGGAAGGTTGAAGCCTCTGCATCTGGCAGCATTCAGCTAGCAAGGCAGGGCCAACAGGATCTCTTCTCTTGTTGGAAAAACCACCTAAATCATGGCACTGGTTCTTTGTGGCCAAGCAGTGCCCTCTTGCCTCTCTCCCAGGCGATACACCTTGGAGAATAGGAACTGCACCTCTTTCCCCTGCTGGCTCCCTCAGTTCAGCCCTGGGAGAATGAGCTGTGATGTGTGTGTGGACTTCCCCTGACAGGGTCTCACCCTTTACTCGAGTGAAAGGGCTGACGGTCGGACTCAGTGTTTTGATGGATTGATTTACTCTAAGAAATGTCTTAGGTTAGATGGAAGGCATGAGTGAAAGACTGGGGAGTGTAGATGTTGCAGTTGAGTTCTCACAGAACGTGTTTGGGAGGGATAAGGGACATTCCCATCTCGAGGTGTGTGAGACAGTCTGAGGCTTTACGTATTTGGGATGTAGGAGTCACTCCTTACTTGCAGGCTGATTGTTGGTCTGTTTAGTAAACACGTTGCGACTGAGCATGTGTTTTCAAGCAGGAGGAGATGAAGAGTGTGCCAAAGGCACCTCTGAAGTTTGGTGCTAAGCATCCCATGTCACCGTGGGCCCTTGGTTGCTTTTGTCTTTACCCTAAAAACTACCAGTGCTGGGTTAGAGGCTGCAGTTGCTTAAATAAAAGGCTTAGGTTACCCTGGCTCTCTGTATGCAAGCTGTGGAAATGCTTTGATATGTCTTACCCTCCAGGATCCATAAGAAAAGTCATTGAGAAACAGCATTGCTCCAGCGAGGCTTTTCTAAGTAGTCCTTTGTGCTTCAGAGTGTAAGATAACGTTAAGGGGAGAACTCGGAGCAGCGCTCGGCTGCTGTCCCCAGCAGCAGCAGCAGTGAATAGAGGATAGTGCTGCTGGGCCCTGCTGCTTACCTCTCCCCAAAGGCTCCAGTTTTAAAGGTTTTCATGTCTTTAGGATTGCTGGCAGCAGAGAAAGGTCTCTCTGCTGGATTAGAGGTGACCTCAGGGCATGGGTGAACACCTTGCTGTACCCTGCTGTGGCATAGAAAATATGAAAGAACCTGGCAGGATGGCACAGCTTGTGTGGGAGCTTTGCAATGGTCAGAGGGGCAATACTGGAAAGGAGATGGCAAAATACAGTGGGGAATTGACAGTGGCCTTAAACTAGGCTATTCCTGCTGGTGGTGGAGTAGCTCTACCCATTTATACCACCTGGGACTCATCTTGTTTTTGTGCCATGTGCCCGCAGCTGCATGTGGAGCATCAGGTGCAGAACTCTTGGGCTTGGCTTGTGTTTAAACCCCTTTGGTAATGTTCTTGGATTTCCCAAGTCTTGCTCTTGGGAGAAGCTGAGAAGCTGCATTCCTAGCCAGCTTTAAAAAGGAGGCTTGGGGTCTTGAACAGCTCAAATGCTTTAAAAAATGTTGATGTTTCTTCAGGATTTTAATTCTTGAACAGAGGTGTGCAGAGTGCATGCCTATAGCGTGCCTATGTGCACGTGCAGCCTGTGGTGGATGTAACTCAAGCCTAGTAAAGATGATTTCATGCTTTAACAAAACTTTGACTAATTCAGAGTTTGTTAAGAAGAGGAAACATTTCAGCTTTGGTTGGCGCCTGAGGCAAAGCAGCTTTGGGCGGTGGATTGCTGCGGTGCCAAAGAGGCTGTGAACAGCATGGAGATGTTCAGGGTATGTTTGCAGATGCAAAAAAGGTAGACTGCAGTAAGGTTTATTAAAAACCCCCAAACCATTAGAGTTCAGCAGGAGCAGGACATAGACCAAGCCTAAACCTTCTCATCCTGTTGATCCCATGGCATGCAGTGCTCGGGATCAGTGTTTGAAAAGATGGCATGGATCACCCTCACCTTGGCCATCCTGCCAAGCTCTCCTGGCTCAACATATCCCCCCATTTTCATTCTGGGGGGCTATAATGAACCCTCAAGTGTTGAGTTTCTGCCTGCTGTGTTCAGATTCTCATCACTGCAGCACAGCAAGGGCCCAAATGCAGCTACGGCTCAGCGCCGGTCACTTTGCCAGTGCTGGCAGGAGGAAGAAAGTGTTTGAATTTGGGTCAGTCACTCAGCAGTGCTCCTCAGGGAGGCTCTGGTTTCTTGTTCCTTAGAGAGTGGGATTGCCTGGTTGTGTTCAGAAAAGCTTGGGAAACGTGCAGAAGTTCTTGTTACCTGCTCCAGCCATGGAAAATTAACTCTGCGCATGCATTTTGCTCTGGGGAACTTTGCAGTCTTTTGCTCTTAATTTATGGTATTTTTGCTGGCTTCCCCCTCTAGTCCCTTTTCTATAAAAGTAAGTAAAAGAAAAAGGAAGGCAGGCAGTGGAGAGGAGAAGGTGGCCTCGAAAAGGCTGATCCACCAGCAAGGGCCATAAACCTGTTTGTCAAGCCCTCGGTCCTGCTGAGGGCTTGAATGGGCTGTTCAGCTTTCAAAAGGGAGTTGAAACCACCCTTGTCCCAGCCCTGCCCCTTGGCTGTTCTGCATTTCCATCCCCATCCACCCGAGGCCCATTTCTCTGTGGCCCCAACACGTGCAGCATCATGTCCCTCTTGTGTTCCCATGCCTTTGTAAGGGTGTAAAAAGCTCTGTTCTGTGACCACGCACATGGAGAGGAAAGGAGACCCTGCCACCCTTCTTGGGCAGCTCATGGGGAGGTCATCTGGCCTCCCCCGTCCTCTTCTTGCCCACCCCCCTCCCCCCTTCCTGCCATCGGAAGGAGGGAAAGAAAAGGAGAAACAACCATATGAAAAAAATGTTAATTTATTAATCACGGAATATATAGCAGTTCATCTGAAATGCTGTTGCTATGCCAACACCCTGGGAGTTTATTTTCTTAATCCAGGAGCGAAGCGTTTGGTCCCCCGCTCTCCTGCTGAGCTATTTGAATATGTTGCTGCTGCCGCCATATCTGTTTAAAAGGGAGAAGGAGGGAAAAAAGGAGGAAAAAAAAAATAAAGTAGGCTAAACCACCAAAGCAGTCAGATGCAAAGCAGTAAGAAGCCTTTCTCAGTACGACTTAGTAAAAATGACACAAATTAATATACTCTACTTAAACCAGACCAAGATTAATGCTTCTCTTTCAGAGCAGCTTAGTCCAACTGTCACTCGACAAGCGTTCGTCGGACAAAATCAACACTAATCAACATTTATTCCTCTCTTGCCCTTGGGTCTGAGGAGCGTAGAGCGGGCTGCGCCATTCTCCGGCTCGTCTCGCCACGCTTTTCACCCTCCATCCAGCTTCGCCATATATCACCCTTCCTCTCTGTGCTTCTGCTTGTACGGATCCACACGCTCAGCTATCAGGCTACATTAGAGGCATGATAGATTTTCTGTTTTAATTTACATCTATTATATTACAACATAACAGATCTTGATTCAGTGGAGACCAGTATCTTCTATAACCAGACTCTTTGAGGAGGTTTTCTCATGAACTTTTTAAGGCCGGTTGCAAAGTGGCTTCAGGTGGACACTTCTTCCTCTTCTCACTTGTGAGCGCTGAGTGAAGGTGGTGTGCACCCCTGCTCAGGGAAACCTGTGGCTGTGTTGGCTGGCTTGTCATGTTGCTGGGAGGTGATTGCTTTGGAGGGGACAGGTAGTTGAGCACTGGATCCTTCTTTTTCTGTGAGCTGGCTGTCAGGCTGCTCTGTAACTGGAGCCTGGAGGAGCATTTGCTGATGCCCTGTGCCACAGACCCCCTAATGGGGCGGAGGGGAAGAGGCTTGAACCCAGCTGTTGATGTTGGGAGAATGAGGTCACAGCATACCCATAGGGCATCTTCCCATTCCCTGTGCAGGGGTGCTGAAGCCATGAGTGTCTGGCACACTAGGGTGGCAGGGTTTTGTGAAGATTCATGGCTCATTTCTGGTCACCAAGGTACTTTGGAGCAGGGAAAGGACAGATCTGACCTGAAGTCTGTGTGATTTCTCAAGGTGTTGGTGGGGTAGTGTTCCAGCTGGCTTTGCTGTTGAGCATTGGTCTTCTCTGGTTGTCTGGGGGGTCTATGGGGAAGAGAAAAAGGCAGAAGAGTGGAAGAAACTGGAGCATGTTGTATTCATTTCCTCTCTGATGAGCGGAAAACCGGTGAAGGTCGTGATGCTGCTGTGCCCAGCTCAGTGTGATTTTTGAAGACCTCTTCCTGTCCTTGCAGCATTGGGTTATTAAAATGGGAGGAAGGGAATCCCTCTTTCAACTTCCCACTTCCACATTTTGTGTTCAGTGCTCTCTTTTTTTTTTTTTTTTTTTTTTTTTTTTTTTCCCTGATTTGTTTCATAGAGCACTCATTTGGGGTTTGGGTGGTCTATATTTGACTTTTTCCAGGGCCACATAGCTGCAGGCTTGGACAAGACTTTGTCTTACAGTCACCTAGATGAGAGCATGTGAGGCTCCTGGGCAGAATAAAATCAAGATGGTTCTTGCTCTCCTTAGTAACCTCTTCTTCAGGTCTTGTGCAAGTGTAAATTCGTCTGGGAAGCTGGTAGACTCAGCTTTCCAATGGACGTCTAGTAACAGTTTAAAATATCTGTCAAGGATCATCCTGCTCCAGTGGTAGATAAAGAATCACTCCCCAGGTGTCTGCTCCAGCCCTTCGACTGCTGATTTGAGGTGTGAGGGGCCAGTGTGGTGTTCGGCCTCCTAGTCAGCCAGTGCTGATGCGGTTTCCATCCATTCTGCTCCAGCTAGTCGTGGGTAACATGCTGAGGTTGCCCTTTATATGAGTGGTGTTAAGGGTAACCCTAAGTCTTAAGGTTGCTCTTTTGGATTCTTTGTCTGGGGGTCCAACACATAATGTCTTGATTGCTATGGCTGAGCTTGTCTCCATAGCATGTTATAGATGATGGATCAGCAGTGTGAGGGATGGGATCCATTTAGGAAGTTGCTGTCAGTCTCCCACATCAAAGCAGAGCTCGATGATCTTGCTGGGAATTCCATGTCCCTCTCCTGCTGTAGGCCCTTTATACCCTGTTGCTAAAACTAGTTTGGAAAGTTGTGATTTCTCCTTTTTCCCTGGGAACACTTAGGTCTTTGCAGGCTGTGACACAGAGGTTTCTGCTGCTCATTTCTGCCCTTGTGGCCTTGAGCAGAGGCTGCTGGCTAGCAAAGCATTGGAGCGCGCTCCTTCCCAGCCTGGCTGGACTCAAGGCCAGGCTCAGGGAGCTGGTGGGATCTCTCTCTGCCTTTTCCCCTCTCTCTCTCTCTGCTGGTGTGAATGAAGATTTGATTAATGCGGGCACTTTAGCACAAGTGCCATTTTCCAGGCTGTAGCTCTTGGCACGGGGAGTGCTGCCGGACCGGAGCAGAGGAGAACTGCAGGCAGCATCTGCGCACGCCGGGCGCTTTACAGCGTGCTTGGAGGGGAGTGCCCTGCTTCCCTCCCTGCTCCTCATTGCTGAGCAGTAAAGTAAATGATGCTTGGTATAACTTTGCACTTACAGGACTGCAACTTAATTTAAAAACAACCCCAAACTCCAGGAACAGGAGGGGGCTCTGTAGCTGGCTCATCTGCAAACCCACCTCGTTAATTTTAATGGTGGGAGAAACTCTCCAGCCAGGGAGAGGCGAGGCAGAGATGCTGAACTTGGAGTGCCAGCAGCCCTCAGGGATGGGAGGACAGCAGTAAGCCCCAGCCCATGGGAGATTGGCCAGCGACAGACTTCTCTGTCAAGTTCTGGCTCTTCTGATGACTTATAAATTATCCAGGCTCCCACTCCAGCTCCAAACAATGGTCTGAAGCAAAGGCACGGTGGGAGCCTGGATGGTGGGACCACGAGCTTGCATGGGGGATTGCTTGCTCCAAGGCTGCTCCAGGCTGTGGGGCTTTGCCAGCTCCTCAGGGAGGTTTTGGAATGGAGTTAACATGTGTAGGAATTAATGCTGTTTGTGAAGCACTTGGAAGATGGGAAGAGCTATAGGAGAGCTGTAATTAATAGAGGCTGGCTAATTTAATGTTCTGCCTTGACATCATCTCAGCTGATATATATGTAAGGAAAAGCACCTCCATTAGTGCTGGGGAAAATCATTCCCCCTCCAGTGCCAAGGCTAAAACAACCAGATTTATTTCTCTTTATTGTCTCCAGGAACCAAAATCCACACATCTGAGTCTTGGAAAAGGCTGTGCCTGTGAGACAGCAAAGCTTTGCAGAACGTTTTTGCTTTGGACAGATGCCCAAGTGCCCTGTGGCTGAGGTGCTGCCACTGCAGTGGCAGAGGACAGCCCAAGTCAGGTCTGGGGGAGAAGTTTGGGGTAAGCATAATCAGTAAGCTGCATGGGTCTGGAACAAACTAGTTCTTTACTGGGAAGAGGGGACAAGTTTGTTAGGGAGGATGGCTCTGTGCCATCAGGCCAGGATGGCCACAGAAGTGAGCACTTTATTTGGGTCCTGGAGACACTGAGGAAGAGGGCATTTCCTTGGTGGCAGCATATGAGGTATCAGCTGAGCGATGATGTTTCTGCTACCCTTAGTGGGATACCCAAGGAGAGTTGGAGGCAACCGGTATGAAATGAGTGAAAGGAAATTGATCCTGTCTGCTGTGCATTAATTATTGTTGTTGCAAAACTGAAAGATTTGGGTGTTGGTTCTTTCCTTCCTGGCTGTCTTGTGTTAAGCCAGATCTGGGCTGTTGTGAATGCCTGATGCTGCAGTACGCTTACTGAGAGCTGTGGTGTTTAGTGACATATTTATACTGCAGAAAGTCGTGCTTTTGTTTTGTTTGAGGATCTAGTGTAAGCTGCATCTCTTTAATCCATGCTCTAATTTACTTTGCTGCACTGGAATGGGGTGAAGTGGAGGAAATCTCCACTTCTTGCTTTTGCTTTTAACTGCTGTAAACCCATTATCTAGTTTTCTGGTAGCATGTCCCCTGTAGCTGTGTCTCAAGAGTGCTGGTCAGCACAACACTCCCACCCTCTTCTCCCAGGGTAAGCCAGACTGGACTCAGAATCCATATATAGCTCTTGGAGAGGCTTTCTGTGATGCTGGCTGGTTTCTGTCCAGCTTTGGATGTGCTAGGCTCATCGGGAAGCCAGGCTATGCCCTGCGCCTGAATATGGCATTGGAGCCTGCCCAAGGCTGAAGCCATTGGCCTTATATGCATAGAACAGGCAGCTTCTATATAAATATTTTTATAAGGGCTGTAAACCATAGTGCTTTGAAGTGTGAGCCAAGCTGTGCACACTGAGCTTGGAAGAAACTTCCCTGTGAGCATCTCATCCCGAGCTCCTTCTCCATCGGGCTTGCTGTGATGGCATATGCAAACTGGAGAGCTGCCTGCACCAGTTCTGGGGTGGCAGGAGTGGGCAGAGGGGATGGGGCAAGGCTTGCCCCACTCCTGCTGGGTGCTGTTGGCTTAGGAAGCAGCCCCGAAGGAGCCGGGGTGTGAAACAAGACACTTCGCCTGGAAAGTTTGTGGGTGTCTCTGTGTGTGTGCACATGGCCATGGCCCCCCCAAGGGCATCAGCTCGCTCAGTAAGTGACCTTCTCCCAGGTCACTGCCTGCCAGGGTCACTTGGCAGCTCAGCTGCGTGTCAGGGATGCTTTTCCCTGCTGCTGAAAGAGCAAAGGAGAGATTCTGCTGGAGGAGGGGAGGGCTGGCATCCCCCATGGGCCGGCTGTGTCTGGACCTGGCCCAGAGGAGGTGTGAGAAGAGCTGGGGAAGGGGGGTGGCTGTGCAGCAATCAGACTGGTCAGTGCAGCATTTCACGAGCATGAGCTGGCCCCCAGGGCTGCCTGTGCCTCAGTTTCCCCAAATGTAAAGCCAGTGATCTTGCAAGCCAACTCACCCCTTTTTCTTGGTGCAGAACACTATTGAGACTTAGCTGAAAAGTACCAAGGGAGCCTGTGCAACACATAAGCCATGAGTGATGGTCTAGATCCAGAGCCTAGTTGCCAAGGCTGACTTTTTCCTGATGGGGATGCAAAGCCACTGCTGGAGCAGGTCTCCCTGCAGGAGGCAGTCTGACCCATCTGTGTTTAATGGGGACCACACAACACGGCAGCTGGCCCTGGGCCCAGAGATATTCTTGTAAGTTAATAGCGCCCTGCAGAGTCAAACAGTGCTGTAAAGGGGGTACAGATATTTTAAAAGGTATTTAGAAGCCCGGGGCTACGGAGAGGGGTCCTGTGGACTGTTTAAAAGCTGTATGCTGCCCACCTTGGTCGTCTTTATATATATTCCTGAGCCACTGGGATCATGTTCCTGCAGTGAGTGCCTGGCTCGAGCCTGCAGGGGTAACAGGTGCTGTCCTCTGCTGGGGCCTTGCCTCCAGGCAGGGATGACTCAGACCCAAAAGCTCTCCAAATGAATTGAAGTGATTCGGGGCTTGTGATCTAGGGTTTCCAGCAGGACAGGCACTTGTCTTAAGGGCTCCACGTTGGATGATTTTGTGTAAGGTGGATAGAGGGTCTTGGCCCTACACAAGGTCTTCTCCACAGCAAGCATACCATGTGTGATCTTGGAAAAAGGGGGTGATCCGTGGGGGACATTGCTCACTGCCATGCGTTTCTTCTTTTTGGTAAAGCAGAGTAGGGGAACAAGCAACTTCCTTGGCAAAGGGATCAAGAGGGTTTAACAGTGCTCCAAAGTGTGATTGGGGTATGGAGGGGAGCTGACTCTGCCTGGTGGCCCAGCACAGCTGCTGCAGGCCCTGTCCCCTGTGTGTGAAGGGGTAAGCTCTTGGGAGGAGCTGGAAGGAGATATGCCCAGCCTGCCAGGTGGATGTGTGGAGTGCTGGGGCTGGGAGCTGCAGGGACATCCATCACCCTGCCCAGCTGGCTGCTGGAGAGGTGTCAGAAGGCAACAGCTTTCTGTCGCCACTGACCTGGACTGGGGTTGAACTTCTGACCTGGAGATAAAAGCCTTTCCCCTCCCTCCCTGGCTCCTGTGCCCTTTCCCTCAAATTGCCCAGGCTTTCCAACCCGCATCCTACCAGGCTTACAATGGACAAAGGTCACTTACTGTGCTGCTGCCCCTCTGCATCCCATTCCCCCAGTACCTTCACCGTGAGACCATCTGGCTCTACGAAAGCCTACCTGCCTCCTGCTTTTCTTCCTCATCCTCTGCTTGCCACGGCTTTAGCACTCGTTTCACAGAAGCTTCACAGCAGATGCAGTGTGCCAAGGTGAAGAGAGAGAGGTTGGTGGTCCTTTGGCTCTGGTGGGAGCTGTTGGAGAGCGCTGATGGACGGCGTAGTTCCATGCTGCAGAGGCAACTTCGTGAAATCTGCAAGAGATTTTGGCTTTCGTTGGGTCCTCAGAGCCCACAGAGTGGACAGGTGCAGGCATGAAGCTGGGAGAGGTCTGCCTGTGCTTCCTCTCCCTCCCCATCCTGCAGAAGGAAGAGATGAGCTGGGGAGTGAGAAACAAGGTCCATGCAAATGTGTGTTGTGTCTGCCGCTAATTCTGTGATAGGAAACGAAGCAACAAAGGGAGGTGGTGCAGCGTGAGGATGGTTTAACCTTGATAAAACAGTGATTTCACCAAGGATGATGTTCCCCCATCTATCTTCATCCATCAAGGCGCTGCTGAAATATGCTGATGAAGCCTGTGGATAGGAGTACAGTGCAGTTAAATGGGGCGTTGCAAACGCTCTCTGTACCCCCGTGACAAGGTGGCGTTACTTACTGTCCAAATGTAGTGCTGGGAACAGCACGATCCACTGCCTCTTGCTCCATGGGCTGGGGTGGGATGCAGCCAGGGCTGTGTCCCTTCTGAGAAGAGTCAGAGATGGCAGTGGCATCTCAGCTCATGGCTTAATTCCTTCCTTTACTTTAGTGCCACAGAGAGTCAAGAGCGCAAGAGCAGTAAACAAATTCAGCTTCACTGTAAAAATGCCTTCCCCTCCCTAGCAGAGGGAAGTATTTGCTCATGAGCGATAGCAGGGGTGCAGGTAAGGCAGGCAGTGGTCCTGTTGGCTTCAGTTGAACATTAAGTGGTGGGTCTGGTCTGCGGGGGAGTCAGGAAATCCCGGGGCTTTGCTGTTTGTTCGGCTACCACGCATTTCGCCTGCGTGTGCTGTGTCGGAGTAGCAGCAATTAAGCTTTATTTATATGGGGTTTCCCAGCTTGCCGGGTGGGAAGTGGTGGTACGTGGGTGTGAGCGCTGTGTGTGAACTTCTCCTCAAGTTTGGGGATTAGCAGCACGAGCCAAGTGCCACAGTCTTTTTTGGTCAGGTATCTGGGGGTGGTTTGCTGGCCATGTGCGAGTGTAAATGTCAATAGGTCAGTGGTAAGCTGAGCCCTGTAAGCCAAGCTGCTGCTGTGCCCAGTCCCTCTGGGACTATGGCCATGGATGTGGCCTCAGCACTTCCAGCTTGGGTTTCAGCAGTGGTGTCCCCGTGTCCGAGCTGGGCTGTGCCAATGCTGAAGTGAGCTGGGATCTCCTTGCCTTGGGAACGTGGAGCTGGCAGGGGGAGAGTTGCTCCATTCCTGCCATGCTGCGCAAAAATCATCTGGTGCTGCTGGTGGCATGGGCCCATCCTGAGTCCAGGAGGAACTGAGGGCTCAGTCCTCTCTGGGTGCAGGCATGGCTCATCTCCAGCCACCTTCTCCTTTTGCAACTGGGTCTATCTTCCTAGGTTCTGCTTCCAGGAGCTGGCAGGGTGTGAGTGCTACCTCCAGGCCTCCTTCCAGACTTGAGCTTGCAGGGAGGTAAAGCTATGTGCAATGCTTCTGCAATCAGCAGGGCTCTGACACTGCTCCAGAGCTCTCCTCCATAAATAACCCAGACAGGCGGATGCCTCCTTACAGACCAGACATGTGGTGAAGGCTGGAGAGCTGGCTCTGTACCTGGAGAAGGGACATGTCCCTCCAGAACGTCACAAGGCCAGCATAACCTGCCATGAGAGGGCAGAGAGCCTGAGCAGAGCTGCCACCCCCACTGAGGCAGCGATCAGAATGCTGATTTCACACTTCCAAGTTCCCTCCATCTTGGATCTTTTGGGCATCCTGGTTTCCCTGCTCCATGCCAGCCTTGGACTGTTCTTTGAGCTCTCAGTTGCTACTCAGAATGCTGCCCAGCTACACTGAGACCATCCTCACCCTGATTACCTCCAGGTACACACAACAACATGGACACAGCAAAGACTTTCAGCACACAAGGTCTTTATCCCACCAGCAAACTCACTGCTTGTTGGTAGTGCAGACTTTGTGGTGGCCTCCCTCCTCCTCAGACATCTCGTGAGACACTTTGGGAATTGGAGTGATGTGCTGGTCAGCTCTAAGCAAGGCTGTTTCTTCCCCTCCTCAGCCTCTTGTGTTCCCATTCTCCTATTGCTGCTTCCACTCCTGATGCTTTCGGGAGCATTTGGGGGAGAAAAAAAAGTTGACAAAAGAAATGAATTATGCATAAGGAATTAATTTCCTTGATGAATAGGGACTTACAAACTCAATTGCCATTCGCTTTCAAGGAATGCTTGGAGGAGGGGGGGTGGGGGGAATAAAAGCAGGGGATGGAGCAGTGGCTCAGTGGCTGAGCCTGGAAGTGTTCCTGGCCTTTAAGTGGACTTTGGGAAACAGCCCTAGGTCATTTAAACCATATGATGGGTCTTGCATTCCCATCAACGTGGGGGGTTCTTAGCTGGAGTGAAAATCAGGGTGGCAAAGATGCAGTAAATCTAGCGGTGCATCTGTTGGTGAGTGCATTTTTGCTGTGGAATAAAAGGAGAAGAGGAACAGATGAGGATTTAGATATTTTAATAGATGGGGAAACTGAGTCAGGTGTGCACATGTGACTTGTTCAGATTGGGTACAGGCCAACAGCCAATACAGGAGTGGTACTCAGTGCTCTTGTTTTCCAGAATCTTGCCTTTTTTCCCTCGTGTGCCCTTCCCTTCTGCATGCTGCTGTGTCCTGGGAGCAGAGCCAACAACTGGGAGCACTAAAAGCAGTGGAGTGAAAATGCTGTAAAAGAGCCTTCTGGAAACTTTGCCCAGCCAGAAAAACTTGCCCTCAAACTCAAGCAGAAAATTCAGATTCCTGATGGGAAGAGAGCATCTGTCAACCCAAGTGATCTGCTGGGCATCAAGCTCTTGTGCTGCCTGTCCGTGTTCATGGGAAGCGCAGAGGGATGGGGCAGGTCAGTGCTTTGGAGGAAAGGAAACCTCTGTGTTGCTCTTGGGCTGAGAAGTATTTCACCTTCAGAGGCAGAGCATCAGAGGCATTGCAGGAAAGTCAGACCTGGCAGTTGTGCTGGCTGATTGGAAAAGTGATGGGCAGAGCAAAGGCATGAAGAGGAGCTGTGCTGGGCCCTGAGCTACAGAGAGATCCTTCTTCTAGATCCTGGAGCTTTCCTGCCCTTTGCAACTTGCATATTGCCCCTCAAACATTACAGTCTCATCAGGAATGATGTACCTGAGTAGTAATGGACTTGGGATAAGGGTTTGCAAGTGAGCAAAGTAAGGTGTTGCTGGCTGCCTGCAGCAAGAGGGCAGTGAGTGTTGGCAGAAGCTGTGCCAGAGCCATGGATTCCTGTAGCCAGGACACCGACCCTGTGACACACTGGAGCTTGCTCCTCTCGCCCTTGGTTGCTGCTGTGATGACCCCTGGGGGATTTGTGCAGTACTTGTTTCATCCTGTTTGCCCTTTCCCTGTGCTGTTTGAAGGAGGGAGAAGTGTTGCCCAGGCACAGATAGCATCCCCAGAGCCCCCCACCCAGGGACCAGGCACAGAGTTTGGGATAGTGCGGGCCAGCTGGGTGGAGGTGCAACTGCCTGGGGAAGGGTGGTTTAACCATGGGAAAGGCGGTTTAATTGTTGCTTTTCTTTTCCATCCCCTTCTCAGCCGCCCTCCCCTTTCCCCAGGCTTCGGGCAGAGGGGATCCGTGGGCAAGGGGGTTTGGAAGCTGTCGCTTTTCATTGCGCGGCTGGGGAAAGGTCTCTACCTGCCTTATTTTGCCCCTTTTGCTGTCAGTGCTGACAGTGCTCATGTTTATTTCATCCTGCGTGGCGGCTGTCTCGTTTCCCTATCCTCCGATGTCATTAGCGCGCCGAGAGCGGGCCCTGCAGTGCTCAGCCTAATGAATTCCGCTGTGGCTCCTCTCTCCCCACCTCGTTACCAAAGCTCAAGGTGTCAAATTAAACCTGGCCAGGGAAAGGGGAGAGGGAACAAGGCGCCGAAGGAGAAGGGGAGGGGGAGAGTGTGTATTCTAGGGGTTCCTTTGATTCCAGGGTTTCCTCTTTTTCCAGCTATTTTTCCTTTTAAGCTGCTTCCCTTGCAGCTGGGGTTTCTCTTAGAGGCTGGATGTGTCGTCACACCAGAGGTGGTGACTTTTTGTCCTTGGTCCTGGGTCCTCTTCTGTGTGGATGGGAGGAGGGATGGCCCCCTCTGCAGAGTACATCTTGGCTTTGAGCAGCCTGGTCTAGTGGAATGTGTCCCTGCCTGTGGCAGGGGACAAGATGATCTTTAAAGTCTCTTCCAACCAAAACCATTCTATGATTCCTCAGCCTCTACTCTGTCTTGTCTACACAGGAGACAGCACTGGGTGTCAGAGTGCTGTTTTAAAAACCAAGTGGCTGTTTCTCAGCTCCTGCTCCACCTCCTGGGCTGTGCCCTCAAGCTGGGATGAGTTTTGCAAGTGGTTTTAAATGAAAGCTGCCATTCCCTATCTTTGAGAGCTGTTGAATTTGAAGTGAGCTCCTGTCTGCCTTAAGAGTGGGGGTACTAAAAGCCACACTGGCAGTCTCCCATCAGCTCTGAGGCCATGCTCTGTTGGACCATGTTTCACTTTTCTTTAGTATTACTCATCTCTGCTTTGCCCAGCCTCTGGCACAGAAAGCTTGGGGATTCCCTGACTTCCCTAACCAGGCAGTCCAGCCCTTTGGAGATGGCTGGACCTGGAGTGATGGCAGCCTGTCCCCAGCACCCCCCTGCCCCATCCATCTTGGCTCTCATTGATTTAAAATAGTTTTGTAATATAATTATCTCCTCATGGATGGGCTTTCTCATTATATTGGCTGCTTCAGCTGTGGGGAGCATATTAATATGGGATTAGTGCCATGGTGGAGCATGTGTCAGCAGGGGCAGGGAGGGACAGCCGTCTCCACTGTGACTGTTCCTGGTGTCCCCCCAAAACTTGGGGTGACCTCAGGCTGTGCTGAGTTTGGGATCTGTTGGGGACAGAGGAGCAGAGCAAGAGCCAAAGGGGACAGGGCCTTTCTAGGATATTGGGAAGCTGGGGCCCTTTTGCAACCCAGATTTGGCTTCTCAGGACCACTGGTGGATGCTGCTGGGAAGATTTGGCTCGGACGACACCAGCTTGGGTGACAGAGTGGCCCTGGGGTCCCTCCAGTGACCTGTTGACCTGGTGCCCTCGCTGGGTGTGAAGCTGTGATAGTTTGTGGCATTTGTTTTTGCTTTGCCTTGTTTGCTGGAAGGGGAGCACGTGGTGAGAGGGGACAACAGGTTTGTCCCTCAGCGTGGGATGGAGCGCTGTCACTGCTTGCCTGGGGAACCTGGATCTTGGTCCCCCAGCCTGGAGAACAGAGGAGGGACCCCAAACCTACTCCACTGCCTACAGTAGCAAATTTTGGGTGAAAGGAAGAAGGCTCAGAGTGGGGACAAGGCAGAAGTGTGT
Source organism: Sylvia atricapilla (assembly GCF_009819655.1). Taxonomy (NCBI): domain Eukaryota; kingdom Metazoa; phylum Chordata; class Aves; order Passeriformes; family Sylviidae; genus Sylvia; species Sylvia atricapilla. The sequence goes on from NC_089148.1 coordinate 10,170,705, forward strand.
GTCTCTGTCCTCACAGCCTGCTGGACACAGGCCTGTTTGAACTGACAGGCTCAGTAGCCACAGCCTGTCAGTTGGCTTGTGGCTTTTAACCCTGTGCTGGTGTGCAGGGCACAGCTGGGTGTGCCGGGAGGTGAGGAGCAATTTCACATACAATTGGAACTGCAAAGGGAGAGTGGAGGGAGGTGTGATTTAATCACCTCAGCTGGCCCTGGGCCAAGACCACCAAGGTTCAAACACCTCTCCGTGGCAGGAGAAGCCAGGGGAGTATTAATTGGCATAATTCATCAACTCTTTGGCACCTCTTGGTGTGTTGTCCTCTCAGTGTCCACGTGCTCTGGGCTCGGGGGAGCAGTTTGGGGAGCTTTGGCACTGTTCTGGAAAGCAGGTGAAGGTAAGTGGCCTGGGCAGCTCCTGAGGCCACCACGTGGTGCTCAGGGGTCAGTGGAAGGTTCTCCAAAGCTGCCTGCTGCCGAGGAAGGTATTCTGGGATGTATTGGTCTGTGGCTCCTGGTACACTGGGCACTTCTTCAGCAGCTTGGTTCAGAAGCTGAATGGACCATTCAAGCCTGGCTCAGACTCTCCCCATGCTTGCTTCTTGAGAATGATTTGGACCAAAGATGCTGAGGAGGCCAGACAAGCCCCTGTGGCAGTGCCTGGCTTGCCAGCTGCCATGTTTAGTTAGCATGGGCCTTGACGGGCTCCCTGGTGGTATGGAGTGGTATGAAGATCTGAAGAGGAGTTAAGTGATGTAAAAACTTGCAGAAAAGGCAGTCTGAGATAACACAGAAGTGTTTTCCCTTCACAACCGTAAGAAAAGGCAAGAGAAAAACAGATGCAAGCATTCCGTCTGATACGCCTCTCTGGTTGAAGCCTCAGTCACAGATCGTGTGAACGTACCCCTTTTTACTGTGCAGCCAGAAGGGGTAAGTGTGGCCTAAACTGGACTCAGCATGACTATCAGCCTGGTACGTGGAGGTATTGCTGCTTTTCCAGGCCACGGGAGGCACTGAAATGCAGCCAAGTCATCTTGATTTGAGTAGTTCACATTGTGTCCTCTCAGCTGGCTGGTAATGGTGCAACTGTCTCCTCTTCCTCTGAAGACCTGGGAGAGCAAAGGCTCACAGGGTCTGAATAGGATGACTTTTCTGGGAAAGCGTGAAGGTGTTGCATGGCAGGTACCTGTGTGGTGTGAGCATCTCAGGGTAGCTGTTCCGGGCCAGGCTGAAGGTGTACCCAGCTGTGCCAAAGCCTGATGGCAGCTGCTGGGGGAAAGACCATAAAAGGACAGAGCCAGAGTAAAGTACTCCTTTGCTGGTGTCCCAAATCCCAGCAGTGAGCAGCAATGTGTTCAGTGATGCTCAGCACAAATACCCTCACCCAGCTTGGGTGGCTTTTGTTTTGCTCTGTGTGTAAACCTTCTTGTGTGGCTGGGGACAGGTCCCCCTGCAACATGCCTCACTTTCCCTGTCTGGGCAGGGTTTGCTTCTGCTCTGGAGTGCAGTGGAGACAAGTTCAGTGAAGCACTTTGAAGTTCTCTGATGAAAAGCACTGGAGAAGGACAGAGGCTTATTAATTGTTGTTGAGAATTATCTGTCAGTCCCATGTGAGGAACTGCTGGCTGAATTTCTGCTGTCTGCTCTTCCTAGCAGAAGGTAGTGACAGTAGTGAGACGATGAGAGTGGGTCTGTCATTCTTACAGAAATCAGTTCTGAAGGCTGAAAACCTCCAGGTTTCTGGGAGCAGTATGTCCAGGTTGTGAAGGTAGATGTGGCTTTGTCCTGGCATACCACTGTGAAGGCTTGGCCAGCATTTCCTTTCAGGTACCAGTGGAGTCATGAAGACACAGGCACTGTTTGGCTGTTAGTGGCCTTCCTCTTCTGGGCTGGAGCTCCTGCCTGGCTTTTGGGTGCTTGGCATTTGTGTTGGCACCAGCCCATGGGAGACTTAGACGCAGATCTGTTGGCAAAAACAGGGAGTTGACATTGTGAGTGGAAAACTGATGGTTCTTTGGAAGGCTGGATTTGTGCCCGACTCAGTGACCTGATAAGCCTCTCCAGAGTATTAAAACACAGCATTCTCTGCAGCTGTGAGACCCCGTGCTGGAGCAGTGATGAACAAACCTCTTGGCTGTCTCACACTCTGGTTGGATCCACGTGGTTTCAGAGTCTGCAGTGTTGCTGGATGGGCGGTTGGGGTGCAAGCTGCAGGTGCTGTGTCCTCATTGATGATGCTGTCCAAAGAGCCTGTCCCTCACACCTTGGGGAAGGAGGCACAGACTCCTCTTGGAGAGCCATGGAGGAGATTGCTAGGGGACAGAAGGCCCTGCTTCCCTCAAGCCAGCTCATCATTGCTTTTACTCATTTGAAAGGTTGGAACATTGGCTTGGCTTGCAGAGTTCTGACCTTTCCAATGGGATGGGTTGTCTTCCTCAGCCCAGAGGGAATTTGGAGCTGGAACTTGACTGTTGCAGGTGATGTATCCTGTAGTTTGGAAGCAGGGAGATCTCCATGCTCAGAAGCTGAGACAGACAGGGAAGAGCAGAAGTATGCCCTGGTGACAAATCTTGGTAGGACAGTGCAGCCCCTGGCAGTGAAGGCCATGGAGAACTGGCTGGCCTCAAACATGATGTGCGTGGGTAAGTACTGATGTTGCTGTGATCAGAGCCTGGACGGTCCCCCTGGCTCTGCTGAAGCACCAGCTCCCTCCCTGGCTGTGGTGGTGCCAATGTGCATTCCCATCCACCCACTCGAGCCAGGCCCAGGGGTGCTCTTCTGCTGCAGACTGGGATCTCCCAAACCTGTCTGTTCCTTGCGATCTGTCTCCTTTCCCCTGCCCTGTCCTGTGCTTTCACACCCCTGCCATGACTCTGAACATCTTTCTCATGGATGAGTTTGGCAGTGCCAGGCCCAGCTTTCTTGCCAGTGTGGCAACAGACACGGCTCTCAGCTTGTTAGACTGAAAGAATGTGCCGTTTTAATTAATGATATGTAAATATCCTTGAATGGGCCGCATTTGCATATTAAGAGAGATTTGCGGAATCTGCGGAGTAATATATTTTAATTAAGGATTAATTAAAAATAATGGGAATTTCATTTCGCCTGGCAGAATCCGTTTAGATCTTCGCACACGTCTGCTCGGGAGCCCGGCCGGCGCACGCCGCCGGTGCCGCGGTCGGTCCGCAGCTGGGGCCGGATGCCGGTGCTGCTCCGCGCCGGGCCCCGGCACCGCCGGCACAGCCCGTGGCCCACGGTCCCCTCGGCCGGGCTTGTGCCTTTTCGGGCTGTTTTCTGATATTCTTTATGGCAAAATAAGCAAATGGCTGTGAGACACGGAACACTGGTTGTGTTGGCAATTATGTTAATAGCATGCTATTAGGCTATGATTCTATATGAGCAATTGGGGAGAAGAAATGCCTTACTGAGAGAGAATGATACAACAGACGTCTGTCTTATTGATATAGCTCCAGAGGAGCTTTCTGCGTAATTACACTCGGCCACTTTTCGGAGGTGGGAGAGAGGCTGTGGCCACAGGGTGGAGAGGAGAGTGGCCCCCTGCGTGTGCCCACATCCGACGCAGAGATGCATTGGGATGCCCTCATGATGCGTCCAGGAGGGATTTGTTACTCAGCTGCAGTGGGCTGGGTGTCCAGGTGTCCAGTGGGCTGCTTGGCGTTTTGCTCTGGATCGTCTTGCAGAAAGGATTTTGTCCTGCATGGCCAAAGGGTCACCAGAGAGCTCTGGGGACCTTGTCTGGACCCTGCAGCTTGCTTGTTTGAGCCATGGCGATGGAAAGCATCAATGGGGGACCTCGTGGCTTCTTCGGAAAAGTTGGCTGCCAAGCCAGGCAGATAGACAGTAGCTTTAGTGGGGCTGGCAAGGAGCAGGGTGGCTCTTGAGGGCTTGAGGTGGGTGGAGAGAGCAGGGAATGGCGGGGGTGCTGTTCCCTCCATCCCACCCGCCTTTTCCCGACGCTAAGCCGGCTGCAGCATATCGAATGCAAATGGAGAAAATGCAGTTTGTGGTAAGTGTCCGCTAATAAATAACCTCCAAGTCTTCTCCCTATCAGGCAGTGACATCCTGCATTTCTCTTCCCCGCCGCACCAGCCCAAGACATTTAATGATGTGGTGCTCCTTACGGGATGTGCCGCCCATGCTAAATATCTCCAGCCTTCACAAAATGGTGGGCAGGGAGGCCAGCCCGGCCCCGCGCCGCTCCCCCGCCGCCCTGGGCACAAAGGTCAGCGGTGGTGGCCCCGCAGCCCCCTCCTGTCCCCGGCGCCGCTGCCGACTCCTCCGCCGCGCTCGCCCGCGGTCGCTGGAGGATTTCATTAACTGCACCAAGTAAAAAATAATCAATTTCAGATGTTCCCAGTGTTTGTGGTAATGGTCTCTCTAACCATTCTGATTAGCCGAGTGAAATGGAATTTTTCTTTTAAATTACAGCGCGTTGACATTAAATATAGGGAAACTTTGTGTGTGCAGGGGGAGGGGACAGGCTTTCTACATTCATCCCTGTCCTTCTCCCTGCTCTTCCATCACTCTCCTTATCTCTCCATCACCCCCACCCCAATCATGCCGAAATCTCCAGCGACTTCTTTCTGCTGCCCAACAGACTGGATTGTTTTTCTACACTGGGCTTTGTGAAACGTTTTCTGGTATTTCAAACTGATAGGAGTGCATTTTCCCCTTTTTTAGACATGTATCTTCTTAATTTTTTAAAATATTTTCCACAATGCTTTTGGGCCTGGGGCCAGTGCCACCAGCAGGCTGGGCTTCTTCCCTCCATCCTCCTGGCTTCTTCCCTCCATCCCCTGGGCTGCACAACACGGTGTTGCTTCACTGTTGCTGCTCTCCCTTTTCGCTTTCCAGTTTCCTTTTGGATCCTGAGCAGTGCAGTCCAGAGTGAAACAGGGAGAGCCCTGGCTGTGTGCCTTGGGCATGACGCTGGGCTCCCTCCTCCTTGCCTCCCCTCCCTGCACCCCTTCTCTTGCCCCAGGCTGCATTTTTCAGACTCCAACCAAGCCTGCAGCAGCCCTTCCATTATTAATTCTGTTTTTTTAAATTTATTTTTCATGCCTTTTGCCCCCACCTCCCTCTGCTGGCCCTGTGGCCAGCACATGGTGGACGTCGGTGTGGCGGGGCTTTGGACTTCCCCTTTTGATAAGCTGTCATCCCCCAGCCTCGCGTGGGAATTTGATCAGAGCACTCTCTCGACCCCGTAGAAGACATTAAACACCCTCCCAGACCCTTTTCTCTGTCTCCATCTCTGAACCTTTCACTCTCCTTTAATGAGAATTTCTCCTAATTATTTCAGTGGCTGCAGCACAGGGACCGCAGTGTAGTTAGATCTTGATACTGGGACGTGACTGTTATGCTGATAAAGGCAAAAGATCAATAATTTAGGCCCTAGCATTAATGGCAGAGCTGAGAGCTTAAGTGTCTGTATTCAGGTTTAGTTCTGAAGGTTCCTGGAGTATTAATGATTTCCAGAGGAATTTCCCCCCTTCCCCTTTCCCTGTGCTGCTCTTGCTTTTTCCCTACTCCTCATTTGAAACCCCCTTTCTCCTCATATTTTTATTTAGTTTTGGTTTGTTTTTTCTCATTGTTTTCTCTGCTCTGCAGCCATTCAGCTTTACTTTCAGGTCACCCCTTTACCCCTTTCACAGTTTATCTGGGGACATGGCAGTGTGTTAGGAAACCAAGGGAAGGGGGGGGACCTGGGTGAGGAGGAAGCTTTGGAGAGGGATAAAAAAAATATCCATTCCTTTCTGTTTTGCTTTGGAGACTGCATCATTGCCTAATGGAGGTCTCTGTGATGGAGGTGGTGGTGCAGGTGGGGTTCTGTCTTCTTGCTTGCTGGATTTTCTCCCCCAGGCCTGCATGTCTGAGCAGATCCAGAGCTGAATAGAAGTGTTTGGAGGCCCATGGTGGAAGGGGGGAAGTCTGACAAGAGAGAGGGGTAGGAAACACTAACCAGTTTTCTAGTGGTTCATAAACACTTTCCTCATAGCTTTTTTTTTTTTTTTTTTTTTTTTTTTTTTTTTTTTTTTTTTTTTTCCCAGCCTGTTAGTACTTGAGAATTCAGGAAATACTGAGTTGATCTGAAGAAAGATGACAAATGATGAGGGGAGATTGGGGAATAAAGACTGTAACTTAGCCATGAGGAGCCCTGGCTGGGAAACACTGCTACATGCATTAGCTGGTTAATAGGAATTTTGCCTGGGTTATCTCCATCCTGATTAGGGAAGTAAGACTTAAGAGTGTGTGGGTGTTGTGGCTTTTTGGTCTGTTTGGTGCCCTGGGGTGTCCTTTGCTGCAAAAAGAATGGGAAGGCTTTCTCGAGAGTTGCAGAGCATCTCTCTTCTGCAGTTCTCCAGGCCTCTCCTGAGGACCCTCTGCTCCTTGCCAGTCCTCCACTGCCATCCCCAGTCCAAGATCTGGGCAGGAAGTGGCAGAGCTTCCTCTGTCCCAGCAGTGTCAAGAAGCATCTCGTATGTCCTGAGTGCCACAAACCAGACTCCCCAGAGGAGTTGGAAATACTAGTTTGTGTTTTCTAGGGATATCTTATAGGCTACAGGGAAAACCTCACTGCTGAGGCCTGCTCTTTCCTGAGGATCAGCACTGCTCTGTGTTATGCTTTCTTTTCTGATACTATGCGTTGTGATTCTCATGGAGCTTCGAGAAGGTAAATAAAAAGTCCAAAAATGCAAGTACTGCACTGAAGCTGGCAGCGCTGCCAATGCCACTGAGCTCTTCCTTCCAGCTGCAGAGCTGGTATCTTCTCTGGCTTGTTCCCTTTCTCCTGGCTGGCAGCTGAAGGGTCACGCTGGCATCCTGGGCACTCAATGCTCCTTTGCATACCCATGAACAAGCAGAGCAGGCTGGGCCTTGCTAAGCACTCCTGCAGCTCCACCGTCCAGCTGGCTCCTCCTCACCCGCTCGTCTTGGCAGGGCAAGCCAGAGTATAAATTAGTCTCAACTTACTGTAGTCACTGAAGTATAGAAATATTGCTGGGGACATGCGGGGAAAACATCTGGGCAGTGCAGAAGGGCTTGTTGGCTTTTATGGGACGGCATTAGTTGGGGCTGGGAGTGAGTAACCTCAACAGCAGATTTTTTTTCAAAGAGCAAAGAAGTGTTTGAGTGCTGCCTGGTTCCGTGCTGCTCACAAAACCCCATTTATGTATGGGTATATCTGTCTGTGCACACTTGTAATTGCGTGTGTAGGAATACTAACGTGGAATTACAGGAATATGAGCTGTTGGCCTGGTGTATAAGAGGCCGTGTTGTAGATGTGTTCCAGGGAGTAAAGGGACCTCATGCAGGGTATGTTGTAACAGAGATGTTGCATTTCTTCATGGGAGAGTAAGGGATGATGTGTCCTCATCCCAGATCCTTCCTTTGATTACTGATAAAAGGGAGACTGACTTAATTGGGAATGTGGCCACCAGGGCCAGCTCCCTGGTGTCACAGGAGGTCATCTCCTTTCTGATGATGACCTGTTATCCAGACAAGAAACTTGAACACCGTCTTTAGTGTCACCTTGTATTTCCTTCTTGCTTTTTTTAGCAAGTCCCCATTCATCCTCCTGGACAGGAGATTCAGCAGCCATCTGATGTTCCTGCTTGAGTTTCCTGGTTGAATTATGTGTTTACATCTGGATGTTGGGAAGCCAGATTTGGTTGACTTCTGTAAGACCTTCCTTATCTTAGGCTGCCCAAGGTGTGTGTTGGATTTGCCAGGCTCACTTGGGAGGTTGATTTCTGGGTGCTCTGGCATCAAGAGCCAGAGTATTTGAGTATTTGCAGAGCTCTTGCAGTCTCTTTGGAGAGGAGAGTACTTTTAGGGAAAATATGTGTAGCTGTAGATTTTCTGAGTCACCAAACTGGTGGTGAAGTAGGGGAGGGTTGCCCAAAGCTCTGCTGATATTTGTGGTGGGTAGCCCTGGGGAGCAGGTATTTGTATCAGAAATGTTAATAGAGAGGCTGAATTGAATCATGTGTGCTGTCGGGGGAGCAGTAAAAACCATTTACAAAAGAAGCCAAGAGAAGATCAGTAGAAATGCACACAAACCCTAAAAATCCCAATGTGACGCCTGAATAATCGACCATTTGTCTGGGGAAAGAGATTAATCCAGCCAGGGTTCAGTTTAACAGGATTATTGAATGGGGTGGGAGGGAAACAGAGGGAAAAAGGCTCTGGGATTTTTCCATATGCCTTCAGACCATGGATCTTTCTTTTCCAATGGCCCCAGCAGGATGGGGAAGTGTCAGGAGCTGGGGTGGCTTTGCTAGATGTCAGTGGGTGAGCTGTGGTGGGACAGTTGAGATCATGGAGGTCTGGCCTGGTCCTTCCCTCCATGTTGCCTCACTGGCTAGTTTGGAGCTCTTTGGGGGTGCCTGATGGACTATGCTCCTTGTGAGGAGCTGAAATTGGCAATTCAGCAGGTTTTAACCCTGCCATGAAGAAATACATATTTTATCCAACCAAGAGCATGAAGTCCAGCTGTGTCTCTGTGGGGGCTGCCATCAGGTCATTTGTGTCCTTTGCAATGCTACTGAAAATGTCTGTCTTTGGGGCAGTCAGGACAGGGAAATGGGGGGAATTTTTGGGAGGGACATAAACCTTAATTGTCGTCTGCTGAAGGGTATGGAAGGGGCTTCTGATAGGGCTGGAGTAGCCATTCAGTCACCAAGGGACCATCCTGCCTCCTGACCCACCTGGTGCTGATGAGAACCCTTTCACTGGGATCAGGTCCCACCTAGAAGGTGTTTGGGAACAAGATGTTTTCTGTCTGTCAGTTCTTGGCTGCCTTGTGCCCCTGATCATGGCAATGCTCCTGTCATAGGCTCCTTTCTAGGCATTAATGTGTTTTCTTCTTAAAGCAGCTTTTTACCCTTAAAAACAGAGAGATGCGTGGATGGAAGGAGGGAGACAGTGCTGCTGCCTCCATAATGTCCCCACAAAGCAGATCACACAAAATAGAGCAAAAGGAGAAATGTTCTTGTGTCATTGCCCACATTTATATGTGTGTTTGTGTGTCTCTGTGCATGCTTCATATTAAACAACTGCAATTGCTCTACAGTGCTCCCAGAGAGCTGTTGATGTGTATCAGGTACTGAAACTTCTTTAAAGCCTACCTTATGTGTAGGATATCTGGCATATTTGATGATCAGAAAAAGAAACAGGAGAATAAAAGTGGGAGAAAAAACAAGGGGGCACGTCTGGTCCCCTGTCGTGCAGTATCTTCCTCCCTGCCCTCCCCACCTTGGCTCTTCAGGTGAATACCGTTTGTTTGGGATCTCTGGTTTTTGAAAGAGGGAGAGCTGTGCTGCAGCTCCCATCTTTTGGGTAGTGATGGGTGTGTTCAGGCTGGGGTGGGATAGGCAAGTTCCATGGCACTCACATGAACAGCACCTCACTGTTTCCTAAAGGCACAGTTTTCCCATTTTCCTGTTTCCGTGCATCTTAATCCACAGCTTTGTTTTTCAAAAGTCTTTCTGCAAGCAGCATCGCCTCTTACAGATGTGTGAGGGGAATAACATGGTGTTGTCTTCCAACCACTCTTTCTTCAGCCTGTCCTGCTCTCCTGTGCTGTGCAGAAGAACCCTGTGTCCTTTTCCAGGCCATACTTGCTTCTCATTTTTCCTGCTCCCAGGTGTTCCCACTCCCCATGCTCTCCTTGCTCCCTCCACTGCTCAGTTTCTGCCACTCCATTTATTCATGGGTATGCAGCCATGCCTGCAAGGAGCTGAGAGCTGGGCATGGAGAGAAGATGCAGGCATCTGCATCCATATCTGCATTTCCCTGGGAACGCTGTGAGCATTTTCTCAGAGTGTAGCCTGTGTCTCCAGAACCCCACTGAGGGCTGCAGGCCACAAATCTGCCCAAATGCTTGAAGCTGGGTGAGGTGTTCCCCCAGAACAGTGATTGTTCTGGAAGGAGATACGTGTGATGGAGCCTCAGCAGCACATCTGGTGCCCTGTCCTTGCAAGGCAAGCCTTGTGGGCTGGGAAGGATGTTTGCTTTTGGTACCACACCGAGAATCCTCTGTCTTCAAGATGGGGATAGAGAGTTGGAAGGCTGAGGGATCCTGGAAGATTCAGGAGTCTTCCAGCACCAATATTGTCCTTCCATCTCTGGCACATCCCATGGTTCAGTAGTTCCTAATACTCTTCAGAGCCTCTTTCTGAGGAACGGTGTTCCCCTGCCTAGGCTGGGAGCTTTCCTTTGATGGTCCTGTGGGATGGCTGAAGGCTGTACCCCAAGGCAGGCAGCCAGGTAGGACTGCCTCTTTCCTAATGTCTGGTCCTTCTTAAGTCATTTAAATAGCAAATGAACTCCAGTAGGCTCTGCAGAAGGGTGAGGTTGAGGCTCTGCTTGTCCGTTTTTTTTTCCCCATGCCAGGGATGTGCTGAGCCAGGGATGAATGATTGGGAATCAACAAGGTGTTTAAACACCAGAATTGAAATTAATGTCCCCTCATTGCTGGTGAGGTTGCCAATACATTACAGCAAGCACCTTCCCAAAGTGAAATGAATGTTTGTTTATCCTCATGAAATATATATCAAAACATGTTGGTGGGAGAGGCTGCTAACGAGAACCGGACAGCTCACCCTTAATTCCCATCTGGGAGCAGGCACTGCTCCTCTCCTTTCCTTTCCTTTCCTCTCTGGGCCTGAGTTTTGAAGCCTAAGCCATCCACAGCTGTGTATCCAAAAGCATTAATACGGCTATAATGAAAATTCTGGTTGATCTGTCCAAAGATATTGATGAGTGGTCCTCAATCGTATTAATCTTCTCATTGCGGGAGGAAATGAAGGCAGCGAGCAGGGCCAGCAGGTGCTGCTGGAAGAGGAGGGTGAGCCGGGAGCAGGGATGGTCACGGTCAGCCTGGCCCTGCCTCCAGGCCTGCACCTTCTCCTGCTTCTGCCTGGCTTTTTAAAATATTTTTGGTTCTCTTAGAAACTGGAAATGAAGGGTGGACTGCACGACGCAATTCCAGGCCGGTACTTAACATTCAAATCATTAAATTTCCACCAATAAATCCATTACTGTTAATTATATTGAAGGGGCTAATGATCCGTCGACAGTATTCCACCATTGATTCCCATTCTTGTCCAATGGCGACCTCACCTCCAGCCCCTGCCAGGGTGTGGTTTTGGGGGGTTCCCCCCCTGCTTTGCAGCTTTCTCCGCGGCGTGGTGCTCCTGCCATCCCCTTCTCCCCGAGCGCAGGCTGCTCCTCGATAGGAACACGCTACACTTCTTTATGGCTTATGGCAAACTGCCTTGATTACTTCTACTGTTGTACCCATTATGTGAATTAAATATGTATTCAGTTGCATGCTGCTTGCGTTGTTATTGCAGGGTGACATATGGTAGTGACTCAATTAGAATGAAACTAGCATTAGATAACCCTTCTGATTACATGCATCCCAGCCCGCTCGGCAGCCTGGCTGCTGCCGCCACTGTCGCTGCCTCGCCTGAGCTCCCGTTAGCGCCCGGCTGCAGGTCCCATTAGCCATCAGCACATCCAGAGGTGGGCTTTAGGCAGCAGGAGCAGGCCGTGTGGGATGAGGCCGTGGTGCGTGGGTGCTGTTGTGTTGCCTGCAGCAAGAGGGATGCTGGCGCTGATGCTCGCAACAGTGCAGCGGCGCATTGTTTGCACGCTGAGCTTTCCCTGTGGGTTTCCATCCCAACCCACTTTACCTGTCCTTGGCAGTAGTGCCTAGGTGTTTCAGAACCCAGAAATTCCCAAGCACAGGGACCATCCACTGATGGGAAGCAGTGCCACCCTTTGCAAGCACCTGCTGGCAGCAGGATGAAGCTCCCAATGTTTGTCCTCAAAGCACTGCCAGAAAGCACCTAAGTTTAGTTTGCTACACAGCTGCTTGTGGCTGCTGAATGGCACCAAGCTTTCTGTAAAGGAAAGGGATCAAATGGTCGGTGGTGGTGTTGTTTTCCTGCCCTCTCTCTCTTGGTGAGAGTGCCTGGTCAGAACGACTTGGTGGAAGCAGGGTGTTTGGGGCTTTCAGCAGGGCAGCGCTGGGTTTGGCACTGCTGCCCTCTGGTGCCACACTGGCTGCTCCCTGGGGAGCCCTGGTAGGCCTTCATTGGAACTAGAGCATCTTCTGCTTCCTCAGTTTCCTTCTGCCCTGCAAAAAACAGCCTGAATCATGCATTTCTTGAAGCTGGGAAGGCTGGGTTTCCCTGAACGCTGCTTCCATCGCTTCTGTCCATTGGAGGGCTCTGCTGCTGGCACAGCAGAGGATGCTGCTGGTCCTGCAGGCAAGTCTCCAGCCTTGAGTTCTGGTAACCATAACCTGGAACATTTGGCTATTCCACACAACACTCAATCTGACTGTGTCTATCCACAGGGCATTAGGTCTCCCCAGAGCTTGGGGACTGAATAAAGCAAGTTGTGAGCCCTCCCTGTTGCTCCAAACCCACTGATTTTGCTTTATAGCTCTGCAGATTGTTTGTCAGCAAATCCTGATGCAAAAGTAAATAGGAAATGGATTAATTGTATAAGCATGTGTGGGTTTCAGAAACAAATCTCAGCCTGTGAGCTGTTTGCAAACATTTCTCTCCAGGGGTTGCTCTCTGGTTAGTCCCAGCGCCCAGTTTCCCCTCTCATGGGCAAAGGAAGGGCTTTTTTTTTTATTATTTTTTATTTTTTTTAATAAAGCAAATAATGGCAGCAATCAACGAGCAAATAACATACTTCCCAGTGACAGGACTGAGCTAAATACAAATTTTATCTGGGTACATACATAGCTATTGAGAGGGATGTTTATGAATGGGAAATAATACAGCTCGACAAAAAAACCCCAAACATTTGTGCGTTTTTCCACATCACAGCTCAAGAGTTTGGTTTGCACCTTTCATTGCGCCTTCATTCTTTGTATTTCTCGTGCCTGTTCCCTGTGAGCCTGTGTGGGGGTGTGTGTACACAGGGGCTGCATGCACATTATGCTGTCAGACCACTGCGGGAAGCTTCATTCTTGCTTTTGCCAAGTGGGAAGTTTCTTTTCGCAGCGGAATAAAGGCCTTTCCCAGCAGAGAACCAGGAGTCTGTGGTAAGGTGGTTGTTCCTGGAGTCCTAGTCCTTTAGCTCATTTCAGACAGGAACCCAAATCCCATTAGCATCCTTTGAGACTCAGGGTTTTTCTGAGCAGCTCGGGGGGCTTTGCAGCATAGCCCAGCTTGTGGTGCAGAGGACAGGCAGGGTCTGGGCTGTGAATCAGAACTGTAGTGGGTGCTGCTTGAGCCCCCTCAGCCCTGAGGGAATCGTGGAGAGGGTGCTCATGTGCAAACATTGCTTCTGTTTGAGCTCTTCAAATTTTGGATGCTCAGCAGAGCTTGGTGCTGGTGTTGTTCTGGGGTCTTGCTCTCCTTTACCAGGAGTCAGAGCACCGGCTTCAGTTTCCAAACCCGAAGCCTCTCTGGTTTCTGGGCGTGTTTTCCTCCCCAGGCAGAGGAGGTGGCAGGGTGAGCTGGGGGTGATATGGGGCTCTCAGTGCAGGATCCATCCCGTTATTGCTTGCCTTGCTATTGCTTGGGTTGCTTTGGGCTAGAAAACCGTCAGTTCATACAAATGACTGACAGCAGCCAGCGTCAGCCCTTGGCAGGTATGTAAACAAAAGAGGGAACCGTTTTCTGCTTGCTCTTTTCTTTTTTCCTTTTTTTTTTTTTTTTTTTTTTTGTTTGTTTTTGTTTTTGTTTACTTGAAAGTGATGTGGGGGTGATGTCACCCTGTGTGTATCCCCATTCAGCGCTGATGAGGGCCTTGCCTGAGGTCAAGCTGCACAGTATCAGCTTGATTTTAAAGCTGCTTTACACAAAGGAGTTGGACAAGCAGATAACTGAGGGGCTGCAGGGATGGTTACCTGCTGCCTATGTTTTCTGAGCCCTCCAAACCTCCCTCTCCTCTGAGCATCCCCTCCAGCCTCATCCTTCTGACTGCTGACGGGTGCATCCCTGCTGGTTTCTGTAAAGCTGCCTGGTGAGCACTGCTCCTGGATCTGCAGGCTGTCAAGGGCTGTGTCTCTCTCCAATTGATTGGAAAAGTTCTTGTGCATATAATTATTTTAAAATTCTTTTTTTCCCAGTGAAGAGCACCACCTGAGCAGGTCTCTGTCAGTCCTGCGTGGCTTGTGCAGAAGGGAGGTGAGCTTGCAAATAGGGACTTAAAATGAGCATTGATGCAGTCCTATCAAGGAAAAGCAAAAATTCTGAAAAAAGTGCATTTTTTTCTGCTGGACTTTTGCCTTCTAAAGTGCTAGGCAGTTTCTTAAGGCGGTGTTTATTATTTTTGGGTTTGTTGTTATAGGCTGGCAATACTTACTTGGGTGGGTTCCCCCTTGCCCTCCCTACTGCTGGGTGCTGGGGTCACCTGTGCAGCTGCAGACGGGAGCAGGCAAACCCCTGGCATGGCAGCCTGATTTCAACCCCAGGGAATTCCACAGGAGTGAAAGGAGATGAAAACTACTGTGTGGCCACTAAGCCACGAGCTGGAGTGGATCATCTAAGTGGATTAGGGATTCCTGACTGGGGCCGGTGTGGAGCAGATGGGGTTTTGCCTGGTGCTGCTGTGAGGTTATGGTGGCCAGTGGTAGCCTGAATCCTCCATCTCTGATATCTACAACCCCTCTCCCACTTGCTGCCAAAGCTCCATGCTCCCAAATAGCTTCTGTGACTGCTGCCCAGGCCATTCCTGCCCTTGGGTGTGGGAAGCTGCCTGCAGTCACTCACACTCAGCTGGTGTTGTTCAGTATGGTCCTCTGTCCCCCTTTTTTAAGCCATTGTGTCCCCAGGGAATCTGGGCACAGGGTGCAGGCAGTGGGCTCCCTGTTCCTTTGCACTGGAAGCACCGTGCTCATCTGTGAGGCTCTTTTAGGTGGGAAGGAAACTCAGGCTTGTCTCTCTCCACATGTAACAATGCCTGCACTTTTTTCCCCTTTTTTTTTCTCGCTCTCCTATTTTTTCCCTTTCTCAAAAAAAATAAATAAAAAAAAAATAAACTAAACCCCCAGCAGAAAGCAAGCTGTGATACTGTCGGGCCTGGCGTTGATGTTATTTATTTTCCTCAGTTGCTGCTCTGGAAGCCTGGAGTTGACAGAGCGGTTTTGTAGAATAGAAACATTATAGACTGTTACTGTCAGAGTGTTAAATGTGATGGATAGAGAAATACAGGGGAGGGAGGGGACTTTACACTAGCCATGTCTGCCAGCGAGGGTGCTCATGGGAGAATAAACCATCCGCATATAAGAAATGAATGAGGTAATGTGGCGGGAGGTAATGGACTCTTGCAACAGAGATGCGCCTTGCCGGCTGGACTTAACCCTCGCCACGCCACTGGTGGCACGGGGTGGCGTGGGGCTGCCTGCCCTGCTCGCCTGTGGCCTTGAGATCCAGCCAGTTTCGGGCCAGCATGCCAGGATGTGGTGGGAAGAGCTGGGTTGTCCCTGTGGAGCAAGGGGAGCACTGCCTAAATCCATGCAGACGCCAGTTCCTCACAGCAGCGCTTGCTGGGCTTGTCACAAGCCCAGGGTGGGGAATCTTTGGTGAGCACCAGTAGATGTGTTGGTCACCCATTATCAAGGAAACCTATGCTGCTCGGGAGGTGCAGAGAATGCAGCTGTCGGTCAGCAGCAGCCCAGTGGCTCCCTTGGGGTATATCTGGGCTTGGAGTCCTCCTGAGGGTGGATTTGGAGGTCTTGGAGTACAGTCAGCAAAGTGAAGAGCACTATGAAGGGGAGGAGAACAGGTAGCCCTTCACTGTTTTGTCAGTGGTGAGGTGCAGAGAAGCTGAGGGGCTTCACCTGCAGTCGTGGCTGGTTGTGCAGAGTGCTAAGTGGGGATCCAGAACCAAAATGTTTGCTTGTGTTTGAAATGAAAACCCATGATGTTTGTTTGTGTTTGAAATGTCATTTCTTGGGTTTGGAGGGTTGGGTTGGGTGGGCAGAACCTGTGGTGCTTGGTGCCCTCCAGCTCTGTGGTTACATCATGGGAGAGAGGGCAGGTTGTGTGTATCTCCAGCCTCTTTTTCTGGTTCACACTGATGATTTTTCCAGCCATCCAGTTAACTGACAAATTGTGTTTTGAAGGCTAATGAGTGCTTGGTGCCTGTTTCCATTGCTCCTTCTCACAGAGTCTTTCCTTAGTTTTCCCCATGAGAAGATCCCATGGATGGCATTGCCTCCTGCCTCAGGACCACAGACACAGAGTGGTCTGGGTTGGAGAAAAGACCTTGAAGATCATGTCATTCTAAGCCCCCCACCATGGGCAGGGACGCTTTCCAGGAGATCAGTCTGCTCAAAGCCCCATCTAACCTGGCCTTGAAGAGTTCCAGGGATGGAACATCCACAGCTTCTCTGGGCAACCTGTGCCAGGGCGTCCCCACCCTCACAGTGAAAAATTTCTTCCCAGTACTTAATCTAAACCTACCCTCTGTCAGTCTGAAGCCATTCCCTGTTGTCCCAGCACTGCAGGCCCTGGAATAAAGTCTGTCTTTCTTACAAGGCTGCTGGGCTTGCAGGGGGTGAGGAGCCTCAGGGCGGGGGCAGCCCTGGCAGCTCTCACTGCCCCTTCCCTTCACGCTCGGCTGGACGTCCGGCCTGACTGCGCAAAGTTTGTCGTAGTCAGTGCGTGTGAGTAATCGAATTACTTCTTTGTGCATTTTACCCTCGCTGACACCATCTTATCTCCAGCTCATGGAGCTTCATTCATGTCCTTGGAGGAGGCCCTCAGCCTTCGGGAGTCCTTGCTAACCCCCCGTTGCTCATGTTCTCGTCAAACCCAGTGCTGCTCATGCTCTGCTCCTGGAAATAAACTTATCAAGCAGCAGCGGGCAAACCTCCCACATCCCTGGTCTTGTTGAAAAAACCATTTATTTCTACTCTCTGCTGCCTCTTAACCAACCTTTAGTCCTTGCTTTTTCTAAAAGGAGGCTTAAATTTGCTAACTGATGAAACTTTGGGGGACTCCAAATGATGCCAGTGATGCTTCGTGCCTCCTGTTGCTGGGTGCACAGCCACTGTAATAGATTAGCCAGGTACATTTCTTCTTCCTTATGGGCAGTGCTAGTTAATCTCGGTGGTATCATGTCCATCTCAAGGCTTTATCCTATCTATTTATCATCTTAGCCTGTACTGAAGTGAGACTCACAAGTCGGTGAATCTGTGGCTCATCTCACTCCATTTTTTAAAAATAGGGTATGACACTTTGTGTCCTCTAGTGTAATGAGAGATTGAGCTGCTAATGAAAATATGCAATCATTTTATTTCTGAGTCCCTGCAGAACTCTAAGGCAGGTATTATCTGGTCCTGGTGACTCCTCATTTTTCATTTTCCAAACGTGCTTCACCATCACTTCTTTTGACATCTCAATCTCTGATTGAGCCTCATCTTTGCCACCTGAAAGATGGCTCACGATTGTGGATCACATGATGTTGGGCTGCTGAAGGCCAAGGGCTGGGTTCTCCTGCATCCTTGTACCCAGTGATCATTGCCAAAGCCACTCCTGCAGCAATAGGCCCTACATGGATGATGCCAAGGTCCAGCCTTGCTGTCGGTTTTTTGGCAAAATTTATCCTCATCTTCGTTTGTGAGCTCCTAGCTAGTTAAAGAGTTAAAATTTGTTGAAGAGCCAAAATTGGTTAAAGAGTAAAACCAACAGCATCATCTGTTTGGGATATGGGTGAGTTTGAGGAAATCCCTTGTATTTGCTTGCTACTTCTTTGGGGTCTGGATCAGATTTCTTGGGGGTCCAGTAGGAATCCCCAGAACACTTCTGTCCAGGAGGTGTCTGTATACTCTGGCTGCAACTACTTGAACCTGGGGATACTGGTGCTGGACCTGCCCTTGCCTTCAGATGGTGGCAGAGAGGCAGGAGGAGCTGACCTCAACCCAAAGTGTCTTTCTTGTGAAGGGGCTGTGGGAACTGCCTGCCCTAGGGGTGCAGTTTCAATGGGAGCCTCAGGGACCCCACTTCACCATCCCTTGTTGGATTGCAGCTGTTCTTACCTCAACATCTTGACAACCAGTGCGTTTTTTTGGTTTTGGTTTTTTTTGAGCTTTGCTCTCCAAATCAGCTTGATTTGGCAAAAGGCTTCCATTGCAGCACGTCACAGGTAATTTATTCCCGGGTGCTGTAATCTGAAGGAAAGCAGAGTGAGGGACCTCCAGTCGCAGCCGCGTGCGCACGCAAAAAGTTAAGTATTCTTGCTTTCGCTGACAGTACAAAGGTGTCATATACGAGAAGGATTGACACAGACCAAAGGGTCTTGTGGGAAATATGATAATAACTATAAAGAAGACAGATTATTCCCCAGTTGCCAACATTCAAACCTTTTTACAGTCAGTTCAAACATATAAAACTTTATTGCTGTAGCAGAAAGGGGAACAATTTCTGGTTGCACAGCTTTCCCAGGGCTGGGTTTATACTGTCTGTGTTATTGCTCTATAGTGGCATTTTAAAGTTTATTGAACAAGACTTTTACAATTGAAGGAAGTATATAAAACTGTAAATTTATTAGATTTTTCAGGATAAGTGCCCTTTCTAGTTGTGCTCAAGAATTCGGAGCTACAAGAAACTGCTAGTTACAAGACTTATTAATATTAAAGACTGAGAGAGCGCACATTTTATACCTTAACTGATCTAAAAAATAATATTATGATATTACTGAAAATCTGAGCTGTCACCGAGCAGGGTGCATGGAGCATTTGTATGGTTTGTGTATGTATAAATAGTTGCTACCTACATGCAGATAGAGAGGGGTGTGTGTCTGTCTGGATACACCTCCGGGGGTGTCCGTGCTCCAGGAGGGTGTGTGCACACACCACGTAGAAGCACACAAGTGCCTGTGTGTGTTTGAGCATATATGTCTTTATAAATCTGTGTATTTCTGTGCAATATTTTATTTTTATATGGGTTTGTTCCCATATCCTGTAGCACTTTCCACTATGGAGTCTTGGTGTGCACGTAAGGCTTTAGGTGGTGCATAAACACAATTAATGAGGTGCCTGTGTGGGTGTGATGGTTATATTATGCTTGGTTGATGTGGTGTTCACGGGCATCTCTGTGTAACTCAGGGATGAAGGCCTCTAGTATGTAAAACTACACAATTTATAGCATGTTCAACCGTTCACCTGGTCTTTCGTGCCTAAAATTAGTGAGTACACAAGTGGAAGTTGAGACAGTGTGCTCCTGAAGGAATGCCTGCCCCCATCCCTTCTCCTTTGGGCTGTGGCTGAGTAACGCTGATCATAAATTTGCAGGGCCTGGATTCTCTGGTCTGCACATTTGCTTGGGGCTGCTTATGCAGCAAATCTGGGCTGCAGTGCTGCTGGAGACAACCCTCGGAGAGCTCACCTGCCTGCAGTCTGAGGGGAAGTCTGGTCTTGAGGGGTTCCTGCTGTAAGCTTGCTTCTTTCAGCTTGGAGATGATCCCACCTAAATGTGCGGCTCAAATTAAAATAAGTCGTGAATCTGCTCTTCTGCCTGTGGTGCATCAGCTGCCCACTGTGGTGGCCAGTGCTGCTGGGGTGGCCATGGGGACATCTAAGAGGAGTTTGTTGTGGCCTGGGGATGCCGCTTTACCTGCTGGGACAAAAACCCTCTTTTAGGTGCCTCTCTCCAGGGCTTGGGGCTGGGAATACCTCTCCTCTCGGGAGCAGAGCTTTCCTCCCCTGCTCTGCACAGAAATAGATGTCTTCAACTTTGGCATCTGTGATGGCAACTTGCAAGGGGCAGCGGGTGCTCTGGAGGCTGAGCAGGAGCAGAAGCACCATGAACTGGCAGTGGAGGCAAGGAAGTCAATAAGCCCTGAATCTTTTATGAGACCTTGGATATTCTGATCACAGCTCTGCTGGCACTGAGATAGGAATACAGATTATCTGAGAAAGCGTCCGTGACTTGAAGCTCAGTCCTGGGTCTTCCTAAGGTTTTTAGCTTGTCTCCACGTATTAACATTTTGCTGTCAAGTTGGCTATTTTCTTTTTTTAGGGTGTTTATTTTTTAAGGGAGGGGGATTCTCCTTTTCTCCTGCTTTTTCCTGTAGGAGGAATGGGGCTCAGGTGTGATTTCTGGAAGCTAGGCCTGGCTGGAGAAGAAAAGAAGGTTAGTGTGGCTAATGGGGCTAAGAGTGCTATCTCTGAGTATTGTTAATAACAAAAGTGAGCAGCAGCACCGCACGCCGGGAATTGGAAGAAAAGGAAAACCCTTGGATCCCTTGTAATCCCGCACTGCACAGCGCGACGGTGCTGGAATTGCAAGGGCTCTCACTGAATTCATTTCAGGTTTGGAGAGAAAAGAAGGGAGGAAAAGAAGGAGGATGGGGAGGGAAAAAAAAAAAAAAAAGACCCCTGCACTGAGATGAATTTATGCCTAAGCTTGTCTTGGGAATGCAAATGTGTTTAAGACTCTCTGAGCTAAACCACCCCTTTTGGGAAGAGGGAGGGAGGAAAGGGGGGAAAAAAAAAAAAGAAGTATGACACAGAAGGGACACTGGGAGAATATGAAATGAGGGTTTGCTGCCCCTCCTCCCATGCCCTGCTGCCGAGCTGGCACACGGGCAGGCAGCAGGAAACGCTGGGATGCGGCACCCAGAGGGGATCCAGGCCCGTGGGTGCTGTGCTCTGACCTCCATCCCCGTGGAGAGGTGGGCAGAGAGGTGTCACCCCACCATCACAGCAGCCTCATGCCTCTTGCTGCCTGCTCCCACCAGCCCGGCTGTGAGGTGACACGGCCGCGCTGGTGCCACCACAGAGGTGAGGGTGCTGCCCGTGGTGCCCCACGGGAACCAGGCAGGGCACTGCCACCCTTTCCAGAGCTGCTCCTCCAGGCTCTGCACAGGCCAGGGGAGGAGCAGGGCAGCAGGGAGAGGAGCAAAGCGACAGCAAGCGGGAGGGAGGAGGGCTGCAGGAGGAGATGGAGCCCACTGCCAATTGGGCAGTTGTGTGTGTTGTCTGGAGGCTGCTGCTAACCACTCGTTACAATTAAAATGAAGTGTCCGTCAGCGGCTATCTTCGCTGTGTGGCCCATATGTTTCTGAGCTGATACTGTCCGGATTATTCTGTTTGGGAGAACGATAACGGCTGTTTATAACCTTGGCAAAGACTGAGCCCTAATCAGGCTGGAGCACATTTTCACCGACTGGCTGATAACGGGCTGTTAGCTGCCTTATCGCTGGGGAGAGATAGGCCAAAATAAGCAGATCTGTGAGCACAGGAGCCCAACCAAGAGGCACATACCCTGGCCTGGCCTTTATTTTTAGATGCTCTTTTCTCTTTTTTTTCCTTTTTTTTTTCTTTTTTTTTTTCCCCTGGCTGATTTCAGAGAGAAGAGGAGATTATTTCAGCAGAAGGGGAGGGAGGTGATGGGTTTTGTTCACTTCGGTAAATGAGGTGGCAAGAAAGGCATGAAAAAATAACACAGGGGTTTTGTATGGCTTTCCATGCGCCCCTCAATTACCTTGTGGTGCCCCCAAGCCCCTGAGGGAATCTCCTTCTTTGGAAATTAAGAGTGGAGCACATCCTTCCTTGCAGCATCCCTCCTTCCCTTGCTTTCTGATTGCTTCATCCGCTTTTCTCTGGAGCTGCCTCTCCCAGATGGAGCAATGGGCTGGTTTTGGGGTGGAATCAGTTTTGTGTGGAGGAAAGGCAAGTTGAAAGAGGGCAATTCTGCTGAGTTTTTCCCTGAAACAGGCTTATGCATAAAAGATGATTCATAGCAGCAAGACCTGGGCATTCCTGCTGCAGACACCACGTTCGACCAGAGCATCTTGAAATCACGGGTGGTTGGATACCTAAAGAGCCCAATTTCCCTGAAGGAATCCTCATGTTGAGGCTGGCTGGAGCATCTTCCCAGTCTGCACTGGCTATTCCCAGCAGCTGGATTAACCCAGTGCTGTTTGTGGGGCAGGTGCTTTATCCCAACCATGCCATCCTTTTCCTTGGCATTGTCCGAGTCTTGCTCCATCGCACCTGTGTCACTGCTCTCGAATCTTCCAAGGAAAACAGTCCAGATCTCCCAGTGCTGCTCCTCCCTCCTCCTTCCACTGCTCAGGCTCCATTCTCTGCCTTGAAGTCTCAGGCAGGTGTTCAAATAAATAATGCAGCTAAAAATACCTTTTGGCAGCAGCTGGGAGTTGTTGCGAGCAGCGCTGCCGGAGTGGTGGGAATACAGCATCCTGGCTCCACGGGCAGGTGTGTCTGTGTGCTCCGGAAAAAACGAGAGCAGGCGCTGCAGGGACCAGGCTCCCTTGCCTCCTGGGCCCCACTGACAAGGAGGTGGCATCACCTTCACCAGGGTTGGCTTCCAGTGGAAGGAGGAGACCCACCAGCTCCATCCCAGCACCTCGACAAGTGTCACACCAGCCCTGTGCTCTGGCTGTGTCAGGAAAGGATAATTTGCACAGTGGTAGCATCTCAAACCTTTTCCCCTTTGAGGAGCACTTAGGAAGCTGGATCATGCATCTGCCTCCAGGGAAGGGTGCTGAGCCCTTCCCAGTTGCCTCCAGGTGCTGAGAGACAACCAGCACCTCAGGCTTTCAGTCTGGTTTTCTGAAATTGGCTGTTTAAAAACCTTCCCCCAAAACTCTTTGTTGGCTGCATTTTGCTGGGGAGTCATCCCAGCTGAATGTAGCTGCTGGTGGCTTTTCCTCTGCCCTTCACCTGCCTGGACCTTGATCTGGCAGCCCAGGGGGTACAGAGGACTCCCATGTCCACCAGCGCTCATCTCCTGGCACTGCTTGGAGACGTTTTGAGAACTGCCCTGGCAGCAAATTGTTGGACGACAGATTTAATTATTGCAACAGAAATGTTGCTGGGGGCAGTTGGCCACAAACAAAACTGACCTTGGTTTTTCCTCTTGCCCAGCTGATAACAAATCCTTCACTGCTCCCGAAGGCCAGAGCTCCTCCCGCTCTGATGCGCAGAGGAGGAGGGATGCTTGGCTGTGATGTCCCTGTGCCCATGCCTTTTTGGCGAGGGCTGGCTGCTTTCTGCACCAGTTGTGGGCCTTTTGGTAGGTCGTCCTTGTGCTTCTCATTTTGTGAGAGCAAAGTGGCGTGTTAGTGAATCCCAGAGCAATCGTGTAGGAGCGCAAGGACAGGGATTGGCAAAGCTGGGGTGCTCCTGAGTTTCACGGTGCACCTTGAGGGCTGAGACCTGTTCCTGACCACCCTTCAGAACTTGCAAGTGCCCTTGCTTTTCTAGAAGCAGGGGAGCTGCTGGTGAGGCTGACGTGGTGTCTGAAGGTCACTGGTGGTCTGGGCAGTGCTGGAGTGATGCTTGAGTCCCGCAGTGCTGCCGCCTCATTGCGACTTTGGCCACAGCTCCTTTTGAGATCTGAGAAGATGAAGCCAAATGGCGTGTTGGAAAACCTTCCCAACTCTGAGGGAGTTGCTGTCTAGGAATTGCTGGCTGCTTTTCCATGCTTCTCCATGCTTTTTGGGTGTATTTGACCTGTTGTGACAGCAGAAATGCAATCCCAGTGCAAAATCAGATCAGGATTGGCCAACTTTTGTAGGGAAAACATGGTCTAGCTGTGGCATGGTGACCCAGCTGTGGTGTGGTGGTCCAGTGTGTGCCCCCTCAGACCCGTCTGCTGTGACTTATCTCAGTCCCCAGGGCTAGGGGGTTTGCTGTGGCTCTCCAGCCTGCTGCTGGCCCATGAAATGCAGTCAGAGCTCCGCAGATGCCACGAGCCAGGGCAAGCTGACTCTTCCCATCTCATCGTGCAGAGAACAAACAGAGCTCAAGGTAAAGCGCTGAAATTTCACCGTGACCTTTTCTTAAAGCATTATAATCAAGTTGAACGTTTCCAGTTGTCCCACTAATGTTTGCCCCATGGGAGAAGGCGTCCTGCTTTGAGGGAGGATGTTTGTGGCGATGAGCGTGCCGGCCCCGGGAGCTCGTGGCGCTGGATGCCAAGTGCCTGCTGGGGCTTGGGAGGCGGGGGGCAGAGGGCCGGGGCTGCTCCCTGCCTCCCGCTGTAATGCAGCCAGGGGAGGGAATCTGCTGAACGCTCTGCATCTGCTACAGCCTTCGCTCAGGGCTCTCCGACACATGGATTGTAAAACACGCAGCGCCTGGCGTGTCGCCGGGCACCCGCCGGGCCTCCCACGTGTGATTCCTGGGCTCGGGCTCGGGGCTTGGCAGCTCCTGCCTGGGGGGCAGGTTGGGATTGGCTTAGGGGCACCTGGAGCTGATCTGGCTCACTTCAAGAATGTGAGGGCAGAGAGAGCCTTCAGAGTCCAGTTTGGACAACAGAGGAAGTGTTTCAGGGGGGAAGGTGTGAGCTGTGTTCATGCTGCTGTGTCTGCTAGACCTGTCTTTCTTGTGGGGTCGTGGGCTCTTTCTGCTGGTGTTTTGTAGTTCTGGGTCTCGGGATACAGCATTCAACCTTCAACTTGAGCAGGCAGCAGCCCTTCCTGTGTCCCCTGGTCCGTGTGACTTGAGTGGCACAGACACTGGGGTCTCAGTGTCCCAGAAGTGAAGAAGGTGATGCTGTCTTTCCTCGATGATGACGTGTCCCAGAGTGACATAAAGGGTGACCCAAGTGCTCCATGAAGGTTGCCCTCCCAAGCACAGCAGTACGTTTCCTATACAGTTGGAAAGAGAATCCAGCTCGCACTGTGGGGGGAAGATGTTTTTGCAGACCCCATCCAGGATTCTCTCCATTTTGAGTTTGGCTCAAAACACCCATGACCACCTGGAATGTTTTTCTTGTCCCCACCTAATTTTTGAAAGATACTTGAGGGACAAAGGATGGAGACAGTCATCCCACGTGCGTGGGAGTGGTGGTGGTTTGAGCAGCAGCACCAGGGCAGTTGCACAGGGACTTCCAGACCCATCCAGGCACTCGTGGGGCTGCAGACTGCCCTTGGCTGGCACCGTGCTTCGGCCTCACCAGCCTCTCCAGCTTGCAGCTGCCTCCCAAAGCCACTGGGTGCCCACAGCCACATCCCTGCGTGGGGTGAGCCCTTCCCTCCCCTCCACCGGCCGGTCTGTGCCTGCCATATCCCAAAGCACCTCCCTTTGTCCTGGGTCCCCTCTGGCTGCGCTGGCTCCGCTGACATTTAGCTTGCAACCATGCATATGGATGAGGAGCAGGCGGGAGGGTGATGGGGGCTGGCCCCGTGACCCCGCAGACACGAAGCTGCTGCTGCTGCATGTGGCTCCGGGGGCTTTGGTCTTATTTCTAAATTCTCTCTTTGAAATGTTCCAACAATCCCGGTTCAGATTTGGCCAGGAAGGAAGGCAGGCTGGCTGGGTGGGGTGCTGCTGCATCCCAGGGGCTTCCTCCAGGCAGCAGCTCTGTTCACACAAGGCATTGGATGCAGCTGTAGTGTTCCCAGCAAAGCTCTGTTTTAAGCATGGAAAATCGAGTTCACCACACTGTTGAAGTCTTGTCTGAACCAGCTGCCATGCAGTTTTGTGGGATTTTGTGGTCTGGACGATGCTTGGGACCTTTGGAGCAGCATTATCCTGTCTGGTTGGTCCCAAATGGTGGCTCCTGAGGTGCTAGTGTTGGGGACTGTGTGGTGGGGGGGTTTCAGAGTGACATCTCCTGGGTGATGTTGCTTTCTTCCCCTCCTGTGCATACCCAGAGTGTCTGAAGACATGATCATGCCCTACTTGTTTCCTTCTAGAGGGTGGGTGGTGCTCCTGAACACAGCATTCCCTGCTGCTGCCCTTGGAGGAGAGTCCAGCCTGGCTTTCAGAGGCAGGTAGCTTCCCATCCTGGAGCTAGGCTGTGGGCACAGCAACTTGGGAAGCTGCTGCCATGCCTCAGATGCAGTCACCTCATGGGAGATGGGATGGTTGGGAAACCAAAGCTTGGGGCTGCTAGAGTTGAAAGCAGTGAGAGCCCACAGCAGGGCAGGGAGGTGAAGCGTGCCCTGGAGAACCCTGTGACAAGCAGGCAGGTCTGCTCTGTGTGTGTGTGCCTGCTTGGGTTGTTCCTCACTCCCAGCCATTAATTGCTGATGGAGCGGCCTCTCAGGCCAGTGCCTCCTCCCCACATCCCTGCCAGTCCCTGATGTGGCTCTGGGTGCCTTCCTCCCTGAGGTGACACCACTCCCTCCTCCTGGGCAGGTCTCCCTTGCACAAAATGGCTCCCTCCGAGCTCCCCCTGCTTCGCCTTCCTCCCCTTCCCCAAAAGTTTCTTGCTCTGGGGTTCGCCGCAGAGCTGTCCTCCGTCTCAGTTGTTCCCGGCTGTCAGAGGTTATATATATCTGCTCTGCTCATGCTCATCCTCTGTAACCATTTTCTGCTACAGAATCTTCTGGCTGCTCGTTGAAGCCTTAATCCGTAATGCAGCGATCAATGGGTGTGCGCCTTTACCACTCGGATGCTCATTTTTTAATCCCCACTGCCTCCTTCAATGTCATCCCTTCCCATTTTTCTTTATAGAATTTCAGGTCTACTGTACCTGCTGATTACTTAGCGGAGACCGCTGGACATCTCCCTTAATTAATTCCATCGATTTCTCAAATCCCACAAGGTTTGGGGTCCTTAGATTTCTGAAGCAGCTAAATGGAATGTCTAAATTCCGACATTTTCCCTCTATAAATTGTTTTGCCAGGGAGACGCTGGGAGGCAGCGCTCCAGCTTTATTTATTTGGAGGCAATGTTAGCCCCGGAGCCCTCCCCGTCCTTGCTGCGGGCACCGAGGAGGGCGTTGGGAGGGGGATGCTGCTCACCCCCATCACTGACTGTGCCCCCCATCCCCAGGGTGTTCCTGCAGACCCCAGTCCTCTCCTGCTGTGCATCCCAGCCAGAGCATCCTTCCAGTGAAAGGAGCGGGGTGGGACTAGCCTCGGGAAGGGAATAAAGCTCCTGGAAAGGGCCTATTAACCAGTTGGGCCCTCGCCGCGTGCGGCTGGGGAAGACTCTGTTGCTATGCGCAGGGAGCTTAATTTTATTATTACTCTCTGCTATTTAATGTCTGTCTCTCAGGCAGCTGGTGATGTTTTAATGAAGCTGGAATTGCGTAGTCTGTAGCGCTGGATAATCGTAAGCTGCCGAGTCAGAATCAAATTAATAATTCATGAAATTAAAGTGTATAATTAATTCGAACCGTGCAGATGAGGAGGGACCCGAATGCTCGGCCTGAAAGGAGCACACACATGTCTGTGAAACGTGCATGTGTTGGTCTGCAACGAGGGGCAGATCTGTCACCTCTCACCTCCCCAGCCCAAGTCCTTGGGCCGTGCTGCCCTCCTGGCCTGTATGGCAGTTTTAGCTGGTTTTATTTGGGAGCTTCCCCACATAACACATTTTATATTCAAGTTAAAATTTCTACACTAGTGTTTGGTCCAAAAAAAGGGTGGTTATTGATGTCTGGGGAATGTCAGTGGGTATGGCTGCATCTCCCATCCCCTGGAGAGGAGGAGCAAGATGTGCCTCTCGGCTTTCTTAGTATTTCTGTGATTGTATTTGTTTTCTCTGGAAATGGAGCAATCACTGGGTTGCTTTTTGAAGGGCTCCTGCAGCGAAAAGCCCCAAGGCACTGTTTGGGGTTGAAAAGATGGAGAGGGTCAACTCAGTGGAGTTCACAGTTACCTCAACACAGCAGGGATGTTTCCCATGGTGGTTTCCCAGGAATTTGTAGTGCAAAGAGTAGCCATGTGTGTTCCCAACACCTTAAGTAAAAGCCAAAGGGACTCACAGGGCCACCATGAAGAATGTAGGCTGGGAATTTTGGAATGTACCAGTTGCAAGCATGTTGGGGCAACTGGGCTGGATTTTGGCACTGGATTTTGGATGCTTTTTGACTCTGTGTTAAGTTGAATTCAGTGGCAGTGTTGTTGATCCATCTTGCAGGAGGCACTGACCCAGTCCTCACATTCCTGCGTGTCTTTGCTGGCACCGAGAAGAGCTTTACCCATGCTGTCCACTGGAGAGAGGGGTCTCGTTGCATCCTGGTCCAACATAGTTCATAATTGTCTTGGGAGCCATTTCTCTTGAGCCTCCCAGTGCACAGGGAAGGTTTTTCCTTGTGTGTTCAGGGCACCGAGTGAAACTGGAGGAAATTTGGATGTAGGACATGCGCAAGCTGAAACGGAATGTCTGCTTGGGTCTGAAATGCCAGTCTTTCCATGAGCATTGAGTTGTTCATGCACTGAAAACTTGATTATTCATCCAAGCTGAGATGTTAAATATTTTGCAGCTTTGAAGGCTGCACTTATAGCACCTGTGGTCTGAGGAGAAACAGGCCCAGCCAGGCTCTCCTGCCTCTACTATTCAATCATCCAAGGTCATCATCACTTCTGTAGCAGAGCAATGTACTGCTCTCTTTCTGCCTGGCCAGAGCAAGCTTTGCCCATTCAGTTACAGCTTCCCAATTTATGTTATTTTTGTGCAAGGCAAAATGTTGGCATTGTGGATTTGGGGCATGAATTTCTTGAAGACATTTGTGAGGTAATCTTTTATTCATACGAATTTAAATTTTTTTTAAGCCAAAAATCTGGCTGCAGCAAGATAATGTGATTTGCTGTAAATGCCATGGCTGTGAAGGATCTCAAGCACAAAGCTGATTGAATATCCACTTAGAAAACTATTGAACGAGAGCAAAATTGCACTGGGAGGATGGTGTGAGTCCATTTTGGAGATGTGAATCAGGACCCTTCCCCACTTTTTTAAGTTTGCTGCAAAATCTTTTTCCCCCTGGTAGGCACACATTGTTCTTGCTCCAGGCACAGCCATCTTGAGCAGTATCCATGTCTAGGGACCTGCCTGGGTTGGGAAGGGGAGATTTGGTGCAGCATCACTTTAGTTTGCTTAATCTTTCCTGCTCCGTTTGGCAGCTGGCGGCCCTGGCAGCTGAGGGACGTCATGTTTCTTCTTCTTGAGATAGGAGGAAAGCTGTGAATTCCCCTTTAATGCTGTGAATTCCCTTTTCTCCAACCTAAACAGGGACAGCAACGTGTATTTCTGTCCAGGCTGTTGGTAGACACTGACTGGTTCGTAGCTGTTCCAGCACAGTGGTACAGGGCAATCGTGCTCAGTGCAGAGTAAAAGCAGAGGTAGAGAAACCTTTCCTTCCTTTCTTCTTTCTTTCTTTCTTTCTTTCTTCTTTCTTTCTTCTTTCTTTCTTTCTTTCTTCTTTCTTTCTTTCTCTCTTTCTCTCTTTTCTCTCTTTCTCTCTTTCTCTCTTTCTCTCTTTCTCTCTTTCTCTCTTTCTCTCTTTCTCTCTTTCTCTCTCTTTCTCTCTTTCTCTCTTTCTCTCTTTCTCTCTTCTCTCTTTCTCTCTCTCTCTCTTTCTCTCTTTCTCTCTTTCTCTCTTTCTTTCTTTCTCTCTTTCTCTCTTTCTCTCTTTCTTTCTCTCTTTCTTTCTTCCTCTCTTCCTCTCTTCCTCTCTTCCTCTCTTTCTCTCTTTCTCTCCTTCTTTTTTTTTTTTTTTTTCTCTTCTCCTAGGCTCTTCTAGGAAGGCAGGAAATTCAAAAGGCTGCTTTTATTTTGCAGTCAGAAGTGAATGTAAGTGTTCTTCATGTTTCATTAAATGAAGTTCTTCTGATCATTTCCAGGGCCTGTTGCAGCTGTTGGCTTTGGCAATCCTGAATGGTTTTAGTTGCAGAGCAGAGACAATATTTCAGTATTGAAGGGGTTTTTAACACTCCCCGTCTAGGTTTCCTGAGCCTGGATACACCAGCCATGCACCCTGTACTGTATGATGGAAAGGCAAGATACACAGGACCTTCATGCTCATTAATTGCATGCAATTAAGCCCTGAAGCTTTTGCAATACCTATTGAAATCAGGCAATTGCTTTTGGACCGTCATGGTTGCAGTTTTGCCTTTGAAATCCCATTGGCATCTCGTGCCTTGATGGAAATCCCAGGGTTTGGGGTGCTGGTGTGTCGCACAGTTTGAGGACAAGGAGTGTATAAGATATTTTTATGAGTTTTCCTCAGTATTTTTCTAATAGCTCAGAGTCAGCCGCATGTCCTGGCCATGTGGGAGGAAGGCATGAAACCAAGTCAGGCCACCACAACTTGCTCCCTGAGCTTTTGTTTCAGTGTTCCAGCACAATAAGCTGTAGCCTGTTTCACCTCTCTGTCTTGTGCTTTCTCCATTGTAGGAAGAAAGGAAAGGGCAGGATTTCCCCTCTCCCTGTGAGCATGGCTAAACATCAGCAAAGGCACTGGGTAAATGCTGAGTGGTATTAATAATACCCTGCCCCTTTTTGCTAATGTGCTCCCCTTTGGAGTTCTGGTCTTTGTATTATTATTGTTGTTATTATTATTATTATTATTATTACTGTAGCTGTTCCAACACAAGATGCAGGGAAGCTGAGGAGTGGAGCTGGCTGACTCCATCTCTCTTGCCCCATCCTGCTCCATCTCTCTGCCTCCATCCTGCTCCGTCATCTGCTGCCTGTGGAGTGGGTGGTTTATGTACCAAGCCCTGAACAGTTCCTGCTCCCTGGAGGGTGTGAGGGAGCCCGGCAGTTCCCTGGCCCCATGCCGGCTTATCCCCACGAGGTGGGGATGGTGGGAGACCCTCGGCTCTTGGCTCAGAGCTGCTGCCTCCTGCTCGCAGATCCAGGCAGCTCTGCGGGGGCAGGTGGGGAGGTAGAAGGGGGCAGGGGGAGTGAGTGTGGGAGGGGTGCCCGGCAGAAGGGGTTAGTGCCAAACACAAACAAAAACAAAAACACGATGCAAATGAGCTGCTTGCAACAGGTAGCCTTAATCAGATGCTGTCAGATGAATTCAGCATCTCTCCGATTGTCGCCTGCACTAGCCTCCCGTTCGGAAGCCCTCATCTGCTCCAGATGTGGTTTAATTTACTGCGACTTGGCTAATTACTGTAATTAAGGATTAATTACTGTTAATTACTTTCACATAAACTCAACGCCAGTCAAAGAGCGGAGCCTTATGAAGCCTGCCACAGCAGCGAACACAACCACGGCAGCTTGGGTGGGCCCGCCGGCTCCTCGGGGCCACCCCGAGCTGGTGCCCAGTGCCCACCTGGCCCCTGCCCTTGGCCCTGGCCCCACGGATCACCCCCTGCCCAGCCCTCCCGAGGTGGGCTGGCATGGCAGGGCTCCAGATGGCATCCAGCAAGCCAGCCACCGTTATTATCGTTAATAATTAGATCGAGCAGGGATTTGCTGCGCAAACCCTGGTTAGGAAGGGGAGGCCAGCGGCGTCTCTGGCAGGCTCTGGAAAGATGCAACAGTTTAATACCTTTCCCATCCTTGGCCTTTTCCAATGCTTCCACCTGCCATGCCCTTCACCACCTTGTCCCCAGCCAGGGACTTCCCTTCCTGAAGTCCCTTAATATGTAGGAGATGCAAAACTGTTATGCTTCCCCCAGCATCACGCAAGCAAAAGGTGCTTTAGCAAAAAAAGAGAAGAAACCAGCCCTGTATCTAAGGGAACAGGAAAAACCTGTGGTGGGTGCGGGAAGGAGCGCCAAAATGATTCATGGACAGTGCGGTGTGTAGCATTCCCGTGGGGAACAAGTGTCTGCTGGTGGCGCAGGGCCTGCCCTGCCTTTCTAGCTCCCTTAGACTTGTTAGGCTCCATATCTATCGGCCTTATTAGTTTTAGAAGTCCTGGGGCTTTTTCCATCACAGCAGAGGGAGGAAAAGCCTTGGAAGGGGGGGATGTGAGGTGCGATGGTGGCAGCAAAGGCAGGGGTGGGCTGTGCCCCATCTTCACCCATCGCCTGCAGCTCTGGCCTGGTCTCGTGGCCACGCGTGTAATATGAAGGCAGGATGGGAGAGAAAAATCGGCATGATTAGATGGGTATTGTTCTATTAGATCTCTGCCTGCTTGCTCTTGTGTCTCAG
The DNA here is from genome assembly GCF_009819655.1 of Sylvia atricapilla. Classification (NCBI taxonomy): domain Eukaryota; kingdom Metazoa; phylum Chordata; class Aves; order Passeriformes; family Sylviidae; genus Sylvia; species Sylvia atricapilla. Next base: position 10,202,511 of record NC_089148.1, read on the forward strand.
CATTTGAAGATGAAACATATTCATTTAGCTCCCAGGATGAATGGTTTTAATAAGGGGAGCAAGATGAGGTGGGGTAGTCCTGATGACTTCAGAGACCCATCAGCTCTCCCCCTAAGGGCATTTCGGTGATGACATGGGCCACACGACCATTAACGCTGCAATCAGGACAAGTTTTCCGTGTCCATGCGAATCCTTCAGCTGGGAAGAGCGTGTTTTGGAGCCCAGGAGGAGATGTGTATCAGCAGTAATCGGATTGAGCCTGCAGGGAGGGCAGGCAGGGGGTGAAGCAGGGGCTCCCTGGATGTGCTTCCTGGGGGCAGGCAGTGGGAAGCAGAGGTGCAGGCAGACCACCCAGCTAGTGTCTGCTGGATTTCCACCTTCCCAGCATCCCAGCACTCTACTGATGCCATCCTGATTAGGAGCCGAGACCTTGCAGTGCTCATTAGCTCTTTCAGCAGCACCCAGCTCCTCCCTGTGCCATCCCACCCGGCCCCAGCCGCTCCACTGCCATCCGCCTCCAGGCTGGCTGTGGCCTGCTTAAGCCCCAAATGAAGATAATTCCCATTATCGGGAGCATCTCTGGGGGCAGGGCAAGGGACACCAGGCCGCTGCCGGTGCCCGCGCGGCCCGGCCGAGCCGGGGGTGTGCGGGGGAAGCACGCTCCGGTGAGCGAGACAGGGAAGCCAGCCGGCGCTCCGGCTGTCAGCTCTGCTCAGCCCGCCTGTCAGGCACAGGGATGCCCAGGCCCTCATTGCTTTAATTGACACCTTCCTTTGGCATCCCACGCTCGGCCGTCCCAGCCACATCCCGGCTTTCGTCTTCCTTCTCCTCTCCAGGAGGAAGCTGGGGTGTGGTCCAGCCCTCTGTGCCCCTGGAGCCAAGGCTGGGGGAGAAGTGAGGAGAGCGAGGGTTGGACCAAGATGGGTTCAGGAGCGTGGCCGCCATCCCTCGCATGACAGTTTTGTGTGTGCTGATCTTCCCAAAGGTTGGAACATCCCCCAAGGATTTTCTTACCCCTTTCCTTTACCATGGCACTGCAAAAATGTCTTGTGGCAGCACTCTCAGGTAATTGCTGCCCATGGAAGGACCAGAACCTGAAGAAGACCCATAGGATCTCTGGTCATGCTTTGCTGTTTTGGAGATATCTGTGCACTCATAAGCGAGGAGGAGCAAGGGCTGATTGCTCTGTGAAGCATATTCTGCTGCAAGACCTTGTGAAGCACACAGGAGGGGAGGAAAGATGGGGGTGGAGGAGCTGGTAGGATGGCTTCCATCTTCCCCAGTCATTTCTGATGCAGATCATGCCAGACACCCCTGGTTGTCCTGCTGAAGGCCAGGAGAGTTGGCCACTTTCTGGGCCAGGAGAGGGGCAGATGGCCACGAGGTGCTGGTGGTTTGGGGCTGGTGTCCCTTTCCTGAAGGGGACAACAAAGGCATCTTCTCTTGCCCAAATGAGCAGGAAGCAGCGGAGCTCATGTTTCATCAGGAGCTTCGGGCACAGCCTGTGACTCTGCTTGAACAGGACAAAGGCCTCCTCTAGAAAGCTGCTGTTCAGGGGGGTAGTACCTGTCTGGAAAATGCCATCTCCGAAGCTCCAGGTGCAATGGGTACATTAGTTCTGGGAAAAATGAGGTGTGCAATGTCTGGAACTGGTGCTTGGATCAACTGTGATGGCAGCCACTACTGTTAGGTGTGCGCCAGTGAGTTCTGTCCCATCCTTTTCCACAACTTGACCTTGGTCTCTCTACCCCAGTGCCCCACAGCTTGCCTACCTCAGACAGCAGACTCCACAGCTGGTCCTTCTGTTGAATGGAGGCTTCAGAAAGCTTTTCTGGGACCACAGTTGTTTCTGCAAGGACCAGCCCCAGCTCTTTGCCCAGGCCTCTTGGGAGCCTGCCATGCAAATAAAAGCTCTGCCCCTCTTCCCCATTTGTCCTCACTGGGGGGGTTCTTGTGAACTCAGGTACCTCCAGAGTTCCTCCCAGGCACCCCGTGCAGGCAACAGGGAGAGATCTCCCGTGAACTGCTCCATCTTTGCTCTCTGTATTAAAGTTGGAAGCCCTTTGATGTCTGCCTTTGCAGCTCAGATTCTGCCAGGAGGCTCAGAGCAGCCTGTGTAATTAGCCCAGAAAAATGCCGCTTTCATGTGGGTCGGGGGACCCAAGCAGAGAAGAGATTTCCAAGGGCTTTGTTCTGCTGCAGGGAAATGTTCAGGCTTTGGTGGGTTTCAACAGAGCTCTTCTCGCCCTTCCCTTTTTTTCCTACTGTGGGGTGGAGCTCAGGGTTTTGGCAGGGAAAGCACACGTGGCAAGCCACTGCTCCACGGGAGACAGGCCCTTTGGTGCTGGGCTGGAGTTTGGGTACATCCAGAAGCAAGGGATCAGCCAGAGCCGTGCTCCAGCTGGCCCAGGGGAGGAGTAAAAACAACCCAGAGATATTGCAGGATTGCTTCCCACAGCTTCAGTTTTCTTCCTTATTTGCCCTCAGAAGTGCTCAAGGCAGGCACTGTTCTCCCAAGCCCTGGTGGTCCCTGCCTGCAGGCATTGCTGCTGCACCAGTGCAGGGGCGTAAATCACAGGGGTGTAAATCAGAAAGGATGTAAATCAGAGCAAGGTGATCACTCTCTGGCACTGGGTTCCTGCTCGTGATCAGCTCTCAAGCCGGTTTTTGCCAGAGGTGGGTGGTGGTCGAGGATGGCAGTTCCATGTCTGCTGCCCTGCTGGGGTGGGGAGAGCCACCACGGCTGTGCTGTGACTCCAGACATCCTTTCTCACACCAGGAGTTTGCTAAAACATAGGAGACCCTTTAGGGTTGCCTTGGCACAACAGGTTGCAGTTTTCAGCCTCATCTTTTACCTGCCTTTCCCTCTGCCCATCAGCGGCAAACATGCCATGGGCTTTCCTCTCACTTTCTGGTGCAGGTAGGGCACCTCACTGCCTCCAACATACCTTTTAGCCTCGTGCATCATCCTGGATGGTTCTGGATGTGTCAGACTAAGAAGCACCTTCCTGCAGCTGCTGCTGCCCTGGATGTGCTTTTGCCTCTTTCCTGCCTTTTTTTTTTATTTTTTTTTTTTCTTGAAGGGAGGAAAGTACATTGCTTTTCACACCATTTATGGGACCTGTCCAGGTTGCAACAGGAGCAGCAAAGAGGGACCAGAGATGCTCTGGCAGCAAAGGTGATGCCCTCCTGTTTTAGGAGGGGGATTTGTTGGCAAAGTGGTTTTCAGGATCCTGAGGACTTGGCTTCAGAATATATGCCTATATCAAGGTGATAGTGAGGGTGTGCTCTAATCTCCCTCATGTGACAGGATCTCCCCACTCTAACAGCAGCAAAAGGCACAGACATACTGAAAACTGAGCAGTGAATGGATTTTGTTCTCCCCCTGCATTTCCTCCCTTGAGGCTTAAAGCAACCCCAGCCCACTTCACCCAACAAACCCCAAACCAACGGATTTCTCCTCAGACCAGGTCTGTGCCATCTGCTGTGGCCGAGATCTTACCTTCCCCTGGTTATTTCTCATGTATCTCTTGCTTAAAGACCTTGTGCCGTGTTCCTGCCTAGAAGGGAGCCGTGGGGCCTCCCTGGGGATCCTCCTCCCCTTCTTGGGTCTGATTTCTTTCAGCTTTTACTTGGGGATGAATGGATGCAATGGAGCCCCCTGCTCGTGGGGTCCTGGCACTGTGCATGTGAACGTATAGGGTGTGGGTTATATATGGGATGATGGTATTTAGATCACATTAATGAGCATACAGGAGAGCAGGGAAAATGGATCATTTATGGTTGCGATCTGGCTGCTGTCAAAATAGGGTGTTATTTTGATGGTTGCTTTGTCTTTGCTCTCTGAGCAATATGAAGATAGTTTCTTAGCAACAAAACTGTGTTCACAAACAACACCGGTGAAAAACAACCCCCCAGAAAAAAAGGAGGCAGCCTTAAAAGCACTGCTCCTTGTGTGTGTCCGCTGGCCACACAGCATCCATTCATTGAGTGCAGAATGTCCTACTGGACAGAAGGTGCTTGTCCATGGTTGTGATGTCATGCCCTGGCCCCTGCTGGTGTAGGTTGCTTGGGGTGTTACCATAGTTCTTTTTGCAGAAGGGTAAACTGAGGCAGCTTGGGAAGAGCAGTACAGGGTGGTCTTTAGGCAACATAGGAGGGTTTCAGCCTCTGCTGAGTGCTGCTTGCCACGTGGTAGGTGGCAGGCACTGCCTTGGACCTTTCTTGGTCAAAGTCTTCTCCAGGGTCTTGTGCCTGCATCTCAGATGGATTCCAGGGAGGGAGCAGCCTGTGAGCCGTTTTGGCAGCGGTTCCCCCATGCAATTTGGAGTGTCTCTCCTTTGAAGGAGGCGCTGGGCCTGGTGTCTGTGCTGACGTTGGAGTCCATGAGAGCAAGCAGCTCCTCCAGCCAAGTATCTGCCAGGCTGTGTCGGGAGAACTTTTATCATTTCTGTCACAGACATCACAACTCGCTTGTCTTACCATACATCTTCCTAAATGTGACAGAATATTCAGCTGTTATTAATTGAATACTCTCTAATTTAACTGCTTAGCAGGACAGAGAGCGACTGGTTTGTCTCAGCACTGAGAGCTGCTGTCAGGCACGCAGGCGGTTTTGGGGTGCAGGGAAGTTATTTGGGGAGTGAAATGGGGCTTGTTGTTTTAGTATCCCCCCCTCCAGTGCCACCTTGTGTGGGACTGATCCTCATCCTGCCAGGGAGGGGCTCCAGCATCTGCTGTGGTTACTGGTCCTGGGGCACATGGCCAAACCCAGGATGGAGATACTGAGGACATCGCTGCTTCTGCATCCTATCGTGGCATCACCATCCAGAGTTAGAAAGGAAGGGACATGCTGGGAGCATGGCCAGGAGCTGGTGATGCTCCCTAGGTGCCCAGGATGGAAGAGTGATTTGGACTGGCTTGTCCCAATCTCCATTCAGGTGGGTAAATAGCTTCTCCTGTGGGGAGCTGCTGGAAGCAAAGCTCAGTCCTTCAGTGTTCTCTTTGATGGAGTCACATGCCCATCATGCCTGACCATCCCCCCAGTCCCTCACAAATCCCAGTTAAAACTGCTTGTCTTCTTCCTCCTCCTCTTCCTCCTCCTCCTCCTCCTCCTCCTCCTCCTCCTCCTCCTTCTTTACATCCATATCCAGAAGTGCCAGAGATGTCCCATATGCAGACTGGATGTCATGCTAGGGTTGCTGAGAAGCTGGGATCATTTGGAGGATGCAGGAGGCAGCTCTCCTTGCTGTCACGTGGGCAGTAGGCTGGTGGGGGACCGTCCCCTCCAGCCCCCCAAGCCCATGCCTGCTTGCACACACGTGTTCACATCTCTCTGCTGCTCTCCCAGAAAGTTCAAACCCAGAGTCAAGTTTATTGTTTCTATCTCGTTTATTTTAAGTATAGTTTTACACTTTATTATATGCTGTGACATCTTAAATGGAGCCTGTCACTCTATCTTGACTACTGCTAGGGGCTACAGCCACTTACTGTGTCAGGCTTTTCGGCAGCCCTGATTAACGATATCAAAACGAATGGATCCCAGCACAGGCACAAGCACAAAAATCAAGGGGTGATTTGCATACTCAAATGGTGCAACACATTAAAAGGCTGCAGCCTGTGCAGGTATTGCACTGACATAGCCCAGGGATGCACATTCCTGCTGTCCCTCATCCCTGTGTACAGGACCTGTACGTGCTGGTAAGTGCTGTGCACACCTAAGTCTATTTATTCAGTGTCTTCAGCCTAAAGGAAAAGCCTTGCCCTTTTTAACAGGAGTTTTTTCATCTCCCTGGACAACATGTCAATTAGGATAGTGAAATGGAATAATTTTTTTTTTTTTCTCGTGTGCCTGTTGGGATATGTTGCAGAATTACCCAAAAGCAAATGCCTTTTTTTTTTTCCTGAAAGTAACATTTTGTTAGGTTAATTCATGCACTGCAGAAACAAACTTTCTGTTCTTCCAGTCCAATCTCCACTTACAAGTCAGGTTTTTGTAACCCTGTCATTGAAATGCGAGGTAGCCTACAGTAATTTGAATATTTCATTCTGCCGGCTGCTAATGCACTCTGCATTACAGATGGTACTTGCTCCATCCTTCTGGACTGGGTTCAATTATAAATGAAAGTAGGGAGCTGAGATTTGTCTTTTTGTCTGTGCTTAGTTGGAATAACACAATAAAGCTTGATGGGTAAGAATTCCTCAAGCTGCCTCTTCTTTGCCCGCGACGTCTCCGGTGTAGCTTTCTTCTCTCGATAGCGGGTCCCTCTCGCCTTTCAAGTCGAGCTTGGAGTATTAGGGTTGGCAGTGGTGGGGTTTTTCACAAGGAATTTTTGGCTCAGATGTCCCTTTTTTGGAAGTGCTTAGCTCAGTCCTCTTTCTAGCTGTTTATTTACCAGGCTCTGTATCCCCCTTTGCATCCCGAGCCAGGAGCGGTGCTAGGAGCAGCCTGCTTAGGCTGGGCAAGGAGGGTTGTGCATGGCTTTTGGGCTGGTGGGGTTGTCTTCCCTCCAAGTGTGTCCCTGTTGACAGGGTCACCAGCCTGGTCTGCAGCCACAGAGGAGCAATGGGCATGCAGAGCAGCCCTCCTTCATCCCAGGGCTGCTGCCATGGACTCTTCCCAAAGGCCCTAGGAATAAAAGGGCCCCTAGAGATCCAAAGAAAACATTTACCTCTGCTTGGTGATTAACAGAAAGGGGGGTTGGAAGCCTCCAGCCCAGCTGCACGGGGGCTCTCTATTACATACAGATGCCTTTTGCGAGCTCCTTGGCCATCCCAGCCGGTAAAAGCAATATTGCCGAGGGAGTCGGAGGAGGTGAGGGCAGGGCTTTCAATTTGGTTTTACATTTACAAGGACCAGATGGCCTCGCTGGAGATGATCTTTGATCTGGGACTCAGCCGGAGTTGGGCAAAGATTTTTTTTTTTTCTTTTTTGCTCCCTTTTTAATCTCCTCGCTGGTTCTGGCGGGGCCTCTCCCGCAGGAGCAGGGGGAGCTGCGTGTCCGTGTGTCTGGCTGGTGGGGCTGAGTGTGAGCCCCCCCATGCCCGTGGGGATGGGTGAGCTCGCTGGTGAAGCCTTGGGCAGGGTTGTCCGAGGTGGAAGGCAGAGCTGGATCCCATTACACCACCGCCCCACAGCACGGAAATCTGCGTCAACAGCCTCTTGCATGGAATATAATTAAACACACACAGGCGCCTCGAAACAGAAATGCCACTAATTGATTATTTTTAAATTTTTTCCCCGTTTTTTCTGGCGTCTCGCGCTCTCCCAGCCGTGGGGACGTGTCGGGGGTTCTCTCCTCCTGTCTTGCCTTGCTAGTTTTGGGTTTCTTTCTTCCCCCCACATGTTTTGAATGGAGCAGGAGCGAAGGCAGCTGATCCTATTTCACAAGCGCTTGGACTTGCAGCACTCTCCCTCCTGTCCAAACAGATCGTTTACAGAAGGGGCCTCTATTTAAAGAAGGAACTGAACGTTCAGAGCTGTTTTCTGGCCTTAAAACGCTGCCGACCGGCTGTTGCCTCTCAAAGAGTCGGGCTTTGTCTGGCACGCTCGAGGACCGGGTTTGACGCCAGGCTCAGCAGGTCAGCACGGTGGCACGAGGGACCCAGCATCGTGCAGAAAATGTGCTCCTTTGTTTACTGCCATCACTGGATCGCAGCAGAGTTGGGTTCAGGATGGCACCTTATCCATGGGAGCTTGATGAGGTGTTTAGGTTTGGGCAAACCTCGCCTCCCTGTGGTGGTGTGGGTGGGATGAGCTTGGAAACCAAGTGATTGGAAAAGAAGCACTCGGATGGGTTTTGGTGGGATCTGTGTATGGCATGGAGAGAGAGACCCAGGATCGTAGAATCATTGAGGTTGGAAAAGACCTTCAGGATCATTGAGTCCATCTGTTTACCTAGCATTGCCAATTCCACCACTAAACCCTGCCCCTAAGAGCCACATCTGCCTGTCTTCTGCCTGTCTTCTGAATACCTCTAGGGATGGTGACTCTTGTGTGTAAGGGGAATCTGCAAGGAGTTAAAAGGAACATGTAGTTCTGAAGAGCTGTGATGCTTCAAAACCACCCAGGAGTGACACAAATCCAGCTCCAGGGAAGCTGGGTCTGGTCCTGTCATCTTGGTGTCATCTGTAACACTGAAAGTGGGTGCCTGAAATTGTCCAGTGGTGAATATGTTGCATGTAAATGGATGCAGCAGGAGTTGGGATGAGATTTCTGATGGCTTTGGTTGTGGTTGCTTCTCTTGCTTTGCACTTGACCTATCATAGGTCTTTATAACTTACTTTCAAATTATTCGTGGAGAAGGCTTTGAATTGCCTGTTGCCATGGCTGGCAAGAGGTGCACGCATGGAGGGATGGTTTCTAATGCCTCTGGAACAGGAGACCCTGTCTGTCAGGGATCAGCAGTGTCCAGCCTCCACCAGGCAGAGACCCTGGCCCGTGGCTGAACCCCACAGGAGACTGTGACCTGTGGTAGCACTTCTGAGCCACTCCTACTCAGCCGTGATTGCCATCTCTCCTTGGCCAGGGCTGTAAGTTTCCTACTGCAAAGCCCATCCTTGAGGTTTTACGCTGGGTGGAGAATCCTTTCTTGATATTTCCCCCTTCTCCTTTGTTTCCCTCTTGTTCCCATTCACTAAAAAAAAAAAAAAAAAAAAAAAAAAAAAAAAGGATATATGCTCCTCAAAGGGATAGCCACATGCTTTGAGCACCAGGGAATGAGGCTGCCTTCAACTGAGCCAAAGAGCGACAAGGGCCACGCTGAGCTCTGGTGATGCATTAGAAGGTTGCTGCTGGAAATGGGAAGGTGTTTCTGGGCAGAAAACATGCCTGTAAGTGGGAGGTGGGAAGGTGCCTTGGCTGCAGAGGGACAGGATGTGGCCACAGGGCGCTCTGCAGTGGAAACAGTTCCCCTGTCTGTCCCCAGCTTTTGTAAAGATGTCTGTCGTGGTTCTGTGCTGCCCACTTTGGGAGAGAGAAAGGGAGGGAAGAGTGTAGTCCATGCAATAGCTTGTCTCCAAGACCTGGAAGATCTTTCCTATATTGCACAAAAACCTGAATCCGGCCCATGGCAAGGCCATCAACTTGGCAGCAGAGTGGCAGCACTCTTGTTAGTGTAATGGGCAGCAAGAGTATTTAGCAAACCTGAAACTTGAGTGGGACATTGCCATCTGATGAGCTCCAAGCCAGCTTTCCTTGGATGGAGTCTCTTGGGTTATCTTTTTTGAAGGATGGCAGGAGAAAGGGAATCTGAAATGCAGCTTTTCAACCTGGGCTTCTGCCAGTCTTTTCACTTAGGACTTTCATGCCCCAGCCACTATGTGCATCCAGCAGCCTTTTGCAGACAGTCTGTCCAGGGAAGATGACCTTTGGAGAGGAGAGCAGGCTGGAAAGGCAGCTTCCTTCTGGGAGAAAACTTCTCTTTGTTTGTTCTCAGGTTTCAGGGCTTGGCCTGGGGCGGTTGAAGTGGGACCCCTGTCCTCAGAGGAGCTCTGGAGGCCCCAGCTTCTCATTAACAGATTCAGCTCATTCAGAGAACCCATTTCTTTTCAGCGAGGAGAATTCATATGCAAAGCACCAAGCAGATCCCAGCCCAACTCTCTGTTGAGAAGGGAGGGGGTTTATAGCTGGACCTGACCTGGGAGCAGTCCTGTCCTTTGTTTTCTGATTTGTTCCTGCAGGGTTTAGGCAGCCCTAAGTCCATGCCTGGGATGCAGCTCCAGGCATGAGGAGCACACCAGGTCCTCCTCACGTCCTTAAATGAGGACAGTGGCTTACTCTGTCCCTCAGTGACCATTTGTTCTCTTGGTGCTGCAGTGGGGACTCTAGTGCCTCTCCCAAACTCCCCCAGGAAAAGGTGAAGTCCTGGCACAGGCTGTCTTGGAGGGGACTGAAGCTTTTCTCCATGGTTTGTGCTGCTCCCCTGAGCCAGGCCAGACCGTGGTCAGTGAGCTGGGTCACATCTGCTCAGATCTGGCCCAGCAGCAGAGCAGTGGTGTAAAAGCACGTCTGCTTTCCTTTAACTCCAGCCACTGCTGCTCTGAGCAGCTGGAATTTGGTCCTGGCTGTGGTGAGGTGGAGGAGGGTGGGTGAAGATGGCCATGCACCATCTTTCCCTAATGGTGTGGTCAGTGCAGCTGGGGAGTTTGAGAGGTACTGGGTTTGCCCATGCAGATAAGGGATTGATTGTGATTCAGGGCTCTGACTGAGCCTTCTAATCCTGCCCTGCTTAGGAAAGGGAAAACTGCTTTGTGAGATTGCTCCAGTCGGCTTCAGCATTGCTCCCCACCATCAGCATGCTTCCTCAGACCGTGAGCCTGGCCTGGGCATTTGTGAGGTGCTCAGTGGGGTTGGAAGGTGGAAGGACCTGTGCATGGGCAGAATTTATCCCTGCTCTTCCAAGGACGGAGTGTGCCAGTGAGACAGTGTTGAGCCCTCTGAGCTCAGTTTGGCTCTGGGGTGATGGGTTGTTTGCAGTACTGGGGGAAGCTGATGCGCTTAATTAGGTGGAGTTGTGAGGGTTTGTGCTTTGTAGCACATGACAGAAGCAGGCTTGAAGCTGCTGTGAGTGGGAAGGGAGGAGGTGGTTTGTCCACTGGTAGGGTGTTGGGCTCTGGTTGCCTTGTCTTTAATGTGTGGAAGCACTTCCAGCCTGCTTTCTGCTGCTAAATGCTCTGCTCAGCTATCTGTGTGTGGCGCAGGAGATGCTACCTGTCCCCTGATATCAGCTTTGAAAGTTCCAGCTGTGGAGCCTTGCTGCCCAAGCCCACCAGCCTGCAGCAAAGCATCCACGAGGAAATATGGATTTTGGTGTCAGGACAGCAAGGAGAAAACCAGAAAATATTAAAATTTGAACCACAACCAACCAGAGCAATAACTGGGCGTATGGGGCTGGTGTCAGAAGTTTCCATACCAGGCTCAGCTACTGGCCATGAGCTAAACTGGTCAGCAGGAGCAGGATCCAGGGAAGGACTGGAAAGACGAGCTCATCTGTGTTCATTCAGCTTCCCCACGGAGTCACATTTCACAAGAATCTGGTTTTCAGTAATCACAGCAACATTGTGCTTTATTTTTTTTTGGCTATTTTGGATCATTGTCCAGTTGCGGGTGGGGATATTTTTTCCACAGAATATGTTAGTAATAATCTTCCAGATCTTTTGATTATTTTCCTGCCAGATCCTCGCTATGGCAACTCATTTGGCATTTGGGATGGGGTTAGGAGAAAACTGGTGCAGACTCTTTGCCAGCACTATGAAATAAGCGTCTTTCTTCTGCAGCTTCCGTGGCACATCCAAGCTGCATCCTCCTGAAGTGATGGAGAGCTGCTGCTGGGAGCTGAGAAACTTTTTGGCATGTGATAAATTCCCTTCTCCTCTTTCTTACACCCCAGAATTAAGGTTTGAGGGAAATGCAGGCTGTTGTTTTTTGATTTTATTAAATTTATGTTGGAACGAGCAAATAATTTGGACAATTCCACCCCAGAAAGATGGGAAGTTGCTATTTTTCAAACTTAAATTTTTAAAGCCATTTAATTGGTTTGAAATCGACCCAAATTTTTATTTAAACAAGAAAGAGAGAGAGAGAGAGGAAATTGATGAAATTAAGTGGGAGGAGATTTCATTTTTGATTCAGGAAGCATTTTTGATTGATCTGAATTTGAGTTGTGATGCATGTTTCCAAACTGGTGATGGGTAGGAGAGATCTGGGGGAAGTGCTGCTGCCCTGAGCATCTGATGCTTCTGTTGTTGGCCTTGTCTCAGTCTCCACTTGGGCTTGTTGGCCATGGCTGGAGTTGACTTCTAGGACTACATGGGCCATTAGTCTGAGCTGATGTGACTTGCTCCTGTCTCTGTAGGAGTATCTTATCACAGTTTTATGGACGACAGGAACATTTCTCCACATATAAAAGCATCTCTCTGCTTTGTTTCCAAAGAGCCCTGGAGGACATTTCTGTGTTGGGAGAAGAGGTGGGTTTACAATGATCCAGGGTGGCTTTGCAGTGCTTATGGGTACAAGCCTCTCTCTTGATTTGTTGCTGGGATTTTTTTGTTTATTTTATGGCTTTAGACAGTGAAAATTGGTGACAGAAACAGCCCATCAGTTTCACAGAGTTCCTCCTTTTGCTGGAAAATAAATAAATAAGTAGATGCACAAAAAGCCATTTTGCCAGCTGAATTTTTCCATGCCTCATCTCACGGCAGCCTGTTTTGGAAAATTTGAGCAAAAATCTGTTCATCCATTTGTAAGTTTTGGAAAGGTTGAAGTGAGGAGGGGAACTTTAATGTCAATTGTAAGAAAAAAACACATGAGCTTCTCTTAATTCCTGCTCCCCGGAAGGGCGTGTGTCTGTGTATTTAGAAATTCCAGCTTCTAGTTATGTTGGAAATAGGTAATTGCATTTTGACGTTGATTTTCTTCAGTGGCTTTATGTAAACCTGATGAATATTTTCAACCAAGGTTTAAAACTCCTGTGATTACTTGACATTGGTGGGCTCCACCTTTGTTATGAAGACTGTAGTTCCCATTTAAGATGGGCACTGTGTGCTTTGCCAAGAAGGGATTTCTGTTGTGTCACATGGACCTTTGACCTGGCAGTGTGAAGACCCAGCTAGGGGTGCTTTGGAGACCTCCACAAAGCTCTGAGAGTTCATCTCTTCTGAGCACTGGATACTGAAGCCAGTTTTTTGTTTAAAGAGAGCACTGTGAGGGTGGTGAGGCCCTGGCACAGGCTGGACAAGGCTTGGAGCAACCTGAGGCAGTGGAAGGTGTCCCTCCTCATAGCAGGGGGTTGGAATGAGGTGGTCTTTAAGATCTCTTCCAGCCTAAACCATTCCAGGATTCTGTGGTAGGATCCAAGACTGGTTTTTCCTTGCTGTGAGTGATTTGCTGTTTCAGGAGAAAGTAGGCTGCATATACACTTGGATAGGAGAAAAACCCGAGAGTTTAGGTAGGTGCGTGGAGTCTGGCGACTTCTTTGCACAGAGAAAGTTTGGGAAGAGCAACTCAAGCCTGTGTCATCATGGATCAGCCAAGGACACAAACCCCAGCTCTCCTGACTTGGTTGCATCTACACCTTACAAGTATGAGGAAGATGCAATCCCTGAACGTGTAATTGTCCTCAGACATGAGGCAGGTGGGAGTATTCTTGTCCCAAGTTCAGTCTTCTGATCCTCAGCCTTCACAAATGTAGTCTCAGGCTCCAGGGAATATTGAGATAGGCTTAAAATAAGGTGATTAGTTACTGGTTTTGTTAGGAGAGGCATTTGCTGGCATTGCAGCTCTCCCTGCGTTTGCTTGGCTTTTGTTTAGACCTGGAGCTGTAAAAAAATATGTTTAAAAAACTCAACATTTTCCGTTGAGCTTGTGTGACTCCTGAAGCTGGATCTCCCCAAGGAAATGTTGCCAAATTTAAATCTCAAAAAGCTGGAAGAGAGCTGTGTCCCAGGTGTGTTTTAAAGCCGGGCTGTTTGCTGCATGGGCATGTGTAGGAGTTTTGGGGTTCCCAGGGAGAAACTGCCACATCTTCCTTGTCTGTACCCCCCTCACGGGCAGCCACTGCTCCAGAAGAGGATTTGTCTACACCTTGGTCTCTGGGTTGGGTGTTGTTGGGGCAGGTGAGTGCCTTGGTGGGGGAGGAGGCATGCTCACCCATTTGAGAGGACAGAGAGAGTAGCCAGAAGTGTTCCACCAGCAGTGGACATCTCTGGTTTCCCCCTGAGAAAGCGACACCTACGGCCCCCTCACAGCCTGACAAGAGGAATTGTCTGTCCACCTCCCCCAAAACCCCATTGTTGGGTGGGTTGTTCCTGCCTCCCTGTACATCTTAGGCACAGTGGAGGCAGGAAAGAAAACCCTTCTGAAAATCACAACGTAATTACTCCCATCTGCTCCGGCACTGCTTCCCATTTCTGCCTGCCAGGATGCTTGTCTCTGATGCTAAGTAGCACATTATTTTCGATAAGTTGCAATCATTTGCTTGAAACCTCCTTCTCCTTTAAAATGTCCCCCTGGAAAGGCAATTCAGCAACTTGGGAATGGGCAGAAACAACCATGATAAAACCCATACAGAAGCAGCTGAGCTCGGCCGGGAGGGCAAGCACTCCTCCCAAACTCATTAAAACCACCCAGCAGGTTTCTTTGTAGGGTGGGTTTGTTTAAATGCCCAGCCACCGGGTCCAGCCCTTGGCTGGTGGTGTCAGCAAATGGGGCTGCAGAGGAACTGCCAGCTCATGTCATCAGAGGGAATCTTAACCAGGCAGTCACAGAAATTCCGCAGGACCTTGCTTTTGACTGCTGAAGTCAGCAGAGAAAAAGCTGCTCTGGGGGACTGATTCCTTTGTCATCACAACCTGGGTTGGCATCGTGTCTCACCACCTGTATCCTCTTGTGAGGGGATACATGGAGTCTGGCCCTGCTTCCCACATCTCCTCAGCTTGAAGACACTGACCACAGTGGGACAGATTGCTCTTTCTAGAAGATGGAGCCAGAAGATCCTTTGCTCTTGTCACTGCTAAGCCACAGTCTCCTGCTTAGCTTCTGCCGTCACCCCCAGGATGTTTGATTGCCTTTGTGATGTAGTTCTGTCTCTGTTGCCTGCACACCACTAATTTGGAGGGTTTGGAAGGGGTGAAGAAGAAAAGAATTGCTGAGTGGAAGTATTTTGGCGTGGCCTTGGAGAAGAGAGATGACTGTGTGCTCAGCTCCTGTGCTTTTCAGATTCCTTTGGAAAAATGCTCCCAGGAAAATGGAATAAATAAGATTGGGGATGGTGGCATGGAGTACCAGAGGAGTCTGGTACTCTCCTTTGTGGATATCTCAGGTGTCTTCACAGCCCCAGGCCATCCCCAGAATGGTGTCTGTTCTGGCAAGTGCTCTTTCTCCTGCCCCGTGCCTCTCAATGTGGCTTTACCTCAGATTGCATGACCTGAGGGGACACGAGGCACGGGTGCCAAGGTGTGGGGACATGTGGGGTGCTGGCTGCTCATCTCCTGTGAGCATGGAGCTGACTGCTTTGCAGGTGCTCCTTGGAGATAGTTGTGGGAAAGCATCTTGGAACATCTGGAAGCTTTTGTGGCTCAAGGCACTTTCTGTCCTGTGTCCCTGAATCGCAGGGCAGGCAAAGAGCCAAGCAGCAGGTTTTGGCTTTGTCTTCTCACTTGGGGAGAAGTCAATCACCTCTCACCTCTGTGGTCAGTCCTGCCACCACTTCCCATGTCCTGCACTCCAGGCCTGGAGTGTGCCAATGTCCTCTGCATCCTGTGGCTCTGATCCCTTCCTCAAGAAGGGAGAAAGGAGCAAGTGTGGGAGCTGGGAGCCATTCTCCAGCTGCTGGAGTGGATCTCTGTGACCCTGGTGGTGACCATGCCTGGACTGCAGGCTGGTGGCTCTGTGGTGCCCTGGTGCTCCTACTGCTGCCATCGGGGATGGTGACCCTGTGACAGCCACGTTTGAGCTGGACGGTGCAAGCAGGGACAGGGCACGTGCCTTGGGTTTAATTTTAAATCACACCCGTATATATATAACACACACACCCCCCACACATATATGTATAATTGTGTATATATTTACATCTAAAAATGCATTTTGATCAGCAGGGGACCTGGGCGAGGGCTGAGCACCATCTAGTGGCAAGCACCACAGCTCAGGAGGCTGCCAAGCCAGCAGGAAAGCAGCCAAGGACAGAAAGTCTTGAAGGAATTTTCCTCCCCCCCAGCTGCTAGTCGCTATCTTTATTTTTGTTCTTCTTTTTTGCCCCCTTTCTTTAATCAGGAGCAGCAAATGGAGGTCCTGAGGATGCCTATATGCCTGTAGCCCCATGGACCACTTAGGATCATTCTGCTTCATTTATTCTTTTTTAATTTGGTGGGAGAGCAGGGTTCTTTTGCCCACCAGCTGCCCAGGCACTACCGGCTGGATGCTACCATCCCAAACCCCCTCAGCCAGCAAAGCCTTATCCCATCACAGGGGGCAGTTTGGAGAGTAGAAGCTGCCAAGGAGTCCAACATCCCAGGCATCCTGGCAGGAGGTGTGTCAGAGCTGGGTCCAGCACTGGGAAGATAAAAAAGGAGCTTTTAAATAATCATTTTGTCTTCTCCTCGGCTGAGCACAGCCTTTCAGGGAT
This sequence comes from Sylvia atricapilla, assembly GCF_009819655.1. Lineage (NCBI taxonomy): Eukaryota > Metazoa > Chordata > Aves > Passeriformes > Sylviidae > Sylvia > Sylvia atricapilla. Next base: position 10,218,632 of record NC_089148.1, read on the forward strand.
AAATAAGCAGCATCAGTCCTGCTTAGACACGTCGGCCTTTCCATTTATTTACTCCCGGGCTTTATTCTGAGTGAGCAGCCAAGCCCAGACTGGGTTCAGGTCTCTGCTGTGGGGGACACATCCCCTCCATCGGGTGCTGGTCTCTGCGTGTGGCACAGGAATAAAGCTCCCAGGAATACACAGAACTTTTCATCAGGAAGCAGCTCTCTAAACATAAACTAATTAATCACTCGTGCCTACCTGTCAGGTCAATGATTCCTGAGATTTTTAATCTAAAAATATTTCCCTTTTGAAATCCAGATACGCCTGTTTTGGCAACTTTGCTTTTGATTTGTTTATTTGAGGTGTTTTTTTAATTTTTTTTTTAACCTGTGTTGCTTTCCTTTTTGTATTTGGGCTTTTGATGTGCTTTAATTGACTCGTTTTTATTTATTTTTTTGTCCCGGAAAAATAGGAATTTGTTCTCTTTATTTTCATGACAAGTCTCTCTCCCTGCTGCATCCTGTCAACTTTCCTGTTCTCTTTTTAAGGGATTTGGCTACTTTTGCCTGATGTTCTTGTTTATGGATCATAGACCCCAAACCATTTTCTTGATGAAATCTGTCCTCTCTCCTTGGATCTATTTATCATGGCTGGGTGCCATGGGAAGCCTCCCGTGGTGGGGGGAGATGCTGGTCCTGTCTCCTGAGGGTTCAGCTTCAAATTTGGCACTCTGCCCTCATTCCTCCATATAGAAATGATCCTCCCTAGCGTGGAGTTCTTTATTATTAGTTCCAGTTTTACTGTTCTTGGGCTTTTTTCTGCCCACCTTCCCACCTTTGTTGACAGTGCACATTTTAATCGCAAAAAAATGCCAATAAATGCATGAATGAATAACTTCATGATCCAAATGTATGAATAAAATTAAATGAATGAGTGAAATGTCCTGAAAATAGTAATTTCAGTAGGCTTTGAGGCTTTTTAAAAAAGCTCTTTTTAGTCTTAACCAAACCTCTCAACAGGGTCTTTTACTTCAATTTTATACTGATAATAGCTGTATCTTTAACTTATTGCAAGGTGGGGAAGACCATACCCGATGGTTGCTGGGGATTTTTTAGCTGCTATGATTTTATTTCTTGTTGCTAACAGATCTTCCACTACTTTTTTTTTATTTTATTTTAAATGACAGGAATAATCACTTGCTCTTGTTTGTGCCGTGAATTGGGAGGGGGTCAAATTCATCTCAGGTGTCAGCAGGCACAGCTTTATCAAAACCCACACAACATTTCCCAGCTCTGGATGTGCAAAGAGTTTGTGCTCATGGGGTGGTGTGTGTGCTCTGAGCCCCTGTGCCGGATGAGTTGGGGAAATACGATTGTTTTCCCTTAGGAAATGCCCTTTTTTATTCGCTCATCAAAGATTTATTTTATTTATGTTGTTTATTATGCAACTCTGTGCGTGTGCATGTGGAAATCTCCACGTTACTGTTTTGTGTTCAAGCACAGACCTTGGAGGGGGACATTGGGGGAGCACATAGGGTGGGTACCTCCATATTTCAGACACAGGACATCCCAAGCGGTTGGGATGCTCCCGTGTTGTTTTTCCAGGAAAGCCTTCACAGAAGAACTTTAACTTGGAGCAGTAATTTAGGCAGGGAGCACAAAGATGAGAGGAAGATTCTCTTTTTGAAAAGTCATTCTGGGAGGATTAATTCAGTGTTGCTCCTTTTCTCAGCATGTTTTAAACATCAGTGGAACGACTGGATTCTTAAAAGGAAGGCCTTTTTCCAAGAATAAAGTTTATTTCATACATTTTTTTGTGTGTGTTCCCAGTGCATGGCTAAAAGCATGGACTTCAAGCCCTCTCCACAGTCTGTATTGCAAGATGTGGAAACCAAGGCACAGTAGCCCTGGGCTCTGTGCGTCTTTCTCTGCCATCTGGGGTTGATGTAAATGACATGTTGGGTGACAGGAGAGGACCCCTGAGCAAGATGAGATCAGGGCTAGAGACTTCCAACTTCCCATCTCATGCCTGAGTCAGGATATGGTCCCTATTGCTTCTGGCAGCAGGCAGGGGTACATTTATTGGGTTTTTTTGGTTGCTGTTGCTAGGAGTTTTGCTGCTTGTTTGAGCAGAAAGTGTTAGGTCTGTGGTGTGCTCGCTGCCAGTTCTGCCCTACTTCTGTCCTGAGGGAAGGAGGAGAAGATAGGGAGAGGAGCAGGGAGCTGGAGTGCCCCTGGAAGCCAAGCAGCGATGAGTGAAACCAAGCTTGGTGATCAGTTGGAGCATCAGGATGCCTGTTGGGGAACCTGTCGGGAAGGAAGAAAACTGCTGCTGACGGGGTCAGTCCAGCTTGGGATGAGCTTCCCTGAGTTAAACCCCAGGAGTGACTGAGGCTTTCCTGTCCCCATTGTGTCTCCTGCAGTGCTGAGCATCCGGGGGGCGCAGGAGGAGGAGCCCACGGACCCGCAGCTGATGAGGTTAGACAACATGCTCCTGGCCGAGGGGGTGGCGGGCCCCGAGAAAGGAGGGGGCTCGGCCGCCGCTGCCGCCGCCGCCGCCGCGTCCGGAGGAGCCGGCTCCGACAACTCGGTGGAGCACTCTGACTACAGAGCCAAACTCTCCCAGATCCGACAGATCTACCACACGGAGCTGGAGAAGTACGAGCAGGTAACAGGCTCCTTCGTGGCGGTGCTGGTGGGAGCAGAGCAGCGGGAGAGCGGTGCCGGGATCTGCGCAGTCCCCATCGCTGCTGACATCCCCTGTTAGGCAGTGTAGGGGCAAAGGGGTGCTGGAGTAATGACACCGTGCTTTTTTTAGGGTTGGGAGGGTCGGGGTTTTATGCTGGGACATGGCATGAGAATAGTCTTGGCATGGGTTGTCCCTTGGATTTTTTCACTTTTCACTCCTTCCCTGATATCTCACCCAGAATTGGCCCTATGGAGGAAAAGGCCTCTCTAACATGCTGGCCTCTGATGCTGGACAGTGATGACAACTGTCCAAGCAAGACTTGAATCAGAATCTTCCGTGAATATATTTTCTGCTTGAAAAGTGTTTTTTCCAGGGAAAACCAATCTTTTTTCTTGTAGTAAATTACTCTCAAAAGACAAAAACTACTTGGGTCATGAACACAGCTATTGGTAACATTGACAATTGCATGAAGAGCTTTGCAGGCCAGCGCTCAAAAACAGTTCCTTTCAAGTGCTTCCAGATGTTTTGCAGACCTCTCTTGGCTGCTGTGCACCTTGCCCTTGTGGTTTCTACCCCAAGGTTATGGCTTATGGATGTGGGCAAGAAGGCATCACCTCTTTGGGTGCAGGACAAGCTCCACTGCCAGGGGCCAGGTGGGCTTTCAGATCTCTGGTTTAGAGCCAGTAAACGCCTCCATTTTTCCTGGCTAGCTGGATGTGTGGTGGGGCTGTGTCACCCCCATGGCCACATTGGCCAAGCTGAGGGAAGGGTGCCCCAGGGTTAGAGCTGGAGTCAGGGTGGGCTCTGGTAATGGAGCAGCCAAGCAGAATCATGCCATGAGAGGCATTTTGGCAGAGCCTTAGGGCATGCAGGGAGTAGGAAGAGGGCTGCTTGGAAGGATGACCTTTGGTGGCTGTCTTCAGCCCTTGTTATCACTCCTTGAGGCACAGAGACAGGAAGGAGCCTCAGCCATCCCACATGGGTGAGAGTGGGGAGCACATCATGTTTCAGGCTGAAGTGGGGTCATGAGAGACCTCATGTCCTCTGCTACCCAAGTCCAAGGAGAGGCCCTTGGCACACTCAGGGACAGGCTTCAGGGAAGGACCTTCTGCTTCTTCCTCCACTTGACCAGAAGTTTTGTTAGTTTGATATTCTGATTCTGGTTTTGCTTCGCTTTTGCTACTCAAAGAGACACCCTGGTGAGAGCAGCCTTTAGCCTTTAGCCACATCTTTCTTCCTCAGAACCCACTGACAGGGTTTGGTTCTGCCACTGAGTGGCTTTGCAAGTGATTGTGCTGGTCCCAATCTCTCGTGCCATCACCCACAGTCCTGCAAGGCTCAGGGATTTTCCACCTCCTTCCCACTCTTTCCAATCCAGCTATTGGGAGCTCAGCCCTGGCTTCTCAGTCTGGCTGCTGCTGGGTCAGCACGGCACTCAGTGGTGATTTTGCCTTTATTGCTCTTTATTTCATGCCAAGAGGAGATGATCTGAAATTGCTGGGGTGTCTGGGAGCAATGAGAGGCCCAGCTGAGAGCTGTGACAGCCAGCACTCACGCTGAGAGATGGGAGTCAGCAGTTGGACTTGGGATGGGCAGTTGGAGGGGCTCTCCTGGCCTTGGGGATATCTCCTTGTTGGCTCTGAGCCATGGTGGGAATTCAGCTTGGAAGGGTGGGGTAAGACACAGCAAGTCAAGCCCATGTCACCAGTCCACAAATCCAGTGTTTCTTTCCCCTGCCAGCTCCTTTTTCCCCATCATGGGGTGGGAGCTGCAGACACTGTCCCCAGAGCAGCCACTCACATCCTAGGAGCACCAAAGTCTTCTCCAGCCGTCGCTGTCCAAGTGCTGCCCCTGGTTTTTGGGGCTTGGTTCTGGGAATCAGAGGATTCCATCACGTCAGTGAGTTGCTCGTGGGGATGAAGGAGAGGGAAGTGACGTGGCCTTGTTCTAGCCTCAAAATCCCTCCCTTGTGCCCTGGCTCTTCTCGCTGCCCTGTCCTCACAGCACAGCATGGGGACAGCAGGAGCAGCCAGACAGTGCTGTGCCAGCAGCAAACTAATTGGGGTTGTTACCTGCTTGCCCTTATTTGTCAGAGCTCCTGCCTCACTCAGGCTTAATTATTACCCTTATTTACTTCTTACCTGATGTGCCAAGAGCACGGAGCAGGGCCATGTCTGTCTGGGAGCTGCTCCTGTGAAGCGCAAGGGGCTCTGCAGGACACATGGTGGGGCTGCAGGAGGAGGGGCAGTGGGTCATAAGGTTCATGGTCCTTCTTCGATAAACCTATGGCTCCTCCTGTCACAACTAAGAAAACAGTGGCTGGGACTCATGCTTTACATGAATCCTAAGGCTTCATCTACCCCAGCTCCATCCATGATCCTCCTGAGAGCAAAGAAATCAGCTCCTGTCTTTACCAGCATGTTTGTTGGGAGTCTCTCCCGCCCTGTGCTTGGCAGACCAGCAAAATTTCTCTGTCTGATGCCTGTTTCAGGCTTAGCTAGAAACAGAGGCCAGACAAAGTTAAAAGGATAAAAGCAGATATATTTAATGAAGTGCCTTCAGGTACATTAAGGACAGATGAAGCCTCCCCAAAGGGCTGCGCCCAAAATGGCCCATGGTCACGAATTTTTCAGATATAAATTTGGTCTTTTTGCATGTCAGGGGTTAATTCTCCAGCTGCAGCTTCAGGTAGTGAAGTCATATACCCCCAGTTTGCTACCTTCCCAATTCACTTTTGTATATACTTTCTGGGGCCTGAGGCAGAGGATATCCTTGGATCTCAGGCCTAGAGGGGTTGTTTTGTCTGACCAAAATGTGAAGAGAGCTTACTAACACTCTATATGGAGTTCAGAGTTACACACTAATGCAGTACATGATCTGAAAAATATGAAAGTAGAAATCTTCAGACATCATCCCCTGAGCACCAGCACATTCTTGCTCTGAAAAACCCCAGCCAGTGAGGCCTGCCCTCACATCTCTGTCCCGTCCTTGACGCCGCCGAATGACCTTCCCATCCCGGGGTTTCTTTTGCTTTTCCTGCCATCCCAGGCATGCAACGAGTTCACCACCCACGTGATGAACCTTCTGCGTGAGCAGAGCCGGACCCGGCCCATCTCGCCCAAGGAGATCGAGCGGATGGTGAGCATCATCCACCGCAAGTTCAGCTCCATCCAGATGCAGCTGAAGCAGAGCACGTGCGAAGCCGTCATGATCCTGCGCTCACGGTTCCTGGACGCACGGTGAGCCCGCCACTCCGAACCTTCCCGCGGTGTCCTGAGGGTCTGGGAGGGGTGCTGCTTGGCCTTGTTGGTGCTGGAGTAAGCTGAGGGCCAGCTGAAGGGCCATGTCTTGAGCCAGAGGGGGTTTTTGCCATCTTTATCTCTTAGTTGTCTGTGGCTCAGCGAGGGAGGGGACTGCGGTTCAAACCATCTGTACCTTGAGAGTTGCACATCCTGGTTTTGCTGTGGCAGAGGGAAGTCCTGTGGCATATTGCAACAAGCCTCTGTGGTGAAAACATGCACTTCAGTTAGGGATAAAAGTTTATCCTCCAGGCCATCCTGTCCCCTCTAGACTCACATTTTTTCCCCACTGTTTTTATTGTCCCAGATTTTCAAATTGCTGTATAATTATTTCGTTTCCCAAGCTGGTTAGGTGCAGACTGCGACTTGGGCTGTAGCTTGCAATGGGGAGGAGAGGCAGCTACATCAGGGGTACAAGGAAAGAGATGGCAGACAAGTAATAATGCCTAGGTGTGAATGGAACAGACTTCTCCAAGGATTTATCCAGCTCTGCTTCCTCAGCACAGAGCTTTGCAGAGCAGCACTGATGTCTTTGGTCATGACAGCCAGGTGTCAGGAGTCACCTTCCCAGGTGGAGGAGCTGGATGCCAGTTTTCAGGCTCAGCTGTAAGCTGGAGGACACAGTGATATATTTGAGATGCAGACTTGCTTGCTTTGAAAGGTGCTGAGAGAGCAGTCACCAGCAAGGGGCAGATAAGAAGCTTCTAGCCATGAGTCTTACTCCATGCTCAGAGAAGCAGAGGGGGGAGGGAGGAACGTGGGAAACTCAAGAGTATCTAAAATTGCATTCTATTTCTGGATCCCTGGTGCTCATTCCCTTTCCTTTTCCTTCTATTTTCCCTTCTTTCTTCACATGAAGGCGGAAGAGACGAAACTTCAATAAGCAAGCCACGGAAATCCTGAATGAGTATTTCTATTCCCATCTCAGCAACCCTTATCCCAGTGAGGAAGCCAAAGAAGAGCTAGCCAAGAAATGCGGCATCACAGTCTCACAGGTGAGAGAGCCCAAAGCCTGGGCTGGTGGGAGACCTCAGCGTGGGGATGGGTATTCCAGACCTCAGACCAGTCAGCCATGTCCAGTGTTCAGCGTTTAATTATCAAATCAGTTTAGTGCAAGTTAGTGAGAGTGGGTGGGAGTGCAGATGGCACTTGCAGATTGAAACCATGGATGGAAAAAGGGAAGTCTGAGAGCAGATTTAGGAGGTATGAAGGCTCCATGGAGCAGTGTGTGCAGCCAAGGTGTTGACAACACAGAAATGATGTGGCAGCATTCAGAGGGGCAAAGTCTCCTCAAGGAATTAGTGCTGGCCTGGCCTGCAAGAAAAGCTTGTTTGATCTGAAAGCCCTTTCTTCAAGGGATTAAAAGCAGTAGGAAGAGTTGTGCAGGTTTTTGCTTGATAAGATAGAATGGACAAGTCCTCGTGGGAAGGATCTGGGTATAACTGTTACAGTTTGTGCTCAGTGAGGGTGGAATTTCTCAGGGTCGTTTCTCTCAGTCATTACCCTTGTGCTGCAGAACATGACATCTCCCTGACTTGCACATCCCTCAGAACATGGTGGTTAGTAAAGACAAAATGAATGATTTCCATATGTTCAAGGAAGCCACATAGTTCCTGGAGTCTGCAGGTTTGACCTGGGAGCTGCTGTGATTTGTGAGGAGCGCAGTCAGCCCTTGAAATGTTCTGCCATACATTGCTCAAACCTGCCCTTCTTTATTTCCTCTCTTTTTGGAGCAAGCTGTGTGATTGAGAGCCAGTCTCTGTGGCCTGTGGTAGGCTTGTCCTCACATGGGCTTAGCAGCCCCTCTAGGCTTCCGTGGCATTCCCTGTCTTGGGCTGTTTCCCAGCCCCAGGCACATGCCTGCTCGTCACTTGAGTAAACTGCAGACAGCAGTAGCATCTGGTGTCCTTGTGGGAGCGTGTCTGCCTTCAGCAGGAGCAGCAGCATCCAGGGGTAGGTGTCATCACCGTGCTGAGTGCCTGCTGAGTGACTCCAACCGCCTCCCCTGGGCTGGAAGACCCAAACGCTGCTTCTTCCCAGAGTTACCTACAGGAGACAGCACATATTGGCTTAAGTAAAGCTCCAGCTGTCCCAGTGCATCCCCTCTCACTTCTAATTCATCTGTTCACACTTACAACTTCTCCTTTGCAAAGACAAAATGCCCAGGAGGAATGCTGCGCCTAGGAGGTGTTTCTGAGCGTGCTGCATCGAGGCTGCTTTGTGCCTGTCTCCAGGATCTGCCTCCCTTCTTCATCCAAATAAGGCAGAAACAAACACACATCCAGGTCTGAGACTGAGTGGAAGCACAGGTCCCATGCGTGTAAGTCATGAGCAGAGTTGATGTGAACTCAGAGTTCTGACCAGATTAGGCAGGTGCTTCACAGATTTTAAAATGCAGATAGGTTGTGGTGGCTGTTTATTCCAGCCCCCTGCCCTGTGGTGCTCAGAGTGCACCCAGGTTGTGAAGCCAGAAGAGCAGTCATGAGGAGATGTCCGTGTGGAAAGATCATGAAGGGGCACATGGTCACTAGTGAGAAAGCTGTACCAAGAGGTAGAATGGAGCTCCTTGCCAACAGCACCAGCCCCTGGTGGTGGCATCAAAATGTTTGCTCCCAGATCTGGGCTGGGTGCTGAGCTGATCTAAGCCTCTACAGGTTGTATTTTCTCTTTCCTGCTCTGTAGGGTTAGATATCTGGAGCTCAATACTCATTAAATTGGTGGATAAAGCCACTTCTGTGTGGAAGTTGCTGAATGCTCTAATAGCACTGCAAATAGAAAGCTGCACAGGAATAAAAGCTCATGGGTTTCAGTTATCAACACGCAAGCCCAAGCAATTTCCCTAAGATAAGGAAAAAATCATGAGCTTCAAAGGATGAACATCCATTATTGTTTTCTGTGTCTTTGGTGCTTGCTCAGTTTATTTGGAAGAGGGAGCGCTCATGTTCTTGCTCACCAGCAAAGGTGAGAATGTCCTTGGAATCTCACTGAAGGGGTTTGTCTTGCTATCTCAAAATTGCAGCTCCAAGCAATTCTAGGAGTGTTGGAGCTTTTCTGGAGAGCTGCAGCATCCTCCCCATTTGCCTATTTCCTTTATCCTGATAAGCTCTCAAACAAAATCATTAGTGGCTGGAAGTTGTCTCCTGCTTGGAGTCGTGTACAGACATTACCCTGATTGTCTGTCTTCAGTGCTGATGAAAAAGGAGCTGAGAGTTGCTTCTCAAGCTGTAGGGTTGAATCTTTGAAATTGTCTTCTCTGAAATAGTTCAGTGTGAGGTAGTACCCATGAGTGAACAGGAATATCAACAGCATGTCTCTGGGCAAACACAGTGGAAACATCTTCTACCCCTTCCCAAGGCACACACTTCTTTGCTGGGACCAAAGTTGGGTTTCGGGACAGGTTTGTGCTCCTTCTCCATCCTTCCCCTGAAGTTCCTGGTTCATGCAGTGGCTCGTGCTAAACCTTGCAAAGCTGAGCTCAGCCGGGTGAAGAGCATTCACTTCTGGTTTTGTGCCCTGATTCCCCTCAGATGGATCGAAAGAGAGCTTTGGTGATACTGTGACAGTTTTGCGTGTCATCCAGGCCCAGTCTGTTCCCCAAGTGTTCTCCCTCAGAGCTGTGGTGGTAATCAGGGCATCTGTCCCATCAAAGGGATACTGGGGAGGAGGCAAGTGAAAATGACACATACCTGTTCTGAAATTGTACAATTTCAGGGTCATTTGACTTGGTCAAATGTTTGAATCCATCTTAAGATTGTCATGTTCATTTGAATCCATCTTAAGATTTTTGTGGGGTCTAGTGGTTCCTGTGGAGGATCCCATCTATAGCAGAACCAGCTACACCCACACAAACACAGTGCTCCCAAGGGGGTTCCCATCACCCTTCCTGGGCTTGGTGTAGCACACACCTTGGGTGGAAGGTGCTAGGAAAACTGGGGAGTGGGAAAGAATCTGCACTGCTTCAGCTGACCTAATCCACCTTCCTCACGCAGGTGCACTTGGCAAAGCTGAAACCTTAATGTCCTTGTCTTCTCTTGAACTCACTCTAGGTATCAAACTGGTTTGGAAATAAGAGAATCCGGTACAAGAAGAACATAGGTAAATTTCAAGAGGAAGCCAATATTTATGCTGCCAAAACGGCTGTCACGGCTACCAATGTGTCAGCCCATGGAAGCCAGGCTAACTCACCCTCAACTCCCAATTCAGCTGGTTAGTTTTTATTTTTCTTTTATTTTGGGTTGTTAGTGTTCGTTTTTTTGTTTGTTCTCCTAATCTCTCTCTTGTTTTCTCCCTCTGGTTATTTCGAGTTTTATTCTCTGGGTCTCGTTTGCTCACTTTTGTGGTCTTAAAAAAAAGGAAAAAGGGTTTGGTTTGGTGGGTTTTTCGGGGGGTGATACTTTATTTACTTTGCTTTTTTCTCCCTATTTTCTCCTGTTTTTTTTCCTTCTTCCCCTCCCTGTTCTGATTTTTGTTGGAAAAAAGGATGTGATCAGACCTTGTGACTGGTGGTACTGTGGTGGGGCTTATATGCATGGTCGGTAAACACAGAACCAGAAAAGTGGTCCACAAACCGTTGCTTGCTTTTCGGGGGGGAGAAGAAAAAAGTAATAGAAAAGTTATTGTGTAATGATTTTATTTCAATGGGGCTAGAAGCATGAGTGATCCTAATGGATAAACCCCAGCATTTCTGAGATATCCTAGCTCATGCCATTTTGGGGGTTGTTTTGGGTAAATTTTTATCCTTTGATTTTCTTTCTGTTGTGGTTATCTCTTTGATTGCTTACATGACAGTGTCTGGATCACATGCTAGAGTGTGCTGTGTGTGAATTTTATTTTCCTTTTGTGTCAGTGCAATCCAGAGAAATTAATGGGTCATTCCCTTCCCTTTCCCCTTACCTTCCCATTTGCTGTGGTTTCCATTTGTTTGTTTTGAGAGTCAAAGGCACAGAGCACTTTGCCCAGATTTCAACTCCTCTGCTAGAGAATGATGCTCAGTTCATGCGTGGTGCCTGCTGCAAGGTTGGCCAACCCGAAAATGGTCAGGGGCTGTGGATCCAAGAGCAATGGAAAATTGGGATTTGTTTGCAAGGAGAGGGAAAAAATAACTTAATGGGTGCCATTTGTAATCCATTCAAATATCTGTGTGCCTGTTTTCTTTTTAGGGGTGGAAGGGAGAATGGGAATGTGCCACTCTTGAGCCTTTGTGCTGAGTGTCTGCTCACAGTGCCCTTCCCTGGGAATGGGATGCTTGGTGTTTTCAGAGAGGCAGAAAAGGAGCAAAGAGGATGGTGGGCAGCAGGATGTTACACAGACCATGCAGATGCTGGCTGCCATCAGGACATGCCTCTGTAGTGAGCACAACCCTGCCTCTGTGGATATCAGAGGAATCACACTCCAGAAACACCCCTGGCTTTGAAGGAGTTGAGTGGAAGGTGGAGAGCCATGGGTCAAACAAAGGGAGGAAGCAGTGACATGGGTCTCTGGCTGGAACAATCTCTCCCACTTCCTCTTTGCCCAAGGCTGTCTGCTCTGGCTCAGGTGCTCTGAGGGCTTTGGTGGATGCAGCAGAAATCTGCAGAAACAGTCTGCAGCAGTTTTGTTTGTTTGGTTTTTTTTTTGGTTTGGGGATTTTTGTTCCCTTCCCGTTCTCTCAACTGATGAAGATTTAACTGCATTTTCAAAAATGTCGTTCTTTCCAAAGAGCTCACACAAAATACATGGTCAGGTGGGCTCTCCTGATGTTAACAGCCCCTGTAGAAAAGGCTATAAGAAATTTTGCTGGAGAGGGCAGAACTGTGTGTGTTGAGGGAGAGGCCTGCTGCCTTGTGATGCTGATGTGCAGCCCACATCAGTCTGGACCAAAGAGATGCAGTTTTCCTTCTTTTCCTCTTTCTTCAGCTGGAGTCAGATCCAAAGGTCTGGAATAGCAAGGGAACAGCTTCAAATTGCCTGAGTGGGTTTGGATCTGGGCTGCATGTAGGAGAACAAGCATTTTCTCAGTGCCTGACCAGTTAAATAGTGCTCCAGAGCAAGGCTGTTTCCTCGTCTTCCCCACAGGCAGTAACATGGTTGTTTCAGAGATAAATTGGCCAGTGCCCTGCAGTTAACAGCTGAGATAATCCCTGGATAACACTGCGCTTTCAAGAAAGGACAAACAGTCCTGTTATTAACAGGGAAAACTTGAGCTCCTGGGTCCTCTTTGTGGCTCTCTTGTCTGCAGTCTGGAGTCATTGACCTCTTTTCACGTGCCTGAAGTGTCAGCGGTGCTAAAGCAGTGTGAGGGGAGCTTGCAGACCACAGAGATCCTTCTTCTCCTTAGAAATAAAGTGTTCCTAGCCTGGCCCCGTTCCCACACCCTGCCTGTAATGCTGCAACAGTGGCAGAGCAGCAGGGAGGCCCCAGTTGCTCTGGGTCAGCTGATATGGGTGTCCTGGTAGGTCCTCTCCTGAGAAGACAACTGGAATTGCGTGAGATTTTTATCTCCTGACAGTTGAGATCCTCCCAGCTGAACCACACAGATGTAACAGCTCAGTCAAGTGTCCCTGCACTGGCACATTTTGGGACAAAGACAAGTCCTGAGGACATCATGTGGTCTCCCCTGCTTCAGGTCATCCTGTAGGTCCCAGCAGCAAGAAGCACATCTGTACATACTAGGTCTGAAATACCTGTCTGAGAGAGATTGGGACAGTTGTGTCCAGGACCATGAGCCATCAGATGTGCTGAATTCTCCAGGGACAATCATGGAAGCTGATGAAGAGGTGAAGAACTAAGATGGCCAATGTCTCTCCTTTTACACCATGGACTTCTTTCTGTTCCCAGATCATTGGCTGAAGCTTTGGTGAGGAAGTAGTCTGAACAAAGATAGGACTTTCTGGGAATTTGTAGGACTTTCTGGTTTAAATACATTATAGGGCGTGTGGAAAGAAAGTACACTGAGGACAGGTCACAAGAAAGAAATGGCCAGCAGTGTAGTCCCTGGAGGGCCGTGATGTTGGAAGAGGAGGTGGAACTGGATGCAATGAGACCTGGGACAGGAGCTAAATTCATTTCTGCTGTGGCTATGCAGGCCCATCTGTTCTCTCATTGATGCCCATGTTGCTGGAGATTGGTGAATGGCTACAGTCAGTCAAAGAGATTGGCCACACATTGACAAGGGCAAGGATTGCATCTGTCTGACCATCTGGCACGTTCAGAGCAGGGTCTCCCATCCTCAGTCACCCAGGCCTGAATGTCAAACACCTTTTCAACTGGAATACGCGTGGTTGGGCTTTATCAGCCAGATGTTCAAATCAGCTGAGAAGTCTGGCTTGTTTGGGCTAACAACTTCCCGTCTTCACTTTGATTTCCTGGACAATCTCAGCACAAAACCAAATGGCCAATGAAAGCTGTTTCATGTGGACAGATCCTTTTGCCAACCAGAGTCCTCAAGGGCCACACACAGTGATGGCATCCAGAGAAATCTTAAATGCAGAGCAGCCAAGATTGTCCTGAGTTGTTGGTTTTTTTTTTTACCTGCTCACCCTTTTGTTTTGTAAAAATCATCTTGTGAAGCTGCTGCTTGGAAATGTACTTCATCAGGCACAGGTGTCTTCTCTGCCTTCCTTCATTTGTGTCTAGAACACACTGCTGGAGAGGACTCTGCTTCAGCAGAGACTGTTCTAGTCATGGCTTCGCTGTCCTCAATGTTGCTTGGCAAGTGAAAAAGAAAAAAAATGTCCTGCTGGCTCATCCCTGGCTTTTGGACCTGCCTTGTGGCTTTGTCCAGCTCAAGAGCTACATAGTCCATCAGCACATTGTTGCCTCATTTTTGGCCATGGTAAAGACACCACAAAAAGTCACAGGAGGTATAAATCTTGTGCTCTCAATGCGTGTGTGTCGTTGCTGTTGATTTCAACTAGGAATCTTGTAGACATGACCGAAGTTACTTCAGAGGTTGTGTGCTGGATCTGTTTTGTTGATGGTATGAGGCAGCAGATGAGAATGGCTTGATTTCACCTCCAGTAGTGAACACCTTGTTTGTTTATTCATGGTACCATTTGAATTGTCAGATACTTTAGAGAAAAGTACTTACTAGAGGTCTTGGAAAATTGGAGGTGCAAGTCGAGACTTGAGGAACCCCAGACCAAATTACAACCACTAAAAGCCCGTGGTGTGTTCAGGAAAAAGAGCATTTCAGAGGGACAGGTTATATTTATGACGGGGCCTCCTCTAGTTGGAAGGATTTGCATTCCTGGATTTTGTCTCCATGGAAGACACCTGAGTCTGAATTTTCAGGGCTCTTCACACTGCTGCCCACTCTCCCAGCTGGGTGCATCAGTCCCTCTTCACTGTGTCTCTGAGACTTTGTGCTTTTGGGGCGTGGTGAGCGCTGAAGCAGCAGCGCGGTGGTGCAGAGGGCTCTGCAATTACGGCTCTGATCCAAATGCATCCATACATGCGGGGCCATTGGTATGCGCATATTTATCTCTGCATCCACATCAGCAGCAAGACATATTTACCGTTTAGATATGCACATATATTGTAAAAACACCCCTTGCCAATAGCAGTGTATATCTTGTAAGTGACATTTCCAGCGCTCCTCATGATTTCCAAGACACCGTCGCTCTTCTGAACTAGAGTTTGTGGCTGTTTGTTTATTTTTATTTCCTCCCTCCCAGTCTCAATTTTATGGCCAGGTTTGTTAAGTTTCAATAAAGCATCAGTTAAGTTTATGGCATTTTTATTTGTTATTGTTGTTACAATTTTCTTTTGGTAGGGGAAGGTGGGATGAAATGTTGCTCAGCTGGGGACAGACCGATAGCAGTGCCATGCCAGGTGCTTAGGGATTCCAGAGTCCTCTTTGCAGCTCTGCCACTGATTATTTGTGTGATCTCAAAGATTCCTGCTCACCTCAAAAGAGGAGGGAAATATTCTCTGCTTCTTGTGAGCAGTAGCTGCAGAGTCTTTTGGTTCTCAGCCACTGTGGGAGTACAAAGCTGCATTACTGCCCTGTGCTTTTATTAAGGTGGTCAAGGCAATCACTCAGAAAATGGGGTTGGAAGCATCTTCGTGTGTGTGAAACGTGCCTATCTTCACGCTTCAAGTCGAGCACTGTCAGGGTGGGCTGGCCCCAGTCTGCCAGCTCATTTCCCTGGGATTTTTGCCTTCAAAATAGCAAGTAACCTGAGAGGTTGGGAAGTGACAGGAGCCCTTTGCCAGCTGAGCAGAGGAGGTGATGGTTACAGCTGCCTCCTGACTAGTCCCGGTTATTTTACGAAGCGCTGTGGGATTGCTCTCTGGAACAGGTTGGGCAGGTTGACAGTGAGCACAGACAATGAGCTATTCCTGGCTTCGCTCTTTTCAGGCACCAGTGGGAGGGTCCTGATCCAAGGCTCACTGTGCTCAAGATGAGTTTTTCTCTTGACTGTCTTGGGTGTTGTATCTAGCAGTGATGTTTCTGCTTTCCTTTGATTCTGAGAGCTGCCAGCACCTGACAAAAGAGCCGGTCACTAAGAGAGCAGCAGAGAATGTAGTGAACGTGAAGTCTCCTGCACAGACCTCCCACCTGCTCCCTGATCTTTGTCAGAGGTGGCTTCCTTCAGAGGAGCCTTCCTGGTCCACCTCCGGGGCACAGCTGGGATCTGTCTCTGTTTCTTCCCTCTCCAGCAAAGGGAGGGGAATTGCCAGGCTTTTCTCAGAGCGTACGCATGAGCCATAGTTGGGCAATTCCACCAGGACTGTGGTTGCCAGTCTTCCAAGCTGGAAATGGCAGTGTAGATGATGAAAGTGTATTTGGGACTGGAGCTGAAAGCGTAGCTGACCTGGGCCCCTGAAGTCTCTCCTTTCCAAGGCTAACGTCATGTATAACTAAACCTTGCACGTTGAGCTGTCTCACACTTAACGCGCTGATCTGCACGATAAATTCTGAAATAATCCCATAAAACCTTTTTATTTATTTTTAACCCCCTTGCTGCCTTCCCTGCCTTCCAGTTACATGATGGGTTTGTTTCTTCTGTTAGGTGGTTGAGGAGGTGCTCAGATATCTCAAAGCTGGAAGCATAAAACCTTTATTTCTGCTGCAAAGGCGGGATTTTTTTTTTTTTCATTTGTTTTGTTTGGGTTGTTTTTTTTTATCCTAATCTCACCCAGTTGTCCTCACCGTTACAATTTTTTAGTGTAACATTGACGACTAGTGCATGCAGTGGGGAATCTTCTTACAGAGCTTGTTCTTCTGGGGCAGCTGGTCCAGGAGAGCTGTGACACCCTTGTGTTCTCTCACGGGCCATCACAATGAAAGACTTTTGCCAGCATGATGGGCCCTGGGAGTCTAACCCAGGTGCCTTCATGTTTTTGTGAGCTTTGCTCCTGGTGCTCTGCAGTTCCCACCGGTGATGGGTTCCTGATGTCCCGAAGGCAAACCCCAAGCACCACTCCCTCGCAGAGCCCCCTGTGTCTCAGCCAAAGCTCCAGTCGTGGGGCTGGATGGGCTCTGGATGTCTCACCCTGCAGGGAGCAGTACAGGCTAGAATTACCCACCCTGTTCTGAGCATGGGCTTGGTTGGCCTGCTGCAAAGGCTTCTGCTCCTGATAGCAGAGCTTGTCTGGGTAGTTCTGGTCTCCAGTGCAGTCTGCTGGGTGGACACCTCCAACAACTGAGATCCTTCAGAACTGTCTGAAGGATTCTGATGCTGTCCAAATCCTCTAGGCTGTGTTTTGTTTGTCTAAGTCAAAAGCATGAAGAATCCTTCCTCCAGCTGAGGAGCTGTTGAAGAATGTTCTTGGCATTGAGCTGTAACAACATGTGGCTTTGAATAACCTCAAGAGTGCATCCTTTTTTTTTTTTTTTTTTTGCTTGCTCTGTTCTTCATACTACTAACCTGACTGTGTGTTTTGTTTTTGTGGTTGCTTTGCATGTCGTTCCTTCCTCTTGGCTGAGAGTCATGGGGTGGATCTTTTTCCTTTCTGTGATTCAGGTGCCTCACTCTTTCCTTTCCAGGTTCTTCCAGTTCTTTTAACATGTCAAACTCTGGAGATTTGTTCATGAGCGTGCAGTCTCTCAATGGGGATTCTTACCAAGGGGCCCAGGTTGGAGCCAACGTGCAGTCACAGGTAGGGACCCATCCGATGTACTGCCAGCGAATGCATTAGTGTTGGAGGAGCCTTTGATTGTATTGGCACTTCTCCCTCCCGTCTGAAAAGAGCAAATCTCAACCAGCACAAATCAACCAACCAACACTTAAAAAAAGGCAAACCAAACTGAAAAACTAACCAACCAAAACAAAACAAAAAGGCAACAGGAACAACCACCAAAAAAAAAGAAAAACAAAAAACCAAACCAAAAAACAATCCAAAAGAAACGAAAACCAAACACCCAACCAAACCAACAACCATGGTCTTGAGGAGACTTGCCCACACTTTGTGAATGCATTTGGCTCTGGCTTGATAGTCGTGCTAGGAGGAGAGAAGGTGTAAAAGAATAGGCACAAAGTCAAACAAAAGCAGCTCAGGTTTAGGTTCTGCTTGCTTTATTCTTCCAAGGGAATGGGCCAGCTGTTTGGACTGGTGTCTCGTTTTACAAGACTTCCACTTACTCCTTTTGATGCCAAACCAGGTGTCTGCTGAAAGGCAATAAATGTTCAAATATGTAGATAATTTTTTAATTAATTTTTTTATAATTAAAAGCCACCTTTGACCATCTCCCCAGCCTCCCCAAAGCACAGGCACCCACACCACCCCTGTACATACCAGGAGGAGAGAGCAAGGGAGCTTTAAGCAGCATTGCTGAAACGTCAACCCATGCTTGGGGCAAAAAGAAAGAATATTTAAAATAGCCACGATCTCACTGAGGTCTCCCGCCTCCCATCCGATGTCCAGATATTCCATGAGTCCCCTCTCTGGCATCTAAGGCTCTGTTCTGTGCTGAGAGACAACAGCCACTCTGACACTTCTGCACTGGGCAAGGAGAGCTCTCTAGAGCTGAGGCTGCTCCCCCGTGGGGCTGGACATGGAGCACACATCATCCATGGGCGGTGAGATGTGCTCACCACAAGTGCCACTGCTGGGGCTGAGCTAGGGGTGTGGGGGAGAGGAACAGGGCACTCAGAGGAGAGCTGCTGGTGCCTTTGCCATGGTAGGTATATTTCCTTTCTGGGTCCTCCACAGTGAAGGCGCTCAGCCAACTCCAAAGTTTCCTTCTGCTGCCGTGAGCAGTATTTGGTGTCAGGGGTGGAAGTAAGGGGTAGGGGTAGGAAGGTGGGTCCTTCAGCACGGTGGTGGAGATGGCTGCAGTGATGTGCTCCAGGAGATGCCACCCCACACATGTCACGCTGTTCTCCCTCCCCACTCTTTTTGTCCAAGGACATGGGGACCGAGGAGAGTGTGCCAGGGCTGCTGGGGCGGGCAGGGGATGGTGAGGGAGTCAGGAGAGGTCCTCTGGCTCATCTCTCTCCACAAGACCAACTGCGTCTCTCTTTTATCCCTCTTCGAATATATACCTTTAATTTTGTTACGGTGATGACCACGATTATTGTTATTACTGTTTGTTTGCTTTTATCTTGCCAAAGATGAACGGAAGCAGCTTTGGCCGCTAACCTTGCCTTCCCTCTAATTTGTGTCTTTGTTGTTGTTGGTCTGTTTAGGTGGATACCCTTCGCCATGTTATCAGCCAGACAGGAGGATACAGTGACGGACTCGCGGCAAGTCAGATGTATAGTCCGCAGGGCATCAGTGTAAGGAAAAAAACCAGGCTCGGGTCCTGGTCTTTTGGGTTTTTTTTTTCATTTTTTTTGTTCTCTCACTGCCAATTATTTCAAAGCCATAGGGCTCAGAATGCCACTTAGTAGGACTTGTCTTTGCTTTTACGGTCACCTAGTTTATTGCTTCTGTATCGGTCACGCCAGCGGCGGAGCTTTGCCCACAAAAAAAGTGGCGCCGGGGCAGGCTGTGTGCAGGCAGCTGGCGTCTCGGACTGTCACAGCCCATCAGCGTTCGCGTGGCACCTGCGGCCACGCGTGCTCGGCCGGCAGGAGCTGCTAAACAGGTGACACCTCGTGTAGCCACGGTGGGGAATGGCACCGCAAACGCTCCGGCCCCAGAGGTGGCTCCATCTTGGTGGCACCGTCCTGGAGCCACTGGATAAAAATAACCCGTCCCCGGCCAGCGTCCGAGAGCGCGGCGGCGATGGGGTTGGCAGCGATGGCGGTTGTGAATAAAAAGGAGGAAAAAAACCCACAAAGCCAACCAACGTCAACCCAAGAAAACCTCGCCCAGGCGGGCTGGGGGAGGATGCGAGGGGGAGGGCGGTCTCTGGAGCATCTTCTCCTTGTTCTTGGGTGCGCTGGCGGGTTCTGACTAGCATGAAAATTCGTAGCGACAAGCTGTGTCGCACAGGGGGAAATCGATCAGACACACACAAGGAGAACCCAGTGTAGATTCGGGACAGCAATCCAACTTCATTTCTCAGATCAATCGTCCACCATCTCAGCAGCGGTGACAGCAAGCTGGGAGAGGAGGGCAGCCTGGAAAAGGAGGCTGTGAGCACTGAGTGGGTGGTGGCAGTGGTGTCCGGGGTGGCACAGAGCAGGAGGCAGCTGGCCCTGGACATGGGGATACGGATGGTTGAGATAGGGTGGTCTTGAACCGGTCAGAGAGGTGATGATCCTCTGGGTGGGATGGTGACCCTGCAGCCGAGAGCCCAGCACGGTGCACCAGCCATTCCCATCACCCTCCAGGCCATTTGTCACCTGGTGTGTGACTCTCTTGCAGGACGGCCACCACCAGCACGCAGAGAGGGGTGCCCTGGGACGGGGGGCTCTGCTCCCCTCTCCTGTGGGCGCCAGGGCTTAGTGGGCGGCTTGACGTCAGGAGGCAGAGGCAGGGAGGATTTGTGAAGTAATGTAATTGAACATGTGCAGATAATTATGTCTCATTACATAAGCCCCTTGCAAAAACGGCACTTGGAAATGCCACATGAAAGAGCCTATCGTTCCGCATTAATTTCTCCGTGCGCTGAATTTATTCCCTTTCTGGCTTTTTAATACTTGGAGAGTAAATGAATCGCAGGCTGATCATGATAAGAGATGATACTTTTGTATAAATTAAAATACCCCCAAGGAAAGAGGCTGAGCTGATTACAGTTGCAGTTGGCTTGGAAAATAACAGTGGGCTGGGTTAAGCCAAAATTTGGGGGCGGGGGGGAGGGTTGCTGCTGGGGATTGTGAGGCAGGGAGGGGGTGACTGGGGAGAGGAGAAGGAGGAGAGAGTGAAAACTCAAAAGCTGAATAGGACAAGGAGGGCTGGGTTGATGTTTCTGGCTGTGGTTCTCTGTGCGAGAACCAATGTTCCCATGAGTAGCAATGAGAACTGGTGAACTGGGAGTGGCAGGGGCTTGGTGGCTCCCTCTGTGCGACCCAAACGGGGACCCAGCATGTTTAGCATCTGTTGTCTTCTCAGGCTGGTTTTCAGGGAGGACAGGAGCCCAAACTGACCCCTGTTGGTTGTTGTCAAGAGAGGGGTGGATTGGCAAAGGGACTGCATTGTGTGGGTGACTCCTCAATTCCCCATAAAGCTGTGGTAGGCATGGGGAATGAGGCAGGGAGTCCAGAGCTGAGCAGACAGTTTAGGAAGCACCTTCTGGATTGCCTGTTTTTCTCTCCTCTATCCCAGTCAGTGTGCTCCAGCCTGATTGTCACTTAGTGTCTTCCCATCCAGTGAGGTCCCTTGATGGATCCCAGTTTGTCCAGCCTGAAGTGTGGCTGCCCTTTTGGAAGCATTGGTGCTGAGGAACTCCTCAGTGCAGGCAGGGTGACCGTCTCCAACAGCCAGGGTTTGCCTGCCTTTTCCTGAACCCTTTCATGGTGAGGAGGGGCTGCGGATTGCAGAGCAAAGCTGATTGTGACACAGAAAGCTGCCGTCCCCACATCACCCGAGCGTCCCCGTGAGCTGCTGGAAGGAGATGAGCCGAAACCTAGTCAAGAGCCCTGTCACAATGATGTCTGCACGGGGCTGAGGTTAAGTCATCCCTGGAGCCCGTCAGCACCGGGAAGTCAGCGGCAGGTTGCCCGGCTCCACTGCTGGAAACCTTGGCAGGGGAGACAACGCTCGGGGTTTGCCTTCCTTGATGGAGGATGAATTTTTAAGTGCATGTAAGTCATGACAGCTGAGAAGAGAGATCTACCCAAAGCCCAGTTCCCTGCGTGGCTCTGCTGCCGTGGCTGACAGGCGGCTCCGCGGGGCGGGAAGGGCTGGAGTCGGTTCTGCATCGTTAGCAGGATAATGGGCAATGTCCCAGCCGTGGCCAGCTCTGTGACCCACGGCTGAGGGAGAACAGAGCCTTCTCCTGCACAGGTGGGGACAGCGCCAGTCCCAGCCAGGGATGAGGACGCTCTGACAATGGAGACAGGAACTGTCCTGAGGATACCCAGCCTTGGGTCACACTGAGAAGAAGCAGGGGCCTCCCCTCCTTTCAGGAGGTTTGGGGTGTGAGCCACCACTTTTGGCAAACTTTGAGGCTGTAGGGTTTTGCACCATGAAGTGAGAGCTGTTAAATGTCTAGGCTGTCTGGACGGTGTTTGTTCATGGAAGTCCATCCACGTGTATCCAGGAAGTCCTCTGAGACCGGGGATTTTGAAGCATTTAGGAAAGCTCAGGTTCTGTTGGGTTCCAGTAGAAGTTGGATCTTTACTGCCACAGTCCTCCAGAGGGTCTCACCCTGAAACATCACCTTTCCTGCCGCTGCCCTATGGCTGTAAAAACACCCAGTGTTTTACTTCCCCCATATGCTAATGAAAGAGTGAGCTGTGGTCATCTTAAAGCCTTTTCAGAAATTTGGTTTTGGACTTCATTCAATTTACAGATGATTTAAACGTGTGAAATGACAAGCTGTTCTTGAAGTTCGTCAGAGAGTGAAGGTTTTGATTTAAAGCTGCTGCTTTGCTGGCCTGTGCCTGGTCGCGGAGCAGTGCATCTGTGTGACCTAGATGGTAGGGAATGGAACCTAGATACCAGTGGCAAGGAGTGACAGAGAATTTTGGATCCACTCTCATCAGCAAGAATTGGCACAGGAAGAGCTGAGAGCTCTTTACTTGACCTGAGATATTTTGTTCTAAAAAAGTTGAGCCTTCAGAAAAAAGTTGTTGCTCTGTTCCTCAGCCATCTGCAGTTCACCATCAGAGTCAAGTTTTGGTCCATGGTCATGGCCACTAGCTGGGATATGGAAGTTGGTCTGGAAGGGCTTTAGTGCACAAGCTCCACCCATAAGGAATGCCTTGGTGTGTTCTGATGGCCAGGGATCTCTGGCCATGATCCTTGGGAAGGGATGTCCTGACAAGGCTGGATTCTCTGGTGTGTGATAAGACCTTCAGGGCATATTTTAAGGAGGCCCTGATAAAATCTCTGGTAAGCTCAGATGAAAAGGCTTTAAGGCTACTCTGCCAGACTGGCCTGTAACTGGTGTGTTTGGAGGCTGACCTGACACCCTGTGCCATTGTTGGTGGGGCAAGGATTTGGGCACAGGAGGTGGAGTGCTGAGACAGCCTCCATGCTAAGCAGAAAGCACCTTCAGAAATTGGCAGAAAGTTATCTTCCAGCCCCATGTAGGAGGCCCGGGCAGGGAGCCAGCCAGACTTGCTGGAGGTGACAAAAATGCTGAGACCTGTGGAAATGGGCATCAAAACCAGATGCTTCAGCAGTCTTTCACTGGGGCTCCCGATTTTGACAGTCACCAAGGCTTTGCCTGTGCTTTGGCACTAGAAGGTGACATCTGAAGAGATGTTCTGGAGACCACTGCTCTGTCTTTGGCATCTGCCCCTCCTGAAGAAGTCACAGCCGTATGCAGGGGCTCTGCAAGGAGCAGCAGCCTCCTCAAAAGACTCCCTTGTCTTTGAGGGAGATCCCAACTGATTTACTGCAGTAAAACCAAGGGGATCTCCTTGCTTGGAAGAGGTAGAACCATCTGGCTGGAATTGTATGAATCCCACATTCGGCTTGGTCCATGCAGCAATGGAGTGAACTCCAGGATGAGTGGGGATGGTGCCTGCATGCCCTCTGCCTGGGGGAGGATCCTCATGGAGGACTTTTCCATACCAAAGGGTAGTGTCAAGATGTCACAGCCTACCTTGGGTTCTCCTTTCCATCACCTGACCCACAACTTACGGCCTTCCCAGGCCACACTGGCCTCTCACCCAACATTCTCTTGACTTCCCACTGGCTGTCTTCAGCCACACAAATTCCTCAAGCACAGGAAGGCTCATTCCCAATCTGCGGTACCTTCCAAGGATTTTTGGGGTGCTGAACATGAAGCTACTGCTCAACTGCTTCTGTGGCTGGCAGGCAAAAGCCTCTCTAAAAATAGTTGAGCACAATAGGGCCAGAGCCCTACTCCGTGCGGCCCCCGCCGCTCTCCCCCCTCCTGCTCGCCGTAACGACCCTGCAAACACTAAATGGCATCTGAGTGCATTAAGCAGCAAACTCTCCGGTGACATAGCAATTACGGCTCTGAAATAGATTTGGTGCGTCACGGAAGATAAGGGTTTTGAAAGTTTCTGTTGTGATTATAGCTTGTAACTCCAACAAATAACAGGCTTGGTAATAAGAGGCTGCCAGCACAGCTATTGTGGTTCTCTCTCACTGATGGCACGTAAATTGCTATTAATGTCCTAAGTGTACTTGAATATGCCAGTCTCGGGGCGGCGGAGTTGGCTCTGTGTCTCTCTTTACGTGGCCTGTCATTGTCGGGCTGATAATCTACAGTAATTGCTGCCTCTTGCAGCAGTCCAAGATGTGTAAGGGTGGATATTGCATCTCGGGGAGCACAGGGATGGTGGGTCAGGGCCTGGCTGTGGATGGGAGCTGGTGGGGGCAGTGGGCCTGAGGTACACAGGGCTGGTGGTGCTCGTCTGTTGTCTGGTGTCACACTTGCACCCAAGGTGGAGCAGAGTGGGGTTTGCTAACCTGTGAGCAAGCTGAGGTTGTGATCCTGCTTTCCTTGCTGTTGCCTGTCCTCCTTTGCTCCCATGCACGTGTGGAAGAGCACACAGGCTCGGCAAGGGGTGTACACACACCCCTTGTCTTTTTTGCATCATGCGTGTCTCGCTGTGAGGTGTTCTGACTCCTCAAATGTGGGCTCTCGTGCCTGTCAGCTCCTTGCTCCCATCACAGCAGCCTCTCGGGCAGGCAGGAGCTGCAAAGCAGCACCTCAGGGTGGGGAGTTTCCCCACCCTCAGCCCTCTGAGGTGTGCAGGGTCCCAGCTGGCAGGACCAGCGTTGGATGATGCAGCATGAGGATGAGGCAGTGGGACAGGCAGCCAGAGTGGGCAGAGCAGCCCGGGCGTGTGTAAAGCGGGACAGCGACTGCTGCCAACTGGAGCTTGGGCAGCGCTTGGGAAGGATTAATTAGCCAAGCACTGAATCAATGTCAGAGCAAGCAGAGGAGGTTGGGTGCGACATCTGCTCCTCTCCGAAGGGGATGGCAGCCGCAGAGGAGCAGCTTCTGTGCGCTGCCGGCTCCTGCCCGCGGCAGCCGGGGCCCTCCGGTAGCTCAGCTCTCAAGCGCCTGGAGAATTTGCCTCTGCATCTGTTTGTAGGAGAAGAAACAAGTTGTCTGCCGTGGTTGCTGCATGAGCCCTCGGATGGGATACAGTGGGGGCTCCTCTGTTATGCCGTGGCTGGGTTTCCCTTGATGAGATTGGGACGTGGAGCTTTTCTGGGGGTCTCGGCACAACTCAGCAGTTCCGTGGGACCCGTTGCTTGTTCTGCATGTTCACAACACTTGGGTTCGGATAATATTCAGGCTGCTGGTTCTGGACTGAGTTGTTCGCCATTTTCTTTCTTTCTTATGAGGAAGAAATTAATCTTCATAATCGGGGGTTAAAAAACCCAAAAAACCATAGCTCAGGGTTCTGGAGAAATACTTTGGGTTTTTTTAAGGGATGAACTTCCCATGAACACTTGCAGTTTATCAGAATCCGTTTTGAACAGAAATGTCTCTGCCCTTCATCACTGATGGAGCCCTGTGGTCTGGGGTGGGATGGGGGGGAGTCAGAGGGGGCCATCTTTGCCTACTACACAGGTCGCAGCTGAGGGAGAAGCGAGGGGGGTGGCCTGAGGTGGCTGGGTGCCGTGGGTGGGGCTGTTTGTGCCTTGCCATCGGGTGACTGATGTCTCTGCGTGTCCCTTCCTTCAGGCTAATGGAGGTTGGCAAGACGCTACTACCCCATCGTCGGTGACCTCCCCCACAGAAGGCCCTGGCAGCGTTCACTCTGATACCTCCAACTGATCTCCCAGCAAATTGCATCCCTGGCTGAGCCGGCCCCGGCGGGGGCGGGAGGGGAGGGGGCCTCTCCTAACACCGCAGCAGTCAGACTGGAGGTGAACCCAATCAGCACACACAAGAAGACTCCTTCTCTTCTCTTCTCTTCGTCGGGATGCTTTTTTCAGCCAATCTGGACACTTCTTTATACTCTCTTCCCTTTCTTTTCTGGGTAGAAGCCGCTCTTCCCCCTCCCCGCCACCGCCACAACACCGCTCCCTTTCCCACTTCCCACCCAAGGCAGAAGGATTTTAAGGAGGAAAAGCAAAAATCAACTACCACCACACAAACCGAGCCCAGAGCAGTGTACAGCCTCCTGCTGGGTGTCTTTCTGAGGAGCTACAAATGTACCTCAGTCACGTCTCGCTCTCTGGCTAGCAGGCAGCCCCTTGCCCCCTTCCTTTCACGCTACCTCTCCGTAGGGAATTGCCACCGTAGGGAATCTGCTCCCGCCTCATCTCCGCAGCCTCCCGCGCTCAGCCCTGCCCCAGTGAGCTGTCCCTCATGTGCTGCAGGGACAGGGCAAGGTGGCACAGACCCCGTCCACATGGAAGGAGCCAGCGTGCTCCCCCTCGCTTCCAGAAGGTACTGTTCCCATTCCCAGCCCCAGGGGAACTTCCCAGTCCCAGCCCTACTGGGCCGAGCATCCCTCCTGCTGGCTGCTGTGGTCTGGTTGAGCCATGAAACCCTGCTGTCCTGCCTGCCTGTTGCTGGAGGGGAGAAGAGGAGGGAAGGAAGGGAGGCGGAGGCAGGTGAGGGACAGCTGTCTCTGGTAACAGAGGTGCTGACACCTCCACGGAGCTGTGTGGGATCAGGCATGGATGGCTGATGGGACACCAGCAGCTCTCACAGCACCTAGAGAGGCTGGTGGTGCAGTTCTCCTGCTCAGGGCAGTGTCACAGGGTGTTGGCTCCTGTTTGCAGGAGGAGCTGGGTTCCCCAGTTCAGGCAGGACCCACAGAGGTTTGTGCCACCCCCTGCCTTCCCAAAGCCCTGCCAAGCCAGCAGTGAGGGGTGGGCAGCAGAATGCCAGGGGCTGGAAGTGCTGGGGTGAGTGTCGGGTGTTTTTGGTAGCACTTCACACCACAAGTTTGCTCTGTAGGATGGGTGGCTGCCCCACTGGGGGATGTCTGTGTGCTGAATCTGCTGGTTTTACCCCAGGAGCTACCTGGGCAGTGGCCATGGAAGAACTCATGGGACTTTCTGCCCAGCTTTTCTGGTCCACTGTTGGGACAAGCAGTGGTGGCTGGCAAGCAAGGCTTCATCCTGCCCCTTCAGGCTGATGCTGGGAGGACATGGCTTTCATGGAAGAGCAGGAAGAGGCAGCACCAGTTTCCCTGGGCAGCGGGCTGAGCTTTGTGCCAGGGTGGGACTTCTGGCCATCGGTTCTTTCAGTGGGCACGAGGAGGCTGAGCCAGCCTGCATCAAGACCCTGAGTGTAGTGGACACTGGTGTGGGTGCAGGATGTCTGGCACCTCGTGATGGATCCCAGGATCCCATGGGATCAATACCTCACACTGTTGAATGTCCATGCCCACCCTGCTTGTGCTGGTCTCGAGGTGGGAACTGCCAGAACGGAGCAGCATCGAGCAGAAACCATTTAAAATGAGAGCTCTGCCAAAAATATTTCCACCCTTCTGCTGGAAAAAATAATGGTCCTTGGCCTGCAGGGCACGGTGGTGGTGTGGCCACAGCTCCAGCACACTGTCACCTTGCAGCGCAGGGGCGTCGTGTCCAGCAGTGGCATGTCCTGCTCCTTTCACATCCATGCCAGGAGTGGGGACCCTGTGGCAGAGCAGGATGTGACACGAGGGGCCTAGGGCTGCCTCCCAGCTGTGTGTTAAGAGCATGGAGAAGGTTGTTTTCCTGCAAGGACAGTCGGGAGGTGCTGCCCACCTTCCCCAGCTCAGCACCTTCCCACTCTCCTCCTCCTCTTTCCATGGTCTCCCTCAGCGCTGCCTTTTGTCCACTTCCAGCTTATTTTACATGAACCACTTCTGGCAGAGCATTCCAGGGACACAGGACTGGGTCAGGCCTCTTCTCCCGAGCGGCAGAGTGCCGTGCCTGCAGGAATGCCACCGTCCCTCTTGGAAACCAACTGGGAATGAGCCGAAAGCACGGCCTGCTGGAGCCAGCCCAGGCTGGGGCTGCCCTCCCTGCCCTGCTGTTCCTCCTGCCCGTCCCCCTGCCCAGGCTGGGCCCGCGCTCCTCCACGGTACTCTGCAAATCCCCTCCTGGGTTCCCCAGTTTGGTCTCTCCAGTTTGTGTTGGCATAGCTGCTTGCTTGCCTTTTTCTTTTTTTTTCCTTTTTTTTTTTTCTTTTGTTTTTTTTTTTGGGGGGGGGGGGGGTTGTTGGTGTTTCCCTTCCCCGTTCTCCTCCCCTGCTCCAGCCCCAAGTGTTGTGGGTTTTTTTCTTCTTCTTTTTTTTTTTTTTTAGTATTATTTTTCTTTTCTGCCCAGAAAAACCTGACTTCGATACCAAAAAAAACAAAACAAAACAAAAAAACCACAAAAAAACACAAACAAAAAAAAAAACCTGCAGAAACTCAAAAAAAAATAAAAATGAAAAAAAACCACAAAAAAAAAAAAAAAACTCGACGATTCTTTCAGCTTTATTAACATTTTCCATTGTTTCTTGCGATTTGTGTCTCGTTCTTTGTAGTATTGATGATAACGAACATTTGATAATGAATGTTCTTGTATATTCAGATAAAGGAGAAAAAAAAAACCAAAAACGCAGTCGGAATTTAATAGTGTTTATAATAAAAGAATAAAAAATGACCCTCTTAGCACGCAAAATTGAACAGGGGGAAGGTCCCATCCCTGTTCTTTCTGTGGCAACAAGCGCTTCATTCCTGTATAGTTTATAACATCAAACTACCTACATTCATCCTCCTTTTTTTTTGTTTGTTTTTTTCCCATGGTTTGGTTTTTTTTTCCATTTTCTCGCATTTGTGAATTAGTTCAAGAATGCTAGAAAAGTGTAGAGTTGTGCACACTCATTTCTTCTTACACAATGTTTAAAAAGTGACGGTAATTCATTTTGTAAAACTTTAAAAAGAAAAAAATGGTTGGAATAGTGAGCATTAATAGGTACAGTCTAACACTTTATGTTTCTTAACGTTGAGACCCAGAAATGAACTTTTTTTTTTTTTTTTTTCGTTATTTGGGATGGGGGGAGGGGGCTTTGATGATGATGATGATGATGATGATTTTATTTTGACCTTTCTGAGACGATGGCCTTGGCACTTCCTACGTGCTTTTGAGCTGTGACCAGAGTGATGTGAAAAGTGATGGTGGTGTTTTTGGGGGGAGCGTTTCTCCCCACTCCTTCCAGATCCCAGCTCCAGAAGATCCTTGTGTGGCTGCTCTGGGGCTGAGCAGTGGGATTGCGTCTCTGAAAAGAGATGGAGTTCCGAGGGGTTTTGGGGAGGAGATGGGGAGTAAAGTCCTGTGAGTGTCCATTCTAGGGGTGTTTCTGAGCTGCCTGGAAGTGATGAAAGGGCAGGAATCCTTCCCAAAATGTGTAGATGATTTGGTTTCTTCCCCGAATCCCAGTGTCCCAAAATGGAAGGATTTCAAGCAAGGAATGTTCCAACCTCATCTGGCCCTGAGCCCTGGCTGCATCCCCGTGCTGAGGTGGGACAAGGGGTGGGATGTGGCCAAAATGTCCCCAAATCCAGCCCCAAATCCCAGTGACTGCAGAGTGGGGTTCAAGGAGAAGCACTGAGGAAGGTGCTGC
This sequence comes from Sylvia atricapilla, assembly GCF_009819655.1. NCBI lineage: Eukaryota > Metazoa > Chordata > Aves > Passeriformes > Sylviidae > Sylvia > Sylvia atricapilla. The sequence goes on from NC_089148.1 coordinate 10,247,624, forward strand.
TTGGCATCGCTTCAGTTTTCTCCTAAAACGTTTTCCTGCTCCTCCCCAAAAAATCCTGAGCTTTTCACATCACTGAGCGGTTTAGGGTTTGGGCTGTTACTTTTAATCCCAAGGTTTCCTGTTTGTTTTCCCCAAGGTTTGTTTTTGTACACCTTTATTATTATTATTATTTTATTACTATTAAGAGGATGTAAATCAGACATTGCCTGGGGGGTTGGTTTTGTCGGTTTGCTTTTTTGTTCTTACAAAGCCCTTTCTATCCCTTGTAAAGGTGATCCAGTTCTGAGTTGCTTTTTCTTTTCTATTTTTTCCCCCATCTTTTTTTTTCTCTCTTCCTAATGGATTCCAAATATTAAAAAAAAAAAAAAGAAAGAAAAAAAAAAGGAAAAAAAGAAAAACCCTTTTAACAAAAAAAGGAAAAAAAAAAAAAAAACAAACTCTCTGTTCCAACCTGGTTTTGAAACTTTAAGCTTTTCTGCTTCTGTAAAGAAAAAAAAAAAAAAAAAGGCCTCTGTCTTTCTGATCCCAATTGAAACTTTTATGTTCTATGACGATACTAACAAGGTGTAGGTTTTACAGTTTCCTGATTTGTACTGGTAATGCATATTCCAAATAAATAGTTTCTTTTGTTGCAAAAAAAAAAAAAAAAATCAAAAAAAAACCAAAACCCTGAAACCAAACCTGGTGTATTTTTTTGGGGAAATAAAAAAGACAAGGAGATACCCTGGGGATTTCCCCATGAGGTGCTGGGGGCAGGAAGGGTTTGGGGTGCAGAGGTGGGGGCGAACAAAGGCAGTAAATACCCTGATGCTGGGCTGCTGTGAGCCACAGGGATGTGATTTGGGATTCTGCCGGAGGCACTGCCCCCCTGGTGCCTTCCCCCTTGCCTCAGTTTCCCTGGGCAGAAGGAGGCGAATTCTCCAGGATACATGGATTTGTCCATGGGGAAAAAAAAAAAAAAACACCAACAACCTTTTTCTGCTTTTTTGGACTTGTTAAGTGCACTGCTTTCCAAAATAAGCTAGAAAAGGGCATTTTCCTTATCTCACACCAAGGTCTGGGGCAGGGCTGGGAAGCAGGGGAAGGCCTGAGAGCCTCTGCTGTTTTCCTCGGGGAGGCAGGAGGTTAGTTTAAGAAGAAAGGGGAAAAAAAATCCGAAAACGCTTCTGGGAAGAAAAAGAAGTCATTTTAAATTTAAAATTAATTTGCAATTTTAAAAAGAGCTCACGCGTGGGACGAAAACCAGGACAAGCTCTGCCTTGTCCCTAGATATTTTAGATGGAATAGGGGGCGGCTGGAGGGGGTGGCCGTGATTCCCAAGCTGGAGGAAGGCTGGATCTGTGCCACGAACACCTCTGTCCCCCCACGGGGACCCTGAGCGGACGGCAAGAAAGAATCCCCTCGGGAAGAATCCCCTCGGGAAGGCAGCGCAGGGATGATGCTGGAGCTACCGCCCCGCTCCCCCCATGGATTTCTTGTCAATGATTATTCAATCTCCAGCCTGACCTTTCTCTTCTAAATAACACGGCAATATCAGCTCGGGCCAGCCTCCAGCTCGGGCTGCAAATTAACTGTATCGCTCTCCGGCAGAGCCCCCCGGAGCTCCCGGCGCCCGCCCCAGGAATTATCTCCCTCCGCCGCCTCTCTCCTAATACCAGTTTAAATATCAGCCTGCTCCCAGCTGTTCCCTTCTCATAAGCGCTCATCCCGGCTCCAAACACAGAAATGTTAAGTCTCGCCGGGCCCCGGGGAGGGGACGGCCCCAGCGAGGTTGGGGGGGATGCTTTTGGGGCTGGGGGGCTCCTGTCACACGTCTTTTGGCGACCAAGGTGGCCTTCGGCACCCGGATCCTCTCCCAGCTCGTGGCTCTGCCGCTCTCTGCCAAAACCAGGCGGTTGAAGGTGGGGAAAAAGGGACAAGCATCCTCCTGGAGCCAGGCTGGGTGCAGCATCCTTCCCTTCCTCCCTCTATTCCACCTCGCTGGTTGCTGGTGGATGAAAGGGAAACTCACAGATTCCAAATTATTTGCCTCTTCCTTGCCGTCTCTGTCCCCCTTCTCTGCATCCACATTTTCCCTTTCTCCCCCTGCCACTCACTTTTCTGTAGGATTTTTTTTTTTTTTTCCCTTCTGTTTCCCTAGTTTCGGGCAGCCAAGTTCATCACACCCCGAGGTGCAAGTCCTGCACTTTTCCATTTCACACTGCAATATTTTAGACCAAAAATTGCAGGGAATGAAAAAAAAAAAAAAAAAAAAATGAAAAGAAAAAAAAAAAAAAAAAAAAAAGGAACGGCACACAGCGAGCCCCACGGAATTCCTACAGCAGAAGAAGCTCCGAGAGGCTCTTGGTGAGCAGATCCCGATGGTTCGGTGGCAAACCCACACCCACGTAATTAATAATCCTTCCCTCCTAACCGAGGGGCCGGGAGGTGTAAAAGTTACAGTTGGCAGTAAAGCCCCGTGCGCTGGCAGGAGAATTTAATATACGGCAGAAGTTTCGCCTATAAAAGGCCAGGGTTATGTTTTCCTCCAGTTCACCGGGAGTCTATAACTTACGACCTCCATAAATGTGAGTGGGTCTCACAAGTCAGCCCATCACTCTTTGGAGTAATTCTGCTTTGTAGTAAAATATTTTATTGTGCCTCAGATGCAGGCAGCCCCCGCTGCCCTGCTTGGAGTGGGTGAGAGGTGGTGGCTGTCCCCACGTCCCTTCTCTGCCAGCACCCGTGGGGATGGGGAGGAGGGCCTAAAAACTAGAATTGGATTTCAAAAAATTAATAAAGTTAAATGAAATTAAATAAAATTACGATGCAGTCAAAGAAGAGGATAAAAGATATGATAAGATTAAAAAAATACAGGTAAAACAAAGTGAATATCAAAAAAATTTAAATTGAGTGGGGATGGGGATGGGGAGGGGATGGAGAGAATGGGGAGGAGGGCCTAAAAATAAACTTGGATTTCAAAAAAATTAATAAAATAAAGTTAAATGAAATGAAATAAAATAACAGCATGGTAAAAGAAGAGGATAAAAATATGATAAAATAAAAAAAATACAGGTAAAACAAAATGAATATCAGAAAAATTTAAATTGAGTGGGGATGGGGATGGGGAGGGGATGGAGAGAATGGGGAGGAGGGCCTAAAAATAAACTTGGATTTTAAAAAATTAATAAAATAAAGTTAAATGAGATGAAATAAAATTACAATGCGGTAAAAGAAGAGGATAAAAGATATAAGATTTAAAAAAAATACAGGTAAAACAAAGTGAATATCAGAAAAAATTAAATTAAGCAAAATAAACACCAAACCAGAATAATGAAATTAAAATAGAATAAAATTAAAACCAGATAGAATAAATTTAAATTAAATTGAAATAGAATAAAATAAAGTAATAAAAATAAAATAAAATGAAATAAAATGAAATAAACCAAAATAAAATAAATGTCCTGCCCGGAAAATAAAATAAATATATATCCTGCCCCCCTGGGCATGAGCTATTGAGAATGTGCGCTGCACCTTTTAATTATTGCTAATGAGGTAGAATTTTAATAGCTTTACATGGGAATTGTGGCATCATCTCTGTGTGCTGGCAGTGCCGGGGGAACCCAGGGCTAAGCGGTGTGGAGAGTGTGCTCGATGATGGGAGAGGAGGAGAACGGCGAAGGGGGCAGATGGACGGCACAAAGGCAGGGCTGGACCAAGCTGAAGCAGAAGAAAAAAATATATCCAAAACCAGGGGAAAAAAAATGAAAGAAAAAAAAAGAATGTCATCACTGCTTTACCAGCTCGCCCATCCTCTAGGGTGCCAAAATCCTTCTTTCAGCCTCAATCCCGTTGCCTGCAGCCATCGCTGACCCCAGGCAGGGCAGCGGAGGGAGAGCCCGGCTAATTAAAAATGCAAATGAAGGCTGGGGCTCTGCCGGCGCCTTCCGAAGGTGCAAATTACAGCAGGGGTTTATGGGCTCGCTCCGAGCGGGGTCCTGTGCCCCCGGCAGCGCCTGGCTCGGTCTTTCCTCTGCTTCCAGGGACCTCCAGAGCAGAGAAAAGGTGGCAGGAAAAAGGATGGAAGAAAAGCAAGATCGTTTTAAAAGAAAAGAAAGAAGTTCCTCTGGTTTTTGTTTTGTTGGGTTTTGTGGTGTTTGGGGTTGTTTTTTTTGTTTTGTTTTGTTTTTTCCCTTTTGTTTTCTTCCCAGCGTTTTGTGGGGGAAATGATTCTTTAGAATGTAAAGGAAAGAAACGTAATGAGAAGTAAATAGTCCCTAAAAAAAATTTCCGCAGGGGCTGAAGCAGCCCAGTCCCTGCCACAGACCCCTCAGTCCTGCTCCATCCCGGCTTGGTGGCACTGCCCCTAAATATTCAATGTACGCTTGGAAACGCCACAAAATCCCAGCTGCGGCACCCTCAGCATGGAGAATAAAGGTGGCTTTGGGGGTGCCGCACGTGGGCCGTGTCCAGACAAGAGCCCAAAGTGAGGCAGATCGGCCCCGGCCCTTCCAAAACCACGGGGGTTTTGCCGGATTCTCGTGGGTTTGGGGCCGGTTTGGCAGCGGACGGAGGCGATGGCAGTGACCGCCCCAGCGATTCTCGCTCTCGCTGACTCAGCTCCAGCACAGCTCCCTCGTCCTGCTGCTAATTAGGCTCCAGCCTCTCATCTCGTTAATAAGCTTCCAGTTCATTTGCATACAAAAAAAAAAAAAATCACAAAACAAAACGGAGCGGGGGGGTGGGGGAAGAATGAAAGCAAGCAGCTCGTTTTACCTTCAACATGTGGCTAATGCTTATTAAAATATTTAACCTTTTATTATGGCACTGAAGCATCTGTTCCAGCAGATCCCGGGGCTTTTCCTGCCTGCCAGCCTCTCCCAGCGAGACTGCCCCGCTGGAAGGGACACTTTATGGCGGGTCCCCACCCCTGCAAGCCCCCGGGGGATGAGGAGAAATACCGAGAATTTCAGCTCCTCAGGTCGGTGTTTGCGGTTTGCAGCATTTCCAGAGCCTGGAAATGGGGCATTGAGTGGGTAAATCCCACGGAGCAGCCCCAAAACTCATTCTTTGCAGGTGTTAAACATGAAGGGCCCTGCTAGTAAGAGCCTGCTCCTGCCCAGACCCCTCTCCTATCCAGAACCCATCCCTGACTGAAATGCTCCCACTGAGACCCTTCCTCTCCTCCCAAGACCCTCTCTCCTATCAAAACCCACCTCCATCGAGACTCTTCCCCCCTTACTGAGACCCTCCTCTCCTTTCCTACTGAGATCTCCCTTTCCTATTGAAACCCCCCTTCAAGCTCTCCCTCTCTCGCTGAGATCCCGTCCCTCTCCCAGTGAAACCCTTCCCTCCGGGGCCACATTTGGGAGCCCGGCACCGCACGGAGGAGCCACGGTGAAGGTGAAGTTGCTGTCCCAGCTGCGGTGGCCACGCAGGTTATTTGATGGCAATTAATGAACCTGAGGCTGAGAGGTTTGTGAGGGTCAGCCGGGAGCGCTGCCCGGGATTGGTGTGGGCACGGAGGGCTCTGAGAAACCAACCCTGCTTCCAAAAGTCTGCTGTGCTCCAGGGCTGGCAGCTGCACAGCTGTGCCCCCTGCATCCAACAGGAAGTATAAATAGAACCATCTCTAGGATGTGTTTGTGCACATCTGTACAGATTTGGGCCGATTTGGACTTATGGATCTCTACTGCTGAGGCCACGGGATGAGTTTTGTGCTTGGAAATACAGGGAGGAAAACACTGGAGGAGCTGGCACTGTGAAAGAGCTCTGGGTGCCAGCAGTGCTGGGGTGTCAGTCCCAGTGTCACCCTTGGGGGCCACACTCCCTCCTGTGCCTGCCACAGCAGCCCCAGTGCTCTGCAGAGCTGCTGGCACGGGACAAACCCTGCTGCAGCCTCCAGAGGAAAGATTCGATATAAGGGACACACTGGGCTTGGGAAGGCTGTGGCTGAGAGGTTTTGGTCACACACGGGGGAAATGAGGAGGGACAGGCACAATCTGCAGCCTCTTTCACCTCAGCCTGGTTCCTCCATCCCCCTCTTTACAGGCAGTGCTGGTGGCACTGAGAGACGATGTCCCCGTGTGTCCCGGGGAGGCATCTGACATCTCTGGGTGTCACAATGCAGTTCTGATGCTTCCAACAGAGCTTGGGCTCACAAAGTGCTTCTGCAGCTCCTCCCCACCAGACCAGCAGTGACATTGCAGCCTCTGGGGTCACCCTCAGCTTGGTGGCACTTTCCTGCATGGGACAATCCAGCCATGCTCTCTCTCCCCACCCTCCCACATTTGTACCCTTGTCTCAAGACATATTTTCCTCCCAATTGGAGAAAAAGGCATTCAAGGGGCCACCCTGGCTCAATGAAAAACAAAATAATTGAGCTTTTTTTGTTTATTAGTGGAGACAGCCTTATTAGAGACATTTGGCGCTAATGACATGCGTGTACTCTGCTCCCATGGAAAACTGCCTTGAAATAAATGGAAATACAGCTCAGCTGCTGCCATGCCTTTAAACAGCACTTCCCTCGCATTATACAAACTTAATTGGCTCTAAAGTCCTGCTTGTTTTTCGCTTTCTGACATTTACTGACATAAACACCCCCTCCCCTTCATTTGGTCCAGGGCACTTACTCCTCTCCAGCCCTCTGTGGGGAGCTGAACATGGGGATGATGAGGCTTCCCTTGCCCTTGCTGACACCCCCCCAAGGGGAATTTGAGCCGGTTTAAACACAGAGAGCAGAAGTCAAGCTAGGAGGTTGTTTCTGCTTGTCTGCAAGTGGTTTCTCTCCACAGCATGAGGATTCCCTCAAAAACCTTCACTCCTGGGGCAAGAGGCAGCACAAGGACACGACTCTCGGATCCTGGTGCTCCAGAGCTGCTGCTGCTCATGTTGGTTCTTCAGGCTCCAGGGATAACTCTTATCCTTAGTGACAGAAGGTTTTGATCAGGTAATAGGAAAGACTTCTTCCCTGTGAGGGTGGGGAGGCCCTGGCATAGAGTCCCCAGAGAAGCTGTGGCTGCCCCATCCCTGGAAGTGTCCAAGGTCAAACTAGATGGGAATTGCAGCCCCCTGGTCTAGTGCAAGGTGTCCCTGCCCATGGCAGGGGTATGGGATCTTTAAGGTGATCTTTAAGGTCCCTTCCAGCCCAAGCCATTCCACGATTCTATGATACAGTCAGCAGATCCTGAGCCATGGCCTCAGGGTGAGCCCCCCCAGCTCAGCCCCCTGTGTCTTTAGTGCCATCGCCTCAGTCTCCATTCCCTGGTTCTCACAGGCAGGTTCCTTGCTGAGCTGTGGCTGTCAGGCAGAGCCTGGCAAATGAAGCTTTGCAGGGACATATCCAAACTCCAACACCAGGCTGGGTGCTGGCGCCTCACAGCAGCTCAGCGCCGGCAACAGCCTCGCCTTTGTCTCCTTTCAGAGACCTGAGAGCTTGACATGTGCTGGGAGGATAAAAATCCCACCCGGGCCAGGGGCTGCTGAGGAGACTTTGAAGCTGATAGCGGCTGAAGGCTTGTGGGGAGCATCCCGGGAGGCTCCCGCTGCGCTGGCCAGGTGCAGGGGCGCCTGCAGGCGTACCTGTCTGGGGAGATCAGGGCTCTGGCCTGTCTGCTGCACGTCCTGTGAAGGTCACCCGGGCTGTCCCTGTCCTCGGGCTCTCTCCTGGCTGTGCAGACGCTGCCTTTTGTTGGGAGGTAATAGCTGGTGTGTGACTGCAGCAATAACTCTTCCCTCGCTGGCCGCGCTTTCCCGGCGGGATGGCTGCGGCCGGCTCTGCTGCTCCGTGTGCTCCAGCTGCCTGACCATCACACCCGGCCTTCCCCACCACTCCTGATGATGGGGGGGTGATGCCCCATCCCGCTGGAAAAGCAGCACTGGGAGAACCGCCGTGCCCAGCAACAATGAGGTGGGAAGCAGCTGGAAACGGGAGCACGGAGCCAAATGCCAACCAGGACCACGGTGGCACTGCTGCAGAGCAGAGGAACAGCCTGTGCCCTGCTGTGGCCCCTGGGGACGGGAGAAGCAGGAAGGGACACCTTGCACCATGCCACTCATGGTGCAGCGCAGTCAGCAAGGGGGGTGCTGGGCCCTGAGCTGCTGGCAGCACCCAAAAAACCAACCCCACCATGCCAAACCGCTAAACCTCTGGGACTGGCCAGGCTGGGCTCTCATCCAGCTCTTCCCTCGACTCTTGGTAGGTGCCCGGCAGAATCCTGGCCAGGGCACGGGAGGGTACAGACAAAGAAAGGGACAGGTTGGTACCCCCAGGGCTGCACATCCAAGATCCAGCCCCACATCCTGGTTTGTCACACCTGGGCTGCTGCCCTTTGGCAGAGCACAGCGGCCACGGGTCTGATAGCAGCATGAGCCCTCCCAACCCATACCAGAGTAAAGCTTCAAAGCCAAAGAGAATCCTCTGCAGGGCTTCTAAGACAGACCAGCACCCTCAGCTCAGGCGCTCCTGCACTGCCCCTGCAGTGGCAGGATGGTTTTTTGGTCACGCTGCCATCACCCCTGTGCCGGGCACCTGCCTCTCCCACCCTGGGCAGCAGCGGGACGGCCGCTCCCCCTGCCCTTTGATCCTCGCCATCAGTGACAGCTTCCCCGAGGATGTTTTGTTGGTGGTGTCACCCTTGACCATTAGCTCTTCACGCATGACTATAACGTGACATCTCTGATGCGGTGCCGCCAGCAGCCCGCGACTTGAGGGAGCAATTAAAGCCGAGTGAGTCACTGCGGGCGGGAGCAGTTTTGACCACACGTCCCCATCGCCCTCCCAGCCCCAGCCCCACGCCTCCCCCTCTGCCCAAAGTGCCCCGGAACACCCTTTGCCCACCTCTGGGGTCGAGGTAGCCCGAGGCAGGGAAGGGCTGTGGGATGGGTCAGATGGATTCAGGAGCCGGCTCCAGCACCAGCAGAAGGTGACCCATCCTTGGCCGTGGCGTTTTCAGGGGCATCCCGAAGGCTCTGTCCTTGGGAACATCCATCCTGGTGGGCTCCATCAAGACATTCCCTGCTCCTGCGCCGTCATTATTTCAAGACCAGGGAGGCCCAGGCAGTGGGGCTTTTATGCGATTAGCTGCTGAGATGAACGTTAATTAGTTTTCAATTTCCATAAAGTACCCCACTGACAGAAAGATTAGTTAAACCTGCTCACGACTGCAGAGGATCACTCAGAAATTGGGAAGGGGTGGAGGAGGGGAGAAGGCGCAGGTAGAGGGGGGAGGATGGAAAAAGAGGCTCTGAGCTGCATCACTGAGCCTTGCAGGGGTCGAGAAGGCAGCTGGACTCTGCTGGCTGCCCATGAGAAATATGAGGGATAGAGATATGTGGTAAGTGGAAAAATAAAATCCAGGGATATTTCTGGGGCCAGACCTCACAGAAATGGTGAGTTCCTCTGCCAGGTCTCTGCTGACCCACTCTGAGAGGGGAGGCTGAGCCACCTCACCTGGCCACAGCAAACACAGCCCCCGAGCCCGGGGGAAGGGGCAGTCGTGTTTTGATGCTCTTGTGCATGTCCCCCCCCTTCCCAAAACCCCTCCAAAGCAGCACCCCCTGTGTGAGCCGGCGCAACCTGGGGGTGCTGCAGATCCGCCACGTGACGGCGATGGAAGGCAATTGCAAATGACATTTCATTAACGGCTTGAATAAAGCTGTTTTCCCTCTTTTCTGCTGTGCCCAAAAGCGACGCAATCTTTTGCACAAAGTGCTCTCCAAACCCCAAACCGAGCCAGCCGAGCTGGGGGGCTCTTATGGGAGGGGGTTTGCCCCTCCTGATTTCTCCCCGTCCGTTTCCAGCTTTTGGGGCGGAGCAAAAGCTGTGGGATGGAGCAAAAGCAAAGCTTTTGGAACGGACCTTGCAAAGGGAAAGGAAAACGGAGGGTGCGGAGGTGCAGATGACCCAGGAGGCGTGTCTGCGCTCCGGAGCGAGGCAGAAGGATGCCTAAACGCTTTTGGGCTCCCAAAAGGGAGGGAGAGTGTCCCGACCTGGCAGAAGGTGTTCAGAGCTTGGGGCAGGCCGGGGAAGCACGGCCGAGGAGCAGCCAGGTGCTGCCAGGGGCGCTCCGCACGCGTTCAGAGCCCGAGCCCGGGCGGAGGGAGCGGGGACACGGCGGCCGCAGCGGGACCGCAGCATCCCCGGGAAGGAGGGGACAGTGGCAGGCTGCGGGGGCCGTGCCCAGCTGCCGGGGGTGGCAGGGAGGGCCGCGGTGCCCTTGCAGCGCGCAGCTGTGCCCCCTTCCCACGCCAGCTGCCACCGCGGGCACCCGCGTCTGCGGCGGGAGGAGCGGCTGCCCGGCCCCATCGCACGGCTCCCACCCGAAACGCCCCACCGACACCCGCCGTGGGGCCCCTGCAGCCACCAGAGAGGTTTTCCCCCCTCGCAGGACCCGCTCTCCGGGACCCACGAGGCCGGGCGGGGCCGGGGCCTCTGTCAGGGCGAGCGGCTCCCGGTGCCCGCTGCCGCCTTTGACGTTATTCGGCTGGACAGAGGGATGTCTGCGCGAATCATTTTCAACGCTCTTCCATATTCATAATGGGCTAAATATAGGGGAGCAAAGTTGGGACCTGGCGGGCAAAGCCCTCCCCGTGGTCAGAGCCGATGATTTCTCCGCCGAGATGAAATGCTGGCGTCAGCCCCGCCGCGGCCCCGGGGCCACGGGAGCCGCACCCCGCCAGCCCCCCGACCACGGCGCAGTTGTTCGGGGGGGGGGGGTATTATTTTTTTTTTTTTTTTTTTTTTTTTTTTTCGTCTTTTAGCTGCCGGTGGGCAAATTCAAAATCACGTTTTTGAGCGGGTCGTGGGAGTCGGAGGAGCAGCCCGGGAGGGGATCTGGCAGCCCCGGCACCCCCCGCCCTCCCCCCGGTCCTCTTCTTCATTAAGCGAGAAGGTTAATGATTTCAATTAGGGAGGAGGCAAGCAGCTAAATGAGTATAAATAAAGCTTTTTCTGAGCCGCGGCGGGGAATGGGCAGGGAGCGTGTGCGAGAAAGTGAGGGTTTGGGGGCCAGAGTGGGGCTCCCACAGAAAAATACCCACAGCAGGAGAAAGTGCTGCCTGCCCCACTGTGCTGGGCCCTTCACCAATCCCAGGCTGAAGTGCTTACAAAAACATCAAGGAAGTGGTGACTTCTGCCTCCCCTCCTGACATTCCCCAAGGAATAAAGTCTCCACGAGTAGGGAACCTGGCTCTCCTTCAGCCCTGGCAGAGCCCCACTTGCTCGCTGGCTCCAGCAGTCCTCAGCCATGCCTGTGGCCAAAGCTGTCCTCAGCTTGATGAGCACTAAGATAAAATACTGTAGAAAGTTAGAAGTAGCCCCCACGTTATGGGAAAAGGTACAGGTTTCCTGAAGTTTCCACAGGGCCTTGGCAGCTGTAGTGAAACTGGCATTTACTGTGCACAGAAAAGACCGTGGATGTCATCAAGGCTGGCAAACAGAATTTGCGGTATTGTGGATAACTTCTAATAAAGTTTATTCCAGAGTAAATCTACTGGTCCCCCTCACCGAGGTGTTCCTGCCAGTTTGTGATGAGGGCTGGGAAGGTGAGCCAGGGGCAGAGCACCTCAGGGAACTCCCATGGAAGGGACTTGGGGGCTGCCCCTCCCTGTTCCCACTGGATTGAATACTGCCAGGTTTCCCGGTTCAGCTCCCAGGATGGGTTTTTCGGCAGGTGCCCACAAGCCTGTGACATCTGCTGGGTGTGATGGCTCCCGGGGATGGTGGGAAAGCCCAGGCTGCAGCAGAGGTGTGTGGCTGAGTCCTGGGTAAAGTCACATTCAGGGGTATGACCATGGGAAGCAGGTTCATTTTCCTCCCCTGCTGTGAGTTTGCAATTCAGCGTGAGACAAGGCGAGAAAAGGAACGGAGGGGGTTGGTGTTCTGGGGCTTGAATTAACATATTTTGGGGCACCTGGTGTTCAAACAGCAAAGCCTGTCCCTTCCAGCACAAACAGACCAGCTGCTGCACTGGGCTGCTTTAGCAGAAACTCGGAGTTTGAGCTTAATGCCAGCAGTTCCACTGAATGCAGGGCAGAAAAGGTACAGGAGGTTGTGTGTGTGTGTCTCCCCCGTGCCACAGCACAGAAACACAGCCACAATTGCCCCAACCTGATGGAACCAGCCCATCAGCCCATCCACTCAGTGCAGACGCATCTGTTGATGTCTCAGGGAGCCCAGAGCATCTCTGCCCTCTCTCATCCAACCCCAAATCCCCAGCAGTGGTGAGTAGCTCCTGGTCTAGAGATGAGGAACACCTCGGGTTCATCTCAGCAGCTGGTCCATGAGGCTGGCATTGGCCAGGGCTGCAGGATTCCAGTGTCAGGAGGATGATGGTGCTGCTCAGCTGCTGCAATGACAAGTCGTGCCCTTGGCGTCCTCCAGGACATTTTGCCTTTGTGAGAAACTCAGCAGTATCTTTTCCCTGAAAAAAAAGGAAAAGTATTGCTACTTCCATTCCGTGACTCATGGAAAAGGTAAGATAAAATACAGCCCCCACACTCGAATAGATATGTAGCTATTTTAATAGATGAGGCAATAAATAAAACCTGGTAGAGATTTTTCAAGTTTTCATTCATTTTTGATAGAAAGAAATTACTCCTTTTCCTCCATAAATATAAAAAAAGTTCTCACCAGGGAGCTGGGAGCTCCCAGCACAATTTCCAGGTCGCCCAGTTTCACCCTAAGGCACCTGAAATGCCTTCTAAAGCCGCAGCTCTGGGAACTGAGACCTTAGGTGTCAGATAGTACCCATGACAAAGTTTCCAGGTGCCTTGGAGGGAAGCCAGGCACCCTAAAAGCTCAGCCCTGGGAGGATTTATATCAGTGAGCCCATTTATGCCATGCAGAGTTTAAAAACAAGCATTTTAGGCTGATCCCCCCATCTCAGAAAGGCCGAGTTTGGCAGCACGGGGTGGCTGTGCCTGTCCCCCCGTTAAGTGTCAAACACAAGGATGTCTCCAGAGGCTCAGGGAAGGCAGATTCTCTTCTCTGCCAGCAAGAACCTTCTCAGGGTCAGCCTCAGCACGGCAGAGTCCCAAAACTCAGCCCTGGACCTCCCAAACGCCTTTGAGTTCACCTCTGAGATACATTTAGTAACTCGCCTTAATATTGATGCCCTCCACACACGGAAGGACTCTCGGCCTTGGCCAGCATAATGATGTGTTCAATATTAACAGTCTCCATCTGTCAAAGCTCCCTGGTGCCTGCCCGTCCTCAGCCCGGCCAGAGCTCCTCCTCTCCCAAACTCCAGCCCCTGGAGAGGAACCAAGGTGGGCTTTGAGACCATCTCCAAGCAGTTCAGGGGCCAGGCTGAAACAGCAGGAGGTGCTCACCCAGTTCCTCTCCATTCATCAGTCTCTTCCTGCCTGGAGCACCGAGGGGGCTTTGGCCAGGCCAAACGAGGGTGACACTTGGTGGCCACAAGTCCTGACCAAGGAGGATGATGCAGCCTGAGGCAACATCTCACATGGCATCAGGGAACTATCATCAGGAGCTCCCTGATGTGGCATACTGCAGGCTTGGGACACTTTTGTGGGGCTGCAGATGGCCCCAGCCATGCACTCCCAAATTTCTTTTTCCCCAATACCACAGGGAACTCGTTTGTTTGTACACACACAAGTCCACACGATTGAGCTGGGTGATGTAGTGGCCACAGAGAGGGGCCCAAGGGCTCTCTCTCCATCCTGTGCACGAAGCTCTGGTGTCACACAGAGCTGTGCAGTGACCTTGTGCAGGGAAGTCACACCATCCCCATCAGCAAGCCACGGCCAGACTGGTGACATGAGCGTTCCCTTTGGCAGCCAGGACCCCCACTCTGCAGAGTGCCCAGGCAGCCCCTGGAACAACAGTGTCTGTGAGGATGGCAAGGCAAGATAAAAGGGCTTTTCCTAGTTGATCCTTTCTTCTATTAGGGCCTTTTCCTCTGGGTAAGCATGAAGTCTGCCTCTTTCCTGGCTGTTATTAAAACTCAGGGCTAAAATCCCTTTGGGAATGGGGAAGGCAGATAATCCTCACTCTTTCTGACCTTCTTTCCCTTCTCGCTTTGCAGGCTTATTGCAACTCCCCGGGAGTACCTGCTCTATTTGTTGTACTCCTTCTCCTCCTCCTCCTCCTCCTCCAAAAAGAAAAAAAAAAAAAAAAAAAAAAAAAAAAAAAAAAAAAAAAAAAAAAAAAAAAAGACCCTCAAAGGAAGCATTTGCACCGGGGATCAGCCAGAAGGGTCCCAGCAGCTGGAACCAGCTCCCCCCCAAGCATCCCGTCACCCACCCGGGTGATGCCTTCCATAAACAGCAGCTACAGAGTCAGCTGGCAATATACATCTTAAACCTACTAGAAGGGCAAAAAGGAAGGGGAAAAGAAATTTAAAAAAAAAAAAAATATAAAAATAAAAAGGCCCTAAACCACCAAACTCCTCTGCTGTTCCTCCTCTGCAGAATAAACAGCTCAGAGCAGTTTACTCTTCCCTTGCACAGAGTGGCAGACATCTGTCCCCAAGGCTGCGGAGCCGCGTGATGAACTGCAGCAGTGGGAGCGGGGGATGTCTGCCTCTGCTTTTCCAAAAGCCCCCAAACTCCGGGATTTTCCACCAAGAAAGCGCTGTGAAGCAGCTCTGGAGCGCAGGGTCTGGGAGAGGAGGCGCGGCGGGCAGGGGGAGCTGCGGAGCGAGCCCCTCCTGCGCCTGGATGCGAGCCTTTAATGGCAGGTTAATCATCGCTCCCATCGCCCTGCTTTGGGGCTGGGAATGTGGAAATCCCAGCGCTGCCGGGCGGGTTGTGCGGGGCTCCAGCTACCTCTAGTGGAAAGCAAAGAGAAGCGGCTGCGCATCCCCCTGCCTGCGAGTCCCACCGCAACACCTCCCAGCCAAAAAATCCCGACTTTACCCCCGTTATTCTGAGCCCGAGCACAGATTATCTGACTGCCTGTAGCCATCAATCGCTGTGGATTTGGGTGGCTTTTGTCTTCCAGAAAGACCCAGGACCTGCTCATCCCACAAGGCTGGGCTGGCTGCAGGAGCTCCACGGTGTTTCGGAGCTCAGTGAGCTGCTCCCAACAGGGATTTTGCAGGACCGCAAACGGGATCAGAGACCCGTTTTTCCCGGGGTGACCGGCTTGGCAGGGCTCTGGGACCTCCCTGTGAGGACACCCAGAGGGGCTGGGAGCAGAAGGATGAAGAAGGATGGGCACCTTTCTCCTGGTGTCACCAGCCACCGAGACACATCCTCAATTAGCACTGAAACCTGGATATAAATCAGGAAAAGCAGTGTTCAGTGCAGGAACTTTTCACTGTCAGCACTGCAATAAGCAGGCTGCAGAGGTGGATGGTGGCAAGAAGCTGCCAAAAACACTCCTCGTGATGAGCAGGACAAGCCTTCCTCTGCATTTCAGTGGCATATCAGTGCCCAGGAAAAGGGCCCTTTCACTGGATTTTCTGGCTGTAACCCCACGGAGACCAAATCCACTTCTCATTTCCTTCTAGCCTCAAAACCTACTGTATTTTGCACAAGCACGACAGTGATTTTATTTCAAAAAAGAAAGTTACTTACTTATTCCCATGAATTCAGAAGCTGATGCTTTCCAAAAGGTCCCCACATTGATTGCCCTTGACAACAGCAGAGCAGCAAGAGGAGGCAGCAGCCGCAGGCCCTCGACTCCACAGCCCCACAGGATCCTGCACCCAGGAACAATTGCTGTACACATGGCCTTCAAAATTATATGTACAAATGAAATTATAAAGAAATGGGAATATTTTACCTCCAGTAAGCTCTGGCTTTGCTTAGAAGACACTTTGTTTTGTGTTTTTTTTTTTTTTTTTTAAATAAAGGTGGGCCAGGGAGATGGAAAGAGTGTCAGCCAGTGGCACCTGAAACAGAAACCACTTCTTCATGCTGTTGTTTGCACTGGCAAAGACAAGGAAAGGAGGCTGTGCCATTCCCCCTCACCCCAGGTCCAGAAGTCCCAAAAAACCATTGCAAAAAAATGGTTAACAAGCTCCAAAAGTGTCAGGGACAAGTGGGGCTGATGGGAAGGATTAGACATTAATGAGAGCCATCTTCCAAAGCATCCATCACTCCGCCTTCATGGGTTTCTTAATGTGGTGGGAGCTCTGCCATAGCTGGATTCTTTTTATTTAAAGCAGAGATAAAAAGCTGGAGAGATATTAATATTAATTAAGAGACAGACATTCGCAGAAACTTTCTTTACCCTACATCACACCCAGCTCTCAGTCCCACTTCAGGGAACAACCAGATTTTTTCCAGAAAGAACTAAATTGTTCTACTCTAAATGAGCTTCTGTCACTTCTGCTGGGACTTTCATCCCACAGGGCAGGAAGCAAAGGCTGCACCAGATGAAAGCTGCTCACGACCCAATTCTCTGTCCTGGGGTGCTTTGTGAATATTTCCACTTTTCTTGAAATTCCCCGTGGAATTTCTGAACTGGGGAGGGAAAGAATAATCTTTGTGCTGATGCTGAAATAAGTTCTTAAATTTTGAAAAGTGGGAAGGAAATGCCGTGGGTTTGCACATTTCCCTCATTAGGGAAGAGAGCTGAGGGGTTTAAGTGACAAAACTGCTGGATGCTGTGAGGCAGAGCTGATGCCTGGATCAGTTGAAGCAGTTGGAACGAGGATCAGGCTGGGAGAGAAGCAAAGACAGAAGCAGCTCATTTGAAATAGGGAAAGTGAGGCACACAGGCCTTCCTCACCCATCCCACTCCCTCCATGTAGAAGGCATGAGAGAGCAGGAATGTTAGAGGACACCAGGCTGGTGAATATAAGGGATAAATCCTGCCCAGGCACAGCCCTGCTCCTGATGCCCTCACCAAGGGCCAGCAGAGCCCAAGGGGATGGGAGAGCAGGGCTGGGGGAGGTCACTTCTCTTGTCCCGCAGCCGTGGACCAGCACCCCAAGGAAGCCCCACTGCCTAAATTTACCCTGCTGCCTCCTTGGTTGCCTCGAGCTCAGTTTCAAGATAGAAATAAAAAAAAATTCAGAATTTTTATTACTGCTTCAGAAATAAAAATTGTAAGGGGAAAAAAAAAATCATATATAAAGCCTTGTATCCTTCTGGAAAACTTCTGACTGATGAAGTAACGCACACAGAGAAGAGATCAAGGGTGATAAGTAAAAATATGCAGCTCAGCTCGTGGGGACTCCAGGAATTTGCAGTGGGGGAAAGGTAATTCTGTGGTCAGTGATGAATACCAGGGCTGTGGGCCGGGGGACTGCTCTGCCCCGCAGGTGAGGACACGGCCCCTGGTCCCAGCCCTGCTTGTCCCCTGTCTGTCGTTCGGGTCTCGGCCACGAGATGGAGGCTTCTGCCCGCAGAGAGGAGCAGGGCAGCGCTGCAGAGGCCCCAGAGGTCTCCAGCCAGTTCTGGGTCCCCAGCTGCTGTCCCCAGCCCCTGGGAACACTGCCCAGGCACCGCGGTGCTTTGGGGATGGATGATCTGGCCCAAGAGCGTTCCCAAAGGCGATGGTTGCATCCTGATCCTCTCTTCCTGAAGCCGGGTCACCACCGGGGTTTGCTGCAAAACCTCCTGGCCCAACCTGGTAGACAGCTGGAGTAAACAGGAGAGGGATTATTCGCCCCCTTCCCCACAGCACTGCTCCCTTAGAGCCCGAGAACGGCTGTGAGGGCAAAACGGGGCTGGAGTGACCTCACAGGATGCTCCTGGCTGGGAGAAAATTGTCAGGAATTTCAGTCAGACATCCCCAGCAAAAAATTATAATGTTTCAGAAAAATTGCGACACTCTCCACTTGGTTGGTTTTGGTTCGGTTTTTTTTTTTTTTTTTTCATCTGGCTAGCAGGGAAATTGGGAAGAAGCAGTCGGGTGGGTGCCTGAGGTTCTGGTTGGCGAGCTGAACTGGAGCAGCAGCACGTGGCTGTGCCAGAGCGAGCAGGACAACACCCCCAAAAGAAAACGAGACCGGCTCCCGGTGTAATTTAGAAAGTGCAGATCTTTCCAGGGGGAAAGGAATTCCCCTTACCTGCCTGTCTGAGCCCCTCACAGCTCAAGCACAGGCGCTGTGTGTCCCTGTCCCCCCGGGGTGCCCCATTCCCCCTGGATGCTCAGGCCACGGTGATGCCACAAGTAATGATCCCACTGATTTATAGGGTGGCTGTGCCTGTGTGAGGGGTGGCAGTGAAGCTTTTCCAGCCTCTTTCTTGCAGTAGCCAAAACCTGAGCGCATTAAGTCCCGCTGGCAGAGTGACCCAGGTGGCAGCGGGGGTTTGTCCCCAGTGTGGCTCGAAGGGGACAGACCGGGGACAAACCCCCAGTGCCACCTGAGCAGTGGCACCCCGGCGGGGCAGGGCGCTGCGGCGGAGGTGATTAATTAGCGGCGTGGCGGCGGCCAACGCGTGTCGGCCTCCACATCTGCCCCTCGCCAGCAGGGCACCGTCAGCGAGGTTGTCACCGCGGTGTCACCGCCTTGCCGCTCACCTCCTTCCCCGACGTGATCGGCCGCGACACCCGCGCCAGCTGCTCCGACGGCCGGGACTGTGTCCCCACGGTCACTGCGGGGACAGGGGCACCCGCTGGCACCTGCGTGTCCCCTCCCTGCCGCTCCCAGATGCCGTGAGCAGCCGCCGCTCCGCATCCCGCCTCGCAAACCTTTGGATGTCGGAGGGCTCTGGGAGCACGCGGGTTTCTCGTGCTGCATTAGTAATTAATGCAATCGTTAATGGCGTGCTGGGGGTGATTGGCTCAGCAAAGGCGCTTGCAGCTGCTCTTGGTTGAGGTGGGACGACGACAAGCGTTTGGAGCCTCTGAACCAGCGCTCTGCAGGTAGAGACGGGGGGACACAGCTGGCACACACCACGCTGCCCTGGTGGCTGGCACAAACACGGATGGGCTTTTTATCCTTAAGGAATTTTTAAAGAGCTCATGCGCCTTCCTTGTCCACATGCGAGCTCCTTTTTGGGATGCTGTTCTGGGATCTCGCTGTTCCCGGGTGTGCCGTCTCAAGTCTCATCCCTTCCCCCGGCAGACCCAGCCTTGGAAAACCCCTGTCCAGCATCATTCCAAGCCAGGTGCCAGGAATTGCTTCCCACAAACACGGCGGCCGCCGTTTCCTGCCTCAGCCTTCCCCCTGCAAAGCCCTCACCGCATTCCCTCTCCTCCGCCTGCCTCTTCTCACAAAACTTGTAGGAACTTAATTATCTCTGAGACTTCTCCCCCCTGTCAAAGTAGGGCCAGCAGCCTTCAAGAGATAATAACAGGGACGGACAGGCGGCGAGCACGGGAGCGCCGCATCCTCTGCGAGCAAGGTCAAAAGCATCCCTCCATCTCTCCCTGCCGCCGAAGCCCGGGCCAAACCCAAGCGTGAGGGCAGGGCCATCCATCCCTTCCTTCCTCGCCGCTCCCGCAGCCACAAGTGGGAATTGGGAGGACGAGGAGGCGAGAGATGCTGGTGCCGGCCGTCCAGCAGCGGGCCCGTAATAACCTCATGATGAGGCTGGAGACGGCGGGCAGGGGGAGGCAGGTGCCGTCCTTCTGCTGCCCACGCTCCGGCGGCAGCTTTGCGGAGCCAGAGAGTTGTCAGGCTGTCTCCTGCCTCTCACCTTGCTTCTCATTAGCTCCCCGCCGTGCTGCCGGGCGGGCAGATGGGGCAGGGCCCCACCGCCGTGCCGGGCGTGCTGAGGGCACCGCACAGATCCCCGACACAGCCCCTCTGCCTGCCCCGCGGGGACGAGATGCTGGCCCCAGGGCCGGCTGCGGGCATGGCCGGTGTGTCCCAGGGGGAGGATGGGTGCCTCTGCTCGCCAGCTGCCCGGCCCAGACCATTCCTGAGCGTCCCAGGGGTGATGTGTCTGTCAGGAGGGTGAGCTAGAAGGAGGAGAGCTCTCCTGGCTCTGTGCATCACCACAGCCTCCGTGAGGGCCATGTCCTCCTAGGAGAAGGGGACAGCCTGGTGCTGTGCTTGGGGTGTCCAGGGGGCTGAGTTCAACAAGTCACCCCGGGGACATACCTTGGGGTAGTCCCAGGATGCATTCCCTGCCAAAGCAAGGCACACATCTCCCGGCAAGAGCAGTCAGAGCTCTGGGATGCTGCCTGGGCAGCCTCCGAAGCAGGAGAGGAACCAAGAGGAATATAAGTGACCAGCAAGGACCAAGACAGAAAGAACAAGCACAAGCTGAGGGAAAGGGATGGGAATGGTTGGTCAATTCCTTCTTGATCCCATCTCCAGGAAAGGGGTTCCTACACACTTCTCCCGTATTCCACACTTCTGCTATGTTTCCAGGGCAAGAGATCTATCTGGAAACACAACCCTGGGCTTTTCACAAGAACAAAGCAAAGCGCAAGGCCCTGCATTTGCCCAGAATAAGTGACATTTCCAGGATGAACAGATATTCCCAGCCAGAGCAAAGTTATCCAACAGTATGGCAAGAGCTGAGCCCACTATTGAGAGCAAGGGCTCCCTGCCATTTATTGCCTAAGGATCAAATTGCTTGAGCATCTCCAGCAAGCCAGCTCCAGCAGGAGCATCACCGGCTGCGGGGGAGTCACTGGTGGGGGCCACAGGCCACCAGCACCAGAGGGGGAACAACACACTGCAGATGCTCTGCCTAGGGGACATGTGAGGCCCCCAGAAACGCCACGGGAATGAGAACCTGGAGAATGCATGGATGCCCTCCCAAGCTGAAGCCCCCCCGTGGTGCTTTTTCCTCACCTTTGAGGACTGTCTCTGGTGATCTGAAGGAAGGGCTCTGTGAGCCCTGGGCAGGAGGGAGCTGCCGGAGGGCAGTGGTGGTGCCATCTCAGATTGGGAGGAGATGACCCAGTGTATTCCTCTTATCCAAGAGCCTGATCAGGATATCCAGCCACCCTGACCCCATCTTCGATCCTGGCTACCCAGCAGCACCTGGATCAGCAGCACCAAAGCACTGAATTAAGGGAGGGTGGGAGGAAACTCTCTACACCCTTGCACTTTGCCAGCCTTTGTACCTTCTGCTGTGCCTAGCTTTGTCCGCCAGTCCTCACCAGAAATGTTGAGCTGTCTTTCTAATGATTTCCCCGTCTCCCTGGGGGGATTTGTGTGCTGCTCCCACTGCAGTGACCCACAGAACCTACAGCAGTTTCTCCTGGCCATGCTGGGGGTGGCCTTGCTCTTGCTGCAACCATGGTGATAGTCACACCACCGAGAGTCACGGCCCCAAACAGGCCTCCTCAAGCTAATATTTGCCCAAAGCAGCATTCAAGATCACCATGGATGAGCCTTCTCAGTTGTCCTAAAACAAACCAGGACACCTCTGCACCGAAACCACAGAGGCCCCAACAGCAGCCATCTGCCAAGCTGTGACTGTTCACATCAGGGGAGAACCTGGCCACGGAAATAGGATTTTTTTTTTTTCTCATGTTACCCTGCACTTGAATAAAGCGTATTTTGGAGGAGCGGCACGAATGCCCCCTCAGTGCCCTCCAATTCCCCCACATGCAGGCCAAGAAGTTGGCTCAGCCCTGCCAGCCCTTCACCTCCCACAGGCCACCACAGGGACGCCCCAGCCACCAGCAGAGCTGAGAAAACACCTCTGCCCCAGAGCCACCACCTTCATTGAGGTCCACAACCCCACGGAGGAGACGGCGTGGGGGGCTCCTGATTCAGCCCAAGGCTCCCAGCCTCACACCAGCAGCACTCACTGGGGCAGGATGAGACCTTTTTTCCTTCCTTTTGTCCAGGCAGGCTGCAGTGGCAGGGAAGGAGCTTTGAAGGCACGCGGTACCTGTGCGGAGCAGAGGGGGCGGGGGCGGGGGTGCCAGCGTACAGAGCTATTAATTAAAATTGCTCAGTCAGATGCTATAGAGAGATTAGTTGTCACATTGTGTTAATGGCAAGCTTGGCAACGCCGCGAGAAGGGGCAGGACTGCCCGCCGTCCCCTCAGCTGTTCAAGTGCCACGTTTATACCCAGCCAGAATGACTAATTGGCAGGTTTTGTCGAACAGAAGCCCCCTTGTTATTGGGAAGAGATCAGCGCCTTAATGAAGGAGACGGAGGAAAGGGGACATGCGGGTACAGAGAAGCTGCAGCCACCTCTGGGGCAGTGGTTCCCCGGGAGGCAGAGCTGCTGTCCTGTCCTTGTGGCACAGGGAGGCTGGAAAAGCCCAGAGCCGTGGAATGGCACAACAGTGGGTTCTTCAACAGTGCACCAAACCCACAGTCATCCCCAGAGCAGGGTGCCTACGAAGAGATGGAAATATTTTTCTGGACCCTCCTGACTCAGGGTTTGATCATAGGGCAGGACACCCCCAGCTCTGCACTTCATCCTCCTTCTCAGGTGTCAGATTCTCTCTCCTCGTTTGTGTTCCTCGCCTCCTTTTTCTTGCTGCAGGGAGAAAGAAAGCACAGAAGAAGGCTTGGGGAAGCTCCCAAATGGCAGCTGCAGGAGAGCATCACAGCCTTGGCTACTGGGGGATACTCAGTGCAGGCTAGGCAAGCACAGAGCCCACCCAGCCTTGCCTCAGGGCACGGGGTAGGAGGCCCCTGCTGCCTATTCTAGCTGTAATTTTGCCCCTTCTTTCCCACTGAGGTGCCCTTCCAAATTTCTGGGCCCAAATTAACTCGTTTTTGACATGGAAAGAGCTCCTGATCTGGGCCTTCTTGTCCTCACCAGCTGAGACAGAGATGTGCTGAGCTCTGTGCCTGGGCACAGTCCATGGAAAAGCTTTCGGTGAGCACAGATATCAGAGACACAGAAAGAAAAGAACAGAGTAGTTCAGGTATTAGCCCTGCAACCTTCCAAAGGGGCAATGGGCGATGTTTCTGCCCTCTGATGGACAACCATCCCCTGAAGGAGGAGGAATAGGGGGGGAAATGCTCTTGTCCCCATTTGACAGAACGAAATTCAGGTGTGAGGTCAGAAAGCTCTACAGCTGTCCAGCACACCCAGAGCCTGCATCATTGATGTACCTTGAATTTTGTCCTAGTTGGTCTGACAAGGTTGGTTTCTCCCTCAGAAAAGTGACGGGTGTCAAACTGAGGTACAGCATGGCTGTGCCACCCACTCCAGGGCCTTGCCCAGATACCCCCACCCAGGTGTTTCCCTGAGGTTTTCAAACTGACCAGCCTGTTTAGCCTGACCAACACTGATCCCACAGGCCTGATTCTGCCTGGAATAATTGGTTCTCTCCCACCTCAAATTCACCCTTATTTTGTGGATTCTGGCCATGCTGGAGTGCAACAGGGAGCACATGCAGATGCTGACGTAGAGCAGCAAGGCTTTTCTTCTCCTCCAGGCACTAGATTGAGAAACTAGTTGAAACTCATTGAAAATGAGCCTTGTATGAGGGGTTTCAGTAAGTTTCCAAGCTGCCCTGCTGCCCCAAGATGGGACCCTCTGATTGCCATGGAGAAGACAGGTGTACCCCCAGTGCTGCCTAACAACACCAAGCACATTCGTGTGCAGTGGACACCCAAGGAGGGGTGGAGGGGTTGTCATCCCTCTGCCACTTCCAGGTAGCCCCAGGCCAACAGCAACTTGCCTCAAGAGGCTTGGGGGTGCCAAGAGTTCAGCAGTAACCTCAGGTGGGAAGCAGCTTTTTACTTGGATTAAACTGCGTGGCTCCGGGGTGGGGTGGAAAGCTGCTGAGGCACGTTGTGTGCACAGCAAAGCTGTAATTTCTTCACAGTAGCTAGTCTGAAGGTAAAGCTGCTCACGAATTGAATGTAAAGCCATGGGCAGTGGAGTCATTTAGCCCAAATCCAAGCTCTGTGCTTCCATACCTGTTTATGGCTGCCCAGCTGGGCTGTCTTGAAGCCAGCTCAATCACATCCCCCCTCCAACCATCAGGCATCTCAGCTGCTTTCACAGCCACCACTGCAACCTGAACCTGTCACCAGCCCCCAGGCTGTCTGTGGATGGAGGTGAGGCAGACAGGTCACCATCAACACCATTTCCTCCCTGAGGCCAGATTTTGGGGGAGGCTGATGTGACAGCTGGACATGCAGAAATTCCCACAGCACAATACACATGTTCACACCTTCAAGCAGCCTGTCCCTAAACAGCTTTTTGGAAGGTCACTGAATAATACCTTTAAGCAGTCCTGGGTCCCCATTGGCCCCAGGGTGTACCTGGAGATGACCAATCAACCTGGTGTCTCATTCCTGAGCCCCGCTCCAAGACAGACCAGAACAGAATGCCAACCTTCTCCCTGTACTTCCTCCTACTGATGGTTTCCCGTTGTTTTACTTTTTTTTCCAACTTCACCATTTCACAAGTCCTTATGAAGCAAATTTCTGCAAGCTCCTCATTGCCTGTCAGGAGGGACAAGACAGGGTTGTGTCCTGAAGACTTTGCTTCCTTTGCAAGCCAGACTTGCACAAACTTTATACCTTTTTTGTACTTAGTGCTTTGTTCCCAAGATGTGAGACTGACCAAACTAGAGCCAAGCAAGGAAAGCATAGCATTGCATTGCACTGAAAAAAAAAAAAAAACAAAAACCGCCAAACCAACATAAACAAGTGTTGGACCTAAACTTTTCCTTTGTTCTCTGCTTTTGGCCACTCCAAGCCACTCACTGCCATCCCCCATGCAGCAGTTACCTGTCACAGAAGACACTTTGTTCATGTGTTTGAGGCCAAGTTCTAATCACTGAACGTAATAGGGCAAGATGAGTGATAGATTGACACAATTAATTTCCATGTTCTCACTAGTAACATTGATTTTAGGGCACTCAGTCTTTACAAGTCACTGAATGCAAGGGAAAACTTGGCTCTGATCTGTTCAGTAAAGGTCAAAAAGGTGCTCAGGTCTTTGTATGGGAGCTCAGCTGCTCAAATGCCCTTCAGGGTTTTGATGTCTGCCCCAGTCCTGAAGCCAGGAATTGCCTCTGGCTGCATTGCTGAGGAAGGGCTCCCTGAGAAGGTTGTGTGAACATATCTGTGGTACTGCTTGGACACTCAAGGCTTCCCTGAGCCTGTCCATCTACAGAGCACAAGTAGGGGTTGAGTTCCACTGGCTGTTGATCTTCTAAAGACTGGTTCCAGTGCCCAATCCTCTTCCATCTTTCCTAACCAGGAGCTGATGCTGGCCAGCCCTGTGATTTGTTCCTGCTGTAATGGCTCTTGCAGCTCACACCAGCAGAGTCAGGAGAGGAACATTCCTGTCCTAACCGAGCTGGAAGAACACAGGTCCCGTGAGAGCAGTCATGAACAACCAGTCCATGTGGTCGAGAGAAGAGGGGGAGAGAGGTCCCACTGGGACTTTACACTGCTGGGAGACAGGAATTCTAGCCCTGCTTGTGGCTACACTGTTTGTGTACTGGTCTATCGTTTGGGGACTCCACGGTGGGATCTGGCCTGATTCTTCTTCTTGCAGAGAACTCTGCAGTACCCTGAGTGGTGCTGTTAACGCAGCCTATCCAGTGAGTTAGAGCAGCCTATGAAGCCTGGTTTCATGGCCCATTTTGGGGGAAACTGGCATTCTTTAGACACCTCAGCAGATTTAACATAGAGAGAGGACTATTTTCAAATCCAGCCTGGATCCTTTCTCGGGGCATCCAACACAAGGCCCTGAGCTCACCAAATCCCTGACTCTGTATTCTCCCAGACCTCTCCCCGTCCTCAGGCTGCCCCACCCTTTGCCCTGCACCCCTCCAGGATGCCCTGCCATGGAACAAAGCCTGTCCTAGGAGAGCCACCCCGCGCAGGTGAGCGCGGCCAAGGCAGCCGTGCTATGCGCGGCATCCCCGCAGCCCAGCCAAGCCGGGAGATTCACCTGTGCGGCCCAGACAGTGAAGAATTGTTTGGAGCAAAACACTGTGCAATCAAGTGGAGATAGCAGAGGCAATGGGGTCAGGCAGGCTGCCTGGGGCATCTTTCATCTCCAGCTTGGGGAGGTGGGGTGTAAAGTGCGTGCTGGCTGGGCCCAAGGCGGGCTCAAAGGCAGCCTTGTTCTGCCAGCTATCTGCCATCTCTCTGATGTCACACGTTTCATTTGGGCAGCTCACTTCAAAGGCCCCCTTCTCGTGCTGCCTCCCTCCCTTTCTCCCTTCTGGTTTGGATTTTGCTATTGGAGGGATAATAGCCCAGCTTTCCAAAAACGCATATTGCCATACAATTAAAAAAAAATTAAAAATCGAAGATTCTTAAAGAGCAGCTGCTCAAGTTAACCCAGTTCAAGCAGGGCACGGCTAGGACAGTCACCAGGAAACCAAGGTCTCTCATTCTACTTCCCAGCAGAAAATCCAAACTTACCCTGCCTCTCCAGCACCCCAAATCCTCCTCCACTGACAAGAGGCTCCCCTTTATATCCACATCCACCAGACATTTGGTGCAGGTCCCTTTGTGTCCTGGCTCCCGCCAGCCACACGTGCAGCCCCTGTCAGAGGTCCAGTTTTGGCTGGAGTTTCTAACAACCCCTGCTTGAACCACAATCAAACAGCACCTCAGCAGAGCCATGGCATCAGGACACAGCATCCAGCTCCACAGCCCCTGCTGGGTGCCTTGAGGCACGTCCTGCAGGCGGGAGGCCAAAATACCAGCCAGAATAGCAGCCACGATGTGTTGGCCATGCCAAGACAAGACATCTTGCTCAGCTGCAGCCTCTTGTTGAACAACTGTCTCTCTGCCAAGCTACACAAACTTGTCCAACGCCGCACAAGAGAAAGATGGCATTTCAGAGGGCTAATAAGGCTCTGGATGCAAACTGCCTACTGGGGAAAGTGTGCATCCCAGTAAGTGAAGCCTAAAGAGCAGAGCACATCCAGACACAGTCAGCAGCACCCTGGCCAAAATAAGTACCAGGTGAATTCTGGTTTTTGAGTTTAGAGAGTTTGCCGAGGGCAATTTAAAGGTTTGGGGGTTTTTCCCACAACCGGAAGCTATCCAGTATAGCCAATATATTCCTGCACACACCATGCTTCCAGAAGCTGGAGATTTAATAGGTGGGGGGAAAAAGCTGTGAGAGGGAAGGAGTGAAGGGTGTGCTGGTGCCCAGCAGAGCCCCAGAGATGCTGGACAGAAGCCGTTTGAGCTGCACCACATCAGCACACCCACTGCCACACACCACCCCTTCACATGGCAGCCAATCCACCACATGGACATCTGGCAGCTGCTCCTTGGCTCACCTCTGCACAGAGGCTGTCTCAGTTTTGGGGACAGCAGTGGGAAAGGATGCATCAACATCCAAATGAAAATAGGAGAAATTCAGTAGATGGAGGAAAAAAAAATCACGTCAACTGTAGACCCATCAGCCTGCTGACCTGTACAAGGGTCCCAGGTTATGCCTGGGCCACAGGGCAAACTTTTCTAGATGAAGCCAAGCCTGCCTCAAGGGCAGCTGGCAGCTTGTCTCAGGGGGTGTTCTGGTCCCTTGCTGCCAGTCTTCAGCCCCTGAGGGTCCCCCAAATCTCCCTGGCTTCTGCTGACACCCCAGCACTCTGCCCTGGACAGGCAGGAGTTGAAATGTGCTGCTGCTCCTCCTCTGCCTTGAGCCTGCTGGGGCAACTCCAGCTCCACCCTGGGCATCACCTCGCCCCACAAGGAGAGGGGATACAGTTTGCATCCAGAAAGCCGTTCTGAGACCTCGGGTAATGTCATGGAGAAATCCCTCGAGGCCATTCCTTAATGCTGACAGCTGGGAGGGGGGCAGAGGTACCCTGAATGCTGGCAGTGTAAGCAGCAGCCTTTGCTCCCCAAACTGAGCATCCACAGGAGCATTTAAAGGACTCACAGAACTTACTGGCAGGTATTAAAAGTTCACTGGGGCTGTAATAGCAATCTGTCAGCCTGCTGCTAATCCATCTTGACAGAAACTTTATAAGAAGCTGAAGCGTGTTAAATAGTCCTGGAGTTTAGGCAGAGCAAACACAAGGAGGGTGGTTTAAAGCAAAGGGTGTTTTCCATGGACCTCTGACCAAAAGCCCGTGGGCCAGCTCAGGATTTGACTCCTTAAATGTCTTCTCTGGAGGAGATAAAGGAGAGACATGAAAAAGGAGAGACATTTTTAGAAGACAACCGGCCAAGAGCGCCCTGAGCAGCTGAGGTGCTGTCCCACGGGCAGCTGGGGCACGGGCACAATAGCGGCTCTGTGCGCCCGGGGGCCGGGGACAGCACGCGGAGGGGTGCTCAGGGCCACCATCTGATGCACCTGCGCTCACCTCTGAGTCAAGAATGCGAGTCATTCACATCTGCAAATCCTGGGAAACCCATTAGTGCTGAAATGGGATCCGCTCAGCCCACGAGGGAAGTGTGCCGGCGCATCGCTGCAGTTTCGGGGACGGCGGCGTCAGCTGGGTGTGACAGAGCCCTCAGCCTGGGTTGTGCCACACAGGTGGCATGTGGAGAGCCTGTTTTGTGTCCTCCAGTCCACAGATGTTAACAGACAGGACAACCAGGGGCTTTTCTATCCTCCTGGAAAAGCAGCTCGTGGAGGAGTCTCCTAGGACAGCCAGCCTGCTGCGGAGGTGCCACACCAGTGACACGCCAGGGCAAACCACACCGAAAAACTTAGGAAAAAATGTTTCTTACAGAAGGGGTAATAAATCATTGGAATGGTCTTCCTTGGGAGGTGGTGGATTTACTGTCTCTGGATGTGTTTAAGAAAAGACTGGATGTGGCACTTGGTGCCATGATTTAGTTGTGGTTAGGGTTCATTTGGGCTCGGTGATCTTGGAGTTGTCTTCCAACCTAATGATTCTGTGAATTCTGTGAAAGCACAGCTCAAAATATTAGGACTGCACTGAAGGACAGCTTCCCATCACCCTCCAACAGAAAGGTGAGGCTTCCAGGTGCACTGTAGGTTTTATTAGGGACCAGCAGCTGAGATGCCACCTCCAGTAGGTTCCTTCACCAGCAGGACTGCAAACATTGCTGGGGCAAGTTTGTGTGTGTTGGCACTGCTCTTAACATTCCCTGCAGTAGGTTTGCTCTGGAGCAGATGGCAAAGTTTCATCACTGTCTCTGTCTTTCACTGCTCTGTTTCCCACAGACCTCCTAAGACTTTTTTTGCCTTTTAGCTGAGTGTCCTGCCCCTTCACTGAAGCATCCCACACCCCACCAGGAACAGTTACTATTAGGGTATCTCAGGACTTGCTCACAGGAAGAGTTTTGCACACTGTTAGACTCTCAGTGAGAGCCTCCGGAGGTTTTTTCAGCTTCACATTTGCTACAGCTTGCTGCTGAAAGAGGGATGGAGAGCAAGACTTCCAGCTAGAAAGAAATTGAAGGACTTTTAGCACCCTGCCAAGATACAGGGACCTGGATCAGAGGCGAATAGATCTAATAAATAATAGCACATCTAGTATGGAGCCAGTAGAGAAAAGTGAGCAGTAGCAGTAACACTCCTCCACACTCCAGCACACCACGTGTACTCATGGGTCCCAAATCAGCTGAGCAAAACTCCTGGGGTTCCTCCAGCAGAGAAACTTGTTGGCCAGAAGGACTCAGTAGCAGCCTAGCCACTGGGAAGCCTGGTCTGCCATGGCTTTGTGAATCTCTCTGGTGAGCAGCCACAACCCTTTCCTCACACCTCACCTGCTGGTGTGACATCGTAGTGGTGCTCGCCAAGGCAATTCCGGCAATCCAGCAAGGGATGTGCTCCCACTGAAAACTCCCCATAGAGCAGGAGGGAACTGGAGGACAGATTTATAAATCTCTTCAGCATCCCTTTATGCAAGACCCAGAGAAACTTAACCCCCAAATTATTTTGGCAAGAAACTGACAGTTGCATAAACCTTGCCTGAGCAGAAAACGCAAAGTAGAAACATTTGCTGGGAAAGAAAAGAGAAACACCTCTCGCCTTGCTGCGAATGCACAGTGGGACCTGTGCACAGTAGCTAAAGAGGGAATGCGTGTATTTGGGTCAAAGTCTGAGTAAACTCAAACATCATGACAGATGTCAGGAGGAGCAGGGAGATGCAGACCAGGTAATCCACTGTAAAGGCCTGAACACTCACCGACTTCTTACTAAAGGAAGCACCTTGAAACAGTCCCAGAGGAATCCACAAGTGTGTGTCTTTTTTTTTTTTTTTCTTTTTTTCTCTTCCCCCCCCCCCCACCTCCCCTCCCCAAGCCCTCTTCCTCTCAGCACGTTGTCATCATCTTCCCCAGGAGCAGAGCTGCTCCCAGGAAACCAGATCCCCCCAGGCACAAAGCGCCCACTGTTCTGGCCCCGATGCTATCGGGAGGGGCTGGCCCGGTGCGCGCGGTCAGGCAGCACCTAAGCTCGGGTGGCCCCGGGTTTTGGGATGAAACAAGACTCCTCCTCCTCCTCCCCCAGCACGCCACAGCTTTGAGGCCATCGTGGGGAGGACTGAAAGCGCAGCATCTCTTTTGCTTATTCGTATTTCACGGGGAAGCTCCGGCCCTGGCTGGCACAACTCTCCACCAGGCGCTTCTGTCAATCCCTCCACGAAAGCCATCAGTGCCACAAACGTTTTTGAGCTCCTCACGAGCTCCTGGCTGGAGGTGAGCTGGCCATATAAGCAGCAGATTTTTATTTCGAGGGAAGGAAAAAGTAAGCAAGTCACGGAAACAGCTGTTAAACTGCAGGAATAATCAATTAGGAGGCAATTTCATCATTTTGAATAAGCTTGCTGATAATTAAAAGCCTTCTGAAGGAAGTGATTATGCTCTAATTGATGGGAACTGTAAAGCCCAGGGAAGAGGCAGAGCAATGGTTTGTACAACCATTTCTAGGGCATGGAATAGGCTGCAGGTCCCACCACTGCTGCCCAGCACATCACAGTGCTTTCAAGGATGTCACCTGCCCTCGGGCTTCTTCATGGCTCTAGCTCCTTGTCAAAGACTCACTGACGTTTTTCTCTGGATTCGTTGCCCTTTTTCCTCCTCACACTCCCAGGTAGCCCAGCCTGACACAGGAAAGCCACTGGTCAAACACCAGCCACACTGCCCTCCTTCCCTGCCACTGCCTGCAGATGGCTGGCCAGGCTCAGCCAGCTGGTGCTGAGAATTGGCCCCATTTCTCACAGCTTGAATCTGAGGATCCAAACAGGCTTTCAGGTGGTTCACAGTGCCTCTGCTTAGGCCTCCTAGTCAGCCATGGTGGGACTGCTCCTTTTATCTAACAGGGAAGTGACCACCTCATCTTGCCCCCAACCACCCTGCTCACAGCTGACATCCCCTTTTTTATCTCTGCCACATTTGGCACTGTCCTGGAACCACCACATCCTGCCTGAGCTTCCCATCCTGTCTCCAGCTCTGACACCCTGGCCCTTGTTGAAAAAGCAGTTTTGGCCCCATGGGATTAGGCTTTATGTGCCCCAGCCCCCAGGTCTTCTGCTGGGATGTCACCGCTCCTTCCTCAGCCCTCCGCCTACTCCAGGAGACAGAGCAGCCAACAGTCAGTTATAGCTTCTGGCAGGCTCCAGCTAATCCTTTTGGAAGAGTTTCACCAGCCTTCTCTCCCCAAACTCCTCAGGGGTTCTCTAGTTACTTCCCAAATACCTCCACACACTCGGCTGCAGAGCCAAGCCCTCCAAGCCTGGGACACCAGTGTGAGGTTGTCAGGACAACATAACCAGCCACCCAAGGCACAGGTGTTATGCCGCATCTCCAGTTCCATGATCTCATGCTGCATTTTCCAGGCAGTCCCTGCCTCTTTGAGCAGAGTTGCTCACTGTTTCCCCTCTCCTCCTCGCTGTCTCATGCACAGCCTCGGGGCTCTCCGTGCTTGCATATTATTTTGAGCTTGTGTTGAGCACAGACTTGTTTCCTCACAGATGCTCTTGGGAATGTGCAGAAAAAGCCCGAGGCTTCGTGGATACCTCCCTGCACAGCCCCTCCTCTCCCAAGCAGATACGATTGCATCTGTATTGCAAGGAGCAGAGGCCAGAGAGCCAGAGCTGCTGAGGGCCAGCCAGTTTCAGAGCCCTGAGCTGAAACGCCAAAGCTCAGCTCTCCAGAGCACCAGTCTTGTCTGGGCTCTCTAAGAGTCCTGAATAAGGTTGGTCAGGAGCAATTGGTTGGGGCTCTTCGCCTCACTCAAGACCACCAGATTGATAGGGCTGCAGAGCAGCGCCTTCTGGGGTTCACCACCAGCTCCCCACGCCTTTGCCACGGGGATTTGCCTCCTGCTACAGATTCACCCTGCCCCGAGACCGTGATCCAACCCACCAGGCATCCCTCTGAAAGAGCCCCCTGTTCTCGGGGTCATCAGAAGAGAAATCTGATCTCCCCTCTGAAGCGGCGGCTCCGAGGGCCCGGGGCACTGGGAATCTGCTGCTCTTCACCGAAAGTGCTGCGGGTATTTGATCACTCCCAGTGTTTTGACATGGTTTGCAGTTGGATACGCTCGTCCTCAGCCTGTGAACTTAGACGTGTCAATCAGGCAAGCACATGTCAGCCTCCACATCAGTGTCTAGGAGGTCTACAGCCGACAAGATAACCTTTTCATGACCAACACAGTTGCCACTTAGAGGCATGGAGACAAGAATTTGGTCTGATCTCCAGCAAGATAAGAAGATGTTATTCACCTTTTTTACACCTGAGGAGCTTCTAACCCTTTTCTTCTCTTTCCATCACAAGTCTTCACCGTTTTATAATGAGTTTTTTTGTTCTTTTTTCAAATAAATTTTCCATGCAGATGACCAGCAGTGAAAGAAA
This sequence comes from Sylvia atricapilla, assembly GCF_009819655.1. Lineage (NCBI taxonomy): Eukaryota > Metazoa > Chordata > Aves > Passeriformes > Sylviidae > Sylvia > Sylvia atricapilla. The sequence continues at coordinate 10,280,165 of NC_089148.1, forward strand.
AGACTTAGCAAATGCAAGTAACAGCTTTGGACAGCTGGTGTTACCTGGGGTCTTGCTCACAGACCTACAATAAAGCCAAGGCACTGGTCCTCAGTGGTTTGAGCCCTATCATGTGTCACAAGACGAGCATTTTCTAAAGATGGGTGACATTTAGTGCCCAGAAGAGTGTCAATGTAGGTATCAAACATCTGGTAAATTATTTTGCTGTAGAAAGGTGACAGGAACAACCAAAGCTTTGGCATTTTCTCACCAAAACAAAAACAAAAACAAAAATAAAAACACACACACAAAAAAAAAACCCACCAAAAAACTCCACACCACCCCAACAAACCACCCAGATTTTGTCACTTCTCATGTCCAGTTCCAGGAAAGGACCCTGTCTATGTCTCCTTTGGATTCAGGCCTACCTTCCTACATGCAGTGACATGACCCATGGGTGTGGGCACATGAGAAACTCTCCTGTAGGTTCTTCCCCCCTAGGACATGCCCATATCACACCAGAAAGCAGCCCCCAAACACCCAGGGCAGCAAGAGGCTGCGGAGGTGCCTGTGACCCAGGCTTCCCACATGGGTGTGTCCCTCCTGCACCAGGATCTCTGCTGGGTTTGGGGGCTGCTCCCACCCACACCCAGCTGGCAGGAGCTAGCACAGCTCTGCTGACTGCAGTTACATGCTGAGCCAGACCACTCAGAGCAAAGCAAGACTCCAGCCCTTCACCTGGAGGTGGTTTTCCTAGACAGCAAGGTCACATCTTTCCTAGAAGGTTGTCAGGAAGGTCTCCTACGTCTGTGCACTACAAGTCTTCAACAAACACCTAAAAACACCATCAAGACTCGAATATCCAGCTGCAAACCCAGCCAGCACTGGCCAATGCCATCTTGATTTTCACTCCAGGCTGCATCTGCCACAAGCTCCTGAGTCGTCCATTCACAAAGAGCAAGTTAATTAACATAATATCACTCAGAGCTGGCTGCCTATCAGTATCATCTAATCAGTGTCCTCAACTGACAAGTAATCTCTGACTTGATCTCTCCTTGGCCACTGAAGAGATCCTGAACAGAAGCAGCTTTGTTTGGAGTCACTGGAGACACAAAGGTCAGCTCCCAACCCGCTCCTGGCATTGCCCTTGCTTTGGAGAGCAAGGTAGAACCAGTTTTCATGTCAGACCTTGCTCTTTTCTTCCTGCCTATGACAAGAAGGTATCATCTGTCCCAGGGAGCCACTCCCCAGCTGAGAATGGGCTCAGACATGGAGCACAGCATGGCAAGGCAGCCCCACAAAAGGACACCCCAGGGGGACAAACCAAGGGACACCTGACAACCCAGTCATCCGCCATGTAGTGACTCCCATCACCTGCAGAAGATAAAGCGCAGCCAGTTTTCCTTTGCCAGGATCCATCCACACCCTGAAATAAGGAACAGGAGGATATGAAATCCAGATGACAGGAGGACCCACATCTGCTACTCCATGGCAGGATTGCAAACTGGGCTCATGTTCGGCCTGTGTCAAGCACAGGGCCAACTGGCAGAAGAACAAGTTTAAAACCATGAATTCTCGTGATTTTGCTAGACAAAAATCTGCCCTCATCCATAGTTCTGATCCTTTCCCAAAATTACATACTCTATATAGTAATTTTATACACATACCCACATTTGCATCAAGAGACTGTTATTATAGGGTGTCATTACAATTTTTGCAAGATTTTAAAAGTAGGCAACCAGTCTGTATGACATGAGGGTTTTTATTTGGGGGAAGCAATTTAGCAAGTGTAAATTTGCAGCAGGGCTGATGGAAAACCAGATTGATGCACCTGAGCATTTTTCAAACAGGAAATAGCTGTGGGTGGGGAAGACAAACCTTTTATCTTTAAAACATTAATAATAAACCCCCACAAATTTAAACATGATGTTTTAAGAACTATCCAAGTGAGAGGAATCTTTGAGGCAGTTTTAATAACCGTTCAGGGAAACCTATTTTTGCATTGCAAGCCTGGGTGGTGTTAACTCAGCCATTGCCCAGAGCTGATCCTACAAATCATGCTGGTTTCGTGGCCACAGCAGCTCCTCCACACCACCTATCATCCACCTCTCCCAAATCTGCCCTTTTTTCCACATAGCACCAGCCAAGTATTTCTTTCTCCAGGACCACCAAGCCCAGTGTCAGAGAAACCTCAAGCCAAAATTTCCCCAACCTGTCCACCACAAGACAAGCCCAACCCTTTCCCCTGCTGCTGTCTTGAAACAGAGCAAAACCCCGAACCAGTCCAGCCGATCCAGGCTGCTCTTAGGGCTGCTCTTTATTTTACAGCTTGGAAGATAAAAATGACAGGTTTTCTTCTTACAGTCATGCCATTTCAGAATGGCTTTTTTTTGCAAGTTGGATTTAGAAAACATTTCCTAACACGGGAATTGCAGAGCAGGGACTGGTGATGGGCGGGAAGGAGCACACCATGTTTTGAACAACTCAGAAAATGAGCGGTGGATCCCCATTTGATGGCCTATTTGTGGAATCTCTCCGTGTCTGGGAGCTGTGGTAAGAGCAATTCCTTTTGGAAAACACCCACCCATACCTTTCAGGCAGTCCTAACATGGGTTACTCATGGTCCTAACATGGAGGGCTGGGGCACACAAAGTGCTAGTCCAGGTGAGAGCTTGGTGAAGACCCCCAGCAAGCCCCTCTCTGCCACCTTGGGTGGGGGCCAGAAACAGCTGTCTCACCTTCCAGACCCACCAATCTCTGTCTGTTGGCCACAGAGGACACTCCAAGGGCCAGTTTAATCCCAGACCACAGAATATGAGGAGGCCTTGGCACAGATTGCCCAGAGAAGCTGTGCATGCCCCACACCTGGAAGTGTTCAAGGCCAGGTTGGATGGGGCTTGGAGCAACCTGGTCTAATGGAAGGTGTCCCTGCCCATGGCAGGGTGCTGGAGCTGGGTGGCCTTTAAAGTCCCTTCCAACCCACACCGTGATGGGGTTTATATCTATGATTTCGTGAATATTCAATATGGAAAGCTCATTAAGCAAAAACTCCTCACCACACCCTACCCAAGACCTTTCTGCCTTTGGAGACGATCAAACCCTTCCCCTCTCCCAGTCAAGAGGACACAACCACGCAAGAAAACACCAGGCGCTTTTTTTTTTTTTTCTTTTTTTTTTCTTTTTTTTTGTTTTTTCAACAGAGTTTTTTTTTTTTTCCTTTTTAATTTCAGCTCGGTGCGTGATTTCTGACAGTGCTGCCAGCATCTCCCGCCGGGTCAGCCATCTCCAGACCCTGCTACTACATTCAGTGTCAGACCGGACGGCGGCCACCCGCCAGTGCTCTGAGCCTCACAGTCACTTGCACATCTCTACGGGGTCGTCTCTTACACCATTTGTGAACAGCAGCACAAAAGGACACAACGCATGAAAACGAGAGTGGGGATGAGGTGAGGGCCAGCTGAAGGCTCAGCCCCAAGGAGAACTTTCCCCAGGTTCCCACAGGTCTGGCAGGGGTGAAGCGGAGCACGGGGTGGGTGGGAAAGGCAGGGCTGTCCCTCCTTTCTGCTTCCCCTGAGGGGTGGGGGACTCAGGCTGCAGTGTTTCCCAGTGCCAGGACACCAGCTCACACCAGCCTAGCACCCGGATTTGAGGAAATGCGATGGGGTCGCTGGTGGAGGCGGGCTGGGCCCTGCTGGGGAAGGAGAAGGTCATGTGGAGAAGCACAGCAGAGCCCCAGTGGGCTGGGATGTCCACCATCCCCAACATGTCCACCCCACACTGACCTGCTGGACACATCCAGCAGTGGGACAGGACCTGGCCACCACACTGCCTCCATCAATCTGCTGGCAAAAAGCAGGTTTCTGGACCCAGCTCTGCTCTGTGTTTCAACTGCACCTCAAAACCACTGGGGCAACCTGAGAATACCAAAAATAACCAACCCCAAAACCCAAACCTGTTGCCTGAAATGAACTGATGTTCCTTCCCTGCCACTGGGCTTTTGCAACCTAAACATAACGTTTATAAAAAGTAAAATTATTTCCTCTTATAACTTAAGTGCATTGAGTATTTCCTTAAATATGGTTCACACTGAAAATAAAGTTACTTTTGCTGTACAGTAAATTTCTGATAGACTTAGAAATAAACTTTCTGTTGATACAATCTGGCAGGTGTGGCCGTGCAGTGCAACACTCCCAGCCACACGGCTCTGCACGCACACACGTGCGTGCCCACACACACACACATCCACACACACAGCCCTGTCCTCGGGGACAGGGACAATGTTAGGGGTTTCTAGCTTTCTATTTTCGCGTGGGAACATCTATCTTAAAAGTCCCTACGTTTAAGCAGCGGGCACTCAAACCGGTTGAGGGAACAGAGGGGGGAAAAAAAACCCCAAGCCCTGCAGCGACACTTCCCCCTCGTGCTTCTCCAAAGCGTTGTCAGCTTTTCAAATTTCAAAGCCCTGCTGATGCCGCAGGCTTTCCCCACGAAGGTCGGCAGTTTGCTCTTTCCAAAGGTGGGATACAGCACTGGGATGCTCCCACAGCCGAATCTCCCTCCCCCCTGCCAAAACCAAGAAAATTTGTGTCCCCCGTCTGAAATTTGAAAATCCACCAGCCAGCTGCAAAAGCCACTCCTGTCCCTAATCCTAGGCTCCTAAGAGAAACATGAAACTAAGCATCCCATAACTTAACTCGCTCCTTGGGAATCCCAAGCTACAACATTATTTGACGGCATCATCCCAGCAGTGTTGCTCCCCTCCCTCCTGACCCCGGGAGCTCTGCGGCCCCTCCCGGGGGCACCACGCTGCGCTCAGGAGGTGAAGTAGGAGTTCTGCATGGAGTACAGGTGGTCGATGGGGTTTCCCACTCGTGCCTGGAGTGGCCCTGCATCTGCCGTGCCGAGGAAGCAGTCCCCCAGGTTGCTCAGTGAGGTATCATCGCTGTCCAGGTCGTGAAAGAGGGGCTCGGCACCTTGGGAAGCAAGGGAAGGACAGAAGGGGTTCAGAGCCTGCTTCTTCCTTGACAGTGCCTGGTACCCCCAGCTTTTTGTAGTGATGCCTTAGGATTTCAGCTTTCATATTTTTCAAATCCTGTACTGCCTTAGTGTACAACTCTGAACTCCATATAGAGTGTTAGCTACTGTCTTCAGGTTTTGGTCAGACAAAACAATCCCTCTAAGCCTGAAACTCCAGGACACCTCATGTCTCAGGCCCCAAAAAGTATAAACAAAAGTGAATTATGGGGGAGCAAACTGGGGGTGTATGACTTCATCAGCTGAAGCTGTAATTGGAGGATTATAAATGGACCAAACTTAAAATTGTCTGAAAAACTCATGACCATCACCCATTTTGTCTGCCCTTAATGTACCTGAAGGCCCTTCATTAAATATATATCCACCTTTTACCCTTTTAACTTTGGCCTCTGTTTTTAGGTAAGCCCAAACAGTAGCATAAAAGGTATTTAGGGGTGAGGGGACCCCCACTACAACCCAGCATCTCTCTGAAGGACAGCAGAAGGCAAAGAGGCCCATCCCCCAGAGCCCTACCATAGGGGTGCATGTGGTCTCCGGGCATCTGGGGCGGGGTGAGCCCTTGCCGGAAGGGGTCGGAGCCGTAGACACCTTGCTCCATGCCCAGCAGCTGCTGCGGCGGGGGCAGCGCCGTGTAGGGGTTCAGCATCCCCTCCAGCCCCGAGCCGCCGCCGCCGCCGTTCGTCTGGGCTGCAAGACAAGCTCAAGGTAAGATCAAGCAGTCAGGCTGCTGCTTTTTGGCCAGCAGGGGGGGAAGCCTGGAGAGGGCAGGGAAATGGGGAAACCCAAATTGTGGTGAGGGTACCTGAGCTCAGGCGCTGTGTGTTTTGCTGGTCCTGCTGCTGTTGCTGCTGCCTTCTGGCGAGTTTCTTCATCTGGGAGAGAAGAAAGGGAAAAAAAAAACCAGAATGAAATCATCCCCCCAGCCAAAGCCAGGAGCGAGGGAGCCCCAGCAGTGGATGCTGACAGCCCTTGTACCCACCTTTGCTCGCTGGTTCTGGAACCAGACCTGCACCACACGGACACTCAGCCCTGTCTCTGCTGCCAGCGTCTCCCGCACCTGGGACAGAAGAGTGACAGTGGTGTCTCAGCCCACTCAGCTGTTCAGGGGGACTTTAGGAAGGGGCAGACCAGCCAGGGTAAGTCCATGCTCAGCACCCAGGACATACCCAAGAGCTAGAGCCAGCTGGGCACGAGCCCTTCTCCCCATACCTTCCTGCAGGGCTTGGAGGAGACCTCAAATGACGCCTTGAACGCCCTCCGCTGTTGCGTGGTCAGGATGGTCCGAGGCCTCTTGGGCCGTTTGTGATCCTTCCCATCCTCAGTACCCTTCCCCGAGGCCTGGCCCAACTTGCAGATGCTGTCCTCATCATCACTTTTGCCTAAGGATGCAAAAAAAGCAGGTCCTTTACGGACAACAGGCAGACACACCATCTCCCGCGTGGTCAGGTTATTATCTGAGAGATTTAAAACTAGCTAGTGTAAGTAGGGATCTTGTTCTGAGTATGTGTGAGAGAGAAGCTGAGGCTTGGGAGTGGCTGCCCCATGGCAGCTCAGAGAGTGGGGGAGGGCTACTGCCACAGAAATCTGTGACTACTCAGCCAGCAGATGTGCTTTTGGGTTCCTCTTTTCCCCAACAGTCTGAGCAGCTGCCATGTGAAATCCTGGGACAGCTGATTTTCTCTCCACCAGAACCAGATCTCTGCCTGCTTCACAGGCATTTCCAGCCAGGCAACAGCTGGGGACACATCCGGACAGAGACACACAGGTCACATCCACGTGAGGGGCCAGCAGTCGTCCAGCACCACTGTGCCCCTGGGGCTGTCCCCCAGCCCAGGTGGAGACAGAGATTGGGTCTCTCTGCTCAGGCAGACCAGGCTGGGGGAGATCAGGGTGATGGGTGAGCAGAGATGCTCAGGGAGGGACACATGTTAGCCAAAAGCCTCTCACAAACACCTCCTGATCTGCTCTGCCACAGAGGACATCTCCCTTTAGAGCACAGACTTTTCTTCCTACATACAAGGGGCACTTTCTGCCTGTTATTTCCCTCTTTCTGTGGGGTTTTAGATCTCTCTGGGCAGAAACCCAGGATCTTTTAGCCCTCACCCCTCAAGTACTCACTGTGATGTGCTGCTCCCCTGCATTCCCAGGCACTGAGATGTATCTCCCTGCTGCTCTCCACCACTCAGGGCATGGAGCTTCTGGGTAGGAACTGCTCCGGGAAAGTGGACAATGCCTCTTCCCAGCTTTTCTCATTTACTGCATCTCCACTGCTGATGACCTTGCTTGCTCAGCCCATGTAGAGAAGGGCTGTGATGCAGGTTTGACAGCACCTTCCCTCTGGCTAGCTATAAATCACTTACAGCCTTTTCCAGAAAGTTCCTGCACTGTTCATCTGGGAATCAGTAATGGAGCCGAGGTGCTGGTTTGATATGGATGTGGGCTCTGCAAGGCTGTGCTTGGCCCAAGTCCATCCCAGGGCTGCCGTGGCTCTGGGAGATGGGGATGCACCAGGGAGTGTGAGCCCTGGCTCAGGGTTATTCATGGTGAAAAGGGGCAAACCCCATGGCAAGAGCCCATCATGGATCGTACACCCCAGAAAAGTTTCAATCCAACACCAGCCTAGGTGGGAACGAGGAAAGATGGGAGCAGATCTCCAGGGAGAGGGAAGGCAAAGATCCCAGTGGAGCAGCAAGAATGCTCTCAGGCACCAGTTACCTCTCCTCTCCACACTGCTAGGCTATCTGCTGAGTTCCAGCCAGTACAGAGACCTTCCCAGTTTGTGGGCTGGGAGGGATGGGACAGGGACAGCTCTTCCTGCTGACAGTCCCCAAGCAGCTGGGAGCTGGGTTTGCCCCCTGGGAATCAGAGCCTTGCTGCTGCTGCTCGAGCTCCCTTCTTACTCACAGCACATCCATCACATTCCTACACCAACAGGAAAGACAAACCGCTGTTTTCTTGAGTGTCCCAGCCCGAGGGATGCCACCCCGGAGCAGGTGTAAGAACCCCAGCGAGGGGAGGCCCAAGCTGAGGGGCCTCTGATGGCTGACGGGGCTGAGCACTGGCTGCTGCTGCCGCCTCCTTCTCAGTGCCAGGTCCCTGCTCTGCCAAGCTCCTGCCTTTCCAGAATGCTGAAGGAGTTTAATTTTGATGGAAAGGTAGAGATTTTTACAAACCGTGGGAGAAGGAATGTCAACTGGTGCCTGAACCCGTTTCCACCCGAGCACGGGGTCAGCCCCCCACTCCCCTCCAGCCCAGGAGGGGCAGAGCCCAGCACTGCAGAGCCTCAGGCTCATGGGCTCCATCAAGTCCATGACGCTCAAAACCCACTCCAAGGGGGAAAACCCGCTCAGAGCAGCCTCTCCAAGCCCTCCCCCCTTGCCAACACCTGCTCCCCAAATCCCTTCCAGTGTCAAAGGGAAAGAAGGAAAAGTGAAGCCGGATTTGGCGGGGTATTACTTTTAATTAACTCTCCCTTTCAAGCCTTTCCCCACTGAGGACGGGGGGGGGGGAAGAAATTAATGAGTGTCTGGGGCTGCCCCTGACGTCACCTGGGAAGGGGCCGGGGCGATGGATATTGTGCGCCGTGCCCTCGGTCCGACCTGCCGAGCCCACATCCCGCCGCCGGGGCCGGGACATTCCTCGCTCAGGAGGATTTAGGGAGAGGAGAAACGTTAGGACGCTTTTAATTGGAAAGCAGGGTCCTCTTTCAGAGGGGCTTGTTTACTTAGGCTGGGCGGCGGAGGCTCGGGGGAGGCAGTAATTGAAGCGAGGGTTTGGGAGATTACAGACAACATATGGCTCGCTTTTTTATCTGCGCTTTCTCATAAAGTGGCCCTCGGTGTGAGGCGGCCGGGGGGAGGCCGGGAGACAGGGTGGGGGGCTTCAAAGCAGCCGTGGGGGGAACTGGGAAGAGGCTGGACGAGCTCATCACATGCTGCTGGGTGAAGAGCATCCCGGTGTTGTGTCGGAGAGGGGACACCACTCTGCATCTCCTGGCACAGCAGTAGGGTCTGGGAGGGATGCAGCAGGAGGGGGAGAAGCCACCACACGCTGAGCATCCACGGGGAATGTGTACATGGGCTGTGGGGAGATGGGGAGGGCCGAGACCCCCCAGTCACAGGCTGCCAGGCCATGTCAGGGGCTTTGGGTTAGGTTTCTGACCAGCCAAGGGGTTGCCTTGCCCTTTTGACTCCCGCTCTGGCCCTTCACATCCCTCAGGTCTCAGCAGGAGTTTCCACCAAAATAAGTCTTTCCCCTGGAGGCTTTTGCTAAGCTCTTGGTTTGGCCGGAGCTGCTGACAGTGGGGCTGGACCACAGGCTGATGAGCGGCTGGGGAGGAAAAGCTCCCCAACCTTTCCCCAGCTGCCCTTTTCCCCCACTAGGAACAGACCCAAAACACTGTGGCTGATTTGCTTTCTCCTTTTGCATGACATCTCCTCATTGGTTCCTATTTTAACTGAAAAGGATTTGTATACCCCAGAGGAAAAAATAGTAATTCTTCGATCAGTTAAGGACTTTCCCAGGGCTAAGGGAAGAGCCAGCATCAGTGTGCTGGATCCTCCTGCACTCCTGCCCCTCCAGCTCCTCCAGGGCTGCACCATCACTCACCAGCTCCCCCCAGCCACCTCCCTCCTCCCACGGACTCACTCTAATTTTTAAACATCCCCACCGTTAATTGCAAGGAGGACTTTTTTTGTCCTGAGCAAGCAAGGTTGCAGAGCTCACACAGAACCCACACAGGCAGTGATGCAAGACAGATGGGCTTTCACTGCAGAGGAGCATGATACTCAAGAGAAATACAGGCTTCGGGCAATTTTTGGTCCCTATCTACAAAAACCATCCCCATCCCTTCAGAAATCTTCTCCCAGCTACAGCACAGTGACAGAGAGCATCAGGCTTTGCTGTCACCATGCTTCATACCTTAACAACACACTCCTAATCTTGATTTCTACTTTTTTTTTTTTTTTTTTTTTTTTTTTTTAAATCCAGTGCTTTGCTCCAGCAGGGAAGAGACAGAGACAGCCCCACTTGGTACCCCCCACAGCTACTAGCAGCCCTTTCCAGAGTAGGGAATTTCAAAGGTAAATCCTTTCCCTCCACAAAGCAGATTTTTCCCCAGTGAGGGATTTTAAGGAGAACTGAGAGACTGGTGAGGAGCAGGGCTCTGTGGGGATGGTGTTATCACGAGGATTTTGGCTAGGAGATAATCATCAGATCATTTTCACCCTCCCAGTCCCCAGTGCTGGGCTTTCTTACTAAATTTGTCTTCCTGGGAAATATTCGAGTTAAATCTGCATTGACTGCAGATACATATTTTAATGCTGGTCTGATGCTCTGGGCAACCTAACCCGGCTCTGTCACCCTGGCTGGAGCAGGATGCCGACCCCTGCCCACTTACAGCCACAGTGCCACCTCTCCTGCAGCCCCCCCTCGGCTCTGCAGTGTCCCCACAATGTCCCTATGATGGGTCAGCATGCTGGTTCCAGCCATCAGCTGCCTCGGAAGCTGCTGGGGACACAAGGTTTGCAGACTCCCTGCTGCCAGCTCATGTTTCACCTCCGTGCCTCAGTTTCCCCTTGTTATTAAAAGCGGTGACTACAGCAGAAGCAGCTCACTTCTTGTTCTCAGCCTTTCCAGAGTCCCAGGCAGGGACAGCGAGGCACAGGGGAGGGACAAAGGTGTAGCCAGAGGTAGTCAGTGGCCAGCTCTCCCTTCCCACATCTGAGGAAGCTGCACACCCCTTGGGCAGCATGCTGGTGGCTCTGCAGGCCAGGAGCACAAACCATACAGAAACGAGCCTTATGAGGTGGGAATGTCCACAGAGCACACTCCAGCCCTACAGCTGATCTCCCTGCTCTGACCTCACCATCAAGGTGTCAGAGCCCGGCTGGAAGACCCAACGGTGCTCACAGAGCTCGTCCCCTCAGACCAAAGGGCAGAAGCTCAGGGCACCGAGCCCAAAGCTCACCTCCAGACCCCCCCAGGGACCTCGGAGCGGGACCAGCCAGGGAGACGCCGGGCGCCCCTTACCAGAATCCGACAGAGCCGGGCTCACCAAGCTCAGCAGCTCCCGCTCCTTCTCGTAGTCGCCCTTACAGAGGAGCTGCCCTTCCTTCAGCACGAACTCGTCGCCCTTCTGCAGGCGCCGCTCGCAGACGCAGCAGCAGAAGCAGTGCAGGTGGTAGACGCTCTTCTGGGCGCGCATCACCAGCTCGCTGGGCGCCACGGCCTCCAGGCAGCCCGCGCACTTCACCGCAAACAGCCTGCAGGACAAGCAAGGGGACAGCCCCTGTGACACCCCGCGGGTGCTTGGGACAAGGGTGGGCTCCCCATGGCGGGGACATGGGCCATCAGCGTGCTGTGCTGCCCCCTTGGTGTGTGGGTTGCGTTGAGGGGCTGGGGACAGCGGTGCTGGCAGCCCACAGTGACAGGGGACTGCTGCTTTTGGGTCAGCTTTAGCCGTTCTGGGGCTTAGCGGGTGCTTACCATGAACGTGGGCAAGTGATGAAGACACTGACACCCAGATGCTCCAGTGACAGAAAAAGGTATCAAACTCAAGAGCCCAGGTACCACCACCACAAGACAGCACCACTTCCACATGGGTTTTATCACATGTCACTTCCCTCCAGCTCATGCCTAGACCCAAGGAGATGCTGGAGACAGCAGTGGGGTCAGGGAACTCATCTGTGCCTCTCCACCAGCACCCACAGAAAGCAACCCCACCCTCCCTCACCCACAAACCACCCCATCCCTCTGGCCTGGGTCACCCCATCCCCACTTGCAAACACCTCAGGAATGTCTAATGTATCATAGAAATCTCCAAGACAGCAAAATTGGGGTTAAGGCCAGTGCCAGACTGAAGACTTGACGTGTCAAAAGGAAAAGGAAAAGCTCAGCTTGTTCCTTGACATTGATGTGACAGCATTTGAGGCATCCCTAATTAAACTGTTCCCAGGTTTCCAGACTCTGGCTTTAGATTTAAAAGCCAATAATACCAACAACAGCAATAACATTTTAGGTTGGAACAGAGCTTTTCCTTCTCTGAGTTTAAATGTCCTACTGAGAATGATCCATGATTTACAGCTGGGGAAAACTGAGGTGAGGAGAGTGGAGGTGGCAGCATGAGAGTTGGCTTCAGAAGACTTGGAGGTACCTGGAATTAATCTTAGGGCCAGATATTTTCAGGAAATAGGATGACCCAACAGAGATGTTTGAAGGTATCAAACCAGAACCTTTTTGCCACATCCAGATATTTGAGTTCTTGGCTTCGACATCATACAGAAAAATCCCCCACTGTTTACCCAGGCTTGTCCGAAATATCTGTGGGAACTGGACATTATTATTCCCCTGTCTTGGTGACTTTGGCCCAGAAAGAGAAGTCAAAAGTCAGCACACATCCTGCAGAGGTTACCTCCGAGCTTTCAATCCCATCTTTTTTTTTCGGCTGTTACAAAAACCCACATAAGAAATGTGCTGAATCAGCTCCATTCTGACGAGCAGAGGATCAGATATTTGCAAAACCCTCTCGGGAAAACCATCAGAAAATGGGGATCATTTGAAAAAGTGCTTACTCCCCCCCAGGTTTTCCCCAAACAGTGCTGGCAAGCACGAGGGTCTGGTTCAACACTCTCCCCATGCCAGCCAAATCCTGGGCATGCTCTCAGCAAAAGGTGGCATTCCCAAGGAAGTAGGAAAGGGGTGTTATAAAGCTTTTATAAAACACTATCATCACCACAGAGAGTGGGAAATCATCAAATAAAATGTAGAGGTTAGGGAGTTTATAATTCCACATATTGCCATTAGTAGCTTTAATACTATTTAAATTTAAAATTTAAATTTAATACTTAATTTAAATTTAAATTTAAATTTAAATATATTTCTACATTCAGCTTTACTTCCCCAAGTCTACCTACAACTGCCATCCCCAAGAGGTATTCCCAACATCCCTATGATTGCCCTGGGAAGAGAGGGAATGTGTATTCCCTTGAAAGCATCCCTTCTGGAGGGTCATTTTTCTCTCATTCCAGTTCAAACACACACTGGCTTGTGTTAATATTTCTGTAGTCGCTTCATCTTTAATTATGTCTCTTTTATGTCAAAGTGGAGGCTATTTGTATTCGTCTGGCAACACATTCTCATCCTGTTTAAATGATGTTTAAGCCCTACCTGTTGGGATTACCAACTGCTCTCAGTAATAAAATATTGATAAGATATTTCATTACTGCCATCTAATCTCCAGGAATAAATGTGCCCAAAATTTGCTTTCGACGCACTTGTTAGAGAGCCACAAACCTTTGCCAACCAGACACAAGCAGCACCAACCCAGCAGTGGATGTTTCCAAGCCCGAAGCATGTTGCACAGCAGGAAGGTGTGAGATTTAGGTAAACAGCTGCCTGGTATCAGACACTTAAAGCCATCCTTAGGGCGCTTAACAAAGGACTTTATTTCCAGAGCAGCTCCCATTGAAGGATGCTGCTCAGTCCAGGTGTCTTTCACTGCCCAGTGCAGGACTCCCTCCATCCCTGGGCAATGTGAGCTGCAGAGAAATCCCCATAAAGCCTCTTCCACAGTATGAAACTACAAAGAGCTGCATATAAACACACAAGAAACTGAGACTTCAGGCACTAAAAGGTCACAGGTAGAAAAAAAACAACAAGATTTACCACAAGTAGAAATGGAGGGAGAGCAAAGGGTCTTGTTGGTGTCCCAACTCCCTTGAGAACCAGACTGTACCAGCTGCTCTACAGGGACTGGGGAATAACAGCTTGCATGGATAACCCCTCACACAGATAACCCACACACATGGATCCTGCCCTTTGGGGATAACCAATTTTTGTTTTTTTTCCCAAAAAATTTTTGTGTTTGGTTTTTTCTCAAAAAATTTTTGGGGAAAATTTTCTTGCAGCACCAGCTCTAATAATTAATTTAACACTTTAGCCTGAGTGAGACACACCAGCCTGGATCCAGAGAGGTTTCCCTCCATCTCCAGGACCTTCAGTTCTATGTTCAGCTCTCTCCTACTTCACTTACAGGATCTAAGGGATGCTTTAGTTCTCAGCAGGGCTTTTTTCCCCTCCATAGTCTGGGGTTCCAAAGCTAAGTCAGGCCTGACTGGCAGCACTGGGTTTGTTTAGCCAGGTGGGAAGCTGGCCAGGGCACCAGACAGGGAGACCTGCTCAGCAGCTTGGTGGAGAACCAGGCTGCCACCAGCCGCTCAGGAAACACCTCATTGAAGCACTGACAGTGAGCACTTGTAAATAAAACCAACACACTCAACTTAGGAGGAACTGGAATAAAAAGATAGGGATATAAGCAATTTTCATCACCACACATAGCCTTTTGGGTCTGATCTTAAAAACATTCCTCTTCTTGTTTTAATTTGCCCTTTTTATTTTTATTTTTTAATTTTTCTCTCTCTTTTTTTTTTTTTTTTTTTTTTTTTTTTTTTTTTTTTTTTTTTTTTTAAGTTTAGGTCTCTTTTGAAACGACAATCTGAAGTTTTGAAGCTGAAAGGGGCTGGTGGTGACTTTCAAAAAAAAATCCTGAAGCAAAATATTTGGGCATCTCTGAAAGCGCAACATTTCTGGCAGCATTAGGCACAGCCCCCAGGCTGCAGTCCCACTTCTCCATGCCATTCCTCTTCCCCAGCAAAGCATCCCAGACCTCTCCTTTGGGGTTTCCCATCCACACAGCACCTCCTGAACCTAAAAACGTGGACACACACGGACAAAGCCACCTCTGGGATGCTGCATCCCGTGTCCCTTCCTGATGGCCGGGGCACAGCACGGGCAGCCCCGGATGCCCAGCAGAGCCACCAGTGCCTCTTGTCCCCTTTCTCTGGAGGTGAGAGGCTGCAAGGAGCCGTGATTGACGGGCGCTTCCCGGCTGCTGTCTGTCTGTCTGCGTGCGCCGCATACAAAGGCGGCCCCGCCGAGCCTCCCGAGGCGAGGACACCGATATTAAATCGTGACGGACAAATCTCAATTGCCGCGCCGAGCTCGGGCGGCAGGGGAAGGTGAGGCAGCTCTGCTTCCCTCCCTGCCTGTGCCAGGGATGTGGTGAGAGGGGCAGGAGCAGCCCCTGAGTGACCCCACGATGGCACCATCCGCAGGGATGTGCTGGGTTTTGCGATACACCTGTGCAGAGACCTGCCCAACTCACCCCGTGATGTTCTCATCACGGCTCCGGAGGAGCTTGAGCAGATCCTGACCAAGCCGTCAGGAGGTGTTGGGAGCTCCAGCCTGGCCACTCGGAGCCTTCTCCAAATGATGAATCCCACCAAGGCCATGACCCCGGCGTGGGGAAGAGCCACACACAGCCCAAGGGGTGCAGGAGGAGGCTGGCAGTGAGTGCCGGCAGTGAGCCACAGGGAGTGAGGACATCGGATTGAGTTGTCTTGGCACCTGGTCATCTTCTTACTCACTGCCACTCACTGGAAGGAGGGACGTCAGCACCGGGTCCTCGAGAAGCTGGCAGTGGAAAAATGCCACTTGCTGTCAGCCCTGCTGCACCCGTGGCTTGGGAATGAGCCAGTGCCCGGCTGCTGCTGGGCTCATCACCCTGTCCGTGCTCCAGCCCTCGGGGAGCCAGGAGGAGGCAGAGGGCATGAACCAAGGCCGAGCAGGAGCGGGGATGGTGACAGTGAGGGTATCCCCCAGCTGCCGCCATGGGGCACCAACGTGGACCCTTGGCCCTGGCAGGAGGAGTGCTGAGACCATGGCAGGAAAGAGCTGAGTCGACCCCAGTGCTGTGGACAGCAGGCTGGCACACCCCGGGCATGGGAACCACAACCCAGAGCGCAACTCTGTGCCAGTGATCCCGGGCACCTCCAAACCCACACTGTGTGTCTCCAGGCTCCCAAGCTGATGGAGGAAAGCACCCGCAGCCGCCCTCACTTCCCTCCTCGTGCACCCCAAGCCCTCAGGGAGCTCTCCAGTGGGACAGAGGAGGGATGTTTTCCCCGGGGCTCTTCTCCTGACCCTTCCCCGTCTCCCAGCTCCCTCCCCCACCATCCCTGAGGCGGACAAGTGTTCGCTTTACTGCCTGGCAACGGGGCCGGGGCTAAGCTTGCTAAAATATGAGTGTTTTTTGGCTGGAGTACCAGAAGGCTGCAGTCCTACAGAGAGAAAAAAATTGAGCACTCCATGCCATGGCTCCAGAAAGGGGGAGAATTAGGTTTCACACCGAGCAGGCTGGACCATGGCATTCTTTAGTTAATGCTTAACAAACGCCCAAACAAAAGCAGCCAACTTCGCTGCATGTTTGTAAAATGTATTCTCAGCAGATTCGGGTTTATTGGAGAATTCACTCGCTCTGCAGCAAGTGGCGTTTTCCTTTTTTTTTTTTTTTTGCTCCTTTAATTTCCCTTCTCCTCCCTCCCCCCCAGCTCAAGCCCTTCTCATTCCTGCTGCCTGAATGCGTCTTCCAACACTTTGAGGGGACATGGCAACCTGGCTGAAATGGGCTTATTTCACCCCAGGGGCTGATGCGAGCTCGCCTCCATGGCCCTGGGGTGCAAGTTCTCCCTGGGGTTCAGCTGAGCTGCTGCTGCTCTCAACAGGGAACAGGGAGCCCAAAAAGCCAAGATGTGGCCTCTGGCAGATTCACCCCTGAGCACTTGGCTGGTGGCTGTATGCTTGGAGGGACCAAGAGAGCTACGAAGAGAGGTGAAGCCTGAGAGTCCTATTTTTGGCCTTTCTTCACCTAATCCAGCTCTTCCAGTCCTAACCCAGTGGTCCTACCCCATTCAGCATCCCACTGTACCATGCATGCTCAGAGAGCCCATCGTGTTGCTCTGCTTATTGGCAGAGGATGCCAATAAGCACAGCTTGCTCCTAAAAGGCAGAGCTGGTATTGGGGGTGAAGGTGTGGAGGAGGGGGCAGCCCCATCCAGAGACCCAGAAGTTTTGAAGAGGTTAAATTACGGGGTCCATGCAGGGGTGTTCTGCAGGAGCACCCCTGAAGAAACTCCTGCTCAGATTCAAGTACCTGAGCAGGTCCCACGTCCCACCCCCCAGGGCCTCGTCCCAGGGCAGGGGACATCGGTGATGGAGGACACGCTGGGGAGCTGGTGGCAGAGAGGAAAGAGAGGGCAGCAGAGGAGAGGGGGTTGATGCTGGGCTGTCCAACCCTTCCTTCTGCTACATGGGAACCATCCGAGCTTTCCCAGGAAAGGGCACCTTCGCCCCTGACTCCTGGAAGGGATCCAAAAGTGGTCACTTAACACCTCCCAGACCCTCCCGAGACCACAGTGTGACATGCAGGGGCACTGCTACAATGATGGGGTTAAGTAAACAGACAAACGAAGCCTTCCTAGTGAGCAGCCGCTGCCAAAACACACCAGCAACCCTCGAGCCTTCCCTGGCTCCAAGGAAAAGGTCGAGCAAGTGCAGATCTTCCAAGGCTGTTTTTAGTGTTTCTCCATTTCTGATCGAGGACACACTAATAAGACTTTCACCAGCAAGGTCCTGCAGCAGCTGATGGCTCTGTCTCCCTTCCAGGAGCCTGAAAAAATCCTCTGCCTGATTGCAGGAGTGGTCAACAAGTTCCTAGGCAAGGCCAGAAGGCCAAGACCAAAATGCTGCTTTTCCTCCCCATTTCCCTGATGGCCCATTCTTTTTGTGTCCCCTCACCCTCAATAACAGCGTGTACCATCAGACAGGGTGTTGGCCCCTTCCCAGCACCGATGAAGCACCAGGTTTTAGGGGCAGGAGGGACACAGGTAGGAGGGGGAGAGGCACACACAATACCACATCCAAGCCCAAATGCCATCCCAGGGAGGCCAACCCAAGGATCAATCCCATCCAGCCCAGAGCCCAGCAGTTCCGCATCCAAGCAATGCATCTCCCACCAAGCTGAATTTTGATCAGCGACCCCCCCCTCACCTCCCCCCATGCCCCCAAGAAAACAAGGATAATTGAAAAACCACAATATCACTAGTCAAATTTAATATTGAGAGTGAGTGAGCGGGAGCCAGAGGTCAGAATTAATTACACCCCACCATATTTCAGCACGCTGCCGCAGCTCCGTGTCCTTTCCTTGGGGAGCAGTGCTTCCACAGAGAGGTCGACAGACATTATTAGAAAGGACTGATTTAAACGTACCCCCAGGAGCTTTTCAGCTTGTCTCTTCAGAGCCTTTGTTTGTACTGAGATTAATGGAGAGGCAAATGATGGAAAAGCAAAGTCACCAGGAGCAAGAGGATGTGCCATTGCTGCCGCCACCACTCTGATTTGGCTGGCTTTGTGAGCGGGGCAGGAATAACCAGGAGAGAAGGAAATGCTGCTCATGTCATTCATTTTGTGGATAAAAATGTAAGATTTTGAAAACTAATTTTTTTTTTCAGTTTGTTTTCCAAGAAAAAGATATCCTGGCTGAAACCTCCTGCAGGCTGGCTTTCCTACCCCCTTGGGGATTTTACACACATGCTAGTTTTTTGACGTGCTGTACCACCGTGGGGGAAAGAGCTATTTTCATTCTGCTCCAGATTAATGTACTCCTCTTGCAAGTCATTATATTTGTTTCTGATTTTTTTTAAACCTCCTGTGATGGAAAATTAATACAGACACAAACCAAAATTAAACCTTCCCATTTTCCATTCAGATTTTCAAAAGGAGAGTTAAAAAAAAAAAAAAACACAAAAAACAACAACAACAAAACAACAAATAAACCAAAGGAAAGGAAAGACAGCACATTCAGATCAAACACAGAAATATCATTCCTTGGGCACAGCCAATACTTCACTGGTTCCAGCCCTGAACAACCTGATCCACATCCAAGTGAGCTCTGCTCCAAGCAGAGGAAGGACTGAGAAGATTTCCAGTCTCCGCCAGCCCCAGCTCCCTTGTGATGCCATAAATTCACCTCCACCTTGTACCAACAGGTTCTAAAAGGTATTAGGCAAATCCAGAGGACTGAGTTCAGCACCTGCCTGGACCCACAAGTCCAACCTCACCTTCAGGACCCCTCCAATCCCTGACTGCCCAGGGCAGCGTGGGCTCCCCCAGCCTTGCAAGGCTTTCCTGGAGCATCACCACTAAGGCCAGTGCGGGCGCTCCAGCCGGGAGCCTCGACCGCTCTGGAGTCTCCTAGGCTACAATCAAAGCTTGCCTTTCCCTTTATTAAACACAAACCCCACGTTCCCCCCAAGGACTCTCGGAGCATCCAGGGATGGGGCTGCAGGAGCTGCCGTTTCCCAGGCGTTTAAAATTCACGGGGTGTTTGTGCCGACGTGCCGACGCGGCAAATTCTCATTAGGAGGCGACCAATATCCTGTGGAGCTTCCCGGCGCTCCGGTGGCCATAAAAATCGCTCGGCTGTATAAAAGCTAAACAGAGTAAACTCAGTCGGACACAGGGACCAGCTGCTTCGGAGCAGCTCGGCAAACAGAGATCGGCGGGTGCGCACCGGGCGCTGCCGGCAGGGAGATAGTGCTCTCCCGCCCCGGTTATTCCTTGCCTTATCTTTGATTTCCCTCACCCTCGCGCAGGGCTTTGCATAAAATATAATCTGCGTGTGTTGTCAAGTTGTTGGGATGGGATTGAGGGTTTGTTTTTGTTGGGGGTTTTTTTGGGGTTTGGTTGGTTTGTTGGTTTTTTTTCCCCTGAACAGCATTTCCACAATGGGAAGCAGCTGTTGCGGCTAAAAGGCTGCTCCGGAGCAAAAGCTGCGCTCGCATCAAGATATCTCAGAAGAGGCATCCTTCATACATAGCTCTGTGCACTAGAGAGCACTATAACATGTGTTTCCATGAAGTTTGTTAACTACTCCTGCTGCAAATGCCAGAGGAATATGCTCTGGAATGAATGGAAACACTCATCTAAAAAGACCTTAAATTTAAGCCATCTTTTTTTCCCCCCACCTCCTCGCTCCGCCTGAGCTCACATCGCTGCTCTCTCCTAGCGTGCGCTCTCAGGATGGGGTTTCGGGAGAAACAAATGTTTGGGGTGTGTTTTCCAGCCTCGTGGCTCTTGAGACAGGGATGAGATAACAGATGATGTTACACGGGGGGGATTTGGGGCCATCAGTGTCTGGGGACGTAGGGGCAAAGCCAGTGCAGCCATGGGCAGCAGCTCATCCTCCACCATCCCGGCAAGAACCTGCTCCCAAATGACACCTCACGTGTGGAAAACCAGAGCTCTGCCTTACGTGGGCCTGAGCATCAGCTTCTGGGAGGTACAGAGCATCCTAGAGAGGCTCAGTATTATACAATAAGAGGAATAAAACCTCAGGAAAATTTGACCATTAAGAGTTCAAAATTTGCTTGAGCTTCTCTCGAGTTTTTCCTCTTCAGTCTGAGAAGTTCACATTTTTAGCTAATGTTCTCTTGAAAATTCAGTAATATACCAATGCAAATCCAAACCTCTTTTTGATTTCTGTGTAGTGAATGCATTTCAAGGTGAATCCAGCAGCCCTCAGAAAAGGCACTCACTGATGCCAATAAACGACATCTCAGATCCCGACACCAAACAGAGGGGTCAATATCCATCACAGGGGAAAGATGCTCAAAAGGCTCCAAAGTGGCCTGAAGATGCTGAGCACTGAAGCTGGTAAAGAGCTTCCCCATAAAATTATCTTTCTTTGTTTTGCTTGCTCTATTTTGTACGCATATATATGTGTGTGTATATAATATATGCATACGTGCACGTGTGCATGAGGTATTTTTTTTCTGAAAAACCTTAGCTTTACACAGAGATTTTTAAATTCAGCCACGAGCCTAAGTTCAGGTCACACTGCAGGGCTGTGCCCAGGGATGCTGAGCCATCTGGCAAAGAGGGACTCGGGTGCTTTGCTCCATCCAGCGAAAGCCCTGGCTGGATGCCATCTCACCACTCCCTACCCAAATCGTTTTTCTGGAGCTTTTTGATCTAAAAACATGTGGGGTTTTGTTGGGGTTTTTTGGTTGGTTGTGTTTTCTTTTCCCCTTAACCGTTTGGACTTTCACACCAAGGAGTGCTGAGGCACTGGAATGTCCTTCCAGGCAGGAACTATTGATGCTCTTTCCCACGCACCCCTCACACCCCACAGCACCCACAACCCTCCCCAGTGTCTTCTCATCACCAAGGCACCAGAGAAGGCTGAGCAGGGACATGGCAGCAAAGAGCAGAGACCCCTACAAGGGTGCAGGGACACTCTTGTTCCCTGTGCCACCACTGGGTTTATGCCACAGTCATGGTTGCAGGGGTACAGGGCCAGTGCCCAGCTTGCCAGGCTACCTGAGACAGGCCCCAGTGCCGTCAAGGCAGCAGGATGAGCTTTTGATGAATTCGATGGCAAAAGCAAACATGCTTTCTCTAGGAAACAGGTTCCTGCCACTCGTCTGCTCAGGGTTATCGCAGCATCAGGGGCAGCAGCCCTTCCCGGCAGCCTCCCGCAGCCGTGGAGGCAGGATATTACTTTGTTGCTTATTCATTTTATTGCTTCTCCTTTCTAAATATTTGCTTGGCAGGGGAAGGATTCCCTTTACACCGTATCTGTTTTTACAGGTCAATTGAATTTCTGGCGCTCTCGATCCCTCTTTCCCTCCAATTGCATTTGCAAAACAAATATTGATTGTACCAATTAGCTGCGAACCCCTCGCAGAAGATATCCCAACGCCTTCATTCGGGAGAAGGCTCTCCCAGCAAGAGGATGTGCCAGTGGAGTGGGCAGTCCACTGCCAGAGTGACAATGCCACTAATTCCAGCCCCAGAGACTAGAAATGCGTCCAGGTAGGAGGTTAGTTCTTACCAACGGACAGGTTCTTGCTGAATCATGTCATTTAAATGAAAACAAACAAACAAAAAAAAAAAAAAAAAAAAAGGTTTTCCCTCAAAATGTCTTTAGAGTTTGCCTGTGCAGTGCTGGGTTTTTCTGAGCTCCTCTACCAAAAGCAGCAACAGGCACATCCAACCCAAGCACCTCACCACCATTCATCACACTGATTTCACTGCTCTGGGTTTTATCTGTGACTTCCTTCAAAGGTTCTGTAAAAATCTGCAGCTGCCACAGAGAGAAAGGAAAGACATCTTGGTGGATGAAAGCCTTAAAGACTTGCTGGGTTTTGCTCTGATGAAATCTGAACAAACGTAAAGAGAACAAATGAGACGACTGAACCCATGGTGGTGTGAGGCATGGCGGGGATCCTCCACTCTCACATGCAGAGTCACGAGCCTTTGGTGACACTCATCTTCTGCCAGCTGCCTCGGGAACAGGGGCCCCAGCACCGGCTGGGATGGCGGTGCCAGCCCTGGTGTCACTCCAGCAGGAGCTGTGACACGGCCCCATGGCTCACAGCCCAGTGGTGGCCACTTGCAAAGCGTTTGGAGCACACTGTTAAATGTGTCCTGCCTGTGTCAAAAGTCACAGCCCAGGGCAAAGGCGCAGGGGGTGCAGGCGGTGCAGCAAGCGGGAGCTGATGGATGAGCCACAGAGGTGGGACATGGATCAGCCAGCCTGTCTGCAGGACAGGGGATCACCCTGCTGCAGCAGTGCAGGAGAGATGCTGGGCACAGCCAGCCACTCGTCCACCCCAGTGAGGATTCCCAGGCTGCTGAGGTTGCCCAGCTTCGAAAAAGCCTCCTTTCCCAGGTCCCACTTCCAAAACAACAGTGCAAATCCCAGAAAACGAGGAAGTTCACGACCCCCCTCCACATCCCCTGCAGCCCAGGGAAGGCAGATTGCCCAGCCAGCCCTGGACTGCAGGACTAGCCCAGCATCAGAGAGAAATGCTTCTTCCCCTCACAAAACGGGGGTATTTTTTTTGTCTACATTTCTCTGAATCACAGCTGGGTGAGTTCAGGTTCCCACTACAGCAATGGGGTGAAATGAGACAAGACGACTGAGCAGTGGCACCCCCCACATCCAGGCCAGGGTGCAGGGCCTGGTACCCACAGGGGGTCAGGTCCCCCCAAGCAAGCTGGGCTAAGGCCAGCACAGAGGATGTATAAGCTGCTGACACACAAACATGAGCCAGTCCCATCTGATGACAGCATGCACACATCCAGCATCCTGGGTGGAGGGCGAGAAGCAAATGCTGGTTAGAGAAAGGAGGGACAAGCCACAAACCACTCACAGTCCTCTGCAGCTTGGACAAGGATGAGGCTGTTTGGCTCTGTGTTTTGGGGCCAGGCCCATCTCTCTGGTTCAAAGCAGCTGAGCTGAGCCCAAAGTCACACTGAGTTAGCCTGCCTGGAGCTGGTAATGCCACCAGGCTGTTTCATCCCAACATGAAGCCAATGTTCCCCTTTGTGGCTACAAGGAGCTCAGGGCAAGAGAAAGGAAGCAGCCCCCAGTGCTGCCAGCTGCCAGCATTTCACCCGAAATAGGTGACAGCGGGTGCTTGGAATTGGGTGAGAATCTCACCTTTTCACTTTCCCCCGGATAGCACCTCCCATTTTAAACCGATCTCCCTGGGCTGCACCAGGAATGGGAGCCCTCAGGCTGGCAAGTCCCATGGGCCTAGAAACAAGATTTTTGCAAAGGCAAAAATCTTGGTATTCTCCCTTGATCCATGTCTAATGACATGATGGGAAGACCAAGGTCAGCAGCAGTAATTTGTTTTGCCAGTCTGTCTCCCGGATGCGCAGGGCAGAGGCAGCCTGGATCCCCCTCCCTCACGTCAAGCAACACATGTGCCCCATTCCCTCCCGGTGGCATCCCTAGGAAGACGTCACTGTGCCACCTCCCAGCCTTGCTGAACCCTCTAAAGGTCAGCACCGAAGGCATGTCCACCACATATGGTTATTAGTTCTCCGTGGGTCCATCCATCCCTCCACTACAGCTGGGTGAACAATTCACAGCGCATAAATTTATCTAGCAGATCTCAGCCCACGTGCTGTTTGCTAACAGTCTGTGGAGAGGCTATATTTTATCCCTTTGGGTTTCTTGGCCAGCATTCAAGCTCCTGACCCTGATTTATTCGCAATCGGTCAAGAGCCACATTTCATCTCCATAGGCCACGTCTGCATGGAGCTATTCGGAGCACGTGGCTCCGTGTTCCACAGCACAGCCAGGACACCTCGCCACCACAAGGCAGCCCCAGCCCTCTGCAGCACCTCCAAGAGGTAATCAGGGGGGTTTTGTGTTCAAAAATAGGCTCTGCGGGGGCAAACCTTGCCTGCTGAGAACAGCGTGGCCGGAACACACTGCGCCCCTTGTGCGCATGAAGGCGATGAGAGCTCCAGATGCCGGCCCGGGCTGGCTCCCCGCCTGTCCTCATCCCATCTCCCCATCTCTTTGCCTACCTCTCTGCCTATTTATAGGCATGGAAGACCTTTGCACAGTGCCCGAGCAGCCAGGGGGTTGAGTGTATAGGCGGGATGGCAAATGCCACCCTTCAACTTTCCAAAATCCTTTCCCTTCTGCCTCCCAAGGGAGCTGCCATGGAGAGCCAGTCATGACCCTGCCTTTGAGACAAAGCCTTGGGACCAGCTAGGAAGCGTCTCTCAGAGCTTCACCCATCACCAGCCTGGCCCTGGGGCCTTTATAAAGCACCCTGTGCTGAGCCTCAGCAAGTCTGTCCTAGGGGAGCAATCTCACACATGTGAGCATTCCTCTGTGAAACCAAACCAGGTAACACAACCAAAATGATGGGAGAGGTACAGAGCAACCCACAGGATTCAGGGAAAAACAGCGAAGCACCAGGGTTAGTGCTGCGAAGGATCAGGGTTAGCATCAGCCCTATCTGACATCTTCATCGGCAATTGCAATTAGGGATGTTAATTAGCATGTTAATAACATTCGTAGAAGATAATAAACCGGAGAGGATGGAAGGGAGCAAAGCAATCTGAAAGGGACCCTGGAGAGATTTAAAAAAAAATAACGAAGGAAATTCAGCTTGGAAAAATGCAGCTTCTGCAGTTCAGGGAAAAAACATCCGGAGCAGATGCTGCGGGAGGAGGAGGAGGAAGGCGGGAGCAGGGAAGCAGAAAGAGGCTCGGTGTGGGAGCACAAGGGAAGGCAGCCCCCTGCTTCTCTGAGAGCCAGGTCCTGGAGCTGGAGCAGGGCAGCCTGCAAGGCTTCACCAGGCAGTGGGAGAAGGACCAGCACCTCATGGTGGCAGAGCATCCTGCTGGGATGGGCATTTCTTTTAGGAAAAAATCATATCCCGAGTAGAACCACTAAATGAAACTTGACTTCGCCTGGAGCTGTTTCCCCACCACCACATTGCAAGCCCCATTGCACAAATATCTCCCCTCCTGGCTCCCAGGTGGACTGGCCACACGTGGGAAGGTGAGAGGTGGCAGAGTTGTCACCTTCTCCCCGGGTGGGCAAGGCAAAGGGACAGCAGTCGGTGTGCAGAGCTAACAGAGACAAAAGGAGACCCCCACACCCCAGCTGGACATGGAAGCAATTCCTCTCCTCCTCTGCAGAGCCCCACAGTGCCTCCAGCTCTCAGTGCATAGCCTCTCTTGACCAGCATGATGTGCCAGATGCCCTTGTTCCCTGTCAGGCCGAAGCCCCTCTTGTCAACTACACCACAGAAGCCCCCAGATCCCCTAGGGAAAACTGCCCCATAACTAGGACATGGGATGCAGGGTGGACCCTGAGGGTGGGACACCTTGGTGACTCCAGTCCTGGCATCACTGCCAGTCTACACTTAATAGTGAACTGAATAGAACTGTTTTCTTGTCAGAAAATCCTGTAATTTAGTCAAATGTCCAAGATGAGGTCACCAGAGTGCCTTTCTTACAGGGATCATCAAGGACCTGCACCTCCTGGCACAAACCATGTGGATACAAAACCAGACAGGATGCAAGCACTCACAGTGGGGAGGATGATGGGGTGGCAGCTTCTCTCACACAGCTCTGGGTGTCCCGGGAGACACAAAGAAAACTGCATGAAGCCCCCCTTCAGCAGCAATCCCAATCTCTCCATTCTCATGCCAGGAGGGACTTTGCCCATCTCCGAGATGCAGAGGGTGAAGAGGAGAGCTCAGACAGCCTTGCCTGATCTTTGCAGCTCTGCTGCACCAACAGCTCCTTGTGCCAAACAAAAAGCAGCAGCCAGCAGGACTGCAGGAAAGGGCTGGGCCCATTAAAATCCCCTTCATCCTGAGACTCCACTGCTCCTTTGCCTCTCAGCTGGAGCCCTACACTACCAAACTCCCCAGCCGGGCACCCTTGGGAGCCCCTGTCTCCTCTCCCAGTGCCTGATAATCCAGGCAGAACCTGAGTCACTGTCACTTGTCCCCAGCACCTGGCGACAAGGAAGGTCACACCAGTCGTGTCACGGTGTCCCCTCCAAACAGCTGCTGTCACCCCAGATGTCTGAGCACTCCAGCCCTTCCGTGGCGCATTTGGAGGGTTTAAAAGTACAACCAGTTCAAAGGAAAGCCCAAATTTTAACCCACCAGGACCAGCGCTTCAGCACACAAGAGCTCTGGGCTGTGCAGCTGCCCCACATCAGGAAGGGGCAAGAGTTTTACTGCCCAAAGGGGAGCTGAAGTGGTTCCTGATGCTTGAGTACTTGGAGGCATGCAGGGAGGAGGGGAGAAGCTTTTCCATGATTTGTGGGCTGCTCTCAGGCTGTCCCTGCTGCCAGGTCTTGGGCAATTTGATGACTTTTGTTGCAAACTGGAAGAACAGGAGACATATGTGAAGGAGGAAACTTGCATTCCTCTCGCCCTAAGAAATCCCTTCTCACTTTCCCCCAAATCACACATACACCCAATCCCAGCCTCTCTGGGCTGGCTTGGACACCAGCTCCCCTCCCACACCCAGATGACCTACTCTTCCAGAAATGGCCAGGGCCTGCGGCTGGGGCGTTATCCTCTTCTCCTTCCCTTCCCATGTCCTGCCTGTACAGCTCTGCTGACAGCCAGGGCAGGCAGGGGAACCCTTCACCTTCCACTGCTGAGCCAAGGAACGGAAAACACCAGATAAAGACAGCCTCTCCCAGCAGCATCAGCGCAAAGGGGATTCCAAGCCCCCAAAACTCACCCCAGCCCATCCACAAGCTGCATGCCAAGCACCTCCACACCTCCTCCTCCTCCAGAGATGTCTCCAGTGGCTTGCAAACATGGATGTATTTCTCTGTCCCTATTCCCAGAAAAAAATCTACACCTGACACTCTCTGCCTCTGGTGATCCCCAAAGCCAGGCAGGGATGTGACTCACTGGGTGTTTGGACACAGTGATGGACATGGCACACCAGGCCTCGATTTCTACAGCATCCCTCCTCCTCAGGTGACTCCTGTGTCCCTGGAAGTCCTCTGTGGGATGCAGAGGAGGGAACGGACTCACACAAAGCTGAAACACAGTGGTGACATCACCACCTCAAGCTACAAGGCTATGTATGTGCAGGCAGAAAGCCAAAGCCAGCCTCAGTCCCTGTGAAAGCCTGTGGAGAAGGAATGCTTCAGGAGGAAAACCATCTGAGCAGGGAGAGAGCCCAAATCAAAGCCACACAGAGCCCCGGGGTAGGGAACCAACCCCTGACAGATTCTCCCTGCTTATTCCCACCAAGTGTTACCACTGACGCCGACAGATGTCACCTGCTGAACACCTTGTGGGCTGATGCCTCTTGGGGTGGCAAACGTCAAGAGTGACCTGAGTGACCTGAAAAGGCTCCTCCAAATCACCTCCTGAGAGGGAGAAAGGAAGGGACTGCTTCCAAAGCAGCCTTGTGGCCATCACAAGGTAATTCCCACCTCTAACTACCTGTCAAGGAAAGCATCTATGAGGCTGATTAAAACCTGTCTCCAAAAGAAAACCCCGGGCCAGCCATGACACCCTGGAGAACTTCTCACTGGTGAAAAGGTGAAGCTGGGACCTCACAGGAGAACTGTGGGGAGAAGCCCAGCAGAGCTGGGTTAAGCAAGACACTGCAATCTGGCCACGGGGTGTTCGCCTCTGCAATCCTGGCTTGAATCTTGGTTCACAGGTCCATTTAACAAAGTGAGACAGAAAATTGGACGCCAACGCCTGCTCAGCACAGGGAGAGCCACCCTGCTCCAGGCCCATCTTGCCGAGGCCTCCTGAATTTCTTTTCCCCCTTTTAAATGGAGAATAAAGACAAACCCCAAGCTCAGACCCTGATCAAACACAACCTCACACGTGCTCAAGAAGAAAAGACCAACTGTAGGAGCGGAGCACAGTCCTCACATCGACTTTTCCATCCCCACTTCCACACCCAGCTGAACACAGGGCTTCCCGGCTGGGGTGGGACTCTTCTGGGTAAGAGGAGAAAAAGCTCCGGGGTGGATCCCACCATTTCCTATTCCAGGAAGGCCAGAACCCCTTTGAACTCCGTCCTTCTGCTGGAGAGAGTGAAATGCAAAAAACACACACCCCAACTCCGATTTAGACTTACACCTTCCCCAGGGTCAGGCGCTGGCGTCCTGCAAACATCACGGACCCCTGCGTGTGCCAGGCAATTCCACAACAGACTGACAAGTGGGATGGGATCTGCTACAGCAACACCAACAGGCAGACAAATATCAGCCACTAGACTTGCTCTTTCAAGCCCCAGTGCCTTGCCCCAGGCAGCCCAGCAAGACTATTATTAGGACTCAAGGCAGCCTGGCCTCTGCCTGTTTTCCCTGCAAGCGCTGCCCCATGGAAGGATGTGTAATTCCCACCACGGTACCCTCATTGCATAGATATTGGATTTGGGAAATACTTTTATTTTTTTGCTGCAGGGGAAACAGCTCCTTTCCCACACCTGCCCTTTCAAATGGGAGCGGTTTAACACTGTTTGCAGAGCTAAAAAAGAAAAAAAAGAAACAATCCATTGGCATCCCTAAAGCTGGCCCGGCCCCATCCCTCCGGTGTGGGGCAAGCTGAGGAAAAGCAAAGCAGAGGAGGTAGCAAGAAAATGAAAGGCATTGCTGGAGGGTGCAGGCAGCAAACAGCCCCACGTGCCAGCATCACCCTGTGAAATAGCTCAGTTTCTGGGCTGACCCCCCCCAGAAACCTGCAAACATCTTCAGGACAGCTCGTGGCAGGAGAGAAGAGATGGATCATACACAGGGGCAGGTTGTGAAAGTGAGATAGGCACTACCTCCCTTGCTCTAACAGTTAAATATCTTTGAGAAGCATCTCCCTGAGCTGGGGTGAGCTCAGCAGAGGCACAGGACCACCCAACACAACCCCACGAAAAGCTGCAAGGCACCTCAGTGCTGCTGCAATGGGTGCTGGCAGCCTTAGGCATCCTCGACCCAGCACAAACAGCTCCATCCCAAGCTGCTCCTCCAGGAATCCCTGCAGCTTTATAACACACCTCTGGACGTAACAGGACCCCATTTTTCTCCCCAGTGACACATGTGAAACAAACCCTCCGATAATCTCATTTTCCAGGTTGTAAACTCCCTCATCAGTGGCTGAGGACATGTGGGGGCCTCCCCTCACCACGCTGCTCTGATGATCTCAAGGCCCTGGATGGGGAATCGTGCCCGGTTTCTGCAAACTATGATCTAACCTAATTCCCTCCATCCCATTGCTTCAGGATTTACAACACACAACCTCCTCTGAAATGGTTTCTGGTAAATTCTTTGAAAGCTCTTCTGGTCCTTGCATCATCCTCAGGGTCAGCCAGGCATTAATGGCAAAGCATTTACGCGCCAGGTAACTCGTTCCCCGGCAAGAGAGTTTGCTTATGCTTTTTAAATTCAGGAAGCAATTAATAGTTGCCACAAAAGCAACCAGTGCTTGTCTTGGGTGAGGTCCATAAAGGCCTGACTTGCCCCAGGGAATTCCGATGCCTCCATCTCAGCAGGCGCCTTCCACGAGCATGGTGGTTGCAGAGGTAAATCCCTAATGGTGGATACCTGATGCTGGGAAATCTTCATGCTCCCTCTAACCTGAAGAGCCAGGACTCCAGCCTCCTGAGCCAGCTCGAGGTGACCATTTCAGGGAACAGCACTGCTAGCATCAAAGTCAAGCAAACACAAGACCCCGGCATCTTCTGGCTTTTTCCTCTCTAGGCAAGGACTTCACTGAACTCCCTGACTTTGGGACTTGCAGCTTCAAAAGCCAAAAGGTCACAGATAATGCTGTGGATGAAGCCAGGATCCCAGCAGAATCCGTGGATCTGATAGAAAGGTGGAAAACTTTGGTCCTCGGAGCTCAGCATCCTCTGGTCACACCAAAAACCCAGTCTCTGGAGTCCAACAAAGTCTATTCACACCAAAACAACCCTGCTCCCCAGATCTCAGCAAGCTCCACTCACACACAAAAAACCCCCAAACTCTGCCTCCCAGAGCCTGGCATGTTCCACTGACACCAAAAATACCATCCCTTGAGCTCAGCATCCTCCACTCATGCTGAACAAGTGCAACACCTGGAGAGCAGAGGCAGAGGCATCCACAGCACAGTGCTTCCTCCCTCCTGGCCAGCACAGAGTCTCTCAGGGAGAGAGGACCCACTCACTGCCTCCCACTGAAAACATCAGCCAGCTGTGGAGATCCCCAGGTTTTAGGAGACATCCCTTTCCATGCTGGCCCCCTCACAGCTATCAGAAAACAACGACTTCCAGGCTCACCCCTCTGCACTAGACTTCAACCAGCTGCAGACAGGCCCGTGCATATCCTCTTCCTAATCCTTCATACACGATCCCTAGACAGTCCCTGGCTTTTATTATTTTCTGGCAGGAGAGAGCACCACGTTAACCCCCGTGTGCAGGCTGCAGCCTGAGCATCTCTCAGCACATCCCAGCTTGGGTCCCAATTATAAATGAAACGTTTGTGTAAAAAGAGAACTGGTGGGGGCCAATTGCCCATTAATATTTGAAACCTTTAATTCTTATTTAACGGCCTGTCCTAACAGTCCCTTCCTTGATACAATGAAAATATTTATTTATTGATAAAATACTTATTGATTGATAAATAAAATAAAATATTTATTCATTTATTGATAAAGACTATGGGAAGCTCTTCCCATTGGGATGGATGCGCTTTCCTGTGATGGGTTCAAAGTCATGGGACAGCGCAGGCAGCAGCATCACTGATAATTCATCATGACACAGACCCTGCACTCCTCACCTCTGCCAGACCCTTCTCTACTCAGCAGTTCCCTCAGCTTCAGGGATGCAAGATAAATTCCTTACTGGGACATGTTTCAAGGCAAGGAGAATGAGAGAATATTGTCCATAAGTATCCTGAAAGGTCCTGTCCTTGGCACGATGCTGCAAAACTCTCAGGGAACAGAGCTGCACCTGCCCAAGTCCTGGCTGAGGGCAGTGGTTTGCAGGTGTGGAGACAGCGTGTTGGGGACACATGAGATACAGGCAGGGTTTGCATCCCAGGAGAACATCCTTGCAAGGATCCATCCTGAGATGTGGGCTGCAGCCTCTCCAAACGGGAGAAAACAGCCTGAGTTCCCAAAGGCTGGAGCCTTTACCCCAGAAGACAGCAGAGCCTGGTGGGAGGCACAGGAAGGGCTGCAGCCTCACCAGATGGGGGTAAACAGCCTCCAGCTCCAAGCCTGAGCTCCTGAGGGGACAGAGGCTTTGCCCCAGGAGGGAGCAGAGGCCAGGAGAGGCACAGAAGGCAGGAAGGGCTGCAGCCAGGAGCTGCCCCTGTGGCCCCCAGCTCTGACCTTGAAGCGCAGGGCGGGCGGCTGCCATCGCCGGCATCGTATGACCCGTTACAAAACAGGCCGGGCTCTGCTCAGAGCTCACACTCTGCAGGACAAATTTAACACCCCAGAGCGTTCCCAATCCCACTGAAAGAATTCCTGGCAGGGCCTCAGGGATCGCCCACTCCTGTGAGTGGCCAAGTGTCACTGCATTGGTTTGGCTCCAGACGTGAGGAGGACCTTGCTCCACGCTTCTGGAGGGAGAGATGCTTCAAGTGATGGAGGACACCAGGCAAGATGATAAAACCCCCAGGGAGCAGGTGGGCCTTGAACCAGAGAGCAAAGGGAACATGGAAAAGATGCTGCTCCCAAATGCTTTCTCTTGTTTGAGAAAGGTATTTAAGGACTGCAATTAAAAATTTGCCTTGAAGCCAGCCTGACTGTGCAGCTCTCCCCATGAAGTGGTCCTTGGGCTGGATGATGAGAATCATTCACAACTCTCAGAAGGACAAGCAGATGGAATGAAGGATGGATCCCTCAAAGGATGCCCAGGCCACAGAGTCCAATACCAGGGGACTCCCTGGCCCAGCTATGGGAAGGAAGGCTCACCAGGAGGAGAACTTGTCCCTGCTGCCATCCTTCTGGCCACACACGAGCTCTCCCAGAGCCATGCCAGCTGTTTTTGGAGACAGAGCGGGTGGATGCTGCCCCAAAGCAGAGCTGGGGAAGGTGCAGGCCAGGCAGGGTGAGGGAGCCTCTCCCAGCTGCAGATCTGGTCACAGCTCAGCAGCAAGCCAGACCCTGCCTCTCCCTCCTCCTCCTCCTCCTCCTCCTCCTCCTCCTCCTCCTCCTCCTCCTCCTCCTCTCCTTCCCTTTCCTTTCTCCTGGCCCCAGACCCGCATTTCTGGAGCAGCAAGAGTCAGCTCTGCCGATGCTGCTGAAGGGCCCCGAGCCAGCCCCGGCTGTAACCTCGGGATAAAAACATCAGCTCGGAAACACAGCAACGGGAAAAACAGACAGGAGGCCACGTGTGTGCACATGAGGATTCCTGGACCACGAGAGCTCCCACTCCAGCACTGAGGTTTGCAGCAATGAGCAATGTGGATTCTTGATTCCAGGTGAAGAGGGATCCTGGGCTTGGTGTTTCCTTCCAGCCCCTGGGAACACCAAACCAGGACCTGCTGCTCCTATCAGAGTTTGGCCTCAGCCCTGCAGTGCCCAGTGCCCAGTGCCCACCCCTGTCCTGGCCAGGTGCTGCTGGGGAGGCAGGTGAGGATGCTCAGGGCAGGACCAGGGGTTTGAGGTGTCCCCAGCACCTGATGATGAGCAAAGCCCAAGTTGGGAGCACCAGCCTGGAGGCCATGGAGCAGTGAAAAGACGACAGAAAATGTCGTTGGGCCAGCGGCTATTTATATCTACAAGGACCAACACTTAATACTCTCCTATCTCCCACAAAATGTCACTTGAGTGCGGGCAGAAAGTTTACACCACTTGCAGACAAGGGCTGAAACCCGAGCACGTAATCCCTGCTCCAGTCAAAAGTTTTAGTGGGATTCGCAGCGTCTGGACAGGGGAAGCTAAGGAAAAAAAACCCCAAATGTTCCCCTGAGATACGATGGCTCAGGCAGCAGAGAGACAGGGCAGGCAGGTCCCCTCCTGGCACCATGTATTCCCCTGTAGAGTCACCTGCAAATCTGCAGGGTACAAGGGACTTTGAGAGCCCTGGAGCTACCTTGTGGGCTCCTCACTAGCTCAACCAGAATTCAAGTACCCTGAAATGGTCTTCAGCAGAAGGGGGAACAGGGAAAGCAAGGCATTCACCACCCCACTCTCCAACCACCATAGCCCCAAGGGAGACGAAGGGCTGGGAGAAGTGGGGTGAGTCAGACAGAGCCCACAGAGGGATTTTGCAGAGGGTCCTCATCAAGATATCACCCACCTTGGCAATTCCCCACTCTGCACCAAGCATCTCTAATTACTTCAAACACTCCTTTTCTCCTCTCCCACCTCCTTCCCTCTCACCCTAAAGGCCAGCCTCTGATGTGCCTGGGGTGTAAGGAAAGGAGGCTTCCCTCACTTAATAAAGCCAAGGTAGAGCAGTGCTGTTATTAACAGCAGTCTGCCCACGGCAGGAATATTGCAGCAGCAATCCCAGGGGAGCACTGCCCTGACAGCAGAGGCAATAACGCAGCCCCAGCACTGCCCTGTGATATTGCAGTGAGTGCAAACCCCAGCGGGTCCTCCCAGGCTCCCCCTGGCATCACAAGCAGTGCTTTAGTGCTAGGGATGAATGGATACCTGGTCAGGCATGGAATAGCTGAGATTTGGGACAGCACCCTCCAGAGGGCTATTCCAAGAGAGGTAGAAGAGCAGGGGTAAAAAGAACTCCAGGCATGGTAAAACATGGTGCAGCACAGAAAATTAGGGTTTCATGCTAAGGGCTTCCATGGAAACTCCAAGGAGGTGAATTTTTCCAGGGATAAAAGGCACAAGCTCATGTGTGTGTCTTGGAGCTGCCCCCAGCTGCTCCCAGGAGTTTTTTTTTCACATCATGCTGTCTGTTTTTTTAAATTAAAAAGACTGAGGAAAGCACAGAGGATGGAGGTACAGGCAAGGAGAGGAGCCAGCAGAGGACAGGGCTGGGCGCCTGGAAATGCTGCAGGATGCTGAGGAAAGAGGGATGGCCATGGCTTCCCAGAGGGACACACAGCACCTTGGAGGAATCAAATAATAGACATTGACAAGGAAAACCCGCTCCACTAGCGGGTGGAAATCTTCTCTTACAGCAAGGAGTGGGGTAAAAGACCCCGGGGAATATACTGGAGAGGCAAAACTTGCATTCCTGAGATGGCCAAGAAGTGATCACATCTATCTCCCTCCATCTCCAATTCCTAAGATCCACTTCTGAAGCATCACCAGCCAAGAAACTTTGGTTGATTGGTCGTGGTTAAAGCGAAAAACGCACGCAGAAAACCTTATAGCTGAAACTTAAATGGCCTCCACAAACATCTTGCATATTTTCAAGGACACTAAGGAAATTCACATTTTTTCCCCCCCATATTTTAAACTTACAAAAATGCCTCAAGGGAAAAAGTTATTTAGAACTACTTAGGAAATACAAAGGATAAAAAAGCCTGTAATTATTTCTCTGCCAAGGGCTTGTCAGTTTGAAAATCCCCGCTCTTGAACCACTAATCCTCACAGAAAAAAAAAAAATGCAGCTTCGGCAAGATGCACTGTTGGTTGACTTTTGCTGCACTTTTCTGGCACAAGGGAACTAAAGGGGAAGGCGTGGGTTTGGGTGTCATTTCATCAGCACCTTTCACCCACAATGTGCCTGATACACGTCCTTGGCTGACAAAGGAGACCTGCAAAACATCACCCCAAAATGGGGCTGCTCTGCCTGAGAATGGTGCTCTGCAGGCATCAGGCCTGGGAGGGGAGGATCACGGCTGATGCTTGGAGACAGAAGTGCCAAAACAGGCAAAAATAAATCAGTTCAAGGTGGGGGTATACTTACTTTAAAAGCCAAGGATTCAGGGAGTTCCTGGGATGTTTTGTTATGTGGTTGGAAATAGCATAAAGACATTATTGGCAGGGAAACTGCACTTCCTCTGGAGGATGGGGATGGGCCATCCCAGCAGAGCTGGGATTTGGGCCTCTGGTTTAGCAGCCAGATTCATCACTTCACGTCCTCCTGCTGGGGTAAGGACGGGTGGCATCAGTGCCTCTGACCCTGACTGGCCATGGAAAAACAAAACAATGCCATGGAACTCATTGTGTCCCACACACCAAGTCTCAACAACCCTCCCCAGCCTGCAGCATCTCCCACAGGAGCTGGCTGAGCCACCTAGGTCCTGCTGCATGCCAGCACCCACCCACCTGCACTGCCTGGCTTTAGGGCTGCACAGGGCATCTGGCACAGCAGCGGGCAGAAAACCTCTGTCCCTGTCACAGGCAGCTTTCCCACTGCCAAAATAAACATCTCACCCCGAGCTGCATTCACCACGTAGGGCCCTTCAGCCACTTTCACCCATCTCTGATGTCTTCTTTCATCACTTTCTCCTAATCCATCTCCATAACAGCTCCTCCCATCAACGTGGGGTTTAATGTCCTTGAGGTAATGCATGCAGGAAGCCTCTCCCTCCTTTCTGGTTAACTCTCCTTCCCAGATCCAGAGCTGAAACAAGCTCACACTCAAGAGCCTGAGCTACAAGACTTCAAGCTTCATTAAACTTTTACGCCAGTCCACTGAGGTTGCTCTCTCAGCCCCTCATAATTACGGGTGCAGAGGGAAGAAGCAGCATCCACCTGAGCAGGCATCAAGAAGTTTCAGACACTTAATGATTTCCTAGCCAAGCTCCCACATCCAAAGCAATGTTTAAAAGGGTCTGCTCGATACCACTCCTGCGAGCTGCTGGGCAGAGGAGATGCCAAGATATAAATAATTCAGGATTTCTGCTCCCCATCACCAACCCAGCTGGTCATCCCTCTGGCACAGGTGAGACGCCAGACACAAAAGCCTGAGCCATCCCAGCACTCCAGAGCTCACAAACACCCAAGCCAAGAGGATGGCTGGGTTCAAAGACACTGTTCAGGTGAGCAACATCTTGCTCTCCCTGCAGCCAAAACCTGGAGTTCAGCATCTTCATGGGGCAATTCAGACCTTGGCTTCTCTGAATCCTCTTCCTCTCCTACAGCACTTGCAGAAACCTACAGAAAGTGGTCTGTAAGGGGAAAGGAGGCTGTCATCCCCTCCTCAGCACCCCGAGCAGGGCTGGGTCCTACGCACCTGACAACAGAGCACAGTTGACATTCCCTCCTCTCCTGCTGACTCTCCAAGACCAGAAATGGAAAGGATGCCCAGAAAAGGTGCCCCAGAAGCACGTCAGAGTGCTGACGTTCCAATCCAGGCTCAACACAGAAATCACCAGGCAGGAGTTCTGTGGCTGTTCCTCAACAAACGCCCACCTCCACTATCAGCAACCGTGAATTTATTCATCTCAATCACCCCTGTGGAGGCCACTGCAAACATCTGACATTGCCCTCCTCCCATTTAGATAAATCACTGCAGGGGTTAATAACCCTTTTCATAGCTAAAATGCCGTTTTCCAGAATTAAAGGCTTAGCAGGGCCAGCAAATTCCAAGCAGAAATTTTGCCAACAAAAGCACCCCTATGATTTTACAATGGCAAGGGTTGAAGGCAAGAAATGACAACACTGACTCTTTCAAAGAAAAAAAGCTGCTGCAGCTGAAAACTGCCTTCAGGTCCCTTAACCTGTTTCTCTCTCCTTTCCAAAATTTTCCAGCCAGAAGCTTCCCCGAGCTTTCAGCAGCAAAGAGAAAATTCCCACCTCCCTCTTCAAGCTCAGCCACCTTGGGCAATGCTGTGCAGTGAAAAACCAACTTATAGCATGGCCCCACTGGCCCCAGGCAGGAAGGAAGGAGTCCCTGGACACACAGACTCCAGGTCCATCCAAGGATCTCTGAAGCACAACATCAGAGGAGAGGATGCACCTCCCAAAGAGATCAATTGCATCCAAACAATGGATTCTCCAGGAATCACCCTCGCCTCTTATGCTTTTAAGACCCCACTTTGCTCCCTTACAGGGTAGGCAACCTTGCCCAAAGGGATTTCAGGGGCTCTCCACCCCACTGGGATGGTGGTTGTCATTCCAGAGGGGCAGACACACCGGGGAGGGGGATTTTGCACGGTGGCAGCAGGGGCAGGGGACAGCGGGGCGAGGAGCGCGGGTCCCGTGAAAAGGGATTTGTTCCGCTGTCAAGGACCGCCTTAGGAAATGAAGCCCACGAGGGAAGGAGAGGGGTAGGGAGCAGCAAAGACAATGTAGGGACAGCAGTGACAGGGAGACAGCTGGGGAGGATCAATGCTGAGCCCTGATGGGCTCGCAGAGCACCAGCGTCCTCCAGCATCCTCTGCTCTTCCAGGCATTCAGGCCGAGGAAGAGCAGGATGTCCCTGTGCAGGGAGAACCACTCACCTGCAGCCACGAAGACCCTCTGACATTGCTGCCTGCTGGGATGTGCTGGGATACATGATTTGTGCCTTCTCCTATCAATCTGTGCCTTAATCGTGCCAATTTGTGCCTGGGAGGAGCTGCAACACAAACTCTGGCTCACCTTTGGTCAAAGGTAGCCCAAGGTGGAAAACACAAAAGTGAGCATGACATAAAAATCAGGCAGATCTGGAGAGACAGAGAAGATTCATATCCAGCACTCAAACTCGCCCAGCAACATGCTGTAAGCACTTATGATGACGAAAGGAGTATTTTTAAGCCAGATTTGTATTTCCAGCTCCGTTTCACAGGTGACAGAGCTAATTCTCAGTTCTTTCTCCTGCGTGCAGCCATGGCCCATCGTACCCAGACCAGGCACTAGTGCAGAAGACCTGACCACAAAAACCAGGATCATATTCATGGGCACTTGGAACACTACTGAAAACATGTAGGTGCATGCAAGTACAGTGCAGCAGCAGAAAATAAATTATTTGCACTGAACATGACATGATTTCATCCCTGTACTCAGAAACTCACATATCACCCTCCTGAAAGCTCCAGCCTTTGTGGGAGGAAGTCCCATTTTCAGTCAGCCAGCCTACAAAACATTCAACACCTGAAGGGTCCCTGACAAGCTGAAGAAAGCAGTCTTTTGTTAACAAGACCCCAGAAAAATCCCAGATAAGCAAGACAACAGAGCCACCAGACAGAAACCCCCCAAATAAAGGGAACTGGGTGCCCTCAGCCCAACACTGTGCCTCGCACAGCCCCAGCACGGCACAGCTCAGCCTGCCCCACACTTTCTGCAAAAGCTTTGGCATCTGGCTGTCCGTAAATATTTGAGGTGGGAAGCCAGGAATTACAGAACCCCTCTCCTGGGCAACCAAGGTTTGACCATCTTAAAAAAAAAAAAAAAAACAAAAAAAAAAACCCTACAAAAACAAATAGCAAACCTCAAACAGAGCTGCAATGAGATGCCTGCTGGTTTCGCAGAGACACGTAAGACAACACGAGTGCATCCTTTGCCCCTGAGGGCTAACAACCCCAGGAGAAGATAACCACAGACCAGCTGGATTCTTTCTGCCAGGAAGCAGAACTCCATCCAGGATAAAGGTATTGAAGAACAAAACTGTGGGTTGTCACAGAGTTTACCCTGACAGAAAGCGTCGCTACCTTCCCTCACCTTCCTCCTTCTGCAATCCCGAACAAATACAGAGAAATTCAAATTTCTCAGGAAAACACATTAATACTATTTAAAAAAAAAATTTAAGCTGGGTTGACTCCAGTATTTTCTCCTAGTAAAATCCAAATATCTTCTCCTTGCTTTAAATATCTTTCTCACTCCTGCTACAGAGGAGGTGCTTGACTGAATTGCAAGTAAAGGCACAGTCCTCCAGCCCAGGCCCCTTCCCTGCTTTGTGTTTACATCTGCAGAGGACATGAGCCAGAGACAAGAAAGCACAAAGAGACAAAGAATATTTTGAGGACAAAAATACACAGGACGATTCTCATTTCCACCTCCCTCCACCTTGGCTGCAGCCTCCTCTTCCTCAGACATGCTCCAGCACCAAGTGCTGGGTATCCCCTTGGCTCACACAAGGTTCACCAGAAGTGGGGAACTGTGAATCCAGATCCAAACTGCTGGGTTTTCCTCCTTCTCAGCCCCAAGCAGGACCTACACCCTCGTGAGCAGGAGGTCAGCCCTAGACGCCAAATTCCCTTTTCTCCTGCTCCCTACAGAGGGGGCTTTGGAGTCCCCCTTGCCACACCCCGGGGTGAGCATGCAGCATCAGAATCAGAAATTGCTGTGGGTTTGGGCACGTTGAGGCCATCCCACTGCTGCCAGTGGGGCTGGGGACAGCCAGCAGAGATCAGTCTCCCCAGTAACACATGCAGCCACTGGCGAATCCTGCCCGCACGCTGGGCAGCCGTCAGTCAGCACAGCTCACACCCAGCACCGCCACCCGCTCCCAAATCAGCTGGTGGTGGCCAAACCATCATGTTCAGAGCCTGCTGGAAGGCTCCCTGAGGAAGCAGTGAGCAGGAAACCGAACTGTGGGATCTCTGAAATCCCCGGCTCGGCAAATCCCTCCCTGCGCCCGGCGGCTGCAAGCAGGTGAAGAATCGGCGAGGCGAGGGCTGGCGAGCTGGGGCAGGAGAGGACCCCAGCTGTCTCTCCAGCTGGTGGAGACAAAATTCTCATCAAAACAAAACAAACCCCTCTTTCTTCCCCAGTCCATTTCTCTTTGGTGCCTTTGTCAGGACTGCAAAAAACCTGAAGCAATTCCCACAGCTTTAAGAGCCACGTCAGGAGCTGTTCAGGGAGCACCAGCTTGTAGAGCGGTGAAAAAAAGGTAAAAAAAAAAACCCACAGTACGTCCAAAATAAGATGGCAGAAACCATGAGGAGTCCCAAGGATGCTCAGGTCGTGGCTCTGATGGTACCGACCTGCAGTCTCCAGGATCCCACTGCCAGTGGGGTGAACCCTGTCCCCACCACAGAGGGGGAGATGACAAGTCTATTCGACTGCCTCGCTCCCAATCTGCCAAACCTCACTCACTTACAGGCCTTTCTGTGAAACATTAATTTTAAGACAAATCTAATTAAGGGCCGAGAGAAGGAGCAAGATGCCAAATCTCTCCTTCGTTCCCTCTGGAGAGGGGGAGCCCCACGAGTGAGAGGACAGGGCTTGGTGGAGACGGAGACAAGGCCTATTTTGGTTGCCTGGCATTTCCAGCATGGATCCCACAGTGGCCTCTGTAACACCCCTCCCGCTGCATCCCACTGCTTCCCAGCCTTCCAACCCTCTGCCAGCATAAAAAGTTGACTTAATAACAAAAAACCAAAAGAGGTGGTGCCTGGTTCCAGCCCAGCAGCACCAACCATGGCACCCCCGGTGGGGATTCGGCTGCCCCACAGCCACACTCCCTACAGCCCACAAGGAGCCAGCACTATTCCTCCAGGAGCTGTGGGTGAGGACAGACAGGTGTTTGCTACAGGAGATGAGGTGCTAGGTGGGGATGGAGAGCAGGTAAGAAGCATGGGAAGCACTAGAGGGAAAGACTGAGAGATGGGAAAAGAGAGACCACCAAGAGGGACATTGTGCCACAGAGCTGGCATATGCTCTGCTACCCCATCCAGGCCAGCCTGACTGCTCCCAGTGCCCGGCCGGCTGGAGAAACCCAAGTCAGCAACATCCTCTCCAAGGATGACCTACAAGAAGGGAAACAGGGCTCCAGAGAACATGCTGGACTGCAGCTGGGCTGACCTGTGGCCCTCTGGAGGGACAGGTCTCTCCCATCAGCCACAAAAAGCACAGGAACTCCCACTTCTCCAAGAGAAAGAAGACAAGGGACTTGAAACCCACCACATCAAAGGACCTTCCAAGCTGGTGGGACCAGGCTCTGCTAAAGTGTCCAGCACCACCTCCATTGGATCCATCTGGAACTATTCCCCTTGCAGCCCTTCTGGGCTGGGGAAGCACCACCAGGGCTCACAGCTAATTGCACAATGACATCCATTACCCACATTAGACAGGATAAACAGCCACCATGCTCCAAACCTCTTCCCCCTCTCCCCTCAGCTGCCAGAGGAGTCTCCAGCGGGTGAGAGGAGGCTACCCTGAGCCCGCAGGTCCATCCTGGCCTGGCAGGACCACACTGCTGAGGATTCAGGCTCACCCTCCATGCGAAGGCACTGGGTGTGATTTTAACACCCAATGCCGACGAGTTCCTTTGCACCAGCGCTCTTCCGCATGCACACCAGGAGGGCAGAAGGATTTTTATTTCTTTCTTTTGCAGCCGGACACAACTTCACACTTTAACTCACGAAGGAGAAGGCGCCTGCTGGGCACTTCGCCTTTAACACGAATTCCCCGCACAAGCCCGTGACTCCGGGAGCACGGGATTTTGGAGGCAGGCAAGGAGAGCCCTGCGATGAAGGCGCGGAAGCTGGCAGCAGCACAGAGCCATCAAGCCGTGCGAAGACAGGGCAAGCATCACACAACTGCCTGCCTCGGCCGGGGAGCCCGGCACGGCGGTGGCGGCTCGGGGGCTACAGCCGCCCCTCCACTGCCGGCGCCCACATGCCAGGCCTGCTCCGAGATGTGCTGGCCATCTGCTCCTGCCAGCCGGGGCTGGGGCCGGGGCTCTGCGCCGTGGCTGGGGACGTGCCAAGCCGTCCTGCCGTCGCCACGCTCCCCAGCTGCGCCCC
This sequence comes from Sylvia atricapilla, assembly GCF_009819655.1. Lineage (NCBI taxonomy): Eukaryota > Metazoa > Chordata > Aves > Passeriformes > Sylviidae > Sylvia > Sylvia atricapilla. The sequence goes on from NC_089148.1 coordinate 10,321,902, forward strand.
CCGTCATGACCACACCGCTGTCAGCGCTCCCGGCCCCCAGAACCTGCAGTGGGGATCTTCCTGTGCCTCCAGGTCCTCCCTGCGTCCCCGACTCTGCTTGGCCCGTGCAAACCTAATGTGAAATACCACTAGGCAAGAGGGGTGATTCAACAATTCCGGTCCTCGTGCAGATTTTAAGGCTCCAGAGTAGCCCTACTCTTCCCACTGCTTCCCTGTTTATGGCCAGGTTTGGTGTTGCCCCCCCTAAATTCGCCACCACAAAAGCCCATTCCCCTGACCACCACCACAGGGGCCCCACAGCCGGGGCATGTCCCCAGGGCCACTTTGCAGTCGGGGAGCCGGCCAGGGCGAAGACTGAACCTTGTCATAGTTGAGACTTATCAGGTTTGGACAAGCGCCGGGGGCTGCCGCGGGATTCGGGATGTTCTGTAATGAACGTCCTCTGCTCCAAATAGATGCTGTCCCAGGGGCACAGGCTTGAGCCGTCCCTTTCCAGGAGTCCTCCCTGTCAGCACTGGGGAAACTGCTCCAAGAGTGACCCCCAAGTTCCCAGACAGCATCACCATCCGCCCACGGGCCCTGAGCCATAGCACCCCAAAGAGACATTGAGACCTGACCTGGCATCCTCGGCCTTTAATCCATTCCCTTTCCAAGTCCTCTCCCAAGTTCTTCCTCTTTGTGAAAGACAAAGAAATGTAAAACATGTGTTTTAACAAATTATTCCTCGATTTCTAGAGCCCAGCAAGTCAGATGCTCGCTTAAATCCGTCCGTAACACTTTCCATGGGTGTATTTATAACCAAAAGCATAGCTGCCGTCTCGCGCTCCCTCGTTAACCCTCTGCGGCCTTGTTACAAACAGAGCTCAAACAGAGAGCGCAGAGACGTGTTGGAAAATTCTGCACCTACTTGTCCCTGGGAAAACACCCCAACGCTCACCATCTGGAAGAGAAATCCCTTCTTTCAATTAAAAAAAACCAAAACCAACAACCAACAAAACCAAACACAAGCACAGAGCACCGACGCCGTGACAGCGGCAGGTTGGATCCCGAACGCTTCCCTCAGCATTCCACACGCAGACACCCCCAGCCCTCCCACACGGAGAGGCCTCCGGAGCCCGGCTACGCCGCTGCCACCGGGAGGATCGGCCGCTTTCCACCGCACAAGGAGTGTCAGTCACTTGTGATAATTAACCAGCTCGAGATAATGAGCTCAGCCGGAGAGCAGCGGCTCTTCCTCCACGCGTCTCGCTCTCAAATCCCTGCTATCGGCATCAGCACCGCAGCCAAGGCAGGCACAGTGCTCCTGCACCCAGGAAATGCTCAGTCCAAAGGCAGGACAGGCATCTGGGAAAAGAGAGAAGGATTTCTGGTAAATAAAGAATATTATATAAAGCTCGGCAGAGCCCAAAGGAACAGCCCTTTAGGACTCTATTCTGCATCCTTGCCATCACCAGGTAAGGGGTCGCACCACCAGCACAGCAGAGTCCTGCAGGGCAGATGAAAGGAGAAGGGACACAAACCTGCACCCCCGTGCTAACATAATTAATATTAAATGCAAGGCGACGAGGACATGGTGGCAAGAGGCAGGCAGGGGCAGGAGGGGAAGAGGCCAGCAGTGAGTCAGGGTTAAAACCATCACATCTCAGGAAAGCGCTCATCGCAGAGCCTGAGCTTCCCAGCTCGGGCGAAAGTCACCACCCCAAACACAACCAGGAAATAACCCGGAAAAATGGTGCTATCACTGGGCCCTAGGAAAAATTTGTGACTTTTTTTCCTGCAATCATCCTTGTACATCCCAGAAGGGAGATAGATGGACACAACAAGAAGCCAACTGTGGCACCGATTTCTTTCGCGGCCAACAGACATCAGAGGAGAGTTTCAGGTTGGAGCCACTTCAAGAGCTCGCAAGCTGCAGTCAAGAGTAAAATCCACATGTGCTGCAAGATGGAAAGGCATTTCTGGGTGACACTCACCCCAATTTCCCCTTGATGGTCCAAACAAAAATACCGATTAAGCAGAAAATGAGAATTAAATCGTGTTGGAAATGTACGGGAACCAGTAGCCAAATTTCTACAGACAAACAAGCAGCGCGCCCAACCTCAACAAAATTTTTGCCTACAAAAACCCACCCTGTGGCGCAGCTCTCTCCTTTCCACTCTCACGGCAGCTAATTCTTCCGCTCTTTCGTAAACATTTGAAAACAAGGTCACGCGCACAAATTCTGCTTTCAATTTGCCTTGTATCCATAGTGATTAAACTCAGACCCACAATACGGGACTTAAAGGAGGGGAAAAAGAACCCGAAGAAAACCAAAAAACCCCAAAATCCCAACTTTAAAAAGGCCTGGAGCTGGGCTAGACCCTGGCAGGCTTGCCAGCTTGCCGAAGACCAGGGATGATCAACGATCACTGTTTTCTGCCATAAAAAAAGGGAATTAAATTGCGGGCTTCAACTGCCGTGCTATCGCCACAGCAAGGGATCCAGCCCCCCATCTACACCCTCCTCAAGAAACAACAAGCCCAGAGGCAGCAAAAATTTAACAGCTCCAAAACTCGGCCAGGCACTGGGGTCTGGAAAGGACAGCGAGAGCGGGATGAGCAGGAAAAAACGAAAGCAGCCGTGGTGGTGGAAAAACTCGGCAGCCTTCTCCCCATTCCCACTGGAATGTTTTTTCTTTCAAAAATTAAAAATAATTTTCTCATTGTCTTTCAACCCCACACTTCCAAAGGGGAAAGTGTCAGGGCTGGGAGCTTTAACACCCAAATTTCTTCACCATCACAGACCCGGATGCAGGAAAAGCCTCTGTGTGACAGTCAACACTCTGAATTCAGCAGGGCCTTCCCTGGTTCCTGCCGAATGCCTCAGTTTCCCCACCAACTGGGGGGAGAGCAATAGCATTTCCCTGCCTACAAGGATACTAAGATAATAGATTCGTCCAGAACCAGATCAGGGAGGATGTAACTTTCCTCCTGCAGATGCTCCATAGGACAATAAAGCCAGGGGAAAATGCTTGGCCTCGTCCCTGCGCAGACCTGGGGTTACCGTGGGTCTCCCAGGCTCCCAACAAAACATCCTCAATTCCCAGGTCACAACCTGGGCACAACAAAACCCCTCTAAAAAGGAGAGAACCGGGCAGCAACGAGACCGCGGGGCAGAAGCACAACTCGCCGCACAGCACAGGAAGGGCTGACACCTCTGGGGACACACAGGGCAGGGGAAGTGGGGAGCAGCAGCGGGACACCAGTCCCCCCCAAGCTTTTGCAGGGCACTGGGGCTTTGTGCGCGGTGAGAACAAGCGAGGGGGGTCTCCCCGAGGGGCAAGCGACACTTACTTTTCATAGTCCAGCTTGCAGTAGAGCTTCTTGTCGCGGTAGAAGCAGGTGGTCTGCAGGGGCTCCTTGCAGGACGCGCACTGGACGCACTGCTCATGCCACAGGCTGTCGTTCAGGCGCAGCAAGAACCGGTCCAAAATCACTCGCTGACACCCTTCGCACACCGACTTGGGGGTCGCGGCTCTGCCTGCGGGGAAGGAGCCGGGGGCTGGGGTGGGCGGAGGGAGAGGCGGCCGGGGAGACGGGCCGGGCAAGGGACGGACGGAGGGTCCCGCGGTTCTCGCTTCCCCCGCACAGGCTCGTGGGTCGCGGGGGGACGGGGCTGTGCCGGGAGCTGCTGCGGAATCCAGGAGGGACCTGTGCCTTAGGGCAGCTCCGGGGGAGACACATCGCGCCCGATTTCGTTCCTCTTGGAAAGGCGGCAGCGGAGCCGCAGCTCAGAGAGGGAGCGACCGTTTGAAACCGATATTAAAACGAAGATAGAAAGAAAAAGTGCGTTAATTATTGCTCGATACGAAGGAGAGCCCTTCGTTACAAGGAGAGGTTAGGGGGACACATAATTTAATGCAATCCCGGAGCGAACCGGGAGCAGCGAAGGCGGGCGCCGGGGACACACCCCGAGCGAAGGCAGCGGCGCCGGGCAGGAACGAGCCGGGGAAAGCTGCCCCCGGGCCTCCCGAACCCCTCGTGCCCATCCATCGCTCGGGCCCGCCCGGCCGTGCCCCGCCCTATGGGGTCCCCAGGAGTGGGGTGCTCCCGACTTACCCAGCAAGGAGGAGAAGGGGGTCGCGGGGTCCAGGGCGCTCTGCAAACTCTCCTCCATCTTCAGCCCGTCCAGCATGGTGGGGAGCCTGGCCGGGCGAGGGGCCGCGCCGCCCGCCTGCCAACACAGCCCGGACACACCGCGCTCAGCCCGGCCCCGCCGCCCCCGGCCGGGGCTTCCCCTCCCCGGCTGCCCGCCCGCTCCCCGGCGCCGCGCTCCCTCCTCCCTCCCAACAGGAGAACCCCTCGGGCCCCCAGTTCCGGCTGCGCAGCCGCTGCCCCGGCCGGGCTCGCAGCAGCCCCCCAGCCCCGCGGCCCCGGCGTGGGGAGGCGATCGGACCCGGGCTCCCCGCGACCGCGGAGCGGAGGATGCGGGACGGGAGGAACGCGGGGCTGCCGTCGGCGGGGCTCGGCCGCTTACCTGGGGCGGCCCGGGCGGTGCCTTCCTGCGAGGAGCCGGCGGGAGAGGCGTCCGCAGCCACGGCTCCTGGGGGGGCTTGCGGCGGCTCCGGCCTCCCCGGCTGTCTCGCAGCCCCTCGCCTCCCCGCCGCCGGCGCTGCCCGGGGTGCGGAGCGAGCCGCGGCTCCCTGGACGGCTCCGGGGAGGAGCGCACCAACCTGCGGGGAAGCGCCCGTCCGACTGCTGCCAAGGCACATTTCCTGGAGCTGATACCTCCCTGCCCGACCCCCACCCCCTGCCCTCCCCTCTCCACCCCACTCGAAATAAGTTTCCTCCCCGCTCTCCTGCCTGGCTGCAGGCACCGGCCCCGCCACGCCTCGAGGGGCCGGCGGCCTTTCCCGGCTCCGGGGCGCACGGCTCGGCCCCGGCTCCGCTCCGCTCCCTGGCTCTTTTTCCCCCTTCTTTTCTTAGAAAGCCAAAAAAGAAGAAGAAAAAAAAAAAAAAAAAAAAAAAAAAAAAAAGGTAGAGGGTGGTGCCCCACTACAGCGTCTCTCCCACTAATGAAACCGGCTGGAAATCAAGTCCCCCTTCCAGGAGAAGCCCAGGCCGGCAGTTTTTGGGGAAAGTCGGTGCCCTGCCCGGGGCAGTCCCCGGCGGGGATGCGCTCCCCCGCGCTGCGCATCGCCCCGGGCGCCTCGCTCCCGCTGCTCCGGAGTGTTTAAGGAAAATGAGTGCTGGGAGGAGGAAAACAAAAAAGAAATAACTACCAAAAAACGAAAAAAAAAAAAAAAAAAAAAAAAAAGAAAAGAAAAAAAAAGAAAAGAAAAGAAAAAATCCCAACACCAAAGCCGGAGAGCTGCCCCGGAGGGCTCGTCGCCAGTGATCCCTGGCGCCGAGCGGGGCTCGGTCCGCTCCGGGCGCCGGTTCCGCGGGGCCGCAGGGGGAGTCGGCCCTGGGGAAGCGGAGCTCCGGCTCCGCCAAACCGCATCGGTTTCGGGGAGGGGAAAGCCGCGGAGCAATGATCCCGCCCGGCCAGGGAAGATGAAACTTGGAGCCTTCCCGCAGTCCCGGCGCTGCTTTCCCGTCCTGCCTGGCTGTCCTTTCCCTCCTGCTTGGGGGGTTTCGCTGTTTTTCGGGGAGTTTCACGGCCGCGCGGGTCGGAGCGGTCCGCAGTGGGGCTGGGGCCGCGTACCTGCCGCTGCCGGAGCAGCCTGGACGGGGATCCGCGGCTTCCCCGGCACGGAGGAGGGCTGAGTCCTCCCGTCTCCGGCCGGCGAGCAGAGGAGCGGCCGCAGAGCTGCGAGGGACCCGCTATAGGATCGCGGAGGATGGGAGGCTTTTAGGGGCCTCACCTCCTGTGTTCAGCGCTGACCTTGGCGCCAGGGGCAGATGCGCTCCCAGCCTCTCTGTGGGGCATCCTCGTCACCAAGTGCTCCCCACACCCAGATGACGTGGGTGATGCAGGGACCCAGGTCGTGTCCTCTGGGAATTCGTAGGAAGGAGAGAGGCCACAGGTTATCACAGGCAGCTCACCGTCCTGCCGAAATCCCATGGGAGAGGGAAACGCGGTCCTGGGACAGCCCTGCTATATCCCAGTATAACTCCACCGGGAGTTCGGGCATGAAAGCCTTGGTACTATCACGCAGTCAGTGTGAAACAGCTCTGACCACTCACACCCAGGAGGGCTGGGCTGCAGTAGGGAGGCACCGGGCTCTGACACCTTTGTTTTTGTCTCTCCTGAAGGTCTCCGAGCAGCTACAGCCAAGTGTCTGAGCAGCCAGATCCACCGGAGCCACCTTGCCAAGACGGCAGCCCAGCGAGGACTGCAGCACGACCAGGGGCTGCAAGCACTGCGTGCTGCTCTCCCTGCCTGTGCTTCCCCGCACTCTCCATCCCACCCACAGAGCTATGCAGGGCAGATTTTCCTTACACAGCCAGGGAGTGGCAGCCCCGTGGGGTGGGAATACCATCCACGAGCTCTGCTAAAAACTGTGTCTCTGTGCAGGGCACTTTGCTTGCAGACTCAGGCCGCCCACCTGATCTGCTCTGCTCAGAGATGCAGGAGCAGCTGGAAGGGAAGTCATTCCTTCCTGGATGTTGCCACCCTATGGTTTTCCACCTCCTCTTCTCCATTGAGGAGGGTCTGGAGGCTGTCTCACCTTGCAGCTCTCATGTACAATTCCCAGCTTGGTCTGTGAAGATCAGGTTTGGGGGCTGAGGTAACACCAGGGAGGCTGCAGCAGGGTGTTGCTGCTCGTGATTTACACATCCACCAGCTCCCACAGAGGTTGGAGGTACTGGAGCACACCTGGCCTTGTGAAAAAGGTGATCACCAGGTGAACCAGTAAAATATGCAAAAAATACACTCCAAACTCCTTCGCTCCCAAAGCACACCTTCAACATGGGCAGTGTCCCTACAAAACATGGGGGGAGTATTTCAGGCAGCTCACTACAGCCTCTGAGCACCAGTTTCCATTATTAGCTTGCTCAGAGCTGAACTAGGGGCAGAAGCCCTCGACATCAGCAGCCAAAGAGAATTAAACCAGAGGAAAAGCAGGTCTTGCTTTTCTCCTTCTAGCTGCAGGGTCTGCAGGCAGCCAGGTGTTGCAAAAAAGTGGGTGGTGCTGGAGAGCTGCATTAAACAGAAGCTGCCAACCGAATTAACAAGGCCACAACGTTGGCAGAGGGGCTGCACATCTTCCCCAGCCGTCTCCCCGCTGGGGCTGCCCAGCTGTCATGTTTTATGCAGGGCCCCACTGCTCACTGCTGGAAGGGGCTCAGCAGCACTCAGCTCCCAGGTAGCCACAGCCACAGCAACTGCCCTGGCTCCAGACAGCAGCAGCCAGATCCCTCCTCCAGCATCACCTTAACTCTGCCCAGCCGAGCAGATGCAGGAGCACCTGGGAGCAGGCAGGGCTGGCCCCAGAAGCAGGCACAAAAAAACCCAAAAAAACACGAGGAAGAAGATGGCTGTGAGCCACCTCTCATGGGACAGAAGTCCCATGCTGGGCCAGCACCACCCAGGTGCCTTGAATGCCACCTTGGCACAGAAGAAAAAGCCTTGTCCAGCATCACAGACATCTGTGGACACCACTCGGCCCTGCAAGGACCACACCTCCCTCTCCTTCTGCCTCCCTCACAGCCCTTCAGAGGCATCAGCAGCTGCACGGCCAGCTGGGCTGGCCAGCCTGGCAGAGAGGCAAGCCAGAGACCAGCCCACAGCCATGATGCTGTCAGATAGCCCTGGGGTGATAAAAATCCTCTCGTTCTACCACTGAAATCCCCCAGACCAAGCCTGTCTCAGGTGGAGCTGATTGCACAGAGGGCAGAGGAAGAGAGGAGAGAGAAATGGAGTGGCAGCCACTGGCCTTGCTTAGATAGAGGTTGGTCTTTGTCCACTCACACTGATAGACACATGGGGATTTATCAGGGCTTCTCTATCATGCTTTGCACCACAATGTACCTTGCCATCGTCCCCTGAAAGAGGACACACAACACACTGCTTCCCACTGCCATCAGCAGCAGCTCTGGGGAAACCCCTCTCCCCCCTTCTCTTTGTGCCCTCTGGTGCTCCAAGTGAGCTCAGCATTCCCAGCCTTCCAGCTGGGCCTTTGATGGGACAGCAGAGAGCTGAGGAGGACGTACAGAGGAGGAGCAGAGGAATCAGGCAGCAAAGAGAATATCTCTGGGAAGGTCAGGTGAGATGAAGGCAGTCCAGGGCCCAATCCAGACAAGAGACCCCTGAGAAAAGGTCAGTGTTGGTGGCACTCAGTTGGATTCACACTGTTGGTGTCTGAGAGTCATGTCAGGCCTACAGGATGTGCCCCTGAATCACTCAATCCATCAAGGAGCTCAGAGCCAAACTGATCATAAACCAGCTCAAACATTTATCGTTTGAGATGTTTTTTTTATTCTCGATCTAGAAGCGCTGCTGTTTGACTCAGTAGAAACTGAAGCAGCTGGTACAGAACCCAAAATTCCACTATTTTTTGAAGCCCCATCCACAGAGCTTTTGCAGAGGGAGCAGCTCAGAATTAAATACTTTGACACATTTGGCATGTACACACCATGGTGGAAGGGACCTGCTGCTACCTTGGGAAGCTTGTGAGATGTGATGTGTGATGGCAAAGAGAAAATGGCCTTGCACCAGTCATTCCCAGAGCCTGGCTTATTAATCAGTTCCAGAGCCAAGGAAAAATTGTCTGAGTTTAATCTGGAGCTGTGAGGGGCTTCATGGGGTAACCAATGACTGGACAGTTTTCTTTGGCTTATCAATGATTGTGATTTCTACTGTTTTATGAAAATTAGGTTTTTCCAGTGGCTGAAGACTAGGGAAGCTGCAGCCATGCCAAGCTGCTGTTCTGCTGCAGCTCACAGAATGAAAACCACACCAGTGAGTTATTACCAGCTGCCATGGGATTTTGTTCCTTGGGGTCTCCAAAGACTCACTCCTATGCTTTGCAAGGCTTGGGGAAGCACAGCTCTTGGACAACACCCCTGGGGGGAGGTCTACCACATGAATGAGGAATCCACGGGTTGGGACCAAATCCAGGAGATTGCATCAACCCTCAGGTCCCCAGTGACTGCAGACAGAGCTGGGTTGCTCCATGACTTTCTTCCTCTGCAGAGGACATAGGTTTGCTAGTGGCACTTTCAGATGAGCAAGTGGTGTCTACTTCACAGAGGCCACATGGAGAGTCATGGCATCTCTGCCCTGCTAGACACAGGGTGGGGGAGTGTGTGGTGGGCTCTGTCTTAGATTTTTCCAAAAACCCAGTAGTCATCTGGAGAAACAGGACAAAGCCCTGCTCAGACTGCAGCCTGGAGACCTTGTGGCCCAGAACCCAGAGACTACTCTTGCAGACTACTGAGAGTGAGGCTGTCCAGCAGCCACCTTGAGACTTCTGCCTCATTTTGGTTACCATATCCTATCACTTCCAACATCAAAATATCACAGGCGGCAGTCTGGATTTGTTTACAAACAGTGGATTGAAACCAGCATCAGTCAGAAAAAAAAAACCCACCCAGCCAGCTGGGGATCTGTTCTTAGAAGTTTACATCTCTGCTCACCTGAGCAACCCAGGCTGGAGGTAACCTCTTGCTCCATCTAACCAGCAGCATGGTGTGGTACCATCCCAGCACAGCCTGTGTGCAGCATCTCAAATTCCAGCAACAGTTTTACAATAAGCAGGTTGTCTATTTTATGTATTTAAACACTTCCCTTTTAACCAAAAATTTCCTTTTCAATTAAAAATAGCTTCTTGGTCAGTGCTTTTTCACATTGTTTGAAATTCTCCCTGGGTTTTTCTCAGGGGGAAAAGAAAAAATAAAAGCGCTTTCTTAATGTTGGGGTTTTCCCTCTTTTAAATTCTCCTTTCCCTTCTCTCAGCGAAATACTGGAAAATGAATCAAGTCCCCGTGTGGGAGCTTTAACAAAACGTTTCATTTTTATCCTTCTTCCTTTTCTGTTGTCAGTCCTCCTCTCCCTCCAACTTCCCCGAGCCGGCAGCGTCGCAATCTGTCACGCGGACAGACAAAGCTGCATCTCACCCCACTGTCTGCTGAGAGGGTCAGGAGGGGCAGATCACTTAACACTACACCTGTTTTATGAATAATAATACAGACAGTTTCGCTGGGTTCCTGGGAGGACATTTTCCCACCAGGATAAGCGCCGCATATTGAACAAATTAATGTCTTTAACTCGTTTGACTCTGGTTAGCTCGGTTGCAATGGGAGCTCCAGTGGTGCTGTTGGAGCAGGGGAAAGACCAGGCAGGCCTTGGAGGATGGTTTGTTAAGAGTGTCTTGTTCTTTCCTTCCCTGCAGGTTTCACTCGTGGAAGTGTGAGATTATAAATTTGGGGCTCGTGAACCTGTTTCCAGAGCAAAAATACAGAGGGGGGAAAAAAAGAAAACCAGGACACATGAAGCTTCAGGAAAATGGAAAGTTATCCATGAGCACACAAGGTCTGTGTCATTTCAAAATACTCCACCTGCACCAAAATGAGACACTTTGGTTCTTTTGTCAGTGGCTAGACTAGCTCAGAAAAGAAAAAAAACCCAAACTAACCAACCAAACAACCTCCCCCTCACACATTAAAAACTTACTTTTAATATTACTTTAAAACTCCAAATAATTTGAAGAGTTTCTTTTTAAGATGGTGGAATGAAGTGTTTTGATTCACAGCAGCAAGTTTCTCTAGGTCCTTCCTTAGCAGAAACAAGAAGCAATACCTGTCTTCTCTCTGCCAAAGGACTGTGTCCATCAGCACACGCAGTGATATCCCAAGTGACATTCCTGCCCTGATTTGGGCTGCCCAAGAGTGTCAGGAGGGACCTTCAGCCCCATCCCAAGCTGGACCTGTGACTGCAGCAAAAGAGGACACTGCTCTGCCAGCCCCAATCAGTGCCTCACTCACATTACTTGTTTTGTTGACTTTTATTGAGAATGAAAAAATAATTTAAAGCAATTATCTGTACAGGGCGGGGGCAGGGGGATGGTTAGATGGGTAGAGGATCTGTGACCCCACCCCAGACAGGCCAGGGAGGGCTCGAGAGGGTGATTTACAGCTGTACAAAACCACGACAATCCCACCGAGGAGCAGCGGAGGGCAGACGACATCTCTGGAGCTCTCAGAAGCTCAGAGCAGAGGGGTGGGAGGCTGTGCAGGGGCACGGGGGGCCAGGGGCTGGCCAGACAGGGGCCAGACCCTCAAGTGACCTGCAGGGGTGTCTCCAGCATCTCCATGAGGAAGGTGTCGATGGGGGTGTCTCCAATCAGCTTGAAGAAGAAGAGGTGCTCCAGGCACTTCAGCCCGATGGACCGCAGCGCCGGCAGGCGCAGGAGGAGTTTGGCAAACCTGGGAAAGACCAGAGTCAGAGGCACAAGGGAGACACTGGCTGCCCTCTCCCACGTATTTCCAAGCCTGCACCAGCCCAAATTCTCCCCAAAAAATGCTTTGGGGCATTCTAAGTCTTAGATTCCCTTAAGATTTCAAGATAATAATTCGTTGCCTCGTGTATACGAGGGAATATGTACCTTTCCAAAACAGAATGTGACACTTTTAAAACTTAAAAGAGAAAAAAGGGGAAATATATATCTATATCTATATATATATATATATATATATACACACACATACATCCAGATTCTCCCACCAAGATTTGAACACCTTAACACCTTGCAAGACTTACATCTCCACAGTACCATTCGAATCTGGCTTCAAAAAAAATCCCCAGGCTCCGAGAGGGCGTGCAGCCCCTCAGCTGCCGTCACTGCCTCCCGTTTGGAGCAGCTGGAAGGGAGTCCAGCCTGTTCCCCCTGCCCACAGCCCGCTGGCAGGGTCTGTGGTGCCAGCGAGAGCCAAAACCAGCAGAAGATTCTGTGGGCAGTGGTGGGGACCGACCCAGCAGCCGGCGCTTCGAGAGCTCGGCCAGCAGAGGGTAGGATTGGATTTGGAAAGCAACAAAATTCCATGTCAACGGCACCTTAAAGGCTCGGGATTTGGGCCCTGTGGCTCGGGCAGAGCCAGCACAGGTCCAGTCTCCTCTCTGCAGGGCGGGTATCGCGCTGCCTTGGCGGGCACTCACCGCCCTGGCTGCTCGGGGTACTTCTGCTTCGTGTAGGCTTCCAGCGTGGCATAGACCTTCTCCCTCAGCGACTCCACTTCCGAGGGGCTGGACAAGCCCTTGGCATCTGGTCAAGGGAGAACAGACAGGTGGGGAAAGAATCTCTGCAGAGGGGGAAGTTCCACGGAGTGCAGGGGAAGGAGAGGACTCACGGCCCCTTTAGTTGTGTACCCAGAGACTGGGACAAATCTTGCTCTGCTGGGAGGTGTCCTTGCCTCATTGCAGGGGGGTTGGAATGACATGGTCCTCGAGGGACCTTCCAACCCAAAGTATGAAATCTGTCTGCATCCCTGATGTTCACTGTCACAGTGAGCTGCTGTGGCCCAAAGGGAGCGCTTGTCACCTGGGCCTGTCCCCAGCCTTGGACTCACCTGGGTTAAACAGGACAATGGCTCGCAGGCACCCCAGCTCCGACTTATCCATCTGCATGTCTTTCATTTTGGACACCAGCTCTGTCAAAACCCTGCGTGTGGGGAACATGGGTGAGCAGATAATCAGAGACCAGTTTCTCCACTGAAAAGCATCTGGGACCTGCACTGGGAACACCCTCAATTGTCCTCTGCAGGAAGAGAGGCATCTTTGAGGCACAACCATTCCCCACACCGCTGTTCTACAAGCACATCAGCAACATCCAGGGACCTGAGCATCAAATTTGCTCCTGTTCTCACTTTGTTCAGCACACAGCACTCACAATTTGCACTCACTCGAGGAAAACCACATGGGTTTTCTCCACTTTTTACTGTGTAGTGCAAAACATGGGCATTGTTCTTACACGTGCCAGGTGTGTAAAGAGTGGTGAGGCAGTGTTCTGCCAGGCAGGGAGCAGGCATGGCAGGGACAATACACATGCAGTTGTTACACAAGCAAGTTGGGGCTTAAGGCTGTGCCATCTAAAGCTCTTGGTGAGCAGTATTAGGCCTAGATACAGCTACAGCAAACTCTCTCGAGAGAGGAGCGTTCCTCCCCCCTCACATCCAACCCAACATCTGCTTCTGCAGCTGCAAATCCCTTCCCACTGTGCTTTTACCCCATTCTTGTTTATTAAACCAGTCAAACATCCTCTGTTCATTCCAAGCTACTTCTGTCCCAAACTACAAGGGGTTTGCTCTAGTTCCCCTTCAGGACATGTTTCCCATTCAGAGGGAAGGCAGAGCCTGGCCACTCCCATTGGGGGACGACAGCAGCAGGTACCTGTCGAAGATGGAGCCCACGCCAGCACTGTGGGCACTGCTGCGGTGCACGTGCAGGCCCGTGGCCAGCAGGATCCCATCCTGGACCGACACGGAACGATGGGAGAAGGAGGCAATGAGCAGTTCATTCCAGCCTGCAAGCACAGGGGTACAGGACATATGAGGCAGTCTGGCCAAAAATCAGTCCCACATGGAGCAGCAGGGCTGGTTTCTCCCTGCTGGCTTTAGACTAAACTCAGAGGAGAGTTGGCACCCCAGGTACCAGCTGCACCCCTTGCCAACACTGAAAGGGGCGGCCTATCTCTTGGAAATATTTGGAAAATGCTCTCAGACACATGGTGTGATTCTCGGGATTGTTCTAGGCAGGGCCAGGAGTTGGGCTTTGATGATCCTTGCAGATTCCTTCCAACTCAGGATACTCTACAATTCTATGACCCTGACCAGCAGCAAGCAAGGAGCAGAAATTGGCCCAAAAGGAAAAAAAAAATTAATGATAAAAAAAGAAAGGGGGAAAATATTCCAGTTTTCTTCCTAAGAAACATATTCCTAGTAACCACAATCCCTTTACAAACCACAGATTCTACTGCCCCATCCACAACCTCTGCCAGCCTCTCAGAATGTGAGATGCAGGAATGGATTGGCTGAGGATTGCACATTCCCCATCCAGCCTGGCTGGAGCTGCAGACAGCCCAGAGAGGGGACAGGGGCAGCAAGGACAGCCCCAGTGGGGGACACTACCTGCTCTGAGGAGAATGACTTGGTCTTCCAGCGTCAGGTCGGAGAAGTGAGGGATACGCTTGGCCCACTCGACGAGTGTGAAGAGCTGCTTGTCAGCAGCGTGGCAGATGTTGGTGACAGGGTCGTTTGTCTAACAAAGAGGGGAATCCACAGGGAAAGAGCAGAGGGAAAGAGGAGAATTCATCAGTGAAAAATCTTTGATAATCACAATCTGTGCCGCACGCGGTATTGAGTTAACAACACTCAACGCCACAAAGTCCAACACTCAAACTGCCAATAATCTCAGCTGGGTTGGAAGAAGGTTGCCAAGAATCTCTGGCTGTTGGGAAGAGCAGATATTTGTTACCACTACCCCCTCTTGCAGCCAGCCAAGTCATTTTGATGCCTTGGAGTGGCTACCTAGAACAGAGCCTAGACAAGATAAGGAGAATAAAAGCAGGCATTTATTGAAGGCCTCCAGTAGGGACACCTTGGGCAGTCAAAGGCCTCCAAGAGGAGCTACACCCAAGATGGACAATGGTCAGGAGTTTTTCAGACAGATACAAGTTTTGGTTCATTTGGTTCATGGTTCATATCAGCTTCAGATAATGGAGTCAGATAATTCCTCCAATTACAGCTTCAGGTAATGAAGTCACATCCCCCCAGTTTGCTCCCCCAGATCACTGTTTTTTACACCTCTGGGGCCTGAGACAGTGAGGTGTCCTTGAGTTTCAGGCCTAGAGGGATTGTTTTGTCTGACCAAAACGTGAAGACAGTAGCTAGCACTTTATATGGAGCTCTGAAGCAGTACAGGATTTGAGAAGTATAAAAGCTAAAATCCTAAGGCATCCGGCTGGTTGCTAGACTTTTCTGTTTGCTTGTTGTCCTTTACAAAGCAAGTCCCTCGTGGCCAGCTGCTCCCCAGGGCATATCCAAAAGCCAGGGAGCAGCCCCTGAATCAGCATGAGCAGCAGTTTCATCCACACCAGGAAAACCACAGCAGTAAACCTGCCATGTTTAACTCCACCCTGGTCTTGATCACAGGGGCAGACAAAAAAAGTGTTCATGTGTGAAAGCCAGCACAGGGCTCAGACTCTCCAGCACCTATTTCTCTATCGGCTCATTGAAACTTAAGGAGACTTGGGAAACAAAAGGCTTGGAAAATAACATATAGGCTGTTTTCTAGTCATCATTCGGAGTAGCTCCAAAAAAGAAACTGTTGGTGATTTTTAGGTGGTGTGGAGTAAAATCCCAGGTCCCAGAAGTCCCTGTGGGAATTTGGGGGAATTTTGGGGTCATTTGGGGAGGGGAGAGGGGGTCCCTGTGGGAATTTGGGGATTTTGGGGAATGGATTTTGGGGGCATTTGGGGAAATTTGGGAAGGGAGTTGAGCAGAATTTGGGGAGGGAATTGGGGAAATCTGGGGAGAGATTTGAGAGGCAATCTGGGGGGAGTTCGAGGGATTTAGGGAGAGATTTGGGGGAGAATTTGGGGAGGTTTCCTGTGGAATTTGGTGGGGGAATTTTGATGGCATTTGAGGAGGATTTTGGTGGAACGTTGTGGCAGCTTTCTCGTGGAATTTCAGGGTGTTTCCTGCGGAACTTTGGGGGAGACATTTGGGGGAATTTTTTTGGGGGGGAAATTTTTTGAGCGAATCTGGTGAGGGGGGATTTGGGAGAGGGGGGGGAATTTGGATAGAATTTTACACGGGGTTTGTCTGCTCACAGCCCCTCATCCCTGGCAGCAGTGGCTCTTACCGAGTTCTCCGTGCCCACATCACTGTACGCCTCCGTTTTGGGCTCCACGGCCAGCTCAGCCTCCAGGATCCTCTCCACAGGCATGTCCTCACTGCCACTGCTCGTGGATTCAGCCTCATTCTCACTGCGCTCCCTGCTCCTCTGCCTCTCCTCCTGCACAGCTGGGGGACACAGACACAGCTCTCTACACCCACACAACACTCACCTGCTCACAGAGAGGATGAGAGACCCCCCTCAGGAGGGGGAGAACAGAAAATAAACGTGTATTTCAGATGTACACCCATTAAAATGGGTGCACCCACACCAAGAGCTCTGAGGTTGCTGCAGGCCACTACCCTCCAAATTTGACAAGAAGATTATTATTCTCCAAGTGTGAAGCTCCAGAACAAAGGGAAGAGGAGTTGATCCCTCCGGGTGGCAGCCTGGACTCAGCTGTCACTAGGTGCTGGAGGAGGCAGGAGGGACCCAGCACTCACATACAGGTGTTTTAGTGCTCTCAGCATACTTCCAACAGTATACTTCCAACAATCCCACAGCAGTCAAAACATCCAGCAGCAGAGCTAGACGGTCCTAAATCTCCAGCTGGATTCACACATGCTGCTTGTCTCACTCTTGAGCAAAATCCAACCCAGTCTGGCCCAGTCCTGGTGTCACCTCCTCCTCTAGCACATCTAATCCTAATCCTCCCCAGAAGAAAGTTCCTTCTACATCAGTACCCCAAAACCTTCACTCCCTTCTCCCCTCTCTGTATGTTTTCCAAAATAGCTACTGACTGAAGGCACAGAATCACGACCTTCCCTCCAAAGTTACTAACTCCCAGGTTGGTGTAGGACCTGTGTATCTTGTATGCCAATCCTTGTGTGCAACACAAGTCCTGGGTACGCTTTTTTATTGGAGAAATCCCATAGGGAAATATGATAATCATGCTTAAGAAAGGAAGTGACCAGCAGCCATTATATTTGGTTAGTTCACTGCTGGAGAGAAGTGGCAGCACCCAAGGAGATGGATCAGTGGGGCATCCAGCCTGCTGCTTGTGAGGGAGGGCAACACAGGACACAAATACATGCCAGCCAGCTGGGGAGAACATTTGTCCTCTTCAGAGTAATGGACAGGAAAATCCATGTTTCTGAAGTCACCAAAATCTTACTGGAAGAAAGAACATGGCAAGGAAATACCAGTCCCATCACTCAGTCCCTGAAATCAAGCTGCACTCTGTCCCCAGTTTCTGCAGCTCCCAAAAAGCCCCTGTGATTGCTGCAGCCAGACTCTCACAGGATGCACCAGGATCCTGGGGTTTACATTTTCACTCTCTGCAAAAAGAAGTTGTGTTAACACCCTGGTCCTCTGAACCACTTTGCACCTGGCTGGAAGAGGGAGCTGCTATGCCTGGGATTAAGTTTTTGATTCCAGCCTGGCATTTTGCAGTCCCCTGCTGCACTGTGAGCTTGAGGCAGCACAGCTTTGGTGATGCTACAGGACGAGGATCAGCTCAGGCCCAGTGTTAGAGCTGCTTCCCTGAGCTCCTGCGCAGGGAGCAGCCTGCACGTTCACAGGGGAGCAGCATGGCCTCCAAAAGGGACAGCTACACTCCCTGCTAGCAGTCAACCCTGAGGGCAGCTCTGTTACTTTATATTAGAAAAAATGAGCTTAAATGCTGTGTTGGTTGTCACTTCCTGACCTTGCATCTGTTAGTATAATTTGGGAGACAATCCAGATCAGCAGGTGAGGCTAAGAGTGGAAATGACAGAGAATTATAAAATAAAAGATGGAAATAAATCCTTCACCCTTATCCTCCGCTATAAGAATTAGGTGGTGACAAATGAAGTCAGCAACTCAAAAACAAAAAGAAAAAAAAAGGAAGCAGCTCTTTACAAAGGAGACAAGAAGGCTGCAGGACCCCTCACTGCTGGGTGCTGTCTCCAGCAGAGGTTTACAGGTTTCTAAGGGGTCCAAGACACTAAGGGGTCACTAACTAGAGGCAAGGTTGGGTCAAAATCAGTTAAAAGCTTCAATACTCACCAGTGTTTGCCTTTAGGTGAGCAGAAAAATGCATTATAACAGCTTCTCCATCAATCTCTTCCCTTATTAGCTCCTCTCCTTACGAGGAAAATATTCTTCACAGAAGGGGTTGTCAAACATGGGACCAGGCTGCTCAGGGAGGTGGCTGAGTCACTATCCCAGAGGGATATCTGGGATGGTAAATACATCTACCTGGTAAATACATCTACCTGTATTTAAAGGACAGGTAGATGTGGCACTTAGAGACAGAGTTGAGTGGTGGAATCTGCATTTCTGAGCCAATGGTTTGACCTGATCTTTAAAGTCTTTTCCAACCCAAACTACAATTCTCATTTCCTTTGTGTGACAAGGTCCAAAACATCCTGATGCTCTCAGTGTGGGTGTTTGGAATGCACCAGCCTTGGAGGGTCACCAAGAGCCTGATTTATCCTAACGAATGAAGGACAAATTCTCCAATCCCATTGCTCCCAGCAGCCCTACCTTCCCTTTTCATCCCCATGGCGAGGCACTTCTGATAGCGGCAGTACTGGCAGCGGTTGCGTTGGCGCTTGTCGATGAGGCAATCCTTGTTATCCCGGCAGGTGTAGATCAGATCCTTCCGGATCGTCCTCTTGAAGAAGCCTTTGCAGCCCTCACAGCTGTACACCCCGTAGTGCTTCCCTGAGGAGGCAAGGGGAGCAGTGGGCACGCAGGTATTTGCCCTTCCTTCCAGCGTGGAGGAGCTCAAACCAAATCCAAAGGTGGAAAAAAAACTGGCTGCAGCGTAACAGGCCTGAATTGGCTTCAGTGAGTCTTAGCAGCAATAGTGACCAGCAGCAGTCAAACCGTAAGACCACTGTTTTCCTCTGATAAGGAGGGGCTGCATCCCAATAGAATGATGTGGAGCATCTCGGCTGCAGAACAGCCACAGCCAGCAAACAGGGTGCACTGACATGGAGATGGCTTGCAAGGCTCACTGGGGCACGAGACAAAACCCAGACAGAAGTTTTGTCTGACAGACAGCCAGAACCCAGCTAACACAAAGCACAAGTGAATGGGAACACAGAGGTTTTGATAGATTTACCTGTGGTAAACAGGGACAGAAGGTAAGACGAGATTATACACACAAGGGAAAAGAGCACAGCATTTAGGTTTGCTCACTTTTGGGCGCTAATCTGCAATACAGGCAGCCAGACCCAGCCAGGATCTTACAATGCCAGTATGGCCGGCCCCAGCGAACCCCCACGCTGTTGAGTGTTTCACAAGCCTTGCTTCAGAGCACCAGGAGAGTTCTCACTGCACAAAGCCTTCCCCAAGAAAGAAAACCTCCTACCTGAGGACCTGTCCCCACAGATGGCACAGATGTGTTTGGCTAGGGATCCTGGACTTGTGGATGTATAATTCATGTTCCCTATCCCCAGGAGACCTGGCAAGGGCTTTACATCCTCCGAGCTGCTGACATTGTTCAGGACATTGAGCTGCAGAAGCAGAAGCCACAAGACAGGTTAGAGGGGAGAGACTCACATCTCAACGAAACCATCCCCAAATGGAGCTGACCCTTCCCTTGCTGATCCTGTTGGGCTTATCCCACAAGCTTCTCCCCAGCAAGTCCATGGGGCTGCCATGGGCAGGCAGACATCCTCTGCTGAGTCCAGCAGGAGGGATTCAAGCAGGCACTAAAGCAGATAGTGCCTGATGTTGTAACCAAAGCCAGGACTAAGCTGAGCTGGAAAAGGGCAGGCAGTAACCTCAGCTGCTCAGTTACAGCCTCCAAGCCATGAGGCTGGTGGGATCCTGCCTGCTTCATTAGAGGATGCTGATCACTGGCTGCTGCCAGCTGCAAGCAGTAGTAGCTTAGTAAAGAGGAGCTTTGCAGCCAGGTGGTTTGTTACAATCAAACCTGCACTGCTGCATGGCTAGGAAAGCTGTAACGGAGATTAAAATATAAAGAATAAATGAAATATAGTGGGTTACTAAATATTCACTAAAATTTAGTGGGTTAGCTTCCCTGACTCACAATATCTGCATATATACATGAAAACATGGCCAGCTGATGACTCTCCGGGATTTAGCTTTCCAAATGCTATCACAGGTGGCAGATTTGGGCTTACCAGGTTATAAATTTTAAACAAGGGATTGGGCTGAGCATCTAAAAATCAGTGGCTGTGAGGTGCAGGGAAAAGATGCAGAGCCCCCAGCTGAGATCCCCAGGAGCTGCTCATGGCTGCTGAAGTTAAAGGTTACAAACCCACATCCATTAGAGACCAAAGCCTGATGTTGCCCAGGGCTTGGTTTTATTGCTGTTTGCTTTGGAGCCACATCAGGCAGGGCAAGGAGAATTAAGGGCCATTGAGCACCTCTTGTCAAAAGCTGTCTGGGCAGACCAATGTATCTCCAAGCCCACCATCAAACTGTTGGTGTTGAGACAGCCATGAGACTCAGAATGCTTCAATAAAACTTCAGAGGGCTTCGAGCATCAGCACCTTGTTATCTAGATATATTTCATGCCTTTTTCTATGTAGCAATCCTGTGGGCAGCTCCCCACAGCTCTGGCTCTTTCTCTCCTTCTTCTCTTCCTTCTGCACTTCCAGCACACTGCTCTCTGTCCCTAGCACAGCCACCTAACCCTGTCTGTCCCCTGCACAGTGGCTCACCTTACCTGTCCCTCACACAATCTCTTGCCCCTCCCTCCTCACAGCATGGCCAGCAGACTCCAACTAACTCTAACTCACTCTTTTATCACACCCCTATCCGTGAGGGCAAGGCTGTTCCCACTCTTTGGTAATTAACATAGCTGCAATGTATCAGAGGCAGGATTGCCTTTAGCACCACCTCTCTCTGTTTTCCCACATGAAATCACCTTCCCCAGGGTCGTGGGTTGAGGGCTGGGGATGGTTGTTCCACCCCTGAGTTTGTTTGGAACAGTCATGACAATTCATCACTTTAAATGCTACTTCCCAGCAAGAAGGCAGAAGCAGGGATAGAAAACAACCGTTTGGATGAAAACCCAGCTTCAATTCAATCTCTGTAACATTTAAAACAGTAGATTTCATGCATGTTGTTGAAAGTTCCCCATTTGCTCCTAGAAACTGTAAATTTCCCACAAAAAAGTGGTAATTTCCACAGTAAATTTCAGTAAAGAGCAAGGGGTCATCCCACTGGAATTTTTGGACCTGTCATTAGAAAAATAAAAACATGAAGCCTGTTCTCATCTTTCCTCACCGCTGTCCCTTCATTTTCAAAGCTTCAAAGGTTTTAATAACATGGAAAATAAAAATTATCCAGCAAAAATCGGGAGCCAAGTTGTTTTGCTCCACTAGAAAATACAAGTGTATTGGGGAAAAATTGCCCAGAGGAACAGAGGTTTGATCTCCCCAGCAGCGACTCAAACCAGGCACTGGCAGCTGTAAATCCTTATTCTTCAAAATCCAGGCGAAGGAAAGGAGAAATAAACCCCTTCCTTCCCACAAGTGTCCATCATCTTGGCAAAATGCTGAGCCAGGAGAACTTTTTATGGTTTAAAATGTTCCTCAGAGCTCAGGTACCACCTTTTCTTCCTCCCTGTCTGCACTTTGAAACAATAAAAGGGAGAGAGGGTATATGGGAGGAGGACACACAGGGCAGTTTTAGCCACCAGTGTCCTCAGAGCTTGACTCCTGCAGGTTAAGTGCAATCATGTATGATATCTGGGACAACTGCTTGAACCCAAATCCATTAGCTGCCTCCCTGCTGAATCCCCAGGGCCCAGCTGTCTCCTTGCATTAGAGGCAACACAAATGGAACCCTCTCTTCGGATCTGGGAACTTGGCGTGGTGCCCAGGCTGGGGAAACCACTTCCCAGAGCATCCCCAGTCCCAAAGGAAAGGCTTCCAACCAGCCAATAGTGCCACAATTTTCTGTCCAACCATCCTGTCCTTGATGTCACGGGCACAAATACCGTCAGATCCACGGGGAACAGTGGGTGGTGCAAGGGGAAGAGGGATCCTCCAGCATTCCCACTGCTGACAGCTGGGGCCCACACGGGAATTGGGGATACTGGGGAAAGGTCAGCCAAACTGTCATCCTCTTTCAAGAGTTCTTCAGGGGCCTCCCCATAACATCCTCTCCCAGCCTTCCAGGTGCTAAGAAGAGCTTCAGGCATTCCAAGGAGTAGCAGCAGTGCATGGGGCACAGAGGGCTCGGGGACCATCTCCTTGCTTTTTCTTCACCAGCAGCCACAAGGCCTCTGAGCACTTCCTACCTTCAGGTCCCACTTATAAGACACAAAATCTTGCTCCTAAGAGGCAGAATTTTCACTTAGATCGGAACACCCAGAACATTTCAGCTCTCTGTCAAAATTCCACACTGCCACCAGAAATGCAGGAGGTGTTGCCAGGCTTTTGGAGCAGCATGTCTCCATCCCACAGAGCCACCCTGGAAGGCTCCCAGCCCTAACATCTGGGCCTCCCCCCTCTCTGGAAGGGAAGCCTCAGCACCCACGTAAGCATAGGCAGTAAAGATGGGAGTGCTTCATTTTGCTTAAGGCCAACTTTATATGCAACACAGTAGGTGGCTAGCATTTAGCATTAACATTTGTCTCTCGCTAGAAAGTCTGTCTCCTTTCCAGATAATGAAACGAAGCAGATAATGCTTTTGCAGGAGGAAGGGCAATGTCTCACGTGCTGCAGCCCTTGGCTATCCTGTCTGTTTCCATGTACAGTAATTATACACTGCAACAGATACAGCAGAGGGCAGCTGGACTGCACCACAGTGAGAACAAAGCTGGAAATTAGCTCTCTTCCCTTATCCTGTAGGGTATTTTAAAACTGGCATGGCCTATGTGTCTATGCAAGGCTGATTTATGCAGATTCACTAGAAAATGTCCTTTACAGCTGAGCTCCCCCAGCCAAATCCTCTCTCTCAAGTTTTGGGCCTTTCCCCACCCCTGCCCACTGAAGTGCAGTGAAGAAAGCCCTGCACATCCCCACCTGTAGGCGAATCCGCAGACAGCTGGGACAAGGAATTCTGCTGACTTGAATATTCTAGAACACGTGGTTTTATTGCAAGGGTCGTGGGTAAAAGGGCCTTGCCTTCAGCCACCAGCCTGGGCTGAAGGGAAGTCCCAAAGAGAGAGGGAGAAAGAACAGGAGGGTGAGAGCTGAGAGAGAAGGGAGTGAGAGAGCAAGGTGACGGGGGAAGAGAGCAGGAGAGAGCAAGTGTAGGGGGAAGAGGAAGGGTAAGAGTTAAGAGGAGAGGTAAGAGTTAAGAGCTAAGAGTTAAGAGAGTGAGGTCCTTGTTACAATACATTATATCTCCTTTTGTGATGAATATTCTAATCTACAATGACCAACCAATACAAGACACAAAATCCTATAGAATCTACATACAGCCTATAAGATCTACTACATTACCATACTGTGTTATATTTTAAACTCTAAAAACTACTCTTTAGACTTTTCTGTTTTGCTACATTGACTTTTGGATCCCTCAGCCAGCAGAAAGGTATTGTTCAATCAAAAGGGATTCTCCTACAGCTAGCTAGACTATTGTTTTCAGGTTATATAGTAACTAAGACTTGGTATCCTACAACTCAAAGTAAGCTTTCATTTCTATTTCGATTATAGGTTTCATATTTTCAGAATCTTTTGCTGAACAATCATATTTATAAAGTTTCCCTGGTTCATCTTCCCCAACATCCACCTGTGGGCCGGCGTGCGTCACGAAGTTCATGCCGGGGGCAGAGGACAGAGCCACGGGGTGTGAGCCCAGGGAGGAGGCGATGACCCTGTAGGGCGAGCCCAGCGTGTTCACCGGGGAGCCGAGGGCGTTCATGGGCGACGGCAGCGCCCGCGAGGCGTTGGCGGGGGGCTCCAGGTAGCTGTGGGGCCCCTCCACTGGATTCCCCGTGGGAAGGCCTGAGGACAGGCTCACGGACGTGGAGCTGGCGTGCACGGGGGAGTCTGTGGGGAGAAGCAGAGAGATGAAGCGCACTGAGCGTACGGCCATGGGCGGCCCGGCCTCGGCTGTGTCGGCTGAAAACGCCAGCCCAGCCCCAAAACCAACAGCGAATCATGCTGTAAAGGCAAAAGAACAAAATGTTGGTGGTAGCACAGGAAAATGAGTTGTGTACAGCAACAAAACGTAATGGGAAGATGATGGTTAGTAACAAAATATTCCTTTTTCTCTCCCGGGCCTTAGCGGACTCGGAGGAAGGCACCACTGCCTCAGGCTGGTTTTCTCTGAACTCTTTCCTGAGGTCCCGTTTCTTTTGTCCAAACCAGCTCTAGAGACAGCACACTTCTGAAACCCTGAAATTCCCACCAGCTGGGCTGGCAGCTCTGCATGTGGCACATGTCTCGTGAAGCACCTCTGCTCCTTGAGATAGCTCTGGTCTTGTGCTTCCATGGCTTAGTTTTCCCCCTTCCCACCCACGTGTGTCTCCACGGTGCCATTTCACATGTTCACTCTCAAAGCTGGATGCCAGCATCTTCCACAGGAGCTGGAGCAACACAGGAATGCCTCATGACACACTAGCAATGCAGGCTTCAGGACAAGGCAGCCACAAAACAATTTGTCCTTTATTTTTCCTCATTTGTACAAACCAGGGCAGAGGCTTGGGGCACACAGATGTGCCAGGGCATTCTCACATCTATGAGGACAGAGGTTTTCCTGCCTCCACACTGGAGAGCTGCAGGGCACATCACATCACCAAGCTGAGCCTCGCAGTAGCCCCATGAGATCAGTCTGCCCCTGAACCCTGCTGAGGCAGAGGTGGTGTAGAAAAAACAATATAACTTTGATCATTGCCACTTCAGGGTGGACTCTAAGGCTGAACAGCTCAACCAAGGCCCAAATACTGTCTTCTGTAAGACCAGTCACAAGTATTCAGAGAGTATCTAGGCATCAAATGCCCACTAGCCCCAATGGGTCGTGTGTCTAGGTGCATTTTAAGGATTTACATGACCTTTTCTCCCTCCCTTAGAATCTACCAGCCCTAGTTAGCATTAGCTGTCATTAACATTTCTGTGAACCATTATTTCTCTGTTGGTTTTTCAACACAGGAGATCATTCCCTGGAGAAGCAAGGCAAAGATGTTGTGTGGGAAGGTCACACAGTTGGTTTTTTGTGGCTGGCACGGAGGATACCTTCTCCCATTGCATTTGCAAGTGAGGCAGCGCTTTGGTGTTTTGTTTGTTTGTGGGTTTTTTCCTCCTTTTAACATTATTGCAAAGTTATTTACGTGACAGTGTTTGTTATTCTACCTGAAGTAACAATCAAATCTGATTCAAAGGGAAGATGCACAATAAAGACGGGAAAAGGTCAGCTTGCTGAATAACATTAAAGACATTTGTCAGAGTCAAGGAGGACTCGATCCGCCGTTATCAACCCACTTCAGACTTAATTCTGCAGAGGGAGGGGGAGAAAAGGTCTTTGTCAATTCTTGCTTTGGCTTTTTGGATCAATTCTCCCAGTGGGAAAGCGATGTGCAGCAAGAGGAAGCCAGCTCAATGACAACAGCAGAAGCCTCGGAGGCAGCAAGGCGGTCTGGAGGCAGGGCCAGGGCTCCTGCCTGCTGCCACAGAGTCACCCCACATCCCCCCTGCCTGCCTCCACCAGGGAGACACACAGCCTGCTTTCTGTTAGCAGACAGCAAAATCCCTGCCTTGGAATGGATTCCAGGTGCTCAAGTCCTTCATTCCAGGGACAGAGTGCCTTTAGCACTGGGCAGAAGATGTGCTGTTTGCCTGGACCCCCCCTTACTCAAGCAAGCACTCAGCTCACACTCAGATGTTTCTTGGGGCTTAAAAGGACCATTCTGACTCAGGCCATTATCAACTTCAGAGAAAAGCAAATGCATTTTTCATCACCTGTGGTACCATAACACACACAGTCCTCCCCCAGCAACTGTAGCAGAGACCTAGAAAGAATTTGCTTTTACGCCTCTTTAAATAACTAGGTAAACAACACTGCCTTTGAGGATTCCTCAGCTTGAAAAATAAGTCATTGCAGGGGATATTGGGCAGAGATCTATCACACCAGGACAGCCAAGCAGAAGAATGATTCTTCATCCTTTTCCATTAACACAGAAAAGGGCATATTTTGAAAGTATCATGCAGAAGATTTAAACCAATAAGAAAAGACACCCAGGAGAGTTAACTGTTTGCTTTTATGCCAGACTTACAGAAAGGGCTGTCACTGCTAAGGTTCTCCATTAGAGAGGCTCCGAGTTCCATCAGGACCCAGAGCAAGGCTTTCACACAAGGAGGCTGCTGGCCAGTGCAAGCCCCAAGGTGGGCTCGTGCCCCTGCCAAGGGGCAAATGTTTCAGGGCTGTGCCCAGGGGAATCCCCCAGACCGCAGGTTGGGATCAAAAGTCAAAGCCAGGAAACCTAGAGGGTCTGTACCTCTGTTATCCCAGCAGTGAGATGCCAAAGAGGAATGCACAAGGGAGTGTTTGCTCGTGGAGATGGATGGAGAAATGAAGACACCTGCTGGAGAGCACAGGGGTGTAAAACCAGGCTTTGCCAGGGCCTGATGACACAAACCAGAGCTAACACGCTTGTTTCTACAGTGCTTGGCCACACTGCCAAAGCTCAGATGAACACCTTGGTCAAATCCAGCAGCATTAATTTTCCACTTACCAAACCACAACTTTATCCATTCATTACAAATTGGAATAAAGCCCCCATTTAGAAAAGCACAACAACAATGACAAAAAGCCCACAAACAACAAAAAACTTTGACTTCCAGTCTCTTTCTGGGATAAGTCTGCTAAGTCATTCCCGCAGAAATGCATTCTCCTGCACCTGGGGAAAATTCTCCTCTCAGCTTCTCATTTTCAGGCTAGACTGCTCTGAGAGGGATATAAGAAATGACTGTTAGCAGACTATCAGCTTGTGAGAGGAACAATTTTCATGGCTGAAAGGTGTGCAGGAAGAGCCATGCCAAAGCATCCTTGACCCTGGGGTTAATTATTCGCTCAGCTGAATACGCTCAAACTTGTTTCAGTTCAAAGAAGCCAGGGAGGTTTGGATAGTGCAAACAGACAAGTTTTGAAAGAAAATAATTCTATTAAATTAGTTGCAAGAAAATACTGATGGTCTGTGTCCCGCATCTCCCAGCAGAACCTAGAAAGGTCTTGGGTTCACTGGGATGGAACGGCTTTACTCGAGGTATTTTCTCCCATCATTTGGGGGACAGACAAATGCCAGTGGGACAGGGCTGGAGAGGAGCTCCCCTGTAGCAGGGAAGCAGCTCTGGGATGGAGCAGGGTGGGCTGGAGAGACAGGACTCAGTGCTGCACGCCAGCCACAGCCATACGCCCCCGCCTGCACTGGGCACGGGTGACATTTCCACAGGCCTGCAGTGTGTCCATCAGGTAATGAGAGGTGACAGCGGGGCCGGGGACGCTCCCAGCACAGGGCACCAACCACGCTGGCCACGTCCCCACGCCAGCTGGGACCTGCATTCAGCATCAGGGCTCGCTGCTGCTTCTCGCCACCCACTCCACACCCATCGTTGGCTTATTTCTGATCCACAGGTGGGGCTGTTTGTCTTTCTTCCCTGTTTCCCTTCTCCACATTAATGTGTGGACAGGTAGTTCCCTGCCCAAGTTCAGGGAAAGCTCGATTTTGTATTTATTTCTCTCCTGGAGGAGCAGGGAAGGAAAGGACAAGAGGATTGTGTGGATTTTCCAGTCTCTCCGCTGCAAACATGCACCACTCAAAGAACCCAGTGTCTCCATCAACTCTCCACAAGCTGCCTTGAACAGAAGCACACACTCCAGCCTTCTCTTTGAAGGATGCAAAGCTTAAGAAGAAAGAACACTTCTGGGTGCTTCACTGTTTCCAAGCAGCTCTGCAAATCACAGCATTGTTTGTGGCAAGGAGCAGCTGGAAGTGCACACCGACACAAATACAGCATCCATACTATTGCTTCAGCATTCAGAACAAGGATCATATCCAACGTCAGCTGGAGCATCCCTGCTGACATTAGGAAAAATAATGAAGAGAGACCCCAAGAAACACTCAGTTTTCTGCATTTTGAAAATACTGCCCTTGAGGACATAAGCACCAGCATTACCTTCGCCCACTGGCTACTGAAGCTGAGAAAGCACACAAAGCTTTGATACTCGACTTCCAACTGGGTTTCATCTTCGCTTTAGCAAAATCCTAATCCAGGGATAGGAAACTTGCATGAACAGCCTCATAAATCAGGAGTAGCAAAACACCATCTACATCACAGCAGACATGTCCAATGGATGCACCTGCAGAGCACAAAAGCTCCAGGTCCACCACACCAATGGTAAACAGCCAGTTCTGGGCTAACAAAGCAAAACTGAACCAATGCCAGCTTGACAAAGGCACTTTGGATGCACCTCTGTGCCCCAAGCACTTCACAGGTAAAGCTGAGGAAGGCGTGGAAACAAAGACTTCTCTTTTGCAAGAGTGCACAAGTGACCCCAAACACCTTGGTGAAGGCAGTGGAAAGAGAAGGAACCAGGCTGCAACCGATAAAACTGTCTTGATTTTCACACAAATAATGCCAGCAAGCATCAGCTTCAGCAGTTACACCTGAGCAGAAAGAAGAATCAAAATGCAGAGACCAGAAACATCCAAGCACTACACACACTCTGCTTAACCACCACAGGCTGTGAGTTTGTTTTGGCAAATGCCCCTTCAGCTCCAACACGCAGCACAGCCTTGAGAGAAATACCCACATTCAGCACCGGGGTCTGACCTCAACTAGGGCCTAGAACAATCCTTGAAGATCTCTGGCAAGCCTAGAGATGATGACACTCTCAACATTCACAGTTTCCTTTTTAATATCAGAGAGAATCAAAAGCTGGAAGTCATCAAATAATGAAAAACACTTATGCTCCTGCAGGCTTCAAAGAAAAGGGTCACTTCAGTGGCATAAACATTTAAAGGTGTGAGTTGCCTTGCCTGACAAATGACTTTGCAGATACTTCATCCCCTGCAGATCAGAAAGCATGGAGAAGTGGGAAGAGACAGGCAGAGAAGAGCTGATTTCAGGAGAGGAGCACAAGTGTGCGTGGGACGTGCAGCCTGGCAAACAGCTCGTCCTTGGGGACAACCTTGAAGGTGAAATACCTGTGAGAAACACTCCTGAAACTGGCTGCAGTTATGAAGCAGGATACCCACCATAACTGGAACCAAGCAAAGTTTTGCTGCTATGACTGCAGAAGTTGTTTTTGTTTAATACACAGAAGATGAACCAAAACCCCCTTCCCTTTCTGGGGATATTTTTAACTGTCCAAGCAGATTCCCACAGACCGTACAAACTGCCATGCTAATATCCCACAGAGGGATACTGTGAGATAGTGGGTTTGCCTTGCTTTTAAGGTCCAGTAACCTCTGTGTTTCTATCTTCCTGCTCAACTCCAAGTCAATAAATAATGCAGTCTTCCCTGACCATTAAAAACAAGGAGCAAAACTTTCAGGAACTGTAGTGGCACATATGGGAGCAGAGGTTTATCCAACAGGGCAGCAGAAAGTTTCCCTTAGCTCTCCAGGTGGTGGGAAGAGCTGCTTCCTCTCTTCTCTGATAATGTTCCTGTGCCTCCCTTACAAACAGGGGCCATCCAAAACCTGGCCACAAGAAGCCGTGTGTCATGTCCAAATGTCCTTGGACATACTAAGCTATTGACCCACTGTCCAATTTCAGTCAAATCAGGCCAAGACCTCAAAATAGCATCTGCTGCTGAGCCTGCACCAGGGAAAGACTCCTTTAGCAACTACACATCAAGTAATTAAAAAAGAACTGCCAGCCAAATTTACTCACCATAACAAGGTATCACATCTCCCTGGTGACCACAGTAACACACAAAAATTGGATAAAGTTCCTCGTCTCCAAAATAAAAAGAAAAAGTTGCTGAATTTGAGGCCTGAAGGGGTTTTCCGTGATTGTTTGATCAGATTCCCCACTTGGCCAGCAGCCACCAGGAAAAAACATGCATAAATTCCTACAGTTTGAACTTATGGAGAGGCTACAGGTCCCTGGGAGAATGGATCCCACTGACTGCAGGACCTGTGGTTGCCCTAGGCAATTGAAGGCAAGTATCTCCTGCTTTAAAAGAAAATTTTTTACAAAGTTTAAAATTTCCTAGATGCTGGCATTGCCCAGTCACTGGATTTTCTCACACCTTTGCTGGGTCAAAGGGCTCTTTTCCATCCTCACATCCACAGTTACAGAAATGCACACAGCAAGCCATGACACCCACAGGAAAAAAGCATCCTGCAGGTCACAAAATCTGAGACCATCACACGTGAAAAAGGTGCCAGCCAACCAGGTTGGCAGGCAGCAGAGCCACTCCAGGCACAATCTGGGTTTTGCTCTCCCTATCCCCCAAACGACCTGGCCTAACCCCGCTTTGCTTGGGAGAGCTGACAAGATTGCAGCCGGAGGTGGTGTGGCCGCAGGCCAAGTTACATGAGTACTAATAAAAGAGACTTTGTGGAGGAGCCAAGTTAGTTCTTGTCCCCAGCCAACGGTGCCAGAGAGTCAGAGAGAGAGGACAGCCAGCACAGCATCTTTCCTTGCCCTGGGAGCTGAGCTTTGGGTGAAATGCATCCTTCTGGAGAATAAAAACACATTTTTAAGCCCTTTCTTTGCTCCTGTAGCCCAGCCGTGATGCACATCTCCTGCTTTAGACGTCTAAGGGTGACTCATTTGAACACTTTCCCTGCTATTCTACAAACTCATCTGTGACACCTTGGAGTCTGATTGTCCTTTTCTCATCACAAATCATGTGCTCATGACCAAGTTATGCATGTACTTTCTCAGACAAATTTGGTGGTGCTATTCAGATGTTTAAGATCAAAGTGAGAATTACACACACCATCAAAAACATGTACCCTATTTCTAACCTGAATGCAGATAAAATTAAGGTAAAACAGATGTAACAGCTACCTGAAAGCAAAGAAAAAGACAGCAAGTAGATGTCTTTTTTAGGGTTTTTTGCCATTAAGCTGAAATTGAAGCCCAGAATTTCAGAGCTAGAGGAAATCTGAATGCAGGAAGATGCTGAACAGCAGAACCCGCATCAGCTTAACTTTGCCCTCTAGCAACACAGTGCAATGAATGCTACAAGCTGACAGCTTAGTGTGGACGCCACCCTGGCAGCCTGATGTTCCCCCTAATGCACGTCCAGGAAGAGTTTCATGGCTTTTTCAGAGGATGGGGGAGCAGTAAACACCACAAACACACGGTGGGCTTGATGGAGACGCATGCTGCCTGCATGGGCTTCACAGTGAGGACCCAAGGCAGTGGAAGATCCCTTCCATCCATGGTCACCACCGTCTCTCCTCCTCCTCCAAAGCCTGGCTGCCCTCTCGCACAGCCCACAGGCCCTAAAGCTGTCTGATCAAAACAGCCGCTCCTTTCTCAGCCAGTCAGAAATCCTCCTCTGCAGACACAGCCACCCAAGGAGAGGGAGCTGCTACATCACCAAGCAGCCTCAGGGACATGGAAGTCCTCTGGCTTTGAGGGGAGCGTGGTAAACTCCACCCAGAGAGCACAGGACAGGACAGAAGCGTTATTTTAAAGCACCTCAAACAAAACTTGGCCAATGCTTTTGCATCTCTGTCAGGCATTCACATACAGAAACCAGCTCTGTTTCTAATACCAAGTTGGAAACAGGTTAAAACATCAGTTTAATACTTTAAATGGAAGTTAAAGTCCCAATATACTGAACTGGTGGAGAACAGTCCCTTCGTCTTTATTGGTGGAACAAAAATCCCTCTGCTCCTATTACCAATTTCCTCTCCTAGAAATCTCCCAAAGGCTCTGCTGAGTGTTGTGACCCTTGTCCCTACAGGGATCTCTGCCTGGTTCCTATGAAGATCAGCATGAACGTCATTTTTCTTTTGGTTCATTGCAAATTTGTAATAAAATAAATTAAACACAAATTACACTTTCATTGTTTCATTCTTGTTGCAGCAATAGGAGAGAGTTTAGCTTGTCTCTGCTGGGTCCTTAAAAACACCAGTGAGCAATAGATTCTTCCAACGAGTCATCCCTTTTCTGCAGAAACAGCCTAAAAAGGTGTTTTGGAAAGTTGAGCGCTTGTGAAACTAGAGGATAACTTGATGCAATACCAATGACTTTTCTGGAGTTGGAGAATTACCAGAGGTGAGCATTGGGTAAAAAATGGAGAACGGAAAAAAAAAAAAAACCAACAACCAAACCAACAAACCACACATAGTGGAAACATCCCATGTGGAATTGGATGTCTGCAAGAAATGCTTCTCCAGCAGAGAAATAACAGGCTGATGTATACAGCCTGGAGGCCTCCAGAGCAAATCCTGGAGCCATTTACCCACCTTGAAGGGCTGGGAACAACTTAAAGAGTTTTCCAGAGGTACTAAGACCTTGCACATGCATCCACCTGAAGTTCCATCAGTACTTTCGAGCAGTCCATAGGTGGGTGCTCCCAGCCCCTCCAGTGCAGCCAAGCACTCCAACCCACAGCTCCTCAATCCGTTCCCCTTGCACATCCTCCGTGTCAGGGCAAGGGGAATAACTTCAGATAAAAAAATCAAGTCCATTTCCCACGAGCAGCTGCGGCTCCTGCAGCCAGGGTGGTGGGCACAGGGGTGTTGCAGCCCCAGCCCTCTGTTGTCTCCCCGGGCAGCCTCCTTTGGCTAATCTGACACGGCTTCACACGATTATGGTGGCATCTGTGTCACAAGGACAGGAGACAACCCCACGAGGCAAGGAAAGAGCCCTCTTAAGATTTTCCCCGGGGATGTTCTATGTTTGAAAATTAATTTCTTCCCCCCACACTCCCCCCCCCCCCCGACAACTTAATAAAAATTAAATCGGAAAGATGCTTACTTGGTTTGATCCTGTTCTTACAATGAAGAGATTCAAGCCACCACACACAGACACAAGCATGCATCTCCCAAATGATCCCACTAAACTTCAAAGCAGAGTGCAGCGGTTTGACTCAAGCCTGCAAAATTTCAGGCAGCCCGGTTTGGCTGTGCAGAAGTTCACAGCACATAAAACCACAGGACAGCTTCAATCACAAGCACACGGCGCGGTAGGTTACAACCACATCCGAGCTAGGTTAAACGCATTTTTAAATTCCCTTTACGCCCCCCGCCACTGTGAGATCAATTCCTCCACCAAATCCAGAAGGCACAGATTGCAAACGCCAAGTACAATACTTACTGCCAAAGCCCGCAGGAAACTTAATAAAGTGAGGATAATTCCCATACATGTTTAATCTTCAGTTCATCGCTCGCCTTTCTCAACACAAGCGCCTCCTCTAAACTTCAAAGCTGCGCGGAGCCCAGCGCAGCCCGCCGGGGTCGGGGCATGGCTCTGCAGGAGCGGGGGCTCTCGGAGGGCGCCGGGGCAGCTGTCCCCTGCCTTGGGCTCATCCTCGCTTCACGCCGGCAGCAGCTGCCGCCCGGCCAGAGCCATGCTCTCGCTCCCGTGCTCAGCGCCCGTGCCCGGCTGGCTCCGCTCCCTGAGAATTCCCGGCGCACCGGCCGCCCAGCATAATGGCCCGGCCACAGCACCAATCACCTCCCGGCGGCTCCGGTATGGATCAGCAATCGGGAGCAGGGGGAGAGGTTAAGTTGTTTAGGGGAGGAGCGTGGTGGGGAAGGAGGGGGCTGATTTGCTTTTCCACCAGTGGAGGCTCGCCGCGGTGTCTTGGTGAAAGCGGCTCCGGCCAGGGAAAGGAGCAGCCCGGAGGAGTTGCACATCCACGCTCCCGTCCCACACCAAACCACGCCTCAGCTGTGCTCCCCAAATCGCCTCACGGCCCTGCGGTGTGGAGTGCAGTCGGCCCTAGGAAATGCGAGGTTGAGGAGGACCAGGACCTTTCCTGGGGTCAGCAGAGCTGGAAGCTCAACTCTCATCCCCAGCCCCACCCAAGGGAGTACAAAAGCCACGAAAACCACACCGAAAGCGTCTTTAGGCGGTTGGTAAAGCTGTGTGCGGTGAGAAGAGGTGGGACACAGGACAGAGCCGGGGCTCAATCCATGCTGCATACGGTCAGTGAAGTTCACTGCCGGGGCAGCAGAGTGCATCAGACGCGCCCCAGACGTGCATCCACAACTTCTGCCTAATGCCCAGCCCTCCCGACAGTGAAGTTCTGCAGGAAATGTGTAAAAATAAGCAGAAACAAGCAGCCAGGCTGGGACAGAGTCACAAGCAGTCCCCAGCACTGCCCCCCTGCAGTGACTGGTGCTCCGAATCAGGGACAGTCCCAGTTCCCCGACTGGCAAGCCCCCGGCCAAACTCATGCAGTTCTGGGGCGAGGCAAGGCTACAGCACAGCCCACTGCTCCTGGTGTCTGCTCTGGGAAGCCTCAAACGAAGCCACCTCAAAGGAATGGACGGGGAGGAGTTTTGCCGGAGGTCTGCACTTATACGTATGCTGGAGCAGAAGGCGGCTTGCAGACCTGTCACTGGCACCAGCCCCCCGGCAGAGAAAGGGGGCAAGGGGCTTTGCCTTCCCAGGGAGACCATCAACCGTGGGGAGCATTGCAGGCAAGCAGCAAGACACAAAGAGGGAAAAGCAATGAGGATGTTTGGTGTCCTACAAGGGCCTTCTGGCACTCGGCTCCCTCCAGGTCACCCCAGAACCCATTTTGCCCTTCGGCACAAAGCGTGCTGGAAGGGGAAGGCATGGAATGTGCCAGCCCAGGGCTGTTCAGAGCAGCCAGCAGCAGCTCAGGCAGATGCTGACTGAGGTGCAGTCAGCCCTGAGGTATCGCATCTGCAGGAGAAGGAAAGGTTACCCGTGTTAGCTCTGTTTCTTCCTTTGC
The DNA here is from genome assembly GCF_009819655.1 of Sylvia atricapilla. Lineage (NCBI taxonomy): Eukaryota > Metazoa > Chordata > Aves > Passeriformes > Sylviidae > Sylvia > Sylvia atricapilla. Next base: position 10,356,468 of record NC_089148.1, read on the forward strand.
TCTCAGACATTTCCGTATCCATTTATCTCTTCTAGAGTTTAAGGGAGAGGGTTCTCCCTCTCCCTCGTATTAGCAACCTTTCAATTATTTTTAAAAGATGATTTTTATTTCCTCCAATTTCTGCTCTGCATCTGCGTGTGAGGACTTGGTAATGTGCAGTATCAGGAGGACACCATGACACGGATGCACAGCTCTTTATGGGCAGCACATCCATCAGATCAGCTCCAGGACTTAGAGTTTACCTGGGAATGGGAACCTAACATTTGGGAGTGCACCTCCACATAGCAAAACAAATGGATAACCTGGCTGCTGTCAGGAGCAAGGAGGTTTGCAGGCAGTAGTATCAGTATTCTGTATCAGCCCATTAGCTGTGGCTTAGGTTTACACACAGCTTTTTATTTTCTCACAGTTAAAAACAAAAACAAACACAAACAAACAAACAAACAAAAAACCAGAAGAGATCAGTATTCAGAGTAGGTTCTGCTGAGGCAAAAAACCCACCAAGCAACTGCAGTCTTGCAGGGGGAATACAAACAGCAGAGATCACTCTTGTAGTTTCTATCTGGCCACCTTTCACATCTCATTTGTTTTATTGCACAAACATTAATTGCACTGCAGAACTGTTTTTAGAGGAGGAGAGGCAGCTGAGCACCAGTGTTTACACATCCCTCTCACTGGCCACAAGTTTTGAGCTCTGGGGAAGGGAGACCAAAGGGTTTGATGGGAGCACAACACACCAGCACCTGACTGTATGGTGCTGTGTCCTGTCCCTCTTCTGTTCAGCTGAGCTTGTGTCCTGCCCCACCACCACCCCAACATACACCCCAGTGAATCTCCTGGGCTCGGGCCAGTCCTTCAAGTGTTCACAGCTACATCCAGGTGCAGGAGATGTAGGCACAGCTTCAGTTTCAGTCGAGGCTGCCCCACACTCCACCCTGTCTAATCCAAGTGGCGTCAATCCCAGCAACCACAAGGATTTCTAACCTGTCGGCAGAGTTTGCTGTTTCAGGATAACACTGGCTTTGCCTCCAGTGCTGTCCTTTAACAGCCACGCTGGGGATCCTTGTTAGGGGCAGGAAGCAAAAGCCAGGCACAAGGGAGAGTACCTCAATGCCCTGCAAGCAGAAACCCAGGGCACTGCTGAGGGACAGGCTGCAAGGTGGCTTGTTTCAATCTCCTGATAGAAAATTGGATTTCTCAGCAGGGCAAGTTTTTTTTCCCTCTGTCACAAGATTGAAAGAAACATTTTTCAATCAAAAAAGCCTAGCAAACAATCTGCTTTCAGAAGAAGTGATTTTTCACACACACACACACACACAAACACACACACATACACAAACACAATAAGATCCAAAACTTCCATGCAAGAGAGGGACTTCGTGCAGCCCCACACACAATGTTTTTCTGAGCTGGTGTCATGGGAAAGCTCTGGCGTGATGGGAAGCCTGTCTGTCCAGCACCCATGCAGAGATGCAGTGTGGCCTTGTACCCCTGGTCCCCAGGTGCCCACCAGCACTGAGACATGAGATGCTGTTTTGAGACAAAATCCACTGTTGCACAGCAGATCTGCTTCCACCTGCTTGAGTCACACCTCCCTGCCATCCCAGCCTGGCTTGTCCCTTGCCCTCAGGCTAAACAGGAGGGTTTGTGCCCTTGCCAAGCAGCCGTGGGACAGGGCAGGGGCAGAGCCAGCTGGGTGCTCAGGGCAGCTCTGGGAACGGGGAGGTGTGAGCAGCGAAGCGGCTTTGCGTCCTAAGCACCAGCCGTGCCGAGGTTTAGCAGTACCAGTAATTCTTACCCACCACGCAGGATCTCAGCAGCTTTAATTCCAGGCTAATGAAGTTTTAGTAGGGAATTATTTTTATTGATCTGCCCGGAGCAGAGAGCCTGATTTTAGACCAGCTCTGTCAGCACCCCCTACCCCACAGCTCTTTTCTTTCTTTGGGAGAGGAAAGAAGACAAAACAGCTCTGAGCTCCTTAAAAAGGTTGGCAGTCCCAAGCAGTAAGTGGATTACTTTATTGATTTTTAGCAGATCTGGGTTAGTGAGTGCTTAGCACTGCAGAACACATGCACACACACAGCAACTTCAAGAAAACCCCTCCAGGCCCTTTCCTCAGGCAAATCAAGCGGCAGGCGATTAATTTAGGAGACCACCACGGATTTTGGAGCGTGGAGAAGCTCCAGTCCCTGCACCCAAGTCAGTCTGTGACAGACAGACTCCAGGAGCCAGCCCAGCCTCTCTCGAGCAGTACTGCAGGACCTTTCAGAGGCAGCCGCTCAGTTTCTTGTGGAATAGCACAATTCACAGCATCAGAGGTACTAAATGCTTTTTATTCCCCTGCCCATCCTCACTGTTATGTAAAAGGAGAAGACATTACGACTGCCACTGTTAATTCAGGAAGGAAAACCATTGCCATGCTGCGCCCAGATGGGATTCAGCGCTGCCAGGGGGCATCCAGCAGCCACACCTGGGGGTATTAGTCAGAGCAAGACTCCTGACAAAGCAGAACCTTTCGAGCGAACCAAGATGCTAACGTTGTGTTGGGACCCCCACTCACTCACTCACCTCCCAGTTAACTTTCCAAGGCCACTGTACTGCAGAGAGTATTTCTGCAGTGTGCTGGAATAGCATCTCGAAGAACTCCTCCACCAGTACTACTCCACCAAGCCTTTTAGGATGCCGGTCTCTGGAGCCTGACTGCATGAAGGCCTACAGGGGAATAATTTTATCCCACTCTGTGCCAGAACCAGGAAAGCTGGAAAGCAGATATGGTCCCTTTTCCTTGAACTAGGAAAACCCCAAATATGTTCAAGAATTTCATCAAGCCCCACCCCATCTATGTTTAAAGGCAAAGGCAATCTACTGATGTATACACTGATGCCATAGACATAACCAAATAAAAAGGTTGCAGCTCTTATAATCCCACAGCTGTGCATTCGTCTTCCTCCTGCCACACTGCTGCAGAGTGACAGAATTCCAGGGAAAACCCACTTCCCATGGGGTGCTGGTGTTAGAGCTGGGGCTCCCTTCACGTGGCAAATGAGGTGCACTAAGGGCTACCAGGCTGATTGCCCCAGGAGCCAAAATGCCCTCCCTGTTGGCCTCTGAGGGTGACACAGATACCAGGTGACCTGCTCACTGTCAAACAAGAAGTCAGTGCCAGAGCAGGGACTTGAAACTGGATTTCTCCAGGCCAACAAGTGGATTGAGCCAACTTTATCCATCTGTTGCACTGGTCCACGGCATTGGCCTGGGACAGGCAAAATCACCAAAATCAAGTTGCCTCCCTAGAGATGGAAGAAGGCAGCTGCTGCATCAGCCCTTCCCCATCCATCCCTGCCCTTCCTCATGTCCAGCAATAACCACAGACACCAAGCTAATGAAATTAGGCCCAGAGCCCCACCGGGCTAATGCAATTACCGACAGCAGCACATTCAAACAGCAGCACCACAAACACACCTGCAGGAACACAGCCTGCCCTCTCCTTCTCCCCACATCTTCCCTGAGCCCCACAGCTGCCAGCCAGTGTGATTTCCCCATCCCCAAGGTGTCAGGGCCAGGGCCAGCATCCCCGGTGCCAGGCTGCTCCAGGGAGGGCACTGCCTACCTTGCAGAAAGCACCGTCCCATGCAGCCAGGCGCAGCCTCCGAGGGCAGATTTAAACAAGCCTGTTGAAACCTTGGGAGACCTGCAATTACCAGCTCTGTAATGAGGCCCTGGACGCTAATCAGCGGTGTCACCGAATCCTCTTACGCCTGCCTAAGCACCTCCAGCAGCTTTGCTGGTTGCTGAGCCCAGCTGCCCAATCCTGCAGGGAATTACCTCCTCAGACAGGCACCAGTGGTGGCACTTACATATTTTGACACAGATGAAGGCAAAGCACTCCCAGGCATTTGTGCAAGGTGACAGAGATACCTGACAAGGCTTCTGCCCAGCCCAGAAGGCACCTGGGCCAAGCTCACACTGGACATGCGCTGGAGCTGATGCCTTAGGATTTAGATTTTAGATTTTTCAGATCCTGTACTGCTTTAGTGTGTAACTGTAAAACTCCATGGCCTGCCAGCTACTGCTCTCCAATTCTATTCAGACAAAACAATTCTTCTCTGAGCCTGAAACTCAAGGACACCTCACTGTCTCAGGCCCCAAGAGATGTAAACAACAGCGAACTGGGGGAGCAAACTTGGAGTAAATTACTTCATTACCTGAAGCTGTAATTGGAGGGTTAACCCCCGATACGTAAACAGACCAAACTTACAGTTGTCTGAAAAACTCGTTGAGCATCATCCATCTTGGGTGTAGCCCCTCTGTGAGGCTTTTGACATCCCAAGGTGTACCTATTGAAGGCCTTCAATAAATACCCACTTTTATTCTCATAAATAAATAAACACCCACTTTTATTCCCAATAAATACCTACTTTTATTCCCATTTTTGTCTGGCCTCTGTTCTAGGTAGCGGCATCAGTGTGAACAAGCATTTTGCCGAGCTAGCAGAGATCTCTTCAGGAGAACACTCCCTGAGATGCAAAGGGCAGATTTACGCCTGTCAGCCGTGCCCGTTAAGCCAAGCCGATGCTCGGGGATGCTCCGAGAGGGTTTGGAGCCCCCGGGTGAGGCTGGCAGGTGACCCCGTCATGCTCCCATGCGCTGGCAGCGGCTCAGGGGCGCATCCGCCCTGCCCCGCGCTTCCCGCTCCGACAATGCACTTTTCAATCTCAAAAAAAACAACAGGTCCACTATAGCGCCGAGATATCCCAAGGCAGAAAAAATCCATTCGGAGCCCAGTTAGAGAGAGTCGAGTCAATTAGACACTTTCTGGGGCGTCAATCTGCCAACAATCCCGGCCTTTGTAACAGGGAAGAATCACTGCCTATGTGTTTCCCAGAGACTCCCCCTTGCCAGAGCAGAAAGGTCAGCAGCAGCAGCGTCATGGAAAAGCATGCAGCAAAGTATTCCCGAGAAGGTGGGTCCAAAAAAGTGGCCATTTGGATCCTCTGGAAAATAATACTTTGTCCAAAGCACCGATTGCTTTGGATTTGGCTCTCAAGGGAATGTGATGCAGGAGATTCGTGCTGCGCCGCAGAGAGGTTTGGGCATGCATTGTATCCTGAAGCAGTGCTTGGGTCAAGAGAGTAGAAGCTCAGAGTTTGGGAGTTCACAGCTCCCTGCCTGCTTTCAGCCTTTCCCTGCCACCTTTTTGCCTTTCCTGGACTAGAGATCAGAAAGATAAAAAAGAAACCACAGTATTCCAGCTGGTAGAGTCCCCCATCCCTCACACTTCAAGGTGAGCGTCTTATTTCTCTTGCCCATGGTACAAGACAGCAAACTGTGCTGTAAAACCAGGATTCCAGGTTGGATGAGCACTGAATGAAGTGATGATTTCTATGTGCAAGTGCTGAAGTCACTCAGATCCAAAAGCAGGTCTCTGACAAAAGGGCCTTGTGTCCAGAAAAGATTTTCTTGGGAAAAGAACACTCAGCTCTTAAGTTCATCTTAACAAGTCATTTGGTGTTCAGTAAGGGATATTCAAAGGACAGGTGAAGAAAGGTTCACTTGATACCTCCCTGATACTGCCCTGCAAGCAAACTTTCCACTCAGAACACCTGAGAACACACAGGTTGTCTTTTAAGCACAAGCCCATCTTTAACCCTGCTGTTCACATGATGTGAAGCTGAGATTTCTGCAAAATGCCTGAAAACAGTTAGGTTATTTTCCTTCAAAGAAAACCATACCCTGACCAGGATTTTCTCATCTCTTGGGAAAAAAAAAAAAAAAAAAAAAAAAAAAAAAAAAAAAAAAAAAAAAAAAAAAAAAAAAAAGAAATCTTGAAAGGCACAGCCCATGCAATTTCCCAGTTTTACCATAACAACCATTTTTTCAGACAAAACATCTCAACAGAAGATATTCCTTGTCCAGGTTAACCCTCCATTATTGCCTGTAGGGACAAGTACTTTAAAAAATTTCAAAAAGCAACCCTCAGTCACAAATAAACACAGATTTAGAGGCTTCTTTGACTACTTAGAAACAAACTACCGAAGTGAAACTTGGTCCCCATACCTGTCTCTACAGAACTTCTGGAAAACTATCAACCCCTTCCCCCCGCCCCACATTGATCCTGCTCCATTCTTCATTCTCTTTTTGCTGGGAAACCTGGATTTCTGTGAACAGAAATTGAGTTTTAGCAAGAGGCTGAGCTGGGTGACACACAAAGCATCTGCTGGACCTCGCCTGGCTCAGCACAGGCTGGGGAGGGTCTTGTCACAGCAGTGCCCTGCTCAGGGCCACCAAGGGCCCCCACCTGCATCCTCCCTGGCAGGTGGCACAACCTGCTGTGCAGCTGGGGGGCTTTTCTTGCTGCTCTCATGCTGTGCATCCCCACGTTGATGCTTTTACATTTCCTCCTGCATCAGCAAGTGCAAAACTCCGGAGACAACCTGTCAATCTCCATCACATCCGGCTGCCTCGAACGGTCTATTTATACCAGACAGGCAACCGTGGCTGTCCTGGAGTTCAAGGTAACAGGGGTTATTTCTGCTTGGAGTAGCTCCTTTCTCAGGGGAGGAAGGCTGGAGGCATCCAAGAGGAACAGCTTCACATCAAGGGCTAGCACCAGTACCTTCATGGCTGAGGGCACAGCCACGACTCCCCAAGGTCCCAGCCACAGCAGCCAGGCCCCAAAAGCCCAGAAGGTTGATATCTATCATAAGACATCTAATCCCAGGTCCCTCTGTGTCCTGACATGGGAGAGGGGAGTTCAACAGGTACTTTTGGATTTCTGATTTGTGTTCTCTCCAAGGATGGGCACAGCTTCAAGCTCGTTCTTACTGGGTTTCTGCACTGAGCTCTGCCTGGATCAGGTGTGAGCATCTGAGTGCACACTGTCAAATGAATGCCACAGTGAGGGCTCCAGCTTTCTCTGAATCGTTCCTGTCTCTCCTTACGTGTCTGCAACAGAGGCTGCTCTCTGGCAGCCAGCAGATCTGGTAGAGGATAAAGCCTGCCTTATCAAATTATTACAATAATTTGAAAAGATCTGAGGAAGGAGAGGGCATTTATGCCAGATTAGCACTATGAGTCACATGGCCACAGACCTTTAGATTTGGGCCAAGGGCCCAAAAGTCACATCCACCAAATCACCAAGGCACAGCTCCAGTCAGCACTTCTCACCCAGCTGTCTTTGGAGTTTACTCCTGGCTCCAGTCAATAAGGCATTTTCTATTAGCCGCCATGGGATGCTGCCCCTCTCACAGGATGCCTGGAGCTCCTCAGGAACCAGACAGGTCACCTGGATCCCACCTCCACTTCACTTCTGCAGGTGCCATTGGCACATTAACCCCTTTTGCAATAGATTTCTTCTGTTCATTGGGTCCCCTGAGAGCAGGGAAGGAAATCAAATACCCTTAAAACCCAAGTGTGCTTTCAAGAAGGAGGGAGAGGCAGGTTTCTCAAGGCTTTGCTGTCTCCTCTCATGCACAAAGATCTCCTTTTTCTGTGATGACACAGGATTCCTGGGGATGGGTCTCTTGAGCTCCACTGAGGAATTTCAAGCAAGCCTTGGAACAAGTTTACATTGCTCCAAATGCCCCAATCCCTCCACCCTGACCATGTAAGCCCCCAGCTCACACCTCTGATGCCTCTGAGTCATCAGGGAATAAAATTAAAGCCCCACACTGGTGCCCCCCCAACCAGTGAACCAGACCCCATCTTTGCCCAGAGATAGAGCCATGTCCATGCAGCCTCTCCACAAACACCAGATCTGGAGACACAGCCCAGGCACGGCAATTGGAAGAAAAAAGCACAACCCAAGCAATGACACTTAAAATGATGTGTTTAAGATGAACAAACCCAAAGAATCCCTTCATGAACTGGAAGTAAAAGAAAAGGAGAAGGGGGATATAAAGACTTCAGCCCTCACTGTCTCTGCCTCCACTGGTGGCTCAAACCAGTCCACTCTCAGTAGTTTGTGTCTGTCCTCTAAGCCATGCAGACATTTCCATTTCACAGAAAAGCAACAGGCTCCTTTTGAGGTCATCTCTTTGTAGGTATAGCCGATTTCAGACTCCACCAGCCAGCCCAGTCTGTCTGAGATGCAAAGGACCAAGGCTCCTCTTTGCCTTGCCTGCAAACACACCACTCTCATCTGTCCTGGCAGCTGTCCTTCCCCCAGGACTCACCTTCCAGTGGCAGCCAAAGGGAGACAGACACAAGTAAAACTCAGCCAAAACATTCTCCCAAGAGAAACGTTCCTCTCAGTGTTTCCCTGCAGAAGATGTTTAAATCCCTTCACCCCCGTGCGCAGCCAAGGAGCCAACTACAGTGAGAATCCCTTTCCTCACCTGTGCCCCCCATTACCTTTCATGTTCTCTCTCAAAAGCCTCATGTTCCCCTGTTCCAAATGGAAAAGCCACTGGTATTTAAAGCTGTGGGAGCATGATGAAATTCCTCATGCCTCAAAGAAAGGAACAACCCTGGATCGAAGCAGGGACAGACCACACCACACACGACAGCCCAGCAGCAAGGAGCAAGCACGTGAAGAATTTGCAGGGATGTGGAATGACCTTTGCTGTCAAATATCTGCTCTTTGCCCCTCAACCCCTTTGCAGGAGAAAGAGAGGGAGAGAAAAGAGCACCAGCCACACATTTTGGCCCTGTCCTTTTGAGCCTCTGAGCAGAAGGAGCAGCCTCTACACAGCAGAAGCAGAGAAATGGCCTGGGATCATGTGGGCATACTCAAGTACTGGCGCTGCACTGATGTGCACTGACTTAAGTCAGCTTATTAAAGCAAGCCCTGAAGATCAGCTTCTCCACAGAGCTGTCTCCTCTGCTGGCCAGACAGATCCCAGCTGAAAAATCTGGCCCCTTTTCAAGCCTTAAGTTTTCTAGACCAGCAGCACATGTTGAAAGGTTCATAAATTCACCAGTCCTAGGGCACAGTCCCAGGGTCTGTCCTGATGTTTGCAAAGACTGGCACTTCCCATCAGATAGTTCCCAAGCACAGTTGGAGAGGCAGCATAGGCCAAGGGATGTTCCCACTGCAAACTCTGGAAATTGAAGAGCCAAGCCATATTCACACAAATTAGTCTTCATGCCTCATTTAAGTAACAAGCTTTTAAATCACAACTATCTACTAAATCTTGCAGCCCTGACACCTAAAATCCAGAGCGGCAAGGACCCAACACTTCAAGCATGCCATAAACTGTGGAAGATACATCCCTCAGTGCACCAAGTACTTCCCTGAATCCCCCCAGGCATTTGTGCCCTGTGTGGAAGCTTTCCAGAAAGAAATGATCCCACAAGCAGAGCAGACCCAGGAAACACGTTTACAGTCCATGCTTTGGCACACATCACCACACATCAGCCTAGGATGATCCAGCAGCAAGGGAAGATGAACCTGTGGTTAGGCGAAATGGGAGAGCTAAAAGAATCAAGGGCCTCAGCTGACTCCAAGAGACACACCTCTCTGACAAACAAAACAATCCCATTTGGAATGCCCAAGAGCAGCCCTGATGCCTTTTCCTGGATGGAAACCAAGCAATCTGTGTGGCCTGGCTCCCAGAATCCCAAGCAAGGAGACTCAAAAGCAGAATCTCAGTCAGTGCTCTCCACCTCTCCCACTCCTTTAGGAATTTGCACCTTTCTGTGCATTCCCATCACCTTCAGGAAAGAATCTCCCAGAACCTCCCCCATCATCTGTAACACTCCTTGGAGAAGAGCCTTGCTTGCATCTCTGATGAGCACCTTGCACAGCCACTCCCCCAGAGCAGCCACATTCCAGGCCTTTGCAACTAGTCAGCAGTAAGAAAAAGGTTATTTACATCCATCATCCTCTATGGGGCAGTGAATGGGGCCAGGGTAGAGTCAGGCAGATGTATTTTGCAGGGATGTTTGTGCAGATATCATTACAGATTTGGGGGCAGCCTGTCTTGGACCCACAAGGTTATCAGTAATGGGAGATGCTGAGCAGCTCAGGACAGAGGCTGCTGGTAGGTACCAGCTGGAGGAAGGACACACTGCTCCTATCTTCCCTGGATGTATCCATCATTTTCAAGATGGATGGACCTTTGGCTTGGCTCTGTCTGGGTGCTTTTTACATCCAGGACAAGCTCTCACCCGGCCCACACAGCTCTGACCTACCCCAAGTCCAAACCCCAACCTACACACAGAGGGCAAACAAACAAACAAATTCACAGACCCAGGTTCAAACTCCAGCATCCCTTTTGCAGCCTGGAGAGGGAAGCAGGGAGGATGCTTGACACCAGATATGATGTGACCACTCCCTGCCATCCCACCGAAGCCACCTGCCCCATCCATGCCCTGCTGAGCAGGCACAGCCAGCCCCGGGGGCATGCGTGGCCCCGTGCGTGCGGACGGTGACGGGTCCCCAGCCAGCACACCAGCCCTCCCCACGGGCTGAGGCTCTGCACGACATCCCTGTCAGGGCCACGGAGCATCCCCCAGCACAGCAGCACGGCTGAGCTCTTCCCAGCTCCCTCTCGCCGTGGGTCAGCGGCGCTCAGACACGTGTGTGTGTGTGTCTGTGTGTGTGTGTGTGTGTGTGTGTGTGTGTGTGATGTGGGGTTAAGTCCCACCAGGGTGGGACAAGGCACTTTGCATCTCCAGTGCTCAAAGTGTGGCTGTGGAGGGGTCTGTGCTACCCAGGTGTGATTTGCCAGGGGACAGGTCCACAAATGCACTCCCTCCTCCCTCGGCAGCACTCAGTGCCCCGTTTCACCCCCCAGAGCATTAAGAAGAGGGGAATATTCACATGCCCCAGGGTCGCTCTTGGCTTTTCTGGTCACACATCCCAAAGAAAACCCATCCTGGAGCATGCCCGCCTGCGAGCTGGCATCCCCCAAAAACAACCCCAAATCCTGGCCTAAAAACCTCTGTCCCTGAAACCCTGCTGTCCCCTCCTCGCCTCGTGTATGCCTTTAACAGTTTGCTGGATTACCCATTGCAACTAAAATAACAAAGCTACAAAAGAAGAGGGCAAACAGACGCGATATTCTGCAGCAATTAGGGCTAAACAGAGGAACAGGGAGCAGGGAATGAATGGACAATGGGGAAGGGCAGGGACATGGCAGCCCGGGCCCCGACAGGCTGGGCACGAACTGTCCTCAAGAGGCCGGGTCCAAGCCAGGGAGCAGCGAGCTGTACGTAAGGAAAGCAGGGAGATGAAAAGGGTTATTTAAACAGGCACGGGGCAGTCCCCACAGGGCCTCCCTGTCCGCTTGGCTTCCTCACAGAGTGTCCAGGGAAGAGCAGTTCCCGCTTTCCCCCCGCTCCAAACCCTTTCAGGTGGCGGGGGACGCTGGCAAGCTGCGGTGGGGTCCGCTTAGAAAGGAAGGAATCCATTAATCTCTCTGGTAATTACTGCCACATATGGATTTGCACAATTACACTTCGTTAATTGGTTATTACAGGCAAGCCAGACTGATTGGGCAGAACGGCTGAGCTTTAACCCCTTCGCTGCCCCCAGGGCCAGCAGAACATCGAGGCAGCCTTCCTCCCAAAATGGGAGCCGTAGTCTCCTCTAACCCTGCTGGCTCCTATGCACAGCTCTCAGGACCCCGACAAGACATCTTTGCTCCCATGCCTTCCTTTCCACTGGAGATCCCAGAGAAATGGGCCCAAGGGGAAAGGAGTGAGCCTGCACCTCAAAACAGCCCAACTCCTCGGGCAGCTTCATCTGCTCTGGGTTTGCAGCAGACACACCATGAGCTCCCCAGGGTGCTGAGAGATGGCAGACTCAGATTTTGTTTGTTTTAACAAGGAGACTGAGATTCCTTGTGCACTTCGGCTCTGTGCCCTCAAGCCCAGCAGGGTTGGTGCCAACGACTGGAGAATCCACCCCTGAGTCTAAGTCTCTGAACTCAGCTTCTCCTACAGGATTTGCAGTGTAATGGTTTTCTTCCTCCAAACACTGAAAACAGAGGCTTTACTTTAGCAACAAATACGTACATAAACAGAGTAATATAAGCTATAACAAAAAATACAGATAAAGCCCTTGTAAAACTCCTGACAGCGTAGAACTCCTCCCAGTTGGGAGTGGAGGCAACCTGGCCTCCCCACAGTGCAGCCCTCACCTCTGCCACCCCTCACAGGTGGCAATGGACCATCCAAACCCTGGCCCCAAAATGTATTATTCAGGACCCAGCAATGTTTCTGGAGAAAGCTCAGAAGAGGCAGGCCAAGGTGAGAACAATTTCTGCCAGAACTGTATCAAAGGCTTCCCGTTAAAAAACTGTAACAAGGAAGGAACTGAGAGCTTTGCAAAATCCCCACAGGGCGGAAAGGCTCATTTGACGAGAGAGCTGTGCTCAGCAACCCACCGACATCAAGGCGAGAGCAGGCTTTGGCATCCTGGTCCTCCAGAGCTGCTGCACTGCCCCTTGGACACAGGAGAGGGCACAGAGGAACCTACTCCAGACAGCTCCTGTCTCTCCCAAGGGCAGCCCAGCCTTCTGGGCAGCAGGACATTGCTGAGCCCAGGCAAGGGACTTACAGAGCCAGGCATCACACCAGGCACATGCTGAAGGCTTTCAGCTCAGCCTCTGAATCATCCCAGCTAGCTACCACAGCAGGAGCAAGGAAAGAAACCAAGATCACAGCAAGATGAGAGAAATTTCATTCCAAACCATCCTCATCCTGTGGGTTCAGAAGTCCTTGGGACTTCAGCTGGAGCAGAAAGTAACTGCAACAAACACATTCCCATGCTTTCCTCCACTGCTGTCACTGCAATGATTCCTGCTACAACACTCTAGGTTTGGCCTAGGAGTAACCTTCTCATTAGCTAATTAAAGTGCTTTTAATGTTCCTTCTCCACTGCAAGGTGTAGCCAAGCAAGAAAAGTCTTCTCCCTCAGAGGTCACTGGAGCTACATGAAAGTTGCAGCAGGAGTTGTTCCTGTTGTTCCAGTCAGCTGTGATTTCCCAGCTCCCTGACTTCACACAGACATTTCTTCCTCCTGCAAAAGGCAGCTCCAAGCTCGCTGTCTGAAGGGGAGCACGGCACAGGCAGCATCCCCCAGCTCCCCGCGAGTGTTTTCGGGTGTGCGTGAGCTGGTCTCTGAGGAAGGGAGGGGCAGGCCAGCCCAGGAAAGGTTGCAGACCTCTCCCCTAAACCAGCTGCCTCTGCAGCATTCAGAATGAATCTTCAGAGCTGTCAATGGGAAGATCGGGCAGAACCCGCAACTGAGCTTACAAAGGTCAGCTGGGGAAAGTCAGGATGGGAAGGATGCTCACTTAATTGACAGATGCAGAGTGGAAGGGGCCAGCCTGTGAGTACCTGCAACTGGTTTGGGCAGCACACGCCAGCACTCCATCTCTGGGCTCTGCTGGCTGCAGCTGGTGACAAATGCTCTGTGGATCACTTCCAAACAACAGATTCTAGGGCCTAAGCCTGAAACTGAGGCTGGGGCTGAGCACCAAGCAGGTATCTTGTGCAGCCTTCCTTCATCCTGAGGGGTGAAAGCAGGCTGACAGTTTTTCAGAGCTCAGAGACAAGAAGGTAATTTTCTCTCTGTCCTTTACTTACACATCTGCCCAACACAGGTTGGTTTTGATTCCCAGAGTTCAGAACTGGTGCAAAGGTTACTTTGCATCTGACTGGATCGGTTCCAGTGTTGTGCCACTAATATATAGCAATCAGGCAAATAGTGTTCCTGCTGATGCTAATTAAACTTGGTATTGATATGGATCTGTGACATATTTACTAATAAAGCAACAAGAGAGGTAGCTGGTTTATAATTCATGTTACTTGGAAATATATAAAGGCAAGTAAATATATTCCTTTTGGTCAGAATATTGATACACACATACTGCAAGAAGCTCATATGCAGCAGAGGTGGTGAAACACATTGAATCAGGTCAAAACCCAAACCAGGTTCAAAGGGATCTGAAATTAATTAGGCCATTAACACAGTCCTCCAGTGGAATTCTCTCTCTCTCTGTACACACAAACACATATTTAGTATATTTGACAAAATCAATATTTATCTAAGGGAGAGGTTCAGTTTTCAGCAAACCATTACTTTGTTAAGAGTACTATTCTCATAGAAAACTCTTGACTAGCTCTACAGGCAACTGCCACCTGTCCTTTTTCACCCTTTATGAGCTGATCACCAGAACTCCTCTAGTATAAGCCATCAATGAACACAGTATCCCACTTCACACCCTGAAAACTTTTCTTTTCCTCTGCTGCAGAAGAAAAACACAGACTCACGGGTCTGGAAGAAACACAGAGGAACAAAAGCTCGGCTTGCCCATCTTCCTGCCCCACATCAGAGACCTTCAAGGACAGAGCTGCCACCTCCTTCCTGAGCCCATCTGTCCCATCACACCTCCACCATTCCTGTTAAACAGCTTTTCCCAGTGTCTGAACTCTCTCGCAGTGGGGAGTGCACCACAGTGTTCTGGGGGTTTCTTTCCAAAACCTGCACCTGAATTCAAGTCCCATAAAGGCTCTGTTCAGCTGGCACTGATAGCAAAAGGAGCAGCGTGCCCAGGAGGCTGGACACACCCCACAGCCCTTGGCAATGCTCACAGGGGTGTCCCATGCAGCCTCCCAGCCCACAGCTGAGCCCAGGGTCAGGGCAGGACTTACAGAAATGAGGGAAGGATCCCATCTCCAGGGAATACGGAGCCTGCATGCCCGGTTGCATTTCCAACCTGTGTCCTGTCTCTTCAGCAGACTCAACCATGAAGGGAGGTTTGGGATCAGCTCCCTCAGCAGCTCTGGGCTGTTGGAGAAAGAAAGGAGTATTTACATATTACAGAGCAGCATCTTCACAATCTGTCCTGAGTTACAAATTTACCTCCCAGACCTTGACCGGGGCTGGGGTTTCCTGTGTTTGCTCTTCTGGCTCCTGTCTCTTTGGAAAGAGGGAGATGTTGCAATGCCAGGGGGAGGGCTGGGGAGGGCTGGGCTGCCTGGGAAGGGCCCTGCCACGCCAAGCAATCGTCTCTGCTGAGAAAGTATCTCCTGGAAGCGACTTCTCTTCTAATCCCAGCTCCTAAAGAAACAAAACCCAGCCAACAACTGCCATCCATACGGTCTGAGCATCTGTCTCAGTTCTGTTTTCCTCCTTCTCTCTGCCAGTTGACTATTTTTGCTCATCTGCACTAACTCTATCTGATAACAAGCATCAAGAAGGTGGCAGTGTCAGCCACATCACCACTGGAGTCCCGTGGATGTCCCAAGCACAGCTGGATTTGCCTCACCAAAGCTGTCTGAGGACAATGGGCGCAGGTGTGAAGGCAGCAATGTTCTGTACACATTCCTGGGCAGTGTCCCTAGCTCTTGCAGGTGACCTGGACAGACCCTTGTCTCTAGGAGGCTTTCAGAAAACAACCAGCCTGTGCTGTGACCGGTTTTTCTGGTGCTGAAGTTAGAGCCTCTGGCTTTGTTCCTGTGCTCGCTTATCTCTGTTACATTCTCTAACCATGCATAGACATCTTCGTGTTTGGATTTTGCCAGTCCTGATGGAGAAGAGCTACAGGCAAACAACATTCCTCTCCCCTGTCTGAACTGATAATCTTGCTATCTCATCTCCTTTGCTCTCCCCTTCAGGCTGTGTCAACACTGCCGGGGTTGTGAAGGGCAAGATTGCTCTGCCTCCACTGCCCCATCCTGTACACTGTGTGCTGCCCAGCCCAGGACAACTCCACCAAGAATTCCTCTGGGGTACCAGTCAGACCTGCAAAGGGGTTTTAACCACCTCTGCTAGATTTCTTCACTTTTGCAGCAACAAATCATGCGGGTCCCAAAGCGCAGAGTGGTCTCAAGATATTGCCCTCCAGAGACTTTGAGGATCTGGAGCCTCTGCACAGCTGAGATCAGCAGGCAGAGCACTGCCAAAGCCAAGTTGGGCCACACAGCCCCTTCCACATCAGTGCCAAGTGCCAGGACATCTCCTGCAGGAGAAGCAGAAACAGGGAGTCCAGGCATGCAGAATTAGCAAGGGTGCCAAATCGCTGGTTTGGTTTTGCTTGCATTTCAGAAAATTCTTAATCTGAAACTGCAACAAGTTCATCAAATTGAAGTTCTCATGGAGCTGAAACCCTGCAGAGTAGTCTGGATTGAAGCCAGAGGTGAGAAAAGAGGCTCCTCTTTAGGAGCCAAAGAAATCCAGTGTGCTCCATCAGCCACAAACATTTACCCTCTTATGTCCTTGCACTGCTGTGGGTAAGATGGATCCAAACACCTTCTTTTCCTTCTTTATTTTGTTTTTACCCAGGAAGGGCTGCCCAGCAGTCAGATCACTACTCAGGGACTCCAGATTCCCTCAAATCTGCCAGTGACATTTCAGATCCACTCAGGCTTGCCTCTCCAGTGCCCACAAACGGCGAGATTTTCTGAGCCCTGAGCTGTGGTGCTCAGATCCCACTTCCCATCCCTTTCCCTTTCTCAGACCTAACACCTGAGCTGCTGCAGAAATGAATCTCCAGTGTGACATGGCACAGCTTTAATTACACGACAGGAGCCATAAGAAAGGCTGGGAAACACAGCTCTCTCAAAATCTGAAATCTCCACTTGAGGCACTTTGTGTGGCTGCGAGCAGAGGTAGCAGGACATGAACTCTCCAAGCACACAAAAGAGCTGAATCCATGTCCTGTGGATGCAGTCCAGCCAAACAAACTAATGACGGCCAGGACTGCAGGTTTTCGTGTGCCAGGGCAGGATTTACAGCGATACCAAAGGAATTATTTCAGCCCCACGGTGACAACACCCACCCGCTTCCTTATAATATTTTATTGATCTTGCCCTAAATACACGTGGCTGAAGGAAATGATGCATAAATTACTAACAAGTTAATTTCGTGCTCCGACACAGACTCACAACAGCCCTTTGAAGGGGAACCAGGAAAGACAATGTGTGAAAGGATAAAGGCAATGAGACAAGCTTGGATGTAATAATCCCATGTGAATGATTATTGCTGCAACTAATGTAATCTAATAATGAAGAATTTACACCAGATGTCCCCCAGAATATGCCAGGCAGACTCGGGATTCAGCAGTGGATCCATTTCTAAGGAAACCTTGTTAGGAGGGGAAAAAAAAAATGCTGTTGCCTGTTCATCAAATGAGAGGTTGTAGACCTTTATAGTTGGAGTCGTAACAAAAGCCTTCCTCGCAAAGCTTCCTGGAAGGGTGTTCAGCAGATCTGATTGTTCATTTGTTTCAGATGAAATTTAAGGGGTTGGGTTTGGCCTAGAAAGCTTCTAATAGTCCAAGAGCAGCCTGTTTCAGGGCTGAGACCAGGATCTCCCCTGTCTCTCCCTGGAACTCAGAGGGAGCTTCTGGGACACCAGTCTCCAGGACAGGTGAATCAAGAATGGAGAATCACTTCTTTTTATTTGTTTTGAATTTGAATCTCTGCAGCTCTCTCAAATACATCCTTAAAAGAGTGCTCCATCCCTGTCCTGACATCCTGTCAGTTACCAGCTGGGCATTGATTTCCATGGCATGTTTGACAATCAGCCAAACCAGAGACCCAACATCCACATGTCCTCTTCATTCCAAAACCACTGTGAGCTAAGTGTAAAAACAAGCACAAACCACACTTTTTACTCTCCCTCCTTGCCTCTGTTGCTTATTCATCACCCCTTTGAAGGTGTTTTGTACAGGTATTCCAAACACCTCTTCCAGCTGCACTTTGGGGTTTGAACTGCTGCTCATAATTTCTCTTTAGTAACCACTATTATTTAAGTAGCTCCATGGGATGAGGGGGGAAGGGAAGCTTTAGCAAGACCCAGATCCCACTAAAACACAAACCACTACATTCAACTTGAAAGATTTGTTTAAGCCCCATTAACTTAATTGGGATTTAACATCTCCTTCATTGGTTGCTCTCGCAGAAGACCCAGAGACCTCCGAAGTGAGCACTCAGTGTGACACCAGCCCTGAGCGGTGGGGACTGTGTGAGCACAATGTGATCGTGTCCAAATTGCATCCCCTGTGCTCCTCCTGTGTCAGGTAGTTGGATGGCGGAGGCTGCTTGTCTGTTGAGATCTATTTCACGGGGGCTCTCTGATCCGAGCCTGTGCGCTGCTGGGTCTGTCCTAGCAGGCACACAGCTGCTCCAAAGGCCTTGGCAAACACGGACACAAACATAGCTGCACTTAGGACTTGCAAACCCTGATTTTTGCCAGTTTGTGTGTCAGGCATGGCCGTGCCTAGAAAGGACTTGCAAACAGGACCAAAGATCAGGCCTAATTTTAGTAAGCCCTTAGGCTCTGCGTCCTCTGACTGGGCTTGCTTTGATGAAAGACAATCATAGGATGAAAGAAAGCAAAACCCAGCTGGCACCTGCTGGGAGGGCGGGGAGAGAGAATCTGGCAGACAGGAGGTTCCTACAGAGATTGCCAACACTACTACACGTCTGATTTGCTTTTTTTGGGCAGCGTGGTGAATCCGAAGGTGATAAACATTTGGCTTGGCTGGCCAGACAAGATGTGCCCGCATCAGACAGGGCATTCGCTCTCCTCTCTCACTGGCATCTCTGCACCTCTCAAGGCAGCTCCTTCTGCTGTGCTTCACATCTCCAGCCCTTGAGTTTCAGCGAGGATTGAGGCTCTGCTGGAGGGAAACGCATCAGTGGGAATAGCTGCTCCCTTGCAAAGAGCCGGCTGCCTGGCTGGGCTGCTCGCTACCAGACATCTGGACAGCCAATTTCACATTTCAGTTTGCAGCACAACACAAGGATTGTTGTTAGAGGATATCTTTGAACCTCAGGAAACTTAGTTATCTGTAGCATTTTTTTTTTTTTTTTTAGGACAACAGCTTTATTTACAATTCAGTAAGGAAAGCCACGGAAAGACAAATGTTTAACCAAACTAGGAATGACTTTGTTCTCCAAATACTTTCAGTGAGGAAGAGTGACTCTGAAGTGAGAAAAACCTTGCTGTTGTCTGAGCAACAAAAGAGGTTAGTAAAGATTCTTGACTGCCCTTTCTGTAGCTCTGAAGTCATGAAGAAAGCGCTACAGCCCAGCTGCGCTCTTTACCCAAGGAGCATTTTGTGCTCTTTTTGCAGCAATTTCACTCTGTAAACACCCAGTGGTTTCACTGTGCCATGGAACATGCAGGTGAGCTGGCTCAACACACTCATCAGCCCGAGTGAGTCAGTGCCCTGCAGCAGCAATCAGCCTCTCTGACACAGGGCAGGCAGACAAGCCACAGCTCTGGGCTGTGATAACCCTGGCGAGCTTCCCAAAACCCATTCCTTGCCCCCACTCTCTCTCCAGAGAAGCCCACAGCACCTCCTGGGAGGGTTGGGCTGTGGAGAACCTGCACCCCGGCACCACCAGCTGGGTTTTGTGGAGGTGCTCTGCCCTGCAGGGCCCTTTGTGGGGTGGAAGGGGCTGCTGAGAGCATTTTCTGTGTCTGCTCTCTGTCACGGGGAACGGGGCTTGCCTGCACCGGAAACCACGCTAGGAAAACATGCAGACCTTCGTGGAAGCTACAGCAATTAGGTTAATTAAGGGCTGGGGCATGCCCATATGTTTTCTGATCTGTTGTATTTTAGGCCCCCTATTGCACCTGTTCCCACAGCATCCAAACACCCTGAAGGCTTAGGTTTTCCCACTGGAGACATGGGAACAGAAGGATGGCTGCCCCAGATCACAGCAAAGGCCTGTTTGGCCTCCCATCAAGCAGCAGAAAGAGAAGGCAGGGGGTTGAGAATAGGAGGGGGTGAGAATAGGACATGTCATTCCCCTGGTACAGGTCCTCTGCTCTTCTTGGGGAGGTCCCAGAGATCTCCTCTAAGGACTTCTGCATCATTCTGGCACCATCCCTGGAGGTATTTACAAAACCTGTAGATATGGCACTTTGGGACGTGGTTTAGTGGGAGTTGGCGCCTAAACCCTTGGGGTTGTTTGGAGCATCCTTTCGGACATGGGATGACACCGCGGTGGGAGTCACCCAGGTTCCTGTCAGAGAGCCCCAGTTTATTCCCCAGGGTGCACAGCACCAGCTCCCACCTGCAGAATAACCCAGAGACGGGTTTGAAGCAGACAGCTTCTCAGGGCTCTTCAAATCCTATTTTCTAGGATCCTCTGATGAGTTCTTTCTGCACGTGTAAGCTCAAGCTCTTCAGAGTTAATTCTGCTCATTGAAAAATCTGGGGGAGTCCATGTTCCTAAAACTCCTCCCAATGATTCATCCTTACACAGTGCATTTCTCTAAGATAGAATCACTTTCTAGAGCTTCATGGAAGTAAAGTACCTGCTGTTTGCAACCATTTCCATCTCCCCTGCTCATTCAGGAACATGAATAAAATGCTTTTGAAGTCTGCAGAGTCTCCATCACCCATTTCTGCCACAAAAAGGCTGACCTGCAAGACTTTCTCCCTCTCAGGAGGCAGGGAAGGATGTTGGGATGTTCATTCACCATTTAATGGGCTGAGAACCAAAATATGCCCTGTGTGTGTGCAAAGAAACAGGAAGCAAAAGTGACAAGAAAAAAGCTTTGACTGATCATTGTGAGTGTGTGTGTGCTGCTGGCTTTGTCTGGCAGCATTTGAAACACTTCTGTCAGTGACTAAAGGAACCACTTCTGGGTTTAATGCAGACAAACTGGACAAATAGCAGTCTGGAGAAAATGGGGATCTGGGTCTGATTTCTTTTCAGCAGTTATGTGACTTCCACAAGCCCAACACTTGTAAGTAGTTGCAGTAACTTTACAAGATACTTTGTACATCTGGTAAGTTTTAAAAATGCGGATTTTAAACTCAGCTGTAGGAAAGGCACGGTTTAGAAGACAGAACAGAAAAACCTCTGCTGCATCTGGTTGTTTTCCAGGGGTTGCACAGATAAGAAGTGATCTGCTGTGAAGTAACAAGAGATCTTCTCCCTGCTCTGACAGTGACCCAGCAGTTCCTAACTTACCTGCAGAGCTTTCTTCTGCTGCCTTCAGCAGAAATACAGTGAGGACAGCAGAGGGCCCTTTCTCTCTGTCTCAGGATAGGGATTCCAGGACAACCCCCACTGTCCTTCTGCTTAAACAGTATCATTTCCCCACGGGATATCTTGGTTGTTCCTATAATGACAGCATTCTACCATGTCTGATTTTCATGTTATCTGGATTGTTTGCACTGACACGAGATGAGGTAAAGCGGGGACATGGCTTTTTTCATGCTGTGTGGGCTGTGCTGCATTTTCCCCTTGGTTTGGGCCAGGCTGAGCTTGATTTCCCAAGATCCTGAAGTGAATACATCCTGCCTGATTGCAGCCCCTCCTTTCCAGAAACCATCCTATGGAATAAACCCTGGACAAAGTGTTTCCTATCTCCCCTTTAACCCTTTTCCTTCCATCCAAGGGCTCCATGGCCCAAGGCTTGCTCCAGAAGGCATGAATTCACTGTGATTCCCTCATCCTGCCCGCTCAGAGGCTGTCAAAAGCCAAAAATGACAGCACTGGAGTGCCAGAAGTGAGCAAGTCACCTGCAATTTCACACCTGCCATCACTGCTTTCATGGCAGCTGGCAAGGTGAGAACTTGATGAAGGTCCCACTTGGCCCAGGCTGAAAGTCAAAGCAACTGTTGGGCTTTTCAGGAAATGTCCTTCCTTGAAGTAGGAAGGCAGGTAGAAAACCTGCTGGCAGCTGCCCGGGGGCATCTGCTGCTTTGCTTAGGAGGCATTTGTGCTTTTTGCATGCTGTCGTGTTCTTGGCAGCAGCTTTCCTGAGCTGGAGAAAGCACTGGCCATCATCAGCTGTGGAAACACTTTCTGGGCTGCAGATTTCTTTCTGTGAAGCCACAATTGAACTGTGTTGGTCAAGTCTGTTTCCCTTCTAAGTGAGGTTTAATAGTGCCAGGTGAGTAGTAAAACCCATCCAGCAGGTTTTGACTCCACTGGTCAAATCTAACCTGCAATTTTGATTGTTTCTTCCTACAGGTGTGCAGGAGAGAGGCCATAAACCAGGCTAGGGAGCTCCATAGGACAACTGTGCAAATGCTGTGACAGGCTGGGCTCTGGTGCCTGCTTTCCTGCTTTCCACCCAGTCCCTGTTGCCCAGTACCAACAGGAACCTGTCCTGCCTGTGGCTGGGCAAGCCCAGGCTGTATTTCTCATTTGATGTGAGTTATGGCTCCCAGGGAGCAGCAAACCTGTGGATTTCCCTGGCCCTGACCAAGAGCTCGTCACAACAGTGTGCTGCTCTAGGTCTGTGGGCTGGAGACCCCTCACCAAATACCCACCACCAGCCACACAAGAGCAGGACACTCGAGCCAAGGGAAAGGAGCCAGCCCCCTGCAAGAACCAGAGGAATCCAAACAGCAGACTCAGGACAGAAACCAGACTCACAGAGGCCTAAGAATGTTGCATTGCACAGACACTGTGTTCTGCAGTCTGGCCTCCTGGCCCTAATATCCTCTGACAGCTCCCAGAGCAGGTTACAGAGATTGGATCACGGCACCAACTCCTGCGGGAGCTGCTGCTCCGGAGTCCCCTCTGCCAGGCCCCAGCACAGCACGCGAGGAGCTGCAAGGATGTGCAGCCTCCAGAGTTTGGAGCAGTGACTTATCCTCACAAGAGAAATACTGCCCAAATGCTGGGTCCAGCCCAGTCCTTAAAAACTGGAGTTTTGCACGGCAACTTCAGCCAGGCCCTGGTAAATGACTGCTTGTTTGGTGGCTAATTGCTTATGAAAACAGAAGGCACAAACCCAATCTGTGTCTTACACTGTCCACATCACCAGAGCCCACAGAAACATCCGCCCCAAATCAAACACTGCCTGCCTGAGACTTTTTGTTTTTAACTCCCTGTCTGTCAGACTGCAGAAGTGAAGAAGCTGAAGCCAGCCCGGGTAGCTGGGTTCATCAGGAATGTGTTAAGTTACGCCACCAACTCCATCCCCTTGCCAAGCAGCAGGACACGCAGAGCCGTGAAAGGACATGCGTGCCTCCCAGTTAATGTCACCTTCACAGCTTCCATAGGTCACAGCACAAGCAGACACCAAAACAAGATGCCAGGCAGAACACTGGTCCCGTTCTGAACAATGCCATGGGCCTGGGAGAGATGAGGAATTTAAGGGAAACAGAACAACAGGAAAGAAGGGAAATCCCTCCAGCAAAGATCTTGTGGCACATCAGTGGCCGCTCAGCACTGCACAGGGAGGAGTGACACAATGAGGTGACTAAAGGACTGCCTGGCAGGCAGCATTCCCATGGCCATTGTTGCCAGCACGGGAACTACACAGATAGCAAACAAGAGCTGTGTTCCCAGGCACTGGCAGAGACACATCCACGACAAATAAAATGACTTCCTGAAGCTCCTCCAGGCCAGGACGCACCATGCCATCATAACTGGTAAATCATATCCTGAGGCAGGAAAAACTCTGCCAGGAGGGGATAAAGCAACCTGGATGAGCACAGGCTGGGTTTTTGCCTGTGTCCTGGACTAACATTAATTATGAGGATAGATGTAACTTGAGAGTCACTGCAAGGAAGGAGATCTCCTTCAGAGAGTCTTTGTCTGGCCTAGGGGATATATGGGAGAAGTGGAGGATGAATCCCACCCAAATGTCACCTCACTAGAAGAGCGCTGCCTCGAGAAGTCACAAGGCTTGGAGAAAGAAGAGGGATAATTTCATAGTCTTTTCTCTGGCAATAAAGCCCCTGTAAGATCCCAGGGAAAACTGCTAGAAGCACCTGCTCTCGTCAGGAAAGCAGAAGCTGGACTACCCTGGGCAGAGGGGGTGGGAGCCATGGTGGATAAGCAGCTCTCTCCAGAGGATGCTACATGCAAGCCATGCATGTAGAGGACAACAACAAGGGCAGGCCAGGGGATCCGTGCAGTGCTTTAGCTCTGAAAACAGCTCCTGCAGGGATTCAGAGCAGGGCGTTCCGGGCTAATCTCTGCGTCCCCTCAGGGAACCTGAGGATTACTGCTCTACATCTGCTCACAAGGTTGGGCCCCACCTTGTCAAGGCAATGGAAGTGCTGACAGCCACTCTCAGCTCTTTAATAGGTTTGGGACAAACAGCAATGGGCTCTGTCCCCTGTGGTGCAGCATCTCTTAAGTGACTCCCTCACCCAGAGGCCTGACGGCTTCTCTTGAGCCTTGCCTGGGGCAGGAATGCACTCAGAACCTGGCAGCAAGGGCAGGCTCCTGGCAGCAGCTTCACAGCTACAGTGCAGCTGCCCCGGTTATCTCAGGGGTGGCAAAGGGTGACCCCAGCAGTGTCTGGCCACCACCAGTACCTCCCCAGCAGCAGCCACGGCAGTGTTTGGCTGCAGCCCAGGTCAGGGTGGGATGGAGGCAGCAGTCAGAGTTGTGCTTTCAACAGCAGACCCACGCAAACTCTGTTAACTTCCCAGCGGGGAGGGCTGAATAAAACCTGGACGGGCTCAGGGGTTTGTGCTGTTACGTATGCACCAAGATCACCTGTTTGCTTCTCTTCCTGCTCTTCTCTCCCTCCTGCAACGCCTGCCGGAGCTCGCTGCTGGCCCAGGCACCTGGGACACACCACTGATGCTTCCTCTTCCCTTCCGGACCTGGGGGTGCTGCTTTGGGATCGGCCCCGGCTGCGCCAGTCCCGGGCAGTCAGCCCCATCTGCTGGCTGCTCCGTCCTTGGCTGCTGTGGAAAAACGGAAAGCTCCGAGGGAAATGTAGGCTGAATGTTAGGAAAAGGTTTTTTGTTGAAAGGGTGATAAAGTACTGGAATTGTCTGCCCTGGGAGGCGGTGGAGTCACTATCCTTGGGTGTGTTTAAAAAACAGATTGGTCGTGGCACTCAGTGCCACTGTTTAATTGAGGTAGTGTTAGGGCATGGGTTGGACTCGATGATCTTAAAGGTCTCTTCCAACCTGGTGATTCTGTGATTCTCCAGTAATGGACAGCCTTGCTTTTAGCCAGTCTTCTCTCTATGCTCACATCCTTCAGTTGAAGCCAAGTCATAAGGCTGACCCAAATAATTTAAATTATTCACATTTACAAATAGGGAGTGCTAAACTGAAAACATTTTATTTAAAAATGTTACAAATAGGACAATACATATTGAGTTAAATGAGAGATTTTTAATTTATAATCATAACTTAAAAATAAATTAAGAGAGACTCTCATTCGAAGGCTTTTAACAGTTCAAAAATAATGTTTTCAATACATAAACATACAGATCTCAGTCTTCCATTTCATTTGTAAACGTTATGCAGGCATGCAATCCTTACAAACACCTCCAATTTATTTTAAAATAAATTCTGCTCAATTGATCAACAGCCACAGACCTACTCAAGAACAAATGTTTTACAATACATGTACAGGTAGGAGCACAGAAATATCCACAGTAAAAGTTGCACAAATAAATATGTATGTATATACACATATTACAGTACACAATCCCACAGGGATGAGATAATTTCAGATCTACCTGCTGGGTTCAGAAACCAGAGTACATTGTGTAAGCACTATGGTTCCTAGTGCTGTTACAGTTTAAAAAAAGGTATCTAAAAGGTATCTGCTTTTCTGGGATATGCAGCAGAAACCCAAATATTTGCCCATACCACTCCAGGCATATGTATTGCCTGGGACATCTTGAAGTAAACTGACTTCCACAAACCAGATCAACAGTTTCAAAGCTGTTCAGCAAATATTTTGTCATCCTGATTCTTCTGTTTCTGCAAGCATAACCCCTGTGACTCCAGAGGAGACAACTCCAGCAGTGTAGTAAGTGATGTGAAATAATGCATGTCTTCACCTCACCTCGGTACCTTTGAGTGGAGCAGAGGAGGAACCAGCCTCCTCTTTAGACAGCAGTGCACTATTTGCTCACCATCTGGACAGGAGATGGCAAGCTCCCAGTTTAGGATCACTACATGGATGAATGTAGGCAGGGTTTGGCCAGAAGGCCAGAGTTTTCTGCTGGTCTTCAGTGGAAATACCAGACAGCTTGAGTTTAAGATTTCTGAGTCATACACAAGGTCAATCATCTTGTCAGCAAAAGGTAAAAACATCTGGACAGCTGCTGATTTGCAGGCAGTTCCATTCTCCAGAAATCTGAGATGTAAGTGAAGGTGGCTGCAATTCCTGCGGAGAGAACAAAATTCCTCCATAAATCAGAAAACTGGCAGAGATTTGTATTTGCTCTCATCTCAGAGGAATTTTGTATGCAGCAGGTAGCAGAACTGCACAAAAGTGTTCCTAATACCATATGCAGCTGGACAGAATACTAAGCACAATCATCCTTAAGGGGCTGAACAACCATTTCCACAGCAATAAATCCATCAGTCTTGTTAGGAATGTCCATGCAATGCCAAGATGCATATTAGGTATCCCAAAGCACATATTGCTGTGTCAGCAATTGTACAGCAATTAGCAGCTCTGATTGATTGCTTGTGTGATTAAAAGGAAGAGAATTTGTGAGTGAAGCCACCACATGTGCTTACCTGAAACACCTGAGTTAGACATTCTGGCCAGCAATTTGGAAACTACCTTCACTGCCTGTTTCCTGCCAGTTCCTGTAAAACAAAAAGTGAAAAGTTCTTTAATGGCAACAAGTTTTTATCAAATGGATTTTAGCAAAGTGATGGCAGTGGGGGTTTTTAAATGTTGCTTTTTGAGACACAACTTACTTGAAAGGAATAAACTTCTTTGCTGCAAGAAGAACAAGAAAAGGTATTAGCATTTCAAGACAAAAGCCCTAATTCTTGCTGTCTAAATATTTGGGGTTTACTATTTTTTTTTTCCTTTTTTAGATGTTCATCCAAAAGCCAACTATGGCATACAAGGAGGGTTCTGGAAAATAATTTCAGAATTTATCTAAGTATGGGAATTATCACTTTTTCAACAAACAAGATATAGGGCATTGGAGGTTTGGGGGTTTTTTTCCCTCCACTAAAAATTTCTCAGGAAGGTAAATAAAGCAGTGGAGCCAGACCAAGTGCTCACCTTTTCTCCGGAAGCGCCTTGCAAGCCAAAGGAGGAACGATGCCGTGGACAGCAGAGAGGCAGAAGTGGCTGCTATGCCCACGGAGATGTAGCTGGCTTGGTCAGAGGCTGAAAGCATGAAAAGGTTTCAGTGAGATCAAGGGGCACAGGTGGTCTTTGAAGCCCTCTCTCCTTCCTCCCTGTCCTCTTGGTCTTCAAGAGGAACCAGAACTGCAGCTTATAACACTTAAGTTTTCTCTTAATGAAACAGGACAGTTCCTGCATGCAAGGTGAAAAGCTGAATACAAAAAATCACCCCTTCCTTTGCCAAAGTAATGACAAGGCAAGAAGCTCCCTGCACCAGGGTCTGTCTCTAACATCCAGCCTTGCCTAGCAATTTGTGATCTTGTTTTTCGTGTTGCAGTTCATATTTTAACTCCCTGTGTGCTATCTTCCTCTTTGACCAATCCTGCTGAGATCAATGAAATTATACAAGGATCTAAATTCTGTTCAAGCAAATGAAAGTGGAATTGAGCTTTTAAGACCTCAAGCAAAAGTATTCCAGGCAGGCCAGAGGTGTCCCAGCTGAGGGCAGTGACAGGGTTCTTACTGCCTTGAATGAGAAGGCAAGGCTGAGCTTTCTTTCATTGAAATTACAGCCTCTGAGAGAAAAGCTCTATGAGGACTTTTGGCTGAGGAGTTTATCCAAGAAACTATCAGACCAAAGTAAAAAATGTATAACATTTTCTACTGAGAAACAGACTTATGAATGCAGATTTCCCCACAAAAATCTGTTTCTCTAGAGAAGCTTTTGTCTCTATTCAAGTGAAAAAAGCTCATAGTGAGAAATATTTCGTTTAAAAACCAAACAGAAAGAACTGAAATCTGGCTGCAGGGTTTTTTTATACCTATAAGAAATCAACATTTTCCACCAAGATATTTTAGGACTTTTCCCCCTCTTCTATTTTCAAGCATAATGAGTGATTTTGTCAGGGTTTTGAATTCCTGGACTTCATTACATGTTCTAGTTCACTGGTTGCTCTTACCACCATTACCACCATTTTTCCACTCCTCATCTGACTAAAAATCCAGTGCCACCTCTCTGTGGGGCTGCTCACAGGCAAAATACCTTCACATGTGGGCAGGCTGGCACTCCAGGTTCCTGAATGGCTGCAGTCAAGAACACGAGAGCCATTGAGAGTCCATCCTTCAAGGCAGCTGAAGTGGCAGGAGGTGTTGTAGGCAAAGATCCCAGCCCCGTGGGAGCAATCCATAGAGCCGTTCTCAGGAGAGCTCAGTGGTTCACACTGTATCACTGGAACACAAAAAAAGATATGGTTAAGAGTGACTAAGGACTTTCCTGTCTTTGGTCCAATTTTTTGCACTAGTAGGTGTACAATTTATTTTCAAATTCATATGACTGTAGGATGGGAGCTACTCAGAGCCATGAGCAGGCATTCCAAGGCACAGCTGAAAACATGGGAGCAAAGAGTTTAGTTTGGAGCCAGGGCCCTACAGGAATATGGATTTCTGTGTGTTCCCCAGTGCCCAGAAAACTGCAATTCCCAACAGTCTTACCTTTGCATTTGGGCACTGGCTCTGACCACAGCCCCTGTGGCAGGCACTCGGTGCTGGGTGAGCCCTCCAGGACATATCCCTCACTGCACTGGAAATCACAGCGTGAGCCAGAGGTGAGCTCTGCGGGAGCACGGTCACAGCTCACAGAGCCTTCTGCTGGCCGCGGGACAGCCTCGCATCTCACAGCTGCAGCGCAGGGAGACAACAGCAATCGGCACGGGTGCTTCGGGAGAGCAGCACGGCAATGCTGACAGCCCCGAGGGCTCAGGGGAGCAGGGAGAAGGGAGTTACCTGCACAGGTCGGCTGCTGCCCGTCCCAGGCCCCAGAAGAGCCACACTGCAGTGTAGCTGGTCCTGTCAGCGTAAATCCCTCCTCACAGGTGAACTCACAGGTGGCTCCCCAGCTGAGCTGCACAGAGGGATGGGAGCAGTTCACAGCGCCATGGACAGGCATTTCCAGGGCAGGACAGGTCACAGCTGAAAGGCACAAGAGACAGGACACAGCTTAGCTTGGAGTAAGTCGGGATAAACACTCTTCTAGGAGCTGGCAAGGAGACAGGCCCTGCCTGAAGCTGTCCCCTACAGAGCCATCCTACCTCCCTTCAGAGCTAGCAGCGTCTCAGAAACAGATTTCAGTAGGCTGCACAGTGCAGCCAGAACCCTTAAATATGCACCCAAAGCATACAAGTTATCCTAGGAATGGCTCTGGATTACTCTCCACCCCAGACTGCATAAACCAACACTTGCTCCCATTTGAGGTTTAGGGATTAAACAATCCCTGCCAGAAGACTCCACTCTAAAGTGTGTTATTGTGTGTGTTTGGGGCACTGCTCCAGCGTTGTTTGTCACCCTGCTCTGCTGTTTCCCTACTAATACAGGAGGCTAAATGACCCCACCTTGAGATTTTCTCATGAAAAGTGCTACAGAGGTGGTGGGGATGAATGTTACTCTTTGACTACGCTTGATTGAGAAAGTCTTTTCAGATTCTTCAAATTTCAATCGATGGTTTCCAAGCCAGCAAGTCTTACCTTTGCATTTGGGCACTGGCTCTGACCACAGCCCCTGTGGCAGGCACTCGGTGCTGGGTGAGCCCTCCAGGACATATCCCTCACTGCACTGGAAATCACAGCGTGAGCCAGAGGTGAGCTCTGCGGGAGCACGGTCACAGCTCACAGAGCCTTCTGCTGGCCGCGGGACAGCCTCGCATCTCACAGCTGCAGCGCAGGGAGACAACAGCAATCGGCACGGGTGCTTCGGGAGAGCAGCACGGCAATGCTGACAGCCCCGAGGGCTCGGGGGAGCAGGGAGAAGGGAGTTACCTGCACAGGTCGGCTGCTGCCCGTCCCAGGCCCCAGAAGAGCCACACTGCAGTGTAGCTGGTCCTGTCAGCGTAAATCCCTCCTCACAGGTGAACTCACAGGTGGTTCCCCAGGTGAACTGCACAGAGGGATGGGAGCAGTTCACAGCCCCATGGACAGGCATTTCCAGGGCAGGACAGGTCACAGCTGAAAGGCACAAGAGACAGCACACAGCTTAGCTTGAATCAAACCATAAAAAGTTTTTTTTGTTTGTTTTCTGAAACTTAGCAACACATCCACTAAAAGGAGAAGCTTTAGAAAGGGGTCTACTATGCCACCATGTCAGAAGGCAGATAGAAGTGGAAATATTTTAAAATGGTAAACTGACTCTTAAGGTAACATTGTTAATTCATCTGCAGCTCATGACAGCAACGATTTGCAGTCAAAATTTCCGTTTTGACTGCTGTTGGGTGATCTTTGATGCTTTTATTTGCTTAGGAAAGTATCTCATCCTAAGCCAAACACCTCAGAAAATGATTCCTACAGTCGGGTGTAACTGGCCTGTTGAGAGCAGTCTCACAGCTAGGTCATCTCAATTCGCTGTTCCCACCTAAGAGTTGGAAAAGTCTTTCCCTGCAAGGAACAAGGCCAGAACATTCATCCTACTCATTTCACCTCCTCAGGAACAGAGACCTGTGTGCTGAAATAAAATAGCACCTACACTGTGTAGTTAGTTACAGAAGAATTGGCCAAACTTCCATTTGCACCTACTGCCAGAGCAGCACTGAGGTTTACAGGGCCATGTCCAATGCAGAAAGCTCACCTTTGCATGCTGCAAGGGGCGCAGACCAGACCCCAGCAGAGGTGCATTGAACAGACTCCAGTGCAGTCAGCTCATAGCCCTCCTCACACTGAACTGTGCAGGATGAGTTGTAGCTGAAGTTCCCCAATGGATGCTGGCACTCAAGGCTCCCATGAACAGGTTTCTCTAGTGGATCACAACTCTTAACTTCAAAGAAGCACAAGAAGGTACACAGTCAGTCTCTTTGGCTGAGCAGGTAAACCAAGAAGCCAAACTGAACAGTAGCTAGCTCCACTTGGTCAAAAAGCAGGATGAAATAATCTTACCAAACTCGCACTCAGGCCCATAGAACCCAGGGTTGCAATGGCAGGTGTGATTGTTGATAGTCTCTATGCATTCTCCATGGCCACTGCAGAGAGATGGGTTGCAAGAAGCTGGAAAAAAAAAAATAAAGCAAATTATGAAAGAACTTGCCAACAGCCACTAATGAAACCTGCCTAGCACTTTGTTTATCTTTCTGACACTAAACAAGCCCTTTGTATAGCAAAGGAAAATCAGAGAGTTTGGTATTTAGGATTATCTTGTCATTTCACAGAAGAATTTCTGAAATGCACACCTTTTACAGACTAGCTCACAGTAAAAGGATTCTGCTGGCTGGAAACTCCAAGACCACTTGTTCTGAGGTAAATATTAGATGAAGTTAAACAACTCATCCCAGCCACCACCTCCTCTCCCCAGGGTCACACTGGAATGACCTTTATCACACCATACCTGTGTAGCACAAGGCAACCTTCTTTTTCTCACACTGCTCATCATTCCATTTGCCATCATCCTTCCCTCTTTTGATGTAGATCTCAACGCAGTCCTCATTGTTCCCTTTGCCATTTGGCTCCCCTGAAGCCCAGTTTCTTGCTTCTTCTGTCAGTTCTTTGTTAGTTCCAGTCCAGGTCCACACACCATTAACTTTTCTGATTCCAATCCAGTAGTAACCCGGATTGAAGGGTAAGAAGGCATTGAGATGCTTGATTTCCTCCTTGTTCTGGATGGCAACCAGGTTAGTATACTTCTTTCTGCACCACAGCTCTGCTTCCCTGTAGGTCATGTTTGTGTCTGAATAATGGTATGTCCACCCATTCACCCCCTGCAGCACTGTAAGTCCTAGAATAAGAAGATATTCAAAAGTTGGCATCTGACTTCTCTTCTCTCTCTAGAAGAGGACATTTAAGCTCTATAAATACTGCAAACTTGCCAGTATCTGAAAATGCATAAAAACTAGTGGTAATTATTTTATAAACAATCACCTGGCAAGCTTCAAACCAGGCAAGTCAGCTTCAAGTACGGAGACTTCAGCCTATGAAACTATGTCAGTCCACACAAAGCTTTGAGACTGTAGGAGCCAATTATGGCTTTGACAGGCAAGCAGGGAAAATGTGCCATTGCATCCAGAGGTTGTTCTGTGTGAACACAGCCTCAGGTTAATTAGGGCAGGTTCAAAAATTCTGTTTGATGATGAGCTCAAAGAGAACAGTCACGCTAATATTGCCATCCCACTAGTTTTCTACACAGAGAAATACACACTTACCATAGGTAAGAAGAGGTAGGAACTGCAAGCAAATCATGTTTCTGAGTGTTTTCTCTATCTTTTCAGCAGATGGCTATGAGAAATCAAAGAAACACATTCATAAAAAACAAACACTGAGCTGTCAAAATTCTATATAAACTACTGACCATACAATTTTTTGCTACACACTTTTAAACAAGAATTAAGTACGATTTCCACTTCTAGGAAATTACTAACTTAAAAACAGTTTCTAATATCAAGATACTTTAAAATGTAAGCCGTTTTTAAGGAAAACTAACACAGATTTCCAGCTGCCTGGTTCTCCTTTAGCTGGGTAGTGAAACAGAATAGCAGAGTCCATTTCTACTCACAGTTTGTAGCTGCAGTGTCCAGGTGACAGAATTCCTCTGCGCTGCTTCCCAGGGACTGTTTTCTGTGGCTAAGTGGATGAACTCAGCCTTGAAAATCAAGTTCAGCTTCAAGTGTCTGTGATGCTCTGCCTTTTATTGCCTCAATGAGCCTGCCCTCCACGAGACGGGAAATTCCGTGTGGAAAAAAATTTCTTGGAAAATCCCAGGATCTGGCCCTCCCACACACGTCAAGACGGATGTTACCCCTTGCCAGATCAGCCCTCCCACAAAGACGTGCTGTGCTGACAAACTGCCAAGTGCCACATTACAAACTTTTACTGACAGAAACACACAATTCCAGGATATCAAGGAGGAGGGTGACAATTAGCTTGAATTAATTGCACGAGTAAGCAGATTCCAGTTTTTCACCAGGCATAATGTTTTGCAGCAAGGAGGTGCTGCGTCTTCCAGTCTCTCAGTAGGAAAGGCACCAACACTCAAAGCTGGTTAACCAGGTTGGGGTAAAAATGGAAACTGCAGCACTGGACGAGCCCTTCTTTGTGGATCTCAACTGTGCAGAGCTCTCATTTGTGGTCAGGTTTGCCAGCCCCAGGACTGCTGGAACTCTTCACAATACAGGTTCATCAGTCACTTGTAGCAGTCAAGCTTGAAACGTGGACCTAGCTTTGAAGAGTCCTTTGGACCATATTCTTCAATGTCCTGATCTCAATAGAGTTACAACTCCTCAACAGGTGCATATAATATTTCAGGTGGACAAGACAATACACTAGGAATTCATGCACATTTATTGTGTATTTCCTGATTAATTATACTGCTGCATAAAGCTTCACCATTATGGATGTGATTTAATGAGGCTGAACATGCAAAGGACTCAACAAGCACTGGCAGCAATAGGAGGCCACAGGGTAGCACCCACCTCATATCTGTAAAGCATAGTTAGAGTTTATACAGTGCATGTTGGAGCTCTGATTTTGGACCCTCAGCCTGTTCTTACAGAAGAGAAATCAGTGGCTTCTGGATTCCAAGCTAACAACAACTAGTATTGCCCAATTTTTTCACCAAAAAACCCCCAAACTGTCAAGTAGCCAAAGATCTCTGCCCATCAAAGGGCAGAAAAGAGCATCATCTCAGAAAAGAGCATGGAATAAAGAATATATTCTAAAGCAGCCTCAGTTACTAACAAATCAGGAGAGTTGACTAGAAATTGCCACAAAGTGTTAGAAAGCAAGTCAGTTACTGAAGAGAGTGAGGATTAAAAACAACACACTGGGTATTTGTAGGCACAGGAATGCTTTCTAGCAGGTGTGAACTAGCAAAGCTAGAAATACAAACGGACAATCAAGAAACTGGCAAAGCTGAGGTTAGCTTTTGGCTGGCCTGGGCAAGCCTTGCTTAGAAGAACCAGGTTTCCTGAGGCTTCCCGGCAGCATCAGATCAGGACTGCTGTTTATTTAGCCTCAAACTTGGAAGGAAAACTCTTCCTGTTTGCAAGCCCTTCTATGTTAAGAGGCTTTACTACCTGAGGAACACAGACAGAAGCTGGTACTTTAATGCACCTGTACAGCACATTATGCAGCAGGGCCTAATTTCACAGGGGTTCTGTAAACATTTATTCTACTACACACTAAGGTGAATTAGTCTTGATAGGGCAAAGGATTTTTTTTTTGTTTGTTTGTTTTCTAAAGCATTGATCAGCTGTTATAACTGTATGCACAGAAAATTTATAGACAACTTCAGGACAGTTTTTACATTCCCAGATGCCAAGAGGCAGAAAATGCTACATCTTTTCCTGGAGGTTCCCTTTTCCAAGTCATTTAACGAGCTTCCTACTACTTACCATGGCAGAAACTCTGAAGAAAGTTCTGAAGAAACTTTATCGGAATTCCTATGCCAGTGGAATCTCCGGAGGAAGGAAGAGCTTATTTCATAGTTTACAGTAGTCTTCCTTTGCAGGGGCTGTCTGAGACCTCTTGTCTGCAGCAGATAAAGAAAGTCTCACAAAAAATAACAAAACACCAAAGCCTACAAGCAATATGCTGGTAAAAACTCCAGCCTAAAAAAAGACTGCTTCTTTGTGTTGGCTGTATTCCCTTGTGCATCACTGACATGGGGCTCTTTTTGGTTTTTCCCAGGGAATTCTGTTATCCAGTGATTATATTCTTCTTTCCTTGTAAGGTACTGGAAGATGAAGGAAAGGTTTTCAGGAAAAAAAAAAAAGCCAGAAAATCATTTTCAAAACCCCACAATAGAGGTTAAAATCTCTTTATTAAGAGCCAAAGGCACTTCAAAACTTCAGGGGGACTGGGATTCCTATGAGCTAAAGCTCATGTTGGATGCTAAACTACATATATATTTCAGGAAAAATACCTGTGATACAGTTACTTAGGTTGAACTATAGATAATCAAGCTGAAGATGCCATGCAGTCTGACTTTAGCTGCTTTCTGTGTTACTAATTTATTGTCTTCTCAAAGTTATTTCATATTCATGCTTTTTTACTTTTTTGACAATTGATTTGGGAACACAAGATCATCATTTCTTGTGCTGTACAGAGGTGGATGAAGTTGTTGCTCTCTTCTTATGCTACATGAGCACAGACACAGTTCCTTAAAATTAATACAATTCCTCTCTTCCAGAAAAATAGGAGACTCTAAAGACAAATTTTTAGAAATGCTGAGCACTTCTCATTCCTATTGTTATAAATACGTATTATAATACTGGCTTTTCACAAACATTAAAAGAGATGCTATATATATATAATGTTAAAGTAACTTTACTCTGAAGATATAGTTTTAATTTCTGCTATTAACTTATACATAGTAGTAAAATAGCTAATATAGTTATGCCTGTAATTAAACCACCTGCTTAGTTAAGATAACATCCAGTGAAGGTATGGTGAAGAGCCCTGCTACTGATATGCCAACTATCAGCACCTGCCTTCTGAACAAAGTATAGACCAAAACCCAAGCTAAAAGTGATAATGAGAACAGACTAAAACCACAGCCAAGAAAGGTGCATGGTCTAAAAAGCAGACCCGAGGAAAAGCCATGCTAAACAGTTCTTAAAATACATAAACTAGTTTATTGAAGAGTTGAAATATACATAATTGTCTATGAATATGTAATAAGCTGATACAATAGAAAATATATAGAAAGAGTGTCCCTGAAAAAGCTGATACAATAGAAAAGATATATAAAGAGTGTCCCTGAAGTAGCAGGTGTGCTCTTGGCCGAATGCCAAGCACCCACCCGTTAAAAACTTTGCTTTATAATCTTTGTCTCCTATTATCCTTTATTAAACTTTTAAATTTTACCGGGAGAGTGAACATCGTTTTTCACACTATACACTCCAGACTTTCACTTGCACAACTGAAAGCCCAGCTTTGTCTAGGGAACACTCCAGATCACCTCTTCTCCCATACAAACAGAGGTGCATTAACAATTATGTAGCCACAACTAATTTCCCAGTTGGAAAGTTCACTTAAGAGGCCACTCTGAGACATAAAGGGTAAGAAAGGGCTATATAAACATATTAGAAATAAAAACAACAAAATCCAGCCAGGTCTGCTATTTAAAGGACCGAGGACGTGTCAAATGTCATTTCTTTCTATATAAAGGAAAGTTAATATTCACTGCAATAGCGTCATGAATTGGGAAAAGAGAACAGGTCAGATTATGGAGTGAAGACTATTAAGGTTGGTTATAACCAATCAAGCTACAGTTAAATACAGTTAAAAGATCCAAACCCTCAGTAATTAACCTGGAGAATATGAGAAAAAGGTGGGAAAAGGTGGACAAAAAGCAAATATTGTCTCTCTGTATCTCAGAAAATAAGATCAAGGTAATCAGAAGCTGGGCCTTCCATGTGAGCCCCTAGAAACGACACTAGAACATTGAAAAATGTTAAAGGAAACCATTAAAAATCAGCAGAATGCTGCTAAACTGTCAAGAACAACTGACATTGATATGATTGATCTGTTCCCGGCAGATCAACCTGGCTTGTGTCTCAAGGCTGTGT
The DNA here is from genome assembly GCF_009819655.1 of Sylvia atricapilla. NCBI lineage: Eukaryota > Metazoa > Chordata > Aves > Passeriformes > Sylviidae > Sylvia > Sylvia atricapilla. The sequence goes on from NC_089148.1 coordinate 10,392,958, forward strand.
CAGTAATAAACAAGAATGCACTATGGTTTGTTATGATTAAGATTTTTAATATCGTCCCATGAGACTTTCTTATGAGGAAACAAGTGAAACAATGCTTAGCTGAAATCACTATAAAATGAGCACACATGGCATGGAAGCAGTACTCAAAGGGCAGTTTTTCAAAGAACTCTATGTGTCCTAGAGAAGTGTTTTATTCCCACCCTACTGTAAAAAAGGGGTGCTGGAGGAAAGAAATATTTACAATTTTCTAAAACACAAAAGGTGTTTTAGAGAACTTAGGAGGCACGTGATCAACAATGTTTCACATCCACTTGGAGCATAACAAGTAGCGGTGGTTTGATTTGTAGTGACAAAGTTTTAATTCAGAATTTTTCAAAGAGGCCATGAATTGCTAAAACAGGGGTTTTGTAGAGTCTGCCTTTCTGCTGGAAATTTGTAAGTTTTGGTTTGAGAAACATTTTTTCAGTATGTTTATCAGTATCTCAAGAAAATTTAATGCAATGGAAAATTATTCTGCTTTATCTGAAACTCTGTTGAACTTGAAGAAATCACAAATCCAAGACAAATACAGAATGTGGCGGGATCCCAGACAAACGGAATATATAAATGTACATTTGTGCATAGAGAAAAAGACAGAGATTAATTTCCCATGTGTTTTTTAAGGACTGGTTCTTTATCTACAAGATTGCATCTGCATTTACATATCGACATACAGAAATAGAGCTTTAAGTGCCTCTGAGTAATCTAGTTCCACCTCTCTCCTAGAAGATATTTTTGTCATTCCTGAATTAAAACACTTGTTAAGTATTTGTTTCAAAGTGCTTTGTATAACGGACATTTATCCCATGGCAAAGAGTCATAGAACCACTTGAAATTCTGAAATAGTGGAAAATCCTCCAGCTTCACCAACAGTAACACTCACTAGGAGAGGAAAAGTAAGAGATCAAGCCAGCCTTGAGGGGGGAAAAGGAGTTCTCGTGCCAGTAGTGAAGGTGTTTCCTGTTTGGAGAGGAGCTTGCAACACTTAATTCTTTAGAAATTAAGAAACAAAGGGTTTAAGGCACAAAGTTTCCCTGAGGTCCAGATGGGAAGAAAAGATAATTTCCAAAAACATACTCATCCCTCAGCTTTTGTGTCTGATTAAGCGTGAATAAGGTAGGCAATGTAACCGCTACAAAGAGCTGGAATTTCTCGAGGCTGCCTAAGGCAGTCTCCACTCTGTCTGGAGTGGAACCCCAGGAGTCAGAAAATCTTATCTCCACTTCTCATTTCGGGAATTCTGATGTGACTCATAGTGCTCAATTTCCTCCAAACAGTCAAAAATATCCATTGAAGAATCTAACCTGAGGCTGGGGGGTCACTTGCACTGGCCAGGTGTGATTCAGAGCACTGAAATGGGAAACAGAGCCAAGGAGCAGAGGAGACAACAGCTCACACCTCAAGTTAAGATAAAAACAGGACTGGCCTTAACATCACATGCTGGCTGCCTGCAGTTGCAGATGGAACTGATCCCATGCAGATCTTGAGTATTTCTAATTCCACTGTTGGAAATCGTGGCAGGGGAGCTCTTGGAGCCTTGTCACCCTTCATGCACACATAGAAAGAATAAGTATATAATGCATGCATTGACTGCTCATTTACTGTCCAGCCCTGTTCCACAGCCCCATGGTCTCAGCAGGGGAGATTCCCCAAAAGTGACACTGACAGGGGACGCTGGCTCTGAGGAACAGTTTTGGCTTTTGGCAAGTGAGAGGAGTGAGAGGAAGTTTTGGGATTAGGAGATTAAATAGGTAGTTGAGATTGTAAAAGTGGTCATCATGAGATATGGTTATGGTTTTACAGATTCTTTGCATAGCTTCTGCCTAGCCCTGTTCCAGTAAAATATTGTTTTGACTTATCAGAGAGCATGTGACATTATCAGCAGCACTGGAGTGCTGGCATGACCCACCATTCTTCATTTGCTGTATCAGGAGGAAGAGGCTACGAAAAGGAAGAAGATGCTGCAGCTTCACTTCCTTACTAATGCATTTCACCATGAGTTTATGAATTCCAAACTTCAGGTCTGTTCTCTTCAGTGCTCAAGTTCAGCTTCAGGAACATCATTTTTATACATCAATGGACGCAGTATTTAACATGTTTGAGTCCTTAACTACAGCAGTATTCAAGAGCAATCATTAAGTCATTAAACACAGCATTCATTATAACAAATATAATGATCATGAAAGGTCCATCACCAAAACTATTGGAATTCTGTGGAATGAAAACATACCACTGGGTGTCTGAAAACTTCAAGGCAGAAGACCAAAGCACAAGGAACAACTGCACAACACTGAGAAGTAAAACCTGACCCAAGAACAGCCATCAAAGTGTATTATTCATACCACTCACGACTTTTCTCAGTGAATAGACCACGAAAAAACAGAAGTTCTAGAATTAAGGACTCTTTCAGGAGCTTTTTTTGCCACTATATATATGAATTTACCATATATTAATTATTCAGAGAAAGAAATTTATTTACGTCAGCTGGATAAGTAATCACTCTTTAGGACAGGCATTTTTAACATAAGATCATTAGTGAAGTGTACTTTAGTTGCTGCATATAATTGTTGTTTCAAGAACAAAGAACTCATCACTAACGTTGAAAGCAATGGTGTTAAATTACTTAATTTTATCGCTTCCCAGACAAGAAAACCCCAACAAACTGGCGCCACAAGGCCTTTTAAAGTTCCAGTTAACTAAGACCAAGAAAATTTGGACTTCCCTTATTTCCAGGGCTTGAAAACAATACTTTAAGTTTTGCAGCAAAGATTTTACACCTCCAACACTTTCAGATTTCTTGACTCACCAGGAAGGATGATCTGTCACCCATCCTGAAATTGTTGTATGTTTATGGTTGAGCCTTAAAAGCAATCCACAAAGTCAGTTTTCTCAAGTGCTGAGCATGTACCCACCCCACAGACCCTGTTAGTAACCATTCACAGGTAAAAGGTTGTCAGGTACTGGAACAGCCTGCCCAGGGAACTGATGGACATTCTTGGATGCTTAGGGATATGGTTTAGGGGTGAATGTGGCAGTGTTAGGTTTCTATTTGGATTCTGACCTTACAAGGCTTTTCCAAACAAATGATTGATTCTGTATTTATCCTTCCTGGTACATACTAGTAGTGGTTTTTTTCCTCTCATTTATCAGTAGGCATTTACCCATCATTTGTAGTCACATGGTTGCAATCAGTAGCAGAGTCTGGTTATTTGTTATTACAGAAGTAATATTACCTTCATAAGGGGTATTGTATCAGCAGGAAGAGAAGGAATTGCCATTTACTACCTATAAAATAATACTGGGCCTGCACACAACATTCTTACTTCAGGTAGTTAAGAGTTCAGTTAATCTAAATCCCCACAGTGAGGGGTACATAATTACAGTGGGGTAGCTACCCTACTCTCAAAATAAAATGAAGGATCCAGATTTATGCCCTGAAGATAGATAAATTAGGAGTGCAGCTGCTCTATACCCTCTAGAGTCAAATACAGACAAAGGTTTATCTAAAGGTTAAGTCAAAGGACATAACTCCAATTTATATCCAAAATTATACTAGTAAGACTTCATACCATTACACTCCCCATCCATCATCTTCATTCTGATTTTTTCTTAGGAGCTGCAACCCCAACACCATGACAAAGGAAGGGCATGGTGTCCCTGCTGGGTGCCTCCAGCCCTAAATCTACCCATCAAAACCCCCTCAGATCTCTACTCCATGAATGCAAATGTGTGAACTTATGTTGAAGAAAAGCAGCTGAAAGGCTCATCCTGATATTCAGGATGTCACATATCCCACACAAATGAACTCTGATCAATTAAACAGCTCATTCACACTGTTTGTCTCTGCAGACCACAAAGGAACAGCTGGGCCTCGGGAATCATCACCTGCACACTGCTTCCATCATGCCCCCAACATATGGTGCAAGGCATGGACACCAGGAGCAGGGAAGGACAACCAAAGGACAGCAAAGCTCTGGAAACAAACCTAGAGAGCTGTTTCATTGAACAAGGGCATTCTGGGCATGTCCCATGTTCTCTCACTTCAAACACTAACGATCCTGTGGCAAGCAGGTGATATTTATGGTCATTCAGAAGGAGAGTCAGAAGAACGACACCTCCTGGTAGGAAAGTCGAGGCTTTTCAAGGAATAGATACATGCCATGAGGTCCCTTCCAAAGAAAAGCCTCTCCAGAACGTATTAGAAATTTATGTTTAAGCCTGGGGAAGAGGAAGCAGCTCAGAAGGCTCAGAAAAGTAAAGAAGGTGCTCAGAAGTTTTCTGTGCATAAAAAAAGATACAGCTGGTACAAAACACTCAAATGGATAAAAAAAAAAATTTGTGAGTAAATGTAGACCAGAAATTAGAGGAGGTTTTTTTAGCCAGAAAAGAAATGGGGTTATAAAACTGTCCTCTATGAGGAGCAGAACAAAACTTGGTTTTGCCCAGATCTTGTTCAGTTCCTGAAATGGATCATTACTTATGAAAGCAAGATATGAGGGGTCCAGAAGAGGCCCTTCATACTCCAGCACGCTGGATGTGGGCCTGGATTCCTAAACTTCAGCACACGAACCAAGCCTCTGGCTCCTGAAACATAAAATAAACACACAGATGCCAAAGATGTTAATCCTGAGAGAGATAATGTTATTACCCTGCATTTGTTCTGGCCTCTTTGCTAATCTGAGGAGCTGCTAATCAACAGCTGTAGAAGAAGAATCTTTATTAAATCCTATTAAATTGAATGGGCCAAGCAGCAAAGAAGACCTGTGATCTTTGATGTCCATGGCAGAATTTACAACAATGCATTTCCTTTCCACAAGTGTACTATGTATTCTTCTGATCAATCTCAGGGTTACTCCTGCTCTGGAATAACAAACAAATTTGCAAGTACAGTTAACATTAGCCTTCATTTTACTTTCTCTGTTGTGTGAGGGTTACATGCGATGGAAAGCACCTACTTCAAAAGCCTTTCCTTAATATTTTCCTGTAATACAAGAATGGGCTAAATGTATCCTTACACCTTGTGCTCTCTGTCAGAGAGCTCAATAAAAAGAGAAATTTATACACCTGGAGTTCAAAGTGATTGCTTCCCTTTTCCTGACTCCAGTAGCCTGGATTGATCCAATGGCTTGAGAAAAATCTCGTTTTGAGTTTCACTGCAGCACAGTGCATAGTTAACAGCTTTGCAAAATAATAATATCACTTTCCTAGTCATTTGCCATTTAGAGTTTAAATGGCTAAACAAATGAAGATGTTTTGGCATTAGGGTACTATTAGGATACTCCTGGCTTACAGGATCTGATGATAGGAAGGACATAAACACAGCAATTTTAGTCACTTGGGTGCAGTCCAAATCCTGCAAACTGCAATGCAAAACAAGACCCAAACTATGTTTTTTAGGGCTCTGCTGCAAAGAGACAAGATGTCACTTGACCAAATAAACAAAAAAACCTTATTTTTTTTCAGAAAATAGTGCCAAGCTCCCTGTCTCTGTTAGCCATGAGGAAGCCCATGACAAAAGGAAAGTCCCTCAGTGCAGTTCTGTTGGAGACAGGCTGTGTCTGGTTGAAGACCCCTGTCACCCCATGCCATCCTCTCTGTACCCCTGAGGCCCACAGAGTGACGCACCAACAATTCCCACCAGCAGTGGGGAATTTTTGTCTGCAGCCTGAAAGCCAACAGGAAGCTCCTATACCTGGGCACAGCATAGGAAACAACTCTTTGATGAGATGGGTGCTTGGGAAGGGAAAAGCTTTAAAGAAAACGGGACAAAGCTCTGCTGGGACTATTACTAAGTCACAAATTTATCTGCTCAAACTCATGTTGGGTGAAGCGTGATGCCTGTCCTCCTTGTTGCGAGCAAATTTCTTCAAGCTTAGCTTCTAACATATGCCACAAGTATTTCCTTTGCCATCCTTACCACTATTGTTTGCTGCAGGTTCCTTCCGTGCATCATAACTGACATGGGGCAATAAAGGTTTTCACAGCCATGCAACAGACTTCAGTGCTTGAGGAAGTGAAGGAAGCCATTCCAGCAAAAAAGAAAAAATGGAGCTCACGCAAACAAACAGCTTCCACAAAGCTTTGTAAGTGCAAAGGATAAATCAAAACGTGATATAATAAAGTAAGCTGGTAAACAAAGTAACCAAGGCGTAAGCCAAAGGCACAAAACCAGCCACAACAAAACCAGACCTTCCTAGATTAGCAGAAACAAATGTAAAACAATAATCCTACAGGCCTTCACTGCTAGACAAAGCAAGCTTAAGCAACCACCTCAACTCCACAAGACTTTCTAAGCCTCCTTATCCTAACTAGGCACAGATTTTATCACTTTCTCTGCCTCCCTTGAAAATCCCGAACAGCTGAGACAGGAGGCTTGGTTTCTACTTAAAGCCCTTCACACCTCTTCCCTTCTTAAAATTTAGTTAGTGAGGATTTAGCTTCTCTGAGCTCTGGTCTTTTTTTCTTTCTAGGTTTGCTGTTGCTCTGTCCACAGACAAGGTAACTAACAATAGTCTCTGAAATGACAAAATGCTTGAAATTTTTTTAATTAGCATTTGTTCCAATTAGTAAAGTAGCTCAGGAAGCAACTTTAGTCATGAAGTAACAAAGCTCAAAGCAGTTTAACTAACCATCAATGTGCAATTACCTTTGTTGTATCTCTAGATGCTAAATTTAGATAATATATATACTCTTCCTCTGTTTTACTGATGTTTTTCGTTATATCTTCATTTATATAGCATTTTGTTTATTCAGAGGAAGTATTCAAGTGCTAGTTTTAGATTTTACAACTATTGTTGATGAAAAAATTAATTTCAACGTTAACTTGGTATTTGCATGTATGAAAAGAATAAAACAGTTCAGTTAGAAGTGATCCGCAATGTAACTTAAAAATGTAATTATGTTGAAGTGCTAAATGTTTTGAAGTTTTAAAAAAATTCTTATCTTAAAACATGAAGTTTCCATGATTTTGGAGCAAACACTTGGTACAATACTATGCTCTTACTTCGACACTGCATGAAAACAACCATTTCTCCTTTGGTAAATATTACGGATTTAGTATTCAGTGAAGCGATAACAAGAGGAGGATGACTTTAAACTGAAAGAAAATAGGTTTGGCTTGGCTATGGGGAAGAAGTTCTTTGCTGTGATGGTGGTGAGACTGTGGCACAGGTTGCCTAGAGGAGCTGTGGATTCCCCATCCCTGGAAGTGTTTGAGGCCAGGTTGGATGAGGTTGGAGCAACCTGGGATGGTGGGAGGTGTCCCTGCCCATAGCAGGGATTAGGAATAAATGATCTTTAAAGCTTCTTTCAACCTAAACCATTCAGTGATTCTACAAAATTATTCATTCTAAACATCTGTGACTGTGGGATCAATTTGTGTGAGGCTTGCCTAAATCATCAGGTGCACCTATAAAGTAAGACAACCACGAGTTAGATTTGTATTTCTTATTCCGCTTCAGTAAAATATAATCTGTGAAATATTGGCTACTCGAGCTACCAGCCTCCCTGTGACCCTCTTCTGTGGCATTAAACACCTTTGCTTTGCCTTGGCCTCAGTTGCAAAGGGAGGGATACAGGACAAGAGCTCTCTGAAGGGCACTTTAGTGTTAGAGGCAGTAGTCTATGTAAAATACTTTATTCTCTGCCTTTGGTGCCTTGATGCTCACAGAGGAGCATCGGGTAAAAGCAGAGTTTTGTTGCCATGAGGCAGAGACCCCGAGACTCAAATGACCTCCGTCCCAGGTGAGAAGTTAAAATATTTATTATATTGCTTTAATGCTTTCCTTGACTTGGAGTTTTGTTGCCGGACTGTAACACGACCACCTTGGTGTTTTATTGAAACCAGAGAAATTTGCTGCTCGTTAAGCAGATGCAATGCTGCTATTTTTAAGGCAGTATGTGGTTACAAAGGCAAGAGCAATCTGTAGAAGGGTCGCTTCTCCGCTTCACCTAAGGCTGTAACTCGGCAGGTTTTTATCGGCGGGCGCCTTGAAGGAGCCGCTCCCGCCCGCCGCTCAGGGCCCGCCCCGCCTCACGGCCCCGCCGCCCGGCCCGCAGCGCCATGGCGGCCGTCAGGGACGTGGACATCGACCCTGAGGGCACCTTCAAGTACATCCTGCTGCGCCTGCAGCGCCCGGGCGGCGGCGAGCAGCGGGACATCGTCCGCGGCACCAAGGCGGCCGAGTTCCACAGTGCGTGACAGCCCGCGGGGCGCTGGGGCGAGCGGGCGGAGCGGGAGCCCCGGGCGGAGCGGCGCCAAAGGCCCTTCTCCCACTGTCTGCGGCCCCCGCGGGGTACGAAAACCGGGCAGTAACCGGGCAGTATATCTGTCGGGTGCCGTTTCCGAGCCCAGGTGAAAGGAATGAGGAGGTGTCTTTACGAACAAACTGGGGGGCTGATGGTAGATAAGGCCGGATACTGAGAGGTGAGAGAAGCAGTGGAGGGGAAGCCGTAAGTTCCGTAGGAATTCCGCTAATTGACTCAGACTGTTACTCGCTCAAGACTGTGCTAAACCCTTGGATTTACAAAAACCCAGAGACCTATGGAAAAATAAAAAAGGGCAGGGGAGTACACATTAGAAAGGGGGTCTGTTAGGCGATTGGGTAAGTCTGTACCTCTCAAGTACCACAGCCAGTGGGGAAAGATGGGAATACGGCCGGGAAATGAGGATAAAATGTGTCCTCTAACAATTTGAGAGACCCCACGGGAAATGGCCCATGACTTCTCCCTTCGTTCGAATAAAGTTACCAGACTCCTTTCTCTCCTTTTTGGACCTAAACCTCTGGTGTTTGTGGATTAATTTTCCTGACAGCCTCATTTTGGAGAATGATATATGCTAAGTAAGTAAAAAAACTAAAGGGCTTTAACTGCAACTTTTCTGTGCCTCTAAAGAGAAACCTCCCTCTCTTGTAGGTAAAATGAGTTCTAGAGTGTGCAGTGCCTAGTGCCTGTTCTAATGGCTCTCACCATTCTTCTCGTGCAGATCATATATTTGAAAAAGTAAATCCTGAGATGGAAAAGATGGGATATGAGTGCAAGTGCCTTGGAGGAGGAAAAATTGAACATAATAGCAAAGACAAGAAAATCAGGGTATTTGGGCTCTCAACAGTAAGTGCATGTCTCCTTTCTCTTCAAATGCTTCTGTCTCTGATGCTCTGGGTTTTCTGGTATATGGCATGGTGGCGTTTGGCAATTTACATCACATTTTAAACATTAACTGGAAGACTTGCCTAGCTCAGTTTTGAGATAGATTAGAAAAACAGTAGTTTTAGGGCAGGAAATAAAGTTGGTATTACTCAGCATTAGGTTAAGTTAGAATTAAGACTAAAAATGGAAGTTGGCATCTCTTGACTCAGAATCTTTTAGTCCTACTGCTGGAGCAGGAATAGCCCATTTGTAGCCACAGGGGCTGGATACAGCTATTGTATGCCCTTCATCTGCCAGTAAAAATATTGGTTGGTGGTCAGGTAAATTGTGAATGTTCTGTGTATGTGTTGGGTGAGAAGAGTAGATATAGTTTGGGTGTGGTAAATTTTTAGCAGGTGAAAATGTAGTAATGCATTTCGTGGGAATAAAAGTAGCATTTTAGTTGCCTCTTACTGTTCTGTTTAACTTAGTTTTCTTTGGGAAACACTCAGTAAATGGTCAGAATTTCTCTACTTTAGGGAACATGTTATAGTCTTTTTCTGGTATTGCTCACTGATGAAGTCAATACTGCTTCTGTAGTAATAACTGAGTAAAGCTTTTACATTTCTAAAGGGGGCACCTGGAAAATAGTTCTATTAAGTTAATTTTCTATAGAAAGTGAGGGTTATTTTAAATCAGCGTACCTTTGGTGAGCAGTGAGGGTTGGGCCTTGAATGTGTTAAATGTTTTAAAACAAAACTATCAATTCTGTTAGTGCTGCTTTTGTTCCAAGATGATTCTGGAGTCATAAGAAAGAAAAAACTCGTTAGGATTTGCGTGAAGTGAGAAGGCAGTGTATAATGCTTATCACACCAAATTCTTATGATGGTTGGTGTTCATCATGACTGCATTTTTTTGGTGAGATTTGACACCTAAATTAACCTGTATTATTGATCGAGCTGCCAAATTAAGTGTTAGAGGCATGGTAGCCTCTTGCAGTCTGAGAAATATACTTTATTCTCTGCTTTTGGTGCCTTGATGCTCACAGAGGAGCATCAGGTAAAAGCAGAGTTTTATTGTCGTGAGGGCTTCTGTCAGGCAGAGACCCTGAGGTTCAGATGACCTCAGTCCCAGGTCAGAAGTTAAAATATTAATTATGTACATTTAATGCTTCTCTTGGCTTGAAGGTTTTTTGTCAGACTCTAAAACAGCACTACCTTGGTGTTTTATGGCAACCACAGAAGTAGTCATTAATGTCTTTTGAAGCTGTGGTGCTGTTTTTAAGGCTGGATGGGGTCTTCAAAATGGTTGCCAAGGCAAGAGTGAGCTGTGGATCTGTTGCTTTCCAACTGACATAACTAGATTATCTGTTATTTTTGAAAACCTTGCATTTTGTAATGTATCAACTTTAACCTTTTCAGTTTAAATGCTTGTTTATTTAAGCTGTTCCTCTTGGGGCTGTCACTGATGAGTAAGAGTATGTTTTGTTTGATAATAAAACCTTGGGGCTTTTTTTCAGTCTTCTAAGTAAACTTTCATGTGAAATTATGGGAAAAAATAACCTGTAAATAACAGATTTCTATCAGTATACAGCACTGTTACGTGTTCTGAAATAAGAAATCAAGATAACTCTGGTCATGTAAGGTAATAGTGGAACTTTGACCACAACTGCCTAAAATTTCAGTGAAAGACTAACACTGTGACCAGTGATTTTTAAATGAGGGTTAAAAATCACATGGGTCATCTGACCTTGGAGTTGGAATGGCTGAAGAGCACAGATACCTAAAATTGTGCTATTATCAGCTTAGGCAAGATGGGAAATAAATAAAACATGAAGACTGTGATTTCTTTAGTGGCCAGAACAGTGCTCAAATGCTCACACTTGTTTGCTTATTCCCTTTCCCTTCAGCTGAGCCAAATCAGCTGTTTGTATGCTCATACTTGAAAGTGGGTCAATGCAATTTCTGTGGTTTAAAGGAACATTCCATAAATACAATGGCTGATTGGTTTGGAACGTTTTAAAACAAGCTTTCTGCTGGAGAAATTGTGTGGAAAATGCATTCTCTAACTGACCCCATCTCATTTATTTTCTAGAACTTGAATTTGGGGAGGGGGGGAATTGGAGAGGATAATTGAAAAATAAAACATGATACTGCAAGAATAACTTTTTTAGAACTTGTATTTGATTTGCATGTGAACAACTGAATGGTTCTGAAGACTTAATGTCTGTGTCCAATTTGTTCTGTCTTGCAGGGCTATGGAAAAGCAGATCACTCAGTGACTGTAGAGATTCTGAAGAAAGAGTATACAGATTATGAAATCACATGGTCAGATGACAAGAAATAAACTTGTGAACACAACAAGCAGTTCCAACCTGGTAACTGTGAGCTGTACTTTGATAAATAAAATTGAATGTGTGTTCTATGTATGTAATCATAAATCTGCAGTACCTGGACTCTGCTGTAGTTTATAATATGGTTGATAATCCTCAGAATCTGAAGTTCTAACCTTTTTTCCTTTCCTTTTGATTAAACACTCCCACACCATCTTACTTGTAATTTGTTTTCATCCAGTCCCGTTTCACTGATCTATTGTAGGATACCTAAGGATTTGTCATCAACTTCAGACACCCCTGGACCAAACCTGTTCCTGGTCTTTTGACCACAGTGTTCTCGCTTTATTTTTCTGTTACTTTTTAGGCTTTTCATGTTTCTTACCCACTTAAAAAGATTTGGTGTGGAGGGTAAGGTTCACTGTTACAGTTCTTCACCAATGATCCAAATCTTTGATTTACTCAATGAGTTTAAAATCTAGTATTCTGCAGAAGTAATGATCAAAATATTTGTTTGTCCTGTAAGAACCTTCTCTGTAGCAGACTGATGGCAATGTAAAATTCTGCCAATGCTTCTTTCATTCTGATTCCCCTGAACTGCTTTTATTTGTGTGAATTTAATAATCCTTTTCTTCTTTTTTTTCCTAGCAATAATGATGTTAAAGTACCTCCTCAGTACACCTGGACATTGTCTGAATTAGCCAACATCACTCTCCTGTTGTGGCAGGATGTTGCCTTTTATTTGCTGTGAAATTACTTGCTAAAAAAAATTTCACTTTTTTTTTTGTTTGTTTCATAGTTAGTTTTCATTTAATTCATTTGTGGATTCATTGACTTGCTGTCTTGAAGGCTTGCTGACTTCCAGAGGTATTTGTTTATAAATTCTAATGCTGTGGTTCCTACTGCACTTATCCAGCAGTATCTGGCAGTATAGGGAAGCTTTTCTTTTTTAGCATGCAAATGACTCTTACAGTACAAACCAGGAAATTGGAGAGACCTTAGGCCAGTTTCTATCACCAAAATCCTGCTGTTATTCTCTGCTTACAATTGTGATCCATCTTAAGTCACCTTTCTGTGGCTTTGTTTTGGTTGGGTGAAGAGGAATTTTCTCATCATCAAACCTTTCAGTCCAGTCCTCATCAGAAGAGTTCCAGGGGTCTCCATCCCAATAATCTCCTCAGAGCAGAATCTCCTGAACCTGGTGCTAGAGGTTTCTTGGTTGGCACCAGATTCCCCCCACTTGCAGCCTGGATTTTCTCCTCCAGCACCTTTGCCTGCTTTTGCATCTGCTCTTTGTATTTCTCTTTAAGTTCTTGTGCAATGGTTGTCTGTCTGTTCAAACACTGTGGTAATGATTGCAGGATGGATTTTACTTAACAAGATTTTGATTTCAGAGCATGATATAATGCCTGTGTGCCTAAAAACCAAGAATAGCACACAAGTCAATAACTTGCAAATCAGGCACTTCCCAGTTCCATTACCATGGACTTTTTCCCCCCTAAGCTTTAGTAAAATAACTGTAGTTGCCAGTATACAAACCTGGGCTTTAAATAGCCTCATTTCCCAAAACTGGCAAATAGTCTTCAAAGGGAAGTCATCAGTTAGGGATATCTGTGTTAAAACAAACAAGCCTTTCAATTTAGTTTCCTGAGGTATTTAATGAGTGATTTTAATCTTTGTCTCCACAATGCTTACAGGAAAGACATAATTGAGACTGGACTTACTATTGCAATGACGTGTTAAAAATGTGAGGGGAGGAAATGGTGATGATTTGGAGTGAGCTGATCAAAATGGAGTTATTAGCTGATCTCTACCTTTTATTTCTTCATAGAAGAAAGATTTTAATGTGTCATAAAAAAGCCCAAAACTTTGAGACCTCCCAATTCAGTTATTTTTTCAGTACAGTGTCATTTGGGGCAATTCAATTTCCATGGTCATTAAGTAATACAAGTGTTACACAAGAGTGAAAAGGTAATTTTCTTCTATTCCAGTTAGTGAAGAGGAGCAGGACACAGGTCAGCGGGGTGGTGAGGATTTCTCAGGTAGAGCAAGCCTTAAGGTAGATGAGGAAAATTAGTATTATTTGAAGTTGAAACATCAACAACCTGCAAAACTAAGTGTTGAATTCTGTTTCCTCTCAATATGTACCTGCTGAATTCTAAGAACAGAACTCATCTAGAATATGGAAATCCCAATGCTAATTGTGCTGTTTCACCTGAGGAAAAGCATCCTTCCTTTTCTAATCAGATTCTGAAATGGGAAGCTAATTATACTGTGTGGGGTTACAGGTGTGCAGTCACTGTAAGACTGTGTTTCTGCCATTATTCCCTCAAAGCCCTAAACATTCTGATTCTGTATTTGCATAAAACCAGCCATGTTTGAGCCAAATACTGAGTGAAGGCACAGTAATTAAACCAAGGATGGTGAGTTTGATAGTGGAATATTATAAAGAGGAAATATTATAGCAGAAGATTTTAAGTACCTTCATTTATTCATCCAAAATGACATGAGATTCTTGTTCCTAACCATATCCTTTGTCATACTGGTCAGCATTTCTTATTACTTCAGGTATGGTTCTCTGGAACTGCACTGAACTAGCAGGTATAGAACAATCTATTCAGTGCAAGCCATGATTTATCTTGGGATTGAGTTTGAAAAATGACAAACAGAAATCCATTTGTTTCCAGCTTCTTTGACAGAAAAAAAAAAATAAAAGGAGCTGCTAACAGTACCTTCTTGATTTGCCACAGCTAAAACTATTTTTGTTCCTCAGCCTGTAGGCAGCAGTTACCATCAGTAAGTTTCAGAGTCGGTGCAGAAAAATTCCAAAGCACCGTGGCCAGTCATGGCAAAACTGACTTTTTTCCTCCCTCTGCTATCTTGTGAGGCTAAATTCAGTAGTTTCCAAAGCATCCCTTTAAAATAGTCTGAAACAGTAGTGAAGGCTCTTCTGTAAAGTGCAGGAAATCCTTTACAACTCTCCCTTAATAACAGCAAGTTCAAAACAGGAACCTTGGGATTGATTTTCAGCATCTTCAATGATGGAAACTTGATGGCGTAATTAAAGTCACTTAGATCACTGCTGTACTAAATTTCTTTCCATCCCCTCAGACCATTGTTCCTTCTGCTCTACACTCAATATCCTTGCATCCATTTTACCGCAGTGGTCACTGTCTCCAAGTTTATATTTCTACAAGGGTACCTGATAAAGCAGAGCATGATGACAACAGCTGCCTTAATAGCTCTCTGCCTGGTTTTGCCTTGGCCAAATTTCCTTTTTTTTGTTTGAATTGCTGGTGAGAGTGAGTGCTCAAGACCAGGTTTTGTAGTTCTTTGGGGGTCTGCATTTTTGGTATGGCAGTTCCTTCAGCAACACCACTATCTTCAGCCTAGGAAAGTGCCTTGTATTGCAGGCTTTTCTGAGTGCTTTCTGTCCTGCCAAACTGCTGTGAAAAGATTGAAGGTGTGGATGTTCACAGTAGTATCTCCAGCAAGTTTTGAAAATGGGGTAATTAATTTCTAGAAAAATATTGTTAAAACAGTACAGGAATCTATTATAATAGCACAGCTTATCTCATTTTCCAGCTGTCTCCTAAAGCTCAGTTCTGTCATCCTCCAATATTTCATTTGTAGGCTTATTGGTTGGTAGAAGGAGCTTATCTTGTGGAGAATATTCTTTCAAGTCAGCTTCTAAACCAGCATGGCCTTTTGTAATTCCTTGCTGAATTTTTCTTAGCCTGTGACAGAATCGGAATGTGAAAATTTGCAGGCCACCAGCAATAGTTAATATTGCTACATTCTTTTAAAGGCTCGAGTAAGTCGTGTGCACTACACATGGAAATGTTACGGGTTTCTGAGATCCCCAGCAGGGTAGAACACGAGTGATAAATACAATCACATCCCCCTCTGCTGGCAAAGCAGCAGAGCTCAGGGCTGTGTGATCCCTGCCAGAATCTGGCTGCAGTCAGGCTGCCCAAGCCCTGAGAAGAGCCTCCTGCAGTAGCTTTGCATGCTGAATTCATCTTCTTCAACCACCATATATCATGTATGTCATTCCTGTGACATGCAGTTCTGGTGCTGAGAGAGAATGTGAAAGCCTGGCTGGAGACAATGACTTGCTTGATCTTTATATATAAATTAATCATCATAAACAGATGCTGCTTTAAGCAGAACTCTATGCAAAGTCAACATCAGAAGAGTCTCTCACTTCCAGTCAGACACCAGAATTTGTCAAACATTTCAACAACCACCATCCTTAATTTGTTAAACCAGAATAACAGGAACAGGCAAAGAGACATGAGGATTAAAACACTTGAGTTATTTTTGGAAGATTAGTAGTTTAATTTTAACAGGAATTTTTAAAGGTAATTTCCATAATGCATCGCTGCAGACCCTGATCAATTGTTTTAACCACACTGGTTCTAAACACGTTTTTCTCCTCAATGAATTTCTCAAAGAGATAGATACCACCACCAACTCCAAAATAATGCACTTTGCTTGCCAAATACACACGGCCATTTCTATCCAAGAGCTGAGCCAGTGTATCATGCAGGGCATTGTAGTAGTCAGGATTATAGATGGTCTCAGATGTGAGAATTATATCGTACTTTGTACAGGGCTTGTTGCTGTTTAACAGGAGCTGGCTGACTTGAGACCACTCTCCAGAAAAAAATCTGCACCTGTTGAGCACATCAGGTGAGCCCTCTGCTTTCCTGAGCCTCTTTGAAGGAGGCTTGCTGGCTTTTCTGTCCTTCCCACTGCCCATTCTCCTGCCTTCACTGGTGCAGTTGGCCACCACATTAGGCAAGGTTATTTCATCAATCACTGTGCTGTTGTAGTCCTGAAAATGGACTCTGGCAGCTCCACCCTGTAAAGCAACAATTCCCAGCAATCCAGCCCCGCAGCCAAGATCCAGCACGGTCTTGTTGGTAAATTCTATTTCAGCCTTGGAAAAGTAGTCC
This sequence comes from Sylvia atricapilla, assembly GCF_009819655.1. Classification (NCBI taxonomy): domain Eukaryota; kingdom Metazoa; phylum Chordata; class Aves; order Passeriformes; family Sylviidae; genus Sylvia; species Sylvia atricapilla. The sequence continues at coordinate 10,409,416 of NC_089148.1, forward strand.
ATGAGATCAAATGTGCATTCCCAGATTTTCAGCCCTCCTTCGTAGACTCCTGGGATGAGATCAGAGTGAGAAGAAACGCTTTTGGACACGATGCCTTCGCTGTCAGCATCACCCAAACATGTCATTTCCACTACTGACAGCTTTACATAAGACAGGTCCAATACTGTTTCCATGACTTTATTTTCCAGTACTTTGTTGAGCTCTTCGGGAATGTTGTGCTCCTTGGCAGCTTTCACGCAGAGGTTTTTCTTCGAAGCTGCCTCATCCCGGTGCTCAGCAGGAGCCAGCTTCGGGCTGGAGTCTGCTGCAGGATCGGCAGGTTCCCTGCTCTTCTCTCTGGATTCCTGCTTGTCTTTTGGAGTTGGAGAGCACAGCAGTAAGAAGTCAGTATCTGCCTCACTGTTCTCATTTTCATCAACAGCAAAATTAAATCGAAAATCCATTTTCAGAAATAACAGTTTTTAAAAAGCTTAATTTATTACAGCCAGCTTTTATGTAGGTATTGTTGCAGGACAGAGTATTTCGCTGGTGCAATATCAGATGTCTTTCCAAGATCCAGATGCATTGCTGCTGGAAATAAGAGTAAATAGTTTTATGTACCATTAATATCAGCACAAACCATCTAATTGTAGCATCCTGATTTTCATTACCAGGCTCCCTCGGGAAGTCGTGGAGTCTCCCTCTCTGGAAACAATCCAAATCCACCTGGACGCGTCGCTGTGTCACCAGCTCTGGGTGACGCTGCCTTGGCAGGGGCGTTGGACGCGATGATCTCCCTTCCACTCCTAACTGTTCTGTAATTAAAAAAAAAAACGATCTCTAATCGCTTAAGTTTATTAAAACACCGCGTCACCGGTGACCCCGTCCCACATACCATTAAGGGAGTTAGAACAGCTGCCACCTCCGCTAAAGCTCGCGTTTCAGACTCAGCGTTTCAAGGGGCGCAAACGCAGCCCGCAGGCCGGGTGAGGGGCTCCGTTTCCCATCCCGTTTTCCCGGCGCCGCGGCCGCCGGCCCGCGCCTTTCCCGCTTCTCCCACGTGGAGCCGCTTCCGCTTCCTCGCGCGCGGGGCCTTGTGGGAGCGCGCGCCGCCTTTCCCGCCGCTGCGCGCGCGCCGCCATGTCCCAGGCGGACCCTGAGCTGCTCCTGCGGGAGCTGGGCGGCTGGGACGGGGAGCTGTGCCGCCGGGAGCTGCCCGCCGTGCTGCCCCGGCTCCTGATATCCTTCCCAGCGGGGCTCCGGGGTGGCTGCGGGAGAGGCACGGGACTGGAGTTATGTGTGTGTGTATGTGCATCCTTCAGAGTTCCGCGGTTCAGCCGCGTCTGTGTGAGGGAGAGCGGTGAGACCTTTGTGAGGGGCCGGGGTTCGGGAATTTCGCTGGAGGCTGGTACAGCCTTTCCCTGGAATAAAAGATTCATAGAATCTACAAAACGCATGTGGTTCACTTAGCACTGTAGATAACTCCCCGACACAGCTCTCACCTCCCCCCCACATCCCAAACAAAAGAAACCCACCCTCTCAAAAACCACAAACCACACACCACCAAAAGAGAGAAAGAAAAAGAAAAAAACCCTTAAGACTTACTCTCTAATGCATTTTGGAAATACTTTGCTGATCCTGTGGGTACTCCGGGCTGTCAGCCTGCGTTGGTTATGGAGCATCCCCACCAATTTCATACGTACATGGGACAGTGATAGAAGTCGCTGTGGCTTCTGCGGGTGCTTTAAAGATATTCTTTGTAGCAGAACAAGTTTGATTTTCTTTAACGTTTTTACTCAATGTATCAAAAGTCTGAAGACTGGACCGAGCATATTCGTAAGTAATGGCTAAGAAGTGCCTCTTCCTGTGGAGCCTTGTATTGCAATTGCAATAAAATCACTGCCGTGCTTAAAATACTTCGGCTGCAACTTTTCAGAGTCTTCAGCAATCCTGCTGGACCTTGCACATTCCACTAACTGCATGTTGAATAAGCTTTATAAATGCCCCTATAGAAGCTCCCCTGCTTTTTCTTTTCTGCTACTCTACTGATCTTTATAGTGAAAGAAGGATGGTTTTTTATCTAGAGATTTATTGTCTTTTGGGCTGTTATCTTCCAGGTGACAAAGCTGATAGCTAAAAGAAAATGAGGCTCACATGTAACTGCACGAGTGTTGCTAAAACTCACTGTTACAATGCATATTGTGTTGCATTATAAAATGTGCAAGTGTTTGCAGTTTGGAATGTGGCAGATGATCTGTAGACTGGCAGTTGTGCTCAGCTGAGTTTAAACTAGGTTTAGTCAGGTGTTCTGTTATTTTTGATGGGTTTGTGCATTTTGGAGCTGTTACAGGTATTCGATTTTTCAGATAACATATGTGTGTTTTCATGCATTTCAGATAAGGCAAATGCTCCGTTGCCTCTCTCAAAAATCAAGTACCTGACCTGTTTTTGCTTTCTGCAGTTCTTTATTTCCTCTGGTAGGTTGCTGCACATTTCTGAGAATTACCCATTGTAAATGTTTTTTCTTTGCAGGTGTTTTGAGGATCCTGATTGAAATGTTTTTGCCACATATCAGCCTTGAAGATGTGGAACAAATTTTTTTCTCAAAAGTATTACCTAAGGTAGGACAACTTCAGTTAAGTGTCGAATTGTCAGTCAGTCCAGTGTTAGAACCTGCTTGGATGGCAGTGATTCTTCTTTGGGGTTTCACAGTAACTATGGGATATAGAAATTGAAATGGAAATTTTACCCTTTAAGAGTGCTCACAGTGTTGTGTTGCATTGTTTCTGTGATTGTTCTCATTCTTTACCATAGGGAGAGAATCAAATATACAATGTTGTACTTTCTATATTCAGCAATGGACTTGGGTTTTATTTCTTTCTGAGAAGACTGGGCTTTTTATAAAGTGGCCAAGGTGGAGAATTTTTAAGTGAGGGAGCTTCTCAGGACAAGTGAACTAAAGAGCTCAGCAGTCTCATATCATGAATAAATGTGAAATCTGTGAATTAATACAGTGAATGAACTTTTAGACCACACTGACCTCACAGATGGGTTTTTTATTTTAACAGTGGAGAATTTTGTGCCATAGTTGTATTAAAATCAATGCTTGTGTTTTAAGTGAAGTAAAGCAGTGCCAAATTACTGATTTAAATTTCAAGCCTCAGCTTGTCCATTTTAAGAAGCCAGTAAAAATGGCCACTTGATTTCCCTTTCTCTCATTTTATCTCAAGTAACAAATTCTTGGAGATTACAAGAAAATTGTCTCATAATAGGCATATCCTGGAAAAGGATCACTGTTCCACTTTATCCTGCATGTGCCCAGAAGCAGCTTACCGTCTTTGCAGTCTCAACAGCAACACTCATCACATATCCAAAAACCTCAACTAAAGTAGAAATAGATGCTGTTTGTACATCACAGACATATTTTTTAATGTGTTCAAAATGTTAAAAATCATTCTCAACGAACAAATATTTTTTCTGAGACAAAATGAAAATCCTTTTAAAATTATGTGGTTTTACTAAGTAAAAAAATCTGTGGTAGAATGAGGTGCATATATTTCAAGCAAATTAGCTGTGAAGCTTGTTTTAGCAACAGATCAAAGAAAAAATAATAGCTACAATATCTTCTGTCTATTTTATATATATATATGGGTTTTGCTTCTTGTTATATCATGCTTTATGACTGAAATGCTGGAAAGTGTTTTCTCTGTGCCTCCTTGCCAAGGAAACAAGCAGGTATAGAATGGTGTTATTATTTGCATGTGTACCTTTGTAAGTAAAATGTTTCATCTTTGTTGTGTTCTGCCAGACTCTGCAGTTCTTTGATAACTTGATGTGTGAATTATCCAGCAAGGCCAAAGGACTGACCAGCCAGAGTACAGAGCTTTGCAGTACTGTAAGGAACCTCCTACAGGCAAGTCCCGTCACATAAAGCTGTCAAAATAATGTTTACATCACTCTTTGCTCTTGCCTAAACTACTAAAAGGTTTTTAGAGTGTTTTTGCCAGCTACTGATGGTTAAAATGTAATTTAATCTTTCTTCGTAGTCAGTTAACATTTTATGAATGATTTGATGACATCTAGCATGTGATGCTAATACTGATTTAAAAAATCATCTCAAATTCTGCCTAAGTCCCTCCTGCAGATAGAATGTGACTCCCCATATTTAAAGAGTGAACCTGGCACCTGTTTATACAGTCACTTCATTCTGTTTTAACATTTTTGTAAATTGAGAACAATAGTGAAAGAAATAAGGAGCTTTCACAGAGGGTGTGGTATCGGAGAAGAGCTCTGGAGCTTCATTCATCTTTAACAAACTACTTAGTTGTGCAAATAGCAGTGAACTTTAAATGCCATAAAAGTCCAGGTGTATTTCAGCTAAGAGAAGATGCTTTTGGAGGTGTTGCAGGAGTGACTGATGTGTTCCCTCTTGCCGTCAGACCGTGGTGCAGCTGCTGGAGACGCTGACGGGCTGTGTGCGCTACCTGTGCTCGGTGCAGGAGCTGTCCCTGCAGAGCATCCACTCCCTCCCTTCCTCCGTCCTCTGGGTGGTGAAGAGCACCTTCACACACTGCAAGGTAGGGCTCTGCTGGGAGCACAAACATCCCTGTGCTCCTTGGCTTTTAGCAAACACTCTAGGAGATCTTGTTTTGAAGTGATACTGTTGTCAAAGTATTATTCTTTTAATCTTAGTTAAATTTATTTAAAACGTTTTCAGAATGCACTCAGTGCACAAGTACAGAGATGATTTTTCAGCTGTCTGCCCAGCAAATCTCACCTGCTGGTGAGAGGCTCAGACTGGGCTATTTCCGTCCTTTGCATCAGTGTTAACTGAACATTCTGCTCAGGAGCAGAGTGACATGAGGGATCTGTGCAGTCCCGATGGCTACAGTATTTACAGAGTTACAAATGGCAAGTTCCAGAGTGGATTGAAAGTTGAGATTAGCTGGTTTATGTTGGTTACAGTGAGCAGTGTGTATCAGTTTCAGATATAAACTGATCTGGATTTTCAGGTGCAACAGTAATTCCCTCTGAGATCAAGATTGTCCTATGGACACACTGCCTATTGGTTGCCTTTAATTTTCATGTTTGATACTTCTTTCTTATGGGAATATTTACATAAGTTTTTCATGTCAGAACTCAGGTGCCATATCTTTAGTAATTCTAATTTGAAAGTCTTGGGAAGTCTTTGTAGTGCTGCTTCCTTTGTTGTCCTGTTTGGTTCAGAAACAGGATTTTAGGTTCTTACATGGAGGCCCCATCCAGAGCCCCCTAAACTCATAAGAGGCAGCCAGCCTTAGTTTCCCATGAGCTGCAGGTGAACATATTTTATATTGAGTGCTCAGGGACTGTTTATTGAGTTAAAGTAGGTACATCTGTGCCTTGTTCTTTTTTTCCAGAGAAATGTATGGCAAAGCTCTTGGTGTTTTCTGCATGTGAAAAATCAGACTGTGAGTCCTGAGCTCTTTTACAAACCTCTTCCTCTCTATTTCAGGACAGTGAATCAGTGTACTATGGGCACCTGCACTTAATTTCTGACCTCCTACAATCCATGTTCAAGGAAACTTACTCCCTTCAGAAACAGCTGATGGAACTGGTTGATTTGATTTCCATAGACTCTGCTTCCTCTGAAGATGACATCACATATATGGTGTCAGGTATACATGAATTTGATACTTTTTTAGTCTTGCTCAGTCTTTTTTTCTATGGAGAGTATGTTTGAAATTTTAAAACAGGTTTCTGAGTATGCTCAGTTCCTGCTGTCCTGACCAGCTTTTCAGAAAGCAGCATTTTGAACTCAAAATATTTCCATTTTTCTCCTGAAGCTTCCTCTATGGGCATGTTGTGTAGGTTTGTAGGAAAGGGGCAGCACATAAATGCTGAGCCATTTTCCCAATTCATGTCTATGTGCTGGTATTCTCTTGGGATTGCTGTGAACTCATAAGTGTGATTTAACTTTGTTGCTGCTGCTGTTATTCCCTTAGTAATCCACACTGTGCTGGAGATCTGCTCTGTCATTTCCAATATGGACCACGCTCTTCATGCCAACACATGGAAGTTCATAATCAAGTATGTAGCTAAACTCTTGGGGTTTTATTGTGTAATTTTAAATAGTGAGTGTCTCAATTGCTTTGTGCTCAGGGTTTTTAATAAAATTAAAATGAGAGAATTCAATGTAGATATTTAGTAAGGAAATTTAGAAATTTAGCTAGGAGGTAATATTAAAGCACTGCTAGTGAAAGTAGGTAGGAATTGGTATGAAAAGTACTAGAAACTTGACTTTCTGTATTGCAGTGCAGAACAAAATTTGCATCACAGTTGTCTGAATGATGAACACGAAGAGGTCTGACCTGCAGTTCTGTAGCTGTTTTTGGCTTGAGTTAGCTGTTTTATACTTCCATCCTGCCTCTCTAGGTTTCAGTCATGGCCAAGGAGAGGGTTGTTCTCTCTGAGTTTCTGCTTTCAGTGTTCACAGATGTTGCACCAATCACTGCTGTATAAAAGGCTAAATGGAAGAATTAGTTGTTTGGATTTGTAAGAACTCATTGCACAACCACTTCTAACAATTAAATACTTGATTATCTTCCTGTCTTTCAGGCAAAGCCTGAAGCATCACTCCCTGCTGCAGTGCCACCTGAGGCACAGTGACATCCTCGGTGGCCTGTGCAAGGACACTCTTCTGTCTTTTGACTCCTGTTTGCAGCTGGCTGAGCAAATGAAGGTGTCAGAGATACAGGTGGGTTAAAAAGCTCCCAAAGCTGCCTTGAACTTGAAGAGGAGAAATTCTTTGTGCTGGATCATTGCTTGGAGTAATTTGGTTTTGGGGGTTTTCTTTATTTTTTTTTGTGGTAGACAGAATACCTTTGAAGCTACATGAAAAGGAGGCTCACAGCTTTGTATGCATTGAGGATGTTTTAGTGAGTTTTCATGAAGTTTTCACCATACTATGTGAGAGGGTTTTTTTTATTTCCTAAACTGACAATATCCCATAGTCAATCTAATCCATAATATTGCTCTGAAAATGTTGAAACGTACATATTGAATATTCTTAACTTTACCCCCCGCTTAGCTTCAGAGTCTGTAGAGAATCAAATGTGAAAGAGGTTTTGAACACTGTTAGCAATCTAACTTCCTATTTTACTGTATTACTGTATTAACTTTTAGAACTGCTTCTTTTGGACAGGAGGGCACTGACTTCAGGCTGTTCCAGAAGACAGTGAAACTGTGCAGGTTCTTTGCCAACTCCCTTGTACACTACACCAAGGTAGGTTTTAATACTTCAATTCTATGTTAGTATTAAATTTAAACCTCTGGTCTGTAAATGGAATCATTTTGTACTGTGTAATATCTTAGCAATTTACAGCTATCCCATATGGGCAGTATAATTAACATCCATACATAACCTGCCTTAGTTCTTCCACCAGTAAATGCTCACAAGCCTGTGCAGGGTTACTGCTGGGATTTCCCAGAATAATAAACTATAACAGGTTGTTTCATGCAGTGGCACTGAGTAGTTGGTAGGAGATGTCCAGTAATTCATATAATTTATCATGGATTTTATTTTAAAAGTATCTCTCAAAATTTACGGCTTTTGCAGGAATTTCTTGCCTGCTTCTCTGATTCCTGTTCTCAGTTACATCAGCTCTTTCTTCAGATATACAGGTATGTGAAGTACAAATAATTATTGATCATGTCTTAATAACATTTCCATATGGCATTCCTAAATTACCAATATTTTGATATGCAGAAATGCAGTTCTCATTCCAGAGTTGTTGCCATCATTTTTCATGTACAGACAACCAAAATGTTTTTAAATAAATCAAGTGGTTTAGTGTCTTATAGTTACCTTAACCCCATTCTTGGTCAATACTGTGCATGTCCCATAATGACAAACTATTAACTTCAGTTCAACTATTCGTGGCAAGATTTATTAACAAATTATGTGTAGGATAGGCTGAAAAAAAATCTACAACTAATTGCAGGTGTCAGCAGTGCCTTTTGACAGATTGTTTCTACTTTAAGACCAAGTTTGGAAAAATTTGTCTTGGAGAAAGAGGAGATTAGAAACAGAATGTCCTGAAATTTTTCATAACTTTACTGTTGTGTTAATAAGCTTGTGGAATCTCACAGAAGGACTCTGGTTCTCCTGGAAGCAGATGTTCTTTTAATGCTACACTTAGAAACGTGTGCAAATGGTTTATCACTTCCCTCTTAAAAAGTTTTGTTGCTGCAGTGGTGAGGAAGCATAAGAGAACCCAGATTTTATACTAATAACTCTTTATACCATGAAATCACAGGGCTGATTTCAGCCCTTTGTTGGAATTCAAATCAGGTTCTGTGGTGAGATGTGCATCTGAGTTCACTGCATGTTCCACTGCAAGATTGGGTGGATATATTTTTTTGAGTTTCTTCCTCTAAGTTTACTCACCTTGTAGTTTTTTTCTCAAGTGGAAGGTTGTTAACTTTTATTCACTCAGGGAAACAGAGGAGGATTTTTGAGTAGGAAGGTAGTGTTTTTACAGTTCACTTGATAAGCTGCAAGAGTGGAAGGTTTTTATTTCATGATCTCTTGCTTTATTCTCTTACTGGTTCTTTTTTTCTTTTATTGCCCAAGGTTTTTTTTTGTATTTTTTTTTCCTCTTCAGAGTAACTGTGATACCCTTTTAGGGTCATGTGTTAAGTTAGTGCTGTGATGTTTATGGCTGTCAAATTGTGTATAAAGGTGTTTTCTTGGCTTTTCCCTTTTCCCTTGACACTTTGTGATTTGATATGTTTCTTCTGAGAGATGCTACAAAATTTACACACATTTTCTGTAAGCTTGTAAGGTTTTCTTTAAATGTTTAGTAAAATATTGGGTTGTGATGCTTATTTTAAAGGCTGAATGCAGAGTAAGTCTTGGGCTATACAACTGTTCTGTAATGGAGGCCTTTTCTGTCTTTTATTTCACAGGAACAAGGAAATAATTATTTTGTCTTTGGAGAATATTTAACAACTTTTTTTTTTTTTTTTTCCCTCAGCAAATTTCCTCCCAGTATTTATGCTCCAGAGATCCTGGAAGTTCATCAAGATGAAATATCCCGGGTTTTTCTTGTGGCTCTGGACCCTCTCATCACCCAGCTCCTTCCCTTTAGTCCTTTCATGGAACAAGTGTTAAGTGAAAATTTAGGTGGGTTGAAAGTACAAGTTTACAACCAGTGCTGTCTGAGGGATCAGCATTGACATTTTGACTTTCTGGGCCATGATATTCTGTACTCATTTGCTTGTCTCTAGTTCTTTTGTAAGTCCTGACTAATTTGGATGGATTTTATAACAGACAGATTATGTTGTTGCTGAATTCATCTTTTCCAAATTATTCATAGCAAATGCACTATTAATCTGGTTAACAGAAATCCTGTCAATTCTGCTCTTTTGCATAATTTCAGTCCACATTTGCTACAGACTTTCAAATTAAGATGGATTTTTTTTTTTTTTTCTGTTTTGTTGGTAGGGGGAGAGAGCTTTTTTTTTTTTTTTGGTAAAGTAAATATTTTCTGTGAAAAGTAGCATGCCTTTAAACATGGGAAAATGTCAGCTTTTTGTTTTAACAAGCTTTTCTCCTTGATTTCTGCCCTGACCAACATCTCACAGTTCTGAGATAGCTCTTCAATTTGCCTGTACACTTGCTTAAAAGCCAGTTTACACATACAGTAAATATATCCAGGCAACTTGCTCCACATTTGAAACCCAAACTTCTACAGGTCTCCCTCCTGAGCAGCAGTTGCCCCAATGTCTCCTCCTGCTTACCATAATGGACAAGCTCTCCTCTCAGCCTGAAGAAGTGCAGACTCTCTGGAACACAGGAAAAAGGTACTAAAAAGGTTTTTGTTGTAGTTTTTCACCACAGCAGTTGTTCCAACCAGGCGAACAAAGGGGCTCAGCTGCTGGAGTTGCCTTTGCAACTGAACTTGTAAAATTGTCACTATGGATTTCCATCCTTTTGCCAAGACAAACAGGATCTGATGTTCATTGCCTCAGGAGTGAAGGATATAGAGACAGAGATGCCTTTGTTTTTTTCAGGGAAGGGGTGGTATTTAGAGTACTTGTAGGGTAGGAAGGCTATGGATGTAATTTGTTGATCATGGATGTAATTTGTTGATATTTCACTAAGTTAAAATCTCACACTTTTAAGCCTGAACCTTCTAATAAAACACCTGAGTTGATAAAAGACGAAGGCAGTCAGGAACATAAATCTGGTGTAAAAGCACTGAAGTTATTGCCATCTTTTCTGGCTGAAGACAAAGGTTTTGTAATACCAGTGTTGCTTGCAGGAATTGGGACTTACATGTCTGTAACCAAACTGTTCTCTTTTTTCTCTTTTTCCTTTTTTTTTGTTTTGTTTTCTTTTTTTTGTTTGTTTGGTTTTTGTTTGTTTGTTTTGTTTGTTTGTTTTTTGTTTTGCTTTGTTTTGTTTTCCCTTGCAGCCTGTCTTTGTTTTCAGCTCTCTTCTTCAGTTTCCAGCAGTGCTGTGCGGAGCTTTCTCTCCCTGTCTGTTTGCCACAGGTGGTCAGTACTGGACAGCCAGCAGTTCCCATCACCCTCTATCACTATGTCTGTGTCCACCTGTGCTCCTTCATTGCTTCCACACTCCCATCACACTTCCCTCAGCTGGTAAGAATAGGTTTTACTTAACAGTTCTTCAGCTGTCATGATGCTTAGTGCATCTTAAAAGGTGCTACTTTAAAAGAATGGGTTCTTTCTAATGATTTGGCTCTGAAAAGATGCTCAGAGAGAACCATCTCAGAGATGGTTTTGTAGAAATCAGCTGTGACATAGTTGTGTGGCTGGAGTTCAGTTACACAGCAAATATCACTTGTGGGAAAGGGGAAAATAAACTTCTTGAGGACTTCTGTGATCTTGGCAATTTTTATTCTCTTTCAGAGGAGGGAAGGTCAAGTTGTTCTAAAAGTTGAGAGCTTTCTTTCCTGCACTCTTCAGATTGGGGTAATTTTCTCCTCAGGAGCGTGCCCTGCTGGATGCTGTGCTGAGTTCCAGTATGATCACATCTCTGCTAGCAATGGACTCGTGGTGCTTCCTTGCCCGGTAGGATGCTCACAGTACAAGTCAAGCAGGTTTTCCACAGACCCAGCTCATTCTGTTGTTGTACATAATTTGCAATGTGCTTGAGAGAGATCTTTGTAAAACAGAATTGCCCCAGAATTGGATTATTTTCAGATACAGAACATATTTTGAAAATTAGGAGTAGAAATGGCTTAGCCATTTTTACATTCTTGCAAGCAAGAGGAAAGTAGCTTCTCTATTTAATAATTGATTTTTGAAGTGGTTGTCTCAAGTAAATTGTGTCTCTGCAAATTGAGTTTAAATATATTAGAGGACATGGCAATTTCTCAGGCCAGATTTATATTTAGTCTGTAGAAGAATAGGAAGTACAGATTCACAAGATGTTGTCTCTCATGTTTCAGGTATGGAACAGCTGAGCTGTGTGCTCACCACGTTGATGTGATTGCCCACTTGGTAAGAACCACAATGATATTTGAAGTTTGGCACCAGTTTTAATCTGAGTGCTACCAGTAAAAATTCAAATGGAGATTGTTCCAGTTCTTCGAATTGGCATAGTAACTAGCAAAAGCAGTACAGTGAAAATATAAACCAATATGCCCTGTTTATTTTATTTACAGTGTTACTGCTGTGATCCCACATAGCAACTCTCAGAAGACCCTGTATAGAATTTGTTTGCTCAGTGATGATTTTTCACTCAGTGTAATGAGGTGCATTACTTTTTTATTCTAATGCAGGTAAAGGCTTGGCCCAGTGACTGCTGCCAGGTCTCTGCCCTGGGTGTGCTGCTGAGGCGAATGCTGTTCCTGATGGCTCCAGAGCATCAGGCAAGTACAGCACCAGCATCTGCTGTTGTCACTAGAAGAGATTTGAATCAATGGCCTGTGTTCAAGTACTCCCTTTCAGTTCTGGAGAACTGATAAGATGCTGAGTGCTCACTTGCTGCACTTGTTGCTATACTTGTTATTAATTAGTCTAAGTCATTCAGTCAGTCAGTTATTACTTAATGTGGATCCTACTTTGTGCAGATGTGTTCTTTAAAACAAGAAAAGCATACTGACCTTTCTAAGTCTCACTGGGTAGCAATGAAGTCTTTTTTTTTTTTGACAAACTATGAAAGCAGCACATCTCCCCAGATTTGCTGGAACTGTGTTGTGTCATTGCGTCTGTGACTGATGTGAGTGTTCTGGTGATATCAGGTGTCAAGAGGAGTGTCCTGTCCTGTCTGCCTCTCTTGTGTACCCTAGAGGGGCTGAAGCCCTCTCTTCTACTCACTAGGGCCATTGCTTCAAGCAGCTGAAAGAATCAGTTCTGTCTGTGACAAGGGAGGTGGCAGTTTCTAAGCCTTTTTCATATAAAAAGATGGATTTTATTGAAATGCTTTGCACAATTTTTTTTTTTCACGTAATAAATCTGAAGCAAACCTGCAGCGCGTTTTGGGTTCTCATCTCTTAGGCTATCAAATTGTTTTCTGGTCTGTTTTGTTTCTGTTGCCTTTTGTTTCCAGGTAGAATTTGCTCATAAGTTTCCTCCTGAAGAGGTGGAGAGCTTGGCTGTGTGGCAGCACTTGTCCCTCAGAGCCCTGAATCCTGACCTTAGGGCACAAGTGGCATCTCAGCTGTGCTCAGCAGGGCTCGTGCAGTGCCAGCAGTGGCTGAACAGCAGCCGTGCCTTGGGAGGGCTCCCACCCGTGGTAAGGAGACCTGCTTCTCTTTGGAAAAGTGAATGAACTCTAGTTTTTCAAACTACAAGGATTCTTTTGCTGTCACCTCAATTCTGTTATTCAGTCTGTTGCACAGCTTTTTTCCCATGCCTAGCTGGCATATGCATAAGCAAGAACTCTCATTTTTGTGTTTTCTTGTAGTACGCAGCACCTTAGGACCTCTACTGTGACTAGTGGAGGTTTTGTGATTCACTAGTTATTCTAGGTGTTGTTTGCTCTCTGGCTGAGCAGATTAATTTTTCTTCAGAATTTCTGATTTATGGTTTACCTTAGCATACAATTCCTCTTCAAATTTAAAGTACTGGCTGGTTTTATGCAGCATCAAATCTGAAAGATGCTCACTGGTCTCCTTGATGAGGGAATGTGAGGAACCAGAGGCTTCCACATGAAGTGTCTGCTGCCAGACTTCTCCTGCCAGTGCAGAAAATGATCTGCAGTGTGTGTGAAACTCACAGGAGTAAAGGATGATTTCCCTCCTCTGGAATCCTTGTTGGCTGCTCTCCTGCTGGATTAGCTGTTCTGTACAGCTGACACCGCACAGTGGGCTTCTTGCCACCTTGTATCATTTTAGATGTTTCATTTGAGCCTGGGGGTTTGGGGTGGTTTATATGTGGTGTGTTTTGGTTGTTCTTACACATTTTTTCCTCCTAGAACACCGCCCTTTCTGCCCTGCTGGTTGCCTGCAGTTCTGCTGATGCCACTCTGGAGGCAGAGCTTAAGACATCTGTCTTGGGAGTGCTCAGTCAGTTCTGGTCCTTTCTCCAGGCTAAGCAGGTAAGAAAGAGAATGTGCTACTCCAGGAGTGAAAGCACATCTTGGAGATGCTGGTGCTGTTTCCTCAGGTTGTTGTTACTCATTTGTTTTACTTGGACTGGGCTGTTTCAGTAAAGCACAGTGTACCAGTGCTGCCCATCTGCTCTCAGCTGATTTATCTGTAGGGCAGGCATGAGCTCTGGGATGCTTGAGTTTGAATTTCCTGAATGCTACATATATGATTCCTTGTTACTCCATTTGTTACTCAGTGTCACATTCAGACTTGCTCAAGGAGAAGCTTGAAATACCTGATTTTGCTTCATACCAGTTTCGAATTTGATGTATTTAAAATATTCATTAGAATGTGAAAAAAACTCCTGGTGAATTGATTAGAGCACAGCCCAGCACATGTAGACGCACAGGGGGTCAGGCAGTGACCATGTACCTGTTCATGTCAGTCCTTGTGATCATGTACCTGTTCATGGCTGCAGTTTCGTAAAGGAAAGGAAAAAAGGATTGTCAGGGTTTCCATGCTCCAGATTAAAAAAGGAAGTTTGAGAATGGGAGTGAAGAGCCAATAATGTGCCCCCTCAGAGATCTTTTCCAACCTCAGCCATTCTTTGAGGACGTTTGGTGACTGAAAGTAAAAAGAAATAGTTCAGATAACCTTTGGGTGCTCATTTTAGTGAGTGATGGAAGGAGAGGAGGGTCAAGAAGTGTTCCTCAAAAAAATCAAAGAAAATGGTCTCATAAAATGTGACTGTCTAGAAATACTTATATGATTATTTTAATATTTTCTTTGCTGCTTACAATGCAGTGTTTTACATGTGTGAAGTCAGGCTAACAATTTTGGAATGCTGCTGTAACTTTACATTCTCTCCTAAGCAGTTATTCCATGAGCTAAAATGCAATGTTACTGATATCTTGTGTTCTCTTCGAGGTCTCAGATGAGCCATGTCTCCAGAAGACACTGTGTTTACTGCTTCAGCTTTTGGAATTTTTTATCCAAGCATTAGATGCTCAACTGCTGACCCAGGTAAAAAAAAAACAAAACAAAACAAAAAAAAACCAACCAAGATGACCTTATGAATAATTCACTGCATGAAAACCACTTCCTTTGTGATTTGTTGAAATGTCAAATGAGTTATTTCATGGTTGGGCCTTCTCTTAGTAAGGAAATAATCCTCCTTGATTACTTTCCTGGCCTTTAAACCAAGCACAGGGCATTTTGGTTAACACTGCTTTTGAGGATCCCTTTCGTCTGTAAGATAATTGAGATATACGGAAGTGCTATAGAGAGCATGCTCATTTCATTCTAAAATGCACCCTGCAGCTTTATCCTGGCCAGTTTTATTGGAGGTGCAGCATACTCCTTCAGGTTTCTAAACCCCACGTGTTTGGATTTAAAGATGAGCCTGCACAGTTTTCACCTGCAGTCTGTCTGTTTGGGCTTGTCTCCTGCAGGTGTTTGCACTGCAGTCATCCCTGCTCCAGCTGCATCCCCCGGATCATGTCCGTCTAGCAATGGTGGATTTTCTGTCTTCCATGGGAAAGGTGTTTATTCCACAAGAAGCACAGGTAAATGGAATTGTGGCTTTAGTGAAACTGCCTTGGTTTTTGATAAAAAATATTTTTATTTAAATATATAATTAAAAGATCGAGTTCATTAAATACATACAGGAATGCCAGGACAATTGTCTTGGATTAACAGTCTGCAGCAGGTTTATTTTTCATCAAGACATGCTGAGTTGCATGCAGGATGATTGGAGGTTCAAATGCCAGTCCTTTCTCACTGGTGAGAAGCAACAAGAAGTGAGAATAGAATGTCACCTCCTTCACAGTGGTTCTTCAGCCAAGACAGGGCAGTAGCACTTTCACATTTCCCAAAACTGTCCCACAGTCTTAGAGCAATTCTTTAATAAGAAATCACAGTGGTGAGATATGCACAGCTAACTCTTGGGAACTGATGGCTGTTTGTTGCTGTTGCAGAGGCAGGTTGTGCCCCAGCTGTCCTGTCTGTTTGCCTCTCTGCTGGCTGACCAGACCTGGCTGATTCACCAGCACGCACTGGAGGCATTCACACATTTTGCGGAGGTGAGCAGAGCACAACTCTGGGTACAGGCTTTTGGTTCTGTTAACTTTTGTTGTACACAAATTCTCCTGTCTCAAATATTTGATGCTCCTCACTGCACAGTCTGAATCTGACATACAGATGCTATTGCAGATTAAGAATATTGAGGGCTAGTGCAGTTGGGAGAGATTTCAGGAGCTGGAAATGAAGAAAGATTACACAACAGTTGCTTAGATTGATTGCAAGAGAGCAGGGAATGTCACAGAATCATCTATTTTGTTCCCTTGTTAGCCTGAATGTACTGAACGACCAGTAACATTTTTGACAGGAAACAAGACATGAAGATATTGTTCCTTGGTGCCTTAATTCTGAAGAAGCTAAGAACAAAGTTGTTAATTTTCTGGCTAAGGTATGTATATTGTTTAACCATTTAACTGCTGTCTTAGTTGATGCTGTACAGCTGCTATCAGCAATATATAGTATGGGACTACACTTGCATTATCTGCATGACCATTAAATAACTTTAAAATAAACTGTCTGGTTGAACTTTTCTGCTTGCTTTAATCAGCAGAATTAGCATCTGCCATTTCCATGCACACTGCTCCTCCAGTACTTTCAACTTAAAGCATTTATCCTCCTTAAACAAAAAGTACCTATTAAATTGCACTGTTACTTTTACAAGAAGTTACCTATTAAAAACAGAATTTGGTAATTTGGTTTGACTTCCCCATTTCTCTTGGATCAGTTTCTGTTATGGAAATGAACATGTATAAAACATCTCAGTGCCTTTTGCATATTAGGAGAAATCCTCTGAGGAACATTTGGCTGTTGCTGCAGAATGGTGACACTGGGGAAGAGAGGGCAGCTGTAACCTGAGGCAGGGCTCTCTGGTTGAACAGCTTTTGGCAGGTGGATAATTTACAAAAGAACTGATAGCTGCCAGTGATGCTAACCCAAAACTACAGATAACCTCAGTCATTGATCAGAAGAGTGTGTGAGGAATAATAATCTTTGAACAGCACATTAAAATCCCTCCATCTCTCCCTTTTGTTCTGGGTTAGTAATTGAGTCTGTGAAGGTTGGTGATGCTGCCTGAGTTTAGTTACCTCTCCTGGGGCTTTCTCCCTAGACAAGGCAGGTGGAAGAGACAAGAGAAGCACGAACAGAACGCCTGAAGCAAGAAAGGATTACCTGGAGTGCACAGGTTTTCACAGTCAATGGAGAATTGGAGTCAACAGGAGAGGTATGTGTGCTTCTTTAAACTTAATATCTTAATTTTTCTCAGTTCTGAGGAATCTGAAAAGGTTGAGATGGTCTTGCTGCCCTCCATGTTCTAAGAAAAAAGGTCACTTGCACTGCTGGCCCTTAGTCTGATATCCTAATGGTCTGTATTGCCTGCCAGGCAGCAAGAACCCTCACAGGACAAGGGACTCTGGCAGCTCTGGTCCATCTAAGGGGTTTCTTGCATTTAAATGAAGACTGATCACTTAAGTACAACATTAAATTGATGTTTCATGTTTCACTTAAATCTGCAGCCTGTGGCCAAAAGAGCCTGTCACCCCCCCTCTGAGGAGCAGTACAAGGCAGCAGTAGGCTCGATGGAGGGGGCAGTGGAGGCTGTGAAGCTGCTGCTGCAGAAAGGGTCCCCTCCAGGCTGGCTTGCAGTGAAGCTGGAGGCTCTGCACGCAGCCATGGCCGCCCTCAGAGACAGCTTGCGGTAGGTGCTCCACAGGGCTTGGGGACAATGACCCAGCTCAGCTCCCTGGCGGGAGGGAAGAGGTGCCTTTGTGCCAGCAGGGCTGCAGAAGAGGAAGCTGACACGGGGCAGTGCTCTGCAGTACTGCTGGGTCTTGGTTTGTGTGCCACAATGGACTGAGGGGTGCAGTGCCAGCCTCAACTGCAGAGCCTGATGGATGGGAGTGGACATTACTGGACAGCGGAGCTGTGGGTTTGTATATTGCTTGTTCTTCTGCTGTGTGGAGATGAACATTTAATGACTTTGTATTTTGGAGAGAGAGGTTTGAATCTGTTGTAGCAGTAGCAGTGATCTTGTTCCTGTCACATGCAGCGGCCCAGGTAGTAGGTGTTTTTATCTTTATTTTAGAATATACTCAGGAATAACAAGTAAAGGCTCTCTACTGTTCTCTGGACATACCTCTGCTGCTGGTTGCATTCCACACTAGGATGATCCTTTAAAAATAATCTTTATTGGTCACAGTTAAGAGCAGAAAGAACATGGTGCTTAAGCAGTTTGTGGTTATTCACTGTATGGTTCCTAGCACCTCTTGTGCCATCCATTGACAGAACTATACAAACAGAAATAAATAATTTGAATAAACTGTACATTTATCTTAAAATCATCTCAGCTGAAAAGTTATAAGGAGCCATTTCTAAGGGCTTTATGTTTCTGGGATAGGGAAAAAAACCAACAAGAAAACCAAGGGAAAAAGGCACATTAACCAAGAAACTCAGTGTGACTTTCATTTATTGTCAGCAGTTTTTCAGGGCAGGGGTGAGTTTGGGATCAATCTCCTACACCACTCTTGGCCTCCAGTAGCACATCAGCACCATCACGCTGTCCTCTCCGGGAGCAGTGGCAGCACCACAGCTGGGCATATTGCTGGAGTGCAGGCTCACCCCTGTGGCTTTTGGCACAGACTGGGAAGGAGCAGCCCTGGCAAGAGCTCAGGCCCAATGGGATCTCGTGGCTGTGCAGCAAGTGCAGCACTGAGGTACTTTATCCATTGTACTGGGGAAGCAGCAACTCCTGTCACAGGATCCAGCACACCATAAATCGCCTTGGTCTGGTTCAGAACTGTTACCAGTTTGTATCATCTTCCCAGTTCAACTCCTCTTCTTCACCCCAGCCTGTAGCTTCAGCCTAGAATCACATAAAATCATCAAGATTAAGGTATGTGGAATGTACTTGGGTGCTCCAGCACAACCTCAGGAGCCTGTGTGGTTTGGGAGGGCACAGCATTCATCAACAAGGCCAAAAGCCCAAAAATGAAGTGTCAGTATTTGCAGCTTATGGTTTTAAAGAACTTTGAACTGCAAGAGGAATCACCTTAAAGACAAAAGCAGGCTTAACAAGGACTCTCTTTTTTACTGTTTGTATCAGACCCACTTTCCATTAAAAAGGATGCCATACATCAGAAGATTTATTTCCCTCTAGGAAAGAGCTGTTTTCTTGTTGTATTCTAACACTGAATTTGATCTCCCACTGACACAGCACTGGCTGCCTTCCCCCCAAAATGGGGTTGGGGTCATGACAGTCACAGTACACTGTGCCACTGTCAAACATCATAAACAACTTCAGTTTACAGCTCAGGCTCCTCTCCCCATGCTCCCTGCTGTTCCTGGGGTAGCTCTCTTGAGGCTGAATGAGCAAAACAGCTTGAAGTCAACACCTTTTCCCTAAGGCAGTTACATGTTCAATTGGGAATGCTGCTTCCCCTCCTAGGAAACAGCAGTGGTGTTTGGAGTCTCCCTGATTGGTCTACAGGGATTTATCTGCCTAAAGAAACCCCAGTTTTGTGACCCACCCCTGTGTCTCTGAAATAGAGAAATGTTTCAGTTATTCTTTCATGAAAACAACACACCCAGAAAGCTTTACTCTGTAATCCAGAGGTTCAGGCTTTCTGGACATTAGTGTACAATGCTATTGTGCTTTGCTAGAAGACTCAGGAAAAACACCTCAGTCCTGAGCATTCTCTGTGCCTGGAAGCCCCTTCTGTTTGAACATGTCTGTTCAGCAGCTGGGATCCAGCCCTGTTTTACCTGTCTGACAAACCAAAACTCTCTTTAACAAATCACATGATTCCTGCATCCATGATACAGCAGCACAGAGTAAAAGCTGGAGGTAAAACTCCTTAGTACTTCTAGTAGTGTACAAATGGAGCCCGTTCCCTGTTTCCTGACAGAACTCTTTGCTGTACCAAGTGCCCACTGCAGTACCTGGTGCCTGCTAAGATGCTGTGTGCTGGGGAGCCTCTCAGGGCTGCAGTCACCTAAACCTCCAGCCTCTTACCTCAGTCACATCAGCTGCTGCAAATTTGGATGAAAACAGCACAGTCTGGGGGGCACCTTCTCTGCTGGACACCCCACCCGAGTGAGGAGCTTCTGTCCTTGCCTCAGGTAAAATCAAGAGGGCGGAAGAAGGTTTAATGTCTGGGATCATGTCAGCAAACCAGTCCAGCTCAGGGTCTTGCACAGGTTTCCTCTTCACTTTGATTGTGAATTCTTCTCCCAGGCCAGACTCTGATGAAGACTTCAACCTCTCCTGAAAGGTTTTTGGCAACACAGTTTCTCCCAGTTGTTCCTCAGAGTCCCATTTGTCATTGCTCCAGCTGTTCCCATGGCAAGACTTTGTGGGGGGACTCAGTCTGAGGCTTTTGAATTCTTTGCTCAGTTGATGGGTACCTGGCAGAGGCCTCGGCCTTTCAGCTGCAGCAGCCTGTGTCACAGTGGGGCAGTTTCCTGAGGACAGTTTAGGACTGGGGCTCCTGGGTTCAAAGTCATCCCAAGGCTTCTCGTCTACATCATGATCAGCAAAATAAGGTCCCATGCTGCCCTGCAGCTCCCGGGGCTGAATTTGAATGTTCACAGTTTTCTCAGTGTCCATCTCCTCTGGCTCACTCCAGTCTGGCCACTCCTCTGCTGGCTTTTCCGAGGTAGTCAAAGAGCTCCTGCTGTTCCCCAGTGTATTCATGCTTCCAGGAATTCCATTCAGGGGGGGTTGAGTGCCTTGCTCACCTGTGGAAGACAAAGGAGTTATATACCCATTTAGAGAGAGCAAGTGCAGGCAGAAATGGAGTTGTCAAGAAGTTTTAGACACATTACAGGCACCACCTGGCATTGGAAGAAGCCAGTAATTGATTGGAAAGCAAGCTCCTCTTGGATTAGAAAGCAGGGACACCTTCCTGCTTGCAAAGGAAGGAATTCACCTCAGAGCCAGGGGCAGTACAAGCTGATTGCTGATAAGGAACAGGTGACTGAGAAAAGGCCATGTAAGGAAAGAAAATCAGCTTTGAGTGTCAGAATGAGCTGACTTGTAAATCCAGAGTATCTGCTGAGCTGTGGGAGGGGTGAAAGCACGGCACAGAATCTGCTGTGAGAAAACAAACTCAAGTCCAGGGACGCAATCTGTGTATGTCAGCTTCCCAAAGAGCTATTCCCTAGGATGTTAAGGATCACAGTCCCCTTCCTTCACTGTTGCCTTCCATGGTTCACTGAATCTTTCAGATCAGCACATGGGGGAAATGCACATCTTTTCAAGCAACACTTCCTTGGTGAACGTTTGATTTTGAAAGGAAGCACATTTTACCTGGGTATGGTACATTTTACCTGTCTTTGAAGCCAAGGCATTGTCTTGTCGCACAGGAGGCTTTTTGCCAGGTGCCTTCGCAGAGTTGGGGAACGAGCTGGGACTGCTCTTCAGGGGCCGAGAGGTTTGGTTTCTCTGATTGCTCATGCCATGACTGGGGGAACCTGCCAGAATAAAGAAAAAAAAAAAAAAAAGGACACAAGCTGAACTGCCTGCAGCACTGGAATGTTCTTTTTGAACAACACTGGGGCCTGGCACAGCAATCCAACAGCTGCACCTTCTGATCCATATAGAACAATATTCCTCTGTTCCCGCTGCCTGCAGCTCTTGCCAGTACAAAGTTATGGCAACTGTACATGGTCAGCTTTTGCTGAAATGTTCTTTCAAGAAATACACAATGAATAAACTCATTAGGATCGGAGCAGATGCTTTAAAAATGCTGTTTTCTACCTGGCTGGATCCAAAAATCCCACCTGGTACCTGCCTTACACAAAAGCACTGCACTCACTCACAGCAATTCCAAGCATAAGCAAACTCATGGCACTAAACAACCCCCTTTCCATGGCTGGGCATGGGCACAGCAGCTTCCTGGACTGAAAGTCTCTACTCTGAAGGCTGACTGCCCTCATATCCCAGCCTGAGGTGAGGTGAGGTGGGTGGTGGGCAGTCAAGGCCATGCTTTGGAGCTGCCCAAGGCAGGTGTATTTCCCTGGCCCAGTGCTGACAGCTCAGCAAGCATCTCCTTGCAGTTCATTTTTGGGAGCTGCAGGGTATGATCAGTACTGGTGATGGTTTGCCAACACCAGCCTCAGCTGTGTGGGACCCTGTTGCCACCACTTCAAAATGGCAGAGTTTGGGCCAGTGCTGCACTTCCGTGGGATTCATCTGAGTTCCCAGCCAGCTGTGCCTGCCTAGGTTAGGGATCACCAGTGCCACCAGAGACAGGTGGCCCAGGGGAAAGGACTGCTGGGAACACACACAACCCAGCCCCTTCCCAGAGCCCTTCATAAAGGGCACATCCTTTGAGGAGCTTGAGCCAACAGCTTGTTAAACCTCATGTGCTCAGCCTCTTGTGTTGCTTTTTGCAGATTGTCACTCACTGTTGAGGACAAAGGTGGGGTTTTTATTGTTTATCAATAGTTAAATCAGACCTAATTTTAAGTAAGTTTTGAAAAATAAACCTGGTTTCAGCCTGCAATCCAAAGTGGTTTATTTACTACAGTCTACTAAAATAAATAATGTAAAGAAACTAATGCAGTGAGCCATCCACAGATTTTAATGAAGGGTGGTAGCTGCCAGTACACACATAAACAGGAAGCAAACACTTAAACTGATCTCTGTCATGTATTTCATTTGGTATCTCCTATGTCTAAAGTTGCACACATGATAACTTTTCCCTCATTATAAACATTTTAGTTTCAATACCCAGAGAAGCTTTCTCTTAGCACACTTGGTTCCAAGTTATCTAGCAGGTGCACGGGCTACTGTCTTCACTTGCATTAGCTGAAAAGCCTCCAGAAAGCTGATAAAATAGGGAAGTTTGTATTCCTTTTCCAATCTATGAATAGAAATTGGGGGAAAAACATAAGATTTACTGGTTTTAAGGAAAGAGAGAGGGAATATTAAATAACTGCCTATGTAAGTTCTTTAGCAAGGCAATATAGTTTTTTCACAAAAGACACACACACACACACTCTTATCTCCTTTACCTACAAGGCTGCTTAAATGAAGAAGAGGTTTCATTTTTTCCCAATATATTTGGTATATTTAAAATACTTTTAAATAACTCTTCATCTGATATCAATTCTGGATCTGCAAATAGCACCTAACTAAAAATCCAAGTTTGGCTGCAAATTAACTTTTTTTTAAATTAACCTGTCACCAGGAACAGATTAATGATCCAAGAAACTCTGCCTACACTGCTTGGACAGAACAGGCAAGCATCCCAAGAACACTCTGACTGTATCTTTTACCTTCTGGGGAGAGATCAGCAGTTTTCATGAAACTTGGTGCAGAGCTTTTGAAAATCTTGGTTCTTTCTCCACCTACAACCACTTCAGGGCCAAGCAGGGAGACGAGGACGGCGAGGCTGTGCAGGGTTATGGCCACGATGGAGTCACTGGTGTCCCGCAGGCCCAGCAACACCTGCACCAACCACACACTGATGTCAGCACAGCAGGGAACTCTGCTTCAGCACTGCTTTCCTCTTCAAGTGCTACTCTGGCAGCACCTCTCATTTCTAATCCCCTACAGCTCTCAGTAAAGACTGCATGTTGTTTCACAGCATAAAATCAGCCTTCCACTTTGTGCTACCAATTAAACAGGCTGGCTGATCCTAGTTGGTGAACGGGGCTCTCGGCAACCTGGTCTAGTAGAAGGTGACCCTGCTCCTGGCACGGGGTTAGGTAAGATTAGATGGTCCTTAAAGTCCCTTCCAACCCAAACCATTCAGTGATTCTGGGAAATCCCATATTCCAGGATATACCACCCATTGGTCTGAGTCCTTAACCTGTGGCAAGATGATGTTCTTCAGCTCCTCCTGAGAGAACAGCTCAGCGTAGGCGTGGATGTGAGACAGCAGCACCATCCGCACGTGCTCCTCGTGCACCTCAAACAGCTTCAGCAGCACAGGGATCACGTGGGCCTGGAACAGGGCTGGTGACAGCAGGCAGCTGGTCTGGCTCTCCCCACTTTGCTCTAGGGAACAGAGGTGAGGATGGGAAAAGGATGCTTCACCCACCAGAGACAGCTCACCCAGAAGCTACCGAGTGCTGACACCAGGATCATTCCTAATTCTCCTCCCAGCATCAGCAGAGCAGTGCAAAGGAGCAAGCACAGATAACTGTCCTTTCCAGTTCTGTCTGTTACAGTCTTTGTTCTGCTTAGGGAAAACAACACTATTCCCTTGATTCAATGAAACAACTGCTCTGAATTAATTCCAAACTTGTCAGGAATAATTGTGATGAGGAAGTATTTAAAGGTCACCTTTCTTTGGGCCCAGCAGATGAGGAAGAAAACTCTTGACAGCTACAGGTTCTGCAAACACGAGCTGATTGAGTAGGAGAGGCACCAGCCGTGATGCTATCAGCTCCTCTGACAAGCCAGCCACCCTATCCAGCAGGAATCTGCATTCCAGGAGACAGCAATTAGTATCAAGGCAGCCTTCCATGCATTTATGCCTGTTTCCCTTAACATCATTTTCCCCTCCTTGTGTCTGACTTATCCAGAGTCAGTGTCCCACTCTAGCCCCTCATTCTGTCTGCACTCTGACCTCCAGAGAGAAGCCTCTGCTCCTGCCTGAGGCAAAGATAGCACAGACCAGGAGCCAGAACCACATCCTGTAAAACTCCACACCCAGATCATGGACTGGCGCAAGCCCATCCAGCTGGAACAGGAAGCTGCTGGGGCACCAAACTGCCTCAGAGCTGGCATCTCCCGTGAAGAGCTACAGACAAAACTGCAGCAGAGAGTTTTCCTCTCACTCCACACCCTGGTCCATCGCAAGGATTTTCCTGCTGCTTTGGAAAAGACTCTTCTACCTACCACACAAGGGAAGTTTCTCTACCACAAAGGGAATCCTGTTTTGAAACCACTTCGATCTAATGAGGCCAAAAGAGTACTGATTGAGTTTATCAGAGTTTAATTTTGTGCAACTGCTCTTGTCTGTCAGATTTTGATTTTTAAAGTATTAATTGTCAGTTACTGCTTTTTATCTACACTTGGAGACCAAGAGAAGGGTGCACATGCTGTGAAGGCCCCTCTGTCTGATAAAAAGGGCAACACTCCCCTATCTTTAAGCAAATGTTCAACCCCTCCAGCAGTAAACACTGCTGACACAGAGATAGTGAGAACCACTCTGAATGTTCCTGCTAAGGATCTCCATTCTCCTCTTACTTCATCCACTTAAGCCTGTAATGAAAAATAACTGATGTATAAAATAGGCAGGAAAACAGCTCTGTGAGAACACGAAGGCTTTTTTATATGGAAAAAAGAAAAATTCAGCTTCTCCCCTTTTCAGGCCCAGATAATGCCATCCTGACAGAAAAATTCTTGGGGACCACAACAGTAGGATCTACTGCAAGATGTTCCACTACTGCAGCCAAGACATCCATTACAGGCAACAGCTTTACTCTTGGCACCACAGGATTAATCACCCAACAAGTCATATTGCAAACTCTCTCATTGGCAGCTGCACCACTCTGGAGGCTGGGGAGCATCAGGATGATGCAGACCCCAGCAGAGACTGCTCCTCCTAAACAGCAAACCAGCCACAAGGAATTGGAAAACAAGAGGTGAAGTTTCCTCTTTAACAGGACTCTTGCTTTGGCTGGAGTACCCAAAGTGTTACAGAGTGAACAGTATTCTGCCAAAGCCACCAAATCTGCCACCTGAGGAAGTACCTGTGGCCAGGAGCCTTCCCTGGTCCCCCCACAATCCATTTGCAGAATTGTGCTTTATCATTCTGAAATAAGAAGCTTCCACATTATAGTTCCCTCACTTACTTGAAAAATTCAGTTTTCTCCTCCTCAGACTTTAGTGTTAAGGTCTTCAGAAAATTCACAACTTCCAGAAAATCATTCCTAAGCACAAAACCAAAAGCTGTCAAGTGTAATCCTTATTGATGACTAAACCACCCACAGTGAAGAGACTGCAACCCCCACCACTCCTTTTGCAGAGAGAACGAGATAGAGGGACCCCAGTCAAATGCTGCTGCATCAAGAGTGCCAGCAAGGAGGGTACACCTGAAGGCTGCTGCTCAGCACCTCTTTGGGAGGGCTGGTAACACCTTCTTAATTTAAGGAACCTCTTTGTCAAAGATCCCTGCGAAAGGCAGGGATTAAGTCTGCACTCCCATCTACCTTCACAAAACTGGTGCTTTGCAAGACAGAAAAAAGCAGGATTAAGACCAAGAGAGGCCTGATATTCCTGTCCTTACCTGAAGAACTCATGAGACAATAAGCTGGACAGTGGTGGGCGACACTTTGGGTCTGGATTCAGCAGTGTACAGTGCAAGGTTTGCTGAAAGCTGGAGAGAATATCTGCTGAAACTGAAATCCAGAGCACCTACAGTTAGATTTCTCTCTCCACACTGAACAACAGGAGGGGGTTCAGGAGTCCTCCACCCTCCCCCAAAACTTATTCTTAGCTCTAATTGATAACAAAAGTGCAAAAGGAAGGGGAAAATAGCATTTCCATTTCTCTTCCTAACCTGCCTGGCTACTAAGCCTCCAAGGAGTGCTGCTGTTCTCCCAAGAACCTCCTGCTGTCTCTCTGCTGGGAAGTGACAACCCCTGCTCAGCTGTGGCACTCAAGATCCACGTGCCACCTCCATAACCCTTGGCAGGACCAGAGCAGGTTTGGGAGTGGTCGTGTCACACGGGCTGGTGACCTCCAGCTACATCTGACCACATCCCCACAGGAAAAGGGGAACACAGGAGAAGCCAAGGTCTGCAAACAAGGAACAACACTGGCCACTGTGCCCACAGCACTCCTGCCAGCTGCACAGTGAAAGGGGAAATGTTCAGCCACACAGGGAATGAACCACAGGGCCTGTCACCAGCAAAATAAACCCGTGTCATTCTCACCCTGATCATTGAGAGCTGTCAA
Organism: Sylvia atricapilla; assembly: GCF_009819655.1. Classification (NCBI taxonomy): domain Eukaryota; kingdom Metazoa; phylum Chordata; class Aves; order Passeriformes; family Sylviidae; genus Sylvia; species Sylvia atricapilla. The sequence goes on from NC_089148.1 coordinate 10,435,930, forward strand.
GAGATTCTCCACCGTTGTCCCAAATGCGAAGGCGTCCCTCGCGTGCCCGTAGCTGCTGGGCAGGATTTTGAAGTCTGCAGACTGAAACCAAAACAAAACAAAGAAACCAGCAAAGCAGGAGCTTATGAGATATGTGGTGTTTTCCATAAATCTTTATTCTCACCCCCCACCATATACACTCTCCAGTTCTTTTTATAGCACCAAAGCTTCACTGTGTACCCTACAAGTAGAATATTGTGCTAAAAATTCCTCCACTGGGGAATTTATAACCCAAAGGAGCAACTCCATCACGATGGAACAACCCCCCAATGAATGCAGGCAGTCAACAGCTTTGAGCATTTCTATGGAAACAGGCAGTAATTAGAGAGCAGAAGCGTGCTCCTTCAGCATAAGCAGCTCCAAGGATTCTCAACAGCTAGGAAGTGACTTAAAAGGTAGGGAAAAGGCTGTGGTGAGAGTTACACAACCATGGGACCACAGTGATCTGGGCAATCTCAGCAACTACTCTGACTTTTGCAAAACTCTGGTGATTTGGAAGCAACACAAAGTGTTTGAAAAGCAGTACTATCTGTGCCCAACACCATTCCCAAATCAGGGGTGGGACAGAGGAGGGACAAAAGGAACAGAGGAAACCTCAGATATAATCCAAGAGCCACTTCCATGCCATTTAGGCACAAGGAAATATAACATGAATGTAAGAACATTTCTGGCCCATCACTGTTTTTCTCTGCTGCCAGCAGGAAGCTCCTCGAGCTGTCACTCACCATCTCCTCGCAGGGGATGCACGACTGGTCCCGCACAGACTTCACGTGACAGAGGAACTGCAAGGACAAGAGGGGCCCTGAGCTGCCTCCGTGTCCCCTCAGTGCCCAGCAGCAAGAGCAGGCTGTGCCCAAGGGACAGGGCTGGGGGTGGCAGCAGCTGTGCCCCTGCCCCTTCTGCTGGCACCCAGGGCAGGCTGTGCCTGCTGCTGCAATGACTCTGCACAGCAGGCACCAGAAATCAAAATAGGAATTGTTCTTTCTTCTACCAAGCAGTGAGAATGCCACCAGCACAAACTAAGGAGGCATTTAAATTATTTTCCTTAATGACTCATTTCAACCTGAATCTTCCTGCTCTTTTGTCATTTTTCTATCAGTCCAGAAGAGCAAAGATTTCTTGCTCTCCAGCCAGCAGTGTCCCTTAGAAAAGTAGCTGCATTTTGGCTAATGGAGAATTAATTTGTGTGGACATTTTAGTTTATAGTTATGGTGTCCTTAGAGCAAAGATTCAGGACAGAGCTGGAAGTGAGCCAAAACATTTAATAGCAAATCCAGCTAAATGGAAGGACTTGGGCCTTCAGATCCATAGATGGCCAGATTCCATGGGCCAGGAATCCTCCCCTGGGCATCCAAGGTGCACTTGGCTTGGCTCTTACCTCTGGGGTGGCTTCACTGAAGTTACAGACTGTTTCCATTCCTCCCAGCTTCCAGTGCCCATCCTCACTCACAAACACTGACGATAAACAGACGTTGTTATGCGTTAGGTTTCCCTAGAACATAAAAACCAAAAAAAGGGTAACTGACTTGGGGGACAGATGAAGATGTAAAATCTTAATCAGCACTGATTAGGTGCTGCAGGGGACTGAGGAAAAGCTGCCAAAAAAGCACACAGTTCCTGTGGCATTTTGTAGGTGACCAGCAGGTGCTAGTCAGGAGAGCTGTGGTTTTAGAGCAGACAAAGCCCTAATTGTCACAGCCCCTGCAATGCAACTGTAAATCCAGGGAAGTTTTCCAACTGTGAACACAAAACCCCAGAGCTACAGTCTGAGCTGGGATTTACCTGCAGCCCTGGGCAAACACACAGTGCCCAGACAGGGCAGCAGTGACGCCCATCTCTGGCACGGGCCAACAGCTGTGAACGAACACCAAGGCCAAGCAATCCCAATTCCCTAAAGCAAGGATACTACACGCAGATCCATGAACTGAGAACTGCCTGTTCCCTCATTTCCACAACATTTTCAATTACCCTTCCTCCTCCAAAGCAGCCAAGTTTAGCAGTTTCAGCCTACGAGAACTGTGGGACACGTGTCTGTCTGCTTGGGAGGAATCAGCAAGGAGTCGCCCAGACAAGCCCAGGTACAACGCTCTCCTGTCACATTTCCTGCATCTCCCACCAGAGCCTGACTATGCTGCCAGGGGTACCTACCCTGTCATGGAGGAAGATGAGTGCCAGCAACACATCATAGATCCCTGCACAGATTTCTGCCGCAGAGAGAGTCTCCAGGACCGTCTCCAAGGGCTTCACCCTCTCTGTAACCAGGTGGATCCCATTTGCTTCCACAGTGCAGGACAGGAAGCGCAGAAGGCAAGGATGGCGCAAGGTTTTCAGGTGCTTCCAGAAACAAAGATCTCTGTTAGACCTCCTCTGAGGCATCTCCACATGCAGAGCTTAGTCCTGCCCCCTCAGCCATGCTTCCTCATGGAATTCACACAGCCCATCCCTGCTCCTCGCCAAGCACCCAGCAAACATCCTCACTCAGACTGCAGAAATTTTTATAATATACTGAAACAGAATCACAGAATGATCTGGGCTGAAAGGACCTTAAAAATCATCTTGTCCCATCCCCCCTCTCATGGGCAGGGATACTTTCGACTATATCCCAGGTTGCTCTAAGCTTTGCCCAGCCTGGCCTCAACACTTCTAGGGATCCAGGGCAAAGCCACAACTTCTCTGGGCACCCTGTGCCAGGGCCTCACCAACCCTCACAGAGAAGAATTTCTTCCCAATATCCAAACCAAACCTACTCTCTCTCAGTTTGAAGCCATTTCCCCTTGTCCTGTCACTACATGTTCTTGTCTCTCCATCTGTCTTGTAAGCTCCCTGCTGGCACTGGATGGAGAAAATCTTACACAGAATAAAAGTCTTACTTTTATTATTTATAAATATAATTTAATTAAATATAATTTATTATTATATAATAAATATGGTCTTTTGGGTGGGATTCATCCAAGAAAGACCCTGACTTGCAGGAGGAGGCAGCACCCTCAAAGACAGGCAGGCACTGCTGTCCTCATCATGCAGCACGCAATGAACTCCGCAGCTGCCAACCCCCTTCTGCCCCATGGCCAGGCTGGCTTCCACCTCTTCTCCTGCCCTCACTCCCAAGGGTTTGACCCCTGCTAAGTGATTCCCACCCTGCCAATAAAAGGAGAGAGGCTGTGCAGCGTGTCCCAGGCACAGTGCAGTACCTTGGCAGCTTTGTTGACCTTCTCCTCGTTCTCGCGCTTGTACACGAAGACGGAGGCGCGTTTCCCATCCTGGAGCACGGCCGGGTGGATGGTGTGGCCACTGGGCAGCGTCAAGGGCGGCTCCTCCAGGGTATAGCTCTTCAAAGCACTGTTCTCCGAGCCCATCCCTGGCAGAGGTGCCCTCCTCACCACAAACAGCCTCTGAGCGAGGAAGGATTTTCTTTGGACAGATTTTGTTCCAGCAGGCGCCGTCCAGTTCACCTTCAGAGCATTTTCTGCAAAGCACAGAACAGCCATGATGAACCTCCTCCTGTCCGTGTCCTCACCTTGAGTTTAAGGACAAGAATAAAATCCCCAAAGTTCACTTTGTAAAGGAAACCCAGCGTCCACAAGAGGGTTTGGATCAACAGGTGAGCAGCTCTCAGCAGTGGGGCTTGGACTGCACTGGCACCCACCTGTGAGCATCACCAGCAGCTGTGACACAGTGCAGCACCCACAGCCCATCCCTGACCCAGATGCCAAGCTGAGATCCACCAAAAGCTGGATTCACCAACACCCCCAGCAACACAGACACCAACTCCAAGGGTTTAACTGGCATTAAGTACAGTCAGCAGTTAGGAAGTGTGACTGCCACTCCACAAGGAGCATCTGGCTTTCTTAAAAACACCATTCCTCAATTCTCCAAGCCAGAGAAGAATTCAGCGAAGGAGGAAGGATTACAAGCTGGATTTCAGGAGGTTACCTATATCCAGGTACCTTCCTCCAGCAGCATGTTTCCCCCCTAGATTACCTTCTCTCCATGTGACAAATATTCCTTCTGCCTGCCAACCCTTCCTTCCTCCCACAGCCTGTCAGGAAGAGGCTGACACAGATTTCTGTGCTGTTTCCTCACACACAGAACCAGTAAAACAAACACACTGATTGCAGAGGCTCTTTTGGAAAACACTGACCCAGCACATGCTCTGTCATCAGGCTTGTGCTCACAGGCCACAGGCGAGACCTGAACCTGCTGGCACACAGAAGTCAGTCACCAGGAATCAGAAGGAAAGAGCAAGCCCTCAGTTTTCAGAAAAAGTTGGGGAAAATTGCCCACCTCCAAGCTTTTTTTTTTTTTTTTTTTTTTTTTTTTGCAGCTGACTTTTTTGTAGTTGTTTCCAGCCATGACCTGAGGATTCAGGAAGGCAGTAACACAGGATTCTCCAAGCTTCCCAACAGAGCTGTTCCACCAAAATTGCCGCTCTGGCCCCTCACCTGTGTCTCCAGTTAGGTCTCCCATGAACCTGGAGGTGAGAACTGCTCAGGGCCTTTGGAAAAAGAGCTAGTTACAGTTTCCTGGCTCCTTTAACCCTCCAGAGTGTACCAAGTGAGGGTACAATAACCCCTGCAGCCTGAAATGCGGGGGGAAGAGGGGCTTTTAATTGAGTTTCTGTGTCCTGATCCACCTAAAATCTAAACTGAATTAGCTACAGAACTCATAGCTTCCTCATTCTCTCCCCTCTGGTGTCAGACATGGATCTGCACCTTTTCAGCACTGATTCCTTAAACCTTTAAGACATAAAGGGAAAGTTATGGAAGTCTAAACTGCAGCTTCCCAGCACTACACAGAGGGGCTGACAGGTGAAGAGGAAACACAGTGCAGCAATAGCACACGTCTCTAAACTGGATTTTTTTTCTTTGTGAACTCCCTGGCACATAAGCATTCATGCTGCCCCCAGACAGAATCTTCTCCTCTCCAGCCAGAACCTGGGAGCTGTGCCCTGGCTGCCTCAGGTTATGCCTCACCTGTGTGCAAGGCACCAGCTGCTGCTCCTGGGCACAGCCAATGCGTTTCTCTGCATTCTGCTCATCCCAGCTGGGCCTCATTGAGTTGTGCTACCTCAGTGATTTCTCACTCAGGACACCTGACCGTACCTGGGCTGACCTGATGCCTCAGGTTCCTCCAAATGCACGCGGACATATTTGGCTTCAGAGACATACCCAGCTCAGAACGGAGTCATTGAATGGTCTAGGTTGGAAGGGACTTGAAAAACTCATCTCATTCCACTCCCCTGCCATGGGCAGGGACACCTTCCACTGTCCCAGGCTGCTCCAAGTCCCATCCAGCCTGGCCTGGGACACTTCCAGCCACAGCTCCTCTGGGCACCCTGTGCCAGGGCCTTCCAACCCTGACAGGGAAGAGTTTCTTCCACATGCCTCACCTAATTTTCCCCAGGTATAATTTGCAGCCATTCCCCCCTTGTCCTGTCACATTTCCTGATGAAGAGGCCCTCTCCAGCTTCCCTGTAGTCCCTGCAGATCCTGGGAGGTTGCTGTGAGGTCTCCATGCAACCTTCTCCAGGCAGAACAGCCCCAACCCTACCAGCCACAGGGGAGGTGCCCCAGTCCCCTTATCAACTTCATGGCCTCCTCTGGGCTTGCTCCAACAGTTCCACGTCCTCCCCAGGCTGAATATTGTAACACCAGAGTCATCCTCATGTGATGTACAACAGCCAGCTGCAAACACACCTCCCCTCCTTTCCAGGGAGCCTCCTCTCGGGAGGCGCACAGCAACTCTCAGTGTCAAACACGGAGCAGCCTTTGGCACCCCGAGCTTCGCAGCCTTTTTATGGCTACTGAAAGGCGAGCTGGCAAAAGCGTCTGCAAAGGTCTGTGCCCAGGTATGGCTCTGCAGAGCCAAAACAAACCATTACGCAACTATGAGTTAAGAGCATTAACCCTTCTGCATCTCATTTTCAACGAACTGTAAACATGACCGTCAGATGTAACACACAGAAGCCCTCGGACAGAGAGGAGACCGGCAGGGAAAGCCAGAGGGACTGGCAGTTAAGGACAATGTGGATTTGCTACCAGAAAGGGGTGGAATTTCCATTTAGCTTCCTCGTGGAGTGAACGACAGCCGCATACAGGATATTCACCTGACACACACGCCGCTCCACAGCTCAGAGGCAATTCCTGGCTTTCCAGCCCTGCCCGCCACCTCCCCGCCAGCAGCGCCTCTTGGAAGCGCTCTCGGCGGTGCCAGGGGCTTTGCTGCCAAAGGCAGAGGTCTCCCAAAGTGACACCTTCAAATGCCCACCCGGCACCCTGCACAAGCGGACCCTCGCAGGCAGCCGGGCGATCAGCCGCCAACGTGGGAAGGAAGCCCGGTTCTACCGCGCTCCCCCAAGGCCGGTCCGACCGGGGACAGGCAGGAGCCGGCCCTGCGGGGGCAGTGCCCGGGAGCTGCAGCCCGCGGGGCACACCCCGGCCCGCCCGTCAGACCCCACGGCGGCCCCCGACAACAATCCTCGGCCCGCGGCCCGCCTGCCCCCGCCCCCGTGTCACCTGTCCCCGCCGGGCCGGGGGTGCCGGTGCCGCTGGGCCCCGCCGGCCGCTCCGTCTGTCCGTCCGTCTGTCCGTCCTTCCGCCCGCCTGGCCGGCAGCGCCGCTCGCCTCGCGCGCCCCCTGCCGGCCGGCGGCCGCAGCGCACTCACCGCTCGGGGCGCGGCCCGCGAAGCGCCGGCCGCCATTTCGGGTGAGGGCGAGTGTCCCTCCAGGCACCCTTGGGATCAGGGACTCGAGCAGTCGGCAGGGTTGGAAGAAACCTTTAAGATCATCCAGTCCACTCCTGTATCCAGCAGTGCCGCTGGAACCGCGAAACCGCCGAGTCCGGGCGCCTCCGAAGCACGGCCGGGGATGGTGACTGCAGCACCTCCCTGGCAGCTGTCCCAATGCCTGACCACCCTGACAGTGATTTTTTTATTTGTTTTTCTCTAATATCTAATCTGAATCTGCCCGGTCTCAGCTGGGCCATTTCCTCTTGTCCTCCCCGCAGAAGAGTCCGAGCGCCCCTGGCTGCGCCTCCTGTCCGGCTGCGGATTGCGATGAGCTCCCTGAGCCTCCTCCGGGCTCAGCGCCCCCGCCTCCCGCAGCCGCTCCTCACGGCGTTTCTGCAGACCCTTCACTGGACACGCTGCTGCCCCACTGTGTCCTTTTAAAAGACATTTTTTAATATCCTTGCCCTTCCCGTGCCCGCTCAGTTCCGCCTGCAGCCCAGTGCTGCCGGAGCGGGGCCGGAGGGTGCGAGCGAGGCCGGTGGTCTGACACTCCAGCGAGAGGGGATCCATTTAATGCCATTAAAACTAATTGCTGCCCGCGCCGCGGCGTAAAGTGACTCCGGGGAGAGATTTCACGGGAGTGTTTTGGACGGCGGAACGAAGGTTGAAAGGAACGGCTCCAGAGCGGTGGGAGGTCTGGGCTTTTCACACGCTATTTTCATATCGCCGGTGTTATTCCAGTTTCCTGCAGCGCCAGGACCCGAGGATGTGGTTTGCTCAGTCACTGCGAACAGCAGCACAGCCCAGCCTCGTGGCCTCGTCTAGACGCAGGTTTAATGGCCAGGGCAGGGCGTTTAACACAGGTGGTCTGAGCTCTGCAAGTGCCTTGGCTTTCTTTAGTAACTCAACTCCACGAATTTAACCTGCACTGAGTTTTGTGCTGCCAAATCCAGCACGAGCTGTGTAGAGTGTGTTCTTTAGCAATATGTTTTGCCCCTTCCATATCTAGGGAAGCCTTCCAGGGCTTGGGCAAGCAGGGATGACACACAGGTCAGCTGGACAGCGGCTCATCAATGCCTGAGTCCCTCCAGCACAGCTAAAGCTCTGCTCCCTGGATAGCAAGGGGGATTCCCTCAGACCCACAGCCAAACTCCGCTCACTTCAGCCTCACCAACCGTTCAGGGGAGTGAGGAGAGGATTTCTCCTGTGAGTGTGCATGGGGAGGGCTGTAAGGTGGCACGTCAGGGTTAATGTGGGGACACAGTGCTAGGAGACTGCTCCTCTGGCAGGATATGCTGGCAGATGGATGATCTGAGGCTTTTTTAAAAAGAAGAAATATGATGGGAGGAACAGGGTGCAGGAAAATAAAGTGGGTCATAGATAGCATGACATATGTAGTACATCACACATTAAAGGGTAATATAATGCAGACAGGAACAGAAACTAAATAAAGTTCGGGTACACCACCTCTTTCTGTCAAAGGCAGGAAAGATCCAGAATCTTTGGCCCAAATGGGACAGACACACAAAAAGATCCTGGCCCCGAAGTGCAAACTAAGGGGAACCGTGAACATTAGTCACCAGTTTATTCAAGGGGCTAAGCGTGGGTTTGTATGTCCTGTGTGTGTTTGTGGCAGGGCAAAGGCAGAAGGTCAGAATAACTGGAGGTAAAGATAAAAACTTCTTAATAAGCAACAAGTGATTTCTACTCACAGCCCTTGGCTCCAGCTTTGGGCTGTGTTGTGATTCATGTGGCTGTCAGGAAGAAAAAGCAAACTTTGGCTGTTGTGCTTCATTTCTGTGTGTTTCCTTTGCTGGGCTGTCTCTGTGAGCAGCATTCCTTGCCTTCACCTGCTTTTCCCGAGCGATTCCATTGTTTCACACAGGCTGAAGTGGCACTGAGGGGTGTGCCCTGCTCAGAGCCCTGTCACCACGTGCTGCACAAAAACCCCAGCTGGGCCTCTGCCCCAAACTTCACCCTCTGTCTTTCCTGAGCGCAGCCAACGGAGGCTCCTCCAGAGAACAACGCAGGACCTGATCAGGGAGGTGTGAACCCCCCTCCTTGTCTTTCAAGGGCAGAGGGAAGAGCTGGAACCAGCAGGATAACAGAGCCCCTAGGAAATGCCTCATTAGGATTGGAACTCGTTCTTTTAAGTCAGTTGGGCAAGAAAAGATTGGCATAGTGGAGAGAAAGAAAGCTGGTGACTATAGAGGGGGACAGAGCAAAAATCACTTCAGTGGAGTAGAGCATGTAAAGTCTAAAGGGAGAGCTGGGGAGCACTGCCTTAGAATCCCAAAATGGTTTCGGTTGGAAGGGACCTTAAAGCCCATGTCATTTCCACCCAGGGCAGGGTCACCTTCCTCTATTCCAGGCTGCTCCAAGCCCCGTCCAGCCTGGCCTTGAACACCGCCAGGGATGGGGCAGCCACAGCTCCAGCCTTTCCAGTACTGTGCAGGCTCTCAGTAGTGCAGAGATGCTCCCCAGCTCAGCCTCCTCCAGGCCAGAGCCCTTTGGGAAAGGCACAGGGAACAAAGGCTGCAGGGCTGCTCCTTCTCCAGCGAATTACAATTACAGCACAGCAGCTTCTTGCTTCCAATGATGTTTTGCCACTTCTTAAAATCTGGTGGGGTTTTTTTTTGGGTTTTTTTGGTTTTTTTGGTTTTTTCCAGCATATTTTCTCCAGGTCTGGAAAAGTCCATGTTTTTATTGAAGTGGGTGTCCAGATGAACTGGCTGGAAATACCACCTTGTGACTGAAACACCTGCAGGGGAGTGCAGTCGTCCTCTGCCTGTGCAGCTCCAACACCTCTCCTGGCATCTCAGACCTCTTTCAGAAGAAAGCCCCAAAACTTTAAGCTGAAGGGAAAAATGAGCAGACCACAGGGAGCTTCAAGGGTGACATGAATTGCAGCAGGAAGGCAGCTTTGTGCATTCCATGTTTTTGAGGATGGTCACAGAAGGAATGGAGGCTGACACCTTAGTCAGCCTCTGGCCATGGTGAGTGGACAGTTGAGCTTACCAGTGCTGCACTACAGGAATTCCATTAAAGAACCTGCCAGAGGGGCCCAGAATCTCTTATATCTAAACAGAGCTTGTTCTGCTTATTCCAGAGGAAGCTACATCTTGTTCTTGTTTCATTTAATCCAGAGTGGATAAAATTAAACAGAATCACGGCAGTCTGATTTCAAAATGAAATGCACATGTTAAACTGTTAGCAGACAGCTCCACAACCCCCTGGATATTTGAGAGACCTTGAATCAGGTCCTCTATGAGCTCTCAGGGAGAATATTTGTTTACTTTTGCTTTCCCCCACCCTGTTGCCCTGGAAGGCTCCTAAATGCTGGTGTAGTACAGATAATAAGCACAAGTACAAATAATGAGCACAAGATCTTGGGCAGCTGCATGGAGCAGACTGCTCCTAGAAATGAGCCCGTCCCTCTGCACAAAGCCTCTCTAATAGCTACCAGACATAGGAGATTCTCAGCCATTGCTTATTTCATTGTGCTATTAACTTTACAGCCTAATTGAATCTAAAACACTTGCCTAACCAAACTCATTAATTAATTAGCAGCAGGCTGGGAAAGAGGATACTCCTAGGATGGCTCAGGATTGCTGCTGAAGGGAAGAAAAGAGGAGGTCTACAAAGCCAGAGAGAGAAACCATGAAAAAGAGGATGAAAGTTGCAGAAGTTGTTAAAAGAAAGCAGATCCCTCCTCGCCCTGTTTTGTGCAGGACACAGTACCCAGGGACTGAATCCATAAAATACAGATAATTGAACAGGTCAGACTCTCCCATCTTCCTCTGACGCCCACAGGAAATGTGATATAGATTGAAAGGTTTATGTGCTCCTATCTTTTCTCCCCCTTTCTGGCTCAGGAACTGTAATTAAAGAGAAAATCAGCCTCTCTCCTGCCTTGAAAGTGCAGTGGCACAGCTGGTTTTCATCTTGGCGAGCAGGCTCTGTCCTCAGGCTACTAAGTGCTGAGTAATTTTTACCAAGCTCTGTTTGCAGATAAATGATGTTCTCTTAGCTGCTGCCAGGCAAAGCTACAAATACTTGATCTTTTATTCTTTTCCCATAAACTCCTAACATTGAATACTAAAAATGCAGCCAGAGATTTTTCCACTGCCATTTATTCTCAGCATGGTCACAACTGTATTACAATTACAGACACCCACCCTTCACTGGAGCTCCACTGCAGCTCCTCGTTAACCTGAAGCTTCCAATTAAAGGCTCCTTCAGTTTCATTGATAGTTTGCATATACTCCAAGGACCCACTTCATTTTGTCTTTCCCCCAAAACACATTCCATGAGGAGGGTAACTGCTTTAAATAACTTCACACTAATTTCTGGAAAAGCCTGACAAGCAAGTGCCAGTCTCAGAAGAAAAGTCTGAGTGTGCTGCTTGGGGAATTTCTCTCACAGCTGTAACTATAAAAATATCTGAAAGCTTTTGACTAAATGTGGCACAACCTCTGGGCAAATCCACTGTGGGCTCAGAACAGAGGAAAGAATCTAGAAATGTACAACACTGGAAACCCATCAGTGTAGTTCAAGTTTTCTGCCATGTTTCTAATTGAGATCTTACCTGTTCTAGGAAACTGTGTAAGAATTAATTAAAAATGGTAGAGAAAATAATTTTAAAAACACTACTTAATCTTGGCAACGCTGTTCTTCCACCTACCTCCAGTGAGTGACGCCCTGGACAAGAAGCCAGCAGAGGGAGAAGGCTGAAAACTGGTATGAAATACCATGGCTAATTTTAGACTCCTTTCCAGTCATGCAGCTTGAAACAGGGAGTAATGGTGCTTATAAAAGTACTTGCACACTTTGTAAAGATAACACAGGGTTTCAAAACAATTTTTATTTCAAAGGTATTTTTGAAGTATAAGACTAAGAGTTTGTCAGATTCCCCAAACAATCCCATGCCTTTGAAGATCACCTTCCCAGCACAGACCCCAGTCTTACGGAATTACTGGTGACTGGTTTTGTAGGATCAGCCCTTGATCCAAGTCAACTTTCTGTTTAAGCCATAAAGAAGGGAGGAAGAAGGAGAACAGATCTGCAAATCAACAGGCATTAACAAAAGAAAAAGGATGAGGTAGAGGTAACTTTTCTTTTAAAAAGTGAAAACTTGAACTGCTGCCTTGGTAGCTGTGGCAGAGAGGGCATTACCATCCCTTTCTTCTGTCTGTTACAGTGGGCATGCACAGCTGAAGAACAGCTTTAGCCTGAATTCCATTTGCAGGCTGTCTCAAAACATGACATAAAACAATCACCACACTGTGAGTCCAGCATGAAGGGATCTGCTGCTCAATGATCCCTGCTTAGATCCAGTTTAAACCCCAGAAAGGACCACGACAGGATGGATTTGTGTTTCCAGATAGGGAAGCTGGGGTAAAGGCTCTGCCTCTGGATTCTGAACCAAGGTACAGTGTTTCTTGCTCTTGCTGGGCCTCAGGATGGATGTGGCTGTCTTCTTCCAGCCCACAGAACTCTGTTTGAATGCTAGGGGTAAAGGTATTCTGTTGTGTAGTTTCTAATTTTAAGTGTTTTCAAGCATTTAAAATAGACTGTAAATGTCTGAAGCTTCAGGGGACTGAATCTGTGCCATCTTTCCATTATTAAAGCGTTCAGACCCAGGACTGGACTTTGGTCCAAACTATGTGTGAAGGCAGTGCCAGGAGATGCTGGGGCTTACTGGTATTCTGTGACTGAAGTGTGAGAGGGAAACAGTCCATGTTAAACACACTGCACATGGAGCACTCTTCTTAAGTGCCTTGTAAAACACACAAAACATTGGTTAGAAACACATTCACCACTGCTGACCACACAGGTTTTTACATTTAATAGAAATTAAATTAGTAGCTTCATATACATAATGTGACACTTTCCAGTCCAGTAGTTTCCAATTCCCGCTTTCAAGTCACAGTCGCTGTACAAAATTAATAACAACAAGGAGGAACCGAAGAGTCAACACTGTCACTAACACACGGGAGCCAGACAGGCTAGATTTATGTGGAGCTAGACATGCCAAAGGATACAGGGACACGGTGGTGCAGTCATGCAGGAGCAGGGCAGAGGTGCTGCTGGCCGGGCTCACCGCGCTCCGTAGCTGTAGTAGAAGGGCTCGTCCGGCCGGTAGCCGTAGGCAGTCGCCGGGCGCCCGGGAACCCCCGCGCCCTGACCAAACCCATCCACGCCAATGCTACAGAACAAGGAGAGAGACACTGCAGGGGTTTGTATGGTGTGGAAGGAACACCAGTACTGGTGGCTCCTCCTGCTGATGCCTTTTTGGGCTTACCTAGAAACAGAGGCCAGACAAAATTAAGGGAATAAAAAGCAGGTGTATTTGTTGAAGGGCCTTCAGGTACATTTCAGGCAGAAAAAGCCCTTTCCAGGGGCTACACCCAAAAATGGAAGATGGGTCACAGGTTTTCACACTTTTATAGGTTTGGACCATCTGAATATTTGGGTTAATCTTCCAATTATGGCTTCAGGTAATTAAGTCATTTACCACAAGTTTGCTCCCCCACAACTCACTTTTGTTTCCATCTCTCAGGGCCTGAGGCAGTGAGGTGTCCTTGATTGCCAGGCCTGGAGAGGAATTGTTGTGTCTGACCAAAACGAGAAGTCACCAGCTAACACTAGAGTTCTACACTAAAGAATTGTAGTATTACAAATAGACAAAAAAATATAAAAGCTAAAATCCTAAGGCATCACTGCCACAGAGTTGGTTTTGTGAGGAAACTTTGTCAGCTGATGTTCCCCTTCTGGACACCACTTCCCTAGTGGGAAAAGAAATGCTGCCGAGACATCAGTGCAACTCCAGTCAGGGAAAGGCTTTCAGGTCCAAGAGGAATCCCAGGAGAGATGAAAGTCTTCTCTTCCCTCCTTTCACAGATTTACTGGCCAAGCACTTTACTTCCATGACTCAGTGTCTCCCTCTGTACATTAAAGTTACCATGTCCTTCAGGCTTCTGGCAAAACCTGTTGTAACCCTGCCCTACACAGCACATCTGAACAGTCTCATTCCCTGCCTTCAGTCCATTTTTAAGGTGCATGGAGAACCCAGTTAAAAGTGAGAATATCTGGTAAAAGATGCTGCTTCTGGTGGGATACAAGGCTGGCAGCCAAATGGCAGAAGGAATTATTCACATACTGAAAAGCTATGTACTAATGAGACAGAATAATTATTTTTGCATGTAAAACAGCATCTTTTGCACCTAAAAAGTCCCGCAACAATGAGTTAGATACTAAAACACAAGGATTGCATAGGGAAAAGTGACTCATATTTCATGCTCAACAATAACTCATGCAGGAGGTAGAGGAAAAACGAGCATTGCCTAAGACACTGGATTACTGCCTATTCATAGCTATGTCACTTCTTAGCTTCCACTTCAGTAGGGGGACAAATGGAAAAGGATCCTGATTTATTGTCTGACTAAGAATGCATTGAAAGGAGTCGAACTTCCCCTCTGAAGACTGTCAAAACACAAAGAACCAAAGTGCTTTTGGAGTGGGGAAAAGCTGAACCTCATTACTGCCAATTATCCATATGGAACATGGGTTATGCAACAGTCAAGGCTGGGAAAGAACGACCCCTGCAGAAGATGTACAATGGGTGGGCCCCAGGCCCTGGCTCTGCAAGAAGCTGGCACTGCTCAATTGGTTGGGCTGAAAGGGCTCAGCTGCATGGGGGGGCACCATGTCCATCACTGTCCTCACAAAGGCACTTTCCTTGGATTGTATCTCAATGAGGTCCTACAAAAGGAGCCCTAGTGCCTGGGTTCTCACAAAACAACTTCACTCATGGGATATCCTGATAGTCAGGTGAAAGTGGAAGGTCTGAGGCTGAGATTTGTCCTCTGGGATGGGACAAAATTATTGGCCAAGCTGCAGGAAGAAAAAAAAAATAATCATCACTGCTTTACTTGGATGTATCTTGAGAAATGCTGTGTCCTGATAGTGCTTTGCATTTCCACATCTGCCCGTGTGTATCTGGATTTGCAACACACATCTCCTACCTCCTGCACAGAGCCATCAGCCCGACCTTGCAGGCTTATCAGCCCTTCAGCACAGCAGAGAGAAGCAGGGTGGCCCTGGTGTGTCCTGCAGTGGTGCAAAGCTCTGTCAATTTCCTCAGGCCACCCATTCCTTCCTATATCCACTCCCAAGTCCTCTTACCCTTTTTCAAGCCCATTAGGAAATGAGCTGGTGACCTCTGAGGCACCTTCCCCAGATGCCACCTTTGTACCTGGCAAACAACAGCTTTCTCATTATCAGGCCTCAAGCTTTGAAACACTCCTGAAAGAAGGGATTAGGAGAAATCCTGTTACTTTGTGTTTATCTCTCATCTCCAGAAACCCCAAACCCAGCACTCACCGTGGCCAGTCCCTGCCTCTCCCGTGTCACTGATTTGTAGGGTGCAAAGGGATTGACAGACAGACCTCACCCAGGCTGCCCCTGGCTGCAGTGTCTCTGCATCAGGCCCAAAGCTCTTGTGAACAAGCCAACAAGGATAAGCATGAAGCTGACCAGTTTGTTCAGCAGTTCAGAAAACAAAACCAGTTAACAGTTCTATAAACCAGTGCCCATTCCTTAAGGGTTCTTTCAGTACTGTCAGTGCCACAAGTTAACAATGTACTAAAAGAAGGCACAGTAGGAATTGGAAGTGCAGGGTCCAGTTCTGTTGTGCTTCTACAAATTCCCAGTGACACCAGACACGTTACACTGCAGATAAGCAGGACTCTTTAAGGCTACCTTTAAACTCAGGAATTTCATTGCTTTCCTCCAAAGATCCTTAAAACATCTACAGTTGATTTGTAATGAAGAGCTATTTTAACAGAAAATGCTTTACTGAGTTTATCTTTCCATGATGGTTTTTCCATGACTATAACAATGTTAGCTGTGAATGAGTTGTTTTTATTACAAGTGTGGTAGAATAGGGGCTTTTTGCATTTCTGCAAACCACTGCAAAGCCCATTCTGGAATGATATGCAGGTGGGGTGAGGAGGCTGTGGGTGACCAGGGCTGCTGATTGCAAGTTAAGCTCGCAGCAACCACGCCATCCTCAGGCTCACAGCAGTGCCATCCTCAGGTTTCCTGTGGCAAAGAGGGACACAAAACCAGGATCCTGAAACCTGAACTCCTCTACACACCCCAAGCTAAACCACCACGGGTTTTGGCGCTGAGGTGTAATAACGCCCTGAGCCACGCGGTGGCAATGGCCCTCTATCCCTGCAGGCTGATTACTGAGCTCTTCTAGCTCAGTAATCCTTATTCAAAGAACTTCTAAATGTATTTAAATTGATAACGAGAGCAGGGGAAATATGGTTTCAATCACATTCTCAACAAATCAGTTTTTTAATATTTTTTTTATAAATGTGTAAGTAATTAGGTAAAGATCCCTAGAGTTTAAACTTTGAGGAATATCAGTTATTTCCAAATGGTTCAGACATATGTTAGTGTCCTGAAGAAAACTGGAAGAGATGGATCAGCTGATACTGCTTTGGACAGTCAGAAAAAAAGGAAAAAACCCACCCCAAACCAGAAAATCACATTAAAACACCTTGATCAAATCACTACTCTCTCTTATCTAAATATTTCCCTGAAGTAAATGAAGTCTTGACCATGCTTGAAAGAAACTGGCTTCATTTTTCCACATTAGCGCTCTTGAAGCATACCAGCTTTGTCCTTTGGACTGTTTGCACTGGCAGCCTGCAGCAGGGAGCCTGTGGGAGCTAAAGGGAAGGGTCCTGAGCCCAGGAGGTGACGGAGGGGTAGGACAAGCACAGAGCCAGCACGTGCCCGGAGACCAGAGCCTGGCTCACTCCCGAGGCTGCCACAACAAGGGCAGCACCCACCGAGGTGAAGACGGATTTAAAAACAAGTCCTGATGAATCCTCGTCCCTTCTGCCAAGAACAGCAGAAGGGGAGAGCCAGCAGAGATGGCAGTTCTGTGGTTGTAAACACTTGCTGGGTAACGACTGGCCTGAGATCATGATCTGTGCCATGTGTGCTCAGATTTATACCAGCAATCAACCTCAAGACTTGCTCCTACAAAAAACGTGTTGTTGGCTTTATGCTACAGCATCTACCAGGAAACTCAGTGCTCGGCAGAGCAAGCACCAAGGCTGTCTTCCGTAAATTAGGGACAGATAATTATCCATTGGGGCAACAATACTCATGCCTGAGTTAGGATTTTTTCCTCCCAGTGCTCACTGCTATGTAAGCGGGTACCCAGAAGTGCATGCACCCCTGCTGCAGGGTGGATGTGGATCACAGAGCACCACAACAGCCTCAGGTACGAGGGCCAGGCTGCTGCCTCAATCTGCAAGTCACTGCAGGCAGTTGTGTCTCAAATCACGCGTGCGCACAGAGCGGCGCTCGCCACCACCCTGGCACAGCACAACTGTGCTCTTGTGCAGAGCCCAGCCCCACGCCTGGGGCTGATGGAGTTAAACACTGAACAGCCCAGCTAATTACTATGTACTGCTAACCTCAGTTGCTGGTTCATTTTGAGACCCTTTAAAATATGAACTGTGTATTTTACCCCTATGCACTCTCTTAATGATTTGTTTTTTTTAGACTGAAATCACTTCCAGCCATCAGTTATACTCGAGGTCTCTACACATGCACTTCTCCAAGCACAAATATTTCTTTTTCCTATTGGTCTGCCAGCCCCTGTCAGAGCAAATTTCACTTTAAACTAAATGCTGTGATACTTAAAACCTCTTGGATTACTCAGGCTGCTAGTGTGATCTATGACCTTCCCCAAATGACAGCTGAACTTTCCAATTTGCTTGTACTGCTAGGGAACTGAGGAACACATGCCGAAGAGGAAAATGTTCCTGATGTGCATGAGTGAGGAGAGATTTCTTAACAGCCCTGCTTATTGATGCTTGGTCTGATTCAGAGCATCCAAATTAATATACCCCTGTAGGATCTTAGGTGCCCTGACAAAATTCAAGATGTAAAGACCAGTTGTATTCTCTCTCCCAACAGGAAATGGCAGCCAGCATCCTGCTACATCCACAAAATCCTTCTGAACTAGATAGGCTTTGGACTAGATAGGCTTTGTGGGGTGTGGGGAAGGCTCGGCAGGATCTGACAGGGAACAGTCCACGGGCAAATCCTCTGCTGGGGCTCCCCTCAGGTGTCTGTGCTGCTCCCCAGGGCAGGGTATCAGGAGACGCTGGTGAGCCTGAGCTGGGTAATTAACACCTGGGTAATTAACACCTGGGTGCAGAGCTCCTCTGACACTGCACACCCCCACCCTGTCCACACCAGCGCTCACACTGGGACCAGTGCTGCTGCTGACAGGGGCTCTCAAACCACAGCCTAATTCCCAGGTACGAATTCCTCCAGCAGAAGCAGGGCCTGAGAAAGGCAAGTCCAGCGTCACTTTTACTTGGTCAAAAGTAAACACGTGAAATCCAACTGGAAGCCCCCCAGTAGGTTCCATGGATCTTGGAGTGATCCCAGCAGGAAGCACTGCCTGGGAAACAGGTCTGAAGCAGTTTGGCATATGTTGTACCAGAGTGTGCTGTAAGAGACTGTCACTGCCTGTGTAGGTGACAGGGGCCCCAGAAAGGCCTTTGAGGGTGCAATACCAGTTTAGGGGCTCACACTTTCGGTCCAAAGTTTCATTCGTTCCTGCCCAAAATTAAAGCACCCTGGAAACACTTCCCCCTGAAAATGAACTGCAAGCTAAACAACAAAGAGTGCTTCCACCAGAGCCAAGATTTCATCTCTAATTCTTTTCACTCTAAACTTTTTCTAAAACCCTGTCAATCCTCCCTCCTTACTCTGCATCAACAGGCCCTCATGCCTCAGAGGCTCTCAGCTACTCAGTGGGGATAGAAGATTTATAAGCTTATTAAAAATAGAATCTATTTTATTTTTAAAAAGTCTATAGATTTTTAATTATGTAGATCCTCTGACCTTGGTAAGACCAACCAAACACTACTTGCAACTCTCAACTCATCAGCAACCCTGCCAAGTCCCAATGAAGGATTCACACCCAAAGTTCTCCATATCTCTGTTGACACATGTGCCACCTCTGATCACACCTACAACCTTTCCATAACTCCTCCTGAGGACCAGAGAAGGGGGTAGAACCAGAGGGGTTCTGAGCATCTTTCAGAAGCCTGATGTCAGTACAGTTCATAGCAGTCCCACTGTTTCTTTTGTACCTTCTCCCTCTATACACTGCCTATTACTGTTTCTAAAAATCAGTCTTCACTCCCAAGCCATCCCTACCTCAGCCCAGGCAGGCATTCAGAATTTCAGCCACAATCACTGAGGTCCTAAATTTTCTCTTCCATGAATCTACTCATGTGTGACAGTACAGTTCCCATCCTGTATTCCCTTATATACTCTCATGCCATGAAGCCATGTATTCCACAATGCCGGATCAAGTTCCTGTGTATAACAGACAAAACAAATCACATTTAGATGAATACTGAAAGCTGTACCTTCCCCTCAGGAGGTGCTAGAGCCACAGGAGTGGCAGACCAGTCTCTAATCAAGACAAGCACAGCCTTATAACCTGTACAAATGACATACAGGTCACTGATTAGAACACCTGCCAACAAGACATACAGAGGTTTGCCAGCAGCAAAGGCCATATTTTTTTCTCTCATCTCAGTGGGTGTTTTTGTTTGTTCCTGAAGTGTTGATGAGTGCTGGTCTGGGACAAGGACTGCAGGGCAGGGCAGTATAATCACACAGGGGATGCTCCGCCCTGTCAGCCCAATTAGCACACTGGCTGGTGAAAGCTGCAGCTCCCTCCCTTCCTCCCTCCCCAGCTTTCCTCTGCACAGAGAACAGGCATGGAAAGGCAGGGGGAGCTCAGGACATCCAACCCTGACCTATTGCACAAGCAGGGATTAAGGCACGATGTGCATCCAAGCACAGCAGGTGGGAAATGGTTTGGAATTCCACAGAACACACACAGACCTCCAGCTTCTAAAGCTGTCTGCAGTTATGACACATTTAGCTAATCTTTTGCAGGTACCAAGGAACCATCACATTTGACCCAAGGCTCACAGCCTCTGAAGCCGTGGCCTTTCTGCTGCTATTCCCTGGCAGCTGAGTACTGGATGGGATCCCATTCTCCCAACACCAGCCATGGCAGGATAAAGGGCATCAGAAAGGGGCACAGGCCTGTTGCTTTTGCCCTTGCTTTATGTCCAGGGATTTGAATGATGATCCCATTTCCTCCTACAAGCCAGTTATCTCTGGTTTGCCTTCACTGACCATGAATTTTCTGTCCTTCAGAGCAACAGCACAAACCATGGGTTATGGAGAAACTCCATACAACTGAGAAAAAACAATGTTTCTTTATATAATGTCTTGTAACTGTAGATTCTCCCACCACTGGTAATGATGTTAAACTATAAGCCACAAGTCTACTAAATTCTGCCTCTCAGGTCCCGAGATTTTTCTCCCCTATCTGTGAAGCTTTTTTTTTTCATGCTTTCTATTCCTCAAGTAGGAGGGGATTTTTGTGGCAGTGTCTGTGATTGTGTCCACTGCATCAATCACCCAAGTCCATCTCTACATTAGTACTAAACATTAAAGTCAATTAAATAGTAATATTGTATCTGCTCACAAGACAGAAAATATCCAAAAGAACCTGTGCAATAGTGCTTTAGCTCCCTCGTGCATCATAACACAGCTTTTATGGATATGATCGTGTCTCTCCTTCCATGTGATTCAGCTTTCTTCAGTGTACTTAATGACTTAAAGTTTCCAATTGCTTCTGGACTTGTTGCCCAGTTGTATCTTAGCACAATACTGCTGTTTCTCCCATTTAATTACAAACAAATGGAAAGCTGACAATGGTGGAGAAATGAGCACTGTGTCTTCTGTGTCAGGCTCCAGCTATGCACCAAGCAATAACCACGCCAAAATCCACTGGGGGAAGGCAGCATTAATTAAAAAAAAAAAAAAAAAAAAAAAAAAAAGAGAGTATTTCCCAACTGAATAGTAAGAAAGCACTGAACCAAAACCAAATGACCTTACTTAGCCAAATTCAGTGCGAGCCTTGCTTGAAAGCTGTAGCTCCTGCCATCCCTGCTCTGCAAACACAGCCTGGGATTTGGCCTCAGTTTCTTGCTGTCAGTTACCTGCTGTGTGATCCTGGACAAGTTGCTCCTTTTCTCCATGACCTCAGTTTCCCACTGGAGTATTGGAAGAGAAAACACTCCAGACATTAAAGACAGCCAAATAACAAACTACAGTAATGAGAAGACTCAAATCAGACTGATACAGACAGAAAAGACTTTTGCTTATTCTGTAAGACCCTTTAGGAGAAAAAAAGATTATTTCTGCTCTGATAGAAAAGCAACCAATCCCCAACAGAGTCAGGGGGCAAAACAGCAGCTCAAAGGCTGCAGTTGTTTCATGCAGCCACGTTGTTCCTTTGAAGGGCAGCAGGAGAGCTCCTGCAGCATTCCTGCAGACAGGCTCACAGGTCTGCCACAAGGACAGGGAGTTTCTCAGTCATTCTCTACAGGATTTCTTAAAAGGTCAAGTGCACAGACAGAGCTGGAACGGAAATCAAGAGCTCTGGCTTTCCATTATAAGCCTGACAGAAACATCTCCTGTGCTCTTGGCTCAACAACTGTCCAAAGCCACTGATTAGATACATCCATTTCTTAAGAATTAATTAGGAACTAAAACAAATAAAAAAAGCCCTGAGGAACAGGCAACAAAAAGCAAGATGTCCTTTCCTCCCCCTCTCTCCTTGCACAGTCCAAAGTGTATGTGTCAACTCCATAAACTGAAAGAGTACATTGCCTTAATCTCAACTAGAAATAGGCCTGGCCTGGGAAGCTTTCATGCCTCTCTTTTAATTGTCTCCAGCAAGCTCAGTGTTAGGCTGGGTACAGAAAGCTTCAGGCAACTGCCTGAGCAAAATAAGATGCTGAAGTTTCACAGAGATGACTGGTGTCACTGACCAGATCAGGATCTGGTCCAGCTTCCACCAGTCCTCCCACTTCCACACAGGAACCGTTCCTTGCTTCCTATGCTAGAGCAGGTCACTGAAAATATACTCAGAGATAAGCAGCTGAAGCAAAAGTGCAGCTTTTTGGTGGAGAATTTTCTCTTTAATTGTTTCTACAAACTCCTCAAGCCCAAGCACAGCCACTCAGTTCTGTCCTTCAACACAAATGGGGACAGAAGTTCCTTGCTGTGCACCAAAGCCTGGAGAAGCCAAGGCCACAGGGCACTGGTGACATCGTGCTGTCTGCAGGGCAGCCCGCTGTGGATGAGAATCCAGATGCTGGAGGGAAGGAGGGAGGGAGAATCAAGAAATCTGTTCTGCTCTGACTTCCAGCTGCAGCCAATAAAAGCTTTCAAAGCCTTTTCTGAAAGTTAACATTGCTGGGGGATTTGCAGCGCTCGCTTGAGCACACACAGCAAATGCAGTTGCAGTGTAATTACTGATGAAGAAACTTTAAATATTTTTTGCCACCACAGATGATTGTCCTCATTTCAAGCACTTTTACAAACCAGCACAGGGCCCTAGTGAAATCTTGTCAAGATCTATCCCAAATCAGCAATGATTTTAGTGAAAATCAAAAAGAAAGTAAATATCAATGTCTTTAATTTTTTCTTTTTCTTAAGAATAACACTGGATATATCAGGAAACAAGGCAGATACAAACACAGACAAGGAATGTGTTCTTGGAGATTTGTATCTTAGAGTAGCATTATTATATAAAAAACTCAAATAAACAAATGAAAAATCAAATGTTTCCAGCCCAAAAAGGTTGATCAGGAAGTACTGGAAAAAATAAAATTTAAAAAGCTCAAAACCCTGAAGGCAAATAAACTCTGTAAGCCAATTTATTATTTCTTTAAATCTTGGAGTTAAAAAACTATCATCTTAATTTTCCAGAGGGAAAAGGGTGGGTCAGTCTTTGGAGTTGGATGGCTGAGACTGATAAACACAGAATCAGAATAGTTTTAGAATCAAAACAATTTAAGTATTTGGCAAATAAATTAATTTGATGTATTAATTTTTATGCTAGAGACTTGTTCAGAGCACATGTTCAGATAATAACCACAAAAAATACCCCACTGATATATGGGCCTTTTTAAAACTCCTCATTTTAAGTTTAATTTTGAATCCTGTGAGCATGCTTAAACCCAGCACACAAAACACCCCTCACTTTATTACAGTTTTAAATCTTTCTTCCAGATCTGGCCTTCCAACCACTTGTCTTGATAAAATAGTTCACTTGAAAAAGGAAAGCTCAATAAAATGAATTACAAAACCAACAAGATTAAACTGATTGTGCTGTTTTTGTACAGTGCAGCCGAATTCTGCAAATATGCTGCTGGCTGTGGTTTGGCATTTAACAGCATGTGATCAGTGAGAAGGAGGAAATTTTATTCTCATTAACTGTTGCAGATTTACTGCAGTGAAAAAGGGCTATGTAACCTGAGAAGTGACAGAATGGAAAGATCAAAGCAGCAGTCTGGAAACTAAATAAACCTTCTGGCTACTTCCTGCAAGGAAAATTCACTCTGGCAATGTAAAACAGAGTCCAGTTAAAAACTACTCTCAGTTTTATGAGCTGTCACAGCAGCTTGAGTGGTTTGGACCAGTCAAGTTTAGAACATTATATTTCCTTGTTTTTGTCTCAGATACTTCTGTAAGCAGTTTTATAGTTTCTTTTTCTTTTTTTTTTTTTTTTATATTTAAAGAGAAAAATAAAATTCTTTTCTTTTGGTTGAAATTGAGAAGGTCACAGCTAAACTCATTAAAAACAAGCAGGTCTTCATTTGCACATTCCATTCCCCTTAACTACATTTTAATATTTTACTTTGAGATTTATATGCAATGTACATTTGCTTTAATAACTCGTCCGCATTCTGTTCACTTATTGTTTAATATAAGTGCAAATCAGTTTACAGAGCCCAGATGGCTTGTAACCAGGGAGCCAGTCTATTCCTAGTAGCACATCTGGAGGGACTGAGCAGCAGACAGAACGTGGGAATTAATTAATGCTGCATTTCAGAAGAGACAGACCCAGGTTTGGGGGATTTTTTGGTAAGACATTCCAAAGGACTTGAGCTCACTGCTCCAGCATTTGGATATTCTTTTAAAATTCTTAATAGCCACCTAAACCATGACGGTTAAATGAGGCCAACTGCAGGTGGAATATAATAAAACAAAAAGCCACTAAAAAAAATGTAAAATAAGTGACTGCAAATGAAGGAGGCCCAAGTATCCTGTATTCCAAAAGATCTGAAGTGCATTAAAACCTCAATACTGATTCTCTTCCCAAACGGCAACTGCAACTTGCTGAAAAAAACTGTGCTATTTTAACTGTGTTAAAATATTCCCCAGCAAGCTATTTCATCTCTCCCATACTGCTGCAATTGTTGGGAGCAATTAAACCTCTCTTACAGTAAATGAAACAAGGGCAACCTGATCCTTCCCGGCTCCAGACCACAGACCTTGGTGAGGTGGTGTGGTCTGGTCACTGTGGGAGCACTCAGGAGAGCCCTGCCCTGCTCCAGCTCTGGCACCTAGTTCTGGAGGAGAAAATTCCCTCCTCCTGCTCCAGCTCTGGCACCTGACTCTGGAGGAGAAAATTCCCTTCTCCTGCTCCAGCTCTGGCACCTGGCTCTGGAATTGAGTAACTTCTACAATTGAGTAACTAGTATCTAGTAACTTCCTTTCTTCTCACCTGTGCTTCCCTGCCTACCTTGGCTATCAGCTCTCAAGGACTATGGGCACTGGCTATGTGTGTGGGATACATGTAGAGCTGCTTGGGAGCTTCTCCTGATCCTAGGAACACATTGAAAAGAAATAAACACCCAAGCACATTCAAAAGTTGTTGTATATCAAATATTGTCTATGAATAATATTGTCCTTTTATGGATATTCCTCAGCCCTAATCCTTCAGTGGTGCAAAAATTCTCCAAACTCTCATTGATGAATATGGGCCACAGGGCAAAATCTCATTGATGAATATGTGCCACAGGGCAAAATCTTCATCCTCTGGAATAATGAGACCCTTGTCTTCCAAAAGTCTCCAGTAACTGTCCACAGCATAACGGCAGAATTTGGGCAGACACTTATTAGTGACCTCTCAACTGGATTATATGATTAGGTTGCAGTATTTCTATAAACAAGCTTTGAGAAGACAGTATGAAAAAAAATAATGAAGTGACAGCTAGTAGGAATATGATCACTACTCAAAAAAAAAAAAGCCCAGAAAAGGACAGGGAGAGCTCTAGTTTAGTACTGATGGAGAAACAAAATACTGTAAGACACAAAGAAATTCAAGCTCACATTCAAAGGCTCTTAGCAATGAAGTCTTCCTGTTCTGGAAGCATCACTGCCACATTTCAGTACAGAAGGAGAATTACTACACAGTGAATTTTGGGCCATTTTAGGCCATGATCCAGGCAGGACCTGAACCACTCAAGTGAAGTCATTCAATAAGCTTGTCCCAGACTGTGAGCACAACCCTCCAAAAGGCAGCAGTTCCCACTTCCTTCTCACATTCTTTTAGATGCAAAATCTCAATTCCAGGGGTGTGTAGCACTGAGGAACAAAACTTCTCTGCCAGTTCCCCAGGAAGTCGGTGCCTTACACTTCTATAAAACTAAACATGTAGGCACAGTTAGGACAACAGAATATGATAAAAAGGTGACTCTGCTGCCACTAACAAGATTTTTGTGGGATTAAAAAAAAAAAAAAGAACACATAAACCAACCAAAATAAACTCTCTGTTTGTGTCCAGGAACTTCATTGGTTCTGGGCTTTTCTGTAAGGCCTTTTCAAATTCGTTTTAGTGGGATTTACAATTTGCTAATACCGATGTGTGATAAACTAATAAAACTTGCCTGCAAGGTTATAGGCCCAATTTACTAATAAAACCTAATTCGATTCTCCTGGGAAATGCAAATTAAATAGTGTCCAAATGGCAGAAGCTGAGTACAGCTCTGATGAACACATTATAAAGGCAACTAAGTTGGGTTTTGTTTTTAAAATAAGGTTTAATTATGGAAAAGAAGAAGTACTGCACAGAACTGTAAGAAATATCACTACAGTAAAATGGTTCAAAGTAGAATCCTCTTGTAATAGTAATTTATACTCTTCTAGATTTTCTTTCCATTAATTAAAAGATTTAATACTAATTATATGTCCACCACTAAGACAGGGAAGTATTACTGATTCTGTTCAAATGAGGAGGAAAATGTGTGGGTATTCTCAGCACAGACCCCACAGGAGAACATTTTTTGTCTAAAGGAGCATGAAAAACAGTTTGTTCTGCCACTGATCCCTGCTGCTGTCTGCTAACAGAGTGGGTTTTCACCCTCAGAGACAGACTGCAAGATGGTTCTTACCTCCTGAAAGGCTGGGAAGGGAATGCTCCAACTTCTAAATAAACTGTGCTGAACTCTACTGAAAATACAAGACGGATGAGAGACACTCCCTGGCAGGGTCACCAAGATGACCAATTCCTTTCCTTTAGCAAATCAAATTGAAGATGAGGATCTATATGGAACATAGCTCTAAATGCCAAAGTAGGATGTAAGTTACAGGTACAACCATTTAAAAGCATTTTGATAATCATTCACAAAGTGCACATTTGGCAGCACCTGCTGCAGTTTCTGTATCTGACCCAGATGGGAGCTGGGAGTCAGGACTGGGAATTCACACCACAGTGCAGCAATCAACCTCAATGAAGGGCTACAGCTCTAGGTAGTTCCACCATGAAAACTCCCACCTGATTTTCATCAGGGTTTCCAAGTGAAAAAAGGCCAGAGATATGAGCTTTCTTGCCACTCAGTGTGGACTTTTAGCATGTGCAGACATCCCAAGTGGTTAGCCAAGTCACACTGAGTGTTGGAGCACCAGGACCTGTGGCCAGGTCCGGCTTCCATCAAGCCCAGACACAAGAGCCTGGCTGTGCACCCTGGAATTTGCCAACAGCAGCCACCACAGCTCCTCTGAGGCCAGCACAGAGGAGCCTGAGAGGGCCTGGCTCCAGACACTGAGCTCACAAAACATCCCAATGACCTGCCATGGCAAAAACAAGACATGCAGCTACAGCTTTAGGCTGTAAATCCGGGCAAGAGGAAAGATGTTCCACCAAGGACAGAGACATGCAGTCACCCCATAAAACTGGCTGTGCTTGACATGCCAAACCTCACTGCTTCCTGGGAAGCAGCCTCAGTCATACCTCTGTTGGGAAGAGCTGGGAGTGCACATGCTGGGAACAGCACACACAGAAAGGCCTTGTCTTAGAGAAAATTAGGATTGTGCAATGGCAGCTCTGCTGCATTTTATAACAAGGTTAAAGGATCCTGCACTGGAGAAAACTTCTTCAGGGAAAAAAAAAAAGTTCTGGCCAGCTCTAGCATTCCTAACTATTAATCTTTTCAAAGCTACAGACTGAGAAGATTTGAGAACTCTGTTGAAGATATTAACCAAAAATTGGCTTTTGCACTCAGAGTTTTTACCATTACCTAGCTGTAGCTGGGAAAGGTTAAAAAGTGGCCCCCAAAGGGCAAGAAAAATCCTGTAGCTATCTCTATTATAAGGTATTTAGCCATCACTATTATATTTGTGTCTTAAGAAAGTAATTAGTCTCCAGAAGGTGATTAAAATTTGATAAATGACCATAGATTCTGGAAGATGTCTTTCAGCTGGTCTTTATCCCCTGCAGTTCAGACACTAAGCTGTCATCATATCAGCCAAAGGTGAAGGATTTTTGTTTGTCACAATCATAAAACTTTCACTCAATATTAAGCCTTATCAGAACCAGAAACCTTGAATTTGGGTTTTAATAACAGATGAAAATTTCAAATCTATGCCGAATGCCCATCTGCTTCTGAAAGACAGTAAGATGATTCAAAGCTGGTAATCTAATCACAAACGTCTTTTCCTAGCCAATGAAAAAAACCTGGATAGAAGCTGTCAAAACAACCTCCTCAGCCACGTCTTTTCTGCTGAATGGAAACCATACCTTACAATCTGTCTGCATTCTGCTCCAAACCTTTGAGGAAAACAAGAGATGCTGTTTATGGACTTTATCACTAGTCCTGTGGATGTTAGATTCTGAAATAATTCTATTTATAGGCCTCATACGTAACAGTACAACTCCACTAAGAATATAGTTCAGGGCTAAGAGCTGTAAACGGAAGCTGCAAAACACACAAGCTAGATCCCCAGAAACAAAGCATTTCTCAGGGTGGCACTATCAGAAAAATGGCAGCTGCCCAGGTCTTCACTTTTGCGTGTCTTCTGCTTCATGATGACAAGTAACAGAAGCAACAATTATCAGGATGTATAATATCCAGAAGAGCAAGCATGCAAGCAAATCTACAAACTGAATGCAGGGCTAGATACTTTTATAATTCACTTCAAAGTTGTTCTTTACTTCACAATGAAGGAATTGATCACGTGAGGTGGCATTCTCAACTCCTGAGAGTAGCACTACTCCAGGTTTCAAAGGAAAAGTCCAAGACATCCCATGAAGGGAAGGCAGTGTCTTTGAAAAAAAGCCTCTAAGACACTCCACCTAATTCCCCAGATCAACAGACGTTTTTATTGCCAATGCTTTATTGTCACTTCATGTTTCCCTCCTGAAAATGACAGGGGAGAACAGCCCCAGTGTGGTAACCCAGTGAGTGCAGATGCCTGTCCATAATTCAACTATTTTTAATTCCTGTTCTGCTTGACTTCAAAAAAGCACTTCCCTACCGTCCTAAGACTGTGCAGCAGCTCCAGGTGTGTAGGCCCAATGTCTCCTGGGACAGGGACTCCACAGGAGATGCTTGTGGTATCCCTGCTGGATCACAGAAAAGTCAACCTTCAGATGCAGTTGCTGCTCCGATTGCCACGAATTTTCCCAAATGAAAGAGTGTGGAATTGCAATGGCAGAGGGTGCCC
Source organism: Sylvia atricapilla (assembly GCF_009819655.1). Taxonomy (NCBI): domain Eukaryota; kingdom Metazoa; phylum Chordata; class Aves; order Passeriformes; family Sylviidae; genus Sylvia; species Sylvia atricapilla. Next base: position 10,464,629 of record NC_089148.1, read on the forward strand.
TGGATCTCTGCTAGAACAGCATCCCCCAGCCAAGGAAGTTCACTATATAAATGGAGTAACAACACAACACGTGGCAGGTGGTGTGGGCTGAGTTACCGAACATCACTTACAGGGAAAATCTTCAAGTTTGAATTTCATTGTGGTCCTTGACAGCCTCTCCTTAAAGACGCATTTCTTTGGCTCCAAAAATTAGGACAGTGATCAGAAGACATTTAAGTCCTGGTAGTGCACTGAGGGCACCAACACCAGTTCAGTATTATCTCAGTTTCTCAGTGATGTGCAGCCACTGAAAACGTGGGATATTCTGGCTGCCTTTTCAGCCCTCCTGGAGGCAAGGGGAAGTCCTGATCCACTCTGAGCACATTGCAAGGACAGGAAATAGCCTCAGAGAAATTAAAGAGGTAACATATCCTCATTCTTTCTCACAGGAATGCAGAAAGGAGAAGAAAGGATTAAATTATTCAAGGCTGAGTAGCAAGGAGTCAGCTCATGGTTGTTACCTACCTCAAAATTCACAGGGTGGTCTTATATGGCAAAGAGACGCTCTCTTAAATGACAAAGAGTCTTCAGAACTCACCCCATTGCTTAGCAAAAACTGCTTCTATTACAGAATTGAAAAGCCTAATATAAAAGGCAAGGACCAGAAGACACAGGCACAACAAATAAATGTATAATAAATAAAGTATAACACATGAAAAGACCAAAACTAAGAATCTACTCATAATTAGCAATCTCTCTGAACTTCCAAAACATGTTACTATTAACTGACTTGCTAATTGTCTATGAAAACCACAACTCGGCTTTCTTGCTAAAAAAGTTTCTGAAAACATATTCAAATATTAATAATAGAAAAATGAACCATTTTTATAACAAAAATCTTGATTTATTAAAAGCTGGAACTGGTTAAAAATAAATCCTTGACATAAGGTTCTTGTTAGCTTTAAACTGTAAGCATAAAAATACCCTAGAATTATGTTTTGGTATGGCTGAAATGTACACTATATAACACATAAAAAGCGCCTTGACTTGCTGCTATTATTTTTAATTAGGCTCTGTAGCACGTATGGTTTTACCTTCCAACACCAGTTCAAATTGGGAGAAGGGAGCTCCAGACTCATGGGACTGGCAATTCCATGGCTCATGCCTTGGAGCACTAATGCATTTTACATTAGGTCTGAGCATCAGGAAATCCTGGCTGCTGGCGCCAAGCAGTTCCAACCCATAATGACCCACATGTGAAAAGTCGGATTCGCCACTCAGCTGCCAGTATCTATTCTATCAAACAATTCACTCCTGCTCTGCTACAAATAAGACACAACGTTTGCAGCACTCCACACTGTTTCCAATTAGACTGTGTGTCTGGACTGCAGATAAGCCCATGGAGCAATCACATCGAAACAAGTTTTCCTAGAAAACAGAATTCTAGTGAGAAACCCCAGTATTTCCAGAGGCCATCAGCAATGGGCCAACCTGCAGTTTTACTGTTTTCATTCTGGAGGTGAGCCTTCAGAATGCCTTGAAACATGCAAGAAAATTCTACAAATACTTAGTTTAAGTAGGTACACACCAGATGTATTTTGCTAGTCATGTTAGTTGGAATACAATCCAATTAAAAAGCAGGTTACTACTGGAGCTCTCTGATGAGGGACTGCAATTTGAGGCCGACTGATGTGCCTTCACTTTTAACCACAGACACTGAACGTTGTTTTGTTTCCCATCTGAAAGCTCTCTGGCAAAACAAGAGTATCTTGACTAGGACTTTCTCTAAGTTTACTGGAAACAAAGAAGTCCACAAGCTCTACCCTACACCTTTCCCCACACCTCCAGGGGAGCTTGAAGACTGTTGGGAGCACCCTCCAGTGTTCTGGTGAACAGAGAAATCCATCACCTCGTGGGCTGTGTGTCTATTCTGAAGTTAAAAATGGTGAGTCACCCACTGAGGCCCCAAGAGCAGCACAGAGCTCACACTCACCTCAATTTCTCTCCCACCTGCAAGCTCTGCAACAAAAGTTGCACATTTGGAAAACATCAGCACAGGCATCAACATCCCCTTCCCAAACACAGACTCACACTACTCTAAACTTGATGCTTACTGAGTACAAATATTTACTTTTTTCTAGAAGATCCATCTCAAATCCTGCTTTTTTTTTTTCTCTGAGCATGTTAGTTTTAAGGACAATTTTAATTTGTCCTTAAAATGTTACCACCACTCCAATCCTTACTGAATGTTCAGCTTTCTGGTGCATCGCAGGTAGAATAAACAAACAAAATAACTGTCCACCACCCTTGATTAATTACAAGAAGCCAAAGTAAGGGAGGAAAATCTTTTTTGCTTCAGCTGTACATATTGTGAATAACCTACATTTTACAAATGGCGACTAAAGTTGTCAGTGGTGAAAAGAATATTTTCCCTTTGGAAAGAAACAGCTTCAGCCCCAGCACTGGGCATATCCAGACAGCTGGATCCTGCTGAAGTGAATGCTGTACCTTGACTACCAGATGTTTGAACTACTTCCTGCTCATGAGTGCACAGAATTCATGCTTTACAAAAGGCACTTCCTAATCTCTGTTGCATCAGGATTTATGAAGATTCCTTTCTTGGAAATGAGTCTTTCCTATTTTGAACTCATGGGAGAAACTGACTCAGAAATTCAAACTGGAACTACTTGCCAACATTGAGAAGGAGAGGTCTTTGACCAGAGGGAAAATTCAAAGATCTCCCAGAATATCAGCAAAAGCTGATGCCTTTTGCTCCTACAGCCCATTTTCCAAGTGCCCTCAGGAATCTAACTGAGAACACCTTGGGAAGAATTAGGTTAATGGAAAAACACCAAAAAACTCCAGACCCACAGCAGCTGAAAGACTTTAAATTGAATTTAAGAATATTGGAAACAAACATCATCTGGGTAATCAGCATGTCAAGCCTCTCTTTAGATGTTTCTCAGTGTCCGAAGAATATTTGAGTAGTTGTCATAACAGGTGGTGTGTTCTCTGTGACGTATTACAACATGTTAGGATGTTAGAACAGACATGTGATTCAGACAACAGACTAAAATTGCTTGTGCAGTGTAAATCATTCCTGCTGCTATGGGGGCAAAAATTACTGAGCACTACAAATGAAGCCCTATAAAGAAACTTGAAGAGCCATTGTTGGATGACAAGAATTCTTACTAGGAGCAACTTACTTGCCAGAGAAGGGGTGCTGCCCAACCAGGTCTCCATTCTGAAGCTGGTAATCCCTGAAGATATCCGGACTCACCGCTCCATCGGGGGCTATCAGCCCATCTAGAAAAACATAATATGGTGACTTGTAAAGGAGCAAGACTGAGGACAAATGGGAAAAAACCATCTGTCCTGGTTTCTTTTAGCAATTCATCAGGAATTTAACTTACAATATTTCTATGAGGAACAAAAATCAGCAATACTGAAACCCAGCAACTTCAAGTACAAAAAAATCCTTACTGGGACTCCAAGGAGCTTTGGCCTACTGCCCTGAAAAATGCTGTACCTAAGAAATATTCTCTTAGCCCTTCCTCCTTAAGCGTATAAAAGTTATTTCATGACAAATCTTGCCTTACCCATCAAAGTAAGCCCCGAGAACAAGTAATCAGAAAGGTAAAATATTAATCTGGGCCAGTTGCATTAAAAAAAAAGCATCAAAGGTCGTAATTGTTCAGACTCTACACTGCACCACTGTATCTCTTCAAACTTGTTGAGAAGTTGAGAACAAGAAAGTGACTTCAAACCTATTTCTTTTATCTTGTCCATCTTTTAGTATCTCAGAGCTCTTTACAACAAGGGCAGGCTTTTCATGTGATATCCTCTCAGGAACACAGATTACAGATTTTTTTGTGCGTCCTTTACCTTACAACACTGGCATATGAAGATGCAGACATTTGTAAAGCCAGAAGTATTCTTTATAGGCTTCACAGTCTCTGCTTGCCTTATGAGGAAAAGAAAATCAGGAGCTAACATCTTCCTTCTGTTACATCAATGTAAATCCAAATCCAGAGAGTGTCTTTGAAATAAAGTCACTGAACTGACCTCAGCTGAATGAGAGCCCAGTTTAACTCTTTGCTGCTACCATTCACAAAACACATTTCTTTTTAATATTAAGGGCACAGTTTTTACTTGGAAATTAGTATTAGGCTCTAATCAGATAAAACAAGCTCTTTCACTAAAACAGACCCCGTATCAGTTTGTCTCCATTACTGTATAAAAACAATTCCAGACCTGAAGTGCACAAAGCATCCCCATAAAACCAGGGCAGAAACAGGTACATCCAGACTGATACATTAAGAGTTTAAGAGAGGGAAGAAAGAGATTCCTAATGACTAGGAAGTTACAAATGCCATTCGACTTTAAAGAAAGAGAGATAAGATCCAGGGAGTCACAGGCCACTTAGCTTAACCTCTGTGGTTTCAAAACTACTAAAACTGCCTGCACAGGAAGCAGTGGAAAGTTACTTACAGACACAAGGGCTTAGAGATGACGACTCTGGCATTCAAACAAATCTACCCGTGCTTTATGAATTTACCTGATGTTTTTTGAAGATAATATAGTGACAAGTGATAAAAGGAATAGAATTGACACATCTAGATTTCTAACAGACATTTGATGAGGTGCTACAGAGATTCATTTAGAAGATAATACCTCATGGGAAAGTGACTGATTGCAAGGCAGCAGATTGCAAATGAAAAATGCCAGCCATGATCAGATGACATTTTAGCAGCATCAGATTGCTGTACATGGCCATATTCTAATTGCAGACATGTGTGTACAGTATGTGAAGGAGTATGACTTGACAAGCAAGTGATCTGGCAGGGATCAATATTCCTGTCTCTCCGCATGTTCAGAGGGACACGGGTGCCCTGTGACATCACACAAATAGAACATGTCTAAAGAAGCGAAAGTTGAAATGGCCTTTATCAAGACTTGTGCCAAATTTTTCTGTCTCACCTCCTAGTCTGTATGCTCCACTGAACTGAAATGAAGACCATAATCACTTTTACACTTGCAGCACTTCAGACCAAAAGCAAACCATTTAAGTGACTATGCATTTTAAATAGTCAGGCTATGTTAAAAATTTCTCTTCTTTGAGAGCAGAGAAGCTTAAAAATAACGTCTTTGTATAATAAGGCAAGGACTACACTTTAACTCTGAGGCTACTGCTACCACTACTTAAAGTGTCTTCAATCAAGAGTGTTAACAGTCAAACCATAACACTCAGAGTTATGGCTCACATGAATTTAGAGGAAAATGAAAGCACATGGATAGCATCAGCTGCAGAAAATGTGATTACACAGTTAAAAGACATCTGTTGTTATGTACATTTCAACATAAATTAGGTTATGTACTTTCAGAGCAAGACAGACACTGAGCTCAGGAAGGTAACTTCAGAGATTCTACCACATTTTTCATATAGATTTAAATTACTGTGCAAGAGAGAGATTGGCCTGTCATGAAATAAGGAACTCATCTTGCCATCAGCGAGCTCAAAAACTATTATGGTCAAGGTGGGACTTGTACTGAGTGTCAGCCATCAGTTAAATCACTTCTAAAATGATCAAACCAAAACACAAGTATTTAATTTCTGACTGCACAAAGGTTTGTACTTTTGGTGGGGTTGGGTTTTTTCCACTAAGTAATGATCTGTCCTTCAGAACCCAAATCCCTGCTCCAAATGGTACCTTAACCTGTAGCCTTTTTAAAGGAATATTATGTCCCATTTGAGATGCCACATTTCAAAAGTTGAAGTATAGGAAATTACAGAAGCAAGCACAAAATTACTGACACTTGTTGCAATGAACCTGAGAAGTGAATCTACCTTTTGAATATAAACACTCTTTAAAAACATCTACCTTTTAAAACAAAAGCACATTTCAAACATCTGCAGAATATATCACCAGTATTCTACCTCTCCTTCCCAGTTAAATATCAATTGCAACACAAAAAATCCAAAAGGGGAAAAAAAATTACACTAAAGAGGCAAGCTGCTGTGGCAGAAGAAAAAGAAGCCTTATGTTCTGATATCCTTTGAGAACAGTATTTGAAATGCTACAGAGATCTTGCAAAATTATTTTCTTGCAGCAACTATGAGTGAAGACGATGGGGTTTAGTGGTTTTGTTTTTCTAATTGCTCTTCCTGAAAATTGATCCGGACTTACAGAGTTCTGTGACTCATGCTTCATGGCAGAGGACTGGACACTTATGTGGAAAATGAAAAACACAGACTCAAACCCAGCAATTAAAAAAAAAAAAAAAAGGCAAAAATTCATGCCCTCAGTTTTCCAGGTGCTTTAGAAGGATCAGAACGCACAAGAGAGAGTAAGCCAATTCCTAGTTACAAGAAGTTATGAAGACATTTATCCACTGGGCAAATTATTTCATTATTGTCTCCTGCAAAGTTTTTTTGAACCTTCCTCCTGAGCAGCTGGCAACACTGGTTTAGATAAATCAGCACTTACAGAAGAGATTCACACACTTCCCTAAATCCTAGATATACAACAGCAAAAATCATACAGATAGATTAGTTTAAAGTCATGGAATGATGGCCTCTGCTAAGGAATCTACAAGTTTGCTGTGACTCAACTGAAGTCTATCATCAATATCTGCAATAAAAATCCCATTATACAACTAACACAATAGGCAGAACAAAATTCAGCATAAATTCCACAGTTGTGAATTTAGCAGGGATGACAGAAGGGTTTTGCTTACAGAAAAAACAAACTATGGACACAAGAAATAGGTGGGAAAAACAAGGCTGGGCCACCTTTACTTCACTCCACTGTCATAGTCCATCAGCTCTCTGAGACAGGTCTACTCATATTCCTGCAGACCGGTAACATTTCCTAAAATCATGGATATGCAGTACTTAATCCATCACTAACACCCTGATGCCTTAGGACTTTAGCTTTTATACCATTCAAATGCTGTACTGCCTTAGTGTACAACTCTAAACTCTATATAGAGTGTCAGCTACTGTCTTCACATTTTGGTCAGACAAAACAATCCCTCTAGGCCTGAAACTCCAGGACACCTCATGTCTCGGGCCTCAAAAGATGTAAACAAGAGTGAACTGGGGGAGCAAACTGGTGGAATGTGACTTCATTACCTGAAGCTGTAATTGGAGGATTAACCCCTGATATGTAAATGGACCAAACTTTTAATTGTCTGAAAAACTCCTGACCATTGTCCATCTTGGGTGTAAGCCCTCCTGGAGGCCTTTGACTGCCCAAGGTGTATCTATTGAAGGCCTTCAATAAATACACCCTATTACTCTGTTAATCTTGGCTAGCACCTGTTCTAGGTGGCCCCTCCAAAGCATCAACCCCAACAACGACGAGCCCATCCCTGGCTGGCATCAGTGCTGCTCCCAGTGACACAGAACAGGCACTGTCCTGCTGGTTTGAGTCAAACCCAGCTCAAGCTCCCACTGCAAATGCAGAGGTGGCAATCCCAGTGCTAAATACTGACAGGTGCAGCCTTACCTGCGTTATAATAGAGGTCAGGTCTCTCCAGAATATCCCCCTCATGGATGTAGGGCTCAATGGGATCATCCCCATACAGGTACTGCTCGCTGTCATCCATCTGCCGGCTCTCCACCATCTCCAGCCACTGCGAGTTGTGCCATCGAAACTTCTCTGTCTGGATTTTTTTAGCCCATTCCTCATCATATTCCTGGTAAAAGTCACCACACAGTGGTTTAGGATGAGCTAGAGACAAAGCTGGGGCAACAGGAAATGGCAGGAGAATCCAACATCAGCAAAAGATGCAAGTTCAGAACCCAGTGATTTAAATGCTCTACTCAGTTGCAAGTTCTTAGACTAAAGAAGGGATTTTGCAAGCACTGGGCATTATTCTGGTTTGTGATGCAGCAGTACAATCTTCCCTTCATGGTTAGGAACTTTACACCATCCAGAAAAAAAATCTGCTTTGAACAGAACAGTTCTATCATCAGTCTCCTCATTTGGTTTAATCAAGAAGACGTAATTACTGCCAATCTTCAGGGGATTTTTAGTAATTAATTATTAACACTGGCCAAATACCCCGCACATCTTCATCAGATGAACATTTCCTAGGACATCTGGTTACTAAAAAATCTATTAAGAAAAAACCTATGATAAACCAAATTAATTTCTTTTCTTTCATGAGCTCCAGCAAGAATTTAATTTTCAACTTCATGCCAAATTTTATGTATAATGTTGAACAACCACAAAAATGGTAGGCAAGTAAACTCTGAGGGGAACTTCTCCAGAAAGCTGAGTAAAACAGGATATAGGTTCCAGTCACTATGGAAAAATATGCAGGCATGAAATTTCAAACTGAATTACAACCTAATTGCACTCAAGTGATGTGATAGTCATGTAAAGAACACCAGCATAAAGTGACATAGCCTATGGTCACTGCAATCAGATGGTCAGAGAAGGATCTTCCAAACACAGCAGATTTTGGGGGCTGGTGATTTCCACAGAGAGAGCACCAACCCATGGATAACAGTTCCTCAGTCCTGCTGGGAAGACAGGACCCAGCTATCTCTAGGAAGCTCATCAGCATCGGAAATCTGCAGAAGGTATCAATTTGGAATAGTCACAAATAATGCACCACGATTTGTGCTTTTTTAAACCAAAGTACTGTGAACAAGAATAGCATCCCTAACCAGAATGTTTCTTCCTGTGGGAAGAAACATCCTTATGAAATACATTGCACTCCACTGTATTCTAACCTAAGTACAAAGGAGAGAAAAGTTAAAAATTATTTCTTAACTCTCATGGTGTTTAACACATGATCTAGACAGACTTTCCTCAGATATCTAAGCTGGAGTAGTTTAAGGCTTCAAAAATCTGCTTTACTTAGTCCTGTACAGGAAGACAAAACACAATTAGTAACAATGCCTTGGTTGTGGAAGTGGGAATTTCTGCTCCTGCTAGACATGCCAAAGTAGATCTGTCTACAACCAGAGGCCATTAAATGGCAGAGATGGCAGAATTAGCCAGCTTAGTAGCTCAAATTAAACATCTGAAAGTCCTAAAGTCTGAATTGAGGTTTTAAACTGACTTAATATTCAACCAGCCTTGTCTTCATTGCTGTCATATGTGTTCCACAGGTAACACTCTCTACCCTGTGCCTTTTTCACTTTTGGACTGGAGCATAACCCAAAAGCCATCTGTCCCTGACAGTCTGGCAAAGGCTTCTCTGACAATTGCCAATAAATATGTCAGACATCCAATATTTCATTTTTCTCAATTTCTCCAATTCTGATCAACAGCTAGACCTTGCTAATTCCACTCCTCACCATCCTGGCACTCCTGTTCAGTGATCCTGTCCAAAACCTGGTGTCCTTCACAACTTCCACACCCAGAGCAGGTATCACCTGTGAGATCTGTAGATACTCTCATTAGGGAAGCAAAAATCCACCTTCTGTCAGTCAGTATTACTGCAGCCTTAGGGAGGGAGAAAAGGCAAGACCAAAACCAAACAACCATACACTTATACCCCATACTGTTTGGAAAAGAACACCTCAGACTATTTCATTACTTTTTTCCCCTCATTTCCACTCTTTATTAAAAACTAGAAGTAACAGTAAAAACTTGGAAAAAGCAAGCTCAGCACTGAGATTTATAAAATGACCCATAAAAAAAAGGACAAGGCATGACTTTCAGTGATGACATCTGACCAGCACCTTGGAAACAGTTTCTTTGCTGCATCTGCCAGAGCTAAACCCTGGGCTGGCTATTATGTCAGCCTCCAGCAGTTGTGAATTACTTACAAGCTTTAGAGAAACATCTTGTAACTGCCAGAAATCATACTGCAGTCTCAAGAACACTATTCCCAGAAGTCAGGATTGCAAAGAAGGGGAGGAAAATAAACAAATTAAACAAATGGCTAATTAGATTAACCTCTGTGAAAGCTGAATCCTTTTACATTATCCCGTTTACTTTTCAAAGTTCTCAAAAGCCAAAAGGCCATCAGCTAAATCACCTCATTCACATTTACCATCAATGCATTTTGAAAACACTTCAACATTCCCAGTTACAACCCTAAATGTATCCCACTTCCTGACATCAGGGCTCCATTCATACCATTTTCTGAACATGCTGAATGTCTGTCAGAAATAGGCATCAACTTCTTATAGCCTCCATCAAAATCAGTTAACATTTCTCAGATTCTAACTGATTTTCCCCTCAAATGATGACAGCAGGGCAGAATATTCCTATATTCCACATTTCCCATCCTATATTAAGAGGCTTAAGACTCACAGGTATTTTTCCTCAATCATTCATCTAAACTTTGGAAAATGGTATTAGCAATTGAACAGCACAATACTTAAAAACCACAATTTATCCATTCAAATACTTTGGCAACTTTTTTCTTGTTGTTCATTCCCAATGAAAAAAGCAAGACACAAGTGCCACAAAGAAGTGACTGCACCAGAACTAGATCAATGATCAATTTTGTAAGGAGTTTTATTCTGGCAGCAATCACAGAAAAGGAAGATATGCAGTAATCTAGAATGATTTACATAACCTCAGCACAAAAAAAAAAAAAGCTCGTTTAAGTAATTCTAGATCAGGAATATGTCTGTAGATTTTCCACGGAAATATGCAGAACCACCACTGGGTAAATGATTAATGGAATAACATCAGAATGGAAGAAAAGCTGTAAATGCAGGACTAGAGCCAAAAGGCACAAAGAAACCAAATTAAAGACATTTAGAGCAAAACAATTCCCTAAAACACTGCAAGTCTTCAGTAATTATATTTTGAACAATTAAAACATTTTTATTATTATTTTGTGGGTGTTTTTTGTTTTATTTTGGTTGGGATTTGGTTTTTAAACACACTCCTTTATAAGGAAATTTCTGCAAACATGAAACCAGAAAACTAAAAATAATGGAGATAAAGCTATAGCTTTGAGCTCTCCAGTCCAACACCACCCCCCTCAAACACTGCAGTCATGGTCAGAAACTTAAAAGCAGGAATTCTGAAAGCTGATTTTATTCTCTTTGGAGCTCCCTGACATCACTGTTTTTAACATTCGGTTTCCATAAATCCAGAAGTGTCATAGAAGATGTATGGCTTGACTCTGGGAGGAATGTGCCATCCTTTTTGAAGTTCTACTTCCAGCTTTGTTTACTACTGAACCATTGAAATATTATGAAGCGTTAACTGGCCTATTATCAGAGCGTGTCTGTTCCCTATCAGGGTCCCCTTTGTCACTGGCTTCCGTCACACCTTGTATCTGATTAACACACTATAGGATAACACAGAGCTACACAGATCTGCTTTGTGTTCTCTCACAGCTGATGAAAAACAGATTTTCCTTTTCACTTTAATGTGGCTGCCCTTTAATTGGGTCTGTAATAGGGTTCATTTGATGTGATTCCTCGTACTGAACTGAAACTGCTGTACAATAAGTAGAATGCTCATTATGTTCAAGGCTCTACTTAGTGATTTGTTACATTCATCATTAAAAATCTACTGTTTACATGAAAGATTAAATTAACCATTTGTTAAGAAAGAAAAGATTTATCTTGTCTACCTATCCAAAAGTTAGGCATGTGATTTTAACTCTGCGCCTCTATAAACAAGAAGAGAAACAGATGTTTGGGATCACCTTCTACAGGTGTCTCCCACACCTACCTTAGGGTAAGTACCACTGCAGGGCAATTCCTTCACAGGCCAGGAAAAAAAAAATCCTTCCACCACTTACTTACACCTGTGCAACCTGGAGTCACTGCTTCACAATCAGCTTCATTACTATAAATATATTCTGACAGGAAGCTCACAGAAATCTGGGAGCTGAAACTAATGGCAAGGCAAGGAAAAAAAGAGTAACCATTGATGCACTCTAAATTTAGGTAGCTCCATAAAATGTAGGGCACCCTTGAAGTTCCTATATTGCCAGTAGCACAGTAAAGAAATATTTCTTCCTTCCCTTTTGGAGGAATGTAAGGTATCTCACTGGCAACCTGTTATGTAAGGAACAGATCAGTGGTTTGGCTCACCTTCCTAGTCCTACAAATCCAGAGAGCAAGCATGCATCACTGCTGAAAGGGAATCTGTCCAAGGCAGGTTTTATGTGAAGACAAAAACAATTAGGATACTCTTGCCATATCTAAAGCTGCCTGTGGTTACTCTGCTGCAGGCAGAGCCACAAGAAACAACCAGCACCAAAGCAGACTCCTGGCAAATTGAACAATGAACAGAGGAAACTTCAGCAGCTCATCTGCAGCCCCAGCTCCTCACTGCCCTTCTGCCCACCCCTCTGTTTTCATGTTTGCTACAGGGTAACAGGGCAACAAGGTGCACCACAGAAAATGGGGGTCCTGTCAAGTGAAGGGACAACCTTTTTTCCTGGAGTGACTACAGCACCCTTCATGGAAAGAGGACACCAAGCTGGAGTCAAAGGTTATCTATTTTCAGAGCATGCTGCCTATTCAAATAAAGCCCACACCAAATCCCTTTGGTCTGCTCTTCCTTCACTCTAAGAGAGCTGGCCAACATCTCATACAGCTGGCCCCAAATCCCAGAGCACAGAGGGTTCACAGCACATTCCTGCTGCTTATGTCAAATTCCAGCATTCCCAACATGGAGGATTTCTATCAGGGAGCTTAGCTAATGTGGAAAGATGCAAGCTGTTCATTAACAATGAATTCCATAAAAGGCAAACATTATTAGCTATTCATTACAAATACCCAGGGCAAAGAACAAGAGCTGGAAAAACACCTTAGGCATGAGGCCCTTTCTAAATCCCATGGACAATGCTGTAACTATCTAAAAGATGTTTTTACTCCTGCAGGAAGTATTGTGAGCCACTCTTGATCATAAGAGAAGCAAGATGGTACAGCAGGTCTGGATTCAAAGCTGCAATGGCACTGAAGAGGAAAACTGGGGGAAAGAGGGAGGGTCAGACTACAGAGTCCTAGGATCTGATGATGGTTAATTAAATATTCTTTGAATAAATGAGGAAAATAGTTTGACTGCAATAAAACAGCCAGGAGCAGAAAAAGAATAAGAAACCTGAGAGATCGGTAGCCCCCTTGGTTCTTGATAATGTTGCCTAAGGCGAACAGAATAAAACCATCTCAAATAAGCTGACATCACTTTCCACAAGCTTGGAGTTAGAGTTGTCCAGACTTCTGAAGCAGGGGAAAAGGGAAATTAATTTGCTTGAGACTCCTATACCAGCTGCTGATTCCAGGCTTTCAGCTAAGCCCTGAGAGCTGCCCCACTTGAGGGGTACAAGCACACTGAACTGACTGCTTGCTGCCAAAGCTCAGCACATGACTGAGACCGAAGCATTCCGAAATCATCAACTCAGACTTCTTTTGACAAAAGGGATATCTTGCTTCTCCCAGTGCAAAGCTGAGGCTGCCCAGTATATACTGTGCTAAAGCAGCACATCTGTTTCAGTTCATCAGTGGCAGCATCCAGCCAAGCTATATTAAACAAATCATCACTAGTGTAACATTTCCATAATTTCTGTGACAATTACTTTACTACAGAAAGCATTTCTCCCCTAAGGCTTATAAGCCATGTGATTTTCTCCAGTGCTATTTCAATCACAGTATATACAGCTCACTGATGAGTGAAAGAAGCATTTGTCTCCCTGAGTAGAAATTATTTTCAGATCTACTCCCCAACAATTATTTTCTGATTTCCATCAGAGGACCTATTCCTGTCAGCATGTGTGCAACAAGAGTGAAAAGTGCAGGTTTGCTTGTCGTGGATTTAGCATAGATAAGGTCCACCATTCCTGGAGACTGTTCAGACACCTCAGCAGGCACTGCTGATGTAAAACTGCCCCACAACCAAACACCTCTGTGTTTACAGCCTGCTTTAACATTCCTTTAACACCTATCAAGATCTGAGCTTCTGATAACTTGCTCTCTTATATTTCCTACCTTCAGTATTTAGAATATGTGGTCATTTTGCTTGATATTTTGTACTAAGAGACACAAGTGCAACCAGATTCCAACATGATTGAGAAAGCAATCAATTAATTAATGGTTCTCTTTGTCTTCCAGAAAAGAGAACACATTATGTTTTCTGTTCCCCTCAGGGTCATGGTGTTTATGCAACTTATAACCCCAACACCCAGATAATAAAGCCAAAAAGATCTTCTTGGAAAAGGAACTCTCCTAATTCACCAGCTAACACCATTCTAAGTGTGACACTGCTCCACAAGTAAGGAAAAATATAATCTAGCACCATGCAAGCTGCTCTCAGAACGTGTTTGTTGTGTCCTCCTCCACCCCCAATAACCACAATACCACATCATTTCTTCCTTTTATTCATCCTCAAGGCCCTGAAAATCCTAACCAGTGCTTTTTGCAAGTTGAAAAGCCTTTCTCATGCACCCTTAGCACTCCTCACTGACTCATGGTGAGCATAAAGGCTTTGTGTTGTTAGGAAAAAATGCCAAGTACATTTTACTCAGATAGTAATATTGAATATGAAGCTGTATTTTGGTATTTTGGTATGTTTATTCTTCCAGATTCCATAAATTTTGCTTAATAATATTACTAGCAATTTTTCACTAACTAGGTATTACAGCACACCTCAATGTAAAGCTTCCCCATATGAGAAGCTCCCAACATGAGAGTCACTTGGAAATTGCACTGGCCTCAAGGTAAAACAAGTGTTGGATGCACTCAGATTGTCATATTAAAAAAAAAAAAAAATCCTTCCACTGTTTCCACTGAAGATATCCCTAGAAATAGCTGATTGTGTTAAGCTGAACATGATGCCCACCATAAATAAGTACTAAGTGCAAATTCATCTGTGTTTAAATCTAGTCCTTAATGAAAATCAATAGCAACTCTGCCACTGGAGTAAATCTTCATTCCATACCTCTGTGAAGAAAAGACAGAGCCAGATAAAAAGAATTGCAGTTCAGAAAATGTTATGTCATTTTATTGGTTTAAGGAGACTATTAAATTAGAAGACATTATTAATGAGTATAACAGAAGAAGGCAAACTAGACTATATACAGTAATTCGCAGTATAAGTTAGGCCTTACACTGTATTAAACTTTTCAGAGAACAAGCTGCAGTACAGATAATTCAATTGAAAACGGAACAATGTAGATGACTGAAAAAGCAATAGGGAGACAAAGGTACTGCTGCTCTTGACTAAGTTAAATTGTCTTTGAGTATATAATTTTACTTCATAACAGTTACTTTGTATCCAAAAGAACGTACAGTCACTACAATCCTAAACAGCACATGACAATTTAGTATTCTCTTTTTTTTCCAATTTAGCAGTGTAATAAACTGTCCCAAAAGTTTACTGTGATCCATGGATAGCTGGACAAACTAAGTTACATACCTAAAGGAAACCCTATCCAAAAGGTGAAGAAAATACTAGAGTGACTGTTCCCCCAGCAGGGAACAGCCAGCGTCAGGATCACTGCCACATTTTCTTTTTTTGAAACAAATATTGTCATCAGGCAACGTAGAGAAGCTGAATAAAGCTGCTGGGTAATAAGAGCCATTTGTTTGGAGAACTAAGAAATAATGAAAGCTTGGCACACTTATGTAATGTGATTAATTTATTACAGTCTAACAGCACTTTAAAAAAGTGTAACGTTAACTTGTATGGATTTTCAAAGTACATACACACTTTTTAGAAGTTTGATGCACAGCCTAATGACTGTCATTGTGCTCTGAAAATTCATCTTTGATCTATACGATTAGAAAGCTGCACAAGAAAAATACTTTCAATTTGCAATATATTTAGCTATTTTATAACCTCTTGTGTAAAGAGGCTCTGGAAGGATAAAGAAGTCAGACCTACCGCTATGATATCCAGAGTGTTGTCACAAACCTTGCGGATCTCAGCGTTTTTATCATGCATCAGGTCTATAAGGTATGCTGGGGCCTCTGCAAAGCAACTGTTAAGGAGAAAAACATCTTTCCCCCCCCCTCACAACTCTGGGTTCTTCAAACTGCAAATTTCTCTAAGAAGCAGATGCAAGGATTTTTCATCTCATGTAGCAAGAAAGCATTTTTCAAATGCTGGTGTGCTTTATCATGCCAGAATTAGCAAGAGATTAAACTTTTTATATTTAATTTTTTGACGCTAACAATCTAGGAAACCAAACAGGACACAAAGAACAACCACTCAAAAGGCTTCTCAGATATTGCACAGAGATTAAAGGCAAAAAGAACATAAAGAAGTATTCTTCGCATTGTTAGAAATGTAATCACTAACTTGCTATCCCTCCCAGGGCTAATTCAACCCATTTTGAATGCTTCAATAAATTTAACATTCAGTTAAGGCCCACAAAATTTCAGATCATGCAATATATTTGTATAATGGTGCAATGCAAAAAGTTTGCCTATGCTCTACATATGTTCTTCTGTGAACTGTGAATTTCATTATGATTTGCAAAACAAATTCAGACAATAAATCAGATTGGACAGCAACTGATGAGTCAGCTGGTCCCATGATCCCCCTTCTACTCCCCTCCCTGAAAACTAAGTTTTAATCATTACTATTAATCTTACAGTCCCTTTACATGCTTAGGCTGCTTGGGTTTTTTCTTCAGCTGAAATAAACATTTACAAAGAAACCTCTGAGATCATGAGGTTACTGCAAGAGAAATCTAAGTCAAACACCAGCAATGGCAAATTAAGTGCTGCAACTCTAGATGTTTAATCTGTAAAAAGATACGTGTTTCCTTGATGATGACATCTCTGGTGGCTTGGTGGAACACCATCTGATAAAACACATATATGATCTGGCAGACAAACTCATCATCTTCCTGCTGAGCTGCAAGGAGAAAAAAAAAAAAGTCCACCACAATTTCAAATCTCACAAATACAAGCTTTTGATGGTTAAAGAGTTGTGAAGGTTTGGGAAAACCCAAATCTATTAGAGCACTAAGAATCTATCACTGATGGAGTAACTGCTCCTCCTTCCTCATACAAACACCAGCCCCTGCCCTGCAAGGAACCAGCAATGTCAATCACAGCTCCTGCTGTGCACAAGTCAAGTCAAACATGGCCAATTTACCGTTGAGAAGCTCGATGAGCGCAGGGATGATTCCAGATTTAGCCAGCAGAGCAGCACAGGAATCATCCATGGAAACGGTCCCAATCATGATCACCACTTCCAAAACAAGGTCATCCTCGGCAGAACCTGCTGAGGCAGAAGGCAGGAAGCAGGGAGTATTACCTCTCTCAGGAATGCTTAGTCTACTGGCAGTTGTGTATTTATCTGCACACATGCTTCTATTCTTCAGTGTTATGTTTTCCTAAACAACCACAAATTATAAAGGTAAATAGACTCTGAGCACTCTACATAATTCTTTGAGAGACTCTGCTTTAGAAGCCCAACCCAACTTTGTACAGACCTGGTTTTAGCTTATCCTTGAGATATGGAACCAGTTTGTATTCCTTCAGCACAAGTTCCCAGTCCAGCTCTGGTAAGGTCAAATTTGCAAGTGTTCCCAGGCATTCAATCACAAATTCTTCTTCTTCATCATTTGATACTTGAGCTGCTAAATCACCAACATATTCCTGAAGAAAATACAGCAACAACCATTACAAAGGAATAATCTGGGTTTCTGAAGAACTCACATCTCAGCCAAACTAAAGCTAGTTCTCAAAAGAAAACTAAAGAGACTTTGCTCTGAAATAAGGACTAATAAGGCAGTTTCAATTCCAGTTGATGAATAATCCAAGAAAACATTTCAGCACTCTTCCTCTCCATCCTTTCACTTTCAAGGGATGTGGATCGTTTGTTCCAGTATTCCAAAAGTAGTTACTACAACACAGAGTTCAAAGAAGCTCTTAGGAAAAAAAGAAGAGAAGATAGAGAATATCATCCTGTATTAGTGCCAGTAATGGAATTCTTTACCTGAAGATTTTAATAAATAACTACAAGATTTTCTGAGGACATGGACAGGGGAATAATGTCTCCTTACTTACTCACTTCATTCTACTTTAAGACAATTTGATATCTGATCCACATTTTAAGAGTACATTTAAAATCTCCATGATTAGAATCTTGTGTTTTCCTCCTGTCTTTTGGAAGGGTGGCTTTACAGGATCAATATTTAAATATTAAGTATTTAAAATACCCACACAGTGGGGGGGAAAGAAAATCCACCAGATTTTTCTCTCTAGGTCCAAAAGCAGAAATTTAGGATAACTGAATTGTTATGATGTTCACCCTAGCAGCTGGGGCTTTTTTGTTTGTTTGCTTGGGTTTGTGTGTTTGTTTTGAAACTTACTGGATAAGGCTTAATATCTGTTTTCCCCATAGCAGAGGATCCAAACTCTGATCTACCAGCTGAGATAGCCTTAAAAGACAGAACATAAATCACCCCAGGACAGACAAGGAAACTTAAATTGGACACTCTGCAAAACAAACTACGGCAGCTCTCCAGTGCCAGTCTTTTCCAGAAGGATTAAAAACAGATCACATTAGGTAAGACCTAATACTTACAATAAACTGGCTTTTAGTTGGTCCATCATGTTGGGAAATATTTCTGATCATCTTCATTAACAACGGGTCCTTAAACTTCAAAGCTCGCTTCATGAGCATTTTCAAACCATTTCCTGAAAAGAAACAAACACTTAGAATCCTTAAAGGGAAAAAAAAAAAGAAAAAAAAAAAAAAAAAAGAAGGAAAGTACTGGCTGATTAAAAAATCCACATGCATAAAAAAATGCCTTAAGCTTTAAAAGTTTAGAATGGAAACATGCACAGCAGTTAGACCAGGCACAGAGACTTCCCTCCCCATTCCATGGAATAAATATGCTGTTATGCTTTTGAAAGTTGATTTACCAAAGATCAATGCATGGGAACAGATCTGAAGTACTTGACTTGAAGCACAGAGCAAATCCCAGTTAACATTATGGTTCCAAAAGATCACCCTGCCTGCCTAAAAGGTGCTGCTAGCTTGAGTTTCACCTTTAATATAAAATTGGATCTCCCTGCTCCCCCTTCTACAGAACTATGCACAGAATCTTAAAATGGAATTTCAGGCCACAGAATCTCTTTATCACAACTGTCCCCTTTGAAGGCCAGTAATTCACTGCAGCAGTTCCTAGGGAAAATGCAGCAGTTTCTATGGAAAACGTTGAGCACAAATAGAAGGTGGAGCTACTGAGTAATATTGTTTCATTTAAAACTGCTAGTAAGAAAATAATGGAACTTTAAAAGCAATCAAGAGCTACTGCAAGAAATGCAGAACTATCTAGACCATGAATCAAAATACTAGAACCCAAAAGAAGCTCCATTATAATATTAAAAAATTTTATGGAAAGATGCAACTGAAAGACATCACTGCTATTCATCTGATACTGGCAGGTGAAACATCACTCAGCCAAAGATGGACTTCAGGCATCAAGCAGAATAAAATCCTGATGTCTCCATACAGTCATAGTTTCCTAGAGCAATGTCATCAGCCTGTTTTTCAGAACTCTGTGCATGTACAAGAGGTGTGGGCATCTCCCTCAAGTGTCATTCCTGCCAGCAAGAGCACATGTGAGGGGGATGTGGCCATTTGCTTACAATCATTACCCAAACACATGCATTTCATTTTTTAAAAACACATACATGCATTTATAACTAACTCAAATATACAGCATTTACATATGTACATATAATAAAAGAAAATATACAAAGTGTTTTCATCTCCAAATCCCCATCAAAACCTCAGTCCAGTTACCTTCACAGATAAGCTGCACATTTCTTTTGTTGGCAGCAAGGTTAATACAGAAAGAAATAAGTTCCAGGTCAACTCGTTCATCAGGACATTCAAAAAGCATCTTCATTAACTGCCAAGAAACACAAGCACACGTGGGTCATTCATCTTTCCAAAGCAATAGAAAAGCAGCATCATGATATCAACTACAGTACCTTTTTCAAAAATTTGTATTCAGCATTGCTACAGGAACAGTCGAAGTTACAAAGGTCAGGGGCATGACATGTACAGTTCCATTATTTAGGGATAACAATCCTTATCAAGTGCCAAAAATGGCAATCACTCATCACTTTAACTTGGCTTAGTTACATTTTATTGCTACCACTGAAATTTTTGTTTTACTGGTTTTTAGTATTTGTGAATGGATAAATTTGTTTAGAAAACTTAGGTGAATTTAATACAGGAAAAAAACCCGAACAAAACACAACTTAATTCCACACAAAGTCAGATTAATACCTATTAGTGTAATAAAATTATGACTCTAAACAGATACTTAACTGCAAAATAATTCTAGTACTATTTTGCTTACTCCATTGATAGGTAATTTAGCTGTCCCTGCAGCATTCTTCTTTATCTTTGCAGCTTCCAGCTAGAGCTGAACACTGCCACATCCCACAGACTCCTCAGCAGTAATCCCATTCTTCTGGTAACATTAATGTAAGTAGACAATCACCTATAATCCTGTTCAAACTGTTCAGCAAATGTTAGTGAATTCCCAGGTGATTTCCAAGGCTTTGAACCTATGGATGTCCATCATTTCACACACCTGGCCCTGTACTGTCCATTACATCACAGGCTGGCTATCCTGGCTCATTTGGTTCAACAAGAACAGGTTTTGAAATGCATTTGGAATATATGAACATGACTAAAATAAACCAAATTCTTTTCCCTCTGGTTCCAATCCTGTCAGATAGGCCCTGCACAATTTCAGGGCTGGGGCACATCAGCCTGTTTGTTTCTAAAACCCACTCAGTTCATAAGACATGTTTGGATTATAATGCAAACCAATGTGATGACAAGACTGAGATTACTGGAAGAGGAAACAACTAAGCCTAAAGATAAGCAGGACATAAGGTACAAAAACTGTAGCTCAGAAAGGGGCAGGAGGACACAAAAGCAACAAATAACCATTGAATTTAATGATTAACTAATCATTAAATATTTGCATGCTTGCCCCCTGGTGGAAAGACAAGTTTGTAATGCATTAAAAGCCGGAGAAAGTAGGTGAAGAATCCATTTAAAGAGGAGAAAATTAAAAGAAACAATAGAATTGCAGGAATTCCCTCTGAAGTATTTTACTCCAGCCATTCTGTATGTTTACATATTATCAGATAGAAGGTTGTCATTCCAAAGGGACCTAAAAAACCCTCCAGATAAAAACTACATTACAACACAGCTCTCTAAGTCTTTCCTGAGACTTTCATGTACTTGTTTAAAAGCTGTCATTGATTTCATCATCCTTTTCTTAAAACGGTAGAATCAGATTTCTCCAGGTTGTTTTAAGAACTTATAAAATCCCTGGTTTATTAAATCCTTAAGCCTGTCAGTCACATAAGAGGGAATTAACAGAGAAGAAAATTGCCATTTAACCAGTAGAACACGAGCATTCAAAAATCACCCCCTGCAACTCTTCTGTGACAAAACCTTTAAAAACAGATTTTTAAAACCATTCAAATAATTTGAAGGGAAACATTCTCATTACTTACACAATACAAAAATCTGTGGAAATTAAATGTTTAACAAGATGGGATTACACTGTTAATTACTGAACTACTTCTCTATAAAAAGAAAAAATATATCCAGTTTCAATTAAAGCCGCTCAAATTTTAAAATAATAGTTTCATACGAGTTCCATGTTTCCCATTATGTCTTCATTTAATTTGATTGCTTCTTGTGCCACTTCAAAAGGAAGAGTAATTGCTGCCAAATAGGAAATATTAAAATTAAATTTGTTCTGCTTTTACTATGTCCATTGTCATCTTTTACTGATTTAACAGGAAGGCAGTAAAAAGACTGCAGCATGTGCAATGAAGAGGCAGTAGTGTTCAATCAGACAAGTCCCATATTGAGTATCAGATACCACAGACCAGCACTGAAATCACTGTGTCTAGACTCTCTGGCACCTGCCTTCACTTATTTACCAGTGACCAGAGGCCAACCCCCACAGCTCTGTGTTCACATACACCTCTGTCCAACCCCCTCCCCAAGCCCAGCTCCAACATCTTTGAATGATTATGCCAGAACTGCATGCCTCAGGAATCTCTCCTGAGCGGCTACTCCCCAACTCTGCTGTTTGAAGTGATGCTCTGGTTTCTGAACTTCAGCAGATAATGGCGGACAGGAGCAAAGGGGGCTGTCAAGAGAGGACGTTTACCAGCATTAAGCTGAAAAGAAGCTTAGAGATCAAAGAGGGGCCAAACAGGACAACCGTGGTGGAAAACATGTGGGCAGCTTTGGAGAACCTTGCACACCGCTCTGCGGTAAAATATTAAATATCACCATGACATCACTGCCTAACCATGCCCTTTGATTGGCCAGGTTATTAGCAATAAAGGCTTTTATAAGCATCTGGATGGCATTTGCACCTATTTAAACAAAACAAGCATTGCTGAGGTCTAAACAAGAATGAACTGTTAATACTCACTTTTAACTGTTACTAGAGCAGCACCCACTAACTCCTGCAATCCACAAGGATGTTTACCCGGGACAGCACGCGCGAGCCCTCGGCAAGCACTTCACACGGCCGGAATTACCACAGGGCTGCTTCTCCAAGCACTTTCTACAACTGCTGAACATTAATTATTATTTCCCAGTCTAGATGAACACCTTTCCTCAAAAACAGACAAACCCACGCAAGGGCGTGTACCACCACTGAAAAGAGGTTTTGGGTTTCCAGGGTGGAATTCGATAGCAGTGAGAGCTTTTAAAACAGTCCTTTTCTTTTCCTGATGCCTTATCCACTTCCTAATGCTTTCTGCTACCTGTCTTTTTTGCTAACCATCCTAATGTTGAACATTCAGTAGTAAAATGTAAGCTCTGGATGCTCAGATTCTTTTTGAACAGTGTGCAGATGTGACCTGTGAAGCATCAATAGCCACAGTTATATCTTCCAGCTTTGTTGTTTACTTCATTAAAGCCCAGTGAAGGCAGCAGAATTGTCTGCTGCTCCACCAGTCTTTGGACACAGTTCTGTAAGCACTGGGGGTCCAGGAGTCATACGAAGATTCCCTGAAAGCACATCACAAGCAAGTCCTGGTGCAGGAATTTGAGTTTGGCTGGTAACTGCTGGAACAAAACAGGTCCCTTATATCACACAAATGCCTTAAAAAGTAATTGCTTATTGTGGTATAAAAGACAGCAGGATGCTTACAAGACCACTTTGAAACATCTATTTGTTATTCTCACCAGTTCTCCCCTCTCTATTATCCAAAATCATCTTCTACATGGAAAAACTTCACTGATTTTGCAGTAAGATAATGACCAGAAACATTCTGATAACTTTTCATGACAACTTTCCATTCTGGAAGTATTTGATGTTAAATACCCATTTAGGAGGAAAGAAGATACCACAGTGCAATCTCAAAAAGCTACCAGAGAGCTTTTACACTTAGGCAACACAGGGTTTCTCAACACCAGCCTCACCAGGACTGAGAAAAAGGTCAGTAAGAGAGGACCTGGTATTTGAGAAAAACAAAAACCCAAACCAACAAGAACAGCAGAACACACGCACACAAGAAACTAAACATACCCACAAAACCCCAAACCCCATGATATTATGTCTGCTTGAGTCAATAAGTAAGAAAATGCAGCCTGAAGGTCAGTGAAGAGCCTTCCACAGTCATCAAGTCTCCCTTGCTGTACACGCCTGCACTTGGAAAAGGAACTGTCATGTAGGAACGTAACCCTCCTTGGCTGGTTTCCAGTTCATATCCTGCAATGCAGGAAACACTGGAATTTTGATACCCAATGGGATCAGGCAAGAATGCCTTCTAAAACTGTAAAGGAAATACTTTCCACTGCATTCCCTAAGGAGCTGCTCTGCACAAGCTTTAATCTCTCTCAAGCTTTCCGATCTTCATTAGGAATCACTGGGTCACCTGTAATTTCAGCAGTTCATTGGTGCAGCTCAAGTGTCAGCAGCAGTGACAGAGATCGGTCACCTCTGCCTTTGCTGGGGACCGTGAAAACCCAGAAGAACAGGCCCTGCCTGAGGAGGAAGTGCCTCCCCGCTAAGCAGCACCGTGGCTGTTCCCCTTGTCACCTGCGGGTGTCAGTGCGAGCTCTGCCATGAGCGAGGGACTGAGAGCACGAGGGAAGATGGATTTTATCAGCTCATCACATACCTGAGGGATGCAGTCTGTGTATGCAAACATCGATTTAAAGCAATCATCCATGCTGATGTGATACAAAATGCAAATTGCTACTTTTTTGTTATTTTCATTTCCTAGGAAGAGAAAAAAATATATATCATTAGGAGAATTTTTAGCTGTTGTTATATACTCAAAAGAGGAAAACAAAAAGCAGAACAATCCTAGCTAATAGAGGGAAAATTTAAATCAGAAACGACACATTAATGAAAGGGTCTTGGCCTGGCCTAGCCAAATGAGCCACATATTAGTGCAAGGAGGGAACCACGGCACTGGTAAATATTCCTCTGTCTTCCCAGCATCTCAAAACAATTCCTTAATCCCACTTTGCAAGGAATATATTTTGTGAAAGGAATGCTTAATAATGACTGGCCATCCACGGAAAGGCTTAATCAGTTTCCACGCAGACAATTAAGATTTAGCTGTGGATATTCCTATTGAAATAACAAGCTTGTCTTGAAGTCAAATAATAAAGAATGTACCAATGCCAGAGAGAAAAATAAGAACTACTAAGAACTACTACTAAGAGGTGTTACAGAAGCAATCTGCTGCCTTTCAAGCAAATCACATACTGTTTTTTCTACTCTCCTATATAATAATATTATCCCATGGGTGCCTTTTGTGTTTCACACACATCAGAAACTACATTCGTGTATTTTCATAGTGATATTTACCAAAGAGAAAGACTCTCAGGGAAACCTGGAGCAGTTAATGTGAGTGGGGTGTGAAGTATTTAACTGAAAGGTTCTATAAAATCATTTTACACAAACATACAAATGTTTAAGAACAACACAGACGAATTTGCTTCTGACTCACTGCTGAAACCCAGACTGGGCATTCTCAAGTTCTCCTCTAGTCCTGCATGAGCAGGATATTTGCTATATATGGGATAAACCCTGCATCTGAATGTGTACATTAGTTAAACCAGGATGTATTAAGGTCACCAGCTCCAAATTCATTCACAGTTCCTACACAACTCATCAGCAATACCCCACCTCCCACTTCTACATAAGCTAAGTCAGAAAATATCTGTGTAATAATTTGGCAAAGCACAAAGATTTTAAACAGCAACCAACACAGTGAAATTTTCCATCTGCATACATCACTGGCAGCTGGAATTTCCTTTGAGCAGCAAGGATATGATGCCTTTATCCCGAGAATGAGCCTTTTTCAAAACTGAATTATTCACAGAGACCCATGAAACCCCTCTGGCAGCTGCCATACAAGTGAGTGAAGTATTCTTAGCCACGTTAACCTAAAATCACAGCTGACCTTTCAAATCCTTCTAGAGTCTTACCTGCTTGACAAAACATAACTGGTATCACAATCTTCTATACATTTAACAGTTGGAGGAAGTACAATGCCCAAATGTGAAAGCTACTCTGCAATTACGAAAATAAAAGCACAGAAGGTACCAGCAAACAAAATGAACTGTGTGTTATCTTTAGTGCTTCTCGTCTGACTGGTCATCTTACCTACCTATTCACCTGCAGAAACTTTGGGTAAACAGTAATTTCATGAAAAAAAAACTTCCCACGCATACAGGCAAAGGTTTCTTCTGTACAAATTTAGAAGTTTACAGAAGAAATTATTCCTTGGGTCTAAGGAAAAAGCATCTGTTTACACTGCTCTGAACACTTCACTCCATGCCTGTATTTAGGACTTAAACGTAAGACTCATTTTACATCTAAACTAAGCTGGATAATGCAGGAAACTGTGTGTGAAGTAAGAGATAAGTCAGTATAAAAGCGAGACAAGTTCCCCAAAACACCAACAAGAAAAACTGGAATGAAGTTAGACCAGACCATCAGCACATATGAACTGCCAGACCATTAACAAGAATGATGTTCAATTTTACTGTTTAACCTCTGTCCTTGGTGGGTTTTTTCTTCCTCCTTATTTTTACAAGTTTTATTTGTGCTAACATAAAGCATCAGCTAAGGTACAGTTTTACATTTGGTAAGCTCAGCAGCTTCCTGGTGTCTGGCAATATTAGTGGCTTATTTTCAATCATAATAGGCTGATATAACAGTAAAGGCCTTCTGTTTTCTTTCTTAGAAGAAACTCTGCATGATTTTCTAATCCCTTTTTTTTCCAAAGGTCCAGCTGGTCACAATAACCTTTCTGATGCCTGAACACCACCTCGGGTGTCAGTGCTAAATTACAGCCCTACCTCAGTTTCAAAAATACCAAAAAGAATCAAAAATACTCAGACACTCAACAAAGTGTGAATATGTGGCATCCAAATAAACTTATTTTACCTGAATGAACTCCTAAAGAGTTACTTTATGATGATCAGCACACTTAAATCATTCTCTGAAAGTGCATCCCATGAAGTAAATTTCATGACACACAAAAGGCAGACAGCTAGTTTCAAAGAGAAAGACTAAATTTAAATTCTTCCTTGTGGAATATCTGACCAATTTTCCCTGAATTGCCTTGTCCTATTGTCAACAGGGGGAACAGAGAAGGGTTTAAATCATGCAAGTCACAGGCAAATATTGCACAGCCTCAGCAAGGAAGTACTTTTCAAATTTGGGTAAAACAAGTCAATTCTACTAACTTGATGATAAAATTAACTACAGAACTAAAGCTGAAAGCAAAGGGTCTGCAACTAACCCATCTTTTTAAAGTTTAATCTCACTTTAATTTCCCAGAAAGGAAGAGATTTCAGGCTGGTGTTTTCAAGTTTCACTGTTCTACTTTCCCTATGGACGCACTTTGGTGAAGGAAAAGCAGAACCTTGTGATTTTGTCAGTTCTCACACAAAACAGCAGCAACTCCTGATCCACAGAGTCAAACATTGCAGGAAAACCAAGAGGAGGTGGTTGCTCCTAAGCACATGATTTAACACAATGTTCACCTCAATGTGCTCACTTGGGAAGCACACAGCCTGCTGGAAAGCTCACTGGAGACCAGGCAGAAGTAGCTGGTTGAAGATTAGGAATAGGACAAACACAACAGCTAAAGCATTTTAAACTCGAAGCATCACCTGCAGGCTGAAGGTTACACGAAAGGGGAAGAAGTGACAGACTGAAAAACCTACCAAGCCAGTTCTCATCCTTTTACATTGGTACTTCACTTCCAAAAATATCTACTGGCAGCTGCTCGCTATTACTTGAAAATGTCAGTACCAAGCTTCCTTTTTCTAATTATATTCGACTCATCTAAATGCTAATTAATTAACCCTGAGTCAAGCATTGCATAAAGACTTGGCTGTAAGAATTTCAAACCTTGCCCAGCACCTGGCTGGAAAACAGCTTTCCAAAGCACCCCAGTGATACCTTTCCTGCTATTTTTGACCACTGCTGAAGGCCACACGTGGAAAAGCAGACATTGCAAGGAAGACTTCCTTATGACTGGGTACAGTAAGGATCAATTATTGCCCTAACTGGAAAAAGCAAGAGAAAAAAAGCCCAGGGAAAAAAAAAAAAAAACCAAAAAAACAAAAAAAAAACAAAAAAAAAAAACAGATCTCTGCCAAATGTGTTCATAAAAATCACCAAAGTTCTGGTGAGGTGCCAGAAAATTGTGGCCTACAAATGCTGGTAAGTTTTGAGCATCAAGCTTTTTATGACTGAAGGTGGAATAGCCAAATGGCCTAAAGCAGTGAGGGCAGCCCTGGAAAATAATGGCCTAGTCATTATGGATTCTTCTGGTATTTATGGCAATAAAACATGAATCATAATGAACTCATTGGATATTAAATGTGAGGGTCACGAGCACTTTGATAGGATTTCCACAAGAATCTACCATTAATTAACCAAATAATTATTTGAAAGTGTAACTGAATTAGCCTTAGTTCTTATACAGCCATTCCTGAGAAATTGGTCATTCCCAGATGAGTGCAGTTAATGCCTTAACAAACCAGTCATTAACTGCAGTTACTGATTTTGTGGGAATTATTGTGTTATAAAATACACTCAACAGTTTATAGAAACAATACTTAGATTTTTTTTTTTTTTTTTGCAGCTGTAGTTCAGCTGGAGCAGATGGGATGGAAAAATATCAGGTCCCTGGGGCTGTTTTCACAACTAGTTTTCTGCAAATTAGAGAGGGAAATAAATACATGATGGGCTCTGAGTTCAAAATGGCTTCAGATTTTTAGCCTTTGAACATTAATAAGAAGCCATGTGCCACTTCTAGGGACCAATGCCTGAATTCCATGTTTAGCTCTTACTATGGTTAAAGATCTAAATACTATTATTAGCAGAAGCTAAAGAAAAAAAATTCTTGATCACAAGATGAAGTCCTACATTTTGGTTGACTTTGTGACCTAAATAAAAAAATTAAAAAAAAAAAAATCCTCCATTAGCTCCATGACAAAAAGAGAAACCCTAAAGCTGTAAAACTGAATTGCTGGTATCAGTTGCAGCAGCAGCACTCAGCTTTCAAATGCTTAAGTAAAAAGGAGAATATGAATTATGGACCAAATTATTCATATATAACACTATCAGTAAATCAAGCAGCCATCACTTCTAATGGAATAATCAATGTCTCCACATTAGATATGAAATATGCCCTATCCCACCCATGTGCAAAACATTAACAACACTAAATCAAAACCAGAACACAAATGAAGATAAATACCTGTTAAAATGGCAGAGTGAATCTTTATTTCAGTTTCAAACTCTAACACCCTAATGTGATCTGCTGCAGAATTAGGCAAGTAAGAAATGTAAATTATTAGGAATGGCACAAACTGAATATCAGATCTATGTGCTGTCTTACCCTAATGTCAGAAAACATATTAATCAAGAGTTTATTCAAATGTATCATAACTAGCCATGATTTTATGAAAAACTTGATAGAAAGGTATCTCCACTTACCTCTATCCCATATCATTCCTCATAACCAGCTCTGAAACAGTTGGACTGAGTTAGTCCATGTGTGCTTTAGACACATATTGGTTTGATTTACATACGTAAATATAAATCATATTGGATATATCAGTTTATTTTATCAAGAGAAACTGAAAGAATTTTCAAATCTGCTCAGACTCAAGGAGACTAGACATTGTAAATAAAACATTATGATAGTAATTACATACTAATAACCCCTCTTGTGCCACCTTTATGTTATTTGAAACTGGCTTCATACCATAAGCCTAATTTAAAACCTCAGTGTTGCCATGGCTGCATTTGGGGTTTAGTTTTCTAGGCCTTTTTTTTTTTTTTTTATCCCCTTTACCCAAAGAACTCAGTACATGCAACATCTGAAACCTGGTTACAGGGTTTTTTCCTAGGAAACAAACAAAGACGTTTAATGATGAATCCTAATGGACTCAAAACTGACTACTTTGAGTTATTTAATGTTGCAACACAAGAAAAAAACAAAACTGAATGTCTGGAACCTCCGAGTCCACTACTTTGCCTGGAACTCCATGCAAGACAGACTGACAAACATTCAGCCACCACCTCAGTGTAGCAAAGCCACTGGGTAAGTAACACACTGCTATAATTAGTTGCGTCCTTTCTTGAGGCAAAGCATACCCCATTTTTGTCTTTAGGGCTATAACCAAGCATACTGGAACTCACGTGATTTCACACAGAAACTGGAAGCTGATTAGTTGCCATATGCCATATACCTCACAAAGCAGAAAGAAATCAACTAAAAATTCAGGTTAGAGAGAAATCAAGAGGCAATAGGATTATTCCTGAGAGAAGGTAAAGCTGCTTCTCTTTTCTCCACAAAAGTATTATGTTTTGGGTTATGCTATGAAGAGATAGAAAAAGGAGTTAACAACTATTATTACCAGAAACGAGAAATCAGAACAGGTTCTTAGTCTGATTCAAACTAAGAAAAAACACACTTCCAAAGTAAGTGGAAAAAATTCTAAGCGAAGACCTAAGCACAGTCTCTACTTCTTCTAGAAGTCTCCACCATGCTAAGTAGATTAAATGGAAATGTACAGGACACGCATAATTTTTGCCATATCTACACTGGTATTTTGTTAAAATAAATCAACTGCTCCAATTAAAATTACTAGATAATATTGAGACTTTTTTGATCTAAACACACCTTTCTAATCTAGTTTGGAATTCAGTGAGAAAGGAAATAGGCGGAGGTTTTCTGTGCTCCTGGCTCCACTGCAGAGCAGCTCAGCTCTGAACGGATGGTGCAGCTGGATTCCAACATGCTCCAGCTTGAAGGAGGAACCCAATGCAGGATGCTGCCTCTTGCCTTGAGAAAGGGATGATTCATCACTCTGAAATGGACACTGGTTTTTGACCAGCGGACCCTGTTCTGAAGATGCTGAATACAAAGCTGAGGTTCAAATTTTCTAAGCCCAAAAGGTGGAGTTAAACATTGTTTGAGCTTTTGAGTCTTCCAGATAGCAAGAATTGAGCTCCATATTACTCAAGCACCCATTTAAAAGGGTTTAAAAGGGTTTGAATTATCAACTGCCAAAGCACTTCTCACCTCAGCAACTGCAGACATGGGGAACTTACAGTTGGTCTCCTGGACTGCAACAATCATTTGAGAAACTCTTAAGGAAGAAACAAACTTATGAGTTAAGATGCTTCCATATGGCCCAAAGGAAAGCAGAGAGTAACCTTCTCCCTTACATCTGAACTTGTAAAATCCTTGGGAGCTCTAGGACTACTCCTAAAGCAGCAAAATTGCCCCACGTGGTCTTTTGAGGCCACTCCTCTGTCTGCAGCCTTCACAACAGCTCTGGAAAAGGTGCTCATCTCTTCCACCCTGTCCCTCTTTATGATGACATTTCCACAGATCAGGAAGATTAGCAGAAGTGCCCCACCCCTTCTTTAAGGAGATTTTCCCAAGAAACCAGAACTAGTTGTTTGTGTTCTGTCATGCTTCAGGCATTCAAGTTAAGCTCTGTAAAGCTTTCAGATGTCAACAGTTCAGCAGAAGATTAGATTTACTTTTTTACTGTTAAGTATTAATTTGTTCTTGCAATAAGCTAAGAAACCATTAAAAGCTTTGAATTAATCAGTCACATCTTGCAAGCTCCACAAGAGAAATACTGGCTCATGGGATCCTTTCTATTTGTGAGTTCAATGAATTTCCAACAACTCAGCTCCCTCATCTTTAGATTGCTGCCCTCTCTCCACTCCAGTGCTTGCTGCTGCCATGAGCATTTTTATTTTCAATCAACACATGAAGTTAGTTTCTTATGTTCCATTCAAGTTATCCTCTCTACTAAAAAAAGCCAGTAACACAGGTAAATTTACACATGCACTTGTGACCAGCACACCACAGCAAGGAGCTTTTGCTTACCTGATACAGGTGAGTCTCTACATTCAGTTTGATATTTCTCAAAATGAGAAGTCATTTCTTCTTTAAAGTCTGCTGTCTAATCCACATTCAAGGTATCTAAATTTAAATGCTGAGTTCTGAGACATATTGCACTCACCTCTCTCTTTAAGTCACTCAGACATGCTTAGGTCTATCTGCACTTCTAATAAGTATTTTGAAAATTAATATTAAGAGATGTTTTCAGTTTGAGGGTTTTTTTGTGTTGGGGTTGTTTTTGTTTGCTGTTGAGGGTTTTTCTCTTTTTTTTTTAAGCTTTGGCCATACTCACCAAAAATGATAAAAAAAACTACCATTAAAATAAATCCCTTAGTAATTGCTGCTTTCCAACAGACTGGTCCCTGTAGTTGAACTGTTACTTAATGTGCTTCAGCCAGCCTTTACTATAAAGGAATGGAGACACCCCAGGCAATATTCACACAAGTAGTATTGGAACCAGCTGCTGCAGAGCCACCTTAGGAAAAAAAGGTTTCTCAATTTAATTGGGAAAACAGGAGGAAGCATAAATTTTACTGCCATTAATAACTTCAAGCAATCCCGATATGACTTTACCTCACCCTGATGGCTGGACATGTGCTTTTTGTTAGGGTCTTTGCCACATCTGACCCTTATTGTTTGCTCACTTGATCAGGTAAGAAAATGTATGCTCTTTTATAGGATAAACGAGGCCTATTAAAGTCAGAAAAAACACTGCAGTAGCCTATAAGAAGCTCCATTTTTCAACAGATGTGTGAAGCTCCATAATAAGTTCATTACAAAAAGGCCAAGTGAACTCATAAAGAGAGCACATCTACTTTAAGCCTTCTTAAAAGAAACTTTCATAAAAGGAATAGAGCATTAAAAACCCACAGCACTCCGTTAATTAGAGAGCAAAGTACTACTTGGCTTTTTAAACAGCAGTCACCATATAATCCAGCTTGGCTGCACACCATATCAAGCCTTGATTGTTAAGAAGCCCAACATACAACTGTTTGGCAATTCTTTGATTGCTCATTAAACCCAACTTGTAAAGAATGGAAAAATATCAGAGGAATTTCAGCAGTTCCCAGAAAAGATTCTATCAATGAACCCAGTAAAGACAGGCTCTTCACTAAGGACTAAATGTGACTGTCAGTGCTACTCTCTGCTCTGGCTTCTTCAGCTTAAATGAACAAGTTAGAGAAGTCTGGCTTGCTTGGAGTTTGCACAGCCCTTGAATTTTCATCTAGAATTAGGTGGCTACTGCTCCTCATTGTGCTTATATTAAGTCTTAGAACATGAAGAAATGAAGAACATCATGGCAGGATGCTCACATTAATAAGGCAGAGAGGCTGGGCACAATCTGTGACTGGCAAAACCATACTGTTGCTATCTGGGGCTGCCCACATTGTATTTCAGAGTGCTGCATAACAAACACTCGTCTGCTTGGCTGAACACAAATCCACAAAGCCAAATTGCTTTCAGCCACTGTATTCTATGCTGGAAAACATAATCTGGGATGTTCCTCACCACCTAAAATCTTTTTGAGATTGACTACCTTGGCATTGTGTGGCACTTTCACAGCTATATGGACAATCCTTCTGCACTCCATGTTCCCTTCAGGCCTGATTTGCAACCGATCCTGTTCTGTGACCCACTAATTTTTCAACTCATCAGTATCTGTGTTCAATCTTCAATTTTTAAAAGCAGAGAGTAATTGCAAGCAACCAAAGAGACACTTAAGTCTGATTTCCAAGCATTATGGGGTTTCATTCTTTCAGCATGGCTCACACTGGGAAGTGAATGAAAAAAAAATGGCATTTCTAGAAGATATGTATGGAGTAGACCTAAGAACTGTCCAGCAGCTCTGGGAGATTAACACAAACACAATAAAAAAAAATGTCTGTTCCCTGCACAGAGTCAGACCTACTCCTTTTACCCTTTGAGCAGCAACACAGTTCTCACTGTAGGGGGATACCTCATTGATGGGGGGAACCAGAAATGCCAGTAGTGCCCACCACAGGGATGCTCCAAGGAGCTGCTTCTGAACAGGGCTCTACCATGAGCTTTTCAGGCTGCCTTAACCCACCCCCCAGCAGCCCTCAGCTGGCTCCGCTGTACAAACTGCCTGCTGTTCTCATGGCAAATGGGGAACTATTTGCCTCACTTCACAAAGGCTAAGAAACAACTCAGATGCAGCATAAAATAGCACCCTTATTAGAAGACTATGAATCACAAGCTGTGACTATTATTTAAGAGAGCTGTACTAAAAATTTGGTATTCAGTTTGGCCATTTAACTGAAAAACTAAGTGGATTTGGTCCAAACAAAAAGTGAGGGGGTTATTTTTCCTTGTACTCTTCTGTTTGCTGCCAGGGCATTTATTTTAGAAGCCAATCACACATCCAGGGGAAGAATTATGAAAAAGGGTAACATTTCCCTTATGTCCAACAGTGGAAGAGCACTTCCAGGGATCAAGAAAACAGATTTGTATCCTGTTTTTAAGTTCAGCTCTATGTTTCCCCCTTTCCAAACTCTACCATAACTGGAGAAAGTCACTCCTCTGCTCCAATTCCCTTGAATTCTGCCATGCAAAGCACAATGAGAGCACTCTAAGAGGGAAGCAAAACTTCACGGAGTAGTGTGTAGGAGGCTGCTTTGGTCTCTCTTTCCAAGGGGATGACTGGAAGGCACTGAAACCTGTGTCTTCCACATTTCAGGCAAACATCTAGGTTACATCACTTGGTGAAATCACATGAAGTCTCACCTTAAGCAACTGAAGTCATACTTCACATATATTGGCACAGAAAGGAAAGACTGCTCTCAACGTAATCTCTAAGTATTAAAACAGAGCCACACTACAAAAAAGAATTCTCTGCAGGGCCCTGGTGATTCAGCATTTAAAAGGTTTTCTTAGAGGATGGAAGTCACACAAAGCAACAAAACCTCTTTTCATAGCTCCTCAACCACCCTATGTATGGAAAAAGCTGAATACAGCAGACTGTATCTTACAGGCCTCCACAGCTCTGCTCCAGCTTCAGATCTCAAGTCTGAAGCCAAACTTCCCTTAACTGCACATAGCTCTTTAAGCATCCCAGCATAACGAAGATCATCTGTGGCTGATTAATTTGGGTGCCTGCAGGGAGCAAGAGGAGCCTTGTCATATACAATACTTGAGACTTGTGAAGAGAAACCACGAAGACGAGCGGTGCCGGCTGGCACAGCTCCATGGGGAAGCAGGCACTGGCACATTTAAAAAGAAAAAGCTAATTAAACTGGAAACCAAGACTTATGCAGAAATTCTCATGTCCATGCTTTCAACAGCATCCTCAACACTGGTGTGTGATTGAAAGAAGGAAGATGGTCCTTCTCCATTATATCCATGACATACTTACTCCATTGCTGAGAGCTCAGTTGGAGCCAGTTCATCCCCACTGCTTCAGCCTCTACCTCCATTTAGAGCCTTCCTGCTCTCAAGCAATTAAGTGTCCCTCGGGAAAGCAGTGCATCTTCCAGAACTGCAGACTGCATTCACCTCCATGCTCAGCCCTACACCACTGCCTAACAAACCCTTTAATTCTTCGCAATCTCAACTCTCCCCTTAAACACCTACTACACTTAATCTGTACTCATCTCAATCCCAGTGCTAAAGACTCAGAGGCCCAGCATGCACAAATGCTGAATTTCAAGAGGTAGAGTCAGCACATTTGACCTCTTGGCATAAAGAGTTGTACAGGGACTTGTCAACAGCTGTTGTGCTGTGTTAGCACTTGGAGATGACCTGCAAACATAAACTGAAGGGTACTGACTTGAATAACATGTGTTTAATGCCCAAATAACCTGTATAAATGGGGCATCTGGCACATGGCTGTTTTATTATTCAGATTGCAGACTTCTCTCAGACAGGATACACCAAGTGATGCATTTGAGAATTGCTTGAATCACCACACCAAGAAAAGTCTCACAAATCACAGTTATGGCTTAAAGTAATAGACAATATTTCTATCTAGGTTTTCTAGTTAGCACACCAAAAGTTAATATGAACCAATTCTACAGGGAGAAGCAGGGACAAACAGCACATGCCTATATCAAAAATTTAAGAACAAGAGAAAGAATGGTTGAATACTTCCGAGATCAGAAAAGAAACACACAGTGAATATTCTGGAAATACCAGCAGGACTTGCAGTAGATTACCCAAACAGCCACTTGAGGAACAGACTCCAATTTTAGCAACTAGCTCTTCTGAGCTATACAGCCTTCACACAGGCCTAGCTACAACTCTAAGAGAATGGCATTTGAAAAGCAATTCTCCTCTCCACATTGCAGACTCTAGAAAGCAGATTTTAACTGGTGAGTTCAGTCTGACTCTAACATTAAATGGGGAATTTCTGGGAGCAGGGACTTCAGTGATTTGTCTCATGCCATTGACTGGGGTGACAAATCCCCAGAAGCCCCCTTAGACCAGCACATTATCTGCAGTATGAACAAAAGGGACAAGTTCCTGCTCCGAAAGGCTTACAACCCAAGCTGAACCAAACTAACTAACCAGATCCTCTCTCAAACAAGAGGAAAGAGATTTCCTCATCAGCTTCCATTTCTCAGTCCACTTTACTACCAAATAACATTGTCTTGAGGATAAAAAAATAAAGAAGAGGGATTTCAAATGCCAATTTTCATTGTCCTAGCTCAGACCGTGCAAGCATGGTTGTGGGACAGAAAGTATAAAATGACATGAGGCATTTCAGGCTGTACCAGGTAGCTGTTATATAATAATCACCAACAGGATTAAGGCTTCCAAAGCACTCTAAGTTTTCGTGGTGTTCACTAAACAGCAATAAGCTTGTGTGGAGGTTGAAGTAGAACTGAGGAGACAAACAACCCTCAGGGACTTCAAAGCTAGAGGAGAAAGCTGAGATTCACCACTGAATTGTCCTTGCTCCAGCCAGTATCTGGATACACCCTCTGCACTGGATTTAGCACATCCCAAAGACAACAGATTTCAGAAGACTTTAGCAATGTCTTGCATCAGTGATTCACACCAGACAAGATCCTCTACTCTCACTCAGCAATCCTGAGAGCCAAAAGCTGCTAAACCTTCAGTGTATCTAACAGAGCAGCCTCCAGGTAGTATCAGCCAAAGAACGCATAAAAACCAATAAAAGTCCCTCCTCATACAACTCCAGCATATAACAATGATCAAACAGAACAATCCTCTGCTTTTTCCAAACTCCTTTTTGTTTCCATGGCTTTCCCCTAGAGACAACAAAAAGTTTCACTTGTAACTGATGTACTTATAAGACTTTAACACTAGACTGCCAAGCTGAAAGTCTAAACATCAGTACTGCCTAGACTGAAAATTAACAAAATTGGGAGATTTCTCTGTCTGGACAAGTTACAAGAGTCAGCTGGTATATCAACCTCCATAAAAAAACCAAATATATATATATATATAGTTTGTACCCTCATTAGCTAGGCTCTGTCAAGTTGCTGCCTATTTTTCCTAGCTGCTCCCCCAGAATTTCAAACATCATTCACATGTCAGCTCACGTGGTTTTCAGGTATCCACTGAAGTAATTCTGAAAAACTGCAAGATTCATTCTACAGTTAAAGAGACTCTAGAAGTAAATCTACTGGAAATATTCTAAAGTTCCATTCAAACCTGTGTGTAACAAGATGATGTGAATGCTGAGAAGCTGGGAGTAGTGAGGAAGTGGCAAAGACAAAAGTGACACAAGCAAGGTACACCACACTGTGATGTACTTTTAGGTACATCACACTGTGATGCAAACAGCTCCACTGGAATGCTGAAATGTCTGTGTCAGACCAAAAGAAGACATACCCAGGAGTGCAGTGAGTTTGGGAAGCAAACCAACATGGACCATTTTACTTCTCAGGCCTGTGTCAAAGGAGAGATTCAGTAAGAGTCGAAGAGTGATATTCAGCAGGTCTTCATGTTCACATGGTACCATTTTCACAAGTTTTTCAACAATATCCATTTCAACCTGTATTTCAAGGGAAAAAAAAATCATAACCCATCCAAACTTACTTTGGCTTCAGTATCCAATTTGTAGCCATAATAGTGACTGTTGATGCATTTTAATATGAAATAGTTTTGCTTATGCCTTTATGGTTGAAGTCTTCTAGATTGGGTTACTGGGAAACATTGATTAAAAAAGGTTTTGAACCAACCAGTTCAGCTGTCTTGGAAACATTCCTCACAGTTGGAATACTGCAGGAATGTGAAGACATGACCTGCAAAACTAGATTGGGGTGAGCAAACTCATTTAAACTTGAACACATGCAATCCTGCAGCAACTGCCAGTAGAGTCAAAGATAGACTCAACCAAGAAAGACAGAAAATTGGCATCAAAAAAGAATTTGAGACCTTTCATTATGAATTTCAAATGAACCCCTAGACAGAAGTGTGCATGTGCTCTCAGAAGAGGCATGCCATCCTGCAAGTTAATTTAATAAAAGCGTGAAAGTCATCTTGAAACATGTATCACTTTCCAATTAAAAAGTGGAATCCAGGAACTGAGAAGTAGTATCAGTTTCTGAGATCATGTTCACTTTACCAGCCAGAAAACACATCTGAACTGGCAAGACTTCAGAAAGTTTTTATCATGTTTTAAGCAACATTTCTGTGCTTTTATTGGACATAATCTTTAAAATGCATTCATTATTTGTTTCCCAGATCCTTCTTTGGCCAGAAGGAGGCACATAAAATTACTTGGCATTCTTCAGACTTCTCCATGTACATTACTACTCTAGTTATAAATAGACACTGAATGAATACTAAGAAGCTACAGCTCTCCCCACACAGCACAGTGCAATAATCTAACAACTGCCTGGACAGCTTTGATCAGAAACAATGAGATAGCAAGAACTCCTACCTCACTGCTTTGAATTTCATATGGCCCTGCAATAGCCAAGGAAAGAATGTGCTATAAATAAATTTGGATTATTAATTTTTACTTAGAATCAGGTGCTGCACAACTAATCTTGGATCATTTTGCCTTTGACAGTTTTATATTACTGCCCAATACAAATATCAGAGCACCTCCTTCACTGGTAGCTTTCCTAAATAAAACCATGGAGAAAAAGGCATCATCTTTATTATCAGTAAGGAATGCTCAGACAGCTGACCTGAAGCACACCAACATTTTCAAAACTGTTAGGACACACTGAAAGAAAATTGATTCAAGAACTTTGTTTTATTTGTCTTTACATTAAATCAGATGGAATGGGGAAAGTGTGCCAGCAAATCAGTGGGCCAGAGAGAGAATTCTTATTTTCCTAACCAAGTCCCATATATAAATAAGGGAGATTCTTGTCTGCAGTGTTCAGTGCACAAGCATGCAAAGGTCCAGTTAGTTCACTACTGATTTTACACAGATCTTTTCATCTCAGAGTCTCTGTGTACCACTGATCTCAGATTACAACTCTTGGATAAGGAAAATGTATCATTTTCATCTAACAAATTGTAATAGAGGCACAAAGGTGAAGTGAAGCATCTATTGAAGTATCAGTAAAGAAGATACTTGGCTACAGCTTGAAGTCACAAAAAAAAAAGTATGCTACAATTTCAGAAGTGTAAGACTTCACCAAAAAAAAAAAAAAAAAAGCTTATGAGGGATAACTGCCTCCAGTTCTTAGGAGCTACTGGCAGCAGGAAGGAACAGTGTCTTTCAAAACCAAACTGACGTAGGAAATAAGTAAACTAGTCTAGCAAACTCCAGAAGGATAAATATCTCTCTTCCTTAGTCAATACATGGCAGAAACAATAATATGCTCTCACAAGAGTATAGTCTGGGGGCAGAGTCATGCATATCACCAGAAGGGGGGGTATGACAAGACTCCTGAAGTGCTGAATTGAAAATCTGGAATTTTGTGGATCATATTTTGCATCATATTCTCTGTCTGGCATGAAATTTCCTCAAAACTGTTTGCAGTAGGTTACCACTGGATGTTGTGCTTTTCTTTCACTTATTTCACTTGTAACAAAACGGGATAATCAGTGCTAGAGATACTCAGTGTGAAAGCAGAGATGCCTCCCTGTTCCCTCCAACCACACAAAGTTTCCAGAACTCCAACCTTTCCAGCATGGCAGTAGAGTGCTACAAGCCTCACCATATCGTTTTTGTTCTCCATGAAAATGCTGAGTTTCTTCAGGAAGGTCACAACGAGGATGAGCAGCTCAAAATTATCCCGATCCAGTGCTTTCACCAACATGTGGACAATGTTCTTGTTCCTCATCTTCAGCTCAATGCGAGTATCCTCAGCGAGGTTTAGGAGAAGGTAAATTGCAACTAACAAAGGTCAACACAAATCACAGCAACAGATCATAACCAACACAACTGAACAAGTCTCTATTTACACTTTAAGTGCTGAAGATGAGACATCCAGAAGCACTGTGCTTCCTTTTCAATGCATTTTGAAGGAAATTGTCTGTGAATGGTTTTTCTGCCTCTTTAAAAAGCATTAAGAAGATTAATTCTAATCGTGGCTCTGAAAAAAAATAGAATTATGATCACTAGAAGCTTTTTATGTTGTGTGGTTTGTGTTTTTTTAATTTCAATTCCAACAGGAGCATTAAAAAGCCCCTCTCAGGAGAGAGAAGGGCCACTCAAATAATTTCAATCTAACATGAAGTGTATTTTAGTACAAAAACTGAGATAGAATGAAATCTATTCAGAGTCAAATGCAAGCTAAGTTAGACAAATTTTAAAAAACCCAAATACCCAACTCCTCCCAAACCAACATCATGAGCAAAGAAGAGTGGATCATTTTTGCTCTTCTTCTTCTGACAAATGGCTTTTAAAATTATTAATAGTGTCAAACAATCTGATTAAGTACTTGCCTTCTCCCTATTCTTTGGCAACTCTTCCATATTCACCACACATTCAGGATGTTTAATACATCCTGGTTATAATAAGAATCAAACAGGATCCCTCAGCCATGTTTACCAACAACAAAATAATTTGCCACTTGGATTTGGTACCTCTAAGCAGCTGTTCCTGCTTGACAACCAGCCCTTTGTATTTCTTGTAAGTTTCTCATAGTCCTTTTTCAGGGTTTGATTTTCAGGATCTTCATCAAGTGAATTACAGAAGTTAAGGAGTTCAGATAAAAGTGATGCAGGTTAGATGACAACTGTCCTCAAAAGTGTTCCTCAATCACTAGTGAAAAGCAAGGGATCTGTGGAATAGCCAGTGTCATGACTCTCCCTCAGCACCAGCCTGTTACAACTGCAATCCAGGCCAGCATTCTTCTCTCCTAGGCAGAGATATTTTACACCCTAATAAGCAGCACAGATGTTCTAATACATACTGCTGATAAAAATACAAGTTTTTTTTTTTTTCTTGTGTTGCTTTAGTAGCTTCAGCTTAACCTCTTTCATACCCCAAAATCTTCAATCTTGGTCTTTCTCAATTTCCCTATATCTGCAATTATATTTTGCAGTTTCTGGTAAATTCTACTGCTTTTAAAGAAGATGCTGTGTATTTCTCTTGTATAACCCAACAACACTAATCAAAACAAGTCAGAAACCATCAGGCTATGCCAGAGCATCAAAAGGATATCAGCCTTCTTCTTTTTAGCAAGTTCTTCCTGCCAAAGCTCATGTCTCTTCAGTTCATGGTCTATGATATTCATACACAGAGCTCCGATTTTGTAATGTGTGATTATCCCATGAAATTGAGAGAAACTACATTGAAGAAATAATACTTGTGAGGAATATCAACAATATCAAATACCAACAACTCCATATCTACTTTGACATCTATGGCAGCAATACTGCACCACATGAAATATTCAAATATTATTTACAGTGTGCCCCATTATAGCACTTCCCTACTGGAAAATTATTTCAAAACACAAGCAATCCCTGAAAACATGAATACTTTCTCAACTCGTTGAAAGACAAGGAACAGTTTGTTGCTCCAGACCAAAATAAAAACATATTCCAGTTTTCATGCATAAAGGAAAAGGTTTTCCCCTCAGCTCTGCCTTCCATACTGCAAGTGCTTCAGAGGACTCTCTCCTAACCAGAAATATAATAGAGACCTAAAACCAAGGTAAATGCAATTTCTGCTTGAATTATTTCTAGGCAGGGTACGCTGAAACACTGGCATAGCTAAACAAGAGCAAGCACTCACTTCAGTTTTGAACATTGTTTCTTCCCTTCAGGAGTGCAGATGGAAATTAGAGGTGGCAGGTCAGCCACCTTTCTTTTCTGACACAAAGCTATGAGTCAGAATCTTTACTAGTTTCCTCCCAGCTCTCTTACAAACTGCCTCACCATAAGAGTTCTTTTTGTTATAAGTGATCAAACTGAGGCACAAGTGTGCTTCTGTCTATTTTTTCTGTTTCAGAAAAGTTTTGCAGCGCAGAGCAGAAAACAAATGAAAAGCCAATAAGCAGGGCTACATTCTTTATGCTCCCAAATCCGGGACTCTGCACTCACCTCGAAAAGCAGAAGAAAATGTAAATTATATTGGTAGCAAGTTCAAGGCTTTGTTTCCAGTCTTCCCTCAGCACTCTAGCCAATGCACCCAGAGCAGTTTCTGAAGTGGGACAAGATTTAGAGAAGCATCAGCATTTTGTGTCCCTCCTTTTTAGCTTGTGAGTCTCAGAATTTGAATACACCTTATTTTAAGTTTTCTAGTGGAACACTTTCACAGGTATCT
Source organism: Sylvia atricapilla (assembly GCF_009819655.1). Lineage (NCBI taxonomy): Eukaryota > Metazoa > Chordata > Aves > Passeriformes > Sylviidae > Sylvia > Sylvia atricapilla. The sequence goes on from NC_089148.1 coordinate 10,506,643, forward strand.
CACTTTAACAGGCAACACTGCTCACAGGTTCTATTTGGAGACTGTACCAAAGTGGTCACCCTGTCACAAACCCTAGGAGGCAGCAACATGGAAGGAAAGTGCAACCAAACACTGAAGTCGTCTTAAAACTACCACTGACCTTTGGATCTTGTGGCCTCTGCCAGTTCTGTGTTCCACACTACGCTGTGTCCCCTGCCTAAAACATCACGATTTTCACTTTCAAATCCCCTTTAAATTCTGCCTTGACAGATAGTATTTCTCATCCATCTACTTATTTTTCCTGCTGAATCTACTTCATATTATTTAATAATCTGGTTTCTCCTTGTCTAATTTAATCTCACTTTTCCATTCACCTTCCCCTAGCTAGTCTCTCTTCATGGACACCATGCTAGTTGATCCGAAAAGCAGCAACTGGGAACACGAAGCACTAGATATTTTCAACAACTCATAGGGACAAGCCATGATTTCATGGCTCACCATTCTCATCCCATCCCATCCCATCTTCTGTGTTGACAATGCAAGATGGGCATGTATTGAAGTCATCATTTACTCAAGGACTGTGAGGGTATAAGGGCTCAGCGAAAAAGACAAAAGGGGCAAGGAAAGAAAATCACAAGATTAATTTATGTCAGCTTGCAAAATACCCCTTCCAAGGCAAGTTCCCTGATCTACAGTACATTCCCATCTCCAGCCGTAATGCCAGCTGAAGTTAATTTAGCATCAAAATAACTATGACGAGAAAAAAAATAGCTGAAGCCTGTAGAGCCTAGGAAGATTTCAGTATTAGGCTCACCTAAGACCAGTCTGAGCAGCATCCATTTGTAGACAGAGCCAACTGGGCTTTGATGGCCACCTCACCTCATACACAGAGAAATAGAGTCTAGCAAACTAAAGAAAATCTCTAATTAAAGGTGAACTATTTTTCCCTGAACACAAATTAGGAGCACATCAAAAGAAATTACCACTGGGTTTTAAAATTACCATTTAGAAGCAGCTCTTCCAAATTATCAGGATTCCTGGCCAGCTGCAGGATGAGGGCAGAGCCACGCACTTTGTCAGGAATGTCCTCGTACAGTAACTCAATGTACTCATCCATGTCATTGATATTGGCAACTTCATCAATCTGAAAGCAGTCAGAAGCAAGGGTTTCACAGACACAGATGGCAATTCAACACACCAGCAATCATGTTATTCAGTCATGACACCAAAGGGCACTCAGCTTCTGAGTACACATCTTAGGCAAAAATAAAATACAAGTTAAAAAACCCCAACACATGCAGAATTACTGCCAATGAACACCAGGAAATCTGAGGAGATATAATTCCTAAAAATAAAAGGATGCTCAGACATGACTCTGTGTCCTGTCCAATGTTCCAGACCTCACTGGCTGTCCTGCTGTGTGCTGTACTTAGAGGGGCAAGTATGCAAGTCAAATATTTTACCCTTTATGGAGGTAATTTTTTTCCATTGTGCAGTATTTCCAAACCAAGTCTTTGTTTAAAACACAAGAATCAAAAAACCACAAGAATTCAGCATTTCCTCTCTCCCCCCCGCCCTTTGGTAACTGTTTACTGAAGTAGTAAACAGGGTTTGCATTTCTCTTTTAACACCAATATTTACCTCTGTTCCTTCAAATGGGGGTGGATCTTTTGGCTTGCTGGTTTTCTCTTTCTTTTCTATAAAGGAAAAGTGCAGCTGAGTGCAGTTAAGTTACACACAAACACAGACCAAGCACACATCCAGTGTTCTCATAATGAATCCCCTAGTTAAATCAAGGTCAAAGTCCTTTTGTGTCCAGCTGACCTGCAACACTAACACAGGTTTCTGAAGCTGAACTAGGGAGTAAGGCAAATCCTCAGTCTAAATGATCAGTGGGGGAGACAGAGGGCAATAAACATTAGAGCAAGCCCAGAAGGACAACACTCACTCCCAAAGTGAGAGACCTCAGCAGCTTTGATTCTGCCTGTGCCCTGTGACACACCAAGACAGAAATGCAGAGTGAAAGGGGGTAAAACATGCAAAGTTTTTACAATCAAACCCCACATGTAATATAAATCTTAGTCTTAAACCTGTCTCACTAGGAATCCAGCTTGAGAACAAAGCCTACCATTTCATGGTTGCAAGAAGCCTTGATAACTGCATGGTAATGTAGAATCTAATGTTAAATATTCAACTGTGCCCTGAGCAGAAAGTTTAAAGTGAACTTAAGACATAAACAGGAGCACCAAGAGGCCAGAAACTTAAGATGACAAGATGAGAGAAATACCCCAGACTGTCTGCTACACTGGACCAAAGCCTGTCAGTCTCTGAAACTCTCCAGCTTTACACACAGCTCAAATTCAGCCTCAGGACACTGTCTGTCCTTGCAAGAGGTGATGGCAGAGGTCTGTCTAGGAAGATCTTAGAGACTCTGGATATCAGTGTAAGTGCAGACTCAGTATGATGACACCGCACCCAATAGCAGAATCTGTACCTCTCCACTCCTGCTAAAGTACAAGGCAACCAGTAAGAAGCATCAATACTAAGTGTAACCAAAACAATAAAATAAATTTGGTTGTTAAAAAGGTAATTTCTTCCAATCTCACTTCAAGATCATAACTGTTTCCAAGGGTGATAAAACGTACATGTCCCCTACTGTCACCATCCCCAGACAACTGGTTCATCAGGCACACTGGGCTCTCAGCTACAAACCTCACTATTTGTTCAAGGCTGAGGCACCCCAGTCCCAAGCTACTTTGTTCCTGTATTTTTTTACCTTTTGCTGCTGAGGAATCTCTGCGGTTCCGCAGGTAGTACAGCAGCTGCTCCACTTCTGCCAGCTTGGAGGGGTGAATGAGCTTGCATTCTTCAACAACCTTCCGAGCCAGGGAACAAATGTCTGTGTTTGCATTAAGACTCTTCAGACGAATTCTGCAACACAGACAAGTCTCTTTTCAGGTTTTATAGACTTTTATCTTCAGTCTTTTGATTATGTTTACACAGTTATGAATTTCTTGAAGCAGAAATGATCCTGATATGCCCAGTGCCTGTGCCTTTCATGTCAAAGGGGTGTCTCTGAACTACAAATGGCAAGGAACTGTGAAACAGATTTGGTGGACCATAACTGGTCATGAGCTGACAAGCAGCAACATTAAAGCAGCTGTATGAACAGATCCCTTACAACCATCTTAGACACAAAAGACAGTAACTGATTTGCAACATACCCCATAAAAAGTGCACAGGACCACAAAGGAGTACTGCACACAAAAAATTCCCAGATGAGAGACAGTTCTGGGTGCTGTCTGCACAGGAAGGTTCTTTTGCAGTGCCAGGAGTCTCCTACAGCTCTGGCAGAGCTGCAGCCAGGTCCACAAGCAATGAGCAGTAAGAAATCTCTGTGGGCGTTAACAACAGGGTGGATCAAAAAGGAATTCCACCACCTTGCAGGTGCAAGTTGCTGATTCATCTGATGACAGAAGAATGCTTCCGATATCTTCAAAAATTTGAGACAATTTAAGAACACCCTCTTCTTTTTCCCTCAGTTATTCTTCTAACACACACACAGAGGCAGCCACTTCAGCTCAAATTTTCAAAAATAAATCAGTACAGAGATAATCCCCCCCCTAGAACAGGTCCAACCATGAAGCTTGAAAACTGAAGTTATGATAGTTCTCTGGGCTTTTCCAGTGGGGAATATTTTAATAGTATTGAAAGAAATTAACCAGGCAAAAGTAAAATCCAGATAAAGCAGTGAATTCACTGGTTGGGCAGGGGCAGATCAAAACAACAAGGAGAGCCAACAGCTGGAGCATAAGGCTGTCATGAGGTTCAGTGGTACTTCTTGCTCCAACATGAACTACCATTTGCACAGGAAACAATCCCTTTACTTTTCTCTGCCTCAATTACCCATCATGTAAAACAGGAGTCATCACTTTTCTTTAGGAAACACCTTGAAGGACATGGCTGAAAAGCAATTTACAACGTGTGTTTCACATGTTATTTCCCAGCTTTGAAGCCCTCTGCTAGTCCAGCACTAAGTTTCATAAAGATTATAAGCTACAGTTTCTCAGAGGTAGGTGGTACTCTGAGTTACTGAATCTATGACTATGAAGATTGAAATAATGTCAGAGCTTGCTGTGACCTTACATTTTCTGACATCCCTTGCGTTCCCCCAGCATGGGGTCTCCCATCTCTCCCAGAATTGTTGCTTCCACTTCATAATGGACAATGAGGGCTTTCTCATGTGGATGCACATCTATGTGACCTCCTTTTACCTTCCTGTCAGAAAGGAAAAAAAAATGGATTAAATGAAAAGCTCAGAAAACTCACCAGAGCAGAAATCAGTTACCTGCCTCCTGTTCTATGCAGACCCTTAACCCAAGCAGTGCTCTCCCCTTCCATACCATATTCCATCCCACACACAGCTGTACCAAAACTGGTTCTAGTGGTATATTCTCAGCTGTTACCTGTAGTACCGAAACATCCAAGCCACTGGTCAAGTCTTACCCACAAAAATCAGGAAAGAAATTGAAGTTATCCTGTTCCACATCACCACAATCAGTAAAAAGATGCATTTCACCAAGCAGGTGAGCTTCCCAGTTGATTCCCCATTACCTTGTCAGTATTGACAAATCTTTGTCTAATGGCCTTCACTTAGTGCAGTCCTCTACAACTGGAATTTTTTTGTCATTCTCTTGGCTAACCCTTACTAGTACAATTTGATGGGACTGAATTACAAATAATTTGTATTTCAATTTAAATATTCTCTCTTGAAACACAAACCTCTTGCTACTGTTCTTCACCTCACTGTGCCTGCTGCCAGGCTTGAGGGATTACAAAAATCAACAGCTGCCATCAAAAGATACCAATCACATCTACCTGCTTTTCTACAGCTACAGATCCTTGGGAGAAGTGTTCTCTACAGAAACATTCTGGGGTATGTCAGTGCCAAAAGGGCCTGTCCTGCTCTCTTCTCCTTTGTGCCAACAATTCTGTGTCCATGCAGGTCCAAGGGTCCTGAGGAAAGGCTCAGATGGATGAAGATACACTTCACTTCTGCTTTCAAGCAGTGGCAGAACCACATCCAGAGAATACAGTGACACATTTTTATTTACTGCTAAAGATGACCCTTGTCCCTTTTCCACTTGGTACTGCCAGTCGAATATGTGCAGTCATGCCATAAACCAGGCTGCTGAAACACTGCAAAGTAAAACCACCCCCAAAATGTAGGTTTGGCTTTTGGGATGTGGAGTGGGTTTTTTGTTGGATGTTCAGGTTTTTAAGACAGATCATGTCCATAAAGAGAATTACAAGTGCCTTCACTAGTAGTCCTATCAGCATCTAGGAGATGGCAGGTTGCTGTGGCATTGGGCCACTTAGGTCTGGGAAAATGACTTCAGCCTCCTAAAGCTGGAAATGTCAGCAGATCCAGAGGCTGCCTTTGGTGTAACCAGTCTCAGCAGAAAATGTTTGAGGGGTGTCCCCATCTACCCAGCTACTCTGATGTCCACTTTCCCTTATGCAGAATACAGCTGCAAAAATACCTTTGTCTTGAGATACAGCTGCCCAAAAAACCCCCACAAACCACAGAAAGGTCTGCTGTGGGAAATGAAGAGTCCAGTTCAGCTACCAGCCCTGCAAGGACATAAAGCTACATAGAGCAACCAAAAATATCTCCCTGCTAGAGATTAACATTTTCCATGAGAGTATAGCAAAACTTATGACTTGAGATTTTTTGAAGAGACTTGGGTTCATTCCCTTTTAATAGTACCTTGAAACAGATGTTTCATTACAGTCTGTTCTCACAAGGTCCAGTATTGCAGGACAGAAAGCTAATGGCAAATCTATTTCAAAAGAATCCAGCTCTCACTCCTCACCTCCAAATGTATTTCTCCCACATTAAGACCTATCAGGAGATGCCAACTGCAAACACTCAGACTCCTGACAGTCAGAGCTCTGGTTAGTGACAGCTCAGTAATATTTACAGATATAAAGAAAAGGATGGGTAGAGAACAGGAGTTTGGTAAAGTTCTACAAGAATAAAGCTGAACTAACAGCTCATCATTGCCAAAAGGATTAGATCTTCCCGTGTTTCCCCTGCTCCTGGCAGTCACCTTGGAGTTCAACATGAGGGCTCATCAATCCCTGTCACAGGCAATTCCAGCAATCCAACAGAAAACTCCCCATGTTGTGGAGAGAGGAAGTTTTTCACTGTGTAACAGAACTGAAGTGCTCTACAGAAAAGAACAACATTGCCTGTTTATCATCAGGGAAAAAAAGGAGTGAAACCTCCTCCTTTTGGCAACACTAAACCACTCATGAGCTTAGCAACCAGGAAAGCCTTAGCTTAAGACTGCTTAAACAGTTTCAGGACCTCCCGTATTTAATTTTTTCTTTCAGAGGGACAGATGGCCAAAGTGAAGAAGTTACAGCTGCAGAGATTTTCTGCCCTCTCACACTGACAAGCACCATCTCTGCCTGAGCTATTTCTGAGCTAATGAAGTCACAAATCAATACACAGCCCACTTCCCTCTCTGAAAATCCTACCTTGTGAAAAGCTTGAGGACCTACATTAAAATGTACTCCCCAGCCACTGAAGTTATTTTTCATTTGGAAAACACTGCATTCAGATTGTCAGCATCACAAGGTAAATCTTCATTTACAGAGAAAAATCCCCTCCTCTCCCCCAAATCTACAAACATCTTCTTTACTGACTTTCTACACATCTTGAGTCTGTAAATCACTTCATAAAACATTTTAAACTGCAAATACTACAATGAGTAGAAGCAGTAATGCACTGGGGAGCTCTCATGCACATCAGCCTGTCCTTTCACTTCACTGCTTGCTCCATCAACAAGAGCCCAGCTCAGCTCAAGGTTTAAAAGAGGCCTTTCCTACAGACAAGAGCTGGCCAAGCTGAGCTCACAGAACCAAAGCTGGAACGTTAATATCCTTTATTAACTAATTCCTTTAGAGGGAAAAAGCAAAAGCAAACTATCCTAATGAAAAGTGGGACAAGGCTGCAAATCCAGTAACAAAGCCCAGCAAGTCAGACTTGCTGGGAGGGGGAGAACCCACGGAGGATGACAAAGGAGAACAGGGAGCAGAGGAGTCCCAGACCTGCAGACCAGCCTGCTCACATTAAACAGCACAGCAGGCAGGCTTGGGTCTGCGCTCCCAAAAAACAGAGACACCTACACCTGTTGCAGGGATGACTACAAAACAAAGATTCCTACAAAATCACATAAGATGACAGAAACTGAACAGGTAAGGCTTAAAAAAACAGGCACTACTCTAAGGTTGTAGCTTTAATTTCATTAAATGTGGCCAATGAATTTTCATCCATCATGGCATTGCTACGACAGAACTGATGTTCAAAGATTATCAAGATTATTATTTTTTTCCCTGCACTGTTTCCAACTATGAGTCTTAATATGTAGCATATAAGGGGAGAAAAAGCAAAGTCTAGACAGTCTAAACAGGAAATTCTGCGAATGTTAATAAGTGGACAGGAAGTAAAAAACAAGAGCAGGAACTCCTCAGGATTCATGACGTGATGGATAAAATCACCAGCATGACAAGAGAAAGTGACACTGTCCACACATCACATCTAAACAGAGGCCTAGATGATCTGGCATCTTTTGGAATTGATTCACTTTTGCTCTGAAAAAGCCGACAGAGATCCAACAGTTGCCCTACTCTTTAGGGTAACTGGTCTCACTGTCAAACAGATAAACGGCACCATTCATTTATCACGTCTGCAACATCAAACCCAGATCATACACTTTATACACCACAGTTACCTCTTCCATTCAGGTCTCTTGTCCTGCCTGCCTTACCATACTCTGAACATCTCTGAATCAGACTCCCACCTTCTCCCTGAACCTGGCCTTACAGTCTCTTATCCCATCCCTGATCCCTAAAGCAGCTACTTGCCCCATCCCAGCACCTAATACACAATGATCCTTTCCACTCATCTCATAATAGCACCTATTCTCCCCTTAACCTGCTGTCACTTCAGTGCTTCGTCCCAAACACAAGATAAAATGCAACCATAGCCATCCCCAGACCAGAGCATCCCTGCAAACCTTCACCCCAGCGCCACCCACCCCATCTCTCTGCCTACCCTGCCTTAGTAACCTTCACTCATCTCTAACCTTCCCAGTCCTCATCCAAATCTTCTGCCCAAGAGACAGGGGCAGGCTGAGAGGCCTAAACAAATCTATCTCTCATTCCCAAGCCCCTCACCCATCTTACCCACCACATCACAGTCTCCAGTCAGCTTCCAAACCAAACACTTCCACTGGCAATACCTGCACCCATCTCATCATCACCCCTCTCAAAACACTCTCCATTGTCATCTCCACAGCTATAATCACCCATCCATCCCCAAGCCAGTCCTCACTACAACCGGCGACACCTCAGCCCTACCACCCCTTCTTTCCCCTAAACTCACCACACCCTCAGCTCTCTGGGATCACTCCAACCACAACCGCCCATCCACCCCTCTGCAAACAGCCCCCAACACCTGTGTCTCCCGCCTCACAACCTAACACACTCCATCCCTCGGGACAGGCTGCCTCGCCTCATCCGCCACGAGCCCTCCTTCCCCGGTTCATCTCCAAAACGAACCACCGCGCCTCGTGCCCATCCTCCCCGGTTACCTCTTGAGGTACCGGGCGTCCTCGCTCTGCATGGCGGCGGTGAGGGGCGGTCGGGGGACGGGGGGGGCTGCGGTGAGGGGACGGGGGGCGGCGGTGAGGGGACGGGGGGCGGCGGTGAGGGGAGGTCAGGGGGCGGCGGTGAGGGGAGGTCAGGGGACGGGGGGCGGCGGTGAGGGGACGGGGGGCGGCGGTGAGGGGAGGTCAGGGGGCGGCGGTGAGGGGACGGGGGGCGGCGGTGAGGGGAGGTCAGGGGGCGGCGGTGAGGGGACGGGGGGCGGCGGCCCGGGCAGGGCGCGGCCCCGCGCGCGCGGTGCTCGTTACCAGGGAGAGCGCGAGCCCCGCCCTGCCCCGCCCCGCGCACGCGCACGCGCGCCTGCTCCGAGCACGCGCTGCCGCTGCTTCGCGCACGCGCGCCGCCCTCGGCCCCTCGGCCCCGCCTGCCCTCCCCGTGAGCGCCCCCTGCAGGCGCGGGGGAGGCGCTGCCCCTCACGGGACGGGACGCGCCGCTCCTGTTCGCTTGCGAGGGATCGGGAAAAGAAGCTGCGGATTTTTTTGCCACCTCGCCCCCCTAAATATGTACACAAAAGTAAAGTTTCTAAACTCGAGACGCTGCGTTTCTGGGCGTCAATGTGATCAGCTGCGGTTCGAGATGGTAGAGACTTGGCTGAGAGTGACAAGTGACCTGACGTCACAGCAGTAAAGGCAGGTGGGTTGGTACCCTTTACTCAGTCTTCTGTATTTATTTAATGCTTATTATTTTGAAATTGATATCCATCACTGCCACCTCCTGACAGCTCTGTAATAGTTTTTTAATTAATCAGCGAGTTGGTTTTGGTGAGAGGTACTTCAGCAGGAGTGAGGGCACTTCATATTCACGGAATGACAGCCCGGCTGGGGCTGGACGGGCCCTCTGGAGACCATCGCGGCCAACCCCTCTGCCAAGGCACGGTCACCCAGAGCAGGTGACACAGGGATGCATCCAGGTGGATTTGGATGTCTCCAGAGAGGGAGAATCCACAACCTTCCTGGACAGCCTCCTCCGTCACGCTCAGTGCAAAGAAGTTCCTCATGTTAAGGTGGAGTTCCTTGTGTTTCAGTTCGTGGCTGTTACACCGCATCCTGTCACTGGACACCACCAAAAACGGTCTGGCACCTTCCTCTTGGCACCTGCCCTTGAGACATTTCTATGGGTTGATGAGATCCCCTTCCTTCTCCAGACTAAACTGTCCCAGCTCCCACAGTCTCTCCTCATCACGAGATGCTCCAGACTATGTGTGCAGTATTTAGAGGAAGATTGAAGAAAGGCTGTTGTGGTGTCCTGCCCCATTATGGCCAACCTGAGCTGGCCACTGGTCCTCAGCTCTTGGCTAAGCCCAGCCTTAAGGCAGCCTTGGTGTTTTGAAACATAATCTTTCTTTTGGTTCAGCCACTGACACACAGAGAGCACGGGGATGACACTGCTGTAGCTCCAGACTCAGGCAAAGTGGCTGCAAATCCAAAATGTTGGAAAAGTTACACATTCAGCTAGCACCTGAATTCTCTGTCCCTTTATCTTGTCTCCAAGCCGCTCTAAAGAACAATCAAGCAGCATCATATCCAAGAGGTCTCAGAAAGGATCTTAATGGGCTGCAGTTTTCTGGAGTCCTCTTTGCTGCTCCATAACCTACAACTGAAAATTCTGTCTACCCAGAGTTGCAGGGATAGAGCAGAAATAAATAATAGACAAAAAAGCTTTTGTTTTTTTTATTGTGGCAAAATATTAGGCATAAATACTTAATGTCTACTGATCCCATTAAAGACTAAGAATTTTTATATTTTCACGATCTGTAAATGAGCAGAATAAAATATTTTGTGGAATCCACACAGTGCCTGCCTTTGTTCTAACAGAAAATGGAAAGTTCCCTGTGAAATATGAAGTGCTACCTTAGTGCAATGAATTTACAAAACACTGTTAGAACATAACACCTTTGTTACTAGCCTTATTCTATTTTTATCACAGTAATACCATCATAAAGAAAAAAAAATACAGCTACCTAATCAGAATGATAATTCTTCAGTGATTTCAGCAGGTCTCCAGATAAGCATAAGCCAAACATTAAACTCTTAAGCCATATAAATAGTCTGATATTTACTGAGCACTGAGTAACCTGACAGTCTCCATTTATTTCACTATGAATTTATCTTATTTATCTGGTCACACATGCCTGTGAATGGAATCTAATTTTAGACACCTACGGAAAATAGGCCAAAGATTACAAGATGAGAATGATACAAATGTGAGAACTGAAAAAAATATGAGTAAAGGAACGTTTATTCCACTTCAGTGTGCCATGATGTTTGGGCTAAAATTGGCTGTTTGTCAGGACCTGAAGGGACAGCAGAGCCTGAAAGAGTCCTCGTGAAATATCTCAGCTTTGTAAGTATTGAGCCACCAGCACTGCCAAGATCAGACAATTCTGTTGGTCAGTGACAACAAGTTGATGCTGGGTTTAGAAAACCACATGGCATAAACACCAAAACCCATGTATTGCATGGTGGATTCTTCTAAAATTAAATTGTAGAGCACATGCTGCCTGAGGTTTTGTTCCACAGCCTTGCCTTGAGCTTCTCATGTTGTTTTGCACAATTCCTTACATCCCTTTCCTTACAGTGTGATGAGGTGTATGTGATGGGACTGTGGAGATCCCCTCACCTACATGGTAGAAGTACATATAAGGAGGAAAAAAGAGAGGGTGGTGTTTGAGGCAGAACGGTGATCAGGTTGCAAGCAGAAGCTGGAATGTGCAAGATTTTTGTGTTTCTACTTTGTTCTTTTGTTTGGGTGATTCTGGGGTAGTTTGGGGTTTTTTGCAGAAAAATTGTAAGAGATATTGTTCTGGAGTCAGCTTGAAGAAGATGTTTTTTGTAGGGAGGGAATATAAAGCAGGGTGTGAAAGAGCATGGGAGCTGCAGAGAAAATCAGAAAATGAAGAGAATGGGGGAGAAAGTTGCATGAGAAGTTGGGCAGGAGGAGTGAAGTAGGTGGGTAAAAAGAGGAAAGACAACTGTGGAGTATTCTCATATAGTGTATGTATGTATGTGTATATGTATATGTATATTTGGTAAAATAAGCACAGATGGACTAATTAACATTTTTATGAAAAAGCCTCCCAACTTTATATTATTTGCTCAAGCTGCAGACAGATGTTATTAACCAGATGGACAGAATACACTTGGGTGACGTTGGGGCAACACCCACCACATTGCCTCATGGTAAACTTGATTGTATTTCTTCTTGTTTGTTCCCTTAGTACTGAAAATTACTGATACTAGGAGTGATTTTTAAGTCAAAAAAGGTGTTTCCATTGTCTTCAATGAGCTTTTGGTATATGACAAGACTGCATGTGGAAGATGCATTGGGACTGGTTTCTTTTACATCACCGTGAAAAAAATTCAACCAAAATAACCAACATTGTTTTTCTGTAGCAAATGAAATTGTTAAAATGGAATAGACTAATCTCTTGTGTCATGTGGAGTTAAGAAACCAAAGCAGCCCTGAAATTTGTAACCTATCCAGTGAAGATTGCATCTCAGGAAAAAAAAGAATTCTGTGGTTTTGTAGGGAAAATCATGAATATGGGGCATTTGCCTAGACCTTGTAAAATGAAACGTGCATAAAACTGCTTAAGACTCTTTATTAGCTAAAATAAAGTGGAGCACTCTGAAAAGGTGGCTTCCAGGGAAACATGTTAGGTGATTAGACTGTGCAGCTCGGTGGGGGATGGTGATGATGTTGTTCTGATGTGCTGTCACACAGTGAGGGATTGAGGAATGGAGGTAATAAACCCTGGGCTTAAAAGTTTATACTGGGAGGAGGAAGTGAGACGAGGCAAAGCAAAATCTGATACGCAAAGGGAAAGTCTGGCTTAGCTCTTCTGGATGGAATTAATCTTGGAGCACAGATCAAGGTGATTCTTGAATGCCTTCTTGATCAGCAGTGACAGGGGCATCTGTGCAAGAGAAGGGCGTTTTCTGTGTGGCACTTGATTGTGCTGGCAAATCCTGGGTGCTTTTGTTATCCTTGAACATGAGACTTCACAAAAATGAAAACAAGATTGATTTGTATTTTATGATACATTTAATCAAACGCTGAGCTAAGCAAATGCATCAGTTTGCTACTCATTCAAACCAGGGAAGAAAATTACCTGTGGGTTTCCATTGTTTCAGATGTTAAAAGGAAACATCTAAAGATGTGAAAAGAAGCAGATTGAGTTCACTGTAGAGCAAGCACAGTGTGCTGTTTTCTCCTTTGGCCTATAGAAATCAGAAGTGCTGCCTTCTATGGGATTGATCTGCTTTGATGGCCTTTTAGCTCCTTCTGGAGCTGGGATTGTGGTAAAGTGGCCATCTACATACATGGACTTCCAGTGCCTGAGTTAAGGCCAGGCCTTTCAGAGGGAATTCTGCTGGGAGAAACACAGAAGAGCATGTTGTACATTGTCAGAGAATCTTAGAATCGTGTAAGTTGGACAGACTTTTAAGAGCCCAAGAATAAACCTAACACTGCCAAATCCACCACAAAAGCACATCCCAAAGTGTCACACCTACCTGCCAGTATGTTCTGGATGGGGATGTTCAGTATTTGTGCTACACTAGGATTTGCATTTTCCATTTCTCTTTATTTTCTGGCAAACAGCCGGAAAAGATTAAATATGGAAGTGTCCATACAAGGAGGAACAGATGGTCATGAGATGTTCGTGTCATCTCATGACCCCTAATGACAATGAGGGGGATTTCTTGTGCAAAATCCTGGTTCTGCTGAAATCAGTGAGCGTTTACCACTGACCCCAGTGGGGACAGAATTTCACCTCTTAATGTTTATTAGATGCAGCAGGCAGAAAGCAGACTCATAGCTATAAAGGCTGTGACATTTTATGATTCTGACTCTGCAACCACTCAAGCACATGCTTAATTTTGCCACAGTAATAAAGTTAAGCACTAGCTAAAGTGTTTTCAAGGAGGGTTCTCTTTTACACTTGAACAAGTCTATATTTCATCATAAATCAGGAATTCCTCCCCTTCAAAAGAAAAGGATTCTGCATGTGATCTTCAAATTGTTTCTACTTTGCACAACAATAATTGCATTTTTTTCAGTTTTTGTCCAGAAGAGGCAAAGGGAGAGCAAGGAATGAGTGATGTTGCTCTGGTAACATTTGAGTTAACTAATTTCAAATGGATTCAACAGAGAAACATAATTTTTTCAATATTAATTCTGAATACTTCAGACACGGGCTATTTCCTTTAAAAAGTGACGATTTTGCACAACACCTTTTTTTGCACAAATTTTTTTGTTAAGTTTTTAAACTACCGTGGACAACACCGGCATTGTTCATCATATCAGGAAAAACCCTTCTACTTTTACAGATAGCAGTATTTTTGTATTTGTTTCCACCTAATTTTAGCCAAAGCACATAAGGAGTGTAGCAGAGTGGAAGTACAAGGAGAAGCATTCAAGCTAGATGAATTCAGACCTGAAATAAAACATAAAATTTTAGTGGGACAGCACTTAACACATGGAATGACTTACCTTAGGATTTATGAGTTGATGCTTCCCCATTATTACCAGTCTTTATATCAGGAGTTTAAGAAAGAGAATGTGGGTGAGTGTAGAGTAAATCCTTTCCCAGGGTCTGTCCTGATGCTAATTTGTTCTATTTCTATTGTGGAAGGAACCACGCAGAGGCTGAATTTGGGTTTGATTTAGTGCACTTTGCCCTTTGTCCTGCTTGGTGAGGGAAAAGCAGGAGAGCATTTGAGGCACCTGAACAGGCTGTCAGAGGAGGATGGTGATGGTATGGGGTGGCAACAAAAGACCTGAGAGGTGGAAGGGAACATGGGGTGAAGAATATTCCTTCACCCTCCCAGCTGCGCTTTCCAGGAGCCTGGAAAACACTGGGGGAAGGAAAAAACAGGGACTGGTTTGGCTGGCCCATGAGCAAGAAAATAGGAGAACCCAGGAGTTCAGCTCTGGAAATTACTGGTTCTCAGGAGCTTCTGGGTTACAATAATGGAGATTTTACAGTGCTGTTGAGCTGTGTGTTGAAAAAACAATCCTTCAGCTTTCAACTAATTTAGTTACCATCTGTAAGCTGTTTAAACCATTCCCCTTGTTTCACTTTCCCTGTTTAATTTTGCTCTGTGTGCTTTTTCTTCATTCCACTTCCTACATGTGCATCTGTGCAGGCACAGAGGAGCACATAGGTATGTCACCAAGGATTTTCTATGGAGCTGGAAAACACAACTGTCACTGATGTTCTTTGTGGGCAGAACAGGGTTCTGCTACATCACTGTAACCCATCTACAGACTGCTGGCATTTTGCTGTGGGGACCCATGGCCTGTTCCTCACACCAGCGTATTTTCTACAGACACAGAAAGAGTGAAATCCATTTTTAAAAAGGTGCTGTGTGCCACAAAACTCCAACATTGGCATTTGTGTAGATGTCTGCGTTTTATTTTGTACAAAACTCAATTTGCTACTGGATTTCAGAATTCAGAGTTAACGTATTAAAGTTGTCCTTAGCTCACCCAACTGAGCATCTCATATGTTTCATGAGATTCCCCTGGAACCCAGGGACATATCAGTTGTCATGCCAAGGCATAGTGAGGTGAGTTAATTAGTAGCATTCCATATGTCCTGGGCTTTATTGGCTAGTAGTAAAGAATCCCAGAAGAAGGAAAATACTGTAATTGTGTCAGATCCAGCCTGTGTTTCCTCTAGTTTTGCTCTAGGATTTTTTTTCCTGCATATTGTCTCAGTGCCAGTGCTCGTGGTCTCTGAAATTAAAAGCATTTCTCATAAAGGGGATTATGAGATTAAAAATACTGCTTGTAAAGAACACATTGATCCTCACTGGGAGGATGACAGACATAAAACCATCAAATTACTGATGTCACTAAATAAAACTAATTTAGGAGATAACAGTACATTTTTAAGCAAATAGTGGGAATGTATTAGATTTACAAACTGCAAGAACTTTCCTTCCCAGTGTGCTCATTCTTCATTTATCATTTTATAAGAAAACCCCTTACACTAAAAGTTAGTCTCATACAAATGTCACTTGCTAGCTTTCTTGCTAATCCAGAGGAAATATTATCCTAGTGGTCCCTGAGGTCCAATGTCTAGGTGTTGGATACATGATAAACTTACTTGAAGCTTTCTCAGTGAGATATAGTCCTCTGGAGACAGCTGTGGATTTAATTTTTCAAGCTTTAGTACAACCTAACCTCTTAAAAACAAGATTTAAGTTTCCCTTGTCAGGTCAGTTAAGAGTTTCTTCTTTTATTTTACTTTTTTTTTTTTTTTTTTTTTTTTAATCCCTCCTCTGCTACTTGCCCAGACTGTTAATCCTCAGCCTCTGGAGGAAACATTTAACCATCCCAAACCTTTCACGTCTTGATAATTTTTTGGTTCCAAAGGACAACATACATACATTTGGCTTTTGAATTGCTCTAGTCTGAGAGTTTATCTAGAAAGTATCAGTGCAAAGCAAACAATTTCCAGTCTTGATCAAGCAGGTTTCTATGTCAGTTCTGAACAGAGGTGGTTTTTGCAAATTTTGATCCACTCCTCTGTGTAAGAGCAGTATTTCACACAAAGATGTGTATTTTTCTCTGCAATTCATCTTCCTGTGTGTTTATGCTGTCCAGGAGTTGAGTTTAATCTAGTTTTCTTGCCCCTTGATATTTATTGCTTAGTGTTTCAGAAACGGTAAATTTCATGTTTCAAGGCATGCACAGAATTTAACTGGTGAATTCCTGGTATTGAGAAACTCCACACAACTCAGAGACAGGTTAAGGATGAAGGCTGATCAAGCCAGCAACGTCACAGACACTGAAATGTATCTGAAATGCAAGGGATGTTATATTCCTGATGCTTCTATTGATCCACAAAAAATGCTGCTTACAGCACATACGCACACTAACTTCTGCCAGACTGTTCCTTCTCAGGAGCTAAAGGTGCCAGAGGTCTTTCAAGGTCACTTGTCATATTTGTTCTCTACAGTCAACTTTTCTTTTTTCCTTTCAGCTCATTTTGCTTTGACTTCCTGAGGAAATTAATTTTATCTTTACTTTACCTATCCATGCATTCATCAGGTTTCTTCTCCCTCCCTCTTAATAACCTCGTGACACATTGGACAAGTGCAGTCACCACTGAAAAAGATGGAGTCTTCAAGTTAATTAAGTTTCTTAGAGGTTTGTGTGCTCTGGCTGTCAGGTAGATGAGGGAGAGACCTGTGCTGAGGACTGTGCTGAGGGAGAGTTAAGCAGAGTTCAGCTCTTTGGCAGCAGTGAGGGGTCAGTCCCTCCGTGCACACTCTCCAGACAGACAGCACAGAGGGGCTGCTGGCCAAGCTGCCCCAGAGCAGCTCCACACTGGCTGCAGCACAGACAGCTTGTTGTCCAGGGTGGATCTGTCCCAACAGATGGCAAGTGAGAGGAGCTATGGGGCTTTTTTCAGATGGAAGCAGAAAGGCACACATCTAAAAGAAGTTCTTCTGTTTCTCTGTGACTCACAGGACAATGTATTTTCCAGTTTAATTCTACCAGTTCTGACTGAAACCACGTTCACCACCACTGCTGTGAAATGTGCTGCTGTATCAGATCAGGGAAACCCGGTCTGATGTTTGCCATCCAAGACAACAGCAGGGAGGGATCCACAGAGCTGCAGATCCAGAAGTCTGGATTTTTACATCTCTGCAAAAAAGAGATGGAGATTGAGGTTAAATGGTCTCTCTTATCCATGGTCTGCACACAGCACTTCTTTCTACAGCTCTGTTGTAACCCATTGAACTCTCCTCTTTCTCAGGGTGGAGTTCCTCTTCTGTCAGGATGTTCACACTCCACACAAAGGCTGTCCCCTCCTGACATCACCACTTTCATGTCACATCACCAGCATGTGCCCTGGTTTTCCCACACTGGGGGGTGCTTCATGCTTGGGCCTTCTAAGAGTTAAGGAAAATACCTGGTCTGACTCTGTGCAGGAGCAGCATGGAAGGGCTAAGAGCTAGCCAAAGCACACTTCCTAACTAATGGATTTAGGCTGTTCCCTAAATCTGCTGCCAGGGCTGTCAGACACAGGATAACTGGGCAGTAGCTCTGTGGTCTGAGCAATGGGTCAGTCTCATGCCCTAGGTAGGAAGGATCCAGCTGAGAGGAAGTGGAAAGGCATGTTTTTTCTGGCAGTGTTGTGTGCAGAAGGAGCTTTGATGGTGTGGGTTGCCATCTTTCTTTTGCTTTGGAATTGAAAATAAATCCTTGAGAGACTTTTCACCAAAGCATTTCTGGCAGTTACATGCCAGAGCTGAAAGACATTAAGGCTAACTTATCTCCCACTTGCCCAGTTCTCCCTGAGGGGTTTCTGCATTGCTTTTTGTGCTGTTTCATGAGTGTGCAACATCCTCTTTATCTCTGCTCACCAAACCACTATCCCCTCTGATCACTCCTTCAAACTTTCTTCTTATGTGCAGTCTTCAATGGCTGAGCCAGGCAGTTTCCAGAGCCCCTTCCTCCTTAAAAATGCAGTTGTGCCTGCATTTTTAAACAGAGCTGTGGGGGCATAGGAGCTGTGCACACTCACGTGCACAAGGCTACAGCAGACTTGATCCTGCCTTTTCCAAACCCCAGGAGCCTCCTCACTCAGCCAGGAGGAGATTTTTGTTAGCTTTCACCTCGAAAAGGAGCTTTACCCTGCACTCGAGCCAACAGAGGGCAATAGACTCAAAATTCAATACTGAAAAGAAATGCTTTTAAAAGATGGCTCCAGCCCTTACCGTATCTGGAGTCACATATCACAGTGAAAGGCAGCATTCCAGGCTGGACCTAAAACCTTCTCAGGCTCCATCAATTAAACCACCACATCTGGGGTGGAAGAGACTCAGCAAGGAACTCTCACTAGGGTTCAACGAGAACCAGATGTTGTGGGCACAGCTGTCATGCTTCTTATCAAGAACAGCAGAGCAGCCCCTGCTGCAGTTCCATCAGGAACCCTGCCCTTCCTTCCCTTCATCCTCAGCACTGCTGAGCATCCCTAACCAGAACCAAATAAAATCCTCACGACCAAAGTGTTCAGGAGTCCTCCCCAAATACTGCTATCTGTGTTAGCATACTGTTTGTGGATCTCCAAATCAGGGTCCTGCTGGGGCTCTTACTGTGCTTGGGACATGATCTTCAAGCTGCCTCTCCTACTCAAAAGTGGCTTCACTCACTCCCTTCATAATGTAATTTAGTGTTGGCACCAGGGCTAGAAGGATTAGAGGGAAAGCAATGTGTGTTCCCTCCATAGGGATAGAGCTCTGGCCAGTTTCAGTTACATTAATTTTAATATATTTACCCATAGGGCTCAGATGCCGTGTTTTGTTGCTTTAGATGGAATTCCAGATTGCTAAATTCCAATTGTATAAACGATAACAGATTGCTGCTGTGACTGCACCCATGAAAGTGCATGGGAATTGTGCAGGATATGCCCTGAAGGCTGTGAGTCATCCTGACCTACAAGCAGTGAATTCTGCTTTGGAAATGTGGTTCAAAGCAAGGGTTTCTCCTGAGACATCAGAAGTCCTGTCCTCCCAAGGTTGGGCCTTTGCCCAAGGCTTGCTTTGCTCTGCATTTCCTTGCCACAGAGTGATTTTGCAAGACTGACCAGTCTGCTGGAGACATTATTCTTGTTTGCACTTGTAAATGATAGACTGAAACCAAATCTACCTGAACCTCACTACAAATAAACAAATAAAAAATTAGAAGGGAAATAGCTCTGTGAACAAACCAAAGCATTTTGTTTGGCCTGACACAGAATATTTTTCTTTTGTGTGAGAAAAGGGCAGCATTTCAGTTTCTCATCAACTCAAAGTACTTTTGAGTTTTTTTGGGTTTTTTTTTTTTTTGGTCAATTCCACAGTCAACTCAAAACTAAATTATTTCCACAGCAATAATTTTGACAACTGGTAAGTCTGATTGGACCCATGAGTGGCGTTCAGGATTGTGACTAAGAGTTCTGGACCTCAGCAAGTCAGACAATTTGTGCATCCACTGTCATATTGCTGTTTTCCAGCCTGACAGGGCCATTCACTGCTGCTCTGAACAAGCCATCGAAGCTGCAATCCAGGCAGCAGGCAGTTGTAAAGGTTACCAGCTGCCATCCAACCTTGCAGCTGTTCTTCACTGCCCTCAGAACTGCATGTGTGCCCTCTGCCCATGCCTCTTCTTGTCGACATCATCCTGTGGTTCTCAGGAACTCCTAAACTCCTGTTGTCAAAGATAAAACAAAAATTACTTGCTTTAACGGCATCTACTCCTGACAGCATATGCCAAGCATGAGTGTGAGGGAGAAGAATGACTACAGAAGCCTTTCTAAGATAAAGAGAAATCTTACAGCAGTCTTGATGGCTTGTCTGTGTGGAAATTAGATTGCATACCAAGTGTTTTCTAAGCAGAACAGTCATTTAAAGGCAACATTGACCCTTTGTGATCTGTGTGATACGTGGAGCTTGTGCACATGTTTTATTTTTGTCTTCTGTGCAGCTGATGTGTTTCAGAAGGAACATGTACAGCTCAAATCTGCAGGGACAGGTGGTTACCTACTAACATAAAAGCAAGTCCAACTCCTCTTTAAATATCCTGATGCTTCAACAAGCAGATCCGCCTTGGATCTTGCAGCAACTCATCCTAAGCCATCTGATACCTTATTTTAAGTGGGCTGCTTAGGCAGAGATGAGCTGCAGGTGTTTTACCAAGAAGCTGCTCTAGCTGAGCCCTCATCTTAATTTCTGCTAAACCTCTTGTTGCAGAGCTGCCTGATCTCATGGCAAGGAAGAGGAAGTCACACCGTGGAACTATTTGCTTACTCACATAAATGCAAGCACATTCTTAATTTAGACCAAAAGCTGTTCAAGCCAATGACCGTCAGGCATTATGGATGTGTAGACTGTTAGTTTAGTTTAGTTTACTCCATTTTATCCATAGCTCTGGATTATCCAGGGTCTCTGCCACCAAGAAAAAAGCTGGGTAGCTGGCTTCAACTTCAGAAAGGGTCAAATGGCCATTTGGGAAAGGAACCTAAGGCTGAGATGTGGGTTTGCTCACATTTCAGCAGTCACACCACAGGTAGTGTGGGTGTCGTCATGCCCACACTGAAACTCCACACTTCTTCACTTGCTTAGCTGCACTGGGATCTGAAGACCAAGGGTGTGTCCACGGCAACTCATAGATTACAGAGCTGCAACAGGGATTTGATCACATACAGGTAAAATAACAGAAGTTGTGTTTATGCAGCCTTCTGGAGATTTTCACTCTTTTTGTGTAGGGCAGGAGTACTGTGAGTCAAACCCACCCGTAATTTATCTAAAAGAGTTATAACCAACATTCACCCTGAAAAACTAACCCTGGTTTTTTTCAGAACTGTTATATCTGACACATCTGTACTGGGTGAGAACTGTACCATGGAAAGACAAGTGTGGCTGTCACTGTGGCCAAACAATCCTTATGGGGTTTATGGTGTCTGGTAAGATGAAATCTCCCTTTCCTGAGTGCAACCAGGATTACCTTTGGCTGTTGTGGCACCTGCTGGAGCACACCTCTCTGACAGGATGAAGCAGAGAGATCTGCACTATGGATATGGCCACTGCCATCCCAGGTGGCTGTTCCAGCCCCCAGCCTGTGGCACGTGACAAATTCCCACACATCAGGTGTGAGCTGGACTAGGGAACTGATCCCGCTTAAAAGAAAATTAAGTGTATTTTTCCAAATAAGATTTCTTTTCCTTGGTGAAGGCTGGGTCACCTTTGTGCTGTTCTTAAAAACTTGGTCAGATATTTGTCAGGAGGTTGCAGTGCTGCTGGGGATATAGGGTAGCCCATTGATATTGGGAACATCCAGTTTCCTGACTGTGTTTCTGCAGAGTGGTGTACTGATACTGCAGACACCTGGAACAAACAGCTTGGAAGGGGAAACCTTTGCTTGCTAGAATCACAGTTTATTAGGACTCACAGTTTGTGCAGAGGCACATCCATGTTCTGTCTTCTGGCCTTCCTCTTGAGTACCCCGCACTGAAAAACTAATATCAAGGGAGAGACACACAAACAAAATCACCCTGCAAGATATAAGAGGGAGATTCTGGATAATATCTGAGTTCCTTTGAAGTGAAAGCTGAATAGATTGGGAAGTACAATTGAACTAAAGCCACTCCTTTTTGGAGTAGATATACTTTTACCCTGGCTAAGCCATTTCCTGGTGGATTTTTTTTCCCCCCACTTTCCAGCACCTGCTTGTTCCAGAGGGCAACACTCCAGGGATAACTGTGAGCCAGTGCCAAGAGCCAGCATTTCGCACTCCCCCCTCGCCCGCCTCCGCCCCCTGCCACACACCCCGATATAGAATGACAGTACATTGCCACAATTTAAATGACACTGCCTCTGCCCCCTCGGAAGGACAGGTCCTCCAGAGAGCACCGGCCACAGCAGCTGTCCACTCTCCCCAAAAAATTCTTCATCATGGCCTACAAAGCAGCACATTTGGCTTTTAAGTCACGCTGGCACAAGACGGACGAAGAACTTTGTCGGCACAGCATGTCCTTTGTCTTGCACAAGGCCATCCAAAACGACTTCTTCAAGTGTTACCTTTATCTGCTGGAAAAGCTTCCCCTGGGTGAGTAGCCGTGGGCAGGAGTGTCTGTGTGTGCTCTGGGAAGATGGATCGTGTCAGATGGCGCAGGGCAAGCGCATTGCTGACAGTGACTACGAGGAGTAGTTTTGAGAAACCCAGCTCAGGAGACTGCAGTGCTCGCTAAAGAGTTTGGAACTGTGTCTCCCAGCTCTCTCTAATCCCAGTGGCCTGTTGTTTCACTTAATACTCCACAGATTCTTAGAGGAGGGCAAGGGAAAGACTTGCAAGAGTGAATGACTGGCCTTCTGGCTGGCCATTCCTATTTTTGCCATCATTTGACTAAAACATGCTTTGACCTGTTTGCAGCTTGGAAGGACAAATGGAAAACTAGCAGAGCTGGCAGGTGGTTCTTTCTTTTACCTGTTACCTGTTTTGTTGTCATTCTGGGTGTCCTTACCTCTGGTTTGTATTGTTTTGGACAAATGCTTGAAAGGAAGGGATTTACATTTTCTTTCAAGAGTCTTTGTTATGCAGATCTCTGAGCACATTGTCTAACCTACTGTTTGCTCTCTCTCTGGGAGGAAAATGCTTCCAAAAAATTGTTTATAGATAAATTTCAATGAAAGCCTCTGGTACAGAATGCCAAGAGGGTTTGGTGGGTTTTTTGTCTTTTTTTTTAAGATGTAGAAAATGAATGTTCATTTCTTATGAAAATTTGACCCTGAATAGCAAACAAAATTTCCCTGTGTGAATAAAGCTAAAAAGTAGATTTTACTTCAGTCTGTATTATGTTAGCGTGTCCTGTTTTAAGCAGAATTATCCAGGCTATACTCAATGTCAGAACTGTAGGGATTTTAAGATGGGAAGGATGAGCCTGTGCAATCTGTTTAAGTGAATTCTTGGGGGTTCCTTTCTAATTGAATGATCCATTTAGGCAAAACAAATATCTTACCTGTTTGTGCAAACTGTACAGATGCCAGTGATAACTGCTCAAGAGGGTAGAATTAATTAATCCTGAAGAGAGAAAAAACATTTCCATGTTATCTTAGTTTTTTTGATGTGGCTTTTTAAATTCAGCAATATCTGCAGCTATTTAAAATGAAACATGGAAGATAAATACTCCTATCCCTAGTGGTAGGTAGCTGTGAACAATGGAAAGGAAGGAAAGATGAAAAGGAAGAAAGGAAGGGAAATAAATCAATTACAGGCTGATGGAATCTCATGAAGTCGATGAAAATGTTATTCTTTCATTTGTTTTGAAAAGAAACACAACCTACTAGAAACTGAGCAGGATTTCCTACTGTGTTAACTGTTAGTGTAAGTACCACTACATAATTTTAAGATTAAAAGGTACCATTATGAGCGTCTAACTTAAAATTGAGTGTAAAAATTCTGGCATCATGCTTGTAACTTGTCTGGGTCATGGTATGTATTTATGAACACAGAAATACCTTGGTTTAAGTGTTTCAAATGGCTGAGAACCCATCAGTCACCATTCAGCTGTTTCCAGGCCTAATTGCTTCACTCATAAAACTATAGTTATTTCTTGTCTGAATTTTATTTGAATTTCCATTCCTTGCCAACAGGCTTTGAAAAATGTTTGTATCAGACCAAAGGTCCATTCTGCCAGGTTTTTTCATGACCTGACTCATTAAAACTTAACTAATGATCTTATCCAAATTACTTTGACTCCATGGACTGTGAGCCCAGCCTTCACACAAATATGCAGCATGTCTCTTCCTCCATGGTTATTGTCATGAAGTGAAAGTGGGCATAAGGACAGGTGGAGTAGTTCATGTGCCCTGAATCCAGGGAACTTCCCATCCTGCTGTGATGTCAGGGTCTGGACAGGGTCTGGTCAGGCAGGTAAAGAATGTTTGGGTGATTGGCTCAGACAGTTGTGCTCAAATCTTGAGCTCAGTGGAATCCTACGAGGGTCTGTGCTGGGACCTGTCCTGTTTGGAACCATGGAATTGTTTGGACTGGAAGGGACCTTAAAGTTCATCTGGTTTCAACCCCCCTGCCATCTTTATCAGTAACCTGGAGGAGGTGAAGGATTGTTTTATCATCACATCCAGAGATTGCAGCCAACTGCCAGGACTTGTCCACCAGCTCTAAATCAGGACTGCCATCCAGAGGCACCTAAACAGGCTGGAGGAAAGAGACAGGGACAACCTAGTGCCATTCAAGTCCACTGAAATTCCAACCCAGACACTCAGTTGTTTATCTTGACAGGAAAAACCCTGGGTAGCAGCACCACAGACTGATCAGTGTCTGGCCAGGGAGTGCCCTCCTGGTGGGGTTTTATCAGGCAGCAGCTGAATGTCCTGGAAGCAAAAGCAGCCAAGAGAATCCCAGGATGAATTAACAAAAGCATGGCTAGTTGATTGAAGGAAGTGATGATCCCCTTTTCTGCAGCAGTCATTATACCCTACATGTAGAGCCTTGAACTGCCAGTGCAGGAAATGACATGGAATGAATTGAAAGACCCTCCGTGTGGTGAGGGAACAGGAGCATGTGCCCTGTGAATACAAAGGGGATGGGGCATGTTCAGCCAGAAGAGGGGCCAAAAATCATCCTGCTAGTACCTACAGGAAGGTCACGGATAAGATGGAGCTAAGATCTGCATAGTTGTGTGCAGCATGAGGAGAAGGACTGGTGGCCATAAATCAAAAGTAGTCCAGACTGGCTATAAGGAAAAAAATCTTTTTATATCAGGACAGTCAGGCATTGGAACAGGTTGCTCAGGGAAGTTGTGCAATTGTCCACCACTGGAGGCTTTCTAAACCTAGCTGTCTAAACCTTGATGAACCTCATCTGGCATCATGTCTGTCCCTGCTTTGAGCAGCAGTTTGGAGCAGAGACTTCCTCAGGTCTCTTTCGACTTGGACTATCCTGTGATCCAGTGCTCTCTGTGATGGAGA
The DNA here is from genome assembly GCF_009819655.1 of Sylvia atricapilla. Lineage (NCBI taxonomy): Eukaryota > Metazoa > Chordata > Aves > Passeriformes > Sylviidae > Sylvia > Sylvia atricapilla. The sequence continues at coordinate 10,531,845 of NC_089148.1, forward strand.
GGACAGAATCTGGCAGGTCTGAACATCTCTGCATAATGCCAGTTTCCAGCTCACTTCAGAGTGGGCCTGAGCAGAAATGAGCTGAACTTCTCAGGCTTCAAGACTAGAGCCAGATATCTCTGTGTAAACAGTGTCAAAGGACTAGAGCAACACCGTGACCTAGCAAGGAAGTTAAGCATGTGCTTGACCCAACTTAGGAATAATAACAGTGCAACCAAGCTTCACACTGAATCCTGCAGGGCTGCCCAGGGTCAGCAAGGTCCAAAGCTTCCTCCAAACTCTGCAAACTCCACACTCCCCCCACTCCATTGCTGGGTTCAGTGGTGGAGCTCTTCTAGGCATGTTTACTTAGGAGCTGAGCATATCTGGTATCACAGCCTGTTAAAAGAAACATGTCACTTTTACAGACCAGGCTAACATTTATAAATAAAAGACATGAGTAACTTCAGGCCCTGATCCAACAATGTACTTAAATGTGTGTGAGAGCCCTTAAGCCCAATGGACTTTATTGGAGCTACTCAGATGCTGGAAATTATGCACGTGTTTACACGGGCTGTGGGACTCGGTGCCAGTGGGCTGAGATCTGCAGTGGAAAACTGAGAAGATCCATCCCTGGAGACAAATATTCCTGCGTGTGAGGCACGTGGCTGTAAGCAAAATCTGCTTTGGGGGTGGGATGATGTTCATCCTCTATAAAACAGAATTTACATGGTATTCAGACCACAGTAGAGAGGTAGATTCTACCATGCACACAGATAACTGTTTTTCAACTGATGCACAAAGCAGATGTTGCATTTAAAAGGGAGTGCTCAGCCAAACTGGAATTAGTTCAGTATCTTGCAGAAAGCAATTGGAGCCGCAAAATAATGTTCACAAATAAAAACTTCAAAAAAATTACTTGCAACATTTACTCCTGCCAGGGAGATTTAGTTGAGGAAAGCCTGAAGTCAAGAACTGTAAGTCAGCATACTGCAGGTTGGGATTGTTGCACTGGGTCTTACCTATTAATTGGTCCATTTCTTCAGAGATTTAGACCAGATGCCCTGAAAAACAACATTTTTAACTGATCCATAAGAAAATATGAGAGATAATGTTTTGAACTTTGCAGGGCAAAGGTGGATAGTGTCTGTCTAGTCCACATTGGCTGGCCTTCAGTAGATCACCACTGTGCATTCAGACTGTGTTTGCAGTGACTGAAAATTATTGATGTCTCATGACTGGAGTGACCTTTAGGGAGCCAGTTCGTGCCCTCAGCCTGCTTGAGCAGTGGGTTTGCTTCAACCATCTCCACTTGGGGACTTGCCAGCAGATTCAGCTGAGGGACAAGTGTGCCGTGAAAAAGTTTCTTCTTTACTGGAAACACATTTCTGACATTAAATCTTACAGGTTAACTGCATTAACACTGAAAACCTCATCTGTTAGACAGCTGCCTTGCCCTATTATGCCTGAGGAAGTTTCAGCCTGTGTCATTCTATCCTGCTCGTGCCCTACTTTACAAAATTCACTGAAGGCAGGCTGTGTACCCATAGCAGGCCTCGCAAGTATTTCATTTCCTGATGCATGAGGCAGTCCCACACGGGTCATGGAAACGGAGATGCCTCTGGCTAGGCAGGTCCTGTGATGAGGGGGAGGCACGGCTGCAGCACTGACAGCCACCAAGGACATGTGGTGCTTCTCTTTTGGGGTAGATTCCTGCAAGCTTGGCAAACCTCCTCCTCCTCCTCCCTGTGGTGCTGCTGCTGGAGCCTGCATGCCAGGCACAGCTGCGAGGCAGACCAGAGGTGAGTCTGACTGGCTCTGCCTGAAAAACAAACCGGGTTTTCCAGAGATTTGCACTGGGAGAGCTGGCAGGGCTGCAAATTCCTGAGAGGGAGGAGCAACACTGAGGGAGCAAGAGGTGGGAATCACCTCTATAGATTTCACACTGTACAAGTGAGGCTGTGGGTCCACAGGGGGAAACTTTGAGTACACTGCGCCTCTTTGCATTGGCCTGTGTTCTTGCGTGCCCTGGGGCGGGACATGTATAAAAACATCTTTTCACAGTGTAGTGCATAGAAAAGCCCCTTGGATGCTCACCCAGAGCTGGTTTTGGATACCAGCACGTAGGGCAGGGCTCTGGGGCCCCAGATGGCCCGGGAGGAGCTGCAGTCAGCTGGTGTGTGCATGCAAGTCCTGGCAGGAATTCTGCAAGCCTGATACTGGTTCTGAGTGGGAAATGTGAGAGCACACACTCCAGATCTGATATCCTGAACACCACCATATCGTCCTCATGTGTTGCTGCAGGTCAGGCTCATGTTTTGAGTAGAAGGACTCTGAATATTTGTTGTTCATGCTGTCCTGGTGTGCAGATAGCCTGTAAATGCCTTTCCTTTCAGTCTAGCAAAATGGCAGAAGTCACTGTCCCTTGGCACATCCATGAAACAATTCCTGGAATCATCACTGGGTTCATATATGGATCACAAAGCCAACATACAGGGATTCAGTTCTGTTCAGCAGAAAGGCTGACCTCAGAAATAGAGCAAAAGGAGACACTGAGAAGACAAGATGGTGCCACTTCTGGATAAGGACAGAGATCCCTAACTGGAAAAATCCCAGCCACTGATGAAGTCTTTTTCCCAGGCTCTGGGAGCTGCCCTGGCCAAGTTGTGCTGGGGATTGTCTGCTGCCCCCTTCGTATTAATTTCTTCAGCTAAACCGTTTCTTCTGAGTATGTGAATATAATCAGTGGAGTGTGTAAAACTCCCGGGTTTGACCCTTGCTGTGCTCAGTGCTTCTTGTGGTATAAATTTCTCAGGCATAACATAAATGTGTAATGGATTAAAGCTTTAATAGTATCCGTTCAGCAGTTGACTTAAGCAGGTGATGACAAGAGGGGCTGGTAATGCTGCTTTTGTTGGATGAGGGATATGCTGGGCATGCTGCTTATATGTAACCCAATAGCACTATTCTGTTCCGAGTGGTCCTTGGTGGTAATTATTCCCTACCCTACTTCCTTTGTCCCCCCCCTCATTTGCCTCCAAAATGTCACTCTCCTGCTGAGGATGGGCAGGCACACACTTATCATTCCCCACTGAGCTTGCTTGCCCTCAATTAAATACATTCCAGGCTTATATTTGGGGCCTCTGGCCTTACTGTCCTCCTCTGCGTGGAGGGCGTGATTCCTGTTCTCTGGCCTGCACAAGCCTATTCAGCCCCTTCCCAGCAGCAGCTGGCCATGCTCCCATGGAAGTTTGAAGATGCAGGGACAAAGAACTGCTCTCTGGTCCTTCTGTGCAGCTGGCAGGGAGCTCTCCCTCTCTCTCTTGTAATGAACTCAGAAGGTGTTTGCTGCTGGATGATTTCCAGTTCCCTGAGTGTGCTGGGAAGCTGCAGCAGACCTGGTCTCACACTGCAAGGTGGTGCTTGCAAAGGCTTCTTCCCAGCGTGGCTCCATCCCTTCTCCTTGCTCGGCTTTCACTGTCAGGCTTGGAGTTATGTTTTTGGTGGAGGGTCTGTCACACACACAGGAGAATACCTGGGCAGTTGTGTGCACACATGAGACAGTCAGAGGTGATGATTTCCAAGCAAAATTCATAGTCTGCCTCAATCTAAACTTTTGAGCTTTGAATCCATACTTTTGATATGCTGATGCACATTGAGTAGAGAATGTGGAGGATAGACCTCAGTTTTTAAATAACAGGGCAAAATAGCCCTTTATCCAGCAAAACTCACAGGTTTTAATAAAATAGCTTCAAAATACTGATTGCTGTATATTACCAGCAATGTAGCCATGTACCAGCAATGTACCAGCAATGAAAAGAAACATCCAAGCCTGTGGCACACAGGAACCTTTCAGTTTATCACCCACTGAATACCTTGCTCCTTGACCCGTGACAGATGAACATTTAGGACTGTCTCTTCTAAATTGTGTCCCCCCTGTGTACTCATTTAGGCCTGAGACTACCATCTGCTCCTTGGTTCAGCTTACTTGCACTGCCACAGACCATACAGTATCACTAAAAATAAACCAGAGCAAGTGCCTCATTCATCCACTCTCTTCCTGGTGCACTCTCTGTGCAGCTGTCAGTAGCTGGAAAGCATATCTGGAAATCTGCACAACAGTTAGGTCAGTGATAGCAGAGATGATGACCCTGCATAGTAGTAAATGCTGCCCACAGGTTTTCCAAGAAAAATCAGACCACTTGATGTCCATGGTGTGCGTGTTCACTTCAAACCTGAAGTGATTTTTCACTGACACGAAAACTTAGTGTGATGATTGAAATGACTTCTGAACCTGGAAAGCACCAAATTTGCATGAGGCGGGCTGGATCCCTTCAAGGTTTTGTAGGATTCAATCCAACACCTTTCTTTCCACCATTGCCTTAGAAACAGATTCGGTGTTTTGGAGGCTCAGCTTAAGTTTACAGGTCTTCATCATCGTGTCTCTGGAGCAATTAACTAAGCCAGAAGTACCTGTCACTAGTAATGACATGGTGGTTTATCTGCTTGCAGTGAAACTTTATGCTCTGACAAGTCAAGTCATCAACGGGGAGATGCAGTTCTACGCCAGGGCCAAACACTTCTACCGGGAGGTGCCGGCCACAGAGGAGGGAATGATGGGAGACTACATCGAGCTCTCCAACACAGACGTCGAATCCTCCCGGGAATTTCTCAGGAAGTTTGTTGGGGTGAGTCATTTAATCTCATCTTCTGCAAGAAGCAGTGGTGACGTGTCAGAAATGATGTGCACGGTGCCCAGCCACACCTGATTGAAACGGCTCCGCGTGTCACATCGGGTTTGCAGTCACAGGTCACCACTGTCATTGAGTCTAGTCGTGTGTTCTGCCAGGTCATTCATCAGCATTGATACACATTACATCATTATTTACCTGTTTTACATCCTTTTCTAATGCTCCCAAGCTGCAATAAGGATTGTGCAAAGAGTTCTTGCAGCTGCGTTTGAGTGAGAGATTAATTCTGAGTGCAGGACTGGGACCTTTCCTGATAAAATCCTTGTTGGCTTCAGTGGCAGATTTGTCTGTGCAAATTCTTGCAGTCCAGCTGCATATAGGTTTGCCTACTGATAGATATTTCTGAGAATGCTGCAACAAAAACCCACCATCTCCCACACATTGGAAGTATACAGAATAAGTTACACATTAGGCAAAATATTTTTCCTTCAACATTCCAGTGTCACTGAACACCTTTTTAGGCAGATTGCTAAAGGTCTGTAAACATCTTGAAAGGTCTGCTTTGGCCTGAATTTCAATGAGATACCAAGTAGGTTTTAAGAGCAGTATCACTTTGGTCAGTTTCTGAAAATCTCTAGAGTCCTAAAGCTGTCTTTGGAAATCTGAAAATCTTTAGAAGTGTGGCCTAATGGTTTTGTGACTGCCCTTCCCTCTTACCAGGGAAAGAGCCCACTAAATCAGTTCAGCAACAGTATTAGATGTTAAAGAATCCACAAACAAATTTGTTAAGTTCTCCTGCTGGCAAAATGACTAGTTCTATATAATGCTACCATAGCTCTTTAATTTTCTGCTCAAATGTACAATTTTGGGATAACCAGATAACCTTTTTATAGCCTGAATGATTCACTGTGGGAAGAAAGCTCAATAGGTTAATTACATGTTGTATATGAAAAAAAAAAAAAAAAAAAAAAAAAAAAAAAGGCACAGTTCAAATGGATTGGGCTGGAAAATGAGTGTGGCTTGACAACAGAAATTATGCAGAGCAGTGAAGGGCAAGGGATGGCAAAGTTTGCTGTACCTGATAGAGGGAGACTTCTGGGGCCGTGAGCCAGCAAAACACAAGTAGATAGCTGCATTTTTTCCATATTAACAATTATTTGTATTAATGCTGACGCAAAAAAAGGCTTCTCAGAGCCTCTCTGTATCACACTGTCAACAAACACAAAATAAGAAAATACAAAGGAGGTTCACTAAGGAGCTGAACCTGCTGGGAACGTTTCTGAAAACGGCATTTTCAGAAGAAAAATTAAATGCGGTCGAGGCACATTCACTAAATTTTATTTATGTCTTGTTTTAAGGAAATTTGTGGAATTCAAGTGGTGCATAAGTGTGTGCTCAGGGGAAGATTTCACCCTTCCTAGACGTCCCGTAGATGCAGTTTCCTGCAGCAGGTTTGTGTCACACTGTTACACTTTCTCCTCTCCAAGACCCAAAAAGGAAAGATGTACAGTCTGTGACAGAGCTTCACAAGCCAAAGAGGAATCATACCCAATGCATCAGCTGTGATGACAGATACAAAATACTCCAGAGCAAAATTCCTACTCCTATAATTAGCCAGGGATAGAAAGGATACTCTGAATGGCCAAGACCAAACAAGAAAAAAATAAAAAAGGAACAGAAAAGAGTCTGCACCTTTTGCTTATTCTGATTTAGTTTGTTAAAGCCTGTCCTCTGTTGAGATGTAGTCAATTGATTATGTTACCTATGGTTTATTTCCCTTTCTTACTACTGAAATTTGAATCCTGCTCAACCAGATACAGATATTTAGTGGCTTTCTGTAGCAGTGACTTTATAATAAAGCGAATGAACTGTCTTACCAAGTTTATGGCTCTATGAAAAAAATTTTAACCCATAAGATGATAAAGATAGGAAAAAACAATCTGCTTCACCATAATATACTTTCTTTGTTTTTGAGGAGTCTAACAAAACTGGAAAATAGGAAAATTTGTTTCAAATCAACTGAACAATTTTATTATTGTTTCACCCTCTGAAAAACTTTTTCCTTTGTTTTCAAGAGCTCAAGTCAGTTCCAAAATAAAAAATGCTCTTTTGAAACGAAAAGTTGACAAGTTTGGTTTATTTTTTCCTTGAAAGTTAGGGGGGAAAAAAAAAAAGGCACTTTGACGTTTTCAAAATTTTTTCCCCATGTTCTTTTGGCTAAAAACTATTCTCTAGATTTTGAAATACCAGTTTCACAGAGAGTTTTATTCATGTAAAACTTTACATTCTGGCAAAGCTGGTGCTCCCTAAAAAAAAAACACTTGCCCCTTGAGTTCCACTCAAATTACCCCTCTTGAGTTAGTTTGGCTGGCGTGGAAATGCCACACAGTGACATTTCCCTTCCATGACTGATGTTGCATACCTTCAGGTATGGCATTTCTTAGCATGATCCTTAGCACCACTGTAAACTGAGCTACACATTTCTTTACCATGGGAGAATTTATCTTGCCCGGGCACATGGAAGGAATTACAGAAAGGGACTGAGGGCTTCACTTACATTTCAGCTTGTCTCCTTCGCGGGCGAGTCGAATGGAGTTGAAAGTGCCACTGTGCTCGAGTTAAGAGGTTTTATGTGTGTGTGGGCAGAACTCAAACCAAGAGCAACATGGCTTGAGCCAACAGTGCTCTGCAGACAAGCTCCAGGCTGTCTCAGCCACAGGGTTATCAGCACAGCTACAGCCCTGCATATTTATGGCAGCGTGCTAATGCCTCGGTGTCCACACAGCCACTGTGTTTCCAAGTGCCTAATCCGGAGGTAGCGACTAAAAAAAGAAAATAAAGAAAACAAAGGAAGCATTAATTCAGCGTCGGTTGTGAGCTGTAGGTGTGTAAAATATTACAGATGGAGATTATGTTGACTTTATAGCTCCCTCTCTGCCCTCAACGCTTTCTCCCTCTCTTGCCCCCAACTCACCTGCGTGATTGGTTACTTGCTGAGTGAAAACTTCTTGGAAGTGATTTTTCTCCAGTGTGATCAGGGTGATAGAAGAGATGTTGTTGAAAATGTGCTCTTTTTTATTTATTCAGAAGGAAAACCACTGGGATTTTTATCTATTTCTTGAACTCTGATTCCTTTTTCTGTCCTACATAGCTTCACTGCCTTTCTGCTCTTCCAAGACCTGAAGTAGCACCAGGAACACATCCCACAGCTCTTTTATTCCAAATGAAATTTATGAGTGCCCTGTTTAGCTTTAGAGAACAATTTTAGGGTGTATATGTGTCCTAAAGGACAGTGATTCTGAGTAATGGGAAGCAAGTAGTCAGAGGAGCAGTCAGTCTCAAATTTTGAAGCCTGTTCTGGCTTACAGTTTTCACTTATATTATTTTTTTAAATAAGGAGTCCGATTTTCAACTCAATTAGACTTTTGGGAAAATGTTAGCCTTCCAAAGAAAATGTTAATACTCTGTCAAAGCCCTGAGCACTTCCAAACTGAAAATATATTAGCTGAACATGGAATTATGTCAACATTTTCATTACAAACGGAGCTGTGGTGTTTCATAGGGCTTCTCAACTGACTGCTCGAAGCTCTCCCTCCTTTTCAGCAAAGCGTGGGATTGAACTTCATCTCCCAAGACCATTCCCTTTCCCTCTTCTCGATGGCACACAGAGATGTCTCATCAGAGGTCCTTGCTGTGACGTGTCATGGGACATGAATTCCCTGTTTTGAGCGAGGTGCTGTGACTGCAGATTCTGTGAAACACAAGTGTTGAAGGAATTGCCTGGCTTTTTGTCGAATTCTGTTGGTGGTTTTGGTAAACCATCCCAGTTTTCTCAGGAGCTTCCTCTCAAAGATTTTTAGTTAATCCCACCAGTGTAGACCTGTACGTATCTGCCAGCCAGCAATATGGAAATCCACCTTGTAAAGATCCAAGACACTGTTCCTTCTCCTTTCCTGAACTCCTTGTTACCTCTTAGTCTGGTCCTTAGCAAAAGCCACATGCTCCTAAGTGCAGCCTGTGGATGAGGAATGGCTCCCATTTTCTGGCTAACTACAAACAGGTACTCTCCAGAGCCCAATAGGGTTGAAGTTCTGTGGACTCGTGCACACATCAGGAGATTAATCTTCCTGGGCACACAAACTGGGAGCAGCAGCCCTGGAGACTGGTGAGAGCCCTTGAGGGCCGTGTGCTCTTTCTACAATTACTCCGTGTAATCAGATGCTCGCCTGGGCTATTCATAGTCATGTCATTGACAGTGCTGTCCTTTGACCTTAATAATCTACTGAATTACCCACTGAAGCCAGGCCAAAAAAGTGTGAGTTACATGATTTATGCCTGGTTCATTACAAAGGGGGGTCTCCCAATAAGCAAGAAGAGCAAGACTTCCTGGGCTTATTGCCTCTGAGTGCAGTGAAGCTGCAGCAGGGACTTTGGCCCACAGGTTTCACTTCAACGCTCAGTTCCAGGGGACAGGGAAAAGGTGTTTACATTTGCTTTTAATGTATTTGTTTAACAGATAACTTCGGCCAGGGGAGCTCCTATCCCACAGTCAGTACGTGTGTAGACTCAGAATTTCTGTTTTACAGAACAGCAACAGGCTCTTAAGAGCCATTTTATAGCTAGAATGGAAGCTTTAGGGGTGAAATACAGCTTTCATTATAAAACTTTTTTTACAGCGCTTCATTATTTTCTCATAGTCACAGCCTTTGTGCCACATTTTTTCATGTCTGATCTCTGTCCAAAGATGACATTTATGAAGAAAAAAGGAACAGTTAAGCAAAACCTAGTCAATCATCTTTCTTGTCTCTATGCCTAAAAGAGAAATTCTGTATATGCTCCAACCCAAACTTCTTGAGTTGTCGTAAGTTACCTACCACTCCAAGACCTTTGTTCAAACACAATTTGTTTCAAGAACTGCACTTTGATCCCAGGGATTCTGTGTATCTGCAGAGATGCCCATGGGCACCTCGGGAGCTCTGTGCTGCAGAAGTTACTCCTTGCATGCAGTATTTGCTGTATGCTTCCTTTTTTATAGGCCTTTACAGGACACAGAATGAGGCTTATCTAGCCTCGTGGTTGCCTGTGAGGTATGAACATTGGAAGTTGCAAGGACTTTACAAAGAGTAGTGGATCTTCTGAGAAAGCTAGGAGCTTGTGAAAGACTCTGTCTCTTTTTACACCAAGCAAAAACTTCCTGTACAGCAGTAAATGCAGTGAGAAGACCCAGCAGCAGCAGCCCAGGAATGTGACAGCCCAGCCCAGCTCAGACAGTGGTACCCAAATCTGATTGCTGATTCTTAGCAATCTTCCCAACAGCCCTGCACAGATAAGGAGAGAAGACACCAGGCTGGCTGGACACACAGAGTGGGTTACATGATATCTGTGATTTTTTTTTCAGGTGATATTTTTCAGGTTTCAAATGATTTTCTCATATCCCTCAGGGAGTGGGGAAGGCTGGCACCAGCCGCGCCCTGGACTGTGGCTCTGGGATAGGTCGGATCAGCAAACACGTCCTGCTGCCCGTTTTCAAGAGTGTGGAGCTGGTGGATATGATGGAGAATTTCCTGGCTGAGGTCCCAAACTACCTGCAGGGCAAGGAGGACAGAGTAGAGATGTATTACTGCAAAAGCCTCCAGGAATTCACACCGGCCCCACAAAGATACGACGTCATCTGGATTCAGTGGGTTTCAGGTTAGTTCGGCGTGGTCCTTCTGCCCTGACATCTCACAGAACAGGCAGCCTGTGCTCAGGGGAGGTTCTCAAATCTTTGGGACTGCTTCCTAAAACATCATGAGAGACTTCTGAGAGTTTCCCCAAGCCACATGCACAGTGGGGTACAGATCAAATTGTTTTTTTCAGGCCACATTTTGGAAAAACGTACCAGTTCCTGGAGAGCAGCCTGCATGCAAAGGTGCAGCTGAGGGGGAAGCCTTGTAGATGGATTTTCTGGAGCAGGAATACTCTTTCTTAGTTGCCTGGGGTGCAGAGAGATACACGGGGCTCACCACACTTGTGAATAGTGGTTCCTGAACCTGCTGGTTATCCAAGCTTGGAGGTATTTCAGGAAACAATCGGGGAAAAAAGCCATCGTGGAATCACCAATACCTGTAAATCAGATCAGGTGTTACTACGTGCACTGATGTTTATCAGACAGGTTCCCTTAGCTGTGTCCCACAGTAGCTCCTCCTATAAGAAACATCTGTTTCTTCTCCTGCAGCCATGCCAGTGAATGCCCTGCAGCATTTACAGCAATCAGATAATGAGGGTTATGCACCTTACCAAAGAAAAATAAAATTCTGTGCAGTGGAAAGGAGGTTTGCTCGTAATTTGTGAACTGAAGTGTCCATGGCGCAGTTTCAGAAAGCAGAAGGAATTATTCAAGAGGAGGTCTGAACAAATTGCTTTAGATGAGCATAATTTCTGTTTGTATTTTTGCTTTTCTTTAATAACGAGTCATTGCAGTAAATGTAGCTCCTGCCTCACCTTTTGAGCAAATCCAAGTCAAAATGAGGAGGAATGAGCTTAGACCTACCTAAGGCTGTGCTGGTCAGGTGTGTGGCTCCTAACTAAGGGAGCATATCATATTCTTAACATAGACACAGATCTGAATCTCCTTTCTCCATCAATGTCAAGGAGATATGGAGTCATCTTAATCATTAATCGAACTTCTACCCCTATCTTGAATTTGGCTGAAGTATGCCAATAAATTCATTTGATGGAGCGAGAGCAGGACTGTCTGCTAGAGAGCAACATCTTTAAGATCTCATTTTGTTAGAAAGTTACACTAAAAGCCAAGTAAAGAGGAAAATAAATTCCAAAATAGGTGTTCAAAAGCTTCAGTGAATCTTACCAAAGAAATCTTGATTTGTCTTATGCATGCATAAGCATGTGAACCCTGGCAGTCATTTGGTGAAAAAGTGAAAGTGCAAGCTTACATTTCATCTAGAAATGACCATTTTCCTTCAACTTGAAAGGTATTCAGCTTTAGTTTTTGGGGACCTTTTTTTTTTTTTTTGGTTAGGAGTAGGTAAAGAAACTTGACATGCTATGTCATAATGTGGTCTTGAAATTACAACTTCCCTTTATAAAAGTTTAAATCTTCCATCAAGAAAACAAAATAATTTAACTAGAAAATACAGGTGATTATTTTTTCCCAAGTTTTTCATTCAGTTTCTGATCACCTGTCCTTATTTATTCTTGTTAGATGTTTCACATGTGAGAGTGAGATTTTGCTCTTCTCTGAGCTCTACACCACTGTTCTCAACAGAATTCCTGGTCTTTGAGAAGGAAGGATAACAAACGAATCTCAATAACATATTGAAAAAAAAGCTCTGTTTTAAAATATATACATATCTGCAAAAATCTCATGGGGTATGGTGTAACGTGAGGAGTTTAATTGGTATTTTGGAACGTCTTGCAGTTTGCTGGATCTTTGATCCAGAACTCCTTTGATGGGTATATAGTGTTACACAAATTTACAGATATTTTTAGCAGTAAAACACAGAGGGGACTGGGATTATCTAGTTTGACCTACTCTATATCCCAAGCTGTTCTGTTCATACCTTTACCCTTGTGCTAAGCCAGTAGTTTGTGTTCAATTCAAACATATCTTGAAAGATTCAACCACACTCGGTTTGAGGACTTAAAGAGGTGGTAAACCCCACTTCTGTTGGTAGTTTCCAGTGGGTAATTCCTTACACTGTTAAACACTTGTCACTCATTCCCTATATGAATTTGTTTGGCTCCAGTTTCCTGCCACTGATTCTTATTATGATTTAAACCACCAGATTAAAAATTCCTTCAGCACCCACTATTTTCTCCACTCTCCCCAGTGGCTTCTGTCCACATCTGTTGCTGCTACCAGTATGAATCCTAAATATTGACTGGAGTTGGCATTTGTTGATCTCGTTGATTTGCCCAAGATTTTCTAGTTAAATCTGGCAGAACTAGAATAATAATTTCCTGCAGTAAACAGGCTACGGAGACTCAGATCAAGGCACGATTCTGATGCGTCTGAATGGTCAACAGCGACCTATTTTCCATCTTTTCTCCTGTAGGATACCTGACAGACAAAGATCTCCTGGAGTTTCTCATCCGCTGCCAGGATGGCCTGAAGGACAATGGTGTCATCATCCTGAAGGACAATGTGGCCAGGGAGGGCTGCACCCTGGACTGCCTGGACAGCAGCGTGATCCGAGACCTGAACATCCTGCACAGCCTCATCGAAATGAGCGGACTCACCGTGCTGCGGGAGGAGAGGCAGGAGGGCTTCCCTGAGCAGTGTGTCCCTGTCTGGATGCTGGCCATGCAGAGAGGCCACTCCTGACTGCCCAGTGACACTGCAGGCACAGCACTGTGGGTGAGCCATGGCACTGGCAAGGAGAAAAAGCACCTCCTGGAATCCTGCTAACCACACGCACTGCTCCAGGGCAGCAGCTCCTGAAGGGTCAGGAGAGAATCACAAAGCTTCTCCCAGGAATAGTCTGCTTCTAAATCCTTACCTGCTCCATCATTCTTTCCATTTTTAAAAATTTCCTAACCTTTCCTAACCTCCTTGTCAGATCTCTTTTCCGTTAAGGAGTCAATACTCTACAAAACTCATCTAATACAAAGTAATTAGGTCTGAAGTTTCTGCAGTAGTTAATCTATTTTGGGGTGTTCTGTAGGAGGTGTTAACAAGTCTGGGTTTTACTATGGCACTTAAGTCTTCTGGGAATTTAGGACGGATCTGTCAGATCACTGAAGCAGGAAATTCAAGTAACTTCTGGAAAACGTCACCCAAATTTTGACTGTCCTCTCTATCTGTACTTTAAAATATTTAAATCAAGAATATAAGGAAAGTTTTATCTTTTTGTTGGCATCAGCTATGCAGGGGTTTTTTGTGGGTTTTGTTTTTGTTTTGTTTTGATCTGGGGTTTTTTTTGGTGGTGGTGGTGGCAGCTTTTTGTTGGGTTTTTGGGGGGTTTTTGGAGGGGGGGGTAGATTTTTTTGCATTTCTGTCAATTTGGACAATAAAACAACCTAGTTAATTTTCCATATTTAGGAGCTACTTCATCTTCCTGATGTTTCTGCTGTAGAACAATAGTGATGCATAAGGGATTTCACACTCCTGGGGAAAACTTGGCCGACAAATATCTGCATGTTTACATTGAAATTTTGTGAAAAACTTGCCCCACATATTACATTCTGGAATTATTTTTTTTTTCCAGAATGTTCACAGTGGAAACCACTTGAAAGCCTCTCTTTATTTTTCATACCACTGTACATTTCTTTCTTTCCCACATTCAGAACAAGTCTGGCACCATATGCAGAGCTAATGGGATTTCACAGAGCGTTAATAGTAAGACTGTAAGAAGAACTAATACAGTATTGTATTAATTAACAACTGTGCTAAACTGCAGAGTGTTAGTTTAACACAAAAGCTATGATTTATATTCAAAGAGCAGCTGTAGAAGCCTTGATTTGAAAATACTGACATGCGGCCCATCTCCTTAAGGCTCACAGAAATTATACATTAAGCTTCTTGTCCTCTTCATGGAGGCATACAAAACAGATTAAGAATTCAGAATTCTGCTTCATTCTAAAGATGTGAAAGGGGGAATTTTGAAATTAGTTATGAGGGAAAGCTACACGACCACAGTTTTCCAAGATGATTAAGATTTTTTTTTTATCCAGGCAAAAGCAAATGTTTCTTTTGAATTGAACTTGTAACACAATTTCCCCATAACTTAAAATGTTACTAAGGCTTGTTCAAAATTTTAGAAATTAATGATAACATTAGAAACGTTCTGACTGTCAGAATGTTTTTATCACATCTTACTCCCCTGAAATGCAATCCTGGCAAAGCTTTTCAGACTTTGTAAAGAGTTGCACTATGACAAATCTCGCTGTGCTAGTGGAAAGGAGTTCTATAAAACACCCCTCACATGACAGCAGGCACAATTGGCTGGGTCAAATATTGTCAGCTGTGTTAGATTAACTAAAAAAGAAGCCTGAAGATAACAAGATAAGGGAGCCTCTCAGCTGGATTTTAGTACACATTGCTGTCCTTTGATAACAAATCTCCAATTTTCATTTTAATTGCATAACTCATCTTCTCTGGCAATGTGTTTGCACATGTTGAGAATTACCAGTTTACGGCTGAAGGCTTTCTGCCATCAACTCTTATCCAGTAACTCTTCTGTTAATGTTCCATCACTAATTGTAGCATTAAGGCAAACCACACTAGTGATTTGGTGAATATTCTGGCATTTCTTATAGCCTAGAAACCTATGGTTCCCACGACACAGATGCTTTTGGAATGTTTTGACTAATTCTTCCACTCTGATCAGCTGGTATTGGATGGAAATTGAGTAAGTAACATTTTTATCAAGAAAGAGGCATCAGTCCTATAGTTAGCAACACAAATTAGCAAAATGAAGGGAATATTTATGTATTTTTCCTTTACATGGATTACAAATTAATTTGTCCTTCACCATTTTTAATTTTTTTTCCAGCCAGAGACATCTGCCATGGTGCAGAACACTTGGGGGCTGCTGGAGATCCTTGTGCAGTGGTGTCTGTGCCAGGCAGGTCTGGGTGGTGTTGTCACTGCCATGGTGAGAGAATGGCAGTGTGGAAAAACGGGGCAATAAAGAAATTTATACAAATCCAAACAGCTGCCACATCTTACAGGGCACAATATATCAGCTGGTCATGTACACACATGAACTGGTGCAGTTCAGTAATGAGAGACATGGTTCCAAGGTGGGTTTAGAATGTGAAGTGGTTCAGGTTGAAAAACGGAATGTAAATGACTGGTGTGGCTACCAGTGAAACAAGATTTTCAATGTAAAAATCTCCTTCCTGTGTTTTGTGTATCTTTCCTATTTGAATTTCCAGAATGCATATACATAAATATATAATGAAAATTGGTTCCCTTAACTATGTGAGAAGAGAGAAAAGTTAAATCTTAAAAAACCCCCCCCTATTTCATGGTTTCCACATTCCTGGAAATTAATGTTTCATGCTTATGTTGCTTCCACAGTAAAATTGTAAAGCTTTTCTGGTGACATAATGAATCTCAAGAGTAAAGAAACACAAGTCCTTCAGGAGCTTAAATGCATGAGAAGGCTGCAGACTGAAAAATATTTTGGTTTCCTCCCTTTCTGAGACATATTTTAATTCAAGAACTCCCAGTCATCTAGTACAGGCCACCCTTAAATGTTCTTGAATTTGGATAAGGGCCAATCTTGGCTTAGAAATTCAGGACTGTCTGCATTTTGCCAATCATATAATAATAATAATAATAATAATAATAATAATAATAATAATAATAATAAAATCACAAATTTCAAACAGAAAATTTTGCTTAGAAATCATCTATGTATCAGTTGTTCTTTTGTCTTCAGGGACTGGAGAGTCAATTCAATGGGTCTGCCTCAACTTCCATGATATTTAAACCACTCATTTAAATAATGGATTGCAGAGGGGGTTTGAATCCCATTTGTTTGGTGCTCATTCAAGACTTGTTTCCAATCCTGATGTTAACAGATATTTAATCCAAGATCAAGACCCTGTCTGAGACCAGGCTCCCACAACACTGAGGGTCCTTCATTCATTCACCACTGACAGGTGATTAGGGAAATACTCAACTTGTCCTTCACTCACATCTTTCTCCCAGGCACCCACACCAAGCCAAAGAACAGTAAATCCCATTTCTGCCAAGCCACCACCCAGATTCTGGTGTCACTTGCTTTCCCCATATCAGGTCCAGTGCTTCTGTTCTGTGTGACTGAAGGCCAAGTATTTATTACCTTTGCTATGTGAGTATGAGCCTCAAGCCCCAACCATAGCTGCCAAACACCACTGCAACCCCACAAAATGTAAAGAAACAATTGTTGCAGCATTCTGACCAGCAATCCCAGCCATGCAGCTCCAGCAACCACCACAGCTCGAGACCTTCATGTCCCAAAGGCAGTGCAGATATTGCAAATGTCCCTTTGTTCCTAACTGGAAGAGAGTGGCATCGTTTTAAAACGTGCAGCTGAATGGATGCCTTGTTTCAGAAGCACTGAAATGATATCAGATATTTTTAGCTTGACTTTCTTGTTTGGATGTTTACATAAGCTAGTTTGAACCGACGTGTTATGTGAGATGACAGCGTAATACATTATATGGCATTGAAATAGTTGAAGTTGAATAGTTTCCTGCAGAATACACTAATAAAATCAGCACGTTTCCTGTCCCTAAATTTAGTGAAACAAATCAGCAATTTCCAGAGGAAACTGATTTCAAGAGGACCAGCCCTGTCAAGAAGCATTTCTCCAAGCCCTCTTTGTCCAGACCTATCCCATCCACTCAGGCAGCTCAGCATGCCTAGGCTAGGACGTGGCCACTGGAGGCTCTTTCACAAGCAAGAAGAGGCAGCTGAGCCCTCCAGAGCACTCTGAGCAGCTCAGAGCAAGGCTGGACTGAAATGAGAGCTTCCTCTTTCTCCAGTGCCTGTGCAGTGACAGTGCATCCTTGTTACAACCGACCCAGCATCTTCACTGTTAAGTCAAACAGGATTTTGTTTGTGTTCTGAGAAGCTGTGGCTGTCCAAAAGGCAGCAGGAACTTGGATAATTAAACACCTGCTGAAAATCAGCCATGGAACCAGCACACTGCATTCAAAGGACACTTCAGCACTGCCTAATGCCAGCTGGCAAAAGCTTTGCCAGTTAGCACCAGGAGCCCTGAGTACCTTGGTGCCATTCACTTTGTTTTTTCCAGGCTCCCTAGAGTGCTGACATATCAGACAGTAGGCCTGTCCAGAGGAACTTCACTCATGTGTGATTAAAACCAGTTGTGCTGCATCCCATCCTTCTCTTCCTTTGATGCTTTTTCCAGCTTGCCAAAGAAAATCCTGCCTCCACTTTGCCAAAAATCATTTGTTTTCTGTGGACATCACCACATCTCATGGAAGTAAAACAGTTTATCTTTGATTTTAAGAGGAGATAATTCTGTTTGTCTGAGAGCAATAACAACACACTGCATTTGAAGCGTGCAGGTCAATTCCTGTCTTTTCCAAATGATGGCAAGTAGGCACCTCCAGAGCACTGTATCAAACAAACCTCACATTCTCATCACCATAAATAACAATATTTGTATGACACCATACTCCCCTAGGCCATGTAGAATGGGCTTTACTGAGTTTGGGATAAGGAAACTGAGGCACAGAAAGGTGATCTGGGCAGCATTACAGCTTTACCTAAGTGTGAGTGAGTAGCACCTCTACAAACCAGGCTACCAGAGGAGCTACAGAATGTTTTGCAGGCAGACATAAACTGATTCTGGCTATGCTTGGAACAGATTGAAACAGCACAGTTGTGGTTAGCCTGCTTAACCCAACCTGGAGTCTTCTCCAAAGAGAGGGCCCGGGCTGAGCATCATGCTCAGGAGCATGAACAGCTTCTGTTCCTTTCAAAGCGTTGAAACAGCAACCCAGTGAATGCCTGCAGCAAAAGTAAAACCACAAAACTGCTGAAAAGTCTCTCTTCCCTCTATCTCTTCAAAGAAATGTTGAATTTGCAGGCATTTCAACCTGCTATGGTGTCTTCAGGCTCCTGAGACTAAGGTTTTTAGAGGCATCTCCATTCAACTGTGCCTCTGAACTGGTTTGTAGGTACACTGTACCTGATTGTTTCTCTCTCCCTCATCAAGTCAAAAATCACAGGTCTAGGTTGAAAATCTTTGTTGGGTTATTCCTCTCTGTGTGCACACACATGGTAACAGTTTCACCAACGCACACACCTCTGTGTAGAATGTATGCAGTTTGTACTGGCCACGGTGACCTGTGGTCCTGGCAATACGTGTGGCTTGTCAGCTTTTCACGAGGCATCTACTGCAGTGGAACAGGGACTGCTGTGTGATCTGGATCCCCAGCCACACAAAGTAATTCCCTCTTTGCCAAGGGAGCTGTTGCTGGATCAGCACTGGATGTCATCTGCTCAACCTGGCCCCATCCCAGGACTCCATGGCAAATCCCCTGGGTGACATCTGACATGTCTCACTTGTAAATCCCACTCAGATCTGTCCCAGACTCTTTGAATTAATGCTGCTTGTGTCTCAAGCCTCCCAGTCATGTGAGGATTTTGTAATGTGGAACAGAGGACCAGCTGAACTGACCTAAGCACCTTGTGGCTGCCTTCTCCATGGCTGCACATGTTCACTGGGCACACCAGGTGCTTCTCACCGGATTTGGACATCTAAGAGAAACTCATCTGGGGTTAAGGCAATGCCAAGACTTCCCACAGTTGTCACTGGGGAGAGGTCAGCTCCTCCCAGTTAGCTGTTTCCCTCCTGTGATGGTTATCCCAAGGTCATCCCATACACACAACTGTAGAAGAAGCCCAAGGGACTGTTTTAGGTCCAGACAAGTCATTCTTTGGTGTCTAAGAGAGGTGGGGTGAACTTCAGCTCCACTGAATGGAAATTCATGGACCCTGCTGTGAGACTTCAGCGCATTCAAGTCTGTTCTTTCTCCCATAGACGCCGACTTGGATCTGCAGCCCCAGATGTAAAAATCTTACAACTCTGAAAGTCTCTCCAGAGGTCTGAAGTAAAGGTTGTTGGAAATTACTCCATTTTGGACCTTTTGCCATTTTCCTTTTAGAAGGTATGGGCACAGAAAGTCCTGAAAATTCAGTAGAGTGCAAATCACACCGATATTTGGCTGGTATCTCCCTCAGACAGACACGAAGAGTTTCCTCTTCGTGGTGCTTTTTGCACTCTGGATTGATCAGTTTACCAATGAACCAGGGCTGACCTTCTGTTGGGTCTTATTAAATAACACTCTAGTTTTATTTACGGATCAGTATGTGAGTGCGCTGCTAAATAAACAAATGACTTCTCCTAAAATTGGGATGCCATTGGCAAACTCTTCAAAATCCAACCTGTAAAATAAACAGACTCCAGGAGTTACCCCTTAGTCCCATCCTGTAGGAACTTCAAGGTAACAAGAAGTCAATAAACCTCCATCAAGAAAATCCCCACCAGGATCCAGGCAACTGAGACTCTGAAGCAGCACTCATCAAGAAGAAACTAAGTGATGCAGTAAAACATTAGAGTTCCCAGAGGAATCATATTTGTCTTGATTTGAGGAAGCCCTGACCACTCAAGGGCAAGGAGGCTCCTGTTGGATGGTGTCTGAAGAGTCCTTCTGCTTTCTGACTGTGTTTCATCCCGAAATGTCTGCATGCCAGGGCACAGGGACCCTGAGCAGTGAGGGCTTTCTCGTCCTACACCAGATCATTTCACTGCCCACGGAGGGTTCAGTCCCTGTTGCTCTGTTCTCCTCAAGCTGCTGTCTGATAGTAGCTTCACTTTGTAACATGAAGCAATTCTGATTTCCATGGGCAGAGCAAAGCTGGCCTTGGCCCTAACAGAGCTGAGATCGGGAGTTAGTTACCTCTTTTTCTGAGCTCTTTCAGCACAGCCAGCTTCATCCTGTCTTCAGCCCTTGGCCACAGCCTCACTGCTGCGACAGGCACAGCAGGGCCTGCAAGGAGAGTCTCTCGGTAAGGTAGGACAGGAGCTTCAGCCAGGACAGCTGAGGTGAAAATCCTGCACAAATCCATATGAGACACCCTTGTAGCTCAAGACATCCATCAGCTAATTCTCCCTTTGGCAATCTCCCCACTTCCATCAAAGGAGTTTGGGTTACGATAGCTGCAGTCTAAATGAGTGCGACTCTGAGGAGGATGACTTCTCCAGGACAGAAATAGAGCACTTTGCACTGTCTTGGTCACCTTCTCTTAAGAGAACCAGGCACTAACAAACTGCTGCTGAGCCTCAGGAGGGAGGAGAGTCCTGACCCAGGGAGCTGTGCACACAGAGCTGGGACTGAGGGAAGCCAAGTGCCTGTCCCATGCTTCAAAATAATTCTGACCTGAACTGGGCACAAAATGTGCATCTCCCACTGTGAAGATTTTTAAGCAGCTTGTGAGGCCAAGGCCCTGGCCCTGGCTGTTCACTGTCACACAGACCTAGTAGTGTTCTTTCTTTGGCAGATGGAAGGTGTTAAGTCACGTTTCCTGGCCACACTTCAGTTTGGCTGGCTGTATTTTTACTTCCTGATATTCCTGCCCCACCCAACCAACCAGTTTTGACCATTTGCTGATTTGTGACTTGTTCCTGTTGGTTGTGGAGTGGCTCCTCTTTCAGCCTGCAGCTCACTGCACTGTGCTGCATAAATGATCTCAGGTTCTAGGCTCACCCACAGTGATATTCCCTGTTCTGAAGAAGTGAGTTTGCCAGATGGGTTCTCCCCATTTCTTTCCAACCCTTAGAAGTGCAGCTGTCACAAGAAACGTGGTGGAATGGGGTGCTCTCATGTTCTGTTGCAGAGCTGGTGTGCTTCAGGAGGGCTTCCTAGCTTCTCATTCCATTTCTCCCCTGTAACTATTGGAACAAACTGGCCATGCCCCTCTAATCAAAGAAATGTGAGGTTAGCAAGAGGCTCCAAATACATTTCCTGGCAACAAGGCAAAAGTAAATCTACTGAGAAGTTTATGCAGAGGAGATATTTCTTGTATATACAGTTGTGTCTTGTTCTCAGATGCCCATACCAAAGCAATTACTGTATGGGAGATGCCAACTGGCTGGAAGAACCTGTTCATTCTGTGTCTGTAATGGAGTCTGGGAGGAGCTCTGCTTCCTGGGATGGAAGGAGGTAAGTGTGTATGAGGAAGGGAGGCTGGGACATGTTTATTTGAGAGGGTTACCTTTCTGGGCTGGGAGCCTACTTTTTAATTTATTTGGTGGTCCGGGAGAATTTGTCACATTGCATTTTTCAGCTCCCATTTGCACTGAGGTGGTTACATCACCCCAGAGCCTTAGGTAGGTAACAGCGCTGCAGCTGTCTAAAGTGCAGGCTGGCACTCTCATGATGGCAGCAGTGCCATTGGTCCCTAAGACAAACAAAGTTGCACAGGAGAGGTAGAAGTCTATGTCCAGCCAGGGAAATGCAGATCCAAGGCCAGCTCTGAACTTTGAGCCAGCTCACAACTGGTATTTTCCACTTGTGCTTTTACCCCACCCATGAGCTCCTCACGTCAGAGCCACAGACACATCATGGCCTCTATGTTCCTGCAAGCACAAGGGCTCTCATTTCTTGGTTCCTGGAAGAAATACCCAGCACCAGTACCAAGGCTTTCCAAAAGGTAGCTCCAATGGTCTGAGCAGCATTTTGATGGTCTGGAGTTGCAAGGCATCTTGTCGTCTTTACAATACTGTATTTTGCAAAACAAGAGTGAAGGCTCAAGGTCCACAGGAGTTGGGGCAAAACAGGACACAGGGTTGTGGAAAAGTGCTGAGGGCTGAAGAGGGTGGAAAGGGAGAGCTCCAGAGTGGGGAGTTTCCATGGCGGAGAATCAGTGGCTCTCCCATCACACACTCCCTTTTTGGTGCCATCTCATACACAAGAGTGAATACATAACATTTTGTTTCCTTGGGTCACAAGCCCTTGCTTTGGCAAGATCAGCCTCAGTGTTCAAAGGGATATCAGAGCATTTACTCACGGAGTCTCACAGCACATCTGAGAGGTGTCCAAGTATTTCACCCCTGTTTTGCTCACCTCTTTTTCTGGTGGTAAGGCAGTACAGGGAATCACTCAGAGCCAGGCTGCCAGATGCTCAGCTCACTGTGCTCTCCTCCAGATCCTCTGCTTCCTCTGCAAAATGCTTCATCTGCTTCTGTACCCCATGTCTCATGTTTCTGCTCTATCTCAACACCAAAATCTTAACTGCTGCTTAAAACTGGCATAACTGGTTTTGATACCCGCAAGCTCTTGCAGTCAGGGATTCTGTCTCCAAAAGCTGGACCATTCCTATTGCCACGTGAAGCAACCATACTTCCAGAGAGTTAATAAATCCGTGCGAGCTCTTTAAAAGAAATCAAGAGAATTTTTTAGACATTTTTAGGCAAAGCTCCTTTTTTTATTCTTTTTTCCCCCCCATTTTTTTTCCATGCAGCCTCCTTGGTAACCAGTTAAAACGAATTCCTCCAGACTGTAAACTAGAGATAATGGAGTGCGCCTTTAATCTCCCTCCGCTACAGATCATGTTACTTCTTAGAAATTACTTATCCTGACCAAGCAAATGAATTGGAATTGATGTTCTTAATTGTTTTCTAAATTGCTGTTCCCCACTCCCTTCCTCCCCTTCTCTGCACACAGCTGTTTTGCATCAGAGTCTAGTCTAATGGGTACTGTCACTCACACGAGGGGGTGAAGTCATGTGGTCATAAAAGAGAAAGATTGGGGGAAGAGAGGGAAATACCACCCAGTGCATTATCTGGCTGTGACACACACAAACTGAATAGAAATAATTCCTCCTAGGGGGCTAGTCCCAACAATGGACACAGTGCTGTCTTGGGCTAGAAGAATGTGGAGACTCACTGCGTTCTCTGATACTTGTCTCTCTCTCAAAGAGAAGGAAGATGATTAAAGTCCTGGTTTGGGACACAGGAAACCTGAGTTGAAACTTCTGACTCTGCGACAACCCCCTTTGTCTGGCTTTGTGCAAGTTGCTTTGTTTATGCCTTAGTGGCTGCAATTGTAATGCATAAATAATACAATTCCCTTCCATCCTCCTCGGGGCAACAATGGTCTTTCATTAGCTGTATCTTACAAAACAGCTTAACCTGCTTGCCACTCCAAAAAGTGCTCCAGTACTCCCTGTGCTTACATATATCAGTCTCCAGCTCACTCAGAACTTGCATTGCAAACCCTTTGGGTTCTGGGAGCAGCAGGCCAGGACTTAACACCAGAATCTCATTCCTCTATATCCCCTAAAGTAGGCACAGGTCTCAAGTCCTAAGCAGGACCCATCTCCTGAAGACATTTTGCTCCTATAAAATTTATTCTTGCATGTGAAATGCCAGCAGACTATTCCACCAACTTCCCTGTCCTGCCACTGTGTTCCCCCCCAGCCTATAAATGACCAATAATTCCAGTTTTGCTGCCAGCACTTTTCCACAACTCTGCTGTTTGCTTTTAGACCATGTAATTCCATGGACTTTAAACCATGTAATTCCATGGACTAGCAACCGTTTGCATGGACTGGCAACTCTCTGCTCATCAGTCCATTCAGAGTGGAACCCAAAGGAACAGTGGTTGTCCTCTTTTTAACGTCTCCCAGAAGGTCTTTCTTGACAAACAACAGTCTAACACTTAGTCTTGTTGTAATGTCAGATCAGTTTTCTGAGGGACATCAGAGCTTCAGAGAATTTGCTGCCCACATGAAAGTCCTGAAGTACCCGCTGGAAAAGCAGCAGACTCTTGGATACCTGCCTGTAATATCTGAGAGCAGTGTGTGGGATAAATCGGAGATAAAATGGCAGGAAAGAAGGAGATTTTACAGAATGAGTTAAAAATCATGCCAACTGCTGCTAATGGGGAGGAAACCCGACTGTTGTAAGAGTGAAGTTTCTTCCCCTCCTTTTCAGTAAGGAAATGGGGATTTTTGAGCTGGTCACTGCGCTGGAAGCGGGGGAATGAAATGTGCAGGTGTTGGGTGTTGGGAGTGAGATTTTCAAAAGACTGACTATGAGTTAGGAGCACAGCTTCGGAGTCCTGTGAATCAGGTACACCTGATTGTCTTAATGTGGGATTCATTTGTCTAAATGTGGGATTCATTCAGCTGCCCAGTAGTTTAAGTGCCAAGTTCCAAGCTAGGAGGAGAAGCAGACAAAAGGTGTTTAGAGCAATGTTCAGGAAGAACTCTGACCTTCTCATCACAGCTTCCTTTCATCGCAGGAGGAGTTTTGTAGATATTGGAGATATCAGCTGAGCTCCTGTACTTTTTGCTCCTTATCACACTAGCACTAGGGAAGAATCTGCAATGAGCATTTTGCTGGAGAGGGGCCAGGAGGAAAGGGGACCTGACGTGCTTTGTCTGTAGCAGAGTGCACTAATAGGAGAGAAAACTCGTTTATGTCAATGGAGCAAACAGCTGTGAGCCTTAGATGGTGCTGCCCTTGCTGACATGAGGTACTTGCTGGCTCCTTGAATAGCTCCATTCAAGTCAATATAACTGCTCTTGGAGTGAGGTCTGCTCAGTGTTAATGAAGATGTCAGAATCTGGCCCAGGGGGAATAAATACATTGAGCAAGAAGGAGCTCTTTTATAACCTCTTTCCTAGAACATGTTTGGAGACCTACATTTGCAGCTGGTTCCTATCTCAAAACCAGGCCAAACCAAGCTCCCCCTCACCAGAAGATGCAAGCGTGCCCAGACTTATGGAAGTTCAGCTCCAGATCCAAACGTAGGCCTGATCCAAAGCTGATAGACTCCCACTGACCTAAACAGACACTTGGCCCGAGTCCCCATGACTTGGGCCCATCCTGCCACAAAGCAATACACCACACACCAACACTACTGCCATGTCTGGGCCCATGTCTGGATGAATATGATCCCTTTTCTCTTTTTTCCCCCTCTTGCTTGAACTTTTCTTTTTTTTTAGGGAAGGGATTAGTCTCAGGGAGGCATAAACTCCCTTCTTTTCCATCCCTGACTGAGTATCAAACTCCTCCGCTGAGATTTCTCCATGGAGACATTGGGTTTTCCTGGCAGGCAGGGCTGCAAACTACTCAGTGGAATGTCTACAGCTCTGCAGCTCCAGAGGAGCCAGGAGGCTGGGCACCCCAGCCAAGGGAAATACTGCTGTCGTCCCAAGAACACTTTCATGGAGACTGAGGTGCATGCTGGATTAGAGGCGGCTAAGCCGGGCTCGTGTGTTTTTTTTTTCATGGTTTCCTCTTCCCCCTCAAAAACCCTAAAGCATGGGGAAGAGAAGTGCGCAGATGAGAAATTCTGGGGATCCTGGTGGATGGTGAAAAATGTGGTTTTGTTAATGGATCTTTTTTTACTTCTGGTGCTTCTGGCTTGTTCTTTGCATGCACACACAAACACACATACACAGAGAATAACTTGGCAAGCTTGTGTTTTCATGGCACAGCACCAGGAAATGGGAGTTCCCCTCCCAACAGAGAAGATCAGGGCAATGAGGCAAAGGTGGGGAATCAGACTCAGCCTGAGTCTCAGTGGAGCTCTGGCCCGGACAACTCTTACACAAATAATCTCCAGGAGCTCTGAACCCGTGCTTCATTGTGGACACAGACAGTGCTGTAGAAAAAACAGACTGAAGTTGCTTCTTTTTCATGGCATCTGTAGTGTAAAAACCGTTTTCGTCCAAGACATTTGTGGTCGGAAAATCCTGACACCTCATAAATTATCTTAGAGGCGCAACAAAGCTTCAAAAAGATGAAACTCAATGCTGAGGTCAGCAGGAATTTTTTTTGCATCTTCTGCCGTGGAGTAGCGCTTTCAGTCTCAGGAAAACCACCACAAAAAGAGGCAGCAAGAAGGAAGAATGTTTCTTGGCATGAGAGCCCCAGCACTCAGGGGAGTAAAGCGTCTTCTATTATTTATTTTTGGCCACCTCTGTGTTCACACATCATCAGAACATGATCCAAGCCACCACGGGCACCCGACAGCGAGGTGGCTGCTGCAGTTGGGTGACACTCCCAGGTCCACCCAAACGCTCCGGCTAATTACCCTTGCATAGTGCTGGGGGCTGCACAGGTTCAGCACCTCCTGACAACACTTTGTAGGTGAGGTGGGTGTGGGACAGGGCTGAAATACAGCAAAACCACAGTCAGCTCCACTGTGAGCCTGCAGAGAGCATGGAGCAGCATTGTGAGGAGTGGTTTATGATCTCTATCAGCTCATACCCACAAGCAGCCAGCAGGCATTTTTAAAGCTGTTTTCCTATTCCTCCTGACTACAAATGCAACCCTGCCGCTGGAGCTCTGCTGCCCTGCTGTGTGAGGCTGAACAAACTGCTTAATCCCTCACACCTCCCCAGATCAGAGCTAGCCTGAAGGAGGACAACCACCTAGCAGTTCCCCTTGCTCTCTGCTTGCATATTTCGTTTTTGTCACACAGAGGAGAGTCTCCTTCTGCCAGACAAGAACTAGGTGGAGAACGATGAGTGATGTCACACACAGCCTTTTTTAACACAAGAACCTCTGCAGCTTAGTTAACACGTGTGGTGTTAGGGTGGCACCCAACTCTCCTCTGCAGCACATTAAACCCCAAGTTGCTCAAAACAGAGGAAAATTGAGGTGGTGCTGGAAAGGAGAACAGAAACCTGAGGTGCAGGATGGCCTGTGGCTTCTCTGCTGTGGTGTGTGGCAGGAAGGACCTAGCCAAAGCCAGGGAGTTGAGGAAAGAAGGGCTTTTTTTTTTTTTTTTGCAAGGGGAAAAGTGGAAGAGCTGTTTCTAAGAAGGCAGAATGAGGTTTCAGGTCATTATTTATCTCCTTTACTGAGTAGTCATCAAAATGGCTCCATTTAATCTCCAGCGTTGCTTTTATGTGTCTTATTTTGGAGAGTGAAGTTACAAGGTAAGATATGAACTACTCTCCATTTCTGTGGGTGGACAAAATGTCCAGATTTAAAACTTCTCCATCTGTTCAGCTGTCTGAGTCCCTAGCAGGGTCTGACCTCCCTGCCCACTTAGTAAATCAACGGTTTCTAAGGCATGTAGAACTGATTTTATGGCAGCAAGATGCATTTCACTAGATTTATGTTATTAAACTGAAGGGGGGAAAGCCTCTTTTTATTTGGGGCAGTCCTTGAGTTTTACAGGCTTGTTTGAGTAAGTAATTATTTTGGTAATGCTGGGGCCTCCTTTATTGGATCGTAAATGCATCCTGAACAGCTCTCGGAATAACAAGCAGACCTTTTCCCTGAAAGGCTAAGGATTGCCTTGATTAGCAAATCTGAACATTAGTAGTTTACTTTGTGATTAGCTCTGCTGCTGAGAGCTGCCTTGGTTCATTTCTCTGGGACTACTCACAGGATTAAGACTGTGTGTAAATGTTTGCAGGATCAGTGTCACAAATGAAAAAAAAAAAAAAAAAACCAACCCAAAAGCCGTTTCTTTGGAAACATCCTCTCTGACCATGTTAGGGAAAAGGATCAGATAATTGGGATCTTTATGATGCTTATTATAAAAAATGTTTTGGAACTAGTTCAAGCACCAATCAGAAACCACATTGTTCCACTAAATCACTTTCAGATGCCATTTCAGATACAGAATACAATTACTCCAGTTTAAAAATATAAATGTTCCCTTCATAAAACACACACACACAACTATTTTAATTTCTTTTATTTTTATCTGTCTTGGCTGGAGTACAAGCCTTCCACAGATGATCTATCAACAGTTTTTGTGCCATTTCTTTCTGCCAGGCGTCGAGCAGAGCCCACGTACGGTGCAGAAGAGCTGTGACATGGACTTTGGGGCTTTACAGGCAAAAGAGCCCTTGCACAAACCGGGAAGCTGGAGGCCCAGGCTTGGATGTCTGTGTGCTTAAGAAAATCAATTGAAAGCAAAACATGGAACAAAAAATTCTGCCCGAGTGTTGCATTAAAAACCCACCCGAGATGCCTGGAGGGGTTCCTGGCCCGTCACTTTTGGTTATTGGATCACTATGGGTTTGGGGAGGCAAACTCCCTTCTCTACGGGGTGCCTGCCACCCACACACACTCCTGGTTGTTGGGGGAGCCTGAGGCCCATCTATGATAAGCTCTAACTGGGTGTCTGGCCCTGCTGGTGATGGGGACCCACCCGCCAGCCCTGCTGTTCATGGGCTGCCGGGGAGGTGGGGAAAGCCTGGGGAGGGAAAAGGCTGCTCCACTGTGGGACGGCACCCTCTGCTCTGTGGGGTCAGCATGGCATGAGCACTGCCCCAGCACAGCCCCTGCATGAGAAAAATTTGGTGTTGGCAGCAGAGACAAGATCTCCTGCCTTCTGAGCCAGCACTCAGGCACCTCTGATGCTGACCTGAAACAGAGACTGGACAGAGCTAGAGAATAAAGTAGATATTTATTGAAAGGCTTCTAGGATCTGCCTTGGGTAGGACAGGGCCTGATCAGGGCTACACCTAAGATGGAATAAGAATGGTCATGAAAATGGCTGACTGGTTACGAGATCTTATGTTTTTATAAGTTTTGGTCCATTTGCATATTGAGGTTTAATCGTCCAATTACAGCTTCAAGTTTGGAGGTTTCATCCTTCTTGTTCCTCCTTTCAGTCTATTGTTGTTTATGCTGTTGGGCTTGAAGGTAGTCCTTGGTCTTTAGCAGGAAAAGAATTTGTTTTGTCTCCCTGCTCTGTGAAGAGAGCTAACTGGCACTTAATATGAGACTCAGAACTGCATCCCTGGGCACCACAGAACCTGAAAAACATGAAAGCTCAAACTTAAAGGCATCACCTCAGGAGGGTTCCTCAGCCTCTCTGTAAGGTGTGACTCATTTCCCAGGAGGCAGCATCTCTGCAGAGAGGCCGGGAGGGAGCCACAATAACAACAGCTGACCCCAGGGCGTGGGCAGGCAGTAGGATGCTTGGCAAAGGTCCCTGAGTGCCCAGCAGAAGCCCTGAGGCAGGGTCCCAAGCCTCAAGCCCTTGGGGTGCAGCTGTTGGGCTGCACAGAGGACTTTGTCACCTCTGCCAGCACACTGTGCTGTCTCTAGGCTGGGAATGTCTGGGACATGGGTAATGGAAATCTTTCCTCGCTGTCAGGAAGTCATCCTTCGTCACTGCTGAAACCCTTGAGAGTGGCTCTGTTTTGGTGAGCGAGGGGGTCTGTGGGAGTGCAGCCCACGGGGGGCCATGCCATGTTCTCCTGCCCTTTGGGGCCCCCGTGCTCTGCTCAGTCCTGCTCTGGGACAGGAACCACAGACACTCAGCAATGCTGCCCTAGAAGCCAGACAAAACCCCCAGAGATGCCAGACCCCCAACAACCTGGCACAAGGCCCTGGAACGTGGGATCAAAACAAGGATAACAAGGCTTAGGGATGCTTGAGGATGCTGCCATCTTTCAGACACTCCACGGGCCGTCCTTTTGTATTTTTTTCTTTTTGTGGGGCAAGTGGAGGGATTTCTCAGCATCAGAGCAACACGAGACTCTTGAGGGCTGCATTTTGGAAAAAATATACGGAAACATTTTCATACTTTCCAAAACAAAGGATGCGAAGGGGTTTGTTACTAAGGGAAAATTCCTCCACTGGTTTCGCAAAGGCTGAGATTTCTGAGTTTCCTCAGCACTGCTCATGGCTTCCTTGGGAGGGCTTTGGTCTGACACGGAGAGGAATGGTCTTTGAACCCACTGATAGCTTAAATGCACGTGTGAAATTCTGGCCCTATGGAAACACCAGCAGGCGAGATCAGGAACTCGGGCACGGTGTGTTACCTGACATTGCAGGGCCCTCCTGGTGGAGGTAAGGGATCTGCTGTGAGCTGAAATTTTAGCAGGCATGACCAAAGATCACTTTGCTTCCAGGTCTCCAGTGGCTGGGAGGCACAGTTTGAATGGAGAACAAAGACATTTCTGATGAAGAGATGTTTGAAGAAGCATTTTACAGCAATCTGAAATAAATCGGAGAGAAGGGTTTTCACAAGCTCTGGCTGTTCTTTCTAACACCAGTGACAGTGGGAGCAGAGTCAGGCTGATGCAAGGTGGCTGTGGAAATGGGTCCATCTGTACTCTGGATTTTAGTGTTTCTGACCAGAAAACTGGAGCTCTTGCTGAGATGGGATTACTTTTGTGATGTTTTGTTGTTACAAAAGAGACAAAGACCAGGACCTCCCTGTAGCTTGCTGCATCTCTAAAGAACATCCCATTGATCCAACCGGGCAATACCCTACCAAACTAAAGAGCAGCCCACAATCCATTTCTATGAGTATTGTTTAATTGCTACATATTAGCGTCATTAATCATTTTGTTTTTCAGCAAAATGGCTGTGGCATTTGCTGCAACATACTGATTTCTATTTAAAAGAGATGTTGCTGACAAATGTTTCCCAGCCTTTGTGTTAAGATGTGCTTCTTACCTCAGGGATGGAAGTTTGCTCTGAAAACAGGAAATATTTTTCACTGATGGGATGGGGAAATGTTACAGGTCCTGATATTGTGGACTAGAGAGACCTTAGCAATGACAGAAGTGGGAATGGGTTGAAACTAAAAGAGGGTAGATTCATATTGGACATTGGGAGGAAGTTCTTCACCCCAGAAGTGGTGGGACACTGGCATGAGTTGCCCAGTGGCTACCTCATTCCTGGAGGTGTTCAGGGCCAGGTTGGAGAAGGCTTGGAGCAACCTGGTCTAGTGGAAGGTGTTCCTGCCTGTGTCAGGATACTGGAAGAAGATGATCTTTGAGGTCCCTTCCTGCCCAAACCATTCTGTGACACTGATTTGATGATCAGGTGTGGGGCACTAGTCATTGGTAGCATGCGATTATTCAAACCTCTCAAGTTTTCTTTTTTCCAAGGTTACATTCCTTGCCCATCTTACAGAAAAATTTCCAGCAGTGACACAACTGCACCTGAAAGCCTAACAAAACCTAGAAATTAAATAAAAACGTGCCACATTTCTTGTTCCTTTCCCTCTTTTCCTTTCTTCTCTTCCTTTTCACTGCTGCCTCCTCATTCAATAGTAAGGCTTGGAGGCACAAAAAACTGCAATGGGAAGAAAGCAAATATTGCTTGAGCAGATAGACCTAAACTCTGGTATCCAAGGAGGAGCTCTAGCCTCGTATCCAAATATCATTGGCATTCAGATTCCTTTTGCTCTGATAGTTGGGTTTGAGCTCTTCTGCACAACAAAGAAAACTCCATTCATCTCTTTGGAGGTGTGGAAGCCCAGGTGTCAGTACACATTAGCAGCAGTGGTGGGACAAGTGACACTTTTCTAGATGTGTGCCTCTTCTGAGGCTCACTCCTCATTCTGCTGAGAGCGCCAGAAGAAGCAGAGGCAGTGGGAGCAGAGCTAATGGGCTCAGGATGCTGCCAGAATGCCACCAGGGCGAGTTTCCTTGTGAGCTGCCCATGGAGAGCGTTGCATGGATTGCTGCAACCTTCCTGACACATCTCCGCGAGGAGAGCACTCCCACCATGAACAACAAACACTGCCCTCACACGCAGCAGCTGATTAACTGGAGCAGCAGGGGCAGGAAGAGTCTTTGCATGCATTCCCAGTGTAGTTTATTCACTCACACACCCAAAGGGCCCAACGACAAAGGTCCCAACAGTCAGAGGGCACAGGCATTTATATGTGGGTAGAAGAGGGTGGAGCTAACAGTATCACCCAATCACTGAGAGGTGTGGGTGGGAGAAGGGAGTGCAGTGACCAATAGGGAAACAGGAGGGTAAACAGACAGGGGAAACAAACCAATGGGGTTACAGAGAAAGTGCTAGAAACCTGACCATATAAGGTGAACTGGGGGAGTAAGGGCCAAGGGGCCCACAGGGGGGTGTGGCACTGGGGTTGACTGACAGCCTGTCAGTTAAACAGGAGGTCCACAGGACAGATTAAGGTCTAGGGGACATTCTTCCACTGCACAGCCCCAGGAAGTCCCCTAGTGGGCCCACAGACCTTCACAGTGAGGGCCCATCAGCCTGCACCAACATTTCATCCATATTTCGTCTGCACACAAGGACCTGGGATCGTCCTGGGAGGCTGTGCAAGAAATGAGGCTCCATGGTTGGTGAGAAACTAACAACAAATACCACGTTGCCTCCTACCAAGAGAACGGAGGCCTGCGGCAGAGCAGAGCTGGGACAAGCACAGAACAGCAAAGGATGTTTGTTAGTTCTTCGCTGTGCCTCTCACCAAGTGTAACCAACCTCACCCCCATCAAAAGGGATTGTGACCACGGAATGAACCCACCTCCGGGACCCACTGGATGTTTTTAATTAGAAATTTTTTTTAAACAAGACGTTATTTTTTTTGTGCAAACATTAAAAAAAGTACCTGTTTTGAATATTTTTTCTGGAGAAAAGAAAAGCAAAGAAAACCCAGTCTTTCCCCAAAATGAAATGCAAGAAAGTTCTGTTTCCACAGCTTTCGGATGTTCTGAACTTTCTTATCTTCCAATGTGGAATGTATTTATTTATATATATTTTTTAATGTTTTGGAAAACCAGTGCCCAATTGAAACATGTGCACTCAAATATATCTGTTTATTCAGTTTGATTGCAAGAAGTTTATTTCTAAAGTATTACTTATCACCAATATAAAATGTTCTTATCCACTCTGGAAGAGCAAAGGAACTCAAAATCATGGAAAAAGCTCATGAGATGCAGGACCAGAAAGAAGAGGAAGGTGGATGCCATTGAAGAGAAGCAGAGAAGACTTCAGGAAGGAAACAGAGGCCAT
Source organism: Sylvia atricapilla (assembly GCF_009819655.1). Taxonomy (NCBI): domain Eukaryota; kingdom Metazoa; phylum Chordata; class Aves; order Passeriformes; family Sylviidae; genus Sylvia; species Sylvia atricapilla. The sequence continues at coordinate 10,564,756 of NC_089148.1, forward strand.
TCAGTGAAAAACCACCTAGGTTAGAAATGGAGAAAGCAGGATAAAGCTGCTTGCAGAATGGATTCCCTGGTGTGGAGAAGTGCTGCACAGGAGGATGAATCTGGACAGCTGAAGGAATCAGGCCTTGATAAGTTCAAGAGATTGTGCAAGGATGGTGATGACAAAAAGGACAGGGATGTGCTGAACTCTGATGTATTGCTCTGTTTGGATCTATCTTAAAGTTTTATGCACCCTACCATAAAAAGTAACAGTACTAAAGATTTTAGCAAAACCTGCATGTCACAGGCTTTGCCTGTCCCAAGGTCACTGGAGAGCATGAGCAAGACACAGAGGCCTGGGGGTCTGGTTTCCATGGGATGGTATCAGAGCTCCTGGGTTCAGGATGTGCAGGGAGGGCCTCTGAAGGAGGCAGCGCTGGTGGCTCAGGAAAGCCAAGGAACACTGTTCCTGTGCACTGCAGGGAGCCTGGAGATCATCCAGATTAGGGGCAGAGTCTAACCTGTTCTAGACTTCTCCACGGCCACACAGCAGAGAAAGGAGGAGGATGAAGATGCAGTGTTTTACCCTCAGCACTTCTCTGTCACTGGCAGGAAAACCTGTCCCCAGTCCTGCAGAGCCAGCTGCAGCCACCTTCTTCCACAAAACACAATGGTGTGGGGTTTCAGGCGCTCACAGGGGCTTTGAAAACTACCTCTTGGGACTGCTCCAATCTTGAGTAAACACTTCAAACACACCAACGAGGTCCTCTGCCTCTCAGGCAGCATGAGCCAAAGTGATAAAAATTGAAATAAAACCCCAAAAACAAAGGCAGAAGAAAGAGGGAGAAAATGCTGTGAGGCCCAAAGGGCTGAGGATGTGGGTACTGCTGGGCTTAATTGTCTTCTTCCCTGCTGTGCAAGGCAGAATGTTCCTGGGACAGCATTGCTGACTTTTGGATTGTTATTGGTTGAGATTTTTTACAATATTATTTCCTTCCCTCAAAGCCAACAGGCAAGTCACATAAAGCAAGCAGAATTTGGGTTCTGAAGCTGGGAAAGTCAGAGATGATGATCCTTGGCTGGAAAATCCAGACCTGGGTTTTGAACTCCCTTTAGCACAAGGGCATGGGGGCCTTCAGCGGGGTTAGCTCTGCCATGTGCAGAGGGGGCAAGTGGCCAACTGCAGAGTCAGGTTCAGGTTTGGATTCTGAAACTCTTGCCAATCCCCCTTGCCAAAAGTCCAAGGTCAATTCCAGAGGCTCAGGAGGGAAGAGCCAATTCTAGCCCTTCTCCCCTAACAATTCGTCTGGGCACCTAATGAGGAAAGCTGTCTTCTTTGTGCTGACAGTTAAATATGTGCTCAGGCTCATTCCTCCATCAAAAGTTTACATTATATCAGGTTTAATTTTTTTTTTTTTTTTAACCATGGCTGCACCCTCGTTTCACAGACCTTTCAGTCTGTTCTGGTTTGGAACATGGAGAACTTCTAAAGATGGGAAATTACAGCAGGAAGATGTCTTCTCACAACCTGCGAACTTGTTTCCATTATCAGCCTTGAATCCACACCACTGACTTGTCTTCAGGGACATTAGGGGGGTGGAAATATCCAGGAAGGACACATAAAACAAAAGCTTTGAGCTCAAATAATCACAGCAAATCTGTGACTAATCCTTGGTTTGAATGCTGCAGTTCTCCCCGAGCTCATGGGCTGACTGGACCATCCATCAGATCGTTGGAAAGGAAGCAGTTAGGATTTGATCAGCACCTCAAACCAAATCAGTGAGGTTGATTAAAGAGAACTCTGAACTCTGAGAGCTTTTTCACATCATGGGTTCTCCTCAAAAGAGATTGCTCTGAGCTCCTCAGCAAGGAGAAAGTGTTACCAAGTCACTTCTGCCTCCTCATCCTCATGGCCTCCACAGGCACAAATTTGAAGGGCGTTTCAAGGAGATGGCACAAAGTAACCCCGGAGTCTGTGACTGACTCAGGTTGGTGAAAGGGGAGTAAATGGAGTACAGTTTCTGGGGGAAATAGGGTCCATGAAGCATGCAGGGATTTCATACACTGGGATTTTTTGCAACATTTATTGGAACAGACAGGCTAAGAGCACCGAGGGATAAAGGATCCCAAATCAAACAGGCTAATTGGTCTCAAATGGAGTGACTAAGGAACTCTCTCCATTCCAAAATGGGTCAAATTGCATTTTAGAAGAAGATCTCTGAAATTTGAGTGGGAGGCCTGGATAGAAAAACGAATGGATGAACTCATAATTGACATGGATTCCATTATGGCTAATACCTGTGTCAGAGCTGCCACCGAATACGGCCTGCAAATCCAGTCCGAGGGAATTCCCTTTAGAGATGTGACCCAGGTGAAACAGACTATTTGCCATGAGCCTGTGAGGAACTGAGACTTTAATTGCAAACATATGGCTGGGTAACTTTCCAGCAAGTGAAAACTGGGGGATAGAGGGAGACCTGCTCTGAAACAGATGATCCACAAAGGCTTTCACTATCTCCAGTGATGGTTTCTGTGCTTTCACATCACTTTGTGCTGAACAGAAATTTGTAAAGAAAGGAAAATTATGCTAAAATATAACATTGGCACAAAGAGCCCTGTGATTTTAGGAAGAATAAGGGTGAAATTAAGTTTCCTGTGTATTAACTGTGACGTGGTTTCCTGTTTGTGTCTTTTAAAAGGCAGCAGTCTGATGTTCGGCTCGCTCCTGTACTGGAGAAGATGTAAAGTGGTTTGTGCCATGAACAGTTGTGCCTGGGCTCTGTTCCAACCTGAGAAGACGGCCTCAAGGACTAGAGCATCACTCATTGTGATGGGCTGCTTGAATTGCTTGTCCTGGTGTTCAGCAGGTGGGTGAGTGCACTGCAATGAGGATGTGGGCACCAGCTCCTGGAGCTGATTGCTTCCAGGGACACTAGGGAACACCTCACTCTGCACATCCATGATCAGGATCAACAGGGTCTATGAGAGCAGGCAAACCTACAAGACCCAGAGCCCAAGTTTATAGGCAGCTCCCATGGGAATTGGGGAGGAGCCCTGCATTGGCTGCTCGATGTTATTCCACGTTATTTTTCATGGCAGTGTGATCCCATGGCAGAGCTGGCCTGGAGCACAGGCAGCCAAACCCCAAGGCCAAGGGAGAGGCTGCAGACTTTTCAGGGCCTGGGGAATGCAGATTGTGGGGTTAATCTTCTCTGTTGCTATCTTTTCTGCCTGTCCCAAAAGTTTTCCATGCTTTGCAGAATACCTTTAATACTAGGAAGCCCATGTGTGTTTCTGCTTTCCTGTGGGACCTGGAAGCATGACTTTCTGCATAATGAGGGGCAAAGAACTATTTTCTGAGTGACTGGGAAAGCAAAGGGGACGTGGGCTGGCATTGATCCCAAGGGCAGGAGGGATGAGCTCAAGGGAGTTTTCTTTTCTGGAAGTGTTTTTATTTGTCAGGTGACCTTGAGAGAACATGAACTAAATGAGGCAGGAGCTGCCCTGTGGTGGCTGGACAGGAAGGTGGCTGGACAGGAAGGTGGCTAGGCCAGTCGAATTTTGTTGAGCTTGCACACCATCTTCTGGGTCCTGGCTTGGGAGAAGCAGCTCCTTGGTGTCCCAGATGGCCAGTGCAGGGAGAGCCTGGGCCTTTGCAGGGATGGAGAAGTTTGACTCCAGAATGTTGGAGCTTCAAGTTCTGGACAAAATTGAGGAAGGCCTGTACTGCTGTGGGGAAGGAAATTCTTCCTTGAGCAGGCATCCACATGAGGAGAGCAACACCTCAAGTGTTAGCTGGGAGTTTGGCGTTTGGAAGAGCACCAAGGATGAGTCGGAACAAACACAGCAACGTGTGAGTGCTGGTTTTGTGTCCATAACTGCACTTTTCCATGTGATCGAAACACCAGGATTTGAGGAGGCAGAGATTGTTAGTAACTAACAGACTAACTGTTGCTTTGTGATGATGATTTCACACAGACCTAAACACCAATTTTTGGTCAGGATATTTTTTTTAGGCAGCGTCTGGGAGATCTGTGGCAAAAGCTCTGATTATGCCGAGGAATCCTGAGAACAAAACAAAGAAAAGTCAGGTCTGCAAAAACCAAAGCATTTCCCAGTAAATATTCCCTCAACCCATTACCACATGTCTGAAAAGGAAGATTTATATAAAATGGGAAGGAAAGTTTCATAACAGCACTGCACAATGAAATAACAACAATGATGTATGCATACATGTACACACACATTCATTCCAGATAAGATCAAATATCCAGCACCCCAAAGCTGATACACCTCTATTTCTTTTTATCCTTATAACTGAGAAATATATTTTTTCTTGGGCTGGCCATTCCAGATAGAAGACCAGATAGAAGTAGATGATTCCATCAGCTGCTGCTGGGGGTGAGCCCTTTACTTTGCCTGTATCAATGAAGGTACAGGTCTTTCCTGCCTGTCACCCTTCTTGCATATCCCAGTCCTCTGCTCTCTCAAGTCCTGCTCTCTTTGCTTTAGGCATCCTTTCTAGGACCCTGGAATGCACCTCCACTTAGATGTTCTTGTTGCTAGTGATTTTGGCAGATAAAACAGAGGCAGAGATTGGAGCAGGACCACTGAAGCAATAGTGGGATCTGTTGGAAGAGAGGAAGTGCAGAAAGGAGAGAGAAAAGGAGACAAAAAGATAGGGGTGGAATGGAGGAGAAGTGAAAAGGGAAAGGTAAAGTGAAAGAAATGAGAGAAAAAGCAAGGATCCAAAAGAATGACAAATTACTCCTCTGGGCCATGTTATATGCTGCATAATTTACAGTAAACTGAAATATTGTTAATCTATAAAGGCTGTATTGTTCTCTTTTCCTCTTGGCCAGCTACTGCTGACTTAAGCAGAAATTCTGTTCTGGGCTGAAGCAGTCAAGAGCCTTGCAAGAGAGCCTGGTGCCCAGACTGGAGTTGGAAGAGGGATTTGGCCTCCCAGGGAATGTGAGGCTGTTGAGCAAGCTTCAGGAGCTTTCAGTCACTGCCTCTTCTACAAAAGCTAATAAAAATGCATCTTTAAATCTTGTCCAGGAAGATGTCAGAGCTCTCCTACAGAGTTAATATGCCTAACACAGAGACCAGCTTAGTCATGACAAGGTAAAGCATTGTCCTGCTAGGAGTTCACATATCCTGCAATATAGGATATGTGAATATTTGATATATATCATAGGATATATGAATATGAACATGATTGCAGGTTCATATATCCTGCAAATCTCACTCCACGAGATGTATAAATTTCTCTGAGTGTATATATATTTATCTCTGTGTGTGTATCACTGTGTATAAGCCTATGCAGGTATCTGTTTTCTCCCAATAATTCAGTAACTCTGCCTGCAGCTTTGCAGACTCCAGGATCCTGGCCAGCTGGAGCAGGGGAGGCTGCCAAGTCCATCAGGTTGATGGAGCCAGCAGGCTGCTCCACCTGACTGTCTGGAAGCATTTTTTTGCTCTCTTGGGAGCTTCCCAGCACATCTCCATTTCCTCTGGAAGAAGGTTTGCCCATGGCTGCCAGCATGTGGCAGGTCTTCTTTCCATGGCTGGTGTGGCTGCAAAACCCAGAGACCCATGGCCCTTCTTAGCACTGTTTTAGCCATCTCCCAGCTGCACAAGTCCTGAAAATTTCCAAAATGCACCTCATGAAGCAAATGAAAAGACACAGACTCTTTGCTGGTGCATAGCTGGTTTATAGGGATAGGGGGGATGATCTCATTAAGAATTCTGCATAAGCCACAGCCTGGTGAAAACAGTAATAAATCATGGTTTTCTTTTCTTTCAAAGGAGAACCTCCTTGTCAGCAACTGAGAAGATCCTGAGAAGAATTCCAAGGTGCGTGAGGAGGTAACAAAGGGACAGCTAAAATTTATATTATTGTTAACTTTCTATGCTAATATCAAGAATGATCCTACTGAGAAAGTAAATTCCTTGCTCATGAATCTGGTATTCAGGTGCCCTGCAGGAGCAGTGCAGAGACACAGAAAAGATTTTCCACCACTTGATCTCAGCATGTGGCTCTCATCTGGTGCTGTGTTCTGTCTGCTCCTTGCCTGGGACAGTGTCAGAAAAAGTGGAGGTTTCAAAATTGATCTGCAGGGAGGAGAGCAGGAGTAATCCTGTTTTCCTCACTGCCCAAACTAAAGAAATTGTTTCAACCCCACCTTCCCTTCTGGGGCCTCTTTCCAAGGACAGCTTCTTCACAAGCCTTGGAAGCAGAGGCTCGAACAGCACTTTCACTGACAGTCTGCAGTCATGCCCTGCTCTTTCACTGCCCAGCACTGGATGGTGTTGTCTCTTGCTGCATTTCAGGCTTGTTCTCCACCTGGAAGAGCCATCCCAAATGCAGGCATGGCAGTCAGGTGGAGCCCTGAAATGAGAGAGGGGAACAGCAAGGAGACAGGAGAGGTGGAAAAAAACACCAGCAAACGAGCCCAGGATGTCCAATGGGTCCACCAGCAGGTCCCATCAGTGTGTGTTTGTGAAACAAGCCAGGACAGGAGTATCCTCACTGATGCTGGCTGACTCAAGCAGTGGCTCTCTGAAGTGTGAGGTGTTCACCCCGACAAGGAATCCATCACTCATTTTTCAGCTCACTGGAGCCTGTCACACAGAGAAAAGACATGCAGCCCCATGCTCTGCTTCTCTTCCTTAACACAGAGATTCCCAAGCTGTGGCAAAAAAACCCTGACAACCTTCTTTATGTCTTTTGGAGCACTTACAACTTGTATTGTTCAACTTTGAATAGAGAGTTTTTAAAAATAGTTGGTTCTCCAGACCAATTACACACTTATAACCTTGCCAGCCAACCATGGATCAAGGGTGGCAATTCTTCTTATGTTTTCTCTGTTGGTTTGGATTCAAGTGGGGGGGGGGTTTGTTTGTTTGTTTGGGGTGGTTTTTGTTTTTTGTTTGTTTGTTTGTTTGGTTTTTTTTTTTTTTTTTTTTTTTTTTGGTTTTTTGTGTTTTTTTGTTTTTTTAATATAACAAGAATTCAGGTAAAGAAATGCATGTTTAAAGGAGGTGAGGATTAGTGAAGAAGCAAACAAGAGTGTTTTTTTTTTGCTTATGTGGGAGAAAAAAATAAGACAGCTGCTTGTGGAAACATGGAAGGTCTCCAGTGTAATGAATAATAATTTCAAAAGTATTTTCTGAGATCTGAACAGTATTTATATGCAAATGCTGTCTCAGAAGGTAATAGGAAAAGACCAATAGTTTTCCTAACATTGGCTGGGAAACAAAATTTGCAGTTCTGGAAGACTTGCCATTTCCATAGGAACCAGATGAGATGAAATAGAAAGACTTAACAGAGGTGATTAAAAAGTATTTTATACTGAAAACAAACTTTCTAGCTGAATGACATAAATTACTTTTAAGGGAGCAAACGGCTTTCTAGCAAGTTTAAAAAAACAAGCATCTGCCATTTAGTAACTGTTAGAGAGCCTTGGAGAGCAACAAGGGGGAACCATGAGCACACGTTTTGAGGTGCAGGAAATCTAGTTTATGCTACCAGAATTTTGGGAGTCCTATTAAAATTTAAATACATGCAAAACCCCTCTACATGCTTCATAAATCAACAAAGGACCTTTACTACTTTGCATCACTCTGAATGGAGGTTGGAGGTGAGTGATGGGGGCAGAACACTTCATCCTACTGCTTGGTGTCCGGGAGTTTTAACAAGAGAAATAATCATGGGTGACATCCTGCCTAATTTAAGGGTTTGTATTTTAACAACAAAAAAAAATCCGCCTACTTTTGTGTTTTGTTTTGGTTATCTTAGCAGGAATAATCTTGTGGGTTTTGTAGTCACCTTCCCAAAGAAGGGAGCCATCACAAACAAACTAGCTACTTCCTCTGCAGTGCTATTTCTGTTTTGGTTTATTACTGAGCTAAAAAAAAAGCTTTGATCTACCCTCCAGCCTGATACATTATGAAATATTTTCATCACACACTGCCCTTAATTGAACTCGTATTAATCTCAGCAAGATTAATGCAGATCAATGTTCCACGGGGTTTCTGGACAGTCAGATGAGATCTTGCAGTTGGACTTTGCTGGTGTTGAGTTCAGTAGACACCACTGGAGGGGCAGAGATATTTCTACAGAAAATTCATTGCAGGACTGGGGGTAAGAGCCAATGCATTTGGCCTGAAGCACGATTAATGCATTGCCTAAAGTTTGCCAGTATGTGTTGGTCCTTCTCCCATTGAAGTTGATGGCAAAATTCCCATGGAATTCAGCAAAGTGGGGTGGAATCTACACAGAAATTATTTTTTCCCAGAACAGCTTTGCAATAACCAGTGGATTTGCAAACTCCTCACTCTGACACATTGAAATAATTTGGGACTTTCATTCCATTTTGCTTTAATTGGACTTAGCCTGCATCTGAGTCTTCCTAAATGGGTTGCTATGCCTAAAATATGTGCAGGCATGTTTGCACTCTCTGAGGGAACATGGAGGTTAAACTGGAAGGCGAGGTTATGTTAGCAAGGATATTTTCTTTTTATGCTGCTTCCAAAGGCAACCCTGTTTTGGGCTCACCACTCTGCCCTGACCGCTCTGTGCCTCTCCATCCCAAATCATGCTGGGATTTGATGATAAAGCACATCCTCTTTCCAGGAGCCCTGCCAACCCCTACATCCTACCTCACTGGTGTTCTGGTACCTTAGGCACTCTGTGGTCAGGAGGCAGACTGCAAATGGGGGTATGTCCAAACCCTCTGGAGGAAGAGAAGGAATTTCTTACAGTGCTGCTCTTGTCCATTTGATTCCCAGTTCCTTTGTTTCTCAGTGTTTCTCGGGCCGTGCCAGCTGAGACAGCTCTTAGCTGGATACCAGCACTTGCAGGGCCTGATTTGGTTCATGTCTTCTATAAAAGTTTTCCATCTCTGACCAAGGTATTTCACATCAGGGTAAAAATGTGAGTAAATCACAGCTGGCATCTCTCCCAGACATATCAATTCCCTTAATTCCCCTTTTCCTGTGGCTTTGGGACAATCAAAATAGGGAATGTTTCCACTGTACCTTTATGAAAGTACAATATGTGAACGCCATCTCCTGAGTGCACCCAGCACATTCCCTCACCTCGGTCGTTACAACAGCTTTCCCTGGAAATTATGTGGGAATCAATCTCCTGGCAGGGCTTGGCTCCAGGGAAGATCAAAACCCCCGATGTGACAGTTGATGAAACAAGGAGAAAGGAGATGGAAGCTGTCACTCCCAGCTGGCCAACACCAACACAGTCCCAAGGCGACGGGAGGTGCCAAGGTGTCTGCTTGAAAAATTTGGAGAGACCTGGGAGGGCGTCAGAGAGAGGGCTGCTCTGAGGCCAGTTTTCCTGGCAGGAAAAGCCATTTGCAGTAATGAAGGAGCAGTGGAGGCTGTTCATCCTCTCTGAGGGGATAGGCACTGTCTTTTCTAAGATCCAGGACAAGCTGGCATTATTCTGCATCCCTGGGGCACTGGTGCTTTGCCAGGGAGCTGAGCTAAGTGGAGTGCACGGAGCAGGGGGTGGATCCAGGGGTATAAACTGAAGGCACAGGAATTGCCATGACAGGGTGGCACAAACTGAGCCAGGCCTGCCTGTAGTGAGCCTGTTTATCTCTAAAGCAGTGTTTCTCAGACCCTGATCCACAGGCCTTTGGTGGGCAATAAAACATCCAGCAGTGGCTCATGAAACAATAGGAAACCCTCCCTCTCCTCTCCTGCAGCCACAGAAGCATGCACACAAACAAAATGGGAGAAAAATAAAAGCTACTATAGATTAGCTTTCAAATTTTAGTCTTTTGTTTATTTGATTTGATATATAAAATATATACAAGTTGGTCTTCTGATTATTGTGCTTTTTCTGAAAAAGGTTAATCCCTGGACTTGGGGAGTTTTTAAAATGTGGCTCTGAGGGTGCTATTTTTGGAGCCAATTACAACAGCATTGAAATGTTGAAAGATTCCTTTTATTTGTTGAAAGATGAGGCTGAAGAGCCCTTCAGTCTGGAAAAGAATAACAAACCCTAGCAAGATAAACTCCTTCATTACAATGAGGATACAAAAGCCACCTCACAGTGCTATGTGGCCTGGGTGGAGGCATAGGGCTGGAAGAGCTGGCATTGGTAATTATTAAAGTTATCAATGCCCAGAAAAAAGGCTGTGATCTCTTGCTTCGTTCACACATAGTCTCATCTTCCACCTCCTGCCCTCATCTTGGACAGCATCTGCAAAATGTGTGCCCAGTCCCTCTTGGTGTCCTTCAGTCTTGTACAATCCACTCCAAATGAGTTGTTAGAATGGAAGGATTGGCAAATTCCTGCCTCCTGAAGTCCTGGAGAGAAAATGAACTCTACTGACCTTTTCTTCCTGTCAAGTGTTGTCATCTGGGCTGCCTGGGGCTTGGGACCAGGCTTGCAACTGAGCAGAGTTTGGTTCTCAGATAATCCCACTGAGATGAGCAGTTTCTTGGTTACTTGTAAACCACCTTGAGAGTCATCACCAGGACAGAGGGTTGTGTAGCTGTGCCTGCCAATGATTTCATGCACGTTGGCTGCACATGCAAGAGGGTCTGGCTGAGCTGAGGAGCTTTCCAAAGAAATGGCAAGTTTGAGGAGAGTCCAACAGACGGAGATTAAATGGAAAAATAAACCTAGTGAAGACCAGGCATACCTTTGTCCTGTCTCCCTGAAACAACACAAATTCAGCAGTGGGAATGGCAAGAAGCATCTCGGGACAAGGGGAGTGTGGCACAAACAGCAGGTGACAGCAGTGTCCTGGGCTCTGGGCTGACAGCCACTTGTCCCTGAAGTCACAAGGAGCACGAACTTCCCAACCAGTGAATGAGCCTGAAGCCTGATGGCAGCTGTGGGTCATGTCCAACAATCTCAGTCACACTGTTTGCTTTTGGAAGTTGTGTCCCTCCCAAACTGAGCACTAATCCTGCCATCCCAGCCCGTTCTGCTGGGATGCTGTGTTACCTGTCACACTGGAGTGTTAGTGAGCCCTAACAGAGCCTGAAAAAATCACATGGTGCCTTTCACTTTTGTCTCAGCCAAGTTTCAGTGTGATTAATCACACTGTTCCTGCCTAAAGTTCCCCTCAATCACCACGATTTTAATTCCTTCCATTTAATTTCTGGCTGATGTGTTACATGGAGCAGCACTGTTCTCATCGGTTGGACGCCTCAGTTTCACCCCAGAAAGTGCCCCCACTCCACAGCAAACGAGGTGATCCCCCTGTGTCTCTTATTTCTTCCCAGGACCGTGGTGAGGATTAATAAGCAGGCATTTGCAAAGCACTGTGTGATCCTCTGAGTAAAGGGTTTATAAAGGAGTGAGGTGTTGCCCTGAACAGGGGTGGGGTGTGTGACCAGGTCAGCCCAAAGCTGAGTGTGCCTTTGGGGCTGTCAGCAGGCACAGGAAGGAGAAGCTGTCTGCATTCCCCACTTACATCTCACATATCCTTGGCATGGAAGCTTGGCTTGGCAGGCTGATGGGGATGAATATCTCTCAACACTCTGGGAGGGTGACAGACAGCTGGGGTCCATGGCATGCTCAGGCCTTAGGAAATCAGCCCCACTGGGGCTTTGTGAGGGGAAAGGAAATCCACCTGCCCTTGGGTCTGCAAACTTGTCATCACGGTGGAGGGGCTTTGGGGCAATGGGGGCAAAAAAGAAACTCTAAAGAAACTGATTTCTACCCCAGGTAGTAATTTCAGCAAGCCTAGCCAGAAAGATTCCTCAAACCAAAAAACCTGAAGCTCCTGCTGACATGGTGTCTCTGCCTCTGCCTAATGTTTGCAAGGCTGTTTTGGGCAGTTGTTCCCCACTGATGTAACCATCCCACCCGTTTCTCACCAGTGGGCTGATGATGAACTTAGACTTAGTGTGTGATGTTTGGATGGCTGCAGTTTTGTGGATAGGTCCTGCTTTTATCAGGATGCAGGAGTGGTGCTGCAGGGGCAGCCAGGAGTCATTTGTCTCGCTCTGACCTTTCAGATTTAGAGGATTTGGGACTTAGAAGTGGTCTGATGAATCAGAACAGACTGACACTTGCAGCCAGCTCTCCTCCTGGTGCCAGCTCAGCACGTGGAAACACACACACACACAGACGTGGAGATGCACGTCTGGGGCTGTTTGATTGACCCTCCTGAAGGCTGCAAAGCACAGCCCTCCCTGGGTGACAGCGTCAATCACCTCGGCAAGGAGGAGCCATGGCCAGAGAGATGCAGGATGAGTCAGACACTTTGCCGGGGACTGGGAAATCAGAGCAGAAGGCAGGGGTTTCCATGACTCAGATTAATTGCAGGGAGGGGGCTTTCAGGGAAGAAGAGGTCAGCTACACTGGATAATGCTTTGGCTCCAACTTTTCTAGGAAGCTGCAGCCCAGAAGATGTCTTTTCCCTGCCAAACAAGGGCCAGTACAATGACACCCTTCCCCCAGGGATTCCACCCACTGTCATGCAATCATTGAAAAGGAAGATTATTTCTTCCGTGCCACAAATTAACGCTGGAGCTGCCAGAGCGGTGTCCCTGCGCTGGATCTGTGCTGCCACGGCCCGCTCCCAGCTCCAGGAATGCAGGGGTCACCGAATGAAGGGTTCCACGTCGCCCCCAAAAGCTGCTGTGCTGGAGACAGCAGCAAAGGGTGGGACCTGCCTGTCTGCAGCTCACATCCCTGTCCCCTTAGCTCATGGTGACTGAGCTCTGCCTTTTCTGCTGCGCTCTTTCCTGCCCCGTTGCCTTCCCTGTCCTTTTTATCACCGCCGCGGATCCAGGCTGCAGGGATCAGACTGGGAATCTGCTCAGAATTAACAGCACCCCAGTGAGGCTGCAGCTCAACCCCTGGCAGAGTCAGGCTTGCAGGGCAGTGAGGTTTTTCTATCCTATGTGACTTCTAAAGATGCAAGCCAAGCCCAACTCCCCACAACCACCCAAGGGGTCCTGACAGAAGATGGAAGATCCACCCGCGGGCACTGGAGCCTGGCAGGAGGCTCTTTGGAGAAGGCCCCTCTCCTCCTGCCTGTGGGGACGCAGAGAAGGTGCCTCAGGCACCAGGGAATCATCACCTGGGGACACCACACGTCTTTAATTTCTCCACTCTGTCCCAGCACTCATTTTAGGGAGCTGAGGAGAGGTGAACGCCTGGGTGGCTGCTACTGTCCCCTCAAAGAGCAGCTGTGCTTGCTGATTCCCATGTTTCATTTCAAAGCAAGCTCCTCTCCAGGGCATGAAAATACCCCAAAGCCTGTAGCTGTGGCAAAGCACTACATGGCTACTGTGCAAAGAAATGAGATTCACCCCTGACCGCTGCCCCTGTGCAGGGCTCCTCAAAACACTGCCGGGCTTGCACCAGTGCCTCCAAGGGGGAGCAGCTGCAATTGTTCTCTCTGTGCCCAGAGGTGCCCGGCAGCAGCCACAGAGCCCAAATGCTGTCCATTTTGTCCATCCATCACACGGAGGGACGGCAGTGATGTCGTTGTGGACACCCCTGGTGTGACACGGCCACTGGGACTCCTTCCATCCTGTCCCTTGGGACGCACTGCAGGACGGGCAAGAGTGGAAGCCGACTCGGCAGCTGCTTGTGCCAAATGATGCTTTCATCCTCAAAGCAGGATCCTTGGCAGCATTTGTGGGGATTAATGACAGATCCTGTGCTGGACCAGCAGCTCCGAGGTCTCCCAGCTCCACCGTGTCACCTTCACCAGCTGCGTTTGCCCGAGCTGCCGTGCCGCTTCCCTGGAACAAAGCAGGGTCACTGCAGCTTCCTTGGGCCACCAAAACACAGAGGGGGACGAGCCCTCCATTCCCCATCTCCGAGCGGGCCAGGGCGGCAGCGCTGCGAAAGGGTTAAGCCGTGTTGTTGATTGTCACATGGCGCTGGGAATGCAGAGGCAGCGGCCAGAGAGGCAGCGGCACATCTTGAGTGCACATGTGGCCTCCACCACAAACACTTCAAAGTGCTTCCCTCAGACTGACGGAACAGCCTGACGCCGACTGTAAATGCCCTTGACACGCAGAGTGGAAAATATCAAACGCCGCGGCCTTCCCCCCGCGCGGCGGCCGCTCTCGGCGGGGACGGCCCCAATGAACCTGCGCGGGAGACGAGGAGGAGGAGGAGGAGGAAGGACGGGAGGTGTCACGGGTGGTTCTCATTTAGGCCCTGTACGGGTACACGCCAGCCCGGGCAACTGGACTTCATCTGAGGCAAAGCGCTTGGGGACGTTTTAAGAGAGGCTGGGCCATCGGCTTGAGGCGATTCCATGTCAATATCCCACCGCAGCTTCCCCCACTGCCTCGCTGCCTGCCCTCAGACTGCGCCAGGCAGAACGAAAAGGGTTTCCAGGCCGGCGGTTTCTCCTTTTCCTCAAGGAACCTCTATCTCTCCCCATCCCTGCGCTGCCTCCACTCCACCGCCCCCAGCCCTGCAATGTCCCCTCTGATCAGGTGCCTTTGTGACGCTGCAATCTCCACAACCTCCACAGAGAAAACGCCGGAGGAAACCTCACGGTGGCCGTATGCCTCTGCTGCGGCTGTGAGGCGGGGCAGACCTCTTCCCCCATCTTCTCCAAGCGGGGCAGTCCTCTCCTGGGACACAGTCCTGCTCTGATGCAGGGGAGGAAAAGCCTTGAGGATTGCAAGAACAGGTCCCGATCACCCGTAGCATTGTGGAGTTCTCTGAGGGGTGTCTGATGTAACTTTGGGGCATCATCTGTCCCTGGGCACACTTGGCTGGCCAGGACATGCAGTCGTGATGGCTTTGGCTGCTGTGCCTGGGGAGGTGACATCAGCCAGCAGTGCAAGGGAGCAGGAGAGTGTGCCCCAAAGCTTTGAGGCCATTTTCCCAGAATGGAGGCCAAGCAGGGGCCCTAGTGCTGGGAGAAAGCACCCCAGTCTCCTTGCTGCATGGAAACCTGTGGGCAGAGGCCAAAGCTCTGCCTGTGGAGATACGGGAGGTACTGAGGAGTGGCCAAAATACAAGAGCTCCTGACTCTGCACCAGCGTGAGAGGGACACAAGCAGTCTCTGAAGGCCCCTTTTGACCGTGATCTCTGCAGACTTGAGGGGAGTATGAGCACGAGTGAAGGCCAGGGACCAAATGTGCACAGGCAGATACAACTCTTCTGCCCAGCAGGAGAGGGGACAGAAGGACAGTGGGCCTGTGTGCGGTCTCCTTGGCTCCAGCACAGCACACAGCACTGAGAGGCTGAGCAGGGCTCTGATGGCTGTAGGCAGGGATCCATTGGTTATGACACATTTGGCATAATGAGCGAAATTGCCTCATAAAATACTTCTCAGATCAGCAAGAACTTGAGGGATCTCAGGAGGGAATTGAAGGAGAGGAAAATTCAGACGATCAGCAGCATGACCCCATCTTGCGTCTTGGAAGCAAAAGCAGACAGAGGAGGAGACCACCAAGGGGCAAAAAGCGTAAAATGGAGGTAGAATGGAAGTGCTGCAGGTCATGGAGCACTGGGCCCAGCTCCTGAGGGATCATATGAGCTGGACAGCCTCCATCTCGCTGGGGGAGCAACTAATTTTCCAGATAACAAACAAGGTAGAGCCATTAAGAACGTTTTAATAGAGCATTGTTGGGGATCACTGTTAAGAGGGTAAACAGAACATGTAGGTGCCACCATAAACTGCTGAGTCGTGGTAGCACAAATGTTAAAAAGCAAACCCAGAAGCCTGCAGTAAACAACAGGAGGTGGGAATCTCCACTAATGGCAAAAAAAAAGTGAATGGCTTGGGATTTATGAAACTTCCTGGGAAGGTTTATCCCCAGTAAGCTCTTGGTGTACCCTCTGCTTGGAAAAGATGCTATTGCCTTCTTTAGAGATGTTGGTTTCTTGGAAGGGCAGGAGGTGGAGTGCCCGCTCTCTGTGATGGATCACAGGAGGATGACTGCAGAACACTCTGGGGAGCACGAGGGGATGGTGCCTGGGATGAGGGGACACTGCTCTGAGGGAACAGGCAGCAAGGGGAACAGGGTCCAGCCCTGGTGACCCTCCTGGTTGCCTCCAGGGCTGGCGGGGACAGCAGGGGACAGTGGGCTGGCACAGCCAGGGGCCTCCCGCGCCGTCCCTGCAGCGACAGAGGAAGATGGATTGATCGCTGAGTTGTGGATTGATGACTGCTGTCAGCTGGTGGCCTGCCTCACCAGCCAGGGAACGGAAGCAGACTCCATGCCCAGTCTCTTTAAAGGCTTTTTGCCTCAGGATATGATTTATTGTTAGAAAACAAAGGATGTTTAAGGG
This sequence comes from Sylvia atricapilla, assembly GCF_009819655.1. Lineage (NCBI taxonomy): Eukaryota > Metazoa > Chordata > Aves > Passeriformes > Sylviidae > Sylvia > Sylvia atricapilla. Next base: position 10,580,995 of record NC_089148.1, read on the forward strand.
GGAAAAAAAAGCCAACACAAAATAAAACATCACAATTGATGAAAGCTGTCTTTGGTCCCCAGTGGCTTTTCCCGCTCTTGTGAGCCTGGGAGCAGAGAAGGGATGCATCTCCCCACAGATAATCCCAAACCAGCTTCCTCTGCCGTTTAGGTATGCAACTCTCCAGTCCCAGGATGGGCAGAGGACTCCACAACCTCTTCCCAGGCTGTCTCCCTGCCAGCGAGCACCACGCCATGTGCAAGCACAGAAAAGCTCTGACTAGGGCTATTTAGAAGTGATGAGGGACCAGATTTTTAAAAGCACAGAGGCGCCCAGCTCTGGCCCCTGGTTCTGGAAAAAGAACAGCTTCCCTGGGCTGAAAATAATTAGGAGCACAATTAAGAAGTGGAAGGAATTATTTTAACAAAATTGAACGGATGATAATTGGGGAATGCTTGAGGCTGTTTGGTGAGATGCTGTAAGATCAGTGCTATCCTGGAAGCCTGAACAGTATTCTGGAAGCCTGAACACTGCTTTGCAGAAACCAGCCCAGCCAGGAGGGAAGGTGGAAGCAGGAGAATTGTAGGTTTAACATATATATGCATCTATATATACATTGATAAATACTATTATGGGCATAAATATGTGGCATATTGATGATGATAAATACAAAAGGAGGAATCTGATAGTGGTAAGTAGAAATCAGAGAGAACCTGGCAAGAGAAGCTAAAGGTAGGAGAGAAAAGCCTCTTACCACTAACGGTAATGATAATTATTTAAATGGATCAAGAAAAGCCAAATCCTGTAATGAGATCCCAGACAATAATGGGAAAATACTCATCCTGTGTGTAGAAGAGACGAAGTTATTAATTCAACATTTATTTTTCTCTTTGGAAAGAAGTGGGTTGACACAACCATTCTTTACGGAGATAATGAAATACTTTGTATTCTACCAGTGATGAAGCTGAATGTTAAAGAGCAGTGATTAAAGTTAGACATTCTGCAGGATCAGATAACTCGCATCAAAGGATAAACAAATTGGCCTGAGAGCTCTCTGAACCATTAGTGTCGATTTTTAAACAAATCTGGGAACTCTGGGGAAGTTCCAGAGGACTTGGGGAAAAAATCTCACACCAGACTAATAAGGCAGTAAATAAGATGGGCCATTAAAACAAGCAGTGTTTGGCAGGACGTGGATCCAGAAAGAATGATCATAAGAAAAACCTTTATGGAATACAGTCCATAAGGACTCACAGTATGTTGCATAATTAACATCAATCAGTTGCAGCTTGCAGAAAATAAAGACTCTTTACTGTCTGTGATGGGGTAATGACCTTGATTTACAAGGTGGCATCATCCGTGGAGGTTTTTGCATGATTCTTGGCTTCCACTGGGCATGGCACCTCAAAGGAAAAACAGGGAGGAAAATCATCCCTGTATGCAACTAGTGCCATTGGGATTGGTTTTACTGCCCTGTAACTGAGTGAGTTGGAAATCTGGAGATGTTGTCTGGTGGGGCCTTGTAGGGCTCTCATTAGTGAGAAGGCTGATCACTGCTGGAGGAGCAGTCAGGAGAGGGCTGAAGCTCTGCAGGAGCAGGCAGGTCCCTGAGCTCTGTCTGTGGCCACCAGTCCTTATGTCATGGTCCCCAGCCCCTGCAGGGGAGGGAGCTGTTGCAAGGCACCAGCATTCCCATCTGGATTTCCTCTCTCTGAGGCTCTGGGGTTGCTGCACATCCCCAGTCTGGAGCTGGGATGCAGCCAAAGCATGCCTCTAGATCTAAGATTTGGAATCATTCTGGGATAACCTCATCTAGGCACAGCTTGGGTCCCCTTGGCCAGGAGGACTCCCCTCAGCAGTGTGTCTCAACCCAGCTGTGTAAGGGGTCTTCTGCAGTGGAAGGTTTGACCAGCTGGAATCACAGCAAGCCAGCCCAGATCCTTGGAGCAGCCTCTTGGGCTCATGAGCTGCAGGATCCACTAGCCAGAGCAAAGGTGAGTGTAACAGTGAGAGCTGTGCATCCCTCCTGGGGCTGCCCCACAGCTCCAGACCAGCTGTTCCCAGTCAGGCCTGTGCATCCTTTCAAGCCATGATAGGGATCCTCTCAGCTGCAGTGTGTGACTGTCTGTCCCCTTCAGCCAAGTTTCCACAAGAGCAGTTATTTACAATCAAGTGCTCACACCCAGAGGCACGGCCTGAAGTGCTGAGACAAACCCTCATGGAACATGAGTCCAGTTATTCCAGCTCTGTTATTTCCAACTTACTCATTTTTTTTTGTTTCTTTGTTTTGTTTTGGGTTTTTTGGCGGGGTTTTTGTTGTTGTTTTTGTTTTGTTTTGTTTTTTGGTTTTTTGGGGTTTTTTTTAGTTCTGAATCTTTTTAGTGAGTGTTAAAGGCCCCCTTTTAGACGTTTCTAATCTGGATGTAAATGCCAAGCAGATATGAACTCTCATTCCTTATTCACTGTAGGAGTGGCTTGCAGTGTCTTGACTAGGTCATGAGGCACACGCCACAGCCCCTGGCTTAGAAAAGGGAATTGCTGACCCTGCAGGGCATGGAGAAGGTCAGGCTGGGAAGCAGCCCGGGTTTTACACAGTGCCTTTGGGCCTGGGGGTTTTGGCAGTCAGACATTTTAGAGATACCATTCTGTGCATGGCTGGGGCACATCTGCCCACATTGGGGAGCAAATGCAAGGGGAAAGTTGGGTCAGAGGAAGGTGAGTAACCCAGCACAGCATCTCCCTGGGGTTGACCTCCTTCTCTCAAGGAATGGCCTGCCCCAGAGCAATGTCATTTCTGGGGGATGGTGGCCATGACCATCCAGCTCTGTGGTGCATTTGTGGGGTCAGCAGGACAGGAAACCAAATTCCCTTTTCTTTGGTGAGCTGTGTGCTCCATAACTCAGGAATGTGAACCACCACATGTTTGGCTGAAAAATGATCATCCTCAGGAAAGGAACAGGTCTATCACAGTAAAGGAAGGGAACAACTCAAAGCAAGACGTGCAGAAATGACACCTCAGGGCTTCAAATTTGTTCCCTGTCAATGCAGAGGAAGAAAACTGACCTAGACACCTTTGAGGTTGACAGGTCTTAAATTAAATCTGCTCTAAGGGCGTGATATGACCCTGTGTTCCTGCACACTGTAAGGCTGCAGCTGTTTTACCCATTGGCTTTTCCTGCTCTCTGGCCACCTCTCCAGCAGAATGGAGAAATATTCCTGTCTGTGCACTCTCAGATGTGGGCTTCAGCTAGCACCCTTCAGACTGAAACCAAGCCCCAGGGAAGGGGCTGTTGCCAGAGGATGCCATCTTTCTAGGACCTGGCTGGTCTCTGCTGCACAGGAGCCTGTCTCCAAGCACTGTGGTTTTCCTGCATTGTCCTCATCCATTCACTGCTAAGCTCCTCAGAAGAGGGCTCACCAAACTGGGCTTTTCCAGAGCCCTCCCTCAGCCTCCCTTGAGGCAGGCACATTTCTTCCCTCTTAATTTTCCTGGACCCCCGAGCTGGGATTTTTGGGGTTGGTTTGTCTGCTGTTGCTGCTTTTGCCTTTTTCCTCTCTTTTGTTACACATCACCAGGCCATTCTAATTTCAGATCTTGGTTCTTCTAACCAAAACTGGACTCTCAATCCACTCAGAGCTGTGCCAGGGGGTGTGACCCCCATGATCCTGGGGGGTCATTTCTGGAGGTCTGTACAATGCTCAGGGACCTGCAGGCACAAGACCTGGCTGATGGTACCATGGGGCCCCACGAGTTTTGCAGGCATGAAGATTACCTGGATCATTCTGCAGCTGCAGCCACTGGAATAATGATGGGGTTTTTTAATTTTACTGGTGGAGCCAAAGCCTTGAAGAAGAAAAGGCCCTGCCAAGCCAGCAGAGCACATCCATCTTCCCAGTGAAGCAAACAAAAATGGGTTTCAGGTTAATCGATCTGCCCCAAACAAAGAGTTTTGGTTTGGCCTTCCTCACTTCCCCATCTCCTCTTCTCTTCTCCCATTGCAACTGCTTGGATCACGGATCTGCTGGATTCAACCCAAAGCCACAGAGGGGTCCAGTCCACTCAAATTAGTACCTCCCTGCATACAAAATCCACCTCTGAAAACCTGTGTGTGCTTTTAGGTTCAGTGACTTCCCTTGTCACGAATTCCCTCCTTTGACCTTGGTCCAAATACTTGAGCTCGGCAGGACCTTTATTTATTTGGGTAAGATGCTCTTCTCTTTCCTCTTCTCTTTCAGCGCCGATTGTTCATCAAGGCAAGGGCTCTGTTGAAGCCATGCCCTGTGTTTACACAGTTGGTCAGTGGGTTGTTGTGAAACTGTTGATTGAGGCCCGTTGGAAGACGGGGAGCGCTGAGCACAGACGCATTTTGGGCTGCATCCCTCTGCCAAGCACCAACCAGCCTCTGCTCTTTCACAGACTCGTGATCCGCTGTCACGGGGATGGAGAAAGGCTTCTCACTCAAGGGACGCTTCTTGCCAGGCCTGGAGGCACTGCTGCTTCCCACCAAAATGGTTGTAATAACGTTTTTAGCATGGGCAAGAGAAAAAAATAAAGAAAGAAAAGACCTCCCTAAAACTCGTTCAAAGGGCTGGTGGAAATGGAGTCATGGAATTTTTTTTGACAAATACAAAACAAAACACAGCCCCAAGGCAGGAATCCAGCATGGAAAATTGGAGCCCGCTTAAAGTCTGGCAAAACTGTAAGTGGGGAAACTTCTTTTCTCTTCTATCCTGATCCTAAAAAGCTGCCTGATGTCTCTTCTCAGCTGGGAGGAGAGAGTGGGGGAATGGTGGGTTCTCACCTCGGAGTGCAACTGGAATGTGTTTGCATTCATCATGGGGATGATGATAAAAGAGGCCTGGAGAACAGAAGAGTGTGAGATGTTCCCCAGGGGTCAGAAGCCTTGTGAAGACAGTGGGAAATGAAGAAACACAAAGTCCCTGCTCTGGTTAAGCCACTGATCCCATGGTACCAAGGAAAACATCAGAATTCACCTTTCTGTCTTCCCCCCGACTCTCCTTTGGGCATGAAGTAAGGAAAGAACCTTCCCGTCTTCCTGGGAGTCGTTTGCAGAACTGGTGGGCAGGTGGGGCAGGAGAGGACTTCAGGCATGGCCACAGCCCCGTGGGCATCTGTGCCACCACACAAACTACACACCCCACCCCTCAGCACATCAGGATGGTAAGGTGGGGATAAAAACTGTATCATGGTGGTGCCAAAGGGGATCTACTTATTAAATCCAGGAGGAAACGTGGTTTGTAACTATAAGGAGATAGAGGCACCAAATATCTTTCCCTGCTGGGATCTCTGTCTGGGCAGTGCCACGTGCTCATGGTGAGCAGGGAGGGCTGTGAGCTGACACTGTGCCCCAGGCCAGGCTGGCCGTGTCCTGGTTTCTCCAGCTGAGACATCCCTGGCCAGTGACTCAGTCCCTCAGGGATGTGTGTCTGAGCCACTTCCCCTCAGCCATCTGGGGTGCATCCTCTCCCCACAGGTCATCCTCGCAAGGCCTGTGCCATTGTGGACCTTGGCAGCTCTGCTTCAGGCACATCCACACACAGTATCCCTCTGCCTTCTGCCTCCACAGCTGTGTCCAGAGCTCCTGGATTGGTCTGCATGGATTCAGTCATGGCTGGACTGCTCCATCACCCTGACAGGAAGAGACTACTCTTTTTTTTTCCCAAATCTGGGCCTGGGAGACTCAGCCATGGGAAGAGACTGGGCAGAAACAGCAAGCTGCATGTGGCCATGGGATATCTCAACAGTTCAACAGAAGAAGCAGGAGGACCCTCAAAACTGCCTGGACTGTGGCAAAGGTGAGACAGCAGAGAAGGCAAGGCTTCTGTGGGTAGATACACAGACAGGTCAGAGGAGCTGGCCAACGGGGCAACCTGGGGCAACCTCACTTTGCAGAGGGTCAAAGTGAACCCACTTTGAGGCTCACGTAAGACTTGGTGGATGCCATTTCATGCAGCCTTTGGGTTTGTGTCTCACGTTCAGATAAATCTGGTCTGGAGCCAGCACACTGCCATTTGAGCTAATCCCAATGCTGTAGTGTATGAAGATGAAAATGAGTTATCAGTCTCCTGGCTGTTTAGGCCCTGGGAATAGAAACCTTTTGAAGAATAAAGTTAAGAGCTTTACGTGCAGTCTCACCTGTTTTTGGTAGCAATGTCCAGCTCCACAAACATAAGTCCATCTACTGTGAGAGCCTTTATGGACTCCTAGATCCAGGAATTAGTTCCTGCTTCTTTTTTTTAATGTTTTCTTAAGACATTTATTCAGCATTGTCCTGACCAGCCAGGAGGACTGGGCCAATTCTTGGTGCCTTTTTGCCAAAACCATCATTTAGTCTCAGGTACCTCCTGGATGCTGGTGGCTGGGATGAAGACAGTGGAGTGTGAGTGCAGACAGACCCAAAGCTGCCTGTTGTCCCTGGTCTGGATGGAAAGGGGACAGGCTGCCAGCTACAGCGCCTGGACAGACACGTTGTGGTTAGTCCTGATTTTGAGATGGCAACAGTATTAAATGTGTGTAAAGCAGACAGACTGGTGCTAAAGGACTTACTGGGAACATTAATACACCACGGACCACCCTTCCTCGTCATATGATGTGGTTCTGTCTATAGGCAAGATATGTAAAAACAATTTAAAATTAATTTAGCTTTTAAACCTTTTAAAAACATAAACCCCCCAACCTTTTGATATGGGATTGGGCTGTTTTTCCGAGTGGGAAAATGTTCACATCAGGATTGATTTAATTTTTTTTTCCCCCTTTTAAATCATAAACAGTCCCAGTACAAGAAACAGTAGCTGTTATTGATTAAAAGTTCATTTGCCTTGTCTTAGCTGATGATTGATATTTGGTAAGGAAGGATAGGAGAAGGGGAGGGTGTTGTACTTTGGAGAGCAAAAGAAAATGTGTCACATGTTACCTGCATCTTAGAATAATGTTAGTGTTGGAAGGAGCGTTATCCCGAAGAATAACAGTTGTTTTAAGGTTCAGCAGCTCCTGGTGCTTTCCGCCTGTGTTCCACCGTGTGGGACACACCCTCTTTAAAAAGCAGTGGGATGCAGGAGGGGAGCAAGGCAACTGCAATCCCAAATGGGATTTTTATGGCCCACTGAAGGAAAGCAGCTCCCCACTGGATCCAGTGGCAGGCTGTAAAGGCTTCCCTTTGGGAGTGCGTGTGCTGCTCCGGTGAGTGCAGGAGGTGTTCAGGAGCTGGTTTGCCTTGACACCTCAGAATTTTCATTGGGCTCCCCAAACCCCCAGGCTCCTGTGACAAGCTGGGAGGGCAGGGTGCAGCTGGAGAGCAGCCCAGTCACAGCCCAGGATGGCCCACTCAGGGGTTGTGGGGCCGGTTCCTCCTCCCAGAGATGGTGGGTGTGGGTGCTCCCACTGCCCTGGGTGCTGCTCTGCAGGTGGGGAGCGAGCCGGCTTTATAAAACCTCTGACCTTCTGGAAATCTCTGGTTTCAGACAGTTTGCATGGAAACCACACCAGGATGCTGGAGGTAGAAGACCTCTTTGCTCTTAAGCCTTCAGAGGACTTGGACTCATTGGGGCAGGAGAGGCATTTCTCTGTCAAAACGTTTTCCAGGCAAAAAGGGTTGGATTCAGAGAAGATGAAGTTCTGTGAATTCATCTCCATTCCCCAAATTGTTGTATTGGAGAAGAGGGAGGGAAAAGGAAATGTTTTACTGAGACGTTTTCAAAGCAGAATGTTTCTGAGGTTTCTTTTCTTGGCCCAGTCTTTGGTTTCAGGACCTCCTTCAGTTTCAGTAAAAAAATAAAATTCTTTAAAAAATATTTAAAACATCTGTCAAAACATTAATTTCTCAGTAGAACTGAAATCTGCTTTTTCCAAGACTTCATAATTTGCTGAAAATATTTGTGGCAAATTTTCTTCCCAGCTCATTCCCAGTGCTAAATGCTTGTGACCTGGCAGGGTAGGAGCACGCCCTGATTTGCAGTGAGCTTCTGGGCAGCTTTTCGTAGCACTTCTCTGAAGGTGTCTCAATGTGTGAAGAAACTGTGGAGAAAAAAACAAAAAACCACAAAACAAAACAAAAAATAATCCCCCCCCAAAAAACCCAAAAAACCCAAAAAACCACCACCCCAACAAACAACAAATTTTCCAGTAAAGGAGCACTGGGGTTGCATCACACGTACTTTCAGACTTATTTAAAGTCTGAAATTTATTGATTATAAATAGATGTGTGATCCCATGGGAAGGTGGGTCTCCATCGGCTTAGCTTGCTTAAAAGTTAAAGACTTCATGGAGGCTTGGCTGTCTCAAGTGTTCCTGCCCACCCTGGCACTTGTGTTTAAGGGTGATGCGGTGACTTGCTGCTCTCTCCCATGGCAGCAGGGACCAGGTCCCCACAAGGGCTGGCTCTGTGATGACCCTGACATGTGTTACCCACCTAATGCACCCATCACTGGCACTGATTTACACCTTGGCACAACGAGGATGTTTTCTGGCCCACTACCTGTGAAAGGGCAGGTTTCTTTACAGCCTCCTGATTTTACTGCAGGCTTTCCCACAAACACTGTGCCCTGCCGCTATTCCCTTATCCTGGGAACCCCATCCAGCTCTTGTGATGCAGTTTGCAGTGGCAGGAAGCAGGAACCCATCTGAGGCACAGATCCAGAGCCAGGGTCTCTCCAGGGATCAAGCCTGCCCTCATGTCAGTGTCATTGGACAAGAAGGCAGATCTCCTGCCATTAAAATTGGTCATTTACAGCAACTGAGCAGCTCCCTCGTCCATGGGAGAGGGGGCTTGGGCACATCTGTTCACAGGCCTGAAGCTCTCCCAGTTTATTTAGAGTATGCAAAATCCCAGCCCACAGGGGTCCAGGGTCTGGGATTTTTCAAAGCAGGACAAGTTGGGCCAGAGGAGGTTGGGAAGACCCCTCCCCTTCAGCTCATTAGTGACCGTGTCAATTACCATTAACTCCTTGCATGGCCTGGCGTCATTCCCAGTGCCTTTCATCCCCCAGCTCCGGGATTGTGTCCACACTGCAGCATCCCTCTGCATCCAGGATTGCATCCTCTGTGCCCACCCATCCAGAGACAGAGCAAAGCCAGAGTGGGAGATCCCACCCGCCACTGGGTGGGTCTCAATCCTACAGGCAAGAATGACAGGGGACAAATGACACAGGAGAGACACTCCTTCTGCAAGGAATTGCCCAAGGGGCCAGGACATCACCCCCCAGTTCCCTCTCTCTCCAAGGGATGGGGTTTCAGGCTTTGCAGCACACCCAGCCTCGCCAAATCCCCTCTCCCATGCAGGCGTTCCTAATCACGCATAAATACAGCGCTGGATATCGCCGTCTGTGTTGCTCCAGAGAGAGCCTTTGATCCTGGATTGAGAGCTCATGTTTCAGGTGTTTGGGCAAATCAAAAGTACAAAATAGAAACTCCAAATTGCCTTGTAATTTTTAAGAGGCAGATCAGGAAGACACTGCTTGCTGGATGAAGAACAGATGTCTCCCTGCCGGCTTCTCCGCTGTCCGGAGCCGGGAGGCAGCGAGGCTCCCCTTCCCATGGGTGCCCACAAGCAGAGATGGACAGGATTTGGGGAATGTGTCCCAGAGCTTTATGGATCCCGTTTGGGGAGGGGACAGGTCTGTTTTTCTCCGTTCAAGCCCCAGCTTTTGGTTCAGTGCTAGTCCAGCCATCCTCCTCCTTTTCACCTATGTTGTTTTGGGACCAGAGCCCATCGGCAGTGCTGCCCCCCCTTGTTTCAGAGGTTTCACCTGAGAATCAAGTCCACCTGGGGAGTAAATCAACTCCCCGTGAAGCAGGTGAGGTTGACAGCTGGCTGGTCCCTGAGCCAGGCAGGAGGGAGAGACTGCTGGAACCACCTGAGGGATGCTGTAAAAGGGAAGGGAGGAACTTCTGCTCTCTTTCAGCTCCAGCACCGGTAGGAGTTAGGGGAAGATGGAGTTAGGAGGGTTGCAGCCAGCATCACCAGGGAGGGCAGTACATGGCCTACTTCCAGTGTCATTTTGTGGGCTTTGCCTCTCTGGAAGGGGATCCCTTGTTTAGGCATGGTTTTGTTTGTAAGCTCCCTCCACCTGCCTGGAGAATGCAGAAGGGGTGCCCCAGGGGAGCAGGTGCCTAGTGATGCCATGAGGATACAGAACTGTGAACTGGGGGTGCACCAAAGGGGTCAGCTGGTGTGTAAGAGGCAGAAAGTGTGTGGGGTGATGTGCCTGGACCCCATTCCTGTTTGGTGATTGCTCCTGGTGCCAGCACTGGTGGCACAGCCTGGTTACCAGAGGGTGCCCCAAAGCCTGAGCCTGCTGAGCCTGTGGTGAGCCTGAGGCTGGCAGCCAGGATGCTCCAGAGAGCATGGTGCCTAAATCCCTTTGCTTTGGTGCCTTGGCTGGATCTGCAAACCACTTGAAAAGAACTGAGGCTGGTGCTCATGGCTGCGTGAGTCAGAGGAGGAGGCAAGTGGGAGCCTGAGGTTGGGGCAGAGCCTGTGAGTCATGCCTGGGGCAGCAGCTGGGGGCCAAGATGATTTTTGACAGAAAAGAGCAAAAAACTGCATTTGGCACCAAGAGTAAACCTGAGCAGGGCCAGCCCAAGAGGCTGCTAAGGAGTTGGGATGATTTGGTTTCACCCTAAGGGCTGGTGGCCAAGGGAGGTCTTTGTGCCTGGACACTCCTGAGCTGCTTTGGTGTGGCAAAGGGCTTCCTTGGGCAGCTGGATGCATGAGGCCTGCTGCATCCATGGGGCTGGCCCTTAACCAGGCAGTGTAAGCCAATGTCCTGTAGAGAAATGGGATGTAGGGGCAGATTTTCTAGCATTAGTGGTTATTTTCTTCTCTTTCCACAAGACTCTTGGCTGTGCCATGAAAAACTCAGGTGACCCCCTGAGACATGAGAAGCACTGAATGACCCAGCACAGAGCAAAGGTCCCTGAACACAGGGACTGGTCTTGGGGTGATGCTGCGGGGGTGGTCCAGGGCCAAGCAGTGAGCAAAGGTGTTCTGTGGGTTGTGAATGGGGTGAAGGCAAGGTCCTGGAAATAGTGTTTGCTCTGGCAGAGCTGGTGGCTCTCATCACTGGGGTCATAGAACGGCTTTTAAGGATGTGTTGGGAAGCCAGTGGGGGAGACTTGGTCTCAAACCATCCCTGGTTATATCAAGAGGGTTTCAGGGGGATTCCTAGAGAGCAGCACCCTCAGCCTTGTCCCCTGTGTGAGTGCTCACTACTGGGTGCGTTGGGGAGCTTGAGTCCGTGGCCCGGTTCTCTTCATCACCCCTCTGCTCACCACCCTACAGCCCTCCAACCAAGAGAGGTGTTGTGCTGTCTGCAGCCCCCAGAGCATGGGATGGACCTGCTCATGCTTTGGCCTTCAGCAGCTGAGATTTATGCTGGGGACAGGGGGCCTGTCACTGACAGCACAGCTTGGCCACGGTCCCTCAATGCATCGCAGCCATGCTGGATCTGACCCCAGGCTGATAGGTGCCTGCTCCAGCACCGTGTGTGAGACTCCAGTGCTGTGCTCCCCTAAATCCTCCCAAGAGTGGGGAGGGGGTGTGGGGGATGTGCTCGGGCAGCTGCTGTCAATTAGTCCCCTCTGCTAAATTGCTTCTGAGCCCACCCCCTCCCCCTCCCCAAAAGGCAAGCTGCAAACCCCTCTGAGTTTATGATCTGTGAGTTCATGCAGCCTCCATTAATTTTATGAGTAGATTTTCCTATATCTACTCTCATATATCAGCCCCAAGAGCAGGAGGTGGTGGTGGCAGGGGAGTGTGATGTAACCTGTTCTGACACACATCACTGCTGGGAGGGAGGGGGTGTGAGCACCCAGCCTCTGCCAGCCTTCCCACCTTTCCCCACGGCTCCAGGGAAGTTTTGGGCCTCTCCATGCAGAAAGGAACACTTCTGAAGTCCCTGTGGAGGCAGAGCGGCTTTTCCCTGAGGAGTACGGAGAAGGGGCACTTGATGCTCTTATGTGAGGGTGGGGGATTACAGAAAACTCCACCCCTGATCCAGTCAGGCTAAGGAATGGGAAAAGACCATAAATCACGCAAGAAAGCAACACAGTTGGGAGCCCGAAAGGCTCCAAGTCCCAGAGCATGGATTGCTGACCCAGACCCCCTTTTGAGCAGGGCCACTTTTGCTCAGCTCAAGGGGTGTGACTTGTTCATGCTGTGTCTGTGTGTCTTCAGAAAGACTTAGGTATGGTGCAATGATGTCCTGAGTCTGGAGGGTCTGCAGGAGGTGTTGAGCTGGGGACTTGCCATGGAAGCCAAATGGGTGGTATAGACTGGTTTCCTTTCCTTAGAAAACCTTGAGACCCTTCCCCAGTGAGTAACAAGAAGGGGCTGGGAAAATGCCCCTTTTCTGCTGTCATTTGCCCAGTGCAGGCACCTCTGGCATGCAGGGGGTGTTAACCATCCCTCAGCTCCTAGGGGCAATGGGCTGCAGAAGGAAAAAGGGATGTAAACCATCAGAGCTCCCTATAAATTTGTGGGGTAATTGGCAGTATTGCACTTGTGATGAAATCCAAGAAGGAGCTAAGTCTTCAAACAGGGGAGAGCTTTGGGAGGAGGGTGCATGGGAGCCTGATAGAGACCCTGGTTGTATTTCAGGCTTGTACTTTCCCCTGGGGACCAGCTGCTTGTATGGGTCCAGCCCAGGTGGGACTTGTTCCCCATCCCAGGGAGCTGCAGCTGGGGATGCAGGTGTGGAGACCCCTGATGTGTGTCCTTATGCCCTGAGAATTGCCAAAAAGTCCTTGTCTGAAGCTTTGCTTTCTCAAATCACTCCATGTCTGAGCAGGTTAATCCATCAGTAAAGGCTGTTTAAAGTTTTTGGGCAGTAATTTGTGCTGAATTGTTCCAAGAGGAACCCATGGGGCTGCCAGGAGCCTGGGGTAGGCTGGGGCAGGTTATGGGCCTGCAGCCCCACAGCTGGGAGAAGGTGCTTGGCCTTTCTCTGTGGTCTTTGCCCAGGCTGGCTCTAAGGTGGTGCAGAGCCCTTCCCGTGCTGCTGGAGTCATTCTTTTTGAACCAAATCTGACCATTTTTGTTCATCTTGCCTGTGCTTTGTGTCTGCTTCCCAGTTGGCAACACTTGGGAATTTTTTTTTCTTGCAACTTTCTGTTGAAAGACTTGGGGATTTTTTTTTTTCCCCAGGATCAGTTTTGCAGTGGAAAAATCCCATTTTTCAGCTACCTCTCTGCATGGCCTCTGACAGAGCACCCTCTCCCAAACCAACAGCAACCAGACCACAAAAATTGTTCTCAAAGAAGCAATTAAAGGAAAGAAAAGGGCACCAACCAAGATCTCTTTTTCCTTCTATATTCTGAGAAAGCATGTGAATTACCCTGCTCCCAATTCTTCCCAGAACATGGTAGTAATGTTACAAATTTAGTCATAAATCTGCGGTTGAATTATAGTTATCATTGTAAAACAATAATAACTATGCAGATCCTTATTACGGTGCATTAAGTTACAATGATAGTAAATCTGTCACAATAACCATGGCAACTCTCTCAGGCACGCAGCAGGGCTCCGTGATGTTATTGATAAAATCTGCTGAACTCTGCTGTCTTACCCTCCGCAGAGCCGCGGGGCCGCTTTATTGGGGATGGTGATTAAGTGATGCAAACCATCTCCCTCTCCCCTGGCACTCATTTGTTCTCCTGGTTGTGTGGAGAGGCATTAAATGCTTTGTCACGGGGCATGGGGGAACAGCGATAACAGGGGACTCGCATTTGTAGGGTGGGTCGAGGCTGAAAGGAACGGGACGTGGGGAAGGGGGGAAAAAAAAGGGAAAACCCACTTGCTGAATGCTTTTTTGGGGTGTCTGGCTGGTCTGTATGGGATTTCTGGGATCTCGGTGGCTTTAGGTGGGCTCTGGGTCAGCTGCTCACCCAGAGGTGGATTTGTGGGCTGGTTGCTGCCTGTACCTGAAAGCAGAAAGTGGCGAGCAGGGGGTGGCCCCAAAGCAGCACTTGGTGTGGCAGATGCTGAGCCTTCCCTCGGGCAGGGGATGGTTAATGGCCCTGGGCTGGCGGGGCCAGAGCTGGGGCTGTGCTGCAGGCAGGTCACTGGATGGGCTGACTCAGGCTGTGGTCGGCCTGGAGCACCCAGCACACAGACTCTCATCGTGTGGCTGCAGCTCTGACATGTTTTATGGCCTTGTGTCATCTTATTCCTGGTCCTGTCCAGCCCCGCTGCTGCCAGAATAACCCACAAGAAAGGCTGTTCTTGTGAATTTCTCTGACTTGTTTTGGGGCAAGGGAAGATCACACTTCTTTGGCTGCCTCTGGGAGCCAAACCACAGCAGCTCCCTTCCTAGTTTCCATCGACCTCATGCATGTGCAAACTTACACAAGCACATGGGGCAATGCCAGGGAGGGGCACCAGTTTGCCTAGGCAGGGATGTGTGTGGAGACATCAAGGGCTCCTGATCCCATCTCTCCAGGCTGTGACAGCTTGGAGGAGCCACCTGCAGTCTCTCCCTCCCTGTTCCATGACAAAGTGAGGCCATTTCATCCTAGAACAGACTTTGGGTTTGTTAACCCAGTTCCCTCCGTGGATTGCTGCTCCTTGAGGCTCACTTCAGATGAGCACAGCACAGGCTGCAGCTGGCAGAGATGTGGGAGCCAGCAGAGCTGCTGGGATGGTGGCAGACTGCCATGATGGAGGGCAGGGGGCTCCTGAGCCCAGCTCAGCTCTATCAGCCCGCAGAGAAAGCCACATGGCTGTGCTGGGCTCTGCTGGAGCTGGTGACAGGCTCAGGGACACACTGGCATGTGCTGGCTGCTGTGCCCATGGGTGACATGGGCTGAGAACCCCTGGGTGAGTGAGGGCACACTGGGGAAAAGCCACTCTGCTTACTGGGCTGGTTCTTGCTTCCTCATCCCCTCCTCTCCCCTGCCAGGGCTGCCAAAATTTGGCATGTTTCTTCTTTTGTCATTTTTCCATTGTAAGGTTTCATGCTGGTTTAGGAAAAAAAGAAGGCTAATAATTTGTCACTCTAATAGGGTTTTTTCTGGCTGAAGAAAAGCCCATTAAAGTCTTGCTAAGTATAGGAACCCAAGTTTCATTGTGAGTGTTTATATTTTCTAATTGCTTGCAGATGATGCCAGTGTGTAGCTGGATATTGGACTGTAAGTGCTGTCTGGTTTCTGTGCCATTGCTTTTCTGGCTGCTTTGCACAAGTCTGCCATGGTTGGAGGGTCAGAATGATTTTGGGAAGGAGTGAAGATGCTGGGAGGTGCCTCACCTGTGCAGTGATCCTGCAGGATGCCTTTGGTGTTTGCCCTTCACCAAGCACCCTCTGCCCTGGATGGGACAGCCCAGGATCTGCTGTGCTCTGGGTGCAGCTGGTGTAGCTCAATGAAGTGAGGCAACCACAGGTCTTGCCAGGAAGGCAGCTGACCCTTCTAAGGGATGCTTATTCTTTAAAATATAGCATTAAAAAATTCCTTGAGGAAAATATTTGCAAGTGGTACTGCTGGGGCATTTCCAGTGCTCCAGTGGTTTTATTTAAATTCTAAATTGGGTGAAATGTAAAAGACAGCCTTCTCCATCCTCATATTGGGAAATTTCCCAGCCCCATGGGAAATCCATCTGGATCCCTCTAGGTGTCAGCTTTCAGAATGAAGGGAATATCTGGGATGTTCTCATCCCAGCGTCATGTCTGCCTTTGCTCATGCAGGTGAGAGGATTTGAGAGGCTGCCATAAGGTCAAGCAGAGGAAAGGGCTGGTACAGGATGCTCCAGCAGGATGGAGACAGAGTCCTATTGCTTCTGACCTGCAGCCAGTGCCCATCTTCCCTTCTGAGCTTCACTGCGTTCTGCTCCTGAAGACCCTCTGCAAATCTTCCTTGTGACTGCTGGGATCTTTTCAATTCTGTGTAAGGATCTGTGGACAGATTTTTTGTTGTTGTTGTTGCTGATTGGAAACTTATCAGTATAATTACACAAGCATATGCTTTATAGGTTGCATCTTAACACTGTTAAACATCAATCTGGTATTTACTGTGAGTTATATTAACCGTTAGTGATGATTATTACACAAATGCTGACAAAATTATTGAACGAGAGCCATTTGAAATTGCAGGCTCCCTATATGTGCCACTGTGCAATACTTTTCTCTGTTACTGAACTGAGAAAAGGGACTTTGAGTATCCAGACTCCTTGATGTATTTATGTGGCTAAAGGCATGATGGATTTCATATGTTGCAAAACCTGAGCTTTCATTTAAAAATAATAACTGGACTCTCCAGGTTGCCAGCCCTGTTCAGTGCCTTCATTCCCCCTTACCTTGACAAACAGGAAACCCCCAATGACCAACACACCTTTCACAGACTCTGAACTCAACATTTATTGTGTGGTTTGGGTGGTTTTTTTGTTTTGTTTTCCCAAGTCTGCAGACACTGTCTCATGAGCTTGCAGTTCTCAAAACAGCTTTGTACTACAAGGGCACAGAGATGTGCCATGGACAGAGGGGACATTGCCACAGATTGTTTTAAGGTTGGGGTCATCCTTGATGTGAAATGTATGGAGGTGGGGTTGATGTGTCCCCTTCTCTGTACTGCTACCCTGGGAGCAGCTTTGATGAGATCCTGCTTTCCAATGGATCTGATGTGGAGGGAGGATAGGGAAGCTGGAAAGGTTTGGTGTCAGAAGAGCAGACGTTTGGGAGCTTGTTAAATTGGGGACGCGGGGGGAAGAATATTGGTTTTGGAAAAAGGAGCTCTAAATTACTCAGGATGCAATAAAAGCTCCATTTCCAGCCGAGTAGATTGGGTTACACTTTGGGTTGTGGAGTTCGGGGGGAAATAATGCTGTGCTTCTCATTTGGGTGTGTGTGCAGAGATGGGGCATGACCTGGGCCCAGGAGGCCTTGGAGGGAGATGAGATCTGGGGGTTGGAGCTGCTCTCAGGATCCCTTCTGCTCTGTTTGCAGGCAGGATGGCACAGTGCAGTCTCTGGTGGCTGCTTATCAAGGAATGTGCCTTTGATGATATAGGACACCTGGGAGCACTAAATAGTAACTTATAATGGGTCAGATAAAAATAAAGGCTCATTTTGTTCTGGCTGTGGCTCACAAGTGGGGATTCTCATCTCTCCAGCTCTCTGAAGGGGCTGGGAATCCTTCAGTGTCTTAGCAGTGTGAAACCTCGGGCCACAGGATGGGAAAGGAGGAGGGGACTCGGGTCTTGTATGCTGCTGCTGTGATGCCGGAATCTCTGTTTTGAGAAACTTTCTCCCTTAGTGATTCTCTGAAGAGGGAAGATGGATCTTGGGGAAGTGTCCTGCACACTGTGCTGAGACTGTTCACCAGGGACCTGTGATGGGAGAGCCATGGATGTGGCAGCTGTCTGGGGCCGCTCTGCTGGGAACCTTGGGAAAGCTGCATTTTTCCCATGGTTTTTCTGCTTGTGGGATAGAGCTGGTGACTGGGACAAGCACCATCCAACAGGTCACCTTTCCCACAAGTGAGGTGGAGGGTAAGGCTTTGCTGCTCTCATGGACACCTTACCTGTGGGTCTGGCTTCTTCAGGTGGCCAGATCAACTGGCTTTGAGTGTCCTTGGTCACCCAGAGGGGAAAGGGCTGCATGGAGAGACAGCTCAGGGCAGGGAGGGGGTAATGGAGCAGTCCTTGCTGCTTCACATGGCTTGGGAAACCCCCTCAGACCAAACAAACCCCAGAGGGGGAAAGGTCCAGCCCAGCAGTGTCCTTAAAATGTCCTTATTGCAGCCCAGGGAAGGAGCATCCAGCTCCTGCTACCCCTCAGGTGTGTCCCCAAGATGCAGTAAAACCACAGCTTACTTTGTGCCTGCTGGTGCTGTAAAGTCAGAACTCACTGTGTTTGTTGTGCTTCTGCTCTCCTTTCCCAGCAAAGTGAGACCAGCTGACAGCTTTCTGCCTGTTTCTCCCTTTTCCACCCAATAATTTGCTTCCAGATTGGACTCACCTGGCAGTAAGGCAGAGGTTGTCCAGCTTTATGAGGAACAGGAGGTGGTGAGCAGGGTGATGCTGGGGATGGGTGAGGATAGGCTGATGTAGCAGCTCAGCATCCAAAGCCCAGGAGCCTGTGCCTTCTTCTGGTTGTGGTTTCAATCCCTGGGTGCTGCTGGGGCTGGGGAGGGCTCCTGGGCTGCTCTGAAAGTCTAGGGCATCCCCATGAGCACAGGCAGGTGCTGTTTGCTCTCAAGGCAGAAATAAAGCTGGTGGATCAAGGGGATTTTACTGCCTTTAAAGGAAAGCTGCTTCCCTGCCTGCACCTTCCTCTCTGGAGAAGCACTGAGGTGCAGAACGGCAGGGGAACAGGACCTGTTAGGCATTGCCTGCCAGCCCCCAGGGCTTCCTGATTTAATATTTTTTTACATCTAATGGAAGCAAAGAAAGGCAAATAGTCCATGGGGAGAGTCCCACAGCATAAACTATTGGAATAACAGATGGAAATATTATATTTTTTGAAACATTCTTGCTGCAGAGCTGCCTCTTTGAAGTGTGTTTGAGCAGAACACACCGTGCCAAGAACAGGGGGAGAAATTATTTGTGTCAGCAGAGCTGGGAGCTCGGGTGTCTCAGAAGCTGCAGAGCCCCACCTTGCTGGACCAATCAGCCTTGCCAGGCAGGGGATGAGGATCTGGCAGGACCTGTCCACTGCAGACAAATCCAGCAGCTGTGCTCAGGTGAGATGCTGAATATGGGCTTTTCCAGAGCTGTTGCTGCCTGAGAGTGCTGCTGATGTCCTGTGCTCACTCACAGCACTGCCTGGCTACATTTGCACTCAGACTTCTTTCTCCCGGATGATGAATGATCTTGGGGAGGGGAGGAGGATTAAAGGTTTGTGGGATTTTTCTCAAAAAAGTTGAAGAGTACCGTTTTTCCTTCCACCTGATTCTATTGTTCTCAGAATGAAAAATTCCATATTCGGTCAATTTAGGGGAAGTTCAAGAGGGAGTGTGGCACCCCCAGGGCTCTGCCTGGGGATGTGGCATTAAACAAGAGGCTGCGAGGAAGAAGTGAAAGAAATGTTGGTGGAGGCAGGTTGCACAGTTAGTAGGGAGAGGTTTAGGCTGGAAGAAGCTCCCTTCAGAGCATGCAGGAAGGAATAAAACAAGGTCAGGTAGAGTGACAAAGCTCTCAGCTCTGTTTAAGAGGCCCCTTTGGGTGAATAAATACTGCTGTGATCTGCAGAAGCTTTTCTTGAGCCCTGACTGTGGAAGAAGGTGGCTCTCGGTGCTGGGCTGGTGGGTTTGCTCCTGAGATGCTGGGGGAGGGCTGCAGCACACCTGGGTGGTCCTGACCTCAAAGCAGGGTAAGGCTGTCCTATGAAGGCAGCATCCTCCTGCTTGCAGGTGAGTGCTTGGTGCCACTGTGCTGGGCACAGACAGAAGAGTGGCTGTCAGGAGGGAAATGCGGTGGGAGAGGGAAGACAGAGCAGTGCCTTTTCTAGGTGGTGCTGAGTGGGGAGGATGGTTGTGCTGGGTGCAAAGAAGCCACATCGCTCTGACTTGTCCCCAGCTCACTCAGCCTGGCCAAGCAGAACATTGAGACTCCCCAGAAACGTTGTTGTGTCCCTGAGCAGACAGAAGTGACTGTCCTTAGAGCTGCCACGTGCTATGGGGAACTGGAAATGTGTGCACCCCCAAGGACGCTGTGCTTCCAAGGGATTAGCAGGAGAGGCTGCCTTTGTGCTGGTGAGTTTCCTGAGCTGGTGTGGCTGAACAACAGCAGGGTGAGCATATGTGGGTCTTTTCCATCGTGCAGCCTCAACGTGTTTTGTCTTCACAGCAGGGAGCAGCCCAAACTGCTGGGGGCCGTGCTGTGACAGCAGGCTGTGCTGCCATCCCATACCTGTTTGATCTCGTGGTGCAAAGACGTGTGTGTTATGAGCTTGTGATAAAGTTCCTGTGATAAAGCAGCGAAGATGTGACAGCTCCAGCCAGGCCCCAGCCCGTGCTCTGGGATACAGATGTTGGCACTGCTGGTGGATGGTCCCGGCAACACTTCACTAAGAACAGTATTCAGGACTTGCAGAGGCATTTGGAAATTTGTTTCCGTTCTGATGGGAAGTGAAGTTTGTGGTGTTGTAAGGTGCTGTATAGCTCTCCCTGAGGGGAATCGGGGTCTGAGAGCTGCCTGCTGAGTTGTGCCAGCCCCACATCCTGGGTCCCCCTTGCCCTTCCTGAGGGCGAAGAGAGGACCTTGAGGAGTGTGAGCAGGTTTCCATTCCTGGCCTGGGCTATGGTGCTTGTTAGCAAAGGCTCTGCTACTTCAGCAAGGAGATTTGATTTGGATGAGGCTGCAGGGCGTGTGTTTGCTCAGGGCCTAAGCTTCCAGAACAACATTTTCCCTAAGGAATGGGGAAACTGAGGCACAGGAACACTAGTGTCCCTGCAGTGCCAGTAGGTGTGGAGCAGCACCACCTCTGTCCTGCTCTTGGTCCAGTGCAGAGGAGTGGCTGCACACAGCTCTGCTCCAAAGGAGCCCTGGTCTTCCCATGTGCTCCAGGGAGCTCTCAGGCTCTGCTTCCACCGGCCTGATGGCAGTTCCGCTCCTAATAAGTTAATCTGATGGGTTTTGTCATGAGCAAAACAAGAAATCACGTTTTTAATAATAAAAAGGGGTCCTGCATCTTGTTAACATCTGGAGTTCAATCATTTCTGTGCTCAAAACTGTGGAATGCTTCAGCACAATATAAATCTTGCCACTTGCTGTACATGGGCTCCAGATGGGGAGGGAGAGTTCATGTTCACTTGTAACCCAGATGGGTGCTGGCAGCTCTGCCTGGAGCCTCCACGGCGTGTGGATGCCCTGCTCCCACGCTGGGTGAGAGGGCTGAACCCCCCAAACGGGCTTGGCATGGCAGGGCTGAATCTGGAGAGGGGAGATGTCTCCCCACTGCCTAAAAGCTTCTCAGCACCATGGAATACTGGTGCCACAGCCAAACACCCTCATGGGGCCAAAGCAGGGCCATCTCCACTGGGTGATGCACAAACCACTCCTGGGAGCCCATGGCAGGGCTGGAGCTGTGTCCCCTGATTGCACCCAGTGCCATCAGACAGGACCATGTTGGGGTGATGGCACCTCGAGCCCCCCCCAATGGGCTCGTGTCCTCCGTGTCCACCTTGTTTTGCACCCAGACCACTGATAAATACAGGAAATCCTGGAGCAGAGCTGTGGGATGGCTGGCTGTTAACACACAAAATCACTGGGTTGGAAGAGACCTTTAAGACCATTGAGTCAAACCCACATCCCAACAACTCAACTAAACCATGGCACCAAGTGCCACATCCAGCCCTTTCTTAAACACATCCAGGGATGGTGACTCCACCGCCTCCCTGGGCCGACCATTCCAGTACTTTATCACCCTGTCTGTAAAAAGCTTTTTCCTAATATCCTAATTTCCCTTGGCCAGCTTGAGACTGTGTCCTCTCATTCTGTCAGCTGCTGCCTGGAGAGAGAGACCAACCCCACCTGAGCACAGCCACCTTTCAGGGGGTTGTAGAGAGTGATAAGGGCACCCCTGAGTCTCCTTTTCTCCAGGCTAAACAACCCCAGCTCCCTCAGCTGTTCCTCACAGGCCTTGTGTTCTAAGCCCCTCATCTAGCATCAGGCTGGAAACAAAGCATTTATCCTGGCTCTGCTCCTTTGCCAGGCTCTAACCAGTTCCTTCCCTTTTGCACAACAGCTGATTTCCTTAATAATCCCTGGAGATACGGTTTTCTCAAAATCTCAGTGTACCCATCACACCAGGAACATTTTTAACGACAGCAAGAAAATCTATTCTCTCTGGAAGTTTAATTTTCACTAGAAAGACACTTAAATTGCTTTTTTTTTGTTTAAAACAAAGATTTTTGCAGCTTGAGACCAACACTCTATCTTTTTTTTCTAGGGTTATTTTGGTGGGGTTTTTAGGGGTTTTTGTTTTCTTTTTTTTCAGACAAGTGAGGCAAATTTCCACAAAAATATTTTCTGTGCTTTTTAAAAAAATAAATCTGCTTTTGACTGAAAAATGACCTGCTACAAACTGTTTGGATGGAAATTTTTCAAGCAGCCTTAGTCAGGGTATTGATGTGAGAAAGGCAGCAGTCGAGCTGCAGGCAGGAGTAGGAAATATGTGCTCAGAGAGTTGGGGAAGGTCTGTGCTGCTTGTGGGTCTGTTTGAGTTGTAGGTGAGGCACAGCAGTTTGGCTTTTCCACGTGTTTAGTGTTTTTGGAGATGTCTATAGAGTGGAGACTCCACAACCAGGCCGGAGGTTGGGTTTTCTGGGATAACATGAAAGTTTACAAGCACTGATACACAACCTGTGTGTCTGAATCTCTTCATGAAAGCCATTAGGAATGTTTTTGTTGGGGTTTTCTTAAGGCACGTGTGCAATTCAAGACCCTGCCCACAAAAGCAAGCCCTTCGTTTCCATTAAAAACAGTTTGCCTAAATACTTTCCAAGGCTCTGGGTTTGCCAGCTGGTTATCTGGGTCTTATCAGTCTCTTTAGGCATTTAGATATCCTTAAACTGCCTGGCTCTCAGGGGCTTCAACAGAGAGTAGGGATGTGCCTGCTGGCTTTCCTAAATAGAGATGCTTTCCTGGACCAGGGCTGGATCAGCATTCTCAGTGTGGCTCTGATGGATGACCTACTGCTCTGACAACCCCTTCCCCCAGTTTCCATCTCAGCCTTATTTATGGGGAAATCGAGTCCAGGCATGTGAAAAGCATTTTTCTTTTTTATCAGTTTGGCTGGAAAACTCAATGTGCTCCAGTGCAAAGCCAGTGCTGCTCATAGGCAGTTCTTGGTCAAGAGGAAAGCAGTGAAGGTGGGTCTCAAGGATTGGAATCACAGAATTTCCTCTGTTGGAAGGCTCCCATGAGGATTGTCAAGTCCAACTCCCTGCTTCTTGCAGGACATCCCAAAATTACTGTGCTCCATCCTGCTGGGTGGGACCTGCTGTGTTTGTTGGGTGACCTGGAGAGAGTTTTGGGGTCTGCACAAGCTGAGATCACCTGTGGGTTTTTAAGAAGTGTGTTTCCCTGTGTCGGGCTAAGTCTGCAGAGGAAGATTTTGAGATCTGCTTTGAAACATGGAACTGTTCTGAAGGAGCAGAGGTGATTATTAGAATGGATTGATGCTGGGGTGATAATAAGGAGAGTAGGTGCCTGTCCCTGCCTGAAGTGGAAGGAAGGAGGATCTGGAGGTGCATGAGGAGGCAGGTGTTGGTTGCCAACATAGCCAGACTGATGTTAGCCCTTGAAACTCCTTTTTCCACCCAAGAAAGCATGACTTGCCACAAAATGAATGCTTCTATATAAAATGTCAGGCCTCATTTCAAAAAAAAAGCTCCAGTTTTAACTGAAAAACCCAAAAGAACCAAACCGGAAATTAAAAGATTTGGATTGTTAAACATTGGATTCCCAGAAATTTAAAAAAAAAAAAAAAATCAGGCTGGATTGTTTTGGTTTTGGTTCCCAGATTTGTTTCTTTTTTTCCCTAGGGAAACCATCTACCCTTGATCTGACAGAGAAACAAAGAGAGGCAAAATAAATCCACGGCAATCTCTGCCAAGCTGATTGAGGGGGGTGAATATTCTTTCCTGACCTTAAAATTGGAAACCCGTAGCCCCAAATACTAGCAGGATGCTCACCCAGCCCCTGGGGTGGCTTTCCAGCACCCCAGGACTCCCACCAAACCCCTTCGAGTATCTTAGCTGGGAGAGAATGGGAAGAAGATGGGTTGGAAATCATCTCCCTTGGATCGAAGCCACTTGAGGCTTAAGAAGCAGGCGTGAAAGTTTTCTCTCTGGCTGCCCCAGGGTGGGTTTGTTGCTGCTGACCAGGCTGTGGCTCTTTCCTGCACTGATAACCCAGTGAGGAGGAAGGGTCCCAGCTCCTTCCTCAGCCCTTGTAACTGACAGGCAAAAGGCAATTCCCTCAGTTTGCTTTTCCCCCTTCTATGGTTGAATATCTGTAAATGTTGTTTGCTAAACAAGAGCGCCGGTGGCAGAGGAATTAGAAGAAATCCCTTCTTAATTGGAAACAGTGAGTCTGTGTATTTTTTCAGTTGTCTATTTTGGGCCTTGTAAAATTAAAGTTATTAACTGTAATGCAGCGGTTTCCAGATTCCCACAGCCCTTTACAATAGTGGGGAAATTCATCCCAGGTCACTGGGAGCCTTTAATGAATACATTAAGGCTTATTATTAAAATAAAGTACTTGCAGCTTTATGGGAGACATCTGGCAAGGCTGCTTGTCTCTCTGAAGGCTCCCTGAGTGTCCTCTCCCGGCGTGCACCACATCAGGCCCAGCTTTCAGGAGCTGTTCCCCGCACAAGGATTCCCACAGGAGGCTCTGGGAGACACAGAGAGCCTTTGCAGGATGTGATGGAGAGCAGTTGTGCCAGACCTGCCCCTGTGGTGGCTCCACGGATGTTTCTGGAGCCGAGCTGGCACTGCAGGTACCGACCAGTATGAGCCCTGCTGGGATGCTCCTGCTCAGCAGCGAGGATGCACCAGGGTAAAGCTGCCTCATTCACCATTGGGGTGTGCAGGCAGAGCTGAGCTGGACTAACCCCGGGCAGGAGGAGGAGAGTCTGGGCACAGCCAGCTGGCCTGGGTGCAGGCAGGCCAGCTTGGAGCCAGCTGCTGGCCAGCTGTGCTCACCCAAAGCAGGGCGCTACGACTGATAAGTGACTTTGTATCGCATCGTGTGGCTGCACCCACACTACACTGCACAGCCACATCACACAAAAAAGCTGGAGCCAAATCCTTGGGGGTTTAGGGCCAGAAAGTTGCCCTGGGCTGGCACTGCTGGGAGCAGGTACCTCGCAGGCAGGGCACTCGCGTGCCGACCAGAGCAAAGCGCGGCTGCGAAGGGTCTGGAACGGCTGTGATCTTATCGCTGCTTTATCTGCATCCAGCCCTGATCCCGGCAGAAAGCGGGGCCACGTGGCAGTAATTGTGTTAGGAAAACAAACTAATCTCCGAAGGGACAGAGAGCAGCTGTCGGGCTATCGGTGCTATCAGGGAAATGGATGTGGCCTGCCAGCTCACAGCGCTGGAGCAGGGGCCAGCCAGGGGATGGAGGGGGCAGAAAGGGAAGGAAAATAAGCTTGGGCTGCCAGGCCAGACTGAAGGAGTGTTTGTTGTGGCATTTGCCGAGAAGCTCTTTGCTTGCCAGAACGTTTGTGAGATGTGGTCTGGCAGGTCAGGTGTGGCAGTGAGGAGAGCCAGGTTGACCCTGGCAGATCCCTTATCTCCGTCTGCTCAGTGTCTGCTCTGCGCTCCTTGTCTAATTTAGCAGCAGGTTTGAAGAGCTTTCTCCTAGTGTGCTCCCTCCAAGGATGGCCCTGTGCCCCGGGCACCCCAAAACCTGCTGCTGATGCAGCTTGCCCTCTTGCTACCTTGCTCCTCTCTTCAGCCCAGCCTGGTGACTCCAGAAAAGGTGCAGGGGCCAGACCCCAAGGGTGTGCTGGGGAGATAGAAGAGGTTCCTGGAGATGCACATGGAGATCAGGCTGCAGCAGGAGGAGCCTTCCTCTGCAATATTTCCCCAAATTTGCAAGGGAGAGGAACCATGCAACGGTCAGGCAGGTTTCAAGCTGGTTCTCTCTCCTGTGAAACCATTGGCAGGAAATCATTACAAAGATCCTCCAGCTGTTGTGCTTGGCCCTCCCCACACCTCTCTTCTGTGCCCAGGTCTCTAGTCCAGGAGCTCAGCCATTGCCATGCAGGGAAACACAGGATCTTTCCCCAAAATCTGAGTGTGAGCATCTTTGGGTGGTGGAAGGGGGGGAGGAAAGCAAAGGGCAGAGGCAGGGCAGCCCCACAGCCCACACATGGGCCCCTCTCCCCAAAAAACTGAATCAGTCCCCTGGTTCTGGATAACCCCAAACCTGGGCAAGGTTAAAATCTCGCTCTGAAGTGTCTGGCTCTGACCCAACACAAACATTGTTGCTTCTGGATTATATGTTTAAGAGAAAAGAAAATCCTATCATGAATTAATGCCAACAAGATACACAACTGTGTCTTGTATTTAGTCTGTCCACTATACTCTACTAAGGCTCCAGTTGAGATGGATTTGAAAAATAAAAAAAAGCCCCGAACTACACAGCTCCCAAAAGTGTTCCTGAAAATAAATTTTTGCCAGGTCCCTCCCCAGCACTTAATTAAGACTTCTATTAAATGCTGACAGGAGTTTGATAGTGTTATATGTTGCAGCAGGCTCTGTTCATGGTGTTATAATTATGGCTGTAAAACAGTTTCCATTATAGTCCTCCTTTTCATAAGCTCATAACTTCTGAAAACATTTACTTTTCACGTTGAAATTTTTGCATGCCTGGCCTTAACCAGGTGGGATTTTTTTTTTTTTTTAACTCTGAGAGAAAAAAAAAATCCATGTAGCCCTTTTTGAATTATGGGGGAGAAAATATGAGGTTTTTTTCAACTGGAATATAAGTGAGAGGGAAAAGTAATGACATCATTTTTCTAAAGAGATGGATTGCAAAAGCCTGTGATACCTGACGCTTGCTTTGGAAATGGATAGGCTGGGCTTTGCAGAGTGCCTGGGGCATTTCCCATTTAAAAAAAAAATCCTGTGTCTGATTTAAAATCCTTGGTGAAGCTAATGGCAGAGCCTTGAGGGAATCCACTTGTCACCCATTAGAAGTGACTCTTGGTTGCAGGTTAAAAATAGAGGTTGGTAATTAATAACTCTTCCCTTCTGGCAACATTTTTGAGGTACTGACAGTATTTCTCATCTCTCATGGGGATGAGGAGTCAGTTCTGAAAAATTTTGTGAACTAGAAAACCAAAGGGTAAGATCTTTTAAGGTCAATGAAAATATTTTTCTTTGATAATTTCAAGCTTCCTGTTTTGATAGGATTTTTTTTCCTATAAGCAGCTTAATTCTGAAGAGAGGAGACCTTTTCAACTAAAGCCCTGGGATGTGTCACTGAAGGAAGTACAAAAGCCAAACATTTGGACAATTTGGACACGGGTTTGAGCTTTCTTCCCTGTTGAAATAACTGTCCAAACCACTCTCGCGTGCAAAAAGTAAAATGGACATTTTCCCACTGTTCCCCTTCCCAGGCCCACTGTACAAGGACTTTCCCAGCTGCCCCACTGAATGGTGGCCAAATGCAGGATAGGGCAAATGGGATGGAGCCACAGTTTCAGAAGCAGCTTGAACCACTGTGAGATCCACTGGACTCTTGATTTTATTTGTGACTCCAGGATTTTGTCCTCCTTCCCAGCCACGACCATCGACCATCGTGGTCCCTCAGCAGGGATTTCAAAGGCACAGAGGTCTCTTGGGACACTGAAGACACAGATGAGCTTCTACTGCAACTTTTAAAAGCATTTAGGGTCATTAAAAGCCTGCCTTCTGATGGGACCTTTAACCACATGAGAAGTGGGATTTTAGGTTCTTAAATTGTTTCTCTGCTTTTGAAATTTTGCTTTTTTGGGACTGGTGGTTCTTAGTGGCCAGTCAAGGAAGGACAGCTGGGAGTGAGATCAGGTGGGAGTATGGCTGGAAAACAGTGTTTTGTCCCTTGGTGCACTGGAATGCAGGATTTCAGGCAGAGCCAAAAAAATGGTTTCCTCGAGGAGGATGAGAGGATGAATGGAGGGCACAGACCTGCCCCTGAGGGCTGGCAAATGTGTTTTGGCAACGCCAATGAATGATAAAGCAGGAGTAGACTGCCTGCCCCCAACCCTCCTGGTCTTCAAAAGTGGCTCAAGGAGCACTAAACACCGCAGTTACATTCTTTTCCTTGTCTCCAAAAACACGGCTAAACTGGCTTGTATATTTACGTTCGGCTCCACATTCCCCGGTGACGGCTGCGGGCATTCCCAAGGCATTCCCAAGGCACAGAAGAGAGAGGACCGCTGGGGATGTGCATGGCCGGGCCGCCTTTCCCCCGCAGCGTGCCCCTGCCTGGGGCTGCGCAGGGAGCGCTGCCTCCTCGCTGTGCTCTGCACAGCCCCTGGCCCGCCTTGGCTGCTTTCTTTGGCGTGCTGGGAGCTCTCGCTTGGTTCTGGCCAAAAGCTGTCTTGACACTGATGTAATCGAAATCCAAATATCGCTGAGGGGAGCTTATCTGCAAACATGCCCAGCCCCGGAGCCAGCACCCCCGGCCCAATCAGGCTGCCTGAGGCAGCGCCAGCGGGGGTTGCGTGGCTGGTGTGAAATCAGCTCGAAATGATGGTGTGTAGGCACGCAGCTGAGACCTGGGGAGGAGATTAGAGCCAGAAAAAGCTGCCTTGACTGCCAGACCCAAGGGTCTTTGCTGACCTGGACCCTTTGTCCTTAGGTTTTGCTCCCTGGGGATTCCCCAGAGGGTTTTCCTGTGATGGAAGAGGGATGTGTGCCCCAAGTGCTACCAAAATACCCTCTCTGGAGCAACTCCAAGGAGACCCAAAGGCACAGGCAATGGAAATCTTGGTCTAGGTAGCAGATCCAATGTGTGTCCTTGCTAAGACTGGAGACAAGAAGGGATGTAGGCTGCTAGGGAGGATTCAGGCCAAATGTACATAGCAGCAACAAAAGAGAAAAATTCTCCATTGATTGGAGAAAAAAAAAAAAAACAAACTTAAATGCTCAAAACCATTGCTCATGGTATTGAGTTGGACAGAAATGGAATGAGGAGAGAGGTGTCAGAAGCTAGGAAATTACATCAATGCTGTTCCTGTTGAGGGAGAGGCTTACTCCATTGTGAAGTTTTCAAAAGATCTGTGAATGCTACAAACACCTTTGGATGAACAGCGCCGCAGGTGTGGGATGGGAAGAATGTGATATGTCAGGATGATTCAGTCAGAAGTTTCTGGTGTCTGTGCACAGGCAGCAGTCACTCCTTGGCGATAGAGCAATGGCTGCTGTGACATTTCGAGCCAAGGGTTGCACCTGATCTGTAGTTTTCAGCTAGTTCCCAACAGACCAGCTTTCTTCAAGTGCAAATCCTCTCCTCCTCCATCCCTCCATGCCATCCTCTGGTGTCAGACACAACGGGAAGGACAGTCTGTCCTTCTGTAGGAAGCAGTCTCTGGCTTTTGAGCTGCTGGCAGTGTTCCTGTGCTAATTTTCATCTTCTGACCCCACGTTTCCAGCAGGAGTGGAAGAAACTTGAATCAGTGCTATTCTTGGTGGGTCCATGTCACTTGGTGCACTCGGAGAGGGTTTGTCACTGGGTGCTTGCCCTGTGGCATCGGTTTGTACCTTGAGTCTGTGCTGGTGCTGCACCTCTTGGGTTCAGGCTCCCCTGCTCTCCCACTCACCTGCTCCCTCCACCCCAAGTGTTTTTCCAGACTGCACCAATAATTGAATGTGCAGAGCACGGATCTGTCTGAGCCCCGCTTGCCTTCAGTACCCCGGGAGAGAAGAGAATAAGTGGGGGCGGGGGAAGGCTTTTATCCCCCTTTAGAAAGCAGGAACATGGGATGTGCATTAGGCTTCTTCTTCAGGGAGTATGGCTGCGTTTCGCCTCTCGCAGCTGTCCCTCCCCGCGCATTCCTGCACAAACCCCTTTTGTTCGCTGCCCTCAGCCAATATACAGGCAGCAACAGCAGCCCAGATGTTCCCTATCAAACTCAGAGCCATGCCAACAAACTTTGGCACACATGAAAGTGTGCTGAGGAATGGGCCTCTGCAAATACCATTTCTCTCTCTCTCTTTTTTTTTTTTTTTTTCTTTTTTTTTTTTTTTTTTTTTTTCTCCCCACCCTTCCATTCCTGTAAGGATTTTTTAAACGCTAATGGCTTCCACGCCGCGACAGCCGGGCCGGGCTCCGGGAGCGTCTGGCGGATCGGTGCCGCAGGTCCCCGCGGCGCCTCGGCGGGGCTGCGCTAACCTTGAGCCTCTGCCCCCGAGTTTTCCCCGCTGCCTTTCCGAGGCCGGGGCCGCCTTCCCGGGGGCGATGTTATTTGCAGGCAGTGACCTGCAGCTCAGCCGGCAGCGGGGAACGCAGGCGATGCTTTGAGGGGATTTTGCTGTGAATCTGTTTTTCTCCCAGCACTGTCCGGGCTGGCTTGTGACGACCTCGAAAAGCATAATTAAAGATGCTGTGGGGGCTGAGTGACCCCTTTAGGCTTGGCTTTACCACAATCCCAGTGCTTCCTGGGTGTGTGGAAGTGAGTTGGGTTTTTGGCTGGAGTGAGATGCAGTTTTTCCTCATCTCTTTCTCAACATCTTCCCTGCAGGCAATTCCTGCTGCTGCGATTCAGCTGTGAGCCCTGGGTCATGGTGCAGATGGGGCCACTGCACATCCCAGGAGCTCTGTTGGCACCACAGGCTGACAGAGATGACCTGGAGGACCAGGAGCTGAGGGACAGCATGACCAGGACTCAGTGTTACAAACCAGAACAGACCTGGTTTTGGCCATGAGCAGATGGGTGAGCACACAAATGAAAACCTTCCTCTGTCCACAAGTCAGAGGACTACTTATGCTGAGTGAAACACAACCTTGAGGCTATGCACAGACATGCTTTGAGGGAAGAGCTCCCTGTTGCACCCTGATGTGTAATTGTGGTTAAAAGTTGCTGCAGCTGCCACCCCTCTCTGCTCCTGTGCAGGCTCAGCTCTGGCCCTCACTGCGGATCTCAAATGGCAGAGCCACGTCCCAGCCCTCTGGCTCCACCACCGAACTCCACGGGGTCAGTGCCACGTTTGGTGCCAACCACCCCACCCGTGGAGAGATGGGCTTGGGCTGGAGACAGCAAACGCTGCCCCTCACTCACTAAAGCAAGCAAAGGCCATTTCTGGGAGAGGAGCCATTCTCATCTAACTTAAACATTTGTTTCAGCACCAGGGCTTTCCAAAGACAGCTTGAACTACTTTTTTACCCCTCCACTATAATGGCAGTGATGTATTTTTTTCACTCCTCTCTCATGCTGTAAAGATTGAAGCATTTTTGCTCAAATTAAAATTAAAAAAAAAAATCTCATCTGGATGAAAACCAGACTTTGCAAAGTTTCCATGGAGGGTGGTAACCTCTCTCCCCAGCAGTGGGCTTATCTGAGATCATCTACTTGAGGAGTGTGCCAAGATTTCTATCCTGGAAAAAGACCCATCTCGGAGAGTTTTGCATAGGAAGGGATGGAAGGATCCATTGCACAGTGAATTTGGTTAAGAGAGGAGGACGCACTCAAAGTCCCAGGGGAGGGAGAACAGCTCCATTCTAGCCTGGAGTTGAACAGAGATGAAGCAATGATTGCAGAGAGGTTCAGAGGAACCACCAGATGTGCAGGCGATAGCCAGGGCTGGGGAAGGGGGAGAAAAGGAGTTTGCACAGTTCAGGGGCAGGACTCAGCTCTGGCTGCAAGGACGTGCTCTGATGGCAGCAACTCAGGTGCTGTGGAGGGGCCTGACTGCGTGAACTGGGTCGGGTGAGGGCAGGGCCCATTTCCAGAGACATCCTTTCCCCCAGGCTGGTGCCTCTTGCAGCGGTGACAGTGATCCTCAAAAGGGGAGTCAGCTGCACCCTCTGTATCTTTGTCCTGGCTGTGGACCTCAGAAAATAAATGTAACCTTTGAGAAAAGGTTAAGATAAAGAGGTGGTGGAAGAAAAATGGTCTGAGCTGATGAAAACCCCATCTCAGGGGGGAGAGTGAAGGGGAAAAAAATTGTGGTTACTTTTCTGCAAAGGATTTGTAGGTATTATTTCTAGAAAGTAGGAGAGAATGAGCTCTGTTCAATTTCTCTCGTTCCCTTCATTAAGGAGGGAAGGCAACACAATGAATTTACCATTAAAATAGTAGTAAGAAAAATAATAAGAAGAACCATAGCTCCTAAATTATCCTATTTAAAAATAAAATAAAATACAAAATCAAGAGGTAGTTGCCATTTCACATGTGGTCTGGTTTAAATCCTGGGAGCAAGGTGGCCCCTGAGATCTAACCTGTTGGAGTAGAGCCCTGCTGTGTTCAAAGGCGAGGGCGAACCCTTGAATTTGCTTTCAAACTTGGGCTGGGGCTGCTGAGGTTTTCTCTGAGGTTTTCTGAAGCCCTGAGCGAGTTGGGGATCTCTCTTTTCATCACCAAACAGTCTGTGGGAAAAATGCATCAGTAGATTTGCTTGGAGGGAACAGTCTGGGATGTGAGGCAGATGCTTGCTGGATTGTTTCGT
Organism: Sylvia atricapilla; assembly: GCF_009819655.1. Lineage (NCBI taxonomy): Eukaryota > Metazoa > Chordata > Aves > Passeriformes > Sylviidae > Sylvia > Sylvia atricapilla. The sequence continues at coordinate 10,613,089 of NC_089148.1, forward strand.
GGCTTACACAGAAAGTCTGCAATCTTTGGGGCTTCGTATAAAACCTGGAGGACAAAGTTCTTCTCTAAAAGATCAGACTCCCCAAATGAGGCTGATTTCAGCAGTTGATCTTCATTTAACACTCACAAGCCAGATGAAAAATTGCAGACTGAATGTGGCCACGTGTACTTAGGAGGGGTTTCTAGTTCCTGGTGCACAGGTGTTGCTCCAGGCAGGACTCAGACATGCCCTGCTAAATAATAATGAATTGTGAAATAAATAAGTTGCTAAATAATCCTGCTTTTCTGAGCTGCACAATCCATGCTGGACTCAATGCTGGCTTGTTCTCAGAACTCAGGGTATCTGTTTGTCCTCCCCGGCTCATCTTCAGTTTGTCTGTTAAGTGAGTGCATTACTACACTGAGCATGTGGACAGGGATTGCAGAGCCTTTTCTCCTGCTAGGAGAGGGGTCTGGAAACAATTACAAGCTGCTCATGCTTAATCACTCGGGTAAATCTTAAATGCCTGCCTTAATATTTTGCAGGACTGAAGATGGCATCTGAATTTTTGCGGTGTGCAGGTTACCCAGCAGAGCACACGGACTTTGACAGTTCTGTGCATATTTTGGAAGTCTTGAGAACCCCCCAGCTTCTTGAAATTCAGGTACAATTTCAAAGGAAAACTAAAATGCAAAGGGAAGGAAAAAAAAAAAAAAAAAAAAAAAAAACCACCCAAAAATAAACTGAAGTTTGCCTGATATTTGTGCAAATTGTCAGCTCAGTCATGTTCTTGTGAACCTTCGCTGAACTTGACCATTTGTACCTCAAACTGAACAAGAAGAGAGTATTAAATAAGTTGAAAAATAAAAATTAAGTCCCCTGTGAAAATGAAGGCAATCAAAATAACTCACAAATCTGGGCTGAAGTCAGTCAATGACAAGACAAAACAATAGAAGTCTTCCTTTACTTCCTTAAATATTGAAATGTTTCACTTCAGCATTTTCAGGCTGAAGCAGTTTGCTTTATTCAACATTATTTAGTCTGATGCTTTCTTTTTTATTTTCATTTTCAATAGACCTGAATTTAAAAGGGCAAGGGTTGTGGTTTTTTTACACTGACTTTTTAAAAAGATGGAATAGTCTCCAAGCACACCAGAAGATTTTGTTACTTACTGGTCAAGCAAAATGTTTTTGGTTGACCCAAAATGAATCGAGCTTTCCTCATTATATTCTTTCCTCTTAGTTCAGCTCCAAAACCAGAATCTTCCACCACTAGAAGAAACCAGTCATCCTTGTTTTCACCTTCCTGCTGCAGCAGTCAGGGGTCTAATTTTGGTTGCTTCTGTTTCAATCTTTATTCCCTTCTCCATGTACTGCAGACTGAGCTCGGTGATATCAGAGTTTGCAGCCAGGGTGTGGTACAGATCTCTCTCCAACTATCTCGGATACCTCACCAAAGAGCTGCTAAGCCTCCCTGGCCAGCAGCCTGCTTGTCTGCAGGCTTTATAGCTCTGCTTCAAACTCTGCCAGTGACACCAACACTTGGAAATCCTCATTAGTTCATGACCCTGGTAAGCCTGTGGGTGTCAGCTGGTGTGCAGTCATGGCATTGTTCAAAAACTAAAGTAAACACTCTCTTCCGCAGAGAGTGCTGAAAAAAAAAGCTTCTACACAAATACTGTGAAAGGCAGCAGCCAACTGATGGGAGCAACTTTCCAAAGCCATGGAAAGGAGTTACCCACTAAAGCCTTGGTGAGATCCAAGCATGGCAATCCTTTTAAAACCTCCTCACAGATCCAGCCTTGGCAAAGAGCACATCACTGAGACCATCCATAACACGCGGGGGTTTATATCTTCTTTTTGTGCGCTTGTTACAGAGACAAAGCAGCAACATTCTGTGAACTTTACTGCAGGAAAGACACAACTTAAAGACTTCCAAATAGTAGCAGGTGTTATCTGCAGGGTGGCCAAGGCTGCAGGTGGAGGCAGGAGCTGAGGGGACACAGCTCCATCAGACATGGGCAGTTTGTTCAGGGTGACGCTGGAGTGCTGCACACACAATTTGCTGGGCTATCTCTGAGCAATGCTGAGGATATCCTGGCTGACCTGGGCTCCCCTCACCTCTCCTTGTGGCTGCAGTACCAAGCAGCTGAGGGATGGTGAGGTCCTAACCCTTCACATGTGCCTGGTGCAGCTTAAGCGTTTGCAGGATGGGGAGGGGAAGCAAACTGGTGTGTGTCCTGAAGTGCCTGCAGCTTGCTGGTCTCAAAATGGGTTCCTTGATTCTTCTGCCTTGTATTTCTTCTCTGAATTTGTGTTGCAGATACCTCCAGAGACCCTGAATGAGGTGGCTGTGCTCTGAACAAGGCTTCATGGAAAGTGTCTTGCTGCAAGGACACAGGAAAAGTGAAGGCTTGTTTTCAAAATAGGTGTAGTGTTGTCACACATTCTCCTTTGGCACTGAACATGTGGTGTCCCTTCAGCCACGTGGGCTGAAGGAGAGCCAAAGTAGACTGCACTGATTCAGACACACACAGCAGCACTTCTGGAGCTTTTTGTGGGACTGCAGCAGGATGGGAACAGCATCCCCCAACACTCCCTGAGGATCAGCAGCATTTCACTTGCAGAGGGGAGGTGTCTCAGCCCAACGTGTTACCTTGCAGAGCTGGGAGAGGTGAGAGGACAACATCCTCCTTGTGCAGCTGGAAGGGGAGACATGAACTGGCCAATACACACCCTGCTGCGCTGTCATGTCGTGGCTAACTGGCACTTGATGGCAATAAAGTGATTTTCACATCGTATAATACCCTACTGCAAATACATCTTACAAGCACTGCTGGATCTTGGGTTTGGCAGCCATCTCTCCTTCTGTCTTGCCCTGAAAACACAAGAATTTCCCACAGAGACTCTTTCAGAGGTGAAACTTTTCTTTTTCACAGACTTTTTCAAGAGCTGCATGGCTGACTGGCACCCAAATGGTCCAGCTGTTGGTGCCAACGTGAGTGCCCATGGGGAGGGTGATGGGACTGTGACAGCAGTGGGAATGGTGTGGGAGGCACCACAGTCACAGGAACAAGGCTGGGAGATGTGTCAGGAGCTGGCGAGTGCTCAGACCATAAATGATGCAGAAAGCAAGGTCAAAAGTTGCAGAGCACCCTAAACCCACGGTGAGTCTGCGGGTCCCGCATCTCCTCTGGAACCTGTGTGGGGATCCACACACCCAAAAATCTCCAAACCTGCATCTCACTCTCCCAGGGCTTTACTGACCTTGCCCAGATGTTTATTGTTAAAAATACCTGAATGGAGACTCTGGGATGGTCTTCAGTCAATTCTCTCCATGTTTTGCTGCCCTGACTCCTCATCTCTAGCATGAGTCCCGCTTTCTTCTTCACCTATCCTCCACAGGCCCTGAAAACACATCACCCTGTATCTTTACAGCTGTGCTTTATGTATTTAAAGAGGACTATCATGTCCTCTCCCCCACACTTCTCTCCCATCCAGACTAAACACGCACAGTTCATTCTCTGGAGCGTGTAACAACAATAAGTTTGTTTGATGAATACTCAATTTGTGTTAGCGCAGCAGTTCTAATCACTCAGGTTATGCCAAAGATAACTAACCTTCAGCAAATTTCTCTTCAAATCATTAGTTTTATCAACTGTTTTGACAGCTAGATTATAATTTTTACACACAGGGTTAGAATGAGAGCAATTGCTTTCTAGATTTCCTTTACAAAGATTTGAATTATGACTTTTACATTAGGCAATGCAATTAAATGCATTCTGGAACTGTCATGAAATATTAAACTTGGGGTTATAAAAAGTATTCCTTTAATGATTCGTGGTATCTTTTAAAAGGAATTAGCTGCAACAATATTTCTTAAACTATATAAAAATATATATCAATAATTGCTCATTTCCACTTGTTTTACTGATAAACTCTGGTTGTGCCAGCCAAAATGGTAAGATTATAATTTTCTGGATATTTCTGGTAGTAATGAATTTGATTTTATTTTACCAGCTTTTTTTTAATGGTGCTTTTAATTAGCCAGGGTTTAGTCCTGTTTAGTTTTTTTTTTACACAGATATTTTAAGATGAGGAATTATTACAGAAGATGTTTGTCTGTATAGAAAATTCATCTTAACTACTCACAGTGAAGAAAGAAAGACTCAAAAAATGTCAGGAGGAATGTGTTTTCTTTTTTAAACATTTATATTACATGCTGAGCTTCCTTCCGGTTCAGATTTTAGTTTTTGAAAGCCAAACTTATCTTAACGTAAAAGTTGAAATGTGAAAACGTGGGGTGAGGGCCTGAAAAGCTGAGAAGTTTTGAGGCTCAGTTTCAAAGCAAACACGTCACTGTAATGAGAAGTGTCCTGCAAAAACACACAGCTCTGCACGGGATGCAGAGAGGAGCAGGTTCAGCTCTGCAATGCTCTGGAGTCCCTGTGGGATCATCTCCCCCAGTTTGGCTCTGAGTACTCTTGGGAAGTTTGTCCCTTCCCTAGAAAATGTGTATAGACCCACAAATCAAAAGATGTTGCAAACCTTTGGTTTATCTTGTTTAAAAAACATGGAGTTTCATGTCACTTTTTTTTTTTTTTTTTTTTTTTTTTTTTTTTTTCACTGAGTAGCTTTTTAGATAAGTGGATTTTGGTTTCCCTCTGTGAAATTCTTACAAACCAAAAGATTGCCTTGGTCCCAGAAATGACAGTGCTGACTTAATCCCACTTACCAGGCAGTTAAGGGAACAGAAACTGAGGAGAAGAAATAATGCTGTACTTTTTAATTTAGTCTTCTGCTACGAAAATAAATTCTTCACCTCAGGCTTTGAAGCCTGAGACACTCTAGCAGAAAATCAACAACATAAATTTTCATGGATCTCAAAAATTATTTTAAAGGACAAATTAAATCCTGAGTTATTATCAAAAGAAAATACTTGCTCCTTGCTCACATAGTGCCAAAACTTATCTGGACCTGGTGGTTCTTCCTAAGCCAGCCTGATCTGGTAAAGGATGGGGTAGTATTGACATGGATATAATTTGATAGATCTTATTTTGTTAGAAAAAGGGCAAAATTGATTTAGGAATTTTGGGCTCTATTATCTTCAGGATTTTTTCCCTAGGTCTCTTGAATTATATGCCAGAGTCCTTAGCAGCTCATAATAGGGTCTGAAATGGAAACAGAAACTCTCCTTCCCTGTGCCAGCCTCTCCCTGTCTCACACTGGGGCTCCGTCCTTTACTGGGAAAACGTTGCTTTGTGTGTTACTGTGGCAGCGTGCAGAGCAGTGCAAGAATGAAGTTTTAAATATACATCTAACTCAGGGAGCCCCTTGGTAGAAGATCTTCTCTGGCTCCTAAAAACCCCACAAGTTTTCGGTATGAAACCGATTCAAATTGATGTTCCGCCCTGGTACAAATTGCTCCTGTCCTGGGTTGAAATGTCATCTGAGGTTTGACCCTGAGCTCTGACCTGGGCAGCCCAATTTGCCAGCCCATGATGACATTTCCACGCTGATTTGGGAACTGCACAAGAAAAGATGTTTTTGTGATCTGTTGGTGCTGGCTGCTTCTACTCACTAGACTCCAGGGCAATTAGGCCAAGAGAAAACGGATGCAGCAGTCACGGAGGTCTCCAGGTCTGCTCATGAGAGAGCAGCTCTTGAAGCACAAAAAGATACAGGACTCAAATCCAGCCCCAGGTGTCAAAGGAAGGTTTGTGCTGTTCCTGGGGATATCGGCCCAGGAGGTGGAAAAAGTTTCTATTTTCTCCTCATCTTGCCTCCTCCAGCCTGTGCTGGAGCAGCATTTGCCTGGAAAACACTTCATTCCTAGGTGGCAAACGTTCAGTGCCATGTTCCGCTCACGGGACTTTAATCAGCCGGAGAACATGGCCAGCCTCTGTTTTCTGAGCCTGCTGTTGGTAAATGCTCCGTGAAATGACTTCACCACGCTGTAATTGTTCCTGGAGCAAGCTGGCCCAACGGCTGGCAATTAAACCTCGGGCTGATGGAAACTGTTAACAGGGATTGCTGCTTTGCCCATAGCGTCGGAGTTAACAACTCCAAACTCTTTCTACTTTTTCTACAGAACACGTGGGAGCTTTGTGCCTGGAATATCTGCAGCAATAAAGTGGATATGGTGCTTCACTTTTGTTTGTAGTGCTAAAACTTGCAAAAAGAAACAGCTGAGGTTCAGGATGAGATCTGGGGTTTGTACCTGGTGAAGCACATTCAGTCGATACCTTTGGGTTTGCTACAACCCATTACTGTGATTTAGACACCAGATTTAGATCCACGATTCTTATATAGTCATCTCAAAGGGAATTAGGTGCCTACACTTTGTTGTAAGCCAACGTTTGTAGGGCTGGCCAACATTGTTCCACAGTAAAATTCAAGGTGATGCCTGGTTCTGCCATCTGGACTCCCTGGAGTCTGAGAGCATTTCAGTCAAGGCTGGATTATGGTTCTCATTCAGATGTCTCCTGTGCTCAGTCAGATTTCCCAGAGAAGCCATAATCCTCTGTGAACGGCTGCTCAGCACCCCTCTGCCCGGGACATCTGCACGAGAAAAGCACACTCTCCTTCTCTGCTGGATCTGGATCTCTGCTTGGCACCAAGGCTCAGCTGCAGGTGGAAAACGGTGGCACTCCTGTTCCCCCAAGGCACTTGGATCCCCTCAGAAACATCCAAAGCCTGGCAGCTCAGGGAGCATTCCCTGCGAGCGGCGTTGATGGGACGCGTTAGTCACGGCAGCTGCTGGAGGCGCTGCCGCGTAACCCAGAGCCCCGCACGGCCGGGGAGTCATGGATTTGCTCAGGGACACGGCAGTGCTTTGGACCTTGACTAATCCCTCACAGATTGGAGCCGGGCAGGGCTGTGGCACTGGAAACATCCCTGTTTACTGCCCATTATGGATTATTTAAGCCGCCAGATCCCTGGGCTGCTGCGGCTAAGCCGGGGGCTCGTGCCTTTGTGCCGGCTGTGTCCCACTGGGAGGTGAACTCATCCATAGGGCCTCTGACAGGCTTGCAGCAGCCACAAGAGTTTAGGATAGGCAGGAAAATGTTTCTTTGCATGCATACTGAGGGATAATGCTGTAAATTGCGGGGTCTTTTCAGTTTATACCTAAGGGTGAAAGCAAGCGCGTGTGTTCTTGTCAAACGGTAGAAGCAGATCTTAAAAACCACCAGTATGGCCAAAAAAGTATTTTTTCCCTGATGGCTTCCCAGCGCTTATAGAAAAAGAGGGAGAGTGACTCTTTACATGGGCAGATTGTGATGGGACAAGAGGGAACGGTTTTAAACTAAAAGAGGAGAGACTGAGTTTAGATATTAGGAAGTTCTTTCCTGTGAGGGTGGTGAGGCACTGGCACAGCTGCCCAGAGAAGTTGTGGATGCTCCATCCCTGAAATGTTCAAAGCCAGGTTGGGCAGGGCTTGGAACCTGGTCCAGTGGAAGATGTCCCTGCCCATCACAGGGGTCTGCAACTGGTTTAACTTTAAAGTTCCTTCCAGCCCACAACATTCAGGGATTCCCTGATTTCCTCACAGTGTTGTCACTTACTAGACATGCTAGAGCAGGATCTCACCTGCTTACAACTGCTTAATTACGAATTATAAATTGCATGGGGGTACGTGTGATGTTCCTTGAAGTGTGTTTGCTTTTTTTCGAGAGAGGCTTCCCCTCTACATTTCAGCCTCAGTAGCCAGGACTCACTGAGCCCTGTTCGGTCACAGGTCGGACTCGAGCTCAGAAGTATTTTCCAACCTAATTGACTCTGTGAATCTTTACGGCATTATGTTCTCAGGAGCCGCGGGCATATGTCCACTAGGGCAGCTTTTCCCGAAGCACGGGCCACCTCCAACCCGCCTCTCTGGCCCCTCAGGCCGCCATCTTGCCCGCCCCGCCCCGTCGCCGTGGCGGCGCGAGGCCCCCGGCTGTCCGCGGCGTTCGCCTGCGGCGGTGGCCGAAGTCCCCGGCTGACCGCGGCGTTCGCCTGCAGCGGCGGCGCGGCGGTGCCGGGGCGGCCGCGGGGCCTGAGCGGCGGGAGGAGGAGGAGGGAGCGCCATGGCCGAGGCCTGGGCCGGCTTCTCGCAGGAGGAGCTGCGGCGGCTGCGGGGGCAGCGCCCAGGTACGGACCGGACCGGGCCCGGGGAGTGGGGGACAGTGGGGCCCGGAGCGGCGCGGAAGAAGAGCCTGGGCCTCGGCACCCTGTCAGATCCCGCAGCTGCACCTGCCTCCCATCGCCTCTCATCGCCCCATCTTCGCGGCCCCTTCACTCACACCTCCGTCCTTCTCCTCAGCCTCTCCATCCGCATCTCTGTCCTTCCTCTCAGCCGCTCCATTCACACCCCTATCCCTCCCCTGAGCCTGTCCATTCACACTTCTAACCCTTCCCTCCATCTACACTTCTGTCCTTCCTCTCAGCCCCTTCACACCTGTGTCCATTCCCTCAGCTCAGCCGCTCCATCCCCGCATCAAACGCCTGCGCTCTCCCAGGCAGCCCCTCGGTCCCTCCCATCCAGCCCCATCTCTCCTGGCTCCCCTCATCCAGCCCCTCTCTCCACTCGCAGCTTCTCCGACAAAAATCCCCAAAATCCCGCACTCCTCAGCCCCTTGTCCTGCACCCAAATCTCTGCCCAACGTCCCCCTCCTGTTCCCAGGCTCCTCTTTGCCTGCGTGTCACCTTGTTCTTCCCAGTTTTTCACTTTATAACCTCAGTTTGCCCGCCAGGCTGGCAGAGACAATTCCTTAGCCTTAGATTTGCCTCGTCACGATTATCCCAAGAGTCACCCTACTCCCACCTATGGTTTCTCTTTTAGGCCTGCAGTCCAGGCCTCCAATTCCTCCTTCTCCTCCCTTAGGGATAGCTGTATCATTGAGAATTCCTGAATCTTAGGCTAACAAAACATTTCCAGCTTCCTGAGGTTTCCCCCAAATTGCCTTCCCGTAGCACCTTGCCTTATGTTTTTTTCCTTATTTTGGTTTTTGCTCGCCTAGAACACCTCTGTCAGAGTCTGGCTTTGATACTGAGATTTGTTTTTAATCCTGTTTCTCCACCGACAGATTTGTACGAGCCCTCACCGCCGCAGCAGCAGCAGCAGCAGCCTCGCCCCCAGGCTGTGCCCAAGACTCGGAAGCAATTGCAACGGGAAAAAGCCCTCCAGCAGCAAAGCCAGAGGCTGGGGCTGCAGGGGGGAGCAGCCTCTGTCACTCCAGAACAGCTGCTTTCTGTACCACAACCCAAACCTTGTCACCCCCAGCAGCCCGGGCCAGCACCTGGGGATCAGAGGCAAAGGGACAGCCAAGAGCAGCAGGAGGGAGTGACACCGGCAGAGTCTTGTAATGGCAGGGACAGCGCCCAGCCCCGCCCTGCAAAGCCCAACGGCCAAGTGGAGAGAAAGAAAGTGGAATTGTTAGTAAGTTGGTAAAATCAAGGGGTGGGGTTTGTTATTCTGTATTGATTCATTCTTTGGTTGTGAAGTCAACTTTCGTGTGTGTGATGGGAAGCTCTGAGAGATCAAATCATTCCATTTTCTTCGAGGCAGAGTCTGTGTGCACAAGCAGCATGTGGCTTCTCTCAAATTCTAAACTCAGAAGGATCCAGGAGGTTCTATTTCGCAGAGATGGGCCTTGAGAGGCTGTTGCTGGTGGTTGTGCTGCCTGTGATTTCCCTGCCCAGCTCCTGGGCTGGGGTCACCTGCCTGCACTCCCTGCACCAGGCTAGCAGCACTTTGGGAACTCAGATTCCTCCTGTGGGTGCAGCTCACCAATAGTACTGGCTGTTCATCTCATTTTTGTGGTGGGAGAAGCACAGACACTGGGGAGAAAACAGCTGGAGCTTTGCTGAGAATTTTTTCACACTGGTGAAAGCAAATGACATTTAGCTGCAACAGTCACCTCCTGAATATGCTGGATTCTTCTCGGCCTGGATGCTTGAATTTAAGTCTTACTAAAAATATTTCTGTATGTGAGGTTTTAAGAGTAGGGTGATGAGGACAAATCTGACAAGATGTGCAGAAGTGTATGTTAGTAGCTGAGTTATTCGGGTATTTTTAAGTTTGGGCTCCTTGAGTGAGAGCCTGAAGAGCACAGTGGGGTGGAAAGCAGAAAACAGTTCTTTGTTCCTCCTAAATCCTGCCACAGGTTGTGCCCCCTCACCTGAGACCTGGCCTTCCATCCTTTGGGATGGTTGTATCTCTTAGGAGATCTAGTCCTGGAAATGGAACCAGTATCAGTCTTTTACTGGTGGCAAAAGCGAATTCTTGTTCTTCCTTGCTGCTCGTTTTCATTGTAACTCATACCAACATTTCATTTATATCCATTCAATTATTCGGGAGCTGTACTGTGAAGCAGACCTGTGAAAGAATCTGTTTTATGGATTATGTAGATTTTAGTTCTGATCAGCAGATTTCATCTGGAAATGTTTTATGGGTCTGAATGGCTTCTTGCAGATGATTCTTCTTTCCTCAGAACCACAACCTGTTTATTGTTCCCTCGACTTTTTTAAGAGTTTGCTCCAGAATATATGATGGTGAATATTTGTTACAGTATGGGCAGCAGGGAGGGAAATGAACCTTGTATTAATTCTGATGTTCTTGTCAATGAGCAGGCAGGAAAAATCCCGATGGGAAATCCTCCAGCAGGAGCAGCGGCTGATAGAAGAGAAGAATAAACGCAAGAAGGCACTCCTGGCCAGAGCCATTGCTGAGAGGTGGGGCTGAGCCTGGCCAAGGGCTTACTCTTCTTCTGCAACCAGTTTCATATCTTGAATTAGATTTCACTTTTTCCTCTTCTCTGTGAGCAGCTGTGATGGACGTTGCCCTTGAATGACAAGTGCTGGCTAAGAAGTGCTGTTGTGACTAAGCTTTTCACACTTCCCAAGCTGCAGCTCTGTGCACAGATGGAAAAGTTATTACACAACTGGAGGATTAGCTGAAGTCCTTAAATTTGTTAGTGAGGTCATGTTTGGAAGTTGGGGTGCTCAGATGCTTGCCCGTGTTCTGGTCCTGGTTTGTTTTTGCTGGATGTAAGGGAAGTTTATTTGATTTGTAACCTGTGAGAAGAAGCTGTCTCTGGACTTTTGGCTCATTAGTGTGTGAAAATGTTGAAAAGAGAACATGATCAGCTTTAAGAAAGTACTGTTTTACCATTGGATGACTAGAAGTTGTAAAATTGCACATATTCTCCCACTTATTAGCTCTTGCTCTTCAGGAGACCAGGCTTTATAGCACTAAAGTAGTTTAAGACTCCAGGGTAGACAAAGTTTGTAGGGAAGGGTGTTGGAACAGCTGATAGCACTGGATCAAGGACAGTGATGTGAAGTTTTCATGCTTTCAGTGCTCTCCCAGGCCTGTGTTATGTTCTGCCCATCAGAGCCCTTGGGTAGCACAGGTGAACACAGCCTGTACTGTGCTGAAGTCCTGAAAATTTCATTTTCCTTTGCCAGGCAGAGATAGAGCACAAGCACCTTTACTCTGAGTCACTGTAGGACATCAAACATGGGTGCAACCACCAGGTCTGGTTCTTCCTCCTGGAAACAAAGCCTGAGGAGAGACAGGACACGGAAGGTGACAGCTGAGGAGTTACTTCTGTCACTCAAAGGCCTTCCTCAGGCTCCCAGGAATACCACAGGCTCTCTGTTTCCCTCCACCTGCATCAGCTGGTCAAATGGGAGAGGCTGCACACCTAGCCCTGCTTTCAGGGACCTGCCTTGGGTGTAAAGCAGTGGCTGAGAAGCATCATTTTGCTGGTGGTGATGAATGGTGGCAAAGTGACATGGAGTAAAAGCTTGTGGGAAGTCACTTGGCCTGCTTGGGGGTGAAATCCATCAAAGCTTGTTGCCCTTAGTAACATTTCGTTTTCAGGATTTAGGAGTGAATGGCCTAGTTGAAAAAGCCTCGATTGAAATCCTTTGTGTTTGATGTAAAACTTTCCATTCACTTCACTGGGATTTGGCTGGGCCTTTTGGGAATAATTTTACAAAATGGAAATCAAGCTTAGGTTAGGTGACTTTTTGGCCCCTACTAACGGGGCTTCTTTGAAAGGGGATATTTGCAGGGCTAAAAACCCTTCCCCCTCTGGCTTCCCCCCCCAAGCCATTTCCTGTTTCCTTACACTGAGAACTACTTAGATACAGCAGCTTCTTGTGTGTTTCCACAGTGAAGAAACACAATCCATTTTAGGCACGTTGATTACAGTCATTACGTAATTTTGCCGTAGTCCTTTAATAGCAGGCATTTTAGATCCCTGTGGATGCTAAAAAAGATCAAAAGCCCATAAAGGAGAAACCTTCTGAATAGGTCCTAAAGAAGTCAGTTGCTCTGCAAGTCAAGACAAGAGGCTTGAAAAGGAAATTCAAACAAAACAAAACAAAAAATCATCTTCCTTTTGCAGATCCAAAAGAACTCAAGCTGAAACAGTGAAACTGAAGAGGATTCAGAAGGAGCTGCAGGCTCTGGATGACATGGTGTCTGCTGACATTGGGATCCTGAGGAACCGCATCGACCAGGCCAGCCTGGACTACTCCTATGCCCGGTAAGTGACACCCAGGGAGGAGGGAACAGCCCTGCCTGAGGGGAGGGGAAAATGCTGTTTCCTCTCACTGAAGCACTAATGAAGTCCTGTCACTGTAATAACGTGTAGTTGAAGCGGTCACAGTCTGGGGGGCTTTCAGATCTGGATGTCAAAGTATGCTGCTTATTTCCTAATTTTTCCCTTGGAATCTGGGAACTGAAGCAGGTTTTCTGACTGGAGACTGCTGTCACAAGAGTGCTTTAAGTGTGCAGTTGTCCATGAGCCCTGCTTTACTGTTTCAAGGTTGTTTATTTCTTCTCAAGGGGAAAGAGGCTTTTCTTGAAAAGTCCTGAAATTAAAATGCTGTTCAGGAAAATTTGCTTGTTCATGACAGCTCTGGTCCTGCAGGAATCAATGGGACCAATTAAGCTTCAAACATATAACCCTGCTGAAGTATATTTGCAACTAGGACCAAAAAACTGAAAGAAGAGGGAAGCTTTTAACCCGTCACAATGTGCCTTTAATCATTTTGGGTGTGATGAGTTCCTTAAAGGCAAGAAATTAAGGGGAACACCCCATTAGCTGTGGGTAAACCACAACATCAGTAGATAAACAGCAGCATGTTTGTGCAGCCGGTTCATAAAGCAGAAATGTTCACTCGCGGTTTTTGGTTCACCATTCAATGTGTTAAATGCTCATTTCTCCTTCTGACTTCTGCCATACCATGACCACAGGCAAATAAAGCTGGTAATTAGTCTTGAAAAAAACAGCAGTGGTAGCTAAAATAATTAAGATTTCTTTGGTGTAATTACCATTTGAAATGTCTAAGAATAACTGTAGTTAGCGTAGCTGATTGCGTATGAATCCAGAATTTCATGTCCTCAACAGGAAAAACATTTCAGTGGATTTTAGGTTTCATCTGGTTTCTAAAAATTAAATGCTCCTGAAATCTTCTTACCCAAGTTTTGTAATAATGTATCTATTTGAAATGGTTACTGACTAAAGAGCGGAAGCAGCCCTTGGCATTAGGAAAGCAGTTTTTAATGACAATAGCAAAAGGAGATGCTAGTAGGACAAGTGGGTAAATTTCACCAAAATCTTAATGACTTGAGTTAATTTAGGAGGTGTTTTCTTGAGGGAAGGGTCTGGCACTGTGAAGTACATAACTTCCAGTGTTGTCGTTTTTTATGCATTATGAGCCAAAGCAAATTTACTTTTAAGTGGAATCTTTTTAAGCAATTTCTTTTTATTTGCCTTTTGTTCTAGGGCTAAAACACAAGGCATTTAAGTGGGTCAAAAAGTGCAATATTAAATAGTCCAGAGCACATACCTAGTTAGCAACATTTGACAACTGCTGTGGAATAGAATTTTTCTAAATACGGTGTGACTAATAGGTGGCAATTCAGCCCAAAGGTTTAGCTGTGCAGATGTTTCCAACATACCTGAAGTAGCAAAACTAATGCTATCTGACCCAGAGAAATCTTGACTTTCTTGAGAGGGAAACATAAGTGGGTATCTTCTGCCCACTGCAGACATAGCCTTTACAGCTGGGTAAAAGTCATGTGGTTATTATATAAAAGAAGATATTGAGGAAGACTTTTCTATGTCTTATTTCCTACTGTTTCACTAAGCAAAGGACCTCTCCTATCTTTCTGTTGCTCTGTTTAAGCAGATACTGGAATCTGGTTTTTTAAAAGAGCTGTATATTTATTCATCCACCTTAGTTATACTAGTTTTATGAGTGCTGTGTAGTCAGGCTGCAAAAGGCTTTGTGTGTTCCCTCTCCTGATGAGCAAGATTGCATCTATCTTTTAATTAGAATTAATTCACAGACTCACTGATGTAGTGAAAGATGCATCATTAATGTATATACCAGCCATTAAAGTGCTAGATATTCTCTGTGTGTTAACTCAATAAATACTTAGAATATTCCCTTTTTGCTGTATTTGTCGTGACAGGAAGTGCAAATTGGCAGGAGGTGAGTGTCAGGACGGATGCTTGCAATAAAGTTCTACATCTGTGTTGATGTCATGTGCTGTGTCAGTCTGTGCTGCCCCTGATTTTCTGAACATTGATATGGGTGGCCAGAAAAGCACATGATCCAAATGTCAGCCTGCTCCATCGAGCATCTCTGGCTGGGAACAACACCCGACTGCTTGGTGGTGTTTCAGTTCACTGAGTGGGTGTCCATTAGGAGTGTGAAAACACTGCAGTTTCTGATGGGTTCTTTCTGCTGCCAGTGATGCATCTTTTCAAACAGGCAGTAAAAATGGGTGTTTGTGATTCAATCTGAGCAAGTTAACTCCTGGAACACACAACAGCAGAGCCCCCAGTGTCCAGAGAATTTCAGTCAATTCACTCTTATTTTCTCCCCTCTTGCTAATGTGGCAGCATTTCATGAGCAGCTGGTACAATGCATTGCAGAGCTTGTTGCATTCCAGGGACTCTTAAAGTACGTGTCCCTGTGTCAGGTGCTGTGAGAATTAACCCTGCAGAAACGCTGGTGGTTTTGCAGGAAGCGCTACGACAAGGCCGAGTCCGAGTACGTGGCCGCCAAGCTGGACCTGCAGCACAAGACGGAGATCAAGGAGCACCTGACGGAGCACCTGTGCACCATCATCCAGCAGAACGAGCTCCGCAAGGCCAGGAAGCTGGAGGAGTTAATGCAGCAGCTGGATGTGGAGGCAGATGAGGAAAATCTGGAGCTGGAGATCGAGGTGGAACAGATGCTGCAGCAGCAGGAGGCAGAAGCAGGGAGACAATCCAGCCAGGCACACAGCCACGCTGGGACAGCCCAGGACAACCCTGCTCCCAGTGGTGTGGGGCAGGAGGGCCAGCAGGCTGACCATGTTGCTGCTGCTTCTCCTGCAGTTTCTGAACAGTCTCAAAACCCCAGGACCAAATCCCTCTCCAATGTGGACAGCCAAACTCAGGCAGTAAATGTGACTTCAGGAAGCTCCCCAGCTTGTTCTGCCACATGACTGCTGGATGCAGATAAGCCAGTGGTCATGGATGAGGTACTCTGTGCAGGCTAGTGGCTGTATGTTGTATCTGCGCTTCAGCAATGCCAGTAATATGCACTTCATTTCTCTTTTCTTTTTTTATTGTTTTCAGATTTTAAAGGCTCTTTTCTTTCCACAAGACGCACTCGGGGTTCATCATCTATCATCATTCTGGTGTATGTTCATGTACTATTACCCAGCTCTTCATGGGCTGTTGTACCTTCCTGAAACAGGACACTTGGAAGTGAACAGTAGGGTTTGTCCAAAGATTTTCAGCTTTTTGATACCCATGGATACCTGTTCTGAGCAGGGTGCAAGAGAAAGATACCTACAGGAGAAACCTCAGTCTGTTTCAGAACACATTCTGACAACTGCAGTAGGATGTTTGTCTTCCTTTGTATCCATAAGGGATTAATTTCCAACTCTGTGAAACCCAAGTGCTTTCATTAATTGCCTTCCCAGAGGTTACTCTTTCCTGATTTAGGGAAAATTTGCATATTGAGGCAAACTGCAAAGTCAGTTGTAATACCTGGTATTTATCACTTCGTCTGTTCCTTTCAGACCATGCTGAATCATGAGGCTGTACATTGATAACACTATTAACTATGAAGTCAGAGCTGCTAAGGTTTAACAAAAATGATGAGTTACAGTTTAAGACACTGTAGAATGTAGAAGTAGGAACACACAAAAGAGAGTGTGTTACATTTAAAGCTGTTACATTACAGAAATTTTTTTCTGTTGTAGTTGCCTCAAAGTGCCAATAATTAGCCATAATTAGACAGTAATTCATCTTGTAATGAATAATCCCCACAGTATATTGGAAATAAGCCTATTTTTGTAGAACATTTAATGCATTTTCTTGTCTGAAAAGCAGGTTAGTACCCCACAAAAGCTCAGCCGATTTGCTCTACTGCTGTTGAAAGGCTTTTAAAAGCTATTCCAGGTGGAAAAAGCCTCAGGAATGAAAAGAGAACATAGGAAAATCTCCCATAGACTGATTGCAGCTGCAAACTCTGGGGACTGCACTCACAGTTAACCTCTTGGTACAAGGGAAGTGTGGGAATGGTTCCTGGAATACCTGACCTGGATGTGTTGGGTCTGAGTTTATGAATGAGTTGCTGAATGACGCCACTGAGTCTACAAACGGGACAGTGATTGTCTCTATGGCTTGAACAGTGGAAAAACATGTCACTACATTTCAGTTTTATTCTATTAATAAATCAGTGCATCTTGTACGCAGTGTGTTTACTTTCAGTTGTGATATCTGAGACTAATACAGGGATCCAAGGCTGTTTTTCCACAGGAGATGATAAATGGTAGAATCAGATACGTCCTTTGGCAACTTTCCGCTGTGTGAAAATAAAACCTCAGAAAAGGCTGTTCCAAAATATGGAAATGCATGAAGTAAAGAAATGGCAGGATACAGCTTGGCAGGAATCTTTTCAACTAACTAGCTCAGGGCAATGGTGGAAAATCTCTCCTGGTGCCTTCCATACACAGGAGAAAGTGGGATAAAATATATTTCCCAGACCAACCACTCATAATTTCGGCTAATTGGAGTTAGAATCTTAACTCCAAAGTAGTATTAGAAATATGTATGAGGCATTGCTCTGCTGTTGCTGGTACACTGCATTCCCTGTTATTTTGCTGGAAAACCTGACCTAAAAGCAGAAGATGGTATTGTGAGAAAACTGTGACTGACATCCTTTGCTGTGTCTGCTGTTGCAGGACACCTTGTAGCGACCTGTTGATGATTTTCAGAATGAGATACCAGTAAGTCTCCTTAATACTTTAGGGAGTAATAATTGTACCATTCTTGTTTCCATCCTCTGCAGCTGTCCCCAGTTGTTCCTCAAGAGATTCAAAGGCTTGGAGGATAGGTCTGTTCCTCACTACAGTTCTGTTCAGCTCGTCAGGGACACACAGAAGA
The DNA here is from genome assembly GCF_009819655.1 of Sylvia atricapilla. Classification (NCBI taxonomy): domain Eukaryota; kingdom Metazoa; phylum Chordata; class Aves; order Passeriformes; family Sylviidae; genus Sylvia; species Sylvia atricapilla. Next base: position 10,630,517 of record NC_089148.1, read on the forward strand.
GCTTCTGTCAGAAGAGTTGAACTGCAAATGGTATTTATAGAAATCACACAGACACCATTTTGCATATAGTTTAGGGTTCTCTGGTAGGCTAAAATGTGGTTAGGATATTTCTACACCTTGTTGCCACAGGTAAGATTATTGTTTGAACTCTGAAAATGGTGTTCCAAAAACTTCCAAGTCCAAAGACTTTCTTGACAACTGCTTAAGATAATAAGTTTCTTAGAAGGGAATAAGTTTATATGCAACAAAACAGTTTAAAGGCTGAAACATTCTTGTGTACCTTTCTGGTAGTGCTGGTGCTGTTTCTGCCCGAGGGAAGATGCTGTCACAATCAGCGGTTTCTGTTCTCTTACAAGTCCCTTGTTGAAGTTCTGGCCAGTTCTCTCTGTCTTTAACTTCTGAGCCTGCGAAGTGAAGTGGACTGGCTAGAAGCCACGTGGAGTAACAATAGCAGCCCAGCATCAGGCTGCTCTTGCTGGACAGGGAGCTGAAGAGTTAACTTGTTTGATCTCAGTTATGAAGCCTTTCTCTGACGTGTGATACAAACCACTACCGTGGTGTCAGTTCCACTTTGGAAGTTCGTGAATGTTTTGATGGGTGCCAGTGTGCCGGTTTAAAATTCCCCCTGTGCCGGAGCCAAGGAGTCCAGTCCTAATTGTAACAACATGTGTGCTGGTCAGAAATGCCAGGAGATGATTTTGGTGCAACAAAAGGCTTGGGTTTTTTTTTCTTGTTTCTCCTTGAAGGAAAGAGAACTGTTGGAATTGAGGCTCTTCAAGCAAATCCATTTCTACCTTTGTAGTTCTTCTTTGTAGCTGATGTTACGATGTTTGTCCTGCTGCCCCAGGTGTGCACTAAGGGCAGGTGTGCTCTCCACTTTCGTATCTCTTCAGAAGAACGGAAAGCTCAGCATAGCTCAGGAATGAGTGGGCAGATTTTTAGTGAGGACCTCTTGCACAGGTAGAGGTAAAAGTCTGAGGGTGAAGTGTGCTGGGGTTGAACACCCATGGCAGGGAAAATAGGGACGTGTGATGTCTGACAGTAACACTGCAGGGCTTGGCACAGGGGACCCTCCTGTGGCAACATGGCCATTTCTGTGTTGGATCACCACATTACCACTATGGGAAGAACTGGAAAACCCAATGTACACCACTGAGAATGTTAAAAAGCACAGTATAATTATCCATGTTGCATTTTGGCCAGGATGTCAGGATTAGCACTCCCTCCTCTGTCAAGAAATGTTTAAATGAGCACAGATGGTCATGACTCAGCCTGGGGTTCCCATGGATGTGTAGAGCATGGTGTAAAACACTTGGACAATCCCCAATCTGATTGTACATCCAGCCAGATGAAGCTGGGCTCTCAAGAGGTTGGAGCTTAGGGGAGCTTTCTGGGGAGGGATTCAGGTTCTCCATTGGCCATTTTTCTTCCTAATAGCTTCTGTGATGCAGTGGAGTCTTTCCTTTGGGCCTGCATCCCATCAGAACCAAATGAGAAAAAATAAGTAAGAGAAATGTAGACACTGCCCTAGTGGTTGGAGGTACTGTTTCCTGATCATTAGGAATATGCTAGACAGGAATGCTCATGGTAGGGGGAAGTTAACCTCTGGGGAAGTTCTGGAGCCCAGGAAAGGGTCAGAGCTCTCACTGTTGAATTCCCTTCTTTGCTGGGATTCTGTCTAGTCTGTATTTTCTGCTTAGGACAGTAGGACCTCAAGACTTACTGTTCCTAATTCCCTTCTGTCAAGGTTCAAGTTGGGACTAAACACCCACAGCTGAGGCCTGGAATTTCACCAGATGGACCTTATGTGTGATCTTAGAGCATCTGTATGTCCTAGACCAAGCTTGGTACTTGAGTGGGGCTCTGTGTAACAGTGTCTTGGGTATCTGTGCTCCTCTCCTGCACATTCTGTAGCTGTGTATAAGAGTTCATGCAGTTGCTGAGAGATAGCTAAATTTTTTCTGCAGGCCTGATCCATCCCAGAAATCCTCTGTTCAGCACTTTGGTGTTATATCACAATCCCTTTCCTAACTCCATGGATATCAGCAGGTGTGGCGTGTAATGGACAAAGGGTGTTGCCAGTGGCAGTGCAAACGGTGTAGAGACATGGGTTGCTATTATAGAAACCACATGCTTGTTAAGTGCCCTGTTTAGACTGGTCTGCATGGACCCATTAAAGTGAGTGCTGGCTGCTTTGATGGGGCACAAGACGGGTTTCCTTCATGGTTTCCCTGATTTATGTCCCAGCAGAGAACTCAGACATCGGTGGGGAAAGACCAAGCAACAAGAGAAGTGAGCCAAGCCTCAACCCCTCGGTGTGATAGGACATCAGATCCTTCAAATCCTTGCCTTTTGCAGCCTGTTAGTTACAGGGTTTAAATCATGCCTTTTAAGGCTCAGGTAGAGACACTAAAAAGCTTGGGTCTTTCTGAGTTAGGGCCTGGATTGTATAGTTAGGGTCATTTTCTCAATTAGCTAAACATAAATCAGTGTAACGAGGCACTTGGGAGCACTGGGCAGGTTTAGTACCTTGTCTCTCCTGCCTCTGTCCTTACCACTCCCACCTGCTTGTTTGGCTGATCAGCCAGTGATTTTATTTTTCCATGCTGCCAGTGCTGAGCAGTGGGTTTTGATGTCTGAACTGGTTTTCACACCTGGCACATGAGTGCAGCAGGGGAGAGTGGGGAGAAATTGCTCTTGGGCAAGTAGGTAAAACACCTCTTGCATGTGGCAGAGATTCAAGAGCCTCAGCGCTCCAAGCCACACTCCTTCAGGGGCTGGGAACAGTGTCCTATTGAATAGGCAGTGGTGGGTGGTGACAGGAGTGCAGAAAGTCCAGCAGCTGTTTTTTGGAGACTGATGGAAATTTGGGATGGGATAGGTTGCCCTGTACCCTGTTCAGCTCTCGTGGAGCCTTGGCATCCATTTCTGCAAGCAGCAAGAGAAAAGCTTGGAGGTTCCTCACAGCAAAGAATGAAAACCCGAGGGATGAAAGAACCCATTCCATGATTTGTGATGCTATTGAAGTGGATAAAAATCATCCCAAGGGAAAGCTGCAGTGCTGGGGATATCCCTTCAATCTTTTACATTGTTTGGAATTAGAGAGGATGTGGCAGAATGAAGGAACAGTCACTTCATACAGACCATGCACGGGCTGAAGCCATGTTTCCCCCTCAGTCACCTTTCAGGGGCTGGAGCTGACAAAGACAAAAACACTCAAACGCCAAAAAAATGCTTTGTGGATAATAAAAGTGAAACATGAGTCATAAACAAATCCCTGACTGATGGGCCTTTTTAACTTTCCCATGCAAGGTTTCTTTACTCTAGCAGTTGGTAAGTGCTGGTGGTGTATCTGAACATGACCAACTGATGTCATCCTCTCATATTCATGTTGTCAGGACTGAATCTCACCCTTCAAATGTCTGTCTGACATTTTTCTCTGCAGTAATTGCTCTTTGTTCTTGTTTGCTGGTGTTTCCTGATTATGCAAGGCTGAATTGAGCCCCAAATCTCAGCCTGGGAAGGCATTGCTCTGAACTTCCTGTGGTTTGGGGAGCCCTCAAATACCGTGATGGGTTTGTAATGGAACAGCTGCAGACAAGGACCCACAGCAGGAGCAGCTCTAAAGGCACAATTGCTGACCTTGTGTTGCTCCCTACTGTCCTGAAGGAGACCCAACTGAGTTATTTTACCATCACAGCTTCCTCCTTCATAGAGCCAGTAAAGGAGGAGTAGAGCAAAGGACAGAGTCAGTCCATGAACTACAAGCTTAGCAGTGGTGTCTGGCAGGTGATGGATACTGGGTGAGGCTGTGGCTGCTCTGCAGTCCTAAGTTCAGCAGCAACAGAAATAGGAGCCCTTCATATGCCTAGCATGTAGCTAAAGGGCAGCTGACCTTCTTGGCCATTGCCTCCATGCGGACCACTGTATCCCCAGGAGAACTGAAGGGATTGAGGGCTCTGGGAGTCATTCCTAGGCAGCAGGTAGCAGCCTCTCCCTGCTGGTGTGACTCCTTCACTGGTAGGAGCTGGATATCCTGCAGAAAGTGTCTCAGCAAGCCATGTTACCTTGCTCCCTTACTTTTTCCATGTGGGAGGGAAGCCCTTCGTACTGCCACTGCCCTAGGAGGTCATGAGCCATCAGCCCATCAAGGATACCTCACTAGAAGTGTTTGTTAACTGCGTTTAAGAGTCACAAACTGTCTGTCCCTTGGACTGATAGCTTGGGCAACAAGCTCCTGGCAGAGCCATGCTGTGAGCCTCTGCCAAAATCTCTGCTGAGTACACTCTGCCTTGGGCACATGAGCTAGGTACAGTTCTGCCTTTGCAGGCTTAAGTCACTTTCCTCATTCCAGTGTAGACAGACTCTGTCCCTGTCCTAAGGAGGGGTTAATCCAATTCAGACATCATTTTCTTCAAAGTTTCCCAGTTTGCATCTGGAGCAGGTTTCTGAGCATCACCCCAAACCCGCATCAGGTCTTAAATAGTTCTGTAGCTGTTTAGGTGATGACTCTGGTTGCTGATGGTGCATATTTCATCGTCTGTGGTGCTGATGGTCTCCTAGAGGTTGTGTCTCTGGCTTGGCTGTTGTGTGAACTGCAGCTGCTCCCACGTTTTGGTGGTTTGCCTCATGGAGAAGATGATGCTCTTTGGCGTGACGATGTGCTCATGAAGAACCAGGTCCATTCCTGGGTTTTCCTAACGTGCTTCTCTGAGCCTCCAAGAAGAACATTCTGCAGCTGTTTTAAAAAGTCATGCCTCATTCTCTGCAGGATTTTCTTGTTGCTTCCAGCTCTTTTTTTCTCCCATCTGCTAAAATGCCAGTTGTTTTCTTTTCTTCATTCCTCAAATCAAAATATTTAGCAGTGGACTTTTCTCCATGACATCCCATTGCATCCCTTAACTACTGTGGAGTGTTCATCAGTCTCACTGACATTAACCAGTTCTGCAGGAAAACAACACTGCCAAGCAGGCAGGCTCCACTCCTGGACAGTATCTGGTACTGTCAGTGACAGTCCCCCTGTGAGTCTCTCAGGGATGATGCTTTTGCTGGCAGAACTTGAGAAGCTGTTGGAGAATACTTTCCTTGGCCTGGTGAGTTGCACTTGGGCCCTCACGGTGCTCCTTCTGGCCTCAACATTAACAAAGCTCTATCTGCTTTTCAGAGAATGGAGTCACCATTTGCTTTTCTAGGACTAAACAGCCTCCTCTACCCCAGCTGCCTGCCACACTGGAGCCTTTCATTACTTCCAAGCCACCAGTTTTCTTTTCTCCTTCTGTCTTTCAGTTTCCCTTTCTACTTCCCAGCAGCTGCTGAGAAACTTCATGGACCCATCTGTCCTCCAGGCCAGGCCAGGCAAATAACCAGGGCTCCCCAGAGCAACCAGGCTGAGCAGAGGGTGAGTGAGCACAGGGTGCTGCTGGAAATGCTTTAATTCATAGAACTAAAACTCAGTAGTAGGATTCAGTTCACAGCCGGTTTTAGAAGCCCACATCCCTGCTGTTCTTCCCACTTCTCCCAGGCATTGGGGTTATCCATGTTCACTGTTACACCCTAAACACTTGCACTCAGAAATCATTGCTTTCACCTACCGTGTCTGCAACCCCAGAGGTGGCTGGTTTGAGTTGGTCACCTCTGGGGAGGTGACAAATGATAACCCAGCTGGGCATTCCTGGGGAGAGCCAGGAGACTTCCTGGTGGGGGCGAGGCCTGGGAAAGGCATTTGGGATGGCTGCTATCCTCAAACACATCAAAGGTGCGAATGGCTTTTATCAAGAGGCAGTAAAACTAATCCAAAGCCCACTTTAATGTATTTGCCACATATTTGAAAGGGAACTGACTTCAGAAATGCTTTTGAGAGTTTTAAAAATTCTTCTGGACCTGTGTCTTTAGAGCTCTTTCCACTCTGGAAACCTGATGCTTTTGTTTCTGGGATCCCAGATGTTCTGGATTCATGACTGAAGGAAGATTGAGAACTAAAACTATTTCTAAACCTCTTCTGAAATATGGGCACAAATAGTTTGGCTTTTTTTCCTAGCTCTAAACCCCTGTTAAACTCTGTTTTTTTCTAAAAAACCCAAGACATGCTTACAGTAGATACCACCTCCTCAGTCAGCAAGTGAGACATCTTCCTATTCAGTTGTCAAAAGCCCCTCATTTCCACCTCACTAAGCCTGCAAGACACTGGCCTTTTGACCTGCTGGGGTGTTTGCCCCTAGTCTGGAGCTTTAGGCCAGTCCTGTTCTGCTGGAAGAAATCGGCCTTTAGCGTTTAAAACAGGAGCAAATCCTTGGCAAGATCAGAGGAACTGTAGTCTTTCTCATTTTCTTTCTTTCTTTCTTTCTTTCTTTCTTTCTTTCTTTCTTTCTTTCTTTCTTTCTTTCTTTTCTTTCTTTCTTTCTTTCTTTCTTTCTTTCTTTCTTTCTTTCTTTCTTTCTTCCTTCCTTCCTTCCTTCCTTCCTTCCTTCCTTCCTTCCTTCCTTCCTTCCTTCCTTCCTTCCTTTTCCTTCCTTCCTTCCTTCCTTCCTTCCTTCCTTCCTTCCTTCCTTCCTTCCTTCCTTCCTTCCTTCCTTCCTTCCTTCCTTTCTTCCTTTCTTCCTTTCTTCCTTCCTTTCTTCCTTTCTTCCTTTCTTCCTTTCTTTTTTATTTTTATTTTTATTTTCATTTTTATTTTTATTTTTATTTTTTCTCTGCAGGAGAGATTAAACATCGCTGCTTTCCTTTGGAAAGGGCGAGTGACTTTCCCATGCTGTAATACCCAGCAAGTGTTGAGAGAATGTGGTTACATAAAACCATATTTTTAATACAACCGACAGACTGTCTTGAGAGCTAAGTGTTTTTTGACAGTTTTTATGCACCTGTTAATTCAAAGCTCTTAACATGTGCCAGTTAAAAAGAGCCAGGCACTAAAACATCCACCCTGTGGACGGCTGGGGCTCAGCTGCACACCAGAGCACAGGGAATCCATGCAAGGTAGAAACTTGGCTTCTCTCACAGCACCAACTGCTACAGAGCTAATTCAACTCAGAGCTTTTGTTTCCCAGTCCTGTTTGGCCTCGTAGATTCCTGCTTCTGCTTTGGACCTGAAGGACAGCTGACATTATCTTTGGGTTTCTTCTGTTTGCTTTTCTCACCTGTGTCAGAAAGAAAAGATGCCAAACTTCCTGTCAGGGCCATGTCCTTGAAAGACAGTACTGACAATACTTCTCCAGGCTCCCCTGCTAAATTTGTGCCTCCTTCTTTTCCTGATAGTGGGGTTGCATTTGGTGATCTAGTACAGACAGCCTAGATGGAAACCTGCTGCACTGTCCTCCAGTATGTCTTCTCAGGTCTCATCTCCACTGCACTCCCTGCTCAGGTGGTCACTTCAGACAGAAAGGAAGTTCTCCTCCACCTCTTGTCTAATATTTTCCTTGCTCTCCACCCCTTCAAGATTACAAACTTTCAATGTAGAGATTTTCCCAGGGTCATTTTAAACCTCTTACAGCCAGATCTTCCCTCTTTCTTCTGCAACTTTCTCTCCACGCTGTATCTGCTCACATCACAACTCTCCAGTTTTAGCGTTAGGGTCTCTCTGCACTCTATGGATCATCCAGTGGCCTCACCCCTGTGAAGAAAAGCTTGAAAACTCAGCACCATCTGACATAAAGCCTCAAAAAAGCCCAGAAAGCAGATAAAAACAAGCCTGAGAATTTTAAATACTTGCAGATGCTGTCACAGTCATTTCTGTGGTAGAAATGGCCAGCTAACCCTAAAGTGAATGGCCACTCATTTTTTTGTGGCAGTGACTGCATTTGGGATGTGTTTTTGTGTAAGGAAAGGTTAGCATGCCACTACCACTCTCCTGCTCTGGAAATTTAGTCAAATTTAATCAAGCCTTCAGCTGATAATTGCACTGCTTTGAGGAGATGGGGCCGTGGCAGCTCTAGACCTTTCCTCTATCTCAAGGCCAAGAGGCATGAGGAGAGTCTCTGGTGTTAAACCCAAAGCTTAACAAAGCAAACATCAATATTCCTTCTCGCATCTCTGCTAAGTTCCCTACAGGCTGCACTTACAGATTTGGCTCATAGTGAATAACCTGTCAGAACAGTATTAGTGTCCCTGAAGGCTGCACAGGAGCTTGAACTGACAGGAGGGCTCTTTAAGCAGGAAACGTGAGGTGAGGGCTTGTCAGGACAATAGATGGGGCTAGGATTCCACCTCAGCAACACTCAGGCTGTTTATTGCAAAATCACCTGGCAGGACAAATCTGCTCCATGTCAGGTGTGTGCACACTGTTCTTTGTGTTGGATTAGCTAGAACATGGTATATAGTGTTTTTATTGACCTTACATTTTATACTGACTGCAGGGAGACATATTATATGCCATCTGGCATAAATCCTGTTGGACCACAGTTACCCTGTGACAATTCAGAGGATAAATTGGACCAGGCAGAGTGGTACACACTCTATCAGTGTTTTGCTGCATGGGATCACAACAGTTTGAATCATGTCTTGGGTACCCTCAAACAAAATTTTCCGTGTCAGTACTGCCCAACTGTGCAGGTATGTGTTGTGCTTATGATGTTTCCTTGAAAAATGTGCTTCTTCTCTTGCTGAAAGGTTGCATTACTGTTATTTCTTACATTGCTACTTCAGCAGCTGCTGTGCATGGACTTGACCTGTAGCCTGTGTCTTTTCAGGGTGTACCTTCCAAGGAAGATTAAGGTGTAGCTGGGGTGATCTCCTGTTCTGGAATGACAGAACTGGAAAGGATCTCAACACATCCTCTAACTCATAGCCACAACCAAGTCCACCCTGTGTGTCCTGACTGGTAATTGTCTGACTGTTCCTGCCTCCTGCAGTGATGGAGAATCTGTCTCTCAGCAGTGGAAGTTGAGTAGAACCCAAGGTCTAACTGGAAACTCCACCACTACACTTGAACTTAGGTCTTCTCGCCCCATTAAGTGTTTGAGGAGAATGGTTTTTCTCTTCCCAAGGCACAGCCCTTTCTCTGTGTTACCCTTTAAAGTTCTTGCACAGCAGGCTCTGCAGTGAGGCAGGGAGTGAAGTATTTGTGGTGGGAAGCATCCCAAACTCACTCAGATCTGTTGAGATTCCAACAGCAGCTGAGCCATCTGTGACTCATCTTCGTGCTTGTGCGTCAGTTCATGGAGAGATCCTCAGAGCAAGCAAGGCTCTGATTCCCTGCATGCTCACACAGAAAACAGCACCAGGTTCCTGGAGGTTTGTCCTCATGAGGGGACAGGGCTAGGATGCAAGATAAGTTCATAAGAAAAGTATGGTGGTTGTTTACTGCTCTGAAACACGCTCCGTTTTCAGCTGCAGGAAAATTGTAAGAGTCATAATCCTTGCTGAGAGCTGAGCTACTTCTGCAAACAAATTGACTCCATTTCCATCTGATTTAAATTTGAGAGAACTGCTCGTGTCCCAAATTTGAATGATTTTATCACCTCTTCACCAGCTCCAGCATATGATGACAGGTTTTTTTGAACCGGAGAATAACTTTGCTGAGAGATCTCCCAGTTTTCACCCATCTGAGGAGCCCTGATGTTTCCTTAGAATCCCTTTGCCCTTTGCTGCAAAGATGGGTTGCTCTGAGGGCAGAACAGCTCTCTAGGGATTGAGAGCAAAGGGAGGCTTCAGCAGAACCTCCAGATCAAGCTTAAAGGTAGGAGCTTCTTTCCTTAAGCTCAAAGAACATCTGTCATTTTTAATTTTTTTTAAAGTGTGTGTTAACTACGTTCGGATGGAAGAGCTGCTCATGGGGCAAAATCCAAACCTGAGTTAGGACGCTACAAGTTAATTGCATTGCTTAAAAATGTACAGAGTAAAATCGAAGGGGCCTTTCCTTTGGCATGCTCTTTCTTCTTTGGAGAACTTCCTGAAAACCCCTTCCTCGGATTGGTGACCGTGCACTGTCTTGGAGCCAAAAAGGGTTTGGCAGAAAGGTAAATCCAAAGTATCAGCCAACAGCCAAACACTTGAATGCTGCTGCAGGTCTCCAAATGAATTTCCAGGACAGATGCAATAGCTGATCTATCCTAGACAAAGATTTTCCTTTGCGCAGCCATGTGCAGCAATGAAAGCAGCAATTTTCCACTGATGCTTTCTGCCCAAGAACAGAGCTGTTGCAGACTCCATATCCCTCAAATAAAGTATCTCTGAGTCCAAACTGGACAGCTTGGTTCCCTTGAACATCAGTGTGGCTGGTGCTGAGGATCCTGGGCTGGAATTTCTCACTGTCAGCCATAGAGGGAGCCGTGATGAGAGGCTGGAATGTGGAAGGAACTTCAGCACAGCAGGAATTGCCCGGCTTGGAAGGGAATTGTGCAGCCCTTGCTGCAGGGAGAGCCAGGCTGGTCTGCTCCTTGGGGTTTCTGGCCAGCCCGTTCTGGGGTGAAGGATGGTGACCTGGGTGGATAAAGGATGCTTTGTGCAGTGGTCAGATTCAGATACCTGGGGGAGGGGAGCAGGGAATGAAGCAATTCTGTTTGTTTTGAACCAAAACAGTCCCCCCCCAAAAAAAAGAAAAGAGGGAAAAAAAAAAAAAAAAGGTAAAATGAACGAGAAATATTGAGTCAACTTAGGACATGGTGTTTGATCTGAAACACAATGTTCCATTTTAGAGTTTAATTTCATTTTTTTCTAAAGTCGGGTTTTTCAATAAAACCTCCAAAAGGCTCATTTCAGAAACACCTACATGAAGTCAACCCCTTTTGCTTTGAAAACACTTTGGAATGAAATGTTTGAAGTTTTAAAAAAGAGCCTCCTGTATTAGGCTTGTTGGTTTTGTTTGGTTTTTTGGAAAGGTGCTTGTCAAATTCAGCCCAACTTTGTGAGTGGTTTATGTCCCTCCAAAAATTAAACTCTGGTCAAAATTACTGTTTGCTGCACAAATTCACCCACTGTATCTATGGATCTGCCGAGGGCAAAACGGAGTCTGTGATTCAACCTGGGGCTGCTGGAACCAGGGAGGAGAACCCAGGGTGTGTGCACAAAGGAAACGATTCAGCTCCCAGCAATCCAACCCCAGGTCTTGCTTCCTTAACAAGGGCATCTGGAGTCCCCTAGCTCCACGTGGCCAAAATTCCCATTGTCTCCATGACGAGTTAAAACATGAAAAGAAGAAAACACCAAATGAAGAAAGGAGAGGAGCACGGCTAGAAATTGCCCCGACCCATCTTATTTATCTGCTTCCAAGAAAAAAAAAATACGAGCGTGAGACATGGAAGTTTCTTTTTTGGGCACTTTCTAATGACTTGGATGATCCAGTGAAACAAATGAGAGCAGCCAGGAGAGTGCTCTGCTCCGAAAGGGCAGGGAAATATTTGCCAATGCAGCAGCTCTGCAAATGTGTGAGGCTGTTAAGCTCCTAATCCCATGTCTTATTTTTATGAATTTTCACACTAGTGGGATATAATGAACGTCGAACCCAAAGACATTAATTACTCGGGTCCTTTTTTTGAGAGGAATTTCGATGGAGTGTAACGTTTTAAATTACAAGGTGTGAAATAAACTCTACAAAACTTACAGCTTTAGTGGAGGAACTCCAAAATCAAATAAAAATGCAAAACCGCTGATGAAGTCCAATTTACTGTAAAATGCCCTGGATCATGGTGTTCCAGTAATTTTTTTTTTCCCTACATACTTTGGTTAAAATAATTTATATCCGCTGCAGTGTTTATGTACCTTAAGCTTTATTTATTAAAGGATATGTATATTTCAAGCCCAGTTTTAATGAGACATGCTGAAATCTGTAAGGTACAGTGCGACTTTTGTTCTAATCAGCACTAAATCTCTTCTCTTTACTTTTTCTGTGTTGAAAATATTCATGTTGGACGGAAAGGGCCGTGCGTGTATATAAATTTCAGAAACATATAAATATATATGTAAAGTAATAAGCAAAATTTATTTCTGGTTTTTTTTTCTATCATCAGGGCAAATACTCCATCATTGTTCAGTTTGAGCTCTTAAAATCACGGATGGATTTTATCCTTGTTCTCAGAACAGGACAATTATTTCTTTTTTTAGGTAAATTACGTATTTGCCAAAGATTGCACTTTAGGTTGGCTGAAAATGTTTGGGAATTCACATCAGCTTGACGAACTGTTTTGGCAAAGGAAGAAAAAGAAGTCCAAGCATTTTGGCTTTGTTTTCAAATGAAAAGTTTTGAGATTTCGTTTTGAACCAACACCCTTAAACTAACATTAACATGAACTGAAAAAAAAGCTTGGGAAACGGAGAAACTTCTTAAAATTCTGAATTAGGTGGGGCCTTAGGGATATTCCTTGGGGGAGTTGATTTGAAAGTTTCTTCCTGTGTTTTTGTTCTTGCAAGGAAATAGAAAATATTTTTGCTTAAATAGACAAATTTGAAAACTGTAATGTTTATAGCCATTTCACTGTAGCATTAGAGGTAAGTTTGAAAATGATATTAAGTTTAAGGAAACTGAATTAAACTTGATCCATATTTTCAAGACATTGTTGAAATCTTGTCTTTCACTGACACCTCAGGATGAGATAAAAGGTATTTAACTGCTTAACCTTTACTGATAGTACTCAAATATGGTTATGAAGCAGGTCATGCAAGTGTCCCATGTTTAGGGACTCCCTAAACCACTACTGAAAATGGTACAATGGTTCCTAAATCCCTTTAAATGTAGTAAATGGTATAATGGGCAGGCAAGTGACTCTCTTTCCATAAAAAACAGCCTTTGATGTAAAGGAAAAAAGTCCATTTTGCCAATTTTTGTTTCAATTTATTGAAAGAAGGAAATAGAAAAAATCTTCAAAGATGCCTGCCACAAAGAGGGCAAAACCTCTTCTGTTTTAAGAGATGTGGCAAGCAGAAAATTTCTGGTAAAAACCAGCTTTGCTCAACTTTTTTTTCCCAAATATCTATGTTTCAGAGAGGATCTGTAGAGCATGGAAGGTTTCAGATCTGATGAGCTTGATTTCCTCACCACGCTTCCCTCTGTACAGAGAGCCACCAATTTTCAGATGAACTTGAAGGCACAGGTTCCCAGCAGAGCAACATGAAATCCGGGAGCGGAGTGGGGAGGCTTCACTCTGTCTGTTCCATGGAAAATGTTTGCTTTAGAAATGGAAATGAATGCATTTCTCAGAAGCGAACCCTGAAGCCCAGAAATGGCTGACCAAGGAATTTAAAGGGAGAAATGCTGGGAATCAGGGAGCAGGGTAATAAAGCACAGGTTTGTTCTGTAACAAATTCCAGCACTTGTGAGACTCTTTTAGACATATGGAAGTCCATTTTAGAGGAAAATTGGTTGCAGCCGCTGACTCAGAACCTGTTGGAATCAGTGGAAACATTTCCATTGTCTTCTGTCCTGAAGAAATGGTGTTTCTGTCCTTCTTCCATCCCTGGCCTGTGCTCACTCTCTGGGCCATATGGATTTCATCTTCCTCAAAGACATGTAAGAGAAGAGGGTCTGGCTGTTTAACAGCACGATGGAGCTGTGTGGACAGGAATGGCTGATTTCTACTTGATTTGCTACAAATCAGGTAACCAGCACCTTCGGAGGAGTCACCTGGGTGCATCTGGCTCTCGTATCCCAGAGCTGAACATGGCTTTAATCACATCAGCACGTTAATTGTGCCCTTCAAGATGAGCTCAGAGGAGTGAGGGTCTGTCTTTCTGCAGTCATCTGATTCCTGGATTCTGCCCATAATTGCCAGGCTATCCCTGGGAAAGAGCATGGGATAATTGCTTATCTGGATTCTGCCCCCCTTCAGCTATTCCAGACTTTTCTGCTGTTAAACCCAAAGCTGCCTGCAGGGAATGAGTGAACCAAGCTCATCAAGAATTGATCTTAAAGAATCGACTCCTGTTTCTCTTTCTGCAAGGCATGCTCCCAGAAGTGGAGGCACAGAAGGGGCTGGATGCTCCCAAGCATTCCCTGTTCTCACAGGGTGTCACCTCCAGACATCCTTGGGATCACTCTCTGCCTCCTACCACCGAGGCCAGGACAAGTCCCCATGGAAGGGACAACAACCTGCAGAGTAAGAGATGTTCAAGTACAGCCTCTAGAAGCAAACATTGATATTTCCAGAGCAGAGCGAGGCTTGAGGGAGTGCATGAGAACAGATGGATCAGTTCACCCCTACTGCCACCTCAGACCCTCTGTGTGGCCCAGACAGGTCCCTTCCCTGTCCCTCATTCCCTTTGGTTCCGTCTGCCTTTCCCTTCTGGTGATCCATGTGGGGTAAGAAGTGCCTTGCACAGAGGTGCCTGTCTCCTGTTTGTAATGATAGCCCCAGTGTCAGCTCCAGCAAAAGTGGATGTGCCATCACAGAAACCTTCCCTGAAACCATTTCTGGTATCTGCTGGCTCTGCTCTCTTCCTCTCACCACTGAACTGCAAGTTTCATGGCAATCTTCTCTGGGTATTTTGGACAATGAATGTGTTTCTTGCCATGTAATTAAATTATCCACTTGAGAAAGAAAAAGATGTGGTTTTGTTCCCATTACAAAAACAAACAAACAAGGACTGATATTTATTACAGGCCAAGGCTACTCAACAAGTGTTTTCTGGAACTCTAATAAATTGCTGAAGAAAGTTTACAGCTGAGCCCTAAAGATGGTTTAGTTTTCCAAGGGGCTGGGATGTATTTATTTCCCATTTTCTTAACCCACAGTATGGTGAACAGCTTAACGTGCTCTTTCCAGGGTTCAGATGGTGTCAACCCAAACCCATGCTCTTCACCCCGAAACAGTTAACCACTTTTTAATTAAAACCACACCAATTATTCATTTGCAAGTTTCGCATTTATTTTTCCCCGTTTGCTCAGCCTGCTATTTGGTTTTGCTCCCACTTCATTAAAACAGCTTCCAAAAAAACTTAAAAAAAAAAAAATAAAAATAAACCTAAAACCTCCAGTCACACACCAAACCCAAACAACAGAAGTAGCCAGCAAGGAGCCTTTCAACCAAAATGAGGGTCTTGTCCTGTGCAGCTGCTGTGGGGTCTCTGTCCTGTTGTGTTGCCTGTGGAAGGAGTAGCCCAACAGTTTAGAAGCCAGGGACTCTCACCCTGCCACAATTTAAACCCTCTCCTCTCTTCAGGCCCATCATTTGTGCACAGAGATGAGTGTGGACAGATGTGGGAGCAAGGCACTTAAACACAAGTTGGCTGTTAAGCACGTGCTTAAGTATTTGGCTGGATTAGCAAACTGGTTTTGAAGGGTTTGCCTTTAGAGAGAGCCCCCAAAACATTAGAAAGCTGTTTTTTTAAATTTTTTTTTTTCAGTTCATTACTGGGCCTGCCAATGACATCATTCGTTTGCAAGATGAGAAAAAGTGTTTAAACGAGATTAAAAAAAAAAATTAAACAAGACGCAATTTTAATGGCCACTTACAAAGGAGATTTATGGACGTGCATAAAGCTGCTTTCCATGGGAGAGGGACTAAGCTTTTAACAGTTACCTTCCTTTGGAATTTTTTCCCCCCTTGCAATATAATACCCACAAATATTTGTGAGTTGTGACTGTGCTCTGAAGGGTTAGTCCTCTTCCAGAAAGGGGGGGGTGGAGGGAGAAAAGAGTGGTGCCAATTTGTCTGCCCAGACTCTGATTATGGGAGGTGGTGGTTTTTTTTTTTTTTTTTTTTTTTTTTTTTTGTTGGGTTTTTTTTTTTTTTTTCCTTTCCTGCAGGGGAGAGAAGCTGGTGGGACGTTTTCTCTGTCCAGGGTTAGGGATATCTGATACCCAGCCCAAGAGCAGTCCAGCAGACTGAACTTTCATCTCCAGCAGCAAGGGATTTAAAATAAAATAAAATAAAATAAAAATTAAAAAAAAAAAAAAAAAAGCCAAAAAAAAAAAAACAACCAAACCTGGTGGATAAACTTCTTAGTCAAATTTGCAGGAGATCTTGGACTTTCTGCTGGGGAAATTAGGGCCATTTGAAGATCTGATTGGGAGAGAGAGAGAGAGGGATCACTCGGAGGAAGGAGGTGGTTTCAATACATCTATTTATTTATTTGCGTGCCCTGGGCCCTGCCCTCCTCCCTCCTATCCTGCTATCCAATGACCCTCGGTGCTGATTAAAGTTCCCGGGTGACCTCTGAGTGCTTTTGTTACCCTGCCTGGTAATAAAACCCCGGTTAAACGGCTAGCTTATCCAAACCCAGGGCTCCTTACGCAGCCAGCTCTGGAGCCAGCTCAAGTCTGAGCCCTTGGGAACATGCAGCTTAGCCCTCATTTAGCTTGGCCAGCCCTGCTTAGCTGGCCTGGGGCAGGAGGGAGAGCCTGAAGGTCCTGGTGGCTGTCTCTTGCCACCAGGTCGCTATCAGGGGGGAATAGGCAAGCTGAAAGTGTCACAGCCTGGTTTCTTACCAAGCAGGTAAATCCAGTGAAGCCCTCCAAGGTGCTGGAGCAGGCTCAGAGCAATAAACACAGGCATCACCCACCCCTAGGACTGTGCCCTGTGCTCATGAGGCTCACAGCCATTGGAACAGAACTGTGGGAAGGAGGTGTTTGAGCTGGTACTTCTGTGGTTTCCTGGTGGGACCCACGGTTAGGGGTTGTCTTGACAGGCCCCAGTGTGTGACATCTGCTCCCTCCACCCCAGTCGTGGTGCCAGCCCTGGGGCCTGAGGCAGGGATGACAGCCCCGTGGCATCCCTGGCAAGAGCAAAGGCAAGGGAGGGAAGAGCTGAACTCTAGTTCAGATCCACAACCAGCCAGGCAAGAGACCAGGACATTCCTCATAGCCCCTCTCCTACTTGGGGGAAAGATTGTGGAAGAAGGAAACAGAAAAGCAGTTCTTGTCACTGGCAGCTGGTGAATGTGCCTGTCATCTCTGTTGAAAGCTAGGTGACAGCTGTGGAAGCTCTGTCTTGGAATCTAAAAACTGGGACTAGTGCAGACAAACTTATAAACAAATTCCCACTCTCTCAGCCCCCTCCTCCACCTGTGTTTTATACATGACAAGGCAAGGGAAAGGCTCCAGCCCAGGCTAGGTCAGAGGAGGTTTGGGCAGGCAGGTTGGAGCCCTGTAAGTGAAAACTCCAACCCAGTTGTTGCACAGCCAACCCAGCTGCCCCTACTGTGCAAATCAAACCTCTGAGATTTAGGGATACTCCCAGAGCTGTCCAGATGGGGCTTGGTAGAAATAGCATTCAGGAGTAGTTGTCCCTGGCTGCACTGGGCGCAGAACTCCCTCCCCAGCCCTTAGGTCAGCCTGCTACACAGTGCCAGTTCCCCTCAAGTGAGGTGACTTCACCTCCACCTTGAGTAACACAAAGTTTTCCATCCTTGCTTCCCCACACATGGCCAGGGGAGACGGCAAAAAAGAACCTCTCAGCTGCTGTCCTGGGGCACTTCCCTTATTACACCTGGTGCACAGCAAAAAAAAAATATAAGTGCATGGCCTTGCCCCACCATCCACATGGGGCTGGAGCACGTGTGCAAATGTTCTCCTGCCTCAGGTTCTAAATCTTGTACAGTGTCAGTGCTGTGATATTCCTAAAGAAGTTCCCAGAGCCAAGTATTTATCACCCCCATGAACCAGTAACAAGGCACCTTGCTCTGACTGGAGATGTGATAGCACTTCCAGGAATGATTGTGTGTGATGTGAACTCAGCCTCTGGTTCAAAATATTGAACAGAGGAATAATAAATCTCCGTACTAAATTGCTGCCCCATTTAAGCTTTGATTAGACTCTGATGGTCTGTTCACCCTGGAGCTGCTGGTATTAATCTGCATGCTAAACCCTAATTATAAACTGCTCATGGCATTTCCAGATGACATCAAGATGTTTGGGATTAAAAGAAACCCTGATGTTGAGTTTACAGCTTGGAAGGACCGTAGCCTACCTGATCCCCACAGATGTAATAAGGCACCTCTGTGTGAGGAGGAAAGAAAAAAAGAAGGTTTGCTCCAAGTGTGTAGCAGGAGTTTGTAGGGGACAGGTCTGGCTCCAGACCCCAATATGTGCACACACCCCCAAAATCTCCTCCACACCTGTAAAGGGGTGTGAGATGCACACACATTTTCCTGCAGGTGCTCCTTGTCTCCAGCTCCACGCAGATCTTATCCAGCCCTGGCTGGAGCAAGTGCAGAAGGGCTTGAGGCCAGGCATGAAAGTGAACCAGCAGGATGGGGTGACTGGGGGGAAACTTTTCAGGGTGAAAGAATCCTGTTTTGGCTCCACAGCACTGTGGCATCAAGGAGTCCAGCAGTGGGGATAAGGCTGGGCTGGGCAGGGCATGGGACATTGTGGACGCAGGCTGAGAAGAGCCAGAGGCAGAGAGAGGCTCTGAATCAATGTCTCTCATCAGCTAAGGAGCCGTGGCTGATGTTTTGGAGTGCAAAGGGGTGAAGCTCTATGTTGGAGCTCTCCCTCTCCAAAGCTGCCATGGGCCTAGGAGAGGAGTAAACATCCTTTGTGCCCTCCTGCCCTCTGAATCACCAATCTAAACTGCTTGCACCCCATCCAGGCCCTCAAAAAAAAACAAAGCTGGAGGGTGTTCAGCATGTCTCCAAATAGCTGAGTGCCTTGCACAGAGCAGGAATAGATGGTGTGTGCGTTTTGGTGAGGCTTCCTACAGGCTTGTGTGATGGTTCTGGCTGTCAGTCCTGCTCCTCACTGCCCTCCTGCATTATTTTTTTCTTCAATTTCTAGGATGAAAAACATTTGGCAGATCAAAAAATGGCTCTTAGACTTTACACACTGAAAATGAAGTAGGGGAGACCCAAAGGACTTTGCCTCAGTGAGCAAAATGCTTCTTCACTTGTGTGCCACAGTGTGATCAGCCAGCTGAGGACACACACCTGGGGATCACAGGTGATTCTGTCTGCTTTCTTTTCTTTAAACCCAGGTGGAAGAAAGATATTAAGGCACCTGAAAGAAGGGGGCAATCTATGCTGCTGAAGGCACATGGTGTGGTGGTCAGTGCAGGGGAGTTGGATGTGAGGGCAGAGCAGAGGAAAGCTTGGCTTTCTCACTGCTTTGCACCTTCCTGCATCCCACTACTGCCAGCCCCAAGGTGTTTGAGCTGCCCTGGAGGTTTTACAGCTGCTTATCTGCTCTGGATGTTTCTTGTTGCTTCCAAGACCCTTGGGAAGCTCGTCAGGTCCTATTTGTTGTAGCTGAAAAGTGTCACTGAGACTGTGGTGTTACAAAGCTGCTGTGCAGGCAGATGTGAAGGTGAAGGGAACGTTTCTGAGGGTTTATAACATACTTGGAGAGCCCACATTTTGGAGCTGGGAACCACAAGAACTGCCAGTGCTGAGCTTCATGGGAAACTTCAAGAATCAAAAATACTCACCAGCTAGGGACTTTCTCACTGGCACTGCAGGGTGCTTTGTGATTTTCTATGAGAAAAGAAAGCAGAAGCAAAATGTGCTGGTCATCTGCAGAGATGCAGATATTTGGGGTTCCCCTTCTTGAAATGCAACTAGGGAAGGGAAAATGGGGGAATTTGTGGTTTCTGCTTCACTTTCTCCCAGTGTTGGACATGGTCACAGCATAGAGGAGGTAGGTTTTGAGGCACAGCTCCAGCTGGTGAGTCTCACTGATGTTCTTCCAAATGATAACCATTTTTGGGAGCAGGAAGGGCTGAACTGGGATCTGGCTGTGGTGTGAGGCTGGGCCTTTCAGCTACGGCTGCTTTACCCGGCAGACTTCTGGCTGTTTCAGGACTTCTGGGCTTTTTTTTCTTCTCCCTTGGCAGAAGTGGCTCAGAAGCTCCTGCCCTGCTGGGAGTGTGAGCAGAAGGCAACCATTTGCTGGACAGGGAGGAATGGGGCTGTGAGCAGCCTCCAGGCAGGTGCAGATTGGAGAGGAAAAGTGGGACGGGGAATTACCTGTTCAGCTTGACACCAGAGCAGTGGTGAGGTAGGAAATAAATGCCTGGTCAACTTCTTGATGGCCCGTGGGACGTTACAAGGGTACCTGCCTTTGATGCCATGGGCCATCTGTGGCATGGCAGTCCTTCCCAGCCTCAGGATTGCAAGAACTGGGGTATCCTATCACCTCTACTTTGGGTTTGATGCTGAGGACAAGCACCATAAACTGAGGTGGCAGCACAGACAGTATCCCTGTTCAGAGCTCAGGAAGTTCCTACTGCACTCATTTCCACATAGTAGGTGTGCCTTGGCATGTGGCCTGTCTGGCCATAGATAGTTGAGAGATGAACTGCAGCCCTGTAGTGCTCTGTGCAGTCTTGAAGGCCTCCCACTGCTCCCAGTCTCCTTCTTTCTGGGACAGACAGAGCTGTCAGAGCCCCTCTTGGATTCAGCTTGTCCCTCCCATGCAGGGACAGAAATCCTGTCGTGTTGCAGGAGGCACCTGGGCAAAGAGGGGTTCAGGTCATATTCAGAATGTGAATCAGGCACCCTCTGTTGGAATTAAGCCTGTGGGTGCTTCATGTGAGAGGAGCACCCAGGACTCACTTCAGGATAAAGCCTCAGTCTTGGTGCTGGGCGCTTCCTCTTTCCAGGAGAAATTCAGGCTGCATTCCCAAACCCAGGGCTAGGAGAGAGCACTGTCTGAAGGATGCACTTAGACACGGAGAGATCTCATCAGGAATGTCAGTGAGGCCATTGCTGAAGGTGCCACACAGACCTCTTGGTCTGGTTTCTGTGGCTCTTGCTGACACTCCCAAGGCTGAGAGCTGACCCCACTGCCTGTGGAAAGGGATGTTTATGGCTGGGCCTCTGCAGCACCCACTCAGGACAGCCAGCTGCAACATCCATTTGACACAGATCAGGGAGAAAGAAGGTAAAGCCCAGCCAGATATCTGGGAAAGGCAGAGAAAAGGGCATTTTATGATCAGGGTGAGTACAGGTGACCACCCACCCTGCCTTGCCCAAACCTGGAGAGCCAGGGTACAAGATGCCAGTATACAAAAGCCTTGCACACCCATGTGAAGGCACAACTCCTTCCCCATCCAACATGTGGACAGATACCACAGGACATCACACAAATCCTCCTTCAGATGCAGAAAAAGTCACTCTGTGCCACATACACAGATGCACCCACAGCATTTTGGGTGTATGTACACTCACCCACTTCTGTGCACAACTTGCCCCCAAGTTTCTCTTACTTGGCCTTTCCACCCAGTAGCCACCAACTTTGTCTACCCACCCCAAACCAGGGACAGCAGAGCTCTGCAGCCCTGCCCTGCTCATTTGGGTCTTTGAGACTGCAAAGGGTAAACTGGGACCGGGGAGGGGGGGGCACTGAAAGCAAACTAATGATGAAAATGTCTCCTCCATGCCTGTGCCTTAATTAAATGCATGGAGAGGCTTGGGGAAGCACATCTGTTTTCAATCTGGAGCCCTTTGATGGCATCAAATGTTCTTTCCCCAGATCAGGGGGGATGGAAATTCTGGGCCGGCTGTGGCAGCTCGCAGCCCCGGCTCCAGCCACCGGGAAGGAGCGGCCCTTTCCTGGCCCGCGGCTGCGGCCCCTCGCCGCCAGCCCCGCTGGCCGGGGGCCCTTCTGCCGCCGCCTCCGAGGCCACTACCTGTCCCCGGCCACGGGGGCCACCAGGGCCACCACACACTGCGGGGACCTCTTTGCTTGCCGGCCTGAGGAGCTCCGGCCGCATCCTCGGTTTTTTGAGGTTTTTTTCCTATTCTCTTCTGTTCTTTTCACTTTACTCCCCTTTTGGTCTGTTTCTCTCAGTTCTCTGCTGCGCTCTTTCCTCCTCTTTTGCCTTTTTCCCTCTTCTTTCCTCTCTCCTGTTCGCACTTTCTCCTCCATTACCCTCGGTCACCTTTTCATCTGCGTTTCTCATTTTCGCCGTTCCTCTCCTCAGTCCCAGCCCTCCCGTCCAGGTGCAGCGCGGGCCGGCAAGGGGGGCCCTGCCCAGCACCCCCCGGCCCGGGGACTGCCCCGGGGGTCCGCAGCGAGCGGCTCCAGGCGGGGCCGGAGCCGCCAGCCCCGTGCCGGTGCCACGTCCCGGCGGGGCCGGCCTCCCGCGGGTGCCCGGAGCGGCGCGGAGCCGCCCCCGCCGTTTGAAGTGCGGGGCCGAGGGGAGGGGAGGGCAGCGCAGGGGCGGAGGGAGCGGAGCCGGCGGCAGCGGGGGCGGAGGGACGGGGCGCACCCGCCCCAGCGGCCCCACAGCCGCCCTGAGCCTCTCGGCCGGCGGCAGCTCCCCGCGCCGCCGCCCCGGCGCCCCGAGCCGGCCGCCGCCTCTCCCCTCCGGCATGTTTTAAGCCCGGCCCTGCCCGCTCCCCTTCGGGCTCCCCTACCCGCCGCCGTCGGGTGCCGTCCCGTCCCGTTCCCCCCGCTCCGCTCCGTGCGCGTTCCCCCCCTCGGAGGGCCGGCGGCTGGGGGGGCGCGGGGGGCGCCCGCGGGGGCCGAGGGCAGAAAAGCCCCGCTCGGCACCATGGCGTCCAGCTATGCCCACGCCATGGACAGGCAGGCCCTGCTGCCCGCCCGCCTCGACGGCCCCGCCGGCCTGGACAATTTACAAGCCAAGAAGAACTTCTCCGTGAGTCACCTGCTGGACCTGGAGGAGGCGGGCGACATGGTGGCCGCCCAGGCGGAGGAGGGCGGCGGCGAGCCCGGCCGGAGCTTGTTGGAGTCCCCCGGGCTGACCAGCGGCAGCGATACCCCGCAGCAGGACAGTAAGTGCGGGGACGTCCTCCCCTTCCATCTCTGGCCGGGGCAGCCGCGGCGGGCGGTGCCGGCTCCGAGGGGGCTCCGCTGGTGCCCGGCCCGGCTTTCCCCGCTCCCCGAGCCGCCCTGCTCCCGGTGCGGGGAGCCCCGGCGGGGTCGGCACCCGCCGGCGTGTGAAAACCCGTGTTTTCCCCCAGCCGCGTCCCGAGAAAGGGGCGACCTGCGCTAAGCCGCCGCGCCGCTCGGGTCCCGTGCCGTGGCTCTTGCGCCCCGCGGAGAACCGGAGAACATCCCGGGGGCAGAAGCGGGCAGATCCTCCATCCCCTCAGCCGGCATGGGCTGAGAACGGCGCTTGGCTGGACGGGGCGAGGCGCGGTAGGCGCTGAGCCGCATCCATCCATCCATCCATCCATCCGTCCCTCCGTCCCACCGTCCATCCATCCCACCGTCCATCCGCCCGTCCCCCCGGCCCGTCGTGGCGGGCACCGGCGCCGTGGTTTTGGGAGCAGCGGGAGGCTGCTCAGGGCTCTGGATGTGTCCGGGCCAGTGTCCGATGCCCCGCCGGGAGCCTCGGGGCTCGCCAACAGCCCGAGGGTGCGAGCGCGGCTCCCAGGTGGAGCGGCACATTCCCTCTCCCGGGAGCCCCGGTTCTCGCTGGTCCGGAGCCGGCGGGCAGGGCAGGGCAGGGCAGGGCAGGACGGCGGGGCAGAGCCGGCTCTGCGCTGCCCGAGCTGGGGAACTGGAGCAGCCGTGAGCCAGCGGGATGGGCGCCGGCTTGCGCACGTTTCCCAAACACCGCGTGTTGTTTCCCGAGGACAGCGCTGTCAGAAAGGCTGAGGGAGTGTGCAGGGTCAATAACTCCCCTTTACCCGCTCTCTGTTAAAATAATTATATCCCCGGCCGCAGGGACTGGCCGGGAGTTTCCGTGGAGATCCGGGCTGGCCGCGGCTGCGGACACGGGGGAGCTTCCGAGGGAGCTTCCCGGCGAAAAACGGGGGGGAAAAAACCTACGAAACGAGAAGCGAACGAAAATGCCAATTGCAATTTTCGTTCGCTTTTCGATTTTTTGTTGGTTTAAATTTTGGTTGTTCTTTTTTTTTTCTTTTTTTTTTTTCTTTTTTTTTTTTTTCTTTCTCCTGGGAGCCGCCTCCGATCCTCTTTTTTTCCCGTGGATCCGACGTGGTTTTCTCGGTATTCCAAAGGAAACCGAGCTGGGGAAGGGGGAAGCTTTCCCAAAAGCAGCCGCTCCTTGCAGGAGCGCCCGTGGGATGCCCGCGCTCGGCCCGGCCGGATGCGGTCCCGGCGGGGAGCATCCTCCAGGAGCGCGCTCGGGAACGGAGCGAGCGGGACCCGGCTGCCGGAGCGGCTCCTCTGCCCCCGAGAGCCGGCCCGAGCGCCGCTGGGACACGGCTTCAAAATATTTCCTTTCCCAGGACCCGAAAAATTGCAATTTCTGGCTCTAAAGGCGCGTGTGTGTGTTTTAGTGGGGAAAACAGCGATTACGGCTGCCCCCGATTCAGCTCCTTGTGCCATGGGTGAATCCCCAAGATAGCAAATGCAGACAATGTTTTTTTCACTTCTGCTCTGTACCCAATTTAGTTCATCATATTTTATTTGGATTTACTCCTGATTTACTCTGATTTACTCCTGATGTTGCCCTTTGCCAACTGCGAGCTCAGTCAGCGTGGAAAAGGGGAATTGCGTTTCACCAGTACTCACCTTGCTCTTAAGAGCATGAAAAGAACCCCCGCAAAAAAGCATTCTAAGCGCTTGTTTTCTAGACAGCACTGCTGAGCAGGGACCAAACTACAGCCTCAAATAATTTATAAATTCTCTGAGCACTGTCAAAGTTTTAATACCGTTGCAGTGAATTAGAAAGTTTTAGAAGTATTCTAAAGTAAGCAACGACAGAATTAAAAGGACAGGGGAGGAATA
Organism: Sylvia atricapilla; assembly: GCF_009819655.1. Classification (NCBI taxonomy): domain Eukaryota; kingdom Metazoa; phylum Chordata; class Aves; order Passeriformes; family Sylviidae; genus Sylvia; species Sylvia atricapilla. The sequence goes on from NC_089148.1 coordinate 10,655,040, forward strand.
AATTCTTCCAGGTTTACTGGGCAGAACTGTCATCTCGGCTTTCTGGCTCTCTCATGGATGCATTTAGCACATCCCGGGAATCTCCGTGCCTCAGTTTCCCTACCTGCTGCATGTGTTCTGTGAAGTGTTGTGCAATCCATGCAGGAAAAGGACCGTGCTGGAGCTAGGAAGTGCAGCAGAGCTTTGAGCTTTTCTCGGTGAGAAATGCAAACTAGTTCAGTGGAAAAGCTAACACAGGGCTCAGTTGCTCTCCGTGTTTTTAAGTGAGAAAAGGTAAAAGCCGTTTGAAGAAATGGTGGATTTCTCAAGTGTAGTAAAAACTTTCTTCCAACCTGAAGGAAAGTCAGCTGGTGTGTCACGGATTTCTGTCACAAACTGAAGTAAAAAACCAAATTATTTTTGCTGTTTTTGTAGACATAAATTAGGAGAAGTAGTTTGATGCAGAAATGACAAGAGGTTTTATTGGGACGTTTGAGATTGAAGGAAATATTTCACCACTATTTTATTTGAGAGAGGTTCAGGAGAAAACGTCTCTCTCTTATTAAAAAGAAAAACCATTCCTGGGTGTAGCTGTGATTGTAATATGTACAGGGAGAGCTGTCCGTGGGCGAAGGAAGCTGAGTTTTCAGCAGTGCTGAGGAGCTGTCATTGTTATCAACTTCGGTTCAACTTCTAGCTCTGAAAACCTTACCCCAAAACCCTGAGAAACGTCAGGGCAAACCTCCCTGCCTCTGCTGCTTAGCTGGGAAGGCTTTGCAACCCCAGGTCCAATTTGTCACAAAATAACCTGTTAAGATAAAACCAACTCTTGCTGTGGTAGCACGACTTTGGCTCACTCTGGCTAAAGCTGGGATGGAAATGCAGGTCCCAGCTCAGTGAGGGGATCCCCCAAGCTTCCCAGAAAAGGCAATGAAGCTCCTATTTCTTTTTGTGCCCTTTTGAGGGTGACAGAAACCTGTCACTTGCCTGAGGGTTCACAAAGCTTGTGGCTCTGGGGTAATTATCAATTGTTGTTTGTTTGGGTGTTTTTTTTCAGATGGGTATTTTTGACTTCCGCTTTTTTGTTGTTGTTGGTTTGTTTGAGACTCACTGTGGATGGCTCATAAAATGGTGTGAAGAAAGCGTGAACAGCAAAAGAAAAATTGTTACGCTGGGATTTCTTTTGTAAGAAGCGAGTAAACCGTGCTTCAGTCCGTTACATGCTCAAGTTCTGTGTTTTGGGGTTATTGCTGTCCTTTAATCTCTCTTCAGTATAAAAGTGCTGGCTAGTCAGGGGGCTGATTCATAATTAAAGCTGAGTAAAGGCTACCTGAGTCCCCCCATGACTTTTGTCCTGCCCCAGTGAGCATCGTGACGCCTCAGTACTGCTGCTCCTTCTCAAGAAGTCCCAGAAACCCTGCTGGGACAAGGTGAGTGACGTTCCTCTGCTCAGGCAGGTCAAGCAGAGCTCCCGTGTGGCTTCAGCCCCTCTGCTCTGGCAGCAGGCTGAGGAAAGGCTTTTTCATCACACTGTTGGCTGATGGGGCTCGTCACCCCCGGCTTTTGCACAGATCAGAAATAGGTGTTATTTCAAGAAAGGACCGACAGATTCGGGGGGGCTGAGGATGGCTCTGTTCGCTGGAGCAGGGTTTGGAGGCAGCTCGGGGAGCGGCGAGTCACAGGCTGGAAGGATGAGCTGGGGCAGGGATCTCTCCCTTGCTGCCTGGGCTTAAACCATCTGACTGCTGCTCCTGGCTGTCTGAAACAGGATCCTGAGGACTTTGTGTCCGCTCCCACATGGCTGTTCATTTTGCCTTAACTGCCTCTTTTTAATCAGAACAAGTGAGGTTGTTGCAGGAGTAAAAGAGCGTGTCTAAGTATGGAATTGTCTGTGCTCCTGTGCCTCCCCATCCTTCACAAAAAAAAAAAAAAAAAAATACACCTTCGTAAAAGAGGTGGAAAAGCTCTGCCACTGCTTGGAAATGTGGAAAGCAATTCCTTGGGCTGCTGAGTTGCTGAGGATGAAGGTGAAAGAAGTGCCTGGGGCAGCTGCAGGGTTTTCTTTGCAAACCTTTGTGTTATCTTGGAGCATTAAGCATCTCTTTTGTTTGTAAATCACAGCCCTTATGCCCAGAAGATGCTGAGCCCATGTACAAGGGGATGTACAACCAATAGATAGAGGAGGGAAAAATTGATTAAACCTAGGAGTTTTCTTCCTGTCTTGTCCTGCCGGTGGACAAAGACTCTTCAGGCAGCAGCTGGTGCTGGTGTCCACAGGTTACACCGGGGTGAGCCAGGGAAACTGGCCGGTGCCTCGATCCCCGTGGACAGTGGCAAATCTTCCTCAGGAAAGACTCTCCAGAGTTCTCCTCTTCCAGAAACCGATGTAGGAAAAGCGAGGATCAGGTCTTTATTATTTTTGAGGCGCTTGTTATAAATTATCTGCGTGAAAAACGCAGCTCTTTGTCGGAAAAATCTTTGCGCGTGCCGGTTTTACTGCGCGGATCCTCGAGGCTTTGAGGAGACCTCGCTTGACTAAAGGTTGAGTAACAGATAACTAACACCAAGCAGTTGTTAGAAGTTGGATTAACTCCTTTCCATTTATGTTCCTCGGGCATATCTACCTAATTTTGTCCTCAGGCTGGAAGATGTCTGGTTACTGCAGCGAGTATCGCGCTGTCAGATATTTTTCTTACATCCCTGAGTCCTGCAGTTTGAAGTGGGAAAAGTGCAGTTTTGTGTTTGTTATGTTGATTTCTGCAGCTTCTGGACAAAGACAGAAGATGGAAATGTAGCTCTGCCACATATCTGGAGTCTTAAATAAAAAACTCCTCAAAGGAATAAACGAAAGTGTTCAAGGTACTGTTATTGACAAAGGGAAAAGAGCCATGTGAATTTAGAGGAGAGAGCTGGCTCTGTTTGTGAATGCTTTTCCTTTTGACGGGTGAAAAGAAACTTCTATTTGTTTGTGAATTTCACTTTTTTTTGATCATAATCAGTTTTGCTTCCTGGTTCTCATGGTCTCATAATTTGCTGATGGTATTTGTGTTTTCAATCCATCCACTCAGAGCTTCCAACTTTTTAATTCGAAAAAGATTCTGCCGAACGTTTTTACTTTCCCTCCTTCCCCCCTTAATGTAATGAAAACATTTCCATGAAAATTAGATTTTGAAATCTCTCATAAAAACCGAAAGGTTTGGTCTAAACTGCTTGAACGCTTTTAATGAACATCAGCTTTCTGTCATCTGCACCGAGTTTCCACTGCTAGCCGCTCTATTTTCCATCTTTTTGATGATGTATAAAGCAGTGATTGCATGGGAAAATATTATCTCAGGGTTAATTTGTGCAGGCCTTACTCACACGAGTCATTGCATGCGATTCAATGGACCACTTATGTCTGTGCCAGTGGATGAGTACTAGTTTTTGAAGACTTGACCAGCAGCCTTGAGTCATGCAAAAGGAGGTGGTTTTTTTGTTGTTGTTTTTTTTTTTTTTTTTTTTTCTTTTTTCTTTTTTTTTTTTTTTCTCGGCCAGTAGAGTATTTCTGTGCAGGCATGGAACTGTTTTGCTGTGTGCAGTCAGGAGCTGGATCCCTTTGCCTCTCGGCAGAAGTGCAGGATGCATCAAAATCTGTGAAAGCCTGAAAGGAAAAGAGCATAAGCAGGGTTGGAGAGGGAGAGTTGGGTCTTTGACAAGGCAGACACAGAATTACAGAACTGCAGTTTCTCCAAGGATGTATTTTTATTTTTCCCCCTGGCAACCTAGTTGACTCCCATGGTTTTTGACATCACCAGAATGACTTGATGGGATTATAGGTGTTTATTCCTGGTTGCGAGTTGTTTATGATATCTTTAATCGTTTTTGAAACCCATATTAAGTAGCCCTGAGGGAGTTGTGCTCCTGCTGGGCCTCTGTTGCATAATGAAGTACATCACGAATATTTACCAAGTGTCACAGTATTCCAGACTTGGGCCTCTGTTTCTGGAGAGGATGAATCACTGCACTGCTGGTTCCCCACCCTGCTCGCCTTTCCTAAAGGAGCCTTGGATTTTGGGGCGGATTGTGGAGATTTGAAGTGAGAATCATCACAGTCTGGCTGGAGGAGCTGTTGTCCACACCTCTGATGTTTGAACTGTCCTCTCGGCGTTACACGCAGGGTACAGAGAGGCTTCAGCTTCTGCTTGTGTGGTGGAGCTGGTTTTAAGTCTGGTGCCCCCAAGAAAAACCTGTTGTTTGGTTGCTACATGTGGGGAATAACTTCAGAAATATCTTCTGGTGGGAGAGCAGACAGCTCAAAGGAGGGGTGAAATCCCAGTGGGTTTTATGGCAATCTGGCAGCTATGGAGAAGGATGGCAGCAGTGCCTCCTCCTGAGGGGGAGATACAGCAGCAATTCAACCTCTTACTGCCCACTGGAAATCCCTGCAGAGGCTCTGTGTTACAGGCTGTGTCAGTGGAAACTCACAGGTGTAGATGTAAGTGCCACCAGTCCTACAATATAGGGATTTGTCCTTTGTCACCCTGTGTTGGGACAGTTTTCCCATTGTCCAGGGCCAGCACAGCTCCTCAGAAGTTCCTCAGCACCTCAGGGGCTTTTCAGCTGTGACTGGTTTTATGGAATTCCAGAATGGTTTGGGTAGGAAGGGCCTTAAAGATCATCCAGTTCCAATGCTGACACCTTGCACTGTCCCAGCTTGCTCCCAGCCCTGTCCAGCCTGGCTGTGAACACTTCCAGGGATCCAGGGGCAGCCACAGCTTCTCTGGGCAACCTGTGCCAGGGCCTCCCCACCCTCACAGGGAAGAATTCAGTCGATTTTATTCCTTACTGGAGATAATTTGAAGTTTTTCACCTCTGTATTTTAAATGTAGGTTTGCCCTGTGTTTCCTTTCCTGCACTCTTCCTGCTGGGCCCAGCTCATGTCTGTGTGTAGCCCTGAAAAATGCTGTGAGGTGGGGATGGGGGCTCAGCAGAGCTGGGCTGTCTCTCTGCTGGCACTTTGGGGGCATCACTTGAAGAGAAGTTTCTTCCAAGTGAGAATGTCTGGAGGATTCTGGCTGAGAAGGGAAGGGAGCAGTGGTGCTGAAGCTGGGGGCCACCTCCTGCAGTGGAAAGCTGGCATCAGCAAGGATGAGTCTCTGAAGGCCAAGAGGGAAGAGAGGCCTGATGAGCAAGCCAGGGAGCATCTATTTCAGCTTACATAGTGTTCTGGGCTCCTCTCTCACCTCCAGAGGCCGGGAAAAGGTTACACCACTGTTTAAAGCACTGTCCCAGACAGTCTGGATTTCATACGTGCCCATATGAAGTGAACATTTGCCTTGGGGTGGCAGCCCAGGACATCCTGGTGCCTCGTGTTCCTGGAAGGGAAGGTTAGATGAGAGGCAAAGGGAGCCAGCTGCGCTCTTAACGAATCACTACATCCTATTGCAGCATCCAGTTCATATTCCACCCAAATTTCCCCCCATTCTGGCTAGAGAAATTTTCCTACAGGAGAAACTCCAGCCAGTCAGCAAGACTGCTGGGCAGGGCAAATGTCCAAAGAGACGCTCAAGATCTGGCTGGGACCCTCTGCACGTCTTGATGAGCTGCTCAGGCAGCAAAACTGCTTTTGCACCGAGAGCTGGAACTCATCAGGAGCTTGGGGACACTGCTTCCTGCTCTGAGCCCACCAGCGGATGAAAATCTCCTGTGGCCTCCTTGACCAAAGCAAAATCAAAGTTACCCATGGTCCTGCCAGTCTGGAGCAAGAGGGAATTGCCAGCAGCAGCTGCTGAGTGGGCAGACTTGAAAAAGGAAAATGGAATCGGGCTCTGACAGGAGCAGCAGGGCACTGGGATCAAAGCAGGGTGCCTGGTGCTGATGGAGCAAGGATGGGTGGCTGCAGAAGGCAGCTTCCAAGTAGCTTCCAGCCCTCTCAGTGGAGGTGCTGTAGCAGTGGAGGTTTGAGTTCCTGGGGGCCTGGAGCTGCTTGCTCTGGGGTTTGTTGCTCGTGGCTGCTGGATGAGTGGTGGGAGAGCTGGGCTGAGCTGCAGCCGACGTGCCAGCAAGGCCCTCAAGACCTGCTCAGCGCCTCTGGAATTCATCTTCTTTTTTTGGAAGTGTCACTAATACGATCCACATTTGTTTAAAAAAAAAAAATAGCGGGATGCTTGCAGCTTTCAAAGAGCTGTCACTTCTCCCCGTGTCAGCTCAGCAGCGTCGGGGCTCTGTGGGGATGGATTGGACTTAAAAGGGAAAAGTGCCTGAGCCGTAACAGTGAAAACAGAGTGTTAATGCTCTGGGCCTGCTGCTGCAGAGGGCTGGCCTTGCTGGTGGCTCTGCAGGCAGCTCCTGTCCCCACCACGCCTGGCCTGGTTTCTCACAAAGCTTTACAGCTCTCTCCCTACCTTATGTCCCGAAATGCCGCTTTATCCTGCCAGCAGCCTCACCTCTTTTCCTGGATAGAAGGCACAGAGCAGAGGTTTGTGAATCCAGAGTTCCTGCTTGGAGTGGATGGTTCCTGTGCTGGCAGTGCTGGAGAAGGCTGGAGACCAGGCTGTGTCCCAGGGAAGGCTGGCTGTAGGCACGGGCTGGTAGTGCTGCCTGTCCAGTGCTGAGTACTTGAGTTTGTCAGAGCAAATGTGTTGGTGATCTCACAGTGAGGGAGAGGAAAAAAGCTCTCAGGACCAGCCCAGAGCCAAGCTCTGCATCCTGCTGTCTTTACTGTGCCTGCTGATGGGACTCTGTGTCTCTCTGTGGGAGCTGAGGTGGTGGTGGAAGCACAGTGTGGATTTGATGCACACACACAAGGAGTTGTGTGCTGCACAGTGTGGATTTGATGCACACACACAGGGCAGCCTGTTGAGGAGGGCATTTGCTCCATATGTTCCCCAGGCAGTGAGGGCCACTCCACTTGGGAGAACTGCAGGGCAGGTTTTTAGGGTCAGGTGTGCACTGGTGCTGGGAGCAGCCTACCCAGAAAAGGCTTGCACCTGAAATCTCGGTTGGAACAGGCAGCTTTGTATTCCTCCAAACTGCAGACCAGATGACCCAGCCTGCCTTTGGTTGCTCAAATACACCTTTGTGTGTTGGCCACAGAATCTTGAGATCTGTTTTTCTGTGTACTCGGTGCCATAACTTGACCAGGATCACCTTGCCATGCCTCAGTTTTCCTACCAGTATAGCTGGGTACTATGGCTATGAGCCCTGGGCCCTCATTTGGAATTTTCTGGCTATGTTGTGTAAGAGCTTGGCTTAAACAGCAGTTTGGGAAGCTTCTCCTTCTTCTGCACCATCCCCAGCAAATTGCTATTTCATCTGCCTGCCTTTGTGGAGTTAGCATTGAGAATATTCCCCTCCATGATCTGGAGCAATACCTCAGCAAGGTTTTTTCCTGCAGGGAACCCACCTGATGCTGGGGTGCTCCTGGGTGCACCCCACGCCCCTGGGGCAAGAGCTGTTTGTGGTGTGAACCCACCCAGGGGCTGAAACAGTTTCCAAAGGCAGATTTTTGCCACGTGGATGTGAATCTCCTGAACATCTTGAGGTGCCTGGGCTCTCCATGAGCCCAAAGGATGAAAAGGAGCAGCACGTGCCGATCAGCTGGAAGGTCCCCGGAGCCTTTGGTGGCAGGCAGTGAAATTCCCAGCGGCTGGTTGGGATGGTCACACTCTTTTTCTTGGCTACAGCCTGCTCTTGAATGTTGGGCCAAAAAAGATCGTTACTTACAGTTTGTTTCATTTGGAAAACTTCTGATACGTGTCATGGAAACTAGGAGGACTGCTCAGGACTAAGTGCTTGCAGCACTATGCTTGTTTGTGATTTGTTTTTCATTGTTTCTCCTCAATTTTTTTTTTTTTTAATCAACTAATCAGTAAAGAGAAACAATCACCTGTGATTTAGGAGAGGGATCTCTCATTGTAAATAATAAATTAGTGTCAGGAGACCAGGCAGACAGAATGGTTGATGAATATCCTGCAGGCTGAAAGTTGTTTATCAGGCCTGTTTGAAGACTTATGACTAACAAGCTCATTTACAGAGCTTGGAGTCTGTTCATGAACCGTTCTCCAGCTGGGAGGATGTGGGAATCATCAGAAAATGTATTCACAAGTTACTCGATCATTTAAAAAAAAACGATCAAACAAACAAAAGACTGGTTTTTGGAAGGGAACTGTAAATTCCTCTTTCCCCCCCACTGGGTTTTCTGAGGCATTCCCGTTAGGAAAATGCGGGGCCTGGAGAAGAATGCAGAACCCCACGTCTCTCACTAATGACCTATTTTGGTGCTAACCCTCCTGCTCAATGCCCTGCCACCAGCCAAGCCCCTCCAGCTGTGGGAGAGCTGCTCCCCACGGGAGCCTGGCGGGATGGACCCATCTCGTCTCCGCCACCGATTCCCAGCAGAGAAATTTGGCTTGCCGGGGGAAAAAGGCTGCCCGTGCTCCTCTGGTGTGAGATCACAGAGATTTCCCCACATCACAGTGCAGTGTTTCTGTGTGGTGCCCTGGCAAGGAGGGCAGCACGGGATCTGCCGGTGTCAAGTGCCAGCTGGAGCGCCGTGGATCCGTGCCTTTTGCAAATCTGCTTGTCTGGCCTTGGACCAGCTCTCCTGCTCAATGCAAAATGTCACATCTTTATGAGAGGCAGATGTTTCTCACCCCCCAGCATGTCCTACAGTTTTGCCTTGTTTGTGGGGCATCCCCTCACTGTGCTGTCAGCCTTGAGGAGGGCTCCAGGTGGGTTCTGTTCGGGCAAGCTGTGTGTCACGGAAGGTGCAAACTGAGTCAGAGTCCAGAGAAGAGGTTGAGAGCTCCGGCCCCAGTTTAGAAGGAAAGAAGAGGTGCTCAGGCTCAAGTATAAACTGATTTCCAAGCCCTCCTACTGCCGTTGCAGATGTGAGGCAGTAGGGAAATCCTCCCAGGTCTAGAGAGGATAAGGAAACCTTGGAAGAGATTTCCTTGGAAGGAAACCTTGTTGCGGCTTCAATCACAGAGCTGACTGAGACAAATGTGTCAAGGAATAAACAGCATAGAGCTCGTCCTACCTTGGGAAAAGGAATCCTCCCAAGTTTCAGTGGCTGCGTTGACTTTAGTGGGAGCTTGTTTAATCCTGAGTTTCATCTGTTCTGGCCAGCACAATGGTGCTGCTTCTGAATTTCCCCCACATTCCAGGCAAGTTGCTGTGCTGTGTGCAGCTGGGATGCCTGTGGGGCAAGAGACACCCATTGAGCTGAGGGAAAACGTGGCTAGGGAAGGATCACAGTCACTGGATGTAATGATGGAAAAGAAAAACTAGGATATGATTAGCAGGAAAACCACCTCAGAAATCTGCCCATCATCAGTCTGGGCAGGTTCACCCTTGCCTTTATGTATTTTGTGTGTTCCTCTGACCAGAGAGAGCCAGGGTCTGGAGGAGGTTACGGCCAGCAAATGAAGAGAATGCCTTGTTCTGGGGGGGTTGAAGAACTCTGTGTGGAGCTGCGTGCTGAATCCTGATTTTCTTGTTTTTTGATGCCAGGCTCCCTGTTCTCCCTGCCTCTCTTGCTACACCCATGGCGCTGCACTCCAGGAATCCTCAGAAGGACTTTGCTCTCTGCTCTGCTTCCCTGATCTCCACTCTTGAGTGGGAGCACTTTGGATTGTGTGATGTATCACTGGCCCTTTCAGGCCACGCAGTGACAAGGGTTCTTCCAGACACTTGTGATGATGGATTGGAATCCACATTTCTAGGACTTTATAGGTAGAACTCTTTCTTCCCCCTGCCTTTAATCCACCAGAGGTGGAATGAGAGCCAGTGGCTGCGAGCAAAAGCCAGACATGCATTCAGAGGAGGTAGGAAACGCATTTTTTAGCTGTGAGATGCTGTGTAATCACTAGAAATGACTCCAAAGGAGAGCGCTGGCTGCTGCATCCATGAATGTCTGGAAGCCCTTTTGGAAGAGCAGCTTTTGTCAGCCATGAGTTATTGGTCTCACTGTTGGGGTAACTGGGTGAAATGCTGTGGCTGAGTCTCACACAGAAACTGAAAAGCTCTGCTCTGGCTGAGGGACAGAGGATGTGCTGCAGAATCCGATGTCAGAGATGTTCCTGCCAGGAAATCAGGACACAGGACCAGATGGAGAATACAGAACTCCACTTGGTACGAGTCTGTTTACAGGTTTGAACCACAACATAGCGAGAAACACAACAGGAAAGCGATGTCCTCATCTCTGATCATAACTCAGGCCCTTCTGTGAACCAGCTGCCACACGTTTATGGGACAATCCCCTCTCCAAAATCCCACTGTTAGGCATAAGGGATAGGAAAGGCTCTGCAGAAGCTGTGAAGGGCAAACATCAGCCATGGGAATAGCCCGACTCTCTCTTGTATTTCAGGACCTCCTCGGAGTTTAATGCAGCTCTGAAGGCACCAGGCTTTGTTTGTGATTGCTGCTGTTTCTGGCCAGGTTGAGGCTCTCAGTGAGCGGTGTCTCCTGCCAGCTGCGGGTAAAATGAGGAAAACAGAGGGACCTACAGATCTAATCAGTGGTGGGAAGAGGGATAAACGTGCTCAGCATCCTCCTGGGACAGAACATCTCTGAAGTGGTGGAGTGAGCTCCCCGGAGAGGTCAGAGGTGGCTCTGCAGGGCTGGCACCTAGGGAAGGGTTTGCAGGGTTGGGATGATCAGAGCACTCATCCATCCCTGTGTCCACTGCTCTGCTGCGCATTCAGCAGGGGAAGAGCTGCTAAACCAGGAATACCCAGAGAGCTGGAGAAAGGCAGCTCTTCTGGGAAGGGTCATTAAACAAAGACCTCATGACTGGTTCTCTGCTCCAGCACTGAGCCCGTGGCAATGGGAGCCTTTCTCCACCTCGCTGGGGTGGTCATTTTCCAGCACTGATGCTCGGTGTTTGTGGACATGTGGTCATGGATGTGCTGCTGGCCAAGGAGTATGGAGTCGTGGAGGTTTCCAAATGTGCTCTGTTCCTAGAAGGGACACTGAGTAAAAAAAAATGTGCCGAGAAATGGTTTGGCAAGCAGTTTGGTTTGGAGGAATTACGCTCTCCATCAGTATGATTAATAACAGGGATGTGGGGGAAAGATCAAAATAATCAAACTGCTTTAAAAATTTTGCTGGGCTGAGCTGTGTTCAAAACTCAGTCTGGGTGTGAAAAGTCAGGTGGTCTCTGAATTTGTCCCAGACGCTCCAGGCAGGATTCAGGCTTCTGAATCAATCGTGGTGCCTCCCTAAGCACATGAAACCTGCCGCAGGCAGAGCCATGGCTGCAGCTCTGGGGTGTTTGTTGTCACCGTGTAGTGCCCAAGTACATCTTGTCATGTGTCACAGCTGAGACAGGGACTGGGAGAATCCTGTCTGTGCTGCACAGACCATCCCTGGAGACCACCATCAGCCTTGCCCGGGTCCTTCTGAAAACATGGTTATTCACCTTGATGATCAGGAGGTACCAAAAGGCAGGAATGGGAATAGGATCATCCTTAACTCTCTATGACATGGATGGATTTTGCTGCAGGATGTGCACTGGCTGTTAATTCTGTTTTGGGACATCTTCTTTGTGTGTGGTGTGCACACACCTGGTGTGCAAGAGAGAGGTGGGTACCTCCTGGGGAAAAAGCCCACCCTGACCTGAGCCTTTTACTTGTATTGAGAGAGCTGAGGTGATGCTCAACCCGCTGGAGTCAGGGATGTTATTAGCTGACAGCAGAAGCTCCTGGGGAAGCAGCACTGGTCTTTCCTCCAACAGTGTTGACAGTAACAAGAGCCAAAAAGAAGGGGATCTTCCTACCTAAAAATGTAGCCTGGCACTTCTCAAGTGAATTGCTTCTACGTGAAGAAGTGCAGATCCTGTTCAAATGCAGCAGGCGGAGAGAGCTTCTGTCAGTTCTGGCTGGACAGGGGAAGCCTTCTCCAAATTAAAGCAATTATGGAGAAAGCAGATGATTTGGATAAATACTTTGTTTCTGTCTTTCATTTAAAAACAGCATCTAAGTCGCAGGAGAAAAAAAGAAGATACTTTATAAGCCTTGAAAAGGCAGGGCATCTCTTAGTTTGAAATCTCTTTTCTTTTCTCCCGGAGTTTGCGTGGTGGAACTTTTCAAAGCTCCGAAGAAGTCAGCTCTGAACAGGCTTGTAAAGTAGAGAGCTAAAAGCCATGGGCTGGTGGCAGTGCCCTGTGTGCTGGGGGAAGGGATGGTGCTGCGGGACCATTTGGGGAGATGCAGAGGGGCTTTTCTGTTATTCTGGTGCCATCTACTGGTCCAAGCCCACAGGAAGGTCCGTGGCAGCGGGGAATGAACACTGGGCTGGCCGGGGTGGGGTGGCCAGCGTGCCCCCAGGAGCAGAGGCTACATCCCCGCCCTGCAGGGCACACAGAGAGAGTTGGTGCTGTGCTCCCCATCATCTCCATCTCTGCTTTCCCCACGATTAATTGGTTAAAACACCAAAATCTGGAACTCGGTCTGCTCAGTCAGCTCTTCCAGCTCTGGTCTTACCAGGAAGGCGAGGAGGGCTTATGTGAAGGTGGCAGTGGGTGGCAATGCTGCTCCTGCCACTGTGCACCTCTGGGGATGCCCATGGAGCAACCTGGGCTGAACTCTGCTGGGATTTTCCTTAGTTTTGTTAGAGCAGCAGTGAGACTCTGGGTTCTTGTGTCTTCTAAAAGCTTGGGCTCACCCAGCTGTTTGGTCTTTGCTGCTGGCATTAATAATCCTCTTTCTTTTTACCAAGACACCAGGTTTTTAAAAAACAAATGGGAGCTGAATTATCTTCACAATTTCTGTTCAAATGGTCAAAACTAGTTTGAAATTGGCCAGTTTTCCTCAAAAACTGCCAGATCAGAGGAGAAGAGCGTGTTGCATTCATTTGTGAGCATTTCCTTTGGTAAGCCAGCTGAAACCAGCTGGAAAAGCTGGGCTGCCCTTCTGGAAGGCACCTCGAGGGATTTGGGATTTGGGATTTGAGGAAACAGCCTCCTCTCTGAACACCCAGCTCCTGTGGGAGGCTGCTGTGAGCTCTACCCCATGGCTCCTTCTCCATGGCTGCCTCTCTCCTGCTTGCCACACATTCCAGGCTGGCTCTGCTGTCCCGGTGGCCGGGCCAGCCCCGTGTGGCACGTCCCTGAGGAGAGGATTTCCTCTCTGTTGTGGCTGCTTCAAAGGGTCCTCCGCTCGCTTCGCTCCAGCGTGGCAAGCTGGGCTTTGGGCAAGGCACAGCTGGCCTTGAGCTCAGCCAGCACAGGGAGCAAGCAGGACGGGAAGCCAGGAGAGAGGAACAGATCTTTGATGGGGTTTTCCAACTGCTTTTCCCTCTTTTTTTAATTTTGCAGTTTAAAGGCAAGACACACAGCAGGAGACCTAATGGCTCAGGAGCAGCATCTCTGCTCTAGCCAACAGGAGGCACTTTTCCTCCTGTAACCCGTTTGGTTACTTGTAAAAAGTTGGAGTTTCAAGCCTCTGACATTGATTTCCACATTTCCTCTATTTCCTCATTTCTTCTAATGATCTGAGAGAAGTCAAAGCCCTTTCTGTGTGAGAACTGGAAGCAGGGGGGGTAGGTGAAAGTGAGAAAGGCTGGTCCTCAGTGACTGAGGCTGCCCGGTGGGACAGGACACCCCAAAGCTGTCAGGGCAGTTGCAGGGATTTGGTGTTTTGGGGCAGCTTGGCCTGTTTCAGGCAGTGCTGGTGGAGCTGTGGGGCAGATCTGTGATTAGGGTGGCCAAGGGCACCCTTCTCTCAGAACATGGCTCTGGGGGAGTGCAGTAGCAGGGCTCCCAAGGCAGGCAGTGAGGATGGGATACCTCATTTTGGCCACAGGCCGGCAGGTAAGCAGGAAAGCCATGCCCAGGACTGAGAGTTTTGGTGTTTTATCACCTCTGTGCCCAGGTGGTAGATTCCATAAAACTGCCAGAGCAACTGAGAAACAAATGCCTATCCAACAGAAGAGGTTTGTGGGAGAAATCTGCAGGTTGTATCACAGCCTGGGCTCAGCAAGTAAGAGGACTTGAAGTCAGCTGTGCATAAATGATAATCTTTGGGAATATTTCAGGTCCCCTGAACAGAGTCCTGTTAGCCAGAACGAAATGTAATACTTGTTTTAGTAACTCATCCATCCTTCATCAGGGATGAGTTTTCCAGCTTAAAAGGAGATTTTCATCTCCAGCTCCTGTAATGCTTCTACTGCTGAGACCTGATTTGGTTGAAATACGACTTGGGTTTACTTTGCCTGGAGACTTGGGGGCTTCTTCCTCTTGGTTTTGATTCAGGAAAGTGTCTCTGTTCATCAGGGGGCACTTAAACTATCTGCTGAGTAAAAGCAGTGTGTAAGCTGGGCGCGGTCGGTGCATCCGCTGTGAGCTGGGCAGGAACGAGCCCATGACAGGGTTTGATGCACTCCTTCCCGTCAGATGTTGGGAAATGAAACACCATTCCGGGACACTCATCTGATGATGTTGGCTTGCTCTCCCTGCCAGTCGCTGTGTAAGGAGAGTAAATTTAAAAGGTCTTTTTTTGTTGGGTTTTTTCCCCCCCTGGAGGACTCCAGGCTCTGCTCTGTAGAAATTGCCATCTGACTTGTGGACCGGGAAGTGGCTGAAATTTTCCTGTGCAGTGCCTCAAGTTGGGCATTTCAGTCTTTAGTTCTGTACCTGACTGTGAGTGGCCAGAGCAGCACCTGGCTCTGCAGGAGGGTTTGGCTGACACACTTCAGCTTTTAAAACAAAACAACTGATTAATGGCAGGCCATTACTACCAGGATGACAACTTTTGCCTGGGTCACTAAACACAGTGCCCAGAGCCTTTATGGGAAGACTCACTTCCTGCCTGAATGTGCCATGCCAGCACAGCAAGAGCAAAGGCCAGTCTCAGCATTGCTGTGACTCGAAGGACCGTGGCTTTTAATTATCCTGTTTTTATTTTAGGCTTCAGATTCTGGGGTCATGTTAAAAACCTGGGATGAAAAAAGCACAGCTCTGCCAGCGCGTGTACGGCAGAATGATGAGACTCAGCCAGCTTTAAGGTTAAAAAAGAGCAGAGAATGAGCAAGAAGAGACACAGCCAGGCTGGAGCCTGTGTCCATGCTGATCTCCAGCGGGGGCAGTAGCACAGTTGTCAGAGGATCCAGCTTAGGATGCCTGAATATTTAGGTTTGTTCTGCTTTGGCTGCTCCTGCTGTGCATGAAGAACTCTCACTGGCGCAGCCATGGCAAAGCTTTCCCCTCTCTCCAGCCCAGTAAAGACTCAAAGACACAATTTCAAGCCAGGTGACAATTCCTGGCCTTGCAGGAGCAGGGGTTAACTGGTGCAAGTCTGGTTTTTGTAAGTGCTGGAGCGGGCAGGCTGCGTGCCACGGGCTGCGGCTGCCTGCAAAAAGGGTTTGTTTCTCCCTCTCTTCTCTGTTGCACAAGTCCTGTGAATGGTAAAATCTCTTTCCAGGACAAGGTAAACAAAGGGTATCTGCCCAGTAAACCTCTCTCTCTGTAGGTGTGGGGAAGCAAACAGAAAAGCTCTTGCCAAGCAGAGGGGCAGGAACGTTTTAGAGCTCACCAAGCAGGCTCCAGCCTTGTGGCAGGAAAACTTAGCTCAGACTGACCTCTCTGGAGCCTTTTTTGTGAGCCAGGGTGGAGATTGTTTCTGGTCTGTGAGAATCCCTGTCACTTTTTCCAGGTTAACTAAAGATAGCCCTGGTGCAGTGCAGGCAGCCAGGGATGGCCTTTCCCTTCCCGGACGTGCGTGTCTCCTGCGCGCACTCCCGTGTGGACACGGCATTCATTTGGAGCAAACACCAGCAAGGATTCCCAGCTCTGGGCTTTCCTTTGCCAGAGCCAGAGTGGAAAAAAGTCTGAGGGCCTGAGGAGTTTGGTGGCAGAGCTCTTTCCTCCTTCTGAGGAGGTGGAAATAATCCAGGGACAGGGAAGGGAGGCTGCCTTTTGTCCTGGCTTGTGGCTGAGTTGTGCAGGATCAGGAGGTAATGGAGCTCCCAAACCTCCATGCTGTTGGCCTCAGTCTGTCCCAACTGACCATCTAGCCCCGAGGAATGGGATGCTTCCCTCATATTCCTCCTTAACCTAGTGAGCTGTGGGGCTAACGAGCTTGGGGTATCTCTGCAGCCTGCCTAGAGCTTAGCAAGGCCCTTGCAGAAATCAGCTCGCTGTGTCCCAAGCCCTGTGGCTGAACTTGGCACAAGTGAGCTGGAGAGCTGGGGAGAGGGATATCACCAGTCCCAAAGCAGGCAGCAGCCTCCTGAGAAGGGGCAGGAAGTGCAGAATTCCCAATCCCCCCGCCTGGACCGGCAGCTCGTGCCGAGCATTGTAACCGAGCGCGTTTGCAGTGTTTTATGGGGGCATAATCTGTTGTCATCAAAGCCCGTGGCAAATTCCGTACTTTCTGCAGCTGACTCTAAATAGGTCTTTTGAAGGTTGTAATTTCTCGTTTAACCGATGCCAGTTGCGAATACTTTGTGTTGAGGAATAACCCCTTAGTGCCAAATAAAATACAGTGCAAGTCTGTGGCGTGTTTTTCAGCGTATTGTTAGTTACAGCCCTCCTGACAGAGCACATTCTATGCTGAAGATAAATGCTTGGGAGTCTCTTGCCAATTTATGTCCGAAAGGGCTTTTCTTGGACGTCCTCCTCTCTGTGGAAAATGCTTTTCTGTTTTTCCAGCAAACATTTAATGAGCTGTGCTTAAAAGAAAAAGAGGGCCTATTTCAGGACCAGCCCATCGTGCTGTAGTTCTCTTCCAGCTGGTTTGGGGTTCTTTGGGTCATTGTTACACCTCACTGCATGGCAGAGGTCTTTGTGTAGCAATTTGCATGTTCCCAGACCTGTGTGAAGGATGTTTCAGTCCATCCAACACTGCTCTGGACTGTCCCTTGTGCCTGGGATGGAAGGACATTTGCAGCTGACCTGTACCAGAAAATCCAGGCTCTGTCCAAGCTGCAGGTACAGTTGTTGGAACATCAGATGTGGATTCCCAT
The DNA here is from genome assembly GCF_009819655.1 of Sylvia atricapilla. Lineage (NCBI taxonomy): Eukaryota > Metazoa > Chordata > Aves > Passeriformes > Sylviidae > Sylvia > Sylvia atricapilla. The sequence goes on from NC_089148.1 coordinate 10,671,963, forward strand.
GCAGGAATTGAATTCAACTTCTGTGACCACAGGGGAGCCTGGAGAGCTGCTGTGAGTGGGCTGGGCTGTGGGGCCAGTTGGAGGATGTGCCCAGAAGCATCTGGGCTGGTGGTGGCCGTGGCCAGGAGCCTCTGGTTCCTCATAGCTGCTCACTGGTTCCAGCTCAGCATGTCCAGCACTTGGCTGGGCCCTGGGGCTGGCCAGAGAGGGTGTTCAGCTGGCCATCCCCAGTCACCTGTTCTGGGAGATGTGTCAAGAGCTGTGTGAGGAAGAGAGAGAGGGAGGAGGCCACCTCTGACAGGGAGCCACCTGCACACTTGCTCCCATCACAGAGAGGTTGGCAGAGATTTCCTAAGTGAAGTTGAAGGCTCTTGAGGTTTCTTTGAGCAGCCAGGAGCAGTTGAGCAGTTGAGCCAGGGATGAGATGATTTCAGAGGTCCCCTTAAGGGATGCTGCTGGTGAAGCAGAGAGAAAGCCCATCCCATGGATGCTTCTGTCTAAACCTGTCTAAATCCCAGGTGTGGGGTTGTGGGTCAGGAGGTCAGTGAGGCTCAGGAAGCATCTGCACTGCAGCAGTGGGCTGACCTGAGGATCTGTGCCCTGCTAGCACAGGCAAAGGCTAGGAAGTGGGATTGCAGGACTTAAAAATACACCAGCTATCATTTGTGCATGCAGCTGAAATGAAACAGCTGTTCTTTTACCTTTATACCACACACTGAAAGTGGTTTTGTTACTTGCCGTTATTTTATTTTCTGTGCTGTGAAGGTCAACAGCGTGAATGTAATGCCAGTGCATCCCAGTTGTGATTTATTTGGAGCGGATTTGCTTTTTGTCTGACCCCTCTAAGCACGGGGCTGCTGGATGTGTTACGAGCAAAGAGACAGTCGACAGTCCACCTCTGCTCCACTCCAGGGCCATGTCGAATTTTCATGTGGTTTTTGACCTACACTAGCCCTGGCAAACGTTTCTCCAGCTTGTTTTGAGGACCTCTGACGATGGAGAAGTCTGTGTAACTCACACTAATCACCCCTGCAGCCTTGAATCTGGTGGAAGGTAATTTGCTTATTTCAGGGCAGCTTTGATGTGGATGGGTTTAAATCTGCACTTCCATACGATGTGTTGAATGTGGCCCTGAGGCTAGGCTCTCTCTAAATATTCTCATTGTTTTTCCAGTGGAAAACATCACCTAACTCCCAAAGGTTTTGCTGAGTAGTATTTTTATTATTTGGAGAACATTTCTTCCTACATTTCCATTGCAATTCATATTCACATATCAGTGTTTCTTGGCTTAAAAATACTTTGTACTCGACTTACTTTATTTTTACTTTAATTGTTAGGAAAAAAATATTTAATGAAATAACGAAACAATAAATTATTTTGCCAGAGGGTTGATAAAGAAAATCATGTTTTCCTGCGTGTGTGGAGCAATCTGTTAAAAACCTTCTCATTAAACATAATGGCATTTCTGGACATGAGTAACACTAGGAAGTTTGAAAAAGTGCCCATGCTAACAGGCTGGGGGACAGGAATTTGCTGTATTTGACAGGCTGGATACGAGAAGGATGCAGCACTGCAAATTCGGCAGCACAGCCTTGCCAATGTGTCTAGACAGCCCATCTCTATGGGGGAGAGAAAAGCTTATTTCTTGGAGCTGCTCCAATGAGACCAGACCACTTCTGGTCTCCTTTATCCATGGAGACTTTCCATCCAGGCTTGGGGTTTGTGCTGAGCTGGCTCAGCCCTCGCTGCCTGGTGGCTGATGATCCACGTGAACTGGGTGAGCCATGCAACCTTTTGCTGCTCTTGAGATACTCCTGTGTTAGGTGAGGATGTGGCTGGTCTGGCAGTGGCTGTGATTCATTAGCTAGAGCCCTTTAAAATTGCATTAAATTTTGTTAGAACAGCAGCAGCTCTCTGCTAACCCTGCACCAGACCAAAAGCAGTGTTTTGTTGCCAAGATATCCCACGTTTCTGCACAGGTCCCCTAAAATGTCCGATCCTGCAGGTTAGAGTATCTGACATTTCAGGCAGGAATAAACAGATATCCTAGAATATATTCATCACCTGGAGGCAAAAATTAATACTCCATATTAAGGATTGTCATTTCCAACATATGCCTTGTGTGCCTCAGTTCACAGGAACTCTCATAATCATTATTTCGCCTCCTCTGCTGGGAGTTGTGCTTTTCAAACTGCGGTGAACTCTGGAAAGACAGGGCTCTCCATTCTTCAGCTTTTTGATTTCAGATTTCTGGATGATTGTTCGATGCTGGCAAGGAACCATTTAAAATACATTCCAAAATATTCATCATTCCAGCAGGCTAGGAAACATAAGATGTAGCAATTTATTAGCTAATGTGAAATGCATTCGCCGTCCAGAAGAGGCAAAGGATGGAGGTGGGTCTGAGCCTGGTTTCCCTTTGCATCCTGCAGAGCTGGGGTATGGAGCACCCTGGAGCCCATGGTCTGTCCCATCTGCCTTCCTGTATTGCTGGATGTCTCTGTGTCCAACAAAAATCTCCCAGACACCAGCAGCAGCCTCACCCCATCTCTTTGTCCCTTCTCCTTAGAAGAGCAGGTTTTCACAGTGGTCCTGGGAAGGAGGAAGCTGTTTTGAAATGGCCCTATGTGCGCTGATCCCTTTGCCTCGTGCAGCAATTGTTTAAGGTCCTTCGTACCCCACCCAAGGACTGTGTTCCTGGTTGGGGTGCTCAGCCCTTGCAGAAGGCAGGTGGGCTGGATGCTGAGAGCAGGGCTCAAGTTATGTTATTTCTGGACCTTGGATGCCATCGTTTTTCCAGTTGTGATCAAGAGGGACCCATAAAATCCATCAGTGGTAAAAAAAAAATGGATTTCTAAGTGAAGCTTTGCAGCAGCTCCAGTCCAGTTTGCTCGGGAAGTGGTGGTGGTGGTGGTCCAATTTCCTTGAAACACATTTGTTCCTGGATGCTAATGAAAGGGGAGCACAGCCTTTGGAGAGCTCATTCCCGTGTTCTCACTGCTGTATGCACCTCCCCTTCTCCTGGCCTGTGGCGCCCTGTGGTCGTGGCACGGCCCTTCCGTGCCATGCAGTTTGCAGTCCTGGATATTCCAGGAATACACAGATGAAATATCCATTGGGAGCAGTGTTCCTGCCTGCTAGAGGAGCCAGCTGGCGCGTGCGTCCTGCTGGTCATCGGCAGTCTGTTTGTGCAGGTCCCACGTACCAGCAAACACCATCCAAGTGAATTTCCAGATCCAGTCAGGGTGGCTGTAGGATAATGGCACTCCTCAGCAGCACAAGCACAGACATTCATGGAGCCACTCAGCTTGAGTCAGTCTCTCCCTGTGAAAGGAGCTTGCTGGGGAATGTTTGCAGGCTCTCGTGGCCGCCACAGCAGTTGGAAATGAGCCAGCTGAAATGCCAACTGGTTCATCTGCAATGGGTATATGGACTGGAAAAAAATCCCCCCCAAAGCAGCTTTTTCCTGTCTTGACAAAAACCCTTTCTTTTTTCTTCCCCCACCCTCCTTTCTATTTTTGCACTAGTCAGCTTGTTGCAAAAATATCTGATTTTCCTTATATGAAAGCTTTTCTAGCTGAAGAGGACTTTTTGCCACTTTTTCTAAATGCAAGAATAAATTTGTTAAAAGGCAGTGTTGTCCGGAGGTCAGGTGAGCATGCACTGCCAGATCTGCCCTTCATGGCTTCGCCCTGTTCATGATTCATGGTCTAGGGGGTCACCTCCTTACATAGAGAGAAGGGGAGAGTAGGAAAATCCAACAGGGGAGCAGGTGGACATATTGCCATGTGCCTTTTGCATAATGTGTAAACCCAATGAGCTCACTCCAGGGGGATATGAGTGTGGAAAATAGATGAGCAACCTGTCCTGTCCTGATTGCAGTGGTGTTTGTTCCCACTTGTGTTTGAGGCAGCTTGTGGGGTATATCCAGGGAGATGTGGATATTGGCCTTCCTGACACTTCAGTCTGCTCCTGCATGGAAAGTGTTAATGGCACGGTCAAGTTAAGCACAGTGGTGGCTCTGAAGGACACTGGGGGCTGCTTTGGAGTACACCAGGTGTACATGAAAGGGAGCAGCGTCCCACAGCTTGGCTTTTCAAGTCTGTGGAGAAGGGAAGGGAAAGGGTGCTGAACAGGAGAGGAGAATTTTTTTTTTTTTTCCTGGAATGAACTGCGGCAGGGAGGGGATGAAGAACATAGAGAGGCGTCTTTGGGAGTGAGGAGATCCGATGGAGCAGGGTGGAGGTTGGGAAGTTTGATCTGTGCTGAATCAATGCCATCCCTAAGATGAAACATCAGGACACACAGCACAGGAAGGGGAGCTGATGGGAAGAGGTGCTGGAAGTCAAACCCTTGACCTTGCAAAGCGGTGAGTTCACACGTGTCCCTCTGTGCCAAGCACTGACCCAGATCTGAAGCCAGGAGTGAAGGAAGGGCTGTGAGGGCTGAGTGGCTCCCAGGAAGGTCTGGAGGTCACCCTGGCACCATGGCAGCTCAGTGCTGTGACATTTGGGCTGGGACGCTTTGGGGTGTGGCTGACGCAGCTCTGCGAGTGCATTTCTGCTCCTCTGTCGTGGGTCCAGTGTCTCTGGGGCGTGGGGCTGATCTAAAGAGGGACATGGGGGAGCTCAGCCCCCTTGGATCCCATCCCCTCCCAAGCCTGCTCAATCCACACTGCTGGATCCCCGCCACGGCCTGGTGGTTTGGTCTCTTTGTCAGTTACAAAGTGCAGCCTCACAGAACATGATTTGCCGCTGGCAGGCTTTAAAATACATGTGTTTGCTTTTGATTATGTGTGTTGTTTTTTGGTTGGTTTTTTTTTTTTTTAATTAATTTTCCAAGGATCAATGTGGTAATGCATATAAAAATTACAATATGTAAAACAAAGTATAAAAGCATACAAGGAATTCCAAACACATAACATACTGTGCCTTGGAGCTTACGAGATCCATACAGTGCTTATTGTATTATGGGAACACTCTGACCCCAAGACCCGTCGGAAAGGCTTGTTAGAAGAGCAGGACTAAGCCATGTGCCTTATGAGCTGTAGGATGCCCAGAAGGAAAACCCTAGTGAATAAAGCAAGCAGAACTGTTGCAGAAGAACTCAGACTGGTCTGTGGGATGTAGGGGGACTTTCCATGGCTTTGTACCAATTTCTGGAAGAGGATGTAAACTTCTGCCCCCGCAAATGTTGTTCTCCCAATAATTAACGCTTAATGTTAAGTCTTTCCAGGGAGACTCTCTGGATTTTCGTGGGATCATGATGACTCTTTGTTTTTCCCCCCAAATATAATTTCTTCTGTCAGCTCCAGCAAGTGGGAACACGGACATGGTTAGGGAGGGCTCACATCTTAGTTGCTGTAACTGCCCATGTGCTCTACAGGTTTCTGCCAGATGAGAGGCAGAGCACCAGAGCTGAAACCACCCTGGAAATGCGTTCTGGCTTGCATCTGCCTTAGGATAGGGCTCTTGGCTTCTGGTGCTGCCCTGTCTGTGGGTCAGGAGCAGGGCAGGTTGGGATTTTAATGGGACCCAATCCCTGCAGACCCACAAAAGCACAGAGCAGAGCACGGGGAAAGCCTCTGCATTCAAGTCCCCAGTGACTGGTAAGTTTGGGTGAGGAATGTTTGCATGCTGGAAACTATTTTCAGGAGCTTGGAGACATCTGTAGACTCTCCAGCTGGAAGGTGACAACCCCAAGACCTCATTCCAGGTGGGAAGAGTGACTGACTGTGTTGTGCCTCGAATCCCACCTGGGAATGACTCTTTTGGCCACAGTCGCTCTGCTCAAGCCACTGTCCTGAGGGAGGCCAGCGAGGGTTTCATCCTTCATGCTGGTGAGGCTGTGGCTCTACAGGACCTCAGCAGGTGCTGGCAGGCAGAGCCAAGTGCAACAGGAGAGCCGGGGCAGGGCTCTCCCTGCTATCCCCGCAGCAGCCGTTCACAGCTCTGTAATGACCTGTAATTGTTCGTGTGCAGGCAGCTAAAAATCACCCTGATGGGTTCCACATTACACACACTTGGGAGAGGAGCTGCCCTGGCCCCACGGGTAACACTGAAAATCTGCACGTGTTTCCGTTTAAAATTAAAACTCAGGTTTGGTATGAAAAATTTGGTGTCACCTTTCTGAAGCTTCGTGCTCATGCACAGGACAACTTATTATTTATGTGCAAAACTTGAACCTGACTGCGAGATAACCACAAGAGATGGCTCTTAAAGGAAATGGAGCATCTGTTTCTTTCCTATGTTATTTTTTTTTTCTGTATTTCTGGTGCTCTTAACAAGACTGGAACTTCGCATACTTGGATTTTCTGTGTAATTGAAATAATTTAAACATTAAGGTAGTGCTGAAAATAAACCAAATAAACAGCAAAGGTTAGGGAAAAAAGCTCAGCTGGTGTGTAATGAGAGGAGAATCATAGTTCAAAAATGTCTTTAGTCTGACCTGTACTGACAAATAAAAACCTGCTGTTTCCACTGCTGTACAGCTGGGCTCGGTATCACTGCTGTACTGAACTACATGACTTAACAGGCATCTCCTACCTTAACATATTTACTTTTCTGTTAAGTGTTATCTTCATTCCAGATTGCCTACATTTGTGATGGCTGCCGTGGGGCACTTGCACCTTCTCCCTGTAGCATTTGTGTGCCCCCAAATAGAACCTCATTTCTATTGGAAAATACTTCCCTTGTGCACAGAAATAGGCGTGAGCTGGAGTTCGTTCTCTCCTGGGAGGCTTTAGAAAGATACTTCAGGCAGTTCTGAGCATGAAATCTTATCCATTTATGTCCCCCTGCCCCTCTTCTGTCCCTGCTCACAAAGACAATGGATGCTGCTGCTGGACCACGAGCTCCCAGTGCCCTCGGGAGGAGCAGGGTGGAAAATCGTGTGAGCCTTGTCTTAAATCAGTGCGCCAGGGCTTTGTCACCGTGTGGATTTTGTTATGTTCCCATTCCTCTTGCTTGGAGCTTTGTTTTTGCTTTGATTAAACATTTTGGGTCTGGCTTTTGGTTTTGGATTTTTTATGATGCCAGTTGACAAAGCTGCCCTGCACCCGAAGTATTGCAGTGCTTTGGAGGGATGTAATGGATCAAAAGCAAAGCAGAGCGTGAGTAAAACTGGGCTGGGAGTGTGAGATGGGCCATAAATTGGATGACTGATGCTGGGGAGAGGAGCCTGCGCAGAGCTGGGGGAACACCCAGAAATATTTCTATTCAAGCTTCATGAACTTTAAGTTTGAACCCAATAAAAAGCGCCGCTCCTTTCTCATCTATTCTCCCTTTTCCTTTCTTTCTCCACCAATCTGAATAAAACTTCCTCTTCCTCAGGCTTGCAGTAGGTTTTGCATTTTCGGAGTTTTGAGTTGTTGCCTTTTTAATTTTTATTTTGGGGGTTTTTTTCACTGTGAGATCGTTTGTCTTTCTTGTTCTTAAATCTCAAACATTAGCTTCCTTTTTTGAAGGCTGTGATTAGAGTGTGATTCCTTATTTCTTCCTGGAGTCCTTTTTCAGTTTACAGTTTCTATAGCTGATGTGACAAATCTTTCCTGCCTTACCATACATTATGCTGTGGTTAAGTGTCTCTGTCCCTCCCTTAATTAAATCCAGTTGTTTACTTTCGATTCGGATCCAATTAATGAACTATAATAGCTGGTTCTGGACTTAATAGAACTGGTCAAAACTTTTCCAAACTGCCCACACAATGTAAATCCCATCTGGAAATTAGCTTTTGTTCTGACCTGGAATGAATACAAGTATGCACAAGCATTCCTGCAAACTGGAAATCTAAAATATGTTGCGGTTGTAAGTATTGATGAAAAAAATGCCAATCTTGAAACCCCTAAAAAGGCATTTAGTTCTCAACTCTGATTTGTTTTTTTTTTTTTTTATAATGCTTTTTATTTTGAATGTGGCATCCCAAGAGGAGCAGCCTGGTGTTGCCCCAGAGATAGTTACAGGCACTGGGACAGACACTGTGCAGTGAGGAGAATAGTTTGGAGTGTCTGCAACCATGGATCTGCCTCGCTGCAAGGGGGAAAAGGAATAGGATGTTTCATGCTGCAGTCATTTAGGAGCACTCGAGAGTGCTTTGGTGTATTTGTGTATGACACCAGGACTTGCAGGTTCTGGAGGAATGTACAAATAACACAGGAAAATGCAAATGTGGAAACAGGAAACTTAGTCCCCCCAGCCCAGCACGGAGGGTTGGGGTTTGGCAGTGGAATTCCCAGAGTTTCCACCATTGGGTTCCTGAGAGGAGAGTACACGTTTTTCTCTCTCTGCAAGGCACATTTGCAAGCTGCTTCACTCTTGAGAACGCTGCACGTAATAAAATTTTTCTGATTTAAAGAACGTTGACAAAAAAAAGATTTCTGACCTACCTAAAAAGCTTTGGTGCTGTTTTCCTCTCCTCTCCGTTTCTGCTGACTCCAGTCTCTAGTGCTGTCAACACTGTTTAGGAATACCATTTTTCGGTGTTTGGTGTTGTTTCTTGATAAAGAAATAATGGCAGAGAAGAAGAAATGCTCTGCTGACATGCTGGAGGCAGCTGGGGAGCGCTGTGAGCAAGGTGACATTTGCAGGCAGGCTTGGGTTTAGGTGTGCACAGTCCCTCATTAGCAGTGTGTAACCAGCAAGACACAAGGATTGACCAACCTCGTGCTGCTCTGGATTAATATCGTGCTGTTATCTTTCTTCCCCTGCCACCCAAGTTGCTCCTGTAGACACTTGGTGTGATAGTTTTGGCTTTTTTTTTTTTTTCTTTCTGTTAAGGTTGGGATTAATACATGGGAGTTGTAGTTTTTGTATTTAGATTTGGATGGGTTTTTATCTTTTATTTATTTACAGATTTATGACTCGAGAGTTTTAATTAGTTAGAGAAATGAGGTAAAGTGGAGTACTATTTTATTTTTATAAGGTTTTTTTTTAAGGACAATTTGTCTAATTATGAAATGCTACTTAAATTATTTTCACTTTAAACCTAATAACTAACTAGTTGAAGTCTGCAATGTGGACTCTATCAACCAATTACAGAAAACTAACTAAACCTATGAAGAAGAAGGATGAAGAAGGTGAAAAAGGACTCAGACAACGCCTAAAGGCCTCTATCTTGACTCACATGTACTGCTATATACTGAACTCTTAAATCCTAAGTTTTTCACCCTGTGAAATCACACAATGCTATTTAAACTACACACCCACAACCTCGATGCTATCACTTAATTTCAGAAGCCTGTTCTGAGGTCCCAAGTCAAATGTGATGCTTGCATGAGGGTCAGTGCCCTTTAGAGCAGAAAGCCTGAAATTTCCAGCCTCCAGGGTTCCAACAACTGTGACCTTGCGCCGTCACAGAGGTGTGGGCGAGGGGAGATCCCCGAATTCCAAAGCTCCCTGTGCTTTGCTGTCACCTCCATGCAGCTCTGTCCTGGAAAAGGCCAAGGCTGGGGGTGCTTTAGGCAGCACAATGCAGCTGTGAGTCCCCCAGCACAGGGGACACTTTCCTTCCCTTGGCACAGTGATTGCGAGGGGAGCCGGGAATCACCGGCGTCTCGCTTTGCGCCGGGAGGAAACCAGGCAAATTGTGTTAACGTGCTTGGCAGGGGGAATTCTTGTTCTTCAGTGTTCTACAGACTTTGGCCCTCCTTCTTGCTCCCCAGAGCTCACCCCTCCTCACGTGTAGCTGTCATACAAGAGTGAGCCATGGCCAGACAGCCTCGGGCTCATGTTCCCTTCAGCCAGGTGTTGTCTTCTGGGCAGAAACTGAGGCTTCAGAGGCCTGGATGGGATTCTGAAGAGGTCCCAAAGGCTTTTATCGATTTGTTCATACACTCCACGTAGGCAGGGTTTAGATGAGAAGACAGCATGAAATGGATAACGCCAAAGGAGGCCGTGTTGTCTTTGGCCTCTCCAGCAGCTGCTCTGGCACTGTTTGTGGCATTTGGAGGGACGTCTGTGCCCCGAGGCTCCTTTGCTGTGCTGTGTGGTGCACAGCAGCACAGCTGTGTCGAAATGCAGGGCCAGGGGGAAATAGCTGGCCCCTTTTGAGAAGGGTTTGATGATGAGTCAAGAGAGGGACACGCAAGGCTTTTTCCCCTTCTTTACAAGGGGTGAACCCTGTGGCGGTGTTAAACCCCCCGGGAGGGGGAAACGTGTGCAGGAGGTTCTGCACAACAGCAGTTGTGCACAACTCTGCTCCACTGCTTTGCTTCCCACCACCTGAGCTGATAGATTCACCTGTAGCCCTGCTTTCATTCCTACGTGCCTTTGTTTTTCTTGCACATTCCAGCCTCTGCCAGTCCCTTCCCAGCTCAGCTTTACGGCTCAGCGTCCCTGTTACAAACTGGTCTCCGAACACTTCCTCTCGGATATGGGAAAACCAAGGGCATATTTTTGCACCAAGGAATCCCCGGGCTGGAAAAGAGCCTTCTGGGGATCATCAGGCTGTTGGAGGAGGATTTAGGGATGGAGGCACTGTAAACCTGAAGGAATTTGAAAACCCTACTTTAATTTAAGAGGAATGTCCTTTTGTTCCCAAATGGATGGGCCTCACTCCAAAGGTGTTCAGGTGCAGTAACTGGTACCAGATGGGCTGTGAAAAGCAACACAAACAGGTGGTGAGGACAACAACTGCAGACTTCAATTTCCTTGTCAGCCCCTCCCTGTGCCTTACATACCCCCTGGAGAAGAGGGGGATAAGGGGAGCTGTCACATTCGTACATGGCAAAAGGAGTGACTGGTGAGAGGGTGTTCTCCATCTGTACATAGCAGGTCAAGCCTTGGGACTCTGGGTGGTGACACTGTGCCAGGGTGTGCAGTTATGAACCTTGAATATGATTCACGAGCTTGTGCATTTTTATGGATTCAGGGATCAATACACTTTAATGCTGACGTGAATATTGGCTCAGGTCCCCCCCGGGTAATGTGGATTTTTTGCTGGCACCCCACACATACTGTTGTGATCCAGATGTATTGATGAGTTTCTGAGTAAATGCAAACCAGGTACAAAACAATATGTGCTCTTATTTGTTGTTCAACACCTTGCTGGGCTCGGCAAGGCAAGGAGGAGGCTGCAGAGGGCACAACTGCTCCTCACTAACAATATCCAGCATGCTCTTACCCTAAAGAGCTGTATTATGTCCCAGTAAGAGCAGTCTTTGGAAATTCGAAGCCAAGAGAACAGGGTTTTGTGATTTTTTTTTTTTTTTTTTTTTTTTTTTTTTTTTTTTTTTTTTTTTTTTTTACCATCAGAAAAGACTTCCAGGATTGTCAGGAATGGGGAGAGGGATTCTGGGCTTTTTTGCTGCTTTTTAGAGATAAGGAAGCTGAGACCTGGAGTAGCTTGAGAGAGCTGGTACAAGTCTTACGCGGTGGAACTGAAAAACAAATGCTTGGGATCAGTGCACTTTACACCTCCTCTTCATGTGGAGGCTAACACAGCGTGCTTAATATGTGGGGTTGAAACTGTGCAAGCCCCTTCCTAAGCCCTTCCCTTCTTGCAACCATTGAGGTCGTTCACCCCGTGGCTGTGAGCTCGTAGCTTTCTCACTTTTCACGTCCCCAACTGTCTGTCCTAGATGATCAGCTGAACTCCGAGGAGAAGAAGAAAAGGAAGCAGAGGAGGAACAGGACTACCTTCAACAGCAGCCAGCTGCAGGCACTAGAGAGGGTCTTTGAGAGGACACACTACCCCGATGCCTTCGTACGGGAGGACCTTGCACGCAGAGTCAACCTCACCGAAGCCAGAGTTCAGGTAATCCCAGAGTTTACACCCGGGCACAGCTCACCTGGGGGATCCCCGGGCCACTCCAGCAAGCAGCAGAAATCCTCCAGGTCTGTGTGGCCCACGAGGGTCACCACGCTGCTGGCTCCTGAGGGAGACTGCCAGGCCTGACCTGCCCTCCTGCCCGGTCACATGTGTCCTTACGCCTCATGCCAGGCCGAGATGTTGGATGCTCAGGCTGCTCACGTCCTCCTGAGCTCTTAGCTCGCAGGCCTGCCCCTTCTGAAGGTCAGAGCGGGCCGCGGTGTGTACAGCCAGCCCCTCGGGGCTCTGTCAGAGCAGGCCCGGGGATTATCTCACCCTAGGGTTCCCGGCACAGGCTGGGAGGCAGGCAGCCTGCACAGCGCCCGCAGGGCACAGCGGGCCGGGGCCAGGGCCGCACAGAGCAGGGCTCAGAGCACAGGTGACGGCTCTGTGCTCCCCCTGCAGGTGTGGTTCCAGAACAGGAGGGCCAAGTTCCGCCGGAACGAGAGGGCCATGCTGGCCAGCAAGAACGCCTCTCTGCTCAAATCCTACTCAGGGGACGTGACGGCCGTGGAGCAGCCCATCGTACCTCGCCCCGCTCCCAGACCCACCGACTATCTGTCCTGGGGGACCGCCTCGCCCTACAGGTGAGTGAGCCACCGCGCTGGGCCGTCCCAAAGCCGCCCTCAGACCGCTCTGCTGTACCCACACGGGGCAGCTGGGGCATGCAGCACTCTGACCGTCCCACCGGCTCTCCTCACTTGTTCCCTCCTCATCTCATTCCCTGCCACTTCTCCCGTGTGGGCCCGGCTCGGCGTCGTTGTGTCTTTCTGGCAGCTTCTTTTTCTGGGGGCTCTCTCTCCGCAGTCCAGGAAATTTCAGAAGAGGCTCAGGTAGAAGAAGTACATGGAAGCACAAGGTTTTCCCTGGTGCATCTGGTTTGTAGCAAGGAGGAAACCTTTCCGTGGGACGCAGATCCGGGGGGAGAGAGAGGTCAGAACCCTTGGGGAGGCTCAGCCAGCAGGCAGTGGCCAGAAGAGGGAGTTCTGTGGCTATCCCGTGGCGGTCACTGCTTGGGATGCCAGGAAGGGCTGGGAATTCGCTTCATCCGTGTGCAGCAGTGCTCCGCACCGAGCCGGTGAGAAGTTTGTTTCTATTGCCTGAGCACAAGAGTGTGTGGGCATGTTGCGCTGTGGTTCGCCTGCATTAAGGGCCAGGTGACAGGCTGGTGTTCAGTGTCCACCTCCGGTGGTCAGTGCTGCTGAAGGGATGACGGGAAAGGAGCATGGATGTGGCAAGCCCAGTCTCAGAGGATCTGGGATGTCTGTGCACATCACGGTCCTCCCTGTTCTCTCTGTGCCATTCCTGGCTCTGCAGGAGCTGGGTGTGGACACAAGATCCACAGGATGTGTTGGTTTGTGGGGAGCCAGCTGGCTCACAGGCAGTTAAAAATGAGGTTGGCGGGTGTTTTTTAGCACAGTGGCTTCATTGTTGGTCAGGACCATGAAGCCTTTGGCTGGATTTCTTCCTGTTCATCTGACCTGGTCACTGCCAGCTTCCCACTGCCCTCCAGGAGCCACACCATGCACAGGACCTCTCGTTCACCTAGACTCTCTTTTTGCTCCAAGCATTGTCTGCACAGTAAGAGCTGCAAGCACATGGTCTTCCTGTTTGTTGCTTCAGTTCCGTGGTGTCCTCCTCATCCACCCTGTACCTCCAGAAACGCAAGTCATAGATCCAGATAGGGAAAAGGATGCTTTTGGTGGCCACCAGCTTTGTCTTAGAAACAGCCCTTATCCTTTGGATTTTTTTCTGAGGACTGCTCTCTGTCAAAATCCCTCTTTTTGGAGGTTAAGGCTTTCTCCCTGTGAAGGTTTCCTTGGTGTAGCATTCAGGAGGTGAGACCAGGGAAGGGAAGCGGGTTCCTTCCCCACCCCAGTGCGACTGCACTGGTCACAGTACCAGATCCCTGCTGAATGCTCATGGCTTATTTCTACCTCTCACACTTTTCAAAAAAGACCATCCCTCCCAAGGTGTTATTTACACAAGGGGCTTCATAATCACTGCTAGGGAGAAGACCCGGCCAAGGTAATGCCAAGGGCATCCTGGGGAGGGCTGTCTCAGGTCACTTGCAGCAGCTGGGGTGTGCTAATGAGAACAGGGGAGAAGGGACAGCCTCAAGGATGGGATTTCAGCCCCTCAGGTCCAGGCTGTGCCTATCCGTGATGCAAAGGCGCTTCTTCCCCTTGTCTGAGAGCCAAGATGTTTCTGCAAAGACTTTGGAGCTTTCACATCAAAGAAGGCTGGAGTGCCACTGCCCTGCACTGGCAGAGGAGCACAGCAGCAGCTTTTCCACGCTGTGGGATGCACAGGACCCTCAGACACTGCATGCTCCCCAGGCTTCCTAATCCTACTGATCATCCCTTGGCAATCACATTCATCTGAAAGGGCCGGGCTGTCGCAGCCTCACAAAAGCTTTGCAGTCAGGTCATTCAAATATTGGACCCTTGGTGAAACCCTGCTGGAACCCTCCAGCCATATGGAGTGTTTGCATGGCCCTCTGCCCCCTCCCCATTTTCCCAGCAGTGCTATTCCAGCCCCTGATTCACAGCCACTCCTGGGGAGGGCCCAGAGCTCTGTGGCCAGGGCTGGTTTTACTCTTAGATCTGGGAAGAGTTTTCAATCCGTGTGTTTGTTCTCCAAATACATTCAGCCGCAGGTCAACCAAAGCTATTTGCAGATCTCTGTCACCCAGACAGCCAAGCAGATACTATTGTATTTTTGAAGTTGAAAAATGTTTTGCTTAGGCATTTTTTAGCATAGGTTCCTAAGAAAACAAGACTGGCAGCCCGCACTTCCCACTCCAGCAACCTTTGACTCTACAGGCCACTGAAAACCTTATTTGAAAGAAGGATTTTAGGCCTCAGAAACATGATGCTCCTCTGTGTTTCGTGAAAGCAGACAGCTGAGTGGAGGAAGGAGATTTTTCTCTGCCCGAATGGGGTGAAGGGAGGGGGCAACAGGATGACTTCAACCCTTATTAGAGCCTGGAGAGTCTCTGGAGCAATGCTCAAGCTATTTTGGTGTTTGGACACAGCTCTTCTTGTTATTCTGGTGGAATAACCTGATGAAAGAAAGCACTTCTGGAGATTTTCTTTTAGCAGAGATTTTACTTGGCATCAGTAAGTGAAATCCTCTTCTCCACGCCTCTGGGGAGCTGGGAGCCAGAGGCTCCCAAAAGTTTCAGCCCAGACTTGGCCAGCAACCTGGTTTTGAATGGGGACAATTTACTCCCCTGACTGAAAACTCCTGTTTTCTCTAGTTTAGAGAACCCTTGAAGGTCTCCAAATTTCTTCCAGCTCAAAAACATGGGAGAGATGCATCCTATGGAAGCAGATGGGCACAGGGGCTTGAGTAGCCACCACCTTTATACCTTGTGGGGCGTTGTGCCCTCCTGCAGGCAGCACTTGGCTTCTCTCACTACTGCTGACTTAGAGGTGAGGGAAGAACCAGCCCAGCCATGGAGAGGGAACTGAAGGGATGCAGCTGGTTGAGAAGAGCTCCAGAAGCACACATCCACGTGTTCTGGATGCTGGTGAAATGCAGACATTGCCTGGTCTGGATCTCCTGCAGACTGAGGATTCACACAGCACTGGGTGGCAAACTCCTGGGAGGTCAGAAATGCCAGCAGTACCTCAGGGTGAGCAGGCACAGCTCCAGCCTGGATCTGTGCAGCAGGTGCCCATGTCCCTGCAGGGAGATTTGCTGTTGCAAAGGCATTTCCAGTTGTGGAGGTCAGTGCTGGAAGGATATTTATTTTTTTTAAGACAGAAAAAGGAAAAGACAAAAAGGCAAAAAAAAACCCCCAACCCATCTCGGTTTTTTGGTCTGTGGATGGAGCAGAGCATTTCCCAGAGCCTCAGCTGTGAGCCACCCGGGCAGGCAGATGGAAAAGGTCAGCACCAGGGCTGAGCTGGCTTCCAGCAGAGCATTTGGGGTTTCCTCCTGAACACTCTGTGTTAAATGGGCACCTCTAGTTCATGTGGTGCTTTTCAACTGGTTTTGATCTGTGGACCCATGTAAAGGAAATGCAGCAGGTCACATGCTTTGCTGGGTTTGGGGGAGTTGGCTGGGGGAGCTGCTTTTCACAGAAACCCATGGGACACATGGATTGAACAAGTTTTCTAGTGGTCTGGAAAGCAGCTTTGCAGATTTTTTGGTAGGATAAGAAAGGAGTCAGAGATCTTTGTTCAGCCTCTGCTGTCAGAAGTGATGTTTTTCATGAATAAAGTCGCGGTTTAAAGGGAGAAAAAGTGGTTTATGTTTTGGGGTTTTTCCTTCAGCCTTTGGGACATGCTCTTTATAATCAGCTGAAGTTTTGAGGGGAAAAAAATGTGGACATTTTCATTCCAAAAGGCTGAAACCAGAAAACATGACAATTGTTGAAACGGGTTTTTCCCAGAGTGTTTCTTTAATGTAACATGTGTTTCAGAAGTGACGTGATTTCACAGGCTGTAAAACCAGCAACTGGTCTCATCAAAAAGACATTGCTTCCAGTGGGAATACTTTTAAGGACAATGGTCTAACTGGCAGGCTGACCTCATTGCAAACCTTTTTGGGTTAGAAAATAGGAAGTGGAAATTTTTCCTGTTGACTTCAACCAGCTTTGGCGCTGGGTGAGTGACCTTCAGCAGCGAGATGCTAAATAAATAAAGGAGCGTTCAATAAAGGGGAGTGGTACTTCCCTGCTGACACCAGGAGCACACCCCAAAGGTGTGGAAAAACCAGTGGTGGTGATTTCTGCTGTGGTTTGGAGGCCGTGTCTGACTTGATGTTTCTCTTTCCATCCCTCAGTGCCATGGCCACCTACTCTGCCACGTGTACCAACGCCAGCCCGGCGCAGGGCATGAACATGGCCAACAGTATTGCCAACCTGAGACTGAAGGCAAAGGAATATAGTTTACAGAGGAATCAGGTGCCCACAGTCAATTAACGACTGCAGGCAGCTGCCTTGCAGAAGGAGAAAACACAACAGCACCCGTCCTGCTTCGCAACTTGTCTGTGCTGAAAGAAAAAAAAAAAAAAAAAAGAGAACAGCAACAACAAAAAAACATAAAAAAGAAAAGAAGAAAAAAAAAAGAAGAAAAAAAAAAGCCAACCCTCACCCAGAACTGAACACGGGGAGCAAACCAAACCTGTGAGTGATAAGGTTCCTCCTTCCTTTTGGGATAATGCCACCGTTTTTGTTTGTTTTTTTTTTTCTCTTGTTATCGTCGGGTTTATTGCTTCTGCTCAATATACTATGAGCTTCTTCAGTAAAGGACAGTCTCACCCTTGCTGGTTTCCATTTTTGTACGGGACTGCAAAAAGAAACCTCTGCCAATCTCAGCCCATGGACAAGTCCCACCACCAGCATGCTGAGATGCAAAGCTTGCTCCTCTTCCCGCTGCCCCAGCCCACCCTAGAAGAAGAATTTGTTTGGTCACCAATTTCCATGATATCCACCCAACCCTCATCCCTCCAGTCCCTTGTGCCACAGAGGCAGCACATTCCTATCAGTCTGCCAGAAGTCCATTTAATGCAACAAGATGGATTCCTGCTGTCTGAGTTGCCTGGAAAACCTCCTTGGGCTCTGCAGAGCTCCATTGTTTTGTTGAGTATTCCCAGCACTGCTGCCTCGAAAAGCCAAAGAAGAGAGAAAAGCCAACGTGGGAGTGTAGCAGGGGGATCTCTCTGTAGTGCCAAGAACAGGACTGTCAGGACACTCCTTTCTATGCCTTACAGTTTGTGCCACAGGGAAAGGCGTTGTCCAGATGCATTTGTTTTATATATACTGTATATATTTATATATATAAGATAATACATGCAAGCTTGGTTGGTTTTTTTTATTAAACAAAATAAAATCCATTGAAAACGTTTGGGATGTTTGTGCTGCATCCAGGTGGAGCTGTGCATTGAAATTCCAGGCACAGCCTCCCTCAGCCTTGTCAGAGCTCTTCCCTGCAGCCTTGGGCAGCACTGGAAAAGGCAGCTCACATCCTCCTGTGAGAGACCCCAAAGAAGTGGTGCTGGAGGGAGCCACACTCCTTTGCAGATTTTCCCCCATGGGTAGCTTCACAGAACAGAACAAGGATCTCCTCTGCAGTCAGACTGGTTCATGTGGCTCTTGGGAACATGCAGGGATATCCCCAGGGCAAATCTGTCTGAGCACACAGGATGTCTCAGCAGAGAGCATCCCACCAAAGATCCCATAACACTGCTCAGTAAGGCTTATCCTATAACCTTTACCATTTTCCCTACCTGCTGTCCACCCTCTGGGCTCTGGAGACCTAATGAGGACCTAATTTATTTATCTCCATGAAGAGTAGGGGAGATGCAGCCCAAAAGGCATTTCTTCCACACAAGCACCCTGAGGAAATTAGGATCTTTCTCGTTGCTGGTGGTGCCTCCCCCTCACATTTGTGGGAGGAGGGGGTTGATTTATGACAAACAGCACTTGTGTCCAAACTGAGATGGACTTTGCAGAGCTGCTCCATGAGTCCAGGCTGGACCATGAGGGATGGACAATGAAACTCAGTCACGAGAAATATTTCTGGTAGAGTGGCTTGGATCTCCATGCTGGTGTTTCCTGCAGACACATTGGGCGTATGTAGATGCCTGACAGTGGGCTTTGATAGTCTAAAACAGGAAACGAGGAATAAATCTCTTTAAAGTGTAGGTGAAAATTAAACTGGCAGGGGATGAATGGAAAGCTAGCCAAAATATTTGAGCTAGCACAAGGAAAAAAGTCCCAAATCCAAACTGGAGTAAGTTGTGCCTGTGATTGTATGCATTGCTGCTGGACTTCTTTTTTATTACTATTTTTACTGCATGTGTGGGTATTTTTGAGGGGAAAAAAAACCAACCTAATCGTGATCAGGACAAAAAGCTGAAAGTCACAGGCAGAACACCAGGGAAAGGGAGGCAGGGCTTTAAGAAATGCATCGTGTTCTGTTTGATCACTTTTTTGGCCACCTGCAGTCTGAAGAATCTAACATGGGTAAACCAGAATATTTCTACCCTGCATAGTGCTGGTCCAGCTCCTAGAGACAAGTGATCATGTTGGAAATCTCAGGCTTAGAGACTTAGAAACTCACTGCTGCTTCCTGTGCCCACACAAACACACAGACTTGAAGAATGCAGCCAGAAAGGACCCAGTGCTTTTGAGTAACATCACTGAAGGGTTGAACTGAGTACCTTAAGCTAGTACTCTCTGCTTTCCTTGCCTTGCTGCCCTCCTCCACATCCCACCAACATCCCAGCAGTGACAGCAGCCTGCATGAACTCCTCTGTGCTGGCCTGAGCGCTCACCCTGGAGTTTCAGCTCTTTCCTGCAGAGTCTTGCTGGCTTTCCCCCAGTCTTTGCTCAGCTTTTCTGCAGTGGAAAAAAACCACTTTGAGCACCTTTTGTTGTTGTCTGTGTAGGGACACCCCTTTGTGAGGTTATCAAGGGGCAGTTCAGGGAGCATGAAGCTCCTGGTGCCCCGTTACCCAGCCGTGGACAGAGATCTCCATCCCCACGCTGGGATGTTCACAGGAGGGAGCTCACAAATGCCTGTGCTAGCCCTTGTTCAGCCTCCTCAGTTTATCTGAATTGTCTGGCATGGGGCTGCTCCTGCAGGAAGGCTGTGGACTCTTCTGCACCTCCAGTTTGAGCTGAGTCTTGCCTTGGGTCGGGCTGCTTGGTCAGGGCTGCCACCACAGCTGACTGGGTTGTTATCAGTTCAGATGAGACCTTTACATCCCCTTTGGTGACCCAGTATTGCTTTGTTTACATGGATTTACTAACCAGAATCCAGCTGGATGAACAGATAGCTTTTGGTGTTTGTTTCCTAATTGCTGATGACCTCAGCCAAAAGACAGCGACTTGTTGTCGATCAAGCCAAAGTGAAATTTTAGAATTGTGTCTGTTTAATCTGTATTTTATTAAACCATGTAAATATATGTGCAAATCAAGGGCCTTATCCTCAAAGAATGGAGTTCTCCAGGGTTTCAGCAGATTTCCAGTTGCAGCTCTGGGAAGTTGCCATGGTTACCATGGTTCTCATTAAGTTTGGGTACCATTCAGGGGAGAAAATGTGTCTTAAGGCATTTTTCTCTTTCCTAGTCTGTACGAGCACTGCTTTCTCAGGCTCCCCCTTTCACAACAGAGAAATAGGTGAATGGCTCCCTCAAAGTGGGAATTTCCTGCATGACAGGGATGGATGATTGACGAGGCTGTCGGAGCTTGAAGCCACGGGATTTCCAGATGGAAGTGTATCCTGTAAATTATCTCTTGCTTTGTGATGTAAAATGTACAGTGTTTGCACTAGAATAGAAATGATCATTTTCAATAAAAGGGGGAGGAGACTCCCCAATCCTTTCTATGAGCTGCCACATCTGTGTCACGTGTTGCTGCCCTGAGGTGTCCTGCAGTATTGGCTGGGGCCGGGAACTCTCTGGAGTCTTGCAGGGGGGGAAGAGGAACCCGTGGAGCTGGGCTTGGGGTCAGGCACCTTCAAGTTCAGGAAACATCTACAAAGGCTTCTCCTAGAAGAGAGATGGTGTTGAGGGAGAGTGGAGACACATCCATGGCTTTGTCCACTGCTCCCTACACCCCACGGGGCTGACGAGACGCCAGGTGGGGCTGGATGTGGGGCAGGAGGGGAGCAGAGGGGTCTCCCTTCAGAGAAGAGAGGTGAGGGAGGGATGGACAACCCCCGGGGATGGGTGACCAGCAGGGAAGGAGGGGAGGAGGGAAAGCAGCAACTGAAGAGAGGAAAAGTGTTGAGTCCCACCAGCTGTGCAGGACTGAACAGAGCTGGGCTCAGCAGAGAAATCCCTCCACTGCAAAGCAAGGCAGGGGGGCAGAAGGAGCTCAGAGGGTCAGCAGGGCTAATTCGTGAAGGCTGGTAAAGAGGAGTGGGTGGGAGTGGTGCTGGGATTGTCTCCTGAAGATGTGAAGCTAGGCTGGAGTTGGTGAGCTGTACTCCCAGCTGGGTCTCTTCTGGGAGGCTGGTGGGCTTCTGCAACTTCCCTTCTTGGTCACTAAATGACTAAATCAGATTCAATCCAACTGTTGGGAATCTGGACCCTGTCTGGGCTGGCATCCTATTTCACTGCTGACCTGGCTTCTGACCCTCCCTGGGCAGTTAAATTTCAGCAGGGCAGTCCCCAGAGAGACACAGTGAAGGGGAGATGGGTATCTCTGCAAGGCTCTCAGCAGTCAACCATACTGGCATTCCTTGGAAAGCTGATTATTCCCTCCTCTGAAGCTGAAATAATAATAATATTATCACCCTATTGCTTATTATTTCTTGGTTGCCAGAAGTAGTAGGCTTGTAAATAGCATCGCTTCCAAGTTGATTTAGAGGCTGGAGTGGTTTGGAGCGAGTTGGAACAGGCCTTGGATGTCCATCCAGACCTGCAGCCAGCTCCTCTGAGCTCCATTTGGTCAGGTGTCCATCTCCTGGGCTGGTTGTGCTGTGGCTCCTCATCTGATGGCTCCAGCTCTCAGTTTGGCCTGGATTTTCTAGCAGGATGACCAAGAGCTGTGGCACAAGCAGGGTGTGACAGGCTCCCCTCACCCTGCAGGTGTCTCCTGAGCATACACTGCACACCTGTGGTGTTCCAGTACACCTACTAGACTTGGCCTCCTGCTTCATGGGAAAGCCACATCTCCTGCTCATCCCTCAGTGGAGACAGGAAAGTGTCTCCATGCCTGAGGGTTTGCCCACAGGGGCTTTACTGTTCACCCCTCCCCTTCCTGCCCCTCCAGTGAGATCCCAGGTGAGCAGGGCAATGCCCAGCATCTTGTTTGGGTCTCTGCAGCCTGGATTTGGGGCTTAGCACTGCTCCTGGGCTCACCTCCTTGTCTTTTCCAGCTTTCCCAGCAGTTGTTTTGCTGCCCCTCGGCTGCCTGAAACACCTCTGACTTTGTCATCTTCTCATCTTAACAACTCAGCCACCACACAGGTGGGTTATTCTGTGTCTCTGTCTGTTCATCAGATGTGTTGAAATCACCTGAAGCAGCAAAATTCAGGAGGAGTGGAGAAACCCCAGCTCCTTTCACCTGTGTGTGTCCTACCAGCAAGTGTTCAATGCAGTGTGAAGCACTGCACATCTGATTTCTGAAATTAGGTCTTGCAAAAAAACCCCAATCTCTGGGAGGGAAGGCAGGCAAGCCAGCCATCACTTTTGGGAGCTGGAGAGGACCATGTGCTGTGTCCAAACCTTCCTCCATGCCCCTGATGGCTGCTGTGGGGCAGGAGGGCATCTCTGGGATCAGAGTGCCCCGGGTGGGAGAGGTCTGGCAAGGCTGGGGCATGGCCCAGAGCCAGGTGCTGATTCAGCAATGACACTGAAAGGTCACTGAAAGGAATGGCCCCTTCCAAGGTGGGGCTGGGAGATGGTTGTGCCTTCTCTCCCTGCAGTCTCCCAGCCCACACCTCGGGGTCCTGAGGCACTGCTGGGATGGGGCCTCAAGGTCTCCAGCTGTGAAGATAAAGCTCAAGTGACTTTGGTGCGGCAGGGGATTGACATCTCTGTGCCATGGCAGGGAAATGTGCTGTGGGAGTTGCCAGTGGGCTGAAGGACGATAAATGGCAACCAGCACCTTATGATGGCTCATTCTTTTTCTTTCAATAACTTGTTTAAGATCAGAGTTACTCTTTCCAGTGTCTTGGCCAAATTTTGCTCTCTGGCTGGCTGCAGTCCCTCAGCAGCTCGGATAGACAGTGTTTTCCTTTGCCTCCTGCCCCTGCCTGTCCGAGCCCTGCCAGATGTTGTCTCACAGCCCAGAGGTGCTTTCAGAGCAGGGCCAGGTGGAGTCCTCCTTTCAAATGAGAGGTGCTAAAATCAGCCAGGCCATAAACCCATCTTGGGACATCACCAAGCCCCACATTTCAGTGGCCAGGCCGTGGGCTCAGTGCCACTTGCCCAAAAAAGCTGCTGTGTGAAGGAGGTGAGTGCCCTTCACAGCCTCCCCCAAGGAGGAGAGGAGGTGCTGAGGATTCCTCAGGGATGTGGAGGTTTCTCAATCCCCAGGGGAGGAGCTGAGGTGGGAGCTGTCCTGCCTGGGAAGTGCTGCTCAGCACAGACCAGCGTGTTCCAGCAGGGGATGAGCCAGGTCCATCCCATGCTGGAAGGAGGTGACTCCCACAGCTTGTGTGACTGCGCCCCACAGAACTGTAGGAATGGGGTAAAAAGCTAGCCTGTCATTTTTTCTAAGTGCAGCTAACAAGTAATTTGTAAGTTCCCATGTAAAGCTGGTTTGAAAATGAGGAGTTCTTTTAACATAACAGTCTATTTTGAGGGTGAAAAATAAGTGCACCTGTAATAACAAGGGATTTGTCCCATGAGAATCAATTTAAAAAATGTAAACAGTCTGAGAATAGATAGATTTAATAGACAAGAAAAATGTCTTTAACTAACCAATAGAACAATTAACCAAAAAAACTATTAACCCATTAAAAGTTGCCCTTGAAGTTTATACAAATTGTATAAAAGACAGCATGGGGCCACAATAAAGAGCCTTCTGAACTTGGATAGTGTCACTCTGTGCTGTGACTGTCTCTAGAACATTACAGAACTGCCCAGCTGTTGCAGCAGTGCAGGTAGAAGTGGTGCCTGCAGCAGCTGTGCTGGGCAGTCTGCACTGACACCTGGGTTGGCGTGGCTCAGCTGAGGTTCATCCTGCTTCAGACCTGGGAGCTGAAGTGTTTTCAAGTCAGCCCCATCATTTCCTCCCTTGGCTCAGCCAAAAGATGTGAGTCTTGTAGATACAGGACCCTCAGGGGACTGGGATATCTTGGAGGAGAGCTGAGCTCTTTGCTCATCTGTCTTGTGTGGGCTGGGTGGGACAAGGAGCCAGGGAACTCTGCCATGTGTCCCCTCCTGCCTTTGCCTCCCACCAGCATCTTGTGGGAACCTTCAGCCCGTCCTCAGAGGGGTGGGACAGCAGCACCTCCCCAAACAGCAGGACAAAGACCTGCTGGACCATGTTTTAAGGCCTTATCTGAGAGGCTAGCACAGCTCCCCAGGCTGGCAGATTTGTTGCCGCGGCTGAAGGCTGTATCTAAAGCTGGTTGAAAAATGGAGTTTCTTTTCCTGTGGCAGCTTCCAAGATTTACATATTTGACTTTGTCCCAGATCAGGCCAGGAGGAGTGGAAATCTCTAAAAATACTGCAAGGAAAATGTAAATATGCACAGGCATGGCAGAAGAGCTGACACGATAGATTTTCCAGCCTTGCTGCAGTGGAACACGTTTGGAAAACACACTCCAAGAAAACTGCTGCATTTCAGTGATGTCTGTGCCCCAAGTGAGGTGTCTGAGCAGGATGCTCCTCATCCTGAGCTTGGCAGGACCTGGGCTGTTTTCTCTGCTGTGGGCCAGTTCTAGGTGTGTCCTCTGAGCCTGGGGCAGCCCAGGGGATGGATCTTTACAGGAACTGTGTGCACAGACAAAACAGCTTTGCAAATTCAAGGACAGCACACGTCTCTGCTCCATGCCCATCACCCGTCTCTTATAAGGCCATGATGACCTCAGAGTGCCATCCAGACTGAGAGTCAGGGTGGGAAGATCAGAACCCCAGGAGAACGGACTGCCCAAAAGCACAGCAACCCAGCCTGGGAGTCATGGTGAATGTGCTAACTGTTTATTTTGGCAATGCATTATACTTTTTTTTTTTTTTTTTTTTTCCTTTGCAAGCCATTTGTCAAGGTGGGGTTTCACTGATGGAATGCAGATGTCCAATAAGATTTTCAGAGGTAAATGGGAGCATCCTTCCAATACAATGGCTTGCCTGCCACAAGAGGCCAGAGGTGAAGGTCCTGATGCAGCACTAATACATCTCCTGCACCACAGGGTGACTTCTCTCCCTCCTCACTCTGCATCCGTGGCCAACCTCACTTTACCAAGGGCAGCTTGCTGGCCCAGCATGGCATCTTGGAATAATAAATACTAATAATCTGTCTCTGATTTCACCTCCCTTTTTTCAGTGATGAATGGCTTCCATCTCTGCTCCTGGAGGAGAAGCAGCTGCTGATGGGGGGGCAGGGTGGCTTCTCCAGGGTTTATTGTTTTTATCATGGCCTGAGTGAAAGTGGCAGCCTGAAGATAAAATATCTGCTGAAAGGAAATCCTAACTCTGGGTGACTCCACTCAGCTCCACGCCTGTGGAGAACTTATTTTTGTTGGACACTGAGGAACACAATTTCAACCAACTATTTACTTAAATGTCACTTCTGTCTGTGTTGATGCTGTTGGGTTTGCAGTGTCTCTGCTGCCTGTGTTGGGAGCACTTGGACCAGTCTGGAGCCTTCTGCTGGGGCCTCTCCAGCCTTGCCAGGTACGGGGTGTTTTGGTGGATCTGTGCTGCACTAAGGAACGGGAGCCGTGACACTGAACAGGGCTTTACCATCCCAAAGGACACAAGGGAAGATGGTGGGTGTGAGTTCTGCTCCCTGTCCCAGGGGGAGGACCCTTCCAGTGGGGCAGGTGGATGCCAGTAGATGGGGGGGATGCACTGGGTGACACCTGGGCAACTCACACTCCCCTGGTGACCATCCTCACTGGACATCTCTTCCTGTGCCTAAGCTCTGGTGCCCTTTTCTGGGTGTCTGCACTGCTCAGCACAACAAAACCCTGCTCTTCCCTCACTGCTGGCCCAGAGCCAGCACCAAAATGTATATTTTGGGCCACAAAGACTGTCATGTCGCGTCCTGAGGTTGATGATCTTGGTGTGGGGGGCTGTGAAGCTGTGGATGGGTGGAGAGCAAAGAATTTGGCCTGCAATGGGCAAGGTCATCCCACTAGTCTGGGGTTCCTCCACATCCTCTGCCCGTGGCACAGATGGGGTTAAACATTCCATGTTGTTGCAGTGTGTTCAAACTGGTGCATCTCGTATCCAAGCACCAGGAATATGGGGGAGAGTGGTTAAAAATAGCATCTGCCAATGTTCCAATTTAAAAAAAAAAAAATATTCTCATGTGCTCTGCTGGCTGCAGCTGCTGTTATGAAACAAAACATTTCCCATCAACAGTTATTAGCCTTGGAGCCTGGGCTGTGATGCTGTTTATTACAAGAAGAATGGTTATCAAGAATGGAGCAGAAAAATCAGCAAAGTTATGACTTTTCTAATTTAAAACACCACATGGTAGGCCACTAATGGTGGCAGGAGGGGTGCTCTCCTTCCCCTGCCTAAAATTAATTTTGTTGCATGTGATGTGCTGGCTTTCTTGAACCTAACAGGGAGGAGATGCTGAACAATTATGCTGATTTCTGTGTGGTTTTTTTGTTCACCTTTCCTCCTTAAAAAAAAAGAAAAGAAAAGAAACTGGAGCGAAATGTTAAGAGAAGGAAAAACAAATGTTTTTACTGGCCAAAAAATACACTGAACAAACACATCCAAAGTCCTTCAAGAGGAGATTGAGCATGTGAAAAACACCTCCAAAACTCTTATGCACTCAAATGTTACTATTTCAATGAGTTCTAACAGTTTATTTGAGGCTATGTAACGCTGCCTGTGCTTGTTTTTCCTGGGATATTGTCAAGGTGTGGGCCATTAAAAAAGCCAACTTTGAAAACTCTGATGTGCTGGCCAGGATGGCAGCAGGGTGGGCCTTGTCTTGTTATGAATGAGTAGCACAGGAACACACCCGTGGTTATGAAAGGCAATTCCCATGAAAACGAGGAGCTGGATGGAGTGGAGTGTGTCACTTGTGATCCCAGGGAGCCCCTGCAGCTGCCAGAGCCTGCTCACAGCAGTTAATCTGAGAACTGGGCAGCAGAAAGGGATATTTTTAACTTTTTGATACCCTTTCACTATTACCTTTTTTTTTTTTTTTTTTTTTTTTTTTTTTTTGGGGGGGGAGTGGGTTTGGGTTTTTTTGGGTTTTTTGGTTGGGGGTTTTTTTTGTTGTTGTTGTTTTAGTTTTTGGTTTTTTGGGTGGTTTTTTTGTCATGTGTTGGAGGTGTGCATTTCTCTATTCCATCTCTCCTCATCTCAGGAATGCCTGTGTCCATCCTGATGTTGTATGGACGTATCCAATTATAAAACAGGGTTTATTTTCTCCCAGCTGAGCTGTGCCAGCTGAGGGAAGGATATCTGAGTATCTGGAAAATTCTGCAAGTAGTAAATACTAATCTCAAGCCAAAGGGTTGTTGAATAGAGTAGCCAGAGCCTGTCCTGGTCTCCTCTTGATAAGGCTGAAATGGGCATAGTGCTGCTTCCTTACAGAAAAACCTGTGCTGTTGTTTGCACAAAGATCAAACTCCTCCTGATAACTGCTGGGAGTGAAACATCTAAAGCTAATTTGATTCCCAAACCTGCCCTGTTTTAGCCAGTCCCTTTAATGGGAGCTGGAAAGCAAAGGTGATGCAGCTCCCAGCACTGATCCTGCAGGTCAGCAGCTCCAGTGCTCTGCTCTGGAGCTTTGTTTCTCCCTCCAGCACCTGCTTCTTGGAATATCAATCACTTGAATGCATTATTTTAATCACATGAATCTTGTTGATGATGAATGTCAAGGCTGAGACCCAGGAGGGAACAATTTCAACCCAAAGAGGTTTGTCTTAGGAAGGATATTTTCTGTTGGAGCTTAAAGAAAAGCAATGCTCCAGAGCTCTCCCAGCAGAGGGAAAGATCTCCTGAACCTGCTGGACGTGAGGATTTGTTCCTAACCAGCACCCCTGGAAAAGCCCAGGCACAGGGGACCTGTCAGAGCAAGTAACACTGGATTTATGTTTGTTTGGGATGCAGCTTGTCCCAAACTCTTTACAGTTCACACTACAGTAGCAGAGCTGGGAAAGGTTTGGAGCACTTTTGGGCTAGATAGTCCTTCTCCATCTCCTGGAAGTGGATGTCCTGTACTCCCACTGCTATTTCCCAGGTTTCATCCCTACTCCAGGCATCCTGCTGTTCCTTTCAGGCTCTCCCTGCTGAGGATGTGTAGGAATAGGGTAAAAAGCTAGCCTGTCATTTCTTCTAAGTGCAGCTAACAAGTAATTTGTAAGTTCACTTATGAAGCTATTTGGAGAATGAGAATTCCTTTAACACAACAGTTTATTCTGAGCGTGAAAAATAAGTGCACCTGTAATAACAAGGGACTTGTCCCATGAGAATCAGTAAAGAAAATATATACACAATCTGAGAATAGAGAGATTTGATGGACAGGTAAAATACCTTTTACTAACCAATAGAATAATTAACAAGAAAGCCATTAACCGATTAGAAGTTGTCCTCAGGGTTTGTAAAAACTGTATAAAAGACAGCATGGGGCCATAATAAAGAGCCTTCTGAGCCTTCTGAAGATTTTACCATGTCACTCTGTGTGTCTTGTCCACCCTAAAAATGACGGGGATGAGCCTGAAAGGAACAGCAGAATGCTGGTTTGGGACCTTTTGCAGGGAAGCAGCTCAGCCCCTGCTGGCATCTCCCCAGAGAGAGCCCCAGGTGGGTGATGTCCTCTGGGGCTGGGCCCACCCTGCCCTTCCTTGCCTGTCATGGAGCAGGAAGGAGGGAAACACATTCCAAAGCGCTTCCCATCACCAGGCAGCTCCCTTAGCCCTTATTTTTGGTTTTATTAATAAAAAACACGAGCAGGGCAATGTGTCAGCAGGTTCCAGCCCTCCAGGGCTCGGCCTCTCCGAGGGATTGTCCCTGAGCAGGAAGGTGCAGTGATCTCCGTGTCCCTGATGGCACCTCCTGTAACCCTACTCCTGGCAGGCCCCATAAATCCCTCTCTGATGGCTGAGAGGATGTAAATCTACCCCAAACTGTGATACTTACCAAACATGACTGCATTATTGAGCGATAAATCCCCCATCAGCTTCGGGAAACATCTGGGCTTATTGAGCTAAGCAAGTCAAGACAGCCACTTAACTGTTCCCAAACATCCCTGTTAAGGTGCAGGTGAGGAGCAGCTCAGAGATGTTTTCTCAGCAGTCATTTATCACATTTGTGCAAGCCGTAAGCAGGTCTATGGCTTTTGGCCGTGCCTTTTAATTTCCAGAAACAGAGACATGGCCAGGAAGAGCAGACACAGGAGCATCTGCTCAGGGGCTAGGGGAGGAGCTGGGGCATCAGCCTCATTGCTGCAGAAAGGACCATTTTTGTGCTGCTGTGGCATTTGCAGCTTCCACTTCTCAGGGAAGAGAGGGTTTCCCAGGAGGGAAGTAGAGATAAATATGCTTGGGAAGGGGGCTGGGATGGTGAGAAGCTGCCAGCTCCAAAAATCCAGTGAGGTACAAGATGGAAAACCATGTACTGATACAGTGAAGAAACAAATGATGGAGCTTTTTGACAGCCTGTGTAGGAAATAAAAAGAAATGAAAGCCTTTCTGTGCCAATATTTTACCATCCCAGGCTGCAAATGAATCCTTGTCTTGAGCTAGAACAGTCATGAATCTGCCCAGAGAGCCAAAGGCAAGGATTTACAGCATCTCCTTCCTCCAGCAGCTGCAGCAGGGTGCCTTTCCCCCTTGGGAGTCTTCCTTGCTTCTCACACTTTGCTTTTTCTTGCAGTGGAGGATGTTTTTTTTTCCCTGCTGGAGCACAGGAGAGACTCTTATTCCACACCAGCTCTTTGACCCACCAGTGTCCTGGGTGCTCACAGGCTGTGGTGGGGAACTCCTGGGAGCTGATCCTTCTGCAGGCACCGGGAAGCTGCAGATCCTCCTCGTGTGAGGATCCGTGGAGATGTCCCTGCAGGAAAATGAATCCAGCCCATCGCCAGCTGGGACAGCCCTGCTGCGCTGTGTTTGCTTGGGGTCAGGAGAGGGGAGGATTTAAACCCCTGTCCCTGCAGGCCTGGAAGGGGCAGGATTTGGCTGTGTGTGACAGCAGGAAATGTCAGCGCGGTGGCTCTGCAGGCTCCAGGGAGGCGAGAGCAGCGCCTGAGTCAGCACCCAGCACTGGGACCGTGCCCGGCTCTGTGTGAGCTCTGAGCTGCCAGCCAGGCTGTCAGTCTCCCCAGCAGCTCTCCCAAGGATGCTGATCTTTCCCAAGTGAGCTGGAGCTGGAAACGGAGGGAGAACAAAGTCACCTGTCAGGCAGCGCTGTGCTGAGCTGGATGGAGAGACCTCCAGGGGGATGCACAAGGAGCCTCCAGGGATGGATGCAGGACTGGGACAATTTCCCACTCAGGATGTCTATGAGGAGCCCACCTATCCCATGCCATAATGTCAAAAGGGAACACACACACATGTAAGCCACCAAAACCCATAAACGCTTCTCTCTCATCTGCAGCGATGTTGTGCTTCTCTCAAAAAGCCTTTGCAACATTAGTGGAAGATCTCAAGAGGTCAACCCCTCAGTTAACCTGCTGTCTTGGTTTGGAAAGACAGGTGTCTGCCAGGGAAAGCTGGACTTCCCTTGGAATGGAGAATGTAAACCCCCTCCCTCCAAATTATTATCAATTTTCAATTGGGGGCTTTCAGGCAAAGATATGGGATTAGGAATAACAGTTCTTTATTAAGAATATTAAAAAATACAAATGTAGTAGTACAAAAAACCAAGCAAACAAACAAATATCCTAGAAACATTGACAGAGCCAGAATACGACCTCACACCCTGTTGGTCAGGGTCTTGGGAGCAGTCCAAATAATAGTTCTGTTGGAGTGACAGATGTGGTTCTGTTGGAGTAAAGAAGATCCTGTAGAAGAGTCCGGTGGTGGTGAGATGGGTCTGGTCTTTCCTCTGGGAATCCATTGCAAACAGGCTGCCCTGGTGTTCTGAATGGCAGGTTTTATCCAGGTAGGAATGGCTGGCTCCTCCCCCTGGGCGGAGCATCTCCCAATGGGATGATGTAATTGTATCAGCCCTGCAGTGAGCCTCGATGGCCCATTAACAGCAGATACCCCTGAGGGAGGATGGGTTGTGGAAGAGATAAAGAACACTGCCCCAGCTGGTCTGAACAGCTGCCCATTAGCAGAAGGCACCTGCCCCCTTCCCCTGGAGTTATGAGGAATGGGTTATACAAGAGATAAAGAAAAACACTTCCCTAACCAGTTTCAACCAAACAGAATACACGTTTCTGGTCACATACTGTAACCCAAGACACCTGCTCAGTAGCATGTCTGAAATATACAGGACCAGGTAATCAAAACACATTGTGAGCTCAGGTGGTGCACGCAGCCACTCTCAATTCCTGAGCGT
The DNA here is from genome assembly GCF_009819655.1 of Sylvia atricapilla. NCBI lineage: Eukaryota > Metazoa > Chordata > Aves > Passeriformes > Sylviidae > Sylvia > Sylvia atricapilla. Next base: position 10,702,881 of record NC_089148.1, read on the forward strand.
GGAAAAGGACTTTTTTCCACAGTTAAAAACGAACACAAGGATTGCTCATAATTTAATTTACACAAGGGGTCCTATCCACTGCCTCACACCCTTTTCTAAAGGGAAAAGGGCAGCCCTGGCACATGGAAATTTCAGGCCTTTAAAGATTACGGCATAAAAATGGAACATCTTGCAAGTGCCCCAAGAGCTCTAGGAGGCTGATTTCAAAAAGGGAGTTTCTCTTGGGAGACAAGGTCCCCTTGAGACAAGGTGGTCAAAAGCCAATTGGTTTTGAAAGTGGAAGATGGGTGTAGGGAACAGGCTGTCAAACAGCAGCCAGAAAACCACTCCCCAGTCCTGAGAATATGTGTTAAAGGGAGACTCACATCACACTGCCCCTTGCTCAGAGCACAGTGCCAGCCCCTGGGGGTTCACGCTGTTGGCATCCTTTGGGCAAGCAGCGCTTGTGCTCTGCCTGGTAAAACTCGTGACAGTGCTGGGTGGTCTGTACCCAAAATCGGAGCATCACATTCAGGCCTGAGGTCTTCTGTGGGGTTGGAAGGAGAGGCACAGCAGCACCCACTGAGAGGGATCGAGCACTAGGTCTAGACCTGTTATCCCAAGGAAAGGAAAAGCCCAGCCTGGAGAATGTCATCAAAATTAACAAACTGAGGAGTTCCTCCTTCAAAAAACTCTGCTAGTTTCCTCCCATCCAGCTGGGGTTTACCCTGTGGGCTTCACCCCTTTCCTCAGGGGCAGGGTTCAAGTGACCTACATCTGATTTCTCACTGCCTTCTGACGAGTGTTTTCATAACACTTTTCTCTTTCCCAGATGTGGGCATCTGCCAGAGCTCAAATCCTTCTGCTCTTTGACATCTAATTTGGTTCTCCACGGGAGATTTCCTGGAGGGCTCATATGAGTCTTGAGAGAGGCCTCCCTGACCCTGCAGCAGGAGGAACTGGAGCTGGCAGGGGTCGTGGTGATGTTTTGTGGCCCTATAAAGGGTTGGTAAGCAGCAGAACTGACTCAGCCCTTGCCAGGGATAGCTCATCCCTTGGCTGATGCCCCATAGTGACACAGAGGGACCAGAGGAGCTGTGGTACAAGAGGGGGAAAAGGTGGGCAGGAGTGAGGGAGGACAATGTCCTCTCAGCTGTGTCATCCTCTCCCTTGCCAGTTGCTGCCAATATCTCCCCTGGGATTGGTGCAGGATCGTGGGTCAGTGCCTGGACCTGGGGTGCTGTCGTGGTCTAGGGCAAGTCTGGGAGGTCACCCTAGGACAGGTGCTCAAGGCTGCTCCTGCAGCCCCAGCTCTGCCTTGCCCCCAGAAGGGAGGAAAGTCTAGGAGTGTCTGGAGATACCTGGGAGAGCTGGAAGGAGAGAGGTCAAACAAGAGCTCTTTGGAGAGAAATGGGGAATGGGTTGAGGATGGAAATGAGGAAATGGGGACAGGGATGGAGTTGCCTGTCTGGGAGGGGGCAGCAGAAGTGGGAACCATCAAACTGTCACTTGAAGCTGATTGCTGTGGTGGAAACCAGTGGTCAGGAGGGACTGATGGTGTGGGTGGCACCCAGCAGTACAGGGGAAGGTGTGTGCAGTGGGGTGTCTGCTGTGTCCCCCTCTCTGGACTCTGCTGCCTGCTGGTATGAGAACAGGGCTGACCTCAAAGTCCCTGGAAGTGTCATCAGGGCCTCCATGAAAAGGTGCTGAATTACCAATAGGAGACCTGATTGCACTACTGAGAAATCCCCTTGGATTTTACAGGGAGTGGAATGCTGCTGTGGAAAAGAGCCCTTTCCCAGCCCTCTGCCCATGCTGCTCTTTGCTTGAATTCTCCATTTTCTTTCCTCATTTTTGTGGACATGTGCCCTCCTAACTCTGCCCTCCTGTCCCTGCTCTCTGGCTCCTGGGTGACATCATTTTTGCAGGTCTCTGTAGCTCACAGCAGAGGGTGCATCTCCCAGTCCCTGGTTCCCAGGACTCCATGTTTTCCTCCCAGGGGCTTTTAGCCTAAAGGTGTGAAATCCCCTCGTGTCCAGGCTTGTTTGACCCAATCTGGAGTGGTGTGGACTTCCCTCACTTCCAGCAGTCCTTGCAGTCTGCTTGGAGGCTTTGTGGATCAGATGGAGCCCTCTGAGCCTCTCGTGCTGTGGGAAGCCTGCTGCTCTGGAGATGTGGAGCCCATTGGGTGCCCCTTTGGGTTATACAGCCCCATTGGCATGGCAGGAAGCCCACCCCTTCCAGCCCTTTCACTGCCCAGAAGCTGCTTTATGAACAGAGAAGCTGTGGTGTGCTCTGGGCCACGTGTTTGGAAACGCCGCTGGAGAGGAGCCGTCTTTGGGTGCCTCTGCTTGTTGGACATCTCTGCAAGCTCTTGACGCTCCTCTCGCATCCCAGGGCCTGAGCTGGTGCCAGCAGCTCTGCCCTCTGACATGGAAGTGGCCAAACTCCGTTTTTGGTGTCCCTGGCTCCCTTTGAAGTGCTGCCTCGCTGCCCCGAGCCTACGCACCCCAGCTCGTGCTATTCCCCGAGGTGCACCCCTCTTTCCCAACAGCCATGAGAAACATCCTCCTTGCGGTGTTTCCAAAGGGAAAAATATGTCCTTGGGTGCTGTAAATAGCACAGAGGAATGGTTTCTCATGATCCTGCTAGGGCCAGTGTTTCTGCTGCTCGAGCCTTGTAAGCTCCCTGGCAAATGTCAGCAGAGAGCCCTTCTCACCACCCTGGCCAGGCCTTCCCATGCTGCTGACTTCACACTGGCCTTGAGGAGCCCCTGGGGAGCCTGGCTGGCCCAGGTGCTGTGAGAAACAGCCCTTTCCTCTGGGAAGGCAGAGGGAGGGTGAATGTGCCTGCTCTGCACATGCCAGGTGAATCCCAGACCACCGCACTGACCCCGAGCTGCTGAGTAACGAGGTGGTGAATCTGCAGGGATGACTCTGGGATCCTTTTCCATGGATAGTGACTGATGCCCCTGGTTGTCTGTCCTAGGACAGGTGTCTCAGAATGTGTTCAACAAGTGCTGGCAGCAATCTCTGTGTCTGTCCCACCTGGGGACATGACAACACCCGGAGTGTGGCTGCCCCTCTTCAGCTCCATGTGGCCACATGTTTCACACACACACCTCAGGATCGTGTCCTGTTCACAGGCTAGGAAAGGTGGGGAAGGAAAGCAGAGCAAACCCATCTCACCCTTTCTGTCTCCATTTCTACAGAGCTCTACACCTGCATCCCAAGAAGGACTCCCAGCAAGGGTGACAGATGCTGCCTCACTCCTGTGATTAGCTCCAATTCCCTTTTCTGGAGGTACAGCCCGATCTGGGAGAGGCAGAGGCGGAGGGAGGCTGGCCTGCCCTTCTCTTGTGACAGTGACAGCATCTTCCAGGCCACCTATGTGGCCACTGGCAGAACAAACCATCCCAAATTCACACCCATGAGCTGTGCAGAGATCCAGCAGCAAACCAGGGGCAGAGGGAGCAGCTGGCCTGGCCAAGGAAAGCCCAGGGACCAGTGCAGCCACCACCTCTCTGCAGGAGGGCATTCATCCCCTTCCAAAGGCAGTGGCAATGTGCTCCCAGAGCACCCCAAGTGCAGTCTGACACCAAACAAGTCCCTTGCAGGGTGTTCCTCGCTTCTGAGGCTGCCCTGTGCACCTCCAGGTTGGCACAGAGAGAAAACTGGCAGGGGGAAAAGGAGGGTACTCCCCATATGGAAATAGACAGGGAGCTGTGCCCCTGGGAATCTCCCTCTTCCCAGCCCTTGCGGGGAATGCGCCACCAGGGGCAGACCTGGCACATGGAAATTTCAGCCCAAAAGTCAAATATTATTTGGAAGCTAATGACAAACAAAATCTATTTTTGCAGTGGTCTTGTTTAAAATATTTCCCCTTAATCCCCTTGAAATAGCAGTAATTGAAAACGGTTCTCTGCCATGCCAGTGCATACTTCTTTAATTATATCCTGTGCTGCCTGTTTCCAATGAAAGGGCCCTATCTGTTTGCACTTACTGGCCTTATGAAAACCAGGCTTGGGCCCAAGTCGGCAGGAACCCAAAATAAGAAACATTTGCCTTCAGAGGCATCATTTGAGCTAATTAACTTTAATCAGCCCAGAAACATCTCTGAGATTTCTTCCCCCACCTTGGAGCTGGGGCTCTTCCAAGCAGCCCCGAGGGTGATGGTGATGAGATGAGCCTTGACTTCCCAGAAATGGTGGGATTGGGGTGATGCTGTCACCCAGAGGGACATGGAGCTGTCCCATGCTTTATAGGGTGATGGGTTCAGGTGCTCAGGCAGTGTGGGCAGGGGACAGTGTCTCATCCCACCCTTCCCACCTTGGCACAAGCCCAGGGACAGCAGTTCCCTGCTGGACCACAGTCAGCTCATTAAAAACCTCAGTCCCAGGCAGGGTTTGGAGCAGGGGGCAGGAGCTGAAGAGCAAACTGAAGTGGATTAGGTGCCATCACATCTCCCCATGTGGCTTGTGGGTGCTGCTGGAGGAGCTGGTACCCAGACAGTGCCTGGCACTTGGAGCCTGCAGGCGAAGAGAGGAGGGGAATGCTGGGTGTCTGCTCCATGTGCCTTCCCCTTCCCCGTGTCTGGGGTCTGGGCTGTGCACAGGCTGGGATTTGGGGCAGAACTAAGAGATTTCCCCATAGTCCAAAGCCCAGAGCTCTGGCTCTGCTCAGCCTCACAGCTGTGGGCACTGAAACCAGCACATGCCCCGTGCCCCAGGAGCTGGGATGAAATTAAATCCATTTCATCCATGCTGAAACGAGCCTGGGCTGCTCACCCTTGTGCATCCCTTGCTGCAGCTGGGCCATTTGGGACAAGAGCTGGGTTATTTCACCAAAATGCTTCTCAGCTGCTCCTTAACCTGCGCTGTGATTCAGCCTAAGGGAAGAACTGAATTCATCAGCCCAATGTCCACACCCTGAGGGACTGCTGGGCTTTTATTGCCCCAAGGAGACTCAGCTGGACCCCCTCAAACCACACTCAGAGCTGGGGCTGGGAGTCCCATTTCAGCTAAGGCTCAGAAATTCCTCTCTTTCCTGAGAATTTTCTCAAGTCAAAAATTCAATTCTGCACTTAATTTTGAGTAGAAGCGTTCAGTTTATCACACTTTCTACTGCTAGGGTTCCTTTTCTTCCCAAGGATAGGGTGCCTCCCCAGGCCGGGGTAAGTAATTCTGTGGGTTTATTTCTTCATTTTTATTTCAGTGGCAGTTGAGCAGCCAGAGGTGTAAAGGATCTGCTGGAAGGGAGCAGAAGATGCTGTAGCAGCCCTGTGGGTGCCAGCACAAACTGGCTGTCAGACATACCCAGGAGGAAGGGGATGGGTCAGGAGCATCCTGCCATGACACTGGGGGCATTTTCTACCTTAGATACCCAAATATTTGAGGGCTGCATCTTTCAAGGCTCCCAAATTGCCTAGCTCTTAATTTCCCAGGCTGGTGATCCAGGGAAATCCACCACCAGGAGATACTGGCTGTGAATAGAAACTGCTGGTACAGAAAACAGGGGGAAATATTCTTGTGAGCTTGTCGGCAGGGCATTTAAAAGTAGTTACAGGAGCAGAAATGAGTGATTGCTCACTTTGCTGTCTGCTCCCTGTGCACTTGGGGAGATTTATGGACTGGTAGCAGAAGATCAGATCCCTTCATTCCAGATTGTGTGTGCAACTGAGCACTAATTATGGTTAATGGTTGTACTGAAGTGGATAATTCTTTTTCTAGCAAGACAGCGAGAATAATATGATTTAGCAATATCCCTGCAGCGAAATAAAAAAGGGCCAGGAACTGTTTTGAGGTTATTTCTGCAAGCTTTGCACCACAGGCAGAGCAATGGCAAGAAAACAATGGGAAAGGGCACTGGCATGGAAAGAAATCAGTCCCACTCCTGTGGGGCTTGGGATGGGCTCAGCCAACAGAATTGCTCATCCAGGGCTCTTGGGGCAACAAAGCACAGAGGAACAGCCCCAGCAGTGGTTTCCCATGCAGAGATGTTTCTCTCCAGCTTCCTGGGCTGCAAGGGGCTGATGTGTTCACAGAGCAGGGAACAGCTTGTGGGAAGGAACTGAGGGAGCAGTGACAGCCACAAGTCCTCTCCACCCAAAAGCTGCCAGCTCCTGCTCAGTAGATGCACGGTGGAGGAAAAAAAAAAAAAAAAAAAAAAAAAAAGGGGGCAGAATTCTGTAGGTGTGTGCAAGTGCAAGTGCCCAGCCCAAGGGATCTGTGTTGCACCCATTGCTGGTCAAAGTGTTTTGCTTTGTACCACTGGGAATTTGGTGCTTTTGCCTCAATACCCATCTGCATAAGGATCAGCTGGCAATGGGGAATGTAAACTTGTTGAGGGGAGCAGAACAAATTATTTTCTGTAATATGATATTGTTTGTTATATTATTTATATACATGATCTTATAATATATATAATGTATGGATAATTTCTAATATATCTAATATTATATATTATATTTCATATATTGTATATTTTATATTATTGTATCTTATTTGTTATATTAAATATTATTATACAACAGAAAAACTTCCTAACAGTAGGGCTATTGCTTTTGAGTGTGTGATGACGGGCAGGTATAAAATATATAAATCCATCAACCAGGTCACAGAGTTGTGGGCTACACGACCGAATACAGCTCAGGAGAAAGCAATTTACAGGGCAAATAAAACGTGTAGTGGGGAAGCTCCTCTGGGCTGCCTTCCCTGGGGCAGCAGGAATTTGGCACCCTGAAAGAACAGACCCAGCTGGAATGAGAAACTCAAATGCAAGGTGCACTTCGGTGTGAGAAGATCTGGGCTTTGGATGGGAGAGGCAGCAGGATTTCACCTGCTGATTCAGAGTTTCTCCCAGGTTTCCTGGCACAGCAGCAGGACAAACTGTGTGTGATGTCAGCGCCCGTTTAAGCACCTGGACACATTTTACTTTAATTGTGTGTTAAGCAATTCTAATCTATGACTGAGAGCTATAAATATTCCCATTTGGATGGTTTTATCCAAACCCGGATTAGAGCGCTGGATACAGGAGTCACAAGAGGGAGCTCGAGGTGAACTTTAGGGCTTTTTTTAAGGTGCAACGTTTTTCCCCCTTTACAGTCGGCGAATAGGCCAGAAATCCCCGGTGTAAAGAAAGGTGATGCTCCTTTTTAGCAGCGTTTCCCCCGGAGTGTGAGGACCTGGCTGGACATTGTGCTGCTGCCTCACAGGAAAGAATTGACGATGACGAGCTTGTGAGACTCCATCTCTGGCTGCTGAGGAGCCCATCATCCTGCCAGCCCTCAGTGATTCTGCCACGGGGAAGGCTTGGAAATTCAGGGTTTACACCAACCTGCACCCTGGCTCTCACCTCCGCTGGAGAAGATGGGACAAGAAACGCAGCCCTGGAGGTGCTGGGCTGCCTCTGCCTCTGCAGCCCTCAGCCCACTGACTATCCCAAACCTCTGGGAAATTTCTCTGCTGCAGCAAGGAGGGGATCCTTGCCTTCTCCATGAGGCACAGGAGTTATGCAGTGGCTTAAGCCATGCATGGGAACTTGTCTGTGCCACTGGGGCTGGAAGGCAGGAGGGGTGAGAGGTTTGCTCTGGGGTTAGTCCCTGCCTGCTGTTCCAGGGGATTAAACCAGACACCTTCTGCTGGGTACCTCTCTCCCAAGGACAAAAGAGAAAGCACAGACAATCATCAGGAAATGGGTGATTGCTAAATCCATAAAGCCTGCTCAGGCAGGTGGGGTCACAAAGCATCCTGGAGCAGTTTGGTGCTAAAACTTGAGCTGCTGGTGTCCTGTTGCTGAACAAAGGCAGTGTTTGTTCCTTATGCAGACAAACAGGCTAAACCTTGAAATCCCAGCCTGGGACCTCACCAAGATTTGGGGCCTCAAGCAGGGCATGTACATTGGTGACAGAGGCCAGGCGCTTCCCTGAGGAGATCACTGACAAAATCCTATTGACGCGTTTTGGGGCTTATCTAAAAACAGAGGGCAGACAAAATTAAGGGAATAAAAAGCAGGTGTATTTGTTGAAGTACATTTAGAGCAAACAAATCCCCCAGGGGCTACACCCAAAAATGGAACATGAGTTTTCACACTTTTATAAGTTTGGTCCACTTGCATATTGGGGATTAGTCTTCCAATTACAGCTTCAGGTAATTAAGTCATTTACCCCAAGTTTGTTCCCCTCAATCCACTTTTGTTTCCATCTCTCAGGGCCTGAGGCAGTGAGGTGTCCTTGATTGCCAGGCCTGGAGAGGAATTGTGTTTGAGGAGAACAGTATATGGAGCATACTCCACATACTCCAGTGGATATGGAGTTTAGAGCTATACAATAAAGAACTACAGAGTTACAAATACATGAAAAATATAAAAGCTAAAATCCTAAAGCATCACTGGCAGGGCATGGGTTGGAGAAGCAACCAGGGGAGGAAAGGTATTTGATTGAAGAGAGAGTAACGCTTGGTAGGATTTCCCGTATTTGGGAGCAGATCCCGTGGCTTCTCCATGTCTGCAGCCCCTCTGACCCCAGAAGTGCAAGCAGCTCCCTGGATTGCTGGACAGAGCTGTGCTTTAGCAAAAGCATTTCAGACACGAGTCCCTGTGCTCTGTGCCCCTCCCAGCTGGGTTAGGGAAGGCTGGGAGCAGAGCCCAGGCCAGCTGAACACCTTTGTGCCTGCTGATTGCCCAAGGAAAGGATTATTCTGAGTGGGATCCTCAAAGCCAGGCACCTTCAAGCAGCTTTTGCTATGACAGGCTGGTTGTGGCTTCCTGCGGTTTCACCCAATGCCCTCAGCAGTTTCTGCTGCTCCTGCCTGAATGCAGGTAGCACCTCTAGAAAACATCAGAGAGGCAGGAAAAAGGAAAGAAAAGAGGACAGAGAGAGGCTCTGCCTAAGGACAGATCCCAGAGAAGGAGTGGAAGTGGGTTGGAGGTCTGCAGGACACCCATGTCCCCAAGGCTGGGTGGCAGCAGAGGGGAAGAGGGTTAAGAGGAGAGATGTCTTTGGTAGATGCAATGAGATGTCTTATCCTGTTGCAGCTGCTGTGTCTAACAGATTTCATGAGAGGCAGCGTCTTTCATGAGTGGTTTTTGTTTGATTTGTCCTTGTCTAGTGAGCTGTGAAGTTGAGTGTGAGTGTATTTGTCCTGGTTTAGGGCAAATTTGTGAGAGAACCCCCAAATAGGGCCCAAATGGCCCCTCTCCCCAGCTGGTCCAAGTAAAGAACCTCCTCAGAGAAAAGTGGAAAAAACTATTTAACAAACAAAGTGCCCACAATCATAAAGAATGAATAATATAAAATCTTTCATTGTTCTGAAGTGAGATAGTAAATTCAGGAAGCCCTTGCCATGAGTGTAGCTCAGCTCTCTCTCATTCTCTTATCAGTCCCCTGGAGGTGCCAGCTCCTGGTGCTCCTCTGAGTTTTCAATCTAGAGCAGGTTTAAACAGTCCCAAGAAAAATAAAGAAAGCAGCAAGAATGCTGAGGAGTGAATGCTGTTCTCAAACTCTACATGTCTTCTTTCTCCCCCTTCCCTCTCAGAACCAGCCTCACAGCAATGATTCTCTCCCTCCAGGATCCTTCTACACAAGCCTCTGCTTTATGCTCTTCAAGGTTGCACCTCCATGATGATCCTCCCCTTACCCCTCTTTTATCTCACTCACCCTTACTGGCTAGAGCTGTTACTCATCAGGGGCAAGGCTGTATTGGTTAATTAACAGCTGTTATTAATCAGGGGTTACTTAGCCTTAAAGGTACAGAACTTACCATACAAGAGAAACAGAACAGACGACTGGGGATACAAGCATCAAAAAGTCACCCCAGAACACTGAGCAATGCCCTCAGAGCTCCTATCTCCAATGAAAGGGGTGGGTCAGAGCTGCTCCCTAGGAAATGGCAAAAGCAACTTTCAGGGCAGATGGAAGCTGAAAGAGATTAAGAGACACTGCTGCATTTTCTTCCCTATCACAAGGCCTTAGCTTCTCCTTGGGGCGCTCCATTCATCAATCCCAAACCTCCTGGGAACAGTCCTGCAACCCTTTCTTGGAAGGATTTCGGTCACAAACAAAAAATGGGGGAGAAGAGTGTGGAAAAGCAAATGAAATATGGACCTTTAGCTGTGTTCAAGAAAAACAAGCGCCGGCTGGGGATGCAATTAGAGCAGAGCCAACGCGAGGGGAATGTTCTTGTGCCCCTCTTTGTGCTGCTCCAGCTGCAGATTTATTGTTCCCCCGACCAGCCTTGGCTGCTGTGGTGCTGCTGGCAGCTCCCAAGGGCTCTGCCTGGCCTCCACACAGGGTGTTTCTCATTTCAGACTTCAGAGATGCTGGAACAATGCAGCTGCACATCAAAGGGCCCAGCGGAGCCCGAGGGATGCGGGAGGAGAGGAGGATCCTTGGCAGTTGTGGGTGTCTGTGGTGGAGTCCCAGTGCTCCCAGTGCTCCCAGCTGGGCCAGTGGTGCCTCTGGCCAGTTTGGATCATCCCTGGCTGATGAGTCAGGAGCCCAGCTGCAGCTCTCTGGTCAAAGCACTCTACTGAGGGTTATTCCTTCGGGGTACAGGGAGGTTATTCCTTCTGTTTCCAGCTGTTTCAGCTGGAATGCTCCTTGGGGAAGCACCTGTGGGTGTTGGGTCACATCCAGCTGAGGCATGAGCAGCAGAGCATGTGGGCAAGCTGCTGCCCAGCCTCTCACCTGGGCTGTGTGCTGAGCATCCCTCCAGCCCCTGCCTCAGAGAGCCTCTGCAGGCAGCCAAAGGATCAAAACTGGAGGGGTTTTCCTCTCTGCTTTGCTGCTGGTCTCATTGGGAAAGTTGGAAATGGCCAGCCCAGGCCACCATCTGCCCTCTGTTGAGGAATAACGTGTCCTGGTGCAGCAGCCAGGACACACAGAGCTGCAATCACCTGAGCTGGGCATGGCCCCGGGTCACGGCACACACAAAGGCAGACTGTGCCATTGACCTCTTGTAGCTCCTGCCTCTGCAGGTTGTCCCTGATGCCTTAGGATTTTAGCTTTTCTATTTTTCAAATGCTGTACTGCCTTAGTGTACAACTCTAAACTCTATATAGAGTGTCAGCTACTGTCTTCACATTTTGGTCAGACAAAACAATCCCTCTAGGCCTGAAACTCCAGGACACCTCATGTCTCGGGCCTCAAAAGATGTAAACAAGAGTGAATTATGGGGGAGCAAACTGGGGGAATGTGACTTCATTACCTGAAGATGTAATTGGAGGATTAACCCCTGATATGTAAATGGACCAAATTTATAATTGTCTGAAAAACTCCTGACCATTGTCCATCTTGGGTGTAAGCCCTCCTGGAGGCCTTTGACTGCCCAAGGTGTATCTATTGAAGGCCTTCAATAAATACACACTTTAACTCTGTTAATCTTGTCTAGCCCCTGTTCTAGGTGGCCCCTCCAAGGCATCAAGCCCAGCAGGATTCCCACTGTTCTGTTGTGACACTCCCTGAGCATCTCTGAGCACCTCCAGCCTCAGCCATGCCACAGCTGTGAGGCAGCTCCAGGCTGGAGGATGGCAGGATCCTGTAGGTGACACTTTCCGTGCTTTTTCCCAACTGTTTGTGCTCTTTTCAATGCTGGAATCCCTCTCTTCTTGTTTTCTTTTAGCATGTGACAAAAATTGCATCCAAAGTTTGCAGATGTTGAGCAGAACTACCTCTATTGCCATTAGAAATGTTGAAACCTTTGATTTTATTTTTCTCTCTCTCTGGAGAGAGAAAAATTTGACCACCTTAACTTTTCTCCTTTTCTCTGCCTTCCCACACCTGCGGTTCTTCTTCCCTTTGTTTCTCCTTCTAAGAGAAGAGAGAAAAACACCCAAAATGCAGTTCTTTCTCTTTTGTGGAAAACTGCAGCTGGGAAATGTTGAGTTAAGAGGTCCATGACCTTTTCCTGTTTCAGTTGCTTGACATCTGTGTCAATCCAGGTAAATTATTAACTCTTCCTGCACATTTATTCCCCTCCCTCTGCCCTGAACTGACGTTTCCTATCCCCATGCCAGGGCCAGGAGCAGGCCTGCTGTGCATCACTCCTGGGTGTTGCTTTCTGACAGATCTTTTGTTTCATAGAAGTCCTCCTCCAAGTTACAACAGCAGCCATTGGGGTTCATTTTCAGTGGTGTTGGGCATCCCCAGGAATCCAGGATCACCTCTGGGTGCTCAGCAGCTCCTCAGATCAATCAGCAATCCAAGGCATGAGCCAGTCAGAGCTCCTCTATCCCGTTAATCAGTTCTCATTTAAACTGAGGGAGTGGTGAGGCTGCAAAATGTCCTCAATTATCCCCAAATGTCAGCTGGCTTCGACGTGGAAGGAAAAGAAAACTTGATGACCCCACCAAAAGCAAGCCTGGAGATGTATGGGAGTGTCCACAACCAGTTTTTAAAACAGGTGAAGGAAATGAGGTGGTCTAGGTCAGTTGGAGCTGCTTTTGGAGGATCTGGGTCAGACATCCCTGAGGTTCCCATCCGGTCTCCTGGGGACTGCTGAAGCTATTGGAGGTGGAAGTTCTGCCAAGTGATGAGGGCTACTGCAGCTGCACAGTGCCTGTGCTGGCTCCTCTGCCAGGTACCACTGAGGGGTCTGAGAGCAGTGCCTCACTCAGTGTTGGGGGTTTGTCCTCTTAAAACCCCTAATTTGGGGGGAAAATACACAAAAGTGCTCCTAGATGGGAGGCTGAGGTGATGCAGGGGCACATCTCTGCCTGAATTAGGAGTTCTGCCGCATCCCTGTGCTGGGAATGCCCAGCCACAAGCAGCACCTCAGCTGGAGATGCTCCTGGAGAGGCAGCAGGAATTGGAAGCATTCGAAGTGCCTGCCCTGGGAGCTTGGTCAATATTTATGGGAAGGGTCAGCTGCACTGAGTGGAACTTTTGAAAACCCTCAAAGGCTGAAGGGTGACTTCACCTGGTGAAGGCACCTTCTGGTCAGGCTGTGCCTTAATCTTGTGCTCTCCAGACAGCTCCTCCTTAGGATTATTTTCCTTACGAGTTACCTTAACTATAAGTCCTGTTTGCTCTGACAGTCTCTCCTGGAGCTGTGCTTTATTGCCTGTGGAATGACAGGCACGGACCTCTTGGCACTGAGGAATGGCTCAGAAGAGCTGAGAAGGGTCTGAGATCCTTCCTAGTGCTGTGTGTCAACTGGGGGCATCTCCCAGGGAACCTGTGTGTTTACCCACTCTGGCACAAGGATGTGGTGGTGAGGGGATGGTGGGAATGTCTGTCAGCGTTGGGAAGCTGTAAAATGTACATTTTAAAAACTCCAAACCCGAGAAGTTAAAAACTGCAGGATTTAGTAACACAATAGGTTTAACGGCAGCAGCAGCTTTCTCTTCAGAAATTCCACAGGTTACATGCCTGGAAAACATGGTGACTTATTAAATCAGGTTAAATTTTGCCAAGAATGTTGGAGTAAAACACTTCTGCTCTCCATGCAGGGACCTCCTTGCTTAACAAGTAAATCCCTCTCCCACAGTAACTCTACAGCTCAAGTTTGCTCCAGTACATCCTCTGGATCTCCTTAAAAGTGGTATCTTTGAGAGGTTTTGGGAAGAGTTCAAGATACTGGACATTTTTGGCTCAGTTTAAGCAGAAACAGAAGTGTCCTGCCAGTGTTTGTCACTGAGCTTATCCTCTATTTGCTGGGAATAACAAATGGGACAACAGCCTGCTTGGAGAGGGCTTTTCTTTGGTTTTGAGCAGGAAAATGCTTTTTGGCCTTGGAGGTGAAGGAAAATATTATTATATTTTTTTAATCCAAATCCAAATCCAGGCTGCAAGAAATGGGCGGGGGGCAGGGGGGAAATACATTTTTCCACCAGCAGCTGCTTGCAGCCACCTTCACTCATTTTGTGGATGGCCCCATCCTGCAGCTCTGCAGGGAGCAGGGAAAGGCAGCAGCCACCTTTGGGGCAGTAGGGTCAGTTAAAGCCCTGGACAGTGAGGGAGGCAGTGATAACATTGGAGAGAGGAAAATTAAGTGCTTCACTGATGAACCCAAACCTCACATCCCATCAGGTCCTGAGCAGCTGCTGTGTCCCCTGCCTTGTTTGGAGACCGGCTTAACAAGAAACTCCACTTCTCTTTCCCTTTTTCTTTTCCCCCTTCAGCCAAAAGCTGCTGACACAAACCTAGAAAACAGCAAAGTGGGCTGTGCTGAGACTTGTCTGTGCAGAGGTTTGCCCCTCCTTGGCCTGAAGTGTTATTTTAAACAGAAATTGTAAAACTTGTGCCAGAGTTTTGCAGAGAAGGTGAGTTGCCTATCTGATTCGGAGTACATGGATATATTTAATTTCTCCCTCCTTTGGCTTAAAGGATTAAAAAGGCTATTGCAGAGCCCAGGCTTGTGCTCCCAGTGCTGGGGAGCTTTGCTTCTCAAGGGGACAGGGGGCTTCCCAGTGGACAGGCACATGAATATCCCATTCCTGGTTCTCATGCTCAGCCACCATGGGATATTCACGTCCTGGCTCTCCCTGAGGTGTGCCAGTGCAGCACCAGGAGTGGGTAAAAGGAACAAGAACTTTTCTGTGCTTTCTGACAAGGGCTTTTCAGTGCCCTGGGCATGTGTGTGCATAATTACAGTAATTGCCTCCCTGCTATCTCCTCTCCATCTCCTCTAATACTTTGTTCTGCACACCTGGTCAAGACCCTGACATGGGGTATTTGTGGAAGGGAACACCACAGCCCTAAGGCAGATTACTGAGGCTTTGGAGGTGTTCCTACCCTATACTCACATGGTTATCACTCACTGCATCTAGCTGAACTGGATTCCTCACCAGGATCAGGGCCAGCCTTACTGGCAGCAGCTGCAGCAAAGGCATCTGGTCCCATTTCTATACCAGCAGCTCATCTTTGCCAAAAACAACTTGTTCTTTCAGAAAGCTTCCCTGAAGTGCCCTCGTAAAAGCACTAACCCCATTCCTGGAATGCTGCCACGGTATCCCTCTAAGTGCAGGTCACTTGAATTCCTGCCGGGGAACTCAACACGAGCAGAAGCATATAAAGAACATAATATTTGACTTAGTGGATTCCTGACTCTTTTTTGCTGAGTGCTGGTGAGCATCTTTGTAGGAGCAAGGTCCTGTGCACCTGGGGAAGGGTGCAGTGTGAGGGAGAGCTGGGAGACAGAGTTGGTGCAAATCCCAACACTGTCAAAGATGGGCAAGCCTTGTTGCCCTTTTGTTTGGTTGGTTTTGGGTTTTGGGGGGGTATTTTGGGGTGTTTGTTGGGGTTTTTTGTAAAGATGTCCCTTCAGCACCGGCAAATCAAAATACAGGGCTAGAGCAGACATCTCTGTTGGATACTTTATTTACCACCCTCTGTTCTGCAGACCTTGGATGGGTTTTTCTCCTCCTCCCTTGTGGACTCCTTGGTTGTTCAAACTGCTAAAACTGGTAACAAATCTGTGGCCATTGCCCTGGGAGTGTCTTCATCAAACACAAGGTGAGGCCTTGATGGGACTGGCAGCTTTGACTCTGTCCCCTAAACTCACTCTGTGAGTTTTGCTGTCACCCCCATGGCACAAATATCTCAGTCTTTTTCAAAACCCTGGTTTTCCTAAAGACCCAGTCCTCTATCAACTGTCTCTCCATGGCCTCTATATTCTCATGCTCAGCTGGATTCATTTGCAGGGGTGCCAAGTTCATACTTTCCCACCAGTCACCCCTAAATATATTGACTATATGAGGGCAAAGTCCCATCCAAAGCCAACCTCATCCTTTTCATTTCCACCATCATTTACTCCTGGGAGATACCTGGATGGGCTCTACATCCTGCATTGATGCTTCAGCCAACAGTTTCCCTTTCTTTGTGCCTGGGGCCTTGGTACCCTGGTTTTGTGGGCGTTTCATGCTCTCTGAGCTGGCATGGGCAGCCTCCTGCCCAGCCCTGGCACTGCTGGTGTGGCTGATGGCAGAGCCATGAGCAGCAACCACCAACCCAGCTCTCTTCCCTCCAAGGTGCCTTGGGGGCCAAGTCCTGACAAACCCCTGCTGTTTGTCTGCAGCTTCAGCCCCTTTTTGGCAAGTAGCCACGGGGCAAGTGAAAAACATCCCAGGGCTGGAGCTGCCCCCTCACCCACGGGTGCCCCTGGCACGACTGTGGGACACAGCTGGAGCAGCCCACACCCTGCCAGCCCTGTAGGGATCAACAGCTGGGCTGTCCAGCTGCCTCCCCAGGACAGGACACTGCAGCCACTCCTCCCACAGCCAGTTGTGTAACTGCTCAGGGAGTGGGGTGGCTGCCTGCCCTCCCTGCCCCTGCCAAGCTCCACATCTCGCCTATAAATCCACAGTGAGAGGGGCCCTCCCTTCCCACAGAGGAGCTGACACGGAACACAGGTGGCTGGGGCTGGAGGTAAGTGTTCCCTCTCCTTCCTTCCCTACCCCACACTGAGCACTTCTGAGTTTGGCTGCTTGCAGGGACAGTGTGGAAAGCATGGCAGGAACAGGCACGGGGTGGTGGAATTGGTATTTCTTGGGTGTTATTTGTAGCTTCTCTGCAGGAAAGTAGGGAATCAAATAGCAAATGTAGCTGGGAGGTGTTTGTGATATGTTAGTTTCCACCATGCAAAAAAAAAAAAAAGCCTCCTCCAAAACAGTTAACAATGAGCAGGTCATGCTAGTGCTTTCTTCATTTGCAAAGGAAAAAGTCCAGGTTTCATTCCAACCTGGGAAAGCAGAGTATTCATTAGGTGTTGCCTCAAGACTGAAAGTTGAAATGCTTCTAGAGTATTTGGTGGGTTTTAGAAAATACTGTGTCCAACCCCGTTATTTTACTGAAGACTTTTTCTTTTTCCTGATGAATACACCATCACGCTCTGTGGAAGCTGAAAGCGCCTCTCAGGCCAGAGGAACTGCTACCACCTGTAGTGACATCCTGCCATGCTGAATTAATAACTCAGTTGAGCTGAGGGTGTTCCCTCCAGCCCTGGGGTTAAACCACAGATCGCAGCAGCACCCTCAGGGCACCTGTGTGGGGGTGCTGGCTCTGGAACTGTCCAGCCCAAAGCCATGGAGCCTGGCCATCATCCCTTGTTTTATTGCCTGGCACTACCAAGAATTAGGATCCATCACCCTCACTGGGGTTTTGTGGGGCTGGATGTCAAACCAGGGGCTGTTGCCTTTCAAGCCCCGGGGGTGGAACTGCTTTCAGCCCTGCAAGAGACATGAAATCACCCTCAATCCAAGGTGTGCCACATCTGCAGCCCCTCTATCAGCCTCAATGGGCACGTCAAAGTCATGATCTTCCCTGGGGATGGGGTTCAGAGATGCAGAAACCAAATAGCCCCACTGCATTTTTTTATATTGTTTTTCCTCTTAGAGAGGCAGGGGCAGACATCCAAAGATAAAATACAAATATTTGCAAGTCTGATAAGGCAGGATAGTTTAAACCCAGCTCGTAAATAAAAAAACTGGCAGTGAAATGTGGCTCAGCTACATACTTTCCAAGCCAATTTCCAGGGCAGCTGCAGGGGTTTGAAAGCAGGCCAGGGAGCACACTGTAAAAATGGAGAGATTTTTAAAATAAAGCGGGGGGGGGGGAAGAAAATTATTATTTAAGACATTTAATCTAACTTGTAAATTAAGAGCCCAGAATGCTGGTAAATGGAATGATGTTTGGGCGTAGCATATAGAGAAATCCCCTACAGAGGACATGCCAGGAGCTGCCCCCAGCAGTGTGCTGACCATCCGTGGGTTTTCTCCCAGGTGGATTCCCGCTGGCAGCCTGGGATCCCGGCAGGGAGCACAGGGATGAGAGTGGCCGTGGTGGGCGCGGGTGTCAGTGGCCTGGCAGCCACCAAGTGCTGCCTGGACGAGGGGCTGGAGCCCACCTGCTTCGAGCAGAGCCAGGACATCGGGGGGCTCTGGCGCTACACGGTGAGCCAGCGGGGCCTGGCAGGGTGAGCAGTGGGGTGAGCCGGGTTCCAGCGGGTGTGCAAGGGCCCTGGGACCTCGCTGGGTGCTGCCTGCACTCCTTGAGGCCAGGGCAGTGGGGGACAGTCCCCAGCCCGGGCATGGGGCTGATGCACCCCGGGGTGCCATGGCAGGAGCACATCGAGGCCAGGCGGCCAAGCCTTTACCCGTCGGTCATCAGCAACACCTCCAAGGAGATGTCTGCCTTCTCCGACTTCCCCTTCCCGGAGCACTTCCCCGTGTTCCTGCCCAACGCCCTGCTCCTGGACTACCTGCGGCGCTACGCTGAGCGCTTCAGCCTGCGGGAGCACATCAGGTTTGGGGTGAGTGCCGGGTGCCCTGCGCTGCCCTGCTCCCCACCCACCCGTGGGTGCTGACTCTGCTTCGCTTCCACCTTGTAGAGCACGGTTGTCAGCATCCGTGAGCACCCCGACTTCGCCACCACGGGCCAGTGGAGTGTGGTCACAGAGGCGGGCGGGAAGCAGACATCACACGTCTTTGATGCTGTCATGGTTTGCAGCGGCAATTTCTCAGAGCCATTCCTCCCCCTGCAGAGTTTTCCTGGTATGGTATAGGGCTGCCTGTGGCCACCTGCTTCAGGGGCTGGGGAGAGGAGGTTTAGGGGTTATTCGGGGGAAATCCTCCCTTTTTTTCTTGATTCTGCTTTCCAAACCTGCTTGACTGCATGAACAGCAATACTTTCTCGTGCTTCAGCAGCTTCGTCTCTGAGACCCCATTTTGGAGAGGAAGCATCAATTCTGTGTGTGTACATGGGATGGAGGGCTGGACCTTCCCAAGATCCTGGTGGCCAGACATTGCACTTCCTTGCTCTTGCCATCTCGATTGGTTTTCTCCACACCAGTTCTCCCAACGAAATCCACAAATGCTCAAGTACTTCAAAGCTCTATTTCTTTTTCTCCCGAGGCATCGAGAGGTTTCGAGGGCAGTACTTCCACAGCCGGCAGTACAAGCACCCAGATGTGTTCCAGGGCAAGCGTGTCCTCGTGGTGGGCATGGGCAACTCAGGAGTGGACATCGCAGTGGAGGCCAGCCGTGTAGCTGCCAAGGTGCCACCACCCTGCCACCTCAGGAGTGTGGGGAGAGGGACACTGGGGACAGTAACTCAGGGTGCTGTCATCACAGGGACATGGTATACGAACAGTTTTTCTGGTCCTGAATTTTTTGGGTCAAAAAGCTCCTCGAAAGCAAGCTGGTTTTCTTGGTGTCTCCTGTTTCACCTCCATCACCAGCAGCCAGGAGGTCTGGAAGATGTTGTTGCATCTTTCCATTGCACGGCTGTCCGCGCCATGCCCCTCTGAGTGTCTTTATAAAGGAAAAGCAGCAAATTCATCACCTGAACCATTGATTCTTCTCTTCCAGGTGACCATTAGCACCACTCGAGGAGCCTGGCTGCTCAGCCGTGTGTTTGAGCATGGCTACCCCTGGGATATGATTTTAAACACTCGCCTTATGAGCCTGATCAAAACCAACCTCCCCGCGCCCCTTTCATGGTGGTTGATGAATTACAAGGCAAACCAGTGGTTCAACCATGAAAACTATGGTCTTCAACCAGAGAAGAGGTACTTCTTGGTGGTTTCCATCCCACGCAGATGGGCTTGTGGTGTGGGCAGGAGAAGAAATTCAGCAAGCAGCATCACCTAATGCCCAGACTGTGGTGATCTCCAATGGGGAGGAGAAAATCAGCTGTAGCTCCCTTAAGTGGTGAAAGATTGGGCACGCTGGAAAAGCCCAGGAAGGCCCAGAGGAGTTTAATTTGTGAGGGTCTCTGGTTAAAGAGGAGAAGGAAGGCTTAAAGCATGGATCAGTTCTGGAAAGAGATGACTTAAAGAGTAACTGAATGAAGGGAATAAGGTGGCAGGAGATATCTGTGAATCACTCACGCTGTGGGACAGGGGGACATTTGTGACACGTGTCATTGTTAGGAGGTGGGAGACAGGGCTGTTTGCTCAGAGCAAATGACACCAGGAGGGGTGAGCTGGTGGGCCTGGGGGCAGGAGGAGCAGGGGACCAGCAAGGCTTGTTTGTGGTGTCCCCCTCTCAGAGCCCCTGGCTCTCCACAGCTGGCTGGTGCGTGAGCCCCTGCTGAATGACGACCTCCCAAGCTACATCCTGACAGGCAGGATCACCATCAAGCCGGGCGTCAAGGAGTTCAAGGACAACTCAGTCCTTTTCCACAACTGCCCTGAGGAGGAGCCCATCGACATCGTTGTCTTCTGCACGGGCTACATCGTCTCCTTCCCCTTCCTGGAAGAATCTGTGGTCAGGGTGGAAAACAAGCACGCGTCCCTCTACAAATACGTGTTCCCAACCCACCTGCAGAAGCCCACCCTGGCTGTCCTTGGGCTGATTAGGCCCTTTGGAGCCATCATGCCCGTGGCAGAGATGCAGGCACGCTGGGTGAGCCGTGTCTTCAAAGGTAGGGGAGCAAATGTGAGCCCTCCTGTGCCCCAAAATACAGCTCAGACTGGACATGTTTTATCCCTCCAGCCAGGGAGATCCCAGAGCTAAGAAGTTCAGAGCAGACAAGGGACCATTTTCAAGGCTCAGACTTCCCAAGTTATTTCACTTCAGCTAAGCTACAGCAACATGAGTGAGGAAAGAAACCTACTGGTGTTTTGTTTGGGGTTTTTAATAAAAACAGTAAGAATAACCTCGTGGAGGGCTGGGTCACCCATACAGATGAGAAGCTCTGGGGTTTCTCTTTGGGATGATCCTCTCTGGGGCTTGCACAGCCCATCTGACCCCACATCACCTGCCTGTGCCCTGACAGCGCACATCTGTAAGAGCAGGAAAAGGTGCAGGTGAATTTGGAGTACTGGAGGGCTGGTTTCTGGCAGGATTGCCACTGCGGAATAAATTGCCAGCGATGAGACTTTCCTGCCCTCCCAGGGAAGGGATTCCCACATTTTGCATCACTGAAGGAGTTCACAAGTCCCCCCCACCCAGGAGTTAAACTTGGCAGGACGCTCTCCTCTCTCTTCCAGGCTTGTGTCAGTTGCCTCCCCAGTCTGTCATGGAGAAGGAGGTAAATGAGAAGAAGAAAAACCAAGTCAAATGGTAAGTCATTCCCCAGAGCCCCAAAGGTTTTTGGTGGATTGAAAAATCCCTGGAGTTTTCAGGGGAGCAACACACAGGCTCTCACTCTGTGCCTGTTCCCTGCACACACGGCAGAGGAGAGGGGAGGATTCCCACATCCAGCTTCCCCTCTAGTCTCTTGCAAAACAGCCAATGTAACCTTTGATTTAACACTGATATTTTGCCTGTTGGTGACAAGAAGAAATTAATTCAGGGTACTCAAGGCTAAAGCTTGCTTGGGAGTTGAGGAAGAACGCCAGGATCCCCAGGGACTGAGAGATAAAATGGCAGAGAAATTAATGGTAATAAATGCAAAGTAATTCAGCTGGGGGGAACAAAAAGCCAACCCGCAACCAAGGAGGGGTACACACAGATTGTCTCATCTCTCAGCATGGAGACCTGAATCACTGTGAGCAGGTGTCTGAGCACACTGCTGTGTGGCTCACAGGCAGGCAAAAGGATAAAAAGAATTAGGGAATGAATGAGCCAATCCCAGGAAACTGGATGATATACAAACCCATGGTTCATTAAATGGCTGTAGGAGAAAAGATATAGAAGAGTGGAATACAGAATTGCAGAGAACAACTGCAGTACAATACAAGACTAAATGGATATGGGCTTTTTCAGACCTCTGAAGGGCCGACATGAAGCTGTGAATTCTGCAGAGAAGGTGAACTGGAAGCAATTCTCCAAGTCACCATGTATTCTTGCAATATTTGGTGGAAATGAATGTGAGGGATACTAAAGGGTGCCACCTTTCTCATGCTGCACATTAGTTTTCTGCAAAAAGCAAAGGGTTTTGGGTTTGAGGGTTTTTGTTTTGTTTTGAAAAAGACCCAAAACTGGTTTGCCAAAGTCTGTTAACAAAGATTCACCAAGAGGAAGGGTGGAGGAACAGGTGCACCTTGTGAATGAGGAAGTGAAAGATTGACACGAGCCAGCATCACTTGACAGGTGCTGTGTCATGGACAGGATTTGTGTCCAGACAGTCACGGGTTCCCACTGCACGTACATCCAGTCCTTTTCTACAAAGAACCCAGCTGCATTCCAGATGCAATAACAGCAAGGACGCAGAGGACCTCCACTCCAGTTCCTCCAAGCCCTGCTGATGCCCACCTTTCTCCTGCCTCTTTTTCTTCTCTGATTCGTTCAGGTTTGGTCTGACCTTTGACGAAGTCCTCAAAACCGAGTGGCTGGTCTACCTGGACACACTGGCCTCCTTCATTGGTGCCAAGCCCAGCGTGCTGGGGCTGCTCTGCACAGACCCTTGGCTGGCCCTCACCATCTTCTTCGGCCCCTGCTCCCCCTACCAGTTCCGACTGGGGGGTCCTGGGCGCTGGGAGGGGGCACGGCAGGCCATCCTCACCCAGTGGGACCGTGTCCTAAAGCCCACCAGAACACGAGTCCCTGCTGGCTGCTCCAGCTCTTTCCCTTCTCTCCTGATTGTGGTGGGATTTCTTCTGCTCCTGGCTGCTGTGATTTTTAGTAGCCTTTAGAGCATGTTTGTTTATTGTTTGTTTTGGGTTTTTTGGTTTGTTTTTTTGGTGTTGGTTTTTTTTTTTTTTTTTTTGTCCTGAGGGTTGTTATCTCATGTCAGACAGCGTGCCACGGGATGGGGGGAAAGGATTTCAGTAGATGGCAACAAACTTTAATCTGCAACCTGCAGGATAAACCTCCCTCTGCTCCAGCTCATCCCCAAGCACAGCTTTGCAGACCCCATTAGCCAGGGATGGCAGCCTTGCCCGAGTGTCTGTTGCCCCTCTGCTCTCCTGCCTGCCACCAGGAGCAGAGCAGGGAATGGTGGTGTAATTGTGCCTGCATCACACAAGATGCAGTGAGGACAAGCCCAGCAAAAGTGGCACTGTGTCACAGGAGCAAAAGCACCCAGGAATTTTCTGGGCAGGTTAAAGGTACACAGCCTGTCCCTTTCTCCAAACAAAAGCACTGTGACCCCCAAATGCCAGTCAGGGTTGAATCAGTGCATCTTTGCAGTGAAGGCCCGTTGGGTGCTTGTGGTGGTTTGTCACACGTGAGCCCGTGGGGCTGAGCACTCCTGGATTGGCTTCCCTGCACGCCCCACCACTGGAGAATCCCAAAGATTTTTTTTGTGCATGGAGAAAAAAAAATGCACGTGCAAGGGGAAAAACTTTAACTGAATAAAATCTCAGTGGCTGTGGCAAGAGTGTGCTGCAGATGCTTCCGTGTCCTGTCCTTGTGTGCATGGGAAAAGCTGGGGAGGAGTGCCCGTGTCTGAGTTGGGGCTGTGCCACCAATTGCTGTGGGACCCTCAGGAGGCTGGGGCTCTCAGGGCTTTCCCTGACTCCCCAAAATGAGGCTGCACGGTGCTCCATGTCCCACATCCACGCTGTATGCTGGCAGGGGGAGCGTGTTCTGCTGATCCCCTGGGGATGCCAAGGGAGCACAGCCCAGCACAGGCACCACAAAAGGGGATAGATCAAGACAACCCCAAGCTGCTGCCTGGGCCGGAGCAATGACAAGTTACAGCATGGGAGTCCTTGCAAGCACGTTCCCTTCGGGATTATCGCTGAATTTTCACCTGGCACTGCCACAGGGAGGTTGAGGACTTCCTCACAGTGTATTTAAGGCAACAGGGCGGGAGAATGCAGGTGTAAAGGTCAGTGGTGCAAGAGCCGTGGGGAGCTGCCTGGACTTCAGCCTTCCCTCCCAATCCACAGTGAGAGAAACTGCAGGGAAATCTGGCCGAGGGCTGAGCAGAGAAGGCACAGCACTGTCCTGCAAGGTTTGCTCCTCGCTTCTCCTGGATGGGGTGGGCAGGGTTTAAAAGTGGGCACACAGCTCTCCGGGGTTTGGGCATTCCCTGCTGGCTTTGCCTTGCTGCTGGTGGGAGGAGAGGGGTGTGACAGAGACCCTCTGGAGTAAACCATCCACAGGCAGCACTGTAAACGTGGGGTGACTTGAGCACCCTGAGCTTGCCTACCCTTTCCTGAAGCCAAAGAAGGCTCTAGAAACGAGGCAGGCGACTGTGGGCATGTCCTGCCCTGCCCCTGCAGATCAAGGAGTGGCTCAGACCAGGCTTGTGGATGCCAAAGGAGTTTTTTTGCACCTCCCTCATTTTTCCCAGGCTTTCTTCAGTTTCCTCCAGTTTCTATTTATGTTAACTTACTTTTTTTTGACACAAAACTGATAGAAAAAGTTTTAAATTACTCTTTCTGCAGTAGGAGTATTTCTTATCTAATCAAAGTTCATGTGGGTTCATTTTTTCATAGTTCTTTGCTTTGCAGTCAAGCTCAGTGCAGCTCAGTTTACACACCCCGGCTTTGAGTTCCACCCATTTATAGCCAGGGTTTCCCGGGTTTCTTACCTTTTGTATATCCTGTAATCCCAGCCTTGCTTTCACAGAGCTGTCTAACTTCTGAATGGCTGCGCTGTGCTCCTGCTCAGTCAGGCATTGCTTTGCTTTTTTCCCTCTTTTTTAAAACTCTTTTTGTTTTCAAGAGATTGCTCTTTAATGGGAAATTAAAAAGGAAAGCGTGAAAACGACTCAGCTTAGCTGGAGCTGTTTCTCGAAAAGATTTCAGGAGGAATTTGTGCAGGCAGAGGAAGATAGCTGCAATTTCTTTGCATGCTCTGGTTTGGCCTGGAAAAGGGAATAAATTGAAGTGGCAGAAGAGTGAGGTTTCAGTGCCTCCTTTTTCCTGCCATGGAGGAGGGAGATTCCCAGACCCTCACTGTGGGTTTAGCACAGCAGCAAGGGTAATGAGCAGGATCTGTGCACAGCACCTGAACCAGGAGCTGCCCGTGGCTTTCTCCCGGGTGGAATTTTCCTTCGTGGACACCTGCAGCCAGAGAAGACCAGGGGCGCTTTGCTGGGGATGGGAAGAAGGGACTGGTGACCCTTGGGCTGTTGTGTTTGCAGCTGCCCTCCCAGCAGCCTGTCCCCTGCTGCAGACCAGCATGGTCCGGCGTGTGGCCGTGATCGGGGCCGGGGCTGGGGGCTTGGCCTCTGTCAAATGCTGCCTGGATGAGGGGCTGGAGCCCACCTGCTTCGAGAGCAGCGAGGACATCGGCGGTGTCTGGCGCTACACGGTCAGTGCCTCCCGGGCTCGTCCCCCAGTTTCTCCCCTTCCTGGGATGCTCTTTGACTGCAGCAGAGAGGAGAGGGTGGGCACGCCCTCAGGGACTGTCCCTATCCCACCCAAGGGATCTCCAAGATGGAGAAGGAAATGGAGGGAGGAGAAATGATTGTCGCCAGGTGCTAGTCCTGGTTCATTCCTTGTACCAAAACGTGAGGAAGAAAAATACTCATATACCTGATGGGGAGAAAGTCTTTTCCTGCACACCTGGAAACATCACCCCCGGCTCCACACAGGATTCCACAGACAGGAGGAGAGTCGGCGTGTACCGCTCCATCATCACCAACACCTCTAAGGAGATGTCCTGCTTCAGCGACTTCCCCTTCCCCGAGGGTTTTCCCAGTTACATGTCCCACAGCCTGGTCCTGGAATACTTCAGGATGTACGCCCGGCGCTTCGACCTCCTGAGGCACATACGCTTCCAGGTGAGCAGGGAGCCCAGGGCCCCGGGGAGAAGAGCCACGGGGAGCTGCAGACCCAAGGTGGGACGGGGCAAGGCTGGGTGACAGCCCACAGGTAAACCCACATGACTTTTGCATCCTGCACACAGCCTTTAGGCCCCGTGTTTTAAATAAGGCTGCTTGAACGCGGGCTTGCCCCCCAGTGCCATCACCAAGGGAGAGGTGCAAGGTGGGATTTAACAGCTTCAGAAGTGACACACAGCTCCCCAGAGACCCAGCCTGCTCCCGGCAGCCCCAGCCTTTCACGGGCATGTCTCTGAAACATGGCATGGTCCCTGACTGCTGTTTTGTTGGGCTTCTGTGCAAGACAACAGTTCTCAGTGTGAGAAAGCGCCCAGATTTCACCTCCTCAGGCCAGTGGGAGGTGATCACCGAGACTGAAGGTGTCTGTGAGTCCCACGTCTTTGATGCTGTCATGGTTTGCACCGGCCTTTACAAGGAGCCCTACTTGCCATTGGCTTCTTTCCCAGGTAAGCCCTGTCCCAGCAGTGGGCCTGCCCCAAAGGGTTTCCCCCAGCACCCATGGGTCCACTGGTTGTATTTTCCTCTGCAAGACTGCCTGCTCCATGAAGCCCCCTCACTGGAGCAGGCAGGACCCTGATCCCATGGAAATGCTGGGAGGCATTCCAGGGAATGGGAAAAACACCTTGTAAAGGTGCAGTCAGGCTTTTCCATTGGGATTTGCTAACAAGACTGAGCTGAGGAGGTACGGGGGACTTCCAGGGGCTTCTCAGCTGCAAGCAGAGGTGGGAGGGAGGAGAGTTGGGAGCTGCAGAGGACCTGGGCAGAAGGCTGGGGTGAGTAAGCATATCTGGCAGTAGGAGATGCTCCTTGCTCTCTGCTAGGCATTGACAGCCGCTTCAAAGGCCAGCAGCTGCACAGCCGGGAATACAGAGACGTGCAGGCTTTCCGGGGGAAGAGGGTCCTGGTGGTCGGCATCGGCAACACCGGCGGTGACCTCTCGGTGGAGCTGAGCCGTGTGGCTGCCAAGGTACAGCTCCAGGAGGTCCAGACAGAGCCAGCGGCTCAGGGTACCACAGGGAGCTTTGCCCCCAGGTTTCTCAGTAAATTCCGCTTCTCACTGAGGACAGCTGAAGAAGTTTTGCGACTCCCGGAGAGTTTAGGCTGCCTGAGGACTGGCAACGGAACAGCTGCGGGAACTTTATCAAAGCCACCACTTGGTTCATCTGGGTGTCATCTCCTTCCCTTGGGTTAACTCTGTGTTGGCTCAAGTGCAGAAGATGGGATTTGCCACTCAGGGCAAAACTAACAAGATGCCTGGGCAAGAGACTGAGACCTGTCTTCCCCTGCAGGTGTTCCTCAGCACCAGGAGCCACACGTGGGTCATCAGCCGGGTCTCAGACCACGGCTTCCCCTTTGACATGGTCAACACCACCCGCTTCAACCACCTCCTGGAGTGGCTTCTCCCATCAGCCCTCGCCAGGAGGATCAGGTTTCGGAAGTTCAATTCATGGTTCAACCACACAAACTATGGCTTGGCTTCCAGCAAAAGGTGTTTTTTCTGATTGTTTTGTTGGGTGGTCAGAGGGTCTTCATAATATGAAACACTTAATTTTCAGTTTTGGGGGATGTTTGTGGAATAGCAAACCCTTGGAGAGGAATTCTGACCATAAAAAAAGTCATTTTAGGTCCCTCACAGATGCTAACACTGCTACCCTCTTTTCCCCACTGCAAGCTCCAAATTTAAGGTGATTGTCAACGAAGAGCTGCCATTCTGCCTCCTCTCTGGGACTGTGGTGTTGAAGCCAAACGTGAAGGAGTTCACTGAGAGCTCTGCCATTTTCGAAGACGGGACAACCGAAGAAAACATCGACGTGGTGCTCTTTGCCACGGGCTACAACTTTTCATTCCCCTTTCTCGAGGAGTCTGTTCGCAGCCCCATCGACGACAACCGTTCCCTCTACAATTGCATCTTCCCTCCCCAGCTGGAAAAGCCCACGCTGGCCATCATTGGCCTGATCCAGCTGACGGGCTCCATTATGGCGGGATCAGAAATGCAGGCTCGCTGGGTGACAGGGGTCTTTGCAGGTAGGAGAAGGGGGAGATCTTGTGGGTGGGAGGTTTGGGGCAGCCTGAGCTGCTGCCCACAGAGCTTAGGGCATATGTCAGCTCCGTGGTGGCCGTGGGAATCAGTGGCACGGCAGCCTCCGTCCACCAGCTGCATCCCTGTATCCCTGCTGCTCCACACCTCGGGAAAGGTGCTGAGACCTTGGGAAGGGGCTGAACACTTCTTCTGAAGGTGCTGCTGGAGCTCGCTGGTTTCTCTGTCCCCAGGCTGGAACAAGCTGCCTCCCCCCAGCAGGATGATGGCTGAGGTTTTGAAGAGGAAGCCACCAGTCAAAAGGTGTGTGTGATGCTCCTGCACCCAGGATGAGACAGGTGCTGTGTGCCAGGAGAACCTTGGAGAAGGGGGGGGACTGGATGGCAGACATGGGAGGGACCTGCTCAGGACACCCAACTCTGCATTTATTACCTCACCACCCGCAGTGAGCTCTCGTGGCTCCTTCATGGAGCAAGACACCGTAAGCTTCTCTGGAGCAGTTTATCACAGGGCCTGCAGCTCCCCTTCCCTCTCTTCCCATCTCCTTCGCTCCCTCCCTTTCCCTCTCCTCTGGAGATCCCCCTCTGCCAGCCCATCCAAGCCGTGTCCTTGTTCCCAGCATGTCAGGATGGAGGTTTGGTTTCCTCCAGACTAAGGGTGCCATCTCGTGGCTTCTCCCTCCCGAAGCCAGGCAGTGGGGACTGCTGGGTTCCATCCAGAACCCCCCGAGGAGCCAGGCAGTGGGTGGGGAGCAGTTTGTGTCCCTTTTTGGCAGGTCAAGGTGAGTGTTCCACCAGTGTGTATGGGAGCTAACAGCCTGCCTCGTTGGCACTGGGGTTTTACAGGAGGTCGAGATGTGTCCGCAAGGATGTGGGATGGATGGTGATGGAGCAAGGAGGGGACCTTGGGGTGCAGGCTGGGTTGGGTCTGCCAGCAGGGCAGGGCTGGCTCATGGGGCACTGGGGAAAAGTTTGGACAAAACAGAGTCACAGGGATTATGACCAGGGGCCCAAATGACTGCACCACGATGCTGTTACACAGAAATGCGAAAGCCTGAAGAGCAAGGGAAACAAACTTGACACTGTCTCAAATTTTCCTGAAGCATATCAACACATCCTCCCTCCTGTGAGGGAGATAGGGCTTTAAGCAGAAAAATCCTGGAGGTCCCTCCCAGCATGGGAAGCTTTCTGCATTTCCCAGATTTTCCCAATCTCCTTGGCGTTCTTATCTCTGAAAGTCTACATCTCTACTTCTTGAAATCAGCCAAATCCACACCTCTGAACCTCAGAGAAGGACATGGCAGGGGTACTTGTGGCATTACAATGATGGTACTGTTAAGTTAGAACTGATTTTGAAGCCACAGCTATGCTGCAGAGACAAAACAAGCTCCTGCTTCTCCCCTGTCCTTGGGAGCTGTTGGGACCAACCCCACAGAGGCTCTCCCAGTGCCTTTGGCTTTATTTGGGGCTAAGAGAGCTCTGCCCCAGAGACTGGGGCTCACCTGATGTCTGAGCCCGAGGCTTTTGCCTTCCATGGGGCTGAGAACTGAGATAGGACGATGCCATCTGACTTTTATTTCTTATGTCCCATTGAAGCAATCCACACGAGAGGGAGAACCTGAAGATGAGTTTTATCAGCTACATGGACAAAATCGCTGCGTGTGCTGGCGTAAAGCCCAGCGTGTTGAGACTGCTCCTGACAGACCCCCAGCTGGCCCTGGCCATCTTTTTTGGGCCGTGCTCACCCTACCAGTACCGGCTGGTGGGCCGGGGCAGGTGGAGCGGGGCCAGAGCTGCCATCCTGACCCAGTGGCAGCGCACACTGCAGCCCCTGAGGACGCGGGTGCTGGGTGACAGCTCCAGCAGCTCCTCTGGCTGGTGCTGGATGTGCCTCCTGGCTCTGCCAGCAGCTCTCACAGTAGCTTTTCTCTTCTCTAAGTACCCCCAGCCAGGCTGGAGCCGCTGGGCACATCCCCAGCTGTAGGAGAAACCTGGGCAGCCACAGTGCCGGGTGATCCGGGGACGGTGCAAAGCTGTGCCACCTGTGCCACGGGTGCTGCCAGAGGGCTGGGCTGGCACCAGCAGGAGCCTGGACCCTGGGGCTGTCTGGTGTCCATCTGTTTGTCCATCCAAACACTTGCTGATGTTTCACCAAAGGTGACATGGACTCTTCACCCTGAACCATTCTGGGACGAACTGCTGAGCATGAGGCCAGCCTTCCTCCCCCGTGCTCCCTAAAATTTTGGCAAGACCCACGCCACCTTGAGATTTCACAAAACATGAACTGTTGAGAGCTACTTCTGTGTCTGGTAACTTTAGGGACATGAAGGAGGGAGCCACAAATAAACCTCACAGATCTGGTCTTTGCTGATGGTTTTATTATTGGTTTCTTATCAGGGTGTGTGAAGTGGATCCCAAGCTGTGGCAGAGGGGAAAGTCTTGCCTTTATTTATACATAACCTATACATTATATAGATAGAAATATCGACAAATTAGATATATATGAAGTTATATTTGTTAATATATTGACATATAATAATAAGTTATAGATACAGTGACAAATCCAAGCAAGCAAGCATCCCTGCCATTGCCGAAGCAACCTTAGGATTGATTATAGGGACACCTGAATTCCTGGGATGGGAACCGGGACAGGGCCAGGATGGAAACTGGGACCGGAATGGGAACTGAGATAGGGCTGAGATGGGAAACGGCATGAGAACTGACATGGGAACCGGGACGGGGCCGGGATGGGAACTGGGATGGCGCCGGAATAGGCCCGGGTCCAAAACCGGGATAGCGCCCCGGGCGGGAACCGGGATGGGAACCGGGATAGGCCCGGGTCCGGGACCACGATAGGGCCGGGACCGGAACCGGGATGAGGCCGGGTCCGGAACCGGGATGGGGCCGGGATGAGGCCGGGTCCGGAACCGGGATGGGGCCGGGTCCGGAACCGGGATAAGGCCGGGATGGGGCCGGGTCCGGAACCGGGATAAGGCCGGGATGAGGCCGGGTCCGGAACCGGGATGGGGCCGGGTCCGGAACCGGGATAAGGCCGGGATGAGGCCGGGTCCGGAACCGGGATAGGCCCGGGTCCGGGACCATGATAGGGCCGAGACCGGAACCGGGATGGGGCCGGGATGGGGCCGGGTCCGGAACCGGGATAAGGCCGGGATGGGGCCGGGTCCGGAACCGGGATAAGGCCGGGATGAGGCCGGGTCCGGAACCGGGATGGGGCCGGGTCCGGAACCGGGATAAGGCCGGGATGAGGCCGGGTCCGGAACCGGGATAGGCCCGGGTCCGGGACCATGATAGGGCCGAGACCGGAACCGGGATGGGCCGGGATGGGGCCGGGTCCGGAACCGGGATAAGGCCGGGATGGGGCCGGGTCCGGAACCGGGATAAGGCCGGGCCTTCGCGGCTCCGCCCTCCGCCTCGCACCGCCAGGGGGCGCACCTGTCCCCAGGAGCCCGCGCGACTGCGGCACGGTGTGGTCACGTGACCGGCGGTGCGGGGGCGGGGTCGGCGGCGCGCGCCGTGCGCGGTGACGTCAGACGTCGTTGGCGCCCGGCTTGGCCGCCCGCCATCTTGGCCCCTGTGTGCGAGCGGCCGAGGCGGCGGCGCCGGGAGAGGCAGCGGCCCCGCCGGCACCGGGACCCGCGGGCAGCCGAGCGCCGCCCTGCGCGCCCGGTAAGCGGCGGGGCTCCTTCGCTTCACCGCGGCGGAGCGCGGACCCGCGTGGCGGCACGGTGCCGGCAGGAGCGGGCGGGCGGCCTGCGCCGCATGGCCCCGGGCGGGGGCGGCTTCCGCCCGGGCGGGCCCGCGGCCGGCGGGTGAGGGGCGCCCTGGGCCGGCACCGCTGCCGGGAGGAGCGGGGCGGGCAGCGGCGCTGGGCGGCCGGGGCCGGGGTTCGCTGGGTCGCCCCGCATTGGCGCCCGGGGCCGGCCGCGCCCCGCCGGGCAGAGCCCGGGCCGCGCCCGGGGGCGGCAGGAGGGGCGGCTGTGCTGGGACCGCTCCTGCGGGGGTGCTGCTTCCTTCTCCCGCCCTCTTTTTTGCTCCCGCTTTTCTCCTTTTTTTAACGGCGCATGATCTCCTCCTTCCTCTCTTCCCCTCTCTTTCTTTCCCTCCCTTTCTCTCTCTGGAGATTCCTCGAGGAACGCGCCGGGCCCTGCCTGCATTTGCACTCTCTTCGTGGCTGTGATTCTTCCTGCGGAAAGCCGGGGGGAGAGCAGCCTTTTCTTGCGGGAGGGCTGGCGGCAAGGCGCCTCGCTTTTCCAACTCTGAAATACGCATCCACGGTTCTTGCACTCTTCGCTTACGGTAAAAGGTGGTTCTTGGGTGGTTTGATGCAGGACTGAGTGAAGGAAGGCATTGTTTGTGCTCCCGGGGCCAGGATTTGTAGGGGTGGGGTGGTCAAAGAGCCAGGAGTGTTCTCGTGGATAGCGCTTAAAGGATGGTGAGATGACACGGCTGAAATTCAGGCAGTTGGTCTGCAGTGGACATAATCCAGGGGTGCAGGGCTTGAAAATTTTGAGGCAAAAAGCTGCCCAGATAATTTCCAGATCGGGCCCTCTTTCTGAGGAAGAGGGCTTGCATGAATGAGAGCATGGTACTGGGTCCTGGGTAGCACATCGTGGTTTTTCTTTCCTTTTTGCGTTTCATGTGGGTGTTCTGTAAATAAGTTCTTTGGTGGAACATCTTGAACTCAGTATCTTAAAGGAATGACCGTTTCTCCACGGTGCCCTGATTATTTGAGTTAGATAGGTATATTACTGGAAATTAGCAAAATTTCTAGCAGAAAGAACAGGACTGTAATTCTTTCTTTTATTTAATAGTTTTACTTCTTGTGCAATGAGCACCTGGCCTACTCGGTGTCTCATCTTAAAGAGCTCTGCTCAGACAAGAAACTGCTTTTGGAGCGGCAGGAAACAGGACATGATCTCATTTGTCCATGCATGAGAAACAAAAGGATTGACCTTAGATACTGACTGCTGGGAGTTCTGTGTGGCTGTCAGGGTTTTTTTTTTTCCAATTCTGTAGTCTAGAGAATTTTGCTTCTGCATTAATTTTGTGGCGTTTCATTGCAACTCTCCAACCAGTTTCTTGAGAATGAAGGATCTCAAAGTTTTGGGAGTTGCTTGAACTGGATGAATGTTCAGTGGAAAGGTGGTTTGGTGATGTGGGCTTGAGAGGTCGCTCTTTAAACCGACTGAGCTCTAAAAGTGAAGTGAGAGCTTGGTTCTTTCTTAGGCCACTGCTTGGAGATCGGGATTGAGGCCCTGTCTGCCACCTCAGACTCTGCCTTGGTGTGTGGATACGTTCCTTGTATGAAGCTCTTGGCTTTTGTAGATAATAGCCCATGAAATATGTATAACTCAATATACAGCTGCTTCTGTGAGTCTTGGTAATATTCTGTGTCTTGGCAGTTTAGTAGCAATTTATAATACCTTTGCTCTCGTTTAGACTTTCCATAAAGGGAACCCTGTTTTTTTTGTAGAGGAGAACAGTTATATCAGTCTCCAGTTTTAACTTGGGCTGGTGGTCCAATGCTACAGATTTATGGGATGCACCTTCCATAGGTCCTGCTTCCCTAGGGAAAGTGAACCAGGCCCCGGTGAGCAAGGGAGAGATGATGCAATTCCAGAGGGAGCTCCCGGGTGGGTTTGGGGCTGTCTGAATGAATGCTGGGTGGCAATTAAGGGGAAGAATGGAAGTCAAAGCAGGACTCTGTTCTATGGGGTCAGTTTAAGCCAGGTGTCCTGCAGTACTGGGAATACAATTTCTTTGTTCCAGACTGATTTCCAGACTAAGGAATGGCAGGGACGTGAGAGTGGAGAGAGGGTAGAATACCATATAAGGGCTGGTGTGGATAAAATGAGGAGAAAAAGAATCTTGCAGAAGCATCAAAGCCTTGCCCAGTGTGCTCTTGCAGAGGAGTAAACCCTTGTGTAGTGGATTGGGGATGTGAGAGGTGGAAAAACACTTCCCTTGGCTGACGTCTGCAGAGGCTCCTACAGCAGTGGAGGGTTTGAGGGAGAAAATTCCACCAAGGTGGAAATGCACCTTCCCTCTAGCTGAGGATGGATGTTGGGCTTGTAACGACGGGACTGCTGGTGGTGTTTTACTGGTTGAACCAGTTCATCTTCTGTAGGAAATGTTTCCTTGCTCAGTTTCATGCTCTCGTTCTGTTTTGGGGTTGGGTTGTACAAAACCCGATAGAAGCTTACGGGTGAAAGTAGTGTAAAAATAAAAGCTGGAATCCGTGTGAGGAGGTAGGAGGAAATAATACTGGGAGTACTGGTGAAATGAAAATGGAGTGCACAGGAGTCTTAAAAAATGCATCAAGAGCAGAGGAAGATGAAGTCCTAATAAAAATCAGATGAAGACAGCTTTTATGTCTATGAAGAACAGGCTAACAGAAATAGACTGTTTTTATTACAAATACCTCAGCCATTACATAACATTCTAAGTAAATGCTAACGAGCTTGTCTGTTACAGATTGCAAACACATACTAAAGGGAGAAGCTGTTTAACATTCACATTGTTCATGGTTTAAATTATCTGACACTGTCTTGATTAATGGGAAAATTGGAGTGTAGAGTCAGCCTTACATGTCTTCAGTCTGAAGGGTGGTGGTGATAAATTTGAGCTGATGTGTATTTGAAAATAACGTGGGCTTCGTTTTCAGGGTCTTCCAACATCAGAGACAGGAATGGCTGCACTTAATATTCAGCTACAACAAATGCACAAGTACTGCCTGAAGAACTGGGGCATCACCCAGTCCTGGGTTACTGAGGGAAGAGGGTCTCTTAATTACCAATTTAATCAATGTGTGGCCACCAGTGACTAGGTGAAATGGCAGCCTTACTTAGATTTTACCTGGTTGGGCTATAAATTGTACTTTGGCAATGACTAGGCTGCCCATTTTTTGCTGCACTGCTTGCTTAAGTTAGCAGATCAAACTATCTTGTGCTTAGAAGAGCAGCCCTCTTCAGCCTGTCCTCAGGAAATCGTATAAACCCCCACACCTTGGTTTAAAATTCGTATTTCCTAAGCATGTGACTGTTGCTAGATTTTATTTCTAAATTTTACCTTACGGTTCCAATCTGCGGTCATAATTCTAAGGAATGTTTGCAGGAGTAATGATTTAAGATGTACTTAAACTGATTGGAACCTTCAGCTAAGGTGGAAGTGCAGCAACATTTGCTTTTTGTCTGAGAAGCCAGTAGCTTCCTCCCAGTTAAAGATCTGATACTGCTTTAACACTTCTGTTTCAAACTCACCAAATATTCCGCTGAAAGATTACAGTCTTGATATTAATGAATTAATTGATGCTTTCATTTTGAAAATGAAAAGAAATACTGATTTACAGGGCTTGTTTTTTAGTCCCGTTTGGGACAGTCTGTACTTTGTATAGGTGCACAGCAGAAGTCCTCTAATGAAAAGGAGCAAGAGCGTTTTTCCTTGACAATGCAAATGAGAAAGATGTATTTTAGCAAGAAAAGCTTGCATTTCTGAGTGGTTGCTTTGCTGGAGTCACCTTGGTTAAGAGATGTTTTTCATGCCACAGATGCTGCTACCAGCATGGATAGAGCTTTGTAGGACACCCAGAGCTTTGGATAACAAAAAAGTTCCTTGATAAGTATTTTGATAATGTGTTGAGCCTGAATTATTTACTGCATCTTGAAAGCAAAGTGTCAAGGGACGTGTGGAGGTTTTTTTTTTTAATCTGAGCAGAACAAACAGGGAGCCAAGAGCAAGTGAAGATGTTAAACCTCATCTGCAGCCATTTGGCAGATGCAAGTTAACTTGCATGGAAAATGGATTCTGTAGTGCTGAGAGACAGATGCATAAAGCTGGCTATGCTGATAAGGCTTTTTTAATTTAGCTTCTCTTCTTCTTTTTTTCGCTTTTTTTTTTTTTTGGTGGTCAAGTCCAGTTTAAATAGAGATCTGAAGTTGACCCTTACTGTAATTAACTGGTGTTGTCCAGAGCTGTTGTCACTGTGGTGTTGGCAGCTGCATCTCTTCCATGCTGAGCATTCTTCAGTGAGCAAGGAGATGTGTCTGTTCCAAGAAATTAGTGAGTCACAGGGGAAAGCATGTAACCAGAGATCCAGAGGATAATGGGCAGCAGGTAAAAGAGACTGTGAGCAGCTGTGAGCTCTCTCCAAGCTGGACCAGACCAGGGAGCAAAATTCTACCACCTTAAGGGACTGAAATTTATCTCTGGTGCTGTCAGTGTGATAAAAGCTGAAGCATTGACAACCCGGGCTCTCACTACCACCGTGGGAGTATCTTAAAAATCTTCAAAATCTGCTGTAACATCCCTTTAATACAGAGAAGAATTCTGTTTATTTTTGATGTATGTGAATCAGGTTAGGAATATGATAGAAGTAACAGGCAGCAAAGAATTTGGGCAGGGTGGCAAGTTTTGAACATGGTGACAAATAGCTTAAGTCGTTACATAACTGATTTGAGTAACTGTTTTGAACCTTTTTTTTTTATAATGGTGAGGTTGTACAAGACTCTACAAAACTGTTTATTCTTTAGGTTCCTTCCATCTTAGGGTTGGACCCTTCAACAACAAAAAACTGGCAAAGAGGGGATTATTCTGGCACATGTGTTCGAAAGAAGAGGGGAAATCCCTTAAGGATGTAGCCCTAGAGTGATTCTTGTGCACTGTCAAAGTATTCTGAGGGAGCTCATGAACAGAGGAGCTTGCCTAAACATTATTTCAAAGCAACTTCTAATTTCCAAAATAAAACCACTTAGATTTAATTAATTCTTATTTAAGGATTAACTTACGAATAGTGGCTTTGGAAAAACAAGTTGCGTGTAAAAATTTTTATTTATTTGCAGTTGAGATCAGGGATACTTTAAAAATACAGAAAAGCATGATGGTAAATCTACTGGTCAACGTTATTCTTGGGGAGGAACACTAAAAAAGGTGTCACTTCTGTAAAAAAATAGTAATTATTTCAGTGGGGTTTGGAAAGTGGCAAAGGAACAGGAAAGATTCCTTGAGTTGCTCTCAGCAAAGGAGTGGTTTAACTTTTTTCTCCTAATTTGTCCTGCTCTCTTCCACTATCCAAGTCTGCATGGAGTTGGTGGGAAGGGTTGCAAATGTGCCTCCAGCTCAGTGAGGGTTTGTAATAAAGGGGCTTTTGCAGTTAAATGTTAAAGTGGAAGGGAAAAATGTGCAAAGGTGGGTATTGGCTGTAAATAGCTGCAGCTTCTGCTCATCTGTTGGGAATCTGGGGTTTTTTTTCATGTACTTATTGATTTTCTTTCATCACCTTCCTAATAGGAAGTGTTTTACACCAACTTATCACTGAGATCTGCTTCAGGAGTGACTCTGCTCCCTCAGCTGTTCGTGGTCACTTCCCCCGGGCAGCCCCTGCAGAGGAGCAGGTCCTGAGCCCTGCTCAGCCTGCCCTGGGGCCAGATGTGTCACAGCTGTGAGGCTGCTGCTGTAGCCCCTCCGTGGATTTGTCTTCTGTCCCCCTTTTCTCAGCCGGACACAGCAGCCACTCCTCAGGATGCCACCAAGGAGGACACTGCCCGTGTCACTGCCTGTGTGTGGGGAGAAGGGGTTTGCTGAGCTTTTTGCCTTTCCAGGCTTCTGCTGGATGGTGTGATTCAGTTGAGCAAGAAAGAAAGTGGTGCTTGTGACAGGCTGCTGAGTGTGTTTGTAGTTTTTTAAGGGATTGTTTGTGATCCTGACTATAAAAGATGCCTTTACAGAGAGCTGCTGTGGTCTGGATAAACTGATCTAAATTAGCTGTTAAGAAGCCTGGTGATGAGTTGTGATTTTTTCATTTAAAAATCTTTCTGACAGGTAAGACAGGTCATGGTAGGTCTTCTGTATTCTGAGAAGAGTGCTGCCTACCAGGCTGCTGTTTGAGTCGTGCACTTTGATAGCAGGTACACAGCTTGTTCCTGCAAGAATTTGCCTTAATTTATTCCCTTATCTTGAGCTCAAATAGGCAGTGATGCAGTTTCATGAGCTTTGAAGTTTTCTTTTTCTTCCAAATAATGGAAATTTCTTCAATAAATGGTTTTGCAAATCTTAAAAATAAGTCTCATTTGGCATCTGCAAGTTGAAAAGCTAATTGGGCGAAAGCACTTACATTGTTCTGTTCCCAGAAATAATGAGAACACATATCATTATGATGCTCTCTTTAATTCTATAGAAACTATTTGAGGGTTTTTTTCTGGCCCTGGCTTCCTTCCAGAACTTCAAAACTCATGCCTCAATTAAAAATTTACAGTTTTTGAAAGTTTCTTAACCAACTGCATAAAATGGGGAAAATCAAAAAATCTGTCTTGCAAAAGATTTGCTTAATGTTTGGTGTTGAAGAAGTCAAAAAAGATTTGTAAAGACATTGTCAGGCTAAGAAGAAGTAGAACAGCCTGCTCTAAGAGTGCAGAGAAATCTGGGATATTAGGTTTCCAGAAAAGAATAGATTTTTCGTTGCAGTATGTTTGTTAATCTAGTGAAAGATGTGAGTTATAATTAGTGTCTGAGGATTGCCAGCACGTGGCCGGAACAGCTGTGGTGGGTTGGTGCATTGGCTTCGTCCAGTGGTTCTGACGTGGGTGGGACACTCACCATCAGTCTCTTCACTGGATTGTCTTGAGAAATCCTTTCTGGCAAAGAAACTCAGATAATTTGCAAAGGGCTGACACTTGAAGGAACACTTTTCCTACAGGTATTGGTAGTTACTCATTTGCAGTCGACCTGTGGTTGTGGTATTAAGTTTCTCTCCACTGGCCTGGTTGACGTAGAATGATTGCAGAAATGAACTGGACACTTGCAAATACCAGTGAAGGCTGTGCTGGATTTTCCTGGGCACTGTATTCCATCCTACAGTCAGGAGTCTTTTTGGCCTCCGAGAAGCTTTTTATGTGTCAGTGAGAAATAAGGTTTGTTTTGCAGGGCTGCCTTGCTGTGTGCCTCAACCCATACTGGGAATTGCTCTGAAAAGAACTGGGTAGGTCTGATCATCGTTGCTCTTAGAATCTGCAAGTAGACATTTGGAGAACTGTTTCATTAGACATGGTTCCACATCATCTCCATCAGCAGTGGGAAGCTCTCTGGGACAAATGCAGCCTTACAAAACTGTGACTATACAGACAGAATAAAATATTCTGGAGGTTTGAGGCTGGTGTGCCTCTGCCAGGATCAGTCTAGACCATTCCAGTAGGAGGAAATGCTGAACCCCAGGATGTATTTGGTTTAGTAGCACATCCAGGGGTTCTGATCCTCGTGATTTTGTGGTGCCTGTGCAATCGGGTCTACAACTTAAACCCTTGAGTCCCTTCTCTTTAGTATTTGGCTGCATGCAAATTCCATCAGTCTGTTAGCCTAAAAAACTATTCTTCATGTTGCAAAGAAGTTTGAAAAAAATTACCAAAGTAAACTTTCTAAACTCAGCAACCAAATTAAAATCACTTCTATCTAGATCTTTTAAGCTAGTAATCGATTTTTTTTTTTTTTTTTTGGCTAAGGACTTGAGTCTTAAGGCTGAGTCTGGACATCATATATTTCACTTCTTCAAGGTGCTTGGCTTCTAGAGTAGGATTTCTGCAGGAGTCTTACTTGCTTAAGAGTGCTGCTGCTTGAGGTGGCAGATGTTGGGTTTTCAGTTCAGAATAGTAGAAGAGCTTTTGTTGGTGATACTTGTACCATTTTCCAGTATCAAACCTCCGGAAATTCAAAGAATTACCAGACACAAAATTCGCTGAAGGGAGTTTTTTTAATTTTACCTTATTTGATACTCCACTTTGAAAATCGATATTTTTAAAAATCAATCTCTATTTTAATTGTAAAGTTATCATTGAAATACAAATAATAGTATTTAATTGTAAAGCTAAAGCAGATAGGTATTATATCTTCTGCACGTGTATTAGTTGAGAACTGAATAAAATTTTTAGAGAGGAACGTCTTAATTTCAGCATTTTGTTTTAAGAATAACTATATTGATGCTTGACTGCATCTCTAAATTATCTCCTTAGCTCCCCATAAAAGACAGAAGTAAATATAAGAGGTATCTTGACAGCTTCCCTTAGCCAGTAGAAAGCTGGAGACCAAAATCGGGCCATTGGTAAGAGACAAACATTAAAAGCACTGAATTCCTGGGCAGCTGCATTGTTCTATGTAATATTTAGGTGGTATTTGTCAGGATACTGAACAGCTCTATTTGATGCTCTGAATAGAAACATGCAAAAATTTGATTAAATAAAGTGA
The DNA here is from genome assembly GCF_009819655.1 of Sylvia atricapilla. Lineage (NCBI taxonomy): Eukaryota > Metazoa > Chordata > Aves > Passeriformes > Sylviidae > Sylvia > Sylvia atricapilla. Next base: position 10,742,763 of record NC_089148.1, read on the forward strand.
AAACTGCTTTATTTCTCCCCAAGAGTTCTTAAATGGCTGCACTGGCATCATTCTGCCTTGGGAGGGGAGAGGGTGGGACCAGAATCTCTCAGTTACCTGAGGTCACCTAAAAAGGAGATGATTTCATAAGCAGTGGAAATACCAGAAATTATCTTAGCTGAAAGAAAGCAGCTGTGTGATACATGAAAATACTCAGTGCATTTTTGACAGTTTTATTGCCAGTGTGAGTTTAACCTGTCTGTGGCTTTTTAATCCCTTGTTATGTGGACACATTTAAGTCATGCTGATTCTGATTGATCCTACTGATCAAGCTGCTTTTGGCAGGGCTGTTCCACAGGAATATGGTTTCTGTGAAATATTCATGCACATGCAGTTAAATATATATTAAAATCTATGGCTAGAGACAAATTTGAGGTTTGCTGTACTTGGATCTATGGGTTTTAAATTATTTTTCTTTTGTTCTCAAGAATAAAAAACAGAACCAACAGATATTTTTTTTTCTGCAATACGCGTCCTAAAAGTTTGGTTAGTGCCATGTTAGTCGTAGAGTGCTCCTGACAAAAAGTGCCTGAGCTGTTGTGGTTTGGTGCTGGTTTTCCTGTTGGAAAGCCAGGGTTTAAGTGATTTGTATTTCTCCCAAAACTCAGTTCAGCAAGCTGTTTTGCAGGCTTTCTAAGGCAGCAGGTTTACTTGCTCCATTGATTGCTGGTTCATAGTGACATATTGTTTCTGGTGAAGTTAGTTTCTGAGTAGAGTGGGGGTTTTTTGTGGGTGGCTAATTTGGGTTGTTTTTCATTGCTTAGCTTAGTAGCTCTGTTTAAAATGATGTTGGATGTCTGTTGGAATCGATGCAGACATACTTGTGGATGCTCATTTCTGGCATCCACAAGCTCCATTTTTGTAGATACATCTGTGGGGATAATGCCCTAAAATGTCTGTCTTGTGTCATGGTGTGTTTTCTTGATATACTGAGTTTTGGAAAGATTTTTTTAGGCTTTAAAGAGGAGTTACTTGATGAATGATTGAACTAGCAAAGCTTGCTTTGCTACAGCTTTGTCTCAGCATGAAGTGTCTTGGTTCTGAAGAGCCAAACTAATTTTGATTTTTTTTCCATTTGGTGGCTATTAGCTCCTGTAGATTGTGCCCATCCTACAGTTCTCCCATTGAGGTGATGCGTACAGAAGAGATGGTGATTAGAGGGTTTTCTTGTCCTACTTGGCTGCCAATGTCCATGGATTTTATAGAGTCCATGCTGATTGCTTTGTACCCTCTTTCAAGCTGTGCTGGAAACCAATGAGCTCAAAATCTAGAGATGGGAAAGTGTGTTAGGGAGACTTTCTAAGGAAATAAAATTCATTTAGGTCTTGTTCAAGAATGAATTGTACTGAGATCTACCCAAGAACTCTTTGAAGATTTGAAGAGCTTCTCTTCTTGTAGGTCATAGAGCTGTGATGGAGGTACCCGAAAAACAAGCTTGGGAGTCCCCAGAGCTTTCCTGCAATTTTCAGCCTGCTTAGCAGCAATCTGCTTGCTGATGAACCTTGCTGCAGTTGGCTCTTGGAGGGAAGGGAAATCCTGGTTTGAGAGGCTGTATTAGATACTTAGATTTGACAGAGACTTCTTTGCAACCCAAGTGTTACCAGAGGTTCTCCGAGCTGGTTTTTTTTCTGTCATGTGAAGCTGGTAGTGCTGAAGTTCTTAGGAATTCTTAATAGTGGGATAAATGGCCAAAACCTTTGTTTGTTTTGTTGTTACGTTTTTGTAAATAAAAATTGGGTTGAAAATGTTGGTCCCAGTGTCAAAAGTATAAGGCTGTCAAGAAGAGATTGTTGATGTGTATTGTTTAAAAACGTCCATGTCACTGAAGTGAAGTCAGGATGTTTAATTGTAACTCCATTTTTTAATTTGTGTGCAACCTTCTCTGTACAAAACCATGTCCAAACCTCATGTATTCAGTAATTGCACAGTATTCTGGAGGCTACTTTTAAAATAATAGGATTCCTTGAGAATGGGTTGCAAAAAGCACCAAAATGGCTTTCTTGGGTTCCAAGTACTTTGACTCCAGTAGCCTCTGTTTCTTTGTTTTAAATTGGCATTCTAGTTCTGTAATTGATTTAAATTGGTCTCTTTTCTGAAGATCACACAGTTGTTTTTCAAAAATTAGTATCTAGCTGGAGATCATGCTTAGGTTCTGCAGTAGTGGGCAATTTCTTCAGTTCTTGAATCTAAATATACCAGACTTAGAGTTGAAATGAAAACTTTGTCTGAATTTTTTAATGCCACATTTTTGTGTACAGTGAACTTTTTTTTTGAAATTACTTACCCTGCTTTGGGGTTGTCTACCTCTAAAACCAATGGAATATGTGGAAAAAAAGTTGAATTTTCTTTTTCCTTTTTTTCTGTAGTTGTATTTAGTTTGAGAAATCACCAGAACCACATTGTTCTGTGTCCCAGAAACAAAGCTATTCTTAGAAAAGTGAAGTTACAGCTGGATACAAATAACAGATTCATATATGATGGTTTTTACCCTTTAACTACTTGTAGTGTGCTTAAAATAGTGTATGAAAATTCTTTCTGGATTGGTTTCTGTTTTGAGAGAGGTGCTAATGTGTCCCAGTTAGGAATAAACTTTCATGTAATATTTTTTGTGACATTTCCCACTTCACAGATGGGCATTTGAGGCACTAAGAATTCAGATCTTCAGCTGTTTTGAGTCTTGAATGGTGCTCCTTGCCTTCAGTCATTCCAGTGCATCTTTCTCCAAATTTGGCCAAAACACAGCCCCTGGACTAGAGGTGGCAGGGATTAGATAGCCTTGCTGCATTGAATAGGAATTGTGAGAGTTATTCCAGTATTTTTAACATTTTAAGGCTTCAAACTCCTAGGCAGCTCCTGTACAGGTTACCTGCTCTGATGGAGTGCTTGTAGGCTGAGGAGGTGTGGGGTGGGGGATTAAGGTGAGAGGACTGTATTAAAGCTGACTGTTAAGCTGCTGAAGAAGCCTCCTGACATGTTAAACTAAGAATCAGACTTTTTTTGTCCAGGTAGGAGTTTAAACATGCCATGTGTAAAATATGGATCAAGAGAGGTTGTCATCTGGTCTGACAGTTTAGGAGTTAAGTTGTTAAATGTTTTATACTTCTTACCACTCAATCCTCAAAAGTGACCTCAAAATAAATAATATTTTTACCTTAAGAAAAACTTTTCTGAAGCAGAGGTGACATCTTTTTGAGGCTGCACTTGGCCCTAATGGAACACTATGCAAAATTTACAGGCATAGTAAACTGTATCATTAAATTCTAAACAAGTCATAGGAGTGAGTTCTGAAAGATCAGGAGAACTAGGAGTTGAGTGGAAGAGGCCTGTGTGATATGTCTGGGGCTTTGTTTGCTGGGCTTTTACTATTAAAAACATGTTTTTGCAGTCTGGAATCTGTTGCATTCAGCTTGTTCTTGTACCAGCTCTAAATGTCTAAGAGGATACAAGTAAAGGTTCCTTAACACAGACTAGGATATTTAGAATTTGTGGCAGCTACTTTGTGTGCTGTTTTCTGTACACAAGCTTCTGAGTTCCTTGGAGGGTCTAAATAAGTCAACCAGTTGGAGTCTGAAAAAACAGTCTGGTACAGAAATTACAGTAATAATTTTTAACATAAAATCTTCAAGCAGCAATAAAGTTCAGTTAACTTAATAACATTGCAGAGCAACTGAAAGGTAGATGTTTGCTCCAGAATTTTGGGAGCATTGTGCTCTCCATAGCTGTGCATAATATAACTGTAATTACTCAGAATGAACAGCTGACATGCTTAAATTTCTTAATAGTGCACTGAACCCTGCCAAGTGCCATTATGGCTTATGCTGTTCCTGTCCTTCTGTTGGCTGTCATGGAGCTTGCTTAGCTTGGAAAGTGCTTCTGGCATCTTGTGTGTGTTTTCAGAGGTGCACACAGCCTAAACCCAGTGCACAGCAGCACTTCACTTGCAGGAATTTGACTGTGATAACAAAATATGGAAATGTTGGGCAAATTGGGAATCACTTGGGGAGGAAAGTGCTCGCCTCTGTGTTGTATGCACAGGTTAAATGTGTCCTGTGTTGAAACACCTCGAGTGGTTCTGTACTGAGGGAGTGATTCCAGTGCTCAGGTATAGGAATGTAGCATACACAACTGAAGTTTGGATGGATAGTCAGAGTTCTTGGAGCTGGATAGTTTCACATGGCTCAAAATCATGCAGCTGTCTCTTCATAGCTGTTGTCAGATGGCACTGAGTGCTTGTTTAATGTGTGACTCGGCAGGAAGTTTGTTGAAGGCCCCATGGGTTCTTCAGAGGGAGGATTTGTCATCCCCTGGCTTGAGTACCTGGTCTAAAGTCTAATGTTGCAAGAGTATCTTCTTTGGCAACCAGTATCTGGTCTAAATGTACTTAAATATATGTATTATATATTGCTGAATGTATTGAGCTGCCTAATTGAAGTTGCTTGTTTTGTGCAAGTCAAGTTACTGAGGAATGTGCAGTTTTAATAATTGTAAAACGTTCTGGTTTTTTTTCTATTTAGGGTAAGTTGGGAAAAACCTGTCGAACTGTATGAATTCTAGTAGTATAAATGGCATGAAGCTCAGTTGTAATGAGCAGACTAATTTTTATAAATTAAACATAAAAAGGTGTATTTGGAGAGCATGTTTACTCTCCTCTCTTCTTGAAGCTGTCAAACCTTCTGGAAAGAGCCATTGTTACAGTGAAGGTCTGCTGAGGTATGAAATCTGTATTGCTCTGTAAAGAAGAGTGTTGTGATTAAGATTTTGCATGTTTCATCTCTACCAGAGGTGCAGGCTTTGGAAAATAGGACAAAATATTATCTTAAACCACCCTCAAACTGCTTTCTGCTTTGTTTGCCTGTGTTGGGGCTTTGCTTCTGTTGAGAATTTTGTGTGTAAAAAATTACCCAAGTCTTTTTTTGTTGTTGTTGTTTGGTTTGTTTGCCAGTTACTAGATTATTCACCATTGTGAAGCTACTTCTTGTTTACAAACTCCTTGGGATGAGTCTTGGGCCAGAAATTAAACTCTGGATGAGTTGTTTGCACTTGAAAGTATGAGCGTAGTGATTGTAGTGTATGACTTGATACAGTTATAGGCGCACCTGAAAGCTGGTTTGCCACCCTGGGCTCCTGGCAGTTATCTGCCCACTACCTTCTCTGATGCTCCAGGATGATTGTGGTGAACTCTTTATCAAAAATACAGGATCTAGACTCCATCCACAGACTTGGCTGCTAGGCTATCCCTCATCTATCCAAAAAATCTGCACTGAGGCTGCAAGGTCTCACTGGAAGCCAAAGCTCACTATTCAGATATCTTGATGGGAAAAAACCCACCCTCTTGATACTTGAATTTAGTCAAGCTTATCTTTGAGCATGATAAGTTTCAAGCTTATCATGTTATCAGCTGAGCAGATTTCAAGCAACTGTTCACTCTCCAGGATGCCCCAATATTTGTTTGCAATTGGACATGTTGGGCTTTGCCCATCAGTATTATTCATGGCCAGACTTCTGCTTTCAGCCTCTCTGGAGACCTGAATCCAGGCAGACTCGTTTATCAGGCTGAGTCTGGATCAGACATGAGGCTCTGCATTGGCCTTTTCTTCTGTAAGGAGACTCAGTTTGCCATAAGGTAAAAAATGTCTGTGAAAAAACCTGGCAAACTCTATCACTTCGACTCTTCTGTTCCTCTCTGTTCCCAACCTCGTATTTGTCACAATGAGTCCACCCTGGAACATCAGAGCAGGTACTGGGCAGTAACTGCCAGGAGCACAGGGTGGCAAACCAGCTTCCAGATCAGCCTATAACTCTGTCAAGTCATCCAGTCACCATGCTCACACACTCTCAAGTGCAAGCAGCTCATCCAGAGTTGTAATTTTCAGCCCCGGTCTGTTTTGCCTGGTGGGCTGGGTTCACCCTGCTCCCGTCCTGCATTTCGTATTTTTGGATGACACATAGAATAACTGTTGGTGCAACACTTGCTGTTGAAATAGCCAAATGCTGACTAATCTGGAAGAAGAATCTGGGAGTTGCTGTCTTTTTCTGAGGGGAGAGTATATTTCTTGGCCATGCATGTGGCCCCATAGAAGGCTGGAGATTGTCCCCTTTGCAGCAGTCTGCATGGATTATAATGGAATAGCTTCTGGCCCAAGTTACGCCGAAGCTGAACCATCCCAAGGTCATTTGCCATCTTAACTGATTTTCAGTCATGGCTGGTAGATTGAGATAGAAGGCAGAAAAGGATGGGAATGTTATCATGCCTATATAAATGAAATTCCCATGGTCTTTTGACAATACTAAATGTCTGTCATGACCAAGTAAGTGCTTTGTTCTTTAGACTGCTTGTCCTTGCCGACTCTTCTTAATCCATGAGCACCTTGCATGTGAATTAAGTTCCCTTTGAAGATCTGCAGCTCTGCATTTGACATGGAAGTTTGATCACTGAAGGGTTTGAGCAGAATGTCTTGCTTCTTGCTGTTTGCTCTTAGAATGAAACATAAGTCTTTGAGCATATATAACTCTTCTGGTATTCATATAGAAATAGAAAAAGAATTGTTGTTGTAAAAAGGGTGGCAGGATTTTTGACTGGTAAAAGAAATCAACTTGTATAATAATGTTCTGTTTGAGTGAATGCTCACTTGTGTTCCTGCCTGGTGATGAGCAGCAACTCTGCAAGTTTCTTCCAAGAACTGCTAGAGTAGTATCGCAGTTAATTACTGGGTACTTTTTCTCAAGGCCTGTTATTCTGGGGGAAGGAGGGAGGGGAGGAATGACCTGCTCCAACAACCCTGTAATTTACTGCTGCAGGAAGAATAGTGTAACTCTTGGTTTAAGGAATTCTCCCTTTCCCCCGTCTGAGTATACTGTGTTCTGGTTTTGACAAACAAAAAATTCTTACTCTATGTATTTAGTGTCTCTGGCTGCTGTGTTCATGATGGTTTTAATTGGGGAAAAAAGAAGCAAATTCCAGAAATACTGTACTGCAGTGACTGTTAATTGCGTCTCAGTACTTGGCTTCAGGAGCTGGTTAGGTCATTGGGCTCCCCCAGTGGGGAAAGAGCTGCTGGTGGAAATTCTGTGTGTTTGTGGGGTTTGGGATTGGGATTTTATTAATCATTTTCTACTGAAATCATTGGTGGTATTTACCGTTTTAGCAGTGTTTGGTGTTAATTAAGTGCTGACCCTCCTGATTTTGTGACATTCATATTGAAGAGACAGAAATACTTCAAAATTCCCAGTGTTACATAAGGATAAGGTTTCTGGAGTTAATGCATTCCTTGGCATCCTGCAGAATGCTTAAATGAAACAGTGCTAATAGTCTTAAATACGTTGTCCACTTCTGTGAGCTCTGACTTAAGTGTTGGCTTCTATTCAAATTGCTTTACTTCTCTGTTTTTCTTTACAAGCAGATTTTGAGGAGTGAACAGGAGGTACCAGACTCGATGAGTTTCCAGCGAAATGTCGGAAAAGTCAGGCCAGAGTACAAAAGCAAAGGATGGAAAAACAAAGTATGCAACACTCAGTCTATTTAATACCTACAAGGGAAAGTCACTGGAAACTCAGAAAACCACAGGTGAGTAAGCTCTCTTTAGAGTTGCATTCTTCCAGTTTCATCATTACTGCAGTGCTAATTAAGAGTGCAGAGTATATGAGCACTTAACCACAATGTGGTTTTTCATAACTGCTTCGTGCAGCAGTGTAGTGAAGGATTGTGGAAGGCAGCATTCATTAGGGTTTCTTCTTAGCTGTAAACAGGAATGTCAGTTCAGAGACAGCATTTTGCAGTCTGGTGGGAAGTAGAATGCGGGTAAATAAAGACATGCCATTCCTCAGCTGTGCATTGTACTGCATTAACATTTACCGTGCTGGTAGCGTTTAATTAAGGAAAAGGCAATGCTCACTTCCAGCTCAGGGACTTTGATTTTTGGACAAACACTGGATAAAACTTAGATCGCTGTTTCAAGTGAGGTGACTGTGAGCCTGCTTTTTCATGAGTCATTGAAGGGAGAACCAGGGGAAAATTATGTTCTGAAGGTTTTAGACTTGGCAAAGTCGCCTAAATTGTGTGTAAAAGAGAAGAAGTGTGCCCAAGCTTGTTAAAATTTGCCACAATATTCTGTTTCAAGGTAGAAACTGAGCTTTTGTTACAATACAGCTTACTTGTGCTTGTTCCCTGAGTTGGTTCCTTAGTAGGTTGAATGTCCTGTGGGGTGCATTAGCTTTGTACTTGTGGTCTGGAGTAAATACAATTTGTAGGAATGTTTTTGCAAATGCAGCATCTGCCAGCCGAAATTTGCAGCAAAAAAAACCTTAAAAAGGAATACCCATAGGGGTATTCCTGGACTCATCAATGTACATTAAGCTCCAGAAGAGCAAGAGAATAATGCTTGATATTAACATCATATTGTAAATGGCTTCTTTAGCTTTCTGTCACTGAATGTTGTGTGTGAAGGTGGGGCCATATGTACTTTTTAATCTCTGGAATAGACTAACCATGATGACTCACTACTCAAAAAGTACTCAGGCTTTCCCAAACGAAGTGTTTTCCATCCCCATTTTAAAATATTAAATTCCAAAGCATTTTAGATTTTTAATTACTAACACTCTTAAGTTTTTCAGTCTTTCTTACAAATCATTTTTTACGTAGCTCTGCCCAAACAGAGTAGTTCACTTGCCCTTTCTGTTCTGGCCCGCAGTTGCCGCACGCCATGGATTGCAGAGTCTTGGAAAAGTTGCTATTTCCAGGAGGATGCCTCCCCCAGCTAATCTGCCCAGCCTCAAAGCAGAGAACAAAGGCAACGACCCCAATGTGAACATCGTGCCTAAAGACGGCACAGGATGGGCTTCAAAACAAGAACAGCACGAGGAAGAGAAGTGAGTGAGCACTGAGCTCTGGCTTCATTTGCTGGGCCATTTCTCTCAGGTTTGCCCAGAACTTGGGATTGGCAGGGCCTGGGAAGAAATTGGCTACACTGGAGTGTCCTCAGTGTAGCTACCAGAGAGGAAATAGCACCACTGTTAATTTTTGCGAGGGAGAATCTTGCTAGTAAGGGGATAGTTAAAAACTTCCACCGAAAAAACCCTCCTCACATTTCAGTTGAAAATTATCTGCTTGTAAATTCCATATGAGAGGAATATTTTTTTGGACATTTAAGTTTTGATGTCCGCTGACAGGAAATACTACAGCACAGTAATCTTTTTTTAAGATCAGTGTCATCACCTTAAATAATATTCTCTTGAAACCCCAAGGAACACAGCAGGAAAATTAGAGAATAGCTTTCAAGTTCATGGGAGCATGCAAAAATCCACTTAATTGTGCTTGTGCTGATGTATGGCAGAGAAAATTCCAAAATTCTTGGTTTGCATATGTTTGTTTAAGTCTCTGCATACCCCTTGATATTTGCACTTCAGTTTTTTTGACTAGAATGACATAAATTCTGCAGACTTTAAATTTTTTTTGTCTTAAGCTCTACAGTGTCGTTCTAGACTTCTCTAATATGTGATATAAACCAGACAGAAGTTATGGCACTGTTGATGCACTGTCTGTATACTTTGTATGATACAAATTTCCCATGCTCAGTGCAGTTTCGTGTGCTAGATTTGTTTGACATTTGTACAGTTAAAAAAAACAGGATCACAGAACCATAGGCTATGTTTAATTGGAAGAGACCCATCAGGGTCATCAAGTCCAACTCCTGGCCCTGCACAGGAAGAAACTAAATAGAAACTGAAACTTTTCCATTTCTAATTGGGAAATATTTTAGAATGATTTTTTGTTGCCATGTAAGCTTAAAATGGGATGTGATTCTCACTGCATAAGTAGAAGCAAGGTTTAACTGTTAATTCTTTTCGTACAAATTGTTCTAAAAAACACTGGAATTTAGGAACAGTGGTTGTATATTCCTAGTGCTTGTAAAAGCAGAACATGAGGTTTAAAAGTTTTCATCCCCATCCTTCTCTCCCTTTATTTTTCTTTGTATATGTTCCTACATTTAAGTACCAATTTTTGACATCTCTCCAAAAAGCTGTTAGACTTCAGGAATGTGGTCTTGTGTTTAGCTTTTTATTTTAAACTTTTGGAACTACAGCTTCACAGTTTTCTGCCCTGTGTGTTTTGTTTGGTATTTTAACAACATCTCCCTGTACTTCAAGGTCGCTTACACTTTGCCCTGCTAAATCTGTGTTGAGCTGGAAACTTGTTGGACTAAGGCCTTTCCACGGGCATGCTTTAGAAGATGCCAGTAGCTGATGTTCTATTTACAAACAAATAAGTAGCTGTCCCTTATCTGCAACTGGAAGTTGTTTTTATTTTCGTATATATTACTCTGATGAAGGCCTGAGAGTCCACATACAAGTAAAACTAGAGGAGAGATTTGTTCCCAGGAGTAGGTGTGTATGCCCAAGCCATGAGGAAATTAATTTCTACTGAATTTGGACCATCTGATGTGTTTGCTCAGATCTTAAGATCGCTTATTTGACTACTGCCATGTTTGTGATATTTCAATGTGCTTGAAATGCTGCTGTTTACATGTGAGGTGTTTTATTGTTCCTCTCAAAAGTGTTGCAGATAAAGGTTACATCTTGATAACAGTTTGCTTTAGTTGAATGCCTTTTCTCTTGTATCCTTGCATTGGAGTTCACATGAATGTGTTGTTCTCTGTAATAATGAAAATTAATTATTTTACTGCTTTCTCGAGTTGTCACTCATTCTGCGGGTATTGCCTCAGTCTCTTTCCTGGATAGTGCAGGCTGCTGTGTATTGATTTGATTAATTCAGCTGAATTCTTTCCCTCATCCATATGTGCAGGGCAGTGCTTGGATAACTAAAATTCTAAATAGGCTTGTATTTGAAACAGGAGAAATGCAAGGAGTAGTTTCTTTAACAGTCCTGTTCCTTGTTTCCCTTGTGTCACAAAATACAGCTGTGTAAGTCATAAATTCCTCAAGGCCTGCTTAGAAAATGTGCAGCTGTAAGGAAATGCAAGAAAAAAAAAGAACTGGTTTTTTTTTTCTAGATTATTATACTCTCTTGGAACATGAAAATTACATTTAGTTATCCCTATGAGAAGCTTGTGTGTTTCTGCCCAGCAGTGACCTTTTTAATTGGTTCCGCTTGGTTCCCTGTCAGTTCTGAGTCCTGTGTAGTGTTTTGGGTTGATCACTGCAGAATCCAAATGGAACTGATTTTTTAGTGGTAGTCCTCAGAAATTTAGGATAATTTTAGGATCTACTTGAAGCATTTACAGTTGTTTCTTTTCAGCTAAGTGACATGGTACCACACTGCTTCTCTTTTCACTGCTCTAATAAAGTGATTCTAGACTACAGGGTTTGCCCCATAGTTCCTGTTTTATCAAAAGTTCCTATAAGGAGCTGGAGGGTTAGGCTTAGTTGGTTTTAGACATGAATGCTTTGAGTCTTAAGTTACCTGAATATGTTGATTCAGAAATAGCCTTTATTGAAAGAAATTGAACAATATGACTGAATCTGCAGACTAGAAAGGGCTTGTGTCTGGGGTTTTTACACCGGACAAAAAGAGTGCTTGTGCCTCTTCATTGTTACGATGGTGAGACTGAGACTATTTTTTAAGACTTAAGGTTCTGGGCTCCAGTTTGTGGTACCTGTAGAGCTTTTCATGATGTCTTTAGCTTTCCTTATCAGTTTATTTGTTAATTTCTGACATGAATTTGCCTTCTTTCTCTCAGTTCATGGTGGTCTTGAAGTGCTTTCCTCTGTTAACTCCCAAGGCAAGAGAACATTAATCCAAATGGTTTCCTTTGGCGGTTGTAGATGGATTGTTTCTTTGGTTGTCCAATACGCTTCTTTGAAAGCTGTAATTCAGTTCATGCCTGGCTGCATTTTCTGCCCAGCCATTTCCATTCCTCTCCTCTGGGAAATGGAATCTTGAAATAATTAGCTAATTTATTCCGTTTTTAACTGTTACTATAACAACTCTTTTTATGTAAGAAAACGCCTTTTCTGAGGAAGAGTAGCTATTGGTTCTTCATCTGCACAGCTCCCTTATTTTATTCCCTTGTTTGCACTAGCCATCCTGACAATCATATTCTGTGCTCACCCTCTCCTATTCACAAGTGCTTTCCCTCTAATTCCAGACAGCCAGACGTGCCGCAGACACAGCCAAAACCTGCTGTTCCTGCTCCTCCAGATGCAGCTCCTGTTGCCAAATCCTGGGCCAACACCAAACCAGGGGGACAAGACGGTGAGTGCTGCTCAGGGTGGTGGGTTCTGCCCTGGGTACCAGGCTGGGGATGTGCTGGGAGAGACCCCCAGACTCAGCAGTCCCTTGAGGTTTGGCCAGGCCAGTTGGGACTGCAGAAAGTCATGGAAGCAACACTCCAGGCTGGGAAATGATTCCATCCCCAGTCATTGGATTTATCAGCAGGTCTGACTGACTTTTACAAGGTTGGTGAAGTCACCTGTTTTGAATTGACAGGGAAGTGGTGGTGGCAGCGTAAAATCTTCAGTGTGGCTGTGGTGAGGAGGACAAATCATAGTCAGTTGTTATAATACAAACAATTTTGGCATGGGAAGGAGAGTTTCCATGTAAACAGTTGGTGGTCATTCTGATCATAGTTTTGGATCATTTCGTGCAAAGTGTATGTAGTTTTGTTTCTGTTTAAACATGTGAAACAGCAATAATTTTCCCTTCATTTTATAAATTCCTTGGTTATTTTAGTATCAAAGTGATGATGTTTAGGTAGTTTTCTTTCTGGGAAAAACACTAAAGGTGTGTTTTGAGGTTATTTAACATAATTGGATGAAAGGATGCAAAATTGTTTCCATCAGCGTGACTCTTAGCTGGAGTGTTTTCTTTACAGATGTAAGATCAGAACTAAATCTTCGACAGATTTTTTTAAAATGCTTGTAGAATGAGAGATGACTTAAAATTCCTCTGTCCTCCATTATGATAAATAACCTGCAGTGTGTTTTATTCCTTAAGTTTGAGACTTGCAAGCTTTCCATGGCTATAAAATGGAGTTTAGGCTTCCCAGTTGAAGAATTGATCCTGAATAGAGATCTTAAAATAATAAAATACTAATAGCATGGAGGTAATTTCTTCGATACTGTATGGAGTTTGTTAACATCACATATCTGATGATTTGGACCTTTTTTTGCACTAAGAATTAGAAGTGGCAATTCTAGATTCTCCATTTCTTGCTGCTTAATGTTCAGTGTTCTGCGGTCAAATATAGAAACTTTCCTTCTTTAAGCATTTGTAGGATTCCTGTGGAATAAAAAAATACTGAATCAACACTGATGCAAAGTGATCTGCATAGCAGCCTTCCTGCAGAGGCTGATAAGATCATCTCCATGACACAGGAAATAGTGATTCGGCTCAGTAGCTTCAAAATGCATTTAGCTAATTATTTCATGGTTACCATGGCAGCTTGTGTGCCAAGCCCAGATGGCACCCTCATTTCATTCAATTAATGCAGCACTGGGTTTGCTGTTTCAAGCAGCAGCACGGGATGGGAATTGGCAGCAGCTGCTTGCTGTCTTGGGTTTGAAACCCAGGATCCACCTGTTGTTCTCCTGCTTTCCTGAGCTGCAGTTTCCTCTCAGAACTTGCAGTTTCTCCAGCTGCCTCATGAGTGTTCCGGCAGTCACTCAGCCTCTTGCTCTTGTAAAATGTGAGTGAGGCAAGGCTAAACCTTTCTCTGATCCTCTTGGTGGCCATGGAGAAGGGAAAGACTTAAAAAATGTAACAGCACTGTGCATTTTATCCGCTCATGCTTCAGCTAAAAGTTGGAGTAAATTACTGCCAAAATATCCTTGAATTTTTTAACTTCTTTCTGAACTGCTAGCTGCCAGTCTGGCTGTTCAGGTTTGTAGCTTAAACACAGTCAAGAAGATGTGTGGTGCTGGTTTTTTGCCATTAAAGCGTTGTTGTTAACTGTGTAGACTCAAGCAGGAATTTTTTTTTCCAGATTCATAAAACTGATGAATGTTGCATGCCACAGGATCTCAGAAGGGGCTCCCTTGCCTGGCAGGTCATCTGGTTAGAGGGACTGATTTTCTTTCCCATTGGGCCAGTCTTTGGATGTTGCTGCTTGGGAACAGCAACAATCCAGTGTCCTTTAAGAAAAAACAAGTTAGTGTGGTCTGTAGTATGTGAAGACAGAATGAAAATTGAAAGTTCAAGGAAGTTTGTAGACATAGGGATATATACTTGTATTTGCTGACATGCCTTTACAGAGCACAGAGTAAGGAATTACCCTGTGTTTAACGCTTAAAAACCCCCAAACAACCAAATAAAGAGCCCACTGGGATCCCTGCATTTTATCTTTGTGAATGATTCTGTCAGAGATTGGAGAGAACAGAAGTTTTTCTAGTTGTTTAAAAAAGCCCATCATCATGACTGGGGGGGTTTGGACACCGTGTGTTCAGATCCTTGTTAGTGAGTTTGCCCTCTCCCATAATCTGTGTAGCCTAATGCCACGTCCCTTACAGCAGTCAGAGGTAGAGACAGGTACAGGAGCAGGCTGGTATTCAGGCTGTTGGAATAGAAATCCCCACTCAGTCAGATTATTGGTTATTTGGCATAGGAATGCTGCTGATTTAGTAGGTCTCTCTACATTATGTGTATGGGGAGGAAATTGGTGCAAAGCAGATGCCAACAAAAACTTCCAGCAAGGAAGACAGTCCTATATATGTGGCTTCATACCATGTACAACAGAAGTCTTAAATTCCAGTCTTGAATATGATGTCAAGGGTTTTAGAAATCAAAGAATGTTTTTCTAATATTATTCTCCTGATGTAAAAGCTGTGGCCTTTTAAACTCCTAGAGATTTCTTATTAGAGTGCTATTTAATAGTAAAAGTGTTTGCAATTACATAGTTGCCCATTCTTGGATGGACTATAGTTCTAGAGTGAAAAGAAGGGAATCTTTGTCTGGAAAAAGTGGAGAAGAGTGTTTACAGAGCTGAGGAACCCCAGGTACTCCCTGGGTAAAGTCTTGTTCCATTGTCAATTGTTGCTCTGTATTTTTACTTCTGGATCTTTCTAAGCCTCAGCATCTGTGATACTTGGTCTAGTAAATTTAACACCTTTGGTAGCAAATGTGAACCGTTTATTTTGCCAGTAAATGACTGTGGCTATTAACATTTAAATGTTGAACTTTCTTACTTTAAAGCTTTAATGTTCGCTTCTAAAGGATGACCAGGCTTCTGTTACTTTCTGAACTGTTTTGACTACAGCAGGTTGTAACTCTGTGAATATCTTGCTGTGCAGGTCCACCTATTCCAATCAATAGTTACTTCCAGCAAGAGTTCCCCAGTCTGCCGGCAGCTGGGGATCAGGAAAAGTCAGGCAAAGATAAGGATGCACCTGAAGACGGATCAGGAGCCAGCCTACGACCACAGAGTAAGTGTGAGCTACAAATTGTTGTGAAATTGGATTGGTTTGTGTGGAGCTTATTGCTTGTGGCCTGTACAAAAGAAATTGATGAATATGTTGTTTCAGTCATCACACTCCTACACTGAAGAAACAGTTATTGGGGGCTTTAATCTGCTTTTCTCTGTTCCTAGTGTGTGGGAAATAGTGTATTTAATCCTGTCACTTCCCGTATTCCCAGTCTACTCAGTACTCTAGTTGTGCTCTGAGGAACATTTGTTAGTCGCACAGTACTGGCATTTTTTTACTTCAGCTGCCGATGTCACAGCAGGTAAGATGCCTCTTTAAAGAACTCTCCTAGAATTAACTAATTACACAAGTGGTGATCAGAGCTGGGCTTAACTGGTTAGTGCTCATAAGAGTGAGCCTGCAAGTTCCTGAAGGGGAAGTTCAGTGTACTGGATGCCAAAAGAGTGGGTCGTGCCTTGAAAGGCATTGGCATCTTCAGCTCCTGGATGCAATGCTCTGAGCACCTGGATCTGTGTCAGCAGTGGGGGATTACATCTGGTGAAAACAGCCATAACAGTGCTGGGTTTACATCTCACAGCAAAGAAATGTCTTTTTCTTCCCCAGATCCCTTGAATGGGAAAGTATTTGGGATTGTGCTTGTTACAGTGAAAAACAAGATTCTTTTCTCCCTCAAAAGTTTGGTTTTGATGAGGTTTGATGAACTAGAAGTCCTGTCCTGCATTGTGGCTGGCACTGTCTTGTGCCAGTGATAGGCACTTTAGAGGGCTTGGGCTCTCAGGGAATCTGTGACTCCTTTCCTTGTTACAGGCCTTGATTTTCCTTGATTTGTTTGTCAGGTCTTGCAGACCAAGGCCCTGTGCCCATTCATGTCTTCTCCTGATTTTGATCTAAAGAATAAATTGTCAGGAAATGGGAGAGATGTCCAGCACCAAATGAGAGCAGCTACGTGTCTGTTCAGCCTCCTGCAGGCAGTTACAGTTTTGGTCAGCACTGTACATGCTATATTAAGCTCTTCTTTCCTGTGTGACAGCAGAAAGCTAAATGAACTTGGCAAGTAGTCCCCCTTTAGCAGCTGTGCTTCCCAGCACAGATAAGTGCAAGAACTGTAATGGATACTTAGGAGCAGAGTTTGATTCTGCTTAAAGGGTTTGTGTCCCTAAAGGAACATTGTTTACAGCATGTCTCTGAATTTTTGTTGGGCTCCATTGATCTCATCATTGCTGCTAAGTTTACTCTGGTGGGTTTTCCTGTGTCAACCTGTGCTCTGCAGGCAGAAGCTCCTAAAAGAATGGAGTGCCTAGCACAAATGTTAAGTCAGTAGGATCTCTGATTTTTCCTTGACAGTTTGCTAGACATTCACACCAGAAGTACAGCCCTTATCAGTTCTATTCCATCCTTACCAGGCAGACATGCAAACCACACTATACCTGTCTTCACTTGGACACATAACTGTGTATTACCTTTCTTTTTGAGCTGCTTGAGAGTTTCCTGGTAGGCCTTTGCTGCTTAGGAGCCTTGGTCTTTGCCTTGACAGGAGCTTCAACAATGGCCCATTTAGCACAACTAATTCTGTTTTCTTTCTTGTGCTATAATCAGTATCCTTCCTAAATTACACTGTGTTTTGGAAGGTAGAATGAGACAGCTAGAGCAGTCCATAAATTTAGCTCTGACTGTTCAGGGACACAGCTGGACCTAGGGGTGAAAAGGATCAGGAAGCAGCTTCTGTTGGTTCTCAGTAGCCCCTGCTTGTTTCAGTAGCAGATAGGAATGTGTGTCTGCTGTGTCACCAGGGACTGTGTGGGAACAACCTGTTCTTCAGCATCCCTGGCTGGAAATCTGCAATTTAAAGTCTATTCCTGGCTTTTTTTGTGCTGATTCTGTCTGTGCAGATGCTAGTAGTTGGAGGGTTGTGGGTAATGAGAACAACTCTCCTGGTTTTCCAACAGATCAAGAAGCTAAGGCTCTGGGACAAGAAGATGGCAGCGGTATGGCAGCAGAACAAAATGATGGCCAGAAGGCAGGAGACAAGAGGGATGTGCGGTTGCCACAGGTCCCTCAGCCCAAGCTGAATGGCCAGCAGCAGCCACCCATCTCATCCCAGTACAGAGCAATGATGCCTCCTTATGTGAGTGATGGTTGCATGAATGGCTTTTAAGCAGCAGGGATTGGGCTTTGGTTAGTGAGGTTTTCTTACGCCCCTTTCTCTCCCCTCCATGGAATTCTCATCAGTTCTGCTGGAAAGGCAGGGTTGAAACCCAGCACCTCACAGGATGTGGCTACCTGTTGCTACGTGGAGTTTGTACAAGAGAACTTGTTAGGAGCTGATTCACACTTCCAGTCGCTTCCCCTTGGAGACTTGATGTCACCCACTTGGGTTATTAAGCAAACGGTCTCCAGTGAAGAGTCTTGCTTTATTGCCATTACTTCCTTTGATGGTCTCAGTGTACTTAATGCAGTGATGCTTTCTAATGAATGGCTCCTGTTTTTAATCCCTTTTTAGATGTTTAATCAGTATCCCAGAATGGCATATCCTCCTTCCATGCAAGGTCCAACACGATTTCCTAATTCTGAGCCTAGCAGGTAAGAAACCAACAAGTGTTGGTAGTTTATGTCTGGGTATGAACTATGTGACTTAATTTTAAAAAAGAATCATTTGCACTGACTATCTCATTGGTGATTATACACTGCATAAGAACTGATACTTGTCAGTCTCCGAGTTTTGCTTGTGTGGATACTCCAACCACACAAGTGTGCTGTGGACTGTCTGGAGTTTGAGAGCTCAGCTGCAAAACTTGAGGCAATTCTACATATTACAAGGTTCTTGATTGTGAAGAGCAGGAGTCGCTTGCAGGAACATGTTTGAAACTTAAACCAGTATTTTGCCCATAAAAGGACTTTTCCATTGTTACAAAGTAGTCAAGTTCTCAACTTTGGTGCTTCTCAATTGAAGTTGATCTCTAATGCACTAAAAAACTAAGCTTTCACTTTCCCTTGTGTTTTTCCATAGTGAAAGAGAGCTGTGCACATGAAAGTGTAGTTATTTGAATTCTGCTAGTCGTACATGTGGATGAGGGTTCACTGTTCTTGAAACAGCAGTGCTATATATTTGAAATTGTGGTCATACAAGTTGACCTTTTCTCTGTCATTTGTGCATAAGTAATGACAGTGGCTTTTGTTTCTCTCATTTTTTAGAGGCCCAAGGGGAAGAGGCCCCCCCTCTTGGTGCTCAGAACCTATTGAACGCCCATCCATTCTTAGTGCTAGTGAACTCAAAGAGCTTGATAAATTTGATAATCTAGATGCTGAGGCTGATGAAGGCTGGGCAGGTAAGAACATCAGATTAATGGTCTGTTATTTGCATGCTGAATGTTTCTGAAAGATTAATGGAACATTTGTTTCTGCATCAGGTGCTCAGAGTGAAGTGGATTACACTGAGCAGTTGAATTTCAGTGATGATGATGAGCAAGGAAGCAGTCAGAAAGAGAAGGAAAGTGGGTGAGTTGGTGTTGCCGATTAGATGTGAAATGTCACTTAACTAGATTTTGGAAAGATTAAGTGAAGTGAGTGCAAGTACTTACTCCAGCAGCACTAATTCCAGTAATTTAATACTGTATTCAATTACATAACTGCCTGCAGACTCCAGTCAGCTGGGTGTGGAGTAGAAATTATCCTGACTAAGAAAAACACTGAGGCTAGGAGATAAATCACCAAATACCTGTGTGAAGTAAGCATTCTGTTTTCATTATTTCTTTGCACATAGTGATGAACAAACACCATCAAAAGATTCCCAGAGTCCTGATGGCCAGAAGGAAACAGAAGAACAGACAAATGCCAAGTCTGCCGCCCAGGTTTCCACAGCAGCAGCCAAAGGGTCTTACAGCAAAGGCTCTCAGCTTGATCAGGTTTGTGTGCTCTTCTCTTCAGCTCGTGTGGCAGCAGCCTTGTCAGGAGAGCTCTGACTCAGGTGTCTTTCCAAACTGTCAGGTCAATTAAGGTTATGAACATGAGGGAAGGCATTAGCTGCTGAAAGCATTATCTGAGCTGTGCTAACTGATCAGGTGCTGCTCAGACAACTTAGCTGCCTCTGGTCGCAGCGCAAAAATAGCATGGCTTTATGTAGTGTGTCCTGCCCCACGCCCCTGAGGGGTGAGAGCTCTTGCATCAGGCACTGGGGCTCAGCTGACAGGCTCAGTACTCTTGTCTGTCCATCCCTGGAACTGAATGAAGGCATTCTGAGTGTTTATCAGGTTTTCTAGTAGATAAATAGCCCACACAGTTTTCATGGATGTGGGGATTTATTTTGGTGTCATGGTCCACTTTGTGCAGTGCAGCTTAGCTGTAATGTGAGTTTACTTCTCACACTAATGGATTTTATACAGACCATGTAGAAGTCATCAGCTCAGCCATTTTTTATTTGCTCTAGTAAAGGGATATTTTCTCTTGACACTAGTAATAGTGAAGATGGGAAATCTGGAATTGGTTTTACTTGCACTTTCTCTCTGTATTAAAGATCACATTGTTCTTTAAGGTTTGATGCTACATGGGGCAGGAACATAAACTTAAATTGTTCAGCTCTCAGTATATAAAAGTGAAAATGTTTTTGCCTTTGTATTGAATGCAGATGCCTTTCTAAGGTGTAGTATCTTCATGCAGTAGAGAACAGTAAATCTAAAATTTTTCAGCTTGGCCGTGGCTAGAAGCTTGCTTAACCCTGGTACTGTTTTTGATCCAACAGGATCGAGGTCCACCACAGCCTTCTATACATGAAAGAGGTGGCCCCACTCTTCCTCCAAAATCTATTCTACCACCGGTAAGAAAGATTACGATTGTCCTTATTTCCTGGAGTTAAATTCTTTAATGCTGAGGTGGAGGGATTTAGACCAAGGAAAGTAAAAATATGCTTCACATAATGATAAAGCTTTCCTTTAACAAGTAAAACGATTGTAATGCCTGGGGCTGGTAGTAATGGGACCCCAACACAGCCATGCTGCAGTTGAGTAAAGCTGCCCATTCTTGTAATTGCCATGTGAAATGCATAAGAATTTCAAGAGCCTTTGATTACCCAGCCCCACACGGGAACTGGAGAGGACAAGAGCATGGGAACAGTGCTGGAGGGATGGCTGCCAAGACAGATGAGGAGATGAAGTCCCAAATGAAATGTGAACTAAAATCTCTTATCCTCAGCTACCTTGAAATGCCTTGGCTCCTTGGGGGACTTTTGTCTGGGATTAGAGCAGCCTGTAACCCATTCTAAAATATGTTTATGATGTTTGCTGTCACTTTGCCTTGATGGTGATGGGGAAGAGAGCTGACTTGAGTCCAAGTGATTCTCTGCTTCTCCTTTCTGAGCTCAGGTTGTGAGAGTCTGAACCAGATCAGGAAGGTGGGGGCTGGCTTTTTCTTCCAAGTCTTGCTTTTTAAAGATGACATGCAGATACACATGTGTTGACAAATAGTTCAAATGTAGAATTTCAGCTGGCTGCTTATGTAAGGCGTGTTCAACCTGATTCTTCTCCTTGCAGCACCCTCCTCCCCCTGATCGCCAGATGGGAAGGCAGGGACCCTTTCCCCCTAAACCAGTACCAGATGAAGATGAAATTTGGAAGCAGAGGAGAAGGCAGCAGTCAGAGATATCGGCTGCGGTGGAGCGAGCCCGTAAGAGGCGAGAAGAGGAGGAGAGGAGAATGGAAGAGCAGCGAAAAGCAGCTTGTGCTGAAAAGCTCAAACGGTTAAACGAGAAATTCGGCTGCATGACAAAACCCTCCCGGGAAGACCCTCTGAAAGAGAGAGAAAGGGAGAGGGAAAGGGAAAGAGAAAGGGAGAGGGAGAGAGAACGGGAGCGGGAGAGGGAAAAGGAGAGGGAGCGAGAAAAAGAGAGGGAGAAGGAAAAGGAGAAAGAGAGGGAAAAGGAGAAGGAAAAGGAAAATGAAGAAAAAGAAAAACTGGAAAAGGCAAAAGAACAAGAAGTGGAGAAAGATAAAGAAAAAGAGGTGGAGAAAGAAGAGAAGGAGAATGAGAAAGAGAAAGAAGAGGAGAAACCGGCACATGAAGTCCCTGAGCCTGTAGAACCTGTGGCAACACCTGTAGTAGAAAAACAAGAAAGTGAAACCAAGAATAATAAGGAAGAAAAAGGTACGCATGCACACGAGTAGGAGTTGTCCTCCTTTAAGCTGAGTCATAGAGCATAGCTGTTACCAGAAGTCTCATTTGCATACCTAATTAACCTAATGCATCTAGACCAATTATTTTCCTGGCGCATTACAGTTGATAACTGTCCTTTGAGCTAAGCCTGTTTGCCCAGCTCATCAAAAGATTAGGGGGAAAAATTGCTTCTGTGATTTAGGCTGGGCTTTGAGGAATACAGAAAAAAAAGCAGGCTTTCTTCTCTTCCCAAAGAAGGGTCAGCCACCCATATTGCTTAAAAAGGCAGTGCAAATCATTTCAGCTATTCTGTTCTTTCAGAAAGCAAAGAGAAGTAGACACAAAGAGCACCTATTTAAATGTGCATTTTTTTTACTGAAACCAGAATGCCACAAGAAAACTGTTAGACTGTATATTTATAAGATTATATTATATCTAAAGGGATAAAATTGTTTATAAAACCAAACCTTATTTCATGAAAAAAAGTTGATCCAAATGCAATCTGGTGTCATTGATACAGCACATCTTAAGTCATACAGTAGCTGCAACCTAAATGCCAGTGATTGATTTCCCAATGTATTTAAGTTTGAAAAAAAACAGAGGTGTATTAACAGTTGTTCTGTTTTGAGGGGTTGTCCTTGACTTTTTGTGCCTTTACTGGCTGTGGAAACTGAGATTGCGAAGTTAGAGAAGGCAGGCATTTTAGAACATTCTTTAGCTGACATTCTGGTAAAATTGTCAGGTTTAAGATTGACTGTTGTCACACATAGATGAGGTTTTCTGTTGGTTTTTTTTTCAGAAGATCAAGCAGTCTTTACTAGACAAGACAGTGGTCGGAATGAGAAAGAGGTTTCACAAGTGACTCATGAGAATGAGCCAGACTCAGGATCTCAACCTCGTCCTGCTGTTTCCTCGGGCTATTCTAAGCAGTTCCAGAAGTCACTACCACCAAGGTTTCAGAGGCAGCAGGTAACAAACCAGTTCATTAAACAGAGACTGATTTAAAGAATGCTGTATTCTGCCTCATCCTGAAAAAGAAGGTGACCATAAGAGTTTCAGAAACCCTGAGTTTTCGGTTTCCAGTTTCTAGAAAATGATATTGGCAGGAATTGGCTCTACTTGAAACAGTTCTTGTCACTTGCAAGGTCTGTAAGTGAGCAGAAGGCAAGAGAGGCTTTAGAACAGGCCCACCCTGGCATTGCCCTGGGCTTGCCTGTGGAACCTGAAGTCTGATGGTTGATTATTTCTGCAGCTTTTCCTAAAAGGATGTGGCACTCATAGTTGAACTTGAGTCCTGTGGTCTGAGGAGCACTTTGCATTAATGACATGCACAAAGTATAGGTTGTTCTGTGTTTCAGCTGCACACAAGTTAAGCTGTAACTATTGTAAATTGTCCAGTCTGGTTTTCTCCCTTTCCTCCTAGCTCATCCTGATGCATGTTTACAGTTAACTTTCAGAATACTTGCAGTCCTGGAGATAATTGTACTTGTTGTTTCTAGGGGTTATTAGAGCTGTGCTCAAGTCTCCATCTTATCAAAAAGTCCTGTAATACTGGTTTTTGATCTGCAGGAGCAAATGAAACAGCAGCAGTGGCAACAACAGCAGCAAGGTGTCCTTCCACAGTCTGCTCCCTCCCAGCCCTCGAGTGGCCCTGTCCCACCACCCCAGCACAGACCCCTTTACCAGCCCATGCAGCCCCATCCCCAGCACTTGGCTTCCATGGGCTTTGACCCCCGCTGGCTCATGATGCAATCCTACATGGACCCACGGATGATGTCAGGAAGACCTGCCATGGATATGCCTCCTATTCATCCAGGTAAACCTGGAAATGGGGTTTTTTTGGCTGTTTTTTATAAACGTGGTTTTTAGAATACAAGTCTTTCCTTAACCACGTTTTGTTTAGTGAATGGGTGGGTTTTTAAGAGAAATCTACATTATTTTATTGTTTGAGACAAAATAGATTGTAGTCATACGTGATTAAAATTGTAGTCCTATGAGAATGTATACCTTTGACTATAAAGTAAAATCCCAGCTGTCACAGTGCAGGCATGTGAGTGATGGTTAAGATGATTGAGAATGTCAGCATAAGCCTTCTTTGTTACAGACAGAAAGCTGGCAAGAGTTAGATTGAACTGAGAAAAAGTGTATTTACCATTTTTGTTTTACTATATTTTAGCACTTGGCACTACATTGCTTCCTAAAAAATCCCATGGAACTTTGCTATTTTTACATTACGTATTAACAGCTCCAGAATCTTAATGAATTTGTGGTTTCAGATTCTTCACCCTAGAATGTCCTTTTTAATTGGTGGAATGGCCATCTGATGTGCAGCTGGGAAAGCTGTTGGGTGTAAATAATAGAAGTCTGTCATGTAATGTAATGGAGATACCTGCCCAACTGCCCAAGAGCAAGGGAAAAGGGTATCCTCAGTGGGTGCAAGGAATGAATGGAGGAAATAGCGGGCTAAGCAAGGATAGGGAAAACTACAAATTTTCTGTGAAATGATACAAAGGAAAAAGCATTAATAATAGAGTATAAAAAAGTGCCTGTGTGTGTACACTCATCTTGCCTTTTGACATTCAGATGTTACAGATTACAGAAATAGAAGCTTCATCTGTGAGTTTACAGGTCCACAAGCCTGGTACTTCCCATAGTGAAAGCAGACAGCTTTTTCCTTTTGTTGGGACATAGGAATACAAGTGTTGAGTGTGATTTCCTCAGTCTGAGGTTGGCTGGCAGGAAATAGACATTTGGTTTCAACACAGACAATCAAAGGGAAGGAGATTGGAGGAGAGAGAACAGCGTGCCTTGATACCTCCTGACAGGCTTTATTTGTATTGAGGTCAGTTTCTTTGCTAATGTTGAATTTGTTTCAATTGGTGAACTTCACTCTGCCACAGGAATTATGCCTCCCAAACCACTGATGAGAAGAGAGCAGCTGGAGGGCTCAGCAGCTGGTTCAGATTCATTTGAGCATATGGCCCGCTCTGCAAGGGAGCACAGCGTGCCTCTGTCAGAGCCACGCATGATGTGGGGCTCAGACCCCTACCCCCATGCAGAATCTCAGCAGTCCAGTTCTCCTCCCAAGGCCTTAGAAGAGCCTGATGATTTGAGGTAAGCCTGAGCTGTGCCACTCTCCAAGTCACACAGGCCGCAAAATACAGTTTTGACTGACTGGGTTGTAGCTTCACACAAAACTTGAAAGTAGGAGTTGTGACTGGGGGATGCGGAGTGCTTGGTGCTGTTGTACAAAACAGAAGACGTGCCTGCTGTGTAGCAGGCTCTAGAAAGAATTTACTCCATGTTAAGGATCATTAGCCTGGATAAATGATGATTGCCAGAATATTTTGAATTTGTGGTTTTATGGAGCATTCCTACAGTGTTCTCTGTTCTCCATTTGCTGTCAGTTCTCCCCATTTTAGAGAACTTCGGTCCGATGTGTGTTTGTTTCAAAAGTGGTGTGTTAAGTACAGGTGCTATAAAGCAACAGGCTGTTTGGGCTTTTGCTTTGTGGTGAATGGTCAGGGTTTTCCTCTGCTTTTTAGAAGTATTCAGAGATTCTTTTTGCTCCGCTGCCATCTGCATAATAGTTGGTGGCTCCATTAAAAGTTATTTCCTATTACTTCGTAGAGCTGACATGGATCCTTAATAGAAAATTACTTGATTTGAGTAATGATATATAGATAAATTTTTCCCCCAGATGCTAATACTCTTAATTGCTTTCTGTTTAGGTCTGAGACACACTTGGAGCAAGAACGAGTTGCTGTCCCTGCCAGTGCGTATCCTGTAGAACACAACCAGTTGGACTCTCATCCAAAGACGGAATTTTTCAGAGAATCGGGAGAGGTGGAGGTACAGAAGTTCCCAAGCAGGCCTTTGGAAGATGTACAGCCTCTCCAAACTGACACATCTAACACAGCAGTTAATTTTGAAGGAGTGAGTGAGAAGGTTACACGTAGTTCTCCAGAAGAATTGGTGCCTGTGGGGGAAAGTCACTCTTCATTAAAGAGAAGCATTTCCCATGGTTCAAGTCACTCTTTAAAATCAGAAGACCAGAGGAGTGAAACAGCAGCAAATATCCCTAAATTAAGTAACAGGCCTATTGAGACAAAGGAGACAATTGAGAGACTTGAGATTAAACCGAAAAAAGAAATTTTGGTCACTAACAGAACATCAGAAGGACCAAAACCTGAGAAAACTTTCAAACCTAAGTCTGAAACCAGGTGGGGTCCTAGGCCAGGTTATGGCAGGCGAGACGAAGGTGGCGACAGACCAGTGCGAAGATCGGGTCCCATTAAGAAACCTGTGCTTAGGGATATGAAGGAAGAGCGTGAACAGAGAGAAGAGCGTGAGCAGAGAAAGGAGAAGGAAGGAGAAAAGACAACTAGTGAAAAACCAGGCAAGCCTGAAAAAAGTGACAAGAAGGAAGCACCTCAGGTGCCACTGTCTCAGGCTGAGCCCGAGAGATCTGCCTCCAGCAGCGCTCCTCTGGCTAAGAAGATAACCCAGGATGCTGCCCCAGCGCCAGCAGGCCAGGAGAGCAGCCAGCCTGAGGCAGCAGCAAAAGCTGTGGTGCAGCCCCCTGCCCCTGCAGTCCAGCAGCAGCTCCCAGCTGCCCAGCCAGCCACTGCCCAGCTGCCCCCGGCCATCCCGCAGCCCTCGGCCGCCCCACTGGCCGCTCAGCCCCCGCCCCACCCGCAGCCCCCCGCGCCCACCGGCAAGGAGGACAAGCAGGCTGAGAAGGTGGTGAGCAAGGAGGTGGAGAAACCACGCCTAGAAACCAGGCCGGTTAAAAGAGAGCCTGGCTTACCACCTAGGACATACTGGAAAGAGGCCAGGGATAGGGACTGGTTCCCAGAGCAGGGATACAGAGGCAGAGGTCGCGGCGAGTATTATTCTAGGGGCCGTAGCTACAGGGGTTCTTATGGAGGACGAGGTCGGGGCAGTAGAGGCCATAATAGAGAGTACCCACACTACAGAGATCCTAAGCCTAGGTCAGAGCATGTGCCTTCAGGGCCTGTTAGGCAAAGAGAAGAGAGCGAAACTCGTAGTGAGAGTTCTGACTTTGAAGTAATCCCGAAGCGGCGGCGCCAGCATGGCTCGGAGACAGATTCTGACAGTGAAGTGCATGAGAGCGCAAGTGACACCCTGCTCTCAGACAAAGACAGCATCATCAAGGGCAAGCACCCGAAAAGAGAAGAAAGAACTGATGGCAAGAAGCCTCCAAAGCCCCTGTCGTTCAAACCTGAGAACAGTATCAGAGTAGACAACAGATCCCTAGAAAAAACGTACATCAGAGATTATGAGAACAAGCCCAAACCAGGATTTCTTCCTAAAGGAGAGCCTTCTAGACGAGGCCGAGGGGGAATGTATAGACGTGGTGGCAGGGATCCTGGGGGACGTCCTCCACGTCCATCTACAATTAGGAGACCAGCCTACAGGGACAATCAATGGAACCCCAGGCAAACAGAGATCATTAAACCAGAAGATGGGGAGCCTCCAAGAAGAAATGAGCATTATGGTCCTATACCAATTGATAAAAGACCTCCAAAATTTGAGAGAAAGTTTGATCCAAACAGAGAGAGGCCACGAAGACAGAGGCCTGCCCGGCCGCCAAGGCAGGATAAGCCACCACGCTTCAGGCGCCTAAAAGAGAGAGAGGCTGCATCCAAGATCAGTGAGGTAGTGCCCAGCTCCACGACTACCACAGTTAATAATGCAGTTAATGAGCCCTCCAACCCTGCTCTGGATGTCTCAGGAAGTAAGACACCGGACTTGTCCAACCAGAATTCTTCAGACCAGGCAAATGAAGAGTGGGAAACAGCCTCGGAAAGCAGCGACTTCAATGAGAGGCGGGAGAGGGATGAGAAGAAAACAGCAGATGCAGCAGCCCAGGTTGCTGCAAAGGCAGGAGAAAACGCTGGAGCTCCAAAAAGGGAAATAGCCAAGAGAAGCTTCTCTAGTCAGCGGCCTGGAATAGACCGTCAGAACCGACGTGGCAACAATGGGCCGGCTAAGCCAGGGAGGAATTTCTCAGGGCCCCGGAGTGAAAGGCGGAGTGGTCCTCCTCCCAGAAGTGGAAAAAGAGGGTGAGTACCCAGCTTCGGTGAGGAAGCACACAGGATAATGGTCTTCTGTTGTCCTCTTGTGGTTTGAAACCACAAGCAGTTACTTTAGATCGGTAGAGTGGTAGAAAAGACATTGATACATGCACCCTTGGCTCTGTACTTCCTGTTTCTTCTGTTTATATGCACACACCTGGAACCTGAAGCTGAGGGCGGAGTGTTCTTGTATGCACAGTGCTAAAAAGGCCTAAATAAAAAGAAATTGCAGTGCTGTTTGGGTTGAATGGTGTTTCTCGAGATGTAGATGCAAGCAGAAATGTTCATGTGAGCAGTTTTGCCGTTGATATATAAATTGCTGCATTGCATTTGAGATCAATCACTTAACACAGACAAGCAGGTTGAGAAATGCTTACCATTTAGGCTAAACTATTTTTCCATATGCTTAATTTGATGGAAAATGTAGCAGGGCATTTGATATTTCTCCAAAACAGCTTTTGCTGTTGAGCTTCTTATTAGGAGCTGAAAGTAAAAAGTCTGGACCCTACTAAGAAGTCAGTAAGCACTTAGAGCCCTACAGTGGGATCTGAATTAGATTGTTGGCTCTCTCCTGAGTGTCTTCTGTGGCTTAATTTTCAAATGGTTTTTTTCTAACATAGGCCATTTGAAGAGCAGGCAGCACCCATGCCTGGTGTTGATCCTGCCAACGGCAACTCTTTACATCAGGAGGATGGAGGTGTCACTGCTGCAGGACAAAAGACCACCAAGGATGCAAGTGGCAAAAAGAGAGAAGAACCAAAGGCTGGTCCAAAGAAGCCTAAGGAAAAAGTGGATGCCTTGTCTCAATTTGATCTTAATAATTATGCAAGTATGTATTGATAATATTCTAATAATTTTTGGTAGTTCTGCTAGTTTTGTTGCATATAGAACTAGATGTTTGAAAATTTTAAAAAGGAGATTTTTTTAAAAACACCAGAATAACTGTACACTTGAGCATGGCTATTTTTGTGATACCTAGTAATGTGTGTGCCTCCAAAAGATGGCAAACCTAATTTTGTGTTACATGTAGATGAGAACAATTTTGTACAGTCATAACCTTTTATTCCTACTGTTCTCATAATTTAGTTAATTTTCAAAAGTAAAGGCAGTGGTTATCACTGCTAAGGTTAGACCTGATATCTAGGAGGGCTGTTCATTATTCGTTACTGCGTTTTAGTAATTTCCTGGAGAATCTGGTACAGGAAGGTCCAGTTTTAAAGTTCTTAAAGATTATTTAGCTCCTTGCCTTTGAGCTCAGCAGCAAAGTACTTGGCAAGCAGAAGCTTGCCACTGATCAGGGCCCCCGTCTGTGTCTGTGGGGAGTAACTTCCACTCCAAAGCCAATTTTGGCTGGTGCGTTGCACCTGAAGCTGTTGAAACAGCAGCATCTATACCTTTCCTTTTCCTATAGGTGTTGTGATCATTGATGATCACCCTGAAGTGACAGTAGTTGAAGACTCCCAATCTAACTTGAATGATGATGGTTTCACAGAAGTGGTGTCTAAGAAGCAGCAAAAACGCTTGCAAGATGAAGAGCGCAGAAAGAAGGAAGAACAGACAGTGCAGGTACAAGACCAGCATTTATAGTGGGGGAAAAGCTGCTTGCAGTACTGGGAATTTTCTCAAGGGTATAGAATCTTCCTTCCAAAAAAGCTGTATTTTCTCCTAAATATAACTACTTATATTTAATTAGTTATATTTAATATTAAAGTTGTTAATATTTAATAAATAAAATGAATTTTTATTTAGTCACCTTGGGATTCTGTACTTGTCAATCGGGCACTGGCAGGCAGGTGAAATTGGCAAACTGATAAATACACCATTTTTCATACTGTGATAAAGATTTACCCTATTGCTTGCATCTCAGTTGATTCCAAGAAGAAAATGAATGAGAAATCATTGTTCCTGTGGCTAAATACCCCCACCCCCCCCAAAAAATAAATTTCTTATGAGGCTGGGTTAATCAGTTTGCTTTTTGCACTCTTCAGTTGCTGTCTGTACACATTGTCGCCTGGAAGAATAAAGCTGATTTTTCCTTACAGGTTTGGACCAAAAAAGGATCAAGCGAGAAAGGCCGAGGTCAGAATTCCAAGCTGCCCCC
This sequence comes from Sylvia atricapilla, assembly GCF_009819655.1. Taxonomy (NCBI): domain Eukaryota; kingdom Metazoa; phylum Chordata; class Aves; order Passeriformes; family Sylviidae; genus Sylvia; species Sylvia atricapilla. The sequence goes on from NC_089148.1 coordinate 10,772,517, forward strand.
CAGATTTGCCAAAAAGCAGCAGCAGGCAGCAGCTGCAGCTGCACAGCAGGCACAGGCTCAGGCACAAGCTCAGGCTCAGCCTCCCTGCCCAGCACAGTCTCCAGCCCAGCCACAGGCTCCTGTTCCAGCACCGAGCCAGGCTGCAGGAGGGACAGGCAGCACAGACTACACCGTGTCAGGCAAAGTCCTGCAGAGCACTCAGCCTCACAACGGCCTGGCAGCTGAACTATGGGACAACAAAGTGCCTCCTACAGCAGTTCTGAATGACATCTCCAAGAAATGTAAGTGCTGGCTTTTGGATTTGAGGTGGGGTCAAGCAAACACTGTATTTAGAAAAATCTGATTGCCAGCTGGTTCTCTGGTTGTCTTTTTATCTGTGGATGGATTCTGCATACCCAAGTACAGCATAGTACCCTCCAAAAAGAGGCTTTTGCAGTACAATATTAGTCAGTATTTTATATTACTTTGTTCTTCCTTCACGAGAAATGAGCAACTGTCACTCCCTTGAGGAGTCTGTTTTGTCAGACTTGGTCATTGTTCCAGACATGATAATTGCCCCACTTGAAAGCAGCTGAATAGGTAGAACATTTTTAACCACTGAATAGGTTAATTAAAGGTTATTTACTCAAGACATCTGTAATTTAATTCTCAGTCAGTCGATACATTGATTTGACTACCTCTAGTAACACTGAGGGTTTTAACTCCTTCTCTTTTCTTAATTGCCAGTGGGACCCATTAGCCCACCTCAGCCACCTTCAGTCAGTGCCTGGAACAAGCCTCTGACATCTTTTGGTTCAGCTCCATCTCCAGAGGTAAGAAGGAGGGGAAGAAGAGTAGCTGTGCGTGAAGTTACCCAAATTACATCTCATTAGGGTTGGGTACAGATTATCCATTTGTCCAGGAGTGCAAGTACTTAAGCTAATGTGTGTAAAATTCCATGAAGTCAGGAGATAGCACAGAAGCATGAAATACACGCTGGTGGTTTTAAAATTGCAGCATGGAAAAGCAGTTCTCTTGGTTAATAACTCAGCCATTCACAGATTCTATTGATAGCTGTTATTCATTGCATTTCCAAAGGAAAAATAGTGCCCAGTTTGCCTTTTTGTGTAGGGTTCAGTAAAGTAGACAGATTTAAAGTGCTGTGGTTTTACTTCCCTGGTACTTTTTTGGTCTTAATTGTTTTAAATGGCAAGAATGTGGAGACAGCTGTCATAGGAGGTGATTTGAGCTGCCCAAGACATGCAGAAATACTTTTATATTTCTTACTGTTTCTCTTGAATTGAGCATTAAGTTTTGAACTCCCCAGAGAATGTTGTGAACCTGCATCTGAATTGCACTTGTTCTTCTTGATGTTGATGGTGTTTACATATTTCTTCACTGCTTTTTTTCTTGACCTTCTTTAACAATAGAGACTTGAGGAGGAGGAGGAAGTGTATGTTCAGATACTGTTTATTCTTGCAAATCTGTTGCAGTCACGAATGGTACCTCTGGCAAAAGATAAAAGTACTCTTCTAGTGGTTTTCAGCTGAGCATGTTCTGTAATCTTTTCTGAACCATTCCCTTTGTAGTGATACAGAAATTTTTCAGAATGGGTTAAATGTTTGCTTTTTAACCAGGGGACAAAGCCTGGACAAGAAAGTGGAGTTGATCTTGGTATAGAAACCATTCAGTTTGGAGCCCCAGCTTCCAGTGGCAGTGACAATGAAGTTGGTCCTGTGCTTTCTGAGAAGTCCACTGACAAATTACCAGAACCCAAAGAGCAGAGACAGAAACAGCCTCGGGCTGGACCCATCAAAGCACAAAAGGTAAAAGGTCATAATTTCAGTATAAACTTGTAAACTTTAAAAAGTATGTCAGAAAAGGGTTACAGATAGCAGAATCAAATACTCACTGAGTTAGGACTAGACCCATAAAACTTGCATTCTCTTTTTATATTTCCTAAAACAATCAACAAGGTGGTTCTTGCAGAGATGTGCAAGGTAATTAAACATCATCTAAGCCCAGCAGAGGCTGCACGTTGGTTCTGTGTGTGGAGCCAGGGGTGGGAGTATGGATTTATGATAGTTTTGTTGGGAAACTGGATGTTGTGGAGTGCTTTGGTTTTGTTTGTAGTTTGAGTTTTCTGGTTTTTCTTCAGCTTGCTTCACTCAGGCCCTGAGAACTGTTTGGCAGCATTGCAGTGCTGCCCTGGCTGTGTCTGCAGGTGCAGTGGTTCTTCCTGCCTTGCCCCCTTCAAGTGATAAATGGTGCCCTGCTTAGTTTTGTAGCCAGATTATCAGTTGATCAGTACATGAAGTTGCAGAAAAAGAAGAGTTTTCAGGAAAGGGAGGAATGTTAGAGACCTTCATTTGAAGTCTCCAAATGCAGAGATGTCTGAATAATTTAATTTTTTGGAGGTAATACTAAATAGTTAATCAAACTTACATCAGCTTAAAAAATGTGTGTTGCTTCCCTTCCAGAGATTTTGTTATCTCGACCTCCAGTACACAATAATCTGTGCATCACTAGCACTCAGCACCAGCTTCTAATTCTCAGAAAGGGAAGGTTACAGCAGATAAACTTGTCTGGTGACTTAGAGCATTAGCTATTCCAGTCCTCTTGATGTCTGAGATTTGGCAGCAGTCCTGATGTAATTAAAGCCCTTTTGTCTTTCTAGAAGAGTGGGTGTTTCTTTGTGTTGGTTGTTTGGGTTTTGGTTCTTTGTTGGCTTTTCCCCCTCCAGAAAAATGACTGAACTTTCAGATTTCAGCTCCACACAGAATGAATTTAACTTCTACTGTTTGAGACACTGAGTGGATATGTTGTAGTTTGTGATTTTGACTGCAGAATGTAAAACCTGTTTAGCAGAGAAATATGCATTAATTATAACTGCTGGTGAATTGCAGTAACCCATGTCTCAGATACACTGCAGCATGCCTAAAACTGCCCAGTAAAGTCATTTTCAGATTCTGAACTCCAAAGTTTAATATATATAGAGACAGTCTACTTGATGCTGTGTAGAAAGTTCCTTTTTCCTGCTTGTTTGGAGCTATCAAGACTTCTGCAGATTTTGATGGAAGACATCAAAATTAGACTTACATGACTAAATAGTAAATGCATTTTTTTACACTCCTTTGAGTGAGAGGGCTGTAAATAATTTTAACTGTCTTGATGACAAAAAAGAAATCTCAACAAACAAACAATTCTTAACACACCCATCCACCCGTGAAGCCTAAATGCAAGCTTATGTTCAGGATTGGAGGTTGGTATTGTTGAATTAGTACAGACAATGTAAGAGGACCATACTTTGGAAACAAAGCAATTTACCTTTCCAAGGTAAAGTGTGAAGGTTTAAGTGACCTTAAAGTGTCTGGAGGAATTTCAACCTCTCTAAACTATTAGGGAAAGAATTATTTGGGGTGAGGTGAGCCTGATGCTCCTGATTGCAGCATTTCAGAGCTCAGGCATTTGCTTCTACTGATTCCTGCCTTCCCTCTGAAAACCAGTCTCTGCTGGCCTCCTGAGGGTACCAGATGCTTTTGGGAAACTCCACCCACCCCAAAATCATCATATTTTAGAGATCCACCCCTGAAAGAGCTGGTTTGTATTGAGAAAAACAATTGCCAGCAGCTTCTGTCTTTCAACCATCAAAGCTTAAGGAATTGGATTTTCAGGACTGCCTTGAAGGGGTTTTTGTGCAGCTCAGTAGTGAAGTGGGCTGAGAGTCTCAGGCAGAAAGAACGTGCCTGTTGAAACAGCAGAGCATTCGGGTTTCCTAGGGCCCTTCATTCTGCTATAATTCAGCTGCACAAAAGGGAACTGCTGAATTGCAGCAGTGATCCAGCCATGGTATCTGCAATATAAGGCAACACTTGTGTGTAGGTATTTTGTTTTTTCTGGATCCCTTTAGAGATCAGTTTCCAGGGAAAAATGCTGGATCCATACATCATGATAATTTCAAATAAAGGTAGAGGTCTCTGTTGTAGTTCCTGGGGCCCTGTAAAATCCTGAGTCTCTGAAAATTAAAATAACCTGCAGGTATACAGAGTCGTGTCAGTTTTGTATTTTTTGTGCTTTTCTTGTAAGGGCAAGTCAAACTGACATTATTTTGTGTTTTATCTGAACTCTGCCACTTTGCATAAAAAATTCATTGCTTGAAAATAATGTGTTAGATTCCTAATGTTCAAATTCAATGCATTTCATGTATCTATCAATTAGTCTCAAATTCTTTACCTGATAGAAAATGGTTCCCCTTGGAAGGCTTTGTTATGTTTAAACAATGACTTTTAGCATGTTAAAGTATTTTTGTTGGTTAGGACAAAGAGAGGAGGCATGACTGACAAGTTAACACTAACTTAGCTTCCAGACTTGAGCCCGGTAGAAAACAAAGAGTATAAACCCGGTCCTATTGGGAAAGAGCGTTCTCTAAAGAACAGGAAGGTGAAGGATGCCCAGCAGGGAGAGCCCGAGGGACAGGAGAAGCCATCTCCCACCTCTGTCAGAAGCCCAGAACCTGTCACTGCAAAGGAGACCAAAGCGGCGAGCGAACTGAGCACGGAGATAGGAACCATGATATCTGTGTCCGCTCCAGAGTTTGGGACAAACACAAAGGTAAGAAAAACACAGCCAGATTACTGAGCACTGTATGTAAAATGTGATTACAGTGAGGTGGTTGACAGTTGGCTACCTTGCTGGTGGTGTTTGGACAGCAGAGCCCACTGAGTAGCAGATGGTGCCTGAATTAAAAAGTGCTGCAGAGATGTGCTGTGTTGTCACACCCCTGAGCACAGATCAGCTTGATGTGTGCTGCATGGGAAAGCTCAGTCCTGAGCACTGCTGTGGAGGGTGGCACTGGAGCCTGGTGTAGGCAGAGCCTGTAGACTCAGATCAGTGTGATGTAAGTGCAGGATGACTTCCAGCAGAGAAGTGGTGTGCGTGATTGCTGGTTGAGTGTATGGATGACCTCAAGCTGTGAATTAAGTGCTGTTCCGTGAAAAGAAAGAAACCTCTAAACTAGGAATGTGCTAAAGCTTTAGATAAGGCCTGTTCTGTTTCCCTAAATGGTCGTGCATATCCTCTTGGCTTGGATATTGTCTAGATACTCCTTGCAGAGCTTCACAATATTTAGGACTGATCATAGTCCTCTGTTGTCTTTATAACTGCTCAGCAGTGAGATGGTGATCTGGCGGTGGGATTCATTGTTCTGCAGCTCAGTTCTTAGAAGCGGCTGAAAAACATCTCCAGAGGCATCTCCTTTCTGCCTGTGTCTTGAACTCTGGTTGTCATCTCTCAAATGTAAAGAAGTCATACAGTTTGAGTAGCTACTGCTTAATAGTTACACCTGCTTTGGTAAATGCTCTTTGTAGATTTGAAAAGCGGTTTTCTAAGTGTAGACTCAGGTTAGTTGCCTGCTGTCTCCATCATCCTGGTCTTTAACAGCAATCTTCTGATGCCATTTAGGAAAACTGATCCTCTTTTTAGGAGTTACATTAATAGTGAAGATTATGAAATGTGGATCGTTTGCAGTTCATCTTTGTCACCCACAGCTAGGAAAAAAACCCCAAAACAAAGGACAGCTTTTGCCAGAAAAGGTGCTGTCTGAATAAAGTGTTGCTACATAGCAAGTGTTAGGGAGCATATTTGTGTCCAACATGGAAGCTGCAGGCTTAAGGAAATTCAGTGCAGGGATTTCTCATCCTTTCTTACGTTTTCCATCTTGTTGGTAGATGTGAGTGGTTTATGCTCGTACCAGAAATTGATAAAGTGTCCTTGTAGGAGAATTAGAAGTGTTGAGTAGTAAACAATAGCTTGCTCAGGTGTTTGGGGAGGCTGTTTGTATCCTGTGCTTCCCAAGGTCCCACAAACTCCTGTGACTAGGGCTCAAAACAGAAGAGGCTTCTTCTAAGCCACAAACAGAATAGGAAACAGCTTTGATTACTGCAGGCTGACTCAATGTAGTCAAGTAGCTCTGCCAATACCAGCAGAATTTCCTCTCAGCAATTGTGGTTTTGAAGTGTGAGTTTTTCAGAAGGGAAGCGTGGACTTTGTGCCAGTTTACCTTTAGTTTAACAGGGGTTGTCAAGGTTCTTTGGACTACCACAGTACTAAAGCATGGAGATTCTGTCTTCTGGAAGGAAGACCAGAGTGGAAAGAAGCTTTCCAGCTTGTTCTGCGTATGAAAATTCCCAATAATTTCCTTATTAAGTGGTTGCTAATAGAAGCCTTTAATGATAGGCCTAAATGCTCCTATCTTAACAGCACCAGGTTTGCTTTTAAATTCCTTTGTTAGGAGTAGTTCCTGAGGTAATAGCAAGTTGTTTTTTCTGGGAAAGAAGTGGAAGTTAAACCAACAGAGTTACATCTCTGAAAGTTAAACCAACAACCTGCAAATTTATTGGACAAGATAACCTTCATCTAGGTTTTGCAGGAATAAACCTGCAATAAATGTCCCTTCTTTTTCAGAGGCTTTTAAAAGGGGTTCAAATACTGCTCTAGCATTGGAGTTCTTGCACTGATGTACATTGCAATTGCTTTTTTCTTGTTTTGGTACTCTTTCCATTGCTCATTTGTGGGGGAAAAGGTGTTGACATCTTTACCCCATTGTTTCAATGTCAGATGTTGACGTTTTGGCAAACCTAAATGGCTTTTCTTTTGAAAGTCTTAAACATCCCTCGCAGAGATTACTGCTCGGCTTCCAGCAAGGCATGCTTGTGATGTGTTTGGTGATCTAAATGTCTGTAAAAGGCCAGCTGTCCTCCTTCAGAAGCTTTGTAAGAGTACCCCATCCATTCCAAAACAAACCTCTTGATAAGTGCATGTGCATTTAATCATACAAGACTGCTTAGAAGCTGTATAAATATAAATGAACTCCCTCAGTGAGATGTTTAAGTTTAGTATGTAAATGTGATGCTCAGAAGTCATTGCAGCTGACTTCTGAGCATGAAGAAGTTTCTCCTGGATTTTGCAGTGTTTTTGTAGTGAAGGCAATCTGATGTTTAAGTTTCTGAAATGGGTAAAACATCTTAGCCTTTGCCTTTCCCAGCCTTCCATTTGAACCTGTCAAATCCCAGGAAGATCAATACCTGTTTGTGGATGCCAGTGTAGTAATTGGACAGTTAGCAACAGCTGTGTCTTACAGATCATGTCTAAAAGGACAGAGACTGGTTTTCAGAAGATTTTGAGCATCTTTCAAGATTTAATTTGGCTGATTTATGTAAATCAGGAACAGATCAAATAGCCAGTTCATAAAGTACCCTTATCCTTTACAGTAAGGTCAGCTCTGAGGTCTGCCTTGTGCTCTGTTCGTCAAGTCACTCGAGGTTTTGTGATCTCTTCTTTGTGAAGGGGGGAATTACGAGAAGTCTGCTTGTTCTTTTTCTTCAGATATAAACAATTTGTAGTGAACTCCAAAAAAGGCATAAGCAGGAGCTTTTTGCTCTAGCTGTTACTGGTTTATAATGAAGTAATCAGTTGGTTTCTTCAGTCAAACAGTTGTACAGGAGAGCCACTTTAGCTGAATTACAAATGCTTATGGTGATAAGCCACATCAAACAAAATCCTGGACTTAATGTACCCGGAAATGAAGGATGGAAATTAATCTACAGTTCATGGGGTGGTGTTCATGTAGTTAAAGCATTGTCTTGTCTGCATGTTCAGCCTGTAAACCACCTTTGTGCTTCAGCATTGCACATGCACTTGTAAGGGCACCAGAGCTGATACAGTGCTTTGGGTTTAGTTCTAGTTAAATTCTAGTGAAAAAGCTCTTTGTGCTCTGAGTTTGTGAAGTGAGAAAGTTAGTAGTAGTCTTGATCCATCTTCTTTCATGAAGAATTTTATTGCTTATGAAAAACACTGAAAAGATTGCAGCCAGGCCTTGAAGGAAGTTTAATCAAAACACTACTTCTTTCTTATGCAGTAATGCTTCCTTAAAAAAATATGGAGCCATTTAATTACTTCATTAGAAGGCTTCTGTGATTAAAACAGCCTTGTGTGTTGCCTTGTTTTACCCAGGTTAAGTTTGCCTGTTGGAATCCAGTGCAAATGTGCAAATTGCAGTTTGGTGGTCAGGCTTGTGGGAAGCACCATATATCTCATATTTCACCATTTTAATAAGTAAAAGAAGTAAATAAAATAGTTAAATAAATAAGAGTTCTCTATTCTCTTCATAAATTATACAAATAAATCACTTTGCACATTGTCCTCTCACCCCGTTATGGTTTAGCTTGTTCTGGTCTTTTACCAAAATGAGCTTGTCCTTTTAAGGAGGATTCTTTGTCATTTGTCAGTCTCTCAGTGCTCTAATTGCTTTTTAGGGGCATTGCCACAGACCTGAGGAGTAAATTGGGTGTACACTTTTGTAATAGCTTATCATCCTACTGGTTGGATGCAATTAAACAAGCATTACATGGTTTGTGTCTTAAAAATCTTTGTGGGTTGGCAAGTCCAGACACTCAGTAACAGTTCTGTTGCTGCTTTGTCCTTCAGCTCTTTTATGGTGTTTGGTTCTGTAAAGATGATGGAGCCTTTCCTGGGCTTCAGGGATGTAAAACTTGAGACGTGTAGAACTTTGCTCAGACCATTTGTATCTACAGCTGCAGAAGTCACTGCCTACAGCCAGCACTGAAAGGATCTTGTTTGCTGAGCGCATGAAGAGCTGCTTAACTGTAACAAAAAAGCTTCAAGGAAAGCCTGAGTAGACTGGAAACTTCAGTCATTACCCAGTGCAGAAATCAGAAGGCAGCCTGTACCTTCCACAGAATCCGAGTCTTGTGACTTTCAGAGATAAAACTTAAAGAAAGGAAATTGTTTTGCATATCGCAACCATGCCTTTGTGTTCTTTTTAATCTAGAGGGCCTTTCTTGTCATAGTAAGAAATTTCTGTATTTATTTAAAGCTACAGAAAGCTTTCAGTTATTTTGCTTTTTAAGTAGACTGAAAGTGGCTGCAGGTGGCTGAAGCATCTTGGGTGACAAATGATAATCGGTTGCACCACCACAGCCCAGTTTTACAGTGCCCAGGCAATACATTGCTGTTCTTGCCTTACAGACTGTATTTTGACTTTTCTCCACATGTACATTGTGAGGTCATGAGGCAAACTGTAATCTTCTAAGAATCCTCCTGACCTCAGTAGCAATTCTGCAATAAGGATTGCTAGACATGACTTGTAAGAAAAAAATGGTGTGGAATTCTAATCTTCTGTTGCTTGGTGATCTTCTCCTGTAGAAAGGCTGACATCTGTCCAAGAAACTGAAATCGAATTTAGGTAAGGGAGATATTTTAATGGAATTGTTTTTCTTCACAGGAGTCTGTAACAGACTACACTACACCTTCTTCTCATCCTAACACAGTGGCTACTAGCAGTACAAAAATGGAGGAGACTTTGGTGACGAACGTAAGTCCATTGCAGTGATCGTCTTGACTTTGAAGACAAGAAAATATTTTCATGCTTCTTTTAAAGCACCAAATAGTGCCTTCAGTAAACAAGTCCACAGGGTTCCTTTCACGTGAACCAGCTGGGCTTTTTCCAGTAATCTTACTCTGAAGGACATTTGGTTTGATTAGTACCTGTTCTGGAGTTCTTCAGGTATTTTCTTGTCTTTTGAACAATCACAGTGAGCTAAAGAGCACAGAAAGTGGAGATGTTTGTAGGGACAATTCTAAAAAAAGCAAAGATAGGCATAATGAGGGAGTGTGTTCTTGGCAGCAGTTGGGACTTGAGCCTGGTATCAGTAGCAAAGCTCTATAGGCTGAGTTTGAAGAGAGGGTCTTACAAACAAAAGAGTTTTGAACTGAAGCCTGAAATCACAGCAACTGCATGCAAAGGGAACAGCGGAATGGTTGTGAGAGCAGACAACAGGCTTCCAGGTGTTCAGTTGCTATGGAGATGAGATGTTTGCAGCCCTCAAAGCCAGTGCAGTGATCCTGACTTGTGAGTGTGGCACAGTGATTGAGAGAAGCAGCTGGGTTTTGACTTGTAGCAAAATCAAGTTTGTCTTGAGCATGCTGGGGCATCAGTGAGCTTGGATCTTGTGATTCTTGTTGTTGGAGTAACAAAATTAGCTCAGGGTTGAGTCACTTGTTGATGGGGGAAGGAAGACTCATACAGTAGGATCTCAGTTTTTTATGAAGGTGTCTTGTGAATTCCATCTAAAAATGCTTTCCAGCTTACTGCAGCACCGTTTTGAAGCAATACCAGTTGAACTTCTTATCTTCTGCTGGCTTTTCTGGTAGCGTTGTGGTTTTTTACTTTGGTGGTTAGTGTGGAAGACTGAATTCTTTGGTGGTAATGATGTCCAATCCTTGTGGATGTTAGAGTTGAATTTCTAAAGCAGGAGTTAGGGGTTCCTGGCCACAAAGGATCTGTGCCATCCCCCGCTTCAAAGCTTCAGGATCTGTCTTCTGGATTAGCCTTATCTCATCCAGTGAAAGTCCATTAGCTATGCTGTGAATGGAGAAAGGAATAGTTAGGAGTAACAGACTGGACACTACAGTATTTCTGATTCATTTCCTTTAAAACTTCTAGGAAATCCACTGGAGTTTTCATAGGCAAAGATAGCAGCAGCATTGTGTCAGGTTTATTCCCCCAAGTATCACATCTTTCATCTTTTGAAAGAGAAAATAACTGAATTCAATTATTGGATGGCAAATCTGTTGTAGTTTGTTTCATGGTCCTGTGATTTTGCAGGTCTACAAAAGCTTCCTCTTTTCAGAAACTGCATCTCAGAACTCAAGGTCATGAAGCCCAGTGTACTGTATTGGTACAGAGAAGGACAAACCTGGCTTGGGAAGAATTTTTCATATCAGTAAACTGAAATGGTACTTGAAATTAAATCCCCAAACAGACAATTGGTGTTTGTTTATGCAGAGGACACGGACACCTTAAAACCTTAATCTTCAGCCTCTTAGAGAGATGAGAAGCATCCTGGCACCTGCTGAGTGGCCTTTCCTTGCCTACCAAATTCTCACCTTGTTTTATCAGTCTCCCTGCCAAATGCTCAAGCGTTGAAGAAATTGTAGCTCACTTGATAAAGCTTGAGCTTTGCTTTCTGGGGCTTTTCTAGTAGACGTAGTTAGAATGTGATGTGTGTTGCCTGCCTTTCAGGTGCCCCTGCCCCACACCCTTCCCCTCCCTAGGAGGGAGACTTTACAACAGAGCTCCAGCCTAACTCCAGTTTCTCCCGCTACCGTCGACCTCACCCTCAAGGTATGTACCACATCCCTCTAAGGGTCGTTTTCTTGCATGCAGGGGAAAAAAGTTATTGGAGAACTTGCTGGTGAACCTTTTTTTAGAGCCTTCCTTTGTTTCCTCTGCTGAACTGCTTTTGCATATAAATGGATGGCTGAAACACGAGACTCTATCAAAGGATGCATTTAAACCATAAATTTCTAACCCCGTTTTGCATTAACACTTGGCATCTCAACCAATCTTTGCTCCCACTGCCCTGAAAAACCAAGATCCTAGAGTTCTAGCAATTGTACCACAGTGCTCATGGCAAACCATCAGAATCTGACTGAGGTTTTTTGAGTGTTCAGCTTAAAATCAGTTGCCTGGTTTGGTGTAAAGGCTTGAAAGATTTGCTTGATAAGCCAAACTTGATTTCTTCTTAGTCCTAGGACTTTGGTGCAGTGATAATGAGGTTTTGAGTTGGATGGCTGAAGTTCCAGATAGTGACACATACGTGGTATGTTGGTGTCTCTGAAAGGCAGTTAGATCAGCGAGTCAGAGCGTGCTTTGTTGTGTTGTAAATGTTGTTGTTTCCTGCTTTCCAGTGCAGAGCAAGTGTGGAGAATATTTTGAGTGCTGTTCTCCCATTTTGTGGGATTTTGGACTGTGCATTGTATAACGCACTAACACAGAGTCGGGCTCTAGCTTTGCTGCTGTATTTTTAGAAGTTGTTGGGTTTTTTTCTTCTTTTGGTGTCCTAGATCTGCTTTGTGATTGTGACTGCAGGTGACTAAGCCAGTAGAAGTGTTGTTGCTGCTTCTGGTGTTCAGGAATAGTGGTGTTTGACGTTAGTTTGTCTAAGTTATTAAAAGAAGAAATGGAACTTGAGATTGGATGCAGAGCTAATGCTTTGGGGGAACTTGCTTGTCAATCCCAGTGAGATTTGTCTCACTGGCATGGTTTGACAGCTGTTTGCTTGTGTTCTCTACAGATGAGAAATATTCATGTTCTTTTGTTGAATCTCTACTTTTCTTCTGTTAACACTTTATTTCCAAGAAATGTATAACACCTCTTTCGAACAGTAGACCTGCAGAAATGGGGAGAGCACTGTGGAGGGACAAGTAGTGTAAAAAACCCTGGTTTTCTGCTGCATTCTTGTGTAATGAATTATCCTAATGTGACTTTCTGGCGTCTGGAAGTGTTGTTCTGAAACAGGCTCTGACTGTTTGGCAGCTGGAGATGGAATCCCATGTCATACAGGTAGGGGCTGTTACCTCAAAGTGTGGGACACTGCCCAGCCACAGAGCAAACTGTGGTGTGTGTGTCATTCATCCTGCATTTCTTTTCCTGCTCTTGTTTCGGTGATTTCTCAGGGGATGATAGAATTTGGATGTGTGGTAACAAAATAGGTCAAAGATCCATGTTTTGAGGCTACCTTGAAGAACCCTCTGACCAAAATCTGGATGGAAAGCTATTTGGAAGCAGCTTTGCCCCTGATTTCTTTATTCCAACCACTGGAGCTCTGCCTCCTTTTCACAAATGCAGGAGGCAGCAGGCTTTTTCTGAAGCACACACTGAGACTGTCACTGTCATGGCAGGCCTTCTGGTCCAGGCACAGCTCTGCTCTTTGTCATCCTCTTCAGTAGAACCCTTGCATCTTTCAAAAGACACTTTTGGGGCAGGAGAGAGGAAAGCATTTCCTTTATTTTCTTAAAAGAACAAAACGTCCAGGTTCTGCCTGCATAAAGGATTAGTCCTTGCACCTCCTCTTCCCTCCATCCCCTGGCACAGAAAGCTGTCTTTGAGGAGACTTGTAGGGACTTGGCCATAATTGCTCCCACAGCTTGGCATCATTCTTTGGTGGAAGTAGAAGGTGCTCGTATGGGAAGGCTTGCTGAGATCTTGTTTCCTTGGAGTAACTTTGCTAAAGATACCTTTAAAACTCAGTCATCCTCTTAAGGACTTGCCTCAGGTCTGTTGTAGGTCAGGAGCTGAGCAGAAGAAAGTCCAAAGCAATCTCCAACTGAGCTGCTTGGCCCTCTTCATGTCCAAGGTTTCATCTAAAATTCCTGCATAGGCATCTCCAGAATCTGACACATTTGGACTTCTTTTTCTAACCATTGAGACTTTGGTGTATTTAAGGAAAGGCACAGTGGGGTTTGTCTCCAGTGGGGGTTTTGGGTAGTGTGGGCAGGACTGTTACTGCAGTGGGAAGGCCCCAGTGGATCAATGATGAAGAGAAGCCTCAAGCAGCCGTGATTTCCTCTTTGTTGCCCTCCTTTCCCACAACTGAGCAGTGAAACCTCAGCACTGTCCCCAGTCTCACTTAATTTAGAGCCTATTACTTCTCCATATCTGGTCTGTAGATGGTGCTGCACAGGCATTCCTAGAGTATCAATCTCTCTTACATCTTTTTTTCTAGCTTATGAAAGTTAGAGTTTGCTAAGAAGCTTTCCAAAAGCGAAGCTGTTTTCCAAAAGAAAACTTCAGGACTCTGTTATATGCCCTAGATGTGACAAGATGCAGTGTGTAGCTTTTGCTATCAGTAGTTTCTTCAGCACATCATGAAACCCAGTGAACATAGAACCTTCTACACCTTCTCTAGTCTGACAGTTACAGGTACTTACTTTCTCTCAATGCCAGTGCAATACACATAAACAAAATTATTTCCAGCACATTAGTGATGAATCAAGTTTGCCTTGTCTGTAAGAATCAGAACCCGTTTGGAGGAAAATGTTGTGGAGGGGGCAACAGAGAATGATTGCTGGGGAAGATGATCTCAAAAATGAAAATAAGGTGACTTGCCCCCAGAGGACTTCGTGTGTAACTAAGTTTCCCTCCTCATCCTTTATTCTCTTCTGGAATCCAGAACCCCATTTTCCACATGGGTGTCTACTAATCATCTGTGACCCACTTCTTTTTATATTCCTCTGCTTTTGTATCACTTCTGAAGCACCTAGACAAATAACCCAAGCCATGTTTGGTCTGTCCAGACTCTGCCTAACTCATGTAAAGCAGGGCAGGTTGACAAGTGTGACTTTGAGAGACTGCAGCTCCCAGCTAGGGGGGTCTCTTAAGCAGGCAGTGAGGGCAGATGTGTGGTGAGTATTTACTTGCCCCTTAATATCCACCACTAAAGACAGTACCTGGCCTCGAGAAACCTACAGTGAGCAATTTCAGTTCTACTAGCAAAATTGCTTCCCCTGGAGACAGCTGAAGGTTGTGCAGAAGTCCATGGACCCTGTTTGAGTTTTTGAATTAGGGAGTGTAGTCTAAACATTAATACTTCCTGTTCATTGGACCCTCAGAAGTGTCTCAGTTTAGATTTTGCTTTGCGTGTCTAATGTAGCAAGAATTAAATTTTATTGACTGCAGTAAAAACAATGCTTGTTTCCACTTCTAGTGGAAGGTAACTGTGTCTGTAATTAAAGTTTCATCTCCCTTGCTGTGCAAGACATCAGCTCGTAATTACAGAAATAGAGGAGCATGAAGCATTTTTAGCTTTAACATAAAGCAGCACACACAAGCTGTGTCAGCTTGTGGTTGCTTCTTGAGCAGCAGTTGCTTTGGAAATCTAAATTTGACTGCTGTCATATTCACTGAAGTGTGCAGTAGGTATCTTTGGTGGTCTCTCAATGTGGGTGACTGACCAAGAAAGCACAGGGCTGCTTCATTTAAATGCCCCAAGCAACTTGGAAGTAAAGGACTTGATGGAAATATTTAGAGGGGGGTTTTCCCTTTCTTTTGCTCACTGTGTCTTTGCTCTTTGTGTTGAAAAAAAAACAAGCCAAATTAGTGTGAGTGAATTCTTTTTTGAGCATTGGATGTTAAGATGATGAACTGTGCCATGTGCAGTTGGAACAGATGAGCAGCTCCAACTTGGCCATTTGCTTTTTGCATGAACAGAGTTGCACGATTACAGCGACTTCCGAAAGAGGCTCGCATGAAGCCCGAATTGCCTTTTGACTAAAAAGAACTGTTAAAAGAGAAAGGAGGATTGCTTGAAACTTCCTAATAGATGAGGACATTCTTTTTTTTTCTTTTAAATAGATGGAATCTGCACGCAAAGCATGGGAGAATTCCCCAAACATGGGGGAGAAGAGTTCACCAGTGACCTCAGCAGCATCTCCTATTGCTGGTGGCAGCAGCAGCAGCAGCAGCAACGCTGGGCCAAGCAGTGGCACTTACAGCTCTTTCTCAAGTGCATCAATGCCTCCTATTCCTGTGGCCTCAGTTACCCCAACAACGTCCCTCTCAGGTACCACATGTCAAAGCTGTAGTGTCCCGTTGTGGCGTTCCTTACTTATGTGTTTTGAGAGATTGGATTCCCTTTGGAATTGTTTAATGCAAAGCTAACAAAAAGTTGTGTGAAAGATGGATTGTCAGATCTGAACAGCAACTTCCCACATAACCTGACTTTACCTGTTAACTGACTTCACCTGTTTCACTTTGGTCAGCTGAAAATAGTATTAAGATGTCTCTCTGCCTAAGCTATTTATATGGACTTGAAAGAGGAGGTCAACTTCTCTTGTCTGCCTTACTGGTTTCATTTTGTTCAGCCAAATGGAGAGAAACATGTAGATTTTGTGGCAGAGGATAATTCTGATATCCAGCTTATTGCAGTCTTACTTCCATTTGTGTTCTTGCTTTTTAAGTTAAAGCTTCAAGAACTCATACCAAAACCTAATTGTAAAAGGCAGAGCAAATGTCCAGCTGGTTGCCACCTTGGTTCTTGGCAGAAAACAAAAGATGCTGTATCTGGTTAAGTGTTCATGCCGTGGAATATTAAAATCGATCTCCATGAGAGGCACGGTCACTGTGGGTGGCAGAGTTCTGTTGTATAACTGACCAAGCTGCCTCCTTCAGTACCTGTGTGTGCTGTGCCTGAGAAGGGAGATGTATCAGGGTTGCAGCACTTCCCACAGGGAACTCGACAGAATTGGCTGCTTGTTTTTCTTGTGGTGGAAACAACTGCATTAGGTTTCAGTGTTCTTTACCAGTTGTGGCTGTGCCTACAGAGCTGCCCCAAAACTTTGACCTCAGAATGGTGAGGCTTTGAAATGTCTTTGATTGATGCATCCCTTGCTTCTCTCCTCCTAGGAGCTGGAACATACACAACCTCCTCACTGAGTACAAAGACTGCGAGCACCTCAGACCCTCCTAATATCTGCAAAGTGAAGCCCCAGCAGCTGCAGACAAGCAGCCTGGCTTCTGCCAGCCACTTCTCCCAGCTGAGCTGCATGCCATCCCTCATTGCCCAGCAGCAGCAAAGTCCCCAGGTCTATGTGTCTCAGTCTGCAGCAGGTAATGTTGTTTGTGGCTGAGAAGCCGCACATCTACTTCTTTTTTTTTTTTTTTTTTTAATTTCATTTTGAAGCTGGAGAGTTGAGTTTGGTTCTGGCTTTTCTCTGCTGTAAAGACAGAATGATAGAGTGTTCTGTACTCAGAGACTCACTAACTGTCTTACTCTAAATCTGCAGCACTTTATCAGGAAGTACAAAGGTAGTGCTGTGTTAGTTTGTTGAAGAAAGTAAGTTTGATTCTCTTAATGTCCCATTTTTCTGTTGCGGAGTTGTAAATTGCTCTTTAAGACCAGGAGTGATTTAGTTTCAGGTTTTTTTATTAAAATCCTACAGTAGTTGAGAGTTTTGATGTTTTTTCATTAAGGGAAATCCTACATCTGCTTAACAATCTAGTTAAATTACATGACAGTATAACAAGTTCTTACCCTTCCTTCACCCAAATGCCTTTTTTGGCCAGAATCTGTCGGTCATCCCTCCAAATTTGTGTGGGATTAATGATAACTGTGCAAGACTGATAGATTCTGTGGTGAATTGGAAAAGGTTCCAAAGCTTTTGAGGCTCCCAGCTCTCCAGTGCTGCTCGTTCTCTCAGTGGGAAGGACTGACAGTAGCTGCATCTCTAACTCTCGATGAAAATTATCCTGGCAGGGAGGTGTTGGGAACCAGATACTAATTGTATTGCTCTTTCTGAGGTACTGCAGCTCAAATCCCAGCATTTTATATGGATACAAGTCATCTGTTCAACACCCAGCATGCACGTTTGGCACCACCTTCTCTGGCCCAACAGCAAGGCTTTCAGCCAGGCCTTTCTCAGGTACTGGGGGATTCCTAATGCTCTTTTTTCCCCTCCCTATCCATATTGCCTTTAAAGTTTTACTAATAATCTGATGGGGGCTGGGGAGAGTGAGACTAAAGACTGCAAAAAATGAGGTCTTGCCTGCCCTTGCTGTCTGTTCTGGAGCATGCAGGCAGTGTTTGACTGTTTGCCATGAAAGTTGAGAGAGTGAGCCTCCACTCACAAATATGGGAAAGTTCGTATTTCTAGGAGGCTTGAGAGGTGTTTCTGTGGCCATATGAGTGCAGGCTTTCTCAACTTCTGTTGTATAAAATTATATACAATCTCAGGCAGTTGTTCCATGTGCAGATCTGAATATTTCACTCCATTTCTGCTGGTTGGTTGTGAGGAAAAGTATAAAATTCAACTAGGAAGTAATTGTCACGGGGGCAGCAATACCAGCTCTGGATGCAGCCTTGGGATTTGACATTCTTATTTTACTTTTTATAATGCTACACAAATCCTGGCACACATTCAGCTGTAGCTTGTCTAACTTAATTTTAATGTTTTCTCTTTCATGCAGCCTGCTTCAGTTCAGCAGATCCCCATCCCCATCTATGCACCTCTGCAAGGACAGCATCAAGCTCAGCTGAGTTTAGGAGCAGCACCAGCTGTTTCACAAGCCCAAGAGTTGTTCAATTCCTCCTTACAACCTTACAGGTAGGAGTCATATGCAAATATCTTTGAGGTTTTAGTGTCAGAATTACTGAATTTGGTTCCCTGCGGACTTGTGTTCTGTGCGCCATAGCTGCCTCATCTTCCCGTCTTCCCCAAAATCTCTTCTGTCTGAGAAGTGTGTGTGCAGATTGTCTGCCTTATGCAGATGTGAAATCGTGGGTTAAAAAATGATACATGACAGTTGTATCTTTAGGAGCCTAGGCTAAAGAGCTGAAAGCATCAGTCTGTCCTACTAAGAGAACAGAAAATGTCTGTCCCTTAAGTCCAGCAGTTCGTTTTTCCTAATCAACACTGGAGTCTTGAAACACTTTGGAATTCCAGTTTGAACTCGTAGGTGGTAAAAACCTCATTGCAGATGTGTGAGGGGCTGCATGGTATGTTTTAGAACCTTTTCTGGTTGCTGCAAAAGGTAACAGTAAGAGCAGTACCTTGCCAATGGCACTGATAGCCAGACAGACTTCTGCTATGAGCCTTTCGAAGCTTCCTTGCACTTCCTATCTAAACTGCTTCACAGCAGTATAATTCTGACAAATACTGTACCACTTTGAGAAAGCTGCTTTGGAAGTTTAATTAGAGAGTTTGGCATGGGCTGTAGTTAAACCTGCTTGTTGCAATGTAGAAGGCTGAGGCCACAGAAGGTTTAATTAACCACATTTGTATCCTGACTTCAGTGCTTGGCTGACTTTGTGGGACCAAGTATTGCTTGTCCTGCTACAGCTGACAAAAGCTGTTGCAAACAGTTGGCTAATTGCAGAAACACAATCAGGCTGGCATGTGGGCCAGATTAAATAAATCTGATCACACACAAACATGGCATTTATGGAGTTCTAGCAGTGTGAGTGCTTCTCCCACACAGAAACTGTGCAGAGGAGGATGAGCTTGGAGATGGTCACTGGTTTAAAACATGACAACCAAAAGTTAAAAGTGAGCTAAAAAAAATTGTGAAAAAAAATCTTTGGCTCCATTGAAGCCAGTCTTCTGCATCCAGTCTGGAAGAGTTTTTCCAGTGCTCAAAGAATGTCTGTAAGAGTGTTCTGCACTGAAGGAAGGGTACAGAGCAAAGCTCACCCAGGTGTGGGCACAAGCAAAGCCCACCACACCAGCAGAATAACAGAACCAGTGCTGTGTGCTCAGCCATAACCAGCACCGGGTAAAGTAAAAGGTGTTTTTACATCAAAAACTCTCCTGTGAGCTCAAAAGCTTTGAGAGGAGCCATTTATTTAAAAACTCTTGATTCTTCAGTCTGAAGATGGCTACCCACCAAGTTCCTAATGGGAATGTTCAGATAAATATTTCTGATGGACTAAACCTGTTTGTGGTGCTTTGACCTACTGGCTTCAGTCTTCTTTAAACAAACTGCAGCTTCCCCATGCTGCTGACAAAGGAATTGAGTATCTGGTTAAAATTAAAGGCAGTGAGATCTTTTGAAAAACATTCATTTGGAAGCTACCATGGTCAGCATCCAGTGATTTAAGATGTATTAGAAGTTGGACTGTGGAGTCAAGAGAACAAAGTTCACTTCATGACTAAGTGGGGCTACTCACACGTGCCTTCCCATCCTACCTTGTAGCACAGGAACTGAGAACTGGCAGCTTTTCTATGTTACAGTTAAGTTACCCAAGAATTATTGCAGCATGAACATCTAAGTAGCTAATTGTGATTTAAGGTTTTAGTAAGAAGCCTCATCGTTTTTTCCTGTGGCCTTTAGCAGCAGCTGTTACTTTGTTGTGTGCAGAGTAAATTGAAAAGAAATCTACCTTTCTCAGGTGAAGATATGTCCAATAGAACTAAACATCCTAATTCTGTTTATAAAAATATAAGCTCTGCTCTTTGTTTCTGGTGGCTCATCGTTGAATTCTGCCAGAATTTTTATGAAAGACACTTGAATCTCTTGCAGATCCCAGCAAGCTTTTATGCAGAGTGGTTTGTCTCAGCCATCACCAGTGGTTCTGTCTGGCACAGCCTTACACAACTTCCCAGCAGTGCAACACCAGGAGCTGGCTAAGGCACAGTCCAGCCTGGCATTCCAGCAGACCTCCAATACTCAGCCTATTCCTATCCTGTATGAGCATCAGCTTGGGCAGGCTTCAGGACTGGGAGGCTCTCAGCTGATTGATACCCACATCCTGCAGGTAGGAAGAGCTCCACATGGAAACCTTCTCCAGTGGGCTGATAGGGGAAATCAAGTCTTGCTCAGCTTGGCTGGCAGGAAACTTAGGACAATTAGAGGAGAATGTTCTTTCAATTCATTACATGTGCATTAGCATAATCTCTGAATTGAGGCTTGTTCCTCAAATTGCTTCTGTCATTATTAGAGCTTCAGGTCTAATTTCTCTTAATGGTGATAAAGGGCTGCTCCACCACCTCCAAAATGAGAGCTTTATCACAAAGTGAAACCTTCACATTTGTCAGCTTCCCATGCTGGGGTTTCTCCTGCTCTGGTTGATGCACCAGAGAGCTGCTCTTCTGAATGCTCCTAATGGGATGGTGTCTCTTGCTCTTCCTAGGCCAGAGCTACACTCACTCAGGCTTCAAATCTCTACTCTGGGCAAGTTCAGCAGCCTGGCCAGAGCAATTTCTACAACACTGCACAGTCTCCCAGTGCTCTCCAGCAGGTAAACTATGGCATGGTAAATTTCCTACATTGTACTCTTCCTAAAAGCATGTCGTGGTTGGTGCTGTCTGTGGGGTGGGAATAGAGGGGAAGGCTGAGACAGTCTTTAATTTTTCCAAAATAAAAATTGAATGTTAATAGTGAAGGAGGGCTACAGCAGCAGCACTGCACAAACTGAATGGCTCAGAAGTTGGGTGGCCTGCAGTTTGTTGATCATTTGTCCCTGCCATCCTTCTCTTAAATAATTCATTTTTCAGTGATGGGGCAGATATTTAATTGGAACAGTTTTGTTGGTAATTGATTGAGGCACATGATGCCTTTATGGAAGCAGATACCAGGAGTGGTGGAGAGAGAGAGGGGCAAACTCCAGGTGTTTAGTGCAGCCTGATTGTAAATACCAATTCTCAGATACCAATTCTCATTTACCTAATTGTAAATACCAATACTCCTCGGTTCAGAGCTGGAACCGAGGAGTGCTTGTAGAAAATAACTGAGAAGTCAGCAGATAGGTGATTGTGCAGGACAGCCAGGTCAGTAAAATAATTCCACTGATGTGAAGGTTTTTGCATTCTTTTGTGAAAGAACTGCTAAGTTGCTCTGTGCAAGCATTCTGTCATATTTACAGAATACTGTAGAGTGGTTTCCATATTCTGGTTTGGGTAGTTTTTTAATTGAAATGGCTTCCAAAAAACAGCTTGTGATGGATTGATTTATTATAATAGCCTACCTCGTATGCAGGAAAAGTTGCCAAGACAGAAAACTGGAAGAGTTACAAAACATTGGATGTTGTCTGTTGGAAATCTAGCAGAGTTTTAAAGACCTTTTAGAAGAATTGGTACTTCAGTGTGTTCAGTTCTGGCTCTATCTCTGATTTTAATCTGTTACCCTTCAGAGCAGAATCCTAGTACGCCTTTCACATTTGGGAGTCTCATCACTCACACTCAGAATATAATTTTGCAGGTAGTGGATTGATTGTCAGACCAAGACATGCAGTAACTCTGCCAGTCAGGTCACTGCTGTGGTATTTCCATGTTTATCACTACCACTCTGCTGTTACCAGCCCACAGCACTCATGGTAAACACAGCCAAGGGACAGGCCGTGTATTTTTGGCATTGTTTTTAAGCTCAAACTGCTGGCTGTTGGAACTCCTGGAAAGTAAAATCATAATTTTCATCCCAGTGTCCTTTGATGACTAGAATTACTTGAAGTACACAAATAAGCTAGTCCTGTCCTGTACCCCCCACCCCCAAACTGGTTATTTTGTTCTGCTTTTGTTTTCTGAGTTGAATTAAATTTCCCTGTCACACAGTGAAATCATGTTGAATGATGTTGGAGGCAGGAGATCTCATGCATCTTTGTTTCTGAAAAGCTAAACCCTAAACAGCATTAGAACTGATTATAAAGGCAGACTGAGCAATAAATTCACTTAGGTGTTCGCAGTTCTCTGGTTAAATAAATGAACTCATTAAGCCATTTGCCTGGGATAAAGCTGAAAATGAACTAGTAATGAAAGTAACATGATGGCCTTTGTGTCTGTTACTGGTGATTCTGTGCTCTCTCTCCAGGTGACAGTACCTCTGCCAGGATCACAGATTTCTTTGCCCAACTTTGGATCCACAGCCCAGCCACTGATTGCCCTGCCCCAGTCCTTGCAGCCACCACTACAGCACACCCCACCACAAGCTCAGGCTCAAAACCTCAGCAGACCTGCCCAAGTCACCCAGCCTTTCAGAGGATTGATCCCAGCAGGAACTCAGCACAGCATGATTGCTGCAACTGGAAAGGTAACATTTCACAGCTCCAGGACAGAAATGAATGTGAAGCACAGCTGTTTGCTGGTTTATATAACCAGCACAGCAACTCACGTTGACTTCTTGCATCTTAAAAATCTGCCTCAGCTTTAAAAGATAAAAAAAGCCAGTCAGGGTTAATGCCTTAGTGACTGGGTCTGTGCATTTATCTGAGGTTTTGTAGCTACCTTGGTGCTGGTCCATTTGCGCTGCAGGAGTACCTGGTTTGATAGTGACACCATGGACCAGTAGGGGATTACTGCATGTAGAAACCATGTGGAAAACAGTACTGAGGTGTTGTTAGAGCAGCAGGATAACAACACAACTCTGTCAGGGCTGGTGGCAGATTCTGGGCCTGCTTGAGTTCGTTGCTTTGCTTCTGGACTCAAACCAGAGCAAGAGTTTGGGTTCAGGGGTTTCCAGAGCAGCAAGGGGCGTTTAGGGGCTTCAGTGGACTCTGTATCAGCCATGACCTTAAGCCAGAATTAAGCTCTACAGTTTCTGCTGGGGGTCTGCCTTTTTGAATAGCACAGCATCGTGCATATTAAGACAGTAGCATTGTATATAAGACAGGATCTTTCTGTAATTAAAAAAGAAAAGGCTGCTCTTGAAGCTCAGGAAAACTGAGTGAAGGTCCAGTAAGGAAATAACACTAAAACAGCACATGACAGTTCAATATAATGGGGGGAATTTTCTCCTCTCCTTTGTGTGAAGCTGCTAAGGTAATTGCTAATGAGGGGATGTGTGGAGCTGGCTTCCAATCACAAGGTCTCTTGTCTTAGATGGAATCCCAGCTTTACAGGCACCGGGGATTTTCGGATAGTGTGCAGCACTCGGCAGTTGCAGTCCGCTTCCAGGTGAGCAGTGGGTGACACCCTGGACATGGACACAGCTCAGCTGACTGGCAGGAACAGCAAGGTCCTCCCACCTCAGGGACTGATCTACCTCTGCACCTGAAATCCCTGCAGCTTCTGGCCTAGATTAGGGTGCTTTGGAATATAAAATAACCCCACGGTCCTGATGATTTACAGCTGCGATAAGAAAAATCAGAGGTGTTAATTCCACATCTTGGACAGCAATGGCAACCAGAATTTCAGACCACCTAGATGAAATTTACAGCTCCTCACCCCCAGAGTGTGTATGCTGGTTTTTGCATCGTGCAGTTTTCCAGCTTCATGGGATCTGGCCAAATCTTTTCAGCTTTGCAGTTGTTAGGAGCCCATTTTGCAAGCAGCAGCATGTTTCTTGCTGCAGTTGTCACTGGAAAATGATTGCTCATTTCAGCAAAAAATGAGGGAAGGGCTACAGTGGGATGCTGGCCTTAGATGACTTTCCTGCCCTGCTCTAAGATTCCCGTCATGTTGCTGCTAAAGAAAGTCAACTTAAAACAGCCTCTCATTTTTCAGTGATTTATTGTTGCTGTTATGCTTCATGGCCATGTGTGGAAATATACTGTTCCAAAGACTGATTTATTCTGTCGAATGTATCTGCAAAATAGCATTCAAGAGCCATTGCTCCAGTTAGTCTGGAGATTGTTTTGCATGAAGGACAGCTCCATTTTTGCTGTGCTTTGAGTTTATTTATTTTTATAAACCTGGATTATTTGGGGGTATTCTTCTCAGGAAGAAGTTTTTCAGGATTATTTCTAAATATTTTCTTGCGGTACCTGAGATGAGAGTCTTGGATAAGGAGATCTCAACTCCAAAACATATCTTTTTTCTTTTTTTTAGGGCCAAATAGATGAAATTACCCTCAAACCCCCTGTCATTATGCAGGAGGAGCAAGTTAGAAAGCCAGTACCATTGCTGCAAGTGCCAGATAGGCAGGAAAATTATACACAGAGGTGCTTGTGGTGCTGGGCCTGTCCTAATTATAAGAGGCTGTTCCGCAGTCAGGCTTTCATCTCCACTTAAGTGACCTCTTTTCATTGAGGTAAGCTAACAGCTGCTTAGCAAATGTAATTTTTTTAATTAGAAATAACATGTCAATTGCTGTGTTTTTCAGATATCAGAAATGGACCTGAAGGCCTTTGGGGGTGGCATTGATGTTAAACCTGGAACACCACCAGTTTCTGGCAGGAGTACTACCCCAACCTCCAGTCCCTTCCGGTAAATCTCCCTTAAGCTCAAAATTCCTTAAAACCAGAGCTAGAAAATGTACCTAGTCATGCATGAGCAGCCCTTTCTGGAAGGTATGAGCTGAGGGGCCACTGATACATGACACAGTGCTTAATCTGAGCTCATGAGCAGCATTCCAGTAGGTCGTCACCTCTGCTGCAGTTAAGCAGAAGGAAATAGCTCTGAAATAAAAGGTGAAAAATACTTCTTTGGGTAAATAAAACTGAAGTAGAAGTGTCAGGGAAGATGTAGTTTGGGATAAAAGTCTAAGACAGTTTATCTGAATTGTGGTGGTCAAAGTAAGAAACACTTAAAGGCTTAGACAACGGTTCAGTTAGAGGAGTAAGTGTTGTTGCAAGGTCTGTAAGCTGCCCACAAGTGAAATTAGTAAACAAAAAAGACTCCTTTAAGCTTACAGAATACTGTGGAGCTTGGTTGGTGTCCCTGCCACTGGTGCCCCTCTGCTCATTTTGCCATGAGTGCATCACCCCCACCCTCTGCACAGGAACTCTCTGCAAGGCAAGCTCTGTTTCCTAAAGAAGGCTGTTCACTCTTTCTTCTTTTTCTGGTCACTGTTTTGTCTTCTGCTTGCTGCCCTTTCCCCAGATAATCAGTCAAGCTTCATGTAACTGGTGGTGATTCAACACTGTGGAAGTTTTAGTGGAGGGTCACGTTCTTAGCCAGATAAAACAGGGAGAGCATTTTTTGTGAATTCTTGAAATCTGTTCAAGTGCATTTTGAATCATTTGACAACAGGTCAGAGTAGAAGCAGCTGCATGTTCACTGCTTGTTGTGACAAGCTCTGAACTTGCCATGATAGAGCAAAGAGTGACTGCAAAGGAGCAGGACTGAACATAGGATAGCAGGGATGGAAATTACGTCTAACATCAGAAACATCACAAATCTAACATCAGTGTTTGTGTCAGGAGAAAGGGCTCTTTCATACAGACATGCCCTGGAGTCTCTTCATAGCCTAAATATTTCTGATAATGCTTTCTCTTTGAATTCTGAAGTTCTGAGGTTTTTTGCATGTAGAAGCTTCTGTAGAGAGAAAGTTTCACACCAGCTTTTCCAGGAGATTCATCTTCCCCCACCCAGTGCTGAATTTCTAGTTAAGTTTTAATTAAGGGCAGAAGCATCCTCTGAATGAAAGCAATTTTCATTAACTGGATTTTAACTGGAGTTCTTTCCTTTAGGGCCAGTTCCACAAGTCCTAACAATCAGTCCAATAAAATGAACAACATTGTCTACCAGAAGCAGTTCCAGTCAGCAGCTGCAGCTGTGAGAATGACACAGCCCTTTCCTGCACAGTTTGCACCACAGGTAGGTGATTGGTGGCTTCCTACAAACAGATTTGTTCCTCTGTATGACCTGGTGCCTCTGACTCAACTGTGTCTCCTCAGGCTTTTATCATGGAGAGATACAAAATGGAATCCTTAAAATGAAATGGCGTAAGAACCCCAGTTTCAGTATCAAAGCAAAAAATCACCTCTCTGATCTTGCTTACAAGTAGTGCTGATTTTGTGGTGTTTAATCTGGAGTTCTGTGCACGCTGAGGAATTCAATACAAGTAGTGAATGATACAGAACAGACGGTCTTGTGGCTTCCCCAGGCAGCTGTGATGCACCTTGTCCTGCAGAACAGGTCATTGGCTTGGGGAAGGGGAGAAGCTCTGTGTCTCAGAAGGGTCCCAGTGCATATTTTACACGTGTAAAGACAAAGCAGATTTGCAGCTGTGAAGTACTGAAGGAGCAGTTCAGGTTGGAAAGAATCTCTGAGGTCACACAGTCCATACAAGGCAGGGCTGATGGCAGAGGGGTTGATGTGCTTTGGCATTCCAGGGAGCACAGCTTACAAGGGTGGTGCATCTCTGTTGCAGGTGACTGGAGCCAGGCTGCTAGGGAAATGTAGCCTCTCTAAAAGTGTATTTCAGACATAAAGGATATTTCTGTCTTCCTTGTAAAATTTGGAGTGTTTTGACTGCAGGACTTGAGATTTGATTTCTGGATTGTCACTGGCAGAAACTGCCTCACATTCCTGGGGCTGCCTTGGACCAGTGACTGCTCCACTGCACTCTGAGGGTCTTTCCCTGCTCACAAGCTGGGTTGAAGTCGTTGGTGCTGCTTTCAGGCACAGCAGCACTGCAAGGCTGTTCTGCTCTTGCAGTTCAAGCCTGTTCTCTTGACATTCATTTCATAGCAGAGTAGCAACTTTTTCCCCTTTAAGATAATGCCAACATGCAGTCGAGTTGGCAATTTTCTAATTGAGAACTGTCTCTCTTTGTTGTTTTTCCCCCACTTAGATCCTCTCTCAGCCTAACCTGCTCCCTCCATTGGTAAGAGCCCCATTTACTAACACCTTCCCAGCGCCTGTTCAGAGGCTGCCGGTAGTTCTGCATAGTCAGATGCCGTCTCAGATGACCACAGGCCTTATGAGCCACCCTCAGTTACCACGTGTGGCCAGAGGTCCTTGTGGATCAGTACCTGGAGCCAGAGGCACTCAGGCCCAGGCTGCGCTGAAGGCTGAACGAGACGTGAAGGTCAGTATGTGAACAGCAGGGCTCTTACCAGCAGTTCAGTCTGACAGCTCCCAGGCAGGGATGTGTCTGCAAGTCATGGCTTCAGAGAGTGCCTCTGGACCCCAAGCCGGCAGCCTGGCTCTTAACGGCTGAACACAGACCTTCTCTAAGCCCTGGTGTTCTTTAATAAGAGTTCTAGACTAAAATATTTATAGGGAGCTTACTGTCTCAGGTGGTCTTGTGGTCAGCAGCTGTGGAGCTGCCACTGCTGTCCAAGGTAAAGTGAGGTGTCAGGACCTGGTTACCTTTGAATGAGCAGTGAAGCTGCACACCTGGCTGTTAGCTACCCTGTCACCCCCAGCTCCTCCTGTTCAGCCTCACTCTTTGGGGGCTCTGGAGAGGCCTTTCCCCGTGGTGTGAAGTGCCTGTGGTGATGAATTCTCCGTGCTAGAATGCAGTCCATGCAGTCCATGGTGCAGTCTGCAGAAGAGGGGGCTGCATTTCAGTAGCAGGTGATGACAAACTTGTTACAGCACTTTGGGACCCTTCAGTTTGAGGCAAACTCTTCTTCCAAGGCAAGACTGCAGTGGGGACATCTGTGTAGGGACACTGCTGACACTGAGCCTGTTTGCTGCAGAAAAGAAGTTGCTCGAATAGATGGTGCCTAGGGGCTCCTTCATCTGCTGCCATTCCTGTAACCTGTGCACTGAGTGTCAGAGCAGGAGAGTTGTTCTGGTTGTGCATGGCTGGGGGAGGACTGATGACCCCTTCAGTTCCAGGTGCTTGGTCCATTTTCTACCACCAATTTATGCAGCCTGTAGATGCTTAACGTTACCCTGAGTGCAGTGTGGATTGAATGTAGCCTGTCAGAGCAATACTAACACAGTTCTGGTGTCTTTAATCTCCTGCAAACACTGCTGAGAGCAGTGAGTTACTCTGTCCTGCTTGGTTACTGGTGATTGAGTTATCCAGCCTTAACCTCAGGGGATGGCTGAAATTTGGGCAAAAGGTTTCAGGTGTCCATCTGGCTCCAGTAAAATCAGGCTGTTGCTGCAGTTCTGCACCCCAGAGTTCACAGGTTTGTTTTCTGTTCTGTTGCTGCTTGAGTTGCTTGGAGCAGCTCCACAGTGTCAGAGCCAAAGCCTCTTGTTCCAGACTTGCTGTTTTGTCTCCCTGTTGTTGTGTGTGTGTCTCCAAGCCCTGTTTTTTTGTGAAAAAGCAGAAAATATTCAGAGAGGTACATGAGGGCTTAGTTGCCTGTGCTGTAGTTGGGGTTCCATGTGTTAAGATACTCCTTTTTAATTGAAAATAGAAAGGTGTTTAACTGCACTGGGCTTTATTGTTCAGCTTCTGAATGATTGAACTATTAATGTAGTCTCTGCAGTGTGGGCAGGAAAGCCAAGTGCTTGCTCTGAAGTGTCTGATCTGCACAGTATCAAAACTGTAACTGGCAGGTGTCACAGAGGAATCCCACCAGTGCAGCTCAGGGTCACTGGTAGGATTCAGAGGAGGGAAGGCAGGCAGTTTGTGCAGCCTGGGATGAGAGCCTGCTTGGAGCAGGAAGCAGATCAGGCTTCAGTTCACACACAGCCCAGTTCTGACCCTGGTTCATTCTCGTCCCAGCTGCAGGCTCAGTCTGTGCCCAGAGCCACGGGAGCAAACAGGGTGCTCAGACTGTGCTGCTGGGAGAGGCCCTGTGCTCTGCAGGGGCAGGACAGCTGGAGTGCCCCAAGGCAGGGTCCTGCAGGCACAGCTGCCTCTGCTCATGTCTCACCTGGGGAAGCTGCAGCCTGAGTGGCTGCCAGCTGTGCTGGTACTTGAACAGCTCTGCAGTAGCAGTGGCATACGAAGAGGTTAGGTAATACTTCAAACTGTTGTCCCTGATCCTTAAAGGGAAGGATTAGGAAGAGCAAGGGAACCCTAGGCATGATGTTAAACTCCTGCTGAGAAGCCAGGCACCCAGATGTGGTGACATCAGGGAAGCAGGAGGATGCACATTGCCTTTCTAGGAAAGTCTGGCCACTTCCAGAGTGGTCAGTCCCTCTTCCCCTTTTACACGGGAAATACTTGTGAAATCACTCCCCATTCCAATGCCCTCTCTTCAGTAAACTTATTTTCTCCCTCTCTTAAGGCAAAGCAAAGAGCAGAGGTCCTTCAGTCCACCCAGAGATTCTTTTCTGAGCAGCAGCAGCAGCAGCAGCCGAACAAACCCATAGGAGGCAAAGCCCCAAAAGTGGAGGAGAACGGGAGCAAACCCAGCGAGGCAATTGCTGATTCTCCCGGAGTGTGCCAGGACAAAGCTGAGGAGAAGCCCAGCCCTGCGCCTGCTGCCACACCCAAGCCTGTTCGAACTGGACCAATCAAACCTCAGGCAATCAAAACCGAGGAAACAAAATCTTAGAGGCTGTGTTTCCGTGGAGGGGGGGACGGGGGAGGGTGGCCGAGGTGTCAGCAGCGTCAATTTGTGGCCCGAAGGATGAGGAGCAGCCTGCTCTCCCTGCCGGGCTCTGAGCAGCCCCACGGGGCATAGAAGCCAGCAGCAGCTGTGGTGGCAGCAGCAGCAGTTGTGGTGGCAGCTGCTGTGTCCAGCTGAGCTCTCGGGGCCCCCAGCTGCTCTAACAGCATGGAGGCTGCTTTGGGGTGTGCACCATGTCCCACACATGTGGCCCCCCTTTGGCTCCACCCGCCTGCTTCCCACAGCCATGGCACGGAGAAGTAGCAGCGGTGGGGAGGCAATTCCCCGCTGACACCATGACTTCTCTTGTTTTCTTCAGGCTCTGATCTTCAGCTGCTATTTATCTTTTTATAAACCCATGAGTATGAGAACATGCAGATCTGAAGATGGTGCTGGGCCAAGTAATGTGTGTTTTTAGTGACTTAAGAAGCTTCTATCTTGTCTAAACAGAGGGATCCACGTATCTGCCCCATGAGGTTTAACCTAACACAGTAACTGGCAGTGTTGGATTTCCCTCTGAAGGCAGTGCTTTGCTGGCTGCTGCTGCTTGGATGACAATTTACTGCATTTAGATCACCATATGAAAAAGCTACTTGGCCACCTGTGTCCTCTCCACCCGCTGCCCCCTCAGTGGCTCTCACCCCTGGAGTTGAAGGTTCGTTGCATCAATAGTCAGATTTGTTCCGTTCACCCTGTCCAGCTGTCTTTAGATGATGAGAGTGGTCCCTAAATGGTTTCCAGTTTCTGTCTGTAACACAGCAACGAGCACTTAAACTGTGCCACGAGAATAAAAGAAACCTTATCAGATTAACGAGAGTTTTATCTCAAAGGTGCATTCTTTATTTCAGAGCTGCGTCGCACCACCTCCTTGCCCACAGTGTGCTGGAAAGTAGAATCAAGTCAAATAAATGCCTTTTTAATTGTATCCTCTAGTATTCTAGCTGTAGGACAGTACTGTATGATACTTCTGTGAATGTAAGATATCCTGTACCTGCTTATGATATGTAGTAGTGACTGTGCTATACTGGAGCTGTTTTTAATAATGTTATTCTAGAGGTTTTTTTCCAGACAATGATTGAAAAAGCTAATAAAAAGCACCAGGTACCACATCAGTAGCAGAATTTGCTGGTTTCTTCTGGGATTTTTTTTTTCTTTTTTTTTTTTACGTTTTTTGGAAGGAAGAGTTGAAAGTCTAATGTGTATAATTTTGTTCAAATGACTGCAGAAGCTGGAAAGGCTGTTGCTGCTATTGATGCCTAGTGAATCGCTATTGGTTATCTTTTTCTATAAATATATATATAATTTGAATTTTTGGAAACTAGCTGTGATGTCAACTTTGGAAAAAAGTATCCCACTTGTAGTGTGAGTTGGCATTGTACAGAAATTAACAGCCATATTGGTCTAGAAATGTTAAACTTAATTTTTTTTCCATTTGTACAGGGGTAACGCACTGTATGAAATATGTACGGTCTTATTTACATGGGTTTGATTACAGAAACTAATAAAGTATTCTCTAAATAAAGCCTCTGGCTGCTGCTCTCGTGATTGCTGCAGGAGGCCAGCAGAGCTCCAAGGGAAAGGCTCCTGAAGGAAAATGCTCCCAGAAGCTCCTTTGTGGCCACTCCTCTCCCCAGAAGGAGCCTGGTGGGGGGGCACGGTTTGTTGGGAATTCCATCTCCAGCTGGTGGAGCTGAGGGTTGCTCCAGACAGGAGCTGGGATGATGCTGGTTGTCTCATCAGCCCAGTGAGTGACAGTGATGCCTTCAGTTAGCTTTCGTGTTTTCCAGATTCTGTACTGCATTAGTGTGTAACTCTGAACTTCATATAAAGTGTTAGCAAGTTCTCCTCACAGCTCAGTCAGACAAAACAATCCTTTTCCAGCCCCAGAACCAAGGACACCGTGGCAGCTTCAAGCCCAAAAAGTACAACCAGCAGTGAACTGAGGAGAGCAGTCTGGGAGGATGGGACTGCAGAACCTGAAGCTGTCATTGGACAATTAACCCCAAGATGGAAATGGACCAAAACTTACAGAAGTGGGAAAAGTCGTGAGCCCTGGTCCATCTTGGGTGTAGCCATGGCTGGGCTCTTGTACTGCCCAAGGTGTATCCTTTGAAGGCCTTTCAATAAATCCCTACTTTATTCCTTTAACTCTGTCTGGCCTCTGTTCCAGGCAGCCTCTCAAGGCATCTGCAGCACCGGGGAAAGGCACAAGTTCAGGAGCACTGGCTGAGCCTTCCCTGCCCCTGCCCTGGGCTGTGGGACAGGTGGGACACGCTCAGGTGGCCACCAGAGGGAAACTTGCTGCCCACAAACACCAGAAACCTTTGTTGTCTTGGTCTCTGCGGAGCCATTCCTGCCTGGGGAGAAGGTGCTGGCTGGCTCTGCTCCTCTGGGGAAAGGGGGGATGCAGCCAGGGGTGTTGGGGTGGCTCTGCAAACACCACCCGGAGCTGGGCGGGCTGACCTGTGGTCAGAGGTGCCGCTGCCAGCGCTGGGCTGGGAAGCAGCAGCTTGGGGCCACCAGAGGAGCTGGAGACCTTTCCTGCCCAGGCTGGTTTTGTTCAGGGTAAAACTGCAGCAATATGGAGTAAATCAAAGGTGCTGGGACCCACAAATGCAGCCGTGGGCAGAAGGAAGCTCTGAGCAGGTAACACTCAGGCTAAATCACCTTTTCACAAGGATCTGTAGGAACACAGCTGCAGTAAATGCTTGGAAAGGAGGGTGGGCATGGGGCACTGAGTGAATGTGGGCACTGCTTCCACCTAGAAATGTGCTATAAAAGTATCTGAGTTGTGGTGATGCTTCCCTGCTTTGAGGTTGTCTTCAGCTGGTTTCATCTTAAAAGGACACTCTGAAAATGGGAACTCATTCACCAGACTGTTCTATTTTTAAGGAAATGGTGCTGAAAGGATTAATGTTAGATTCTGTAGTAATAAAGCCATTGCGAAGTCGGAGGAATTTCCCACAGTCGGCTGTGGGAATGTACCAGGCTTTGGACTCTTGTGCTCAGAGCAGAACAAGGAGAGTATTTCTGCAGGAGTTTAATTAAAAGTAAATGCTGGGGCATTTTGTGCCTCCAAATAACATGGGTTTGATGTGTGCCTTTCCAAAACCCCAAACCACAGCAGCTGCCTTTGAGGCCAGGTGGAGCTTTTCAGTCATTGACCCCGGTTGGTTGAATATTTTTATGACATTTAATCAGATAACTTGCTTCTGGCTATTTACACTGGAGTAGCTCTTGCCTTTTTTTTTTTTTTTTTTTTTTTTAATTTGAGTGGGATTTGGTGTGTAATCTCTTTTCTAGGACTCTGGTCATCAGAAATAATTGTGCTGAACCTCCCAGAAATTAGGGAGTAATTTTGTTTGGGGCATTCAATTTCTTTTGCCTTAATAATACTGAACCTGTGAAAAGGTCGTAACTTTTCTCCAGGACAAGACCCAGAGGGGGGGTTAAATGTGATTGGGGCCAGATCCAGCAACCCCCCTGGGCTCAGGCTGGCTTCTTGCTGGGATGTGGGCAGGGAGGGCTTGTTTTCCCAAAGCCTGTTAAGTAAAGCAGTGTATTCAGCGCTGTTCAGCTCCAGCCCAGCTTTCTGGAAATCCTGTGTACATTGGCTTGTCCTCCTTTATTTTCTCAGTCAATTAAGAGATGGACTTCCCGGCCTGGAAAGGGCCCGGCGCGGGAGGGGCGGGAGCCGTCTGCCCTCGGTGTCTGCGCTCCCCGAGGTGCTGCTGCTCCCCGGGGCTGGGCACAAACCCAGCCTTCCGTCACCCCGCGGGGAGCTGCGGGGCGAAGGGGGGCTGCAGCCTCACCTCCGCTCCTGGTTTGGGCCACAAATGCTTTTCTGCCGTCCTTGGTGGCATTGCTGGCTCTGCCTGCTCGGCTCTGCCCTGCCCTCAGCCGGCCCCGGGGCTCCTCGGCTCCGTGTGTGACAGGGACAGCGGTGTCGCGCTCCTGCCACACTGGGCTCAGCCTTGCTGCACACCCTGGGCACAGCACGGCCCGGGGGGACACCCTGGGCACAGCATGGCCCGGGGAGACACCCTGGGCACAGCACGGCCCGGGGGGACACCCTGGGCACAGCACTGCCCGGGGGGACACCCTGGGCACAGAACTGCCCCAGGGGACACCCTGGGCACAGAACTGCCCCGGGGGGACACCCTGGGCACAGCACGGCCCGGGGGGACACCCTGGGCACAGCACGGCCCGGGGGGACACCCTGGGCACAGCACTGCCCCGGGGGACACCCTGGGCACAGAACTGCCCGAGGGGACACCCTGGGCACAGCACGGCCCGGGGGGACACCCTGGGCACAGCACTGCCCCGGGGGACACCCTGGGCACAGAACTGCCCGAGGGGACACCCTGGGCACAGAACTGCCCGAGGGGACACCCTGGGCACAGCACGGCCCGGGGGGACACCCTGGGCACAGCACGGCCCGGGGGGACACCCTGGGTACAGAACTGCCCGAGGGGACACCCTGAGCACAGCACTGCCCCGGGGGACACCCTGGGCACAGCACTGCCCGGGGGGACACCCTGAGCACAGCACTGCCCCGGGAGACACCCTGGGTACAGAACTGCCCGAGGGGACACCCTGGGCACAGCACTGCCCCGGGAGACACCCTGGGTACAGAACTGCCCGAGGGGACACCCTGAGCACAGCACTGCCCCGGGGGACACCCTGGGCACAGAACTGCCCGAGGGGACACCCTGGGCACAGCACGGCCCGAGGGGACACCCTGGGCACAGCACGGCCCGGGGGGACACCCTGGGCACAGCACTGCCCGAGGGGACACCCTGGGCACAGAACTGCCCGAGGGGACACCCTGGGCACAGCACTGCCCCGGGAGACACCCTGGGTACAGAACTGCCCGAGGGGACACCCTGGGCACAGCACTGCCCCGGGAGACACCCTGGGCACAGAACTGCCCGAGGGGACACCCTGGGCACAGCACGGCCCGAGGGGACACCCTGGGCACAGCACGGCCCGGGGGGACACCCTGGGCACAGCACTGCCCCGGGGGGACACCCTGGGCACAGAACTGCCCGAGGGGACACCCTGAGCACAGCACTGCCCCGGGAGACACCCTGGGTACAGAACTGCCCGAGGGGACACCCTGGGCACAGCACTGCCCCGGGAGACACCCTGGGTACAGAACTGCCCGAGGGGACACCCTGAGCACAGCACTGCCCCGGGGGACACCCTGGGCACAGAACTGCCCGAGGGGACACCCTGGGCACAGCACGGCCCGAGGGGACACCCTGGGCACAGCACGGCCCGGGGGGACACCCTGGGCACAGCACTGCCCCGGGGGGACACCCTGGGCACAGAACTGCCCGAGGGGACACCCTGGGCACAGCACGGCCCCAGGGGACGCCGTCACTGGCCCTGGCTCCGGGGAAGATTCCCGGCCTGGCTCTGGGCCTGCCTGGGAGCAGGAATGGATCTTTCAGCCTCTTTGTGCTGGGCTCCCATCTGCTGCCCACCCTGCAGCTTACCAAACATAGCCTTACACGTGTCATCTCACTTTTCACAACCATCACGTCTTTTCCAAAATAAAGCGTGGGGATGATGGATAAAGCAAATCCTTCATTGTGCAATGCCAGTACACACTTCTGAAGCTGCACTTCAGACAAGTGTTAGTGTCAGGAGGGCGACAGTGGGGTGAAGCATCTCACTGAAAATCCCTGTAGTGGCAGGTGATCATCACAAGTGCCCCACCATGTTCTCTGTCCTTTTCCACTGCTCCAACACCTGGTGTATTGCTGTCAGAAGCTGCCTTCCAAAACACAGCATTTTCCTGTTCAAGGCTTTACAGCTCCCCCCACCAGCACCTTCAGCCTGCAGGTGCATCAAGAGGGGCCCCAGCCCACCACACTCCTTGGCAAACAGGCTTGGAAAGATGAGGTGTGAGGCAGCAGTGGTGCTGGGCAGTGTTTATTGGGCCACGACCCCCAGCCCCTGGGGAATGTGGTTGCTGCTGCCCCAAATGCCAGAGGGGGAAAGAAGCCTCCTCCTGCAAGCTTTTTAGAACAAATAGATAAACCAGCGTGGTTTGGACAGGTGTGGGGAGAGCTGCTGGCCCGGAATGGCCGGGAAAGCTGAAGCACGTGGCTGGGTACTGAGGCCACCCGGCTGCAGGATGCTCTGCCAGCACTCCTCAACCCTGCTCTCTCGGCTGCTTTTTTTTTTCCCCTTCAATAAAACAAGGGTTGTGCAATGTGTGCCTGCATTTTCTGCTGCTTTTGAGCCTACTCGAACATTTTTGGAGGTGGCTGAGCTCCAGAATGCCCCTGGGCACTGGAGTGTGGGATGCCACTGGAGTTTGTGGGATCTCTGCATGAGAGCTCTGCAGGGCTGGAGCCTGGAAACAACAAACCCTGACCCCACAGAGGGGATCGCTGCTCACAACTAGGGATAAACGTTTATTTTAAGGCAAGATCCTCCCGCACAGCCCTTCTACCACCTGTTCTGCCCAGCCCTCACCATGTGTGAGCCCTCCCTGCTCCAAATTCGGGGTGGCCAGGCTGGGTGCTGCTGTGACCCTGAAACTCACCGAGGCGGTCAGAGGCATTTCCCTGGCTGTGCCAGGCTCCGGAGCAGCGCTTTCTCTCTCTCTCCTGCACTTGAGCACAACGGGCTGCGGCTGGGCGGCTGCGGCCCCAGCACCACCCGGGCCGTGAGAGGCGGCGCTCCCGGCCGTGCCGGGGAAACGGGGAGGGAAGCACGAGGGTCCCGGGGGCTGAGCCGGCGCACGGCCAGCCTCGGCTCACGCCCGGGACAGGCGGACGGGGTAGGTGACCATGTTGAAGCTGTCCCAGGCGAAGAGCCGCCGCTCGGCAGGGTTGTAGTCCAGCATGCTGAGGTAGCGGAAGCGGTTCTCGAAGGGGATGCCGAGGGCCCGGCTGGTGCCCGTGGCCGTGTCGTAGGCGAAGTTGATGGTGGCGTTGGGCGCCGAGTAGCTGCTGACGGTGTAGAGGGTGCCGCAGATGAGGAAGGAGTTGGCCACCCCCCGCTTGCGGATGTTGGTCTCCCAGGTCCGACGGATCTCCAGCGTCTCGGGATCCAGCTTGGAGAGGACGATGGCTCCCCGGGCCTTGTCGGTGCTGTAGATGACCCAGAGCCCCGTCTCATCCACCGCCAGGTCGATGTCGGTGTAGCCCCCCCACGAGTAGGGGTACTGCCCGTGGTAGCCGGCGCCGGGGATCTCCTTCTCGGCCGTGATGGTCTCTCCCCGCAGGTCGTAGCGGGCCACGGAGCGGGAGCGGCGGGGCTGGAAGAAGAGCCCGCCGCGGTAGACGACGGCCCCCGTGCTCTCCAGGGGCCTCGGCAGGATGTGCACCTTGGCGGGGTAGCCCCGGGCCAGCTGCTCGGCCTCCTCGTACTGGAAGAGCTGGCGCACCTCGGTGCCCACGGTGTCCACACGCCAGGTGTTGTCCCGCGTGAAGGGCGGCACGGGCTCGGGGTCCTTCATCCACACGCCGTACTTGCCCGCGATGGAGTCCGCCCGGCCGAACACCACGGGCTCTCCCACCCACACCAGCTGGCCGCAGCCTGCTCGGGGACAGGACGGGACACGGAGGGCTCACCGCCAGCCCCCCGGCAGCAGCGGGACGTGGGGCCGGCCCGGCGTGCCCGTACCTGAGTCCTCCTTGCCCGGGCGGCCGAGCGCCGTCTCCTCCAGCAGCCGGGACACGGGAACCTCGCTCCTCTCCGACTGCAGCTCCTGGTAGCTGAGCGGCTGCGGCTCCCAGCGCGGCGCTGCAGCGGGGCCAGGCACAGCGTGAGCGGGGCTGAGCCAGCCCTCCTCACCGCCTGCCTGCTCCTGCCGCCCTCGGGGGGCTCCGTGCCGGGCTGCTGCCCCCGAAATGCCGGTGCCTCGGGCCGGAGCTCAGTGCCCCCTCCCAGCGCAGCGGGCACATCTGCGACCATTCTCTTTGGGGGAAACTCCCAATACCCAGGTTAGCACGGTACCCTCCAGCCCCGCTCTGCTGCGGGGCAGGCGATGGGCTGAAGCGGGGTGGGGAGGGAGGTTTTGGGCAATGGGCTGCTACCTCCGAGCAGGGCTGAGCCCACCAGGGTCCCCAGGAGTGGGGGGCAGCAGTGGGTGCACAGCCCGGGGGCCGCACGGGGACTCGGCCAGGGCGGAGGAGCTGGCGGCAGGGACGCACACGGGTCCCGGCCCCGGCACTTACCCTTGGCTGGGGCGCGCAGCGTGTCCCGGCCGGGGCCCTCTCTGCCGGGCGGGCAGCGGGCGGCCCGCAGCCGGGAGATCTCCTGGGCGCTGCTCTCCAGCCGCCGGCCCAGCTCCTCTTTCTCCCGCTCCAGCCGCCCCTTCTCCTCCTCCAGCTGGGACTTGGCCCGCAGCAGCTCGCCGTACGCAGCCTCCAGACGGGCGGCCGCGGCCACTTGCTGGGGGTCCCGTGCGCCCCCCGGCTCGGCTCCCCGCGGCCCCGAGCCCCCCACGCCTCGCTCCCGGCTCTCCAGCCGACTCAGGCGGGCGGCGAGGGCGGCCAGCTCGGCGCGCAGCTCGGGCACGCCGCCGGCAGCCTCGGGGCAGGCGGCCTCCACGGGGCTGGCCACCGTGAAGGAGTAGGTGCAGTGCCCCGAGCTGTCATGGGCGCGGCGGAGGAAGGCGATGTCCGCCCGGCCGCCCAGGGCCACGGAACCCCAAAGCAGCAACCAGACCCCCAGCATGGCCCCGGCGCCGCCCCTCTGAGCGCGCTGGCCACCGGCGCCCGCATTTATAGACGAAGAGGGTCGGGACGGCGAGGGGCGGGCGAGCCGGAACCTTCTGGACGCCTAGGGGGGCACCGGCGCTGCCCCGCCGCCTCCCCAGGGCCGTTGGCCGAGGCCATGTGCCAGGGCTGACACCAGAGGCCGGGCGGGCCCGGGGCCGAACCCCCCGGGGCCGATCGGGGCCGGGGCCTGACCGGAGCCCGCCGGCCCCGCCCCGCCTCCGAGCGGCCCCGCCCCGCCTCCGAGCGGCCCCGCCCCGCCTCCGAGCGGCCCCGCCCCGCCTCCGAGCGGCCCCGCCCCGCCTCCCAGCGGCCCCGCCCCGCCTCCCAGCGGCCCCGCCCCGCCTCCCAGCGGCCCCGCCCCGCCTCCCAGCGGCCCCGCCCCGCCTCCCAGCGGCCCCGCCCCGCCTCCCAGCGGCCCCGCCCCGCCTCCCAGCGGCCCCGCCCCGCCTCCCAGCGGCCCCGCCCCGCCTCCCAGCGGCCCCGCCCCGCCTCCCAGCGGCCCCGCCCACTTCCCCGTCCGTGTCTCCGCCCCCGGCCCGCCCGCCATCGGTAGCTCGGCGCTCGGCGCGGCGGGCGGAGCGCCGCGCGGTCGATGTGACGGGGGCTCTCCGGCACCGGCCATTTCCCGCCGGCCCGGCCCGGCCCGGCCCGGTGAGCGCGGGCGCGGCGGGTCCCGTCCTGGGCCTGCCGGGCGCTCCCTGCTCTCCCCTCCAGGCTTCTCCCCGCCAGGCACGGAGCCCCGCGGCAGGGACCGGCCATGCCTCCCAAATTCAAGCGGCACCTGAACGATGACGAGGTGACGGGCTCGGTGAAGAGCGAGCGGGTGAGTGGCTCTCCTGCGGGGCGCAGCGGGCGGGGGCCGAGCGTGGGCTGCCGGGCTCGGTGCCCTCCGCAGGGGTGCCTTGCCCTCGTGCTGCCGCAGCCTTCAGCCGCGGGGCCCAGCAGCCCGGAGCGCGGTGACAGCGCCGTTCGGTCAGTGAGGGGCTGTCCCAGCGGCAGCCCCGGGCCGTGTGTGTCTCGGTGAGCCTCGGTGCGGCTCTTCGGGGAACCTGTTGCGGCTCCTTCAGTCTGCGTCCATGGCCAGGAGATGCCGGTGTGCTCCGGCCTCCTGCCCTTCCGCAGGGCCTGGCAGGGACACGGCCTGGCTGGGCTGACCACGTTGGCTGAAGGACTTGAGTGAAGTCACCCTGTGCTTTACAGCTGATTTTTTCTCCTGGCACCACAGTCCCCTCACATTTCAGACTTTGAATACGGGTCCCGGCAGTTGCCAGGTTTGGACAAAGTGGATTTAACCTGCTGGGGTCAGGCTGTGCTAAATCTCACTTTAGGCTGTGGTCAGAAATGCTGCTGCAGCTCCCGACAGCTGTCAGGGAGACCAGGAGCCCGTGCTGCCAAGAGCAGATTGCTCCTCCCTTGAGAGAACCGGTGGCTGGAACTATTGCAATGGTGTTGCAGGTTTGTTTGAGTTGATTGAGCAAATGTGACAGGATGGAAATGTAGGTGAGCTTCAACATCAGACTTGCAGGTGGGAGCCCAGATCTAGAGATGGGAAAGCAGCAGCTGATGGTATCCAAGATCTGTCTGTTGGGTCCCTGGGCCCACACCTTTAGTGTGTTACTTCCCCCTCTTGATTGTCTTTGACCCTAAGCAGAAATGTTTTTGTCCTGAACATTCAGGCTTCAGTGGGATTGCAGGGTTGCTATCAAAAATCAGGTTTTGGATCCTCTCTTGCAGTGTAGTGGATTGGCAAAGGGGAGTCCTGAGGAGCCCTTTGGGGTGAAGCAGAGGAGCTGCCAGACCACTCTGCCCTCCAGCCCAAGGAAGCCAGTGTGTTCCCTTTGGGTCATCCCTCTTACACCTCTGCCATCAGATGGTGGAGAAACCACGTCCTCCAAATCCAGAGTGGATCTGATTTCCTGAGTGGGAACAGCCCAGGGTGGTTGTGGGTGACTCCGATAATTTTGAGTGCAGGGCTGGGGATTATCCCTTGAGCAGGGAGGGCCTTCCTGCAATCAGGGGATGCTGATTGCATCCTAAGAGCTGGGAATGTGTGTGTGAGGTGGTGATTGCTTATTGATGAGATGGTTTTTCTGTGTTTGCAGAGGAACCTGTTGGAGGAAGACTCAGATGAAGAGGAAGACTTTTTCTTGTGAGTTGGGATGCAGTGTCATACCTGCCTGCAGCTCTGAGACTGGGGGCTTGGGAATGAAAACCTTTCATTCCTTTGGGATGTTCTTCCAGAGCCTTGGCCTGGAGCATGAATTAATAAGAGTGACCTTTTGTAAGAGTGAGATGTCCCACGTATCCTAAGACATGGGAGGGACTGCTGGGAGGTATGAAAACAATCCTTCTTGCATAAGGCATTGGTTCTCTCCTCTGTATCTTTTGGGTCTGGTTTGAAAACATGTTTTCATTGTACCTTCTGTCCTGATTGCTCTTTTCTGCCTGCAGGAGGGGGCCTTCTGGACCCAGGTTTGGACCCAGGAATGACAAGATCAGGCAGTAAGTTGTTGTTCCTTAGTGTCACAGAGATAATAATTTATTCTGGCACTGTGAGCTCCTGCTGCTGTCTTGTCAGAGTATTTCTGTGTAGCTCATCATATGAATGTTCCTTGTGCCTGTGTTCTTCTAACTGTCCTGTCTTACCCCATGTGTCCACAGCTAAAGGAAATCTCAGTTTTGATGCAACCTGTCAAGAAATTGTGTGTTGACAGAGGCAAAGGGATAAGATTACATCGCAGTAGCTTACTGGAGTTTCTGAAGCCCTTGCTGTGTTCTGGTGGTTGCCTGTTCCATGGTTTTGTGAGGCTCTTTCTCTACAGGGTTACCCCTGAATTTTAACCTTTCCTAGCACTATTTTTTAATTCTTGAGGTTTTTTTACCTCACCCTGTAACATACTCCTTAGCGTTTCCAGAAAATGGTCAGGAACACACCAGGACCATGGGTTTTGGGCAGCATCTGCTCCTCTGGCATCTTCTTCTCCAGATAAAAACCTGATATAGGTGACCTAGAGATGAGCAGTGACTCACTGGGCTCAAAGCAGCTGGAAAACAGGAAACCATTAAAGCTGGAGGAGGAGTGGGGCAAGAAGGAAGGAGTGAACCCTCTGGATCCTTCTCCCATCGAGTCATTTCCTGGATGATGCTTGTTCAGGTCATTTTTCCTGTGAAGGATGTGGTGATGGTACTCAGTCAGAAGCGTGGGGATACTCACAGTCCCTGGTCTGTGTTGCCCTGTTTCCTTTGCTGATCTCTGTGGAGCCAGGACAGAGATCTGTGTGGACACTGCTGCCTGGGCACTGTTCAGACTGGGTCGTGTTTGCAGCCTGTGTGTGGCTCTTGGTTAGGGATCTTTTCCATGCCAGGAGGAAGCCAGCACAGCTCTGGGATGACTCATTGCCACCAGCAGCATCAGGCTGTGCTTGCCATGTTATCTCGAGCAAGAGTGAAGGGCACTTGAGTTGCACAAGAGGCAGAGGGCAGGTGGCTGCACCCTGAGTTTTCAGGGCATCT
Organism: Sylvia atricapilla; assembly: GCF_009819655.1. Classification (NCBI taxonomy): domain Eukaryota; kingdom Metazoa; phylum Chordata; class Aves; order Passeriformes; family Sylviidae; genus Sylvia; species Sylvia atricapilla. The sequence goes on from NC_089148.1 coordinate 10,814,227, forward strand.
CTGTTCCCTCCAGAGTGTGAGGATGCTGTTGGTAGAGAGGAACTGCTCTTTGGAGTAAGTCAGTGTGGATAGAGCCTCCCTTCTAGGGCATGATCTGGAATGAATGAGAAAATTGAGAACTGGGTTTATGAGTGGGATTTCATCTCCACAGAAAGGAAGAGGTGAGGTAGTGTCTATCCCTTCATCCTCCTTTGCTGGACAGCACCTACAGTGTCTGCTGTGTTCCCTGTTGGTGGGAGAAAACAGGAGCTCTTCTCTTCCCACTGTCTCGGCCTGGCAGAAGGGAGCAATGGCTTAGGTACAGGAGGGCACTGCACCTCTGAAAAGGAAGAAAAGTGAAAGAAGCATTTAGTCAGGAGCTGGTGGGTCCATAGGAGTGATGTGACTAATGACTCACACATGAGGCTTGCCCATTGCTAAAGACTGCCTGGATATGATGGATGTGGCATGGAGTATGTCCCTGGAGCTGTCAAGGGGCTACATCACTGGAGCATCTAGAGCATCTGTTACAAAACAGAATTTATTTTCTACTCTCATCAGCGTTGACTGCTTTGTTTAATAAGCACTTACACCATGCAATCATCCCTTCTTGTCATGGAGATCACTATGAAGCTTCTGATCAGTTCAGCCCTTGTGCTGTAGGGATCAATGCCTGGTCTCATAGTGAGTCAGTTTCCTTTGTTTCAATAAAGAAAGGGTTGGGTGGCTGCTGAAAAACTGTAAGGAAAGGATATTTTGAGGAGGAATTTGAGCATTTGGAGAGCTGAGACATAGCTGGGCAAAGCTAGAGAGGCCATGGCAGTACTGGGCTGGAGAAACGAGGTGTGAAGATGGGCGTAAAAAGGAATTGGGTAGAGGAAAAAGTGATGGTATTATGGGAGCAAAGGTGTGGAACATGTTAAACGTGAGGGGCAAGACTGGAAAGTTTTCCTAGTTATCCTTGGCAGGAAAGGGGGATGGCTTAGGACAGGCTCGAGTTTGGCAGCAGAGACCCTCAAGGCCGGCTCAGCTGTGGAGAACACTGCAAACCTTGTAGGGGAAAGAGGTGAGTTACAGTCAGCAACAGTGACAGGAGGGAGTGTCAGTCTCCCTCAAGCTGAGCTTTGTCCTGGTGTGTCTGGAAGCTGCTTGGTTGGGGTGGACTCTCTTCTGCTAGTGGAGAGGCCACATGGGGTCCCTCTGGCTCCCTTTGAGGCCTCCCATCCCCAGGGTGGGCTGGAGCTGAAATGCAGCTTTTAAAGTGCTTTTATCCTTTTCCCCAAAGGTACAAAGAACAGGTAAAGGAAAGCTGATCTCCTTTCTCTGCCTTTGCTTTGAGGCCTTGGAAGAAGTGCTGAATGTGTGCACAAGAGCCTTTTGAAGGGAAGCTGGGATGTTCATCTTCCAGCTGGATTTCTTTTATTTGGAAAAGGAGTTTTTCATCACAGACCATCTTTTCAAAAATTCTGTTAAGATCAGCCCCTTTTCTGTACTGCTTGACTCACTTTACTGCTGATGTTTGTGCTTTCAGGGAACTGTGCCATTGGGTTCTTGTTCATGCTGCTGCTGAGGCTCAGCACAGTGCTGGGGTTCCCCAGGAGCCTCTTGGTCTCTGTGAATCCCTCATTATGCTGCTTTGAGGGGTCAGCATTCCCAGCCCCAGTGGCTCTGGCTGGCTGCAGGCCCTGAGCAGGGGGAAGGTTTGGGGAATGGTTTGAACTCCTGAGGCAGGAGCTGACTGCAGCTTCCCAGGGCCCATTGCAGTGAGCCCCAACCACAGTCCAGGCTTTCATCTGAAGGTGATACCAAGACCATGTTGACAGGTATCATTTTTGGATATTATCCTTTCAATGACTGAAAGGCTTCAGGGAGGCATAGACTGCTGTTTTCCTCCCAGCTGAGACTAAGCAGCGTCAATCCAGGGCTCTGTGGCATGGTTCAGCACTGTTAGCCCGTTGTTGGGAACAGCAGGGCTCTCTGCAGAGAGCTGGGGAGTGCTGTGCAGTGCTGGCCTCCTGCCTCTGTGCCCTCCATCTGCCTTGGCTCTCCCTCCTGTTCCCTCTTCCCTGGGTGGCTGCCACAGCCAGGGGTGTTTGGGTGTAATTTGCACCAAAATACACACTATTAATATCACTGGGGTGGAAAACTGGAGTGTGTCATGCTGGCTGCAAACAGTCAGCTTGGAGACAAGGAGCAGCCTTGGGCAGCACATCCCATGGTGTGTGCACAGGCTGTTGACAGTGTCTGGAGAATGCAGCACTGTTGTTAGCCCAGCACCTTGACCAGCCGAGGCAGGTTTTCAGTACCTAACCAAATGTGGCCAAAATGGAAAGGCTTATTCCTCCACTCTGGAACAGCAGTGCACAAGAAAAGAAGAATCTAAAGCAGACTGAGTGCCACTGGATCTTGTTGCTTTGATGGTGTTGCTTGCTGTCCTTGTTAAAAGCATCAGACTTGCGGTAATCAGTAAGAAAGAAGGTCGTGGGAGACATATTTCATGTTTTTGTCTTGCTCCTTTTCCTGGCAGGTATTTATTCCACTTTGTTTCTCTTGGAAATCTGATAGGAGTAAAGCACACGAAGCATATGTGTCAAAAGCCCATAGCTCCCCAACAGGAAATACACTTTGTATTAGAGGATTCTTTCCCCCTTGCAAAATAAAACAAGAAAGTATTTTCTTCTTGATGTGACTTGACTTCCCTACCTGTGGCATGCCAAACTAGTGGGAATTTTTGAATTCATTCTGAAGCTGCTGGGCTAATACATAGGCTTAGCATTTTTCAGCCCCCTCCTGGAGAGACAGCAGTGAAGGGTGGAAGAGAGCAGAAAGAAAGGGCTGGCTTAAGGTCTGGTTAAGGTGCTGTGTGGAGATCTGAATTTCCCTGGCTTGGCCTCATCCTTCTTGTTTTTTGTTGTTTTGTTGGGCTTTTTTCCCCAGATGACAAACCATGCTACCCAAATGCATCTGTTTTCTATGGGAGGCAACACTAACATTTGTGGGAGTTGATAAGCCTTGATTTCTTTGTGCCTCCATTCTCCATCTGTGAAATGTTTTGTTCTCCTTGGGACAGCTGACAGCTTGCCCAGGGTTTGGGCAGGTAACAAGGGCCCTTAGCATTTTGCCAGCAGCTCAAGTGAGAAGAGACAGGATGCTGAGAAGGAGCTTGGGCAGTAAGGGTTTGTGCCCCAGAGCTCTCCCTTAAATGCTAAACCACCACAGCAGCTTGAAGTTACCAGCCTGTTTTGCCTCCAACACTTTGGGGTGTCCCAGGACTGCAGCAGCACCCCTCAAGGCTCTGACCTCCGCTGGTAGGGATAAAGGTGCTGTTGAATTGCTCTGCAAGTTCCTAGTTGCACTGTAATCTTGTGTGCTCCACTTGTTAGTTGTACTGGGATAACTTGGTTACAAATCTGTTGTGGGAGGAAATCTCTCTATTTTCAAGCCAGAAAATGATTTTAGAAACATTTACATGCTGCAAATGTAGACTTCTGCGTGTGAAGCCGATGCTGGAGGCTTAGAGGTTTTGCCAAGTTGGCTCATGAGGGGTAGCAGCTGTTGGTGCTTTTCCTCTTGGCCCAAGCTGTAGCTGCACTGCTGGGACATGCTGTGCCAAGGCAGGGAAAGGCCCTGCAGGACGTGCCCCAGGGATGGGGCTGGGTGTCCTGTGTGGGGAGCACACTTGGCTCCGCAGGGCACTGCCCTGTGTCCCCTGGGCACATCCCCAGTGCCACCTTCTGAGCTTTGCCACCTGCAGCAGCTCTGCCACTCACTTGGGGCTTTGTAAAACAAACTGGATCAAAGCAGGCTCCTGGGCACGGGGCAGTTCCTGCTGAGAGGTCTTTGGGGGTTATCTGTGCCCTTCCCCTGCAGATAAGGAGCTCCTGGCAGGCAGTTCCTGTCAGCGTGGAAGGTGGGAGCTGCCACTGCATGTTGTAGGTGGGTTCAGAGAGATGCTGCTCCCACAGAGCAGAGAAGGCAGGTTCCTTTCTTACGTTGTCCTAAATAAAGCCATTTTTTACATGTGCTGCTGGAGTCCAGCATGTGCCTTATCACAGCAGTTGACTCAGAAATTGGTTTCAGAGGAGGTGCCTGGCTCTTGTAGCTCTGGAAGCCACAGTGCAGTGGTGCTGGAGAGCTCGATCTGAAAGGCTAAGATGGGAAACTCTTTTTATTTAGAGATGTGGAACTCTTTCTAGAGCTTTCTGGGGAGAAAAATGTCTTTCAATGACTATTCTCACCTGGAACAGTAAGTAAATGTGAGCAAGTGATGTGACCACTACTGCTGGTTGCAGCTGCTCCTCATCAGCACAGGTGTCTGCTTGGTGAGAGGCATGTAGCTGGTAGAAGAAGTAGGTCGGTGTGAACCTGTGTCTGGAATTAATTAATTAGATGCATGGTGAGGAGGACAGAGCCCTGTTTCTGGTTCTGCAGTGCCCCATTGACTGGCCTTGAGTCTGTCTTGGTCCCAGTTCTGTGGGCTGTGGGGGAGGATACGCTGTTTCTCTTTGGAGCTGTTTCTGTTTTGTTGCCTTCAAGATCCTGCTGTTGCCTTTGCCTTTCTGGGAACGGTATGTCTCAAACAATGTATTGTTATCCCCAGGGCCTCAAGAAAATCCTCATTTCTATCTCCAGGAAAATAAATGTGTATTAGCTCCAAAATACAAAGCAGAATGGAGCAGTACTTTTCCACTAGGAAAATTTTCCTCTCTTGCCAGTGTAGGTTCTTTTTTTTTTCTGGAGTGAATAAATGCATTTTTAATAACCCTACGGGTGTGATTTAGGCTTCTGTTCACTGAAGGCTACCCACAGAGTTGTGTAACCTGTGAGAAGATGAATTATAACTTGGTTTAGTTCATGTCAACCATTTCTTTGCTATCTTCTTGATGCCTCTGGCAGAGTGGGTTTAATTTAGCAACTCGGTTCCTGGAGGAGGGAACTGATTTAATTTCACCTCGAGTTATTGAGCAAAGGTGTGATGTGGAGTTCTGTGAAATATAGAAAAATAAGGTACATTTTTTATACTCCTTCTTTCCCCTTTGTGAGCTCTTCTGTAGCAGAGGTGCCCACCAACAGCAGTCAGTGCCTTTTCCTACTGCATTTGTGTGTTAAAGGTGTTCCTACTTGTGCTGACTTTCCAGTGCTCTCTCTGAGCCCCTTGTGTTCCCTTGCCCTTCCTGGGCTTGCTGGAGATCACCCCATGCAATGCCATGCCTCTGCCTTTCTCTGCATCCCATCAGCCTCTTTCCACTGTTGTGCCCTTTCATTTTTATGGGTGAGCTCTCAGATCCCGCCAGGCTGGGCAGCTCTGGTGCTCCCTTCAGCCTCTCATGCTGCCTTTGCCCTGCGCCAGTGTCCAGAACCAGGTGGATGAAGTCATCGATGTCATGCAGGAGAACATCACCAAGGTGATCGAAAGGGGCGAGCGGCTGGACGACCTGCAGGATAAATCAGGTGTGATGTCAAACACAGCTCTGCTGGGCCAGGTTAACCTGGGGCAGTTCTCAAAGTGCCTAATGTCAGACCTGGGCTTACATTTCTGTCCTTCCTGAGCCTTGGGCTGTAGATCTGACTTTCTGCTGACTCTCTCTCCACCTTTACCTGCTGCTTTGTGCAGAGTCATTTGTTTGGAGATGTCTGGGTGCTGGGATGTAGTTGATCCTTCAGGCAAAGATAGATTGGTCTGTCTTCTGGCACTGTCCACTGGCTCGCAAAACAAGTTGCTGGCCTCAGAGAGCAGCCAGTACAGAGGGAGCACAGTGGGACTTGTCTGTGTGCTCTGGTGAAGGGCGTCACATTGACCCTGCTGTGGCTTTGGTGAATCATGCTGTGGTCGGGTCTTCTGTTGCATAGAATTCCCTGGGGTTAGAACAGGTGAGTGGGTGTTCTGGCAGTGTGTGCACCACTGAACTGACTCTCTTCTTTCCTTTAACAGACAGTTTATCAGACAATGCAGCAGCTTTCAGCAAAAGAGCCAAGCATCTCCGGAGACAGATGTGGTGGCGAGACTGTAAGGTGAGCAAGAGGCAGGAACAGGCAAGGCTGGGGTTGTGGAAGGGTGATGACCTGCCTGTCCTTGGGAGGAGGTGCAGAAGCTCTGCTTCCTATCTGAAAACATGCTGGGAGGCAAAGGCCTCCTTTCAGGTGGAAGCAGCTGCCTGTGTAAGGTGTCTGTGTGCTCCTCTTGCAGATGAAGGCGATCATAGCAATGGTGGTGGTCATTCTCCTGCTCGTGATCATCGGTGAGTAGCTCCACACGACCCCAGCTGTGCCGGCCATGGGCATTTTGGTGGCACTCCAGGCTGTGAGTGACATCGTGGTGCTGTTGTCCCTGAGGGACAGCACCTGAGTCACTCCATGGGCTCCACTCTGCCTTAAGTCACCATAAGGGGAGCCTGCTGAGCATTCTGTGCTCCTCTCCTGCAAGGCTGAAGGGTGCACGCAGAGGAGCAGGTCTTGCTGACTGTGAGCAAAGAGAGCCATCAGTGCCCTGCCAGCGTTGTACTGACCCATGGCTGGCACTGACTAGTCCCAAGCTGCGTGGGAGTATGTCAAAAGTTTCAGGCTAGAACAGTGTTTTCCAGAAACATCTCTAGGTGTAACAGGCACCTTGCAATGAGTCTGCTGTGAACAAATGCTCTTCCCCAAAGTTGATGTGCTGCCTTATTTCCATCAAGTAGCTGTTGTGACTTTGCCATTGGTCCCTTCCCATGCTCTCTGCCTTTCCTGGAGCTCCTCAGAGCAGAGATGTCACTGCTTTTCCTACCAAACAGCTCATATTGACCATAGCAAGTTTCTTTCAGGCAGGAATAACTGATCCCTCTGCCTGCAGAATGACATGTTCCAGGGATCCAGGCAGCCCAGCATGGCAGTGCAGCTCTTCTGTGTCACTGGCTCTTGAGGGTTTTCCTCCCACTGAAGTGTCCAGGGGCAGCTCTGTAACTGTTCTTGTTCCTTCAGCAAAGCCCCTGTGGCCTGTTGTCCTTCTAACACACAGCCTGCAGTGAGAGAGGCAAAGCTGGCAGCAGGGTTGAGAGAGAGACTGATGGAAAATCCCATCTGGTTTAGTTTTGGGAAGCTGGAAGGAGATGAAGGTAGCAGGATATGTTGTCTAGCATGTGTGCAGACAGCAGATTGCTTCAGCTTGGGGCTGGGAACACACTTCTGCTCACAGCTGCTGCGTGTTTGTCACTGCAAAAATGGGGGACTCCCTGGCAGGGATGGTGTGTGGTGAGAGCTTCTTTCTTTGTGTTTTGCAGTCCCCATAGTCCTGAAGTACCGTTCCTGACAGGGCAGCTGGAGGCTTCGCTGGAGCTGCCTCTGGGATAACCAAACTGCTGTGTAATTTAAGTGAGATATCTGTATATAGCTTGGAAGCTGTTTTTTCTCCTGGAAGCAGGAGGTGGTGGCAAGCAGCCAGTTCTGAGGGAGTGTTTTAAGAACTACCAAACAACCCTTTTCCAGTCAAGTACCTGTTCCTGCTGTCAGACTTTGTTTTTTTTTTATATATAACACAAGATTCAGATCCCAAACTGCTCGTTTTGTAGAATTCTGGGTCTCTGGTTTGGAGCTGGCTACTTGCCCCTATGGTCTATCTGTATATATGGTTGAGTTGTAATATTAATAACTATAATAATAATAATAATAATATGGTTTGAGCAGCTCCCTGCTGCCTGCTTTGGAAGGCAGAGGGGGCTCTGTCTTTGAATCAGAGAAAAGGAGGGGATAGAAGTCTAAAAGGAAATATACCAATATATTATAGGGAACTGATTCTTTGGAGGACAACTGTAAGGGTGTTGTTTTTCTCTTGTTCAAAAAAGAAAAAAGAACAAAAAGAGAGAAAAAGTGAAATTAGGTTTTACAATCCAGAAGATTTTCTGGTCCTGCCATGGGAATGCACAAGCTCAGTGTTTTCAGTATTGCTGCTTACAGCTGTGACTAAAAACATTCCAGTAAACCTATTTTTGACTGTACATGTGGAGTTTTTGCATGTCTTCATAAGGTTTTGGAGGATATTCAGGGCTCTCTGAGGCTGGGAGTCCCTGTTTGTGCGTTCTTAACCAAAAGTAAGAAATGTGTGTAAAACCCAGCAATCAGCATTATTATATAAAGACACAACTGGAGAACAATTCTCCTGACACCCATCCACAGTGAACAAGCCCAGTTCATATTCAGAGCCCTTCACCATGATGTGGTGACTGTGTCCTGAATGGCAGGGGATTTTGCTTCCTTGTGATCCAGTGGGGTGGGGATTATTCCCAGACATGGGCACTGGGGAGCTGTAGGGACCCCTGTGCTGGAATGAACAGGAACTGAGCTCCTCTATCCCTGGGTGGGATTGTGGTGCTTTGGCTGTTTCCAGCCTTGGTCTCAAGTGCTGGTGGCATTTCTGTCAGCCCTTTATCTTGGGGAGCCTTCTCCTTTCCAGCCCTGAGCCTGGCACTTTAACTGAGCCAAGCTCCTCTGGTTCTCCTTTTGGTCTTTCCTGATGAGAGAAGTGTTGTCTTGCTAAGCACGTGTTTGAGATAATTCTGGAGAGGGGAAATGGTGCCTCAGAGAATTTCCAGTGCCATGTCCCAACTTCTCTTCTGCCCTGCCCCAGGACGTTGCACAGTTTCCACCTGAGGGCTGCCCCATGCAGAGAAGGGGATTAGGAGTGAGCACAGCAGGCTGGAGGATTGGATGTGACTACAAGCTCCCTTGCCCAGCTGGAATATGAACAGGGCTTTCCCCCTCTGCGAGACCTGATCTCTCCAGGCAGGAATCAGGAAGGCAAGCTGGGGTTTTCCTCCTGAAGTATAGGCTGTTTTTAACATCACACACTCAGTGGAAGGGACAAAAGTCATCCTGCCTGTGCCTTTGGCTACTCTCTGCCTGCAAGGGATCACGAAGATGGATGCAGAGGGATTGTGTCTGTCTCCAGGGGGGCTGCAGATCTCGCTGAGCTGTTTGGCACCATGTCCTGCCAACTGCAAAGTGAGTTAATTCACTCCTGCTGCTGCAGAGCCCTGCCAGTGCCTCTGCCTTTCTCCTTCAGCCCAGCCTTGCCTTTGCTGCTGCTGCTGCCACCCACAGCAGGACTTTGGTGCCACAGGAATCCTGCTCAGAAACATCACAGGAATAGAATTTGCTAAGCAAGTTTTATAGATATTCCCCTCCCACACACAAGGCTGGAAAGACCATTAGAAATGTCTATCTGCTCTTGGGGTAGTACAGGTACAGAGCAGTCCTCCACTTACTCCTTTGGTATTGTGGTTTCATATTGCAGCCTGTGCTGGCCCACCCTGGACTGGTGGCAGAGAGATCTGCAGTCAGCAGAAAGGGGTGTTGTTTCCAGCACTGTCTGCATGCTTGGGGATTGATTTTCACTTAGATGTTATGAAGGAGATTCTACAACAAAAACAACTCCCTCAACCCAAGCTTTGGGTCTGTTTTACCCATTCCTGCATTGTGCAGAGGACAGACCATTAGCTGCTGTTTTCCTCGTGGTTTCTTTTGCACAGGGAATGGCATCTTCTGGCGAAAGCAGCGCATTCCTCCTGCCGGGATTGCTGTTGTGAGGCTGTTGTGGTGTGACCCCGCGTCCCCATGCCTGAGGGAAGGGGGGCTGCAGGGATGTGACACAGGTGCGGAGAGGCCTCCTGGCTGCGGCAGCTGGGCAGCCCCGGGGAAAGAAGTGCCTCCCGAGGAGTCCCCTTGCAAAGCAGGAGCTTTGGCAGGGTCTGGCAATGAGGAGGGGCCTGGGGACACAGTGGGAGAGCTGGGACTCTGCTGCTGCTCCTTCCCAGGGCCCTGCTCCCCACAGTCTGCAGGGCTCCACAGCGGCCCCAGCGACAGAAGTCTTGACTCGAGGCCTGGAGGTTTTGCTATAGCCACCAGCCGCTCCTGCATTTACCTGAGATGCGGGGCAGGGAAAGCTTCCACAACCCAAGCCATGAGGGCACTGCCCTGAGGTGCTAGAATTGGGTGTTGATGAGTTCTAGGTTCTAGTCACTCGGTGCTGGGGCTGTCCTGAGCACAGACGTTCCCAAGGGACAGCTGTGGCTGGGAGGCGCCACCAGCAGCAAACCAACAAGGACGGAACTTGATCGCTCCGACACAGGAAACCTGATGACAGAAAGCGCAGAGACGCGCCAGAGGCCGGAGGCTGAACAACAGCGGAGCTTGGAACACATTCCCCTTCCCGCTTCCCCAACTACATCTGATTCTACTTCAGGAAAAACAGCGCGGGCTCCAGAGGCCGGGGCCGTAAACAAGGGCCGGAGCCGTGAGGGGAGCGGGTTGCCATGACGACCGACCCCGCCCTCCGCGCGCCCGCCGCGGGCCGGCAGTTCCCGCCTCTCTGGCGCGGGCGGATGTGCCCCCCATTGGCTGGGCGCTGCGGGGCGGGCGCGCTCCCCATTGGTCGAGCCCCTCGGGGAGCGGCGGCGGCGCGGGCGCTGATTGGCGCCCGGGCGCGCAGGGGCGGTGCGGGCGGGCAGCATGGCGGCGCCGGTGCGGCGGAGCGTCGTGTTCGTGACGGGCAACGCCAAGAAACTGGAGGAGGTGAGGGCGGCGGGAGCGGGGCCTGGCGACAGGGTTTGCATCTGTCCTTCCTTCCCTCCATTTTCACTCCCTTCTCCCTGCGCAGGTCACGCAGATCCTCGGGGACTCCTCTCCCTACACGCTGGTGGCGAAGAAAATCGACCGTAAGTTGTTGGCAGGGCGTGGCGGGATGCGGCGACTCGTACCGTCCAGTCCCGGCCGTGTCCTCAGCACCGCTCCATCCCTGTGTCCGCAGTGCCCGAGTACCAGGGGGAGCCAGACGAGATCTCGGTGCAGAAGTGCCGCGAAGCTGCCCGGCAGGTCACTCGCTGTTTCCTCTTTCCCGGCGGGATGGGTGTGGAGGGACCCCAGACAGGGACATTGAAGCATTCAAACTGGCCCGACCTGGCCTTGCTGCTCTCCCGTCGCCTGGCTGTTCTGGTTGATGCTGTGTCCCTCCAGCAGCAGGAGGTCACAGAAGCTCCTTCAGTCCAGTCCCGGTGGTGGCAGGACAAAGAGTTTTATGTCTGCTGAACATTCCAGAGCTGTCTCTGAGATGGATGTCTTGAAAGAACTAAGTGAGGGCTGAGACTGGAGAAAAATGCAGGCATGCCTCTGGAACACAGTCTTTCCCTCTCCTTGTCCTCCAGGATGGCAGGGAGTGTTCATCTCTGCTCCTTTTCCTCCATATGAAACCTTTCCTGCTGTTCTTCAGCTGCTCTGGCCTGCGTGGAGAGGGTTTGGGTTTGATCGTGTCTGTCTGGTGTGTGTTGCTTTTGAGGTCAAGTGGAAACATGAGGATGGGATAAAGCAAGGGAATGAGCTTGAAGACAGTGCCTTCTTGTAGGTCTGATGTTCTCTTTCTCTTGGGCTGTCACTGTAGGTTCAGGGACCTGTTATAGTAGAAGACACCTGCTTGTGCTTCAATGCCCTGGGGGGCCTTCCAGGACCCTACATGTAAGTAGGAGGAAGCTGTTTCTCCTTTCATGTGCCGGGATTAGGAGCACAGGCTGGCAGTGTGGGCTCCACATTCCACGAGCAGTGGGGTCAGGGAGGTGAGTGCTGCTCTGTACCCTGCTCTTCAATCTGCACCCCAGGGGCTGGGCTGAACTCCTTGAGCCCTGCTGTAAGTCACGGAGCAGGAATGGAGAGACAGACCTGGGTTGTTGGCTCTGGTTTCCAATCTGTGGTGCCTGTTCTGGCAGCTTGGGAACCTGTCCAAAGAGCAGGCTCTGTGCAATAGAGGCACCAAGCCTTTCAGCAGGACTCTGGCATGAGTGTCTCATAGGGACAGCTTTAATCCATAAGATAACAAAGTTATTACGTATTTATACGGACCCTAGGATGCAGTAAATTAAATACCCCACTGCTGTTTTCACTGGTCCCCTTCAGCTTCAGAGATACGTCTGTACTTCCTGGTAAATAGTCCCGAATGAGTAATAATAACAGCAAAAATAACAGTAAAAATAACAGCACATTGAGAGGGGTTTATAGGCCTGTGAAAATGTAAGCACCAATGTCACAAGGATGCCTGTTTCTGAGAGATAATAGCAAAAATTGATCTTCTCTCTTTCCTTCCTTTTCAGAAAATGGTTCCTGGAGAAACTCAAGCCAGAAGGTACTGCCCTCATGTTATAGCTCTGTGTGTAACCCATTCCTTTGCCCCTGAAGTGTCTCCCTGTCCATGCTGGGGGAACCAACAGGTTCCTCGAGCCTGTTCTGTGCCCTCCTTTGTGGGATGTTGTTTTTTTCAGTAATTTCATCCCTGGATTCCCAGAGTCCTGCCTCTGTAAGCTAGTGGCAGGGCTTGTGGGAGCATCTTGTTTGTCCTTAGTGTAAGACCTGCAAGACCTCCTGCTCCCTGTGTCTTCAGGGCAAGCCCCTCTCCACTCATGCTCCCTTCCCCTGCTATGCCTTGATCCCACAGTTCAGAGTATGACTGCAAATCCTGTGCTGGTCTCATTAACATGAGCATTAATCATGTTCCAGCACCAGGGGCTTTAGTCCTCCTTGGTGCTGCGTAGACATATGCTGGGTTCCTTCCTCTCCCAAATTCATAGCAGGGCTCTGGAGCTCACACTGTGAGATGACATCTGAGGCTCTGGCTTCAGTCACAGCACAGATCCTGCCAAGAACATCCTGGTGCCTGAGCTTTGTCACTTCCTGTGGTGTTTGGGAATGTGGAACACTCCATCCCTCCGTGCCTGGGTGTGTGTGCTGCAGCGCCAGGGAGCAGCAGTAACCCCAGGTCCCTTCTGTGTCCCTCAGGCCTGTACAAGCTGCTGGCTGGCTTTGAGGACAAGTCTGCCTACGCGCTCTGCACCTTCGCCTTCAGCAGCGGGAATCCGGAGGAGCCAGTGAGGCTCTTCAAGGGCCAGACCCATGTAGGTGCTGTGCTGGGGGAGGAGGGCTCTGCTGGGAGCTCCACTGCCTCTGCTGAGGACAGTTTTGGTGGCCTCTGGGTCACTGAATGCTGGGAACAGGCTTGGGGAGAGCGCAGCTGGTGGGAGGTGTGTGCTGAGGGTGCGGCCCTTTGTTCAGTGGTGCTTACTGAACTCTGCATTCCTCAGCCCCCCCGTCTCCCTCTGACAGGGCTGTATTCAGGGACAGTTCTTAGCTCTGTTACTTGGAGAGGTCAAAGCACTGTGAACATAGGGCAGGGTGAGTTTTGAGCTGCTAATTTTGGTCACATCCTGGGGAGGAGCTGGGGAGGGGGACAGTGCCCTGCAGAGCCCGTGGTGGCTGCAGTGTGAGCTATGGCTGCGTGTCTCTGTGTTTGAAATGTAACTGCAAGGGAAGTGCAGTCTTTAAGGGGCTTTTTTGTGTTTTCTCATGGCAGGGAGTGATAGTGGAGCCTAGAGGCCCTCGGGATTTTGGCTGGGATCCCTGCTTTCAGCCGGATGGCTACAACCAGACGTAAGTGGTGTTTTAACTACAGCTCTCTATGTAAGACAAACCTTGGCCAAGGGTGTCTGGAGGAACTTGCTTGTGAGGAAGGGCATCAAGGAGAAATGTCCTCCTGGATCAGAACACGGTGGGTGATGGGAAACCCCTGGATCAGGGGTTGTGTCACTACTTGGCCCTGCTGAGCCAAGCAGGGAGGCAGAGGGGGAGCTCTCAGTGCTCGAGGGATGTGCTGTAGCGTCTCTGCTGCTGACACTTGTGCTTTCTGTCCCCTGCAGCTACGCTGAAATGCCCAAGGCAGTGAAGAATTCCATCTCACACCGGTACAGGGCGCTGAGCGAGCTCTCAGCCTTCTTTCTTCAGAGTGACTCGACAGAGCCCCGCCCCGCTCCCAGCTAGTGAGCTGTGGGGTCTCACAAGCACGCAGAATTACTGGGGTCAGAAAGGACCTCTGGAGATCACCGAGTCCAACCCCCTGCCAAGGCAGGTGCTGTGCGTGTCACACGCAGCCCTGGCAGAGACTCCGTCCGCTGCGGGATGCCATTAAAGCTGCTCCTTTGAACCCACCGCTGCCTCGTTCTGCGCTCTTTTTGTTGCTTCAGTAGTGCCGCAGAGCGCAGCGGGTGTGAGCTGTTAAAGCTGCGCGGTTGTGATTCGGGGGCGGCTGAAGGCACCGGAGCCGGGACCGGGACCGGGCGGGGGCGCGCCGGGGCCGCTGCGCCCTCCCGTTGCGCGGGGGCGCGCTGAGCCGCCGGCCAATGGGGAGCGGCCCGGGCGGAGGCAGCCAATGGGGAGCGGCCCGGGCCGAGGCAGCCAATGGGGAGCGGCCCGGGCCGAGGCAGCCAATGGGGAGCGGCCCGGGCCGAGGCAGCCAATGGGCGGCGGGCGCTCCGCCCCGCGCAGCCGGAAGCGGTCAGCGCGGGGGCCACGTGGGGCCGCGGCGGGAGCGGGCGCGCTGCGCCTGATCGTGTAGCCGCTGTCCCGGCCATGGAGCTGCTGCCCCGCAGCCCCGCCGAGTTCGGCTCCGCACGCTACTGGGATCGCTTCTTCCGCCAGCGCGGGCAGCGCCCCTTCGAGTGGTACGGGGCCTTCTCGGAGCTTTGCCCCGTTCTGCACAAGTATGTGCGGCCCCGCGACAAGGTGAGCCCCGGCTCGTACCCAGTGGTGTGTCCCCTCCGGGCTCCTCCTGGACGGCGGGTTCTGAGGTTGTTTTGCCTGGAGAAGAGGAGGCTCAGGAGTGACCTTACCGCTCCCTACAACTCCCTGAATGGAGGTTGTAGCCAGCTGGGGGTCGGCTTCATCTCCCAGGCAACCAGCAACAGGATGGAAGGACGTAGACTTACGCTGCTCAGGGAAGGTTTAGGGTGGACATTCGGAGAATGATTTTCTTCAGAAAAAAGGCGCTTAGACATTGGAGTGGACTGCCTAGAGAGAGGTGGTAGAGTCATCACCTGGAGGTGTTTAAGGAAACATACCACTCAGTGCCGTGGTCTGCTTGGTCAGAGCTTAAACTCCATGTTCTCAGAGGTCTTTTCCAATCTAGGTGGTTCTGTGTGCGAGATCTGATACAGACGATGTGAAGCCTCCAGAGTGCCTTAGCAAGAGGACAGGAGGCCTGGGTGGCCCTGGTCTGGGGAGCTCTGGGGGTTAAAACACCGGGGTCATTCTCAAAAAAACATGCAGCAGATGCATCTGCCCATGGGACTCTTCTCTGTGGACATGTTATCTTAGGCCATGAAGAGCGAGTTTGCAGGCCCTGAGGGTGTGGTTTTCACAGAGGGCTCCTAGACGGGTATGGTATTTGCTCCTAAACTCGGGGGGTATTTCCAGGGTGTTCTCACCACCACACTGCTCTCGTGCCGCTGCCCAGGTTCTCGTGGTGGGCTGTGGGAACTCGGAGCTGAGCGAGCAGATGTACGACGTGGGCATGTGCGAGGACATCATCAACATCGACATCAGCGACGCCGTGATCCGCCAGATGCGGGAGCGCAGCGCCAGCACCAGGCCACAGATGAGCTACCTGCAGATGGACATGCTCCAGATGGACTTCCCTGATGCCCACTTCCAAGTGGTCCTAGACAAAGGCACGCTGGATGCCCTCCTGACCGACGAAGAGGAGGCAACTTTAGCCAAGGTGGACCGGATGTTTGCTGAGATCAGCCGGGTTCTGCAGGTAGGAGGGCGCTACCTCTGTGTCTCCTTGGCTCAAGCCCACGTGCTGAAGAAAGCCGTGGAATACTTCTCCCAGGAAGGCTGGGTCGTGCGTATCCACCAGGTGGCCAGCAGTGGGGACAAGCAGCAGTTTGTTCTACCCGTCTTCGTGTATGTCATGACAAAGTTCAGGAAGATCCCTGGCTCTGCAGCACAGATCCTGGAGATCTGCCCTGAGGAGCAGGACAAGCCGATGCGGGTGCAGAGCGTGGAGCAGCTGGTGGCAGCGGTGAAGGACAGGCAGCATTATGCCCTGCTCTGCAGCCAGATAAGCAAAACCCCCTGCAGGGAACAGGTTTCCTTGGATCTCTGTGACAAAGAGAGCGGGAAGCCTCGCTACACACTGCACGTGGTTGACAGCCCTTCGGTGAAACCTTCCCGGGACAATCATTTTGCCATCTTCATCAGTGAGTACAGCCTGTCCAGCTGCAAGTCAGGTGGTTGGCCTGGCCAGGAGCTGCAAAATGGCCAGCCATTCAGGGCCTGTTGAATTTGAGGTTGAAGAGAGAAATAACACACCTGTGTGGGGTCAGGCTGATGTTTTAGTTTGGCTTTGCAGTAGGATATGTGCTTGCGTGGTGGTGCAAGCAGAGATCTGACACAGAGCTTGTTGGGCAGAGGGACACTGCCTGCCCCGCCTCCAAGGTGGCGATTCCTGCCTGGATGCTGGTGACAGCCAAGTTAGCACCTTGCAGTGAAGGCATCGCTGCTCTCTGGGTGTCTGTCCTGGCTTGCAGGGGCCAGACTGCTGGGGCTGCACTCACAGAGATGTGTGGGCCTCTGCCAGCAGCACCATTCCCTCCCTGCATGCCTGCAAAGCTGGGGCTTAGCACAGCCTGGAGACAGGTCAGGAGCCTGTTGGACACCCCCTTCTAACGAGATGTGGCTTTTCCAGCTTCTTGCATGAGCCTGCCCAAAACAGGGGAGATCCTGGCTCTCTTGATGGTTGCAGTGCACAGCTCTAGCCAAGCAGTGGTACCTCCCTTAAATGTCTTGCCATTCCCTTTGGCTCTTCTGTTGGAGGCTGGAGCAGCCCAGGCTGATGGCAGCCCCCTCTGCAGTCCCACAGGGCAGAGAAACCGAGTGGCTCTTTGGGACAGAGGAAGGGCGGAGGCAGCTGGCGGCCAGCGCGGGCTTCGGGCGCCTGCTCACGGTGGCCCTGCACAGGGAGCAGCACTACGAGGGCATGGCTGGCATCCAGGCAGAGCTCTCGGGGAAGGTGATGGAGCTGGCCCCGCCGGGCCTCCCTGCCCGGCAGCAGGTGAGCCCCCACTGCCCCTGGCTGGCCTTCCCAGAGCAGAGCCAGGCTGGCTCTCTGCCAGCAGGGAAACCCTCTGCTCCAACGGAGACCAAGCTGCGAGGTGCAGCTTCGCTTGAGTTTCCCTCCAGCTGCCTGCCTGTGCCTGGAGGCAGGATTTGACATTCTAGTGTGGTAGGATTCAGTATGAAGTCCTTGCCCTCCAAAACACAGCATCCCAAGAAAAGCAGAGATCCAGAAACTCTGAAAGCATGCAGCCCCTGTCTTAATCCTGGCTTTAACTTTTTTTCCCTCTGTCTTCTCCCTCCTGCCTCAACTCCACACATCTGAGCTCTTGCAAAATACCTTGCTGTGTTTGTTCCCTGCATTCAGAGGGAATTTTTTGCAGATCCCCAGCTCTCCTGTGGCATCCCACTGCTCCTCTATTGCGTCTGCTTCATCTTGGCTCTGTAGCCATAGTCAGGACAGTGGGAATGCCAAGCTCCCCTCCTGTAGCCTTTCCTCCTTCTCAGCAGCCCGTGTTGTCCCTGCAGGTGCCCTTCCTGTCTGTGGGAGGGGACATCGGGGTGCGGGCGGTGCGGCACTGCGGCAGCAGCCCCCTGAGCGGGGAGTTCGTCGTGGAGGACGTGAAGGGAGATGGCACCTGCTACTTCCGCCGCCTCATCTTCCTCCAAAACAGGAACGTGGTGCAGTCAGAGGCTCGGCTCTTGGCTCCCACACCTCTCCCAGGTACATGGAACAGGGGTCAAGGCTGATTTTTTGGGGTGACAGAGAGTGAGAGCAATACAGAGAAAAGGTAGAAGTCGTGGTGGGACCTACCTGTCTTGTCCCAGAGCAGCCCTGGGAGTGTTTTTACACTGTGAGTGGAACAGAGCTAGAGGTGGCTGGTCCCTAGAAAGCACCTCCATCTCCCTCCTTACCTTACTGGCTGGTGTCTCCTGTTGTTCAGGCCAGAAGAAGCGGAGGAAGGACAAGAAGAAAGCCAGCCCCACTGAGCCACCTGGAGCCATCGACAAGAGCTACCTGTGCTGTGAGCACCACAAGGCCATGGTTGCGGGGCTCTGCCTGCTGGGGGGCCCCGACGCCCTCCCAGGTGACGAGGCTGGCAGTGGGAGGCTGTGCTGGGGGCAGGTGTCCCCATGCCACAGCCCCTTGGGGAAAGGCTCTTTTGGCCAAGGTGCCCCGTGCACCCTTCCCAAAGCGGTTTGGGGACGGTGGGTGGGACAAGCAGTGAGATTACGGCGTCCTGGTGGCTCACTGGCTGCTCTCGGTTGGCAGGAGAGCTGACAGTGCTGGTGGTGGGGCTCGGCGGGGGCAGCCTGCCCCTCTTCGTCCATGATTACTTCTCACAGGCCCACGTGGCTGTGGTGGAGATCGACCCCTCCATGCTGGAAGTGGCCACGCACTGGTTCGGTTTCTCCCAGGGTGACAGGATGCAAGTGCACGTCTCCGATGGCCTGGACTATGTGGCCAAGCTGGCAGCTGAAGGTACCACCTCACAGAGCATTTCAGGGGCCCCACTGAGCCCAGGGGGTGCCACACTGGGTAGCGGGGTCCTGGGCTGTTGTCACCACCTGCTTCCTCTTCCTTCCCATCTCCTGCCATGTGTCACCGTCTCCAGCCTCACCAGGTCTCTGCAGCTCACAGCCTGTCCTTGCCAAGCTGTGTAGAGGACCTGAGATTTGTTGCCTCCCCCAGCACCAAGGGCTTTTAAGAGAAGCCCCAGTAGAGAAGATGCCCATAACGTGGCAGAAGGGATGTTTTGACCATCTCATCTTTGGCCTTCTCATGTGTGTAGCTCACCTCTGTCACATAGGATAATGACTGTCTGTGCTTCGTCCTGCAGCACCAGCCCAGTATGATGCTGTCATGTTTGATGTGGACAGCAAAGACCTCACGGTGGGGATGAGCTGCCCACCCCCAGCCTTTGTGGAAAAGCCCTTTCTGCAGAAAGTTAAAACCATCCTCAAGCCAGAAGGTAGGAGGGGAGATCTGGCCATGTCCCCGTGTCCAGGCTGGCCGGTTCTGTGGGGAGTTGGGGCTGTGCCGCCGTTTCTCATCCTGGAGAATAGTGTCCACAGCCAGGATTGCTGCATGGCATCCCCTTCTCCTGGTGGGTCCTGTGTCTGGCTGTTTCAGTGGGCACTGTGACAGCAGGATGGGTGGGTGGCCTGGCTCGGGCAGGCTGAGACATCCCGGGGGCCAGCAGAGTTTTCTGGAAGCAGAAGGTGTAGGTGGTACCTGAGAACAGATCTTGCCGCCACCCACGACCCACGTGGCAGCAGGGATGAGGAGCGGGGCCGGGGGCACCGGGGGGATGTGGCTGAGGGAGACACTTTCCCCGGGGTGGCACAGGGTGCAGCGAGCAGGCTGGGGCGTGCAGGCTGCTCTGAACCCTCTCCCTCTCGCCCTGCCACAGGAGTCTTCGTGCTCAACCTGGTGTGCCGCGACGCCCGGCTCAAGGAGTCCGTGCTGGCCGCCCTCAGGGACGTCTTCCCGCTGCTCTACGCGCGCCGCATCCAGGGGGAGGTGAACGAGATCCTGTTGTGCCAGCCGGGCCCCGCGGGCCGGCGCGACCCCGCAGAGCTGGGGGCACGGGCACGGGCGCTGGAGGGGGCCCTGCGACGGCCGGGGCGGCCCTGGGACAGCTCCTACAGGCTGGCAGACATGCTGCAGGCCGTCCACATCCTCTGAGGGGCTCTGCTGCTGCTCTGACACACTGCTGCTCCTCCTCTGCGGGCTGTGGCTCCACAACAGGGTGCCCGTGGCTGGCATTGCCGCCCAGTGCTGGCCTGGGCCTGCGGGAAGGATGGGACTGGCACAGGAAGGTGCTTCCTGCAGTGTGGCTCCTGAGGAAGGAGGCCAGCACCATGGAGGGCTGTACAGTTCAAGGGGCAGCCTTCAGGGGTGAGGAAGGTGCTGTGGGACTGGCAGGACTGTGGGTTTGGGTCTGTCCTCGTTGCTTTCCCACTTTGGGAAGAACATCTCTCCGACTCTCCTTCCCCTTTGGCACAGCTCCTTGCATTCTGATGGTGCCTCTCCCTGTGTCTCCAGCATTCCTGGTGTCTCTGCAGAGCCCCAGGCCTGCTCCGAGCCTGCTTGTGGATGATGTGTGTGGGTGGGCTGGAAGCTGTGAGAATAAAATGCTCGGGGGTGCTCTGAGGCCTGTAGTGCTTTGTTAAGGCTTATTTCTGAAGCATCCCACACTCCTGGGAAACCTACGGTCACCTCTGCGCTTCAAAGGCATGTCCTGGCAGCAGGCAGCTGCCTCTTGAACCCCACAGCCCACTCACCCTCCTCAAACTGCATCCCACAATGTTTCCCCTCTCCTGAATCTCTCCAGCCACCACCACTAAACTGAAACTCCTGAGCTCTGCCCTGGGGCCAGCAGGGACTCAGCCCTGGGCTCAGGCTCCTGGCCACACCAACGCACTCACCCAGCTGGTGCAGGTCAGCCTTTCTGAGGATGAAAGGGCAGCCAGAAAATACCCATTGGGATGTTCCCACAGCACCCCAATCCTGGCTGACAGCTCATTCAAGAGCTGACCTGTGTGTCCTGGTTGGTTACACAACAGCTGACCTGCAGGTTCTCATTCATTCATCAGAAGCTATTTTTGGGGGGCTTGTCTTTCTCCCCAGCAACAGCTGGTGCCCAGATGAGCCTGAGACACGGTACTAAAGTGAGCAGCTTGCAGACAGCAAGGTGACAAACTGGTGCTTTGCCAGTGATCCTGCACCCTCACTCCATGCTCCCCTCTGCCACGGGCAGCCTGAGAGAGGATGTCTGACAGCTGCTTCCCAAAGCACACCCTTCCCAGCCACCTTTCCACAGCCCAGGGAGGTAACAACGCACCAGAAGTAGCTCCAGGAAGGGTCTGTGTCTCAGTATCCCTGCTGGGGCCATCTTCCAGCTCTGCAGCTCACACACCCTGTCCCAGCAGGGTTTGGGCTGCCCCACATTGGCCTCTCCTTGCTTGGAAGGAGCCAGCTCTGCTCCATCTGTGGGAAAACCTCTGCCACTACAAAGTGAGAGGGTGTGTGAGCCTGAGAGTTTGCAGTTGGCCAGCTCCATGGGGCCATGGAAAGGATACCCCAAAGGCTCTCACCCTCTGAAGCAGTGGGGACCATGTGGCCACTGCACCAATGCAAGAGATGGGGCTGTTGGTGCCCAGGATGCACGATGGCAGCTGTGCTGCCAGCAAGCACCTCCTTCTGATCAGCAACTGGGGATGTATTTTCATTTTAATTTGCCAGCAGGTTCTACTTTGGGAACTGCTCTGTTCAGATCCCTTCTCTGATGCTTCCTCCTTTGTTCCCCTTCACACAGAGGGCCAGATGGGTGCCCTACTTTCTCCCTGGGCTAACCTGTATCTACAGAGAGGGAGCAGATGCTTTTTTTAATAAGTGCTTTTGATGGTTCCCAGGCCCAAGAGAGCAGGGCTGGCCTGCTCCCTGTCTCAGTTAAAGGCTGGCACCCTGGTAGGTGCCCTCTGTGTCACTCACCACCCAGTCGCTCCTCCAGTGTGTTCTCCTCCTCCTGTGGTGAGTTCAGGGCACACGGGGGAGAAACATAACTGAAGCTGAAGTGTGCCTGCTCCCATGCAGCTTCTAAAGCTCCTCTGTGATGAGCAGTGTTTTGAAAGATCTATTATCCACCTAGCTTAGTGATGGCAAATTTCTCAACTAGATCAGCAGTGCTGCATTTACTCTATTTTTAACTTAGTTTGCAGTTCTCAACATAATTTTAACGGCATAGGTTTGTGTGTGTGGGCCCTTTATTTTACTGAAACCATCTCCTTTCTTCCCCAGGAGCTCATACAAAGGCTGCCTTCATCCCTCCCTTGTCCAGTCCTGCCTTTCTGTTATGCTTCCAAAATGCTGCATAACGCCACATCCTGGTGGAAAAACAAAAGCCATCTATTACAAACAATGTAAGGATGAAATCTCATTTCATTGCAGCTGTTCTTGCAGCTACTGATAGCCTGAACTCTTTGGTCTGGAAATTAATTTCAGCGGGAAAACTGGCAAATTCATGAATGCTACAAATCCTCCTCTGCAGGTAAAAGACTCCAAGGCTGGAGTAATTGACACGTAGTAAATATTCCTCTGCTGGCAGCCAAAACATGCAGCTAATGTATATGTTTGGCAATGTGATTCTGTCGAGTGTTTTGGCAATGTACTCATGTTTACATCCCTTACTCCTCACTTCCTTCCCTTGCAGCGTAGGCATGCTGTCAGTGGTGGGATAGAAACAAGCTCTGCCGTCACTTAGCAACCTCCACTGGCTCGGAGATGTTGACTTTTTCTTTTCTGGCTTTCCCAGCAAAAAAAGAGCCGGGTGTGTAACTCATCCCATGGCTCAGGTGTGAGGCTGCAGCCAGCTGGAGATGCTTTGGACTAGTCCAGTCCCTTCTCAGAGCATCACATCCATCTCCTGCTGCCACTCCAGTGAACAGAGACACTGGGACTCAGTGGGTCAGCCCTGAGTTTCCTGAACTTGGGTGGAAGGCTGCAGAGAGGTTTTTTGGCCCAGGGTGGCTGTGGGCAGGCAGCTGGTAAGACCATGACACTTTGAGGCAGGCACTGATGGGGTGCCACAAGTACACCCCATATGGTGTCACAGCCCAGGTCCCTGTTCTGCCGAAGAGAAGAGGATGACACTCCAGTTCCCTCTTGGGAACAGGGTGGAGGTGGATAAGGGACATACTGTCGTCAGCTCAAAGTACAGCAAGCAGCTGGGAGAGATTTTGCAGCACTAAAAGCTGCAGGGACTGAGCCCTGGGCTGGGCAGGGCCTTGGCCCCACTGCCTGTGGGGATGCTGCACGGGATGGTCCAGCACAACAAGGGCTGCAACCGCCACTCCCAGAGGCTGGAAGCACGTGGGAAGTGTTTTGTCCATGAAATTTTCCCTTGGGGAGCACTTGGCTTGTCTGGCTTTGTGGCCAAGGAAGCAGGCATGCTGCCAGGCTGCAGGGAGGGAGTACAGCTCTTTCCTGGGGTGCTGAGGGCTGCAGAGAAACATCTCTGCAGGCTGCAATGCAGCACAGTGCCCTTTATCTACCCTGCAACTGGATGCACCTGACTAAAGAATGCAGCTGGAGGTCACAGGGCAGGAGAGAGGAGAGATGGGACAGGGATTGGGTTGTCCTGCCATCCGTGAGTCAGCAGTGCCCCGGGCTGTGGGGGGAAGGCAGAAAGCACATCCTCTTTACAGGGAGAAATGCTGCAGCCACTACTCTAATCACAGCTCTGCAGTCACTCCGGCTTTCTTTCACGGGCTTGAATTCCATCTTTTGCAGCTCCAGGGGCTGGGCTCTTGTCCTGGCAGATGCACAGGCATAATGCTGACTGGCACCTTCCTGCAGCTCCACTGCAGAGCCAAGTGCTGCCGAGAGCCTGGGAGCTCCCCCTTGCACTGGCGCCCTGCCCACACCTCCTCCTGCTCTGTGCCCATCAACTGCCTGAAAAGCTCTGCAAAAACTCCGCGTTTGTGTCCGAAGCAAGAAGGAGGTGAGGAAGGTCCCCGGGGAGACGAGCGAGTGTGAAGGAACCTGCCTGTCCTTAGGGGAGAGGATGCAGCCCGAGCTGTGCTCTGCTCCCCCCGGGCAGGGCAGCGTGACTGGCTCTTCACTGCAGGCATCTGCGAGTCCCCACTCGGCTGGTTTATATGGAACTCATTTCTCGTGAAGGGAATTGTACTGGTGTTTATGAAGCAGCCTGGGGACCTGGTCCAAATGTCCTCAGTTTTAACGTCACGCTGCCTGCTTAGGGAGAAGCATGTGTGCGTGAGTTTGTGGGTTCAGCTGCACCCTGAAGCCAGGCTATTTTTGCCATATTTTCTGAAAGTCGTGGCAGGACAAGCTTGCTGTCTGTAGCCTTGATCTGAAATGCACTGGAGGCTGTGACTGGGGGCCCCAGGCAGGCTGTGCTGGAACTGGTGACATGTGACATCAGACCACGCTGTTGGAGTCAGGATGTCACCTTGGGGAGCAGGGCACCCACCCTTCCTGCCATGCCAGGAAAGGTTTTCTCTCCTTGCTGAGCCTAGCACGCAGCAAAAGGAAATGATAAATATTGTGGGGCACAACTGAGCCCACCAGCGTAAAACCAGATTGTGTTTAGCTGGTTAACCAGTGAGCAGCACAGCTCTGTGCTCCTGGGGATTGCACCTACTGCTCCCCCAGAGAACAATTTCTTGTGTGGCCCCATGACACTGATTTGCATCTTGTATTTCAGAGTATTTTACAAGAGGCTTTGCAATGGTCTCTGCTAGCAGCACCCGTTTCCTTTAATTTAGCCACTCTGAATCTTGGCAAATTCAGAAAGCGAGGCTGGGCTCTGCATGGGGGTTTGGAACAAGCTGGCCAGAGAAGTCAGTCAGGAAAAGCAGAGACCTAAAGATATGCTCAGGTGCCTCTCTCCTCTCCTTCCCTGCTTTCTTGGAATTGTTGGAAAAAGGAGGAAAACCTCTCATGGTAACACAAGTGTCCATAACTGCTTGTGCTTTTTCCAGAAGCTGGGGAATCTATACTTGCCTGCTTGTGGTGTTTTTTTTTTTGTTGTTTTTTTTTGTTTGTTTGTTTTTTTTTTTTTTTTTTTGGGGGGAAGAGTGGATTTTTGAAAGTGATAGAATGTGGGCACTTAGTGGCTTTAACTCTGCTTCAGCAGACAACAGAGTTTGGTTTGGAAACTTCCCAGATTTGGGGGAATAACTCAAACTTTTCCTAATCTTAGTTGTTTTCCTAGTTTATTTTATTTTATTCATGGAAGCAGACAAAGCTGTAATTTAAAGACCTCACAGAAAGGACACTTCCCCAGCTTATCAGCTTGAAGGTGTGCACGGTGCTGCTCCCCAGGCATCACGCCTTTCTCCATCTTCATTTGTCTCCTGTGGAGATGCAATCCTATGGCCAGGCTGCTCTTCTAGGGATCTTAATTACTTCACGGGGGCAGCACAAAGTGCTCTGACACTCATAATGTTCTTCCCAACTTCCAGCCTCCATAGAAACCCATGAACTGGAGGAAGGCCAGACATCTACTCCAGTGCCTCCTGGCATAGCTTGCTCGCCCAGGAGTGGGGAAAGAAATAATCATGCTGCTAATTGGCATAATTATGTCAATAACTCCCAGGCTCCCAACTAGACAGAAATGATGGCAAGGCTTTTCCCAGAGGCTGTGATCTAACTGCAGCGGGGAGGAGAAGCCGTCTCCGCCTTATGCCGATTAAAAACTGTTACTTGTTTCGAGAGTTATAGGTCGGTCTGTTGTAATTTTTTACACTTATTGAGAGCTCTGGCCAAGAAGTTTTGATAATCCTCCAGATCGTTAGTCTCCATCAGTCTGTGGGATGTTCACAGTTCCCTTTTGTTTTGCTCTTCACGCTGAGCGAGGCCAGTGTCTGCTTTAATAGAGAGGATAACTTTTATCGCTGCGTGACTCCAAAGCCTGCGTTTCAGATATTTTCATGATGTGACTGCTGCCAGTAATCGCAGATAAATCTCATCTCTGTTGTGTGCCTGAGCTTTTAGCTCAGCCTCAGCGTGCATTTTTTATCGATGGCTTGGAGCTTGATGTCGCTTCCCAGCCTGCTCCCAAGCCATCCACCTGCTGCCAGCCCTGCCTCAGAATGTGCCTGACCCTGGCAGCACCCCTGCCTGTGGCTGAGCATTGCCACAGCCCTTCCCAGCAGCAGGATGGGGCTGCTGGCTGGGGCTGGGGCTCCAGGGGAGAGGGGCAGTATTGTGGTCTCATGGTCAGCGCACAGACCGGGGTGAACCATGCTCCTCATGTCCAAGTGTGCCAGCACTGAGGCGACCTTGTCCTCAAGCAGGAACAGAATTACAGAATGGGTCAGGTTGCCAGAGAGCGCAGTGGGACATCGGGTCCAATCTCCCAGTTCAAGCAGCGTCATCCCGGAGCACAGGCACGGGATTGTGTCCACTTGGTTCTGGGATATCTCCAGGGAGAGAGATTCCACAGCCTCTCTGGGCAATCTGTGAAAAAACAATCCCTAACAAGCAAGCTCTAAGTGACCTCCAGGTGGTAGAAAGACAAATTACTTGACCGTAGGATTGCCTTGTTATGGTTTAGGGCTCGACATGGTTCAGTTATCTCATACCTAGAGGGAGGTTACCAAAGGGAAGGGAGAAGAGTGTGTACCACACTTAGCTGACATAAAGAGTGCAGAATTTAGGGGATACAAGGATAGTTGGCAGAACACTCAAGATAAAGGAAAAACTAGTAAAGACAATCGAGCAACTGTGCTGAAATCAGCCGTGGCTGGGTAAGAGGTAATTCTGGCAGGTGCAAATTGTGACCACTGACTCACAGATCACCAACCCAAAAACCCCACTACCTCAAGAGAAAGACTGAGCATGCAGACTAATCAGCACTGGAAGCAAGAGGATCATTAACCAACAGAAGACAGAACACTAATTAATAAACGAACTAGATAACTTATAGCCAGTACACATCAACGCCTCGGTTTGTTAAAATCCACAAAAAGGGAAAACTTTCGACAGCAGTCGTGCTGGCTTAGTGGATTTGCCACCCAGCCATCTTTCTGTACAGAATTATAAATAAATCGAACCTCTTGACTCTCAGCGTGGATGGGCCTTTAGCACAGGGCGGGGAAGAAGGAATTTTGGGACAGTGGCGGGACGATCGGGGGACGCGCACCGGGACCCCCACGGGAGGGGGCGTGGCCACCCCACGAGGCCCCGCCTCCATACCCGCGGAGGGAGGGGCGCATGCGCAGTGCGCCGGCCGTTACCTGTCAGCGGCGGCGGGCGGAGGAGGAGGAGGCGGCGGCGGCGGGATGGAGGGGCTCATCCCGCTCGTTAACCGGCTGCAGGATGCCTTCGCGGCGCTGGGCCAGAACTGCCTGCTCGACCTGCCGCAGATCGCGGTGGTGGGCGGGCAGAGCGCCGGCAAGAGCTCGGTGCTGGAGAACTGCGTCTCCAGGTGAGGGGCGGCGGGCACGGCACCCCCGCGCCCCCCTCCGCCCCCCCCACGGCCCGCAGCGCGCGCTGTTCCCAACGGCCGCGGCGCGCGCCCCCCCTCAGAGCGCGAAGGCGGGGGACGGTGTGGGGCGGGGATGCGCCAGGAGGGGTTTGTGGGGGACAGTTCGCGGCTCTCGGCCCGCCGCGGGTGCTCGGTGCCCGCCGAGGATGCTCGCTGTCCCTGTCCCCGCGGTGCCTCGGGGGTGGCGAGGCGGGCCCTGGCCCGGCAGCGCCCGTGATGCGATGTGCGCGGTGCGGGGAAGCCGCCGCGGCTCCGGTGCGCCCGCGTTCGTGCGCCCGCTTCGTGTGTGCGTGTGGGTGTGAGTGACCGCTGCCCGAGAGGAACGAGGTGTTTAAAGCCCCAAATCCTAATTTCGGTGGGGCGCTGGCTCTGGGCGGCTCATTCCTCCCATCCCATGGCATATAAATTCGCACCGTTCCAACGCGCCTGTGGGTGTTCGAATCACGGAGTCATTAAGGTTGGAAAAGACCTCCCAAGATCGTCAAGTCCGACGTGCGCATCGTTTCTAACAAATCACTGACAGGAAAAGGGGAAGCCTGACGATTCAGGCGGTGCTTTTTGACGGCCAGGCAGTGCCTCTGGAGACGTCCCGAGGTAAACATGGGCTTCACGTGCTCTTTGATGAAGTTCCTGCTGCGTTTGCCTCAAATAGCTGCGGACACCCGGAGGGAGGTGGTGCTCCCGCAGCGGAGCTGCGATCTACTCCTGGTTAGAGGGTCGAAATACTGTTGCGTGTCGGTGATTGAGGGACTTGGATGTGCGGAGATCTTCACCGAAGGTAATATTAAATGCTGTGACACTCCACAGCCTGGCCGTATGTCAGGCTGCAAGAGTTCTTGATACCCGGTATAAAGATACTGTATAGTGGTTCTTCATCTCTCCTTTAGAACTGACTGTGTTAAATGTCAGTTCTTCCTCTTCTTTCTCCTTCAATACTCTAGTTAGCTCCTGGTGTTGACAGTATTGCCAAGTCTCTCGAGTTTGGAAAACGAAAGTGAGATCCTCAGAAACACGATTTGCCATCAAATTATTACTGTTTCCTTTAAACAAGTCCTTAAAAAGGACCTTCTGACTTTTTGAGTTGTGTGTCCACAAAGCTGTGCAAAGCACGTGTGCTGAGGGGGGAAAAGCACCTTCATTTTTCTTGTCGGTGAGGATATTTTGGTCCCTGGGGTCGGGGCTGAGTGAGGTGGGCTGATGTCGGTCTCTGGATCCAGCTGTGCTGATGGAGGATCATACTGCTCCCAGATGCTTCTCCCTGCTCAGCTGCCAGAGGCATCTGCTCCATCTGATCCGCAGGCGGAGCTGTTCTTCTGAGCCGCCTGGATGTGCCTGGCCGGAGCAAAAGGTGAAAAGGAGCAGTTTGTGCTGCTCTGGCCTGTTTGGCCAGGAGGCTGGAACCAGCTGCACGAGTGGAGATGTGGGCACTTCTAGGAGGATTTATGAAGGAGAGCCAGGGGCAGTAACTTTTTTCAATCGTGTGGTTATTGACTCTGCAGACGCTTCAAGACAGTCTCTTCAGAGAAGAGATTACAGGCTACTGTGAAACACCTGAATGTCTCTGTCACATGGAATTTGGAATTTGGATTCTTTCAGTCTGGTTTCAACGTTCCACACAGTTTTATGCAGTAATTTCTTGAGATTTAGCAGGAACTTATCTGTAGTACCTCCCTACTTGCAACCTTGGAGCCTGTTGCAAAAATGATGTTAAACTGCATTGCTTCAAACCTGTTCCATGAGACTCGAGCATGGATGTTTTGCTTTTCCTGCAGATTGAGTGTGTGTGGTCAGCAGATGTGCCCTCACTAAGCTATGAGAACTTGGTTGTGAACCCTCAGAACCAGATTAATAAATATCCATGAGCTCAGAAGAGGATTTTGCTTGTTAGATCAGCAGACAAATGGCCTGTGTCTCTTTTTAGTAAGCCATAGGATATTCCTGTTTTTATGGGACAATGCAGCTGCTCTCTGCATACAAGTTTGTTTCATCCACATCTGTCTTAATATGGCTTGTAGAGGTGGCAAGTCTCCCTGTAGAGCCGTTCTGCACTCATTTCTCTTTGTTACTGGTATATTGCATGACCTCTGGCAACCACAGAGCCAACTTTAACTAATAGTAATGCAGCTTTGAAATGGATATCGAAATAAAACTGTCCTTTCATTGCTATGAAGTTTGAGCATTAATTCTCATGGCTATGGTTTAGTTTTTTTGGTTTGGGTTGTTTTGTGGTTGTGGACTTTTTCTGTTCTGTTGGTTTCAGTTTGGTTTTTTTAACCATGTGAATCACTCTCATGAGTAGATTTTGAGCCCTTAGCCATCAGAGAGACATTGAAGATCTCTTTTCTTCAGGAATAGCTGTAATTGGTATGAGGAAGGCATTATATCCTCCATGTGAAAGGCAGGGTCTTACTACAAACACACTGCTGGTTGTTAACCTGTATTTGTCAGTGAAGCTGTGGTGAGGTTGGTGGGTTTAACTCTAGGGTCAGGTTGATATTCCCTGTTGTCTGTAGCCACTATAGCACTGGGGGTGTTTCAGTCTTCCACAGGATCTTTTGTTGTGCAAAGACTACTGTTTTTGCACTTGGACAGTAGAAACTATTTTCTGACTTGCAGGTGGTATGGAGAGTTAGAGCCCTTTGTGTGTCCTAGGACGGGTGTTGGGCCTTGTTTATGCACTGCTGTAATTTTTCCTAAGTGTTGTGAGGAACCTGGGGCTGGCACAGTCGTGGGGGCTGGCAGATGGGAGCAGAGCCAGGTCCTGCTGAATGACACGGATCCATCACTGCCTCCAGGCCTGCTTAGGTGCACACAGGATCCCAGGTGACTACCAGCAGGCAGGGAGTACCTTGCGATTAGTTCACATGTGTTTTGCATTGATGGTGGTGCTGATTGAGGATAGATTCTGCATGTTTGCCTGCTGCAGGAATTGTGTGATGCCCAAAACTACTTGTCTGCTTGATGAAGCAGTGTCAAATCTCCCAATGTATCCATTGTTGTTGCTATTTGGATTAGCATCCCCTGAGGAATTTGGAGTTTCCTCTTCATGTACTGCTCCTCTGTGTGTAAGGAGACAGTTTCTTTTGGTAGTCAAGGACTGTGTGTGAAGGTTTTTCTCTCAGGATTCTGGTTATATTTAGATGGAAACAGAGATTCCGGGGAGCACCTGAGGACAGCAGTCATTGCCATTTACAGATTAGAGCTTCATGTGCTCATAACTGGAGCTCATGGTGTGTGTTTGAGGAAATGAAGTTGTCTGTAAAGCAAATGTTCTTCCTACCTCCTTCTGCTTCCCTCTGTAAGAGGAGTAAATGTGCCCAGAAAATGTTGAGCCAGTGTTTCAGGCAAAGGATCTAATGCAGCCTTCTGGTAGAGGGTGGTTGGAGAGCGACTCAAAAGCACAAAGGGAAGTCAAACAACAAATGCCAGCAGATTGCCAGTGGGAGAAGGCACTTGGTGCCTTCTTATTCCTGTGCTCCTGAGCAGTTCAGGGCCAGGAGTTTATACGCTGTTTGTGCTTTTCAAACTCGCTTTTGATAGTAATAAGGTTACTTAAAAGAAAACTAATGGCAGGAAGCAATCCTTGTAAACTGTATCTGGAGAGAAAGCACTTTCTGTTATTTAATCTATATCCAAATAGGTTTTTCAGATAACTGAAGGCACAGACAGAAAGCTACCTCGTCAGGGCCTCCTACTTCAGAAATCAGAACCTTGTTTTACTCTTAAAAATAACAAGAAATTAATAATTAGGTTTCCAACTTGAAAGCTCTTCACTTCCCTTCCTGCTCAATATAATACAAACTGCATGTGGCCAAATAATTGTTTTATAAGAGATGTGAACTCTTGATTGTAAAGCCTGTCAGTCATAATCAAACAGGCACTTTCATTTTAAGAGCCCGAGGTCTGATTGTGTAATTCAGTTTTGCAGCTTTTTGATCTGAGATGCTTTTGATAATCTTAGGGCCACTGCATGTAAGTAGAGCTATTTATTATGACATATGTAGTGATTATTTCTTTTTGAAATTACTATTCCTTGTGTGCTCAGCTCATTCTGTTCTGCTTGAGATGGTGGTTGTGAAAAAACTGCGTTGAGTCATTCGGAGGAGAGAAGGGACTTTAACTCTGGCTGCTGGAGCAGAAAATTTCTCTGAAGAATGTAGACATGTATTTAGATTGATGCTTCCTGGGGGAGTTGTATTAAGATTGGTGCAGGTATTTTATTCTTTTAGTTACTAGGCATTGACAGAAAAACCTTTTTTACAGAAAATCAGGCATGAAAAAGCAAAGCAGTCAAACTGAATACAGACTGAGATACAAACTGAGACGTGGTGCTGTGTACTCTTTTTTAATCTTAAAGATCTTCTGGAAATGGGAGTTAGCCACTCCTTTTCCTGACTAATTAAGCCGTAGTACAGCTTGGAGTACAGTATTGAGTATATTAGCCTAGTTATCAAAACACTCTGGTGCAAAGAAAGCAAGAATTTTCTGGATACTTCATTAATTAGAAACAGCAGCAAATGAGACAGTGGCTCATTTGGATTTCTTCCCTGAACTTAGTTTTTGCATTTATACATTGAAGAACTAACAGGCTGTTTAGATGGGATACATATGGCCTGTTTTTGTCCTTAAATATAATTCCATTGTGGAGTTTAAGTTCTTTTTTTTTTTTTTTTCTTCAAGTCTTGAGAATTGATATATACAAAGTAAAGGAAATGTGTATTTAAAAACAGACATGCAAACAAATATGCTGTTTTTTCACCACCACCCCACATGTAAAGTTATTTTTTTCCTCTAAAACTACTTTGAGGATTTGTCTTTTGTTTTTGGCATTTAAATTTGGCATTTAAATTTGGCCAATTAAGAAATTTTTGGCATTTAAATTTGGCCATCCTCTGTCATGAGGCAGGCATAGTGTGGGGAGCTCTGATCTTTATTCTGGTGTGTAAGCTCAGCCTGTCAGGCAGGTTGGAGATACTAAATCAATAAGTAACACTCCACTTTTGCAAAGTATACCTGTGAGAATACATGGTCTTACTATAACTTCAGCATGCTGTGTACGATCAAGGTATTATAGCATTTAGTGAATACAAGTGTAGTATTTGAAGTCTGTGCTCTAGACTTCAGAAAAACTTCAAAACCCTGCAAGAAGCAGTGTTCAAAAAACTCCCAGTCTGGTCTCGAGTGCCTTGTAAGAAATCAGTGCTACAGACTCAGTGGCAGTTGTTAGTGGGAGTTCAATCCATCAAGGCACTGCAGGTGGCTGCACTCCTCTGATTGTTTTAAAGGAGAGCAGTCATCTCAGGAGATATTTGTGCCTTGGGTTGTTTTGTTTTTTTTTCACACCATAAGAATCTACTCAACTTTATCCAGACTTTCCTGGTTTTTAATACAGAGGCACTTCTGGAAGTTCAGCAGATTGTCTGATTCTCTAGACTCTTGTATAGTATTATAAATCTGTTACTCACTGCCTTCAGGAAGAGCCCACACTTGGGATTTTGTAGTGTTGAGATCAACAAATAACCAACACCTTTGTTTACTTGCTTTTTCTTAATGGGCATTGCTCCTGATGTTTCAAGCTTATATCACTTTCCTGAGTAGATGAAATAGCAAACAAGGATTTCCAGCTTAGATAAATAGGTGTTAGGAATGGGATTGTTTGGGCATTCAGTAAACATTGGGAGTGATGCTGCCATGGATTGCAGCAGGGACATGGAAGTGTGGACACTGCTCTCTGCCACTCCTTACTGTGTGACCTCAAGCTGCTTTTTAAGTAATACCTGCATGGGTTTCCACACATGCCCTAACTGGATGTAGAATATAGATTTTTATTCCTTTGTTTTTAACTTGCTTCTATCTGTAAAGGAAGATGGTAGTTTATCATGTTAAAATCAGTGTGGGATAACTGTGATTATTGTCTAAAACTTGCTGTTAAGCATTTCTCTTGTTTAAGTGATGGCTGATTTAGATTTCTGTGTGGAACCAAAACTGAGCCTTGGATTCTGCTTTGAACAGCTGAGATGTAGCAGTGTTTCCTCATCCCAGAAAGGCACCAGCAATAGCTTAGTCATTGAGAGAGAGATCATGTTTGTGGTTTGCCTTCCCTCAGTTGATCACTGAGCAAATTGATGATGCTTCTCTGATTATTTATGGGTTTCTGAAACAGTGCCTAGATTGCAGGCATGAGGAGGAGAGACTTTTTTGCTTTTTCTGGTTTGGTTTTCTTATTGTTTTGGGGTTTTTTTAATGTAATAAGGTCTTCCAGTAAGTAGAAGTCCATGAGTTCCCCATGTTTGCTGTGCTCATGTGTAACTGGCCACTGGGAATGGCTTTAATGCTGTGTACCGGTAGTTTCAATATGCTGAGAAACGAGCATTATTTAACTGTGACCTTGCATCCTTTTCTTCAGCAAGTGGTATGGAGATGAACAAGGCAGCATTATTGACCTAGAGAGGAGCAAAGTCTCGTTTAACTGGGTGCTGGGCTTTGATGTGCTGCCAAGCACTGTTGTCTGTGATAGCCTCTGGGATGTAAAGGAGACTGTAGCTGGAGATAAGAGAGGTTTTCAACCCAAGTGTCTGCTGATAATGTCAGCTTTTATAATTTGTGTGTGGAAGCTACACTTTTAATTCAGCATCTAGCATGGTACTTCTGCATCCTAGCTCCTGTGCAAAATCACCAGGATTTCACTGTTCAGGTGTGCAGGAGGTTCACTCTGTGCTGATATGGATTTCAGCCCTCATAGGTGAATGAGATCATCAAAGCCAGAGTAACCTTAGGCACTTGGTCCCTTGTTTACTCTGTGCCCTGCAGATGCCTAAAACCATGCACATCCATTCAGTGATGCTCGGCTCTAGAGGGTGCCTGAAGCTGCCTGTGTGTCACTCACCTGCAGGGAACAGACAGGGCTCTGCATGGCAGGGGTGAGAACCACCCAGAGACATCTCTGCTCTCTGCTGCATGTTGGGGGAAATGGGCTCTCTTCCAGCCCAGCTCATCAGCCAAGCTGGAAACTGCTGAAGAAATTTTGGCATAATCCAGCAGAGGCAGTGTTGTGCCCTTGTGTGCTCACCTGTTTATTTGTTAGGTGCTCAACAAACGTTGACAGAAGATCCTCAATGTCTCTCAGATCTGGGAAAGAGGCTGAGAAGCTCAGGAGTCTGGACCGAGACCTGCAGCCTAATGACTTTGTTAGTGTTCTGGGAAGTTGCAGCACAAGACTCTTTTGGTCAGACTTCTAATAGAGATTTTTCTCGTGCTAATAATTCAGTTTGTGGTGAGCAGAGAGATGGAAGATGATGGCTGATATGAAATTTTACTGTTGAGCTAAACAGACTTTACTTTGTCCTGGACAATATATTAATTTGCACATACCACAGGCTCAGAGATGGGTAAATGGGCAGGTAGAAAATAATAAAATGGCTAGAGAAGAGAAGCTGTTTGAGGAACTTGGACCACTTGTTTTGGAAACAATCTCCTTTCCCCCTTCCTTCTCTAGTTGTCTTCCTGTCAATAAATTCATACTTGTTATACTGCAGTTCCCACTGTGTATATATTCCAGAGGGAGTACAGGAATTGACTCCAGTTACATTCCAGCTCTGCAAAATTATCTGAAATGGTTTGTATTGTACCAAAAGAGGTAATTGTACAGTTTGAGACTTTGTCTACTATAAAAGAGAAATGTATTTTCATGATGCTTCTGAAAGGTTCTTGGATTTTACTAGCATGTGTCACAGCTGGTTGTATACTGTGCTACTGGTTAAAAAGTCTGTATTGATGAATCCCAGTTCAGGACAGTGAGATTTGGGAGGAAGAGCAGCAAATTGTTTTTTCTGGGTTTTTGGTAACAGCACTGGAATTCACAATATCTAAAAGATTTGTCCTGACAGAGCATCAAGAGGTGAATTATTTGCTAAATGCAAGTATTTCTGTAGTAGGTAGCTTCTTGTAGCTGATAGGTCTGGTTTGTTGTGACATGTTGTTTTCTTTCTGATCCTTGCAGTCAGATTTTTTTTTTCTCTGATTATATTATGGAGGAAAACTTCTTACTGAAGTCTTTCTAAAGAAACATTGTTAATTGCATTTGGCAGCTAGAAGTGATCGGAAAACCCAAACAGCCAAGGTCTATTTAGAGCACTGACAACAATTTAAAGTGAGTGAAGAATTTTTGTTGTTTGTTTCTTGTGTTGAGATACAGAATCTTGCTGCTTTAGTATTCATCCTGAGAATGGATGGGCTTTTATGCACCAGCATCCTATGCAAATGAGTCCTTTCTTAAAAGCAAACATATCTGATTAGGGAGAATGAGTTGTCCTGCAAAGTCCCCTTTATTCTTTTTGACATGAAATTCTGAGAATTGTTGGGCTTTCTTTGTGTTTTGTGCTTCCTTTCTCCCCCTTCCACCAGCCCTTGGGATTGATGGAGAGCACCGTTGGGCAGGAAATAGCAGAAGCTTTTGTAAAATCTTAAAAGGGAAGGAGGAAAAAGGGCATTTTCAGCAGTGCACCGGGGATGATGCAGCAGAGTGCTGGCTGCCTGCCAGGGAGGACAGATGCATCGTGCATACCGTGCCCTGCTGCACATTGGCAGCTTCCCTCTCTGTTCATCCAGCCAGCCCAGCACAGCACAGGCACTGCAAACAGAGCACTCTTCATCTCACACTCCTGGGCTTTTGCCTGGCAGCTTTTCATGCCCGTGTATGGCAAGTTTGTAAGCATTACTGAGATTTTAAAACTTTCTATCATGTAAAAGACATTTCCTTGAATCCCAGGAAGTGCATTTTCTTCCCCTGAGTCAGTAAACAGTCTCACCTTTCTCTGTGTGGAAATGTGATGTGAGGTGTACTGTCACTGCTGTCAGAATACAGCATTAGATTGGTCTAAGAAGGTCTGTGCCTTCCTAGACTTGAGTTCAGATGTCCCCTACTTTGGAGAACCTGGTGATTACAGTTTTGTTTAATGGAAGACTTTACCATTTGAACCAGAGTAATTTTTGGCACTAATTTGCCCATAGCCTTGTGATGTCTAATGGGGGAGATTTAATAACTTCTGGCAGCTTGTTGGGCAGAAATGCTGCTGCTACTTACAGAAAGCATATTCCAGATCCAAGAGAAGTATAATGACAGGAATTTCTGGCCTGCTGTCCCTCCAAGTCTTCTGCATGAACAAGAAATCTCAAGCTTTGCTTTCTCACCTGAGTGGTGCCTGTGCACAGGCATTGAACATACTTGTTATGGAGGTGCCCAGATTGTGGCACTGGAATCTCTTGCTAGCTTACTTGAAGTTTTTCAAGGGCTTTTCAAAAAATAGCTTTTTTGTCACATTTAGAATCAACACTCTCATATTCCCATGGCTGGGTCTTATTGGGTAGACTTTTTTTTTAACATTGCCCTCTGGGTTTTTTTATAGTTGGTCTCAATTCCATAAAAGAGTGGAGAGAAAAGAGACCCAAAGAGACACTTTAGGCTGCTAACTGTAGTGTTGTGTAAGATTTTCAATACTTTTTTTTAATTTTTCTTAATTCAACCTGTGTTCTTACTTGGAAGTGATGGATAGGATAATTGGAGTGTCCCTGCTTTGCTGTTGAGGTCCAGTAGTTCAGCAGTGGTGGTGAAGGACGTTGATGGGCTGGAAAACGGCTTCTCAAGAAAACCAAGTTTATGTACCCTGCTTGAGAGGAAGAGGAGCTGACAGCCCTGAGGTGTCTGGATACTCCGTTTTTGGCTCCTAAAGCCCTGCACACACTGCAGGGGCAAATGTGTAGTTACTGTGCTTGATTGAGCAGGTTAATTAAAAGGATCCATCAGTAGGATGAAAGAATGGTTGCTGCAAACTGAGACCAAACATGAACTAAGCACCAGCCATCTATGCTGTGTGGTTTCCAAAAAAGCACTGTAAAGATCAGTATGGAGCTTCAGGAGCTGATACATCTCAGATAACTAAAAATCCAGAACCTCTAAAATGCATTTAGCATGCCTGGTAGGTCTAATTAAGATAGGTATCATTGGTCTTCAATAAAGCAGATTAATTGTCTTGTACATCTTCCTGTAAGTCTCATTATGTTGATTGAACAGAGCTGTGGGAGACCCTTGATAGACAGACACTGTGCCAAACAAGAAACCATTTACTCTGGTGTAACTAATGAAAGAAGTGAGGGATCAAGTGGTGACTGACAATAAGAACTGGTCTCTGTACTTGCAGCTGATGGGGAACAACATATATGGCCGAATGTGAGTGTCACTGTAGAAACGCTGCTGTGTTATTGAATTTAAAAAGGCACGTGGTTGAGATCATCAAAGCACAACTGAGGCTGTGCCTTGAGGCTTTTGAGACGTCTTGAAAACGTGTCCTGGGGTTATGTCTTTGTACTGTCACTTGAAGGGTAGAGAATATGTGCTTCCAAAGCCACTAAGAGTAAATACAGTGGTGTCTTGTGTCAGTGATGACAAATCTCATGGACTTAATTCCTAAGAAGGCCTCCTTGTAAATGCAAAGTACATTTCCCATCTCTTGGACATACTTTGCTTTGTAATGAATCAAAAGTGATTGAAGGATCTGCTGCTGGATCCTCTGTGGGGTTGGTGAGCACAGGAGCAGGTGAGATAGAATGGGCACATCTGCAAAATAGGTCTGCAGGTGTGTATTTTTAGCATTAAGAGTTCTCCAGTTACAAATTAACTAGGTGGGGTTTATGGGTTTTTAAAACCTGATGGAAGAAGTTAGAAATGTTTCATGCCCCCCATCCTTCGGCTTACACTGGACCATGCTTTTTCCTGCTTCTGGAGCTTTTTAGCATTTGTTTTGAGGCTAACTATGAGAAATGGAAGAAAAATGGAAACTTTTTGAGTGTTTTTGTGTGTTTTCCACAGAACTTGGAGATGCTGTATGGACATGTGTCAGTGTTCCTGTGAAACTGTGTGGTCTTTTGCACAAGGCATGGTCATTCAGCTGCTAATATGGGCTACAAGTGCTCCTGGTGTGCCAGGCTGGAGTGGTATAAAACAATAAACACTGCTGGGAAAAGGCCCAGGAAAACTTTTGACTTTGAGCATAATTGCTTCCTATTGCAGTTAAAGCTGTGTTGCATTCCTTCGCAAAACTTGGGAAGAAAAGTCTGTAGGGAGTGCTACCAACGCACTGTTGTGTTTATTAGCTGCTGATGGGTCGTGGCCTTTCTGCATTTGAGGATGGTTTAGGGTCTTGGGATGGACTTTATGTTAGTGATGGAGCTTCTGTGACTTTGCTGATGTTGTCTGGCACAGTGAAATAGATGGGTCATTTCTGCTTCTCTGTAAGGGAACTCTGGCTCTTGTCCTGAGCCTGGCATCTTTCTACCCTTTGTGAAAAACGTGGAGGCTTTTTCTTTGGAGGCAATTCGGATTTTTTTAACAATTCATCACTATAAATTTGAATTGTTCGTAGCTCTTTAATTAATGGAGTTACTGTGTAATCATTGACATTTTCCTGGGTTATTTGATTTCCTGGATTCCCCCTATGTTTTGTATGAATTAATTATATTGGTATTGATGTAAATTAGTTGCTGTTTATCCTGTGTGATACTGACCGTATAACTGATCAAAGCAGAAGACATTTCTCAGCCCTATACTGTCAAAGAAAAACAAATATAAGTTGCTCTTTTGAAACTACAAAAAAGTCTTAAACATTGATGCATCATCGCTTTTCACACAAACCAGGGGTTCTTCTGTTATGTTTTGTCTTTTTTTTTTAGCATAATAAATACTGTTAGTGTGCTAGAGCTCTCCTAAATGGGAAACTCTCCCTGAAAACCCCCCTGAAACATGTTATGTTTATGTTTTATTTGTTTGTTGTGTTCTTTGTTAGCTGCAGTCCTGCATT
This sequence comes from Sylvia atricapilla, assembly GCF_009819655.1. NCBI lineage: Eukaryota > Metazoa > Chordata > Aves > Passeriformes > Sylviidae > Sylvia > Sylvia atricapilla. The sequence goes on from NC_089148.1 coordinate 10,852,976, forward strand.
ATAATGAGACCATCTCGCTGAGGAGCTCCTGCCTAGTTTGCTTTTCAGCATTTCCCTACAGTCTTGCCCCTCCTGAATTTTCCATCTCTTCCACGAAACTCTTCAATTAATGTGTTGTCTGATTACTTTTTCAGCTGAAAGCCTAAACTGGCTTGTTATTGTAAACTAATGAAGTGTTGGTATGGTCATTGATAACTTGTTTCACCATGCTGAGACTGGCTTTTAGCAAATCAAATTCAAGCTGTTCTCTCTTCCTTTATGCATTAAGCAAGCAGTAGATACCAAACTTAGCAGATACACTTGTCCAGATCTCTGATGCTGGAAATGAACTGTACTAGAGAAGACAACACAGCTTTTGTTATGCAGTATGACATGAGTAATTTTATAGGGTAAAACTTCTTAGCCCTGAAAATATTTTTCTCTAGCAAGTATTTAATGATATTTTAACAGCTGAGTGCATTCTAAGACTGACAAGTTTCTGAAGGGACTGGCAGACCTGGCTCTTTGCCTCTTATTTGCATTTGATAAATTCAGCACTGGCCAGGCCTTGCTGATGGACTGTCCTGTCACTGCTGCTGCTGCTGAGCCGGTACAGCTGCTGTCAGCACAGTGCTTTGAACTGAAAATGCTCCCAGAGTGAAGATGGAAAATACCTGGAATCTTAATGCAGGATGAATGTCTCTTAAAGCAGCAAAGCTTACATTCCCAGCTTTATTCTTGCACAATTTGTTTCTTCTTTCCTGCTCCTCCTCATTGTTAAATGGTCCTGCAGTTGTGCACACAGGTGCTCCCAGGCTCACTGCCCCCACTGCAGAAAACAGCCTTTTCTCCTCCTTGTTGGTGCCTTTGAGCACAAATTCTCAGGCGTGAGTATTTTCCTAGATGGAGTTCTTTGCAACTGCTTCAACTCTGATGTGATTTTTTTTCTCCCAGTTCTCACTAAACAAATGTGTACGTGCTAAGCAAAAGGTGTGGATAGCAGGTGTCTCAAGTCTGTCCTTATAAGAATGTAAGCGTGTGCCATCAGGACATGGAGAGACATTGTCCTTTTGGTCAGAAGGAAACTTTGAGACTTGGCTCTGTTCATTCCTATTGTATTTCTTGCTGCTGTTACTTGTATAAGTTGTGAACCATTTCTAATACAGAGCTGTTTCATTCAGCACCACTAAGAAACCCTTTAGAGAATGCTTTCTGTTCCAAGGGGAGGGGAAGAGGAACTGCATCCTGTCCTGTGCATGTCAGAGTAGGCATTTCTGCAGAAGCAGCTGAACAGCATTTAATCTGATTCCCTGCAGTGTGGTAACAGGTTGCTTTTCCTAAAGATGTGTTAGCTGTGTTTCAGATTTGACTTACATTTCTCTGTGTGTTAAAAAAATTGCCTTTTTTTAAAAAAGTAGAGTTTATGTATTTATTTGTAACGTGTGATTTGAGATGTACAGAGAATGCACACAGGTGCTGTTTCTCTGTGGCTGAAGCTGAAATTTCAAATGTTAAAAAAAACCAACTTATCCCTGTGGGCAGATTGACGTCAGCGTCTCTTTCATAGAGGTAAAACACCCATTCAGTGGTTAAATAGTGGTAGAGAATTTTCTCCTGAAGTCTCCCTGTGAACCCCATTACCCTCATTCTTTGACTTTTTCCCTCTTCAAACTGTGCATTTGTAGCAGAAGTTTTATGTCCTGCTGCTGCGCTGTTTAGTTGGTTGTGTGATGAACACAGCTCTCCTTCTCACCACACAGGAGCCTCTCTCTGCTGATGTTTGCTTGAACAGAAAATAGTTCAGCCCGTTAGACAGGGTTAAAGAATTCCTTCTCTTTTGGGCATATTAAGAGGATGTTCTGAAGGAAAATTGGTGTCTTACCTTTCTTTGTAATTTTGCTGTTGAGGAAAGGTCAGCATTGTGTACACGGGGAGCTGCATCAATGCAGTGTTCTTTATCGCTGAATGTGCTAACTCTGAAGCAGAAAATCAATATATCTTTTCAGTCTGACTCCCCAAAGGATTTTCTTGTCTCCTGTGGTGCTGTAGAGGACACTAGTTTGGGTGACCACTTTGTCCTGAGGGGCAATTAATTTTAGCTTCTTGATGGGAAAAAAAATTTAATATCTTAAAAACAAATATTAAGTGCTCGAAAACCAGTGTATGAAACTGTAATCTTAGTCGGCATTTGCTACCTCCTGGGCTGCTGTCATTTCAGTGCATACAGAAGTATGACCATGTTCCCATTGCTGTTTTCTCTGTTTCCCCATGAGGAAGTATCAGTAGATGTTCATTGAGGGGCCGCTTTCTCTCCATTAGTAGATAGTGAAATTATGATAGAGGCCTATCGGAAGGCCTTTGGCATCTCTTTAGGCTAATTGCTATATCCTGTTGCTGTCTCAAGTGTTAGAAAGCATCACAGCAGATTAAATCAGTACACCTGATGTTTTTGCAGTATCGTTGCTTTAGAGATTACTTGAATTCCTAATTAATGGTACTTTCGCCTGCAGGTCTGTATTTGAGTAGGGAAGTTAATGAGTGAGTTTGTGTTTGAACAGCCTCCCCTTTCACGGTTCGATTTGGTTTGCTGAGTAATCACATTGTAAGCACACATTAAAAGGTTCTGAGAAAAGGAAACACAATTTAGCTAGAAATTAACACTGTTTCATTCAAAATCTTGGGGAGTTCTAAAGTGATGCGGGGCAGGGCTGACAGATGCTCTTGTTCCTCAAAGCCTTAGAATTGCTTGCATATGTTGTTTTTTTTTTTTTTAATATATAGATGTTAGGTTGGGAAGGAAACCTTCAGTACTCACATCACAGATACAGTTGCTGTGTTTATTCTCTGCTAAAGCTTTGTCACCTCGTGGGTGCTTGTGGAAAGAGGTTCACTGTTGCATTCCTGAACCTGGCTTGTCCTGGGACTGCTCAGACCTAATATCCTCTGATTTGTGTATTATTGCAAATAATATCCTGGATTTTTGTGTGGCTTATTTTTCATAGATGTACCCTCAAGGCCTGTTTTAAACCATGTGGGTTTGTGTTTTAAAGGAGCTGCCAAAGTCAGGCTTCCTCTCTGTAGTGCAAGGTCGGTATGAAGAGCCTCAGTGGTTATAGGCAAGAGGTGATTTCCCAGGTGGCTGGAGCAGAGCTGTCGTAGCAGTTCTGTCCGAAGGGCCCCTGGGCTGTGCTTTGTTCCTTTGACTCTTGTCCTCCTCCCCGTCGCTCCGAAAGACACTCCTGCCTCGCCTTTGTACGGCACTTAGGTGTGTAACAACAGTCACCCACAGCAGCTCTGCCCTTGCACTGAAAATTCCTGCCCTAATCCTTTGCTGCATTGCTTTTCACCTGAGCCAGAGAGGTGAGTTAGCAGTGCTGCTAAGGCAGGCAGGAAAGTGATTCAATGTCCCTTGTAAGGCTGGAAAAACGAGGGAAATTTGATGAGCTTACACTGATTGAGCAATCCTGTTTATCCCTGAATTTTATTCCTCCGAAGACACTAATTTGAAGGAAACACTCTACAAAGCCTCTCACTGAACCTCATCTCATAGTTTTAAAATGTTTAATAGACCTGGCAATTGGGGAAGGCACTGAGAAAAATGTGTTACTTTGCTTTGGGTTTCTTTCTTTTTATTTGCATGAAGAGTCTCCCTGTCTTCAGAAACATGGAAAGGATCATGGGGATGCATAATGATATGGTAGAGCTGGTGTCTTTGTTTCCTTACTTGCTTTCTGGTCCAAGGACACTCTCTCCCTCTGTCCCACAGGACTTCTGGTGTTCTGCATTCACTAAAAAACTTCTGGGCAGATGTGTTGGTGGAAAAGTTATTTGGGGATTTGAACTGGCAGAAGTTGAAGAACTGAAAGAGTAGTGCAGAGTGCTGCCAGTTTGGTTTGTCCAGAGCTTTAGTGTGGTACGTGAGTGTGTGTATTCCTTTGTCCAGATCCTCTTCAGATTAAGTGTGCAGTGATGACAGAATCATTTGAGTAAATCTGGGCATAGCTTCAGGAGCTCTTACTGTGCAAAGTGAGTTGTATGTGATGGTCTTGAAGAAGCTTGGCAATGCCCTGAGACAGTAATTTAGTTTTAATACACACTTGTCTAATATGTAATGACCTACTACTGTCTTGAACCAAAGTTAACAGCCCTACTTTACAGGACTATTTGATATAAAACTATCGACACCAACTTTTCATTTTCATACAGAAGATGTTCCAAATGAGTACAATATCTTATATAACTGCACATTACTTCTGCTAGTAACTTCTTTTTTTAATGTTTCTAGGGATTTTCTTCCACGAGGTTCTGGAATTGTGACAAGACGGCCACTGGTCCTGCAACTCATCACTGCCAAAACAGGTAATCTCTTGCTCTTTTTGTGTCAATGCCTGGACAAAGTGCTGATGGACTTCAGCAGGAGAAAAAACTTCCCTAAGAAGACATGAGCAATGTGAAGGAAGATGCCACCAGACTTTGTGGAACAAAGGGCTGCTGCTTCAAAATTGTGTGCTTAGGACCAACTCATCACATTTCCTGTTGTGGAAAAACGGTAACATTTAAATCCTAGAGCACATGGTGAATTGAATCCACATCATTGCATGCAGTATGCTTTGGAAATTCGCTTTGATTTATTCAGTTCTTGATGAGCTTTGCAATTGTATTAGTTAACACGCCAAAAGTACTGCACTTCTATCTTTAACTTTTGCTCCAGTTCACCCAGATTTGATTCCACACAGGCTGTTTTCAGAACTTGTCTTTTTCGCTTGGGCTCACTGCACTAAGTAGAGCAGAAGGTGGATTGGGGAAAAACAAGGGTTCTGTGTGTTTGTCTGGTCAAAAATGTAAGTGGTTTTGGGTGTATCACTAAGCTATGGGACATGCTGAGGTAGTTAATGAGAATTCACCACTCCGTACTCTTCCATGGGGCACTTGGGCTGCTGTGGTGTAGCTCAGTTCCCTGGCATATCTAAAAGCAGCTATGATTCACCATCATTCCAGTTTTTGGTGTTGCTACTTCTAAACCAGTGTAAGCAAGAAAAACCACTGGTGTGCTATTTACTTCTGCTCAAAACAGTAAAAAAAGAAACAAGATAACTTCCAAACCAGCACTCAAACCCAAAAAGTGGTCTTGGAATTATGGACCATGATAAAACTGTGGAAAAAACAAAATTATAGCTGCTTGCAAACCTTAAGTCTGTCCCTGTGTGTGAGGTGTAATTAAGTTTTTGTGTGTATTTCTTTCCTGAAGGTCTTTGTATTGTTCAGCAGGAAGGTAGACTGCAGTCTGCCTGGGCTTCAGGTCTTTTTCTGAATTATTGCTTTTAAAACACAGTCATACTTTCATTGCCTCTATGAAATTTTCCATGTTGTTTACACTGTGGAAGAGAAAGAAAAAACAGCAGAATTTGGTATTTATGTATGCTCAGCTTAGGAAACTTTAGGGTAGTGTTATATGCTTATAAGTGCTTCATATATGGTAAATATTAATATTTGTTTCAGTTGGAGAAATGAACACTTGCCATTTCTGCAGATGTGGCTTTTGGCCTCTGACAGATGATGCAGAAATGCATGAATCAGGTTTGGCTGTGGAGAGTCTTCATCTGACTTTTCCAGCACCCTGCAAGAGCAGAAGAAAGAAAAGCTTTGAGCTTTGTGTTGGCAATCCTTTCAAAAAGACTGAACTGAGGGGACCCGTCAGTTAGTGAGCATTTACACTCTGACCTCGAGTGGTTAAATCCTTATTCACTGACACCCATCCTAACCTCAGCCTGGCTGCTCTGTGTTGACCTCTTTTGTAAAATCACCATTGGCCCTTGGTTTAGGGTTTTTCTCTATCTGCTTTTCCTCACTACTATGTTCCCAAAGTATTACTGGCTTTAGGTAGGCCTCTGGGTTTCATACCGGTTCCTTCTCTGCTGAAAATTAGTTCTTCATTATAGCTTAAATAACACAACAAAAACCTTAAAAAAAAATTCAGGAGGGCTGAGTTGCAGCCTAATTTTGTGTTTTTTGAATGTCAAGGTGTATTTCTCCTTTTGGGAAGTGCTGTGTAGTTCTTGGGATTAAATGCCAAGACCTTTAAAATGCAAACTTTAATTATTTCGTTACTTTCTTTAAACTTTGTTCCTCTGTTGTTGTTGTTTTTGATGGTGAAATTCCAAGTAACTTTATCTTTTAAGTCACCTTTATCTTTGTGAAATAATTTTAAGAAAAGAAAATAAAGTAAACTGCTTAGAGAAGCACAGCATTATTTTACAGGAAGCAGATGCTTGGCTGATTTCTGTGAAGCCCATAATTATCTAAAATGTTACAGAATAATTAGAGGGCTGTATCAGTTTCTTGTTGCTGTAGTAAACAAAACTAATTTTTAATCCTAGGATTTTTCTTGACTCTTAAAAGTAACTGTTCTTATCTTGGAATATTCCTTGGGGGAGAAGGGGGTGTTTTCTATACAGGCATGCATAGATGACTACAAGATACTTCAGCAGCATTTTGAAGTGGCTGAGAATAGTTTTGGAATGTGAATTTGATTGACAGAGGAGGTTAAATCTTCGTTTGAGTCCTTGCACTAAGAGGTGAAAATGAGCAGAAGGAGGCATTTGTGCACATCAGAGTAAGAGAAGGCTTTGCCCATCCATTATTAGGGTCAGACATGGCATGAAAGGATGCAGCAGGAATTGGTTGTGAGTGGTTACCAGGGATCCTCCAGGATCTGAGAGATCTGACACATCTGGGTGAAGAGCCATTACCCCTCTAGGGGTAACAATAAACAATTCAATGGTAAGAAAAGCATCTCATGAGAGGTGTGAAGTGGTTTGGGGTTGTTTTGGTGGTTTGGTTGGGTATTGGGGTTTTTTTTGTTTGTTTGTTTCTTTAATTTTGTTTACCTATTTTAAAAGTTCTGTGTAGTTTGTACAAAGCTATTTCTCAGTGACCTCTTTGCCTCCTTTAGTCACTGACATATTTTGGTGGTACCAGAACAATTCCTAAATGGTATTTGCTTATGGTATAAAATAATTTGCTTAGGTATAAAACCTAATGGCTTTATGGTATTTGCACTCCACATTGATGCAAATACATACTCTGCTGAAATATTGAAGGCAAATACTAAGTTTTTCATTAAATATTGAAGGTAACAAGTCAGTCTTTAATAGTTTTAGTATTTTTCTCTGAACTTGATAATGTGAGAAATTGTGCGTCTTCAAGATGCACAGCTGACCTGGGATGAGAATTTTGAGTGTGCTTGTGAGCTGGTGGGTTTTTCTTGCTTTGAGTTGGTGTTCCTTAATGTTTACAGTGAAACTTACTGCTTCAACATTCAACATTCTAAGTTTTCGTTTCACAATACTGAGTGTAGTTCTTAGCTTGGTGGTTTTTTTATCTAATACAACATTAAGGTTAAATAGGGTTTTTTTGCAGTTAATAGGTATTTTAAGTGCTGCTGCTGAGTAAGCTTTAGAAGGTAATGACTTGAAATTTCTGAGCTCTTGAGAGATGGGTTGGTGTCTTTGTTGGTATTTTGTTTGTTCATTTTGTTGTGGGTTTTGTTTGTGGGGTTTTTTTTTTCTGCTGCCACCCATTCTGTGTAACCTTAGGCAATCTGTTCTTCTTCCTGTGCTTTCTTCTGCCTTTGCAGGCGAGATAATTACTAGATCCTCCGAGGTTAGGTAGTACATTGTTTTTGAACAGCACTGGAAATAAGAAATGTGTGAAGCCTTTTTGCAGTAGGTCTTCTCTTGGTTAAAAATACATTGCCTGCTATGTAAATTGTGTTATTTGCTTTTTACATCTTAAATATCCTGGCTCTAGGAGAGTTATTTTCCTGGTGTTGATAATTGGAACAATTTCAGATTTTCTTCTTGCTTCAGCAGATTAACGGATTTTGAAAATCATTACTGAGGTGGATATTTTTAGATAAATGAGTTGTATTTATAATACCCACGTTTTTTGAGTTCTGTTAATTAGAATACTAAGTGGAAAGTAAATCATAAGGTTTAAAAGACATTCTGATTTTTTCTGAAGTCTTGCAGATGCTCTTTTCTATTGAGGTTGTTGAGCTTTAATCCAAATTTCGTGTATTGCAAGATTACTCATCAGGCATAGCCATCTTCTGTTGCCATCTGGTGGCAAAAACAATCCTCTAACAGACAAAGAAATATTAAAATAATTTAAACTGGTTATTTCAGCTAGCACAAATAATCTTAGAGACTTCATCAGCTGGCAGGCATTTGGAAGCCTTCAGGGCCAAAACCCAGAAAAATGCCACGGTGCCAACAGCAGGAAAGAGAATGGGCACTTCACAGGGAGGAAAGGCAGACAGTGGCTGCCATTTCCTGGATCCCACTCTCATTCACATGATGAGCAGGGATGCTGGAGAGATCAGTGCAATTACTGAGGCGGGTACACCAAAAGTTGAAAAGTGCCACCAGCAGGAGGAAAAGATGGGTATGATGAGTGACCCCTTCCTGAGCCGACAAAAGGCTCATCCCCCAAACAGAAGTGACATCCTGGAAGAGAGACAGTGCTGCAGGTGTGAAACCTGATTTTAAGCTTGTGTAAGGTCAGAGAGACTGCAGGTGTCCTTTGCACCTGCAAATCTCCCAGTTGTTGCTGTCTGTAGTGGCAATCTGAGCTAATCCCAGAGGCTGCTGAGGTCTGGCAGCATGGCTTGGTGCCTCAGCCACTTGTCCCATCAGGACCCACAAAATGGGATATGAGCTTCAGCTCTTGTTGGGACAAAGTAATAGTACCCACAAATACTTGGTTTTACAAGTGGATTTGCCTGGAAGTTTTTGTTTCCTTGATCCCAGATTGATGCTCAGTGACATTAGGAATTGGAAAATGTCTCATATATGCCCATCTTCATAAAGATAATAAAAGGAAGTGACAGAAGAATCAGTCCAATTTCACTTTTAGGAGAAAAATCTTTAAGTAATTATTAATAATCGGAAAGGTATTTGAAATGGACAGCAGCCAACACAAACTCATCAAGGAGATAACCCTGTCATATCAGTGCAATAAATTTTTTTATTACAGGGTAGCAGGCTTGTAAATGAAGGTATGGTGGGTATCTTATCTTGGCCACAGTAAAGGTTTTTAAATTATCTTCCTGTTCTTGAAAATATGAGCAATCTTGGGAAACATGGTTTAGCAAGGACTTCTGTAAGATGGATGCACAGCTGTTTACAGAGTGGAAGGGACACCCCTCCAGATCGTGTTCAGTATTTTGTGTTACTGATAGGGTGACAGAATAGAGTGTTTATTAAGCTGGTGTTTGGCAAATACAAGTGAGAATATGAAGGATACTGGTGGGCAGAACTGGAATTCAAATTGCTTGCAAAAGAAGCGAAATATCCCCAAAGTAGGAAGTAATTTGGCTGGGATATGGGGTTTTTTCTGTACTGAAAGGCTGGTATTTGAGGAGACTGTTGGTTTTCAGAAAAGGACCTGGTGCTCACAGGTTCTGTCATAAAATACAGAAGTAAACATTTTACAAGATGCATCACAGAAATGCAGTCTTACAAGCTTCTGCTTTTTCTCAGTCCTGGGAAGGAAAGAGCTCTGGTGAGAGCTCTGCTGCTGTAAATTTAGGAAAAAAACCTGGAGGAGAGCATGGAACTGTAGGAAGCATCATCCATAGGAAAAGATTGAAAGAACAAAAATTCCTTCTACAAACAAAAACTTTGAAGGTTGTGGAAGGTTATTGCATCCAAAAGAATGCTCTTCCTCCTCTGGTACAAGTGTCTACCCTTCTAATGAACCATTTCACTGGTTCCTAAGAGCGTGACCTGCTATCTTGTGGTAGTTACTTTCATCAGATCTACCCTGGTTTCCATGTTTAATATCTTCTGCCATGATATTCTTGTAATTCTCTGCATTGCCAGGATTTTCTGTTTTGTCTTCAGGAAATACCAGAGGACTTCTATTTCTTGTTGCCTTTCTGCTTGAAGGTTAGCAGTGGAATAACTCAGTTTTCAGTATTTCATCTTCAGCTTGTTAGAAAAGCTAGAGAAGCAGCAAAGCAGAAAAGGGATTGTAGATGGGGTAGGACAAGAAGAGTTTTTTGTTACTTCCTCTCTTTTCAAGGAAGCACCATTGAATGATTTGCTATGGTCCAGATTCACTGAACTGCATTTACTCTGTTCAGAAAAAGCTGACCATCATCAAAGAAAAGGTGAAGTACTTTGGCTGATGATGTTTATTTGCATGTTTTTAAAACACCCTTTTGAAATCACTCTTTTGGAAAGAGTTCTGAGGCTTTGGGAGATGCTTTATTGAAGGTAAAAAGTGTTGTTGAGTGGTATCTCCCTAGGGGGCTGGCAGATTGAAGGTCCAGTAATAGCAGGTATTCCTCTTGTGCTGCCTACATTTAAAATGTTTGCTACAGGCCTACAATTTAATGCACCGCCATTTTGGAACACTTTGGATCCCTTTTGAGTACTCTTCACTGGATACTGCCACCAACTTGGAGCAACTCTGCTCGAAATCAGTTTGAGAACAGTTCTGAATCCAGGTGTCTGATCTTTGTGAATTCCTGATCTCTAGTAACAGATTATTCTGTACAGAGTAAAATCTTTGGGCTTTCTAAGTTCTTTCGCTCACCCTCATGTGGTTGAAGGATGTTTTCCAAAACATCCCTTATGTATTCCTAAGGACTCCTGCTTGTCACTTGGCTCTCTTTAGCTTAGAGACAAATTTATGAAATATCTTAAGTGTTTATATAATTTAAATAGTTTGAGAACAGCAATGGCTATTTAGTGCTCATAACAATATATCATTGTGGTAGGTTACATCATAAAGGCATAGGGAGATAGAACCAATAGGAAAAAATAAGGAGCATTTTAAAAGGTGTGATTGCATAGCACTCATTCGTATGATTTGTCTAATTTAATCGAAACTGAAGAGATAAATAATCACTTGTGGATGCACTGAAGGAACTATGCTATGGTAACCTTTTTGTTCTGTGTTATCCAAGGTGCTTTTAATGAGTCTGGTGGAAAAAAGAGTTAGTTTAAATGTGAGGACTGTTCTAATTTCTACCTAATTGTTCTTTCTCTTAATGTAACTTCAGTTTTATAAAAAGAAATACACGCCTTCTAGCTAGATATCAGGCAGGATCGCATCTTCTTGTCTGGCTTTGTGTCCATTCCCACAAAGATGTAAATAAAACATTTTCTTAGTATTCTTATGTGCATGAAAGCTGGAAAGTGAAGATTGCATTAAAGCATGTGCTTCTGCAGCCTGGCTGAAGGTGTCACTGCCAAGGACGGGCTGAGGGCTGAAAGGAGCAGAACAAAGCGCTGCTTGTCCCTTGGAATTCTTATTCCGTAGGCTGCCTGTGGCACCACAGGTTAGCAACCACCCTGGAGTTTATTCCTTCAGCACTACTGCCAGCACAGATGGCACCAGGAGCAAGGAGTTTTGATGAATATGAACCCAGCTGAAAAGTAGCAAACATTTTTATTTGGATTGCTGTCAAGTCTTGTCAGATAGTGAATTTATTACTGAGGGTGAAGTGGGACAAAGAGAAAAGCTTCCTTGGCTGCCAAGTCAACTGATTACAGCTGGGCACCAACTGTTGATTACTGGATTTAGAAATAATTTCCTGAAAAAATCTGATGATCCACTAGAAAAAAACCCACAGAAACAACAAACAAAACATGAAGAAGAAAATCTATGTTTTATGCCAGGAGCTGTGTGCATTACGAAGTGGGATAAAATATGAACCACTTAACAGCTCTTTCTTTTTTTCATTAAATATCTATTTGCCAACCTTGAGATGACAAATGTTACAAATATAAATTCTCAACTGAGATATTTTATTTTGTGCACCATCTTGTTATTCTTTTTGAAATATTTTAATATTCCCTGGATTTTTTTTAATAAACAGTGGGCAATGAAACAAAACTCCCGTTCATTGTCATTTTGCTGCTGGAGCTGAGAAAAGGTTATAAAATAAGGTGCTTTTTTGTTAGGTGGTCTCTTGTCAGTAATAGTAGCAAAGTGACTTCTGGGGAACAGACCTCAGTACTGACACATACGGTCCTCTTTTAATCCATATTCTCACATCTGCTGTTCTCAGCTGCTGTTCTTTGAGTACCAAGCAAGCTCTTTACACTGGCTGTAGTGGGCTTGTTACCAAGTAACATTTTCTGGGGAAGAAGCTTCTAAAGGGAACTTTGAGATCTGCCCTGGATTGCAGGATGAAATGAACTGGAAGGTGCACAAGTCTTTTCAGCCTTTCTCCAGTCTTACTGCTCAGACCTGCTGGGGGCAGGATGTGAGCTGGTGTCTGAAATTATGATTTATGTCATTATTTCTGATGGCAGCCTCACTATGTAGATAAACTTTTGTGTTCTGCTTTGAAGGAGGAAACTCCAGTTTTAAAATCCTAGGATGTGCTTTTGGTTATGCAGGGAACCAAAAGGTTGCAATAACTAATATCAGTATTTGGATTGAAAAGTCAAAACAGGGACTTAGTGTTAAGTTTGGGTCTAACAAATTACTGTGTCTGATTCCTGGTCAGTGCTCTTCTAAGGTAAAAACAGCAACTTGTATGACATTAAAGACTTGGGAATTATTTGTGTTCTCCCACTTCAGCAAAATCACAGCTATTTCTATAGACAAACCTATTTCTATTTTTGCAGACTTGTAAACATGATTCATATTTAGACTACAGGAAACTTTTAGGAAAGGAGAAGCTGTGCTAAAAACATTATGGTTTTTAAAAGTGATCTTATTTTCATTTTGAACTTGTAAAAATTTACAGAATTCCTTTACTAAATTCGTGTGTAACATGGGGTGTTAGCTTTTGAAGCAAATGTTAAAAATCTTTCATGGTACAGAATTTGAATTTTTCATTTAGGATCTATTACTGAGAACAGATGAAAACTCAGAATCTCATTCGTAATCTGTTCCCTATTCTATTACTGTAAGTGGCATCTAATTGAATCTTTCACATTGTTCCAAAGATGATGTGCTAAAGATAGGAGCAGTAAATCACATCCAGTCAACTTGACTTTTAACTGAGCCTTTCTTGTTGAGGGCTGGTTTTCACATGTGCAGTCATAATAATGCTTTTCTGATAGCTGTGATAACCAGCTTTTGTGCCCACACATCTGAACAGCACTGGGGGCTTGAAAGTGGGTGTGCAAGTCAGTGAGCCTGTGAAATACAGAATTGTTATTGATGTTCTTGACAGAGTATGCGGAATTTCTACACTGCAAAGGGAAGAAATTTACTGATTTTGATGAAGTTCGTCAGGAAATTGAAGTAGAAACAGATAGAGTAACAGGAATGAACAAAGGCATTTCTTCAGTTCCTATCAATTTAAGAATATATTCTCCACATGGTAGGTAAAATCATTCTACTTTACATTTATGTCATATAAACATATTATGTAGCTCTGTCTGTGTAGCCATCACCTTTTGTCTGTTCTCATTTGACTGATCTTCTGGGCTGGAAAAGGTTTGAGGCTGAGTTAGTAAAGACCAGTAATGGGACTTAGTAGCAGAACTTTTTTTGCGCTCTCCAAAGGAATTCCCTGATCTAGAAACTCTCTGTGTCTCCGTGCCTTACTGGAAATTTATTGTTTGCTGTCACTAGAAATATAGTCAGACAATAATACTGTTTGAAGTTGCTTTCTGTTGAAGACCCCCTGTATATATCAAAGTTGGTTCCTCTGGTTGCCATCTGCCCAGTTTAATGAAGACAATCTAGAGAAAATGTTTTCCATTGAATCTGTCTTTGATACAGGACAAAAGTGGTATGTTTGGCTGAAGCATGTGATTTTTCTAGCTGCAGAGAAGCTCAACTAAATCCCCTGCCTCAAAGCTTGTTTGTTGAACATGCTGACTCCAGGAGAAAGTGAACGTTTCCTACCTATTGCTCTTGTTTTGTTTCATTAGGATCTGTCTTCTAGTTGAGCCATGGTTGTCTTTATTACCCAGACTCCAAATACACTTCTGGTGTTTCCTTTCTAGGAATTGCATTTTTCTCATTTGTCCAAAGGACGCCCTGTTACCCCAGTAGCAGGATTCTTACCCCAAGCCAGGATGCCTCTAGTTTGCACTGTGGCTTTTACTGGGGAAATCATACCAGAGCAAACCGGATTTTCTTACTGGATTAAGTTTTTGATCTTTCTGACTTTTCTGAAGGTGTTGCATATTAAAAAAATAACCAAAACACCAAAAAAACCCCAAACCAACGACATATCCCCAAGCCCCTTAGCAACAGTTTTGCTATATAAGTTAGGCTACCTATTGATTGTTTTTTGGGAATTTCTTAATTGGAGACACAGTTGAAAACATGGTCAGAGAAAAAATATATTTAAAAAAAGATCCAAACAACCGTTTTGGGTTTTTTGGAGGATGCAATGACGGTGGTCTGTTGCCTGTGTTCCTGTTGCTGGACAAAACTCAGAGAGCTGTGTTCATTTGTCATGTAGCCCTCAAGGATATTTGATATAAGCATCATTTTTAACCAGTTGCAATATTTCAAATATTAAATAGTACTAATGAATCCAGAGATGTCAGACCAATGGGATAACAAGTCTTTGCAGATTGTCAGGCATTTTGTTTGAACTGTTGAGAACTGTTGACATATTTATCTGCTTCTAAAGGTAGTTATGTGGGGTGGAGTTTTATGTGACCAAAAACTTGTCTGCAGCTATAGATGTGTTGACCTCTTTATCATGTGTGGTGTGCTAACCAGTTTTGTGATCCATATTGTCCATGTAGTCTTAAGCCTGACCCTTATCGATTTGCCGGGAATCACTAAAGTGCCAGTGGGGGATCAGCCTCCTGATATTGAGCAGCAGATCAGAGATATGATAATGCAGTTCATCTCTCGAGAGAATTGCCTGATCCTGGCTGTGACTCCAGCCAACACTGACCTGGCCAACTCAGATGCCCTGAAGCTGGCAAAGGAAGTAGACCCTCAGGGTAAGCAGGATCGAATGCTACCACTTTTTGTTCTCAAGTGTAATAACATAATTGAAAATAACAGATTGACTCTGGTGGGAAGTTCTGTAATTTATAATATGCAATGCAGGTGTGTATTTACATTCTCATATGAACTTCAACATCACAGTATAACTGTTTGTTAGATCAGTATTTTTTGGGTAATGTTGCTGTAAATGAATTTTAAAAATGTTATCAGTGTCTCTTATGAGCAAGTGTGGCAGTGCTTATCTAGGGATTTTTGTAGTACTGGGTAAAATAGGGGATGGTGCTGATGGAATTTCTGGATACTTACACCATAAATTTTATACCGTCGTATTGTAGGGATGCTGAGCCTTTTTAAGGAGTTTTGAGGAACACATTTCAGCACTGGCAATTCTGTTTCCTTCTTTTCCAGACATATCATAACTTGAGTTGGAGCTGTTATCGTGTGATAGCTTTGAGAAGGGCACAGATATGTTATTACATAATTGTAAGACGTAATTGTTCTTCTGAATCTAAATGATTCTTCAATAACTTTTTTTTCCTCCTGCTTCTACTCTGGTCAGGCCTTAGGACCATCGGTGTGATCACAAAATTGGATCTGATGGATGAAGGAACAGATGCGAGAGAAGTTCTAGAAAACAAACTGCTCCCTCTTCGTAGAGGTGAGAATGTTCAGTTGTCTTTATCCTTTGCAGTCCAGAAAGTGGTTTGGATGGGGGTGGTGTTTGGGAGTCCTGGAGATGAATCAGAGGTTATGCTGGACTTGATGTGTTCCTTGCTTCTGCCATTATCTATTCAGCACAAATAAAGGAGGCTGTGCTAAAAATATCCTTTCTGGAGCTGGAAAATCCTTGCTTCCTCTGGAGCATGCAGTGTAATGCCAGCACATGTCATTAGCCAGTATTTTTCTTCTCTGCCAGGTTCCTTGTAACAAAAGAATGTTTTTTTTCTTTGCACATGACAGAAGCAAGCACCAGAGCTTTGGTGATCTCACTTTAAACCAGTTTTGATCCTTGCCAGAAATTTTCCATGTTCTGGCAGCTACTGCCACATTTGCTCATTCTGTTAATAATATCAAGATTTTTTGATTCTAGTTATAATTTATTGATGAGACTACTCCCATGATGAGTCTCCTCCCATGGAACATTTTGGTCCAGCAAATGAGAAGAATTTTTTTTATTATTATTTTGTTAATGTCATATTGTTTATCTGTGTAGACCTGTGTGTGTATATCAGTTTAATTTTGCATTTTTGTTTATTTTTGAAGTGGTTTCTTTGGAGCTCACCAGAGTTTCAGATATTTCTCTATTTGAATTGGTGATTTTAAAGGAAATCTATCTGTTATATGTAAACAGAATGAGCAATTTAGACAGTGTTAAGGTTACTTTTCTACTTGTAAACATGGTCTGGAAATGCCTAAATTGGAACGTTTTGTTTGAGCTGAGATAGTCTGGCTCTATTTAAAATGTATTCAGTGGTTCAGGCAATAGCTGCATTGATATACCCATTGGTTTTGTCTTGGTTTAGGTTACATTGGTGTTGTAAACAGAAGCCAGAAAGACATTGATGGGAAGAAGGACATAAAGGCAGCTCTTCTAGCAGAAAGGAAGTTCTTTCTTTCCCACCCATCCTACAGGCACATGGCAGATCGGATGGGAACACCGTATCTCCAGAAAGTTCTGAACCAGGTAACAATCTGAAGCCTATGTGGTGAAAGGCAGCTCTGTAACAATAGGGCCAGTATAAAAACTGTATTAGAATGAGGTTGGTCACTGAACCTCACTCATCCTTTCCTGCTTTCAGTGTTTTTAATTTGCACAAGGTAAAAACAAAGCTGTATATTAAATGTAGCATACAAAAGCTTGGTGTGAGTTTCTAACTTTTACTGGCAGTTCTGCATTCCTGTGTCCTTTAGAATACTGAATAGGAACATCAAAAATAAGATTTGTTTCCCTCCCTGGAAGTATACCATTCTATTCCTCAGTTGTTACATTTGACCTATTGATTGCTCAGTGTTTTGGCACTCCTACAAGTCCAGCTTGATACTGTTTTTTCCAGTTCACAGTCAAATTGTGGCTTTTTGTCTGGAATAGGCAAAGAACAGGTCGACCTGACTTTGTGCATTTTTGACAGCAGCTGGAAACAGCTGGAATGTTCCTGATTGAAGTAGAAAAATAAGGGCCTGCTCTGCTTAATTTTTTGCTACGGTGGCTTTGCAGCTGTAACTTGACAGCCAGGCTATGGAATGCTCTAGGCTTGCTCATAAAGACTACTAATGCCATTTATTTGTGCCTCAGAGCCATTGTCTTCATCAGGATGCAAGAACTTGCTTCTTCCCTGCATTTTTTTCTGTGTTTAGAATGTTTTGCCTTGATTTACATGACGAAAGTTTAATCCAGATGTCTTAGTTTTGAGACTGAAACACATGCCTTTCAAATATCTTGTTTGACCTGACTCGCATTGCTATTAGCTTTTTTGTGAGCTTTTTTGAATATTTACCTACTTCAGTAGGAACAGTTGGTCTTCTGTTTCTTCTACTGTGTGTAGAATGTTAGATATGGGAAGATCTATGTAAGTTCTGTCCTCAAGATGTGGTTTCAGGTAATATTTCAGTTTCTTTGTATCCACAAGGTGGTGCTCCAGGGAAACTCCAGCTTTTGATTTTGTGCCTGTCAGTCTGCTAAGCAACTTTAAACTTGAGTTTATACACTTTGGTGTATGGCAGTTTAAATGTATGGCTTGTCTGGCTGGGGTTGGGAAGAGAGTTTGGGGCGCAGCCGAAGAACTTGCGTTTGCTTCTAATTAAGGAATGTCTGCAATACCTGAGAAATTTGTAGCACAGGTGAATCATGGACAGTACTGTCTTTAAACATTAAAACATACATACATACATACATACATATATGTGTGTGTGTGTAAAAACACACTGTGGCTGCTTAGAATCTCCTTTTTTCCTACTTTGCCTTGTGGCTGTAGCATAAAGGAGTTGCTGTGCTGAACAAATACGTAGGAAATTGTGAAACACCCTTAAAAAGGCAGCAAAATTGGGAGTGTGGCATCAGCACAGAGAGATGAGAGGTAATTTTAAATTACCCATGTAATGTGTGTAACTTTTTCAAGTGTAACTAAACAGGTGTGTAGTAACAGGCCTTGGTGAGTGAGAGGATGAAGGAATTTTTTGAGCCTCCTTACAACGTGTGTGCTCCTGGAATATTGGATTGTTCTTTAACAGTCTCCATTGCATCAGAGATCAAAAGAAACTGCACTGGTAAACTAGCACAGGTCTTGGCTGATATGGTTGGCAGTCAGAAGGAAATGACTGTGCTCCTGCTTTCATCTTTTTAACAGTATAAAAAGACTTTTATTTGCTTTATAGCAACTTACCAATCATATTCGGGACACCCTGCCAGCCTTCAGAAGCAAACTCCAGAGCCAGCTGCTTTCTATAGAACATGAAGTAGAGGTATACAAAAACTTCAGACCAGAAGATCCCACCAGAAAAACAAAAGCCCTGTTGCAGTGAGTGTCTTTTGTCTGCTTTTTCCACTTTGAATGGGTTTGTTTTGCCTTTTTTTCCCGCTACTTTCTAATTGGTTTAAGTTTAAACATTAGAATATTGTTAAGGATTCTTTACACAAGCTCCAAAAAAATCTGTGTTTGATGTTCCAGAACACTTTATTTATTCTACAATTTCAACAGAATTTTCCCTAAATTAATTTTAGTAATCCTAGGAAAAAGAGAAAGCAGAACAAGGAAAAGGCATAAAGATGGGCAGCAGAGATGATCAAAGGTAAAAAATTGTTTCTGATTGTGTAGACACATTCTTCTCTCTGCCAAAATTATTACCTCAAGCAAGGGAGAGACAATGTGTTGGAAGTCTGTAAGATGAGGAGACTGGAAGAAGAATAAAGAATGCTTCTTTTTCTAGTATGAAAACTTGGCTGTGCAAAAGAACCTAGAGATGGCAAGATCAAAATTAATCAAAGATGGTCGTCCTTCATATTTTGTGTGCCTAAGACCCAGAGTTCTTTGCTGCAGGAGTTGTTAGTAAAAGTTTGTGTGCTTTCAGAAATCAGTGAGGCAAATTCTTGAGGATTATCGTCATCAATTCTGGATTAGAAAGCTTTTTCACTGCTGAAGTCACTGTCTGGTTTGGGTCTCATCCACAAAATAAGTCTGTCTGATGAGACTTTGATAACAGTGATGGAACAGAAATGTTCCAAGTTCATCTGACTTGGAGTCAAGTGGAGGTGGAATCGCAGCCCTGTCTTGATTGTGGATTTAGCCACCAGGGAGGAAGGACAATGCTGATGTTGTGGATTGAACACCAGTTAGCACCTGCTGCTTTGCTGCATCTGCTTCCTTCCTTGGCCTATTTCCAGGGATTCTGGAAACTCAGTACTGCCTATCTTTTCACCTGACAGATCTGCTGTTCTCACTTTCCCATTTTTCTTTTCTTCAGTTGTAGCCCTCTGTGTTTATATGCAAATAAAATTTACCTGTTAGAGATGAAACGTGAAGGAAGAAGAAATGTAAAATGTACCTAGCTCTTCTCTCTTATGTGCCTGTTGTCACATTCCTGCTCTGGCCAATTTCAGAGGTTTTCAGCATTCTCAGTTCTCTGGGATAGATGGTAATAGTGCTGGATTGTGATAATGGGTAAGTTTGGGGCTGGATTCATTCTCTAATTAAAACTTTGGAATTTGGGAGCAAAGTAATCAGCTGAACCTAGAGAGGCTTTCTTGAGCCAGATGAAGACTGATTTACTCCTTATTTTTGTAACAACTGTGTCCAAAATAGTAGAGAAGAGTTCCTCATGACTTTACTCCAGATGTTTTGGTTGCAAAAACAGAGAGACATCACCTTTGACTTTTCCATGACTGGGAGAACTCCCCTGTGGGTTTTTCTGGATGCTCCTGCTGCAGAAGTCAAAGCACAGCCAAGTAAGCTGGAGCTTGTGGTAGTGACACATCACTATGCTAGTACTGGTTCTTGGGTTTGCCTTTTGGCATGGGGAAACTCCTTTGTGATCTCTTGTGAATTTTCCAGCACTGGATTCACATCATGCTATTAGACTGTACTGCAAGACAGCAGGGATGCAGGGGGATGTGTGTAGGTAGGGATTCTATGGATTGGCAGCTTGGCTGAATCAGTTGTACAGATACTTTTGGTAATTGCTGAATATGTTTGAATAGGCAGTACTAGTTGCATAGTACTGAAATAAGAGTTGGTAGTTAATATGCTTAAATTGTTCTGGGTTTTTTTTTTTTTTTTCTTTCTTTCTTTCTTTAACATTTAGGATGGTACAACAGTTTTCAGTGGACTTTGAAAAAAGAATTGAAGGATCAGGAGATCAAGTTGATACACTAGAACTTTCAGGAGGTGCCAAAATCAATCGTATTTTCCATGAACGCTTTCCCTTTGAACTCGTGAAGGTATTTATCCATCCTGCCGATGTGCTTTGTTTTATTTATGTATCCTTACGTTCGTACTGATAGTAGTGTGGCCAAGAAAAGATCTCATTAAAAGAATATGCTTTTAACTGTGGAAGAAATTACATGAAGTTATAATTGAGACATTAGGCTTAATTTCTAGGATTGAGCACTGAAACATGCTAAGAATTCTAAAATAAAAGAATTAGAATATAATTATAGTCCCAGTTCATAGTATTTTCTGTGCTCTTCTATTGTTTTATCACAAATGGCATCTTTCTTCTGGTTAAATGGGGCAGACAGAGTTGGTAATTTGACTTGTGTTTAGGTAGCTGGTATCTATTAAAATGAGAGTTATGGAAAATACCCCTTTAGGTCCCTTCCAACCTAAATCTTTCTATGATGATTTGACTTAGGTAATGACCCTTTCATTTGTGATGACACTGACTTCTCTTCCAGCTAGCTGACTTCCAAGAAACTTAAAGAAAAGCCTTATAACTTCATCATTGAGACAACTCGTCTCTTAAATTTAGTTGAAAACTGTAGAATGGGAAAATAAACAGATCATAATCACAGAAGTTGTACCACTTTAAGAAACCAGACTTAAAAAAAAAAAAAAAAAAAAAGGAGTCTTCCAAATCCTGTTTCTGGCTTACTCTGTCTACTCTTCAAAATCATTCCAGCTGTTGGTATATCTGGAATGGAAGAGTGTGTGATTTTCAACAATATCTACTGCTGCCTGTGCCCACAGTGCCAAAACATTTTAAAATACTTATGGATTGTTTAGTGTAATTAGGAGTTACTACTTTAACTTGCTTGTTTTATGGTTATATAGGGAGAGAGGATATTTTTTGTTTTGTGAAAACCTTCTAATGTGCTCTTGTGTGCTGCTGTTCCTCCAGATGGAATTCAACGAGAAGGAACTGAGGAGAGAGATAAGTTATGCCATCAAGAACATACACGGGATCAGGCAAGTGCTCCCATGTTTTCCTGCCTGCTCACATGATACAGGAGGAATATCGTCCCAGAGTATTGCTTACAAGCTATGTTGTTCTCAGTGTCTTGGGAAATGTTTCTTGTGTTACCTACCTGATTGGTAAATTCTCAGATGGTTGATGCTGGAAGCTGTGGTACAGTATTTGTACTTTCCTTGCCTGCCTGCTGGAGAGGTGTTGATTTATCTTAGTGAACTGATAGTTTTGAGTGTGCTTTTATAGTGGGTTTTTTTTTTGTATAAATCATCTGCCAAGGTAGACCTTGGACAACAGCGTTTGAAAGAGAAGCAAGGCCCTTTGTTTAGAACTGAGTCTGAGGGGTAGCTGTTCATGGATTCATTTACTCTGCAGTGACCAACTATGAAATTCTCCATGTCAGACTCTGAGTAACAAAACCTCATTTCCTGGTGTGAGTGAAAAGTGCACTGTCGTTGATAGTGCAGCCATGGGATTCTTATGGATTTGCTGTGCAAGGGATTGTGCATGGAGTGCTTGCAGCTGCCACTCATCCCTAAGGTTTGATGCACTGCTGCTGAGGCTTTCCTGTATTATTGCAGTACTCCTTAGAATTCTTGCAGTTCTCTTGAAGGAGTTTCATCTTTCAAGCATATTTCCACTTATATTCTTATATTCTGATTATAATCTTACTCAGAATGACATTTTATTTGAGAAATAAGCACATTTAGTTCTGTGGAAGCCTGTTGGTGTAGGGATTGTTATTACTCAGCTCTGAAAGTGAAGATTGGAGCAATTGAGTTAAAAAAAAAAATCTTCCTCGCCTGATGTTTTTATTACTGTCTTACATATTCTTTTACGTCCACAGAACAGGTTTGTTCACACCAGATATGGCGTTTGAAGCCATTGTTAAAAAACAGATAGTTAAGCTGAAAGGACCCTGCTTAAAAAGTGTGGATCTGGTGATGCAAGAGTTAATCAACACTGTCAAGAAGTGCACTAAAAAGGTATCTTGCACATAGATCTGGTAATGTAAGTAAAATATAATGGTATAGTCCTGTAATGTAAAGCCTGTCTTTGCATTTTATGGTGTTCCATGAGATTTCTGATTCAGTCACTTGTTGGACAGAGTAGGACTTCCTCAGGTAATTAATTACAACTTCTGCAAAGTGCTCAGAATAATGTAATAATGGAAAAGTTCATTTTTTGATTTCTTTGTTCTGATTCTTATGGTGAGAGGTGTTTTTTGAGTCAAGAGATGCCCTCAGTTTCCTCCTTAAAATCATGTTTGCACTTCTTAGCTGACTGGCTGCTTTTGCAGTCTCACTTGTCCACTTGCCTGTCCCACAATCCCAGTGCAGGGTACCCCATAACAGTAAGTTACAGGAGTAATTCTGGCATGTGAGCACAGGTATGATGAGGTTGTTGAGAAATACTCTCTTGCATTTTTTCTGAAAAAACCCAAATTTTTTTATACCGATGAGCAAGGAGAGGAGATATTTCTTAAAACCAGAAAGACAAAGAACATAGAGAAGCAGATGCTCTGGTATATTTTCAGCAGAGTTTCCAGGTTTTTTTCACTTTTGTCGAAGTCTGGAAGACATGTCACTTGAATTAACTGTGCAGATGCTCTTCCCAGTGGTTTCAGACAAATTTAACACTCTGTTATGCTTTTTTCAGTATTATTATGTGAAGATGTTGCCACAAGGTGGAGCCTTTGAAAAACAAGAGATTTGGAAATCATTTAGGGCACCACTCTGGAATTAGGCCCAGTAGAAGAGAGAGAAGCCTCACCCCAGATAGACTGTTTCATGTGCCCAAAGTGTCTTTTCCTCAGTGTTCCCTGGAGGAAAAGAGCAGCAGCAATCCAAGGGTTTAGGTCTCTCCAGTCTCTGAACAGCAGCAAGTAAAGCTTGCATTGCAGTGTGCTTGACTTTTAGTCCCAAGCATCTATAATACTTGCTTTCTACCAAAGAGGAAAGCTGGAGGCTCCCTTGTTTGTATTCCACTGAAGCCTCTCCGCAGGTGTAAATTTCTGTTAATTTTCTGTTTCAGTTGGCAACATACCCAAGGTTGTGTGAGGAAACAGAAAGAATTGTTGCTGGCTACATTCGTGAAAGAGAAGAGAAGACCAAGGATCAGGTTAGAATAAAGAGGAGATGTGACAGTTTGGTGAAGTGTGTGAGGGAGGATAGTTCATACATCCAAAGTGCAGTAGGACAGTCAGAACTGCTTTTATTTTTTTTTCTTTTTTTCTTTTTTTTTTTTTTTTTAAATAAGCTGCACATTTTAAAGAGGAAGAAAAATTGCTTCTTTACCTCTGAGCTTTGACAGAGACTAGAATTGTTACAAAAAGGTTAAGTCGTGTTCTTGTTCCTGTGCCAGTGTGCCAACTTCCTAGCTGGGCCACTAGAGCTGTTTGTGGGAAATCAGTATTGATTAAACAAATGCACACAGCAATAGCTTATTTCTACTTTGTTTTGAGGTGTTTTTAACATACCCATCCCATTATACTGGGACCCTTGAGGGAGTGACAAGCTTTTCTTCACGTTCAAAAAAAGCTAAAAAAAAACAAATAAAAATTTGGAGAAATTTGGTTCAAGTGTTCATCACTCAGCCAAACATTCCAAATCCAGGAAAGTGCAAATCTGAAAATACATGTGAGAAAATCCAGTGGAAGTGAAATCAGGAATTATTTCATTTATAAATCTGAATTATATCTGAATTATATCCATTGTAAATCTGAAGAGTGCAGAGTGTGACAAGAGAAATATTGGGGGAAGAAGAGCTCAGCAGAGCTCCTAAGCTGTTCTGGACCCTGGCCCTCTAGTCCTGTGCCTGTGCAAGTTAGGGAGCTGCGCTGCAAATGTAGTCATAAAAATAACTGAGCAAAACAAATTATTAGCTGGGCTTGTGCTTGCAGGGAGTTCTAGTTAGAACACTGTTATCTCAAAATTTTGGAGAAAATAAAAGTTGTTTAAAATAATTTAGTTTTATTTTCCTGTTCTTCATTGTGTGCACATACCTGAATATTTCTCAGAGCAAAGAACAAAATACAGGCTTTTTGTAAATGCTAAAAATTGACCAAATAGGTTATTGTCACCTTCACATCATTATTTATGATGTTAGCAGTTATCCCTTATAAATCAAAACACTAGTGAGAATATTTTCAGAGGTAAGAGATGGAGCAAAAACACAGTGAGGATCTGAGTCTAAGTGAGGCATCTAATATCTTCTGGAAATTATGAAGAATTTGGGAGTGATTCTATATTTGAGAGGACCTGTGCAGAAATTAGGCTGAGGAGATTAAATGCCACCATTTGGTAACAATAAGTTCCTTCCTTGCTCCCTCTGATAAATGAAGTCTGGAAAGATGGGGTGAAGTGCAGTCTCATGCATATTCCAGAGCCTGGTGGAGGGTGGGAGGGAATTTTTGCTGATATCTTAGCAAGTTCTTTGCTGAGTTAGGTTGTCAAGGTTGAATCAAATTCTCTGCAGGCTGTGGAAGGACTGACAAGTGGTAAGTACACAAATCATTGTGTTATTTTGTTGATAGCCCATCTCTCAATCCAGATATGCACACCAGAATGGTTGGCTGGTACCTGGACTGGACATTTTCTGGGTCAGGACTTAGATTACTTATCACTTCTTTGTGTGGTACATAAAGAAAGTACAGGTATCTGGATTTTAGGTTTAACGTTTAGGTTCCTTGCTGGCTTGGTTGGAATTCTCCAGATAGAATTTTGCTTAACTTGCAAAATGCAGAGCTGGAATCTGTGTTATATAATTATTAAAATTCTCTCTGTTCGTGTATGATTGATCTTAATGGAATGGACAAGGGCCAAGAGAGTGAAAAATGAGGTCGGTTAAGGAAAAAAGTAAGAAGAGGGAATAGGACTTCTGTAGTCTAACTTATTAAACAAGCACAGAAACAGAAGCAATGGAATTTGGAAAATATTGTATTTGGCTTGAACAGTTATGAAAACAATATTCAGTAATGTGGAGAACTCAAGAGTTCTGGTTTTTTCTCACTTTGTTTTCTTCAATCTCTCTCTTCCACCTTACCCATCCTATTTTGCTCTCCCTGTCTCCCATAATAGATGCTGCTGCTCATTGATATCCAGGTTTCTTATATCAACACCAACCATGAAGACTTCATTGGCTTTGCGAAGTAAGTGTATGGAAAATTTGTTACAAAGACACTGCCAGGCTTTTTTATTTATTTGCTTGGGGGTTTTTTATTATATTCAGAACACAAGTCCTGAAGTGTGACAGTGAAGATCCAGGCTACAGGGTCCCAAACATGCAGGACCATGCTCTTTCTCAACAGCCAATGTTGAATCTGTCCCAGTTGCAGGGGAGTCTTCACCCAGTTCACAAACCTGGTTTCACTGAAGCTGGAGCTTATGTCTTGGTCTGGAATCACACGTATTTCAGGGCCACAGAAATGGATATTGGTGGTCTTTCCACATTGTTATTAATGCATACTTTGGGAGCTGTGATTCTGTGTGAAACAGTTTTGCTGAGAATAATGGATGTCACTGAATTAAAAGTGTGCCTGCTGTTTGGCTGCAGAGAATAATAGTAGCAGAATGCCCTGCAGGGCCTGGTTGACGTTCTCCTCGCTTAATTGAAAAGGCTGTGAGAATATTTTCCAGAATGTTCTCCCTTGGTTTCCAGCAATTTGTGCCTCAGGGACTTCATACCAACATTTTGACACCAGTAAAAACATTGAAGATGTCTTCACTCTTTGAAGAATAAATGTTCCTTCAGACATATTCATGCCATATTTGCCATAACAGTGATTGGAATCACAGGTTTTGGCCATGTGAGATGCTGGCAACAAATTCTGGCACCACGGTGCATATTTGACTCTGGCCAGTTCTAGTTAGCACTGTGAAGGAAGCTCCACATCTTTGGCAGTGTGCCTTGAAGGTTTAAAACATGGGGTTCAGTAAGCTGAGAAAGGAGAAGGCAGAGCCAGGCGCTGTTTGTGTTTGGTTTGAGCAACTTTCTCTAGAATTGTTTGTGGATCCTAGATATCATTATCAGTTCTCTTGACAAATGACAGGATGTTGTAGGAATGGTGGCTGGCCTTCTAGAGGTCAAGATAACAACCTGCCTGCTATTTACTACTCTTCATCCTTTTCTGACAGGAAAAAGGCTGCTAAAAACACTCCATGTATATTCATGGGGTGTGTTGTGACCTTGGGAAGTCGCACAGTCCCACCTCCTGCTCAGAGCAGAGTCCATGCTGAGTCCAGACCAGGCTGCTCAGGATTTTGTGCAGTCAGATTTGGAGAATTCCCAAAATTGGAGATTCTCCAGCCTTTCAATGCTTGCCTCACTTCACTGTGAAAAGACTTTTCCTTGCATCAAGTTGGAACTTTACATATTTTACAGTACTGGACTCTGGAGTTCCAGGTGCATCTGTAGCTATTTCATTGTGTTTCTCCCCCAGGAAAAAATCCCTTCATGGGTGCTGCTCCTGCAGCCTCCATGGTCCTTGCTGCTGTGTCTTTACAATTCCTGAGTTCAGTTTCTCTGAATGAGTAACAAGTGACTCTTGGCTTAAGTTCGCTGGTAAGTTTAAGCAGGGATTTCTCTAGGTTGGAACAGATGGAAGGAAAGTAGCTTTCTTGACTTGTGCTCTACTAAAGGATAAAGTCTGTATAGCAAAGAAGAATTTAAAATATATTCACTTATGAGACAAACAGGAGAAAATACTAATTTGAAACCGTAAGTGTATTATTGTTACAGCAGTTATGTTAGAACTGGAAAATGAAATAAGTCGGGTAGCATAGGGGCTTCTGCAGTATCTAAATATCCTGGACTACAGATTCCCCAGATTCCCCAGCTTCCTTTCCTTTGCTGAGCTTTCTAGCCCCTTGTCTCATGTGGCTGCAGTAACAGTGTAAGTCCTGTGGACCTTGGTCATGAGAGCGCAAGACATTGCAAACTACCCTGTGGCACTGCAGGATCTGAGGCAGGTACAGTGTAATGTGGATTGTCTTGAGAGGGGTTTAACAATGCCTCTTTGAACAATTTTGCATAGTTATAAAATTGCAAAATCTTAGAATATTAACATTTGGTAGAACAAATGGCAAATTTTTGGGCTTGTGTTTGTTTCCAGTTGGTATAACTCAAGAACAGTTCCATGTTTCCATCTACATAAAGAGTAATTTGTATTTAGAACATTAATTAGAGGACCAATTGCTGGACTATTTCTAAAGAGCATGGTTTCTTAGTATGGTGTTAATGGTATCATGAACTTTTCGAAGGTGATAAAATTAAGAAAACAAACCAAAGTGCTGTGTTTTCTGTGTGCACTTCATTTAATCACAATTTATGTATCAAAGATTATGCAACTTAGATGATGCACCAGGGGCATGCAGTGTTGTTTGGTCAAAAAGATCAGGATGATTGAGCTAACCACAGTGAGTAGGCACACGGAACAAATATCCTTGTGGATCTTTTCCCAGACAGCATGTGGACTGCTGGTTTGATAGTGTTGTCCCAAGGGCAGGATCAGAATTTGTACAAGGGTCGAGTTGGGTGCAGCAGCTGTGCACCAAACAGCAGGATTGGCAACAGGCTCTGATCCAAGCACACCTCTCTGCCTTTCTCTGTCAGAGCAGCCCCTGTAGCTGCTGAAATACGGATGCTTTTTTCTTCAGTGAATCAATGCCTGGTGAAATGGTATCATCTAATCCAAACAAAACTTCCTGTCACCAGTGAAATGCTGGTGGCTGAGTAGCCAAAGCCTGCTCTCTGAATGCTTTCCTCCTTCTTTCCAGCAATATTTTAATTTTGTGGCCCAACACAAACCGCCACATAATGCAAATGCTTTTAGAATTAAAGGCAACTTGTTCAGTTTTGAGAGAGGAGTGTGTTTTGTTTCAGGAACTGGGATTACCAAAGTTCAAGAATTGAGCAAAATATTTTAAATATGGTTTAATTTCAAATGTGCTGTATTCTTGTAAGATTTCAGCTTTGAACCAGCTTTATGATGGCTTCATCCATTGGTTATATTTACACTCTCTAAGTGCATATAAATATTAGAATAATATCCAAAACAAACTGTCAAGACAAAGCTATTAAGGAGCCTCCAGCAGGGGAGGATTTTGTTGTACTGCTGTAAATAACAGAAATGGCTTGCTTTTTGTCTCTTCTGAGTATTTATAGAGGCTAATGTTTCCAAAGTTACCCACATGAGCCATAATTTCTCTGTGCTTTTAGTAACCTTTACCAGTGCAAGAAGGATGTTGTTGCAAAGGAGATGACTGGTAGGAGCTGTCTGCTGTGCGTGTCCCTTCTGTGCTTAGCAGGCAAATATAATGAGGCAGAAAAGCAGTTGAAATATGCACGTATATGCAATGACTTTCCTGTGTTTCTTTTGCTGTGTTAATCTAGCTTTCTCTGCTGGAATCAAAAGTAACTATTACTGCTAAAATTATTCCTCAGGAACTGGCTTAGTTCAAGTTTCTTCAGCATAACTCTTTTCCTCTGCTTCCCTTAGTGCCCAACAAAGAAGCAGTCAGGTTAACAAAAGTGCAGTGGGAAATCAGGTAGGCACCTAACAGAGAATGGATAATGGCATGTGCAAGTTAATCCAAGCTATTGGGTTTTCTTGGCTACATTTTCTGTTTAAGCGTATCATTTACCTTTGTTTGCTTCAAACATACATAAATGTGTCCTCATTGCCTTGTTTTGCTGAACTTTTCAAAGCCACCTGACTTGTATTGTTATCATCATTTACTGTTTAGCATTTCTGCTGCTGCTTGCACTGCTGGGGAGTGTCTTCCCTTCCATGCTGTTCAGTGCCTTGAATCTGTCATGTTACACATCGGTGTTTTCTCATTAACTGCAAACTTGTGAATTTCAGAATCCCAAATGCTGGTGAGTACTTGCCTGTGTGTGCTTTGTGTGTCTTGCTACTCCAGTTGTGTTCACAGCTGAACAGCACTGAAGGGCAAGTCAGCAAGCAAATGTGGATTTGCCTTTACCTCTTCTGAAACCTTTCAGCTGCCGTCACAGAGTTGTTGACTATGCACCATAGGCCTTTCTCAGAATAAACAAAGAATAAGTGGTTGTTGCTCTCAGATTAATTAGCATCTTCACTGAGATTTGTTAATGAAATTGTTTGTTTCTTTTTGTCACCTAAGAATATGGGATTGATGCTGCAAGGTGCTTGGTGCTCCTGAGCCCCCTTCCTTCTCTGCTTTTGTGTGGGTCAGGGGTTCTCAGTACTTGGCAGGATCAGTCGTCTTCTTAATATGAGATGAAAATAAGGAAAATGCTATGATTTGGAGAGTTTCTTTCTGCTCTCTTTGAGGTTTTTGCAAAGTCTTAAACTGAAAAAAAAAATGTTATGGAACTAGTACATACTTGAGAACGAAATAAAAAATAGTAGTAAAAATAAGACAATGAAATTTTGTATAATTACCAGTATTGAACATCTTCCTGATGTTTTCACATGCAGTTTGGTGAAACAGTGCTCAGGAGGTTTCACCTTCTGATCAAGGTTTTCATATGTGACCAATGAGTTTAGATCCAAGTGATAAACCTGAAATTTCAGGAAATTTCCTACTCTGCTGCTGTTGTGGACGAGAGTTCTTGGCAAGAGATCTAGCCCCTAAAAAGAGATCTTTTTGGGGCTAGAAATTCAATCTCTTCCTCTCATCAAGAAATTGCTAGTTATTTTCAAGATATTTCTTAAAATAATCCAGCAACTTCTTGGATGGTTCCCCACAGCCTGACCAGCATGAGTGGCATTTTTGATGTAATATATGGTTTGGATTAAAATGAAAAAAAAACCCTCGAAGGTCTAAACTCTGCATTGGCTTCAAAGAGCAGCCTCTCCCCTCTGAGGAGAGATTTCCTTCTTATCTAGCTGTGCCGGAACATGTGTCAAACACAACGACTATCATCACTTTGGAGTGTCCCATAAAAGGAAAAGCAACCAATTATCTGGCTCTTCAAAAATACACAAATAAAATGAATGATTTTTTAATTGGGTGAATGTTTTCTCTCTAAAGAAGTGAAGAAAAAGCTTGGCGTTTTAAATTCAATGTTGAAACTTGGTTACTTGTGGTATAAAGGACTTTGCTGAACCTTTTATTGTAGAGATAATAAACAGATGTTTGTAAGTTGATTGTTTGGAGTTGAAAAGAATGAGAAAATGTTTCTGAAATAAAACTTCATTTTTGCAATTTGCTATTTCAGGGAACCAATCTACCGCCTTCAAGGCAAATTGTACGAGCTAAGTTCTGTAAGCTTTATTGTTGCTTTTTCATTTAGCTTCTCAGAGGGCAAAGTTTGTCTCTAACTCATTGGTTTGTCCAATACTTGCTGCTAAACTATTTAATGTTAAGCTGTCTTGTCTGTAACACTTCCTCAACAAAGTGTAATTGCAGTTCATCACTTAACTGCTACTAACCTGCTGTTACCAGTCTGAACTAGTGTAACTTGAAGTGTTGTAGAAGACTTTGCATAGAATTAATATCTTTATGATTTACCAAGTTTCTCAAACTAAAATGACTAATTAGTGTTTATTTTATTATATAACTGGAAAGCAGTTTTTATCTGATGTGCCTCTATTCATAGTAAACCTCTCTTTGAAAGGTGGGCAAATAAGTTTCTGGTAACCAAAAGGAAACATTAGCTCTGGTGTAAATGAACGTGCTCTTTATGGATACAGGTACTGTTCTTGGAGGTTTGTTTATGTCAAGGAATTACTTTTGGATAGAAAAAGTGAGTTTTATGAATGAAAATATTTAAAGCCTTTTTAGCATTCTTTTCATAGCACCAGGAGGATGAATATATCATGGACAGGCTCTTTTCTAACCCTTCCACTTCATGAGTAAATAAATATGTGAATGTCTTTAATATTACTAATTAGAATTAATTGTCTAAACTGCAGTTAATTTTATAACAAGTTACTACTGGTTCAGTGAGGTAAGGTGTAAGAAATAAATTTCTGCATTGTGTGTATTCTTTGGCAAGATCTGTGATAAAAATGTACATTTTTTCAGTTTGTTGCCACATCATGAAGTTCTGTTAGTTATCATTTTAAACTAAACTTATGTTCAGTTGTGGAAAAAGGACTAGGCAGCACTGATTTTAGCAGCATTTGAATTCAACCCATTGGGGAGATCAAGATCACTGAATTTTCCCAAAACAGAGGGATACTCATTTGCAATACTTGCTTTTCTTTTTTGATAGCTTGCTTTGGACTGGAATGATGCAGATAACTATTAACTATTTCTGTGTCTCTTGGAAATAAGATGAGCACAGCAACACCTTGTTTTTGGACAATAATGCAAATTCCTCTTAGCATGTTCTCCTCCTTTTTCCTCTACTACTAATTTATCCTCTCACGCTTAATCTTTGGCCTTTTTTGTTTGTCCTTTCTTTGCTATCGCCTGAGGTTTTGACCTGACTCCACAGAGTTTCTTTTTAAGCCACAGGTTAGTCTGTCTCTTCTCATTTCTTGGAGTAATCTGTGCAATGCTTGGTTTTACACAGCACATCAGCAAGGTTTGGCTTCTGAAAGCTGACCCACTCTTAATTGTGTATCTTGTGTGCTGAGATTTGTTTTGCTGACTAAAATTCAATGTTTTAAGCTCCCCTTCATGATAAAGCTTTAAAGATATAAAGGTGTCATTGCTCCATGTTCCCAATTGATGTGTGTGAAAATGCAAGACACTCAAATTATAGAGGATATATATAATTTATAGGAGATGATGTGCTTTGCTTCTTTGGCAAAATCTGCTGCTGTCCTTGAAGTAGCCCTGTAAGTGGAGAAGGGGCTTAATGCGAACTTTGAGTTTCAAGGCACTGTCCAGTTGATGTGGAGATTTGAGTCTGAGGGCTTTGTTTGACCTGCCTCTCTTCAGTGTTACACCAACAGTCTGATTAATTTCTTCTGGACACAAGTACCATTGAGACCCCATCCACTGGCCTGAACTATACTTCTAATAAGTACTTTTTTTTCCCTAGTAACCCCTTTTTTTCTTTCTTTCTTTTTCCCCTTTTAATCCTCCATTGTAGTGTACTTTGTTGTTTCTTTTCTTTGGATATACTTAAATCCTGTTATCTTGCATGAGCCAGGAAAAAAATGTTCATAGAATTGTTTTGAGCAACCAGATGGAAATGGAGACTTGTGCCATGGTCAGTGAGGTGGTCATGAAACATCATGACAAAGCTGTTCTGTTAAGAAATATCAATATTTCTATGAGAGAGGTTGTGCCCATGAGCTAACACATTCAAAAATATTTGAAAGTTTAGCAGCATGAGACCTGTGGGGTTTTGAATTTTCCCTTTATCAAGTCTAGAGGAGTCTTGCTGTTCTAAATGGCCTTTAACTATTTATTTTTTTAAGTTAATATCTCTTCATGTTCGACTTAACTCAGTCTTTGTTTAACTATATTTGGAAGTATATTTCAGTTTTTTACCACTGAGAGCTTTGCTCCAGTAGAGACTAAATTTTTCTTTAAAGCAGACATATTTTTAGGACTTTAGCCACTCACTAGTTTTAAGTTATGTAATATATTGTGCAGTGATTTGTAGGGAAGCAATGTCACAAGATCTTGGTTGCATTCAGTATCAGAACAGATCTGATCAGTTTATGCTGTGACATTTGGCAAATTACAGTGAAATACTGTAGTAGGCTTCCTTCTAATATGTTGCAGCTTCTGTAATGTGAGGATCTTCATGACTGAATCCAAAGAACCAACATCTTGTAAGGATGCCTCCCTGAGTAGTTTTTTGTCATTTTTATTCTCTCAATGTGCTTACTGTTTGTTAGCACTTGTAGTAAGGACAGTGATTAGAAGATAGAGTGGTACTGGGAGTTGTGTTCTGTGTTCAGAATTATCTCAGTGGAGTTACACGATACAACTTTAATGGTGTTACATCAGAAAGTGCTGCTGCTTGTGTTGCTGTGGGAGTGTCCAGTGTCATGATTCTCACACTTGTGTTTCTGTCTGCCCAGTTTCATGTATCTCGCTTATCTTGAAATCATCCTTCAAATAAGTCTTTTGAGAATCAGAAAGTGTCCCATTTCTTTAAATATATTTATTTTACAAATGCCTTATTTGATTTAATGCAGTTAAAGTCATGCAACAACACAAAATGTGCTTATCGGGTCAAATCCTGCTTTCCTATTTATCCATGAAGTGGTGGAGAGTAAGTAAGAACAACAAATATGGTTTGGGGTTTGTGCAGCTGAACTCTGAGAAAATGGTTTCCTTCTGGCTTGTTCACGTGCATTCAGAGCCTCTGAGTTTCATTTTTCAGTCACCCAGATTAGGTATCAGGATCCTGAAGGAAGGAACTGTGTCATCTCTTGTTCATCCTGTGCATGGAGTCCAGCTACCGGTCAGAATATTGTCTCCAGTAGCTTCTGGCTGTGCCCAGATTTTCCACCTTCCTGAGGTTCATAACTCATGTCACTAACATCCGCCCTGCACAGAATGACATTTAGAAATGTGATAGAAAATAGTGAAATGGATCTCTTAGATACAACTCAAAGAGAAAATGAACCAATGAGAACAATAATGAAACACAGTGTTTCCGTTTTCCAGCTGAAGTACTATAAAGCATAGCTAACGCTACGGTTTAAAAAACCTCCGAAGTAACAACTCTCTATCAGAATTTGTTTAACTCTCAAAAGTGTTTTTGAAAATCTTACCTTCTTATTGCCTGTGGAGGAACACTTTTAAAATACAGCTTGAAGGATTTTTTTTTTGTTTGAGAATTTGACTGGAGTCTAAGGTGTAATTCCGCTTGTCTGGAAGTGAAACTGTGTTCCTTAATCTCACTTGTTTCTTGCATTACACCTTGATCCAACATCTCCGTCTCCTTTACATCCAACACTGATGGTGAGTCTCCTATAAGTGTAGCTTTTTGGAGTTAATGGAACGTGCCTGGGAAATGGGAAAATTCAATGAAAAGGCCATGAAGCTTAGCACACTAAGCTCATCTTCTTCTTGATGTCCCCTGGAATAGCTTCCTAGTATTTTAGGCTGTTATGACTTATTGTAGAGTCCAGGATATTTTACAGAACAGTGTACTCTGCTTTCCCAGAGGGTTATAGATAAACGGGTCTAGAAATTTCACATGAAAAACACACAACCAAGGATATTGCTGTAGGTTGGTGTCCTGGTCTTCCTGCAGGGTTGTGTGGGAATGACAGCTGGATCTAATCCTTGGCACACAAGATTTTTGAGGAAACAACTGGAAAATTCCTTCCTTTTTGAGACAGTGACCAGAGATTGTCCTAGCAAGTCAGCTTGTTTCTGTCCACACCCCGTGATGATTGCACATTTATGGGGAGATATGTTGGACATAGAGCATGACACAATTTTTACCTTAGAAGTATTGACACCTTCAGTGCTCCTTGAATGGTTTGTATAGTTTAGTTTTTAAAATGTTGGCTTGGTCTGTTCTGAGACCTCTACCATAAATGCCTTCTTGTCAAATTGAGAAAATTGGACTCTTATTAAGCTATTACAGAGCCTGTGGTAATGGTGAGGAAAAGGATGGAATAAGCAGAGAGTGCTCCTTCCCTTGCATTCCCTTTGAAGTGCTTGTCATCTGTGGGGTTCTTGAACCTCCTGCTTGGGTATTCCTGCCTGGTTTGCTTCTAGAAACCATCTCTATCTTTGCTGACATCTGTGTTCAAATCTTTTACCTTTCCTGAGATATTTCTCCAAAGCATGTGCTGGCCAGGCTGCCTGGGCTTCCTGTGTGTGGATATGAGCTTTATATGGAGTGACATGGCATTTTCAGTTGCAGACAATGTGGTTCAACAGCATCCTCTCTCTCAGCCTCTTATTTCAGCTTCTTTACAGCATGGGAATGTGTGCACATATGCTGTGAAGGATTTAGTCTGCTGCAGAAATATAGCTCCCTTTGCTGCAGAACTAAGTTAAAGTGAATGGAGGACCTTAATTTTGTTGCTTTTCCCCATTTCTCCCCCCCCCTCCCCCCTTGCTCTTTCAGTGCAGAAAGAAAAAATAGAATCCGTTTGGTTCCACAGCTTGTCCTGTGGCAGCTGCCTGAGGGCCATTACACTGGCTGTATATACATGTTACTTGTTTCCTGTTAGAAAATTACTTCAATAAACATCATAAAATAAAATGAGGATTTGATGGATAATCAAGTTCTTATCAGTATGTTTCCCTTAACTTGCACTTAGTCAAGCATTCCATGTTTGTTTGCACTCACTAATGCCCCACTCCACTTAGATTCCCCGTCCCCATAAACACCAATATTAAAAGTTGAGACCCAGTTTTGTAGAAAACTTTGTGGATCAGGCTATTCCATCTAATCTGCTTGTGCCATACCCTCGAGTCTCTTTACAGGAATCATGTCCAGTTCTCTCATCCCTCACTGTGGCTTCAGAACCAAATCCATGCTTTCTTAGAGATTTTCTTTCAGGCTGAAAAGTTACAGCCTAGTTTTGGATCTTCAGGACATTTCTTACACTGCAGGCCTGGTTAGCAGTACATGGGAAAACACATTTATCTTCCTTGAAATGAAACCGACGCTTTTGGATTATGTGCATTTCCAACACAATTTTGTGCTTTTCAGGTGCAACTTATTTGGTTTAGTTTTCAAGTATAATTCAGTCCCTTACCCTGGGCAAAAACAAAGCTGTGGGTTTTTTAGGAGCTTACATGAACATCCAGGCTGAATAGGAGTGAATTCTGGTTCTGAAACATTTATAGAGGGCTAAGAATAGATGGTGAGCCATGTTCTTTAGTGAATTGTTGATACTGGAGTTACTACTCTGGTAAAGCCATATGAGGGGAATATTGGTCTCATAGATTTATTTAAATACAAGAGGAAATTCATGTTTGATCACACAAGTCAGTGCCCATAGGGCTTGTTGAGAGGGTTCTGAAGGGCTTCTCTGAGCACTTTTTTCTGTCTCAGTATTCAGTTGGCAATTGAAGGGTGTGTTGCTGTGGGGGAAAAGAGAACAGCTGAGGTGCCTTGCATCTGTGATTTGGGAGAGTTCTGTTGTCTTGTTCAGAGCATGATAGGAAGGAATGTTTGCTTTCTCATTTATATTGGAAAACAGTTCCAATGAAATTGAAAGTTTCCATCTCATCTGTAAATGAGTTTTCATGGTTACTCTCTTCTGCTATGGAGTCATATCCCTTCTTTTAGGTTTCTGTTGTCCCCCTTCTCTGTGTAGCGTCCTGGTCTTAGTGTTTATAGGTATGTTCCCATCTGTTATTTCATCTTTGGTTTATATTTATTTTATAAAGCTTTGCTTTACCTATTTCCCCCCTAAATTTTATTTCAGCCTAAGGTTTTTTTTTGTCTTTTCTTTTTCTCTTCTATGCTATGAGATGAAAATGGCTCTCACATGCCTCTCCTTACTGCGTCCTGCCTCAGTTTTCACTTAACTTTAGAAGACCTCTCCCCTTTGCCACTCCATACAACTTCTGAAAATTCCTAATGTGTGTCAGAAGCCACTCACTTTAGCAGAATTTAGGTGCTTTTCCTGGTATCCAGCTTTAGAGATGACCTTAACAATTAGACCAGAACAGTGTAGTCAAAGATGGTGTGGACTTTCATAATGTGTTTATATACAGCAAATAAATATCTTCAAGCTGACATGATCCTTAACACTCTCACACTTGCTGTAAGTACAACATCAGTACAACTGTCAGAAGATAGTTAGGCTTCTCTCTTTCTCCAGCCTTCTGACTGAAAATACTATAGTCACTTCATTACCATTTTTTTTTTTTTTAAGAATCCTAGAAACCTGCAAAAACTCTTTAAATTTCCCAGAGACTGAAAAAATGCACCTGTTCTTGTTTCTTTTAGCAAATCCTTATTTAAAACAATGAATGCAGCAGCAGAGCTCTGTTAAGTGAGTAATGAACTAAGCCTGTATCTGACTGCACCTCTGCATAGGTCATCCGGAAAGGCTGGCTCACCATCAACAACATTGGCATCATGAAAGGAGGATCCAAGGAATACTGGTTCGTTCTGACTGCAGAGAGCTTGTCCTGGTATAAAGATGATGAGGTAAGGAATGAAGAACTTGTTTTTTTTTCTCTTGGGTAAACCCCAAGTATTAATACAGTATTCTGATATCAATGTAAAATATTAAATCAGTTTGTGTAAACTTGAACTGAAAGATTGTTTTAAGGTTTTAGTGTGTTGTTTAAATTTCTGGTTTGGTTAATGGAGAATGCTGACTGTCTAAGACTTCCATTGAAATGCTGATAACAAATACAGGGTGTGGTGTGGGGTATTTTTGTTTGTTCCACTTTTTTCTCCTCTTCCTGTGATTTCCACCCATTGCTTTAAAAAAGAAAAATGGAAAGAAGCCCAGGCTGTTTTGAAATATTCTACTTATTGTCCTATCCTTGCTTGGGTTGCTCTTGTACATCTACTGCGAGTTGATCATAAGTTGTCTGGGTTAAGTTACTTCTGAAAGTAACTACACAATTGATTTAATGAAAACAACTGTTCTCCAGTCTTATGTTCTGAGAGGATGAAAAGCCCATCTGCAGAGTTCTGTAGCTGGTTGGTGTGGATTTTCAAATCTGACAAAAAATGCACCTTCATGGGTGATCATGAGGTGAGTAATATGGAAATGAAGAAAAGGACATCCATGTTGCTCACTTCGAATATATTGTTAGGCAGCTTGTCTGTTCTGTTTAATGACTTCTTCAACAATGTGTGTAATTATACATTTTATCCAAGACTCCAGCAATATTTTAAAGGTTAAAAGGTTATGGTAAAGCCACTGTGGGTTTTTTAAAGGTTTGTGCTGGTTTTTGTACAAAAATAGGGCTACATTTAAAAAAAAAATCCTATGATTTGGGTGTCCCCCCCCATCCCCCTTTCTTTAAAATTTATGTTTTTAGTAAAAAATAAGTGATTTTTAGGGTGAACCAGTGCAATGTATGGAAGAAGCACAGGTAAAGAGAAAACTTTAAAATGAGCTCTAAAAAGTCACAGAATCTTTTCATCTTATTCTAAGTAATAATCAAAACACTGGGTGATTCCAACAAAACAAGTTGATGTGGACTATGCAAATTCATATTTTGTTTAAACTAACATGGTGTTTTACTGCAGTGGATTTTCTGGAAGCCCTGGGGAGAGAGCCTGCAATGCATAAGGCAGAGCTCTCCCAAGTCCTGCAAATCCAGTATGTGGAATTCCTTCAGTAATGCTGCTGAGGGTGGGAGCCTGTGCTGCTCAGAAATGGGGTTTTTCCTCCCAGTCCATAGCCATTTGGGGATAGACCTTAAGGCAGAGGGACAAATTAGGTTAACCTGGAAGATTTTGCCGCTTGCTCTTTTATTTAAGTTTTAAAGAGATTAAAATCTCATGGAACAGGCAAACCAGTGAATGTCAGACAGAGGAGAGGAGCCAAGGGACAGGTGTCAAGAGGGGAAGTTTTACTCTTAAGATTGCTGAAATATAATTTGAAAAATTGCAGAAGTGACTTTATGAATTTGAAAATTTGAAGCTGTTGTTTTTTGTGATCTATCTTGAAGTCACTAGAACTGGCTTTCTTAGGTAAGGTACAGGCAACTGTAACTGAAAGAAGCAATATGGCAAAATTAACACACCTGCTGTGTTTTGTCTCAAGCAGTTGGAGGTGCATCCAAGATGAGCTGTGGTAATTTTTTCTGGTAGTTTTGGTGTTGCTTTTTTAAATCTGATTTTTGTTTAGTGTGAAATATAAAAATTCCTGAAAATCCTAATGATATGTCTTGTGCTGTGCGACTTTAAAAAGAAATAGTTTTGATAATCTGCTGGGGAGAGGCAGCTGGGAAGCTCATGAAAATACTCAGAAAGAATGGCCACTGTGTGATTTCCATATGCATATTTTAAGATAATGTCTCTTAATTGCCAAACAGTTATGTTTTGAGAGTCATGAAAATGTCAGTAGTTCATTCAGGCCATGGGAGATCACTCAGGAATTTCTTAGAGTGGTAATAGGATAATAGCATAGAATAATAGCGGAGTACTATTCCATGCTCTGCTGGTGAAAGAAGTTGCTCCTTAAGTACAGATTAGCTGTATAATTTGATTATTCTGTCCTGGAAAAGAGTTTATAAAGGTATGATTTTTAAAAAATTTTTTTTTTCTTCTTTTTTTTTTTTTTGTTTACTGGACCTTCTCAGTAAGACTGAAAAATCAATAAGGCTCCTCAGCTGATGGCTGGAGTGGTGGTGTGGGGTGTTTCTCCCCAGTGAGATGTGCAGTGTGGTGATGTGAGAAGTGACCCCTGTGTTTGTGTGCCTGGCTGTGCCCTGTGAGGTCGTGGGGAGTTCAGAGCCCCCAGCTCCTGCTTGGGCTGGCCAGGAGCCTTTCCATGGTGCAGGGTCAGCTCTCACCTTGCTTCCCATGCCATGCTGAGCAGTTTGTGCCCTGTGTGCCTGTACCCAGTGCTGCAGCAGCTTTGTACCAGAGCGCTCTGACAATGTGCTTTGCAAGGCTCCAGTGCCTGCTGGGGCCTCCAGGGCTGTGTACCCCCTCTAGTGTAAGCTGAGCCTGTTTTCTCCTCTGGAATTTGCTCTGAGATCAAAATCACTAGTGATGGTGGCTTGCTAGTGCTGTTAGAAGGATGTAAATTCCTTTGTGAGGTGCAGCTTTATAAGTGATAAATCCACAGTGTATTGCATTTAGAAGCAAGTTGCTTTGGCAAAAGATCTCGAATTTTGCTGTGTGATATCAGTATTAGAAAAGAAACAATTGGTTTCTTCACGTGGTTTTGTTGCTGTCAGACATACACCAGGATTTTATTCCTGATGAGAGGAATTCAGTGTAAGAATGCTTTATAGACTTGTAGTTTTGGAAATTCCAGGTTGATATTTGAGGGGTGTGCTTAAAGCAGTTACAGTATCGGTTCTGTGAGAACTGACATGGATCAGTTTCTCATCCTGCATGCAGTTGCTTCTGCTGGTAGCTTTGCTGTGTGACCA
Organism: Sylvia atricapilla; assembly: GCF_009819655.1. Taxonomy (NCBI): domain Eukaryota; kingdom Metazoa; phylum Chordata; class Aves; order Passeriformes; family Sylviidae; genus Sylvia; species Sylvia atricapilla. The sequence continues at coordinate 10,893,250 of NC_089148.1, forward strand.
ATACTGTGACTTTGTGCTTTTCTACTTAAAAAAGAAGCAAGGAGAGTGCTGTGTACTGGCTTTGAGACTGTTGTAAACAAGTGCAGGATCAGCACACTCAGTGACCTCACAAATACCGAGTTATTTCATAGAGGATTCCATGTAATCTTAGCCGAAGCATTATAAGGCACACCTAGACACACAGATTATTAAATCTGAACATTTTAGCTCTCACTTGTTACTGTTTTGTTAAGTAGCATTAACTAAGGTTCATTTGAAAGTCAGCCTGCAAATCTGAAGTTTCTGTTAGCCACTTCTGCATTAGGATGAAATGGACTTTGGGATTTTGGGATATCATTTTAGCTGGTGAATAAAAAAACCTCTTTACTGTAAAGGTAAGGATGCCATTTGTAAAGTAGTGTAACATTGTTGCAGTGCATGGTCATAGAATGTGTTTTTATTATTCTCTCTAAAAGCATCCAGAGATTTCACTGGCATTATTGCTGTGCAAAGGATGCCAAGCTGGACTCTAGGATTAGAATTTTTAAAAATGTGGAATTTACATTGAGGGGCGGAAATCCCCTTTAGTCTTATTTCCAAAGAAAATATTTCCATTCTGTTTCAGTAGTAAATTATGTTAATGTCAACATCTGGTGATGGATGCAGTTTGTATTAGAATTTCACTATTTGTTCCCAGTTGTAAAATTATGTGAGATTTGAGAGTGAAATTACAAAAATAAGTGAGGAGGTGAGAGAGTTGAAAAGGGAGAAGTTACTCTAAGGTCTGACAATGTGTACGTTTACAGAATGAACTTGCCACACAACAGCTGCTCTTGGCTTCTGTGGCGAGCAGGAATGTCAGGAAGTTTTATACAGCAAGAATCGAGCAATGCCTGGAAGCAAACGGGAGGAGAGAACATACGGAGGTGCCGCAGGGCTGTGGATAAATCAGACTTACTGTTAGTGAGTCCATGAGAACAACTAGGAAAAGAGTACTATAGGAAGCACATTAAGAATTTCAGCAGTGGGTTTTATTGTACTTCACAGGCAGTGCTGCTTTGACTCTGGGCTTGGTGACTGACCGGCAGTCTGAGGTCCAGAGCGACTCTTGGCTGGAGCTGGTGCTGCAGATGCTCTGGGCTGTCAGAGCGGGGTCCCACTGGCGGCTGTCCCTCAGGCTGGGTTGTCATGCGACTGCCTGTCTGTGCCTGCTGTACAGGTGAGAGGATGTTCTGCACAGCAAGTGTAGACAGGCAGACACATGACAACTCCGTCCAGCCAGTCCCTTGGAGCCATCGCCGCTGCTGTGCAACACTTTGTGCCAGTCCACTTTGGGGGGCGTTTGTTGGGGGGAACACACATAACAGAATTAAACTTTAAAACATTGGCAGCTGCAGAACAAGAACAGAACTTGATTTTATTCAGAAAAGAAGCTTGGTACATGAGTTATCGTTGTGCTGACACATATCAGGGATGCGATTTCAACAGACTGCTCACGCCGAACATTTGGAAAAGCAAAAAGAACTGAAGCCACGGTTTATTTTATATGCAATTCATACAGGGTTTTTTGCCTGCATACTGTACTCACACATAGTAATTTAACCAGATGTTTTTACTCTTCATGGAAGCACAGAAATACTGAAGTTCAAGATAAAGGATATGTTTATACAGTGCATATTTTCTAGGAGCAGATAAGTACAATAATCTGGGATGTTAAAAATAAAAATCTTTCTGTATAAATGGAGACCGCCACTTGCACATTAACCCCCTTATAGGGAATGTGCTGGGAAGAAAGCTGGTTGCATTTTGTGTCAGTTTTGCTGTATATGTATTATATTCCTTTTAGTATTTTGGTTTGCATATTATTTAAATTTTGCTTTGTCTCAAAATCTGTACTTTCTGACAAAATAAATTAATTGCATAAAACTTCAGTAAGTTTTTTTTCAGTTAAATATGGACTATAATAGAGATCAAAAGCATGCAAATGGCATCGTTTCACATCACAAGATGTGCTGCTTTGCTGAATTTTCTCTGTACAGAATATACACAGTGACTAATCCAGTTTTGCAGTGGCATTTTGCAACATCGCTGGGGTATTGTTTCAAAAGGTATAAAACCCACTGGAACCTTTAAGGGGGAAAAGAATAGTTGTATTAATTTTCTCTACAGATTAAATATTTCTGGTTTGTAATGGTGTTTTGAATCTCTGTTGCTCGCTAGTGCCACCATAGGTAAGCAACAAACTTGTGCTTTCAAGCCCTTCTCAAACACATCCCATTCAGAGTAGCAGCCAAACAATTTTAAGTTCAGCCTGAAAACTGATTATAAAGGGATGAAATTACCAGAGATTGAAGGTGGGGATAGTGCTGAGGTTTTATATTAAACTAATAATAAAACAATATATAATTTTTCAGAGGTTCTATCTCTAATAATTTTTGCCATAAAGAATAATATGCATTTAGTTAATATACAAATTGACTATACAAGTTAAGTTTATAAATTATGTGAATAAAATTTTCCTTGAACCTAACAAGGTGGAATAAGATGTCTTAAATAAATGAATCAACCACAAAACATGACTAACTAATTCAGACATGAAAAATTAATGCCTGTACATTAAATAGTTTGTCTTTATAAAATGCTTACTTAAGTTTTTGTAGCTCAAAGTAAAATTTAAGGGTATGCTTTGAGTTGACATTTCTTCCTACCCGCTCGACCATTTTGAAGAAAAACAGAAGTGGAAAATTAGAAGTATTTTTAAAATAAATATAATACACTGATTGTTTCATAGATTTAATGGGATATAACGTCTACATTTAGTTGCTAAAGAAATGAAAAATCTTTAGTCTGGAAGAAAATTAGGTCTCACTTTCTGTGTTATGGATCCTTCTTGAAATAACAAAGAATTGTACAGTCAAAATGGTTGGCAACTTATAGTACAGAATATTGGAATAGCAGAAATATGCATTTTCTAGAATAGGTTTTCTGTTAACAACTGTCAAGGAGGTTGTGCTGGGAGGAAAATCCTAAGTGGAAACCTTGTGCTGTCTTTCTAATAACTGTGCACAAGGAGAATTCATCAAAGAATCAGCAGAAAGTTTTACGTCTTGTTTCCCTTCAGTTAATTCACTGGGTGCTCCTAGACATGACTAAATGAGTATCTTCACTTGATTTCTATTTAAAACCTGAAATTCCTTGAAATTGCAGTTAACTTGCCTAAAGAGCTGAACATTTTTGTGTGCTGTGTCTGGTTGACACGTTGAGTCAGTAAAGGGCTTGAGAATATTTTAGAATGCTTGAAACAAACAAACAAAAACTCATGATTGCCAATAATGTATTTACAGAAACTTATGTTAAGGGCCTGAGTTTAAGTATTGGTACCTTGGAAACTGAATCGAGATAGGTATTCCCTCCAGTAGTGATCAGTACTCTTTGTTTAAGGGAAGGCTGTTATTTTTAGATACTGCTTTGCAATGCTGTGTAAAATGCAGTACAGAACTACAGTAGAATAATTTAGGAAAGTTTAATTCTTAACTGTGGCATTTCCTGTCTTTTTGTAGGTTTAAACCTGACCCTTAATAGTATTTCAATTAAGATTTTTTTTTCTAAATAAAGTACAGTTCAGGAAGCAAAGCCTTCTACAAGTAAAAGTAAAGTTATGCTCTTGGTTATAATCTATTATTTTAAAAACCCAACACATTAAAGTTTAGAGCTTTTCATTTTCCAATTTGCTTAACAGATTTTGATTGAAAGAATATAATACACATTCTGTGTAGAAGCCTGGACTTTTTATGCAGGTATTTTGCTATTTTGGTTATAATATTTTCCATCTAGAAATGATACTTGGGTGGTCTGGAGGCATAGTGATAGTACAGGAAGGGGGACAAGGAGCGTGGGGAGGGTGGCAGTGTCTTTACGCTCTGAAAATACAGATGTGCTAAATTGCACTGGCAGTGATAATACAGGAGACAACATGCAGCTTAATGACAAGGCAGAAAGATGGCAAATGACATGGTTTTTTTTAAAAAGTACTTTTTTTTTCACATTTGGATGCTTATTTGATCTATATTTATTTCTGTAAAGTTAACTGACTTTCCCCCACCCTTCTCTCTCTTTTCCTTTTATTTTTAACATGAAAGGAATAGTTAGAAAAGGTTTGGAATATTTTCTTCCTCTTCCCTATTTAATTTGTTTTTGAGTGCACTTAGAAAAAATACACTCCCTAAAGATGAATACACTCATCTATTTAAATGTTCCTACTGGTTTCAATGTGTGTTTTTTGGTAATGTGTATCAGTTCATACAACAGGCTTAAGCATTGGTATTGTCCTGGCTCTAGAGAACTCTCACCCTGATAAGTATGCGTTGGGTCCTGTTAATTTTTTAAAATTCATTACAAAAAGTAATATTTGGTGGTATTTTGTTTTTTGGGGTTTTTTTTCTCTTGAAATATTTATATGCTGCCTATTTGTCTTTGTTGACATGCATGTTTAAATCATCTTGTTTTATAACTATTGAAATATCTTCTCTGTGACTATGATCAACTAGAAATTGTTTCAAACCAAACCAGCAGTGTTTCAAGAACCGCAGAATCATTTAATTCACTTTGAAAATGTTTTGATTACTGAGCCGAGGTCAATATATTTCCTTATTCATTGCTAACAATACAGCCTTTCTTTCCATATCTGCTGCTTTGCACTCTGCATTTCCCCCCCCCCGCCTCCTTTCCAAGCCCCATGCCAAGGGGGCCTCCTCGATCTCAGCCTTACAGTCTAAAAATGTAACTTTGAAGAGTCATGGACGTATGGGAGGGGAATCACTTCCTAAATCCAGAAAGGTCATTTAAAATAAGGATTAATGCAGATAGTAGACTAGAGATAAGAGAAACACTCGATCCATATGTTTCCATTGTCCTTGCTTATTTAGCAAAAGTTAACACAGGCTATCTGCAACACTGTTTTCATGGAGAGCCTATTATTCCTTGGATAACAGTATTTCCTTCCTTAATTTCTACATCAGAATTAAAAAGTAGCGTTGCAAGTAAGCATTAGAGAGAAAAAAAAAAAAAAGAAAACTATTATACTCCCCTTGAAAGCAAAACGGAGGAGGTTTCTTAACAAGATTTGGAAACATTTTTCTACTGCTTAAGTAAAATCTAAGTCATAAAACTTTTCAGATTTGCTATGCCTAAGACAGCAATCATATGTAGACATTGAGAAATATTAATGCCAGTTTGACTCTAGATCCATTCCTTTAATTTTGTCCTGTTGCTTCAGATTTTCTCATAATAACCACATTTATGTGGTTGTATGTATATGTATGTACAACATGTGTGTTGTAACTTCACTTGAAAGCAGAACGAGAATAAAAATTCCATCTACTTGTACTATAATGGATTACACCCCATGAAGTTAATCCTAAAAATAACCTTCTGAAAGACAAAAAAAAAAAAAAAAAAAAAAAAAAAAGGAAGGGAGGCTGAATAACTTACAAGTGTATATATACATTAAAAAAAGAATTTTTTGGTCAAAAGAAAAATTTTCCATGGAGGCAGAGGGAAATGACAATGCTAGTCCTTGCTTTGTAAGCTTTAAGGCAGCCAGTCCAGGCACCATCACACCAACACTACACGACTAATTCTCCCCAGTAGCTCCTCTATTGATTATTGAAGGAGCAATGGAAAAGGTCATAATATACAGATTTTTTAAAACTATACAGATTAAAAAAAAAAAAGTATAGCAAGAAGGCTGTCTAAAATACAACATACATTCTGCAAAGTCGGCTGGTTATAATAATAATGGCAGCATATTTATGCTAATTCTTTTTATAGTATAGCTATTCCTGGCAATAATGAGCACCATATAGGTGGGATTTTTTTTCTGGTTGCAGTAGTTTGTTACTACTGTTAACTTTAGGGGAGCTGCCTCTGGAGTTCGGCTGGTATCAAATTGCAGCCCAGACTTTTTGTATTATTTTGTCCGTGGGGATTTCATTCAGCCTGAGGGTTTTTTTCCCCTACCAGGACAGCTGGAAATTCACCAAAGCAAACTTCTGCATTGGTTTACAAATTCCATTTTTATCAGTGGGATTCAGGACAAAGTAACTTATCATTTTGAATGGTACAAGAATTATCAGCAATTCAAAGTACACATGAGAGTGGCAGCAATCAATCGGTCCTGATCACTCCCATGCAATGTCCAGCCAGGTATCGGGTTGGAAAGCTCTTTCTTCCCTTTTATTTATTGATTGATTTTTTTTTTCCCATCACATCCTGAACTTTAAAAGGTCATTTTCCCTGACAATCAAAGTTTTTGTATTCTACAGGGCAGCAGCCTAGCATGGAGTAGTCAGTTTTTCAGTGGTTTCCCTCCCAGTTTTCATTAGCACATCTAGCATAAGTTACTTGCAAAGAAGTTTCAACTGCATATAAAAAACTAAGTACAGTTTTCCCAGAGGTGATAAAATATATTTTACAAGAATTTAAAATATTATTCATGCATTCTTTTCTAGTATTTTATTACTTTAAGCAAAAAAAAAAAATTTAAAATTGATTTTCAGATCATAGATCACAACAGGAGCTATTCAGAATACATACTTCTAGCAAGCCTAAGGGAAAAAAAATACATACTTCTTAAATATTTATACTGACAGCTACAAGTAAAAAAAATTAAATTTACCTTTTTAGTTTGTGGGGGAAAAAAAAAGCTTTATTTTAAATTAAAAAAAAAAAGAATAAAAAAGAAATGACCGACTTTAGCTTTACTGTTGTACACTTCTCTAGGCAGTGTACCTCTAGGAAATATACCTCACTCATTTCTTGCATGGCTTTTAGTGCTCCATCAGAGCTCCATCTTTCTTGCAGTGATGACTGGAGGAAGGGGGGAGGGGAGTCACCTAGGTTCGCCAGGTCATAGGCCAGGTGTTCTTCCAAAGTAGGCCTTACCAGAATGTCTTCCCCGCTTTATTCTGCAGTCCTCCTTTTTCACAGTGTCCCTTTAGCGTTTCTTATTCCCTAGTGTGCAAAACCTGTGAAGAAAAATACTGGATATGAGATCTGAAAGGAGCAGTGAGTGTCTTCTCCTTGGCAAGAGCAACTTGCGTCCCCAATAGTCCACGCCGCTGCTTTCCCTTGCCCAGTCTAACCAATGTGCAGACTACTGTACAACAGCATTGTCCTGAACAGGTAGTCTGAACACTGGGGCGACGGAGCAGGATCTCCGGACGCGTCTATTTATTTATTTTAAATCCTCTTTTAGTCTCGGGGAAAAACTGCCTTCCTGCATCACGGGTTGTGCTCGGCTCTCGCTCACACTCTGCAGCACTCACTGAAACACACTGAAGTGCTGTGATTTCCAGTCTTGACGTGGCACATTTGCAGCAGACTGGGGATCTGGCAATGAATTTAGGACCAGGAAAAGGGGGAGGGCTGGGCCTGAGAGTCCATATATGGGATGATGTCACCCTGGGGAGGTTTGGGTATGCACTGTGCCGCTGGTGAGACCGCTAGAATTGCCTGCTCTCAGACATGGGTCTGTGTATAAAATGGTACCAGATGTTTTAGTGTAATGTTAAGCAGTCATTTCATCTTCAGGCCAGATTTTTTTCTTCAACTGGGCAGGAAGTGGGCCCCAGTATGGAAAAGCTGTAAAAAGTCAAGATGTACAGTTTCACTGCAGCCAACAGAGAGCGAGTTAATGTAGACGCAGAATTTGCTCTTTTGTGAAGGCTGAAAAACCGAATTTATAAAAAGGATTCTGCTCGGGAAGCTAATGTAATAAGCCAGTGCTTATTTTCTCTCTTTTTAATGAATCTAGTTGTGCTTTTCTATTTTGGCATTTCAGACCAAGAAAAGGGCAAATAGGTTCATTTTTTCTTGGAACTGTCAGCGGCATGCAGGCTGCCGAGACTTGAACAGTAATTAGAGTTACTTCCTGAAAGTGAAGCCCCCATGAAAAGTCTGGAGAAATGTTCTTTGTCATAGCCTCTACATGAGTAATTAGTTCCACATGTGGCCTTCCTATTTCCCTTCAGCTATTTTGGCTGGCTGGTTGAATACTTTGCTATAGCTCAAGACTTAAAGAAGCTTTAAAGTTTTCATTTCAAGCATCCACTGTGAAAATAGCTATTTCTGGTGTCATAATAAATTGCTTCTGGTAGATCAGTGCTATTAGGCCTGGCATTGTTTTTCACTGGTAACCCTGCTGGTCCCATTTTTCTTTTAATGGTGCTTGGTGGACTTATTCTGCTGAATTTTATCTTTGATGTTTACCAGATCTATTGAATTTTGCCAACTATGACTTTACCGTAGATTTTAAGATACTCTCCCCACAGGCAACAGCCTTGTTCTCTGGTAAATTTTTTTTCTTTGTTACTCGTTCCATTGAATCTAAGTGTTGTACTTAGATTGATTTTGTTGTTGTGAGGCTTTTTTTTCTTTTTTTAATCTGCCTTAGCCCATGGTCTGACACAAAAGCTAACAGAACAAGTCAGCTCTTCTCAAGTCGAACCTGGTGGTGATTCTGTCTGGGTCTGGGTATGCATTGGATGAAATTGGTGCCAGCAGTTCTTTTTCTGCCTGGAATTTTGAGGCAAATATTGGTATCTTGAGAGGTAGATCTCCGCCAGCTTACTGGACAGGACAATACGTAAATCTTAATGTGTGCTGTGAGCTCTGGTGTCCTAAATAACTTCAGCATGATTTGATTCTTCCTAGGTGCCGGCAGATTCTGAGAGCCGTAGCTCTTAGAGGCGTGCACAGGGCAGGTTGCAGAGCTCTCACTTCAGGGAGAATGAATGCAACAAACTTGGACACTGGGGAATTGGAGTCTCAGTCCAGTGAAAAGGAAAAGTGACCTTCAGTCTCCTTTGCAGTGGTGGCAGGCCAAGCACTGAGTGTCTATTTCAGAATGTGCATCTTGCAACTCTCCTATTTGGGTCACAGAGGGCTAGCGTGTATCCAGGCAGTGCTGGGGGTTCTTTTTAATTAGTAGAGGTTTAATGTGATGCGTGCTTCACTTTCTTAAAACCAGCGACAAGTGTGTCAGAGGGAGTGAGTTAGTGGGCAAGGGCTTTTGAAGGTAAAACTGTAACAAGGGAGAAGGTAGAGCACACCATGGATGAACCAGGAGGGCTCCTGGTCTGTGCATCATTCCATGTGTAGGGGCTGGCTTTTTTATGGTGTTCCTACTTGGCACTTGCCTTGTGGAACAAGAATACAGTTTTGGAAAGACTGAGGAGTGATTTTTGTGACTGGGACCCTCAGTAGGATAGTCAGATTTTCCCGAGTGAGGAAGTGTCAGATATTAATTACTGTATGTGTCACCAAGCGCAAGAAATTATGTTGTCAAGGAAAGACAGCATTCCAGGGATCTTCTTTCCGTACCAGCAGAAAGGGACACAGGCTGAATAAAACAGAAGGCAAAACATTAATGAATCAAGCAGGTTTAGGGCTGAGGGAAGTGAAGTTTGGAATCTTGCTGCCAAATGCAGCAGCATTAGTGTGTGAGTTTTTCCCGAGATGGTTAAATAGAACCAGAATAGCTGCCCACACTGTGGCCTGGAAATTTGTTCCCTGTAAGTTTAGTTTCCTGGCAAAGGCAGAACTTCAGAGGAATGAAGGAGAAAAACAGGGGGTTGGGGTTTTCCTGGGAGCCCAGGAAGATGCTAAAGCCTTGTTTGGGAGAACCTCTAATACAGTGTAAAGCTATTCAGACCACTAACGCACTTTTTTTCCTTCCTGAGGGCTACTCAGCTGCTCACACGCATCTGCCTTAGATGTTTAGACCAAATCCCTCCTTTTCTGCTTGATTTCTGTTTGGAAAGGAATAGGCCCAAATAGCCATTGACATTTCCATTCCTTCTGATAACAAGTTCAGACTACACTTGAAATATTTGAAATCTTTCACTAAATAGCTCCCCGTGTCTACAGTGGGATTTGAACTGCTTCCAGTCAGCTTCCGAAGCTGTCCTGTACTTTCAGCCATCATGGCAGCAGCATGGTAGGCTGCTTTCATGGTTGCAGTAATCTGCACTCAGAGAGTCAGTATCAATAATAAACTGTTACTCATAGTTTATACTAAGTGCCTTCCAAAGGTAGTGATAAATTTTCATTTTTCATGAGTTTATCATCGTGCTGACGTTCCTGCCATGCCTCTGAACTCAGCCCCGTGGTTAAATTATTTTCCACAAGCTGACAATATTCTTTGATTTTTAACTTGGAGGAAACTAAGGATTTTGAGAAGTCCAACTTCTTCATTAATGTTCTTTGGAGGACCACTATGAAAAAGAACATAGCTTTATTTCTGCTGGATTGTTTCCTTTTCCTGGCAGACAGCGGTGTAGTGCCAGGCCATTCTTTGCACTAAACAGGATGGACATCTTTGAAATGGTCATGAAGTGTGTGGGTAGCGCAGGAGCTTTGTGCTTCTTGTTTGTAAAACATCCCAGACTGCTTTTACGTGGTGAAGTGGCTGAATTGCCATTAGTGTGCAATTTTGCATTAAAAAGTTATCATAGGAAGTGTCTGGACAATTGTAAATTTTGTATCTCTGCTTTGTAAAAGCACTAGATATGATCCAGGGAACTCCAGAAGAGTAAGGGGGGTTGTCTGCTGCTGATAAATGAGTTGAAATAATAGGAGGCAATTGTACATAGTTATTTTTGAAATTCTCTAATAGAAAGTCATCTGCCATGATTTGCTATAGCTTTTTTTTTGCACATCCGGGTTAACCCTTTTTGACACTCAGTAGGCTAAATCATGATTTAAAAGGGTTAAAAATAGGTAGGCATAGGATACAGGCAACAGTATGAGCAGGCTGTCATTGCCATCAGAGCAAAAAACCCCTGCAAAACTACCTGCAGGGTCTATTTTGGAGCTGAGTGAACAAAGCAAGTAGAGAATTAAATGCCAGTGAGAGTGAACAAATGCAAACTGTCCCAATTGTGCTCACTTTTATGGAAAATGCGTGGGGTATGGATGAATGAAGGAAGAAGGATAATGTAGGGACAGAAGAGGTGAGGGTGGAAGAAGCAGCAGCACATGAGGTGAGAGTATCTGATTCTTGCTTCTGTAGAGTTTGTGACCTTTCTGTTAACGAATATCACTTATGTTTGGGAAAAGCCTAATGCAGTCCTGCAATCCTGTTGTTTCTTGGTCTTTCACTGCAATCAGACTAAGTTTTTAAATTTTAAATTTACAAAACAGAAAATTTGTCCCTTAGCAATGTTCTTGCTTCTGGCCAGTGCATGTAGGCATGATTTATGCTTTTAAGTAGCTGTGCCCATTGTTATGAGTACATGCTATTGAAGTGTGGTGCTCATTTTCAGCTTGTACCATCATCCTCATGTGTTGTTTTTAGCGTTATTTGTGGTGTCTGGAAAGATTGTGGGGCTGGCAGGAGTTTAGCAGTGCTAACTGAAGCCCCCTTTGGTTGGGACCCCTCCGTGAAAGTTATAGGACTGCTCAGAGCCACATCTATGTGTTGCACAGTTTTCCAGGCAGTCTGGTCTCCGTATTGCAGTCAGTGATTTGATCTTTTATAAATCAGTTTAGTACAGCTCTGGATAATGTTCCAGCCTAATGCCCCTCTGTTGTGTAGTTCCTGTAACACATAATGGACTGGTGAAAACCACAGTCTCTAACCACTCTATTGCCTGTTCCCAGTCCTTTTTCCTTCCTCTATGCCTTATCACTTGTTCCTCTGTCCTCTCCCTTCTCATCAGACATGTAGTTTGGATGCTTTAGGATATTTACTCTTTCACCTACTCTTTCACCTTTCTCTGCCCGATTCCACATTTCTGCTCTATGTGTTTTGTATCAAACTTTCTTCAGGTTTATGGGAGAGGCACGAATGGGGAGAAGGCAGAGCTGGAAGAGCTCAGTCCAGCTATTTTGGAATTCTGAGACGAAATTCATAACAAGCACATTCAGGAGCCTGTGTTTCCTTTACCTTGGGTGTGCAGAGGACAGTTCAGCACCTCTGAGGTGGACACCTGTAGGGAGCCACTGCTGACTTCTGACACTGTCCTCAGAGCTGTAAGGAACCCAACAGGAGGTTCAATATCGATGCCACTTCTTTTTGCCTCTTCAGCAGTCTGGTTATATTCACCCTGGCTGTAATATGTGCATCACTTTCTGGTCTGTATTGTTCAGTATTTTTTCTGCCTTTCTAGTCGGCGGTCAAAGTTTATCAATGAATAATCAGAAACTTTGGAAAAGAACGAGTGTACTACAGAGCGGTATTTTCATGTACAGCTGACTCTGTCCTCACTGTGCATTTTTCAGTTTAAATTGTGTGTATGCACTCATGCTTATATTATATCTAATATATATATTATAATATTATATATATTTGAATATCTAAACTGATATTTGGATAGTAAATTGGTTTGGGGGAGCCGTGTGTGCTCAGCACAGTGGTAACAAGTGATTATAATGGCTGGCAGTGTTTAGATTGCGTATAGATTGTTTCATTCCTGCTGAAAAAAAATAGCTGCCTTTTGCTGAATTGTTGTGGCCTTAATGGGAGGTATCCTCTCTGCCTGTCATGTTTTTCTTCAGGAAAAGAACAGGATATGGAATAGCTTTGACATTTCCTTAGTCATTGCTTACTCATACACAACACACAATTAGTGGGGATGCAAAATTAGCTGAGCTAAGTTAATTTTCAGAGCAGTGGTGAAGAGCACGATATGCCCTGGATTAACACTGTCCTCTTTCTTGACTGCTGTGATCTCCTCAACTGTGTTTTAGCCCTGAAGCACGTTAGTGTTAAGCTTTTGGACCCTTTATAAAACCCAGATGTGCAGCTGAATGGAGTGTTCCTTTTCCTTACTCAGGCTCAAATGTTTCAGTCAGGTTACCACATCACTGGAATAGCATTGCCCCTCTCACAGGGGATGTCACTTCTGCTACAAAGTGATCGTAGCATTCAGTAAAGCAAAATAACTGCACAGTTAGGGGGTACATTTGAGGGAATGGAGGAGCCTGTTGTTTATTGCTTAACAAAAGCCAGGATATATAATGGATAAACTTGTAGCGGTTTATGTTTCTTTTTTTCATTCTGTTCTAGGAAAAAAATTCTCTCTGAAAAGCTAACTGCCTGGGTGACTGAAAAAAAAGTGTATATTTCTAGAAGTTTCTAGTTAAAAATCCTGGTCTTGTTGGTTTAAACTACTGGTTTTGTCTAATTAGACTTTGGGATTTGATTTACCCCTCAGAAATATTTTTATGAACATTCTTTCTTCTGCCCAACTGAGAGACAGTTTGTTGTTACTTTTATGGTGGTTTTTTTTTTCTGGCAAAACTTTGTGTTGCAGCTATTTCTATGTTTCAGTAACATAATACACTCTGGGGGCAGATCTTGGAGATGTTTGACTCTAACGAATACCAGTCACGTGAAAGCAAATACATGATTTATTACATGAGTATATTTTCGATAGTAATGCCTGGAGATTTTTTTAGTGGGGGGAAGGGAGATCAAGAAAGAGGATGCAGTTGAAAGAAATCAGTGGCCAAGTGATGTTGACTGTTACCTCAAGTTAACAGTTCAAGCCTGTGGTTTGCAATTCCAGTGTTGTGAATGATCCCAAAACAAAAACATCCATCCTTTCCACATTCAAGAATAATCTTAAGGGAATTATGTTGTAGAAGCATATCTTAAAATGAACACCAGCAATATTGCTCAGGGCCTCTAAAACTGAAAGCCATTTCTTCTAGTATTTATTGTCTTTGGCAGGATCATTATCCTCTCTTTATATTAACTGCTGCGTGAAGTGTCGTCTTTGTCTTGCCAAAACTTCTGTTCATAATGTAATTTATTCATAGGTTTCTTGCTTTTGATAAAGATTTAAAAATAACGAGCCAGGTTGTGGAATGTGGAATGTGAAACCGTGAGTTCCTTTCCTGAGGCTGAATGCAGCAGTCTGTCATTTGTGCTGTGCAGAGGTGTAAACCCTGAGGAGAGGTGATTGTAAAAGCTGCATTGCTGCAGCTCCGTGAAATCCATAACAGAACAACTCATCTTCTTTTATGAAATCTAAATCTGGTTTCTGAAGATTAATAAATGATAGCCAAGGAGTAGTCATGTCTGACTTTTTCTGTAGGTATGAAGATTTAATCACCTACTCCTCCTGAGTTAATTATGTAGACATAAGCATTTAAATTAGAATTAAGGGCCAACTAAAAAGCCTTTTGATTTTTAAAGGTTCTGAGATTCGATTTCTGCAAAATTTTCTTATGAACTGGTGAATGATAGTGCTTTCAGGCATAACTTACAACCTCCCTAAAACATTAAATATGTTTCTTGATGTGGGAAACAAAGAGTTAACAGATCAACAGAATGTTATAATTTTTGTTACATTGTTCTTAGTATTCATAGTTGCTTTTTTTATCGATGTCTCCAAGGAAGAGAGGTTTCAAACTTCCTCATTAGCACTGTATGTATCGCCCAATTAAAAGAAACAGAAATTTTTGTCACTTGAGCTTCTGAAGCCAAAAGAGAGGTTGTGTCCTGCCTTTATGGCAGTATGTGTTGGTTGTTCTTAGCTAACCAAGGGATGATTGATCAGTTTAAAATTCTGATAAAGCTGAGCTACTAACAGGCTTTCTCTGTTATTTACTTCACCTGTCTGCTTTACAAATAAAGTTTTAGTGCTTTGCCTTAGCTGTAGCTTTACCCACAGTGCAGGAAGAGATGTGTTTATTGTGGCTTTACTATTGTTCCCTTAGCAGTTGAGGCAAGAGATGTTCTAAAAACCTGTGAGCCATCGTGTTGGCCTGGTAAATATTTCTTAGTGTTTGACAACATCCAACTGCTTAAACTCACTGTAGTTACTAACCAGTGGTTTAGTAAAACATAAGTTCAGTCTTGTTACGTTCACAGTAGTTTCCTTTTCTCAAATTACTAAGCATTTTCAAATGAATGTGTAAGTGTCAGAAAAACGAAGCAATTTACTGACAGTTTGAGAGATGAAGTCATGAGAGAGACTATGAAGAGCTTTTGAAGAGTTGATTGAAGTTCCTTTCCTTGTGGATCATGCTAGACACAGGGGATGCTTTAAAAGTATTGACATGAGTAAAAGTCATGAGAAAAACACCTCCATCGATGCCTCTTGGTTCACACTCTTCAGAGATCAGAAAGTTCTTCCCTCTCCCTATAACTGTTTGAAATCACAGCAGTAACTTCACCTTTGCAGCACAGAACCCCAAAAGGAACTGTGTTCATTCTTTGAAGTCCTTGTTACTGCTTCAGTATGTTTTTCTGGGGGATGGTTCATAACTCCTGTCTCCTTTCATGTTGTTGCTGTGCTCTGTGGTCTCTCGCTGACAGCAGCCATCACTGCATGTTGATCTGTTCTTTTCATGGCAGTCTCCACAGCTTCATCCCAGCCCTTCCTTTTGCTGATGGAAGGACTTTTCCTTGGACATACAGAGTTACTCCCTCTGCTGTTCAACTGAGTACTTCAACCTAAGATAGCAAATATTTTATCCAAGTCTTTTTTGTGTAACACTTAACCTTCTGAGGATCTGGTCTGGATTGGAAAAAAGCCCCTCCAAAACAGCCAACAACCCACCCACAGCCCTTTCTGCTGCTTCCATAGGTAATAACCAAGATCAACTTGCTCCTATCACTGCTCATATTTCACATCTCTGCAGTGGTTCCCTTTGTGATATGTGAATCTCAGGATATTCTGAAGACTGCCTAAAGTTTAGAGATGAAGTGGACAGCTCTGATCTCAATTCCCTAAGGGACCTTCTGTCATCTTTTACTCCAGCTGCAAGGTGTGTTCATTAAATGTGTCCTTTCCTAAGGCCTTACAAAATCATTTTTTGGTTGAGCACTGGACCAAAACATTGCCGTGTGTTGGGTATCATGTGGGAAATGTGGAAAATACAGAAGAAGCAGCAAGTTTGTACATTTTAATTTTGCTTGGCATATCATTCACAATCACTATTCACGTAGAGTGAGACCTGAAAATGCATTTAAAAGGGTAAAATCAAGAGAGAGCCAGGAAAATGATGAGTATATATGCCTGAGATGTCTAAGTATGCCTCTGAAACTCTGCAGCCAAGCAAGTTTCACAAGCCTGATGAAGCTGGTCTTCTTTACAGCTAAAAAAGTTTAAATACCTGGTGTATGTATTCAAAAAATGCCCAAAGACTTTGTAGTACAATATTATTTTCCAGTACCTCTCTATGCTTTTTCTGGACTACTTCAACAAGTATTTTAATTGTTACTAGATGTGTTAGTCTCTAATACACAGAGGAAGAAGGTTTTCAGATTTTATACCTTGTAGACCAGGACTGGCTAAAAACACCAGGGAGATGTCCTGGGTTATCCCACAGCTTCCCTCCCCAGGTGGATCTGTGTGGTTTTTGGCATTTAACAAAGAAGATATTTTACTGTAGACTTAACAGTTAAAATTAGTAAACTGAGAAGAGTTGTCAGGTGTCTGAGAATCTTCTGAAAGCAAATTCAGAGTTTGGAATGGTGAAAACTTAATAAAGCTGGGAAAAAGTAATTTGAAATAAGTGTATGGAGATGGCAATAACCAATAGAAAGGTTTGTTCATGCAAGTTTGGCTTTGTTTGGATGTGAATTTAATGTGAAGAGTCTGGGATTAGAAGGTGTTGCAAACGTTGAATACTTGGGTTTTTCCAATACCTTGACCTGGCTGGGTTTTAGGGTAGCACTCTAGGGTAGCACTTTAGGGATGTGAAGGTCTGAAGTGCCAGGTGGAACTGAGCTAATGTGGGATGCCAGTTCTGTTACATGATTTTAGAGCCCATGATGCTGTGCAGATAGTTTTCCATGTTAATAGGTGTAAAAAAAAAAAAAAGGTATGTTCTTCTATATTCATATTTTTAATTTTTTGTTAGCTTTCTACTGACTGCTTCTTTCTCTGGGTAACATTTTTCATTTTCATGTATGCAAATATAAGGAGGCATAGAATCAGCAAAACTTATCTTTCTTCTTTTAACATGTTAAAGAATTCTCAGCCCACAGTTCCCCATCAGAAACAGACCTACAAACCAGGTAACCTCTGTGCTCTGGATTTTTCTGAACAGACACATCAGTGCAAAAATGCTGAGCACCTCTTAGAGCAGAGGCTGTGTCTGTCAGGCAGGATGTATTCATCCCATACTGGTGCACATTCTCTCAAGGGCAAGATATTGCCAGTTACGATTTTGCTAACTTTTGCTAAACTTGGTCTTTCCTTCCCTCTTGCAACCATACAGAACTTTAGTGTCTTGTCTTTCCAGGGAGCAGTGCTGTGTGATTTTGATGTGCTCACTGAGTAGTGCTTTTGGGAACATTTTTCTACACAAACATCCCCTCCCACATGGACATTTAGCTTGAGAAGGTAAAAGAGAAGGTCTTCCAGATTTTGTATTTCAATTTTGCATCCCACTCATGCCCCACTTAAAGCCAGTCTCTAAAAGCGGTGAAATCCAAACAGTTGTTAACTCATAGAAACAACAGACGCATCTGACAAACAGCAGCTCGTCTTTCATACTCATTCACTGACATGGAAACCCCCAGAGAGAGGGAAAGAAGGAGCCTGCTTTGTAAACCTCCTTTGGTGTCTGATAGAAACATGGCATGCTTGCCTTGGTGTTTGGATGTCACCAGGAACTGCTGAGAATGCAAGAGGAAAATAGTTCGGGTTATGGGGAATAGAGGAAAAGATGAGGTTTTTGTAAACAGAGTCAGAAAAACTTTGGAAATAATTACTTAAATCAGCTAGGAAAGCTGCTGGAATGTCATAGTTATGGAGGCTTTTTGGCAGAAGTGGTATTTATTGGCTGGGTTTAGTTTAGCACGGAGAATGTCAACTAAGTATAAAGTTGTTAGTGCTGGAAAACCCTGCTGCAAAGAGGCGTAAAATGCAGCAAGCTGTGTGCTGCACACCAAACCTGGTGTGCCTGAAAAGAGCAGGTTCACACAGACACAGCCAGCATCATTTGAGTGTGCATGTTTTCTAAATACTGATTTATTACCTAGATCCAGCAGTTCTTTCTAGGAATGATTTACCCTAACAAGATAGGGCACAGACGGATTGCAGCATTTTCATGCACAGAGTTGTCTCCTAACTCCTGTGCTGACAAGATTCTGAAAGTGGATTTCAGATCCGGATTTGTGGGAGGGATTTCTTCGTTGACTCTCTATGAAACATTGCATGGAGGAAAATGGAAACCATATGCAATTCACTACACAGATCTGTTTTTCATTTAAATCTTTTCCTGTATTATATTTTCTGCTAGTAGAGGAGAGGGAAACAAACTGCTAGATGAATAGTATGGAGCTTAAAATGAAAGGAGTGTGGTTTCCCTTTTTTTTTTAAGTGAAGAAAAAGATTTGACCAGCAGTATAATTTCGTGTAGGATTCTATATAGAATGAAGATAATGTGTATAGAATGTGTTGGAACATCTGCTAATTTAAGTCTTAGTGAATTGAATTGCTATCAAAGATCTGCAAAGCTGCTGAGTTGATGGAGCTGTAGCACAGGAGAGGCACCACAATGTAAAGGTCTTGATGAACACTGCACACAGGACAAAAGCCTGCAGTAGTGTCTGATGTTCAAAATATCCTTAAGCTGCTGTGGAGTTGTGAAAAATTTCACCATCTCTGAAAACAGTGCAATAGATTTATTGAAGTCTCAGGGTTTACATTTCTTTTGCCTAGTTTTGAACAGAAGTTCAGTTTTTAAAAGTTAACTGTGACTGTTCAGTGCCAAGGTAGTTCCTTGGTTTTTCACAGAGTCTGGGAAAAGAAGCGCTGCAGGAAAAATAGAATAGAGTACACTCTGAACAGAGCTGAGCTTTTTCATGTATTGGATATGTTATACTTGAAGTTCAGGTCTGTGAGTGAAGGACTTAACTGGCTTGAAAGGGAAGTTGTGAAGATCTTCTGCCTCTTGGACTTTTCTGGAACCTGTACAGAATTCAGTGATAATTGCCAGGAACTCGGCAATATGTGTGTGCACATGGTAAACACAGTGATTTCAGGCTGTGTTATCCAGCAGTGTAAACAGCATTTTGGTCAGGGTAATAGTGAAAAATAGCCAAAGGAGATGAATCCCTAGGTCCAGTTTTCTTAGATCAGATCAGATTTAAATCTGCTTGAAAAATAACACCACTATGATAAAGGAACATTGCAGACAGTCGGGAGTGTTTCTGCACCACCTGTCAGCTTCACAAGTTAACAAAGGCTGAAGGACCAGTTTCAGTTGCTAGCTCTCTTTAAAGAGACTGTTGATGTTTTCATCTAACTGTTACAAGAATGCTAAAGTAGCTTCTGAGCAGTAGAAATGCCCAGATCTAGTGACAGTACACACTTTAAACCGTGAAGAACTGCACAAAGGGGCACTGAGCTCGCAAAAGCCATTGAGGGCCTTTGAGAAAGCCTGAGTGGATCACAGGCTGATGTTGTGCAGTTGGCTGAAATCTGTCTTGATTCAATTAACAGCAAAGACTTGAAGGCACATAAGGGCATAACCAAAAAGCAAGTCAGAAAATCCAGGGAATGTTTCTGCTGTTCTGTCAGTGTCGCACAACTCAAATGTTCTCTCAGAGTATTTGAATTCTGAGCAGGAAAAAATTGGAAATGTGATTTAATGGAATGTCACTCTGAATTCCTGCCTTGTGGACATCAACTACAGGAGAGAATTGTCCTTCTTCATCCTGCCTCCTTCTCTATACTTGATTCCTGTATTGGCTCTTTTTAAAAAGTGCCCTGAGATTCTTGCCTGTGAGAGAAGCTACAGAATGATTTGGGTTTGGTGTGGTCAAAACCTTGCACTGTGAGGGGGGGAAAAAAAAGGATACTTTAATTTATGTAATTGTGAAGTGCCAAGTGGACAGGAAGTGTAATCATTGTATCCTTGTGTCTTATTGGCAAAGCATGATTACTACAGTATAATATGTAAACACATCTCACTCATCAAAATACCAAAGAACTCTAGCAAAATTACATTAATCCTTATAAAATATGTTTTCCTGGTACGGTTAATTCCCATTTAATGTTTTCTGCTTGTATCTTTAAACTGCAAGCACTTGAAAATATTGATTGCCTCTGTGTACATCCAGATCTCCATATAAAGATGTGACCCTAAGTTACAGCATTTAGATACTGCTATAACAAAAATATTTACTATTCATGTTTGGCTTGAACATTGTTTCACAGAATCCCATTTGGGTTTTAGTTTCTATTGGGTCCCTTAATTTTGTAGGGCTGGGAATTACTTTGTTTTTTAGGTTGGATAAATCAAAATGCTGTCTTTAGTCTGAAGTTGTCCAGTTAGCTAGGGAAAAACATGTTCTTATGTGGAAAATTTAGCTGTTTGAATGTATTTGAATTATCTGAAATTTTATTTATATGCTTTCCACCTGTTGAGAAATATTTGTGGTGTTTTTTTAGCTTTCGTTCATAATACAAGCTCCTGTTTTGAAACTTCATATTTGGCATACTCTGAGGTATTGACAGACCATTGCTTTGACTAGGAAAAACAATCATGGGCACTTCAAAAAAATAAAAGTTGGTGGTGTCCTTCCCTTCTTGACTTTGAAGATCCATGAGGTATTTGATTATATATAGTCAATATGCTACTATTTTGGAGTCTCAGATAGGTTTAAATATACTGTGCATCCAATTCCAGAGCTGTTAGTGTTTTGTTCATTCATAGAAGGGTTGATAGAAAATTTCATGTACAAGAGGGCAAGTTTGCATAAATCTCCATGTAATGAAACTATTTCTCTTCATGGCCACAGTTCATTGTCTGTTTATTACACCGGCAGCTTTCTTTTTCTAAAAAACTGCACATCTCTTGCAACTACAATAGAATCATACCATAGGAGTTGAAATTAGGTGATCAGTGACAGGAGACAGAGAGATAGTAGAGCATAAGGGCAATGTTTAATTACTTGGAAAGGGATTACCACACCAGCTGTTGGATATGATGGATTACTCAGTCTGCTCATTACAGTGCCACTCGGCTCCCAGCCACCACGGCCCCACCAAACCAACCTGTGCTTACAGGAAGCTGCAAAACTCACCGAAGAAATTGCAGATGATACTCCAAAGAGAAGCCTGCGTGAGGTCTGCACAAACCTGAGCAGAGACTATACCTGTGTATGTGCACAGTGCTTTGTGTAATGAAGAAACCTGCGGGGTTTTGGTTTGGCTGGTTTGTTTGTTTTTTAGTAAGTTGGTCATTTTACATGAGACTTGGAGACTTTGAGACACAATGATACTGATTCCATCCACAGGAGGGTATGCTGAAAAAGCATTAACTCAGGGAAGAGAGAAGGCAAGGAAACACCCTAATGCCTCAGTGCTTTAAACATTCTGAAGAATTAAATGTATTTATTGATAACGTGTTGAGAATAAGCAGTATGATTGGAGTGAAGACTGAATCAAGATTTTTGCTCTTGCCTTCGTCATAAACTTATTTGACTTAGAGCAAATTATTTCTACTTTGAGTTCTTTCTCTTTTCTGTAAAGCCTTCAGAAGAACTTGTTGAAATGCAATACAAAGTGTTTGTTTGGGGCTGTGATAAAATAGTAGCAAAAAGCAGCTTGTAGAGAAGGTTTGAAGTTAGGCAAGAGACACTAGGGAATTATGCAATGGGAAGTGGTTTATGTGTAAAGGTATGTTTTATAGCATGTAAGATTGAATTCTGTCCCACAGAATCTCCTGCATTGTCCCCTTTATGATAACTCTCGGAAGTCCTGCATTTGAACAGCTACAGGGGAAAAAAAGTCTTTATATAATATATTGCCTCTGTCTCACGACAAGAGGTTTACAGAGATTGGTTTGTTTGGATGCAGCCTGACTAGAATATTATCTGTCAGTTAGTGCCTCTGGATCCTTAACACCTGTAAAATTTGCCTAAGACTACACTGAACTTCAGTGCACTGGATTCAATTTGGACTTTGAGTGGAGTCTCCTTTGCCATGTGGCCTGAAGGGTGTATTCTGTATTTTTCCATCTGTGTTTTCAAAACCACGTCTCATCTTTCAGTGTCCTGAACTGTTACCATCACCATTTATCAGCTCTGACTTAGGGGACCTTCCAGTCCTTGCCCTGGTGACTTTCCCTCTCCCACTGTTGTATCTGTGAGCCACGATCTCCGAAGAATTGCCAACTGGAGGATTTAATATTGCAATTCTTTGTGCCCCCAGTCCCTTTGCTCCCCAGAACCACTCTAGTCCCGCTTAACCATTTAGCCATTAATCCATGAGTACTCTGATGGACGTCTGGTTTTTATTTTTCCTTTTATTCTTCTGTTGTTTTGTTGTTTTGCACTCCTCCAGTCATATAGAAGGAAAAAATTGTTAGTTTGTGGACAGTCTTTCATAATCTGAGGCCTTTCTTAAACCACATGAAATTGAGTTTGGAAAGTACATCCTCTGGAGCGGAACCTGTGGAAAGCATGCCTGGGTTATTCACCTGCTGCAGTCTAAATCTCCCACAGAATTTTGCATAAAGGTCATATTTATCTTCACTACTGATCATAAATGTCAATATTTTAAAGTAATGACTAAATATGTCTGTTAAAGGCCAAAAAACTAATGGCAAATTCCTTTTACATAGGGTATGTGCATGTAATTAAAGAAAAACATACTTTAGAGCCACGAAGTCAGAAACGAGGCCTTACTTTATAGTATCAGAATGTAACATCAGGGAGAGCTATTAAATGTGTACCCAATTCATAGTTGTTTGTGTAGAATCTGATGTTTTATACTGCTTACATTTATGAAGGTTTTGGTGATTCATTCTTTTAGTGTAGCTTTGCTACTGTCAATGAATGTTGTTCTCTTGTATATCAGAACATGTTTATCTGACTGAGTCTGTGTTAAATGGTTTTGGTGAAATTGATCTTACTTCTTTTCCATAGGTGAATCATAACTGTGTTTCATTTGTTTACCCCTAATTATCTTCGCCAAGATAATTTGTGACTTGGTTTGCAATTATAGTGATATAACTGATCTGAGGCAATTAAATTGTTCAGTATGGCTTGTGGGAGTAAATGTTGTAGAAGTAGCCTCATCTTGTTAAGATTTGCTAAATCTCCAGGTTCTTTTTTCTGTGGACCTTGGGATGTATTTATGAAGAAAAGGAAAGTGGAGCCTTTGTCAGTAAAGGAAAAACAGCAGGAAAGATGCCAAACAAATGCTGTCAGATTCAAGGATGGAGAAGTGGGGAGGGCTACAAGCTTGAGCAGGGGAGCAGGCTCTGTGGCAGAGATTGTCTCGTGAACAGGTGGCACTACAAGCCTTAGCATATGTTGTTAGAAAATCCACAAGGAGCCTCAATAATATTGGCAGCCTCCCAGAAATCTTCATATGATGGTTGTAAGTTTAATGATAAAAATTCAGCTTGGCAACAGCAGCTAAGTACTCCAAGGGTTTGTGGTGCAAATGCAGGTGTCTGATGCTGAAAGAGCATCCAAAGGTTGGAGTAGGTGTGCTTGAAGACTTTGCTGATTAAGAAATGAAGGCATTGGTATTTAGTTAACCCTTCAGTCACAGCTGGGTAGCTGCTTAGGAAGGAACATGAGTTCTGTCTTCTGCTGTGTGGAAACACAGATCATTACATTTGGCACTTTGTGTCTATTGTGCCTAAATATGTTCACCTGGACCGGGTTTGAGCAGGTGAAGGACATTGAACACTCCCACTAGGCAATTAAGGGTTAGTCCTAGAGGCTCTTTCTGTATATATTCATTACTTGCTATTCACAGTGGTTTGCTAATACTGTTCCCAACAATATTAATTTTGAAACAAAGTTGTTTCTCTGGTGTGCACGTGGGGAAAAATCCTGCTTTGCTGTCCTGTAATTATCTCTTATAAGTCCTGAAAATGAATGAGCCTGTTTGTGCCTTTCAGTGTAGACATTATGTATTGAGGGCATTGCTAAAGCATGGTTACGTACGTTAACAGAAACGTACTCTCCTTGCTTCCATACGGCTTTGTAATAAAGTCACATTTCACTGCAAAGGGCTGCAATCTGCTTTCCATCTCCATTAAGACTCACTGTAAGCCATGCTATGAAAATTCCTGAATGAAAGGCAAAATTGGAGACCTGCTTACCTGTTTCCAATAGAAATGAGAAACCCAATTTAGCTGAAGTGTTTACTCCGTCTAGTGAAAATCTTGAATTTGCTAAGGGTATTTCCTTCAGAACTTTCCTTCAGTACCAGTTTCTTCCCAATGTCAAAGGGAAAGTTTAAGAATTCTTTCAAGCCTTGGACAGCGTGGAAAGCAAGCAGAAAAGAGGATGGATACTCAGGGAGATAACCACACCTCTGCTTGTAATCTTCTTAGTGATGACTGTTTGAGGACTAGATTTTCATTTTACTACGTTCTGATGCTCACTGCCTTACTTGCTCACACAGCTGTGAGAGAGTGAAGCACAAACATTAGTTTGCAAAGTTCTGTTTGCTTTTGCCCAGCAAAAAATACCCCAGTGGTTAAAGGAGGTGAGTGAGCCAGAATTAGCTGAGTACCAGAAACTACAGGATGTATTTGACTTCAGGAGTGTGGCACAGATCCCTGGCTGAGCTGGCATGGAGTTTTCCTCCATGAGCTCTCAAAGTAAAACCAATGAGACCTGATTATATAGGATCCTTCAATACTATTTTTATGATTGTTTTTTGAAACAGAGCCAGCTTAATAAGCATTGCTTTGGGACATTTCCTTGGGAGCTATGGAGTAAAAGTATCATGTGTGTATTTGTCCAGTGCCACCTGCTGAGCCAACAACTGCAGTGTGCACTGGGTCTCTTCCCTCGTAGCAGTTGATGCTCTGATAGTCTAACTCAGGTATAAAGGCTACTTTATGCTGCCTTGGAGGACATGATTCCAGAAATTTGTATGAGCTACTTTCTGTTTTTCTTTCAAGTTGTGCTGGGTAGGATTTGTGCCCTCGCCTGCAGTCCAGAGCTTCTGCTCTACTAAACAGCTCCAAGGTCTCCGGTAGCTTTAAAGGGAAAATGGGGCTTATTTTATGTGTTACTATTTTCCTTGTATTTTTTGTAAGAGAGCAATTAAAACGCTATTTACTATAGGTTGCCCTCCAACCCCCACCCCCACCCTTCTTAATTGTTTACTTGGAGCTCAGAGAGCACAGTTCATTGTTAGGAAGAAAGAGAATAATTCAGACAACTTGGTCAATCAGTCTGCAGCTTGTTTTAATTTTTACACTGCCTCTATTGTGTGGAAAATATGACTTTTATGAGCATGATAGTGCAACCATGAAATGAGAGTTTTTGCAAATGTTACATGCATAAAATGAGTAGGTTTCAAAAATTGATTCTGTACTCTTAGACGAGACTGTCAGTCAGGTTGTTGCAATGTTTTTAGATGTATGCTGTACAAGTATTACAACCAGAAATCTACATGAAAGGAATATTGTTTGCAAAGTCAAGTACTCAGAAGCTGGGAACATAGTAGATTTATGGTTGTTTGCACAAATGTAATTCTCTCCTCTTGTATGTGCTTTCTGCACAGTGAATGAGGCAGGAGTCCTGGAGAAAAGTAGTGCACACTCACGGAATCAGATACTTAATCACAATGCCTACACACATGGAGCGGAATGGAGGTTCCGTGTGCAGCCATAAATCTGGCGTGCCCCGACTCTCAGGTACTTGATGTTGAAAGAATTTTACTCGAGTTGTAACACTGGTTGGCTTTGGGTATGATTTCTTAACTTTAAGAAGGAAGGAAGACTAAAAGAGTTTATTCAAATCTTGAGGTAGGATGCAACTCTATCGATGGAGGTTCAGGGTGAGGGACTGAGCTTCACAGCTGGTCCAGTTCTCAAGTGTCACAGTGGAAACTGTGGGAGCACTGCAGTGCTGGGGAGATCAGCTGTGTTTGCCCCAGTAATAAACTTACTGTAACCACTCTCTCTGCCTTCTAGACCTTCACCCTCCAGCACTGCCAGAGGAGTTGTAGGGGTTAGCAGTGGTAGCTGGCAGGATGAGAAAATTGTCTCAGTTCAGTGCAATTCATTGTCAGAGTCAGGTATTGTGACAAATGCCCAATGCAAGATATTTCCTTTCTGCGCGAAGAAAAGCGAAGAAGAATTTCATGGGTTGGAGAAAAAATATTGTAAAATCTCCTGGCTTCAAGAGCTGTTTTGGGTTTGTTGTTTGGGTTTGTTGTTTGGGTTTTTTTTTTTCCTCTGCTGTGTCTTATCAAGAGCTACAGATTTGAGAGATCTTCAAAGATTCATCCATAAGATGGGTTAACAACGGGAAATGTGAGGGAGTTAGTTTTAGATTAGTATTGTCTGCTGAATTCAAAATGGTGTTACAACCAGATTGACTCTTGCAGCGTTCATCAAGATTTTTGGAAAAAGACTAGGTGGTTTTAAGAAGGTTCAATTTATATTCTGTAAAACTCCCATCACATCTGATGGATAATTGTTCAAATATAGGAGCCATCTTGCACAGAATCAGCCAAACCAAAACAACCTGTGGCTGTCCAGCTATTCCTGCCAGCAGTGAACTGCTTCTGGGTAAGCTTCAGGAACTGGGCACAGTTTGTCTCCCTTGTAACCCTGCCTTTACTTCTACATCTCAGCCTGGAATTGCCTGAGCTCTTTGGACCCCAAGTGGGATTTGTGCATCCAGCGCTGTATTTGGGTCACAAAGTTTTGGGTCACAGTCAAATTCTTGGTCTTTGACCCCCCTCACCTCAGTTGTGTAGCTCTCATGTGGAACTGCACTGATCAGAAGTGTAATGTGAAACTGATTTTGCAAAACAATAAATTGCAGAGAACTTGAGGAAACAGCTGGTTTTGGTTAGTAAATTGCACATAAAATACAGAACATCAGTAAATGGAAGGCTTGGCCCCAGGAGAGGAGAAGCAGGGTTTAGCCCCCTTGCTTTCCCTGTGCTGGTGATTGGTTTGAGCTCACTTGTTTTTGGCCCCAAAGGGGGCTGTTCCAGCAGCCTGGAATAGCCAGAGCATTGCAGAAGCTCAGTCACAACCTTTGTGTCTGCCTTTGCTGGAGATTGTAAATAGCAAGTTACAGCAGCAAGGAATGGGAGCTGCCCATGGGAATGCCACTGACAGAGGCATTTCCCAGGTTTCTGCATTTCCACCTCTGTAAACCCTGGTGGTGGCCAGAGTGGCATAATCCACTGGGCTAGCTGGACCCCAGGTTCAAAATGCTTCTGTCCTTGCAATGGCTTATGATTTGCAAGGCGAATGAAATCACACCAAGAAAAACCTAAAAACTATCCAACCCCCCCTCCCCCAAACAAACAAATTAAAAAAAAAAATCCTTTTGCAGTTAATGCTGAGCAACTAGAGTATTCATGAGGTTCACACTAACTACAGTAATAAATGTAGTTGATATTGAATTAATCTTACCAATTTGATGCATGTGGTAAGGATGATGGCTGCTTTAATCCTTACTGTACCAAAGATGTATAAATGTAAATTGTGTTTTCTGAACTGGAGCTCTCTTTAATGTTGACTTCTAGCTGTGTTGCAGCTAAACCCGTGCCCAGATCCAAAGCTGCAGACGCTCACACACAATTAATCTCACAAATTTATGAATGCCAGAGCATGGAGCAAAATGAAAACAACTGGAGGAATGTATAAGGGGAATAATTGGACTGTATCCAGATGTGCATGTGTAAAACATCACTGACTGACTCCTCCCCCATATCCTGCCTGAAGAAAGGAATTTTTTTCACAAATAAACTGAGTTATTTGAAAGAAGTTGTGGTGTCTGAATGAAATCTAATAGGCAGGATTAGTGGTAATTAGGTACATTCTTTGCTCATTGGTTTTTTTGTTTTGGTTTGGTTTTTTCCAGCTCTTTAAGTATCAGCGAATCTAGCAGATTCTTTGCCATTTCAGTGTTAGAGATGGAGCTTTTTCCTCGTGGATTTGAGCTGCAGGATAGTACAGGGGAATCACAAGGATTGTGTGTTTTTTGTGTTACGCCTTGAAAATTTTATGAGCACTATCAGGCATTTGTAGATGCTGTATCAGGATTTTTTTGTGGTGAAAGTTGGGTAAGAGGGACACTTGAAAGTTTTTATATGAGAGAATTTACTAAACAGAAAGGGGTAAAAAAAAAAGTGGCCCTTCTTGTGTTGTATTTGCAGATTGGAGTGGAAAGGAAGGTGGTAAACATGCTGTTACCCAGAACTAGTTAAATGTCAGGCTCAGGACTCACAGCACACGCAGGCAGGGCCAGCATCATTCCTCTGCCACCGCTGTTTGCTCTTACTACAGGCAAGGGAAGGCGAGAAAGGAAGGAAAAAAAGCCTAGACTGGAGAAAAGTCAACTTTTGCTTTACTGCTTTGTTGATTTAAAAAGAAATAGATAAATCTGGCATTTCCCTTACTCTTTTGATGCACTTTTTCTATTCTTCGTCTTCAATAAATCTTGTTGCCCACCTTTAAACGCTTTTGTGCTTTCTCAGCACAAACTTTTCCTAGACATTTTGTAACACTTATTTTTCTCCCCAAATTAAAGTAGCAGAAACTTTGGCTGAGTTTCACAAAACACCCTCACCGGCTTGCTCTACTGTCTGGTTCTGTACCCAAGTAGGTTGAGAAAAAAGGAAAGAAATAGCACTGAATCTTCTTAAAAGCTGCAATCAATACTTACTGCGGGGAAGGTTCGTAATGTTCTGATTCTTTTTCTAGTCCTTGCTCACACAGCACTGTCCCTGAAGCCAAGGACATGAAAATAAAAAAATTCTTTGGGGTTTGGACCATGAGACTGTAGCCACCTCCCTCCACTAAAGCCTTTATCACAGAAGGACTCTGTGCCGATTTCTTTTCACAAAATCTTGTTTTGGGCTTCGCCCTTTATTTTAGCTATGCTTAAAATGGGGTTGAAGCAATATCACAGTTTGGCTGCTGTTGAAGGGATGGGTTAGGCTTTCTGTGCTCCAAGAAGTTAGACTTTTTTCCCTCCTCTAATGGAAAAGGACATGCTAAACTGTGCAGGCAGGCTCGTAGCATTTCCAGGGATGTAAAATTCTTGCACTTACACTGAGCAAACAAAGAGGCACGATGTGGTTTCTACACCAGGTATAAAAGTGCCTGGCACAAATCTGATAGAATAGAATATGTGTATATGTTTTTGAACTTAGTGTCACAGTGTTTCCACTAGAATAGAGCTATAGATATTTTTGAAAAATAGTCATAGTCCTTGGACAAATAACTCCAGAGGTTCATCTGAAAATGTTTTATAGTTGGAAAGACTCTTTATAAAAAAAGTAAGTTTCAGAGTTGCTGCAGCTCGTTGTGTTGCTTCGCTGAAACTGCAGCAGCTGTCGAGGTGAGATGGAGTTGCCTTGGCAACAGCACATATTGTATAACAGTACCACACCACCATCAAACCAGTGAGGTGAGAAGCAGTTTAAAAGCATTACTAAATTTTTATGGTACGTGTGCTACAATTTCAACCTTGTGGTTGGCTGAGTTTACTCAGTGTAGCCTTCCTGGAGCCCAGAAAGCTCAACTGCTGAGTCCTGTTCAGTGAAGAAAAGGGAGGGGGGAATCCCCAATTTGTGTTCATGTTTTTTTTCTTTAAATGCTGAAGTTAAGCTGTCTCTGTCTAACTGGTTTTTTTAAATTATGCTTATGCTCACAAAGCAGTTAATGTTTTACCTAAACTCATTTTGCTCTTCTTTTCATAACTTCTATTCCAAATGTTTTTCACTGTTTTGAGTAATGCAAGCAGGAGATATTTAGAAAAATCGATTAAAACTTAGCAGAGAAAGCCCCCAAAGATGAAACTGGCCAGGTTTTATGGTTGCATTACAAATATGGGCATTTAACTTACGTCATTTTTGATCACACACAGGTATTGTGCTTTCTTTCCAGTTTGTTGGTTTCCAGTCCTTTGTGCTTCCCACAGCTGTTTAATTTAATAAAACATAAAACCACTTCCCACCTCACTATTCACAAGGGATATCTGTTGTGTGCTCCTCCCCCTATATCCTGGATTCAGCCAGAGAACTTCAAATCTATTATTTTATGAGACCAGTGGCCTCTAAGAGATCTTTAAGGCTCTTGTCTGAATTTATTTACTAACAAACTATGTCTTGGTGGAGAGATTGATTAGCCATGTGAATTTTTCACTTACCTTCGCATATTGCACTTCTCGGTCCATTTTGACAAAGATTCAGATCACCTTATGTCTTTTTTGGGTGGTGATATTTAATGGCATTAATTAGAAACCCGGCAAAAAAACAGGGGGTAGGTAATTTCATGCTTTTAAACTTAAATCTGAAAATAAACCAAAAAAACCCCACCTTGAACAAAAGCATGGCATGAACCTTAAGCTGAGGGGGAAAAAGCAGCAAGAAGAGCAAGTGTTGTGAAAACGCTGCAAATCACAACCACCTGGTTAGAGTAGCGAGTCCCATGTAGATTAAAGAAGAACTGACTTCAGTTGCAATGTTCAAAAAACAAACATACAAGACGCTGCCCAAAGCTCTAGTTAATAATTACTGCAAACAGCTTGGAGCCAGCCCAAATTGTCCAGGACTGTTGGATCCTCTCAGGGGTTCATGCATACCACAGTGATTATTGCATGCTTTTCCAAGCTCCGTTGTGTGCTCTTGCTCCTGGGATGTGGTGCCTCTAGTGCTGAGCTGTGGAACTCTGTGACAGAGCTGTCTCAGCAGGGATGGTCACATTTCTGCTCCTTGTGGTCTCTCCATCTGTGGGAGCTGGTTTGAAGTGTGCTGGACAGACCTGAGAAATGTTTCTTGTGCTGGGAGCTGATGGAGCTATAGAATATATTGCAGAAGTTACTCATAGCATACCTAAGTGCTGTTGGAGTTGCTGCTGCTGAGTTCTTCAGGATCAGAGGATATTCCAGAGCATCTCTCCTGCTCAGTCGTATTTCAGGCACCTGTGCTGATGACCTGATTAAAATTCAGGGCTCACTAACCTAGGTGTAGCCCTTTGGAACCAGATCTGTCCTACTTCCAGTTCTTCATTCAGTTCAGAGTTGCCATGTGTAGCATGATACCCTGGTGACAAAGAGCAATCTAGCAGGGCGTACTTCTCTGTCCTTAGCACAGGTGGGGCTAGATTCTCTCTGCCAGTGTTGGTCCCTCTAGCAAAGGATCTTTGATATTTGTGGATTTTGAGCACAAGGGAGAATAAACTCAAGTAATAGTGATGAGGGAGGGATCTGTCCTTTCAATAGACTTTAAATCCTACCAAACTCTCTAGTCTGAGCACTACTTTGTTACTAGTCCGTGCAGTTTGTTGTGCAGTTCCACAGCTTTACACTTTGTACTTATTTTGAGTAAGGTTGTGTGGAGGCAAATCTTACCACTTTGTAAATAATTCTTATTTTCCTAACGTGACATGGTTTTGCAACCTTTGAAATAGGGCCTAGCTCCAACATCAGAGGAGTGTATGTTACTGGGATACTGCCAGATGGCCTCCAGACTTTTACTCATGGTGACAAGGCTTGTCAGTCCTTGGGGCAAGAAATGTTACAAATATTTTTACGTTGCCGTTGTGGAATATTCCTTAGATGTTCCCACAGTGTAGGTGATGGTAACATCCAGTTACCAGTCCTGAGTTTAGCAGTAGGTTGACAGAATCTGCATTTCTCAGACCTGCCCACCTTTTCCTGCTCCCATTGCATCACAGACCCATCTGAATGTATATTTTTCCCAGTTATCAGAATATGACCCGAGTTCTGCTGAGCCATCTCTCTTCATTAACCACAAGTAAGAAACATAGCGACTATAGAACGTTGTTGGCTGGAACATTTTGTTAATTGCTTGTTTTATTAGCTTGGGTGAGTGAGCTGGCCTATTAAATATTCCAGTGGTTTTAAATAATGGTTTAATTTTTGAAAGGTATTTTCTGTTTGCTGAGGCAACCAAATTACTGTCTTGGCAGTCAGAGTACAACATATGTACTGGGGCAAAAACTCTGAGGAAGGGGATCAGAAAACTGGGTAGTATGTCAGGCTGGCAGTCGTGACGATCATTTCTGTGTTCTGCTCCAAACATTTGGGTTTTTCCCCTGTGCATCTTTGAAGGTGATTTTATCCTGGTCCATAGAGAAAAGGTATCACTCTCTTTGATTTGTTGATAACATTCCATTGGGGAATTGTATGGTAGATGTGCGCCATTATTCCTCTTCTACATTCATTTGGGGGCTATCTTACTCATAGGTCAGCTCCTTAAAGGAATGGTATTTGAATTCATTCTGTGTCTCTTCAGAATGGCAAATGGGAGAGGCTGATATTTGAATGCACTCATTTTGGAAGAATTCCCATAATGCTTTCTTTTGCCTTCATGTCCTTTCTCTGCTGGTACTGAGGGCACAGACCAGCATCTGCCTATGCTGTAGGTAGAGTTGTTGAATTTTGTCCCGAATTGTTGTTCATATTTCAAGTCTTGCTGTCTGTCCGTGCCCATGGTTGCCATCACCACTGAGAGCAACATTCCCTCTTCTTGTGGAATATTACGCTGAATAGCTCAGTGGATTGTCCTGATGGTCACCTTGGTGTACCCAGCCAGGGGAGGAATGAGAGTAGTCCTGAAGCCTCATGTCTCTCAAACTTGATGCCATTTGCAGCAGGAATAGCAAAAGCCCTCTGAATGTCCTCTCTGAAGCTCCTCTAGGTCCAGCTGGGAAAGGTCAGGCAGGTGATGAATACACAGGGTGTAACTCTGGTAGCACTGGTCCCATTTTGACCTCAGAACATATGTGGGCTTGAAGCCCTCTGTGCCCTGGGCATGGAGACTGCTGCAGCTGTGTCTGCAGTCTGTCTGCAGCAGCTTTGACTTGGCTACTGGGCGTCTGGGAGTCTTGAATAAGTGACCAACCAAGGCCCTTCTTTTCTGGTTAGAAAAGGTGACCATGGGGTGAACAAGTCTTTCAGGCAGTGCTGGCATATGGCCTTAGCTGGAACACATCTATTCTACTGACTGCTAGAATGTGGGGACTCAGCGAGATCAACACACTGGAACAGGCATGAAAAGAAATCATTTAAGTATGAGTTGATGTACCCGTCTGCTTAAAGTGAAATTTGTTATTTTTTTCGCATTCATGGAGTCACTTAAAAAGTGGGAGAGACAGGAGATTGCATGAGGATGGTAAAAAGCATCAGTGTAAAAGATGGCAGTGTGAAAATAAGGAATGTTCTAGTTTAATTAATGTGGTATTAATCACTGCAGATGAGACTGGCTACAGGGCTGGGTACAGTATCTCTCCTGTTATTTGTTTTTATATAACTTATGGTCAGTCTTAGGCTATTGATAAAGATCATGAAAATGGACTGTAACTTTCACTGGTGTACGTAGCTTTTATGTGATCCATCATCTGTTAACAAGAGACATCCCATGTGCTAATGCATATTTCTAAGCATATCTATGTGCTATCTATCTCAATTTTTTTCTTTTCATTTCCCACTTTTGCAATACTCTTATTTTCGTTGCCTGGCTAACAAGTGAGAAGTAAACTCAGGGTAGTGGTTTAAACATTTTGCAAGGAAGAATAGTCTTGTAACTAAAACATAAGATGAAAAGTTAAAAGTTATGATTGGGTTTCTGATTCTCCTGTTTATCTTGTTGTTAAACTCACTGTAAAGAGATAATGTCAACATAAAATCAGACTTCAGTCTGCAATTTTCTTATCTCTTAGATGTAAACAAAACTTTACCATAATGAAAAAGCTAAGGAAAGAAAAATCTCCACTTTTGACACTGTGTATATGACAGCATTTTGAAAAGTAGCAATTCCTGTCCTGAATCAGATCAGTGTCTTTGTCAAAGCAGCAAATGCCAGATGCTCAAGAGGAGCTAAATCTAATAGAGTGCTGCAGCCCCACTGCAATTGGTCTGGGCAGCATTTGGGTGCCTCCCTGGCGTTAGGAACTTTATTTCCTTGCATGGGTGCCTTCTTCCTTTTCTAATGCAGCTGGGAGCATCCATAGGAAAGGATTTCTTGAGTCACACTGAATTCTCAGTCTCAAGGATGCTTGGCATCAGTGCAGGTCCTAGCTTAAGTATGTGCTTTGTTTAAAGAAAGTTCTGTTTATCAGTTTTCACAGAGGAAATGCAACAGTCAGCGTCTTGTTAGATTTCATCTTCTGTTTACATTGGAGAAAACAATATTCACAAACACAGAAAATTAATGCTAAAGCTACAGAATGGTAGGTGGGTGCTTAGAGGAACAGGTAAAACCTGACACTACTGAATACAGTATTGGTTTTTTGTTTTAGATTAAAACATCAAATAAATGTGTCTTTGATTGCAAACTCACTGAGAAAAACCTGTGCATCTTCCCTGTAAGACTTCAATTTAATAATTAGTCTTTATAGAGAGTGCATAGATCTGCTACAGAATGCATAAAGTCAAAAAAAAAAATACTTCCTGAGCATTTAAATGCCAATGGCCAACAGTGGGTTAAAAATCCTGCACATTTTTGGTAACGTTAGAAGCCCCGATGGGTGGAGTAGGCAATGGGCGTTGTAGTGTGGATGCTTTGCTAACTCTTTGCTGTGCAGCTGCAGGACAAACACACTGAAGCCATGGCCAGCAGCAAAGTGGATTCTCGGGGAGCTCTGTTTCTAAAACCCTTCTCTGTGCAGGAGAGATTGAGTGACTTCTGGTGCAGGAGGAGCAAGGCTTTTAACTGTTTTCTAATCACTAGATTTTCTGGTAAATACTGTAGAAAAAGCGTCGCAAGAACAGCTTTAAGGAGTTAAGAAAGCTCGTTAGCAACCAGTTGCCAAATATCTGTTTCTACATACTCCACACAAGTTAGAATAATCAAATTAAATGAAAGGTGGTTTTTTTGCGTCTGGTTTTGGATCTGGAAATAAGTTGATACAGACAGATTCACTGGACAGTTTAATTGCTGTAATAAATTTGCAGTAAACCTCATGAAAATAATATTTTCTTTTTTCACTGTGAAGACAGATACATCCCTACATAAAGAGAAGTTTGCTTCCTCCTTTGTCTCATTGTTGACAACTGTAAATTTCAGTTAGATTTTTGTAATGGGTAACTACTCATAAGAAATCCCCTCTGTATGAAATAATGTGGAGAGTGTAGGCATCCACAGAGGTAGTCAATAAGCTGTGCTGCCAACAACAGAAATTCTAGCAAGAAATGGTTTTTTATTATGCTTTGCAAAAATAGCCTCTGAAGATTCCACGCGGGTGCTTTGTGGGAGGGCATTCCACACTGCGGGAGCAGAACGAGTGCCTTTAGGCATCTGAGGTCAAAATGTGGACAAGGACTTCAGACATTTATAGCTGTGTTTCTCCCTGCTTACAAAAA
The DNA here is from genome assembly GCF_009819655.1 of Sylvia atricapilla. Lineage (NCBI taxonomy): Eukaryota > Metazoa > Chordata > Aves > Passeriformes > Sylviidae > Sylvia > Sylvia atricapilla. The sequence goes on from NC_089148.1 coordinate 10,928,534, forward strand.
AAAAAATACTCAACAGTTTAGGGACAGTTTGTATAGCAAGCTTAACTTGGGGCCAGCACTGTATTGGCACAAGTTACGTGAAACGTAGAATTCTAAGTTCTTCATTATTTCCATCATGGTCTTCTTTTTTGCCTACAGTTCACAAGTTCCTGCAGCCTTCATGTGAGACATGTGAATTGATGCTTTTCTGTAAACTATTTGCCACTGAGATGATGGACCAACACCCAGCTCTACCAAATGGAAAAGATGAGTAGCTACTCCTGGGCTAGGCTGGTACCCAGCCAGGAGGGATAAAGGAAGGTGTAGTGCTTTATTTCCCAGAGCCTTGAGCCCTTTGCTTTTGAAGCAGACCCAAATGTTGACCTCCCCAATGGAAGATAAAGGTTCCTAGATGGATTGAGTCTCCTGCTCAGCTGGACTCGCTCCTCTTGCCTGGGTTTAGTTTGAACTTGCAGCTTTTATTCCACCCATGCTGGGTGAGCTCAGGGTCCTGGTGCCTTAGCTCCACACAAACAAGAAGTTGCATCACTCCTGATAAATTGAGTCTGTTTAGTTCTGTTGGTAGAGCCCATGTCTTGTATGCCTGTCTCAAGCACCTCTGCCAAGCTGTGTCCAACACACCATCTTGAGCACTTTTCTGAGGAGCATGGGATGGGAGCTGGGGCTTGGAAAAGGTCTAGAGAGAAGGAGCTGGTGGATCCAGGCCTAGAGCATGGAAAATTGTCTGCACCGGAATGGAGCAGAGGGGAAAAGAGAACGTGCTTGAGATACAGGAGCATTTGAGACTCTCAGGCTTCCTTTTGGTGAAGTCTGTGTGTTGTCTTAAAAAGCAGAGATGCCGCTTGCAGTGTAAATAGCAAAGTAAGAGCAGAGCATAGTTCCAAGCAGCTCTTGGGCATTTTTAAGTCAGGTTTGCTGCATTGTTCTCTCTCTGTAATTTAGAGAGGAGGTTCACACATATCACTTGCAGAATTCTCTTATTACTTCAGGCTGTTGATTTAAAAACTTAGACAAATTGAGAGAGCTGAAGGAATGAGATGAGGGCTTAAACTGAACTTTGCAGTTTATACTAGTGCTTCATTTCTTGAACTAGTTTTACTTTCCTAATATCTAGGCATAATAACTTTTACTGCTTTATAGACTTTCTAGTGAAGAGTAATGTAAAAGAAGGAATGAACACTGGAGCTTTCTCAACATCTCAACATTGCCTGTTAATGGGTTTCCCTCTCAACCAAGCAGTAGGTCAGTTTTTTCCATGGTGTGTCTGTTTTAGTTAAAATACCACATTAAGTTCTCTACCATGAATCTGTATCGTGATCACTGAAAGTGATGGTGATGCAAGTGCTTTTTGTTGCTTTATTGCCTTTGGGACTGTTCCCTGTTGTGCCAACCCCACGCCAATCTGTGTGCTTTTGATATGAAAGATGATGCTTTTCCAATTATTTTCTGTCCAGCTCTCTAAGCAAGAGATAGGTCAATTTCCAGATAAATTATTCCACTAGATCTCTGTTAGATCAATTAAGTAGTAATTTTTATTCTGTATTAAAAATCTCTAGTTTTTCCTGTTTGTGTGCCATTACTAAGTCAGTCTACAGATATTTTAGATAACTGTGCTGCAGTTTCTCCCTAACCTTTTCCCAACCTTATTCCCACTTTTGCAACTCCATGTGTTACACTTATCAATAGGTCTTTTTACTTTCTCATTTTCATCTTTGAGGTACTCTGAACTGATTTATACTCCTCCTTGTTAGATTCTGCTCCCTTCCAGCCCCACCTCCCCTTTAGGATATGAACAGCAGAGAAAGAAGTGTCAGTGATTCTGGAATTAGTTGACAGTTCTTTTTGAACAAGTCCAGAGGAGGCCATTGAGATGCTGAGAAAGCTGGAGCACCTTTGCTATGAGGACAGGCTGAGGGAGTTAGGGTTCTTCAGCCTGGAGAAGATAAATAGGTCCTTAGGGAGACCTTAGAGCAGCTAAAGTGTAACTTAAAGGAACTCCAAGAGAGCTGGAGAGATAATTTTGACAAGGGCTTGGAGTGATAGGACAAGGGGTGATGGCTTTAAATTGATAGAGTGGGTTTAGATCAGGTATCAGAAAGAAATCCTTCCCTGTGGGCATGGTGAGGCCCTGGCACAGGTTCCCAGAGAAGCTGTGAATGTTCCATTCCCTGGAGGTGTCCCAGGCCAGGTTGGACAGGGCTTGGAGCAGCCTGGGACAATGGAAGGTGTCCCTGCCCATGGCATGGGTGGGAACGAGATGAGCTTTCAAGTTCCTTCCAACCCAAACCATTCTATGGTAGGATTTTTTTCCTTTTGAAGCAGTGCTGTGTCTGTGTGGATGTTTGTGTGAGGACTTTCTTAAACTGCAGAGAATTTACAGCCTAATTCAAATCAATTAGAAATGTTTTCTTATGGAACTCAGTGCCTGACATCAGTCAACTTTTGCGCTAAATGATCCGAATCATGAAATAATGAAGACTTTTTGGCTATGCTGTTTAAGCTGAGAGAATTTGGTGTCTGATGATAATTAGAGTATAATTATTTTAGATTGAGGGGTGCCTGTTACGGTACATAAAATTTTCCTTCTTTTCAGTGAGCAGAAGAAAAATTCCCTAACCTGCTTCTCATCAAGGTGGCTTTGTGTTCTTAGTGTTCTGAAGGGGTCTGGGATTTTGTTTATGCCTGCAGAAAATATCAGAGGTCACTGACACCAGAGGTTCCCATCTTCACTCCCCTTTTAGGTGGAGGTAGTGTCACTTTTGTGAGAGTGCAGTGTACGGTTCCAGGTGCTTTACGAACAGTGCCCTTCTCTGCAAAAAGCACCTACAAGTGGTGGTCTTTGTCCACACACAAAACTGGCCAGAGTTGTCTTTGCATTTCTGTAGTTTCTAACTTGAAAAACACTTCTTGCACCAAACATCTTTTGCAGGAGATGTGGGAGGTAAATGGGAAAAGGACCGTGAGTGCAAAAAAACCAAGGGGGCTCAGGATTCACCTGTCAAGCTTCTGTGCAGCTGCCAAGTGAATTTCATTTTAAATCATAGTTTTGCTTCTTAGACCAAACTGTAATTTTTCCTCTTCTGAATTAGGTTGTCCCCACCCACACTTCCAAAGTGCAATTCAGGACAGATTGAAATGTGTTTTGAGGTCTTCTGTTGTCATTAGGGAACGTGGATTTCTTTCAAGTGTAAATTTTCCAGGCTTATAACACGTGGTTTGGGGAGGATTTTTTTCTTTTTTGAGTAATGGCAATTAGTTCTGTAATGCACTTTATTTAAATATACATGCATTTAGCCTTGTCTATTGTCATGTATTTTTTTTCTGGGAATTACTAGTAATTATATTTCAGTAATGTAGTAGTATAAAACCTCATTATTTCAAGCTATTTCAGTATATATATTAGAGACATTTAAAGCAAATATAAACTGCTAGACAATCTAGTTTTGTAACCTTGGGGATATCCTCAAAGGAGCACAGAATGTTATTTCAGCAAAAGGAATTAATTGAGACAATACTTAAAATATACATTTAGTTGAGTAATGTAAATGCAAAGAATGGATCACAGAAAATAAAATTTGCCGAATACAATGTTAAAATAGCACTTGGGCAAACATAGAACACTTTTAATGAACTTTTTTATTTCAGTATTTTATTTCAATACTTTTGAGGCTTTTGAAGGCCAGAGGGGAACTAGCTGAATTGTTTTCTTGTTTTATATTGTATTTTAAAAATTTCACTGCATGGACAAACTTTGCAAATAAGCGCTGTCCTCTCTGCTTTGTATCCTTGAGTGTCCTGAAAACAAATGTTTGTCAAAAGTTCTTTTAGAACACACTAAAGGATGATCTCTGATAACAGAATTAACTGTGTGTGAAATGAGATCATTGACAGCTATTCAGATGGTTTACACAGATAAGGCCTTAGTTGTGTGAATTCAGTTTCAGAATCCATTGCAGAACCAACATCTTTGTGAAAAATCATAGACTTGGGAGTTTCATGGTTTCACTATTCTATATTCCTTACTGAAATTTGATTTTGTACCTGTATTTGTAAGTTATGGATTTTTGTTGTGACCATGCTGCTTTCCTATGGAAACACTCAAATGTCAGTGTTAGAAAGCAGATTTTTTCCAGCAGCAGTTCCTTGTTGGTTGCAGTATCTGTAAAAGTTAACGACATTAAGGAGTAATGGAGTATGTCTTTCAAAGCACAAGTAACGAGTAATAGGGCTGTTTTGACATAGTGTTTAAAGAAAAAAACCAAAAAACCCAAGGAATTTGGTTTCCTGCCCGGAACTTTGACTGACTGTCTGGGAATTCAGTGCTGTATGTCAGTGTTCTGTAGAATTGGTGTACGTACACTGCATTGGTTCTTTACAATTGTTACATTGTCTGCAAGTTTAAGGCCAGGGAATCGATAGTCTCCAATATTTTGAGTCAGCATTGATAAAGACTTACACTGTTGAGGAAGTGCTGCACAGTAAATATTTCCCTTTCTTCCAGAGAGGCAGCAGTGTTCATCTTCCTTATGCGCATACTGTAAAAGTTCACCATTTTTGCAGGCATGTTTCAACCTTCAGATTTCAATGCACCTCCTTTGCTGTATTCTGTGTTTGCAATAATTTCATTACCTCTTGCATTACCATTGTTTGTGTGGAGTTCTCAAGCTCCTGGAGACCTTCAAAGCCATTTTACCTTTTGTGGATTCTTTGAAACAGCTGAGGTTAAGCGTGTGTTGGCAGTGCTGCTGAAGCCAAACTTTACACCTTGTTTATTGAATCTTTAAAAATCTTATTTTCATAATATCACTTCACCAACAATAGCTATCCAAGCTGAACGTTACAAATTTTTAGAGCATGATGAAGGTAGTTCTTACAGCTATTGTGATCATTGGTTAGAATTTTTTTCCTTAGGAAAGAGCTGCTTTCTAATTGTGCTCTTGGGGAAGCCAACTGACAGTATCTTAACAAAATGATTAAGTAAATGCAGGTGTTTGTCATCTTAACACAACTTTCAGTCTGCACAATGGTGTATTCAATCTGTATTTGCCTCCCTAAGCAAACAGTGTGGAATAAAACAGGGTGTTAGGTATGAATCAGAGTAGTAGTTGATTGCAGGAATCCAGACATGGGAGAACTGGAATTCTTTAAAGATGATGTTGTTTTACACAGAGGAGAAATGACATATTTTTAAATGTCACTGCAAGAAAAAAACAAGGTTTGGCATTAGTCTGGATTGGAAGAGATATGGAGAAAAGTAGAAAAACAATTAAAAATACTTTTGAATGATTAGTAAGGTTTTTGTTTTGGATAGCCAAAGAATATGACTGTAGGATTCTTAAATCTGGCAGTTACTGAAGACCTCATTCCCCATGCAAAAGCAAGGGAAATGCCTCCTCCCAGGTGCTGATACTCTTGAGAGATCCTCTCCTTGCCCAGTTATTCATGCTTGTCCACAGCGATAATGATGGAGTCTCTAGTTGGCTGAGAGTTTGTTGCTGCTTTTCTAAGAGTGAATCTGGCAGCCAGCAGCATCACAGATGTTGTCTCCTGACTTCAGCACCCCTCTTCCCCCAGTGCCCCTTGCAGTGCTCAGTGGCAGTCCAGCTTTGTTCCTGGCTCTTGGCTGTGACAGTGCGTGATCTGCCTCAGCACAAACCAGAGCCTGTTGCCTCTGACACAGAGAAACTGATCCCACATGGCTGAGGATGTGCTGTTGATGCCTTGGAGAGGCTACCCAGAACAGAGGCTAGACGGAGTTAGAAAATAAAATAGGTATTTATTGAAAGGCCTTCAACAGGTATACCTTGGGAAGTTGCAGGAGCCTGCAGAGGCTACATCCAAGATGGACAATGGTCACGAGACACATAAAAGTTTGGTCTGTTTGCATAGCAGAGGTTAATTGTCCAATTACAGCTTCAGGTAATGAAGTAATTTACTCCAAGTTTGGTCCCTCAGTTCACTGTTGTTTACATCTCTCAGGGCCTGAGACAATAAAGTGTCGAGTTTCAAGCCTAGAGAGAAATTGTTTTGTCTGAAAAAATGGGAGAACAGTAGCTCACAGGCTATGGAATTTTAGAGTTATACTAAAGCAGTACTGATCTGAAAAATACAAAAGCTCAAACTTAAGGCAGCCTCAAGTTGAACCAGAGGACCTGAACACTGGATCTTTTGAAAAATTTCTATTTTCTTGGATGCTCTACTAACCTTTTTCCCACATTCCTGTGCCCCTGTTTGTCAGGTTCCTTTTTTTGAGTTGAGTCAATCCCCACTCACATTCCCGTGTTTACTGGGCATGTGATGGACATTCAGAGGTGGCTTCTGGCTGAGGAGGTTCTAGAACAGAGAAAATTTAAGGTCAGTTTGAGGAGCAGCTTTGGCTCTGAGCTTCACGAGTGCTTCAGTCTGGGACAGCTTCATTGGGAACATTCCTGATGAATATTCCTAAGGGGACTTCAATCTAATATTGATTTCTAAGGACAGGGCTGCAGGTTTTCCTGCACATCGCTGTAATTATTCTAGGATATCTTTCGTCAAATTCTGAGACACATCTCAAAGCCTTCCCTTGAAGGTTTGATGGCATTATGTGACTTAGCACTTGAAAGTAATGTTTTTGATATAAAGTAGAAATAGTGCTTGGTGATTATGGTGTATTCAGCTTTGTTTATTAGTTATAGGAACATCCCCAGGGCTATTTATTTTACAAAAAAACCCAAACAACCCAATATGTTGTTCTGATAGGGTAGTCATGTGATTGTATCACTAGTGTTATAATTAAACAGTTTTTCTTTGATGAAATTGATAAGCTAGAGTATATGTATAAATATGATGTAGAGCAAGGAAGGAGATTGCTTCAAGTAGTTTTCTCAGAAGTTAATGTTTTCCGTGACCCAAATATCTTGGCTCAATTTAAAAAAAAAAAAAAAAAAAGCTGGAATTTACCTTTCAAAAAATGCTGCTACTAAAAAAACAACCAAAAAAAAAAAAAAAAAAAACCCAAAAAAACCCCCAACCAACTAAAGAAGAGGAGTGCTGGGGGAGAAGTCTTGACACCAGAAACTCTGTCACAGCAGTTTCTCTCGGATGTCTGGAAAAAGTCTTATACTTCTGGGATGCTTTCCAAAATATTTTCAGTGACCACTGCCACAGGCGTGAACTTCTTAATGCATTTTGCAGTAATCTCCACCACAGTGAAATTGATTGCTGTCTGAAAGCTTTTAATGATAACAGGCAAGTAGGGCAGCATAAGTGCCATGAGCTAATTTGCGTGTGTGCGTTATATTGCATGTTTAGGAGGCCTGCAGAGACAGATGCATCACCTCAGGAAAATCCTGCTTAATGTTTTCTACAGGATTATGTAATGGCATATTTATCATTTTAGATCTTGGAGGAAAGATCTTTTTATTGCATACACAAAGGATGTAGGGACTCTGGAGGTACTTCAGCTGGTACTCAGGGAAAGGTCTTTGGTGGCTTCCTGAGTTAGAGCTTTTCTAGGGTTCACTTTATAGAAACTGAAATAGATAAGGAGCCAGAGGAGTTTTAGGAAATGCCTTTCCAGCAGAAAAAAAGATACTGTATCAAAGGTGCATCTTCTTCATGTGCCTACCAATGAATTTCAGGAGGCTTATAAATAAAAGATTCTGTCTTCAAATTAACGGCACTGAGGAAGATGAAAATACAGTGCTACTTACTGGGTTTTTTTCCATATTATCTTAGTATTTCTAATGCAAAAGATCATTAGAAGTAGAGAGGTTCATCCACCCAGACTATCACCTTTGCAAGACTGAAATCTGAACTGCACTTCAATTCAAAGAGAAGAGATTTCAAGAATTAATTTTTTCTGTAAATAAAAAAAAAACCCCACCATTGAAACACGTGTGTATACACATATATATAAATCACAATATTTTTATACCCACACACACAAGTGTGCAATAATCAAAATTGTTAATGCAAATTGCCAACTGAGAAGCCTGATCTCACAGACCCTGATGTGTCATTGTCCCTCTGTGCCAGCACAGATGGGCTGCTCCAAAGCCCTTATCCTGCACTACTCCTCCCACAAACCACTGTGGTTGTTGGATGGTCTGCAGAGGTGAGGAGTGAAAAACAAAAACTTGAGCACCAGCAGAGAAAAACAAGCTGTCCTAAGCAGGCTTTGTAGCAAGGATAAAAAGGTCAAGCATACATTTATCCCCCTCTACCTTTGGAGCTGCCACTTGGTATCCAGCAGAATTTTTCCAGACTGTCACTGGTTCATCGGTCGGGCCTTTCTCTCAGTTTAAATGCCAACATCACTTCAGTTCAGAGGAATTGCTGGCTTCTTTCCCAGACAAGATTTCCCAAATTCAAAATGACCTTTCAAGATCCTGACTAATAGGAGCTAAACCGAGATTTCCTCTTCATCAGGCCCTTTCTCAGATTGATCCTTTTACTGACAGCACAAAGCAGTGAAAGACCAGCCCTACGCTTGTGATAATAAACACCTCTTTTGGAGAGAGCAAACTTAACATTGAATTTGTTATATATTCCAGAAACTCTTGCCTTTGTGTTTGATGTGTTAATGATGTAAAGGCAGAGGGGAGTACCAGTGGAATGACTAGATTTCCTTTGTTTTTTTTTTTTTTTAATTTATTTTTTTATTTAATACAGCCATTCAGACTCTGCAGGGGATGCCTACACAGCTTCTTTCCTCACCCCATTACTGAGGGACATGAGGGAAAGATGTGCAGGCAGCAGCCCCATGGAATCAGCCAGGTACAGCAGCTTTGTCAGCTCCCACTGCAAGGTCGGCTTGGCTGCTCAGCACAGCTCTCCCCAAGGATTCTGTGCCCATCCCTCTTCCAGCCATGGAGAAGGAGGAAGTTGGGGCTGCCTGCTCTGAGCAGATGGGTTGTGAGGTTCTGCTCTGGGGTGTGCTGTAGGAATTCAAACTACAGCTTCAGCTCCCAGGAAACCTGTGCTGCAAAATAGTGATGTAGAGACGCCTATACTGGTTCCTTCTGGGAAGTCTTGAAATGTGGCAGGATAGAAAACTGCTTTCAAGGAAGCACCAATGACTGTTTCTTGTTGAAGTATTTCAAATGCAGAGTTGCTAACTCTTCTTTTTTCTATTCCTGAAGAAATCTGGGCGTAAGAAAAGTACAGAAAAAGATATAATGCTGGTTCTTACAAGAGAAAAACACTGTAGAGAAATGAGTGACACTGAAAAATGAACGATAAGGCCAGACTAAGGACTGATTTGCCGTTAGCATCAGGTTTAGACCCATAGCTTAATTCTGTAGGAACAGCAGAGATGTAACAAGGCTCTTAAAATTTTTTAAGAATGTGTTGTGGAAAAAGATACCAAAAGATTGGGAGGAAAATTGCAAGTGCCAGAAGTATGCATACTTGCCTGAAAAAGGTAGTACAAATGCAAAATATAGAAAGATAATAACTGAAACCTGAAACAGCTTGGTTCTATCATGAGTTGGTTCTATCACATTCTTTCAGCTGTGGTTTCAGGTTTGGCATTTTCAGCTTTGATTTATATAAGAAACTCAATATTTTGACCATGGCAAAAGAGAAAGACTGAAGAAATACAAGATTTGGTATTTGTGCTCTGTTCTTTTTAACATCCCAGCTTATCAGCCTGAGCTGCTGTCACATTTTTGTCATGAGATTTTCAGTTTGGAGTTGACTCTAGAAGATTGGAGAGGAGAGGTGCATAGATGGAAGAAACATGTTCTCATCTGCAACTTATTAAATATTCTTTTGCAATGCTTTTCATAAAAAAAATTAGAATATTTAGGTATGCATTGTTTTTCTGGTAAAGCAGCTCCTTCTTCATCTTAGAGACATGTTAGAGTTATGTTTTCTACATCTTTACCCAGGAGCATGCTCAGGCCTGAATCCCACACTGCCAAGTAGTCTGTAATAAAATAACTTGCTTTATTTTTCTTCAGACTTCTGCCGTGGTGTCTGAGAATCTGATGCTTCATTTTTCAAAGTATGCTTTAAAGCCAAGTGTGGTGAAGCAGAGACCATTGTGAAGATGTTGTGTGGCTTTGTCAACTGAGAGAGAAATATAAACTGAAACAGAAACACAGAAAAATTCTCTTGGGTATATTTAAAGTCAGAATATGGTAAACTCTTGGATATTGATTTGAATACTAGAAAGGTTTCTGTGAGGCATCTTAATAGTTTTCACTTTCCTCAAATGCCACAGAGTGGGCTGTTGGCACTGGCAGGCAGAGCTCCGAGGTGTAAACAAGGCTGAGCCTTTCCTTTTGGGAGTAAACAGGCACAGACCACCAGCAGTTCCTTACACTTCTATTATTTTTCTTCTTTTTTTAATAGGGATCACTCTGGCTCAAAGGTTCACAAGCCACTGCTTCTTGTGGCTCTGCAGAATGTGGATATTGCTCTGGCCATATCAGAGAGTGCAGTACTATAGAATATCTTTGCTTTGGGATTATTTTCTGCCTCTGCTGCTTAACTGCTTTTTCAAGTAGTTGCTTGGCTTGGGTGTTTACCTACATGTTTTAGAGCCCTGATTGCAGGATATTTAATGATTCCCTGCCATCAGTGGCTGCTGACAGAAATAAGCTTGAGCACGATGCCTGTAAGATAAGTATTATCCCTGAGTATGAATGCAGAAACAAATCCAGAGACCAGTACCAGTGCTGGTCTACAAATCTGGTCCTGAGGCAAAAATGTCCAGAGGTTTTTTATCTGCTGTTCCCCAGCTTTATTTCAAAGCTGTTCTTCCTCAGTTTATGGTTTTAAAGCTGTTCACTCCTTTGCCTCATCAATGCCTAATAATTGTTAATTCCTCATCCTAATGGCAGAGGTATTCTGTGGATATCTACGTTTGTTATCAGTGTGCAATAAATACTCCTGAGATTTGTACTCTCAGCTGTTGCAGAGAATGAATCTTGCTGTAAACCAGCCTTTGTCCCAAACTTTCCAGTGTGGCCTGTGCTTCCAGCTGGGGACTTGATTTCTTTAAACTTGAAGTCCCCACATAGACAGGTTTTGGTTGGTGTCATGACCCTCCATTTTAAAGCTGGTGTTCTCTAAGGCATTGGTAAATGGTGAGCAAACCAGCTCAATTCTGTTGATGTAGCTCAAAGTGCAGTTGGGCCAATGCTTGGCTCAGTCCTGCGTTTCAGAACCTGAGCATTGTGTGCTTGAACTGTGCTGCATAAACTTTAATTCTGTTCTTCTGTGGAGAAGAGTCTGTGCTGCTGCTGCTGTGCCTTAGCCAGCCTGAAGTGACAGAAGAACCACCTCTGATATCTGGAAGAAGCTGAAGTCAATTAACAATCTCTCTTCTTTGAAGCAGAGGAACTCTGTTCCTCTTACCATCCGGTTTGCTGCCGTTGTGTCCAAAGTTTCTTTTGCTGTTTTGACTGAGCCCGAAAGTTCCAAAAGCACAGAATGCTTTTTGAAGCTCTTTCTGCCCCTGGCTGAAAATGCAATGGAGTTCATTAGCCTGGAAGTGCTGGCTGAGACCCTGCTGGGGGAAGGGAGCTGCTGTTGTATTTTTTGTATCCCTTGTGCCATTTTGGACTTGAGCAGTATTTATTTTTAGTACATTTAAACAGTGCAGAAGGAAGGGGCAGTTGTAATATGGCATATTTACATCATGCTGTCAGTTCCTGGCAGCTCCCTTGCCTGTCGGAGAACAGAATTGGTCCATTAAGGATGTGAGTGCTACTTATGCCCACGAGTGGTGAAACATCGTCTCCAGGGTGGGAAGGCCTCCCCAGGCCAGCAGGTTCGTTTGTTTTTCTAAGGTGGAGTATGGGGAATTTTTTTCATGTCACAGGGACAGGAATGGGCCATTCTACCTCCCACTTTTTCCTTCTTCTCCTCTACTCTGGAAAAAGAGAGGCTGAGTCTCTACGTGAGATCAGCATGTGCTGGTTTTTCCCCTCATGTCACGCTTCAGTTCTCTGCCCCTTTATAAAAATAAAAATCTATAAATAAAAAAGAACAAATGCTGAGGGGGGCAAACTGGACCCACAGTTATGTGCATGTAGTCACTTGTTGAAGTGTGCCTAGCCCCATTCCTCCCAGGCTTCATACATTCCCTGTTTCTTAGGCTGTCAGCTTCTCAGGATGGGAAACATGCACAAATAGTCCTGGCTGGAGCTTTTTATGCCCTACCATAACATAACACTAATTGAGCTTAGCCTGAGATGTTGGGCCCATCTGCTGTTGAATTAGCTTGTTCTCCATTTCTGTATATTTTGCCCCACTTTGGCGGGAAAAGAAAATTGCAATGAGTTTTGCTGCCGCACATTAATGTCACAGTAATACCTTTCTCCTGGAATTAAACAGTCTTTAACTCTGATCTCTCCTGTGTGACTCTGTTTGCCTCCAGCACAGGCACCCTGTGATTTCCCTTTCTTGGAAACTGCCCTGTCTCAGCATGTGGGTAGGAGGCCATGTAAATAAATACCAACCACTTCTTAGCCTTCAGTAGGCATTTCCTTTTTCCTGGTGGCTGCAGAAGAAACACTTTCTCACAGTTTGGCATCAAACATTTATATAACTTTCCTGCTTGTGGAATTTTTGTTTAGACAATCAGATTCTTGGTATAGTTTTTTCATCAGTTTCTGTTTTTATTCATCTGTGGCTGCTTGGTTTGTCAGTAAATAGCCTCTGTCAGAAGAAACACTTCATCAGAAACTTCTTAAATTTTCAGTAATTGAATAGTAAATCATGATAAGCCTATTCTGTAATACTGAAAGATAAGTTTAAAAGAAAAAATTAATTTTATCTTGGAGTTTTTTTCTTAGATATGATGGAATGTATCTGCCCAAATGAAATATTTCTGCCCAAAAGATTTTTTTTAATATATAACCTGCCTTAAGTTTTTGGAATAGAATACAAAGTGTCTTACATTGCCTTGCAGTCCAGCTTTCAGCTGAAAAACAAATATTTGCTTTTTGATACAAAGTTTAATACATGCTAGAATATTTTTCAAGAGTGTGTCCCTATGTCATGGCAGCAGAGCTAATAGACTGTTATCCTTTTATTTACTATACTAGTTAGGACATAAATAGCAAAACAGATCATATGAATGCTAATCAGTATTAGAGGATAGGTACTTCTAAGTTGTATACATAATATTTATAAGATCTTTAGTATTGTTTACTATTATTCATTTTTTGTATTGATAAATGACAAATTTACATGGCTTCATTTTATTTGTCTCAGTGGTAATTCTCACTGAGTGGTGTAGAGTCCTTGCTGGGAGAGCCCCAAGGCTTCAGACCATACAGATTCCCTGGAAGCAGAATAGAGATCTGGACTGTGATAAACAGCTACAGAGTGGCACAGAACTAGACTCCTCCGTGGGAGCAGGGGCTAGATGAGAGTGAAGAATATACCTGTGTATTATCTTTAGTGAGGGCTAATTTCTAGGGTGGTTAAGAGAAAGTCTGTTTCAAAATCCATCAGATGCTTTTTATGTAATATACAGAATTTGATAACCTTTGTATTCAGCAACAGAGAAACTGTGCTTTTCCAGAAGGGCTTTTGAAATCTGCGTTTTCCTCTCCTGAGGCCTGCTATGAGGCTGTCTAGGAAAGTGAGCCTTTGTTGGCCATGTCACAGTATTTTTATAGTTTCACTTTTAAGGCCTTTCTCATCCAGCTCAGTTTTGCAATCTGCTGAAGCTCAGCCAAGATGAATTGCATTTGCCCTCACAGAACACACGTTCAGCCCAGCCAGGATGTCTTCTAGTTCTGTGCACTGCAAGTTGCTTGGTGTATTCTGGGAAACACATATTGAGAAGACTGAGGCCTAGTTTGGTTTGTCCCTTTGTCCTGTCTCCTGGCATACAACAAACTGATGTCCCGTGCATATTTCTTCCTTGAGCCAGCCCCCATGAGTGATGTCCCAGCCCAAAATACTTTGGGAAGTGCTGGACTTCAGGGCTGGCTCTGGGGGTGGCTGGGCAGAGACCGGTCAGCCTTGCTTCATGCTGGCTGATAAGGGACTGTAAAGGAATCTAAGCTCTCTAACTCTGGTGATTTATTGAAGTTCTGTAGGGTCAATGGGTAGCCAAATTCATGAAAACCCCATTTAGTATCCACTGGAAGAATTCCCGGGCATAAAATCTCTCTGCACTCTGTTGCTGCCGTAGTAGCACCAGCCTTAACAGTACCTTAATGACTTTTAGAAGCTGTTCAACTGTGCTGTGTTAATACCCCTGTCAGCAGTGGTATCGTGATTGATGTGCAAGCCCAGAATGAGGGCTTTGAGGATCCTTCTATTTGTCTTTGGATGCTTCTATTTAACATCTGATGTGTTTGCAAAGCAAACTGGAGAGGTTTGCTTCAATGTATCCATCAGTGCAAGCACCTTAAAGAAGTTTAACACAATGAAAACAGCCAATATTCTCAGGAGGGTTTTTTTGTTCTGGCATAATAAATTACCTTGCTAGCCCTTAGTTGGAAGTGACAGGAAGGAAGAAACCTGGAAAAGGTGAAATTACAGTGATCGTGCTGTAAATGCAACAGAGAGTTGTGATGAAATTGCAAAGCAGATGGCTACAGCAAGAGTGAATAATTCATTCCTATTTGGAGTGGTTAAATTAGAGTCTGATTTTGTTTGCACATGGTACATATAAAACCTTGATAATGGTATTATTTTGATTGATTTGTTTGGGTTTTGTATTTTTCATTGGCAGAATGAAAGTTTCTGTGTGGGTTTATTGAATGCCATACTTACATAATTAATAATAGCAACAAAGTAGAGATGAACTTATGTCACCAGTTACTTCACTTGCTGTGCAGACATAGAAGAGTTCTTTTTTGATCAGACAGTTTTATTTTAGTTAAGTCTGACCCCTGCCTTTTTAGAATTCAGAGGAATGAAAAATAACAAATGTAGATGTTTATGTGTTTGAGGTGAACTTTTTTAATTAGGATATGTTTTAAAAGGATCACTGAAAAACAGAGCTGAAACTGAGGTTTTCATTTCTCTTGCAGGTAGGTCTATGAAAGATAAGCAGACATTTAAATTTGGGTATTTCCTTACGATAACAAATGTACTAAGGTCATTACCAACTCAACAGAGCTTGCTGACATCAGGCTTCTTCTCACACAGTGTTGTTTTAATCCATTTTTCTTTTCTAGGAAAAAGAGAAGTACATGCTGCCTTTGGACAACTTGAAAGTACGAGATGTTGAAAAGAGCTTCATGTCCAGCAAACACATCTTTGCATTGTTTAACACAGAGCAGAGGTAAGAAAATGTGCTATTCTGCAGATACTTCTATCAAATGGTATCTAGCTGAGCATTTGAATTACTGTGACTGCAGTTCTGCTGTTTGCACCATGTTGAGTACACAAAGTCTTGATATTCTTGATTTATCTGCTGCTTTGCTGTTGCATAAGCATGGGTTGAAAGGTTGGTGTCCATCGAGCCACTTGTGGGGTGAAACAGCTCCACGATGAGTCAGCCAGTCCTTCCTTATGGCTGAATAATCATCTCCTGATCCTATTTTTGTTTTATTTGGCAGTCACCTAGGCTTACCCAAACTTTCATGACTTCTGTACCTTGTGACCAGATTCAACTGGTGTAAATCACAAAAGCGTCATTGCTTTTCACTTTCTCCAGTGGAAAATCTTGCCTGTCACTAATCTTGGGACTCATTTGATTGTTTATTTGGGTTTAAACACTGCTGAATGGAGAAAAATTAGATTCATCTACTTCTCTAATTAATAAAATCTTTGCTTTTTAATTTTTGCCCCACACTTTTCCTCCCAGACTGTGCTCTGTTTTAAGTGGGGCGGTGCTCTATGGAGGCTTCTCCTGATGCACAGCCAGTTCAGATTACTGTGCACAGTTTCTTTAAATGTTAAAAAAGACATTAAAGTGTCATGTCATTTTTGTTTTTTTAACTGAGGAGGAGAGTTGCATTTTTAGCTGTCGCAGTGGAAGTGCATTTTAGCAGGTAAGGGGCAATTTCTGTAAGGGTTTTTTACTTGCAAATAAGTAAATCGAATTGCAGGGGTAGCATGGAGAGATATCCTTGTTTCCCTCTTCTGCTGAATTCCTTCACACATGCTTCTCCCTCACATCACCAAAGCTTGGCATTACCTTCAGATATTCAAGATGAAGAGGGCTGGATGTGCCTCTCTGCAGAGGCAGCTGTCTTTGCTCCCAAACTGGCCAGAAATAGTGGCCCAGAATTTCAGAAGCAAGGAGTGCCCCTCCCTCCTGCAAAGCAGAAGCAAAGCACAGGATTTCTGGGCTGTCAAGTTTCTGCTGACCCCAGAAATGTGAGGACGCAATGTCAGTCTCAGTCTGAACTAGCCCAGGAAGGCTCTGCCTGTGTCTGCTGACACCTCAGCCAGCCTGTAAGGGGACATGGTCTGCCAGGAGATGCCCTTTGAAAGCATGTCACACGCATACTAGCTGGGAATAACATTTCAAATGCTTGACCAGCTGCATTTCTGAAGCACAGGAAAAAAAGCTTTGAAAAGCTTTCATGTTCTTAAAAACATCAATGATCTTCAGATGCTGGAAATGAATGTAATTCTGATGATACTTGCTGTAGTTATGTGTGCATCATCCCAGTGTTGTGTGTACATCCATCCAGAAAGGTAACTTTGCCCTGGTGGCTGGATAGCAGCTGTACATATTAGGTTACTTCCATGAGAAATTTGTTAATTTTAGCTCATTGTTTCTCCTTTGGTTTGACTACTGGCTTTGAATATTATCATTCTTCATAAATATTAATCATTGAACTGCAGTGAAAATCCAAGAGAAGTATTTCCATTGGCAAGTTTGGGATTTATTTAGGTGGTATAATAGCTGGACATTCACATTTTCACTTGATCTTCATCCATACTTGATCTTCATACATATCAAGGATTTCAAAGTCAGATGTCTAAAATGTTTGCCGTGTCTGTAAGAGCCCTGCCTCTTTGGGCTCTGAGTAGACCCTCTGCAAGCTGCTCTAAAAACATCCTTCCATCCACATGGGCATGTTAAGACATGACAGCACAACAGTAAGACCACAAAATACCTTTGCCTTGGGAGAGGCACATCATGGAGTCAGTCTTGCAGCTTTAAGGGGGAGAAGTTATTCTTGAAGGAATATTTATTGAATTCTAATTAAAATAGTAGTTTCTTTGTTACTGTAAAACAGCTGATTTTGATATTTCTAAAATCTACCTCCTGGCACAAATTGATCAAAACAAGATTAGTATCACTTTCCCCTGAATCCTGAATTTGTAGATGTGTCAGCAGAAGCAGGAATATTTTTTCTTGAGTAGAGTGATCTGGCTTGGGACTCTGTCCCCTATCCCACGTTCTTAAAAAACTGAAAGAAGGGGTTGATAAAGATACAGTGAAATAAGAATTCTTACTGTTATTTTACTTTGTGCTAATCTGTTGAATCCTGATTTCTGTTGTGTGTATGTGTGTGAGTATGGTTTGCTTTTCAAAGATCATGTAAAAAATTAACTTTGTTTCTGATTGACTTTTTTTTTTTTTTTTTTTTTTTTTTTTTTTTTTTTTGTTGTTGTTGTTGTTGTTGTTGGGGGGTGATGGAGTGGTTGCTTTTTTTTTTTTTTTTTTTTTTTTTTTTTTTTTTTTTTTTTTTTTTTTTTTTTTTTTTTTTTTTTTTTTTTTTTTTTTTTTTTTTTTTTTTTTTTTTTTTTTTTTTTTTTTTTTTAATTAAAAAACCTTAGCAGCTGAGAAAGAAATCAGCTTTCGAAGTCTGCCCACTGAGGGTTCTGGTTATGGAACCATTTTGCTATTTAAGATGTAGATCGTTAAAGAACAAAGGCACAATCATCTGTTCCAGCTTCCATGATAGCATGGAGATTATTCTGTATCTCTTTTTTTAACCCCATAAATGCAGATTTTTTTTTTCCTTGACTATGAAGTCTTTCTTAATGTTCAATTAAATTATTTTAATTTTCAAGCAAAAAACCCTTTAGAGAGAATTTTAATGAGCTTGTTCTCTTTTTCATTCCCAGCCCCTCACTGCATAGGTATTTGCTCCAGCCATATGTTTCTGATACTGTACATTTCAATAGTTTCCTGGATTATGCACTGCATTTTTCCATTTATGAAAACCTTTCCAGCTCTGAAATACAGTTACCAGGAAAATACTCATTTCACTGCATAGAAGGAAAAACCATCTTGAGTTAGCCAACTTGGGGATAGATGGTGAAGGAAACTAACAGTATCTGTCATTTTGATTTACTGCAGAAGTCAACAGTTCTCTGACAGGAATCAAATGTGACTTGGTAATGTAGAGTAAATGGAGACTGTGACGATTGATTTCACAGTGAAGATAAATTCTCATGAAATGAACATAATTGTGTGTTTATGAAAGGCTGTGTTGTGAAATAATTCAATTATTTCATGTTACTTTCTAATTAAATCTTTAAAAAAAAGAAAGAAAAAAATTGTGAGGGTGGGAAAAGGAAAACTTTGCCTGAAATAGTTTACAGTATTACTTAAAGAACAGAGAGGTTAGGTTTGTTTTTCTGCAAAGTAAGTAATAAATTCAAAGTTTTTGCATTGACCATCTACTTAATTTATAGACACTATGGAAGACCTTTGCAGTAGACTCCTCTAGTTCCCTTACCTTAGGAGTATTAGATATTAAACCAAAATAAATTCAAGTGAGTGCCCTGTGATTCCTGAATCATTTTTGTGCGTGTCTATCTACACAAGCCTGCCTTTCAGTATCTGAAGATGAGCTGTGGGTTCAAGCAGTGTGTCCCTAAACCTAAAGCTGTCCAGTGAGGGCTATTTTGTGTTAACCATCTTCTCCACAGGAAACTCGTGGCAAGTCTGGGTGTTTTTAGACTGGAAAAAGAGAGCAAATATATCGAGTATTTTAAAATAATTACGCTATAGGAAAAGAAAGAATGTTTGGAGTACTGCTGTAGGGTTGACTGTGAAGTTGTGTTGATGTAGGCACAGATTGACTTTCTAGGCAGAGCTAAGGATGGAGAAGGGAAGATTTTGTCAGCATCTCAACTCACATTCAGTAGATGAACCTGTCCTGTTCTCGTTGCTGAGTGGGTAACTCTTGTTCAGAGCTCAAAAACAAGAAAACAATTCTGTCCATCTCAGAAAATTTACTTTCTTTACAGGATTTCATTCCAAATACTTGATTTATTCTTCATGTACTTCTTGTAAAAATTACTCACTTATTGGTGCTTTTTCTGTTATCCAAGTACTGTGGCCTGGGACAAGAACTCTAGTCTTAAATGTTTCCTTAAGGATCTGTGCAAGTTGCACCTTTCCATCTCCCCTGAGAAGGGCAAGCAATTGTTAGTTTGCTGATCTTGCCCTGTTGATGCACATGGTACTATTTTGACAGATTGTCTGTTGTTCTAAAGTAATCCCTTGCCATTGCAGTAGTGTAATTACACTTTTTTCCTGATTTACTGGTCAAGAAATTGTTGTGTTACTGTATTACAACTCCATTCCTATAATACTTCCCTTTAATTAAAGAAATGATGCTGAGTAAAAAGACCTGTTTTCATTTGCTAGAAGCAGAGAGAAAGCTTCTTTCCACCTCTTCTTCCATCCTGGAGAGATGAATTCTTGTTTATAGGAGTAGGGATTCTACTAAGTACAGGGTTTGGGGGTTATAAAAGGTAGTAGGCTGAAGTGCTTGTTAAGTTGGTGAATTTTCAAGCCTTCCCTACCAATACTAGAGTAGCAACCCCAGAGTAAGGAAGGGTTGCCTGGTGAGAGTTCCTTTCTCTGTCCCTCTTCAGACTCATTCCTTTCCTCAGGGCCAAAGGAGCAGAAGCAGTGTGTGAAATTCTGCCTTCCTTGCAGAGGAAGATGCCACCAGTTCTCCTTATCCTTTACTTTCTGCCCAACCAGGACCCAGATGAAACTGAGTAACGGTGTTGCTTTCCTCACCTCTGTGGTTCTGTGTGCTAGAGGGGTGTGAGGAGCAAGTGCAAAGCACAGAGCTGTTCCTTTTGCTTTCAGAAGAGTGGGTTCCTGAGAGCAAAATGCCCCTCAGTAATCATGAAGCAGTGGGACAAAAGCTGCCATCCCTGCTCCAGAGCTGCCTGTCTGTAACACAGATCTTTAACCTGACAAACAGATGAATGTCCAACGAGAGCAAGCCAAAGGCGGTTTTGAGGGCACACAATAGGACTGAAAATAGAACTGCCAGATGAGGAATTGTAGCTACTGACTCCTGAGTACACTCTGTCTGTCGGGAATCATATTGCACAGGGAACTGTGGTGTCTAGTGGGACCCAGGAAATTACACTGTGTCCACTCAGGGAAAGGAATCACTGCATATTTTAGGATAGCTCTTGTTGGCTGTGTGTTGATCTAGAAGGGGATGGAGGACAAATTGTTTCTGGGTCTCCAAATCTACTAGAGCTTTGAGTACTGAATTTCTGGCCATGGGCAGCAACTGGTTAACTGCTATCCATATATAAGGGAAATTGGGCAAGAGCCAAAATAAAGGGAACTAGTGAAAGGAGACCGGGTCAGAGGAGGTGTTGGATAGAAGCCAGGCTAAGGGAGAAAGCCTAAAATGAGATGTATGTTTAGTTACTGTTTTGAATTACTCAGAAAGCTAAGCCCCAGGAAGAGCTGGACTGTAAGCTATTCAGAGCCTCTCTGTTCGAAATGGAAGAGAGAGAATCTGTTTAATTAAAAAGCCCTACAAATTTAATCCAGAAAAAAAGCTGCTAACATTTCTAAACAAAGTCCTAAATGATGGAGAGTACAAGATTTAAGAACAGGAAAAATATACAAAGCCAAGGAATAGCTAGCCTTTATTGCCAACTGGTTTCCCTTATTTAAAAAAAAAAAAAAAGAGGGGAAAAAAAAAGGGTTGGTTGTTTGGTTTGGTTTTTTTTCTGGAATATATTCTTTTTTGTCATTATTAACAAATATTTTTTGCATGACCAATAAGAGGAGAGCGTATGGTGCAGGTATTGACAGCTGGGGGCAGCTTTTGTGCCTGTGTGGCCCCGAGGCAGATTCCAAACCAGGCTTCCATCCCTCACCGCCAAAGGCATCAAACCCTCTCCTCCAGGGACTTATGGAATATTTTAGTGGCAGTCACTGTTACTACTGTGGATTTTGGCCTGCGTGGTGTTAGTTTTGGCTGCATTTCTGTTCTGGGTTACATATAGGACTTGGGATACTTCATTGCCATGGCTGGCCTATATACTGAGCAGCACATCTTCTGTTCATTTGCACCTTGAAGTTGTGGGGGTTTGTGTGTGGTTTGGGTGTGTGTACTTGAAAAGATGTGTATGCTTTTGGGAGAGCACTCACATGATGTCGGTGGCAAAATCTCAAAGTGTTATTATTTCATGACATTGTCTCAGAGATTGTCTCCTTGGCTTTTCTGGATATTAGGAAAAAAAGAATCTTCAGAGCCATGTGTAATTAATTTTAATTAGCATTCACATTGGAGTGATCTGACATGGTATGCCTTGATAGAAAATGTTAGTCATTGCTGTTAACTCAGAGCAGATGGCCATTTTTGTTTCTTCAAAATATATGATTTGCAGGGCTTCTGGTAGAGCTTTCTTATTTGGGAGAAAAAAAAAAAGGTGCATATATTCAAACCAGCCATTGTGCAATTGCAGGTGTTCAAAATCACAGAGTAAGACTAAATTTCAGTAAGGATAGTGTGCACTGTGGAGCTGCAGGTTAAATAGATAGAGAACATACAATTTCATCCACTATTACCTTTCCCAATAGCTGGAGTGTCTGGATTCTGTTATTTTCTCTCCTTTTCATTTTAGGTGACTATTCATTAAACTCATATTCTGTATGTTTTCAATTTCAATGATGTAAGAAATACCCAATAATTGAATCTTTTGTGTTTTTCATTGAATAAAATGGGACCAATTTGCATTTAGTTCTAGACTTCTAATGTTCAATTCTGCTTCCATTCTAATAGAGGTGAAATGTTTACAAAAATCACCCTGTAAAATCTGTAAAAGAAGATATTTCTTTATCTTTCAGTCTGTGAGTAGCTTCACTTGTGTCAGTGTGACTGCTGAAGCTAAATATGGGTTTGTGTTCTTTGGAGGATTCAAGTAGTTTATAGGCCCAATTCTAAAAAATGTCACTGGTATTCTTGCTGTGTAATGGTTGTTCTGTCTCCTCTCACACTGGCAAGAATAAATGCATTTTTAATTAATCTTGGTTTGTATTTTCTCTTTATAAAAAGAAATTTCATGTATATCCAGTACAACTTTGTGTAGTGAAATCCAGATCCAACTCAGCCTAAAAGCTCTCCATGCACATGGTTATATATGCACACATGCTAACTGGGAATGCACCTGCAGTGATTGCCCTTCAAAATTTTCTAGGTTTGCTGGAGATAAATATTTAACCTTTTCTTAGAATTAAGAAATTACAAGAGATACAGTCCATCTGGATGTGCAGCAGCGGCATGATGTGCAGCCACCATGGAAGAAAACCCACTGATGTTGCAAGGGCTGTTCTTTCTGGGTGATTTTCAGGTGTGGTATTCACTCCCTGGTCCTGGACTGCAGAGATTTGGTTTAGAGGCAGCCAAGCCTTCCCTAGGCAGTGCTGACAGCCCAGGCTTCAGGGTGGGTAGAAGGGAAATCTCAGTAACTCACAGCTGGATCACTCTTCAAACTTATCTCGCATTTTTCACTTTCCTCTTGGGCATTTTCAAATACTTTAATCCAGTTCTGTTAGGATTCTTTTATGATGGGAGGAGTTCAAGGAACACCTATGGACATTTCTGTATTAGGCCTTGAAATATACAGGGGAAAGGAATCAAGAAATCAAAGTACAGATAAAATGAAGAAGTTGTAGGGTAAGCAAAGTCACAGCTGGGTGGCTGCAGGACTTTCAGGTGATGGGCCTGGCCTAGAGAAGGCATGTCTCGAGTGTGGAACTTTCCAGAACTGGAAATGATGCTTTTAGCCCACTTGTCTGGTCATTCTCAAGAGCAGTTGTGTTGTAGTGGAAATGCAGTTCCGAGTTGAGGTTTATTTATCTAGGGTATAATAAAATCTGCAGATAACAAAGAGTAGCCTTTTGTATTTTTCACTCGGGGGAAAAAAAAGGCAGTATTATCAATATTGGGTTCATTTCCAGTTATGCCACTAGAGTTACATTTTCATGTATTATGGGTGATACTACTTTACAGTGATGAGACTCCAGGAGGAAGTGGAGTAGGTAGATGTGCTAGATGCCTACAGCTTTGCAGTTTCCTCATTTATGTGTTAACATTTAAGAAATGTCAAATGTTCAAGGGAAATACAATTTCCAACTGGTACTTGTTGGCGTGTTCCCATTTTCTGAATCTATCTTGTTTCTGCAGTCCCTTAGGTTTACAGATGCCTGAATATCAACAAGATTGGTATTGTTTAGAGTTCATCTTTCCTGGTATCCTTCATTTTGTCATACTCTTTGATGTCTAACATCTCATTTAGCTGCTATGGAGATGACAGTGAGAACATGACTTCACAGTATTCCATATGGAGAACGTAGGTGAGGCTTGAGTAGTAACTGTTGCTGTGCTGATGTCTTCAGCAATTTTAAGAAGTGGAAGAGAGAAAAAAACCAGAAAATCTAAATTGTTTTCAAGAACGCCTTTACAGCTTTCCATGAGACGCCAGTGGATTCCTAATGAGTAAAACATGTTAATATGTTTTTGTAAGATTCCACTGGTAAGAGGAAAAGGACACACTCTTTTCAGAAGTTACTGAAAGAAATTAGTTTGGCGCTTTTTTCCCTTTGGAAAGTTCCTGTGCTTGTCAGGCTTTCTGGAAGAAAGACAGGCGGGGCAGTCTAGCAGCAAGGAAGCCAACCAGGGGTACAAGCATCCCCTTGCCTTGCTGTGACCTGCCTTGCTGTGACTTTCCTGGGAGCACTCAGGGTCTGCAGCCTTCAGCTCCTCACACGTGCTGTGCCTTTGGCAGTGGCAGTGGAGTAGAACGAGCTGCACTAAAAAAGAGCTCTCAGATCCAATGGGGGGGGAAAGAAGGGCCTGGGAGATGGTGGAGACATCAGCTGCTGGGCCATGAGGTGTCCCTAGCCCCAGGAGAAGTCCTGGCACAGAGACAGAATGCAGGACTGTCAGCTCCCACGTGTTCAGAGCACTTGGCTGAAATCCTTGCTTGCACAACCACGCTGGTTGGAGCAAGCCACAAAATGCCAAAAAGTGTAATATATAACATGACAGGCCTGAAAAAATGTTTTCACAAGCTGGTGTCATGTTGTTTTGCTCTTGCAGATAAGTGTTTTTGGAACTTCCCTATCACTATGTTTTACAGCCTTTATTTGCTCTATTGTTATTTTTAGTCATCTTTGCTGAGAGTACTCTTACACCATTTCAGCTTCCTATTTCTTCAAAGTTATAGCTGCTTCGTTATCTTAGCCAGAAAAGCTTATCTCATTGAAAGTTTCTCCTGACAATAAATTAAAGCATTTTTTTTCCTCTGGCAATTTCATTATGCTTCTCATTTTTCTTTTTTTTTTTTTTAATTGACTTCTTTGTTTTGTTCAGCAAATGTTGACTTGGAGATCCACAATATTGCAAATTGAATAAAATAGAGGGTTTTTCTCAGTTTAAAGTAACAGCATCTGATAAGGTCATCCAGGCTATTATTTGCCTTAAGACAGGATGAGTGCTTTTGGAGTCAAGGAAGAAAAAGGATTAATTTTAAATTTCTCAATCAATGAAAGAATCCACAAATCCACAGAGCTTTCAGTTGTTCATCCTGTCAGTGGCTTTGGCTAAACTATGGGATCAGGCCCATTAGTGCCTCTTTGTGACCTCTAGGGCTGGTTTCTGTGGGAAGGAAATGCCCTGGTGGCACCTCTAGTCTGGATTTTTGAAGGGAGTAGTGCAAGCCTGGTGCTCTGTTCTCAGATTTAGCCTTTGAATTTGATGAGAACTGAGTCACCAACGTAAGGAAATAAATCTGAGTATGTCCTTTATTCTTTGCAGTTTTGAATCCAACTTATGAGCCTGCTAAAAAATACATCATTTTGCTCTCTTCAGAGTGGGTGTGTTCTGGTTGCTGTACTGTGGTTTCATATGTGATAATTTAATGATTTGGTGTCATGGCTGCTTCATGCTTGGTTCAACTACACTTTTTTACCTTTTTTTAACCAGTTTCCTGAGGCTGTGAGCTGCCTGGTGACACTGTTGGTTAAGAGAGAATCACTTCTGTGAGTGGGAATTACATCAAGTCAGTTGAGTTCCAGCAGTGTGCTGGTGAAATCCCACCAGTCCCTGAATGCTAAAGAAATATGTCTAGGCAATGACATAATAGCTTTATTTCCTTGTTCTACAGTGAATTCAGGTTTTTTCCTCCTCAAAATATGTGGGAGAAATGACCTCTGTAGTTGCATAATGAAACCAAAGGGCCCCTTGTCATTGAGAGTGAAGCAATCTCCAGCAGACCCTCTCCTCCACAGCTTGCTAAGGGAAGAAAACAGTCTGGTTGGGATGGAAGACTGATCCTTGTGCAACTGTTAAGATCTAGCAAAAATGTGGTTTCTTAACCCTTTTCAGTTAAGATCTGTCAAAGGAGTCTTCAGTTAGCCCTTTCCTAAAAACCCCGTTGGCTGACAAATGTACAGGGATCTAGTCTGTGTATGGAATTGGAATTCAGAAAACTAATGGCTAAACCGTAAGGGGAAAATCTGTTCTATTTATTGAAGAATTTACAAGTACCACCTTCTTACAGATGTATTTTTCCTCCTTTCTCTTTTCTTCCATTAAGTGATTCCCTGTATTTCTCTCATTATGTGAACTACCTGTAAGAGATTTACTTAAACATGTCCCAGTTTCTTACTGGTGATGAGAGACATCAGAGGTTTGTTTTGTTTGTTTAAAAATACCTTGATTGTCCATGTTGGGTTTTTTCTGCTTTTACTGATGATGTGTAAAAATTAAAAAGGGTATAAAATGGACTGAAAGGACTTAACACAGGAAAGGAGTTACATCAGTGATGATTTTGGTATTTATTGGTTGCAGCAGCAATTCATCACAAGCTGTGCTGTTACACTGGCATGTCTTATGTGTTTGTCCTCTTCATCACAGTGTCCTTTTTACCCCTAAAAGTGCTCTGTTTTAGCAAAAGCAGGAAAATTGATTTTAAGTAGTTTCATGGTGCTTTTAGCTGATTATTATTTCCAGAGCTGTGCTCTAACATACTAAGATATTTTTAAGTACTCCATGTAATTATTAAACAAGCACCTGTCCCATAAAATCTGTTGTCCGAAACAATTACTAAGTAATTTCTGATCCCAAAGGATTTTTAATTTAAAATGCTGTGTGCATGATAGAGAGTAGTAAAATGCTAGTTTTACAATGTGGTGCTCTTTGTTCTAGGAATGTTTACAAGGATTACCGTTTCCTTGAGCTAGCCTGTGATTCCCAAGAGGAGGTGGATAGCTGGAAGGCATCTCTGCTACGAGCCGGTGTCTATCCTGATAAATCCTCAGTAAGTTAAAAGCTCACTGGTTTGCCAGTAGCTGCTCTGTTTGAGTCAAAAAACCCAAGTGTATCATCTGGGAAAACACAGTGTCTGCAGATATCTCAAGAATGAGCAGCCTTTTCATCGTACGAGTCTGTGGTAATTCCAAAATATTCACAATGAAATATTTTAAGACCAATTTGTGCGTCAAACCTCAATGTAAAAAAACCCAACCAACCACAAACCAAACCTTCCAACATGTTTCTCATTGGATCCATGTAGTAAAAGCGTTGAGCAATTTGGGGTTTCCTGAGCTTCATTGTTTCTGTTAATGTTTTCTAAGGTAAAGATGTGCTTTGAAGAGTTTATTCCCTCAAGCTCTGTATTACAGAACTGACAGAAGCATTCCAGGCAATCATGTATATTTATTTTTTATTCACTGCATCATTTTTGTGTATGAAACACATGCTAAAGCTTTCCAAAGGCAGTTTTACTCAACTAATCATCATGTGGAGCAAATTGAACAGGATACAATAAAAAAAGCCTCTATTAATTTACTAGAAATGACAGAAAGTTGGGAAACAGAATATGTCCAGCTACTATTTAATTTTTTTTTTGGACCTAGATATCTTGATATTTTACTTGAAGTGAAGGTTTGAGGAGATGTATCCAAAGAGAAGGCTGACTAGCAGAATCACCTGTCATTTGAGCCTTTGAAAGTTTCCATAATGCACAGCTCACCTTTCTGCAGTGAGTGCTGGATGCCTTCAGTGGAAGATTTGCTCTGAGAAATTACGCCTTGATTCTGCTCAATTTGCTCTTCTTCCTGATTGTTTTCCATGGGAAGGCCGGGCTCCTTGAGTCCAGGCTCTTGTGCTGTCTTCTACTTTCATCTTTTCTTCCCTTATGGTTGTTTTTTCCCTTATGGAAGCCTGCAGAGCTTCCAGTATAATTCTGTCTGCATCCTCTAGGAGCTATTCATGCAGACAAGCTCAGCTTCTTCTCTTCATACAAAATTTTGAGACTACCATAAAAACATAAATAAGAAATTCTTGTAGTGCTGGAGTGATGACCATAACGATGATGATTTTTTTGAGAGAATAGTGCAAATATGCTTTTAGCAGGAGACCTACCAGATATCTGAGACTTGATCTTTAAAAAGTAAAACCAAAAACACCAAAAAGTGTTGGTGATTTTTGGTATGTTGCTGTTCCAGTAGGTCTGCTCCTACCTAAGAATATCAGAAGCCATTAATGAGAATTTGTTACAAAAGGTTACCTAATTAATTACTTGGACCAATATACTGTATTGCTTTGTTTTTTTCTTGCTTAGGTTTTTAATGATGATTTCACAAAAGCCTCTGGTTCAGTCTTGTATTCTGTGATGGTTTTGTCGTATTGGTATATCTGGTACTTCATCCTTAAACAAGACAGACTAATGGGGTTTCTGAACTTCTCTTCTGTCTTCCTGTCTATCCCTTCCCCCTAAAAATACTTGGTATTCAAAATATATATGTTTACAAAGAATTCTTGTTTTTGTTTAAAGTTGATCTGTCAAAGGAGTCTTAGATGCAAGATGAGAGACTTCCTTGAAAGAAATAGAAGGGAGTCAAAAGACAGTTCTCCTTTGGGCTGGAATTATCTTTACGTTATAAAAAGAGTAAATATTATTCTTCCAAATGCCTGTAGTTTGAAATTTGCCCAAGTAGTTTATCAAGCTGTTCAGGAAAGATGCTCTGTGCTACTCCAGGCCTCCAAAATTTTATTAAGAGTTTTGAATTTTGCAAAGCAAAATCTCCAAGGCCCCAGGTACCATAGAAGATCCGGTGCTCCTAATAAAAAGGAGCCGGTTTCTTGAAAATCCGTGCATGCTCCTCGTTTTCACATCAACCTCTGACAATATAAAATAGTTTTAGAAACACCCCCAATCTTTTAGTCTCCTTCAAGGATTCAGAGACCATGTTTTAAGTAGAGGGACTGCCAGGAAATGGCAGTAACTTGAGTTTACTTCAGTGACCAATTTTGTGATCCCAGAGTTAAAAAGGCAAAGAGGTGCCTTAGCCCCTTCCCAGACCGAACTTCTTGCTTTCTTTTACCTGTTGGGCACAGCTGGGAACTCTGAGTATCCAGGGATTTGGCACCAGCAGTAGAATTGCTGCTTAGAAATGAACACTAAAGGAAAACTATGAATCCGGCACCAGTTAAAGAGATGTGTTCTGAATTCTCACCAAGGGCAAACCTCTCAACTAAGAATATTCATTTCTCTGTTGATTTTTTTTTACTATATATAATATTTGATTACAGTGGTAATGGGGCTCAGTACTTGCTGCCACTAACATGGAGTCTCTGCTGTAAGCTGAAGTCCAAGTCTTAGCTTTATAATCTTTCTTTCTGCCTAAGCAAATCTCATTAATGTTTTAAAGGTTGTATATCACTCCCTTCCTCCATTTCCTTGATTCCTTTTGCTTGTCTTCCCTGTCCCTCTGGCCATGGGGATGCAGACAGTGAATATGTTCCTGTATTCACTGTCCCATGAATTAGCTCTGGTCAGCCCTCAGCATTGCTCTGTGAACCCCTGATTCTTTGCTGTTTGCCAAGTCACCTCCTTCCTGCAATCCATGTGCCTTTGTCAGCCACCCAGATAGCAATGAATCAGTGTTTTTATTTTTCCAACCCATATGCAAGTCAGCTTGCTTGATATAAATCATCCTGTGGCAAATTCACTTTGAAATGGGATATCCATTAACCAGCTGACATTACGGCTGTGTTTCTGGACCGACGCATCCAAAAACTCTCCTTGTTTTGTTAAAAAAATGACTACAACGTTGTGACTAACCATTCCAGACTGTATTTCTCAACTGGTGTAGGCTGGTGTTTATTTTTGTGCTGGCTTCCCACTGTATAATATACACTGTTCATTGCCAGCTCATGGCAAAAACTCACAATTAAACCAAATAATAGCCCAGATGTTTGTCGTACCTGCTCTGCAACCTTTACCTTGTTAGTACTGCCCATTCCTTCTCCCCCCACGCCCCCCCCCAATGCCATCTCCTCCTTATTTTTATTACTAATCTAAAAATTCAATATTTGCTTGTTTAAATGCTTTGAATCTTGAAACTTTCCATTTTCTGGCAAGTTGTATGGAATGGCTTAGTCGTGGAAGGCGCAGCAGAGAGGTTCAGTGGGTTGCTTTGCATACTGGAAGTTCAGTGCTACCAACACACAAAAATCCTTCTGGCTGGCCATCCCATCCCTACATCACTTCAGGCCTCGTTTTCTTCTCCCTTGTACTTGCATCCTCTGACTTCCCAGGAGCTGCTGCTGATCTCCGCCGAAGGAAGCAAAAGCGAGATCAGAATGTTTGTGTAGTGAGCAAAGCCGCTCTGCTGAACATTTAAATCCTTTGCGCATGTCCTGTGTTCCCCTGGAAGCTGTCTGACTGCAGGATTCAGTGAATGTTCCCTGAGTCAGATCCTCATTTGGTTTGAGCATTTCCAGAACTGTTCAAGTTAGGCTGAATGCATGCAAAATAAATATACTAATATTCTTTTTTTTCCCCTCTTCTTCTGTGCTGCATCCTGCAAAGGGGAGCAACAAAGTAAGTTGTTTGTCCTTTTACAAAATCCTTTTGTATCCTGTCTGAAGGACTTGTAACAGCTATTGCTTGCATGCTCTTAACAGCAAAATGTGATGAAAATGGGGTGCAAAAGTGTCTTCAAGAAAAACTGTTACTGGCTCTTTGTTTTAATTTTGGGGAAAGAGTGTTAAGTGTTGCTGAGCTGTCTTTAAGGAGGTTCAGCAAGAATGATACTATAAAGTATTGGGCCCAAAGATTGTGAAGTATAGTAATAAAGACCTTCTGAGGAAAGGTTACTACAGTCTGATGAAACTCATTACAGCTGGTTTTTTTGACCATACATCAAAGCTTGTATTAATGGGCAGTTATAAAAACCCAGCACTAAAGTCTTAAATAACAGATTTGCCTGGCGTTGTTGGCTAAGCTGAACTAGATCAGGGTACTGGCTTGAAGGTGCCTTAAAATGGATGGGAGGAGGGTGGGGTCAACATTTGACTTGGCTTCTAGACCCTTGATGTGTTCCAGCTGGACACCAGCAGAAGGGTGTGGGGTGTGGAGAGGGAGAACTGAAATATGCATGGTAGGGTTGTTTTTTTTTTTTTTTTGAAAGCAAGCAGCACATAAAAGACAGTTTTGCTGATGTTGATCTGATAGACGAATAATCGTGCAGTTAGTTCCCAGGGTTTGGGCTTTTAATGCCGTTTTTACTGAGCTTAAGAGTGGAAGTTGGACATCTTGCACTTTGGAATAAGATGTAGAGAGTTTGTCTACCTCAGAAAAGAGTTACACAGCTTTTGTGACTTCCCACCTCCCTCCCCCCTTTCCTGTTTTGATATGTTAACGCTTAGGAAGATGAATGTGGAGCGTCAAAGATGCTTCACAGCAAACATTGAAAGTAGCCTGTGAATATTGCCTGTAGCATCTCTGTGTGAGCTGGAAGCTTTCTGGGGTATTTGGGAAAGACCCAGGTTTAAAGGTTTGAAGGTTGGGGAATTTTGTCTGCTTCTAATTTTTGTATTTTTAACCAGTTTTTGACCACTCCTGTCTCCACAGTGGCTGGGCTCAGAAGTACCAAAAATACTCTGTTTTGTTGGCCTGCCTGAGGGAAGGTGCTCTTAGTGTTGGGTGGGGAGGGGGTTAAGAGAATTGCTGTATTGACGGCTTGGAGAGAGGGACTTTACATAGGAGGTGGTGTGAAATGTAAATGTTAACTGTGTACACGAAAATGTCAAGGTAGTGTTTATAATGTTTCTTTACGACATGCTGGCTTAAGGCTTTGCTGCTGCAGTTGGATGCTGCTCTGAGCTCAGAGGAGACTGTAGGTGCTCTGTTAGGGGAAATGCGGATAGATGGGATACCACTGAGCTCTTGGGGCTGGCACAGACTGGGTCTGGAGGTCAGAAGTTGCACGGACCAGCTCTGTTCTCCAGAGCTGTGAGCTGTGGGGCACCCCAGGGAGGTCAGCAGCAGAAGCAGCTGACAGATTTCAGCAGGATATCCATGAGCAGGGAGAGGAGAGGCCTGTGAGATGTGAGGATTTGGGAGCTCTTAACTCTTCCTTCACTCTGAGCCAAGGACAGCTCTTGCTGTATGTCAGAAACATTCTCCATCTGGCTGGGTTGCCAGCCAGAAGACAACTCCAAAAGAAAACTCCAGGAACCATCCTGATCCTTCTCTTTGACCCAGTTCTGTGTAAGAATTCGTGTCTCTTCGTCTGTGTGTCCTCCTTCTCCTTCACACAGATCACTCCTGCTGGAGTCTGGATATCACATTATCCCAGCTGGACAGATAGAACCAACCTGCAGCTGCCTGCAGAAGCTCAAACCTCACAGTCTTTTTGAGATTTCTGTACCTAATGGAGTTGGAAAATGACATGGATAAACCTGAGAGGTGACCAGAGAGTTTCTGAGAAGAGGTCAGGGGGAAGAGAGGAATGACAGATTGAGAATGATGACAGTTTCTTAAAGCTTCTAATGCAACTTTATGCTGAAAAGCTGGATAACCCCTCCTTAATGTCCTGCCACAGCTTCCCTGGGTTGCTACCAGAGCTGTAACCTTCCTCCAGTGCTGCCCAGTGTGGTGTCCATACACTGGATCCTGTCATGTTCACATGTCAAGATCCTGTCCTCACTCATCCATTCAGACTGTGGCTGCTTTTATACCTCTGCCTTTAGCTTTGCACTCTTGGACTTACAAAAGTAAAAATAAACATGGGAGTAATGAGTCCGTAAGAAAAAGGGGGAGGAAGGGAAGTGAAGAGGGTTTATAATCGTCAGTGGACTACTAATCATTTTTATTTTTTACTTTTATTGTTGCACAATCATTACTGTAAGTGAGATTTCTCACATGGTTAAAGATAATATATCTTCAGAAGCTTTGTTGGATAAAATCTGTAAAAGGGTCGTGTAGAATGAGGTAATGGAGACCTACCTCATTCAGCAAGCACATGTTGGCAAGCTGCATTTTGCTAATATTAACACTGAACTCCACAGCCTTGCATGGGGAATGAGTGCGAATTGTCCAGAGTTGTGCAGAGCTCTGTAGCTTCAGCCCAGCTGTTGAAGACAGAGGAGCTGAGAGCTTCTTAACCCACCACTGTGGATTTGCTGCTTACTCTGTGCATCTTCTTTGCCCCTGTTTAAAAAACAAATCCCCTCAAAAGAGCCCTAGAGACGCTGCTGTTTGAAAACGAGATCAAACCTGAACCATTCTCCCAGAGTCCATCTCCATGTGCTTCTACCATTGTTAGGTTAAAAGAGTATAGATGCTGGGTCCTTACGAAATTTGGGTTCTGAATTCCTGGGCACTCAACAGGAAAATCTCGAAACCTTAGAGTGCCACTTTTTAATTTAAAAAGTCACCTTTTGTTGTCATCATTAAGCCCTGAGTTAGCCAATAATTTCTACTTGATTCAAAGTACCAACCACTTAAATGCTGAGCTCAGACTTGAGAAACTTTGACTTGGAAACCAAAATCTTTTTAAATTACTTTTTACGGATAGTGACTATGAATTTCTTGCCTTCTAATTATTTTGCATTGCTGTGCTTCCTGATACCCTTTACAGAATGTGTAGGACTGAAGTCTATGTCACAGTGCAGGTAATGCTGCACATACAAACAGTCACTGAACATCAAATCAGTGTTATTTAGTTTGAATTTCTCTTAGGAACAGCAGAATCCCCCTGAAAAGAGAAGGGAAATACTCTTCCTGTCAGGTCAGTTTGCCTGTTGGTCCTTCAGATACTTTTTGGTGACCTATTAATGGCTTAAATTGAAGTCTTTCTTTTCTCTCCCAAAAAAAAAAAAAAAAAAAAAAAAAAAAAAAAAAAAAAAAAAATTAAAAAAAAATTAAAGGGGGAGTTAGTGTTACTAAATCCAGATTCCAGATCAGCTACTTCATTAAGGAGTCCAGATGTCCTCCTGTCTCTTGAGACAGTCCTGAAAAATGGGAACATAGTGAAGTCAGGATCTTCATTCTCCCTGCTTATATGACAACAGTGCTCTCAGTTCATGTGTTTCGTGCTTGGCTCTTCCATGTAAATGCAAGTGCAGTACCATGAGGCTGGAGGTGTCTTGCACTGGAATAAGCTCTGGTGCTTTCTTTTCAAGTCTGGCCATGTTTCTGAAGGGGCTGCATTTCCCTCCCAGACATAACTCTGTTCCTGGCTGTGGCGATGCTCTGCAAGTGCCCTGGCCAGATTCAGGCTGGAGATGAGTGGTTCTTCTCTGGGGCTGCTCAAGTCCCTGCTCGGGATATGTCTCTAAAGGAGAAGAAGTCAAGACTTGTTTGGGTTTGTTGACAGGTAAACTGCTGATATGTCAGAGGGCAAAACAGTGTAGTCAAAAGTGTAAACTCTGCATTTACTGAGATTACTTTTTTAAAACTAGTATATTTTAGAAAAGGAAGGCATTGAATTCTAGGAAAAGAAGAATTCACTTTAGTTGTGACTAAAGGTGGCTTCAAGCCAGCTAGGTTTAAAAATAACTTTTTTAAATGAAGTGTTAATTTATTTTTTTTTTCAAGTGGAAAAATGCCATAATTTTATAGACAGTGTTTCAGTCATTGCCTTGACCAGATGAGTTGGATTTACAAGGAAGTCCCGGTGTAAAAGAGCAGCCCAAGGGGGTGAGAGTGCATGCGCACACACACTGGGTCAGGAGCAGTCCAAGAGCCAGGGAGGAAAGGAAATGGCAGGCTCTTTTCCAGTCCCTTTCTCACTGCCTCGCTGCTCCAAGGATATGAAAACGTTTTCAGATGAAAGCTATCTTCTGCTCCTACGAAATACTTACTGCTTCAAACAAAAACTAGATGAAACCTTGTTCCCCAAGTGTTCCTGAAGAAACAGAGCAGCCCTGGATCATATTCCTGTAAGAGTAAAATAACTTCTGTCCCGAGAGAGTTAAAAATGTCCAGGGGAGAAGAGATTCAGAGGATTGCATCAGTTGCAGTGAGCATAACAAGATGCAGGCTGATGTTCTGAATGATTCCAAACCAGTCTCGGCAAAGCTGCCCATCAGGGTCAGGGGTTCAGTGGCTGTCACAGGGTTTTATGTTCCTGCTCTTAACTGGGGTTGCTGACATTAAGCAAACTCTCAGGAAATTTAGAAATGAGCAAACATTTTTTATTTCTGTTATGTATTCACGGTGGGCTCTTTACTGTGCTTTTGGCAAGGCATCTGCATACTGAAAATATTTTAAAATTCTTTGTTTTTTATGGGGCAGCTAGTTTTTGCACCACTTCCACACCGACAAGGGATTTTGATGAAACTCTGCAGAAAGGTGAAAGCTCTCTGGCTGTGAAGTTTCAGGCCATGGAAGCATGAATGTTAGTCCCATTCTGGACATTCAGTGAGGTTTGCCCTGGGGAAGGCAGTGAGGGTGGCCAAACTCTTGAGGGTGCTTTTCCAGACCTGGTCAATGAGCACTGAAAGTTGGCTGGAGGAAAGGAAGGTGCTTCTGGGCAGTGCTGCATCAATCTCACAAAGGTCCAGCCCCAGCTGGAGTCCCTGGAGCACCAGATCTTGGAACAGCTGTAGTCAGGAAGGGCAAGTTGCTCCTTTAGCATATGTGATCAGCCTTGAGGAGGACAGAACAGAAGGGGAAACACGCAACTATCACAAGGATTTGGAAAAAAATCTTAAAAATATCTTTCTTGTCTTCGAAGTCAGTAATTGCAAAAAGGCTGAATAGTCATTAGGAGTAAATTTAAAAAATCCAATTTTTTTTCTGCCAAAAATGTCACCAGGCTCACTCTTCGTAGCATGTACAGTGTAACAGGAAATGTCATCACTGGACATGAGGGTGGAGGGCAGCTGGTGAACAGCCAGACACTCTTTTTTTCTCATCTAGAAGGGAAAACAAGATGATCAGGAGAAACTGAATGTTGCTTTCCATGACTCTGTTTTGGACTAAAATGAAGATATGCAATGCCTACTCTGGCACATCCTGGATTTCTTTAACCTTCTCAACCTACCTTTTTTTTTGTGGAGACAGGTCTGTAATAATTAATTTCCATGTGCTGAGTCAGAATCAAGGCCTATATTATGGGTGTAAAATCCACCATTCTGGAACTGCATTCTTTAGTTATATAATTCTTCTTCCATGATGTCATGTGTTCCTGCTCTGTGATCACTCCTCAGCTCCTGTTTCCCAGTTCCATTGTGGCCTTTGACTGATGTCTTCCCTGTTCTTCTCTGTTTGGTGTATGACACCTGATATATCACGTGTGGCAGTTTTGGAGAATGGTGATTTCAGTAGGAACAGCTGTCTGTGGACATGTTGAGGTGTCTGATCAATGCAGGTTTTTGGTGACTTTCATACCTTTGTTCCTGAAGCCCCTGTTCCTGCAGCAGAGAAACAAGTGATCTCACTCTATTTCCTTTATATTCTCCTCTTTGAAACTCCACCTCTGCTCTTCCTCTTCTATGAGCAAGTTATTAATAATTAAAAGAGAGAATTGTGTACCATTGTATGTGCTACT
Source organism: Sylvia atricapilla (assembly GCF_009819655.1). NCBI lineage: Eukaryota > Metazoa > Chordata > Aves > Passeriformes > Sylviidae > Sylvia > Sylvia atricapilla. The sequence continues at coordinate 10,964,526 of NC_089148.1, forward strand.
GAGTTCAGCTAACAGGTCACGTTATTGAGGCAGGTAGAAGCTCACTGGTGGTGGGTACAAAATTACCAAGAGCTGTAACACACGGTGTCAGGCCCCTATCAGACCCTTTAGCAGCAGATATTCAAACCTTCTGGTTGCATTTGCTGCACAGTATTATCTTCACCTGTTCAACATTTGGGGTTTCTAAACTGAGTGGCAGCAAACCTAAGGGCATTTATGGAGATCGGGTAAAGAGACTAACCCAGAGCATGGAGGATAAAGTCCATGAGAAAAGTCAGTATTTTGCAATGTAATTTCATGTTCAGTTGTAGTTTGGTTAATACTGTTTGATTTTCAAATCTAGATATTCTTCCAGTAGAAGCAGGAACCTTCTTGTAGTGAACACAAGCCTCTCCAGTCACAGGCCAGCTGTCCCTAGCTGTGTTTTGCTGGCACTGTGTACAAATATGTAGTTGTTCATGACCACGGTCTGGAAACAACTGCTGTACCATATTTCTGAATTATAGTTATTAAAGGTTATCTGGCAGATTCAGACAGCAAATTCTCAGAAGTAGTGTGAGTGAGATTGTGCTTAGCTCTCCTAAAGACTGACCTTAGCTCTGCTTAGCTTAGCTTTTATTCACTTTTGCAGCTGCACCCAGGGCAGGCATCCTCAAAAAGCTCAGCTGCTCTTTCAGGTCACCTGTGCCCTAAGATGGGGCTGCAAACACTGAAGAGATGTGTCCATATGAGCTCTGTGCACCAAGGAGCTCTATGGGCAGTTCCTTGCTCCTCCTCAGCTGAGGGCTTTGACATAGGTGATGGTCTCTCTGGTGAGAGCAAAATGCAGCATTGTCTGCAGTCCTCAACACCACCTGTGTTGCCCTTGGTGTAGTGAAAATCAAGGCTCTTGCTTTAGGAAACTTCACCTTCAGTTGTCTTTATAGTTTGAAACTATCAGCTCCCTCTTTGTTACAGACTGCTCTGCAGAAAGCAAGGGTGTCAAGGGTGAATGTGTGTGCTCAGAAATTATTTCACTTCAGCCAGTCTGGGTCAGGGACAGGCTGGGAGATGGGCATGGGGAAGTCAATGGTATCACTTCCAGAGAGTGAGAATTTCACCTGTTGTGAGTGGGGGTGTTCTCCTTAGTGTTGCTTGACTTAGGGGACTGTTTGGGTTTTCCAGTGCATTTTGCAGTCTGGTTAGTGTTCTGCTAAAATAAAGTTCTCCTTTAGTAAAACCAAATCCTGTCTTTTTCTCACTGGGGCTGTGATTTCTGCCCCGTGTCCCATTTCTTTTATTGAGCTCCCTCTTCTTTGTACAGTTTCTTTTGTAAGCCCCAGCATGATGCCTTTCCAGCAGCTGGTTTTAATATGGGGATAGATACTATTTGTCTAGAAGTTGCAGTTGCAGACCAGGATCCCATTTTACAAACTGAGAGTAAGAACGTGGTTCCTGGCAGTCCAAGAATGACATGAGAGAATCAATGAATTATTGCAGGACAGTGCTGTTTCTTAAAGGTTTGTAACTAGCACTAGAATGCTTCTAGAAACAGGCGTTTGGGGCACACTACCTGTTTGGCACTGGTCTGCCTAGCAAAGGATATTTGTTCTTTAAAAATACCTCACTCCAACATCTTCTGAGTATGCAGGAATTTCTTTCTGCTTGTCTTTTAAATACAAAGGGGATTAATCCTCCTGTTGTGATTATTTCCCAGATTCTCTTCAATTCTTCTCTGAAATTTGACACGTGTTGATTTGAGTGTCCATCCTTACATGGTGGAACCATCTCAGCTTAGAGTATGATTGAAAATTGCTCAAAAGTATGTGTTGGATCAGTTGTTCAAGTGATAAAACATCAATAATCGTCATGAAGTGTCCTAGATGTAGGCATGCATATGAAGTTCTCCTTCCTTTCGTGTAACCAGGACTGAGTGTGTGTGTATTTCCCAAGACCCTTATTAATGTCTTTGTTCATGCACACTGAGTGGGCTTCCTTTAGTGTATATAACCATCAACATTTTCCCATCAAAACTCTGGGCTTTTCTGATGACTTCCTACTGGAGAATTGCATTTTTAGGAGTCTGTGTTTAGACTAATCAGTGATTATTCCTTCCAAGTCTGGATCTCTTGGCTGTGAACTGCTTCACTGTCTCTTCAATGACAGTGGGTCCCTGGAAGTGGCAGGTTCTTAGGTAATTGTCTTTGAGCAGTAAAGCAAGGGAACTCAGATTTCCAATGGAGTACTTAAACACACATCTTCTCTCTAGTGATGCTCTCAGTGTGACCTGTTCCTCTCTCATGCATTGCTAGGCTTTTTTTTCAGGCAAAGTCTTCCTGTCTATGCTCCTTTTAGTTGAATCTTCCATTTGGGATGTTGGAATGATTTACTTGACCTAAAAGATGCTCCCTTTTTAAAGGAGTTCCTTATATCTTATTTTCAGCTGCTCACACCTTTTCAGTATTGGTGGCCTTTAGAATGATGTTTCATGGCTTTTTATAAAACATGTTTCATCATATGGACAAGAACATTGAGTCACAAATACCTCAAAGATTTCCATTCCTTCCCAATTCAACACCCAGCTGGAAATGGAAAATTACAGTTCAGATATTGATGATGCTACTGCTTTTGTTGCTGAGCATTTGGGTAAAAACACTGCTTTACTATGGTAACTTCTCAGCCCCTTGGGAATGACTATTCAATGCTTTCAACCTTCTATTTTATTTTATTTTATTTTGACAATTTTCTGGCTATATCCTGGAAAGTTTCTGGAGTCTGCTATGGCTCTACAGCAGCTGAGAATAAACGAAAATATGTTCTATTCAGCATGTAAAGGTATAACTTTGGTCAGGGGAGGTTTTCAGTGCAAAATAAAATGTCCACATTCACACTAAGACTAAAAGCTCATCAGAGAATGAGATAAAACTGCTAAGAAGTTCACAGGTTCCCACTCAGTCCTCTTGGATATCTGCAAAACTCAGTGGATTTGCTACAGACTTAATCTCTGCTTGACACAGAAAGTTTCTGTTAATATTCCTACCTGGAATTTCCTAGTCACTCCAAGTTCAGACATCACAGTGTTCAGATCTGGTCATTTGTTGGGAAACCACTGTGATTTCTCACATTTTTATGAATTACTGTGTTTAAAGTATCTTGATGGAAGGTATGCTTAAAAAAACCACGTAACATATGTTAAAAATGCTGTGCTAACTAAAAAAAAAAAAAAAAAAAAAAAAAAAAAGCGGGGGGGGGGAAACAACCTCAACTCAAAACCTCTTCATAGCCAAAGAAGTTCTACATTGCAAAGTACATCCATCCCTTCTTTGGACAGAGGACTGTTCTTTGCCCAGCCTGCTGTGTGTCTGATAAAGATGCTCCAGAGAGAGATGCAGTGACCTTTCCATTCCGTGTCTTTGGATGTGGTATGGGAGGATATTTGAATTTAGTAACATTTAGTTTTAAACCTGCAGAATGCATTGAAATCCAGGCATTTGTTTGTCTTGAGAGTGCACCTACATGTTGTCAATGAAGGAGCTGTAACAAAAAGCAGTTTTTTCCCCACTTTCTCCCAGTTTGCATTAGACATGTCACACAAGAGCTGCAATATGAGGCAGACTTAGCAAACAGCCACAGCAGTTCTTTTTGGGTTTCCCAAAAGGATCTGTGCTCAGTAAGTTATTCTTCTGCCAAAGGTTTTATCATGTGGACTGAGTATTGTAACAGAACAGACAGCACCATCTTAATGTGTTTTTAGACATGTTATTTACTGGGGTTTCCCTGAAGAAAGCTTGGGGATTCTTTCCTTATGAGTCACTAACGAAGTGATTGTTTTTATATAAACTTTCCTTCAGCTGGTTAGAGTTGGAACACAGTGTCTTGTGCTCTTTCTGGGGTCTGACTTTCCTCTTAATTTCTTTTAATAGTTGTTCCTGCAGCCAGCAGGATGGTTTGAACCTCCTGGCTTTCCCTCACACTCTCTCTGAGTTCCACAGTCTTGAAAATCACTCTTCTGGCCAGCGGACGTGCTGGTGGCGATCACTGTGTGTGTGTAATTCCACTTCTCAGCTTTCTACCTTGTGCTGCTTTTTCAACTCTGCACCTTCCTTGTGGTTTAAGGGAGAATGTGCTGTTGACATTACCCAAACTGGAGTTTGCATTTCATGTGCTGAAATGAAAACAAAATTTGAAAGAATGTTGATAGTTGACTTCAGCGGCATAAAGGTTAAAAGCTGTAAAGTGCTGTTTCCATAATGGAAATCACTAGAGCTGGAGAGACACATCCCTTCCCTTGCATAGGCCTGAATCCTTTCCCACCCTCTTTCAGTGGCTGCAGCAGTGCTGCAGAGTCACTTTTAATTACCTCCCTCCACAGCTTTTGAGTTCAAGCCCAACTGATGGCGCCAGGGGCTGAACCACAAGGAGATCTCCGGGCAAGTTGTGCCTGTCAGCCGCCTCGCCAGGCAGATGCTGTGCAGCCCACTGCACTTCCTTGTGAGGTTTTTTTATTACATTTTACATTTTTGAGCCTGAGACAGGAGTTATGTTAAATCTAGTAGCTCAGTCATGTGGCCATACGTGTGAAATTCTAGGCTACGCTTCCCAACTTCTCCTCTGTTCCCTGACCTCAGCTCAGATATTTATACCCTGTGTGTACGTGTGTGTAATCATATGGGTGTCTGACTTCCTAGGTAACATACTCTGTGTTTACAGGTCTGTTAAGATGCAGGGCATTATTCTAACTCAAGAAGTATGCAGAATTCAATGAGTCTTTTTCATAACCCAAGACTGGATTTCTTTATTTTTACAGGAACAGGAATGGCTTAGCTGGAATGAAAATGTTCATTCCACTGCATCATTAGCTACAGGCAATCCTCAGTTGAAGCCTAGCCCATTTTTCATGCTAAAGCTCTAGTAGTTTGATCATTAATCAACATGTAGGATGAATTTTTGGGGCTGAGAGAGTTTGTCTGTATGCTTGTAATTTAGGATGAACTCCTTTTTGATTTTTCCTTATGAAAGGAAGGTAGTCAGAAAACAAATTATATTTTAAGGAGTTCACCTCTCTCTCACCCCTTTCTACCACTCCCCCTCTGATAAACACCCCAAAACTTTTCATGAGATGGATATGGAGTTTTAGCTGGAATAGCAGATCCTCGAGTGTGTCATTTGATCCTCCAATAAATCTAAAGCAACCTTCTGTTAGATGAGATCAGTCTCAGACATGGTCACTGTCTCAAGTGTACTTAGTACTGATAGTCCAGTCCAACTTGCTTTCATCACTTTAAATGTTAATTTTAGGGTCTTGGATAAAGTTTTTCCTTCCCTCCTCCATTACATGGAAGCTGTAATCAGCAGCCCATGGGGGCATCAAGATCTGCAGTCAGCTATTTACCTGCCTTTTCAGCTGCCTGCTCTTCTCTCACCAGGTGAAAACTCAGAGGACTGATCCTACAGTTTGGAATGGGAAAATGATCCTCCAGGAATGGGAAAATCCTGCTTCAAAAGGCAGGAATGGTTCCCTTACACTGCTCCTCTACTCTAGTCTGACCAGGCTCCCTAAATTGCTTTGCACGCACCTGTGGAACATGCACTGCTTCTCCAGCCACGTGGAGAGTGCTCAAACAATAATCTCCTTGCCCAATAGCCTAAGAGAAGTCTTCTCCAAAGGCCTGTTTCTCCAGCTTCACTAAGCAGCAGAAGCAGCTTTGGGTGGATCAGTGAGTGCACGGGAGTTTTTGGAGAGCACTACCCAAATCTCTTCCCTCTTTCCTCCCCAGCTTAACGTGAGAGCTGCTGCAGAGCCCTTTCCAGCTTGAAGGCAGGGGAGTATGGTTTGGAACATGGACAAGGATCTCATGGGGGAGGAAGGAAGAGGGCCATATAGTTCATATAAGAGGCAGAGTTATTCCAATTTAACTGTCCAGGGCTCTCAGAGGCTGCACTGCTCTCTACCCAGGGGAGGCTGAAAAGCAGTTTCAGTGCAATAAAAATAAAATACTCTTGTTCTCAATGTGCAGTTTCATTTGACTCTGAAGGAAATAGAGCAGCAGCCCTGGGAATAGGGGAAGTGTCAAGTGTTATCTGTCAACAGAAGTCTCCTGGCTTCCCCCATCAGTCCTGAACAAAACAGTGTTACCTCTACTGGACATGCATTGCTCAGAACAGAGACCACCAGCACATCTGCTCCTTCCATGGCCACATCAATAGCAGTGTCTTGGAATCATCTGATGCTCAGTTGGGTGTGCCTGGCCTTTCCTTTCCATTTTTATTGCCAGCTGATGAGCTCCCTGTCCCGTGCAGCAGCTGCCATTGGTCTGTCAGCATATAGCTATGATTTGATGCTGTTTCTGTTTTTCCAATCCTTGAAGTTATCCATGTCTTCCAGGACAGTGTTCAATCTCCCATTGTGTTGACACTACCTCACAATTCTGTCTAATGGGCAGAATCAAATTTAACTGGCAAGTTTATGCTATTTTATTTTTTAAGACCCATATCCATTCAACACTTTGATGATTAAATCCTTCAAGGCTGCTAGTTCTTCTTTCCACATTATAACTTATTTATCTCTTAGAGAGTTGGTTTACTGCACTATTCTTTCATTAATAGTCATCTTGCTAAGATTATTTGCCAGTCTCCTCAGGGCATCGCTTTGCTGAACCAAAGATCTGTCAAGTTTTCTTTAGCCAGAAAAATCAGTTAACTTACTGAGTTTGGCATGCTTTGCCATCTTTATTTTTCTTTTTAAAATTTTATTTAAGGTTTCTCTTTAGAAGCATGTTCAAAAGCCTTGCATATAGTTATGGTTTGACTAACAAGCCTGTACTTGCAGGAGTTTTCTTCTCATTTTGTTGAGTCTGGGTGCTGCACTCGCTGTTCCACAGAACCAAGTACCGTGCTGGGACCTTCATGCTGTGATTCTGCACCCACTCCATGGGCAGTAGCAGGAGCTGCTGCATTACTGGGAGCTGATGTCTGGATATGGGTGGATAGCCATGATCATTTCAGGGGATTCTGCATGTCTAATTTTTTTTCCTTTTTTTTTTTTTTCTTTTTCTTTTGGTTTGGTTTTTGAAGGTAACAGTTTATTCCCTCACTGCTTCCATTCCCATCTCCTGTCCTGGTTAGGACAGAATGATGACTTTACAGTAAGGTTTCTCTCACCTGAGAAAGCTGGTGCAAGAATTTTGTCTGTGCAAGTGTGGTCTGGGGAACCCAATGGAAATCATCCTGTCAGACAGGAGGAAGCTTCAAGGCTAATGGCTCAGGTTTTCCCCTGCCCTGCTCTGGAAGACAGAGAACTGCCTGTGAGTGCCAGTAATTCACTCTGCTGTGAGACAGAAATTTCACCTTTGACATTATCAGTGAGCTGCACCCTGAAACACAGCCTGTGATTCCAGACCATGGTCTTTCTTCTGTGCTTCCTTTGCTGCTTTGCTAGTCACTGAGTGGGTTTGGTTTTTTTTTTCAGATTCTTTCGTTTTTCTACTGGTTCAGTTCCCATTCCTCTTCCACATTTCCTCAGGCGAGTTGATCTCTTAGTGCCTGTTTCCATAAGCCCTCAGTTCCTTCAGCAGTGCTTCCTGTGAACCTTGGATCACATCCTCCTAGATTTTCTTGCCACTAAGCCGTGCCCCTGCACTCACAGATTGGATCTGTGCGTAGGTGAAAGAAGGACATGCTTTTGTAGCATGAATTAAAGTTGTGCTAGTTCATGTTGGGGTAGGTATCTGTCTTGTTCTAGACAGCATTAGGCACAAATAAGAATTGTTTCATGTGGAATACATAATTATCAATTGAAAAATCTGCATGCTCTCAGATGCCTTGTCAACACTTTATGCCTCAGAACGTGCAGTATCCAGCAGCTGTGGTGTTAACCTTTGCTAGGCCGTGCTGAACATGTGAAAAATTAGTAATTTCTGTGTTTGCATGGGATCTTTGTTTGCTGTGATTAATGGTCCACTAAGAGTGTCCAGTCCAAGTTCAGTGCAGTGTACAAAGTGTCTTTGATGCCAGACATTCTACAGTGCTGTGCAGAAACCAAAGTTAATAGTTGTAAGCTTGAGAAGACTGGAATGTTTTCAATTTACTTTTAAACAAATGACTTTATTGTGCCATTCTCACATGGGAGTAAATTCCACTGCCTTAGTGCCACATTAGACAAAACTTTTTTACCTGCTGGTTTCTGTTTATACTTAGAGAAAAGACATTAACCTCAGTTAGGAGTTGGGGGGAATAGGACAGGGCTGTTAAACTCGGTGGGAATTCTGGCAGGGGTTTTACTGGGAGCAGAGTGGGGGATGCAGGAGTACAGGATGTAGCTGAAGGATGATTTGTGATGCAGTGTGGAGTTAAGGAATTCTTTGTGCCTGAAAATCAAACTCATGAAGGGCACCTGTAGGAAAAGCATTGAAACTGATTTTGCAACTCCAGAAATGTAAGAAAGCAGTTGGAGTCTCAAGTAAATGCCAGTGGATACTGGGAAGGAGATTCCTGGTGACTGGTTGGGGATGGATTGGACCCAATTTCTGAAAGGAGCAATTCTCATGTAAGTAATGGGGATGTGTATCCATCCAGGAACGACAGCTCGTGACCTCAAGGAGAGAAAGTGTTCCTGAACTCACCACATTCTCCTATAATGGTAAAGATTTTCAGACTGACACAGGGAAGTTCTGAAAGAATTAGATTTTAATGCTTACGGGATGGACTAATACCATGAATTTGTAAAAATATGAAATGTGTGCAAAATGCGTAAGTAGGAACATGGATCCATCCAGCATTGCTCCAGGTGGGAGACCCTCTCATGATAATAAATGTATTGTGATCTTCTGGTAGATAAAATGCACAAGCCATTCCAGTGACTCCTTTTGACTGAAACATGAGTGTACATTAATTACTAACAGAACCAAGAACACTGTTTTTTTCAACTGCTCACTTGGCCTTTTTTGTACTAAACCTTTTTTATACAAGGCTTTTGTTTTCTGCTTGTTACATGGTTTTATGGCTTAAAAAATCCATATGCAATCAAGAAAAGGATTTGAGTTTTGTTTTGACTAGTTTTTGCTTTAACTTGGGCCAAATACAGTTCATTAGTATTTTATGTTAAGCATCACTGCATGGAAATCCAAAGGAAAAAAAAAAAAAAAAGATTTAAATGATGCTCAGGTAAATGCAATTGCAATAATTGGACAAATAAATCCCCTCACCTGAAAATGGCATTAGAGTCTGTTGTCTTCCTCTGGTGTTTCTAACCTGCGTCTGGTCTTTTCCAAAAAAGCAGCTGCTCTCTGTGAAGCAGCTCCCTATAAAACCATACCTCAGTTAGAACATGAACAATGCAAATGGTGCAAATAATTTTGCAGTGTCCTCAGAGCCCTTTGCTGCCACTTGTTTGTCCTCTAGAGTAAGATGCACGTAAAAGTGATGCAGAATGTGGATGGGGAAAAGGATCTGAGAGTTATTTTCACTTCAACTTGTGAGGCAGGGAAAGTCTTCCAGCTTCCACACAGTGAGAGCTGTGTGGCCTTTCTCCTATGAAAAAAAATGGTATATATATTGATCATTACTGAAAGAAACCAATGTGTGTATAGCAGGTGACAGCTTTTACTCATCCTGAGTCAAACCTGGGATTAGGAGTGGTACTCTCAGTGCTGGGGAGCTTGTGGGGGCAGAGGAAGGGCCAGTCCTTCCCAGGTGATGCCTGTGCGTAGTTTATTTCCACAAGTAGAGCAATGATTTTGGTACAAGTCTGGATTTTCCAAACGCTCAAAATGTATTTCAGGGCTTGTTCTGGAGTCCTTTTTCTGTGGTGGGGAAGAAGCTGTAGGAGAGGACATTAGACTGTTGTTTAAACTTGAGTGTTCTTGGGCAGCAGGTGCCCAGCTGCCCTCTTCAGATGGGAATCATGACTGTGCTGAGCAAATCTCAGCAGGCCTGAGGCTGTTTTGAGTTTCCAGACTGGGCAGAGTAAGGAGCAATTATGTGCCTTTACCTAAGATCCCTCCAGCTCTCTCTAACCCGCTCACTTCCTGGCCATCTGGAAAGGCAAGCCTCTCACTTGCAGAATGTCTTGGGAAAAAAGAGGAGGAGGGAATGTGATGGGCTGGAAGTGTCTCATCCCCTTTATCTCCCAAATGCCTGTCTACAGCAGGGAAATAACCTGTGCTTAAAGGTGGCTCCCTGGGACGCCCCAGTTTGGCAGACTGGTAGGGAACACACGGCCCTGAAGGCAGAGGGTGCCTCAAATGAAATGATACTCGAGTCTTGCCACGAAGGTCTTAATAGCCCATGAGTTTTAATACAGCCATAAGGCTATAAATTTAGGGATTTTGACCTCAAAGTCTTTGAGTATGTTTAAAAATAGCTCAGCCGTCCTCATTTTATCACTTCATATACTCTGACACAATTTTGGAACCTGCCTCCATCCCATCTAGCAGGGGAATAGTATAATTAAGAATCGGTTTTGAAAGGCTGTTCTCTCTCTTAGCTTAAGGCAGAAGAAGGTTTTATGTATTTTGCAGGAGATTATAAACAATTCATTGGTTAAAATTAGCAGTAAAAAGGGAGCCCCAGCTCTTTCCTGCCCTGTGGTTTGTACCACAAAGACACAGTGTTTTTAAATCATGATAGAGCTCTCTAAAAACCTTGAAAGCATATTATGTATGTGTCACTTTGGCTCAGTTAGGAATAGTCTCACCTCCAAGCCAGAAGGCCATGGGTTCAAATTCCATGCCTGCCCTTGGATATAGCTGTCTCCCAGTAATTTCATTGCAGAAAACATTTAGAACCAGAGGGGCAGAAGAGGGAAAATCCGTGTCTGTAGCTCCACTGTGAGACATTCAGTCCTTGGGATAATACATTAAACCAGCTCTGCCTCATGGGGTGGCAGTTTTTTTCTTCCTGACAGAAGCAGCTGTAATCCTCAGGATTGTGTGTGTGAGCTGCTGCTCCTTATGATGCTGCCACGAGGACAGGGTTTCCTTGGCATTCTTGTGAACAGTGAATCTTGACTTTACCTTTTGCTGATGATCAGTGACAGAAGGGGGAGAAACGATAAATCCTTTTGAACTGAAAATGCCATAGGTTATTAAAACAAGTTAAATTACAGAAATAAGCAACTGAAGTGCCAAGTTGAGGCTTTTTGTGGCAACAGCAAAGCCAGGTAATTTTAACTGCAAAGGTAAACTCCATATGGTCACAGTCCTAATCACTGATGTCCTTTACCTTCCCCACAGAGAGGAGGTCAGAGTGATTTAAGCTTTAAACTTTATAGTTTCATTGTGGTTTGTGCCAACGGGAATGTGGTCTTATAACATGAAGTGTTTATGTTTGTTCCTTACAGACATGTGTATTAACTTACCAAATTCTCACCTTCTCTTAAATAAAATTTATTTTTAGGAGGAAAAAAAAAATCTTTCATTTTCTACTTCTTTTATAGAATACATAGAAGAGATTTGTCATAATTATACAAAATGGAAGCCGTGTCACAAACATTTAGTACAGCGTAGTTGCTCAGAACTCATTGCTTATCCTGAAAGTAATTTTACCCAGTAATTTTCAATTTCTGTTTTTGTGGCATGGATCCAAAAATGCTCCTTTATGGATGATTTTCTTTTGTTTAGAAATATCGGTTACATTTCAGTAAAGCGCTCAATGTTTTCAAATTCCTCTTCTGCTCTGCTTTGAGGCTTTTTTGCTACAGGAATGTTGCAGGTCCCATTTTTGCTTGCAGCTTTAAAGGGGACCTTGAATGGAGAGCATGGACATGGTGATCATTGATGCTCTGCTGGGGTAAGAGTTCCTGCCAGAATTTTTTTCCACAGGCCCTGACAGAGGGCTTATGGAAAACCCACTGAAGTGGAAGAGAACTTTGAATCTTAGGACCTGAACTATCAAATGAAATGTTTTGATGAGAACTCCGGCCAAACTATGTCTGGGATATGATTAACATCTGGGAAAGGCAGATTTATCAACATAAGATGTTGGTGGTTCTTATGTGTCCGCTTAGTAAATTAGATTAAATACATTCCTCTTTCCTACTAATTTTTTTTTTCAGATAGGCAATTACTGTGGATACTACAGAAACTATGAGAAGTGGCCCAAGAGGTGGAGGGATAATCCATCTTGTCCTGGCAGGAATGGTGGCTCATTCAGTCACATCTGGGATGTGGGTGGGGTGGTCCCTGCAAGGCTTGAGTTGGTAATGGGCTGTCAAAATTTGGAGTAAAAGGTGGGCTAGGGGGTTGTCCACAAGACAGATTTCTGTACTAGATGTGGTCCATGCTGGGAAAACAAGATTGAGAACCCTTCCCATAGAGCCTGGCTGAGCAGTGCTGGCTGAATGGGAGCAAAGGGGAACGGAAATGGTGTTGCTCCGGAGCACAGGGATCCAACTGTGTGAAACCAGTGTGGGTGCTATTAAAATACCATCTTCCTCTCCCTTCCCCTTTCCTTCCTCCCTTCCTCCCCCTCTGCTGTCAGCCTGGCCGAGGAAAAGTCAAATAACGTACGACTGTGTTCCTTGGCATCACGACTGCAATTTCCCTTTAGGGGCTGCAAACTTGAGAATGGGAGGTTTTAAATCTTGCTGATTCGTGCTATTCCAGCAAGCATATGTGTGAGGAAAAAGAACAATGCCAGTTCGAAAGAGAAGTCACAAGTGAGAAATCATTGCTGCTAAATCAGGTGTTGCAGAGGCCAGTGGAAAATTCAGACACTAGGAAAAGTAGGAAATTACTTTGTTTAGAGCTGGGAAGCTTAATGAGAATGAATTAGAAAGTGCTTTCTGTGTATTCAGCCCCTAAGGGTTTGAGCAAAGTTAGAGGGATTTATTTACTGATTATCCAGACTATACAACTGGCAATAAGATTAAGTGAGGAATTTTGGAACATGCTGACATTTCTTATTTGCATCATTTACTATGGAGATCATTTGTTGGTGCTGCACTGAGTTTGTGGTGAACCAGGGCTTAGTCTGGCCCAGCAGAGACAGATCTGGTACTTCTCATGGCTCAAGGGATGTGGGGGTGAAAACAGTTTAACGTCCTCTTTTGTGTCTCAGAGAGGAAACATCAAGTTTGTCTAGGTGCTTATCAGGGGGGAATTGCAGAATCTTTCCCTAGAAACCATTAATTATGGAAAAGAGCAGAGTTATAGTATAGATCAAGTAAAAAAAAAAGACGAGGTTGTAATTTATAGAGGCTGGCGCTGGATGCTGTACAGAGCTCCCCCACTGCAAGGCCCCTCCAGGCCCATCCCTCCTGGAATGCACACGGATCTGCTGCCCTCCTCCTCCTCCCCATCCTCCTTCTCCTCCTTCTCCTCCTTCTCCTCTTCCTCTAGTCACACTTACTTCAACCAGGCTGCTGAGTATCCAGAAGTTACCACCTCAGCTGGAACAAATGAGGAGGGACCGCGGAACAGGAGTTCAGTACGGGATTAATTTCAAACAGAATTACGGTTTTAATTCATGATTCTGGGCACCTACCGCTGAAATGATCACATTTGGTGAAAAAAGTGCAACTCTTGTAGACAGACACGTTAAGTTGTAAGCTGCACTTTTGTCACCTCAGGCTAAGTATTTGACTCAGTCCCTGGCTGTGCACTGAGAACTTACTTGCCCCATTTTAATCTCGAAAATAAGAAAATTCCTTGTTCCTAGAGGAATCCTTCAGCTGAGTCTTATGCACTGTTGCTGAAATAAGGAGATTTTTTTTAGTGACTCTCTCTGGCATGGTTACTGCTAAGTAAGGGAGGTAAATAACAGAGAAGAGAGGCAAGGTGTGATTTTAGTCTTCATGTTAATACTTCCCTGTTCAGCCTCATGGATGACTAATTTTCTTGCTTTCCGTTTTCATCATCTTTGGTAGAAACTCTGAGACTTGTATTTGTTTTGGTTCTTAGGGGACTGCATTCCACAGCCAGTAGCTTTAATCCTTTAATCCTCACATGTCCGGCTGATGCCTCCACCCATTGATTGCCTCCTTTCACAGCAAATGATCCTATTCCCCTCACACTGAATGGCCACTGCTGGATCAGGCTGCTGTCTCTGGGAACGTGCTTCATGCATCTGGTAACAAATCCACAATAAATTTCAGCCTGAACATCCTCTAGGCCAGTCGTTACACTTGGAGTCATCATCATCATCATCATCATCATCATCGTGACTTGAATTCCAGAGGAACTCACCACGTTTGCAACTTCCCAATATCCACTGACATGCTTCGATGCTGAAATAATGGCAAATACCATGCCTATAGGATCTCATATCCTAGATTTTTTGTGTGTGTGTGTTGTGTGCTCTTATAAATATGGGGCACTTCATGCGTTGTTATGACAAGGAAATTCTTTGACTGAAAAGTTTGCAAATTCCGAAGTAGTATTTGTTTTATAAACAAAGGTGCTGTTTTCCTTATGCCAGCCTCTCTCTGCTTTTGCTTGTCCAGCAGTCTGTTCTGAAAGGCATGAAGCAGCTGTTGGCCCCCAGTCAAAACTTGCAGTGCAGGGAGGGTTATGTAAAAGTCCTTTGTGTGAGAGACGTACATTGCAGCAAATGGTGAAATTGGAGTGCAGATTCTTTGAGGGGAGAAAGCTATTTACAGTAAGGTTTTAATTTTTACTTGATTTTTGCATAGAGCAAGAAGATACTGTAATTTTTAATTGATTTTTTGTGTGTATTTTCAGAAATCCTTCTTTTTGTTGCAGTTTTGTTGGTAATTTCACACCACTTTGCACCCAGTCGCACCCGCTGGATGGAAGGGATGTGAGAGGTTTCCTATTTCTTTTTTTCAAGGAAAAGTCTCAGTACCTAGTTCTTTTATGAGGGATGCTGTTCTAATCCTTGGAAGAGATTTGCAGCTCTCCTAGTCCATCTATTTCTCTGCTTCACTGTTCTTACCATATAACACTTTCCAAATACTTATTTGACAATTTTTGCTGTCTGCAAAAATGCTCATCTCTGCCCTTCCACAAGTCATTTCTTTGGAACTCATCAGTCCCAATTTATCTTACCTTTTTCCTTCAGGTAATATTTTACAGAGCCCTGAACCATCTTCAGTGGCTTCCTGTGAACACTCTCAAAGTGTTCCTTCAGTTTCTGATGGTGTGATAACCAGCACTGGATGCACAATTCTTGGACTGATTTCATAACAGCAAGACATTATTCACTCATGCGCTGTTTATAGTGCACTGTGGACACACCTCCTTTTCTGCTGAACTGCTCCTTAAGTGGCTATTCTCACAATCTATGTTTATAAAGTATTTATTCCTGCCTAAGGAACCCCATGGTGGGATTCTTGGGGTTTCCTGTGCAGGGCCAGGAGTTGCATTCGATGATCCTTATGGGTCCCTTCCAACTCAGGACTATCTGTGAAGACAAATACTTTTTATTCATAATGAATTCCTCTCGATTTTGAACCTGTTTCTCTAGGTCATTGTGAATTCTGGTCCTGTCATCTAACTTGTTCCATCTTCCCCTCCAGTTTCTTCTCATCCATACGTGTAATAAACCCAGGCTATAACCCACACTTCTGAGCATTAAGACTTTAATAAGCACATTATAAACCACAGGCCATATGAAAGCCCCCTTGATACAGTTCTCCAGTTTGCCAGTGAGCCATTGACAGCTTTTCTATGGCAATGGGCATCCAACCAGTAACTGCAGGGAAAGCACACTCCCATTAATGAAAATGTCACTTGAGATTGTGTCAGAAAGCTTTACTGAAGTCTGGAGTGTGTGTGGTGTCTGTGTTAATACCCCTAAGATCTGAATCCCTGCTCTGAAAGGAGATGGGATTGATTTGCCATGATTAGTTATGAACCTGTTAAGAACTGTGAGATGAAAGTGAGTCCAGATTTCTTGGAGTTCTGGTAATACATCATTCCTCTCTGTCTCACAGTTCCAAATAGCTTCTTTATAGAAAAAGGCAGGGAGAGACAGCCTGACAGATTGTGAATATTTGGGATGGTTAAGGCCATGCAGGTACCTAGGAAGCAGTTGTGGATTCAGAGGAGGATTTAGCTAATGGTCTGTGCTGGGCAATGTCTGTAACCACAGAGAAGAATTGGAGTAAATGATTGTTTAAGCTAATCCAGAGAGTGAAATACTTGTGAACCAAATTGCACTAGGGTGTATCATTCTTCTGGGGGCTATGAAGTGAGCAAGATGCTGTGTTTGAGGGAAAACCAGATCATAACCTCTGCTCAGAGCAGTTCAAGGCTGCTAATGAAGGCATAGCAGCTGAAAGGGGCAGCCTGTGGGTGGCTCAGTAAAGGGAACAGCAGTACAAAGTCAGGACATGCTGAAAGCATGGATGAGAGTGGCAAAGTCACCCTCTGTGAGGGAAAAGGACAGCTTCCAAGCTACCCGGGAAGTGTTCTTTTTCTGCTGCTTGCTTTGTTGTAAATACACAAAAGTAATGTATTGTCATTTACTTGTGGTTCCTTCCAGTAAGAAAACCTCACTGTGTGAAGCCATCATGTGGTTTCAGCAGTCCTCTGGCAAAAGGCACGCTATGTACAGCTGAGAGGATCTTAGCTAAATTATATATCCAGCATCAAACTGCAATGAAGAGAGAATCAATTGTAAAGATTTAGGGAAAAGCAGGGGTTAGGACAACTGCAGCGTGCTGAGAGTTGGTGCATTAAAGAAAAAACTTACTTGGACAGGGACACATAAAATAGATTTTATATGTATTTTCAGCAGCTATGAATTAAAACATAAATACAATCTAGCTGGCATAATTAATTCTCAGGTGGTCATTGTTGTTATAAACTTGGAACTGTAAATAAAAGAGCTGAAAGCGGCTTTTAAATGAGCAATTTCTTACTGCAGCCATGGACATATTTCTTACTGTACAGAGCATTGCTTTGCTGCTGCTCTGGTTTTTACCCTTGAGTCAGTCACCTTCCAGTCTGCTTCCTCTTGGTCATTTTTAATAGGATGCCTTTTTGATTACAGAAAATTGGTTGATACACTTCTCTAATGAAAATGCTAGACAAATGCTCCTTCTTGGAACTGACATCAGGAATGTTATACAAGACATTCTTAAATATGCTGGCAGCTGCCCTGAATGTAATGAAATCATGGAAATTAGAAGTATTGCTCTCTCTGTGTGGCCAGCTCAGGACTGTTTTCAGTGTGTTACCCAGTTTTACTGTGAATTTCAAAAGGAATCACTTTTCACTGAGTTTCCTTGGGACATTCTTGAACTCGCTTATAATTTCTACAATCAGAAAAATTACCCTGATATCCTAAGGTATTACTCCTTTGTTTAGGACTGCACACAGTTCCTCACGCCTGCATCCCCAGTACCACACTAAATCATTCCTCTTTCAGCAAAGACTTTACAATCTTCAGAAGATCAATAACTTTCCTGGTAGAAATTATGAAATCCTAGTCCCACTGCAGCCAGCAGTAAAACTCCCACAAACTTAAGAGGTTTGGCTTTCACAGGCAGTTTTTAGTCTGCTCTGCTACGACACAATTAGTTAATCCTTAACATGTTCTTAGTACAGAAGGTGTCTAAATGCAGGGAAGTTGCAGAGTAGCAGTGCTGTACCTTGGGTTTCAGTAGCACCTTTTTATGCAGGGATCACAGAGCATCTTCTGAAAGGCAGGTAAGACCCACAAAAGAGTGCAGGGGATCAATATTTCTAGTCTTCTGAAGGGCAGGGAGCAAAAGAGGATGTCTGTGAGTGTGTGGAAGGGTATATAAGCACCACCCTGGCTCCCACGTTACCTTCTCTTCATCTGTGTTTATTTTCACCTGTTGCTTCTTTGTAGCCGTGGTGTGTTTTCATCACATACTCTGATTTAGAGCTTTCCCAGATGAATTAATTTCCTTTACCTGTTTTTTAGCACTCTAGCTTCTTCCTTAGAGTCTTTGTTGGAGATCTGCAGAACTCCCTAAAGTAATTGCATTTGTGTTCCTTTGAAGTAGTAATATTCCATTCCTGTCAGCAATTAATAGCAGTATTAAGCAAGAGTCAACTGACTAAAAACTTAGTCCAGATTCATGTGCTGTCACTTAACACTTGGTACTGGAACTTGTGAATTCTGGCTCGAGGATGAGGAACTGAAAGGACTGGGGCTGCCTTGGCTGCAGGGAAAGGAGGCATGAAAACCTGTTTGCACCTTCTTTGTTCTCCTTTCTTGCTCAGCTTGGCCATTCTGTTAACAATGGTCAGAGAGCTGGGAGGGTTTGCTCTCGTGTTCTGCTTTGGGTTTATGCACTGAGCAGACTTTGCATGGCAGGAGCCTTGCTGTAAGAAAGAGGGGCAGGGGCTTCGGCTGAGGGATGACTTGCACTGAAGGTGGAGTGACTGTGAGGCTCAGAGAGACAAAAGCTGTTGTGAAAGAATGGGCCTGGAGGTGGAATAGGGCATCTCTGACACTTGTGATGCCCAGCCTTAGCAGGCAACCTCATTTGTGGCTGCTGCTGTTGGCACAGAGCAGAGGCAGCTGAGCAAAGAAAGCTTTCGAATGCTTGGAGGTGTCCTGGCGGGCACAGAAATCTGCTGGAAGCACATTTCCATCTGCATGATGCGATGCAAACAAGATGGTTTCTGGCATGAAAAGCCTTCAGTTGAGACATCAAATCATTAGGAATACTATGGCCAGAAGCTTTCATAATAAATTACTGTAAAGTCATGAAAGATTGATCTTTTTTGATTTCAGGGAAAATAAATCAACAGTATGAAGTCAGTTCTGTTACAGATTCAAACAAGAGACTATTACCCTTTGCCTTAAAGATCAGAGACAAATTACTATTTTTACTTTACATTCTCTTGATGAGGATAATGATAAACATCTGTCACTTTGCTGCTTAGCCAGTTAGAAATCTTACTGCAATCTGTAATTTAAATAGTGAAAAAAAAAAAAAAGGAAAAATAATATGTGAACAAACTGCAGTTTATATAGACAGCAAAGAAGAAAAGAAAGAAAATAGATATCAAATACAGGAGAACTGGGAAGGGGACATTTTTGGTCTGCAGTTACTTGGCTAAAATCTGCAGATATATGATAGATGTATGATTTTTAATTTATTTGATACTTCACAGGGAAAATTACCATTAGTTTTTCTTTAGACATGGAGGCTAAGGAAAATAGTATTTGCAGTGACTTTTGGCTATATGCAGTTTATTATAAAAAGATTAAGGTTTATAAGGTAGTGTCTATCAATGTTACAGCATTGAAAACCCTGTTTTCATCAAGAGCTCTTTCAGTGTCCTCCACAGTCACATGATTTTTTAGGCAGCACTGCCAATGATTTTTAAAGATCAGCTGCTTTTCCAGTAATTCACCCATACTCTAGAAAGTTCTTTTACAAGCACTCAGCTTCGTTTCTAAATGGTATATTGGGTCTTATTTCTTAACAAAACTATAACTTAACACATCACAAACATGCCATTTCATTTAGACTGGACTGACCAAGGTGTAGTTTAAAAGGTTACAAGTGGTCTACCTGCCAATGCTGTGTGAGCAGCAGCAGACGCTGCACTAGGACATGAACCTGGGAATCCCTTCTTGGCCCAGTTTCATGCAGGGAGAAGCCTCTTTGGTGACATGTTTGCATATTCAGCACTAATGGCCTTTCACTGGTGGGTTTGATACTGATCTCAGCTGCTCCAGAAATCTTTAAAGCACCAGCCATGTGCCAATTTTTGCTGAAAGCTCTGTTGTAAATGGAGCTGTGCTGGCAGGGCTCTGGCTGATACAGAACTCGTTCTCCTTATAGGCTTCTTCAGTTTTTGCAAGTGCTTCCTATTTCTTTGTGTTCTTCATGTCCAAGGCCAGGTTGGATGGGGCACTGAGCAACCTGGTGTGGTGGGAGGTGTTCCTGCCTGGACAGGGGGATTGGAACCAGATGGGCTGCAAGGCCCCTTCCAACTCAAAGCACTTTGTGATTCTATGCTTCTAGGTACTCATAGAAGAGATTTAGATTTTATAGTTGGTGCTAATAATGCTTCAGCAGTCATTTTCAGTGAGAAGTATTATATCACAGTTTGGGGCATGTTGTTCTTTGTACTCTCTGGGTAGAAATTCCATTCTTTTGGCATCTTTGGGTCTCAGACAAAGGTCTCTGATTTTCACCAGAAGGTTACTATCTTTTTTTTTTTAAGGTTTTCCTATATTTATACAGGCCAGACTGAAGCAAAGTATAGGCCTTTTAGCTTCCAGTTAAAGTATCTGGTATTAGGTATCTGGTATTAGGTCAGCTGTTTACATACAAAGGAGGTTTTTTCTGTCCAGTGAAAAAGAGATGTGAAATATATAATCCAGCCTTGAGCACTGGAAGCAATGGTGCTTTTGCTGTTATCTTTTATAAACCCTTTGTTTATATGGGTGCTATTCACATCTAACAAGTCTGAGACTGAACTGCAAAATTTGTCACAAATAAATAACAAGGGTGGGTTTAAGCCACAGAAGGGCAAAAATCAAAATCCAGACTTGTGCTGCTCTCTTGCATGAGTCCAGCTGGCTGAATGTGAATGGTAAAAGATTTGATAATAAGTATTGTAGTAAATAATCTGAGATAATTTCTTGGTGTGACATTTACCACCGTGCATGTTCATCCTAGAACTTTCTTTAACATAAAATTACAAATTTATGTGGAAATACATACATATACTTGGTGCAAAAGGTCTCATTTGGCATTAAACTTTAAAGGTCTAAATTTCATGTTGATGCTGAACACTAATGTTAAACAGCCCAAGACTTCCTATTTTAACCTGTGGATAATTTGTATGAGTTATGTTGCTGGATAACTACAGTTTAGGTCCACGGGTTTTTCCCCCAATATATTTTCAAGTTTACTACAATCTGAAAGGCTTTTTTTTCTTTTTCTTCTTTGTAGACTGAAACTGAAGAGAATGGCCAAGCAGATAATTTTTCAATGGACCCCCAGCTGGAAAGACAGGTGGAGACAATTCGAAATCTTGTGGACTCCTACATGTCTATTATTAACAAATGTATCCGAGATTTGATACCGAAAACAATCATGCACCTCATGATCAATAATGTAAGTAGCAGCCACGGTTCTAAACTAGTTCAATGTGTCTGTCAAATCTCTCACTCTCAAACACACCTCTGGAGTACAGCAGGTAGTAAAGAGAAGAATAAATATCACACTCATAGACAAAATATTCCAATATTCCATAGTACTTGGAAGTTCTGCAGCCTTCTCAAAGGCTGGCACACAGCCTTGAGTGCTTATCCCAAAATCCTAAAGACTGAATTAACTTACATCTTAATCAGAACATAAGTTATTATTTAAAGGTAAATCAAGGTGGGAGTGGTTTTATTTTTTTTTTTTTTAAGTCTTGCTTTTGATAGAACAGGAAAAGGAATTGGGAGCTCCATGTGGGCAGCCTGTGAGAGCAGCAAAGCAGAATTGTGCTCCCTTGATTTTCAGTCTGCAGGCTTTTGTCACGGGTTCATAAAGCAGTTCTTACTTTGTTTGGGTTTCTTTATATTTTCAGGTTACCATTTTCAAGGAATAAATCTGGAAGCTTTGGACACTGTTGTTTAGATAAGCAGATGTGGTTGGTTGATTTATTGTGTGTGTCTTTCTTAGATCTGAAGATTATTTGGTTAAAAAAGCAGCTTTGAGATACCGTTGTTTTTCCACTGCAGTGGGATCTCAGCCTTCACATCCTGGCAGAGTTCTGAATGGACCTTGTTGAAAACTAAGCTTAATATTAGTGCCACTGCTGCCATATAAATCACTAATGGGAGGCACAGCCCCTGCAAGTTCTGAGCAGCACCATTTCTGAGAGGTCATCAAACCAATCAGCCTTTACAAATGCAATATGCTGTGAGGCAAACGTGATTAGAAGGTAGCATTTACTTTTGACTCAGAGCCACCTTTAGCCTTCATCTGATGGATTTCATTAGCCCTGTGGAATTTGTGTTGCACTCAAGAGTTAGGTGGCTGGACAGGAAATTTCCTGGTACATTTAATATGAGCAGAGTTTTCGCACGAGGGTGAGAGATTTTTTTTCATTGACTTCTACGGGTTTAGGGGAGTCAGGATCTAAGTAATGCTCTAGTCTTGGCGAAGTTTTTACAAAAAACCATGGGAACAATGGAACTGCCCTTTTTTCTGGAAATTAGCCATGCTCTAGACTTCATAAGTTGAGTGTGTGTCCTCACTACTCTTTCCAGATCATTGCTAGCAGCTCTCTGCTTTGACTTAGCCTATCTCCAGTGCCCTTGGAAAGGCTGGGGTTTAGCTTTCATTTCATAAACAGCAGAGCTCAGTGAGCAGTTGCTTTTGAAAGCTTACATTAAATTTTCTGCCACTCACCTCCTCATCTGGAATCGTTTAGGGATCTCTGAAGTGTGTGCGTCCCTCAGAAGTAGATTACTGTAAGATTTTGTGCTTTCAGTCTCATCAGCTGTTGGTGACATTGATAAAGCCTGCCAGGCTGGCACACTAAAACCACACACTTAAAATACCAGCTACTTTTCAGCTGACCTCATAATCCCAAGCTGCATTTGGGCTTCCTAGTGAGCTGACCTACACCTCCATCCTAGAGTTTCAATTTGTGGCAAAGAATCAAAACATTTTAAAGAACTGTGAAGAGTGACACTACAAGCATTAATGAATTTGTTTCTGCACAGCATAGGCAATAAAATACCATATTGAAAACAACAGGTCAAATAGCAATTTTAAAAAATCAGGGCTATTGAAAAGAAAAAGAAATGGTTGAATCAAGAGTGCTGAGCCCTGCCAAAAGGCTGTGCAAAGATCTGGAAAGGAGTGGAGCTGTGATGGAAGGTGGGTCCTGTTAAGTTGTGTGTGTGTTCCTTGGAGTATGCAGAAGTCCAACCCATCCACCAGGAGTTAAGTGAAAACACCCTCCCCCTTAATTAACATACTCTGTATTTTCTGCTGCCCCATCATGTTGCCTCTAAAACTCTGGAAACAAATCGATCCCAAGGAATTGGTTTCCATGACAATTGCTACCTCCCAAGTTTTCCTGTAACTTCCTTTCCAGTTTGTGGGCTCATCAAATACTTACAATCCAAGGAAAGTATCAGATTCAAACTCAGTGTACAGAAAATAATTCGATGCTGTCCCTGAGCATATTTTGGGGCCTAAGCCTAGATTATAGTATTGCAAATGCATCCCTTGTTCTTCCCCTAGGGTGGATGTTGATTACCTTAAAAGAAAATACATTTACCACACAGAACTTCATTGAGTTACCATTACCAATTCAAACGTGCCCAAACAAAACACACATACACAAATTTGTATTTCATGATGCCTTGGTATCCCGGATTATACAAGAGGGGTGGTCTTCAGAGTAGTCAGAGTATGCTCCATAAATAGAGCTGATAGCAATCTCAGCTGAGGAGAAAAACTCCTCAGCTTTTGTTACTGCCAAACTGCAGGTAAAGGAATGGGCTCTGTTTGCATCTGAGGCAGTGCCATGGGTTGTCTTCCCACTGATGAGGCTCCAAGCCCACCTTACCCCATTTCAGAGTGCCAGGGCACTTTTGGGGCATTTGGATACTTGGTGCAGTTCAGCTTTGACTGCAGGCCTGTTGTCTGTGAAGGAACATATTTTAAACCATTCCTGTGAGTCTGCTTTCCAGAAAGGAGCAAACATGAGTAAACATCACTTTCCCTTCCATTTCCAAGCTGGAGGAAGTGGCTCTGGTGGAAGATCTTCCTCTGTCTAGTACAGCACAGAGGTCAGGAGGCTGATTCAAGAACCATCCTTAACAGAGCAGTTTTCCCTTTCCAGAGGCATTCAGGGATTTATTCAAGTCCTCTGCCCATGACAGACAGGGACCTCTCATGATAATTGTCACAGGCTGATTTTTTTCAAACAGATATTTGTGGTTTAACAATGCGTTTACAATCAGCTCTGGCCTTAATCTAATTTTAGGACTTCTTTTTTTGAAGTGATGCCATTAAAATGCTCATTTCGTCAAGCAGAATGTGATGCTGTTTAACTATGATATCTGTTTTTAATGTGGAGTTTTTGGCAATCACAAGGAAAGTAGTATACTCTGGCTCTTGATCAGTACCATCTACTGGAAAACAGCATGAAACTCATGGAAAAGTTTTGCAGGCTTTGCTAAGAATTTGTGCATCGCCTGTCATACGTGAATGGGAAATGACAGCCAAGCCCAGGCAATCTGCTTTTGTTTCCCTGTGAGGTCTGTCCTGGCTGCCTGCTCATTGCTAGTGACCAGAAAAGGGTCCCATACCTGCACTGCCTGACTGCTCTCACTGACCTTGTCTAAACACAAACGTTGTCTCACTGTCAGGGTTTAAATCACAAAACCAGCACAAACCCGCGTGCAAACGGAGCTCAGGTTTATGTAATCAGAATCCTGGGAATGTGTCATCAGTATCTGCAGCTCAAAAAAGCTTTATGGAGCAAAGCACCAGATGAGAAATAGATCAGAACAGCAACAAAAGACTCAAATGCAAGGATTTAGTAGGTCAGCAGTTGGTCTATTTACCACAGTCCTATTTAATCAGAGTACCTCTAGCTTTTTATGTCTTGTAATGTGGCCCAGGTTTCCATAACCAGGGCAGGCATAGCAGGAAATCAATATAGTAAATTAGATTACTTGGACACTTCTTCCTTCAGTTTGAATGTGTGTGGACGGGCTATTTAGAATCTGACAGACTTGCTGGAAATGAAAGACACTGTCTACAGCAGGGTAAATTGTTGTTAAGAAAGTAATTGACAGGTATGTCATAAAGGCTGAAAATTCCCATTCCCTGGGGAATTTCTATCTGATGGTACTGCCATTTACTCCCCAGTCAGGCCTTTAGAAATGGCCCATAATGCCAGCTGGCTCCTGGGAGCTGTTGGGAAACCTGTTTGAAATTAACTGTAAGCAGAGGTGTCACTTTAGAGATGCAGAATTGCAGTAGAACCGGTGTGAGGAAGTAAGAGAAACCAATTAAATCTCCTGCTTCCATTGACCTCCCCCCATATTTGTTCAGCATTGTCTTTTCCCTAGAGATTTCTGTTTATTTCTTTGGTGGATTGGATCTTTTTTTTCCTTTTGTCTGTTGAAATAGGTAAAAGAATTCATCAACGCAGAGCTGCTGGCTCACTTGTATTCCTCTGAGGACCAGAATACTCTGATGGAGGAGTCGGCGGAGCAGGCGCAGCGCAGGGACGAGACCCTGCGCATGTACCAGGCGCTGAAGGAGGCCCTGGCCATCATCGGGGACATCAGCACCAGCACTGTCTCCACCCCTGCTCCCCCTCCTGTAGATGACTCGTGGCTTCAGCAGGCACGCAGGTGAGGAGCCTCAAATCTGGGTTGCCATGAAATTCAGGACAGGCAGATGTAGTCAGCATCAGGAGTGCCCTCCCTGCCTTGTCTTTTTGAGAAGATGCTCCTCCAGGTCTTAATGACATCTGGGAGGAAAATCAGCACATTTTCCTATATATACACCTATTCTGTGGGTATGTTATGTGAGCACCAGACAGGATATTTGCTTTGTGAAAGACCATCCAGTGAACTTAGAGCTTTTCTGATGCTTCAAATAGCAGCTGCTTCTGTCACCCCAAGTTGTGTATCCACTTGGCCTCCTTCTGAAAGCTGCTATAATAATTTAGCATCTCAGGCTCCATGTCCTAGAAATTCCACTTAACAAAACATTACTAGAACTTGAATACTAAAATTCATTACATTTACCTCTTTGCTTGTATGTTGTCAGTGGGAAACATGTGTGACTTAATTGTATGTGATCCTCTGACACTGACAGCAAAGGAAAATGCCAGTAAAAAACATCAGTCATAGATTTTAACTTTTGTTTAAAGTAAAATAAAATACATCGAAGAAAACCCAAAACCCAAACCCCCACTTTACTGAACTTCTAAAATCTCTGCTCTTTCACCAGATCACCTCCTCCAAGTCCTTCAACTCCGAGGAGACCGACACTGAACAATCCCCCCACCAGACCTTTATCTGGCCGAGGACCCGCTCCTGCAATCCCCTCTCCAGGCCCTCAGTCGGGGGCTCCCCCGGTCCCGTTCCGGCCCGGAGCACTGCCTCCATTTCCCAGTGCTGAAGGCCACGGAGGACCACCCCAGGTTCCCTCTCGGCCCAGCCGCGCTCCTCCCAGCGTGCCAAGGTAAGCCCTTTGGTATCCCTGCTGCTGGCATGGCTCTCCCCTGGCATGGCAGACCCACCGGGCGCTGCTGCGGGCGGCAAGGCCAGCGCTCTTGTTGAGAAGTGCTGGAGCAAAGCAAAGCTGGGCGTTCCCTGCACAGTCCCAGGTGTTGGACAGAACCGATCTTTAGCACATACCCTGTTTGAAAAGATAGGAAGAGTTTTTCACGGTAAAAAATTCTACTCAGTCAGTTGGAAGACCCTGATTTGCTTATGTGAAGAACCCCCATTCTGGTTGTGTTGTACCCTGGTAAGGGCTCAGAGAGAGAGGGAGGTCACCTGTCCCCAGCAGGAGAGGGGCAAGGGGTACAGCTCCTCACTTGTGCCCTTCTGAACCCTCACCAGAGGAACAAAGGGCTCTCCTGGGAGGGAACAGGAGCAATTCTGGCAGAACCAGTGGAACAAACTGGTAGGAGTCTGATTCTTGCCCTGCAAAGCCAGTAATTTCCAGCCAGTTGAGAACAGTCCCTAGCTGTCTGACAGAGTACATCATATGGTACCAAGCAATTAGTTAAGGAACAAGATTATCTCCAGTGCATTATTTCCTTCCCAGGGTTTTGTATTTATCAGGAACCTTTTAAAGTAGCTTTGCATATTGTATAATTTTCTACGCCATTAACTGCTTTTTTATATAAGTTATATGAATAGAATGTTCTTAATGTTTATTTTCACAATGATGTAATACCCATAATCACTTATATATATATTAAAACCTCTGATTCTGAGTGATTTGTTAACTTTCTAAATTATGAGAGGCGTGGGCAGATAAGGCAATGTTGGAACAAAGGGGTTTCTCCATTTTTGATAAATTAACTGTTACATTGAAAGTACTCACAGTATAAAATAAAAGAGCCAGCTAAATAGGAACAAAAATAAAATGTGCACATTTTCAATTTTAAAAATGGTAATTGAGAAGAGAAGCTTTGGAGGAGAATTTTCTTTTAAATAGGTGAGATCTGTCATAGTTGTCAGTAACTTAAATTTGAGGCTCAGTTTTTCTAATATAATTACCCTTTATAATAGAAAGCATAAATAAATGAGGTATATCAAAGGAATGAAGAATTTTTATGTATTTGCTATGAAAAGGGCGTTGTTGCATCAGTGCCCAGCCATGGAACACTCTTTCACCTCAGTGGATATCCTGTAGCTTGCAGCAGGGGCCGCTGGGGAGAAACCTGGAACTGCCTTTCCCAACTTGGCACTGAAAGGGAAGAAGCCCAAGGCTCATCCCCTTGCTGGGACAGCCTGGGGCTGAGCCAAAGGGCGCTGGCCCTGCTGTTTCCTCTGTGCCAAATCAGAGGCCAAATCAATGAGGTGCAGGGGTGAGGTGCAGCTCTGCCAGCTGTGCTGCCAGCGAGAACCGTCCGCTCGCCCTGCAGACCAGCGCGTCCCCTTCCCCCTGCCCGCCGTGGCTGTGCATGGACGCTGCTCTCCCGGGCTGCCTTGCCAAGAGCATGTCTGATGATCATCTTTTTCATGCCAAAGGGATAGGTGGGATGGAGACCAGAAAGGAATTTTCTAGCACTCAAAAAGACACATGGGTAAGCAGCCTGGGAACGACTCAGTTCGCGACCACCACTGGTGGCATGAAAAGCGGTGGCGGATGAAGGAGGTCAGTGATTTTAAAATCCTGTAGCTGGATACAGAATTGAACGTGAGACTGCCTGACATTTTTGTGGAAAAAAAATAATCTGCAATACACATCTTCTGGACTGGATCCTAGTTCTCTCTTTTAGAGCTATGAAAGCCTCAGACAGAAAAAGTCTCAAGTGCTAAAGAATGAAGGAAGGGTTTGCCATTCTGCTGAAACTTCAGGTTTCTCCTGCTGACTAAACTGTGAGGGAGGAAATCCCAGGGAAGGGGCTGCAGGGGAAATCACCTGAGGGGGACAGTGTGGCCAGCTCCTGTGCCTATTAAATGTTTCTTTTGAGCCCTGGAATTTCAGCTACGCTTGGTCTGGTTTTAATAACAGCCTTTGCAGGATCATAGGAAATTGACTCAGAAAACGGGTCTGAGATATTAAAGGGGGAAAAAAAGAGTTTTGAGGAAGAGTTCTTGTGGAAACCTGAGCTTTTTCTGTGACTTATTTTTGAACTGGGGCTCTGTGCTCTGACTGTTCACCACCATTTTCTGCAGTGATTCCTTGAAGTGTTGGGATCTCTCTTATCTAGGGAAATAGTTATGCGTCCTGAGAAGAAAGTAGTATTTTTAAAGTTTATCTCACTTTCCAAGGGAGCTTTCTGTGGCAGCCCCTGTCGCTGTCACATGGAGCTGAAAATCCTGACATGCTGAAGAAATGCAAAGTTTCCATTTTCTCCTGTTCTGTCTTAAGATAAAAAGATCAGGGGTAAGACTTGGACTATCCTTGTCCAATGGGTAGATTAGCACGTTTGGTGTGGAAAATTTGGGACCTTACTAGGAGATACAGCCCCTGTCTTTGAAAACACAGGTTTTTTCTTCTACTTTATTAGCATTTAATCAAAGGAATTGTACAGAAATGGTGAGCTCTCGGCATTTTCTCACTGTTCGTCCCTTAATGTACAGGGAAAGGAAAAGAGTTAGGAGAGCAGGAAATAATTTTCTTCCCTGCTTTGCTCTGATTCTAAAGCTGGTTTGGGTTATGTGCTCTGAATATTTCTGTAAGGAAACAGAAACTATTTGCATGATACATGCCTCTTTTAATTAATCCCACTTGAGGTGGGTGGATCTCTCCCAGCAAAGCCTGTGAGTAAAGGCCTCTGGCTTTAAGGGCTTGATGCCAAAGCATATATGATTTGTGAAATATTCCCCACTGCCAGAATCTGGATTATTCCCCATCTCTCTTAAAAGGCTTCAGTAGTATTTTGAAAGAAAATGCAGCTGTGTGCTTGCTTTGGTAAGACGGCTTTAAGCAGGCACTCAAAGCACTTCAGCTTATCCTGATGTGTGTTTGCCTGCCTGTGTGGAAAGCCTGATCTTGACCAATTTAAGTTCTACTGTGGATGCTTGATTTCTCAGCTTTTAAATGTCCAGAATGGGAATCTCAGTTTTGCCACAAGGAAAGCAATTGAATTGGGAATGTTGTTTCTCCTGGCAGCAGAGCCCGTGGCATTTGTGGTGGTGGAATGGTGCTGCCCTTTTCCCCCTGTGTCCTGCAGTGCCACTGTGAATTCACCAAGGCTTTCCCAACAAAGCCCTGGAGATGGTTCCTCACTTTGTCACTGAGACAAATGGGAAACCCTGGAGCACGTGTGTCACCCTCAGGCTGCTCCCCAGGGGCTGGGGCTGCTCTTTACACTGAGGCAGGTCGTGGGGAGAAAATTCACGTTGTTGCTGCTCACATGCTGTCCCTACAAATTTACTTCCACCCACAGGCAGCCAGCAGGGAAGGGCTGGTGGCAGCTCTGCAGCTCCCCTTTGTTAGGCCACCAAGGCTAATTCTGTCACCTGCTGTGTTGGTAGCTAATCTACACTGGAAGCCATCATTACATGTTTCTGCCAAATTGGCACAAAAAAGTACTTTTACCTGACAGTAATTGCAGTTAGAATTTTTCAGACAAAGTCAGGAGCAGTGCAGAAAAGCATTACTGCCTGACGTCTCCCAGCCCACAGGCTCCCACTCAACTCTTTGATTGCCAAATATCAACCATTCACAAAGTTTTCTGTGATGGATTTTTATAGATTAGAGCTCTTTGAAAAGATTTAATGAAATGTCTAACCCTGTGCATTGAATGATAAGGGGATTCTGTGCAAAAATGGCACATGATCCTTTGAATAAAATCTGTCATAGTGCATAGGCATACAAGGCCAGAAGGGTTATCCTGGCTGAGCCTGGGAATCTTCTTTCTCCTGAAAGTTTGACCTCGCAGCCTTAAAAGCTTACTACTGTATTTTTTAATGGAATATAAATTGTAATCAAATAGTTGTTGCACCAAATTCTTCTGGCAGGATGAGTGAGAGCCCACCTTAGAGTGTTTGCATGCTGACTTGGATGATCTTAATCTGAACACCCAAGTAGGAGAGCACAGCTCTCTGTCCTCTTTGAATAGATCTTTGGCAGGAGTTATATTCAAAAAGTATAGTCTGCAATTAGGATTGTTTCATGCAAGCAAAGAGACAAAAGTGTTACGTGGACAGAATCCAAAATCCTGCTGAACCTCAGGAGAAAAGAAAGCCAAAGAATAATTCAATTCTGCATCTCTTGTCTGTGATCAAAAGAATCTACAGCTACATGGGCAAGGCCAGAGCCCCTCCCAGGGGGGGATACTGCCCTTCTGTAGTTGGTATGTTTCCAACTCTGCCTGTCCAAGGACCCCAAAATCACAAGACTTACGAGAATATCAGTTATTATTTCTGTGATTCCTGCCCAGAGGGAAGACAGCCCTGTGTAATTTGTTACCAGTCTAATGCACATTTCTTGTTGAAATGCACACCCAGAAATATGTTACTTCTGCTGCTGGCTGCTTCAAGCAGCAGCAGACTCCATTTATTTTCTCTTATCTCTTAGAAAGAAGTCCTGCATTTTCCCTTCCTCCACTGGGTCTTTTTCACTATTTTCCTTTTTTTTTCTCAGCCTTTCCCTCTCTGTCCCTTTCTTGACTATCCTGTTTGCTTCCTCTTTCACCTCCTCCTTTCACTTGGTTTCCTGTCTGGTACATTTGTCTCCTTTCCCCATGTATTCCTTTCCTTCTCACCATCTTGTCTTGGTTTCTTTCCAACTTCTCCCTTCCCTGCCACCTTTTTAAACCTGTCACCTTGCATTTCTGTCTTTTAGAGTTTTTCAGACAGTTTTCAAGCCATAGAAAGCAATCTTTCTTAACAGCAGCCTGGTGGCAGTGGCTGTGACACCCATCCGAAACACGAGCTCCACCGCTTGGGGCACTCACACTGCCAGGCGCAAACCTGGGCTCATCTTACAACTTTGGCCATGGAACAGAATCAAAGAACGGAATAACAGAATTGTTTGGTTTGTTTGAAAGGGACCTTTAAAGGTCATCTAGTCCAACCCCCCCTGCAATGAACAGGGACAACAGAAGCACTGAAAGAAGGAGCATTCTGCATGAGGGTAAGTATTGGAGGGCTTGGCCAGAAAGCAGGTCCCAGCAGGTTGTAAAAACATGTAAAATGTCACAATACAGCAAGCCTGGCAGTTTCATTGTAATTCTGCAGTACTGATCTTAGGAGAAATTTGGAATGGCATTTGCGCCGAATTGATTCTTCAGCTGCCTGAGCTCTAATGCATTGAGAGATACAGGAGTCTTCACTTCTGCTCCAGGAGCTTCAGTGATGGCTGCCCCTAAAAGGATGGCTCTCTTTTAGACTGGTAGTAGGATTTTGTTACTGCCTTCCTTTATATTCCTCTCCCCCAGATGACTGTCCTGAAGATCAAGGAAAACAAAGTTCATGGGATGCCAGACACTACAGCCTGGGTGCCATGTCTGCTGCCACTGACTCTTAACTTCTCTCAGCATCTCCCTTCGTCAGCCAGAGGCAGGCTGTCCATACCTTCAGTGGCCCAGGAATTTACTGATGGGTGATTCACTATGGCAGTTGAACAAAAGTATCTGAAGAAGCACTTGTTCTCCATAGGGCTGAGGTTTGATCTATCTGCTGCATCTCAGGTAGCTGTAATCTTGAGTATAGTTCCTGAGCTACTTGATCCTGCCTTATTCAACAAAAAATTGTTTTAAAACCAAGTGACATTCCATTGGGACTGTTGCAAATCAGTTTAAAAGTTAAGCAAAGAGGATCTGGCAGTGAAATGGCTTTTCATTAACTCTTAGTGTAGAGCAGACAGGTGTGATGGGGAAGGGTAAGTAAAAGAGATGCAAGAGGGGGGAAGACAATAAAACAAGGAACCTGAAAAGCACAGAAAGAAGTGATTCTGGAATAGAGATGATGTTGAAAGTGTAGTCCTCAAACACAGTAGAAGTGTCAGCTGATGCACTGAATGAATTTCAGTGAAAATTCGAGTTTGGTTTGGTTTTGGATCTTCTTTTTCTTCCTTAGCATTTTCTCTCTCAAGAGAAAGTTGTATTTAGTAGAAGGCAGTGGTTTTATTTTTAACATCTCTCTACTTGAAGAACAAAAGCAGAATCAAGCAATAGCAGTTGTTTGACAGAAGTACAGGATCCTGAAGATGTGTTTTGTCCCAAGAAATTACTTAGTTTAATAATGGAGTAGTTCTAATAAGAGTTGCCATGAAGGCATTGCAGGATTAGAGTGACTGTGTTGAGCAGGGAATTCCTGCCTTGTCTGAAAGAGTGGGCGAACAGCAGTGCATTTCTAGGCTGCCTTATGCTAGAGGAGAAAACATCTGAGAGTAAACAGAGATGATTTGAACTTCCTGCACCTGCAGGCATCTTGAAAGGCTGTCTTGATACTCTCCTGTCCCCTGTGAGCTGTATTGGATCAGTAGTGAATGAGGGCACTCCATGGCTCCATTAACAACAGTGGTAATCCCATTAGTTGGCATCATGGACAAGAAGAGGTGCCACTCCAGCTGGAGGTGACAACCAGGACATTTGCTCCCCTTCTTGCACCAAGGTAAGTAAAGAGGAGAGAGGCAACAAGGCCAACAAAGGTCACAGCTGAGTAGGAAGGAAGAACAGAGATCTGTTCAGAAGTGGGGTACATGATTCATACTGATGGCAAGCAGTGCAGCTACACACCGCCCAGTGCACAGGTCCTGAGCTACTGTGAAAAGATCAGATGTTCTTCTTGCTGATTTTGTGGCCCTTCTGTTGTCATCTTCCATGCACAGAACAGCATTCTGAATGTTCTCTCTCAGCACTCCTGACTTTCTCTTCTTCATGGCCAGTTGTGACCCTCTGGACCATCGTAACCTCGGGTTTCTGAAAGGTTGGGACAGTATTCCACAGATGCACTGCACACTTCCTTACTTGACATGTTCTCTGCTGAAGGGCAAACAAGAGCATACAGTTTCTTAAGAATAATAGTCTGTCTCGGTCGCTCGGTTGAATTAATTTTGTGTTTATTCCAGCTGAGCTTTTCATATGACACATTAATTCCCTGAAATGATTAATTTGAAAATGCAGTGTTCACATAAACATACAATGTATTTGTATGTGTGTGTGATGGACATTAATTTATTATGGTCATATAGAAAACATAGCTTGAGTTGTAGATAATAAATTACTCTGCTGGAACATCGTATTTTGGACCACTTTGCCTCTGAAAGGAGTATCTGAATCAAGTTAAATCACACACAGTGGAACCTCACTAACCCTAGTGCTTTCAAACACTGTAAGCCTTTGAATTAATGGAGATTTATATTGCTGCAGTGGAGTGGTGGCCAGTGGAAAGGACACATTCTTCCCATTCACTCTTTTTTTGTTTGTTTCTTTCACTTAAAAGAAATAGGTATCTGATAAAATGGCACAATCTAATAACCTTAACTTGCTTATACAGCACAAAAATTCCTTCCACTGAGGGAGCACAGTGCAGCTGGGTCATGTGCAGTTTTGGGGTCAGCTGTAGGGACAAGCCGAGGCAGTCCCTGGCAGTTCGGTCTGAGCACACCCTCTGTGCATCTGTGGAGCCTGAGTTTAGCTACACGACTACCAGCCACCCTCAAAAGCTCTGCTCTGTGCCTGAGGGCTTCCCCTCCTCACCTGCCCGATGCCAGTGATCCTGTGGGCAACACTTACTGCAGACATTCTGTGTTGAACAGAATGACATTTTCCAGTACAGAAACAAATCTGAACAATTTTCGCTCTCTTGGCCCATTACACTGGGATAAGGAACCATCTCAGGCAGATATTCCCCAGCTCCTTTTTCCTTTCATCACCACTCGGTGCGGTTTCTCATTTCCCCCGCAATCACCATCTCCTCCTGATCCCTGTCTGTGAGTCCTGCTTTACTCCTCCCAATGTCATCATCCTTTTTCTGCTTTTCCTGCTTTGTTATGACCTGTGTCACTAGGATCAAGTGCCTTCCCTCCCCTTGGCCTTCCCACTTCCAATCCAGATCCTTGCTCCTGAGCTGATGTTTGGGAGACTCTGCAGTAGCTGCGCTGCATCTGCTGTTGGACAAAGTTTAAGCATGCACAGACTGAAGACCAATTAACTAGGTCTACAAACTGCATCTTGCCTCTGTTTTTCAAGCATGATGGGTATACAGTAGTTTCACTTCTGGTTTGGATTGTTCTTCAAATCCTGAGGCTGATGGAGGTCGAGAGATCCCACATGAAAGCTAGGTTGATACAAGAACCAGTAAGAACAGAGGGTGTGGGTCTCTCAGGATTTTACTAAAACAGAGAAAAACACAGAAACAGCATAAAAATAAAATCAAAGGCATTATAACTTTCTCAAGACCAAGCTACTTAGTTCTCTAAATAATCACCCAAACAGGAAACCATATTTATTCCTCACCTGCACTAAGTCACTGTTTATCCTCTTACCGTATGCCTCACATCCAGGTTTGTTCTGTCACCTTAAACAAAACTGCCTGCAGTCAGTCTTAAAGCTGCTTAGAGATTTGAAGTATTTTCTTGTTAAATTCTACAAGGACGATGTCACGTATTAGGGCGCTCGGAGAGGGCTGGGTTATAGGGAAACCAAGCTGATGGAAAAGGGAGAGAATAATGGGCTTCTGTTCACAGCTTCAGATCTATAGGATGTATCGTAAAATAGAGTTCTGTGCATGCCTTCCACAAGTGTTCTCTGGTGGTCACAAGCAAGCAGGAATGTCAAATATAAGTGGAAATGAAAGCCTTTTATTTCTAAGTCCTCTGGCTGTGCTGTGAGAAGCCATCTTCAAGCGGGGCCTCCCATGGTAATTACAGCCATGCTTTACTGAAAGCACATTTTGTGCACTCCGTGTGGGGAGCGATAGGACGTCTCAAAAGGCAAAGGCTCGAAAAACTCCCATATGTTTCTGATCGAATTTTAAGTCTAGACTTGCTTTATTTAGTTTCTTTTGCTTTGAGTTTGCCTAGCTAAAGCTTTTAGGAGTTCTTTCAAAACTGGAAACGGGGGTGGGGGTGCTGCTTAGGTTAAAAATAAATGTAAAAACTTTTCCTTTTTAAAAGAGTTTTTGCACGGGGATAAGCGCTCCCCTCTGTTCAAAACCCCACTGAGCTCTTCAAAGGAGGAGTCTCTGCACCAACATCAGGGAGTTATTAAATACATACTTAGTCCACAATTTTCATTGGTAAATTCTTTATGTCTGCTTAATATGTGCTAGTTAGAAGAACTGATTCTTTTCGCAGACTCGTTTACTCAACCCCGGGGGGACCTATGATCTCCTGCCCCTTTAGCGCTAACTTTTACAAACAGTTTCCTTTTTTTTTTGTTTGTTTGTTTAAAAAAGGCAGCAAAACAAATAACAACAACCCCAAAGACAACCGAGTGAGTTAAACGGGTCAGGCAGCGGGACACAGCCGCAAAAAGCGAAAAGGCAGCTGCAGTGTTGGCGCCAATAGGCAGCAGGATTTCCCGCAGCAGCGGCGGTTCTCGGAGGAGCTTTGGCCGAGGCAGGAGCCGCCTCTCTCGGTTCTCTCGGTTCTCTGGGTTCCTCTCGCCGAGCGGGCTGCGGGAACGGGGAGAGCCCCGGCCCGCGCCGCTGTCATCCGCTGCCCTCAGACTAAACATTGAATTGGGCTTACTCACATATTTACTCCGTGCGACGGCAGCTAGCGCGGAGCACGGCTGCGGGGGAGGTTGTTTTTGCCCGGTTTGGGCCCGGCCGCGCCGCGGGCAGGCTGGAGCTCCCCCTGCCGCTCCGCAGTGCCGCTTCCTCGGCCTTCTGAGGGGCTGCGGAGCCTTGGCTCGGGGGGCCGAACCCAGCCTGGCTTCCTCGGGGCTGTGCTTTGTGCAGCTGCCGCGGAGTTGGTTGCTGGCTTTTGTTATCTCAAGGTGACCCAGGCTCCTGCACCGCTCCTGGCTCTTGGCCGCTCCACCGGGTGTGAAGGAGCCAGGGTGAGGCAAGAGACACGGGGCTTGGCCTCTCCTCTTGTTTTTTGGAGGGTTGAGATTCCTGTTAGGGGGTGAAAAAAGGTCTGAATGCTACTGCCAGTGTAGAAACGGTCACAGAGTGACTTGTCACCTTGGCAGGGAAATCTAGGACAGGCAACTTCAGGGCTTGTTCTTTCCTTCACTGGGACTTGAAGGTTCAAGGTGCCAGGTGATCCTGTGTGCCAATGGCCAAGGCAGGTGAGGTCTGTTCCCCCGGCTGAAGCCCCTGTGCTGTGCCCGGGGCCGCAGGAGCACGGTCCCTTTCCTCCCCTGCTGGCACAGGGAGCTGCCGATGTCCCAGGAGCCTGGGCTGCAGGGAAATGGTGCTGCTGCAGCTCTTTGCCCGCTGCCATTCCCCAGCACGGCCACTGCTCTGGAAGGCAGCTGTGCTCTCCGCTGCAGCGCTGCTCCCGCAGCCGTGGTGCCGAGGGCTCGGGAGCTGCAGGTGCGGGGGAGGCAGGCAGCACCCTTGAGGGGCTGGAGCTAACTAAGGAGGGCTCTGCCCGCTCCTCATGGATGTGCCTGCCCACGGGAAAACACGCGGGTGTTTGTGCCAGAGCATCCGAGACACGCGTGGGGTATCCCCAGAGGGAACAGAGCACGGCTGGAGCATCCCCTCGCTGAGCACACCTTCTGCAGGGCACAGGGACAGAAGGACGGGCTGCCTCGGCAGCAGCTCCTCATCAGAGCATCCCCCTGGGGGCATCGGCTTCTCCTTGAAGCTCTTTGGTACTCTGCAGTGGCAGAGAGCTGGTAGGGAGTTTTCCTGTTCGGGTCTGCACTGGGCTTGAATGGAAATTCAACCTAGCTGTTAGTGTGCAGTAACAGCTCCAGTTCAAGGAGGAAACGGGGCTTGGGCCTGATTTTGGTTCAGGTTTGCTTCGACTGATTATATCCAGGAAATCCTCCCACTGTGCTCTCCAATTTCTGATCCTGCTGTGTTAAATAGCAATTTGGCTAAATTGCATTATTTGAATCCAGTGGGCTGCATTTAACCTGGTATTAAGATGCATGCTTGGGCTTGTATCTTTTAAATTTGATATGAAGACAGCTGTATGCATTTTCCCTTGTTTGTAAATTGTATACATATGATACAATGTTTTCAGTAAGCGCTAAACAATGCAATGTGAGGCATTTCAACAAAGGAATAATTTAATGCAACCCAGCAGAAATGCAGAGCCTTAGAAGTGGTTCTTTATGAAACTACAAATTTTGGAAATGGGTCCAGAAGACCTACACTGGAGTAACACAAGAAACAATAGTTAACACAGTAACATTTTTCCTGTAAGAAAAATACACCATGAAGAAATTATATTTTGCCTATTTTTTTTAGCTTGTTGATTTACTTGAATGCTTTAGTTGGCATATTTTCTATTTGTTGCATGGTAGGGATTAAAATTCTCATTTCTTCACCAAAAGAGAATATTGTCGCACAAGATGCACTTTGAGCAAAACGTGATTTTTTTTTTGTCAAGTGTAAATTTGTCTCACGTATTTTGTTTCAGTTCAAAGAAGATTAACACATTGTTACATTCTTTTCATCTTCAGTTTAGCTTTAGCAGAATGAGACACATTTCCTCTGTAATCTTCAGAGCCACAGCTGTCCCTACTTGCACAGGTGGAGGATGGGTTAGGAAGGGCTGCAAAGTTTGTTGGGGCAAAATATTATTTTATTTTTAAAAATGATTCATGAGCTCTGCTGCAGCTGATGGGAACCAACCTCAGCTCTTACCTTGCTCAGAGCCCGGGAGCAGCCATGAGCTCTCCTGGTTATCTGGGCTGGGTTAAGGAACAGAGGGAGAGTCGCTCCTGCTTAAGAAAGGGAAGATGTGGGTTGAGATGGATGCAGCAACAGAGCACTGCAGGAGGGTGCTGCCCAGCTGGTTAAGGGAGCAGGCTGGCTGGCAGGAACAGTGTCTTGGGCTGTCTATCCAGCACTCAGCAGTGCCAGGCAGGACTGTGTGAGCTGGTGCAGGCAATTGTCAGCTCAGACTCTGCATGGGCCTGGCTTGGCAGGCCCAGGTGGAATGGAGCATCAACAAAATACTCTTTGTAACTTAACTGATGGAATTACCTCCAGACAGCCGTGAGGTGGACCTTACTGCACACAAAAGGTAAAGTATTGCACAGCTGCCAGAGGGACTCTGTCCACAGCTCCAGCTGAGTTGGGGTGTTATCCTTGGATGAAGGGAAGGAGGGATAAGTGCCAGCCTGGACCGTAGGTAGAATGTGCTTGGAGATCACACTGCTGCTAACTCTTGCTCTGGAGTCTCTTATCAGAGAATGACACAGTCCAAATTAAAATGCAGGGGTTTTGCAGTACACAGGAAAATTGAATGAAGGCACCTAAGTCTTCCCAAAAAAATCTGTGACTCTGTAGCACTTCCTGAAGTTGATATAAAAGTGCATTAGTGGTAAATTAATGAATCCAGCAGCCTTGGCCACGACTGGCATTTTCAAAATTGATATAAGGCCTCTAAATGTGCCTCAGATTCAGGCATGTTGATAGGGCTACAGTTTGCCCAGCTATGCAGGAAACTGCAGATTTTTCTGCCTCTCCAAAGCGGCCCTGAAGTTGCTGCAGGCTGTTTTCTTGCCTGCTCTGAAATGTGGCTGCTCTATGACTGTCCAGGCTGGGACTGACCCCTAAAACCAGGGAATAAGGATCCTCCCCTGCTGGTTTGTGTGGCTCCAGAAGGTAATGGGGTGTGTGTGCAGAACCCCCAGGCTGTGCACAGTGATGGGTGAGATGGTAAAAGCATGGCAGAAATGGCAAACCCTTTTCCTCCTTCCTTCCGGTGGATGCTCAGGGGTGTCTTGCTTCAGTGCACGTGGCAACAGGATTGTTGTGTGCATGAGCACGTGCATGTGCATGTAACAACAGCCAGGTTTCAGTGTTGGTGCTCAGTGTTGGTGCTCACTGTTTCTTCTCTCTCTCTCTCCAGTCGAAGACCACCCCCTTCACCTACTCGGCCCACTGTAATCCGTCCGTTAGATTCATCCCTGTTAGACTAAAAGGATTTCTGGCATGTCATTCGTTGTTAACCAAATATGTGGAAACAAATTGCTTGGTAACTGTCACAATAACCAATGTATAGTCGCATGTATGGACATCTATAGGCAAGTAACCAATTTTACTGATATACTCTGTCCATTCTGCAGTGTTAATTGAGGTCTTCAATGTGTTGGGAAGGTCTGTGCTGCCTTGACTTTTCCTTCTGCAATAACTGATGTTAGCTAACTTACTGACACATTATCTCCACCCAGACAACTGTGCTCACAGTCCTCTAGAGCAAATGGAGGGCTTGACTCTGTGCGTGTTTGTGCATGTGTTGATTTGATCTGCTGCTTGTTTTTTTCCTCTTACCTGAAAGGAATCTTGCTTTTATTTGTACCTTCCAGGTTTTCTATTTTCTCTTGTAATGGCTAAACTGGGCAAAGAAAAGCCATGTGGTTTCTTACCAAGCTCTTCTGAAGGCCCCACACTTCCAAGTCTTTCTTGCAAGAGGCTTGCTTCTCCTATAAATTCTCCTTATCTGAAATTTGGTTTGAAAGAATGTTGTTAAACAAGCAGGGTGTGCATGGGACGAGGCATGTTTGGCTTTATTCCCATCCTGGTAGCTGCAATGCCAGGTTGGTTGGGTTGAGGAGGAGCAGGCTGGGGTGCCCCAGCTCACAGGAGCCCTCCCACCCTGCAGCCAGGATGGGACAGGGTGCTTTGGAGGGCTGGGGTGTGACAGAGCAGCATGTGCCAGCTCCCTCTGTCCTGTGCCAGTGCTTGCTCATACTCCTGCTCCCACTGCACTCCTGGGAGGCACTGGAGGGGAGTGAGTGCATGGAAATGTGCTGTGTGCAGGATGCAGGGAACTGAGAACTGCTTTTGGTCCTTTTGTGACACAGAAGGAGACAGAGATACAGATACATGCACAGCTGGGCATGGGCTCCCCCTCTTCTGCCCACTGTGGGAGCCAGTTCACAAAGCTCCAGCCTGGACTGGCAGCTGAGCTTCCCAAGGGCCACGTTGGGATGTGAGATATTTATGGTATTTTCACATGCCAGTCAGTAAAGTTTCCCTGTGCCCTGTGTGTAGATTTTCTTTTTGCATTACATGGTCCTTGCACACACCTTGGTTTACTGTTGCTTTAGCCAGCGAAGTCCTGGGAAGTGCTCAGCTGTGCATCCTGGCTTATTTTAGCAGCTGCTCACTTGCAGAGGTCCCCTCTGCCTCTTGTTTTGCACATTATAAATTAATGTATTATAAAAACCTTTTGTCTTAACTGCATTACTTCACTTTAAACACTTAGGGTCAGTGTCACCCTTAAAGCTTCGAACTTACTGAGTTGACTGAATGAAACTGGAGGGGAATTTGGCCTTGTTCCTTCAGAAAATATGAATTGCTGCTATTACAATTATGGTTAAGAATCCCTAGGCAAAGCAATTGGTGGTTTCAAAAGCCCCCACTACAATTAGTCTAATAAATGTATTTATTGAGACTGCTTGTAAGGCTTCAGTAAGCTGTAGCCCCATGTTTAGGAATCAAAGAGCCACAACAAATGGGGATTTAGCCTGTTAATTCCCAGGCTGCTGATAAGCTGTGCTCACCAGTGCAGCAAATCATGTTTCAGCTTGCAGAAAAGATACGAGCTTGGGAAAGCATCATGATTTGTATGTTAGCTTAACTTTAACTTCCTGTCATCCCCATACTTGTGATACACGCCTGGGGAGTCTGGAGGTCACATCTGATGCACGGTGAAGAGGGCATTTGTCACAGCACTGGCATCTTGGTGATCTCAGCAGACTGCTGAAGTGGCTGGTCTTTGTTTGGGGAACATGTCCACATCTCCAATGCCAAGTGCACAGAATCAGCTTTCAAGGAAAAGAAAAGGTTACAAACACAACCACAGTCATATCAATTTTTACTACAAAAAAGAAAACATATTTTGATGATTCTTCTTGTCTTTTACACAGCTTTCCACTGTTTAATGCTCTCTGCTGTAACCTGTGCTGCATCTGTTGGATATTTTTTTGTAAACAGCCACAGGAGCCCATATTGTTGCCTCGCCAGCATTCCTGTATATCTGAACAGGGTTTATCAGAACTCTGTTACTGACCAGCAGCTGCCTGCTGATGGAAAGCCAGGTTTAATGGCTGAGCCACAGAGATCACTAGTATCACTTCTGATATCAGAATACCAAATTCTGATACTCACTTGGTGATAAAGACCAGGAGGGATGGAGTCTTTCAGCAACCTGGTTGAGTGGAAGGTGTCCCTGCTCATGGCTGGAGGCTTGGAACAAGATAAGCTCCAAGGTCCCTTCCAACCCAACCCATTCTAGGATACTGCAAGTCTGAGTTTATCCCACCATACCCCAAGGACTCAGCTTAGTTGTCCTTCGTTCTGTGGGAAGAGCATCACCTCCAGGAGGTGATTCAGGCCAGTGTGGCTGCATGGGACACAAGGGCAGTGCTGGTAAGTCAGGAGCCTCAATTATGTGACACAGATCCTGGCCTAAAAATGTCCTTTTAAATGCTCTCTACTTGAGACTCCATAATTTACTTTAATGACTGTTTCTGCCAAGCATAAGGAAGTAGGTGGTATGAGCACAAATGAGCACTGTCCCTTACTCTGCCCCCAAGAAACTATTTTTCAACAGTAATCCTGAATTATAAATAATGCTCTCAAGAGTGGATTTCCCCAAAAGAGGAGGAGAAGACACTGAGGTGCCAGCACCATCTGGTTCTGTGCTTGATGCTGAGGGTGCAGGAGACAGCTGCACAGCCTTCCTTCCTCTGCATCCTCATTCAGATCTCATCTAAATCTGGCCCTGTGCCCTAAATACAACACTTTGAGGTGTGCAGGTTAATAAATAACCATGAGCACAAATCCAGGGTTTGATGATTTCACCACTCCTTGCGTATGTGCTTGTGAGAATAAACCACGTGAAATTGTTTCTAGGAAAAACACTTAAATGCTTCCCAAGAAATTGCCACATCCAACTGAGTAAGTTCTGTCCTCCAGCCTTGGCCACTTCCTTCTGCTGCAGAGTGCTTGGAATGGGTTTGTTTGTCCCACTCACTCCTGGTGCTGGCGAGTCCCATCCACCCCATCCCTTGTTCTCGGCGGAGCAGCAACTGGCTCCATGCCCAAAGGAAAGCAGGGCAAGCACCCTGTGGGTCTGCCAGAGGGACTGAGCACCTCTGCAGACCCACTTAGGTGGGATGAGCTGAGTCTGAATTCTGTGTCTGAGAAGTGCAGATTGCTCTGCCTTCCTCTGATTCCCTCTGGCACAGCTCTGATTGCCAGGGCACAGTGGAGCAATAACAAAGCAACACTGGTGTTTCTGATCTTACCTGAGGTACAGAAAGATCTGGGTGGTGTAGTTGCTAAGTTTCAGGAGGGTGCTCATCTAATACTGCATTTAGGCTGAGCCTGGATCTCTGCCTAGAGAACATTTCCACCTCACCCCACCGTGGCTGACCACAGCTGAAGAGCTTGCGTGTGAACAGCTCTCGGCCTTGGATCTCGAGGGACCTTGTGCTAGGGTTAAAAAGATTGTGTGTTCAACAAAAGGCTTGTGTACATAGTTAATGTGTGTTTATTTTATTGCTGATCTTGCTGCACTTTCTGAGTAAGCCTCCTAAAAGTAGATTATTTATTATATTAAAGAAGATACATTATAGGTTATGGCATTCTGTGTTCAAGTATGACATAGAAAATATTATCCTCTCTGTTCCAGACAGATCCACTAGCCATGATGTGTACAGCCCATTGGGATTTCTGACTAGTTCTGTCCTTCTGTCTTAAAATAGTCCAAACCTCCTGAACTGAGAGCAGACCTGCTTTGTCCCTGTGGCACCAGGGAGCCTCCTGGTGCACTCCCGGCACAGCTCCTCCTGCTGTGGCACTGCCCCTGCTCCCAGGCTGGTGCAGAACAGCTCCCTTATGTAAATGAATGTTACTCTGCCTGTCTTTCCTCTTGCTTTGTCTGCAGGCGAGCTGATGCCGATGGCTCCTCCCGTCCAGACAGTCCTCCACTCTTGCTTGATCTATGATTTGTCCCGCCTTGCCGGCCGTTTGCTTTACTGCTGTCTCTTTACTTTTCCAGGACGGGGTAAACCATGACTTCTTTTTTGTAAGAAGCAAACGCTTAATTCCTTTCTGATTTTTTTTTCTTTTTTTGCTCTGTATGTTAATGCCCTACTTCATGTGAGCCAAACCATCTGCCTTTGATTTCGTAATCTGTAAACGGTTCCTGGTGTTGACCTTTGAGCACAGCGAGTGGATTCCTGAAACCGTGGTCATTACTGAGCATCACATACACCTGCTGTAAAAATGTTATGCTGCATTTCTGAACCTGAAATAAACTGCAATTCTTGATGGGCTTTTATTATTACTTTCTGGATGTGTATGAGTGGTGTCTTCTGTCTCACACCATCATCTCAGCATTCCACACTGCCTCGGTGGGGACTGCAGGGAGGATTTATTGGAGGTGCTGTTGTGCTGAGATCACTGGAGATGTCATTAAAGGGGAGCTGGAACCCATTGGGAAGCATTCAGCCTGTTCCCTGCAAGGGGCTTGGAGTGCTGCAGAGATATTTTGTGCTGGGAAATGGAT
This sequence comes from Sylvia atricapilla, assembly GCF_009819655.1. Taxonomy (NCBI): domain Eukaryota; kingdom Metazoa; phylum Chordata; class Aves; order Passeriformes; family Sylviidae; genus Sylvia; species Sylvia atricapilla. The sequence continues at coordinate 11,008,228 of NC_089148.1, forward strand.
GGATGTTTTACAAGCAGTATCTGGGATGCACTTCATTGCTGAGGAAAGCACATCTAGAGGAGTTTCAGAGCTGAGCAGGCCAGACTGAGTCCTCCAAAGCAGAAGCTGCAGTTAAAATGTGCCTGAAAGGGATTTTTCCCCCTAAAAGTTGTGTATGAATGTGCAGATGTCCTGATTACTCAGTTCCTCCTGCAGATCAGGATGAGCCAAGGAGCTGCAATCAGTGCTCGAGAATGATCTGTAGGACACAAAGAGCACAACAGCTTCCTGTGGGAGCACCACAGTGGGTCCCTAGGTTTTGGGAAAAGAGAGAGCAAAAGGTGGGATGAGCACAGCAGGAACATCCCAGCTGCATCCTGTAACATTTGGGGATTTCTTTAGTGGTCTTCAATGTCTGTGGCAGTTTGTGCACTCCCCTGAGGGAACAGCAGTGTCACACGTGTCCCCTCTGGCTGGAGCACGAGATGTACCCCTGGATGAGCCAGCAATGTCCCCTCCAGACACCCCAGTCCACCCCACAGCCCATCTTGTTTCATCATTCCTCATTTCATCAGAACCTCACAAAACTTCTACTCCAAGAACACTGTTTGAAGCAGATAGTGGTGAGAATTTCAGGGCTGCGTGGGGAAAAGCTCTTCCAGAGGGTATAATTTGCTGCAAGAAAATTAGAAAGCCTGTGACCAGTGACCTCCACACCTGGGATGGAATTGTTCTGGTTCTTTGGCGCTGGCAAGTCAGAAGAGAGGGAGTGAGGATGAAAGCCAGGCTGTGCTGAGAGCCAGCTGATTCTAATCTTGCTCTTTTCCTTAATATGCATGTTCTGTGCCTTTTTCTCTTAACCCAGTTTATTAAGAGAATTCTGTATATGAGTCATTTTATTGTATCTTGGCCTTTTGTTTTAAATCTCCCCCTGTCCCTGTGATTTTTGGGTTATTTTTTGGTTTTTTCCTAGGCGACCTCCACCAGCTGTTCGTGGAAGATCATCCTAACACACACCTCTTTTGTGTTACGTGCAATGTCTTTTTTTTTTTTTTTTTTTTTCAAAATTCCCTTAAATTTGCACTAGGCGATTTGTAAATGGAAGATCTAATTTTCAGATGTCAATGATAAGCCTGGATGTAAAGAAAGTAAAATTCTGACTACAAAAGGAGTGTGTCCTGTGTTTCTATTGAAGGGTCTACTCACTCTTTCTCACATGGAGACATTCTCACCCTGTGGGAGGAATTACCTGGGCTCTATGGAGGCTCCCACCCTCTAAGGTTGTGGAGGGAGGATGGACATTCTGCTGGAGATCCAGCACTGCTTCTGGATTCATTCACCACCAGGATTGCTCCACATAAATGGCTTTGGCTTAGCATTAGCAGGAAGAACAGCCAGCAGAGTTCCAAACATGTCCAGTGCACCAGCAGCAGCACCTGGCTGAGCGGAAACTCGAAGGAGAAGATTGCAGCAGTCTCTAGAAAGTCTCTAGATTGATCAATCTGCACATTTATAAATAAATCGCAGCTGTTGTGTCCCTTTTTTTCAAGCTAAACCTCTGAATTCCTTGCAGGCCGACCTCTCTGGAGCATCTGAGCTCAGACAGCTGTAAGTAGCTCTAAGTCCCAGCTAGCTCTGGGATTCCAAATGTGGCCATCCCTGTGGGAAAGATAAAATCTGGGATTTAAATGATATGCTTGATTAGGGTGCCAGTCTGAACAAAGGGAAACTGATGGGTTGAACTGGCTGTTTTTCCTCACAGGAAAGCAAAACCGTGCAGGTAAGTCAGGAGGGAGCACTGGGCACTGGACTCCAGCCTGGTGTTTCAGCGGCCCAGAGAAGCTGTTCCTGAGCAGGAGGGAGGTGATGGTCAGAGGGAGCTGCAGTGCTGCTGCTGGGGATGAGGGCAGGCGGGGGATGAGATCACTCTGTGTGTGCAGAAGGGCCAGATGACACCCGGCCCCTGCTTGTTTCCAAGCCTGGTGTGATGCAGCTTCGCTGAATCTGGGCAGTTCCTCTTGTTGCAGCTGATTTAGGTCCTGCTGACCTCTAAAATATCCAGGGAGCTGCTGAACCACCTGCATGAGCTGGTAAATACCAGACACTGAGTTTGCTCAAAATAGAAGGGGATTTAAGCCCAGAAAGCTGTGCACTTACATTTTTCCTTCTTCTCCTCACTTAGACTTGTTCTTTTAGTAGAGCAGGAGAGAGAAACAGCAACAGCGTAGTAAAAAGTGGGGAAAAAACCCCACACCCTCCTGTACCTTTGAACTGCATGTACTAAAGAAGGAATTGCTGGGACTGGGCAAGGTGGTTCCCAGCACCCTGAGATAGAGAGAAGGGGAAACCTATAGTTCCAGGAAAACAACTGTCCCAAGAATGGAGTAGCTGAGGTTGGCTGCAGCTTTCACCCGTGGAACCCATCAGGAGCTGAGGCAGAAACACCTCAGCAGAGTTCAGGAACTGTGCACTTCCAGGACTACTGCAGAAGCAACAGTCTTCATACCTGGTGAGCTCATGAGGTTTTGCTCATGCCTCAGGTAAAAGGGAAGGGGGATAGGCTGAACTTCACAAGCTGCTTTTTCCCCAGGTTGTTCAAAAATCTGTTCTGTGCTGGGGGAACCTCTCCCTGCAGTCCCTCTGTGCTACAGCATGGTACCAACAACAAATCAAAGGTGGATGGTATTTTAGCTCAATGGCCTGGCCCACAGCACCCAGCCAGGAGCTGTTGCTGAGCTCCCAGCTGCCCTCTGGCCTCCATGCATTAGGCTGGAAGATACAAACTGGTTTCTTGGAGCATTTTATGGTGGTAAATCCTCCACACAAATCTTTACCTTCTCACGAAATATTTGGTAAAAAATACTGTTGAAAATAGGACTCCAGATTCTGCAGGTTTATGGTAGCTATTTCTAAAAGCTCTCAAGTAGAAAGGCACAGGAGCAGGTGTGCTGGGAACACCTGGCACACTCTTTAACATCAGCTCACAGGGTGGCTTTTTGAAGAAGCCGTTTCACCTCATCTGTGCTGTCTGCAGCCTGCCCTGGTGTTTGCTCTGCAGAAGGACAAGGGTGCTGCACCAGTGACATTACCAGGCAGTGGAGGGGTTAGGACCAAAATCCTGTTTTGGTTTCCTGATTAAAGAGTCGAGCTTTTTCCTTTGCAGGCTTCCCAGATCCAGGCCCCCACGTGGAGAGGGATGTGGCCCCCTGACAGCACAGTGTGGGTGGCTGACACTGGCCTTTCCCTGCAGCAAAGTTGGAGATGGAGATTCCAGCTGGCCCTTGTCAGCAGCTCCCCCAGGAGCAAGGCTGAGCCCCAGCCACTTCACAGCTACTCACATTTGGCCAGTTTCAAATCAAAAGAAAATGTCCCATGGAAGGACTGATCTCAGTGGACTGAATCTTAAGGGAAAGAAACTTGGAATGCAAAAAACCATTTAACTCCTTAGGGTTGGTTGATGAAGTATTTGTTGCACCGATAGCCAAGGAGCCCTTTCTTGGGTCTCAGTGGAGGTTTGCTCAGGTAGCAAATGCCCAAAGGGCATCCAGCTTTACTGGCTAGGTGTAGAGTTATGGCAAATTCCTGTTCTGTAGAGGATATTCTGACCTCAGGCATGCAGACATACCAATAATGGCCGTTTATACAGCAGCTTAAATAGCAACAGCACTGCAGAGCACGTGTCCTCAGGAGGAGGTCAGGGAAGTCCTGGGGAAGCCCTGCCTGCCCTTGGCGTCTCCTCCGCTCCTCTCCCTGGCTCCCTTTTGCACTCCTCCTTCCTTCAAGGTCCCTTTGTGCATCCAGGCTGTGGACTTTTGTTTTCATTTCCCAGGTGAGGGTGGGCAGGGTGTCTTTGTGGGCAGGTGAGGGGTGGGCTGAGCCCTTCCCCAGGGGGCCTCCGGGCAAGGAGTGAGGCTGTTCCCGTCTAATCCTAGAATTCTATGACTCGTTCTACGGAGGTGAAGGGAAGGAGCTGGGATAGAGCAGAGGGGTCTGGGGCTGTGGGCAGGGCTGGGTGGGACACAGTCTGCATCCCCTTGGAGCTGGTGGATGGAGACTGCTGCATCAGTCTGCAGGTCTACACAGGTGACCATGGGGGATCTGCTCGGGTCCCTGCTCCAGCTGAGGGGAAGGGGCAGCCTGTGCCCATCTGCACCACCTGAAATGTTTGAGTGGCCAATGCTTGCAGTTTTCCTAGCCTTGAGCTGGTTTTGACAGTGTAAATTTGAGAAAAATACTTTGTGGGGAAATCTATCCCCATGGAGGAGTGGGTGCAATAGAAACTCTGCTTTCTTGTAGCCTCTGCTGTAATAGCCAGGGGCCAAGCAGATGAGATTTGATTTATTTTTGATTTACCTTCCAGCCTTGCCCCTGTACCAATGGGCTCTGTGAATCTGGGATGGCAGTGTTACACTGGCATTAGCCCCGTGCCAGATGGGACATCGGGGTCACTGAGCAGCTTTCTGGGAAACCTCCCTGTGAAAAAACAGCCCTCTTTCTGCAGAGCTAAAAAATGTCGTCTTGACTGAGCATCTGGCTACTCTGTGGTCCCTGAGAGACCCGAGCACGGGCTCCAAACTTCTACAAGTTTTAATTAAAAGCAAAATGAAATGTAGTCGTTACCACGACGACAAGAGCAACATTTAACACTTGGCAAGAGCAGTAACAAAGCGCTAGAGGTGTTGGGGACTCCGCCGGGGGTTGCTCATTTCCGAGAAAGCCCAAGGAGAGCGTGAAAAGCGCCTGCTCGCTGGGATGGGGGAAATCGAGCACAAAGCTGCACTCCTGCAGCTTTTCCAAAAGAGAAGTTTCCTAAAACCGGGCTGATGCCAAATACAGCCCTGGGAGATGAGCTGGGGCAGGTGTGGGCATCCCTTCCCTCCCGTGGGGCCGGCTCTGGAGGGCTTTGCTCCCCGGACGGGCCGGAGCGGGGCTGGGCTTGCCGAGGGCCGGGAACCGGGAACGGGAAAGCGGCGGCGAGGTCCCGGCCAGGCCTCGGGCGGGACTTGTTTGCCGGGAGCGCCCTCTGTTGTGGTGGGAGCGCTGCCGGACAGACGGACACGGAGGACGGGCTCGGGTGGGACCTGCCGCTGTCCCGGCAGCCTCCATCTCCCCGGCAGGTGGGTGTGCACCCACGGGGAGCTGTGCTGAGCTCCAGCCCTCTGCCTCGGGGCTGGACCCGCAGCAAAGCCACATCTGCCTCTGGGAAGGGGTCAGGGATGAGAGGAAGGCCCGACGCCCTCTCATCGCCCCATCTCCTAAGGGATTTAGGGCGGTGTGGTGTCTGGCAGCGGTGTGAGGCTATTCTGGCACCCACAAGGGCCAGGGTGCAGGTGAGGGGGGTTCTGCCCCCGTTCCAGCCGCCCTCGTGCTCGGCCCTGCAGGTCCATCAGCAGCCCTCCTGTCCCCGGGGAGTGCTGGCAGTGCCCAGCACAGCCTGCGGGTCCTGGGGCTGAGGACTCCATGGGACACATCCCCAAGGGACACATCCCCCTGGCCCCTGAGCTGCGAGTGTGGGTGTGCCTGGCCAGAGCTGAGTGCTCCCCGCCTGCCCCAAGGCCACACAAGGCAGCTCTGGGAACAGATCCTGAAGGGAACACAAAGCGGTCCTCGCTGCTGTGTGAGAGACTTTATTGGCCCAGGTGTCCTCCCCCACAGGGCTGTCCCCCAGCCAGGACCTTCGCACGGCTCACAGCACAGGGTCCCTCGGGCCTACATGAGGAACCTGGAGAGGTCCTCCTTGATTTCAGCCTCGTCCCACGGCCCGTGGATGTTGTCCTTGAGCAGCTGGAGGCGGATGAGGCAGTAGGGGCAGAGGCAGGAGATGGCGAGAAGCAGAGAGGCGAAGAGCACGGCGCCCACGCTGGAGACCGTGGCCAGCCCCGCCAGCGCTGCCAGCGCAAAGAGCACCGTCACCCCCACGTAGCACCGCGGCGTCCGCGCCTTCAGCTTCTTCTGCAGCATGGGCCACAGGGCGAAGATCTGCATGGCGAAGGTGACCATGACGAAGGCGTGGAGGGAGCGAGGCAGGCGCGAGGCCAAGCACACGGAGGCGAAGATGGCCATGTTGAGGGACAGCGTGCTGGACACAATGGCAGCGTTGGCGCCGTAGTCGAAGAAGATGAGGTGACCCAGGAGCATGAGGGCCGACATGGCATAGATGGTGTCCGTGCTGATGGACTCGGTGAGCGTCTTCAGCACCGGCGAGAAGCCGTAGGTGAAGGCGGTGAACACCAGTGTGCTCTTGAGGTCAGCCCAGCGCGTCCGCCCGCTCGCCCGGCGCTCGGCCCCGCCGTCCACGGCGTCAAACAGGACGTAGCCGAGCAGGGAGGACACCAGCGCCGCTCCGAAAAGCCCCTGCGGGCTCAGCACCCCGGCGTCCATGTACCACCAGGTGAGCACGAAGACACAGACGCTGCACAGCTGCTGCACCACCGCTCCCGACTGGAAGACGACAGCCTGGTATCGGTACTGCCGGGCGTGCACGTTCTTTCGCAGCTCCTCCAGGAACCGCTGGTCCACGTAGTTATCGGGGAAAGGCTGGCGCTCGTACAGCACCTTCTGCCAGCGCCGCCCGGGGACGGGCTCCATGGCCCCGGGGCCGCCGGGGGATCCGCGGGCCGCGCCGCCGCCGGAGGTGGCGCAAGGGATGTCGGGGCGCTGGCGGGCGCCCCCTCCCGGCCGGAGCCGCGGGACACGGGCCGGCACCGCCGCGCCTGAGGGCCCGGCCCCGCCGAGCCGCGCTCCCCGCTCCCTGTGAGCTTCAGCAGCGTCTGCCGGTGGGCTCAGGGCACACCGCAGCTCCGTGCTGGGACCTGCTCGTGCCGAGAGCCACAAGTCCTTGTCCCACGCGCAGGCTGGGCGCTGTCTCGCCTCTGCCTGGCCCCGCAAGCCGGCCGGCCCAGCGGGCAGGAGGGATGCTCCTGCCACGGCCCCACACCGTGGCCAAGGGCTGTCCCCCTGCAGCCCAAAAGCAGCCGGCCGATGGGATTTAGCCAGGGCCTCTCTGTGCTTGGATAGCCCGGTGCGTGCCCAGCCTTGCTGCTGGGAGCATGACCCCAGCCCGTGCTGCAAGCCCCACTCCTGTCCCGGTCCACCTGCTTTTCTGGCCAAACCACGCTCCAGCAGCCAGGTCAGGAATGTGGGTGTGATGCTACAGGGCGCCCTTCCCCTGCAGCTCCTGCCTGCTCACAGCTCAGTCCTGCCCTGCCCGAGAGTGGAGCAGGAGGAGGAAAGCAGGGCAGGAGGGGTGCAGCAGTGCAGGGACACCCATCTCCTGTGCTGCCCATCTCCACACCAAAGGGACTCAGCATGTGCAGCAAGGGGACAGGGGCATGTTAAGGGAAGTTTCACAGAGGTTAGTGTTCTCCTTAAGTCTGTGTCTGCTTGTGCTCAGGTCAGAGCCTTCCCAGCCCCAGAGAGGTGCTTGCTGCTGAGGAGCTGCTTACTTTGGCCTCACTCAAGAGGCCTCGGCCCGGGGCAAAGCAGCCCTGAACAGTGCCCTGTTTGTGCTGTGGGAAGGGGCATTCATGGCAACAGGCAAAAGAGCTGTCAATTGTTTTCACCCCAGAGCCTGCCACAGGAGCCTCTCCAAAGAGATCCCACCTCATTAGGATACATGCAGAGCACCAGGTAAGGCCCACACTGCTGGTGTACCTTTGGGGACCTCACCACAGTGAGCCACACCACAGTGACATCTAACAAGTGCCACCTCCCAGCCCTGTGTCACTGCACTCACTCGGCAGGGCAGAGGCAGCTACTCACCCTGTGCAGGTACCCCATGCCAAGGGGCGATGCCAGCAGGCTCCAAGCCAGGATGGAGCTGCCCTCCCTAAAAGCCCCCAGCCCCACAGTCTGCACAGAGCCATGCATGTGCCTCCATGTGCACTAGGCAGTGCCCACAAGGACAGGGAGTGCTGCCAGCTCCTGTGAGTGCTGGCATTGCCTTGATGCCCAGGGTCTGAGAACTTGAGATTTTGAACAAAATGTCCTTCTCCCAAAGTCATGGAGTAAAGCTGGGGCATGCAGAAGGAAAGCTGGGAGGGCAGAGTGCCATTCCTGCTGCTCTCACAAGTGCCACAGCCACCACAGAAGAGGAATGCAACCTCCCGTGGGCATGGGCAGGACAATGCTGTGCTCTCGCTGTGAGTGGTGACAGCAGGTTTGCTGCAACCTGGCCTTGGGCTCTTGTGCACATCTGTGATCTTTGGGGACGAAGAAGAGCAGGCTGGGCTGAAGCATGAGGTTGCTTCCACGTGGTCAAGTCCATGTAGAAACCCCAGTGGAGTGGAGAGAATAGAGGTGAAGGGTACTTTGTGTGCCCTTTCAAATCTCCTCTGCTGTGGGTCAGCAAAGTGCCCTTTGGAGGCAGGCAGAGGTGGGAGGCTGGGGCTGGTCAGTGACTCACAGCGCTCCGGAGCCACGCTGGGTGACACCAGCACAGCAAAACCGCCGTGGGAGATGCCGGCACAGCAGCTGGAGCCCCCACGGGGTGCCCACCTGGACAAGGGGATCTCTCTGGCGCTGGCTCTGCACCCTTGGCAATGCCAGCCCAGTGCCGAGACCCACAGGGCCTGAGACCCACGTGGCACTTGGGGCACCCCAGCAGGGTCTGGGACAAAGCAGCTGCCAGCGCTGCGCTGGCACTGTGTCCCTGGGAGGGGACAGCGTGTGACTGCCACGTGTGATGGCACCGCCCACGGTGCAAAGGGCAGCTCAGCCCTGCTCAGGTGGCCCAGACTTTGCCGCAGGGCAGGGACTCTCCTGCCTGCACAATGTCCTGGCAGGACCGCCACGGGACCTGCCACGTCACCGTCACCATCACTGGCCAGCCCTGCTGCTCAGAGGGGACCTTGTGCCATGGAGTCATCCCTCAGCCCTCCTGGGAGCTCCCCTGGCAGGGATAACCAAGAGCTAAGGTCAAGAATACAAAAGTCCTTTGTGTGCATCGAAATTCCCACTCTGGGTTCTGTGCCACAAGACTCCCCTCACCTCACAGTTAGGTGTCCCCAAGTGCCACTGGCCTCTGGAGAGGATGTATGATGGTGAGGGCTTTGACCCCTCTGCTGAAATGGTTGGGTGCCATGGCACTACAAACTCTGGGTATGCTGAGGCTTGGCTCTGCCCTGCCCTTTGCAAAGGGACCCCCTGCAGATTTGTTTAGTGCCTGTCAGCTCTGAATGTTGGAATACACTGCTAAAGTTGTTTGGAAGGAAGGCTGGAAAAGGTGACAGGCTGAGACTGAAATAGCTGGGATTGCTGTGGCCCTCCACTGGAGATATCTGAATATCAAAATATGGCAGGCACTGCTCCCTCACCACTGCCTCAGTGCTGCCTCCAGGTGTGTCTGATTCCCCTTGCGACCGTCACTTGTTCTGCAGAAAGAGGCTTCAACGTAACTGAACAGCACACTCTGCTCAGGGTCCGGCCTGGCCCGAGGCTGCATGGATGAGGATGGATCCTGCACTTCTCCCAGTCCCTCAGACAGGGCTCTTCCCCGGCATCCCTGCGTGTCACCCCACGGGAACGCCACAGCACAGCTATGGATCCTTGGGCCTCATTTCTCTGCCAAGCCATCCCCCAGCCTTCCCCTTTGCCCCTGAATCCAAACCCTCCCTCCCCAGGAATGTTTTTCAGGGAGGGGGGAGGCTGGCGCAGCTCCAGCGGCTGCATTTTTCCATGTCCAGAGATCGTCTCCTGCCTTAAAAGGCCCATGACACAGGCTGTGCCTGCTCTCCTGCAATCACCTATTTAAGGATTGTTTAGCTTCAGCCCCCAGCATGGATCGGGACACAGCAGCCCTTGCAGCTGGGCTGAGCCCCGAGGGGGGGAGACTGGGGCAGACAGGGCTAGGTGCCCTGGGAGCCCTGCAGGAACCGGCCATGGAGGAGTCTGGTGCTGCTCCAGCTCTCCCTTCCCTCTGTGCAGGTCAGATTTCATGAGCTGAGATGGGGAGGTAATGAGGCTGCTGGAGAAACCCTGCTCAGAGCTGGGCAGAGCAGTCCAGGCAATTGGGATTGGGTCTGAGAAGGCCACACTGGACTGGCGTCTGCCAGGGCAAGGGTTGGGATTTGCTGAGCCTGTTGCAGGGAGCTAAGATGGGAAGGCTGAGGATCTGGGGCAGGAGGGTATGATGTGGAAAGACACATGCCTGCAGGGATGTGACCTCTGGAACACACAGCACGTGGTGGGGGCTGTGAAACTGAGCTCCCTCACTCCTGGCATTCCCCAACGGTCAGAATGGATCCCTTTGGCAAAACACCCTCCCCACCACCCACTCTGGGCTCTGGAAAAGGGGACAAGCCAGCCCAGCCCAGGGCCTGGCCAGCTCCAGGGCAGTGGTTCAGCAGGGCCTGTTGTCAGGGAACTCCATCAGGGTCAAGCTGTCACCTAATAGATGTTTTTTGGTTTTAATCTGCTTTAAAAAAAGAAAACCCGTAGTAAATTACAGCCAAAAATGACATCAGCAATGTGCTCTGCCAGTTGCAGAATGCTCCAGGGTGGGATGAGTCCAAAGTTCAGCTGCTCAGGTAAGCTCAGCTTGACCTTCAGCCGTATGTGGCACATCTCTAACACAGAGATGCGAGGAGGAAACCAGATCTTGGGGATAAAATAATAAAACCTACCTATGGGATATGAGCCTGGGTTGTCATGGAAGCTGGAAGGTGAAAACAGATTTGGGAACAAGGAGTCTTATGGTCCACATGGGTGTCTCCAAGACCTGGCAGAGCAGGGCTCGAAAACAAAGCATTGCCAAGGGTTTTCTCACTCTGTCCCCCCTTGTTTAGCCCTAAATGTGTAGCGTAGGGATGGGATGTGAACTGCTGACCCAGCTCTTCCATGGCAGTGGAAAGGCATCAAGAGCTGCAGAAGGCAAAACACTGAAAAACCCAACTCCCCAGAGGGTAAAAGCAATGTCCCCTCAGGGGTGGGTGGTGGCTGGAGCCACAGGGCAGCTTCCCAGCACCAACTCTGCCCAGCCTTGAGCCTCCTACAGCAGCCACTGCCCTCCCTTTGCAGCTCTGGAATGCAGAGCGAGAAGTGTGAAGAGACCCAGAGTTTCTAACAAGGTTTTTGGTGTCTGCCATGGAGATATTTTTGTTCAAGAAATGGGGAGGGGGATATTGGATGAAACCATGTATGCAAACACTGTTGGTTTTTCTAGGAACTTGGGAAAGATTTGGTGTGCACAGGTCAGAATCACAGAATCACAAAACTACTGCTTTGGAACAGACCTTTAAGACCATTGAGTCAAACCCATGCCCCAACACCTCAACTAAACCATGGCACCAAGTGCCACATCCAGCCCTTTCTTAAACACATCCAGGGATGGTGACTCCACCGCCTCCCTGGGCCGACCATTCCAGTACTTTATCACCCTTTCTGTAAAAAGCTTTTTCCTCATATCCAGCCTCTATTTCCCTTGGTGCAGCTTGAGACTGTGTCCTCTCATTCTGTCAGCTGCTGCCTGGAGATTGCAACTCCCTGCTTCAGCCTGGTGTGCAGTGAGAGGATCCTCCTCCTCTGTGCTCACCTTCCCATTGGCCTAGTAAAGAAGTAAAGAAGCTTTTGTTCAAACACAGATGGCCTCAGTCTGGAAATAGCAATTTCTCAGGAGACATTCACGGCAGGAGCCCTCCCTGCCGTCTTCCCTGAGCACCTACCTGGAGCTGCAAGCAGGAGCCCACGTGCTCGGTACGAGCAGTGATTGTCGGGGCTGAGGAGAGTTTAACACGTGCAGTGCTCCCTGCAACAGGAGCCCGTCCTGCCCCAGACCGCAGGCGGGGGGTGTCTGGCTGGTGCTGCGGGACGTGCCTGTTCCCCTGGAGCATGTGAGTCCCTGAGGAGGGACAGTCCTGCTGCCAGCCACCCCCATACCCCTCTCTCTATTTTTGAATATCTGGCAGGGAGGGAATGGAGCCAGGGGGGAATTTAGTTTATCTTTAGGCAGAAAAGGGAAGCGGCTGAGCCTGTGGCATTCCCTGTGTGTGCCTGGTCAGCGCTTTGTGTCCCTCACCCCCATCACTCGGATCTAGCAGAGGTGCTGATGCTCCTGTGTGGGCAGTGCCACCCTCCCGTGTTCCTGGCGCTGCTGCCCAGGGCTCTGACCCCCTCCAGCCGCGGGGATATGGGGGGTGGGTCTCAGGGTTGGGTTTGTGCTGAGAAGGCCACGGCGGCACTGGCTGCTGCCTGGGACGTCCCCAGCTGTGGCCTTGATTTGCACAGGGCAGTGGAGGAAACCAGCCCCGGGCTGCACCAGGTGCTTTCCCAGCCCTTCCTCTCACCCCAGGGAGAGCAGCAAGAGGGAAGGGGAAGCTTCAGCCCACGCTGTCTTCCCAGAAGTAAAGGCTAAAAAAAGCTTTACACTTTCATCGTGAAGTTCTACCGTTTCTCGGTTTCTGCAGTGAAATTTGATTTTTCTTTTCCCAGGGGGGCTCAGACAGCAGCTGTTGGGAAGCACCATGGGCACGAAGGCACCCACCATGGTTCACTCCACTGCAAGCCCCCACACCACATTTCCATCACGTGAGTAAGAATTAATTTGGATTCTCTGTGTCTCAGCTGTCAGCAGCCTTTGGACTTTCCCCATTCCATCAGCCCCATCAGATGGCAAGAGGAGCTCCCCAGGGGCTGACCACGTTTGTCTTCTCCAGCACCAGGGCTCTGCACTGTTGTCACAGCATTGCCAAGGTGCTGCTGCAGTTGTGCCTGGGACACTTGCCAGCGAGGCTAGGATAAGGTGGATCCCTTCCCCAGGAAGCTCTTTTCCATCCATTCCCAAGCACTGGCTGTAGGAAAGTGTTCGCTGTCATGCAGAGGCTCTGTGGTTCTGCAGGAGGGCCAGGAGATGCTGCAGCTTCCTACTGAACCCTGCCTGGGCATCCCTGCTGGAGCAATCATTTTATCTCCTATTTCTAGGCAAAGTTAAAATTTAGCCACGTGAAATGAGAAACCAAAACACAAATGTTGTCTAAAGTGACATTCCCACCTCAATTCACTCTCTTCATCTTACATAAAGTTTTGACTGCCGGGTGTTGAGCCACTAAAGAGGGGGCTCAGAGCCAGGTGGAGGAGACCTGGGCCTGGCTGTGCCCTGCAGGAGCTGCCCAAGGGACTGTCACAGGTGGACCTGGCTCCATCCTGCTTTTGGGAGCCGTGGCACTGTGCCACCTGTGCTGGACTTCAGGGCTCTTTGGGGCAGGGCTGGGGCTGCTGGCTGGAGCTGTGAGCAGTGGCTGTCCTGCAGCAGGTCACACAGCCCCAGCCGGGTGTCACCGTGTCCCCGTGTGCCAAGAGCCGCCCGGCGCCAGCCCACGTTCACCAGCCCTAAGCGCGGTAATTACCCAAGGCAGGCTCCGTGCACAGAGCGCTCCTGCAGGAATGTGCCGGTGGATCAGCCGGGCACTGCGACCACGGGAACCTCTTGGCATCCCTCGGAGTTTCAAGGAGTGTGGGAGTGGGAATCGGAGCCTGTGCAGGGGGATGTTCACATTTGGGACCGCAGAGGCACAGCCCATGTGTCACAGGCAGTTTGCTGAGTGATGAGAGAGCAATTAACCTGCTCAGCTGGACGTGGAGTTGCTCCTGTTTGATTTTTCCAAAGAAAATTACTGCAACCCCTATTTTTTGCACAGCTTTCCTTTTGGTGCCACTTGCAGAAGATATAAAAGAAATTGAGGGGGTTTTTTTATGGGTTTTGTGCTGGTTTGCTGGATTCTCTCCTGCAAGTGGTTAACGGTTCATCTAAAGTCAGAGGAAGGTCTCTGAAGCAATCTTGCAATTTACAGCTTTTCCTTTACCAAGTAAGAAATAGTCAGGAAATTAAACAGGAAATTGTGTCTGGAAGGAACAAAAGTTGTGTTGTCAGAACCTGCTTATGAAAGATTTACTTTATTTTAACCAGTAAGGAGCCAAGATCAATAGTCAGAAGAGGAAGGAGTTTGTGTGAATTAAATCACACGTTAAAAAAAAAAAAAAAGGCAACACTTAGGAAAACAAGAAGCCTTTGTAAAGAGCAGATAGGGATGAATGGGAGAGAAGGCTTTGCCACTGCAGCAAACAAATGCTGCAAAGTGCTGAAAGGCAAAGGCCCAGGGGGTACCCCGGGATCAGGTGTCTCTCCAGAAGTCAGTCCCAAAATGCCCAAATCTCTGGGGGATACTCTGCAGCCAGGCCCCTTGGAGTGTTGGAGTGCAATGGACAAGCACTGCCCCATCGCTGTGCAGGTAACACAGCACCACCTTTCCTTTCCTGCTGCTTTATGTCCCTTGGGTGGCCTCCTCCAGCTTCCCCTGCCCGGGGTGCCAAGCACCACATCCCAAGTTTCATTCCTGGGCAGCAGAGAGATGTTCCCTGCCCAGGGGATGCAGGGTGAGCTCAAATTCAGCCCCAGGGCTCCACGGGAACTGCACCACTTCACCTCATCCTGGGGTTTTCTGTGAGAAATTTGGCCAAGAACAAGAAAAACAAACAAACAAACAAAAAAAAACAAAAACAACAACAACAACAAAAAAACCTGCTACAAACATTTTGAGAATCCCATACAAATAACTGCTCCCTGGCAACCCCAGGGGTCATTGGGTTTTGGGTTAATTAGGGGCTCTAGCTGAGAGACTGGGTAATCTGTCATTTTTTGACTCTTACATTCCTCATCAGTGGTTGAGAAACAAGCTTAGCAAGCACTGGTATGTAGGTATGGCAGAGGTTGGGACATAAGACCCTGCCTGGCTGATCCAGGCTCTTTCGGGGAATGCTCGTACTTGGTGGGGCCTGACTCAAAGGGGCTTTTTCTCCAGGATGCCAGCACTGTAAAGCTTCCCCTGAAATGATGTGTCCTCTGTGACAGCTCTTTGGCCATGTTTGGTGTAAGCTGTGCTTACTCCCCAGCTGCCAACGGGATCACAGCGTGTGGGAGCTGTGCCAGGAGGGAGCAGCCCCATGGGCTGAGCCAGTGTGGCTTCAGAGCCTTCTCCAGTCGTCAGGGAGGCTGCAGGAATTGCTGTCCCGGGAGCACGACAGAGGCTGACAATGGAGACAGGCCCAGCCATACCCTGTGGCAGCGCTGAGGCCGAGCTCTGGCTGGCAGCACTCAGCAATGGGTTAATGAATGTTTACCAGCTCTTCCAACAGCCACATCAGCAGTTGTTTGAATTTCCAGTGCTTCACGGATGGATGCTCTGGTCTTGGCCATCCCCAACACGCACTTTGTGGCCGAGGCTTTGTGTTGTTGGGATGGGCAAATGCCCCGGGGGGCCCCCCACCCGGCGGGTGGGACCTGCGCTGCTGCTTCCACCCCTCTGGGAATTTCACAACGGCACAGAGAGCCAGGTGTTAACAAAGGCACAGAGTTACAGGGTGAAAAATCAGGGAAAGAACAAAGGCTATCCAGGGGTTTCCACTGCTGGCTGACTCCAGTCACGGCATCCCTGTAAGGGCTGGGTCATGAGGCTGGAGCTGCTCTGGGAAAAACAGCAGCTGTGACCTGCTGCTGCTGGGATTGCCGTGATTCACACCCTCCGTGCAGGCTGAGCTGTCCTTCCTCGTTCGGAGTCCTGACATGTGCACGTTTCCAGCGTGGCACACTCCTGACTCACCCACCTACACTCACAGGGCTTCCTGGGCCGGGCCTTGCTGCTCGCCCTCGCTCCTCCCGCGCTTCCCATCACCGGGATCCCCGGTCCTGAGGGGTGTTTTTGGCAGCAGTGAGCCTCAAGGAGGCTTTTCCTGCCTCAGCGTGAAGACCAGCGCTGCAAATGGGCAGGTTTGGGCCGGGTTATCCACAAAACGCCTCGTGTTTTGGTAACAACTGGTGTGTTCTTCTACCGGTCCAGTGCCAGGGGAGACTCCTCTCTTCTGTCCCAGATGCTACCTGGGCTGTATTCCCTGAGCGTCTCCCAGCAGCACTCCCTGCTCGGCCCCCGCTTCCACGATGGATATCAATGTGCACTGACACATCTCGGGTGCGCCCACGACCACGGGGTGAAGCCGGGCCCCGCTGCCCCTCACGGACCCCTCGGGGCGGCCGCAAAATGGCGGCCGCTCTGCCACCCTGTCCGGCCATGAACTACAACTCCCGGCAGCCTCCGCGCCGTTTTCCCTCTGCGGGCCTCAGCGTTCGGCAGCCTACAGAGAAGCCTGATCAAAATTTAAAAAAAATAATTAAGAGATGTCACTTGGGAGCGCCGGTGCTTGAAACGTCCCTGGAAACAGAGGCAGCGACGCTCCTCAGGCGCCTCGCGGCCGGTGGTTTGGCCGCCTGCCATCGTTTATCACTATGGCGATTTCCCTTTAACGGCTTGTTTGCCGCGGACACCTCACAGAGCGGGGTCCTCGGAGGGGCGGGGAGGGGCGAGCCCGCTGCCCAATCAACGGGGTGGGGAGGCGGGGCCAGCCGGCGGAGGGCTCAGGCCATTGGCTGCCGGCTCGGAGCGGGTGACGCGCATCCTTCCAGCTCAGCGCGTGAGGCGGCGAAAGGGGCGGGGCTCGGGGCTCGGCCCGGCCCGGCGGGTAGTAACGGCCGCGCGCGCGCGGGGAGGGGCCGTGCGCAACAACGGCCGGTCCCCCTGGGCGCCTCCCGCCGCGCGTCCCGCCGCTGCCCGGAGGAGGATGCGCCGCTTCGCCCCGGCCGCGCCAGCCAGACGGAGGAGACGATGAGGGAGCCGCCCCGCCGGCCCCTGGCGCTGGGCTCCTGCCTCCTGCTCTGCGCTTTGCTCTGGTGAGTGCCGGCCTCTCAGCCCCGCCGCCGGGCACCCCGAGCCGCGCCCGCTGCCGCGGTGGGGAGCGCTCCCCGGGCGGGATGCGGAGAGCCGGGGCTCGGGAGGGGCGGATGGGGCGCTGGGCAGTGCCAGGATCAGCAGGGTGGGAAGGGAGCTGTGGAGGTGAGCCAGCCCAGCCCCCAGCCCGGGCAGGGTGAGCTGGGGCAGCGGCGCGTCCCGGCGGGTTCGGGATGCTTGCAGCGAGAGAATCCCCGCGGCCGCCCTGGGCAGCCCGGCAAGGGAAGGCGCTTCCTTTGGGCAGCCCGGGCTGTGCTCCCGTGCCGCGTTCCCCTGGGGAAGGTGGCGGCTTTCGGGAGGGCGATTCCCGCTGCCGGGAGCGCCAGGAGTCACCCGGCGTTTCAGGTGAGGGCTGAAGCCACACACCGAGGGTCAGAGTTACCTGTGCGCTGGTGTTTCTCTGCGCTTTTAGCGGAGGCATCCTTGCCTTTCCGGTTTCAGGCTGAGCTCATGCACTATCCTCTGAAAGATCACGGGGCCTTATTCTTGAAACCCTTTTTCTGAGTCTGTCAGGAATAGTGTTAAGTTAAACCAAGTGTTACGTTAAACCTCTTATTTTTGTCTTGATTGTACCTTTGACAGGGGTTCAACTGTACTTTGTTCCAGCATTCCCTGTTTACTTTCTTTTCAAACTTCCTTTAAGAGATGACATTTACCAGGATACAAATATTAGTAGAATGTATTTCTGTATGGTAAGTTCCAACCTTCTTAAACTTTGGCCCTCTTTGAACTTGGTGAGTCACTGTTTGAGAACTGATAGCCAGCTTGAACAGCAAACTGCAAATATTGCAAATGAAATGGCCACACTCTGGTGTATTACTACAGTACAGTTCCTGTAGATGGTTCAGATTGCTTAAAAAGAAGAAATCATCCTGAAGTCCTGGCTTGTGTCACAGTTGGGTGAAAAGTGGGAGCCCAGGCATCTCTATTTTACACAATCAGTTGCAAATCTGATGCTGATGCTGGTGTCACTGTGTTTGGACAGTCCAGAAGCAGGTTTGGTTCATGTCTTCGCAATTTTGGGGTTTGGAGACAAAAAGCTAATCTAAAAAGTGTTTGAAAACTCAGTTGCTGTGTTCACATTTAGCAAAACTTTAAAAAAAAAATCCTTTCTGGCCATGTGGGTTTCATCAGGTGAGCTGTGAGCCTCACGAACTGTCTCCAGGCAGCTTTATTCCCTGGACACCAAAGTTTGTTCTGGCAGCAGAACAAATCTATAGCTAGGATTCCTATTAGGAAAACAGTTTTTGTTTCTTGGTTAGAGTGCCTTGAGGGCTGGTAATCTGTTCCTGCCTCCAGGTTATTTGTTAGTGGAAGGGGTTTTTATCAGTAGGTGGTCAGGTAGATTTTTGTTGTTGTTGTTGCTGTATTCTTAGTCTGCTGTTCGAGCAGGACTTAATTTTGTGAAAACATTCAGGTTGTTTTGGGTTTTTTTCAGGATAATTCCATATTAACACAGGAATACTGTGTTCAGCTATCTTGTTGGACTAATGTGTTTGTTCTGTAAATCTCTGACAACTTCTGTGTTCTTCTTTGGTTTGGTTAGGAGGAAAATGGAGCTGCTCTTTTTCTTACTCTTCAAAAGGGATTGTTCTTCCAAGCAGTGTCTTAACTGATCTCAGAGTTGGCTGATCTCAGTACCCCAAACCTTTTAGAGTTTGAAAAAAGAAAGGCTCACATTGTATGTTCACCCTGCTTCACTGGCTGCTTTTGGTTAGGAACCAGTGGAATAATTTAAATGTTGAGGGATGCAACTCCAGTTTCCTAGTCTGGTGTCCAAACTCTCTAATGTGAATTCATATTTGAAGTCCTGTCTGCAGGATGGTGTTGGGACCTGGTTTAATTCCAGCAGTCATGTCAGAGTTGTAATTGATCTTCAGGTCTTGAAGTCTGTTGGTTCATGCATTGTTGGTGGACTATAGAAGTTGATAAGTTGTAATTTATTTAACTTCTTGCTATAAAGAAAATCAGCAGCTTAGTTCGCTTCAGTAGTTAAGAAACTTCAAATAGCTAATGGAAGGATCTGTATTATAAATGCTGGGTTTTTAAATGTAGTTGTTTTGAGATGTTGTTTTCAAAGGGCTTTGTGCTAGCAGAAGAGAAATTCTTCCTAGCCAGTGAAACTGGTGGTCAAAAGATGATCAAATGGAACCCCAAAAGTCAGAGAAAAACCATGAGACAAAACAGCTGCTGAAAGCACACTTGGGGCTGGTTGGACTTCTTGCCTTTTTTTTTTTTTTTAATCTGGGCTTTGTTTTCTTTCTGAGTAGCTGTTGCTTCTTTCCTTGAAACTAAGCTTAAAATAGGAATTTTTAAAATCTCTCATCATGCATTTTCAAGCTTACCTAAGAAAGTCGGTTCAGTGGGGAAGTGCTGATTAGTAAAAAAAACCAAGTGGGGAGAAAAAGAATTGCTTTGACGCTTGAACTGGAAAATGTCATCCTGGGCATTAAAAGTGACTGTGTTTTAGGAGATGCAGAAAAACGCAGAAGTCTGAGCAGGGATTTGTTAGGCAGTGCCTTTCAGGAAACGGGATGTGATTATCAATACCTGAGCCTTTCTGAAGTTGGACCAGGCACAGCTCTGACAGACCTGGGGCAAGGAGATTGGTCCAAGTTTCAAAAGAGCAGGATGGCTGTAGGGAAATACTTTGGATGGAGGTATGGCTCAGGAATGTAGTGCTCCAAAAATAATAGGCATCTGTGCAGATTGGAGCTTCCACTGTGCGTGACAAATGACTGCTGTTGTCCTGAATTCAGAGATCTTCTTAATGCTCCAGTTAATCCCTTTGTGTGGAGGATCATAATATAAAAAATACGTTTAAAACTTGTGGTGCTTTGTAGTTTGCCAGTATCTAGAGCTGAGTAAGTGGAGTAGGTTTAGAAGCTTGCAGGATACCAGGACCATCTAAAGTGGGACCAGCTGTGACAGCTGTTTGAAGAGTAACCTGTATAAATTATTCTGACATCAGCTTTTGCCTGCCATAAGCTGCGCTTCCAAAGTGTTAATTGGGAGTTTAATAAAGAAATCGTACATCCAGTAATTTGTCTTTCTATCCCGGAAAGTTCAGTGCCATATCCTGACCTACTTAGCTTTTATTAACTCTGCTACTTTGGTTTACAGCTGTGAGTAAAAGGAGGGTGAGGGTCAGTGCATGTACACTTCAGGATCCTTCAGCTGTTACTCCATGAGTATCCTGCACCAGGAGATGCCTTGTGTCAGAGTGATTTAGCAGTGAGATGTGCTGGTTTTGATGGCAAACCCTGTCCTAGGAGCTTGGTTTGAAATCCACCATGAGAGTGTACCCTGCAAGTTGTAAAGGTCGGGCTGGGTCAGTGGCACAGCCAGGAAGGACCCCTGGGTTGCCAAGTACAGTGGGAAGGTATCCTGGGTTTTATTCACACCTGTTAATGTGTAGATTCATGTGGATTTTCATGAGAGAAGCTATTTCTAGTTAGGGTTCGCATTTTCAGTGCTGTCTGGTCTTGAGGGCGTGCTTGTTGAAATGAGGAGCTCTGAAAAGGCCGGTGCTGAGCTGGCACCGTGAGAACAGCCCCGGGTCCATTGTGTGCTGCTGCTGCACAGGTGAGAGCTGTGCAGCTCACATCAGGGCTCACTGCAGTGAGGCTTTTGCTGGTTGAACGATTATTTGCCTCGTTACTGACTGTGGCTCAAACGTAGAGCTCACATCTGTTGATGGTAGAGCTGGGGAGTGAGCATTAATCTGCCTCTTACCATTGAAATCCTCTTTTCAGCACAGTGCCCTCATGATCTGGATATAGACTACAGGAGTAACTTGCCTGTAGTGGAGCTCATAATTTTATCTGCTGATTCTCCTCTTGTGTACTTAAATCTCTTCAGAAGGCCGATATTAAAATAAACACTGTGCATGTGCATTTTTATAGCAGGAAAAATGAAATTATTTGAGCATTGATAAAATCACAACTGTTGTTCCAGGCATCTGATTTCAGAGTGGAAGGTATGTTCCTCGATATGGAGTATCTCGTTTGGAAGTGTCTTTGCTCTGTGCTTAGGGCTGGGACAAAAGCTGCACTGGAACTCTTGGACTCCTAAAAATGAAAATCGAATCTGCCCCGCTCACAGCCTGCTCAAGTTAAAGGTGGTACGTGCAAGCAGTGGCTCTGGTGCCTTATGCAAAACAAGTGCTTGGCTCAATCAATTATTGACTATTTTACCTTCTAAAATTATTTGAAAATCAGTGAACTGCTTTCATGCAATATCTTCTAAAAGATTTGTCCTGGAAACTTCAAGTTTGTTTGTTTGTTATGCAAATGGTGTACTGAAGTAGCCTCTACCCCATCACAACACACTAGATTGCTGTCTTGGTGTAGAAGATCTTGCCTGTTGCAGTGAAATGTGCCTTCCTTGAGCACTTTATTTGAACTCTTTCTGAAATGTTTTTCTATGACCTGCTATTAGTTCTTTTTCACTTTGGTGTTCTTACTGTGAGCCTTGTGCAGAGTAGTTTTTTTCTTGTCCTTAGTTTTCATTACTAATCCAGCTTTTGGGAAATTCTTTGCCTCTTTCAAGGGGAGAACATGTTATTTAATGTTCACTCTCGAGGTGCTACAGCCCTGTGCCTGGAGAGAGTGTGCATGAAAAGATTTATCCTAGAACAGGTTAACCTAGAACTGTAAATCTAAAAACTTGTAATTCTTGTAATTCTTGGTTGAAATACTGAGCTGGTATAACAGACAGACTCATCCCAAAGCTTGAGTGAGTGAAAATGTTGATGTGAATAACAAACTGGATTGGAATATTCGTAAAAGGTTCCAACAGTTCAAAAATTAGCTCAGGTGCACAAAGGAATGGCAATGACTTGGTTGGGTTTTGAAATGACAATCAAGATAATGCTGAAATCCCTTACAGATAAGAAGCCCATTAAAAATACATTATAGATGTCTGGGAGTCAGGTGATAGTAGCTTTACAATGCTCTAGGCTGGAATTCACGTTGCTAAACTTAGAGTAACATCCTCCTCCTTGGCACTCCGCTGTGTTGCACTGAGGGTGGGTTTTTAGCATGAGGAGTTGGTGCAGAGCAGCTGCTCTTGCTGGGCCTGTGTGGACAATCCTATGAATTTAAGCACTGAGGGAAGTCTTGGTGTTACTACAGACTCTAAAAGTCTTTAAGTTTGCTCACAGTGTGTGGCTGTTCTGTTTTCCTGTAGCCTTTGTGTTTGGTGTCAGGTTTTATGGTGTTTTTCTTTTTTTTTTTTTTTTTTTTCCTGTGTGCTCTTCCCCAGGCTCTTGCATCAGAGAAAATAACTAGAGTTTGAGAATGCAGGGACCTTCTCAGAAGCTGCAATCTTCCTTTAGTATTGCAGAAGTCTGTTTCCAAGAAACATCAGGAACTGCCTGTTCCTTGGGGTGCTTCCAGAGGGACACCTTTTGTGGGTTGTGACTTGTGCCCTGCTTTAAGTGCCTGAAATAGGGCACCTGGATACTCCTTTAGAGAAAGAGGAGGTTTGTGCCTATTTCAATGTTATGTTGGACCCTGCATTTAATGTAGGTTGTTGTCTGTTAGGGTCGTAGAGTCCTGTGAAGGTGCTGTTACCTCGGCTGCCTTTTCCAGGAGAGAATGGGGGTATAGCCCTGGGAGCACTGCAAGCAAGGCGTGAAGCTGGTTTCTGTTCTTTAACCTGGGACAGCAGTGGACAGTCATGAGTAAATCGTGTATTCTTTCTCCCTGTGTCTTCTTGGGTTTGATATCTGAGCATACCTTGGCTCAGAGCTGACTTTCTTCCCCCCCTCAGGACTTACTGGAATGTATCCACCATCTCCAGATCAGAGCAGAGGGTGCAGATTCCTGTGTGGCTGGAGGGGGAATGCAGTCAGTCAGTTCAATCCGAGAAAGGATCTGGTGCTCCTGGAGCCTCCTTTTGCAAGCTTTGCATGCTAATGGTGTTTCAAATGCTGAAAGCCCTATTTCAAACCAACGATTGGAATCTCATTGTATGCAGCTATGAAATTCAGTATTGTCAGAAGTATCTTTGTGTTTGGCTCCTCTGAATAAGAGAAATAACTGTTTGGGGAGCACATTCTTTGCGAAGTGTGGGCAAGCTATTAAAAACTGAATTGCAAAATACCACAGAATTGTAAAGGATTTGCAAAAAAAGCTCCAATTTCAGATGTTTTGGGTTTGGTTTTTTTAGGCATGTGAATCAAGTTAGTGGTAGGAAATGAGGTGATACCAGTGCCTTGCTTAGTCTGGATTTGTAGTTTTAGTTTTCAGCTTTTTTCTCCCTTGAAAGCCCATCATAACCTTCAAAATTATCTTAGTAACTCATGCTACTCTTCTGTGGTAATAAATGGCTTCCAAATGATTGGTGGTTTTTGCTTTGTCTTGTTTGTTTCTTCTTTTTTTTTTTTTTTTTTTTTTTTTTTAATTGGTATTGAAGAAGATTAATGATGGTTCTTTTCATTTATCCAGATATATTTCCACTTCAAATGCAGAAATGAGTGTTGTGTCTGGAGAGGTTGTGCTGCAGCAGTTCAGTGTCTTGCAAGTGCCTATCCTCCTGTGACTGGTTGAAATAATGTCCTGGTCTTCATTTTCCGTGACATTTACTTTGTTCTGCAGGCCGTTTTAAATACGAGTCCCTCTGGCTGAACTGCTGGGAGGGAAAGATTGATCCCATGAAGTTGGTGGGGAGGGAGGGAGGGTTCCCTGTCTTTGCTGTTTTTCCTGTGTTGCCAGTGGCTGCGAGGCAGGTTGCTGCTGACTGGAGAGTTTGCTTGTGGATCTGCTGAGCTCCTCATTCCTGCAGAGCCCTGTTTCTCTGTCAACTGGCTGGTGAAGGCAGTCACAGACTTGTAGGACTTGTTCACAGCAAAAGGTATTTTGCTGCCTTCCTTCCTTGCCCTTTCACAGCTTTGACCGTTTTAAACTTATCAGTTTAAAGTCAATTACTCTGTAATGAAGAAGGTGATCTTCCCCAGGCAGGTGCCTCTTGCACAGGCCTATCTGAAATGATCTGTGAATGTTTTGAGTAGGGAGTTGTCACATGGCAGGGACAGTGACATCTTCATTCTCCCTCTGGCTCTTGGGCACTGGCACATCCACTCCTGTTGGTAACACAACCCTCTGAGGTCCAGACGTGGTTACCCTGGGAGCTCTTCCCTTTGCCTGCAGGGAGGGCTTGGTGCACTGGTGATAAATTCCCTTTATTTTCCCTCTGCTTCAAATTCCTCTGTCTTGTAGATGTCAAATATAAACTGTTCTGAACTGCTTCACTCTCCAGTGTCCAGAAATAGGTCTTGTTTTGGGAGAATGTATGAAATTAATAATTTCGAGCACAGATGTGTTTGAACTGAGGCTGTGTCAGTGTTGTGTGAAATCTTTGGAAAGGACAGCCTAAGCTGTTTCTGTCTGATGAAATTGTGGAAAAACTCCTCTTACCTTCCTATTTTGGATTTTTTTTTTTTAGCTGTAAGTTGTATGATTAATTTTTTCTTATCAGGTTCTCGTTATCTGCTTGATTTTTATGCCTGTCAGAACAGCTATCCATAGCTTTTCTATCTCTGATTGTTTTCTGCAGCCTTCTTGACAATTACTTGGACAGTTTCAGCCCAATCAGAAGTGGATGGTCTTTCACATGAAACCTATGCTGCAATTTCAAAACCACCTGCACTTTTGAATTTCAGTGCGTTCCTTTTCAAAAGCAGAACATTGATCAGCAGACCATGGCCAATTTGCGTAGCAATGAGTGTAGTGAACCATCCAGATAGGGGAAGAGCAGCGTTTCTGCTTCAGTGGGCAACCACAGTATGAGCCTGCCCTGAGAAAGTAAAGATTCCCCCACCCACCCCTGCTGCTTTGTCTGAGCTCGTAGCCTTGGCTTTTGGGTTTGTGCACATTAAGCTAGAAAGTTTGTGGTGTGATTGAGAAAATAGCTTTTAAATTGCATTAATGATAGGACAAAGAGTCATGCTTAAGTTCCTTTGTTCTTGATGAGATTTAATAGCAGGTGGTGTTTTGAGTCATGCTTACAAAAATGGAACTATTGAAAATTTCTGTATCCACGTAAGTCACCAGCTGTGGGTTATGTGCTTGGAACAATCTCTTCATTTGAAGATCTACCTGAGACCGTGTCTCTAGTGGCTGATCTCACTTGGGCATTAGGTCTGCTTGGTTATGAGTCAGCATTAAAATCCCACTTCTGGGTCACAAGGAAGATAGCAAGTTCTGCCCATACTGATCTGTACTTCCACTGGGTGTATACTGCAAGTCAGTAACTCAAGGGGAAGTTTGCTGTCTGTAAATTAACATTTGGATTCTCATCTTTGGTGTTGTGGTGTTTTGTTTTTTTTTGTTTTGTTTTGTTTTTTGGTTTTTGGTTTTGTTTTTGTTTTTTGTTTTTTTTTAATGGTTAACAGAGGTGCTCTGCCATATGGCAATTTGTTTTTAATATGGGCTCTATCCTTTCAGCTAAAGAAGCCTCTTGAATTAATGTACAAAATGCTAAAAGTCAGAGGAAAAACACTACTTACTGCTGGTGGTCTTGATAGGGTTATTAATTTGACTTCTCCCAGACTGGCTGGTCTCACGTGGGTTTGTGCTCTGTCAGAGTTTGCTGGCAGTAGTTGAGTGATCCGTCCTGTGAGCTGCATGCTCTGCTGCAGCAGGGATCACACTTTCCTGTGGGTGCATGCACACACACAAAAGGAGTTCTCAGTCCCCTCCCTAGCTTGGAGGGCTTTTGGGAGACTTGAGGCATCATGTTGGAGTTGGGGAGTAGACCAAGAAGAATTTTGGAAAATAAGTAAATAAGACGTTGGACACGGATCATGTCAGAGTAGCTTAATTTGGAGCTGCTGAACTGCATTCTTCTCAGGGCTGTGTTTGTGACCTGAGAAAGCCTGATTTCTTGCATGAAATCTTTCAGCAGATGAAGACAAGAAATATATGCCTTCTGTGCTTTTTGTGCTAAAGCAGCTATTCATGCATTTGTGAGGGTAGACCTTGTGTTTTAAAATGCTGATTCACAGCCATTGAAATCTTTCCTTTTTTTGCACCCAGGGAGTTGCTGCTGTTCTGTGCAGCTCACCCCAGGTGCCCCCCAGAAGGAAACAAATGTGTATGCCTGTGTAAGGAAGGAGTGGGATGATGCTCTAATATTTGATGTTTCTGGTGTATTTTCATGAAGAGCCAGGGAGTCCTTATATCTCTAAGGAGAGACCAGAGGTACTGGAGTTAAGAGCAGGAGAATTTCACCATAAAATGGTTGAAACCCCTTTTCAGAAATTTAATGACCTGAAGTGTTATAAACGGGCCAGGAGACCTGCTCCTTTGAAAAGCCTTTATTAGTCTGCTCTTTCAAGGGAGAACTTGAGGGGTCGCCTGCGCCGTCGCTGCTCCTGTCGCCGCTGAGGATCAGGTGTCAGTCGGACCTTCTGCTCTCGCCGCAGAGTCGGGAGTTCCAGCCTCGCGGGAATCCTCAGGAACTCAACTGGGCTCGTGTGGTCTAGGGGGGTCACTTCTTCCCAGTCTCTTTGTGATCATGGCGAGGCGGCAGAAGCAGAATTCAGTCCTTAGGTAGCTGAGGGTCTTCTCGTTGTTGTAGTGTCTCCCTTTTATCTGGATTTTGTGCTGGGTCGCGGCTTTTGGGTCCGCTTGCCGGCAACTGCACTTCGGTTTGGAGCAGTGCACCATGGAAGTCCTTGGATTTTCCTATTAGGCGGGGCCGGCACTTCGAGGAGCTGGTGGGGAATGGGGACAGCCTAGCCCGACGGAAGGGGAAGGGAACCCGGGGTTTTAGAGGGGGTATACAACTTGGAATAAGGTTTTGAGGGTACAAATTTTGGTACAAACAGCATAACTTTCTTAACAGACAGGTTACAACTGGCATAACATTTTAAACAGCATAACTTTCTTAACAAATGACAGACTGTGTCAAAAATGGGAATTTCTTACATTTCGTTCATTTCATGAAGTACTTGCATAACTAATTTTTCCAAGTGAAAGCTAGGTAGTAAGGCCGTAGGAGCCTGGTAACGTGGCATTCATGCGCTGAAATGAGCATCCTGTGCATATGGTGGGACAGAGGTTTTATGGAAAACTCAATACAAATGGGTGACTACACGATGGGATGGGAATTCAAGATGTGTGAGAAGCTTATGCCTAATTCTCAACAGAGATGTGAGACTTTGTATGTGCTATGATATGTGGTTATTATTCTTTTCATACCTTACATTCAATTCTTTATTTTCCAGTAGCTGCAGCTGGTTCTGCCTGACTTGAAGGGTTTCATTTAGTACAGAGGAAAGGTGCTGCCTCAGAGAGAAGAGACATTACTGAGGTGCTTTGGGGCTGAGACAGAGGTAGAGCACCGTATTTGCTCATCTCCATAATAATATGTCAGATCCCACAAGTTCCTTGTGCACTGTCTCTTCTGTGGAGAGAGCCACAGAATGTAGATAGATACACATTATATATATACATACATATATATGCATCAAACTTTAAATTTTAATACTTGTCTGTGGTCTGGTGTTTCATGGGTTCCTTCTTGGTGGAGGAGTCTACACTGCATAGAGTTCCCAAAAAAGCTGATAGTCAAGTTCTGAAGGAAGCTGATAATTCACATTGTAAGCAGTAGTGATCCCAGTTGTGTAAGTAAATAATGACCTACTAATAATCTTACTGTTATGATTAATGCTAAGGCTGTTTTATTTCTCAAAACTATTGTCAGAAGGTTGCTGCATCCCGATTTTTCTGTGCAATAGACCTGTCTCTCCTCTGAGAAGAGGGTGGCTCATTTTTTCAGGGTGCAGGGTGATGTTTGTGTGGGTTCAAAAGAGGTCATTCTGATCACCTGATTATGTAAACAGTATTTCCTAAATGGAAAATGTTTGTGTTTGAAGTGGTGGATAACTGATGTTCCAGCATTGTTGAAGGCTGTAAAAGCTCCTCCCTGTGCTTCATCTTCTGCTGGACTTGGTTGAAATCAGCCTGAAAACCTTTGGGTCCCCAAGCCTGATGATTCACTGTGCAGATCCTCCCTGGGATGTGAAGGGACCATGTATGATAAGAAAGAAAAGATGCTGGTCTAGTACAAGTGTTTGTAGAGGCAGTGGCTGCTTTTCTGCAGAAATAAATCCATTTCTACTGAGAACTAAAGCTGTTGGGAAAAAAAAAAAAAGTACAAAACAAATCTCATGGGAAGTTTTGCATGGGGCTGTTTTTTAAATGTACTTATTTTCCTAAATTTTCTTGAAAGTGCTTGTTGATGTTGACCATACAAAACCTTCTCAGGTCGACTGTTCAGGGGCTTAAGAAGATTTTGCTTTTTAGCCTGCGACTTAAGTTTTTACTTAGTAATAATGATTGCTAAAAATACCCCAGTGCTTTGTGACAAAGGATGTTCAAATTGATTCAAATTGTTCCTAACTTGCAGTAAGTTAGCTAATTTATGTCAGCTTTCACTTTGTGATGTAACCACACTCCAGGATCTGGTTTGGTGATACTTTTTTCTTTTGGAAGTAGTAAATTTCTGACGTTTTCTGTTGCTGACTTCTTCTAGTGAAACCTCAAATGGATTTTATGAACGAGTGTCCATGAACTGTATGTGTATTTTATTCAATGCCACATGAGAACAGCTGAAGAAGATTGAGGGAGACAATGCTGAGAGAATTCTGAAATTCTATTTTAAATGAACCTTTTTGACTCCTTTTTTTTTATAGGCTTCCTGTTTGGAATGTCTTTTGTAAAGACAGTCTCTCATCAGCAGTGCAATACGCTTCAGGTGATGCTTGTGCCCTGGCCAGTGAGGATGAAAATGTCCAGGAAAAGGTATGCTGGATACATCATGTTAATTACTCAGTCTGACTAAATATTATATTGTAAAATAAGATTCTTCGTAGGATCTTCTTGGCCAGGAATGTTTAATGCACTCAGTTGTTCTTTGAGCTGTGATATCTTCCCAAGTTTTTATTTTTCCTTTACTGCATTTTATTGTTTGCTTGTTTCTGTTTTGTTTTGTTTTGTTTTAGTTTGAGGGCCAGATGTTAGAAGTGGGCACCAGGAGAAGTGTGTGGTTCTGTAGTGCCACAATAGGAGGTGATGGGCTGGGTTACATTATACCAGTTCCACCTGTGTTGTATTAAAAACAGTGTACAGGTGATTGTTATCCTAAAGAGAAGATTTGAGATGAATTGGTTCAAGTCAGTATTTATCATTTTGTATTCCTTTTGTTCAGTAAAAATTGAGAAGGCTAAAATGTATTTCTGAAAGGTATAATAAATAAGCTGTGATCCCTTTCAACTTTACTTTACTCAGCACTTTAGGTTAATTGTAATTGTCTCACCCTGATTAACTCATGACAAGTTTCTACATCTTGCATCTCATAGTGAGTTCCCAAGTTGTTGAGTCAGAAAGTCAGTCATTTCATTTATTTATGTATTTACCCAGGTGCAGGAGCACTCCTATTCTGAACATGGTAGTATTGATATGTTGGTTTTCCCGTTTCTTCCAGCAGTCTGTAGTAGTGTTAATCGCAGTCCTCAGTCCAAAAAAGCTTTTCTATGCCACAGTAAACTTGGAAAACCTGTGTTGAGCATTCTACCTGACTCAAGTGGAGAGCTGCCTGACCATAAAAAAAACCCCTTTAAATACTGTAGGTGTCTTAAGCATTTCACCAACTAGGGTAGGTCTGTTTTTTTTGCCAGCTTGTGCAGCCAAAAAGCACTCAATCCTATTCTTCTGGCTGCCTAAAAAAAAGTTCTGCTTGAATTTAATGTCTGATGCAATAATACTGGAAAGACTAACCAAGCTTTGAGACTGGGAAGCCACTGGTGGATGATTTCCTACTCTGCAATATTCTCCCTTTCATTCTGTTAAAGTGGCATTGTTCAGCAGACTTATAAACTTAAACCCAAAGATGTGAAAACTAACGTTAGACTGTTGTTCACACTCATTAAAGAAAATCTCTTGGGTGGATGAGAAATCTTAAGCAAGTGTCTGTTACTCCTAATTAGACTGCTGGAGCTGTCCTGCTCCAGAGGAGCGGTTCTGCAGCCCTTGATCAGTTTGCCTTAGATCAGTTGTCTCTTGCAGCCATTGATGCTGTTTCATCTTAGGGACTGGGATGTGAGCTAATAGTATTTAGGGGCAAATGTTGCTCATTGTCTCTAAGGTTTGTCAGCACAGATTTGTAGCTCCTGCTCTTCAGTGGATGCCTTAATTCTCTCAAATTAATATCATGTAGTGTTGTATAGCACAGCAGCTGATTTTGGGTGTGAACACTGGCACTTGCAGTATTTGGCCACAGGGTTTTAGATAGCCCTTAGAAAACAAAATGGGTGTACATTTCTACCACATTTTTTGCTGTGTTTTAAAGTACTGCTCAAAAACAGCTTGCATATTTTGTAGTCACAACTTAAAAGGTTTGAAGGGCAAGTGTCAATTCTTGCTAGTTTTAGTCTGGTGGGTTTAATCTTTTTTTCCCCCTTAAGTGTTGATACTTTTTATTTTGTGAGTTCACTGCACTGGATGGTGAATCTGTAGTTGTAGGAGAGAAGGTTGCTTTGAAGGGTTCTGGCAGATTTGTGTAATGACTGCAGTTCTGCTGATAACACTGCTACAACTGAAATGTGCCACGTGTTATTTTCCAACAGCTGTATGATGCAAGTCAGCTTAGAATTTCCTTTTTATCCTCTTTTGGGGAGCAGGGAGATAGGTAAGACTTTGTCAACATGGGAAGTCATAGCAGAACGAGGAACTTTTCTTAGCAAACAAACAATTATTTCAGACAATGCTAAAATGGTCTTTTCAGAGAAGATTTAACTGACTCGTTTTAACTTGTGGTAGTCTTTGTGCAGCTGAGATTTTAAATGCAGCTGGGCAGTGGTTCTGAACATGAATGTAGCTTAGTTTCTTGTTGTTTTGCTGGTGGAAGAAGTGCTGTTATTCAGTGTGTCCCAGAGGTGGCTGCTCTGGCTGACATGGAAGGCCTGTGACTGCAGACTGACTGATGTTTTACCTTCCCTATCCCAGGGGGAAGAGGCTGCTCCCAGCATGGAGCCTGAGCATGCAGACTCCAGTACACGGAGTTACTCTATGGAAGAGCTGCTCAACGACTTGACAAAATCTGACCAGGCAAGGCTTTTGTTTCATTCACTGTCTTCATACGGTTTTCAAATGCTTCTTGGATTTCAGTCTTTCATTTTGGTTATCTAAAGTTCATAGTAACCATCTCTCACATTTCACCTGTACACTGGGTTGCTGTCAGACTCATGTTTCCACTAAAAGAGAAAATGTGTGAGCTAGCAGACCTTGTATTTCCCATGTGCATAAATAATGAGTGATTTAGTATTTGTAGGTACTGACTAAAAACTTCCCAAGATAAATTAAAATTGGATGTTGTAGGTACGAATGTCTATTTATAAATAAAAGATATTTCAGCTCTGTTGATATTGTTAAGTCAGTGCTTGGTGTGAAATGTTACAAACCCACTTAAAAGATTATTTATTTGATTGCTTATTTTTGTTTTGTAGATTGATTACAAGGCATCATACATAGGACATAATTCAGAATATTTATTTTGTGGTTTGGGTGTTCACATCTGTTAAACCTTCCTGACCCCCTTCATGTTTAGTGAGATGATTGGAGTAATGTAGCTATTGGCAGGAAACTATGATACAACAGTATTTCTTTTTGCTGCAGGAGTTAATCTGACCTGTTTCAGTGGTCATATGCTCTTTCAGATTTACAATGCCTTATTTTGAGTGTGCTGATGAAAACTGAAGACCTAGGGTAAATAAGGCTCAAGGCTACTAAACACTCAAATTTGAAAAGTGATTTATCTCTTTGCTCACTTAGAGCATGGAATAGGCTTTAAATAATTTTGGACCTCCATTGGAATGATGAAATTAAAAGCCTTCTCAAAAATTTAGTTTAGGATGAAAACAGTAAATTCGATTGCAGTGGAGCATGCAAATAAACCATTTCTTTTGGTTGCTTCAATATTCAAGCTCCTTTTCCCATGGCAGTCTCTATAGGAATGCATCATTGAGGAAGCTGTTGCTCAGCCCTGCTCCAGTTGATATCTTTACATGATTATTGCAGACTACAGAAGAGTATTGCAGCTATCCCAGAGTAGCACAGAATGCCACCTAGGTCTAGGAAGAAACAAAATGAATTTCTGACAGAAATCTGAACCGTTAGAACTCCACAGTAGATGTTATTGTGTGAATGCTTTTGTTACTCAGGTGTTGAAAATTGTATATTCACCTGGAATGTTTTTACAGACAACAGAAATAAGTGAAACAAAGCAGCCTGAAGTTGTGAGTCCACCTTCAGCAGATGTAAATGAAGCTTCGTCCAGCATAGTCCCAAGCACTGAAAACACTTCCAGTTCACCTACCTCAGAGATACCCCCCGTCTCACAGCCTGAGTAAGTTCTTGCTATTTTGTTGTTTTGGTCTTGGGGAGAACATCAACTACTCCACTCTTGTTAGAATGTTCAGTAGGGATAAGATGGGAGTGTTCCCCACAATTGTTTTGCTGGTTTATGGTGTCAGTGCTCCTGGAGTGTGCCACCATTTCCTCAGTGTGTGGATAAACAGTTGTGTACTTGCGTGAAAGGGAATACTATTGCCATGATCAGTTTCTAAGCTGCTGCTTTGGAATAAAGCCAAAGTGCTTAGATAATCTGTACTATAAAAGCCCTCAAGGCTTTACCATTAGGATTTCTGCCCTTCACAAATGTGCTTTCACATCTGTGTCAACAAGCATTGAGGCTGCTTCAGCAATGGCCTCTGCTTTCAGTTAAGGAAGAACTCTGCAGAATTTTTGTCTTGGGACTATAAAGCAGTCTCAAGTTCTGGTAATAAGAGACTTTTGACAAAATAGAGCAAATTCTCATATAAATGCAGTCAAGGGACTTCAGTTCTAGTGCTTAGTACTGAGAGGTACAGCTGCAGCCCTCTGCTGCAGGCAGCTTTCTGGAGTCCCTCTGCTTTGTTTCCCTTTTCTTATGGGATTTTGTGCTATCGAATGTGAACTGTAGGATGGAAATTCAGGTGTGCATCTTCCAAGGATTTTCACCAAGTCCTGTTGGGCTTTTTGATGCGTGCTAAGGCAAGGAATCTTGTTCTGACTGCTGATAAAGATGAAGTATTTTGTTAGATAAAAATTGAACACGTCAAAACCGAAGTAGACTTGTCTTTGGTGTTTTGGGGTTTTTAAGAGTTCAGGTGCTTTGCTTTACCAAATTTCTTTTCTTTACTGTGGAAAAGGGATGGAAATTTTGTTTTCTGGCTGATCTTGCCTAGTCTGCCAGGGCTAATGCTTAAAAACATTTTGGCACTTCATCAGTGTCTTTAATTGGAAGCCTTCCCAAATTTGCAGTTTTTATAGGGCAAAACTGGAATGTAGCTTCAGCGTGTTCTTTTTATAGCTTTTTTTTTGACTACTCCACTGATTTATTTGTGTAATGTGTTGTAAGCTCTACTGTTGTCAGGTCCTAGAAGGAGACAGGATGTTATTTTCTTTGAAACATTCAGTTTGGTGTCTGGTAATTGCTGGAAATTGTCTGGCTGTTGTAGCTGGGGAATGCTGGAGGGCTGAACTCCAAAGACTTGAACTGTGAAGTGAATGAAAATAGAAACTTGGTTTGGAGCAGCTGATGGATGAGTTCGTGCTGGGCGATGGTGTTGTGACCCCAGTGCCATTTGCAGGAAGAAAGAGCAGGCCTGGTGTGGCAGAGAAGCGTGTTTATGCATTATTTCAAACCACACTTCAGCTCTTAGTAGTCACAGGTGGTCTCTTACTGAGCAGATTAATAGCCAAACCAGCTGTGGTCCAGGTCCATGCTTGAACAAGATCTTTAAAAAGACACAGTTGCAATTGTTATCATCAGACATTTTTAACCTTTTTGTTGGTTTAGATGCTGATTCCTGACAACGCAACGAAGTCCAGCTCTCTCAAGTGTTACTGGTCCAATATTTCAGCAGAACTTCTTAGTCAAAATATTTTGAGAGGAATTTTATCCCAGACAAGTTTTACTTTGTAGTGAATCGTTTTTTAGAACAGCGCCGGGTGTAACTTTTCTACCTAAATCTAATCTGAGGAAAAATTACTGAAAAATAATCTGAGCTCTTGCCTGGAAGTAAGGAACCTGCTGTGCTAAGTGAGCTTAATAATGCATTTTAAAAATTAAGGCAAATCAAGGTACCCAAAGGAGAGAGAACACTACAGCATTTGGACTGACCTTCTGCCAAAATTAGTTACTTGGGGTCAGTCAGGTATACCCTGAGAGCAAGGAATTAAGGTCATTTTTGTGCCATATTTTATTCAGCTGATAATTGTTCATACTGTCACCTACCCACTGAAATGGAGAATATGTGGAGCTTTTCAGTTTTGTGTCTTGGTCAGCCTTATTTCTTCAGTGGAGAGTCAGCATGCAGAGGCAAACGCTGTGCATCTCAGATGGAGGCATTTTGGGGCATACAGGGTAAATTCTCCCTGTTAATAGCTAATAAATTCTTGTATTCATGATGTGTGTTAGATTCTGTGACATAGCAAAGAGTCTTAGAATACCTGTGAGATTTTTGTTTTGTACCACGGGAAATTTATCAGATGAAAGGTACTAAAATTGTCTCCCTGGGTTGGTTGCAGCTGCTTCTGTTAATAATTGTAGCAGTCGGAGAACCAAAAAGATCCCCCTTTAAGTTGCTGACGTGCTGTTTGTGTTTTGGCAGCTCTGTCATGATATTGGATTAACCTAGTTTGCTCCTTCCATTAAAGAAAGCTTATGTGGAAGTTTAGAAGGCAGAGTAAAGCTTTTCCTTAGATTTGGCTGTAGCCTGGATCAGGATGAAAGTCATCCCTGTGCTGGAGAGGACAGTCAGAAGTGATCACTTTAAAGTTACTCTTAGTCCATCTTTGTCTCCCCACATATTCCATCATTCCTGAAGAGCAGATGGAGGCCTTCTGTTTGGTTTGTGCCTCAGGATTTGTCTGGTGAGGTGTGCTCAGCCTTTCTGGGAACGAGGAGGTAAAGCAGTGGGCATATGAGCTGGTTTGGGCTGTTGGTACAGCTTAGATAATGGTCTGCTAGGTTACCTGTTCTTTAGTATACCAGCAAAAAAGAAGAGATAAATTAGTAGAAAGGAAGTCTGGCTGGCTCTACTTTTTTCTCCCCTCTAGTTTTAGTCAAGTTTTGTTCTGACTGCTTGACTTGGGAACGTGAGGAGCTTTTAGTGAGGGAACTCAGTCTTGCGTTTGCTTCCTTTGCTGCAAGGGAAAAGAAAGTTGCTGGCAGTCAGATGTTGTTGGTTTGTAGTGATGCTGGGAAGAATTATCCATTGCAGTGTTTGGTGAGATGTTAGATGAGAGTTCTGGGAAATGAGAAGCCTGTCTTGAGTTCTTTTCTGGGACAAACAGCTTGGAATAGGAGATTCTGTTCTTTCATGGGTATGGCTGAGAGGGCAATTCCCCAGGTACAACATACTTCATGCTTCTTTTCTTAATTCTTTCTGTGAGACTGTTGCTTTATTAAAACTTTTACATATCTTTGTGGTTGATTGTCAGGGTTTCTTGTATGATCAGAAGGCTAAAAAAGCATGTTGTTTGTTTCCCTTCAGTGCAATAGAGAATTCCCGTGCTGATATCCCTGTAGTCAGCTCTAGTGAAGCTGAGCAGTCAGAACCTGACTGTGATATTGGTGGGACACTTGAGGCTGACCCTCAGAGTGAGCCTTCCTCTTTTGTCAGTCCACCAGAGAGGTGAGTATCCAAGCAGCCTGTGTGTGACTCTGAATACTTTGAAGGGAGTTGTTCTTTTTTGTGCTGGCTTTGCAACAAACATTTGCATGTGCTTGCTTATCTACATACTTGTGTGTGTGTGATATTGCATGTGGCTGCCCGTGTTATAGATCCTAATACTCCTTAAACTTTCAGCCTTGCAGGCCAACATATAGAGAACATATCATCTTCACATGGCAAGGGAAAGAAGACAAAATCTGAGTTTGAGTCCAAAGTTTCAGCACCTGAAAAGGGGGCAGATGAGCAAAAATCTGCTCTTAATGCTTCAGAGAACTTAAAAAGGGAGGTAAGCAGTGCTGGTATCCCCTCAGTACACACAGGAGTAATGCCCTCTGTTTGGTTATTACCACTGGTAAAATATGTGGTGTATTTTTATTCTGTCCTAGAAGTATCATTTGGCCTTTTTTACAGTGGGATATGTGTCTAGCAAGGCCTTCTGTACTGAACTGTATGACATTTTTCATGCTCTGGTTGTGAGGTACTTCATAACTAAGCTTGTGGTTTTTAAATAAGACTCTTTTTAAAATCAGAATGACCAAGGTCGTGGCAATACCATTTTTTGCTGGTTTAGGATCATGTTTCAACTGTCACTTGGCAACTACCTTTAAAATATTCTCTGCAAAATACCCTCAACACTTGAAATGTCTACCAAAAAATGTTCACTCATCTATGGTGTGCTGAAAATGTTTGTACAAAGGAGAAGTGAAGACTTGAAATGGAATAATGTACAGTTTAGTTGACAGGGTTTTTGCTTTGTCAGGCAAGTCCAAAACATTATTTCTGAGATACTTAAAAATGGTTCCTTAAATGTTCAATCATTTACTGTTTTTGAGATGTTCAGAATTTCCAGTGAACCTCTTGGGATTCTGTCATGACAAGCATTGATGTTTAAAGATCTCTGCTACAGGGAAACCTTTCTTCATTAGGAAGAGGAAAAGCAAAGAAACTGGAAAGAAAACGCAGGTGTTGGAGAAGAAGGCCTGCATTTTATTTAAAATGTGTTAGCTTACCTGCAAAAATTGCCAGTATTTCAGTGAAATGATCTGTAATTCTGAGAGAAAAATCATCACATGTTTTTTCTGGCTTGTAATCTTGCTTACATTGGCTCTGAGTTGTTAACATGGGTGCAAATGATGTGCCTGCCCTTGACTTAATCAGAGCATGCTTTGTTTTTTCAGGTTCATCTTTGTTTTCATTGTTGGTTTTGAAAAATATTCACAATTGCTGGTTCTTCCTTTTGCAGAAAGACTTTAGGAAGACAGGAGAAATTGACCCTACATCAGTGATAACTCCAAAGGACCCTGGAGACATTCCAACATTTGATGAATGGAAGAAGAAAGTCATGGAAGTGGAGAAAGAAAAGAGTAAGTTCAGGATTCATTAGTTTGGTCTAAATACAGACCACTGTCATCTCATACTGGAGCTGAATGGCAGCCCTGTCTCCGTTTGGAATGCAGCCTGGAACTTCATTTTTCTGCTAGAACTACGTAATTAATAGCCTTCATTCTATAAAAGCAGTGAGCAGAAGTGCCCTGACAGTGCAAATACTGCTTGTTTGTGTGGTTTGTTATAGTAGCAATATTTTCTTGTTCCTAGGTCAGTCAATGCACCCTTCTGCTGTTGGTGGGCAGCATTCCACTAAAAAGGTCCAGAAAAACAGGAATAACTATGCCTCTGTAGAGTGTGGTGCCAAAATTTTGGCAGCAAATCCAGAGGCAAAGGTAAGCATTTATTAATTATTAGTGTGCATTATTTTAGTGTGCTGTTATGCAACAAGTAGCACAATGTACACTTGAAACTCAACACTGGTTTGTGAAGCTGTTTTTCATGTTTGGATAGATTGGGATTTTGATTTATAAAGATAGGATATCAACAGTGATCAGTGTTTTTTTTAAAGAGGGATAGAACTTGATGTCTTTTTAAGTGAATTCGGAAAATGGGAGCAGAGTCTACTTCCTACAGAATCTTAACAACTGAACAGAGGTATATGAAAGAGCTCACCACAGTAAATAATCCATGATTGCCCTAAAGTATGGCATGCTGTGTCCTGGATAATTGTCTTGCTCAGAGTGTTGTGAAACTTCATACTGGTCTACAAATCCAATTTCAAACTTATTGTTGGAAAGAGGGGAGAAATCCTTGCTGCTCTTGGTATCTCCCATGCAATTTAAAATACTATTTTTTTCTTTCTACAGAGTACTTCAGCTATTTTGATGGAAAATATGGACCTTTATATGCTCAATCCTTGCAGTACTAAAATCTGGTAGGTTCCTGAGGTTCATGTTTGTGGCAAGAGTGATTACAGTTTTCCTTTGCTGTGATACTGACATGACCTTGGTGTGTTGCTCCTTGGAATGGGTGTGTGAGGAACTCTGACAGAATTAGCACAAGATGGTTTATTTTGTCTTCCACAGAAATCTAGCTCTGGTATTGGGAAGTAATATTAAGGTGATATTTTTATCTATCTTAATATGTGTAAGTTTTGCATAATTATCTTATGGCAGATAAAGCACTTGAGCATTCAAATCAAGATTCTTGGTTTCTTTCCCTGACTGTCAAATAATTGCAGGACAGGTGAACAGAATTTACCATACATTAATTAGTACTTCAGGTATGATTTAAGTTATGTTTGCTGTCCTTAGTTTTTAGTTCTGAGACTTGCTGCCTCTGAAACAAGATGGATGAAACTCTTGTAGCTGCAGGTGCTGCCTAGAGTTATTAAAGTAGATGTTCAGAAAAACACCACCAGTGATTCTTGTGGTACAGCATTTTTGTGGTGTCCTCCTTATACCCAGTGAAGGATGTGATAATGAGGTGAAGGGCTGAAGATTGTAATTGCAGAAGGAAAAGTCTTTTCTTTAAAAAAAAATCTACTTTTTTGTCTTTAAGGTTTGTTGTTGAGCTCTGTGAACCAGTGCAAGTAAAGCAGTTTGACATTGCAAATCATGAATTATTCTCTTCCACTCCTAAAGACTTTCTGGTGTCAATTAGTGACAGGTATGTTACCATCCTTCTGAGTGAAAAAAATGAAATAATAATTAGATGCAAGGCTTTATAAGGCATGATCTGCGTATGCTTGTTATTATGCAAAGTGTAATGTATTGTGAAGTCACATGGTTTTTCTTTGTGTATGTTGTCAGTTGCTAGCAGTTTTTTCCCTTTGCCACCTTAAAAATTAAAAGGAAAAATTTGTTGAGGAGCATGATTTATACAGTAGCTGGGTAGTGGATGGCAAATTATAAAATTCCTTACTAAAATGCTGCTGAGGTTGTGGGCTCTCCCTTCCCTTGCCACTCAGACCATTTTCACATGGTTTGAGCTGTATTCAGTGCTGAACTGTCCAAACCCCCATGAGTTATTAAAAAAAAAAAGAAGAGTAGCACGCCAGTGAGAAATTGGAAGGGGGTGAGAGTGCTCCAGGTTGGCCAGATGGCTGCTAGAGGGTGGCTTTACTTTGGTTTAGTCAGTGCTGTGCCCCCACTGCTTTCTGGAGTGAGCAGATAATTCTGGTCTGTGAGTGAGCCGACATTCAAAAGGCATCAGAAAAACTCCTTTTCTTCTTGGGTGCCTAAAGCAATAGGGTTAGACTGTGAACACTTGTTCTGTTTGCAGTTCTAGCTCTGCTTTGCTCAGTGTTCTACAGCCTGCTTACAGTAATACAACCTGCCAGGTGTTGTGTTCTTCACCGTTCATCTGGGGGGGCTTTGTTATAGACTGGCTGAATTTCACTGATGGGATAAGTCTGGGGGTTTGTGCTTCAAGGGTTTGTACACTGCTGAGGTTTTTGGGTTGGAAACATTGCTGCTACCTTGCAGCTGGAAAGAGCAGAATGTATTTCTGCTCTGGAGAGGTATAAGAAGAAACTTAGGGAAACTCACTGTAAACAGTGAGTTCCTGCATTTCATTACCTGACTCTGTTGTTTCCTTTCTAGGTATCCAACAAACAAATGGATTAAATTAGGTACTTTCCATGCCAGAGATGAAAGGAATGTCCAGAGCTTTCCTCTGGATGAACAGATGTATGCAAAATATGTGAAGGTAACTCAATACTGCAAAAGCATCCATGCTCCTCAGGGAAGGAAGGGCTTGCCCTTGGTTAATTAGTGGCCCCGGCTGGGATTGTCTGGGTACTCAATCCTTGTCACAGTTGTGACCTTATTACCTTGCTCACTTTGGTAATTGAGAGGCTCTTGGGAAGCCCCTTGGGTCCAAGTATATACTTAGCTGGTACCTGAATTAAGGAAAATCTAGACAAAGTTCTGTTCTACTTGACTTAACCAACTGTCCTCTGAATGTAAGATCAGAAGAATCTTGACCTATTTTTTCTTGGCTGCTTTACATTTATATACATATATCTATGTCTATTTAGATATATATGTATATATACATACACTGCACACTCAGTCTCTGGAGCACAGATCAGAATATGCCTTGAAATTTTTGTACCATGTTGTGCTGTGCACTTAAGTGAATCTGAAAGTGTAAGTGGTTGCATCTTGGTTCCTATTAATAAACTCCAAGTGCAGTTTTATAGTTATTCAGTCATAGCTCTGACTTAAGCAAATTACTTATGCTCACTGCTGCTGGAGCACTGCTTTGCTGCCACCTTCAAAACAGTTTGCATTAAGCTGTCTCTACTCAGGAGACTCAAAGGGAATAAAACTCCATAAATAATTACGGTGGTACTTGGATAAAAGCTTCTGTGAAAATATTGGGTTGTAGTGAAGGTTCAAGTTCAAATAAAATACGGACCTTTTAGGTCTTCCTCAGAGATGTGTTATCTTCCAAATATGTTATTGGCCCCCCCCAAAAAATAGTTTGTGCTCCTTAATTATGCTTTGTGCTTTTATGAAGAAGTAGTGATGAATGATAATTGTCTAACTTCTTTGCCCAGAAATTTTGCATGAGTCACAGAATAGAGGTTTATTTTTAATTCTGTTTTCTGACTGAATTAATGCCTTAAGGTAGCTGCCATTGTCAGTGAAGTTGCAGAATTCCTGTAGATGCTGCAACACTTAATCCCTTGGTGGATACAGTGCTCTGCCTTGAATAATACAGTATGTTAAAATTTCCAAAGGTTTGTTCTTGTAATGTTTTCACTTCACAGTGCAAAAAGTAAGCAAGTTACAAGTATGTCTGGTCTACAGAATGAGTCCAAAATACCTTCAGAAGTTAATTTTTTGAAGTGGCTTACTGACTCAAAAACAATGGGATTTTTTGTGAGCTTGCTTTTGTGGGATTATTTGTTTTGGTCTCATCTGCAGATTATTCCAGTTCTTTAGTGATAGTGTCTACAGAGTGGTTTCATAAATGTTTGCAAATTAATTCAGACTAAATAAATGCTAGTGTTTAGTCAGGGTTGCACTGGAAATACACAGATGTCTGAAGCTCCCAAGTCTGTCATCAGCTGCTCTATTTCTTGCAATTGTGCTTCTGTAAATTGAAGTATTTTATACTGAGTTGGAGCAGCAGCAGGACATACAGAGTGCATGCTATGTGGGTTTGTTTTTCCTTTTGTATCACTTTCTGTAGTCTGTGTTCTTTAAGGGGAAAAATACACTTAGTGCATTTAACACTTCAGTATTCTATCTGCAGTCATGCTGCCCTGAAAAATTGAATAACTTCAATTGCTTGATAAAGCACATGTTGCACGTTACCTTCAATCTGCAAGGTACAAGGGCTAAATGAAGTCTTGCTACCCAAGGCAGATGAAGTTGTAATACAACTTAATCCTTCCCAGCTTGTCATCTTAGGCATTTATAGTACTGAATTAAACCCAGCAGGACTCTGTAGTTGCCTGTGGCATGTGTTCAGCCTTTGTACTGACATCTACTTTTTTTTTTTTTTTTTTCTCCTTTCCTCTCTCTCGCTTCAGATGTTCATCAAGTACATAAAGGTTAGCAACCTCTTCTTTTGGAGTGATGGATGCATGGGGCTGGGGGTGTTCTCTGCTGCAACTCAGCTCTTTAATGCATGGCAAGAATAAATCTGGGCTTTTCTGCTGTGGGCAATCTGCAACTCCCTGGAGTAAACAGAACTTGCAATTTCAAGATTGAACGTTTATGTTAAGTGATTAGCTCTCTGGGTCTTTGGAGTTTTATTTTAAGTACCTTCTGTTCTTTAGGTGGAGTTGATATCACACTTTGGATCAGAACATTTTTGTCCTTTAAGTCTTATAAGGTAATACTTTGTGTTTTGCTTAGTCTTTCTGCCTCCTCGCAGTGAGGATGAATCTGTTTTGTAGAATAGTTAGGCAACAATTGCAGTTTTCATTTGCAGTTACTTGTAAATATCGTGGATTGAAGTAGTTGCCTGACCTGCCTGCTGTGTAGTGTCTTTCACGGCTGTTTAAATAAGCTTAGAATATTTTTATTTGCTTCTCCAATATGTAAGGAATAGTTTATATTTGCAGGGGGAGGGGAAACAGGAGCCTTGAGCAGCTTTAGAGCAGGATATGAGCATTTCAAGGCTGACCAAGCGAAACAGGGAACAAGTGGTGAACTAAAAAGAGCAGGTGTGGTGAGTGCTGTTTGGAAGCTGTTTGGCACCACAGGTTCATGCAGTCAGTTAATGCTTGCAGTAGCTGACTAGAAACACCCATGAATTTGTAATTCAGAGAACTATCAGCCCCTGTACTGCTCCTAAAAATCAGGTTTTGAACCTGGGAGGTCTCTAGTGTTATAAGTCAAACCATATTTTTAGTTCACAAGACTGCTTTAAATTGGATTGATTTGATTTAATTTTGGCAGAAGGGGTCAAAGTGGATGTGGGATGCAAAGTGAGGTAGTTCTGAATGGATATACCTAAAGCAAGTCAAAGCTGAAACTGAAGAGGAGGTGTAAGCCAAAGACAAGGAAGTCTAGATGTGAGTTTAAAAGGAAGAAAAGGCACTCTGGAGTTAGAATGAGAAACAGGATCTTGTTTCAGTTCTTTGTAGATACACCTTAGAGAAAATAAACATCCCTGCTGCTTGATCTTGCTTAACTGACTCCAGTTACTGTATCTAATTTAGTTGTTACATAAAGGTAATATTGCTTATCAATTTTGTCACATAATTCCTAATACTAAGGTGTGGTTGTTTTTTTTTTTTTTATTTTAAAACTTTGATCACAGAGTATTTGGTACTAGCATGGTTGAAGAGTACGAAGAAATAGCTGATTCTCAGTATCAGTCTGAACGACAAGAGCTGTTTGATGAAGATTATGGTAAGCAAATACTTTGTGCATTTTTATCCATTCAGACAGCTGTTGTGCTGGTCTTGGTGGCTGATCACTTCTGGGGTATGATGAAAGATTTGACTGTTCAATTTACTTGTTGACAGTATTGCAGCATTTCTGGGCTTTCCCAACAATTCTTCGATGTTTTAAACAATGTGTTTAAATGTAGTTATGTAGAGGGTTGCTTTAAAATGATAGCAATATGTCTCTGTTTCACTTGGCAGAATAGACATTTCTTCATGTGCTGACAGTAGGAAAAGATTACTAAAATAAAGCAGCTCACACCAAACAGTTCTATTCTTAGTGTCCATTTCAGTTTGTAACACCCAACCTCAAGCTTTCTGTAGTTTTATGTCCACACTGTCAAGTTAACAGCACTGAATGACATGTTAAATCTTGAGGTTTATACTCTTTGCCCATGACAGATTAAATTTTAATAGTCACGAGTTGCTCTTCTTTATACGTAGATTATCTATTGGATTATAACACAGGGGAAGAAAAATCTTCAAAAAATCTTCTTGGTTCTGCTACAAGTGAGTATGATTTATTAGAAAAAGTTATTCCTGTGCTTAAATCAAGATGTGCTAATTGAAAGTGGAATGACATTTTGTCATGGAACATCTACAGCTTTCGTATTCTGCTGAAGCAATTTGGTTTTAGTTTCATAGGAGTAATGAAAAATTTGGAGTTGGGGGATCATTCTTACTGTTCTAAAATTGGATTTTCAATTTGCAAGGATATCTGTTTTGCAGAAACTGGTTTTCTGTACTGAAAGATTCTGAGTACTGAAAATGATGTAAAAGTTACATAGAGCTGTATATGGCCAGCACTAAAATGTTGTAGAACCTTAATAATACAGAAGTTGGAAATCTGTGTTTAATTAAAATGCTTAACTTACAGGTGGCAATATAAAGATCTACTTTGTACAACTTTGGGGGGAGAGCAGGATGGAGAATACTATTTCTGAGAA
Source organism: Sylvia atricapilla (assembly GCF_009819655.1). Taxonomy (NCBI): domain Eukaryota; kingdom Metazoa; phylum Chordata; class Aves; order Passeriformes; family Sylviidae; genus Sylvia; species Sylvia atricapilla. The sequence goes on from NC_089148.1 coordinate 11,051,950, forward strand.
GGCTTTATGTAAATACTGTAACTTAGGTTATTCATAAGGGCTGTGTAATTTTTTGAGAGAACTAAATGTTCTTGACTGCTCTCACTTTTCCCATTGGAAAACCCCAGTGTGTAGGGTTTGTTTGGCTGAGAATCCTTGAATATTCACTTTTAGTGGTATTCTTCACTGCTGAATTATTCAGGGTAGTATCACCTCCACTCACCATTTTCTAAGCAGCTCTTGCACTGTACCATTCTTCCTTCTGTCACAGCTAATGAAGATTTGTTATTCTTGTGTAGATTTGCACTCAGTTAATGCTGTTTGGAGTCAGGCTTTGCTTTCATCCTGTAGTGTATCAGAGCTACTTTTTCCTAGAACATTGTTGTCTCCTGAGAATAAGGTCATGGCTAGGAATATTCACAGCTTAGAGCAGTTTTCAAAAGGGAAATAGATAGTGGAAAAGGCAGTTTATTTCTCAATGTGTGCCTCTCACAGATGAGATAAAGCAGCAAATTCTTCCCTGACACTGCTTATCTCTTGAGGCTTCTTAAACCTTGTCTTCAAGCTATCTTGGTGATACACATTCACATGATCTGTCTGCAAGGGCAGTATTCCAAGTTTATATGCACTGTCTGAAAAACGCAGTGACTTTCCATTTAATTTTTTAAACTACTAAAGCTAAGATTAAAATATTTGAAACGCCTGACTGCTGATTGTGGTCAGCTGTGTCTAATGCACAAACATGGCAGTAACCAGTATTTAGTTCTGGCTGGTGGGTTTTGTTACTGAGCCCTTGCCTCGCTGTCAGGATAGCCATTGCACCCCTTTTGGAAGGTGTAGAGTTTGTGCCTATTGTTTTTTGGTGAGGTTTTTTTATATGCACGTAGGCAAATGTAACAGGTTTCCATTTTGCATCTTAAATGTAGAGTGACAAAGAGGCTTCTCTAAGGAGGAGATGGAGACTTCTCAGACATTTAATCTCATAAGAAGCATTCTGCAGTCTTCTACAAGTCTAAACCTTTGAGGGTAGCTCGCTGTTCTCTCTCCTGCCATTTTCCCACAGTGTAAAGCTTCCATACCAACTCTGTATCCTCCCTCATTTTCTCATTTTTCATAGAAAACATCCATAGCTCAAGTTGAGCATCTTTTGACTGTTGTGACTTTTCACATTATACAAACCCAGATAAGTGAACATAAAAATCAGGAATGCAGCTTCTGACATGTTCTGGAGGAAAGGCAGAACCAAAGTTTGGAACACGACTTCCTGGAGCCCGTGGAACTTGTCACTGCTGCTAAAATGCCTCTGTAACATGATGACCTTGGCTGTGTGACATACACTGCCCTGTGTTGGTGGGTGGAGGAGAAATGGGCAAAAGCAAGCCAGCTCCTTTACAGGATAGTGTTCTTTACCTGTTCCTCATCTTCTAAATGACCCTGGCAATTATGTTTGTTGTCAATATCAAGACCAAAGAGTAGCTGTATTTAATATCTGTGCTGATGTAGAGCAGGCCCTCTTGGAATTTACTTCTGTGAATTCAGAGGGGAGAGGAACTGTTCTACTTAACAGGGCCTTAAAATAAATATATGTGTAAGCCAGATCTGTGGATGTTATGGTACAGGCTTTCAAATACAGGTTTCTAGTTTATGCACTCATGTTTAAAAGAAACAGCTGCCTCCAGTGTAATAGAATGGCCAGATATTATGTCCTTACACTGTGATTCTTTTCAAGCAAGTGTTGCAAAATAGCAAAATTCTCAGTGCTGCTGATCTCTGGGCCCTCTGAGTGCCCTTGTTGAGTAGTTCCTGTCTCTTTTAGATGCTATCCTGAGTATGGTGAACATTGCTGCTAATATGCTTGGAGCCAAAACTGAAGACTCATCTGAAACTGAAGGTATTGTAGTTTTTTTAGATTAAAAGCTTCTGGAAGGTTTGCATTTCTTTAAGTGGTTTTTTGTTGTTGTTGTTGTTTGTTTCTTTGTTTTTGTTTGTTTTTGTTTTGTTTTGGTTTTTTGTTTGTTTGGGGTTTTTTTGGTTGTTGTTGGTTTTTGGGGGGGGTTGGGGGGTGTTTGTTTGTTCGGGTTTTTTTGGTTGTGGTGTTTTTGTTTTTGTGTTGCTGTTGTGGGTTTTGTTGTTGTTGTTTGGGGGGTGGTTTGTGAGGGCTTGGATGATCTCTGATGGTTTAAATGACTTTTCACTTTTTATGGCACACCTGATTAGTGTCATAGTGAACATAGTGACTGTGAAAAGTGGAATAAAGATGCTGAATTTGCTGAGAAGAAAACCCATACAAAGATGACACATATGCTTGTTCAGCTTTGTTTGGAGATCGTTACTCTCTGTGTTACCCAGCTGAAGCTGTAAAGTCCTAACTTCCTACTTCTGTCTGGAAATATTTTGAGACTGTCCACAACATCATATTTATAAACTGTCAGTAGCATTTCATTCAGATCACTTTGGATGACATCTGCAATTAATTCAGTAGCAAAGTTAATAATAAAACCCCCCACCAATAATAAGCCCCGACCTCAGAATTTGTTGAAAACAAAGATGATTCTTGAATTTCCATGGTCACATTTTCCTCCTTCCTACAGCTGGGAACAAAAGTGTGTCTGAAAATGTCACTGCCACCCCTGCAACTTCAACAGCTGCACCAAGACTGCCTGAACCAACACCTGTTCCTTCACCAGAGTAAGTAATTGCTCTTGGGGGTTTTGTAATGTGCTCCAAGCAAAGACAAACATGTGCCAGTCTGCAGTCCTTGGTAGTAGAATGCTCAGGTATGGCACGCAGACTTAAACAAGGGAAAAAGCAAGTATTTGGTAAAATCTGTAGTATGGTAATGGCACTAACCAGAGAAATTTAGTGTTTTAGTTACTGTCTGTTGTAGCTATTTCCATTGTGATATGTTTTGTTTTGACACAGAAACTGGCTTAATAGTGGTCCAGGTTTTGTGGTCTCCTGCAAGGGAGACTAGTTAGGCATGTAAACTGTGTTGCTGAAACATCAGTTAAATTGTATTGACAAAATTCTGGTTTAGAAGCTTATACTTTGGTAGACTGCCCTTAATGAAAATGTGTATGCAAATGTACAGAGTGAGCTTGAGAAGTTCTGTATAGATTCTGTTGTTTTTTGGTTGATTACAGTTGATGATAATTAGGCTGCTTAAGGCCAAGACCTACCTCTTAAATGATAAGACATGACTTGTGCTGTATTTAGTGGCTTTATGGTTTTCTATCTCTTGCTGTGAGACTGAGGAAGGTCAGTGGGAATGTTGTGATTCTTGCATTTGAGAATTGCATCAGCAGAGTATGGTGCTTGCTGTGTAAAAAAGGAGATCCAAACTGTTGACTGTTTTCAGGGATGAGAGAAGGGGCAATATCTAATTGGGAAGACTTGCTGTTTAAGAGGCAGGAATTGAAATAATTTGTTAGTATTTTCTTCAGTGATTTTCAATCTTGCAGAATTTCTGTCTCAAAACTGACCTTTGGTCACTGGACTAAACTTTGCTAATTTTCTGAAAGACTTTTCACAGTCTTCTAGAGCAGGGATGTAAAACTGTTGAATTAACACTTTTGTCTTTAACTCTGTTGTAGACTTGTTACTACAGATATTCCACAGATAGAGAAAGAGCAATTAATGGTGGATTTGACTAAAGAAAGCCCAATTGTTCAGTTAGTGCAAGAGTATGAAGAAGATACAAGCCAGTCCACAGTAACTTTGCTGTCCAGCGATGAGCAGGAAGAGGAAGCAGCAGCATGGTTTGAACTGGAGACAGAGAAGTACTGCTGTGACATGGCAGCAGTGTGCTGTATTTCCACCTTCTCAGAATACCTGCTGAAGTGGTGCTCAGTTGCAGCAGCCATGCATCGGCAGCACAGTAAAACTGGGGGTGAGGAGAGGCCACCTTACCCTGGGGATGTGCAGCAGCCACAGCCAGCTCTGACTGAATCTGCCCAGACTGCAGCAGAGGAGCCTCTGCCTGAGCAATTGGACAGCAAAGCTGAGAAGCCCCCTGGGTCTGTTATTGCAGTTGACTTCAGTGCAGTCCACGAGGAGATCAGCAATGAGACCACAGAGTCCATCGAGCTGGAGCCAAGCCATCCTCAGACTGTCTCTCAGTCCCTCCTCCTGGAAGTTACTTCTGAAGTGAAGCCATCCCCCACAACAGATGTGGTGCTGGAGCCTCCAAAAGAAGACTCAGGCCAGGTAGCACCAAGGGTGACTCCCCTGGTGGATGTGCCAGAGCTCAGCACTGAAATGGAAAAGGCTGAGAGCTCAGCTGTAGAGGAAAGCCCCGAGACCAGCGTGGCCACTGAGGTAAAGGAGATGAGCACAAGAGAGACTGTTGCTCCTGCAGTGGTTGTAAAGCCTACAGAGACTGTTGTGCAGCCTGAAAGCACGGTGGACACAGTAGCCAGCGAGGCAGTGGAAGGGAGGGAGAGCACTCCCGAAGTGCAGAGACCTCTTGTGCCTGCTGTGGAGGCTCCTGTCTCTGCCGAGACGAAGGAGGACGAGCAGGCAGCAGAAGAGGCTTTGATGGCCATTCCAGTCTCGGGGGGCCCGCAGAGAACAGCCACAGATTTCTATGCTGAGCTGCAGAACTCCACAGAGCTGGGCTATGCCAACGGGAACCTCGTTCATGGCTCCAATCAGAAGGAATCTGTCTTCATGCGCCTCAACAACCGCATCAAGGCCCTGGAAGTCAACATGTCCCTCAGCAGCCGCTACTTGGAAGAGCTCAGTCAGAGGTGAGGCTGAGGGGGCTTTGAGTCCAGCCTCTGAAGTACAGGGGGACTTGGGCAGAGCTTAAATCTTTAATCACAGCTTAAAGCTCTATGGAAAACTGAGGAAAGGACCCAAGCCTAGGTGACTGTTGGAGTTACTCTGTGTGAGACCAGGCTTCCCTCTTTGTATTTCAGATAAAAATCCTGTTTGGTTTATTTTGAGAAATGTTGCTGTGGGTTTTTTTAAAAGGATAAAGTGTTGTCAGGATGTAGACACTAATCCTGTCCATGATTCTTTCTACAAAAAGGCACATCCTTCTGTTGCTGTTAAACTGAATGTTACAGAACTACAATGCCTTTTTTATTAAATTGTTTCCACTTAAAGTACTCTGTTATCTGTATTAACTCTGGTTGAATAAGTGACTGTGGAGAGGGAACCAAGAGTTTCCTGTGAAGGATGTCTCAGTGTATGAGTGATTATCTGTGGTGTTCCTTAGCTACAGGAGAGGGGGAGATGTACCCATTTCAGAATTGGTTTCAAAGAAGGGGCTCACATTTACTGTGCAGAGTGAATTCAGTAAATTGGCAATAAGCTTGAAGGTGTTGAAATAGGTTTGACCATAACCTTGGGGGAAAGAAAACAAAACAAAATGCATATCTGTTTTATTTGTGAAACTTAAAAAAAAAGCAGGTACCACTTGTTGATTAAAGAAAGCTCTTTGGGCACAGAGGAGGTTTTTGCTGGCATAGTCATGTTTTCTGAAGACAAGTCTAAGCTGAGGAGTTTTGTTCACTAATATTTCAGCCTTAAACACTTTTTGTTTTAGGTACCGAAAACAAATGGAAGAAATGCAGAAGGCTTTCAATAAGACAATAATAAAACTTCAGAACACCTCAAGAATAGCAGAAGAGCAGGTATGATTTGTTTGGAGTACTGAGGTGTTTTCCTAGTTAGAAAGGTTTACTTTTAATGAAGAGTTGCACAGAGGTGCAGAAACCCTCTTTGAACTGAGCTGTATATCTGCCTTTTAAAAGCATCCATTCCATGCTTCCCTGTTTTTCTCCATAGTAAGATTTTTAGACATGTTCTCAGATGTTTCAGAGTAAAGCCTTTTTCAGCTCTGTCTTCTGATTTTGTACTTGAAGAGAAGATCAGTTGTCAGCTGGTAATGGCTAAAACTCTGCCATATGTTTGTCAATGAAAAAGTTACTCTGGTCAGTTCCAACCCTCGTTTCTTGGTTGTAACTGCACTCAAAACATTTTTTTTAAACTTGGTTCATTTTTCATATCCAGTTTAAAATATTGATAGACAATTTCCCTGCTGCTGAAGAAACTGAGCCTATGGAAATGCAGAGGGCTACAGTAATGGCTTAGGCAGAATCTGCATTTCAAAATATAGTGAGTGTAACAGAAACCTTCCTTCATTCTTTAAAATGTGGATTTTCCCTGCTCTGCCATCTTGGCTTTCCTGAGCAGCTGTGAAATAGAGCAGTAACTGCTGTGCTGAACATTCACTAAAGCAGCTGTGCATGTAGCATAGCAGACTTGATCCCAAGCTGAAAGTTACTGAAGTGCAGTCTCAGGCCTGGAGTTTGTTCATCCCTGAACAGTGAAGGCAAGTTTCACATGTTGCCTTCTCTGGGTCGGGTTTGGGTTTTTGGGTTGGTTTTTTGTTTTTTGAAGAGTATCAGTGCTGGTCAGTCTGAGGTTAGTCTCCCTGGTGTTCTGCTCACCGTCCTTTGTTTCTTGCATGATTAAGTCCTGTTAGGGTTCTTCCCAGGGAGCACTTGTTAGCTGGGAAGGAGCTATTCCTGGCTGGTCTGGGCTCCTGTCCTTGACTGGGTGTCTGTGCATCAGCCTTTAGCCTGGAGCTGTGCCTGGGCAGCTGTGTGTGTGTTCTGTGGCCTCCTGACAGTGACTGTGTGGAGCTGCCTGCTCACTCTACCCATGGTGAGGACAGCAGACGTCTCTCTAATGAAATGCACCTTGCCATAATGTAGGAAATGTTAGTTGACAAATAAAAATGTGAACACTGTGTTGAAAAACAATGCTGGATAGGCTGTGTGGCTGCTGAGTGCCTTGCTGTGTCAGACAGAACACTAATGCTGTAGCCCTGAGTGCATGTGACAGTGGGGACGTGGCCACTGACAGCATGCCCATGACTGTTCACCACAGGATCAGCGTCAGACAGAGGCAATCCAGCTGTTACAAGCACAGCTCACCAACATGACCCAGCTGGCTTCCAATCTGTCAGCCACCGTGGCGGAACTCAAACGTGAGGTAATCACAGCTCAGAGGAAATAGATGCATAAAACATTTGTTTGAAGAGACCAGAGTCTTCAAAGGAAGTTACAAATTGTCTGTGGTGTTGCTTTCAGCCTGCTTTATCCTGCTTTATTCTAGCTGCAAATTTGAGTAATATGAGCTGTCTTGTGCACAGCAAAATTGGTCATAGTTACTGCAGCCCCACTAGCCCCCATAACTGTAATGTGAGCCAAGGCACCCTTCTCCTTCCCCCACTGGCTATTGTCATCTTTAGAGATTAGGGAAATCTTGGCAACAATATTAAGAACGTTTTCTCTCAGATGTTTATGTTCTGCCTGCCTGGTATTTCGAGCAGTACTATAAACATGATCTTTTACATTTTGTGCATATTGCCAAAGACCTCCCTTGAGCTAACACTTGGTGAGACGACTCCTTTGATGCCTTGGCTGGCTAAGCTCCTGTTTATCAGAGCTGTGGTCAGTGAAGCCACATGAATCAAGTGATTACAATGGCGCTTTGTGAAGTACTGCAGTGTCAGCTGATACAAAGCACAGTTTAGTAGTATCACATCCATGTCAGCTGTCAACCAGAAAAGTTACTTACTGAACATGGCTTCTTTGGGGAAGTGCAGTGCTTTTCAAGGAGGTTTGGGTGATCCTTGCATGAGGTGGCAGCTTCTGTAGTTATGCTGATGCTGGAGGCAGGGGACTCTTGTACTGTTAGCAGCTGGTGGGATTCATCCTTCACTCCTTGAACGCTGCACAGGCAACAGACTGCATCAAACCTCTGAAAAATTTCTCAAGTATGAACAGGTGTTCAGTGCAATTAAAGTGTGTTTGGAACATAGCATTTTAGAGTATCATGGAATTGTTGTGTCTTCAACAGTTGTCTCAAATCCCTCCAGGTTTCTGATCGCCAGACTTACCTGGTGATTTCTCTGGTTCTCTGCCTCATCCTGGGCTTGGTGCTTTTTGTGCAGCGGTGCAGGAGCCCTTCTCAGTTCTGTGAAGATTACCTCTCAAAAATTCCCAAGAGCAATCACTACCCTAGCCCCAAAAGGTAATGTGTTAATGTTTGAAACTTAATTGTTAACACAGTTTTTATTAATATTTCCTAAGTCTGCTGGTACTGGCACATCTGCTTTAGTTCTGAGTTTTCTTTCTGCACACTTTGAATTGCTAGCAAAGGGCTTTTGATCATAACACTGTCCTAGGAGCATTTTGGGGCTACTGCACTTGAAAAACATGCCTTGTAGCAAACACAGTACTGTGTCTGTTAGCCAAACCTGAGAAAAATGTGTTAAAAAAGCCTTCTGGAATTTCCTAGGTGTTTCTCTTCCTATGATGATATGAATTTGAAAAGAAGAACTTCCCTGCCACTGGTCAGATCCCAGTCTTTTCAGCTAGCTGGTAAAGAAGGTATTATTCATATCATACATCTGTTCTGTGGTGTTGCTCTTAGTCCTGCTCAATGTGTGTGTGTGGTTCATGTATGTGTTCTGTAAGAAGAGCTGGTTTGTGAACAAGTTACTAGATACTCACAGAACTGTGCTATGCTAAAACCTTAAATGCAGTTTTTGCTGCAGATGTACTCTGCTCTGCAGATGGTTTTTTGGGGTTAGGAGCAATCAGTGCAGGCACTCAGGTCTGCAAAGCTGTGAAGCTTGCAGAAAGTAGCTTTTTTTTTTCTTGGAAATGCCAGACGTGGGAAGTCTGAGTGTCCTACTTTTCTGAGGTCCTGATAGTCTATGTTTGTAACTTGGCAGGCATTTAGGATTCAAATTTAGCAACTTCAGTAAGAAAACTTAGACCATTTGTCTTGGCTTGGGTATGAGGAATGATCTGATCTTTGCAGTATTTATGGTAGGTTTGGGACAACTGAATTTTGATTTCTTAGGCCGTGAGTGTCGTGCAAAAGCAAGTGTTGCAGATAATAGTAACTACTGAGTATGCTGCTGACACAGGCAAACTTGCCTCACAGGTATTTGTTCTGTGAAGAAAACTCTTATTAAAACTCTTGAGTTGGCAATGTGATGCCATGAACACTAGCCAAGGCCTAGACTGATAGTTTTTTTCCAAAACAACAGTTTTCCCAAATTCTCCCTGCTGGTCTCATGTCAGTGTGAACATCAGCCTCGTTGGTAGGTGCACATCTGTGTTGTCAGGGGCAGGCTGCACATGGAACACTCTTCCAGTGGGAGCAGTTTGTTTTCCTAGACTTCAACGTTCACTGACTCTTCTCCAAAGCGTGTTCTTTGCACCTCTCCCACGGCCATAACTGTGAGAAAACCAGGGCTTTTCAAGTGTGTGTCACTGAGAGCTGCCATAGCAGCACAGGGATTTCTCTGTGTGCTGACTCCCAGTGTTTGTGTTGTGCCCTCCTTAACTTGAAAAGGGACAGAGGGAAAAGCATGCCTCTCAGTGGAATATTTTGTCATGCTGCCGTTTAATAGGGACTGGCAGTGTCAGCCCTGCTGAGTGTCTCTTCTGTCTCTTACAGTGGATCCAGAGGATTTGTACATTGTGGAGCCCCTGAAGTTTTCCCCAGAGAAGAAGGTACCATCTCACCCTGTGGGGAAGGGAGCTGGTGGGGCTGAGGTCTTTGTGCTGGCAGGTGGTGCATGTCTCAGCTGCTCTCCCTGCTGGTTCCTAGGCTTGGCTGGGATGCTCTGCTTGCTTTCCAGACCCTCACCGTTTCTTTTTTTCACTTGGTGGTTTCAGAAAAAGCGTTGCAAGTACAAAAGTGAAAAACCAGAGACTATTAAGCCGACAACGGAACCCCTGCACCCGCTAGCCAACGGGGAGATCAAAGGAAGGAAGCCCTTCACAAACCAGAGGGACTTCTCTAACATTGGGGAGGTTTATCACTCTTCCTACAAGGGCCCTCCCTCCGAAGGGAGCTCCGAGACGTCGTCGCAGTCGGACGAGTCCTATTTCTGTGGCATTTCGGCGTGCACGAGCCTGTGCAACGGGCAGGCCCAAAAGACAAAAACTGAGAAGAGGGCTATAAAACGAAGGCGGTCGAAAGTTTCAGACCAAGGGAAGCTCATAAAAACTCTAATACAGACTAAGTCGGGGTCGATGCCAAGTCTGCATGACATAATCAAAGGAAACAAAGATCTAACAGTGGGAACACTCGGTGTCACGACCGTCTCTGGACACATCTAAACCTAGCTGAACTTCTCAAACAGGAGAGTGTTTGTTCGTTTGAGAACAGTCTGTGGTATTCTGTGGGAGGATAGTGGGAGACGAAGAGCTCGACTCATTGGAAAGTATTCAGAAATTTGGTTTCTGCCTTTTTAAATAGATGGGATTGTGTCAATCTTGGCTATAAGCTGCAGCTTTACAAGGCTGATAATTTCCTATGAGAACAGCTTGGGGGGAGGGAGGGCAGGGTTCATTTTATAAAGGTTTTTTTTCACAGTTCCTGGGGCAGAGATTTTTTGAAACCCAGTTTGTTGGGTGGAATAGGGATAAAAGCCTAATCCTCTTCCTTTAGCTTTGTTCCTATTTCTTGCACCTTCCCATATTTATGTGCCTTTTGTCTATTTATAATGCCACTGGAAGAGGGGAGATACAATTGTTTGTCATTTGATTTATTTTGTAATTTCTCTAGCTTTTTTTGAAGATGCAACACTACAGTGCTGTAAAGGGACATGTGTTGGCCTTCAGCTGGACTCAGTAATGTGGACTGGATACTGTAAAAATACCAAGAGATGGACTTGCCTGAGTAGATTCTTGTTTTGCAAACTCTGTTGAGGAAAGTCTCTCACCAGGGATGGCAGTTGTGTTTACTTGCACCTTCAGTCACAATCGGAGCTTACTCTGATGTGCGAAATCAGTGACGGTGGCTCTTCAGGGTTTCTGGTCGGTGATGGAATCTGAGGCTGAGGAATGCTTTTGTCACTGAATGGCCTGCTGCAGCTCTCTGGAGGAGGTGGATGAGGAGTGCTCACAGCTGCTGTTGTGCTGAGGAATGTGAGGCTGCATTACCAGATCCTGCTCTGGGTGTGTTGAGTTTGCCAAGCCTGGGAGTCTCAGCCTTCGGGCTGGTTCACAGCAGGTGTTTCCATAAGATTTGCTTTTGTATTGGCTAACAAATGTGCAGTGTTGGTATGGCTGGTATTTCATACTCGAGTGTTTTTTATTTTGACTGTGACTGTATATTTGGATACTATGGGATGTGTGGTTGCTGAACTGTTGAGTGTGGTTCTGAGTGAATGGAACAAAAGGTTATTCCTTTTGACACGTGTTACAGGTTCACGTTGTACAAAATAAGTTAACTTATTGAGCACTTTTAGTGGTACCCTTTTTAACAGATCTAATGCCTTTCCTGGGTATTGTATGTAATGTGACTTATTTAAAGCCTTTGGTTTTTTGCTGCTTTCTTGTTAGTTTATGAGTACTTTAAAGTGATGTACTTTTGGAGTTGATCTGCACAATTAGCCAGTCAGAGCACATGAACCGGACGTGTTGAACCTGAATTCAGAAGGATGTCAAACCTAGATGAAGAAAATTCATACCACCAGAGTGCAGCATCCAATGTTGTGGAGCAAGAGTACGTAACTACAGAGCTGTAGTGCCATTAGAAACTGTGAATTTCCAAATAAATCTGAACACTTTGTCTTTCATTTACTGGCATTTTTTCTTCTGAAAATGAAACTTGTGATTTACATTTTGCCAAGGACTAATCTTAAAATTTCAGTCCAGGACTAGAATTGATGTGCAGTCCTTTGGGCTGTAGTAAGGCATTCATAAACTAGTCAGCCTAGATGTGGTTTTCTATTTAAATCAAGTATGGGGACGTGAATTCTGAGGGCTAAATGGTGCTTTGCCCAAAAGGTCAGGAATTGTGGCCCTGTGAAACCTGTGGAGAGGTTTCCAGCAGGAAAGTACCCATCTTGCCCTGGGGGATCCCTGCAGTGGCTTTCTGTGAGAAGAGCTGCTTGGAGTGACCTCTTGCTACTCAGAGCTGAGGCTTGTGAAGAACACAGAAGGCTCTGAAAGGAAAGTTTTAGAGAGTCATTATCTCAAACCAGAGTTTTTGGCTTGAAGTTTGCTCCTTACTGACTCCTCCCCCTCTGACTTCTGTCAAGCCCAGCAGGACTGTGTGCAGCCAAATGCCAAATACACAGGCTGGCCAGCATCTGCTTGTCAGAGGAGCCCTTCCCCAGCACTGAGATCTCACTTGAGCATCTCAGGACTCGGCTTCATCATAGCACTGTGATTTAAAAATAAAAATGAACGTGGAGTTTGCTGAGGGAGGAGAGTGTTGGGTGTTTAGGTGGGGGGAAAGTGTGGGTTTCTTTTATTTACTCCTTCCTCCTGCTATGTCACTTGTTAGAAGCATGTGTACCTTTATACCCCAGGCAACTGCTGGGCTTTTCAGTGAGTGAGGATCACCTGAAGCTGGACATAACTGAATTGTCAAAACAGCCCCTCTTGACACTCTGCTGTGAACTAAACACTGTGCTGCTGACTGAGGCTGTTGAAATCCCAAGCATACGTTCAGATGTGAAACCACATAGATTCCAAACTGGTCCCTTAATACCCTGCTCCCTCTGTACATGGTAAAAACAGGGCCTGACTAAGGAGTTGAGGCATTCTGTGGAAAAATACCAGTGATAAAGCCTGCCCTGTAATGAAGACATGGGGAAGTGTGCCATGGGAATAGAGCATCTGAAGGAACCTGCAGGGCCAGTTATGCTTTTGCAGACTTGAAAGTATGTTCTGGTAAGAGACTGGAGATTGAGCCACAGCTTCCACCTGCTGCTGCCTCCCTGATTTTAGTTATCTGTAACCACTTTTTAAAAAAAAAATGTTCTCTTACCATCAGGTTATTATTGCCTAATCTTTTCCTTTCATGTGGGCTCTTGAGTCATTTTCTACTTTCAGTTTTGTCATGCAACGTAGCTTTCAAAATTTGGTTCTTTGGAATTGAGTCTCTCTTAAATTGGTTATAGACTTTATGTAGGGATAATAGTTTCTAATGAAGACAGTTTATACATCTCAAATTCCTGTGTGTCAGTCTTACAATACTGCAAGCAAAGGTTGGAGAGCTGTTGGTGTAAAGTGCTCAGAAGGCCAATGTGTGTGTGCTGGAGTGAGGATGGGCAGGTCCTGAGCCCAAGGTCAAAAAAATCCTGAATGCCAAGGTTTCCATGTGAGGGTGGATAGGCGCAAGCACACACCTTGTGTAAGTGAATTGCTCTGTTTGCCAGAGTTAAGGTGTTTACCTTATATACACCAAGTATCAGAGAGGAAATCCAGGCTTTTTGCAATATGCAGACTCTGCCAGCTGTGTGGTGATGTAAGCAGAAACCCCAGACCTAAGGTGGCGTGTGACTTCTGCTTTTGCCAAGTTGCAGCATGAGATGGAACAGCTTAGGAGGTTTTGCTTAATTAGCTACAAACATGTTCCACTTCATCTGGAACAGTGAAGTGGAGAGCCCTGACCACAGTGCTGTGACACCCTGGTGTGTCTCATCTGGAAACCCTGAGTGTCCAACAGCAGCTGCTGCAGGTGCTGCTGGCCTCAGCAAGAACAACTTCCCAGAGCTTGTCCAGGTAAAAGCTTAGGCTGGGAAGGAGTGCTGGAACTCACTCATCTTTTCTCACTTAGCCCTTCTCTAATTCAAGCAGAATAGATTTTAAAGAAGCTCCCAAGGAGGCTTCTGCTGCCTGTCTTCTGTCTGATACTGAACAGGGGCTGGGAGCTGCAGCCTGGCTGTGCTGCTTTCCATCCGAGTCACCAGAGCTCCCACGCAGCAGGGCAGCTTTTGGGAGGCGGGGGACAGGAACTGAGCTCTGCCCCTGGTGGACCTAGAGATGGAAAAGAAACGTTTGCCACCTTGGGGCTTGTTTTTCTCCCTTGTTCAGTGTGGTTGGAGCTTCTGTCCTGCTGCAGAGCCCTCTGTGAGCTCACTGCAAACAACAGTGTCTGTTCGCTATTTCTCCTTTCCCAGAAAAAATAACTAGAGCAGCTACTGAAGCTTGTGTGACTTGTCACAGTTACAGTCTGTTTGTCTGGAATGGGCTGAGACCGGCTGCTCCCAAGAAGAAACAAAACTGTTGAGTACCGAAGGGGCCCCCTGGCCAGCAGAATCAGCTGCTGTTTGCCAGGGCTGGCTTTGTGCCCAGAGGCTGGGCCAGGGCACAGACCCTGCAGCAGGGCTTGGGAATGGGGCTGGGGGACACAGGAACTTGGCACTGCACGTTCTCTTGGTCTTCCTCACCGCTGGCCACAGCCCTTGTTCTGTTCTGTGCCCTGACCAGGCTGTACACCATGAAATGACCCTGCTGCTCTGTTTCTCAGAGTAGATCCCATCACCTCCTAACCACTCTACCTCATTTCCCTGCACTTACCACAGGCACAAAAGAAATGAAAGCAGCAGAGTAACGTTTTAGGTACTCCTCTCTTTCTCATCTGCTTTGGCTTCTTTGATTTTCTCTTGCCTCAGGACAGAGCCCTCTTTTGCTGAACTTAGGGCTGCTGGCTGCTTTTTGGAATCAGGGTGAAGGAGAGGACAGAGCCCCTTGCTCACTGGAAGAGGGATGTGCTAAGCACTGTAGTTCTAGGCCAGAGCTGTTAACAGTGGACTTAAAAACCTGTTCTTGAGCGTGAATATGTCCTTGCCCTCGCTTTACATGTGCAACAAATGCTGCTAGCAAACAGAGCAGTTGTTGAGGAAATGAAAAGCATTGCCCTTATTTGAGAACCTAAAGTGTTAATAAACATGTAATAAAGAAAACAACATGAAGATGTCAGCGCTAACACCAAAGGCTGGGGTAACTTCTGGTGCCTTCCATACTCCTTCTGAGGCTTCAGCAGATGGAGGTCCTCTCCCTTTGGAGCCAGCTCTCACAAGCATCCATACCAGTGTTCAGTCAAAAATCATGGTTTTGTTCAAACTCCTTCAGCTTTGGCTCACAGTGAGTGGCTCCTTGGGAGGCTTTTTATTCTGTGAGATCTAAGAGCTCTCTGCTGCTGGAAATCATCCCTCTCTTCACAAGTTTTCCACATGCTATCCCTCCCTGCCAATCTGCTCTTGAACAGACAGATTTGAACCTCCTTTCTGTCCAACAGTTCCTGCAATTTCTTCCAGAGCCTCTCTGGAGCTGAAAAAAGACTTGTAAAGTGAGTTCCGGGAGTGTCTGTAGCTGTCCGGAGCTGTGTGTGAGCTCTCGCAGGAGCCTGTGGGCTCTCCCTGCTGGAAGCTCATGTCCAGTTGAGGAGCCTCTCAGCTTCAGGCTTTTCTTTCTAGCACATTGTTTTCTACCCAAAGAGCTTGATCTGCAGTCTTTGTTTCTTGCCTTGTTTTCTTCTGATTCAATTCTCCATCCTCATGATGTTGAACCCTAGCTTTTTGAATGTGAACGATTCTCAGCTTTTTCAGTTGCTCTTGGGTGTAACTCCTGCAGCCCTGTTGGCTTTCAAGAGTTGCTTTTTAACATTTCCACTAGTCATTAGTGTAATAGGAAATATTTGTTAATTGCTTCCGGAAAGATTCTGTCCAAAACACATGAGAGCCTCTCCTACACAATTCAGTGTGAGGAGGTTCACACTCAAGTGTTCGTTTTGAGTTTCGGGGTTTATTTTCTGTCAGGTATTAGATCTGGATCATTATTCAAGTCCTGCTTTCTTTGGGCTGTTTTAGGCAGGTCATCCTCCTGGCCCTAAATCCTGCTGATACAAAGTCTTAGCTGCTGGCTGATTCTCTGCCCCATCAACTTTAGCATAATTGTGTGTCTTGTTAATAGGAGCTCCCACCTCTCCTTTGCAGGTGAATTGGGGATGGAGTGTGTTCTTCTAAGCAAATCCTCTTTGGCAGTCTGCATAATGGTTTTTGTTGGCTTGGTAGAGGGGAACAATTCTCTGATGAGGGCTATGGAAGGTGTTTCCATTGGAAAATATTCCTTCCTGTTCAAATGACATAACAGGGCAGCTGGAAAGGGGGTGTACAGGCTGGTTCAGGGGGATGGGGTGATGGAGGCAAATCTGACACCCCTCCTGTCCTTATGCTCTGATTTCCTGCCCAGCTGTCCTTGCCCCACGTGTTAGGAGGGCTCAGCCTTGGCTCAGTTCTGGCTCCTGAAGTTCCTACCTACAGCAAATTGTCCTGCCATTATTTCATTAGTCCCATTATAGCCTGTGTCATTGGAGCGGCAGGAAGCCAGCAGAACACGGAGCCTGCAAGCACCAGAACCTGCTTTGTTTTGGACTAGAGGTTCTCCAGAGGTCCCTTCCGGCCCCAGCCATCCTGTGGCTCTGGGATCCTGACGTGCTGTGCAGACACAGCCCTGCCTGGCACCATCTTCCAGTCAGTGTCTGTCATCTTGGTGGTGTCTGAAGGGGGTGACAGGAAAAAGGAGAGTGACAGCACAGCAGAGGGAGAGGGCCCTGCAAGCATGTTGTGCACTAAGCATCTTTTGATGGTAAAACGGCCTCAAGCTTTGGTTTGCCACGGCATGGGGTATTAACAGGCTCTTGATCTGGGCATCCAAAAAAGAAGGTGAAGCTGAAATGGCTTCAGTTGGTTTCCTTGTCTCTCTCTCTCACCCACCCTTTAAAAAAAGCATCTTTGTGAAAGCGGGAAGCAGTGGGTGTGGAGTAAGAACACTTGTGACATTTAAGGGAAACTGCTACTCTCTCCTCAATCCCACCTCAGTAAGCTGTTGGCATTAAGTCAGTGTCAGAAAAATGTGGAAGTGGATCCTTCTCCAGGCAAAGGCACTGTGTGACCCTCTCCTGTAATGGCTGTGGGAGGGGATGGGGACCTGTCCTTGGGTGCCTTTTCTGGGATAGAGAAAGGGGGACTGAGCCGGGGTAGGTGTGACCAAGCTCGAACTTAAAGTTGGATTTTTTTGCTTTTCAACCCAGAAGTGTGAGGAAGAGGCAAGTGGGGTTATTGAAACCTGTGCTGTGGGTTGCTGCTGAAGCAAAGGGCTGGTGAATATCTTCAAAAAGCAGTTGGGTGTCTGGTGGTGCAGGCAAGACTTTGTTAGCACATCTGATTTTATTGGTGTGGTTGCAGGCAAAGCTGAGTCCTTGCTTCGGAGATACAAGTGTACAAAGGTTGTTCAAATGTGCCCTTTTCAGATCCCAGTTTTGATGTTCAACATCAAAGTCTGTGTATTGTGATTGCTTCCTTCAGCCACAGGAGACACATCTCTGGTTTGCTCTTGTGTTAAGTATTTCCTTTTTTTAGCACTAACTCATACAGATACACACTTCAACACGGGTCTGTAAAGTGCAAGAAAAAATGGTTACAATCACCTGTGAACACCTGTAAATCTGTGGGAAAACCTCACTGTCCCCACTGAGAAATCTGCAATAAGTGAGGAATGGAAATTGAGAAATGGAAATGTCCCTGTCTCTCTTCATTAGGATATTGTAATGAGCTCTTAAAAGCCCTTGCAGCCTGGTCTGGATTCTGTGTTTCCTTGGAAGGCAGGAGGGCAGCCCCCTGAGCTGGCTCTGCCGGGGCAGCTCTGCTCAGGCTGCACGGACTCTTGGCTCTTCTCTTCTCACTGAGGCTTTTACCGCAGCGGGGCAGCGTCTGTCTGTGTCCCGTGCCTCGGGATCCGTGCCCCGTGCCTCGGGATCCGTGTCCCGTGCCTCGGGATCCGTGCCCCGTGCCTCGGGATCCGTGTCCCATATCTCAGGATCCGTGTCCCGTGCCTCGGGATCCGTGCCCCGTGCCTCGGGATCCGTGCCCTGCGGAGCTGCCGAGGAAAGGGTGGGATGCCCCGCGGTAAGGAACGGAGCGATCTCCCTGCATCCCACGTGGGATCGATCGGTTCTGCGTCCTCCAGCTGAGGAGCACTCCTCGGCTCCGTCTCTCCCTTGCGGTGCCAGGGGATCTCCAAGGGGATGCCGGAGAGTTTGCGGTTCCTTTCGTTCCACAGAGTCGCTGCGGTCGGGCAGTGGGGAGGCGGCAGCCCGGGCGCTTTCGGGGAGCTGCCGCGGGTGTCGGACGGCGGAGGCCCGGAGCGGGGCTGTGGGAGGAGCGCCCGGCTCCCGAGCCCCGGCCGGGCCGGAAGGGGCTTCGCTGCTGATGCTTTGAGCGTTCGGAGCGGCAGCATCCCGGCCGGGTGTCAGGGATGCAGCCGTACCAGGGCAGAGCCGCCCGCGGGGCCGCGCCGAGCCCCGCAGGGTTCGGATGCCCCAAGGATGATCCCTCCAGGCACGTCCGGCCCGTGCCGCTGCCGCCCGTGCAGCAGAACCTGAACTACTACCCGCAGATCTTTTGGGTGGACGGCTGTGCTGATGCGGGGCCTTCGTGCCCCCCGGCTGCCCCCTCGGCTCCTTTCCCACCGCCCGTGCCCGACCGGAGGACAAAGCCACGGAACGACCGGGAAAGGAGGAGCGTCGGCTTCCTCGTGATGTTCTTGCTGATCCTGGTGGCTTTCACGGGAGTGGGACTGAGCATATTTAAGATTTTTCACCTGGAGAAGGAAGTGGATGAACTCCGAGAGGTGAGGTCTGCCCGGCTGGGCACCAGTCCTTGGGGAAACAGGGAAAAAAGAAACACTTGGACTCGTGTCTGAGATGCTCCCCGAGGGGCAGGATGGGGGCATTGCAGTGTCTGCTTTGACAGAGGAAGGGCGAGTGCTTGCTCTGCGAGGGGCTGTTCGGTTGGCGACGGAATTATCTGGATATCTCTGTGCTCCTGCGTGCTGCCAGGTCTCTCCCTGGGTACTTGTCAGCACTTGGCAGCTCCCCACGGGCACCCGGAATGAGCCACTGTCAAAGGCAGTGCTCGGCTGCTGATGCTCTCGGTCTAAGCCAGTGTCCCTCTTCTCTCTTGACAGTCTGCCAGCGCTGAGCACATCCCTCCAGCCTCTCAGAAACTCACGGGTGAGTCTGTGCCTGGAGGAGGAACCCAGTGAAATTGAAACTTTCCACAAGAATCTGCCAATTTTTCTAGATTTCATTTAGGAAAGAAAATATAAGGAGTTTCAATTTGGGTGGAACAATTTAAAAACTGTGTTTTGAACTTTCAAACTATTGCTTTTCTTTTGCACTCCATGTTGATGTTATAAGTGAGGATGTCCTTTTCAAAAATGGCCAAGTCAGAAAGAAATTTTCAGTGCTCTTGACAGTTTTTTCTAGATCAGAAAAGTTTTTCTCCCTCTAACAATTTTAGTTGTTAGAAAATTTATTTTCAAATTTGTTCTGATATGGAATAAAATAATTGAAATAGCAAAATTCTTGGGAGAGGGCAGTCCTGGTTCTCATCATATACATAAATTTTCCCCTGTAGTGGAAGAGGAGCTGTCATTTGAACTGGATGCTCAGTGAGCTGATCACAGGCTTCTTTAGCAGAAGCTGAAAATCAATAATAAACCTGACCTTCTTTGAGGGGGTTGGATAAATAAATAGAAACGGGGAAATAGTGTAAAGGAGAAGGAGGAGTGGAGAGGAAAATTTCATTGGCTCAAGAAAAGAAAAGGCTGCTTCTGAAATTAGAGAACATGAAGTAGATGTTGAGGAAAGGTGAAGTGGGATGGGATCCAAATGCCGAGTCACTGGAACTGGCCCGTGGCTCCACAGGGAACTCGGCCCTCCAGGGAAGGCAGAGTTTTCCCAGCTGTGCTCTCCCTTCCCGAGCACAGCTCCGCTTCCTGCCTGGCCAGTGGGATGGTCTGCAGGGTCTCAGGTGTCAGCTCTGTGGCTGTCACCCCCTGCTCTCTGGGCTGACTTCTCCATGGAGCAGGTGGCCAACATCTTCCCTATCCTTGTGCAGGGCAGAAGGAGCAGCTGGTGCAGAAGGAGGCGAGGAAGGCGGCACATTTGACAGGTACGGGCTGAGGGAGCAGGGGTGGGCAGCTCTGGTGGGATCAGAGGGTGGCACAGCAGGAGTTTGGAGCAGCCCACCTCACACAGGCTTTCCTCTTCTCCTCGGGGGACACGTCTGCTGTGGCAGTGGAAATTTGCACCTCAGATAAACCCGTCCCCCTCATTTGTGCCTCTCCGCGAGGCCTGGTTTCGGCTTGGTTTTTGGGGTGTGCAGGGCAGGAGCTGTCACTGGGGACTGGCGTTGGTGAAGTGTGAGGCTGGGGAGGACTTTCCATGCTGCAGACAAGGCTTGGAGAATGGCTGGGCTGCCTTGTGATGTGGGGTGTGACCTGACGAGAAAACACGCAACTGAACGTACTTACCACCCTTCTATTTTTGTCTTGTTTCAACTTCCAGGCAACCCAGCCCAGCAGGACCTCCCTCTGGAGTGGGAGCCCATCTCTGGCCATGCCTACACCAGCGGCATCCAGTACCACAATCGAGGGCTGCTCATCAGCGAGCCGGGGCTGTACTTTGTGTACTCCAAGGTGCTGTTCCGCGGCAGCGCCTGTGACAGCCAGCTCCTGTCCCACGTGGTGTACAAGAGGAACCCGGCCTCCCCGGGCAGCCTCGTGCTCATGGAGGACAAAGCCTTCAACTTCTGCACGGGCCAGAAGATGTGGGCCAGGAACAGCTACCTGGGAGCTGTCTTCAAGCTCAGGAAGATGGACAGCTTGCACGTCAATGTCTCCAAAATCGCCCTGGTTAATTTTGAGGAATCCAAGACTTTCTTTGGCTTGTTTAAGCTTTGAAAGGGAGTGTGGCTGGCAGACACATACATACACATGGATGTGCTGCCTGGGCACAGTGGCACCACAAAACCCACCCAGAAAACATGTTTGGGCTTCACCATGAGGGGATTCAAGCAACAGTGAAAGGCTTGAAAGCAGACACCTGGAAAGCACCAGAGCTGTGCTGCATCAGCCTGAGCAGAATTGCACATATTCTCCTTACAAAACCCCCCAACAAACTCAAGATGTGGCGTGCTGAAGACCCTGCTGGAACTCACTACTTGCTGCCTGAGAAGATGGTGGGACCTGCTGCTCCCTGTGGTGTCACAGCCCTGATGGGGACAGCTGGGGGGTGTCCGGGTCATGCCACAACACCACAGCCAGTGCTGTGGGGATGAGCAGTGTGAACAGCTGCTCCCCCGAGCCAGTGCCCAGCACTGTGACTGCTGCACCACAGGCACTTCCTGCTAGCTGGGCTGGGATAGAGGCTGCCTTCATTTTGTGTTCTAAGTTATGGACCTTTCCCATCCTGGAAAATGCTCCCCAGCCACTTGATTTACCTCACCCCAGCTGCCTTGCAAGGAGCACACCAGAAGCCGCCGTGCTGTGAGGGATGTTCCAGAAGTGACAGTGTGACCACATCGTGGTGGTGGGGATGATGAGGGTGGTGGGGTGGCCACAGGCTCTGCAGGTGCAATCTAAGCAACACAGCAGTGCAGGGCAGTGGGGCTGGAGGTGAAAGCATCACCTCGAGCCCCCATCCTACCCTTTCAGCACGTGAGGGTTCTCCATAAAGGCCTGGTCTGCCACCCCTTTCCTGGTGCAGAGGGTGACATACTGGCACCTGCCAATTGCATGACTTCAGTTGGGCCCCTTGCCATGAGGTGTTCTCTCCTGAGCAAAACACAGATGGTGAATATATATTTTTCTAGTGAGTGCTGCTGTCCTCTCCTCATTTGGTGCAACTCTCTTCTACCATGGCCAAAGTACTGCAAGGCCTCTGTAATCAGGGGTCAGTGCCTCATTCCTTCTCCAGCAGAAATCTGGGAGCCTCATCCCTCTTTGCTGCCTGCTTGGCAGGGAGCAGAGGCCTTTCTGTGAGTCTGTGGAGCTCCAGCATGGAAACATCAGGATCTGGGGACTGGGAAGGTGTGGTGTGGGCAGCACAGACCAGGCAACCCAAGCCCCCTTTGGCCATCAGGAAGGGGCTGATCTCAAACCACAATTTAGAGCTTGAGTGGAGCCAGGCACTTGTGGTTGAGCAGAAGTGCTGCTATCCCCAAAGGCACCATCTGTGTGACCTCTGGCCCCAGAAGCACTTCTCACAGAGAAGTGAGGGCAAAAAGGTGGTGTAAAAAACCCCCCAAATCCTATTTCTTCATCCTGGTGTCAGGTCCACGGAGTTCTAACCCTGGGGCTGTCACTGACACTGCCACCAGGCAGGACACAAAGGCTGCAGCTGTGGTCCGTGCTCACCTCTGCCCATGCTCCTGCTGTTGGTCTCAGTCCATGTGGCTCTTCAGCAGCCTGCAGCATTTGTTTCCTTTTCCATGGTGCTGCTCTCAGCTTGGTGCCCTGGGGTTTGTGTTGTCTGCTTCAGAGAAGTTAATTTCCTCAAAACTTCTCAGTGGTCTGGCTCCTGCTGTGGCCAGTGTACTGCATCCGTGTTCTCACAGCCATTGCTGATGTTTTCACTGCATTTCTCAGGAAAAAATATCAAAAGGATGAAGTTTAGGGATTTTCTGGCTTTAATTTTTCTCAGTGCCCTCACCGCTGCACATATCAGAGGATAAAACTGCACAGCCAGAGATGGAGCTGCTGAATCCAGACCTTTCCAGGAGAGGCTGGAAATTGCTGCCCTCCTCTGCTGCTTGGGCTGCGTTGCTCTCCTGGTGATGGGACATCCAAGTGCTTCCCTTCTTTACTGGGGAGCAGCTTGGGGAGAGGTAGGGCGTTCTGGACTCACAGGAAACCTGCCCTGAGGTTCCTCTGTCTGCTGGCACGGTGTTGGAAGGGCTGGAAGGATCCCAAAGGCTTCTCTAGGTCACCACACAGTAGTAACCCATGCAGGCTGTGGCTGCAGTCAGCTCTGGGGCAGGATGAACTTTCACTCTTGGGGATGAGATCTGTCCTTCCCTGAAATGCCAAAGGCAGCCCAGGCGTGCACCTTTCGGAGGCAGTGGCACTAGAGGTGGGCAGTGCTGTTACAAACAGTGCTGGCCCTCCTGAGGTGGACAGAGCTGGTGCAGGGTCAAACTGGGCCTCCAGGGCAGGTTCCTGAGTCAGTGGCACAGCTGCCAGAGAGATGTGGTTCTGCTCTGTCCTCCTCCTTCAAATATCCCCCTCAAGAGCCCAGAGCAAAGCCACTGCTGAGCTCCTGGGCTCTGACTTCAGACTGCAGGTCATGACAGGATTAAACCATTTCAGGCTGCGTGGAGTCAATTCATAGGCTGCTTGTGCCACACCGACTTTATTAAAGTCAGCAGCTTATCTCGCTAATTAGCCATTCATTTAAAGAGATTTTTGCTAATTTTGCTAACAGTTTAATGGTAACAATTAATACTCAATGCTGACATTTGGCGCTCTGGGGCTGAGAGAGTTGGGGTTATTCAGCCTGGAGAAGTTTCCAGGGAGACCTCAGAGCCCCTACCAGTGCCTCAAGGGGCTCCCAGAGGGCTGGAAAGGGACTTGTGACAAGAGCATGGAGTGACAGGAAAAAGGGGAATGGCTTTAAACTGAAAGGGTGTAGGTTTCGATTGGACATGGGGAAGAAATTCTTCCCTGCGAGGGTGATGAGGTCCTGGCACTGCCCAGAGAAGCTGTGGATGCCCCATCCCTGGAAGTGTTCAAGGCCTAGTGGGATGGGACTTTGAGCAACCTGGTCTAGCAGAAGCGGTCCCTGCCATAAACAGGGGTTGTTGGAGCTAACTTTGGGTCAAACCATTCTGTGATTTTTTAATAGCTCTTGGGCTGTACTTAATTTTTTATTTTAAAAAATAAATTATTGAAATTTAATTTGAACTTACCAAGTATTTTGTTCTCTCCTCAGCAAGGGAAGGGTCTTTCCCTGAGATGGGATATCCCAGGTGCACCAGCAGGACTGACCATTGGGATGTATGGGTTTTCTCTGTCCTGCAGGCCATGGTTGCAGTGGAGAGCTGACATCCTCTCTCCTGATGGAGCAGCCTGGGTCAGGTGTGGAGGTGCCTCAGGGGTTTCAGCACCATTTAACAGGGCTCCAGAGACACCCCCTCTGCAGAGAACATGGCTGGCAAGAAGTGAGCCCAGATCATCTCCTGATTAGAGTTCTCTGGTCTGCTCCCACTGCCTGGGACACAGAAATCTGCTGTGGGCAGCTGAGCCCTTCCCAGAGGATGCTCATGTGTTTGGATGTGCAGCTGCCCAAATGGGGGCTCTGCATGGCAAATATTTATTCTGTTTTGCTCAGCAGAGAGAGCTGCTTGGCAGAGACTTGGCCTCTCTTGTGGCTGATGTGCATTAGATGCTGTAGATGTCTGCTGGAGGAAAAGGGAGACCAGGTTCCAGGGCCTTGCAAACCTTGTGTAAGCTCAGGATGTGCTGTAACCAAGGGGGCAGAAGGGGCTGCATCACAGACTTCTTTTTTTAATCTCCTTTTACCTCCTTTTTTTACCTGAATCCAGCCTTGGGCTCTCTGAGTTTCTGTTACAATGTCCTGTGTGGGGTCACTTCTTCCAGCCCAAGGAGCTGCACAGACTCTGGCAAATCTTTACCAGGTTGGGAAGGAGCCTTGTCTAGTGGTTAGAGACAGGAGAAAGGGGAAAGGGGTAGATTTAGGAGTGGTTAGAGACAGGAGAAAGGGGAAAGGGGTAGATTTAGGTATTACTGTTATTCTCCTAGTGCTCTGACGCATGGGTGTGTTACATCATGGTTACAGAAGTGGAATTTTAGGCATGACTAAGTGACTGAGGTTCAATGCAGAAGAGAGGATGAGTAAAGACGGAATAATTTTGCTGCAAGCTGAGGCAAGCTGCATATGAATTTCTGGTTGATTTTAATGACTTTAAAAAATAAGGGAAAGAGGAAGAAGAAAAGCTTGACAAAGTGGTGCTGATTCATCTCCTGGGGTAATGAGGAGAGCCAGGTGCTCTGTTCCCTGCACATGGCCTGTCCCAGGAGCTGTGGGACTGCCCCTGCCAAGCCAGCAGCAGCTGTGTGAACAGGCACAAAGGCTTTCTGCTCTGGAGACTTGCAGGTTTGGTTGGAAATCAGCTGCTCATTCCTCTGGGTAGCAAAGAGACTAAAAGCTCCAGGTGGAATTTCAAACCACAACATGTTTTCCTCTCTCTCAGCTGCCGCCCCATCCCTCAGCACAGTCTATGAGAGAATCAACTTCTCTTCCCCCTTACAAACCATCACAGATATTTTACATCTTTCTCTCCTTTTCCCGTATTCCACAACCAGTTTCCTACAACAGTAGTTGAAAAAGTCTCCCTGTCCAGATTTCTTTTGTTGTTGGGGATTCCTCTGGTTGCCTTTTGTCAGGTCATTCTTGGAGACTGAAAGCCAGCTGGTCACCTAACTCCCTGGGGCCTTCACCTTGGAAAGCTGCCCTGGCAGGGGAATAGCTGGCCTTTTGAGCCATCTGAATGGCTATCAGGACTGGACTGCATGTTCTCCTCAGCTCCGGGGTTCTGGGGACATGCATTTCCCCTGATGTTTCTCTCTCCTCACCACTCTGTGGCTTATGTCAACACAGAGGCAAAATATGTCAGAGAAAAAGGCATCAGAGAGGAACATCTGTACCTCCTAATAAGATTTCTGCATGAAGAATAGCTATCAGAGATTTAATCTCATCACAGTCCTGAAAGAGAAATCCAAACTAGGGAAGATCAAGAACACACAGTTTTCTCAGATTCCCTGTGTGATACCAGCAGTGAAGAACCAGAAGGGATTCAGCACATTCAGTAGTTAAAGCCCATTGCTGCACTTGTTTTGAGCGAGGGTGGGTTGGCTGACTGGTTTGTTTTTTTTCCTGAAGCAGCAGAAAGGAATGATCATTTTGCTTGAAATTCCCCTCTCACATTCTGTGGAGACCCTGCTTGCTGTGCTGGAGGAGGTGACTCAGATAAGGCTGTCAGTGGAAAGAAGGGGATGGTAATTTTCTAATCCAGTTCGAACCATGCTGAGGTCCTGTCTCCCTGCCCTTGAAGAGTTTATTTTGTCACCACATGCATTTTATTCTGCACAGGATGGTGTTGGTGACAAGACAGGGTGAGACCCATCTGCCAGTCTAATCATCCATGTCTCCTGACCCCTCCAAGTCACAGATTAAACATGTTCCAGAGCTGCTGGGATTGCAGTACTACAGGAGAAGTGCCAATGCTGTGCACAGGACCCCTGGAAGGAGCAGAGCACCACCTGCACAGGTTCCTGCTGCCATCAGACTCCTTGCTGTGGGCTGCTGCTGGCCAGAGGTGGCACTGGGAGCTTCTGCCTCCAAATGCCGATTCCTCTCTCCTGCAGGACACTATCTGAACGTCCTGACCAGCATTTCAGCCAAAAGTTGTTCCACTCACTGCCATCCTTTATCTTCCTGCAGGCAAAAGTAAGCAGAACCTCAGTCCTGGTGCTTGAAGGAAGCTGGAGGATGCACTGCGAGGACAAAGCAAGAGAACACGGGGACACGGTGGCAGACACAAGGCTCCCACGCTCAGGAGTGCTGTTAGGGAAGTTGGGGCTGAAGGCAGAGTTGCCAGCAGCCATACAACCAGTGAACTCTTTGAAAAAACCCCAAACCCTAAAACTGGCACTTGGCAGCCGTGCTTTCGTTTCTCCGTGTTTCGGCTCAGTGCCCGTAAACCCCGGGCGTGGAGGGCACAGGGGAGACCCCGCCTGACTTCCCGCAGTGCCTGTGGTGGGCTCATGGCCAGCACCAGAAATGGGAGTGGAAACGGTGACAGAGGAGAGCTTGTCCCCTCCACCAGCCCGCAGACACTGAGAAAGAGAGAATAATGTTCTGTGAATGGAGGACGTGGCTTAGAGAAAAGAAATTCATGGTTTCTGTCTTAAAATGTTGGCTCTCCAGGAACATCACTTAGACAGCAAATCTTGCTCCTTTGTACAGCCTTCTTTGGAAGGCTGACCATTTTTTGTGATTAAACTTCTCTCCTTTGTTTTCCTGCAACTGTTTTCTAGTGGTTTGTGCCCTCTGTAAGTCTGGTACCACTGTTGAACACTTTGCTTTTGCTTTTAGGGTGTGAAAACCTCACGCAGAACCACTGAATCACCTGCTAGCAGAATCCATCACGTAACTGGTTCAGAAATTCAATCTATCTTTAACCGCTTTTTACTCATTCTTTACTTCTAATTTCCTCTGTGACAAAAATAAAAAAAGTTTTACCCCTCCCCTGAAGACCTACTTTTAAAAAGTGTTGTTTCCTGTGGTCTCCAAGAGCACACTGAACACAGAAATGTGAAGCATCTCTGTGCTCTCTTGCTGGGTGTAAAAGGGAGCAGTTGGGCAGTGGGACTCTGTGGTGACTTCCAGTAAACCCTCAGCCTCCCACGGAGCTGCTGGGTCAGCTGCGCAGGGTCTGTTGGGAATCCTTCCCTCCCCTGGCCTTGCCAGGGCTACAAATATGTTTCTGCCAGAGATGCAGATGGAAATGCTTTTTTCCCCCCCTCAGCATCCCTGTGTGCTGAGTGGAGCAAGCAGGGCTGAGCCTGGTGTGATGCACTCAGACTCACCTGGAGTGTGCTGCAGGAGAGACACCTGCTAGCTGGACACACCTCTCTGTGCTTGAAATTTCAATATTGGGCACTTGTGGTGGGCTGACCCCAGTCAGCTCCCCCTCAGCCACCCATCCACTCTCACTCCTGTACAGCACAGAAAATAAGTTGGAAAGGCTTATGGTCGGGATAAATGCAGGGAGAGCACTTACCAGTTACCCTCACTTCCAAAACAGACCCAGCTGGGGGAAACTAATTTATTGCCATTTCAAAAGGGTTTGGATGATGAGAAACAAAGACAGAGCAACGCCTTTCGCACACCTCCAGACCTTCATGCCTTCATTCCCAGCTCTTCTGCCTCTCCCTTGGCAGCTGGAGCCAGCTGATGAAACAACACCTTGCCATTCCTCCCTCCTCATGTGTTCCCCTGCCATGGTGTGGCTCCTGGAAAGGCAATAATGGGAAGGAAGGTGTTGGGGTGGGGCACACAGGAGGCCCTGGAAGTGGCTGTGGAGGAGACAAGCAGGGCTGTGCTGGCACAGTTGACGACATGTGGCTGAGCTGTTAGAAGCTGTGGGAAACGGTCTGTGTGGAAAGTCATGGTCATTATTTATTAACACATGCTATCTCTGTCTCTAGACAGGCATTTTCCTCCTTAATTGAAGCAAACCTACCCATAATATAACCTATATCCAGCCAGGGCAGGTAAAATTGTCAGCACTTTAGGCAGGACCTTTGAATCTTGTTGCATTTAAATCGGCAAGGAAACGGAATGTAATTGCTTTGCAATTGATGTAATGCTTTTATTTCCTGTCTTAGTGAGTTCCCCAATATCATGCTTAAAGCCTTATACTGGGATTCTGTTTGTTCTGTGGCTCTGGCTGGAGCCACTGGAGATGCACTGACCCGAGTCCTTATGTATGTGTTGAGGAGAGGATGGTGGTCTGAACTCTGTCAAAAGTTAAATTTCTGTGCTAGTGGCTGGAAAGAAAAGCCTGGATAGAAACTAAGAAATGCTTCTTTTTATTAAGGAACAATTCAGCAAAACAGATACAAAAGGTTTCTCTTCAGTACCTGGTACTTTGGGACACTGGTCTGAACCAACTCTCAGTGTGCCCTTTGTGAGTTGTATTTGCAGCAGAAGGGTGATGCCTTAGGATTTTAGTTTTTATACCTTCCATATCTTTGTAATCCTGCGATTCTTTAGTGTATAACTCTAAACTCCATATAGAGTGTCAGCTACTGTTCTCCCATGGTGGTCAAACACAACAATTCCTCTCCAGGCCTGGCAATCAAGGACACCTCACTGCCTCAGGCCCCAAGAGATGGAAACAAAAGTGGATTGAGGGGAGCAAACTTGGAGTAAATGACTTAATTACCTGAAGCTGTAATTGGAAGATTAACCCAAATATTCAAATGGTCCAAACTTATAAAAGTGTGAAAACCTGTGACCCATGATACATTTTTGGGTGTAGCCCCTGGGAGGGCTTCATCTGCCCAAAACGCACCTGAAGACCCTTCAACAAATACACCTGCTTTTTATTCCCTTAATTTTGTCTGGCCTCTGTTTTTGGGTTGCTCTGCAAGGCATCAAGGGGAGCAAGGCAAAGGTGTGGCCACACACATCAAGCCTGTTGGAGTCCAGGGCATTCCTCTGGACGCCCTGGAAGGTCACAGATCTTGGTAGAGAGGACTGGGACCCGAGCAAGAGGGTTTGAATCCTGGCCGAGGGGTGTGGAGCCAGCCCAGGGGGGTTGCCTGGCACAGAGCCCAGGAGGACACAATCTTTGACTTCAGCCCATGGAAAAAACTTCCAACACTGAGAGAAGAATTACAAGTCACAAAGGTGTGACAGACAGTAGTGTAGTTTATCACAGGGTGGAAAAATTTGTAGTTTTCGGTTCTTGGAGTATAGTTACATGGGGGACGAGATGGAGGATTTTGGGCAGTGCCCTGTCTTCTTCTTCTCCCCTGGCATCCATCTTATGATGTGACGGTGGCACAAAGTAGTTTAAGGGGATTGGGTCAGAGTAGAGTTGACTCTGTTAGTACAGGTGACAGGTATTGGCACGTAACTGTAAATAATAGACACATAATGTTCTGTAAAAAGGGGCTGTGATGTCCTACTGTGGGGGAAGTCATCCTGTGTCCGAGCAGCAGAACACCTCAGCCGGGCACAGAGAACACTGTGAGATAAGAATTAATAAACAACACAAGAAACCAAGAAAAATAAGACCTCGAAGACTCTGTTTCATTCTCGTGTCTGGCCCAGGGCGTTCGGAGGCAGAAGACTCTCTGGAACCAGCACCTCGGGTGAGCAAAGAGACCCACGGCGAGACGAGCCTGCGGTGAGCCGAGGGCTGGGGCCCGGGCTTGGGCAGCCATGGGCAGGGCCCTCATGCTCCGGGAGACACGGGGCCACCAGCAGGTGCTTTGGTGGCACAAGGGAACCTGAGCACGTCCCAGCTGCCTGCCAGGAGCACCACCAGCACTCACCAGTCCCAGTGTCCTGCCGGGAGGAATTGTGACAGCCGCTGTGCCGCCCGGGTGCTGGCACTGTGACGCGGGGGCGTTCCACAGCGGCCTGGAGACGCTGAGGCGCGGCCGATTGAGCGGCATTTGCCTTCTGGACACGGCTGTGACGGGTGAGTCCCGGCCGCTGGTGCTGAGGGGGCAAAGCCCGTCCTTCCCGAAGGCTGTCCTGGTGGACTCTCCCGTGCCCCGGGTGCTTTGGCTCCATGGCAGCGCTGAGCTGAGCACCTTTTGGAAGCCCTCTCCTCCGTGGTGCCAGTGCCCGCCTGGCCCTGCGGCAGAGCCCGTTCCCTGCCGCCGGCCATGGTGCTGAGGGTGGCCGGCGCTGCCTCCCGGGCCCGCGGGCTGGGCTCTGCTCCGTGCCGTGCGTGCCCTGTCCTGGGGGGCTCCAAGTGTCCTGCAGGGCCCTGGTGACCGCCCTTGCTGCCCTGATGCTCAGAGGCTTCCGTGGCAGCTGGTGGTGGCAGGGGCAGGACCTCCAGGGTGGGATGACATGTGCCAGCGCTCTGCTGTACTTGTCAGCCCTGCCTGGTGCGGGCACTCCCCAGAGAGCCTTTCTCACCTTCTTATCCTCCAGCTCAGTGCCAGGTCCCGGCCAGAGCTGTCCCTCCTCTGAGCAGTGTCTCTGCACTCAGGGGGATGCTCTCCGGCAGGGAAAGCCCTTTCCAGCAGCCAGGGAGGAGGAAGGGATGTACAGGAGGGGAGGAACATCTCCTTCCCACTCCAGACACCTCTGCGGTGACAGACTTCTTCCAGCTCTAAGTGCCTGTCACTGTCACCGGTGACGCCTCTCTGCCACCTGGAAGGGAGAAAATCGGTAGCAATGGTGTTAAAGAGCTCAGGGCCTAATAGCACAGCAGATACAAAAAAAAGAAAGCTTCTTTTTTATCTGGTGGAAAGGCAGCTACAGGAAACCAAGCCACGTTGGGCAGGAAGCAGAGGTTACTGAGGACAGGGACAGGACAGCCAGCGGCGGTTGTGTGCTTCTGGTGGTGCTGCTCCACTGCTGCTCCAGAGAAAGTCACCACCTCAATTCCCTGACAGAGGAGCCTCAAAGGGCTTTCTGAGGGATGAGAGACTGTCTGCTCTGCTGTGCATCCTGCACCTCTCACTCATGGCTGGACCAGCACTGCCAGGAAACAGCTCTGTACGGAAGAATTTGAAACCCATGGCAGCTTATAAACTGCTGTGATGATAAAAAAATATGGAGGCCTTGAAGGTCGAGGAAAGGAGGCTTAAAGGGCACTGTTTAAATGAACACCCTGCCTTACACATGCAAACCTGCAGGTTTGTTGAGACATGACTTCTGGAGGCAGAGACCAGATGTAAGTGTACCAAAGTGGGTTTGGGCAAAATCATACCCGGACTGCTCTGAGAAATGTTAAGTGGGAGGCTGAATTCAGAGTAATCTTAGAAGTAAAATCCCCAGGACACTCAAAAGGAGATTAGGATCCAAAAAAAAAAAAAGCATCTGCTGAGTTCAAAGGAGCTGGAGGTGGCTGTTACCACTGTTGTGTTATTTGGGCTATTACCCTGGTGGGCCCAGGAATGTTACTTCCAGCTGTGTCCCTAAAGAGCTTTAGACAAATAAGGTGACATTAAACTACTTAGGGACTGGAGCTTTCCCAGATCTTTTGAAGATTTGTCACACTGATCTCTTGGGACCAGTGTGGGTTGAGTGTGATATGATGTGTATCAAATTGAAAGTTTTAGGTTGGCTCATCAGCAAAGTGATGTGAAGGCAAAGGGGACAAGCACACAGAAGAGAAATCCTTCAATACATGGATGGTTCTCAGCCTTCCCTTGCTCTTCCTCTGCTGTCGAGAACCTGTTTAACTGAGATGTCCTTGCCAAGAGATGGGTCACTGTTCTCTTGGTGGCTCAGCGTGAAAAAAATTGTCCCAAAAAAAGTCAGGGATTTGTAACAAACCTGTCACAGACTTGGAAAGGACTATATTGTTTGGGGAAGCAGCAGAAGCAGGAGGAAGTGAGAGGAGTTTATGGGATTTGTATGGCAAGGTTCTCATAGCAAAACCTTGGTAGTTAAAGTCTAGTTCACAATTAACCATTCTTGGGAAAAAATAGAGAAAACTTTTACCCTTACTAGAGAAAAACTTGAAACCCACTGGGGAAAACCAGCCTAATCTGGGTGAGAAATTAAAACCTGGTGATAAAGTAGCCCGAGGAATTTGCTCATTGTCTACACTTGTGTGGAGAACGAGGCACAGCACAGCTTAATTGCCCTGATTGGGCAAAATTACTCCAGTGGGGTAAGGTGACTGGGAGTTAGCTTGGTTCTGCTGTGCTGGCAGGGAGGTAAGGCTGTGTGCTTTTCTGTCTTTTTTTCCTTTAAATGCTGCAATATAACATTCCTGTTTGGGTCTGGGGCAGCGTATGGATTTTAGTTTGCTATGGGTGTTTGAAAGTGTCCTGGCTTTAGGCTAATTCACCTCTGGTCGCTTCAGAGGTACTTCAAGAGGAGTCTTGGAGTCTTAATAATGCACCAAATCCCTGTTTGTGGGTAGTGCCGGAGGGCAGCCACAGGTTTTGTGTGACCCAGTGGATATCACATTCTCAGTGTCCCTCCTTGGAACCACGTCTCCAGAGCTCTTTGGGATGGCTGGTGGGACTGAGGCTTGACAAACTCCAAAAGCAGCAGAATCCTAGTCAACAAGGAATGCTTTGTTTCCCTCCTCTGTTGCTGATACCTGGAGTGCAGAGGGATTGGTACAGCTCGGCTCTAAAAATCTGTAGTCTTGTTAAGGCTGCCCAGCTGCAAAAACAGTGAAAACTGTGCCTCTGTGACCCTGGCTACTGTGCAGTTCCATGTTGCTCTGTTTGCAGGCCTTGGGACTACAGGATTTTCAGGCCTGTGGTCACAAAAGCTATTTTTCTGTGGTTACAAACCAAAATATGAGCCTTCAATCTCACACAAGAGCGAGCAAGGCGAGGCTCACCGGCAGTCACGCAGGGATCAAACAGTGTTTACAAGAAAGGAAGCCACCTGAGAACTCACCCTCGACGATTTTACCTGATGAGAGAGCTCTGCTCCAGCACTGTCGCTTGCCCAGGTTGACATGCACAGGTCAGAGGGGCTACAAGGTGTGTGCGAGGCTGTGCCCCCAACACAGGCACCTCCAGAGGAGAATTCCCGGCTCTCCTGCCACAAATCCACAGGGAACAGGGAGCATTCCCAGCTCTCCTGCCATAAATCCACTGGGAATTGGCTGAGATACGCTGGACTGGAGGCAGTGCAGGAGCTGGCTGTGGACACTGCTGTGTGAGGTAAGGCAAAGAGGGGCTCTGGCTGTAGGGTGTGGAGGGGTTCCTGCTCCAGGGTGGGGCTGGCTGCTGTGCCCCGTGTGTTTTGGGTCCAGCAGTGGTGCTGGTGGGCACCTCTGTGCAGTTCATCTCAAACTCCTCAGCACTCTTTGATCAGAGGCAGTATAGTGCAAGTGAAAGCTGATCTGGGGAGATAAGCTGCGAGGCAGACATTTCCATGAGACATAAAAGAAAATAATCTCTTTTCCACCACCACCACACTTGTTCCATGTCCCGGTGGAGGGAGATGAGAGGAAGCAGGAGGGCTGAGTGGGTAGAGCTGAAGCCCAGTGTTGACCCAGGGTCTGGCAGCAGCCCAGGAGCACTCTGTAGCCTGCCTGGGAAATGGAACAGGAGCAGGTTTCACAGGGAATGGGTGTCCCCGGTGCTCCAGCACTGATTGTGAGCAGCCCCTGCATAAATGGGTCTTAGAACTCACCCTTGTGTCTCAGCTGAGTGTGCTTCTATCCCTCCCCTCTCTATAGGGAGGCTGGAAAAGGGCAAAGAAGTTCTGTGTCTACTGATGAGCTGTGGGGGATGGAGTTCAAAGCCCTCTCCATCGCTTACTTTGAAATTTTTTAATTTTTTTTAATTTTTTTTTTTAACTGTTGTGTCCTCCCCTTGGTTTCTTTGAATGTCAAAGGCTGAGCATCTTCTTGACAGGGTGCTGTGCTCAGAGAGACTGTGCTGCCACAGCAGGTAAATGTGCCTGATCAGGGTTTCTGAGACTGGATAGTGGGAGCCCTCTTCCCATAAAGTGCCTAGGAAGGTTTTTGAAAGGTTTTGAGTGAGGAAGGTGCCCTCCTTGCAGTGTTGTCTCCTTCCTGTAATGCCTCATGCTCTTAGCTGTGCTGAGGTGGTTTCTGCCACTCCTGAGATGCAGTATTTTGTTTCCGAGTTGGTATTTTTATGTACGAAATGAGCTTATTTAAAATGAGCAGGAGAAATACCATTTCTCTTTTCAAAGCCCTGTTCTCCTGCTCTAAAACTCCCTGCTTGACCAAGAGCATTGCAACTTCCCAGGCTTAATTATTGTGTCTTTTGCCAGAGATTGCGTGTTTGTCATCAAGTGTGAGGGACAACATTGTGTTTATTTCCAAGATAACAAAAAATGTTCATTTAAATATGTGTTTGAAAACCACATTAGTGGCTTACTTTCCCATGTTGGCTGGTAAGGGAGTTGTTTTTCCTTTAATCTGTTACAAAATCCTTCCCAAAGGTATAAAATCTTTGTTCTAGCTGGAATTCTGCTGTTAGAATGGCAAGACACTTGTGATGCTTTTTCCTCTGAGATGTTGCACTATGTTTCTGATTTTTTTTCCTGTGTTTATTTGCAATTCTGTGAACATTACTCTGGTGGAAATGCTGCTGGTGTCAAGGGTGTGGGGGAAGGAAAGCAGGCAGCTCATCTGGGTGGCACTGCTTGCTGTGCCTGAGGTGGCACCTGGCATAAAGAAACCTGCTCGATTTCTGCTGCCCTGGGCTGAATGCTGCCAAAACGGAGGGTGAATTCTCTGGAGGAGTGCTTGGAAGGGGCTCTCTGGGTGCCAGGCAAGCAGGGAGAAAGGGAAATGCTGGTAGCTGGGCATTGGGGCAGAGCCAAGGCCCCCAAACTGTGAGAGAGAGGCGTTTACCTGTCCCGGCACAGGGGCAGGGAGAGGTGCGAGCAGCTCTGCGTGCTGTGCTGATGCCATCAGCCTTACAGACACGCAGATAGGTAGGAAAAACCTCCTCCTCCCGGTGATTCTGCCTCTCCGTAATCACTTTGCATCTGCCTTGTTGTTACCCTGCCCACGTGTTTGACATCTCGGCCGCTCCGGGGAGCGCGGTGAGAAAACCACCCTCGCTCTGCTCAGTGACTCACGCTGCTCCCCTGCAGGAAACCGAGCGCCGTCAGCAGCTCCCCCTCGTCTTCACAGGGGCTCCCACATCTCCCAGATGCTGCTGGCAGCAGCTGCAGGGGCATCCCCACCTCCTCAAATTCAAACATGCTCGGGAGGTGAAGGAGCCGAGCTCCTCCTCCGCGGCAGGGTCACCTTTGGTAGTGGGGATTCCTCCTGGAGGTGGCTTTTCCCTTTGCTGCTTTGAGCTGCCCTTTCTGAACCCTCTGAGGGCTGTTCTGCCCTGTGTCCCAAGCCTTTCCTCTGCGGGAGCCGTGTCTAACACGCTGTCACACAGAGTCACGGTGTTCCTGGGCACAACAAGGCGAGGATGCCCTGGGGGAAAGCCTGATGGGGGTACCCAGAGCAGGGCGGGAAGGCTGGCTCAATTTGGGGATTATAGTCACTGTAAATAACTGCAGAAAGCCAAGGCAAGCTGTGCCTGCACAGCCTGGCGTGCACACACAGCTGCCAGGGCAGTTCTAATACGTTTGGGCTCTTGATTTTTTTTTTTTTTTTTCACCTGAGATATTTTGCTTTGCTTGGCAAGACAGGGTGTTCAGGACTTCTCTGGTCTCTCCTGGAGGCCTGGTGATGGTATCCAGCTGGTGATCCGTGGTGTTTGATGGTAAATTCAGAGCAGGTGTGAACCCTCAGTCATTGCCATCTGCTTCCTCCAGCAGCGTGTGGAAATGACTCTGAAATAAGACTGAGTATGCTGGGGGGAGCCAGGCTATCCTCATGTCAAAGTGGAGATGCAGAAATACAAATTAAGGCTGGAACTGCCTCTTTGGGTACTCCGAAGAATCTGCCAGGGTGGTGTGAATATTACTTTCCAGCAAGATGTGTCAGTACTCAGTGGGCAAGCTGTGTAATTCAGTGTAATCTGTGTGAATTCTCTGCTCCATCTTTGTCTCACCAGGGGATGACTGCCAAAAGTCACAGCCATGGGAGTGTGGGATAAAGCTGAGCACGCTGATGCCTGGGGCATGCCCTGCAGGACGCAGCTTTCTCAGCCAGCAGTTTCCCTGTGAAATGGGTATTAAGCTGTGTTTTGGGGACCTATCGAGTATCTCGGGCCACAGAGGGAAGTACAAACCCTTTAAAGCTGTCAGGGTCCCAAGCCCGTGGTCTAATTCTTGGAGAAAATCCCTGCAGGACACAGGGAAGAGCAGAGCTGAGGTCCCTGCACTGGATCACCGAGTGATGCCTTCAGTCCTGCCACTCGGGGGGCTGTGCTTGCTGAAATCACACAGCATTGGGTTTCCTGTCACTCCTCCGTGCTTTTTATTTTGGGCTGCCAAGATTAGTGTTATCAGGGCACTGCCATCACTTGTCTTTCCTGTAAGCAGTGATGCACAAATGTTTATTAGGTGTGCCTCATACAGGCTGTGTGCTCCCTTCTCTGCCGTAAGGATGAGCTCTCAAAATTGCCCAGGGCATTGGGTTGATCTGAAATAATTTGCTTTGTGGCATGGGCTCCCTAAAGGTTCTGGGAGAGCAGAGCAGGGTGGGATGGGATTTGAGGAGTTTCCTTGTTTAATTGGCAGCTCCTTGGGGTCACGCAGGTTTGTTCTGTGTGTGGAAGCCCAACACGGGGACACGCCTTGGTTTTGCTGTGACAGTGCAGGTAAAGGGTGGCGCTGGTGGAGTTTGAGCACAGACCGCTAGATGTCTGTATAGACCAGGCTGTGACAAGCAGCGCTCCCAGCTCTGGGGCTGCGACTTTATTGACTCATCAGGAGCAGAGCCCGGATTCATAAATTTCAGCACCGGGCAGAAAGCACAGAAGGGTGGCAGAGAGGACAGGGTGCAGGGGCAGGTGCTGCAGCACAGAGGGGATGGGGCATGGCCAGGAGGTGCCTCACAGGAGCCTGGGGCCAGGTTAATGCCACCATTTCACAGCATTTCACATTAATCAGTGATGGAAGTTCCTCTCACCTCTGTTGAACAGTAGCCAGAGGTACAGGGTGTTATTTTGGCAATGGCAGTAGATGTGCAAGGCATTTGAGAGGTAGTGGGAGGATGATAGGAAAAAGGATGCCCTAGATGAGAAGGAGATTGCAGCTCTGCTCCAAAATAGCACACAAGGAAACAAAAATTGGTCAGTGAGAGGCACAAACAGAAGGAATTTGTGCAGCTGGAGGTGAGAAATAGAAACTGGTGGTTGAAGTCACCCAGAATCGAGACTCAATCTGAGAAGAGGCTTCCTATGAAAACAGGAATACAATTAAAACCTTTTTTTTAGAAAGGTGAATGTTTTGCTTTGTAAAGATCTTGAGAGATTTCCCATAAAACTGTTGCTTGGAGGAGAGGTAATGTCAGCATTAAGACCTGGCTTCTGATGCCACCCTGACAGCCGAGAGACAAAGCAGGGACTAGTGGGAGCATCGTCTTGAATGGAAGGGTGTCTTTGGCTCTTCCAGAAAGGAAGTGATGTTTGTCTGTGCTGTTTTCCTCCTGCAATTGCGTTCCTAGGTCCGACGTGTTTGGACCTGTTTTGTCCCTGCCAGAAACAGATGGCTTTGCTCTGCCCCTGCAAGGGTGGATGCTACCAGAACCATGCACATAACTCCATGTTAATGGAAGAATTGTTCCTTTTACTAGCAGGGAGGTTATGACACTTGGACTCCAGATCTTTTGCTAGTTTTGTGGCTTTATTACTTAAGGTGATACGAAGAAAATAGCTCATTTATGTTTAAAAATTTAAAGGATTTTGATGTTCATAGATTTTTGTCTACCTTCATAGGTAGAATACCTGTCATAGGTAGAACACCATGTCTACCTTCAAAATTTTTCCACCTTCGTAGGAAGAATAAACATGTAAAGCTGCTCCCTAATTTAACAGTAGAAGTCACTGGTATAGCATATGTATTTTGAGAACAAGGTCAGCATGCAACACGGAAAATCATTGAATATATCTCAGTGTTTCTCCTCTCGCACAATCTCTCTGAACCCACTAGAGGGCAGGGAGGCTCTGCGACAGAGCAGGGTGGGGACAGTTCCTGCGGTGAGACCTGCTGCACCTTAGGCAGCATCCTGCTTCCTGACGCAGTCCTGGGCAAAGCTGGTTTTGCTGCATCCTGGGCTGGGGCAGGAGCAATCCCTCATTGCCCAAATTCCATCTTCTCCCTCTCTGCTCTGCTGACAGCTCCCCTCATCCACCTAGATGCCTCCTGCTCTGCTCCCTGTCTCGCTCCAGCCTGGGCTGGAGCACTCTGCTGTAAGAATAGCCAGGCTGCTCCGAGGAGGGACAAGCAGCCTCTGAGCCTGGAATAGCTGGTGTTTGATGTTCCTGAGCCTTGGGAACTCAGCCAGCCCAGGGTGAAGCAGCCAGAGGCAGAGTGGGCTGCAGCTGGAGCACGAGCCTGAGGGACCTGGAGAATTGCATGGGGGCATTGCAGCCATAGCAGGGGGTGCAGATGAGGAAAGGGGTTACTGGGAAAAGCTGGCCCTGTCTCTTGCCTTCACCTTTAAAAGAACATTTGTCTGGCTTTTCTTGAAGGGTTTTCAGGAAGATCCTGCCCACAGATGTCTGTGCCCCATTAGGGTATTGCTCAATGGTGTTTGTCAGGGCCAGTGTTTGTGAAGTATGGCGCAGGCCGTGTGTCTCTTGGGGATCCTCTCTTCTTGTTTTTTCTTTAATTCCAGTTAACAAGGCATTCTCTCAAAAGTTTGGACAGATAACTTCCAAATGAATTGTTTAAATCAGGGTACTGGACAAACTCTGATGTACCCTTTGTGGAAACCAAATAATCCACTGCTTGTTCCTGTGTGCCCTTTGCTGTTGCACCTCATTTTGGATCCAGAAAATACATTTGCCAGCTGGTGTGGGAAAGTGTAGGGGGAATGGGCTATGGTTCTTTCCTAGGAAATAAATTTTGAACACTTGCATTTCTGACGCAGCTGAGAACAGAGCATGGAACCCAGTGGAGGCAGGGCTAAAGCTCAGCTGGTCACCCTGCAGGCTGGGCTGGGCCAAACTGGAACTTTGCATCCTGTGCCCACAGCATGGATATGTGTATGCTCAGGCAGGCTGGTCACACTGATGTTTTTTATAACGCAGAGGTTTTTTGTAACTTTAAAGCACTACAGGTTGATGTATTTGGCTGTATAATCTTTTAAATCTCTAGGCTCTGGAGATGTATTCTCAAGCAGAACAGATGTATAAACACTGTTTGTGCTTCCTGGAAGTACTAGACCACCTTCTGTATCCAAAGCTAAGCACCAGAAAAAATGGCACCTTTTGCTGCAGTCTCCTAAATGGCAGGAATAAATTGCAGCTGGATGCAGAATAACAGTGTGAGCAGGAGAGGCCTCCTCAAGGCAGCAGAGGTAGAAAAGTACTTTGGTTTTGTGGGTGCTCTGGGACAGGATGGCTCTTCCACCACTGGAATCAGTGATGAGCAGGCCGTGACTTGTTTCTTCCTGAGGGTGTCACATAATACCAGAGGAGTTCAGATGCCTGCAGTCCTTTTGCTAAGTCTCATCTTCTTTTTCTGATTTGCCTCTATCCTTTTGAGCTTCCTTCTTTTAGAAATCTCTTTGCCCAGCACCTTAGCCTCTGTTCTGCTTCCCATGCCTTGTCTGGCTGCACTTCCAGCTTGTGAAGGAGCAGAGAGGAAACAGGGACAGCCAAGAGTACAAGGAGGACAGATAAGTGTGTTCTTTGAGTGGTCAGAGCTGTATTTTCTGGCTCCCAGCTGAGGAAGTTTTTCAGTGACTCCTGAATGAGCAAGCTGATATCACAAGGATTGGGCACAGGTTTGACAGAAGCAGAGTCTGGGGTTGCAATCCTTGATCAATGTTTGCAGCTGTGGTTTCCACTTTGTTTCCAATTCATGATTAATTTGCCATCTTTGGATTGGAGATCCCATCTCAGCAGCCCCCGTTTTACTGTATTTGTTCTGTCTTTTGGCTGCTGCCTCCACAGCTCTGCAGCTGCCTCTGGCCTGCTGGTCCCCAACAAGCGAATCTTGGCTGGGTGCACATTGTAGTCAGATGGGACTGGTTCTTGTGGGCTGGCCTCGTCACTGCTGAGGTGGCAGTCTCGTTGGAGATACTGGGAGAGGACCTGATGTCACCCAGGAGCACAGTGACTTTCTGTAAGCCCAGCCTTGCTCTGCCATGTGTGGGTGAGGTGACCTCTGTTTGGAGATGTTGATGACAAGGGAAAGTCCTTCCCGGAGGTTGAAGATGAGATCAGGAGCTGGAGATGGGAGATTTGCACTCACCAGCTGACCTTGTGAGGCCTTCCCAACTGTGTTCACAGCTGTATCACTGTCCCCTAAGCTTGGGGCAGCACCCAGCTCTGTTTTAAACACCCCAAGGCTTGTTTTACAGCACTGTGAAAATGCAGGGTTAGAGTCAGCCACAAGTATGAAAACACAAACCATGCCAATGAAATGAGGCAAACCCTTCAACACCCAGAGTCTTGCACCGAGTACCTCAGACATTTCTGAAATGTGATGCTGAGCTACTCTGGATGGGCTCCCACCTGATGAAGGCAGCTGCTGACACCTTTCTATTGGCAAGCTTGGAAACTTACTCTTCATCGTGTACAAGTCTTGCTCTAAGGCTGAACGAACTGAAATCCCCCATGAACCAACCATTGTAGCCATTTCTTAGCCAGTCTGATGGATTCACTTTTGCTCTTCAGAGAGCTCTTTCAGTGCCTGAAAATGCTTTAATTCCTCTGAGCATCCTTCAGGCAAGCTCAGAGCTGTAGCTTCTCCCAGCAGATGAGTTGCCTGGCTGCCTCTGATGTGGTTTGTGGTTACATGTAACATTGCTCATGTGGCCCTCCTGTGCTTTTGATTTTCTGAATCACCAGTGAGTGCACTTTCACAGGCAGGTGTGAGCCTTGCTCAGATGATGTGTGTAAATACCCTGGGGAGACTCTCAGAGGCTCAGCTTCTTCCAGCCTGAGGGCACTCCAGCCACCCTTCAGCGTGGGATGGAGCCCCCCAGGGTCAGATGGTAGCCAGTCTCATTCCCCACTTGCCCAATTACCACCTCTTCATTGCCAAGTTGCTGCAAAGCTTGAGTTTTGACAGGCTCCAAGAGTCCTGGTGTTGAGCTGCCACAGGATGGGAGCTTTGAAGGTGTTTGCTCTACTGCTGGCCTTTCTGTGCGCATTAAGTGCATAAAAGGCAGGCACTGGTGTCCCAGCCTGCCAAACCAGCCATGGCACAGCAGTGACACAGGCCAGGCACGGTGCTGCCACTGGGACGTGGTGCGAACATCTGTGCATTTTCTGCTAAAGCATGGCAGAGCAAACCGTGGGGAGTAAACCTGGCAGGAGCCCTGGTTTCTCTGAATTTGTAGGTCAGGCACAGCTGTGTCAGAGCTTGGGTCCAGCAGGTGCAGTTTGGAGCTGCCGCCCTGGTGCTGGTCCAAACCCTGGCTTATCTCACTCGGAAATGATGTGTCCTGTTATTGGAAAAGATGGGAGACATGTCTCGCCTTTATTGTTCAATCAGCCGTTTTTTATACACACAATAATTAGCTCATGCATATTGCAAAATCTAAGCTCAGGATTGGGTCTAACACTAATGCTTTGTTTTCTATTACTAGCCTTGCGATTCCAAGTTCCCATCTCGTTAATTTTCTTTACTGCATACCAACTATTCTCAACAACTCAGCTGGTATCTCTGCACCTGTGTTTCAAGGGCACTGTTGGCCCTGCTTCAGTCACGTACGCCTAGTTTCTCACACAGAGACTAGCTGAGTCTGGCTGCTATGTCCTTTCTCACGCAGCCACATCTCAGGCAGGCTTCCTACATTTCCCCCGTTTTCTTTTTGTGCTAACAAAAGCTGTTTCCCACCACCATCAATCATGTTCATAAGCATGCGTTGCAAGCATTTTATAAAACATGGCAAAAGCAATAAGGTAGCTACAATAACAATTAGCAAGATTATTCCATGTTGCAGCAATGAAGTTATCCAAGGGCCAAAACCGAGTCCTTTCAACCAATCATCAAGTCCAAAGCCTGTGGATTTCTGTAGATGTGTGGTTAGTTCTTGCAACTTAGAAAGCTGAGCATGGATAGAGACTGAGTGATCAGACAAGTTCATGCAGCACATCCCTTCAAACTCTTCGCATCCATGTCCTTGAGCCAGCAGCAGGAAGTCGATAGCTGCTCTGTTTTGGAGGGACGCATGCCGCACTGAATCCACATCGATCAGCAGGTCTGAAATGGCCTTAGAAGTAGCATTAGTTTGTTTAGCCAGCCAACAGGCCATCCTATCCAACAATGTTAAAGCCCGAGCAGCTGCTGCTTGAGGGACAAAAAATGATATTGCAATGATTTCACCCGGGGACCAGAACGTTACATCATCTCTGCACTCTGGGGTGTATGCGTGTGTCATTCGTTTTGACCTCAATCGCATGTGATTTCTGTATTTGTGTAAGATCATGGTCATATTAGGTGTCAATAGGGTCAACCTTCCTAATGTACACGGACCACCCTCTATCCTTGACGGAATACCAGCCCATGCTCTATCCCCACAAATGAAAAATATCCCTTTTGGCAAAGCAATCGGAGTGTTAGATGACCGAGAAACATTCGTGCTAGTGTAGTTACACCAAGCAGTAACATTTCTATACGCAGCTATAGTGGCATTAACAATTATGGGAAAAGTCTGATTTCCAGTAGGTGTACCAGAGGCTCGAAGTGTACTTGTCCAATTAAACATAACACAGGCATCTGCTTTCACTGATCCTAGTAGTTCTAGCTCTTGAGGTTCCCTGGGAGCTGGAGGGAGGTAGGGAACAATTTGGTCCCAATGATCTGCATAGTTTTGGCATAACGTATGGGAATGGGTCGAGGTGAAAGGACATGGCCACACATCAGTGGGCAATCCCACCAGGCAGGTGGTAAAGGGGTTACCGGG
The DNA here is from genome assembly GCF_009819655.1 of Sylvia atricapilla. Classification (NCBI taxonomy): domain Eukaryota; kingdom Metazoa; phylum Chordata; class Aves; order Passeriformes; family Sylviidae; genus Sylvia; species Sylvia atricapilla. The sequence goes on from NC_089148.1 coordinate 11,094,830, forward strand.
AGAGGAGAGAGACAGGCAGATTGCCTCCTGGCCTGTTTGATTTGCTAAGGTAACCCATATGTTTTCTTTAGGTTGCGTGGGAGCCCAAAAACTTTCCACCCCCTGCATGATGGCCACAACGATCAAAATCAACCCCATGTTTGCGATTAATCCAATCCTGCCTTGGATCTCTCCTTTCGTTTTTTCCTTTTAAGTTTCAATCGTTGAAATCTGCGGTTAATACTCTCCCAATCAGCCGGATCAATGAACCACTGCCGAGGTGCAAAACATGTAATCTCACAACGCTTTTGCAACACCTCAGACTTTCTAATAGCCTGAACTCTTATTATGGCCCTACTTAGGTCGTAACGGAAAAGGGCCAGAGAGCGCTGTTCTTCGCTCTCCAGCAGGCGTATGGCCTGCCCAAAGGGTAACCCTGTTTCAATTGATAATACTCTCTCCGGGTGGGCAGCTCTCCAAGACCGCACACAGTTAGGGCACGCAAGGTCAAAAGATAACTCTCGCTGATGAACCCACTTGACTGTGTTACAACCCCCACAACGCAACAATATCCAGGCCCTATGGGTACCATCTACACAACAAACACAAGCATAAGGCGACAGCTGTCCGCTACTATATCGATGCAAGCGAGAGATTAGATAATCAAACTCATCCGGTGATCGTATCTGCAGCTGGGCTGGGCTGAAGCAGGTCTGCAGGAAGGGGAGATGTGGTCTGAGTAGAAGACCCAGCCTCAGTTGAGGATTCCTGATGTAAGTCGGCTCCAGTTTGAGGCCGCTGCGCCGGTCTCGCGCTCCGAGCCGGTATCCACTCTGGTCCTGTGACTGTCGTTGAGGAGGCTAGTAAGGGCCAGTTCTGTGGCCAGTAGTCCGGAGAAATTATACTTGAGTCCGCGCCCGTATCCAACAGTCCAGTTAACTCCACAGTCTTATCCTTAAATCGTAGCTGCAGCTGTCTTTTAGGCCGGGACAAAAGATCCACGGTTAACAAGACAAGTCCTCCGGTGCTTCCGAAACCCTTTTTCCCCCGCGGTGTTGGTTGAATCGGGGGGAGGGCTTTCGCGAGTTGTGGTAGGGGCACCACTTGAGCCAATCTCTGACCCTTGGCGATTTTTAAAGGTGGAAAAGGGGTATGTACCATGACCATGATTTCTCCGCTGTAATCAGCATCTAGCAACCCAGGCAGGATAAATAGTCCAGATATCGAAGCTGATGATCTGCCTAATATCAGTCCGCCAACTTGATTGCCTTCTATGATTATAGGTCCAAAGATTCCCGTAGGAACAGTCTGTGGGTGAGGTGTCATCAGCGTAACCTCTACTGCGGCTGCCAGGTCCAGACCGAGGCTCCCGGCTGTGGCTGGTCGGAGCTGTTGGATGGCATTGCAGCTGCTACTTGTATCCCGGCGCGGCTGCTGCTCGCGCTGTGTCTCGCGTTTCCCTGCTTACGGCGGCATGTAGCAGTATTGTGGGTGTTAGATTGACAGTTAATACACCAGACACTCTTAACCTGGCACTCCTTCCTGATGTGACCGGACTTTCCACAGCGGAAGCACTTCATGCGAGAGCCGACCTGACCGGTGCGGTTACAAGCCATACCGGCCGCTGCAGTTTGGAGAGGTGCAAGGGCAGCCATGACCTGATTCTGTGATGTTTTTGCCTGTTCCTGGAGCCCTAAACCTAATTGCTTAATTGCCTCCACTAAAAATGCCTGAGAGCCAGATGGCATACCGGCAGCCTTTTCAAGCAACAAGGGAACGGTCCAGTCTCCATTCATAGTATTTATTAATGAGCGAGTCTGTGCGTTCCCATTCTGTAATATACACTGCTTCAGTAATGCCCCTTTCATAAACTCTTGCACCCCCGCTTTATCTATAGCCTCGGCCACCTTATCTACAAATGAACCCAGCGACTCTTCCCTACTTTGTTTAATGCCCATGTATATAGGCGTTCCCCCAGGATCTTTTACCTTATTCATAGCCCTACGCGCTACTTCCATTGCCTCACGGACTTTATTGGGGCCCATTAACACCTGAGCTTCTAGTCTAAGGAATGCGCCGAGACCTAATAGCTCATCTATTGTTATTCCGTGCAAAGGATCACCCGGTCCTCTTTGTACCGCCACAGATGCCTGAGCCTCTGCCTGCCAATGCGCACCAAACAACATAACCTGATGCTGTGAATAGATCAATCTAGCTATACCCCTAATATCCCCAGGCAGAAGCAAATACGCATTAAAAAGATATTCAAGCATCTGCTTTGCCGGCTCACTGTTCACACCGTATTGTGCCACTGTAGTACGCAATTGTGCTAACAGCTTCCAGTCAAGCGCGCTCAGATTTGCCGTCAGACCTCCAGCTGCGTTTTGGGTAAACACCACCGGACACGCCAGGCATTGAGAGGCAACCTCCAGCAACCCTTTGTCCCCACTTTCCGCACCTTGGCGGGCCAGCGATACCCATAACTCACGCCGCTGCCTTGCCAGGGCCTCCGCTAGGTCGGATTCCGCCCCAGGGATAGGCTCCTGACTGCGGGGGGTAGGCAGATGGCTTGAAGCACCGGCAGGGACAGGGGTGCGCTCAGGGGAGTGCTCGTAGCTCTCGTCTAGGGGAGGTGCCGATGGCGCGGCTTCAGCAGGGGCCGGTGGAGCAGGCAAGGTAACCGTGGTGAAGGCAGGAGGGTTGGGGGCATTAGGATGTTGCTGCGAGGAGTCATAGGCATAATTACGTTCCTGAGCGGCTTTGATTTCTTTTGCAGCTCTTTTTTCTGCCTGCATTAATAACAGCTCATTGTGCACTACCCGCCAGAGCTTTCCAATCTTTTTAGCCGGTTTATCATCCTCCAAGGTCAACTCCCACAACCTATCTCCGAACTTTCTCCATTCCGACAACTCATGCACTGTGTGGGGATTAGTAAAAAACCCATAAGACTCCCCGTGTCTCAAAAGTAAAGGTAATTCTTTATCCAGGTCGATACCCTGTATCCGCCTCTGCCTTAAGCAGGCGGTAAATAACTCATATGCCGCTTGCCTATCCATACTCACGTCAGCGCTGTTGCAACTCTCCAAAAGGCTGTCGGCGGCACGTATCGGCTGAGCTCGTCGTTACGATCACTCAGGGTCGGGGCTTCCTCGCTTATCGCCCTTATACCATTCTGGTTGCTGCAGAATCCGAACCCATCATCTTTTCTCAACTCCTGCAGGGAGGGACGCAGCGCATCACGTCCAGGGGTCACCAGATATTGGAAAAGATGGGAGACATGTCTCATCTTGTCATGGTCAACAGGTCTCGCCTTTATTGTTCAATCAGCCGTTTTTTATACACACAATAATTAGCTCATGCATATTGCAAAATCTAAGCTCAGGATTGGGTCTAACACTAATGCTTTGTTTTCTATTACTAGCCTTGCGATTCCAAGTTCCCATCTCGTTAATTTTCTTTACTGCATACCAACTATTCTCAACAACTCAGCTGGTATCTCTGCACCTGTGTTTCAAGGGCACTGTTGGCCCTGCTTCAGTCACGTACGCCTAGTTTCTCACACAGAGACTAGCTGAGTCTGGCTGCTATGTCCTTTCTCACGCAGCCACATCTCAGGCAGGCTTCCTACATCCTGTTATCCTGGGCTGTGCTGGAGATAGACACCACAAGGAGCTGGGTTTGGTGCATCTGCAGAGAAGGACCATGAGTCACTCAGGCGCAGGAGGGGCCTCTTGACTTAGCCGGGAAATTGTGGAAAAAAGTGCCATAATACCATTGACATGAAAATATGATCTGAATAAACTGATGAAGCAAGATGCTGATTAGAGAAGACAGTATCTAAGAACAAGAGCTGGTGCACAACAGGACCCTCCCAGCACACTTTAACTTGTAGTTTGTCTCTTGTGCTGGCTTAGCTGCATCTTCATCCCCCTGACTTTCCAGCAGCAAGTTAGCAAAGCCAGCTAAACCAGCAAGAGGAGCTTCAGCAAATTCTGACCCTGTTAATCAGTGATGGAAGTTCCTCTCACCTCTGTTGAACAGTAGCCAGAGGTACAGGGTGTTATTTTGGCAATGGCAGTAGATGTGCAAGGCATTTGAGAGGTAGTGGGAGGATGATAGGAAAAAGGATGCCCTAGATGAGAAGGAGATTGCAGCTCTGCTCCAAAATAGCACACAAGGAAACAAAAATTGGTCAGTGAGAGGCACAAACAGAAGGAATTTGTGCAGCTGGAGGTGAGAAATAGAAACTGGTGGTTGAAGTCACCCAGAATCGAGACTCAATCTGAGAAGAGGCTTCCTATGAAAACAGGAATACAATTAAAACCTTTTTTTTAGAAAGGTGAATGTTTTGCTTTGTAAAGATCTTGAGAGATTTCCCATAAAACTGTTGCTTGGAGGAGAGGTAATGTCAGCATTAAGACCTGGCTTCTGATGCCACCCTGACAGCCGAGAGACAAAGCAGGGACTAGTGGGAGCATCGTCTTGAATGGAAGGGTGTCTTTGGCTCTTCCAGAAAGGAAGTGATGTTTGTCTGTGCTGTTTTCCTCCTGCCATTGGGTTCATCATCCTCTGCTGCCTCCTTTAAAGAGGGGGGATGGAAAAAGCCATATGAAGCAAATTAGCTAAATCTTTGTAGCATATCTGGAGGCTAGACTCCTCAGTTTGCCAAGGTTTTCTTGCAATGTTTTCTTGTGTTTTGGTTATGTGAAACACTCATGAGGCCCTTAGAAGTAGAAGTGTTTGTATTTGTGTTTGCCTTTCTCCTTGTAGATAGGTCCCCTTTGCTCCTATTGGCAAATTTGATTTGGAAGTGCAGGGAGTTTGCATCCCTGTGGATTTGAGGGTTGAGACTTCTGGCCTGAGCAATGTTCAGATCCGTCTCCCAGGGCCTAGCCCATTTCCTTTTGTTGTGTTGAGCAATAATGCATTTAACTTCCAATATCAGAGGCTGGCAGCGCTCTGCTGCTGTCTGAGAAAGGTCACCGAAAGTCAGAGGAGTTTCACAAAAAACATAGATGAAAAGTTGACTCAGATTCACTGAAATGAACAAAACTCTTTCCTCTTTTTCTTTTAGAATTATCTGTTTTTTGTGAAACTCGTTGGTTTTGCTGTGACCTTTATCTCTTACTCAGTTGCAAGAGGCTTTGTTTTGGCAGGCGCAGGGGGGAAGGACTTCACTGCAGAGTTTGCACCCTGTGCTCGATGCTGAAGGATGGATTGAGATTTCCTGTGGCAGTCCTGTCACCAATTAACTGCCTCTGCTGTTGCTAGTGACATGTGAGCTCTGGGGATCCTGTCCAGAATCTTTCCCCTCAGCCATGCAGCTTGTGAGGTGGTTCCTCTTCTGTGTTTTTTTTGCCATCCCACCAGATTTTCTTACCTGTCACTGACAGATAAAGATCCTAGAAGTTATGAGCTGTGGCAGCATTTAAAGCTGTTCAGCAGCCAGGCCTGAATTTAAGGATTTTCCTGGCTTCCAGCTGCAATGCCGGGCAGGCACTGTTTGTTTGGCTCCTGCATCCTTTTCTGATTTCATTTCATCTTTTCTGTGTGTAACCCAGCAGTGATATCTGCTGAGGTATCAAGAAGGCACCAGTGCACAGCAGAGAGCACTAAGAGGTTCTGATACTGTAGATATTTTTGGGGAGAGGTGATATTTGAGGTAAGCAGTCCCAGTCTCAGGTGGCTTTGGGGTGCTATTAATAGCCCGTCAAGAATAACAGCTGTGGCAGCTGATGGCCCCTGTGTGGGCTGGGAGCTCTGCAGACACCACTGAAACCAGTGTCCTGGCCCTGCCACTGCTCTCTCATGAGGTTGGGGAGCTCAGTGAGGCCCCAGTGACACTGCACTGCAGAGAGGAAGACATTCCCTCCTCACACATCTGCTTCCCCTTTCAAAAATCCCGTATGGATACGTGTCAGACCTGACTATGTCTGTAACAAAAGTTTCTTCAGGGTGAATGTAGCTGGCCATCAGAGAAAAATGTGCCAGTGCTGCAGGATGGATAATGGCTTCTTTTCTTCTTCTCTTTCTTCTGAACCTTGCTTCTGCCCAGATAGTCTTCAGGTTTTTAAGGAGATGTGGATTTAAGTGCTGGCTGCAGGGCAGCAGCATGGTCAGAACGACAGGCCTCTCATTTTGGTGTTTTGAGGGCTGGGGATGAACGAGTTCCCCAGCTGCACCTCTCCTAGCCCAGGAGGGTTTTGGCCATGGAAATTCATAGATTTTTTTTTTTTTTTTTTTTTTTTTTTTTTTTTTTTTTGTGACAGCATCAGCAGCCCAGAGCTCTGAAACACTGCTAGTGTTCCAAACCTGAGTGGTCTTTGTATGTTGCAGCCATTCCCATCCTTCCAGGCAGATGTGGCTAGGAGTTGCTGTGCCTCACCATAGCTGTGTAAAAGGAAGGGAGCTAAGGAAAGGCTAAGTCATGTGGGTCACTTCACCATCGACAGATGCAAAATCTCTCAAAGATGGTCAGGAGTCTGTGCATAGCCCAATCAACCTGCCCAGTGGGACTGGGCCTAAATGCATGTGAGCTCCATCTGGGTTTTGTGCAGTTTTGAAACCAGATGGCAAGCTGGGAAGAGAAAACTGATCTCGATAAAAATGCAACTTTGGGAGCATCTGGCAACATCTTCCAAAGGCTCTGAAGAAAATGCAGCCTAAATTCTGAAATGAATCCAGAGAAGTCTCTTTGAAGCTGTACCTTCTATCTCATGTACAGGATCAGCAGCTGTATTCCTACATTATTTTGAAGGTTGATGAGGCCTGGGTCCTGGGTATCTGGAATGTGTATTCAGGTGTTTTCTTGGTTCCGTGTCATGACTTTCCCATCTGCCAAAGCAGAGAATTCATTCTCAGGGTGTGTCATTACTCTGTGAATACAAGACTGTCCCTCTCAGTGAATTGGCCAGCTGATGAGATAAAGTGTTGTGCTTTCTCTGGGTTGAAATAGGGATCCATTTGTAGGTAAACAAAGAAGCAAGATGCCTGGATTTAATTAAATCTGTAATTAAAATCTTTGCCCATCAAACTGGGGTAGAGCCTGCAGAGAAATCCTCAGGATTTGGGTGTGCGGGTGGTTTAGGATGCCTTTAGGTGGATTTGCTGAGCAGCAGGAAATGTGTGCCTGGCTGTCTTTGACCATGTGGGAACTGCACCTGGGTGCAGGTGATGCCTTGAGAGGCTGCCTGGAACAGAGGCCAGACAGAGTTAAAGGAATAAAGTAGGGATTTATTGAAAGGCCTTCAAAGGATACACCTTGGGCAGTACAAGAGCCCAGCCATGGCTACACCCAAGATGGACCAGGGCTCACGACTTTTCCCACTTCTGTAAGTTTTGGTCCATTTCCATCTTGGGGTTAATTGTCCAATGACAGCTTCAGGTTCTGCAGTCCCATCCTCCCAGACTGCTCTCCTCAGTTCACTGCTGGTTGTACTTTTTGGGCCTGAAGCTGCCACGGTGTCCTTGGTTCTGGGGCTGGAAAAGGATTGTTTTGTCTGACTGAGCTGTGAGGAGAACTTGCTAACACTTTATATGAAGTTCAGAGTTACACACTAATGCAGTACAGAATCTGGATAATTTGAAAGCTAAAACTGAAGGCATCACAGGCAGGTCATGCCTCTCCCCACTGATGCAGGGACTCGCTTGTGCCTCTGATGATTTGCAAACCCTCAGAGGTTTTCCTGTCAGGCAGTGGCTCCAAGTCTGCTAGGAGTTGGTTTCAGCCCATTAGGAGTCAATTAAAGCTGACATGAAGCAAACAATTCCCTAAATGAGAATGAGCATCCAGAGCATTTGTGCCTGTCCAGCTTCAGTAGATGCAGCTCCCAGCTTAAACTTCACCGGCACAGCTCACTCTGCCCCTTCACCAGCTGGGCAGCATTCCACAAGGGAAAACAGCTCCTGGTTAGGAAAGACAGGGGTTGCTAAAAGGTTCAGTAGGAGCTGCTCTCTTGGAGACAACCAGCTACAGCAAAATGGGGTCTTGGCATGGCTGGAGGTGAGGGGTGCTCCTTAGGGCTCAACCTTACCTACTGTTTTCCTTAATTCTCCTGGTGTGGGTTAAAATATGTCTTGGGTAGAAGTTAGGGAACAGCTTCAGCATGGAAAAGAGCTAGAACATCATACTGGGAATGCTGAGACCAGAGTAGAAGAAAAGGGTGAAACTCAGCAGTGACTAATAATGAAAAACTGCTTTTTAGCAGGAGACTGATCAGTTAGAGAATACTGAGAAGGAGAAAAGATGCCAGTGTAGTGGCTGATCACAGGATGACTACAAACCATCAATATTTTGTTCTGGTGAAAGAGGCAAACTGAGTATGAGGATCCAGCAGGTGAGTTGTGACCAACCCCCCAGGGCCCTGCACGGTGCAGTTGTGAGGAATGATGCTGTAGATGTCCAAGGTTCTGGGTGTTTATCACACAAGACCACGTTGGAAATAAGCCTAGAGAAGGCATCCATGTGCGGCTGGAGTGGTGTGAATTCACAGCCGCTGTGAAGTGATGTTGTTTCAGCCACACTCCAAAGTCTGTGTCCCTGCCATGGTAATTGCTCTTACACAGAGCAGACATCCACTGCTCTGCCAATCCAGGCTGGCCTCTGAAGTCCTGTGGGGTTTGGGCACTGTTCAATCATCCCTATGGACATTAATCTTGCAACCCAAACTTCTTCCAAAGCTGATGTCTCACAGGCTGGCCCTTAGCAAACCGAGCTGCTTTTTTTTGCTTTTTTTTTTTTTTTTTTTTTTTTTTTTTTTTTTTTTTTTTTTTTTTTTTTTTTTTTTTTAAATCATCATCGTCTTTCCATGTATTTTCTGTTTGTTCTGAGAATTGCTCCAAACTCCCTGCCTGTGACTCATTCTCCTATTGCTGCTTTCTGCTGAGTTTATTTCCCACGGGTGCCTTTTCCAGCCCCATGTGTCTGCCCTCTGGAAACAGCCTAGAGCTCAGGTCAGAGCTAGGGGGTCCTGCAGATGCAGGAGTGCTGCCCCCACCTTTCTGTTTGCTGATAGTGGTTTGGGCTGGGGACTCTGGGCAGCTCTCCATGGCTCATTTCCTTGGTTTGCTTCCTGCAGTGGTAGGCACAACAAAAGGAAAGCTGCTGGAGCAGTCTGGGAACGTCTTATCTGTGCTCCTGATTTTAACACAAGTGTGAAGCCTTGGTGCCTGTACAGGCACCTGTCAGTGACTCAGTGCTGGATGGGTCACTCAGAAATGGCTTTTAAACAGAAATTCTCATTTGGAGAAGTCCCTTTGTGGGCTTCATTCTTTTCCTGCTTGCATCCTCCTTTCTGAGGTGTAACTTTGCTTAATTCGTTGGAGTTTTTCTAAACCCCCTGGATGTGAGTAAAATCAGGAGCAGCTCTTGTATTTTTCAGTGCAGCTCTGTGTGTATAGCAACTGTCAAATATCAAGCTTGCTCCTAAGGCCACTGGTTTTAAAAGAACCACTGGAGACTTTAGGATTTCACTTTGACTAAGGCTGTTTTTCTTTTTATGGGAACACCATGAAGACTCTCTTTTTTTGGTACAGTTTTGAGCCAACAGGTGCTGGGATAGCCCCTTTTAGAAGTGGTCTGTTTGTTTGAATTCCTGTGAAATTCAGACTCCAAGGTGAGTCTGAAGTGGTTATAACAGCACGTGTGTTTTTGTTTCGAGGCAAGATTTATAAGCCAAAATATTGCACCTTGTGTTTTCCTGATCCCAACAGTGAAATCATCCAGGCAGCTGGTTTACCAAGACTGACTTTCTAGTAAGAGTTTGTTGTTAAAGTTTCCTGAAAACTGAGTGCAGGAAAGTCTTTGGGTCAGAAAAGGTTGATTTTTCTACAGTAAAGTCTAAACAGGTCAAGCTTTCTTTAGCAACAGAATATGAATTGTTCAGGGTTTCGCTTAGCAAAGCAGCTCTTTTTTCATAGCTTCCAGTCAAACAGTGACAAATTACAGATAAATTTGCAATGAAACATGATAAACTGTCATGGTATGAAACCAAGTCTCTGCTCAAACAGCACCACTAATAAATCCCTTATGGCTTGATATTAATAATGTGGTCTATCTTATTACAGATAAAGAGATTGAGCTGGGTGTGATTTTAATATTAAACCAAGAAACACACTGAAACTTGGACTTTATCAGCAGATAATTAAACAGTCATCTTTATTTACTGTAAGCCTCCTGTATTTTCTCTTCTGGCAAGAAGAAAGACTACTTAGATTGTCAACACTTGCTCATGTACATGGGTATTTATCTGGAAATAACTGCCAGCTTCAGCTGAGGAATTCTGATTCTAGGGGTATTTTGGGCCAGCAATACTGAGGGTCTGGATAGATGAGCTTGACTAACTGCAAGACTTTTTAGAGATGCCACCATGACCTCCCCCAGCCATTTTAGCTTGAGTTGGCACTGGGAGCAATTTTAACCTAAATCTTGTGCTGAGAGCTGTAGCTCTGAGCTCAGGTGACTCTTTGCGTCTGCTCCTGGGAGAAGAGCAATTCCTTCACTGTTTTGTGGCAGCTGCTTGGGAGCTCAGCAAATCCAACACAAATTTGATACCCTCAGTGTCCTAGGAGACAGACACAGTAAAGTTTACCTACCCACAAACAGCTCTGTGAGGGTGAATTTGGAGAAAAACAGTGACTGAGAAATGTCTGTAGGTTCCACCCTTGCCATTCCACACAAATCAATGCAGCTGCTGCTTTGCAATAGGCTTTGTATCATTTTTGTGCCTAAATTGACAATCCCTGTCCCCAGCTTTGACGTGGAGAATCCATGTGCCTATTTAGAATTATTCATTCCAGAGTGTGCACTGGCATTTGTTCCCCTCACACAAGAACCACGGGCAGGTTTGACAGGCTTAATCTCTCTCCTGCTCTGGCTGCAGAGGAAGAACTACTGACAGGGCCAGCTTGCTCAGCTCTTTGTGGTCCCCTTTGTGGCTTTGCTCTTAACCTCTTCTTTTAGCATGGTTCAAAGCTTCTGGAGTCAGCCTCTGGGTGCAGTCCTCCTGGGTGGCATTGAGAGCAGCACACTGGAAGAAGGTGCTCTCAGCTGCTCCTGGGAAGAAACAGCTCAGGAGATGTGCCTGGGTTTGCAGGGGATGAGGTGCACAGACTGACATCCAAAGTGGTGCTGGAAATATCAAACCAGAATTCTGGCCGTTGAACAATAGGAAGAGGATCTGGCCTCTCTCTGAGTGCAGCTTTGACTTCTTGCCCAAGTAAGAGATGACTTTTCAGTTAATTCCTGCCATTTATCAGTTTAGCTTGGTGAGGTCATGAAGTGCCTGTCAGTGTAGGGAAAGCTTAACTCTGTTTTCCCAGGCTGTGGAATATTTTGTGGGAAAGACAGGCTTCTTGAAAGTTGCTCCTGACTGATGTACCACTTTCTTATGCACTTTGAGGGATGTGAGACCTGGCAGCTCTGCCCTCCAGCTGGGGAGTAGCTCCATCTGCTATTTCAGTTTAATCTCTATTTTTAACTCTATCTTTGTAAATGAAATGAAATATTCTGTCTACAGAGATAAATCTTTACTTCTCTGTATGTATTTATCTGTAAATGCCGAAGGGGCTGCTCATGTCCTTTGCAGGGCCCAGTTGTGCTCCTGACAGAAGGGCAGACTGGTGCTTGATAAAGCAGAAGGCTGTTTTATCCTTCTTCCTCCTCTCAAGCTGGGCTCAGGCCCAGCCTGGACACATCCCAGCCCTCTGCCTGGGTGGCTTTGGTGCAGATCCTCCATCCCATACAGCACAGCTGTGACTACCTCCTGAATTCTGCTCAGCAGAGAACGATGCTGGAGTTGCTGGGACTTTTCTGGCTCTGCTCACAGGGTTACCAGCAATCCTCACTTTTCCAGTTGCTTAGGTTTTGTATGTGTGTAGCTCTGGGTTTTTTTCAGATCACTCAGAGGCAGTCTTCCTGTCCCAAATACTTGCTCTGTGTAGGCAGCACTTCCCCTCTGTGAGTGGAGCAGTCAGAGTGGTGGTGTGGTTCAGGTATTAGGATCTTTGATCATTGAAGCAGTTGGGTTTCAATGTCCTGTGCAACAAGAACAAATATTTCCTGCGGTGATCTGTTGTGTGGCAGCCCAGCAGAAATGCTGGGGCTGCTGTGGTGGTTGTGCTGCTGTTCCCCAAGGCCATCTGGGGCTGCAGGGCAGGCAGAGGTGAGCCAGAAGCAGTGTCTTGAAATATCTTAGTACATGGGAAACATGGGTGGCTTTGCCAAAACCAGCACACATCACCTTTAAATCAAAATCAGCCAATGAGCCAAATTACTTTTAAAGCAGGAAGCTCCCTTCAGATTTTTATTGCCTTTGTTTAAATATTTATGATTTAACTTCCTTCTGCAACGCTAATTAACACATGAATCTTCTTCTGTACCGTTCCGTTCCTCTTGATTTCTTGCTGATACCAAAAATAGCTGTGATGATTGTGGATTTCCTGACTACTTCCTTTCCTGCTGAATCAGTTAGGAAATGCTTTTTTTTTAACAACTTGGATATTGCATGTGCATCCCATGTGCAATTCCGTAAGAAAGAAAGTTGTCTTCCTGCTGTTTTACTTTGCCAGTACTCTGCAGATGAGCTCTACTGCAACAGTGCTGTGCTGCTCACTGAGGCTCTGGACTTGCCAGTTGTTCCCCATCCTAAACACACACACATGAACTTTGCTGAGCTTGCTACCTTGTGCTCACTGATGATGGGGAAATAAATGCATGGACTCTGACACATCAGACTTCTCCACTTGCTGGTGTTATCTGCATTTCTTCCCATGGCATCCGAGCGCAGAAATATTTTCTGTGTGGGTGAGAAAACCCCCTGGGTCTTTCTGATTTTACTTTTCATTTGCAGTCCGGACAATTTGCAGAGACCTTGGAAGGATTGTGCTGGCATTGGCGTGTGAAAAACCAGACCCCAGCAGGGTTGTGTGATTCCTGTCTGCTGGTGATGATGATGCCTTGGAGTGGCTACCTAGAACAGGGGCTAGAAAAGACTAAGAGAGTAGAAGTGGGTATTTATTGAAGGCCTTCAATAGATACATCTTGGGCAGCTTCACAAGTGAGCCAGGTGTCATATCTGGTTTTGTAGGAGCAGGGATCCCCAGAGACACAGCAGCTGATAAAGGATGCTCACAGTTGGCACCACAGGGCAGTCAGGAAGGTGAGCTCAGTGCCTAAAATGCTGCTCTTTGTCTTCTTTAATAACACAAGCTCATGAGCACTGATAGGGGAATGTCTGGAGAAATGCAGGATGCTGGAATGCCAGGAGGTTCTAGCTGGGGCAGGGTTTCTCCTGGGATATTGCAAAGAGTGTGTGCTATTTCTGTTCTTGGGGGTGGGAGACTCCTTCCAGACAGGGCTCAAGAAGCTGTACCTGCTGTCAGATTCTTGGAAATGGAAGCTGAATTCTCTAACCAGGAGCATTTGGAAGCTGGTGGCCTTCATCTTGTGCCAGATTTTCCTGTCACGGTTTTTTGGGTGCTGGAGGAGTCCTTGGACTCCTGAGTGTGGATATGAAATTTTGCAGGTCTCATGGCTAATTTTTTGACATGGAGTAACATTCAGAGGGCCATGCTTAAAATCCTGGGAATTTGGTTAGAGGAGCACAGGTGCCACACCCCAGGGAAGAGTGGAAAGCTTTTCCCATGCACATCCTTGCAGTTCAGAGGAAGGTGGAAATCTTTCACTTTTAGCTCTGGGCTGTGGTTTGGATTGTAATTATGTTTATTCATTAGCTGTTGATACTGTTTGCTTCTCTTTAGGCTGCCTGAAAATAGGAAAGAAAAGGAATTTGGGAATTCTGAAGTTAGGAAATGAGTTTGTGAGGGTTTAGACTATTTAAAGTATTTACCACCCCTGCTATCTACTAGCAAATATGTGGGTTTTTCCTAGCACAACACTTTCCTCGGAAATGAGTAACAACACAAAGCCCTGCAAATATTTGCAAAACAAAGGCAGTTGCATCAGTCTGTCCATTAACAGAGAGGATGCCAGAGGATGTCACAAAATCCATGTGACTTGATGAGAATATGGCAAATGAAGTTTGTTACCAATCACTGCAAAGCAATGTGCGTGGGAAATAGGAGCTTGATTTAGGCACGTAGGAATCGACACTGCAGTTGGTTCTTTCCCCTCTGGAAGACAGTTGGAATGCTGTGTCCTGCTGAAAACCTCACTGCAGCTCTCAGAGGGAGCAGAAAAGGCAAACAGGGAGGATTTCAAGCAAAGTGAAATATAAATCCATCTTTAATATAAATTAAAAAAAAAAATTAAGTGAAGTAGAAACCCAAACATCTGCAACGCTGATGGCAGTTCCAGCTGAGAAACTGTGGTGCAGAGGGGTAGGAGATGTAAAGATGGACACCTAGGGTGGTGATATTTCATGTGCAAGGTAACCTCACAGAGCTTCTTTGTTTAGAAAGAAGCAGTTTTGAGGAGAGATGCATTTATCCACAAAGAACTGAAATGTGCTACGAGCAATCGTGGGTGAAACACAAGTGCAGAGGCACAAGGTGAAATGGTTCAGCTGCAGGTGAGCCAAAGGAAGTGGGATTTTCACAACACCCCATCCAAGTGCAGTGAATTGCTACAGGATATTTTTGAGGCCAGAAATGTACCTGGCCATGAGGGTTAGTTACATTTGTGGAAAGTAGGTCTGTGACTGACTTAAACTTCTCAGCTTGGCAAGTCAGCAAATTTTTCTTGCTGGGATGGATAAAGCAGGGTCCTGTACTGTGCACACACCTTCTTTTACACTTTCTGCAAACCTCCTGTCTGCAAAACACTGTCAGAAAGAGGCTGTTGGGTTAGACAGGCCAGCTGTCTTGGCTGAGGGCCCTGAGTGTGTTTGTGTAAACTGAGAGCACTGTGGTGGTCAGTGACACTGTGGGACAGCTTGGGAGGAATGTCTTGGTTCCTTGGGAGATGTTTAACCCCAATATCCTGGTACTTCCTTTCCTCTGCAGGCACTTAGTACTGTGAGCTGGGAAACATTAGCAAAGGTTACACAGGCTCTACCTATAAATGTTAGGGGAAAATCAAGCCAACAGTCTTGTGCATGCTTTATCAGTCTAAGGACTCCAGAGGAAAAAAAGAGTTGCTCTTCCAACCTGCTGCCCTTTCTCCTTCATGGCGTGGAGCATGAGCCCTGAGATCCAGAGGCACAGGACCTTGTAGGAAAGTGAGGAAAGCTGAGCACTTGTTCAGAACAAGCCACAAGAATTTTATCAGCTGCTAATAGGAATTACTTGCTAATCACCCTGTAGCTTTCTTAATGTCTGATGTTTGGCAGAGATTTCCTCCTGAGAGCCCTTGTAATGCTCAGTTGTTATCTGCTTGTTGCTGTCATGCTTGGATTGCATAGGATGTGTGTGGGCAGAATGAGAGGAAGAGGAAGGAAGGAAAAGCTTCACATAGATTTTTGTGGTTTCACTCACAAGAGAAGCCAAATTTCCCCTGTTTGCATGACATCCTCCTCTCTTTGGGATATTAGCTGCCCTTTTTGGGTGTGGTGTGGTCCTGTGAGCTTTCCCCTCAGACTGCTTTCCCCTCTGCATCTGCTCTCAGAAGGCAGACCCAGTGCTCTGGTAGTTTTCCATATATTTATGACTAACTGAGAGTGTGGGCATTTGGTTGTGTGAGGTTCCTAAGAAAGGGCTGAAGATCTCTCGGGAATCTGTGATTGACCTGGGGATTTTGTTGCTTCAGTGAGTTGTAGAGCACTAAGAAATGGATCTCATATGTGGACCTTGATATAATTTCCTTTTAGGAAAAGCATAACAAGAGTTTGCTATTTGAGCTCAGAAGATCCACAGAAGAATGTAGGTGTATCCTAACAGTGGTATTCCTTCTAAAGCACTTGCTAGATGAGGTGAGATTTCTGACCTCAACCACCCTTTACTGTCTGATCCTGTGTGTGGTTTTAAAGACACACACTGGTCATTAGTGAATATCTGCCTGCAAATCCATTTTATCTGCCCTTCCCACCAGGGCACTAAACTGCAGGAAGCTGAGTGCTCTCCCTGAGAGATGGGACAAGAGTGTAGGTCTCCAGTGTAGGGAGAGGCACTTGGATCTGCCATTCCCAGCTGGGGCTTTGCAAGCCAAGCTGGGGTGCTTCAGTCAGTCTTGCACTTGTGTTCTGTGTTTGACTCCACTGCCTGGTTTGAAGGTAGTCTCTGGGAGTTCTTCACCCTCAAAGTGGATTCTCGCCTCATGGACTACTGGCCTCATAGTGAAAATGGGTGTGTTCTTCCCACCAACAAGCTGCTCATGAATTACAGGGCCTCTGGCTCTCACAGAGCTGGATGGAGCAGCAGAGGGAGACAAGAAAGCTCCACACAAGATGCAAAGTTTTATTCCAAGCTCAAGTCTCCAAACTGTGAGGGCTGGAAAGTACAGTTGTGAAGAAAAGCTGCTTAGGTTTTAGCCAGATGATCACAGGATGGGTGGAGGGTGATGTGGAGCCTCACACACTCTTCCGAGGGTTGTGTGACTTTGCCAGCAGAAGATCTGTTGCCTCCTGAATCTGTCCAAGAGCCCTGAATGTGACTGGTGGACATGGCTTGCACAGGTCTGCTTCTTGCCACACAAACAATTCTTGCAATAATACCGAAGAGGGCAGGGGGAGGACTTGGCTTGTTATCTCACCTGCCTACTGAAATCGGGGGAGCTGGGGTATTGTTTCTGTCTTTTCTGGTCTCCCTACCTGGATATTTGCAATAGGAGGAAAAAGGCTTCTATTTTATCATCTTTGCTCTTCAGTTTGTTGCCTAGCATTCCAACCTAAACAAACAGATGTCGAGTTAAAACTAAGAAAGCTGGTAAAGTCTCTCTGGAAGGGCATAGCAGGGTGCTGAGTCACTCCAGAGGAGTAATCTATAATAATTGGCAATAACAGTAATAACCTGACCTTTTGTTAGTGATTTCCTGATGTCTTGGCCCCATACTTGGCTATTAGTCTGCCCCCCACCCCCACGTGTGTAAAAAAGAGCTGGCTCAGATGCTTGTGTGATGACTTCTGCTTCCCACTTCTGCTATAAAAATGCTCCCTCCTGAAGCTTGTGGGGGTGAATTAATGAATTGAGCTGGGAAATCTTAATTTTTATGTGTGTCTTTATTTTTGTGGCTTGCATGCTGCCACCAGCTCAGCTTTTTGTGTGATCAGTGATTGCCTCTTGGTCTTGCTCTCATATACAAGATCATTTGCTGTGCAATTTTTCAAGACTGGAGTGTCCCTCATCCTGCTAATATGATGATTGTCATTCTTTTGCTCTGACTGTTGGGTCAACACATGTTCAAAATGGGTTTTGGGAGGAGTAGGTATAAATATTTCTGGCATAAAGAAGGAAATGCAAGTTGGCACAGTGTGTGTTGGAGAACAAATGGATGTCATTAGACCAGAGGAGGGGAAAAATAGGATATGATGAGAGAAGCCAGGTGAGTATCTCAGGAATGAAAGAGTTGAGATTCAATTCACCTTGAAGCTCTTGTGAGATAAACACAAGGCTAAGCCCTTATCAATGTGTGATCAGTGTGCTTCACCTACCTCAGGATCAATTTCCTGGTGCACAGGGTACAACAGCCACCTCTGAAATCACCTTCCCTAATGTGTTCATCTTGGAGAGAGGAGTAGTGGGGCTGAGATCAAGTTCAGTCATGAGTTATTATTTTAGAGCTGCCAGCCAGAACTGGTGCCCTTCTGCCCCTTGTCACCTTGTGGCCTGATTCTTCTCCTCCTCTATCTTTACATCTTTGCAGCTTTATTTTCTGTTTCAGAAGCACTGCCTCTTACTGCCTGGAGAGAGGTGCTAATGATGCCTTGAGTTTTAGCTTTCATGTTTTTCAGATTCTGTGCTGCCTAAGGGTGCAGTTCTGAGCCTCACATCAAGTGCCAGTCAGCTCTCTTCACAGAGTAGACACACAAAACGAATCCTTTTCCTGCTGGAGACCAAGGACAGCCTTCAGGCCCAAAAGCACAAACAAGGTTGGGCTGAAGAGAGAAATAAGAAGGATGAGATTTCATAATCTGAAGCTGTAACTGGACAATTTAACCCCAATATGCACATGGATAAAACTTACAAAAGTGTGAGACTTTGTGACTGTTCATCCATTTTGTGATCATTTTGGGTCCACCTTGGGTGTAGCCCTGGCCAGGCTCTTGTCCTGCCCAAGGTGTTACCCTTAAAGGCCTTTCAATAAATATCTGCTTTATTCTCTAGCTCTGTTCAGTCTCTGTTCCACTTCAGCCTTCCCAAGGCATTACTAACAGTTATTTCTTGAGTTGGTTTTTCTCACTGCTGTTGCCAACACAAATATTTACAAGAATCTATTGCTGCACATGCAAATATTGCTCTTTGATAGTCACTTCTGCTTTTTATTTCTCCTCTTTTCTACTGATGCTATCAGGCAGCCAGACATTTGATCCTGTGACAGACTTAACCTTGCGGCTTTCCATCCAGACTTCTCTTGGCCTTGAGGTTTGAAGCTTTGGAGTGCTGTGTTGCACCTGGACAAGTGTCCTTTGCATCCAGCTGTGTGATCTGACTGCAGTGTCACACTGCCCTGTTATCACTGTGCTTGCTCTGGTCCTCCTTTAGAGATCTGCTGTTGTTCATATTCCAGGGAAGTTGTGATTAACTGTAGAACAGCCGTGGCAGCATTGAAAAATACTCTGTCACAGAGCAGAAATCCTATCTTCTATTAATAAATGTGGACATTGAAAAGAAACACTTTTCCTTCCTGTTTCATCCTTCCACTGCTGAGGTCTGATGCCTCTTGGTACTTTCCTTTCCTACTTGAATTTGGAGCATTTCCTTTCCTGCTTGAATTTCTGGTGGAGCATTTCAGAACAGTCTGTTTAAGCAGAACTTTGGAACTATTTTGTTTTCATACGTTTTGAATTTCAAAGTTTTGTCACAGAAAGGCACTGTGCTTTTGCAAAGCAGGTGCGATGGCACAGCTGAAATAAAGGAGAGGCTCTGGTCTCCTAGGCATGGATCACTTCTGTTGTTTCCCTCATCTGAGGAAAATTAGTGTCATCTTTAATAAATATATCAGTGACAACAGCCATTGGGTTGATGAACTCTGCTCCCCCATAGGATGGACCTGCTGCTGCCTCCAGCTTGTTAGAGAATGCAATCTGTCCCTAAGCAGCCGTAAGAATCACACTGCAGAAGCAATACCTACTGCAAAGGTTTCATTGATAAAAAAATAAAATCTACCCTCTTCCCATGGAAAATGTGAAAGTTTAAAGATACCAATTTTTGTCCTGCAATCTCAGAACCATTTGTGGAAGTTGGGCTATCAACAGTTACTTGAAAATTGCCTTGTCCTCAAGAAAAATGTCATCATGTTGTTATCTCCCTGCTGCAGCCTTTTCTCATCATTTACTCCAGGGACTGTGCTGAGGGGGAGAATTTGCATTTTGGAGGAATTCCTGTAAAGTCTCAACCAGTGCTACTGGAGAGGAGGCTGTGGTGTGTTGTGGGAGCATTGGTCTGCTCATAATAATGAACAAGTAAAACTCTTGGATGACAGCCCTGGTGTTTCACCCAGGACATTGAAGTTGATGTATCTTGGTGGAAAATTGAGCTAGAATAAAAGCACTTCAAGAAACTGTAACTTTTCTCTTTTGAAAAACCGAAGCAGAAGCATCTCTTGATGTTTCTAGAATTTAAAAAAAAAAAAAAAAATTGGTGGTTTTTCTAGAGAAAATGGAGCATTTTATGTTTTTTTCTGAAGAAAAATATTCTCTGAGAGATTTTTTCCAAGCCTAAACCTAAACCATGGGGAAGTGGAAGAGCCTGTGAGCCTGTGAGGCATGTGGTTTTATAAATATTGTCCAGTTCCTTGGATCCTGACAAAGTCTGGGTGTCTGAAAACTTCTCCATGAACCATCCCTGTGTCAACTGGGTGGTCCACACTGACTGTGGTACACAGCTGGTGGGGAAACACAAAACTTTGCCTGCCTTTAGTGGAAGGAGGAATGTGCTGGTTGGAGGCTCTGAGGATGAACAGCAGGATTGGAGATCTCTGGGTGTGTTGACAGAACAGCTCATCACTCAGGATAATGTTGGAATTTTGCTTTGGAATGGTTAGAGCCAGACTTTTAGAGTGTCAGTCCATCTGAGCAGGAAGGTGGTATGTCTACCATCTAGGGACAGAGTGATAAGTTGAAGTAATTCTTCATTTTTTCCAGGGACTCAGGACTCTGAATTCAGTATGCCAGAATCATTAAAGAATGTTTCTGCAGGTGAGAGCCTTGGTTTTCTAGGCCAAGGTGGTTTTGTTGCACAGGAACTATTTCAGGTCTGATTTTCATAAAGCTCCATTTGCCTTCAGTGGCTTTCAGTCAGCATAAATGTGGTTTAGCTTTTGTCATGAATGATAAATGTTTTCTGCCTTTGCAGAAATTGAAATAATTTCAATTTTCAATTGCATAATTGAAATCCCTGAGCATTCTTAAGGCTTTGAAGACTACCCTGGGGGATGCTTACCTGGAGTGAAAGCAGCGCTAACTTACCCCTAAAGGCTATCAGTGGTCAATCCTCAGGGCAGCTGATGCTCTTGGGATCATAAAATCATTTAGATTGGGAAAGACCTTTGAGATGGAGTCCAGCTGCTGCCCTAACAGTGCCAAGAGGAAACCATAGGGCCCTAAAAGGTGGGAAGTCAGCCACAGCATCTTTGTAGGTATCCACTTGTCTGAGCACTGAAGTTCAGATACAAACTACTTAGCAATCAGAGATTAATTAAGAACATAAATTTTCTTAATCAGGGTGAACAGAACTACTTTACTTCATTTTTCTGTATGCTTTGATGTCTGTATGACAGCAAGGAAAAGTGTGCAAGTCTTTATTAGGACTTTGGAATGTCTTTTGGAATTAGCAGCAATGGGGAATGAATAATGTGGTTTCTGACACCTCCTGCTTCCCATACTGGGTTGCTTTTGGGAAACAGGGTTTGCTGAAGGATAGAGGATGAGAAGAAATAGCTTTTTCTTCACAGCAACAGGTCACTGTATTTTACAAATCCTCAGCTGTTTGTGTGTCAAATGTTGAGACAGAACTAAACCATGCATCTTTGCCAGCCTCTGAGGGAAACTTGAAGGAGGAAAGCATTTTACTGTGGGAGAAAACTGCTTCAAATCTGAGGTGTGTCCATCCTCACTTGTTTTGAGTCAATTCTTTGTAAAAGTAGGAATAACATTCTTTCCCACTGGTTTGACTTCTTGGAAAGAGCTGCAGATGGTTTCTTTTCAATGCAACAGCTGAGGGCTCAGCCTGAAAAACTTATGTTTTCAGTTTTTTAAAACCTGGACCATCTTAACTATCTGTGCTGAGCTTCAATGCTGTGAGTTGTCCTGAGGCAGAACTTTCCCAGGGAACCAAGGTCAAACAGATGCTGTCCAGGCCTATCTGTATTTTATGGACAGCAGGGGCCAAAGCAGACCTGTCCAAAAGGGGGAGAGCGCTGTGGGATGGGATCACAGCCAGGGAGTTCCTGCATTCTTGCATTGTGGCAGAGTTGTTTGGAGTAGTTTTGCCTTGAGGTCTGCACGGTGGGACCCATCTCCTGTGCTGGGCAGGAGCTGTCTGCAGCCTAATCCTTGTTCCTGTCAGGACTTTCCCAGAAAATTCTGCTCTGACTCTATTTGGACGAGCCACCGATGTCAGTGCTGTGCCGCATCTGCTCTGTCCATCCCCAGGCTGTTCTGTCCTTCCCTGCTGGTACGTCTGTGCACAGCTCACAGTGCTTGCAAAGTTCTCTGCTGTTGTTTTGAATTACAGCAAGTTCTCTGAGGAGCAATAACTCATTTTTAGTGGAAGTTTTAAATAGTCTTAAATCAGTGGGAGTTGTCAGTGGTTTTAAATCAGGGTTGTGTGTTGAACAATGAGGAGGTGACAACTAACACTCAGCAAATGAACTTTTGCCTGTGTGTTGATGCTTAGGGAAAAATGCTATATTTAGGGGTAATTGGAAGTTATACCATGAGTGTGTGAAGGGAAGCCAAACTGAAGGGACAAAGGCAAACTAAATTCAGGTGTTTCCTGAATTTTGTACTGCTAATAATTTCCTGTGTAGTTTTATTTTTGTTGACTTCGTAAGTGGAACCAACTGCTTATGTCATTCTTATTTTTTTAAAAAATATAACCTTGTTAGAAACATGTTCTAGTGGCAACAATAGTCCCTCTGTTTATGTTATTTTATCCAGATTATTAGCAAAGCAGTAGGGTTTCTAAATAAGGATCATGGTTCTGAAATGAGGCTCTTCCTGATCTGAATGCCAAAGAAAAGGAGAATTTTTGGAGCTGGCTTAGATGGGTGGTGTCCAGCAGTCTTCCTACTTCTAAATCTGGATTTTCACATCAGCTCTGTGCTTCCTTCTGCACAGCAGCCCAGGGTTCCCCCAGCTGAGCAATGAGGAGCTTTTCATCTCAGGCCAGTGCTCAGCCCATGCTGCTTCAATCTTTCCAAGGCACTTTTGACAAACAGCAGCATCCTTGGTGGAAGTTCCCTCTTTCCATTTGAATGACATCAAACAATCTCCTTTCCTTACTTGTGTTTGATAATTCTGGGGTTGCCACTTTCTCTGGCTGTCCCATGATCCCTGCAGATGCAGCATCTTCTCTGCCATTTATTCACATTTTACCCTTTTCCCCCACTGAGTCCTTTTCCACTCAGAGGGCAGCAACCCCTGTCCAAAGGCTCTGCATTCGTGGGAAGCTTCTCTTATTCTGCATACCTTCTGTAAAGGATGAAAAATTGCAAAAATTGCAATTTGTAAGTTAGCCTGGACAAGAGAAAATATTTCCTGTGAGTTTTAGGAGATTATCTTACTTCACCACCTTTAGGGGCTGAGAATCCCTGACACCCACAACAGCCATGGAATTTTCTCTGGTCCAGGGCTGATAAGAATTTTTTTAATTGCTTTGGAGATGATGGTGATGATCACTGCTCATTTTGGTCATTTGTGATTAATGGTACTTGTTGTATCTTAGACAAAGGATGTTGGCTATGATGTGTTTGGAAATCGTTGCAGAACTATGTAGCAATATTTTTGATACTGGGGTTTTTATAAGTGTCATCTTCTAAATATGTTGAATTCCAAATATAAACCCAAAAATTTGGTAATGGCTTTCTTATGATAAGGTCCCAGGGATGAGAATATTTTAATAAAAGAGGCATGAATTGTTTACTTTGGTTTAAATAAAAAAGCTTTGCCTGCCCACAGGACTCAGCCTCTCCCTAGATCAAAAAATTTTGTGAGTTTTGACTCTCTGTTGGCCTTTTGTGAACAAACAAAAGAAAATTGTTCTTTCATCCCTTCTGGACTGATCAGTAGAAATTTTAAAACAATTGGAAACAAACCTACCCCATCATGTGTAAACAATTTTAGCTGCTTTTGATGTAGCTTTTTCTATGATTTGTTTGTGGAATAAGGTTTCTCTCACATTTTTAAAGCTGCCAGCAAATACTTGGAGTTGCAGCTCTAAGGAGGAGAATTCGTTTTTCACTTCAACCAACAGTGAACCTCCATATTCACCATGTTGGAGGGAAAAATAGGTATAAGTGGTGATTTGTGAGATTACAAGGCCTCAAATACTGCTCTCCTTTATGGTTTTATGCTGTTTTGACATCTGGTTTGGACAGAGAATTACAGTGGCATGGGGAAAAAAAGAAAATTTCCAGGTTTCATTTGTTTACCAAAGCACCATAGAATGTGGTCTCAGGGGGATGAGCCTTTTTCAATTCTTCCAGGCTTTCCCAAGTACAGATTTTTAACTTTTATCATTCTCTAAAAAAAAAAAAAAAAAAAATTGTAGCTTAAATATTGAAATATCTAACAAAAAAAGTTTGAAGAAAAGATTAGGAGACATTGTTTTATTAGAGAGGTTTATTTATTATATATATGATATAAGATACATAATTTAAACTATTATTTTATAATGTAAATATTATTTCTATAATAAATAAAGCATTTTGTTTATTATATAAATGTATTATAAGTAATTAACACATATTATTACAATAGTAAATTAATGTTTAATTGTATCTTATAAGATTATAATATAATAAAAAGATTATAATATATAATATATACTGTTATATATTAATATATTAATATCATATTATTTTATTATATATAATAATAAGATTATAATATAATAATCTATTATATAGAAGTTATATTGTTTCTAATATAATAAAAATTATATTATGTTATAAATAATATAAAATGTTATGTTATTTATAGGGAGACACAGTTTTATTTATCAGGTAATAAAGGAGGCAAGTAACCTCGTAATGAGCTTTGTTGTGATTTAAGATATTTTTCTAGAGGAAAAGCTTTAATTAAACCTTAAAATCAGAGCTTTATGAAACAATTAACCACTCTGTGGTTATACAAAGTTAATTGAGGTAATGTCTTTAAATTCACCTGATGGTAAATGAAAAGAATTCTTGTAATGACACACTTAAGCTACCACATTTTCCAGCCTCAGTGGTTTGGGAGCATCCCCAGTCTGTGCATTCCCTTGCCTGTGTGTTTTCCCTGTTGGTTTTTTGTGCACGTTTCAGATGCTGCAGCTTTAATTAAGCCTTAAAATCAACGCTTAATGAAACAATTAACCAGTCTGTGGTTATACAAAGTTAATTGAGGTAATGTCTTTAAATTCACCTGATGGTAAATGAAAAGAATTCTTGTAATGACACACTTAAGCTACCATGTTTTCCAGCCTCAGTGGTTTGGGAGCATCCCCAGTCTGTGTTTTCCCTGTTGGTTTTTTGTGCACGTTTCAGATGCTGCTCACTCAGCGCGGTACCAGAGCAGCTCTCGCTTGTTTGAATTCCTCACCACAAGGATTTGAAGTGCTGTGGGTTGTGCTTGGCAAGGGCCGTGCTGGCAGTCTGAACATGATCTCCTGGCATTCTGAAAATCAGGTCCTTTCTCCTCCCTGAAGCAAGAAGCAAATTCTCCGTGTTCTCTTGGGGCTCAGTTTTGGGGTAAGTCTTCTGTCATCTGCCTTGAGTGGAGTCTGTGCTGTCTTGTGTTTTCTTGTGAGCTGATCCATGAGTGACTCTCCAGGTGAAGCCACAGCAAGCAGGGCACCCAGAAATGGGCAGGCTTCCTTCTGATTCAGCACTCAGTGTTTAGAAGATAGATTTCAAATTTCTACAAATACCGTGAGTGGGATTTTCATGGATCACCCACTGTGGTGTGTGGGGAGCCTGCCAAGCCGCAGGACAGATACATCTGCCTGAGTGAGTGCTGAATACTGAGTGTTTCAGAATTCCCTGCTTTTGCCACAGTGTTGGTGGTTCCTTGGACCAGCACAAGGATTTCCCAGAAGCTGCTATCAAAGCTGGTGAAAAGTTAACAGAACTGAGAACAGCAGCTGTTCTACACTTTTCAGTAGTGACCACAGCACTCAGTTTTAACGTGCCCATAGGAAAGAGATCCTTTAAAAGTTCTGTGTCCAACTCATCAGACTCCTGCCTCTTCTCCATGGTCAGCTTTTATCCTTGTCCTTCTCTTTGTTGCTTTGTAGCTGTGGGGCATTGCACACACTGTCAAGAACAAATAAGTTTGGTAAATTGAGGGGCAGCTCTCGACATGGGGTCTCCATTGCCCTGTGACTGAGCAGACTTGGCTGATTTGGTCCTGGCTTTGATCCAAGCAAGGTGAGAGCTGCTTCTCCTGTCCCAGTTGGCCAAACCCAACACACTGAAATAGAAATAGAATTCTTTTTTGTAGCAATCTGTTATCTGAACTACAAACTCCTCAACTTAGAACTACTATCTTCTTTTAATTTTGCATATTATTTTGGCATTATTTTTAGGCGTTCTTTTACCTGGGACCAGTACATCCTTCAGTTTTAGCAGCTGCCAAATTTGACACAGAATCTGCCACTGCCATCTACTAATGCAGATAGCATCAAACATGGCTTTTAATCTGTCTTTTAGGCTAGACTTGTGATAGCTGAGGTGTTACATGGGAGAGCAATGAAGTGGGAATGGAGGAAAAAGGGGCAGGGATGTAGGAAAGGAGAGGAGAAAAATATGTAAGTAGTAATGTTTGACCTTTGTCAGAGTAATCTTTCTAACTGAATTGTTTGCTTACTGGACTTTCATCTTCAGGCCTGTGTGAAATCCCCACTTATGCTCCCAGTTGTAACACCTCCTCCTTCAGCTGCCTCTGTGACAAACAGATTCGTGTATCCCATCCCAGCAGTGGGGATTTCTTCTGCTGTGATGTGGGGTTGCTGTGATTCAGCAGCAGAGCCAGTGCAGCTGCATCAGCTCTGCAGCACGACCAGCCTGGCAGTGCAGAGCATTCCTTGGTCTTGCAGCCTTTTGGGGGAACAGCATCATGGGACAGTGTCAGCAGTGACAAAAGGTTTCCAAGTGCTGGAATCGAGGAGATATTTCACTTCTTCCCCCTTCAGGTTTTGTTGTAGTATAAGGAGGTCACTGTCACCCACCCATTTATTTACAGGTAGGCATCCTCACAACATGCACTATGTGCTGCCTGTTAGTCTGAGGATCTTAAGCTGCTGACCTAAAATAAATGAAGCTGTGCTTATTGCCTGTTTCCCTGTAGTTTTGCCAGTAGGTCTGGTCCAAGTGATTTTTCCCTCTCTCTTTTAATTTCTGGAGGCTAAAATCTGTTTATTCTATGAGACAGGGCTTGTAGGGCTCCTTAAAAACTTGTAATGCATCTGTAGATCATTGGCTGGAAGATGAAAAGGCAGTGGGAAATATTTTGGCAATTATTTCATTGTGAGAGCAGAGGAAGCAATTGGAGAAAGCTCTGTGTGTGTATCAAGATTTCTTTCTGGGGTGAATCATGCACATGGTTGATCCACCCCAGGTTATCATTTTTATCACTGGCCACCACAAATGGCCTGAGAGAAGGGAAGGAAACTTAGGGAAGCTGCTGAGTTGTTCTGCAGGGAGATTGCTTTCTGCTGTTGTCCTGGTGTGAAATTCTTCGTTGCTGGTGGCTGTTAACAGGTAGCCAACAGCTGGGAACTTTGGGGCAGCCTAGTAAGAGGAATATGAGTGTTTTTACTGGCTGCTTAACATTTACAGTATGGTCCCTGGAGACACTGTGCTCCTTCCCAGAACCAGAGGAGTCTGGTGGTGGTGAACCTGAGGCAGAAAGAATTGACTCTGGATCCTGACTGGGGGAACCACAGTGAGGGACTGCGGTTTATTCTGGCATGAGTGAGTTTTCCTGGCAACTCCCTTTGTTTTGGAAGCTGTAGTACTTTTATTTTTGGGGTTGGTTGGAGTTGCCTGAGGCTCAAGGCCCACGTGCACAGCTCTGGAAGAGGTGCAGTGGTGATTTTCTGGCTTTCCATGACTGCCTGGCCATGCCAAGCAAAGGAATTTCACTTCTTCTCTGTATTTTTTCATCTTGCAGAGGGATGGAAAGAACATAGTATTTTTGCTTCTTAATTCTGGTATCGTTATTTGCATTCAAATTGGATGAAACCAGTAGAGAACAGGAAAGAAATTCTGGCTGTGTTAAGCAGAGCACAAGACTAAGACACAATAATGATAATTTTGGGGCGCGTTTCTTGTTGGATAACACACAAGTTTAGCAAGACAGCCAAGTCTGTGCGTAACTGCAAGTGTGCTAAAGTTGCCTCTGAATTTAGAGGGTGTTTGGGGCTGTCCTTCTCATGCTTGGTTTTCCTGGGTCTATGCTCTTACCTCGTCTTCATAGCAGTGATAGAGAAAGAGCTTTTTAGCCATACCTGATGATGAGTGCCCAGGTGAGAACACTTGAAATGGAGCTCGCTGAGTGGTGGACCTTTAGAACATCAGCTTCACTGTGGTGTCACCAGCAGAGAGAAGTGGGAATTGAAATATTCATATGTGCTAATGATTTTGGAAAATGCTGTGAGAGCATTTGCTGTAGCCAAGGGTGCTTACAAGGGAAATCCCAGAAAACTGGGAAACTTCTGCAGAGGCTGAGAGGCAATGGTGCTTACACCTTGTCTGATGGTTTGCTTTGAAGCTGGATGTGTGGCTGCTGCACTGTAAATCTGCATGGACTCTTGGTTGGTGGCACATAATCCAAATGGGTACATGTTGTTTTATTACCAATACCTCCCCTTGCTGAACAACATTTGTTTTTATTTTATGACCTGCAGATAATTTTTAAAATTTTTAAAATCTCTGATGAACCTGACATCTCTCACATGACTGCAGAGCAGGATATTATTGTGGCTTTAGGTTTCAGGCAAAGCATCATGATTACTGGCGTTACCAAGCTTTTCCATCTGGGATGTTCTTACTTCTGGTAGGTGCCTGTGAGGGCGAGGGAGGAGACAGGAGCAGAGAGGGATGCATCAACTCTTCCCACCCTTCCTGTATCAGGTGATAAATGGCTGATCTTCATTCCACTTCCTTGAAAGCAAGGGAATGCTTTGAGCAGGTTGACAGCCCCACCTCTCTGTTGATGAGCTGTTAATTGCATGTTGTCACATGTGGTTAGTATGGTTTAAGAGAGGGAGTCCTTCCATCCTTGCCACAGCTCTTTCTCTTCAGATATATTCTCAGAAGAGGAAAAAAAGAAAATCCCCCTACACTTGGAAACTCCCATTACTGAACCTCTGTTCTCCCAGCCAGGACCTGTCCCAGTTCTGTGAACTAACAAAACTCTCCACCTGAGAGTCACACTGTGATACTGCCTGAGGTTTGCAGAGCTCTGAATGAGCAAGTGCTTATTGAAACCAACCCCAAGGCCATGAAAAAACTGTCTTCCTTCTGTTGCGCTGTCAAACTCCTTGAAAGAGAGACAATCTCTTTAATGGGAAGAGCAAAATGACTTTTGGTCTTCATTTCCCTTATTCCTCTAGCTTCATGGTTTACAATACCCTCTTTAAAACCTCACTTTTGCTTGACACAAACCACTTCTGTGTAGGAGTTATCTTGACTTCTGATTTTTTTCATTCCAAATTATTGCTTCCTGCTACTTATCCCACTCTTTCCTTGGTCAGTGCATGCATTTCCTGTAATTTGTGTGACAGAATCTCTGGGTCAAACACTGGTGTCCTTGTAATGTGCTGGTTTTGTGCTGATTCCCCCGTGTTTGACCTGCTGCTGTCTCTTCCTATAGACTGACACTGGTGATATGGATCTGTGCCTTACTGATGGCAGCTCTTCTCTTTGCTTCTGCCCTTTGCCTGAAAGGAAAGATGAAGAGATGTCCTCACCTGTCAACAGGCAAAATTGGTTTGCAGCTCACCAAATCCTGATTCAAAGTGGATTTATAAGTACATTTCATTGTAATTTACAGTCCTCCTTTCTGCCCAGCCATCACAGTGTGATGGAAATGCCAGGACAGACAAGGACTCCCCCTTTAAAAGAGAAGCTTTTCCTATCAGTGTTTTCAGTGTGTGCCGTGTCCATCCTGCCCTGAGCACCTGATGTAGCTTTTGGGCCCCCTTGGCAGCCTCTCCTTCAGTCTTCCCTGCTGTGCTTTCAGGGAAAGCTCCCAGGACCATGGCAGTGTTGGCTTTTGTGCATCTGAGTTTCACTGTGACTGGCTGAACCCCGCACCCAATCTTCCTGTCATGACATTTATGCTCTGTTACGTGGGGAAAGCTAAGAGATGAAGGCAAGATTGACACACAGTGGTGATTCCCAGTTGGACTTTAAGTTACAAGCAATATCTGCTCAAACAGGCCAGGCCAGGCTGCTCTGCCAGCCCTGAGGAGTTTCCCACTGTGGTATGGGGCAGTTTCAAAATGACTTTGAGCTGAGCTAATGCTGGAGTCACAGTGAAACCTGTGTGGTCTAGTTACTTCTAGGGCACCACTCACTTGGTTAATTCTCCTGAGTGTCTCTGATGTCCCAGGTCCCTTGGCAAATGTTACCTTTGAGGAAGGGGGGGAAATAGGCACCACTGTTGGGTGCAGAAGGTCACTCTGCTCCCTCTCTCTTGCTGTCCCCTGTGCAGACCTGTTGAGGGGGGCAGTGGAGCTGGCAGGAGCTCAGCCAGAGCGTCTGAAGAAGTGCCAGTAACACCTTATCTCCTCAAGTCAATTCAGTAAATAGTAAATAAATGTAGGTTTAGGCTGGTTTCTAACTTGGTATGCATTTCAGTTGAGTGCTTCTAAGTCCTATTTTGAGACAAACAGCTGTCACCTGGGCTGAGCAAATCTCTAATAACAGTATGTCAGATTGGTCTGTTGTCATTGTTGGAGAAAGGGCACCCTCTTCATTCTGAAATCCTCATCTTGCAAAGAACATTGGTCTCCTGTAGATCGGGCAAATGCTTCTGTAATGAAATTCTAAGGGTATGTAGGAGTAGACACCAAAATGTCTTAATCCAAATGGCATTCTAAAATCTCAAACGTGGAGACAAAGTCTGAGGCAAAGCTCTTCTTTGTTGGTTGTCAATGTAATTTTGAAGTTCACAGTAGAGGAATAAAATCTGAGCTGTGAGAGAAGTGAAGGCTTGCTTGCACATCTTCCTTTTTGCAAGCTCTATTCATTTGCAAAATTTTTTTGTGCTTTGTATCGGACCTTCAGCCTTAATATTGGAGAGCTGAAGTCACTCTCAGGAGCCCACAATAAGCAGGGAAGTGTTTGCATAGACCTTGGCGCTCTCCTTTCCTGGTCCTGAAGAACAGCTGGTTACAGCCATTGCAAAAATCCATGCTTATATAAGAGAGGACTGCTGACCATGTGGTGTCACTGTATAAAATGGCACTTCTACAGCTGTAGCCAAAGGCCTGAGGCAAAGCCTCTTGGATCTGAATACTTGAATTGTCTTGTAATTTGTAATTTGATCCTGTCAGGTTCTGAATTAATTTGGAGGACAATTCCCTGTTGCTCCCAAAGGGCTGTCACAGGATCAAAGGAAGCCATCGGATGTGTGGTACAGAATGATGCTATCTCGGAACAGCAAACAGCCTAAAAAATGCCTGTTGAAGTGACTCCACTTTGCAAATATTTGTTAATTTGGTGGCCTGCTTGAGTGGGTGAGTGGGAACTCTGGAGTCAAACACTGGGAACTTGTCCCCGGCCAGCGCTGAGCATTTTCAGTTCTAAGATTAATGCTAACAGCCTGTGCCCTGCTATCAGCTTGAAGGATCTCCTGGCACAACCTGCAGGTATGCCTCAAAGCAGACAGGAGCAGATATGTATAAGCTTGTGAGGAAAAAGAAATAAGCCTTCAGTCAGACTGAAGAATTCAACTGCAAGCTTCAGTCAGTGGGAAACTAGTCCTGTGGAGGTAATTCCATTCAGTGACCATTTTAGCTCAAGGAGGGGAAATAATTTGTATGAGGTTTAGCATGCTCGCAGCTGATCCTGGGCTCTTGGAGGAAGGGAGAAACGCTCTTCAGGATGCTAGACCCCATGGTTTGTTAATGGGAAAGAGCTGTGGTGGCTTTTTATAACCTAATGCTGTGTGAACAGACCTTTGTGAGGAGGTGGTCCTACACAGGAGCTGCAAATCTGTTTCTCTGTGGTGTCTTGGCCAGAGCCCTCAGATCCTGTGGGGTAGAAATGAGAAGTGGAGTCCAAGCTGGGATTGTTCAGGTGTGGAGGGTCAGTTAAATACTGCCTTGTTGTTGTTCTGGTCCAAGGAGAGAAGCCTTAAGAGCTGGAGGTATGAAGGGCCCTGAGCTCTGCTCCCACTTTACAGGAAGAAGGGACTGGGAGGAATGGTGTGACGTTGTTGTGGTCACATTTAAATGGGAGGTTTGGAGTTTAACTACAGCCTAAGAGCAGCAGGAACTTTACTGGGTCAAAAAGTATGCTCTCATTTCTCCATGTATCCCTGCACAAAGGAAGAGGAGGTAGTGCTGCAATCTTGGATTATCCCAATGAAACCTATTGTTAGGCCTTGCACTTATCCCATCTGTCTTACTGCTCTGTGGTTTGGAAGTGGTCTAGTTGAAACGGCCTTTACTGAATATTGTTGGACAGCAGAAGTTGGAGGCATGTGAATGACCTTGTGATGGTCTGAGTGGGGAAAACAAGGATTCCAAGCCTGTGGCAGTTTAATGGTTTGTGGCTGTAGGAGAGGCTGGGTGGGATGGTTGGAGAGGGACTAACTGGTTACCCTTTGGCTGGGAGCCTCAGAAGGTCACACCAGTGAGGGCACTGGAGCTCACAACCCAGTTTCCCAGAAGAGTAAACCATGGCAGATGCCTGTATGAGGTTTTGCTAAGGAAAAGCCTTCTATAGACTGAGCATACCTCCTCCCTGGCTAAGCAGGACCACCATGCTCCTCTGGAGCATATCTGAGGCACAAGTGGGATGTGTGTGTTCAGATACATCTGGGGAGTGTAGGAATCCCTGGCTGTGTGCCTGCAGGAGCAAAGGAAGGTTGATTTGAGTGTGTGTTATGACTTCAACCAGCCAGACAACATTTCTGGGCAGAAAGAGACACTGTGGGCCTGTAAATACAGTGTGTGATTCCCCCAGACTCAAAAATTTCTGCCCTGAAAATTGAAGATGGGTAAGGCCCATTTGGAAGCAGAAGGTTGACATAACAATTGCACAGTCTGTTTCTGTGCTGTCATTTCTCTATCCCTGTTTCCACTGTCTCATAAAAGTTCTCAGTGTTGAGCCATACAGTTATCTGGACTTAATTTTCTTTCCACACAGTCCTCCTGAAGGCTGGCTGTTGCATAATTCCTCTAATAGATGAGGGTGCTGCTCTGTAAAACTGTTGAGCTGGTGCTGGGGACACATCTCCAGCCTTGGGTTATGCCTCACCCAACAGTTCTGCAAAAAGGGAAAACACTGAGCATCTTTAAGGCTCTGGACTGTCTGGTGCTGGTGGCAGGGCTCAGCTCTTTGGTACAGCATGATGTCATCTCTCTGGATGGAGCCCTGGGGACACCTCTCCATTTCTAGGGCTCCAGCTGTCACTGTTGGTGTGCCCTGAGCCCTGGTGCTGGCCTCACCTGAGTGCAAGGTTTTAACAATGCTGAGCTGCCTGCCTATCTATGCTTACCCATCTTCTTTTGCCTTTTTTTCCAGTTTAATACCACTAAGTTATTTTTCCCCAGCTAATAGGTGGAGCCAGCTGACAGAGGACGTTCCCTGCAGGCCCTGGTGAATGGGCAGTGTAGGAAAAAGCCCCAGCAGTGTCACCTCTGGTCATACTGGGAGTGCAGCCCCAGGGACAGCGACAGTGCCCAGGCTGGGGCTGCTGTGTCACCCAGCCCCTGAGGCTCAGTGCTGTGCTCTGGACCCCCAAATTCTCCTCTGCCCGCCAGCTGTGGCTGCGATAGGGGCTTTCCCACTAGAGGGCACTTTTATCATGCCTGCACTCCAGAGGCTGCTGATCCAACTCCGGAGTTCTTAAGACCGGCAGAAATCCAGGTGAAAGCCGGGATCGACCAAGTGCCTAGTGAACGACAAACCCATTGATTTGGAGCTAAAGCAGCTACTGAGGCACAATCTTTTTGGGGGAAGCAAGCACAGTCACATGGAAATGAGTGTGGTTGGGGCGTGTTCTGCACTGAGAGAAGGTACACAGCTCCTTGTGGAACTGGTGAAAGTGGAGATTGAACAGGTTTGCATCATGCAATTTGAATGTAGTAGTCAGATATTTATATATATATTCTGGAACTTTACAAAGAAAGCTTAAAGACCCTAACTGTCAATGGAAAAGACAAAAGTTCCTTGCTAAGCCATCAGCAGACCTGGAGGTTTTGCTCCTCACGTGATTTGTAGTGTACTGATAGACACTAATGCATTGCAAAGCCAAGTGAGTAAGAGTCATGGTTTCAGGCTTACTTAATAATGCAGCCCTCAGGGACAGCCCGAGGATATGTCTGTGGGGTGTGGCTGTGTTGGGAATATCATAGTCAGTTCTGCTGATGGCATGTGAGAGGGTGGGAGCAGAGTTTCTCAGCTAGTGAGGAGCACAGGATCAGAACTGATCCTGTAACCCGAATTTGGTCATATTCTGATAGGACATTTTCCCCAAACACTGGAGCTGAGCTTGTATGCTTGTGCTCAGCTATGCACGCACAGCACAGAAGGAATGTGCTCCTCTCTTCTTTCAGGGTGCCTGGAAACATCCAGGGTTTTGCCTTCCCGAGATGTGAGCTAATGAGAAATTTGAGGAATGATAGATAGTGATGTTGCTGGGAAGCTCCACAGACAAGATTTCTTGCTTGTTTTTTGTAGTCTAGTTTTACTTGCCCAGCCTATTTGTCCCTAAGCCAGGCACAGCATCTGGAAAGAGTGGCTGAAATCATGCTTCATGTTCCTTTTTTTCCTGGGGTCAGGAGTTTCTAGATCTTTGTCTTACGAAGCCTTTCCAGCAAAGCCTGATCCAGGCACTGTTACTGACATACTGTAAGTCTGCGTTGCCCTTTTCCCCATCTGTTTGTGAAGTGAGTTCCCCAGGGAGCAGGGTCTGAATTCTCCTCGGTGCTTGGCCTGGCTCATCTCTCACTCCTTCTGAGGAGACAGTAGTGCCTTTTGGGTCACAGATTCCTCCTCAGCCCTGCTGGGAGTTGCCTGATCCCACCAGAAACCAACAGTGTTGGGTCATGGCACCAGAGCCATGCTCTAGGTGCAGGGCAAATGTATGTGAGTCTGTGATTTGCCTGAATCTTGCTTGTATTGGGAACTCTGGCTGTGATGCCCCTTCCTCATGTTGCCTGCCAGAGTTCTCTCTGCATGATCCATTCCTCCAGGACAGTCAGAGCAAGTTTTCAGTGGTCAGGAGCAGAGTGATTGCCCTGTGTGGGGCTCAACCAGTGGCAGAGCTGAGCAAAGCTCTTGTGCTCAAGCTTTGCCTCACAAGGCCAGGCTTCATTTCCCCCTGTCACCTCCTCAGTGCCATCCCCTCCTGCTCTTGTGTGTGCCTGTCTTCTGGCAGCTCTGGCAGGAGGACAGAGAACACCAGACCTAAGCTACAGGCTCTCAGTGTGTCCCTCTTGGCTGTCTCTTTCTCTCCTGTTCAAGGGACATTTCCAAACAACCTCTTTCCCTCTGACACTTGTCTCCAGGAGGAAACACAGCTTCCACCTTTGTGGATTTGACCTGGCACAGTAGATGAGGCTTCTGTGATAAGCTTATTGCACTCTTTTGGGATCTCGGGAGCTGCTTGTTTGTTTTTCTATTTGTTTCCTTTTCTAAGTGTTTCCAGACAAACTGTAGGCTGCTTCCTGTGAACTAGACAACCCCCTGTTCTCATCTGCCTCTCCTCTTTCTCGAGTTTCCCATGAGAAGTTGTACTGCTGTTAGGGTCCTTGTTCTTCTTTGTTGTCTTTTTATCCAAGAAGCTTTTTCTGTGCAGGTCTCCATCCTTTCTCTGCAGTGGTAAAGCTGCTCTGACCCAGCTCTTAGGAGAATTTTATTATCAGCTTTCTGCCTCCTTCAACAATTAGGAGCAAAATCTGTGGTTTTATTTTTCTGTGAGATTTGACTAGAAGTGTATGGGTGAAATCATATTCAAATATCATGTTGTGGTTGCTCTGATGAAAAGTGGTTTTTGATGATATTTCTTGATGACTTGCTCTCTGGTTCATAACTCTGTTTCTGCTAACCACCAGTCTTAAAGACTGTAGTAGAAAACAGGCTGTTGAGTTAATTCTGCTTGTCTCTGGAGGATCTGCTGGAGCTGCCCCTTTCTGCCATGCTCTGCTCAGTTAAATCCAGCTCCTGATCTTGCCACTTGAAATTACAGCTGCTCATCTCATCAGGGATAGAAGATTAGGAGTTAGGACCACACCCTTTAGATTATTTAGGCCTACTTTTATATTATACAAGGATTTGAGAGGATTTTCTGGGGCAAGATGATTTCCTTAGGCGTGTCCTTAGTCTGGTCCTGCATGTGGGTTCCAGGTTGTCTCCAAAATGGACCTGGAGCCCATCAGGTCTGGCAAGTGTTGGCAGAAAGAGCTCTGTTGGGTTGTACAACCTGCTCTTCACCTCTGTGGTCTTATTCCAGTATTTATATTTGGTTCATAGTTGTGGCTTTTTATTGTTTCCTCAGAACATGAAAATAATGAACGATATTTTATTTCTACATAGAGCAGTACAGTCCATTCTATATTTTTTTTTTCTTTTTTAACAAGTGATTGGGCAGAGGCACAGTGACTCATTCTGACTCAACTGAGGTTTTTCAGGAGAGGTAAGGCAGGATGAAGCCTGAAACCTGTCTTGCCTTCTCATTGGTTTGTGTGAAAGATCAAGGGACTGTATTGACATATTCTGAGACTCTATCTGTGAAGCCCAGCATCCCACAATATCAAGGGTAGTCTCAAACTCCCTGCTCCAGCTGGCATTGTCTCCTGCCAGCCTGGTTTTCCAGAGCGAGGAGCTGCAGTGAGCCGGGTCCCCTCGTGCTTTGGGAGCTGCCTGTGGTACTTGGTGTGGCTGCCGGGCCCATGTCCTGAGCTGGGTTTAAAAAAAGGGATTTTTTAAACATCAGAAGGTTTTTGGTTTTTCTCTTCCCCTCTTGTTCTCCTGTTGAGTTGTTGTCTTTGCCATGATGATCCAGAACTCTGCCACCCACAGCCTTCTGGTTCTGGGAGAGTGCAATTGGGACACATCATCTCACATCACAGCTTATCGCTTGTTTCCTGTGTTCAGCCCCACCACTGTGGAAAATGACATGGGGGGTGGAGGGAAAAAGAGGCTTTATCTTCCAGTTCACACAACAAGAAGCTCTGGAAATAGCTTGGAAGTCGCTCATTCAGATCTGTTTTGCTGTGGACTTTCCTAATGACTCTATGGACAAGACATTCTTTGATGCAGTTGTTGCCCATCTGGTATAAATGTCTTTAACTACAGTGAAACTATTTAATTCTTCAGACTCAGGGATTTTCTTTTGAAAGAAGACCGTTTCCAGTGATATTTCCACTTATCTGGAAGAACTGATGGAGTAAGGAAAATAACTCGTGACTAGTTTTACTTGTTGGCTCTTCTGCTATCACATATTCCTCTCTTATTCCCTGAGCACTGGGAGTGAGGGGTTTCCCTGGGATTAGACATGAGATTTATTTCTTTGGTGATTTAGCCAGTGATCTAACCCCCAAGCTGCCTTATAGAAGACGGGCACTGCTGCTGTTCTGTTCTCCCTTTAGTTTTTGATTATTGTGCCTTTGCCCAAAACAAAGCCACTGTCAGGTGGATCTTGGCTTTAACGATTCTATTATTTTTCTTTAAAAAAAAAGGAGAAGGAAATACTAACAGTAATAAGTCTGGCAGTCTTTAGTTATACAGCTCAGCATTCCTGTGGGTTTTAGTCCAAATAAAGCCACAGGATGTGTGGTGATTTGGGAAGTGTTGCCAGTGAGTTATCAGAAGAGGAGGAGGAGGCTGCTGGTCAGGTGAATTTGCAGAGCAGAAAGCTGTTTGCTTCTCAGCCGTGGCATGCAACTTCTCTTAAGAGCAGCGTTCCTCTCTCCACAAGCAATTCTCACACTTCCTGCTGTGGCTGGAGTAAATATATCCCAGAAATTATTTTGTTGAGAAAGAAAATCAGTTGATGGCCTTGAAATCATAAATATGTTGGCCTCAGAAGAGATTTCTTGTTCTCTTCCCAAGAGAAAGGTCAGAGAGGTCCAGGTGAATTCAAAGAGGGTCATGCCTTGTTTGGGTTATGTCTGTTGCCCATTGCAAAATCACCAAAGAAGCTGATCAAAATTCTGAATTTCCACATCAATTCAAAATCTGAAGTGTTTGTGTTAGACTGAAACCTGTCAGGAAAAAACAGTGCATTTTAAATTGCTGAGCTATTTCTGACGTTTCTCCAGATAAAAATATTTTTGGTTAAAAAAACAGAGTCTGGCTTGTGTATTTTCCTGTAGTTCAGTATTAAGTACAATCTTTCTGTGGGCCTCTTAAATCATAAGTTACAGCCTGGGATTATGGTGCTGCCATTCTAAACTTTAATGTTTTGTCTATGGGGATTGTAGCTCCTGCAGCAGTATACAAAGTTTGAGTCAATTAAAAATTGTACAAGAAATACACTCCTCTAAAGAGCCAAGGAAGAGTAATTTTTACAAACAGCAAGGAAGATGTAGCCCTGCATTATCTAATATTGCCTGGAAATGAGATAGCTGCAGCACAGGTCAGCAAGGTGAAATCTTTATTTAGAAAGGAGTGATCTGACCAAAACCTTGCTTTATAATTTTCTTCATGGAAATTCAAAACAAAATTTAAAGATAAAAAAACAAATGTGAGAAGGCAATTTGATTTTTGTGGAAACTTCAGTTTTCTTGTGAGAAAACTGTATTGCCATTATGCTCTATCCAACCTGGGGGGGGGAGGTGAACACATCAGTTCTCCTTTGAAGAAAGCTAAGCAAAATGAACCACAAATTTTAAATGCTTAGTGCAATGTTGAATTGCTACAACTCATGCATCATCTGAATATCATCTGCCAATTACCTGCTTCTCTTCTGTCTTCTTCTGTCACTGTAAGTTATAGGGTGTAATCCTGACCCTGCCTGGGGCACTGCCATTAATTTCCTTTGAGAGAAGGGATTTCACCTGCTCTCTGTTTTAGTAGTGGTGGGTAGAATGCATCTTAGCCATCACAAAACTTCTCTGCAGTGCTTTTCAGTTCCTTCTAACTCTGGTTTCAGTCCTCCCATATTTTTCTGGTTCTGAGAGAGAAAGTCTCTAAGGAATCCTAAGAGTAAATCTGAGACTTGTTCTGTATTTTATACAGTAAATTCTAAATTCTCCTATTGCAGTCAGGTACAAGAAACTCCTTAACTCAAGGGGGGCTGTCCTATTCATAGGGAAATTTTTGTGGTGTGTTTGGCATTGCTGGTAAGTGTCTTGGAGATTTGGTGTTAAGGAATGGCTGTGAGTTTGACAATTTAAAGTCAGACAGATCCCCAGCTGCATGAACTAAGCTTAACCTGGTCATAGACCTGGCAGTGGCAATGTGATATCATCCATGAATGGAGGACCTTGGTGAGATTTTCAGTGATCAACTCACTTATTTTACTTACATGCAGCTTTTTGGA
This sequence comes from Sylvia atricapilla, assembly GCF_009819655.1. Taxonomy (NCBI): domain Eukaryota; kingdom Metazoa; phylum Chordata; class Aves; order Passeriformes; family Sylviidae; genus Sylvia; species Sylvia atricapilla. The sequence continues at coordinate 11,133,787 of NC_089148.1, forward strand.
ATCTTCCTTCCACAAAAATTCTGTTCTGTCATTTGAGACTTTGCTCAAACCCTTGCGGCTGTAAAAACTGGGTTGCTCGAGGCATCAGCACACAGCAGGAGCTGGGATGGGAAATGGAAAATAAGGGGCTCCACCTTGCTTTGAAGACCTCCTTCTGCCACTGTGGGTCACATCAGTCCCTCTCCAAACCATAAAGAATATCTGTGCGTTGTTAAGAGAACGCGAATTACCAAGGTTTGTCAACTGTGTGTTGGGCTCTTCAGACCTCAAGAGTAACCAGAACATGAAGCCTTGCCTTCCCAGGGTACTGAAATTGGGGCAGTGTGAGGAACAGCCCAGCCTCTGCAGAGTGGGCAGCAAGGCACACTTGTCGTTAGTTCCCCTTCTCAAATGTTGAAGTTTCCTCCAAATTTCTGTTACTTTGGCAGCTCTTTTGAGGCTGAAATGCTGCTTGAAATTGAACAATTTTGCAAAACCCATATCCTGAAAAAATATTTCAGCTTTGTTCATAGAAAATGAGCCGTTTGGTGCTTCGCATTCTCATGATTGTTCAGCTCCTGCTGTCTCTCTGTACTTGCTCTTCTGTCTCCTTGTTTTTCCCTCTTTGAGAGCTGATGGCCTTTGTGAAATACAGGCCATTAGAGCACCCCGCAGTCCCTGCTCTCCTGCCTGGTAAGAGATGGTGTTAATTCTCCAGTAGGAGCCACGGAAATTCATGTTCAGGAATCAGCCAGAACTTTCCAAAATCCCAAAGGCATTTTCAAGTGCAAGTAGCTCTTTTCAGGGTTTCTCTCGGCACAGGTATAAAGAGAGCCACTTCCTTTCCTGGCACACAGGTCCTTTATTTGCCATAAGAGAATCACAAGGAAGTGAAAATTCAAGCTGAGTTAATAACTGTGCTTAGTAAAGCAAAGTGCGACTTTATTTACCAAATCTGGAAAAATATGGAAGCGTCCAGTGCTGAGGAAGAGGGCTCTCCTGCAAGCCTCCAACCCACACAGCATCCCAGCATCCTGCCCTTCTGGATGGAGGCACGTTCTCAGAGGAGAGCAGCATATGCACTCCTTCACTTTTGGCACTCTCTGCTTTACAGTGCATTGCATCATGTTGATCAGCATGATGTTTATGGATTTTAGGAGACTGCATGGTGATGTCAACTATTTTGCAAACCAGCTTTTATTTTTAGCCCCTGCAATTTCTCATGGGAGCTACTACACAGTCTGCAGTAGTATGCAGTAAAGCAAAACATTTGGTTTTGTTTCTTATAAATCTATTCCCTGAAAAGCCATTCGCTGCCCTTGGGTTTTGTGCAATGAGGAATCATCTTGTCACTTATAGTTGGATGTCTGTCTACTGTCTCTTCTTCTTCCTAGAGCAAAGTTTTCCAAACTGAAAAAAATCCTGCTTTGGCTAATCCTTATTCAGCTTCTAAGCCCTTCTTCTTTTTTTTTTTTTTTTTTTTTTTTTGACTTGCCCCTCTCTTTGCCTAACTCTAGTATATCTTCCAGAAGGGTAATTCCTAATGCTTTATTACCTCTCATGAGTTCATCTTCGGCGTTCTGTATGAGGGCATTGGGTTCTCCTTCCAAATTAGTTTAGTAACTATTGGCATGCATGTACATTGGCAGGTTTTCTCCCCAAATTGGATTACACAGCATTTGCTGACACTGGGTTTTGTCTGCTGCTTTTCTGTTCACTTACCCTGGCCCATAAGAGCCCTCTGACTCTTCCAATTCACCTTCATGTTTCACTATTAGGAATATGTGAGTAAAATGTATCATCTCACCCATCACCCTGAATTTCAGTGATCTGCAGTGTGAGGAGCACACATTTCACCTGTTGAAATTACAATATTGAGAACTTGAAACTATTTGAAAATCTCTGGGGAAAGAGACATTTTTAATCTTCAGCCCCTGATGTGTCTTGTTGGTAGTGTCTTTTCAGATGTATCCCCAATGAAATCTCAAACTAACTTTTGGTTTGGGTAGGTGTATCTCAAGCCTTCACAAATCCCTCCACTTATTTGTCAGTTGTAAAGACTTCTGAGAGTTTTTCTCAGTTTTAGAACTGTGTATACACACACATCAAATTTCCTGTATTAGTAGGTGATTAGCAATTACTGTTTTTTCCAGGCATTTCATCTTTTGCTGGGAAGTAATGTGAAATGGGAATGCTTTCCCATTAAATGCTATATTCAGTTAGCTGTCAGTCTGCCAGACTTCCTGATGTGAGCTGCCACTGTCCAGCTCTGCCCAGAACAGAACAACCTCTTCCCTCTGCAGCCCCTGTGCTGATCAGGGTTTTCCCTCATCAGGATTTTCCTTCTGCCTCACAAATGCCCATTTGAATTTGGCAGAATAATCCTGTGCACGCTTTTGCAAGTCAAGAAACGGATCCAAAGCCAACCAGATTGAGAGGATTTGTCTGCATCTCCTCAGCAGTTCCCGTTTGGCAGCCAAGTGTCTGTCTCCGAAGGGAGTCTGTCTCCATGTCTGGACTGTGGTTTTGCCATGTAATTTCACTACTGCCTCGAGCAATTTTCCTTTTTATGGTCTCAAGGGGTTGCTGTGGACTCTCAGTGCTGCCAGCTTTTCCCTCCTTAAAGAGGAGAAAATCCTATAGAGGCAAGTAGGATAAAGCTAGCCCACTAGAGGGGAAGTGTGGGTATGTGGAAGAGCTGCTGTGTGTGTGGATCTGGGAGAGGGGCTGGGATTGCCAGTGAGGTTATTGAGGAGCACTGGTCCCACTGTGGGCTAGGGAAGGTGTCAGCAGGAGCTGGGCAGGAGCAAGCCGAGGGTCAGGAAGAGCTGTGCAACCTTTGGGATACACAGACTGTGTAGTGGCAGGATTTTCTGATCTGTCTGATCAGAAGACATTCCTTTGCTTACAGGATGTCTTCTGAGCAGCTGTTTGAGTTGAACTTTCCAAAGAAACCCCACCTGCATTTTTTTCTGAGTGGTGTTAGCAATTCAGGACCCAGAAATAGCAGGAAAAAGCATAAATAAATTCCTTCTAGTGGCTTATTTTTTTTCCATTTCTCAACAACATGAGTGTTTCCCTTGTACCTGCCTGCTGTAGATCCTGCAGAGAGGAATGAGTTTGGGTTTTCCGGTTTAGCCTGCCTTCAACTTCACGTCAAAAATGTTTAATTTTAAGGGATGAGCTTCTTAACTACAAACTTCATTTTGAGATCTGGAGCCTGAGCTCCTGTCACAGCTCATGTTATCGTTAGAAATAAAGACTGTGCCTTACAAAGTTAGCCTAATGATTTTCGATTCTGATGCGGAACAGAAGCTTGCTTGTTCTTCTGTGGAGGTCTTAAATATGTGCTTTTGTAGCTCAAATTACCTGGGACTATTCCATGTAAGAAAAGAAGGATGAGTGGCTGGGGGTAGAACAGTGTTCAAATAAGCAAATAACCACATGCAGGAAAGTAAATAATTCTCCAGATCCTTTGCAAGTGGGGAAAAAGGTAATGAGCTGGAGATGTCTTCTAGTAGTAAGGATGGTGAGGCACTGTCATCAGTGGTCCATGGCAGCTGCTGAGGCTCCAAAGTCACAGCTTCTCTGGACAAGGCAAGTGCAGCTGCTGGTACACAGGACAGATGTTCTCATTGTACATAAAAGTGCAGCTGCACTCTCATCCCTTTCATCCTCTCGAAGGCTGAACACCCTTTTTGCACTGATTTCACTCCATGAGGTGGAGATTCTGACTTTTTTGGTTTGTCCTGTGCAAGGCTTTCTCCTTTGCCAATGAACTCTCCTGTATTCCTCGTGTCCTGGTAGCTTGGTGCATGCTTATGTGAAACTGTGGTGCTGTTCTTTTTGCTATTTCAACTTCTGTTGCTATTTCAGCACAGAAAAGAGGCACTGTGTCAACAGAACGTTTCCCCTCTAGCTGCTAAGCCAGTGCAGGTGTGCACATGTGCACTCCCTGTGTTTGATCTGAGATATTCCCAAACTGAGAAGTGACAGAGCAGTGAAAGATCCTGACATGAGTAAGAGTGTCAGAACAGGTCATGTGTCCTTTACCAGTCTGTCCTGCTTTTTTAGTGCCTTGGTGTTGTTATCAACTGTTTCATCATGTGGGAAACACGGAGTGTGGAAGGGAAAGAGATATGAAAACATCCCTGTGCATGGAGAGTGGAACTGCCACAGTGCAAGCTAAGCAGTGTGTTCTGAGCCACCAGGGACAGGTGCTCAGCCTCTTTGGAAAGAAAACTTCTTTGCAATATGTGTGAAGCTGCATGGTGCTGCTTTTATACAAAGGCTGCAGGATGGAATGAGCTGGAGAAGCTCCTTTGCCTGTGAGCTCAGAATTCCTTCAGGGCTTTGGCAGAGTGCTGAAAGAAAGAAAGATCTGAAAAAAAAACAGTGGGAAAGGGCCCCTTCCACCTTTGTCCAGTCATCCACTGTCTCCTGCAACCAGAACTGCAGCAAGGACCACAACCGTGGCCGTGAATCACCACAGCTGCTGAGCAGGTTTCCTGTTCTGAGATTTGCTGCTCTAGACTCTTCTGTCACATCAGGAACTAATCCAGGCTTCCACCCACCAAACACTTAACATTTCATTGTCACAAGAATGACAGATAATTGGTGTTATCTATGGAAGGTAAAAACAGCAGAGATTGTAATGAACAATAAAACCTTTCAGGAAATCAAGGGTCCAGCAAATTGTATCTTCTTTCATCCACAAACAGCCATTTACCTATGTTTCACTACAGCTGATTCAGTCGAAGCCGTCTTATTTCTAAAAAAATAACTAAACTTTGCAAGTTAGATAAGCATATTTTAACAGAACTTAGGCTAATTTCAAAATTAATACTCAATATGAATAAATTTTGGCAAAATAATCTTAAATTGTATTAGCTTAATAAAATGTACATGTAAAAACTTTAAATTAATAGGTTATAAATCTAATATCATTTAAGCTTTAGGTTACTTTTAAGTTTTGATAAGTTTTGTGAAGTTACCAGGGCTCAAACTTAACAGAACTTAGAATAACTTAATTTAACTTATCAATACTTCAACTAAACCATACAGAAATTAATCTTAATATTATCAGAATACTAAAAATACAGCTTAACTCAGACATATGTGTAGTAAATGACTCCAATTAAAAATCTACTTCTCTTTTATTCCCCATTGTGATTCCTTTGGCCAGCCGAGATGAGAAATCACTGTTACCTATGCTCCTGAATGGAGGAAACCTGTGACTTGGATTGTTTTATTGTTATGGATTAGGGTGCAAGTTAGTTGTTGTTGTTCCTTTTGGCGGTGGCTGCATTCCCTGGAGCCGGGCTGGATGCTAGACAGACGTTTTCTCTTTACATCTAACTTGGAGTGGCACCGATTTGCTTTAATGCCTCAGATGATGCTCCAGTTGTTTAATGTGGAATTACTCTGGAGACTTGCCCACCTCTAATTATCTGATTGCAAGCTGAGTTTCGTGGCTGATGGTCTTTGAACCCATTATCACACAGAACCACTGTGCAGCAATGCATCTCAGCTCTGAGGAAAAAACACCTGGGGATTGCCAGAATTTGAACAAGCATAGATGAGGCTTTATTGGCCATGCAATAGTAAGGACTGTAATTTTGGAAGTGGATCCAGTTTTTCCAGGTGATCAGTGGTCAAATTCTGCCCTGACATTTCAAGCAAGCAAGACCTCTGGGTGATAATGCCATGTGGATGAGATGTTCTGGAGGTCACAAACATGATGTACTGACATGGCCACTAACACAGCGGGTACTGAGCTATTTGGGAATACCTCTGAGGAAGGCGTGTTCTTCTGAGATATGGCCAAAGTGGTTTTAGACATCAAAAGAGTTAGTTAAAACAAATTTTTTTTTATGCTCAGCTAAAAAATCCCTAAGAGCGCATGTGATTTTTCCTGGGTTTATTTATAGGAGGTTTTTTATTAGCCAGATAATGTACTGCTCTCAGATGTCCTCTGACATCTGTGAAAAAAAAAATGTTTTTTCAGTTTCAAAGTTGTGATTTGGCAATGAAATGGCAATGAGTGGGAGAGGGTTCCTGTGTTCTGCTGTTTTCATCAACTGTGATGCTCTGCAGAAAGGCAGCTGAGCAGTGTTTGGGAGTGGATATTCTGGCTTTAAGCTTCTCCTATTAATTACTTGTTTCGATTGCTTTTGATTTTTGTCTATTATATTAAGTGTCCTGGTATAGATTATGCCTGTATTTTTGGTCTTTATAATAATGGAATCACTTTCTACTGTATAACATCCAATTCATTATGAATCCTTTTTCTTTCTGACGCTTTGGGAAGGCTTGTGGATGGTCTCACTGTAAGAGCACTCAGGCAGGCAGAACTTCTGCCATAGGGAAGGACGAAGGAGACTTGAGCCAAAGCAGGAGGCTTCCCACGTACAGCACTGAAAGAAGTAAAAGCAGAGTTGTGCAGGTCACGCTCCAGGGAACCTCTCCCAAGCTAGGCAGAAATGGGAGCAATGCCACACAGTATTTGATGTGGCTTTGTCTTTCTTTAACAGCCTCCTAACTCGTTCTACCCTGCCCTCACTTCAACATTAATGATTTTATCTCTGCAAATTATCTTGAGAATTGTTAAGTGTTATTGTGTGAGGATGGGCTACAGAGCACAAATCTGATTTCCAGCATTGTCCAAGACAAATTAATTTTCCTTGGAGCAATTATTTTGATTTCAGAATGGATTTTAACATGCTCTTGTTAAAATTTAAAATTCAGTATTCTGTTTCACGTCTCACTGAATTGTCCTTTCTGCTGTATTGTACATCAGCTGCTTATTTTATCCTGCTAATATTTCCTTACCATTGTCTGTGTTTGAAGCATCTCCTCTTTGACACTGACAGACAGAATCCATTTCTCTTTTTCCTGTGCCGGCAACAATAATTACATAATAGGTCCTCTTCAGTTTTCTGCATGCTTGATGTTTCAGTTTCTTTTTTCATTTAGTTTCTGGATTTGATGCATCTAAAAAATTTTTGCAATGACTGCAGAAAGGATAGTGGCAAATATGACGCGTCCATGCTGAAATTCACCCATAAGTCATAGAAAATTTCTGGTTTTGCTGTTTGCGGTCAATGTTGGCACAAAGGTACCTTGATCTTTGGCTTTCAGAATTCTTTGGATCTAAAAAAAAAAAAGGATCTGAATGTATCCCAGGATTTTTAGTATAATTGGCTGTTTACTCTGCAACAGCTTGAGTGGGGATTTTGAAATGTCCTGCATGACAAAATGTTGTCCAGCTTGAGAGGTGGCCAATGATGAAAACCAGAGTATTTTGGTATTAAATGATATTGTTGGAAACACGTAGCTTATGCCTATATTAATCAAGTATTTGCTGGTACACAAGTCCTGAATGAAAAAGCACTAAGTGGTCTATTCATCGCCTTCCTCAGTAAGCTGTTCCGGGAGTTAAATTTTTCTCCAAAGCACACCATCAAGGTTGTGATCACCACCAAAGGGCCCAGTAACTGCTAAGAAACTGACCGAAGATCTTCCCAGTTCTCTGCAGTGACCCCTTGACCTGGTGGTTTCCAGGCATTTTGGTGTTCATCCTACAAGTTTCTCTGAGTTCACCCAGCTTTTGTCTCATCATGGGAGAAGTGACTGTAGAAAACTGCTCAAGTCAGCATAAAGGGGGTTTTGTGTTGGTGGCAAAACTGTGTCAGTGTGTGGGTGGCTCACAGTATTGCATTTCTCCAAATGTCCACTCTGCCAGAGCAAGCATTCCTCTTGTTATGTGACAAGGAAGGAGGTCTGATAGTAGGAAGTGGCAGTGCTTCTGTTTTTTACCATTTCTTCAGATTTGTGCCTTTGTTGTCAAGCTGGGCCTGGCAGCAGCTCTGTGCTGCCACATCTCCAGAGGTTGGACCACATTCTCCAGGTACAACCCTGGGCAGAAATGCAGGGAAATGGGTGCACATTGTGTCCCTGGGGACACCCGTCCTGTCCCAAACTCACGTGCGACCAAGTACCTGCTTGTGCTAATAAGGAAAGGTAAAATTTGTCCTGGGCTTTTTAGTCACAAAATCCTGGAATGGGAAATGAGGAGATGGGGCTGTTCTGCTTTACCCTGCGTTTTGCTTTTCCATCCATCTCTGCTCAAAGACAGTCTGCAGCCAAAGAAGACTGGTGGCTCATCCCATGAGTGAAGGGGATGGGTATTTAGAGCTTCAGTTGCAGGCAATGAGCCAAGCTGGTTGTGGCAAGCATATCTTATATCTGCCATGACCATCTTGCTGCAGGCTAGTAGAGAATTTATCCTACATTCTTTGGATTTGGATGCTTTTTTCCCCATTATATGTCTTTAATTTGTAAAGACTTCAAGTCCTTGCACTGCAGAAGCTGAAGAAAGCAATACTTCCCGTCTGAGGACCATATTCCTTGTGTTTTTGGGAGTGTAGCTGTGCAGTGGAAATGTAGGCAGTGGAAGCCAAGTGGATAGAAGGGAGTCAGGAGACTGGAGAATTGTTTTTGTTTCACAGCATTCTACCCAGGGGTTTCCCTCAGATGTTATAAGAGCAGCAAGCCTCAGGGTTGCAGTTGGTGATGTCGTCCCGAGTCACTCTCCTGGGTAAAAAATTCTAGGCTGAATTCTTGCTGATTCAGCTTTCCCTTTTCCCTGAGATATTTCCTAGGAATGAATAACAGCAGAAACCTGTACTGTCGGGTTGATGCAAGGAATTATCAGGGAGCCAAGGGACTTTTCCCACTGATCAATGCTGTGCATGCTGCCTGGGGTGACACAGCACAGCTGCACTGACATTAGAGACAAAATTTACTAGAGAGTGACCCTTCCTTTCCCAAAGGGTTCCTGCATTCACGTGCTCAGTTGTTCACTTTCCTGGCTCAAATGGCAGCATTTCTCTCTGGTTAGGCCAGTGAATCTGGAGACGTCACAACTGCCCTTTGAAAAGAGAGTGGCAGGAGCACGAGAATGAATTGGTACTTCCATGGTTTTTGCAATTAGGCAGGGACCAAAAGGGATGGAAAGAAAACAAGTGAAATGGCAAGTGTGGATATCTCAGAAGAGGGAAGAGAAGCTAGGAAAGGAGAGCAGCAGCTGTAGTCCAAGGAAGAAGTGCTGTGAAAGCCATGGGCAATACAGCAAAAGAGAAAATCATCCAGGTCTGAGCTGCAGGAATCTTGGGTACCCTGGCACTCTATTTACAGTTCTCTGAAAGCACCTGGGGCTTCAGCTCCGTTGATGGGCCTCACTGTCTGGCCAGGGCTAAAAAAGGGGTAGTGGTAAGGAAGATTTTACCACCAACATTCAAGATACAGTGATGCCAGGATGGCTTGGCTGGGGTTGGGACCCTGTGTGAGAGATGTTACTTTCAGGTGTAAAGTACCCAGAGGTTGTGTACTGCTCTGAGTGCCCATGGGTAGGGGCACAACTGGCATAGAGCACTTGAAGATGAGCAATTACAATGAGGACAGGCTGAGGGCATCAGCAGAGACAGTGTGTGTCTTTAGAAAGGGCTGTGGTGGACCACAGAGTTGTTGTGATATGTTGTAGTGGTTTGAAAGTAAAACGAGTGAGGTGCTCCAAGTCAGAAATACAATTTAATGAGAAGAAAAGGGAAAAAAGCTAAAATAAAATAAATGCGATAATACAAAAGACCACTGACAGAGTCAGAATACAACCTGAGCAGGGTGATGGAGGCAGTCCAGGCAAGGTGGTCTTCCTGGAGCAGTGATCTTGTACAAAGGTCTGGTAGCTCTGATCCTCTGGGAATCCAGTGGGTGAGGGCTGCCTGTACTGTCCCAAATCTCTGCTTATATCCAGGTGAGAATGCTTGGCTCCTCCCTGTGGGCGGAGCATCTCACAATGGGATGATGAGTCATATATGAGGTCTTTGATGGCCCATTAAAGAGAGAGAGCTCCTGGAGGGAGTTATCTGTGAGTCATGGCAAGGCATTGATGGGCCATGAACAGAAGGCACCCCAGAGGGAGGGGGGCCTGGGAAGAGCCCTGCTCCAACAATTGGATTCATCAGTTCATGAAGATGGTGATAGAATACATCCTATACTACAACCCAGGACATGTGTGAAAGGCAGATGTGCAAAAATCAGCAAGGTGATTGAAGGAAAAGAGAGAGATCTTGGTCTTTGGGGTGGAAAGATCTCAGGGTCTGTGGTTTCTGCCAGACCCTCTTTGTGAAAGAGCCAACTTCCCCTCTTCAACCTTCCTGATTGCCAAAACCAGAATGAGAGAATCTCAAAACTATTGCCTTCCTGTGGGTTTATTCTTTCCTCTGAAGCTCCTGCCAAAATTCTTCACTTTGGGTGTTCTTAACTGGAATGCTATGAACATGACCTAAATCTTCCCACCCAAGATCGTCCTTCCAAAGCAGGAAGGACGTCACTGTTTTACACATAACATTTATTTTTTTTTTTTTTGCATCTGCCTTCAAGACACGAGGAAACACCCAATGCTTTCTTTCCCACAACAGAGGTACTTCTAATGCTCTGCTCTTATGGTTTTTTGTTAGCATGGAGCATTTTTATACCTTTCTAATGTCTGAACACTGCAGAGTCCCATGATTTCTGAAAGCATGTCAACAGACACCATCTGAGCTTGGATGCCCACGGAGAAGTGTGTGCAATGCTGTGCCACACAGCCTGGGCTGATCAGCCTGAGCTCTTTGATCCTCTCTGCTGAGATCTTTGTTGTAAGTGGGGAATAAAATGCAGCTAAACTTCCCGAAGTTGTAGAGAAAAGGTGTTTCATCAGATTGGCCTTTCAGGTGAGGCAGAGAACTGGGCAATTTGTGCTTGACTACAGCAGAAGCAGGTTGGATCTGTTTGCAAGACCACCAAGCCCAGAAAGCTTTGAGGAATGTAAAGGAGACAAGTGCTTTGTGGTTTATCGTCATGCTTGCTAAAAATCCCAGGGCTGCAGAATTATCTAGATTTTTATGTTGCATTATATCCTACCATCTCATCAATTATTTGGAATAATGAATTCACAAATTCAACAAAAACACACTTCAAGAAAGTAAAGATGAGTCCTGATTAGAGAGATTAATTTTAGCAAGGGCCTAGGAAGTGTTACGCCCAAATTGGTTTTTTATCCAAATATGCCTTTAGACTCTAGAATACGAACAAATAGCACGGTTTCTTTTTGATGCATTGAAATGGAAATCAGACCTGTTCCTTCTGAACCGTTTGCTGCTGTTTTACATTTGAGAGAAAGAGCTGTTTGCCTTAGTGAGAGAAGTGGCTTGCTGGGAATAGCCATGGTGAGGTTAATACTGCTTTGTCCATCACAAGTTTAATCTGACTAAAAAGACTGTGGATGCTGGCCCTTACATGGAGATGGCAGGTGGAGAGGAAAATTCTGGCACAAATAGGTATTGCCAGTTCTAACAGTAGGCTGGGCTAGCACACAGAAACACCTGGCTGAGCTTAAACTGTAGTGGGAGTATCAGACTCTGGATGCAGAATTTCAGCCAAAATCACGAAGCTTCAGCTTTGTTTCCATGAAGTAAGAAGGTATCATAAAGGAACAGTGATGGACCTCCCCAGTTGAGCAAACACCCCAAGCAAGGGGAACTCCATGGAGTTCAAGGGCACAATGAACGTCTAAGAACCACACATGATTCAGACTAGTCGTGGATAAAAAATTGAAATGAAACATGCAAAACCAAAAATGAGTAGAGGAAGGAAAAAATGTTGGCCTCAAACTGAAGGAGAACAGCTGTGGGGGAAGTGGAGATATGATGTACTTGAAGAAAGTTGTGTAGGTTGAGGTATGGCCTAAATCCTGAATTAATGCCTTAACTCAGCTTTCAGTAAGACTGATATATAAGGTTCATGTTAGAGTCAGTTGTGAAAATGTAAGTGTGGTAAGTTTAACCTCTGGTATAGAAGCAAAATTTAGGCAAATTGTTATGAAAATATGATGGTCCCTGAGCTAGATCTTTTCTTGGCTACTGAAAAAAATGGCACTTGAAACTGCAGGTGGATTTGAAGAGATTTTTTTTTAAATTAATCTGTAAATTTGGGAACAGAGAAGTAGCAGACACAAGTCCTATCTTCAGAAATGGTAAAATCTCCTGCCCTGAAATTTATACATTTCCTAATTTTCTACTAAATGTATCAACTCTTGATGTGGAAAACAGGGGATGACAGAGGGTGGGGAGGCAGTGGAAGGGGATAAAGAAAAAAACACTCACACAGACACACACAGAGGAAGTAATTTCAGAACTAATTTATTATCTTTTCAAAAAGATTACCAGCTTCTTATAGGATAATGCTATGGGCATAACCAAGAGTCAAGCAAAATGCTGATCTGTAACCTCCATAAGGATCTTCTCTTCAGTGGCAGAAATAATCATGGAAATTACAAGCTAAAGATGGACCAAGTTAGGCACCAGGAGGATTCAAGCCAGGACTGACCTTATTTATTATATTCCTTGGTTATAAAAATTTGGCCATGAAGTTTGCTGATGACAGAGTTGGGATTAAAGTCATTGCTGTGGAGGATTGTTTTGTAAAAACTCAATTATGTTTCTTTGATCTGAGGATTGAAGACAACAACATCAAGCATCCAGTTGATTTTTTAGAATAAAAGGAGAAAGAACTTTTGCAATATAATGGGGAGTGATTTCTGAGAGAGGGTGGAGTAGGAGAGAAAAAGATGGATTGCCCCTGTGACTCAGATGTAAGCTGACATTATAAGGCTTTAAATTCTTAGTAGAGACAAATTTCAAGTATTAGGATAATTGTAGAATCTGTTTGAAGACCCTTTTTGAAGTATACAGTTTTGATACCTGATCTTTAAAAGAAATTAAATACCTAAATAACCTGGAATGGTGCAGAAGGATTCCTAGGATGGCCAGGTCAGCCTTCAGAGGTTCATTTCCAAGAAACAAAAAAGAGTGGGGAGTTTTTGCTGTTTAAGCCTAGCCAGATTATAAGATTTACCAAGCAGGCCAAGTTTCTTTATAAACATATGAAGAGTGCTTTCTTCAGTTTAAGGTCAATTCTGAAACAAAAACTAATAGCTCATGTATAGGTGGAGCTGAAAATTACTAAAACTTTTGTAACCATTCTGAACAGCTTTCTGGGAGACTTTGCTCCTTAAAAAAGGAGAGAACCTTAGGGTAATATTAGAGTAAGGGGTGGGAATTTTAATGGCACTAGTGCTTGGATTACCAGGAGAGCTTGTTGTGGCAAGCAGGGGATGGAGGCTACTTAACAGTTGTTAATCTTTGCTAATACTGAAGTCAAGGGGTTCCTGTTTTTCTCCCTGGTGCAAGCTGATTTTTGCATCTAAGAATAAGACTTGAAATCCAGTCTAAGACTTGGGTGGTAACTTGAGCCAGGAAGACTGTGGTGGGCTGATTCTTTTGCTGGAACAGAGGCTCTGATGCTCAGTGATCTGCCTTACTCATGCACTTCTGGCATGGCAGATGGCTGTGTTGCAGAAAAAAAGGGAATTTTTTTTCTCAGAGACTGACGTTGACTGCAGCGTGGAGCACATCCCAGCCAAAAACAGGGAGTTCCACCTGAAAATTTTCCTTCTTTTGCCAAGCACGTAGAGAACATTTTTTGTCTCTAAGCATCTCTTAACCTGGTTGACTGGAGGCCTCTCTTTTGGCTAATATTAAGAAGCGGGGCTGATTCTTGGAAACTCATCATCTGGAAGTGGTAGGAAAGAGGAGGACTTGAGTCTGTTGAAGGTTTACTCAGCTCCATAGGAAGCATATTCAGCCTTTGGCTTCTTCACATACAGTCTTTCCATTTGAAAGGTTTCTTTTCCTTTTTTACTTCCTATTTTCTGAGGAAAAGAGAGCATGAGAAGTGAGAAGCAATGCTGAAGCATGCTGTGCATTCCTACTTTGTCACTGCTTTGTAAACCCCTGTGCAAGTTACTTCCTTTTTTTCCAACCATGTGAAGTAAAGAATTAAATCATACCCTGAAGAATGTTGTCACTCTGCTGGAGGCTTTAGTTTGTGCTCTATGCTTCCCACTTTCTAACCTGTCAAGTACAGGCTTCAAGAGAAAAGCAGCATTTCAAGAAGTGAGAAGGGCTCCTCAGCCTCACTTTTTAAAGCAGATAATGAAATTAGGTTTTATATGATTTTCCTTGTGTTTTATTGCACATATTTATTAGGCAACCCAACTTCCATATGCCTTTCTATGACCAATGGTCTTACTACATGGTGTGAAGGAGTTGGCACAGGATCCACATAATCACAAGAAGTTGTGCAGTAATGTAGAAAGACATGGATGCCACAGACAATACCAACTCTTCTCTAGGCCTCTGTCAAGACACTGCTGAGATTTCCAAACACGTTTCTTTATTCTCTCATCCCCATTGGGTGAATTCCCTTTTCATACCCTGAAATCATAGAGAAGTTTCTTACAGAAATGAAACAAAAGAAACGGAAAGAGTGTGATTTCCATGTGACTTGAATTATCTCATTGTTCAGATGAGGGAGAACACTGGTGTCCTTTTTAGATGTTTGTGTGCATTTTGCTGACTCTGATGAGTTAAATTTGCCTGTCTGCCCGGTGCCCACCCTGCTGTGCCCTGTCTCCCTCCTCAACAGGACCTGGGGAGTGAATCAGACAGAAGAGCTCATGGGTCAAGACAAGAACAGGGACATCACTCACGAATTACCTCACAGAAAAAACAGATTTGACCTCAGAATGATTCAGTTAATTCATTGCCAGTTAATTCCAGAATGAGATAGTGAGAAATAAAAATTTAAAAAATCCTCCTCCTGCCCTACTTTTCCCAGGCTCAGGTTCACTCTTGACTCTTCTCTGTCCAACACAGGGACAGCTCCTGATCTCTTCTCTCAGATGCTCTCTCACCCCTGAATCCCTCCCTAAGGTCAACCATAGTGACTGCAGCAAGAGGCATTAAGTTTAGACTCCCTTTGGCAATGACAAGGCCCTGATCTGTGCTGCTCTTACAGTTTTGATCTGCACAAACTTTCCTGTGTTGCAGCTGTAACAGACTGCTAACCACTTTCAAAGATAGGCAAGTCTTAAAATTTTTTAGATTTTTAGAAATAAAGGTTGAAGTATAAAATCTAATGGTCTGTGTCCTTAGGAATGCCCTTACAAACTGCATCACAGCTAAGCTTTTTCCCTTCTCTGATGGGGAAGACCTGTGGAGGTGTCACACATTTGCTTGGTGCAGGCCTCCTTGCATAGAAGGCCAGGAATGGTGCTGGGCTGGAAATGAAGCAGAAATATAAAAGTCTGCAACCAGAATGTCCTTAGACAACTTTCAGTTGCAGGGCAGAATGTTTCCCTGCATTCCCCTGAAATATTTCTAAATGAAGCACTTGTCAGCCTGTATGAGTTATCGCAGCTGTGCTGAAGCTGTTGCAGGAGGACCTGGCCTTGCAGGTTAAAAACTGGGTTTTTTTAAAGAGTTTTTCTGTCTTGGGAAGTGTTGTTCTCACCGGGAAATGAGGGGTTTTTTGCACCGTCTGACTGATGGCCACATGTCAAATAGTCTCTCTGCAGCCAACAGTACTGGGAGGAAAGCTGTGAGGCAAACACAAGACAGAGACTGTTTAAACATCTCCTAGCACAGATTCTTTGCTGATTCACAGACCAGCTCTAACCCTGGGGGAAGTTGAGGTGTAGGGATGGATAAAACCATTATTGTTTTGCTGGGATATGCCATAATTTGCCATAATTTCCTTGGTAATCCCTTTGCTGCTAGTCAAAGTAGGATTTTAGGATAAAGCATTGCCACTGTTTCAAATACCCCATGCCTAAAACTAGTTTAAATCTTAGATAAGTACATTTACAATTTAACAGTAATAATTTGTACATGATGGATTTGAGCCATAAAAGGCAAGGTGAAACAGAAAATTTGGTCACGTCTATTTGGTATTTTTTCAGAGCTACCAGCCTTTTTAAAAATAAACCCCAATGAATGCTCTGAAAAGGGCTTAAAAGTATAAGGTGATTTCCAATTTCAGTTGGCTTTTTTTATTTCACCTCTTTGATGTGCTGTCCTGCAATCCTAGTCTTAGTCATTACATTACGGTGTGTGAAATATTTGAGACGTTTTCACGTTGAATAAACCCAAGGCCTGAGATTTAAACACAGAAAGTTTCTGTGTTTGAAGTGCACGGTGTGTTTTTCTCTTTCAGTACTGTTTGGGAGTCTCACCATCACTTGTGCTGTTTGATGCTGTTATCTATTTTGGTCACAAACTTTCATAAGCCAAAGGAGCCAATCATTTGTGAAGTTTTGATGGTCCTCGATTCTCACGTGTAGCTTTAGAGAAGCCACTGATGGTGAAGGGAGGAATGTAACGAATCTCATCAGGATCTGAAAGGGGAACCACTCAGGGTATCTTGCTGAAGTTGCTGATTTTTCTGTGTGCCCTAAGCAGTAAATCTCTTCTCGGAACAAGACCTCTGGTGTAAATGAAACGTAGCCGATTGAAAGGACACCTGTGCTAACTTGGATGCAAATGGTGAGCTGTAAGCAAATGCCTCCCCACAGGAATAACTCTTCCTGGGTTTTACACTGTTTCCACTCTAGGTGAGATCCAGGAGGGATCAAAAACCCATCCCTGCTGTCATTAGCAGTTGTCATCCCAAAGTTATCCCTGTTGGCTGCAGTACCATTTCTGTGGTCTGTGATTCACATCTGTCCTGTGTTTGGGTAGTACACCCACAATTAATTGTTTCAAACTGCTGTGGGCTTTGTTTGTTGAGGAAAAAGAACATTGAGTCCCAGCTTGTCCTAGTGTGAAGAACTAGCAGTGGGTGTGATTTTTTGGGGGGTTGTGTGTGTGTTTGGTGGTTGGTTGGCTGTTTTATTCTTTGACATGATCCCTGTAGAGCTGGATCAGGGAAGAAGGGAGGTGAAATTTTGACATCTGGCTCTGCAAATGGCTTGAGGAGGGAGGATTCTGCTTGATCAGGGACTGGTGGTATTTTTGGACTGGAGGATAGCTATGCCAATAGGACAGACTCTATTCAAACTACAAGTGAAACAGGCAGCTGCCACTTCACATCTAGAAAGGTGTCATCAGTGTTTGGGTGTGACATTGCGGTTTGGGGTTTGAGTGGGATGTGGAGATGGCATTAAGTACTTTGACTTAAAATTTAGTCTAATTTTAGGTGCCTGAGGATCAGTTTAGCAGAAGGTAGGCTCTAAGGCTGTATCTTTACTTTGTATGCATGAATTAATGTTTGTATTTAGAGCTGAGCTAACAGCACAGGTATAGTTGTTCTGAATCAGCGACCATTCTTCTCGTTTGTGCATGCTGAGTGAGCCGGTCTGTGCACAAGGGGAATCTTTGTGAGCTATGTCAAAGAATTACTGGTGCTACAAATGCTACAAAATAACTGAAAATTAAAACTAGCAATGGCCACTGTCCATACATGAAATTCAAAGCAGAAATCTCCGTTGAATGCCTCAGACTGCACCTGTGTGTTAAATTACTGTGAAGGCTAATGGGTCAAGCAATTACAAACTCGTGAGCCTTAGAGCTGTCTCTGCA
The DNA here is from genome assembly GCF_009819655.1 of Sylvia atricapilla. NCBI lineage: Eukaryota > Metazoa > Chordata > Aves > Passeriformes > Sylviidae > Sylvia > Sylvia atricapilla. The sequence continues at coordinate 11,151,288 of NC_089148.1, forward strand.
TCTTTGACTTGGTTGCTGTGTACAGAAATCAGGGCAAAGTTTTATTCACTGGTCATATTCTTACTCTGTTTGCATGCTGTGGGACTTTACTGCCTTCAGGGCAAGGGTGAGGATGCTCCTTTACTGAAGCTGCATCAATAACGACCTAGAGGCAGAGTAAGTAGGGGCAAAGTATCCCCAAGGGAGGGACCCCTCCAGGCACATTAGGATCTGTCCCACCAGTGACATAAGCAGACGAGTGAGCAAGTCTTGAGACTTGAGTTACCTGCTTAGTCCAACAAGCAGTGCTCAGATGAAGTATGCAGGTGAATTCTACCAATTCTAGGATTTGGTTCCAATTTCGGAGCGTTCTTTGCAGAAATGTCTCCTGCTCTCTGATCTTATGTTCATAGCATTGGTCCAAGTTCATCACAGCAGAGTCTCGACAGCTCCATTTTGGGCTGCAGTACTCCAGTAGGATTCCAGGAAAAAATCACTGAAATAACCAAAAGAACCATATCCTTACTGCATTTCTTTGCAAACTAATTAAGAGTAATAAGTAAACAATTATTTAATAGCTACTAGTAAAAAATTCATCTTATCTCTGCCTTTATAGGCATACTTAAATTCCTGCTCCTTTTAAAGTTATCCAGATGAACTGTCAACACAGCGCTAAGGATGACCATTGCAGAGGGCAGGGCAGTGTCCTCAGCCTCCACATATTAAAAGGCCACATGGTTAAGATGATGTTACTGAGCTGCATTGATGTCCTCTGTCTCCCCCCATTTACGTAAGAATTACTATAAACAGTTAGAGATAAATTGTTTATATGGATTTCCCCACCATATAATATTAGTATGTAACCCAGGTTGTGTTTCTAGTGGCAAGGCTATTGTGAAACTGTCTGAATTTCAGCACATAAACAGATATCATATTTAAAAAACATACATATAAGCAAGTTGGCAGCCAGGAAAGGATTTCTTTATAGACCTTCATCAAGAGTGAAAATGAATTGTTTCTCTTAGACTGGTGGTAAGTGATTTTATAAGCCAGCCTGCAGTATATGGACTTTTATATCTTTTGATTCCTTGCTATCTTCCCTTTCCTTCTCAGCAGCCCAGCTGTGTATCAGGGTTGAGGTCTGCACTTGGCTGGCTCCAGCCCAGCAGGGTGTGGATGTCTTCCCTGTGGCTGAAGCCTGAAAGTCTTGGAAGCCTAAAGCACCTCATGGGATTTTCATTTTCAGAATGAACAAAATCCACTGTAATTTGAATCAAAATCTGGTGTAGGTGTGGTCCTTAGGATGCTCTTTTTTTCAGTGCTTTCTCAAAATGTCTTTGTTGTCTCTGCTGTTCCTGTGCAGGTACTGGCCTCTCTTGGAGGTAGAGGCTCCATCCCAGAGAGGGGATGAGCAGGACTGAATTCCTTTTGAGGCTTGTTTAAGGGCTTGTGACTCTGTTGTCTGAGGTAGCAGCTTCATCTGAACACATTCTTTGTGGCACCCCTCAAATAGGGGATAAGAATCAAAAATTCTTATCTCTTAATTTTGGTTCATGTCCTTCAGGGAGATTGGGAGCCTTTCACTGATGTGTCCTGGGTACCTGCTACAGCTGCCAGGCAGCACCAGAACATCCCATGGGCAGCACTGAGGGCTTTCAGGTGGCAGAGATACACGGTCTGTTCTTTATCCAGTGCCAGGAAGAGCTCATGGCACAGGGTTTTCTGTTCTTTGCCCCATGACTTCTGGCTTCATACTTGTCTAGACAACAGTCTGCAGTGAGAGGAAAGGGAAGCTGGCTGCTAGCTGGCTTCTCTGGATCTGGCTGTGGTGTCTTCATCTTCCAACTGAGCAGTTTTTCAGTGGCTCTGGCACAAAGGAGGATGGCAATGAGCAGCTCCATTTTTAGGGTAGAAAATACACATATTAATGAATGAATACAAAGGGAATGTAAGTATAAGAGCATATAAGTATGATTGTAAATGCCAGGGCTGGGGCAGAGGGCCTGCAAGTCATTTGAAGTCTTCCCAACCACACAGAGCTTCTCCAGAGGGGTAAGATGAAAATTCCCTGCAGGGTTTTTGTGGTAGGTACAGAAAAACCAAAGGAACCATTCTGAAATCAATGTGAATGATGCTGTTAATGTTCACCACTCTACAGTCTGTAATGCAGGTTTCTTAGAACAGTATGTTTAACAATAGAGAAAGAAATTCCTGCACCCACTGTCAGTTGATCAGTATGTGGCTGAACGATAGATTTTGATGCATGTTGTTCTAGATCCCCAAATATTTGATCTTGTGATGTGTTTCTTCACAGTCGACTAAATTACTCATAAATTGTCATCTTCTCCACATAAAGGGGAACATCAGATCAAAAGGCATAAGTATGCTGAGAATAGAAAGCTTATAAAAGTGTCAAATTTCCAGAAAACATTTCAACATCTGTTACGTGAAAGGGCTATATATTCTTTAGGGTTAGAAAGTCTGATATTAGGCTGTTTCTCTGCATGTATCTCTGTGCCCTCTGTACTGGCCATAATCCACCTATTTTGCACAGCGGATATCAGCCCACTTGGAAAGGGGAATAATTTTAAATTGCTGTAGTTTTGACACAGCAGGGCTGATGAGTGCAAGACAGAGCTCAGTTGAAGTCCACTGCACGGGACAATGTAAACTCCAAGTCCTGGAAGAGCTTCTCTCAGAGCTGTTTCTATTTTCAGCACTAGATCCCAGCTGCAGTTTCTACAGTTCAAAGGTTTCCCCCATGCCCAAAGGGTAAAGGATTAAGCCAACTCCAGTTTTTCATTGTGCACTGTAAGATTTGCCATCTTTTTCTCTAAAAGACTTGTGCCAAACAAGACTTAACTTTGAACCAGATTCACCCCTGGTTTCCATCCTCACTAGTTTTTCTGTAGTCCCTTTTCTTAAAAGTATTTAAACACATTCCCAAATTTTAGTACTGCTGATCAGGCAGGTGTTTAAATGATTTGCCAGATCATGAAGTTCTGTTCAGGTGTTTCCTCTCTGTCTTATGAGAAATGACCTGTCCCTGCTTCACTTCTCTTATGGGTGTAGACTTGCTGTATGTGAAGGGAATGTTCAGGAGGGAAGAATGGGAAGAATTTGCCCTCTAGGAGAAGGGCTGCAGGTACAATTGACTTGATCTGCAAATATTTTTTAAACGTTGAATCTGATGAGGATCAACAAGCCAGTGGTATTACTCACTCTGACATAAAATGCAAGTTCTTGGATTAGCTTTAGATATGGAATTTGAAAGATCTTCCCATCATTCAGCTCCAGCTATACAGTTATGACACACATTTGAAGGAATTTGGGGGTTTTTTTCTTGACTGGCATTCTTTTCAGGACCATCCCCCCATCAATTCCTGGGCTGCTGACACCAGCACAAAAATAGCTAAAATTGGAGCTTGCTGTCGTATTCCTTTCTTCACCACATCTTGCAAATACCTTTCATGCATCTCAAAAGTTTGTATGGGTATTTCAAAGTTAAATCTCATAATGGAGTTCACAGCAGGGAGACTTAAGTCTTTACTGAATATTGCTATATTTTTATGTGGTTTACTTGATCTTCTCTTACTGCTACTCTCACATATTCAAAGAATTTTGACAAAGTCCTCAAATACTGTGAAAGCAGGTATAAAATCTGTAGACTATCAGAAGCAAAATACTTCGTTTCTGCTATCTTGGAATCTTCTGACACCTTGCTTTCTTTTTATTTTTATTTTTTTTTCATTTTCCTCCAAAGCCTCTCAGGAAATGAACAAATCCTTTTACTGAAGCCTGCACTGCTGGTAGCTGGTGCTGTGAGCAGTTAGTGGCAAAGCTGTTTAAAATGTTGTGGCAGTGTTTGAGGAGAGGTGGCAGTGAGCTGTCACCATTCCAAGAGAGTTATGGAGTACTGGGAGCAAAAGCCTTGTTCACAGAGAAGAGGGCATCAACCATCCCTCTCCTGGAGGTGTTTGAAGGACTTGAAGGACCCAAAGCCCTCCAGCTGGAAAGGCCAGAGCCAGGAAAACTACAAGGATGGAGCTGAGGAAGGTGTCACCTGCGACAGCAAGAAGTGAGCTGGGGACTGCAGGATGGAAGAGCATCCAGCTGACCCCTCTGACAGTATCATGCAATAGAATATTTTGTCTGATTTTTATACTAGGAGTGAGTCATACCCCTGTGACTTCCCTTCCATGGCTCTTCTGTGAATTGTTTACTTTGCAAGGACAAGATGTGTTGCCTCCAAATCCTTTCTACTTCTTCAGAGGTTTGCCAGAAGGGGAGACAGCTTGCTGGCAGTGTCAGCAGATGTCTTCTGCAGCAGCAGGGCCACACCATGAAGAAGTTTCTTCCTAAACCAGTCTGGAGCCCTTGTGGTGTTTATCAGAAAGTCTAAAAGCAGAGGTGTTTTCTGCATTGTGCAATAAAGGCTGAGGTAGCAGTACCCAGTGGCTGCTGTGCAGACACTGGCAGTGAGGAGCTCTGGGGTCTGGGGAGGGATGGCATGAAATCAGAATTTCTTCTTCACAGATTGAAGTCGTATGGCAAAGGAAAGAAACGCTTCTGTTTGTTTCCTTCTCAAATTAGACGAAAGATGGGATTTGTGAAATTTGTGCTGAGAGAGCCATTCAATGTGAAATCCAGCTTCAAAAGACCGGAAACAGAAATGGATTTTGCTCTTGAACTGGAAAAAATCCAGGGATCCATAGCAGAGGCAGATGTCCAGGGACAGAAGTGGTGGGTGAGCAATGTGCTGCCCAGCCTGGTAACACCACCCGAGGCTGTGCCACAGTCATGCTTCTGGCACTGTGGTCCATTCCTGGGATATTCTGAATGGACAGTTTTCTTCAAAAGAGGAAAACAAATTGATAATTGAGTCCATATGTGGCACTCTCCGGGTTATTTTTTATGTCCTCAGTGCTCTTATCACCGTTTTATGGTTCACGACGAGGATGTTTGGTTACAGAATCACAGAATCGGTTTGGTTGGAGGAGCCCTCTGAGATCAGCGAGTCCAACCGATGACCCAAGAGCACCTTGTCACTCCAAAAATGGCACCGTGTGCCGTGTCAGTCCTCAGACACCTCCAGGGGCAGTGACTCCACCGCCTCCCAGGGCAGCCCATCCCAGTGCCCAGTCACCCTTTCTGTGTAGAAATTCCTCCAAATGTGCAACCTGAACGTCCCCTGGCGCAGTTTAAGGCTGAGTCCCCTTGTCCTAACACAAATAGTCTGGGAGAACAGGCCAAATCCCACCGGGTTACAGTCCCCTTTCAAGCAATGGTAAGGTCTTCCCTAAGCTCCTTTTCTCCAGGCTAAATGATCCCAGCTCCCTCAGCCACTCTTGGTCAGACTTGTGCTCCAAATCCTTCCCCAGCCTTGTTGCCTTTCTCTGGACATGTTCCAGCCTCTCAACATCTATCCTAAATTGAGGGGCCCAGAACTGGATCCAGAACTCAAGGTATGGCCCGACCAGCACTGAGCACAGGGGAAGAATCACTTCCCTGGTCCTGCTGACCACACTATTCCTGATAACAGGAGAGGATGCCTTCCCCCGAGTCCCGTGGTTGAGTTTCGTCTCTGCTTCTCTACACTTCTGGTGACCCTAAGAAAACTACATCATCTTGTTGTGACTTTCTTCCCTATCTCTAAAGTGCTGATGATGCTTTCATCTTCTCCAAGTGGTGTTCTGCTTATCAGACCAAAATCTGTGATGATGCAGGCTCTCTTGTACTACAGGCAAAGGTGCTGTGCCCAGCACGGTGATCCCCCAGAGCAGAGAATCCTGGATATGGCTGAATCCTCACAAAGCCTCTGCTCCTGTCACCTCCCATGGTGAGGCAGCTTTTGGTGTGCCTGGGAGGTGGAGAAGCTGTGTACGGTGCAAGCCCTGCTCTAATCTGGGAGAAGAGAGCAGGAAACTAAAGTGCTGTGCCTCAGCTGGGCTGTGTGACTTGTCACCAGAAACCTGGTGCCTTTTGGGTTGCGCCATTAAACCTCCACTCAGCTGTGAAACAATGACCTGCTTCATTGACCTAAATTCATTCACCTAAAGAGGACTTAGGGGACATATAATTAAACAGGTAATAGCTGTTATCACTCTGCAGGGCAGGGAATAACAAAGTTACATCTGCACTGGCTCCCTTGGCATGCTGTTTCAGCAGTTTTGAACTTTCCATGTGCTTGTCTTTAGAGCTGAAATTACCAGTCCGTAATTTGTGGTGCCATACTGAATTTATTCCCTGGAAAAATCCTATTGGTGTGAATGCTCCCATTTTAAGGTCATCTTGCTTTTGATAACTCATCCTTTGAAAACCCTGCCCCTACAACACCCTATGTAACCCCACCACCCTGCCCCTGCGTGCCCTCTTCATCTTCTCCTCCCTCCCCAGCTCGGGGTGGGGGAAATAAAAATGGATTCTTGAGCTTAACAAAACAGAGACTTGTTTCATCTGTTTCCCTGCTGGCGGCTGTAACCTCCCTGGACACGATGATCACTGTTGCTTCACACTGCAACATAATAGGACAGTACATTTTTGCCCTGGAGGCACGGGCTGTCTAGAGGAAAGGCTTTTCAGAGCAGCCATCATCCCTCCAGGGCTAAAGCCAGATTTCTTGGCTGCAACTTCCTCACCTGCGTCATTTTATTGCACTGAGCTGCAGAAGTCTTGAGCATTGGAAGTTAAAACCAAAATTAATGATAGTTTTGCTTACACGATAGAAGCTACTCTGTAAAACTGGGCCTTCAGTAGTTTACTTGAAGCAACCCAAATTAAAGGTTTCCATTTACCCTTCCCCTTTAATTTGGCTCATGGTTTGTGAACAGAGGGATAGCACCATCCACCCATTTCACTGATCCAGTGATATTTCCCTGGTTTTTAAGACATAGGCAGAACCCACTGTGTCTTTGGGTACTTCAGGACTGGGACTGCTTCACCCTGCCACGCTTGGTGTGGTGACTTTGAGAGCAGCCTGAGAAGCCTCTGCAGGGGAAGTGTCCCCAACAATGTGGGTCTGCACAGCATCATCAGAAATGTCTCTGCCTGCTGTGCTGGTTTGGATGTCTTTGTGGCACTTCCTGGATGAACTTTCGGATCATCCTTGAACAACCTCCATTGACTATGGAGAGTGTAAAGAGATCTGGGGGTGATAGGTGGCTGTGGCTGTTTGTTGAACAAAAGAACTGCTGATTATATCGTGGTCACTTGTATTCAAGTATTTATTTCTTTTAAAATCTGATTACTTCTTTTTTAGGACTACATTTTGGCTGACTTCTAAAGAGACTGAAATGTCTTCTTCAAGGGCCATCTGCATCTCTGATCCTGGGGAGGTTGTGCAGGGTAGTAAGCTTCTGACAAAGTAGAAAAATCCCCTGGTCCTGTTGAAAAATAACCACTACAATTTTTTTTTCCACTAAGGCACATGACTATCTATTTATACAGTCAATCTCATGATGTGTTCATTTTCTTTTAAATTATACTTCCTATAGATTTGAAAGAGCATTTAATTAACATGCATCGTGGTGTAAAGAAATGGACTACTTTTCCACAACCCCACACCTTAGTGAAAAGGCTTTCCAAGAGGCAGGTCTGAATTTCAAAATGTTGAAAAAAGAGGGGTTTTAATGTAAATTATTGATTTGAAAATTCTGCATAAGACTTTTTTTCAGAGAGGCGGCATTTCCATCCTGCATCCCTGAGGTGTGTGGGGTAATGTGTTCTAGACCTGCTGCGCATTCCCAGATGCCAGGGAGGAGGAAAGGGGGAGCACTTAAACACTGAAGGAATCCAAACACTGGCATTTGCTTCATGCTGGCATTGATTACTACTAAAGAGGGACAAGCAGTTAGTACTGGCATTTGATTGCTGGTCATCTGCCACAATCTGCCAATGTCCATTTGACTTTTTCACTGGCTAGGCTGGAGAATGAGAGTGTGAGCAAGGGATGGCACCTCTATCCTCCAAATCTGCTGCTGCTCTGCCTGTACCCAGCTATGGGGCAGCGTGCCTGTCATGTGGTAATACGGGGTCTGCAGCTGCTCATGAGGCCAAATCAGCTGTGACTTCAGAGATTCCACTCCAGGCTGCAGCAGGAATTTGGTGCTGTGAGACAACAATGATTTTTGAGTCAGACAATGCAGCTTGCTTCATGGAGTAAAGGCGCCATACATAGTCTCTGGATTTCTTTTAAGGCCAGGATCAGTGCTCAAGCCAAAAGACCACGAGCTGCTGTCCAGGAGTGCCAGACTGGACTGTTTGGAATGCACAGGGACGAGCAGGAACTTGCCACGTGTGCAGATTCCAATTTTGCAGCTGGTGCTCTGGCACCTGATGCTGCGGCTGCAGGGGACAAAGAGGCTCTGGATGCTGCAGCATTCCCATATCTGCCCCTTTGCAGTACTTCATAAATTTGCCTCGGGAATATTTGTTTTAACAGTGTGACCTGTTTAGCACATTCGAATGTCTCCTGCTGAAAGGAGCAGGAGATGTGATGCTGTGTCAGCAGCACTGGTGGGTACCTGCTGTCTGACCAGGAGAGCTCTGCAGGTGATGGACCCCAGAAAAGCAGGCTGAGGCTGATCCAGAGAGACACAAAGAGAGGGTGTTACCTGCCTTTTGGGAAGTAGAGGGAGAAAGAAATAGATGTGGGGGTCCAGCAAGAGAACAAATGCAGGAGACAGAGCCTGGGGCAGGGTGGCTGGGGAGAGGAGCTCTGGTGGCTTCAGTTCCTGCTGAAAAAGCACTTGGATGAAGGTGGTGTGCTCTGCCCCAAGGCAGTTTCTGGAGCATTTAACCATTAACGTCCTGGCACAGCTGGCCACAGGCTGTGACCCTGACCTGGGCAGGTTGGTGACCCAGCAGCCTGGGCTGTCCTGTCCCTGCCAGAGTCCTCCAAGGGGACTCTGTGAGCCCTGTCCCTGCAGAGCCTGGAGCTCCTTGGTTTGCCTGTGGGCCCTGGGATGCTCAGGGCTGTTCTCATCCCAGGAAGGACTTAGCTGTGTCTCTGCCTAAAAGTACAGGATGCTGCTTCCAGCTCTGCTGCCTGCATGATTTTTGATTCCCTGAGTAAAAAAGAGGAGGAACTGGTGCACTGTAATGATTTTCATCTCCTTAGGCTTAGCTGATCATTGGATTCTTGGAGCCAGATTTTCAGACCAGCTGTTGTAGGATCTGGTATTTTTCTGGTCTGATGTGCAGAACAAGAAGTTCTTCATCCCCAGCAGATCCTTTTGGGCTTGCTTTGCCTCAGAAAGTGACTGGGGAGGGTGGATGGTGCATGGAGCTCCCCTGTGTGCTGGGAAAATATCTGAATTCTGCCCTGGGACTGTGCAATACAAACTGATCTCACTCTGTGCTGCCACTGCCAGCCTCTCAGAGAAGGGGAGGCCCTTTAGTGGAAGCAGACCAAGGGTAGAGAAATGTGTCAAGTTATTTTTTCAGCCTGTATCAAAGAACTGAGATATGCTTGCAGTTTGTAAGGGTGGTTTTTCATTTTTTTCTTTTTTCCTTTTTTTAATTTTTTTTTTTTTATTTTTTAAATTTTTAATTAAGGAAATCAACAAAACAATGTAAGAACCAAAGTATAATTTTAATTGGCAACAGCCTGTATGGAACTGAACACAGGACTGCAGACATGTCTGCAAAAACTTGACTCTACATTCTCTGAAGTTACAATACATAAAATATAAAATTATAAGAGCAAATAGCACTTGTAACTGCCACAGTCCACCCCAAGTAATCATTTATTTCCATCCAACTTCTCAGTTGCTTTGCCTTCCCATGAAAGTCCATCCCTAGGGCTGTGACAAGCTGTGAGGAATGGTAGGAGTAGTCACTCCTGAAGGTCTGGGAGGCAGGAAAGCAAAAAGCAGAGCCCCTGGGAGAGGCTGCCCAGGCAAGGGAGAGGAGGAACCAGGCTGTGAGGCAGCTGGGCCGTCCTGCAGCCACAGCCACCTGCTCTTCCGAGAGCACTTGGCCTTTGCTGAGGTTTTGAGCTGTTTCTGTGATCTGCAGGTGATTGGATGCTCGTTTGGGGAGGCACTGCAGACAGACCCTGAAGTGAACAGGTGAAGGATGTCCTGCGTCCCTGCTAGCTCAGGTTTTCCCTGCTGTGGTGCTGGCAGTGCTTTGTGCTGGATGTCAAAGCTGTGTCTGTGGGAAGAGGTTGGTCAGGGAGGGTTGCTCAGCCCTTCCCCATTTCATGGCAGGACCGTGTCAGCCCTGCCCTGTTTGCAACACTCCCTACACAGCATAGAAAAAGAAAATTCTGGGAACTGTTCTCCAAGCCTCCATGCTCTTGTCTCCACTCTGTGCTCACTCTCTTCAAATACATCTTTGTACCATTAGCTCTCCTCCACCACCTCTATTACACTCAGCAACCTGGCCTTTGTGCTGCTCAGCCAGCAGTGACCCATCCCCCTGTGGCATCTGTGTGGGCTGCATCCCAGGCTCCCTCTGGTGGGGCTGTCTGGACCGTGGCGTGGAGCTGGCATGGATTTACTGTACTGCCTGTACCTCACTGCAAAACTCCTTGTGCTCTGAACTGCCCGTGAGAATGGAGAGTCCCTGGCGTGTTTCCCTTGCTAGTGGCAAAGCCGTGGATGGGGCTGAGAAGCTTTTCTTGTGTTGTTTCTGCACCGTTTTGTCCCTCTGCTGTGGACATGTTGCTTCACAGGCAGGCTGTGCAGGAAGGATATAAAATATCTTGTCTTTATGTAGCACCTCTTGTTAGAAGGGACCCGAGGGACTGACAGGTACCCAGTTGTGAAATGTAGTCAGCTGCAGAGTAGAGCTCCTCCCCAGCTCAGAAGAAACTCAATATGGAACTTGTTTTTCCAGGATCTCAGAGTCAACCCCACACCATATTGAGATTTTTTTTTTCCTCCATCTTTTGCTCATACTTTGTGACCATCAGCAGCCCATCCATCATTACCAAAGTTTGCTGTTCACTGTCACTGCAGGATATAAGCTTACTATGGCGCATATTCCAGCAAGCTGAATTTCACCCAAATAGAAACTGTAGATTCTTCATCCACGACCTTAGGTTTCCTGGAGGAAATAAGGGAGGAGCTGACTCAGAGCAGAGTTCTGCTACATTTTGAACAGACCCCAATAAGTCAGATTCCTTGGCCTAATGCCCACAGCATCATTTTTCTTACAGTACAGTATATCTCCCTTCTGCAGGTAGAAGGCTCTCGCAAAATTTATGGTGCCGTTGGCATGTCCCATGGCTTGGTTGAGGATTTGCTTGCCTTTGTAAAGCACCAGTGTAAAAGACTCATCGAGCGTCTTCTCGCGGTAGAGCTGAGCATACATGAAGTAGTTGCCACTCTGCTGGATTAGGAGGTATTCCCCTTGGTCCTCCACCATCCCGTTGCAGTGCCGTAATTCCCAATCCCAGTTCAAGTATCCTGACTCTGGTCTAGAAGACTCTTTTACTGAGGAAAGCACAGACAAAATGGTGTGGTGATTAATGGTGTCCAAGGATGACGTTGTTCTTGAGAATCTTTTATCACCATTTCCAATTCTCTCGCTCCCCATTGACTTCTTGACTTTCTAATAATTATTATTCGCTTGTTATTCTAGTTGCTGTTATTATAATTATTATTGATCATTCTTTTTGAGTTTACTGCCTTCTAAGAAGTGCTAGAGAGGGGTGTCAATCTGCCAGGAGAGGCTGTGAAGGAACCACTGTGGCTATGGGTGGCTTGGAGGTGCTCCTTGCCAGGACAGCTTAGCTGTGGAAAGCACCCTGGAGATGGACAATCTTCAAGACTGAGGGTTTGGTCTGAGCTGGTCTCTAATAGCAAAAAATTCCGAGATGGAATTTCAGCTGGATCTGAGGGTGATGAGGATTATAATAATCTTCTTGCTAGCTGCTGTGATTATAGCCCTTCAGGAGGGGAACAGTCATTAGCTGAAATTAAGTTTTTAATTGAATTAATTAAACCTCTCTGAAGGTCTCAGCTATTGTATGGGGCTTTAGAACTGCCCTGGGGTTTGCTTATAGAGCTGGTGATTAACATCTAGCAGCAATAAATCTGGTGAGCCCTGTTGATGCCTTGAGAGGCTGCCTGGAACAGAGGCCAGACAGAGTTAAAGGAATAAAGTAGGGATTTATTGAAAGGCCTTCAAAGGATACACCTTGGGCAGTACAAGAGCCCAGCCATGGCTACACCCAAGATGGACCAGGGCTCACGACTTTTCCCACTTCTGTAAGTTTTGGTCCATTTCCATCTTAGGGTTAATTGTCCAATGACAGCTTCAGGTTCTGCAGTCCCATCCTCCCAGACTGCTCTCCTCAGTTCACTGCTGGTTGTACTTTTTGGGCCTGAAGCTGCCACGGTGTCCTTGGTTCTGGGGCTGGAAAAGGATTGTTTTGTCTGACTGAGCTGTGAGGAGAACTTGCTAACACACTAATGCAGAATCTGGAAAACATGAAAGCTATAACTGAAGGCATCACTGCAGTGCTGGTTTCACAGGCTGTTTTTGGGGAAGTGCATGCAGCTGACTCATGCAGAGAGAGGCTGCTGCTGGCTCCCAGCCCTGGGTGCTGAGCTGGGCAGCTCCATCTCTCATGGCCACAGTGCCCTGGGGGTTCTGTCAGTGCTGGTCCCTGTCCTTAAACAGGCACCAGACCTGTGATACAGTCAGATTGTGCCACAGCACAGTCCAGAAAGCAGGTCTTGAATCTCCACTTACCATATCCATGTGCCCAGCATACCCCTGGCGCCTGTGGAAAGAAGCAGGGCTTGGTCAGTGTTTTCTCCTGTAATTTTCCAGTTCTCAGCGAGCTCAGTAGAGGAGCATTATCATTACAAGAGTACAAAAGCATTCTCCCAGGAAGAAGAGTTACTTTTTCTACCCACCATTACAAGCACAAGCACTGTTTTGTTATGAAAAAATAGATGTTTTCCATCAACGTTTGGAATGCTAAAAAAAAGGTCAATTTTTTCATATCCATTTTGGTGGTATTTTCACAAATTTAAAAGAGAAAAAAAAAAAAAGACAGCTAATCAGCAATGACCTGCAGTAGACCTGAGAAGAGTTCTACATTTCTCTTGGGTGAAAGGATTTCATTCCATCCCTGGACTCAGTTCTTGTGGATGCTCACAAACGATGACTCTGTGGATGAGGACTTGACCTAAGGCCAGTGCATAAACGTGGAAAACTGCATAGCATTGTGGTAATTCACCCTCATTAAACCCATGAACCTTTCCTCCTGTGCAGAGTGGTTTGGAATCACTCAGGCAAATAAAATCAGCTCTATCACACCAGATAGGCAGAACAAGGAGGACAGCTGCTAACTTTTAATCTTTCTTCTCTCAAAGTGGTGCACATGCTTAGCTCAGGGTGACAGGCTTTCTGATGCTTCGGTCAGTTCTGCAGTGCCTTTCCAGCCCAGGGAAGGAGGGTCTTCGTGGGTGGCCTGGTGGGAAACTGTCAGTGGCAAGAGATTTCAGTCTATTCTACCCTGACTCACGGCTCGGGCTTTGCTCATGGAGCTCATGCCCTTCCTACACAGCAGCTCTGTTCTCTCTGGCAGAGCCCATCATAAAAAAGCAGATTTAGGTTCAGCTTATGGATACAGGGACCTGAGTCTGCCTCACATCTCTCACATCTTGATGAATCCAAGCTCTGAAATGCTTAAATTCGCTATTGGAGCACACCCTCATTCCTTCCTCTGGAAGTTGCTGTCCTGAGTGCTGGGCAGGCTGTCAGCTGCCTTGCAGGGAAAGGCTTTCATTGCCCGGTCTTGCTTTCACCAAATCATAGGAATCAACAGGACTGAAGGCACTTCTTTCACTTACTAAAGAAACTTTCTGTTTACTAAAGTAACTGCCCTGAAAAAAAGAAGGGAAGGAGCTGAATATGCGTGAACATGTGTGCTCATTGCCATCAGAGGGATGCAGTTGTGACTGCAGGTCACAGAGCTGTTGCTTCACAGCTCCCAGATAGATGATGGAAGCTGTGGGTTTCATGCTAAAAGTGTATTAAAAGCAATTAAGTTTTTGGGGGTTTTTTAATATTTTTTCCTGTTATAAGCTGCAGAGAACATTCCTCCCTTGTGGGAATTTAGCAGACTTCATATTTTATTAAAAAAGAATCAGTGCCTTGTAGGATCAGTCCTCAGAGAGGCTCCTGGCATCATTATGCCCCAAGCAGCTCCCAGACCTTGAGAACAAACTACCCTTCCTCTTAACAGAAGGGGGCTTTTTCCTTGTGTCTTCCCCTGAAGAGCTGGAACTGGATATCTCAACCCAGCATCTCAATTACAGTGGGATATCTCAACCCAGCATCCCAAATTAGTTCTTGGCTCTTCCAGGACACAGAATCACAGTTTGGAAAGCAGAAAATAAGAAGCTGGCCCTCAGCACATGAATCACTTGGCTCACCCCGTATTTCTGTGTGTACAGTTAGAAAAAGCTCATTTGGATTAACTTAGGAAATGCAGAAAAAAACATGGCTCAGTAACTGGTTTTGTGCCAGATTGGTAAAACCAAGTGTGAAAAGGCTTTATGTTTGGTGAATTATCACAACTTCTCATCCTCTCTAGTCCCTACAGAACATCATCACTTGATATCACATTGGAACAGAGCACACCATTGGTGCAGGAGAAGAAAAACCAGAGAAATAAAACCTGACCTTCTTTTTTAAGGTTAAGGAAATGAACGGAAAACACTGGAGACTTCGAGGAATTGGTGAGACAATAAGAGATTGGTGAAAATATTATCAGCTGAAATCTTGGAAACTAAAAACATTAGCACTCTTCAAGAAGGAGGGAAATACTAGGTTGGAGTTAGCTGATAGCATCAACACAGCACTGTTAATAATTAGAATGACTACACTGCAGAGTTAAGAATTTTGCTTTGTCCTTACCTGCTGATGATGGAGCAAACAGAAGACTATGGGAACCAGGGCTGAAATAATAATCAACACAAACAGGAGAGCAGAAAAAGCCACTCGCAAGCGCGTGGATCTCCTGCTCTGTGTAGCATTCCCATCCTCCAGCGTGGCTGGTGCTTCTATGCTGCTGGTCATTGCTACAGCTGGAGGTGAAGGTGAGGATGCAAACAGCACCAGGGCTGAGGAAGGCACTGCCAGAATTCCCGAGGTCCGTGTTGCCACAGCAGGACATGGACAGCATTTTATGCTGGCGATTTCCCCATGCTAATAAGGCCAAGAGGAGGAGCCACCAAGTTTCATCATCAGCCCAGGCTAGAAGGCAGTGAGTTAGCACTTCCTCACAATATTGAGGCAGGCAGCTTTCATTTGGCTCCTGTCCAGGAGGCCCGAAATGAAACTGGTGACAGGCTCCAAAAATCACCTCGGAATATCAGCGCCAGGGGTCTGGAAGGTTAAAAACCCTCCAGGGAACACAAAGTTCACGGGATGAGGGATGAAGAGATGAGATACCAAGCACAGGACCCTCACCACTGCTGTCTCTGGAGGTGCCAGCGCTTGCTTTTTTCCTAGATGAGGAGCTGGCAGCAGATGGGATCTGGTTCTCATTTTGACAGCAGTGCTGATGGCAGGAAGGCATTTTCCCAGTTCCCAGGGGACGTGATTCATGCAGTAAAAGTGAAACTACACAAGCTCCAAAATGTGACGCCACGCAACAGTCTTGGCAGCAAATGGAAACAGCAAATGGAATCCAACTGCCAGCCTCCACTTCCCCCTGACGCCACCCAAGGATGAGGAAGAGTAGGAAAAGAGCTGGGGTTTTGTAGATGGCTTGCAGTTTGCAGTTTGAAATTAGCTGAGTTTCAAGGTCTTCCTGAAATAATGTTTAGCTTTTCTTTTTCTATGTTTTTTTCTTACCTGCTTTTTGAGTTCTTTATTGTGGGAACAAAACTGTGATTAAACTGTTGTGTGGAGAAGGCAGGAAAAAAGAGCAAAGAGGCTTGAGAAATAAAAAGCAAATGTAAACTAAAAACCCCAAAAACAACTAAAAGAAATATTTTAACTGTGAACTTTGAAAGTAGTTTCTGTTTTTACACTCTACATGTTCTTTTGAGTTTTCAAACGAAAAAGTGCTCTTCATTGGTGTTTATTTGGAAAAGAAATTCTGATGTCACAAAGATGTCACTGAGAGATCTCTGGCATCTCTTGTGCACTCCATTTCTGGGGATGGAATGCATAAAAAATAAACTTTTTAAACTTTACTCTTGGTTCTTCTCTGCCTCTTCCCAACCTGAGGGCGAAACCTCAGCTCTTCTGGCTGCATAATACCAAAATTAAATATCTGTGAGGTGCTGGAGGCAAGCTGCCTGCCCTTCAGGGCACCCTTTGGGGCAGCTTTAGGGCAAACTAAAAGGAAAAGGAAAGCCCCTGGGAGCCTTGAGGTGACTTTCCTGTGTCACTCCCACAGCCTGTGGAGGTTTCCTGCCTGACTTGGTAGCAATATCACACAACTGATGTCAAGGAGACAAGGTACTTTCCACAAACTCGTTCCAAAGGAAATCATTTAAGGACTTAGGCTGTGTGGGGAGACTTTTTGGTCAAACACAGAGCTGTTATTGCTACCACAAATAGAGCTCAGGGCAGAAAAAGTCAGTCCTGGTGTGCAAAGTTTGCCACTTGCTTCAGTAAATGCAGGGTTTAAATGGGAATGATCATGCAAGGGCTGGATCATACAGGACCAAAAAGGATCTGGAGTTGAATGCTTCTGAATATTGAACAGGCTCTACCTTGAGTCCAGCTAGTATTGTATTTGTTTTTTATTAATGATATTTTGCTGCATTAAGCTTGGATACAGTTGCCTGTGTGACCCACTGTTAAGGGGCAGCACTGGAGGGCAGTGGCCAGGGACAGTAAATCTGCCTTTCCATCATTTTATTTATAAATATACTGCCAGTGCATGGTGAGGAGAGAGCCCTGGCACTGCAGCCCTGTGCCAGCATGCCAGTGATGCCACAAGACCTGTGCAGGGCTGCAGGAGCCCCGGCAGGAGGCAGCAAGCAGAATTTCATTCTGCAGGTCTCACCAGCCTCAGTCAGGCTTGGGAGCAGTGAAATCCCTGTTTAAATTGATGCTCTCTCTCTACTCACAAGGGTATTTATGGATGCATCTCAGCTGAATTGTGCCTACAGACCCCAGCAGTTTTTGTTTAGTCAGCGTTTAACCTTGTTGCTCTCAGTTAAAAAAAAAAAAAAAAAAAAAAACAACAAAACAAAACAAAAAAAAAAAAAACAAAAAAAAAACCAACAAACAAAAAAAAAAGAACCCAGGCTAAGCAGGGCAGAAGATGCAATCACAACCAGATTTGAGCTCATTCTCTTCCTCATTTCTCACACTTCTCAAAAGCAGCCTCAGCTCTCGGAATGGGATTTTGCAACAGTGTGTGAATTGATAGGATGCCCACTGTATGTTGTTGTTATCCTTCCTTTTCTTTTTTTTCTCCCTCCTCATAGCCTGTTAGGGAGGCATGGAAACAAATTTACTGTAGAAGCAGTTGTGCTCTGCATGAAGGGACACAGGGATGTGTTTTATGGTGGACCTGGCAGTGTTAGATTGATGGCTGGACTCCATGATATTCAAGCTCTTCTCCAACCTAAATGATTCTAAGGAGCAGGGTATGACTCTTACCTGCCTTTTCACCCTTACTTCCCTTCTCTGGTATCTTTAGAACACAAGTATTTGGCAGGCTTCACACCGGCAATGCCACGGCTCAAAATACACGAAGTTCATTTCTGACTTTGAATTTCCATTGTGTTGGAGTGTGTAGGTGCAGGTGTTGGACTCCCTGCTCAGTTCTTAATCCAAAATATCTGTTCAAATGATTACAAGGAATAAGTATCATGTGCTCCACTGTGGACCTCACTTCCTCTGCCTAAGCCCGGCCCTGGGGACTTGTGGTAATGCCTCAGGCAGACTGGAAGTAGCAAATTTACCACATGCATTTTTAGGCAGGAACTTTCCATGACACTTCCTAGTACTGTGATGACCTTCATTAGCACATTTGTCCCAGCCCCTCTGGGCAGCTGCTCTCCAAACCCTCGGCAGCCTCATCAATATCTTTTTCATCACCAAATAAAGTACTGCCTGTATGAGTAGGAAGCTTGCTTCAACCCTGAAGTAGGTTTCTCAAGTCCTTTAGCAGCTTGTTTTCTGTCAAGACAATGACTGCTCTATCTTTACTTTGTGGTGCAGTCTGCATTTATGTGTGCTTGTGGGAAGACTGGCGTGTTTCCAGCTGCCACAGCTTTCCAGGAATATGAGAGAAGCTTAAGAAGCATAGGAATGCCCTAGTGGAATTTCAGCCCTAATCCACAGAAGCAGAGAAAGAGAAGGACTGCCTGATTAATTTGAATTTCAGATCTCTCTGTTGCACCCTGTGTCTGGACGCTTCTGCTGTCCTTGTGTTTCCCAGACTGGGTGTTTTTCCCAGACTGGGGTCACAACAATATCAGTTGGGGGGTGGGGGAAATAATTGGGGCTCCATGGAGGAAATGCTAGTAGGAGGCCACAGCAGGATGCCTTCTTGGGGCAGTCCCCGGGCACTCTGAGTCCCAGTCTCAGGGCCACACTGCAGGGACCACAGTGGTGAGTCCCCTGCTGGGAATCTTGGGTGGTAAGAGTGAAGGAAGTGATTGGAGTTCTCTGATACCTTATCCAGGCTTGTTTCTCATGCATTGCTCTTGTTTTCTATCTGTTGGTTTTCCACTCAGCCCCTGGCTGCTAGGTTGGTGAGGGGCATGATCTGGATAGTGACTGAAATTAGGGATGGGTGAAGCAATGGTCTCGTGTTAAATGGGATCTTAGAAATTTTGCCGTCTGGGTACAGCCACAAGGGTTTAGTGTCTTCATCAGCCTAATGAAAAAGAGTAAAACCTAGGGAAACTGTAGAGTGATACTGTCTTTGACTGTGTTTTCTGCATGCGCTGGGGTTAGTGACAGGTAAGGGTTGCCCTTTGGGCCACAGATGCAAGTGGAGGGAGATCTGCTCCAGGCTCTTGGAAGTGCTTGTTTGAACAAAGGATGTCAGGGCCATCTAAGCTGTCAGTGCTGCAAGGATAACACTTTGGGTCTCTTGTTGCAAATGCAGATTTGTTGAAGGAATTGAGAGTCTCATTCCAGTTGCCCAAGTCCTGCATTCAAACCAAAACAGGAGCAGAGGACTTCAGAGAGGGAGATGGTCCTCTGTCTGACACCTTGTAGAAAAATAGGGATTTGGCTGGTCCGAAACTCTGAAAAGTATTTCCTGATTTCTCAGCCCTTGTCACTGGGGTTGGAGGAAGCAGTGCAACCTCGTTCTCTGCTGGCTCTTGCTGCAGAAGTGGGGGAGCTGTGGCGTGAGAGCGTGAGCGTAAGTGGAAACAGTGTGAATGGGACAGGATGAAAAAATACTAATTATGGTCTTCTGAAGACACCAAATGGAGAAGTGGTTGTTCACATATTTGCACTTTCCTCACCCAGAGAGTACCAGTAATCATGGCTAATCTGGAAAATCACAGTGGTTCTGCACCAGTCTCAGAAAATCTGTTAGATTTTTGCAGATAGGTGGGTGAGTTCATTTTCCAAGCCTCAGTAGAGCTGTTGCAGAAACCCGATGCTTGTTCCCTCCTTCAACTGCAACATGTGCAGGGAGGTCTTCTGCCCCCTCACCTCACCCCATCCCATCCCATGGCAGGAGCACCAGCTGGTCTGGCATGGGACTTGAAAGGAATTTGTCTGACTAAAGACCCCAAAGAGGCCCTCTGTTCTAGCTCTTCATTCTCCTTAACAATGTAGAGTTTGTCCTCAGTCTCCCATGGGCTTCCAGATTAAGCCTGTGGTCCCTTTTCTGCCCACTATAGTCAGATTATTCCTTTCTCTCTGCATCAGCCATTTATGGATAAATCATTTTAGATTACAATGGGACTCTTGGGAGATGTTTCACACATCTCCAAAAATCCCAGTTTTCCTTCTGGTTATGTGTGACTGATTCATGCCCTTTCAGGAAGTGGTATACTTAGTTCCAGACTCAGCCCTCCCACAGACACCTTCCTGCTTCCAGGTACACAGGGATTTCTGCCTTTTCCAGCGAGTATCACCTTCAGCCTGGCCCCAGACTCTGCCGCCCCAGATGCTTTTCTCACAAACTATTCACTCCTTATTGAATTTCTACTGCAAACCATCCCCGCAGAGTAGGAATTTGCACCTTCCTCTTCATCAGTTGTGTCTCATTTTTATCAGACACTCTCTCCAGACCATTTGAATTTCACCCTGCCCTTGTGTGACACTCTTGCTCTCCTGCCCAGGCTTGAGAGCCTACAGCTGTCTGCAGCCAGCGCTGCACACAGCACATTAATGCAAGAGGACTGTAGGAAGGTGTGGGCTGCATGAAAGGAGATGTCAGCAACAGGTCTATTGGGGGGATTCTGCCCCTTTTCCCTGCTGTGCTGAGACCCCATCTGGAGTGCTGCATCCAGCTCTGGGGCCCTCAGCCTCAGGAAAGACTGGGTGGATTTGCTGAAGTGAGTCCAGAAGAGGGCTACAAAAATGACCAGGTGGATGGAGCACCTCTCCAGCGGGGAAAGACTGAGAGAGTTGGGGTTGTTCAGCCTGAAGAACAGAAGGGTCCGGGGAGACCTCACTGAGCCCTTTCAGTACTTTTTGGGGGTTCACGAGAAAGGTGAGGACTGACGTTTTAGACATACAGGACAAGGGGTAATGGTTTTAAAACTAAAAGAAGGTCAGTTCAGATGAGATATATGGAAGAAATTTTTTACAATGAGAGTGGTGATCTGGCATGAAACAAGTATGTAGCAATGTCTTTTCCAGTGTGGGAGGTTGTGTACAGAAGGATGGGACTCAGTTTTTATGTGATATTTCTGAGTTCTGGGGTGTGCTGTGGAGTGCACCAGTGCCTGCCATACCCAGGGCATGTTGTGGCAAGGAGCCCAGAGGGAGGAGTGGAGGAAAAAGAGCAGTTGTTTCCTCATTTGGCTCTTTCACTTGCCTTACAAATTACTTTAGGAAAGTGAAGTATTGTTTGTTTAGTCACCCATCCTACTCCTCCTCTGGCAGAGATCCCAGATTGCTGAGACAGGAAAGAAGAAATCCTTTTGAAAGCTGTGAAACCTTGGCATGGTTCTTCCCCAGTCCAGGGTTTGCATCACCCACCCAGACACTGACATTTTTCTTTCTTTCTTCAGAAAGACTTAGAGCTCAGAATCTCACATTGCATCAGCATCTGGCAGCCTGCCTCTCTCTGCTTCTGCCCTCCCTGGTAAAATGAAACTGCCCTGCTCTTGCTGTCACTCACCTTGGAGCTGTGTGTCAGTTTTGGGCCAACCCAGCTCTGAAAATGTTGGCTGAAAACCTGGTTTGCTTGTTATCTCATCAATGTCAGGGTGCTGTGCAGTGTGAGCCAGGCACTTTCTGCCTTTCCCAGTGCTCCCCAGCAGACAGAGCCCAGCTGTGGGGTGAGCTCCTGCCCCTGCCCTGGGCTGTCCCTGCTCCCCACAGCGTTGCTTGAGGGTGGCTGTGCTAATCAAACCCTCTTACCCTTGTGCATGGATGTCTTAATAGTTTCCCCCTCCTGACTTCTTCCACATTGCATCATCAGATGCTGTTTTTATTTCCTCCATGCATTTGAAGAACCGCTGCCTTATAATGGAGCTGGGGCTGTGTCGTCAGCACCTCCAGTGCTGCTTTGCACAGCTCCCTGCCCTTGATCACACATGCTTTGCAAGAGGGGATTTCTTGTCCTGGAAGGGCAGCAGATGACAGGCACTGCCACAGGGACATCCATTCCTAGCATGTGATATGAAGCTGCCCACACTGGACACACACAGCCTGGCCTGCCAGTACTCAGCTCTGGGGATACTCCATTTTTTGGAGTATTGCCCTTTCCATTCAACCTTGTATAACAATGGTTAAGCTGAGTGGGCTCAGAGGCCCATCCAGTGTGGCATCCTGCCTTAGACACCAGGTCTGATGTGTATTTTGCTTCTTTCCTTTCCATGGTTTCTGAGGGATTCCTTGTGTGTGAATCTGCTGCTTTCTGAGCCTAATCTTTTAGCTTCCTCTTATAGTGATGACTTCACAAGTTATTTTATATGGCCTATTGCATGAAAAAACTTCTAGAAGTCGTTGTTTTCCATTTAATCCTGCTATCTGTTCATTTAATGAGACGCTCCCTTCTATCTGAGCTCACTTTGTAAGGAGCAGCCTGCACAGATCCCCTGCCACCCTCCTGATGCTTGTGGGTCCGAGGGTCAATGCAGGGTCCCGCAGATGCAGGGTCCTCTTTGGTCTTCCCAGAGGGATGCAGCTCAGGATGCTCCTTTCTCCTCTGACCATCCATGATCCTAGGACAGAGGCAGGGGTCTGGTGGAGAAAAATCTCTGGAGTAAGGAGTTAGGATAACCCAGTAAGGGTTTTTTGAAATCTGTATCATTGTGCCATCCAGAAGAGCAAAAAGTGCCTCCTGTGCAGTTTGTGGTGAGCAAGCTGTGTCATAAATTCAGCAGCCACGCTGTGCTTTGGCCCACATCCTCACAGACGTGCTTAGAACAAGACCACAGGCTCGGGCAGGCATGTGTCAGTGGCCTCCTCCTCTGCTCTGCTCCCTGGGGACAGGACGCACACGCGTGTGGCCAGTGCCTGACACTCTGAGAGCAGCCCCTGGCTGGCTTGGCTGTGGGCTGGGAGCCACAGCAGCCCCTCCTGCCCTGCTCTGGTTTGGCCTGGCAGCTCGTGACCATGCTGTGCTCTTGGACACCCCGTGGCTCTGGGTCAGAACTCCTCAGCAGGAGTTTCCGTCCTGTGCTCACTTGGTGGATGGTTTCTGAGCTCTGTCAACAGGCCGGCCAGCAGAGTGGAAATGCCTTGAGGACAGCAGGCTGGGGATCCCCATCAACCACCCAAGGCAGCCTCTCCTCCCCTTCTGCTTGCCAAGAAGCTGGGGAAGAGACATCCAAACACTAACCTCAGTGCTGGACCTCACTGAGCTCAGCCAGCTCTGCCACCCAACACCCGCAGCCTCCCCACATAGCTGGGCTGCTGCCCACCCTCTTTGCTGCATATTTGCTTTTGTCCTTCTTCCCAGAGCTGAGCTCCTGTTACTGCTGTCTCCAGCAAGGTTTAGAAAAACAGGAATCGTCCTCTGCCTGGATCGGAGCAAGGAAAAAAATCCATCCCTTCAGACACCTTTGTGCATTATCACCGCCAAGTTCTCAAGATTTGTGCTTCCTTCCAGACTGACTTCCCAATGTCTGGGAGATGTCTTGGACAGATTCCCATGGCTTGTATGTAAAACCCCCCTGGGAGTGTGTGACTGTCTTGTTTATGAACTGAAAATTTGTAAAGATCAAGAAGGAAAAACTTCTGCTCTTCCTTGCAGACAAAAATGTTACAAGTTCAGACATTACAGTAGGGCATTTTGTTTTGCTCTTAAGGCTTTTATTTGTTTGGCTTTGGAAAAAACCACTGTTATTTTTGAAATTAAGCCCACCCTTTTTTTTTTTTACATGAATAATGGAAACAACATTGAAAGGAATTAAGAGAAGATTACTGCCTGTGGGAATGCGTCTTCATTTGTATCAAAATTATGCTAATAGGATTCAGTCCAACCCTTCAACTGATTTTATCCAACTATTGAATTGCATTCCTTGGAGGATTTGGCAGAAATTAAGGGATTTTCACCCAAATCAAGTATGTTTCCTCTGATTAAGGACATTCACCAACCTTATCATAAAATCTAATCTGTCAGTGGACCTTTTAAAGGCACAACACTTTAGAGACTGTGTCAAGAGCTGCCACTTGAGTACTTTGTGTAGTCAAACCCCTGCTCTCTCACCCTCTTCTCTCCACTGGGCTCATCTCTTAATTTGGGAGGTTTTACAGCAACCTGTCTTGGCTTCTGCACACTCTTACCACGATGCAGGCACCACCTTAGGAGTGTGTTTTAGCAGGGAGCAGGGAGACAAGGCAATTGCCCAAGCCCAGCTCAGGGTGGAACACAGCCAAACAGCTGAACAGCATTTACCTGATGTGGTGCCTGGAGGGTCGAAAGTGAAAGCCGATCCTCTCTGTTCATTCAGCTGCCTTGTCTACTTGCCATCAGAGCAGAAAAGCTGATGGAGACTCCGGCAGAAGAAAAATTAAAGTTTCAGTCAGCTGTGCAGCCGTAGTGGGGCTTTCTGCCCAGCCCGGAAACTGAGGAGCTGGCATTATCAACTGGGAGCTGTTGCATTTGTTCGATTACCAACCTTCTTTGCAAGCCCTTCCCATCAATATCCCCAGGCAAAAGAACTGAAACTTCTTTTCCTGCTTCTTTCGGTTCAGCGAGATGTCAGTTATGGGCTCACGAATGGGCCAGGTTGCTGACAGGTCTCAGCTGCCCACACAGCACCTGGCAGGATGATCTCAGGTGCTGCAGCGAGGTGGGGAGGTGCAGCCACAAAAGAGGGACATTTTTATGTTTGCAGGAATTCTGACCTCAGGGCATCCCAGGAAACAGCCGCGAGAAAGGTCTTGTGGTGGCAGGGCTGTGACATTCCTCTCACTCCTGCCTGTGAAGCAATCCCTTAGGAGCTCCCACCTCCGCATCCTCACAGTGCTTTTACAAAGATCCAGATGTTTCCCCCATGCATCCCAGTTCCCACTTCCCATCCCACCACCTGCCAGCACATCAGGAGCTATCCAGAGCTCAGAAATGCAGGGAGATCCCAGGCATCTTCTTTCCCCAAGACAGCCCAAGCTCACTGACATGTGCTGTAGTTAGAAGTGTCTCTGTCGAGCCTGAAGCTCCCCGGGCAGCTGATTTTCTCACCCTGACACGACTCAGTGTGCCTGCTCAGCACTGTCGGTTTCTTCTCTCCCTGCTCAAGTTCTGTGGCAGTGTGGATGGAGACGGGAAATAACCTAAACCTTCATTTCTCTGGGAAACTTGAAAATTCAGGAAAAGACTGAATTCTGCTAGTGATGTTGGCCTGCTTTTGCATGGGGGGAAAACCCCCTGTGAATGACAATCAACAGGTATCGTTCAGCCTCGGGTAAGACTTGGCCTGTTGCAACAGAGATGGATAAGACATGTGTTTTTTACATAGAATAGTTGAATCTTTATTTACATAGCTCATGTTTACAGGGATATTAGAAGGCACCATGTTTGAATTTAATTGGCTAGTAATTTATTGAAGCTCAGTTCATTGGTTGGTAATGGTTAGTGCAGATGTTTATCAAACTTCTCTCTTTTTAGATAGTTTACATTTTTTATCTCCTGGGAAGTCAGTGTTTTATATGGGTAGAATTTTCCTCCCTGCAGGTGCAAGCTGTTTTTCTCAAAAGAATAGATTCTTATACAAACTAACTCTCATCCTTGTAGTTCTTTTCTCACAGGAACTTTTCAGGCTAGTTGTTAACTTGGCCAAAATAGCAAGGTCTGATTTTACAAAGCCTTTCTTTTATAAGGTTTTACCAGTATGTCACATGCACCCACAATGAGGCCTCTCTCACTGCTGCAGGGCAGCCACCTCAACCTTCCTGCTGAGCTTGTGTCACCATGCAAAGGGATGGGATAGACAGAATGAGCCAGAGGGACCCAACTCCAGTTGCAAGGCTGTGATGGGTGGCACATCCTTAATGGATTTTGCTTTAGGCTCTGTTTTGGCTAAGCACCAAAACCAGGTCCAGGAACAGAGACCAGAACTCCAATCCTAACATGTCCTTTCTCACAGCCCTTGGATTAGGGGGACAGGGGCTGCAGGCATGTGGCTGTGTGAAGTCATGGTTGTGCTGGCTGCTCTCTGAGCTCTGTGGTTGATGGGGACCTGCCTGTCTGAGGCTACCTTCTTGTGTCACCTCCTGCTGCATTCATCCCTTGGCTGTCACCACAACAGCAGGGAGCAAAACTCTCCGTCCATCCTCTGGACTGTCTCAGGATGATTCCTGCAACCCCCCAGTGACCAGTCTGGTATTTCAAGCTGTGGAAAGCCACCACAGCACTTCAGGACCATTTCAAAGGGAGCTGTGAGACTGGGCCTGAGGTGCATTTTCCCACCCTTTGCTGACTTCATGCCTTGTTGCTTGCTGAAGTTGGTGTCACAGGAGCTGTGAGAAAAATGCGGGTACACCTGGTGTATCTGCACCTGGATGTAAGGGTGTGCAAGCATTGCAGAACAGACTCAGAAACAGCTGGACTGAGATGGGCAGTCCTCAGATATTTGTGACACAATACCCATAACCGCAGTCCCCGCTCAATCTGTCTTAATTTGTTGTTGCAGTTTCCTGGGTTTGGAGAAAGTGCAAGTGTAAAAGTGTTGCAAGAATGAGACCAAATGTACTTTCATTTGAAGTATTTTAAAGTACTCTGCTTTTGATGATCGTGGTCAGGAGGACAATGAGAAAAACAAACTTTCAGACCTCAAGGTCTGACTCATTGTGCTCAGAGGCTGCAAAACAGGACAAAGAGATATAAACAAGTTGGTCTCACTTGCCCTTGGGGCCACAGTGACCAGATAGAGTTGGTCTCTGGAGGATAGAACTGGTGAAGACAAAGCCACTCCTTCAGAGCTGTGCTCCAGAATTACAAGGCCAGGAAATGTTTCCCTCAGGATGGGGTTATGGTACAGCCTTAGGCCCAAGGAAAATGCACACAAGAAGTGAGACGTCTGATAGGCATCACTGCTGAGCAAAACTCCTTGATTACTGTGCTCACACTGATGGCCCTCAACAGAGAAGGTCATTTGTCATTACTTGAGAGAATTGTGTTCTTCCCTTATGACTATGTTTTCTGACTAAACTAGCTTGTTTTTCCATCACTACAATTCTTATTTAAAACAACATGACTTTACATGCATTTGGTATGACAACGTTGTATTACAATCCTGATGCATGATTTAGCACTTTGCCCTGGAGGGCTGTTAAGCCAAGACACTGTTGACAGTGCTCACTGCTCTTCATGGACATGGTCTGTGAGTGAGGTTTTCCCAGGATCCCAAATGCACTGTCCTGGGGAGTTTGTGTGCAGGAGGTGCTCCCAGTAGGACAGGAATGCTCACGTGCAGGTTGGGAGCTTGCATACATGGAGGAGCCACTTGTCTCTCAGCAAAGCCCTCTTCACCATCTGCTTGGAAAATCCCTCAGAGCTTTCCCTGCTTTGGTGATTTTGTCTCTCTGCCTTTTTGATCAGCTGTATTTACAATGTGAAGCACGGCAGGTGTTCATTATGAAGCACCAGTTGTTTTCACTTAAGTTTAGGTTTTGATCACTAATTCAGTGTCTTCTCTGGCCTAACACAGCTTTCTTTACTCAGCATTGTTGTGCTGACCTCAAATCTTGGAGTGTTAGTGGTGTGACCAGTGTTCAGCTCACACCAACTCCATCTGCAGCACAGTTCTTGTAGATAGAAAGATCTTCTCTGCTCCAAACTGTGTGTGGTCTGCAGGGTCAGTGGAGGGTTTTGTCTCTCCATCTGTTTCTTTGCAGGAAAGAAACCTTCTTGGATTTTTGCAAGCCCATGCATGGGACAAAGGTGAGTGTGACTGTACCCACAACAGCAAGGAGGATTCCTGGCTTTTTCTGGAATGGGGCAGGTGAGGTTTCTGGCTGCATCTGTGACAGCACAGTCAGGATTTGGCTCATGGGCCGTGAGGCACTGGCTTGGGAAGGCAGCACCTAGTCCTCTTCTAGAAAGAACATTTTTGGGAAAAGGATCAAGCATAACACAAGGAGATGACTTGAGTTATTGAAACTAACTGGAAAGGCAGTGAGATTTTTCTCCTGAGAGCTGGAGCAAACCTTTTCTTGTAAAGTGTGGATGCTGCTGGGGACAGTGGGTAATCTGAGTCTTTTCACAGTGGGTCAACAGCTAAGGGTTGTTCTAACCAAGCAGGGTTAGTTCTTCACATTTTCAAGGGTGGAACACATGGAACCATAGAATCGTTTAGGCTGGAAAAGACTTTCAGGCCATCAAGTCCACCTGTTATCCTAGCACACAGGAGACATTAAAGACCTTTCTTGCTGGCAGGTGTGTCAATGTCTCTCAGTCTTATGGGAAGTGACAAAGGGAGAAGCAGATCAACCAATGATTCAAAATGCTGCACATCACCCCTAAAAAATTCTGAAACCAAGTCTCATCTGTTTGTTTGTATGCATTCGGTTCATTTTTTGGTTTTTTGTGGGTTTTTTTTGGTGGGGTTTTTTTTGTTTGTTTGTTTGTTTTTGTGCTGATGACAGCCAAATAAGCAGACACTGGCAGTAATAGAAACCTTAAATCAACACAACAAGACAAAGGAAAGTGAGTCCTTTGAACTCCATGAGATAACACCAGTGATGTCTTGTCTCAGGCATGTACTTGGTGATGAAATAATGGCGCTGCTGTATCCTTTATGAATCAGATCCTCTGCTGGGTTAAGTGTTTGTCTTTGCAGTGTGATCAGTACCACCTTTTCTATACAAAGAAATGAAACAGGTCTCTGGATTGCCAGTAAATGGGTGTGAATTTTGCCTTAAAGCAAACAATGAAAGCAATTATTAGGAAAGTACATCTGTGCCCACATCAAGTTTTGTCTTGCCCCAAACTTTGTCCTGTGCCTTGGCTGGCCACCAGAGAACAGCAGGGGTTACCAGGCCCTGTGAAATGCAGAGGCAGGAGAAAGTGCAGGCCCAGGAATGGGAGTGCTCTTGTGCTTGTGAGCAGGTGGGGCTCCTAACCCCCTTGGAACAACAGGTGAGCACAGAGAGTACAGAGCTGTCACCCTGAAAAGGTGATGGTGCAAGAAGAAGAAGTGGGTGTTTGAGGAAGCAGTGGCTGTGTTTAGGTGTTTGCAGAGATTTGATTCATTGAGAATGAGCTCACAGGAGAAACACTTCTTTAGTTCTGCGTTCTGACTGTCCTACATTCCTCAAGTCCTAAGAGCAGCCAGTCTGTGGACCCCTACCAGCCTCACATCTCTCCTGAGCTCTCCTTCCCTGTGCTTGCCTGGGCTCTGTGCCCAGTGTCCTTGCTCCCCTGGGACAGTCCAGCCAGCCCCACTGTCCTCTCCTGCACCGGCCTGTGGTTTTTCTAGTCCCCAGGCTCCTCATTCCTGGTGCAGCAGGCACAGAGAGCCTCTCCCAGCACATGTGATCAGTGTGGGAGAACACATGTGGGCTGTGTTCTGCTCTGGGATGCTGAACAGCTGCCAGAAAATTCCCTCATGGCTTGCTCCGTGGGGAGATGTGCCCCCAGTCTCCACTCTGCTTGCTTAGCTTGCTAGCCCTTAACAGGTTTACTCATTTGCTTGGAGAACTGAGCCTTCAGCAGCCTTCCTCTTCCACTTGGAGAATGGAGCCCTTAACTGCCTTCCACTTGGAAAGTGAGCAAATAACCTCCCCCATCCTCCCTGGCCTTAGGGCATATAAGGCTGCAGAGGATGATAAATCCTTCTGCTACTCTCTCACCACTGTCCTTTTCTGGCCTGGCACCAACTCCTCCCTGTCCTCAGTGAGTGTCTTGCTCAATTTGCTTGTTTTGGTGGATTATCCCATGGCTGGAAGCAAACGTCTCTGGGGCTGGTCTGGATCCCTTGGAAAACAGGAACCAGCTGCCAGCTCAGAGAACAGCTCTGAAGTTAGAGATGTTGCTGAGAAAAGTCTAATAAGTCAAACCTTCCCAACTAGTTACTGCAGGAGGCTGCTTGATTCGATGTCATACCTCCCCATTTTGATTGTTGAATAAGGAAACTGAATTCCTGTGCTTTCTGCTGCCTGAGCTGGATAGTGCTGGCTCTACAGGAGCAGCAGCCAGCTGCACTTTGCCAAGCACACTTCAGCTTTCTCCTTCTCTCTCGCTGGTGAAGCTGACAGGCAATAGCTGTGACTCACACTGGCTGAGGAAATGGAAGTGGTGTCTGAAAAACCACAGGCTCGTTATCCATCATTACTGATAACTGTATGTGGTAGAAAATGAGGTGATTTTTACGGGGTTGGGAATGGACTTCAAATGCTTCCCATCATTTCTTGTATAAGGAGAAGTGGCCTCCATCCCCTTCTGCTCTGCATCACCTTCGCTAGCTCCTTCTCAGCTGGGAGCTCCTTCCCCAGAGGTGAGCACGGCTCTCACATCAGCTTTGTCACCCTTAATGTGAGTGAGGAGAGATGGGAAAGTGGAGAGGGAAGGGAGGGAGTACACAGGGGCCACCTCTGCAGCTTGTGCAGTAGCGTGTGTTAGACAAACCCACAGCAGAGGGAGAGGCTGCCCTGACACTGAAGGGTCAGGAATAACCCAGCTGATGGCTGTGTCCAGTGAAATGACCTCATGGAAAGGGAGGACAGACCACAAGGTCCCCTTTCATTGACAGTAAGCACAGGAAAAATAATGTGCTAATCCTCTGTAGTCAGGGATTGTCTCCAGAAATGGTCTGGTCCCGCCTTGCATTTCCACATCCCCAGCTTCAAGGATTGACCTAAACCCTGGGTGCACTGACCTGGCTGAACAGAGCTGTAAGATGGGACTCTAGCACCATCTGTGAGCTCCTTCATGTTCCTTAACAACCTCAGTAAGAAAAATTAACATTTCTCATATCAAAGAGACTTCTAAACTTGTGGAAGAAAGGGGTCTGCAGATACAAACAAAAGCTGGAATGGAAACTTACTGATGAGGACAGTTAGTCCATCAAGTAAACCATGTCAGGGGTTGAATTGTTTCAGCCTTTATTTCAAGACAAGTGCATGCCTGTGTATAGGTGTAGGTCAGTCTAGTTGAGCCTGGGAGTGCAGTGGGGTCATTGTGTGATGTGCCCTCTCCTGCTCTAAACAAGAAGAAAGGGTGCAGCTTTCTGAAGAACAAATCCACTTGTGTTCTCTGGGCTTCATCTTTCTTGCTGTGCTGTGCAGCCCTGCACACACCACTGACATGGCCTGCCCTGTGTTAGCACATGTTGGGAGGCACCAGCCCTGCATACCCTCGTGGAGAGCTGAAACAAAAGCTGAACTGGAAAAAAAGGAGAAGGATGTGAAAATTTCATACAGTTTTGCTAGCACTGGAAAAGTCTGCTCAAACACTAAATGCATAACTCACCAGTCACTTCCAACCTCCTTCTCCCTGGCCCCCACCTCCAAAGGAGACTATAAGCCCAAATGTTGCAAAGGAAAAATTTATTATTTTTTAGGAAGATAAACACATTCTCACTTCTGCTGGGGAGTGTGATAATCCCCAGCCTCAGGGCAAGGTGCAGCTGCCATCAGTCCCTGTGGTGGTAAGTGTGGCCTAAGTTAAAATTCCGAAATATCCCTTAATGATGAGCATCCTGTGGGTGCAAGTCAGCCACAGCTTCTCAGTTGAGAGGAGAAAAGCTGCTTCTTGACACTACATGAGTGAACTGCTTCAGCCAGTTTCCCCTGGGGCTCTGGCCTGGCCCAGGCAGGGAAGTTCATTAGCCTAAAGCCTAGGAAAGCTCTCCAAGGCCTGGAGGATGTCCTTAGTTGCCTGTAGCACCTGAGTCTGCAGGAGTGCTCAGCCATGAGCAGGTCAGTCCAGACCTGGGTGCCTGCAAAGCAGGAACAGTCCAGAGCACTGGGAGCGTTTTCAAAGAGGAGTTCAGTGCTGACAACCTAGTCTGAACCCTTCCCCGTGTTTCTACAAAATCTGATGTAACATTCTCATGCCTATCATTTAAATACATAAATACTTTTAACAAAAGACTTGGGAGTGTACAGCCAGCAGTGACATGCTGAAATGTTGATGGAGTTCATTGGGAGACACGATGTCAACTCGCCCTTAAAATCTACCTCACTTCAACCAGAAACACCCAAGCTGCTGGCTGTGCTGAGGTCAGGGGCTGCCTGCAGCATGGGCAGGACTTGTCTCCAGCAGCCCCAAGCTGCAAGGAAAGCAGGGATGAGCAGCCCAGGGTCACTGAGAGCAGTCTGACTTCAGCAGGAGCCAGGCTGGTGTGTACAGGTGCCTTGTGGAGGAGTGCCTCTGGTGCACACCTGTGGGACAAAGTCAAGGGCAGTCCTGAGAACCATCCAAGTTCTCCCTGAGGAAAGGATGCACACACCTGCAGCTTCCACTTAGTCCAGTAGAGAGGAGTCACCAAATCTAGAAGTCTTCACATTTGCCCAACTTTTTATGTGCCTGGATCACTTTTGGGTCAAGCCAGTGAGTGTGTGTGCTTGAAGGAGAATTTCCTCTGAGACTTTACAACTCAAGGTGTAAATGTCCCACCAGATATTCTTTGGGGTCAGGCTTCAGTAGTCTGCAGACAGCTGGAACAGCCAGTGGGGCTCTGCTCTCAAGGGCTGCTCCCCAAAACTCCAGTCAGTGCAGGGCCTGTGCTCCTGCTGTCCAGTGCAGTCCTGTCAGCTCATTTCCAAATACCCCCTTCTCTCACGGCCTTTACCTCTCCGACAGCCTTTATCTGGCTCACTCCAAAGGCATTCCCTTGCTGCCTCTTCGCTGTTTCCCATCTTGCTGGGCGGATTCGTGCTCCTCCTGCTCCACGTGGCTTCAAGACACTTGAGGTAACTTCCTGACTCACCAGACTTTTATTTGAGAAAAAGTACAACACATTTCTACTATATACAGACATTGTCAAGTAAAGAGAGAAACCTGGGGTTTCTCTGAATATGAGCTAAGCTTGGGTGACTTTCTTTGTCTTTCATTTCTGTTCTTCTCAAGAGCTCCACACAACCCTTTCCCCACTGTTGGAAAGATCCATCCTGGGTAGCAAATCAGCTGAACAGAGTTCCAAAGAGGCAAACCCTGCATGCACTACATAAAGCCTGTCTGCACTATGATTTATCTGCACTCCCAGTGAGGCTCTCCACAGCCCCAGGGAGCGATTCTAGAGCAGTCTGCCTGTACAAGTACAAAACCTAGAGGTCGCTGGGGAAGGCTGTACTTTCCACGCTGCTTTTCACACGCCAGCTCCTCCAGCTAGCATATGTTGTCAGTTATCAACACCAGGCTAAAGGACAGATCTGAGATGTGGGCACTGGAGTTAGTCCACAGAGTGATGCTGTCCTCCTGGGACAAGTAGAGCACCGTGGTGAGGTTCAGTGTGCCGTTATTGCTCTGCACACTCTGCTCCCACGGGCCACCGCTGCTCATCTCGTGTGTCCCCTGCAGGGTCAGCTTCAGCCAGTCCTCCTCTTTCAGGTAGAAGGAACTCTTCAGGGACACGAGGTAGAGGCCGTCACAGGGGATCATGATGGAACCATTTCTGATCTGGATGGGGCCCTGTTCGTCAGTGAGATTCATGGCTACTCCTTTGATGCTTCTGCCTGCAATGGAAAGAAGCAAAGATGATCCCGTGATGACAAAGGGCTTCTAGGGAATGGATTGTTTTACACCACCTGACTGCAGGGAAGATTAAAAAATATTAAAAAAAAAAAAAAGGGGGAGAGTAAACTAGAGAACAGGGCAGACCAGAGCTAGAATATCATCCACTCTAGCCAGACATCATTAACTGAAAATTTACAGATTCCCTTTTTTGACGGAGCTGTGCCTTTTGGCACATGGTTTGTAAGGATTACTCCTCCAAATTGTTATTTATGCACTATTTGCTTACTCTGTGTCTTAGAATACAGAAAAATACAGTAAGTAAAGCATCACCGTGAGTTTAGAAAGCACAGGTTCATAAAAAGAACAGGAAAATTAAGACAGTAAATAAGATGAGGAAAAAGCATCCAGAGCTGTAAGACAAAAGTGCTTTCTGAGGAGATGCTGGTAATGTAAGCCCTTGTCTTAGGGTTCGTTTTGGGTTTTTTTCCCAGAAGACAAGATGAAAGAACAGCAAAGAGACAGAAGCAGAAGGAACTAATTAATAGAGAGCAGAATAAGGAGAAATTAAACCACAACTTGGCATGAAAGGTTTTCTTGTGGAATGAAGAGTAACAGTTCCCAGGGCTAGGCTGGCCATGTTTCTCTGCCCTGCCCCTAGGTTTTCAGCACACCAGCTGAAACCCCTGGGAGCAGGGTACCCAGAAGTTCTCCATGCAAGGAGCACAGTCTCTCTGGGCTGGGGCCAAATTTCTCAAGCTTTTCCTCTGAAGGGCATAAGTTTCTATTAGGTTAGACTCACTGCCGCCTCACGCTTTTTACTGACAGCAAAACTATCAATAATATTTTCAGTATTATTTAAAAAAAATTAGTAATTGGTTTTATCTTTGAGGTGTGACATGGGACAAACATCCAGTGTAGCTGCACGCAGAGCAGCACATCTGGTATGGTGTGTGCTCTCACCCACTCCTGCTTAGGAAATCATTTACATTTTTCATAAATCAGGAAACCATTGACTTGTTTCAGAAAAACCCAAGAGCCTGCCATGTGCATTTAGTAAATTTTCGAATATGCTTTTCTTGTTCATTCACAAAATGTGAGATCGTTTTAGGAGATAGACGAGGGCTCCAGAAATCCACGCAGATTTTCAGGTTTTTTGTTCTGCTCTGGGAAAAACCCAATTGTTTCATTTTGGCCCCTTGCAGCACTGGGGCAGGCTTGGCCCCTGCCCCCTGACATCTCTCCTGGCATCTGTCCTCCACCAGAAGAAACAGCCATCACTGTGGCACCAAGCACATAAGAGCCATTTAGGTATTTTAGGGGCCACAGGATGCCATGGAGGTTCCAGGAGACTGTGGCAGAGTGGGGAGCCCTCCTGTTGTGCAGGGGGAAAGGGGCACAGTGGTGGCTGCTACACTGGAGGATCATCCAGGGGCCAGGGTCTCCCCGCCCCAACACCCACCTGTGTATCGGATGTGGGTCCACAGCACTTTGTCACTCTGGCTCTGGAAAACAAAGCAGATAAATGCTCGTTTAGGCACCGGGCTGGCACCTCAGTGCTGCTGGCTGCTGTCACTTTCATTTCCCAGCCAGGATCGTTCATTCTCTGCAGGGCCAGAGCAGCTGCGTCTCCAAAAGCACGGCAGGCAGCCTCAGTGTCACAGCCGCTGCCAACCAGCTCTGATCTGGACTTGACTTTATACCATGATTATAGAATACTATTTTATCGTGGTTCCCAGCCAGCGCGACTTCCAGCCCAGCGCTGAGCCCTCCAGAGCCCTCCGGCAGTGTTGGTTTTGTTTAGAAAACCACGCGGGGTGTGTGCAATCGAGTCAGAGCAAAGAGAAAGGAAGGAGTTCGGGCTGCAGAGCCTTTTCTGCATGACCTCCTCAAGCCTGGCTTACAGCACCTGGCAGACAGGCATCGTTGGCAGAGCAGGGAGCCAGGCGTGCTGGTCCACCCTCCTGAAGGGCACCAAGAGGTGGGTCTGGCTTTATGGCTGCTTCTACTTTGGGTGAGGCTGTTACTGGATGTGTGTGCCTCTCAGAGGCTCTTAAGTACACTGAGAGGGGTTAAAAATTGCTGGAGCACCTCTCCTTTGAAGGCAGGCTGAGGGAGTTGGGGTTGTTCAGTCTGCAGAAAAGAAATTTTTAGGGAGAACTCAAAGCACCTTTGGGTACTCGAGTACCTAATGGGGCTATAGGGGAGTTGGAGAGAGACTTTTGACAGGGCTTAGCATGAGAAGGCAGGGTGGGAATGGTTTTAAAATGACAGAGGGCAGCTCTAGATTAGGTATTAGGAAGAAATTCTTCCTAATTTTGGTGGTGAGACACTGGCACAGGTTGCCCAGAGAAGCTGTGGATACTCCATCCCTGGAAGTGTTGAAGGCCAGGTTGGAAGGGGATTGGAGCAGCCTGATCCTGGTGGAAGGTGTCCCTCTCTGCTTGTGGCAGAGGAGTTGGAAAGAGATTATCTTCAAGGTCCCTTCCACCCTAAATCATTCCGTGACTCTCTGATTTGTATCTTATGAATGTAACAGAGAAAGTGAATGCAAATATAGAAGTGTGTATCTTACCGGTCAGATACGCCAAAACACCCAGCTTCCGCACTGGATTTTTAAATCTGAACTTGGCATCTCAGCCTTGTCTCTGGTCATGACCACAGGAGACCCGAACTCTGCCCAGCCGCAGATGCTCGGCGTTTTGCCCGCTCGGTGTGAGGCTGGGCTCAGCGCTCTTCCCTTGGCCCCTGCCAAAGGCTTCCCTTTGGAAGGGAGGAGGTGTGAGATGCGGCTGGGCTGAATTCCCCGCGTGTGGGCTCGCGTGTGGCAGGGCAGAGCAGCTCCGAGCACAGCGGACCGTCCGCAGGATCGGGCCAAAGGCCAGGGCAGGGCAGCGGGAGCTCGGAGCGCTCGGCGCCGGAGCTGAGCCGGGCGCTGCTGCCGGAAAAGGTCTGCTCTGACACCCTCTAGTGCTGCCACGGAGACTGCGAGCCTGGAGACACCTTCATGTGTCACAGCTCACAAACACAAGCTTTGGTCGCCCGCCGAGTCTGGTGGGACTCTCCCTAGCCATTGCCTCAGCCCGAAGCTCATGTTTGATCTTATGCCTGAGTGCAGCAGCATTTCTCTCCCTGCTCACACCGCCGGGATTTCCGGGTGCTTTCTCCAAAAGAGCAAAGCGCTGAGCATCTGAGGTCAGGCAGTGTTTACCACAATCTGGGCTATCTGGCCACTGCTAGACAGAGTGTGTTCAACACCGACAGCCTGCGTGACAAACTTGGTGTACTTACAGAAATATCGACCTCATTGTCGCGGGTGCAAATTACCCGGTTTATAGATCTCTTGCAGTTATTGCGCGATCTCAAAGCATTTTGCAGGTACTTACTCGTAAATCCCGCAGAGGAGACAAGGTATTGGAGGTACTGGAAAGACTCTGGGAGCTCACAGCAAAGTTAGTGACCTCTCTGGCTTCGTGTAGTATGTGGGAAAGTGTGCCGGGAGGGCTGAGGACACAGAGGTGTTTCTTACTGACAGCTTCAGATTTCCCCGTGCCGGTTACACACAGACCCTTCCTTTCTGCCCCGTTCTGGAGCCCCAAACAGGAGCCTTGCTCCTGCCTGGGACACTGTGTCCAGGACCATGCCACGCGGCAGAAGCTTCAGTTTGGACCTCACAAAGTGCAAACCTTTGGGGGGCTGATTGAGGGGATGTCACACGTGGAGGTGTCCCACAGGTGGCAGGTGACCATTCCCTGGAAGTGGGCTGTACCTTCTCCTCCCCATGATCATGGATTTCACCTCCCAAGAAAGAGGAAAGGTGTGGCAAGAGAAGGTAATTCCAGCAGAGGTTGGAATTGCAGATGCAAAAGCAGACTATCAGTGACCTTTTTTTTTTACGTTCTCGTTTGGAAAACTCAGCTGAGGTTTGTTCTCCAAGTGGTATCATGACAGAAACAAGATCATTTTTTGTTAGGCACAGTCTGGGCTGCAGATGCTGACTTTACTGAATCATTATTTATGCTCCATTTTCACAGAACAGTTCAGGAAGGTTTTTTTTTTTAAAAGCCATGCTTCCATGAGGACGATGGAAAGGAATCAAATATGGTCTCTCTGAGAAAAAACACAGAGATCGTTCCATTGCAAATAAAGTTAGCAGGGCACTCTGCACTTTGGAGAACAGGAGAACTCTTCCCAAAGATAGGGAGAGCCACTTATTCACTCCCGTGGACCAGCACTCCTAAGCCTGCCACTCTCACACTGCTGTGCCTCTACTTCCATAAAGTATCCCCAAACTGTCCCAAAAGTCAAGTCAGATTCGTGCTGCTGTCCCTCCAGGAGACATTTCTATGGTCAGTTCATGATTACCCAGCTGAGCCCTGTGATTGCACTGCAATGAAATCTCCCCATGTACCACTCCTGCACAGAGCAGTGCGCTCTAAACAGGACACCAGGGTGATCTGTTAAAATAATAGAAATAATAGTCCTAACCCTGTAGTAAGCAAGTGTTTAAAACTGAAAAGGTCCTTTGGTGATTCACAGGACTTGGATTTCTCATCTATTCCCATTGCTGCTCCTCAAGCACCCTGTTTCAGCTGTTTCTGCTGAGGAAGGGAAACTCCAGACGTGCCATGATTCCCCTCACCTGCTGCTGCTCTCTTGGGTTTGTAAGGCTCACAGTCAGCCATGCCAGGTCCTGCTATATTCCTCTGGAAGAGGACAGTTCTTACAGAAGACCCAGATGCTGAGAGATGAGGCTTCACAGCCAGAGTGACCTGGGAGAAGTTTCTGGCCCCTGAGCGCTGTGATTGCTTGCCCTCCTCTGCTGGCTTACAGCGCAACTTCTCTCTCCCAAACTAGTGGAAGGAGAAGAAGTCTGACCTGAATGACAAGTGTTGTCTTTCAGTTTTATCAGGATCATTGTTCTGCAGTTTAATAACCACTGTGAGCCTCAGGTCAGTGAAAGTTGCCCAGAGCAGAAGAGTTTTCATTAAACAGCAGAGGAGCATGAGGCCGTGGTTACTTGCCTGGCTTGCTTCTGTGACAAGCCTAGGTAGGAGGAAAGTATGAACTCGGGTGAAACGAAGCACAACAAGCTTTAAAGTGGTGCAAAGCTCCTGGAGAAGGAGTGGGAGGAGAAATAGCTGCTGCATGAGCAGCACTGAAGCAGCAGTGAGAGGTTGTTGACAATCCAGCAGCCTGCAAGCACGTGACAGAAGCAAACACATGTATTTGCTGCAGCTTGTGCTGGAGCACTGTGAGCTCCAAGCGTCTGTTATTTGTCCTGCTTGCTCTGGTGTTATGGGCACACAAAAGTCTCTCTGGACACAGCAGCCTTTCTCCCATGCACAGAAGGAGGTGACTGCTCCTAAACCCACTTTATGGGCAGGCTGGGAGCACCCAAAGGGGTCAGGGCGTCTTGCTGGGGCTTGTCACAAGGGTAACTTGCTTTCTCACACATCTGGCTGCCATTTAGTACACTGCAAAAGTTCAGGAGGTGTTGATGAGCAAATCGGGTGTCATTCACACGCACGATCTTATTCAATTAAATGAGAACACACACGAGTCACTGCAGGGAGGGGGGAAGGGTGGGAGAGAGTCAGGGGTCAGTGAAAAGAGCATTCTTGGAACAGTCACTCGGATGGAAACTTGGGCCCAAACCCTGTGATGAGTAACTGAATGTTACTTTGAGGCCAGGCAATTAAAAACATAAAACAAATAATAATAAAAAATACTATCATACAGAAGGGATTAAAAACTTGAATAGGGATAAACTTAAAAGCTGTTTTTCTTTTCTTAAAAAAAAGTAAAACAAAATAAGGCCCATACAAAGCTTACAGGCCAGCAGACAGAGGGTTGAACATGAGTTCTTACCGCTGAGGGCCGCAGAAAATCTATACCCAGGTAAATCAGGCAGGCAAGCAGTAAAATCCACTGAGCAACCGCGGACACGAGGTGCAGCGTGTTCCCAACCTGTCCTCCTGGCCAGCGCTTGCATTCATCCTCCTCAGGCTCCCGTTCACAATGCATCTGCTCTCCAGCCCTTGGCTCTGCCTCTGGCTTGCCTTCCATCCCAGCCCCGCTGCCTGCAGCCTCTGGGGAAGGGCCAGGGGCTGACGAGCTCCCGTCCCAGGAGCAGAGATGAAGTGAAGACAGTGCCTTCAGGAGATTGCTTTATGCACAGAGAAGCAGGCGGGGGAACTTCTTTGTGACTAATCTAAATTTCCCCTTCCTTTCTTTCTTTCTTTTCTTTCTCTCTCTCTTTTTTTTTTTTTTAATTTTTTTTTTCTGTGTGAATGTGGGGGCAGACTTATTGCATCCCAGTTCAGTTTTGAGTAAGGGCCTTTCAAAGGAGAGGTGTTTACATCTTTCATATCTTCAACTGTGGATGACTTGATATGTGTTCTTTCCAACAACAGCGAAGAGTTGGGTGGACAGTGCTTGTCTTCACTCAGTCTTTTGTCAGTAAAAGCTCTCACCTCTCTGTTCAGCCTCAGGTGGGGAGTTTACAGGGCTGGCTCCCTCCCTTTCTAGCATCTCATAATGTTCCTGAAATCCCTTTTCGGAAAA
This sequence comes from Sylvia atricapilla, assembly GCF_009819655.1. Taxonomy (NCBI): domain Eukaryota; kingdom Metazoa; phylum Chordata; class Aves; order Passeriformes; family Sylviidae; genus Sylvia; species Sylvia atricapilla. The sequence goes on from NC_089148.1 coordinate 11,191,033, forward strand.
GAAGCAATGAATAGGAAAGGATGTGGGGCAAGTGGATAGCATAAGGGATTGGAGAGAAAACAAGCATTTCCCTTTTCACTTTTTCCTTCTGGTTTTAAAGCCACGGGATGTTGTGCAAAGCATAGGAGGGAGAAAATGGAGAACTGGTTGAGAACAACTTCCCCTATTGCACACTTGGAAACCTGTAGTCCAGAAAATGCCTCCAGAGGGGCATTTCCTGGCCATCCAGGCTTCTCTCCTGCAGAGGGAAGCCTGTCCCTTGGGATACCTTTGGTTGGTCTCTTTGTGCCTTTTGCTTGTGACACCCAGAGCTGCCAAATATCAGTTGACTGAAGCAGGGACCACCTCCTGTGCTTATTTTGGGTGGCAGACTTTGCATCCCTCTTTGGGGGCAGTCCAGCACTGCTCTTTCCATTGCTCTTTTTGCCGGATTTTTTTTCTGCTGTAAATTACCAAATTGTGACCCAAGTCAGGCGCTGCCTTTTCCTGGTGAGGATGGAGCCCACTGGGAGTATAATTACCTGCCTGCCTTCTAGGAATGAGCTGGCAGAAAGTTTCCCTTCCCCAAAATGTGCCCTCTTAACCTGTCACGAGGCACATGTCCTGACATGTAACCTGCATGCAAAAGAAGCAGGAACAATGTTCTTTCATGTGTTCTCCCATCTAGGCAAGACTATTTCCTGTGAACATAAGCCAAATGAAGAGGGGAGTGCAGCAGCTGGGTAGAACCTGCTCTGAGGACACCCCACACTGAGTTGAGGGTGGATTGGGTCAGGAATACACTCTGGTGTTTGCTGGAGAGCGCACCACAGCTCATGGAAGCTTAGTGAAGAAGGTTCAGCTTCCGCATTGTCCACTTTTGAGTGCATAGAAATTCTTGTTCCCTTTCCACCTCTGCTCACTCTGCTGGGTGTGCTGGAGCTCCTGACTGAGCCCCAGCCCAATGAAAGGCCCTGGGAGTAGCTCTCACCCTCCTTCCTCGACCAGAAATATGACGGCAGCCGCAGCAAGGAGTGTTGGTGCTGCCCCAGAGCAGCTCCCTTGGATGCAGAGTGTGAGTTTGGTGTTTTGTGGCATTTGGCAGTCACACAGCACCTGGGAACACCAGCTAGGGTGCCCTGCAGAAGAGTGAAGTGATGCCTTGAGGTGCTGCAGAGGCCTGTTGGGGTTGGAGGGATGTGAAGAGGGATTGTTTGCTTCTATGGATCTGCAGTGTCAGGTCAAGGAATTATGAGATCCCCAGGAAAGCTGCTCTGAGTGGTCCCCACCTGCTCCCTCCAGGAGAAGAAACTTGGGCCTACTGCTCACTGCTTAGCTTCTGCAAAAATTCCAGGATGCTGAGCTAAGGCATCCCAAATCCTTGGAAGCCTGTAATTCTCACATTTTACACACATGCCTTTGAACCAGATGTGAGCTCTTCCCCATCTCCTCTCTCCCTGACTCTGGATTTTGTACTGGTTTTCTTTCTAAAACTAAAAAAACCCATGGGTGAAGGTTGTTCTTACGTATTTCTGGAGTTGTCTTGTAATTTCCATATTCCCCCAGTGCAAGTGTCTCAGCCTGAGTTAGCAGCACTGGGGTGGCACGAAAGCTGCACCCCAAAGCTGCACCTGTGACGTCTCTGACTTTGTATCTGAAACAGGAGAGAGGACAGCGCCTTCAGGGGCATCACAAACACCCTTGCACAGACTCTGCCATGGGTTTGCTTGCTTTCAGCTTCTCCTCCTGCCTTGCACATGGAAGTACATGCTACTTGGTGGCTTTCAGAGGCCCTGCTCTCCCTCTGAATCCTTCCAGGCCTTTGGAATCCCGAAACTGCAGATCCGCTGCACACATCCAGCATTTGACAAAATCTGCTGTGTTGATCAGAATTATTTTGGTCCCTCTTTCACAGGGGCCCTAAAGTTGGAGTCTCTTGGGGTTTTGCCTCAACCCCATGCAGTCATCAAGTCATTCTAGTGAGCAGGCAGGGTGGGAGGGCTTTGGACAGGCTGATGCTCTGGTCACCTTGTTAATTTTCCAAAGAAATGCCTCTCGGTGATACAGGAAGGAACTTTGTTCCAGCAAGGACTGAAGGAAACCAGGGCAAGTTGGTCATTAGGTGTGCTGGTTTTTTGGTTTTGATGACAATCCAGTATCTCCTACATCAGTCTGTCATTTCTGAGCTTTTCCAGACTGAGGAGCTGAGTGATTTAAAACTTTGGCCTAAAGCGGTGTTGGTGACAGTCAAGGCTAAATCCTGCAGTGTCATGGTTGTACCAGGGCTCAGCTGGAGCCCTGGAAGTGCCCAAGATCACTGGGAAGGGGCACAGACCAGAGCCCCTGGCTCATGGGGAGCACTCTGTGAGTGACAGTCACAGAGCAGAAGCCTTTAACCAAGACTGGGCAGCCCTGACTGGCGCCCACCTCATTAACCCCCCATTTCTCAGGGACAGTGCCCTCAGCCCCTCAAAAAGGAGGATTTGGGGAGTTATGTAGGAGAATTTAACTGCTCACAAGAACAGTGGAAGAACCAATGAAACTGTTTGCAAACAGCTACAAGGAAAAAGGAAACAAGCAGTGTGGGCTTCCAAGAACAAAACCAGATGTTGTCTGTGGGGCAAGGGAAACTCTTGGGCAGAGGAGCAGCTGTGAGCATACACTGTATCTTCAGCAGTTGCCTTGTTTCTCTGTTTCATAATACCTATGGAGCATGGTCTGTATGAAACTGCTGCTCAGCAGGTGGGGAGGTGATTGAGTGATTTTTGGTTGGGTGTTAACAGAATGGAAGGACACACCTTGCCCCCCCTGGACCTGCCCTTCTGCCGTGTCACCTTTTCCTTGGGGATCCTCTGGCAGGGCAAAAAGGAGGAGAGGCATGCTCACAGGTGAGCTCTGGCCTCTCAGCTCTTGCTGGTAGCTTTTATGTATCATTTACCTTTTACCTATAAGTTGAGGGTTTGGCCTGCACTTGAAATTAATTACCAGGAGAGGATGCTCTGGTCTCAATGCTGCAGTCCAGTAATACAACTTACACTCGATGTTTTCTTCTTGTGTGTGGGTGCCTGTCTTCCAGCAAGGCTGTCCAGGCCTCAGGAATAACTGGGTGGCATGGTTTGATTGAGTAAAACAGCAGAGAATAGCAAAGGAAGCCTTTGAGGGGGAGAAAAGCCAAGTGTTATGAAGGCAAGATTTTTGTGTGAACCAGCAACTGCTGTTTTAATGTGTCTGTCCACTCCAGAAATAAGATATCTTATAATTAAAACAGGTTTATTTGTCAAAGTCAAGGACTTCTGCCTGAAAGGTTTGTGGAGTCCTGCTCCAGCATCTCTGAGCCTCATTAACTATTTGTCTGCCTTGATCATCAGAGCAAAAGACACCAATGTCTTTCATGTCCAGCACACTATGAATCTGTTGATTTCTGGCTGATTTTAGTTCACCCATCGACTGGAAAAATATTATATGTTTTTCCATTGCTAGAATAGTTTATGAATCTGAGCTGAAAGGTTGTTCTTGGAGGTGGCAGGTAGAGAGGTCCCTCTAAAAAAAAATTCAGGAGATAGACTAAATTATCCTTGTGGATCCCTTCCAACTTATGATATTCTATGATTCTATGATTAATTTCACTTCCATGTGGCTTTTCCTTGCTTCCTGCATCCAGCACTTTTTGGCTGGTGTGTGGTGTATCTTGGATTTCTGACAGCAAAGGCACTTAGCCTGTAAGGAGGAATTCATGTAAGTCAGGCTAGTTTTGGCACTGTAAATTAGAAACAGAAAATGCTGTGAAATCACAAAAGTATTGACATTTAGGCAGAGCCAGGATTCTGTGGAGATATCCCCAAAGAGGAGCATGATCACCTCACTGGGGTAAATCCCACTGTGCCTCATCCCACTGTGCTGCAGGGATATCTTTCCTAGGAAGCTGCTTTATGGGAGCAGGGAGATGAGCAAATGGATGGATTCCCCAGGGCACACCTGCAGCAGCTGCTGTGTGTAGAGTCATTTTCCTGTTTGTCACAGTCCGTGGGCCAAGACAAGGGACAAGAGAACACAATGCTGAACCACACTGGGCACAGCAAAGGCAGGCAAGATGAGGAGCTGCCCCCTGGCAGTGCTGGCAGCTCTTCTAGTGCCTGGCTAGGTGGGATCTGTGAGTGGACACAGTGTCTGGGAAGAGGCTGGTGTTCCTGGTGGCTTTCCACATCAGCTCTGTGGTTTCCAGCACAGCCCCCATGGGCAGCAGTGCAGCCTTCTCAGCACTGCGTCAGCTGGCAGCCACACAATTCACACCAGACTTGTGAGGTTCCAAAGGTCAGCTGCTGGCCCTTTTTGGATGTGACAGGAGATTTTCACTGCTGCGTGGTGGTCTTGCCCTGAGCTCTGTCTGTCTCTGAGCTGCTGTGGAGTGTGCTATTCAGGTTCCTCAAAGTGGGCTCCCCTTATCAGCCAGCAGCTGAAGAAAGGGCTGGGGCTAAGTGGTGCCTTGAGAGGCTGCCTGGAACAGAGGATAGACAGAGTTAAAGGAATAAAGTAGGGATTTATTGAAAGGCCTTCAAAGGATACACCTTGGGCAGTACAAGAGCCCAGCCATGGCTACATCCAAGATGGACCAGGGCTCACGACTTTTCCCATTTCTGTAAGTTTTGGTCCATTTCCATCTTGGGGTTAATTGTCCAATGACAGCTCAGGTTCTGCAGTCCCATCCTCCCAGACTGCTCTCCTCAGTTCACTGCTGGTTGTACTTTTTGGGCCTGAAGCTGCCACGGTGTCCTTGGTTCTGGGGCTGGAAAAGGATTGTTTTGTCTGACTGAGCTGTGAGGAGAACTTGCTAACACTTTATATGAAGTCAGAGTTACACACTAATGCAGTACAGAATCTAGAAAATGTGAAAGCTAAAACTGAAGGGCATTGTGAGCATTCACTGTGGCCACCTCTGAAAGGTCAGGTTGAACTCAGTCACACACATCTTCCTTCGTCCTTACAGCTACTTCAGCCAGAAATCCCACCATAACTCACTGTCCCACTGTAAGATATTGGGAGAGAAAAAAACCTAATACATCTTTTGACATTTTTCTGGTACAGAGAACAAACTATCTATTACAAGAAAAGAAAGAATTTTGCAGCTGACATTCAGAAATGGGCCTCTTGCAGAGGTATCTGGGTAGCCCAGTTCCATTCCCACTCATTCCTGTCGTATTGGAAACCCCGAGAGGGGCATGAAGACCCTGATGCCCCAGATACAGGTCTGCTCTGGGTTACGGAAGTGGTTTCTCTTCCTATCTGGCCCTGCCATCACTGACCTGACTGCTTCCTCTAGTCACCCCTGTGGGAGTTTTTCTGGCCAGCAAGCTGGTCCCAAAGTCATCCCTATCTTAAAATGAGGTTTTATTGCAGCTCTTGAGTCTTCCTCTGTGTTTCTAACCCTGTTCACTTCTTTTAAACTTGAGAGGGATTGCAAGAAGATTTTGGGGAAAGATTTGAAGACAGAGGTACTTCCTTTTATTAGCTTTATTAATTCCCTTAATAGTTGAAGCATGAGCAATTGGGTGGAAGAAAGGGTGTTAAAAGCTGGTGGTCTTTCTAGGACAGAGGACAGATTGGAGATTGCAACAGTTCTGTCTGCAAATCCCAGCTTCTGTTTGAGGGTGACTTGTGCTTTTTAATCAGTGGGAATAGCCCTGCATTTACTTCAAACTGTTGCCTTACAGAGGTGGAGAAAGGTTAGATGTTATTCCTGCCCCAGCCAAGCCCCGGCGAGAAAGATCCACATGCAGTGCTATTTTCCTGCTTAAGACACTTCAGCCCTTTGCCACTGTTTTATTGGGATGATAATTTAGCATCCTTTGCTGATCAGGATGCATGCAATACCATTTCACCTGCCTCTCACCATCAGCTTCATCAGCAAAGGTTAATCCAGTCCCTGTGGAACTTCAGAGACTGAATCTAGATCTGGTGTCAATATAACCACACTGATTAGAGTGATGCTTCATGTTCACAAACACCGTGAACTCTTTCCTTTTCTGTTTTCTCAACATTGTTTTCTCATTTCTAACAGCTGTCAGGTTAAGCTTCTGGCCAAATTGTTTCCTTTGGTGTCTCTCAAATACATATTAAAGAGTTCTTTTAACTTTCCATTCACAGTCATTTAGCTATTGTTCTTTCCACCTGGTCAATTTGGCTCATAATTTCCCCTAACTTATATTAGCTCTTTTGCAGTATCTAGTAGCTGTATTACTGGCTGGGGCTGCCCTCCTTTTGTCATACTGACTACAGTCAGATCATGGTCACTAATCCTTAAACCCTGACCACTTCCTCAGCAATTAAAAACTTCAGCCCTTGAACCCCACCAAATACAGCTCCTGCATCCAGTATAACAGTTCCACTATACTGTTTCAATATCAGGAAATGCCCATCTGAAACCATTATAACCTCTCCCAGCAGTCTCCTTGGTCTCACACAAGTCCTGATGGAGATTTTTCTCGCAACACCACAGTTCCCTTCTCTGGACCCTGCAGGGGGAAGGTTCCTGGGACCTGGTGCCAATCTCTGTTTTAACACAGCACATGGGAAAAAAAAGGCTCAGTTTTCTCTTTTAACTCCTTTTTTTTGTTTGCAAAACACTGAAAATATCTAGGAGCAGCTTAATGAATGATTGAAAAGTTCTCATCACAACAGGTTTCTGTAGACTTAAACTTTACTTTTGTGGGAGATGAGGAAGGGCCCATATCTCCAAAAGTCAGGCAGTCCTTGCCTCCTTACCCAGGGCAGATCAGTCCTTGAGGCTTTCAATCTTCAAACCTCACTGTCTGCACGACATTAACCAGCAGCACAGTTGTATTTCTCAACACCAGAATACCTCCTCTTGATTTCGCTTTTGCCAATCCCTGCCTGGAGAAAGTTAGCCCATCCCTGACAGCCTCCAGCCTGGAGAAGTGCAAACCAGAGGCTGCGAGGGAGTCTTGCAAATTCATTATTCTGTTTTCTTCTGGGTTGATGGGGGGGGTTGTGGTTTGGTTTTTTTTTTTTGGGGGGGGGGGGTGCTTTTTTTTTTTTTTTTTTTTTTGTGGGTTTGTTGTTTGATTGATTAATTGATTTGGGGGGTTGTTTTGTGAGTGGTGGTTTTTTTTGTTGTTGTTTTTTGGGAGTTTTTTTGTTTGGTTTCTTTTTTTTGGTGGTTTTTGGGGTTTTGTTTTGTTTTGTTGTTGTTTGTTTTTTGGTTGATGTGTTTTGTTGTTTTGGGGTGGGGTTTTTTTTTTGGTCCGTTTGTTTGCTCGGTCGGTTGTTTGGGGGGTTTTTTGGAGGGGCGCGCTGCTGTGTGGTTATCCCCGAGCTGTGAAGGCGGCAGGACAGCCCGTGTGCCCCGCCGGCTGCAGGAGCACCCGTGGGTGCTGCGGAGCCGCGCCCGGCGCCCCGGGGCTGAGTGCGCCGCTCCGCGCTCGGGGCCCGGCACCGAGAGCCCCAGATGAGTAACCCGGCCAGAGGCTTTCTCTGTTTTACACACCGCAGCCTTCGCAGCTCCGGGGCTGTGGCTCCGTGCCCGCGTCACGCTGCCGGCCCCGAGGGACGCGGGCAGGAGCACGAGGGGCGCCAGCGGTGTGAAATCCGGCCAGTCTCTGCGCTGATGTTTGCAGTCGGTCTGCCTCTGTTCTCTGCTCCATCTGCCGTTTGCACTAGGGGAAAAATAGCCCAGCCGAAGTTGGTGGCATCCGGAATACCCGGCCTTCAGGGCATGGCTGGGCTCCAGTGCTTGCACCCCCTGGAGGATTCTGAGAGGGGACACTTGTCTGCAGGCAGGCAGGAGGTCACACAGTGTGCCACTGGCAGCACGGCAGAAATGCACAATCCTCAGCCAAGCAACACCAGCGGCCTCAGCCTGTTCCCCTCTTTGGTAATCAGGATGAAAGCCCTGAACAAACATACGCAAACTATAAATTCCTTCAGCTGCTGTCTTAGGTGTACAGTCTCTGCACTCTGTCCTCCTGCCTGCTGAGCCGTTTGTCCTGGTTTCCAGCTGGCCTGGCTCGCTGCTATCCAACACATCCACGCACAGCTCCTCTCTCTCTGGACACTGCCATCCTGGCACAAGGTGTGTGTGTGTCCTTTGTGCCATGGTATCCCTCCCCATCACGGGTACTCCAACCTACTGTGCACATCAGAGACACCCTCAGCAGGGACCACAGCCAAAGAGACGTTGGGAAGCAGATAGGACATGCTATAACCATCAGGCTAGGGCATGGCCATCCCTTTTGTGCCCCTTTCCCTCTGTTTTCCCACACTGGCTCCGCTCACCTCAATTCATCCCTTTCCCAGACACCCCACAAGTCCTGTGTGCTTCAGAAGGCTCTTCCCAGCACCTGCAATGAGCTCCCTGTGCCTGTGGCTGATCACCCTCTTTGCTTGGCAGCTGGGAAGGGTTTCCTAGCTCCTCACCAAAGCAGATGCACTAACCCAGGCAGTGTCTTCTCCCCGTCAGGCCACCAGAGCTCACACGTGAAACAGATTCTTGGCGCATTTGATGCCTTTCATTTTCCTTCAGACAGGTCCTTCCAACAGACTCCCACACTGACATCAAACAGCTCTTAAATATTTTCATTGCATGACTGCAGAATCAGTGAGTGATAACTCAGGAATTTAACGACATCTCCATCTTGATAATTTATCTCTTCCTTATCTCGTGTTGAGGGATTCTTAACTTTTTCAGCGTCTGCAGCTTCATAGAACCTAGAAAAACGAATTCTTCCAGTGCATCTTCAGTACAGACAGACAACAGAGAACTCAGATGTGAGCAAAACATTTTCTTCTCCTAAGATAACTTTTCCTTGTACTGTCTCAGCCCCTTCAAGGCTGGCATGAGAGAAAGAACCCAAGATAACTTTGTTTTTTCACAGCATCTCCTCTCCTTTGGTGGTGTTCTGTCCCAGGCAGGGAGGCAGCAGTGCTGCCAGACCACCAGCTCCCGTGGGAACAGGTCAGCACCAGGGCTGCAGGGTCACCTGCACCCCACCTGTGGCACCTCAGAGGTGAGGTAGAGCCTCATGAGCTGACTTGCTCCAAGAGAGAAACCCCCAGGCGAAAAGAGCCCCAGCCTCAGCCCTGCTCCCTATATAGCTGGAGAAGCCTTCAGCTGCAAAAAAACCCTATGTGTGTGCACAAATAAATGATATTTCAGGGAAGAAGGAAAAAAAAAAAAAAAAAAAAAAAAAATAAAAAAGAAAGAAAGAATTAAGATTCTCTCAGTCTTTGCAATTCTGATGCAACCTTCAGTGCAAAGAACAGCAATAAATCTGTGCTTTTCCCAGGAAATGCTTTCTGTGCGTGGGGGTGCTGCTGGTGGCAGTAGCGCCTGCCTTCCACTGCCCCAGGTCCAAGGTCAAACATGTCTTGCCCCCAGGGCGATGGTGTTCCATGGGGGAATGGGTGAGTTCCGTGAGGTGACAGTGATCAGATAAAACACCAAGCAATGACTCAACAAGTGGATATCTTTTTCTTTGAAAGTCAAGCAAGAAAAGCACTTGCAAGCAGTGAACGCATGTCTGAATACCCTCAGTGTGTTTGAGCTGGGGTTAGCACCCAGCCAGGCCCTGCAGGAGCTCACCCAGAGCCTGGCTCCTTTCCTCACTGCCCAGCTCGTGCCTTCAGCTTGTACCACCTCTCCCACACATCAGCTGGGAGGGAGCTGACGATCTTCACTCTGGCCAGAGGAAGATAAATTGCAAAACCCTTTTGGCCTGCAGCGTGGGGAACAGGCTGACATGAAATGGATGAAATGGATGCCTCAGGGTGCCCTCTTGCCCTGCTCCCCCCGCTCTGTGGGGCTGTGGAGAAGCCCCTCGCTGTCCCCAGAGTGTGAGTGCCAGCCATAGTGCAGGATGTCTCTGGCTGCCATCCCCCCATGACTCAACTAGGTCACCGAGGCAGGGAGACAGCCGTGCTGCCAGCGGGGCTTTCTCTGCTCTGAATGCCACAGCTCTCATCTGTGACCTTTTCCAGTCTTGGTCTGAAGACGGAAGTCCTCACTCAGGCTCGCTTTTGCACGTACCCTTGGCACTGAAAGCTGTGTGAGCTCTGATGGGAGCGAGCCCTTTGGCTTTGGGACAGAGGTGAAGGCAGGACACTACCTCCAGGCTGGTGCCCCATCCTGCTGGGATGGTGGATTGTGACCCACCATCCAACCTCAAACACTTTGGGCTGATGCTTTGCCAAGTTTCATGCCCATCTTTCAGGCAAAGGTTCTCCCAGTCAATTTTCTAATCCCTCCGCTGATTTTTCTATGGTTACATTAATCCTGGCAGGCTAATTTTGCTAATGGACAGAAGTGTTTGTGTTTATGACTCATTCGTAGCTGCACACTTGCCATCTACAAAATCTGTGTAGGTCTGGGCACAGATGTTGGTTAGTGCTGGAAAATAAAACCTCTGTGGCTTTCCATGGCACTCACACTTCTCTCAAGGTTGTGATGTTCTTAGCCCTGTCTGATGGTCCACCCTGCCTCCCACGGGGACACTGGAGTGAAGGAGAGATTTTTAAAACAACTGTCTCCCTGGGACCTCATCATGCCACCAGGAGTGTCTGAAGAGCTTCCTTTTGGTGTCTTTGCTTTCTAGCTTGATATGGCTTTGGGGTTAGGTTTAGCCTTAACTGAAAAAAAAAAATCAGTTTTGTTGTGGTTTTTGTTTTTGTTTTTGTTTTTTTTTTCTGGAAAAATTCTTTTGGTATCCGGTGTCTGAACAAAGAAAAAAAAAATCCCAGAGAAGTTCAGCTGGTAATGAGACAGAGTCATTTGCACAGTGCCAGGAGCAGTGCAGTCATGTTTCCCCACCTTGCTCATCAACACTGCTGAGTTGGGCAGGAGATAGGATGGAAAAACTGAAACTGCCCAAGTTAGCTGGAAATTTTTACATGGAATCTGCTGCCTCCCCAGAGCCCCCCACAATGGGCAGCCCCAGCTGCAGAACCATCCCTGCCCGAGAGCCACACCTGAGTGCAAAAACACCCCAGCAGTCAGAGAGAGCCCACCTCCAGCAGAGGGACCCTGGGATGGAGAACACAGAGGTGGAGGAAAAATTCCAGCCTCTGAAATGGAGCTGGCTGGTTCTCCTTCAGCTGAAATGAAAGCCAGGGGGTTGTGGGGCTGCCACAACAGATGCAGGCCAGGAGCTTTGCCAGTCTCTGGCTAACTCTGGTTGCATGAACATAAATGTGCACTCCTGAGCAGAGCTCCCCGTGGCTTTGCACTGGAAGTGTTGACAGAGGTGTAGACACAGAGCCTGGGAGCCCCTTCACCTGACAGCCCTGGGGCAGCACTGCTCCTCTAGGGCTGAGAGAATAGGGATTGTTCAGCCTGCAAAAGAGACCCGAATGAGCTTATGGGAAAGACTGAGAGAGACTTTTTGCAAGGATAAGGGGGCAATGGCTTCCAACTGAAAGAAAGTAGATTTGGACTAGATATTAGTAAAAAACAAAATTGCTGTGAGGGTGGAGAGGCACTGGCAAAGGTTACCCAGAGGAGATAGGAAAGCCCCATCCTAGGCTTGGAGGAACCTAGTCTAGGGGAAGGTGTCACTGCCTATAGCAGGAGGGTTGGAACTGAATCAGCTTTAACCCCCCAATCCAAACCATTATAGGGTTCTAAGGAAGACACCCCAGAGACAGTGGGTGCCAACTGGTCCCTGCTGTCTCAGCACAGTGTCCCTCAAGCTGAGCAGGGGGGCTTTGATGCTGGGAGTTGTGGGTTGGTGTCCTTCCTTGTCCCCCTGCAGTCCTTTGTAGGCTTTCAATGACACAGTATGCATGTAGTCAAACCTGGGCTAAAAATGTGCTACTTAAGGCTGTGATTTTCCCAAAGTCAAAGCAACCCAGTGCTAGCATCCTCAAGGCTTTTGAAATCTTCAAAGATGAACAAGCAAAACCCCACCTGTCAGATGCTGACAGTCTTCTGGGGCAGAGGATTTCTCTGTGCTAGACACCAGGACCTTGAGAGGAGGAGCAGCGACACAGCCTTGTCCCAGTGCTGTGTCCCTGCCCTCCCTGCAGGGATTGCCTGAGGTTGGCTTCAAAGCCTGGTAGGAACCCCAGCACTGCTCTGAAGCCTCAGAAAAGAGTCAAGCAGCTGAAGGAGCTGTGTAGTCTGTGCCCTGCCAGAGCTGCCTTGGGCAGCTCAGAGAGCTGAGCACATTTGAGCTGTCTCAAACCACAAATTGCTTGGCCAGTTTTTATTTTTGAGCAGCTCTTGCCTCTGCAGGAAATACCAATCTCTCTGTCTCTGTGCTTGCTGGGTTTCATGAGAGCTGAAGGAAGAATAACAAGCTGGTTTCCACAAAAAGCATCTTTGCTATGCAGGGAGCAGGGAGAAATTTCCTCAGGGCTATAACCCAGTGATGCCCCCAGTAAAACAGAGTAGCAGGGGAAGTACTGGAGTGAGCCCTGCGAGCTGCAGTCCATCCCTGTCCCCTCAAACCAACGGCACCTGTCTCCCCTCTCCTCCCCACCAGTCCAGGTTTTTGTGGTTTTCCTTTAGACCCCTTCTCAAGCTGGTGCCTACTGGGCTCAAAAAGTCTCCTGTCGATCTGCTGTCTGCTAGCTAATCCAGCAAATAATCAGCTTAAAGAAATGAATGACTGCTAAGTGTCCCGCAGCACCACGTGTGGTTGTGAAACCTTGGTGGTGGCAGGGCTGGGTGGCTTTGCTGGGCTGGCTGCCTGTGCCCTCCCCTGGCTCAAAATCAGCAGAAGCTGAGAAATCTTGGGACCGTTTTATCTTTCATTTAGCTTCTCTTGCCTTCTGGTGACCGCCTGATGAATGAAGCGTGATTTGCTCCAAGAGGACATGTGGGAGGAAGGGAGGGAATGAAGTCAATAAAGTGGATTTCACGCTACTGACAGCTGGAAAGCCAATGTGTCAGGGTTAGGAGTAGGGCTGCCTGTTTGGGGAGCCAGGTCACTGACTGCAGAGCTTGCAGTCAGTAATGACTTAAACCCCTGTGGAGCAGCATGTCAGCTGCTCTCTGGGCCTCATACATGCCAGCACTCAGCATCATGTCACATGGGCCAATTTGTGCTGACTCCAGAAGAAATTTCTCAGGTTTCCTGTGCATTCCTGCCAAAATTAACTCATTTGAGTTACTGGATGTAACATTTCTTTGAGGCAGTGCCAGGCTAATGTCTGGACTTTATGATCTTAAAGGTCTTTTCCAAGCTGAATGATTCTTTGATTTACAGTACACAAGTTGCCTAAGAGGAGATAAACTGCAGGAAATGAGCTCACAGAGAGGCAGTGGTGGGAGGGCAACTGCTCTGTCACGCATCCACTGTATGAGGCTTGCTGTGGACCCTACTCATGGGTGCAGAGCCCTCAGAGGCGCTTTTATCTGACTAAATTTTCCCTTTCTCAGCTCATTTCCCCCCAGACATCCCCACTGTCACTTCCAGCTCCTCCACACACACATGCAGCAAAGTCCTGGTGGGCTGCACATAATCAGAGATGGGCTGTGGGAGTGGGCCAGGGGGAATTCCCCATGCAGGTATTTGCATTTCCTCAGGCTTTGGAGGAGCATTTCCCACCACGTGTGACTGCCCAGGGGCTGTGACAGCAGCTGTCAAGGGGTAGCCTCAGCAGGGCCCACGATGGTGAATCTCCTGTACTTTTGTGGTTCTGTGACTCACTGACGTGAATCTGAGCTCAAAGTCTCAGTGGGACTGAATAATTTCATCCTGGAGTGATGAGGGACCTGGAGGAAGAACTTGCGAGGCTGCTCTCCCTCATTTATGATCAATCCTGGATAACTGGGAAGGTCCCGAATGACTGGAGGTTGTGAAGTGTGAGGCCCACGTGATGCCTTCAGTTTTAGCTTTCATATTATCCAGATTCTGTACTGCATTAGAGTAGAACTCTGAACTTCATATAAAGTGTTAGCAAGTTCTCCTCACAGCTCAGTCAGACAAAACAATCCTTTTCCAGCCACAGAACCAAGGACACCGTGGCGCTTCAGGCCCAAAAAGTACAACCAGCAGTGAACTGAGGAGAGCAGTCTGGGAGGATGGGACTGCAGAACCTGAAGCTGTCATTGGACAATTAACCCCAAGATGGAAATGGACCAAACTTACAGAAGTGGGAAAAGTCGTGAGCCCTGGTCCATCTTGGGTGTAGCCATGGCTGGGCTCTTGTACTGCCCAAGGTGTATCCTTTGAAGGCTTTTAAATAAATCCCTACTTTATTCCTTTAACTCTGTCTGGCCTCTGTTCCAGGCAGCCTCTCAAGGCATCACACACACAAGAAGGATGTGGGGAATGACAGGCCCGTCAGCCTGGCTGTGGTGCTCAGCAGGGTTCTGCGCAGATCACCTTGTGTGCAGTCACACAGCACACACAGGACAGCCAAGGGGGCAGACCCAGCCAGCACAGGTCCTGCCTCACCAACCTGATCTCGTTTTATGACCAGCTGACCCGCCTGGTGGATGCAGGAAAGGCTGTGGATGTGTCTACCTGGATTTCAGCACAGCCTTTGACACCGTCTCCCACGGCACACTCCTGGAAAAGCTGTCAGCCCATGGCCTGGACAGGAGCACCCTTGGCTGGGGTCAGGGCTGGCTGGATGGCTGGACCCAGAGAGTGCTGGTTAAAGGTGCCACATCCAACTGGCATCAAGGGTGTCCCCAGGGATCAGTGTTTTTTAGCCTGGAGGAGGCTTGGGTGATCTTATCACTCTCTCTACAACCACCTCAAAGGAGACTGTAACCCGGTGGGGTTTGGCCTGTTCTCCCAGGCTATTTGTGTTAGGACAAGGGGACTCAGCCTTAAGCTGCGCCAGGGGACGTTCAGGTTGCACATTTGGAGGAATTTCTACACAGAAAGGGTGACTGGGCACTGGGATGGGCTGCCCTGGGAGGCGGTGGAGTCACTGCCCCTGGAGGTGTCTGAGGACTGACACGGCACACGGTGCCATTTTTGGAGTGACAAGGTGCTCTTGGGTCATGGGTTGGACTCGCTGATCTCCGAGGGCTTTCCCAACCGAAATGAACCTGCGATTGTGGGACAAATGCTACAGGAGGAGGCACAAACAGACCTTATGTACCCAGACAGCACCGAATCCTCTCTGGTTTTCCATGGAGATGTAATTGACTGTGCCCAGCCCAGCAAGGGAAAAAGCAGCATCCTTGTGCCAAGTGAGATGCCAAACTCCTTCCCCAGGGAAGCTCTTAACTGGAGGACTGGACATGTCAAGGACACACATCAGCCTTTGTGCTTGAAGGGTGATGGGCTTTTGCCTGATGATCCTAGGAAGGGATTAGACTTTAGATGAGGTGCCTTAAATACAAAACTCACTCCTGAAGTGAGCAGAAAACCATAGATAAGGACGATGTAAAGATATTGTTAAACCGCCAAGGAATTTCCCCAACAGAGCGAGATGTGGTGGCAGCCACAGCCGACCCTGATCTCCCTGATCCCCCACCTCAGCTTCTGCCAGACTCACACAGCCACCATGGTGCCAGGGGATTTCCAGAAGACACAAGTACAGACAGGAGCCTCCTGCAGCAGCACAACATGGGCTGGTCCCATGGTGCTGTGGGCATTCATTTGCATCCTTGGTGATGGCCCCACAGTGCCCTCTCAGCGAGGTGTGCACCATAGAGAGGAGACATTTGCCATACCCTAGCACCCACAGGGGCTGGGAGGAAATGTGATGTGCCATCAGCATCCAGACTACTGCCTCTTGGCAGTTGTGCTCAGGTTTGCAGCCCAGAGCTTCCACAGCCGTTCAGTGATGGTGGTGGGACAGCTGCTCCCTCCCTCTGCCCGGCTGTCCTGTGTGCCCACCACTTCTCTGACCCCTGGGATGCATTGGGATCCCTGGAATGGCAGCTCTGGATTTGGCAGTGATGCCAGGTGGGGCTGCCATACCTGCCTCTGAGTTTTTTGGGTCAATGCAGCTGCGAGGCACTGCTCAGCTGTGACAAGCCCTGGGGCTGCTGCTGAGAGCAAGGACATCAGTGGCTCAGGGACCACAGCTGCTCCAGAGGGACAGGCTGAGCCCCACTCTCACGTGGGCATTGCAGCAAAAGGGGGATTTTGGAACCCCCTTCTGTGCCACAGGCGAGCAGCTGCAGCCTCCCAGATCCCCAGCTCCATGGAGCTCCCAAAAAGCGTGGGCACTGCCCGCAGCCTTCTCCTGCATGGCTGCCACCAGGTGCACTTCTTCCTGCTTGCTGCTCGCTCAGCCTCTGGACTCCTCCAGACCTTAAGCAAGCTGGGGCAAACTGCACCTGCTCCACTAGAGCAGCACAAGGCAGCAGCAGTGTTATCCTGCCCAGGGAGCAAATATGCCTCAGGCATGACCCAGACATGTCTTTATGCCTCTGCTCTTTGATTAGAAATCCCTAGTGCTTCTCTTCCTCCTCAGTCTCAGTTTGAAAAGCAGCTCCCTCTCATCTGTGACCACGACAGGGAGCACAGACCCATGGCCCAGGGCATTCTCATGCCAGAGGGTGCTGGGATCACCGGTCTGGGACACATCTAGAGCACTGATATCAGCCCAGCAGAGAGGGGAGCTCGAGACCAAGGACAGGTTTCTGCAGGAACTGGAAATCTTGTTCTCATCAAAAACTGGATGGTCAAATCATCCCAGCCAGTTCAGCCCAGCCTCTGGCTAAGGACCACATTTTCCCCTGTGGTTACCATTTTCAGAAAGCATTAACAAATAAACATGAAAGCCCCAGAAAGCAGAAGCTGTGACTAATGGTGTTTGAGCTTTCTCCAAGTTTAATATCAGAACAAAATACAATTACAGGAATAGGAATGAGACCAGGCAGTGTAGTGAAGGGTTGGCTGGGAGCAACAAGATGCTCCTCCATGGCCTGGACAATCTGGTGTTTAGGCAGTCAGGCCCATCCATTTATTTGTCACATACTCCCTTTTAGTAGTAGCAAAAGCAAGAGCCACAAAGTGCTCAGGGGAGCAGATGTGCATCCTCACCACGATGCCAACAAAGACATCCATGGGAGCTGTGCTCTGCCTGTTTCCGTCTCCACCAACACTCAGGACATGCAGGTTGTACTTCCACAATGCTGGCTCCACGCCTGGCCTGACACCTCTGCCCCACTGGACCTTGAGCACCTCTGTGGTCAAGCAAGAAGCTTCAGAAGGGGCCCATGAGATTATTCCCACAGGCCAGGCAGAGGCACAGCTGTGGTTAGGCACCAGCTCTGAGGTGCAGCTCATTTGCATTATGCACCTTCCTCAGCCGCTTTGATGTGGCAGAGAGGGTCTGGCTCGGGCTGCAGGAGCACAGGTGAGCCCAGCCCATCCTCTGGGGAACTGATCACTGCCATCCAGGCAGCCTGGCTGGCTGCTGGCACAGCCCTGCTCCCCCCTGTCCCCACTGGGGCCAAGCTGAGCTAGCAGCAGTGTGACATGCTGGGGACATGGCCCCACCCATCCCGTCACCACCTCCCCAGGGAGCCCAGGAGGGTTTGGGTGGGGGACACCGGTTGGGAGGGCACTGGGGAGGCTGCTCCTTCCTCTGCTCATGCCTTCATATCATTTCTGCAAGATAGGGCAGGGGTCGGTGGTCAGAATTGCCGTTCACCAAGTTACTGCTCAGTCCTGCTGAGCTCACTCCTGGTGTCTCTGTCCAGACAGCCCATTAATCTTGGATTGTCTTTTCCCTTAAAACAAAGATTAGCCAACCTAAAGGTTTGCAGTGCAGTTGTTTAATCAGAACTGTCTGGCTATAGCCACCGATTAATGACTAAAAAAAAGAAATGGCAAAGTTGGTTCAAGTCTTGAGGGGCTTGATATCAGTATTTCAAAGTTGTGATTTCCAAACAGCTCCTCTGTATTAATGATGCCTCTTAGACTTTGTTTGCTTTATTCCTTATTTTTTGGCTGTGGATGCGTTAAGTTAAGTTTTAATGAGATCAGCAGTGTGCAGGGTCAGCTCCTCCCTCGAGCACTGGTGTGGAGGAGGCCACTTTACACACATCCAGAGCATGGATTGCTCTCTACAATGCCAACGGTGCAATACATCCACCACTTGCACAGCAAGTCCTCAGGAGCTGGAAATGGGAGACTGGATGAGCTGTAACACAGCCATGCAGCAGGGAACAGCCAGGCTGAGCCTTCAAAGTAGAACTCTTTCAGAGTGGCACCTGCTGGCACAAACACAGTGGGTATCTGTCCCCCACAGCTGCTGACCAGCCACAGCTGGGCTGTGCTCAGGTGGTTTTTCAATGTGTCTGTGTGTGCTGATGGGTTTCTGTCTTTGTCTCTCACAGTTTTTTCCACTCCTGGGCATTCTGAAGACTCAAATGACACAAACCCCCATCAGTGTCCAGGCACTGGGGCATTTCTGGAACTGGAGCCCACAAAACCACAGGTCAGAGCAGCAGCTGCCCTGACAGACACTGACACGTCCCTCCGGCAGAGACTGCACCCGTGGCTCGAGGGGTTTCCTCTGAGAGAACACCCTAAATCAAGCCTTGTCTGCTGTGTTTTGCTGGGAAGCTCCAGGAAATTGCAAGAGAATGGTTTTGGCATTGGTTGATGGCTTCCCAGCCATCCCCACATCCTTCACAGGGCAGGTCAGAGGGTTAGGAAAGCACAGGAGCTGCTGCACAGCCCCGTGCTGCTCCCTGCACACAGCTGGCTGAGCAGAGGCTGACCTCAGCATGTCCTGGCGCTTGGAGACTGGGTTCTATCCTTCCTTCCTGTCTGCTTCCCAGATTAGCTTTTCCAACCTTTCTAATGAAAGAAAGAAAGAAAAAGAAGCCTCATCACACTGGGAGCTGCTCAGGGCCCTGCTGTCCCAGGGACACAGGCATGTAGTCTGGCTCTCTTCTAACAGGATTTAGGACTTGCTGTACCAGTGTTCACAAGCTGGTTTGAAGCAGCTGAGTAAATACTGGGGGTTTTTGCTCCAAGGGCTTCTTCGCCCCATTTTTTAGCACTACCAACCACAGAGTTGTGAGATGCAGCCAGTGCTGTTCCCCAGGATGGCTCCCCAAGGCTCTGTGCAATGCCTGTGATAGGTCCAGAAGGGACACCAAGACAAAGCTCTGCTCTGACACCTCTCTGTCGTGCCTCCCTCCACTGCTGGTGGATGTATGGCAGAATAAGGGAGCCACACACTGTGGCATCTACTGCCTCCATGGAAGGTCCAGCCCAGCTCTCACACAGCCCCTGCTCACAGGTTCCAGGAGAAACCACGGAGTCCAGCTGAGACACTTTGCAGAGCAGGGGGAATGCAGAGATGACTCTCCACACATGAGGAAGGAGAATGACCTGCAGCATCAATCCTTTAATGAGCCATCAGAAAAACAGCAAGGCTGCACTGGCACCAGGCACTCCCAGGGCACAGGAGCAGAGCCAGGCTCTCGCTCCCCCTTTCCTGTCTTTAGGGGATGCAGAGAGTAGATAAGAATAATATTAAGCCATTTATTATGGAGTTACTCAAGAATCTATATATTATAGAGCTAAACCCCATATTGCCAACTTGGAACAAACTTCTGGTGAGTATTTTGGAGAGGCTAGAGACAGAGGCAAAATAAAGCAGGCTGAGCTGCCTTTTGCTTTCTTTGTGGTGGGAAAACAGCATTGTAGTGAGAAATTAAGTTTCAGTGGGAGAAAGAAGTCTGAAATATTTATGTTGCTCTACGGATAAATCCAGTGGCTGCTCCCATCAACATTACAGGAACAAACTATAAATATCTAAAAAAATCAAGCCTACATTTCACAGAAAGAATACACTGCACAGACAAGCACCTGCTGCTCCTCTGCCAAACCCATCTGGAGCATCAGTGTGAGATATAAACAGAAGTACAGGGAAGCTTGCTCAGCTGGAGCCAAATCCCTTCCTGAGATGCAAAGCTGTGCACGCGGAGAGAGGAGCAGGAAGAACACGCACATCTGCCAGGACTTGGGCAAGAGCCCTGCTGACACATTCCAAACAGGGTTTAAAAGCCTTCAGAGGATTCAAAGAGGTTACAGGGTGCTCCATGGAAAGGCCAGCGGCCCTTCCTGTGAGATGAAAGTGGCCCCAGCTCCAGCTCGTTGCTCTTACCGCAGTGGCATTTCAGAAGTGGCTCTTGTTGCACAGAAGCAGATATCTGATTGTGGGAGCCTTCATTTAACAACAAACCAGCCCATCACTGGGAAACTGGTTTCAGAAATTCAAATGGAAACAGTGCTTTTTAATTATAACCAACACAGCGCCAGCAAGACAAGGCCACAGTCTTGGAGCAAGGGTTTGGCTGTTTTGAGATGTTGAGGAGGGTTACATTCATAGCCCTGGCGTCCTGCTTGGCATGCAAGTGAAAAGGTTTGGTCAGACTGAAGCCAGGTCTGGAAAACTGTCTGAAAAACTGTCTGACAAATAACAGATTTTCTTTCTGACTCCCACGCTCCCAGGGATGCAGATGACATTGATAATTTTGGGGATGAGATGAACACTTCATCCCAATCCAGGCCATGAAGCAAGCCTGGGGAAGATCTCAAGCACTTTTACCCCCTGTTCATGAGGTGGCCAGTGGTTTTTCACTACAGATCTAGAAGTGGAAGCAGAAGCAAAACGTGGCAACTTTCAGTACACTGCAGAGTTCCTACAGGGTTAAAGAGCATCAGATGCAATTCCCACTCTGAGGACATGGCAGGTGATATCTTATCCCTTCCCTTCTGTCTTTCCATATTCTGGCATGACTGTAACAATTCCAGGCCTGAAGCAAGAGGCATGGGTCAGAGGAAAAAGCCTTCAGTGGTGAAGCACAGCAGGTTGCCCAAGATAACTTTGAAGTTCCACTGAAGGTTTTTGAGCTAACATCTGTCAGGAACAGTTCTGCTCAAGCTCAGCTTGCCACAGAGCTGGCAGGTTCTGGGTGCATCTTGCAGCAAAAGACAGACCCTGCCAGACTAATTTCTGTGCTGCTGTGAAGTTCAGCAGTGCTATTCATTTTAGAGGTCTGACTACTGTAGTATAGACGTGCCATGTCACAGCCTAACAGTGATACCTGTCACTGTCAGCATCCTGCTCTCAGGGCAGGGCTCCAAGGAAAACCTTCACTGGCTACATGGCCACACACCAGAACTGGAAAAGGCACTACTTCTCTGGTCTCATCTCTGGAAATAAAGAACCTGCTCTAATTTTGAGCTTGGCCTTCTTTGAGCAGGGGTGGAAAAGCAGCCCCCAGACAGCCACAGGGATTAGCTCAGTTGGTTATAGCGTGGTGCTCATAATGGGTCTGATATGGGCCATTCCCTCAGTTGTTGGACTCCTGATCCTTGTGGCTCCCTTCCAACTCAGAATATTCTTGTGATCCCTTGCAGCTCCATGACTGTAGAAGCCTATAAGCATTGCTTCTTACAAAAACTCACACTTCATGGGAAAGTGCTTCGAGAACGTGTGCCTTTCACTTTTCAGATCTCTACAATGCAGCTGACATGAGTTCTTTGTTTGAGCCTTTGCTGTGCAGCAGGTATACCAAATGCCCAACTCTGTCAGTGTGGAATTGGCTCTTCAGAACACAGCTCAGGCCAACCAGAGGGAGATTCTAGTGCCACACTTCCCGCCAATTTTGTTTTAGAACCCGCCCATGATGCTGTCAGAGGCTGGGTGCCACCTTCAGATCTGAGATCCTCAGAGCTACCCCAGAGTTTCTAGCAAACAAGCTGAATGCTTTCATTTTACACCAGAAGCATCACAACTATCTGGGAAATCTCCCTCCCACACCTCATAGTCTGTATTTGGGGTGGCTTGATGATCTCACCACCATACAGATATGAAGGTTAAACATGGCTTTTAAAAACTCTTGCGTAAAAGCCACTGAGGTCAACTTTTAAGCTCAGGCTTGCTCTGACCAGCTTAAAGACAGAAAAACAAGTAGTCAAAAGAAGATAACCAAAAGAAATCATCCATCTTTTCTCCCCCTCTCCCCTCCTAACCATATACTGCCAGACCTACCTACAACTGTCCCCATCCTGCAGGCCCTGCTGCAGTTGTGTCCTTGCCTTTCCCTGTTTCTTCATAATCCTAAAACTACCTTCTCATGAGAAGAGCCACCATACCTGCCCAGACACTGCCTCTTGCTATGCCTGACTCCACAGCACATCACAAAGGGGCTGCAGGAAAGCCAGGAACACACAGCTGCACAGCCCCTTGTTACAAAACTGGTGCAACATGAACACTCACAGAAGTCAAGAAAGGAAGTTACAGAAATAGTAACTGGGAAGAAACATCAGGGATCTTCACCATCCTCAGTCCTGGAGTACAACAGAGAAGAAAACTTCACAAGAAATATGACAGGTCTCCCATCCAAATACATTCCAAATAGGAAAACCAGAATGAAGTGGAACCATGACCTTCCCCTTTCATATTCCCCCAGAAGAAGCTATTTCAATTCCATTAATCTGGAGGCACAGTAAGTGAGTCACACTCCATATTAGAGGACAATTCCCTTTTTGCCTTGTTTTGTCACAGTTTCTAATCAGAAGTTCCCCAGGTAAGAAGAGGAACAGTGTCAGCTTAGAGAATTGCTCATCTTCACAAGAGTCCACCTCATAACCATGTAATGAAAAGGATCCCACAAGCTGCAACATAAGCTGGACAAGGCCTCTGGAGTCTGAGCTCAGAAGGGAAACTACCTAAGAGGGGAGGGCAAGGAAGCAGATTCTCTTCTCACAAAAGAAGACAAAAGCACACCTTGTTTAAAACCAGCTCTTTCCACTCTCACATTTATTTTCCCTAAAAACAGCCCTTGCAAACATGTCTTGTCTCTCTTTTCCAGTTCAGTGGCATTGCTGCAAGTACTCCATGGCACATGGCTCTGGGGAAGCAGAGAAGTGTCCCACAACTCAGTCCCATTTCCATAGGAAAAGCTGACTCATAAATCACATCATCCTGGAGATGCTGACAAAGGTTTGTAAGGAGCATCCGAATGACAAGTCCCAGGAGCAGGCTGGAGCCACCTGAGGCTGGCAGGGCTGCCCAGCTCTAGCAGAGCAGGAGGCCCTCCTTCGTCGCCAGGCGCTGCCGGTGGATCTTGTCCTGCTGTAGCTCCTCGGGGTTTGGGTGCCAAAGTTTCATGACAATCCTCTCAATGTTTAGAGCATAGACTGTGTGTGCAGGGATCACTTCTTTGTGCACCTGGAAATGCATGTTGGAAAAAAAAAAAAAGCTGCAGGCTACCATTGCCCATGTTGCCAGGGCATAAACCCCCTCTACCACAGGATGCTCTGGGTGCCAGCTCTGCAGAGTGGGAACAAAGGGAGTCTCACAGGGAGAGCTGCTCCCTGCCAGCACTGCCACAGCAGCCAGCACAGCACAACCACCTCTTACACCACTTTCTAAGGGAGCGCTATGTAAGGAAACAGTCTTTTGCCCTTGGGGTGGCAATCAATAATTGGTCATCAAAACCACAGAAACAACAATTCTGACTGAACATGAGATGGATGCTTGATTACAGCTCTGTGGTCAGTATCTACAGCTGTGTGACAAATCCCAAGGCCTGTTCGCAACAGCAGAGCTCAAGGGGAATTTCTCACAGCTAATTTTAGACATTCAAGTAGGCAATGCCCCTACAGCTGTCAGAGAGGGAGGGAACCACAGCCATACATCCCCAATGAAAATTCATCCACAGCTGACCTTAAATGCCTCCCTAGGGTTGGGGTGATCCACAGCTAATCCATTGTAGTGGCCTGCATGCCATCCTCTAAGTAGCCAGGTGGAACATGAGGAGTAAGAAGGGCCATGCCAGGTAAGTTGTTTTGCTACAGCACTGTCAAGATCCATCCAGCTCAGTTCTGATATAACACTGCAGCCTTGCTGCAAAGGCAGAGTTCACCCATCTTGCACAGCTGTGAGATAGGCATTTCCTCATCAGTTCTGGGACCAAGGGGATCAGAACAGGCACTAAACCACAAGTTAACAATGGAACAAATCAAAGCCAAGAATCTGAGAGGCAAAGAGCAAAGAGACTACGGGAAGAGAAAAGAATGGGGATTTGCATGCAAACCACGTTCCATGCAGGTAAACCACACCTAAGACTGGCAGCTGGCACCCGGGGCAGTGCTGCTGTGACACGAAGGTGTGACACGACCAGCTTACCTGCAGCGCCTCAAAGAGGTCGTACATGTTGACTGGAGGCAGGGACGCTGGCAGGGTGTCCCCAGAGCAGGCCAGGAGCAGGGCTGCCTGCTGCTCAGCATCGTCAGGAGCGGGCGGCGGGGCCAGGCCTGCCGAGGGCGTCGCGCTGCTCGGGGGGCTGCAGGCAGAAAACATCCCAGTCACAAAACCAGCACCAGCTGTGGCCCAGACGTCCATAAATTATTTCAGCTCTAATAAAAATTGAAGTTCCAGTTTAACAAGGAGTGTGGACTGACCCCCAGGATGCTCCAGCCCTGCTGAAATGGTCCTCAGTTGTGCAACTTTTGTTACTTGCAGCCAATAGTTTCTACCCAGCATAAAAATTAAGGCACACACAACATAAAACTGAAACACTGGCTGTTAGGCAGAGTTGTTTGTAGTGCTACAATCAAATCTTAAAACACCCACGACCTCCTGTCAACTGCTAGAAGCTGCCACAAACAAGCAAAACTGCCTTCTCATACACAAATGCTGCCAGATGCATTGCACAAACTCTTTGGCACTAAGACTCCAAACAGGACCTCAAAGCCCTGCTAACTGAAAAGATGTGCCAAGGAACCACAGACACATTTGGATGCAGGAAATGACAGGATGGCATTTCAATCCTGTGGCACAACGGCTGTCTCTCCACAAAGGCAGAGAATTACTAAAGTTTCCAAAAAGCAGTAATAACCTGCTGGACAAGCAGAGGTAAGGGAGAGAGATGTAACCCTGCCCTACAATCCAGTGCTGGGAAATCCCCATATTCTCACTCCCTATTTAGCTGTACAGTCCTCCACACTAATGCCTTCCTCGTGTGTGACAGCAAGACACCATCAACACACATAAAAGAAAAAACTGAGCCATGGAGTAATTCCAAGACTAACAAAATCCATGTACATTATCAGTGTGCTGCCAGTTTTCCTTACCACTCAACTAAGTTGTTATAAGCAACAACACTATTCTTCAGATATGGCTGAGGGTTGACATTGCTCCCAAAGGCATACTTGAAATGGCCATCCCTCAGACGATAGGCTTTCCTCCTGGATATCACAGATGTCAGAATGTCCTTAAGGTGGTTCTGCAACGAGAAACAAACCCTGTGACATGTGCTAAATTATTCACTCATGGCTAGACGGGCCTCACCAATGGGCAAGACAAAAGCAGTCCTGCTATGACCACAAGGATCTAAAGATGGAAAAGAACCAATATCTCAACAAGCTACAGGATGTTTTCATTATCCAACACTTGGATACAGAGAACATGGCACTCTGTGAGTACCGTAAGCATCAGCCTGTGAACTACTTTAATACATGATGTCCTGCTTCAAATGTCAAAGGGGTGTCTTCAATGCTAGGAAATTCCCAACCTCTGTTTAAGATCTCATAACTGACACCAGATGTTACACTCCAACTGAAATACACACCCTGAAATGACAATGAAATGCCACTCACTCATCGTTTTCATTTGCGTGAAAAGTGCTGGAGAAGGAACAGTCTAAAACAAACCAAGCAAACAGCTTCTTAATTTGGCGTCACTCCCAGATGGGGAACTTGGCTTGACCTCCGCATGCTGAGTGCAGAAAACCATCCACACATCAATGCTCCAAGCCAATAGCTGTGTCATTCCTGGGATGTGTCAAGTGATGCACCACCAATGGCCAAAGCCAAACCAGGGCTTCACCTGCAGGTATCACTGGATCCTGTCCCTTCATGGCCAGGCCAGCCACTGTGCCTGTAACAGATTGCTTTTTATAGAACTGGTCAAACTGGCATTCCCATTCTGTCCCTGCTTTTAGAGTGACAGGAGCAGCATTTTCCACAACAGCTACTTAAGCATGCCTGGGATACTGCCCAAGTATGTCAGAACTAACACTTGCAGGTAGAAGTTCAAGACTATATCTTGGGCACAAGATCCTCCATTCTCACATTACTCCAGGGCAAAACGGCAACTGGAGAACAATCAGAGGAGCAGGTTTCCACCCCACACTGGGGGACAATGCCCCAGACTGCACACAGAGCCTTCTGCTGCTGGTGTCATGAGACCACTGGTGCCCTCCAGCCCAGCCTCACCTCCACAGCATAAACAACGGCTGTCACTGCCTCCTCGGTGACATTGTCCAGCCCGTGCTCATAGGCAGTGACAATCATCCTTCCTTCCAGCTGGCCACGTGTTGGGAGCATCATGGTGTGAGAGCACAGCTTCAGATCATCATCCTCCTGAGGATCCTTTGCCACAAACTGCTGGGCTCCTGACAGTGGGTTCTGAGGCTGGAACCGGTGCTGCGATGAACACAATGTTAAAGCGTAAGATAATATTCATTCACACCCTTTGGTTCATCAAGGGGACATCCCTTCTCCAGTCAGAAACATACACCTATAAAAAATCCTGAAAATTCCTCCCCAGTGACTTGCAAATGAAGAATTTGCTAAGTCAGTGTTGGTATCCTTTCACTGGACTTGTCCAGTAGCACCCCACCTGAGCTTTGGGTATCCACAACACTGCAGCAACAAATTCTATATACCACATGAAGACTCACCTGCTCTGGTCTGCTCTGTACCTCTCTGTTTCCTCAAGTTTGCCTGCTTTTTACTTGAAGCTGTGTGAGAACAAATGCAAACAGTAAATAGGAGGCAAACTTGAGGCAACACTTCCCCACCTGCTAAATTTGTTTGATTCTTCTGGGAGTCCCAAATGTGATCAGTGACTGTCCTTTTTGTCTCCTTTCACACTACCCAGGCCAGTGACTGGACTTTCACATCTCTAAGACACCTTCTGTGTTGAAGAGTTCTCATCTACTTAGTCACTTCTTGTACAGATGGGTGTATTTTTACTTACTAAATGTACAGTTCCCCTCCAAATTAAAACCCATGATCCTAAACTTGCATGATTGATTCTTACATTTCTCTAATGCTTTAAACTTAGCCCAATTCCAGCACTAATTTCCTACTCCAGCCTCCCTGGGTACTTTCACTACTCTAAGCAGAGCTGTGTTACAGAGCAGCCACTGAGATGGATTAGACTATTTTTCAGAACTGACTCGGTTATTTAGGGAAAAAACTCATCACAGAACAGGAATTCATACCAGAAGGTGGCATTTCCCAGGCCACTTATATTCCAGCACAAATCCTTGGCTGCAGTGTGTCTCAGGCTCTGAATGCCTGTGATGGCTCTTCAGTCCCCAGACAGAGGGGGGAAGAGAGCAAATGGAAATTATTGCTCCTTGAGCCCAGCCGTGTGCTTGGCCCAGCTCTAAACCAGAAGGGAACAAGACTCATCGTACTCTCACAACTCCTGGCCCTTTCCTCTCCAGTGGCTCTGCAATGGAGATTGCTGCAAGGCTCTTATGGGGCACCAGGACAAACACAGACTTTAATATTAAAAATAATATGCAACAAAGTGGATTTCTCACATCTTAGTTTCAGGGGAGAAAGAGGGGTTGCTTTAGTCAAAGGACAGTGTGGCATTTAACTCAGAGTAAAAAACCAATCCACCCACTGCTGATGTGAAAGCAGGTTTCTCTCCCCATGGTTCTAAAGATTTATGCTTTCATTACAGGAAAGTCACAGGCCTGGAAAAAAAAGACCTTCAAAATGTAAGCAACTCACAAGAGGAATGTGGTTTGGGAGAGCAGAAGCCAACTGGAATCGACCTGTGGTCATTCCCAGCTGTTATTCTGACCAGTGAGGGAAACATTACAAAATACCAAAGCAGTTCCAAGTTCACACTACTCAGGAATTCCACTAGTACCAGACAAGCCCATTAATCATAACATGCACTTCATACAGTGCTTACTGCCAAACATTCCTGAGCATGTGTACAAACACACACTGGAAATCTGGTGTATCCTTGGGGTAGTGAGTAAGTCAAATCCTAAGACTTCCACTATACCACAACTTACTGCTTGAACTCTCATCTACTGAACTCAAGATTTACAGTGAAGTTTTAAGACAGGCAAGGTAACACAGACTAAATTCAGAACAACACAATTCAAGTTGCAGCTGTAAGCGCTGCAAAATAATTTGACAGTTTCTAAATACAAGAAGCCTTCAGCTGGACTTGCTTTCCTTTGGAACACTGCTCTGTGAAGAACACACAGAGTGCCCGATCACAGTCCCTAGAAGGGCACTGTGCACCTTATCAAACCCTGCCTGTCATCCCAAATCTCTGTCACACCAGGCCCCCTGCACACTGGTCTGGCAGCACACAAACAAATGCAGAACAGGGGTGTGACACCAGTGGGTGGATGTACAGAGCCTTTGCTGCAAACTGAACTGCATCTTGCACGTGTATGTGCCACCTACCAGAAGACAGCACCTTTGAAAGGCATTTTCAGTTCTGAAACAGCTTGACCTTCTGAAAACATTACACCCAAGGAATATCTTGCTTCTGACCCTTTGAGAGTTAGTCACAGAGTTAGTTCTGTCTAACTGCCTGAATAAATAGTAAATCACTTGGTTTAAGGATCTGGCAGATGTGTAACGAGAACCACAGAGAGACACCTACATCAAACTTTTGGCGAACCGAAGAAATCTTCTTCTTCCCTTTGGGTTTTCCAGGTTTAGTTGCAGAACCACCTGGCCATGGCAGAGATCCAGCACCTTCTACAAATTGAAAAGAAAAAAAAAATCAAACAAAAAACCCAAAACCACTCGCTGTTGCTGATTTAGGATGAAACCCTTAACATTTGTGCGATTGATTCTTACATTTCTCTAATGCTTTAAACTTAAACCTTTAACATTTGTTCACCTGTTAAGGCTCAACCCCAGATCAACAGCCATAGCACAGATGAAGGTCTTCTGAGGGGAGAACACTTTTAGTAGCCCCTCCTTTCCTTTGTCAGACCCTGGCTACTTTTACTCACTCACAACACCCATGACTTACGCAGCAATTTCTGTCCACACACCACACAAACCCCATGGTGGAAGGAGAGTGATAAGCACAGCCTGTGAGAAAGTCTGAAAGGAAGGAACAAGGCATTGGTTCCATCAGGGAGGTAAGAGCTTGCCTGGAGGTGGGTTCTCCTCTCACCCACTCCTGGATCAGGTCAGATGCTAAACCATCCGAAATGAGCAGTCTGACTCCCCAGTCCTCCTTTTGCTTCAGCAAGCTTTGTCATAGATCCTTATTAAACATCACAGCTGATTGTTCTGTTACAGTGTAGAGAAAGAGAGGAGGGAAGAACTGCAGAGGCCACTGAGCCCAGGAGCAGAATGTGACCCATGAGCAAACAGGTGAAAAAGAGGGTCCTGTTTAGTCCAAATAAATAAGCACATTTGGTCACATCATCGGTTCAAAAGTCCACTGAACGCTGTCTTGAGCTACAGCAGGCCAAACCACTTCCTCATAATCACACAGCTCTTGGCAAGGACAGCCTAGCAAATTTCCTGCTAACTGGCTTACAGCATCTGTGAGCAATTAATTGCTTCAGGAACATTGGCTAAGGACAGCACTGCACTGGATGTGCGTGTGTGTGTGTGTGCTTGCTGGCAGAACAAATGCAACCCAGAGACTGGACAGCCCTCTCGTGGCTACAGAGCAGCCTCTGCTGTGTGCCTCCAGCACCCTCCTCCCTCAGTCTGGCACTGCCAGTGGGCATCCTTTACCTTTGGAGCAGAGCATGTCCCACCTCCAGGGAGCTTGGACAACTCAGCTCTGAAGGGACTTCAGCTGCCTCCTAAGCAGAGGCTAGAGCTCTGCTGCCAGGCAATTCTGACAGCACAGCAAGACCTTGGACATTCCCTGGCCACACCTCAGCCAGAATTTGTCACTGCCTCTAGACAGGGACAAGAAGTGACAGCAGCCTTTCCACATCTCACCACCTACAGCCTAGCTAGCCTCACTGAGCACTGACCAACACCCAGCTCTGAGTTCTCTCCTGCCCCCCCAGTTTTCACCAGCTTCACACCAATCTGCAGGTTTACCTCTGGCTGTCCCAACTATGCTTACTTTGCTGTAATCAAGAATTAACTATGTTTTAATTTGCTGTAGTCAGGAATTCATAAACACAGATACACCACAGCCCGATTTGTGAGGAATGAGGCTGGCTAGAAGTCCTTGCCTTGGGGGAGCTTCCCACACTCATAGCTGGAGCACAAGCACCATGTCCTCTGCTAAGAAAAAAAAATTAACAGGATCAGGCTCAACTAGAGGATTCAGTTGAAGTTTTTTGAATGGTCAGCTGCTAAAAGGGATTAGAAACAACCTACACATAGACAGAGAGATGGCACATTCTCCCTGTATTAAAAGTTGACCAAGAAGTTCAGCTACATCTTACAAGAGAGGTAGAAACCCACAGCGTACAAACCCTGTTTGTCAAAATCCACTGGTCAATTTAAGAAAGTAAAAGATAATAAATAAAGTCCCCCCAAAAATCACAAGGTTGGTGTCACTACTCATCAATACATCACAGGAGAGGCCCTAACAATGGAGCATAGGAAATCACTGTGGAGAACCACATCAAGTCTCACACAGCTCCTTCACAGCCTCATTTGTGACCAGAGAAAGAGCAATGGATGGAGCAATTGCAAACATCCTTTTCTCTGACAATGTTCTACAAACACAATACGTTACAGCCAAGTCTGAATTTTTAAAATCTTTTTTTTAAAATAATAATACAGTAGCTTTTAAATTAAGTGGCAACTAAATTTTTAGGCTTTGACAGCAGATCTGAGAGATGCAACTTAATTAAACCTCAACAAGCACATTTAACAAGAACTTAGCCAAACTCGGCTTAAAACAAGGAAAAAGTGAGATACAATCTCATATTCTCCACTATAATGAGCCCATAGCAGAATTTTTGGTTCCTTTTCCAGGTTTTCATATTACCAAGCCCGACTTGCACTAGATGAAGAAAGCAAAATTTCCCTCTAGCATTCTAAGAAAACCAGTACTTGCCTTACTGGCCACAAATGACAAGGCTGAGCTGGCATCAGAGATGTCTGCAGCTTTTATTTAATCTTGCTATCAAAGGAATCAGACCTTTCCAAGCCACAGCAATGGCTGCTGCTCTGCCTTCGAAGATCAGCAATAGATAAAAACCAGTTTTTCTAGCAGCTGCCATATCTCTGCACCATCATGATGGTACCAAGCAGCCCAGACAGAGCCTGTCAGGTTTGTCTGACATGGTACACGAGGAAAGGACAAAGATACAGAGAAAGTCACCACAGAAAGAAGCAAGCAAGAGAGAAAACACACATTTCCTGTTTACTTGATTTTCAGTTTGGAGGGGGTCGTTTGTTTTAATCTTCTTGCTGGAACAAGGGTTTTGGTCAGGTATTCTGCTGACTCTCCTCTGCCAAAAAACTCACACTCCCATTTTCTTACTTTTCCTCCCTTCTCAGCAGTCCGTAGAGAAGCAAACACAAGCAACCTGAGCCAATCTCACAGCTGAAAGCCCTCTAAGCAAAGCATGTGGACAAACCTGACAAAATAAAATGCTCCTGTTATTCCAGATGAGTTCTAATTCACTGAACCATCTTTTAATTGGTTCCAGACTATTACTAAATAAATTAAATCCTTACATCACTACCTCAAGTGTTTGCAATTGTTTCATTCAGTTTTATTGCTAACATTTAGCTAAGAAAGGAGGGAACAGTTCAGGTAAGATACATATTGACTCAAGAAACCTTGCTACCCTGAGTGCTTGCAACTGTCCAACAAACAAGGTCAGCTTAGTGAGCAAGTCCATGCAAGATTAAGAAAGGATTTAAACCAGAGTTCCTCTTGATGGAATTTTCTGGGGAAGAAAAAATCCCAGTGTGCTGGTTTGGGGTGGAAGAAGATTAGTTTTTCCACAGTAGCTTGCACAGGACTATGTTTTGGATGTGTGCTAAGAACAATGTTGGTAACACAGGGATGTTTTCATTCCTGCAGAGCACAGTCAAGGGGGTTTTCTGCTCCTCAGCCCACCCCACCAGCGAGGAGCCTGGCAGTGCACAAGGACTTGGGAGGGGACACGGCCAAGAGAGCTGACCCCTAATGCTCATTCTTCCCATCAGAATAGACAACACTTCTCACTCTGCACCACCAAGCCTTAAATGCCCCATGCCAGAGAGGCTGTGGAACTGGGATTTGAAGTTGTTTGGATGGCAACAGCCTGAGCAGAGGAGAGGGGGAAATGCAAAGCACCTTCAAAAAGGGTGACAATCACCAAGTGTCCCCCTTAAATCCCAGGTGAAACCACTACTGTAAGAGGCAGCAGAATTGGGATTGGACAGATTTGTTTGCATGGTTCAACACATATTATAATTGCTCCTGAAAAATAACATTTTAAGGATGTTTCTTTCCCCTTGTTTCTCACATGAAGGTGGAAAATACATACATCAGTAACCATTGTGATAGCGTGCCAAGTGCCTCAAAAACACTTCTTTAAAGTTACTTATTTCCATGAATCATGAAGTAAACACCTTCTACCCAAAAGACAGTGGTTGAGACAAAAGCCTGTTAGCTTTCCATTCTTACATGGAGGAAAAAGAGAGAGAGAAAAAGCAAACCACAACAAAAAAAAACAGCAGGTGTAAGACTGGCATCTAGGGGAAGAAAAAGAAATCTACATGTTAACAGCTCGTAATCCACTCATACTGCATTTTCCTGGGCTTGCATGTACAAGCCCACACCACACAGCTGATGGTGAAATCTTGCCTGTAGGAGATCTACCAGTCAGTGGCCCAGAAAGAGGCACCTCAGCACAGATCAGCTCCCAGATCATTGGGAGACTCTGCACTGATCTGTGGACAGCCAAATTCTGAGCCTCTAGAAGGGACTAGCAGAATGCACTGTTAGCTCCAGAGCACCAAACCACATCTTTAAGACCACACACTCATGATTAAACTGACTTATTTCAAGCTGGCTTATGCAATCAGTGGACACAGTGCCAGCCAAAGCTTGCCTGAAAGCCCTGGAGGTGAGCAGCACTGGGAAAGGATCCTGGCCAGCTGGCTCACTACCACATGCTGCCACTGAGCTGCTGAACCCCTACACTCAGGGCTCTTTGAAGGCTCTGAAGAGAGCAGCTGCAACGGGACAAGAGAAAACCTCCAGAGACTTGATATTAAAGAAGTCAGGCAGGAAAGAATGAGGACATGGAAAGCACCTGTGGAGCACCCTGCTCTGTGCTGGAGCTACCACCTTCAACGCAATCCTAAACAGCCTCGAAAAAGGGACACCTGGGGGAGTTTGCTGACAAATCCTGACCAGACTGAATGACATTCAGGACAGCTGAGCCTAGAGCAGGAATAACAAACCCCCAACCTCAGTTCCATGGCAAGAGGTCTAGCCTGACCCCTGCCTCTCAGAAGACCTCTGAGCTATGAACTCCACCCCTACACTCCCAGCAGCTCACTGCTGAGCTCAGAGAACAGGCACTGTCTCTCTCCCCCTCCTCATTTAGCTCTGCTGTTCCAGGTGATAACTGCGGGAATCACTGTTTCTGTGCATTCTTTTTATAATCCAGCTGTAATTACTTACTCAAAGTTAAAAGCAAGGAGCAGCAGATTCAGACACAAGCCTTCTGATTTACATGAGTCCAGACCCCTAAAGGGAACAAGTTTAGGACACACAAGGTGGTTTTGAAGTTCAATCAATAGCAAACAAAGCAAGTTTGGAGGTAGGAGCAATTAACATTTAATTAGCTGGTAGAGTTAAGGACCAGCTCCCTCACAAAAACTTGTGGGCATCCATGAATTTTCCAGGCATTATTTCCTCTAGCTACAACAGGCACCTCAGTAACAGGTATTCTCTCAAAAAACTCATCTCTCAGGTCTCAGCCCATGTGGGCTGTAACAATTTTCCCCTCCCTTCCTACACAGCAGTTCCACATCTTGAACTGCAGCTCAATTTCGCCCTTGCTACCACAACCCTGGGTTGGGAGCCCTTCTGAAGACCCAACCAAACACAGCCTGCAACCCTTCTAAACAGCCATTCCAGACACTCACAAAGTTAAAATGTTACTCCAGCTGCTCACAAAGTTAAAACGTTAACGACCTGCAGATGATTGGGTTAATTGGTCATAGCTCAAGCAAGGCTCCCTGTAAGCACTTTTCTATCAGATACCTGCTGCTAATCAAGATCAATCAGGAATGCTCAGCTCTCCAAAATGACCAGGAACAAAGTCCAGAGCACAGATAAAGAGGCAAACAAAGCACATCAAAGAGAACGCTGCATCTGCCTTTACCCTTCAGCTCGCAGCAGACACCCAATCCAGAAATCAAACCAGATTATCACAGGCAGCAAATCCAGCATCGGCCTCCAACCAAGCACACACAGTTCAGTCACAGAAGCATCTCCGCTGAAATCAGCTGGAACATTCTTTTGCTACATTTTTACCTGTGTGGCAAAAACCCCCCATGAGCATTAAGGCAGAGAACATTGGGGTACTGTGCACACACACCCCAAACACAAGTGGCAGGCACAGTGTTACACCAAGCGTTTAATAAGGCTACTCAGGACTCACCTGGGGCAGAAACCAAGATCTGGCATCGGGTGAGAATAGCCAGGAGGAAATCATTGTGAGAGTGGACTGTGGAAAGAGAGAAAGAGCTCATTTGCAGCACATTAGTGCCCAGAGGCGCCCCCTCAAAGCCATCCTAAAGTAGCTCCCTAAGCTTTCCCACTGTTGTTTTCTCCCTGCTTGCTCAGTTAATTATCAATTTAAGTTTTCTTGAGAGTTTTCTTCTACTGGGCTGAGAATCTGCTACTGTGACAACACAAAAGATACTACACACAGCATGGAACAATTAGGGCACTTCTCAGTGTTACACACACACGGTGTGTTACAGCTACTTGACAAGTTTGCATTCAGCAAGTCAGGGGAGCAGCTGTCCCTCTTGCCATGCAGGCACCCCACTGCAGTGCTTTTGGTTTTGCTGGAAAATCCACCAAAATGAGAACCAGCCCCACAGAGATGAAGTCAACTCAAACAGGTTCTAATAAAACAGAATTCATTGCAGAGGTTTGCTGGAACACAGAGTAACTGTGCACTAGAGAAAACGAAAACAACTTCAGAGGTAGGATCAAAGAGGGTCACAGGATCCTTTTGGGAGTCTGAGGACCAAAAAACTCCCTGCCCTTCCCTACAGGATCATGAACGTGGAAGCCAGGAACCCCCACAATGAGCTCAGCAACGCCCACCCATGTTTGCAGACACGCAGAGAAGCAAGGATCAAGGAATCACCCTTCGGCACTCCCACTTGCCCCTCCCAAAGGCCAGGAAGGACCTGCATGCTGCAAATGCACCCAGGCGCATCCCGGGCTCCCTCCCCTACTCCAGGTACAACCAAAGGGAAAGTACAGACAGCACTGTGTCCCCACAGTAACGTTTAAAAAATAAAAAAGGCCTTTTGGTTGCTCGAACAGCATGTTTTACATTTTTAACAGACGTACACAGCTGTACCAAGTCAGTGCCGGGCTTACACAGGGACTTCCCCATGCAGGCCAGGGCACCTCCCACCACCTTAACCCATTGCAGCCGGAGCCCTGGCCACTGCTCTTTCCCTCACCAGCGCCTTCCCCGTTCGGGAAGCACCGCGGAGCCTGCAGGAGCCTCCCAGCCCCGGCAGGGAAACGAACACCGGGTGTGATTTTACCATTGTCTTGCGTGAGAAGCCTGCGCGCTTCCAGGTCGAACTCCTCCTTACTGATCTTCTGCTTGAACCAGAGCTTCAGGTTGGCCCAGTACCTCGGGAAGAGCAGGGAACCACAGAATCAATTCGGTTGGAAAAGACCTCCGAGATCATCGAGTCCAACCTACAAACATCACTGTGTCACCGGACTGAGGGCCTCTCTCCCTGAGCACCTCTGGCGACGTGCGGACACCGGAGGAAAAGCGCTGTTCCCGCACCCGGCTGCAGCGCCGAGGTTTCGCTCGGACGCGGCAGAAATGCGAGGAGGGTCGCTAAGCGCACAGCCCCGACCCAGCCGGGCCCAGCCCGCACCCCCCGTTCCCTGAGGGCACTCACTGCTTCACGTTCTCGCCCAGCGCCTCGCTGAGGCTCTTCTTGGCCGCCTCCAGCTCGCTCACGTAGGTCGCCATCGCGGCCGCCGCCTCGGGGCCGTCACGTGCCCGCCGGTCACGTGGCCGGGGAGGGGGCGGCGGCGGCGCGCAGGCGCAGAGCGGGCGGCGGCGCCGGGAGCAGCGCCGGGAGTCGCATCGGTACTTGCGTCGGGAATTGCACCGGGAGCTGCAGTCATGCCGGGATTGCTGCTGGGGGACGAGGCGCCCAACTTCGAGGCGGACACCACGCAGGGCCGCATCCGCTTCCACGATTTCCTGGGAGACTCGTGAGCGCTTGGGGATGCGGCGGGAGCGGGGGCAGGGGCAGGGGATGGGATGTCCGCGCCGCCGGGGATCCCGGGGAGCAGGGACGGAGCGGCGCCGCTCACCGCGCTCCTTCCGTGCGGCGCGAACCACGCCGGGCACGCTTCTAGGGCGTGCTCCAAAATGTGGGTTTTTCTCGTGGAAGCGGGGAGCTCGGGGGCCGGACACGGCGGGATTCCCGGGGAGCGCGGTGGGCAGTCACAGAACCGCTAGCCTAGAAGAGACCTTCAAGACCATCGAGTCCAACCCATGTCCCAACACCTCAGCTGAACCGCGGCACCGAGTTCGGCAAACAGCCGCCTTTTAAACACGTCCAGGGATGGTGACTCCACCACCTCCCTGGGCAGACCATTCCACTACTTTATCACCCTTTCCGTAAAAAACTTCTTCCTAACATCCAAGCTATTCCCCTTGGCGCCCTTCCCGTCCTGCCGGGAGGGCGAGCCGAGCCCCCGGCGAGAGGGAAGAGGCAGAGCCCGCGGCACGGCAAAGGCTTGCCGGAGCTGGAGAGCGGCTCGGGTGTCACGGCGGTGACAAAGGTCCTGGCCGAGCTGGAGAGGCGTGTGCCTTCGGGCAGCGTTCCCGCACTGCCCTCGGGCTGCTCCTCCCGACACAAGCGCGGCGGGCCCGGGACGCGCTCCCGGCTTCCATCGGCCGCTCCTGTCGGCATTGTGAGCTCCAGCAAAGGGGCAAAAAGAACCCTCTGAGCTTCAGGCCTTCTGAAAGTGGCTGTTCGGCCTGCTCACACGCGGGGCACCTTTCTCACTCTTTATTCAAGGAGTGTGGTTGTTGTGTGAAGAGCCTCCTAGCAGCGGTGGCCAGGTAACTGGCCCGTAAATTCCTGGTGGCCCGTGGCAGTCACACGGCTCTTGGCAGAGCTGCAGGAGGCCTCACTTGAACCCTCCAACTGCATTCCCAAATCTCTCAGACAGGACTTTCCCACCACTGCTGTGATGCTGGGGGCCAGGTGAAGATCGGTGCGGTGAGATCTGTGGAATCTGAGCTGAGAAATGGCACAACAAATCTCTGTCAGGGAGTTTGAAGTGCTGGGGGTGGCTTTGCTTTAGTCCCTGGGAAGTCCTGAGAGCCTTTTTTTGCTCCAGCCAGTCCTGCTGCCTGTTGGGCTGCACTGCTGCCAAGCTGTGGGTGAAAGTGAGGCGGCTATGTCATAGTAACAGGAGCCACAACGTGATGTTAACTTCTGGCCTCCCCTGCTAGTTGATTAATTCTTACTTTTTAATGAAGTGCATTTAGCAGCTCACAGCAGCAGCTGCATTAAGGCTTGGTCCTGTCTCATTCTTTTGAGTTGCATGTTGTCCCTGTGTCCCCCCGTGGAGATGAGGTGCAGGGGGTCGTGGCCAGGCTCATGAATCAGTGGCCATCTCTGCAATAACCTGGTTGGCAGGCTTGGCACCTGTGTCCCCTCACGTGTGGGTACTTGGGGATACAGTGTACATGTGGCTCCCCCAAATTTCCTCACACGGCATGCTGTCCACCTCCGTGTCAAGAACCATGGGCTATTCCAGCCTCTCCTGTAGGACCCTGGAGGGAGAGTGGGGAGCGAGGTGCAGGCAGTTTCTCAGAGCAGAGGTTATCTCGTGGAGGTTTCTAGTAGGGAAGGAAGAATTGCCAGGGCAAGATTTCCTTATCAGGGAAACAAGTTGTTCCTGCACGGAACAATCTGCACGGCGTTTTGTCTGTGGCTCAAAGCAGAACAAAAGCTCACCTTCACACCAGCTCCTTCCCTCTCCCTGCAGGTGGGGCATCCTGTTCTCCCACCCTCGGGACTTCACCCCGGTGTGCACCACGGAGCTGGGCCGGGCGGCCAAGCTGGCCCCCGAGTTCAGCAAGCGCAACGTGAAGATGATCGCGCTCTCCATCGACAGTGTGGAGGACCACCTCTCCTGGTGCAAGGTACGGGCTCTGCAGAGCTTTCAGGGGGCAGCTTGCACTGCTGCCTCACTCCAAAGGCCACTGGAGAAGCCCACACAGGCTTGGAGGTACATAGGTGACATCCCAAAGCGTGGGGGTGCTGAAATTCAGAGCAGGAATGGGAAAGGTGTTCTCCATCTTCCTGGAGCACCCCACCAAGTCCGGGGTGTTGGATGCATTTTGATACAAGAGGAAAACAATATTACTGCTATCCCACCACGAGCTGAAAGGGTTAAAAGGTGTGGAGGTGATGCCAGAACCTCAGAGGAAGGGAACCTATCCACAGACCCTCAGGAAGTTCTGTAATAAAACAGGAAAGGAGAAGAGGCATCAGAAGTAAGGAGGAAATTGCAATTCATGCTTGGGCAGGGAGGAGAAAACAGAGGACAAACAGAGATATGTTAAACATAAAACCACAAATAGGATAACGTTAAACGTAAAACGAACATGAGGGAGTATTAAAAAAAGATGGGAGGGGAATAACTCAGTGAAGGAGCTTGCAAGGAGCTAAGGGAAAACTTCAAAAGCAGCCTGCGTGTGCTGCCAGGGAGAATGGTTCCAGGGCTAGAGGTGGTAGGGGTCTAAAATGAGTATTTCAGACAGAAATGGCCAGAGTGTAAAAATCCTTGGGCAAATAATCTGCCACTGTCTCAGCTCTTAAAACTGGGAATATTCTTACATACTTTCCAGGGCTGAGAGATACATGCAATAAGGGGCATTAAAGGTGAGAAATTTCTACACTCACTTGGACATTACTTCATGACTGACTGACTGACTGACTTTAGAAATTAGCTAATTGTTTTAGTGTTTAAATCGACCTTTGCACCTGAGTGGTGCATGGCCACATGTCCCAGCAAGCCTCAGAAAGGCCTTGGAAAAGCAACGTACAAATCCCAGTAAATGAGATTTCTGTGCTGCTCGAACTGGCTGAAACCAGCCGTCAAATTAGCAACTAACATGTCATTAGACATAACATAAAGTTTGCTTTGTGCTTTTGTAAGGGAGACTCGTTTGCTGGTTGGCTAAAACTGAAGTGTTAGGGTGGTGCTGACTTCTACAAAGGCTTTGAATTTGCAAGAAGCTTTTCAGTGAAGTCAGCTCTGTGAAGGGCAGGCCCTTTCTTGCAGGAAAGCAGTAACCTGTGGCAAGGGAGGGAAGTGCTGAGCTCTCTCGGAGCCTGCAGGGATGTGTGGGGTTCAGCAGACTCAGGTGATCTGAAAAAGAGATGAACAATGAGCTGACTCTGCTGATCCTCTGAAATTATTCTGCACAACCTCAGGTGAAACCAGGAGAAGTTGCAGGACAGCCTCTTGATGCTGGCTGAGGAGAGGCAGAGCAGTAAGGCCTTCCAGAAAAACCATGGAGAGGGCAGTGATTCAAGCTGTGGTGAGCTTTCTGTGAGGCTGGGAGAAGCCTTGGAGACAGAGGTGTGGAAGTGCCAGCTCAGCACCTGTCGGAAAGAAACAGGGGAAAACCCTCCAGAGCAAAAGGTCCAGTTGGTGAGGACAAATCCACAGAAGAACTGGATGGAGTGTTCCATCCAGCCTGCATTTCACTGGATTAAACTTAGAAGTCCTAGGAGTGAGCGAAACGTTGGGCAGAGCCCTCAGTGCAGCATTCCCAAACACATCTCTGCTTTCTGTCTGGATGAAGCTGCTTTCACCTGGAGCACAGCCTGCAAGGAAGCAAGTGAGCAAGAGGGGTGGCTGAAATCCTGCATGAAACAATGAAGAAGCTTCTGCTTGCTTTGCTGCCAAATTTCAGTGGGCAGATGGGGCCTGGAAAGGTGGGGCCAGAGTGCAGCCATTAATCCTCGTGTCACTTTGTGCAGCTATGCTTTCCAACCAGAGATGTCACAGCTATTCTTAGCCAGCCCTGGCCAGAAAACAGAGCCTTGCTCCAGAGCTGGATTGATCCCACCCTCCCACCTGCCCAGTCAGGAGATTGCTGCTTCTCCAAGGGCTGGATAAATGCCTGAGCTCCTTGAGCTGGCCTGGCTGGCACATGCTGTGCACATCAGAGGTTTCAGTGCTCTCTTTGCCACTGATACCTGCACCTCGGTGAGTTGGTGGTGAATAAACCACTCCAGTGATGTCTGGACTCAGCTTGGACTCAGAAAGCAAATTAGTGACTAGGGAAGCGAGTCGTGGGTGTTTTATTGCAACAGAGTGTGGTTTGTGAGGCTGTTTTCTAGGGCTCCCCAGGTCATGAAATTACGTGCATTTTGGAACGAGTTACAGTCCATAGGATTCAGATATTACTTCTCAGAAACTCTTCATCCTCCAGCCCCTGCTCTAAAGAGAGGGGTGGGTGAGTCTCATTTGCTGATGTCCATCTGCAGCCTCCTGTGACTCTGTGGCACATTCAGCAGCATTTCTCCTCAGCTGAACTCTCCAGCTCTGCTTTCCTTCCCTGCTCTGCTCTGACAAGCAGGTTTGCAGGAAAACAGAACCGATTCCTTGCGTCCTCCCAAGGCAGGCCTGCCCACAACCCAGCCAAGATCACTGGCCCCTTTTTGTAGAGCCCTGGTGACACAGAAAGGCCTGGGGAGGAAACAAGCAAAGAGAAAAGCTGGGAAGGAAACATTTGGCCACGTGTGCACCACTTGACCTGCTTGTGGCATCCTGAGCAGCTGGGGCAGGGCTACAGCCCCTTTTGTCAGCAGCAGCAGCCATGGGGGGCTGAGGAGAGGTGCAGGACCTGCCTGCTTTTGCTGCTGTTGGTGTGCTCTGAGCAGGGCCCAGCCTGCTCCCCCACATTCAAAGCCTGGGGAAGGCAGAGGGATTTGTACACTGAGGTTATCAGCTGAGCTGATAATGCAGCACAGCAGTGTGAGGGAGGCTCATAGCAGTATTGCAGTCAGTTTTGTGTCCTTGTAGCATGAAAAGGGTGGAAGGAACAGGCTGCCCTGTTCTGGGGCAGGAACCTTGAATTCCACTTGCTTTAATGCTGGCAGCTGCTCTTTGATGCTTGAGCAGGCTCCTCCCAGCACTGCTGGGGCTCCCTGTGACCTCTGAGGGTGGTACTGCAGACTCCAGGGATAACTTAAATGCTCTGATTGAGTCCAGACCAGGTTTGGAGATGCTCAAAATACTTTTTTTTGTATGTGTTTGTGAAGCGGGTCCAGTTTGGACTAGTACAGAGAGTAACCTCATAAACAGTGGTGACAAGGGAGAGCCTGCAGGGCTGTGGAGGGGGATGGTTTTCTGTCTCAGGCGTGGTTCATAAAGGAGTGAGCAGTGTCCCAGCACCTGCACTCAGGCTTCCACTCTAGTTTTTTGAGAGCCTTTGTTTAAGTAAGCTGCGAATGACTCACTGACTGGAATTGGTCCCTTGCACAAGACCTGTGGGGTGTTGGACCTTTCTTAGTTGGCTGTAGCAT
The DNA here is from genome assembly GCF_009819655.1 of Sylvia atricapilla. NCBI lineage: Eukaryota > Metazoa > Chordata > Aves > Passeriformes > Sylviidae > Sylvia > Sylvia atricapilla. The sequence continues at coordinate 11,232,747 of NC_089148.1, forward strand.
TGCTGGTTTGTTCTGCCACTAGAGAAATAACTCCTTAGGAGCACAGTCCAGTTTAGCTGCGACACCAATGCTTCTGTCAGCGGTGCTAGATCCTGTACTGGGGCAGAGCTGGAAGAGGGATGCAATTCCCACTGAAAGGTGGTTAAACCTCTCTGTGTCACTAACACAGGCAGGAATTCCCTTTTGCTCCATACCCACTGTCTGAGCAAAGCAGCTGCTCCACAGAGCGTGAGCACAGACAGCCTAAGAACTGACCTCCAAAACAAGGCCCAGCCCAGCCTGGCACAAAGGTTTCTGGTTTGTCACCTAGTTTCTGGAAACTTCGTGGAAGGCCATGAGCCCCTGGCTGTGCTGTCCCAGCCTGAGACCTTGGGGCCAAGCAAGTCAGGAGCTCCTGCAGCCTCTGTTTCTGCCTGGCCTCTGTTGTTGTGGTGGTGCCACAGGAACGTCCCATGGCTTTGTCCCTGCAGGACATCAATGCCTACAACGGGGAGCAGCCTGCAGAGAAGCTGCCCTTCCCCATCATTGCTGACAAGAACCGGGAGCTGGCCGTCAAGCTGGGCATGCTGGACCCGGATGAGCTGGACAAGGATGGGATGCCCCTGACTGCTCGTGTGGTGAGTGCCTGTCCCCACAGCACCTTCCACAGAGCCTGGGGAGTTACCACCAGGCATGCCATCCCCTCCACTGGTGGCCCAGCCAGTAGCCACTCTGCTCAGCAGCCACCTCTTCTCCATGGAAGAGGTCTCCATGCCTGCACGCTTCTGTAAACACTGTTTGCACATGTTTCTTTTGGCCAGCAGTATGGAACCATGGCCTGCCATCCTGCCCTGTGGCTGTGGGGCAGCTTACCTTGATGGGCATGGTCATTCTCAGGATCTGGGAGAACTTCCTTGGGCTGGAACCATGGGTTGTGTCATGGCAACCCACCGACCCTGGTTGTGGCTCTCCCAAACTAATTTTTGTCAGTGCTTGATCTGCTGGACTTTCCCTCTCTCCTCATGTGCTTGCACTAGAAGGGCACAGGCAGCAAAACAAGCTAGTGCTGGACACAGGAGTTCCCAGAGCAAAAACACATTCCCTGGGCATCAGTTGTTCTCTTGATCCCCTCAATGGCATCTCCCCTGTCCCAACACCTGTGATCAAGCAGCTCCCAGGAAAGGAAGGAGCATCAGGACTCAGCAGATCCAGCAGAGCAATCAGACAAATGTGCCCAGCCCCTGACATTGTCTCTCTGTGCTCAGGTGTTCGTTTTTGGCCCGGATAAGAAGCTGAAACTTTCTATCCTGTACCCAGCCACCACCGGCAGAAACTTTGATGAGATCCTGAGAGTGGTGGACTCCCTGCAGCTCACAGCATACAAGAAGGTCGCTACCCCTGTGGACTGGAAGGTGAGGAGCCGGTCAAAGCTCACAGCCAGGCATTGAAATGGCAGCCAGCCTCCCTTGGAGGGGGACCCACAGGGTGGGGGAAGCAGCAGCTGGACGCAGCCTTGCTTCTGAAGGCTCCTGTTTCCTGCAGCATAAGCTTCCAGTGGGTTGGGCCAGCCCGCCCACCTCCCAGGAAAGCAGACCTTGCCCCAGGGCTTGGAATCAAGGGGGAGCCAGCAGCACCTGTCCAGGGGTGCCTAAACAATAGGAAGGGATGAGTAAACTAGGGCAAGCTGTGCTCTGTCCAGTCCAGCATCGCAGAGTGGCTCCAAGGCTCCCTCCTCACTCCCTGTTCCATGGGAGTGCCATGGCTGAGGGATGCCATTGGCAGGGCCGGCAGATGGCACAGCTCTCCCTCTGGACATCTCCCATGTCTCCTGGTGTGGCTCCCACTGTGCCCTCACAAGGGCCGAGTGTTTCCAGGGAGGCAGTGCCACTCCTGTCACACCCTGCCAGCTCCTCACGGTCCCTGTTTGTCCCCATCTGCTCCCCAGCCTGGTGACAGTGTCATGGTGGTGCCCACCTTACCTGACGAAGAAGCCAAGAAACTCTTCCCCAAAGGAATCTTCACGAAGGAGCTCCCGTCAGGCAAGAAGTACCTGCGCTACACCCCGCAGCCGGAGTGAGGGCTCCGTCTGTCTGTCCGTGTGGGATGCCGGAGCCTTCCCGAGCCCAGCTCCCATCCACAGCCTCGAACCGTCACACTGCTGGTGCAGCACCAAACCAGCCCTCCTGTCCCTTCACTCCCACATCCCCTCAGAACTAAACCCCGGGGTTTTCCTGCCTCGGACCGGCCCTCCAAGGCCCTGCAGACCAGTGGGGACTCTGGGGCTCCTGCTGTGGTGTCTCTCCCGTTTGGTCCCAGCCATGCTTTTCCCAGAGGCGTGGTGAGATGGGGTGTCCTGCTGGGACAAGGAGCTTTGGGGGCTCCGAGCTGCTGCGTGCCTTTCAGAGCACCCATCTAACCTTTGGTCCCGTGAGTAGCGGAGGAGCTGCAGAGCCAAATCTCTCACTTCTTAACTGCTTTCTCATCTCTTGCTGGAAGGTGATTGTTTCCAGGTTTTGTGGAAGAGGGAATCAAGCAAATAAACTGACCTTCAGTACTACCCGCTGTGTCCCTTGTGTGTTCCTGCTGGCCCCCACGGCACCCTGCAGCATTTCCTGTGTTCCCCGTGGCCACGCTGCTGGGATTTGTGCCCGAGCTCTGGAGGGGGGTGGCAGCAGCACAGAGTGCCCTTGTTCTTGCTCTGTAAGGAAGGCATTTTGCAAGGACAGGTTGTCCCAGGGCACGGTCTCAGACAAGGCTGCTGTGCTTCCCCTGCTGAGAAGGAAGAATGTGCCTCAGCCTGGCCTGCGCTTGGCTGCTGGGTGGAGGGTCCTTCCCTGCTCCTAGGGCATGAGCAGGCATGACAGGAGCCATGCAAACTCCAGCCTGCTCTCCCACACCTCCATCTCAGGGATTTGTCAAGAGATGAGCAATGTTTTAATATAACAGTCGGAAAGAAAGCTGCTCACTGAATAGCTCATAGGCTGCTGCATCATTGAGGCTGCCAGCATCCCTCAATGCCCTGCACAGCCAGCAGTGCAAAGGAGCAGCTGTTAAAGAAATCAGCTGTCTTGGGGCACAAATGTACCCACCCAGCAAGTGGGGACTGGCAGGCTTGATGTTCAAGGTGAGCAATGCATCAGATGCAATGAGATCCCCCTCCAGACTAAACCTCAGGCAGCACCCACAACCCTCTTATATTACCACCCCCCACCCAAAAAAGGGGTTTATTAATTTTTAATTGCCTTCAGGAACTATGCAATGAATATTGGTGTGTTTCCCCAAATGGCTTTTAAATGAACCTTCGTTATGAAACTCCATATTATTCCCATGTATTATGTTGACTGGAAGACAGGAATAGTTGGTCTCTGGGCTGACTTTTGTTCTCCCTCTTCCACTCTGCAAGAAAGGGGAGGGGGAAAAGCTACAATTTTGAGCAGGAAACATCTTTTTTCTGTGTAGCTTTTCAGCTTTATCAAGTTGGGCAGCTTTTCTAGTCCCCACGGCTGGGCTGCACGAACTCTGGGTTTCTTGCTGTTCCCTCACTTTGATCTGATTTCCTAAGGGAAAAAGGAAACGTCTGCCCCCTCCAAGCTTTCCAACCAACTGCCCAGTTTTCTGGAAGCTTGAGGACACAGCCTCGCAGCTACCTTTGTGCAAAGAGCCTGCCCAGAGCATCTCCTGGGGAAGGGCACTGCAGGGCCAGCACAACCTCTGGACACCACAGAAGCCACCTGCAAGTCAGGACAAAGTGGAACAAATCCTGTCACCAGACCCAAGGGACCCAGCAGGGACAGCCACTGATGCCACTGCTGAGGCAGGCAGGGGCTGATTGAAATTCCATGAATTCCCTCCCTGCCTTGCTCCACGGTGCTGCCATGGGCCCAGAGAGACTCAAGCAAACACATGGTTTGGCTCCAGTACAGCTCGAGTAGTTTTCTTTTAATCCCAGAGAAGTGAAATGTAACATTTTTCGAGTTGGTAATAACATCCAGAGACAGAAGTCCAAGCCCCCTACTCGGTAAAGTCATTTATGTTTAAGGCACTCTGCAAAACCAGCTTTCCTCTCTTTCTGATTTTCCCCACGCGGCAGCAGAATACCTGGTTTGGTCTGTTCTCCGTAGTGACATTCATCCATCCTGGCTCCTCCCGCCCTCCCAGAGAACTGGGAACAGCAAATCCAGCGGGAGAAGCACCAGGAGGCCGGGTCAGTAAACAGGGATGGGCACGGGGGCTCCAAGCTTCTGCAGGGAGGGGGAGAGCACCAGGTGCCCTCCCTGCAGGCACCGGTGTGGTTCCCCTTCCTTTGTCTCCCTCACAAAAAGAGGATGGGAGCGTGGAGACCCACAAGCACCCTGCCCCAGAGGTGCACCCAGCAGCACCCCAAAATGCAGGGGGCTGGGTGTGGGGGAGACCCAGCTGCCCCCACTGTGCAGCAGAAATTACCCCCCTCCCCCACCCCGACTTCCAGCTGTCAATAAATATCAATAAATAACATAAATAAATAAATAAATAAATAAATAAATAAGTGACCCGAGGAGGGGAAGGGGCACCCCGAGGCTCAGGGCATGGGGAGCGTGAGGGTGGGCATTTCCATGAGCTGCCCCTCCCTGAGATAACGGGGTGCTGGTGGGGAAGGAGGGCACAGGGAAAGCATCCCATGGGCAAAGCCCAGGGTCTGAGTGCTCATCCAGCCCCAGGGAATGAGCCAAACTCAGACTCATACGTGGGAGCTCTCCCCCACCACCGTCCCTCCTTCCTCTGAGCACCACCAGCCCCAGAGCTCCACCTCCACCCAGGTGTGAACACCTTTTGCCATCATGCAAAATGGCTGCACGTTTCTGTAAACACAGTTTGCACGTGTTTCTTTGCAAACAATTTTCGCAAACTGGTGGGGTTTTTTTTCCCCCCTTCTTTTTTAGGGGGAAATGCCCACAAAGACAACCCACCCACCAAAACGAGTGAAGTGCATCAAATCCAGCCATCAGGGGAGCGGGAATGGAAGCCTGGCAGAAGCCTGGAGAGGTGAACACAGGCACGGCCCCGGGGCTCAGCCAACACCTGCCTGCAGGCTGGGGCAGCCCTGGGGGGTCAGGCACATGGCTACAGCCAGGCATGGAGCCTGACCCTGGCACCAGGATGTTTCAGACATTCATGGGCAGAAATTCAGCTACTGCTGTCTCACTGTCATGGCATGAGCCATGTGCCAAGGCTCAGACTGGCCAGTAAATCCCAAAAGGTGGCAATGAATTCAACAGCATCCCTGCAGCAGTGTCCCCAGCCTCCCAGACAACTGGAGGCACAGCGATGCCACAGCAGCTCCCTGGGCTGACAGCAGCATGCAGCCATTTCCTGTGGCTTTTGGGGAGCTGACTCACACAGCCTCTGGACACAGCATCCTCTCCCAGCAGGACACCCACCTTGGAGCTACCTCTTTGTTGGGGAACCCCCTCCTCTGGCATTTTCGCTCTGATGCTGCCAGAGATGTTCCTGTCCCCCTGGGTCAAAAGTATACACCTGCCTTACTTCAAACCAAAAGGTACTTACCCCTCCTCCCCCAGTCCTTAAGGAAAATTGTATTTCAAGTTTCTAACCCCTCTCCACACATACTTTTTGAGAAACAAAACATCAGCGACGGCAAAAGCTGCCATCAATCTCACATCAGGACAAAACCACAGTCTCACAAGAGCAGGACGTCTTCCCACACCAGCAAGCTCCCTGTGGGAGCTCTGCTGCAGAAAACACAGCAAACCAAAGCTGAAAGCCCTCTCTCCCTCCTAACCTGCCCCGCAGCAAGGCTGCAGCCCCTGCAAAACCCCAACATAGGCACGGAAAGCAGCAGGTTCCCAGCCCAGAGTGAGGCCGGGCGGGAGGAGCAGGGAAAGGCGCCAAGGCATCAAAAGCAAATGCTCCCATATGAGAAACAAATACAAACCTGGATCAGCAGCAAACGCTGCTGAGGGCAATAAATAGCACGGGGATTTCACAGGGATTTTTGGTCTAAGATGCCTCGGGAGCCCCTGTGCTGGCGGGGCCCGGGGTGTGTCACCCAGCGCTCCTCCCCAGGCTCTCCTGCCAGCGGGATAGCACATGGGACCATCCCAGCAGGAATGTCCTGCATCCCCAGGACAGCACAATCCCTCCAAAGTGTGAAGGTGGCAGGGCTGCGAACTGGAAGAGCTGCAGGGCTCGTGCTGGGGAGGGCAGAGCAGAGAAAGCAGCAAAAGCTGTAACCATCTGCCCCAGAGTGATGGAGCACCCAGAGCAGCAGCAGCAGCACAGCCACAGTTTATGCCTCTGCGGCAGCTCCAGGGTGATGTCCTGGGAACTGCCAGCTGCATCCCACAGCACCGTGCTGCCCCATGGACCAGCCAAGGCCAGCCATGCAGGCAGCAAGGAGCAAAGAGAAAGGCAAATGAATCCCCCGTAACCCCTCCCAAGAACGACAGCAGCAGGAGGCAGCCACCAGGCAGCACATTCACCTCCTCATTCCCAGGCAAACCCAGGCCTGCCTTGAACAGCCTTCGCTCACATCCCTGCCTTCCACAGAGCTTGGGGAGTTACCACAGGGCACGCCGTCCCCTCCACTGGTGGCCCACCCTGCTCCAGGGGTGGCTGGGGAAGAGGTCTCCATGTGAGCCAGCATTTGCGTGGAAAATGAGCAAACACCCAACTTCTAGCAAGGGAGCACGGTCTGTGGTGAAGCGAAGTGAGTCCAGGGGCACCTCTGAGCCGGTCTGGGTACCACACACACACAGAGCACCCGGGCTGGGAGACTCCTCCCGATTCCTCACTCGTCTGCGAATCAGTTCTGCTTCCGTAAGAGAAGGGTTAGCGGGACTTGGGAGGGGAGGCTGAGGAGCTGCAAAGACTTAGTGCATCTTGAAAAAAAAGGACATCTAACCTGCCCTTAGACCTCACTCCAAGACGGAAAAGAGCTATGGCATCTCCTACACTCACAACTACTCCAAACACACCCGGACGCATGCAAAACGTATCCCGCTCCCCCCGGGCCGCAGAAAACCCCACCGGGGCAGTGGCACCGGGCTCCGCCCAGCCCCCGGCACCGCCCGTTCCCGCCCCACCGCCGGTCCTCCCGCCCAGCGCCAGCGGGCAGGCGAGGCATGGATTATAGACCTGAAATGCATAGGTATGGACACGGCAGGGACACGGGGGACAGGCACCGCAGCAGCACCCGCTGCCAGCAGGCACAGCCTCCGCTCCTTCCTCCGGCTGGGTGGGAAGCAGCTTTTGCTACGGGCACAGTTCGACCACACTCATGCTCCTCACGCCGCCCAGCAAGCAAAGACGAGTCCTTTATGTCAGACAGCCTCTGTGCCAGCTGCAAGTGCTCGATTCTGCTTCCTGGGAAATCCTCCAGCTCAGCAAACCCTCTTCTGCACCCCTGCGCCAGCCAGGCTCTATTTCTGACCGAGGAGGAGCCACGTTTCCAACCACAACAACAAAGGCAGGAGGAGAACCCGAGAGGTCTGCTTTGGCTTGGAAACCCTGTTCATCTGCAGCGGGCTGGGGGCACCCAGGTCCTCACCTGCACGCCCTACTTGGGAGGAATCACCACTATGGGCTGCCCTCGCTTGGGCCTCCACATGAGGACCTGGGCGTCGTTGGCGTTGGGCTTCACTAGTGCATTTGGTGGGATGGGCTCCATCCTGCTGAGGATCCGCGGCTGCTCCTGCTGAGTCCTGCCCACCAGCCGTGCCCGCTGCCCCAGCAGCTGCATGGGGTCCACCTCAATGTCCACTCGCATCCTCCACTTTATAGTCTGCAAGATGATCTTCTCCTTGGTGGTGGTGTTCATGGCCACGAGCCACGTGGTAAAGCTCTGGTCCCTTTTAATCCTGGTCAGCAGCGGCACGTTACTGTTGCTCACGGGGACGGCCCACGTCACGCTGGGGTAGAAATTGTCATTCATGCTCACCGAGAACCTGGAGATCTTGTTAGTGGGCCCAACCAGGGTCACGGTTTCTGTGGTGTTTCCATACCACGGGTAGCTCACCCCATCCGAATCGCTGATGGCTTTTACTCGTCCTTCTCGCAGGTCGGGCAGCTCCCAGCTTGACCTAGTGAAGAGGAAGAGAAAGATGGGCAGGGAAATGACAGCAGCAGTGCCAAGAGACGGGAAGCCAGCAGCACAGGGACCCTCTGCCTGCCTTCAGCAAACTCTCAGGGACAACCTGAAGAAAAAATTCAGCTTCATAAAGGGAACCACACATCCAGCTCAAGCCTTTGCTCTGCCAACACAATGCCATTTTAATTAACCTGCAATTAAACTGACTGGGCCAAAACCCACTGCTGAGTCTCTTTGGGGTCACTCTCTCCTTAATCAGCTCTTGTGTAGGAGAACAGCCTTCTCTGTCCACCAGCTGCAGCACCATAACCAGGGCACTGGCCCAGCCCATCAGCAGCCCCCATCCTGCAGGACGTCTGCGGCTTTTACGCCTTAAATACACGTACCACAATGAAATCCCACAATGACGCCTGCCACTGGCACGATGAAACCCCTGCAATACGGCTGGGAGGGAGGGCAATTCAGCCCAAATCTTTGCTGCTGGCCATGTGGCTACGATGAGGCCTGCATGGCAATAACAAGGGAGCAGCTTTGCAGCAGAGGGCTCGGGCCACCCTTCTGCCATCCCTCTAGATGATGACCTCCACTCACTCCAACGTCCCCAAGTGCTCCAGTGCCCCATGCACACCAATCTGTCATGATACAGGGATACAGGCAGGCAGCACAAGGACCTGATGCTCCCCCAGCACCCACAGACCTGTGGCATCAGCCCGCAGGGGCCCACCAGTGAGCTGCAGAGCAGACCCCTCTGGACATCTCCCCTCTTGCACCACCTCTTTCCAAAGGCAGAAGACACAGATACAGAGCCAACAGCTCTGCCCCTCGGCATCCCCATAAATCCCCCGCACGCCCAGCCTGGGGAAAGGCTGTTTTCCGGCTGCCACTTCTACCCAGCACCACAAACTTTCCCTCTTCTAACACAAACCAAGGGAGCAACTCCTCTAGCACTGCCCGTGCTCACGTCCCAATCCCAGAGAAGAAATGATGCTTGGTGGGAGACAGTGGCCACAAAGCCCTTGGAAGGGCGAGGTCCAGACCAGTGGGATGGTGCAGGAGCCCCTGAAGGACGAGAGTAGCAGGAGTTGTGGGGTCGGGGAGCCGGGGCTGGGGTGAAGGTGTTGCCCGTGCGTGGCTGTGGCTGCGTCTGCAGAGGTGGGGTAGAGGGGCAGCACAGGGTGCTGGGGGTGCAGCACCCAATGCCAGGGCTGCAGCACCCAATGCGAGGGCTGCAGCACCCAACGCCGGGGAGCAGCACCAAACGCCGGGTCTGCAGCACCCAATGCCAGCGGTGCAGCACCCAATGCCAGCGGTGCGGCACCCAATGCCGGGGCTGCAGCACCCAATGCCAGCGGTGCAGCACCCAATGCCAGCAGTGCAGCACCCAATGCCGGGGCTGCAGCACCCAACGCCGGGTCTGCAGCACCCAATGCCAGCGGTGCAGCGCCCAATGCCGGGGCTGCAGCACCCAATGCCAGCGGTGCGGCACCCAATGCCGGGGCTGCAGCACCCAATGCCAGCGGTGCAGCACCCAATGCCAGCGGTGCAGCACCCAATGCCGGGGCTGCAGCACCCAATGCCAGCGGTGCAGCACCCAATGCCAGCGGTGCGGCACCCAATGCCAGCGGTGCAGCACCCAATGCCAGCGGTGCGGCACCCAATGCCAGCGGTGCGGCACCCAATGCCGGGGCTGCAGCACCCAATGCCGGGGCTGCAGCACCCAATGCCAGCGGTGCAGCACCCAATGCCAGCGGTGCAGCACCCAATGCCAGCGGTGCAGCACACGGTGCCTGCGGGCGGAGCAAGGAAGGCAGGTGCCCGCACCGGGCGGCCCACGCCGTACACAGCCCGGGCCCGCCCGTGCCCCCACAGCCGTCCCCCAGTGCCCGCCCGCGGTGCTCACACGCCGAGGTCGCTGTAGGTGTTGTAGAACTCCATGTGGTTGCAGGCCTGGATCCAGCCCACCACCCAGGTGTGCCTCCGGGCGATGGGCGGCATGAGGACGCGGGCGGAGGCGCGGAAGTAGGGCGTGCGGTACCGCAGCACCACCGGCGAGCTCTCCTCGATGGCCGTGGCCGCCGGCTCGATGGTGGCCGACACGTCGGACACCACGATCTGCTCGCGGCGCACCCGCGCCTTGCAGGCCACGCTCTGCAGGCACCCCATGGCCGCGGCCGAGCCGCCGTCACCGCGGGCCCGGGGAGGCGGCCGGTCCCGCCGCCGCCCGCCCGCCGCGCATCGCCGCTCGCTGCACGGCGCCGGCACCGGCGCCGGCAGGGCGAAGGCGCCGCCGCGTCTCTTCCGGCCCTCGCCGGCCGCCGTACGCCGGCCGGGGCGGGCACGTGCGCTCCGGTGGGCGGGGCGCGCTGGGAGCGCAGCGCGCGTCACTGGCGGAAGCGGAACAGGAAGCGGAAGCGGCGCCGGGGCCGCACGGTTGCGGGAAGCGCGGGCGCGCCGCACCCGCCGCGTCCTTGGGGACGCGCCGGGGACACGCCGAGAGCGGGGGAACCACGCCCCGGCGGTGCGGTAGCGCGGGGCGGGGATAACGGGCAGGGCGCGGGGAGGGGGAGAGGGAGGCGGCCCCCGGCAGGGTGACATGCTGGGTCCCGAGAGGGCCTGGCAGCGGGTGACCGGCGCCCGCCTCCCGCAGGCCGCCTCCCGTCGCCATGCCGAGCCCCCGGAGCAGCCGCGAGCGACGCGGCGGCAGCGGCGGCCGCCTGGAGTTCCTGTCCCTGAGCCAGCGGGGGCCCGCCGCCCCCGACAGCCCCTCCCGCCGCAAGGAGTCCGCCGGAGCCGCGGCCGCCCCGCTGCCCGAGGAGGACTGCATGAAGCTGAACCCGTCCTTCGTGGGCATCGCCCTCAGCTCCCTGCTCGCCATCGACCTCTGGGCCTCTAAGCGCCTGGGGGTGTGCGCTGGAGAGGGCTCGGCCTGGGGCAGCGCCCGCCCCCTCATGAAGGTCATCGAGGTGTCGGGGCACGGCATCCCCTGGCTGCTCGGCACCTTCTACGGGCTCTGCCAGAGTGACAGCTCGGCGGCCAGGGAGGTGCTGCTCAACCTGCTCTTCGGTGAGGCGGGGGGCTGTGCAGGCAGCGGCTGGGGAGGGTGCACCCGAGGGATGGGACAGAGCTGGGGAAGCCGGAGCCCCGAAAGCACCAGCTGATTTTGAGCAATCTGTGCAGGCTCATCTGAGATACCTGGTAGCAGAGGGAGTGACCCTGCAGTTTAAGGGTGTGGTGGCACCAGCACGGCTCATCTGTCACCGATGCAACCACGCACTGGGAAACTCCCGACAGCTAAACTGCTCCTGCGGTTACAAAACTCTCTCGGGGCTGAAGCCTCTCTTAGCTCCTCAAGCTTGTCAAAGCAGCGCATTCCAGGTGCAGCTGCCTGGTGTTGAGACACCAGCCCTTTCCCTGAAAAGCTGCTCTGGCACACAGATGTTCACCCTTGGCTCCCTGCAGGCAGAGCTTTCGTGGATTGTTCTGTACCAGCCTGGCAAGAAAACCAGGAAACCTGGTTTAAAGCACAAATTTTAATCCTGCATGGTGTAGTATTTCACACACACACAGAGTAACCTAGGTATATTTAAGGGAATTCATTTTTGCTTATTTATAAACTGTATTAGCTCCAGAGCACCAGACTTTCTCAGATTCCCTGTTGTTACTCTTGTATTAAGTTGCGTATAATTAGAATCTCACACTTAGAATTTGAATCGGAATTTGGTGGGAAACACAGGTTTGTGCATCTTTGTCATGTGGCAGCACATGGTTAAATTAGAGCCCCACAGCAAAGCTGTGAGAAGGAACCTGGGTGCCTCCAGCCTAACCTCTGCTCCAAGGAGATCTGTCCCAGCACCAGGGCTTTGTCCAGCTCTCAGTGCTCTCGGCAAGAGCCACCCATCTCCCTGGGGATCTGCCCCAGGGCTGCAGCACCCATGTGAGGAAGGAGGATTCCCTGTGTCCAGCTTGAATCTCCCAGATCCTGTGTAGAAAGAAAAAGCAATTGACCTAGTTTTAACATGTGGATAAAGAAAGAAAATTTGCTCTTAAATGGTTAACCAAAGGAAATGAACTGAAGTGACCCAAAGATCTGGTGTTCAGAAAAAGTCTTAGGACAAACAGAAGTTGGTCTCTTGCATAACATCCCTGGAAGAAGTAGCCCTGGCAGTGAGTGCTGTACTAAGCTGAGCTAACAGGGGTGGAGAAAGCACTCTCTGCCCTACATGAAAAGCTGCTCTTGCCAAATACTGGCTGAACACTCAACGCAGGTACTTTGCCTTTTCTATTAGAACAGCCTTTAGCTCTCAGAGGGTAAGCCACCATAAATTATCCATCAAAAGATGAGTATCTCTTGAAAACCAAACCCCAGCAGCAGGGAGAAGCTGGATGCCAGGAGCCCTGGCACCACACCAACTCTGAGCATTTCCCACTGACCTGTGCCACAGTGGAGTGGGTTGATCATTCACCTAGTCGGTTTGACCCGGGTCACCAGGGCAGCCAAGCAATGCAGAGTCAGCACTGCCAGGAAGGGATCTATGGGGACTTAATGCCTCTGCTGCCTTCAGATTGAGCCCCAAGTCATGACAAGATGGGATTTTGCACAGAGAGAAAAGCCCTGGAGTGCAGGCTGGGCAGAGCCCTGTCAGCTGTGGCAGGTCAAGGCTCTGGTGTGCGCAGAGGAATAGAGGTTGAGGATGTGCTCGCTCTGCTGCAGAAGGCCAAGAGCAGCTGCGTGCTGTGCTCTCCTTGCCTGGGTTTTGCAGCCATGGGGAAAAATATCATTTCCAGGCAGCTTTGACAGCTGAGTGCTCCCTTAGCTGATGGTTCTGCTTTCAATAACCCCCTGTTCTGTCTCTCCTAGCATTGCTGCTGGACCTGGTGATGGTGGCGGTGGTGAAGGGGCTCGTCAGGCGGCCGCGGCCCACGCACAACAAGATGGACATGTTCGTCACCATCTCTGTGGACAAGTACTCCTTCCCCTCGGGCCACGCCACCAGGGCTGCTCTCGTCTGCCGCTTCGTCCTGCGCCACCTGGTCCTGGCCGTGCCGCTGCGGGTGCTCGTGGTGCTCTGGGCTCTCATTGTCAGCATCTCCCGGGTCATGCTGGGCAGGCACAACATGACGGATGTGCTGTTTGGGCTGCTGCTGGGCTACGCACTGTACGGCGTGGTGGAGCACTGCTGGCTGTCCCCGGCCACCGCGCCCGCCCTCTTCGCGCTCTGGAGCCACTGACTGGCCACTGCCTCTGGCACAAAGCAGGGGCCATGTGCTGGTCTTCTGAGCACGCACAGGAAGGGGATTCTGGCACTTGAAGTGGCATCCTAAACCCCATCAGTCCGGCCAAGGCTTCTACACGAGCGGTGCTGCAGGCTCCAGGGCCTGCACTCAGATGTCTGGTGCTGTCCTGCCCTCCTGGTTCACTGTCAGGCAGGGTCTGCTGTTCAGAACTGACTGTTCTCCAGTGACCAAAACCAGTTTCTGCAGAGCCTGGGGAGGGCTCAGCACACCCATCGGCAGCTCACTGCTAATACTGTGAATCTGCATGCTCTCGCTGGGCACCTGCAATAGCCCATGGCAAATGTGGTAGCTGTGACTTTGCAGAGGTTTCTCTACAATCACCCCTGTATCTGTATCCCATAAATACACTGATCATGCTGCTGTCGTAAGCATACCCTGCACAGCCTTCTCTACAATACCTGCCTGGAGGGGACCCATGGGTGTCTCTCCTCAAGGTTAGAAAGAGCTTTGCTCCCTAAGTAATCTTTTCCCTATTGCTCTCAATTTAAGTGCTGCAGTAAGGCCAGATGTTGAGCATATGGCTCCCAGAGCCATAGGGGAAGGATAGTGGCACTGAAGGGTTGATCATCCAGTGGGCAGCAGGGTAAGCAGCTCCCAGCAGCAGTCTGCTCCTGAAGCTCTTGTCCAGAGCTTCCCAGTTCCTTTTCCCTCCACAGGGTTTTCAGTTTCTCAGGGGGTACAACACATTCACAGCAATTCCTGATCAATAACATATTCCAGGCTGCAGAGAGAGTCCTGCAGAGCCAGCCCCTTCCCACAGCCCAGAAATACACCCAGCCCCAGGTCTGAGCCTTGCTTGTACCTCCTGCAGCAAGAGGCCTGGCTCTGCCATTCACCACCACAGCTCCCCGTGCTCCAGGCAGACTGGCTCTCCTCCCCTGGCACCACTGGCAGCTTGTTTTTCACAGTGGGCTGCTGGTCCTTGGCAGGAGGGGACCACAAGGAGCCTCTATAATGAGCTACGGCTGAAACTGAGCCAGAAAATCATTGAACACATTTCATCAGGGACCACAGCCAGATAGGGAGTGGGGGCTCTAGACTGAGCTCATATGATCAGCTTAAACAGTGCTCCTGGCATGTGGGTAGAGGGATTGGGCCCAGGTGAGGCTCTTTGTGGTCACTGAGGTCTATTAGTGCACTCAGGTCCTGGAAAACACCAATTAAGTCGTATTAAGACCAGGCAGTGTTTAAGTGTGCTGTTCTCCTGGGTGGAGCGTGCAGGAGCAGCCTGATGGCTGCTGGTGTGAGTTCCTTGTCACTGTCAGTTGTACACGGACTGAAATGGAAGTGCTTGACAGGGTTCCCCTGGAGTTGAGCCCTGACCCCCTGAGAGGGGGAACCAGTGAAGCTTCCAGGTCCAGGTTGATGCTACAGTCACCAAATAATAATCTTCTGGGTTGCACTGCATGCCTGGCAGCCAGGAGGGCCAGTCCAGCATTTGCACAGCAGCACCAGGACATTCTGGCCAGCCCTCCTGCTCCAAGGCAGAGACCAGCCCAGTGATGGTTGTGGGAGCACAGGCAGGTGGCACGCTATGAGTGGGTAGGGCTTGTTGTGCTGTGCCAAAACATCTTTGCTTTATCTTTTCCAAAACACAGTGTGGGTTTTGTCTGCACTTAGAGTCTGTTCTTAGAGCTGTTGTAGTATTCCTGTCTACGTTGTGGATGGCACAGCAGCAGCCTGTGCAGCTGGGGCTCCCACACGTGTATGCCAAAAAGTTGCTCTTGACTCACTTGCATGACACTCCATGAGGTCCTGGTAGCACCCACCATCACCACTGCACAGCCCTGCTGGGTCACAGGCTGCCTGGCTACCCTCTCACCTCTTCTATGTTTCTCTCCAGCTCTACCAGAGAGACCTTTGCTCTCCTTCTGTGCTTGTCACTTGTCACTGCTCGTCCAAGCATGGGTGCCCATGTTGGACAGAGGAGTTTTCTGCTCCACTTGTCCCACAGCATTTCTGCCCACTGTGGAAGCCCACAGCAGACACTGTACAGCAAACACTGCCGTGCACACCCTATATCCTGGGTGCTTGCCAGGTATGGGGAACTGGAATTTCCATAGATACCAATCAACCAAATACCAACCTAGACCAAAATACAGCATGACCCCAGTGCTTGACAGCACAGTTTGTCCTTAGTATGAGTCCAGCTACAGGGGGGTAAAGTCCAGGGCTATGCAGCCTGTAGGAAGGCTGTAGAAGGACAAATTCAAAGGCAACCTGCACAGAGGTTTCATAGCACAGCAGCGTGGTGGAGAGTTCAGAGAAACCCCTGTACCTGCTGCCCTTGGGCAGTCTGTGCAGAGCTTGCAAAAGAGCCAGAAGCCAACTGACAGCGGAGCAGGAAGAGAAGCACTGCCAGTGCTGCCACCTCTCCACTCCTGTGCTGATCCCTTGCTTGGTAAGATGCTTTTGATGCTTTTTGACAGGCAGGCACAGAGTGTGTGTTGGCAGCTCAGCATCTCTTCATTAGGCAGAGATCAGCCCTTGCCAACAGCAAGGGACAGAAAGAGCTTTATTAAGCTTACTGCAAATGTACCATGAGTTTTAGAACATTAAAACCATTTCAGCTGGCCTCTCGGCCTTGCTCAGCTCTAAAGCAAAGTTCTCTGGATATGGAAGAGCGCATTTCCCCAAATTTGTCAGGAGCTGCGAGTGGGCCAGGAGCACGCTCAAATGCAAGTCTGGATCCACCTGGTCTGTGCCTCCTGCTGTGAGGGACAACCTTTTCCTTACTGATCCCACCACGGTCACACCAGCGACACCCCAACAGCATGGTGCTCCTCGCACAGGGGTTCCACTTGTCCCAAGGACTCTGCTAGCCCAGGAGTGAGCCGTGGCTATAGGGACACTGTGCCGACATGCCCTGCCCGGGGGCACAGGGGATGTGGAAGGTACAGTGGCGGCTGCCACTGGAGCAGGCAGAGCCGTGTGTCACTCCGGGTACCAGTATCACCGGGCGTGGGCTGATCCTCTTAATCCTAGGGTAAAAGTGCAGGGCAGCGTTTGTTTACCAAGCACGCAACCAGAAGGATCGGCTGCGTGTCCGTGTCCCCGCGCAGCGCCCGGGATGACTCCTCAGGCCCGGCCGGAGCAGGCAGGCGGGCGGCCGGGAGCAGCCGGGCTCTGCCTTCCTCTCCCCGTGGGAGGAGTGACGGAGGGGGAGGCCCCGCGCCCGGACGCTGCGCGCCATAAAGCCCGGGCGCGGTCCGGCGTCACGGGCCGGGACACCCCGACAGAGACCCTCGCACGGCTGTCAGCCTGCTGCCAGCCTTCCCTAGGCTGCTCATCCCACGGCCGCAGGTCGGTGAAGGGTGTCCCCCGAGCTGCCGGAACGCTACGGGCACCGGGACAGCACAACAGGAATCTCCCCGGGGAAGGGAGAGGGCAAAGGGCAGGCAAGAGGGGCTGTCACCCACCCGGGAGGGAGCCGTCGCTCCCACAGCAGGGCACAGCTCCCCAGGGCACCTCCATCACCGGGACTTGGCATGGGCAGGGAGATTTTGACACTCGGTAGGATTTCTCCTCAGGGCATGCAGAGGCAGCACCCCAGTGGTGCAAAACCCTGCGCTGGTCAGGTCCACACCTGACGGGGAACAGCAGTGGCTTTGCAACCCCGGACAAACTTTTGAGGGGCTGCCTCTCTTGCTTGGGACCTCTTTGGTGCACCAGGGTCAAAGTCTTGCACAGTTGCACCCCTGGCTGCTAAGCCCCGCTGTCCGACGCTGTCCCCAGGCAGAGACCCGGTGGTGAAGCGCAAGCATGGCAAAGAAGGTGGCCATCATCGGCGGGGGCAGCAGCGGGCTGTGCGCCATCAAAGCCTGCCTGCAGGAGGGCCTGGAGCCCGTCTGCTTCGAGAGGACGGGCGACATCGGCGGCCTCTGGAGGTTTGAGGTAAACCCTGCTGGCCAAGTGGCCTGCTTGGGGTCAGCACGGTGACCTTCAGGGATCAGTGGTGGCTGGTGGGGTGGCAATCAGCTACAGTGGGATCCTCTGTGTGAGACAGAGGGCAAGGGCTCAATGAAAGGGAGCACCTCATCAGCCCCAGTCATCCCTCCCCATCCTTCCCCTGGCCAGCGCTGAGCTGTGCCCCGCTCCCACAGGAGCGCCCCGAGGACGGCCGTGCCAGCATCTACCGCTCCGTCATCATCAACACCTCCAAGGAGATGATGTGCTTCAGCGACTTCCCCATCCCTGAGGACTTCCCCAACTACATGCACAACTCCAAGATCATGGAGTACTTCCGCATGTACGCCCAGCACTTTGACCTGCTCCGCCACATCCGCTTCGGGGTGAGAGCCGGGGGGCTGAGAGGGAGGCGGCCGCGGGAACGGGGGGCACGGGGTGCCTGACACCGCTCCCCCCGCGCCCAGACCAGCGTGTGCCGCGTGTCCAAGCGCCCTGACTTCGCCAGCAGCGGGCAGTGGGAGGTGGTGACGGAGAGCGAGGGGAAGCAGGAGGCGGCCGTCTTCGACGCCGTGCTGGTGTGCAGTGGGCACCACACCGATGCACACCTCCCGCTCAGCTCCTTCCCAGGTACTGCCCTGTACACTGGCATGACGAGACACTCTTGAAAGCTTGTCAATGCCAGTCCCTATTCTCCCTGCTGCTTTCCCTCCTGGCCTCTGCATTTCCCTGCCTTGGTTTGACTCCAGGAGTGCTCCTGTGCCCCCCAGGAGTAGTTTGGTGGGGCAAGGGAGTGTCTTCATGGGGGTGATCCTCCAACCTGCACCAGGAAGCCAAGATTCCTCCTCCCTGCTCACAGGAATTGAGAAGTTCAAGGGCCGCTATCTCCACAGCCGAGACTACAAGGATGCTCAAGCTTTCACAAACAAAGGGTTGTTGTCATCGGGATCGGGAATTCAGGGTCTGACCTGGCTGTGGAGATCAGCCAAACAGCCCAGCAGGTAAGCAGGAGTAGGGTCATGGCAGGCAGGATTGCCCCTGTGGGACACTGTCACCTCTGCAGGGACTCCAGGACCATGGCACTTGCACAGGTGCTGCTCGGTGCCTGCACTCGCTGTGTTTGGCAATGTTGGCTCCAGCCAATCCCAGCTGCCAGGCAATTGAGACTTGGTCGCACTTCCCTGCAAGATGCCAATCACCAGCTCACTCTGCCCTCTGGGTCTTTATCCAGGGCTTGGGCTGCAAAAAAGAGTGATCCCAGGGCGAGGGCATGTCCCTGCAGGGCAGCCCTCCCAGGACCATCACTGCCTTCAGAAAGTGATCCTTCTTCCTTGTCTAGGTCTTCCTCAGCACCCGCCGGGGTGCGTGGATCCTCAATCGCGTTGGAGATCAGGGCTACCCCATCGACACCATCTTAACCACTCGCATAAAGACATTCCTGCAGGGGCTGCTCAGCTCATCCATGGCATGTGACTACATGGAGAAGAAGCTGAATGCCAGGTTCGACCACTCACGTTATGGCCTGAAGCCAAAGCACAGGTATCAACAAACACTCCCCGTGCCCAGAAAGGATTGTCTGCCTCCCTCTGTGTCCTGCCCCGCTTGGGCATTCCATGCTCCCTGTGCTGGGTTATTACTTTTGTTGTGCCCAGGCAATGCTTGAGGAAGCCACCACTGCCCCTTCCAAGGACTCTTGAGACAGAAGTGCAAAGCATCCCTGGGGATGAGCATTCCCAGAGCAGGGAGCAGCAGCTGGAGCAGGATACAGAGAAGAAACACTTCTTTCCCAGTGCCCTAACAGCTCCTTGCACGTTCCAGGGTCCTTCACCAGCACCCAACCATCAACGATGACCTGCCCAACCGCATCATTTCGGGCAGGGTGCGGGTGAAGCCGAACATCCGGGAGTTCACGGAGACATCTGCCATCTTTGAGGACGGCACCAGGGAAGATGTCGATGCTGTAGTTTTTGCTACGGGATACAGCTTCTCATTCCCGTTCCTCGAGGGCTGCGTGAAGGTGGTGGAGAACCAGATTCCCCTCTACAAATTCATGTTCCCCCCTGACCTGGAGAAGCCAACGCTGGCTTTCATCGGCCTCATCCAGCCCCTGGGTGCCATCATGCCCATCTCAGAGCTCCAGTGTCGCTGGGCCACCCGTGTCTTCAAAGGTGAGTCAGGCAAACTTGCCCTGTGGGTGCAGCCCTGAAGTGAGGGCAGATGGTGCCCAGCCATGTTGAAAAGACAGCAGCTGGTTGTGCCATTCTGGCCATGGTGATGGCATGGCTGCCTCGAGGCTGTCAAGGTGAGATGGTCACTTCTCTGAGAGGCACCAGAACATCCATACCCTGAGCTCCACAGGCTGCTCCTTCCCATCCTGAGGCACTCAGACATGCCTCCGGTGCCAGACCACACACCACGGTGGTGCTGGCAGAGGCACAGCACCCAGGCAAGCGCAGCACCACAAGGGCTGCTGTGTGTGATACTCCCCAGGGCTGAACGAGCTGCCCCAGCGGCATGACATGGAGGCTGACATTGAGCAGAAGAAAGAAGTGATGGCAAAGCGGTAAGATCCCTGCGGGAGCACCAAGGGGCTGGCTTCAGCACAGCTGCTTATGGGCATCCATCCTGTCCCATCCTAGCACATTTGTCTGTGCCAACAGAGGGCAGGGATGTGGTTGGCCACACTACCCACAGTCCAGTCTGTCCAATACCACCCTCCTGGTGCGCAAGGCATCTGCCAGCTCTTCTTCCAGCACCTACCTGCTCACCCTCCCTGCCCACAGGTACGTGAAGAGCCAGCGGCACACCATCCAGGTGGATTACATCCCTTACATGGACGAGCTCGCCTGCCAGCTGGGGGTCAAGCCCAACCTGCTCACCCTGTTCCTCACAGACCCCAAGCTGGCAGTGGAGGTGGCCTTTGGTCCCTGCACGCCGTACCAGTACCGGCTGCGGGGCCCAGGCGCGTGGGCGGGCGCCAGGGAGGCCATCCTCACGCAGCAGCAGCGCATCCTCAAGCCCCTGCAGACACGACACGTGGAAGAGAGCACATCAGCCTCTGCCATGCCCCTCATCTTCAAGCTGGTTGGGGCCGTGGCCATCCTGGCAGCTGTTTTTGCTTACTTGTAGATGCCCTGCAAGTGCAAGAAGGGAGGCTTTGCAATATGCTGTGGGACTGGCTGGCCACCCCTGCCCCTTGGCAGCCTGTGCACCCTAGTGGTGGCAGAAACCTGTCTCCTGCCTGGCATGGCCTAGCTGTGGCCACACCATCAGCTAGGGATGCACGGAACCTCCCCAGCTGCCAAAATAACGCTTGGACTCCTGCTCTGCACCTCCCCTTGGGGAATGCTGTCATGGACAGAGGAGGAAACCAGTTCACTGCAGGCTAGATTTCAGTCCCTCTCAGCCAGCGCTCCGGGCTTTTTGTCCCCTGTAACCCAGCTGTGCCAATTTTGCCCCACGTGCACCAGAGCTAAGCAGCAAAGGCACAGCACGCTTTCTTATGTGGATAAATGCAATAAACAGCCAATTGTGTGTCCTGTTACTGACACAATCACAACCCTCTGTGTGCTGTGGGAATGCTCACAGGTTTGAGATGGACCTCAGAACACTGGCCCACTACATGGGCTGACGTACACGCACGTTCCACAGCAAGACCGCCTCCCTCAAGGTGTGTGCCACCCCAGCGGGTCCTGGTGGTCACAGTGGCATCGCTCAGTGCCACCCTGGTCACCTGCACGCAGCCCCTGCAGAAGGTGGCTGGGTGGGCTGAGGACACAGAGTGAATAAAAGATGGGGGTCCTGTCCATCATATGCCTGGGCTGGTCACGCTAGCACCCCTCCATCCCCTAGGTTTGTTTTCCATGCCACAACCTGGTGAAATCTGAAGCACAGCCACACCACTGCCCTGCCCAGGAAGTCCGGGGGCAATGTTAGCATCATTAAGCGCTTACAGAACGTATTGTGCCTCTTGCTGAGGTCAGACTCAGGCAGGAGGTGTGGCAGGGTGGTGGGGGAAACCTGTAGATCATGTCTAGAAGAAACACATCTTGTGACTCCTTCAGCCGCCCACAGGAAGCACAGGGGCAGTCACCTCAAAAAGAGCAGCACCGAGCAGCCTCCCTTGAGGGACACACCTTGCTCTGCAACTCCCAGCCGCAGCTTCTCCAGCGTTCCTGCCACCACCACACCGTGAGACATGGCTGCCCGCAAAGTAGCCGTCATCGGTGCCGGTGCCTCTGGCCTGTGTGCCCTGAAATGTTGCCTGGATGAGGGGCTGGAGCCCACCTGCTTTGAGAGGAGCAAGGACATTGGGGGGCTCTGGCGCTTCGAGGTAAGCCCCACGCAACTCTCTTGCTCTGTGGCAGCAGCATGGATGGGTTTGGGATTGGCCCTTGGCAGACAACAACGCACCACTCCCCTACTCTGCATGCGTGCAGCAGGCAGGTTTCCAAGGAAAACCACAGGAAAATAAAACTGATATGGTAGTGTGGTGCCAGCTGGTGTGCCAGAGACATATGACCCAACTCTGGCTCACCAGGAGCAGGATAAAGCCTCCTCAAGGACTTCACTCCATGGCTTGCTCCCCCAGCTCAGACTTCCCCTTTCCCATCCCTCCCTTCCCAGGTTCATCCACACCTTCCTCTGCTGTTTTTCTCTTGGTCACTTGTAGGAGCATCCGTGGTCGGCAGGGAGAGGGAACTCTGCAAACCTGAGACATTTATAGAACACGTGGTTTTATTGCAAGGGTCATGGGTAACAGGGCCTGCCTACAGCCACCAGCCTTGGCTGAAGGGATGCCTCAAAGAGAGAGTGGGGGAGAGAGAGAGAGAGAGAGAGGTAAGAAATAAGAGCTAAGAGGTGAGAGCAGGGTAAGAGAGGTGGCAGCGGTAAGGGAGGTGAGCGAGGTGAGGTAGGGTAAGAGAGTAAAGTAAGAGGTGTAAGAGAAGTAAGTAAGAGGGGCTAAGAGAGAGAAGAGAGTAAGGTCCTTGTTACAGTACATTGTATCTCCTTTTGTGTTGACTATTCTGATTTACATAGACCAACCCCGCCAGATACAAAACCTATAAAATTTGCATACAGCCTATGAGAACTGCTCTATTACCATATCATTCTGTATTCTAAACTCTAAAGACTACTCTTCTCATCTACCTTTTGCTGATACCTTTGGGGGCTACTCTCTCAAGCTCCATTGTTTACGACCACCCAACCCATCACCAGCTAATAGCTGTCTTCCTGCCTGCCGTGCCTACATCTCAAAACTAGCTTTCATTTCTATTTCACTCAAGCGTTTTATATTTTTAGTATCTCTTGCCAGGCAATCATATTTATAGGCTTTTCCTATCTCACCTTTCCCAACAGTCACTCCCAGCCCTTTCCTACCTATCTTGTCCTATCTGACCCCACTGTCTGTCCCCATCCCTGTCCTGCCCAGCCCTTTCCTGGAATCATGGTTGTTCCTGTTCTGCTTCTGTGCCACTCGCCCACAGAGACACACCACCTGCTGCCTTGCCTGTGCCTTGGCTCTCCCTGCCTTGGAACAATCCTGGAGCTCATCTCTGCTCCCATCTAATGAGGCTGCTGACTTTTATCTCATGGACCCACCAACGAGATGAGCCACCAATGTTCCCAGCATGCCCTGATATGCATGTGGGAGAGCTCTGGGGGGACACAGGTGGCACCATGCCAGAGTGGGGTCTGGGGTGGACCTGTCACAGTATGCTAGTTTTACCTGTGACGGGTCAAGGACAGGGTTGGTGGGGCAGAACCAGGGCAGCAGCATCCAGTTTGCCAAGGCACAGACCTGGTAAGCAGGAGCAACCACTCAGCAAGAACCACTGGAACTGGCTCCACAACTGGCAAGACCTAATATGGCAGCCAGGGCAATGGCACCACAGGAGCTTTGGGAATGCACTGCCTCATAGTGGCAGAGTGGAAGTGGGGAAACTGAGGCACGAGACCACCATGACCCACTGTCACCACTGCCTGGCTGCCACCAGCCCAGAGCTACGTCCCTGGTTTTTTGGGTGGGGGGGTCTCAACCACAGGAGAGTGCTGGGTGCATGGATGGGTGCTACAACAACCTGTGGCTTAATCCTGCACCCACGGGGAAGGTGCCAAGCAGGACAGGCAAGCAGCCCATCCTTCCCCTGGCCAGCGCTGAGCTGTGCCCCGCTCCCACAGGAGCGCCCCGAGGACGGCCGTGCCAGCATCTACCGCTCCGTCATCATCAACACCTCCAAGGAGATGATGTGCTTCAGCGACTTCCCCATCCCTGAGGACTTCCCCAACTACATGCACAACTCCAAGATCATGGAGTACTTCCGCATGTACGCCCAGCACTTTGACCTGCTCCGCCACATCCGCTTCGGGGTGAGAGCCGGGGGGCTGAGAGGGAGGCGGCCGCGGGAACGGGGGGCACGGGGTGCCTGACACCGCTCCCCCCGCGCCCAGACCAGCGTGTGCCGCGTGTCCAAGCGCCCTGACTTCGCCAGCAGCGGGCAGTGGGAGGTGGTGACGGAGAGCGAGGGGAAGCAGGAGGCGGCCGTCTTCGACGCCGTGCTGGTGTGCAGTGGGCACCACACCGATGCACACCTCCCGCTCAGCTCCTTCCCAGGTACTGCCCTGTACACTGGCATGACGAGACACTCTTGAAAGCTTGTCAATGCCAGTCCCTATTCTCCCTGCTGCTTTCCCTCCTGGCCTCTGCATTTCCCTGCCTTGGTTTGACTCCAGGAGTGCTCCTGTGCCCCCCAGGAGTAGTTTGGTGGGGCAAGGGAGTGTCTTCATGGGGGTGATCCTCCAACCTGCACCAGGAAGCCAAGATTCCTCCTCCCTGCTCACAGGAATTGAGAAGTTCAAGGGCCGCTATCTCCACAGCCGAGACTACAAGGATGCTCAAGCTTTCACAAACAAAAGGGTTGTTGTCATCGGGATCGGGAATTCAGGGTCTGACCTGGCTGTGGAGATCAGCCAAACAGCCCAGCAGGTAAGCAGGAGTAGGGTCATGGCAGGCAGGATTGCCCCTGTGGGACACTGTCACCTCTGCAGGGACTCCAGGACCATGGCACTTGCACAGGTGCTGCTCGGTGCCTGCACTCGCTGTGTTTGGCAATGTTGGCTCCAGCCAATCCCAGCTGCCAGGCAATTGAGACTTGGTCGCACTTCCCTGCAAGATGCCAATCACCAGCTCACTCTGCCCTCTGGGTCTTTATCCAGGGCTTGGGCTGCAAAAAAGAGTGATCCCAGGGCGAGGGCATGTCCCTGCAGGGCAGCCCTCCCAGGACCATCACTGCCTTCAGAAAGTGATCCTTCTTCCTTGTCTAGGTCTTCCTCAGCACCCGCCGGGGTGCGTGGATCCTCAATCGCGTTGGAGATCAGGGCTACCCCATCGACACCATCTTAACCACTCGCATAAAGACATTCCTGCAGGGGCTGCTCAGCTCATCCATGGCATGTGACTACATGGAGAAGAAGCTGAATGCCAGGTTCGACCACTCACGTTATGGCCTGAAGCCAAAGCACAGGTATCAACAAACACTCCCCGTGCCCAGAAAGGATTGTCTGCCTCCCTCTGTGTCCTGCCCCGCTTGGGCATTCCATGCTCCCTGTGCTGGGTTATTACTTTTGTTGTGCCCAGGCAATGCTTGAGGAAGCCACCACTGCCCCTTCCAAGGACTCTTGAGACAGAAGTGCAAAGCATCCCTGGGGATGAGCATTCCCAGAGCAGGGAGCAGCAGCTGGAGCAGGATACAGAGAAGAAACACTTCTTTCCCAGTGCCCTAACAGCTCCTTGCACGTTCCAGGGTCCTTCACCAGCACCCAACCATCAACGATGACCTGCCCAACCGCATCATTTCGGGCAGGGTGCGGGTGAAGCCGAACATCCGGGAGTTCACGGAGACATCTGCCATCTTTGAGGACGGCACCAGGGAAGATGTCGATGCTGTAGTTTTTGCTACGGGATACAGCTTCTCATTCCCGTTCCTCGAGGGCTGCGTGAAGGTGGTGGAGAACCAGATTCCCCTCTACAAATTCATGTTCCCCCCTGACCTGGAGAAGCCAACGCTGGCTTTCATCGGCCTCATCCAGCCCCTGGGTGCCATCATGCCCATCTCAGAGCTCCAGTGTCGCTGGGCCACCCGTGTCTTCAAAGGTGAGTCAGGGCAGTTTGGGGGATGCAGCTGGGCTCCCCCAGCCACGCCAAGACTGAGTTGTTGCTGGTGGCATTCCCTCATATGCTGCCTCTCCACACGTAGCTTTTTAGCCTCCTTTTGATTCTTCACGAGGAAAAACCCAGTCTTGCATTTTTTCTATGACTCTTGCACTGTCCTTTTCTTGTGGGGGCCACTAACTGGTCCTCGTGCCTGTAACCACATTCTCCCTTTCCTTTCCCGCTGTCACTTCCTTTGCCCATGTCTCCCACTTTGCTCCTGACGTGGTGGCACACTCCAAAAGCCCCACGTGCAAACAGGAGGCCAGGCTGGGCTGCAGAGCCATGCAGACTATGGCAGGAGCACAGCCCACCCTCCAGCTCCAACCTCCTTTTGCCCAGGGCTGCAGGGCCTGCCGCCGCCCGCCGACATGCTGGCTGAAATCACACAGACCAAGGAGAGAATGGCTGAGCGGTAAGGCCCCAGCGCAGCACCGCCCTGCCACCCTTACCCCCGCTGGCCCCGTGTCAAACCCTGCTGCCCTCCCTGCCCACAGGTACGTGAAGAGCCAGCGGCACACCATCCAGGTGGATTACATCCCTTACATGGACGAGCTCGCCTGCCAGCTGGGGGTCAAGCCCAACCTGCTCACCCTGTTGCTCACAGACCCCCAGCTGGCAGTGGAGGTGGCCTTCGGTGCCTGCACGCCGTACCAGTACCGGCTGCGGGGCCCGGGCGCCTGGGCGGGCGCCAGGGCCGCCATCCTCACGCAGCAGCAGCGCGTGGCCCGGGCCCTGCAGCCGCGGCCCAGCGCCCGCCCCGCCCGCTCCAGCGCCGCGCCCCGCGTCCTCACGGTGCTCTTCAGCGTCGGCATGATCGTGGCCACCCTCGTCTACGTCTCGCTCTCTCCCTAGCCTAAAGGGAAAGAGCGGGTCCTGCCGGCAAACTCCTTTTCCCCTGGGCTGGTGTCTGTTTTTCTCTAGCTGCGCCGGAGCAGGGAGGGAGTCGTTCCTTGAAAGTGCAGCCTGGTCTCTTGCGCCTTCCCGCTGTGGTATCACCAAATCTGGTCGCGGGCTGCTCTGGGAACAGCTCCCTAAATCCTGGCTCAGCAGGCCCACGAGTTCTACCTACGGGTTAGGTCACAGAGGTGGTGGGGAAACTGGGAACGTGCCCAAGCGGGGCGCCTCGGGAAAGGGCAATAAAGCTTGCCCCCGTGCCGCGGAGACCAGAGACTACACTGACTGCCCGGCTGCCTCAGTCTGTGAGGGCCATCCTGGGGGGCCCGCCGGCCCACGGGCAGCACCGCGGCCGCTGGCGCTCCGCCCTGCCCGCAGCAGACATGGCCGCCGACGGCTGAGGCGGCACGGCCCCCGCCCCGCGCCATTGCCCGCAGCCAACATGGCGGGTGCCCGGCGGCGGGGCCGCGGGGCGGGGGCGGGGCGCGGCCGCGGAGCGCGGCGGGGGCGGGTCAGAGCGCCCCGCAGCGGCCGGCGGGGGGTGGCGCCATCTTGGACGGAGGCGGAGAGCGGGGCGGCGGCGGCGGCGGAGGCAGGTGGGGTCGGGCCGGGCCCGGGGACGGCAGGGCGGGTGTCACGGGTGGGTGTGAGGGTGGCGGCTCCACGGGCACCGGTGCAGGAGGCGGTGGGTGAGGCGTGGCTGCGCGTCCCCGCGGTGTAGCGGTGTCCCGGACCCCGCAGCGGTGCAGACCCCGCTCTGGCAGCCCCTTGGGAGGACCCGGCCCCTGCCGGTGTGTCCCGCTCCTCCCCCGGGCCACGGCAGACCCGCGGGTGCCCGTGGGCCAAGCCCGCCGTGACAGCCGCGCCACCGCCCCCGCCGAGCCGAGCCCGAGCCCCAGCCCCAGCCCTCCCTTTCGGAGGGAGATTTTCCGCCTCCGGAAAATGTTTCCCGGCTCATCCCCTTAACCTTACGGCAACCTCAGGGCTCAGCTCCGGTTCCTGTCTCCGAAGGAGGGGAGAGCCCGGCCGGATCGGGCTTCCCGGGACCACGGCAGCCCCGGGCGGTGTCAGCCCGGCGAGATACTGGAGCACATCCCTCCCAGATGCAAACCCCCTGGAATGCCTGCCAGTGCTCCCAGCGCTGCCGGACACGGACCCCGTCCCTCCTGCATACACCCCTCGGGCTGCCTGCCACCGCTTCCCAGCGCGGGCGCTGGCCGGGGGCGAGGCGGCAAGCACGGCGCGTCCGGGGAGGGGAATGGGTTTAATTCCCTTGTTTTCCGAATGAAAAGGTGGGGCTGGCTGGAACCCAAGGGCGCTGGTGAGGGGGCAGGCAGGCACCCACCTTGCTGTGGGCTGCGGCTGGCAGGGGCTTGCTGCCAGACTGGGAGTGAATGTGCTGAGGTGCCGTGGAGGTTTGCTGGGGCTCTGGTGTAAGAAGCATTTCCATGCCTGACTTGGATGTACCTGTGTCACACCATGTCTCAACGCTTGCAAGGGCTGTTGGGGATGCAGGAGGGTTTGAGCTGTAAAAGTTAATTCAGCAAAGCCAGGTGTTGCAGTCTGTGCACAAAGACCTGTACTGGCACAGGTCAGGTGCCTGTGTGTGTGATGCAGGGGATTCAGATGGCACACACCAGACAGGAGCCACCACTTGGGATAAACCTCAGGGAGTGTTTGGAGAGCATGAGCTGTAAGGGACGGAGGGACTGGAATCCTTTCAGAGAAGAAAAGGGGAAGCTTCATATCTGTTAGCACCTGCACATATCTTCCAGGTCCATCCTGCTACAAGGGAAGTTCAGCTTTTCCCACCTTCCTCCCTGTAGATGAGAAGGAAGGGAGCCTTAGTGGAGATACTGGAGGAGGAAATTCCCCAGCAGCAGTCTGGTGGTACAGGGGCAGTTTTTGTGAGGAGCTGTCTGAGCCTCCTCAGAGCAGAGGGGGAAGATGTCAGAGCAAGAGGTGTAGCTCGTCTGACCTGGATCTTCAGGTATACTTGATCTGCACTGAGAGCAGTGGGGGTATGGGTTAGTTGCCCACTTGAGCTGCCTTTTAGCCCTCTGGATTTAAGAAATACCGTAGTAATTGCTCCATAATGTTCTAAAGCCTGGCTTTGGCTGGCAGCCTCGCTTGGCAGCCTTCATATAACTTGATCTTTTAAACAAACCTCCAAATGTCACAAGTGAGCACATGAAGCAAGGCTGGCTGTCCCCTTGCTTGCTCTGCAGAGTCCAGGGTTAAGTTGAAAGCTGCAAAATAAACCTGCAAGTGGGCAAGAACCCAAATCCATCTCAGCTCCTGGAAAGAGGGTAAGCTCTGGAGAGTCCTAGGTAGCTTGCAGTGGCTTTGTTATTTATCCTGAAAGATGCGTAGTTGTTGATGGCTTGGTCAGTTCTCCTGTTTTGCTTTCTCTGAGCTGGGTGAGATTGGGGATGGCGGCCCATGTGCAGCTGCAGAGTGACACTGAGGTGGCCAGGGCTGCCCTTCCCTCACCGTGTCCCTTCAAGACAGCCGGGCAGGTGCTGGCTAGGTCACAACAAATGGTCCTCCTCGCTGTGCTGTGCTGTGCCGCAGCTGACACGGTGACTTGCCTGGTGAATCATAAGTGAATGCTGCTGAGAGCTGAGCTTTTTGCAGACACCACTGCATTAGCCCCACTCCTTGGACAAGCTCCAGCTTGGGCGATTCCATTTGGACGCGTTAAATGCTCCCTGTCGCCTTTGCAGGCACAAGGCTCTGCTCTTCTGCCTGCGAGCTCTTGGGAGACTTGTTGGGGACTGTAAAACAGCTGCTGCTTTCACTCCCTGGCTGTTTTCTTGCTGGATGTCGGGGGTTGTCTGTAGAGCCTGACTGCAGGACTGTGAAAGAGGCTCTGTTAACGCCAGGCATTTGATTTGCCAATAAAGGTTGGCTTTATTTTTCCCATCAGCTCTACTCTGTTGGCTGCCAAGGGCTGATGTGGGACACAGGTGAAGTTGTATTGGTTTTGGAGTCTTAACCATTACCAGCTTAACTAGAGTGATAGCTCTTAAGGATGTGGCTATAATTAGGTCAAAGCTGTGTCGTTTGTTGAATTCCCATTCAGCTCCCAAACTTGGTAGTGGAAATTAACTTGGGGCCTTTTTTAGGATTGCTCCCAGTCTCCCTGGCAAAGAACATTTGGGAGACGGCTCTTTTGCTTCTCTCCGTGCTGCTGGAGCCCACGGCAAAGGCAGAGTGTTGTTCTGTGTCGCTGTCAGGGGCTGCTGAGCTGCCATGGGGAACACCACCAGCGAGCGGGTGTCCGGGGAGCGCCATGGCTCCAAGGCACAGCGTGGGGACGGCTCTGGAGCCTCCCACCCCACCAAGGAGCACCCACACAAGATCATGGTGGGCAGCACCGACGACCCCAGCGTTTTCAGCTCCCATGACTCCAAGGTAGGGGCTGGCTGCTCCCTTCCCTGCCTACCCTCTGGAGCTTCGGCATGCTGCCTGCGTGGGGCTGTGTTCCCAGCAATGTGAGGGGGCTCTGGGGAGCTGGGAGGAGCACTGTGGTGCTCCTGTGTGTGATGTGCAGGTGGGCTGGTACAGACCGGGAGTAGAGGCCAGCTGTGTGAATGTGTTGACAGCTGTCTCTGTGTCTCAGTCACATCTCTCTGGTTTTCTTTGCCCAGATTCCTGGGGACAAGGAGTTTGTGTCATGGCAGCCAGATCTGGAGGAGTCAGTGAAGCCATCCCAACAGGCCCGTCCAACTGTCATACGCTGGGCTGACGGAGGCAAGGAGGTCTTCATCTCTGGATCCTTCAATAACTGGAGCACCAAGATTCCACTCATCAAGAGGTAGCCAGTCCCTCAAGTAATTTATTCTGTGTTCATGTCTGCTCCAGTGCAGAGAATGTTTTCGTTTGCTCTCTTGGCTTTTCTCTGTTCACTCAAGCTGTGGGTCTGAGACAAATACACAGCTCCTTCCCTGAGTGGTGCTATAGGGACAGCGGGAAGTTGTGAAACAGGGACAGGACAGGATGGGCCACTTTGCTTGCCCAGATGGATGTCACGCAGCAACCAGTGCTGGCAGCAGAGCCTTGCCCAGGTATGCAGCAGTCCTCTGGAAGCTGTCAGCTCTTCCCTTGGCTGCAGCATTACCCCATTCCTAGTTGTACTGCTGCCAGTGAGCATTAGTTGTTTGTCCCTCACATATCTTCCTGCCTAGTGATGTTCTCACTGTTCCACAACACATCTGTGATTTACATGGAAGCTCATGTAGGACTCTAGCAATTAATCTGGATTGATTTTATCTCAATTTCAGACTTGAGAAACAGAGCTGTCCCACTTTCTCCGGTCCTGCTGTGCCAGCACAGGGCAGGAGCCTTACCCATGTGTTCTTCTTAGCCTGTCTTGCACAGGGTGTCTGTCACATCCACTTTCTTGTGGCTGGACTGCCACCTGCAGTTGGGCTGCCAGGGATTTGAGCCATGCTTGGAATGCTTGGTGCTTGGAATACTCATGCCTGTTGTGGCCATGCCTCGGCTCAGTGATGATGAGCAAGCCTAACCCTGCATGAAGGTGTTGGGGGAGAAGGGCTGGGCAGTGCTGGTTCCTGGGGCCCCTTGGAAGAGCAGCATTCAGAGCATCAACAGGGTGATCCTGTTTGCACATCTGTTCTCTCTGCACAGCCACAATGACTTTGTTGCTATCCTGGACCTTCCAGAAGGAGAACACCAATACAAATTTTTTGTGGATGGCCAGTGGGTCCATGATCCATCTGAGGTAATGCTCTAAGCTTTATCTCTGCAGATCTTGTCTTCTTCAGGGAACTAGACAGGATATAACTGCAGCAGAGGGGGAACAGGAAGAGTGGAGACCATCTGCTGAAACAAAAGGCACAACTCCATCCCCTGAGTCATTTCAGAGGCTGGTTCCTCTGGACTTAAATATCCTTTATGGGGAAACATTGGGAAAGGGCAGGGAAATGCCAGAAGGCCCTCAAGTCCCACTGGAAATTGGCAATGGGAAGATGGGCCGTGAGGTCAGCACTCACTTACAGGTTCTCCTCAAAACTGAATCATGCAGGAGCAGCATGGGAAGGACAGCACACCTACCCATGGGCATGTAGCAGGATGGAGGATGGAAATAGGAGGTGATGTAGGAGCCTGTGAAAAAGGAAAGTCCTCCCAAGGTAAACAGCACAGATCTACAAGTGTATGGCAGAGAGGGACACCAGCCACCTGTGTTCGGAGGTAGTGTTGCAGCAAAGACAGCTAGGACTGAGAGGATCTAGGAAGCACTGAATGTGCCTCAGTTGGAGGTGAGCAGAGGAAGATTCTCATCCCAGTTCTTTCCAGCCTGTGGTTACCAGCCAGATGGGGACAATAAACAACCTCATCCATGTCAAGAAGTCTGACTTCGAAGTGTTTGATGCGTTGAAGGTGGATTCCCTGGAAAGCTCAGAAACCTCAGGTCGGGGTGAGTTTTGTGGCATTACAGCTTTGCATGTGCTGTTTTCCACCACCTGTGCTCTGAGACTCGGTGCTCTGGGTGCACAGACCCCCTGGGCAGAGGTGTGGGCCTGCACTGGGGATGGGTAGTGTTGGGCAGCATGTCCTCCCCAGCCCACAGCTGAGGTCTCATCCCTCTGGAAGTGGCTGTGTTGGTGTAACTTGTTCTGTGCTAGCACCATCCCAGAGCAGAGCTGCTGCAGTGTGTGGCTAAGGGAGCCGTTTTGGACTGGGAAATGCCAGGAACATCAGCTCTTTCTGTCTGGTCAACTGTAAGTCATCTGATCCGGGGTACAAGCTAGGTGATAGCAAGATCCAGTTTATTTTCAGCAGCTACTCTTTTTTTTCATGCCAAGGTAATTTGTACCAGCGCTAGCACATTGCAAACCTCCCCCTCTGCTTGTGTTACAGCAGCAGCTTAGGTTACCACACAGGCACCAGTGGTGCTGGCTCAGTGTGAAGTGCTGGCAGGAAGCTCAGTCGTGTGTCTGTCCCTGGTACAGCCCCATCTCAGATACAGCTCAGCTCCGTGTTCTTTCCCAGTCCGGGCAAGAGACACTCCGCTGGAGAGAAGCCAGCAGGCAGCAGCACCCCAAGGACATGGAGCCCTTCTGAGGGCTGGCTGTTCCCAAATGTTCAGATCAGATGTAGCTGGGAGATGTGGCCAGTCTAGCTTTCAGTGACCACAAGTTCCTGAGGTCCCTCCTATGTTTGCAACAGCTGCTCTGTGTAGAGTTCCTGCTTGCCTTCCCCAGCCCTCCTCATCAGGCAGCACCTAGGGCAACCTGCTCCCTGTGCCCTTGCTGCTGAGGGCACAGCTCTGGGGCAAACCAGCTGCTTCCTGCAGGGAGGGAACAGGAAGAACGGAGACTTATCTCCTGAAACAAATGGCACACCTATATCCCCTGAGTCATTTCAGAGGCTGGTTCCTCTGGATTTAGTCATGCTTTATGGGAAGCACTGGGAAAGGGCAGGGAATGTGCCAGGTGACAGTACCTTCTTGGCTGTACCAAGAGCTGTGCATGAGGGGTCTTTTGATGGGTAACATGGGGTGCTTGTTGTGTTGTGTCAGTGCATGTACCAGCTTACAGCTCTGCTTGGAATTGTCATGGGCTCACCCAGCTGCTTTTTCTGCTGTGAAAAGGCTGAGCTGTTGCTATAGAATAGATCCCTGCACCTGGCTTGTGGAGGATGTTTGTGCTTGAAAGACCTTGCTGAGTCCTTCTCAGCTTCTTAGGAGCTGCTCTGTGCTCACCTATCCTGCTTCAGTCATTTCATGTCTCTGCCTTTATCTTCTCTCTAGATTTATCCAGCTCCCCACCAGGACCTTATGGCCAAGAGATGTACGTATACCGGCCTGAGGAGCGCTTCAAATCCCCACCCATCCTCCCGCCTCACCTCCTCCAGGTCATCCTCAACAAGGACACCAACATCTCGGTGTGTAACAGCATACTGCCCACAGAGAACCACACTGGGGTTGGAAAGGGAGTCCTGTCCACAGGGAGCCTGGGCTCCCCTTGGCTGGGGTCTAGCCCTTGGCATTTCCTAGGAAAAGCATCACTTTTCCCATTTACCACAGTGATTTGGCCTCCTGGTGCTCAGCTGAGCTCTGTTCCTGTTCAGAACAGCTCAAGCTGCCTGAGACAGCAGCTTGCTGTGCTGGCAGGGGCTGGGGGATCAGGGCTCTGCTGTTCCCTTGTGACACTCCTCTCCTCTTAGTGTGACCCAGCACTGCTGCCTGAGCCTAACCACGTCATGCTCAATCACCTCTACGCGCTCTCCATCAAGGTAAGCGCAGGTGCTGCTGCCAGGCTGCAGGTGCAGGTCTGCCGTGGTTTCCAGGAGCCTGCAGCACCTGCAGGGAGCAGAACCTGCTCAGCCGGTGGGTGGAGATGGGACCTGGCTGCCTGGTGAGGTGTGGCATGCACAAGGGGCAAAGGGTGTGACTCCCTGACAATGCCCTTCAGCTGCCTGCCTGCAGCATGGGGGAGCTAAGCGTGTATCAGACCCTGCCCTGGCTTTGTCCCCCGCCTGGCTGTGGGATTGGGGACAGCTGGGGCAGCTCCCTGAGCCCCAGGGGTGCCCTGGCCCCACATGCTGACGCTGTGCCTCCTGCAGGACGGCGTGATGGTGCTCAGTGCCACACACCGCTACAAGAAGAAGTACGTCACCACGCTCCTGTACAAGCCCATCTGAGCCGGGGCCTCACACACTCCCCACGCAGGACACCAAATGCCGCTTGTCTGCACACACTGGGCCACAGGACTGTGTGACAACTGGCCACTGGCTCCAGCCTCCAACCTGGCAGGGACACGGGCCCCGGCAACAAGCTCAGGGCCACTGGGGCCTGTGACGCTGTCCCATCCTACTGGCGTGGTTTAGCCCTTGGTTTCCGCCCACCTGCAGCTTCCCTTGGCTTCTGTGAGTCTCTGGGACCACTTTGCTGCTCACCAGAACAGCCCCTCCTCACGCCCAACACAAAAAGGGCTTTCACCCTGCTTGTCTTCAGTCTGTGAGGGCCTCAAGGTGGTCCTGGCACTGCACCCAGTCCAGGCTCCAGGGACAGATCCTGTTCTTCTGAAGGTTGCGCTGCTGCCCTGATGATGAGTCTCCAACGCCACCTTGTCTGCTAGGGGCTCTGTGACACTCCAGCCTGGCACCTACCCCCTGTCCCAGAGGCCTGGCTGTTGGGCTGCCCCCAGCTTCGAGGAGGGTTCTGCAGCCCCAGCCCTCTGCAAGATCCAGCGTCAAGCCAGCGTGATGGACAGTACAGCTGGACACAGCCACTCCTACCTTCTGCTGTGAGAGCACTGTTAAGGACTGCAACGCCCTGTCCCCAACATCAGCTGCTTCTGTGGGACGGGGCTGACTTTGTCACAGCCAGAGGGGCACTGTACATGCCCACACTGGAGGGGCCTGGGAAGAGCAGAGCGGGGCAGGCACTCCAGGACCCCGGCTGCGCCGCCTGCTGCCGCAGCAGTGCCATGGGACGGGATTCTCTATTTATTACAGTATTTATTGTTCTCGGTGCTGCTTGCCTGGTGTTGGAGAGGGGGTCTAGAGCAGCAAGAGGAGAGGGAGGGCCCAGAGCTTCCCTTGGGTTGTTAGGGTAGGGCACAGAGCCAGCACCTTGGGGACAGCCAGTGCCTTTGGCATCTTGTGCTGCAGGCAATTTAGGGAGGGGGAGTACAGCTGCAGAGACAGGCATGCCAGAAACACCACAACCCAAAGGAAACCTTTATTAGGGACTCTTCAGCCACTGAACAGAATATGGCATTTCTTACATCTTCCTCCTGCGCTGGGACCCTGACGTGTCTGGAGTCCCCAAAATGTATTTCCAATACCTCTGTCTATATACATATACGTACATCCACAAGCAGGGACAGGGACTGATCAGGGTTACAGAGGGGACCAGGTCCCAGGGCAAGGGCTGCTCAGTGTGGGGGGCTGTGCCACCCCGCTCTGAGGGTGGAAGGGAGTAAGTGCTGAAGCAGGGGCCAGACAAAGCCCAAGCCAGCAGCTGCTGCTGCCATGCCAAGCAAAGGCTGGTGGAGGGCATGCAACCTCACAGCAGCCCAAACCCACTAACTGTGTAGCACTGGACACCCCAGAGCCCTTTCCACCCCAGCCCTCAGAGCAGCAGGGACAGGGTCCTCTCCAGCCCTCTGGCACAGCACAGTTCACCAGCCAGTGGGCTCTTTCATGTTGGCCATTGTTCCTTGTCCTGCACAGGCTCACGCAACAGGCAGGGCCTGCTGGGCCTTCACCTGGCAAGAGACAACACATGACATTAAGGAAGAGCACTACTGTTCCCTGGGGACATGGATGTGCTGGCTGAGGACAGACAAGGAAAATGTGTCCCTGTGTCCCCCACACAGTTCACCCAGCTAGGCCTCAGCACTCCGTGACAGCCGCCACAGGCTGTGCCATCTGTGTCCATCCCCAGGGCACCAGGACCAGAACACCCACCCCTATCCCGCACTGGCCATCAGGGAAGACTCACCTCCAGGTTTGTCCTGGCCTTGCGCAGCACACTGTGGGTCCTGGTCACTGCAGGAGAGAGAGATGGGGTCAGAGAGAACCTATGCTGCGCGTGGGGACCAGGCCAGTTTGGCTGTGCCAGCAGACCACGTACGCTGGCTGACGATGAACTGCTCCATGCTGTCCTTGAGCTGGGCTGTGCTGCGCAGCCGCCTGGCCGTGCTCTGCAGAGCATCCTCCCTCTCGGAGAGCCGGGCCCGCAGCGCCGCGATCTCGCCCTGGAGCACCTGCTCCTGGGACAGAGGAGTGTGATGAGCAAAGAGCACCCAGCCCCCATGCCCTGCCAGCCCCCGGCCCCTGCTCACCTTGCCCTGGTGCTGGGCAGGGCTCACAGGCAACACAGTGCTCCAGAAGGCAGTGAGGAGAGACACGCACTCCTCCAGGATGCCGTGCAGGGTGCTGGCGCTGCCCCACAGATGCCCCTGCCCTGTGCCTGTCCATCCCAGGGCCTGCAGGAGAAGGGTGCGGGAGCGGGTGCTGCTGGGGCACCCCCATCCCGCTGCACCCCGCAGGGAATGGCCATGCTCAGCCCAGCGCAGCGGGGCAGTGCCGGCAGCATTCCCTGGACTGGAAGCTCCCTGCCTCCAGGTGCCCCTGCAGGCCTCGGGGCTGGTTCTGGGCTCAGGAGCCATGTAACACACAGTGCACTGAGGGTCTGGCCCCCAGCTGCTGCCTGCCCTGTCCTGCCCACCCTTTACCTCCTTTCCTGGGAGCGGGCAGTTGGGCAGCCCGAGTGCTGGGCGTGTAAGACACATCAGTTCCCGGGCCAGGGCTTTTCCCTCCACAATGTGCTGCTCCAGGGCTCGGTACGTGTCCAGGCGGCCAATGACGTGAGCGCCCTCGCTCTTCCTCACCAGCATGTCTGCCCCACGTGGCCCTGTGGAGCAAGCCAGGTTAGGTTAGGACCACTGCCCTCTCCTCTCATGACCCACCCTGTCCCATCCCGGGCACTTGACTCTGCCCTGAGCTCTCCAGTCTTGCTCAGCAAGAGTGCTGCCACAAGTTCATCAGCTCTCAGCGGCCCCTGCAGCCGGCATGTGGGCAGGCTCTGCTACCCACCGTCCATCGCTCGGAGCACCGACGTGCCAGAGGGCACTGGGGAGAGGAGGGGAGCTGCTGAGTTAATGCCAACATCGCGCACTGGAGGAGATGGGAAGCAGCCTGGAACAAGAAACACCTGAGCCCCTGCAGGTAGATGGGGCTCTGTGCCTGGGGAGGATCCTGCCCTCCCTCTCTGCCTGCCAGCAGGGCCACTGTGTGCAACCTGCTGCCACAGAAGTGTC
This sequence comes from Sylvia atricapilla, assembly GCF_009819655.1. NCBI lineage: Eukaryota > Metazoa > Chordata > Aves > Passeriformes > Sylviidae > Sylvia > Sylvia atricapilla. Next base: position 11,269,921 of record NC_089148.1, read on the forward strand.
TGGGACCACCCAAGGGTTGCAGAGGGGCCAGGCACCCCAAGAGCAGGAGCTGGGCAGCAGTGCTGTGCATGTGTCCCATACCTGCTCGTGTCTCAGCAGAGGGGCCAGGGAGGCTCTCGTAGACATGCAGCTCTGCACGCAGGGTCTGCAGGAGCAGGCGCTGCTCCTCACTCTGCTGCTGCAGGAGCGTCACGGAATGCTGCAGCCTGCAGAGGTGACACGTGGGTCCAGTGCCAGCCATCCCTCCCAGTCCTGTGGCTCCAGGGCCACAATGCCCCAGACCTTACCTGTTGTTGTCCTCCTGCAGAGAGCGCCGCTCGTTCCGGAGCTGCTGGACGCTCTCTTGGCACTCAGAAAGCTCCTCCACCAGCCTCTGCTGCTTCCCACGCCTCTGGCCCAGCTCTGCTTCAGCCTCCCGTGCCCGGGAGCAGGCAGCCAGGAGTGTCTCCTGCACCTGTGCCAGCTCTGGGGACAGAGAGCACGGAGGTGTCGCCACCGCCCCAGTCAGCCAGTGCCCTCTAGGCCTCAGCCCCAGCCGTACCTTGGGAGAGGTGGTCACGCTGGAGCCGCAGGGTCCGGTTCTCCTCGTGCAGAGCCTGGTTCTCCCTGCTCAGCTGCAGCCCCAGCTCCGGTGTCTGGGCACAGACATCACTGGGCAATCCTGTGGAGGGGACCAGTGCTGAGTCTCTCCCCAGTGCCCTGCTGTGCATGGGGTGGGCAGAGGGATGTGCAGAGGCCTGGTCCCCAGCCCCGTGCAGCACCGTACCGCCGGCCTTGCCCGTGGAGGCCAGGCGGCGCTCCAGCTGCTCCCGGAGCCGGTCATTGGTGCAGATGGATTCCTCCAGGCGCTGGCGCAGGTTGCGGATCTCCACCAGGTGTTCCTCCAGCAGGTCTGCCCCTGTCACAGCCAGGGACACAGCTCAGGGCAGGAAAGCCTGTGCCGCCTGCCTCTCGCCGTCCCCATAGCAGAGCTCCGTCCCACAGCTAGTGTGGTGCTGGATCTCCTCCCAGGTCCCCCACAGGCAGGTGGGATGCCCCTGTGCCCTCCAACAGGGACCATACCTGTCAGCTTCTGGCCAGAGGGGTACCCCAGAGGCAGGGCCCCACAGAGCAGCTGGCTGGGCGCAGGCACATCCCAGAGGGCATGGGTGTCAGTGGCCCCGGGGAGCTCAGCCAAGCCCTGCAGTGCTCCGTGTCGGCAGAATGATGCTGGGGCTTTGCTGCCCTCTCCAAAGGGGCCCAGAGGAACTGTGGGCTTTGCTGGTGCCACGGGCAGTGTCACACCTACACACACAGGACAAAGTGGGGAGGAGGACAAAGCAGGTAGGAAGAATGGGGGAACACACTCCCTCCATCTGCTTTTTCCCTCCTTCTTGCTCTGTGCAACAGTGCAGTCCTGTGTCCCCCATCAGTGACCTCCCGTCCTAATCAAACCTATTCCCCCTGAGGAGCAGGGCTCTCCCAGGAATTGATGATTACGTGACACAAGGTGGAGGATCTCAGCCCCACTCCTACACAACTTACCAAATCAGCCTTTTCCTAGAGGACCTGGGATATGGCAGTGTCTACACCTAGGGCTAGTGCTGTCTCTGGATGTGCCCCTCCAACCCACCAGGTCCTCTCTACATGAGAGTCAAATGTTCCCGTTGTCCCCCGGCCAGAGAAGTGGGACTCAACCTCAAAGCCATAGCCCCAGGAAGAAGAAGATCAAGGGAAGGACATGCAGGTCAGAGAGGGTGGGGGATGATGTGTCACAGCACAGCATGCAGGGCAGGCAGGACCAAACCCAAGCCAAGAGGCAGTGTGCTCACTTTCTCCCAGTTGCCTCCGGAGCACCTGCAGTTCCTGCTGTGCCTCAGCCAGGGAGCAGACAGAATTCCCACAGCAGCCCAGGAGCGGTGGTGCTGCAGGAGGAGGGGGCCCCGCAGGGAGGAAGGGGGACAGCCCAGGAGCCAGGGCAGACAGGGGGGCACTAAGGGGTTTGGACAAGGAGTCAAAGTGAAGGCCTAGAGACAGGAGAGAGATGGAGAGAGGTGTTACAGGGGCTCTGGCTCAGCCTGGCTGAAAGCCCTCCTCCCTGGGGCTCTAGGGACCCTGGCACACCCCGAGAAGCCAAGTCCCTGTGTCCAGAGGCACTACAGTGGTGACCCCTGGTCACTGAGTGGTACCTGTGTGTTGGGCGGGCTCCTCGTGGCACTGGCTGTACTCGCTGGCCACATCCCCATCAGAGCAGGGCTCCAGCCCCTCCGAGGTGAAGGATGAGCTGCTGGCAGAGTGGGATGACTCCGAGGGTGGGCAGCTGCTGCCTGGGGACTCAGAGCGCTCCTGCAGCTTCATCTCCAGGCTCTCAATCACTTTCTCCTCCTGGAGCTCTCGGGTGAGCCTGCAGAGGTGGCCTGTTACCAGGTCTGACCTTTATCCCACAGCCCTTTCCTAAATGATTCCCTACATGACATGTCCTGCTAGTTGCCACAAGGCTGCTCAGATATATGGGAGTGCCCATGAGGGTCCCTATCCCCAGAGCAGAGGCAGCCCCAGGACATCCATCTGAAGCAGAGACCTCGAGGGCGCCCTGAGCCCCCACCCCAAGAGCAGTGATAGACCTCAGGGTGCCCACGCCAAACACATCCCACTGCCCCTTCCCTGGGAACAGGTACCTCTGTGCCAGGAGTTCGTCACTGGTTTTATCCTCCCCATCTTGTCGATCTCCTGAAAAAGCAAGCCAGAGAAGAGGCAGTCACTGTCTCCATGCCCCAGGATGCCTGGTCCCACACAGAGCTGTAGCAGGACAAGACAGCCCAACTCAAAAAGCAGGTATCCCACACAGCAAATGATGTGACAGTGTCCACTGCTCTTCCCCCGTCAAAGCATCCCCTCCTGACCCATCGCACACCCATGACTTCCAGCCCCACTGCCCCCCCAAGAGGTACTTACTAATGCCCAGCTTGTCGCTCAGCCTCTCAGCCAGCTGCCTGCCCTGGGCCAGCTGCTCCCGAAAGCCCTGGCCCAGGTAGTAGTCGATGTCAGTGCCACGAAGGAGGTCCTCGAAGGACCGCAGGGCATCCCGCAGGTGCTGGGCCAGGCTGCGGCTCACCCCACGGCCTTCCCGCAGCATCTGCCGCAAGTGGGAGAGCTCCCGAGCCTGTGCCTGGATCAAAGAGTTGTATTTCCTAGGAGAGATGGGCAAGCAGGGTGTTCACAGAGCAGCCAGACCCCCTGAGAACACAGCAGGGATGAAGTGCTGTGGGGGAGTTCTGTGCGTCATCTGTGCATCATCCACTGCTGGGGCTCTGTCCCACCACACAAACACCCCAGGAACGTGCCTGCAGGGAAACCATGCAACAAGAGGCCACCAGCCTCGGACGACTCCTGGAAATGCCCTTATCTCCCCATCTGCTCCCAGCCCCCAGGGCCATACCCCGGCCAAGTGGCAGATTGCAGCTCCTTGGGCAAGGAGGCTCCGTGCTTGGCTGCGGGCAGCTGTGCCTCGAGCAGGGCGACGCGGTGCACCAGGCTCTGCAGGTCACGGTGTGCCCGCAGGGCGGGCGGGCAGAGTGTGCCGTGGCCATCTGACTGCCAGCCCTCGTCCTCGTCCGTCAGGCTGTGGGCCGGGGACACCAAGGCCTTGGGAGCTGGCGGGGGCCGCTCAGCACTCGAGGTGTAGCCGCTGGTGACAGAGATGGAGCGGGCACGGCGCTGCAGGCTGTGGATCACCTTGTTGGCATTGAACAGCTGGGCCTTGAGGTCCTGGATGTGCTGGTGCAGTGCCTCCACATCTTCCAGGACCATGGTTTTCTGGACAGCTTTGCCTGCTCTGGACATCGCTGGCTGGCATGGAGACCCCAGCTCTTCCCCCAGGCTGGTCTCACTGAATACATCTGGCTCCTCACACTCTGCAGAGAGCACAGTGTGTCACTTCTCCATGCCAGGTGGGCAAAGTACAGGGATCCCTGGAACCCTGGCTCTCCTTACCAGGGCTGGTGGTCTCGTCACGGTCAGCCTCGGTCTCACTGCGCCCACAGGTCTCATAGCCCAGGTCCTGGAAGTCCACCTGCACTTGCTTGCTGAGCTGCTGTGTCTGAGGTTCACCTGCTGGGCAGCAACATCAGCTCAGGTCCCCCCAGGCCGGATTCACCACCCCTGCCCCATGCACAGCACAGTACACAGGGCTCAGAACACGTCCCCACCCCACCCTGGCTTTTAACTCACGGAGCAGGACGTGGTATTTCTCCAGTTGCTCAGCTTGTGCCCGCACTGTGGCCTCCGAGGCAGCGAGCTTGTCCTGTAGCTCCTGGCACTGCCTTTGGCCCTGTGCCACCTGGGAGCGCAGCTCTACACCCAGCCCTGGCCAGCCCCCGCCGGGAACCGAGCCTTCCACCTGCCGGAGGGAAGATGGGCTGTCAGCTCCCCATTTCCACCCTCATGCTCGTCTCTATTTTCATCTCCATCCCGGTTCTCCCTGCACTTACATGGCTCCCATCCCCTCCACCCGGGCTGCCGGGGCAGGGTCTCTTGGGCATGTCATCCTGGGATCGAGCCTCCAGCGCTGGGCGTTTGGTGGGCACGGTTCCCCTCTCTGCCGGGAACCCCAGGCCATCCCCAGTGCCTGCCGCCGGGCGGTCCCCGAGGGAGCTGCGGCTCTTCCTCTGCAGCCTGCGGGGTTCAGGGGCCGGGGAGCTGCCCAGCCCAGGCTCCTCCTGCTCCCCGCTCTCCAGCAGCGACGTGGCTTCACCCATCCGCTCTTTGAGCTCTGCGTTTTCCAGGCACAGACTCAGCATCGCCTTCCTGCGGGCACAAGGCACAGTAAAGGACAGGCAAAGGCCGGGATGCAGGGTGGCCCCTCCGGCCACAGCCACCCCTGGCTCCAGAGTCCCAGCTCTTGCCTGATGTGGGAGACAGAGGAGAAGCCAGCTTCCTCCAGCTGCGCCTTCAGCTCTCGCAGCTCCTCCTCAGCCCGCAGCTCCCTTTCGGGCACGGTGGGTGCTGTGCTCCTTTCAGTGCCCCCATTTTCCTTGTGGGCCCGGGGGTTGCCCTAGAGCACAAAGACAGAGAGTGACAGGGACGTTTCCGAAGGGGCTGGGACGCAGTTCGGCGGTGGCGAAATGCCCGGCTCCGCCACCTCTGTTCCCGGCGTGGCGCTGCCCCGACTCACCTGCTGGGTTGCCAAGCCACGGGCTGCCTCCTCCTTCATACTGTCTGTGAAGTTGGTGCTGGCATCGGTGTGTGTACCTGCGGCCTGACCTAGGGGACAGCAGAGCACGACAAGGCGCTCAGAGCAGCGGCACTGGCAGCACTGCCTCTGTCCCCTCCTCGCCGTGGTCACTGCGGGCAGCCGCAGGGTAGGTGTCTGCTCTCATACACACCTGGTGCTGGGATACTCCCGGCTGGGCCGAGGTTTCCCTGCTGTCCTTGAGTGCTGCCACCTCCTCCCTGCGCACTGGACCCTGCGCTGGCCCATCTCTGAGGGAGGCGACAGCTCCGGGGATGGGAGCACAGCAGCGGCTCCTGCCCCATCCACACCTCGTGCTTGCTGCCCGACGCATGCACAGACACATGCACCATCCACCCTGCAGCCACGCCACGAGGCACAGCCGGCAGCAGCATGGGCAGGGAGCCTCGCTGGAGTGCCCCAGCCCGGTGGGAGGGTTGGGGTGCACACCCCACCATCACCTGTCCAGGCAGGGGCAGCTCGGGAGCAGCCACGCTGCCCACGCCGTGCTGTCAGGCATGGCCTGGGGCTCCTTGCAAGCCCTGTGCTGGCTTTGCAGAGATGAAAGAGACTTGTGTCCCGTAGCACAGTGCATGAGGGGCTTGGGCAGAGCTGGGGTCATGCGTTTCTGCTTGCACACAGCTCTGCTCCTGTCCCCGTGGTGCCAAACCCTAGGTGAGGATTCGAACCTCTTGTCTGGGCAGCTGGAAGATGGGTGTATCCCCAATCCCTCTTCTCCTCAGCGGGAGAGACATTTAGACAGGGCCTAAGACTATCCCCTGGGGCTGTGAAGGGCCAGGTTCCACAGCTGCCTGTGCACACGAAGGAGCGGTAACTGCTTTGCCTGCAGCCAAATCCATCACCATCAACTCCGGAGCTGCCAGGTAAGGCAGAACACAGAGCAGGGGAACACAGAGATGCTGTCAGGAGAGATGCCAAGCAGCTCTGGTGAAGGGGAAGCCAACAGGGATGCATCTGGCTCTCAGAAAAAATAGCCAAGGAATGTGCCTTGCAGCAGGGCAGGCGTTTGCACAGGGCACTGTGCTCAGAGATGGGGACACATTCAGGAGATCCATGTGTGCCGTGAGGCTGCAAAAACGTGGGGCACCTCACTGCTGAACCAGGGCAGACATCACCCGGCATGGGATGCAGCCGTGCCCCAGGGAGCACAGCCAGCCATCACTGCCCCGGGGAGCAAGGACAGCCATCAAGGAGAAATGCCGTTCTGGGAGCAAAACGCTCAGCGACAGCTGTTAGTGATAGCAGCACCGCAGAGAAGCAGCGGCTCCTGTAGGTGGCACTCGGCACAGCCAAAGCACAGCCCTGTGAGCCCCCAGGGACAGAACCTGCTGGTTGCTGAAGCAGCCAGGGCGACAGCAGTTCCTGTGAGGCCCTGAACGGTGAGGGTTGGCTGTAGATTTTGCTGGGGTCTGAGGGCCACAAGGCTTTCAAGATGGGTCACCATGGCTGAGGGACCACAGCAGGATGACACACAGCTGCTCTGGGAACATGGAAGAACCAGCTCCTGTGCCAGGGCACAGCATCCCACTTCTCACCACTGCCCACAGCTCTGCATGGCTCCCAGTGCTGAGAGTAAAAGGGAGCACAATTCTCAAGGAACAAAAGACCCCAAACCAACTAAAAACAAGGGGCAGAAAGGGAAGCTGGTGCTGAGGAGCAGAGATGTGTGCACGCAGGGCAGCTGTGCCCAGGCTGGTGGCCACCATGTGCTTGAACCCCCCATCACAGCAGGAGCACACCAGGCTGCTCAGCTCTGTGTGTGCCACCAGCACGGGAGACAAGAGATGCAACCACAGCTCTACTTTTCGACAGACTCCTCCAGCTTTCAGCCCAGCCTGAAGGCACAGAGAATTAGTTACATGCTTGCAAATTGTACATGGGATACTCAGGTACACTGGCTGCACAGAAACCTTCACACTGCTGGGAACAAGGGACAGGAAGCAAGGTCCTTGGGGAAGATCAGAGAGGAAGGAATAACTTCCACAAAGAGCTACGAGACAGTACAAAGCACTTCACAGTTTGACAGAGGGTGATCTCAGGCAGGGAATGCTCAGCCAGGACTATCAGGGATAAGAGGAGGCCTTGAAGAACAGGCCAGAAAAGCTAGGGCACCTGAGCCTAGATAACACTGCCCCTAAGGGGCACTTCACAGCAGTGAAGCTAACAGAGGCAGGGACAGATCTACAGCAAAACAGATACAGGTGGAGAAGGGAGACGCCTGAGCACCAGCCAAGACTCCTCTTAGGCCATTCCAATGAGTCTGGGCTGGGTCCTGAGCTCCATTGTACCCAAGGAACCAGCTGGGCATCAGTGCCAGGATGGCAGAGGGACAGTGGAAAGGTAAGGACAGGGACACAAAGGCTTCCACAAAGTGAGAAGCAAAAGGATGAAGAGAAGACGGCGCTAACAGAGAGAAGCGAGAGGAAGGGAATGAGATGAAACACAAGAATGGAAAAGCTAACAAAATCCAGAGCTGCCCAGCAGCTCCCAGCTGTGTCCCTTCAAGCCACGGGGAACTGCTGCGGTCACGGCGCAGCTGAGTGCTGACCTGCTTCGTGCAGAGGGAGAGCCCTGCTGCCTCCCAGCCCGGTGGGGCACAGGGAGGAGAAGCCCTCAGGGCAGCACAGGGCACAGGACAGGCGCTGCCAGCTGAAGCAGTTGCAAGGAGCCATGCAGCAGAGCACAGGTCCAGGTGTGCAGCCCAGCACCACGGAGTCCTTCTGCTCTGCCTGCCCCTAGTTCAGCCTCCCCAGCAAGCACAAACAGATGCTCAGAGGTGCAAAATTTGCTCCTGCCATTTTGAGAAGTGATTGAGTACAAGACAGCAGATTCACAGCCCACTGTGCATGGGAAGCCCGGTTCAGTGGAAGGTTGTTGCTACTGTTTTTCAGCTTTCACACGAGCTCCCACATTCCCAGAGGAGGTAGAAGAGGGCCTGGAAAAGGTATGCAGTGGTGCCAAGGGGCAGAGACACCAGCACCTCAGAAATAGGGTCCTGTCCATGGCCCAAGGGGCATGTGGAGCATGTAAGGGATATGTGCACGTAGTAGTGAGAGAGCAGACCCAGCCCAGACCCTGGGAGCAGCAACAGGTCTCGGTCCCCCCAAACCATCTTTCAAAAAGAAGAGGAAGCTCTCCCATGAAGGCACTTGCAAGTTAGGTTGAAACTACTTACAATTAGGAAAAAAAAAAAGCCAGTCAGTAAAATCATTAGCACTGCAGGAGGATTTAGTTTAAGCATAAACTGAATTTCTGGTTCTATGCTCAAGTCTTGTGTAAAAGGCAAGTGTCCCCAGGTCTTGAATTCTCCATCTCTGGAACACACTTTTCCATATACACTGTCTCCCTTTGGGTCAGCCACCATCAGCCCGAGGGGTGGATGTTACTGGGTAAGAAAAATGGTGAGGGAATACAAAAATTCACACTCATGCACTTGGGAGATGATAGAAAACATCTGGTGTTTCCTTCAGAGATAGGGAATCTTTATTTGGCCCATGGTGGTGGGAAAAGAAGGGAGATAGAGGGGAATAACTAAAATGGAATGATTTGAATGTGCAAACAACATCAGTGGCCACCAGGGTGGGTCAGACAGGAACATAAACGAGACACAGGTGGATTGCACTGATCGCCGTTTCCAAAGCAGCTCAAAAATAAAACAAAAAAACAGCAACAAAAAAGCCCTGCACCAGTTCTATCGTACCATCACTAAGTACCAAAGCTCAGAGTCAGTGAGACAGGTTAGTGAACCGTTTCCGTGGCAGGCGGGCGAGCGCCAGTGCTCAGAAGGCATGCTGGGGTAGGATTCTCACACGCTCCTGTTCCCCACCTCCTATGCTGCCCTGTGTCTCCAGCCTGCTCAAACACTCCAGGCTTCTTCCAAGAGCTTCTTCCAGCTGTCCCCGGAGCTCGTGGACCCCTTCCAGCTCCACCTGCAGGGCGTGGTCTCTGGCAGCGCTGAGCGGACACGCGGCGCAGGAGGAAGAGGGTTAGACAGGCTGCAGCCCACAGCGGCCCCGCCCTCAGGGACACGGAGCCGGGCACAGCTCCCCCGGCAGCTCGGCCACCTCCTGCCTCACCTCGAACCGCCCCGGAGCACGGCCACCCCCAAAAAAGGCCCCAGCCCGCGGTAGGGGCCTCCGAGTCACAGCTGTTCTGCAGTACTTTCCCAAGCACTCCACTTATGTGCTCCCTTGCTATCAGGTAGCTCAAATATCCCAGAGGCTGCAGCCCTGTGAAGGGCAGGGGATTAAATCAGGGGACAGGCAACTGCCTGGATAAGCACCTAGAGAGATCATTATCAACCCAACAGCTGGTTGAGAATTTGACAGTGGTCTCTGAAAGGTGGCCAAGTGTGGGTGGGAAAATGAGTAGGGAAAAGATAAGCCAAGGAACAGAGATTGAAATCCCATGACAGTGGGGAGAGTTTAGGGGGGCATTAAAGCTGGCCAGTGCAGCCTCTTCGAGGGAAAAAGGCAGCCTAAAACTTGGACACTCAAAGAAGCATTTGGCTGATCCTTTGCCTAGACTCCCTCTTCCCCCACTGAAACCTCTCAGACTTGCAGAATGATCCCTGCTTCAGGGATTGTCCCACTGGACCAGCCATGTCTGCCCTGGCAGCAAAGCAGGCCAGCACAGAGCCAAGGCAGCCTCATTTACCTGTCTGGGTGTGTGTGAAACTTCACCAGGCTGCCATAGAGCTGCCTCTCTGCCTGGAGCGCCTCATTTAACCGGTTCCTCTCAGCCACCAGCCCTTCCAGCATCAGTAACAACTGCTTGGAGAGAAGAGACAAGGTGCAGCTCTTAAACAGAGACAGAAATCAAAGGAGGTATCTAGTTGTCCCTGACAAACTGGGGGTTCCCATTCCTCTATTGCTTGTGTCCATGTTGGCCCATGTCATCCCTGGACTCCCAAAAGATTCTGTCCTTTGGACAAGTGCTAAAGAGAACTGATCTTCTCCTCTATTCCCACAACCACACACAATGAGCTTCCAAGAACAAGCACATCCTGGCATACCCAAAGGGTGAAAACAAAGCCTCATAACTGAGCACCAGCAGATATACAAACACATCCAAGCTTGCCCCACTGGCACACTACCTGCTGCTTTCTGTTTCCAGTAGCCTCCTGTCCTTGGGACTCTGCTATAGCCACTTTCTCCCGAAGCACCAGCACTTCTTGTGTCAGCCTTTCCATGGCTGGAATTTCTTCAGGATCCACCAGCTGCATCTGCAGATCCTGAAACCCAACAAACAGCAGATCTCAATGAGGAAGGGATCAGTAACAAAGACAGCTGGACCTTCACAAACCTCCCCGGAATGCAATTGCCAGAAGCTTCCAGTATTTGGAAAGATCCAGGTCTTCTAAGAAAAAAATGCCAAAGCACTGAGAGTGGATTAGGCACAGACCACAGTGCTCAGTAAGAACCAAGAAGGGACACAAGAAGGGTGCATTCTGATTAAAGGACTCGAAGGAGGGTGTTTGGTACAGAAAGAGCAAAACACCAAATAAGAACAGTCTGGGGGTTTGGGGCTTTTGCCTTCTGGCCAAAGGAACCCAAAGAGCTATAGGCCAGCCAGCAGTAATAGCATCCACAGCCAGCCAGCCACGCTGCTCTGAGGATGTGGGGGATGAAGAGACTCCTCTGCAGCCTTCTCAGGTGGAACTCACCCAGCCTAGCACAGCATCTTACCTTGATGAGCTCCTCTTTCATCTGGATGGTTCTGGTCAAGGACTCGATATCTGAGGCCTGCACCTGCAGCTCCTCCTCCTGTGTGGCCACAACAGACTGGAGAGCAGTGAGCTCCCGCTGCAGAGGGGAGGGAAGCCTGTCAGAGACTTCTGAAAGCCAACACCCCTCTGCAGGACACTGCCCCATTTCCCTCACTGGGGGGACCCTCACAAGAGTAGGGTCCAAAACCTCCAGCGAGGGGCAGGCCTAAGATCTCCCAGAAGCAAAGGAGATCAGCACAGGCTCCCTCACAGGCTCACCCTGCTTTCCCTTTCCTTCTTTGCCATTAGCTCCAGCTCCTCTTTGGCATTGACAAGATCCTTCTCCAGTTCTGCTGCTGACATTGTAACTGCAAAGACAACTTGGTTACTGCCAGGAAAACCATGTACCAGTTCAGACCCCAAGATCACACACAATCCCTCTCTGGCAAGACAGCGCCCTGATGCTTGGGCTCCCTGTTTCTTAGTAAATAGTCTTCTTCCTTGCTTGATCTTTCAACAGCAGCTGAAAGTAATGGCAACATCACAGGCCTGCTGTCCTGCCCCTGGCAAAGTTCAAGTGCCCTGGTCCCAAGGCAAAACCTTAAACTGTTACACTTGTCCCAGCTGAGCCTGAAACAAAGTCAAAAACTCTCCAGTGTCATCAGATCTTGAATAGCAACAGCTCAGCTCAAACCCAACAGCAGTCTGTCTCTTTCCCCTACTCCCATCCTCAAACATCACTCAGGAGAGGCAGAGCATTATTTCAAAACTCTCTTATTACAAGTTCTCTGCTCTTCCACAGTTCTATGTAATCGTGTTCCCCCCACATCAGAAAGCTCCAGTCATATTTGGGGACCTCAACAAAAGCTGTCCCACTCACTTCCCTCTGTCCTGCAGCTGTTGTCCTCCTGTGGGGATCCAGCAATGACTGTAGCTCCACAAGCTCTTTGCAGTTTCTCCTGAAAACATAAAAGTCTGCAGGTTTGCATTTTCATGGGGAAGACACAGCTTCCCCAGAATTCCAGGACTGCAGGGAAGCTGCTGGCTGTCCTGTTGACACCTCTAAAATGTGAAAAAAACAATGAAGGGGATATAGCCAGGCAGCAGGAACAAGTGAATTGCACCCAGAAAGTGGGAAATAGGGCACTGGTCTTGTTTTATTTGGCACTGGGAAGCTGCTGGCAGCAACTGTCTTCACAATGAAGATTAAACAGGTTTCACTCAATTGCAGCAAGACCATCTTTCAACTGAGACTCATCTTTATCTCAGAATGGCCCAAAGAGACCATGCAGGAAGGAAAACACATCCCTGGAAGTCTCTAGAGCTGGGAATAGAAACCTGTTTACAGCTGCTTAAAAACATTCAACAGCTCACCAATAAACCATTAACAGCTGCTCAAGCAGGAGACATGGCATATGAAGCCTTAGAGCTGTGTTCAGCCTCAAAGGGGGTTTTAGTAAAGCTGCTTTAAAAATACCAACTCCAATTGTGGAAGAGACAGCAAACAGCCAGCAGGCTCTGCCAAGAATTAGTGGGACCTAAATTTAGCTCTCTTGTCTCCTCCAGAATGTGACAATGTCAGGGAGGAGATTACAATACAGCAAGGCAAGCCCAGCCCAGCCCATGGAAGGAGTGGGTCAATGCTGGAAGGTCAGAGGGTGGATGTCTTTCATACTCTCACATGCCCCAGGGTTCAATTACTGCTCCATCAAAACAAAAAGACACTGAGTGACAAAGGCTGGTGAAATCAAGATCGGAACATTCAGGCAGCACTCCTGCTCAGCTTCTTCTCCTCCTCTAGAAAGTCTTTTCAGTAATCCCACTTTCATTTCTATCATTTGCTGTGGTGCTCTTCTCTCTCAGACTTCCTTCTGTGGCAATCAGTTCTATCTGAAGCTCCAAGGCCACAGACAGAGAAATATAGTGCATGATTCTTACTTGTATGGGTTGTTTGTCCTGCTTCAATGGCCTGGCACCAGCTGACTGGGTCCCACCAAAGTCCTTCCCCAACATGTGCCGGCGCAGCAGTTGTAGCTCACAGCTCCTTTCAGCCAAAGCCTGTACCATCTTCTCTGCAGCCACCTGATTGAGGGGGAAAATTAGGGGGATAATCGGGCCATGACCAGGGGTAGGATCCTAGTCTGTCTTCTTCCTTAGAGACTAAGGGAAACTATCTCAATATTTATCTGTCGCTGGAGACTCTGCAAACCAGCCTGGCAGTTACTGCTCCTGGCCACTCACACCCACTCCAGTGCAGCCCTTCCATCTCTGCTCACCAGCTGCTCTTGTACAGAGGAACAAACTCCTCCGTTTCGCTGAGCTCACCCAGGGGCTTCTCTTTGCTTAAGAGAAGTCAGAGCCACCCACCTCAGCCTCCCACTGTGGCACTGTACAAAACTCACTCTGCTCTGCTGCTCCTTGGCGCTCAGAGCCTGCAGCAGCTCCCGAATTTCAGCATCGTGCTCCATGGTTTGACGGTTCCGGTCACTGAGGAGATCCTGCAGCATCTTCTCCTTGTGCTGGAGACGCAGGCACAGCTCCTCTGCTACCTCACTCTGCCCGGGGCCCAGCTTGCACAGCAGAGTTGCTGTAAGTTCCTGAGCAAGGAGGAAGAAAGGAGAGAGACTGGAAGTTGTTCAAGGACTCTCCAGCCTGGGTGTAGCTAAGGGAGCAGTGTCAGCTGGCACAGATGAGTTCAAATGCCAAAAGCAGCCAGCCTCCAACCACTGAGCACAGCTTCAGGTGATGCAGACAGCAGCCTCTGGTTTGGGACCACTCTCTCTATGGACAAGCTGGCTGAAGGCTCAGGAAGCCAAGCTAAGGCCTTACCTCCACTTCCTTGTTCCTGTCATGCAGGCAGGTCTGCAGCTGTTGGATGATCCCCTCCTGCTCCTTCTGCCTGCTGCTAGATTTGGCCTCAATCTCCTCTTTGAGCCAGCGGAGGTTTTGGCAGGTTGCTGAGATCTGCTCCAGTTCCAGGGTTTTGGCTTTCAGGAGGCTCTCCAGGCTCTGAGTACCACAACAGAAGCAGCTCAAGCAAGTGACAGAAATTTAAGCAAAACTGGAAATACCAGTCTCTACTGCTAGCAGAGACATGCAGATTCACCCATCTGCTCCAGGTGTCCTCTATGCCCAGCCCAGAAACAAGAGTGACCCAGGAACTTGCCCCACACACAAGGCCAGAAGAAGCCCAACACCTGCAGACACCGTCCCCAGAGCATTCACAGGAAGGTGTGTCTAACAGCACACCCCAGAGCCATGCTGGGCAGGGCCCAGGTGCCAGCACTCACGTGAATGGTGGCCTCGTTGCTGCAGAGGACACTGCGCAGCCTCTCCAGGTCACTGCCGCGCTCCCGCACCGACAGACGCAGCTGCTGCAGCTCCTGCTCCTTCTTCTCCAGGGCACAGAACTTCTCATCTACTGCTCGCTGTGTGACACGGAATGGCTCAGAATGGGGTGATGGGGCTCTGCAGCCAACACTCCCTGCAGGGTGGACTTCAGCTCCCCCTGCCAGGGGGACTCCTCTCAAAGGATGAGCCATGAAGAGCATGCAGAAGATACGGTCATGCCTAGGCTCAGCCTGGGGCTGATGGTAACTCAAAGGCTGAGCCTCAGGGACAACTGAAACGTTGCCTACAATATATGCTCACCTCCAGAGCAGCATCCCTGTCACTGACACGCTGCTGCAGTTTCTCCAACATGGCATTCATGGCTGCAGGGCTCTTCTCCAAGTTTTGCTGGCATTGCAGAAGCTCCCTGGACTCCTAGAGATCACACACATGACTCCCCTAGAATAACTGACAGTACAGAAACCTTCCCCAAGAGCAGCACAGGAGAATCAGGATAACTTCTTCCACCTGATGTTGGCTCTAGCCTTCATATTCCAGTAGGCCCAGCACCTGGGGCTGGCTGACTAGCACCTGCCAGGGCTCACCAGGCATTGCTGTGGGCTGAGGTATGTGGATACCTGTGCCTTATTCCTCATCTTGGGGGCCCAGACGCCTCTCCTTCCTTTATTCAAAAGGCATCCATGAAAGCTACAAACAGACTTTTGCATGGCCAGATACCAAAGGAGGATCAGGGACCCCATTTAATTGTGCTCAACTCAAATCTTTCTGCAACTCACCTGCAGAAGTTGCTCCTTGCGAGCCAGCTGCTGAGTCAAACGCTGAACTCTCTGCTCCTGGGCCTGCAGTTCACGGCTTTTCTCCCACTCCAAAGTCTGGAGCTGCTGAGCCTTGTCCTGCAGCTCTGCCTGCAGCTGTTGTACCACAGCACGCAGCTCCTGCAAGGAAAAAGCAAATACCTTGGAATTCAGTTCTCAACACAGCCATAAACAGTCGGCCAATCTGAGCAAGGGCTGTGGGAACAGCTAAAAATGCTCTGCAATGCTACAACTTTCACATCTCAAAACACACTGCCATGGTGCTTGAATGTAGGCGAATCCGCAGACAGCTGGGACAAGGAATTCTGCCAACCTGTATATTCTAGAACATGTGGTTTTATTGCAAGGATCGTGGGTAAAAGGGCCTTGCCTTCAGCCACCAGCCTGGGCTGAAGGGAATTCCCAAAGAGAGAGGGAGAAAGAACAGCAGGATGAGAGCTGAGAGAGAAGGGAGTGAGAGAGCAAGGTGGCAGGGGGAAGAGAGCAGGAGAGAGGAAGAATAGGGGGAAGAGGAAGGGTAAGAGTTAAGAGGAGAGGTAAGAGTAAGAGTTAAGAGAGCTAAGAGTAGCGGAAGGAGAGGAGGAAGAGGTAAGAAAGCGAGGTCTTTGTTACAATACATTATACCTTCTTTTGTGATGAATATTCTAATTTACAGTGACCAACCAATACAAGACACAAAATCCTACAGAATCTACATACAGCCTGTAAGAACTACTGTTACCATACTGTGTTATATTTTAAGCTCTAAAAAATACTCTTTAGACTTCTGTTTTACTACATTGACAGCAGAAAGGTATTGTTCAATCAAAAGGGATTCTCCTTCAGCTAGCTAGACCATTGTTTTCAGGTTATATAGTAACTAAGACTCAGTATCCTACAACTCAAAGTAAGCTTTCATTTCTATTTCGATTATAGGTTTCATATTTTCAGAATCTTTTGCTAAGCAATCATATTTATAAGGTTTCCCGGATTCATTTTCCCCAACACTTGAATTTATTTTATTGCTCAGGGTATCCATCCATCTAAACCCCTTGTTCTGGCCACAGGTAGAGCTTTAGGTAAGCTGTGCAGCAGGGGACATGAATATCATAAAAAGGGTTGGATATTTGCACCAGCCAATGATGTACAAGTGACAGCATACCCACTATCAAGGGTCTTTGCTGATTCTTAATCCCCAGCTATGACACTAAGGAGGCTGGAGAATTTTCCCTGCCACGTGTGACAAGGAGTTAGGGAAGTGTGCCCAGTCTGCTGCCAGGAGAAATGATGAATGAGAGCAGAGTATTTCCTACATCAGTGCTTCTTAGTAATGTAAACCTAGAAAGTGGCAGGCTAGGTGCCTGTCATACCTGATTATGTTTCCAGGTTGCCTCTTTCTGCTGCTCTTCTTCATGGACCGTGGTCTCCAGGAGTTGGGTTGCTCTTTTGGCTTCAGCCAGCTGATGCTCTTTCTGACGCTGAGCTCTCTTCAGTTTCTGCACCTCCAGTTTGGTGCAGAAAAGTGTGTTCTGAAGATCAAGCATTGACATTTGCTGCTCCTGGGGTGACAGTGGGCTCTCTGACACCTGGCAAAAAGCAGAGTTCAGAGAAACTCCGAGATTCTCTTCATGTGAGGGATTTAAAACCCAGGATCCCTTCAGAATGAAACCTGCTATATCTGAGGCTTTCCAGGACATACCTGCAGCTGTCCCGGATGGTTTCTGTGTAACATATCACGCAGCTTGGCCATGGTCTCATTCTGCCCATCAATGATGTGGTACAGCTCCTCTGTCTGAGTCCAAGCACAGGAAGCCCAGTCAGTGGCAAACCAAGCACAAACTTTCCCATCCCAAGCCTCCAGCCTGGATTACGACACCTCAGCACCACATGAACGAGGCTTTGCAAGAAATAATTTACTGAGATGCAGGATGCCAAGCAGTGGCTCAAGCATTCCTTTTCAGCCACTGCCCACAAGGCTAGAGCAGTTTCCTGTTTTGGTGAGCACCACCCTGCCCACCCTAAACTATTACCTTAGTCTCTTTACTCTTCAGGGCCTCGTTCAGACTCTGGATTGTACGATCTTGCCTTTGTGATGTTTCTTGAACAGATTTTAATTCGAAATTCAATTCATTCAGCTTTTCCTGTAACAACTGAAGACAGAAATAGGTTAGGTTTCTTTAATCCTGCTTAATGCTCTATGTAAACACCCTTAAGACTCCCTCCACTCCTTACTGCATACAGCCCTGGTGTTGACCACACCGAGTGAACCTGGCTCCCTCTAGAGTCTGTAGACACTGTTGGAGCTGGGTGGAGACCAGTGAGTAAATACAAAGGCCCTTCACAGGACTTATTGCAGTGCTTCTGTTCCCTCAGGTGCAGGGCAGAGGTTTCAGGCTTGGGCTCACAGATCATACTGCCTCCCACATACTCCAGGAGAGCCTCACTCAGGCTGCCCAGCAGCCCTCCCTCCTGGTCTCTATAATTTGTTTCTCTTTCCTCAAAAGGAAAAGGGCTGCTTCAGCCCAAAATCCTTCAAATATCTGAAAGAAAAATATTAGCATGAAGAAGCTACACATTTACTGACCAAATCAGTGGCTTATTTCTCATTAAGTTCTGGCTTCAGCACAAAAGAGCCTGGCCACTGCCAGCATGCCAACAGCACAGCTGCAAAGCAAAGGGGAACCTCTCACCAGTCTCCATGGCTGGTTTACAACCTGAGGGACCTTTGCCTTTGACACTCTCACCCTAAAGAGAACACCACCCACTCAAAGAGTTTCAGGACAGTTTACTGCTTTCACCATAAAGCTCACGACACAGCACATGTTGTACAGTGAAACAAGTGCTTATTAGCATTTCTAAACATGCTGCCTGTTGGCATTCTTGAAGTTGAACAATACACCTCTTCCTACCAACTGAACTCAGGACTCAACTTCTGAAGGAGCTGGTGCTGCCACATAATTTCCTCCTGTTGTTCATTAGTTTACATACCTGTCCTGTTATCTCTTCTCTGAGACACTCCCCCTAGCCTGTTTAAACACTTCTAACTGCATTTACTGGGCCTTGGGTCTCTATTTCCATCAAGTTTTGCAGTCCAGGCAGCTGCAGCACCTTATGGCCATCCCAAGATTTAAATAAATATTCCATCCCAATTTTTTTCCACATTTAACCTGTTTTTCCAGAGGACATAAATTTACCTTAGAGCTCAAGAGCACAATTAAGAACATATACCTTTCTCAACATGTGTTAATATTGATCTGCCTCAAGAGAACTCAGATACATGTCTCTTTCCCAAGTATTTAAACAGAAATGAAACCTGGACCCTCTCTGTGTTGATATCCCTTGCTGCTTGGAAAAAAAAAAAAAAAACCAAAAAAAAACCAGAAATGAAATCAGGATTCCCTTTCTCCTACACTAGGCTCAGCTCACACAAGGGACAGGGACACAGCCCTGTGCACCTGGAAGGCTCACCAGGCAAGTGGGAAGTTCATTCAAAATAATGATTTGCATAATTAAATATGAAAAATTTACACAGCCCAGATGCAGGGGAAAGAAAAAAAAAAAAAAAAAAAAAAAAAAAGCAAATGCCTTTAATTGAAGCTGGCAGACAATAGCACTGAGAATCACACACCAGCACACCCTTGCTGGGAGAGTGGTGCAGGTACCTGACTCCAGACAGGCCAGGAGGCACCCTCTGACACTAACCACATCAGACTCACTAGCACTGGATATGCTCTTCATGAAGAAATACCTTGTTGGCAGCTTCAAAGTGCTGGATTTTGCCCTGCAGCTCTGCTGCAC
Source organism: Sylvia atricapilla (assembly GCF_009819655.1). NCBI lineage: Eukaryota > Metazoa > Chordata > Aves > Passeriformes > Sylviidae > Sylvia > Sylvia atricapilla. The sequence continues at coordinate 11,288,801 of NC_089148.1, forward strand.
GCACATCAGACATGTGCTCCCCTGCTGCAGCGTTACCTGGAGCTGGCTGACCTTCATCCTGCAAATTCTGAAAGGAGAAAAACAGTAAAAAATGAGAGAATTGCTCAGCTGGTTTCTTCTCTTCAGCTGTCAGCCATCACTGGCCCTGCAACATGGGTTTAAACATGCCCCTTGTGCTTTTCTTACTGGCTCTGAGACATCATTCTGCCTGCATCTCCCTTCATCTGGGTGGCAGGCTGGCCCCTGGCAGCTCTCTGCCTCATCTGCCACAAGCGGCCTGGTGCCCCAAGGCTCTGACTGGGCTCCTTGTCTCTCCTCACTGCTGCAGCACGAGCCCAGCAGCTTGTTTAGCTCTAACCACTCTGTGGGCTAATGATGGATCTTCTCCCCACACCCAAGCCATATCCCTGAAACCTGCTCTCCTTCCCAAGTGCCCCGCAGGCATTTTTAAAAAGCTTCAAAAGCCACACAGAAATGGTCCTCATGTTCTGCTGAGCTTCTGTATCTTTACCAAGCCTACAACCTTCAATCCTTCCCAACGGCCCCCCGCCTGCCATAACCTAGCAGTCACCCCCTGCTCTGAACCCCTCCACTTGTCATTTTCTGGGCTCTCCTTCATGACTTCCCGTGCTCCAGCACCCACACCGTGTATGAGTCCTTGCAGCTCCTCAAACAGGAGCAAATTCAGTGCCACAGCTGAGATTTTTTTTCATGACACATACCCATTTATTTGGAACGTAAACAGCCTACTTTGTGACACGTGGCCTGCCAGAGCCGGCTGGCTGAGCACAACACTAATCCCTTGTCATCCCTCCTTACAATTTTGCCATCTCCTGCCCAGTGAGTTAACTCCTTAGGGCAGCACTCCATCCCAGCCACCTTCTTTAGCCCTCACAGGGCTCCTTCAGTATTCCTGAATACTATCAGTGACACAGGACTGAATGCACTGGTGCCTACTCTAAGTGGGAGCCCTGGAAAGGGCTGCAGGGATGCAGCACAGAGGCCATGGAAATGTGACAGGGTTTTTTGGAGCACACAGACAATTGCCAGCTCCAGGCAGTGCAGCACAGCCAGAACAGTCAGTTCCAATTTGCCCAGTCAGGCTGAATCCTCATCCTCAGGCGCCACAGAAACACTGGCTGCGGGGAAGCTGTGCAGCACAGGGGAGCTCCCTCAGATCTGTGCACTGCCTCTCACAGAGAGAAGTAACACTTCCCTTTACCCTGATGTTTTGTTAGAATATCAGTGAAAACTTACAGTCATGGTGATTACAAATTTTCTCTCCCAAAAGGCTTTGGATTAGATAGGGAGAGCTGCTGGAATCTGTCACAGCAGCTGTTTTGAAAAAAGGTTGATTAAAACAGAGGGGAAAGGGGAAAGGGGAAAGGGGAAAGGGGAAAGGGGAAAGGGGAAAGGGGAAAGGGGAAAGGGGAAAGGGGAAAGGGGAAAGGGGAAAGGGGAAAGGGGAAAGGGGAAAGGGGAAAGGGGAAAGGGGAAAGGGGAAAGGGAAAGGGGAAAGGGGAAAGGGGAAAGGGGAAAGGGGAAAGGGGAAAAGGAAAAAAAATTTCCTCAATTTTCACATTAAGAAAAGAAGAAAAAAAAAAAGGCAGAAGACCTGGAAAGAACTAAGAGCAGGGAGGGGAAAGGCAGAGCAATCTCTAGAGTGCAAAGTTCCAAAGCTGCCTCCCTCGTGCCTCCCTGCAGCCATGGTGACTTCTCCAACACCGGCATTTTACTGCCAATCTCTCCTCAGCACAGCCCCAGCAGTGTCAGCACACACTGACCCAAACAGAACACTTCTTTAAAAGATAATAATCACGGCACTCTCTGAGCCTGCTAAGCTCAGATTGCCCAGCACAGTGGGGAAGAGCCTGGCTGTCCAGAAGGCACCGCAGGCAGCTGAGGGAGCATCTCACAAAGGCTCTGTTTGGTGCCACTTCCTTGGGGCTGTGCTGAGGAAGGGGAGGAATTGTTGGTTCAAGAAAAACCCCGGCAAGATGGTACCTACAAGGTCATGTGCCCTGACACCAGAATAAATTTAAAGAACTGCAAAAGCAGTAAGAGAACTGTGGTCCCATATATGCTATTCCTTTATTGATATTCCTGATATTCCTTTCACATTTATGCACAGGAATTGCTGGACAGCAGCAGCACCTCACTTAGAGGAAGGGCGTTGCTTTTACAAACTGAAAGAAAAATCATTTCTGCAAGAACTATTCAGCCTACTAGCTGCATCTGCCTTCCCATCTCTGCTCTTAAAGCCATCCACAGGATTAAGCCCTGCCCCCTTCAGCCAGACCCTGTGCCGAAGAGCTGCTGCTGTCACGGCAAGGAACCAGCAGTAAAAAAATCCCGCAGGATAAATTCCTGGCAGGGCCGGTTGGATGGCAGAGGCTGGAGAAAGCCCTCAGAACACAGTTCCTAGATAAGGATGGCCATGTGTGACACAAAGCCAACCTGTAAACACGCCACGCTGTTCAGAGAAAGACCATTTTTATCCTGCAAACACGCGCCTAGCAGTGAAAATCATCAGCAAATGACATGACGCCCTGGTTCACATCCTCAGCTGCCGGCTGCCACCGCGATGCCTTTGTGCTCCAGGTGACAACTAGTTTTCCTACGTTCCTCCCTAGCACCATTCCTCGAGCAGGCTTTAATGGAATAAAGCACACAGCTCCGGGAAACGCCCGAGCAGATGGAGCAGCAAGCAGCTGGCTAGGGAGGAAGAGCAATTTAGCAGTGCCACAGTTGCCATAGTAATAAACGAGCATTTTCCTAATCCCCCAGGCTACCTACAGCATTAGGCAGCACTAAGGCTGCTAATGGGAATGCAATTAGGCTGACATGGATATTCCTGAATTGAAGCTGACTGAGGCCTTCTATTCATTATGGAAAGCGGTAAAGAAGTTACAAGTTCAGCTTTCTGACTGCATGCTAAAGAACATGTCATTAAAGCCAGCGAAACGGGCAACCTGGAGCTAGGACTGCTATCAAGACAGATAACAGCATTCTGAAAGCAGGAGCTTTCATCCCCTCTCAGCAACACCTGCCACTAATTGATAGATCTTTACAAAGGATCAGAAAATAAACCAATTATCTTGAATACCAACGCTAAAGTCATCCTCTGGCACAAATCCACCTGCAAGGAAAACACCTTTTCCTCAGGGCACACGCCACAGATGCCTGGGCGGCTCTGCACGTTCGGCAGGTTGGAGGCCTGACCTGCAGAGGCAGGGCTGGAGGCAGGCGTTCCTCACACTCCAACCATTACTCAGACACAAAGAAAACACATCTGCTGGAAAACACATGCCCAGAAGCTTGAAATACTCCCTCTCGCTGTGGATAAAAGCCACACCGACTTTAAGCTTAAAGATGAAACTGGTGTTTTCTCAGCAGGGAAATGACAAAGAGCTTAGACCCACCTAGCAGACTGCATTGTCAGGGAGGGCTGATGGAGGGAGGGAAGGTTCATTTCCCAGAACACTGGGAGGAAACAAGAGACAAGAGAATGACTGAGGAGAGAGGCAGCACACCTAAAAAGGACCGAGCTGCCTATTCTTAGCCCCCATTCAGCCACACGTGGCTGTCTGCATTATCTCAGCACAGAAGAATCCCCAGTGGGCTCAGCACTGGGCCATGAGGACAATGCTCAATGGAAGGGCGGCACTGTGACCTCTACCTGTACCCTCAGCGGCATGTAATCCTCATAGAGGTCATCCCACAGCTCCTGCAGTTCAGAAATTTCCAGAGGTGGGCCCAAAGGTCTGGAAAACGATTTTCTGTCTGTGTTCAGGAAAGCAGAACTAGCACATGCTAAGCCAGCAGAAGCACTGCCATCTGCCAAGTCGCGGCTGAGCTTGAGAGTGGGCAAGCTAGACTTCACAGGAATAGGTAGTCGGCTGCCTCGGGGACTCTGAAGGGGTTTGTAGTCCAAAGTCTTGATCAAATTGAGGGCCAGCTCCAGCCTGTTCCCGCTCAGTGAAGAGCTCGGGGTCATGCGATCATCCGAGAAATCGTCACATTTCCCATTCCCTTTCACCCCCTTATCTGCATCTTCATCCTTCTGCTGTGGAGGGCTGGCCTCCACGGTGGTGTCCAGAGACTCCACAGAGGATGCAGGCGTGCCTTCCTCCATGCTGTCCCCATCCACAGCCACCCTGGAGCTGGTGGACTCGGCCACATCACACACAGACGACTCCTCATTGCCCATGCTGGCCGACCAGCGGCTGGACAGCCCACAGGAGATGCTCCTGGCCACCTTTCGGGGCACTTTGCAGATGGCTTCATAGTCGGCGTCAGCCACACGCAGGGCAGCACAGCCCCGACAGCGCCGCGGGCGGCTCCCTGCTCCCTCGGAGCCGTGGCAGCTGTGCGGCTCCAGGCCGTGCTCTTCTTGGTCCATCCAATATTCAAACCCAGTGTAAGTGAAGTCCTCCTGGAGGAGGGCAGCGTATCGTGCATCAGGCAGGTTGGAAAGGTCCACAGTCCCCTCCCCAGCCCTGTCCTCTGTGCTGGAGTCGTCGTTGTTCCTGCGGTACATGCTTGCGATGCAGAACTTGAGACGGTCCTTTTCCAGCAGCAGCTTCTGCAGGCGCTCGATGGAGAGGGCTTCGATGCGGGCGATGACGGTGTCGAACCTGTAGATGCGGTCCAGCATGAAAGCACACTTGCTGCAAGCGAACTCGGACCTGCCGTCCCGGCACAGCTCCCTGCCCAGGACGTGGGAAAGCAGCACCTGGAGATTCAGCTTGGCCGCCGTGTGAAAGATCCATCGCCGCTGGTTGCCGCACAGCTCCCGGCCGCAAATCCGGCAGTTTTCCTTCATCCTCCCTCCCTCCCAGCACCCAAACCTACTCCTACCGGCTCTCAGGAGACCTGCTAGGGGTCAGCACATCTCCCTCAATCCCCGACCCCGCCAGCACGTCTTACCGCACCAGTCTCCTCTTTTTAGGCTGGTGACACCCCCGGACTCTCGACTCAACAGAAACATCCCACCCTACACCATCTCCTTTACATCTTCACAGTAACACCTAGGCTGCCCCCCCCCGCCCCTCTGGTGCTGCTCCCTCACCTCACAGCTCAAGCCCCCCGATGCTGCCCCCTCTCTCCTCACAGCCCCCGTCCCCAGAGCTACCCCTCACCGCGGGCTGCCCCTGCCCGTCCCGCCCCGGCCCCACCGCCCCGAGCCGAGGATGCTCCTGCCACGGCAGCGCCCGGCTTCTGGCTCAGATTTCAAGATGGCGGCAGAGCCAGCCTCCAGCGCATGCGCATTATCCGCAACGCCTATCGGGATATGTAGTTGCCACGCCCGCGTTCGCATGCGCAGTGGCGGCGCGCGCCACGCCTGGGCACAGGGGCGGCACTGGGGGTCACGACAGAGACAACGACAGCAATCAATCGCGACGCGACAGCGCAGGGGGCCAGTGCCAGAGCCACAGCCGCACACACACACACACACACTAGTGCTTGGCTCTAATGCCAGTGTCTTTCCCAGTGCCACGTCCCTACTCCAGTGCCTTTGCCACGTCCCCGTCCCAATGCCAGTGCCTGTCCCAGTGCCAGGTCCCCGCCCCAAGTGCATGTGCTACGTCCTGTCCCAATGCCAGCACCTGTCTCAGTGCCGGATCCTTGTCCCAGTGCCAGATCCTCACTTCAGTGCCATATCCCCATCCCAATGCCGGTGCCATGTCCCAGTGCCAGCCTGCCCCAGTGCCCAGCCCCAGCAGGCAGTGTGGGTGGGCACGTCCCCACAGCACAGTGCCACCAGCACCTACACAGCAGCCCATGCCACCCGGTGGGAAAACAGCAGGGTCCCTGCAGGACCACCACACAGGCAGCTCACACACTGATGACCCATGGCCGCTGGGGACAGCGCTGTGCCACCAACATGCAGCATGGCCAGAGCTGTGCAGCTGCCAGGAACATGCCGCTCTGATCTCTCACCGCCCCGAAATCCTGCCTGGCACCACGCCAGGCTGCCAGGAGTATTTTAAGACTTGGGATTTAAATGGCAGACGGGAGCAAGTGGCACCAACACCCACAGAAGGACTGCACAGGCTGGTGGCCTGTCCCCTGACAGCTCACATCATGTCCTCTGAGCCCCCCTGCTCCTCCCAGCTCCTGGCAATCACCTGACCCTGCCAGGCTGAACATGGCATAGCCCTGGCCACCACTCCCAGAAGGGAACAGGAATGACAACAACCAGCCAAGCCCTGAGTGGATGTCCTCCTCCCTGGGGTTTCCCCACCCTTGCCCACTTACCTGCCCCTCCATGACCAGAGACCCCTCCAGGCACTGCTGCAGGTCACGCTTCTCTGCTGACAGCATTTCCACGAGCTGGTTGCTCGAAGCCAGCTCTTGGGTCAGCTCTTCGATCCTCCTGAAAGTGACAAAAGGGCATGGGATGCTCAGGAACTGGGCTGGCCTTGGGATGACACTGAGGACACTTGACAGAGGTCAGTCTCTGGGGCAAAGCAGAGCAGCCTAAGGATTGCTCCCTTTCTGACAGCCCAGCTCTCCCACATTGGGGTGACCTCTGCACCCCACCTGATACACACAGCCCCTCAGTCATGCACATCACAAGGAGCCCCCTTGGTAGACCCCAAGAACTGGCACAGTACACAGGCTGGCAGCACAGAGGAGACATATCCTGGACACCTACCTCTGGACCATAGAGCCACAGCCATTGTTGCTCCTGTCCTCCTGCTTTGTCCTCGCTGCTTCCTTCAGCTTCCCTGTCAGCTCCCGGCATCTCTCCGCCTCAGCTCTGGCCAGTGCTGTGGCCTGCTCGGCCTCACTCCGTGCTAGCCTGGCCTCCTGCATGGCAGCAGGGTAAGTCCCCAGGCAGCAGCTCCTGGCTCCTCCCTGGCCCCCACCATCCCTTGACTCACCTCCTGCAGGAGCTGGATCTTGTTCTCCAGGAGCTCGTAGACATGCTCTGACTCCCGCTGCCGCTCCTCATACTGCTGCCGGAGCGCGGCCTGGCTGCGGCTTGTCTGGTTCTCTGCAGCCACCCTGCCAGGTACAGCACAGTGTGCCACAGCCTGCTACGGCATGGCATCTCCCATGGCATGGCCTGGCACAGCAGAGCATGGCTTGGCAGTGTGCAGCATGACATGGCATAGCACAGACTTTGTGACAGCCTCCGCTGTCACTCCCAGCTGGGCTGGGTGAACTGTACCACTCTAGGTGCCCTCAGCCTGCCTCCCCCCTGTCGTGCCACGGGGACACGACTTCTCTGGCAGCACCAGGCCATGTTTAGGCTCTGACCCACCAGAGCACTCCCCACACACTCCTAAAACCAGGGGCTCACCAGCTGCTGTGCCACTGGCCCCCCTGCCATCAGTGCCCCACGGTGAGACACCCATGCCATGGCCCCTGGGCACGGCGCTGCCCTCCCCCACCAAACAGGTGCTGTCCTTTATTTTTGGCTGGCGCCAGGGCTGTAAGAGGAGCCCTGTGGGTGCCCAGCCCCATTGCAACCCCCTCCAGCCCCATTGCAGGCCTGTCTACTGCCTGCTGAGGGCAGGGTGCAAGCAGTAGACAGTGTCTACTGTGCCCACAAAGCCACCACAGGCAAGGCATGGGCACAGTGTCTGCCCCAGGGTGAGGGGCTTGGCCAGCCCCACTCACCATGTGTTGTCCAGGGCTTGTTGCTTCTCCTGCAGCTCCCGCTTCAGGCTCTCCACCTCCACCTTCAGCTCAATGTTCTATGGAGCAGGAAGGAGGTGGGTAGGATGCCCTCACGCTCGCCCGGACGCCCCAGCCCCACTGCCCACGGGAATGAAGCAGAAGTGGCATGGGGACCCCCACGCCATGGCAGGGCTTTGGGTGAGTGGCACAGGTGGTATTTTAGCCTATCGGCGCCAGGATGGGGTGTACCCACTCCATTTATCTGCCCCCAAAAGTTACACTGTCACCCACCCCGAGCACCCTACAGGACTGGGGACGCCCTCCCCAACCCTCTCCCTGCTCCTGTCAAAGGAAACGAGGAGCAAACTCCCATACAGTAGCTCTCCCAGCCCCAGCGCCCAAAACCCTCCCTGGCATCCCCCCTGGCTACACTCCCTTTACCCCGTTCCCTTCCAGAAAAGAGAGGAACCCCCCTCCCCGCGTCCCCTACAGGCACTCACCCGCCGATAGACATCGTCCCGGCTCTCCTCGCCCTTCTGCTGGACGCGCTCCTCCAGAAAATAGATGCGGAGCTTGAGGCTGAAATTCTCCTTTTTGAGGTCATTGAGGTGCTGGGAGAGCGTGCGGTACCCGTTAGCCATGGCCGGTGCTCCATGGGGCGGGCATCCCGGCACCCCTCACATGGCGCCGCCGGGACACAGCCTTAGGCTCCCTGCCCGCCCGCAGCTCCCGTCGCTGGCCCCGCTGCTCTCCCTTTCCACTTTTTTTTCCGCCTCCCGGAGCTATTTGAGGAATCGCTGGAGCGGGGACAGCGGGTTGGTGAAACCCGAGCCGCGGAGGCCCCACGCGCCGCAGCCGTGAGGGCGGTGAGGGGAGCGTGGCGCCCGGCCGGGCTCGGCCCCTCTCCCTCTGCCGCCACCTGCCCCATCGCCCCTCCTGCGCTCCACGGCCGGCCGCGGGGTCCGGGGCCCCCGGCACGGATCCTGCAAGCAGCCGGCAGTGCCGGGAGGGCCCAGTGCCACGCCGGGTCCCAGCGCCCCGCGGTCTCACCTGCTCGAAGTCCCGCAGGGTCTGTGTCTGGGCGAGGGGACCCATCTCCAGATCCCGGAGGAGACACGTCTGGACCAAGGGGTCAGGCTGGGGCTGGGCACCCGGGCGGCCACCGGCCGCCCTCGGCTCGGCTGGCACAGGGTCCTCATCACCTTCACCCCACAAGCCTTCTTGGGAAGCTGGCAGGGAGCAAGGCCGAGCAGCAGTCAGACAAGCAAAGTGGCAGCTCCACACCTCGTGTGCCTCCGAGGAGAGGAGGGACAAGGGGATGTCTCGGGGCCCAGAAAACCGCTGGCCATCCTTGGGGCGATGGGAGCACGGGAACGGGGCATGCAGGGCTCCGGGAAGGGAACGGGGCATGCAGGGCTCCGGGGCTCTCGGGGTGCCTTACCCGCCATGTGTCTGGCTCCGGGGACCACGGCCGGCGCAGTGTCACTGCTGCAGGGGTCCCTGCGGAGAGCAGCACACGGCCGTGTCATGCACAGCATCGGGGGTCCAGGCCGAGCCCCCTGTGCCACGCCGCGCTGTGCTGGAGGGACCGGGGAGGGTGACGGGGACTGCCACTGGTGTCTGCGCACACGTGGGGACACACGTGTGTGTCCCCACAGCCGCTGGGCAGCGGCTCTGAGTGCAAAGACAGGAGGCCCTGGGGGCTGTGCAGATGGCAGTGTCCCCGCAGCAGCACTTTAGCTCCATTAGCAGCCGTGTCAGGGCCACCTGAGCCCCCACAGCCCCCAGGGGAGGATCTGGGGGCACGAAACCCTGGCTGCTCTCCGAGGGACCCTGTGCCCCCGTGCTGTCATGGCTCACCAGCTCATAATCGTGTTTATTTTCAGCTTAGAAGTGTGAGTCATTTCATGATTTAAAAGAAAAAGAGAAACCCCAACAAATCTAAAAAAAACCCCACCCCGGATTGTTGGGGATTTTTTTCCTTTTAAAGAAATCAGAATGTTTCTTTTTCCATTCTCAGCCTGACGGGTTTTTGGTGGGGTCCCATGAGCAGGGACATGGGCACTTGCCCCAGCATCAGTGTGGGCACAGTGCCCTGCCCACATGCATGAGGCTGAGCCCCAACAGCCAGGGAGGGCCAGCATGTACCTGTGCCACAAGCCGTGGTAGAGGCCCTAGGACCATGTCTCCAGAGCCTTGCACAGTACACCAGCACCTTGCAGCAGGGCACAGCACTGCCAGCCTGGCAGGGAGCAGGCGTGGCACACACAGGGTGCCACAAACCCTGCAGCAGCAACCCATCGTGGAGAGAAACTGAGGCACGATGACTTTAAACACACCAGCACTGGTCAGGCATTGCTGTGTGCCCTGCCAGACACCATAACCAGTGTGATACCCAGAGACAAAGCACCCAGAGGTGTTGTACCTGCAGACACAGCACCCAGAGGTACAGAGCCCAGGGGCGTCTTAGCCAGAGGCACCCAAGTTTCAATAACCAGAAGTGTGATGCCTGAGGAGATCAAGAGGCACAATATCCAGGGAGGTGTGACCTCTGGAGGCTTGACACCCCAGGAGGACCAGTACCCAGGGTGTGACACCCAGAGGCAAAACATCCAAGACTCAAGATGCACAAGGATGCGCAACACTTAAGGAAGCACAGTACCCAGGGGCATGGTATCCTAAGGCATGATATCCCTGGAGGCAAAATACCCAAAAAGGCACATTAACCAGTGACATAATATGCAAGGCTTGACACCCAGAAGGGTAATACCCAGAAACACAACAAGCAAGGAGGGATCACAACCAAACACTTGATGCACAAGGAGACACAGTGCCCAGAGGCGGAATACCCACAGAGACAGTACAATACCCCAGATCCTGAGGATGCTGCAGGGTGATGACCAAGGAGGCAGGCAAGGACTAAAGCTTACCATCTACAGCCTACACTGTGTATCCTCCATGTTAACTTTGCAGATGGAGATGTGCATAGCTGACAGAAAGAAAGGATGAACTGGGCAAAGGAGGAGGTCTTGTGAGATAGGATTGTCCTGTTTGGCTCTGAAAAACTGCACAGAATGGAACAAAGTCCTGTGACTGGAACTTTGAAGGACACCATGGCCAAAAAAGTATCTTTTTCCAGATTAAGCATTATTTAAATAACAAAACACAAGCCACTGCACAGGCAAATAACCTTAATGAAATACATGCTGCTGCATATATGACTCTTACTCTCCATCTCGATCATGCCATATGTAACATAGGAAGAGGGGAATAAGATTGGGCTATACATAAGGAGGATAAAAATTTCACCTGGTTAGGAGGAAGACCCAAAAATACCTTGGAGAGAGTCAGTGGGCTACTCTTCTCTGCCTTGTCCCAAGCCAAGGACACTGTGTTAAGTTTCTGCATATTAATTATTGCTATTATTACTTGGGTTAATGCAAGTGTGCACCATACTGAGATGGAATAGAATGGGCCCAAAAGTGTTGGAAAAACAACAATAAAGCTATTGTTGGTGCAGTATTGAGGGCTTGCTGATCTTGTATGCAAAAGGAAATCAGAGCACCCTCTCTCCTGAAAAATGGCAGATGTAGAATATACTGCTTTGAAATCAGAAAAGGAGCAACTTAAAATGTATTTGGCCACAGCTGAAAATAGGGAAAGGCAACTGCAGAAACATTTAGAGGAAGAGCAGGAGAGAAAAAAAAATGGAAGAAAAGGTAGAGGTGATGCTTGTGTGAGCTCCTGATCCCCCTGACATCATACAGATTAGAAACTAATCATATTCCCTGAGGAACAGGATGGAGACAGAAGGAGTGACCCAAATGACAGAAAACTGGGGAAAGATGATTCATTTTCTCTTCCAAATCCCCCTGAGTATGAAGCCAGATGCATTATAGAAACAGAAGGGACAACTGAACCTTGGTGAAGAGTGGGAAATCATAGCTGAAAAACAATCCCATTCAATCTAATACAGTATGAAAAGTGCTGTGGCCATAAGCCAGGCTGGACTGAAATTCAGCAGGTGGAATCCTATCAGTGCATACATAATAACAGCCCACACATTCTGATTCCAGGTGGGCCTCCTCAACTATTGATGACATTTCTAACAGATAAGAGAACACAAATTCCGGTATTAACACAGCAGGACACTGAAAAACTGGACAGAGTTGAAATCTGAGTGAACAGAGCAAGTGCTACGTGCCAAATCACTAAGGCTAATTTATGGCTCCCAGGCGATAAGCACATGTCCTCTCCTCACTTTGCAGCAAAAGATCACAATGAAAACATTTTGCACTTCAGTGTTCTGAGCAACCAAACCTGGCAGCTGATGCAGAGCAATGTTTGGTCCTCCCGTTCAACCCTGACCCTAAAAGAAATCCAGATACCACATTGCACTCACCCCACGCGGTGCTTACCCTCCCTCATTCAAAAGCTGCTGATGTACCACAATACAATTCTCTGCTGCAGCATGAAATGGAACTCCTGAAGTTACAGCTGACTTGGAAAAAGGACAAATCACCTCCAGAGCCCACTCCCCATATAATTCGCTGATTGATAATTCACCAAACTTTCACCCCACGTAATTCACCAGTTTGACTAAAAACTGGAACTGAGATGGCAATTAACTGTTGATTACTGGCACACAGACAGAGTGGGACCAGATTTGGAGAAAAGAGAGATGCCAATACTGACCCTTTAACCGCTGCTGTGCCAAATATCAGAATAACTGGTAACTCAGCTTCAAGGAGTGCCCCACTCATGGATGGCAACCCTGGATGTAAAATATATGTTTTTTGTGATCCCACTTCAGGAACACAACAAGGCTTGATTCACCTTCACCTGAAGGGAGTGCAGTGTATTTTTAATAGGCTGCTCCAAGGATATAAACATTCTCCAACTATTTCTCATAAAGCCTTGGCAAAGTCTTAGTCACAATCATGTAACCCACCGAAGGTTACAATATATCAGTAGATCAATGATATCATCATCATCATCATGACCAAATCATCCCAAAGTGGCCTGGTTTAGACAGAATCTTAAACATCAATCTTGTTCCAACTCCCTGCCATGGGCAGGGACACCTTCCATGACCCAAGATAGCTCAGGGCCCCATCAAGCCTGACCTTGAACACTTGGCATATCCATAGCTTCTCTGGGCAATCTGGACCAGGTTTCATCACCCTCACAGTGAAAGATTTTTTCCTACTATCCAATCCAAACCTACCCCCTGTCAGTTTGAAGCCATTCCCCCTTGTCCTGTCACTACATGCCCTTGTAAAAAGTCTCCTTCCATCTTTTTTGTGGGCTCCCTTCAGTATAGGAATTACTACAATTCGTAGTAATTGTAGTAATTTCCCCTGAAGCCTTCTCTTTTCCAGGCTGAAGAAGCCAAATTGTCTCATCGAGAGAATTCTCTCAAATTCCCTCACAGAGGTGCTCCATCTCTCTAATCAGTTTGGCTGCAGAATACCCTATGGTTGTTTTGCCCACAAGGAAAAATGTGAGCCTTGAGCAGTCTGACATCCCAGCATCAGGGGGCCAGGCAGGAGGTTTTTTCCTGTGAATCTGTTGGATTAAAGAAGGCACTTCTCTTCTCCTGCAAACCCCAGGGAAAAAAAGAACATGGACAGAATCTACCTAACATAAAGGAGTGACAGCAAGTTCTGGGAACTTTAGAGTTACTATTAAGACAACTGAGATTGTTCCACCAGTTTGCTACCATATACCTATGGTACCATATACCATAAATATATACGATATATATGTATGGGAAATGGGGGTTCAATGAACACGATTCCCATTTTAATCTGTGTCAAAAGAGGCTGGAAGAGCCAGAGAGAACACTAGACATTAGCTGCCACTCTTTCAATGACACTGGAACAAGATATTCCTATCTAGAGAAGCGCTCGCTGTCCCTGGTGGGGCGGTGACACAAGCAGAGGAGATAAGGCAAGAACAAAGGAAAGGACAGAGTGAGAATATTCGGGGAAATACCCAACTGACTGATACCAGGTCATCCTGTGCTGGTTACAATGCTTCAGACTGGGACCCTGGCAATGGTATTAACAACCCAAAAAATAACCTTATGCCTGGGAAAAAAAAATATTACTGCTCAGGGCCACCCTGAGGTGGGGCAAAGCCAGGGCAGTGGCTGCCTGTGGGCTCTGGGGTGAATGAGCCAAGCACCCACTTTCCCAAAATCCAGCTGCCCATCCAGCACCCCCAGACAGTCAAAGTGGCAGCCCTGTCCATGGGAATGCTGGGCCAGCAGGAGCCCAGGGCTCTGCCACGGCCATGACTGCTTGGGCTGAGTGGGGGCTCCCCCCTCCCTGCCCCTGTGCCCAACACTGGGAATTTGTTTCCTCTGAAGGGGAGGCCACTGCAGTGCTGCTGGGGCTGCAGGAGGACAAGAGCCCTTTCATGCCAGCCTGAAGCATGGAGCAGAGCTGCTGGCACGGCACAGAACGAGGGGGGCTCAGCCCTGGGGCCCCCCACTCACGGGGCAGCACTGCTCACCCATCCCCACGTAGCTCCAAGCCCTGGCACGAGGGGCACCACGCGGCCCTGACTCAGGGCACTGACTCACAGCATCTCCATGGCATCACACAGGGCCACTGCAGCCACTTGCACTGGCACCCCTGGGTGCCATCGGGGAGAGGGGACAACGAAGGGCTGGCAGGCAGGGCCAGGGCACGTGGGCTGTGTGAGAGTGGCTGCTGCCCATGGGGAAAGCATCCCGGGGTAAAGCATCCCCAAAGCACCGGGCACTAGAACCCAGCAACAGCAACTCACCTCCTTCTGCTGCTGGATCACCTCCTGCGGGGAGACAGATGGACAGAGGGATGGATGGAGGGATGGACGGCAGGCCCCAGCCCCGTGCTCAGCAGCAGCCACCGTGTGCCAGTGGCTCCAGGCTGGCAGAGGGGTTGTGGCAAGGGCCAGGCAAGGCCAGGGAGAGCGTGGCAGCTCAGATGCCGAGCGTGGCGCATCCCAGCTCCCCGCTGACTCGTCGGCACAAATGTCTCAGCAGGGGCGGAGTGCCACCACGGAGGAGGTGGAGCGGGGACAGCCGTCCCCGAACACGTTAGCCGCCTGAGTGTGCGAGCACAGCACGGAGCGCACGGCACGGCCACCCACCGACCTGCCCACGGGGCACGGCAACAAGGTGTTCATTGAGCACGGCAGGCCGGGGGAGGTCTCGGCTGGGCGGCTCCCGGCACCGCAGGCGGGGCAGCCAGCAGCGCTGCCGAGGCCCAGCAGCCTGGAGAGGTGCCGGGACAAGCGCTCAGGCCAGCGGCTCAGCGTGGAATCGGGCATGGGCACAGCCAGGGGAAGAGCAGGGACGATGAAAACGGGGCTGGGGAGATGGGGCAAGCCAAGCTCACTGCAGCAACACCAGCCCCCTGAGCGCCTTCCTTCAGGGCCCAGCTCCTCGCAGCAAACCTCACATGGCCAGCGCACCGAGGAGAGCTGAGTGATGGTGCCGGCACCAGCCCAGGGTCCTACAGCACCCTACAGCTCCTCCCCTCTCTGGCACACACACACACTGCCCTGACACCCTCAGGTCTCCGTGGCACAGGGCAGCGAACACCAGCAGCCCCAGTTACTGGACAAGGGATTCCTGGTCCCTTTCACGCACACCAGTGGCTCCCAAGTTCTCTTGAGCTTGCCTAGTGCAGGGCCCGGAGAGCCATCAACCCGGGTTCCCAAAAAGCCCCGCCACCAACCCCAACACGCGGGACCCCAGCAGCAGGAAGAGACAGCCGCGGCCCAAAGGAATGGGGCTTGGGACAGGGGCCGTCGGGCCCTGCACAGCCCCGAGGGAGCACGCTCTGATCGCGCCCGCATCCCAGCCGCATCCCGGCGGCACCGATGCCGGGGCTACCTGGGCCGCAGCCTGCCGCGGGATCACCACAACCCAGCGTGGGCACACGCAGCCCCCCGCGTGCCCGGGACACACGGACATCCCGACCCGCATCACCCCGGACACGCGCGCCCGCGGATGTCACACGCGCGCACGGAGACTCCTCACCTCCGCCTCGGGGCTCGCATCCTGCCCCGCCGGGCTCCGCCGCACCGGGCCGGGTGGCACCGGGCCAAGCACCGGCGGCACCGGGCCGCCCAGCACCGGGCCGGCCACCGGAGGCGCCGGGCCGGGCCGCCGTGTCCCCGCAGGCGCTGCCGAGCCGGCCCGGCGTGCGCCGAGGAGGCGGCTTTGCGGCACCGGCCGGCTCCGCCCGCTTCTCCTCCTCCTCCTCCTCCTCCTCCTTTTCCCTGCCTCCATCCTTCATCTTTTCCTGCCTCCCAGCATCCCTGCCTCCCTCCTTCTGACCCCGCATCCTTCCTCCCTTCCCTACCTCTACCCCTCCCTCTGACCCCGTATCTTTTCTTCCCTGCTCCCTCTGCCCTCTCCCTGATCCCTTTGTCCATCCACCCTGAATCTCTCCAGCCGCCCCCCACCCAGCCACCATCCTGTCCCGGCTGACACAGCCACCCCCTGCCCCAATTCCCCACTCGACCCAGTCCCTCTAGACTGAACCCCAACCCTTCCTCACACTTCAGTCCCCCAGAGACAATCCATGATCCCTTCCTCTCCCCTCTCAATGCTTCTTTCAACTTCTCCCCAAAAGATACCCAGTTAGACAGGATCCCCCATGGCACCCTCCAACATCCATCCTGCCACCCCAATTACCTGCCCAGTCGTCCTTGGATGCCTCCATCCCAACGTGACACCCCCAATCCTCTTTGCCAGCCCAGAGCCCCATGAGTCCCCAGGTACTGTTCCAGTCCCTCAACATCCTCACTTGCTTTCTAATTGTCCCAGTCCTCTACCCTGCCACCCTTGATCCCCATAAACCCCCTTGAACACCCACCATCCCAACTAAACACCCCTAATCTCCCCCACCCCTTTCCTTCTCTTTGGCACTCCCCATCCCAGCTCCAGTAACCTCGAGTCCCCTTTGACACCCCTAACTCCTTTACCTGCTTGACACCCTAAAACCAGCACTGCCCCTGACTCCTCCCCCAGCCCCATTCTCTCTGTGGTGACCCTCATCCGAATTCCCTGTTGTTTGGCCCCATTCTGCTCTGTCCTACAGCCCTTCAGCCAGCTGTCCCCCATGGCCACCCACCTGCCACCAAGCAGAGTCTGTCCAGGACCCTTGTGCTGGAATGATGACCAAGGAGCCCAGTGAGGGCTAAAGGTTACTATTCATACCCTCTGTGTTAACCTGTGTGGATGAAGCACCACAGAGCTGGTGGCAAGAAAGAAGGAGGGAGTCCTGTGGTGATGGGGTGATTCTGCTTTGGTTCTGACAAATGGAACAAAATCATGTGACTGTTATATATGGGCTTTTATTCATTTCAGTGACCAGAAATTTGGAGGACACAGTGGACAAAAGCAGTAACTTTTGTCTGATTATGGGCCATTTAAATGTTAACACACACACCCTGCATATGCTAATAAGCTTAATGGTACACGATACCATGTCTACAGCTCCATACAGCTCTTAGGTTGTGCTCTACATAACACAGGAGTAGGTGGAGAGATATAAGGAGGGTCGGAATTTTACCTGGTTAGGAGAAAAACCCCAAAATGCCTTGGAGACAGAATGGGCTACTCTCCTCTCCCTCCTCCCAAGTGGGGACACCTTCGTGGTCGGTTTTCTGCATACAATTCCTATTGTCATCACACAACATTATTGTTACTCTGGTTAGAGCTCTATCGCAACTGGTGCATTTATCAACAGGAATTCTGTATCTGTATTTCTGCTGCTTCCACATACTGCACGATCCATGAATCTGTCATTATGAAGGTTTTTATGGAATGTGAGCAAACCTATGGTGTTGAATTAATAAGCTGCACTATTGGTGAAGCTACACTCATGGAATTTCCTACTGAACACGACCACCTATAGTGCCAAATTGGTTATACTCAGAAATGCAGCTCAGCTGTCCCCAGCCCTCTGACCTGTGAAGAGCAGGTGGAACACAAGTGGGTTTTTTTTTTTCTGCCAAATTTGTTGTTCTAAACGCAACACCTGGTACAAATGGGGCCAGCAGAGGGGTGCCGTGCTCTTATACCCCCCCACTTCATCCCTATTGTGACTCAGCAGCCACCACAGCCCCTGTCCCCCGGCACCCATCCCGCTGATCCTGCCACCTTTGGGTCCCCTCCAGCCTTTGGGTCCCGTCCATCTGGCTGCCTCGGGGTCTCAGGAATCGTGGGACATGCCTGCTGGCACAGCCACCCCGCCAGCACTCCCCGTGTCCCAGAGGGCCCGCGGCGAGGGCCGGGGAGCCATGGGGCTGTGCCTCTGGCCACAATCCCCAGGAGAGGGCACCAGGCGGCCGGGAAAAGCCGGCAAATGCGCTGCCACAGGCAGCGATGGCTTGGCCACGCGTGTCCTCCGCACAAACATGCCGCAGACGTGGGAGAGGAGCCACCGAGGCCCCGGGCAAGCGCGGGCGGTGCCGGCGTGGGGAGCTGGGCGCCGGGATGGCAGGTCCTGATGTGTCCTCCGGGCACCTGGAGCAAGGTCCTCAGTGGCTAAAGCAGAGACCGGAGCCGGCGTCCGGCTGTGCCAAGGGCTGCGGGGACAGGGGCCGTGTCCCAGCCACGGCAGGTCTCGCAGTGCGGGTGTCCCCAGCCCCACGCCAGGCGGGTGGCCGTGGCGAGGGAGCCCTGTCGCGGTCCCCGGGTCACAGTTCCCTGCCGAGGGGCCGTTTCGAGACACCGCTGCAGATTTCATCAGCCGCTGCCCTTGACCGCATGCCTCACCCCGTGCCAGCCGCCCTGGACTTTCCCCGCTCTGGCGTCACGGTTGTTCCCTGGCTGTGGCTGCAGGGTAGCACCGACTGCAGGCGGTGCCAGGCTTAGCACAGCTACGGGCTCTACGCAGTGCTGGGCTCTCCCACTCCCACCTCGGCGGCGCTGCCTGTGGCGAGGACAGCCATCCTATTCTCGCCACCTCCTGTCTGCTAGGACGGGTCCATCACTCGGGCTCTGCTTGGTTTAACAGGCTCCAGGGCCACCCAGGTCTCACACAGGGCAGTTTGGTCCAGACCTGCTGCCTGGGGCACGCGGACCCTGGGGAAGGGCCCAATCCCATTAGGACCTGACTTGGCAGCACGGGGTAGGTTCTGCCCACGCCCCATGCGTGGAAAGTGGTGGAAGGAAGGGCCAGACCCTGCTCCCCACGGGCAGGATCTGGGGTGTGTCTGGTCCAGGTGTCCTGTGGAGGTGTGGCCGCATCCCTTGCCATCCACATGTCCGGTGTCACGGACCCCTCCCCATCGTATCTCAGGGCCAGCGCTTCCCACCTGCGAGGTCACCGGACGTGGCCACCTGGCTTTTGGCCCAAGGAGGGCGTTTGCGGGGTGGGTCCCATGCACCCCACGTCATTGGGAGCCAGTGGCCAGGCTGGCCCCGTGTCCTCAGCCCCTTATCAAGGGCATTGCTCAACAGCAGGCACGAAGTCGGGGGTGGGCAGGGCACTGCCTCGCTTCTGAGCTGTGGGGTCTGGGGACCCCCATTCCTGGGCGAGCTGGGGAGGGCATGTCTGGAGTCGCCACGGGCTGGGCTGCTCCCTGCCAGCGGCACCCCCAGCTTTGTGGGGAGCCACCCGCACCATCGTGGCTGCCACTGCCGTTCTCCTCCTGCCTCACTGAGCTGTGATACGCGGGACGGCGAAACTGAGGCACGGACGCGGTGCGCAGGGTCGGGCCAGGCTGCCCCCGGTTTTCGCGGCTCCCCGACCCCCGAGGTCCTGGCAGGGCAGCCCCTTCCTTTTCTCTGGGGCTGCCGGGGGGGCCCGGCCCAGCCCTGGCCCCGCACCCCCGCCTCCTCCCTGCCGCCGGGGGCGGGGGGGATGAGGAGGGAACCGGGCGGGCTGGGGCGGGGAGGGGAAGGGAAGGAGGTGGGATTATGGAGACGGGACCCAATGAGCCCGAAAAACGTGCGCCGCTCGCAGCTCTTTTAGCGCGGCGGAGGGGCAGCAGCAGCCTCTCGGCGGCGTGCGGACAGAGCCGGCACTCCCGTCCCGTCCAGCCCATCCCTGTCCCGTCCGTCCCGCTTCCGCTATGGCACTGGGCAAGCTGCAGAAAGTGCTGATCAGCGAAAGCCTGGACCCCTGCTGCCGGGAGATCCTGCAGGCCGGCGGGCTCCGGGTGCAGGAGAAGCCCGGGCTGAGCAAGGAGGAGCTGCTGCGGGAGATCCGGGTGAGGCAGGGCTGCACCCACGCGTGGGTGGGTGGTGAGTGCATGTATGGATGGGCACAGGTGCAGGCCGGCGGTCCCGGGTGCCAGCGGACTCCTTCGACCGCCTCCCGTCTGATGCAAGAGCCCGGCCGGTTTCGCTTGGCAGATCCCGGAGCCCCGCAGCGGCTGTCCCCATCCCGTGACCCACCCGCGGCCACTGGCCCCAGCCCACGTCCCATTCACTGTGTCTGTCACTCCTTAGGACTGCGACGGGCTCATCGTCCGCTCGGCCACCAAAGTCACGGCCGAGGTGCTGGAGGCGGCAGAGAGGCTGCAGGTGGTGGGCAGAGCTGGCACCGGCGTGGACAATGTGGACGTGGAGGCAGCCACCAGGAAGGGCGTTCTGGTCATGAAGTAAGAGCAGGAGTGTGGGGACATCCGTGCCTGTGATCCTGGGGAGGCCGGGGAGACTTCAATAGGGTGCCCTCCCCACCCATGGCACCCCTGGCACCACCCTGTGTGTCTCCATCCTCACGGGGCACAGACCCCTGTCTGGCCAGGGGACACACACCAGTGACACCACTCTCCATCCTCAGCACACCCACTGGGAACAGCCTTAGCGCCGCCGAGCTCACCTGTGGGATGATCCTGTGCCTGGCCAGGTGAGCACAAGGCAGGATGCGGACAGAGGTGTGTCCTACAGCCCCCTACCCCGCACTGACCACAGCCTCCTTTTTAGGCAGATCCCGCAGGCAGCTGCCTCCATGAAGGAGGGCAAGTGGGACCGTAAGAAGGTAGGAGGCAGGTGAAACACCTCTGGGTGGGGGTGTCCATGTGGGATGTGCTCGCTCACTCTCCCCGTACTCCCCAGTACATGGGTATGGAGCTGAACGGGAAGACGCTGGCCGTGCTGGGGCTGGGACGCATCGGCAGGGAGGTGGCCACTCGCATGCAGGCTTTTGGCATGAAGGTGAGGAGATAGGGCAGGGAGGAATGATGGGGAGCATAGACCTTCATGACCTGGCCAGAGCCACCGTGCCAGGCTGTAAGAGTGAATGCCTGCTCTGCCTCAGACCATAGGCTATGATCCCATCATCACCCCCGATGTCTCAGCCACCTTTGGTGTGGAGCAGCTGCCGCTGGAGCAGATCTGGCCCCGCTGCGACTTCATCACGGTGCACACACCGCTGCTGCCATCCACCACGGGTATGGAGTGGGCACGATCACAGGGAGGTTTGGGGTGAGCTGGGGCAGCCCCTTTCTGCTGACAGCCCTCCTTCCGCAGGGCTCCTGAACGACAGCACCTTTGCCAAGTGCCGCCGTGGCGTGCAGGTGGTGAACTGTGCCCGCGGTGGCATCGTGGATGAGGGCGCGCTGCTGCGGGCGCTGCAGTCGGGGCAGTGTGGTGGGGCTGCCCTCGATGTCTTCACACAGGTGAGTGGAGCTGTGGGGAGCCCCCGAGCTTGGATTTGTCTCAGCACCACCTTAATTTTGCCCAAACCAAGGCCGGGCAGCCTAGTAAATCCTGTGGGGCTGAGACCAGGAACAGTCCTGTTCAGCTTCCCTCCTTGCAAAGGAGATGGGGTAAATTTCCCCTACTCCGAGCTCCCAGATAGATGCTGGGAACTGATGGCAGGATGGAACTCTGTCTGCAGGAGCCTCCAAAGGACCGTGACCTGGTGAACCACCCCAACGTCATCTCCTGCCCACACCTGGGTGCCAGCACACGGGAGGCACAGAGCCGCTGCGGCAAGGAAATCGCCATGCAGATCGTGGACATGGCCACAGGGAAGGGGCTGACTGGTGTAGTGAGTCCTGCTGCAGCACCTGACCTCCGTGCCTCTGCTACCCCAGCTGTAACCCACGGGTGCATTGGGAGCAATGCTCCATGTGGGATCCCTGGCAGGCTCTCACCACCCACTCTCTCGTGCAGGTTAATGGGCAGGCTCTCAGCAAAGCTTTTGCACCCGAGACCAAGCCCTGGATCACCCTGGCCAGGGCCCTGGGCACAGTGCTGTGCACGGCGGGCAAGCAAGTGCAGGGCAGTGTGCAGGTCTGCACCCTAGGTGAGCCTGAGTGTGGGGACCCCAGTGGGCAGGCAGGAGAACAGATAGACAGGAGGCTGGTTAACAGTGGGATTGGAGCCCTAGAGTATGCAGGGATGGATGAGTGGATGGATTGGATGGGTGGAAGGACCAGCCCCAGGCTGGCCACTCCACTTTGGGCCTGACCTCTCTGCTGTGGCTGATGCACACCTCCTCTCTGCACCCCAGGGACACCCCTGAAGGAGGCTGGGAGCTACTTGACACCTGCTGTGGCTGCGGGCATGCTGGCTGGAGGGACACAGAAGGAAGTGACCCTGGTGAATGCCACGCTGCTGGCCCAGGAGGCTGGGCTGAAGGTGTGTGGACACCTGGGTTCTGCACCCCAGCCTGGTGTGCCTTCTCCACCAAGCAGCATGAGGGACACCCTTTCCTGGCTGCTAACGCAGCACTGAGGCTGGGTGTTCCCTGGGTTGCTTCTGAGGACATCCCTTCCCCACCCCAGCCACACACAGCACCTGGGCACTGAGTGGCCTTGTCTTTCTGGCAGGTCACAACCACCCACAGTGATGTGGCCCCCGAGCCTGACAGCAGCACGGGCCTGGTGCAGGTGTCCCTGCAGGGCACCCCACACCAGGTGACGGGGACAGTACAGGGCAGCACCCCGGTCCTGCGGCAGATCAACGGGGCCACCTTCAAGCAGCCAGCCCCACTGTCGGGGCCTGTCCTCATCTACAGAGCCAAAGCCTCTGATACCAGCGCTCTGGCCACACTGACTGGTGAGTCCCTGTGTCAGCTCTAAGCTGCAGGGACCACCTGGGGAACCCCCACATCCGACCTGGAGCTGAGCCCTAGCTGCAGCAGAAGTTGCCTGGAGAGATGGATGGATGGATGGATGGATGGATGGATGGATGGATGGATGGATGGATGGATGGATGGATGGATGGGGGGTCTGGGCAGGGGGTTGTGTGATGTTGAGCAAAGGATTTGGGGTGGAGGAAGAAATGGCATCATGGACCTCTGAGTGGGGTTGTTGGGGTGAGCAGAGGCTCAGCTCCCTGCTGGGTGCTGGGGCAGTGGAGCAGCCCATGGTCCCTAATTCCTGTCCTCCTCTCCAGGGCTGCTAAGCAAGGCAGGGGCCCAGCTCCTGTCGTACCACAGCTCCAGCACGGTGGCAGGGGAGCAGTGGAGCGTCGTGGGGCTCTCAGCCCCCCTGCCCAACCTTGCTGAGCTAAAGTCACGTGTCACGGAGGTTTTCCAGCTCCACCTGCTGTAGACCCCAACTGCTGACAAGGACTTTCCCCATGGCCGCAGCATCTGGACCCTCCCCCAGCTGGGGGAGCACTGCACATGGCCATCCCTGACCCCCACACTGGGTTTGGGGTGGCCTCACGTTCAATAAAGGGTCTAGAAGGAGAGAGCTTGTGGTGCCTTGTCTGTGTGGTCCTTTGTCCTCAACCCTATACCCCCTCCCTCCTGCCTCTGCTGCTCCCTGGCCCTGCTGCTGTTTGCTGAAGAGTGCAAAGGTCTCTGTGGCTGCCGAGATCCTGTCTGACCCCTGTCCCGTGCTGGGACACTACCCAGAGAGCAGCACTGCAAGGGGCACGAGCCCTCCCGTGAGCCACTCCGTCACCTGTGCCCTCCTGCCCATGGATTTTGCCATGAGGATGTTTTAATTGAATGACACCATTGGGAAAATGTCATCTTGACCCCCTAGACTGGCGACTGGGGCTTACTTGACTCCCCCAAAATGTCAGGGCATACTCCCATGTCTAACAGGGCAGGTGCCTATTGAAAAAATGCCCATAAGCAGCTGTGGTTGTGAACTGGGAGGGATCTGGGGTGGGAGGATACCATTCAAGACCAGGAGCCAGAGCCGGGCTGCTGCCCCCTCCCGTTCACACCTTTATTCCCCTGCAATGCCCAGGTGTTTGCAGAAGATGCTGCCATCTCCAACAGCTCTGGGGCCTGAGTCACTGCTGGCCATTCCCCACCCATACAAAGTGAACTTTCCCACACAGGCCAGCCTTGGATGTGAGGAATGAACAGGGATGACAGTGGGAAAGAGAGCATCCCCCTCCCCAGGGCTCACCACTCTGGTGATCCCACTCTAGATGGGCTTCCTGGCGTATTCACGGCGGTACTTGGAATCCACCCGTGTCAGGTACCAGGTTCCGGGGAAGAGATCTGCCTGGGAGCCGTGGGGGGCGTGGTCGGCTGCAGGGAGAGGGCAGTGATGCTCAGTGGTGTTGTGGGGTCCCAACAGAGAAGGGTCCCATCCCCCCAGCCCCACTCACCCAAGTGATGGGTTTCCTCCCGTCGCTTCATGATCTCGGCGAAGTCCTTTGGGGCCACGCGCTTGCGGGCGTCCAGGCGAGCGGGCAGGTCAGCCAGGCTGGAGACCAGCTTGTCCAGGGGTGAGCCTGGCCACGGGCATCCCACGTGTGAGATGGCACCACTGACAGGCACACGCTGCCCTCCCTTCCCAGTCCCTCTCTCCCCTGGGGCTCACCTGGGGCTGCATCCTGTGACACACGGAAGGAGAACATGCTGGCTGCCAGTCCCGAGCCATAGGAGAAAGCGCCGATCCGGGAGCCAGCCAGGTCCCGTGCTGAGCACCTGAGGTGAGAGGAGAGGGGGTTACAGGACATTTGGGCTGAGGGGGATTTGGGGATACAGGGCTCTGGGGGCAGTGTAGGGGGCTGCCTGCTTTGTAGGCAAGCAGACCCTCGGGGCCACATTGCTGAGGGAGTTTAGCCCTGGAGTGCAGCAGTGCCAGGGAGCCCCAGGACAAGGCTTTTGTTCCCCTCCGAGCCTGTCTGTTCCCATGACTCCTTTCCCATGGGGTCACTCATTCTATTGGGCATGACAGCAGGGGTTTTCATCCTCCTGGTGATGACAGAAGGGCTTTATGCACTGGCCCAGCTCCAGCAAGCTGGGATGAAAAGTCTGGCAGGGAGACGGTCTGGAGCAGGATGCATCCACACTGGGGGCTGTGTGCAATGAAAAGATCAGGTCCCTGTTGACACAGGGGGAGATGAGGGCTGGGAGATGGGTTCTGCCCCTCTATCCAGCCAGGGAGTGCCCACCCCAAAACGACCTCCTCTCTCTCCCCAAGCCAGCGTTTTGGGAGACTCACTGGGACAGGAGGGAGGCCAGGCAGCCATACATGGATGGTGTGTACATGTTGCCATTGCGGGAAGAGAGGAGCAGGGAGGGCTTGGTTTTCTGGTTGAAGATGTCCTGGCTGGCTGTCTGGAATGCTTTCTCCACCTCCTTGCTGGTGTAGGTGTCCTCCAGCTTCACACCACTGCTCAGAGAGAGACCAGCTGGAACCCCAGCACATCCCTGGCAGGGCTGAGGGATGGGGGACACAGCACAGAGACCCACCGGAAGGACTGCAGCCCCTTGTAGAGGCCGGAGGCTGTGTCAGGGTTGGGGGAGGCCAAGAAGTCGTTCAGCAGCAGCCTCCCCACTGACTTCTGCACCAGCTTGCAGAAGGGCGAGTGGAAGATGACGTACTTGAAGTCATCGAGCGTGAAGGGCCTCTGGATGCCAGCTGGGAGGCAACAGTATCCAGGAGGCCATCAGTATCCAGGGGGCTGCCAGGGGCACCTCAGGGGTGCTGCCACTCACCCTGCTGCCACTGGGCCTCCGCCTTCCGTCGGTACACGGCGTAGCAGCGGTCCAGCGCCCGCAGGTAGCACTGGATGGAGAGCTGCCCGTCCACCACCGGATACTCAGAGGACAGATTTGGCTTGTAGAAGTCGTAGGCGTGCTCCATGTGGGTTCCACGCAGACCTGGGGGCACAAGGAGAGCCAGCTGTCAGAGAGCACCAGGAGGCCCCAGCCCAGTGGCAAACACCCAGGGGCCTGCCATGCCACCCCTGGAATCCAGCAGCTTCCCTGAGTCACTCCATGGTGCCTACAAGTATGTGGCTAGCCAGAATCCTGGACTACCCAGCAGGGTCTGGCTGAGCAGCTCTGCCCAGGGCTGGGACACAGATGCATGGCCCCCAGGGACAGCTTGCCACCCCCAGGGTCTCACGGCACTGACCTCTCTCCAGCACCAGCGGGGCGTTGGGTCCCACCAGCATGGCGATGGCACCGGCACCTCCTGTGGGCCGCGCGTTCCCCGTGGCGTAGACAGCGATGTCCCCACACACCACCACGGCATAGCGACCTGAGGGAGGACAGAGGGACTGGCAGGGCCACCAGCGGGTGGAAGCCTCCATCCCATGGTCCTTGTGTGTTCCCATCTCCATGCTGCCAGGTGTTCACACCAAGATGGGCAAGAAACAAGGGTGATGGAGAGCCTGGAGTTGGAGCATCTTTGGGTTTCAGGCTGCCTCCTGCCTCCTTCCCCTATCCCATGCTGGGGACCCATCCAGCATCCAGCCCCACAGCCTGGTCCCTGCCTGCACTCACCATCCCACGCACTGGATTCCACCCAGGCGGCCGCGTTGAAGAGAGAGGCTGTGCCCCCATAGCAGGCATTGGTGGTGTCGATGCCCTCCACGTCAGTGTTGCCAGAGTCATGGAAAAGTTGCATGAGGACGGTCTTGACGGCCTTGGATTTGTCGATGACGGTCTCGGTGCCCACCTCCAGGCGGCCGATGGCATCCCAGGAGAGGCGCCCACGCTCCACCAGGCGCTGCACCACGGTCAGGCACAGGGAGTTGATGTCTTCGTGGGCGGCACAGAAACCCATCTGCTTCTGGCCCAGGCCCCGTGTGTACTTGCCGGCCTCCACGCCATCAAACCGCTCCAGCTCCTCCTGATCCACGTACTGGGCAGGGAAGTACACTTCCAGGGCCAGGATGCCCACGTCCTTGGGCCAGGCACCTGTCCCAGCAGCACTGGAGAGGCTGTGGGATAGAGGGAACGGCAACAATCCCATGGCAGCCTCGGGGACAGTGGTTGGCCATGGGGAGATGCCACCAGAGAGTAGCCCAGGCTGGGAGCACTCCAAATTCCTGCCAGCTCCTGGCAGTGCTGCAGGGAGGAGGGAGAGACTCCCCTTCCCCACTAAGGTTTACGATCTCAGGCAGCTCCCCGCCCCTACCCTGGTTGTGCCTCCAGTCCCCGGATCCATGTGGACGCTCACCATGCCCTCTGCCAAGGTGCAGGGTGCTGGGCGCCCCGGGGTGCCCGCTCCGACCCCGGCGGTGCCCACCTCGCCCCCCAGCACCGCACGGCACGCCCGACCAAGCGCAACATCTTCGCCCCAGCTGCTGCACGGACGGAGGGACGGCCGGCGGGACAGATGGACAGCGGGATGGGCCTTTGCCTGGTGCTTTTATAAACTGCGTGGGCAGCTCGGCACAGCCCTCCCGGCCTTTATCAGCCTGCCGGACCCTGGCGCTCAAAGGTCACCGAGCGCCAGCCAACACGGCAGGGGCAGCGGAGCTGCGGAGGGGGGAGCGAGCGAGGTGTCGCCGTCTCGTGCCCCGGGGCCTGGGGACACGGAGCCGGGGCTGAGCTCAGGCCGGGCCGTGGGAGCCGTGCCCTGGGGCAGTGGCAGCTCCGGTGCCAGGCTCGCCTGCACGGCTGTGGTCACTGTGTGGCCTCCCCGGCAGGGAGCGGAGGGCGGCCGGGGCTGGTGCCGGCACCGTCCGTGCTGCCCGGGATGCAGTCCACGTCTGACACGTGCCGCAGCTCCGGGGGGGTAAAAACCCCATGGGCCGGGTGGGGGCAGAGCCATCTTCAAAGCAGCAGAGCAAACAGCCACGTGATGCCTGTGGCAACATAACAGCGACACAAAAGGGACCTTTGGTCCCGGTGCTGCTGTCAACATGGCCATGGGGCAATGTTGCAGCCCCCGGATCCCTGTGGAGCTGTCGGCACCTGCGGGATCACCTGTCCCCGTGCCTGCACGCCCACGGCAGCTCCCGTCCCCACCCACAGCCGAGTCCCAGGTCTCCATGCCTGCGCTCTGGGGACGCTCCCGTCCCCCCACCTGCTCTCCAGGGACGCCTGTGGTTTTGGCACCCTAGGGCTAGTGTGAGCAAAGACGAGTGCTCAGCCAGGAGCCGCTGGAGTCCCCCGCAGCTCCTGGGGACTCATGCCCCAGATCTGCCCTCAACTGCAGCGCAGAAGCCTCTGGAAGCCGGGAAGTTCGGGGAGCCGTGGCAGAGCCCGTCTCTCTCCCTCTCCCGGACCAGATCAGGGCTTTGCACCAGCACCAAGCTCACACAGCACTCGCATGCTTCTTTTTTTTATATAAGATTTATAGGAGTTGGGGGGAGAGAGTCCGAGGTGGCACGGGGGGAAGGTGGCGCGGGGTGCCCCAGGGCTGTGCTCAGTGCAAGGGGTAGAACTTGCAGATGAAGTGATGCTTCCGGGAGCAATCCGCACTGGACCACACAGAGAAGACTGCGGGAGAGACAGACGGGGGGCTGCCGGGGGCCACGGCGAGACCCAGCTGTGCCCCCCCCAGCCCTCGCAGGGGATGGGACCTGGAGGAGGAGGGAGGCGGGGGAGTGCCGGCCGAGCCCAGGGGGTGCAGGGGGTGCAGGGGGTGCAGGGACCGGGCACTCACCGCTGTGATGGGTCAGCATGGCGCAGTTCCCCCCTCGGGCACCATTCCCAGCTATCTCACTGCTGGCACTGTAGCCCTTCCCAGTCGTCCACTGCCAGACCTGGCTCTGTGCAGGGAGAGGGGGATTCAGAGGCATGGCCCTGCTGTCTTCCAGCCCCCCATCCTCCCTGCCGCCCACACCTCACCTCTTCACTCTTCTGGAGTCCAATCCAGACGGGCTGCACTCGCTGGTAGTAGGAGATGGCTCTCCGCAGGGTGGCTGCCTCGCGGGAGTCCTCCACCCAGGCCAGGTGGGCGCCTTTCTTGAGCTCCTGGCACCGACTCTGCAGGGAGAGCTGTCAGCGCCAGGGCACCTCAGGGAGACCGGGGTCCCTGTTCCCCTGTGTACCCCGGTGGCCTTACCTCAGCCTCGTCCCAGGTCCGGGGCTCGGTGAAGTACTTGAAGCAGCTGAGTTTGTAGTAGGACCAGCCGTCGGGGCAGTAGTTTATGTACCTGCCGTCTGTTTGGGGAGAGCCGCAGACAGGGATGAGGGACAGCCGGCACCACAGCCTGGAGAAGAGCGTGGCTCCCTCCTGGCCCAGCTAGAAAAGCAGCTGCCCCCCGAGCCGTGGCACTCACCGACTGGCCGCAGGAGCCCCGCGCAGCCCAGCAGCAGGAGGGCGAGTCTGGCCGCAGCAGCCATCCTCCTTGCTCCCTGTAAAGGCTCGGGAGGGTCACACAAGGCCCCTTGGGGACAGAGGGTGCTACCCGTGCCCAGAGAGTGCAAACCGGCCCCGCCGTGGGCTGAGCCTGGCCCCTTTGAGCCACCTGGAGGAGATGACAGGCTGTGCCTCCCTCTCCTCTCCCCGGCACGGGTCAGTGCTCTATTCCTGCACCCCATGCCCCAGGCATGGCTTGGAGTCCCCAGCCCACACTGGCAGCAGATTGTGCCAGGGCCACCAGTCCCAGACTTGGCAGGAGGCATCTGGGAGAGCCAAGCTGCTCTGCGAGGTCGAGGGGAGAGTGCTGTCGCAGACACAGGTCAGGGGACCCCAAGCAGGCAATGGCACAGGTGGGGCTGCAGGGGCTACGTGCACGGCGGCGTTTTCACGCCCTGAGCTCGCAGTGCCGCCCAGGCTGGGGAGGCAAATCGGCCACATCAGCGCAGTTCCCCTTTATCGGGGCTAATCCCTGGGCACTGGAGCCGATTTGCGGATTCAGCTCCTCTTCCCCTCAAAGAAGCAGAAACAAAAGTCAACGCAGGGCTGAAAAACGCAGCCTCACAGCCTGCCCCATCCAGCGAGGGCAGAGCTCAGCTCCCGCGGCAGCTGCCAGGGAGAGAGGGAGCAGCTCCTGTTCGCCTGTTTGCCAGCTCTGAGCATCCCGAAGCCCCAGCTGCCATGTGAGGGTCCTCTTCCTCACCTGTTGTCTGGAGATGGTGAGGAATAGCGGCTTGTCGCGGGTCACCGGGACAGGAGAGGAGAGGAGCTGCCCTTTATAGCCTGCTGCTCACCAGCATCTGTGTTTGCCCAGCTCAGGTGATTCTCACCATAAAAATCTTACTGTTGACCCCCCTCCATCCCCCCCCACTGCTGGAAAATTGCCCAGATCTTCACTCTGTTTGCATTTAACATAGCTCCAGAAACAGACAGGAAGAACCTGTCCTAGTTAGTCAATAAACCCCCTGCAATTATCATTAATTGCTCCCGCGATACAGATGTAATCTTCCAGCCCAGGGCAGCCTGGCACTTGGCAGGGATGCCCGCTGGGCCAGCCCTGGATTGCCCGGGGGCTGGCAAGCCGGGAATGAGCCCCGGGGGCGATCCCCCGATCCCGGCCAGAGCATCCCTGCGACCGGCGGCCGGGCCGTGGGTCCGATCCCCTGGCACTGCCCCTGTCCCCAACCAAGGGACGGCACCCGGCCGGGCCCCGCGCCCTGCCCGGCTCTGCCATGCGTCACCCACGCACCGCCCTTGTTTGAACTGCCGGGGGATGTTTGCGAGCAGGATGCGGGCCGCCGGGATGTGGGAACAGCCTGCAGCCGGGGGCTGGAGGTGCCATCAGATAGCGGCGACGGTGCCCAGCCCTCGGGCCCGGCCGTGACGCGAGCCGTCGTCACCCGGGGAGAAAGGGGCAGCCCCTCGCTGCCCCTGCCCCAGGCGGCTCCCTGCAGCCCCAGCCCAGCTCACAGCCATGAGCTCCTGGCCCCGCCGACAGGAGCCCTTAGGCAAGGTCTGGCACGGCCTTCTCTGCCTTGGTCCTTGCTCCTCACCCCGGGCTGTCCTCTGCACCTGTGGGAGGCAGCTGGAGCTCTCCACATTCCTGCTGTCACCACACTGCTGTGGAGCGTCACTTTGGCTCCTGATGGACCAGAGCAGCTTTGAAAGATCATCCCGCTGCCTGTCCTGCGGCTCCTGCTGCTGCCAGCTCCAGCCAATGCCTGGCTGTCCTTCCCCAAAACCCTTGGCGGAGGCCAGCGGGGAGGAGACGAGCTGCCCTTGAGGGCCTGGTGTTCACCAGCGTTAGTGTGACCTGCAGAAGATCCAGACCCAGGGCTGAGCTCTGCTCCCTCCCACATGGAGAGCTTGCTGCCAGGTTCAAGCCATGTACAGTCCAGGGATCTGCCATGGGATGTCCTCTGTGGCAACATTTGCTGAAACATGCAGCCGGTGAACCCTGCTACACCCACAGGGAGCAGCTCCCTGCCGGCATGCAGAGGCAGGTCTGGCTTCAGCCTCGAGGAGGGAGGAGGATCAGACCTCTCTCCTTCACCCACAGAGCAGGATAGAGCTGCTGCTGCTTGCTAGGCATCCTCCGGGATCCAAGGGGTGACACCTTCTCGTGTCCAAACACAGCTGCTGCTGCTATCAGTTCTGAAAGAAACAGCCTGCCACACATCAGCTGTCCTGATCAATGGCAAAACCCTGCAAACACAGCACCTCCCCAGAAAACAGGGCTCCACCCTTGATTTATAAAAAACCATGAAAAATCTCCCTCAAAGAGCCTGAGGCTCCTCCACTACTCCTCAGTTAGATAAGGGATGCAGCAGCTCCCTGCCTGGATGGTTCAGTTTGCAACACAAGTTTCCACAAGCCCCTGGCCATCCCGGGCTGGGGAAGAGGCATGAGCAGTCCCGAGGAGACAGAGCTTCAAGTCTCAGCCTGAGCAGCAGTAAGCTCAATGCAGCTGTGCCAGGCACTCGGCAGAGCTCACTAAACTTTGGCACAGATGTGGGAGAACAGGGATGAATGCTTCCCGGGAGTTTGGACTCGCCCAGCTGGCTCTACCAGGAGATAAAGGAGCTGCACTGTTTGAATATTAAACCCTTAAAATGCCCCCAGAAGCTTTACCCCAGATCAGCGTCACAATGCAGCTACTGGCTCCATCTGAGTCCACAGCAAGAGCTGGAGAACAGCCAGCTGAGCACCAGTGGAGCCCAAGGCTTCGATGGCACCTCCGTGCTCCAAACAGCACAGCAGCTACTGACAGTTTGTTTTCTGATTGCTCAAGTCAAACTCTTGAAGCCTGCCTGAGACCAGTACAGAGGAGTGGCGATTCCATGTTTCAGAGACTGGAGAATCACATATCTTTGTGCTTAGTCTGGAGAAATGGAGGCTCAGGGGGTACCTTCTCACTCTACAACCTTAAAGGAGGCTGTAGACAGGTTTCTTCTCCCAGGTAAGAAGCAACAGGGTGAAAGGAAATGGCTTCAAGTTGCACTAGGGGAGATTTAGATAGGATACGAGGGAAAAGTTTAGTCAGTGAAAGGGCACTCAAGCATTGGTTCAGGCTGCCCAGAAAGTGGTGGAGTCACCATCCCTGGAATGTTCCGAGAACACCTGTATATGGCATTTGGGGACAAGGTTAAGGGGTGAACACTGCAGTGCCAGGTTAAAGGTTAGATTTGATGATCTTAGCAGGGCTGTTCCAGCCTTAAGGATTCCATGCATCAACTGCTGAGACAAAGCCAGGAAGGCAGCCCCAGCTCCAGGGATGAGGGTCCTCTTCCCTGTGGGAAGGACGGGAAACAGCTGAGGGAAGCAAGCAGGACCTGAGGGAGCGAGTGAATCCACAGCCCCACTGACCACCCACACTCGCTCCCCACCTTTCTAAAAGCCACACGAATGCCCCAGCCCTTCCCTGGCTCCCACAGGCAAGCGGGAGCTCTTATCCAAAGTGCCTAAGAAAGGACCCATCCCAGTCCCTCCCCATCCTTCCCAGTATGCCCAGCTGCTTGGCTGCTGGCTACTGCCCCCTTCTCAGCTAACCAAGAGACCCCAAAATCCATCTGCTGCACTCACACCAGGCTGCTTCCAGCTCCCTTGGGAGGAGCTAAGTGGTAGGGGTTCGTGTGCTGCTGTGATGGAGCACCCCTGATTGATTTATAAGCTGGTGGATGTGCCACAGGAGCCAGGAAAACAAAATTAAAACAGCAGCACACACAAACTAGGCACATACTTTTTATTCTGGGGATAAAAATTGCTTATACATTTGGCAGCAACTATTTTCATAAACAACTTTTATAAAAAATGTAAAAATAAGCAAATATTTTCCATTATTAATATAGGAAAATGCTGCTGTGAATGTTTACTCTACAACTTATGAGATAAAATACCACCTTAAGGAGATATTAACTTTACAAGTAGTTAAAAAAAAAAAAAAAAAAAAAAGAGAGAGAAAAAAAGGCAGAGGGCCATCGTATTAAGAGGCCAGGCACGGAACCAGCTTCATTCCACAGAAAGCACTCATCTTGTAAAAGGAAGCCACATATATAAAAAGGCACTTGGTTATTTGGAGCTAACGAGCAAAAGCCCTTTGTTTCTTTAGCATCGATGTAGCAATACTTCATTATTTGCAGTGAAACCTGTACCTGGACAGACCCCCCTGGGGGTCTGAGTCAGCTGCAGCTGAACTTCAGAGGCCAGGCTGCAGTGGGAACATTTTGTGCACCATGGAAAGCAGTAACTGCACACAGAATTAACAACTTCAGCCCAAAATGACAGCCCCGGGAACCAGCTCCTCCTGAGGCTCTGCCTTCATGTACCATTGAGTAGAATTGGAAAGGGAAAAAAAAAAAAAAAGAAAGAAAGCAACTTTGACTCTTGATTAGAATGGAAAGAAACACCAGAGACAATACTGTACATGGTAGGGGGTTGGATGACCTGCTCGGAGGGGAGCAGCCCTCAGTCCTTTGGCAGCAGCCGGCAGCCCCGAGCTCTTTGGAAGACGTGTCTGCAGCATTCCCCTGAAGAGGCAGGAGCAAACCATCCCCACAAATGTTCACCTGGGCTGCTGGCTGGTCTGCAGCCCTTCAGAGAAGCGCTGCTCTTGTGGACAAAGCAGAAAGAGCGGCTGTTTGCCTAAGGTCAGTGACAGCTGGCTTCCACAACTCCAAAACTATCAGGGGAGCCACACTAAGGGTGGCCCTACTGTCCCACAGAGCACGTGGGCCACCTCAGCTGGGAAATCTCCACGCAGGCTGAAGCTGAGAGCAGAGGACAGCCCCAAACCTGTGCAGCAAACTGCAGGAGGCAATGGTTTCTGAGCTATTTGGTCTGCTGCCACAGCCCAGCTCCTGTGCATGCTGCTTGTGCTGCTGGAAGCCTGCTCAGCGGTCAGTGCTGCAGTCTTTGTGCGCTGGGAGGGGAAGATGAGCCAGCTCTGAGCCAGGGCTGCAGCAAAAGGGACACTTTTTCAAAGGGCTGGATGTCGTTCCTGACGCAGAAGGACACACACCGCAAACATGTCATCACTTGTTTGACACTTCTTGATAATACCATAAAGAGGCAGCATATGGTATCTGGAGGACAGGACACACAGCCACCCGTGGATGGAGGGGAGGGGACTCCTGTGCAAGAACGCTGGGAGCTTGTGTTATTACCAGTTTTTGAAACACTCGTGCTCATCCCAAAAGGCCTGTATCAGTTGCAGTGCATTTCTTCTGGCATGGGAGCCCACAAAGGCAGTCATGGACACTCCTGGCAGGACGGGGGCATGGGGAGGGTAGTGTGTCAAAATGGTCAGGGGTGTCTCAGGGAAGAGACGGGCCCACGGGCCACTGTGGTGGGAAGACCAGGTCAGACCAGCGTTTTCAGGAGGGAAAATAACAAAACAAACAACCTAAAAAGACTATATGTATATATAATCTCATAATACCTGGGGGAGCAGGCAGTGAGAACTAAAGGGTGTTAGTGGGTCTCTATAAGACAAAGACTCCTGAAGAGGAAGGGGTGAATCTGTGTGACAGGAGGTGTCACTTGACCTGCAGGTGTTTTGGGAGGTCCGGCTCGCTTGCTGAGCAAGAGTGGACGAGGGAAGGACGGGGCATAGGAATGTGGGTGCAGCTCTGAGCTGTGTCAAGACAAGGCAACTTGAACTCGAGGAGAACTAGTAGAAGGTGCTTCAGAGAGAGGTTACGTAGGTAATAGGAGGAGTAACAAAATAAGGATACAAAGCTGGTTTTGGTTAAATTTCTGGAGAAATGACCACAAGATGTATTAAGCTGAAGAGCTGTCTCCCCAAAGCAATGGTGGAACATGTTTAAAAGCAGACTGGAGAATCCAGTGCAGACAGCAGTCACGTCCAAGGTGCGTGGGAGTTGGTTAGAAGTGACTCAGCTGGTCTTCTCCATCACCAGCTTCTACAGTTCTCCATTTAGCATAAAAACACACAAGTCTACAGCGACCACAGTCCCTCCAACGAAAGAACATCCTGGGCTCATTAAGACTCTGGGATACTAAAATGGTTCTTCATTTCCATCCTGGAAGACCTTCATGAGTTCTGGAGTCCTCTTTAGTCGGGCTGCACCGTGGGCAGCCTTCAGGCGTACACCTGCATGTTGTTCCGCTGCTGCTCCGTCATGTGGGCGGCCGCTGGCCCGCGCTGGTTGTTACCGGGACTGGTTGCCACGTCAGACCAGTCAGAGGCAGAGTGTGGGGAAGAGCTTGACCACTGGTCTGGAGATTCGGGCGACGGAGTCAGGTACGGGTGCTCCCCTTGTAAGTGCCGGTTGTGGCTAGGAGTCCGTTCTGTGGCCGAGGAGTAGCAGCTGTGCTGGGAGGGAGGCGTGGGGTACTTCCCCATCGAGCTCTGGAACTGGTGGTAGGCCGGGAGGACCGTCTGAGCCACCTGCCCATCCTGCTGAGGGATGGCAGCCATGGAGAACGAGGCGCTGGGCAGCTGAGCTAGGTCTGGGATCTGGTACATGGAGCTAAGAGGGCCAGCCATGTTCTGAGCGCAGTTTGACTGGGCCTGCTGCGGCAGTGCTTGCTGGTTTATGCTGCCCTTGGGAACCAGCTGGAAAGTCATGATGGGGGGCAAAGACTCCCTGGACACCCCCAGGTGCTTGGCGTCTGCTTGAACCAAGCCGCCCTGCTGAGAAACGCTGGGGTGGGAATGCATCACCTGGGGCACCATGCCGAACATCTCGTTGTACTGGGACTCGTTCACCTCCATGCGGTTCATCCACTCGGTGGAGACGCTGCCTGGCCGCAGCCTGCCCAGCCCGCTGTTGGGAGGGGTGGTTCTGTGCTGTGAGAGCAGCTGGCTGACGGACGGGAGCACCGTGCTGGACCCACGACCCAAGGGCTGCATCTCGTGGAGGTTGGAGAAGGACATGGTGTGCGCAGCCTGCACCGCTGGAGCGGTCAGCAGCGAGCTGGGCGACGAGTGCAGCACGCCCGGTGACGGCATCACAGGAGAAGAGGTTGGCTCAGATGCAAAAGCATGGGGAGACTCGAGGGAATCCACCGGTGACAGGGTCACTGAGCTCTCTGAAAACTGCCCCTTGCCCTCGCTGAGGGACTTCTTCCTTCTCCTCTTTGCATCTTTGGTGAGGCTGGTGGGCATGCCTTTGGCATTCGGTTTTCGTGACTTCTTGGGTAGCGAAGGGTGTTTCAGGTTGAGGAAGGACCTGTTGGGGCCACAGATGACTGGGGAGAGGGCAGAGTTCAGCATGGCCCCGGGGTGCCCGGCAGGGCTGTGGGCCACATTGTACTCATTGAGGAGCTGCACGATGTCATGGTGCATCCGGTCCTGGGCCACGTCCCGGGGCAGCCGGTCCATGTGGTCCGTGATGTCTCGGTTGGCAAAATGGTCCAGCAAGATTTTTGCAGCTTCGAAACTGCCTTCCCGAGCAGCGAGGAAGAGTGGCGTCTCCTCCTGGAAACACAGAGAGTAAATATTTTAGCAGCTTCAGCGTGGGGGGACTGACTCTTACAACTCGTAATTGCTTATGGCACGGCAGCCTGGCAAGCACTGTATAATGCAGTGTCACATTAGCAGTCTCCAAGAGCTACCCACCCTGAGACCTGCCCACTGAAAAAAGCAGATTACAGATGATTTCCTATGCAGCAGTGGGGCACAGGCTGAACTTTCCCACCAGGAAGGGCACTATTGTGCCCTGGGATCCTTGGAGGAACCATGAAAGCACATGGTGCCTTTCTCCTATTGTCCCCTATGAGGGAAAGTTATAAAAGGCTAAAACAGCTCAGTAAGGAACTAGAGTTCTTTGGTAGCTCTAAAATCCACTGAGCCATACATAATAATCAAAAAAAAGATACTTTAGGCAGAGGAGAGAAATCAAGGACTAAGACACAGCAAAACACTAACAGTGAAGCTACAGAACACCTGCACAGTGCAGACAGTCTGTCAAACAGAGGGGCTTGTCCCTCTTCTCCACCCTGCTCTGAGATCCCTGGAAATGTCACAGGACACGACTGCTGCTGTGCCACCAGATATTTTTCTGTCTGCTCACTGTAATCCAGCTGTTTGACACCAGTAGCACTTCACCTGCTGCTCTCACCTGCCACTGACTGTGTCTCGCTTTCCTTCCCTGCAAGGAAAGCAGGACAGCCTTGATGCCCAGCACTTGGCCAAACAAGGAAGAGAACTGCTCTCCCATATCAGAAACCCTGTAAGACACCCAACACTTGGGGAGAGCTCCAGTCACAGCCTGGGTTTGGAAGACCTGCACTGAGCACTCAGTTAAGAAAATCTGAACTTAGTTCACTACCAGGAGTGAAGAGATGCTTTGAGTTAGGAAGCAGAGGCTTGCTGAGCACCAACCACCACACTGTACCTTGTTATCCTGCATGTCTCTGTTTGCTCCATTTTTCAGCAGTACTAGTGTTGCTTCCACATTGTTGACAGCAGCAGCCCAGTGAAGAGCAGATTTACCTGCAGGGAAACATAACAATGTCAGTAACAAACCGAGGAGCTATTTTGCTTCTCCTCCAGAATTGTTTAACGAAGCCAGTGTGCAGTAGCCCGTAATTTATTACCACTGGAGGACTTTGCAGGAGAGCTCAGTGTGTGATTTAGCTACAGAATTCATGAAGAGCCCCCACCCTGGGAGAACAGAACCCACTCCTCCCTGCTCACATCATGGCAAATATTTGCTCAGCCTGGCACTTGGTGTTCCCATTACCGTGGTCATCCACGGCGTTCACATCAGCCTGGCAATTAATGAGCTCGGCCACCATCCCTTCCACAGCCAGACGTGCAGCCAGAATTAACGGGGTCGTCCCATCATTCATCCGAGCATCCAAGTCTGTCACTCGGTTACGGATCAGGATCTGGACAACAGGGGAAGATGGATTTTTTTCAATACCACTATAGACCAAAACTGAGGATCTGGCAGAATCTCAAGAGAAATTTTACAATGACAAAGCAGCCTGAGCGCTGAAATGCAAGGACCCAGAAAACATGTGACAGGGGCAAACAGACCAAATAAATACACGCCAGATGATTTATGCATGCTGAGTGAATGCATAACATGAATACCCAAGGAATCTGGATGTGAAACAGCTCTGCCTGGCCACCACACTGTGGAAGGCACGAAAGCAGGGTTGTGAGAGAACAGAGCACAGCATGGACAGGCTCATGTAAATACAGAGCCCAGAGTTCTCCAGTGGCCATACCTGGAAGACCCCCTGGGCGTCAGCAGCCACGGCTGCATGCAGAGGGGTCCTGCCCATGTTGTCCCGAGCATTGGCATCCGCCCCAGCATCCAGGAGCCGCTTGGCAGCGTCAGCCCTGGAGTAGCGGGCGGCCAGGTGCAGAGCCATCTCCCCAGTGCGGTCTGTCTGCGCCTGCAGGTTGGCCCCCTGGTAGATCAGATCTGTGATGATGTTGGCTGAGGAGTCCTCCCCGTCCTCGTCGTCCTCGCTGATGTCGGAGCCGCCCGCGCGCAGAGATGCCAGCATCAGCGGGGTACATCCATCTGCAGTGGGGGAGATGGGGATACAGTAGCCTGGCAAAGGCACGGAAACCTTCCCACAATCCTTCTCCCTTGAGCTCCCAATCCCTCCAGTTGCTTTAACCCAGACCTCTTCTTAAAGCCCAACAGTTAGCGAGTTGTCTTCCTTCCAAGTATAAGTACCTACTGCAAACACAACAGAACTTAAGAAATTCCTCTAAAGACTAAGATCATCATAAACCAAAAATACCTTAGCTGCTAAAGTGTAAAATTTCCACAAAAAAGTAAAGGCTAGCTGAGAGAAGCAAGGGCTATAAAAATCAAACTAATCTGACAACTTAATGTAACCGTTCATACAGATGTTCTAATCACATCCCTGGGGAAAAGAAACAGTTGAAGGAAAAATTATTTAACAACTAGCCACTGATTATTGGTGACATTGGTGACATTCACTTCAGATACTAACATGAAGTGAAATGCAGACAGAAAAGTCTTCATATCTACAGCAGACCTGAGAGGATCCTGAAGTTGTGACAGTCAAGCACTCAAAGTTGACAAATGCCACAGGATGAATACTCTCACACAGTCTGGGTATTTTGGGAGATACTGGTCTTACTCTCCTCAAGCCCCCAGTGATAGGACGACAAAGGCTAAAGTCACACTTATCCAAGCAGATCCATACATTGTCAGTGGAAGGAGAAAGGCTCCTCCAAACCTCTAATTTAACTTAGCTCCCTCTGATGAATCTCTGTCTCTGCTAATCAGAGAGGACAGTGCAGGAAGACCACCTTGTGCTGCTGATTTTTCACCCTTGTTAATGCCCTCCTTGATGCAGGATAATTAAGATTTAAAACATCTCCACGTATTTTCAGCAACTCATAAAAATGCTGAGTGCTTCAGTTCCAGCAGCCTCTGAACATTACGTGCTATTCCCTAAACCCCAAAACTGTAGCTGTAGACCCAGGTGCTTCCTTGCTGATCTTACTGCTTTCCTGCACACCCTTCAGAGGCACCTGGAAAGCGAGAGGGACCGAGGTGGCAGCAGAAGGGAACCTCACTCTCTACTCATCACTCCGCTGGAGCCCACCAGCAGAAATACAAGACTATATTTTTTCAGCAGGTACCTGATTTATGCCATGGGCAAGCAGGGGATCAACAACAGCTTCTCTGCCTGCATAGCTCTCAATCACAGAGCACTGCGCAAAGTCACACTGGGGGGGTTCTGTGTACATAAGCAAGGCGTTATCTCCTGGAAGTAACACACGTAGCTCTAATGCCCTGCTCCCATTTCCCAGCTTCTGATCACTGAATCTTCCTGCATCTCTGCTTTAGGACAGTTCCAAAGCTTTCTAGAAATCTACTGTTCCAGCCAGGGCACTGGAGGAGCAGGCTCTGCCCAGGCTCCAGCAGGCTGCACGCTCCTCCTAGTGGCTCCCCAGCACAGGACACACAGCCTTCCTTCCACCGAGCTCCTTTCCCAGGATTTGCTGGACGGCAGTGAAGTGCTGACATACGGGCACGGGTTCAGTTCCAAGATCCAGTCCTGTCTATAGACCCTCTCTGCTGCTCTGCCAAAGCTATACCTCCTTTTGTGCTTCTCCCTCCCCACTGCTGGCTCTGCTCCCTTGTCCCAAATGAACACTCCTCAGTATTCCAGTCAGGCTGTGCTCTCCTTCACACTGCCACAACACAAAGAGCAGAGAGACAGAGCAGAGAAAGCAGCTTTCCTTTCCTCCAGCACCACAGCTCTGGGAAAAACCGCTCACAGGATAGGTCTGGCTTGCTCAATCACTGCAGTTGTCCTGGATGTTTGTGCCTAGCTTCTCCACAGGGACAGCACCGCATTAAATCCCTGGAAGAATCAGCTGCCACCCTCCACAAAGTTTCTCAGGTACATGCAGCTCTTTTCAGAGCCTTGCAAGTTGGCCACACACGGTTGGTTTTATGAGGCTAGCAAAAGCACATCCAGTTAGACAGTCACAATTAAGTGCTTGATGGACTACTAGCAAAAAAAAAAAAAAAAAAAGCTGTGGACACAATGTCTTTTTTTCCTCCTTCCAGCTCATTCTCTCAAAGAGCTGGAAAAGAACCCAAAAGCATCCAGCTGGAGGCAGACACCCAGCATGGAAAATTCCAGTCTAAACCACTGAAGTTTTAGTAACTGAAAAAAAGAGGGGTGTATAATAGGGAGAGTTCATCAATTTTAATTATAGGTGGTGTTACCAGTTATGCCTATAATTGCATTACCCTGGTTACACACTCACAATAACTCCAGTGAAAAGAATGTCCTCACTGCTCTAGGGAACACAGCAAAAGAATAGCATGGGGAGACAAAGGTGGTGGCAGCATTTTATAAAACTCTTCTGTTTGCTATCTTTCAGTAGGACAGCCCCTGAGTACATGTAAAATGCAGGATGAGATAATGAAATCAAGAGTTCACCAGACAGATACTCCAGAAGGTCAGGCACAAGGTACTGAAAGCTGGGATATAAGGAACCCACAGGAAAAATCTCTAGACAATGCTTCTGAAGGACACTGGAGCTCTTGGATCCCCCTAAATTTGAGAAATTGCAGAAAGTGATGGGTTAAGAGAGGGAACAAACCCTTGGTACACTGAGATTTCTCCCCTCTAGAAGAGATCTCTACTGTTCAACCTGCACCTGCAGCCAGGATCTAACTCACTTAGCTTCACGTGGCTCCAGCCCAGCACTCAAGTCAGTCAGCCTGAACATCCTTTGTAATTAATTAGAGGCAGCAAAGCATTACTGGGGTGTGAACCATCCAGTTTTCAGACTTCTTGGGGCAGAGGGGAACTACCTCTCAGCAGGGCCTATTTATTTTCATCTGCCTGCAAAAGGGAGGGTGGCCAGGGCAGAGAAACATCCACATTAACTGTGAGGAATCCTACCCCTCCTTACTAACCCATTATTCCAACATCTCTCAGACTTTTAGAAATTATTTCTGCTCCTGATAGCTGCTTGCTTCTGATGTCACAGAGAGAAATAACTTAGGGCAGCTTGCTGCAAGCTTCACAACTCTATCTGCATGGCAGGAAAACAACTCACAGGTCAGTACTATTTCATTGCTGTTGTTGGACAAAGCTTTGGGCGAACATGAAAATAAGCAGTCTTAAGAACATTACTGCCTGCACTTGGAAAGCTTTAAGCCTGCCACACAACTAGAAGTTTCAATAGGGGAAATAAAGAAAAGCTTAAATTTGGCAGAAACTGATGGTTTATGTTCTCACACTCATTACACAAAAATCCCTCCTTCCCATTGCATTTTGGAGAACTAACGGGTCAATGAGCAGAAAGGACAATAGAAAGGAACTGAGAGAATGGGTCCAGTCATCCTTAAATTGCGTGGAAATATTCCCACAAAACGCAGTAAAAAAAGGAATTGCAGCAATATCATCAGCATCACCTCCCTGCATATGAACAGGAGCCATGTTTGCAGCTCTTCCAACCAGAATAAAGTTCTTGGTCAACTGTCTCCTCTCAGAACCCAGAGATCAGTCATTACTAGATGACCCACCCAGTCCCTTACCAGCTTATACAGCTTTAGTACATAAAAAGTGAGTGTACATTTACACTCATAAAAAGCAGGAGAGAGCTCCCAGGGCAGCTAGTCAGTTGGGACTGAGAGAGAGCAAACCTGTCTGCATGTTAAAGAAACCTTCAAAGCCCACAGTTCTATTATGAACTGTCAGTGACTTGATCATCATAAGCTGAAGATATAAATCAGGGAATAAAAAAAATTCATGAACAATCTCACTGCACTGCTGCTCTGTTCAGGACAGACATCTCACACAATGCTAATGAGGTAGACTGTCTGCCAAAAAGTCATCTTACTCAGGAGAAGGCAATCCTTGCTTCCTCAACTGATAACAGACATCTCAGGTAAACAAAATCTGCTAAGCTGGCCTTAGAAAAGTCTGGCATAGATCTCTGCAGCTATCCAACTGGAGAAACTAGGGGTTATTTCCAGCACAATTATGCATTCAAAATTTCTGACAATATCACTTAGGCACACACTGTTTTAAATAAGATTCTACAGATGCTTGCTAAGTGAACTCTTTTCCTCCTGGCTCTATGATATTCCATGTGCTACAGACCATGGTTTAACCTTTCCAGTTTTTTTTGTTTGTTCGTTTTTTTTTCCTCCCTCCAGGAGTGCACAGTGTGCTTTCCTTGAGCACCATAAAATTCCTGCTGGTGTTCCTGCATACTCCATTTACTTTGTAACATTAGCAGCCACAGGAGACACTGGAGGTTGGTGGCTGGCTGGCAGGACACACAGACACTCTGAGTACTGACCTGGCCCTCTGACGTTGACATCCAAGACATCCACCTCTTGGTCAGCCTGAGGGGGTGTGAGGGCCAGGGAGGTGCTCCCACAGACATCTGCTGCCTCCAGGTGCTGCTGTGTCCAC
The DNA here is from genome assembly GCF_009819655.1 of Sylvia atricapilla. Classification (NCBI taxonomy): domain Eukaryota; kingdom Metazoa; phylum Chordata; class Aves; order Passeriformes; family Sylviidae; genus Sylvia; species Sylvia atricapilla. Next base: position 11,331,827 of record NC_089148.1, read on the forward strand.
TGGCGCTGGTCAATCTGATCGTCCCCCTCTGGCAGCAGGGCTTGGTCCTCAGCCTGAGCACAGCAAACAAGCACTTGCATCAAAACACCCATCAAGTGGCCAAAGGCACTCAAAGTTCTTGGGGTGTTCTTAGTTTTGGTGGGGTTTCTCAGGGTTTGGGTGTGGATTTTTGTTGCATTCTGGTTTTTTGTTTGCTTTCTTGTTGTTTTAGGGGGGTTGTTTCCTTTTAGGCTAACAGTGGTCTCCATTTACTTCTGTTTGGCATTCTCAGCTTTCATACTCTCACCATACATTATCAGGCCTGAACTGCAAGATATTGCATTAACCTTCTTGTCCCTTTTGCTGCTGTAGGGAGGAGACACTGAAACAGAAGGTACTGACTTCCAGCAGCCTGTGGTGGCAGTGTTAACCTGAGGATTTGCTCCTCAGATCCCATTAATAATATATTACCAATCCCTAGGCCAAGGGAGGTTTTGAGCAAGGGAAGTTAATGCAGGTTGTTGTCTCACCAGCAGTTTCAGATGGTATTTAAATCTTGGAGCTCCTTACCTTTGCTCTCTTTGGCTGAGGTCCACCATCACCTGCCCAGTGCTCAGTTGTCCCAGGGTCGGCCAGGTTACCCTCTGGTATCTGGACTGATAGATTTCTGACAAACAAGGAGAATGTATCACTTTGCAGCCTGAGCAGGTGCTACTGCTGCTACCTACACTATCCTGCACAGACTAACAAAGGGGTGCTTGTAAGTTTGGTGGCGTGCAAACAGAGGAACCAAGAAATTTCAAACTTCAGGCAGCCAATAGTGGCATTAAATACACTTAGAACTGCAAGGTTGTTTAATTCAGTGGAAACTCAAAACTGTATAAAACTTTTAAACTTTCCGTTACTTCTGAGTCACATTTTGATGCATTGAGCTAGAGATATAGAAGTTTGTTGTCATCTATCAATCTAAAAATGTCTCACCTATTCCAGGAGAAAATTAGGCAAACAGTGCCCAGCTGCTGATCTATACTGCTCAGTGTCAGAAAACCAAACAAAACCAGGAGATCAGATTCCTTGCTGGCATTTTATACATTACAGTTAATTAAAATTCTTCTGTCCAAACCAGATGTTTTTAGATTTAGAGAAGTAGCCTAAGTTCTCTAAGGAGTTAAGTGCCTTTGATGAAACTTATTTCAGCCGCATTCTCAAAATCCTCAAGCCACTAATAAGCAGAATGTCGGCGGCCTAAATGCAAACCTACTTGAGTCCAACAGCATCTTCCCCAACGGGCTCTCTGCGTTTATGGTTACTGGGGTCCCTGCGCAGGATGAATCCCTCTGGCAGCCACAGAGAGCCGTGTTTGCGCTTGCGCTTCGCCATCATCACACCCAGGAGAAGGATTAGCAGGATGATCAAAGCTGCCACAGCAAGCAGGTAAAGCAGCTGGGTCTTTGGTGGTAACAAGGGCTCACCTAAAAATTCCAGTTAAAACACAGCGTGATTAACACAGTGGAGACAACAACCTTCAACCTATAGACTCTCTTTTCTCAGCACAGTCCTTTCCACAGGGAGCATATTGTCTGTACACAGTTTAGGCTCTACTGAGACTGCTGTAAGTACATATCACTTCTTTTTGACTTTCCCTGGTCTGGTTTCTGAAAGTACTTCTTAGACTGTATGGCTGCTGAAGCAAACATCTTGCTCCTTCCTCCAGCCACCCTCAGTGGGCGTAGAGAGAGCTGATCTACATGAAGATACAAACATGACCCAACCACAAAGAGCAATAATGCCAATCTAGAACAGGTTTGCAGCTGAGCCTCAGACTGAGGGAGATGGAGCAGAAATCAAAGAGATTACATATTGCCAGAGAAGAAAACATCTGGTAGACTGGACTGAGGAATGCCTTCCCAGCCTTTCTCTCTAAATGGCACCTTTTCCATTGAATTCATGGCTTAAAGCACACAAATGATTTTAGTTCAGAGATCACCACTGCAGTGCTGTAGCATGAGAGATGACAGATTTGACAAGTATTAAAGTGATTGGGCTCTAAATTAAATGTCCTGCCTTACCAAACAGATGTCCCCTGTGTGCACTGTGCACATACTCCCATAACTGGGGACAAACAGGTCACCTCCCAGAAACCATACTGAACAGAGAGACACAAGAAATGGATGATGAACAATCCAAGTATTTTGCAAGCCCAAGTTTGATAACTGCCTCCCTCAATAAGCAATTTCCCTGTGCAGCTACTCACTTTGGACAGACACAAATGGATAGGGCAGCATGCCCTTGATGGCCTGAGCAGCTAAGAGAGCTGCAGCAGCTTCTGTGTTGTGAAAGCATTGCTCTGAGTCCTCTGCACACTGGCGGTTGTCAATCTCCAGGAACACCTTGGTGCTGCAGAGACACAGTAGAGAGGGCACAGAAGTCAGTGACAGAAACTTTTGCCAAAGCAGCAGGTTGAACTGTAGCAGCCTTTTACGTTTATCTTTCTACTCCAACGCTGAACTGGGCACTTGCAATAGCGTTACATTTTTCCCATTTAAAAAAACAGCCTACAGCCCTAGAAAGTCTAGAACGCCCCACCCAACTACAACCAAGAGTTACCAGCACCAGAAGGCCAGAGGGGACGCAGCAATCCACTCACCCAATGACCTCCTGCTCCAGCTCTCTGTGCTTGCGAATGACCACGAGTGACCGGCGGCTCCGCGCTGCCGACTTCTCCCCATAGTACGGGAACACCATGGGGTTTCCCTGGGAGTCCAGCTTGATCCTCAGATTGGTGTGCAGCAGCGTTCCCAGGGTGCGCAGGAAGCTGCGGACATCCCCCAGCAGCTCGTCAGGGGGCATCAGGACCACGATGATCAGGGTGCCCTCCGCCAGCTTCTCGGCTTTGTCGCCAGCGCAGTCCAGCCCGTCCCAGCCGCACTCCTCGCTGTTGCAGCCCTGGTCGCAGCGCCCGTCCGCGTAGTGATCTGCACAGTACTTGTCATACCTGCAGCAGGGAGAGGCTTACGGGCAGCAGGCAGCACTGACACGCTCTGCACAGCACACCTGCGCTCTAGGGGCCTGCGTCTTAAACTCTACAGCATCACTTGAGGTAAAACAAAACTCATAATCAGGATATCAGGAGAAGAAACACAACCCCAGCTAGGATAAGCTCGCAGCCTGAGAGGGTGAAAATAGGAAGCACAGAACAACCCAAGAACTCCTAATTTAATTCTGGTAACAGTGTAAGAACTGCTTGCTCTGTTTACTAGGATATCTAACACCTCCTGCCTCACCAAGGGAGAATCATCACTGCAAAGCCAAAGCATTTGTCACAAATAACTGAAGAGAAAGAAGTGCCACTATGAACAAGCTAGAAAACACGTTCAGAGGCAGCAAACACAGCTGGGATTAAAATACAGGTATTGCTCGTATGGAGCAAAATTCAGGATAGCAGGCAGTACTATTAAAATCTAGTACTAAGTGAAATGCCTCCTATTTACATTTCCACGGAAAGCAGGGCACATCCATCAAGCAGGTTAACACATTACCATTGTTCAGGTTATCAACTTGGTGCACAGCATACAAATTCCAAAAACAGATGAGAAGTATACAAAGCAGCAGAAACCCCTGGATGCCAAGCTTTCAGCAAGGATAGCAAGAGAAACAATGGGAGAGAAGGCAGCAACAGGCAGGAGCTATGTTAGTCACACAGAGACAATGTTCTCAGCATCGAGCCTTACTTGCATGTCCTGCTATTTTGCTGACACTCAAAGTTGTCAAACAGGCACTCGGGCGTGTTGCAGAACTCGTCACACTGTCCATTGAAAAGCATCCAGCAGCGCAGGGAGGAGGAGCAGTTGGCCCAAGGATCCTCCATTCTCAGGGAGCAGTCGCCTCCATCCCACTGGCACGCATGGGTGTTACAGTCTTCATCACAATAGCCATCCCTGGCTTTTTCTGCACACTGGGAGTCCAGACACCCTCGGGGCTCCGGGCTGAAAGTTACGGGCTGCTCACAGTGGCTGCCCTGGGTGTGAACAGGGCACTGGCAGTAATAGTAAGGAGGCTGAGAATGAGGGTGGCAGCTGCCCCCATTCTGGCAGGGGCCACTGGCACAGCCAGGGTTTGTCTGGCATTCCTCTCCCACAGACAGCTTGGGGCAATAGCACCGTGGACCAGAAGAGGTTTGGATGCACTGCTCCCCCTTCTTGCATTTCACTTGTCCACAGGTACTGTGGCTGCTGAACTCACATTTTGCTCCAGAATAACCCTATGGGGTGGAAAAAAAGGCAAAACAATCAGTCTCACAGGCCTATTCCTGAACACTCTGAGTGCTGGAGGCAAGGTGTCACGTGCAAATCCTCTCTCCCCTGTGTAACTCCTCTAGCCTCACTGCAGGACTTTCTGGACCTAACTTCATGGATAAACTAGGAAATCATAATCATCTGTTAATTTTCAAAAACAGCCTAGAAGAGCCACAAACAAGGGAAATTTTGCAGCAAGCACAGAAATCACAGGACTGCAAAAAAAAGAAAGTTGTAATTTAATGGTAGGTTTAAGACAAAAAAGCCAGCTGTGATACCTAAAGACCATACTTGTTTGGGGTAGTAACAGGTAGCATCACTCTCCTGGGGCACCTGGAAGCCCTGGGTTTCCCTGCTAATCAGGTAAACCAAGGGATGTGGGTAAAAAGTGCCCACTCTTCACCTGCAGTGAAGCAGTGAGAGAGAGGCAGAGGAGTGTGAAGCTGAGGCAGGCAGGGCAGTGTGAGGACACGGTGCTTACCGGGGGACACTGGCAGATGAAGCCCTCAGGCATGTTGCTGGCCACAGCGCAGGTCCCGCCGTTCTGGCATGGCTTCCGGGGACACACGTCGATGACACTCTCACAGTGACGGCCTGGGATGGAGCACAGCGAGAGGAGAGCAGAGAAATGTGTGTTGGATCACTCCAAAAAGCCATCACAACACAAAACACTCCTGTGAATAACCAGCGAGCTGAGCACTCCAGTGAAACTCTTTTGGAGGGAGCATCACTTTGGCTAACACATGATCTCTATGTAGCTGCCTAAAGCAGTGGAAGAGGGAGGCACAACCCCAGAATCCACAAGCCATTTTTAGAGACAGCTGGCTGTGTCTGCCTCCTCAAGAGCACACACAGCATGCACAAAGACAGAATGTGCTGCTGTCGTCTGCAAGTCAGCCAGGCACAGAGGCTGAAAGTGATGTACCACACCAGTTTGGGGGTTCCTAAGACTTCTTTACTTTTCGAGAGATGCTCAGTGAGTCCAAGGGCAAATCACACTGTAACATGAACAAACAACCCTCAGGACCAGATGTACCACGAGTGAATAGGAGAACCAAGCAAAGTCTCCTCAGACTGATCAGCCAGACAGGGATCCTAGTGCACTAACCAGCTTTGCAGCAGCTCCCAGAGTCGAACTGACACCAAACTTCTAAAAGTTGGGGATGATCTAAGCATGACTTGGACCCCCCTAGGCAAACATTGATAGAAGTCTCCAGACATGTGCAGCCAAGACTTTGCAGACAGGAGCAGACAGGGCAGGATGGCCCACAGAGTCCTGGCATCCCACCAGTCACAGACCACAGCAAAGGCACCCTGTCCCCTCCCAGGCAGAAGGGGTCAGTGTGGAATGTGCAGAAGACAGACAGCTCGAGGAGGAAGCATGTTCCCCCACTGTGCCTAACATTTCCAGACAGACTTCATGTCTGAGACACAGCAGCTCTCCCTGCTGCCCCTGGGGTGCAGCAGGCCTGCAACTCCCCACAGCACAAGAACCAGCAACACTTCCACGAGGGTCAGAAGCCATATAAGGCATAATTCATAAAAGCAACCTTAACAGACAGGCTTAAAATCAACCAATCTGATGGTCTGCACCAGTGTCCCACCAGCTCCACTTCCCCCATACATCACTCTTTCAGCAAACTTCTTTTGGCAGGCTAAGTAATGCATTCAAAAACTACTAAATGAATCCTTCAAACATATATCTTTGTGATTTCTTTGCTTCTGAAACCCACAAATTTAGTGGAAAAGCACAGTATCTTTAAATTTTAAGAAAAAATAGGAGTAAAAACTGCTGGTAAAGCATGCAGGAAAGGTCACTGGTAAGCAGGGAAAGTGAAAGGTTTTAACGGAGGAAAACTAAATGCATAAGAAGTTAAACTGACATGGAAAATGGAAAGCTGAAAGTTAAGACACATCTGGAGACTATTAGACCAAACTTAAGCCCAGTGGGAGGCTGAAAGCAGAATAGCAGCAATACTAACAAAGAGGAGATCGAGAGAGAGTGAGACATAAGTCTGCACAGTGTGAAATTTTTGCAAAGTTATGATTCAAAGTTGGATTGTGGAAGGATCACCAAGCTAGGAATGTACAGCCTGTCTATGCACAGAATACTCCATCCTGACCACATCAGCAGTGTAGGGAGGAAAAGCAGCGAGGAGTAGAAAAGGAGGCCAAAAGCTAATTATGATACCATGACACTGATTTATAGAGAAAATGCATATGGCTGCTTTGCAAAAGGAAAAGCAACAGATAAGCTGACACATCAACTGTTACACTTGCAATATTAGAAATGTGAAATTATGAAGGCAAGAAAACTAACACAAGGAAAGAAAAGCCCTGGAAGCCAAGTGTCTCAGGAGAATCCTTTGTCTGACACAGCTCAGGAAGCCAAATTTCTTGGAATTTTTCTTTAAAAATTTCTTTAAAAGAAAGACCGCTTTAAAAATTGAAACGCGTTGTAGGGAAACCATCAGACATTGTGAAGGGAAGTGGCTAGATAACAGCACTACCATTTCTCAAGATGTTGCCATTAAACTGGAGGCACGTTGATGGCTACTCACCGGTGAAAGCGCTGCGGCAGATGCACCTGTAATCATTTGTCAGCTGGACACAGTCCAGGCTGCCCCGGGGGTTGCAGGGGTTGGACAGGCACTCGTTGATGTCCCCCTCGCAGCGCTCCCCTGCAAAGCCCTGGGGACAGAGGCAGCTGTAGCCCCCGATCTGGTCAATGCACTGCCCTCCGTTGAAGCAGCGGGGAACGCCGGAGTCCGAGATGCAGTCATCCACGTTCTCCTCACAGAAACGCCCTGTCAAAGCAGGAGAGAGGGACAGCTTGAGGACACAGTGCTGTGGCTGCCTTTCCTACGCTGCTCATCAAGTTTTCAGGCCATGTCACACACGGTCCCTGAAATAAGCAGGTAAAGATCCCAGCTTGATCCATTCCATACCCTCTGCAGACAGCCAGCTTCAGAGCAGGCTTAGGGTACATGTGTTTTACATCCAGGCTGTCCTCAACGCTAGGCCATCCTGGTATTTGGCAGCTTTCATACTTGACTTAATTTATGGGCATAATTAAAAACACAAAACCAAACCAAGCCCAAAAAAGATGCATTTGATTTAGCCCTGAGACTGACTAGAGCCCAGGAGCCCCGTGCTGTCCCCAAAAGGCCACGAGCTGCCACCAGGCCACCTTGGAACTGGGCAAACCAACAAAAAAAGCAGCTGTGATAAAACACTGATTCCTCCAGTTTGGCTTCTGGGCACCTACAGCAACCCCCCACCAGCAGCCAGGGAGGGCAATTTCTTCTCCTCCCAGCAGGATTTCCTTTCAAGGGACGAGGTCTGGTGCTGGTTCCCCTCTCTAGGGACAGAGAGAGGAAGCTGAGCAAGTTTATTGCTGTTGTTCCAACCAGAGCAAGTAAAATCCTTCACCTAAATATGGAGGATGCTTACACTGGCATAACTACATAATTACAAACTGGGCCAGGGACAAAAGCTAAGTTTTACTATCCTAAATAATTGTATCAAGTCTCCTCCAGTTCCTTTAGTTTACAAAAAAAAAAAAAGAAAAAAAAAAAAAAAAAAAGAAAAAGAAATCTGTCACATCCAAAAAGTAATTAATCTCAACAAAGGAAGACTGAAGGATTAAAAGCAGTACACTCAGACCCTCTCAAAGGATGGTGGGGGATTTAGTGGAATACAGAAATTCAGGTAATGGTATTTTGGCAATATTCAACAATAATTCTGGCAATTTACTGGTACATTTACTGGTACCCTTGGGTGTAGAGACCTAAAAAGCAGACTTGTTTCTGCTTCAGTTTTATTGCACTTTTTTGCCTTTTTAAGTGAAGGGTAATATTAAGAACAAAACATGAAGAATTGGTAGTGCAACTATTTACAATGAAATAAACACTTATTTCATTGGGGAGATGTGCTGAGAGCCACACTAAAGTGAATGAACTGGTGGTATGCATGGGCAGTAGGCAAATACATATTTTATAATTATACTTAAATTTACTCTGTGAACCAAGAATTTAGTTCTGTCTGACATCTGAAGATTTCACCTACACTGAGAGGACACACCTCAGAAAGAAAACGTTCAGAGCAACTTAAAATTTTTAACTGACTAGAGAAATAAGCTTAAAAAAGCATATAAAGTGAGAAAGCTTTTATTGATGTGTTAAAGTGTTAAATTCTGAATATTTTCAAAGGTAGAAGCCAGGTTCATAGGTCAGATATAAAAGGGAAGGCTAAGTTTCAAGAAACCTGACAATAATCAGGCTCTGGAATCATGCTTACTGAAAACTACTGACATAAACTGTGGACTCTGTGTTGGGTTGTTTTTTTGTTTTTTTTTTTTTTCCCCGTAAGGAGCTTTTAATGAAAGAGCTCAAATATGCTGAAATAGTTTAAGGTAGCCTAGAGTCACTCAACTTCTCTTCCACAAAAGACTCCAAGATAGAGGGTAATGAAGGGCAAAAATTTAAGCAAGTAAAGGACACTGGAAGTTATGCAAGAACTATAAAAGTTTCCTATTTATTTCATAGCACCTTAGCAAAAAAGAAACCTTGGATTTACTGTACTAAAACAGATAGGTTTGGGAGAGACCTTAATAGCAATCTCATGCATCCACATTGCCAAAGACAGACCATACATTCCCAAGGGACACTGCCATGACCTATTCCTTTAAAAGAAAAAAAATTTAAAGAGAGAGAAAAAAGGCAGCATTTATTTTTAAAGAGAAAATATGTATCTCAAGGGACCCAGTGTACTTTGGGAACATTCTTCAAAGAACATAATGCATTCCCTTTAAACTGTGTCTGTGAAACCAGCAGCCAGAGAGGAAAATTCCCTCTTGTAGCATTCACTTAATTGCTGAGCTCCTTACCCCTGGTTCCTGGTGGGCAGGAGCACTTGAAGTGATTGACCAGGTCGATGCATGTCCCCCCATTCTGGCAGGGCTGGAACTGGCACTCATCCACTTCATATTCGCAGTTGACCCCCTGGTACCCAGCCACACACTGGCGGCAGAGAAATAAGTGTGAACGCTCTTCAAACAGATACATTAGCAGACATCTCAGAAAGGCTAACACAGACAGAGGAGCACTCCATGGGGCAGATTAGGATTGCCTTTGTAGCTGAACAACTGCAAGTGATTTCAAGGGCTGCACAGCCAGCAGTTTAAGCACACAACTCGACCGTGTGACACATAACTGTGTGCAGGGCACTGCAAATTTGAATTCAAGTGATTTGATTGCTGCAAAACAGAGCAGATTGAATCCTGATACCCTCTAGCATTGAAAGTGGGTTAGTAGTTTTGGCTTAAGGTTCACATAAAACTCATCCTTTCCCTCTGGGCATGGGCTTCCAAGGCGCTTTACCATACTGAAAAATTTAGGGAGGTTGATATACAATAATCTCATGGCCTACACTGCTCTCCACATCAGCATTAGGAAACAGCAGTGGAAAGCATTTCCCTCCCTGAGAGGCAAGGGATACTTGGCCCATCCAACAGGGGAAAAAAATAGATTTCTTGAATACATTTACAAATATTTTAATATAAACCACACCTCAGGCAAAAAGCCTTTCCAAATAAGAACCTGCTATCCAATGACACAAAGAGTTCAAATCCTCATCAACCACAGTTCCTTCCAATCACACCTCTTAATTCAGCCTTAAAAGCCTCTCAGGAGCACTGTTTTTGCTACAGCCAAATCAAAGATTCCTTCCAGGTGCAGGCTGCTTTACCCCCTGTTTGAAGGTACTCTACCACTTGCACGTGTTTCTGATTTCTCCTGATTCCCTGTGTATCACTGTGCCCCAAGTATTTACCCCTCTTCCCAGGAAATCCCCGGGCTTACCTCGCACTGGTATCCGCCCAGATGATCCCGGCAGGTGGCTCCGTTCTGGCAGGGGCTGGACTCACACTCATCCACCTGCACCTCGCAGTAGCTGCCCGTGTAACCCACCTGGCACTGGCAGTGGTGGGTGTTCCCCACGGTGAGGCAGTGCCCAGAGTGCTGGCACAGCTGGTCCACGGGGACTCCTGAAACCAAAGTTAAATCAAGTGAGCAAACACAGAAAGCGCACTTGCTGCCAGTGCTGGTAGCTCAGACAGGAATGGATATGGGTAATTGAAAAGCTGCAACTTTAAAATTGAAGAGTTACTCCTTAAATTACAGTGGATCAGAACCAAAACTGGCTTACAAACGAAGTCACTGCTCTGTTCTCTTTGGATCACTGGATTCAACACTGGCATGAAGTATTTATACTGCTGTATTACTTTAGCAATGGCTGGTGAATACATATCTGAAGTACTATTGCTGCACTACAAATGTTCAATGTTTGTACCTAGAATGTCCTAGAAGGCATGAGAGTTTGACACTGAAGCTGCTTGTCTGGATTTCCTGGACAAAAGTGGCATGATGGTGTCCATCTGCCTGGGCTACAAGCCATGTTGCCGGACAAAATTCAATTAAAAACCAAATCTTGCACATATATATCATCTGAAGTAAAAAATTACTACTTTGAGGGGCCATGGTATAACATACAAGGCTAAATAGTGCACTTAGCAATCAGTAGTCTCTGCAAAAATACTTAGCATGAGTTCCAAGATGCCTTTCTTGTTCAAGGCCAACATGTCTTAAAGCTGGCCTGCCTGGGGTTTAGCAGAAACCTGGGGTTTAGCCTGTCTGGGGTTTAGCATGAGGGGCTGATTTTCCAAAAAGGCAGTCCATGTAAAACAGTACTACTCAAACTGTGAGACCTCATAAAGTATTTAATTCCTCCTTTCTGGTATTTTTGTGATGGAGAAAATCAAGAAAGCCTTGACTCCCAAATGCACCCTTGCACAGAGTATTTTCACTTGAGAAGTGACTGTCGTGAGGCAAAGCTCTCTGGGACGTGCACAGGGGCAGGGGGGCAGGAGAGGCATGGGGAAATGCTTTCAGCTAAAGCACAGAGGATGCTGATTTACCTCTCTGTGAAGCTGCCACTTGGCACGAGACGCTGGGCACGTCGCAGTAGGCGCCAGTCCAGCCGGGTGGGCACACACACCGAGTCTGCGCCAGGGTCTGCACACATGTGCCCTTGTTCTTGCAGGGAGACTTGCTGCACAGATCCACGAGTGACTGCAGAGGAAAAAACCCACACGAAATGTGGCAAATGCAGGAGAAACAGCACTCAGAGAACAAGTTCAAGATGCGAAGAAAGGGAGCTCTGCAATACTGGTTCCCAGTGGCACTGGAAAGAGCAGGACGTTTCCCAGGCATAAGCCAGGTACTTTCCTGACAGTCTCATATGCCCAGGAAAGTGCAAGTGTATAGAGGAATAAACCCCAGATGGCAGCATTATTTCAAAATTCTCACACCTCACCATGAAGGGTGGATCTTTGGCTGGCTTAGTTTGAGAAAACTGGGGTTTATCTCAGACTAGCTTTCTAGTTCCACATCAGCAGGAGGCTTCCAGCCATTCTCCCTAACTGCCTCCATCTTCACTGCTTTTTGAGGATGACAGATGTGTTCCACATGTTGATCCATACTTTTCCTTTCTATCATTAGTTCACCATACCTGTCTTTTGGCCCCATTTGCTGCAGTATGGTCTCTCTGACTTTTTGTGTCTTCCAAGACTCAACTGAAACCTCACAATGGTTTTATGAACTGAAGATGGGCTAAAGTATATTGCCTTTCTTGATTTCTCATATAAAAACAAAGAGTTTAAAACTCAGTAAATCATCATATGAAAGTGAAGACCCAAAATAACTGTCTGATGTAATATAAACCACTAACCATAATTTCCTTTCTAAACAATTCAAATTAATACAGCTATTTGACTGATTTCAACCTGTCTTGAGGAAGGGTGAGGTTTTTAAAGTGAGTAGCACTGAATTTTGGCTGTAAAATGCGATTTCAATTGCAGAAAGTTCTGCTTTTCAGATGCAAACTGTCTCCTCACAAAGATTAAAGTAAAAAAAAAAAAAAAAAATCTGTGCTTTCACAGGCAACCAAAAGGAAACTTAGAATTAAGTTTTATCACATGTAGTTGAGCGTGAAGAAGAAAAAACACTGAGCCTCTTGCTTCTGCATTTGTAATGAGTGGCTGACTGTTTTACATGCAAATTCTAAAACTTATGAATCATTGTGTGATTTTGTGCTGCTTATTTAGCTTTGCTAATTAGGTCAAGCCCAGTTTACCACTAAGACAAAAACTACAGTGTAGCCGTAATCTATAAATCTCCCCAATACAACTTTGAGTAGTACTTATAAATTTAGAAAGTTCTGGTTCCTTGTATAAAATGGGTAATACATTACAATCAAGGTTCTCTGAACATAAAGCAAACTTTCTGAGAACGCACAGCATTTAATTTGGGGAAAGAAACATTAATCCTTTTCTCCAGTAAAAACAAAGCAAACATAACAGAAGAGGAACTACTGAACTTCACGATCACTCTCAATGCTAATTCTCCCAATGAGGTTTAAGTGGTGTGCCCAGAATGCATAATTAGGGTAGCAGAGAGGTTGCTTTTTTTCTATCACTTCATTACTTTGCATTCACTTCCTCCATTAGCAATACCTAGAAGCAGACCTGACAATTTAATGTCTAGCAACATACTTCTGAAAAAGCACCTCCCCCACTGCCACTAAAATGCTTCTTTCTGCTTTGCAAAGACAAGTTGGCACAAAAGAGAGCTGCAAAATTCTTACAAAATTGTAGTGTTTTCCAGCCATTTAAGAAATTAACCTTTCTTTTTTTTTTTAAATGGCAGTGCTCAAGACTGCTGGTGAAGGAAGCCAACACAGAGTTTACCATTCCAAAAGCAGAAATAGTCTCAAATCATTCTTGCTGTTTTGATAAGAACAGAATCAAAAGAACTCTGATTTGAAAAACACCCTTCTGTTTTTTCCACGGTGCCACGCCAAGTTAGAGATTTTAATAGGCACTAGTCAGTCATTTACAGTATACAGGGTTTGGAGCTCCTGTGGAAAACTGTAAACTGCCTGAACTTAAGTGTGCCAGTAAGGCTAGAGATTTTTATTGAGGTTGTGAATAGGACAAGCATGTCATTTACTGCCTCAAAACATCTTCTGGCTTCTCATGAAAAAAAAATTTACAATCAACTCTGAATAAAATTTACCTCCCTGTAAAAAATGAACCACTTGAATCTAAATCCTGCTAATCAGACTGATATTCTGCTTTTTGTTTTGTGCTTGTTTGCTGGTTTTTTGGTTTTTATTCTTTTTTTAAAATACAGGACTCTGTCTTTAATCAGGACTATTTTATGCTTTGAATGAAATGCAGCCATTTTCCAGGCTAACAGCTGGTTTTCATTAAAAAAAAAACTAATCTAGAAAGTTCCAGTGACACCTGTTCTTATAAATAACCACTTTTCTCCCCCTTGCAAATAGACAGGGGATGGAACTGGATGATCTTTAAGGTCTCTCCCAGCCCATTTAATGATTGCCAGTTTTGAACAGGGGCACCTAAAGGGCCCACCACCCCTCACCAGGTCTGAAGGAACAAGAGCTCAGGCACGTTTGGTACCTCACACCTCTCCCAGCCCCCTTTGCTGCTGGACAGCTCAAACAACAATGCCACAAGAAGTCACCTACCTTGCAGTTCTTGCCAGTGTAGCCCAAGGGACATATACACCTGTATGTGCCCAGGCTGTCCACACAGGTGCCCCTATTGAGGCAAGGATGGGAGTCACACTCATTGATTTCTGTCAGGCAGAAGGGTCCTGTAAACCCCAGTGGGCACTGGCAGGTGAAGGAATTGATCCCATCCACACAAGTGCCTCCATTGAAACAGGAGCTGCAAGAGAGGAGGAAGAAAGGTGAGCTCAGACAAAATGTCATTAGCTCACAGACAAAAGAGAACACAAACATGACTGAAATAAGGGAGAAAAGCAGATAACAGGATCTTTTGATCACTGCTAACTTCTGGCTGAAGCAGCATAAATCCAAAAACAGCAAAACTGGGGGATTCCAGCTCACCCTCCAGCTCACTTTTATCTCAGCAGACCAAGAAAGTAACACAAGTTTTTAATGAGTCATTAGTGATGGATGTAACTTATTTAATGAAATCTTCCCAGCTTCAATATGACCGCTAACAGTACCTTGTGTGACTTGCTCAAACTGATAAATTTTATTGCAAATTACAATTGTATTACAAATTATGAGAAACAAAACAATTTGCCTTTTTTCAAAATCTTCAAAGGAGTCCGGGATATGGTTTCTCAAGGAAAAAGTTCATACAACATGCAAAACATAAACATGTTCTTCCCTAAAATGATGTGAAAGTATTGGTATTGTTAAGTCCCTTTCTTCTCTTCTCATGAGAATCTTAAGTCCTGATTTGTAAAAGTACTCATACATGCCCTGGCAGAATTCAGATCAAAGGAACTATCCCCCTCCCCCCGAGTCTTCTGATCATAAGAAATTCTGCCAGATTAGGTGTCTTAGGGAGAAGTGACTGGGAAAGTTTGGAGAATTGATGCCTCATGCAAAATTGACTCAGTTTTCCTTGTAAAGGAACTCCTGCTCCTCTGAGAATAACTTTAGATCAGACTTGAGATAATCAGTTTGATAAACCAAATTCATGCTTGCTATCTGCTCTATGCCCTGTCAAAGGGTATTTCCATGAGAGAAGCCACTGACTCACCTCCCTGAACTCAGTGCAGGGAAGGAAGTTTTAAATATCGAAATTCTGATTGTGATTACAGTAGAGATGTCGACATTAACCTACTTAGCAAACATTTAACTGCTTATCAGAGAAGTTCTGCTGTCTTGGGGGGCTGAATTCTGTTTTGGAGAGAGAACAAACTGCTATTTACACTCATGTCAAAGCAGAGAAGACAGAGGAACCCAAATCACCTGGTGTGCTTCATTGAGACCAGGTACCAAAAGGAGAGGGCACTCTCCCATAGGCAGCTTCTCACACAAGACATGGAAGAATCATTTGACCCAAATTCAAATTAGCCAACAACCACAGTGCTCTTAAGCACGGCTCAGTAATTTTGGTTGAGAAGGTGTGACTAGTTTTGCTTGCCAGAGCCTTGAAAATTGCTACATCCTTAATTCATACCTGCAAGACTGGTTCCTGTAGTGACTGATAACAAAAACAAAAACAGGATGAACCTTAAGGAAGAGCCAGGAGTTCTGCTAAACCACCCAGCATACTTCACTCCATTCAACAACTGTTGTGCAAATTAAACACACCCTCATCGGTGACACAATCCTGCTCTTAAGATATTAAAATACCTCCTCCTCAAATGCAATTTTATAAAAGGTAGGAAAGATCTTTTCTATTTGTGCAGAAAATACTTAAGAAAACCAAGAGTTTTGCATAATTCGTCTCTGGTGACTAGACTAGAACAGAGTACTTCTTAATTATTTTTTTTAACCGTTGCAAGTCTTAAAGAAATTGTTAGAATTGTTTCCCATTTGAGAATCTGAAGTTACTCCCATCTATTCTAACAAAGCTTAAAATAAATATGCAGGCAGATGATGAAATCACATGTTTTACTCTCAAAGAGCTCTTAAAACTACCACATGAACCATTTATATAAGGGCCAGCTGTTAAGCATTTTAACTGAGTTCCACACCTCCCCCTTTAGAAGGACCTCAGGTTTTATCTTGACACTGCTAAACCACATCCAATTTGTGAGCATTAAAAGATCTCTGGTGAGTCAATCCTTCCAGTACAGAATTTAGTGAGTTTAGTGTTTCTCCTGATTTCTTCTTCATATTATTTGTTGTCAACAACTCAGGACTGATTTATTTTTGCTGCCTTTCTAACAGTTGGCCATTGCTTCCATTTTTGCAGCTTTTGTATTTCTCAACAGAGTAACCATTCATAACCACTTATTTCCCTTTCCTTGTGTGATAATGTTCTTATAAAAATATGAATTATTTATACCACAATAAGCTAGCATCTCTAACTGTTTTAACCTTTGTTAAACACCGTCACATTCATCCTGTAACAGAACTATTAGAAGAAATTGAGGACCAGGCAACTGTTTTTCAGCTAAGCCAGCTTTCCTTGCAAGAATCACAAGTATGTCTGTGACAAATGGCAGGACAAGAGAATCCCCATGCTTGTGAGCAGGACTGGCTGGAGGGCAGGAGCAGGCAGAGCATGGAGGTGCCTCACCTCTCAGTGCACTCGTCGATGTTGTTCTCGCAGTTGGTTCCCTCGAAGCCCGGCGGGCACTTGCAGGTGTAGCTGTTGACATAGTGGGTGCAGGTGCCCCCGTTCCTGCACGGCTCACTCAGACACTCGTTGGTGTCTGTCTGACATTTGTCCCCATGAAAGCCAGGCAGGCAGATGCACGAGAAGGAGTTTACGCCATCCACACACGAGGCTCCGTTCTGGCAGGGATCTAGGAGAGAAGCATCACAGCGGGTGTTAAAGTGGGTGATAGTGAAGGGCCAGGCCAAGAGCAGTTGCTTCTATGGAAAAAAAATAAAGGTGTCACACAGCCCAGAGTGTGACAGAGCACTGACAAATTCTTCTGAGCCACTTTATGGAACAGGTAACTGCAAAGCAATACCAATAACAAATTTACCAGAAGGTGTGAATCAAGGTCAACCTTCAGGGCCTAAAGGTTTCTCTGCTAGAATTTGTTCAACGAAAGCTCAAAACCTCTTGGTTTATTATTTGACCAAAACCCAAAGCCTTTTGGTTTAAAATTCAAATTCTGCTTTTGTGACAGATGCCTACTGATACAATTAAAACAGAGCAGCAGTTTTTTCTTCTTTACCAAGTTTTATTCATCAGAGAACTCAGCACATTCTCTTTTCCAGACTCTGCTTAACGCAAGAGAGAACTTGTATGTTAATTTTCAGCATGAAAGCAGTGCAGTCAAATCAAATGTGCATGTGTATATTAGCACATACATGAGCTCTTATGCATTACTGAGCACTTGAGGTTTTTCCCAGCATCACAGACTGATGGGGGAAAGGCTGGCAGAAAAGCTCACAAACTCCTACACCACCTCGGATTCTCCTCAGTCACTGCATTTCTTGATATTTTCTTTATCCCTGCCATATTCTTGCTACTTTCATACCACTATTTTTTGGTCTAAGCCACCTTCTACTACTGTGTATTCCTTCTGCTTCCACAAGTACCAATCTGCCTGAAAGATTTCTGCACTTCATTAATTTCTTCCTGCTTTTCTCCTTCCACTTTTGGATTTAAGACCCACATTCCTGAAGCCAGATTCCTTTTCTACTCTGCATTCCATAGAGCAAAAGCCTAATATATGAAGGCAGAGAGGAAAAATAGGAGGGGGAAGGAAAAAGGGAGAAAGCAAGGGGGTTGAAAAATAGGTTACTGAGCCTTTTTTTTTTTTATTTAGGACTATTTTTAAGTACTACTAAAATATGAACTTGAAAATGCAAATAGACTCCATCAAAAATTTGCAGCTTATCATAAGTATCATAAGCTAAAACCGTTTACTGGGAAATGAAGAAAAGAAATGTGAAAGGCAATCAAAGCTCATTTATTGACTGAGAAATACGCTCACATGTTAAAAATTTGTATTATGAGACACACCTGCATCCATTTAAAGGTCATTTGACTACTGCAGAGAAAAAGCACACTCAAAGCAAGACCCCTGGCAGCTATAAAATGTTGTGTCTGTGGCACTCAGCCATGTATGAGTGAAGCCAAAAGCTGTGTATTAATTGTCTGTGCCACACATTTACTGACAGAAGAAGGGTATCAACTTTTCAATAAGTTCCTGTAGTTGGAGGATTTGTTTGCTTCATAGATTAAAGACATTTGGCTCAAGGGATGGAAGGTTTTTGTTATACTAAATGAACTCAGCTGTGGCAGTAATGTGAAATGCTTCTTTAGCCTCATGGGTGTGCTGCCTAAGACAACACGGGGTGAATCTCACAGCTCTCAGAACACTTAGGAGGAGGGAGAGAGATGTCCCAGCTGTTGGGGAGTGAAAGATGAACACTTGGAGAACGTTTTTATCTTCAGACACCCACACAAAAACTAACAGGACAGGCAATGATTTTGTTGGCTTCAGTAAGCAAAGCTCTGGGTCACTGCACCATGACACTTTTTGTGCTGTACCTGTTTGCTCAGGAAGAAGGAATCAAAAGCTCAGGCTGAGCCAGACACCTCAGAAGTTCTTTGAGCAGTGCTGCTTTGGGGACTCCCACGGTAACTTTTGCTAAGAGACTTGTTTGGATCCTTCTCTACAGCAGTCATGAATTTACATTTCTTTTCCAATGCAAAACACAATTTGCTAAGTTCACGCCTAAAGTCTTCAAAACTCCATTTTGGTTTTAAGCTGATAGTAAAAAAACGGGGGTTGGGGTTTTTTTGGTTGTTGTTGTTGTTTTGGAGGGCTTGGTTTGAGTTTTTCTGTTGGTTTGGTTGGGTGTTTTTAAAGACTTGGCCAATCTAAGAATTACAGCATTATGAACTCCTCCAAGGTTTGATAAAGCACTTTTCAAATAGCAACAGATGAACTTCAAACACGTGGCATTTCTCAGGAGACTCTGATTTTATCTGATGAAGATATAGAATATGCCCAGTAAGAAAAAGACGCTACTATGAATTTGGTTTCCCTTATAAACAGCAGGGTCAAGGACATGAAATTAATACTTGTTTTCTTGCAATTTGAGCTATTTCAGTCCTCATCACTGTATGGGCTACCCTCCTGCAACTGATACCTATTCCAGAACAGAGGGCCTTCCTGCTGCTTGATTTGTTTTCAAACATGGATTAACCAGAACTGCAACAGGACCCACTGTTCCCAGAATAATAATGTCAGACAGACATTTCAGGAAAGACTGCTGTACCCCAGATTCTCACCACACCTCAATCACACTTACATTGAAATACAGGTAAGCCCTGCAGTGGCACTTCAGGGATTAAAATTTCAGGCAAATCTAATTTTGCATTTAACAGTGCTTCTTAATAAAGTATGTAAACTCTAAGGACCTTTTCAAGTTAAGGATCTGGGAACAACAACTGCAATCAGTTAGGACACCATGGTCCATTTCTAGCTGCCGAACATGATGGATTTTGACTGCCTCAAACATACCAAAGCTGGACTTTGGGGCGTTTTTTCCTTTTGGCATGAGAACATAAAAGACTGTTCAGAATCTGGCCAGCAAATTTATTTTTAGGAAAAACTGGAAAACGCTGAGCAATGTGCTGATACCCACTTGACAGGCAGTCGTCGATGTTACTGTCACAGTCCCCTCCAGTGAAGCCAGGCCGACACTCACACAGGTAACTGCCCTGGATGTTGTGGCACAGAGCATGGTTTTTGCAGGGCTTGGAGAGACACTCATCAATATCCACTGTGCATCTTTCCCCTGAAACATGGAGAATCCAAGGTGAGACCCCTCTCAAAGCAATGGCCAAGAGGCTCAGTGCCAGCGCTGAGAACAAAGAACACCACATTCCCCATACACATTACCTTCCCAGCCAGGGGCACATTGGCAGGTGTAGCCCTCAGAGTCAGCAGATTCTTGGCAGATTCCCGAGTTCTCACAAGGATTAGGGGAACAAGGAGAAACCACCACCTGGCAGTTCACACCTGGAGAACAGAATGGGAAAAAGCAGAAGAATGTGCTGCTAAGAGCTTGCTGCTTCTTGGAAGAATGAACAAAGAGGTTGTAACTCACATGATTATCCCACACTGCAGTGGACAGCACTGCCACGCTTTGAAAAATCTCAGCAGAGGGAAAAGGAGAGCAGAGCACCCCTCATGTGCTCAGTGTAGAAGCAGCCATGGATTTCCAATTTCCATGGCATTTATGTGTATTTCATTAAGTACAAAGAAAATTAAGCTAAGCTTCCAAGAGGACATTTCTTAACGAGTCCAAGCAAGGCTTAGACAAGCCCTTGCTAAGTGCTCTACTACTGTGTAATGACTACAGAAATAGAATGTCATTTAACTTCATACAGTCATGGCATTTCCCATCTTGATTACTATTTCCACAAAGTTTAAGGAAAAGAAATTACACTAAAGGTGCAGTGATGTAGAAAGGGAAAAAAATAACAAATTTTCTCTGAATTTTCACCTTTGAATCCTTTCCTACAGGTACATCTGTATCCATTCAACAGATCTTCACAAGTTCCTCCATTCTGGCATGGGTTTGATTTACATTCATTCCCTTCTGTTGAACAGTAATCTCCTACCCAGCCTGGGTCGCAGACACACTTGTACCTTGAAAAGCAAGAGAGCAGTAATTTTAGAGCCTCTTGAAGTAACTCCTCTACCAGTTTCTCCTGCATATTAGTTTTGGAGTGAAAACCAGAACAACTCTCTTTAGAAGAGCCCTAAGTTACTTTAGATTGCTTACCCCAGCTGTATAGTTTTGAAAATACTGAAAATAAACTCTCCCTCAAAATCACATTTCCCTTGTTACAGTTTTCACAAAGTGTTCAGTCAACCAGCAATATGTTTCTGCTTTGATAAGACCATCTCAACATATTCAAACAAAGACAGAAAAAAAAAAATCAAAAAGTGGAGGGGAACAATAGGTTCCAAAGATAACTAGACTGCTTTAATACCAAATAGTGGTTTCAAATGAAAACAGCTGGCTGGGAGCAGGAGCAATCTTCTCCATCACATTTCAAAATCTGAAGTAGAGCACACCCCACCCAGATGACGTAGAAGCAGGGACTTGGTGAATCACTCTGGACTCAGGCCACACAACACACACTGGCCTCTCTCCCTGCCCTGCAAACACAGCTTCTTTTACCTGCACAGGGGGAGGTCTACCTGGGTATAAATGCAAATGCAGGTGACAGATGACAGACAAGATGAGCAAAAATCTGTTTTCCAAGCTTACAAGGAGGCTGAATTAGCAATAAAGGCAGCCCTCCTGCCAGCTCCAGGGAAAGTGCTGCATCCTGCCCTATACAGCTCCTTGCAGCAGCAAATCACTTCCTTATCCAAGTGCTGACAACACTTCCCAGGATGCTGCACATATTTGGGAGGCTATTCCATGTACACTTGAGAACTTTCACAAACAAAACATCCCAAGACTTACCATTACCAAAAAGAAGTCTCATTCAGGGCTCCCAAAATCAGCATTTGGTCTTCCTCAAAGGGAAGGTTCAGAAGCAACTACTGCCATCAATTCTTTTCTTTCTCAGACATGCAACAATATGAGTAAAGCTGACAATATGAGTAAAGCTGACAAAATTTCAGCAGTGGACAAAGTATCCTGGGTGAAATATTCATCCCTAGCGCAAAAGTTGTCAGCCTGTCTGTTGATATAGTCTTTGGTTAGGAAGAATAGCACTAGCCAATAAAGACAGTCCCCATGCTCAGTGCTTTAGGTTTTGATGGAATAGATTTCTGCTGCTCCCTAAAGATTTAATTTGGAACCATTTCTTTATTTTAATTGCATTCACTCAACTCATTAGAATCACTAACCCTCCCTCTAGATGGTGGCAGTACATCCTGCACTGCATGCTCATGCAAAACCAGCAAACAGCACAAGGCAGGACAGAAAAACCAATGTTGAAACACTAGCTGGTGAATGGAGGTCTACACCTTACTGTGATTACATCACAGGCATCAGACAAGCTGGGATCCTAATCTGGGAAATCAGAGAAACATCAGAAGCTGGAAGTCTGGACAAAGCAAGAAACAGTAACACAGAAGGCAGCAGGTAGGTTTAACAAGTCCTTACCCTGTGGCTATGTGTGTGCAGTTGCCATGCACACAGGGGTTGCTGAGGCAGCCATCTGCCTGGGACTGGCAGTGGGGATGGTGGAAACCCTCAGGGCACACACAGCGAAAGCCGTTCACCTCGTTTATACACGTGCCCCCGTTGTGGCAGGGGCTGGACGTGCACTCGTCGATGTCCGTGTTACAGCGGGGGCCTGGAAGGAAAAAACAACTCTTACTGAGTGGCATTTCTCACAAGAGGGATGGCTTTGCATGTCTGCGAGAACACACACTGAGACACAGCTCAGGGAAGCCAAGGCAGCAGCATGGAGCTCACTTGCCTCTGTGCTTTAACTCAAGCCAAGAGAAGCGTTTCTGAGAGATGCAGCACTTTCCTGTGCTTGGAAAACAGTATTTACACTCAGCAAGTATTTACAAACCATTTCAGAATCTCCACTAAGAATCACCCATTAATATTGATTAGGAAAGCAAAAACCACTCAGCTGTATCATGCTTGCAACAAACCTCTTGAGCTCCACTTGTCATAGCCCTGCTCCTGTGCTTTGAAGTACCTACCCTTTGAACAACCAATACTGCCCAAATGTCTGCAGTAAATACAGGTCTTGTGGTTTATTGCGCAAAAGGGGTTCTAAAAAGCACCGTTTCCTGTTTTGCCTGCATCTGATTACAACTGCAAGATCCTTGAAGCAGTGACCAAAAGGTCTTGTGAGGCTGGAAAGCTAAACAGAGTGAATGATGCAGTAAGTTGAATGCATGTTAAACAGAAGGAAATGACAAAGTAACAAGACCCCACTCCAAGCCAGCTCCTTAAAGATTGGAATATGCCAGTTCATCATATTACAGAATTATTTTAACAGCACAACAGTAGGGGATCCTACTGTTGAGCAGGACAACAAATATGGAGTGCCAGCAACACAGGAAAGCAGTAGGCATGAGTGATCAGCATCATTCCTCATCTTATTCTGGGGACTAGAGAGTGCCACCATGCCAAAGCCACAGGAAGGAGGGAAGGAGCATCAGGAGTTTAGAAAGACCCCAAGAGAAAAGCACAAAACACATGAAGCCTTTTAGTGCTCTTTTTAATGCATTTCAGATCTATTCTAACTGGAATTTTCAGTAATAAACAGTAATAAACGTGATGAGAATGCTGTAATAAACAGTACCAACTGCCTCACAATAATTATTTTGTGTTACCCTACATGGCTCAAAACACAAATGCTCTCATAAAACAGTGGTAAGATGTGTTTTAGCCATCAGAAATAGTCCTGATGTTGACTCACAGTTCTAAACATGGATCCAGAGGTGTCTAACCACATCTTTTTTCAGCTCCACTTTTACTGTACCAGAGAATTTTTGTAGTTTAAAAAGAAAACAGCACAGACCATGGTATGACAGAAAAATACTGAAAAAATCAGGTTATTCATCTGAAGACTTCAGGGTGGGGAGCAACTCATGAGAACACCAAGTTAATGCTCTGATTTCACAGAAATAGAAATACTGTTCATGGTCAAAGCCCAAGGTAGAGCCTAATCAAACACCTCTTCATATTGTCCTCAATCTCTGTCCCTGGAAAGACGCTGTAAATAATAAACCGAGGTCACGTGGGTTTATTTGTTATAAAACCAAGAACCATGAATTGGACTTAATTACCTAACAAGAATGGCATTTCACAGCACAGATTAAGCCATTTTTCTGCTTGGTAGAACTGGCTGTAATGTAAGATGCTAAGATCCAAAGATTAGAACGATTTACTGAGATACCAAATGAATCCCTTGCACTCAGTATGCAAAGCACAGCTTCCCTGGCTACTTGGATAACTATCTTCAAAACAATTCAGAGCTCTTGGGTAGCTGACTTTACCTGTAAATCCAGGTTTGCAGGCGCAGTTGTAGCGATTAATGCCATCAATACAGTCCCCATGAATGCACGGGTTGCTGGCACAGTCGTCAAAGTTATTTTCACAGTTTACTCCTGGATTAAGAAAAAAAAGGGGGGGGAGTTAGAGGAACAAGGAGGGTAAATTTTACAAAGAAGGCAACAAAACTATTTTCCCAAAACAGCCAAATTAAGAATCCCACCTGCTTCAAAGTCACATTGGGGGCAACTTAAACAGCTGATGATGCAGAAGCCCTGCAACACCAAGGAATGCCACCTAAGCCACTGGGTGCTGACTGAATATGACCCTGGACTTGTACTAAATATTTAAACAAAGGAATAAACATTTTGAATGCTATGCCTAATTTTTCTGCTGGCCTGATTTTTTTGGAGCAAAGAGGAAGCAAATTCTCCCAAGATCGGTTGCAGCACCAGTGAGGGTTAGGCAATCCACACAAACACACCAAAGTTCAGCAAGGAAAAGCAACGTGAAAACAATACTCTCATACCATAATCTGTCTCAAATTTAGCACACACCAGAGCACACGTAAGAAATAATTACATGCTTGAATTCTGCTTGAATCCAAGCCTTCCACTTGTGTTTTACACACCTGAGGTGCCCAGCAAGCAATTGCACTGGTAGCCATTGACCAGGTCGATGCAGCGCCCTTGATGGAGGCAAGGGTTGCTGTGGCACTCGTCTATCTGCTCACTGCAGATGGCACCCATGTAGCCAGGATTGCAGATACACGTGTAGGAATCAATGCCATCCTGGCATTCCCCGTGGTGGCAGGGATCGGGATCACAGTTGTTGATATTCTCCTCACAGAGAAGGCCAGTAAAACCTGAGGAAAAACCAGGAGAAAGGAGTAAGTAAGGAGTTTACTGGTAGGATGCCACAGTGAATATAATGCAGGTATAGAAAGAATTGTATCAAGAATCAGCAAAGTGGTAGAGAGCATAAAGGGTAACTGGGCACCTCAGCTGCATTTCCAGCCCTGGAACACAACACACTCCACTGTTCATGGCATTACAGAACAACATCATGCATGGAGAACCCTGGCACTGGAAGAGGTCACCTTCAGTTTATTTGGAACAGTAGCCATGAGAGGAAACATGTAAATCTCCATCAGAAATATTTACTTGCATCAGTATAAACTATCTGAAGGCACACTCCTGCCATTATCTCCTCTACACAGCAGGGGGACAGAGTGGGGCTGACCTTGTTAGAATGAGAAATTACTGCAAAGATGCTGCTGAAACCTTCCCAAGGGAACTCCCCTGGCTCGCATAAAAGCTTCTGCAGCTCTGCTTATTAGAAAGTTTCTTGCCTCTTTCACTGGGAAACTTTTCAGGAACTGCAGTCAAGCACCAACAGCAAACTTATTGAAGGCTGCATGCAACCTCTTGGTTAGGAGCAATGAAACAAGCAGCAATTTGGCCTGTTTCATTCTGCTTCAGCTGGGAAACGTCCTGAGCAGCAGAGAAGTACACACACTATGCACAAAAAGGGCTAAAGGGTTCAGGAAGCTAAGAGCAGCAAACAACTCCCTCAAGAGCCCTGCTCTCTGTTGATGGAGCAGAGCTATATAAGACAGGGACAATTTCAAATAAATGGTTTTCAGAGCTGAGGTTTTGGAGGAACAGCTCATGCTGCCTTCCAGCAGCCAAAGATCAGGAAGGCAGAACTCAAAATATCAAGACACCAACTGGAGACTGATACAAACCAAGCTGCAGGGAATTTCAACAGCTGAAGAGTGGTTCTCACCTGAGTATTATAAGTGGATAAGAGGCTCCCCATTTTTCAAACAGGTTTGTGGTTATTTCTGTGGTCAAACATACCAGGTGACGGCTAACATTTCCAAGTTCTGCGAACGTATGCTTGGATGAATGGGTGTGGAAGTGGGTGGGGAGAGGGAAGGGAAGCTAGTTAGAGAGATGGATATAAAAAGATGTTAGGGAAGGAGGAAAAACAAACAGATAAGGGGACAAATGGTGGCAGAGGGGGGAAAAAAAAAAAAGAGGGCAGGGACAAAAAAAAAGAGGAAAGACCTGAAACAACCCAGGAAAAGAAAAGCCATGATCTACCACTGGGAAGGAGAAGTGGAATAATGCCAGAAGGGAAAGAAAAGACAAAAAGCAAGCAGTAAATAGAGCTATCTGTACAGCATTTGGCCAAACATTTTGCAGTTTTCAATCACGTCGGCAGCTGGCGATTACCATTCAGGGAACACATCACTCATATTATAAGATTAGCAGAGCAAGAACATACTCAAACATTATTGTCCAGTAACTGACCTGCCCCCATGAAGAATTCCACATTTCAGTCTTACAGAAGGCTGTCAATATTAAATATAATACTTAGCATACATTCATTCAAAAGTCATTACCTTGCCTGCTATTGTAGCTCAACTGAGCCACTTAGAGATCAGGAATATTTCTGGATCTCTTAACTGAACATACCTCACCAAAATGCTTTCTCTCTTTGCAGACAAGAGATAGACTAGGAAAAAAACATTTGAATATAGAATATGAGAATCCTTCAGACAGGATGGAAAACAGCTCTAACACAGAGTCCCTCTTCCATTTTCGGTCAAAGATTTAACCAAGGATTTTACTAAGAACTGCTGCTTCAGTAACATGCATTTGGTTGCTTTCAGCCTGAAAATGCTCCATACATAATTTGCCTTCATGGATCCAATTGACTTCTCTCCTCAGGTGGAATACCTAGAAGTTCCGTATTGAGATGATTTGGATTTCTGTATTGAGGTGATTTATGCAGTTCTAGTGCCAAATTCAGAACTGCTTTTCAAGGCACAGCTCTCCACATTCTCCTCCTCTACACGACCCAAAACTGTCCCAGGCCTGATAAGCTCTGCACTTTCAGTGAATGAAAGCAACCAGAACACACACCAGACTGAGAAAGACGAAACAGTTTCCAAGTTTGGAGGAGATTTAAGCTTTTCCTTCTTTTTGCAAGTGTCTGCTTAGTTTGTCACATGAAGTAGTCAAAAGGAAAATTCTGACCAGCATTATTCATCTCCTGGTCAGAACTACTGCTTTCTCCTTCTTCCAACAAATTTAATGTCTCTTCAGGAACTTTGGGAATGGTGGAGACCACGTGTGAGAAAAACCAGACTATACTTCGGCTAATCTCTGCTACATTCTGCAGTAAAGTCAATTTTGCCATAATAATTTCATTATTGGAATGATTCAAAATGAGAAAAGTTGCACATAAATCCCTCACTGCACAGTAGTGGGACTAAGACAGCTCGAGGAACTGTCAGCTCCTTCCCCAATGGAAGAGCTAAAGCCAAGGCATTTCATACCTTAATCTGTATCATGAGCAGAGTATCAGGCACCATTAACTGAAAGCAACCAAGAGTAGCTCCTTACTGAGAATTAGAATCTAACAGCTCTTAACCCTCTTATTTGACCAGATGTAAAAATGAAGATAAAACCACATCTACATCACCCCTGGAGGTATGAAGATAAGAAAATCCTATAATTAAACCTGACGCTTCTGAATATGTAATTCACCAGGCCTTAAAAAAAACGCCTGAGTTCTGGCCACAGCTCTATCAAAATTTCTGTGTGATACCTGACAAATCATTTCAGCTACTCTCTGGCAGGCAGCTACTGAGTGGAATTTCTTCCACAGCTGTTACTGCATTTCAGTCTTAGCCTTTTGACATAAAATAGCCTGATGCAACAGAGATCAGAGTGCACAGTAGCAATGCTCTGTCTATCTCTTGTTTTTTTGACTGCACATGATACAACCTGACCTGGAGAAAGGGAGGAAAACCACAGATATGAGCCTTCACACTGATGTTTTTCCATATGTGGATTTCATAGCTATACAGAAGAAGCTGTCATCTTCTGGGAAGCAAAAGATGGTGCTGAAAGAGGGAGGCCAGAACTCCCATCAACTGTGAACTTAACTGCCACAAGTGAAAGGCTTTCTCTACTTAAATACTATTCCCTGCACAAAGGAGTGGACAAAGCTCTGCAACAAACAAGCAGCATTTCAGAGAAAGAAAGAAAAAAACCACTGACATCTTTGTGAGCAGCCTTTCATGTATTTAGGTGACACCTTTTCTCCACCCAGGGGCTCTGGAGACAAGACTGACCTGTGGCACACTGGCATTCGTAGCCATTGGGGTGGTCAATGCATTTGGCTCCATTGAGGCAGGGTGTGCTGGAACAGTCGTCTATGTCAATCTGACACACGGCACCGCTGAATCCTGAGAGCCACAGAAACAGATGGAAGTCACTGGAAAGAGTTCACCTAGACAGCTGCTCTGTCAGGAATCACCCATCAGCAAACCCTCAAACCCACCCAAACATAAGCTCAGCAAATCTATGTTCAATGGCATCATTAAGCACACACACCACGACCTGGGTGGATTGGCTCCTCGTCCAACCCACCCTCCAAAGGTTCTGTCTTCCAGCTCAAAGGAGCCTCAGCTTGAAAACTGAGATGGCCAACTCAAACAGAAATAAAGCAGATGGAGCTCAAGTGGTGTCCACCACCAGACAGTTATGCCTGCCTGTAAAACTGAGAGCCCGCCAATAAAAATCTTTGAGGCAATCAAAGCAAGTAGCTAAAAATAAGATACCAGTGCATACATCACTAGAGCCTTCAGACAGGAATTACCATAGCAGTATGGAATGAGGTACAATATAGCACCTGAACCTTCAGTACAGTTCTCGTAGCTCAAATAGTTAACTAAGTATTGACAGGTGCTGTCAGGTGATGCAGATCCTTGGGCAGTTTGGTTAAAAAAAATAAATAAATAAAAGAAATCAAAAACTCTTCTCAGAAGAAGGAAGTGAAACAAGAGCCTGAACATCATTAGTCAATAAGAAGGGATGCAGAGCAGGCTTTTGTCACATGTATTCTGAACTTGAAATTTTTTGTAAGCCATGAAGAAAACAAGTGATGTTCATCTACAGCTAACATTGGTCCCTCAGCTCAGCTCTTTTCCTTTTCTAGTGAAGCCCAATTCATCTCACTACTCATGCAAGCAGCATAAACTATACTGATGCAAAACCAGCTTCTGCCTAAAAACCTCATAAATAGACAAAAATTGTGCAGAGGACTTGATCTCTAAAATAGGCTGAGTATCTCTCTGCAAATTTTACAACAACAGAAGCTCATGTTGCCAGCTACCCTTTTAGATGAGGTGTCCAGCTGTGTGTTTGTCAGTGCTTACCCAGTCACAGGCACAATATTAATGCAACCAATATGGAACTATTCTGATTTAATCGTGATTGCAACTCACTCAAACAGGTGCTGGCCTAAGAACAACAGAAACTCACAAGAAACGTATCACCCGCAACGTCTGTGCAGTTATTGGTAGGGTGAAGCAGGAAAAGCGTCCAGAACTAAGAACTCACCAGGAGGACAGACACAGAGGAAGCGGTTGACTTTATCAAGACACACTCCATTGTTCACACAGGGATTACTTAGACATTCATCAATATCTTCTTCACAGTGAACTCCTTTAAAACCTGTTAAAAAAAAATAAGAAGTGACTGAAGGCTGTAGAAATCACCCTTCAGAGTGTAACTGCCTCTTACACCAGTGCTGAAAGTCTAAGCAGAGTTTCATTGCAAGTTTGCAGTCTGCACAGAAACTGTGAGGTAAGAATATCCCCCAGAGGTTAAAAAGGGATGTTGATTGTGTAGGTTTCACTGTTGCTGAAGATGCTCACCTAACCAGCAATGGCAGAAATCGATGCTGAATTCACATCTAATGTTTTCTTCCACTTGAGAAGGGGTTATGTTAAATATTTTGTAAAAGGTATATAAACAAACACAACAGATAGTTTTAGCTCAAGGGCTTTTAGCTAATGGCAGAGTACAAGAAAAACTGGAACTAGCATTCCACCTTTCAAGACATATTATATATCAATAAATACTATATTAATAAAAACTCTTGGTAATTGTCATGGTATCAGCTGATCACCTGCAGGGGTCACAATTCTTTATTTATATTTATGTTTTTAGTACTTTATAAGTCTGTGCAACTGGCAACTTGCATCCTTTTTTTTTTTTTCACTGCTTCCTATCAGAGTGCAAAATAGAAGACTAACATTGGTCATTGGTTACACTGGCCATGCAAATTTCACATGCACAATTTCAATCAAGTAGCTTTTTTTTTTTTACAGTGACTTCTTAAGTTCAATGGGAGCTTGCATTATTTGGGGTATTTTAAGCAAAGAAAAACCCCAAACACCATTATTCAAAATCATCATATATATATATATCTCAAAACACAGTCACTCTTTTAAAGGTTGCACTTGCTTTGCTTTCACAAAGAGAAGACTCTGCGCTGTACTTTACAGGTATAGTAACAAATAGGTCCACTCCTACTCAGCTCAGAAGGCTGACTTCCTTCACTGATGCAGAGGCTGGTTTCTTTCTCAGCCCTCTAATTGCTTTCTCCCTCCCACACACAAATGCCAGGTCCTCCTGGCTGGTGCCACTGCAGCAGGCTCTCTCTCACCATTTAGCCTCACCCCTCTGCAGCTTTGTGTTCCACCTCAGCAGAGCTGGCAGCTCTCTCTGAGCTCTGCCTTCTGGTTCCTTCCTGTGCTGGAAGTCCCACCTTTGTCAGCAACTCCCCTCACCTGGCATACAGAGACAAGTGAACCCTCCAATTTTATCCAGGCAGGTGGCATCGTTTTGGCACGGGTTTGAGTGGCACTCATTGATGTCCATCTCACAGCGAGGTCCTGTGTAGCCCTTCAAACACTCACAGTGGAAAGAGCCCTCTGTGTTGACACATTTCCCAGCATGTTCACACGGGTTGCTGTTTGCTGCAAGAAAAACATAGATGTGTGTGTGTCAAAACCTCTCCTGAGAGCAGGAAAGCCACAGCATTCTTTATTAGTCATGGTCTTTTCCAGCGGCCATTCCTTTCTGGCAAGTAATATTGGGGAAACTGTTCATCCTTCTGGGGAAAGGCCACTGAAGAAAACAGTGGCAGTTACTTGCCTGTCAGGGGCAAAAAGGAGGATTGCTGTCACCATCAGGGACCAGAGGAGTAACTCTGCTTCGTATTACTAATGACAGTTCTTAAGAGAAAAGTATCAGCTAGCATGGATTAGAGAACTAATGCTGTTTTCAGGGCCTTATTTCCAGATCACATTTTACATTTACTCCATTCCTGAGGCTGACAAGATGCCGCCACAGCCACAAACCAAACAAACTGGTCCTTTCAAAAAAACCAAACAAACTGGTCCTTTCAAAAAGGAACAGCACTCTTGTGCAAGGCAGACTAAGGAACAAAATTCAAAGAAGTGCTTCTTTCCAACCCTTCCATGAGTGCTGCTTAGGCATTACCTTCACGCATCACACACTAGAAGCATGAATGAGCACTTACAAAACTGCGAGTAAGTCTGTAAGAGTCCAGTTAATCCCCAAAACAACACAACAGCATGCTATCAGAGAACTACAGCTTTAAAAGCCCACGTGGTCACCAATCTTGGAAGGCACTCAAAAGATCCAGCCATATTCTGGCTGTCAAACAGCCTTGATATATTTCTACCAAGGCTGTAGCTGCAACAGCTCCCACATGAACTGCAGTGCTTTCATTGTACCCTGCAGTTCTAAGGGACAGCTTAATTATCACAACAGTTTGCATGCACTCCCCACACAGTGCTAAAGCCTTTCTTGCACAAGGAAGAATAGTTAGGCATCTTGCTGCTTTTCATATTCCAGTTCAAACGTGGACGACTATTCTGGCTCAGCCCTTTGCCCCAGGTCCCACACAAGGTTTAAAAATGCATCTAAAGACACTGAAATGGAAGGAGGAGAGCACAAAAGGAGTCCCATGAACATGGAGAAGCTATGACAAAATGGACTCTTGCACTCACAGAGAGCAAAAGAAACTCACCCATTGCACATTCATCCACATCCTCAGTGCAGTCTGCTCCTTTATGGCCCTGGGGACAGGTGCAGATGTAGTTTCCATTCACAGGGTTGGTGTCACACAGAGCACCTTTCTGGCACGGATTGCTAACACAGGCATCATCCAAGTGGCACAGAAGGCCTAAAGAAGCATCCAAGAGTTTATTGAAATAGAGAGATGCAACAGTCAGACTGTTTTTTACACAAATTCTGTGTCCTGATATTTCAAATAGAAACTCTCACAGCTAGAAACTTGAGCCATATCTTACAGGCTTGAGCCTATGAACTACCATAGGGAATTCATCATGTGCTTATAGAGCATTATATTTAAATACAAATTCTGTTACTTTAGAGGGGTGTCCAGCACTTCTGAAGCAGGAAAATGGCTGACCATTATCAAAATCTCATCCTTGGAGCAGTTAACTAACTCTTCTCTCAAACCAGCATGATCATTTTCCTGACAGTAGAACAAATGCACATGAAGCTCACCTCAGATACACAGATCACTTTTATTTCCATGTAGTTAGGGACACAATTTCACCTAACCTTAACCAGAAATTTTTCCATCATACCAGTGAGGATGCCCACATGCTAACACAATCACATAAAAATATCTAAATCTGCCTTCTGGATTCATACAATTATTATAAGGGGGATAGAGCAAGTCACATTCATGTGCAACTTCTCAAGCAAACACAGATTCTGCTAAGGGCTAGAAAAAGATCTTTCCTTGCAACTTCAACTCTAATAAGTTTGTCTTCTAGCCTGGTACAAATACTTCTTTGTCCCAGGCTACAGGGGTTTAACAGCTCTTTGCTCAAGGACAGTGCTTCTCCTTTCGATGGCAAAGTGCGTGAAATGAACACACCACTTGAAACAACTGCATAAACGCCAAGAAGCACCTTCCAGACTCGTGCAGGTTTTGTGCCCTCACCTGCCTTTCCCTCTGGACAAATGCAGGAGAAGGAAGCCACCCTGTCGATGCAGGTGGAGCCGTTGGCACAGGAGGCAGTGAAGCAGTCGTCGATGTTCTTGCTGCAGTCGTCCCCGCTCCAGCCGTTGACGCAGACACAGGCATAGCCCCCGTTGTGGTTGGTGCAGGTGCCCCCGTTCTGGCAGGCATTGGGCTGGAGCTGGCATTCATCCACATCCTCCGTGCAAAACTGGCCTAGGGGCACAGAAACAAGCAGGTTTATTGGCACTTCAGATGCCCAGAACTCAAGGAGGTTCTTGTGCAGGCCAAAGGGAACACTTCTAGTCCCCTGATTGCTACTCCTTAATTCTAGCACACTCGAGTGCCAGAACTTCCACAGCACTGCCATCAAATCAGGCAAAGACAACCAGCATCCCTGAACAACCCCAAAGCAGGGGCTGGGCTGCAAATGACTTTAAAATGAGTGACTTTAAAGAGAATAGCTTTAAAAAGGTGCAGTGTGAGAGCCAGCAGGTTTTGGAGATACATCTGCGAGGAGAAGAGAAGCAAAAAGAATGAAGGGCTGCCTGCAGGGCAGCCAGAGAGACTAACAGAAAAGATGGTGTGACAAGAAAATCTTGGCCAAAGGAGTATCAACAGGCCAGCAGCAAGGCACCACTTATCAGGAGAGCATAATGCTTTCCTATATAATTACTCAGTGATGATTACTCAGTGAGGAAGAACAGAATTCTTAAAACTCTTCCACCTGAAATACTAATTTTCCTTGCCCCAGGTATTGAACAGACAACCACAAATACTTGGGGGTTTCTTGGTTGTTTAGAAGCTTTTTTTTTTTTTTTTTTTTTTTTAAGTAGCAAAACAAATAATCTAAAAATGTTCTTATAACTGGAGATATGAGAGAGAAAAAAACAAATGTACACCCTCAGGGAGATTTGAGGAAAAGGGCCAAAGAATCAGTAAGCATAAAATAACTCTTGAAGGATGCTGAACTTTACAGTCACATCTATGGAAAGCTCTGCAATTCACACTTAGTGAAGTTTGGGGCTTTTTTTTTTTTTTTTAATCCATCTTGCTTTGACATCAAAATCTGGAGAACCTAACACTTGCAATAATATTTTGCTTCAACAGTTATTCATCTTCCCCATTAAAGTTGCACAGTTTACTTTTAAGTCAAAATTGTTTAGCTGAAGTTTCAAGTAATTTTGAGTTTCGTGAACAGACAAAACCTCATGAGCACCAGCTGATTTCTTCCCAAGCTGGCATATGGGTGCACCCACAGAGTACTGGTCACAGTCCATAATCTTCCTCTTAATAAATTATTTCTCCCCTTTCAGTTACATTAAAAACTCTCTAAGCACTGAAAGCTTGCCCCCTTTTTTTTAACACTTCTTGGTAACTTGCCTTTGCCACCCTTCCTAAAACATTAAAAGGATACACACAGCATCAGAAGATGGCCTTTTATCAGAGAGTAAAATTTGATTTGTTTGATGATGGACATCTTCCCCTCTTCCCCAGCTGACATCAGCTCCTCTTTCAGCAGCTTTGTGTTATTTGGGTCAAGGTTCTTTAATAAATGTGCTTCTACCACAAGATTTCTCTTCTCCAGCTACTTTACCTGCTGCACATTTACATTTGCATGGAATTCTCCTTGTATTCCCAAAATAAGAAATTCAAGAGCAGGCCACAGGTCTTCTCTGCCAATGCACCTGGGCTCCAGTTTATTTAGGCTTGCCAAATTAAAAATACTTATTAGACGTTGATAAGTCACATTGTTTATTAATGGCCCAGAAATAATGATGTGAGAGCACAGACACACCCTCCTCTAATACACCAAACTGAAATATTTATCATGAGCAGGAATCTAAAAATGTCCAAACTTAACCATCCCCATCTACTATACTCATGATTCCTTTTTTTTTCCAAAGTACTTAGATAAATTCTAGTCTTGGATCCCATGACACTTGCATTTTTTTGCCTCTTGGGGAAAAGAAATAAAATTATTATTAAAAAAATAAGTTGCACAACCATGTTCGGTGCATATGTTCCATTCTTTGGTAGGACTAGTTCAAAACAATAATTTTATCACTTGAAAAACCATAACAAAATTTTAACAGTAATGATAATTACAGTAGAGTTTTCAAAATTAATCTCCAATTCCTGATTTGCTTAGTGAAACAGTTGGGGAGAACTCAAACCCTTGCTCTTGTTATCTGTAAAACACCTCTGTGCATTATGAACAAGCCAACCATGCATTTGTCACACTAGAAGTGGTTTGTTCAGGAGCTTTCAGTGTTGGCTTATCAGTGGCCACCCTGAAAAGAGTCAGCGAGCTGGGGCTGGTTCTGAGCAGTCATGCATATCTTGCAGCTCAACACAATCGACTTCCTTCAAGAAAAAAAATAATCAAGACATTATTTGCTTATTATAAAACGGATTTTCCTTCTGTTCTTGGAGGAGGCACAGCCCAGATCAAAGGACAGCCTCTCTGAGGAACTTCCACAGCGCTCACATCCTTTGGGCTCAGCCAGTCTGAGCTGCCGCCACCACAGAGTGAAGAGGTTTCAGCCACACCACAGTGTGGTGCCTCTCCAAAAATATCATTTGCCTTTTGACTGGCTGAACAGAATTCAATGTATGAACTACAACATAACTCATGTGAAATATAACATTCTCTGGGCTTTTGGCAAGGGCTGTCGAGCATGGGAGTACATGCTTTTAATTTGCATATTCTTTGCTGTTGGGGGACATTGTTGTTGTTGTTTGTGATTCTTCTTAAGCAAAGATGGGCTAACTAATCTCCCATACAAACTACCAGGGCTTGGTTCTGACTTCCCATTTCAAGTGTCACTAGTAATACCAACACTTAAAATACTAAAAAAAGTCCTTTTTACTATTACTCACCCTCCACTTCTAGAAGGGACAGTACCAAGTGACGACAATGATGCCCTTGCAATAATCCTATGTCCTCAGCTATTCCATTTTTCTGCAGCCCTAAACTAAAACAAACTTTTTAAAGGTCTATCAATGCCTCCACAAGAGAAGAAAAATACAGAGCTTAAACTTCTTCAAGCAATTGAACTGTATTTTAAACTGTATTTTAATACCACATTTGAGCTCCTTGAATCTGGCCCTCACTTGGCTTCTCCAATTTCTAATGTCCCTTTTGCAATACAATTGTATTTGTGTTTAATTATGACTATGAATCAGAGCTCCAGCTTAATGTAGTTTGTTTTAAAAACAAAGGAAATTCAATTCAATATATTAAGAGGCATAAATGAACAACTAACTATTGCATTTTACTATTGCGTATTTCAATGAAAAGGCCTTGTTCTTAATTGAAGACTTCTCTCTGCCAGGTGAGTTCGATTTAAAATCAAATGAGAGATGAGTGCTCTGAAACAATTTACTTATGGGATGCTGCTTTGACTTAACTGTAACAAAAAAAAAAAAAAAAAAATGTTTATTTGTAGCCACGTAGTTGACAAGCTTATTTTCTGCTTCGTAAGAGTTTTAGGAAGAATCAAGCCTTTCATTCGCAGAACAGAAATTCAACTTCCAAGGGCAAAGTCCCTTGTGGACTGTACAAACTGCACAGTGTAATACACACGTCCATAACCCGAGTAACTTCTGAATGCTACAACTACTGAACGTTAATTCATCTAGCTGCAACTTTGTGTAGGTATTTCTTGTGCTCTCACTAGTTTCAATTAGGCTTCTAAAAAACACATAATAAACATAGGCTGAACTAGTGGAGTGTGAATACACTACCAGCAAATGTTTTGATAGAAATGTAGAAACATACACATAAAAGACAACGAGAAAGGAAACACAATTTATTCCAAGAAGGTAAGGAAAACCTACCCTGACCTTGATATTTGCAGAGCCTGGGAAATCAGTAAAATGCAGACTCAGGTTCTAAGTGACCTTGCACAAAGTAAACAGCTAGTCTGTGTGGTATTTCAAAATTGAAAACTAGAAGTAGAAAAAGGGAACAGCCTTCAACTCTTAGCACTTTTTGCCCACTATGAAACTAAGTTACTTCCTGCATATTTCCCCTCAGAAAAGCCATATGGAGTAAGTCAGACATGTTTGCTGCTTTGATTGCTCCCATTTTCAGAGCCTCAGGAACTGCAAGGAACACCAGCAGCTTCTCTTTCGGCAGGCACAGGGCTCAAGGCCTCCCTCAAGTAGTTATACCAGATCTCATTAACGAGAAACAGCCAGCTGTTCCTCCTTCTTTATGTTAGAAAGAAAATAAAACCTGATTTATACAGGTGAAGCAGCACAATAAATTAGAACAATCCCACACAGAAAGTGAGGAGCATTAGCTTGGACAAATCAGGCAGTGAAACAGTCATCCTGGAAAGCAGCACCAGACATCTCCAAAAGCTGATCCTACAAACCTTAGAGAGCTTGCATTAACCTCAATTCCAACTGCATTGATCCTGCAGCACAATGCAGGACCTTCAGACAGTTCAATCAGAGGACTTCATCTTTGGCAAACAGACTTTCCATAAAGAAGAACATTTTCTTGGCCTCTTAGCAGCAGGAAAGTCTGCTGATGCACAGCTGGAGTATCAGAGGCTAAAGCTCCTGACAGCAGATCTAATATAGTTTAATCACTAAAAATACTTTGTAGGGCAAAGGGTGCAAATAACTTTCCTGTGCCTTGAAAAAAAAAATTCAGTTCCTTGAAAACTGAGCTGGGAGGAGATGGCAATATCCCATTTCTCCTGAAATCACAACCACCCCAGCACTGGGCTCAGACTGAACTGGAAGTCACAATATCTCACAAGTTGGGTGATACTGAAAAAGTGACTTGGTGAGAATCACAGATTAGTCATGAGAGTCTTAGGAGACTCACTGGAAGGGGAGCATCAGGCTTCAAGAAGCTTTTATGCCATCATCCGCTCAGTAGCTCAAGAATTTTGTCACTTATCTCAGACACAGCACACAGGGAAGATGTCAGTAGCTCTCCTGAATGGGCTACCTGGGGACTATAAACCAGATCTCTGAAAGACAGTTTAATTCACAAAGTGTTCAAAAAATTGCTGTACAAGTTTTGAATACAACCAGTGTAGCTCAAAAAAGCATGGCTCATTAGAACTGTTTGCATTTTTAATCCAAGTTTCAAAGGACTACTAAGTGAGAAGGTGAACAGCATCTTATCAAAACTCAAGAAGGGCCTAAGAGATAAGGAACAGTATTTGTATAAATGACTAAATCCAGTCGTGGCAGGAGGTCATCAGTGCCACACTCCGAAGGACCATGCATTTTCTTCTCCTCTCTAACCACACATGTGTATACTCAGGATGCCAGCTGGCAGGCCCCAGCTGGCTGAGGAAGGATATTCCTCTGTCCAGTTCTGTCTTGCAACACAAGAAAAATGTTTGCATGGACAGCGTAACCCAACGTGCATCCATCAGCTCAAAGCTCAGTTTCCTCCTGCTCCTGTGTGAGCCTCCTCAGCAAACAGAAAGGGAAACACTGCATGGAACCTCTGAGCCTTCTAGGAAAATGGTATCTATGAAAAATACTTCAGCTCCCATGTTTTTGAATCGTGTATTTGTAAAAACATTCAGTTCAATTTTTAACCCACAGAACTATCCATACTCCTTGAAACAGTTCAGCAACAATTAACACATACAGGCACTGGAGTGTCGGATTCATGACCTCGAAGGTGATGAAACAGTAGGCAGTGGCAGCTTTAACAAAATAACGTTTATATTTTCCAAGAGGAAGCCAGGGATTTCAGACAGATTCAACCAAGTGAGGCTGCTGGGCAGTGCAACAGCAGGCAAGGCTCGAGGCACAAATGCCAAGCAAAATACAAAGGCAAACAGACTTGCTGCAGAAGGTTTGGGTTAGGCCCTCCTTGAGGAAACACCAGCTTCCCTAGAAGAGCTCAGCAGGGACCTGTGCTCAATCACAGCTTTAATCAACAGAATAAACACTGCTAAGCAGACATTTGACTGCAAGGAACAATAACTAATGCAAACACTCGTTGTGCAATGGCAATGGCACAGCCTCAGTCAGAATACATTTTGCAGTACTGAAGCCACCACCTCTGAATAAAAAAGAGGTAGAGTTCATAGTCTGACAGACCAATGGAGAGAAGAACTTCCTAGGAGACTCATAAAGGAATTGCTACCCACAAAGGGAGAAAGAGGACTAATAAAGAGTATAATACATCGGTTATTGCAGGGAAGATACAGCACATGGCAAAGTCTACAAAAGAAAATATTTGATAGTTTACATAGCTTGCTTTATTGACACTAGGTATCTCAAAGCAAAGAACTGCAAACTTCTCTGAAAGAGGCACCGCCTTTATCCAGACCAAAATGTCCCAAGCAATAAACAGGCAATACCAAAAGGGATCTCCAGTGTGATACCCAGATCATGCCAAATTCTAGACCCTTCAACAAAGCCATTTCCCCAGCTCCCTGCAGGCAATTTAACTAATAAGACTGATACCTTCAGCTCCAAGGATGGCTTCAGGGGCACACAGAATTCCATGGACTGCACTGTTCGCACTTGCCAGATTTGCATGTGCATTTAGTAAAGGTCTTCCCTTCTTAAGTTTTACACTAGTTTCCCCAGAAAAAAGGGACTAAAATCAACTCTTTTTTCCCCTTGCAGGAGTTTTCTAAAGAACAAGTATCACAGCTCTCAAAAATGTGCTCCTTTCCCAGGATCTCACAGCATCTTACTTCCAGAGCAGCAAAGCAGTAGCAGCCATTCCCAAAACCTCAGGTGCTGGGGTTTTGGTTTTGCTTTTATTAGATCTCAAATACATGTCAAATGCCATCAAAGAAATCATAAAATTTAATAGCTTAATATAGAATTTGAACAGTTGAAGATGAATCTGCAATTGTAATGAGCAGAGCAAGCATCTGTGTTTACTTTAGGCTAATATGGTAGAGAAAAGAGTTTAATTTCATAACCACACTGGGAAGCATGCAGTGGAACTAATGGGCTTTTACAAGGGATTTTACAACCCCCAAATACAAAACTCTGGGCTTTAAGAGACTTATGCACGGCCTGATCCATTAAATACTGCCCTAAATCACTCCCCACAGACTACTGGGTAGAGAGGGCAGTCCTGACTGAGCTCCTCAGAGGCAGTAATACAAATGATCAGAACATGATTCATTAAAAATTCATTAAAACTGATGCGCTAATGACAGGCTGGTTTAATATGGTGGTGGCAGGTGAAATGACTGGGGACAGCAGCAGGACAGAGAAGTAACCCACAGGAAATACACATCACCAAGCTACTCTCTGCTCTGTCCTCTTTACCTCCTCTAAAAAAATCCAGTGAATCAGGGAAATACCAAACAAGATCTGCAAGGCAAAAAATTTAACAGCTGGAGCCAAAACGTACAATGAAAGCCTCATATTCTCAAGCTATCTCAGCAACCCATCTCCAGTAATTACCCAAAGACAAATCACTTCATTTTAAGTATAAGAGACGGGACAGAAACTGCCAGAAACAAGTCAGCTGGAGATGTTACCTATTGGTCTGGTCTCACAGCACACATCCACCAACCCAGCCTCAACAGAGGGGTCAGGCCTATTTTGTTTTTGTGCCAAGCATATAAAAGGCGTACTGAAAACCCAAGGACACCATCACAAGAGATCATTTGGCACATTTGACAGCTAAGTGTATTTCCCGAGCTGGAAAGTCACCAAAGGCGTAAGGGAAGAGGTCTGAGTTGGATGCTGTCATTCTGTCATCGGATCAGCTCAGCTGTTAACACCTCAGGTGTTTTATTACTGCTGCCTCCCACCCAGGGCTTGCCGTTGGGAAATGAAAGGCAGCACCAAGCAAACAGGAGGTTGTGATAGGTGTTCCAGAATCCACACAGGATAAAGGACTAAGGGTGTGACTTTTAATGCCTCTGATATCCATCCCCTCTGCACGACACTGAGATCAAGGGCCACAAGAGAAACAAACAACATACAGGATAAAGTCTGTTTGTGTCCAGCACTTCAAATCATTTGTACACTCAAACTTGGAGCTGCCAGCTCTGGAGGCTGCCACGTGCTCCCTGCTCCCTTTGTATCTGCCAGTTCAGACATGACGGAAGAAAACGAATTATAATCCCTCTTGGCCTCTTTCAGAGCTGTCTCTTGCAGATACTACTGCAGTGACACCAGCCAACTTGTCAAGTTTGGCATAAATGGATCCCAGACAGTACCAAAGAGGCCACTCTGCTTTTTAATAAAGCCTGGAAAAGCACCAGAAAGCTGATCACTGCTGGGCAAGATGACTGCACTTCTCACGGGAGTGTGACCCAGTCTCCCTGAACCAACACAAAGGTCTTGGGACATCATCTAGGATCACCAGGAGGGAAAAGAGAACAGCCCTGACAGGGTTCTCTGTCACATAATCATCAACACTCTCTCCATAAAATAGCCAGGATGAATATTTAATGGTTTAGGAGACTGGCATCATGTTCAATATTTATCATCCATGTCACCTATTGTCAGAGTTAGTTCCTCTACATTTTGACCCTCTAAGTACTCCAAGAAGACAGCATTTTTTTGAACATTATACTAACATGACTTGTCATAAACTAACACTGTGTACTTTGGTGACATGGAAGCTGAGGAGAGTGGTATTTGGCAAAGAAAGTTTTAAGAAACAAAATTCTGGAGCATATGATCTTACATAAAAAAGCTACATATTAGCCTTTTGATATTTATCCCCCTTCTTAGCAAAGAAAAGTCATGGCTGCCCAGAGTTTAAGATTGAGATTTTCAAAGAAAAATTTTCAAAGGTAGGGAGCAAATATTACTCCAATTAAATAGGAATTGAACCCTTAACACCCCGCTTCAAAAATTCCTGCCTAAAGCTCTGCAGAAAAAGTAACCCTTGTGTTAGTGTTTAAGAGCATATGACCAAGCTAACAGCTATTTTAATTAAAAAGCACAGCCCTGCTGCCTGAAGAGCTTTTCTGCTCAAGACAAACATTTGCTGCTTAAGCTAGCTCCCAGTGCTGGAGTTCTTTGGTGGAGTCAGCTGTTAGCACACTGTGCTTCCCTTAGAGACA
Organism: Sylvia atricapilla; assembly: GCF_009819655.1. NCBI lineage: Eukaryota > Metazoa > Chordata > Aves > Passeriformes > Sylviidae > Sylvia > Sylvia atricapilla. Next base: position 11,373,558 of record NC_089148.1, read on the forward strand.
AAGGTCACCTAGATTTTAAAATATACAGTTCACTGGAGCCCTCTTTTCAGGGGAAAACAAAGCCTAAATAAATACAACTGCCATGGGAGTCTCGCCTTCCCAGCCACAGGGGTAGATAAAATGAAAAGGAGTGAGCAGGCAACTGAAGTACTATAATGTAGGTCTTCCAAAAGCCACTTGAGAGTGGGCACAGGGTCCCCCAAACCCAGGGCCTCATCCCACAGCTTCTGATGCAGCAAACTGCACAAAAGACCTAACTCCACGGAGGGCACAAATCTTTATCTCTGCTGTGCACTGCTCGTGAAACATGATTTGGGCCAAAGACAGATTCATGGTGAGCCTCTGAAACACTGCAGACTTTCCAGGGGAGCAGGAGTCTTTCTTAGACACACAAAAAACCCAAAAGCATTTACTTACAGCATTTAATATTGGTAATAACTTAGACACCCAAATGGTCATGACATCTGTCTTGACCCAAAGCTGCATAGGTTAGATCAATAGAATCAACAGGTGCATTTAAACCAATCTTTGTTTCTTTAGATGAACCATAGCAAGAATGAGTGAGTAGTCATTTAATTTCTTTAAATTCTCAGATGGTTTCCCCATGTGTGTGGAAGGACACCCTAATTTTCCATGTGACTTTCAGCCCTAGACTGCCATCACTTCCCTCTGCATCCACTCACTGTGAGACTGCTGTGTGAATTTTAATTCCTGATCCCAGGGGAAAAAAACAAAAGAAAAAAGCCAAGAAAGGGAAAGAAAAAAAGAAAAAGGCAGCTGGAGAGGATTTTTTTACTAGATTAGTGAGTTAAAGTGGCACACTCCAACAAATCCCAGAGGCAGCTCAAGGGAAAGGGAAGAGTGTCTGTGAGCAGGGAGAGAAGGTAATGACTTTCCTCCTCAGACCACAATGAGGCTGAAAAACAGCAACATAAAACAGTCTTCACATGGCATTTTATCCTGACACTAGCCAGGGGTTTTGGCTAACTTTGACACAAACCACACTTACACCAAATTCTCTGGCCTCTCATGCACAGAGGAATAGACTTCACACTTTCACAAAAGCACCCAGGACTGTTTCCAAGGCAAGGTGGATCTTGATTACACATCTGCACTATCATGCTTTGAAAGGACCCAACAAACACTGGTTCTAACAAAGGCCATATCCTGGGACAAGATAAAGTCATCTTTAAACAAACCAGCAATCAGTTAACATTCAGCAATGGGAAAGATCTGGGGCAGTTGCACCCAAACACACCCAAGACTGCCTTGCCAGTTACAAATTTATGAGACTGATAATCACTGTAACCATACGAAACACGAGAACTTTGAAGGTGACAAAAACACTGGTGACAGCAGGAATTTCACATCATTGTTTTTGAAAGGCAAGATTTTATCTTTCTGGAAAAAAAAAGTAAAATGAGAATGAGAAAGCAGGCACTTCAACAGAAAAGGAGCAGTGAGCTCTGTCTGAGGAGCAGGAAATACAACTGAAGGCTAACAGCATCACAAAAGGTAGGAGCAAGCAGAAAAAAAAGTTGTTTTATTTTGTTTTGTTTTTTAAATGCATAGTTATGTAGCCCAGCCTACCACCTGTCAGGGAATTACAAGAGGCAGATGGTTACCAAAAGGAACTGGGATAGATTCTGTTTCAGTAAAGGTTGCTTCCATATTACTTTACACAAAACTTGTCTTGATCAGATGCAGTACAGCTTCTTGATTTTTCTAGCAAGGAATGGGACTGCTTTCTCTGTGCCACAAAACACAAACCGTATTAACAAACATGAGAAGCATCACCCACAGCACAAAGATTAAGTAAAGACTAAAACTGCAGACAAACTCAATCTTCCCCAAGAACAGTTGGCTGTTATGAAGATAGCACATCTACACTGTCAGGTATTTTTAGAAAATTTAACATCCTTTCATTTTCGGCTGTTTCCTTACAGATGTGGGTATTTCCCCCCCTGTTTTTTTGGGTTTTTTTAAGCAGTACACAGTGTCCTCTAAAGTCATGATCTCACTGGAATCTTTTGTTTTCCTGAAGTGTTCATTCTCACAGTTTAGCTCCATTGAACTATAACATTTATCAGGACAGGCTCCAAAAGAGTTGCCTGCTCAGCTCTCCCCTCTTTATTTACCTTAGAGATGATTTAAAATGTTATAAATCCCCTTTGTGTAAAGGATGGACCTGCACTTATGCATTTCCTTATCCTGAATAACTGATTTTTTACTGCTTAATTGTTTACTCCTGTCAGCACCAACTAAAGTTTAACCTTGAAAAAACATCTTTCTCTCCAAACTATTGCAGAAGTCCTCTGTACATCCTCCCTGTTTTGTGCCCTGCCTCAGTGTCACCTCTCATGTCTTGAAGATGGATCTGTATTGTTTTCCTCACCTCCTTCTTGGTCTCTAACTGAAGATGCAGGAAAGGGATTGAAGTCCATTCAGGAAAAAAAAAGAAAAAGTTTCTTTCACAAAAATGCTACCGAGATGGCAGAGAGGAGTCATAGAAACTTGCATTGTGCATTTCAGACAGGACAGTTGAGTTACATAAAGGTTCTAACCTTCCTTGCTCAAACCGCCAAGCTGCTGCTTCCTAAATTGTGAGACGGTTTTTATTTCCACACTGACCTAAGCCTAGAAAGACAACAGCCTTGAGAAGCCATCACTTCAAACCACTGCTGCACTGATAACCTCAGCTGCACCATAAACAAGGAAATTCTCAGAAAGCCCATTCCATTAAATTGTGTTAAGAGAGCCATGGGAACCTAATGCTTGGGAAGCTCCTCTCTCTTTCCAGGGCTTCCCTGGAAGGAAGCATCCTTCACACACACAAGATTTTCTGGAAACACCATCCACACAGGAGAAGGATGGCACAAGAAAGGCCACAACACTCTCACAGCTTTTCCCAATGCTACTCAGAGCCCATAAGAGGTCAGAGAGGGAACCACCACAACTGCACTGCAAAGAGTTGGCTGGGGAGACAATCTACCACAAAACCAAACAGAATCACAGCCTGTGATAGGGAGACCAAGGTCTCTTCCAGGTGAGTTGCAGAAGTCATCCCTATCTGACAGCAGATATCCATCTAAATCCTGTAAGCCAAGCTAACTTTATGATGCCAGAATAATCCCTTGGAGATTGTATGCTCCTGATCATTATATCCTCTGTGCTTGGGTGTAAAACAGATTAATTTGCTACTGACAGATGCCAGAAATCACAACAAGGGTTATAATTTCTGTGGAATGGAGCAAGACTATAGGGGTCACTAAGGGTTGCTTGTCTCCACACCCAAGCTTTCATGTTTTCCTTTACAGGTTTCACTTTCTGCAGACTTTCAGGACACGGAGAAGTAATACAGAAGCCAGGACACTTGCTCATTGAGGGGAGGACTCATGTTCTCCTATTTACATATAGTTTCAAAGAGCTATGCAAGCTGTGTTGCACTTCACTCTTATGTGGTTTTAAAATAATTATATATTCTTATATGAAGTTAAGTTAATGAGGATTCTTAACTGGCAGCCTCCTTTGCAGCTAATGACAAACCAGAACAAATGTTCTCTGAGGAAAAAAGCATTTTAAACCCCTTTTTTTCTCCTATGATTTTCAAATAAGGGCAAAACCATACTCAGCTGAAAACGTGCACCAGCTAAGAAAGATTAGTATGACTCAAAAAAACCTCACCCCATAACCGGTGGTTATTGTTTATTTTTGAGGTATGGAGACATTTTGCAACTAAATATGATACTGAGTTTCCTGTAAGTTGCTTCCTTATATTGTTCATAACACTTTCTTGAAATTCATGCCTTTTTCCCCTTCAGACTCAGAGCAAAAAGAGACTCATTTATGAAGCAAAAGTAGGTTTGCTAGTCAGAGAACTCTAGATAAAAATAAGTCAAGCAGGAAAACAGCAGTAGCAAAACCATAAGGTTCCCATACATACACTTCTCTTTCCTCCTTTTTCCTCTGCCTTTCAGATTTGCCCTGTTTCTCAGCATCATTACTATAATCAGCATGATCATTATCCCAACTTAGAAATATCCCCAAATGTATCAGCAAATGCCCACAGCTGTAACAGCAAACCCATGTTTCATGCTTTTGGAAAACATTTATCCATTTACAAAGCATATCCACACGAGAAGTGCAACTCATGGGGGAACTGTCCCTTGTCGTGGTGGTTTTGATGCCAACAGTTTTTCTTTTGAGGGTTGCACCGACATTTGCCCCAGACTGGGGGCAGGGGCCAGCACAGCCCCCGTGCTGGTGGCCCACAGGACATACCTGTCCACTGGGGCGGGCAGCGGCAGTTGTAGGTGTTCACCCCGTCCACACAGACGCCGCCGTTCAGACACTTGTGGTTCGGGCAGTCGTCCACGTTGTGTCCACAGACGCTCCCCTCGAAACCTGGACAAAGCAGAAACAACAGCAGGCTGAAACAGCTTCCAACCCCTTTTGAAGAGAATTCACCCCTCACGCAGCTTCCGCTGCTTTTCTTATTTTCTTTTTTTTTTTTTAGGTTTGCCCTGTTCACCTAATACTGATGAAACCCCACCTAGCATGACTTTGTTGAATGCCTTTGCTAATAGTGTGCGGGTCAGGTGACACAGTTAAACACCTCCATCGTGGGTAGATGGCCAACTACGTTCTCACAACCCAAAAGACATGAGGACTAAGTGACTAAGGACCATTGTCCTTCAAAGCAATTAAAGTGAAGACCAAGATCCTTTGTTTACTATGAGATAAAACTCATCACTGCCCACCAACAATCAGCCAGGACAAGTTTTTCCCATGGCAAAAAAAGTGCTGGTGTTCACTTCATGGATACCTCAGTCTGCCTTGGATATGTCAGAGAAAAGCCTTTCATGCTTTGAAAAGGAGCTTCTGAAGTCCTGATCTCTTCAGTGTTAGACAAGTCAGTCAATCAACAAATCAGCCACCATCCAAGTGATGCTCACACACTAAGCCCTGCCTGAAAAGCAGAAGAAATCAGATACCCCACCCCAATGAAAATCCTAAATGAACACACTGACAAAATATTCTTGCTAGAGCTCCTTCTCCTTTTCAAAGAAGGAGAAGTAGAAACATTAGGGAAGGGAGCTGTCAGTGATGTGTCTTCCCCTTGATTTCCCCTGCTGATTTATTTCATGCTTCATTAAATAAACCTGCCATTTCTGCTGGATGAGAGAGCTATTTATCAAAGCACAAGTGGAATGTATGCTAATGTGGATGAAGTAAATGATTCCAGAACACACACGTTAATTTAAAACACCAGCTCTGCCTCTTCACTGCTTTGGAATGTAATATTAACATGACACAGTTCTCTCATCCAAAATAATGCTTTAACCCCTCTACTTTTGATGCCCTGTTCCAGACACTTCCACACCATCTGTGTCAAGTCACACAGACCCTCTAAGTAACATCTGGCACAACACAGATCGTGCTGTGTGGCAGATGAGACAGAGACTATAAAGCTCTGAGCCAGCCTCTCCAGACTACTGCTGCTCTCAAGAGACTGGAGGTGATTCATGTGCATTCCCATCTCTTGAACTTCTCCAGCTCTACAGAAGAGCTGGGAAGTGCCAAGCTGTATCAAGTGCATTAGCATCAGCAAGAAACAACAGACTCAACATTACAAACAAAAAAAAAAAAAAACAAAAACAAAAAAAAACCAAAGCAAAACTACAAGACGTTCATTATTACTCCCTTCAAAGCCCTTCCAACCTCCACCCAAGATCCTAGAAATTTCAAGGCAGTAGGGAAGCTTAAAACAAAGACGAAATATAACACGCTTAGTCGGAGTCCTAATCATTACAGCAGCACCTTCCTGGCAAAAGCTGCTGAGGAACAACTACCAGGGAAAACAATTAGCTTTAGATCCCTGTGTTTAAAACTGTATAAAGCCACCAAGCTCGAGCAAAGACTCAGCTGTAAAACACAGGGGTGTCCTATCAGCTTGTGTTTCAACTCGGGAGGAAACATCCCACTGACCACATATTGCACTCATGCCAGCACGTGATCAGCATGGAAATACACCCACAACCACAAAGACAAAAGGTTTAAGCTCTTATCTCTCCAGTTTGGATAATATGGCGAACAGACCTACTTTCTAGTAAACAAATTTCTGACAGCAGGCGTTTAAAGCCTCTCACTGTACTTCACACAAATTTCAAGTGGCCCAGTTATTTCCAGAATAAAGCGTGGCAGTCACCTCACTATTAAAACCCACCAAGCTGTTCTATATTTTCACATTTTAACCAGTTATACTACTGAAGAGCTGCTCTAGGATACATGAGCTTTTGTCTAGCTGGGTCCCAGGGTCTAATTTTGCAGTTATATAACCTGACTCTATTCCAGAAAGCCACAGAGTTCACTGTTTTGATGTACTTGGACACCTGACACTGTTTCCTGCTCCCCCCTGTGCTGGGACTCACATGTTGTCCTGTGTTTTCTCCCTGCACGAGAGCAGTTTGTAATCCATATCCTGACTTTTGCTCCATATCTCAAAGCACACCAAACTAAGGAATGAGAACCTCAAGGGGAAAAGTGTTCCCACTGCTAACAGCATGTTGTTCTTCCCCTAGTACACAGACTGACACAAGCAGATAACTTTATTCCTATGTCATCTGAAGTCTCCACCCTGTTGCAGAGCATCCGACCCAATTCCCTCCAAATCTTAAGTCCTTTAGCCTTATTTCAATCTATAAATTACACCTCAGACTTTCTAGGCCGGCGTCAGGGCCAGTTAGTACTGGGGACAAGAAACTGTGCCTGAAAAATGTCACATTATTTCCAGACTAAGGGCCTGCTGACAGGAAATCAGGGATGCAGAGAGCTAAAACTAAGCTGGGCTATTCACGGCAGCATCTGGACTGCTCATCTGGAGCAGAGGGGCACCCTCCTCACCAGGGAGCCCCAGGCTGCAGCCATAGAGAAGCCCAGAGCTCAGAGGAAGGTGCTCACCCCACAGCCCAGCAGGAAGAGGTCCCCAGCACGGGAGCCCCGCGTGTGCTGGTCCCCACTGGTGGCACAGCATGACGCTCCGCCAGGAACCTGCGTGAGGTTCCTTCCTCTTCCCAGGAAGCGCTCCAGCTCTCATAAACAGCTCGCTCCAGCCTGACAGATCGTTTCCTGAACAAGCCCTTGGAATCCCCTAGGGTCCTTATCTTAGTTAATGGGTAATTATTTTGATGGATAACAATGAATAATCACTTTCCCAGCTAAGAACTTCCTCTATTGACTTGTTTAACATTCCATTAAAGGTTAGTTGCCAAATGAAGTCCTTTTTTGTCAAATATTTATAACTACAAGCTCATTCTTATATTCAAAAAAGTTGGTAATGCTTCAGGTTATGTCTCCTTCAAGGAATTTTTTTTTTCACTACTACACTGTTATGATTGACCTAACATGCTCACGTGTCTACAATCCTGTTCCTACCTAAATCAACAAAGCCCAGAGGAAAAATGATTAAGCTAGACAGATAAAAATATGAGGTTACCTTCCAGACAGAGGTAATACCAATCGTGTATAAATATAACTTCACTTGATGCTTGCCACCAAATGCTGACTTAACACACATGACTTCATGGATTACCTAATGCAGGAATAGTTTGTGTACATCCACAAGTGACATGGGGACCTGGGAATTTTAAACAGCAGCTGGACCACACTGCACATAAACAGTACTTCTGTGACAGAAGAAGCTGCTGTGACACACAGCTCCAGGTTGGTTTTTCCTGCTTTTTCAAGCTCTCATTCTCACCTATTGGTATTTATAAATAGATTAAACTCACTCAAATGCTAAGAAGGAAACATCTACAGGAAACAAGAACTCATTTCAAGGCCAGTGTAGCAACAGCCTGATTATGACTGAACTGCTTCTCGGGCACACTTTCTTCAAAGTACTTTTACAGGTCACAAGATGCAAAATCCTATCAAAAACCACTCCAGCAGTTCGAGACGTAACTGCCTCCTGCCTCTGTGGCCATAACACTCAGCGATGGCAGCATCTTAAGGCAGCCCAGAAGGGCCAGAGAAATTCCATTTATAGTCACAGTATCATCGGCATTGCTCCAGTTTGGAGAGGGAGTCTAAAGAGGAATTTCTCGTCCATAATCTTGGCACAGTCTTCCAGAGGAGCAGGCCTTGTTCACATCCTCCCTAGGCGTGACAGGCCACCATTTCTCTTCTCTTTCTGCTGACCTTTCCCTCCCAGACAGAACCTTTTCCAACACTTCAGAAATTTTGCTCTGCACTAAGGGGGGAAAGAAATGGCTGGGTGCCCTGCCTTTATCAGAGAGTTTAATGTAAGCATTTGGGCCTCTCCAACAGCTCCCTTTCTTGCTGTTTTTCAAATGACCGGTTTTAAAAATCAAACTAGCAAAACAGCACAGCCAACTTAAACAAATACAGGAAATAGAAAAGTGAAGGCTCTCAGAGCCGCATTAACTCACCCCCACTACATACACTGCATAACAAGTCAAAAAGGACAGCTAATAATCCAAAACGTGTGAGGAGTGTAGGTGTGTAACTGTTACTATAGTAATCTCATTTCCATTTCCTGACCACATTTCAGCCAGCCCACACACTTGTCTAAGGGAAAAACTGCTCCTACTCAGTCTCGTGCCCCTGTAAGAGAATCACTAAAGCAAACTATCTCATCAGCTTGACAGGATCAAGTCCTTGCAACTTCATCTTTCTGTCTTCTTCCTACCACCACACTGCTCCTGCATGAAGCTTTAAATTCTTTGACTGACTTTTAAGGAAATTCTGAATTGCTGGACAAGACTGTTAATCCAGAGATCCTTAGTTTATAATTTCATTTAAAAAAGACGCAAAGCAGAAAAGCAATAAATTCCTTCAGGGCAATGGTTAGGTGCCATTAAGATACTCCATTTTCAAAGACTCTTTCAAAGAACATTCCTTTCAAGCATAGTTAGAATAATTGCTTTCAAAAATAAAGATGATCCATCCTTCTACTTTAAGATTGACTTTGCTAAATTCTTCAAAGTCGCATGCTTGCTCAGACAACCTAGAAAGTCGTTGTGCAGACACTGAGGTTGGCAATGTACATTTAAGGTCATTTGAGCCAACACCTCAAGATTAGGGTCTCCAAAACAAGAACAATTTTCACAAGTTCTAAATGCCCTTTCCACACAGACCTGTGACCCCATATGATCCTCATGAGAACAGAGCCACTCTACATTCATCCCAAACAGTATAGGGCGGCTAGATATTTCACGTAAATAACAACAGAGACATGCTTAAGGGAAGAGAATTTACTTTTCTAGATTACCACACACCGAGTCTGTGTGTGCCAAACTGCAATACACTTGAGTAGGAAGTCTAGTCAAAAGCATTTCCAAACAGTCAGTTTCCCATGGAGTTGAATTACTTGGGGAAAAAAAAAATCAGCCTAAAAATACCCTGAATATGCAAAGACAACTAAGCCCTGTGGTCAAGGCTGACAAGTGGATAGGGAGAAGAACAGGATGAGACCAGCATTGCACCAAGTGACACACGGCCACTTGTAGAGGTGACACAAAACCAGTGCAGCCCCTGAGCCTGAGCTAGCATGTCACCTCTGTTGTGCATGAACTCAGGGCAGCTAACAGCATCAGAAAACAAGCAATCAAAATTGATCTGGAGACAAAAAGGGTGTGGTGAGCTGAAACTGGTATCTTGTTAGATTTGAAGGAACTGGAGAAGGAAAAAAAGAAGAGAACAGAACTTGGCGTGTCTTGGGGGTACAGATGGAGAAAGAAAAAGGCACGTTTATTCTTTAAACACTGAAGTTAACTGAGGCATTTACTGTCACAAAACTATGTATTTGTAGGTGCTTATGTTTGTACAATTTCACATTCCACATGGGCATTATGAGATACAACCCTAACCTCCTTGAATCTACCCCGCAGTTTTTACCTATTTGATTCTCCGATTCTAAGCAGCATGCAAAGAAATTTGTCATTTCTAAAGGTCTTCCCTTTCCCTCCTTTCTGTACCATGAAATGCTGGCACCCAGGAATTACCATCCCAGAGAGCTCCCCACCTTGCTGGGATTTCTCCCTTCCACCTGACATCGCACACATCGCACAGGAACTCCGAGGGAAGTTCCTGGGAATAACGCAGGCAGGAGCGCAGCAACAAGGCTGCAAACGCGAGCGCTGGGAGCGTTACCTGGCAGGCAGTTGCACTCGAAGGTGAAGTCACTGGTTTGGTGGCAGGTGCCCCCATTCATGCAGGGGGACGGGGAGCAGGGCACGTACACGCTCTCACAGCGGTGCCCCGTGTAGCCCGGCTTGCACTGGCACCTGTAGGAGCCGGGCAGGTCGACACAGGTGCCCCCATGCTGGCACAGGCCTGGCGTGGCACACTCATTCACATCTATCTCACACTTCTGGCCAGTGTAGCCAGCCAGGCAGGTGCAGGAGAACTTATTTCCAGACACGGTGCATGTACTTCCATTGGCACAAGGCTGAGATGTGCAGGCATCAATCCACTGGCATTCCTTTCCTTTAGGAAATCAAAACAGATTAACAAAAAGTTATTTCTGTGGAAAACAGCATTTCTTTCACGCTGCCTCAAAATATTTACTGAACTAAAATTTACATCTTTACTACAGGAAAACTCATGTCTGCACTATACTGTATTATATGTGAAATGGAAATGCATTTGTGGTTACAGTATGAAGCCATTTACCGGATTGCAGCAAGATATAGAATGCTGTGATTTATAAAAATGACCTCAAGTCCCACTACACACACTGACAGTCTCTGACAGACTCTTTTTCTACCTCTTCTTCAAGAGTGAAAGGAATAAATTCCTATGCTTTCCCTCAGGCATCAAAATACTGTTTTCCCATAGAAAGATTTTGCTGGCCAAATTAGCTTCTCTCTCTTCTTTTTTTTTTTTTTTTTTTTTTTTTTTTTTCCTTTTCTTTTTTCTAGAAACTAGACTCTGAATTAAAAGTGTACTGGCCACTCCAGAGTAGTTTCTGCATTCAGTTTTCCCATGTGGACAACCCCACAAGATCCAAATATTTTTCTGCTTACGTGTAAAGGGTAGGGAGTCTGATTCCCTATTCCCTTTTGCTTTTTTTGGTCATGAAGTCATTTAGATTTCCTCTCATTTCCTGTGCTGGAGCTCGAAAACTTGAGAGCATATTACAACTGCCCCAGAATATTCCAGAGTGAAGCTGTTCCCAAAGGAGGAGGTCTGGAGGCACAAATGCAGAAGCCCACCTGTGAAACCTGGAAGACAGACACACTCATACGTGTCCTGGCCGTGGGGGTGACAAGTGCCTCCGTTCAGGCAGGGCTGGGACGCGTAGCAGAGGTGAGATTCTGAGTACTGACATTCCTCCCCTGTGAATCCTGGAGCACACTTGCAGGTTGGTTTTCCTATCAGGGATGCAGCTTCACAGGTTCCCCCGTTCTTACAGGTATTACTTTCACAGGGGTTTCTGTACTGACAGTAGTCTCCAAGAAAGCCTTCTCGACACCTGCAAGAGAGAAGAAATGAATTGCAGAGGTCCCACCTGAGGCCCCGCTGTTCTGGGAAGATTCCAGGAATGAAGTCCCATGACCCTCAAAAGCCTTGAAGTTTGCCATAATGGATGGTGACACTAACAAACCCAAAAGGCTGACGTCACACGCGTAACAGGGACTTCCTGTGGGACTGTCTCAAATGAGACCACTGAAAACTTAAGTGCAAATGGTGAAATTGCTCATTGCAAAACAAATACCACATTCAATCAGAGCTGTATCAAATGCAGAACCTCGTTTTTGCACTTCCCTTCAAAATTTCAGTTAAAGCATAAGAGTTAAAGAACTGCTGAGTAACAATTCCTTGCACCTACTCCCTTCTAACAAGCATCCTTTTTTAGAAGAAAATGAAGCAGTCTAATAAGGCATTAACACCAGGTATTATCCATCTTCCGAGAATATTTATAAACACTGTACAAATGCAGTGTCTGGGGACCTGGAGGTCTGCAGCAGATCTTTGTCCACAAGGCTCCCGTGAGACAGGAATACACTGTCATCCTCATGCTGATAAGTGCATCTGGGACTGGGACTTGCTGAAGCCTGCACTCAAATAGCAACACAAGCACTGCAGTCAGGTCTCCCACGCCCCTGGTGAGCACCCTAACGACAAGGTCATTGTTCCTCTGTCTCCCACAGAAAAACGAGTACACACTCACTATCTACAACCAGGGCAGTATTTTATACAAAGATCTCCAACTGCAGAATAATTCTGCAGTTACTTCTCTTTAACCTAAACTTATGTCAATACAGTCTGACTACGCTTGTCAGCTGTAATCCATCTTTTAACTGGCCTTTGTACTAGAGATTTACCATTTAACTTCCAGAGACAGAGGATCCAGGCAAGTAAAGCCCACCTCTGTGCCCCTCTCCCAGCTCCTTTTGCTTCTATCACATAGCAGAGAGCTGCAAGGGGACATTCTGCATTAAAATAACACCTAACACACAGGACTGTCCCCTTGCAGCTCTTTCTGTAGTGCACAGCTGCTGTAACTGGTGAGTAACCCAAGAGACAGCCCAAGAGAAGATGTATTTATTTGTTTAAAAAAAAATATCCAAAACAAAACAAACACACACAAACAAACAAACAAAAAACAAACCAAACAACAACAAAAAAACCAACCAAAAAAACCACACCCAGAGGTGATTAGCATTAGATATGTTTTGTTCCAGATCAGGAAAGAAGCAATTATTAAATCAGTGAGTTACTCATATCTGAAAGGAGGAGATTCCAACTGCAAGAAATACACTGAGTCTCTAGTCCTTGAGCAGGAATGCAACACTAAAGGGACTGCTTTTTTCCTTATGCACTTCAAAGTGTATGGTAGATTGGAGGGGGCGAAAAGCAAAATCATACAAACAGTAACAACCATCACCATCAAAAGAAAACCCAATCACATCAAAACCCCACAACTAACCAGACAGGCTGTAAAAATCAGTTCAAAAATCAAAGAATGAAGTTGTGTCTTAAACAGAATCCTACAGAACCTGCCTTTGTTCCTAAGCTATTCAACACATCTATTGATTATTAACAATGGAAAACATCAGCGCTGGTCACATATGTAGGTAAGAGAGAAGGCAAGTTCTTGACGGAGTAGCAACACGCCTAACAAGGCGGTTAGCACCCAAAATGCACTTTAGCACTGCGAATTCCTACATCTAGAAACAAAACACATAGGGTATCCCCCCCAAACCAGGAAACTGAGCTGGGAACAACATACTTGCTCTGGAGATTCCTAGCAGCCAGACAAATGTGAATTCCTAGTGTGACAGTTTGGCCAGGAATACTTCACACGTACAAACAGCAAATATCAAGCAGGAATAAAGGAGATTATGCTACACCTGATAAATGCTTGGTACAGCCACTACATCACTAATCTCTCTTTAAGAGAGTAGAGATCAAATGAATTCAAGGAAGCCAACAGGAATGATTAATAGAAAACTGTGGTCACTATGAAAAGCTCAGGTGGCTCAGTCTATTTAGCAAAGGGAACAAGACAGTTAATCAAAAGCTCCAAGTGTCCACTAGGAAACTGATTTAACAACAACTCCCAACCTAGAAGATCCGGGATAACAGAACTGAGCATTTAAAAGTTTAAGCTAGATGAATTCGAATTAGAAATAGGGTAATATCTTTATTTTCAGACACAGTCTCTCAGCAGTGGAGAGAAACAACCGGAACGATGCATTTAAGGTTGTAGTGGAATTTCTCCATCACTCATGCTTGTTTAAAAGAACACCAGGATTGGCTGTTTCAGGGAGAGTATGCACGCTAGTTCAAACAAAGCTATTCAGAGAGGTTATTATCCAAGTTATGCAAGGGGTCATTACTGGATGACCACAACTGCTTTTTCTCATGTTAAAATTTATTAACTAGCTTTAGCCATATGTCTAAAGCAGGAAAGTCATATGTGCACAGTTGTAATTTACCACTGTCCACACCCAAATTAGGCTCCTTTCACCATACCTTATTACTTTCAACTTCATACCCAAGAACAGACATGAAAGGAGAGATTTTGCAGGGCAAGGCGGGATTAATAAAGTTACAGAAAGCAAATCCTGAGACAATAGCAATGCAGAATATCCTCTGCCTCCTGTGCCATCCTCAGGGTAACAGCCCAAGGCTGTGGGTCAGCATGAGCTGCAGCCACATCACACGAGAGGCAGTCTTGGGCTATTCTGGGCCTAAACCGCACGGGCTATAGGCTTCCTTTAACATCCAAAGTCTCTCTCCTTGCTTCAGGTTGGAAAGCAGTCCAAACGCCAGCGGGCTACAGCACGGCTTTGTAGGAGCTGGATCACACCGAGATCTGGCACCCAGCAGAGACAGCTGTGCCAGGAGCTGGAGCACTGCTCGACTCCCACGGCACTGGAGCCTGCACACAAAGATCTGCCTCTGCTCACAGGCCGTCTGGGCAGCCACAGCTACATCATGTCTCTGGGCATCGACGTGCAGCTGATGGCTGTGTGAAGACAAGCTGCACTTCAGCCCCAGAAGTCTCACAAGACTTGGTTAAAGGGATTTCTCCTGGCTTCATCACTGCCAGGCAGCAGTGCACCAAGCTCCTCGGATGGTGCAGCACATGCACTTGTAGCTCTCTTTACCATGAAAGAAACAGCAACAAACCAGAGCCTCACAGAACCCCACCTAGGCCATCTCATCAGAGCGCCTCCAACACCACCCACTCCACCAGCAGCTACAAAATACACCAAAACACACCTAGAATTTAAGTGCTAAAGTGCTTTTTCACTGAAAGGCTGTAAAGCAAACCAAAAAGTCTAGAGGAACACTTCATGTTCTGTCCACAAGTAAATAAACCCCCAAAATATGACTTCTCTCCAGCCCCCAACACTCAGGGACACTGTAAGGTGCATCTATTTAACTGTTGCCCCTATACAAAAGGGAGAAGGGAGCCTAAACACTGGTTAAGAGTATCGCTGGTATGAATTAAAAGAAAAACTGAGATATGTGCTCTGAGACAACCATCAGCCACAAACAGCCCAGCATTTTGTACACAAATATTCTGGTACAAAGTTGAAGAGCCCTCCAAGACCAGGCTTGCTCTGGTATCTTTTGAGGCTAATCAGAAAAACATGAGGGAGCACTCCAAACAAGGAACAGCAAATTCTCTTTCAGCTTTAGCTCTTCTTATTTGGAAGAAGGAACATGCCTGCCTGTGGAAAGATAGTAGGGCAGGTATCCATGGCCCTTGTACCCACCATTTTGTTCTTCTCCTGGAGAAGTGCTTGGTCACAGAATTATGCCATTTTGCCCTCCAGCAATTCAGTGCAATCCTTTTTGAATGTTAAAGAACAAAAAACCTACAGTCCAGATTTTCAGCCAGGTCTCCCATCATCAACATTTCTAGGCACAAACACCAGTAATTTAGTTCTAAGTGTTGGTGTAGACAAAACTGCAAATATTTGCTCCTGATTCATGTTGGGCACCACATGGTTTCACTAAAAACAGAGGCACACACTGAAAACATGCAGTCTAAGTCCAGACTTTTTAAAAGGATATGATTAAACTCAACAGCAGCTTCAGCTTCTCACCACCCCTGCTCTGCTCCCATCCCAACATACTCTTTCAAGTTCTCTTAAGGAGAGGAAAAAAACACCACTTGTCTACAGAGCAGCTTAAAATTGTAGCAGCTTGTGTCAGCTCCAAATGACATGCTCAGAACAGGAAACCAAATCTTTTCCAAATAAAAGCCACTGTTTCTCCTCAGTTTTCCATCTAACACTCAGAAAAAGAAACAGGAAGATGAAGTTTGTTCTGGCACTTTCTGGAAGCACATGAGGTCTCTTAACCGACTTCAACAGGAATTTAATCTTTTAAGAACAAATTTCACATACAACTTGATTCAAATCATGATTTCTGAAAGCTAGAGAGTTTGAAATGGGAAAATGTCCTGTGGGCTGCATCAGCTATGCAGCTGCTTCTAATTAAAGCTTCTCCTTTACTCTCTCTGGGCTACTTTCCAGCACAAATACTTTAGAGCTCAGCCTTTTTTTTTTTTTTTTTTCCCCTCCTCCTTTTCAGCTCCAGCCTGCATTTGCCTTAGCTCAGGCTCTCATGGAGCTAAACAAGAGACACAGAAACAAAATGAAGGTATTTATCAAAATTTGAAGTATCCACAAATCCAGAGAGCTGCATTCACTCTAATCTAATCTAATGCTGAAAATCAAAGTAGAAAACTCGTAAAAGCTGTGCTTTTGGCTCTTCTGCCACAAAACTACATAGAAATTACCTTCCAAAACTTAGTTCTCTCCTGCTTTCAATAGACTTCTGAAAAATATGTCTGGTCTGTTGGAAAAACTTCCTCATCTGCTGTACTATATTTGCCTGGCCACATTCATAAGACAGTCTCTTCAAATGCACCTTATAGACAATTTTAACCAGACTTCCAGATGTTTGATTTTCATGGGAGTTTTCTACTCAGGCCCATGATATCATCTGGAGATGCACAGAAGAAAGCAGATGGTTTTAATTTAAAAAGCGAAGGGAAGAATTTCCTCGTAGTGCCGCTTCTCCCCCCTCCAACCCAACACTCCCTCCACTTTGATTGGAAGATGCTTCATGGAAGAGGGGAAAAAATTCCACACGATGACTAACGTGAGAAGGGTCCCAGCTACTTGGTTACAGATTTTAACCAGACTTCCCTCTGGCTCCCGGGTTCTGACTCCCACACCTACACCTCCTCTCGGGAGGGAGAACAGGATTCTCTGGTTAGCTTTACAAACGCTCCTTCCCCATGTCTCAAGGTGCCCATTTATGCGTCATACTTCGAATGCAAACGATGGGATGGGACGGCCTCCCTGCCCTGCCTTTAAAGCAGCACACAGCTATTGTTCCCAGCCCACAGAAAGTGCCTCTGCGTAGAGCCACCCCACGGTACTCCACACAGCAACAGCAGCCACAGGCTGAACAGACAGGGTTCAGTCCAGCTTTTTTCACCCATCAGAGCTCTGAAGAGCTTTTGGTGTGCACAGGTAACTCACAGTAAAAAATTATGACTGAAAATCACTACTCTGCTCCCAGAATCTAAGCTAGCAGTGCGTGTACTCTCCCCTTTCTCCTCTGCCCTGGTCTCAAGGGCCTCCTTTAACTTCTGAAAGGAGACAGAAGGAAACAGAAAAGGGCAGACCATTCTCAGAAAGGGACAACTTCTCAACTTCTGCATTTAGCCTCTTCTGGAAAACTCTCAGACCTCATCCTGCTACAAGGTCTCCTATGGGTATTCTCCATTCACTAGCCTAGGAGTAATTAGTCTCTGGAGACAGATCCTAAGCAGATATCAGCTGCAGTCTCAGAAGTAGTTATGGGGTCTTGGATCTTGCCTTCAGCCCCAGAAGTCCTCTTAAATCCAACTAAAAATTAATTTACGAAGACCCATCTTGAAGGAAAGGTAGGTGAAAACTTTGCACGGGAGTTGAAGTTACTGGCAGCCAGAATTAGAATAGAAGCCCCTTACTGCCATGCCATTGCTGCTTTGAGTTTAACTTATTTTTTTTAAGGTCCTCCCATTTCCAGTCTATAGCTAAGATGCAGAAACTGCATCATGCTATGCAAAAGGTGCACAAACTTCAGCACACGGTGAGAGAAACTCTGCTCACTGAAGAGGCAGAGGCATACAAATCTGTACAAACCCTGGCAGCTTGGGGCATGATAGGATGTGCTGAAGGAGACTGTCCTTTTTTTCCCCATTTGACTAAGCACAACTCTGAGGTTTTTTTCACCATCAGGAGTAACAGAAGACCTTGGTGTTAAAGCCAAACTTGGTTTCACAGAGCTACAGCTATCCCTTCTGGATACACAAACTGCAACAGTCCTAAGGTCAAAAACTCAATTGTCAAAGCCTGCCAAGCACAAGAAGTAGCAATGCCCAGTTTCCTCCCTAAACCTTGCAGCACCACTATGTCAACTCCCTTCTCACTTCTGCTTCTCTCCCTGGCACAGCCTTGCTTCTGCTCCCTGCCACTGGGGTGGGAAGTTGGGAGAGGCCACAATTGTGGACCACAGGGAAATCAGTTAAGAGACTCTCTGCTCTAGGGTCCTGCTCCATTCCAAGCAGAGGCACTGCCCAATCCTACATCCACCTGCAGCAGAGCAGATCATTGTGCTCAGAAAACAGCAGGCGGTGATGCCAAAATCTCTGCTCTGCTTGTCCTTGAAACAGTTCCCTGTGCCCATACCTTCCTTCCCAGCCAGCTGCAACTGCAGAACGCTCCAAGTTTTTACAGCGCTGTCCCATGGGCTCTTCCTACTGCTGCTTCCCAGTCATCCAGCAGCAGGGAGACAAGAAATTGCTTTGCTGTGATGGTCAGAAACACCACGAAGTGACGAGAAATTGCCACCCTGCTTCTCTTTGGATAAGAGAGGATACAAGGCTCCTTTCATGTTTGAAACCTCAATGTGTAGAAGGCTGTCTGAAGCTGCTTTGAGGGGAAAAAAACCCCACCCATCACAACAACAAAACATCCATCACAGTGCACAGCAAAGCCAAACTCCAAACTGAACCTGCCTTTTGTCAAAGCGAGACCCAGAAAGCTTGGAAGGACGGGTCCCCTTCACTGCTGCTGCAGATACAGACATATTCTGTGTAATAAGGCCTGCATCCTCACTGTAAGAGTCACTGAATGAGTGTAGAAAAGAGCTCTCACACAAAAAAAAAATCTGGCTTTAGAAGACGCAAACACAGGAATGTGTAATTTTCTAAATATAAAATCAAGGTCAGAGGAGGTCAGTAACTTTATCGAGCAGTGGCACAGAATGACAGCCATGGGCCAGCAGCGTCACCAGGGGAACAGAGCTCCTTAAAGGGCGCTCACAAGAGCAATCTGATAAAGCTCCAACCCCGGCCTCCTCACAAGAGTCACAATCACTGTTCCCATAACAGATGCCAGAAACACCAGCAGAAAGGTTTCTTAGCATAAAACCAGCTTTCTCTTTCAACGGAGGAGATACTACAGGATTTTCAGGCAAGGGAAGCTGCTTCAGCAGTATGCTGCCATCCACTGCTGGGCCAAATATCTAGACTGGGTGTTTTGTTATCAGTGCTTACTCATATCTTATCACAATTGGTTATTGCTGATGCAGGTTCTCCCTCAGCAGTTCACCTAAGGAGACAGCAAGACTGACGGGATGGCCCCAGCACACACTACAACAAACAACTCAGACGAGAGGAGATACAGAAAGAGGAAGAGAGCCTGTTATAATAACTTATTGCCTAGCAGAGGAAGTACTGCAGATAACTTTAAGAAAGTGGAAGGGGTGGAGATGCTGCTAATCTTTGAGAGATCCTGCAGACTTAGAAGCCAAGGCACTTGCTTCAGTAATAAATTCAGTCTCCTGAGCAAAACATTTCCAGTCTCACAACCATCAAAAATTCAGAAACTCATTTAGCTTACTAAACCGGAGAGAAAGTTCCCCTATTCAGAGTTCCTCATAGGGCAGGAAAGAAAAAAAAAAAAAAAGTTTTAACCAAAACAGGATGCTAAGAATCAGCTTGCTAAAGGTAGAGACTCCACAGCTGAGGTGGGTTTTGCTACTTTTTTTCCTTCCTTTCTGCAAAAAATGTTTTCTTGAGCCAGATCTAAAAGACACTTACTAATCTCTGTATACAGCTTTTTGTTAGCCTTTCCAATTAACACAGCACCTGTGAAGGAACTGAGCTGTTTCTTGAAGGAGGGGTTGGTTTAAAACCTGCAAGAACACTTTGCACAACAAAGAGGAAAGCAAGATTATTATTATAAATGTGTGCTAAAAAAATGTAACAGTGGTCAAAGCTGCCATTGTAATGAGGGAAATGCGTCAAGATCTGGACTGCATTACAATTAGTGCAGAAGTTAATCAGATGAACCAACTTAGGCTGCAAAAACAATTGTTAAGACACGGTTTAGAGGAAAATGCAAGTTGGAGAAAATGTCCTGGGGAAGGTAAAAACAGCACCAACATCAATACCAGTCTTGTTTATTACCTTTATTGTGACCTACATACTTTGGATCCAGACTAACATGCTTAAGTACACATCAGAAAGACCTACAAAAAAGACATCTATTTCTTGTTTCAATCTTAGAATACAAGTGAAAAGCAGGAAATGTTCCTGCTCTCTTTTCAGAAGGGCAGCTCCTTTAAGCTGACATCAATATAAAAGCATGAAAAGGAAAAGAATATGAAAAAGCAAGAGTTAGAAATTTTAAAAGAAACTTACAGGGAATAACAAGTTACATATTTGCTTTTCTGGGGCCTTTCTGTACATCAGGTATTGATTTGAACCCAATGAGAACCTCAAATTAGATTATGATTTCCCTTTTGTGTGCCACAGGTGCAATTTAAGTACATCAGGCTCTACGTACCACATTAATAGAGAACTAAAGGCTGTGGTTAGGGAAGATGGAAATGTAAAGAAGCATGAGGAGCAGAGGTCTGTGTTAGCCAAGCTAAATCAACAGGAGAAAATTCACTAATATTTGAAGAATGCTGGCACTAAGATAATGTCTTAGCATGCTAGCAAATGACACAACTTGTTGAACGGATGAGGCAAACAACCTGTAGAAAATAATTTGGTTACTGCAGACATAGTAAATTAACCCAGCCAAACAAAGAGGATTCATCTCTTGGCAAAATATTACTTAATTAAAAAAAAAAGAAAATCTAAGTACTGTAGTTTAAAACGTGAACTGCATTTAAATAGATGTGGTATTCTCCAGATAACACACACCCTGCCAGAGCTCCTGCTGATGAGCTTCCCATGCAGCAACAAAGTGAAGATGGGTGTCAACATTTACCAAAATCAATTCACATGATGCAAACAAATGTGGATGCTTGGCTGGGGGGATAGTTAGTGTGTTTTAGCATCTCACAGTTATTACTTGCTCTCAAGCAATAGAAGCAATTGGCACACTTCAGAGTGCAGAATAGTTCTGAAAGACCTCAAAAATATTTAAATTCAGGCTCGAGCTCTATAAAGTAAGGTGAGCTATAAGATGGAGAGCAAGTTTCAACTTAGCTTGTGGGTCTGGAAACAAGGTACAGAGTTTACCTCTCTATGATGGGTTTGGCCTAGTGCAAAGAATTCCAACTGACGAGATTCAAACTCAAACACTGAACAAGAATCCCAGATTTCTTTTATTGCAAAAAGCTAGCACACAAGAATTAATGCATTATTATTAAGAAACACCAACTATGCTAAAACTGTTATGCTGAAAGAACCCAGTAAGGAAATCTTAAAAATTCACATTTCCTTCCTGGTTAAGGTCCTGAAGGTAAGAAAATGAGCAATTAAATTGATTAGAAAGAAATGAAACCAACTTACTTGCAATATCCTGTACCATTTTGATATGGAATGCACTTTCCCTCATTAACACATGGCTTGGAGTCATCCATACACTGCAGAGCTGAAAGAAAAGAAAAGAAAACAACCATCAAACCCATAGCCACAATACATGTCAGGTCAAAGCTTCATTAGCGTATTCAGGGGAATGAAAATTTTATAGGACTGGAACAAAAACAAAGACACTATCACATAGTTTAATTTCACCTCTGGCAGCATCAAAAGAGCCAGACTGAAAGAGGAATCAAATACAGATTTGTTCATCAGGAAACCAAACCTTTCCAGAACTTCTTTAAGGTACGTTTTCAAGGCAAAGCATGCAGTAACTCCAGCAGGCTCCAAAGACAATCATGTCAGCACCTGCATGCTCTGGGTTAAGTCCTCAGTTGCTACTTTCCCATCAAAACTCTGCACTGAAATTCTCTGAATTACAAAGCAGCTACTCCTAAGCCTTCTTCCAGAATACTTTCTTTGAATCCTTTCCTCCTTTTTTACTGTCCCTAGGGGTACCCAGCACTGAAACTGGGGCCTCTGTCCCTCATGAGCTGACCTGCTGAATGCCACCTGCAATTTGCTGCAACATGCACTGTTGTGGCCCTCTGATCTCAGACAGGATCATGTTTGCAAGTAAGTGGAAAACACCAGAGCTGTTAACAACTTTCAGCAAAGAATTTGATATTTCTAAGGAGATGCTTTGTAACTCAAACTTGACGTTTTTGCTACTGTGTTTTTAAAAAGGCATTAAGTATGACACAGCTCAGGGCCAGTCAGTTTTTATCTGAGTCCACTGGAAGCCCTAGTGAGGTTTGTCCTGATGGAACCTCCAGCTCTGGCAAGTGCTTTTCCCGTCACCTCAGCCCGTGGCTGTTTCCAAAGTGACCAGAAGGGTGACAACTATGGAAACTCAACAAGAAAAGAGGGCACTTAAGAATCCCAAAAACTGAGCCATTTCACCTAGACCACAGCCTGCCATTTGAATAGCATCAGACTACCAGATAAAAGTCTCAGAACCAGATCAGCTGGGTCCTGACCTGAACTTGTACACAGACCAAGAAGTCACAAACCCTTCCCAGTCTCCAGTTCAGTCTCCTGGCCCCAAACTCATGCCTTTCCATGCCTTTACGGACCCCCTTTCCACAACCTCACTGCATTTGGGAAAGTGTTTAACCAACCTTAACTAAAGGCACCAATAATATCCAGCCACCTAAACTGCACACTTGTCAGCCAGCTGTTGTAGGGTTGACTGCCCCCATGTTTTTTTTTTTTTTTTAAGGATGGTTTTCTTTCCTCAAGTGGTACTAAATTTTCAATACAAACTCAGCAAGGAGCATCTGGGAAAACTGGTCCAAACCACCACTGGGGTTGATACGCTGGCAACTAAGGAATGGGACTCAGAAGAGTTAACACAGCAGTCCCACTAAGCTTTCCCTTCAACCCGACCAAATTCAGTCCAGCAGTTGGACAGCTTGGAACAGACTCCAGTTCTGCTGTCCAGGGCTTGAAGTGTTATTTCTCAATAACCCTGGAGGACATAAACAGGTCACACGCACTACCAGGCACTATAGGAACGTTTCACGCTTGCAATCCCTATAGAGAATACAGTTGAATTAAACCCAGTTCCCTGGGAAGATTATCAGTGTTTCCCACAACACAAGTATGCTTGTTGCTGTTAACTTGATTTCTGAAAAAGGGGCACTTGGATGGCGCTGCTTCTGCAGAGCTCTCAGGAAATGAACAAAATTCCACTCTGAGCCCCTTTCAGATAACCCCCGAGGTCAGGGTTACTAAGCGACAGAAATATTAACACGGATTTTGCATGGCATTCCCCCCCACGGCGGGCAGAAACACTTAGGCTGACTTGCACCTGTCTGACCATTTCCATCCCAGTTAACCGAAACGTCCACACGCCTTTGACTCCAAACTTCATCTGCTGCTGTCTAACACTGCAGCAGCTTGTTTTCACAGCAAAGATTAGCTCTAGTTAGCAGGGCTCGCTTACACCGTGTCCAAGAGAAACTGCTCTGTGTCCAAGGGAAAGTGTCAGGATTCCGATGACTCCCACCACCCGGGCTACTCCAGGGAGATGGAGGAGGGTTAAAGCGAGCTGGGCCATGTTTCAGAGAGCCAGGAGGGGAACCAGCCTTGGTATTCTCATCTCACCACCTTGAATTTCCATTCTTTTCACATCGATCGAGCCAGTGAAGCAAATACTCAGAGGATTATTTCCTTTGTGCTCGTGCTTTCAAACACAATTTTGTAATCTCGTCGAGTACCCGCGTCCCCAGTGAGAACTGAGCAGCCAGTTGATTTTGTAACCCACATAGTAAAAGCTTAACCAGCACTTGGCCAAAAGCACCTTCCAGCACAGCCGCACGAAGGGGAACCAGAGCTGATGGCTCTCAGGGTCACAGTAAGGATCCCAGACAAGGATTCCAATTTGGTTTGCTAGATCAAATACAGACACAGCAGAGAGGCTTTAGCAAAGTAATGATTAATTTTCCTCTGGTTTTGACAAATTACTCCCACCTTGAACTGCTGTTTAGCAGGCCATTAAACTACTACCAGCCATTAGAGTTCTTTCACGGAAACAATGGGAGACAATAAACTTTTAAATATATATTTTGTCTGTAGTAATTCAGAAGTGAAAGAAGCTAGGAAAACAAATGCAAAAATACTTTGTAATTTTTCAGCTTTAGACTGAAGACAAATACTTTGAAATGCAACTAAAGCTGAAGTAAACGTAAATGTAGCCATATTCTATATTAAAATAAGTATTAAAGAGTCATCTGACTTCTCTTGGAAAAAAAAAAGAAATCACAAGGGAAATAGAAGACTACAGTTCTCACAGTAAAATTAGCATTTCTGTACACAAAGCACTGTCTTCCTGTATTTCACTATACCTTTCATAAAAATTTCACAACACATGCAAAACCAAGGCATTTCAACACAAATCACTTCAAAAGCTACTTCTCTGCTACTCTGCCATGTTGTGATCAAGAGTCAAAAGTGCCAGAAACTACCTTCTACCTCAGCCAGCATAAAAAGTTTGTTTTGCTACATGCATTGTGTGAAGTGGAAATACTCTGGTGTGCACAGCATGAGAGAAGGCAGCCTTGTCTTGCCTTGGAAAGATAAAGCCACTTTTCTAGAAGCCATATATAGACAGCATCAGCACACTGTCAGAGCTCTGACAGCTGCTTTCGACAGTTTTCTTCTGTGTTTAACACAAACAGAAATGGTGAATTGCCGGGTGGTTTTCTGGGTTTTCCATAACCTGCCAAAACCACCGAGATGGCCAGAAGTTGGGTCAGTCTCATGGATTTTAGGCATATTACAGAGATATTGGGAAGACACCCCTTGGTTTTCAGAAGACTGGCTTCTCATGGAGAGGGTAGGCCATTCCAGAAAGGAGTTTCTAGCAGGCACTGAAGCCAAGGTTGAAGAACTTCTCTAGAAAAGGGCTCTTAAGTGCAGGCAAGACAAACACTTTAAGTGATACTACCCAGCCTGGAGTCCATACCAAACCTTGCACACGGCTGTATGGAGAAGCGAACTCTAACCTGACATTTAACATCCTACCAAGTATTTTCCAAGGCCAGATAAACACTGCTGTAAAATGAGCACAAGATACATGGTAGGGAACATTGCGATTTTTTACATCCAAAGCCCGCACAACGGGGGCACAATTATGCTTAGATTTCAATTTTCTTTTTGGCTAAAGAGACAGTTAAAATCTAGGGGGAAAAGAAAAGTTTTGTTTCTGCCTCAGTCTTCTTTACAAGGCCAAGATGATCTGGATGTTGTGATTTGGTTTCCATACTTCACTGCCTACTGAAAATTCAAATATTTTTCTGGGCTATGAAATTAAAAGAGATAATGTAGTATTAAGATCAGAAGCTGTGTCAGAGTCCAGTGCTTAAAAGAACTTTGGTATAGGGAAATCCAGCCATAACCAGAGCAAATCTGAAAGGGCTTTGTTGAAACTACCCAAAGGAAAGTAATGCCAGTATATTCCTTGCCCACAAGTTCAGAAAAAGTCAAGCAGAAATAGATATGAAAAACACCAAAACAATTAATGCTGTGAGAAAGAGGCATTGTAAAGCTGATTTCCTGTAGCTTTGTGGTCGATTATCCTGCATCTCAGAAGGTGCAGGCTCTGAGCAGAGGTTTTATTTTAAATAAGGGGAGAGTGATGTGCTGGCAGAGAACACAGCTGAGCTGCTGGTACGGCTCTCTCCTTGGGAGAACACTACATGTGCCTCTCTTTCCACAAGCGTTTCATTATGTTCATAGAAACTCAGTATCAGAACTGAGACCTTTGTCCTACTTCAAACTTGCCCATAGGTTCAAAAGCTTTCTTGTGAGAGTGGGTGGAAAACAACCTACCTGAACGTAGGAAAAAAATCAAGCTAAAAATGCTTTTGAGACTAGGCAAAAAAATAAAGGACAAAATAGGTTTCTACAACCTTTATGCAGTCAGTGAATTTTCTGTCTCGATTGAGATTCATGAGAAAGAGCCTGTCAGTTCAACTGTGCTACTCATTATGTATGAAGGGAGAGGAGGAAAAAGGATTTGAAGTCCTCAAACAACAGCAACACAAGGCGCATGGAAAATCCTGTGCTCAGGGCTGCTTGTCAGAGGTGGATCAGCTCTGAAGAGGACGACCATCAGCACAGCCAGAAACACCAGCTACACAACAAATCAAGGGGGTCTCAGATTCCAAGGGAGAGAAAGACAGCTGCTGATTTCCTTCAGGAAAAACAGAGCGTGAAGAAAGCAGTTAATGCTGAAACATGAGGTACATTCTGCAGGAAGGTCCTCGATGTGCAGAAAGGGACAAAATGCTTCCACAGCACACAACTGCTGGAAGAGCTGGTAACGAGCAAGCAGCACTGTACGTATGGAGAGAACACCCAAAGATAACCAAATTTTGGAGAAAAACCACAAAGGACTAATTACGCTGTTCACTAACCTCAAGAGATTACAGAGCAGGGAAGAAACCACTAGTAAATACCAGCTAGCTGAAAATAGGAAAATAGCTGCCCTTTTTTTTTTTTCTCTCTGAAGAACAGATCATCCTATGGCAGGCACATGGAAGGGAAAGGAAGCAAACTGGTTAAAATCTTTTCTGTGAAAAAGCAGTAAAGCCTTATACTCAGCTCAGATTTAGAAACCATTAACATTTGGGGAATTTAAACAAGCTGACCAGTTTGCACTTCACACACTGAGGGTAGTAGTTAAAGGCAAAGCTTGTCTATAGGGCATGGAAACAGTCTGTAAAGTGAATTGCTTTAATCAGATTAAGACATCTCCACTGTTTTTACACACAAAAGCCTGAAATCAATTGGATAATGCAAGACTCATCAACTGAGAAGCCAAGCAAAGCTCAGAGAAGTGTGAAGGCAGTCAACCAACACCCTGTACATTTTGGGAGAGAAAACCTTAATGCCTAAACTGGTTTCCTTCACTAATGCTCTAGACAAGTGCAAAAAGATTCGAAAAGAAAATATTTAAGTGGATTTCAGAAGAACAAGCCTGCAAAGATGAAGACATTCTGCTTTAGAAACTTCTCGGGTTTGTTGGTGGTTTTTTTTCATTTGAGGATGCCAACAGCAAATCTGACTGCACAAAGCACTCAGACATGCAGAAGCCCATGCCCTGCCATCATCTGGTCCAAATCTCTCTTCCAAACACCTAGGTCCAGCAAAAACTACTAATTAACCCTCCTAAGAACAGAGCTGGCAAGCATTCTGTAGATTCACAGGTAGAGTTGAAGTATTTCATCGCTGGGGTCTTAGACCCAGGAAGCTGTAGGAACACTGATATTTATATCAGATGCAGCTACAGTTCATGTGACACTGCTACTACTGAAGAACTATTGATAAAAACTCACATTGCAATAGATACTGAATTTAGGATAAACTTGTAACACAGCTTGAAATGCTACCAGTCACCATATTCTCCATCTTCCCACACAGCTACTGTTCTCTGCCTTCCCCCATTTGCAGTTTTCCAAACAAAGCCAAAATGCCTAAAATCCAGAACTGCAACATAAAGCACTTAGGAGGGGGGGGAAAAAAAAAAGTTTTCAACAAAAAAATGTAGGGAAGGCAATTAAAGAGCTGAAGAGGTATTGGTGTTTCCATGGCAATCTGGCAGGCAGGAGCCATGCTCGCCTCTTCTCCCAAGCCTTCCGTCATTCTGCAGCACTAAATCTTTATTAATTTGAACGTTCAGCATGTCTGCCCGTGCAGAAATGTTATCCCACCGCTTGTGCCGAGCAGCGCTTCCGCAGCCGTCCAGGGTGATGTCAGAGAGACGAGAGGAAGGCTTGCTGCATGGAGCAAACAGCAGACGCCCGTGCCATTTTGAGATACAAAGCTCTTTTTTCATCCCCACGGCAGGCTAAAAAAAGGACATGTGCCCTAGGAACAGACTATTTTCTAAACAAAACGAACGATTATTTCTGCAGATCTCAGATGACCCTGCTTAGAATGATATAAGCACTCCTTCTGCTAGACAAGCCCTCCACTTCGTTGGCAAGACAATTTCAAAGTGAAATCAGAGAAACTGAGGACATAAAAAAAATCCACAAAAGGAATTTTTAATGCGTTCTTAGGAAAGATCTTTTTCCCACAAGGTGGATGATGTTTCCCTAAGGTGTCCCGAAGCAGGGGGTGACAATAATCACTGTAGCAATACTGCACTGAAGAGTCATTAGCCAAGAGTACAAACTCAAAGGAAGCATGTTACACTTGGAGCTACTATTGTAACTGCTTGGTTTCGATGCTAAGCAAGACAGATTCCCATAAGAAACCGGCTGCCAGAGTCCTGCTACCGCTTTTCCACCTACTCCTCGGCCTGGGTCCAAAGTCCAGCCACCCATGGCACAGACACCAGTTTTGGAAATGGGAGAACCCCAACAGGAGCTATAGAAGAGAATCATCCACTTATTGCAACAGCAGCAAATAAATTAAAAAAAAAAAAAAAAAAGAAGGGAAGTAGCTGTGGAAGTTGACAAAACCCCAACCCATCCACTGAAAGAGATTCAAATGCCACCAGAGGCATGAGTCCTCCTTTCCCAAGGATTCAAGTCTTGAGAACATGAGCAGGAGGATCTTCACGTATTTATAATCTGACTAAGTGATGCCCTGCAGGAAGTGATGCGAGTTAGCCAGATTCTCATAACGCTCCCTTTTGAAAGTCTAAATCGTCATCTTTGATAAGAACAAATTTGATAGATGGCAACACCTTCCAAAAAATCAAGTCAAACTTGCTCTTCCATAAGCAAATCCATATCAAGCAGACCGGCACTGTCAGCGTTATCTGAAGTCCTCCAGATTTCACCGGGTGAATACTAAAGACCTCTAACTGCGGCCCGCGCCAGCACAGCAGCGATTAAAAATGGATTGTAACCTGTTAGAACCCCGGGCTGGGCTGGCAGCAGCTGCCTGCGGAGACGGAGCGCCAGAGTTAACGACAGCGGGTAATTAGGGTGGGCTCGACGGCCCGGATCCCTCTGCCTCACCAGCAGAGATGGGAATGGTTCACAGCAATTATCAGTTAAGTATCCTCACCAAAAGCGCAGGTGTTGCCGCCCCACCCCAGCTCACTGCACCTTCAACTGCAGCCCTTTGCAAAACTAAACTGGAAAAGCGAGTTGCTGCACCATGGGGCTTGCATGATGAGACAAGGCTGAGTAGTCCGAACCATAGCGCTCCGTGCATCCAGGAGCCTCCTATTTATTGACCAAGAGGGCTGACATCAGGTACCTGCCCTCTCTTGCACAAGAGCATCAAGCCAGTTGAACATGCACCCGAAAATACCCTTTCGGTGACTTCATCTTTCCCTTTCCCATTAACTCGAGCCACAGCTCCCGCTCCCAGGGAGTGATGCTGACCAGATGCAGGTCAGTATCTCACAACAGGAGTCACTTTCAGCCTGGATTGGTCAACTCTGCCAGTCAGCCTTTGTTCAGCGCCAGGAAGAGATTTCACCCACAAAGACAAAAAATTTCGGCAGCATGGGAGGATCTCAACCACCTCAGGTGTGCGCACCCAGGCAAGTGACAACAGGTGATGCCACAGCTACTTCTCTCAGCCCCTCAGGGAAAGGGCCAGCAATAAGCTGCTAAATTGTTCCTATGAAAGTACAGTTTCACTAAGTGGACACGACATTTAGTCTTTGCAAAATTAGTATTTGGCCATCTTACTGGACCGCGTAAGCCATTTCCAGAAATGACAGTGCTACTACGCACCACAAGTCATGCTACCACAAAAGCGTATTTTTAAGACACCTACCCCAAAAGATCTTTTAATTTTACTTTCGAACAAACCTAGCCAAAACACATTTGTGGAACAGCTATTTTTTTTTTAACTCCAACCACCTTCTTGCAACATATTAGCAAAACTAAATCGGCTTCCAGAGGGGATTACTGGAAAAAAAAATACCTCAACATTTCTCCCAGGAGACAAATACTGACCATTTTTAATTTGACCATTTCAAAACCAAAACACATCGATTGACTGACCCAACTATTCTGCGTCCAAACCAGCAAGAAGTGGTTAAAACTCCGCATTCAACAATTTCCACTCCAAAACCAAACTGAACAACACAACTACTGAAAATACCAGTGTCTTACTTGCTCATCCCTAAACAACCTCCACTAACAGTTTCTCCCATCGCTGCACTATTCACGAGTCATCTGAAGAGCAATCCAACCTCTCAAGAGTAAAAAGGAGTGAGAAGGCACGCGAATCTGTGACTGCCGGTCCGCGACAGCTTTAATGCGGTTCAACACTGCACAAGCTTTACTCCGGGAGCGGGAGCTGCTGGAAATGCCATGCGATTTCCATCAGAACCCACCAGTTACGGCTATGAACCAGCGCTCCAGACAAGCTTCAAACATAACGCAAGCGCCAGCGTGCAAGGGGGAACAGTGACAAAAAGCGGCACTTCCCTCAGATATGCACACATGGCTTTATCGCGCCCGGACCGATTAGCAGGAGGAGGACGCGCAGAGATTCTGTGTGTGTGTGTGTGCAGGAATGTCCCCAACAAAGGTTCGGTGCGCAGGTATGCGAAGCGGCGGGCGCCGCACACCGTTTTCCCCCTCCCTGTCGCCCCGCTCCCCGCGGCTCCCCGGGACGAGCGCATCCCTCGCTGCCGCGCACCGGCGGCCCGGGGCGGCTCCCGCGGCTCCCCCGGGACAGCGGCTCCCGGGGAGCGCCGTTCCCACGGGGCTCAGCCCGCCGCCCCCGCCCGCCTCGGGGGCCGCTCGCACAAAGCGCCGGCGGCCCCGGGCCCCCCGCGCGATGTCACCCGGCCGCGGGAGCCCTTCCCGCGGGGGAGGCACACGGCCGCCGGCAGAGAGCGGCCGGTCCCCCCCGCGCCGCCCCTCGCTCGGCGCCCCGGCTCAGCCTCCCCCCTCCCGCGCCCCCCCCCCCCCCCCCCCAGCACTCACCGGCGGCGGGCTCGGCGCGGCGGAGCACGGCCAGCACCAGGGCGAGGAGCGCGGCGAGCGCGGGCCCCGCTCCGCGGGCCATGGCCACGGCCGCTCCCGCCGCCACGGGCTCGGCGGAGGGATCTGGGCGCCCGCTCCGCGCGGAGGGACACGGCCGCGCGCGCCGCCTCCGCTTCCTCCGCCGCGCCCCGCCCCGCCCGCGCCGCCGCCAGGGGGCGCCCACCCCGCGGGCCTGAGGGGCGGGAACGGGGCGGGAGCGCGGGCATGGGGACTGAGGGGATTGAGGGGGATTGAGGGGATTGAGGGGATTGAGGGGGAATGAGGGGACTGAGGGGGATTGAGGGGACTGAGGGGGATTGAGGGGACTGAGGAGGATTGAGGGGACTGAGGGGCCGGGCCGTGGGCATGGGGGCGGTGGGGAGTGGAGGGGATGCACTGGGGATGGAGCCCGAGGGGCTTAACCGTGAGGATGGGAAATGATGGAGGGCGGTGGGCATGAAGTGCGAGGATGGGCATGGATAGGGAGCAGGCGAGATGGGGGCAGTGGGGATGGGAGCTGATGGCAGCAAGGGTGGGGGCATGAAGGGTGAGGGCAGCAGGGCCCGTTGTGCCTCAGCGGGGTGGTGGCAGTGGTGGCAGGCACCCACAGAAGAGGACAGTGGGGCTCTCCACCTGACACCCTGTGCTGCCCTTTGCTCACATGTGGGGTGCAGGCAGCTGCTGGGCAGGGATCTGGAGTGTTCCCATCCGGATGGGAAATCCAAAACCAGCCTCCGCCACCGAGGCTCACCCCAGTGAGCAAGGGAGCTTCTGGAGCAGATGGACAAGCTCACTGCCCCATGGCTCACCCCCACAGCTGCTCCTGCTGCAAAAGCCCGGGAGGAGACCTGAGTTCCCACGGAAGAGGTCTCAGGAGGACAGCAGCTGGATTCAGCCTCAAGATCCCTCCCAGTCCTCAGCTATCATTTAAAGCGTTAAAAATCCTTCTGCCCTGGCTCAGGCTCCGGAGGACTGAGAGCCCTTTGTGTGCAGTGCTGACACGGCAGCCTGGCCCGTGAAGGCAGGATTGTACTGGGTCTGGGGGAGAGAGGGGGCCATGAATAAACCCCACTGTTTTCCCCTGTAAGTCTCCAGATCCCAGAGTTCCTCCCAAGCGTGAGGCTGGACAGTCAATGCCCTAACCCCCATTATCATTCTTCCAGGTATTCCAGTGCAGCCCTTTGACAAGTCTGCCTCCATCTTGTGCAGCTGCCAGAGCCTCCCGTGGCCACTCCAACATCTGCTCATGGGCAGCTGATTGTGCCTCACAACCATCATGGCCATTCCATGGGATTGCTCCTGGCCCACCGCCCTCCCTGCAGCTCCTCACCTGCTGAGATGGAGGCACCCCCAGGATGCCCCAAAACTTCCCACATATCAAATTCTGGGTGGCACTGACCAGCACTCAAGTTAAGAGCACTCAAGTTAAAATGATGACAAAGGCAAGCTGGAAGTTTGAGGAGGGAACAGACAGGGAATGTAACTATAACAAAAAGAGTTTAGGGATGCTCTCCTGAACGCATATTCAGGAGGAAATCTGGTATTTCACCAAGAGCTGCCATTTCCAGGTCCCCTCAGCACTGAGCATTACTTATCACCCTTGACCTCAAAGCGGCTCATCCTCCATTTTGTTTCACTTGGCCTGAGCACAAGCCTCTGAGCCCCAATGCAGGGACAGGATCCACGGCCTCCCTGGCTCAGCTCTTGGGAGCAAGCAGCTCCACCTGGCAGCTGAGGCTCAGTGAGAAAATCTAGGTGTCACTTCCCTCCTGCACCTCTGGGAAACCTGCTGATTGCTCTTCCCTCTCCACTCTGACCCTTTGTTCATGGGTGCACATGGACTCAGCTGCTCGTGGGACAGAGCATCCCATGGCAGCTCCGTTGGGGAGATAAAAGGGGTGAGAGCAGCTATCAGTGGGTCCTCTACATGATAGAGGCTGGGAGTGACTGAGTTTGGATGGACAGAATGGATTTTGCTGCTAGGAAAGCGAGGGCCAAGCTTCTCTCAGCTGCCCTGGCAAGCTGAGTAGCCTGTGCCAGCAGGGAATGCACAGAGCAGAGCAGAAAGGGGACAGGGACAGGTACCCCACTGTGTCCCCAAGCCAAAGTTCCTCAATTAGCTCCCCATCATCCTCATGATTCTGTTGTTAAGCAATAAATCCTTTAGAGAGGAGTTAAAAATGTGTTTCAGCATTTCTTCATCTTCATGCAGCCCTACCACACACCACCTCAGCCCCAGTTTCCCAGCCAGAGAGGACCAGCAGCCAACACTGGGACTGGAAAGCTCTGGCAAGGTTGTCTGCAGTTTCTGTCTGGTTTCTGACCATGCCTTGGCGCTCTTTGCCCACGGAGTGTCTCACCCAGGGGTGGGAACCAAGCCCCACCTGCCCAGGGCAGCGAGGGGAGGCTGACAGAGTGCTTGGCACAGGGCTGGGTACACTCTGGCACTGGAAGCAATGCCAGCTGAGGATGCCAGCTGAGGGATTAGGAGAGCTGAACGGGCTCCATATCCACGGCAGAGTTTGTTACACGGTCCCAGCAATTAGGGAAATGCTGGCACTTTGTTTGACAAAGACTGGGAGATCACGCCCTCCCTGTGACTCCACTCAGAGTCTCACCCTGTCGTGATTTTTGTTCCACAGAGAATCCACACACTTTTCTCAGAGAGAAAGCTCCCACGGCCAGCATCTCCCAACATCCCAAATGCCTCACCTCTCTCTGGCCAGGGAATTCTGCCAGGCAGACATGCTGCAGCTCTGTAGTGCTCTTCCCTGCTCCCCTCATAGAAGGCAAAATGCATTTGAACATTCCGAGGTGCTTTTTGTGTGTCCATACCTGGTCAGTGTGGACCATGGCACTTCTCTGTCTCTCAACTTGGAGGAACTGCTGATTTCAACAGCTTTGTATTGGCTAGCTCAGAATAAATTGTGTTTTCTTGCAGTAATTTTCAGTGGCATTGAGGTGGTTCAGGCATTCAGACCTCAGCTCAGCCCACATCCCCATGCCTGCCTCACATCCCTGGTTTTACATGTTATCCCAGATAAACGTTGCCTTTATCCCAGATAACTGGCCCCTGATCTGGGGGTCCTTAGGAGAAATATGCTTGAGTCATATGTCCCAGCTTTCTCATTTGTGATCAGAAAAGCTGAAACCCCATTAAAATACGAGCTGAGAGTATTTCATAGTTACAACATGTCAGCAGCCAAGAGGTTTAAGAAAAGCATGAGCGAGAGAGGCTTCCAACAAAATCCTCAGGGCCAGCAGCCTTGTGCCTGTGCCACAAAGAGCTTGTCCTGTGGCCCATCTGCAAACTCTTAACACCCACATGACTTGGCTTACGCCACGATTACCTTACCTGCCAGCCAGCCTCGTCTTAAAAAGAAACAGAGAAGTGCAAAGGCATTCCTGCATCAAGCCCTGCAGGAATGCACTGGGCTCCCTGTTCCGCCTCCTCTGCTGCTGCTTAATCGCCAGGGGAATTTGTACCCTCTGCCTTACCCGCTGGCTGCCTGCTCTCAGCAGCCCCTGGAGTATTTCAATTGCAGATGCAGTTGGGCAGCTTTCACCGAAGTTGGTCTGACCTGCAGAGTGGCCATTAAGCTCCTGAAATGCCCCTGGCTCTGGGCACGCAATGGAACAAGAATCCACGGATTTGTGGTCACCCTCCGGGTCACAGCCAGCACGGTAATGATGGCTGGCACAGTGGTATGGCCTTGGCTCAAGGAACGGGCAGCTGCTCATCACAATCACTGGGTTCCCTATTTTTGGGTCAATATCCAGGACAGACCAAATAAACGGGAATCTGTAACCCTCCCTCTCGAACAGCAGCCTCTAGGTAGCTACAGCAGTGATCAGCAGCAGGCAAATCCCACTCCTCTCCCAGTGCATGCACAGCCCATGCAAGCCACCCCTCTGGTGTTGTGCTGTGGCACGGCTATGCAGGCACAGCCCCCATCAGCTGTGGTTCCCATGCAAGTAGGGGCACAGGAAAACAGATAGGGGCTTCCTCCTACTCCTGTGGGACCCAGAGCCCGGCCTCAGTCCCCAGACTTGCAGTTATGTCCCTCCTGTCACCAGGCAGGAGCCTTGTGCTGCTCTGCAGCCAAGCTGTGCCAGAGGTGACCTAGTCCCTCCCCTCGAGAGCCCCCTCCTCTCCCAAGATGAGTGCCTGGAGCAAGATGCCATCGCAGCTGCAAGGGGCTCATGGCTATGAAGGGGGGAACACAAAACTCCAGGAAAGCTCCTGAGGAGCCACACACACCTCAGGGTCTCCAGGCTCAGGCACCACAGGGACCCATGCAGGTCCAGTGCACAGGATTTGGGGTCACTGTAGCTCCAGCAAGCACTTTTTATTCTGCTCTTCTGTGCAAATCCTGTCCCTGTTGCCAGTTTGGGGGGACGCCCTTTGTGGCCAACAGGGAGGATGTGCTTTTGTTCCGGGTGCTGTGCCACAGTGGCGCTGGGGAATCCCATGTGCAGTGAGCATGGGCAGCGTGCCAGGGAAGCAGAAAATGCTGGGGTGGCCAGAGAGCACCCGCAGGGCTGCAGGGGTGAAGAGGGGAGAAAAAGACAAAAAAGAAAAAAGCAGCGACAGAAGAAACAGGTTTATCATCTCTCTGCAGAGTGCTGGGGCTCAGCCACAAGGGGTTTTTTGTGCCATGATTCAAAATCGCACTGTGCTGCTGCACGCAGCCGTGAACAAGCTCTGAGAGCGCCTCGTGGCTGGGTCCAGCAGCCCTGCTGGGGTGGGCACGGGGAGCAGGGAGTCCCCAACTTCTGCTTTAACCCCTGCGGTGGGTTTGTGAGTCCAGACATGAATGCAGCCAGCTGGGAGCAGCCGTGTGATGCTCTGCAAGGCTCAGAGCTGTGGGCAAACCCCGGGGCAGCCCTGCAGGGCACCCAAATACCGGGGCACAAGGCGGGGGAGAAGGGGGACAGGCTGGGGAAGGGAGGTGGCATGTGAGAGCAGAGCCAGGAATACATCTGGGCGGATGGGTCAGACTGTGCAAGAACTGCAGGAGGGCATCCTATCTGATGATAGGATGACATCTCCTATGGTGGAGAAGTCAAACCCCACCTCTGCCCAGTGCAGGATCCTCAGCGGCCCTCAAAGAGCTCAGTTCTGGAGTGTCCAACAGGGACAGAGTGGGGACGGGGTCAGGGGCTAGGCAGGTGACTCAAATCCTGCCCCGGGGCTTGCCAAGGGCTCAGGACCAGCAGAGCTGCATCAGCGGGGTCAGGAGAGAGGGCACAGCTCAGGGGTGCTCTGGGGCAGGATGTGGCGCTGACTCAGGCCAGTGGAGGAGGGTTGGTCCCACAGTCAGCTGTCCCTGGCCAGCTGCCAACCCAGCACGCCGCCCTCAGAACAGCCTTCATTTTCGGGTGGCAGAAAATCGACATCCTCCTTTCTAAAAGGTCATGTTGAGGCAACACAGCAAAGTGTGAAGGGCAGAGGGGACCTGGCTCTGTGGGACATCCCTCTCTGGCCCCGGTGGGATTCAGAGCCCTCCAGAGCTGCGGTGGCCTCACAATGGCCACACAGGGAAGGAAAACAAGGGGTACGGTGTTCAAAGGATGAACTTCAAGCCCTGCCACCCTGGTCATTGCTGTCCAAGCAGTTCTCTGGTGTTGGGTGCTTTGGGCAGGTGCTGCAGGCACAACCTTCCACACCACTGGGACATTCACCCATGGCAAAACAGCTTCCAGGAACCGTTTGTGGCCAGACTGCCCTGGGGTCTCAGAGGAAAAGATGCTAGAACAGGATCTTCCTCAAAACCTACTCATAAGCAGGGTTTGCAAGTGTGAAGAGCTGCATCAAAGCAGAGGAAGCAGCTGGTGCCCAAGTCAAAACCCTCCTGCTCCCAGAGTGGTGCCAGTGCAGAGAGCAGCCACAGCCTGTGCCAGCTGAGACCTGGTTTATATTTGACACGGTGGCTGGAGCACCCAGTCAGCTTTTGCCAATCTGCTGCACTCTTCCTCTCCACAGTGCCGTGCCCCACCCATGGCAGGTTTGGCAGCATCTGGGAACCAGCTCTGCCTGTCTGCTCTTGCTGCTTCGCTCAGGGAGGAAAGCCCCGTCACCCAAACCTGGCGTGCCAGGCGGTGTAAACCCCCAGTGGGCAGTAGGGCTCACAGCCATGTCCCCGGTACACAGAGTGCTCTCTGCAGCAGGCACTGTCCCCAACAGCACCCCTGCTCTGTGGCACAGACACCCAGGGGTGCCCAGCCCTGAGCTGAGGGTTGTCAGCAGCCAAAACTGACAGCTTTTCACCTCTGTGCTCACACGATGAGCAGAGCAGCTCCCAGGACACCCTGAACCATCACCTTTTCTTTTGCCCTCTGTCTGTACCCCGTGCCAAAATTTTCCCAGTGGAAAATGGGAAACTGAAAAAAGTGGAAAGTGGAAAATTTGGGCACACTGTGGGAGGAGGGGGAGCTCAGCTCAGCTCAGGTCTGCTCTCTAAACCGACCCAAGCAGGGCCTTAGGTGCTACAGAGCTGCCTGCAGTTTTCATCGCTCCCGCTCCCGCTCTGCTCCACGTGTGCCAGACATGGGACTGAGCCCCTCGCCTCTGCCGGACTGAGGGGGGCAGGTGCAGGAACTGGGGGAATGCCCAGAGGACAAAGGCTGTTCCAGAGCCTCTGGAAGCAGCGGAGCACCTCAGAAGCAGAAAGGGAAAAGGTGCTGGGCAGGAGGTGACAGGCAAGAGCCCTGCGGGAATTGTCTCCATCCGTCCCAGCCGCAGCGCCTCGGCTGCGCGGTGGGGTGAGGCCAGGCAGCACAGCCTGGGCCGGGAGCCCTCGCAGGCACATCCCCGGCTTCACGGCGGGGCTGCGGCTCTTTGGGGAGGCCAGGGCACCGCAAGGATCCGGGGTGCCCTGAGGAGGAGCCCGCTTTGCGCCCGCACCGCGCCCAGCCCCGCGCAGGCACTGCCATCTGCAGGCAGAGCCCGGGGCCCGGCTCCGGCCGCTGCCGGCACTGCCACCGCCACCGGCACCGGCACTGCCACCGCCACCGGCACCGCCAGCCCCGAGCCATCGGGCCATCGCCCCCGTCAGGGCTGCCACCACCGCGCACCCCCGGCAGGACACCCCGCTGCCACCGGACCCTCCCAGCCGAGAGCAGCCGTCACGGAACGCGCGGGGAAAGGGCGGTGGCTTCTCCTCCGCTCTGCCCGAGCAGCCCGGACAGGAGCCGCAGAGACCAGCAAAGCAAAACCCTGCCCACACCGCCCTCGCACGGGGCATCAGCAGCACCCCTCGCCTCTTTGAGGGACAAAAGGGGGTTCTGTGTTTTGAACCCAACAAGGAAATTGCTCGTAAGGCGTTCCGCGGAGCCCCGCGCTGGCCTGCGGGAGAGGACTCTGCATCCTGCCCTCTAGGTAAGCAGGACTCGCAGCTCCGTGTCCTGCTCCTACTGGCGCAGCCCATGGGGGATACACACCCCACTCACTCCCACTTTGTGCTGCTTCTCGCGTGCCCCCTGTGAACAGCATGGCCACAAAACTGCCCCTGTAAAATCCCGAGGAGGCTGCCTGCTAACAAACAGAGATGTGCCAGGCGGGAGAGACCCCTGCTGTAACCAAAGTAACAGCTTCTCCAGCAGAAAATGGTCGAGATCATGTAGTTCTGCCTCCAAAAGGGAGCTCTTATCCCACGTGGCTCCATCTATGAGGTGTTCACCCACTTGTGCTCCTAGAAGGAAGAAAAGCATCCACCAAAGGTCACAGGAACGAGACACAGGACGCTCCAGGCCGCAGAGAGGATTTTTCAGAAGCATTTATTTCACTGCAGACACTAGGGCTGCAGGAGGCAGCTGCTCCCCGAGCTGCCCCGTGCTGCAGACACATCACCCCCCTCAATCACAACGATCCAAGGACGGTCGGTGTCTGAACGGTGAGACCTTCCAGCACCTACATTACACAGACCTACATCACTGGGACATTCACCTGGTAGGGACACCACTTAAAAGGACTTAAAATAATGATAAGAATTATAATAAAGCAACCTACAAAGTAACACTTAGAGGCATCATGCAGAAACCAGATTACTTTAAACTATACGGCAGCTCAGATTTGCTGGGCTCATCGGTGGACGAGTGCTGACTGCATTCTGCCAGTCCAACAAGGTGCCAAGTTGGGGAGCATTCCCAGACAGGACAACAGCTGTGCTGCCCACCCAGTGGCAGGAAACGCTTCCAGATCACATTTATACATCCAGAAATACACAAGGTTATGTGCTTGTAAAAGGTGCTGGGAAGTCCTGACACTTCCTTTTGTGACACCACCTGCTTCCTCTACCAAGTGGCAGACACTTCAGTGCAGCAGAGTGCCTGAGCTGTGGGGTTTCTTTTTCCTTTGTTTTTTTATTTTTTTTTAGCTTTTAAATAAAACCAAAATCTGACTGCTAAAATGTTATTCTCAGCACAGGTGGACCAGAAAAAAATTATAAAAAAAAATCACATGACACTAG
The DNA here is from genome assembly GCF_009819655.1 of Sylvia atricapilla. Taxonomy (NCBI): domain Eukaryota; kingdom Metazoa; phylum Chordata; class Aves; order Passeriformes; family Sylviidae; genus Sylvia; species Sylvia atricapilla. The sequence goes on from NC_089148.1 coordinate 11,412,905, forward strand.
TGATAAAGAGATTGGCCCATAAGAAAGAAGAAGCTCTATACTACTGCCCCATAATGAGTTTTTCCTCACCTAAGGTTTCAACTTCCCAAGTGAGGTAGGGAGAAGGTGACCACGGGTAAAAGAGGTGGTGTTTCCAAAGGATTCCACTGTTCTAAAGTTATCCTAATCCTTCATGTAAAGTTGAAGTGTTCTTTAAAGAAACACTGCCTTTTCTTCACAACAACATTCAGAGTTTTGGTTTTTTGGTTGTTTTGGGTGAGGGAAAGAGGGAGAAAGAAAACAAGGATCCCAGAGATGAAATGCTGGCAGTTTTGACACATTTCGGAAAGAAAGCACAGATACAAAAAGGAAGGAAATAATGTAGTGAATCTGCAGCTAGAAGGGAAAAATAGAGTGCTGACATAGTTTGCACTGTGCCCGTTCCAACAGCAATGAATTACACACCCTGTTCATGTGGAAACATACTGTCACACACAGCTGTCAGGAGAGGGAAGAGCGGACACTTAGAAACCTGGAGTTTAATTTTGCAGGAACCAGTTAATACAGAAGCCTTCCACTGCCCCTCCTAGTACTGGACAGAATGTATCTTAAGGCATAGTTCAACATCCATTTCTTCCTAAAGCAATTTAAAGTGTAACAAGCCAGGATGTCAGACACAGAACACTCAACAGGTATTCTGACAGAGGTGAAAGCTGCTTTATGTACAGTGAAATATTTGCCTTCAAACAGGGGGGGTTTTGAAAAAGAAAGAAAGAAAAATAACTGCAGACCCAGATTCTAAAAAAGCAAACGTTACCAACACAAGGAATGTTCATTAGAGTCCAGTTCCCACTAGAGCTACTCAACAGGAGGATGTACAAGATGATTATGCTAAACAGCACTGATTGACTGTTACCAGAGTGCCCCGGGAGGGGGAAGAACCTTGGGAGGCCAAACTCTGCAGTATCTTAGTGCAAACTGCCTCAGAGGAAAAGCCTGCAATCAACAAGCTTTTACACCTATTGTTAGGCTTCACTAAGAGATCCAGTAGCCAGGTGTCACCTAACAACTCCAGGACACTCTTGTGAAGGTGATGGTCCTGTGTGGATTCTAATGCACATCCCCCATGAGCAGTGTCCTGCACACATCCACCTGCCAGGCTACTGGCTTTCCCTCTTCCATGGCTGGGCCAGCTCACAGCCACCAGAACCTCACGTAGACAATGAGCATGATGAAGAACACGGCCACAGCTGCCAGCTTGGCGTACGTGGAGCGCATGTTCAGGTACTTGGCATCCTGGCGGTACTTCTTGGACAAACTGGACAAGTTGTTGGCCTTGGAATCAAGTGCTGTTAAAGGCAAAGGGGAGAGGAGTTAGGATTAACTGCATATTCTCCAAATGTTACATGAAGTGTAGGCGTTTGTCTGGAGCAGATGGAAGTGCAGTGGTTTCGTGGCCTGTGCCTCCCTGCAGTGCTCCAGGGCTCATCCTGCTGGGATGGGATCCACCCGAGTTGGGTTCTCTCCCCGCAGAAGCACCAACACCTGCCAGCTGTTTCACAATACAGCCAGTGCAGCTGAAACACTCACTGGGTTCCCTGCTGTCCTCAGGAGGGTCAAGCCTTTCCCTATGGGACGCTCTGCCCACCTGGTTGCCCGAGGAGACAGAGAGCTGTGTGCCAAACCCTGGCCATTCCCAGTACCTGACAGGGCCTCTCCTCGCTGTAAGACCTCCTCAATGTTGGCCACCATAATCCTCTGCACGTCTTGCAGCTCCGTGTTGATGGAGCCCAGGTTCCTCCTCGCCCGGCTATCAATGTAGAGCTTCTTGGTTTTCTGGATGTAGGTGTCTGGAAGGAGACAGGGCTATCAGGGGGAGCCCCACCTAGCACAGCCTGGCTGCAGGAGGAGTGGGAGCATTGCTGAGACAGCCAGAAGACTACACGCAAATATTCACTGGAGTGAGGTCAAGAGACCAAAAGCAGGAAATCTGAATCTAAGGACATGCACCATTTCCCCACCACTTCTCTGTTCTCCTGCTCAGAACACCCTAGTCTGTGTTCTGACACAGTGTCTCTAGTGCCAAGAAGAATTTGAGCTGTCAATTCCATAGGACAAACTGCAGAGAACCCTGTGGCTGCTGCTCCCTCCCAGCAAGAAGTTTCCTGACTAGCCACAGGGAGAGGGACCTCACCAAATTCAATGAAGGAATAGGGCCTGGAGACTGTTGGAACCTTCTTGCCATGCTGCTCATCAAACTCTGAGTGCAAGTCTTCCAGGTATGCAAAGGCCAATTTCTTGGGGAATCCAGCTTCACACAGGACCAGGTAACACACTCCTTTCTCGATGATGTAGCTAAAAGAATGGCAAACAGAGCATTAATCAATTTTGAATCTATCCCATCAAACACCACCCTGCATACCTTTACTCCTATGAGGCAACGAGAACTGGGTACAAGAACTTTTGTGTTTTCTATGTCTGGATCAAGTGTAAACCTTTCTGCAAAGAAATAACTTACCTCTTCTTTAGCCAAAATATATTTTCTTATAGCCTCAGCCTATACCCATACAAACAATCTTGGCCTCTGACTGCAGTTGAACAAAAGCTAGCCTGTGAATACCATTAGCTTAACAAAATACCAGCAACAAAAGAGTTGTAATTTTGGAGTATAAAAGAGAGAACACCCTGCAGTCAGGAGGAGGGGAGCACAAGAAAGTTTGCCAGCAGACTAGAGGGGAAGGTGACCGACACGTCTCTAACTGGCAGCACAGCCAAGTCCCTGAGGCCCACAAACGGGAAGCTGAGGCACTGAGATGAGGAGACACACACAGGAATTTGGTCTCAGCATGCTGAGAAGCCACCCAGTGACTCCCAGCCGTCCCTCTCCATTTTGCAGGGCCAGGTACCCCCTTCCTCCACCACCACCAGGCCGTAGGAGGGGTGCTGCTATGCACATGCCTCACCACAGGGGCAGCTGGTGAGGGGAACTGGTGCCTGATGGATTCTGGTGACCATACAGGCTCACCATGGGTAGGTGTGACCAAGCCACCAGTTCTCTGGCTGCAAGGTGAGGAGCTCCACAGCACACAGTGACACACCTGCTGCTGTGTAAAGCTGTTTGGTTTGCCCCTCAGCTGAGGGCACAAGGGTCTTCTTCTCACCCCACCACCAACCTTGAGATCATTTAGGCTTCACTGTGTCACTCTGCTGCTCAAAATCCACAAGTGAATTTTCCTCCTCACTTAGCCAATATAAAAATAAAGGCGACAATATTCCCACCAAAACCAAGGGGGTGGAGACAGTAAACAGCCCTGTAAACACTTCTGAATGCTTATCTATATTCCTCAGGGTGGAGTGTGAATGCTGCTTTTAGGTTACCTTCCTTTGACTTTCTTCATAATGCCATTAAGCATTAGGCTGGTTAGCATAAAGATTAGCAGTGTATTAAAGAAATTATCCAGTCCTGAGGGCACTGTAGCAAAATAAGCAGCTTAAAATTTTGTTAATAGACACATCAGGCTTACAAAACAACTTCCCCCACTCCCCACTATTTTTCCAGATGCCCCAGCAGGGCCATGTCCTTTAAAGCAGCCATCCTCACCTTCTTCCTGGGCTCAGGAGTATCCATTTCTCCTGCCTCTACATGGCCTGTGTGTGAACCCTGGCAGCCTTCAATCAACAGCTGATTTACCCCAACCAGAAGCAAGAAACTCCAGCTGCCATCATCCATTCCACAGCATGTCCCCAAGTGCCCGTGGCTTTTGGTCCTTTTATGTTCCTCAGCTTGGACTGCATCAGTGCACAGACCAATCTCACCATCAAGCTTCTGTTCTTCCCTTACCCCTGGAGACCTGCTTGACACATTGGGGCTGCTAGAGATCATCATCTGGAGCTTGACTTAGCCACTGCCACGATGAGCAAGACTTGAGCAAATCTTTTGAAATGAGAACCAGTGTCAGAAGGGAATTCTGGCAGCACTGCTGGAGCAGCACTCTCCAGGTGAGAGCACTCTGAGGAGCATGTCCCAGCAGCACAGGTCTGTTTATCTCTGCCTGGTCCCTGCCTGGAGCTCTTCAGCTGCATTTCCCACTTGCTTCTCCCAGGTGTGACATTCAGTGTGCTGGATTTAAAGTTGGTCTGTCAGCACCACAGAGAGTGAGCTCACCTCACTCTGTCCCAGATTCAGACAATTTTGTCAACTTCAGATCAGAGTTCCTGCACAGCTGGGCTTCTCAGTTTAATACTTTGTGTGCACCTCCAAGCACCAGCACAGCACCTGCCTGCATGTCCTCACACAAGGAGCAGATGTGACCATTTGCCACTGTTACCTCTGCACAGAGCTCAGCCAGCTGGTTTCTCGTAATCACGCTGGACATTTTGAGAGAAAAAAGCTTTATCCTGGTAACAGTGGCAAAGGCCAAGGGTTGCTTTTAAATGGCAGGTAAGAGTCACTTCAGCCACTTATCAGCCAAAGGTCACCTTCTCACTGACAGCACAGCAGATGCCATCGGTGTTCCTACACCTGCACAGCCCCCAGTGCTGCGGCTGGAAAGGTGACACAGCTTTTGCGGCTGAAACCTGGGCATAGCACTTGCCAGAAATCACCTAAATGCTCTCAATTTAATTTAATTTCAAGTTTCAGTAAGGCTCAGCTCTTTGAGCTGCTTTGAACTGATGAAGCTAAAGATGTTCAACACCACCTCAGCAAGTTCAGCAATACCCTTGGCCATGCTGATAACTCCCCCCACAAAATGCTCTGTCCTGCTTTGTGCTGCCCTCAGCAGTCAGAGCTCTGATGTGGCAGAAAAAGATTGGTGTGCTGTGTTAATGAGCAGCGTGGTCATCAGTCAGCGTTATTTTAGACCAAATCTCAAATTCCCCCATCACCTCTCGTTCCTGTAGAGGAAAGTTTCTGACCTGAAAGTGTTCTTTTCACACAGATGCTGTTGTAATGTCCCACCTCAAAGTAGGCAGAAGCAAGTGTTCTAGAGCAGCTGCTGTCAGTGGCCAGCAAAACCTATCCAAGGACTAACTCAACCCAGAAAGAGGAACACTCCTGCCCCTGTAACCTGGCTGTTCCTTTGAGACAGCTGGCCAAACAGGCCTGCCCAAGCCCTCCCTCCTCGTCAGAACTGGTGTCATTACAGCCACCACTAAGAGGCTTTGATTTCCTGGGCAAGTGTTGTGACCTTCCCAGACATTGCTCTGCTTGCATCATTGAAGTAACTCAAGAAGGGATTTACTGGGATTGACACAGGCTCTTTCCCAAGGCTTCACTGCCAGGCACAGCTACACCCATGCTGTGCCAAGGAGACACTCAGAAACGAGGGAGTTTTTAAACTCTGTGAAGATTTAACTTGCAGGAAACACGAGAAGAGCAGCACTCAGCACTCTGTAACTCCGGCAACAACATCCAAATCCAGCAGGAGATAAGGATGGCGAGGACAATCAGGGCCATCCTTTAACAACTGTAACTCCCTATCAAAGGCAACCAGAAGCCCAGAGAAAAGACTTTTTTAAAAATCTTGTTGTAGTCAGTATACGTAAGACAACCACAAGAAAAGCACCCCTCAAAACCTCGTGGCTTTTGCCCAAGATTGCCCATCCAAAAAACTCCTGCTGCCATCTCTCCACATCGCTGAATCACTGAGGAAAGGGACGGGGTGGGAGATTTGCTAAAGGGCTCCTGTTGCTGCAGCAGAAGCCTAAAGCCAACCTTGCCCTACATTCAAAGGCCACCTCCTCCTCACCCAGCCATAAACTCACACCCAGTCACCCGGGGTCACCTGGAGAGGGATCCTGCTGCAGGTGGCACACCAGCAGTGGTCCTCAGTGTGGGAATCCTGGCACGTTTCTGCCACAACTGCACAACTCTGCTTGGAGACCTCACCTGGCACCTGAGCTCTGAGACTTCCAACAGGTATTCCTGTCATGCACAACTCTGATTCCTGGCAAGATCTTGACTAAGCTCTCAAGCATTATTCTGCCAGCTAATGACATGTCACAGAAAGAAGCATTTCCTTCCTCACACACAAGCTTTTCTGCCTTTCAGAGACTGCCAATTCCCCCTCTATTCACCTGTCTCACATCCCCTGCTATTGAGAAATAAGGATGTCTGACCTGTGTAAGACTTTCTTACTTCATATCCATGCTCCCCTGCAGAAGTATTACTGGAGAATGTCAAAAGTGCATTTAAATCGAGAGTTCCCAAGCAGTTAGGAAATTAATTGAACACGCCAAAAAAATCTAGCAACAATAAGACTGAATTAACTGGATGTGAGAGAAAGAAGTCTGTCAGATATTAAAACAATGGTCATAGAACTATTCAGAGATGCTCGGTGTGCTTGTAATGCACGAAAAGCTGAGCTCCCACAGGGCACAGAGAGGACAATCCTGTGCAGGAGGAGCTCACAGCAGCACTTCCAGACTGGCTTTGCAAGGACAGATCCCTTTAAAGACAAGATACAGGAGGCCCAGAAGATGCAGTGAAGGCATAGTAGAGTGCAAACAAACAAAAAACCAGAAAGGGAACAGAACCTGTATTGTCTGCAGCAAAGGCAGAACTATGAACCTGGATGAAAACCAAGTGCCAGACACCTGTGCCAAGCGGTGACAACTCACACACTCTCCCTTTCCAGCAGGGCTGACAGGCCACCTCTTCCAGGCAGCCCCGTTTCTAACAAACCCTCACCCCGACCCAGAAGAGCCCTTTCTTCTGGGCAAATTTCCCCGGCAGCGGAGCCGGTATCCCCGACATTCCTCCCGGTACTCACTGGAAAGCCATGGCTCCTGCCTCCAGGGTGCATCTCGTCGGGGACTGCTCGTTCAGCTTACGGAAGAGCTGCTTCGCCTGGCTCTGGTACTGCTGCAGGTCGCGGCCTGACTGAGGAGGCAGGGATGGAGGAGAACGGGCTGCTGGGGCGGTACCGGAGACACACCGGGGAGGCTCCGGGGCTGCCGGGACCAGTCCGACAGCACCGGCTGGCTCTCCCCCTCCCACCCGCCACCACCGGGAGGGAAACGCTTGTGCCAGAGTCGCCCTGCCGTGAGAAGGGACTGAGGGGTCCCCCGCCCGCTCCTCACCGACAGACAGGCCCCTCCCCGCCCGCGCCCCGCCGGCCCCACCTGCTCGTCCTCTTGCATGGAGGCGGCGAGGGGGAGCCCGTCCGCCACGCGGGCGATCATCGTGAGCAGCACCATGGTCGCGCCCGCCGCCCGTCCTGCCACGGAGCCGCCCGGAAACTGCCACCGCCGCTTCCGGTGCGCGGCCGCCGCGCCGGCGGCACTTCCGCCCGGCCGTGGGAAGGGCGGCGGCAGCGGGCGCGCCTGCGCCAACGCGAGGCCACGCCCCCCGTAGTCACGCCCCCGGGCGGGCGCGCCCCCTTCGAGCGGGCGCGGCCCCTCCGCACGGCCACGCCCCCGCCGCTCTGCCCACGCCCACTAACCGCAACCGCGCCCCCTCCGCAGAGACACGCCCCCTCGGGAGCCGCGCCCCGTCAGTGACGCGCTCCTTTAGCCCCGCCCCGTGACGCGCCCCCGCGGGCGGGGCGGGGCGGTGGCGGCCCGGCGCGGTGGGCGCGCGCCAGGGCGGCGGGCACAGCCATGGCGGCGGCGGCCGAGCGGAGCCGCCTCAGCTTCCCCGGCGGCACCGGGGCCCTGGGGCGGCCCGTGCCCATGAACCTCTTCGCCACCTGGGAGATCGACGGCTCCAGCCCCAGCTGCGTCCCCAGGTAACGGGCGGGCGAGGGCGCGGACCCCACCCCCTTTCCTCCCCAGCCTCGCGGCTGCTCCCTCGATCCTCTTTCCCATCACCTGTGCGGTCCTCCCCGCATTCGCAGGGCTCCTTCCCACCCCTCGGCACTACCGCAGTGACGGGCACGGCTCCTCCCGCGCCTTCAATGGGTTTTGGGATGGGTGGAGGCGCAGGGACTCCCGACCCTACAAGGGCTGGGGGCTGCTGCCGTCTGTGTCAGGTGTGTGCGGGGGTCACCTTCACAGCGGTGTCCCCCTCCGAGCCCCGGCGTGGGCTGTGTGCTGGCGGCAGGCTTTGGCGTTCCCCCGAGCCCCGCCATCCCCCGGGAGTGCCGTGTTGACGGCTCCTTTCCCCGGGAAATGCCCCGCAGGGATGGGCTCGGGGCGCGCATCCCTTTTCTCCAGTGATGGTTTTTCGCCCTCTCCCTGTCTCGTCTCTTTCCCCGCCTCTGCTGTGTGTAAACACGCGGCCGTGGTCCCTGCCTGGTCTTAGCTCGCATGGCTGGCATTCCTCTTAGTTTTCATAAATTTTGCGCTCTTCGAGCCTAGCTCGGAATAGAATGTCTGTGAGGATTTAAACGTGCCGGAGACAAATCTTTTTTGCGCTTCCCTTTCTGTCTCTTTTTGTTTTGTTTTGTTATGTTTTGTTTTAAACGAGGACATAGCGAGCGAGCAGAAAGGAAACAGAGTCATCAGGCTGACCTGGCAGGAACGTAAAGCTCTTCAAGCTTTACAAACCCCCCTAAATCCCTCTGTCTTCTGCGCCATCCAGATAGCATGTTGGACTTGGTGGCCATGCCCTTGTATTGCAGGGACGAGTAACCATCCCGGCATAAACACTGCCCACGGTCGTAGTGATCTGCCATCGTGGGCAGGAAGAGAGAGGAGTAGAAGCAAACCTGAGTCCTGCAATTGCAGGTAATCTTGGTTTATAGCAGCTTATCTGTGCTAGCAGCGCCTCGGGCAACAACTTTTTCAGCTTGTGTCTCGTTCAGCCCTTCTTTTCTGCGACGGGAGATCTTGGAAAGGGTCTGGCTCCCGGGGGAATGTGCCCTTCTTCAAGGAGCTCCTTTGCTGTGGAAGTTGTCGCCCGGATGGGAATAGCTGGAGGAGGAGTTGGTGCTTTCTCATTTTTGCACTAGACAAGAAAGTATCCCTGCTCCTGGCAGGGGGTTGGACTTAAATGATCTTTAAGATCCCTTCCAACCCGAAGCGTTCTGTGGTTCCAGTGTGATTGGCATTGTCCCTGCTGTGCGGAGGACACGGTGGCATCTCATAGCACTGCTCTGAAAACAATTCTCTCCATTGCACTCTCTATTAGAGGAAGGCAGTTGGGTTTCCATCCCATCCAACCTTGTAACAGTGGCTGTTAAACAAATAAAAGCCCAAATGTCCGACACTGTCAAGGACTTTTCGTTCTGCATTATCATTTATGCTGATACTTGCAGATCTGCAAACGAGCTCACAACACAGTCTGCTTGTTTGCAAATCTGTAGATGACCAGAAAATGCAGTGTAAGGACACTGACCCTGCCTTGATGAGGTAGGGGGTAGGGAGCACAAGGGTGCTGGAATTGTGGTGGGCAGCAGATTGGAGGCAGCTGCTTGAGGTGCCTGGAGGAATGTGGGGATTGCAAATCACATGTGGGTGTCTGGGAAGGTGGGGCAGAACGGGGGTTTGAGGGGGAAAGTCTGGAATTGCTGAAGCAAGCTGTGAAGCAGGGGATGATGAAAGTGCTCAGATTGCCTTCCCTGAGGCATTGATGGAAGAACTGGGGCATTTGGGACCTTGTAGGAACAAAGGCTTTGGTTGAGGGAATTGTCGTGTAGCGGTGGGTCCCTCTGCTCTCAGCCCTGCTGTTGCCATTACCTGTGCTTGCTCTTCCTGGGTGCCCTTTTTCCCTTGAGCCAGGGGGACAAGCTGTCATCCAGCTGCTGCTTCTGCTGCTCCCAACTCTAGGAGCCTGTCTTCCCACAGATATGGAGTTTTCTCCTGGTCATGGAGGGCCCCCATGGGCTGGGCACGGCGTGTGGCAGGGATGCAGTTGTAGCTGTGGGTTCTGGGTGGGTTTTGTTAACCCAGAGTGAGGTCAGGAGCAGCTGAGGTTGCAGGTTCTGTGGGGATATTGGTCCTGTGACATGGTGAGGTGTGTGCTGGACAAACACCAAGTTCTGTAGCAGTCGGTGCTGCTGTTTCTAATCATTGATCATCATGCTTTGCATTTCGTTGTGGGCTTTGGAACAGACCTTTCTGTCAGAGGAAGATGGAGTTTGAGAACCTTTAAGTTATGCCACTGCCTCTGCCTTTTAAGTTCACATTGTAATGACTTTTACCATGGCACAATGACATTTAAGATCCTTTTATTTTAAAGTAAGAGATATTAGAATGAAATCTTCTGTGTGGGAAAGCGTATCCCAAGTGAGCTTGTAGTCCCAGCAAATGTCTGTTGGGACGTGAGAAGCGGATGTGGAGGAGAATGGGCCTTAATGTGTGGTCAGACACTGTGGAACTGCCTTGGTCTCTTTTGAGATTTTCACCAGTTCCCTTCTGGGTTTCTGTTGGCAGGACAGGCTTTCCAAGCGGAGAAGAGATTTGAAGTTGGCATAGAGTCAGAAGATTCACGAAGAGGAGCACGTGTTTGGGGAGGGAATATTGCTTCCTTCCCTTTTCTTTTCGGTTCAATAAATCTTTGCCCGTTTCTAAGGTGTTTCTCCCACCACGACCTGGAGCAGGAGGGCTGGGTGGAAGCAGTGCCTGGAGTGATATGCACCTGCTCTGCTCTGAGCTGTGTGGGTGAGTGTTGAGGTGGAGGGCCTTGTGCTTCCCCGAGAGCTGCACCAGTGGTAGGGAGATCTCGAGAGCACTGCTCTTCAACACACTCCGGTGGGTGATTTTCTGAAAGCCCATTCGGCTTGGGTGGGGTGTCAGCAAAATCTGGAAGGCTGCCTTGGTGCAGCCATGGAGTTTCCTTGTGTGAAAAGGCTGTGTCTAAACTTAAGGAGGAATAGTAGTGAAGAGTCATGGTGGTTCTGCAGTCGTGCTTAGTGTGAAACATGAGGTGAGGTGATGTTTTGTATTTGTTCTGGCTTCTCTTACTCCTCTGCCATCTGCAGAAATAATTTTATGATTTATTCTTCAGCACACGTAGCTCCTGGGAGGTTTGACCATAGTGCTTCTGAAATGCAGCTACTTTCTTTTAGTCATCCCAGAAATGTGACTCAAAATGTCTCACTATCTGGGCGTATCCACTGCATACCAGAAGGGAGAGATGCCTACCTTCTCCTGCTGTTTCTTTCTTCTGTGCACTGAAAGACTTTCCTTTGAGGAAGGTTATGTTACATAAAGTGCTCCCTACCACCTGTAAACACTGAGAGTGATCTTCTTGCTATGTGGTAGCGAGAGAATCAACACCTTTTCCTCACACTGAGAGAGTGGAAGTAAGAATTGTTCAGTGGGTTTTGGCGTTGGTTTTTTACCTTCCAATCTTTTGATGAATCTGTGGGTGTGAATGGCAGGATGCAGTAGTGAACACTGAAGTAGCCTCATGAGAAGAAGGCACCATGCGGAGGTTGTCCAGAGGAAGAGTGGTCTTGGGGGTAAAGTTTTGTTGGAAGGGTTTGCTGAAGCAAGAGAAGGTAGCAATAGCCACTATTCCCATTCGGAGTAGGTTTTGTTTCAGGCTACTGTCTTAATTGTCACAAACTTGTAGAAGTTGCTGCTAAGCTTTGAACTGTAAAGTGGGTTGAGACAAACTGGATGTGGAGCAGGTGTGACCCAGTGTCCCTGCAGGATATAAAGGAAGAAGTCTGTGGAACAGACAGTGAAAAGGTGGTGCTGGAGGTCTGGGACTGTTGACTGAGTACTGCCTGAGCATTTCATGTGTTGGCTCACCTCTGTAGTTGGCCTGCTGGGTGAGGAAATGTGAAGGGGTTCCACACACATCCCCTGGATTCCCAGGAGGCTGGGGGTGCAGGGGTGTGACTGCTCAGTGCCATGCAGCACTCGGACATTCGCACCAGTCCCGGTACAGACATCCCCAGGGGCAATGGAAACTGCTGGGGAGTGAGATTGGGATTCACTTCAGCTGAGTGGATCCTAACAGTGTGCTGGTGCCCCAGGCTGTGTGCTCCTCTCTCTCTGCCAGCTCCCATCTTCTTCCACTGACCTCTCTGGCTGTCTGCTTCCTGTGGGCTAATGAGTTGCAGAGGGCTCTGTGAGCATCTAAAGGTGACAGCACGGCAGATGTGTGACAGGAGGGACACGGTGAGGACTGCTGGGGCATGGAGCCACTGCAGCAGTCTGCAGGTTTGCACCCGTACGTGGTAATTCCCTCTGCTAGCAGAGTGTTGAGGGGCTTGTGACCTGTGTGAAGTCCGCAGCTGACTCTTCCCTGTGAGGATTTGCCACAAATTCACTTGGAAGTGGAACACTTTGCCTGTTAGTGTGGAGGATGCATGCCAATGGGAACTTCTCTTGGCCAGTAAGAACATGTTCTGACCTGGCTTGAGCGATGCCAACTGTGCATCATATCATCAGAGAAAGGCGAACAACTTGCTGGAGTAATAGTTATGATCATGTGATGCTATGTAATTAAAAACACTGATTAATTCAGGTAGGGAGAGATGTTCATTTAAATGTATCTTAACCTTCTATTCTGTCACTATGCTAACATTTAGGAGAGAACTCTTCCTGGTTAGGATAACTGCTGGCACATTCATTGGGAGCTGACAATAGATTTTCAGTACATTTAGAACTAGGAAAATGTCTAATTACTCAGATGACTAGGTACATTTCAGAAGTGCTTATTTGGAGGCTTTGTTTTGACTTTGTTTGAATAGCATGAAATGCCTAACATTTTACCTCGGGAGGAAATTGAATACAAATGAGGGCACAGGACAGGCTTTAAAAATATCACTGAGGTAATGCTGAATGTGTGAGATGCATGAGGAAGAGCATCCACAACTGAGCAATGGAGATGAGCTGCTTGGAGTAAAGTGCAGTGGCCAGAACCAACCCTTCTTCTTGGAGGTGGAACATCCTATTTCTCCTCCTTAGTCCTTGGGGAAGAGATCAAACCCCGGTGATCCCTAAGTGTTCCCCCTGTGAATCCTGTCACTTTGTATTGAATGCTGAATGTAATTTGGATGCTTGTATTATTCAGTGGAAGTATTCTGTCTAGAAGAAGCTGTGTGGTTTGTTGGAGTCAGAGTTGCAGTGAGACCTATTTTGAGTCATTTTTTAAGGTGAAGCTTGAGCATGTCAAGAACAGCTCTGAAAAAGATCTTGAAATCTCAAAGCTGCTAGCCAAAGTCTCTGGATGGGATTTTACATGGCTTTCACCTGGATGCTTTGTGCGTGCCCCGTGCAGAAGGATGATGGGAGTGGAAGGAATGGGCTGCTCTTTTGAAAGGCCCCTTTTCTTGCCTTCTGCCAAGTGAGGGTGCCCAGAGGATCTTCCCCTCGTGTCCCCTGGCAGGTCTGGCCTGTGCTTCTGCAGCCCTGCTTGGCAGGAGGTGACCCTGCAGCTGCTTGTCCAGGAAACAAAAGCTCTTGTCGAATGGAGCCGTTGATGCTCCACCTTTCATCAGCTCTGAGCAGGCGGACAATTTCTGTGGCAAGCTTGTGGCTGTATCAAATTAGCTATGAAATGATTTGCATAACAGATTAATCAACCAGCAACAAAACATCCCTCTTTTCTGCCAAGAAAAGAAAAGCAACAACTCAGCTGTTACAAGAGGCCATTATGTTCCTTGCAACCCTTAATCTTTCTTTTTTCCAAGAGTGCTCCATGTTTTGGCCTCACGCAGGAAGCTGGCCTGCTCACTGGCTTTATTTGCGTCACAGCTTGGCAGCTTTTTCCAATTCTTTTGGGCCAAATTTTGCCACCGTTATGGTGACCTTCTAGGGAGGGTATTTCCTATGGAATTGGTGGCTAGCTGCCAGACGACTCTGTGTTGCCAGGTCCTCCATTAGCCTTTGCATTTCCATTGAAATTCCTCTGGGCCCCTTGAGCTCCTTCAGAATTGACCCATTTCCTTGGGAAGCTGGGGGGCAGGAGAATGACAGGGAGCAAGTCACCTCAGCACATAGCTGTGAGTGGGCAGGAACTGGTCACTGTGTTTTATTTTTCCTGTGTTTCTACTTCCATGTAAGCCAGCAGTATGGATTCTCTAAGCTGTATGGTCCTCCTGCTGCTCCAGATGTGACATCTGTGTGTCCTTGCCTGGCTGAAGGGTGCCCAATCAGTGCTGGGAGAGTTTTCAGTCCAAATGGATCCTAATGTGCAGATGATAAGAGGCTTAACTGGCTAATTGAATGTGATAGCGTGAAGCTTCTCTCATGGTGAGGTTTAATTGGATTATGATACTGTACAGTGATGTGGAGGCTTGCAGGGCATGCAGCCAGCTTCATGAGGAGAGAGTGGATCCTTGCTAATCACTCATTTGTTTAAAATAATGAATTGCCTAGAGAGCTCTGATGGGCAAGCTCTGCTTCCTGCAGCCAATATCCCTGGAGAAGGGATCCCTAAAAAACCAGGGGCTACCCCACATGTAGACCCTGTCCTTGGGTTGGTGTAGTTGTAGTGGAGGGTCTCCAGGTGAGGAAGAGACGAGCTCCTTTTGTTTGGAAAAAGAGATGTGTTGGCCCTGTTGTTGCGTGCTGGAGCCTGGAATGCGTTTCCTCCTCTAGAACCACTTCAGCCTTTCCCACAGAGCTTTCTGTGGCCGTGTCGCTTGTCACAAGCTGTGCCTTTCTTTTGAGGTGGCCTGCTTGTTCCTTCTTGTCTAGCAGCTGCCAGTCTGCCTTCCAGCACACTTACTTGCAGGGCAATTACTATTTTTGATCAGGAGCTCAAATGCTTCCCTGCTCCAGTGGGAAGGCAGTCTAATCTTTAAAGTACGCGGCAAAAGTCGAACTGAGAGCAGCTTTTGTAGGCTGTGAGGTTTGCTGGGTGGAGGCTCTCAGGTGTATAAAGCAGAGCTGAGGTCTGCAGGCCAGACAGTGTTCAGGTGCTCACCTGGCTCGGGGTATGTGTGGCAGCACCTGTGTGCAATGCCTGGGGGTTGTCTGCTTTGTGGAAGTCACTGACTGAGCTGCTGTTCCTGGGAGTTTTTGTGCTGAGAATGACAAAGTTTGGTTTACTGGTGTTTCAAAAAGGGTTTGAAATGTTCATAGTTGCTCAGATCTGATTTCAGAAGAGCTGTCAAGGAAAATAGCATTTATTCTCCTGTAAGCAGATGGATTAGCATAAAATCAGCTTTGATGTCGTGTGAAGTGTGCTCCTCATCCATAGCCTTTGTACTGGTTTGGAGAGTTAGCAGTTTGTCTCATTAGTGTTTGAACGGGTTGGGAAATGCCCCAAGGGTGGTGTGTGTTACTTGGGCAGGGAGCAGCACCTGGACACTGCAAGCTTTTGATTAACTTGTCCTGTTTCTTGCTGTGGCTCATCTAAACAATCAAATAAACGTGATCACTTTGCTGTTGCTGGGAATTGGCAGTTTAGCCGGTTTTGCCCCAATGCTCTAACATGTGGGACTTCCCTCCTCAAGCTCTACTTTGGTCTAATGATAAATCCACTCCCCTCTCCTGCTTGTTTGCTTTTTTGGCAGTCAGGTGCTCTGGAGCCTGTAGGAGGAAAATGAAAGGGAATAGCCAAGGGGGAATGCTGGTGTTTAACCAAAACCTACAGAGCTTGCAGGTCCTTCTGGACCTCGGGGAGGTAGTTTGGTTTGTTCTAAAAAGGAACAAACCCGGTGATCCAGGATGGCTTTTTTTTTTTTTTTTTTTTTTTTTTTTTTTTTTTTTTTTTAAGTGTGTGTTGCTGGGGAGAAGTGGAGGTTTGAAGGTGGGAGGCTATGAAGGGTCTGGCTATGTATGCAGGGTGGAGTGAAACATGCTCACTGCTCAACAAAGCACTTTATTTTGCTGAATAAAATCTTCTTAAAAAGACACTGGCTGCTTTCATCAGATCCCTTTGCACTATTGAGCTCAATTGTTCAAAATGTTTTCCTGCTCCTTTTATTCTTCTACAAAGCCATTGCTGTGCCAGGGCTTGGAGGTGCTCCTTATTGCTGGTAAGTAAATATCATGTGCAGGAAAGAGATTTCTAAAGGCGTCTTTACCTCTGCAGGGAGATGCATGGAAGGCTGTAAAGGGAGACATGGGAAAACCATGGAGCTCATAACGTGGTTCTGGCCTGCGTTTCAGGGGTTTCTAGTGCAGGGCTCTCATTTATGGCCGAAACAAGCTGCAGCTTGCACATGCGCTTGTCTGGTACGTGTTTCCCACCAGGCACCGGGCCAGGACTCGATATAGAGCAGAGAATAGCCCCCATCGGGAGATTCTTAGGAAGCCTTATCTATATATAGTCCATATAAGTCTGTATCCCCTTTCTGCTGAGAGGACAGTCTGCCCAGGGAGCGTGGTTAATGTGGATACGCCCCAGCTTCCGAGAACCGGGTGGAGATCTGCCACTGTCACGTCTGGCGCATCCTGTGGGCACTCCTGTGCGTGTCCTGGCGTCCTGGGAGCGCTCCCGTGCGTGTCCTGGCTCCCGCCGTGCTGGGTGGCACTGGGGAACTCTCTGCTGAAAGCCCCAGCTGTGCTGTCCCGTGCCGTGACCAGGCTGGTGGCACGCTCCTGCAGCCAACAAGGCTTGTCCCCCTCTTTGGGAGCACGAAGCAGATGTCAGGGAGAGGGAACAGCTGCGGGGCTGGGGCACGTCGTTGGTGCCTTTGGAGCACGCTGCTCTGCTGGGCACTCCCATGAAAGTGATGAGATCGTAGCTTGGCAGTGACTTGTCATGAAAGAGCTTATGCAGAGTTTTCATGCTGTAGCAGTTCCCTTTCTTGCAGCTGCTAAGCAGGGTGTTCTGTCAGAGGGACCTGCATGGACATTCAGCTGCTCTGCGAATGAGAAGCAATTTGCAGTGCTCAGCTCACCTGCAAAAAAACTCAAAACAAACAAACCGTGAGCAGGTCTCTTAGATCAGAATTAGGAACACACAGTGAGGTGGACAAGGTGCCCTTTCACACAGCAGTGTGGTCTCCTATTCATTTATGTGTGGTTGCAGTTTCACCATTAGGCTGTCGTCTGAGGCCATTCGCAGCCTTGCTTTCCATTTAGGACGTGACTTTTTTCCAGCTGGTGCCCCACCATATTTTGTGACTGTCCTGGCAGCTGCTGAGTGCCAGCCATGGAGGAGCACAGCCTTCTTTCTGCTGCAGAGAGTTTGTTGCCCTCTTAGCAGTTCTGCAGTACACCCTGAAATGACAGAAGTGAGAGTCGAGGGAACTTTGTACCAGCTTGAAGTGTCAGTGAACAGCTTGCAAGGTTCTGTTGGACCAGCTGGAGGCATGGCTTTCTCTTTGGATGCATTTTGTTTTGGGACTGTGGGCCTAGGTCTTCAGAAAGCAACCCCATTTTCTACACTGGAGACATGGATTTCATTCTCTTTTAGGGATCTGGTCTGGTGGTGTGGCTTCTACGAAAGTCATGGGGTTGTTGGAGGACATCTCCTCATACACGATTTTACAAATATAGCAGGATCGTTTGAGGTCACTCAGTCTTGAGTTTCTTGAGTTTCAGGGATTGCACACTTCAGCTGGAAGCTGTGCTGGAGCTCAATTTCATTTCAGCCTCTGGAGGGGCTATGCTGAAAATGGGTGTATTATGGGGTCTAATCTCAGTACAGTCCTGCAGACTTCCCAGATCTGATGTGTGCAGTCTTCAGCTTGCCATGTGTGTCCTGATTTCAGTGCTGCCTCAGCTGTGTGATCGTGGTGGTGTGAGCCAGGGACCTTGCTGTTCTCAGCAGAGCAATTGTAGTGCCTGTCTCCTAGCTGTGGGCAGCCAGCATTGGAGCTGTCTTCCTGCTGTTGCATCTGTGCAGTGCCTGTTTGGGGGTGTAAGACACGAGCATTTACCTCTTCTGCCAGTTACAGCAAGGCCCCAGCAGCTTGCTCACTGAGGAGCTCTCTGTGGGATGTGTGCAGAGCTGCTGTACTGTCCTGACACCGTCCAGGTAAAGGTTAAAGATGGCTTTTACCTGCTTCTCTGAGGCTGGTGTGTCTGGTGGCTTTTTGTAAACTACCCACTTTGGCTGCTGCTTGCCAGCACCTTCTGCCTTGTGCCAGTGCAGGCATTTGAGAGTTCACATGGTCAAGTGGATCATCAGGGTGGAGATTTATTGGGGAGCAGAGGTGAGGAGGTGGGTTGTGTTCAGCTGGAGCAGTTCTCTGCTGTGCTGTGTGATGGTACAAGTGGTTGCACAGGTGAGGATGGAGAAAGTAACTCACTTAACCTAGTACTACGCCAAGTTGCTAATTCAGTGGAGTTTCTCTTCGGGCCAAGGAAATGACTTTGAATTACTGTGGGGAGGAGAAGTCCAGCCCCTTGTTTAGAGGCTGGTGTTTTAGCTCTGTGTTCCAAACCCTGGGTGGTCCAAAGGTTTGTGTGTGTTCTCCTCTCGGGGCTGCTGATCTCAGAGCTGCACAGTGGGTCAGGGTGAAGAGATGGTTGGAGTGGAAGTGGTCTTTCCCTTTTTTTGGCTTTGGTGGGAAGGCTTTGGGAGCTGGGCTCCTTGAAGGGAGATTGTCAAATAGACACTTTCTAACTTGGGTGTTTGACAGTGTAACCAAAGCTACTGGAGATTGCTGAGGATGTAACTGAATCTTTCACACCGATTCTTATGCAAATTTAAACATGTGCTCCTGGCTTCTAATGGGACACCTACAAATACAACCGGCTCCATTCAGCAATTGGCATCCGTGCGCTGGATCTTTAATTGCTCATGGCTTTATAGTCAGACCCGCAGAAGTGCATCTGTAGCAGTTTCTCAGTGCTGTCCTTACCTGTACACATAAAGTTCCCCCGTAGATTTTGCCTAAGTGGAGGTTCTGGTGTTTTGGTGTGTTTGTTGTTGACACTGCCCATTGCCGTACTGCTCTGGCTCAGGAGCAAATGAGCCTGAACGTTTCAGTGCTCTTTTCCTCGCTGATGTGTTGGGGCTCATTAGAGGTAAAATAAATGACCTTGAGGTCTGCAGAAAATAATTTGGTGTATTTAACACTGAGTACAAATCATCTTTTGTTTCTATTCAGTAAATCTATAACTGAGTTGATGAGCCCGTTAAAAAAGTATTATTTTTGGGCTCTTGGGGAAGATGGGTGTCTGCAACCTCCTGGTGTAGTTTCAAATTCAGGCTTCTTTTTTTTTTCATGTACGTGCCACGTGGTAATGGAGCAGTTGGTCAAAACCATGTGGACTTAATTTCTTTAAAGCACAAACAGCCTAGAAATGTTTGTTTATGTACAAAATAATCTGCCAGTGACTGTAAGCATTTCCATGTTCCTGCAAGAAATTAAGGTAATTATATAATCAGCAAAGATTCATATGGCTTAACTTGTCTTCCATCTGGCATTCGTTAAATTGATGTTTTCATCTGCATGACCTTTCAGGGTGGGGAGAAATTATGAAAATGGAAAACATGGCTGAAAAAGACCTTCCTGGGACATCTAGCCCACGTAAAGGCTGTAGCAGGTCCCCTGAACAGCCCCTGACAGCTGCGGAGGGGAGCGACTCTTTCTTTCCCCTCTGCCATGATCCATGTTACAGGGTAGGTATTTTATGAGCTTTAAAGTGAGTGGTTTTACTTGACTGAGGATTTGCCTGTCTTTCCCCAGTGCATAAATGTACGGGCAGGCTAACTAGATTAACTACAGCAGGAAGAGCTTCCTTCTTAAAGGAAAGCTATTGTTAGAGCATCACTCATCATAAATCTATAGCACTTCTAATCCTGCCCCCCTGCCATTTCCGCTCTTCCATCTGCCTGCTGGTTTCCAGTTTGCAAGGTCTGCTCTGAGTTTCTTGGGCCTGTCCTTCAGCCTTTCCTCTGCGATCCCTTCCTCTCAAATGGGCAGTTTTCAGCATCAAAAGGATCCTTCCAAAATGACCTCTTTAATGAAAATGTATCTGCGTGCTTTCTAGGTGGTAGAAAGATGATATGCTGCTTTCCTGATCAAGTTGCACCCACTGCCTCAAAATGAAGGATTTGCAAGGAAAGCTGAGAACTGCAAGAACTGTATCATATATATTTCATGTTGCTAGTGGCTTGTTGGGGGCTGAACTCCCTTTTATTTGCTCTTCTACCTCTTCCCTATGCTGTGCCTGAGGGTGTGCCAGAATTTAAGGTACTCTGATTTCTTTCAGGCTTGGAGGGATTGGTATCCTTTTTCTGCCACGATTCTGCTTTATTTTGCTTAATAGAGCTGAAGACCATTAGCGTAGGCTTTGTCCTTGCTTCACAAATAGACTTTGAGAGTCTCCAGGTACTTGGATAAGCTTTGCCTGTTCATGTTCCATCCCAGTGAGGATCTGAGACAGCCGCTAGCAGATACCAAAGCAGATCAGAGGATTTTTTTCCTCCCGACATGTAGCATTTCAGCAGCTCAAGTGTAAAGCTACTCACTGAGACAAAACTTTGGTGTCTCCTTACCCTTGGCCCAGGAGGATGTGCCAGAGGATCAGAAGCCTGGACAGTGCTTAGTTCAAGCAAACACATGGGGCTTTTTCCAGGGAGAAGGGATTTCAGAGATAGATTTTCTCAGTTCAGCCTTCAGTCAGCATGCCCCTGTTTTTCTGACACCTAAGTGACAGGTCCTGCTGGGTGTCCTTAAAAAAACATTTGTAATAAGCTTTTATTGTTCATTCAATTGTTTCCTTGTTCCAGGATCGTAACCTAAATGTCCGAGTGGCTGTTTGTGTTCCTGCTGCACCTGCATTCAAGGCCAGTTTTCTGCTGCTGGCCCCTTGCTATCCATGTATGGAGTGCAAGGTGCTCAGCTCTCCTCACACATGCCGATGCATTTGGACCACACATCTGCCTTGTCTGGGTTTGCATGCTTAGGTTTGCTTGGCACCATTGCTCTCCTGCAGGTTCCAGTAGCCTGATTACTGGTGTTTCCACCTTAGCACAGCGCTTGGGATCCAGAGGATCTCTGGATTAAAAAAACTAGTTGCACCCAGGTGTTGGAGTACAGCATCTGGACTGGAGCTGGGTTGTGGGTAGGTTTAGCCCAGCCCCACCAGTGTCCCAGCCATGTGCTGGCTCCAGTGTTCTGTGGTATTTCCTTTTGCCCTGGCCTCTCAGCATTGCCATTGGCCCCTACTGTGGCTTTCAGTCCCAAAAGCAACGCAGAATGGACAATGCAGAATGGACAGTAAAACTGCCTGGTGAACATCAGTAAAGTTATACTGTTCTTCACAAGCCTTCTGGGGAGGCCTGGAAAGGTGCTTGGTCTCTTGTGTACTTTTATCTTACGTAAACAAGTCTTGTCAGGAGAGCAAACAGGACTCTTGTTTTGCCAAGCAGCGTGCTGGGCACTGGGCACTTGTGCGAGGCTGCCGCCACGGTGAGCTCTCAAAGATGGCTCTTGGGTATACACAGCTCCAAGATTATTTCACTGTGCTTTGCTTTGCGTCCACTAGGTTGTCGTATTTCTCTCTGGTGGTGGTCAGATTTGCTGATGGTTCATATTTTAGCTGGGAAAAATGCCCCTTGTTGGGATTCTGGTATGTCTGTGCAGAGAAAAAAATGTTGAGTGGGCTGGGAATAGCTTCCAGCAAAGTTGTATCACTTTCTTGGAGCTCTTTTGTTTGGTAGAAATTCCTTTCTTTTCTCCCCCCCTTCACATCCCCCTGACAGCCCACCTCTTTTCTTCGAGGGCTTGCTGAGGTATAATTCACAATTGAGTGATTGAAGTGAAATATGCACAGCTGCAAATGTGTTTTTAAAATGATGCTTCATTGTTAAAGCATCCCTCTGAACAGGTTGGCGGCTTCAGTGGCCATCAGAGTGTGGTAGTAGCAAGAAGGATTTTGTTGAAAACACTTGACTTTGATTCTTATCAAGCTCTGAGAATGTGTTGACCACTTGGCTACTTTTGAGTGCAGCTAGGAAGTATCTGGAGTGGGGGAGATACATGCTGAGGAAATATGTTAGATGTGTCCTTTAGAAAAAGGGATGTAGCTGAGTTTTCCTTTGCTCTTCCCACATTGTATTGTAGAAATCATATGACAGCTGGAGTGTGATGAAAGACAAAAGTTAGAACAAAGTTTTCTTCACATTTGAAGCGTCATATCCAGTCTTCCATGCTGCAGCTTTCCTCTGCCTTCCCACTGAATGGAGAATTTTTGCAGCTCTCTTTCCCTCTTTGGATCCATTGGATGCTTTTGTGATTCCTTGCTTTTCCTGGTGTGTGACAAAGCCCAAGGAATAGAAGCTGCAGGAACACAGTATCCTGTTACAGTCACAATGGCCCAGTGCTGCCAGGATTTGGTGTGGGGCTGCCTGAATCTCTAACATACCAAGACCCAACGTCTGTTTGTCCATTCAGTCCCCAGATTGACCTTATCAATAAGGTGAAATGACTTATCAATATCTAGGACAGCTCAGAAGGCTTGAATCAGTTTAGTGGCAGAATTCGGTGTAGTATAATGTAAACAATTCTCGAATCTCTGGAAATCCAATGTTTTGTCTTGTTTCTCACAATTCCTGACTCTTGAACAGTGGATTGAGGCTCCTCTAGCTTTTGTTTCTCTGTCCTCTGCCAGCAGGCTGCTGCTGCTGAGTCTCCTGGGCCTATCTTGGTTCCAAAATTATCACCACATTTTCCAAGCTATTGCATGAGTAACTTTGGGCTTTTCTCCTGCGAGTGAATTAACTCTCCATCAGGTCTCCAAGAGGACCTGTTCTGACTGGAAGCTAATCTGTATTTGAGGTGGTACATCTGCAAACAGAACACCCCACTGTGGGTCAGTCATGGGGAGTCATCCGTGTCTGCAATGCTCTTGCTGATTCAGGTGAGAAAACAGACAATGCCTTAGTAATTTGTAATTAGATTAACATTTATGTATGATTACTTAACAAATGGTATAGATAGCAATATCTTAGTGAAACAGTTGTACCACTACCGCTTCTTCAGTTCTAGTGTTTCCTTTCAGCCAGTTTCAAGGTGCTTGCTGTGAGCAGACCTTTGGTTTACAGTAATGGAAATGAAGGCTCAAAATAAACACCCTGGAAATGGTAGAAGATCTACACTGGTGCTCCAGAGAGGCTGGGCTCACCAGGATTGTGCTGGAAACATGTAATGCGCAGAAATAAGTTTCTTTTGTGTGAGTAGTCATAGACCCTGATGCAAAGGTTGATGTGCTTGGTACTTACCTGTAGTCATGTGGTGAAAATCAGAGGTTGAGTATGGCTCTCTGAGTGAGGACAACATAAAATCAAGGATAAATCCCATCCTGATGTTGTGGCACTTGGCCTTGTCTCATTCTCCAGTGATGATCCTCAGATGTTTCTGTGATGGAAATGCTCTTTGACAGCCTGAGTAAGTGTACCTAGTTCCAGATGTGCCATGCCTCATCCACGAGCAAGAGCACTGAGCACAAAATGATGTTGATATCTATTCCTTGCTCTTAGCATCACTGTCATGTTAGCATTAGCTGATTGCATCAGCAAAGGCATTAGAGGAGAATGTTTTCAGGGACTGGGACTGGTCTGGCTGTGGAGTTTGGTCTCCGTGAATGATCTGATGGTGTGAATCGTTCACAAATGGAGCAACTATCTTTTTCCTGGATAGGTTTCTTGGTAATCCCTCCCTGCAGTGGACCATAATATCCTGCTGAGAAGAGCAGCCTCTCATTCAAACTCAGTTTGTTCATGCCTCATTTACCTCAGTCTGCTTGTTTGGTAGAGCATCTACAGTTTATCTTGATAAATCCAGTTTCAGTGGGAACTCACAGGCTTGATGTAAGGTTCTGGGGACTGAATGGATTACGATTGTTATAAATTGCTTTTTGTTTTATTGCTTGTATTCAACATTTAAAAAGTCCTACAGGAGTCTGGAGCGTCTTGGAGCACCCTGTGTCTTTCAAAGCTCACTGTTTTGCTGACTTACACAGGTCACACTGATGTCTTAATAAATATTCCTGGCAAATTGAACTAGAAAGTTCAGGCACTTCATTTGCTTTGCTGCTCCCTTATTGCTTTCAGGAATGAAATATCACCAGCAATGATGCTGAAGAACTGTAATCTCTAAATAATATTGAATCTCTTCTTGCCAGCTCAACTTCCATGGCTGCTGAAGAGGCTTAGAGTATTAAGGAAATGCAAATGTTTTCCTGGAGCAAACCACTGTATTCTGCCTGCCACTGCAAAAGTTTGACGCTGACACTCTTCTGTACTTCTTTAGTAAAAATTGTGGTTGCTTTTTTACCCTGATAAACTTAAAGGTGATGTTAGCTTTCAGAAAAGAGTGTAAACAAATTCTGAGTTGCCAGGTTTTCTCCCTTTTTCATGAGAAACGCAGAGAGATCTCAGTTAGAAGGAGTTTTTAGAGAGAAGAAAATAAACAGAAAACCTTGCGCTGAGTTATTTCCAAACAAGTGCTTTCTTTTTCAGCAGTGATTCTTTTAACTAGAGCATACAGAGTATATTTAGATGTAAAGAGACATACTGTGGGGGAAGGCATTATTCAGGTTTTGTTGAGAGACATTTTGAGATCACCTGGAGACTGGGATTTTTCCTAAATGAAGCTGCTCTTACTGACAGGGGATCAGAAGTGGTCTGAAAATCCGAGCTATCTGCAAACCAGCTGGAAGTGTATGTTCTGGCTGTCTCCCAGGCCATAATGTTGGCCTGGTGATGCAGGTGCCTCCCCAGTCAGGTATCTCCTCAGGGCATGGGAAGGGTGTTTCTTGCAGTCTTTGCCAGTGAAAAATCTGCTGCTGCTTCAGTGTAAGGTCACCCCCAGGGGTCAGCTTTAAAACCCAAAGGAGATCCCAGTTTCTGTTCATTCGTGCAGTTTTGGTGGGTTCTGCAGTTTTCAGGGCTGTAGTTGGAGAGCTTGTGTTGTGCTTGGCAGCAGGCTGGGCACTGCAGTCTGTGAGCCTTTTCAGTCCAGTTCAGCTGGTTTTGGAAGTTAAAATTCTGCTTCTGGTTACTGCTGAACTTCCATCCCTGGCAGTAGCACTGGTAGTTTGACTTCAGCCATCTCATCTTGCATCAGCTGGGGTAATGTGTTCAGCTGTTTGGCTTTTAGAATCTCGCTAGATCCCTCATTTCTGTTCTCTGGTGATTTCCTTCCCAGCTTATCTGTGCTCTTCTGAGCAGACAGTGTGCAAATGAGCAAGTGCTGCCCAGAATATTTGATGGAAAAAATGCAGGGAATATGTGCTGGAGCACAATGTAGCTTCCATCAGAGGCATTTGCTTGCAAGGAGTGCTGAATGCTTTGGCATTTTCAGACCTTTTTTGACCACTGTTAATATTGGAAAGCTCCTCTCAGTTTGCCCCTTCCTTTCTGGGGACACAAATCTGCAAGGGACAGTACCATTCAGCTGCTTTACCCTTAGTGTTTTGTTCCAGTTTGAGGGCTGTTCATCAATGCTTCCAGCAAGTTTAATGCTGAATGCCCCAGCTTTAGTGGCAGGATTTAGAGCTCTTTGTGAATTATATTTAGTGCTGATGGAAGCTGCTTTGTCGACTGTGTGTTGTTGCCTTGTAAAAACCAGCACTGTTCAAATAAATGCTTCTGGGAAAGAACCACCTTTCTTTTATAACTGTTTTAATGTGTTTGATTTGGGAACATCCTTTGTGCTGTGGCCAGTGAACAAATGGGTTGCCAGTGTTGCAGTCCCACGGTGCAAGCACCTGTGCACAGGTGAGGCAGAGCTGTGGGGCTCAGAGGTCAGAGTGTACAGCTGAGGTGCTGTGAGCTTTACACGGGGTGTTTGGTACAGCTGTAGAAGTTGCTCTTTATGGAGCTGGTTAGGTTTCTCCTAACCTTCCTTCTTGACCTGCTGTTGAATACATTGGGGTTTAGAGTTTCAGTTTTCCTTCCTCCTTCCCTGTAGCTCAGGTTGATAGTTCTGTATTTTTGCACGCTGGAGAGAAATCACATTTTGGGGTGCTAAATAGTTCTCCTGTATTTTAGGCACAATGGAAATTGTGCGAAACAGTTATGTTTCAAACTTCAGTAACCAGTTTTGACACTTCTTTGATTGTCAGACCATTCATCTGTGGATGAAGGGAGCCAGCATTAAACATGGGGCAATTGAAGGAATAGTACATACCATTGGCTCTGAGAGGTGTTGGGGTGGCTGGCTGTACGTGTCTGTCTGGAAGAAGGCCAGAGTGGCAGGCTTAGACAGACTTGCTGCAATGGGAATGGTATTGAGATCTGTGAACTATTCTCCTGGCCTGAAAGCAAGCCCACCATCAACATGCTTTGCATATTTGATTGCTGTGCTGGCTAATACCAAACGTACCATTGAAGTTCACAATGTTTTTCACTGCTGCTAGCTGCTCTGCCTTTACTCTTACATGGCACTGAGTTCTCAGTAAAGAAGCAAACAGCATTTTGGGGTCTAAATTGTGCCTGTGTGGTTCTCCCAGCTTGTGCATGTTTGTCCCCATTGCAAACATCACACAAGCCTCTTCACTGGTACTTGATGCAGCTGGTTTAAGTCAAGGTTACAGAAAGTGGTTAGGAATGGTCCACCTGCCCTGGCTTGGGTCCAGATGGGTCAGCAAGGGAAAAAGCTAGTTCAAAAGCAACCATAAAACCCATTCTCAAAATTCATTTTAAAAAACTCCTACAACAGTTTTCAGACAGTCTGTTTATTTGAAACAGTGTAATGTGGTTGTCTTCCAAAGAAGTACCAAATCTTAAGAATTACTTGGCATCAGGATCTTGTCTTTGAGTGGGAGGGCCATGTGCCTGACTTGCTACTGAGCTAGGAATTGTTCTTGGATGGCTGAGTGAGAAGTAATTTGATGTGACCCACGGTGTGAGCCAGTCTGGTCTCTGGGGTGACAGGCTGTTCAGCTCGCCTCTGTGTCAGGTGATGTTGTGGGAGTTTTTCGAAGTGGAGGGAAATCAGGCAGAGAGATGGCACACTGTTCATGCCCTGAGAGCAAGTTCAGCTTTGGGTACACCAAGAAGCCATCTGTTTT
Organism: Sylvia atricapilla; assembly: GCF_009819655.1. Lineage (NCBI taxonomy): Eukaryota > Metazoa > Chordata > Aves > Passeriformes > Sylviidae > Sylvia > Sylvia atricapilla. The sequence continues at coordinate 11,439,653 of NC_089148.1, forward strand.
TCCTTGACTGCTTTCCTGGCTGGAGGCTTCCTAGTCCTACTTTCTTCTGCTGAAGAGATCACAGTGACGGATAACCCGAGCAGAACTGAGCCTTCTTTACAAGCTCTTCTGACGTGAGCCTGAAGTCCAGGCTCCTCTTGGCATCTTTTTTCCTCTTGATGGCTGATTTACAGGGAAAGGGGAAGATCAGAGTATCTGAGGCAGAGTCCTTTTTCTCTAAAGATTTGCAGGCGCTGGGGACAGTGTGCTGTGACCGGGACTGTGCTGTCTCCCCAGGGTACCAGGTGGGGAATAGGAGTGTGCAGGGCACAGCGGGCCCTTGCAGTGGGCTGTTCAGCAATGGCAACAAAAAGCAGAATGACACCAGGCATTTTGAAAGTAGTTGAGTGCAAGAGTACTTGGAGACCTGTGCTTCCTCGCTATAAAGGAAAATACAAAATACTAAAGCAGACTGGCTGATGCAGGGCTACCTCTGCCTGCACTCCAGCCCCTCGCTGGCTGGGGACGGGAGCTGCTGGGGCAGCGCTTGTTTGGAGAGCAGTTCTTGCCGCAGCAGGCGGGGAGGGTTTGCCGTCAGGCTGCCCCGGAGGGAGCCGGTCTCGCTTGCGGCACGGTTGTGGAGAAGTTGGTGACATGTGGGCTTGTGGCCGCCCCAGTCGCTGTGGCGATGTTACAGCCCTCAGGCCGCTGCCGCTGTGTGTGGGGATGCCGTGCTCAGGGTTGAGGCGTGGATGTGATGGAGGGCGGCGAGGGCTATCCGTGCGAGGCGAATGCTGGAGAAAACCTGTGCCTCGAGGCACTTTCTTTAACCCTTTCATCTCGCTGGCGGTGCCTGTAACAGAGCTGGCTGCCGCAGGGAGGATTCCCTTGGGTGTGCGCTGGGAGGCTGGGAGCCGCCTTTGTTCCGGCAGCTGGGGCGGGGGACGCCGCTGCAGCCCAGGGCTCGTGTGCTGCTCCACGCCTGACGGCCAGCTGGGCAGAGCAGGGAGCCTTCAGCTCCTTCGGGGCTGCTGGCCACTTCCTGCGGCCCCCGCTAGTCCTGGCGGGCGGGAAGGGCTGCGGCGGGCAGGGGATGCCTGTAGCATGCCCGCGATAGTCCCGGCGCTCAGCCTGCCGTGTGACAGGCACTGCTGCCTGGGGCAGGGGACGGCCAGAAGGCAGCTGGCATAAGGAAGGCACGCAAGGGTGACAGGCACTGCTGGCGCTCCGGGGAATGGAGGGCTGCTGGGTTTGTTCCAGCTACGAAGGTCTCTCCTCTTCATCCCCCACCCCCTGATTTGTTTTCTTGCATTCCTCCTCCCAGAGTCTCCTTTTGGTCTAGGGTGTGATTCATTTGCTCATTTGTGTATCTGTTTCTTTGCCAATGTGTGAGGCGTGTGGTGGGAGCTGCCCTCCACCCTGGCTGGCTCACGTAAACTTTGTGGGTTGTGCCTTTGCTTTGTTGCTGACTAGCTGAGAAATGAAGCCCTAGCTACAGACGTGGCTTGTCCAGTCCACATCCTAAAGGCTTTCCCTCCCTGACAGTGGTGTTTTGGCTGAGCTCATTAGGTGCTCAAATGGGAGATTGGCATTTCTGGGCAGTACTGCAGTCCGTGGGTGTCTCCTGCAAGCGTGTCAGACCCATAGCTGCCACAAGCCTTTGGTCTGATGGGCCAGACTATGTCTGGTCTCCCTCCATCCCCTTCCCTGGTGGTGCCTCTGGCTGCTCCAGCTGCTACTGAATTAATAACGAATATCAAGTGAGTTTGTGTCACCTGTAATACAGAAAATGTAGTCCTGATGTCTGTCAAAGGAGCCTTAACCATGAATCAGTTTCTTGTTATTTGCTGATTTTATTCTTTAAGTTAATCAAGCATCTTCCTACTGCCTCAAAACTTTGAAAATATGGATCAAACCTAATTCACCAGTACCACAGGCACTTTCGCTGATGTTCGCTTTGGTATCAGGATGTTGTGCAGTCCTGTTGTTCTGGAAGCTGGGTTTGGACAAGGCAAACCAGGAGAGATGTACTTAAGTACATTTGTGCCCATGCCTGGCTTTGCAGGCAGCATGGTGTGAACACATAGGTAATTTTGCCGAGCTCCTTTATACTCTGAAGCCTGAGAGACAGACTTAATCCCTGCTTTGTCAGTGGTTGGGTTTTTTCCTCCTTTATGTCACCCTATAAAGAGATTTGAAATCATCAAATTGAAGAGTAAGAAACCAATGTATAACAATGTGTGCAGGAACTGAGATCCGACTGAGGCCAACAGATGTGTGAAGGAAGACATCTCTCAGCATTTTCCAGCTGATATCCTACTGATATGTTGGATTAGAATATCTAAGCCCAGATGTGCTTTACTACTTGGTCATATTAACTTTAAGTAGCAAACGTGCCCATGTGGAGTTTTAGGTTCTTGTAAAAATTATGCAGATCTGTAAAATTTTAACATGCCTACCTCCTTTTGCTTGCTCAGTTTGGAGTAGGCATATCTGTAATTTATTCAAAGTGAGCAGGACAGTATTTCAGCTATAAAAGGATAGTGCCTGGCTGTACACGTGTGTCCTTGGGAGATCCTGGGTAGAACCTGTTGTGTAAAATAAGCTGCCATCCTCCTCCCTGGCTGAACAAGACCTACTTGCTCCAGCATTTCTATAGGTCTTAGTCTCCAGAATCTTAAGAGCTTAATTCTCTGTAAGAGTGCTGGGAAGAGGATTTCAAGATCCTTGAGAACAAGAACAATGAAAATACTGGCTCTGCAATTGTTTCCTGGCTGCTTAAACCTTACTCAAATGGATCTATAGCCAGAACAGCTGATTAAAGGTCAGCTTACCAGGAAATGTGAATGAAAGACTATTAGGTTTCTTTGCAGGTTACTCAGGTTATGTTTCTGTCATGACAGAAACTGGGGTGCCTGAACTCTGCATCCTCTTTTGATTTCACCTTGCCTGGGAGCTTCCCTGATAATGCAACCAAGATTAGATCACGTTGAGGGAGTTGTGTCATTAGGCTTTGGGAAGTGAGGAAGGATCTTCCTGAGGCTCCTACTGCTGCCCTTGACCAGAGCCCAAATCTGATGTATCAGCGACATCAGAGGACAGTCCTTCTGCCCTAGCTAGCTCCTAGGCCAATACAGAGCCCTGCCTTTGACATGTAAGTGCAGCAACAAGTTTGTCCACGTGCTGTTCTTCCTGAGAAGCTGCTGGTGCAGCCGGCTCTTGGTGTGCTGCACACATTCCCACCTTCCTGAAGCAGCTGTCTCTTCAAAATGCTGTGCAGGGCTCTTGGCTCTCCTGCACAGACACCCCTGTAGCTGTGTGCAGAATGGCTCTGTTTGTCTGGGCAAGCGTGTGTGGGTGGGTGTCTCCCTGCAGTTCTCCTTCGAGTGGCTCACGGTTTATTTTGGGACTGATGTGGGTATAAAGTGTCAGCTCGGAGCAAAACACTCAACATGGACATCGAGAGCACCAGGCTAGGAGGCTGCTTGCCATCCTGAAATGCTGAAATAACTTGGATGAGGTGACACTGTCCAGTGGCCAAATGGAAACCAATTCCTTCCTTATAGCCTTCAGCTGATTGAGGTTTTCAGACCTCAGAGGAGAGTGCTCCTGGCATGAAGCACTTTATTTAGGAGCAATTCTTCACAGCTCTTAACCTGCACAAGGGGTATCTGTGTATTAGTCTTCCTAGCCCAGCTCCCATCTTGTACTTTGAGTCCCCTATAACTGTGGATGCATCCTGTTATTATTCTCTACTTCTGTGGGGTTTAATTAAAATGCAGGTCTTTAATTTTTAATTTTTCCTTCCTGTTGATTCGGCTGTCTCTGTGTGAATGAGGTCTCGGTGCAATTACTGTGCTCCCTGTGGAGAAACAGACATTTAATTCAGCAAGGCAGACTTTTTCTTGGAGGGGGTTTATTTTCCTGATCTTCCTACTCAGAGGGATGCAAAAGCAAAACATCCAGTGAGTAAAGAATGCGACACTTTATTTGGTTGTTCTGGACACGTTTGCTGCATCTCAGTCACCGAAGTGTTATGTTCTTCAGAGAGAGCTGCCTCCTTAAGCAAAGGGCTTGTGATGAAGCTATTCAGCACAGCTTGCATTAGCAAGGCAGGTTGAAACCATTGGATCAGGTCCAGGTTTCTCTTTAAAACTCTGTTCTTGTAGCAGTGATGTAAAAAGGTGGCGTTTTATTGTAGCATTAAGCTATCTCACGATTTGTTAACCTGAAACCAGGACCAGGCAAGTACCTTGTACCTGCTTGCTGTGGGGGCATGTGAGTGACCAGAGAGGACAGAGGCTCCTGCTGCTGTTTGGGACGCAGCTGAGCTCCTGGCAGGGAGATCAGCTATGAACCTTCAGAAAAGGGTGGAAATGCTGGCTCTCAGATTTCTATTGTCCTTATTTAAGTCTGCTTCAGCTAACTTAGTGCTTTTGCTGACTGGACTCCCCTTGTGCAACTGCAGGTCACCGCTGAAACTTGCAAAGACAGGATTTCTCTGCGCCTCTTCAATTGCAGTCCCAGCCTTTCAAAATGCTTCAGCTCTAGACTCGAGGCTTCCTCACTTCCCCTTCTGTGTGCTAGGTTATTTTCTCTGTGTTCACAGAGATCATACCTATATGTATTAGACTCTTCCAAATGTAGCCGTGTTCTTTTTCCATGTCTTTCCAGCTCCAGCCGTGTCTGTTCTGTTTTACTTGCCAGTGTTTAACCTAACAGGCTTGGTGATGGAAGTGCCCTGTGAGACTGATCCCTGTTTTGAACCCTGAGACTTGATGGAAGTACAGTAAAACCTTGGCAACGGATAAGTGCATGGCACAAATCTGCTGTTATCAGAGGCAGTTATGGCACACAAATCCTTTCTGTACCTGTCTGCATGAGTAGTTCAGGATCCTCGTGCTGGTGGCAGGGACACACTTGGCAGGAGCCTTTTTGTCATGATTTGAGTAAGGTATGGTCCCTTTCTGACACATGTTCTGAAGATTGCTTTGTAAGCTGCCAACTAGACTGAAAGAGTGTGTTGAGGGTAACAGTGATTTGATGGGATTTAAACTGATTTTTATCCATCCCCCACACCCCCTGCCCCCCGCCGATGGAGAGGATAAACATTCCATTGTGTTTTGTGTGAAGTGCCTTTTAGTACCAGCAGCCCAGCAATGGGGGATAAAGAAAGCAGATGTGTCCCATGTCTTTTTAAACTGCTTTTGTTTTTCTGATCACTGTAAAGGAGGCTTTTAATTTTATAATTTTTTTTTCCCCCGGAGCAGCAAGTGCTCCGCAGGGTTTGATCAAAGCTCATAAATGATGAATTGAAGGAATGCCCGGCGGAGAACAGAACGCCCTCCTTGTGCTCTGCTCTGTGTGCTGAGAACACCATTGTTTCTTCCTGTACCTTTTCCATCCTCGAGCTCGGGGCTGGAGAGAAAAGGGCTTTGTTCCTTGCCTGTCAGCTGAGACAGTGCCAGTGTGTTGTCCTACCTCTGCTCTCAGCACCTGACTGGCCTGGGTTCTGTGGGTTTTGGCAAGCTGAGCACAATTGTCCTCCAGCCACAGCTTTACAAAGAAAACAAACGGCTTCATGGCCTCCTTCCTCCAGTCGTGGCCCTGCTGCTTTTTGGGATGCAGAGGAAAACAGCCTCTCCTGTGCTCCAGGTTGAGAGATGCAGCTTCACCTGACTCCCAGTGCACACAGCTGCTGGCAGGGGAACAGGAGGGGGCAGAGGCCCAGACAGTCCTGATTTTTCTACCTTCCTTGTAGTTTCTGCAGCACCTCTGGTTGTGCTGTCTTGCAGTGCAAAGCTGTGCAAAGGATGGAGCTTGTAGCTCTCTCTTCTTCTTGGTTTTTGGGGGTTTTAGCAGCAACAAGAGCTTTGCAAATGAGGAGGGAGAACAGATGGCATGGGCTGGGATGAAGGACATGTTTGGAGAGGTGCTGGAGTGCAGACCATAAGACTGACTTTTCCCTGTTGCTGGCCCTGTGTGAGACCAGAGTTCAGGCAGAGCCATGGGTGTTTCAGGGCGAGACCGGCAGTACCTGCTTCAACATCTGCCCCCACTCCTGTTGGGAAGAGCCTTTAGCTGCATCTCTCTTGCTGTTTTGCACCCAGGGCTGTTCCTGTCTACCTTCAGGCATTGCAGCAAAGCAGTGGAAAAGGTGGTGGAGGTGCAAGTCACCCTTGCAGTGCTGCATTGTCAGGAACCTGGCAGCAGTGTGAAGGATCAAGTGCTGACTTCAGTCAGTGGCACTTGTGCCAAAATCCAGCATCAGCTCCTCTTTCATTCCCACCCACTGCTGGACTTTCCCCCTCCATGAGCAGCCCTCATGTTACACTTGATCTGAGAGAAAGAGCTCGGCAGTGAGTTTGAGAAGAGCAATGCTGATGTCTGCTAACATTCCATGCTAGAGGCCAGAGATGCCCATGCCATGGAGTAAGGACCTGACACAAAGGCAGTCCTGGCTCCTGGCCAGAATGACAGATGATGTCTAGTCACTACAGCCCGCCCAGCAACTTTCTCTGGCCTCTGCTATCCTCAAACTGAGCTGTCGTGGCTTCAGGTTTATCTTTGCCTGAAGTTTGTTTATGGGTATGCCTTCTGAATTCCCCCAGCTGGTGGTAGCTTCTGTGAAACCGTGCCAGTGCCAGTGCCATGGTCCCGTTACCCAGAGCCTGAACTCATCTGCAGAGCCTGAATTTCATCTGCTCCCAAGCTCCTTGTGCTGGAAGGCAGAACAGCTTTAACCAGAACAATGTAGCATTGCCCGGGTGAAGAATGTGATTTACTTGCATATGTGTGGCATGTGAACACCAGGGCCAGAGGGCACCACTTGAGTCCTCTCCTTTCTCTTTCCTTTTTTTTCCCCCCTTGCCCTTTCTGTTAGAGATGCCTGAGCCACTTGCTAGCACTTTTGTTTGGAGGTGAGGAGAAGAATGTGTGGGTTGACAAGAGGATGTGAGAGTGAGATCTTTCAGAGCCAGGAGTCCAAAACTGAAAAAGCCAACAATCTAGGAAAGCCTTGTAGACAAGTTTAAAATTAGATTGACCCTATGCTTTCATATTGCTGGAATTTAATTCCTCTGACCCTGAAGTTTTTGGTCTGACTCAAAGAAAGGGTTCCCAGGCTGTGGTCAGTGGAGGCCAGTGCTGTTTGGAGCTCTCTTGTGGCCATGGGTCTGTATCAGAGACAGATGTACCTCCTTCTTGTATTTTTGAAAGGTTGGAGAAATTCAGTCTTGAGAAGCCAGGGAAACCGCATGTATTTCTGCTGTCTCTGTCTGGAGCCTGTTCCCCCTCAAACTGGGATACTGCTGCATGTAAAAGCTGATCAGAGCTTTTAATTTTCCCGGCATGATTGTAACTGTTTCTCTTCTGTTCCTGTTTGCAGGTTGTGCAGCTTGACATTAAAGAAACTGGTAGTCTTAAAGGAATTGGATAAGGAGCTTATTTCTGGGGTCATTGCTGTCAAAATGCAGGTAATTGCTGCTCAGTTCTAAGAATTGTGCTGTCTGACTAAAAATACTGGCAGGTGCCGAAATTGAGCTTTACCTCCACGTCTGTTGCATCCACAGACTTCTTCCCAAGTCCCTCGGGTGTTCTGGATCTGTGTAGACTCTTTTGTGACCCTTCTTCCACTTTCCTACCTCATTTCACTTTTGTGCACAGAGAATATTGTTCAACGATGGCTCGGCATGAGCTTATCTGCATGTAAAAACGCTCTTCACAGATCACATGTCACCTTTTGTTCCTGAGTTCGCCCTAAATCCAAGCCTGGTTCTCCATTTAACAGTCTGAGGCTGAACATCTTGCTAACTGGATCTTGGTTTGGGGGAATCTGGGCCTTCCTCTGCTGGTGGGCAGCTCTGCTATGGAGTCTGTGGCCAAGCTTGTCAGTGCATTTGTAGGGTGCCTGTACAGACTGATTGCTTTTCCTAAAATACACTTGTCATCCTAGGTAAATAACCCACTTTACAGCAGATGTTTGTGCCATTTAATTAGGTGCCTCCATGTAGGTCACACTGCCTGGAGGCGGGCTGGGAAGGAAGGGGGACTCTGTTCCACCCTGCATCAGTTTGGCTCATGTGCTCACATCCCTGCAAATGCTAAAGTGCTTAACGAGGAAAAGCCTAGCAGATGGATAAGTAGAACATTAACTGTGCTGAAAAGCTGCTGCTTTTCAAATGAAGAGCTAGGCAAACCCCTGAAAAGAGCTGGTTGTGTCAAAGCACACAAAGTCTAGTTTGGAAGGTGAAATCAGGAAGGAAAACCACGTAGCTGAGGATTTGATTGGTATCTCATCTCTGAGTTGTCCAGCTGGGGTAAAAATGTGTCCCCCTAAGTTGGAGAGGGTTCGTGCACCCACAGCAGAGAGCAGAAACGCAGCGAATTGCTTCACACACCTGGGTTTGTGGAACCTCAGATGAAGCACTGCTGTGGGTTTCCAGGCTGTCAGATACTGCTTATCAAGGCTGAAAGCTTTCCATGTGTTTGTACTCCTAGATGATGAATGCATCACTGTAAGCACCTGAGGCTTGTCAGCAAATGATCTATGCTCAGAGAGTGCCAGCCAGACTTGGGTTGAAGAATTCAGAAGCTTTTATTAGAGCAAAACCTTCTTTTCCTGTCCAGATTACTGCTGCTTGCACTTTTTATGTGTGAAAGCTTGCCCCAGACCCACAAATCCATAGGGAATTTTAACATGTGCGAGTTTCACATCCCATGTAGTGTATGTGTTGTGATCTGCATTGCTGCAGTGTTCAGACACTGGAACCTGAGCAGTCCTCTCCACAGCAGGCCCTGCTGTTAAAAATTCATTTAGAGCTTGCAGGTTATGATGCTGACAAGCTTTTTCAGGGATGCTTTATTTGCCAGCACTCAGGTTTCTGACATGACTGTTGTTTGAGGCTGATGGTACTGGATCATCAAATACATGATCTCTGTCAAATGGCTGCCTTCGTGTGGGAAATTGCACGAGAGTTGTCAGACACCAGAGCTCTTCTGGAGGGATGACTGAATTCAGACCTAATGAGAGCATCTTTACGTGCATTTCCCATGTCTCCTTGCAGCCTCCAGAGCAGAGATGTTCAAAGAGTTGTCAGCTCTATTTCCTGAGCTGTTGCTTTGTTTATCTGCTGCAGTCTTTTAAAAGCAACTATATTTGGTCTTTCATTAGATTTGGGTTGCGTAACCAGTAAAGCAAGATTGCTGCTATTAGGAGCTTTGCACAAATGGAGCAGCTGCTGCTGTTGCCAGCGGCCAGGCTGGCTGTGCTTCCCTTGCATGTGTGCTGCTTGTCCTGGGGGCAGCCCTCGGGTGCCTGGCTCTGCTCTCTTGTCAGATCTGCTGGGCTCAGGCACCTCAGTGTTTCCAGAGAGGAGCTTGTGCTGTGCAGACCACGGCCTTTGCTCTGGCTGCCTGAGCCGTGCATCTGAGGAGCAGGGGATGTAAACGAGGCTCTGCTGCTGTCTCATCTCCTAATGGTCTTTGAGGCTGATAGGGGCAGACCACATTTCCCCTTGATGTAGCTTGGAGGTGTTTACCCCCCGAGTCTGTCTCTGATTTCCCAGATGCTGCTTTTTCGAGAGCTACAGTTCTGTGCTTCTGGGAGATCAGTCCGTCTGGACAAAGCCAGTTCTGCAGCCTCAGCAGAACATTGAGCCAGAGACCTCCTGAAACTTGCCACTGTGTTTGAACAATGCAGGAGGGTTTGCTAGGCAGCGGTCTGTCATGTTTTCCTGCTAGTTTTCCTTCAAACATTCCCTGAAATGATATGCTCACACAGTAAATAGCCTGGTAACTCTGTTAGCATAAGGCAGCCCACACACAGGGTTGGTTTGGAGTTGCCCTGTGATACATTATATCTCCAGACTCCACTGAGATGCTTAGTGATTTTTTTTCTTTAACATCCCCGGCTACTGGCAACTGTTTAAACAGGTTAAAGTCCCCATTTTCCCCAGGGAGGGGTGTGTGCACAAAAAGAAAAGCCCAGTCTGTCATGGCTAAGGCCAGAGATTTAAGCGTGATGCTGCAGCTTCCAGACCCGGGAGACGAAGAGCCTTGTACCTATTGGCTGAAATGAAAATAGGAGACTTCGACTCCAGGGGTGGGGGTTGACTCACAGCTTTTCAATGCTGGGGTTTGGCAGAACAAAAGCTGCGTTGTTGCAGTTAGGGACAGTAAACATGCCCAAATCTTTATTAGTCAAATATCTCCCTTTCATCTCATTAATATTTCACAGAAGTACAAGGTCAGACCCATCCGTTCACTTCTCCATGGTAGTCCCTGACAACGTTTCCTGGTGTGCAGTAAACAGGGCTGGGATGGGATGGGATGTGAGAGGTGGCTTCGGGGGAATTCACCCGGTGCTGGACTTTGTTTCCGTGCAGGGCTCCAAGCGCATCCTGCGGTCTCACGAGATCGTGTTGCCCCCGAGTGGACATGTGGAGACGGAGCTGGCACTGACCTTCTCTCTGCAGGTAGGCTGGTGCCTGGCTGCTTGCTGGGCTTTGCACGGCTTCTCCCTCGTGGTTATCTGCAGGGATGCCTGCTGGCTCTAAGGTGAAGATCCTGAGCAGCAGCACGGCTTGTCTGAATCCCCTCCCGGCGCTCAGGGTCTGGAGCAGGGCGCTGCTTCACAGGGTTCCTTCCACGGTGCATCCTGGAACATGAAGACTTTGCAGTCTGTCCTCTTCAAGTCATAGCTGTGGCAAGAGCTGAAGCAGAGCAAATTGGCTCTTTTTTGCCTTTTGTTGGCTTCTTTGTGAACAGGCAGTGGAGGATGGCAGCCGTGGGGGTGGTGTGGAGTGTCAGGCTGACAGAAGGCAGTAGTAGGAATGAGTCAGGTGAGCCTCTGATTTGGAGTTGCTGAGGGAGGCACCGTTTGGGGAAGCAGGAGCAGTGTGCTTATAGTTACGCCTGGCTCTGGAGTCACAGGAATAGCTGTGAGTAGGAATAACTGCATTTTCTGGTTCCTCTTTCCTTCAAAGCCTGCTGACCTTGTGCTACCTCCTGAGCAGGGCAATAAGGTAAATAAAGGCTGGCTTGCTGAAAGTGAGAGAGAGGATCCTGCATGCATGGGAGCATTCATATCTGGATTATCTTTGTTTTGTGACTGTTGGTTAGATCTTGACTTCAGGACACTGATTTGGTAAGGAGGAAGGCTCAGGTGACAGTGTGAGGCTGGTTGTTACTCAGACCTGTGCGGAGCTGAAGCAGGTAAGGTTTCATTGAAGACAGATGATGATAACCCTGCAGCTGCCCAAGCAGATGACTGGGTTAACTGCAGAATTGCATTCCCTCTTTTGTGAACAGGAAGAACCATGCTGCATGCCAGGAATATCTTCACCTGGATCCTGTGGCTGCAGCTTTCCCATGGTTGGGAGCAAAGCTGTAAGACAAGCCAGGTCTCTCTCTGCCAGTCCTGTGTCAGCAAGGAGCAAGTCTGCAGATCTTTTTGGAATTAATTTGGATTGTGGTGTTTTGGGTTTTTTTTCTGGGGCTCAGAGAAATGCTGCAGCAGGATGCAGAGCACTGCCTTTAATTCTGTTTCCCCTGACGGGCTGGGAATTGAGCCAGAACAGGGGAGAGGTGTGTCTGTGACACTGAGCCTTCAGCAGAGGTGAGCAAGCTTAAAGCAGACATGTGCTGCTGGTCTCTAACTGCAGGAAGGGTTGGTGGTCTTGGATGCAGTAAGACCTGGGAAGCAGTCTTGAAACTGCACAGCTGGATTTTTATGGCAACTCTTACTGCTGCTTAATTGGACAATGGCAGGAAGCTATTTCTGGCTAGCAATTGTAGCTTAATTCAGCTACAGTCTGAATTTAGTGCCTGGGATATATTTGAGAGTGGTGATGGGCCACAAAGTAAAAGCATGTGGGTGTCACAGAGCAAGGTTTTGTTGTCTTGCAGGAGTCAGTATCTCCATATTGCATGGTCAGCTCCTGACACTGTATGCCTGGTTTTGTGTTACCTTCCTGGATCTGCAGCTCCTTGTACTTTCAGTCACTGCCTGCTCAGTTCCTTCTCCTGAGTGACATTCTTTGCACAGAGTGTTCCCTCACTGAAGCTGAGCTAGGGGTGTTCTGCTGGCTGGTAAAACAGGGGGCAGCCCCTGGCAGGCCTCTGCTCAAACTGAAGGGAGGAGTTTCCTGCTGCTCTGTCACACAACTGGGTGAGACTGGAGTTAGTGTCCACCCCTGCTAGCTGGGGCTAAACCAGCAGCAGCCCTTCTGGCAGGTGAGCTGCCATGACCCTTCCTGCTGGAATGTCTGCTTCTCCTGACCCACACTTCTATGGGTTTCACAGAACCCAGGGAAATTCCCCAGATATTCCAAGCAAACATCACAGCTCTCTGGCATTAATTAGAAGCTCTGCACTCAAGTCCTGTCTTTAATCTAATAAACCTTTCCACATGGGAGCGATTACATCACTGTGGCTTCAGAAAAAGTCTTGCCCTGACTCTCACTGTTCTGGTGTGTGTTTTTTCACCCCTCAGGGGTGCCTTGAGCTGTTTGGTGCTCCCTCTAAAAGCTTTCAAATGCTTTGAGCCTGTTTTCCTCTCCAATTTCTGTCATGGACTGACAATCACTGAAAAGTTTGTGTTGAAGCAATTCTGTAGAGTCAATAAATCGTGGCTGGTGTTAAAAAAGCTGGACTGTGCTACACAAATGGCTTGTCTTTTCTTCAGGAGGGCCTTGCTTTTAGTGGAGGAGCTGAGTGGCCTGAGTCTCTCTGTTCCTTTCTTTTACCACCTCTGTGAATGCTCATCAGAGGTGGCCAGGCAGTGCACCTGAGAAAAACAGAAACTTGTACATGTATGGACTTGAGCTGTTCAGTTTAATCCCAGAGAAATGGACACATTCAAATTGAGCTGGTCTGGGACCAAGGGTGACTTGGGACTTCAGTTCCAGGTTTGTACTTAAGCAGCTTTGGTGTGGTTCAAATGCTTTGAAATGAGAGCAAGGAGCCCCTATTCCTTGCTGCTTTTCCAACATATGGAAGGGCTCCAGAAGCAAGGAAAAGGTAAATTTGAATGTGAAAGGTGCCTCTGGCTTTTTGAGGCCCTCCTACCCCTTCTCTCTAATAACTTTCTTCCATCCTTCTTTAGGGGTGTTGCACATCTGTAGAGTGCCACAGGCTCTGTTTGTTTTGAGGTAGTCTTTTAGTTACATGGACTATTGTTCCTCCCTTCTTCAGTGCCTCTACCTCGAGCAATGAGCAGTAGATCTTCCCCTTGCAGGGCAATCAGCTAATTAGTATTCTTCTTGTTTGGGTGGCCACTGCTCCCAGCTCCCTGCAGAGCAGTCAGGCTTGCTCTGGACTGCAAATTACTATCTCAGGAGTTTCTGGTGGTGTCTGCTATTTGATTTTATCAAGTGTTTTGATGGGCAGTAAGTTAATTTTCATAATTTCCCAAAGTAAAAAAAGAAAGTATTTCTTCCCTGCAAGAGAATCATCCTTTACTTGGGAATGTCCTCTTTAATGTCCTCAGACCTGTGCGGAGCTGAAGCAGGTAAGGTTTCATTGAAGACAGATGATGATAACCCTGCAGCTGCCCAAGCAGATGACTGGGTTAACTGCAGAATTGCATTCCCTCTTTGAGATCCCAGCAATTAGGTTCTTCTGACTCCTGGTTATTTAGTACTATTTATGTTGTATATTTGGAGCACATGTCCCAGTCTTCTCTCTTCTTGGGATGAGAATTGGTCAGGTTGCTGCTTTATCTTTTCTTCCTTTGCACAGCTTCTCTCTCATGGTTATGGTTAGCCTTACTCATTCCCTAATAGTCTCTGCTTGACTTCACAGCTTTCTGTTCCTGAGGGCTTTCTGGAGGAGGTGTATAAACAAATGTATTTTCTTGTATGGAATATGTCTTGGGAGGATTTATGTCTTTGCAATGTAACCTGGCAATAGGACAGGGTTTTTTTTCTTGACTTAATTACTTAAAATGCAACCACTTGAGATGTGTCCTTGTGCTGGAGGGAAGGCGGTGTCCTGCCAAGTGTGTGGGGGTCTCTGGCTGTCCCTGCCACTTCCAGCTGTGCAGGGCAGCCCATGCCCCCCAGCAGCACCTCGGGCTCCAGGTCTGGGCATCCTCTATTTAGCTGTTGGGGAAATTATCTCCCAGAGGCTGCTGATCTCGCTGGGACCAGGCCTTCCCAAACTGAGCAGCTGCTCTGTGTGCCTGGACTGTGTTTTTGGAGAGCCTGTCTGAGCTGTTTGGGCAGAGCTGAGCTCTTCCACAGGGTAATGAGGAATTGCTCACTGAGTGTGAGTGAGCTGTGGGCACTTAGGAAAGCCTAAAGGTTGTTCCTTAGGAATGGAGGTTATCCGTGAAGCTTGGGAGATATTGCCAAGAAACAAAACGAACTTTTCCACTGTGTTTCCCACATCAGTACCCTCACTTCTTGAAGAGAGAAGGCAACAAGCTCCAGATCATGCTGCAGCGGCGGAAGCGGTACAAGAACCGAACCATCTTAGGCTACAAGACCCTGGCTGTGGGATGCATCAATATGGCTGAGGTGAGCTGCTCTTCACGTGGTCTGTTTACCCGTGTGGACATCCTCCCTTCTCTCCAGACCCGCTGTTGTCACTCTCCTCATTGAGAAGTACCTGGCAGGATTTCAAATAGCTGTCGTAATAGCTGTAATCAATATTCACAGGGCAATATTTTAACCAGATTTTATTACTGAGTAATAATATTGAGTGTTTTCTGCCTCATATCTTAATAGCTAAAGCTTTCACAAGGATAGCTTATGACCTTTTGAGGGCTTGTTATTGTTTTAGTGGCTTTCTTAGAGTTAGGGGCTCCAGATCAAAAGTACAGAACGAGACAGAGTCATTTGGGCAAGCCTTCCAACCCTGAGAAGTGGTAAAATTAAAGCAAGATTTGCTGTGCTTCTCAGTGCCACAGTATGAGGGTTCAGGATTAAGTAATTTCTCTTATTTTGCTTGAAAAGCCTTGGCCATTGTTATTCCATGGCTGTTGGTAATTTAGGTGGAGCTCTCTATTCATGAGAAGTAAATGATAAAATTAATGCTGGAGTCAAGTATGGATAAATTATTCACAAAGGCTTTCTGAACGGCATAGCTCCATGCTTTGTTATTTCATGCCCTGTTTAATCTCTGCTGTTTCAGTGTCTGAGTGTTTAGAAATGGGCTTAGCAGTAGCAAGTTCAGTTTAACACCAATATTTTTCATCAGACTGCATTCTGTCAACAAATGACTTTTATCCAAAATAAGCTAGTGTTGTGCTGTGGTGAATTATTGCTATATTAAAGAATTCACTCTAAAGACTGCTTCTCTTGTGTGAGTGCAGCTTCCCTCAGTCTTGCAGTGAATGGTGAGCTCCTTATTTGAATTGGCCAAACGTGTGGTTGTTGCAGCTAACATTTTTCCTGTGCTGTTTGATTTGTTGGACAGCTAGAAAATAAATACTGCTGTAAGGCAGAAAACATGTGGGCCCATTAATTAGAGTCATCGGTGAACTTCCAAGTGTTGGGAATTTGCCGCTGCTACATGTGGTTTTTCTTATGTCTGTTTGTAATGTCAGCTGACTGGGGTTAGGAGGTCAAAAATGTTCAAAGGTTCACCATGTTAGGAAATAGTTGCTCTCCAGCTCATCTGGAATATTTATGAAATTCAAGTCTTCAGGAAAACAGATTTTACAAGCCCCCCCTCCTCTCTGGAGTTTATAGGATGATGACCCCTAAACTCTACTGGCTCACTTCTTAAAAGAATATAAAAGGTTCTCTTAGCTGTTGAAACAAAGCAGTGAATTGGAGTTGAGAGTGAGCAGTTTCAGAGCAGGAGGACATATGTTCCTCATCAGCTCAGGTCTGTGTAGGGCCCTGGGAGGAGCTGACAGAGCAGCCTGCTGTGTGTTGGAAAGCTGATGTGCAGGTGAAGGGATGTGCTCACTCGCTCTGGTGGGGCAAGAGAAGAGCACAAGATTATGGGGAGAAACCTCTGAGCTGTGAGTGGCAAAGGAAGGAGAAACCTGCACCAAGATGTCCCTCTGCTTCCACCACTGACTTGTTTTTCATGACACCCTGCTTCATTGTCCCAGGGTGGTGGCCAGTTCCTCTGAGGTTCATGTATCAGCTCCCTAGAGCAAGCGTATTTTGCTTTAGAAAGCACTTTACATCTGTATCTCACCAAGAATTTTTGCTTGTACTGGCTCTTTTGCTGGGTTTTAAGACAAAATTAAGTTCCTTAATTAGGTGTTCAGAAGGTGGGTAACTTGATAATTCAAATCAGTACTGTGCTGGGGAAGCAAATACATAGTAATGAGGTAGTCAAGTACTCTGCTTCAAGGATGAGTTAATCAGCTGTTAAGCTCAGAATGTTTTTTGTTTCCTTCCATCACTTTCCTTAGTAGTCAGATAAAATCTCAACTAGTCTTGTGTACTGGCTGCAAGTGGCTCCTGTGGTTACAAGGTCTTGGAAATGTAGAGTAACTCCATTGACATAAATAACTCTTGTAGTATGCAAATGATACAAGTCTAAATGCATTTAAATGCAGATTTTTACTGCCTAATTTCTGTCCCAGGTCATGCAGCACCCTACAGAAGGTGGCCAGGTTCTGAGCCTTTTCAGCAACATCAAAGAGGCTCCATTGAAGGTCGCAGAAATATGGATCTTCTCGTTGTCAAGTCAGCCAATTGACCACGAAGACAGCACTATGCAGGCCAGCCAGAAAATCAAGTCTACAGGTAAGAGTCCAACCACGTTCTCTGAGGACCAGTGTCTTCCTGAACTAGCTGGAGTTAAACCCCACCTGGGCTTGGATGCTTCCTGGGACAAATGAGGACTGATTTGCATAAGTTGCTGTGTCTATAAGTGATCAGTGCAAAGAAAACCCACTTTGCAAAAGTACTGCTGAGTAAGCAGGAAGTGTGACAGGAGTGGGGGATTGAATTGTCAGAGCTTCTCCTGCATGCCACACCACACCTGAGCCATCCAGCAAGGGTTGGCTGTGTCCTCTCCAGTGTTCTCCCAGCATTACTGGTGGATGTTTTGGGAGCCTGTAGCTTCTCACCTAGCTATCAGTGTTATATTCAGAAGATTCACATTTAAGCTGCTCTTCCATCTTCTTCATTTGAGTATTCTACAATAAACTTCATTAACTTTGGATGAGACCTGCAGACTTGCAGCGTGTTTTGCTGGGGGTGATGGCCTGGCTTAATGAGTTTAAATCCATGATGTGCACTGTATAGGGATTGGGCTTAGGCTTGTGGTGTTGTTTTTATGTGGTACTAGTCCTCTGCTCTCTGCTGCAGGAGTGCCCTGCTGGAGGTAGTGCATGTAGGTGTTTATGTGTTGTTGCTTGGGCAGGGCAGCTCACCTGAAGGGTCGTTTCCATTAAGGTTTTCGACTCTGTCATGTTTTACTTGCCCCTTTAAATCAGTTCTGCCCATGTTGGAGTGAAAAATAATTTCCCTAGAGGAGAAAACCTCTTTGCTTGCTGCTGTCTACCAGGTCGTTGGTTCTTTCCAGGGTAAAAGGAGGAGGAGCCTTATCGGTGTCCTGGTCCTTCCTTCTTACTTGGTGTGTTTCTCCTCTTTCCTTTCCTCCAGCCCATTCCCATCTCACTGGTTCTAGCCTGCTACTTTATTTTCTCCTTGTGTGCCTCCTATCTTGATTTGTGACTTAGCTGGCCTTTTCTGCTCCTGAGATGAGACTGTGCCTTCACCTGTAAGGAGTTTCACAGGATCTCTCCCCTCTTTCCTTCCCTTTCAGACAACTATTCCGAGGAAGAGTACGAGAGCTTCTCTTCTGAGCAGGAGGCCAGTGATGATGCCGTACAGGGCCAGGTACTGTTCAGGGCATGGCTTCTCCCTGTGAGGGCTCCGTGCAGCATGTGCACTCCCAGCTCCTGCTTGGAACTAAAAGCCTATTTCTGTATCTAAACCATGCCAGTGTGAGACTGTTACCAAGCATTCAGCTGCAGTGGAGAAGGCCTGCACAGTAACCCATTTCTTCTGTCATGCTGTGATTTATCTGTTCACGTGTTTGGACTTGAGCTCCCTGAAAAAACATTGGCATCCTTGTGCTTCTCTGTTTAATGGTCAGGGCATCATTTGATTCCTTCTCTAGTGCTCATTGGATTCAAAGAGCCCAACTGGATCCCCAGCTGTAATTAAAGGGCCAGTGGGTTCTGAGGCAGCCTTTAGTCTTTAATACCTTTTGTACAATAGGTCATTATGGAGAATCCCCTGACTAGATGTGAGATGCTTTTGAGTTTGGGTCTTACTTACCCTCAGACTCTGGCATCACCTGCCTTTCACCTGTTTGAGGGTACTGAGAGAGGGACCCACCAGAATGTGGGGCTGTGACTGTCCTTGTTCTTTGGATGTAGAACTAGGGCTGTTTTTGCTTCTCCAAGCTGTTATTCCTGTCCCTGCAGACCTGTCTCACTTCCTTCTCCCTCTACCATCATAACTGCAATTAAGGCAAATGCTGGATGCCTGGAAGACAGAGCAGCAGGTTCATCTTCATAGGAGAAACGTTTTTAGCACTGAAATGCTCATGTGTCTCAGAATCACAAAGGTAACACGGGAATCCTCTTTCTGTTCAGGATTTGGATGATGATGAGTACGAGATGGGGAAGCCCAAGAAGCAGCGGAGATCGATAGTAAGAACGACGTCCATAACCAGGGTCGGTGGAAATTAGTTTTACTAACACTGATGGGGTTTGGCCAGGATGGGCAGTGCACGTGGCTTGTGGGAGACAAGACACTCTGGCCCAGCATGGAGCTTGGGGGCATGGTCACAGCATGAAAGAGCTAGAAAAAGCAGCTAGTTCAGGCAGTGGGACCATCCAAGGTGTGTGAGTGTCTGGATTGTCCTTTGGCTGCAAGGTTAAGGAGCTCCAAAAATCATGCAAGTGTATTCCACCCCCATGAAGAAGCCAGTGCAGGATCCATGCTCATGTAAGTCCTGAAAGTAGCTCTAAGTGAAGAAGGAAAGCTCTCCTGTTTGTGTGCTCTGCGTGGGAGAGGCCAGCGGGATGTTCTCAAAATGAAGTGGCTTAGTCAGGGGCTGGAGCTTCATGGGTAAAGTTCAGGTGGTGCATGAGGTGCTGAGGCAAAAGAAGTAGCTTATTATATATATAGAAGCTTTAGAAAGATGCATGTGGCTGTCTACCCTCCTACACAAGCATGAATGTGCCTGCAAAGCTGCACTTGTGTGGAGCAGGGGCTTGTGCTTCACCACACCATGGTCTAAGGCTGTTTCTGAAAGCCATGTTTTGATAAGGTCTGAAATAAACCCTGTTTTGACCTGAATATGTCACTATAGAGATCCTTTCTATGAGACCAGGAGTGTGCTGGTACATATCATTGGTGTCCATGGTGTCCTGTGTCATTGACCAGTCAGGACAAAATCCACCACTTGCTTATCAAGCAAGGAACTCCCAATAGGAGTGTCTTTCTAGCCCTGACCTGTGGAGTGATGCTGAATCTCCAGCTGGTGCAAAACTGGGTTTAGTGATGCCAGTTAAGTTAACACCAGCCCAGCTCCAAACCAAATCTCCTCTCTATGAAACCATTCAGGCCACCAAACAGCTTTTGCCGTGTCACCTTAGCTGCTGCATGCTGAGTATCCTCTCTCCAGGGGCTGCTGAACTGGCCCCAGCAGTTGTCATGGATGGTTTTGTGTGACACCATGAGCCAGAGGAGAACTTTCACTATTGTGAGAGCATCTCAGCCTCAGGGGTGCACTGGGGACAGAACAGGGCGAGAGTGTGGTGGATTTATTTCACCTAAACTTCAGCTGTCTAGAGGGTGGCTGCAGCTGCAGGATAGGAGTTCAGAAATGAAGGGTGCAGTTTGGGGTCTGGGTGAAGTGTCTGAGGCCAGACTGGGGAGTAGGCAGTTGGGCTTGCAAGAGCTCGAGCAACTTTCTTCACCTCAGAGTGGTCCAGGCCCTTGTCTTCTTGGGAATGTGCACATCAGGTTTGTCAGTGACAGGCACAGAAGGGCTGAGCAGCTCCTGGCAAACAGCTCTCAGCTGTTTGATCCTGCAAAAGGGGGAGCACCTTGAGGTGATCAAGCACAAAGGAAGTGCAGCAGTTTGCCTTGTGCTGTTCTGGCCTTGGTTCCTGCTGTGTCCAGGATCTTGGAGTATGACTTGAGAAACATTTGTGTGATGGGGCAAGTGCTGAGGGTAAGTGCCACAGCTTTTCACCAGTGCTGCTAGTGAAATAAATGAACCTGCCATGACAGTTCCCACAAAAACGCCCCCATGCTTTGGTGGTAAAAATCACATTTGTTCTTGGGGTCACTGGATAGTTGCCTATGTTGGCTCACCCTTGTTAAGAATCAGAAAAGTTGACTGTCAGGTGTTTTCCGGGAATATATCAAAAAGGCGCAGGGAGGTGATCTGGTTGATAAAAAGGGTTATCCATGGTGTGTCCAACCAAAAGTGGAGTGCCATCTTTCAGATTTATAGCGCTCGTTGCAAGGGGCCCTACCAGTTGGTGGTAATGAAATTATCATAGGTGTGGAAAAGCTGATTTCAGTGTAAGAACAGCAGAAAGGGGGTCTGTGGTGCCTGGTGTTGTTTGATTTTAAAGAGCAGTGAAGCCCCAGTGTCAGATGTGTCTGGCTTCTTGCAGGCTGGGAGAAAACAACTCACTTAATGCTTTACTTATGTAGAAGTGTCTTTAACTTGCAGCAACAAAACTTCAAACAGAAGGTTGTGGCATTGCTGAAGAGGTTTAAAGTGTCTGATGAGGTGAGTAATTTCTTCTGTAAACCTTCCTGCTTTTTGTGCTGCCCTCTGCTTGGCGCATCTTGCTTTAGTCTTCAGGAACACTCTCCTGTTTCCTCTTGTTCCCTTCATCTTGTTTTCAAGTCCACAGTGGATGTGACCTTTCCTTACATCCTGGCCTTGCAGAGAGGCTTGAGGGCCAACTTCTAAATGTCAGCAAACATTTTCTAGATGAAGTTTTATCAAAAGCGGATTTTGGCAGCCGTGTGCATGCCCATTAGTTTTACAGATCACTTTGAAATTATCTTTGACCCGTTCAAAGGCAAATAGTCCAAATGGTGTGTATTGCTTGTGAAGTTAAAGCCCAGCCTGTTTGATCATCTTACTAGAACAGCCAGGCAAGACATGAAAAACTTGGATAGGGAGCTCAATCCACAAGAGGCAGCTGCTTGGTCAGAGCTGAAAAGGATGAAACAGATCCAAAGCCCAGGAATCCTGTGTAACATTAAGTAGCTAATACCAAAACAGTTAACGTCTCCTTTGGCTGCGTGGCTGTGTGCTGATTCTGTGGCTTGTGGGAAAGAGTGAGTAACTCCTCATGCTTCCTTACTCTTCCAAGCAGTCCCGTTAGCTTTGCTGCTCTTCCCAAGTTAGCTCGGCAGAGTCAGCACCCACAGCTGAGAGCTCAGGCAGCCGAGCTGCTGCTTTTCTGGAGCTGCCACTCAAAAAGCAAGCTCTGGACTGGGCACAGCCCCTGCTTGCTCCGGGGTTTAAGTAAAGCAAGTTCAGTGTGAGGTATTTGCTCTCCTGGCCTCGGCAGTGGCAGTGGATCCTCGTCCAGGTTTCAGGCGCCTCCTGTGGACATTTTTGGGTATCAAATCAGGAGGTGTCAAGGCAGCTTTTCCAGAAAAACCCAAGACAGGCTATACTGTTGGGAATATTGTAATTTTGTAGTGGTTCTAGGAAAACTGAGACTCCTCCGAAGCCTTTTTAATGCTTTGTTTACAGAATAGGGTTGAATAATGGACATAACCAATGGTTAAATGGCACGCTTCTGTATATGTAACTCCTGCTTAACCAGGCATTGACAAGTTTGATCCAAGACAAGCATTTCTCATATACTTAATCATCCTTGGATGTAGTATCCTAGCACCAGGAATAGAACCTTACTCCGAGCACTGGTGTACTGCAGTCATAGGGGGAGCACAGGTGATATGGCATCAGTCTGGCTCCTAGCAGAGCTGATGATACTTGTTTTTGTCCTGTGTAGGTTCTGGATTCAGAGCAGGACCCAGCAGAGCATGTTCCAGAGGTGGAGGAGGATTTGGACCTTCTGTATGACACGCTGGATATAGAGAATCCCAGTGACAGCGGGCCAGAAATGGAGGATGATGACAGTGTCTTGAGCACTCCAAAGCCAAAGTTAAAGTAAGTGTGAGGCAGCTTGTGCTGAGCCAGAGAGAGACCAGATGTTGGTTTTATTCCTACCCTTCCGTGCTCTTTTTTCCACTCTTGACGTGGTGGTGTTAGAATGGGAACGACAGCTTGTGATCTAGAGGTAGTGTGTGTAGAGTCTAACTTCCCTTCAGTCTTAGTTCTTCCTTGTTCCCTTTGCAGATATTCTGCTGCCCTGCCACCTGAGCACAGGGAAGGAATTGGTGGTAGGCAGAGAATTAAACTGTAACCAGTGTTTTGAAGAGGTAGTAGAAACAGGAAGGAAATGTCTGCTAAGGCAAAAGTAGAGGCAGGGATGAACAAGGCACTGTCTTTCTGGAAAGACCTTTCTTGTAATACCACCCTGTGTGGAAAGAGAGTCTTTGCAGGGATTAAGGAAGCAGAGTTGCAGGAAACAAAAGAATTCCTCAGGACCCAAAGGCATTGACCACAGCACACGTGGATATGCTCAGGGCTGTTCTTAGAGAACTCGTGTGGGTCAGTCCCAGCACTGCAGAGCTGAGCTGGGGGTTGCTGGCTCAGAGCAGATGCAGAGCGCTGAGCTAACAGAGCTGTGTCACATCTCTGCTCATTAAAGACTGAAAATGTGAGACTGAGCTGCACTCGTGCTTCTGACTGGTGTGTGGTTGCATGCTCAGGCCCTCAGTGTGTGATGGCTCTGAAACAAAGAGTTATGGCACTGACCACTACAGCTGGTCAGTACAGCATCTGCTAAATCTGCTAATTACCAGGTGTCATTATATCCTCATTAATGTTGAATTACTTTGTTGGGCTAAGAATAGATTCTGAGTCTGGAAAGACCCGTTCGCTATCAGTGAGCCAGAAGATGTCAAGGGGTAGCAGTGGAAATGGTGGGGCTGCTGGCCAGTAAAGGTGTTTGGTGCTTAACCCAAGATACCAACCAGTTGGTAAGCCCTAACTTGAAGGGATTTGAAAATAGATGTGTTGTGGTAAGCAGCTGCTTTGAAACAAGCCAAAATGTTTTACTTTGCGTGCTGAGAGTTCATATCCTGTTCCCTGGAGCTGAGGAGCAAACTGTTCTGGGATATGTGATTGCTGGAGTAATGCTGGAACAGGAACTTAATGTGTGTGGTCCTGGGGAGACACTCTGTAGTTTCCTAGGTCCAGTTTTTGTGTTCATATCTTGAAGAGGGTGTGATAAATGTTGATGGCTTTGAGGCAGGTTTTTCCCACGACAACAAAAAATCAGTTCCTTACATTGTAATTGAATCTTTTAGCCTGATGTGATGAGCTGCCTTTTGAGTGGAAGCACAATCTGATTGTGTGTGGTACCTTATCTTACTGAGCAAATGTGTAATTGGAGCCTAGGGCTGGCAGCCAAATCCAGATGCAAGCTGGAAACAAAATGCTTATTAGCCCAAGAATCAGTTACCCGGGAGTAGAGGGTTGGGGTGTGTGGGGGGGAAGCAGTAGTTCTACTTGCTGTATGTCAGTCAAAAGCTAGATTCAGGGAGGCCTGGACCTTCTGGCTTCTCTTACTGTCCTGGACACCTTCCTCTCCTTTCAAAAGCAGCCTATTTACTGGAACTATTGAGGAGCAGTAAGACCTTCTGGGAACTGTCGTGTTGCTTCACTGTGAATGTGGTGGGCTTGCCCTGTCAGTGATTTTGGTAATAAGAAATGGGTTTTACTTTCCTTATTCAGACCTTACTTTGAAGGACTGTCACACTCCAGCTCTCAGACAGAAATTGGTAGCATCCACAGCATCAGGAGCCAGAGAGAGCCACCAAGTCCTGTAAGTCACATTTCAAGTGTTACCTCTCTGCAATGTCTCTAATTGCATGTGTAAATTAAGGCACCCTCTCTGACCCCCTCCAAAGATATAGATGCAGAGATAGAAATTTTCTGCTAAGGAAACCCGTTTGGATTTTTTGGGGATTAGGGATTTGTTTGGCCAGTTTGGGGTTTTTGTTCTGTTTTCTTTTTTAATGCAAATATTGTATTAACTCAAGGGTTCATCTTCGAGTTATTTTATTGAATACTTGCTGATGATGTGAATAGCTTCAGATTCCCATTTGCCTGAAATGACTGCCAGGATGGGAGATGTTGCCTGGGAGTTTTAGGGATTTCCAAGCACTCTGTGGAGGAAGCTTTTCTTTGCTGTTGTTGAGATACTTTTCCTGGTGGCTGACAGTGAATGGTCAGCAGCAGCTCAGCTGCTTTTCTCTTCCCTCCTGTATGGGCATAAAATGTCAGTCCCACCCCAGGGCGCTTCATTGCCTCTCCTGTGTGTTGTGCATCAGCTTTCTCACATCTCACACTGATGTGTGCAGTCCTGGTGTGAGCACGGAGCACTGCTGGCCGTGCTGCAGAGCTGTGTGATGTCTAAATGGAGAAGCATCTGTTCTGAACAGCCTGACCCAGGGAGTGTGGCTGAAAACTGTGCTGGTGCTAAACTTCCTGAGGATTTTTCTTCTCTCAAGCAGGTAGAAGTGCCTGAAAAGACAAAGAGTCTTGGAACCAAACATGCAGGCGACAGTGTTTCCGACACTGTCCCTTATGTAAGTTGAAAATGCACTTGTTGACCTTTGTGCTGTGAGTTTGGGTGTCAGCTGTGGGCTGCATTCTGTGGAATGCATCTATCTGTCCATTTAGCTGCACTTGCAACACACCTTCCACAGGTAACGTCAGCTGCAGTGAAGATAGCACTGAGTTCTCCTCCTGACCTTAGTTTGGAGGTTCTTGTCTTTCTGCCTTTTGCAGGTGAAGTGCTCTGTTTGACCTTTTGTTCAAACAGCCTGAGGAAGGCTGGCCCAAAGTTTGCTACCAAGCATGTAAAGGATGCTCAAGGTCATTCCATTTTATCAGACAGAAGTATTACTTGAAGTTGAATTGGCAGAAATCAAGCTGGTCCTAGGGTAAAAATCCCAAAGCTCAAGTCGCTCTGCTGGGAGTGTGGGGTGTGTAACACTTCTGTCATGTCTTTATCTCTTAGCTAGTTCATTTGGGTAAGATGAATTAATCTGCATTGCATGAGGAGGCATGTCCCTGACTTTGAGCTGTGAGAGTGCCTGTTCCAAACAGGTTTATCTCAAGACCTTTCCTACCTCCAGCTCCTTTGTGAGGCAGAGCTGGGAACGGGTAGTCCCAGATAGCCACTACTGTTTTCTCCCTTTTGGCAGTCAGGGGGATGTCTGGAAGAGGCAGGCTCAGTGTGCCCCAGCCAGAGGGGAGGGTTTGTTCCTGGTAACTCTGTTCCCTGTGCTTTTGCAGGAGTCTAACCAGCAAGCTGAGGTCCAGGAGGCTGAACTCCCCACTCCAGATGTGTTTGTGGAGAAGCTCCCACCCAGTGGGAAGATCACAAAGACAGAGTCCCTCATCATCCCATCTACCAGGTACAGGGGGATAGCGCTGTGCCTGCTGCAGGGCTGCTCAAGAAGTCATGGACAGCATGCTAGGATTTGGTCAGGGTGGCCTTAAGGCACTAAACTGCAAGGAACACCCTCCTTGTCTTTGGGCACTTAAGTGATGGGTCTGGAGCACTTGATTCATGAATGCCCAGAGGTATTCTGTGCTGCTTTGGGGTGTGTAGCTGCGGTTTGTCTGGCTGGATCTTATTACGCTGATGTAGCAATAGCAGAGAGGTGATGTGGGTGTTAGCATGGGCTGGGGAAGGACTCCTGGGACTCCTGGGAATGTGCTGAACTGTGTGCTGTACGCTGTCAGAAGCAGAATCATCAGGTCTCAGGCTGGCTCAGATTTACGTGCCGAATTCCCCAGTGCTTCTGCTGACATTAGTGACGTTGCCAGACTGGGTGATGGGGATTTGAGGCCTGTGTCTCACTCTGAAATGTGCCAGCCCTGGGAGTGTAAGCACGTCTCTGTGTCCAGCAGGTCTGAAGGGAAGCAGACGGGGCGCCGGGGGAGAAGCACATCGCTGAAGGAGAGGCAGCCGGTGCGGCCACAGAATGAGAGAGCCAACAGCCTGGACAACGAGCGCTCCCCAGACACCCGGCACCACCTACAGGTGTGCACAGCACTGCTGCCTCTCCAGCCACTTCTCCTCTCTGTCTCCTTCTGCTTCAAGCTCTGTCCCTGCTGGGAAGGAACTGGGCCCCACAGCTTCAGGAAGAAGGGAATTTATGTCTTGGCTAAAATTTTATCTTCCATCCAGTCTGCTGGGGTTTGCCAGCTTGTAGCTTTGTCAGCCAGCCATAAACTTGAAACATTGGAACAGATTGTTAGAATGAGAAATGGATGTGTTGAGAAATTACTCCTTTGAAATAAGGCAGATTGCTAGGGACTGTCTTGTGCACAGCATACACGCCATGCT
Organism: Sylvia atricapilla; assembly: GCF_009819655.1. NCBI lineage: Eukaryota > Metazoa > Chordata > Aves > Passeriformes > Sylviidae > Sylvia > Sylvia atricapilla. The sequence goes on from NC_089148.1 coordinate 11,466,093, forward strand.
TTTGTTAGCTGTGGGACATCTTTCCCTCCTTGAAGGAGATTGTATCTGGCTTCTATGAATCTTAAGCTCTAGGACTGCTGTTAGTTGGTATAAAGTGATGTAAGTAAAAGTGCATAGAGAAAGAGTAATGGCCAACAAATCCACGGTGGTTAATGTTGAAGAGGCTGCAGAGTGTCAGTCCCAGCAGCCCAGTGTGCCTTTGCTGGTGAGTTGACTGGCCAGCATGCACAGCCACCTCGTCAATTGCAAGAGCTGGAGCTGCAGGCTTGATGGTTAGAGCTGGCACCTCTTAGTGTTCTCTTCTCTGTGTCTTTATTTCCAGATCCCCAGGAAAACGGTGTACGATCAGCTAAATCACATCCTGGTTTCTGACGACCAGCTGCCAGAAAACATTATTCTTGTCAATACATCTGACTGGCAAGGCCAGGTAAAGGCAGGAGACATTACCTCGAGCACAGTTCTCCTGTGCTGTTCCTCCTCAGGAATGGACAGGCCTTGAGCTCTGCACTAACAAAGTAGGTTCTGCTGCCTGCAGAGTGTCCAGTGCCCACAGGCTGGATTTGATCTAACCAGGAGATGCTGGGATCCTAGAAAGCTTTGCCACCTGAGCCTTTCCACAGAGGTGTTTTCTCCTCCAAGCAATGCCATTCCTTCTGGTTAGCAGCACACTGGGAATATGACTAAACTGTTGCACTCAAAAGCCTCCTAAATTGTGGTCGACTGGGACAAAGGAAGCAAGGAGGTCTGACCTTATGGTGGTTTAGACTGAGATTTCTGAGCATAGGTGGTGAACAGGAGAAAATATTTCAGGTCAGCTCTGTAGCCATGTACACATGCTTGTGATTGCTGACTGCAGGAATCACCCCATCCTTGCTGAGTGATAGTTGTTTTAAGAGCCCTGAGCAATACTTTCTTTTGCTGACAACATGAAACAGTTTGTTATGGGTTTGGAACAATTTTTGCTCCTTTTGGCACCTTATTCTGAGAAAGCAATAAAATCTGTATGGAAGAGGACCAGTGGACATGTGCTGGGTGTCAGTTGCCTGGGGAACTTGTGCCAGGCTTGTGGAGATATGTTGTCTGGTTTGGCTTTCTGCTTCTGGAAGAACTAGGGTCTCACTGTGTGAGAGAGCAAAAATACCATCTGAACTACTGGTTCCATTTTCTCTATACTTGGAAGACAGAGAAATGCCTTCTAGAGATGGACAGAAGATGTTGTAGATTGTCTTCCAGGGGTTTTGGCAGCTTGTGTCTGCAGTATCAGAGGGCCTGAGGGCTATGGACAGGGGTGTACAGATCAGTCATGCAGAAATTGAAAGTATGAGATAATTACTGAGTGCCATAATTATGTCCATGTGTACCTGAGGTGTGTGGTGTCCCCATCAGCTGCATGCAGGGGAAACAGTCCTTCATGAGGGACATGTGTCTGGCAGCACCCTTCCCTTCCTTCAGTGTTTAAGGGTGGGCAGAACATTGCATTTCTTTAAAATGGAAATTAGAGAGATGCAACTGCACTTCCAGAAGCAGGCAGGTAGACAGTGTCTGCTCTTTCCCAGTGCAATATGCTAAGTGAGTGGGTCCTGCTGCTGCTGACCTGCCTTCTGTGGCTGTAAAAACTGTGCTACTCTAGAGTTGTCATTGCCACATTGGAATATGGTGTTGTGTCTGTCAAGAAGATGTTGCCATTTTTCTAGAAGGAGAGCTTTCCTTTGGGTGCTGTGCAGGGAGGAGGCATTTGTGAAGTAGCCATATGACCTTCAAATCAGACACAAGGAGAGTGCCTAAGGGTGGGTGTGAGAATACTCAGGGAGGTTGGGGGAAGCACGTTTTCTTCTTGTGACAAACTGTACCAAAAAAAAAGGACTCTAAAATGTTCTGTTCTCTCCTCAGTACCTTTCAGATGTCTTGCAAAAGCACACCTTGCCAGTGGTCTGCACATGTTCCTCTGCTGATATTCAGGCAGCTTTCAGCACAATTGTCTCCAGGATACAGAGATAGTAAGTTCTCACCTAGCTTGTGTTGTCTCAGCCCTAAAAGCCTCTCAGCTCCTGTGCCCCAGGACTCAGGGATTTAATTTCTCAACTACTGCATGAAACCTTTCCGTTCTCCTGTCCTGAAGTCAGAATTGTGTGGCTCTTCAGCACTTATCCCTACAGGGTACTGCTGTTCTGCCTCCTTTGGGGGCATACAAGTCACCAACAGTAGTGATGGTCAGAGGTTGTGCTTTGGAGGCTGCCTCATGGGTCAGATGCATGCTCCAACAAAGCATGCAAAACTTAGAAGGGCGTTTTAGATAGTTCTTGCTCTCCCTTCCAAACAATTCCCAGATTAATTCCTCAGTTCCCGAAGTCCCCTACTTACCTGCTGAGGGCTGTGGGTACCTGAGAGTGTTCTCTGACCCAGCAGTTAGTAGGTACATCTTAACCTAGATAGTCAAGCCCAGCCCTTTTAGAATATCAAAATGTGCAAAAGAAGGAGCAGGGAGACCAATTAAGAAATTACTGAAGAATGTTGTATTTCGTTAATAATGTTTTAAGCTGCTCAGAATTGTTGCAATATTGCCTTGCGTATTGAACAAATTCTCTTCTGCTATAATTGTTATTAACCAGTTGGGGTTTTTTTTTTGCTGCTTGTTCTGAAATACGTGGTTGAAAGCACAATTACAAATATGTTTCCTCTTTTTCCGTCTAGCTGTAACTGCAATTCACAGCCTCCAAACCCAATTAAAATTGCAGTGGCAGGAGCCCAGAATTACCTCAGTGCTGTGTTGAGGCTCTTTGTAGAGCAGCTGTCTCACAAAACCCCCGACTGGCTTGGCTACATGAAATTTCTGATCATCCCTCTAGGTAAATAAGGAATGGTGTTTCTTCACAGGAAGGGGAATGGGTGAAATCTGCTGTGTTCCCTCAGGAGAAGCCTTTCTGGAGCTTTGGCTATAGGTTAAATGAGGCAAATTGTTACATGACTGTGTAGTGCTGGTGTTGCTGCTGTTGTATGAGTGAATTTGACCTGTAAGTTTCTGATGCCCAAGTCTGCTTGTAAGCCTTTTGTTTGAAGCAAGGGGTTAAGTACTACCATCCCATACAGGGAGACTCTTAGGCACAGAATATTGTTCTAGAAGCCCTTTTTCCTGACTGAAATGTTAAATTCAGTGGGCACTGTGTTTACCAAAGCAATAACTGGCCTGGCCCCTATAGAAAATGTTAATAGAGGAGGGGTTGAAAATTTTTAAAGGCTCTGAAACTGCTGAGAATTTGAATTATTCAAATCACATGCATCTTTTGACCTTTCTCTACATGCTGGTCTGCTCAGGTTTGTCCCTCAGTTTTCCAGCACTTTATGTCTGTGGTCCTTCAACAGCTCAGCAAGCCTGCGTGGCTGGCAAGTTCCAGCTTGGATTGCTTGTGGTGAGGGAAGTAGAGTGGACTGATAACAGCACCAGGGGTCTTCCTGTAGTCAGAAACACGAGGAATGTTGTGGTGGCAAGCCTGGGAGGCAGGGCAGTCACTGGTGCTGTGGGCAGGGATATCTGGGCAGTGCTGGTGTGCTCCAGGGCTTGACTTGTGTGGACAGAGCACTTAAGAGATGGAAATAGAATACTTGAAAAGCACTTTTTGCTGGTGTTTTCCAGTTTTCTGGGTTTGGGAGCAGCTAATGGCAGTTCCCATAGGAATCAGAAGTTACTACCAGCACCATGAACACTGGGATTAGGCTATCCATTCAGTGGTGGATACATTTGCAAAAGTTAAATAAAAAAGGCAGAAGAAAAGAGCTGGATTCTTCTGTGAAAAAAAGGCATTTAGTTTCCAAAATGGTTGGCAGGAAGAGAAGGGAGAGCTCTATAGGGAGTAAAAACAACAACAAAAAATAATTTCTGCAAGGTTAAATGTGCTTTGAATGAGAATCTGTGTCTGAGATTTTACTACTCACTTGCTGACTGTCTCCTGGCCTCAGAAGTAGAGTTTTCTGTCCCACAGTTTTTAATGAAATGAAAATACTCTTTCTTTGAAAGTGAAACACGAGATTTAACTCGTGTGGCTTTGGGTCGGTTTTATAATCTTAAAACTTTCTTTTGTAATCAAAAAAGAAAAAAATTACCAGGCACTTTGATAATGAAATGCTTTAGAACTGTGAATTCTTTTTAAGTTCTACTTTAAATATAGAAACTCCTCTAACAGGACCCTTTCCATAGAAGTCTGCAGTATTTCCTGATCCAATCAAGTGCTTATTTCTGGCCAGCTCTCTGGCAGTTCATTAAAGTGATTGAGGAACCACCTCTCATTTCTGACAATTGAAAAAGCACCCAAGACAGAATGGTGACCATGCCATAAAATGTCTTAAAGGAAAAGCCTCTCTGCTGCTCGCAATACCTTTGAAGTAGAGTTGGTGGACTTTTTCCATGGATGATTTTACCTTCTGAGTCCACAACTACACAGTCCAGTGACAGAAGGGTCAACCTTCAGTGGTCTATTAGCAATCAGAAATGCTCAGTGTCTGTAAACATGTGAACTGGGAGGTTCAGTCCTGCTCCATGCTACTGATACTTTGGCTGTAAGATTCTTTTACTGTCTAAAACACTACATAAACAACTGAAGAGGGGAAAACAAAATAAAATAAAGTGTTAGGGGTTATTTTGGCTGTTTGGGGTATTTTAACATTTTGTATAGCTCCCCCGGGTAAAGCCTTCCTGTTGATTGCTTGTTTCCATGTGCAGTGTGTTTTCCCAGCATGTGGGAAAGCTTCTCCAGTACATGGTGCAGAGCTGTGCTGTGTGCACTGCTTAAAACTCCAGTGCAGGAGAAAAGATAGGTCCCAGTCTCTAGTGACACTGAGGGCAGCCCAGAGGGATCTCCTGCTTTCACCTCTCTTTGAAGTCTGGAAATGAGCTTGGAGATTTGGAGGACTGAGACAGTGGATTTATGGTTTGGGGTTTTTTTTTTCCACCAGAGCTTTCCTGGGCCATGGTGAGTACAGTTAAGCAATTGGGGTCATCTTGAAGAATCTGTCAGGTTTCCAGTTACCAGCTGGTGACTCAGCTGTTGCAGCCTCTGGAATCATGGCTTGATGTGCAAATTTGGTGTGCAGGAAGGACAAAAATAATGTGATTAGAGGAATTCTGAGGGTGCTTCATGGCTGACTGTAAAGGTACTGGACTGGTGCTGAGAATGACTGCCAGGTGATGACTGGGAAGGGTGATCCTGGCACACCTTTCCTCCTGTGTTCGAAGACTGTAGAGGTAGTCTACAGGGGATGCTAGGGGATGTTTTCTGTTTTGGTGACACAGATGGCCTAGAATGAAGGTGGCAAATTTTTGTCATCTCCCAGGGCAGAGTTTGTCACTTGACCACCTTCCCTGTCCTGCTCAGTGTAAATGTGAAGTCAGATCTCCATGCAGGGCTGGCAGCTGGACACACAAAGCTTCTGCAGGGAGCTCTTTCCATGCCCATGGAGGAGCTGAGCCACAAGGCTCAGAGTGAGCAGGGACCTGCTGCATGTGCCAGTATTCACCAGGTACTGTAATCCTGGATCTCTTTTTTCTGTCACAAATTGCAGCATATTTATTGAGTTTATAGCCCTTAAACAAGCCTCCCTGGGTTGTTTTTCCTGGCTGGGGTAAATTGCCTCTTGTTGCCACAGTGTTGCAAAACAGCTGTGGGGTGCAAATGGTGCTTGGAGGAAGGGGTCTGGCTCCTCTTGGCAGAGGTGGCCTGGCTGTGGTGCAGCCTGTGGGCAGGAAGGGAAAGCTGCTTGCAAAACTGAGAGGCTGACATGGAGACCTGTAAGAGCCTTTGTGCCTTCCAAATCATTTATTTCCTCAGCAGTTTCCCAGTCCTGTTTTCTTTGGCCTTTTAAAATTTAATTTGTTAGGGGGAAAGCGTCAAGTGAAAGGTATCAGCATGTTGAGGCAGTCCGCACTGGGAAGTTTATTTTCATGCTCTTGTAGAGATAAGCTGGACTAAATGACTTGGTTATAATTGAAGAAGTTTATTTCTGAGGTGTCTAGTGTGGTTTTGATTTTGAAGTTTAATTCCTTGCAGATCAAACCCGCACTTGTGTTCAGTGCTGGAGAGCACAGCTGTCATGTTTTCCTTTCTTTCTTAGGCTCTCATCCAGTGGCCAAGTATCTGGGGTCTGTAGATTATAGATACAACAACTTCTTCCAAGATCTAGCCTGGAGAGATCTGTTCAACAAACTTGAAGCACAGACCACTGGTAAGGCTCTGTGTCTGTCTGGCCTGTGTGGGATGAAAAGCTTGAATGAGTAATTTTAGCAAAGGTCAAGTAAATACAAGAGGAAGGAGACAAGTGTTTTTGTTCCTCTTTTCTCCTCACTCCACCACATTCCCATTTCAGATGCTGACCTTTCTGAGTCTTGCACATGGTGGTTTGCAAACAGTTATTGGCTCCCAGAGGCACTAACTAGCTGCCTCTGAGTCATGCTGCTCTTACCTAGCTCTCAGCTTTGTACTTCGATGTGGAGGTCTCGCTACTGAGTTCAGTACATTGCTTTCCTTCGGGAACTCTGCAGCCTGAAACGTTTGGAAGCTCTGGGAAGATTAACTTCTGTTAGTTTTGTGTCAGAAAGACCCTGCTAGGATACTTGAAAACATTCTCAATAAAGAATTTTGCTCTTCACCAGTGTGGTAACAAGTGGGAGCTGCCCTAGGTCAGACCAACAAGTTCCTGTTCTGATCTGAGTTTGTTCTAGGCCAGATTAAAGCCTTACTTCATGTTAAAATACTGATTTGTTTAAAACATGAATGCTTACAGTATCTTCCTCCATTTCTTGAAGAACAGAAAGAAACAGGAGAGAAGAGGATTTGCAACATTCAGGGCTATGTGAAAGCCTGAGATCTGACACTGTTGTGGGCAGCATTGCCCATACAGAAATTCCATTAGAAGGAAAAAGCCTTGAAGTTTGTGTAGCACCAGGAGCATGGGGATGTTGCAATGTGGTTCTCCCTGTTGGAATTGCAGAGTTCTTGAGACTCCCAGGATGCTCCTGGAAGTCCTCTAGGCTTCAGAGGAGAGACCACTTCATGGGTAATTGTTCAGAGCTGTTTCCAGCAGATGGGGGTCATGGCTGGACAAGGCCTGAGGGAGCCTGATCTGAAGGTGAAGTCAGCCCTGTTTGGAGCAGGAGGCTGAACTAGAAATCTCCTGGTGTCCTATCCAACCTACACTTCCTCTTAATCCTGAATTCAGGGAAGAACTGGTTTCCTTTATTTGCTTGCTGCACTTGAAAATGCAGAAGAATGTCAATACAGAGTGGATTTTTGTGTCTGAATTAGGAATACTTCATTACCTCTAGAAATCCAGAAAGAGCCACATCTCTTCCTTAGTTGGTTATATACTGCATGCTATGAGGAAAATTCCACCTCATTTTTGTATAGTGCAGACTTCTTGCATACTGCATTTTTTTCTGTGTGGTGGCAACTGCACAAAAATTCTGTGATGGCACAAGGAGATCTGGCAGAGAATTATGACTCTTTCCAGTTCACTGTTCAAATACAAAGAATCTGCCCATTAAAATGCCCATTTTAAAGTATGGAAGTGCCTGTGGAAGGTCGCTTGTGTTCCTGTGATCTCACAGTTGAGGCTTTTAGGTTGAAACCAAAGAAATATGGAAGGCATTTGGGAAATGTCTTTGTGTGGACTTGAATGAACAGCAATCTCACAAATACATGTGATCTTTGTGCTCTTCCTACCCTTGTGTGTCCCTCAGTCTTTTTGGTCAACTCAGCAAGGCCATGAGCTCATTAGAAACTCAGATAACTCAGTGCTGGTGTGAGCAGAGCAGCTCACCTGGGAGAGAGGGCCAGGCACTTTCTTCAGCAAACACCTGCAGTCAAGGTATGAAAAAGTCTAAAGGTGACTCTGGGCAGGTACAGAGAAAAGCTTTTAACAAATCCAGAAGACCTCAGATTCAGTCAGAAATGCTGAGTACAGATTCACCTTTACTGTGCTCTGGGGTAGGCAGAGCTTCTTGTGCAAGGTGCAGTCCAAATGCAGCTGGCTGGGCCCCGTCAACAGATGGAGGACAGTGCTGACAGTGGTCTGAGGAGTCATTTGAATGCTTTTCCCTCTTCTCCTGCAGTTTCGGAAGCGCCCGACGTCGTGTCCCGGATAACGCAGTACATAGCAGGGGCAAACTGTGCTCACCAGCTGCCCATTGCTGAAGCCATGCTGACCTACAAACAGAAGAGGTATGACCCCCTGGTCCTGCTGGCTCCCAGGACTGGCAGTTGCTTGAAAGCAAAGTGCTTTTCTCATGTCGTGCCAGCAGTCTGAGAACTAAATGGGAAAGCCCTGAGGAGCCTCACTGTAGCCTGCACCCAGTGGTGTGTCCCACTCAGTGAATCTGCAGCAGCAGGGTTACTTTATGTGCAGTGATTCTTGGTTTTTTGAAGATATAAGAGGTTTCAGGAAGGTGCAGGCTAAGCAGGGTGGGGGTGCTTAGGTTCCTTAGATCTCTCACCACGGCAACCTTAGGTGTGCAAGACTGGACCTTGGCATTCTCCGACAAAGCATCTTCCATGAGACCTGACCTTTTTTACACTGGTGTTTAGGCAACTAAGCCCCTTTCTTTTTGGAGTGTAAATAGCAGAGCTTCTTGCAGGAGAGACAAAATCCTTGTTGATTGGCAGTTGCAGGCTACCAGGACTCTTCCTGAGGAGGGCTGACAATCACCAGATTACATTTCAACTTTTCTTTAGGGATAAGCAGGCTGTAGGAGGGAGGACTGGGGCCTGAAAACAAGGTTCAGGAGTATGTAGAGCCTCCTTTGGCCACAGTCCAGAAGAAGAGTTACTGTCACTGAAGGGTAGAGAAGCACTGTTATTAAGAGACAGAGGAGAATAATAGATTTGAACTCAACTGATGTGAGTTTTCTCAGTTAGGGACTAGCAACTCCCTATGAGACATGGATGTTGTTAATTTTTAATTACTTCTATTTGATTTTTCATTTTTGGTCGATTAACATCCCTTTTTGATGTCTCCTTTGCCTAAGAATTGGGAGAAATTAAAAGTGTGGGTAGTGTCACTTTTTCCCCTTCTTTTTGGAAATTCTCATTGTATATTGCTTTTCTGTTCCTGTGTCTGTGCTCATGTTACTGTGCAGGAATGATTCAGTGGAATTTCACCCATTCTACATGTTTTTCCTGTATTTCCAGACTGACTAGTCAGGTAAAAGAGACTAGTCTAGTCTCTTCATGTATTTGTGGACTTCTGTAAAGTTAAGATGATAATAAGGATGAAATTTAAAGAGCTACAGAGCACTTGAAGCTCTCGCCTTCAGTTTTGCATTTCGTTTTTGGTGTGAAGGCTTACCTTTGTTACCAGTAGGGAGCTCAGAAATTCCAGTGCGATGTGAACCCCTTCTGAGGCTGCCTGGTTCTTTCTCTCCACCCTTCAGGTGCTGGGTTCTGCACTGCTTTCCACTGCCTCCTCTATTCTGTTACAGCTTCATTTTTGTCATTAACACACATATAAGGGTTTTGAGTTTCTAGTGTGTCCAGAAGGTCAGTTCAGCGCTTTGTTGGGAAACAGCTGAAATGTGTTTGAGCATCCCCTGCCCTTAACCCTCCCTGCAGTGTGCGGGACTGCTTTACCAAGCTGGTCTGATCCAGTTGGGTTTGACACCCTTTGCACTCTGGTGCCATGCCTGAAGTTGTTCATAGTTTTAATTTAGGAGGTTATTGGGAGAAGAGAGGTTGCTGAAACTTATGGTCAGACTCTGGCATAGCCTGCAATCTCTCAGTATTTCTGTGTGTCTGCCTTAAAATAACTTCTGCTTTCAGGTCAGTACTCCATGAGCAAAGGAGAGTGAGTCAGAGGAACAGCCTCTCCAGTAGAGCATGGGCAGTTGTGCCTGTTGCCTTCCTTTAGGAATGGGGGTCTCTGTCACTGGCAGCAGCCTATGGGAGGGTATTGTTAAAAACAACACAGGGATTGTGTCTCCATTAGCACTATCTAAACAAATGTATCACTTTGTTGTAAGTATAATAACACATTTATCTTTTTCTTTGGTTGCTTCCTGAAAAGGAAAAAGAGCTTTCATTTTGATTTTACCATAAGGTATCAGTTCCTTTTAGGTTCCCTCTCCCAGCTCCTATCTCTTTTCCCGGTGAACTGGTGATTTGTGCCTTGTTTAACAGCTCCTGCGGGTCTGGGTTGCACAGTTTGTGCTTCAGGTTGAATTCTGCTCACTGCTTTGAAACTATGGCATCTGCTGGCAGAATGCATAGCTGGAAGTGACTGCTGTGCCTTTGGACCACACATTTGGGTCCCCAGCACGTAGACTGAGTGGGAATGAGGGAGTTGTTGAGAGAGTAGCTTAGAGCAGGAACACATGGAAAAGGTGGGGTTTTTCCTTGCCTTTTCCCTTAGCCATCAGAAAGATACAGTGTAGCTCCGGAAGGATCAGGATTGAGAAAAGGCTTTTCAGTTCCAACGTGTTGGAACGGGACTTGCTGTAGGTGGCACTCAGTGGCTCAGGGTGGGGATCAGTGTCTGAGTGCAGGCCAGCAGATCTCCTCCTGGTAATCAAAAATTTGAGGACTAGTCTCTTACTGGCAGAGCATCCCAAATGTATGGGTCTTCTCTGAGCTTAAGAAAGAGAAGAGGGATGTGTGCTAGCAGTGGAGCTGTGCTCTCTGAGCTGCCTCCAAAACCCCCATGCTCTGCAGGGTCACCTGTTTTGAATCATATGATTATTTGACATTTTTTATTTTGTACTCAGCACACAAAGTTACTGCAACTCCCTCCCCCCTGAGGCCAGAGGTGAATGACTTCTCCAAGGCCAGCTTTCAAGGCAGTGATCCAGGCAGAAACAAGCAGCACTACCTACAAATTCATTGCAAGAGAAATTTCCCAGAATCCTGGCATTTGCTCTGTTAAACAAGCCCTAGTAGTCCAAGGAAAGCCAAGCCAGTCTCTAGGATGTAGCTGTATGTGATGAGCTGCTTTAAACTCTCTTGCCAGCTATCCCTATTCTGACCGACCCTGCTCTCTCCTCGTGCCCTTGTTCTGTTTGTCATGGCAGAGATTGGCGCATGTACTGCCTGTGATGGACTGCAATGGTGCCAAAGCTTTGTCCTGGTCTTCCGGAGCATTTGCTGACCTTACCTGAAAGCAGGGGGCTGGCTATAAGGCGAGGGGTTCATGGAGGAAATGAAGGGCCATTGCAGTTCCTCTGAGTTACACTGGGTGACTGACTTCATCTGTGAGCCCTGGAAGAGGTCCTGGTTACTGAGTTCTGAAGGAACAGTGCAATCCAGGCAACACCTGGGGAGCTGAGACCATGGGAATGAGTTGGGCCTCTCACTAGGAGGGGCCTGTCATTGATGTTTCTCTGCATTGTTTTCTTGAAAGAAACCCTGTGGTATTTGAGGTCTGAGATTCAGCGCTCACTCTTTCTCAGTGCAGCTGGATTGCTGGTCAGTTCTGGGCTGGTGTCACCCACTGTAATTCAGTGCCCAGCACAGCTCATGCCATGTGGCTTCTGGATAGCCCTTGCATGAATCTGGGGAGCAGCCTGGCTGTTGGAAATGGAAGCGTTGTTCACTTGTCAGGGCAAGGGCTGGATCACTGCCTGCCTGATTATGGGTTTACCAAAAGCTTTTGAGAGCACTTCCCAGCTCTTGCTCCCAGTTCCCTTGGATTGGAGGGCTCCTATGCAGTAGGAAGCCCAGATTACAGTGATCCTGCCTGCTGTGTGTCTCAGAGGCCCTGCTGGGCAGTGGCTGAGCACAGTCCAGGTCATTGCTCCAAGTGCTTCTCCTCAAATACACCCTGTGGCAGCTGCTGGACATGAATACAGCTGGCAAACAGGGGCCTGGTCCCTCCTCTGGCTCAGCAGAGCTTGTGTTATCTGGCTGGTTACTGCAGAAAACTCCTTGGGCAGCTGCTGGAAATGCAACAGGAGTGCAGCAGAGGAGAGTCAACGTTCAAGAAATTACGGATGTCCTGTTGATTATGTTCAGCCCACCACAGGAATATGAAGAGTGCTGGAAAGGAGGTTTCTGGGAAGGCTGAGAGGAGACTCATCTGATGTGTCATGAGGAACCTGGTGTTGCTTTGACCCTTATTTGGTTTGAGCCTGGTGGAAGCAGGGCAGTGTTGGCCAGCAGGCAGCCGGAGTTGCCCAGTGGGCAGGACAGATTTCATATCGTAGATGAGCAAAGAGTTTGGGTGCTGCTGGTGCCTGGCCTGAAATGGCCCAGAGTCTGCTAGTCTTTCAGTGATCAAAGTCCTCTCTTTTCTGTTGCCTCCTTCAGGACTTGACTGGAGTAAAGGTGGTGCCTGACTCCTGGTTAGAGAGATGATACATCAATAACTGCTAAAAATCACAAATTTGAGCCAGGTCTGGCTTTAAATTACAGCTGAGGTACCAGGGCCTTCAGCAGCCCTGTGGGTAAAAATAAAACCGTGGACATGTGGGGTTAACTCTCTGTAGCCTAGGAATCTGTGCAGCTGAGGTAGGGAAGCTGCCTTTCCAGAGATGGGAGATATTTTAGTTGCAGGGCTGTGGCAGGAGGAGGAATCAAAGCGGCTGTTACCAAGGTGAAAGATTCTGAATTAATGTTTTGGGATCTTGAGATCCTGAAGAACAAGAATTGGGAAGAGCATGAAGGAGGAAATGAGGAACAAGCATGATCATCTCATCTTTTCTTCATCCACATGAAGAGCAGCTGTTTTGATAGGCTGCATTTCCAGTGACACATGTACAAGAGCAGAGTTCCCAAGAGGACCTGTGACAGGACTAGGCTAGCTGAGCTGAAATCCAGCTGGATTGCTTCAGGAACAGCCTGTGCATCATTGTGAGCCGTGGTGAATGGTGACTGAAACAAACGATGTATTTCAGAATTGCCGCTGAGCTCTCTGCAATGGAAATCAGGCTCCCAGGGGGAATGAGAGTGAGTTTTCTGCTGGAACTGGACACGGTTTGTTTTTTTCAGAGCTCACAGCAAAGCCATCCAGCAGCTGAGAGATGACTGGGTGGCTGTTGTGCTTCCCTCGCTTGGTGAGTGGGACTCACTTTCTGCTGGCCTCCAAGCCCATGGAGCTAAAGGAAAGAGAAAAGAGCTGAGCCTCTGTTCTGTGCCTCTCCCAACAGTCTGTGGTTTTCCTCGTTTCCATTTGCAAACTTGGAGCTGGACACGTAGTGTTTGTAGGAGATGTGTTTGCTGGGCCCTGCATTTGTGTTTGCAAAGATGGGACCTTTCTGCCTTCCAACATGGAATCAGGGACTTGGTCACTTTATCCTGCGCTTTAGGAGAACAACGAGGGTGCAGTGTCTGAGGGTGTGAGGTGGGAAGGGAGCAAAGGCCCTGGCTTTGCCTTAAGAATGGGCAAGCAGAGCTGAGCCAAAGCGAGAGACTGTTTGCAAAATCACATTCTGCTTTGGACCATGAGGGAGCTCTGGCTGAGTCACGTTCACTGCAGTTTTATGTCATTCTTTCCTTGGGCCTTAGAGGAAAGTGTCCAACCTGTGCTGATCACACGGGTTAACGACCTTGTGCATTTCGTGCATTTCTGATCCATGCTGGAAATAGCACAGAAATGCCTGCAGTATTTGTATTATGCTACTCCCAGCTAAATTTTGGATGAAAGCGGTTCTGGATGTTTTTTTCTGAGCACTGGGGGATGCACAGGAAGAGAAACATGAGAAGTCTCAGTGTTTGTCTGCTTCCTACCTGTTTCCTGTGCTCAGTCACTGAGAAATGTGTGTCTTGCCTGTGCAGTCACTTCCCTCTGCTGACCTGTAGTTCCTCCAAACGTGTGGATGTGCTTCTGTGGTCTTCTCCTCGCCCCGTGGCTCCATCTCTGATCTCTGTTGCCACTGAAAGGAGGAATGGCTCCGCAGGCCCTTCTGGCCTGCCTTCCTCCCCACTCATCTCTTCCTCCTCTTGTCTTGCCAAGCCTCCCCCTAATTCCTGCTGTGTTTGACTGTGGCCTTCACTGCTGGCCTTTCTGCACCCTCTGCTTTGTGGCGGGGCCAGAGGGGCTGTCCCAGGTGTGTGTGGCGCTGTCCCCAGCCGCTCCGGGGGCACGGGGGCCTCTGCCCCGCCGGGCCCAGCCCTGGGTGCCCGAGGGCCCGTGCCTGTGTCAGCTGGCCGCAGCAGGGAGGGTGTGTGAGTGTCAGCGTGGGTGTGAGGGCACGTCCTTGCCCGTGCTGCACCAGTAACGGCTTTGTGTCACGGCTTGTAACCCGCGGCAGGGCCACTGCTTGGGGATGTGCAAGCTGTGGCAGCACGGCTGCAAGGGGGGGACGCCCAGGAGGCCGCGCGGCCACAGCGCCTCGCGTTCTAGTAAGTAACACCCATTGCTCCGGTTTCGTGGCAGCAGATCCAGTCTCCCCGCGGCGGGAGGCCGGGTGCTGTGGTGACTGCCATGCCGTCCAAGCATGTTTTCTCTGGGGAGCGTGAGGGAGGGAGCAAGAGCCTTTCCCCCCAGAGACGTGCCGTAGGCTGTGCGCTCCTACCCCGGCCCAGCGCAGGCTCCTGGTGCTGGCAAGGGGGCCCTGAGAGGAGCGGTGAAGTGGCGCTTGCATCCTGTCCGTCCCTGCTGCATGCTGGAATGCCACTATGGAGTGAGTATGGTGCCCGCCGTGGAGGCAAGCTGCTAACAACTCTCTTCTCGTTGCCTTTAGCCCCGACGAAGAATCTTCACAGAAGTTCAGTCCTTGTCGGGGTGAGTGTTGTCGTGGTTATGCTGTCTTAAGCAGCTGGAGTATGTTCTCAGGTGTTAACCTAAATTTAAACGGGTTTCTGGAGCAGGGCAGAAGCCATTGGATGCTCTAAGGCAGGTTATCAATGTAACAATCTGATGGTTGGGTGCAGCTGCCTGATATGTAGCAAAAGTCTAGACACTTCAAAAACTACAGGGTGTATTTTATTCTCAGACAGGAATGTGATGTGTCCCTGGAACCTTATTAAAGGGATTCTGTGCCTAGCATTGCCCTGGTTGATTGTTTTGGCCAAATTCACTATTCCAGTGTCAGTCCTCTGCAATGCTTGTCACTTATGGTCTCCCATCCTCTTAGTATCCCATCTATTCCTTGAAAATTGAGAGTACATCCCAGCAGGGAGATTAGTTGTACCACTGTTATGTATTGGGATAGTCCCTCATTTTCTCCTGTCCTTAAGTGTTTCCATCTGAGGTGCCAAGTGTCTGGGCAGGCCACGTTTGTTCTTCTGTCAGCATATTTTGTGCACTGTGTGCTCTTTGCTTTTTCTAGCTTCCCTCCCCTATTTGACCATGCTCTTCATTCATTAAGTTTTAGGTGTGAAGTCATTGACTTGCAGCCAGAAGAAATCCTTGGGCTGCTCTTCAGCTCTTGGGTGTCCTCTTCCCATTTCTGCTGCTGTCTTGCACTCTGGCCTTGCTGTGCTCTCTGTGATGCTGACGTGTGCATGTCCCCTCTGTCCCCAGCGGTGTGTCACAGCTCCGCTGAAATCCCAAGGCATTTAAAGGACTTAGTCTCTCTTGCCCTCAGGCTGACCCTGCTTTCACTCTGGTGTCTCCTTGTAGTGAGAGTCTGTCTCTGAAGTGTTCCTGAGATGACATCCACTTTTTGTTTGTTGAAGGAGAGATGCCTTCTGCAAAAACAGAGAGACACAGCTACCCAATTTGTTCCCTGCTGATGGGCTTTGCTGGGAACTTGTATCTCCCATGACTGCAGTTCTTGTGATGGACTGTTCTTACAAAACAGCTGTTTCACCTTTCGCAGTAACCTGAAAAGCTTAGAGGACTTGGAACATCCCAGGCTGTTGTTTGGCTCTGCAAGCTTTTTCCAGGACTGATTTAGTCCAGTATTTTATGCAAGCAAATGGGTCTCTGAGTGTTTATCCAGTTGTTCTAAAATGATTGTTGTCCTGACATTGGCACTGCTTTTCCAGTCTGGATTTGATTATCTGAAAGGGGTGTCATTGCTTTGTTATGTACATAACATTGCCAACCCCCAAAAAACTTGCTTTGAAGGCACAGACTGACTTCCTGTGTCACTGGTGATGAGTGTCAAATCAGTGCTGCTTGCTCCTGATTCTGAAGCATTCTGACAGTAATGCCCTGTGAAACACGTGAAACACATCTGAAGAGTTTGAAAGGCCAATTGCAGGTGTCTCACAAAGTCTGAGGCTGGACATGAACATCACTGAGGCTCTTTCCCTCAGCTGCAGCCTGCTCAGAGCTGTTGGACAGGGAAGAGAGGGAGTCAGTGACTTCTGGGTTTGCAGCTCTGATGTTGGGTGCACTAGGCTTTTAGGGTGTCAAACCTGGTGTCCTGCAGCTGGACTGTGCAGTCTCTGACCCAGAAATGGGCAGGGCAGTGCCGTGCTGCTCAGCTGGGCTCAAAGTGCTGGGAGTGGAGCCTTAGGAGGGGCCAGATGGGCACAAAAGCCAGGCTCAAGCTGCCTTGGGCTGACAGCCAGTTGTCTGGAGAGTTAACAGGATGTGCCTCTTCCTGGAGGGAAAGGGGGCTGGCTGCTGCAACTTTCCTGGATGGAGGCCTGTTGGAACTGCAGTGTTCTCATGCACCTCCCTGAATGGAGGGAAGGCAAAGTGTTTAACCTTGTGTTCTTCCCATCTCTGAACTTGAGCATCTTCAGTCAGCCAGCAAGGAGGAAAAGGCCAGAAGAGATTTCCTGCCTGGCTTGCAGATCAAGGTGGCTGCAGGCAGGTTTCTGTTTTGCTTGTCCCTCCCCTAACTCTGCTCCTCTTGCTCACAGTCAGTGACAGTCTCTGAAACATCGTCTTGGCATTTAACACATACAGCACACATGGCTGCTGCGCTCCAGAGCCTGATTTGTTGCCCTTTGGGTGGAGACTGGCCAAACTGAGCTGCAGCCTCCTTCTCCCAAGCCAGTGTGAGCCCTTGGGGAGCCTGTGTATGCACTGCTGAATTCATGATGGCTTTTTCAAGACTGGATCTAAATCAGAATCCACCAGAGAGCCTGACAACTCTCCAAGATCTACTGTTGAGCATACCTCTCCCTGCCCTCCAAACTCTGCAAAAGTGTTTTGCTTCTAATAATTAACTTTTTTTTATTATTTTTTGATCTATATTACAGAAATGTACTCCCTAGAGATGTGGTCCAGGCATGGTACCTGGTCGTGTCTGAACTTAATGATCTTCTGTTCTCAAACCACACAGTCTGCATGACATAATTTCTCATTCTAAAGCAGTTTTATTGACCTGAGCTCCCTTTGCAGCTCTTTCCCGTTTGTCAGCATTTGTGTAGGGTTGACATTAGCCCTGGATGCATGTTTCTTAAGGACCTTAAAAAGGCTTTTTCTCTGCACTGTTGAGAGTGTGATCCCTGTGTACCATAGCAGATTATCACTGCAAAAGGTCTCTGCTTTCATATCACCAAGGGCCAGTTTATCTTTCTAGGCATAGTGTGTTCTTGGGAGTTTGTTTGCAGCATGTTCTGTTCTACAAGTTATTGCCAGTGACATTTATCATTAATCTTAATGTGCCAGCTGGTGACTGGCCACACACATTTGTGCCCTATTACAGTGTGATCTGGATTGTTCTGACCTGTCCATGTGGTGGTTTGTCCCTGTCTGCCTCCAGAGGCTTTGGTAGGGGCTTTATCTTCTTTGTTGGACACTTCCCTTGCTTAGACAGTAGATAACTCTGATCAGAAACTGTACTTTGTTGCTTCTGTGGTTTCTTAACAAACCCCAGCTATGCTGCACCCTGGAAGTGGCTGCTCTTGAGCAATGGAAGGAGTGTGTCTGCAATTTAGCAGGTGCATCAAAGCAGTGCTGAAGGGATATTTCTGAGCCTTTTTCTCCCTGGAGTTGCCATTGCTTGGAGCTGATGGGCTGTGCAGAGCTGGGCAGGTCTGTAACAGCTCTGCAGGTTCTGTGCTGTCCTTTGTGTGGGTCAGGTAAGGGATGTGAGCTGGCACTGCTTAGTTGGGCATTGCCAGGACCTGCCTGGCTCCTAGAGGACTCCTTAACTTCTCTGACTGTAGGGACAGTGCCATGCAGAGTGCAGAGATGAGCTCAGTGCTGGGGTTTGGGTTCCTGAAGTTCAGGGGGCCCTTGTTTGATAGAGCTCTTCTGTTTTGCCCCCTTTAGGTGGTGAAGGTTGGAATAGTGGAACAATCTTCTGCAACATCAGGTAAGGAACATCTTGTGTGTCCTTTCTGTGTCCTACAGTAGGTGGGAGCCTGACTTGACAGGCTGAGCAGATTTGTCCATTGCTGATGCCTTGGAGCACTGTGAGGTGGAGTTGGATTTTTTTAGCTCCCAGTGCTTTGCCTGCAGAAGAAGAGCCCCCTCTCTCGGGACAGGCCCTTTTTTCTTGTTACTTTACGTGGAGCTTCAGGCCAGGTGAGATTCCCACACCTCCATCCAGGGAAGCTCTACTCTCATGTTTGTGCAAACATCATTTTTCTAATGCTGTCAGTGGGGTGGATTCACTGTTCCAGTTGTTTGAGGTTCTTGGTTCAGCCTGAGGAGGCAGTTCATCAGAAATTCATGCCTGTCTCCCTACAGTGGGCTCAATTGCTGAATGAAATTGATCTCAGTGCCTGGGAACTTCAGGGCGGACAAAATTTTAGACCCATTTATTTTTTATTGGGGGAGTGCAAAGCTGATATACAGGATACTGTCTGCTTACATACACAGACGTGGGGTGATGCTATTTTGTCAATGAGAACTTATTTTTTTCCTCCTTCATATGCACAGGAATATTGTTTTCTTTGTGTTGGGATTGTTTCTTGTATTGCTTCACTGTCAAACCCAGATTCTTGTGGCCTGGGTTACACACAGGTTTGTGCATGAAGGCAGCCCTTCTGTGGGTCACCCCGTGCTGCCACAGTGCTCCCACCATCCTGAAGGGCCAAGATGAAGGGGATGAAGCTTTGGTTGTGGAGGGTGGAGGCAGGTGGAATGGGGAGATCCCTGCAATCGCCCAGAGGTGCTGGATTCCAAGAGTGGTTGCAGGGTGAGATTTCCTGCTGATCAATGAGCTGGGCTGTGGCTGTGCAGGAGGCTCAAAATCAGCTGGGAGCAAACCCTAGCAGAGCAGATGCCAAGTGAGGGACACCAAGGAGTGTCACTGTCTGTGTCTGCCTTGTACCCAGGCATACAAAGCCCCTCAGAAGTGTGGAGCCAGTCAGAACTGATGGGCCAGCTGACCTCTGGATTGAATCTGAACAAACCTGTGCAGCAGGAGCATGGACAAGGAGATTGAGCTTTATTCCACTGTTCTGTGCTGTGAGACAAACCCAGACAAACTATTTAACTTCCTTTTTTTAAGGTGACTCTGATGACGCAGCTCCCTCAAGCTCTGTTGTCCTTTCTTCCACCCCGCCTTCCGTGTCTCCTGCTGTGAAAGAAGCCTCCCCCACGCCCCCTTCCTCACCATCTGTTACAGGCAGCTTCTCCTCCCCAAGGTAAAACCATGTTTTGTCTCCTTACAGCTCCATTGGCTGGCTTATCTGGCATGCACATGCCAGAGGAAAACACATTGTTCATCCTTAGCAAACATTTAGAGTTGTCACCTTTCCCCTTCACCTCTTTTGCCTCTGGAGTGGTTGTGTCCTTGCTGAGGCTGACAAGGAGCTGGGGAGGGCAGGAGGGATCTTGCACTTAGTAGGAGGGCTGCATGTCTCAAGGGCAGGATTCGCTTGGGAAGATAGGTATTCAAAAAAATTACTGACTCTTACTGCACGTGGGTGCCAGGCTAATCCCTCATGATTCTTATGTTTGTAATGGCCAAGTGAGTGGAATGTCAGAGTGACTTTTGAAGGAACTGATGACTTTCTCTGTGAGGGTAGTGCTGGCAGATGTAAGGTGGAACTGCAGCTCCCATTCATGTGTGTGCCTGAAAGAGCATCTGAACAGCAAGGGGGCTGCACCTACAAGTAATACTAAGCCCTGGTTTAGCTGAAATTTTTAAGGGTGAAGGGAGAAAACCCTTAGTAAGTTGCCAGTAAGACTTGCCCTGGCCGTGACTCTTCGTTTTGTTGCTGCACAAAATGTTGGTGTAGCTGTCTAACACTTTGTGTACAGTTCTAGTACTCAGAGGCACTTGATGAAGTTCCCCTTGATTTTGTTAACTCCCCTAAACCTCTAAGGGAACATAGCAGCAGTCTTGTGAGAAGGGGGAACTAGAAGCATTTGGACTCTGCAGTTTAGGAGAGGAGAGGAAAGCAATAAGCCGCTCAGGTTGTGTAAAGTCAGGGGTTTGGGGTTTGTAGGGGCTGACAGAGCTCTGGAACAGGTGCCCAGGGAGGTTGTGGAGTCTCCCTCTCTGGAGACATCCCAAAACCCACCTGGATGCATTCCTGTGTCATCTGTTCCAGGTGACCCTGCTTTGGCAGGGGGGTTGGACTGGGTCATCTCTAGAGGTCTCTTCCAACTCCAGGAACTCTGGGGTTCTGTGAAGCCTGTGGCACAAGAGCTGGGGGCACACAGTGACACTGCAAGAGCTCAGTTAAAAGGGAGAAGGGAACGGACCATGTCTGCCTCTGCTGCTTCTGTGGCAGCAGCAGATCAAAGAGGGGTCAGAGAAATTCACAGACAGCAGATCCATTAATGGCTACTAAAGGATGTTTCAGGGATGTCCCTTCTAGCATCCCTAATCCTGTGATTGTCAGGCTGGGGAAGTGCCAGGGGCTGGGCTTATGTGCCCTCCCTAAGTAGCATCCCCTGCTGTCCCTGTTGGAGACCAAATGGCAACCTGTCATCTGACCGCAGAGTGCCCTGCAGAGACCTTTAACCTCTGACTTCTTAAACTGGCTTAAGAGTTCCCTTTTAAGAGGAGGAAATAGAGATGTGAAAGGGCCAGGTTAGGTGCCTAGCACTGGAAGGTGCTAGTGCCCGTTCACCTGTGCCAAGGGCCCAGTTCCCCAGGCTCCTCCTGGTGTGTCCCTGTGGTGTGATGGCAGGAGAGCCCCTGTGTGCTCCAGCAGCAACTGGCTGGCTGTGCAGAGAGCTGGGGGCTGTGCACTCTCCAAGGAGCAGACCTGAATCCTTATTTGTGAGCGGGATTTCTAAAGGAGGAAGTGGTTTGGGGACTGGTGCCACCACAAGTGTAGGGTATTAAAGTTGTGAGCCTTGGATGTGATAAATCTGAAGCTGACACCCCAGCTCTAGGAGTCTGATACTTTTTGGTTTCATACTGTGTGGTAAAATCATCAAGAAATGAGGAAGTGTAGGTTCAACATTTTTTCATCTCTTCTGATCCGTAAGTGACAGCACAGGGGGTGGAGAGTGACCAAAACTGAATGATTAAGCTGTGTGTTTAACTAGGAATGGAACATAAAATCTTCCTTAGGCCTAGTGAATATTTGCTTGCTTTGTCTTTATGACTGAGTTGAGAAATGTGATGTAAAGGAGCCTTAAAACTAAAAGCAGCATCCTCAAAGAATTTCGCTTCCGAATATTGCCCTGAGAACCAAAAACCTGGTTTTAGTCATCAAAGATGAACTCTGCTTTGCAGTCTGACTTTTAGCTGAATAAATGGCAAAGAAAATGAAATGATTTGCTGAGAGGACTGTAATGATGGGGCGTCCTTGTTTTACCTTGAGTTTCTTATTAGACGGGTGGTGCAGAGGGATGCATATTTCATTCAAGATCCAGATTCATCTTCCTTAACAACTGCCATTATCTCAACAGACTGGTAGATAAATTTAGGGTTTTGTCTAGTACTTGTGTATTATTCAACACTGATTGTCACTGTGTAGGAAGAGGTATAGGCTGTCACTGTAGGTCTGCTGAATGATGAAGCCCTGCTCCCCTCAGGGTTAGCAGTGAGAGGCAGGGCAGGAGGGCTGCAGCTTCCCAGGCTGCTCATCTTAGTTTGCTGGCTCAAGAAGGACTGGCAGCATGTTTGGTGGATGCATGGCTGCTACCAACATGATGCACAGGAGTTTTCAAACAACAGAGCATATCTTGAAATCTGCCATTGTTTAGCAAAACAATGGCACGGGGCTGCCGAAAACCTTTTTTTTGCAACAGTGGAATTCCCCAGCAAGTGCAAGGCTTGGGGATAGGCAGTTGCAAAAATCAAGTCAGGAGACTGGGAACTGAGTGCCTGCCAAGGCTTTGTTCATCCCAGCTGAGAGTTGGTTTTGGCAATGCTGTGCCTGACAGTCACTCATCAGTGGTGAGGAGGCAGCAGCAAGGTGCTTACAGCCTTTTTTTCCCCTCACTCAAAGACAAGTAATCTGAGCCATCTCAGGAGCTGCCTTTGCTGTCACAAAACTCAGCATCGTCTATGGTAAGTGCTTGTGTGCTCCCTTCCCCACTGCTCATCCTCATGACTGCAGCAGGTCAGTCAGAGGACTGCAGCTTGTCTTGGCTCACTGAGGTTCTGTGCAATAGACCCAGGCTGCTTCGCTCAGGGCTGACTTCTTGGGCTTCTGTATTGCTGAGTCTCACAACGAAATGTCACTGCCTGGTTCCTCAAGGAACCAGCTGTTTATCCTCTGACTGGAAGGCAGCCCTGCTGAGAGGCACGCAGAAATTACCACCTCCTCTTGTTTCCCAGCCAGGCCTCGGTGCTGAGTTGATGGGCCTGCAGGTGGATTACTGGATTGCAGCTCCACCCGTGGACAGGAAGAGAGACCCGAGAAGAAGGACCCTTCCACTACCAAAAACACCACTGAAATGCACTTTCCGGTCCCTCCAGGTCAGCAGGTTACCTGCCAGCGGTGAGATCGCAACCACGCCAACCAGTCGATGACTGTTGTGACAAAAGAAAAAAAACAAAAAAGGTGAGGTTGTCCTTCTGTTCCTGTCCTGCTGCTCCAGAGCTGCCTGACTTGTCAGTGCTGGATTACAGCACTTCAGTCCTATTTCATCCCCAAATCCTCATCAGCTGATGAAGTGACTGCACAAAGCAATAGGGTTTGAAAGGGTGGTTCCTCTGTGGGGGTGAAAAGGAGGGATGTGTTCACCTGATGGCTGACAGCTAAGATGGTCTAGGCCAGAAGAACACAGGTTGGGACAGGGCAAGGACACACAGAAGGCCACGCCTGGTGGTTTCCCTATGTTCCTTGGGGGCCTGTTGGTGCCTTTTGGGATATTGGGTTAGATAAGAGGCAGCTTATGCCCCAACCACCAGTGAGGGTAAATGAGCCCCTCCTTTCTGGCTGTGTGCTGGAAACTTGGTTTAGCTATATTTTCTGGAATGGTATCCCCATCCTATGAGCCTTTAAACTCAAAAGAGCCATGGAGAATAAAAAAGGTATATAAGGGAAACAGAAGCCCAGCAGGTATCACAGATCGTGTGAGGTGACAAAACAGTAGTACCCCTTGGAATGGAGTCTAGGGCCTCCCACTCTGCTCCTGCATCCACCTCCACACAAGTGCCAGTGGGGTGATTCAGAACCTGGAGCAAAGTCCTGGGACGAGCAGCTGAGGGAACTGAGGATGTTCAGCCCAGAGAAAAGGAGGCTCAGAGTGACCTTATCACTCTTTACCACTACCTGAAAGGAGATTGGAGCAAGGTGGGAGTCAGTCTCTTCTACCAGGTAATGCAGAAGTAGCTTCAAGGTCTGCCATGGGAGACTTAGATTAGCTATTTGGAAAAATTGTCTTCACCAAAAGGGTCGTGAAGCTCTAAAACGGCTGCCCAGGGCAGTGGTGAAGCCACCATCCCTACGTGCTTGGAGGTATTTAAAAGATGTATAGATGTGGCACTTGGGGACATGGTTTAGTGGTGCAGTTGGCAGTATTAGGTTAACAGTTCAATTCAATGACCCTGGAGATCTTTCCACCTCAGCATTCCATGATTTTATAATTCCTATGCTTTTGTACAGAATACTTTGTGGGTCAAAAGGCAGTAGAAGATACTGTCCTGCTCTTAAACTCGTGGCTTCATTTTCTCAAAGCAAACTAACAAAGCAGCATTTTCAATGTTGCCAGTGATTTTGTATTTGCTCCTGGCCTTGGTAATGTGAAACATTTTAGAAATTGAGAGGAGCTCTGCAACAATTATTTTTGAGGAAGCCACAAGGCAGTTCTTCATTATATTTGGCTGCCAGTAGTTGTCCTTCACAACCTCCTCTGCCTCTGGGCCTGGGAGTCACTCCTGGTGGACTCAGAGAGAAGGGTGGCAGAGCCTCCTGGACTGCAGGACATGGGTACATAACCCTGCAGCCAGGTCACTGCCAGGCCAGCACAGCTGTGGCCCTGCTGATGCTGGAACTGCCACCCCTGGTGACACCCTTTGTAAGTGTCCTGCTTTTGGGAGAGGCAATCTTGAGGGCACTCCAGATGTTTTTCCCTGGGGTGCCCCAGCCTGCAGCAGAGATGTTCAACAGCACTGGCTTTTGTGAAACCAGTTTGTACATCTTTGTTAATGCATTTGGACAGTTCTTAGGGAACTGGGCCTTTTTTTTAGTTCTCCTTATGCCTTTCCTATCCACCAGCTGCCCCCATTTTGTAATCCCTCCTGTTCTCGCCAGGTGCCTGTGCAGCGCAGGCTGTGTTGGGCCACAGTCAGTGCAGCAGACCTGGCACTGCGAGATGGAGACATTTTCCCTGCATGGTGTCCAACAGAGCAGGAGGTTACCTGAAGGTGCCCTTTAAGGTCAGGATTATGAGGGGGAAAGGCTTCACACAGAGATGTTTAGGGATAAGATGCTCACTTGCATCGGTGATGGTGCTCAGCACTGACAAACTCATGCCAAAATGGGAGGATTTAGGAATAAGAATTTTCAGACATGAATGTTGAAATGCAAAAACTCAAACAAGAATCAGTGTAATTCCCACGAGTGGCAGAGACTGACCTTGTGCTTGTTTGCTTTTCTTCCAGTGATGTTTTTGCCCAAGAAACAAAGGACAAGGAGGTCGAGTCAAAGAGCCAGTGTATTGAAGGAATCAGCAGGTTGATTTGCACAGCGAAACATCAGCAGAACATGCTGCGTGGTGAGTGCTTACATCCTTTTGGGTGCTGGGCAAGGCTCACATGCTGTGATTGTCCTCCAGGCTAAGGGCTGAGCTGGTGTCCTGCCCTGTGCCCTGGAGCCAGTGTGATGGGGATATTCCTGGGGAATGGGCTTCAGTGTGACCAGCACGGGGGAATGCTTTAATAGGTCTGGGCTGTGTGAAAATCCTCTTTTTGCTAGCTCTGAGTCAATGGTCTGGGTGAGGACAGGGCCAGGCTCCATTCCCCTCTCTGTCCTCCCGTTTCTCTTGCACATCCCGTGCAAGTGTTGGTTGGTGGTGAGTGGTGACATTGTAGCTGCTCCTCTGGGCAGGACACTGGCACATGCTCATGCCACAGCATAACCATGGAGCCATATATGCACCTTGTCGACAGATCTGGAGTGTCTGTCAGTGGAGCAGGGCATCCAGTAGCAAAAATACCTTTGTAGCCTGTTCAGTTAGTAATCCCCAACAGAGGGACCTGCCTGGGTCACCTCCTTAGTCCTGACCCTGTCCCGTGAGACTGGCAGGCATGAGGGGTCCTCACAGGACATGTGTCACCTCTATTGGGAGACATAGATGTCCTGGTGAGAATGCCAGTGAGGAGAGACTGATGTCCGTCTCTTTAAGCGTGCATTTGCCCAAAAAGAAAATGAAGTGTTCTTAGGAAAGCTGAGAAGCCAGATCAGATGACGCTGAAATCATCAGTGTGGGGAGTTCTGGTGTCGGTGAGTGATGCTGGAACAACAGTCCGAGCTGTTCTGCCTAAACCTGGTGTGCTCCTGAGCCTGTCTCCCCGTGTGTGCGGCTGGGTGGGCAGAGCAGCTGAGTGTGGCCAGGCCTCCCTCTGCCGACTGCAAGGGGACTTCTGGCAAAGCTGCTCAGGCTGGCCACTTCCCCTCAGCATTTTCTAACTCTCCTCTCTTTTTCCCTTCCCTGCAGTCCTGATCGATGGGGTGGAGTGGAACGACGTCAAGTTCTTTCAGCTGGCAGCACAATGGTCCTCTCATGTCAAGCACTTTCCCATCTGCATATTTGGACACTCCAAATCTAACTTCTAGCTGTGCTCAGCGCAGGGACCCTCTGCCCATCCCGAGGACTGCACACCAGGAGCCAGGAACTGCGTGCCAACTCTGATTCGCGTCGCTCTGCCCTCTCCTGCAGAATTAATTACAGATGTGCTTGGATTACTTTTGAATTACTTTTTTCTATTAACTCTTTGCGTTTACTACAAAGGAAGGAAACCCCTTTAAACAAAGGCAAAAAAAAAACAACAAACAAACCCAAAAACAAATCCAACAAACCAGTCTTAAATATAGATGTGCTGACAACGTGAAGTCGTGGGGGAGTTGTCAGGAGCAGGCAACCTGCCCAAGAACACCTACCACTTACGAGCAGATAGCTGAGTAACTGCACTGCTTATTAACCTGAGACCTCATTGGTGTGAGTGGGCTGGGGGAGCCGTGGATCAGCTCAAACAGATTTTGCAGAAGATCATGTGCGTTATGGTGTGTTTGGCCCCCGCTCTGTATTTCTAGGAGAAAAGGATGGCCAGTTTTTCTTCCTGCTGCCAAAGGATGAGAGATCAGCGAGTCTGGAGGGAGTTCAACTGCCCAGTGTGGAAAACAAGCCACTTGCAGAGTTAGGGAGGTCTGGAGAGGAGATCCCCTTTGGAGCACAGAGCCTGCCACGGGGACAGGCAGGTGTTTGTGCTGAAGCAATGCCTGAGGAGGGCTGGGCAGGAACAGGAATTAGGGAAATATGATGTGTAAGGAAACTCCTGTGTCCCAGGTCTTTGACAGTGACCAAACCGAGCCAGTCTCTGTGTTCCCCAGCTGGCTGTGCTGCTGAGGAGCACCACGTCAGTGGGGTCGCTGCTATTTACATACTCACACCGATTATTACCTGTCAATAAAACCTTGTCCAGCCTTGAAAGGGAAAGGATTTTTTTTTAACAGCTGCAGATTTTTTTTACTGCTTTCTAAAAAAAATAATAAATAAAACAAAAATAATAGGAAAAATATTAATTTGCCAAAAAAAACCCACAAACCCAGGAAGATGAGCCGTTGTCTGTGGAATGATGAATCACTGTAGTAACTGGACTGGAAGCTGGCCAGGCACTCTGCGTGTCCAGCTGCCCATGTGTCACATTGCACACCTGAGGTAGCATGGGCTGCTCTGTCAGGTGCTGGGTGGGCCGTGGGGAGCAGGATGTTGTTGCCATGTGGAAAAACAGATATCTCTGGCATTTCAGGGTAAGGGACTGAAGTTTACAGTGGGCCCTTCTGGTTGCCCCTCCTTGTGGGCAGGCCAGGCTCTGTGAGCATTTCCTGAAGGCACTTTCTGAGGGCAGTGATGCTTTTGAAATTTTTTTTTCTTTTTTCTTTTTTCTTTTTTTTTTTTCTTTTACCTGATCCCTTACCCTTGGGTTTTTAAAGGCTTGGGGAACCCCCTTTGTGCTGCATGGCAGTCCTGCTCTTTGTGAGGACCACCCAGGTTCCATTGGGCAGGTACTGGTGGTGTGCTCTGCTAGCAGGGAGGTTCTGAGGTGAGAGCTGGAACTTGTGCCTGTCTCAGCTTGGGCTGCTTCACCAGCTGATGTCATGAAACCAGCACAAGGGCAGGGGAAGGGTTTCATGGGGCCAGGGGCTGGGTATTCCCCTCAAACCACACAGGGGAGGAGGGTACTGTCCCTGGCCTGGTGGCACACTGCTGGGCAGGACACGCTGTCTAGCTGCAATACTTTGTTCTTCCTGCCTGCCGTGTGCTGGCCCCTGGCTGTTGTTGTGTCCCTCAGCTGATGTTTTTGGGTGACCTGAGCTGATGCTCTGGGGCTGGGTAGTGTTGCCTAGCAGCAGCAGCAGCATGGGAGAGGGTGTATAAGCACATCACATCTTTATCGAGGCTGTTGCATAAAAAAAAAGCTTTGTAAAGGAGATTAGTCAGAATGTGATTTCTCCCTTGAATTTCACCTGATGTGACAAGGGTGATGGGGCTGGGTTCCAGCTGTGTGCAGCCTGGGCAGCTCTGGTGGTGCTGCTGCAGAGGTGGAGTGGACTGACCAACTGCAATAACTTTGTTTACTGGGGAATGAGGGGAGAACCATCACTGTGCTCCTCTTTGTATTCAACCTACTGTAAAGAAAAACCTGGTAGCTAGGACAAGGTTTCCAGAGTCCTGCCTATCAAATGTGTGTTGCCCTGCTGTAGTCCGTGTGTGTGTGTGTGTGTATGTGTGAGAGAAACACTTCTGCTTGTTGCATTTCATGTTGGTTTGTGTTTTGTTCTAACTTTATACAAGCAAATTCATTGGGAGACTCCCTGTACACCTGAGGGCTTGATTTCTCCCCTGTGGAAAGCTGTTGTTGCTCTGAAATGCATCTTCTGTGCAAGAAAACATCCCGACTTCTCAGCCTTGTTATCCCGGAGGGAGTCCAGCAGTGGCAGGCTGGGCCTGCCTGTTGGCAGCTGCGTGCCCAGGGTGGCTGTGGTGTTTCCTGGCCCTGGAGGCAAGGGCTGCCATGCAAATTTGGTGGCACAGCTCTGATCAGGTTGTTGTGCCTCTGTTGTTTCTCCTGTGGAGCCACTTGGTGCAGCTGTTTCTTTCCCTGCCTGGAATAGATACAGGTTTCTGTCTCTAAAAAAAAATGAGCGTCAAAGCACGTGGCTCAGGCTGTTTTGGGAAGGAGCTTTAGACCTGGTGCCATGAATGAGTGCCTGATCTCAGGTCTCCCAGCTTCCCCAACAGTTTCTGGGGGGACCATGCTGGGAGTGAGCTCTCCTGACTTGAAGGATCCTCACTATGGGACCAGGAAGAGTTTCTGGGGCAGCAGTGAGCCCGTGTCTGCAGATTTGTGCCAGCTTCTGGGGTTTGGTGGCTGTGGTCACATCAGTGAGTACAGAAGGATGGCTTAGAGCAGAGACAGCACCACTCTGTGTTCAGCTCTGGAGAGTTTGGGCAGGGAAGGTACATGTCACATGAAGAAACTCATGGGGGCTATCTTCTACGTCGGTTTGCTTTGGAGCTGTGTGGTCTGACAGCAAAGGCAGGGCCTGGGGCGGGCAGCGCCTGAGTGGATCTCCAGCCAGGAGGTGCATTGAAGGTGGTGTCCCCTGGTGTGTCCCTTTCTCTGTGTCCCAGAGCTCACCCCAGCCCTCCACAGGGCCAGTCTCTCCTGCCCCTCCGGCTGTGGCTGCTCAGAGCACTGGTTTCTTTCTCAGCTGCTGTGGGCAAGGCCCCTGCCTGGCTCAGGGGTGAGCTCTGGGGAGCTGAGCTGCGCCACGCTGACCTAGTTTAGCAGCTCTGGAGAGCTGATGAAAGGTGGAAGAGTTCTGTGGCATCGTGTTGCACCTTGAGTGCTTCCTGCTCCTCTGGCTTGAGTTTCCTGGAGACAAAGGCTGGGCTCAGTCAGGGCTGGCTGTGCTGGGGCACTGGTGATGTTGGGGACATCTCATGTGGCTGTTCTATCTCGGTGCCACAGCCCCCATGCAGTTCAGCTGTCACTGTTTACATCGTAACTGCAGAGTCCTCCTGAATTACACATGAGTTTGGGGAGAACCATGGTCTCTTTGGCTGTGTTTTGCTGCTTTAATTAGAACACAAGATAAAGCTTATGGCTTTATCCTGCAGAGAGGGCAGGGATAGGTGGCTGGGAGGTTTCTGGGGCTGAGGAGATGCCTGTTTGCTTTCCATCATCACACTCGGCCAGGAACCACACTGCCCTGTGCTTAACCTGTGATTGCAACAAAGGCCCTGTTGTGTTTCTCACCAGCAGCATGTGCTGGCAGGAATAGTGGAGTGCCAGGGCAGAGGATGTTGCACCTAGAATCTCCAAGGTTAAGAGGGAAATCATGTCAAGAGGCAGCAGAACCAGCAGTCTTTTCCTGCTGCTTGGTAGGCTAAGGGATTGGGCGGTTGGGAGAGTCCAGCTCTGTAGCTGTAAAGGGCTTGGGGCCCTGGAGCTTTCTTGAAGTTAGCTTGGATGCAGTGTCTGTCCCCTTCATCTGGGGGGGGTCTTGATCTCAGCAGATATTTGAGTAGCGGCATTTTATGACACTCCTGGGCTTAACCTGGCAGGAGAAGGCCAGAAATGAGCAGCAGCATCTCCTGGAGATTTCGTGGAGCCTCTTCAATGGCGTTCTCATGGGAGATGTTCCTGGCAGGGCCGGCTCCTGCAGGAAGGATCACTCTGGTGCTTTGGGACAGACTGGGGGTAGAAGGGGACGTGCCAACTTGTAAGGCAGCAGGTTGCTGGTTTCTTTAAGGAAAAGCACTGTTCTGGGGCCACATCCAGCCAGCTGCTGGTTGGAGCCTTGGCTGGACAGTGGGCAGAGTGCTGCCTGCCCGGCCATGGATGTGTCCCAGCCCTGGGGAAGCGGCTGAGTTCTGGGGCGGTGTGCCACCAGGCTTGTCTGGACTGCAGCGCACCAGCGGACCTTACCACTTTGTAGATTCCCGAGCTGTCCATCTGTTTCATTGTTGTATGTTTGGGTTCTAGGGTTGTTTTTTATGAAGACAGATTAAATGTAAATAGCCTTTTTTTTGGAACAAACCACAACGTGCTCGACCTCGTCAACTATTTTATGGTACTAATGCAACACTAATAAAACTGGACATGAAAGCACACACCCGTTCCCTGAGTCGTCTCTCAGCAGGGGCTCCTCTGGCATGCCTGGGGCCGTTGTTTGCAGGAGGAAACAGTTCTCTTTGTGGTATTTATCCAGCTGCCACTTCCAGGGCAGAGCTGGTGGATTGGCATGTCCTTGTCCTTCCCAGCACTGAACTCTCCTGTAGTTTTTGAAGCCCTGCTGTTTTCCCAGCTCCCTTCTTCCCCAGAAGGATCTGCTCACCTCCTGCAGCTCTCCTGGATATGACAGCCCTCTCCAACACTCAGTGCTCACCTCTGCACAGCAGGAAAGGACCAGGCTGGTGCCTGTTTCTGATCTGGGGGCTGCCTTGGATGGACACGGTGGTGTTGGGGTTCCAAGGGGGGCATCTCCGGTGGGGAGGCTGAGGCTGTGTCTGCTTCTGGGAGGACTGTGGGACAGGGACACGGACGTGTGGGATTCCAAGCACCTGGGCTTGGCACTGGGGAGTCAGAAGGTGGAGAGATGAAGGAAAGAGGAGAGCTAAGCTGTTGTTTTGAGGAAGGAAGGTGAAGAAGAAATTTTGAGAAATGGGCCTGTGACCACGGTCCTTAGGATCCAGAATGCTGGAGGCAGAAATGGGAATGCTGTGCTAGAGCAGCCTGTATCCTTGTGCTATCCTGACCCGAGGATGAGGGATGACAGCTGGTGGAGCAAAGAGCTGGGGTGAAGGGAGCCGCTCAGAGCAGGCCAGGCTTCTCTCAAAGGACATAGATCTTGGATCTCTCTGATGCTCTGCATGGCCTGGTCAGGTGCAGATGCATTTGTGGCCCAAGCCCTTTGTTGGAAGAGGAGACACAAAACCCACACATGGTGGCACAGAGCAGGCATTGGATCATTCCAGGCAGGAGGAATGGTAGTAGCTTAGGAGAGGGCAAACTCAGGACTCTGGAGTGCAGAAACAGCACCTAAAGCCATAGAGTGGATCTGTCTGGTAGTGAAATGTTGTGGGGGGCACCATGGGACAGCTGGGGGACATAAACACGTGAAGGCTGTGTTCTGGCTGTGCATTTTCTGCAGAAGTTCAGCTGTAAACTTGCACTGATGGCCTGGCTGTATGAAAGAAGCACATCCTGACCATTAATTTTTAGAGCCCATGGAGGAATTTGTCTCAGCACATCAAAGAGTGGAGGGGACTGGGGTGGTGGGAAGGCTCACATGCTGCTGGGGGAAACAGAGCACCAGCCCCACATCAGCAGGGAGAGAGAGCACCAAGCCAAGCGCCCTTGGCACATTCCTCTGGAGTTGCCTGGAAGAGGGGAGAAAGAAATGAGGCAGAGCAAGAACCACTTTGGGTCAGGTTGTATGCAATGGGCCTGGAGAGCCTCCCTCATCCACATACACTGGGACAGATGAATTTCTGCCTAGGACTGGGCTCTCAAAGCACTGGCATCTTTCTTTTGCAGGTCTGGGTGTTTCTCAGACCATGTGCACCCTCACTGCCATGGGAGACGTGTCAAACGCAAGTGATGCCCTGCCAGGATGCCCCCAAAGCCCTCGGGGAGGTCTGGATTTACGCTGTGGGAGTTGGTGGTACCCAGGGGTGCCGGAAGGTGGGCCACTGCAAGAGCTCGCTCCTTCCCAGGCCTTGTCCGGCAGCTCCAGCTCACCTCCCTCCAACACAACACCCTGGCCCCGACCACAGCTGCTCCTTAACCTGGGAGAGAAGCAGCAGGGAAGATCCAACACGTTTTTGTTGCTATCGTTCAAAACATAATTTAGCATCTGGAAAAAGCAGTCCACGCCATGTGACCATCCGGTTCTCCGTGTGCAACTCCCAAGTGCTCTAGGACATGATTTGTAAATATTTGTCCCGGGTGATTTTTCTGTGTCCTGCTGGATTATTTCCAGCTCGGCAGAGCGGTTGCAGCAGCAGCCTGGGGAGGCCAGCCCCCGTGTCCTGCAGTGTGCCCGGCGCCTGTGCGGGCAGGCGCTTCCCCGGCCGCCTCGGGAAGGAGGGAATGCCACAGTGGTGCTCCCCGGCGCACTGACCTTTCTTGGCTGACCGATTTTCACTCCCAGAAGTGTTGTCCTCGCTCAGCCGTGCTCCTGGTGCATATCGGGAGCATAAAAGCAGAGCCCTGTGCCCTCCTGCGATCCGAGGACTCTCAGAGATTTGGTGTTGTAGGGTTGTTTTCCTAACACACAAAGTGAATTTTCACAAGAGCCTTGTTCTTTCTGAAAAATAGATGTATTTTGGCAGAGGTTAATGTTTTGGGTGGTCTTATGTAGGTGTTTCAGTACTTTGTGAGAAGCAGTGTTGAGAGTGCAAGCAGCAGCTCTGCCTAGTAAAGGGGTATGACTGCACTGTTAACTGCTTACTCCAGTAGAGTTTCATGACAGATATTTTTTGGCCATCTTGATCTGTGTGACTGTGTGGAGCAGTCCTGGGGTGTCCCCTGGTTCAGGTAACACCAGGTGACTCTCCAGCTCTGTGTTGGAGCCATGTGTAGTCATCCTGCCTCACCTGAGAGGACAGCAGTGCTCCGGGTCTGCTTCTGCTGACCATCAGAGGGGTAGCTTTTCACTGAGCTTCATCACCCAGTCTTGGCCACATGCATAGAGAAGTCCTCTAGGGGATGGCCTGTCACCTTCACTGCTGCACTTTGTCAGCCCTTGCTGGGGGACCTGCTGTAAAGGTGTTATGTTCCATAGAATAGTGGTTTCTTGGGGTGTTTTTTGGCGTCAGCCAGTTCCTGTAGGAGAGGAAGTGGCAGTGGCAATGTGCAAGTTGTGCACAGTGATCTGGAGCTGACAACTGTTTGGCAACTGTGCAGCCACTGCAGGGCTGCTGAGGAGACACTGGACAGGAGCTGTGCAGGGCTGAGGAAGGGATGTACCTGCATGGTGCAGCCCTGGTGTGCCCAGGCCCAGTGACACCCACAGGTCAGCGGGAAGGGAAAGCTAAAGCCATCATTTCATCTCTCAGGCTGACACCCGAGGAGGGGGAAAGCCCCAGCGGGGGGCAGTGGGGTATCCAAGCGCAGAGGAGATCCCAGTGAGACAGTGCAGGAGTGGGGAGTGTGAGCAGGGGGTGGGTGTGTGTAGAGCTGGAGGGATGTGCATAGGAAGCACATGGATGAAGGTGCTGATGTGAGCAGGCTGTGGGTGTGTACAAGGTCTGTGTCTGTGCAGGGACATGCTGTTCCTGCCCTGGGTGTGGATGGCCTGTGGCAGCAGTGTGTGTGTGAGGAAGACTCTGTGTGTGTGTGCCAATCTGTACCTGTGTGTGTGTAGGGCTGCCCATGCCAGGCCAGGGCCGGTGCATGAGGATAGCAAAGCCTGCGTAGGGCCCAGAGAGCTGGGTGAGGAGAGGGGTGTTGTGTGTGTGCACAGGCTGTCAGTGTGTGTGCCACTGGTGTGCATAGGTGAGGGTGTGTGTGTGTCACTGGTTTGCACAGGCTGTCAGTGTGTGAGGACAGGGGGTGTGTGAGGGGAGGCTGTGTGTGTGAGCAGAGGTGCTCTCTGGGTGTCTGTGTGCATGGGCAGTCTGTGTCTGTGTGTGTCTGTACATGGGCAGTCTGTATGTGTGTGTGTGCACGGGCAGCCTGTGTGTGTGTGTGTGTCTGTACACGGACAGTGTGTGTGTGTGTGTGTGTCTGTACACAGGCAGTCTGTGTGTGTGTGTGTGTGCACGGGCACTCTGTGTGTGTGTGTGTGTGTGCACGGGCACTCTGTGTGTCTGTGTGTGTGTGTTCACGGGCACTCTGTGTGTCTGTGTGTGTGTGTGTGCACGGGCACTCTGTGTGTCTGTGTGTGTGTGTTCACGGGCACTCTGTGTGTGTGTCTGTGTGTGTGTGTGCACGGGCACTCTGTGTGTCTGTGTGTGTGTGTGTGCACGGGCACTCTGTGTGTGTGTGTGTGTGCACAGGCACTCTGTGTGTCTGTGTGTGTGTGCACGGGCACTCTGTGTGTGTGTGTGTGTGTGCACGGGCACTCTGTGTGTCTGTGTGTGTGTGTTCACGGGCACTCTGTGTGTCTGTGTGTGTGTGTGCACGGGCACTCTGTGTGTCTGTGTGTGTGTCTGTGTGTGTTCACGGGCACTCTGTGTGTCTGTGTGTGTGTGTGCACGGGCACTCTGTGTGTCTGTGTGTGCACGGGCACTCTGTGTGTCTGTGTGTGTGTGTGTTCACGGGCACTCTGTGTGTCTGTGTGTGTGTGTGCACGGGCACTCTGTGTGTCTGTGTGTGTGTCTGTGTGTGTTCACGGGCACTCTGTGTGTCTGTGTGTGTGTGTGCACGGGCACTCTGTGTGTCTGTGTGTGCACGGGCACTCTGTGTGTCTGTGTGTGTGTGTGCACGGGCACTCTGTGTGTCTGTGTGTGTGTGTGTCTGTGTGTGTGTGTGTTCACGGGCACTCTGTGTGTCTGTGTGTGTGTGTGTGTGTGCACGGGCACTCTGTGTGTCTGTGTGTGTGCACGGGCACTCTGTGTGTCTGCGTGTCTCTGTGTGTGTGCACGGGCACTCTGTGTGTGTGGCCGCGGACGCACAGTCCGTCTCTCCCTGGATGTGCGTGAGGAGGCCGTGCCGCCCTCAGCCCCGCTCGCCGCCGTCCCGTCCCTCCCCTCGCAGGCCGGAGCGCCGCCCTCACACGCCGCGGGCGGGCGGCTCTGGCTCGTTCGTTCCCCTCCTTCCTTCTCTCTCTCTCTCTTTCCCTCCCGCTGCCACTGCCGCCGGGGCCGAGCCCTCTCCGCCGGGCCGCCGCCGCCCCGCCCTCCGCCTCGCTCCCTCCCCGTCCGCCGGCGCGGCCCCTTTAATTCCCCCTCTCCCCTCCCCCGCCGCCCGCTCCAGCCTCCATTTTCCAGCGGCTCCGGCACCTGGAGGCGGCGGCGGCGGGAGCGGCCCGCGCCCCGCACCCGGCCCGCTCGCGGGCATGGCCGCCAACATGTACCGGGTCGGAGGTAAGGGCGGCCGCGGCCCCGCGCCGCTCCCCGCGTGCGGCCGGCGCTCGGGGCCCGGCGGGGCAGGCCCGGGGCGGGGCGGGCGGGGGCCGGGGCAGCCCGGGAGGGGCCCGGGGGCGCGGGGCAGGGGCCCGGGGGGCTGCCCGGGGCAGAGCGGCCCGGCGTGCGGCTCGGCGGGGCGAAGGGCCGCGGGGCCCGGCGCCGGCCGAGCTGGGGCGCCGTGCCCGGGGCTGGGTGAGCCGGGCGGTGGGCGCAGCGGGGCGGCCGAGGTGAGGGGGAGCGGCCGCGTGGGGCCGTGCGGAGCACGAGGGTGTGGGGAGACGAGGCGTGTGAGGTTCGAGCTGGTGGGGGCTCGGGCGGATCCGGCACCGGGACGGGGTGGGATGGGTGAGCGGGGCTGGAGCGGAGCAGCCGTGGGGCCAGGCCCCGGGATGGGGCCCGGCGTGGCGAGGCTGCTCGGATCGGGGGTCATGCGAGGTTGTCGGGGTGGGGAGCCGGGAGGAGCTGCTGAGATAAGGAGCACAAAGGTGGGCAGAGGCAGACCAGGGGGCTGGTGTGAGGCACGTCCTGCAGATCTTGGCCTCCACTTCCACTCTTGCTGTTTTGTTGTGTGCTTTCCCATTAGTCTTCTGTTCAGGGTTGTGCTCCTGTCTGATTGTCCTTTGTTTTGGCTCACGTGAAGAGAAAGGAGAGGCAACGGGGCTTGGGACTGTGTTTTATGGAACGTAAACTGAGGGTGGTCTGGCATGAATTTGTGCTCAGCCATTTTCCTTCATGAAAGCTATTCTGTGGAGCTTCCTTCTCCCCAGGACTGTAGGCTGTACAGGAAGATGTTTTTGTGGAGTTCCCTCCTTTTCAAAATGCCCTGCTTCTTGTGGAGTTCTGCAAAACCAAAGTAAAGTAAACAAGAGAAAAAATATAGCAAAGGTGGCCAAGCCATCCTGTCTGGCTGCTCTCCATCAACAACTGCTTTTTGTTGTTTCTGCTCCTCTGGCCTCCCCTTACTTTTTACCCTGAAAAATACTGCTTCTTTTGTCACGTTCGTACTTTTTTTTTTTTTTTCCTAGTTTCACAGAGGTATGAGAGCTGACTCTTGGCTGTCCCAGCTTTGTGTCTTGGTTTCCCCAAGCTGATAGTACCTGTAACATTATGTTGGTTTGGAAATGCTGAGAATAGGATGATAGGCAAGATGGGTTGTGGAAATTCACCCTGGTGTGTCTTGTGAAGAGAATAGTTTCCTGGAAATTTTTATTCATCATGAATGGCCAGGTCTTGTGGGGAAAGTCATCTCTTAGCATTTTGTATGGCTAAATCTGTACTGTACATCCCACAGAAGGTGTGAGAGCACCTCTGGAGGTCTCTAGATAGACCTCCTGCTAGAAAATACCTTGGTAGATCTGAGTGCTCAGGGCTGTGTCCATCCCAGGCTCTAAAAATGGTGATGCCACCCTTACTTTGGGCCCCAGCCAGTGTTCGACCGCGCTTATAAAAAATATTTGTTTCTGTGTGCCTAGATGGATTTTCTCTTGCTCCAGCTGGGCTCCCCCTTCCTGTTATCCCTCATCCTATCCCTGCTTCTGAGCAGGGCTGGCCGATCCTTGAAGAGTGCCATTAGTAACCAGCAGCCCAGTGGAGGTTGTAACTGCTGA
This sequence comes from Sylvia atricapilla, assembly GCF_009819655.1. Classification (NCBI taxonomy): domain Eukaryota; kingdom Metazoa; phylum Chordata; class Aves; order Passeriformes; family Sylviidae; genus Sylvia; species Sylvia atricapilla. Next base: position 11,503,184 of record NC_089148.1, read on the forward strand.
TTGTGATCCTTTAAACCTGATGTTACAGTTTTCCCCCTACCTTTATCTTCCAGTTTTTCAAGCATTTTCGTTTAAAGGATGCTGTGGGAGGCTTAGCAGGGCCTTTGACATGAAGTCAAGGTATCCAACACCCCCTGCTCTCCCCTGAGCCAGTCTCTTTGTCCCAAATGGGGGAGTCATGTTGGTCAGGTGTGATTTGCTTTTAGACTGTCCCTTTTGGCTGGTCTCAGTTACCTTTTTGTCCTCCATGCACTTGGAAATGGTGCCCAGGATTTGCTCCATAGCATTTCTGGGCAGAGGGCAAGGCAGCTGGCTGATAGCCAAGGTTACAGTGTTGTGTTGTGGTCCATATGGATGAAGTCTTGATTTGATGTATTACCAAGATCAACATATGGATGGATGCAGCTGTTTCTGTGTGAGAGTTCTGTTCAGCCTGAGCCCAGGAGTGTGTGTAATCGAATTGTTTCTGACCTCTGGTGCTGCTATCTCCTGCTAATAGTTTTGTGCACTGAAGTTGTGTGTGAACTCTGTGGCAGGATTAAATCCGGAATGGGATTTATGCACAGTCATTTCATACACTTCTCACTGGAAGACAAACACTCAGCAGATAATCTCTTATTACACTTGTGACTACCGGATGTGCTGCGTGAACTCCAGACCTAACAGCTGCCAAAAGCAGCCTGCTCTCTACAGATCAATACTGCTCCTGGAAGTATGTGTTCACTCAGAATGGTCACTGCTTTAGGCCTGGTCATGGAACACGATGAAATTTTATTTTCAGAAGCCAGTGGTGGGTTGACAAAAAGTGGACATAAAGTGAGTTGTTCTCTTCTTGTGGTCCTGGGTAGAGGAACTGAGGAGCCTGTGCTGTGGGGGGCTGAAGTCTTCACCTTAGTGTTGAGAAGCAGAGTGGTGGTGTGGGGGGCTTGGAGCTGCACCTTCAGTGGTAGTCAGGCTCTGTGCATGAGTTGAGTGATGGCATCCAGTCTTCTGGAGAGAGCAACTGGTTCTGCTGGTTCCTGCCAAGTTTCTTCTGGTGGGTTTCTGGTGGGAAGGGAATTGGTTTCCAATACAAATGGGACTGTCACAAGCTAGCATAATTCAGGGGGGATGTAAAACCTTGGAAATGTGTGGGGAAGAATGCCGGGGTATCAAATTCCAAGATGAAATGGGGGATCTTAGTTGTTAGCCAGTAGGAAATCATGGACTTGTCTGCTCCCAGTGTAGCAGAAGTGAAGAGTTTCTTAACAGCTGCTGTACAGCCATGAAACAAATGGCAGTGTGAAGAAAGTGCCCTGGTTTCACTTGGAAGGAGTCATAGTGGGCTGGTCTCTTCGTGGAGCGGACTGGCGCGATCACAGACCCCACGGGAATGCTGCATAAACACCAGATCGGAGAAGCTTAGGCCCTCTGAACTGGAATTTGGGGCCTCTGATGAAAAAATGCACGTGGGAGAGTGATGTTCATTGTTCTAGCTAGTGCCAGGCTCTGCTTTCAGGAGAGTGCTGTGTCAGCTGCCTGGAAGAGAACAGGTCATCTTGGTATCAAGAGACTTTCCAGCAGGTATTCTGTCTCCACCTTCTCCAGGAGAGCTTAACCCTGGTGTGACAAATATTCCTTTAGTGGTGGCCATTGACCGAGCCCACTGCAGGTTTATGGCCCTATGCCATTCCCCTGGTGTAGCGAAACAATGATTTCTTGCATTTTCATCTTGCACTGATTTGAGGAACTTAATTTTTTCTACCTTCCTCCTCCTCACTTTTTGTTTTTTCCTAGATTATTTTTAATCTTGCATCAGCTACCCAATCTGGTTCACTGTGGGACTGTGTGAACAGCTGAATGGGCTCAGTGGGAGGGCAGGGAACAAGGGGATGGGGAAAGAAAGGATAGGAAGGGTGGAGGAAAAACTACTGAAGATAACCCTTTTGCTGAGACAAATGTCAGTTTGTGCTTTCCGATGGAGTCTTTTATATGGTTTTGACTTTTACAGCTTACCCTCTTGTTAGGGAGCACACTTTCCTACAAAATTATCACTGTTTTTTGAGTCTGGTACATTGAAAGTATGTTTATATGGCGTTGGGAGATCTGATCACAAGTCAGTTAAGCATAGAAGTACTTGCTGCATCCAGCACCTTTAAAGTTAGGGACATGATGACCCACAGTGCCTGACATGGGCACCTGAAGTTCACAGCAGCTTTATTCCAGTGTGCTGGAGGCTGAAGCTCCAGAACTTACTGGATGTTGTTCATTACTTTATAGCTGCAGGTGGTGTGTCTGTCTGCCTGTGCTGCAGTCACACATCTTCTTTCAGTGTAGTCCCCGCAGTTTTTAAGAATGGCAATATGACATCATCTCTGCTACTGCAGGGTGCTATTAAAGCATGGCTGAGGAGTGTGGTTTGACCTGCCCCCATCCCATTCCATGCTCCCACTTGGCATCCAGGCTCTTGTGGCAGCCTGCAGCTCTTGGCTTCCTTAGTGCTGCCACAGAGCTGTGAGCACAGGGATGGTGCATCAGTCCTCTCGACATCACAGTAATGTCAATAATAACTGTTTGAGCTTTCCTGGTAAAGAACTGAGAGCTGTTAAGGAGGCTTGCATACAACATATTGCTGAGTCCGAATCTGGAGCAAATTCAGATAGTTTAGCTGCAGGATCACTTGTAAACGTTGTCCTGTCCACTTGCTTTGTTGTCAGTGTGTATGTGTTTTGGGTGACAGGAGGGATCACTCGGCAATATCCTTGTTTTGGTTGTGCTTGCTGGGACTTTGTTTTCTAACTTTGTGGGTAACCTGAGCTGAGAATGGGTTTAGTGGAGAGAGGTATTAAATAACCTGTAAAGATTAAAATGAGAGTTTATTCTTGAAAATTACTAAAAGGCCTCTGTAGTCATTGGTCCTAGTAAATTTAGGACAGCTTTTAGCTTATCACCTTTCAGCAACAGCTAGGCAGTGGGTTTCTTCATCTTTCCCTTTCATTATTTCTAGTTACACAAGTTTATCTTGCATGTTTTGCAGTCTTCCTTCCCTTTCCCTTCTCCCCCATATCAGACTGCTTCAGCATTCGTTAGCCTTTTACTGGGAAATTGTGCATGGGGGAGAATGTTATCAGCCAGCTTAGGTGTGTTTGGGGGCTGGAGCTGTGACGGCTCTGGATTTGTAATAGCTGCACACCATTTGCAACTGGCCACAGTGGAGTGAAAGGACTAAACTTGTTTCTGCTCTGTTGGTGAGTTGAGGCAGTTCCTGGGGTGGTGGGTGGGAGGGCTGGGAGACACTGCTGGAGGTCTGGGGAGTTACTGAGGCACTCCTTGGCAGTGCCCACTTTGCTCCTTGGTGTTTTCCTGGCCTTTCAGTGTTGGATAAAGGATATTCAACAAGAAATTATGGAAAAAAAAACTCTTAAAACTTGTTTTGTTTAGCTAGTAAGATTTTGGTGAATGTCAAAGATGTTCTTTTCCTTTCTAGTTGTTTTTCAAGCAACTATTGATGTTTAAGCATCCTGGCTTTATAGAGTGCACAATTTCTCCCCAGGAGGATGAGAAGAGAATGAGATTGTTGTTACTGTTTTTGCTCTGATTTATAAACCACTCATGAGCAGTTTGGGGTCACTTGAAAACAAAGGTGTTAACTGTGGAAGCTGGCTTCTGGTAGTTCTGGGCGTCTGCTGGCAAAAAGTAATGGGTGAAATCAGTGGTGCTTCTGCACCAAGTAAGGGGTTTTTTACACTCTATCTTGTGTGCTTTCCGCGCCCATTATTGTTTTTTAAGTCCTTGGTAAGTGACCAAGCCCTGCGGCTGCTTTGCCTCAGTTTCCCATGAGGTTTGAGTAACTGGAACATTTGGGAAAGATGCTCTTGTAAGATAGTTGTGATTCTAGGTCTTTGGCACTTACCACCACCCAGTATACAAAGAGGCCCTCCTTCAGAGTATCTTTGAGGTTCTGGAATGGTTGCTTGTCTGCTCTTTACTTGTAGAACCAAGTCTGAAAGGACCTGCAAAGTGCTGGTCAAGCTTTTGGGGTGTAGCCCAGCCCCATAGAAACCATTCTTCTCTTCGAGCTCTTTGGCTGGAGCACCTTTAGGAAGGTGAAGTGTTTGTGAGATAGTTTTTACTTGGCATTGTTCAGTGAAGCAAAGCAAAGAAGTTAGCTGGTGGCTTTAAAATGAGTTTGCAAGCAGGGAAAAGATTTGAGCTTCTCCAGTCCTTTACGTGTGTGTTGCTTGCAAGCTGTTGCGTCTTCGTGGTGCCTGGGCTTCCATGGCTCTGGTTCTGTGCATTGCCATGTTCTCGGGGAGGGTTTCCTCACCCGAGATTTTGTTTGTTTAAGAGTCCTTGGCCCTCTAAAAGCCCCGAGTCGTGTTGGTATAAAAAAGCAGAGTCTTCAAGGTTTGTTTTCAGGTTTCTCGTGGTGTTTATTATTTGGTATCTCAGAATTTTCTCTGCTCCCAGCCGAGGTCCATACAGCAGCTGGGACACGAGGCGACTGCCCGCCTCAGAGGATGTCCCCTAACATTTATACAGATAACTACGTGTCGGTTATTTACTATTTTGTACCAATACCTAGTGGCCACACCAAAAGTGTCATTTCTACTTTGATCCAATCCACTCTTAACTACTTTGTGCCATCACCACCCCAAAAAGATGGCGGACGAGGAAGAAGTACATGAGGTACCACCCAAATACCACCATCTTGTCCCTGTTTACCTGTATTCTATGAACCCTAAAACTACTGAATTTTGTATCTTCTACTGTGCTAAACTAATGTTTTCACATCCGGTGGTTTGCCATTCCTCTCTCTGTGTCCGAAGCCTCTCCCATGGACTAAAATCACACCCGGTGTTTTCCTGGGCTCTGTGCCAAGGTCTCCAAGCCCCCTGGACTGGCTCCACACCCCCTGTCCAGGGCTCAAATTCCCTTTCTCAGGTCCCAGGTCATCCAAGGGGGTGTCCTGGACTCCAGCATCAGGTCATGACCCATGTTGCCCATGGTAATGTTTCTGTTAAATTGCACTCAATGTGCTCTGGTTAATTTGGGGACTTTATGCTTTCATGCAAGATGTAGGAGGACAGATGACACTTGACCAAGCATAAAGTTAGTGTGGCGTGAACAGGTGATTCCTGATTTAGCACAGGGCTTATCCTTACAGAGTTAAGTTGTCAACATTTGAGCAGATTTGAACCAGCCAGGTGAGACAGTTTCTGCGGATGTTTCTTTTGGTAATGTTGATTTAAGATGTTTGTTTTGGTAGGGTGTCCATTGAAGCAGTTGTAGCTGTCCTCTCCTTCCTTTGCTGGGCTTACACAGTTTGGCCTGGCTGTGCTGCAGAGCAGAGGTTGGTTTGGTTGGAGATAGATTTTTGACCCGTGTGAGTACCTGATTGGGTTCACCATATGCAGGCCTGCCATCCGGGGAGAGGCTGTCACAACTTGAGGGGGTGGTATGAGAGGACGGGTGATGAATCAGCTTCACTGGCACTCTTGTTTGAAGGAACATCTGCAGAAACGCTGGCAGGAGTTTACACTATGTGTTTTGCCTTGTGAAGCCAGTGTTTCTGATCTAGCACTTGAAACCTCTACCTTTGGACTTAATATATTGTCATGTTATGGCCTAAGCAGTTAATTCGTGTTGGCAAACTGAAGTTCAACGTTGCTCTTGAACAAACAAGCAAACCCAAACAAGAAACACAACTTTTTTTTGTTTTTTCTTGAGAGTGATGCAAAACTTGGTGTCTTGAGTAGTGCAGAGGTTCTTGTTTTGCAGCTCTTGAGATTCTTGCAGGGAACACGATGCTAGTTTTTTGTCATCTTCTTTGCTGTCTAAATGTCTTCTGGAAAATAATACTTTTCTTATCTGTCCTTAGCAATGGAATTACAACAGAACAGGCTGTTTTCTTGGCTGCTACAGATGGTGATTGTTGTTAGGGTGTAGCTTGAGGATACTCCTCTTCCATTCCCCCTACCCCCTCCAAATACTCCTCCATGATTTAAGGAACTCTTACTAGTTTTTCTGTCTGCTCAAGTGACTCTTCTGTAAATTAGACCATCCTGGTCTTCCCTTACAGCACACCTTTGGGGAAAGGTTTTTCTTTTTTTAAGCCTGAACTATTTCCATGTTATTGATGTGCAAAGAATGGCACTGGATGCAGCTGAAATTACATAGGCTCACAACTTTGCTGCTACAGAAAATGTTTGTATGGCTGCATTCTTGGGAACTGAAGTAGCAGGAGAGGCAGTGCAGAAGAAACTTTGTGTCCAGAGGCCTTCAAACTATGCTTCGATATCTCCTGTGAAGCACAGAGTAGAAAAAGTGGTTCTCCAGGAACGTTTAGCACAGGCTCATCCTTCAGGAAGCTGGAGGGAGTTGACTCAGTGAACCTGAAGTGTCAGTGCCACATGCAAAAAATGCCTTAGTTATAGCTGGAATATTGGGAGTGGATTAATTGAAATTGGTTTTCTTGAACTGCCATATAATTGATTTCTAACAGCAGAATTGCTTCTTTGTCCTTAGGGTAGTGCTTTGGAAGCTTAATTTTATTTCCAGGATTCTTGCACAGTTTCTTTTCAAGCCTTGTTTGTGCAGACTTTTTGTCTCCTTTGGAGATGGCATTTACTCCATTATGGCACAGTTCTTACCTAAGAGTGACCCATGAAGTACAGCTGACACCTGTAACTTCTTTTTCAAAAATACCAGCACACTCCTCTCCTTTGGTTATTTTCTATAGATGTCTGCAAGTGAAAACAGTCAAGAGTGCTGTGAGGAACAAAAATAAGAACATTGACAATCTAAAAGTTGTGTTTCTTCTTCCATGAGGTGATTCTTCCCTTTCTTCTGCTCTCCTTGCTTTGGAATTTTACACTTTGAATGGGAAAGGTACCGTCTGTACGATCTTTGTGCCTCATGCAGAGCTGAGATCTTCAGTCCTATGGCTGTTGCTGTGGGGCAGAATACCTGCCTTCTTTCCCTGGAGGAGAGGGGAAATATTTGGGAGCACACCTGGCCATTGTGAATCAGAGAAGTTAATTGAGCCCAGGACCTTCCTTGAGGAGCACTGACAGTAGGAGAGTTGAGAGGTACATCAGAAAGCAAGGACTTTGGATAGTTCCTCTAAACACTGTGAGATCTCCAGTGGTTTGCTTTGAAACGTAGTCTGTTAATTGTTTCTGAAACGGGAACCATTTGATATCTCTGTCTTACCTTTCTCACTTTCTCTTGTAGTTTTTGTATCTGTCTTTAGGATAGAGAACAATGATCAGAACTTAATTATCTTTGAGACTTCTGTCCATCTCTGAAATGTCTGAACAAAGGGTTCAAGAGTTAATAGGGAAGAGCTAATCCATGGATAATGGAGTTGCATAAACCTTGTTTCACTAAGAATTGGGTAAAAAAAGATACGAGATGACTGGACAGGAATTTTTCTTGCCCCCACCCTTGACATGATAGAAAACAAAGAACAGAAGACCTCTGGGAAATTCCAAATATCATAATGTTTCAGAGTTTAAATGGGATCAAGCAGTAGACAGTTTGTCCAAGCAAGTTGCATGTCATTAACTTTGATATTTTTTCTCTTTTTTACTTCAAGAAGATAGATTATGTCTTACCTTGAGTAGATTTCTGCATGGAAGGCACTTTATTTTTCTTTGTATCTGTTACAGGTCCTTCAGAGTTTGGTGTGTTGGTGGGGTATTTTTTTTTGTTGTTGTTTGGGGTATTGTTGTTGTTGCAATAACTTGCTATAAGAGCTGATACGGATAAATGTGGATAAACTTTTCTGTAGGTCTGTGCATGATCTGTAGTCCTGTTACACAGATCTTGCCATGAATTGCTTCTCTGTTGAATTATGATTTGGGTAATACTGAATCTGGATTTTTGGAGGCCTGTTAGAAAAAGTGATCCATAGGTTACATCTCAAAACAGCCAAGTAACATTGGCTGTCTCTCTGTCGTTCTGCACATTTGGAAGAAAATACAATATGAACATTTTGTTTGCCATGTGAAGCTGTAAATAATCCTTGCTCAAGAAACAGCAAAGGTGGGGTACTTCATCTTATCCTTGCTAAATTTAGTGATGATTTGCTGTTAACTGTGTGGAGGGGCGATTTCTGCAGGAGATGTTTGCTTTTGCCATGTCCCTCACTAGTTGGCTGTAGATTTCAGAGGCCTGTGTGCTTGGCTTTTTTTGCTTGCTGTATTTTTTTGAGGTGTTGGGTGGTAGTGGTGGTGTGTCCCACAGCATGTGCTGTCTCATCCTCAGCTTGATGTATCTACCCGCTGTAGCCACAAATACTGCTGTCCTGTAAATGCAAATTGAGCCTGTGCTGACAGTATATCTTTAATACCTTTGTTGATCCATGAAAGACATTAGTTTGGAAATACCTGGTTTGTGTATATTGCCCGAAGTATTAGGCCCCATAATTTCCTTAACAGTAGACAAAATTGTTTCAGTTTTGCCTTTCTGGTAATGAAAATACTGTGCTGCTGATGTTTCTGTGTTGAAACTCTGTCTGCCTTGTACCTGAACATCTTATCAGGTGACTGCTGCTGTGAGTTTTGCTGCCTTTTGAAGAGTCAGAAGGCTGTAGGACTTGGGCTCTGCCAGGTGAGACTGCAGGACTGGTAGGGTTGCCTCTCCAGCCTCCTCTTTCACACCACGAGGGGTTGTATTATTGATTGGCAGTTTAGGGACAAAGCTGGTGAATAATTTGAAAACTGGAAATTACTGAAGGGAACTGGCCCAAAGTTGAATTGGAGAGCCCAGAGTATACAGAGGTACATATTTCCCGTAAAAGAAGTCATAAAATAATAGGTCATCATAAGTTTATTCACTCTCTTGATGCTCATCTTTAATTCAGGGCAGCAGCTCTGTGGGCTGGGGAGGGGAAGTATTTACAATTGCGAAGTTCTTTATTTCATGTCTGGAATTGCACATTGTACTCAGCAGTGGTAGTGAGTGTGGGAAGAGGAAGGCTCCAGCCTCCCTCATATCCTGAGTACCTCTGTAGGCTGCTGCAGTACTCACTGTGTGAGACTTTTGGGGGGGTAAGGTGGGGAATACTCAGCCAGGTCAGTCCTCAGAAAGCACTTGTAGCTTGAGAGGCAAGTGTGCCTTGGGAAGGATAAAAATACTTTTGGGCATTTTTGCAACTTGATCACCTAAAAGCCCATAAGGTTATTAGGTAGCTCAGACATGTCTAATCTTATAAATATATGACCTCTAGACAGTGTGTGTTATTTTGCTATACCCCCTCCTGATTTTCTTTTCCGTGGGCTGATGTAGACATAAGCAACAGCTGACGTGAAGAAGGCAGAGGGGGAAGCTCTTTTGCAATAATGTCTTAAAAGCACACGAAAGCAAAAAGAAATTCTTTTATGTTAATTGCAAATTGAGAACTGTTATTTTATTGCCTTTATGGAAAATTTTCATCTTCTGTGGTCTGTAGGCTGTCATTCTAGTTTTAGCTGCTGTACTTGTGTCTGTGTGTTCTAGCAGTTCAGTCATTACCTGTGTAATACAGCATTGCTTTCTGGCAAGTTGTGTTATGCATATTCAGAAAAAGTATTATGGGATATAAAGGCTTTTTTGGGATAGATTTATGTATGTGTGTACTTCTGCTCTATAACAGCACAGGCAAGGGGAAGAACTATGTTTTGAATTCGTCAGAAGGTGATGATCTGTGTGATGGTCCTTACTGCCTTCTGGTATTTCCACACTCCTCAGTCATCGCTGTAGCCTGATCACAGATAACTGTAACATGCATGAGTGGTGCCATTAATTATGATCGTGATATGGGTGCACGGCTGATTAATTCGGGGCTGGTGAGCTGAGGCTAACAGCTGTTGTGAAGGTGTGGGGCTGAAGCTCTCTTCGGGTGGCTGGGTGGTGAGGGATTGCCTTCGTGGGCCTTTTATGGTGGTTAGAGGGCATGTCATGCTTCTGTCATGCAGAGCAGTTTTAGACTGGTCCTTATCTTCAATTTTGTGAGTAGGAAAGCAAGTAAATCAGCAAGGGTAAGTAGTCAGTTGTATTTGAATGACCTGACTTGTTTTGCTTGCTGTCAGGCTCTACTTTTCTGTCCCTAGACCTTATTTTTTGTTTTAGTGAACTCTTCCTTCCTGTTCGTAGTGGGAGTTGAGATGCGTATCTCCCTGTTGTCTAGAGATTTGCTTATTTTGTCTCCTTCATCCCCTTTTTCAGCCCAGGGTACAGGACCCTGGCAGTTGTGCATGTACAGGATGTGTCCCATTGACATCTGGACTGTTGGGAGTCTGTGGAAAGTTTCTCATTTTGTGTGTGTGTGCACATGCATCTACAATTGTAGGCACTGCCCTGAAAGCAAATGGGGAATAATATTAGTTGGGTAGGCAGTATGAGAAAGGGTGCAGTTCCATAAACTGGGAGGAAGCTGGAGGTGAAGTGGAATAGCTACTGAAGGAGAAAGGCAGTGTTTTGGCGTGTAGGGCCCAGTGGTGTGCTTCCTTTGAACCTCCTGTGCAGGAAACCAGTCTTCTTGGGCTTGGCTCCTTGTGGAGCAGTTTCAGAGGAGTGTTCTCACCAGCCCAGGCATCAGTTTGGAGAGTGGTTTGTTGAACTTAAAATTTCTATGTTGTACATGTGGAACAGGAATTCAAACTCTGTGCAGGATAGCATTTTCATTTTAGTTCTAGTATTTAAAATCTCTGTGAAAAAAATGCAAACACTTTCCTTTGATATGTGTTACTTTGTGTTATGTGATTTGCAGCGCGCTCTGCATTACTTGCAGAGAGGAAGAAGCCCTTTTCCAGGTAATGTGAGCAATGGGAAATAGGTCTCCATTAGTTGCATAGCTACTGGTGAAATGCTTAGCATAGTTGTGGCATTAGTCTAAAGCATGGATGAGATGTACTGGGCTGTGGATTGGACATGGGGATATCATCAAGCACTGGCCTAAGAACGCGCCTCTGCACTGTCATGTGTCAGCTCCTGGAGCATCCTGAGGGGCAGGTTTGGTTCTGCCTTTCTGCCAGCAGTGTGCAGAACGTGGTGGTTCCTGTGAACTTGGGGTGCAGTTGTCGCTCATGGGTCTGGGGACACTCCTGCTGCTGACCAAGACAGTGTTGGGGAGGTTTAGTATTCAGTATTGTTGGATACCACTGTGTACTGTTCTTTGTTAAACCATTTATCTGTGATAAGCTTTCTTTAAATCCATGCCAGATTTTACAATCAATAAACTGTAGTTACTTGAAAAATCAAGTTAATGTTCACTTGAGGTATAAAATGTGTCTCTGGGAATATATGCGTGTGCATGCACACAAAAAAGCTGATTAAAAATGATGTGAACTATGAGCATTTGTAACAGTCACCTGAAACCCAAGGGATTAAAGACAAGGTTATATTTTCAATACATAGATTGATGTCTCGTTTGGTTTTAATTTCTAATTTTCAGGCACAGGGTATGCAAAAGTAATGTTTTCTGCATCTGCCTCAGTCAAAGTACCCAAAGTGAGTGGTAGGTGGTTGTCTTAGGAATTATTGAAGGGTTGGAGAGAAAGAACTCATCCTTTCTTCACTTGTTGGAGCCTTCCAGTCAGAAGTGGCGAGTGGGCTTGGAGAGGCACCTCGAAGCCTCAGCATCCTCTGCAGTGTCCTTGTTGGTCATGAGTGGTTCTGCCATGGGAGAAATAATTTCTTTTTACTCTGCTGATCAGTAAATTGCTTAATACCACCATTGTTATTTCAGTCAGCAGTTGTTATTGCTGAAGCTGCCGATGATCTGTTTGGTTTTGTGACTTCTGGTAGAGCTGGTCATAGTAATGTTGAGCCTGTTGTTTCCTGTTTGATGTGCTGTTCAGAGCCACTGTTTGGGAATGGAAATTTAGGATCTAGTTACTTGGGTGTTTTAACCATTTCTGATACCAACCCACAAAGTTTTCTACAAACCAGATGTCCAACCTGTTTCTCACTTGAGACCTTCCATCAGTTTAAAGGCTGCAGGGATGTGATATTTAAGGGGAACTGACTCTTGCAGTTAAGAAGAAAGCTTTGGAGTCACTCAGATGCTTGTTAGCGTGAAGATGGCTGATGATCAGTCTGAGAGTCCTGGAGCACAGAATGCACAAAAATAGCAAAAATTTGGTGTGTTATTTCAGTGCTTCTTAGCCCTGGTTACGCTCTGGTTAGGTAACCCGAGACTCGTGCTGAGCATAAGCCTTGGAATTCTTGGCTTGTCACTCCTAGCCAGCCTCGTCTGGGACTTCACTAGCAAGGTGTCTCGACAACCACACTTTGACAAGACAAGAGCTTCGAAAATAGGTTTAAGAATTGTTGCTCTTGGGATTGTAAGCCCTGGAATTCCTGATTAGTGACTCTCTCCTAAGGCAGCCAGCCCCGTTGAAGGGGTGGGGGGACACTTGGGTTGTTTGCAGGTAGTGCAAGAGCAGCTTCCTTGGGGTTATTTGCACGGCTGTCACTGCTCTGCTCTGTGGGTAGGCAGGTCTGTAAATCCGGGGAGACCTGTAGATAACAGGCTGTAAGCAGCAGTCAGAAAAAAGGTGCGTATGCAGCTCGAGTGGTGTTACACGGGGCAGGTGGTAGGGCTCTGATGGGTAAATGCCCTCGTGTCTCTCTGGTCAGCCCAGACATAAAAGGGGTTCTTAAACTCTCCTGGTGCAGTTTTTCCAGGAGAAGAGACCTTTAGGGGATTCTTCCTTTCTTTGCGCTGGGGAGGTGGGAACAGTATCTGTGCTTTCCACAGCCCTTTTAACGTGGGTTTCAGGGGGATTGAGGATAACCCTAAGTAGCTGTCCCTGTTTACAGAGGGCAAGCCCGGCTGAACGCCGGCTGAGCATCATGCTAATGTAGGCATTGCCAAAGATCACTTGAGGTGTGCCCGGGGGCTATACGGGTGTTTTGCTCCAAGCACAAATGAGTGAGGAAATCTGGAGGGAAATCGTCTTAGATAGTCCTGGAAGGAATTGTCAGATCTGTGTGCAAGGTCAGCACCTTGTCAGCAGGGAGGTGGATGCAGCCTTTCTCTCAGTTCAGGCTTAGGGTTTGGCTTCTGGAGTACTGGGAGAGAAAGGCCAGTCCATTCTGTACTTCTGAGCGTCTGTTTTCTTCAGGAGTGCTTAAGCTTGGAGTTCCCTAATACCAAATAATTTATGTGGCATTCACGCATAATGCAGGTTTCTGTGATTTTTTTTTTTTAAGGTACTACCTTTGTTAAAGAGCTCGGTTTTTCCCCTTAAACTTTAGGAGTTTTTCCTGCTGGAAAATACAAATATTACTGACCAGTCTGGACAGCGATATGGAATTTTGTTCAGGGCATTTTAGGATCACATAACACTAAATGACCAGGAAGTAGAGAAAAAAAGAGAGAGAGAAACTATTTGTACTCTAAGTAAATGAGCCGTGCTTGTAAACTGGAGGGGAAGAGAGATACCACATAATGCTGGTGAGAAGTGGCTGGATTTTGAGAAGAAGAGGAAGCAAGTAAAGACAACAGTGTGTAGTCTTAAGTGGAAATAATCTGATCAGAGAGAGAAGGAAGATCATGTGCTTTGCTCTCCAGACTGATAAAGGTTTTGATTTGATTTTTAGCAGTTCACATTTTAAAAAGTATTTTTTCTTTTTGTCAGATTATGTCTACTTCGAAAATTCTTCAAGTAACCCCTATTTGATACGAAGAATAGAAGAGCTCAATAAGGTAAACATTTTTTTAAATCGAGTCTTTGAAGTTAATTGAATTTATGATCTGCTTGATTTGATTAAAATCAAAACAATTCTTTAGTAGTTCTCTGGTAATTAGAAGCTTAAAAATACATTTGTTCTCTGGTAATTTTCTGGAATGCTTTAAGGCCTTTTGTTCTCCTTTGGTATGAAAGGGCTGAGTGTCAATGGAGTGTCCCTCTCAAGGTGATTATGCCCACCTTTAGGGCAGGAGGTTTCTGCAGGTCTTCACTTCCGTGCCAGGATTACGGGTATGAAGAAAATACAAGAGTTTGCCTGGAGGATGGAGAGCTTTAACTTAATTTTTCTTGTGGGAGACACTTGCTCAAGAGAAAGATTTGCAGCTGTGACCTGCTTGCTCAGACTTTGTCTTTGCTGATTGTCCTTTTGGGCCAGTGAAATCTTCCATCTGCCAAATTCCCTTTCAATGGATTGAGCAGGGAAACATGATGGCTTCTTTGTGGGAAGCCAGCTGAAGTTCTCAGCGCTGAAATTTGACCTGATTGAGGGGGGAAGATGGTTTTGAAGCCACTATCTGTATCCTGAACTTACCTCGTGTTCAGGTTTAATATCGTCATTATGGCAGCCCATACAGAAGGAATGTAGCATTGCTGGTTTGGATTTGGGTGTTCACTAACTGACTGATATCAGGTATTTTTCTTCAGCCACCAGTGATGGAAAAGCATGTAGTTCTCAAAAAGTTACTTGGAAGAGAAAAAGTATCAATTTCATCAGGAATAAAGAATCCGAATATTAGGACATCCATAAGTTAGGTAACCCTATGGAGTTCTTTTACAGAAGTGCCTTTAAGTCTCCTTTGCCTTGAAGAAACATGAGTGAATTCTTAAAACATTCTCAGTGGATCTGGGAGGTACCACTGTCTGTATTCCACTCATTACAGGGTGCAGGTTTGTTGATCACTCTCCTGGAAAGTGTTGTTTTCCCCTCTTATTCTTCCTTTTCATTCTTCTCCTCACCTTTAGAAAAAGATGAACTTTCCACCTAGATTCCTCATCTTGGTGCAACCCTTCCTTGAGCTGTGATTTCTCTGATGTACACTTTAAAATGGGTCTTTCAGGTGGAAATGAATCCTAGCTCCTTTATTTTTTTTTTTAACTGAGTATAAATGAAATTTGGTAATTAAATAAATCAGATCAATTTACGTGGAAGTTGTCTATGTTTGAACAAGATGTTTTTGAGTTTCTCAGAATTTAAAAGTTCTGAATTATTTACCAGAAAAGGGTAGAAATTCTGAGACACTACCAAAGACTTTTGGCCTGTAAGGGAAATACCTGTGCATGTATGTGATATCTGGGGTTTTTGTAGGCTTATTTTCCCTAGAGTTTGTAAAAAGCCACTTGCACTGTTTGACAGGTGCCATCTTACATTTGATCACCTATCTCATTTTAAGAGTTTTAAGTAATCTTTCAAAAATTTTGACTTTTTTTGTATGTTGTCACTGGAATAGAGTTTGTCTGGTGCAGCTTCTTTGGTTCTCTTTCTGTAATGATTTTTTCTTGCGTTGGTCATTATTTAGCTCACCAGTGCTGTCAGAGAATCTCATGTCATTTCTTTTGCAAAAATAGTAATGGCTGGGTTCTTTCTTGCCTTCCTACTGCCCTGCAGAGTTTGAAGAGCAGCCTACACCTGAATTCTGTTGTTTTTCACAGGTTTTTCATTAGCTTTTTAACGATTAATTTGAATGCTACTAAATATAGGCATCACCTCAAAAGTAACAAAGTGGCTTGGTAATATGTTGCAGTGGCAAGTGTGTTTTTCTTCCCTAGAAACATCTGCAACTTAAACCATTAGGAGGGCAGGGCCAAACTGCCTGGAATTTCCCTCCCATGGAATGGCTCATGCTGGAGTTTGTGTGTCAGATAATATGTGCAGCTGGAGGCGCTAAAAGCTGGTGCTGTGTAACTCTTGTGCAAAATTCCCGCTGTTTTATGAGATCCCTGGTTCAGAGTGTGCAGTTCTGCTCTTGGTTAGTGGTCAGTTTTATTTTTGTTTTTCTGTTCCCTGTTTCAGACTGCCAATGGAAATGTGGAAGCGAAGGTGGTGTGTTTCTACAGGAGGAGAGACATCTCCAGCACGCTCATTGTACTGGCAGACAAACATGCAAGTAAGCTGCTTTGTGTTCAAGTGACATTCCTCCTGCACAAAGTTGTCAAACCTGGGGACAACTTTGATATTTCAAGTAATCAGTATTTTTCTGTAGTCATCTTTAGCAATTTGCATTACTTGTTTGGGTGACTTTTCTCTGCCTTTATACCTGACCCTATTTTTCTTTTTTTTGCCCTCTTTTTCCTTATCTTAAACCTTTTAATACATTGTTTGTGTGTGGCTTGATTTTGGTGGGGATAAGGCAGAAGTTCTTAGTTAGGGCTGAGTGAAGACATCTTATTTGCTCTACAGAAATGAATTTTTTAACTTTTAGGATGAGAGAAAGTATTCTCTCTGTTTATATAACTTCTCATTAATTATTTGGTTTGGTTTGTATATTAAACAAAACCCCTCAAACATTATTTGAGTGAATCAAGTAGACTGATTATGGGAAAGCAACTTGAAACATGGCCAGCTTAAAACCTGACTAACAGGATTTCTCTTTAAATTTCAATATTAATAATATTTCTTGTAATGACACAGCTTTTGTCTGAACATGCTCTATAACTACACTTCAAAAACAGGGAATTTGAAAATCTATCACTATTTTGAATACTTAAAGCCCATTTGTTGGGAAGCAAGTGGAGTAACTAAACTGCTTTTCTCCTGTAAACAACAGAGTGTGTGAAGTTCTTCAGATTGCTTAAAATTTAGCAAAAAGCATGGACAGCCTTATGAATCTTTGTAATTCAGGGCACATCTATAAATGAGAGAGAAGCAATCAGATCTGGCATGTCAAAACTGTGATTTAGCTGGCAAGCCTCACTGTTCTTTAATGTGCTTCTTGGTGTGTGTATCAATAGACTGATCTGGGGATTGATTAAATCAGATACTCAGTTTTAGCAATGAATGTAATGGCTTGCTGTGTTCTCACTGCTTTACTGCCATTGGGGAAAAATGCAGCAAAACAAGTCCCTTACTGATAAATTTGAGTATTTTCTGTTGTAGTCTGTCCAAATAATCCCTCTGTTGCAGCCATACCTTAAAAAGAGATCGTGGTGTTGAGAGGAGAGTTTGCTGTGTCACAGAACTGTGATGGCAGGCAAAGCTTTTTTGAGATCTTTTCAGTGCAGCAGTATTCATTTCATCTGAGGATCCTGGAGCTCAGGAGGAGCTTCACCATAAACAACATGGCCATTGATTCAGTCATCTGTATCTCTCTTCACTAGGTTCAGTAAAGGAAGCAGGTGGGAAGGGTCCACAGAAACATGTATCTAAGACTGAAAATGAAAAATATTTGAACCCACATAAATGCTCTTTGAACCTGCAAATGCTGATTTGTCTTTGTGATAAGAAATCTAAGTGGTTTTTTTAATGCAAATAAATAATTCATTATTCACATGTGTTGTTTGAAAGATGGGAAAATTCTTCTGTAGCAAAATCCTATTTA
The DNA here is from genome assembly GCF_009819655.1 of Sylvia atricapilla. NCBI lineage: Eukaryota > Metazoa > Chordata > Aves > Passeriformes > Sylviidae > Sylvia > Sylvia atricapilla. Next base: position 11,520,441 of record NC_089148.1, read on the forward strand.
TAGAGCAACCAGAGACAACTGAGTCTGCCTCTTAGAGTAAATTTCATTAGTAACTAGCATTTTCTCCAGTAGGTTTTTTTCTGGTGCAGAACAAAATTGGTACTGAATGCCTTCCATTTATTTAGATAGATGTGCTGCTCAGTGGTTTCTGTTCTTCATAAGAAGGGAGAAGAGAGCAAAATTTAAGCTTTTTGGACAGCCATTAGTTCTTCACTATAAAAAAAAAATCCAAGATCCTGCATGGTATAACAAAATTAAATTTTGTAGATGTTAAGATTCTAGTACAGATATTCCACACTGTCACTGACTTTGAGTTCATTTCCATAAAGTCTCCTGTTGCCTCATTTTGATGCATTTGCAGTAGATGTACGTGTCTGCATCGCTGATCTTTTAACTGCCTTTGTTCAGCTGATTAATGGAGCTTTCTGACTGCAGACATTTCTGGATTCACAGTCTTCTGTTCAAGATGCCTGTATTTTAGACCTGCTGTTGAGATCAGTGCAGTGAAAGAGCAGTGGGGAAATACAGCCAGGGCCTAAATGGAAAAATTGTATGGATATTTAGTTTGGGGGTTTTTTTTGACTCTTCCAATAAAGGAAGGAAAAAGATATAATTGTAAAATTAATGTTTTGAAGTTAAAAAAAAAATTATTAAAATGCCACTTTAGCTTGGATTATCCATCAGATATCTGAAACAGCCGAGTCTGAAATGTTGTCTTTTCTCATAAGTCTGTATACAGAGAAATGTGTTGAAAGCGCCTTATTGTGTAGTTGGTGACTATAAATTAGCACCTGATGTATGTAACCTGATTCTTAGATTTGATCTGTGATCTTACTATTTTTATCATATGATGTAAAACTTCTGTGGGCTGTCCTATAAATCTTTCAGCCTTATGATGTCTTTCTTACATTGTTAAAGGTTTTTATTCCTAAGCCTCTTTAATCACTTCACAAATTATTCTAAGGAATTTCTCCAGCTGTGTCTGAAATGAACTTGCTTCACCAGTAAGACATTGTTTTAAGTTCTTGCCGAGAGACTTTGAAAACAAGATTTGAAAACAGGACTGAATGGAAGAGAAATGGAAAAGATATTTCACTTCTCAACCTATTGTTGGATGCTATGTCACTATGTGTTTTCTTTATATGATGTCTTACACAGTCTTTTTATAGTTATTTAAATATTTGCAGCAATGACTGACTAGTTGGTAGTAGTTTTTGTGCTGTCTGGATTGGCAGATTTTTGGTTGGTTTTCAGCAAGTGCTTGTAGTAATGGGTCTTTACACCTCTAGCAGGTACTTCTAAATAAGGAAAGAGTCTTTACCTTTTGAAATGTTAAGAAGTTAGCTGAAAAGTTCTGTCAATTGCTCTTTGTATCGAGCTCAGAGCCAGTCATGAAGTGTGAATTAGACCCCGAAAATACTGCTCAAAGACTATTGTTACACTCATTGGGCCAAGGGACAAAAAACCCACCGAAGCTATTAAGTAATAAAGAGAAACAACAAAAGAAGTCCACGGTTTTTGAAGTGCGAGTTTGTCTCTGTGCTGTGCTCAACTTTGTTGTTTTGCTTTTTGTATTATTTTCCTTCGTTATTAAAACCTTTTTGATTTTTCAAGGCACTCTGGATCAGCTGTCTCGCTCATTTTTACAGCCACGTTCTGCCAGGCTGGCCCTCAAAGTGTGGGTAAAACCCATAGGTGCTCTCTGGCACACATGGCAGCTTGGTGTTGGAAGTGCCAAAGCTTCTGAAAATAAATGTTTGCATGATACCTATGTGCCTAAAGAGGTAGGAAATTTATTGAGGGTGGGTTTGTTGTTTTTTTTTTTTTTTTTTTTTTTTTTTGTTTTTTTTTTTTTTTTTACATTTTAAATAACACAAATCTAAATGAGGTTTGACAATAGCTTCTTGAATTAGCTCTTTTTATTTCTTCCATTTTATTCTCCATCTCTGTTTTCTCCTACCTACCACACACGCAGATTTAAGAGGAGTCCAGTTCATATATCCACTAATGGCACTGTAGCTTAGGTGCTGCTGAGAGAAGGGAACTGGTTTTTCTCTTTGGGAGTGGTGCAGTGAGGTAAGATACAAGTGTCCAAAAGAGCGTCTGTTTGCTATCTGAAATAGTGGCCATGGCTGCAAGAGATGACCACCAGAACTTTTACTGAGTTTCCCAATGATTTGGCCCCACTCTTTTCTTTATTCTTTACATAATTCTGTTTGTTATAACCATGCTAATTAATTCTTCTGTTACTGCAGACTGTTTCCCAAGCTGGTAAACCTTGGGAGCTCTCTAAACCTGATTTCTGTGTCTTGTTTACCTTCGTGCATTTCTGAATTCTACCATGTGGCTACTTGTGTGACACCCACAGTGCAAAGAAAGGCCAGATGCTTTCTGCTTTTGATGCTCTGGAGAGCCCAATCTGATCTATAGCAAATTGCTATTCTTTCTGGTGTCTAGCAAATATTGATGTTTAATTTCACATCTCTCACACCCAGTCATTTTAAATTACAATTACTGCCTCTTGGGTTTCTCCTGCCAACTCAAAGTTTACTCTTTCTAATTATTTTCCCCATATATGTTAGCTTTCACACAAGTCTTGCTGTTTGTGCCTAATCTGCCTATCTCTTGTTCCCAATATAAGTCATCTTCAAGCTTTGTTAATGTGCTATTAATAATTCTGCCATTAAATATCAAATAATACTTAATCTAATACACTTCTTGCAGCATTCCACTGGCTACTGCTGCATAGCTAATATATTACTGTTTGTATTAAGATTAAATGTTTAGTTTCAAATCTACACAGGCACATCTATCAAGCAGAAAGATTAATTTTGAAGTAAGGCTTTTCAAGAGCACTCAAGTCCCAACGTACTGCACCTCCTCTATTCCCATACCACTTATTCCACAGTACTGTAAAAAGTGCAGGCAAACCTTTCTGAAAAGATTTCTTGGATATTTTATAAATACATGCTTCTATTTTTTATAACTGTTTTTTCTTGGAGGCCACCATTCTTGATGGTGGCGTTTGCTCCAGTTAGTGTGAGTGGGTGAGCTGTGGGAAGGTGAAATGAAGATATGTCAGACTTGTCGTGGGGCTGGGCCAGCCCCTGTGGTGGTTCATAGTCTGACTTCAGGCCCTGCTGTCTGGGTGAGGTGTTAGTGGGGTGGGAGGTGCTACTGTGTGCTTTTTGTCCAAACAGCTTTTGCCTGACCTCAGTGAGGGAGAGGTTCCTGTCGTAGATCCAGTCCTTCTCTCCCCCATGCCTTGGTTCCTTCTGCATTGGTGAGGTCTGTTTTTTTTTTTCAGTGCTGAATCGTGGCTGTGAAAAAGGAGGAACAATGTTCATATAGGTTTGTTATTTCTTGGAATGTTCCTACCTCTGTCTGGGGGTGTGAGGACAGTTTTACTGCTGTGTGCGAGGGAGTTGTTTGTTACCTCTACAAGTGTCTGTCTGTTTTTAAGAAATGTATTGTGCTTTTTGGTTTTGAGAGGCTGTTCATAGCTGAGCTGCCATAAGAACATGTGTGCTCTCCATGTTCTGTATTTTAGTACAAAAATGAGACACTTAAATAAAATACCACTTGGAAGGCGAGCCTACCTGAGGGGATGTGGTCCCTGGGATTAGTTTGGTTGTGCTGGGTGCTTTCATTTTTTATGTAGGTTCATTGGCATGAAGGGGTTGACATACTTTTTAGAAAAATCTAATTTCTAAAAGCTGTAGGCTATCAAATATACTGAAGATACTAAGTATTTTAGGTTGCTCCTTGTAGTATTTTCCCTGCATTACACAGTGCACTACTACAATTTCCAAAAGCTGCTGTAAGTACTGGTGTGAATTCCCTTTTCCTTTGTGCATCCTTCAGTTTTCAGGCAAATGAGCTTGGAATTGCTGGATTGTTTGTGGATTGCTGCTGGTGTATTTACAGTGTAGATAGCAGTCACAATATTAATTTCCAACTAAAACAGAATCCATTTCAGTAAATAAATTGCAGACCCATGAAAATGTGCAACAAATGTAAATTTGATGTTCTACTTCTCAGGAAAGTATTAATACCTAAGTACATGCTGTGGTAGGGTTAACAGCTCATGTGCTGTAGCAGCTATTGTATCTTGAAGTCTGGTTTAATTATGCTGTTCCTCTTTTCCTTCCTTGCTGGAGCAGCCTACCTGACAGGCAAATAAACTCCAGGTCTTTTTTTCAGGGCAGTAAAATGGTGATAAACTTGTGGGCAACCTGAAGTGTACATAATTTTTTGTCACCACCTTTGGTGTAATGGTGGTCTGTTTAAAACTAAATGCAATTTTCATGTTTTATAAAATGGAGATCTTTCTTTTGTTTTGTTTTTGTGATAACTGTGGGGATTTTAGTTAAATAATCTTAAGGGTATATAAACCATAACTGTGTCTGTACGTGTTTCTCACTAGAAATGGGTATTTTTTGGCAGCAACTGTTGAATTAAGCTTCAGGCATAAGTCTGCTCTTTGAGAGTAATGCTGCTGTAAAGTTAGAGTTTTACAATTCATGCATGAGGCTTTACAGCTCATTCTACTGCAGTCTGGGAAACTTTGCCTGTGGTTTTGCGAAGCACAACTGCATAAATTTCTTGGGGAAGGGAAAGGTCTGATCTCTTCTTTCTCAGTCGTTCGTCATGGAGGACCTTTGGAGTTTTTTTTCTTGGAGTATTTTGCTCTTTACAGCTTTAACTGGCATAACTGGATACTTCTTAACAAAGACAAAACATACAATTTATTTCTTAAAAGAAAGATGCATGAAGAAGTTTAGGATCAGTTGCATGTTGGCGTGGATGGGTTTTCATGTATTTACTTTGGTGTGTGTTTGAGAACTGATCGGATGGAGATTGGATAGCTCCAAGGCAGAGATGTTGGAGCCTGACTGCTGCAATGCAGGAGTGTTGCAGTTGTACGTGTGTGGTGTGGGTGGGGTAAGGAGGATGGCAGGACTGGCCTCAGGCACTTGGTTACATTCCAGTTAGTCTTGTGGCTGCGGTTGGGGCGAGGAGAGTACAAAATAACACAAATTAAATAAACTGCCCTTTCCAGTGGGCATTTCCTGTAGAAGCTGTTAAAGCTGGAATGGGACAGTGTGATGTCCTGAAAGAGAAGTAGGGTTTATGGTAACTGATGCCTGGCAAAGAGGAAAGACTTCACTTTGCCTCGCTCATCGTGTGTCAGCTTCTACCTAATGGATCCAGTGCACTGACGGTCTCCAAAAGCACCTTTCTCTCTCCCTCTGGAGCTTCTCTGTTGGTAGCAGATTTGTGTGACTTTCAGCTTGGTGTCACCTGTATGTGCCTGGGATGATTTGATGGTGGTGGTGAATAAATACAGTTCTTTACAGGCATCATTAAAAGGATCTGTACTAATTATGTGATTGTTCAATTGGCCAAAGTGTTGCATTTAGTCTGATTTAAGTTTGTTATTTAGCAAAGGTTTCGGAGCAGGTCATTCTGACTTGCTCAAAGTCAATACTTGTCTTGTTCTTGATCAATTTTGTCTCTTTATGACTAGGAGAAATGGAAGAAGAGATGGAAAATCCAGAAATGGTTGATTTACCAGAGAAACAGAAGCATCAGCTACGACATCGTGAGTTGTTTCTCTCACGACAGCTGGAATCACTGCCAGCCACACACATTAGGTAATGACTGTTTTCTTCCATTTTGTTAAAAAAAATCACAGCATTGTTATTTTTCAAGTACTCTTCAGTGTAAGATCAAGTTCTGTGTACAACTTCAGTAATAGCATCTTGTTAATCACATGAGCATTTAAGATGTTTTTTCATGAGACATGTTGTTTTTTGTTTTTTTTTTTTTTTTTAGAGGCAAATGCAGCGTTACTCTGTTAAATGAGACAGAATCCCTTAAATCGTATCTGGAACGGGAGGTAGGAACCATTTTGTGCATTATAAAGCTTGAACAGTTTATTCTGGCACAATTTAGGTTTGGTGCCTATTTGCAAGTTTTCTAAAAAGAATTCTTTAGTTTCTGCATGTGCTGTGTGTTGACAATGGGAAGCTTTAGGCTCTGTACAATCTTCGTTGTGCATAAAACTTTTTGGATCTGGGGACCAGACCTTGTGTTTACATCCCTGTGTGACAGTGACCTGCCTCTCCTGTAAAAAGAACCCAGCTTGCTCATCAGTGTGGCAGGGCTGAGAGTTCCAACCTGGAGGCTGATGCCCTGGGAGATGCAGTAACTGTAGAGGAGAGAGCAAGCCAGCTAGCTGTGCTTCTCTATATTAGCTTTGTCCTGAAATTATACAGATTTATGTTAATATGCTTTAAGCTTGATCTTGCCTCAGATTTTTGAGGAGCTTAGTTCCCTGTTCTTTAGGTTCACTGGTCAAAATACTTATCTAGAGTCCTTCTTATGCCACCACTGACACTTAAATCCTTGAAAAACTGCCTGTCAGGTGACATCTGACAGAAATTTACCCAGTCTATCTCTTTAAGTGTCTCAGAATGGACACTGAACTGTGCAAGACAATTCAGTTTTAAACACCATTCAGAATATAAATATTGGGCTTTACATTTTCAGATATTATTTGATTTTAAAAAATTACTATTTTTTTAAAAGTTGTGTTTCTGTACCTTTAATTGTGGCCAGACCTCTGGCTGCTGGCTGGGTTAGACAGTCCTGGAGTCTGACAATCTGTGAGAAATTTACTGTGGAGATTAGCAAAGAATTTTAGGAAATTATTACTTGAACACATCTGCAAGCAAATAATTTTCATTTGAAAATACTGAAATATTATACAAGAGAGGAAATCTTGTAATTAAAAACAGTAGGGTGATGGCCATTTCTGGCCCTTAAGAAAGGAGAAAACAGGCCATTTTGTGCAAGGAGCATACTGCAGTATCTCTCATTGCTGGGCTTACTTCTTAAACGCTTTTGTAGCTTTCTTCAGTATTTATTTAAGCATAAGATTGGTTTTAATCTGATCCTTCAGTTTAAGAGACTTTTAAACAAAGCACAGGGATTAAATAGTTGAGTTTCTCTTTGGAATGTGAAACCAAAAAATGTCGGCTCAGCTGAAGGCTGCCAAATGGCAGAGCATCAAACAAGGGACGTGGTATTCAGCAGAGCTTGTAACCAGCTAGCAACCCAGGATATGCTAGTTTGAAAGCAAAAGTTAATCAAACAGAAATTATTTCAGATTTTCTAGTACCCAGCTCTAAAGTAATGTTTGTTCGCAGTTGCTCCCCACATGTTTTTATTATCACTGGTTTTCCAGGTAGGTGTGCTGAGACTGAAGGGAGATGCTTTCCTCTAATCATGCAATGCTCAGCTGCAGATGTAGGCACAGAGAGAATTTTTTTTTCCATTCTTTTGAACTTTGAAAATGCAAGATGAGTGATGTGGGTTGTTTTTAGAACTGAGCAGGTACTTAAAGATTTCACAGAATGAGAGAGTTCCCTGAATGTGTCCTGTCACTTAGCATGGCATTTTGCTGTGGTGCAAACTAACTTGGACAGGTGGTAAAGAAATTAAAAGCTCAGGAACACAAATGTGCTTGGGTGGAGGGTAAAGAGATTAAGAAAAAGAGGTGGTTGTTGCCCAATAGGTTCCTAACACTGGATGGTGTTGTTTTGAGCTGTTTCTTCTTTCTCCATGCCTGTTCTTAATCCATCTTTTGCTTTGAAAATGTTTCAGAGTACTTCCTCTTTTTCTAATGTGGCTTCTGTCAATAAAGCCTAAGCAGCTGTAGGGAATCTGGTATTTGATTTCCTAAATGTTGTGACCAGTAAAAGTAGGCTTTCAGCCCAAGGCTGTCTGCCTTGAAGCAGGTTAAACATCCAGACAGAAATTTTTAGGGAGATAGTAAACATAGTAAAATTACCTTTTTCTTTTCTCTGTTCTCCTCCTCCACCCTCTCTCTGTCATCTTCCTCAGGAAGATTGCCTTGTTACATTTGGAAAGCAGGCTGAAGGGGACTAGCACTGACTCTTTTACTGTGCCTAGTAAAATTTGGTTTGTAGCAGGAGTGAGGAATAGCAGGAAAGAGGGGAAAAAAACAACTAGAAAACCTGAATTTTCTATAGACACTTAATTCCCATGGAGATCAAGAGAAGGGCATAGCCAATTATGGCAAAAGTACTAGATTTCCCTATTCTGCAGGAAACTATTTTGAATGTACCATCTATTTTACTTCTCTGCCTGGATATATCCAGAGGCTTGTGGGAATTTGCCTGCTGAGCAGATGTCTAGCATATCTGTTCCTTTTGGTAGCCCCCTAAAAATAAAATGTTCTTAAGTTAAAATATATCAAATACATGAAAGTAAGTTTGCAAGCTTCAATGAAGTAACCATTATTTCTGTGGTATACTTTCACTCTGAGCCTGTTTTCTTTCTCCAGTTTCTTGGTGGCTTTGGTTCTTGGCTGTAGCTATGGGTAGCTTAGGGGCTGGGGTAGGGGAGCTCTGAGCAGATATATCTGTCTAGCAGTTGAGAGAAGCAGAAAGTCATGATTCAATTTTAACTCTTGGCAGGTCATGTTAATTTTTTCTGAATAAAAAAACATTGGGTGTTGGGATCTGAAACGAAAAGAGAAAGCCCCTTTCTTTCTTGGCTGCTGCAAACCCAGCATACAGTTTTAACAGCGCAAATGAGCATGGAGGATTTTGAAGAGCAGCATTATTTTGTTGTGAACATCACTGTTGTGAAACCCTTGTGAAAAATTGTTCTCATCATGTAGTGGTGGTCAGGAGTTCACACATGCTTTAGAGTACGCAAGGACCTGGTTTGTTTCTTAGTTTGCACTGGCACTAAGCTGACATGGATTAATGTTTTCAGCAGTTGCACTCAGTCTGCAAGAATGAATCTCATGTCTGTGAGGGAAGATGGCAGTGGTATTGACTTACCTCTAGGGATTGCAGTCTCTTTGGATTGACACTTAGGCCCCCAGACTTCCATCTCTCCTCTGCTGAGGAGTCTCTGGATGAGGAGAAGAAACAAAAGGATTTTCATTCTTTCGTTCAACCTGATTGAGATTTGAGACAAAACTGGACAAGATGTAAATGGATCACCTGAGACTAACAGAGATTCTTATAGAGAAAATTCATAGTGATAACCAATAAAAGAAAAGCAATAGGGCTTCTAACAGTCAAATATGATGGGAGAAACCCCCTCTACAATGTATGATTTTCCCTGGCCAAGAAAGATTAAAGAAATTGCCTGTGGAATTTGTCTTCTTTGGGGCCCACTGTGTTGTTACACTGCAGTGTATTGCATATTTGCTGGGCAACGTGCCCACAAAGCGTTAATATTGCACTGCAGATACTTTGTCCTGCAGTCAGGTATTTTGGAGCTGGAGCAAATTAAACACTGTATTTATAACCTGGAAGCCTGTGAGACACAAGTTTCTACATTTTATTTCCACAGTGATACATTCTCAAAATATTGCAGTATCTTGAGCTTTGAGTGTGTCAGGGAGCAGGAGACCCAGATTTCTTTACATAGATGTAATATAAATGAGTGTTCGTGTGCTCTGAAGCTGCCTTCTGCCTGTAGGTTGATGTAACTTGACCCTGGTGCCTGGGGGAGTAGGAGTCTTTTCAAAAGTATCATTTGCTTAGGATGCAATCAAATCCTCTGACCCCAAACCCAAGTACAGACAACCCTTCCAGTTGAAGTTCAGTTCTCTTCCAGAATTTTTGCCATGTTACTGTGGAAACTCAGCAATTCTTCTTTTTCTGGGGCTTTGCATGACAGATTGGGAGACTCTCTTTTCCTTTGCCACCTCTTCGTAAAGCTGAACAGGGCTTGAAACTCATGCTGATTTTGTCCTAATTTTTGTTGCACACTGTTGACACATACAAATATAGGCAAAGGGAAAATTGAGGTGAGCATGAAATGCAATGTATTTAAACAAGGTGCCTGCTAGTATCACAGAAATAAGGGGAGAGGGAAAATAAGCCAGAAACCTGAGATGGAAAATGGCATGCTGCACATCCTGTTTCTGTTCAGACAATTCTCCTCCCCTGGTGACAATGTTGCTGTGGACAGAGGTTACAAAAGGTCTGTTGTTCCATGTCTTACCAGAGCTCTAATCCTGCCCGGAACTGCACACTATACTTGGATGGAGCATACCTGGTTAATAGCTGTAGCTATGTACTTACCCATGCAGAAAAGTTTAATTACTTAAACTGTACAGTTTTAAGGAGTTAAAAATTTTGGCTGTTTCCTTTCTCTGCCCTGGCAGAACATTCTCATTCTGGAATGCCGCCTTGCTTTAATTTTACACACCCAGGTAGTGGAAGCCAAGCAGCTATTTTAGCCTTTTCCTCATCCACTTGAACAAAAGCAACAAATTAATGGATTGCCACCTGCAGCTAATTACTGCTGCTGCCAAATCTGCTGCCCCTCTCCTAATAACAAGCAGAAAGGAACGTGGTGGTTTAAGCTTAGATGGTTGTAGGCAAGAAAATGGTCAGTGTAGCATCCCTATGACAAGGAAAGCTGAGCACATCCTGGTCTGTATTAGCAGTGTAGCCAGCAGATGGAGGGAAGGGATTCATCCCCTCACTTCATCCCTTGGGGGAGACCACATCCCCTGTGTAGGTTTTTATCCAGCTTTGGGCCTTGCAGCATGAGGGACATTGACAGATTGGAGCATGCCCAGCAGAGTCCACAGGGCTTGTCTGGGGCTTCACACCTCGATGGGGTTGTGTTGGTCTGGCTGTAACACTCTGAAGTTATGCTTCAGTTTGTGCTGTATTTCTGTGTGGATAGGTCACTGGCATCTAATCCTCTTGGTCTGGAATATGAGAATTGCATGGGATATCGCCATTTTGTGTTCTGAAACAGCTGATGTGACTAAAAATTGTCTCCTGGCCCTTCTGAGCCTTGCCTGTGCAAGAGGAGCTTTGTTGACTTCAATTTGAGAGGCTGTATGTTGAGAGGCTGCTGTTGAGAGCTAACACTTGCAATGTAGAAGAAAGGGGAGGCACTTAAATGAGGTTTTAAAACTGGTGGTTCATTTACTTTTGTTCACCCAATTCAAAAATCTATATATAGGTAATGAAACCACACTTAAAATGTAAAGACTTGGTAGTATGGTCACAAAGCTGAAAGTAAAAGCTAATAACACTGTTTACCTTTTTGCTCTTGTTTTATTTTTAGGATTTCTTCTTTTATTCACTAGTGTATGATCCTCAACAAAAGACCCTGCTTGCTGATAAAGGAGAGATTCGAGTTGGAAACAGATACCAGGCAGATATAACAGACTTACTAAAAGAGGGTAATTTCTGTAATTTATTTAAGTTGTCAAGAGTTCACGTTGAATGTGGCCACTTCTCTGTGTGAGGCATGCCTAGGTGTGGGAAATGGCTTCCACTGCCAGGCCATGTGTGCAGCAGTGGCTGGATTTGTTGAGGCTGTTGCCCACTGAAGGCAATTAGTTCTCCTGCAAACGAGTCTTTAAATGGGCATTCATCCAAATCATAAAAGTTGTTGAAATAAATTGAATTAATGGGCTCTCTCGGAGCTTGCACTCTTTTTATTAAGAGATTTCAGAATTTTCACGGGAAACACAAATTTCCATCACATCTGTAAAGCCTTTTGTGTTTTTAATCAAGCCTCACTTTGCTATAAGAGCCCCTCCCAAATTACTGCCAATTAAATGCTGTCTGCCCTCATCAATTTGCCCATTACTGCCGGGTGCCTTTTCCCTGGAGCCCTCTCCCCATCCCAGTGTTGGCTGCCAGCCTAGACTTCTCACCTGCAGACCAGGCAGGAGGAAGAATTTGTTGCCTGTAGGGTGTGTTGAGACTTCAGAGTGCCCCCACTGTGTCATGGAGCAGTGGGACCATGAGGACACTGGGCTAAGGATGTGAGAGTAGTAGCAAGAACCAGGAATATTTATCAGATAGTAACTAACTTTAGATTTGTCTCTGTACTACTCTACAGATCCAAAAGTGAGTGGAAAACTGAGAGGGATGAGGAGTGTTGGCATCTAATTGTTCTTTCCTGAGCCCTGTGTAATGCAGAGGGAGGTCTATCCATAAGCTTCTCCTAAGGGAGAGAAGGTTGTGACCTGTGCTGGGAAGACCATGTCCAGTCTGGATGGGCCAAGATGGGGAAGCAATGAGATGCTTCTGTCTTCGCTTAGAAGCTCTGCTGACACTGTTAGTCTCATGTTAAAACAGGCAAAAAAATCGGGTCAGGACTCTTGTTTATTTAGTCTATGGAACCAGTATTTATTCAACAGCTGATGAGCAAGTCTCCTAAGTGAGCATGAACTACTTTGAAAGGCATCCTATTCCCTTAGTGGGCCGACATGGGGCTTCAGAGCAGTATAATCACCAGATGTTTTAAAGGAAGCAAAAGAAGAAGAAAGTGTCAGTAGCTCCTATATTTTACCAGGGTAGTCTGGTTTGTCTAGACTCAAAAAATGAAGTGTGTCTGATGCCATGGTTTCCCCCCTAGAAAACAGCTGAGATGGGTTGAACCAGCTACTCTTTGCCTGCTCAGAGCAGCTTGGAGTGTGTCTGTTTTCCTGGAACTGCTGTGAGATAAAGGAGGAAGACAGATGAGCTGGGGAAAGAAACTGAAAAGAAACTGTCTAGTTTGGAGAAAGATGCACTCTGTTTCCCATGACATATCCTCTGACACCAGTTTGTGAAAATCTGATTGCCCAGTTCAGATGAGCTGTGTTGCTGTGTCTGTCGAGCTAAAATTGTCACATAAAAATAAGTGAGTAAATTTTCGCAGTGGCCTGTCAGGCAGAGTAACTGAGATGGGTTAACTGTGACATTATTGTGAGATAAAAAAATAATCTAGAAAGTACTTGTATTTTAAAAAAGCCATACTAAATACTTTGGATTTGTTTTTCAACCAGGTGAGGATGATGGAAGAGATCAGTCAAAACTTGAAACAAAAGTTTGGGAAGCCTTTAACCCATTAGTAGACAAGCAGATAGACCAGTTTCTGGTGGTAGCACGGTAAGAGCATTTCACCTCTGCTTTGAAGAAATAAATGTTTGTAACTCTTCCGAGCACTTTCTCATGTTCTTTTTTGTTTTATTAGTATGAGTGCTGGCTCTGGTTGCTTAATTTACTTGCTCCATTTTAAGATGATGTGCACTGTACATGCCTTCATGGGAATAGCATGACTTTAGGAACAGCTCCTCAGATTTACAACTTGGTTTCATAAAAGCAAAGCAAGTTGTATGTGAAAATGATCCTGTAACTGGTGGGGTTTTTCAAATACTTTGGTCAGCATGCAGAAGACTTAGTGAATTAAATTCTTGGCAGTTCTTTGCTCTGTCCATTTACTGCCCTTTTCAAAACCAGTGACACTTAACATCCATTAATGGTTTGCTAAGAATTCTGGTAAATGCTTTTGATGGGCTGAGGATACTTTCTAATGCTGAGATTTCAAAACGTAGGCACAATAAAATAAACCCCTGCAAATCTGTACTGATGTTGTTTTTAAGCCCAAAGCAATCTTTGTTGATTAACTCTTGTTTTTTAAAAGGTTCTTGAACTAATTCGTTGGTATCCATTTCTATAAACAGAAGCCTGTATTTTAGGCTCTCACAGCAACTGGTTGACTGAATAATTTAGGGGAAAAAATATGCAGGTAACACTGTCCAAATTCTGTGTTTTAGGTGGTACCTTTATAGATGAACCCTGGTTCTGTCTGCTTTTTTTTTTCCCTTCCCCCACTTGGGTTTTCTTGTGGATTAATTTCTTCTGATGGGAGTTTCCACCATGTGTAGGCTTCTGGTGGCAGAGGTGGTTTAGTGCTTCTTTGTGGCAGTTCGGTGCTGCCCACCGGGTTTGCCGATCCAGCTGCTGCAAGGTGCAGGCTGTAATGAGAATCACTGCAAACACGACTACAGGAATTGCTTCTGCTCAGAGTCAGCAAAGCATTCCAGTTTATAATTAGTTCACACACACACAAAAGGATCAGTTCAACTAAAGCTGGGCATGGGGGAGTGGTGAGGCAGGGATGGGGACAGTGACTGGGAAGCTGGGAAGAGGGCGAAGTGTGAATTGCCACAGACACTTGGATGGGGGAGGCTGCTTTGGATTTTGGCCAAAATTAGATGTTTGATGACAACTACTCCTCAAACATTTACCTTTCCTACTCCTGCACTGCTTGGCACTAGTGTATTCCTCTGCCCTCAGCTACTTTGGGGAAGTGACCTGAGTGGAGGGGGAAAAACCCAACCTGACTTTTTTTGTTGCTGTAGTTGCTCAGAAGAGTTCAGCTCAAGTTCAACATGCAGGAGCACGAGTGTTTAACCATGTGGTGTAGCAAGCAGGCAGGGAATTAGGAATTTTGTGATCCAATGTTTGTTATAGGTTTCTCCAACTAATTTCTTTAGGAATAAGATGAAGAGGCATGGGGCTTGTGGTCCTCGATGCAGAAATGATAAGCTGTGAAGCATTTGAGAATTGCTGTGTTATGCAGGCTTTATGATCTGTATTATACAATATTAAGTGGTAAAATAATATTGTTTCTAAACGTCTAGAAAGACGCTTGCATTGCTGTATTTTTTGTCTGATCTTGGCATCTGTCTCTGTACCTTTGGACTGTGCAGCGCTGCTCTAGCCATTGTGGAAGAGACTATTGTCATTCATAAAGCTTGCTTGTGCTCTGTTCCTGTTGTAGCTCAAGTCTGTTGTGAGATAAGGGGTAAGGGAGTAGCTCAGAACTCCCCATTTGTGACCCTTGCGTCTTTTTCTGATTCCTCTCCCATGCCTAAGCCTCCTCAGTCATATGAACTAAGTAAAGTGTTCACAATACCAACCCGCATTTAGAGAGAATGGTCTCTGGCTCAGAATGAGCACCAAACCATGTAATCTTGTGGCTGGGTGTTTATATTTATGCTGGGTTTGCATGCGAAGTTAACGCTGTTTAATTTCTTTCAGGTCTGTTGGTACGTTTGCCAGAGCCCTGGATTGCAGTAGTTCTGTCAGACAGCCAAGTTTGCACATGAGTGCTGCAGCAGCCTCCAGGGACATCACACTGGTAAGATTTTTTTTTTTTTTTAAGAGGACCTTAAGTTTGTGAGAGATGCAAAATATACACCTCAGCATTAACAGTTGGCAAAGAGAGAGGGGCAGATGGATTGTAATTGTGGCATGCTGTGAAGCAGACCCTGCCTTTGTAAAGGAATCCTGTAGTTACAGATGAAGTAACTTTTTCTGGCCTTGTGCCTCTTGTGATCCATCGTGGATACTATGAGACAATTTTTTTTTTCAGTTTTATTAAAATATTCTGGTGACATGCTTGACAGCCCATCCATTGCATGGGCTCAGTAGCTCTCTCGAGAAGAATGCAAATTACTGTCTGCCTGTCTGTAATGTTACAATGCCAGAATGCCATTCTTCATCACTTCTCCAACACCAGACTGTCACTGGCATCCTTGGGTGAGATTGACCAAGGATGGCTGGGGGAAGAGCTTGTGGTCAGATAAGAAATGTCATTGATGTTGTTCTCTTCGATGAGCTCCAGTTTAGAGTACCTGAGGAGTAGTGATATTGTTAACATTTCAGAATCATAAATGTTGCTGAGTAGATTGAGGAAAGGGGAAAAGCCTGGGACTTCTATGATACAGAAAGTTTAATGAAAATTTGAATAAAATTTGTGAAGTCTCCAGAGAACTGTTATCAAAGCCTCACCTTGTAACTGGAGTAATGTAAACTTACATGTAGAACAAATTCTAATCTAGAATAGTGTAGGTTAATTATGCACGTGCACAAAACTGGTATGATGAAAGGCAAATAACCTACTGATTACAACTGCAGAAACAGGGAAATAAAGCCAAGCTTTCATTTACTAATAGCAATTCCTCCCTTGCAGCATG
This sequence comes from Sylvia atricapilla, assembly GCF_009819655.1. Lineage (NCBI taxonomy): Eukaryota > Metazoa > Chordata > Aves > Passeriformes > Sylviidae > Sylvia > Sylvia atricapilla. Next base: position 11,536,276 of record NC_089148.1, read on the forward strand.
TTCTCAGCCCTTGTAAATCACAAGTTGCAGACAGCTGTGGCTCAACTTTCTGAGGAGTAATTGCCCCTGAGAGTCATTCTTTTTTCTTACTCAGCTGTGATGTGTGACTTAACTCGAATCTTTGTTGAGGTTTCTGCCCAGTGTGGGGGATGTATACATGTGTTGCTGCTCTTGTTTTTCATATATGAAATTCTTGTGGATTATTTGACAAAGAAAGTGCATGGCTGTGTCTGTGAGGAAACGCCCTTGGACCTCTATCTCCATGCCCCATCTGTGGATGGTAGCTCAGTCCTTGGGGGAGTGGATCTATCCTGTGCATTTTCTTACCAGCAGTGCTGCAGTGGGGGTGCTGGTGAGGAGCTGATAGGAGTAACTGATACACAAGGGCATGTGTTCCACAAACCTCCTCACTATTATTGAATATTAGGTTTGTACACCAACAACTACAGTCAGTGTGAGGCTGCAATCAGCTTTTCCTGACTTTTTGTTAGGTACAGAATACCACACCTTCAAATCTCAGTGCAGAATTTGTCATTACTGTTTCACTGTTGAACATTTTTTCCCCCCAGATACTTTTCCTTAGATTTCTCTTTCTCTTTTCCAACCCTCTAGTTCCATGCTATGGACACTTTGCACAAAAATGTCTATGACATTTCCAAGGCAATCTCTGCACTTGTGCCACAAGGTGGGCCAGTCCTGTGCAGAGATGAGATGGAGGAGTGGTCTGCTTCAGAGGCAAACCTCTTCGAGGAAGCACTAGAAAAATATGGAAAAGATTTCACTGACATTCAGCAAGATTTTGTAAGTATATAAAAGAGGCCCCCGTGGTGCCCGGCTCTGATTGGTGACAGGGCTGCGAGCCAGCTCTGTGTGTTTTTCATTGTCTTCAACAAGAGGGCTTTGAACTGCAGCGGTGTCTTGCTGAAAGTGGGGAAAGGCAGACCTCATACTGGTGACAGCCTGGTGTACAGTCAGATTTTCAAATCACAGATGATCACTTTTCCTTTAGAAACATTAATTTGGGATCATCTGTTCCACTACAGCCGAGGGAGGATGTAGGAAAATGTTATGACAGCTGAGCTGCTCTAAATTAATTTGTGTTTGAAGGACAATAAGTATTGGGCCTGCGGAAACATAAAAAGGTAGTCACCTTTGCAGTGTGGTTTCAGAAAGGGCCTTCTGAAAGTTTTCAAAAGGAATCCTGGGCATCCAAGGGCAGTGTCCTGTAGTTTGGCCAAAGCACCACCCTAGGTGCTCAGCCTGCAGATTGAACGGAGCACTGTAAGGAGAGCCAAGTTTCACTGTGCCATTGTTCAAGTCCTCTGGAACAAAACAAGTAGTTTCAGTGTTGTTTGTCCTGTGCTCTTATCTCTTAAAGGGACTTGGAAACAGCAACACTCTCTGTGGTCTTGCTGAAATCCTCATGCTTCTCACACAGAGAACAGAGCTGGCAGGGCACAGTTCTGTTAACAATTTATTTTGGTGGTGGGGTGTTTTTTTTTAATGGGCCAGCTCCATTCTTCAGTGCATATCAGAACTGTGATACTGTAGTTGTGACTCTTGTTTCAGTTTGCTGCTGAAGCAGAGATTGTGAGCCTGTGGGCTCCCTTACATATTGTGCCTCTCTGCAATGGTTTGCTGTGATTCAATGCAGCATGAAGATTTACCTGCAGCTTGTTCCACTTTTACACTGAAAGCTCAGAGAGTTTTGAAAGGGCATTTAATTTAATATGGGTCCCATGTGCATCTAACCCTCTTTGTAGATTCAGACTGTCTTTTTTTTTGGAGGAGGATTAGTAGTTGCAGGCCTCTGCTGCAACTGTCAGTCAGAAGAATCCTGTGAATTTCAGTGAGACTGTGTGCCAGTTCCCTTCAATAAATGCTGCTTTTCCTTTGTGTCCCCAGCTCCCATGGAAGTCCTTAACAAGCATTATAGAATATTACTATATGTGGAAAACTACAGACAGATATGTTCAGCAGGTAAGAGAGTCAGAATCACCTCTTTCATTCTAACAGAAGTGGTCTTCCTTGCCTGTGAAACCAAGCTTTGTTTCTCTATTCTCCCTCTTGGGGTTCAGCCTTTCCAATAGGTGAATTCTGTTATGATCAGAACAATCTCTTGTCCCTAAACTCATCAGCCTTTCTGTGGATACAAACAAGTGTGTTTGTATTCACAAGATACAAGAGTGCGTTCTTTTCACGTTTGCTCGGGTCTTTCTAATGTTTGCTTTGGAGTTGAGCAGAGGAAGGAAGGCAGGGCAGTTGCTTTTTGACCATGGAGTTGAGGGTCAGCGTTGCCTTCAGTGACCTCTGGTGGGGGCAGCTGCTGCACAAGAGGCTGCCAGGCTGATTCCCCACCACTGCCTGCCCGTGACTTGGGCAGCTGCCCCGTGGAGGCTCTGTGTTTACCTGTCAAGTGTCACTGGCTCAAATTCCCAGGCTCGTTACACTTGAGCATGAACTTTGGGTACTGTTTACAGTCATTTTTATCTCTGCTGGTTTAAATATGAAGGCTGGCTGGTCCCTGAAATAAAGCAAGCACAATGCAAACAGCGTGCCAAGTCTTGCAGAGTATCAGTTGCTGAAAACTACTTATGATATTCAACAGGAAAACTGAAAAGAAGGGAGAAATTTAGAATGGATTTTTCATTATAGTTATCAGTCCTAAGCTGAGGCATCTATTTGAAGTATTAGAAAAAGTGGAATTGTGACAATGTCCTGCCTTAACTTGTTTCCTTGGAAATTCAGCCTGAGGTAAAGACTAGATGCTTGACTAGAGGCATGGACCAGTGTTTGCCATGTGCTGTAATGTGATTTTTACCATTTTCTTTCTGGTTGGGGCACTGTTGAAATTACAGAGGGACCTTCATGACAAGTGAGAACTCCTTTTTGCATCAATTATATTTTACTTTTCGTAAAAATGTTAGTGGCATCCTCATTCCACTATTTCTCCAAGTTCATTCTTTGACTGAACATTTCCTTCCAGTTAGGAAATGGGTGGTAGGAACATGTGACAGTGATGGAAACTGGCATGGTGAGGAAGAATAGTGCTCATGGTTTTTCCTTCCCCATTGCTTTCTCCATTTTTCTAAAACTTTTTTTTTACACAGGCAAAATTGCAGAGGAGATAATTATGTGAAGACTTTAATTATTTGTTCTTGCAGCAATTTAAAAGCACAACAAACCTACGGTTTCTTATGCTGAATTGTTCTATTCCTGTGCACTGGGTTTTCTTTCATGGTTATGCTGTACCTTACACATCCTGTCCAGGAGTTTGCCAGGGAGTGGGAATTGGGGAAAACTTCCAATTAGAGACTCTGCACTTAGGGGACAGTATAAGCTGAACAGATAGAAGTTGTAGTGCAGAGATACCAAATCAATTAGGTCTGAACTGAGCTGAAGACCTCATCTCAAATTCCCAGCTTGTACAAGCAAATAATACCATGAAACATTTATAAAAAGCTTGAGGGAGCTATCTATGTAGCCACAAAGAGAAAGCATAGGAAGTTGTAGTTCAAATAATGGTGTATTACATTTATATTTTACTTGATGAGTGCAGTGTCTTCGACAAAGTGCATCTGTTGCCATTTTTTCCATCTGTTTCTTAATATGTTTTCTATTCAGACTCCTCTTTTGGTCTAATACCACAAAATGGTTCTGAGGCTGACAGCATTTTTGTACATAAGATATTGAAAGTATCCCAAGTAAGGATGTTCAATGTGTGTACCTTGAGTTTTTGTACTTCCATGTTCCTATTTCCAAGAACACGATTAAATTATATTCCAAGTCTGTATGTTACAGGGTTTAATAAAAGTATTAATAACTTGCTTGTTCTTGTCAAGTCTTTGGCTGAATGAACATTAAAAGTGCATTTAAATTGTCTTTTCCTGTGCGTTACTAAACACAGGAATGAAGATGTGTGTCACCAGCCAATTGACTACTTGGATGAAGAAGCAACAGTTAGTTGGGAGCTGTTTACTCTTACTGTTTACTGTTGGGAGTCGTTCTGGATTACTGTATTTTGCTTGATGTTTTCTTGTCATGAGAAAACACTGCCATAATACTGAATCACAATCTTTCTATTTCTTGCCATTAAGGGGAAGGGACATTTTAAGTTGCCTTTAACAGAAGCCCTTTCTGAGAACTGAACAGTAATGTGTACTCATGCTTGGTGTACCTGAGATCAGAAGACTCAATGGAGCACTTCTTTGTCTTGTGAGCAGGACACCGGTGCAGATGTGTGCAAATTGGCTTCTTTTGGAGCATGCACTTGGATCTCTTATCCAGTAATTTTTATTTGGCTTTAGCTATACCATGCTTTTGAGGATTAGCAGCATAAGTAGGAGTTCAGTCATCTCGAGGAGAACTGACCCATCAAGAAGAGAGTGGCTGGAAGGACTAATTCTACTCTGATGTCAACACAAGTTTAGTGCAGGCTCCTGACTGCCTGTCCACAGTGATCCCAAGTGCTGTCCTGTCAATAACAATCTTTCAGAGCTTGTCATGAGCAAAATGGTGCATTCCAAATCAGTATTCTGGGTCTCCAAAAGAACAAACATGTTCTTTTCCTGGGACTGAGTTTCTGTGTCAGTACACAAGACTATCTCTGATTAAGGAAGGTTTGAAATGGCTTTGACCTATTGACAGCTGTTTGTTGGCTTCTCCCAGTGATTTGAGAGCTCTGAGGGTTGGTGTGGTGTTTGGCTATGCCTACATTTTCATTCAGTTAGAGGCTGAGTTCTTACATAGTTGTGAAGGGTAATTTTTTAAAAAGACTAAATGTTTCCACTGTTGTGCTTATCATTAGGGGTAAAGTCCTGAAAACTTCAAAACATTAAATTTTTCAAAGGTTGAGACATGCTCGGGACATGGCAGTGGCAGATGACTGTTTGAATAAGTCACATTCTTTCTGAGAGTTAAAGGTTTTAATTTACTTTTTCTGTTTTTATTTGTGTCTGAGGAGCAGGTAATTTCAAGGGGAAGATCAAATGCTATCAATTTCTCTGGTTTTGTTTCTTATGTGGAAGTGGCATTAGATAAGTATAGGAGGAATAGACAGAGAAAGTTGGTTTTATGGTCTGCATGGTGAGAACACACTGGGGGAAGTGGAAATGCTTTTACATTTGACTCCATGAGGCTGGGATCTTGGGGTCACTCTTCATGCAGATAGAATACATCTTTCTGGAGGGACTCAAACCTGCTTAGTACCTAGCCCAGAGCTGTGAGTGATGTCTTAATGTACTAGCCTTCATAAGTCCTGTGTGTTGAAGTGTAGAAATAACCTCAGTGAAGTGTTTTTCTACATTCCTGGGATGTTTTATCCCCAGATACCTCTGGTTAAACCTATGGTAATACAGAACTCAGTCACTTACTTTCCAAAGCTACCAGAGACCATAGGTACAACCCATCCATTCTGAGATGTGTTGCTGGAGCAGAAGCAGCTGCAAGCATTTCTCCCAAATCAATCACAGACTAATTCCCTCTTCTGTCCCACCTCCCTGACCTCTGTTGTATGTTAAACACTTGTATGCTCAGAGGATTGGAGGGAAAAAAAATAAACACTCTGAACCCAGAAGGTGTAATTTGTCCTTCCTATCATAAACTAATAACATCTTTATAATTCAGGATGTCTGAGGCATCCCTATGCTATCCACCAACCCAACTCTTGTGTTGTGGATGTTGAAATATCCACAGTGTTCCTGGATTACTTCTGTTATTTCCTCTTTATAATGTTCACTCTTTAGAAAATGACCACAAACATTTGCTCTGATATGTCACCTACTATAAAACTCCTTCAAGCTCAGTGGAATAGGATGTCAAGTCTGGGAGGGGGTATCTAAAGGACAGATGTTTGCACCAACTTGAATGTACAGTGCTTAGCACTTTAATCCCTTGGTCTCCGTGGGATAGACAAGTTGGTAATATCTTCCTTTTATAGATGGGGAAAATATGATGAGGTAAATAAGAGGATATACTTAAGAGCTGTGTATATAAATAACTCAGAAAAAGAATTTTTTAGGCCAAACTACTAGAAAAAGTTACAAATGTTCTGGATTTTTCTTGGGAGTGAGGACATTCATAACTACACCAGACAGCATTAAGAATTTATAGCATAAATATGCTGCAGGCGCAGGTCAATTAATAACTGGCAAAGGACCTAGCAAAGCACTCTCTCAGGGAAGGGATTATTCTGAAATTGGGCACTGCCACATTTCAGGCACCTTTCTTTTGTACCTTCTGGGATCAGTCACTGTCAGGAAATAGGAAGCTCATCATATCTCATGTGTTGATTGCCCACAGCCACAGGTGCCAAGCCTCTTCTTACCCATGACATTGTGGTACCTTCTGGAAACACTCAGTTTTCCTGGAATGCTGTTTGTAGCAGGGGTGTGTGCCCTTTGTTGTGTGCTGTGCTGTTCCCCAGGCAGCTGTAGGAGAGAGCAGGGTGTTGTGATGTCCAGGTGACTTATGGCAGTTCTTAGCTCAGGGCTTGCTCCATGGTCATCAGTCACAAAGGAAATCTGTGGGGTGAGGTTAACATTCATCAGCTGTTTACTAAAATACTGCTTAATACCCTGAATTAGCCATGTCCCCAAGGCAAATAGCTTTATGTTGTGCACAGGAGAATATTGCAGTTGCTGATAATGCTTTGTGCTTGGATAAAGCTCTCGCATTCATACATTTCCAAAACTGTCATAACATAATGATGCCAGATAGTCCCCTTGGGAGATGTTGTCAAGAAAACTCCAGCTTTTCCCCCTCACAATCTAGAAATTTAAAAAGCACTACAGTTCTCTTCCAGTGTGGGTTTCCTGAATTTCCTTTCTCAAGGAAATTGGATTCTGGTACTGGTCATCAAGCAGTATTTAAGCTGTTTGTCAGTGTATGGTGTTGATTTTCCATGTATTTCCTGGGGGGAATATCAACTCTGGAGCTGTTCATCTGCTGATGTAAGTGCCCGTGGCAGTCTGCCTGGAGCATGAGGTCCTCTTTTTCAGCTGAGGCTGTGTGTGGAACAGGCTCCAGTTCCTGAGCTGAAGGGCACCTGAGCATGCATTTTGTTAAAGAGTGATTTTTGTGTGTGTGTAGTGTCTCTCTGGAAGGTAGAGAAAGATTTCTGATGCTTTTTGGAGAACCATTGTGGCAGCACTTCTTTGGGTGCTTTTCTTTCTTACATAAAGGTGCTCAGTTAGGCTGGCTTGAAAACATTCAGTTTGAACATGCAGTTCATATTCAGGAGAATCTCTTCAGTTCCATCACTGATTGGCAGCAAGATGTGTGTTACTGATTCCTGCACATCTGTAGGACTGATAAGGGTTTTCCCCACCAGGTCTTTGTTTGGGTTCTCTTGAGGCCAGTTTTCAGGCAGCAGTTCTTGTCTTAGGTGAAGTTTAACAGAAGCAATCTGGGAAACTAGCCTATGCCAGCAGAAAGGAGTCAGCCAGGAGTGCAGCTCTCTGTAGGTGTAGCCATTGTCTCAGAATAACTTTCAGAGGTTCTGTTTTCTCATTCCTTGCTCTCTTGTCTCGCAACTTCATTCTTTAATTTCTAAGAAAGTTTGACTCTTATTTGCAGGGAAAGGGAAGAGGGGAACTCTTTAGGAGTCTAGAGAGCTTTGTTGAGGAACTCTCGGAGTGTTCTATTGAAAATTGTTTAAAACTGTCCTGATAAAAAGTTTATGCTTACAGGAAACATTTACTTTGTTGTTTCTGTGATGTCTCTGTAAAAACAATTTTTATATTTGTCCAGCTCCTCAGTGACACGCTCTTCAATTTTATTATCTTTTCTGGTACTTCCTGCTTCTAAAAAGATACTGACTTCAGCTTTACAATTATTTTCCTAGACTGTGCCTTGAGGCTGCTGCATAGAAAATGTTAAGCAAACCTGTTTGTCTGGAATATCCCCATGCTGCTAGTTTGTCTGGAAAACATTGTCACAGTTTTATGCAGACAGCTGGTACCAGCTTTGAGCAGAGGTTGAACTAGAGACCTCCAGAGGTTCACTCTGAATTTGTTTTGCAAATGTAATAAAGAGAAACCTTGAATCTCAGAGTATCTCTATTATTGTTTAAATGGTGAAGGTCTGAATTATAGAAGGAGTTATTGACCTTCTTAAGGTCTAAAGAAAAACATCCCCATGTCACTGAGCCTTCAGAAGTTTAGGGGTATCAACACAAGTCTCACTTGAAACTTTGAATTGGTGCAGCTGTTGGGGAACTATGATGGAGAGGTATTGTCCAGTTGGTGAATGTTATCATGGAGAATTAACGGTGACGTGTTGAATTTTCTTCTGCAGGGGGAATAAAAACTTTTTAAAAAAAGATTTTGAATCGAAGTGGAGGGGAATGAAAAGTTTGTCTTCATTTATAGCAGCTTGGCATCTCTTTGACTTTGAAAAGCTACATAGTCATGTGATGCCCACAGTTTTGTGTTCAGTGAATATTTTCTTGCTGTAAGGAGATTTAGCAGTAGCTGCTCAGTAAATAACTGCTGCAATCCTTATGGGTTTACTGCTTGACTCATGTAAGATAGCTCTTATTTTTCTTAGTATTTTAACTGTTTTCTTTTTTCTATTCAAAGAAACGATTGAAAGCAGCAGAAGCAGAAAGCAAGCTAAAACAAGTGTATATACCCAACTAGTAAGTATCTCTTGTTTTATTTTCTGCCTCACTGTAGAGGGACTGGTGTAGCAGTTTCTGTGTCCTACCACATTATTATTTCCTGGTTAGGATGTTGTGCTGTCGTGTTGCTGATCTCCTGCATGCTCTGTAATATTTCCATCCTGAAGTGACTGTTACTTATCTTCTGATTTTTATTCTTGTATGGACTGGGAGTTGGGGACTTGCTTGCAGGTCAGCATAGTAGTGAGCAAAAGGGTAGCTAATTAACTGCTCACTAATCTATCTGTTTTTCTTAATTTTTCTCAGCAGTGGATCACCAATGCATGTTTATCTGTTTGTTTAATATATTATTATATATTAAAAATAATGTATAATTATTTACAGGAGCACAAATATTTTAAAACAAAATTATTAGTAAAATTTGTCTTCTGCTGCATTTCCTCTGTAGACCCTAGTCAGTAGTTTTTATAATGCAGAATTTCTTGTCTACCCTTTCCTTTCACTTTTCAACTTTTGCTCCCAGATATGTTCCCCTGTGTATTATCCCCAATAACTCCTTTGCTCTTTTATGCTGTCTGCTTTTAAATATTTATGAACTTCTACCATCTGTTCTGTTACTTTAGATGAAACTAATTTTTATATATTTAGCTTGCAAGACAGCCCCTTATTTCTTCTGAAAATAGAGGATTCATGATTATATGTCAATACTTCTCAGGTGAATTTACTAAAAATGAGGTGTAATATTCAGAGTGGAGCTAAATAGATTTCTTGTCACACAATTTTTCAACAATATTGCTTTTTCTGGACGGTGTTACTCTGCAGGGGGACACAGGACGTCAAATTAAACATGAATTCACAATATGATAATCTCATAAAGAAAAAGGCAGTATAATTTAGACTGCAGATGCAAAAGGATATTGCAGATGAGAGAGCCTGGCAGTCCTGCTGTTCTCTTGGATTATAATGTGTGGAGTGAGGGCTTTGTGTTTGGAAGGTTGTGGTGCTTGTTTGATAATGGCTGCCTGGAGTGGCATCTTATCCCTCAGCAAGGTAATTCTTGTTCCTACCTAGAGAACACATAATCACATCAGCAACTTGCCTCCTTGCTTCAGGAAAAGACCTGGCTCTGCTCACGTGGCTGCTCTTCTTGTCTCTGGCTTTGATTTTCAGTCACGGTTGCTTTTATGATGCTATACCTTAACTTACATATTATTTAATTGATAAAATGGGAGATACATTTTCCTCCTCCTTCAATATCCTTTCATGTGTATCAGGAAAAGTAGCAATTACATGACTTACTTAATCCCACGTGAATGCTTCTGCTGTTTCCTTGCTATTAATACCTCTAAAGATGGCAGCAATTAAATATTTCTAAGCTTTTTCTACACAAGCTGGAGTACAAGGTCTGGCATATAGGGACTGTATGGCATCTACATTATCTTGTGACCTAGAAGAAGATTATGTTCTTGGCTTGTAATAGCAATGCACGATGTAGGGATCTGAATATCAATGTTATTGATTTGTCCTTATCATGTTACTGAGCCCATTCTTGTTTCTAGGCTTGAGCCATAATGATCCACTTGTCACCTCGAAAATTAATTACTTGATGTGGGCTGTTACAAGACCTATGCAGAAGCATATCAGCTGGTTGACTGAAACCCATTTTAACAGTAACTGGTGTAAAACTGTTGGCAGTGAGAGACCCTGGAGGATATCAGGCTCAAACAATTTTATCTTTATTTTTCCTCTGGCTGTCTTCCGTTAATAGGGCTCTTGTTTGTTTCTCCAATGGTAAATAGGAAAATCTAGCAGAGAGGAGGAAGATAAGAAAAGGAATAGAAGCTGTCTTCCAAGGTTGCATACATGTTACACAATGAAAAATAACAGCTCTATGTAAAGCTTTAGAGTTGATTTTTTAACTTGAGACTGTGCCCCAAATTTATTAATGCAGGTAACTGAAGCATAGAGGGTCAGGTAATAGATGTGAGGTTGTCAAGTCCTACACTAACATCTTAGAAAAACGTTTCTGACCCAGACTGAAGAAACATTTCTGGATCTCTTCCAAGAATAGCCCTGGTTTTGGGACAGACATTTGTAGTTGACTTGACAGAACTTAATGTCTATTAAATATGGCTTTGCAATGAAGCCCTTTGGCTGAATAGCACTAATGTGTTTCCTGGTGAAAGGAAAGAGTGACTAATCAGTTAAAGTCGGGAAATACTGAAAAACAAATGTTTCAGTTGTTTTCTGTAGCATTGTCTCTGTCAGTGGGAGTGGTGTTGAAGCAGCAACAGAAGTCTGAGCATACAAAGAGATTCCACATTCCCACATGCCTTGTCCTGCCATCCTCCAAAATGAGTGCAGTGTTTGGAAGACCTGTATGCAGGTGTAGTCTCAAACTCTTTCTCCTTCTAGTGTGTACCCAGACATACTCTTCAGGTTGTTGTGGAAGTTGTACTCTGGTTTTACTAATCTTACAGGCATCATATGTACCATCTTCCTTTTGATGAAGATCTGGTTGTTTAGCTTGTGCTTTTTGGGATTAGGATATCTGCAATCGTGAAGGCTGAGACATCCAGTTTTGTGTGGCTTTTCTTGCATTTGCTTTGATCTAAGTGATACCAGAAGGGGTAGGAACAGAAAGGGAAGAATTAACTGCTCCACACAATTTCCAGTCTCCAAAATGTACTGGTGAACTCTACATCTGTCTGTGTTAATGAATACATTCTATTTATGGTATTTTATCTGAGAATATCAAAGCACTTTGACAAGCTGCAAACGCAGCCTCTCAAAGGCTATGAAGCAGGAAAATATTCTTCTCCCTACTGTGCCCCTTTTGTGAATCCAATAGGGAAACTGGAGGAATAGGTCATAGCTTTGAATCCCTACAAGAGCAACTGCTTAACAAGCTGAAGATAATTCCTTTGTCTGTTTCTTGTTGTCCTCTGCTTGAGGAACAAGACTATTTTTCTTCCTCATTTCATTGTGCAGTGGTCCATGACAACATGGAAAACTTAAAAGGTGTAGTGCTGCACTTCCCTTGGTAACTGTGCTAGTTAAAATGGCCATCTCCAACATTTTGTTTAAGAAAGGTGCTCCTATTCAGAAAGCGTTGTTTAATGGTGATTAGAGCTGTTCTGAGAAGTGGGTATTTACAGGAGGTTGGAGAGCTGTGAGGAAAGCTTACCTCTGTTGCCTGGATCCAGACACTTCTGTTAGATGCCTAGAGGTAAATGGCACAAATGTGCCTTACAAAGGATTTAAAATAATTTTTAAATTTATTTCTTAATTGTTGTGTTGCATCCAGCGCACACGGGCTCATCAATAACAGGAAACATTCACCGGATGGTATTAAGTTTATAATTATTTCTAACAACCAAAATTTTATCACTGTTCTGTGGGTCAAATGCTGTTTGACTGAAAGGGGCAGTCTTCTGTGGGGATCAGGATTATCTTCAGGTAGGGTTTTTTTGTGCAGGGGCCTCAGTCTGTGTTGACATGCCTCTCTCTGCGTGTGCTTTATTGCCTCCGTTCTCTTCCCTTGAGACTGATCTGAAGAATACAGACCAGAAATCTGCACTTCATGGTTCCCTGTTCTAGCTTAACTGGCTGCTCCTTCACAACTAAAACCCCTTTAAGAGACTTCCATTCCTGAAACAAGAACTGGAAATGACAGCTTGCCACACCATCAGTATTCTCACTACCTTATTTGCATCTTTAGCTTCAGCTTCATTAATTGCTTAATGATTCATCCAGTTACTCATCTGATTCTCTTGTTAATAGCTGTGGCAAGCTTTGGTGATATCAAACAAGTTTAATTAACATATCATCAACAATTAAGAGATTTTTGCTTCTCATATGATGAAAACTATCTACCTGAATTTTATTATTACTGCCACTAAGAAACTGGCCATAGCTTTGGAGCAGGACACTCTCTGGTGCTTGCTGCAGTTTCACTAATTGTAGTGCTGCAGATTCCTGGAGTTTACCACAGCTACATTGTGTTAGTCTTTGTGATCAGCATAGTTTGGTGATCAGCTTTCACCAGTGCATGCTTTCCACTTGTGTTAAAATATAAGCTTGATAATGGTTTTAGAGAGGATAATGGAGTCAGGCCATCATCCTCCTTTCTGGTCCCAGTTCTTTGGATGTGATTTGTTGGGCTTTACTGATGGATTTCAGACTATCTTGCCATATTTTTGGAGAATAAATCCAAGGTATAGAAGGGGAAGCAACAGGCCTGATGTTGAAGCATAAGGCCTTAGTTTTCTTTGCTTCAGTCTCTTTCTGTGTGGCGCAACGCCGCGTGCAGCAGTGAGCATCTGTGAGGGCTGTTTGCTTTGCAGCATCGGGGCAGTGTTTGCACATGGAGTTTGCTGGTGAAATCATTGGCAGGATTTCTTTTGCAGCAGGTTACTATAGTGATGTCTCGGAGCAGAGGAGCGTGAATGTTCCCTCTTTCAACTGCCCCTTTGTTAAATGTGCCTGGCTTCTCCTGCCATCTCTGGGGGCAGAACTTGGTGCCTTTCTGATAAGCACCCTGAAGCACTTTAATCTTTTTAGGAGCTGGGCGAATTAATAAGCAAGAGATGAAAATGTATTCAGGCTTGTGAATTAATCTAAATGTTTTTTTCTATCTCCTTTCCTGCTTTTGAGCTGTGCATGTGCTGCTCAGTGCACTATATGAACAACCTACTTAGAGAGCTCCTGTGCCACTTGGCCTCCTGAACTTTCTCTGCTGCAGAAAGACTCTGAACTTTACAGTGAGAATGCTATCAGAAGTTTTTCCTGGACTGGACAAACACACTCTTGCTTCCTTACGCAATCTGTGTGTGATTCCTGTAGTTCATTCACAGCAGAACCTATTTTATCTCTGTCAAAGTGGAGCTTTACTGAGCTCTGTATCTCAGAATCTGATTGGACATTTTCAGATAAGAAGGATGTTTTCTGGCTTCCAGGGCAGCATCAGCTTTCCAGTTGTCTTCAGAATTATGTCACTTGGAACTCCTTTGCTTTCAGGGATCATTGCTGAGAACATGAAACCTGACGCTGGTACCCCATTAGAAAGAAATTAATTTGGCTCTATTCCCACAATACTGTTTTTGTAGCACTACACAGCAAGTGAAGTGAAAGCAAGTATTCTCAGTTACTGAAATCACTGTGACTCCTGTGTCAGTGTGCAACTGATGTGTAAGAAAAGGAGATTGCAGAAAGCCATTTTAAGGTATTTCTGCTTCCAAATCATGTGTTTGTTGGAAATAAAAGGAATGTGCCCACTCCCTTCAGTCTTCAGTTAAGATAATAAGATAGGAATGTAATTGCAGTTTGGGCTTATGTTCAGCAGTTGGTTCCAAAGCCTGCCTACTCTTTGTTGCTTCTATAATGTGAACTCCTAACAGAACCACCGAATTCTTGCATGTTTGATAAACTTCTCATGTGCTCTTGTGTGAAACTTCCCGTGTGACTTCTTCCACCTTCCTCCATTCCCCAGAAGTCCTGTCCCTGCAATACTCTTTCCTTCTTCCCTCCCATGCCAAAGATATTTTGAAGGCCTCGTTTTCCCCCTCAGATATTTTCTCCTCTGCAGAGATTTTGTGCTACTCCATGCTGCTCTCCATGCCAAGGTTTTATTAGCCTTCCTTTCTCAGCTCCCACCAGTAAGCTTTTGTTTAAGCTTTTAGCTCTTGGCTTTTCCTGAATCATCATTTTAAAGAGGGTATAGGGCTGAGCTGAGGTGACCCAGCTGTTGTTGCATGTTGGGTGTAGTTGTGGAAACTGTGGCCGTACGTTGCAAACCCTTGCAGTGAGACAACATGCAAATATTTGTGACTCAGTCTAGGGTTATATTTCCCTGAATTAAGCAGATGTTGCCCTCTCGCTGTGTACTGCTCCTGCCCCAGTCTTCTTTTTGGACATTTAAGTAAAATATCTCTCATGTTGAGGACTTATGAGTGAGATTTGTTCTTACCTAGATTCATATGTCTGGGATAGTGAATAAGATACCTACCTGGCTTGGTTTATTGTTTTTTAAAAGGTTTTGAAGCCTTGTAAATAGCATCCAACTACCATTACAGTTATTTTCATTATCAGTGTTCTTAAAATACTATTGGAGACAGTGTGTTCATAACAGTCAAATCACTGGTAATTACAGCTGGTTCTGGGATCCGTGTGCTGAGTGAAATTTGAGTCTTCAAACATTTTGGGCCATACCTTCAAAAGTCAAATAAAAAATTGCATGCCTCAATTAACACTTGTTATTCTTTTTTCTTTGTGTTTTAAGTAACAAGCCAAACCCCAACCAGATCAATGTAAATAATGTCAAACCAGGAGTGGTAAATGGTACTGGAGTCCAGGCACAGAACGCAGGAGCAGGACGGGCCTGTGAGAGCTGTTACAGTAAGTGCCAGAACGGCAGCTAAGATGGAAATGTTAAAGCTGTCTTGTGCTGGGGTAGGGGGCAGAACTGGATATAGCAACATTTAAACAAAATTTTTGAGGTTGTTTTTGTTTAGTGTTTGTTTTGTTTTTTAACTACTGGTGTTGGATTTGTAAATAGAATTATGAAGTACTAAAGAGAGGGATGGTAGATGTTCTACATAATCGCAGGTGACTATTGAGTGAATGTTTCAATTACCAAGGTGTGAATTGGACAACTTTTTTCATCATTTTTAGTAGATTTTGAAATATGTGACACCACTGTATTTGATCTGCTGTCCAATATTAATATACTGAGTTCTAATGATTGTGCTCCTTTATGGGGAGCCTTTAGAGATGCTGGAATGTAGGACTGTATGAGAAGTCAAGGCACAGACTCTGTACCTTTTTCAGTTGTAAAATTAATATGTAGGAACTCCTGAAGACAACCTTTGCTGTGTCCCACATTCTACAGAAATTCTCTTGCAAAAAGAGAACCTTCGGTTTCTTTGGCAGGAAATCTTCCCATCCTAATAATTGCTTCTTTTTATTCACATTTTAAAAAAAGATGTAGGTTAATTAACGTAATCAAATTCTGCTGAAATCACAAGTATGTTTAACAGTGATGATGACAGTGAAGCCATCATCAGTTTTTAAGGTCTGTTTGAGCTTTACTCTGTGTGTGTGGCGGGGGGGGAGGAATGTTTTGTGCTGCTTCTAAAGAGAATAAGATCTGAAAAGTGATCCTGTGTAAGGATATATATAATTTCCACCTTTGTTATCTCTAGCCACCCAGTCTTACCAGTGGTATTCTTGGGGTCCCCCTAACATGCAGTGTCGCCTCTGTGCATCCTGTTGGACCTACTGGAAGAAATACGGTGGCTTGAAAATGCCAACACGGTTAGATGGGGAGAGACCTGGACCAAACCGCAATAATTTGGTGGGTATCCACCAGGCAGACTGCTGCCTCTGCCTGGCAAGCTGGGTGTCATGCTACCTAACTGCCTGCTCACTGTTCTTAAATATTTAACCACCAAAAGAATGCCTGCAGCCTTCATTGTTGTCCTTGGGTTTGGTATTTCATGTCAAGCAGAAGTTGGTGCATTAACCTCGGCTAGGACCAATTTGTTGCCAAGTACTGCCCTGAGGGGTAAAAAAACCCCAAAACCATAATTTGTTTAGCAAAGCAGCCTTCATGAAGGCATGAAGTGACTTTGTGGAGATGGGAGAAACTGAAATGCCAGCCAGTGTTTCTGGTATTTGATTTCCATTATTTTTGCTGTAGGGGGAACAGTGCTGGTTTTTTTCTCTCCAAAAGAATTAATTATTTCCTGAAGCCTATTTACTCTCCCAAGGCATATTCAAAATTAGATGTACTCCAAATAGCTAGTGGCTTTTTAGAGATCCTTTATCTTGTTTTTCTACCTAATCCTATCTTTTTTTAATAATCCTCCTTTTTATGGATAGGTTTGAGTAAGCATTGTATGAGCTGTTGCTGTTTCATTTTTCCTCTCTTATTCCAAAATCACAATTCTCTGATTTTTTTTCTGAATTTGGTGAAGGTTTAATCTGGAAGCATTAGACATTAAGCTGATTGGAAAAAGTAACTATATCACATGGATAGAAGGATAGCACACACTGAACTTTTATCTCAGGATAATTCCTCTGCTCTCTCCTATTCTTTGCTTTCATTCCCCTTCCATTTCTTTTGTTTGACCTTTATCCTTTCCAGGCTTCTCTTTGCCCTCTGAAGCCTCCTAATTGCTGAGATAACTGCATCACACCTCTTGTTTGTTAATTAAAAGTATGTAAATAGTCAGAGAAGGGAAAGCCTTGTTCTCCCCAAACTGAAATTTCTTCCTGTTTTCCAGCTATGGGTGGGTCTGAGATAACAAGATACTGCTTGCATGGTTGACTCAGTTGCTTTTCATAAAGAAGATAAGATACTTCTTTGGTTCTCAGTAGCTGATAAGTGTTTTCCAGTAGTACTCTTTATTATATGCAATGAATATTTGACATCTGTGAGTACGTTTGCTGAGTTAAGAATTAAAATAAATTCTTGCAGCTTTGAGCCAAAACCATTCCTGTGTGCCATACATTTGCTTTGGAAAGTGAGTTTGTGGTGTATATTTTTGCCATTTAGCTCTTACTGCTTTTTCTCTCCTTCTGACAAATGCTTTGTTATAAGGAGTTTGCATTGTACCTCTAGAGCAACCCTAAGTACCCAAAACTGGAGTATCTTTCTGTTGAGTCTATAAGCTTTAAATCATTTGATAGCACCGGGTAACTTCCTCATGCCTGGCTATTGGATCCCTACCTTAAAACTTGAGACAGCATCGAAATAAAGCCTTCCCTGCAAGGTGAAAAGGTTCACCTTCATTTTATCCTTTTAGATATTTGGGGTTAGACTTGGCAAATGGGGAAAATAGATGGGCTAAAAATACTTTCATCTGTAATACCATTTCTGTCCTTATGTCTGAAAATCATTAGTTGAAAGTGATTTTACATAATGCCTTCTCTTCTTTAGAACCATACTTACTAATAACTACTTTTTCAGAAACCGTTTTTTATTTTCCTTTCCCTTCAGAGTCCTCATGGTGTGCCAGTACGAAACAGTGGGAGTCCCAAATTTGCTATGAAGACACGACAAGCTTTCTATCTCCACACAACAAAATTGACCAGAATTGCCAGACGTTTATGTCGAGATATCTTGCGCCCTTGGCATGCTGCAAGACACCCCTATCTGCCTATCAACAGTGCAGCAATCAAAGCAGAATGTGAGTGTGCTGCAGCTGGGACCTCCTTGCCAAGGAGTCCTTAGAGACTCCTGTCCTATAAAGTTCTGAGTTGCAGCTTGTTGAGATGTTCTCTTGCTCGTAGCTAGTGCTTTCACGAAATCTAGCTGTACTTGCAGAGTCTTCTGACTGATGGTAGGCTGAGCAAAATAACTGAAAGTTCGTGAGTTGTTTTAAAACATTTGCATTTGCTATTTCCTGGGGCATTTTCTGTGTTTGTGTCCTGTTGCCAGAACCTGCTTGCCACCTGTAAAATTCCTTTTAATGGCAAAGTTCTTTCAGGGCACTGGAGTTATTCACTTGGTTTTGTTATAATAGCTAAGTGTCTTCACCCTCTAATTCTTTTTCTGTGTTTTACAGGCACAGCACGTTTACCTGAGGCATCAGAAAACCCATTGCTATTAAAGCAAGTGGTTCGAAAGCCTTTAGAAGCAGTACTCCGGTATTTAGGTATTGAACAAACCAAACCGTCACATGCAAAACCCCCAAACACAGGAACACTTTCCTAGCTGCTCTGCTGACCATTTGGGTTTTCCACTTGGGGCTAGATTTAGATACTCACTCTGGATTAAAACAAACGAACAGAAAACAAGGCATAAAAAACCTTCACCCTGCAAACCAAAGGAAACTTGAAACCCATCTTGTTAACTTGTCCCTTTTACTTTTCCTACTTAATCTGACAGTCCCAGTGTCTCTGCAATCCACTCTGGGGTCATAAAGGTGTATCAGAAAGTTTTTGAAGTGAAAGGATGTGTTTCCTGTGGTTTCTGATGTATATGGGGACAAGTTACTACCTGCTGGTGGAGGCACTAACATTATGTTTTGGGAACATTTGATTATTCACTACTTCTGGTTTAAGGCTGTCTGGAGGTAATTTGTACAGTTGTGTCCTCCAAGAAGTCTCTTGGGTTTAGGACAGCATTATGTCCCACAGCTTGTGAATTAGTTGATGGCTGTTCTGTGCTGAATCTAGACAAAGGGGTCATACTTCTGTTTTTCACTTTCCTCTTGGGTTTTGGTGGGTTTTTTATTTTATTTTTTTTTTAATTACAATTTTCTTGAGGACTTCTGCCTCATGAGCTGATCTGTGGGGCAGGACTGAGTAGCTCCATTCAGAACATCAGTGTAAGCTTGGAGTGCTGGAAGCATCCAGAGTGATGGTGTGTGACATGCCACCACTGACTCCAGACAAATGCCAAATCCTTTTCCCCAGTGCCATCTCTCAGGTTGTTCTGGAAGCCAAACACGAGTCTCTCAGGGAAGTCTTGGACAAGGGCACTTGGAAGACTTTCAGCTTAGCAAGGAAGTTGATCACCTTTTTATTTAGATAAGCAGCACTGGAGTTGATTTTAGGTTTCTTTGAATGTTTTTGTTGATGAAATATTGTAGGGCTGAGGGTGTATTAAATATTTACTGCTTCTCTGTTGGGTGTCGTACTTCTGCTGTGTACGAATGGGATACATGAATTGAGAAACCTTTGGAAACCTACAGTGCAACAAAAGAGAGCAAGTGAAGGGAAAAGCTTGCTGTTGGATAAAATCCTTATTTTAATAATTGTGCAGAAAGTAGCAGTAGATTTTGAGTTTTCCTTGCACTGTGTCAGGGTCTCCACTGGATTACTGAGCTGGAGGAAAAGACTGATGGAAAAAATGGAGGGAGGCTGATGGACTGGCAAGAAGGGTTTTTTTGATGGTGTTAGTGGGATTAAATTTATATGTTGCTCTGCTGTTAGAGAAAGACAGCTGTGAAAGGAAGATTCAGTTGAAGTTCCCATTTGCTGTTTCTTGTAACTTTCTCAAAGTCTTTCCAGTTGAAGAATGTGGACTTGATCTCTGCCTTGGCCCAAAGCTTGAGTTCAGATGTTGTGTTCTTCATAGTGGTTCTTCGAATCTTCACTTTTTTTGCCATTGGAGAAATTTTATTTTTCATAAACATTTCTGGAAAACTGGCAAAGTTGTAATTTCCCCAGAGTTTAAGGGTCTTGCATGACCAACATGTTGGGTTTTAGTAAAGAGTTGGGTTTTAGTAAAGAGTTGGGTTTTAGTAAAGAGTTGGGTTTTAGTAAAGAGTTGGGTTTTAGTAAAGAGTTGGGTTTTAGTAAAGAGTTGGGTTTTAGTAAAGAGTTGGGTTTTAGTAAAGAGTTGGGTTTTAGTAAAGAGTTGGGTTTTAGTAAAGAGTTGGTTTTAGTAAAGAGTTGGGTTTTAGTAAAGAGTTGGGTTTTAGTAAAGAGTTGGGTTTTAGTAAAGAGTTGGGTTTTAGTAAAGAGTTGGGTTTTAGTAAAGAGTTGGGTTTTAGTAAAGAGTTGGGTTTTAGTAAAGAGTTGGGTTTTAGTATAAAGTTGGGTTTTAGTATAGAGCACCCCCAAAATCACCTCAAATTATTGGAGAACAGTATTACGGAAATAGATACAAAGTGCCTTTTGCTATCAAATCTTATTTTAGGATAATGATTTTAATATCTTTAGTAGTGGCGAATTCCAAAATACATGGAAATACTTTATATCGGTATCAATCTCCAGTCAAAACTATTGGCTGAGATAGTTTGTATATAAGAGGAGTTGTACTTGGTCACTTTGGAAGTTTACAGCTTGTTTTCAGATTTATATTTCCAGTATCTTTGCTAATAAATTCTACTTTGCTGTTTTCCACCAGAGTCTCATCCATGTCCTCCGAAACCAGATCCTGCAAAGAGCTTGTCCAGTTCTCTCAACAGTCTGACTCCTGCTAAGTTTACACCTGTCATTAATAATGGGTCCCCAACTATCCTGGGAAAAAGAAGTTATGAACAACACAATGGAATGGATGGTAAATATTTTTCCACAAAATTTATGTTGTGTTTATAGGCTTTTTCTTCTGTCCTTTTGCTCTACAAGGAGATTATGTAGACTCATAGTCCTTTATATAAATTCTGAGTTTCTTATTCTTGAGGAAGGTTATTTTTAACTATTGTAAAAGCCACTGGTCCCATTTTTCCTTTTGGGTGAGGCACATGATGTGTACTGCCTGGGAAGTGCATACACATAAAGTCACTGTGCTAGTGGAACACTGCCTAGCTTGGCCATCCTCGCAAATGGGATAGCGAAGGAGAAAATTCTCTTCAGTTTTTTAACTAGTAGTGTGAAGAATACCCTAATAGACTTTTTGAGTGATGTTTCCCTTGTTGGCCTCATTACTGACCCACCTCTGTGTGTGGGCTTCACCTCCTCAAGAAGAGGAGGTAAGGGAAAGGTGTTTGAAGTGGGAGAAAGAAGCAGGATGTTCCTGGCTTGGACTCTGGGTCTCTGTTCTGAAGAGTTGCTCTTGCTTGAGAGTGTCAGGGAAGAGAAAATGCAGTCTCTATCTCAGATGAAAAGAGGGTTTGTTGAAATGGTTGTAACAGGAGTGAGAACACAGGGTAGCTCTCCTTAACAGGGGAAAGGAACAGTTGGTGTAGTGGTGACTCTCAACAGGGAGGGAGATCCAGAGATTCTCTCATTTTTTACCTTTTGTTTTAACTTTCTATGTAGCTTATCTGATATATAATTGCAAACATTTGATATCTGATTGTGTTTTAAAATAAGAACTTTTAAAACTGCTGCTGTTCAGGTTGCTGATGTGATGTTTTTCTCTTTTCTGTTCACTTGTGCTCTATCAGGCAACATGAAGAAGCGCCTGTTGATGCCTAGCAGGGGTAAGACCTTGAAGCTGCGCTCAGCTTATGCTAGGAGAGTGATTTTTTTAGTTTCATCTGCTGGCTTGTCTGTGCTTTGTGGCTAATAAGTCTGTGTGCACTCTCTGTGTTGATGTCTAAGTGTTCCTTGGGTAACCACTTCCACACATGGTTTTGCTGCTCACCTTTCAGGCTTTTCACACGCAGGCAACAAGTTGTACAACTGTACTGAAGACATGAAGTCCTGCATTCAGAATTGATTCCTAATTCCTCAAGTTGACAGAACAGTCTTCCAGCAGTTCTGTGAAACTGCAGGAAACTGTAATGGTTGGTTTGAAAATACGCGTTGTTTCACTGTTTGACTTTTAAGAAGGGAAAGTTTCACATGTTTTGAACTGCTTTGAATTCACTTGGACCAAAAGAAATAGAAGACAGTATTTACATCAAGTCCCAAGTTCAACCCTCTGTATTTTCCAGTGAGAGTGGACAGTCTCACTGGTGAAAGACTGTCTGCACAATTCTCTGCTGGCAGTAGAAAATTATTTTCAAAATTTTCATTAGTTAAAAATTAATCTGTTCTGAGTACTGAAGAGATGTCAGAATTTTTCATTTGTGATAATGCAGGAAACGTATATATGATGTCACGTCACCAAATTCAGTAGGACAGACCAATTTTGAATATTTAGGAGACAGATAACCAGAAAATGTCACTGTGAACAGGCAAACACAAAATTTAAGCTTACACGTTGCTGTGAACTGGCCAGCACTGCATGCCCTGATGATAATCTTTGTGTTTCATGGCTGAGGCAGTGGATGGCTGTTATCCTTATTTACGTGCATGCAAATATGAGTGCATGTGGAGAAAACAGCAGTGAGGACAGTGGTTGTTCTACTGTCCTGCTCTCTTTGGGAATTTATTCCTTGATATCCTGTTGCTGAGTTTTTATGTGCTTTGTAGCTTGTCTTTTGGGAAGAATAACAAAATCCCTCTGCATTGGTCAATTTGGCTTCCTCAAAAGCTTCATTCAGTAAAGAGGGATGTAGGTGCAGAGTAGCTCACTGAATTTCCACAGCTCCTGGTGACTACCTGCATACGGGCACACCTGCTGCTCCCTGCACAATGTCCTCCTCAGCAGATGACACTTGGGAAGCTCAGAGATGCTGTGGCCCAAAGGAGTGAAGTAGAAGAATGGATCCTTCCCTCTGGAAGGCTCTCTCTGTGTAGAGCATGCACTTGATAACCTGACATGATTTTCTGGAAATGGAGGACCCTGTTTTAGTGTTCCATTGAGTTATAACTGTTGCTGGAGCTATCTGCAAGACCATTTTGGAAAAGTACTGGTTCCTCAGAGTTGGTGTTTCTCTGAAGCAGGTGTGTGTAGCTGTGCAGGGTTTGGATCTTACTGAGCACCTGCTGCTCTACCTGTTTGGTCTGTTCTCAGCCAGCCACTGAAATACTTGCTGGAGTACTTGTTCCTGTAACTGCTAGGTAGCAGAGTCCAGTTCACTCCCAGAATCTGTTTACTTGCTGGGGTAGTGTGTGTTAACTGGATATTCTTGTGAGCAGTTCAGCTTAAACCTGTTGGTTGAGATTTATTTCTGAATGGAAAATGTTTGCCACGCTGCAGTTTTGCATGTGTAGTATTTCCTGAGCCTGGGTTGCTGGAAACTTTGCCAGGATCAGGAGGGAAAACTACCTGCAAGGAAAAAACATTTAAAGAACTTGGATCGAGATCTGCTGTGCACAGGGGAAGGAGATGGTGGAAGTTTGGTGGATCTCTTTCTGTCCTGTTGCCAGTTTGTGTGTTAATCCCTGTTAGCACAGGTTTCTAGTTGCCTTGTATGTGAACTGGTAAACTTTGCTGTTTGTGGGCATGGATACAACTGGTTTAGTGTGCCATGAAAGGACTGGGATTGTGGCACTAAGGCTTCTCCTTGGTTTTGGAGGGAATCATCCAGGCTTAGTACTCTGAGGGGCTGCTGGCATGAAGCATATAAGCTGGAACTACTGTGAAGAAGAGGTGAATGGCAGTGAGAATGATGAAGCCTTGTGGCCAGAATTTAGGAGCCAGTAAGTGAGTATGAAAGGATTGAAATAAACCCGTCTGTCCAGGATAACTGATTTTTGGATTATAGTTGACCTGAAATAGTAGAAGAAGATTAACGAGAGTAAGCCTGAATTGTTGTAACTAGTCAGATTCTGCATTTTACATAGATACTATGGGAAATTGGGGGTGTTCATTTGTTATTTTTATGTTTCTTGTCTCCTATTGACATACTGACTGGTTTAGGTCACTGTAGGAGAGTGTACTGCAAAAAAAAAAGGATGGTGATCTGCACAGAGAGGCTGAAAATATTCTTTTTGCACGAATTTAGGTGCAGGAAGACACTTTGTCCACCTGTATTTAAATAGTTTCCAGAGAGATGTTAACTTAGGGCAAAACTGTTATCCAGGAGCTTTTCTGCTTCCTGCTGATGTTCTGCATTGGTGGCACATGGAAGACATCTCAGGGTTTGGACAGGTCACTGCACCAAAGTCTGTGGCAGGGGACAGTGGACACTGTTGTGGTGGGCTTTAGCTGCAGTCTCTGCTGGTGATAAAAGCCTTGTGGTGCTGGGCCATCCAAGCACAGGAAAGAAGGAGCACTGGAAAATATGGCTGAGCTGGTGGCATGTGGTGGTTTTGTCAGGTTGTAAAGCAGAATATAATCCAGAGGTTTGTTTGCAGGAAAAGGCCAGGTAGCAGCGTGTGTCTTTGTGTAGTGTAAAGCATTAAGGTACACTGCAATTGCTGAACTTCAAGGAGTAGTTCACATTTTTCCTTTGGAATTCTGGTTGTTTGTTTGTTTGTTCTCTTGCTACTGTAGCTCCAGCTAAGTAATTTTAACTTTACTTTTTCTGACTCATCTCTGCTTATCCCTTGAGACCTGAACTTTTTCAAGCTCTGAATATGATTTATCTGGCCAGGCATTTTGAATTTTCACTGGTGCCTAAATTCCTAGAACAGGAAAATAGTCTTAATCTCATGTTCTCACTGCTTCCACTTTATTTTACAAGAAGATTGTAGTTCTTTCATCTGTTTTGTTTTCCTCCTCCTTAAATCTTGTTGGAGGCATCATTAGGCATACAGTACACTTCCCAGTTCTCCTTCAATGTTAACTAAGCATGGACAAATTGCTGCAGAATCCTATTTTTGGAACGTGAAAAGTACATGGAGTCTCATAAGCTTTCAGATAGAGTGAGATGTTAAAAAATTAGTAGTTTATTGGTTTTTTGTTAGTGTTCTGGAGCTCGACTGACAATCTTTGCCATGAAACTTCCTCTAGAGAGAGAGGATGTTTTGTATGCAGGAACCTGTTTACTTGATTCCTTTCAGCCACACAGTGTGGTATCTCTGTGATACTTGGCTCTGCAAATTCCTGCTGGGGGAAGGGAGAGGGAGCATTGTTAGATTTTTATTTTTCTCCCCTCTCTTTTACACCATACTGGCTTTCATCTAATCAGATTTGTTTTTCAGGGTCATTACATGCACTTCTAAAATTGGCAGAAAGTGAGAACATGAATGAGTAGCTGCAATAAAGGGAAGGCTTTTCCCAGCAACAAACTTGCATTGATAACATAGTAGCGGATCGAATGCTGAAAATTGGAGAGGGTCTATAGAAGAGCCATGAAAACAGTGAAGGGACTAGAAAACACACTATATAATGGAAAATGCTTTTATCAAAGTGGAAGTTGTAGATGTTTGTCTCTGCTGACAGGAACAGCAGAAGTATAATAATAGAAGGCTTTCAGTCTAGCTGGGTGCAGGATAACGAGCTGCAGTAGCCAGAAGGTACAGTAGGGAACTTTGGCTGGAAACAAGCTGCAGATTTTTGAGTGAGGTTAATTAACTGTTGGAATACCTTGCTTCTGCTGCTGGGGATTTCTAAACCCAAGTGGAATATCAGTCTAATTTAACATGTTCTGGTTCATTGTTTCTCACATCCTTTTTGGGAAACGTGAATGAACCAGAAGTGGAAGTATTCATCAGCCTGCCATGGCCTTAGTTCAAGAGATGAGTGTGGCAGTGGAAGGACTGTTCTTGAACAAAACCAGCTATCAAGGTGGAAAGATAGGGAAATTCTCTAACATCAGCTATGTAGGGGACCAAAATTAACTCAATATTTTATATATACATGCACACACACACATATATATGTGGTTTTTTTTCTGGCTGACTTACACTTGCAGAAAATGTGGACTTACCTGTATGCATAAGCTCCATTAAAATTCTGTCTTTATCACCAGTGACCTGAGCTGTCATTCTAAACTGAGGGATAACCAGCCAGTGGAAATCTGCCCATCCAGGAATTACTGTCAGTGGCAGGGAGCATTGGTCCTTTAGTAAACGGTGAAGTGCTGGGGAAAAGGCCTGGCTTTAGCTGTTGGAATCCAGACCCCAGTAATGCTGACTTAGTGGCAAGAGAGCAAATGTTCAGTGCCACCTGCAGCACAGCTGGGAAGAATGTCAAGTTGCTTGAATTGCTTTTTAGAGACCCCAAGAACCATGTGCCTGTGCAACTTCCTAGCTTTAAGACTATTCACTGAAAGTACCGATTATTTTTGAGAATTTCATGTGGGATTTTGTATTCAAATGCCAAGTGAAACAATTTTCACTTGCCTTCAGTTTAGCTGTGATACTGTGATTAGGTTCTTCTGGTGTTATGAAGAAAGATCCGAAAATAAAATCAGCAGATGGGCATCATGCTCTGTGGATCAGCTAGTGAAAACTATTTCATTTAGGAGGGATGGGATGGAGTAAGATGAGAATGTTGATTGAGGAGAGTGCATATCCCAAGGCAATGGTAGAGAGCAGGAGTAATTAATGTAAGAGGAAATTAATGTATAACAGAGTAAGGGCAGAATTGCAAGTGCCCTGGATAGCACAAAGCCTGAATTTGTAACTGAGTGGAATATGTGACACATATAATTCATAAATGTATATCTTATATCTCTATATACACACACATATATATGTATATGATGTATAATACTCCTGATGCTCAGAACAGTGAATAATTCAGTGCTCTCTAGTTCCAATAGCTTGGATCAGCAAATCCTAAAGCAGTGAGGTGCTTAGTTTTGTCTCCTCTTTTTTAAACCACTTGGTGTGTTACAGCCAGGCAGAATCCACCATGATGCTCTTTTTGGAGTCTAAGTGGACAGTATTGATTGACTCAACTCTGAGACAGAAAGCAGCTCTCCATTCTCAATGTGCTTATCCAAGGAGAGCTGCTGGCCCTCTTCAGTTGGATGTCACTGTTGAGAAAGTATCAGCAGGGTTCTTAAAGTGCTTGTAGCAGGAGGTTACAGCATTGCATGAAGAACAGACAGATCATCTGAGAGAGGCTGTGGTTACAGCAAGTGAGTGCAGCCTGCTGGACCAAGCATTTTAGGAAGTTCTGTCCAAATCCAGTGAGGTTAATGTGCAGGGCTTGGTGGAAGGAGCTAGTTACAGACCAGCACTTACTCATCCAAAATTAAAGCTGCTGTCTGCAAAATCTCTCATTTGGAGTTAATGTGTGTTTAATGTTGTCTTGGTTTTATCTGTCTCCAACAGAGAACTGTGATCACTTCTGTGTTTCATTGCAGCCGAACCAGTCCGTGTATCTTATTTGTTGCATGAGGCTGAGCTACTGTATTCTGAACTATGTGAATCTTTCCCTTTTTTAATCTTAAATCTTTTCTTTCCTTTTCCTCTGCCAATCTTGGTAGGAACTTACTTAGGTAAGTAAATTGCAATTTTAACACTGGTTTTATGTACAACAGAATTTTAAGAAAATGTTAGTCTAGGTGGGGTTAGGCAAAATTTATGCTCTGTTCTGCTTGTTGCACTTACATTTCTGGAAGTTTGTAGCCTCTGATTGTTAGAAGGTGGACACTCACAGTGGTAAAACACTCTCGGTAGTTATAAGACAGGC
Organism: Sylvia atricapilla; assembly: GCF_009819655.1. Taxonomy (NCBI): domain Eukaryota; kingdom Metazoa; phylum Chordata; class Aves; order Passeriformes; family Sylviidae; genus Sylvia; species Sylvia atricapilla. Next base: position 11,563,713 of record NC_089148.1, read on the forward strand.
AGGGGTGCTAAAGTGTTCTTGCAAGCTGGCAAAAAATGTATGTGTCAACACACTGAGACTGCCTCGAGTGAACCAGTAACTTCAAAGTTAAGTACTTGTACATCAAGCCTCATTCATGCATGAAATTTTTTTTTTCTAGCTTGCTCACAAATGTGGCACTGTTGCTGTTTTTGTTACTGCTGGGAAGGATGGAGTCCCAGAAGTAGGACTACTTTTGGAACAGTAAAATGCATATGAAGAGTATATGGATTTTAGAAAGCAATAGTGAAGTCACTGGTTGTGAGGGAGTGTGAAATTCTCTGCATTCATTGTAATTGAAGCTGTGCTTCTTAGTCTTAGTGCGTATTACATGTTCTGCATGATACTTCTTGTGGGTAAACAAAGTAAAGACCAAATGCCATCTGTGACTAATTGCTTGATGAAGGACCCATTTTTTTCTGTGTGGTGGATATGTGGAAGATTTGAGTTAGTAACTGAGTAAACACAAGTTTGCCAACTCTGAGTTGTGTCCAGGCTGGAAGCTGGGCTACTCTTCCTCCTTGGTACAAGGGTGAGTTCTGCACAGACTTGTGTCAGGCTATAAAATGGGCTGTAAATACACAGCAGCAGTGTGTATGTTCAGAAGTGGAAAAGCATCGTGTGGTTTCTGACCAAGCTTAAAGTTCTCCATACTTCAGCAGCTTCTTGAAGCTTGCTGTAGTAACTTCATGGAAATATCCCTGTGCTCCAGCCAGTGCTGGGCTCACTGCTGAGGGTTTAGGCTCTCTCCCCTGCTTCTCCACGTGGCAGTTGTTTGCTGTGTTGGCAAAACAGCAGGCAGAATGTGAGCAGTGGGAGTAGTTTTGGGATTCTGCCATTGAGATGCTGAGTCGCAGGGAATGGGACTGGAGTGGCAAAGAACATGTCTAGAGTCAGGCATCCCGTGGGACCAGCTGTGCTGGTTTGTTTTCCACTGGGAAATTAGATTCTCCCCTTCTCTCTGTATTTTTGGGTGCCAGCTATCCCCTACTCCCACAGCATGCTCTTAGGGTGGTGCTGTAGTTACTGCTGAAAATTTAGGCATTCTCTCATTCAATATTTTTTTTTTAACAAATCCAGAAGCATGAGTTTGTTAGAAAAGGAACAGGTTGTCTGGCTGAGAGGTGGTTTTCCCATCCTTGAAAGATAACACAAAGCTGCACAGTAGCAGCAGTAACAGACTTGTGTTGCTGCTTGTAGCAGTCCTTCCCCACCTGTATTTCTTTGGGAGAAAGGATATTCATCTCAGCTTTGGTACTTATAGTAACCTGCTGGACTGGTTTTCAGCCAAAATCTCTGTGATTGTGCTTAGCTTGAGGAACAGTTTCGAGGTTCTTGGCACTGAGCTATGGGGAGCAGACATGCCCTGAGGGTGCCAGTTAGTCTCTGTGCAGTGATCAGCTGCATTATTACCATTTCAGTAAGGTGTAGAATTGTCTGTGCAAAAGACATTTATGATTCTCTGCAGCTATACCTTCAATTGACTTTGTCTTCATTTTGTTCTCTGTGGCTTTTCTTTATTTCAGTGTATAGAGGAGACTGGTAGGAGGAATTGCATGGCAAGAGATTTTCTACAGCTTTGGGTTCTTTTCAGTGCTATGGAAAAAAGCCCTAACTTTTAATCTAGAGCTTTCAGCATATATCTCGATTTCTTCAGCTGCAAAAGAGTGAAAGACTTGCTTGAATATGTCACTGTATTCCTTTACATTTTGTGGTTTTAAAGGTTTGGTCAATCCTGAAAACCTGTCCTTTTGTTGTTTGTGTATTTTTGTGTCATTTGGAGGAGGTCAGTGTTGATGCTTATGTGGAGCTGTGTAAATTCCAGCAGTTGGACCTTAGATATCATCACATTTTCTACCCTGTGTCTTCTTTAGACATTCCTGCATAAAATATAGTCAGACTTTTTTCCCCCCTCTGGAGAGGAGCTGCCAGAACTGTTGTATTTTGCTCCTGATTTAAATTCTTGTGCTAGCTTGTTTTTAACCTGCTTGTGGATGTGTGGGGAGACATCTCTCAAATCTTCATCTGTGAAAGTGGGGCAGGTGTGAGTCTGGCATGGCGAGTTCTCTGCCTGTGCCACCACTCACCCACAGACTCAGGATTGGTTTAGTTTTTAGAGGTGCCTGTCTCACAGGCTTCCTCTCTCACACAGAAGCCACCAAAACATTTTGGGTGAGAATCCATTGTTTCCAGGCCAGATTCATCCTGTTGACTTGCCAGCTGTTCACGATGGGTTACAGATGTGTTGTCTCTGTGTCTCTTTGGTGACGACCATGCATAGGAGTTGCTCATTTAATAGCAGTGCTTTGGCTGCATATGCTCTTACTATGACACTGTTTTTTTTTTTTTTAATTGCAAACTGAATCAGGTCATTTTAGTGCTTGTTTTCTTTCTTTCAGACTCCAGTTATTGAAGTGTGACTAAAGTGAAAATTCATGGATTAATTCACCAATATTAATATGCTAATTGATACCTTGTTGCTGTGAAAGCAAGGGTCTAAATTGCATTGAAACTGTTAGCTTTGTTTTGTGTCCTATTTTACTGGAGCAAAAAATTGTCATAGGCAGCTTTATCCTAGAAGTGGCGATTTGAGAGGGAGGTGTGTCTCTGTTGTCAGCATTGCTTCTGTACTGCTTGAGGGCTCTGAAGCTTTGGGACTCAGAGCAAGCAGCAGTTCTGCTCAGCCTTTGCTCAGTTTGCATCCCTCCACTTCTCACCATGGAATATTCTGGTTTACTTCTGGTGCTTGGAAATAGCACTGTTTACTGTCTGTTGTACATACAGCAATAGTCATTGCAGCGGCAACCACACATCAGGACAGTCTTTTCTGGCATCAGGGGTGTTCTTACTACAAGAAAAGAACTGATCTGGAGTGTGATTTTAAAAACAGCTTTTAAAAGAAAATACGTGGCTTCAATCCAGGGACTAGAGTCAGTTGATTTACATCTCTCAGAGTTTTCTGTGAATGGAGAAAACATAATCTTTGAATTATGGAAGGAGGAAGAAAGTAACAAGTGCTGGAGCTTAGCTCTGAAGCTGACAGATTCTGGTTGCATCCTGCTGGCTGTGCTGTTTCCCAGCATCTGTGGAGCCCTTTATCCATCCATCCCAAACAGCTGCTCACAGCTGTGTTTTGGATGTGATGGCTGCTCCTATGTAAAAATATCATTATCTGGCGCATGCACTGCCTTTGTCAACATCCAAAGGTTGTTACTGGCCGCCTTACTCAATGCCTGGTAGATCTGTCCTACAGACTTGATGGAAATCTTTTTGGCAGCTATTTCTTAATCTCTGTGGATGCTTAGGCACAAAAATGCGGCAAGAACTGAAACCATGTGTCTTCCCATTTGAAGTAGCTAACAGCATAAACTCTACACAGACTGGAAAATGCTTTTGATATAAACTAGTGATTCTACTGTGGTATATCGTGATACTCAGTGCTCAGAAAATGTCCTGTTCCGCCTTCCTCACTCCTGACTCTTTACTGTGCCCTGTGTTTCCTGTCACACTTGATGCAAGAACAGTGTGTTTGGTTTTACCTATGAGAACCTCCAGGAACCCTCTGGAATAAAGACCATGAGCTGTGAAAGCTCATTCTGGCTGGATTCTTTAAGAAGTTTTTCATCCCAGCTAGCTCACTAGCAGTGGAAAGGTTCAAGGATCCTGTGAATGTGAAAGCAGGATTCATACTGAGACCTTTTGCAGACAGCAACAGCATTTGCTGATGCCTGTCCTATAGTACCTGTTGGATTTGATGCACTGACATTTTGGTTCTCAGCCAGAAGGGGCTGAGGAAGATGCTTTGGTGCATGGATGCTAATGACATGGTGTTTTCTGGGAACGTGCAGCTTGGAAAACCAAACTAACAAACAGCTTTTTTGGGTCTCCCAGTCCGTTCTGTGCCAGGCTGTGCTGCCATACAGTGACACGCCTTTCCCTCAAATCCCAGGAGCTTTGTGAGCCCTGCAGGGTCCTGTGTGTGCACAGTACAGTCGAGGGCAGTGTGAGGGGGTACCTGATAGCACAGCAAAGCAGCAGTTCACAGCGAGCTGTGGTGCCTGGTGCTGTGTGTGGCTGGGAAAGGGCTTTGTGATAGCTGCAGTGGCTGTGCTCTGTGCCTGGGGAGGCATTCACGTGGGGCAGGTTCAGCAGATATGTTCTGTTTGCTAACAGCTTGTAGCTGACGTCTGAGCTGAGGAGTTCCCAGGGGACCCAAGGAGGATAAGAAAGTTTCTGTTTGTTGCTGTCTTGACAGTGAATAATGCCTTCCACTTTCTGCTTCTTGACGTCAGTAAATTCCTCAGACTAAGAGAACGTCAGATTTTTCCCCAGACATGCGTAAACCTGGGATCTGAAAGAGGAGGTGTGCTTGTAGTGGTAGTGTGAAGCAAGGTTTGAGAAAATGGAGAAGAGACTGAGCCAGTGGAACGTGTTTGTGACTTGTGGCCTCTGCTCTTCAAACCATGTTGTCAAGGAAGCTTTTCTCAGTCACCCTTCCAGGAGGGCAGAAGTCAGTTCAGGAGGCAACTCTAGGCTTAGCAAAACAACACAGTTGTAATCATAGCTGCCTGTGTTTTGATTTTGTACTTTTTTCTGTCTTGGAAAAGCAATGGTCTTACCAGCTCTATTCTCTTTCCTGTTTGTTAGGTCTGCCTAACCACGGACAAACCAGACAAATGGTAAGAGAATGTTCGTTTAACCAAAACAGGGAAAAGAAGAATTATTAACCCACGCTAGATAGAACACCCTATTAAACCGTAGTGCTTCACTTCCACCTTTGCTGTTTGCAGCTGGTCATACATCCCAATTCACTGAAAAGGAAAAAAAAATATTTGGGGCATCTGAATCATCTTAGTGGTTAAATACAATTTAAACCTCAAATCTATCTATCTTAATATCTATAAACAGATCCTGTTCTGAACAGAGCGTTTTGTTTCTGCTCATGCAGAAACTGAGTGGCTGCTTACAGCAAAGTTCTGGGATGTGTTTCTAGGTGGAATGTGTTTCCCTGAAGGAGAAAGGTTTAAATGATGGAAGGGTTTGTTTGGAAAACAGTTTCTTTTTTATTATTTTTTTAGCAAGTTGGTATGCAAGTTACCTGCTGAGAATGCTTGTGTTTTACTTTTTTTTCTTTTTTTTTTTTTTTTTTTTTTTCTTTTTTTTTTCTTTTTTTTTTTTTTTTTTAGTGAAAACTATTTGTAGCCTTTCATCTATTGTGCTGAGTTTAATCAAAGGACAGAAGCAAATAGCCAGTCTGATTGATGTGTCTCTGGCAGAATGCTTTCACACTAAATTGTGAAGGGGCCAGTGCAAAGGCTGTGCATCCGTTTTCCATATTGCACGTGGCTTATGGGAAACAACTTCAAGCATACATTTCCTGCCCCCACCCCCCCCAAATGATCTGATGTTGATCAAGTGGAGCTTGTCTCGTTAGCTGCAGTGCCACAATGCATTAATGTCAGCAGGGTCCCTGTGACACGGGTCAGCCAGCAGCAGGTGTGACTGATGGTCACTGCACAGTGAGCACAGGCATTATTGAACCTGACAGTGTTTGGGGAAGCGTGCAGTGCCCTCAGGGGAGGCCAGAACTTGGGCGTGCCAGGCTGCTTGGGATAACAGAGCCTTCCTTTGCTTTGTTCCTCAATCCGAAGTGGTAAATTTTATTCCTCCATGAATTCAGCTTCATTCTATGTCACTGAGAAGACTGGCTACTTGTTTGTGTCTGCTGAATAAACCGACTCAGAGCAGTGGGAGAAATCGCTGATGGCTTAATGCTTTTTGGGTGTTTTAGGGTAAAACTCCCAGAACTGCCTTGATTTCTGGTTGCCTGATCAAGCGTGAATGAAAAATTGAAGGTCCTCATTTCAGGATGTATCATTTGAAATAGATTTCACCATGTAGGTAGAGCAAAGGCAACCTGGAAGCACAGGGATGCCCTTTCTAGGTACTTCCAAGAACTTTTTCTGGAGTTCTTCTCCCGTATATCTTGCATGTGTGGAGAAAGTATGCTTTGCAACCTTAATGAAGGTAATTTCTTGGAGAAACCTGGAGAGGGTGAAAAAAGTGCCATCAGAAAAGTTTTTATTTGAAACTTTTTGCTTAAGAAATGTCAAATCTAAAAGCAATTGTTGAAGTATTTCAGTGGTCTGCTGTGGTGCTGAAGCTGTCTTGTATAACATGGAGCTGGGTAACTAAGAAATTAAATTGTTATTGCACTTGTATGCAACAGTTTTAAAGAGCTTAGGGTTTTAAAAGGTGGGTGTTTGTTTGTCTAGCTCTAAAGCCCTGATGTTCTACAGGAAGCAGACTTTGCTAGAGCAGTTGATTAAGGCTGGTCAAAAAATAAGTCATTATCATTTTTTGTTTTCTGCTCAGATACACACACAGGGTTTCGTTGGGGTTTTTCCCTTGGTTTTTAGACTGAATTCTTCCCTTTCTAAGTCCAAGTGTTAAAATTCAGTTGAGCTATTGCAATGACCTGACACTTAAGGATTTGAAGACTGTGTGCCCCCACCATTCCTTTTGAGGTGGATCTCCCAGGGCAGACATCTCTCCCACAAACGCTCAGTCTCCCATTCCATGGGCAGAAGGGGAAGCCTTGGTGCATTTGGGGAGATGGTCTGACCTTGGACAATGGCCTGGGAAATACCAGCATTGAAATAATACCAGGGTGTTTTCTGACCAGCTTTAATTTATGAATATCAATTTTTCTGGGCCTTCATTTTGCATCTTTCCCAGCTGTTCAGTGTTACTGATTTAAGTGGGATTTCTCAATGTGCTGATCAGCAGGAAGGAGGGGCAGCAGAACTGGACTTCAGTGATCAAGGACAGCTGCATTTGAGAAGCTTAACACTTTGCTCCCTTTCATCTGTACTTCTCTTAATAACAGCTCATGTTTTTCCAGCTGAGTGTAAGGGGGTTACTATGAGTCTGGAAAATTATGCCTGTGTGGATTCGCAAAGCAAACGTGTTACGGGAAATCTGTGGTGTTCAATACTAAAAGGGTTTTATCATGAAAGCTGCTAAGCTTTGTAGTACTAGATTTGTTTTCAACAATATATTTAATTCTATACTATCCTCATTAAATATTAACTTCCCTAGAACAAAAAGGATACAGGTAAGTTCGGTACTCCAGAATAACTGTAAATTCTGAGTTTTGTATTTTATTTGCTCTGTAGCTAGATTTCCTTCCCTGAAATCAGTAGAGTTGCTCTAGATTTATGGTAGTAGCTGAAATCTAAGTCTGATGCTCAATCTTTCAAACTTGATGTCATCTTTCAGACACAAGCCAGAAATTATTGGTAATGCCTTCCATTTATTATTTGTCCTGTCGCTGAAGTATTGCTGTCCTATTGCATATTGAAGGCACCTAATTTGTACTGCTTGTGAACAGTTGCTTATGTGTGAATTCTGTGTTCAGTCCTGGGCCAGAGGGGGAGGTATTTACCTTAAACTCACATCAAGCCATACAAAAACTTTAATTCTCTTTTCCTTTGAGTGCTTAGCACATGTTGCTGCAGGGTTTTTGCAGTGAATAACTGTGCTGTTTTATGTATCACGTTAGGGACCAAGCCGAAACTTGCTGCTCAATGGGAAATCATACCCAACAAAAGTCCGATTAATTCGTGGTGGATCCATGCCTCCAGTGAAAAGGAGGAGGATGAACTGGATTGATGCACCAGATGATGTTTTTTACATGGCCACTGAAGAAACCAGGTAGGAATCGTGGTCTTTCAGAGGATTTGAGGGGATGTTTTTTGGTTTTGGGTGCTGCAGCTGGTGGTGTGGTTAGAGAGGGATCTCATCGGCACGTCTGATGTTACAAACTGAATGCAGAGACCACAGCCAGTGAGTAAAGGGTGGGAAATAATCATGCAATTACATTCCAGAGAAAGCAGATTCTTACTCTTCTTCCAGAGCAGTTGCTGTAGCACATGGGCACAGAGGGAAGGAAGACTGAGGTGGGAATTCACCTGGTTCAGGCCCATCACTGCCCTCGGAGGTCCAATCACACAGAGACAGGATAGGGCCCTCCTGGCTCATTGGTGACACTGAGGAGCAGGGCCTCCTATACACAGAGCTCTGCATGTCCTCTTGCATTATCCCTCAGGACATCTCCACCTGTGTCTGGGTCCTGAAACCTGCAAGTGACAAAGGGTTTCCATGGGCTCAGTTGACTCATTTTTCAGTGGTTTATATTTGCCACAAGTGGCAGTGAGACCTAGCCCTGCAGTGTCCATCTTCCTCCTTTGGTAGTACTGCTTCTGCTAGTCCTAGTCCTTTTTGTTGGCCTTCTCACAGGATCAAAATAGTAGAAGAAACTTTCCTTGTGTGAGTTTCACTTCAAACTGTTTACAAGCTGCTGACAGAGTGGTAGAAGCTATGTGACCTGATCCCTAAGGCAAAGTTTCCCTGTACTGGTACTCCTAGGACGGGATTGTTGCTCCTGGGTGTGGTGAGAAGGTAAAGAAATTGACTGGTGTGGTTTCCTCCCAAGAACTTGATGCCTCCTGGGTAACCTTGAGGAAGGTCAGAGCAAAGCTGCAGCCCTGCTCCAGCCCTCTCTGACAGCAGAGATGCTGTCTGGCTTCTGTCTTGGTCTGAAGCCTGGAGTTATCAACACTTGCACTATCAGTGCCCCAACAGCAGAGAAGCATTTACCTTTCCCTCCACTTGCAGAGATGGACCTGGGAATTACTGGATGTCTGAACCCTTCAAATGGCTGAGGAGGTTGAGTTTTAGTGCTTTGTCTCTTCTGGTACTACTTAATTTGGCACTGCTCTGAATCTTCATTTGTTCATTTGCTCTTGACTCTTGACAAAGGTCACAGTCAAGAGTCCTGGCATCTCCAAACTTCTCCTTAACCTACAAAGCATTTCAAGTGTCAGGGAACTGTTCTGTGGACCTAGTATCAAAGATGGGCTTTGTAGAACAGGTGATACTAGTAACATTTAAGTTACTAACCACTGATCTGTTGGATAATGAGTTTTCAGTGCAAGGAAACACCTTGTTGCAACTCAGAAGGAACATGGAATGAATTTCCTGGTCAGACTTGTTCCTATGGACACCTTTAATGCAACTGTGCATTTCACGGTAACACCTATCTTTGCCATGTTTTTCTTTCCCTTCTCTCTGTGCCTGCAAGATGCTCTGAAAGAAAGCAGTGGAATTCCATATATAATTGAAAATACAATGAGAGAAGAATTTAATTTTCAGGGGAAGTGTTTTTTTTTATTCCTGCTGTATCTCTGGTAAAGAGGTACTAGGGTCCTTGCAGCTCTCAGACTCATGTGCCACTCAGGGTATCCAGTCTCTAAATCACTCCTTAGATGCTCAAGGCTGGTTTCATAATCCTGCGTCTAGGGAGCTCTTCTTGACATCTTGACCATCCAAGGCACGTGAACTACGGCAGGTGCATAGTGGCTGCATGTCAGTCCTGCCCTTTGACCTGAACAGAACTGTAACAATATTCATCCAGTGTGGTGTTGGCTGTGACAACAATTTACTGTACACACAGAATCTTCTGCTCATACTGAACTACCAACTGAGGGAGGAAGGATCAGTCCCACAGCAACCAGCACAACTCTAATGAGAATCATGGTTCAGTGATAGACATCAGCTCAGTAAGATCGTATCACTTCCATTTAAAAATAGAGAGAGAAGGAAAAGAAAAAAAACCTCACTCAGGCTTCTTTGTCTGACAGCCATGCTGCTTAGCTGACTGATAAGTGGTGAAAGGAGATTTTTGGCAGGCTGTGAAGGGCAGGGAAGCCTGAGCGATGGAGCATTGTCAGCAGCACGGGTTTTCTGTTGGGCATTTCACCTCTAACTTTTCCCTGAACCATCTGCTGCATTCCAGTGTCAGGAATGTAAGACTTGTTTGTGAGCTCTGAAACAATTTGAGCTTTGTGTTGGCTCCATAGCAATCAATCTAACTGCTTATCATCCTCCAGCTGAGGGTCAGGCTGTGTTTTCAGTCACAGCAAGTAGGTTTCCCTGAAGTTTTACACGCTCCCCCTCTGCCCTTTTTGTGTAGCTCTGTTGAGAACGGTGCTGGAAAACTGTACGGTTCTGAAGGAGCAGTTTGAAAAGTTGGTCGAATGAAAGGAGGAATAAGTTATTGAATTGAAGGCTCCCAGTAAGGAACTTGGCATTTATAACTCATGCAAGCGGAGGCAGCGGGTGACCTGCTCAGAATCTAGAGTGCTGGAGGACGTGTTTCTGATGGCAGAGTGGCTAATGGAGCACACTCGGGTGCTGCAAGGAGCCCTGCTGGCTAAAAGTGGATCAACTGCAGTCAAACATCTTGGAAAAGTCATTATATAAAGATTTCATTTTTTCTCTCCCCCCCCCCACCACCACCACTTTGCTACCTTGTTTTCATCTCTCCTCACCCTGTGGCCTTTTAGTTTTAGAAGGTGCTGGAGAAACGGGGGACATGGGGCAAACAAAAAATGTGTCTGTGTAAGTGCAGCTGCTTGTCCTGCTCAGTGAGAAAAAAAAACACAACTAGTGAAGGGACGACCAAATCTAACAAGAAGTTATTCAAAATCTTCAGCTGAAGTTGATGGTTTGTCAGTTCTGGCTGTGCCAAGGGTAAGTTTTTTGAGGAGAGGAGGAGGTATTTCGACCATATTCTTCAGCAACTATCACATCTTAAAGGCAGAAATCAGCACAATGATAGGCATCAGCTCAGTAAGAAGGTCTCTCTTCCATTGACAAATCAACCAACCAAAAAACTCCCAACAACCAACACAACTAGCCAAAGAAGGTTTTGGCCCCAGCAGTGTTCCCTAAATGAAACTGAGGGATAGGTGGCTGAAATGTGGGCTCTTGAGGCCTTCCTATCTTGGCCAGTCAAAACCTCGTCCTGTCAGGAGCCTGTGAGGGAAGGCAGTGCTGCCTTATCAGACCCCTCTTGTTGCCCCAGTTCCTGAGCTGAAGACTCGTAGTGGGTACTTGTGAATATTTATTACTTTCCTTTCAAATCTCTATGTGCCTTTGACCACCACAACATCCTCTGTAAAAAAATTCCTGTTTTTAATTACACAGTACTTTTTCCATTGTTGCTGCATTTTTGGGTTTGGTTGGGGGGTTTTTTAATGATAATTCCTTTATCTTTGAGCCTGGCATTAACAAAAAGAAACAAGCAATCATTCAGTATTTATCTCTGTCTAACTTACTTTGGTAATTTTAAAACCTCGGTGTGTCTTTCTCTGTCTTTTGCTTTCTCTCCATATGGAAAACAGCTTCCTGCATCTGATGGCACTTACTGCCAGTGTTGTACATATAGGGAAATCCTTCACCAAGTACAAGGTGTGAATATTGCCCACCTCTGGGTTGGGCACACACAGTGTGGGAGAAGCGAGAAGGGGAAACACCCTGTTGGTGTTGACTTGGCTTTGTAAACTTCCCCAGAGCTACCTGCAGCTCATCTAACTGTTCAAGAATAAATCAGTGGTGTGGAAACTGGCAATCCTGACTATTTCACATGTTCTACTCACAGGAAGAGACCCTGGTCTTACAAGGCTGGACCAGAATGTCTTCTGCTCTAAAAGGGAAGGATTCTGGAGCAGAGAATGCAATTTCCTCTTCATTGGGGGGGGTTTATAAATCACGAAATCTGAGTTTCCCAGGGCAGATATTGCAGTAAGAACCATTGTTAGCCCACCCCAGCGAGCGTGCGCGGGCCCAGTTTCCCTTGGAGAAACAGGGAAGCCCACGGTGCCTCTGTAATCCGTGCCTTTCTTCCTTGCTGTCTGCAGGAAAATCCGCAAGCTGCTCTCCTCCTCGGAAGCCAAGCGAGCCGCCAGACGCCCTTACAAGCCGATTATCCTGCGGCCCATGCAGGCAGTGCAGCTCCGGCAGCCCATGAATGATGAGCCCATCATCATCGAGGATTAAACACGGCCACGGAGCTGCCGCCAATCTCTCCTCCAGTGTCTACTTGAGTTTCCATGGCTACAGCATTGAGCTAACTGTTGAAGAGAGGGAACTTTTGAGGAACTGTTTTGCATCTTTTAAACCCTTAAAAGGAACTCGGCCCTTCTCTGAGCCTCTGACCACAGACTGCTCTCTCTCTCTCTTTCTCTCGCACTCTCTCCTTCTCTCCTATCTTTTTTCTTATTTTTTCCTTTTTCCTTTTTTTTTTTTTTTTTTGTTAATTTTTAGTAGCCTCTTTTCCCTTTTGCTTCTACCCCTTTTGTAGAAGGGGGAGGGAAAGTAAGTTTAACTTATTAAGAGAATGTGGGCTAGTACTTTTTAGCTTTGTTTCCTCTTCTGATGTACGAAGAGCTAGAACCCTTCATTTTGTGACTGAGCTCTCGTTGCAAAGCCATTTTTATGAGGCTGTGTTGTAAGATTTTTCTTTTCTCTTTTTTTTTTTTTTTATTTTGTGGACGGTGCCATTTTTTTATTTCATTTATATTTTTTCTTTTGTAGATAAATTTCCAATCTTTAACTGATATTTGAAAATAGGAGCTGAAAGCCAGCCCCAGGTTCAGCCAGTTTTCTTTGGTCCTGTCCCTTCTGTTTTTTGGATCATTTTGCACAGCCAGTTGTGCTCATGCACAAGACAGACCAACTCAGGCTGAGAAAGGAGTGAGCTAAGAACTGAAGAACCTTGCAGAACATTACACTAACATTGTGTGCAGTGGAGCCAGGCTGCCAGAATTAGGTGTCCTTACTCTAGTTGCTCTCTGGGAGATGTGGCCTGTGGCTTTTCTCCCTGTAACCAGCAGTTTGTGTGCTGCCTTCTCAGTGACATCTGGGATCCTACATGCTGTTGGGCCACCAAGAGCCAGCAGTGGGCCCAGCAAGTGTAATGAATTGCTTTGCTCTGGCTCCAAGAGTCAAGTACACCAATGCCCAGGGACATTTTGCTTAGAACTCTGAACCTGTTTGTGCATCAGTGCTTTTGGACACATTTTTCCCAGGATGAGACCTGGTTTCTCTTGCGTTACTGTATGTTTCCCATTTTGAAGGGACTTTAAATTGCAGCTGGGTTTTCATTTGAATACGTTGTGTCTGAATTCAAGTGTTTTTTTCCCCCCTTGACATTTCTTGTGTTTGAGGTTTCTTGCATCTCTTGAACTTCTTACGTATTTGCAAGTCTGTATCATTTATTTTTCATGTGTCTTCTCATGGCAGTGCATTTGCTGGATGCCCTGCTCGATTTTGAAAGGATGTAAACTATCATTTGCAACTTGTGCTGATCTGTACATGTACCTGCCTCAAGCAGACACAGCATGTAATAACCCCCAAGTCATTCCATATGTGTCAGCAGTGAGATGAGCCAAAGTTGTATTTGGGTTATCACAGTCCAACAGTGATTCTGTGCAACTCTGCTAACCCACGGGGTTAGACGGAAAGGAATCCCCACAAAATGAAAACAATTCAGTTAACTTTACTTAATAAACCTGGAAAGTGAGCTTTTGTGAAACATCTGCTTTTTGTCTCTTCTGAAACGGCTGCCCTTGCTCAGGTTCCGTGTGCCTGGGGCACACAGCCCTGCGCCTTCCGTCTCATCCCAGGGCTGTGTCCTGCTCTCCAGGCTCTCTGTGCCAGTCGTGCCATTGTACAGGGCAAGAGTCTGAGTCACTCACAGTTTGATTCCTCTCCTGTACAGTTTAAACATATCCAGTGCTTCAGAGGTGTCTCCCTCCCTTCCGCCTCCTCCAGCTGGCAGCAGATGCAGGGCTGGGCCTCTGAATGAGCCCTTGGTCCACACCAGCTCCTGGTCTTGCAGCTCCAGGCCTGCCTCTGGCGTGTGGCAGAGGGGCATCCCTGGAGGTCAGCAGCCCAACCTGAGCTCTGCATTGCTCTGTCCTCTAGGATGAGCAGCACAGGCTCTATGTTGGCTCTCGTTTGCTGTTCAATAGTGGTAAGATGTACTCTGTGGCTGTGAGGAGCTGTGCACCCCGGCAGGTCTAAGTGCATCCTGTGCTACAGGTCGGGGTTTTCTGTCCACAACTTAAAAGTGGGACAGGACAGACATTCCTGAAGGATGTGCTCATCAGGAAGGGCACAAAAGCCCTCAGGCTTTGAGCAGCCAGTGACCATTGGCACTTTTACTTTGTCATCATCAATCCTTAAGATTATCCCTCTGTGCCTGAGAGACACCGGCTGCGGGAGGGTTTTGTAACACTTCTCTGCGAGGGCAAGCACTCGTGGATCTCTCCCTGTAGCAGAAGGAAATCTGAACACATCAGTTGGAAAACTCCATGTCTGAGTTGGCCACTGCTGTGCCTGAGGCCGGAGACATTGGGCCAGCCCGGAGCTGCTGCTGTGCTGAGGATCCCGGGGGCCGGGGATGAGCTCCCGGTGAGCCCGGCCAGAGGCGGCCCTGGCTGCACCGATAGCACGGGAACCACTTGGGGGTGCCAGCCCTGCGGTTTCCAGCTACTTAAAAGCTTTCTTGGAGCAGCTCCAGAGATCGCTCTGGGAACAGGTCCAGGCAAGGAGAGAGAGCACGTCCTGTGCTGCCCTAACTTTGAAGGACCCTTGCGTGTCCTTCAGTAGAGATGCTGTTTTTTCATGTGCAGTAGCAGACTCCACTGCCGTGTATTTCACTGGCTTATGTTTGTACCAGCATAGGAGGAGGGGCTGGAAGATCCCTTCAGCAACCAAAGGAAAATGCTGGCTCTTGGGAAGAGCAGGGAGTGGTAGGTCCAGGCACTGACCTATCCAAGCCCGAGGGGTTACTCTCTTAAGTGGCTGCTGTCACTAAGCCTCTCCTGTGCCGACCTCTCCTCTGTATTCACATTCCTGTGCTGTTGCTGCAGGAATTGCCTTTGGTTATTCACCCTCCTGCTCTAGAGCCTTGTCAAAATAAAATAGCGTTCATACAGCTGGGGCCGTATCCCATTTTCCAGGTCCCTTCCCACCTCCTAAAGAGCCCCTGAGATTGTAGTGGGGAGGAGAGCCTGGAGCTGGCGAGTGCTTGCCCACTCGAAGCAGGTCAGGTCTGTTGGGATGCAATAAGTTTTGCCACATGCATTTGGGTATTTTCTCTTTGCTGTGTGTCCCTGGCATCCCAATCCTTCACCGGCCTCTCTGCCACGCAGACGTGGGAGCAGATATGTCACAGGCTCAGCTGCGATCCCTGGGAGATGGCTGTGCTCCATGCTCACGTGGATGGAGCATGCTGTCCTCCAGACTCAGTGCCATTCTTGTAATGTTACAGGCTTAAGAAGAAGGAGGAAGTTGCTCGGGAAAGTATTTAAGAAACAAAACAGAAATCCAAACATTCCTACAATACTTTATGCCAAAATGCTTTTGTTACAGATTTAATTTTTTTTTAAGTTAACTTTGGTATTTTGGGGTTTTTTTGGTTTTTTACATTGCATTTTGCATTTAACCAGCTTGTCAGTAGCAGCTCCCTGTGATCTCTGCTTTTGCTGCTGTAACATGAAGGCAGCTCCCTGACTGTAACAGCACTGATGAAACAATGTGGAAGAAAAGCAAAGTATGACCAAAACTAACAATTCCGAACCTGGCATTCCTGCTGTGGGAGGAGAGCTGTAACCAGGACACTATTGGAGAGTTGCAAAGCAAAATACACGCTGAAATTTTCTTTTGAAATGGAAATTTGGAGCCGGTGCCAGCTCTGCTGTGGGCTCTGGCTCTCTCTGCAAGTGTTACACAAGCCAGACCTTGGGAAGCTGGAGAGGCTCTTTGGGATGGGTGGGTTGCATCATGGTGGAGCTGCTTCCCACTGCCACGGGAGGAGGGGGCACTCACCCGTTCACAGGGGGCATGGGATGAGTAGAAGGTGTGCCAGCCTGGGGGATTTCTGGGAAGAGCACAAATAAGATCTCGCAGATTTTGACTGCGAGGAGAAGGAAGGAATTTGCCTCATTTATAGAAAGTGGGCCTTGAATCTTTTCTGGTTTCCTTAATCCATCAAGAGGGCACAGACTTAAAAACACCATTAACCCAAATAAGCTTTGGCAGCAGCATTAAAGGGAGAAAGATCACTGTAGAAAGGCAAGTCGAGGCATGACAGCCCTCTCTAGCTGGGGAGAGAGGGTTTGTTTGGGGTTTTTCCTGTAAATGTAGTCAGTGCCTTTCAAGGTGAGCCTGCAAGAGCCAGCAGTGATGGGACCTGCCGTGATCACCATCTTCAGAATATGAACATGTCTTGAGTGCGAGTGGTGTTTATAGCCCTTCCCAAGGGAGGAGGCTGGGGTGGCCCACATCCCCCTGTCCCTCCTGCCCTCACTTCCCTTCCTGGGGACTGACAGAAGGGCTTTGTCCTGCATGAGCAGCTTTAAAACCTGGTGGAAGATTCAGTCTCTGACGATCACGTTTCACCCGTGCCGAAGCTGCCTCAAGAAAAGACACGCAGTAAATTCAGATGGGTTATGGGGCTGGGGCTTGTCTCCACCTCTTCTTCAGCCTGGAAGAAAGTCAGGGCAGGTCAGGGTTGAAGCACGCTTGATTCCTGCCCTGGGCTTTGCAAGTTCATTAACCACATTCCTGAAATGAGAATGGATAAAAAATTCAACATCTTTCTGCAGATGGCTTCCTCCCTTCCCTCCTGCAAGGGGACTCCACCTGGCTCCAGCGCTCCGTGGGATGCTGGCAGCGTCATGGGGAGCAGATTTACAGGTCCTGGCCGGAGGGTTTCAGCCAAGTTGTGCTCGTTCACAGATTTTCCATCTGAGCAGGAGCAAGTTTGTTCCCCCTGCCTGTGCTTTGGCTGCCCCCAGGCAGGACAGGAGGGAGGTGAACGTGTGGAGCATGTGGATGAGGAGCCAAGCTGCAGTTCCCTGCATCCCAGGAAGATGCCCACAACATCTGGTGGGAACCAAGGCCCAATGAATCCTAGTGGGTGGGTGATGCTGAAGGAGAAGATGGTGCCGTGGGCACATTGCAGCACTCATGAGGTGGTGGATTATGTGTGTCCAGTCCCTTCCCTACCCCAGGGGCTCACTGAGAGTGTCCTGGAGGTGGTGTGCATGTGGGGCACAGACATTTGAAAGCTGGGCAGCCACCGAGCACACTTTGCCTGCTGCTGTGCCAGCCCTCAGAGCCACATTGCGCCACAGCCAGCCCAACCTCTGGCCACAGCGTGTCCGGGGGGGCCATGGCACTGGGAAGGCTGAATGACCAGCTGCCCTGAGCTGAACTTTGCCACTGACGGCTGAGTCTGAGCACAGCCTGTTCCTTGGGACACCCTTTCTTTCCCTGGAAAACCTGGGGGAGTGCCACCAGTGCCAGCTACCCCCATCCTTGTCCACCCCCTCTGCAGTCCCACCATGGCTCTGATATGGGTTTGGGTGCTGTGCTCAGGTCTCTCCAGCTGCTATCCTGCCTTTTTTTGGTTGGAGCACTGCTTTTCAGGCACTGCCATCCCGCTGCACTGTGGCATCTCGCCTGCCCCACGGGGGTTCACACGGAGTGTCTGCAGCCTCCAGGGATCCTCACCGGGCTGGCAGCCACGGCCCCCGGGGAGCGGTCACAGGGACAATGGGGACATCCATTCCAGATGGCAAGGACAAGGGGGATATCTGTAAAGCTGTTAATCGCAGGCGTGACAGCGCTATCGGCCCTGCCTGATAACGGCAGGGGCTCGGATGCCTTTTAAAGGAGAAGAGCGACAAGTGGATGGTTGGAGCTGCAGGGGCCGGGGCCGGGCGCTGACGTGCCGAGCCCTGGTCAGTGGCATGTGCTGCCTGACAAGCCCCAGCCCCTGCAAGCCCTCGGCACACCCGTCCTCTGCTCCTCCATCTTCCCGTCTCTTGCTAATCCTTCCTAAGCCTCCGTGCTGCCTTCCCGAGCTGTGCACTGATCCTGCAGCCGCCCTTGGGCAGCAAGGCTGGGTGTCCAGCGTGTGGGGGCTGTCCCCTGTCCTTGTGGCTGCCTCCCCACCCCAGCCAGCCCTGGGCTCCTTGTGCTGGGGGACAGATTTCCCCTGTTCAAGGCAGGGTGCTGCCCTGCTGTGCCGCCCCAGCTCGCCGTGTAGGACAGCCAAATCCACACGGGCAGGCATTGCACGTCCAGGAGGGCTGTGGAGAAAAAATGAAATAAGAAATGAAGTGTTTCGCCAGGTTTTGTGAAAGGCTGTTTCTGTTGCATCCCATCACAGGGAACTACTCCCAGGCATGTAGGGAAGCCCAACCACTTTTTCCATGGAACTCCTGCCTAGTGCAAGGATCTGAGGCAAAAGTGGTTATAGCTGGGGTGGCCCGTGGGCAGTGGCTGTTACTTGCTATGGGCAGCAGCCATTCTTAACCACCAGCCCCTGGCTGTGGACTGTGTCTGGGACACGGGACTTTCAGAAGTGAAAAACAGAGAAAGCTGCAGTGTGTCACCCTGGGGTGACCTTGTCATGAGGGACAGAGAGCCCTGGGCATATGGCTGCACACGCCAAGGGTGCACAATGCCAAGGGTCTGCAGGCCACACAGGGATCACCGATCTTTGGGCACACCAAGCCAGCAGCAGGCGTTTCTCCCACCACCTTTTTTATTTCCACCCCCTGCCCCCAGCCTCTTCTTGCCCTGTAACAAATCCAAGGGATCCTAGGTGCCAGAAAACATGAGAGCAGAGGAAGGCTTTCCAGCCCCACCTCCCCTTAGGAGCAGCTCCGTCTGGGTCCATGAGTTTTTGTGGTATTTGTATCTGAATGAAGAAAAAAGAGCTGAGGGGAGGGGGAGAGAGGTGAGCCAAAGGAGAGGCAGCCTAGAGGGAGTTATTCCTTATTTATTCCTCACTTTCCCTTAATCTCTGTGCAAAGCTCTCTGCTTGACCTGCCCTAGGCAGAGGTCCCAGCCTCGCACCTTTTGCAGGTTCCCGGTGGAGGTAATCCCTGCTCCGGGCCCGGGGCCAGCCCGGCCCAACAGCCGCGGTGCTCGGAGCCCCTGCCGGGCCCTGGGGCAGCCGCTGCCGCCCGGGGAGGGGCTACAGGCAGCAGCTTCAGCATGCGGGCTCGCTCCAGTCTCAGCTGCAGCCGAAAAGGGGATGCTGCAGGGATGTGGCTCCGGCTCTGCCCCGGGCAGCACCCCTGGGGGAAGTGGCTGGGCTAAAAGGCCCCGCTTTCTCGCGGAGGAAAAGCCCTCACAGCCCCCGAGTGGGTAACTGCGGACACGGCAGAGCAGCGGCAGTGCCCCCAGGGCCGTGTGCCGGCCGGAGAACCAGCTGCCCTCCGCAGCTCAGGAAATCCCGGCGCTGCGCTGGAGCCCTCGGCTGGGACAGCCCCGGGCACTGCTGCGGGGGGCACGGCCCATGGCAGAGACCTCCCCGGCCGCTGAAAGGCGGCTTTGTCACCCGCTGCCAGGGAAACTCCGGCTCAGCCCTTGGGCAGGGACGAGCCCCTCACATTTCTGATGGAAAATGCATCCTTTGGTGAGAACCTGAGTGCGCTGTCTGGGGAGAGGCACAGCAGGGTCAGGGGTGTTCCTCGAGTGCCACCAGCCCCGTGCCTGCATCCTGCGTCCCCTCAGCAGCAGGCTGTCCCCCGCCTGGCCCTGGCCGTGCTGTTCCCACAAGAAGCTCGGCCGTCCCTTCTTGCTCAGCCTTGAGTCACCTGTCCCCGAGTCTCCAGGACATCCCTCCCTCCGTGCAGGAGCACGCCGAGCCTAAATCGGGGAAGATTAAGACACGACCAGCTAAAGCCACTTTGATCTTGAACCGGCATATCCGCTTGGGATTTAGCGCATTTGCAGGCAGGGATTCACACCTTTAGGTGATTTGTCTTAATTCCCCCCAGGCTCTGTGTGTGAAAAGCCCTCGCCCGGCACCTTCTGGGTGCTGGTTCTGCAGCGTGGCAGAGCCCAGGCTTTCTCCTGTGGCCTCCCCAAACAGGCTGGTGGGTGAATGCAGCCTTCTTCCTCCTTCTCTTGCATCCCTCAGCTCCCAGGGCTGCAACACCAACTGAGGCTGCCTCACAATGTGGGATGGGGAGGATTTGGACAGCAGACCTTTTTCAGGATGTCCCCTCAGCGCATGAGGTGGAAGCTGCGGCAGGCACAGGGGTGCAGTGCTGGCCCCTGCCTGCTGCCATGGGGTGCTTTAGGGCTGCAGACGCACCGGGTACCACGGAGGGACCCACAGGAGTGTTATGGGACTGTGCTGGAACAGGCAGCCGCTCTTCTGGAAATCACAAGCTCCACCAATCCCCAGCACCCGCCCTGTCCTGGTGGCTGCAGGCCCGGGCTGGGACACACTGGCTCCAGGGTGGGACGGGCAGGGCTGAGCCCCTCCCGGGGGCCGTGTGGGGCCGGGGCGCCCTGGAGGCACCGCTGCCACCTGCCCCCGCGCAGGGACCCCGCCGGCCACAAAGCCACGCATTGTTGTGACAGCAGCCACGCATTGAGTGACAGAGATGCCTGGGCCTTCTGACCCAGCGGGGTGCACGGGAGAAAGCCGCTGTGGGGCATCCCCGGCCCCGCGTAGTCGCTGGCAGGGTGGCTGTGTCCCGTCCCGGAGCCCCAGGTTCCCTTCCCAAGGCTGCCGGGGGCCGGGCGGGCGCTTGGCAGCTGCACCAGCTGCCGGCGGAGAAAGAATTCCGTGACAATGGCGGCGGAGCAGAGCCAGGCAGCCGGCTGATGAATAATGCAAAGCTGCGCTTGCGGAGCGGCAGATGTCCTGTTTACCAACACGGCGGTGCAGGGCCGCAGCTCCCCGGCCGCGGCCCCTGTCCCCACCGCTGTCACCCCCTGCCCTGCGCCCACCACAGCACGATCCGGGCACAGAGGGGCTCCCCTGCCTCGCCATGGCAGCGTGGCTCCTCGAGTATCCTCACCGTGCCTTCACGGCTCCCTGAGCATCCCTGTGCAGCCGGAGGGGTTTTTGAGATGGGAGTTTCCATGGCAACAGAGCGGAATGGCGCCGGGAGCCGGGGGATGCGGGCGCTGGAGCCGGGCAGCGAGCGGGGCTGGGGCGGGGACGGGCGGCGGGGATGGCGGTGCCCGAGCCCCTCCGCGGCGGCTGGCAGCGACCGCCAGCCCCCACTCGTGTCCCGGGGGCGCCTGCTGGCCCGACTCAGCCGGGGAGGCTCCCGGCCGCTGCCTTTGGGGCCGGTGAAACCCCACAAGTCGGGTCGCTCAACTACAACCTGTTTATTATTATGGAGGTTTTTTCCCAGGCAAAGGAAGTCGGGAGCACTCGTGTCCCCACTTTGGTCTTCGGGGATGGGAGACAGGGCAAGGGGCGTTCTCGCCGCCTCCGGGACCGGGCACCTGCTGCGCTGGGCTTGAGCCGGGCCGTACCGAGCCGTACCGAGCCCGGCGACGGCTCGGCGGGCAGCCCCGCCCCGGCTCCCCCCGGGCGGCGGTGGGCGGGGGCCGGGCGGAGCGGGGCGCACGGCGCGGCACATCACAGCACGGCTCGGCACGGCACGGCTCGGCTCCGCTCCGCTCTCCCGCCATGGCATCCAAGTGCCCCAAGTGCGACAAGACCGTGTACTTCGGTGAGCGCATCCCCGGGGCCCGGCCCCGCATCCCCTTCCCCGCGCCCAGACGCATCCTCGGGACGTCAAAACGGTCCCCCAGCCCAGAGCCGGCGCTCATCCCCGCCTTCCCTTTCCCTGAGCCCCGGTGCATCCCTGCCTCCCCTTTTCCTCCGCCGGGATGTATCCGCCGCAGCTCCCCGCGGGGCTCACCCCGAGACCTGCCCGGCAGCAGCTCCTTGTCCCCCGCGGCGCCCCCGGAGTGGCCGCCGCCCCTCTGCGCTGCCCCGCACCCGCGGGCTGTGCCGAGGGCTGCTGCCGGCTGGCCCGGGGCAGGGGACGCAGAGCAAGTGGGTGATCCCGGACTCGCTGGGCTGGGGAGGGGAAGCAGACGGAGAGGAGCCCTGGGGTGTGTGCCCGCACCTGGGGTGCTGAGAGTGGCGTGGCTCCTGTCCCCAGGGTACCTGCTGCCTTGGCTCAGGGGAACCCAGCCCGCCCGGTCGGTGCTGGCACGGGGGCTCCCGGGATTCGGAGAATCTCTTGGCGCGGTTGGCAGCGGCAGGTGCAAACAAAACCTCCCAGCCGGTTTCTTTGATTCCCAGCAAACCCGGCCCCAGGTGTGCCGTTCACCTCTCCCTATCTCGCCTCGCAGTCAGCCCCCAGCGGGCTGTTCCCAGCCGGGAGAGCTAATGAAGGGTTTGGGGTTTCACGGGACTTTTCCAAAGGCAGCTCCTGGGCTCGGAGGTCCATCTCAGCACGCCTGGGCTGGGTTAGGGCAGCAGAGAGTCCCTGCAGGTCTCCGAGGGTCTTGCTTGGGGTTGTGGCTGGTCAGGATCTCTGGGAACCGGGGCTGGCGTGTCTCCTGTCGGGCAGCGCGGGCTGAGCGCCGCCGCCCGGCTCGCAGGGAGGTGGGAGCAGCGGCCGATCCTCGGCCTTGGTGCCCCCGAGACGCTGCCCCAGCCCGGAGCCTCCCCGGCAGTGACCTGAACCCTGGGGTGAGCACCCTTGGGACTCAGGATGGCTCTGGGATGGATCCAGAAGTCCAGCCCGAGCTGCCTCCGGACCTGCTGACCACGGGGTCCGGGTGGCCTGGGACTGCCCCCCTGCAGCCCTCCCTGCCCATCTCCTCCTGCTGCTCCGGGGTCCAGCCCCTGTTGCCTCAGTGTGTTTGTTTGCTGGAGAAATACCAAAAGGTCCTGATGATGTTTGAGCATTGGAGGCATTGGTGCTTTCATTCTTTTCCGGCCATCTCCAAGTAAACAGAGGGAAATAGGAATTTGCTGTCTTCCTCCTTTAAATAAACCTATTTGTGTGTGGGTGGGAAGGGCTTGGCCCCTTGGATATCTTTCTTTGTGTGAATCTTTTCCTTTTTAAGCAGAAAATGGTGCATACCCAGCCAGCTGGGCACTGATCCGGGGGCAGAGTTGCTCCTCTGGCTCCGGGGATGAGCCCGCCCTGCGTGGGGGGCTCGGGGCCGGGTCAGGGACCTCTGCCTCGCCGGAGGAGGAGGCCAGGCTGTGCCAGGAGGAGAAGCACCAGCCCGCAACAGTCTCTGTGCTCTTTTTCTCTCCCCACGTCCTTGTGGGTGTCCTGAGGCTGTGGTCTGGCGGGGAACAGGGCTGTACCCCTGCCCCAGCTGCGTGCCCGCTCTCTCTCCGGGAGGGTTTCTCTAAGAGCAGAGGTCCCTGTCCCGGTCTCCGCTGCTCCCCGTCCCTGCCCCGCGTGGGGACACCGGGCCCTACAGGCAGGGAGGAGGCAGGTGCCTGGCGGTGGGCAGTGCCAGCCCCCATCCCACATCTTCCCGCAGGGAATGCTGCCCCTGAGAGAGACTTGGGGAGAGGGGGTGCTGGTGAGCTGGAACGGGAGCAAGCCGAAAAACTTCTCTGTGCTTAGAGCTGAGATAGGCTGGAGCATGTCCCGGTTGATGCCTTGAGCTTTTCCTTGAGGAACCGCCCAGACTCTGGAAGGATCAACCTGAGTCCGTTTATTCAATACATAAAAGCTCCATGCAAAGTCTGAGCCGTCTTTCCGGGATGCGAATCCCGGGCTTTCCTCCCGGCGGGCCGCGTGCTTTGCTGGGAAGCCGACGGCAGCTCCCCGGCCGGGGTTTGGTGTCGCTCCTGAATTCCTGGGCCGGCCCGAAGCTTAGCGGGGAGGTGATTCATAAAGCCCCGCTTGTTCGGGAGCCTCCCTGCCTGTGCTGAATGAGCGCTGGCAGCTCGGGCTGCCCGAATGCCTGGGATTGCAGCCGCGGGTCATGTGTGAGAAACGCCGCCGGCTCCCGTTCCCGGCCCCGCGCCGGGAGAGCGGCTGCCCAGCGCCGGCACTCCTGGGTACCGATGGAAAACTCATTTCCAACATGCCTGTTGCTTCATGCTCCCTGGAAAAATCCAGTGGGCTCCTCCCTGCGCAGTCAGGAGGATGTGGGCGTTTCCTGAGCTACAGAATGAGCTTTTTTTCCTTTAAAAAGCACAGGGAAATATAAAAATAGGTTTGGGCCTTTTTTTTTTTTTTTTTTTTTTTTTTTTTTTTACAGGAGGTTGAGGTCTGTGACATTGTTTCCAGGAACAGTTGGGGCCAACTTTCCTGCTTTGGAAGGTTGGCTGGATGGAGTGAATGTTTAACTGGAGGAGCAGCCGGTGGGTGCAGGGCCAGCTCCCATCCCACGCTGGCAGGTGGCAGCGGGCTGGGCTCGGGGTTGGCTTTAGGTTATCACTTCTGGCAGGAAGCTCCGGAGGGACCAGAGTCTCCTGCAGCCAAACAGCCGCACAGTCCCCCAGCTCCCTTTCGCACTGCTAAGCCTTAAATGAGTTTTGCAGGGTCACCGGGAGGAGCCCTGGCCAAGCCTTTCCGCCTCCCATCCTTTCTTCCCAGGACAGCGGGGGTTGTGGCAGCGGGGGGTTTCCTGTTTTCCCATCCCGAGCACGAGGCAGGCACAATCCCCTGGGATGCAGCAAGCACACGTGCCGTGGGGTCCGGCTTTTTGGGAGCTCACTGCACGTGCTGGGGAGTGTGAGGGCTGGTGGGAGGCTCGCTTTGGTTGGAAAGGGGCGTCATGAAAGCAGGTGGGAGTCACTCAGTAGCCCCCAGGCCTAAAGCTGCTTTTCAGGGTTGGTTTGCCGGGAGAATTCCAGAGCGGGACTGAGGACACGGACACATCCAGCTGGGAAGAGAGGAGGCCCCAAGCCCAGCGGGCTGCCAGGGGCCTGCAGTGGACCCCTGACCTCGGGGTCACCCTGGGGGCAGCAGGACATGGGGTGCAGCCAGGTGTGGGGTGTTCTCCCTGCAGAGCACGGCACCGCTGGGTCAGCCCGGCGAAATTCAAGCTGCAGAAGCCGCTCTGCAATTAATAAGTAACTGCTGTCCTTGGCTTCAGGCAGGGAGACGGTTGGACAGGAGAGGCAGGAGGGCTTGATTCCATTACAGCCGTCCCTAACAAAGGAAGCGGCTCTTCAAGTGCAGCCGGTGCAGTGTCGGCACAGCCGTGGCCCTCCAGCACGGAGCGGGCTGGGCTCCTTGGGAACTGCCTCCTCCCAGGTCTGGGAGTGTCAGTGGACCTTGCAGAATGGTAACTAAGGATGCTCCACTTCCGTGCTCCCCGCGCAGAGCCCTGCTGGGTGGAGGGATGCCTCTGTGGGAAGCTGAAGAGCAGGCTGATTAGCATCAGTTTTTCCCTCAGGAAAAAAGCACAAAAATCATCTGTAGGAGTGTGGAACAGGGCGGTGTGAGGGCTGGGTCCCCTTGCTCTTGTTTCCTGGGCTTTGCTGGGGCTCCTGACAGTGTGGGGCTGTGGGTGCTGGAGGCTTGGAGCTGGCAGGCAGCTCCCTGCAAACCCAGGGCCAGTCCTGGGTGACTCAGTTTGGTGTCTGGATTATAGAGTCCTGCACCCGTGTCCCAGCTTCTGGGCAGACAGAGATCCTCGTGTTCCCAGGCTCCCTCACAGTCCCTGGCAGGAGCACAGGGATGGGGAGAGGTGAGGTGATGGGACTGGAAAGAGAAGTCAAGGAAAGGTGGAGCAGGAACACCCAAGCAAGAAGTAATGGAAAATCTGTCACCACAGTGTTGCAATCAAATGCAGAGCCTGGGGCGTGAGCCGTGATGCCACTTCTGGTTGTGGCGGGATCGTGGTGCCCGTTGCTCCTGCAAGGGCCCTGACCTACCAGGGAGGTGATGGTGGGAGATAGGTACTGGCACGAGGGTGGGGAGAGGTGTCCCACCATCCTGCTGTGCACTTGCTAGTGGGGAGCACCAGTGCTGCAGCCCCAAGGGAGACTCTGAGCGTCCTCAGCCCTGGGCTGAACCCTGCTTGGAGCTGTGGGGGGCCAGCAGGATGGGGAGGTGAGGAGCCATGGGGCAGGAGGGGCACTTCTACAAGCTTGGCTGCTCCAGCACGTCCCACAATCCTGCTCTTGCTGAAACGGGCCAGGAAACTGTCTTATTCTCCTGGCACTGCCTGCCAGAGATGACATCTCAGTGTGCAGAGGAAAGGAACAGAGTGCTCTGAACCAACAACTACCCAGGGAGTGGTCTGCATGTGTGCCTGCCTGTGCCCAGCTCTCACTGGCCGCTCTGCCCCTGGCTGTGTGGCAGGCGAGGGGAGGGCTGCAGGTGGGCCGCTGATTTTTCTGGTGGTGTCCCTTGGCAGTGTGGGCTGTGTCCTCTGCACTCCCCGGGGTCCTGTCTGCTGTGCCTCACATGCAGGGCTGCTATGCAGCTGAAAAGCAGCTGATTCCTTGGGCTCAGCCCTGGCTGAACCTAGTGCCTGGTTGGAAACACCGCTGATCCTCTCCCAGCACAGACACAGCCAAGCTGCCCAACCTCAAATCCATCCCATTCAGATGCTGCTCGACGAAACCCTGTGGAAAATGGCAAGGGACTTGCTGGAGGCTGCAAACCAGAGTGGGAGATTGGGAGATTGCTCCTGGCCAGGGAAGTGCCTGCAGTAGGTGAGGCTGTGTCAGAGGAGAGGCAGGGAGAGGCAGGGTGGATGGGAGCAGTGCTGTGCATCAGGGCTGCGGCTGGGAATCAAACAACCACCTCCTGCACCCGAGTGGCTCGGCTTTGCAGGGTTCGGATCCCAGGGAAGATCTTGTCTCTCCCCTTGGCTGGGAGCGGGAGCCCTCCTGGGACATTCCCTGTTCCCCTCGGCCGTGCTCTGAGGCAAGGCCGTTCTGAGCTGGCTTTGTTGCACACTTGGAGGGAGCCCAGCACGCTGGAGGGCTGCCTTGCCTTACTGCAGGGAAGCTAAATATATATGTTTGGCCACAAATCAGGGTGCGGTGTAACCGTGAGCACCGGCTGGGGGCTGGGGGAGAGGAGCTGCCCGGCAGTGCCTGAGGAGGGCAGGGCAGGGCTGGGGAGGCGCTGTAAGGGGCGCGGGGAGCAGGGCAGGGCAGGGCAGCGTGGCTGGGACACAGCCTGCCATGGCAAGGGCAGGGAATCCTCAACCTGTCCTTCCACCTTTTCCATCTCCTGGCCACTTTGTGAGGAACTGGGGAAGGGATGAGGCTGCTGGCTTATGGCTCTTGGCTTTGTTTCCAGCCATTTACCAGGCTCTTTTCCTTGCACTTTTCTTTCTTCATTCCTTTGTGTCTGCAATGCTTTGAAGTGCATCTACAGTCAGTCTGACAGCATCCCTCTCTGCCAGGGATGCCTGTCGCTGGATCCCTGTGGGGACTTGGCGTCCTTGCTGCCAGACCGGGCTTTGTCAGCCCTTGCCCGTGCCCTCCCAGGGCTGTGGCAGGATGGATGGGGCACAGCCCAGCCCTTTGCAGAGACGCAGCTGCAGCTACGATTCCTTCT
Source organism: Sylvia atricapilla (assembly GCF_009819655.1). Classification (NCBI taxonomy): domain Eukaryota; kingdom Metazoa; phylum Chordata; class Aves; order Passeriformes; family Sylviidae; genus Sylvia; species Sylvia atricapilla. The sequence goes on from NC_089148.1 coordinate 11,590,925, forward strand.
GCTGAATAAGCCTCCTCCTGGGAGCAGCACTGACGTCAGGCTGTGGAAATACCTGTGCGAGGGCCCGGGGCTGGCTCGGTGCGGCCAGCGGCACAGAAACTGGGAGGAGAGGTGCTGTCTTCCCATCCTGAGAAAATGCGCCCACCTCTGGCCTGTGCCAGCTGCTTTGTCTGGGCACGGCTGTAATTAAGGGCTGAGCCGCGTTGTCTCTGGGGCGGGGCTGCTCTGGAGCCATGAGATCAGTCTGCCTTGACAGCCCCCTCGGCTTTTAACCTGCTCCGGGCCTCTGGTGTCCCTCGGCAGTGTGGGCTGCATCCCCTGCACAGAGCAAATCCAGCCCACAGCTACGTCCTGCTGCCAGACGTGTACCCGGCTGTGCCTCCACCTCTCCTTGGGGATGTTTTCCCTGGGGAGAGGTTTATCATCCATGGGCAGCCCGTGCCACCCCCACCCACGGCAGTGTGGGTAACACAGGGCTGGCAAAACCCTGAGTCACACGCAGCCGTGGCAGAGGCCGAATTCCTGCAGTCAAGCACCCTTAACCCGGCCCTTCCAGGAGGTGCTGCGCAGCTGGTTTCAGTTCGGCCGGCTCCAGCGTAAGGTGGGATTCAGGGGCCCGAGCAGGATGTGCGTGCGCTCAGTGTGATGTGAGAGCACGGGGCACGGCCTTTGGTGGCAGAGGCTGTGTGCAGTGACACGGCTGCCCTGTGCCATCCCCTGCTCCCTGCTCAGAGCCCGGCCCGGCCCCGCACTGCCCAGCCCCGGGCGGCCCCTGCGGGGTGACCCCCGGCGTTGCGGGGTGAGGAGCGGGGCTCTCCCGGCAGCAGGAGGATGTGGCCAGAGCCTTTTTCCTCCGGAGCTGATGCAATAGCGGAGCAGCTGTGGCCGAGTGACAGGAAATCTGGGCGCTGGTCCTTTCCCTCCGCACTGATTTATGGGACGCTGTGGCCGCAGGCTGCTGCCCTGGAAATGGGCTGGGGTGGCTCCAAGCCGCTTCCTCTGCTCGGTGCAAACAATGCCTTCTGGAACGCCATCCCGCCTGTGCCGGTCCCGGATGCATCCCCCGGGAATCCTTGTTTGCAGCCAGAGGATGCCGGAGCAGCCTCCGGGCGGCATTTCCATCCGGAGGCGAGGGTGGCCCCCGTGGTTCCCGGGCTGTCCCTGCGCTCCGGGTGCTCCGGGCCGCCTCCTCCCGCCTGCCCCAGCCCCTGCCACGGGCCGCGCGTGCCTCTTGGGATGCACTGGCAGGGGGGTGCAGCTGCCAGGAAGGAGCAAGGATTTCCATCTGCTGAAATATTATCGGGGGTGGGGGGTGGTCATTGGGGGAGCATTTTGTGTCGCGGGAGCGGGAAGGAGCTGGTGGGGGCTGCGGCCGGCTATCATTGCCATGGCCTCTGGAAAACATCCGCCGGGAGCTTCCTCCTTGCTCTGTCGCCGTGGCCGTGGCGGCGCTGGGTCGGGGCAGGGGGGCGCTGGGGGTGACGCAGCCGGAGCACAGCCTGGCCTGGCTGTGTGTGCATCCACTGTGACAAAGCCGAGTGGTTCTTTGGCCGCGAGCCCCTGGCTCGGCTTTCAGCCCATCACGCTCCGTTTCCCTCCCTGGTCAGCCCGGGGAGGAGCCCGTTCCTGCCGGGAGGGCTGGGAGGATGGCCCAAGGACAACGGGGTGGTGGGACCTCCGTGTTCCCCTTGCTTCTGGGGAATCCCTGGGTTCTGGGGGGCCTGGGGGCTGTTCTCTGCCTACGGCTGGTTCTCTGCTTCCAGACAGAGGTGAGGGCTGCCCAGGAAAAGGAGGGCAGCTCTGGCCCTGGCCCCTGCCTCGTGTGCTGCTTTCTGTGTGGGGCTGGGGAGACACGAGCCCTCCTGAGCCCCTGGGCTTGGAGCCGGCAGGGATTAGCCCTGGCAACTTTGAGTGGGCAGGCACAGACCCCTGGCTGTGGTGGGGCATCCCTTTGCCCTACTGCCTGGTACTGCCCGGGTTTGGTTCAACAGCCTGCGTGTCATCAGCAGGAGGTGGACTTGGAGTTTCTTCCAACTGATGTGAGTCCCCAAAGTCCATCTTCCACGTGCTTGCTTGGGGATACTCTAAGGAGTCTCCTGTGGGCCCCGGTGCCATGGCTCTGCCTGGTCACATTGCCCCTCCCACCACCGGCCGCCCTACTTTGCACTGGGATGGAATTTTTGGGTGGTGATGCCATCGTTTTGGCTTATCTTGGCCTTGTGGCATGCCCCGGATGCAGCTGTTTGCCTTGGAGGAGGGTGGCTCTAGGAGGCAGGACCTGCCCTTTGGGGAGCTCTTGACCCCCATCTTGACTGGAGGCAAACAGGTGACATTTGCTGGGGTCCTTGGGGAGAAACCTGACATCACAGAGGAGATCTTCTCACGGATCGGGGCCAGCTCTGGTTGCGCTTTTATTTGCTTGTTAAATATTTTATTTGGCTCTCCTGATTTAGTTTTACGGTGGCTTTAACGGGCTCACACTGTTTTCCAGCTGTCTCTGCACATGTGCAGGACAGAGGGAGGGCCAGCAGGAATCCGTGGGGGGCACAAGGCAGCCTGCGGCCACCCAGGAGCTGTGAGGGAGAAGGGAGAAGGCTGGGCATGCAAGAGGAGCATCGGCAGCCTGTGCTGCCTCGCAGGATGCTCCTGGAGACCTACAGCTCAGGGCCAGATGGAAGGATTGTATTCGTATTCATACAAGCAGTCTCAAAGCATTTGCCTTCCCAGAATTTGCCCACGGATGCTTTGACACTGTTTTCAGAGCTGGCAGCGAGTTGCTCTGCAGGTCTGTGGCCATGCAAGGACTATGGCTGCGCACCCATCTGCACGTCGTGCCTCTTCCCGGCTTGGGGGCGACTGGGACAGCTGTTTTCCAGCGCCAGCTGTCCATCCCGGCTGACAGTGGAGGCCGTCTGTCATCCCCTCCTCCTGGGAGCATCTTTGGAGCTGCAGCTCCCCGGGGAGAGGCTGGGTGTGCGTGGGGGGACTGTGACTGCACGGGCGGGGTGGGCATGGAAACGCCAAATATTTGAATGGGAGTGAAGTCATTCCGGGTAACGTGGTGGGTAAAAATAGACACGGAGAGTAGGAAAGAAAATGCTACCGTTGCTGGACTGGTGCGTGGGAAAGAGCGGCTGTGGGATGGCAGCTGGGTGGTGTCCTGCTTTCAGCTGGGATAGGGTTAATCTTCTCCTTAAACAGCTGGCGCAGTGCTGTGAGGGGTCAGGGAGCCGCGGGGGCTGTGCCCACGTCCCACAGGGCTGCAGGGCGCTGGGGGCTGCAGCAGAGTGGCCCTTGTTCCCTGCAGCCTGGCTGATGTGCAGCCCCTCTCAAGCGCAGCCCCCCGTGCTTCCCACAGCCTGGCTTCCCCAGGGGCTTCGGCGGCTGCTGGGCAGTGGCTCACCCCTCTCTCGTGTCCTCTGCAGCCGAGAAGGTGTCTTCCCTGGGCAAGGACTGGCACAAGTTCTGCCTCAAGTGTGAGCGATGCAACAAGACGCTGACCCCGGGTGGGCATGCTGAGGTAAGAGCTGCCGGGGCAGGGTGGGAGCTGTGCCGGCACGCAGGGGCCAGGTGGGATGGGAATCCCAAGAGCAGGGCTGGGGCAGGTATCTGATGCCACGTGGAGGCGCTGTCCCCGCGGCACGCAAGGCCAGCAGAACACACTGCGGCTTCAAACGCTGCTGCAGCAGCTCTGGGTGCTTTTGTGCACAGCCCTGGGCAAGCCACAGAGTGGTGCTGGCACCACGTCTGGTGTCCCTGCTCTGTCACCCTGGGCTCCCAGGCAGCTGCGGTGGGGCTTGGCATGGCCCAGTAAGCAGTTGAAGCTCCATGCGCTGGACAGACTTTGTGGGCATTGCACAGGCTTTGGAGAGGTGTGTGTGCTGAGAGCCTGCACTGACCTGTGCTTAAAAACACCAAGAACTGGGAATGCCTGGGTTGTCACGGCAACGAGAGCTCGGCCCTGGTGCTCTCTGTGCCCCGGAGCTGTGCTGGAGCGTGATGATGCCACTGCTGCCCCCAGCGCCCGGGAGTGTCAAGGCGCCATGCTGGTGGTCGCAGCTGCTCACGCTTAGGAGCAACTGTATTTTTCCTATGCAGTGTCCCTGGGTGCCCTGGTGCCCTGGGTTTGCACAGCACCTGTCATTCCACAGTGTCACCAGCTCCTTAGCTTGGCTCTAGCAGGCAGCACAGCTGGGAGCAGCAGGGACAGCCATGCTGGTGGCCCCCAGCCCGTGGGCAAAGCGGGGCCTGTCCTGCCAGCGAGGTGGATCTGTGCTCCAGGTGGAGTTAAGCCCAGAAGATTTGCTGCTTCTCCATATAAGGTTGGATTCTGTTCCCACAGGGGATGGCAGCCAAGCCCCACTGACTGTGCCGGCAGCAGATTTGGCCCTTCCCTGCTTTTTCTCCCTCCTTTTGAGCAGGCTAGGTTGGAAAGGTGTCACAGGGAGACCAGTTAAATGTTTACCCTCCCCTCTGGCATGGTAACGCAGTGAGCAAGCTCAGTTATGCCTTGCAATATTTTGCAGCTGCCTTTGGGCCGCCCACAGCCTTCTCACTGCCCCAGCCTCACCCCCGGCTGTCCCGGCCCTCGTCTTTGGCATGGCCCCTCTGCTCAGCTGCCACCCTGCCCTTCGTGGGCAAGGAGCCCCTCCTTGCAGCAGAAGGGTGGAAGGCAGGAGCACGGAGCAGAAACAGGGCTGAGATGCTGAGTGGGGCCAAGCAGGCGATGGGGTGGGATCCTGCCTGAGCACAGGCTCCCAGTGGGTTTTCTATCCAGGGCAGTGTGTGTGGCAGTCCTGCTGGCCCCCAGCTCCAGCCACAAACACTCTTTCTTTTCTGTTAGACTGGGTTCCAGCTGGCCCATGAGAAACGGCAGTGGGGAGTTCCGGGGCTTATCGCCTGCCTCATGCCTTCCTGTGATAATGGCCCAGACGATAGTGGGGTCGATAGCAGCTGGGCTGGGACCAGTGCCCATCTGGGGCCTCTGATCTCGGGCCAAGGAGAGGGAGAGGGGAAGCTCAGAGCTCCCACGGTGCTCCGAGCACCCGGGAGTGGCCTGGCTGTGCACAGGATGCTGAGGGGGTGAGGCCATGCCTTGCTGGGTTGAGTGCCACACGGCTGGGCCAGGGCATGGAGCTGCCCATGGCTGAGCTGCCGTGGCTGCTGGTGCTCCAGCCCCAGGGCACAACAGCTCGGCTGCTTGGTGCAGGCAAAACCCCTGAATGCTCAGGTCGGGTCAGGCTGATGCTGCAGACCCTTAACTGAGTGCATTTTAGGGTGCAGGCATGGCCACAGTGATCTCTGCACACCAGAGAACCAAGGTGCTCCTGAGGGAACCGTGGTCACTGCTCAGTATCCTAACGCTGCCCTCTTTCCCCAGCACGATGGGAAGCCCTTCTGCCACAAGCCCTGTTACGCCACACTGTTCGGCCCCAAAGGTACGTCTGCGTCCCCCCGCCTGTGGGGCTGTGCTCAGGGCTGCAGGAGGGGCCAGGTCCCTTCATCCCCACTGGTGGCCTCAGCAACACCCCAGATACCAGGCTAGCATGGGCTAAGCATCAAGCCAGCAAATTGCAGTCCCAGGCCTGCTGTCTGCTTGTGCAGAGGGAGAGAAGAGCTGCCAGAAGGAAGGGAGGGAGGAGTCTATTCTGACAGCTGCCCTTTTTTTTTTTTTTTTTTTTTTTAATTTTAAAAGAAACAAATTCCCATTCAGACAGAAGGTGGAGTCACTCTCCTATCCCAGATGTGGCTGGAGAAAGCCTGGGTCAGGAGAAAGCAAGCCGGGGCTGAGGTGCAGCAGTGGCCCCCGGCTCAGCGGGGCTGGGGGAGATGGGACAGGGGGCTGGGGGATGATGGAGACCCCAGGCCACTGCAGCCTCTCTGTCCCTCTGCAGGGGTGAACATCGGTGGTGCTGGGTCCTACATCTACGATAAGCCGCAGATCGAGGGGCAGACTGCCCCAGGACCCATCGAGCACCCGGTGAAGGTGGAGGAGAGGAAGGTGAACGCTGCACCTCCCAAGGGACCCAGCAAAGGTGAGGGGCAGGGCAGGACTGGCAGCCTGGCCCTTTGCCATGCTGGGAAGCCAGTGCAGAGCCACCGTGTTTGGTGGTGGTGTGGGCTGCAGGGTTTGTGTGTGGGGTCCACCCCACCCTGGTGTGTCCTGGCTGAGATGTCCCCCCACTTCCCAGGCACATGTCCTCTTTTCTTCCAGCCTCCAGTGTGACCACCTTCACCGGGGAGCCCAACATGTGCCCACGCTGTGGCAAGAGAGTCTACTTTGGTAAGGTGGTGAGTGGGCAGTGTGTGCTTGCTTTGAGGTGGCATGGCCCCATGGGGTGGCAAAACCCCATGGGGCTGGGCCCTGTGCAGGAGCCCCGGGGCATGCAGAGAGGTTGGGAGTGGGGTTTGGATCAGAGAGGAGGTTGTGAGTACAGAGGGATGTGCCTGAGCAGCCTTCAGGGGAGGGTCCTCTTGGATATACTCCTGGCTGCAGGGCTTTATCTGCATTGTGTCCCCTACTGTCACCTCCCACATGGTAAGAGCTGTCCTCAGTCATCCTGTGTCAGCTGCGAGGCACCAGAGGGGTGGGAGGGATGTGTGAGGCTGGAGATCCTGAGGGCTCTCCTGGGATTTTGTGATATCCCCATGGGGAATGCTACTCCCCAGGATGTTGCAGGGGGCTGGTGTGACCCTCCCTCCTTTGTCCCACTGCAGCCGAGAAGGTGACTTCGCTGGGGAAGGACTGGCACCGTCCCTGCCTACGCTGTGAGCGCTGCAGCAAGACACTGACCCCAGGGGGCCATGCCGAGGTAAGGGTGTGCCAGCCTCAGAACCCTGGCCTGCACACCTGGGGATGCCAGTGGGGCATGGCTGAGATGTCCCAAGCCATCCCGATGGCATCCACCGCCTTTGCAGGAGGGCAGGGCTGGGAGGAGCAGCCCCTTAGCCTGGGGGAGTGCTGGGGCTCTTGAGGTGTCTGCAGGGGAAGAGCAAGAGAGGTGCCCAGCCAGGCAGACATGTCCTGCACACTGGATTTTCCCTGGCCCCCAGCCCAGGTGACAAGTTTTTCTCTCTGCCCTGCATAGCACGATGGACAGCCATACTGCCACAAGCCCTGCTACGGGATCCTCTTTGGGCCAAAGGGTGAGTTCCTGGGGGCACATGGGCTGGGCACCCCGTCCAGGGGCATGTGCCCTGCGTGGGCTGCCACTCCCAGTGCTCATGCCTCCACCCAGAGGGGACATCTCCCTGGAGTGTGCCAGCTGCCCGCCCGTGTCCTCACCCTCCTGTTTCTTGCCCCATGCAGGTGTCAACACCGGAGCTGTGGGAAGCTACATCTATGACAAAGACCCTGAGGCAAAGAACCAGCCCTAGACAGCATCCTCACCCGTGTGCCCACATGCTCTGTGCCCCTCCTGTACTAACCTCCTGCTCCCAGCCCGAGCAGACCCTCACCAGGCTGGCCACGGAGCTGTGCCCTCTCTGCTGTCTCTACTCCGGGCAGGACAGCCCTGCCCCTGGGTTATTATATAGTCTCTAATATAAGCTTCAGTGTTTTAAGGTGAAGGTAGAAGGTATCTCTGATGGTTCCCAATGTGCTCTGCCCTCCCTAGCCCTCCCACCAGCCCCTCGAGTGTGGGAGGCAGCAGGGCTGGTATGGGGATGTCCCTGTGTGCAGGGGATGGCAGGTGGCACCCTAAGGGCTGAGGGTAAGGGAAGGTGGTGGCAGGAGTCCCACCACTGGAGGGTGCTCCATGTCCTCCATGCTGTAACACAGTGCTTGGGGTGAGGGTGCCCAGCCGTGTTCCTCACCAGCTGCTGGAGATGCGTGACACCTGGCAGCACTGCCCTTCTCCTGGCCCTTTCCAGGCTCCATGCCCTGGCTCTCACTGTCCCTGTCCGGACTTCAGGTCTGGCAGCTCCCTCCATCCCTATGTTTGAATCCCTGTAGGTGCACCCAGGCAGGTGGCCCAGCCTGCTCTGTGGGCTGGTTTAGGTTGGTGCCCCCTCAGCCTGATCCCCCTGGAGGCACAGCCTGTGCCAGGGGGCACCCGGCAGCTGCAGCCCTGGTGGAGGGGGCTCCCCTCTCCCCACCTTGGAGGACAGAGCACATTGGGCTGGTGGCCTGGGCAGCAGGACTTCCCCCTACTTCCCAGAGCCAGAGGTTTCTCATCATTGTTGTTTATTTATAAGCAGTTGTACATGTGCTCCTTGCTTTGGAGAATGACACGTGCCCCCCATCTCAGCCGTCCCCCCGTGCATGCCCAGCCCTGCTGCTGCCCAGGAGGGCAGGGAGAAGGCTGGGGCAGGGCACCCGCCAGGGCAGCGAGCCCTGGGTGCCAGCACCCCACTCTCTTCAGGCTCCCTGTGCTGCTGCAGGGCTGACTTTTGTTACTTGCTGACAATAAAGGTTTTGAGAGATGTGTCGTGCAGCTCAGCTCCGGGTGGAGGGGGAGGAAGCCGTGTACACCACACAGCGTCCCTCGGGTCCCGTGACAAGGTGGGACCCTGCTGCTGCGGTCCTATCCCAGCTGGCTCCTCCTGGCGCCTGACTGAGCAGCTCCAGCTGAGCCCAAGCTCCTCCTGAGGAGCTATTTCCTGTGCTGTGAGCACAACAGGTCTGCAGGAAGCTGTGCTGGCCCTGCAGATGGGATGGGGTGGGATGGGTCCTTCCTAGCTTTGGGGTCTGAGAAACTGGTGACATTAAAGAGCAGGTGCCATTGTGCCCCCCAGCCTGGGCTTGCTGGGCAAGTGCAGTGCCTGAGTGGGGCTGTCCCTGGGAACGCTCAGCCTGGCAGCAGCAGGGCAGGAGTGCAGTGTGGGGCACTGGCCAGCTCCTGGGAGCTGCTCTGTCCCCAGCCGGATACTGGCCCTGCTGCCAGGCCTGGTTTTAGACATCCAGCTCTTCCCCCTTGGAGCTGGGCGTCTGGAGAGTGAGGCACGGAGCTTTGGGCTGCCAAGGCAAACAGCGGTTCTGGGAACTGCTGCTCGGCCTCGTCCCTCCTGTCACGTTCTCACATGAACCCCGCGGGGCTGCCTGCTGGCTGTGCCCCCCTGGGGACCCAGGCATGCCACTGGCCCCGTCTGCTGGGGAAAACAGAGGCCCGGTGGCCCCCGCGATGTGTGGGATCAGCCGCGGCCCCCAGCTGCCCGGGGCCGTGCAGGAGAAGCCCCAGCCCCTGGCCTTGCTCGTGGCCAGGACAGCTGGAGATGCCGCGGGCACAGCTGTGACGGGGACAGCGGGACCCTGCGGCCGCGGCGACACCGCCGGCTCAGGCAGCGAGCTCCGCTGTGCGCCGCACCCTGCACAGCCGCGGGTTTTCTCTCCTGGCAGCCATCCCAGCGGCACAAAGCCTTTTCCCAGGCACAGAGGGCTCGGCAGCGCAGCTCCTGGGTCGGGGAATGGGCTCTGTGTTCGTGTGTTGGTGCGATTTCCATAGAGACCCGAGCCCGCGGATGCCTCAGGGCCCAGGCCGCGCTGTGAATCAGAGCGGTGTGGCTCTGCCGGCTCCTCCCCTGACCCGCAGCCGGGCCCTCACAGCCAAAATTTGCCAAGTTTGCCCCGTGAGCAGCAGCGGTGCTGAGGAGGGAGGTTTCCGTCGCTCATGCGGGGCACAGTGTAGCTGCCAGCAATGCCCTCGGCACAAATCCATCTCCCTTTGCAACTCTCATTTCCCATTATCAATTAACAAGCTTAATATGCCAGCCTCTCTGCTAGACTGTGGCAATCCCCTGCAGCAGGAAGCTGCCCTGATGGCCCGCACAGGCTGATTTTCCTCCCCAGCACCTACTTGTCCCCACACTGTGCCCCAGCCAGGCTCAGCAATGCCAGCAGCTTCCCACCATGGGCTGGCTTTCCCCTCAATTCCATTCTCTCCCTTTTTTTTAAATTATTATTATTATTTTTAATCCTTACATTTTCTTTTCCCCATGAGGGTTTTGCTCAAGGAATGCAACGAAATTAAAAATAGACAAAATTCAGCTCTGCTGCACAAGGGAGTGCTGGGAAGCCTGCAAGCATCACAGCATCCTGCTACACCAAAGGGCACAGCCTGGCTGCTCAGGGTCTGGGTGGGCAATGTCCTCCCACCCTCAGGTGAGTGGAGGGACTGGACACCTCTTGTGACACAAAGTGTCCCCCAGGTACAGCAGGTGCCCACAGGGTGGGTGTTAAGAGCAGGAACCTGAAGGCTGTAAGAGCTTTGGGGTCCTCTATGGGATTACCTGTGTGTGCTGAGGGCTCAGGGCTGTCCCTGTGCTCATGGGTCAGCGTGGGGACCAGAGCACAGACACAGCAGAGTGGCACTTTTCTCAAGCAGGGAAGGCAGCTCTGGCCTCTAATCCTTGGTGCATTTTTGTATTTATTTTTGGGAGGCCTATGCGAGCTGAAAGTGCTCCTTTACTTGAGGCTTGGAAAACATCCTTCCCCTCAGGGATGTCAAATATTTTAATTTTTTTTCAGTCTGGACTTGCTAGTGGGATAAAAAAGTCGGAGGGCCCTGGTGATTACAGACATGCTTTCCAGGGTACAGATGAAAACAGAGAATGAAGTGGATGCAGCTTTGCTTGGAAATCCCCCAAGCCCTGTGAATTTGTCCTGGGCCACTTCACTTGCTGGCTCCTAGGTTTCCTGGGAGCCATCACAGCTCGGCAGAGAACCCACCAGCTGGCCAAACTATCCTGAGGGCAGGATGCAGGATTGTCACCTAGTGGTGCTTCTCGACACAAGGCTGAGAGCACTCCTGCCTGCCACCAGAAATGGGGCTGCACAGCTTGTGCCATCCTTCATCACCCAGAAAAGGCATGGAAAGTGCACAAAGGCTGATCCTAGAGAGGCACAGCATGCTGCACACATGGAAAACACCAGGAAAGGAGTTGGTAGGGGTAGGGATGGTGGGGGCAGCCGTGGGTATGCCTGAGCCAGTCTGTTCAGGGAGGGGAGATGCAACCATCACTGTGTGGAGGGCTCCTCAAATGCAGGGAGATGGTAGGACAGGATGGCCCTGGGACTCTGGGGGGCCAGAGCAAGCACAGCTAAGCAGGGAAGCCAGACATTTAAAGCATTTGCTGGGAAGTCAATAAACAGGAGCCAAAAGGGATGAAGTGCTGGAAGATGTGATTTAAGATGGGATATTAAAAGTGACCCAGTAAGCACAGCTTGTTTCCACAAGGGCCAAGAGCCAGCTCAGCTACTCCCTGGAGTCAGCAGAGGGGCTTTTCCTGGCCTGGCTGAGCTTTGGCTTGGTCCCAGTGGGAGGTTAAAGAAGTGGGTGGAACTACTGGAGAGGGTGTCGGAGAGCAGGCAGGGATGAAGAAGAAAGGATGGCACAAAGCAAGCAGAGGAGGAGGATTTGGGCTGTAAATTCCCCTGCCAGTGCAGTGCCCTGGAGTGTCACACGGGGAGAGCTGCTGGTGCCAGGCCCTGGCTGTGACACTGATGAGGGTGGTGCTGGCTCCCCGTCACCGGCGTTGCTGCCTGGGGGCATCCACGAGGGAACACCCCAGGATGCAGGTGGAACTCTGCATCAGCCTGTAGGTTTTCAGGTAGGGTGAGCAGCTGAGAACCATCCCGGGAGCTCAAGGGGCTCCTGGAGTGCCCTGGGGCAGACTGCTGGGGGAAGAATACCTGTACCGATGGGGTAGAGGTGTAACCCTGTGACTCCTCCTGCTCTCCTCCTCTCCTCCTGCTCTCCTGGCCCTCTGTTGTGCCTGGGGATGTCAGAGCACAGTAGTCACATCCTTTTCACCTTCCTGCTCCACTGCCACGGCATGACCATGCTGAGCAGTGCGCTAACAGAGAGAGCAAACACTTCTGCACCCTTTTGCCTCACCTCCAGTGAATTTTTAACCAGGAATAAAAGGTGTGGCATCAACAGCCTGGAGCCAGCCCAGGGCAAGCAGCTCTGCCAGGGAGGCTGAGGAGGTGATCCCTGGCATAGATCCCCTTCGAGTATCCCCTGAGTAGTGGCCACAGTCCCTGCCAGCCCTCAGCACCCATGTGCATCTCCCTGGCAGGCTGAGGCAATGCCCCCTGGACACCAGGCAGCTTTCCAAAGCAGCAGACTTTGCTTCCTTGACAATCCCGGCTCCATTTGATAACCAGAATAGGAACAGCCAGGCCATGCCTGGAAAATGTACCTAATCCTCCCCCAGCAGGATTTAGCCAGGAGGTTTCCTTGGGCTGCCACTAATGGAAAGCTTGCAGAAAAGAGCAGATGGCAGCGGAGACTTCGGCCAGACTGTACTCGGGGAGCCTGGGTGGAATTGGAGGAGATTTTCCACGTCTGGGTGGGGTTGGAAAGGCAGGCAAGGGCTGCCACACCGTTTTGTCGCAGGGATGGAAGTGGTGGACACATTGGACACATTCGTGTCCCTGCTGTGTCCCCACGTGGGCAGTCCATCCGTGCTGAGCCGGGCGCTGGCCTGCGGCTCCGTGTTTGTTATTGCTCGTGCAGTGTAACATTAACCCCGTGCTGATAATTCACACCCTGCCTCTGAGCGTGAGAGCTGCCCTGACAAGGGGCTGTGGGGGCAGCCAGCTGCCTCGACCGGCCTGGAAGTGCTTTTACAGCTTCAGCTGGAGGTAGACATGTGATTGCCCGTGCCCGCGGCAGGGCGGCTCCGCACTGTGTCCCCAAGGGCACTGAGCACAGATTTTGGCGTGGCAGAGAGTGTATTTCACAGGCTCACACCATTTGGGGCTTTATGGCACCAGTGGCAGTGTGCTGGTGGGTGTGCCCCTCTCCAAGCCCCTTCCCTAAGCCCCCCGCTCCTGGAAGGCCTTTCTGCTTCTGTCCTGCTCACAATTACTCCCGGCCAGCAGTCATCGCCCATCAGCTTTATGAAGACGTATCCCAGAGGTTTTCCTTAGGGTGTAATTTGCCCTGACAGCTGCTTTCGTGCCGTTGTTTTCCCGTCTGTCTGGTAATGGGATTAGCCACGTGCAAATCCGGAGGTGATGGAAGGGGAGCGGGGGCAGAGCCTGCCAGTCCCCGTTACGGGGCACACCGAGCAGCTCCGCGGGCCTTTTGATGGGATCACGCGCCTGGCAGCTCCCCCCAGCCTCTGCCAGGCTTGTTCCAAGCCATCCTATAATTTTCTTGTCAAATTAGAGTTCCATGCTGGGTAGCGTAGTGCATATTTTACAACAAATAGTCTTGGCTGAGAGGGCCTTGGACTTGCACAAGAGTGGGCTGAAACGTGGCCAGAGAGGGAGATTTTGCAGGACTTGGAGTTGTGAGAGTGCTTGGGACAATGCTGGACCAGGGTGTCACTGGTCCCTGGGTCATGCCCTCACTGATGCATCCTGTCCCCTCTGTGCAAGGGTGCTGGAGGGCTGTGAGAACTCTGGAAGCCCCTACCTCACTCCAGCAAGGCAGGAGGGGGAGCCTGGAGCTGCTGCACGGGCAGATGGGCTGGTCTGCTGCATGGAAATAGCTGTTTTTTCTTGCTGTGTTAGCAAAACAAACCCAAATTGGCTTATGTCACCGCCCTGCCTGCAAAAATGCCAGTGGCTTTTCCAGTTGTTACTGTAGTAGTCACCAGCGGCCAAGATGCCTGAGGGAGATACTTGGGTAGGCAGCTCTGGCACACCCAGGAGCTCTTGACTCAAAACTGTGCCCCAAGAAACTCTTGGGGGCTGGAGGGGCCTTGCACAAAATGCGACACAGATGGAGCTGGGGAGCTGGTGCTGGCTCTTGCCAAGGGAGGGGATAGCCCTGGCCATAACAACACCACCCAAACAAACAAATGAGACAGCCCAGGTTTTCCGAGGGCTGTTGCCATGCCATTGGGGAGCGCTGGCGCCTGATGCTTCAGGACAGAGCCTCACCCACAGATTCCTATCAGAGGGCATTGACAGCTGAGGCATGCTCAGTCTAATGGTTAAATTAGCTGGAACAAGGTCTGCAGATAAGATAAAGCTGTGCTTTGCTGAAGAGGCTGCTCTCCCTTGGTGCTGGCTGGGCTGTTTCCCTGTCAGGCTATGAACCTTGATTTGAAATGATGCTTTGGGTGGGGCCTGGGTTTGCTGAAAATACCACCCCTGCCTTTCTCCTGCTGCTCCCTGGTGCTGTCTCTGCCCAGCACTGGAGCTGCCCACTGGATGACTCTGTCTGTCTGTGTGGGCACGGCTCCATGGGCAGTACCCCAGTGAAGAGGGATGAGCTGGCTGCTGCTCACTGCCACACCAAGAATGCTCCCACACAGTTACAGCTTGGTTTTGTGTTCTGGGGGGACCCTGGATGGCAGAAGGAGCAGTGACCCCAAATGTCTGTTGCAGTGTTTCCAGCCAGCTCCCTTCACCACAGTGGGCCCTCAGTGTACTGCTTCATCACACAGCGCTGATGGGTTTCACACACCAGCATTCCAAGTGTTTATGGACTCACTCCCTGTAAAATGGGCAAGAGGCTGTACCCCATGGGGTTCCAAGATGCTGCTGTGCTCCGGGAGCACCTGTAGCTCTCCCTCCTTTCCTGCTGGGGCCCTCTGCCAGACGGCTTTGCTGCACTGCTCCAACCCTGTGCATGCCTGCTGACCAGGGGGACAGGAGCAGGATCCTAACCATGAGCAGGGTGCAGGCATGGCTCCCATGGTGTGCAGGATCCAGGACTGTGTCCTGCAGCAGCCTTCCCCCTGAGATTGCCTGGCTGAGATTCACACAGGTTTGCAGGGCAGAATACCACCATGCTTTGGCTCACTCCTTGTGAAGCAGGCTGGGTGCAGCCTAAGGTCTGTGGGTTCTGGTAACCCAGCAGGGCCAGCCAGGACAATCGAGCAGGCACACAGCCCTATGCAGGCCGGGTTGGCAGACAGCACCATGTGGCTCGCTGGTGCCTGCCTTGTGAGAGTGGCCCTAGTCCCGTGCCTGCTCTCTTGAGTGAACAGACCAATGTCCAGAGAGCTCATGGGGTCATGGAGAGGAGGGGATGGCCAGGCTCTGCTTCAGCTGGGTCACTCGGAGTGCGGTGCCATGTAGAGGCACCTGCTGCCCCAGCCGGGGTGGGAGCATTCCTGCCACAGGAGGAGCTGGGCCCAGTGGTCCATGGGGACTGGGCACAGGGCTGGCCAGCTGGAGGAGACTTGCAGGAGGGCAGTTTTCAGCTGCTGGCCGGCACAAAACCTGCCTTAAAAGGGAGTGCAGCTGAAGGCGTTTGTCTGGGCCAGTCAGTGGCCCCAAAGCAGCCTGGCACTGTGTAGGAGGGGAAGCAGGGCCACCAGAGTGGGGAGAGGACATGCCTTGTCCGTGCATTTCATCAGGATGCCAGCTGCACTCCTCGTGGTGTGGGGAAGGGGTCCTGGCCTGGCTAACCCAGCTGAGTGCTCACCGAGTGCTGTGTCTCTGGTACAGGGGGATATGATGTGGCTGAAATATCGGTGCCTGCATGTACTGGTGCCTCAGGGCAGGAAGAATGGGGAGGAGGCAGGGTGGAGGCCTTTGCAGGACATGTCTGCCTCCCCTCCCATACTGTAAGACACTGTCTCAGCATCTCAGCGTGACTCAGCCTCAGCTGGGAGCTGCTCCCGGTGACATCCTGCCCGTGTAGGTGCTGCACACCCTGCTGAGCCCAGCGCTGCCCTTGGAGCAGGATGGTGCTCCCCAGCCTGCAGTGGGGCTGCCAGCTGGGGGGTGAAAGAGCGGGACCGCTGGCAGCAGCAGGGAGCATCAGCAGGGGGACTGTGCTGGGAAGGGAGGCTGCTGGAGCCAGGCTGGGTCGTAAAGCATTCCCAGCTGAACATGAACTTCGCCTCTGGGCACAGCTTGCCCCCTCTCCTCCTGCACCCACGGGTGGGATCCGATGTCAGCAGGACCCTGTTTGTGTCGGCGAGGGATGCCTTGTATTTTGGGAGGCAGTCACTAGGCGTCCTGGCGCTGGGTTTCACAAGCCCTCGTGACCTTTCCAGCACAGCAACGTGCCCTGGGGAGGATTGTTTCATACAAAACAGACCTTTGGATAGGCTTTTCATTTCCTTCACAGCCAAGCACAAAGGAACAACAAGTCCTCCCTCCTAATAAAATGACAAAGTCAGTGACACAGATGGACTGGCTCTCCACAGTGAGCGGAGCCATGTGCCACACCCACGCCATTCCCAGCGTCCTGCAAGAGCGGGGTTACGGTTCTGAAGCTCCCGCCTGCTTTATCCCGCACCCCCAAATTCTCCATGGGCAGGAGACTCTGCCTGAGGGTCCACTTTTACACTCCCTCCGGAGAAAAAACGTATCTGTGCTCGGAGGGGGTGAGCCCGGGTGGGCAGCACGCCATCAGTCTTTATCTGGGAGCGTGGCTAATTGACAGGTGCCAATCACATCTCCCGCTCTGAGCGGGGCTCTGGGCCACCCCGGGGCACAGCGCGGGCAGGGGGCTGTGTGTGGGCTGTGTGTGGGCCCCAAGGCTGTGGGGCTGGGGGCTGCAAAGGGCGCAAGGCGTGCACCTCGAGGGATTGCAGGGGTCCAGGGGTGCAGGAGGGGTAGGGCTGGAAGGGGCGCAGGAGCCCGTCTCGGCAGCCCCGGCAGCGCCGTGCCCTGGGCGGTCTCCCCCAGCTACGGGCGGGGTGCACATCTGGGCGGGGCGGAGCACACATCTGGGCGGCGCTGGGCGGGGCGGGGCGTGGCGGGCGCGCAGTGACTTTGGCAGGGCCGGCGTGGAGCATCCCACAGGCAGTGCGAGCCGAGTCCCGAGCCCAGCCGAGCCGACACCATGCCCAAGTGTCCCCGCTGCCAGAAGGAGGTCTACTTCGGTAAGGGCGTCCTGTTCCTTCCCAGCCGCCCCCACCTCGGGGGAGCTGTCGGGCACCGACGGCGGGCTGTGCGTCCTCTGGGCATCCCGGCGTCTGGCCCCCATACTGCGCAGCCCGTCTCTGCAAATCCCTGGGGTAGCCCAAAGTTGCTCAGCCCTGCGCTGTGGGTCCCCGGGGTGCCCGGGGTGGGTGATCCTACAGATCCAGCCCCAAGGAGATGCTTGGCTGCAGCACTGGGTGCTTCCACAGCAGCATGGGAGCCCAGCCCCACTTTCTTCCCAGCCCAGCCCGCAGCCCGGAGCCGGTTGGGAGCCCAAGGGCCCAGCTGGTAAACTCGCTGCTCTGAAAGCCTGGGCAGGTGAAGCAAGCACCTTTGCAATGACAAATCCTGCCCTGCGGCAAGTTGCCTGGGTCAGTGGGTCGCCCACATATCGTTCTGTGTGGTTTGGCACAGCAGGATGACACCTCTGAGGGGTGATTTTTAAGCCACTGTTGCATGGTAGGTGTGAGCCTTGTTGGGCTGCTGTCTGCTGCTGGGCTTCCTGCAGATGTCTTCCCTCCAAACTAGGGCCCCAAAGCTCCTCTCCCTTCTGGGGCCATGGACCTGCTGTCCTGTCTGAGGGTGTCTGTGGGATTTGAGCTTCTTACTTTGCTATCGGCTTTTGGAACAGGCAGGTTTGTCTGCCAGACCTCTCCACTTGCCTGGCATAGCTGAACTCGAGGGGGTTTGCTGGGAGCAGCTTAAGAGACACTCACTGCTTTCTAATTTACTCAAGATGAGGTATCTGGAACCCAGGTGCCATCACCGACTTCTTTCTCTGCTTTATTTCTGCTCTGCTCGTGCCCCAGCTATTTGTGCTCAGCTAAGGAGTTGGAGGCTCAAACTCGGGAGCTGCTCTCTGTGCCTGATAGTGATGCCCACACTGGGGAGCTGTACTGGGGCTGGCATGGGCACTGCCCACGGGGGTTCCTGCAGTTGGAGAACTCACTGCTTGCAGCCAGGCTTTGGGATGGGGGTTTTGGCACAATACAGTTTGTGGCTCCCTCCTGTGACTAAGAGTCCTGGCGTGCCTCATTTAGCTGTGTGGCTTGGTATCTCCTTGGTATCAGTACCAAGGTGCTGGTGGCAGTGTGTGCCTTTCCCTGTGGGTGTGTGTCAGTCCCGGTCGGGGTGAGCTGGGTTTGCCATGCCCGCAGGTGCGGCCGTGGAGGAGCTGGGATGGCAGGCTTTGACCAAGGAGGGGTTTGACCTTGCACTTATCGTGCTTGCACTTATTACGAAATGTCTCTGTTGATGCAGAGGCTGAGGAGGGTTGAAAAACTGTTGGAGGACCAAGCTGGTTGCCTGATTTCTGTGCCTGCAGATTATCCAGACCGCTGGCAGGGGAGACAGAGCAAGCCTGGCTCTGGGGCACCCTGAGGCTTTTGGAGCCTGGCGGTCCTGCTTGGGCGTGCCTCAGGCTGCTCTGGGCTAAAGCGTGTCTGTAGAGAAGGGGTGGGGAGGAGATGATGCTGAGGAGACAAGAGATGGGGTTTGCAGGAATTTTGCCCTCGTGCCTGAGTGCTCTAATGAGCCTTAGCAGAGGTCCTGCCCAAGAGTTGGTGCAAATGAGTGTGCAAGAGGTGGGGAGGCTGTGCTCCTTCCAGAAACCCTGTGATAGGAGGGTCCTGCCCTGGGCCAGGCTGAGGCTCCTGGGGCACCCAGGGGGAGGACACTGTTGCTCCTGCCAGGCTGTGGGCACAGGAGGCCCTTTGTGCCACTGGGGAATGGCAGCAGGGCTGCCTTGTGACATTTGGACACTGCCTCCGCTCCCACCTCTGCAGCCACCAGCTTGCTCCTTGTACAGGCTGTTGTGAGCATATCTGAACTGCAAAGAGGTGCTTCAGGCTGCCCAGGGCCCCCTAGGGCATGCATCACCCACACTGGCTTGGTCCCATTTGTAGGCATGGGGACAGTGTTCAGACCTGACTTTGACACGATTTCTGTGGACAGCTCTGTTTAGTCACTTAATAAATTCCCAGGAGCTCAGCTGCCAATATGAAGAGCACACATGCCTGCAGAAAATACCCTTCTCCCCTGCTGTGCTCCAGTGAAAAGGCATCCTGTGCTGCCTCCCTCTCTCCACAAACATGTCCTGGCTCCAGGATGTTGTGCCTCCCATGGCTGCCTGAAGCCCTGCCAGGCTCCAGCTCTGCTCTGGTTTGCCATGGTGCCAGCAGAATCCGAGCTGTGGCTGGAGGGGACTGCTTTGTGTTGGCATGGTGTGGCAATGGCTCTGCCTTTGCAGTCCTCGCCAGCACCCCCTTTCACCCCTGCCAACTCTAGTGATTTCTTGGGCTCCAGCTCACTGGAGAGAAATGAATCCCCTTGCAGGCTGGTGTTGGGAGGAGAGAGGTCCTCAGGTCTTTGGAGGATGGGGCAGAAGTCAGTCCATCCTCATGGATGCAGCCATGCTCACCCTGGGTGTGGCACCACCGCTGCAGATCCACGTTCCTGGATGTGCACAGCACTGTGGGTGCACAGCCAACACCCGGGTTTGAGCACCGTGCCCTCTGTCCTGGACAGACAGACTTGAGAAATGCTGAAAAATGTCCTCCCTAGGGGTGATGGCAAGGCAACCAGTCTGCCAAAACTACCTTTTGCCTGTTCAGTGCCTCAACTAACCCACCTCCTTTCCACGGCAGCCGAGAAGGTGACTTCTCTGGGGAAGGACTGGCACCGGCCCTGCCTGAGATGTGAGAAGTGTAACAAGACCCTGACGTCTGGAGGCCATGCAGAGGTCAGTTTTGCTGCCCAGGAGGTCCCTGTCCCCTGCAACTGAGGGCTGGGACAAGCAGAGGTGGGCCTGATGGACTTTCTCTCTCCCTGCAGCATGATGGCAAACCCTACTGCAACCACCCCTGCTATGCTGCCTTGTTCGGGCCCAAAGGTGGGTGCCTGTGGTGGGGTTCTGGAGGGAATGAGGGGGCTTGGGGCTCCTGTGTCTTGGCGAGCTCCAGCCCTCGGTGTGCTCACCATCCCATGGCAGTGCTGACCCCGCTCCATCTCTTCCAGGGTTCGGCCGGGGAGGAGCTGAGAGCCACACATTCAAATAAACCTCAGGTTGGTGCTTCCCTTGGAGCTCCTCTCCTGTCTCTGGCTCCATGGGCTGGCTGGGGCTGTCTTCCCTCAGGCCAGTGCGGAAGGCAGGCCTGTGTCAGCATCTCTCTGGGCTGCCTGTGACTCCCAGCCCTCAGAGCAGGGCTCAGGTGCCGGGTGCCAGCTGCTCCTCTCCATCAGCCCCAGCTGACTGCCAGCACCTGCTTGGCTCCAGCAGCCGATGCCAAAGGCTGCTGCTTTGTGGCCTGTCGGCAAAGACAGGATCTGTTCTGGAGCGCTGTTGTCCCTGGGGTATCTCTGCTCCCAGCCCAGCCTGACTTCATGCACTCCTCTCTTCCATCCCTCTCCAGGTCTGACGTCCAGGGTTCCCAGCACAACCTGAAGACAGCACAAACACACCACAACAGACCTGCATTTTTGTTTTTAATTCACCCTGTACTAGACTAGCACATTCAAAGCAATAAGTAACCAAGGCTGGGCTGGTGTGGAGAGAGGCTCTGCTCCAGATGGAGTGCTTCCAGGGTGGGGACGTTGGGTTGCCCTGCCGGGTAGGAAATTCGGCTGAGATTGCTGAAGGCTGCCTGGAGAGGAAGACCGCGCCCTTCCAGCCAAAACCTAGCTCTGCTTCAGGCATCCAGCTCTCGTGGCCGGGCCCACAGTTGTATTCTCTTCAATAAATGAAAAGTTGCTTCCCTCCTGTAGCAGCTGTGCTCTCTGTAACAGGAATCCCACGGCACTTGCTCGTGAAGCGTTTGCCACTTTCTTGATGCCCCTGTGGCCTTTGGATTGAGCCCCATACTGTGTGATGGCCCCACGTGCCCTCAGCTGGGGCACAGACGTGTCCTGCTGGGAGGGGATTGACTGTCACATCAGGACAACTTGGTATTTGCTGCTTTTGATCTAAGCAGCCACATGAAAAGGCCAAGGGAAATGAGAGGCTACTGCCGAGGCCTCCCTCAGCACAGACAGCAGAGCTGTAGTGTGAGAAAGCAAGAACTGGCTCACAAGAGCTTTGCTCTTTCGAGCATTTTCAACATTTTTATCCTACTGGAAAAAACAGCACTGACAGATGTCAAAGATGTCAACTTGAGGAATGCTTCCAAAATGGTTTCTTAACCATGTCTTTCCCTAACCTGAACAACTCCATTTACATATTCAGAGATATCTCATCACCCACTGGGATATTTTTGTCTACAGTTTATGCATGCATTTCCTTAGAGTCTGCTCTGCATTTTACTGTCACATGCATTTTACTTCCTGGGCCATGGCCAAAACCCTCAGGGGTCAGAGACACATGGCCGGTGTCAAAATCCTTGGTGTCAGAAGCAGCCTGATCTGATAAGCATCTTAAAACTTCCAATTAAAACTTGCTTGATGCTGCAAGGCGCTGCCTCACCTCCCACCCTGATAGCACAACAAACACAGGCGTCTGTGTCAAAGGCAAACCCTCCCTATTGCTGTCATTAGACTTCCCAGCCAGCCGGGGCTCCTAGGGACCTCCTGCTCCCACTGCTGCCTTTGCCAGCAGCCTCCCGGGGGTGCCAGCACCCATGGACCCATGGCTCCTGGCCATCCACACCCCGTCCCTGTCAGCCAGCCTGCCTCTGGGGCACTGGGACATGGCTTTCCCCTGCCAGCTCAGCTTCAAAATAAACTAGTGATATAATCTCAGCAGCCTCGACCCGTGCCACTGAGATAGTGTTTTCCCTCGGGCATTTAAAGTAATGGCAAACACAAGCCTTGTCATCCTTGGGATTTGTGTAAGCGAGTCCAGCTGGGAAAAGGACCAGCAGATTGGGATCGGGGTCCTTCCCAGCAGGGCCCTGCACTGAAATTTCAGAAGCAGCTTATTCCAAGTACAAGGGGCCAGGCCAGCAGGGATGAGGAAGAAACCAGTGAGAGGTATGGAAAAGCAAGGGTTGCACAGTGGTAGGCTGGGGTGATCCAGCCCTTCAAATGCCAGCCCTTTTCACTGGCAGTGGCTGCAGCTGGGACTGGAGGCAGCATTTTGCTGTGTTCTGCTGTTTCTGTGTGTGCTGCCCAGGGCTCCCTTTTGCTTCTGTCCCTGGCCAGGGATTTGTGGTGTACTTGTGGTGGCTGGGGACATCTCTCCCTGTCCTGCATGCATGCAGGGATGTAGGAACTGAGCTGTGCCAGGCCTGTTAAGCTGCAGCTAAGCCTGAGCTTGCAGGTGCCTCACTCTGTGCTGCAGAGGGGAATATATGTGTGTGTTAAAAAAACAGGGGTCCTTCAAGCATGGGCTGGGGACAAGCCCCTTGGTATTGATTGCCAGAATCTCCTTCTTAGAGTCCTGTTTTTCTGCTTGCCCCACAGTAAGAGCTCCCACTGAGATAGCTTTTAGCCTCAGGACTTTCTGCTGGGATATTCCTCTCCAAGAGCTGTGTTTGTACAAGCCATGCTCTCTGCCTGATCCAGCCTTGATGCTGTGAGGTTGGGCAGTTCAGGCCCAGGTCACACCTGCAAGGAGCCTTGGTCAAAAAAAATATATGATTTTTTAATTTTTTTTTTAAACTTGCTTTGGTCTTTGGAGAGGAAGCAGAAACAGCTGTATCTCATTTGGATAGGAAATTCACACCCCAGCCAAGCCTCCCCTGGATGCTCAGTGAGGCTCGGCAGCGGCTGGCGCGCCAGGGAGGTGGGCTGTCAGCAGACACAATCTCTTCTCCATTTGAGCAGTAAATCTCTGTGGCCTGGAGTGTGACTGCACAGACAGGCAGCAGTATGGTTTCCAGTGCCTCGCATCTGTGATGCTTTTGGTTCTGAGGCTTGGTGGGAGCTTGGGACAGGCAGAGATAGTCCCTTCCCTCCCAATGTGGTGATGCCCTGGCTGTGCTGCTCCTGCAGCAGGGAGAGCAAGATGCTCGGGGCAAATCCCAGCTTTCTGCTCGCCTGGGACAGCAAAAGTTGTTGGGTGATTTACAGCATGGCAATGCCCAGCAGAAAACCTTCCTCTTTGGTTACCTGAAATGCCACCGTTGGTGACCCTGAAGAAAGGGGCAGTGCTTCCTCTGCCGTTATTTTCTAAGCTTGGGCTGAGATCAGTCAGTGGGTTGTGGAGTGATAGTTGCTATAAACACTTCATCACTGTGACAAAAAAACAAACAACATCACAGTTCCTCTGGCAGCTGGGTGTGGGCGAGCCCCAACGCCCTGGGTAGGGAAGCAGAAGAGATTTTGGCAAAGACAAAAAACAGGATGGGTTTAGAAACTTAACTGCTGCTGCTCCCCGGCTTTGTGGCTTTCTGTACAGAAGAGAAAAGGAGAGGGGAGCAGAGAGGGGGCTGGGGGGCCTTTCACCTTTGGGGCACAGTGCAGGCAGGAGTGGCCAGTGAGGGTCATCTGACCCTGTGTCCTCCTCTCGGCACAGATTGACAGACCTTAATCTGAAGCAGGAGCCAGATGTTTCCCTGTGCCTGCAGCTGGCAAGGGAGAGAGCTCAGGCTGGAAGCCCTACAGCAGGGTTCTCCTCGGGGTCATCCTTAGGGAAGGCAGCAGGCTCGGGCCCTGGACAGGGCTGTGCTCTGCAGCTTTCAGGTCACATCTGGACTAACATGTGCTGGGTGTCTGGGTCAACACTACCTTGCTGGGACACAAATGGGGTCACTCACCCTCTCGTGCCAGCGCTGATGGGGACACTGATGTGACCCTTCTACCACTTTCCTTGAGATGATTTTGGGTCTCATCTGTGCAGCCTCTGGCTGGGGAACAGTGGCACAGGGGCTGTGCCTGCAGGGGGGTCCTGCTTTTTGCTGTGGAGAGCTCATGGGGATGAAACCAGGCTGTAGCTGGGTGGTACCTAGTGTGCCAGCACTTTGGGGATTTTTAAGGCTGATTTGTGTTAAGCTCAAAGAGCTCTGACAGGTCACAAAAGTGTCTGCCCATGTCCTAATGCCTCAGAAATCTGCCTTCTTGTGCAGACAGTGTGGTAAGAGGGACTGTGCAGTTGATGTTAGGCAGCAGGAGCTCTGCCAGGTCGCATGGGGAGATGGGACTTCCCGTCCAGCTCTGCAAAGAAGTGGTTAGGGGAAGCCCCATCTCAGAAACGGAAACAGCTCTGCAGAGGTGAAAAGGGGGGGTCAAACCTTGTTGCTGTTGGAGAACAACAGCTCCAGCAAACACTGAAGATACTGAAGGCAGAGGAACTCTGGGTATGACAACCAGGGGTGTAATGAGAAGTGAACGGGACCATGAACTGAGGTACCGGAAACTGAGGTTTAGCTAGGGAGCAAGGAGAAGAGGTTATATGCTGCTCTACTGCCACCCTTTCCTGCTGCTGGGATCCAGTGCTGGAGAACAGCTGGGTGCAGAAAGCTCTGGGCATGTTTGCCAGGTCCTGGGTGGCTTGCCCAAGCAAAGAGCGGAAGTAGCAAAATTGACATCAGGCACCTAGAACTGAATTTTACTTTCACAGCTCTTGAGTTATTTTCAACAAAACAGGGAGAGTTTCCAAGAGGGAAGAGTGCAAGGACTTCCCACTGAAGCCTCTGTCTTCTTTTGGTGAGTCTTGTGTTAAAGGCCCTAGGGGAAGAAGTCAGAGGGAGTTTCTCTCCGTGCAGAGGAACTTGGCTCTTAAAGCAAAAAGGGTGAAACTCCCAAGAAGAGAGTTGCTGAGACCTCAGGCCTCTTTTTAATCCTTCCCAATTCACTTATCATACTGAAAGTCCTGCATCAGAGGGCCTGAAACACCAACCCCTTTCTTAAGCATCCAGCTGCTGGGTGCTGACCTTGAATTTTGGCATTACAGCCCACACACAAGTCTGCTGCTGACTTACTGCTTGTGTCCAGGAAAACCTGCACTATGTCATGGGGTCAGGATGGCATTGCTGCATCTGTGCAGGCAATCAATGTTCACAGCCTGTGCTTGCTTGGCTCCTTTCTGCCAGCATGCTGCCAGGTCGTGCCTTTTCCCACTCTGCCTAACATGATGTCCCAGTGAGGGAAGAGCAAGAGTGTATAAAAGGGCCAGGAGGGCTGGGGAGAAGCTGGAAATGTTTGCAGTGAAAGTGGTGCAGCCTGCCTGCCTAACTGCTCAGGGTGTGAAACGCCCCGGCCACCCAAGACCTCCCTCAAGCAGGCAGGGAGGGAAGCTGTGCTGTGCTCTGATGGCTGCTCAGCAGATACCATACTGCAGGAAGGAGAGGAAAAAGAGAGGGCAAGGAGAGAAGTGCAGAACTCTGGCCACCTGAGCTGGTGGTGGAGTGTGGGAAGCGCTGATGCCTGGCTTGGGGGCCTGGCCAGGAGACAGGCTGGCTCCCGCCCACGCCTTCACGGGGATAAAAGCATTAAGAAAAAACCCCAAAAGACCAAAGGAGTTGTTTTTGCAGCAGGAGAGCTCACACCTTCCCCTTGGCAGAGCGGGACTGAGACGACATCAGGAGGCTGTGGTGCCACTGGAGCGGGCAGGCATGGTTGCTATCGCATACAATCGGCATGAGGCAATGGGATAGGGCTGCCCTCATCATCCCTGGCAACCCTGCACAGGCAGCAGGGCCGTGTGTGGTGGCGAGTTGCCATGGCACGGTGCAAACAGGCGCCCTTGGCCCCACTGAGTCACCCTGCACGGAAATGACCGCAGCTGACACATGGCGCCAAAAATGGGTGGCTGTGTGCCACTACATGGGCCCGGGAGCCCAGAGAGGGCAAAGTTCAGTGGCCTCTCCCAGCTAAAGCATCCCTGGCCCCTTAGTATGTGCCCAGACTTTCCCTTCCCATTGTGGTCCCCGCTGCCATGCTCGCCCCGAATCTGCCTCAGTGCCTGGGAGCCAGGGGACCAGCTGATAAGCCAGCTCTGTCCTGCTTTCTTTCAGAGTGGGTCCTGGAGGCTTCCAATCTCCACCATGACATCAGGCTTGTGTGAACAACAATGACATGTGTGCTGATGTTGGCCAGCCATTGCTGGTTTCCATCTGCCAGGATGCTCTTGCTTGGGAGAGGAGAACTGAGGGTGGCCTGGGTGCAACAGGGCTCTGCTGCCAGTGGGGTCCCATAGCCATCCCTGCTGGGACAGCACGCTGGGGGCTGTCACACCATCACCTCCTCCATCTGCCCATAGCACGGGGTCCAGCTCTGCAGCAGGAAACCGCCGCCTTCCCGTGGGCTTCTCCCACCCTGGGAACACCGCCCAGGCAGCTGACAGAGCAGATAAATGGGGCCTCACGGGCCTTAGGCTGAGCACCCGCTGTGCTGTGCCATGCCAGAGAGCCTGGGATGATCTGCCCGGCCTCCAACTCGCCTGTGGCCGAGTGCCAGCCCTGCACAGCGCCAGGCGTCCTGTGTCAGCTGTGCCCACGGGGCTGCGTGCCACAGGAGCCACGGAGAAAGGGGACACTGGCCAGCAGGACAGCCAGCCCTGTGCTGGGGTGCCACGGGGCTGGGCTGCCAGCGGGATGGAGACGTGGCACCGGGGCTCTCAGTGTGCTGGGGTGGGGTGAATCCCAGCTGCTGAGTGCTGATGTTCGCTGCCCTGGGGGTTGCTGTGTTGGTTGGGGGACAGGAGCTCAGAGGAGGGGTAATGGACAGAACCACTCACTGTGCGTGCACTGGGCCATGCAGGAGAGCCCTTGTCTTGGCAGCTGCCCTGGGAGGAAAGGCCTAGACAGAGGAATGTGTGTGGGGACAGGGATAGCTTTGAGCTGGGTTTATGGAGTGGTCAAGAAAACACAGGAAATTGGCTGCAGCTGAAGGTCCTCCTGCCTGGAGACTGCAGCGGGGAGGGCAAAATAGACAAGCGATGTGTCATGGAGGGACCAGACAGCGCCTGATAGCAGCAAGGCATGGAAAGCCAAGAAGGATGCCAAAGACAGCAGAGGATTGTCCCGGTTTGATAAAGCTCTAGGCAGTAAAAAAGGACTTTATGAGCTGTTGGAAACCAAAGGAAAGGAACCATGTGGAAATGCCAAGCCTGTTAGGAAGGAGAGCAAAGAAGTGGACACAGATTGCTGAGCTAGAACTGGATGAGGGATAAGGAAAATGTTTTCCAGGCCATTAGGAAAGTGAGACAACAGCTGCTAGAGAAGATATTTTAAAAATCCTTGAGCCTGGAAAACTCACACCCAGGGGTCCTTTCAGGGCTGGCTGGAGCAGGAGCCAGGATCCACAGGACTGAGAGAGCTCTAAAGCAGCACTCAGCACTGGGAAGGGCTGCACTGCCCAGCACAGGGGTGGGAGGCAGGAGAGGAGCAACCAGAGTGCAAACACAGTTCAGGTTGGCTGGAGGTCTCTCTGGACCACTGTGATTTCTCTCCTCATTGCGAGCAGCCATTTGGCTGCAAGAGCCTGTTCCGTAGCGGGAAGGAATTTCACATGTTGTTTCATGTTGTTCAGATACTAGTGGAAAAAAAAGTAAAGATATTGTGCTAGATCCACAGTGAGCACATTAAATGGGCTATGAACTGGGGAACTGGCCAAGGAACCATCGGTGGGGGCTTCCAGCAGGTCTCATGTCCAGGCACAGGCAGGATCCCCGCAGTGCTGGTGGAGCAGATCCGTGTCCCTGGCTGTGCTCCCTCTGTAAACCCACAGCAGGAATCCATCTCTGTGCCAGGCTTTGGTTCTGTAAATCCTGGTCATGGGTGAACTTCTCTCAGGAGATCAGGCTTCTCCCAAACAGCAGCTCCCTTTCCCTCCCACGGCACCCCCAAGGATTAATCCCTGGGATTAACTCATTGCAGGGGTTATATGCCTGGGGCCCGAGGTGGCCGCATCGCTGAGCAAGAGGCAGGCAGGAATATCCGCAGGTCAGCCGCTGCCAAACCCTGCTCTCCCATCGTCTCAGCAGCTCCGGTGACTGCAGCAGAGCTGGGTTTTTGCAAGAGCCGAGGCCGGGTTTTGTAACAGCTGTGTCCAGCAGGAAGGGAGGGGGAAGTTCGCAGGGCTTCCCCGGGTGTTTTTTGCCGGGGCAGGAGGCGCGTCCACGGCTCAGGGACGGGACATGTGTGGGTCACTGTGCCCCGAGCCACGCGGGCGGGCGGGATAAGCGTCGGGACCATCGGTAGTCCGGGAGATGCGGGGAGATGCAGGGACATCCAGGGACACAGGCAGGGCGATGCAGGGCCATGCAGGGCGATGCAGGGACATCCAGGAACACAGGCAGGGAGATGCAGAGACATCCAGGGAGATGCAGGGGCATGCAGAGACATCCAGGGACATACAGGTCCAGAGACATCCAGGGCCACAGGCAGGCCCGGCGCGGCCGCAGCGCCTCCTCCCCGCCGCCAGGGGGCGCTGCGGCGGGCGGGCGGGCCGGAAGGGCGCTCCTGCTGGGGCCGGCAGCGGCGGGCGCGGAGCGATGCGCGGGCGGCAGCGGGAGCGGCCCCGGGAGCGCGGCCCGGCGCTGCCCGCCGCCGTCGGGGCGCTGTGCCGGGCCCTGCCGCCCCGCGCCCGGCCCGCCCCCGACACCCTGCGCCGCGCCAGGTTCGACCGGCCGCAGGCGGTGAGCGCCGGCCGCTCCGCCCGGACACGCTGCGGGGCACGGGCACAGGGCGGCGGGGACCGCCGGGACACTGGAGTGCGGCTGGCTCCGGGGACAGGGGCCGGATGGCAGCACCGAGCCGTGGGCAGGCCCTGCGCTCCCGGTGTGCGCCCGGCTGACACGTGTTACGGAGCTCTCGGCAAACTCGCTGCTCTGGGAGGGGCCGTGTTGTAACTTAAGGCTCGGTGTTTCACCCCGGGCTGCGACACCTTCTCAGTGTCATCTGGGGTTTGCTGCCCTTTGCCTTACCCCAGCTTGGGCCTTGTTGCTTTGTCCCCCAGGCTTCCAGCTCGCACACAGGGTACCTCCCTTCATCGGCTATTTTAAGGATTTTACGAGTGTTGACTGAAATTCCAGCCGTAAGAATCACTATTTGAATTTGTCAGCATGCCGTCCTTGTGTGGCGAAACCCAGTTCCCACTCATTCTCTGGTGCCTCTTTGTTTGTGAGTTTCTGACACTCATGGTCACATCTTAGCAGTGTGTTCAAGTGCTCGTTTGACTCCGGGTGAGCTGTACCACACGTGCTTGTATCAGAGCAGATTTTGGAATGGTCCTCTACACGAGTCTCAGTAGAAGTGCTGGGACTTGCTGTACATTGGCCCTTTTTCTTTCTGGGTGCTCCTCTCTGTGGATTCTGTGTTCATGAGGCAGGTAATAAAATGCCTGATCTGATGGTGTTGGCTGAAATCAGCAAGTGTGGTGTTCCGTATGTGATGTTCAAATATGGGCTTAATTGCCTAATTAAGAGTAAATAATACAGCAGATATTTTTTTCCTGCTGATCATCCCTCTCTTTTGCAGAGCCTGGACTTCTGGAGGCTGCTGTATGTGCTTCTGAAGCAGATCCACAGGGGCAGGTGGACAGAGTCTGATGCCATAGGTAACATCATTCTGGCTGACTGCAGTTTCCATCTGTCCTGGGGAAGAACTGGCCCTGGTTTTGTAGCACCTTTGGCTCCTTACTCCCTGTCGTGAGTGCTCTGTGTTGAACACGCCACCAAGGTCCTAGGCGTCAGGTTTACTGAGGAGTAAACTGGGATGTTTCCCCAGCTCTTGCATCCGTGTGAGATTTTCTTGCAGGTGAATCTCTGCAGTGATGTTAGGCATTCTCAGTATCTGCAAACACAGAAGTAGATTTGATTTTCCTTTGGTTCCTTCTTTTCCTATTCCCATGATTCTGTTGGTGCTTTTCTGTCCAGTCCTGTGTCAGAGCCAGGAATTGCAACTTGAGAACCATAAAGGCAGTGTTTTGGATTGAAGTTCAAGACAAAACAAGAAATAGACCGTGTGATTATTTTAAGAGGAACTGTGAGCAATGTCTTTATGAATAGGGTCACTGCTCCAGAGAGGAGCTGAATGCAGATTAGCTTATCAAAATAGCAGAAGACTATTTACTTCTTAAATTTATGTTATTCCAAGTGCAACACTACTCCCCATCTTCTCTCTTGAAATATGTTTATCTGAAGCCTTTTCATTGTATGAGAATTGTATTGTGAGGCATCAAGGTCTCCTCATACCAAATCCACTTAATATTCACTTTTGCCTTTGAAAGCAAAACACCATAAACAACACTGTTTAAGCCCCTGAATAGCCGTGAGTCTGGTGGCTCTGCAAAGGGAATTAAGAAAGGTTAAGCATTGTGGAATGCAGAACAAAACCAGCATAGTTTTGCTGGTAGCTCAGCAGGAAGTCCTGTTACTCGCAGGACTGTTATTTTTCATGTGGCTGTTTTATTTTTCCACTTGTGCACAATCTGCTGTGTGGGGCAAGGCTGTTTATTGACTGTCTTCCACAGCATTATGGATGTGGTCCTGCACATGTGCAACCTTATTGGATCCTGGCTGCTCCCATACTAATTGCCTGTGGCATTTGGGGATAGAATTTCCAAGTGCATGTGGCAGGTTCCTGACTCTAGAGAGAGCAAGCACAACCTCCACTGGTATATTGTGAGGTAACAATGTGTGGTTCTTCTGCTAAGAGCTGCTCAGCTGATTTCTGAGAAACATTTTAGTCACAGTTTGGTGATTAAAGCTGAAATTCAGGCTGGAGAGCTGTACTGTTTTTCAAATGACACTAATTACTTTTGCTTGGCAAGTGAATGAGTTGTCTGTTGTGAACACAATCAATATTTTACTGCTTTTCTTCTCTGCCCCAGCTCTGGTCTCTCTGGTGTATTTAATGCAAATGAAATAAGCCTTGGGCACAGGCACTAAATAACTTTCTCAGGTTTGTGTAGGATCCTTTTACACAATAGAGAATTGAAACAGATTCCTCTAATCCAAGTCTAGTGCCTTAGTCCACAGATCAAGCTTTCCTTTTCCTTGCTCTTTTTTGTACAACCTCTTAATTACCTTGGTTAAAACAAGGGGAGCAGCAGTTGCCGTATCCCAGAGGAAGGCTGTGAAGGCTCCTTTGTAGAGGTTACTGTGTGCATAGAAACAGCTTTCTGGAAAAGAGAAGCCATTTTCCAGTGATCTCGTATCCTTTACTTTTCAAAAGGAAACGCTGATCTTTGGCTGGTTCAGGAATCCTCACTGAAGCCTGCCAGTCAGTGGTTCTAAAATTCTGCAGCTGCCTCCTGGTTTCTTGTTCTGTGAGAATTTTTTCTTCACACAGGGAAAAGCACTTAACTGCAAACTTTGGTGTAAACTTACTGTAAAATCCAGCCCCTTAAACGTGTTACTGCAGTGGGTCACAGGACAGTGCAGAGTCAGAGTAAGCTGTATGAATACTCTGGATGTAACCTTGCTGATGAAATCATGATTGATGGTTTCATGCTGCTTGTGCTTTACAGAGGCTGATGAACTTGGTTAACAACTTGTCAGCCATACCAGGCAGTAGTGCAATATGCATTTGGATAGTTGGAGGAAATATTTCTTGTCTGGAAATGCTGCTGAGTTTTTTATAGCATGGGAAAGAGGTCTGGAGCTGCAATAGATTTTTGTTTGTTTGACAAATGTAGCAGAAAATGTTGTTCTGAAGCAGTAGTTTCCTATAATACCACTACCTATGCAGGTGTTTCTTGTCTGAGGGCATAATGTATCTGTGTCTGTGCTTGTACTTGGTTTGTAGTTTCTTTCCATTTTAGCCTGCCAGGCTAGTGCATAGCCCTTATTTGAATATCATCTTGTAAATCACTGAAAATATTTGTCATGACTCACAGTGGAAGAGCACAGCTTGAATATAGTTTTAAGTGAACTGAACCCTGAGGTTTATCCCCAGCTTGGTCTTACTTGCTGAATATACTTTTATAAATGATATCTGTGGAGAAGGGGATTAGTTGGAAGCCTTGTGAAGGTCTTTCTGTATAAATTTCCTAATCCTAATGCCATAAGAAGATGTCAGAGAGGTGTCTGGTGTTATCTTCTAGCTGAGTGATGTTTTTTCCTCTCTCTTAGTTGCACATTGCAGAAGGATCCATCTTGGTCCTGAGTACTCACATAACCGTTACAGCCATTTATACTTTAGCCTTTTACCTTGAGCACTGCAGAGGTGAGGAAAACGAAGGGATTTCTCCAAGGTCAGGGGAAGGCTCTTGGAGCCCCAGTTCCAGATCCATGCCTTGACTGCTCACTCCCAGTTCCTGCCTGCTACACCAGCTGTACCCTCTCCTGTGAGGGCAGCGTGTTGCAGAGGGAGACATGAAAGAGGGGGAGATGAAGGACCAGAACAACACAGAAATTTAGGTGGTGAATCTGGCCTGAGAGAGGTATCAAAGCAATGAAATGGTGTTAAAAAAACCCCAAAAGACAACCTGACTTGCTCTCCTTTCCTCCACTTTGATATGTAATTTTTTTGAAGAGCTCCTTGAACTGCAGATGGCAGCATGTGATGCTTATTTGCTTTGAAAAAGGAGGAAAGCCTGTACTGATCATCCTTCCTTTTGGGGTATTTCTGCTGTTACGTGTTATGGCAACACCTTTCTTGACAAATGCACACAAAAAAGGAAAGGATGGCATGAAAACCCTGCTCATGTAAGAAGGTTCACGAGTGATCAAAATAAAATCTTGATATCTCCATGCTCCTCATGTGCTTGAGGGATTTGGGTTCACATCTGTAGCAACATTTTTAGCGGGCCATAGGCATTTTTGCCACCCTGACATGGGTAAGGGAAGCTGCTTGCTTCATTCACAGGTTCTGTGGAAAGAGCAAATGGAGTGATCAAGGTCTTCTGCTTTGTAAGGATGCCTAAATTGCATGAAACTGTAGATTCCTCTAGCTCCACCCAGCTGTGACAGCTGTCAAAGTGAATGTCCAAGGGAAAGAAAAGAGCAAATCTAGAAGGATGCTTTCATGGCATGGGGGAATATTCCTTCAGCCTCTAGCAGTTTACATCTCAGACTTTCCAGTCCAGAGAGGATATGTTTGTGTTTCATAAGTTACCATAAACTGCTGTTCTGTAAATCCAGTTCCTCCTTGAGCCTGAGTGACTCTTAAATAAGAGTCCATAGTGTCCCACAGTGAGCAATTTCAGAATTTTGCTACATGTGTGAAGAGCATCTCTTTTGTTGTGTTTTGACTCACATGCTTGCTAGCTTTGGTGGCTCACAGTTCTTGTGTTGAGTGTTGTGCAAACAAATAATCCACTCTTCACCCATTGCACAGCACTCAGGATTTTGAAGAGTTTTGTCACATCCATTCTTACTCATCTTCTTGGCCTACTTCATCGCTTCTTACAATGCAGCTGTTCTGTACTTGTGATAGTATTTGTCCTTTCTCTTTATTTCTTTCCCAATCTTCTGTAGCCTTTATGGGAGAGAAGAAATAAGGGTCACAGTGGGTATTTGTGTTCTGTTTAGTGTCCTTGCTAGGTTTCTCGCACTGAGTTTGCCTTTGGATGCCTGTCAGAACCAATTGTGATACTGTCATTAAAAACCTTATCATCTGAGGTTGTGTTCCTGAGCTCACTGAGCAGTTCCAGACCCAGTCTTACGGTGTAAATCAGTAAAGTTAGGAACATTTCTTTCTTTGTGCACATAATTTTTCATTTTTTCTAAAAATACTTTTATCTAACTTTTTAAAGCTTAGGCACAAGGTTCTGCAGTCCTTCATGATCTGCCTGCATTCTTTACGACTAATATCACATCAGCACCAGGTTTTCTGTCACTGTCACGTTGTCTAAGTGTCATTTTGAGTTTGAACAGCAGCTGGTTCAGCACAGAGCCCTCACGTGAAACCACTGTTTGTTCCTGCCCTCTGGTTCTTGTCTGCTGGGCACTTGTCATTGATTCAAGGGCTTTTCCTCTCCCTCCACTGGAGTGCCTTGGTTTCTTTGTGCAAGCTGAATCTCAGTGGGAGCTCTAAATGTCTTGCATTGGTTGAATCTTCCTTAATCTCGTGCTTCTTGTTGCCCTCAGAGAACTCCAGAAACTTTTTGAGTAGGTCTTCCTTTTACAACTGTTTGTTCTTAGCCAGTATATGTTGTTTTCACTGTCCCCCTAATTGTGTTCTTTATTCTGTTTTTGACTTAGTACAGAGCCAAGGCTTACTGGGCAGAACCTTTTTTAATAATAACTTTCTCTGTGTTTCCTCAGTATTTTACAGCCCTGCAGTGCCTGTCGTGTAGCTGTCAGGTAACATTTGCTGGTGTGAAGGAATATGGATCAGGGCATTTCTGAGAATTTAATAGCCCATGTACTGTGCTGCATTATCTCTGCTCTCTGGTGCTCAGAGATTTCCAGCAGGCTGTGAAACTCCTATCTCTAAATTCCAGTTTAGTTCAGGAGTGAAGTGATTCAGAGTGTTTACTAATTCATAGCAGGCTCGGTGACTCATAAAAAATGAATAGGTGAATTGGAGTCCCATTGTGGTGGGGGTGGCTAGTTCCCTTTGTCGCCTTTGGTAATTTCCAAGAGAGTGTTACTGGTCTTGATCCCAACTTCGAATTTCTTCTTTCCCCTGGGCAGCAGATGCTGTAATCAGAACGAGGCAGTATGAAGAAGGCTTTTAACCTTTGCCTTCTGTCCCTCACCGGTTGTTGATAAAGACTAAGTCCTTACTGTCTTCCTGAGGCTGGCTGGAGAATGCTGGCCTGAGAGGAGTTCTGGGGCTGAGTGATGGAGTGCCTTGGTGCAGTGTGCTGCCCTCAGTTGTTTTGTTCTTGCAGGTGCCCAGGTGAAGTTTGTGAAGTGGGCGCTGTGGTACCACGGCTACGGCCGGCGGCAGCTCCAGCGGCTCCCGGCTGATGGCTCGGCGGGCAGTCGGGAGCTGCTGCTGGCCTTCTCCTGGCTGCTGCACAGCCTGGGCCTCCTGGAGCAGCTGCTGGCTCACAACAGACTGCAGACCGGGGACGAGGCCGCTGTGTGCTCGGTGAGCGTGCTTGTGTCCTTCTGCCCTACCCTGCCCACCCGTCACCTGGCAGAGCAGCTGTGGGGCCACCAGCGTGGGCTGGGTGCTGTCGTGGTGCCTTGGCACATGAGGGACTTCAGAAAAAAGGCCAGCATCAATTTGCTTTCCTTTCTCTAAGCTTTATGCCTGCAGGTCATTTGGGTTCTTTCTGTTTATCAGCCTCCCACCCCTGCCTGAATTCCCTGATTTCTATTTCCAGTGTAGGTGAGAGACCACTGTGGAGGAGTGCAAGTAAGTGAATCTCTCCAATCTCTCTGTTTCTGTGCTTTGGGCTCCCAGACTGAACTGTGGGGGGTTCTGCAGGGAGGCAAACAGGTTACCAGTGAATGCTGGCTGTGTTGGCACTGTTGGGTAGAGCAGGTAAGGGTAAGGCAAATAATACCTTTTGCAAACAACAAGGTCTCAAATGGTGGGTCCTGCTCTTGAGGTAACTAATGAGCTTGTAACTTCTTTGAGAACACAGTGGAGTATGTTACGTTTTTCATTCATAAAAGCTTTTAGTACATAGAAAGTCTGTTCTAAAGTATCATCTAGTCAGACGCTAATTACTGCTCAGTCTGCTTCAAAATGATAGACTCACCGAACTTCTTAGTGTTTTGGCAAAGGACATTGTAGGTCAGAAACCAAACCTGCTGATAATCTTGGGGTGTCTAAGGTCTGTGGTCTTTCGTGAACCCATACATGTTTTTTCCCTGGTTTTCTAGAGCCTTTTTAGGGGGCAGCAGAGCAGGAAAGCAAAAGTTTGGAAAGCTGCAATGTAAAAACAGTGTCTTCAGAAGGAAAACACTTGTACAAGTGGAAAACAGTTCAAAGGAAAGAATCCTCTTTGTAACAACATTAGAAGAAGTAGTTTGAGGAAAGGGACCACTCTTGCTGCACTACAATTATTTGCTGCACAGAAGAGGGAGCACAAGAGGCTGAGCTGTGAGTGGCAGTGCCATCCGCTTATGTGAAGGGTGCCTTGAGATTTCAGAAAAAGCACGCTGCTGGAGAACTTTTTACTTGAGACTTCTCTTTTACCTTTTTCTTGTTTTTCATCTGTGGTAGCAGCGGGTTTTTTTTTTTGTGCCCTTAATTTCTGTTGCAAAAGAGTGACAAGTGAAATGTGACACGAATTCAGGCAGTGGGGCTGCACCTGTGTTATTTTCTCTGAAGGCTTTAAGTTTTGCATTTCCCAAAAAGGGATGAAAGAAGTATGGTAATACAATGTTATCTCTTATGGCCACACATACTGGTGTGTCTTTCACTGCAGTTCTCACCTGCTGTACTTGTGTTTCTCAAAAAGCGTGGAATGCATACTAAATATTTTTACTCAATAACTGTGCGAAACAGTGTTGGGAAAGGCTTAAGGGTCTGATTTTTTTTAATAGACCAGACAAAAATTGTATAGACTGGAAGTTGCAGTTAGCTTCTGTATGTAAAGCTCGCTGTATTAATGGAAACATGTTTTGTATGGTGTTCATCCAGCAGTTTTCATGCTCCAATAAAAATAGATATTTACAAGGGAAAAAAAAGATGTAGTTCCAGCAAAACTACTGGGTTTGTGATTCTCCATCACAACAAAGTTAAAACAGATGGAATTTTGAGGGAGAGGTCATATCTTTTATTTGATCAACTGGGCATTGCAAACCAAATAAATTCAGCCTTAAGAAGCGAACCAAATGAAGACCTGGGAATGCACTGGCAAGGATGGAAGGAGGCAGTGGTGGGTCACACACCTCCTTTTGGTCAGTGAATCAGCTCCTTGTAAACCACTCAGGAGAGCCTGTTGTTTGTTTGTTTCATAAAAGTGTTAGGTTTTGTTGTTTTTAGATATTATTTGCTGGCTGTTGTTATTTTGTGAGATAACCATGTGGCAAAGCCTGCTCACCAGCCAGTGTTCAGCAATAAAACCCCAAAATCTCAGTAAGAGAGGAGAGGAAGGTGAGGTTGTCACTTTGCTACCTGACATCTTGTAAGTTGACACACAAAAGGTGTAGTGTCTGCAGTCTTTATTCTATTTCAGTAAAGTGAAGGAAAAAGCTAAGAGAAGAGGACAAAACCATCACTTGGGAAAGATCTGTCTCAAAAAACAGAAGAAAAAAAAAAAGAAAGGCTCGTTAAAACAACTGAAATGAAATTCTCAGTTGAGTACTTGAAAAATCTTACACTGAATGGAATCTTTAATGGTTACAAACAATTGAAAATATTTTCTTGAAGTGAAAATGTTGCAGAACAAAAATCCATGAAATACATTTGGTTCTGTGCATGGCTGAGGTCTCTGCCAAAATGAGGAAAGTGTGAAAGCTAGTACTTGCTGGAAAAGTACATCTGTTGGTCTTCCAGTGGGAATAAATTTGGAGAGACTCCTTACTCTTTGTCTTCATTTAAAAGGAAAGGAGTCTCAGTAACTGTAGGCATAGCTCTAGTTCAAACTAAAATCCGTGTGGTTTGCTTTTAAAATTTTGTCTGAAGTCCACGAAGATGAACAGGGTCTGTTGTGTGAGAAGAGAGAATGGAGCTAATCCCTAAATTAAGTGTGCAGTCATGTTCTGACTATTTTTTCAGCCTAACTTTAAGACAAAGCCCGCTGAATTGCTGATAATGTGCCAAATACCCAGCATATAAAGGGCCAATTAATTTAAGAAATTTCATTTCAGACTACCACACTCTGGCCTTTTTTTTTTCCTTTGCAGTTCCTTAGCAACACGGTTTTCTTTCCCTGCAAATTGAACACTTCCATCAGCTCTGAAGGATTTTTAGAGGTACAGGGCTGTTCATGACACATGATGGACAAGGAGGTGAAGTTCTGTGTGGAATTCTGAATCTTTTGATCCTGAGCTGGGAAAGGCTTCCACAAGCTGACTTTACCATGCACTTACATCTTCAGAATCAAAAGTTAAGTGATTCCTGAAATGATAAACTCAAAGATGATGAAAGAGTTGGTAAGAGGTAGTGCTAATGTAGTCAGAACTTGGTGTGAGGTAGTTGTGGTAAGGACAGGCATGGTTGGTAGCTTGGTGTGGTTCTGGGGGTTTGCTGCCTTTGTGTGTTAGCTGAGAAATTCCTTCAGGGCACTTCCAGCTCCTGTTTTTTGGCAAGGTAGTGCTGGACTCTCACCTGAGCCAGGACCCTGGTGCCTGTGGCAGGTTGCCCCAGTGAGCAGGGCTCTGAAGGGTCTTTCCTTAGCTGTGCTCTCTTATAGCATGTGAAGTTTATTAACTGGGAGGAGAAAGAGTTAAAGGAGCAAACTGTGTTGCTGTGCAGGAGAAGGAGGAGGGAATCCACAGTCCCGTATAAACTTTGGAGCTGGGCTGCCGCAGTTCAAGTTCTCCGAATTTACTGTGCTCATCTGTCAGCAGGTTGGTGACTCCAGAGGCAGCAAGTGAAAGTTCAAACGTTGCATGGGCCAGCTCTTTAGAAAAAGAAACCACTAACTCTTGTTAGATCTATAGAGACTTAAGTACAGTCTGAGTTGGAGGCTCACATTGATGTACCAAAGTGTCTGCTTGGGAATCCTCGTCTGTTAATTGCATTAAAGCACTGGGCCAGTAATTGATGGACATGGTTTTCAGAGGCTTTTGACACCCCTTGTGGATTTCCATCTCAGATAAGCACTGTTGTGATGGCTGTCTCAATGTCTTCTGTTGCTTTGGTGATCACGTACAGGCAGTTATTCTCAAGTGCCATTTATTGATTCCTATTCACACGTAACAAATCCGTGTACAAGACACAGCTGAAAACCTGCAGCCGAAACTGTCTCCTTCACTGAACTTGTGAGGCACACCTGGGGAGTTCTCATTCTCTCTGAGAAGCGTGTAATTGATATAAACTTGCCTTTTTAGCACATTCAATATTTGATTAATTTGTATTTACCTCGCTTTTTAAATTTCAGTGATACCATCCCAGCTTTCTCCAAATCTGTGATGGTTTGGGCAGGTCATTGCAGTACTCTGTGAGCATGTATTCCTTCTGCTTCCAGGAAGGAATCCTGCCTGTACTGCTTTTATTTCTACAGCTGAAATTAATCTGTGTGCCCTGTAATTTAATTATGTGTGGAGGCTGTTGAGCTTTTTAAATGGGTGTAGTGATGTTATATCCCTCATGATCATCAGGAGATGTTGTACAAACATTGGTTCTTGTTTCCACTAATTCCCTCTGTCTGCTTCCAGCCCTCTGAGTGAAATTGGATGCCCCTCCCCTTTTGTGAATTTGTAGTAATCAACAAATAGGGCTATTATGTCTCTTGTGCTTAGAATTCATACATGTGTCTCTGGCATGCCAAAATGAACTCAGTTTAATTGCTTCTGGTGGGCAGAAATGAAGATAAACATGCCTTCTGATCCTTAGGTTTGCAATTTGATTAATCTTTTGTTTGTCATGGTCTAGTTTGGCTCACTGGCTATTTCCAGTATAGCAAGGCTTATGCTTGGTCTGATCTTGTTGAAATGCCTTTCTTTTACAGACAACTTGACAGTCACTGCTGTTCCATAAACCATGTTATTAGAGGAAAGTGTTAAAGAAGCAGCCAGGCTCGATGTTCCCCCCAGCAGAAAACCTGGAAACCTTGGGCACTAGTTTCAGTGAAGAGTAGTTTTCTGCATTTTTTTCCACATCTTCATCAATTCCAGTGAGGATAGAGGAGGGAATTTTATTAACCTTATTGATTCTGACTCAGAAGCGTAATTACTTTCCAGATCTTTATGGGCTGTATTAGTCTGTCAGCTTTCATTTTTTGGTTTTCCTCCCTTACTCCCTCGGCTTACATTCTATTCTCTTTGTCCTCCTGTCTTCTTAGTAACTCTCAGCATTTATGATTTTGCCCTTTTCCTGCTATTACTGTTGCTGGATTCAGTAGCTGCTAAGGAAGACTCTTTTTTTAAAAGCCATCTGTGAAACCTGAGCAGAGGTTTCCGGATCCCTGAAGTTTCTCCTGCAGAATTTTCCTCACCTCAGTTTGGCTGACAAGTCTGTTGTAGCGTACTTTGAACTTGTCATGGTACCTTCTTCCTGTGCTACACTGGAGGATGTGCAGTTACCAACATTTGTCTTCGTTTGATACAGTGAATGCACAATTAAGAAGTTTTTTTGTTTTTTTTTTTTCCAGACAGCATGTCAAAGTAAAACACTCTAAAAGACAAGTCTGAACTGATCAGAAAGGCTTATAATTTATTGACTCTGCCCTGTGTCTGGTAGTGTCTGAATTGCAGAATTTCTTGAATTGACATTCCAGCTGGTGCGTTCTGGATGGGGTTCAGCAGCAGGCACGTGAGCTGTGCGAGGACAGGAGGATGAGGACTGGCATGCTGGGTGGAAGCTTTGCTGTGGTCATACTAGTACTCTGCTGAAATCCAGCACAAGGAAGGGAGCTCCTTCCTTGGCAGCTGGGGAAACAAAGGGGATTTTGAGATGTTTCAGCACCTCTCCTGCCCTCCAGTGCTGGGGAGCAGCCAGTACCTTTGGTTCCTTCTGATTATCTTCCCAGCCTTTTGAGTTAAACACGAACATCTCTTTTTGGTGGCCCACCGTAAGCGACCTGGGTTTGACTCACTTGAGAGGATCCTTTGAAATGAAGCACTTTTCCCTCAGGAGGGCTTTTCCTTAAGGAAGGGGTGGAGAGGGGCATGGTAGGCTCCTACCCAGGGCAGAGCTCTGCCTCCTCTCTCTTGGAGGGCAGGTGCTGTTCCCCTGTGCTCCTCCAGCTCCAGGTGTGCTGTGTCTGCAGGGAGCTGCATCTTTCTGTCTCCAGTGGAGCAAGTGGCTGTGGATAAGGGGAATTACAGCTGTAGGCAGGGGGGAAAATAAGCCGTGCAAGACATTATGTGCATATTGCATTTCATGAGCCCTGCAGAAGGTTCTCCCAGTTCAGGTCTACCCTGTCAAGCGTTGCTCTTAGGATGTTTCGTTTCCATGTTTTGTCTGAATATATAATGCAGTGAGCATTGGGATTTTAATGTTCTGTTAAAACCTTGCAGCTCCAAAGATCAGGCTGTGCTGATGAGCTCTTTTAAAGACACAGTGCTTTTGCTGTGTTGCAGAGCTCTTAAATAACCTCCCAAATGAGTGGGGAGGGATGGGATAAAGGACTTGATGTGCTCTAGTGCCTCAGGCCTGTGGCTACTGCCAGAGAAGCTTGTTTGAACAAGGCAGGCATGGGTAAGAGCTGTGTTCACATTTTCTGTCTTCCCTCAGCACCTTCTCTTTTTCACTCTTTGCCAAGAGTAAGCTCTTGGGAGTGCTGTTGTGAGTAGTAATTCTTACAAAAGGCAGAGAGATTTAAAAGCTAAAAGGCCTTGCGGAAACACAGGACTTCACTTCTTTTATTTTAATTGCTGAATGCCATATGAGTGTAACTTCGATGTTGTGAGCACTTATGTTTGTGGAAAACTTACTCTTCTGTGCAAATATCTGGAGATTTAATTGGTATGTGCACCACGTGGGAATAGGTTTTTACACCATCCATCTTTGCCTGCATAAATCTAATCTGGATCCTGCCTTGTCTAGGAGGAAATCCAATTGGTGTTGTTTATGGTGCTGTTAATGAAAATAGTGCTGTCCCTTTCGCATTCATCTGTTCAGATTGTTCCTTTTCACATTTTCTCCTCCTGCAGATAGATATATGGCTATATTAATTAAGAAAGCATGTCTGATACTGTTATTTCTGGCTATGGTGTTTAATTAAAAAAAAATAAATTATGTTCTGTTTAAAGATGTGTAATTACAGAAGTTAACATATGTTATGTCACATCAAAACCATTGTCTGAATTACGAGCGGTTCGGAACGAGCGCTCAGTAAAAGCTGCAGAAGCACTTTATTGGCTTGATTTATGTGATTGCCTTGTTTTTCCTGAGCCCTGCACTGAGGATCAAAATGTGCTCCTACCCACCTTTATGATACCAGGCTGTGTGCTTAGTGTAGCTAAGATTTGAGTGGTAACCAAGTAAATATTTTCTGTCTAGGCCCAGAGAAAGTCCAATGCAGGTGAGCAGTGGGCTGGGAATGTGCATTGGAGGGTTCAGCTGGCACTTGCTTTGTGTTGCTCTGCTCAAGGATTAGTGTCAGAGAGTTGACCGAGTGCATCTATCCATAGGTTAAACATCTTATCCATCTTCCAGCAGGCTTGTTTCTCCATGGGTAGGTAGCATGAGCAGCAGGTTCTTTGCTGGTTGTCCACATGTGGAGGCAGAGAGCTGCTGCTTGCAGGGATTTGGAAGATGCCAGGGAAAGGCACAGCTCGGTGGGGATGAGCTGGGCTCTGTCCTGGGCCGGCAGGTGGCAGCTCACAGTCAGAAAAGAGCATCTCTGGGGGAGGCAGCCCTGCCATCACCGTGTTTTCCAGCAGTGCAGGCAGCACAGCCTTTGCTTTTCCATTGCCTGCACAGGACACAGTGAGTTTATTAAGGTAAGGATTTACAACCGTTAAATATTCCTGTGTCACTAGGAATAGTATAGAAAGTCCAGATGAAGTTGCACAGCAGAGTGTTTCCTCTGCAGTCCTGCTTGTGGCATATCACCGGATCTGCAAGAAATTTTGCATTGAA
This sequence comes from Sylvia atricapilla, assembly GCF_009819655.1. NCBI lineage: Eukaryota > Metazoa > Chordata > Aves > Passeriformes > Sylviidae > Sylvia > Sylvia atricapilla. The sequence continues at coordinate 11,633,126 of NC_089148.1, forward strand.
TCAGTTTTGGGAGTTTGTGTAATTCAAAGGGTATGAACAGAACAAGATCTACTCTGTACCAAGTCACTAAAATCCTCAAATAGAGCAAGTAGTGAGTAGCTCCCTTCTCACGTCTGCAAACACACACTGCGCCTCTGTTGATCTTTGATAAAGTATTTATATGATGAAGTACTTGTTTAATTTATCTCCATCCACTGTTGGTACACCTCTCTGATTTCTAATAACATGGGATTGCTTTGTATTTCAAACCAAAAAGAATAGCTTCATTTCTGCTGTAGAAGTTGAAACTTCTTCATCTTTAATTTCTCTCTAAGCACGTTGCATGCAAGTTGTTTTCTCAGATGCATGGAATGTGGCTGAAAATTGATGAAGCACCGTGGCTTTTTTACACCTTCCTTTCTGCCACCCCTTATTCTTTTCCTCTGAGTACTTTCATACTGATGGCTTTTTTCAGTTCACTGTATTTCATGACTCTGACTTGTCTGCTCAGAACAATTCTGCCAGGAGGACTTTGGCAGTGTTGGGGGTTTTTTTAATACACTTGCTGCATTGTCTAACCACAAGCCTATTCACACTTTGACATCCTTTTTTTTAATAATTTGACTTGAAATAGCTTGGGATGGAATGTTTGGGGCAAAACTTGTGTGTTAAAGACTGAATTCTGGGCTGCCTTGCAAAATTGTTAAATATATGCTTTTGGGACAATAAATCACGTTTAGGTCTGACTAAGCCAGAGCTGTATTTGTGAGCCTGGGGTAGATTTTGTCGTTTGTGAGCTACCTTAACTGGTATGGTGATGGATGGTGTGTTTTTTCTGGGGCTTAGCTGTTTATTTCCCCTGGATCTTTTACCACAGGAGAGCTGAAGTGTGGGAAGGGTGATAGTTCAGAAACTGGCTTGGAGAGAGCTTGTGTAAAGCTTGTCACTTTGATCAGGCTTGTGCTTGCTTTTCTTAGTTTTGCCAGTGAAGGGATACTGAAGTTTTAACAGCAGTACTTGGAGTTTTAGGGTAGAAAGCTCCTTTGGGGTGAGTTAAGGTGGGAGTGGAAATGAGGAGTTTCATTCTATCTTCTGCTTAATTAATTTTCCTCAGTTATGCTGACCAGGGGTGCTCTGGCAGGTCCACATCACCCAGTTTGACCAGACCAGCGCAGGTATCACCAGTAATGGGGAAAAAACTCAACATGGTGATGAGGGCATTGATGTTTGCTCGTGTGACTTTTGTACTGCAAAGCTGTGGCACCAATTCCTGCAGCTGATCCAAGCACATCCCTTCTCTGAAATGGAATCAAAGAGAAGCATTAATTGCAAGTTTGCAAGCAAAATGCTTCTCTGGGAAGTGGCTGTGGAATGATCTCTTCCAAAAGTGGTATGGAGCATTCCAAGTGTGGGAAGGTCCTTGAGGTCTCTGGGTGGTTGCCTTGGCTGCTTTCTTTATGAGCTGAACTAAAAAATATGCACTTCTGTGTCTCAGAGTGAATGTAGGTGTGCACCTGTATTGCTGCATAGAGGAGATAAATTCACAGTGATACTCAAAGCAAAGCCTGTGGCTTGGGCTGGTGTTTTAGGGATTTTTCACCCACTGGGAGAGCAGTAAATAGTCCTAGATTGTAAAGATGGGACAGGAAATTGAGGTCACAGTATAATATGCAAGACCTTTTTTTCTTCTACCTTGTTTACTTTATGCCAGGCTAAGTATTTCATAGCAAAAGTACTTTCTTTGTGCTGTATCTGAAATAAATAATGGAGAAATCCTGTTAAAAATGCATTGGCTGGCTTCCTTATTTTAATATTAATAAGGCAGGTTGCTACAATAAAATTAGCTCTGCATGGTGTTTGTCACCGTACTGCCAAAGCAATCGGGTGTAATGCCATTCCTTCCTGAAATAAATCCCCAGGAGAGCAGTATTTGTGCTCTTCTGAAACCTCTAACAAGGGAAGTTGGAGTAGAACTGTAAATTATGGACAATGCAGATTTTAATCTGGGATTCCCAAGTTCGGCCTTGTGGCTTTCTAGCTGCTTATGTGAGGTGTTTTAATGTTCTTTACACAGGGGTTTTCTCTGCTGCCATGACTAATATCCATCTGCTTGGCTTATCATGCCAATGGATAGCTTGGTAAATATGTCTGTATGGTTTCCTGGTCCAGAAACCGTCCTGTTTTGCCCCAAAAAACTGTGGATGTAGTTAGCTCAGACTGCAGTGTCCTAGGACACAGTGCCTTGGATTAGGAGCCTGGAGACTAACGAGCAGAAGAAAAAGATAGATGTTGGAGTTGGCATGTTGGCACAAACTTTTCTGTTTTTTGTTAAAGATGAATCTGTGCCTTTAAAGGGAGAAGCCCTCTACCAGCCCCACACCTCTGTGATTTATAGCATGTGTTTATCTGGGCCACAGAACAAAAGGAACAAACCTGTACCATTGATACAGTTTGGTGTGTGATCAGAGCAGCATTTTTGTGCATATCAATAATAGGAACGCTCACTGTAATAGAGGCCCTATCAGCTGGAGATATTTAGGTTAAAACAAGTGTTAGGGGGTTATTTGATCGTGGTTGTAGACACACTTTCTGTTGAAATCTGCATTTAAGGCAAGATTAAATCTCTTCATTTTACAGTTTGCATTGTTAGTTTAGGATCCAAATTGGAACTGTATTCAAGCTTTGCCTGCCAGCTGGATCTTTATAAGATTTTACTGAACATGGAAATCTGTGAAGCAGGAAAGCACATATGTTTAAATACCATCAATGTCTGTGGGTCCAAATACCTGCCTAAGTGTTTTCTTGAAAACAGTTGTATTTCAAGTAGGCTTTTAAAATTTCCACTTAAAAGAGATGTCTTGAGAGTCTAAGAACTGGGAGACAGTTCCTTTCAGAATGGCATACATCCATTCTGAATAACCAGGTCTTTGCAGTTATTCCTACTTCTGCTGACATGTTGTAGTAAAAATGTTTGGAATGATGGCTTGTGTTTATTGTGTGTAATTCCTATAGACTGCATGGAGTGGAAAGCTTCACTTTAAATGGTATTACTGGCATCAGAAGTAAAACTACCAATGTCTTCTTCCCCTTTTAATTTGCAGTCTGCAGGAGTCTTAGCTGAAAACAGAGAGATCTGTTTGTACATGTGAATAATCTCTTTGTGCAAGGGGCAGGAGGAGGGGGAATTCCCTATGTTCCTCAAAGAGATACCACAGAAATGTGCTGCAGAAATTTCATGCAGAAGATGAAGTTGTTGGCTGTTAGTTTTTTATCTGCAGCAGACGGAAAGTGGGACAAGATGAACAAATGGAAACTCTTTGCTTCTCTCTTCTTCCTTCCAAATTACTCTAGAAAACGGCAAAACAAGCAAGACAGATGATACAAGTGTAGCTGGGAGTGCCTCTGTGGAGTCCTGGCCTCTCTGCCAGCTGCATGATTTTTTCTTTTCTTCAGTCCTGCCAGATGGGAAATGCTGGATGGAGAAAAGAAAATAGCTGGGCAAGCACAGGCCCACGATTTTGTCCCTATGTAAGTTATTGATTGACAAAATAGGGTCTCAGGAAGACACTGCAGGAGCTAAATCTATTTTTTATGTTCTTTGACATATTAGAATGTAGTCAGAACACAATTTTTCCCATCCGGTAAAGAACATGCTTGCGGTTTCAGGAACACTGTGTCTTCCTGGGTATGGAAAATGAAAGATGGGAGGGGAGAGAGCTCACCACATTACAGCTGAGAAGCTGATATTTATTCCACACTTCTCTACTTGTTTAGGCTGTTCCCAGTCCTGTATTCTGATTTCTCTGTACTGCTGGAACTCACTTCGTTTTAAGGCGATTTTCTTCCTCTTTGGCCTATATATCCAGCATGTTCACTGCTGAATGGCTTGAAAATGTTAAAACTAGTTAACACCAGTGTGGTATTCTTTCCTCTCCTGCTTTCAGTGTGAAGATGAGCTGCCCAACAGCCAGGAAGGTGCAGCTGAAGCAGGGCCTGAAGGCAGAGTGGATGTTCGATACCTGCAGTGGTTAAACGGGAGGCTGAGGTTGCAGTGGTGCAGTTTGCATGCTCAGCACCAAGAGCAATGCAAACTTCTGCACAAGGTAAATGATCCTTCTAACTCACTACGACATAGTATATTATTTTAAAGCCTTGTCAGCTAGAGCAAAATGTACAAATTCTTCTTGTTTGCTAGTTCTGCATTTTCTGTAGATAGGAATGAATTACTCTGAATATAAGCACCTCTGTCTTTGCCCAGTGTGGCAGAACCATGAGAAAATGTGGTGTGTTCAATGTTTGTAAGGTTGTAATTGTATAAAAGTCTCTTTTGCAGGTTGGCACATGAGTCACTTCTGTACCCACAGGCTGGTGCTGTTTTTCTCAGAAAATGCCTGGTAGAAACAAGACAGAGCATTCTGGCTCCCCAGATAAGAAGTAGTGATGCAGAACTCTAAGTTCACTGGAAATGTGGATTCAAAATGTTAAGAATAAATATTGAACGTAATAGCAAAATAAAATGCAAAATCTCTTTCCAAAGTACTTGGGGACATCAACAGAACCCCAAATTTACCTGCTTTTAAATCAGGAATCACTAATGGTTCTGCTAATCAGTAATGGTAACTGCTAAGGTTCCAGTTCTCTTCCCATTTCTAAGTGTTTAGATGCCTGTCTAATCACAGACATCTGGGAGCATTAGATCTGTTTAGGATGGAACCAGCCTTCAGTCCCAAAGTCGACAGTGATGGTGACTCCAGAAACAAATTTAAAAATACAGTTATTTAAATAGTCCTAAAAGTTAAGAAGTATTGCTTTCCCTAGGTCCTCTTTCTCCATTTATATCTCTTTAGATAACTTAAATGGAGCCAGTTATTATTGTACTCAAAACCTTCACTGAAAACCTTTTTTTTGAGGCTGAAAACAGTTTGGGAAAATTTCTTCCCAAAAGTACACATCAAAAAGTTGTCAGAATCATCTTCACCTTTGAATGAAGATGCCTTCCTGGTTTTAATCCTATGTCTGACAGAGCAGTGCTAAAAGCTATAATGAGGTTACATTTTGTTCTTTCCATGAACTGATTGCTAGGGCAGATGTGTGATTGACAGCCCTAGGGAAGAGGGATCAGGTGCTGTGTGTGCAGCATCTAAAATAACCTTTTGCTTCTCACTGACCACTGCTGCTGTGCTTCCCTGATCTGAGAACAAAGGTGGCAATTCCCTCTAAGTGCCCGTGCAGTCCTTGGCTTTTTGCAGTGTGATCACAGACCGTGCTGGGGTCGGGAGGGGTGAATCTCAAATGAAATGATTGGCATCTTCTGCCCCTGATAAACTGCCTCTATTTAAGGTATGCTGGTTTTTCTAGTAGGTGAGGCAAATGCCTCCATAACTCATCATCAGTGCTCTGATTTATGTGAGACTTGACAGTAACAAATCATTAGGCAGCTCCAGTGCCTCAGCTTGCAGTTAATGAGGCCAAGGAAGAATTAGAAGCAGGTCAAACCTGGGAGCCTGAGTACAAACAGAGATATTCTCAACGGTCCAAATGAGGCACTGAGGTAATGAAGAGATGTGCTGATGGGGCAAACATGCTAAATTCCTTGACAGGGCAGATGAGAGATGATGACCCTCCTGTGGAAGTTGTACTTTGAAATAAATTTGGACTTATTTTTACCCCCTTGTGGCTATCTTAGGCAAAATGTGTTCTAAAGTTAGGACAGTCAGGCAACTCTAAGAGACAGGTTAAGTTATGCTGCAGGTCCCTGGCCCACGATTTCCGGAATCTGGAGGAATAAGCAGGAGGGAGAATTGTGTCTCTGTTCATCCAGTTTCCCAGAGCTGTCCTTACTGCCTTCTCCAGCAGTCACTGCTGGGCTAAACTGAAGGCAGCAGTGATGCTGGTGGTGATTGTCACTGTCAGGGCTGCCACCATGAGGGGGTACCAGGGAGGATGGAACTGAGCCCAGCTCCTCCACATGTGAGCCCACACTGATATTATGTGTGCAGCTGTGGCAGTTCTGGTCAGAGCTGTAATAAAGTGCAGTGCTCTGATATATATTTTAGTCTGAATTAAAAGCAGGGCTATAGAAAGGTAAATGTGACTTTGGAAGGACTTCATTACGCTGCCACATTAATGTTAGCATTTACGGTAACACAAAATATAACATACTTACACAATTTAACAGCTGTATAAACAATAATTGATATTTCCTGACTCTTTCTAGAGAAATTGCTTTTACTGCTGCATTAATTTCAAAACTTTTAAACTACTCTATGTGTTAGAAGGCTGAACTGACCCAGGATGACCTCTATATGAGCTGCTGCTTTCCTCTAATAAACCACAAACACAGTATGCAAAGGGCTAATGAGTGTTATGTTTTTTAATTATGCTGACAGATTTACAGAGGGCTTTCTCTACAAAATGATAATTACGGCTTTTACTCGCTCTGTTTGATAACGTACCAGGTTATGTGTCTCAGCTGTGGAACAATCTTATTTACTGCTGATCAGGAGCTATAATTTTTGTCAGCTAGTGGCGACACTTCTGCAGATTTTATTCTGTGACTCACACAAGCTGTAAAATGCCATTTTCTCTATTTGGGCCTTTCTGAGAAGAGCACAACACAGTTGGAAAATATGTTCTTACTCAGAAGATGACTGCTCTTCCTTCCACTCTGTGTTTTTAGTATGAATATTGCTGTGTCCTCTATCTGCTGTGTCCTGCCTGCAGCCACCTGAGGTTGATGGGATGAATTTCTGCAGTCCCTAAGAGAGGGAAGCTTCTCAGGAGCTACAGTTGGTCCTGTGCTGGGAATTGCTTGTAAGGTGGCCTGCCTGGCTGTTTCTCTTTGCTGGCTGCTCTGATGAGCTGCTTTTCAGTGACTTCAGCTCCCAGAAGGCATGTTGAAGCCTACAGAAGCACACATGTCCTGCTGTAGGAGGAAGACTTCCTGAGGGAAATCTTAACCTCTCTGTTTCTGAGGAATTTTGCAGCCCGAGGCTATGAGCTGTTGAATAACATTTTAATGGCTTCTCCACATGGACAGGTTGGCTTGCTTTGAAAGTATGATGTACTAATACCATTCTAATTCCCTCAAAATTCTCAGTGGTATATATTTACCTGGTATGCCTTCAAATAGATGGGAACATGGAGAATAAATTATTGTGTTAGGGCATGTCTCTTGGTTCCTTCTATTCTCTTTCTTTTTCTTTCTGTCAAATGCCAGAAGACTATCTGTCTACCCGGATTTTGATCCCTCTTGAATTCACAGGAGAGAGCAGTTGTTTTTATTTACTCTTTGAGTTACCACTTTGCCTTAAAAAATGTGAGTGAGAAGCCTTGCATGGTTTCAGCAAAACCATGCATTCAGACATTCAGAATGTGTATAGTTCAAAACTTTCATTTGGGGGGGCTCTGTTAAATCCACCATGCCACAATCAGCATGTTGTCAAAAACAGAGGAACAGGCGGGTTTTTGCAAAACTGGTGGATTTCCTGGGGGTATTTTCAGTTATCTTCCATCCTGAAGTAGTGGAGGGTTAGATCAGGTTTGGAGATTAATTCTTTTTTTTAAGCAGGTGGAAATCTGATTATGGGCTGTGCATATGGATTAGTAAGAATAAAACTATATTAAATGGAATTCTTGGTAGTAGAAGAAGAGTTTAACATAATTGGAATTATCAGATCATGGTAAAGCAACAGTAATGGTTCTAATATGCTTGGAAACTAAGATCAAGAGTTGTGTTGTTGGTAGGAATGCAGAGCAGCACTGGGAATTGCCACCTCTGAATGGAGTGGTTTCTTGTGCCCCCTCTCAGATCAACAATATAAAATAAGATATAGCAGTGTGTAATAGTGCAGTGGATTGGATGGGTTGTATCTGTATATCTGAGGTAGTAAGAGTAAAGGGACAAGGACAAAGTCTTGATCTCTGAATAATAGAGGGCAGGGACTGGTGCTGGGTAATTACCTCATTGTCAGTAATTTATGAGTGAGCTAAACTGCAATTGTTAGATGCATCTGTATCTTGACATGAAAAATCTACCATGTTACTCTGAGAATTGCTACCTTGTTTATTTATATATTTTTTGTCTATTTGGTTTGAAAACCTTTGCTTTTTCCCCTAAGGTGAATTTGCCATTAGATCTCAGCAGCACATTCTTTAATGCAGTAGAATTTTTTCCTCTCATGCAAATGTGTGTGAACCATGAGCAAGCCCCCTTTTTTATCTTCTCCTGGTGAATTAGGCACCCTGCAGGGAGAGCAGCTTGTCTGGGCTCAAGGGCATTTAGGAATTGGTGCTGGAAACTCCCCAGAAGTGGTGCTGAGTGTGGGGGCTGAGGCAGTGCTCTTTTGCAAAGGTTAGCATGAGGTTAAATCAGACCTGCCTCCACCTCAGAGTATTCCAGTGCCAAGGAGCAAGAGCTGTGCATGTTCTGCCTCTCACCTGCCACTCCTGCTGTGGTGCTCTTTCCTTCTTTGAGCTTTATTTATCTTCTGTTAGTTATCAGGAAGAGACAGCAAACCCACAAATACTGGGCTGTTTCAGCATCCCTCTAGTCTGGTCTCAGGGGAACACCTTATCCTCTCTTGTTACAGCTTTACTGTAATTGTCTGGGGCTTTACCCAGGGCTGCTGCTGCCACCTACCTTGGAGCAGGGGCGGAAATTCAGTGCTGCTGCTGGGGCCCGAAGGTTTGGCAGCCAGAGTTACACAAGAATGCAGCAGGGAGAGGAGTGGCAAGTGGAAGGGAAGAACATTGTGTGGGGAGGTGCTCTTTTATTTTTAAACTCGCAGAGCTCTGCACATGTGACAGATGGTTGTCACCAGCAGTGAGTTTTGGGAAAGGAACGCTAAAATATTCTGAAGTTTCATGGAAGGGTTGATAATTACCCAGTGCCTGTCAACTTTAAAATAGTTGTCAATACCCAAGTGTGTGATAAAGTTCGTATTAGAATAAAGGAAGAAAAGCAGGAAACATTCTCTGTCTTCTGGCAGAAATATTAATGAAATATGAGTGATTGTCTGACAAATGTGCACTGCTATCTTGTTTGGCAGCTGCAGTTATTACAGTAACAAGGGGATCAGCTCTGAATAGGAGGAATTGCTTTTTATTGTTCCCTTGACTAACTTGGGAAGCTTCTTCATCGAGTAATTGATGATACTATCACCACTGCAGCTGGGACAAGGTCTTGGTAAGCAAAAACCAATAGTATAGAGCAGCAAAAGAGAACCTTACTGTAACTAGGTTACAGTATGAAAATTTCATTCATTTTCTGCCTAAATGAAAGAAATAAATATTATTCTGAGAGTGTACTTTAGCTCAGTTAAGACTGCTGCTATCTGGGTTAATGGTTTCTTCTTTGATGCCATGCACCAGACCATGAGTGCTGGAGGGGAAAAAGACTTCAGGACAGGTTGAAGAGAGAAACCTTCAGTTTTACTGTGGCAGCAGTGGTTGCAATTCCTGCATGTGGTTGTGGCAGCACTGCCAGATGGGCCATTTTGTGAGGTGATTGTGGTGCATGTTCATCCTTTCCATTCTGGCTGTTGTATTGGTGGTAGCACTGAGGCTGGTACATGTCCATTGGGAAGGGGTTTGTGAGCACTGGTCACATCACCCTGCTAAAGCCACATAGCTGTTGGGTGGTACTTAATGATGTTAATGATCTGCTCCTTGATCTGACAAATGTCTTTTAAACTCATCTGTTCCAGATCCATTTATTCACAAGTGGCTCCCATGTGGACCAGAACCTCGGACATTTTTCTGTCACAGAAACAGATCTCATTAGACAACCAGAGAACTACAAGCAGGTAATGCTTCTCCTGTAATTCTTGGATGCTCAGTATGCTTTACACAAACATTGTGAAGACTGCATTCCTTAGAACACTTTCTAAACTTTATTTCCTGCAGAAATAAGGGCTTATGTATTGAATTTTCAGTTCCTTCACTTATTTGTATTCACCAAATCTGGTTTGATAGAACATAAGCCCCAAGGTATCAGGGTAAGTTTTATAAAACTGATGGACAAGGAGCAGGAAGAGACCTGACTGAAAGTGCCATTGGAGAAAAGGCTTGTAGGATAAAACTTGAGGTAAGTTGGCTGACTTGCTGTTGTGTCCTGTCAGTGGCCACATCTGGGCCAGTGAGGCACAGTGTCTGCCTGTGGCCCTGCCTGAGCAAGACAGAACCTCTTAGGACAATAGCATTTTTCCCAGTGTACTGTTTTACCCTGAAGGGTGAATTCCTACTGCTCTCAGTTACTCAATTATCATGGGTATTTCAGTTCATTAGCTGAAGTAGTTTAATTCACACCTTTTAATGCCGTATAATACGTTTGGTTTGAAAATTCACTTTCTAAAAGTTCATTCAGTGTGAAACTGAAACAAGATGGAAATTTCAAGCTCATCCCTAATGAAATCAATATTTGGCAAATTTCTACAGCCTGTCCAGACCTGTTTGCTCAAAGAAGATATTCTTCCTGCTGTTTGCTTAAGAATGAAAGTGGGCATTGTAAATATTCTGCACAAAGAAATTCAGGAAAGTAGATTTGAAGGTGAGAGAATAGTTTTATGTTCAAAGCCCCTAAAGTAAAGTGCACGTTTATCTTTCATTGCTGAACATTTCTTGGATGAGCAGTTCATATCCATCCTCTTGGTAAGATTCATCTATTTAGAACATTTTCCTGGAAAACTGTTGTTTTTCTGGAGCAAATGGCCTTAAGTCAGCTTGAGATTTCTTTTTCACTTGTGCATCGTGCTGCCCCTCCTGTGGTTGGCTCAGCAGCTCAGAACACACAGCAGCACCTTGCTCTGAAGTCTGTAGTCCTCCAGATCTTAGCAAATGCCTGTGAAGGTCTGGCAGGCTGGTATTAGAAGCTTCCAGGCTGTGCAGAGGGACTTTGCAACGACCTTTTTTCCCAAAGCCTTACCCTCAGTATGTCACTGATCTGTTGCAATAAAGCTTAATGATACTCTTGATATTTGGGTTTGACTGCTTTGGTAATGAATCATTCCAGGAGGTTTTTTTCCTTGCATTCTGCTCCCTTTCCTGGATGCCTGTTCCAGATGTCTGTTCAGGGGAGGCTCAGGATAAAATGGAAGGAGTTTTTCTGTATTGTGAGTGTTATGGGTAGGTAGAGTGCTGCAGTCAAAGTTTAGTGGGCAGCTGTTGTTCAGTTAAAATCTACTAAAATCTTCATTCCACCTTTCCCAGGCTTAAACAGCAAATAGATGGAACAAAACCAGGGTGATGGCTGAGAGGCAGGGTGACAGAGGATGTTTTCTTTAAATAAACTACTAGTGGCCACAGTGTATCTCCAGTTTCTGGGCTCTGACAGGTGCAATCCCAAAGAGGCTCCAGTGCATGTGTGTTGGAAATTCCTTTCTTATGCTGCTTACTGCTTGGACTAATCCAAAACTGGAATTATTTGTCAGTATAATCAGCTGTGAAACTGATTATAATTGGAATTATTTGTCAGTATAATCAGCTGTGAAACTTCCTAACCTCTTAAGGCTCTCAAACCTACTTAAGAAAGGACTTCTAAGCTATTCTTTTGTGCCTGATTCTAAAATAAACAGGAGAAATTGCAGGAAGTCATCACAACACTTGAGTATAGATGCTTTTGAGAGCCTTATAATTGTTATGGTCACCGTTTGAACATTCTTTGTAGATTTTGTCTCTCTTATTTCCTAAAAACAGCTTCTGGAGGTCATATGCTCAGTATGTATGAACAACAAGGTGGTGTGGTCTTGAGAAGGCATTGCTGTTCCCAGTGTCACTTTTCCAGATGGATCTAATATTCAGTATGCAAAGTGATGCTACTTTGAAAAATGTAACAAAAAGCCTCTAATTTTCAAATATCTTGCTAAGATTAAGTAAATTATGAGTATTTGAATGGTTTGGTTTTCAAATATTGGTGCAGATGGCAGCACTCTGCCAAATGTTTTCTCCAAAAACTGTGAATTTTTTTTTTCTTTTCAAGTAAATGAGACATTTCTCTTAATGTTACCTCAAGTAGGAACCTGCTGCATTGATCAATAAAAAAGAGCAAGCATGTCAATATGCTTTACTGTAATGCACTCCTCTTGGTGGCTGGTGTTACGAATTCCTTCTCATCTTGGGCATCCTTCAAAGCCTAGCAATGCAAAGTGGATTGAAGCATCAGAAATTTGCTATCACAGAAGGGACTTGGGCTCTTCTTTTTTAAGCCTCCAGTTCATTTTCATCAAAAATACCCTGCGAGAGGAGTTGCTCTGTTTCCATCAAAACAAGAGATGTTTAGTCTGACAGAAAAAGTGTGATAGGATACAGATAGCTGTGAAGGCAAGCTTCAGTTTATGAAATGTAAAAGTCATGCTGCTCCTTTTTTACAGAAGATGCATATTAACTTATTTAAAATGTTCTTTTCTTGAATTTTTGACTGTAAAACACTTTTAGTGCTTTTATGTCCAGGGATTTTACTGGACATTATTATTCTTCTATCATCATAAATGTCTTTGTCAGATTCATAGGGCTGGAAGTTTTCCAAACCTAATGGTTTTAATTACGTTTTTCTCAAGTGAGGCATGATCAAAACTCCAACTTTTGCTGTGGTTTGGCTGTGGTTGTGTGTATGTGTGTGCTGTGAGCTGCAGGCCACTGCTCTGTTTGGTTCCTGTGCTGCCTGGGGCTCAGTGGAGGGGAGGTGGTGTTATTTCAGCTGGAGTGCAGTTTCCAGTGGAAGCACACAAGTGCCTCCATCAGTGGGGATGGTTCTGGACCTGTTTGCTAAAGCACACAAATTGGGGAGCTTGGGGGGGTCATTGCATCATTTCCTGAAAATCTCTTGCACTTAACACTTAGTGTCCTAGAATATAGACCAGAGCACCTTGAGTCTCTTGTGCTGTGATGCATTTTCCAAGCTGATGAGTACTGCTTGTTTTTAAAAGCAGTTGGGGTGAGGTGGGGGTCTGATGCTATTCTCCAGCCAGAAATATCTCCAGGGCAGGACTGGAGCTCTGGTCTCTGGCACTGCAGCTAATACAGCTGAGGGGTGCACCTGGGAGAGCATTCAGGTGCTGTGGCTCAGGGTAAACCACATCTGCCCCAAACTTCCTAGGGCAGTAATCCTTTCCATGGATGTGGCCTCGTTCCTCTTTCTGGTTTATCAAGTCACTTATCTTGAATTCTGCACAGCAGTGTTGCCAGTTCTGAAGTTTATCTTGGGCTCAAAAAAGTGTGTGTTGCACTTGAGTCATTAAATTAACTTTTTCACCAAATTGTTACGGTATAGAGATCAGTGAACTCTAGATCAAAGTACCTTAGTCCTTCAGTTTCTTCTGTCTCTTCATATACTGTTTTGTATGTGAAATTCAATGTTAAGAGAGATTAAAAGTTGAAACACAGGTCATTGGTGCAATGTTGGCAGTGCTGGAGTGAGCACTGAAATTGTAATGAGTAAAGATGACACCTTTAAATGCTAGTAAATCAATTTACTGAGTGTGACAGCAAATAAATAATGCTGTCTGCCAGATGGACATGCAGTGAAATTTATAGAACTTGGATGTGAATAGCTAATAGTTTTGTTTCAGAATTTTATGAAGAATGTTTATGTTTGTTGATCATTAGCATGGTTTAAAGGTGATTTATTTGGCTTAAGAAACTAAGGTTCTTGGTAGCAAGTAAATGGGAGCAAACAAATCGTCTGTCTGACTTTGCATACATAATATATGGTCAGTTTCATGGCCATAAAAGATTGCAGTAAGCTTTAGCTCTCTGAGCAGCAGGGATTGGGTGGGATGGATAGGATGGGACAGGCATAGCACTGATCTTCTTTCTGGACTGTTGATTTTTCAGGAAAGGACACCAGTGGGGAGTATGTGTATTGCTTCCTGTACTCAGGTGGGATCCATAATTTCTTATTGGCTCGTTTGAGGGGTAACTGATCAAGATGTAAGGTTGGTTGATAGTAAACCCTAAATCTTGTGGCAGTTTCCATTTCAAACATCTGTCCCAGATGGCTGTTACAGATGGGTGACACAACAGGTTTATCTCTGAGTAATAGCCCGTGGTTTGAATTCATGCAAAGCACTAAAGAGCTGCTGTTCTTTCCAGAACAAGTGCATTCAGACTGGCAGCATTAGGAGCTGATAGCCTTGGAATTCTCAGAAATGTTGAATGTGCATTTAACAGTTACTGTTTCATGAAAGTTGAGTCTTCAGCCGGCATCATGGGCTCATGCACTTGCATAAAGTGCCCTGTGTCTGCTGAACTTCTTATCTTCAACAGAAAACTCGTATGTTAAAGAGAAGCCAGTGATTTCAGTGCATCCATGGGACAGCACCACCTCCTGGAGTGTGTGTGGGGGCAGAGCTGCAAAAGTAAGGTCTGTCAGCTAACATAAGTTATTTGTCTGGCTGCTGAATAATTACTGTGTATTGCGTTATCTCCAGAAATGGATCCCAGGTTGTTCACCCTCTTGGATAAAAATGGAATGACTGCAGCAGGACAGTTCCAGCTGCTGTGTCCCAGGCTATATTTGGTGTCCTTGTGGTGGCTGTTTGGGACTTCCTGGAATGTTCCCGGTGGTGACAGGCACTACAGGCAGGCACCAAATGAAAAGAAACAGTTAAACCCCTCTGATAAGCTTGACACCATGTCACATTATTGATTTGACACAGACCTGTGCCAGTATTTCTGTAATCAACCCTATTGTGGTCTTGTATGGTGAGGTGAAGGATATGTAACCTTATTTGAATTTCAAAGAGCCTGTTAGGGAGCCATCTGATATTTTATAATGTCCTTCCATCTGTTGTACAAGAAGCAGTTCAAACAACACATTTCTCAGATACCAATGGAAAAAAATTACTTTCATACTGTAGACCGTGATGCTGCTGTAGAAGATTTAAGTCAGGAAAGAAAGGTTTGTACTGCATGTAAATTCCAGAAAAATGATTTGGTGTTTAGTGAAAAAATGACCTTGAGCTTCAAGGACAAACTGCCTTCATTGGTATAAATTGTCATAGATTCCTGATCTTCTGTGGTGCTCAGGCAACTAATTCAGTTTGGTGTGGCCCTCAGCTGTTTATATGTTTGTTGTTTCACTGCCTTGGTAAAGGCCATAGTTCTGTCATTTCTGTCCTGGAATGGGATCAGTATTTTGTGTTCTAGTTTCTGTTCTAATTAAGGCAGCTTTGCCTATTTGTCATCGTGTTTTACTTTCCTGGAAGAAAAAAAAAAAAACTTGAAGTTTCTCAGATGGCTCCTGTATAAAAAGTGTAAGAGTAGCTGTGCTGGGGCTTGTGAGTGTTTGTGAAAACGTGGGGTTTTCCTGTTTTGGTTTTCTTTTTGTGCCTGTTCTGTCCAAAACCCCTCCTTGGCCAGTCCTGCTGTCACAGAAATCTCCATGGAGTTTGATTTTACTAGGAGTTGTGCCAGGGTCTGCGTGAGCTTTTCACAGATAGAACCAGTTTTCAAGGTGGGCAGAGATTGTGTTGCTGCAAATGAGATTGTAAAGGTGCAGAACAATTTTCCCCAAAGGAGCACAAAGATCTGTGACAGTTCTGGGAGCAGTAGCTCAGAACAGACAGCCAAGCCCTGGAGAATCTAAACACAATGAGATTTCAGACTTACTCTGCACGCTGCTGGAATTCACTTAGTTTAAATCAGTAGTGACTTGTGACCCTCTGACCAGATCTGCTTCCAGGGCTTCAGATGGACCTGAACCTTTGGATTCTGGCACTGTTAAATTTTCAGACCAACAACTAAACTGTTAGGTTCTGTAGCAAGAACATTTTTTAAAATTTTTTTTCTTTTACAGCTTTTTAAAGCAACAGGCTTTGCTGAGTCCAGTACATCAAAGTTTTTACCAGTTTTTAAGCAAGTTTGGTTTTCCTTGATGATTGGTGATGGCTGCATGTTAAATAAGTTCTTCAGTGATTAAATGAGATTAAGTTTTAGAGCTACTGACCTTTAATAAATTTCAAGGTTCACCAAAGAATTGTATGTTAGGCCCATGGACACACATGTTTTGAAAAGGTCAATTATGACAAGTTTTTTTAAATTTGCATAATTATGCTCACCACAGCACTTGGAATAAAAATAGAAAATGCTTTGTCCTTTTGAAGTATTTTCCTCTCTTCCTGTCTTTAACTTGCTTTTCCTAAATCATTGCAGCATTATTCATTGAAGAGCACAGGGATTGTGGACTGTGCTGGGAGCTGAAGCAGGGCTCTGGGAGGGGATAGGATGGATAGTGAAGAACCTTTTTGCTCTGGCTCTTGTCCAGTGAAGTCAGGAGCTGGGAGAGGCACATGGGCAAGAAGCCTGAATGAGGGCATTGTGGAGCAAGGTAGTTCTGATGTGGAGGAACTCAGATTAAAGGGGTGAAAAGAAACAGAGTGAGGCATAAGGGGCCTCAGGAAGACCAAGATGGGAGAGGAAAATTAGGACAGGGAGCTGTGAATGGGGAAGATCTAAAGACTTGAATCATTGTCCTTGTGGGCGTCTGAGAAGTCACCCTCTTGCAGGAAATGTCATCCTGCTCCACTGATGATCTGAGTGGACAACGTCCTGATCCTGCAGGAGGAGTTTTCAAAAGTGTCCTTCTAAGAACATCAAAGTTAGCAGGAATCTGAAGGGGAGCACAGTTTTGGGGTGTAAGGTATGTTTATGAGGAGCCATGGTGTCATTCCGAGGGCAGGTGCCTTGTTGGTGGGTCACAGCTGTGCTGAAGGAACTGGTTGAGGAAGATGAAGGAGGGTGGGAGAGCCATTGGGAGAGGAAGGAAGTCTTAGCAGCTGAGGCAGTTGTCCTTTGTCCTGGACACTTCTGTGCCTTCTGAGTTGCCCTCAGTAAATTGCTTTAACTAAACTTTCCATGACAGGCCATGGACAGGGTTGCAAGTTGTTGAGCTGTGCTGGGAAGATGTATCCATGAAATGCCTTATAGTAACTTCTAAATTTCCTGAAAATCGTGTCTTGGAAGTCTCAGTTAAAGCATCCAAAAGCAATGGGAGCATTTTACTTACATCTCCTTGTTTTCATTTCCCATTTGTGGCATGGCAGCAATGCTATTATCTTGTCTCACATGGGTCATTAGGGAAGATAACTTGTTTACCTTCAAGATAAAAATTTTGCCTTTAGAATGGGTTTTGAATGATGTGTGACAAATAGGGCTATGGCTTCCCTCTGAAGAGCAAACAGAATAATATGCCATTTGAAAGGAGAAGCAATAGCACGTGGAGTGAGCAGCAGCCAGTCTGTGCCCTTGGTGAGACAGATTATGAAGGGAAACATTTTGGTTGTGTAATTCTAGACCATATACACATGGGAGGGTCAAATTAGTGCTGTTCAGACAGCTTGAATTCTAGCACTTTTTAACTTTGAATGCTACAGTTCCAACTTTAGCATTTATCCTGCTGGGCTGTGCATTAGAGGTGTAAAACATGTTTGCTGCCCTGTGCTCTGAGCAGCACTACCAGTGAAAGGCAAGACTTTTTTCCCTCCTTAAATGACTTAATGTTTTGTGTTGCTCTTCCAACCACAGTTACTTTAGACATTTTACATGCATGGTAGTCAGGCTGGTGAGAAGTAACATGGGAGCTGGCATTAATATTGCAGGGGAGAGCAGATCTGATGATGTATTGCATTATATATGGGCCTCCAGCACCTAAATGCAGGAGGCCTGGAGGCTCACACAAGAAATCTCGAGGGAGCTGAATGATCCAGAGTACTGGAATTGTGATGGTGGTTGTTCAAAGGAGGTTGCAAGGATGGGTTTAATATGAAGGTCACCTGCAAGCTAAAATGGAATATACCCTTGATGCTGCTCTGTGATGAGCAGTGTAGGGTCAGGAGTGTAGGCAGCCCTTTTCTGAGCTGACCTTCTGCCCTGTCAGAGACTCCTGGACTGCTGCTTTCTCCTCAGTGCCCTGGCACCGCTCAGATGAATGGTGGAGCAGGAACTGGCTTTAAACCTCCCTGGATTATGTTGGTTGAAAAGTTTATTCTTTCTCTCTAGCTGTCTCTGGTGTTTGGTGGTGTAATGTCAGGAGCAGAGTGGCTGCTGTGGTGCTGTGCACAGTGAAATTGCTGTGCTGTGCTGGGTGTAGTTTCAGAGCCCCCAGGGAGGATAAGCTCTGTTGGAAATCCACATTTACATATGTGTGAAGATGCTCAACAGAATCCCTTGAAGTGTTGTGTTTTCTTAGTGGGACTGTCTTGATCACCTTTAAAATTCAGAATAGTTATTACTCTTTGCTTTTCTGTGAGAAGGCTCTGTTGGTTTGGTTCACGGAAGATTCTTGGGGCTGGGAAAAGCTCTGGTGGATTTTGTTCCTTCTGCCTGTATGCATGGCCACCCTTCCCCAAACCTGCTGGAGCAGCAGTGGGTACTCTCTTACAAAAGGGGTCATTTGGTGGTTGTTACGTATTTCCTGTAGAATAGGAGAGTGGCTACTGAGAAAGCAATTTAAAACAGAAATCAAAAGAATGCTGGGCAATTCAGATATACTTTTTCTTCCTCACATTTCATTGCAAGGCAAGAGTAAGTGCTAAGAAAGCAAAGGAGCTGTCAGGGACAGCATGTGCTGCCCACCCTGTGCTACATGGCAGCAACAAAGAATATCATTCCTGCCTTTTTTAATGATTCACTTTACAGGAGGAGAGGGTAGGCTGTCATGTCATTCTCCTTCCAAAATGCTGTAGGCAAATGGTTTTCAGTTCATTTCCTGACATTTTTCACATAAAGCACGATTTGCTGTAGGGGTTGTTAAAACCTCTTGGAAACAGTGGATCCAGGTACTCATTTGCAAAAACGAGGCAGAACAGATTCAACCCTTGTCATCCGTGTAAAATCAGGAAGAATTACAGAGGTCAAACGGCTTCAAAGCTGCTTTTAGACAGTGTCTGCTTGTAGCCAAGTTCATGATCCTTCTTAAGAAAGGAAAACCTTGGAAATCTCTGCCTGCTGTGCACTGTGGGAGCAAGAGCAGTCAATTTGTGTGAGATAATGTATATTGGGAGTTTCTAAGGCAGACTCAAGTCGATTTTAGAAGGGAAGGCTGAAAAAAGTTTAATATAAATGACTTGCCTTTGAATACTTTATGTTGTCTCCTCTTGGGGCAGGCCAGTTGTCTTGGGTGAGGAATTCCTCTCCTAACTTCCCTGTTCATCCCTGTGCTGCTGCTGCTGCAGGAGATCTCACTCACCCTCCAGAAGCAGGGGGCTTAGCTTCCAGATCCTGCCTGGAAGATTGACAAGCACCATCCAGAGCCATGAAGTAGATGGAGGTCAGAGTGGAAGTTTAGTCTTGACAGGAGAAAGGAGAGTTAATTGAGGGAGACTGGAGAGGCTAGAAATGGACGAATGACTCTTCCTCATGCTGTAGAAAGAAAGAAGCCTCTGCAGGAGCTAAACTGCTTTAAATTTCAAAAGATGAATATGATCAAAACAATTCTCCTTCCCTGCAACTGGCTGTGACATCAGATGGTTTCTGCTCCTCTGATGCCTGCTGTTCCCAGCTGGTTCAGCTCCTCCTGCTCTGGGACAGGCACTTTCCACCTCTGCAGTCCCCTCAGATCCTGCTGCTGGTTCTCTTTCAAAGCAGTGTGGAGTATTCCATCCCAGGAGGAGGCAGAGACATGTCATTAAGGAGCTTTGAGAAAGGCAGGTAGGCACAGAGAATGTGCCTGTTTGTGTGTCAGTGGAGGAAATCCTGACAGCCTCACGGCCAGAGTTGGTTACAGGTGGGTTGCAGAAGGGAGCCGTGGCACCAGTGGGAAATGGTTTGGGCCACTGAGCTCCAGTTGGTGTCTGGCTGTTTGTGGTGTCCCTCTGGGCTCAGCTGTGGTCCAGTGCCCTTTAACAACAGCTGGGGGCTCAGGTGGACAGAGGGCTGCCCAGGAGTCAGCAGTGTGCCAGGCAGCAAAGGAATTCGCTGGAATGCTGTGAGGGCAAGGCCAGGAATCCTGCTCCTCTGCCAAGGCCCTGCCAGCCTGAGTGCTCAGTGTCCCTGACCCAGCACAGGGACCAGAGCAGGTCCAGTAACACCACTGAGGTGCTCAGAGCTGCAGCAGGGGCCAAGCCCTTCTCAGAGGTGCACTGGGACAGGAGAAGGGACAGCAGGCACAAGTTGGAGCATGAGAAATTCTGGCTGGGTGAAACAGGAAAAAATTGCCATGAATTGATCGAACTCCAGAACCAGATCCTGGAGAAGGACTGACATCTGTGGTGGTGGTGTCCTTGCTGGGCAGAGCACCTTGCTTTGGGCAGGAGGTTGGATGAGAGACCTCCAGAGGTTCTGCCCACTGCGTGGTTCAGCAGTGCTAGCAGGAGACCAGCTCCTTCACTCACAGGCACTAGCGTGTCATCAGCCATGAATCATTTAGTTGTTGAACTTTTTATCCAATTTCACTTTCCCAGTGCCCCTTCTTGGGGAGGATTCTGTGTTTTGTGGGGTTTTTTTATTACTCCAGACAGGTTTAGTGCTAAAATATTTCTTTAGATATTTTTTTAAGCAAGGTGGCCTCTGGCTGCAGTTAGTGTCCAGTTGGAGAGAACTGACAGCATTATATAGCAACACTAAAGCAAATCATTCTACCTTATAGCATTATTACCTTGATCTGAAAATTTCCCCAGGCTGCAATTTGTCACTAATATTGCTTTCAGCTAAACTTATCCATACAAAAAAAAAAAAAAAAAGAAAAAAAAAAAAAAAAAAAAAAAAAAAAAAAAGAAAAAAGGAGTTAATAGAGCTGCAGTTCTGTAGTTGCCAACACCATTTTTTTGGGGATGAGTTATTGCTTAGTACATTTTACTGACCAAGCTTATAGAGTTCTTGGACCTTGAAAAATGATGCAGTGGTTTATCATGGACTCCATAAATTGTGGGACTATATAGCAGCAATATGTTAGACTCCTCCACCATAAGAAAGGAGGGTGTCTCTGAAACACAGTATATCCATATTGTACTGCTGTGAACGCGTGGTTGTGACTGCCAGCAGCAGAACTGATGGAATGATATGAGCTTCACTGCTGCTTTTGTGCTTTTGCTTGTTTTATGCCATACTTAACGTAATTTGAATGCTGTGACAGTGACAGTGACAGTGATATACTATAATATAATTCCACCTGAGACAATGCAGCTGGAATTAATAAGCTGGAGAGACAAGGCTGAGGTATTTTGTCATCAGCTGGCATTTGGTTTTTTCTTTTCCTGCTGGGAGTGCTAGCAAACCCAGTGAGGGGAGCAAGGTGTCCAGCCCAGCTGATGCTTTGGGTCAGTGCAGGGAGCACAGGCAGGCACTGTGTGCCCACCCAGTGCTGCAATAAAGGTTGGACCAGCATCAGACCTGATGCCTGCAAGCTGCAGATGGAATTGCCACTGACCAGCTGAGGCTGCTGTGGTGAGAGGTGTGTCTTGCATCTGCACCCAAATCCCCTCGTCATGCTGTGCTGCCTCTTAACTTTCTGTCACAGGAGACCTCAGAGTGAGAGTTCCTTAGTTGGTGATAGTTTTTGGTGCAGGAGTCAGAAAGAGTCTTGCTGGTGCAGCCTAGTGGATCTTATCTGGGTATTTGACCCTGAAGGAACAAATTAAATATCAGGGGAAAAAAAAAAAGGTTTGGGTGAGGAGCTTTAAAACTCCTGACTCATCTCTTGAATTGTACCTTGGAGCTAACAATAGCCACTAGAAAGTGAGTGGAGAGTCTACACTGTTGTTTTCATGCCAGAGAGAAATGAGTTACCAACTGCTGACAGAAAAGAGGCTTCTCACTCTTCTTTTGTGCCAAAGTACAGCTATTGATGAAGGCTGATCCTGAAGTGCCCCAGAACTCTGATGATCCTGTGATTCCTAACTGGGGCCTTGTTGTGTCCTGCATCCACCTGTGAATCAAAAATACACTTAACCCACCCAGAAAGTCAGGCAGGACAGGAGCACTGCGTTCTCCAGCCTCACTTCTCGTTAAAGAAGCAGACCACAGTTAAATTCATATATTGCAATAGCTTTGGCCACAACTGAACTGCTGCTGGAAAGCTGAATTGAACTCTTGTGCTTTTCTGGATGTGAGAATGCAGCTCAGATTGTGAAGAGACTGGTGTGGAGCTGTTTTTATAGCCTTGTAAAATTAAACTTTGTGTGCAATTGGCCCATAATGTTAACTCAGCTCTACTGGCAGGTATTTTTGGTTTTTTAAATAGCCAAGGAAATAAAGTTATAAAATCAGCCGTTACTCATGTTTTGCGAGGGATTTTGGATTTGTTTTTCTTTTTAAAGTTTGTTGCTTAATTTAAAGGAGTGTGAAAGAGACTAGCAAGAGAAATTAATTGACATGAGGAACTATAGCAGACTTTAAATTAGTAGTTTCTCTAGTCAGTAACACATTTTAAAATGTGTGAAAATACCTGCGTGCACAAATAGTCTATGATGACTTGTCAAAGAGCTAGGCTGGGAGGAACTGTACTCATATCAAGTTGCAGTCTTAGACTAATCCACATATTGAATAAATTTTTAAATTAATTGTCTGTGGCCTGTTAAAAATACAGGAAAATGGGCAAGTATATGGGGGGAGGAAAGGAAAAAAATCAGTATGGATAATGCTTTGTTCTGTGTACAGAAGCAGTCTGAATAAAAGCAGAATAATGGCCTTTTTTTGACATCAGCTGCATGGGGGTTTTGGTTGGCAGTGCAATAATAACAGCTGTCAGGCACTACTGTGATACAATTTGATGCTTTTCTTTGAAATCTTCTAGCTGAGATTTCTCTAAAGCAAATTGTGATTTTTAGTATCTACTGGATGTACTCTAACTGACCTAAAGGTACTTGGTACTGCCTGAAAATTTGACTCTTCAGGGGTGCCAGGTTAGGCACCCAAGGTCATTGCTGCCTTTTGGGGAAGAAAATGTATACCTTTTTCATTCTTACATATATTGATCTTGGCTGTTGAAGTATAAAACTTCAGGCTTCTTTTTCCTGGTATTTTTTCCGTGTTTTCATGCATTTCCATAGGGAAAATGCCAAGCAGTCCCTTCATTGACCTGTTCCTCTGCAAATGAATGCCATTAATACATCCCAGTTCACTCCCTATCAATGGGAAAGCTGTAATACAATTTTTATCTGCCAAATGCCTCATTCTGTTTGTTTTAAATATCACTTTCTTTCAGTTGCATTTTAAACAGCTGTTTTCTGAATCCCTCCACGAATAGCAATTACGGTTTATAATGATGATCTTTGTCATTTAAGTTTTTAACTAGTGGTTTGATTTCCTGCTCTCAGCAGTGTAAAGCTGAGCTAGCTCAGTTGGACCTGTGATGGCATAAAACTGGCGTTGGTGAGTAGAAAAGTCACGTATTTTGGTTTAGGTGATGGAGATTTTGCACATATCCAGGCATCTGGAATGATACTCCTGCACCCCAAACTACTGTGTTTTGTATTTTATGTATTGTGTCTTCTGCAAAAGATTCAAGTCCTGCCTTCCCCTACAGCTATAGCTGGAGGAAATTCTCATCCACTTCTGTCCTCCAAGAGCCTTTCAGATCCACTGCCTCGTGATGGTGGCTGCAGTGCTCCTCCTGCTCTGACTTGGCTCTCAATGATATTTCACAGGCAGAGAAATTAGAGAAGGTCCTTATTTGCCTTGTGCCTAGAGGCTGCTTATTGTTCTGTAGGTTTGTGCTCTTCAGCTGCTTGTATTTCACACTACTCTAGTGTGACATTCTAGTTCTCAGGCCTATTTAGTTTTGTTTTTGCCTCCAAGGGATATGTGGCAATGTCTTAAACCAGCTTTGCTTCTGGAAAAATCACAGTGTGGAACAGAAGCTTGGAGCACTGAGTGTGTCCACCTACATTGTTGTTTGTTTGTTCCAGCCTGAGGTGGTTGTGACACTGAGATTTTCTCAGGTTTTTTTCTCAGGTGAAGGGGGTTTCAAAACTTAGCCATGCCAAAGATCAGTTTGGGCTGTGTGTGCCATTTTAAACCAAATTTAAACCTAAAAAACTGCCTGCTGCGAGGCTCTCATTTGTCAAGGCCTGCAGGTTTTTTTTTAGTTAAGGGAGTTTTGTATTGGTAGAGGAGAAGATATGTTGAATTCTTTTTGTTTCATCTGATGCTTGGTTAAGTCTCTAAAGCCTTAATCCCCATTATGGTTTACTTCTGGTATCATAAATTGTAAAACTTCCATGAATGTTTGCGCCTTTTCTTTGCAATTTTTGGAATGACCTTCTCCACTTAACTTCTCTCCTGTGCTTATGTGATATTCAGAACTAGAATTCGGATTACCCAAATTGAATAAAGCCATTCCCTATTAAACAATTGTTAAATAGATTAGATTCCCCATATAAACTTTCCTACTAAGCCAAGCCTGTCTCAAGCCTTGAGTAATTCTCCAGAGATGTTGGCATTTGGGTGAGGTTTGCAGGGCTCAGGAGTCCAGTGCAAGTTTTCTGTCTACAGACATATATGAACAGTGATGAATTAGCCGTGTTTTGTCTCCGAGCCAAGAAACAGAATTTATTGCTGAAAGACCATTTTTTTTTTCTGTCTAACAATAAAATGATTTTCTGAACATTTAGGCAGAGCAGTTTTTGATTAAAAATAGTTTTGCCAGTGCTATGGTAGTTGAATTATGAGCTGTGGGCATCGGAGATTAAATACTTGTTGCGGGGAGCTCTCTGGAACTGAGCCTGTGAAAAGGGTGCATTATGCTGCAAATTTATTAAATATTGATTTCTGTAACAGTCTACAGGCACTAATGATTTTTCTAATATGGTGGTAAATAATATGAAAGAGATTAATATCTCTACAGAAAAAGTAATTGCTAATATGTTTAAACAACATACAAGTTACACTTGTGGATGCTGAGGAAGATTCAACTTTGGCCTCTTGTTGAGTATCACAGGTTGGGCAGGGTTGGAAAGGACCACTGGAGGCCACCTGGTCCGACCTCCTCGCTCAAGCAGGGAGCACATTACTCAGGGCTGTGTCCAGATGGCTTTTGAGTATCTCCAAGGAAGCGTCCAAAACTCTTGGGTTTCACTTCTTTTTTCACCCAGTGATACACTACACTACTGTCTGTCACACCTTTGTGACTTGTAATTCTTCTCTCAGTGCTGGAAGTCAACATGGGCTGAAGTTAAAGGCTGTGTCTCCCTGGGCTCTGTGCCAGGCGACCCCCTGGCCAGGATTCAAACCCTCTCGTACAGATCTCAAACCCTCTTAATCGGGTCCCAGTCCTCTCTGCTGAGGTCTGTGACCTTCCAGGGTGTCCAAAGGAATGTCCTGGACTCCAACACAAAACCACCTAGGTCATCTTGTCACCCACCTTGGATGTATGCTGCTGGAGCTCCCACTGTTCCCTGAGGTCTGTGATCTGCGCTGGGTGTTTGGCTTTGGAGGAATCAAGGCATGCTCTTGACAGAGCTGGCATCCTTCTACATCACCCTGGGGCTTCCTGGCAGCCTGCTCTGAGGCAGCTCAGCTCAGTTTACCCTCTGTAGCAAAGCTGTTGCTTGCACCAGGGGTGGTTTCTTTACAATGACTTGAAGAAGTTGTTCCTGCAAAACGTTTGCTCTCAGCATTCATTATGGAATTGCCTCTCCACAGAGATTAGCAATTTGATTTTGTCGTTACTTTTTCAGTCAGTGTAAATATTTTAGAGCAATAACTTCCTCCAGAAGAATGAAGGAAATGGATTTGGTTGTCTTAATTTTGTGTTGAGGGAAACACAATTTTCAGGCATTATCCTTAAGCATCGCTTAGATAACCATGTGAGGCACTTTTTTACTTGCTGCTTCACTCTTTGCATGAAACAAAATTCATGCTCTTCTACAGACTTCATCTTTAAATTTCATGAGGTGGTGTGACATCAGGCCCTTAGTTCACTGAAAATGTGCAGGCAGCTTTGTTTACAGCTTGGGAATTTGTTTTACATTTTGGGAGATTCATGTAGCATCAGGGATGGGACTGCTCCTGGCGCGTGTGTGAACTCTTGTTGGTAGTAAATGAACTAGAAGTGATGCTGTGTTTGTGGAGGGGAAAGCAGAGGTACAATTTGGGCTTTGGTTTCTGAAATACCAGCTCTGTGATGTCTGACCTAAGAAAATGTACACCATTGTGGCCTCAAAGTCACAAGAAGCAGCGTTTGTTAAAGAGCACAAAATGCTTGTGAGAAGCTCATGCAAAGGAGGAGGCTGGGGGAAGGAAGCTGCCTGACAGAAATGTTCATTCCTAAGTGTACGCATGTCTTGGTGAAAACGTGTCACCCCTGGGGCATGTGGACACTGTCCTTGTGACCAAACTCAAGGCACACAGACATACAATCCATTGTCCCTTCCCAACCTTAGACATTTATTTGCTTTTATGATTTTTTTGCTAAGGTATCTCAAGGATATTTGTAGTACATTATTTTTTTATTGCATTCCTCTTTATTCTCCGTGCTGCAATAACATCAAAGCCTTGCAAGGCCTGTAAAAAAAGGATGGCAGAGGATATTGGCATTCAGGAGCAGTGCCTAAAGCCCCTCCGGGTGGAAGCTCAAATGTTGGCTATTGCAGGCCTGCCTGAGGCTGCCATGGTGTGTTCCAGCTCTGCTGGAAACTGTCCTCCTGGGATGGCTGGAGTCATCCCATTACTGATTTATGGCTGAAGCAGCCAGCACACAGTTGCTGGCCTGCTGTTTCTGAGTGTGTTAATACCTTCGTGAAAGGTGAGGATGCTGTAAGTAGGTGTCAGACAAGCTGTTTGGGTTTTGTATAACTAATGAAGCAATTAAAAAAAAAAAAAAAAAAGGGCAACAAAAGCACCCAAAAGCACCCAAATACAAAAGATACCAAAGAGTTTGAGATGAGGAGACTGCTCGGGAAGCTCTCACTGTTGTTAAGGTCAGCTAAGTGCAGCAGATCCTGGAGAGGTTTGGTGACGTTTCAGAGCCAGATCCTTTCAGTTGTGCTCTGAAAGCAAGTGGCATATGGCACTTCTAACATTCTAGTGGCAATAAAGATGATGACTGGGTTTCTATTAAGATCACTCTGTTTTTGAAGGCTCAGAATGAAAAACTCCCCATCCCAACCTTCAGCCCTCTTTAGCTGTAAGATGTGTTCATACTGCAATCACACAGCTCGTGACCACATTACAAAGCTACTTTAAAGTCAAGTAACTTTGCTGTTGCCTGAATATTTAATCAACTTTTTGGCTGGATTTTACTGCAAGCCTCAGATTCCATAATGTAAGCCATTTGTGCTCTAGATGTACCTATGGGAAAGAAAAAGGAGAAAAGAAAAAGGGACACAGAAAGCCATTTTTCCACCTTTTATATCCCAGCTAAGCTTGAAACTAGCAGAGTCATTAAGCGTAATGCCAAGTGTCTGGTGTGTGAGCAAATGTGTAATAATTGTATTTTGGATCCAGCAGTGTTTTAGAGCAAACTGTGTATAATTTCCAGCAGTTAGTCTTGCAAAGTGGTTTCCTTTTTTTGGTTCCTTTATCTTCAAGTAATATCTGCATAATAAAATCGCAAAGTCAACTCATGCTTTGCACGTACTTAAATTATGTTATGTACTAAGTAACTAAAGCAAACAAAGCTAGCAGAAGATAGTTGTCTGTCTAAAAGGGATTTAGCTGGTACTGGTCTGGTCCTTATCATTCTCTTCAAGGCCCTACACTCTTTGTGGTCATCTTAAGAAGTTGCCTTTAGTGTCAGATTGGTGTTAAAATTGTTCATTTCAAAGGTATGGTCAGAAGCAAAATTGTTAAAGCTGGTGAGCCCTGATTTATAGCAAATTTGTTTGTCTTCTCATTCTTTACAAGGTTGTTTTGTTTTTTTTACTGATGTATAACTGTTTAGTTTTGGAATGTCTCCTTCACCATAGATGTGTGTGCATACATGTGTGTATATATACCATGCATATATTTGTGAAAAAGTTACAATTTGAGTAGCTATAATGCAGCATCTTTCCTTTGAGTGCTCTCAGGCAAAGGGAGGGATTCCTCATGCAAGCAGATCATACAGTTTATAAAATATATAACATTTTGAAGCAGTTCTTCCATGCTATTTCAGAGTGAAGGGGTAGATGGGGAAAAATTCTCTTGGAGAAACAGCTTATATTTGTAGACAAGAAGCACAGAAGATTTGAAGCTGGTCATTCACTGAGTGTGTATATCAGAACTGTGTCTCTTTGTTCCCTCAAAACAGCATGGGAACTCACATTTATGGGTGGAGAAGCTGATGAAGCTGGTACAACTGGGGTGAGGGATAAATCAGTGACACTGGGACAAGTGTTTTACTTCACGTTTCCCCATCTGTTTTTAAAGTGTTCTTGTAAAGCCACCCAGTGTTGTCCTGTGTACCACTCACACTCTCTTTATACCTCAGGCCAAGCACACATTTCCGTGTAGTTCTCAAGTGACCAAGGTTACCTGATTTTCCTTCCTTTGTCTCCTTTCCTGTAGCTTTTACAGCTCCTGGAGTCTGAGACCATGCAGCTGGAAGCCTTTCTGGAATGGAAGCAACTGGAACCTGTTTACTGGCAGTGGATGGTAACTAATCCAGCTGATTTTGAGGGGTGCATCTTTCTTGACCTTAATAACTGGCTATTTCCAAAGGCTCTTAAGTCCCACATAATTAAGTGTTGCAAACAGTCTGTTCAACAGCACTTGAGAAAAAGGAAAAAAAAGTCTGGGTAAAGTAAGGAATGTTTTCACAGTTCTCTTTCATTCCCGTTTTCTTCAGGAGCACCCACCCAGCTAAGCTGAGGAATTTCAGGGCAGAATGGCAGAATTTCATACAGTTAACACAAATGAAAAGGTCTGATCTTCATCATTTTTAATAGTTTTTAAGCATAGTAGTTGCACATTTTGTAAAATTAAATGGCTTTTCAGAAAAGGGCCTCTAAGCTTTATTGCAGTCTTGAGAACAACTAAATTTGCAGGCGGCTGATATTGAAAACAACTTCATTTTTTCCCAGCCAAATAGTGTGTTGACATTGCTGATTTCCCCTTGAACTGTGTTGAATGATCATAAGAAAATCAATAACCCTTTCTCTGTGCATCTTCGGATTTCTCAAGTGAGTGTAAACGATGCCATCCATCTCACTTCTCTCTATGACTTTTGCCCATTCAGTGTTGCTGAAATAATTCTTTAGCACACCACATTAGCTGTATGAGCTTACAGAATTTTGAGAATCAGTGAGCTGACTGCTAATTGCCCATGTGCCTTTTCCTACACTAAAAGCAAGGCAAAGGGCAGTGTGAAATTACCTCACCTGTCTTGAAGGGTGCTTCCAATTTTCATTAGTTCTCTAATGGTTTTTGCTTTACATGTTTACCATCTTATGGTTTTTTGGAAAACATCAACATTAGCACAGGCCTGGCTCCCAATAGATAAAATATAGCTGCAGTTATTTCTGTGTATCCACCAAAACATTTGCCTTTGACACACCAAAGAGTGTTAGCCTGCTTTCTGGAGTTAAGTTCTAAATAAATACTTGAAAACTGACCTGCAACATCTTTTTCAACTATTCAGTGTGCTGGATGGTGAATTTGCCTTTTTCTTTTGTTTCACTGATGACGGTGGTTGTTCCTGGATGCAGTAGGATGTATGGGAATGAGATGTGCTTTGACAAGGCAGCAGTTTTCTCTTTCTACCAGACTTGTGTTTTGCATTGCTGATCTGATGGATGAGGTGGTGCTTGCATAGCTGCTGCCAGCTCTTCTGCTGGTGGTGGGCAGGAACACAACAGAGCGTGGCATCACTGCAGGAACTGGAATGACTGCAGTAATCACAGAATATCCTGAGCTGGAAGGGATCCACAGGGACCATCGAGTCCAACTCCTGGCCCTGCACAAGACAGCCTAAAAATCCCACCACGTGCCTGAGAACATTGTCTAAATATTAATGTTACTCTACAATTCTGTCAATTAATCAAAATAAGACATAAACAGAGGAACTCCCCAAAAGCCAAGCCCTTTGCTTTATTTCCCTGCAGTTTGTTATCCTGCCCATGTCCCTGCTGTGTTTGTGTACTCACGAGCTGGGCCATGGATCAGCAGGAGCTGCTGCCCCCAGTGCTGCTTTGTGCCAGTTCCCAGCACCAGTGCTTGCCTAGAAAGGAGCTTTTGCAGGGTGTCCTATGCCATTCTTAGCTGTCTTATGAAGCTTTTTCTTGCATGAGTCTAAGAACTTCTTGCTGTGAATTAAGCCAGAGTTTTTAACCTACCTTCTGAGAAAAGAGAGAAAGAGGAGAAAAAATAAAATTTCCCATCCTCCTTATAGCAATCTTTTATATAAGTGAAGGCTGTTAGCATGTCACTGCCTTCCCAGCCCCTGTTTCTAGGCTAAGCAAAAGTTTTGATGTCTTTCTGTGTTCTTGTAGGCCATTCATTTGAGCTTTTGATGTTTGTTGCTGCTCTCATCTGGGACTTTGCCCCCCCGTTTGCCTGTGTTTAACTTCAAGTGCCTCACCTGTATGTCAGCATTACAGTCAGCACTCTTCTGTCACTGAGAGTTGTGTTCATACAGTGCTTGACTTTAGCAGTGTGACATTGGTGACTTCTGGCTCTCTCCAGCAGTGTTGCTGCTGTGCAGTAATTATGCACTTGGTTTTTCCTTGCTCGTGTATAGACCACGCTGCTCAACTGCTGAATTTCCTGCCAGTGTTTCTAAATTGCTTCTTCAATTGCTAAAGATAATTTTGAATACAAATTATGTCCTTAAAAGAGATTATGACCTCTCCTCTTGAATGTCTTCTTGATAAGAGTATGGAAATAAATACTTAATACCCTATGAGTGAGGCCTACGTCCGTCCTTTAGTTATGCTGTGCTATTCTGGCTTGAAAAATATGTGTTTCTGCACAGTCTATGCACCGGAGTGTAGAGATGGGCTGTAAATGTTTTGTTTAAATGCTTTTGGGTTTTGTTGGTTTTTTTTTTTTCTTTTCCTTGAGTATTTGAAATAGCTGTTGCTGCCTTGGAAGGCAGTTGCATAGTTAGTTATCAAACCAGCTAGATGGTCATGGTCAAGCAGAGCTGCCAGCTCCTGACCAGTCTGGAGCAGGCATCTCTGGATGTTGCTCAACTTGTGGAATTTTCCATGGGCACAAGTGATCTTTGTTAGGTGGGGCTCTCCTGAGGAGTGTAAGCATGTACCTCCCTGGTCATCACTTTGTTACAAAAAGCCCTAGAAGTGCATCCAAGCTCAGAATTTAAGAGGAAGGGATATCTAGAGCTGCTGCAGTGCTGATCACCTCCATCTCGGGAGTGTTACTTTATGCTTTAGTGCAGTGGAGAGTAGCTGACTGTGCAGTGCTTTCTAAAATAAGCTAGGTTAGCAACATAAGTTTTCTGTTAACTTGGAAATATGTTACAGTGAACTGAGGGGGTTCTCTGTTAAAATAACTCTGAAATTGTGGAGCAACTGTATATTAAGATGGCAGCAGTGAGTTCCTAGCAATGAATTACCAGGAGGATGGGGAGAACCATTTTAGCTCCTGCTGAAAAGTAACTTTTATTTTTTTTTTGTTTTAGGAAGCTGTGTTAGATAATATGGCTGAAGAGGGAAATACTAGTGAGTCCCAGGATGCTCATGTGGACAAAAGAAGGCTGCCAGAGGTGATCTCCTGCTGCCCCTGGGCTGATAAGGTGACTGGGCAAATGGACAGATTAGCCAGAGATCTAATGGTTCTCCAAGAGGAGCTGCATCAGCTCGTGGCTCAGCGAAAGGCTGCGTGGTGGGAGAAGGTAAGGCTTTGGGTGCTGCTCATGGCCACTGGAGACTTTGAGCATCCTGCATTTCTCAGCTCTCTGTCCATGGCCCGTCTCAGGGCAGGTCCCTGTGGCTGCTCTGTGCCACCCTTGCTGCAGTCACAGTGTCAGAGCTGCAGCTCCTTGGGTGTTTGTGCCCACAGCGTGCCCAGTGCTCTTTCAAACACAAAGTAATGCTGAAACAAGTGTTCTCTTGGAAGGAGAGGCTTCAAAGAACAGATGCTGCAGAGGACAGGAGAAAAGAGAAAGAGAAGAGGAGGAAATCATGGCAGCCCCCAGAGGGAATGGATGCAGCAGGCTGAAAGCAGCAGCAATGGTTACAGTGAGAAAATAAAGCATTTACAGGGGAAGAGGCCAGGGCTTGTCATCTTTTATTGCATCAGGAGTCTTTGAAATGCCTGATGGGGGAAGGAATGAGAGGACTTTGAAACCTGTGAAGTGAGGGAAGAGACTGAGCACAAGATTTGATGGCAGAACAGACTGGCTGTGGGAGGCTGGCTGGGGAGGAAGGCAGGTGAGATGAAGGAAGTGGGCATGGTATTTGCTGTAGAAGGATGGGGAGACACTGGGAAGCACCCGGAGCAGCTGATGGGGCATCAATCAAGGAGATTTAGGTAATGTTGATGTGGAAGGTGAATCTGAGTATCAGCATACTGGCACAAAGGAGAACAATGAAGACGCAGGCATAAAAAAAATAGTGATTCTTTCCAGGCAGCAAGTGGAGAGAAGGCTACCAGAGAATCTGCAAATATCTGTGGATGGAGAAGAGTGAAAGAAACAGTTGGGACAGACAGAGCAGTAATAAAATTGCTGCATCACCACTTTGTGTCTGTCTTAACTCAGGAGAGGGTTTTTTTAGCTCACAGCATTTGATTTTTTTTCTTTCCAGGATGGAGGGGAGTGTGTGGTTTTAGATTGGAATGTTGGTAGACAGGATTGCAGATCAGCCAAAAAAATGGAAAATGGCAGGTTGTCAGATCAAAAAGTATTTGCCCAAGAGTTCAAAAGGCATCTGGCATGGACAAAGTGTGTGGAGAGCTAATTGCTCTCTTCCACCTGAAGGATAAGGAACTAATTAGGATCAGTTGGATAGGGAAGGCACAAGGAGCTGCTGCTTCACACAGGGTGCAAAACTTCTTCCCACAGGGCACTGTGGGTATAAGCAGTGTACACAGATTTGAAATCTTCTGTACACGTTCTTGGAAGCTGAAATCCATCAAAGACTATAAAATATGCAGATACAAATTGCAACCTTATGAGTTAGTGGGAGAACATATCATTGCAGGCTGGGGGAGTATCCTGAGGAAGTAAATCCATGTATTTACATTTGTCTTAGAGTTTTCTCAGGGCACTTACTGTCACTCACTGTCAGTGATGGGGTACTGGACTGGGCAGATCTCTAGAATCATCAGATTTGGTTGTTCCTGGGCAAAGTGGACATGACTGTTGTGGGACAAGTCAGAATTCTAAAAATAAAATTTCCAGAGCATGATTTCTAAAGGAAGATATGCTCTGACTTCTCTTACATGTAACAATATATATGCTGTTAAATATGATGTTGGGTATTATATAATATCACACAGATTTTTCTTTTTTTAAGTGCTTAAATTCTGGGTTTAACACCAGAAAGATTTAACTGATGCTTTCTTCTTTGAAATAGATGACTGACTGGATTTGAATAATGGCTGGTTGTGTTCTACTCTTTCTGAGATTCTCTGGGCATCATATGAGTTTGTGATAAATGGAGTGCATCTAAGGTGTGTTGTTAAAAGGCCTGGTTTACCACAAATGCCTTCCCTTCTACATATGCTTTGAAACAGAATTGTTTTGTAATGCTACATGACAGCACTTTTTGGAATGCTTGGGGTCAGATGACTCTCCATCAATCCTCTTTATATCAAGCCTTGCTTTGCATAGTGTTGCTGCTTGCATGATGCATTCTTCCTGTGCTCTGTCCTTTTCCCCACAGCAAGGATGCTTGCTGAATGCAGGCTCCTCTCTCAGCTGTATGTTTCTGACCCCTTCTTTTCCCTGGAGAAATGAGCTTATCAAATCTTTCCTTCTGTATTATTTTTTTAATCAAACAAAGAGAAGATACAGCGGTAGCTGAAGCCATTATCGCTAACTTTGTATCTTGCAGTACTGAGACATCTGGAAATTATCTTGGCTCTTACAGGCATGCCCAGCTGAGGGACAGCACAGTTTATTACAGCTCTTATGTCCACTGCCTTGTACTTGACAAAGAACCTGATAATCCGCAGAGTGTTTGTGTCTGTTGTTGCTGGTGGGCCTGGTGTCTGTGCCAGGCAGCTGGGTAGAAACTGTTCTGAACAGCAGAATTGAGGGTTCAACGTGATACATGGGGGAGAGAGACAGCACAGTTCCTGCAGAGAGCAATCCTGCCTGCAATCTGCTGCAGCTCCCTGCAGGGACCAGCGAGCGTGTGGGGCTGCACTGATGCCGCCTAAGCGCCTTTGCAAATGGCATTTGATGAAGGCCCTGAGAAGATTCTCAGCAGAAATGAACTGCCCTCGTGGCTGTGTTCCCTCTCCCCCTGAGCAGAACAGCAGCAGGGAGCCGGGAGGAGGTGGCTGGGATGGGTTTGTGGAGGTGGTCACTGGTGGAGCCAACACCCAGGCCACCAATATTGTTGTATTGCAGCACCAATCCAGGGCAGCACGGCGAGGTGCCCACGTGCAGAGGGGACACTGAACCCCTAAAAGCCACAGCAAAGGATTATGGAGGGTCCTCGTGCCGAGCAGTGAAATGGTCATATGTCAGAAAACCTGCTAACAGTGCTAACGAGTCTGAAGGGAGCGTCATAATGGTACACGTGTTTCTTCGGGTTGTCACGGCGCGTCAGCGAGCTCTGTGGAAAGGTCAGTGCTCAGAAATAGGAAACTGCATTCTACAACTGTCAGGGAGGCGGAAAAAAGAAAACCTAAAATATTTCCCTCTGTTTCTGGAACGCAATGGGTGCTGCTAGTCCCATTCATAAATGAAAAATAAGGTCTTGGGACTGGAAAGGAACAGGGAGGGGATGCAGTGCTGTCCCAGGCTGTGGAAGGGTTTCTCTGAGGAAACATACTGGGCTCCTTGCATAAGGCGAGGAGAGAATGGGGAGGGGTATTACAGTGGAGCAGGAGGAAGCTTTTTGTATGTTCTTCTGATGCTCCTTGGTTTTCATGATGGGTGAACCTAGATCAAATCACTCAACCTGCTCTAAGACTGTGTACTGGGCTTGAAAACCTGTTGAAAGTGTCTTTCATTTCGGCCTGCAGTTGATTGATCTGTTTATTTTGCACTGTATAGGGGTATTTCAGATGTGTTAGTTAGAGTCATTGCTATGCCACAATGCCTGGTTTGCACCACTAAACATAATTTCTTATGATTCAGAATGTAGTTTCAGGGGCAATGAATCTATTTGTTGCAAGTTTGATCATTTGCAACTGTGATTCTGGTAGTTAAAACTATCAGTCTTAAGTCTCTTAAAATAAAAAAAAAATATTTGGCTTATTTTCTTTTGTTTCATTTCCTTGTTTTCTTTTTTTTTTTTTTTCTGTTTCTGCCTACCCCCAGCTGTTTCTTTGGTTATATGCTTGGAATGACCCTGAAATGATTTAACCTTTCAGGGACATTCACAAGACATTTGAATCCTGCCATGGGATTTGGGTGATTTGTGAAACCCTGATATTAATAGGACATTTTAACTGATACCCATCTCTGGGCAGGAATATGTTCAGTATCTTGGAGGAGAAAAGGCATATGACAGAGGTGTGATCTGAAGATGGGGCTTTCTTTCTGTTAGCTTTGCTCTTTTCTGTGCAGTACTGGGCAAATAATCATTTCTTTGGTGACATTTTGGGGATCTGGAAATGATCAAAAAGGGGAGGGAAATGGTTAAGCTTTAAGAACATTTCTTCTCTCAGAAGCAAACTTAACTGTAAAAGATGAAATCTCCTAATCCCAGAAGAGAACTTGTTTGTTTGCTTTTTCCTGTCTGAATATTCTGTTACCTGCTCCTCTATTAGAGGGGAGGATTTGATTTCAGTCTGTGTTAAAACATTTGGCATCCTCAAGCTGGAATGCAGAGTGTTTGACTCCAAACGGTAATCGGTTCAGGTTTCATCATAAAAATGCTTGTAACATTCCCAGCTTTTGTTGAAACTTGGGATATTGTATCCTGGGACCCTCTGTGTTCTCCTGCATTTAAAAGAAGCCAGACTCCTTTGAGAGGGCGGTGTGATTGGGATGGAGCTTGCTCATGCATACATCTCTGAGGCACGGACCAGACAGGCTGAGAGCTGTTAATATGAGCTGGAACAGGCTCTTTCCACACTAGAATTCCACCCAGAAAGTCTGGTGGCTGTGCTTGCTGCTGGTGTGTCTGAGTACCCAGGTGAGCCTGCAGTCCCTGACCCAGACCAGACCTCCATAATTACAGTGGGAGAGCACTGAAACCTGCATTTTGTCTTTGTTTCTGTATCTTTCTCCTGATCCATCTCCTCTCCAACCTTCCCAAAACCTTGCAGCTGTCTCCTGGACAGGGATGGGAGGATGCAGGGCTGCTCCACGTCAGAAG
Source organism: Sylvia atricapilla (assembly GCF_009819655.1). NCBI lineage: Eukaryota > Metazoa > Chordata > Aves > Passeriformes > Sylviidae > Sylvia > Sylvia atricapilla. The sequence goes on from NC_089148.1 coordinate 11,669,416, forward strand.
AGATGCCCTTTGAATTCACGGTGTGTTGGAGAGGGGCTCGACAGGACTGGGCTGTTTTGTTTTCTCTTTCTGGGGACAGGGTGGGTTGCAGGGGAGGCAGGAATGGCCTGGGGCACCCAGCCAGGTGAAGGTGGTGGGGTCTGAAACAACAGAGGCACTTTCACTCCATCCCAGGAGTTCTGTGGTTCACGTAAACATTTTGCCATTGCCAACACACTGCCACAGACCTCGTAGAGGCTACAAAGAGAGATCTTTCTTCTAAGGTTCTTACATTTATAAAAGATAAATGGTTTTTGATTCATTTTGATTTAAGGCTTCAGTATTTGGAGTAGGGAAGCAGCTCCAGAAGCTGATGCTGGAACATGGTCCTACATAATTCTGTTTGCGGTTGGGGTTTTTTTGTTTCTCTTACCAAGATTGAGTCGAATTTTATCTACTCAGAAAATTGCACTCCCCAAGTTTTTCTTTATGCCTCCTAATGATTGAAGAGGGGAGTGAGGAGCTGTGAGTCCCCATTAGCCACTGCTAGGAGAAGATTAAGTCTTGTTGCTTTATGCAGCATGGGAATGGTGAGACCACGGGTGGGGCTGGACTGGCTCCTGGTGGGCTGAGTTCCTCCTGCACTGCTGCAGGGCTGGGCTGTGTTTCCTCTGCCCTCAACCAGGCATTTGTGGCAAAGCTACAGCTGAGCTCTCACTGAAGAACTCTTTGAGACTCATCAAAAACACCTTTTTTTTTTTTTTTTTTTTTTTTTTTTTTTTTTTTTTTTTTTTTTTTTTGGTGAGCACACTGCTCCCATTTCATCTTTGCTGTTGCTGCTGTTCATTCTGGCTCCCTGGGCTTTGTGCTAATACGAAGATGTTAGTGTAGCGAGCAGTTAATTATCCCTGCTGTCTGGGCTGGAGGAAGTGGAGGAGTGGTGGGGAATGGTTCAGTGCTGGTGTTATTTCCTCAGTCAGCATATTCCCTTTCCTAGTCCCAGAACGCTTCTGTGTTCCACTTTGTATTTGCAAAGCTCCATCTGGAGCACTGAGCAGCTGTCAGTGGAGCTCCTCATGCGAAAAGGAATTGAAGAACTAGCAAGACCACACGAGCAGCTTTTGGAAGTGCATGGTTGGCTGGGCCCAGATGCCTGAATAGAGGGGGAGACCCACAGAGATCAACCAAAACAGCCATCACAGGGGGTGGTGGGGGACAAGGACAGGAGGATGGCAAGGAGGGACAAATCTACTGGCTCTTACTTGGAGTTCTTACGTAATTTAAGTAAAAAGTTAATTGTTAAATGTGGGATTAAATTTGCTGCTGATGGAATTGCTGCTAAATCTGCCCTAGCAGATTTAGGCTATTAGAAAATGTGAAGCTGCTGTAAACAGTAGGAAGTAGATACTGATCTTTATATTCACTCCTTGCTCTTGGATTTTCTGGCATTGGTTTATTTCCCTCTCGTCAGTATTCCTAGCAGGAGATCTGAGATGCTTGTTTCTGGTAAGTGCCTGTAGAGTTCCAGGTGATTGTTGATGGAAGGCGGTGTGCTCTCCCTTGTGATGGAAGGAGAAAAGGAACCACGCCAGTGCACCTGCTTCTCCTTTTGACAGCAGGATCTAAAATCTGCTTTAGACCTGAAGTTCCAGGTTAGCTGCTTTAGGGCTGCTGTGCCTGTGAAAAGTTACTGTACATAAGCAGAGCTGGAAGATTGTTTGAAAGACTCTTGCTTGCTTCTGAGAACTTTGTGTAGGCTGGCCAGGCTTGAATAGTCAATGTTAAGCTTGCAGCATACAAAGGGTTGGAAAGACAACAGTTTATTCTTCGTTTGCAGATGCAATTTTTGTGCAGATTGCTGAAAGAGTGATGAGCTGTGTGAGACACAGAGGCACTCTGAGTACCAGTGGCTAAATCAGCAAACTGATTTCAAACACACACAAAAACCGTAACTGGAAATAAATTACCTAGCCTGACATTTTTCATGGAGCTTATGTAGGCTAAAAGACTGCAGCTCCTTAGGGAGGAGAGGAGCATTAAAAACTCAAGTGCTGTCTCCTGTTCTGTATGCAGAGCTCTGGGGTTTGAAGGAAGCGTGGGTGAAAGTTTTTCTTGCTTCCCAGAAGATGCTGCTTTCCCTTCCTTTGCCAAAATGCAGAATGCTTGCTCAGGTGACAGGATCAGTTAAAGTACAATAAATAACCAGTGTTAATGTTTTACTTGCATTGTTTACGAAGATGTTGGATACTGACCAAAGCAATGAAATATGTAATAAATGCAGCTGAAGAATTATACTCCAATAAATTTCAGATGAGCTTTATTTAACGATGAAGTGTAAAAAAACCCCATTTCAATGAGAGAATGTGTTTTGTAGCCACTGTAAATGTTTTAGTGCATTTTTAAAAATAAGTGTAGTACTTAGGATCTCACAGTTAAAGCACACAATAAAACAAGGATGAAGGCTAGGAATGTCTGCAGGGCTCAGATGCACAAGATATGGAGATATATATATATATATAGCTCCCACCACCATTACTTTTATAAAAGCTTTGAGGCTGATGGGTGGGATATGAGGTACCAGAAACCACAGAGTTGCTGGATTTTGTCTTGCAAGTGGTGAGCCACAGCAGCACACGTCCTCTCCTCCACAAGGGCAGCACCTTGGGTTCACAGCTAGTTCTGGCTGACAGAGGCTGTGTTAAACACCACAGCCAGAGGCTGCGTTTTAGATAGCTCTACCTGAAACACTGTTAGTGTGTTTGACTGCACCTTTCACAGGGGATTTTGGGGACAGGAGCTTCCAGGAGGTACCTGGCTGGCTTTGCAGCTCTGGGGACACTGTGGGGATGGGTTCCCCCTCTGCCAGCAGGAGCTGGAGTCACTGAGTGCTTTGCAGCACTGCTTGGGTTGTTTTTTGGTTTTTGGTGAGTTGACAGAGATGCTTTTAGAAGGATTCTTTGCATCCAGGCATTCAAAGCTTAACTTTGTTTCCTTTTTTTCTTGAAACCTTGGCCTTGTTCTCTCAGTTGCCTGCCTGAAATCAAGGGTGCTTGATCGTAAGAGAAGAAAGTATCCACCTTGTTTCTGTCTTTGTCCCCTGTGCTTGTGGAAGAGCTGACATAAAAGTACATCTGTAATTTACTGTTGTCAACATATCTTCTCTCCAGCCAGAAATGCATCTAAATAAAGCCGTGGTACTCTTCTGAGCTCCAAACTCACCATTTTTCTTCATTTTACTGGCTCTCTCTAAGCCCTGAGAGCTGTTTGATTGTAAGAATCACAGGGGCCATCCAAGGAACCTCACATCCACCTACAGCTGCTACTCACCCGGGGATTGTGAGATAATAGACGCTGCTGAATGCATTGTGAGAGTAGTGGCTTCAGAAAATGTCTGCACTGAACCCCTGAAAATGTTTTCTGTAGAAAATCTCCAGCTGGGAGTTAAGGTTCATTTTCCTCATGCCATAGCTGTGGATAGGCTGTGTTGCTGGCATGACCTTTACTGCTCTGCATGTCGTGCCTTCCCCAAAAGCTGGGATAGGAGCTGCAGGCTGAGTGGTGGGGGAGGTTCTGCAGTGGTCAGGCAAAGCCCCTGGAAGGGACAAGGGAAAGAAAACCAGTTTGGGGGTGAAGAAATTCCCTGTAAGTCATGGGGGGTTTTTGGGCTTTCTTGTTATTTGTAATTCTTGGGTAAGAAAAACCATTTTCTGAAAATTTGTATGACTAGGTGGTTATGCCTTCCTCTCATCTCTGTGTTTTTGGAGTGGTTTGTATCAGCATTGTTTTTGTTGGCTGTCCATACAAGGACCCCATTGCTTGAATTCCAGAGTTTCACATCCTGTTCCTTCAAAGCAGGATGATACAGAGAAGTGCAAGGCACAAGCAGCACTCTTTCTGAAGTGGCCACTTTCATGTTGTGCAGTGATAAAACTATTCTGAAAGCAAAGTGGGACCCTCCAAGCCTCTGCAGGCCACTTAGATCTGAGATGATCTATCATCAGTGTTTGTCTCTGCTGCCCAAGATAAAAGTTTGGTAGAACAAATTGAAAAGTAAGTGAGCAATTTATTATCCAAAGCAATACTTGTCTGTTGCCTTCCTTTGTAATTTGTAGTTGTCAGGGTCTTTTTCAGAGTAGCACTGCAGCCTTTTTGCAAGTGTCTAAATTACTTACACTGACATATTCTGGTTTTCATATAGTATATTTTCAGTGTGTGCCTATTCCTGCTTTAATTTCTGTGATCTTCTAATTGAATTCAAGGATTTGGGAAGTCTAGAGATAAAACTGTAGTTAAAAAGAAATGCATTATGGAGGGCTGGAATGGTAGAATGGAACTTTTGAAATTGCTGTAAAAAGCTCAAAATTTCTAATTTGGAGAAGAAAATAGGGAGTTATTTCTCTTATTTCCTGTGGTGTGCATTCAGAATTGTGTGGCATATGGGACTTCCACAAGTCTGGACTGTGTCTCCTTGCAGTTGCTGGTAAAGAGTCTGCAGGTTTGCTGGTCCTGCTTGGAGCTGTTCCACTTCTCGGAGCGGAGAGTCTCCTGGCTTGCATATCTTGTGAAGGAGCTGAAGAGGTTTAGGTGAGCTCCTGCCTCCAGAGCAAGAGATTCTGCTCAGCTTGGATGTTCCTGCCAAAGTTTTGTGTCTGCTCTTTTTGTGCTGGCATCCTCTTCAGGTGAGCGGAGGTGGTGCAGAAATTTCTTTGAAGACCATTTATTATTTTGAGACCTGTCCTTGTCTGGATCTGCAGAGTTGCTGCAATAGTAAAATTGCATTTTTGGCTCCTATTTGGTTTTTCCCTTTGGTTTCATTTGTTCTCCTCAAAAGTTAACCACTGGGAAGCAAATTCCTTATGCCAAAAAGTCCAAAACAGAGAGTACAGAAGATACTATGGAACAGAATCATGAAATCATAGAATCATGTAGATGGGAAAAAAACCTGCCGAGATCATGGAGTCAAAGCCAGGACTGACAAATTCAACACTAAACGATGTCACTTAGTGCCACATCTACATGTCTTTTCAATTCCTTGAGGATGGTGACTCAGCCACTTCCCTGGGCAGCCTGTTCCAGCGTTTGACAACCTTTCCAGTGAAGAAATTTTTCCTGATACACAACCTAGATCTCCCCTGGCACAGCTTGAGGCTGTTTTCTCTCTGGCTGGTCCCCACGTGGCTACAGCCTCCTTTTGGGGACTCTTAGAGAGTGATACGGTCTCCCCTGAGCCAGGATAAGTTTTGTATAGCTCTTTGGAAGAGGGATGGATCTGATGCGGCTCTCAGCATGTTCTGGGCTGTTTGCCTCAGGTCTGTCCCCAGGGCTGTCTTTGGAGGAGCTGCTTCTGCACCTTGTCAGGGGTGGGATGTGCAGATCCATGGCAGGAGAAAGTCTGGGGGCAGCTCTCACTGAGTTCAGCTGCTCTCAGGCCCACGGGGCTTCATTTTCCCTTGGCTTTGCCCGTGCTGTAGTTCTCTGTAGGCTCAGCAGTGCTGTTCTCACTTGTGTGCCTTTGTATTCATATTGGCAGGGGTATTTTCATTCTTCTGGTAAAGACCCTGAAAAATATTCATGTTGTTCTCTTTTCTTAATCCTTCGTCCTTTTTGTTTATCTTGAGCTAAATTGACTTTTTTGACTACCATCAATGAATTTAGAAACATGAGTCTTAAGTACAGAGCCATTGGATTATCTTAAAGAAAAACCAAAGAGAAAAGCTCCCAAAACAAACCAAGCAAACCCCAAGAAAATATGTTATTCATTCCAACAAGATCAGGTCACTCCTCGTTATGAAATTATCTGAGTCAAATGCTTTAATCAGCCTCTAGTTTTCCATTGCTATGCTTCCTCACCATCTTTCCATTGGAGAGAACAGTGTGGATGCTGATCTGAAGGCTTGGGAAGTGCTCTGCAGTATCTGATGTTTAATTGAAACAGGGAGCAGCAGTGCCAACTCTTGTCCTCAGATGCTGCTAAGGGTGTTCTGGGTATTAAAATTGTATTTTTAGTTATCAGATCTGTTCCTAGGTAAGACAGGTAACCAGCTTCTCCCTAGCTTCCCTGTCAGTTTGTTTTGGAGTGACAATAAGTGTACCAGGAGCCAGCATTCTGATGGTGAATGTCTTGCTTTAAAATGCATAAGACTGGAGATGCATACATTCCTCCCTAATTGCAGGAAATTGCAGATCCCGGCAAAATTTGGAATGCAGCAGCTTGTATAATTACATCTTCTGTCAGTTGCTATAGCTCAGCTTTACAGCCCTTCTAAAATATCTTCACAGTTTATGGGACAAATCATGTCCCCGTTAATGTTACTTTGGGATCACCCCTTTCATTTATTCACCACCAGTTCCAAAGGACTGAGGTTTTTCCTCATGCTGAGCTAATAACAAGTGTTAAAAATCAGTGATTGTATTAAGGTGACATTTTGCTTTAGCTGCTGTAATTATTGTTAAGCCAAAAGACATCATTTAAGTTTCTTCCTGTTGCTGGGGTTGGATTGAGTAAGAAGTACTGATTCCTGTACCTCAGGTCCGTTTGATTTTGGTTATATGCAAACCTTTCCATTTTATGGCCTTTGGAAATAGAGGGTAATGGATTGTTAGGTTATTGGTAACTAAGTGTTGCTATCTGCCACTGGTCATTGAAGGACAGATCAGATATGGATCACAATTCAGAGTTTAATGAAATGTGTTGGCACCACTTATACCACCATCACAGGTGGGAAATGCTTGAAAGGCTGGAAAGGATTAACAGAAGGGTAATAAAGGAATTAATTTGGTCTGGCATTTTGAGAAGCGAGAAAAGTGTAATTTGACCAAGGCAAAGTTCATAGCTGGACCATGTTCTGCAAATTCCTAGGCAGAAGTGGAATTCTGAGGGTATTAGATGAGAGGTGGTTGAGCAGACCCAGCAGCTGAGGTGGAAATTGCTGAAAAGGGGCATGTTTTGAACCATAATTGCACTTCACTCCTGGGGTAGCGCAGTGTTAGAGTAGTATTTTGATCTGCTGGGGTCTGTGTTTAGAAACCCAAAACTATATGTGTCTACTTTACCAAAATGTAGCAGAACATTGCAGAAATTACCAGGTGAGAGACTGTAGCCTGTGCTTTGTGATAGATTAGACTATTCAAAAAGTTCATTATGGCTTTAATCCTCAAATGCATGAAAACTGGCATTAAGTGGGCTATTTCAAGTCTCTTTGTGTACCATCAGTGATCTCACGAGAAGAAAAACCTCATTTAGGCAGGACAGTGTGGGAAGTCTTCAGCTATTAAAATCGAAAGAGATGGTTTCTACCTTTTTAAACTGGTTAGTCTTGAGTGTGTAGAAATTGCGGCAGAAAATTAAAACCCTTGAAAGCTGACAGCAGAGAGGCTTGATTCAATGAGACAAGGTTTATAGAGCTGCAGTACTAACTCTGTAACTTTCTTAGAGGCTTGAAATTACATTTGGGCAAGTCACTGTAAGACATGAATTTGAAATTAGGGTAAGGTGTTTTTCATAGTGAAACACCTGCTTACTCAGTGTTACAGTGTTTCCAGAACAGCTGATTTCAGATATTGCTTTTGCTCTAACTTGTGGGCTTTTGTATATAAGCAGCAAATGCCTTTAGATTGTTTTCTGAAGGTTGGGGGCCTGATTTTCCTTCTCAGCAAATGTTTGAACTTCATGGGTTCTGCAGGGTCCTGTCCCCCCTGCTCTGTGATATTTCCTAGCAGTAGGAGCTGCAGGATTTGATTTTCCGTCAATTATGCATTCACAGCATCCCTTGAAGCAGTTCCTTTCCCTGCTCCTCCGAGGCTGAATGGGTCACTGTCTACAGCTAAGGAAGGAGAGCATTTGTCATACCCTCAGCCGTCATTGTTCACAAAAAAGGCAAAGGTTTTTGTTAAAAGAAACTGGTGCCCCAGCCAAATTACTGTTCATTGTTAAAGAAGGCTAAAGCCTTCACCCCATTTATGTGTGAAAAAAAGCTTTGTTTTTATGGCTTTGGGGTCACACAGGCCTCCTGGGTTATTGATTTTTGTTCTGTACAAAGAGCAGCAGTGCTGGCATGTTCAGTTGCTGTTATCTCTGATGATATTTGAGACAAACTCTGCGTGGGCATCCTCTTTGGGTGCTGCTTTTCATGACTACTCTGTGTGCAGCAAGATACAGAATGCCTTGAACAGTGAGGAAATCCTGCTACAGGAAGACAAAATGCTTGTGGGTGGGAATAGTGGGATCCCTCCGGCTCTTTTGGTTTTATTTTACTATCTTTTAATATTTACAGGTATTTCTCCTGTAGTTAGGGTGGACTCTGCTCTTCCCCCTGCTATGTTATTGATACTTCTGCTTCCTTTTGCTCATTTCTTTTGTACTTGGTGCCATTTTTTCAGTGCTGACAAGGAGGACTTTCTTAAAAGTATGGCGCAAATCCTTGTTTATCCTTTTTTCTGCATCCTGTTTTCTGTATCCCAGATAGATTGTCAGCTGGGATTGCAGCTCTGTAAGGGATTTCTTGGGGGGTGGTAGTGGAAAAACCACTGAACAGTAAGGTTTGCAACTTGTAAGGCAACACAAGGTTTAAATAATGATGCTTTATAAAGTGTTCGTGCTGATTAAAGACAAGTGCTTGTAAGGTTCAGTCCCCGGACTGATTTGGATTCCACTCTGGAAATGGAGAGCTCCTAAAGCAGTGTTGATTTGCCATTCCTGGTTTCCAGTGCCCAGCTGTCAGGATTTCTGCACAGCATCCATCCCAGCGACATCTCCGTCCTTATCCCACTTTCATTTTTCACTTAGAGATCTTTATCTAAAATTGATGCTTGTCTGTTGAATCAGAGTCTGCTCAGTTTACATGGAGTCTCAGAGCTCTGGGCAGCTCCTCCAGGCTGGTGGACCCATTGCTGGAGATGTTGTGATGTTCTGGAGAGCTGTTTGGAGCCAGGGTGGTGAGTGCACTGACTGGCCTGGCAGGTCTCTTCTGTTCCTGAAGTCTGACCTTTCATTAATCTTATATTGCCAAGCATATAATATTTCTCTTCGTCCTTTTCAACTCCTCAGGCACAGAGGCCTCCTTACACATGATGGGTTTAAAATAAAACTCAGAAATGAGCATCCTTTAGGAATACAAAATTCTGCAAATCAGATGCTGTTTGGTGTTTTCAGAATTTATGAAATGTGTTGGGTTATTATACCCTGATGGCAAAGGAGCATGACTTGGTGGCTTGGATATTGTGTCTGTTTATATTTCCTAATTTCCTTTCACTCCCCAACCCCAAAAGACAAGATCTGAGATTTTTTTGTTTGTTCCTTGTGTCTGGGAGCACAAAGGAGGCTCTCAGGCTCATTGTGTTTTCTGGCAAAAGCAGTCATCACAGTTTGTAGTATCTGTACAGCTTGGCAAGGATAATTTGTATTTCATCCTCCATGCATATGGGGTCTTCTCCCTGTTCATAAGGGAAATAAGAGAGGAGGAGTGGACAGATAGGACAGGAGACAGAAAATGTGCCATTTCTAGGCTTGTGCAGTGTGTTTTTCTGAACAATACTGTTCCAGCTGTTTCTGCAAAACTCCTAGAATAATATGAAGAGACTGTGATTTGAAAGTAATGACATGATTCTGGTCTTTATCATCTACTTCAAAAGAAATTCCAACCATTTGTTTGCTATTCCCTCTTTGAAGCTGGCAGCAATACAATCATAAAATGGAAATGCTCCTATGATTCCCCCCCTCCTATTCCTGGAAGTAGACGTTTGGACCTTTCATTGCTGCTGCTTTTTAAACCTTCATCTCTAGCTAGTAGCTTCCTTCAAGGATGCAGCTGCAAGGCTTTCAGGTTGCCATGTGAAGTTCTAACAAGCTGAAGCATTGACTTCCAGCATTTGGGAGATTGTCACTTTAGCTAGGCCATTACTGGAAATGATTTAAGTAACATGATGTGGTTATCTAGATCTCTTAGCATCTCTTTGGGATGTCTTGCGTGTTGGTTCCATTCTCTCCAAATAAATTCACGTTCAGTTTGCTTTTCAGCAGAAAAGGAACTAATTTGTGTGTGATTTTTACTGCACTTTTTATTAGTGAGTTATTAAAAATGGGAGAGAGATCAGCCTCTCTGGTATGATTTCAAGCCCTATGGAGTGGAACACAGAGCTCTGGGGAGCTCATTACCAGAAAGGTGCAGGCAAATGTGAGGGAGCTGAGGGGCTGGAAGGTGTCCATTTGAGGAGGGATCCAGTGAGCTGAGTGTGTGGGGCATCCAAGCAGTTGGTGGAAGCAGAGCTTCACTAGATGGGCAGCAGAAAGACTGGGGCTGTGCACATAGCAAATTGTCACATGGCCAGGGGAGGTGAATGTAGGGTAACACTGTTGTGGCCTCAAGGCTGTGGAACATGCAAAGAAACTGGAAGACAGCTTACTCAAAATAGGCAGTGTTACCTTTGCCATGATTTGCCCACTGAAGTCGTTGTTACAAGACTTCTTCCAAGCCAGAGGATTCCCAGGACTGAAAGCAGATGAGATAGTACTGGCTATTCTTCTCATTCAGACAGCTACCTTTGAGTAGAAGACATTTCAGAGAAGGTTGGCCTGAGGAAGTGCTGGGGGAGTTAATCATGTGTGTAGGTGTTTGCAGGCTCAAAGCCTCTTCGGTGCATTGGTGCAAGAGTTAAAATCCACCACGGTGGATTAACCAAGCTGCCTGCTCAGCCTGGTGTTTGGATGTGCTTCCCCTTTGCATGTTTCCCTTTCCAGCTCTGTACTGGGCCCATCCTTTTCTGCTTTGGCTTGGCCATTTTCCTCCGTCAGATGCCAGCCTGAATGGTTTTGTAAAGGCAGCATTCCAGTGGTGTCCCAGGGAGATGGTAAATCCTTTCCATACCTGACAGATGTCCTGCCTGGCTTGGTTCTGCCACGCCAGGGGCTAGAGGCCACTGTCTCTGCCCACCCTCCAGCCAATGTTGAAGAGGTCTGTTTTATTGTAGTGCTTATTCCTTTGCACATTCCTGCCTGTGGATATGCCAGCAGGAGCTGTGCCCGTGCACACTGCAGCCCTTTGCCCCAGCTTTGGGGAGGACAGCCCAGGCTGACTGTCACTTTGGTCCCTTTTCACTTTGATCCCAGATGCAATCCTGCTCCCTGCAATTCCACTGGCTTGCTGGCTTCCTCTTAGAACATCGAAATTATTGCAGTTTTCCCCTTAGCTTTTAGTTCCTAATGCCTTTTGAAGACTGAAGTTGTCCAAAGGAAAACATCTGGATGCATTCAGGGCAGTTTGGCCACTGTCCTGTCCCAAAGAGCAGCCGAGAAATTAAGAGCTGGGAAGGCAGAAGCCAACCCACTGCAGAGCAGGAGATGTGTCAGTTTGAAGATGCTGATTCTTCATCTGTGTTTGGAGTGGGATTTCTCAAAGTGCACCGGGTCCCTTTGGGATGAGGGTGGTTCTGTACAAGTGGAAAAGATGATTATCATGTTGTTGTATTTATTTGGAGAGGATGTGCAGCAGTTTTCAGACAGCACTACGCACCTAATTGGGAATTCAAATTCCAGCTGGTAGATTGAGGCTGAAAGGCAGAGCTGTGGGATAGAAACGGGCAGGCACAAATTGCTGAGGCTCCTAATCTTTTACAATATGTTTGTTTAATACAAAGTGGTCTATTGAGATTGTTTTGCAGAGTAGAATAATCGTTGTGTGCTGAGTAATGGGAGACAGCAAGCTGTTAAAGAGCATCAATTAACCATACAGGAGGAGATTATTGACTATTTTCACAATCACTCAGGATGTGAAGAGTAAAGGATATTGCTCGAAGGTAACCCTTGGAGATTTTTAGCAATTGAAATCTATAAACTGCAACAAGAGTGTTTGTGGCCATACATATGTTTGCAGAGCCTTCCAAGAAGAACAGAACAGGAGTTAGCTTTCCAATTCCAGATTGTGCTGATAGGAAGTAAATAGTGCTTTGCTGAACTTTTTATCTTATATAATATGGATAATTTTTAAAATCTCCCCTCTTAAGTTTACCTAATGTTATCCCAGGAAATACTAGTCCTCTCTATATAAGATAGCACGTGCAACTTCCTTCTATACTTGGGTGTAGGTTCTGTTACCCTTCTGTTTTCTTGGCTGTAGGGCTGTTGTCCTTGTCCTTACAACTGCTCCTGCTTCCCTGGGGTAATTCCTACCCTGCTGTTGCTGTGGGTTAGAGCTCGATGCACTCAGTGCTGAGAGGAGCATGCTGCTCCTCCATCATGTGCCTTGCTTAGTGGATAATAAAATTTTCCAGGTTTCACTGGTGGAGAGTATGAAAACCTATGTTTCATTAAGAATGCTTTTATACAACCGTACTGTGCTTCTGCTTGAGTTTAATGTGAAAAATAAATAACATCTTGTGGGCTCTGTTTGCTGAGTGATGTTGTTGTTTGTAACTGATGGGAAATTTTTCCCGTCCTGGATTCCAGTGTTAAATCCACTTTGTGCAAACATCATTTTCCATTTATTCATTGGCTGCAGGGAGACCAGATAACATTGAATTTATTTTTTCAGTTTTGTTCCTTCTGAAGTGGTGGTAGAGAATTGCACCTCAGTTATTCTTACAGCCAACAGCAAGAGATGTCCCTTGAATTCCTTGGGGATTATGATAAAGAGGGACCCCTGGTTCTTGGACAAGGACAAAGATAGACTTCTCGTGGCTTCAATTCTCTGTTCAAATGCCTTAATCAACAGAGGTCTCCTTTAACAGATGGTTCTGCATCGATAAAAGCCTTTAATGTGTTAGTAAAAATTCAGAGAAATTTACTCCTTTTCTGATTTGATTGATTTTCTTAATCTTCTTTAAGCGGAGGCTGAGGGGTGAGAATAACTCATCAGAAGACTATGGAGAGGATTAATTACTTGGCTGCAAAACTCATGAAGATATTCTGAAGGAAGATGTGGGAAGAGTGAGCGGAGCCCTGGGGAAGTTGGTGTCAGCAGAGGAATTTGGCTGTGACTGCAGCTGTCACACCTGCAGGGTTTCACTGTCAGGCAGTTCAGACTGATGCCCTGCATGTCATACCCTTCTGAACTTGTTTCAGTCGTAAAACCTTCTCCCCTGATCTGGGGGGATAAGAATCCTTTCTTTCTCATAGACAGCAGCTGGTCTGACCCTGAGCAGCTTGACAGTGGGAAATGCTGCGGGTGCTTTGCCACCGGAGGACTCCTGTCCTTGCAGCAGGGGCTGCTTTGAGCTCTGCCTGATCGCTGGTGCTTCAGAGAGCTGCCAAAATATCCCTGACTTTACAGAGAACTTGTCAAAGCTGTGATGTCTGAGGTACCTACATCTTAATGCAGATCTGCAGATTTAAAACCCCAAGGAGCCGCTCAGCCTCACCCACGGGCAGGAAAAGGAGGGGTTGCAGAGCAATTTCAAGGCTGGAAAGGGGTATCATTAGCACTGAGCTTGACCTGAGCTGAGCTTTGGCCAAAGGATTCATCCCTGAAGCTGCAGTGAAGCATTTCATGGTTCATTATCCTCACAGTAGGAAACAATGTCTTACTCTGAAGCTGAATATCTTAACTCGAATTTTCATCCATTTGATCTTCTTACGGCTTTGTCAGCAAAGTCTGATCTTTACCACCTTTTTTCCCCCACTTCCTTTTAGGAAGTAAAACAAACTATGTATCTGTCTGCATGAATGGAATATTTTGAACTCTAGGTTTCATATCCTGAGTTGGTTTTCTGGGCTGTGGGTGACTGGATGACCTGACTGTGAATCCTAATCTCTGTTTCCCTGTGGTTTTTTGAGGCATGAACTCCAGAGCTGAGCACAAGCCTCAGGAGAGCTCTGGGATTCAGGCAGGTTGCAGAGGCAGCATCACTTTTGGGGAAACTTTGCTGCTTTTTGACTGAGTTGATTTGGCAGCTTTCTGCCATAGCAGGAACAGAAAATCCCATTGGGCCAAGACCCATTTCCCTGAAGGCCTTAGCAGGGTGCCTTTTTTATAGATGTTTCCCCACTGACAAGTGCATTTTGAGATGAGTCACTGAATTCATGTTTAATCCACTAGTAAAATTGGCAAGGCAATTACCATCTTGCAAGTTCTTCGAATCAAATTGTTAGAGAACATTAAATCAAATGCTTTGGAAAAATCCCAGTGTATACAATTGCTTTTATAATCCAGACTGTGATGCTGTCACAAGAAGAGCTTTTATTTTATTGGGGCCTGTCTTCAATGAAAGTGTGCTGCCTGGTACTCATTTTGGTCTTGGCCTCTGCTTGTCTCTGCTCCATTATTTTCCTTTTCTTAATTGTTACTCCATAATGAGAACTGAGAATTAAGGAATCGCTCTCTTACAGTTGTCACCCCTGCTTTTCAGCAATGCCAAGCCCAGAAAGCATTTGCAAACAGAAATAATGCTGTTGTTCACGAGGCAATTAATCTGGTATGACAACCTGGTGGCTTAAAGCACAACAGGGATGAAGGTCACTCTTCTGGGTCTCCCTTTTTGCTGTGTGTGCTTTGCTCTGAAGCCAACCCACCCAATCCCTAGTAGAGGGAAGCATTGAGAGGCCTTGTATGGAAATCATCACTGGAGGGGTTGCTGGACTGGGAATGTGCAAACAAATGACTCCAGGCAGCTCTGAGGCTGCTGCCTGGCTGAAAGCACACGTTAGCTCCATTCAGTTTGCACTGCCACACACTTCAGCTTACACTTACAGCTGGCTCTTCTTTTTGGTGTGTCCTAGTCCCAACGTGATGTTTTGTGTTGTTTCTTGGGGGGAGGATTTCTTTCTCTTTCTAGCAATGTGCCATACTCTTCCCTTCCTGTTCTTTTTCTTCCCTCTACAGGTGGCAGCAAGGGAAGAACTACAGAAGGAGAGGTTCTCTGCCACTGCCAGAAAGATACAGGAAAGTGTTGACCTAAAGCTGCGAGGTCTTGTATCCCTTGGTGCTCCGCAGAAAAAGGAGATGCACGGTTCCTGCAGGCTGGTGCTGAGGAGCAAAGCCACTGCCAGCAAGATGGGCTTTGGTGGGTGTGTGTCCCGGGAGGCAGTCCCAGCTGTCAGTGCTGCAGAGGTGATCAGAGAGCTGCAGGTGAGAGGGAGCAGCCTGCAGAGAGAGCTGCAGCAGCTGCGGCAGCAGTGCCGGCACAGGCTGGGTGAAGTTGCAGAAGGCTTGGAGGGAGTGATTTGTATCTCCCCTTGAAGACAGACACCTGGGCTGAGGGGAGCAAGGAATAGAGTGGCTTGGTCACCTTGTGCAGCTTGGTATGGGGGAGTGTGAGCTGAGCAACCGAATGTAATTTCTAATTCTTTAGCCTGGGAAGTCTAACTTGTCACAGCTTTGTGAGTTGTACTGGGGCCACAGCCTCAGTGCTCTCTCTGCAGCCCCCTTATTGCTAACCTTGCCAATTAAATTCTGCATTAGGCCTTGGTGGGAGTGTGCATAAATCTCCCTTTCATCTTCTGGATTCCTAGTTCTTCTGCCAAGCACTGGGCTCTTTTACAGCGCTCAGCTGCTAGGCATGGCATACACTGAGGCTGTGCATTGAAGTACTAATTGCATTCAATATTTTCCAGCGATTGGAAGAGTTCATTAGTCAGAAAAATCCAAGTATTGGAGAACATGAAAAATACCAAGGCTTAGAGAGATTGGAAATATTCAGGAAAGTGTGTTGTTTTAATTCAGCTGCTTGGAGTATTCGTGGCAGCTATAATGTAGTCACAATAAAGAAAAACAAATGCCTAATAATAAATAAAGCACTGCACTGATTTCATTTACTGGTGTGATGCACTTGAAATAATTGGGTTCTCAAAGAGGACAAACTGGAAACCCATTCCATGAGGTTATGAGTCACAATGAGATGGATAACTTTTGGATCTGCTATGGGAAGTTTCTGTGATACAGAAATACAGAAAGACCTTAACTTGCAAGCTTGAGGAGTCTCCAAGCTCTGTCTCTGAAGGCTTCTTGCCTTGGAACAGTGAAATGCTTTTCCTTTGGCCTTAATTTCCAAACCTTTTCTGGTTTGCTTTCACCAAGGAATATTTTTATGTTCTAGTTGCACACTTTGAGGAATAAATAATATTTAAATAAAGCGGTCTGCTTTTTATTTGTGAATTGCTGTGGGCAGTGGGATTTCTTTGTCTGGGGAAGCAGCCCTGGGAGCAGGCTGTTGTGTGTGTTGTCAAGGCTGTCAGTCACAACCAGTGTTCCTGCTGGCACTGGCAGTGACACACAGTCCTGGAGCAGAAAATCCCTGTGGGACTGGCAAGATCCATGGACCTGCCCAAGCTGCTTCTGGAAGAATCTCCATGGCTTTCAAAAGCCAGTCCACACCACTCTGCTTTCCAAACGGTCTCTGTAGGTGGAGGGTGCCAGTTTCAGGCTGGTACAGCTTTGGGCAGGTGTTGGCTCCAGGACTGCTGGCATTTAATGCACAAGAGGACTCATTCAGACACAGGTTTCCCAGAAAGTTATTCATAAATGGGAGCGAAGCAGTATATCCCAGTACTAACAAGAGTGGCAGCACCAGTCTCTCTCTTTTTGAGTGTTTTATATCCTGCTTTAGCTTTTATAGAAAGGAATTTTCATAATGCATCACATTTAGGTTTGAAATGTTGCCCTCAAAAGATCTTTTCCTGGGATATTCGGCAGAGAAGAGTGGGCAAATATTCTTGGGCATGGCAAGAGCCCTCAGATTCAAGTGCAGGTCTAGCTCATGGCCTGCTGTGGCTCCTCAGGATTTATTATCCTGCTGTGCACTTAAACTGCCAGGAGTCACTTGGAGGATGGCTGATATCCTGGGATCAGCCCTTTGTCACCACACACACTCAGGGCCCTGTGCCTCAGTGTCCAGCCCAGAGCCCCCTTCAGCAGAGACTGCCCCACTGGCAGCACCTTGCCCCTGCCTGACCCTGCAGAAGTGTATTTTTCTCAGGTGGGGTGTCAAGACCAGCAGTGCCCAGTGTGTCTGTACAGCGTGTGTGTGATGTACACAAGTGCCCACAGTGACTGGCAGAAATCCACATGGCACCAACCACTGCTGGAGTGGCCACACGGGAGCTGTCAGGAGAGCCAGTGGGCTGGAGCTGCAGCTGCTGGAATGTCCATCCAGAGGGGCTGCAGCTGAGGCAGATGAGAAGTTCACCTTTCCACCAGGGGTGCTGGCAGGGGCTGCAGACACCTCATGCTGTGAGCATGGGCAATACTGGGCTTTGTCTTCTGGCACCGATCCTGCACTGCCTTTTGTTTCAGGTACCAATTAGCTTAAATCAGAACAGCTACTCTGCAGGCCCTGGAGAAGGTCAGTGGTCTGTTTTGAGCTGGCAGTGGTTTTAAATAAAATACTGCAGCCTCCTCTTTCCTTTGCCTTTTGTCTCAGCACAGAGTGCACGAAGCTATAAGGGCTTGGTGCTCTCCCACACTGAGTTTTGGAGGGTCGTGTTTCCTTTTAAAAATCACAGCACCTCCCCAGGAGCTGGACACAGAGGGGCTGAGTTCTGGTCATGCTTTGGTGACCAGTCACAACTTGTGAGGCATGTCAGTGCATCTGGAATGCAGCACTCCAGTCCTCATGAGCTTGGTGAGCCATCAGCTGGCTCTCCACTACTGCTGGGAGGTGATGGAGGATAAACACCACTTAAAAGCCAAAGAAAATACCCCTGGATTAACGTCAGCTGCAGTGAGGGCAGGAAAGTGAACTGAGTGACCACAGTTACACTGAATGTGATATAACCTAGGAACAAATAGATGTTTGTCACCTCACATTGTTATTACCATAGCATCTGTGGTATTTCCCTTTCAGTCACTGGGGCCTGGCCCTGTGTCAGCAGCTGAGGATGCTGCAGGAGGGGGAATGGCTGCCCTGGGAGAGTGTGACAAGCTGCATCCAGGTGCCTGGTTGGTTTGTAGCAGATACCATGACAGGAGGAGGGTAACTCAAGTGGTACATGCCATCCATGGGCTCCTGCATGCTTCTGAAATGTTAAGTATTACTTCACAGAAATTAGAGAGTGTTGTAAACAACCCACTACAGGCTGAAAATAAAGAAGGTGTTAAGAAGTTTGCCCTTTGCCATACCACCATGCTGGTTGTACAGTTCCGTGTGAAAGCAGGAATCTGCCCTAAGATTTTTGGTGGAGTGGAGCAGAGAAGAGTAGGTGGGCATTGGCTGGGGGAGCTGTGAGAGTGCCACACTGTCTACAGGTGGTTTTTGAACTCAAGTGGTGGGGAAAGGCTGGTGGTGATGCTGTCCAAACATCTGGGGTGGGCAGCAGGGTTTGCTTCCTGCTTTGTTTGAAGCAGTTCTCCTTGTTGGTGCATCCTGAAGGGTGTAGTTTGGGTTTGGATCCAGCTGGGAACTAAGCGATGCTGGGAAAGAAGAGGAGCCTGTGCTGGAAAAGCAGGAAACCAGGGTCATTGGGGAAATCAGCACCTGGCAGAGATGCTGCATGTGCTTGTCAGATACCCCTGGCAAGGGTCAGGCAGGGAAGAGCTGTCCCAGATGTTCACCTGGGGCCAGCTGACAGCACAGCCTGTCCACATGAAGCTCCTGTCACAGCTAACCCTCCTCATGGGACTGGGAGCACCTGGCCTATTGCTTCCTGCTCTGCTGGTGCTTCACTGCAGACAGGCTGAGATACTGCTGCAGTGTTTAAACCACACTGCTGGTGGATTTTTCTCCAGCAGAGCCTTAAAGAGAAGTTTTTATGGGACTTGTGTGTGTGCAGGCTCTGGTGGCCAGCATGGAGGTGTTTGTAGGAGAGCACAGTTTAACCCATTGCTCTGGTATAAGTGGTGCTTGCTTTCCAAGCATCTTGCTAGGAAAATGGGATTGGCCATGAATACTTAATTAGCTGATAACGCTGGCTCACTGTGTAGCTGGAAACGTTCCTCCCCAAATAACTGAGCATCATTTCGCTTGCAGTCAAAACAGGAGGCTCCCTTGGCAAAAGGCAACTCCCGACAACCTGGCGCCTGCTGCTTAATAAGGGCTGCAACCTATGTTTAAAAATAAGAGCTGCTGTGAACAGTGACTTCCAGCCTGGAGTGTTTTGGGCTCCCCGTGGGATTCCTCCACCAGCTCCTGCTGGAGGATGAGCTGCTAGCAGTTGGTGTGTGTGTGACAGCGTGATGCAGCTCAGTGGGAGTTAACACATGCCTGATGGTTCAGCTCCCTCTCCTCTGACCCTCAGCCTCTTCCAGCAAGAGCCTTGGGTCTTTCACCCTCACGCTTCGCCTCCTGGAGCCAACAGCTCATATGGAGCAGTCTGACAGTGCTGCTGCTCCTCAGCTCACAGCCCCAGCCCTGGCTGCCAGTGTCTCACCTCTAGGCTGGGAAGATCCTCATCCTTGCAGCCCCTCCATCCCCACCCTGTGTCCCAGCTGCCAGGCCAGAGCCAGATCCCTGTTCCTATCCCTGTGAGTTGTTTTCTTCCCCTGCTGCTCTGAAAAGGAGGCAGGGAGAACAAAGGCCTTCTCACCCTTGTGTGAGCACCCAGTCTCCCATGAAGGCGCCTGGCCCAGGTTGGGAATGTCTGGCCCAGCCCCAGCTTCTGTCTCTGGTGGGATCTGTGCTTACAAACAGCTCTGCCAGCCCCACCATCATCCCCCAGCCATGAGGTGACCATGTCCCACTCAACCAAGGAGCTGTCACCGTCACGGGCAGAAGGTTCCTTCACTGTCACCTGTGCCACCTTATTTCCCAGCGTGAACCTTAGGGTCTGCATCTGATCCTGCTGGTTTGCTTCCTTCTGAAGGGCTGGAGAGCCCTTCACATGCCCACAAATACCCCTCCTCGAGGTTCCATCTAGACACTGAACCTGAGCAAAGGGAGTTCAGGCAGCTGGGGAAAGCCACGGGCTGTGGTTCCCTGGGCACTGGCAGGGGTCAGCAGGAGGAGGGGGACAGGCATGGCCCCCCAAGCAGCCTGGGCTGGACGGGGCAGTGGGGCTGGGAAGAAGCCGAGCTCTCTTGGTGGCTCCTGCTTTCGTTTAGCATCAAGTACAGTGAAGAAATATTTGAGCATGGCTGCCTGTATCAGAGACTGGCAAACCAGGGATTTACTGGGGTAGAGTGAAAGCAGGCTCTCAGGCCTTGCTGATGCTCTTCTTCTCCCATCTGACCTTATTAAATCAGCCTGCTCGTGTCACGAGAGGCCGCCTCTGCCTTGCAGCAGCCCCCAGCTGCTCCGGAGGGAAGGAAGCTGCAAATCCTCTGGAAATACCACCTGGCTCAGTGGAGCATCAGCAGGGAGTGGGCTGTGGGGGATGAGCTGGCACAGCAGGGCTGTGCTGGCCCTGGGGCTTGTCCTGCACCAAACACCCTTTATGCGGCAAACACAAATCCAAGGTAAAAAGCTGGTATTTTCTGTCATCCCAATTGCTCAGTTGGCAAAATCTCCAGCACTTGGTGGGGATCAGGAGAGGACTTTGTTTAATCCTACCGGGCTCTTGTCCTCCATGTGGCACTTGCAGCTTTCCTGGGCTATAAGCCAGTGGGTGCCAGGGCTGTGCTGACAGCCAGGTCCCAAGAAGACACAGGGCATAAGAGATGTGGCTGTGGGAAGGCAGGGGTCAGGGGTTTTCTTGGGGCACTGTTCCATGGAGGTTCCTTGCTGAGGCAAACTGGCCCTGGAGTGGGAGCTGCTGTGTTCCCAGCGCTCGGGCTCCTGCTGTTGTGGCCCCGTTGGCAGCGAGGGGTGAAAGGCAGAAGCCTGTGTGTGTTCTGGGAGCACAGCAATCACTGCCTCTTGCACTGGCTCAGCCCCAGCCCTGGACAGCCTCAGGCCCTGGAATGACTTGGCTTATCCAGGTGGCACCATCAGTGCCATGAAAAGGCCACTCCTGCCACGAGCTCAGCAGGGAGGGGGAAGAAGCCTTAGAGGGACCATGGGCTCTGAAGCACAGGTCATCCTGTGGTTGGCACAAGGTGGCCTGTGACCCCAGGGGCAGGATTAGCCCCTGACCCAAGTGAATGAGCCTTGGCTCGTGGTGTGAGGTGTGGGCAAGCCACGAGCCTCAGGAGGTTCATTCTGTATGAATGCTTCACAGCCCTGAGACGTGATATTAATGTATTAGTGTCCTCTAAGTAAAGGAGCTTTCTAATTAATTTTTATAGAAGTATCTTTCTTGTTTATACTGATTAATATTAAAAATGCTAATATGTATTTTTGAATGCTAACCACTGGCAAGGAGACCACGCTATCACCCGTGATTAATGCTAGCTTTCATGGTGTTTACACAGTGCCTTCTCGCTTCCCAAACCCCTTTTAAAAATGCAAATACACTGAAAGGCTCCCAGTGAGGGGTCCAGGCTACCTGGGAGCTGGGGCAGATGTCCTGGCCAAGGCTGTGCGCCTGTCTTCCTGCCTGCTGGGTGCCACTGCAGGGGCCTGGGCAGTGGGCCCAGCCTGTGCTGTGCAGGCTGATGTCTCCTATTAAACCCTGCTTCCCTGCCGTTTCAGGGCATGCATTTATTTCAGGCTTGTAGAGGTTTCCATTTGTATTCCCCCATTCTTGTTGCTACCCTCTTGAGGCCAAGGCCAGCAACCAAAGGCATAATAACAATAAAGCTCAACTGCAAGTTATTTGCTCGGCATCATTGCGTCTGCCAAACAGCAATATTAATTTTGTCTCTCAATGAAGGAAATATTCTGCTGATTAGCCACAGGGGCAGCATTTGTTCTAGAAATCAGCCTTTAATAGGCCTTTATATCATCTGTAATTCATATTGCTAAGTCAAGAAGAGCTTTTCATTGACATGCTTGGGGTCTCCAGCTCCCAGGCTGGGCACAGGATGAACACAGACTTGTGTCCCGGTGGAAAGGCAAATGCCATGGTTTGGACTGTAAGTGCTGTGGGGAAAGGGGGACTGCAGGATGGGGAGGGCAGTGGGGATGGACAGTGTCACCCCAAGTTGCCATCCCTGTGAGGAATAGGCAGCTGGGAATGCACTGTCCTGCTGCTTCCCTGGGACCTGTGATGGGGACAGGGACAGGCTCCCCAGGCTGGGACCCTTCCCAGGGAGGAGATCCCAGCCCCAAAGGGGTTGGAGAACGCACTTTGTGCAAGAACACACTGCTGCCCAGCAGCCACAGCCGTGCTCCAGCCCCTGTGGGGATAGGGGTGGCAGAGATTTATGGTCCCACAGCAGGGATTTCTCGCTCGACTGTGCTTCATTTTGTTTGGAGACGATGGTGCCTTTTTAACAAACAGCTGTCTCCTATCCACGTCAGGAGAGAACCCGGGGAAGTTTCCCGGTGCTGCCCTGGCTCAACACAGTCAAGCTGTGAGTATTTAATGTAGGCATTAAATACTGAGCCTGCCCTGAGGAGCTTGTAAGGACATTCCCTGTGCCAGCTGCAGCTCAGCATTGTAACCCACTGTAGCTTACACTCTGTGCTGCTGCTCCCACACAGGAGCCCTGGCTGGAGCTGCACTGAGCCCTGCCTTCACTGCCAAGGGCAGCGCTGCTGGGGCTGGAGCCCCTGGCAGCTCCCTGCCCACCAGCAGTGCTGTGCGTTTTCCCTCTCTCTCAATGCCATTTTCTTAAGCACAGGAATGTGACACCAGGCTCTGAGCTCTGGTTTTTTCTGCCAGGGACCCTGCAGAGCACAGCAGTGCCTGTGGCAGCCTGGGGGTGGGCACAGGTGGGAGCCAGCTTCCATCCACTGGCTGCTCAGGGGGAGGCAAATGCCCTGGGCAATGCTGAGGGAGCAGATGGCATTGAATTTCTAAGAGTAAAGATGCTTTTTAAAGTTCTCTTTTTTCCTTTTTTTTTTCATCAGTTGTTCAGAAATTGTCTTGAAAAAGTGGGTTAGAACATAGCAAGGAACAGGGATTTTGCTGTTTTGGCTGCAGGGACTCTGTGTGCTAATAAATTATCAAAAGGGGCTGTGTCCCTCTAAGAGTCCTGCTGTGAGAGATGCCCTGACTGCCACTCATCCCTTCCATTGCCACCTCTGGCTGTGGCGACAGTCCCTGTTCCCCCATCTCAGCGAGGAAAAGCGAGGGGATGTCAGCGGGCTGTACCTCCTGTCCTCTCCCATGTTCCTGGGGATGGGAGCTGAGGGGTGTGCTGCTGGGGAGGGTGGCACAGGGTGCTCCAGCGGTGCATTAACCTGCTTCATGCCCAGGCCAGCCAGGGAGAAGTTGCCACCCAGCCTGGATGCCATCTGTTTCCTCTCTCGTGCCAGGGAGCAGAGCAGCCGTCTGGGGTGGGCTCGGGGAGGTTTTGGTGCCAGTGCATGGCCTGGAAGGCTTGCTGGCACACGGGGCTGCTCCCAAGGAGCCCTCGGAACTGCAGGCAGAAGGCTACATTCAGGTAGGAGCTTGCTTATGCTGCAGTTTGAACATTTCAGCGTTGCTCCGTGGGAACATTTCAGTGATATGTAGGCATTTTCCTCGGCTGTTTCTGAAGGACTGCCACAACCTAACTCCTCAAGATGAATATTACATCCACAAAGTTATTGTTTCATAAAATATTTCTTTAATAGCTTGAAGTTTTAATGCAGTCGCGAGTATGTTTTTGGGTGGGAAGAACACACATTCAGGGATGTTTGTTTGGTAACAAAGACCTGCTTATCTGGTACCTCAGGTCCTTTCTGACACACCAACCCCCGGGGTCGTGCAGCGCTCCCAGGCAGAATCAGGCAGCATCTTGGTCATGTTCATTTGGTTCGGATGTTTTGTTTTGGAGAGGAGACACGGGGTGTGTGCAGAGAATCAGTCGGTGCCAGCCCCTCTGCCTGACACAGCCGTGCAGGTTCCAGCTCGCTGCCTCACCGGCCTCCTGAGCAGTCTGTGTCACTCCTCATCCCACCTCTGCTCAGCTCCGGGACCTCACGTGGCTGACATTCAAAGCGAGAGAGAAATTAGGAATGACTTCAGATGGATCGGAAGTTTTTCATCATTTCAGTCTCCGAAATATTCGGTGGAGGGTCATCTAGATAACATCCCCAAAATACAGTCCAGTAATACGTAATCTAATAATCAGGTACCCCTGGTTTTCAGCTGTGGGGGAGTTTTGGTTGGTTTTTGTTGTAGTTGTTGTGCTTTTTTTTTTTTTTTTTTTTTTTTTTTTTTTTTTTTTTGTTGGCTGGTTGGTTGGTTGTTTTGTTTTGGGTTATCCCCCCCCTTTTATTTTTGGACATTGCTGCTGCCTGGATCCCTCCCAGTGTTAGTCTCGGTGTGATGACACGTTCACACATGAAGGGAAAAGCCCTGGCATCGCTGCCGGAGCTGCACATCCCCGGCGCCCTTCAGCTCGAGAAACAAACGAATACAAGATAAAAGGGAATTACGGCTCTAATAAAAAGGATTATTTTCCCCCACAGGACAGGCCGTGTGTGCCTTCAGCCCCCTCACACGGAGCCTCAGTAAGTGTCAGATGAAACGGGCTAATGAAATGGATTAGGATGTTAACAGCACATTTGATTAGTGACGCTCTCCCCTCCGGCCGCTCTCTCGTGTGTTAATGGGCGCTGCGGGGGTCGGCGGCCAAAATGAGCCCATTAATGAGCGGAGCCCGGGCACGGCGCTCCGCCCGCGGGGAGAGCCGTGTGTCTGTCCGGCGCTGCAAAGTGCACTTCTGTGTCCGCAGGGAAAGGAAAAAAAAAAAAAAAAAAGAGGAGAAATGCGAATATTTTCTGTCTAACGGGAGCGGGAAAAAAAAAAAAAAAAAAAAAAAAAAAAAAGAGGCCGGTGTGTTGTTAAGTTCTCACTGTAGGAGGGCCTGACACTCGGTGAGGGATGCGGATCCTGACTGGGGCTGCTGTGCTAAATGCAGCCGTGGAGTCCTGCGAGAGCGGACCGCGATAATGCCCCAGTGCTGGCGGCTCGGTGTCACCGGGGGCTCAGCCTTAGCCTGATGTAATTAGGGTAATTAACGCTCCCCGGAGCGGCACCAGGTGCAACCAGTGTCTGCCACTCATTAAGGTGATGATGTCAGTCAGCGCCTGCTCCGGCAGCCCGGAGGGCTCGGAGGAGGAGGCAGGGAGGCAGGGATGCAGGGATGCAGGGATGCAGGCAGGGAGGCACAGCTGCTGCAGGCTGGGCACGGAGGCTTCCATGCACCACAGCTGTGCCAGTGCCTCCCTGCTGCCTCTGGGGCTTCTGAATAACTCCTTAACAAATTTCCATAATGTTTCTTATTTCGGTGTCAGCCAGTAAATAACACAGAACCATAAACTGTTCGGATGCTGTAGGGAAGCAGGAGTTATAAATTGCTGATGCAATAAGCTATCACATATCCTTAAGGAAGGGATTTAAAATATTTAAGGGAATAAGCATACAGAGCTGGCCTCTGTTGGGTTCTGGTTGCCTTTTTTCCAGTCAGATTTGCTCCAGGATCCAGCAGATACAGAGAAAAGCCACCCACAAGCTGTGAGCCCTGCAGCCACAGCAGTCTGCCGGGAGCAGGACCTTCACTGTCCTGTCCTGTGAGTTGTCTCTGACTGGGGCCCTTTGATGGCGTTTGTTATTTCAGAACAAAATAATGGAAAGGCCAATCCCCTGAGTGCCTCTCACGGCAGCTCTGGTGGCAAAGCACCTTCTTCCTGGAGTTTTGCCTTGTTCTGAAGTCTGATGAATGCTCTGAAATGATGTACTGCTGGGATAACCAGCATCCCAGACACTGGCTGACCTCGCCTTGGTTGTTTAGGCTGATAGCATCTTCCCAGTACCTGAAACTTAGGGCATCTTTCCAGTACTTATAGAAAAGAGGGAAGGGAATGGCTTCAAACTGAAAGAGAGCAGGTTTGAATTAGATGTTAGGAAGAAATTGTCCACTTATGAGGGTGCTGAGGCCCTGGCACAGGTTGCCCAGAGAAGCTGTGGATGCCCCAGCCCTGGGAGTGTTCCAGGGCAGGTTGGGTGGGGCTTTCAGCAGCCTGCTTTGGTGAAAGGTGTCTCTGCCACTATTCTCTGATCCGGCCAGAGGCAGCAATGGTTCTCACACCATCCCTGAGCATCAGGAGTGGGCAGGCAAGTGATGCATCAGCTTTCAATCTTGCAATTGAAACTGAGCTGTTTCTTCTTGGTCTTTGGGTTTACCATTGTGGATGCCAGCCCTGGAGTGTTCCGTGGGGCTGCTGTTCCCATCCTGAGCTGCACAGCCACAGCTGCCCTGCCTGGAGGGGCTCTGGGCACAGCAGTGAGGGTAGAAGCTGGGAAGGGCTCTGGAGTAGGAACATAAGAAGCAGTTTGTGTGAAGGACAGGGACGAGGAGGCACTTGCCATGTGTGCAGCTTCCGACAGTGTAGCCAGTGACAGAAATGGCCACAGGGGCAGCACCAGGCAGTGTGCTGGAAAGCTGCACTTTCTGGGATGATAGGATCCTCCTCCTATGAGCCTTTGAATCAAAAGAGTCACAGAGAAGGAAGAAGGCATGTAAGGAGAAAAACAAGAGAGGAAAAAAGACCAGGCAGACTGCTGTCTGCAGCAGCAAGTACCACAGATCGCTGTGAGCTGGAAAAACAGGGGTACCCCCTGAACTGGAGCCTAGGCACTACTAAATAGGTACAAAATAGCTCTCGAGAAGCACAGAAAATTAGGATTTAACAGCCCCTCTGTGCCACACATCCAAGCCTGGGCAAGAGTCCCCAGCTGTCCTCCCACAGCCCTGCCCAGCATCCCTGCAGGTGAGGGACACTTTTTGGCATGTGCCTGGGTGTTAAATACAGATCTCTGGGGCATGGAAATTGTTTCAGTAATTTGGCTCACTGTTGATAAAGCAATTAGTCATTGGAATAACGTTAGCAGTGCCTGATGTCAGCACAGTTTCCATGGCAATGGGCAGATTCCCGAGCAGACAGGAGAGAGAGAGAGAGAGAGTGTATGTGTGTGTGTGCAGGGGGTTGGGACATGGGTGTGCAGGGAACAGCCAGCCCTGAGCCACAGCCCAGACCTTTCCCAGCCACCCCAAAGCACAGGGGTTCCAGTCCCTTTGGTCCCTTGTCCCTTGCTGGCTGCTGAATGGGAAAATGATGGCAGGAGGGAACATCTCCCCAGGGTAAATGCCTGAAGGAGGGACACCCTGTGCTCTGAAGCAGCAACTCTGGAGCAGAGGGAAGTGACAGGATATTTATTAATGACAAATGTCACTAGAAATTATATTAAATGCAAGATCAGGTGAGTTATGGTCGAACTTGTATCATATTTTAGCATGCCAGCTCTGTAAGAACATTTATTCTGCTCTTTTCCCTAACAGCTATAGCACCAAAGTGACACTTTGCTATCTGGGGCTCGCAAGCCTCCAGGTATCCCCTGGACACCTGCTGGCATGGGAGCAGAGCCAGGCTGAGCTCAGGACATAGGAACAGCATCCAAAGCCCTGCTTTGGAGCTGAGATTGAGGAAAGTAGTGTGGCTGCAGCCTGCCTAGCAGAGAAGGTCTGCCTGGTCTCTCTCTTCCCTAAACTAACCCCTTGGTGAGGCTGGGTGAGGATCCCTGTCCAGCCTGGTTGGCTCCTGGCCCTCCCCTCCAGCCTCCATCAAGAGTTTGGGAAACCTGGGAGAGCCTTTTCCATCCTTCCCAGCAAGGTGTGACAGGCAAGGCAGACACTTTTCCACCTCCTGAGCACTCAGATCTAATCTGTGTTGGGGCAAACTTGGTGAGCTGGTGGAGGCACAAGGGCTGGGAATAACGCAATTGCTTCATTTGGAGCACTCAGAGGAGAGCACACCCGTGTTTTCCTAAAGGAACTCACCAGTGCTGAGTGATGCACAGCTGCTCTTTGTTTGTGAAGGGCTGAAATGCAATTTTCCCGTGTGTTGGGGACAGAGCAGAGGGCTCGCTCATTTGGGGTGGGGACCACACTGGGAATGTTCAGCCTTCGTTGGAATGAGCCACTGCCTTTTCCTAGGGAGTTTAGAAACGGGCAGGGACAGAGGGCAAGGGACACCTCCAGAAACTTCCAGGCTCTCAGTGGCACTTGTCAGGGCTGAGGTCACAACAGCCACACCTCAGCTGTGTCCCTGCTGGGACCATCCTGTCCTCCTGGTCCAGCTTCCAGCCTGGAACCTGCTGCCAGGGAGGGATGCAAGGGGACACCTGTGGCTGCCTGGATGCAGCAGGGGGTCCTGAGGGACAGCACAATTCCAGTTGTTCCAGTCAGCTCTTGGAAGAAAGGTTGTAAGAAAAGCTGGAATTTAATCCCATTGATCCTGCCTCAGGATCGAGGCTGGGAGATGACAGTGTGATGCATTCAATGTGCAGAGCAGGAGACAGCAGCAAGAACAAAGGAGCAGGAAAGTGCTGCTGTTTCCTCTGGCACACAGAGATGGGGCTGAGGAAAGTGCCACCTGTAGATGACTTTTTTATGGCAAGGATTCCATGCAGGAGTCAGAGAGGACTTGAGCCATTGCTGCAAAAGAACCTGATGGCCTGAGGTGTTTCTATACCTGTAGAGAAGAAGATGATGATTATAACAATAATAAATAGTAAAAAGAATAACAAAAGCAACATGGGGAAATAGGTACTTAACACTCTAAATGGACTCCTATAGCTTGTGTGGCAGTTGAAGGCATGGCTTGTTCCCGGGAGGGTCACAGCCACGTCCTGCTGCCTGCAAAGCCATCCCTGTCTTCCTTCCCCACATCCCTCAAGTGTGGCTGGCGTGGTGCCAGGCACAGTGGTGTCAGCTGTGCCCCTAGACCCACACCCTGGCACAGACCTGGGGTGATCCCTGGCCCTGGGGAGCTGGAGCTGCCACGACCAGCAGCTTGGTGGACTTGTTTGGTGAGGCTGAGCCACGTGGCAGTGGGAGCCCTTCCACAGGCATGTGCCCAGTTATTTACCAAGGGTGGCTGTGTCTGCAGCTGACAGAGGGCTGGGTGAGGACCTCAGTGGGAGCGTTAGCATAAAGAAACGTGGGAAGCAAAGCATTTTGGTTTTGGGGCTTTTTCTGTGCTGGCCCTGGGCTCTGGGTCCCCTGAGTGGGACTGTAGCTTTGGCTGACAGAATTGGGGCCTCTGTGGTACAGCACAACTCGGCTCAGCAGGTTTGGTGCTGGATTGGGTCGAGGACAATGGTACCTGTCCCATCAGCTGGGTCCATGCCAGCTGTGCACAAAGGGACAGATCCAGTTCTGAGCTCAGGGTAGCCCACGGGTGTGTTGGTAGCCACACAGACCGTGGGGCAGAGTGGGCACGTGCCAGACACCAGCAAGAGGCTGGAGATCTCTGGGACAGCAGCATCTTGTGGTATTTATCCAGCCTCTCCTGTTCTCATCCCAGAGCACATACACCGACAGCCCTGGCTTAAAAGTCACAGGCTGTGAGATTAATTGGGCTGTCAATTCTATTTTCCAGCAAATGAGCTATCCAGAGAGTCTTTTCTAAGGTCCTGTTTTCAGTGGGCAGAAATGTAATTTCAACATTTGGAGAGAAATATAGGTGGGAGCTTTGTGAAACAGAATTTATATCCTACTCACTCTGTTTTAAAGCTGGAGCTAATTGGAGCAAGCCTTAATGGCCAAGGAGAGGATGTGTTTGATTGATTTGAGTTATTTCATAGCTGTAGGGTGAGCCAAGCACTAATCGATGCACAGGTTCTGCTGTGGGATGAGGGGAAGGGAGATGAGACCTCCTACCTGGAAGGACAATTGGGCTCTTTGGTGTCTAACATGCTTTAGATTCGGGTCAAAACTTCCCCTGCTGGTGGGATCTCCATTTACTGACCAACACTTCCTCAGTGCCTGTGTTTGCCAGCCTGCTGTTGTTGCTTTGTAATGTGCTTCTGCCCACGCAGGACCTCAGCAGCAGCTGGGGGAACTGGGGGGAGTCTGTGCTCAAAGGAGAGTCCTGATCCCCTCTCTTCCCATCACTGCCACAGCACCTGCCTGCCTTCATCAGCACCTGAGCCCAGCAACCAGCATGGCTCATCACACCCAGTCTGTTAATAACCAACTAGAAATAAGGTTTTATTAGCTTAAATGTAGATGCATTTTCAACAGCCCACTAACCTTTCCATCTTGAGTCTTTGCTTATGTCTTAAAAATCCACTTTTAGTATAAGACTGTCAGATTTAATCCTTTTTAAATATCCTTTTCCCTGGTGAGGCAGCAAGATTTCCCAGGCAGCCCTGGAACTTGAAGATAAGATTCTACTGCAATAAGACATGCAGATGAAATAAAATCTCTATTTAAAGCAGCCTTTTTGGGGGTATCTCACTTTGTCCATGTTTGTCTGAAAGTTTTAAGTGTCTCTTTTTTCAAAGGACAGCTCATTTAGGTGGGGCTGGACAGAAACCAAAGCTCCTTCCGCCTCACAGAGGAGAGTCCTGAACTCTGGAAGCTGTTGTGTCTCTGACAACCACTCCTCCTGGTGGGCAAGCTTCATTCCTGCCACACATCTCCAAAGGACTCTGCTGGGACCTCCTGGGCTTTTCTTTGTGGATGAAGACCTCAAGGAGCCAGAGGAAGGGACTTGCAGGTGCAGTTACAGCACGAGGCTCCACTGGTGAACAAGCCCATGTTGGTCACCCCCATGTCCTTCCCCAGCTCCCCAGGTGAGTCCCAGTGGTCCTCCTTCTTTAGCACCTTGCAGCACATCGCTTTAATGAGAAGGCCTGGAGCATGTGCTCAGCCTGAGCTCTGGGATCAGTGGGAGCATCCGTGAGCAGGCTGGTGGGACCACGGGGAGAGTGATGGGACAGCAAGGGGAGGCTGGGTTCACAGGCACAGAAGGGGAGCAGGTGGATCAGGGAGAGCAGAGACCTGCTGGGCTCTTTTCCCTGTGGGCCTTGTGGGGCCAGCAGGGTGGCGGCTCTGTGTCCCAGGGCAGGTCAGGCCACGGACTTTCAGCAGCAGAAACCCCCAGGCACAGCCAGCTGCAAACAGTGCTCACGGTCCTTGGCACTGCCAGCTGGGGGAGGATATTTTCCAAGGATAGATAGGTTTGCTTGTGTATCTCTGTGTGTGTGTGTGTTATTTATTTTTTAAAAAATAATTTTCTGGCTGAGTGTGGAGCTACCTGCTTCTGGGTCACTAACAATAGCTGTGAACACGACGCTGAGGAAGCGGTGAGCAGGAACGTGGCTGTGTGCTGTATGTCAGGGATGGCATCACCATTTAGAGATGCACACTGCAGTTAGATTAAAGGCTTAATGGCTGCAATTAAACTTCCTGCAGGAACTATTTCCTTGCTGAGCTTTACTCGGCAGCAAACTCTGTGGTGCCAGCATTTCTCCAGCAGAGAGGAGGTGAAGAGGGGAAGCCCAGCACGAGCCTAGCCAAAGGTGCAGCCTCTCACCCTTGGCCAGCTCTCAGGGTTAAATTAAAACCACTCTGCAGCTATTTTAGCGGCACTTCTGGTGCACCAGGTAGTCTGCAGAAGTAAGGAGGTATGAGGAAAACCAGTGGGCTGGTGTCAGGCTGCCACTGGGCAGCCTGGGAAAAATTCACCCACTTCCAGCAGCTGGAACCCTCTCCATTAAAATGAACACGAGGTTCAGCTCAGAAACAGGGGGAAAGGGCCTGGTAGCCACACAGCTGAGGACCTGGGGATACAGGACATGTTTTGGTGGCTCCAGCTGTCGCTGCAGAACAAGGACAAGCCAAGAGGGCACAGAAGCTTAGCAGCTGTGTTACCCCCTCTCAAATTAAATCCATCTCTGTTCTGTGGGAAGACAAAAAGAAAAAGGAGGATTCAGCCAATCAGGCAAGGACAAACCTTTGCTTGGCCTGGTGCCAGACCCTGTATTGCAGTCCCTGGGGATGTCTTTGCTCAGCCAGGTGGGCACTGACACGTCTGGGGGAGCAGGAGAGCCTTTGAGCCTGGTTAACAAGCTGGTTTGGGGTAGAGAAACACAGTAAAGAAAGCAAAAGCCATTTCTGCTCACCTTTACAAACAGAGCAGCTGACTGTGAACTCTCTTATAAAGCACTTTGCTGTCTGAGGATGAAAATTGCAGGCTGAAAGCTTTGTATATAATTTTTGCTTCAAGCACAACTGTTATCATTTTAAGTGATCTTTAGTGCCTGATTTTGACATCTTCTTTTCAACCTTACAGACTTGTTTTCATTGGCCTGAAGAGCAAATCTGCCCATTTCCGAGCTGGAACAACTTTGTGGTGGAAATTGCCGCCAGGTCAGAATTAAGGCTAATAGGATATTGTGTGGAGCCCTTGTGCGGAAATGGTGCTCAGATGGAAAGACACGTAACGAGGGCCCCAGAGAGCTGCCAGAAAGTTAGAGCACTGAACTGCTATCTGTTTTCATTACAGCAGCAGCCCTTCCTTTGAGCTGGCCAGTCATTTCTAAGTCTTTAAAAAGGAGGAAGCAAGAACAAGTTAAGAGAAGGGAATCAATAAAACCAAAGGAATGAAAGGTGGTGAGGCCAGGCTCATATGGAGGTTAATGTCCAGCTCTCAGTAATTACACCTGCACTGCTGTGGCACATTCAGAGTTCAGGGAAACAGAGACCCCTCGTTAACTGATGGCTGTTCTCCTCAGGGTCACAGTGGAAAGATTTGAACCAAAAGCAAAAAACAGCAGTTGTTCTGGTGCAACAGGAGAGCAGGCTGAGAGCTGAGGAGGGGATGTCCTCAGCCATGGCAGCAGTTCTCCAGATGCCTGTGGGACAGGCAGCAGATCTGCTTTCTGGTGCTTATGGGAACCTGAAAATCAGGGCAGAGGGGTCTGTGGTGCTCTCTGCCAGACAGAAAGGGCAGTGGGATACTGAGCAGTCACCACAACAGTGGTGTCCCTCAAATGAGCAAAACTGCTGGGAGAAGGGTGGGTGAGCAGTGGTGCTCCCGAAACAGCCGTCCACAGGGACGTGGCTCCTCACCTAAACCAGCCAGGTTTTCCCCAGGGAGGTGTTGCCTACTGCAGCCAGGACCTGAGAGCTGCCTTTGTGGGGGCTTGAAGCAGAAGTGGAGCCCAGTTCCAGCGAGTCAGGACCAGAGCTGGCACTCAGCCTGTGGGATCTTCTCAGCTCCCAGCTGCTCTTGGCCCTCTCATGGGCACTGGTGGGAACCTGGTGCCCCTCATCACCCCCTTGGGCCATCAGCCCTGCAAAGGACATGTGGGGAGCAGGGGGCAGGAGGAGGGTGGCATCACCGTGGCTTAGGCACAGTACTCACTGCCATCCACCGCTGATGGTGTCCCCAGCCCCACAGTTTCCATCCATTTCTGTGTCCTCCAGGCAGGGGAAAGCAGCTCCAGCCTGGTTCAGCAACTAAACCTGGGGCAGGGGTGACCTGGGCAGTGCTGCAGGCTCCAGAGAGGCAGCTAGGTAGGTCAGCCAATTTTAAATATGCCTCTTTGGTGAAAATAGAAGAGAGAGCATCCATCACCTTCAGCTGGTATAAATGCATGCCCTCCTTCTTTCAATCACACCTGCCTGCCTCTTCCACACTGCCAGCCTTTCCTGCCCACAGGAGGATCCTCTGTCTCTTCTCACTCTGTTTAAATTCTCCTCCTTGGAACAGTGGCATCTACACCAACACTGAAAATTTTGCTTCTCATCTCATTTTCCTGTGCTTCTCATGCCATCTTCTTCAGACACCTTTCCCCTTCTTGTTTCCCAGCTATTGTTTTCTGATTTCTAACAGCTGTCAGGCTAACTTCTGGCTAAATGGTTCCCTTCACGTTTTCTACAACACTTCTTAAAGAGCTCTTTCACTTTCCATCCACAGCCATTTGGTTATTGTTTTTTTCCACCCAGCCCGTTTTGCTGGTAATTTCCCCTGATTTATTTCAGCACTTTTGAAGCAGTGAGAGGCTCTGTTGCTGGCTGGGGCTGCCCTCAGCTCCTACGGACTATAATCGGATCACGGGCACTACTCCCTAAGCAATTACCTCTTCTTTAGCAATTAAATCAATGCAGCAGCAGAGCATCCTCTTGCATCTGGCTTAATGGTTTCTGTATCAGGATATGTCCATTTGAACCCCCTGGAAATTCTCCTGCCATTCACCCTGGTCACACACATCCCCAGTGGAGGTTTCCCCACAGCATCACAACCCGGCCCCTCTGGGTGGGAGGCTGCTGGCACCAATTTCTGCCTTAATGCAGCAGATTTCTCTTCTCTTTTTCTTTTTACTCGTCAAAAAATTAAACAAATTGTAAATTGCCAGATGAAGCCACCTGCATGAATGATCAAAAGGCTTTTATTGCAACACCCTCCTCGCAGGGTGTCCCCAGTCCATGGGCCTTGAATCTTCCAGGCACCTCTGTTGCCAATTGCATTGTCTTCATGACATTAGCCTGCAACTCAGCAGGAGCAGGAAATATTTCCCAGGTGCTGTATAATTCTCTTACAAGCATAAAACAAGTGGCTGGGCCCGTTTATCGTGAATCAGATGCAGTCCCCCACATGGGCTCCTGCGCTTGTGTTGCACAGAAGGCCTGCTAAAGTGTTTTTGCTGCAAGACTGTAAGAAGAATGATTTATAGCCCAGGGATTTAGTGACATCTTTTTCTTGTTAAATCATCTCTTTCTCACCCAAGGTGTAGGACTCAGTGTCTTTCTGACAAGAAAAAAAATTCGCTTTTTGTCTTGCTTTTTCCAGTGGTATCTTAGAAGGCGCTTTTAAATTTTATTTTTTTTTTCTTGTTGCATCTTCAGCACAGGTTTTGGCTGTGCAGGTTCAGGGAGACCTGCTCCTCAGAGCTGAAGGGGAAAGAGAGCCTGGGCCCTTCAGATGACTTCTGCTGCCAACATACTCAGCTCCCTTCAAGGCTAGGAACTGGCGGTGGAGGACCTAAATTACCTAAATGACCTTGTTTTCCACAGCATCTCCTCTCCTTTGGTGGTGTCTGTCCCAGGCAGGGAGGCAGCAGTGCTGCCAGACCCACCAGCTCCCGTGGGAACAGGTCAGCACCAGGGCTGCAGGGGTCACCTGCACCCCACCTGTGGCACCTCAGAGGTGAGGTGGAGCCTCACTGAGCTGACTCTGCTCCAGAGAAACCCCCAGGCAGAAAGAGCCCCAGCCCCAGCCCTGCTCCTGGTGTGCTATGAGCTGAACCTGCCTCCAGCCTCTGCAGCTGTTTCCTGCTCCTCCCCTGCAAAAAAAAAGGCTTTGCAGAAAGAAACCAAACCAACTCACGATAAAATAAAGCCTGCTTTGCCCTTCTGTCCCAATTCCAAGCAACTTTTAGTGCCAAGAACAGTAATGAATCTGTATTTTTTTTCCCCTGGGAAAGCCTTTCTACCTTACCCTGGAACCAGTGCCAGACTGGATGGTTTCAGCCCCCACACATTGCCGTGATTCTTCCTGTCCTGCTGCCTGCCTGTGCCCTGTGGAGGTGTTGGGGGAGCAGCTGTGAGGCCTGTGGGGGTTACAGCCACTTCTCTCCATGGCCGAGGCCGTTGCCATCATCCTTTACTCATGGCTCAGTCTGTATTTGCTGGGTTCTGCACTATATATTTTCATTACTGGGAAGAGCTGAGGGCTAAGGATACTTAAACTGTAATAAATACATAAATTGTTCCTGAAGACTCCCAAACACCCTGATGGAGGCCTGGGAAGACACAATTACCTTACAGTGTAATTGAAGCCCTCAGAGAGGTCACTTTATTTTCGTAGCCCTTAATTTTTTATGACGAATGGTTCCTAATACGCAGCTGACAAAGATGCTCATATGGTGTTGCTAAGTGAGAATATGAGAAAAGGGAGGGAATGTGATTACGGGGCTGCAGAGAGCGACACGCTGTCTTTCACAGCACCACTGCTCCCTGTGCCAAAGGCACAGCAGCGCTGGGCTGGGAGAGGGGCAGGCTGGATATGGGGCCGGCAGCTGGAATGCACCTGAAACATTGGGGACTTTTAGTCTTCCCTCTTGGCCTGCCAGGACCCTTGGGAGGAACTGGATATGGGCTGATTCCCCCCAGAGCTACCACTGGGTGCCCTGGGTGGCCGTGGGGTGGCTCCCAGGCAGTCCCTTGGAACAGAATCATGGAACAGTTTGGGTTGGAAAGAGCCTGAAAGACCATCTCATTCCAGCCCCCCTGCCGTGACAGGGACACCTTCCACTATCCCAGGTTGCTCCAAGCCCCATCCAGCCTGTCCTTGAACACTTCCAGGGATGGGACATCCACAACTCGTCAGGGCAACCTTTTCCAGTGCCTCACTACCCCCACAGACAAGAATATTTTCCCTTTTCACCTACATTTTTCCTGTATCAGTTTGAACACTTCACTCCTCGTCCTACGACTCTGATGGAAAGTCCCTCTTTGGCTTCCTCGTAGGACCCCTTCAGATGCTGCAGCTCTGGTAGGAGGTCAGGGAGCCCCTTTGCTGCCTGTGCCCTGCAGAAGCTGATGCTCTGGGAAAGGAAACCTCATCCCTTGTGAACACAGAAGCTGCTTTAGCTGTGGGGCTTTATGTGCTGCGTTAACTCCTTGGGACTACAACTCATTTAGCTTTGAAATGGAGCTGGGAGTCTGGATGGGAGAGACTGACAGCTCAATTTTTCAGGAATTTATTGTCCCCAGTATTAATTATATGACCCACTTTGGTTGCAGGCTTTTATCTTTGCCTAACACTGGTTTTGCTGTAAATCTCTGTCCGGGCATTTTGGCTCATGAGGTACCATATAATTTGGTTCTGTGTATTCATTAGCACTTTCTGATACCGCAGTAAAACCCTTTTGCATAAGAGTGGCTATTCATTTTCCGACAGTAAGTGTAAAAGACAACCCATAAAAATAGCAGTTTATTCCAACAGCAAGTGTCTCCATGGGAAGCAGAAGGATCACTGCCAGGCCAGCTGCATGGGGTGCTCAGCAATGCCCACTTACAAGGAAAAAGCGGAGCCCTGGGCGGCCACTGCTCTGTCCTCCTGCAAAGGGCGCGGCTGGCACGGGCTGGGAGGGCACCTCGGGCACCCTTGTGGCAGGAGCCTGCCGTGCTCTTCTCAAACTGACACAAAATGCCCTATTTTGTGTGTTCTTCCCCTGCCCAGCCTGGATAAATACAAGGTGGTGTGTCTTCGGGCTGTTCTTCACACTCTTTGTTGCTATCTCCCCTGCCACAAGAAGCACTTCCCATTTTATCCCAGCTAATAAATGACAGGCTCTATTATTGGGCTCATTACCGAGGCAGCTGGCTCGTGTTCTCTGGCGTGGACTGCTCCTCCCTGGGCAGCGGCAGGGATGCTGCCAGAGCATCCTGCTGGCTCCTGGGGGCCCAGCAGCCTCCCCACTCCCCAGCCTCAATCAGACATTCAGGAAGGGCTCATATCAGAGGATGGAATTCCACTCCCACACGTTCCCCAGAGAAATGAGAGTTAAACAATGAAAAGATTGATTTTCCAATGAATGTCAATTTGTTTTCTAACTGAAATATCAAATTACGGAGAGCTGGGAGGAGGGGAGCACGGCACAGTGCAAGAGGGGACTTGTTTAAAATGGGCAAACAATTAATTCCCAGATTCATTACAACGACTATAAGCGAGGGTACATGAAACAGTAAATGCATTTAATTTGGAGCCCAGCATTTCCCCTGATGAGCTCGGCAGCTACAATATGCTCTCGCCATTGGTGAAGCTTCCCTTCCACTGCAAAATTTAATTACCTCTTCATTACTCCAGGAAATTGATGGGAGACTGACGTAAGGCTGGAATCTTCACAGGATGCTCCCTGAGCTGCCTCTCCTCCACCACGCTGCAAGCAAGGGCTGTGGAAGCAAGACTGAATGGGACTTCACAGCCCGGCTATGCCCTGGCATCCCGGGGAATCCCTGCAGCATGTCCCTTTCTGCAGGAGAAGCGTCCCCTGGGTGTCCACGGCTGCTCTGCAGGGATCAGAGCTGGATGTCCCATGCCAGCCCCTCAGTGTGCCCTGGTGTGCCAGGAGGCAGCCAGGATGGGGGTGCTGGCAGAAAGAGCAGTGACTGGAGCACAGGACAAGGCTCCTACACAGATGCTACCCTGCAGAAGGGCACAGAGAGGATGGCTGCTGCTTTCTGCTCCCCCAGAGCAGCTCAGTGTCTCCTGGGCAGATCCTAGGGATGCCAGCAGCCTCTTGCATCAGTGTCTGGGAGCAGCTCTTCACAGCTCGTGGGCCTGGGAGAAATCAGCAGGAAGGCTGTGCAGTAAATAAATGGATCCAGGCAAGCCCAATTGACTCCCCAGGTAATTACCTAATGACTAGCTGAGAGAAGCACGGCAGAGAGAACAACACAGCCTCCAGGAGGGCTGCTCCAGAGCCTCTGCACACCACAGGCATGGCAAGAAGATCGGGTTTGGATGTAGCTGATGTGACAGGTGATGCTCAGTAGGGACCATCATGGTACTGGCCAGCCCCTAACAGCTGCTGATGGCTAGTGAGGATCAGTGAGGACGGGCACTGCTCCCGGAGCAGGCAGCACCCCTAAGCCCCTGGCGGTGGTCAGCAGGGCCAGGTTTTGTCCAGCAAGGATAAGGAAAGCAATGTCCCTTGACTCAGGTGCCGATTCATGGGTTTCAAGTGCACGCAGCTGCTGTCTCGCTTCCACAAGGCCTCCAGCGCTTTTGAGGTGCTTCCCCTGGAAAATCAGCTGCAGACAGAGCTGTCAGCAGTGCCAATGTGATAACAGCTTCTGTTGGCAGTGCTGGTAAACAAGTGCCTTGGAAACCTCCACTGAAAATAGAGTTGTGGCTGTCTCCTAAGGAGAAAGGAGCATTTCCCCCCACCCAGGCGCTTTCCCTGAAGAGTCCTCAGATCGCTCAGGCTGCTGGTGAAAAGCCCAGCAGTGACACGGCCCAGATGGAGCCCAGGATGTGGAGGGTCCCCTCGGGTGCTCCCAGGCTCCCCAGCCTGCAGCAGGGCACGAAGCAGAGCTCAGCTGAGCTGCTGTCTACCTGCCCATCTCTTTTAAGACAGATGAGCCGTTTTATGGGCTGCCGTAAAAGCACAAGGAAACTCACACAAATCAGGCAAAAGTGCCATTTCCCCGGGATGATCCTTCCTTCTCTCAACAGCAGGGACCCACGTGGAGCCCATTAGCAGCATTCCTAGGAGATGCTGGGGAAGCTGCCAAAGCACACAGCCCACCACGGGAGGGGTCCCAGTGTCAGCCCGCCTGGCTCTCCCCAGGGCTGAGGAGGTATCACAGGCAGCCTGGCTGCTCCCAGGAGCACACAGCCACCACAAGACCCCCAAAGACAAATTTTGGCTTCCCACAAGCAGATCCACATCCTGCAGACTGACCTTCTGGCTTCCAAACTGCTCTTTCTGGTACAGTAGATTGCAGTTGCACACAGCAAGGTGATTTGAGGTGTTGGAAATTGCCCGTGGTTTGGGGGAAAGGCATTTTCTAAATTATTTGTTTTACTACAGAGTGCCCTCTGTAGTAAATGGTAAATGTAGTAAATGTAGAGAATGGTGAAATCGCTCCTGAGGTTCCTGCCCCGGCTCCCCCAGCTTTGCTTTTATCTTCCAATACTGCAGACAGATTGAAACCCTCAAACCTGAGACCAGCAAGATATGATTCAGCAAGAACACTACAGCACCCTTTAGGTGTGAAATTAACGGGCTGTAATTAGGATGGCAATAATGAGAAGTTATTTAATAATTCATTCCTTCCAATGAAATATTGCGTGTGTTCTTAACTCCAGGGCCCAGATACCTGGCAGAGAACACCTTTGAGCCCTCGTGGGGCATCCTCTGGCTGCTGCTGGCAACAGAACCCCCTTCCCTGCCAGCTCCCCAAGGGCCAGAGGGGCAGCCTGGGGAGTCCTGAGCCGCTTCCCCAAGTGCAAATCTCTTCAACCACAGAAAATCTCATTTCAGGCAATATTTCAGCCACAAGAGGCTTCTGCTTCTGTTGAGGGAGGGGGGACCTGTCATCCACATGACAGCATTTATGGCTTGAGCCTGTTTGCGCTTGTTAATTCAAAATTACTAAATTTATAAGGGAGCATGTGAATCAGCCTTGGCCCTTCACAGGGCTTGAGATGTAATCTGCAGCCTGGGTTAGCCACAGAGGGTCTGAGCTCAGCTTTCAGAATAAATGAGTTTTGGCTGTAGCTGCAGAGCCATCTGTCCCACCAGGCTCAAGACCCGGGGAAGTATTGTGCTGGGGACTCATGAGTGCTGCCTGCTGATGCCAGCCACAGCCTGGGCTTGCCCACCTTCCCCTGCAGCCCTGTGAGCCTGGGCACCGCCGTGCCCTGGGTTTCCCGAGCTCCTCAGCCCCGATGCCTTTGGCAGAGTGTCCTGGGTGAGGTGCTGACACAGGCAGCACCATCTCCGACTGCATTTCTGCCTGTGGGGTTTTGCCTAGCCTGGTTAGAGCCCCGTGTCAAGGCTCATCTTCTGTGGGGCAGAGCAGCTTCTCCCATGGGCCTGGAGCACAGTGCTAACGCCATCACCACTACTGACCCCCCCAACACCCAGTGCCCTGTGGCCACGGCAGCTCTGGCTGCCCAGACCCACCCCTCACCCTGCAGAGAGATGTCTCAGACAATTTCTGCCTCCATCAAGAGCTGTGAGCCCCAGGGTGCTGCAGGCCACTGGTAATTCCTCCCTCCCAGCTGTGACTGATTCCCTTGCCAGAGGGCATTGTGCCCAGCAGCACGGGCACATCGCCCTCGCCCTGATTTTCCCACCTGCACTGAGCACACAGCCTTTCTGTGCAGGCTGAGCCTCTTGTCCAGGCTGCTGGCACCCAGGGGTGGCTGAGGCCACAGAGACACTGCAGGTGTCTCACTGACACACGGTGGTGGCCACCTGAGCATGGGCCTTGCTCCATTGGCATCTCCATCCTCATCACATTTCCTGCTTCACTTCTAGCTGAGCCTCGCTGTAGCTTTTGGGGAATATTGGGAATATTCCGTGGCCATTCCTCCCCGTGGCCCTCGGTGGCAAGGGAAGTGTGATTTCCCTTGTGCAACCCACACATCCCCCAAGCTGCTTGGTGGGCTCACTTTCAGTCAGCCTGTGAAAACCTCAGCATCTCCCACCCCATCCTTTAACCCAACCCTTCCAGGACCTGGTTGCAGCTCTGCAGAGGCATTCTTGGTGGTTGGTGCAGCTTTCACCCTCACATTCCTCTGCCCTTTTATGCCCTTTCATTCATTATGTGACTGTGAGTCTTCAGCACAGAGCCCTGTGCTTAAACCTGATATATTGAGGGCTGGTTCTGCCCTGGGCTTGGGAGCTGCTCACAAACACATCCTTCCTGAAGGAAATCCTCATCCCTGGCCTGTGCTGCTGCTGAAGGAGCAAGGGACCTTGCCTGTCACAGCCATACCTGCCTGAAGATCCTGCCTGGCAGAAGGACCTCCGTGCTTCAATCACAAATAATTTTAAATTCATAGCTTTTAATTTTTTTTTTCCCCTGCGTGCTCATTATTGAGCAAAACCCCCATGGTTCTTGGCTGCATAAATCTGTTGGCATAAAGCAATCGACACCCTTCAGCCCTTGTCCTGCCTGGCTGGCCCCTGTGAGGATGAATTTGGAGCAGGGAAATGCTCTTCTGGCCCCCAGTGGGATGGCCAACGTGGCCCAGCCAATGGCTGCTGGAAATGCACAGCCACCAAGTTCCCATGGTGTCCCAAGCAGCTTTTCTCTCACACACAGACATGACTCACTGGCAAAGCACACCAAAATAGGCTCAATCTGTTCCTGGGATTCCCTCATTCAGGTGTCTCTCCATTTCTGGAGCTTTTACAGGGACTGCAGAGAGACCATTCACCTCCTGGCTTTGCAAAATGAGTTGTGTTGGACATTTACACAATTGCTACATTTCTTTTTTCAGACACATTTTAATTAAATGACTTTTCCCTTCTTTTTGTCTTTTTCTGGCTGATCAAGAATAGCATTGAGAATCTAGATAAACCCAAGAGAAAAAGGTCATTTGCAAAGCAATAATCTTATTTTTTCCACCTTCTTTCCCACTGGCAAGGATTCAAGCAACCACCCACAGGCTGGCTTCGGTTTGAATTTAACCAAGTGCCAGTGAAGTGCCTCCCCCTCCCACTGAAGGATTGCTCCTGCTGCTTTAGCAGGCATTCATGCAGTGATAAAAATGATGCTTCCAAGGTGGGATGCTGCTTCTGGGATGGGCACTTGGTCCCAGATGGGCACTCTGGGTCTGCCACAGCAAGCTTCAGCTCTCACCACACTTTGCTCCGTTTTGTCACACAGAGCTGGCACATGGCACCTGGCAGTAATCCTCTAAATACCAGCAGAAGCATTGATTTTCAATATTCAGCCCTGCATTTCCTCTTGCCCTCTCTCCAAGGGGCTGCAAAGGGCAATGCATCCCACAGGAGCTGAGGCAGCAGCTGAACCCACTCCAGGTGCAATCAGCTCTTCTCCTCCTGCCGGCCCTTTCAGGACACCCACTGCTGTGCCCTGCTGCTCCTGCCCATCTCTCTTCTGCTCTGCCACGCAATTTCTTCCCTTCAGGATTGCCTCCCAGCAGTGTCCTTGCAAATGGCTCTTCAGGCTGGCATGGCTCCTCAACAGCACTACCTTACAGTGAGCTTTTCTGAGCTATTAGATGGCAAGGGTTTAATTTTCTTGCCTTTTTCCCTCTGCTTTCTGAAAACCTTTACCTGCACTATCCTCTTGTGCCCTTCCCCCTGAGTTTACGTCTCAGTGACTGTAATAAATTGCAATAGAAATAATGCTCTGTATTTCCAGGAACTAATCAAGCATGATTGTGCAGCAGCAAAAAGCCAGGGCAGCTGCTCAAAGGAGCAGATCCCAGGGGAAGGAGGGATTTCAATCCCTGTCTGGCCAGGAGAGCAGGGAGGATGGAGGGGGAATGCTGGCTCACCTGGCACTGTCCTTCCCCTGCTGGTGGGGATCAAACCCAGCACTTGGAAGCATTAGGTATTGAGAAAAAAGTTGCCTCTCATTTTACTCAGGTGTTAGCCATTTATTTGGTGGAGCTGGTCGCAATCCAGGCATTCTGTACATAGCAGAAGTCATCCCATGGAGAGCCTCTGAGAGGATTTTGGCAGAATTTGAGAGCTGCTAATGTCAGCACCAAGATGAAAAGATTTTGTGAGTTATGTACACGGATGTCAATCACGCTTCCCTTTGGTGCTTCTCTCCCTGCAGGGAGGTGCAATAAATCACACACATTTTCTGAGTGCAATCCTGTTCTGCTTGGCCTTGGAGGCAGAAGACGAAGGCCCGAGCAGCATGTGGGTGGGAAAAGGCAAGGACTCCTACGAACATCAAGGAAAACATTTACCCACAGCTGGTGTGAGCCAGCAAACCCAGCCATGCCTGAGCCAGCCCAAGGGCCCAGACAGCCAGAGAGAGGCTTTAAAGTGTCCTGGGGAAGAAGCAGCTCTGTCTAAACCCATGCATTATGTATTTCTCACCAGTCTGCATGAGATCAAGGAGGCTGCATCCCTCAACAGGCAGCCCTTTGATGAGCACTGTGCTGGATCCTGGGCAGCACATCCTGGGGTGCTGGGACTGGACAAGGAGCAGCTCCAAGGCACGAGCAGCCCCAAGGCAGGAGCAGCAGAGGCAGAAGATGAGGAGAAGGGTGTACCCCAAAGCTCAGGGAGGTCACCTGGACATTGGGATGCTGCTCTGGGTTAGGGTGACGTCTGCAGCTTCTGAATTCCCCGCTGTTATTTATGGACTCCTCCCTACATGCTCGTATTTATAGTCCCCAAGGAAAGCTGGGCACTGACCCACTGCCTGATGAGAAATGCTGCCATGCTCATTGTACCTGATTTAGTGTGTGCTAAGTAATAGTCAGAATATAGGCTTCGGGCTGCTTCACATCTCTCTTTTTGAGAAATACAGCACTTTACTGGACCACAGCAAACTGTCTTCCCTCCAGCTTTCCTTCTGCCACAGGCAATGAGTTTCACGGCTTTTTTCAGCTCATTATTCCAAGCATTTCCCGTTAGGTGTCTGATTAGCGTTTCACAGGCTGTGTTGTGATCTATCTGCTTCTGAGTGTGCTGTGGCAGGCACAAGAGAAATCCGTCGCATTTTAGATGGAGATAATAGTTTAATCTGACCTGCACTGGGGAAAGAAAACTCTGCCAGGGGAAGCCCAGGTCCCTGAAGGTGGTGTGCGAGGCAGAGAGGTGAGAGAGAGGTGACAGAGAGGTGACCTGTTCCCTCAGACAGGACTGACAGGTCTGACTTGATGGACGTTCTTCAAGCTGACTTGAAGCCTGCACTAAGACCCACGAGCAGCCCATGGAAGAAGAGAGAAATTGAAGCTTTCCCTGGTTTTGTGTAGGACATCATGCTTAACATAGAGAACTGGGAGTTGGAAAAATGATGCAGGAGGAGCAGCAGCAGACGGTTTGCTTGAGGTAAAAATCAGCCCGTGGATTGGAAACAGGGCAAGAACCCCTCCCTGCTCAGGGCTCTCCCCTTGTATGCCAACCAAGGGCTCACTCTCTGCTTGTCTCAAGTGCTACCACACCTATGATAGCCTTGAAACCTCAAAGTTGGATTTTATTTTAAGATGAGGTTGGCCAAGAGCACCAAACAGGTCTGTTCAGGTTTGGACTCAAAAGTTTTTAAGCTTATTCCTTCTTTGGTTTTGTGGGGTTTTTTTTCCTGCTGCCTGTAGCTGCATAAAAATTCTAAACCTAAAAACCAAGCAAAGATTTTGATTAATCATTTCTTATGTTTGAAGAAGAAAGGCTTTGGTTTAGAATTCTTCTGAAAACAGAGTCCTCCCGTGCTGGGCAAACAGAGTTACCCAGCAACAAGGCAGGGGAAAATAAAGGGAGCAGGAGGTGAAGGGGGGAGAGGAGCAGAGCCTGTGTTCTCTGCTGTGCTCTCCCCATGTCCCTGGTGGGCTCAGGGGCA
Organism: Sylvia atricapilla; assembly: GCF_009819655.1. Classification (NCBI taxonomy): domain Eukaryota; kingdom Metazoa; phylum Chordata; class Aves; order Passeriformes; family Sylviidae; genus Sylvia; species Sylvia atricapilla. The sequence continues at coordinate 11,714,091 of NC_089148.1, forward strand.
GGTGCAAGGCGGGTGTCCTAAGCTGGTGCATCTCCTGGGCCATCAGCACCAGCTGTCCTCCTCCTCCCCAGCCTCACCTGGAGGCTGTGCAGTGAACCCTCTCCTGGGCAGGGTGTGGGGACAGTCCCCAGCCACCCATCTCGTTCCACCTGCCCCAAGAGCCCCTGCACAGGACAGTGCTCACACCATCCTAGAGCATCATTTCCAGCTTGTTCCAGACAGTTTCTTCCAGCTACACCCTGGCTCTTTGAAGAGTCATCAAAATCTGTCTTTGAAATGCCACATGATGAAACAGCTTGATTGGAGTTGTGGTGGAACATCTGAGGGTCAATTACACTCCCTGCGTAAGAAACATTAGGGCATCCTGTCCTTAATCTTTTTTATGGCTTTGCCTGCTTTAAAAACCCTGTATACAAACAGGCCTTTAAATAAATAGACTTGCAAGCATAATCTCCTCACACAGATTTTTACAAAACTCTGCTCAAACCATCTCAATCTTCGGGACAAACTAAATGGGTTGAAACCATTGCATTTCTCCCTGTAAAGTGGCTTTTAGAGATGACCCTTCTTTGAGCTCTCTGGGCTTTCCTACATGTGTAAGCAGATCAGTAAATGCCAATACCATCCATATCAGCTTTTTCCTTTTTATTCGTCCAAGGCTCTCAGCAGTCCATTTGTGCACAGCATTACACTCCTCATGAGCACTCATAATTCCTCTGCATCCTGACAGTGTCTTCATCCACAGCTGCACAGCACTTTAGAAGAATTACACTGCATTTGCTACCTGGCTGATCAGCACAGTCCTTGATCATTAATAAAAGCCTGCATGATCAATGCCCCGTTGAATCATGAGTGGGATATTTTTAGAGGGATAAGTCTCTAAGGGGGCTTAGGGCTAACCTGTGTTCACCCAAGTACCAGCTGGAAGCTGTGAGCTTCTTGTTCCTGACCAAGACAAAGTGCCGCCTCTACCCTTTGACTTCTTTTCACAGTGGAGAAGTTGTAGCCAAGCCGTGGTTAAAGAGAGGGGTCGGGCACAAGATTTATGGATAAGTAAAGTTCATTTTAACTCCAGCTGGCAGCTTCACAAGCCAGACATAACTCACCTTCTGGTTTTCTGGTTTTCTGGTGGCTGCTGGGAGTGCTGTTTAAAGAGAAAGAGACTGCACCAGGAGGGGTAGAAGCAAAAGCCCCTGTGAGATACTCTGCCAGCTCAGGAGGGGCAGGAGAAAGTGAGCACAGAGATGTGGAGATTATGAAAAGTACTGCATTTCCTTTGGTTGTGTTCTTTGGGAACCTTTACTCTGAGTGTCTTTGTGTGGCATTCATCTGTTCCCTCTCCTGTTGTAGTTGTAGCCAGAAGTAGCATCCCCCAAGCCTGTGGTGGTCTTGGCCTCTCCTCTTCTCTGCTCAGTCCACCTCAAAGCCTTGCTGGCTTCCAACCCACAGCCTTCTGATTCTGCTCCTCCTTATGTGTCCAGGGCAGAACTGCTTCTCTCTGAGCCCTGCAGCCCTGCAGCCAGGCCCGTTTTGGAGATGAAAGGCTTTCCTGAGACTCTGCCTGCAACTGCTACTCCTTATTTATGTGCTTCCTTGTGTTTGAGCCACTGTCAATGAGCAGCCAAATGTAAGGAGAAGAGAATCATTACAGTGCACCAGTTCCTCCTCTTTTTTACTCAGCGAATCAAAAATCATGCAGGCAGCAGAGCTGGAAGCAGCATCCTGTACTTTTAGGCAGAGACACAGCTAAGCCCTTCCTGGGATGAGAACAGCCCTGAGCATCCCAGGGCCCACAGACAAACTAAGGAGATCCAGGCTCTGCAGGGACAGGGCTCACAGAGTCCCCTTGGAGGACTCTGGCAGGGACAGGACAGCCCAGGCTGCTGGGTCACCAACCTGCCCAGGTCAGGGTCACAGCCTGTGGCCAGCTGTGCCAGGACGTTAATGGTTAAATGCTCCAGAAACTGCCTTGGGGCAGAGCACACCACCTTCATCCAAGTGCTTTTCCAGCAGGAACTGAAGCCACCAGAGCTCCTCTCCCCAGCCACCCTGCCCCAGGCTCTGTCTCCTGCATTTGTTCTCTTGCTGGATCCCCACATCTATTTCTTTCTCCCTCTACTTCCCAAAAGGCAGGTAACACCCTCTCTTTGTGTCTCTCTGGATCAGCCTCAGCCTGCTTTTCTGGGGTCCATCACCTGCAGAGCTCTCCTGGTCAGACAGCAGGTACCCACCAGTGCTGCTGACACAGCATCACATCTCCTGCTCCTTTCAGCCACTGTGCATCTCCTCCTCTTTCCAGCTTGCCTTAAGGGAAATAATTTTTTCAGTCCCATGGAGGATGCTAAACATCTGTCTGGAAGCTTATCTGCAACTCAAAAGTCATTATTACTCTTGTTCATTAAGCCATTAAAGATGCTAAAGCATGCAAAGTACATTAAAAGCCTCTTCTTAAACAGCAAATACACCCGGTGGCTTTTAGGGTCAGTGCAAACTGATATATGTGGCATTAGTGCTGCTGCAACGCTTATTCTTTTTCCCAGTATGAAGTGACACAGATCTGATCACCCCAGTGAATAAACAGGTCCTTATCAAAGGAGCCATCTGGCAAAAAACCCTGAAAACTTCACTTTTATGGGAATAGTAAATATATCACACCAAGCTTCCTTCGGGGTCCTCAGTCCCAGTGACCTGCAACAGACTCTCTGGTGAGATTCCGAGGTACCTTGTCCCATTTTCCCGCCACTAGGATTTGAAAGGGACACCAAACAGTAACTTTATTCTGGCTGGGAACTGCAGATTAGGATGTCTTCAGCACGTGAGGATGCAGCATGGGCTCGGCAGGGCTGTCACCACCAAGGGTTTGGTGTTCACTGTTGCTGCCTTCCCCTTGCTCTCTGGGGCAAGCGACGGGAGGCAAAAGGGGAGTTTGGCTTCTGTCACTTGTCCCACTCTCAGGTGCTGCCAAGATTATTTCTGTGGCACTCCCAGCACCCCTGGCATCTGTGGCACCCTGTCTCCCCTTTCAGGCAGCACCACCTCCCTCCTGGAGGCCCACAGTGCTGGGCAGCTGATTTCAGCTGGTTTCGGGTCTTCTCCCCAGCTTTCAAAGCCAGTGTGGTGTCGGTGGGGCCTCGGTGGCTTCCCACAGCATGAGATAAAAGTGGTTTATTGCACAGCGCTAACAATGTGATTTGTTCCCACATTACCCAGAGGTGGCACAATCTGTACTGGTTAAAGGGAAATGTTAAACCTGTCACTTCAGCAGGAGACATTCGAATGTGCTAAAGGGGTCACGCTGTTAAAACAAATATTCCCAAGGTAAATTTATGAAGTACTGCAAAGGGGCAGACATGGGAATGCTGCAGCATCCAGAGCCTCTTTGTCCCCTGCAGCCGCAGCATCAGGTGCTAGAGCAAACACAAATTCACACACGTGCACTGGCAAGGCAGGTCGTGTTCCCAGAGGCCCCCAACGGTGGCCAAATAAGCCAGTTTGGTTGCCATCCATGCGGGGTGTGACACAGCCCCCAGGAGTGCAGGTGCCATCCCCAGCACTGGGCAGTGTCCAGGGCTGAGGGGACATGCTGCTGTGGGGCTCTCCCTGCAGGGACAGCCCAGCAGGGGTGTGTGCTGGCAGGGCAGGCTCTGGTGCTGTGCTGCACGTTCCCACTGCGGCAGAGAGATGCTCTCCGAGACAGGGGGTGGTTTTGTCTGCAGCTCGGAAAGGGCCCCAAAGGGTCTCTGAGCAAAACGGAGAGCTTCTCACCAACCCTGCCCAAAACATTCTGCAGGGAGCTGGGCTTGCACAAACCACCTTCTTCTCACCCATCACAGACATGCGGAGGGGCTGTCGGTGTCCCCAGAGTTTCCCGTTCTCCACCTATTTCACAGGAAATAAAACATGGGAACCAGTGTCAGGCGTGGCCTGGCCCAGGGTGTGTGTTGCTGGAGGAGAGCAGAGGTGCAGCCACAATTTGCCTTCCCCTCCTGGCCTGTGGAGATCTGAACCTGCTGTTTCCTCCTTCAGGTCAGCTCAGCCCGAGTGCTCTGGCATTTAGCCCTTGCTGCCCATCCACTCAAAGGTGCAGGGAGCTGCTGGCCTCCCTGCTGCCTGTGGGAGAGATCCTGATGGCGCCACGGCTGCTGCTTCAGCCAGCAGCACTCAGTAATTATGGGGAAAGATACAGCAAAAGGCAAATCCTGCTGTTCATGAGATAAAAAAGTCCTCAGGGGTCCTGCTTGCACAGCCCCCTGGCATCTGAGCGAGGCTCTTGTGCTCTGCCATCCCCATCAGGTGCCTGCTTTGCTTAGATTAAAAAGGAAAACACAGCTGCCTCATGTCCCAGCACTCCAAGGACAGTGGCATTTTTCTCTTTACATTACAGCCAAGGGGCTCACCTCCTTATCTGGTGTAGGAAAGACAGGGAACTTCTCTGGTTTTCCGCCCCTCCACTCCATGCTGGACTCCAACGAGGTTTGTGTGTTCTGACGCTGGGGAAGGAGAATTTGGAGCGCTGGTCATCCTGGCAATTCCCAAGGACCCAGGGGTATTTCTTCAATATCTTCATCTACCAGATGGTGCAGCTGAACTTGCACATCTCCTCACCTCCTTCCTTTTCCTGTGTTACAGCTCTACTATCTGACCTTTTCTTCAGCGGACATGCCAATGGAAGGAATGAAGGTGCTGCCTGCACTGTGATCAGGAGCACAGTCAAGTGCACACAGCTGTAGGTGTCTTGCAGTAACTCTTTCAGGCTCTCTGCAAATCCCAGCAGCTGTCTCCAATTCAGTTACACATTTTCCATGCTGAAACCAATAGCTGCAAAGCAAGAAGCATTATTTTGGCTGGCAGAGAAGGTCAGGGGATGAGGAAGAATTCCTGCTTCCCTAAGCAGCCTATTTCCAATGCTTGACAACCAGGGAAGCCATTTTCCATGGTGTCCAGCCTAAACCTCCTCTGGCACAACATGGGGCCATTTCCTTTTATCCTCTCTTATTACCAGAGAGAAAAACCTGACCCTCACCTGCCTACAACCTCCTTTCAAGAATTTATAGAGTGATAAAGTTCCTCCTGAACCTCCCTTTCTCCAGGCTAAACAGCCCCTCAGTCATTCCTCCTCAGACTTATGCTCCAGACCCTTCCCCAGACTTGTTGCCCTTTGCTGGACACTCTCCCATACCTCAGTGTCTCTCGTCCCTCTTCCCAATATTGTCCAGGTCCACCTGGATGGTGTCCCTACCTTTTGTTGAGTCATGTATGCTTGGCTTTTTGTCATTTGCAAACTCACTGAGGTGCACCCGATCTCAGTCTCTGCCACTGATAAAGGTATTAAAGAGAACTGTTTCCAAGACAGAGCCTTGAAGGGCTCTTAATATAATATAAAGCAATCAACAGCAATAGAAAAGTATCTTAAAACTAGGTATTGATTTCCTGTCCAACGAGATCTATCTCAGCCACTTCCCAGCCTCCCTGAAGCCACAATATGGGGCTGTGGACCCATGCTTAGGTAGAGCAAGGAGGCCCCTGACCTCCAGCAAGACCCTGCCTCACCCCACTGTCTGCCAGGGAGTTAGATCACAGTAAAACAGGAAAAATGAGATGAGGTCAGCTTCCAAAGCGTCAGGAGGCGAAGTCCCACACCAACAGCCACAGACTGGAAACAGTATTTTAAATTAAGAGTAATTGTCTGCATAGTCCCCAGTTGCTTTCTTATCTACATCGACAGTCCCCTGATCTGTTAGTCTGCAACAGCCATCTCCTGCAACAGCTGCTTGTCACAGAGTCCTGCAGGTGGAGGCCACAGGAGGTGTGCAAGTGTCTGGGACAGGCTTCTTTTCAATTACTTGCTTAGTCACATTTCAAAGCCATGCAGATGCTCAGCACTCACTGCACACCGTGGTGCTGGGCCCAGAGCTTCAGTCCCAGCCATGGGGAAAGGACTCAGAAAGTCCAGTATGCAGGGATTTGTCCTGCCCTTCCCTCTCTCTCCAGCACAGACTCCTGGGCTGGCCCTGGGGACCATGCTGGCACATGCAGCACAGTGCTTTATTCAGAGGATCCCAGGACTGCAGCCCTGCCCAAGCAGAGCAAGGGCCACTCCAGACCTATTTATTATTATCATACCAATGCAAAAGAACTATTTCATTTGCTTGCTATTTTGGGAAATCAGGAAGTGACTAACAGGCCTGCAGAAAATGCAAAGGGGCTCTTTTCTGCTGCCCATCATTTCCCTATTCCTGAGCAATCCACCCTTTCTTGGCTGCTCAGGGTGGAAACAGCAAGGACCAAACAGCAGCGCTGCTGGGCTGCTTTGGTCATGCTCTGCTTTTCTTGGGATTTACCAGCAAGGCCATTAACCAAAGCAAGAGCTGGCATCCTCCCTGCTGCCCACCTGCCACTCCCACCATGGAAATGCCTGCCACTGCTGCAGATTTGCAGGCTAACTGGCAGGGATCTCTTCCTAGGCAGAGGGAAACATAACTGGTATAACTGACAGCATAAGGAAGGTGTTTATCAGTCCATTGATCAGAAAAGGATTTCTAGCAATAACCTCTGGGTTGGCAGCATGCTAAAAAAACCCCAACCAAACAAGAGGGAGCAGAGTTTTCCTGTCTTTCAAATGTTGTGCCAAGTCTCACTAAATATAACTAACCATGACCACTAGTTCCATATTAGGACCTAGGTGCACACCTGGGTTCAGTAAGGTAGAACATCATCAAAATATCTCAGAGGAGCTGGAGGCATTGAAGGAAGGCTGAGGTTTCATTTTTTATTAAAACTGAGCTAGGGCTATTAAACCTTGTGTTGAGGGTGATGTAGCACACTCAAAACACTTTCCCATGGGCAGATGTCCTGTGCTCTACCTTGTACAGCCCTAGATTTGGTAGCAGACATTTGCGTCTATGTGAACATGTAACAGCCCAATGCAGTCGTCTCGTTGCTGTTGTCTTGTTAGCAAACAACCTCTGCTGCTCTTGCTCTGCATGACAAGGTCCCCTGGAACCCCCACGGCGTCACTGTCACTGCAGGTCATGGGGAAGACAACAGAACAGGGAAAAAATAACAAGGGGCAGAGGATGTTTTCCATGGACTGCTGTCCCTGCAGAAAGAGGAAGGCAGAGCCCAGTCACACAGCAGTGACTGTGATCCTGCCCTGTGCCAGGAGAGTTTCTGCTCCCTGAGTGCACCAGCAGCGAGTGCAGGGCTGGGACCCCAGCCAGATCTCGAACAAGTGGCCCCAGGGGAGACCAGAGCTCTTCACCTCTCCCGTGATTGGGGAGGCAAATTACTCAGGCTTCAGAGGCTGCCTGAGGAACTTTATTTTTACTCTGAATTATGCATGAGAGATGATGGCATTTTAGAGGAGATTGTAGCATGGGGCTGCATCAGCCCCTTCTTAACACAGGCACTGGGTGTCCAGTCAGGTACCTGCAGAGCGTGGGACTGCTCCAGCAGGAGCTGGAAGGAAAGATTTGCTGCAGGTACACCCTCCAGACTCATGCCAGCCCAAAAACCAAGCGCAGCTTCAAGCACAGGGAAGCTCAGAGGGGATCTATAAAGGATCAGTGGACGGGGACACAAGGTTCCCTTTGCTTAGTGGCCACCAGTCCTGTGTGGCACAGGGACAGTCCCAACAAACTTGGATCCCACTCATCTGACCATGGTGTCTGCAGGCAGAAAACTGCCAAGGAGCTGCCTAACTAAGCATGGCTTGAAGCAGCACTGAGCAGGGAAGCCCAGCTCCATCCTCCAGTGCTCACCCTGCCTCCTCAGGAACCCCCCACAGCTGGGTGGAGAGGTCAGCTCCCAAGAGCTGCCAGAGATGGGCCCAGCTGCTGCCCAGCTGCACAGCCATCCAGCTGCAGGCAGGTTTTCAGCAGTGGCCATGCAGGCTGCAGGGATGGAGGTACTGGGGGAGTCTACAGCTGGGAGATGATGCAAAGCTCTTTCTCATCTGCTTTCCCAAGGAAATGACTAAACAAAAGAGTTTGCTACAAGACAGAGGTGATTTTGGGGCCTTTTTACCCTCCCAGCTACACTATTTGAAAAGTTCAGCCTTGCTGGTTCGTCTTCCTTGATTCTCCTTTCCCTGTTTTTCAAGAGGCGCGAAATTCCTAGAGGCAGCTCCCAGATTCAAACATAGTGACCTGGGCTGTGGGGGCAGTTTTGGAGAAGCTGACCCAGATCAGGACAGGCAGGGGCATCCCCTGGAGTGTAGCACTGACCCTTACTGGGATGGCACAAAGTCTGTGGCTTTTGCCCTTAGAAGAGAGCTTAACTTCAGAGCTTCAAGCAAACTCTCCCCACGTCCCCCACAGGGCCAGAGAGACACCTGTGACACCTGGCTTGGGGCAGGGGGAGCGAGGGGATGCCCCTGGGAGAGGGGCCAGAGGCATCCCCTGTGTCCAAGAGATGGACAAGGATGGCAGTGGAATAAGTAAACATGTTGCTAGGAGACACCAAATTTAAGATCAATAATTCATGAGATCTCTGCAATGAAGTGAATAATTTATGGGTGTGGGAGGCAGGGGGAGAGATGGGGAAGAGGCTCACAGCCCTCCCCATGCTGACTGGTCCCCTGCCTGCATGGCTTGCCAAACATCACCCAGCCTCTCATGGGTGAAGAGAAAGACCTGGGACTTTTCCATGCTTGGGAAAAACTTCCAGGACAACAGCTCAACCTCAGTGTCAGTGGGCCCCAAACAAGGCTCAGAAAACACGGCCATCTGTTCAGAGGCTGTTCACCATTTCAGGCTCGCCTAAATGACTGTACATTTGGCAAAGTGTTTTTCCTTTCATCAAATGTGGTAGTCGCTAAGTCATAATGTTAAATAGAAACAATCCTGAAAGGCTCCAGTGATCTATTAGAAATGTTTCATTTAGAAATCAAGCTAAACTTAAATGAGAATGGGTTTGTTCTGCAGTACTTACCAAGTGTTTACTTATGAGTTGAATAAAGTGCTCCATTCGATGTGAAATAAGGATTTTAATTTTTTTAACTCATCTCTGGTCACTGAAACAGTAAGCATTTCTTTTTTTTTTTCCAGAACACTTCTTGAAATTAATTTCTGCAAATGAGTTTAGGGAGGGAAGTTGGCTGATAACACATCCGTGTTTGGATGCTTCTCGAATACAAGGTTTTAGCCAGACTCAGCCTGACAACCAGTTTTTCCTCCAAGCACCCAGGTTCATGTCAGCTTCCCTGTACATCCTTCTCCAGCTTGGCCGCCACTGGAGGAAGGACCAGCTGCTTTTTCTTAGGAAAGGCAAGGTGCCCTTGGGTGTCCCAGCACAGTGTGCGGAATTTCCGGGGGTTTGGGAGCCATCCTACCCACTGCTGGTTTGAAAAGGATGCCTCAGCTAGGAGAGAAAAAGAATAATCTCTCCCCCACCCCTTTTAAGAAAGCCGAGTATGTTGAACCTTCTTGGAAGGTCTCTGATGGCTCTGTAAAACCCAGTATTCATTAGCATTCAAGGGGAAGATCTCTGTTTGGAAATGCCTCTGCAGCTCACACGCTGGAAACACAACTGGTAGACAACAGCCAGAGTTTGATTTGCTCTGAAATGGAATGGACTTTGGACAAGAACTGGTTCCAAAATTGCCTGGTACTACCCAAGCAGTAGCAGTGAGTGAGTGAGCTGTTCACCAAGTAATGAAGAGGGTGTTCTCCCCCATAGAAATATCACTTTGCTGCTAGCAAAGCCTTTGTGAGCAAGGAAGGTCAAATAAAATTTCCAAACCCAGTTATATCCTACTGTCAGTCTCGGGAGCAAGGCTTTTGCACCCTGCAGCTCTGAGCTGGGCAGTGGAGGTGCTGGGCACCCCCTGGGAAGTACTTTGGGAAACACTTGAAATGGAGAGAAATGATTTACTCAGAGCCTGGCAAACAAGCCAGTGACCTGAGGGGTTTTCAGTAACAGAGAAACCAATTTCGCTCTATCTGCTCTATTATATTCCCTTACTGTGGGTTTATAGAGTGCTGGGCCCTGAAGAGCTGACCTTTTCCTCTGAACATATTTTTGGGGATAGAACTGCAAGAAGCGCCGTGCAGGAAACTAAGCGTAAATTAAACAAAATAAGTACCGATGTGCTTTCGGCTCCAAGAAGACGGGGAAATACTGTGGCAATAACTCCAATTTGTGCATCTGACAGGAGGGAGAGGGCTGGGCACAAGGAGAAAACCGCACGCCCGTCTCCTGCAGCCTCCTGGTGCACTGCTGGCAGCATCAGGGCTCCTGAGCATCACCGCGCTGTCAGAGGGCTCCAGCAGGGAGATGGATCACGGTCTGGGGAAGGACAAAGCTCAGCTGATCCCCTCCCTGCACACACTGGGCAGTTGTGAGGCACAGGCACATTACAATGATCTAGAGCATCTCTTGCTGGAGCCCTGCCGTGTCCTGGCCGCGTTCCCAGAGGAGCTCTCGTGGCTGCAGAGACCAAGGCTCCGGTGCTCCGTGGCCACGTTTCCCTCTCCCCGTTAGTCCCCGTGTTCTCCTTCTCCCAAGGCGCGCACTGTGTGTGCACCTCCATCCCCCTTTGGGAGCTGCTCCCGGCGCTGAGAAAAGCCGCGCCCGCAGCACGTGCGAAGGCAAGCGCTGGTGGGTTTACTTCCCCAACAATCATCCCTCCGCTGGGAGCTTGTCACTTACTGTGCTCCGTGGTAATCAAAACCTCCACTTTGGGAGTACAGGGCGGGTTCCCGTCTGTTCAGGCTCCGCTCTGTGTGGGAAGACGGCTCATTCATGTCTCCGTCTTGCAGCCCAGTCATGGCAGGTGGGTGGGCTGCAGTGAAATGCAGGATGCGGGGACTCATGGAATTGTTCCAGCCGCTCAGGGCTCTCTGTCCCAGCCCCCAAAACTGTGCCCCGGGTGCTGCTCTCTGTGCAGCATCCCCAGAGGTGGGCATGTCCCATGTCCCCCTTGCCGCAGCTACCTGGCCCAAAAGCTGCATCGTCACCCTATGGCACTTCACGAGGGGCTCGAGGGGCTGCAGGAGTCCTTTGCATTCCAACAGCGAGGGACGCGAAGCCATCACTGGTGATTCATGCCTGTTGAGGGAACACAAGCGATCCTCACCTGCCTAAATCCACAGCCAGCTTCATTAACACCCAGCTCCCTCTGCCTCCGGATCAATTGTAAGATAAAGCTGCGCATCAGCACTTGGCAATCTGCTGGCCCTGAGTGCAGCCAGCTCCCACACACATGGCCCGACAGAGCTGGCTGAGCCCAGCCACTGCGGGCAGCGCTCGAGACCCCTGTCCCAGCTCGGCAGAGGTGTGCAGGGTGTGCACAGGGTGCTGTGAGGGTCAGGGTGCAGGGCCAGGGCTGCAGGGTGTGCACAGGGTGCTGTGAGGGTCAGGGTGCAGGGCCAGGGCTGCAGGGTGTGCACAGGGTGCTGTGAGGGTCAGGGTGCAGGGCCAGGGCTGCAGGGTGTGCACAGGGTGCTGTGAGGGTCAGGGTGCAGGGCCAGGGCTGCACAGACAGTTTGCAGGCTCTGGGATCTGCTGCCAGAGGCAGACAGAAGCTCTGCACCGTGGTGACAGGCAGTGACACAAGCCCCAGTGACACATGGCCACTTCAGGGCACTGTCCATCCCCAGGACCACGAGTGACTGCCCCAGCTCCCTGCAGTCCTAGAGATGTTTGTATGAGCTGAGCATCCCCTACAAGACACATAGCCCGTGAATCCTTTTCAGCCTGCGACCTCGGGGCTGCGAGTTTTAAACCCCAACTTCCCTGAAACCAGCCAGGGCTGTCTCAGTGGCCACTGTTTGCTGCCAGGGTGGGGACCGAAGATCTTTCTTGATGGACTTAACTCTCGAGCACTTTGGCTGAAAGGTGCACGCAAAAGGTCAAGTTGATTTTTTTCCCCACTGGCAAATTGCTCCGCGGGGCTGCCCCTGGGAAGGGCCCAGCACGTGCAGAAGGCCAGTGAAGCAGAGCATCCATCTGACACGGTGCCAGGCGGGAGAGCAGCAGCACCACTGCCACGAGAGCCAATGCACAGTACTGTGCTTGTCTTGCTACAGGTGCCTGAATCTAATTAGGTATCTCAGCACAACGATCATTTTAATTAAGTAAAGCCAACTGCCTCTGCTGGATGTGCTAGTGTTCAAAATTCCTAGGCAAGTTTCCATCGCGTCTCCCTCACCCTGTTCATTTCCTCTGCTTTGTAAACACCGAGCTGGAACAAAAATCCGATTTTTCCTCAGGTAGGACATAACAAACCCAGGCCCCAGAAACAGGCAGGAGGCTCCTGAGGCAGCAGGAATGGGGCTGAAGTGCAGAGCAGGGGCTGTGCACACTGCGTAGAGTCTGTGCAGGGCTCTGGTCCTGGCTGGAGTCACTGATCAGAGGATGAGATCACAAGGGCAACATTTAACCAACAGCATCAGCTGCAGTGGATTTCCAGCTATAAAGAGACCGACAGGAGCCTTAACCAGAGCAGTCTTTATGTGACAGTAGTAGGAGTAAGAAGCATAAAAGACATACCAAAAGCACAATTCCTTTCAAAAAGTCTCACTTTTAGAATTGATGTAAAAAAACCCCACAAAACAAAACAGAAAAAATTGTGAAAGAAACAGCTTTAAGGACTCAGTCTAATCTCATTAGGGGGCTAAGCCTTTCTAAGATCAGTGATACATCTCATTTAACACATGTACTTCCATACAGAGACCCTCTCCATCACTAGCAGGGGCCACTGCAAGGGACCCCTGGAGCTGCACTGCCCTTTAGGCTGGGCTAGTGGAATTTGTGGATTGTCCCACACAGCCCTTCTCCAGGAGCATCCTCACCTGTGGGCTCAGCCCAGCGGGGCTCCCAAGAGGCTTCATCCCTTGGTTGCTTCCTCCCAGGGAGAGGGGCTGTCCCAGCAGGCTGCTTAACCCACGGACACCATGAGAATTAGCATCATGTTTTCAGCCATCAGTTCACCAGCTTCTGCCCCTGCAGCCTCCCAGAGCTGGTGTGAGGACCTTACATCAGGCGCTGATTCTTTCTGGGAGCCTGTGCTGTGTCCCCAAGGCAACTCCCATCACTGAAATATCTCTGTGAGCCTGGAGCTGCCTTTTCTCCCCCAGCAGTGCTGCCCCATACCATTTTCCATCCCTTAGGCTGGCCCTGGGACATTTCCACTTCTCCCAGTGCTGCCCAGATGTGCTCCAGAGCATGGCAGGCTCATGGCAGAGAGGATAGCCTGCAAGAGCAGGAAGCCCCTGGAAGCCAGGTTTGGATCTGACCATCCCAAGCTGTCTGGCCAAACAGCTGCTGGGCTCCTTCCCTTGCTGCTCTGCAGGCAATCTCCCAGGCAGGAGACATTTTTTTTCCCCTAAATGGATGTGCCAAATGGCACAGATCCTGCAGATCCCCATCTCCCTGAACAAGAGCAGCAGCAGCACCTCTGGGAGCTTGAATATGTCAAGTTCTGGGGGAGCAAATGATCCACATGCAACAGTTTCTTCAAGAAATAAAATGAATCAACAATTTATGGGAAGACCACATGCCCAAAAAGAAATCATTGGGGCTGCTGAATCTGTGAATCCAACCCTACTTAACTTTTTTAATTACTCCCATAAAGCCAGCAGTTTCGAGCACACATGCAATATTGCGAACAGATTCAAATCTAATTAGCTGTGTTCACATTAATTAGATTCATTGTGTATTTGATGCTTAGCTCTTCCTTCGAGTTTTATCTTGGAGCATGTGTTCATAATTAACCCAAATTTAGTGTGCAGTTAAGGCCAGTTCTCTATAAAGGCTTTGCTCTTGCTTTCCCTGTAGACAGTCCCTCTTGTTTGTTCCCTGGGGTCTGTGAGGGATGCAGAGAACTGGTCTTGCAGAGAACGTGGCAGAGCAATGGCTCTTCTAATCCTCACTGAGGTGTTATTTGGGGCTGCACAGAAACATGAAATACCCAGAGAAATCACTGAGTTTAATGAGTTGAGCCAGCAGAGCCCAACAGAGAGAATGCCAGGGGACATCCTGGCACCTCTGGGTGATGCTTGGGGGCTGAGTGCCAGGACAGACCCCTTCTGGCCCTGCTCATGGCTTCTTGGGGCTGGGGCACTCTGGTTGTGGCAGCCTTGGGCAGGGCTGTGCTTCCCACACGTATATAAAAGAAAAAACCGGGTCAAACCAAACCAGCATCACTGACATGTGGGCCTAATTGCCCCGCCCTGTGAGCACAAGGTGTTGAGGTCCCTCATGCTTGGCCTCAGCTGGCTGAGGTATCTGGCCAGCCAGGGGGGCTGTGCTGGGAACACGACATCTCCCTGAGCTCAGAGAATGATATTGCTGTTAGAAAGGATGTCGTTTGTACAAAGCCTGGTCAGCTCTACTTAAAACAAGCTTTTTTTTCCTTTGATTTGATTAGCTAAATATTTGCTCCTACAGGATGCTTATAATTAGACTAATGTGTATTCCTTGCTTATCTGAGAGGGGTTTTGGTGGGCACAGATGCTGTGGTAGGTGTGCCTGTGACCACCAAGGAGCAGCAGGTTTCTCCACAGCTGTCCAGGAGAGAGGAGCAGAGGAGGGAGACGATGGAGGGGATGGAAGGGATGGAAGCCTGACACTGCTGTACACCACAATGACACAGTCTTTGAGTTCAGAAGGCTGAAAATTACTCCTTTGTTTTTGAGATGTGTCTCCCTTTTTATACTCCCTTTACATACAGACCAATTTGATTGCTGAAACAAACCTCTTCAATCACATTGGTCAGACCAGAGGGACATCAAGAAGTCGTCCCTCCTAAAAAAAAAAAGAATGAAAACAAAGTTATAGTCACAAAAACATGTTTCTTGTTTGCAAAAAATGCCCTGAGAAAAGAATTTCAGAAAACCAAAACATCTCAAGCATGAGCTCGAACTACAGAAGGCAGCAGCAAAGCTGCTGGTGTTTCTTTCCCAGCCAGGGGTTCCTCAGCATTGCTGCCCAGGAGTGAGGGAAACCTTATGCCAAATGTCTCAGAGGAGAATTTGGAAAGTTGGATTTGCCTCCTCCTGTTCAAAGAAGAGAAGAAAAGTGGTGAAGCAATCAGTGACACCCTCCCTCCCCCTGTCCCAGTAATCTTTCCTTTTTCTTTTCTAATTGGAAGCAATAGAATTCTTGGTTCCGTTCAAAGGAAATCACAAAGGATAGCGACAAACTTTGGAAAGCCTCTTTCATTCAAGAGTCAAGGAAATGGTTTCTTGCATAATGGTATGACATTATTAAGCTATTTGCTGTTTGCAAGCCACAGAAGAAATATTCTATTTTGTTGACAATGAAACAAAATAACCATGACAGGTCAATCCCACCCTTCAAAATTATCAGAGGAGAAAAAGAACAGAGATTTGTTGCCTTGTCCAGCTCTGCACCCAGAGAAACCAAAATGGTGCTGAGGCAGAGCCCTGGATACCATCACTGGGTGAAGGCAAAGCACCTCTCTGAAAGCCAATTTTTAACAACAGCATTACACAGACAAAACTAAAAAAAGCACTGACTTTTACATTTATTTAAACAGAAAAAATGCTTGTGATTTTTTTTTTAAATAAATTCTTTGAGAGGACAGCCTCTTTATTTTTAATGTCTACAATGACACCTTCCAGAGTTCAAGGTATTTGGCTGCTGACTGTTTTGGGCTGTCAAAGGGAACTCCTGCCAGCTGGCAGAGTGCAGGCTGCCTCAGCTCAAACAGAGATGAACTGCACTGCAGGAGACATGGGGAGCTGGAAGGGTGGGCACGGAGGCAAAGTCGACCCTTTGCAAGAAAAGGATTCAGTTTTCTGGCATCACTGATATTGTGCTTAAAGAATCACAGAATCGTGGAATATCCTGGGTTGGAAGGGACCCACAAGGATCATCGAGTCCAGCTCCTGGCCTTGCCTTGAGGGCTGAATTGTCCTGTTCCCCAGCCTTCCAAGCCTCCAGCCCCTGGGCCACGTCTTGCTGCTTCCTTCACCCCCAGGACACCTGATAAACTCAGTACAGCTTCTTTTATGAAGCTCAAACAAACGATGAGTTTGACCTTTTCTAGTCCCCAAAAAAACCAAAGAAAAAAGGGAAATGGAGAGAAAGTCCTTGGTCTGTGTTCACAGATAAAACAGATGTGGTAAAGCAGAATAGAGTTGACTGGACACCTTTCAACACAGTCATTCAATACAAAAATTGCTCTTTCATCAAAAGCTCCTGGAGGAAGATGTGAATTTGGTTATAATTTCCCTTTAGAAGAAAGAAGAAACATGTAGCCTGCAAAACTCTTTATCTCCCCATTGGTGCCTTTTAGAACAGAGTATTTTCCTCCTCCTCAGTGGCTTTTCCAGTTTCTCCTGGATTTTCAGAAAACCCTTCAGCAGTTCAGGCCATCCTTGCAGTTTTCCATCACCGTGTGCGGCTCAGCTCCCTAATAAAGAATTTCAGCAGAGCTATAGAAATCAATATGAAATTCCCCTTTGCAGCTCAGTTCCCCGGCATGCTGCATGCGGAGGGGGAGCTCAGAGAGCAGATCATCTGCAAAACCATCCCACTTGCAGTCCCCCTGGGGGCAGTGGAAACCCGCCCCTAGAAACACCCTCACCGGGGACTGGCCTGCAGCACACAGCAGCTCTCCTGCTGCAGATGGTTTTGTCACAAAGCAGCCAGCACTGAGGACAGAGGGGCACAGCTCCAGGGAGATGGGCTGGGGGAAATGCAGGAACCTGGCAGGGGGCCTGAGCACCGCAGGGACTGCTCAGGGGCTGTATGATCCAGCACATCTGCTGGGGAGGTTTTCTACTTTTCCCCCTTCCTGATGGATGGCTGGGTGATTTTTCTTTGCTCTGCAATGAGATGCAGAAAGCTTGACAAATGGGGAGGAGGGAAACTTCTTGTGCCAGAATAATTCGATTTTATTGTATTCTTCACTGCACACTACGCTGCCTCGAACTTGCTGGGGGTGAAAATCACTTGACAGAGAGTATAACATTCAGAAAGTGTCAGAAAGCTCACCAGATGTGGCTGTGCTTTGGTCCTCCCCTCTCCAGCCTCAGCTGCACTGTCAGGGTGGGAAATACAAAGTAAGAAGGCTCTGGGAGGTGTGATATTGGCATCTGCTCCCCAAAATCTGCTGTTGGCCCCAAAAGGAAGGCCCACATGTCTCTGACAAGTAGGCATTTCCTTGGCAAATTCCCAGCTGCTCCTTGCTCTCCGTCTCCAGTCACAGCCACGGTCCCTCCTGGGTAATGGCATTTTCTTCTTCAAAATTCTGCTGGAAGTTTTGGTGAAAGAAGACTTTCCCAGTCTCCCCAGGTTAGGAGCTGAGATGCAGGACAGACACTGTTCCCCTGTGCCGTTTGGGGTGGCTTGTTAAGTCCTTTGCAGTGCTCTGCCATGAATAGGGAAACAAAAATGACAAACTCCACTTGCTTGTTTTGGGTTTTTTTTTTTTTTTGTGGGGGCAGTTTATCACTTAAAGGTCACTCCAGGCAATCAGAGAAATATAAAAGCTGCTTGAAGAGAAATGTCAGCCCACCAGTCCTTTTTGTGACCCTTTTCAGCCCTTTGGAGCTGGGAGTCCATGTTGGAGAGTGGAAGACGGCAGTGTGGGAGCTCAGCAGAGCCCTGTCCCACAGGGCTTCTCATTCTGGGAGGGACTCAGCATGTCTCACCGCTGGGAGTTTTGGGAAATGGAGCTCACTCGCTGCAGGGAATATGTTGCTCTGAAGGTGTCTTGATGCTGCTGTACTTTTAAAAGCCTCATGGGCTTATGTTGTTGGACAGGAGGAGGAGCAGAGGGGGTGAATTAGACCTGTGAAATTTGAAGTATCTCAGTGAGTGCTCTTAGCAGGACTTGCAGAGAGGGCAGGAAGCTCCTGCAGTGGGATGGGCAGCACAAGACAGGAGAGGCTGTGCACAAGAGTCCTCCTTCTGCCTCCTGGGATGATAGTGCAGCCCTGTCCCATCGAGCAGCCTTGTGTGTGTGTGTGTGTGCCTGTGCCTGCCCTCAGGACCACTCCTGGGCACTGCTCACCCCCTGGCATCTCTCCCTGCCCATGCTCTGGGACATCCTGGGGGCCTCCCTGGGTCAGGGCCATGGCTGATGATTCCCTGCTCGTGGCTGTTTCCAACCTAGCCAATTTTGCTGCCTCTTCACTTAAGCTTCATTGATGTTAGGCAGCATTATTGTTTAAAAATAGAAATGTCATGCAATGCTTGAATCAAGTGTCTTGCAAAGACCTGGGGGGGCTAAATATAGTTCATTTGCACAGTAACCTTCACCTGCCAAGGCAATGTTAGCAGGAGAACCACGCTTGATGGGGGAGCCTAGGGCTGCATTTTAGCTCCTCTGTGTATAAAGGCAGTTGTGGAGGAGGCAGAGGAGCCTGGGGCATGGTGTCAGGAGGTGGATGGCATAGGCAGTTCCAGCATGGATGGTGGGTACCACAGAGGTCAGGTAGCTTTAGGAGGATGCAGGCTGCACCGGGTCAGCTGCCTGAGGGAGAAAGAACCATCAGCCTTGCTGCTGTGGGGTCAGAGAGGTGTGAGGAAGGTGCTGCTGCCCTTCCCTGGCTGTCACAGCTGGGTTCTGCCTTGCCTCGGGTCATTCCCAGTGTTTCTTTCCTCTGCACTAATAGGATTTGGGAGCTTAGCTACCTTTGTGCAGTAATGACAGCTCACCCCAGAGTCTCTCAGGCATGGCTGCTTGGCTTGCTAAAAGCCTGGAAAACTGCTAATAAAAACTAATTCCTGGCCGGAGCCGCGGCACTCACGGCAGGGCAATTTGGCCACAAGCTCTGCCATCCCTGCTGGACGTGCTGCCCACAGGAGCTGCCCCAGGGCATGGGGGGTCCTCTGGGAACACGGGGTTTGTGTCACCCACCCTGCTCCCCAGCCTCTCCAGCACAGTGCTCCAGGGAGCTGCAGGAGGGCAGGGAGGGCACACAGAGCCCTACCTAGCGAGGGGGGCATCTCTAAGCAGCAGGGGGGCTTTTAATCTCACAGGAAAACCTTCACAAAATTCGGAGTCTGGAGCATTTTTTTGTCTGGAAATGGGGAAGATGTGAGTCTTCAAAAGCCTTTGGTTTTCCTACACCCAGGGCTTGGCATCCATCCTGACCTCCTCACAGATGCCCAGGGAAAGGCTCATGTTTTATTTAGCCCTCTTGGCCTACTGAAGCAGTATTTCCTCTTCTCTCCCTCCTTTCCACCCAGCTGTCTCTTTCTCTTCTTCTTTGACACAGCCTGGGACTTCCTCAGGTGCCTGCCCTCGGTACCCAGTGTCTCCACCACAGAACGCAGCCTGCCTCTGCCCTGCAAATGCTGATGAGCTCAGGAAGGATTTTTTTTTTTTTTTTGCCAAAAAAAGATGGACTGTGCAATTATTATCCTAATGGATGTGACACGTTCTCCCCATCCTGACACATAACATATGGTGCAAGATTGCCTCCTTCTAAATGATTCATGCAGTTCATCACCACCACGATTATCTGCTCCTTTCCAGAGCCATGTCTTCCCATGCAGCTAAAATTTCCAGCCCTCTCCAGCTGCTGGGAAATTTTCAGACTCAGGTAGGTGTTACAATAATAAGCAGACAAGACTCAGTTTCTTCATGCAGGGAAGCCCAATCTTTATTGTACAGGTCATATTTTATAGGATTTTCAGAAGGCACAGTGTTGAACTTAATTGGTTAGCCACACACAGTTCATTGGCTGGTACATTGCATATTTATCAAACTTCTGTATTTTTAGTTGGCTTAGTTACTATTTTTACTGATTCTCATAGGACAAATCTTATTGTTTATACAGGAGCAGTCTGTTTTTCACCCAGGAATAGTTTGTTATTAACTGACTTTCATTCCCAAGATTGCTTTGACTCGGAACTTGCAAGTTATTGCTGGCTGCTTAGCTAAAGTAGCAGGGCCTAATCCATATTTTATAAGATCTTTCTTTTATAACATCTTTTACCTGTCTGCAACAAGTAGGCACTGAGTAGCTCTGCCATCAGAGAAGTGATCTCCAGCCCAGGCCCTTGTTCAGTGCAGTCAGGGCACAGAGCAGAGTGGGCTGGCCTCACTCCTTCCCTCCTCACAGCAGCCCCTGGCCAGCCCAGGGCTACCCTGCCCAGCAGCCCTGTGATGAGGCTGCAAGGTCTGGGAAAACACAGCCCACAGGTGAGGTGGTTGGAGCAGTTTATCCGTGAGAAGAAATTATTTCTCCCCTAATGGAAAATTCCTTCAAGGAAAAAGCATCCCTTGAGATGCAAATTCACCGTGCTCTCTGCAGAAAATAAACACGTTTTCCCCTGCACAAGGCTCCCCTAACCTATTTGTAGTAGCCCTGCTGGACAGCGATATCCCCAGGAAAATTAGTGCACATTAGCACAGAGCAGGGTATGGAACCCCAGAGCAGCGTCCTGGCCTTGCTTATCCTTGGGACATTCAAGACAGAATTAGCACAATTTAACTTCCCTGACTTACATGTTTAGCTGGGGAACTTTAAATGAGTTTTGTAATGCCTGGCCCGCAGCATGTGAATCAGGAGCCTCTTGGGGCATTTAGCAGCCAGGCTGCTTTAACAGAGGAAACCCACCACATGGCAAGCCCTGCACTGGGGGAGGCAAGGTCACGATGCCACGTGCTGCTCACTTACAACCAGGAGCTAATTATCCACTGAGTTCAGCGGGACTGGAACTGATACCAAATTATTTAAGATCCTACAGACAAAAAAGCTCTGTTAAAAAAACATTGCTCAGGCAGCGAGATAAGTACTCAAATGTTGGGAAAGGTCGGGTTTGTGGTTTCTCTGCAACTTTAATTTTGCTCCATGTGCACTGAAATGAGTGAAAAGCCTCAGGAGGAAGGAGTAAGTGATCATTTAACTGAGCACTGCATGGTAATGTAGATGGGGGAAGAACAGAGGTCAAACCAGCTACTATAAAACTAGACCTGCCTAATTCCTGATGCTTGAGCTTGCAATCTTCTAACAGAGAGTTTGGTGAGCTTTCCCAACCTCTTTACTTTAAGTTTCCCAGTGACTGAGAAGCCCCCAGGGGGCAGGAGCACTGATGTGCAGAGCCCTCCTGGGTCTGTGCCAGGCGAGGAGCAAGGCCAGCAGCTCCAGGGCTTGGCTGGCCTGACAGCTTCAACCCGGGCTTTGGAATAATAAACCTCAGCTGATGGAGCTCCTGCACAACAAGTTCTTGTGATCCAAACTTTTCTGGGCCTGAATAATTTTTCACTTTCTTAAGTGCATCTAAAGGCCACCAGTTGCCTCCAAGGCTGTTCCTGGGCAGTTTGCCTTGCCAGGGCTGAAGGCTGCCTGCCCACTGCCCTGCCTGGGGGTTGTGTGCTGCTGGAGTCACCACGGCCTGCTCAACCTCCCTTCCCCTGGCATTCCTCCTGCCTGGGACTGCTCCTTGCTGAGCAGAGAAATCAGCACCACCCCAGCTTCTCCTGAGAGCTCAGCAGGTGCCCTTACGCTCTTTGCAAAGAGCCTTAGATGTACCTCAGCTATATCCCTAATAGCTCTCAGTCTGAAATCCTCCCAGAAATCAAACGGGAACCCTCCAGGCATTTGAAATTAAATATAGCCCAACTTTGCAGCTGCCTAGGCTTCTGCAGGGAGCTTTTGTCTCGCCCGCACAGCCTCCAGTCGTGCATTCCCTACTCAGCCATTTGGTCTCCAACCATAAATTGCACAGTGAGACTCTGCCTTGTCTCAGCCCTGACAGGTTTGGGTACAAGAGAGTATTTCAGGGCATCACTAGCCTCTGACAAGAACTGCAAGCCAAAGCAGCCTGTCCAGACTGACTGATTTAAAAATGTTTATCTCTAGCAAATATTGTTTAATGCCCTTAACATCAAGGGATTGGGAAGTATTTCCCCCAGCAGAGGAGCAGGAAGAGTAATTAGCAATAAAACCCCAAATCCACCAACAGGCAGAGTGGGAAAATAGACAGCAATCAATGTGAAAAGCAGCAAATTGGTCTGGGAAACAGAAGCGATGAGCAGAACAAATCTCTGGTCCAAGTGGGCAAGAAAGTAGCAAAGGGGATTTTCCAGGCTCTGAAGGAAGCTGAGCGATGGGGTGCTGGGGACTGGAGCCCAGAGCTGTACTGAGGTGAGCAAGGCAGAGATGGGCAGTGACTATTCCTGTTTTGCCTACAGAGTGCAGCCAGGCAGAGGAAGAGCCCCTTGCCCATTGTCCCACCGTGAGCCCCCCATGCCACTGCTGTGTGCCTGTGCCTGTACAGCCAGCAGCCTGCCAGCTGCTCCACACCAGCTCCGTGTAATTGCTCTTGCAGCTATAAATAATCTTCCTCTCTGCTCTTCCCATGACATTCCCTGGGATGCAGAGGCATGGCGTCCCCATGACTCAGCCCCTCGGCTCTGCTCAGCCCCCGGCTGCGACTGTCCCTGGGGTGATGGCGTGGCTCTGGCAGGTGGCTGAGCTGGGGACAACGGGGAGGTGGCTTTGTTTTGTCCCTACAGCTGTGCAGAGCTGCGTACTGGCCATGGGCTGCATCCCACAGGGATGGGTTTGGAGCAGGGGAAAGAGTTCCCGGGATGCAGACCCTGTCAAGTGGGTCTTTTACCTTTATTTGTAAAGATGAAAAACAGAAGAAAGAAAAGAAGGGAAGAAAAGAAGGAAAATGAGTATTTTCTTTTCCCTCCTACCGATGGAAGCAAGGAGATCTTGCAGTGAGCTTTTTCTCCATGTTTTGCTTGTGTAGAAGGGAAGCACTAAGAAGCTGCTCCACTTCCACCAACTCCTTCCCTTGCCATAAGAAGGCATCACTTGGCCCCAGTGGCTGCAGGGATGCTGTGGGGGCTGTGTTGGCCTTCCCTTGGCACCATTTCTTGCCTACCCCTCCACTACCTTGCCTTATCAATTCCTCCCTTGCCATCCTTGCTTTGTGTTGCCAACCCCTCCTTACTGTGCTTTGACTCGCCCCTCCTCTTGCCCTTGTTTCTGCAAGACAAGCCAGGTCTCGGCATCTCCAGGGGCATTTCTCAGCTATGGCTGCAGCAGCAAGGTGCATCACTGGCATGAGCTCAGCACCTCCTTGTCCCAGTCCTGGCTTGGGACAGGTTTGGATATGGTTGCCTCCCAGGAAATCCACGGGCACAGGCAGCTGTTAACAGGCACGAAGAAATCTCTCAGTGGAAACATTGCTCTCCAGAGAACCTCCTTTTCAGCAGCAGCTGCGAGATTCGAAGTAATTTTTTCCCCTTCCATTTAAGGAGATACCAATAAAAAGCACAAAACCACATTGTGGCTCCATTTTTCAGTGCAGAGGAAAGCAGAAATGACACCATTTTCTAGGAAAGTCACGATCCAAATGCCCAGGCTTTGAAAAATAATTTTCCCTCTGACAACAACCATTTTCATCATTATCAGCTGGACGTAAAATCCACAAATCTTTCCAGTTTCCTGGCTCTTTGAGAGCGCCAGCTCCCTATTGGGTGCCCCAGTGGGCTCGGTGTCACCCCGCCGGAGGACAGCAGTCAATGTGCCCTGTCCCTGGGCACCCAGCCCTGGTCGCTGCCCACCCACCAGAGCCAAAGCTGGCTGATGATTGGGAGCTAATTGAATCTATAGCAATTACCTTTTCCCCAGTTCTGCTTCCCCCCTGGAAGGCTGAGCTGTTTTGGGCTGAGAGCAGCAACTGAAATTATCGGTTCTAATTCCCTATGGCTCCGTTTATTAGGCCAGAGGACTTCCCCAGAGTAATCAAACCCAGCCAGAAAATGCATTAAACTCACAAAACAAACACTGGTGTTTGCAGCACAAAGCCCTTCCTGTCTCATTAAGATCAATTAGGTTGTCTTGAGCAAACTTTCCCCTTTCTTTCTGCTAAGCCTGGCCCGTTAAGCCCATCCTCCACCTAAACAAGCTCAACGGCAAATCTGCAGGTGAAAACTACCCACGCATCAGTGCTTTGCTTGCAGGCAAGCTCTCTCCGAAGCGCTGCAAAGATAAAGGCGGCGAGGCAGGGTGGGCACTCTGGCCATCTCTCTCAGAGCCCTTTGCTCCCCAGGAAGGAGAACACACAACACAGGCTCCTCTCCATCGCTCTGGGCACCGCCCTGGCTGGCCCAGTACCGGCCCAGGCTGCAGGGTCCCCTCGGCGTGTGCGGGCTGTGCTGGCAGGCGGCTGCTGCCCTCCCTGCCCAGCCCGGCTGGATGTCTTGGTGTATTTATTGGAGGCCACAGCAAACACTTCCAGGGCCAAAAGTCCCAGCTGGCGCAGAACGACGCGGCTCATCTGCGGCGCTGATTTATAGGGAGATTCTGCAGCGACAAGGGAGGAATCCGTTCCAGCACCGTAAATGCAGGTGCTGGAGGGGCCCCTCAGCCCCGCTCCCCGGCAGCCAGGGCTGGCCATCCCTGCAGGCAACAAGGGGAGAACATCCCCGAGAGGAGGAAGGAGGAGCAGTGCTGGCCAGTGCCCTGGTCCCTGCTGTGAGTGGGGCCGCATCCCGGGCTGCATCCCGCCCCTGTGGGACCCGTTTTTCATTCGCTGCGGCTCAGCTCCGAGAGGCTCTGGCTCCCGGAGCCACATCCCCTCTCCTCGGTCCCGGGGACCACGTGCGAATCCCCGGTCCGGCAGCAGGTCCCGCTGACCGGGGTAAGCGCCCGAAGCAGGGATTGCAACTGCAGACCCTTGGATGTGCAGCCTCCGTCCCCAGCTCCCCGCAGTGCAACACTCGCGCTTTCTCCCGGCCGCGGCCGAGCATCGCACAGAGCAGGGCTGGCGTGGCTTTGCTGAGAGCCAGCGAGGAGAGGGAAGACACAAAGTCCTGACTCTGGCTACAAACGTTGCATAATGAGATGGGCCCTCGGTGCCAGGCTGTGAACTCCCTGCCGAGAGGACGGGGAGAGCCCCCCCAGGCTCCCGCAGCAGAGCCAGCCCCGCTTCCAGGGCGTCCAGCAGCCCTGCTCCAGGTGGGCAGCTGCTGAGTGCCCGCAAAAAAAATCACTCCCCCAAAGCACACAAGGCTTGCGGATGCTGGCACAAGCTCCCAGAGCGGGGGAGCTCTCCCCGCCCGATCAGGGACAGCTAATGTGCTCTCAAGTGTCCTATTCCCCTTAAACTTAAACACAGCAGGACCTCCGTAGGGGTTTCTGAACCGCCTCAGGTTCCACGGGAAGAGATTCTCATTCCCAAACAAGTGTAGCCTGGCACGGGATTGCATACACTCCAGGCAGATCCTGACTCCTGCTGCTTGGAATCCCCAGCACGGGAGAGAACAAATTTGCAACTGTGAGCCAAGAAAGTCACTCCGAGATGATACTGCAGAGGAAAGATTATGTTAATTCAATGGGGAGGGTGTCTGCATGTTGCTTAGGGGTGAAAAAAGAGGAAGGAGGGAAGCTGCCCCCGCCAGATCTGAGAACCACAGGAGAAGCTGATAGGATTTCTGCTAAGAGGCAAATAACATCAAGAAGCCTCTGGAGATTGTTTGTTTTCTCAGAAATCTTAACATGCAAAAACTGGCAAATAAACAGCAATTTTAGAGAAACCAAAGAGTCTCTTTTATCTTTTTTTTTTTTTTTTTTTTTTTTTTTTTTTTTTTTTTTTTTAAGAGTCCAGAAGGGGCAGCCATACAGGTCTTTCCTGATTGCTGCTCCAGGTGCTGCAAGGATGCCTGCAAAGCGGGGACCAGGACTCATATCCTGCAGATACAGGAAAAATTACATGCTTATGTGGCCTGCTTATGGGCTTGTGCTCAGAAAAAGGAAGCAGGGCTTGGCTGGTGTAGGATGTTCCTCCTCTGTTGTGCTTATCCCAGCCCTTTGCTCCATCCTTTAGCTGGCCCAGCCATGTGGGTGAGAGGCAGCACCTCTGCTCCAAAGGCTGGCTTCACGGGTACCTTGTGTGGGACTCATCCAAGATGGCAAAGCTGCTGTGGAGAAAGTGCCAGGAACTGATGGTGTCACAGATATTTGCACCTTTCCCTTTCCACTGGCAAAACTGCTCCATGCCTTGATCCCAAGTGGAGGGTGTCAGCGGAACCCCACTTGGAAAGTTCTGTGCAGCCTGGAAGATCTGTGCCTGCCAAGACACGGGCAGGAAAAGGGACCTTTGCAGAGTGAACTGCAAAGGAGTAGATGGACAGAACAGCCACGGTGAAGTCCTCAGGCTGCTTCGAAGAACAGGCTCTGAAAGGATTCCGGGAGAAACCCATGGGGACCCACTCTGGGGTGAGAAGTGTGAGGTGCTCTTGCAAATGAACAAAGCCATTGGCTGAAAAATGGAGTGTTTGCAACTAATTATTTTCAGTATAACTGACCAGCTTCATGGATGGTTGAGGAATATTCATCAAATAAATTATTCATGATTTCTTTCCACTGATCAGCAAATCAATTAGCCACAAACCTCTCTCCAATTATTCATCCAGCTCGAGCGGGATAAATGGGGAGATTTATGACACAGACAACCAACTAATGTGTATTTCCAAACAGGGACCCTTAAGATCCATAAACCTTGTTCTGCAGTGGTTCAAATGATCCTTTGCTGTGACTCACAGTTAAACTCTCCGAGCTCATGCCCTGTGTGCTGCCTGCTCTATAAAGTCGCTTGTCACTCAGCACTCTTGGGAGGTGAGGAAGTGTAGACCTGTGGGCAAAGGGCACGGAGAGACACAGTCTCAGGGAGCTCAGCGGGGCTCACAAGTGATCTGGAAACACCCCTCCATGAATACATTGGTAGGTATGGCCGAGTCAAACACAAGACCTGATGCAGAAGTAACCAGTGGTGTGCATAAGGTCAGGTGTGACAACGTACAAATCTCTTCAGCTATAAACTCCACAGTTACGGACCTGTTGGGAAGTTGCAGTTGTGCAGTTTAACCTCTACTGTTGTAATTCCCCATAAAAGCACTCTCACACCAAAATTAAGGCATGTTGACAATATTAAGCTGTACAGTAAATGTAAGTAAGGGTTATGAGACTAACAAATAGTCAAATTAGCATAGAAGCTGGCTTTGCCTTGCTGGAGTAAGACCATTAGAGTTTGTGTAAGTGAAGCATAATTCAGTGTAAGTGTGATAAGTGACCAGAACTGCACAGAGATATCTCCAAATTGCCCTGCTTTGCAAGACTTCCCATTCCAACCACGCTGGTGCTCCAACTCAGAAGTGACGCCTGCCTGCTATCCTTGGCATGGACACAGGTCCCTCATGGCAATCTACAGTACTGCTTGTTAATACGGTTCGAAATTGGGGTTGTGGCTGGCTAGCACAGATAAAGTGAGTCCAGATATAGGAGGGCAGCTGCTGTACATGCCAGGCAGAGCTTCTTTTCCTGCGGTGAACAGGCAGGAGCAGCAAGACACTCCAGGGGGAAAGCATCGCTTGCAGCTTTGATTGATCTGGTTAGTGGATTAAGCTCATATTTGTCTAAATACCCTTGCAGCCTTAATCTGCTTTCATCCCGCTGCCTGGGAGGGCTCCCTTCTCGCAAAGTCCCATCCATAACTCCACAGGGTTCTTTCAGTTGGAGCAGCTTTGGCTACAGGTAAGAGGCTGTGAAGACACCCATCTTCTGCATGGTGAACTGGTGCAGAGCAGCCTCCAGGTTTTACCTCCAGCAGCGCTTGGTTTCTCTGGGTTTGCTAATTCTCTCACAATTATCATCCCAGTGCATCCCAGAACTGTTGCCACAACAGGGAGCTGAGGCAGTGAGCTGTGACAGGGGCAGCTGCAGCCTGGGAGGAGTGGAAGCCCCTAGGCCAGACAATTCTGCATCCCAGATGGGTCCTCCATTCCTGCCACGAAGGGACAATTCTTCCCTTTGTAGAGTGTGAAGGTGAAATTGTTCCCTCTCAGTGAAGGGCTGTGAGCCTCCGAGGAGGGCTCAGGCTGGCGTCCCTCTGCTCCCCTCTGCTTTTCGGTGCTGCACTTCCTGGGTGATGACGACAGCCAACCAAGGGGTCACTTCTCCTGGGTCACTGCAAAACCGTCAAACGGAGGCTAGATATCTAGGACACGGCTCACCAGTCTTTAGCCGTTGCTGTCAAAAGCCAAAGTCTGTGGAATTAGGAGGTTACCTGCAGCATCAGTTCCCATCCCTGTCACCCACATACAAAGCCCACCCATGACAGGGTGGTTTCGGTGCTGCTGGGGCTGGAGGTGCTGCTGCAATGCTCCCGGCGAAGCATCCTACCTGTGCCTGGGCAGGGTTGGGAGAGGTAGGAACTCCAGAGCTGTGGCAGGAGGGGCACTGAGACGGGGCATGAGCCTGACTTGGGCTGCCCGCGGGATGGTGTGCCACCTCTGCTGCGGGAGGCGTGGGGCAGGCTGTGCGCTGCGGGAAAACACCCGGCAGCCCCTTTCCCATTTCCCCTTACATCTGCTCAGCCACACGCGGGGCACAGCCAGGAGAGGTCCAGCGTCCTGGGCTCTGGAGCTGACCAGAGCGCTCCCCAGGGTAGGGACAGGGAGTCCTGGGGCTCTGGTAGCGGCATCGGCTCCAGAGGTCGGCGCTGGAGACTCCGGGGCTCAGGGACTGACCGCGGCCACCAGGGATGGAGGCGGGAGGAAGGAGGCAAAGGGTCTGGATTCTGATGCCGCTCTTCGGTCCCAGGAATGGTTTCGGCTGTGCCGAGGTCTCGGACAAGTCCCCGACCCAGCGACAAAGGGACGGGATCCCGGAGGACGGGATGCTCTCGGATGCCGAGAGCGGGGCTGGGGGACCCCCGCTACAGGATGGCGGTGGAGGAACCCCCCGGCTCCCGGTGTCGGGGCTCCCGGGGGACGGGGCCGCGGCCGGGCGCTGCGGCGGGAGCGGCGGGCTCGGGGGCACGGCGGGCTCGGGGGCACGACGAGCCCCTCCCGGCGGCCGCAGCGCGGGGCGGAGGGGCGCTGGGCACGGCCCCCTCGCCGCGCCGCCCCCCGCCCGCCCCCAGCGCCTCCCGCGGACGGCGGAGCGCGGCGCGGGGCCGCGGGGCCGGCGAGCGGCGGCGGCGGCGGGGCGGCCGCAGCCCCCGACGGCAGCGGCGGCGATGTGGCGAGGCGGGGCGGCGGGAGGCGAGGCGGGGCGGCGGGCAGCGCGCCGGGGGCGGCGGGGCTGAGCGCCGGGCGGCCGGGGCTCCTCGGCCCCGCGCTGGGGACACCCGCCCGCCCGCCCGGCGCCGCGCCCGGCTCCGCACCCGGCACGAGGATTTACGGCGCGGACCGCAGCCTCCGGAGCGGCCAGGCAGGTAAGGCGCGGCCGGCGGCACCCGGGGGCCTCGCCGCCCCCGCTGCGCATCCCGCTCCTCCGCCGCGGGATCGTCTGGCCGGGCTCCGGACGCGGCGCAAGTTTCCCCCCGTTGCGGTCCCGGCGGGCAGCTCTCCCCGCTCTCCCCGCTCTCCCCGCTCTCCCCGCTTCTCCCCGCTTCCCCCGCTCTCCCCGCTTCCCCCGCTCTCCCCGCTCTCCCCGCTCCGCCGGCAGATGCTGCCGGGCTGGGGCTGCCCTGGGCTGCGCGCCCCCGCCGGCCGCTCGTCCTCCGCTCCGCTCCCCGCTGAGGCCGCAGCTCCGAGCCCCCGGCGGGACGGCGGCACGGCCCGGGCTCCCCTCGGGACCGGCCCTAGCGCCCAGGGGCCGCAGGGATGCGGCCAGGGCCGCGGGGGGAGCGGACTCGGCTGCTCGGGCTGCTGCGGGAGAAGGTTCTGTTGCTCTTGCGCCAAACTTGGCTTCGGGGAACCTGGCCTCGGGGTGGGAGCCCCGGGAGGCACCCGTGGGACGGGGGAGCCCCGAAGGACGTGCCCGGAGCCTGCTGCTGCTCGGGGTGCGGGTGTCTCGCCCCGCGGGGCCCATCCCGCTCCTGGGGATGCTCCCCGCTAGGCCTTGGCTGGAGGCTGAACACCGTTTTGGAGCTCGCTTCTCCGCAGGGAACGCGGGCTCCTTCCAGCCTTGTGGCGGGGCTGAGCGCTGGGAGGCTCGGGATGCTCCTGTTTTCGCCTTGGGAACGCGTCCCTTCGCAATCGACCTCAGGAGGCGAGTGTGGGAGAGGGGACATAGCCCGTGGGAGAGGCAGCACAGCCGGGGACATGAGGAGGGGGCCAGGTTTTCCCGAGAGTGCTGAGCATGTTCTGAGTGGGACTTCTCCTCTCCTAGCCCGGTAGAGGAGGCGCTGCCCACCTGCAGACCTGATGTGCCCCAAGGGCAGTGGCTCCTGCTGGGGGTCCTGCCTCGCCGGTGCCATCGGGTGCGGATTTTACCGGGGTGCTTCCCTGTGCGTGGAAGATCCCTGTTTGCAGCCTTTTCCCTCTTTTCCCTGCACGGTGGCAGACTGTCGCCATGGACCGTGCAGACGGGGCTGTGCGGCTGAGCTGTGACTTCCCCTGGGCGTCGGGTATCCATCTGTGGCTCTGCCCTGCGGAAGGGAAGGTGTGCTCAGCCCAGTGCATCGCCTGGGGAGCCCGCTGCCGTGCTCCTGCTCTGGAGAGATGTCACATCTGGACTGCTCTCTCTTGGACATGCTGCCGTCACACTTCTCCTCGGGCAGCTGGCAGAGGATTTAGGTGTCCCGCGGTGGTTTGTACCGGGAATCCGGGTGGCTGTAGCTGTGAGCTGCCTCCCGGTGGGCCCACAGTGGTGCCCGCTCCCCGCAGGATCCCCTCCGCACCTCCCGGGCTTGCTGTGCCCCGCGGCTCCTCGGTCTGCCGGCGCTGGTGCTGAGCGGGGCTGCAGCCTGGCTGCAGGGTGTCCACCCACCCTGTGGCCATGGATCACAGGTGGCACTGGTGGCACCGGGCTTCCCCCGGTGCCCGTTGTGTACCAAAGGGTGCCCTGGGTTTATCTGCAAGAACGGATGTGAGCACAGAGCTCTGATCACTGCGTGCAAAAATCCTCCTCCAGAGATCCCCTTCTCTGAGCGCTGCTGACATAAGGTGAAAGAAGCAGAGATTCTGCAATTTTAGGGCTCTCTGTGGGTTTTGCCGCAACCAACAGTAGACGGGGCTGAATATAAACTGGGTTTTTATCGGTTTCCCTGGGTTTTTATCTGTTTCCCGATGCAAAGCTCTTGCTGTCAGAAAGAAAACAGATGTTTGGCTGCCTGTTTAAGCCAGAAACGCCTCTGGTTAGGAGCACTAGCAGCACTGGGATCTCCAGCCCCATCCCCTTCACCTCAATGGCTTCAAAGGCTGCCTTAGCATAGCTGTTCTTAAACTTCTCTGGTTGCTGCCAGAGAGGCATCCTCCCTGCTCCCTCTAAAAAATAATGAGGAAAATATTTACAAAAAGCGGTGCAAATGGTGGAGGGGGGTTTCAGAGCCGTGTGCTGAGGGAAGTGAGCGTGGCTTGGCACAGCAGCTCCGCTGGAGCTCGAGTCTGGCGCTGAGTCCAAAGTGCTGCTTGCCCGTGTCCTCGTGGGGCTCTGGGTGCCTTGCTGTGCCCTGCAGACACTCCAGGGAGCTCTTCAGAGGAAACCCAGAGGTGGATCTGGGTCCTTGCTGAGGAGAGGCAGCAGCAGTGGAGTGAATATCCATCCCCAGGAGTGCCGTGTACACACACCGACCTGCAAGACAGCCCTGCTCGTTCTGTTGGAGAGAGAGTGCTTTCTCCTGTGTCCTCTTCCCTGCTTTAACAAACGGAGAGGTTGCTGTTTTGCTGTGGGACACCTAAAAGCACAGCCTGGGCACTGAGTTGGAGCTCATCAACTTGGTTTTCTTGTAGTTATTCCCATAGTAATGCTGCCCAGGGGCGGTGTCAGGAGGGTCCTGCTGGTGCTGCTGCAGGCTCGGGGTGTGCACGGGGGTACAGAGCAAGGTGGCATTTGCCCAAAAGGCCACAGCAGGACTCTGCTGAATCCCTGCTCCCAGGGTGCTCCTTTTGCCTCTGCAGCTTGTTGCCGGTGCCCTGACAAGTAGCTTTGTGTGTAAATGGGGATTTCTTCGAAACTCCTGGGAGGAGCAGCTGACAACAAATAGCTCAGTGGCAAAAATGTGTGTGCGTGTGTGTGAACTACAGTCTAAACGGGAGAGGGAAAACATCCACTTACAGAACTAATGCAAATGGAGTTGGCTTTCATCTCTCCCTGCAGCATCCTTTGTGGAAGGCATTTGCATTTCCCCAAAGTCAGTTTGCTACCTTATCCTTCAAGCAAATCCAGAGCTAGAGAGCAGAGGAAAGCCTGTTTACAAGGTGTGGGGTGCCTTGCCAGATCTGGAGAGAGCTGAAGTCAAAATATTTGATAATGAAAAGTCTTACTTTAAGGTAGCAACACTGAACACAGCAGAGGATGGCACACACAGACTGCAGTGTGTGCTCCACTGCTGAGTGCAGGGTCGGGGGAGCATTCCTGAGCTCCTGCTCTGCACGATTTCACGCAGCTGACCCATCCAGAAGGGTGGTGAGGAGGATAAATTCCTCTGACCTCCCCCTGGCACGGCTCTGAAATGCCACCGGGATGTGTGCATTCCTGCAGGGGGATCCTGGAGCTGTCCAGCATCACCGTGTTCGGTGTGTGGGGAGACTCCCGTGGCTCCCATCAGAGATCCACCAGCCCTGTGGTCTTCAGGTGCCCTCAGTGGTGTGGGGGGCTCCTGGGTCTGGCAGCTGCAGACAGCTCCAGGGTGCACTGCTGCCATTCTGGAGGGAGCCTCCAGCCCGGAAGACAGAAACAAAACAGGATTTCAGGAGCACTCCAGCAACAGCCATTAGCTATGCTAAAAGGATTAACAGCTCTGCAGGACTCATCAAGTGTTTAAAACATAACTCAAGCATCAAAGGCGACTCTTAAAGGCTCACATTTTCACATCAAGTCACTGTGAAAATTTCTATCCAACTTAATTAAAATATTCACTAGGCTCGTTAAAAACAAAAAGAGAAAAAACAAAGGCCTTTTTTCCTTAAGTACCAGGCCATTTTGAAGAGAGGAATTTACAGCAAAGTATGCACATTTCTTTGTTATAGAAACACCTTTATGAAAGTCTTCTGTCTCTGGATCACTGTGTCTGTCTTAAGCTCAAGCTCTCCGAAAAGGAAATGAAAATGTTGGTATTGTTTTTGTTGTTTTGTTTTTTTCCCTGGCTAGGGACCACAGCAGAGAGATGAAAAAGTGAGAAGAGCTTTGTAGAGAAAGTTAGATAAGAGGGTGGGGGCGTGTCAAAACCAGACCTATAATAGGAAACAAGCCACCGAAGTGCTGGTGAAAGTACCTTTTATCTTGAAGGCTCCAAGTGCTGTGCGGTGCATTAATACACATAAGAGCTGAAAAACAGTCGACAACATCTGGCACCACCACCTTTGCTGGCAGCAGAGTCACCCCAGGTGGGTCACAGGCTCACTCACCATCAGGCCCTGACTGCATCTCTGCTTTATCTGAGTTAATTTTTGGTCCACTCACTCAAAGAAGGACATTGAGATGCTGGAGCAAATCCAGAGGAGGACAACAAAGGTGGTGAAGGGTTTGGAGCACAAATCTGATGAGGAGTGGCTGAGAGAGCTGGGGGGCTCAGGCTGGAGAAAAGGAGGCTCAGGGGGGGCCTTACAGCTCCCTACAACCACTTGAAAAGAGGCTGTAAAAAGGTGGGAGCAGCCCAGTTCTTCCAGGTAATAAGTGACAGAGCAAGAGGAAATGGCCTCAAGGTTCACCAGGGGAGGTTTGGGATGGATATTAGGGAAAACTTTCTTCGTTGAAAGAATTGTCAAGCACTGGAACATGCTGCCCAAGGAAGTGGTTGAGTCACCATCCCTGGAGGGATTTAAAAGATGTGTAGATGTGTCACTTAGGGATGTCATTTAGTGGTGAATTTGGCAGTGCCAGGTTAGTGGTTGGACTCTACAATCTTAGCAGCTTTTCCCAGTCTAAATGATTCTGTGATTCCACAGCCAAGGTGTGACGTTGCTAATCCCAAGCCCCTTCCTATGTGTGCTTGGTCCTGGTCAGCACCACCACCATCTTCCAGGGGGCTGTGATTTAATTCTCCTTCCTTGTGATGTGCCCTGTCTCAGTGACATGGGGTCATCCCCAGGCTTCAGCATGTATTCACACTGACCAATCTCACCCTGCTCAGAGGCCTCAGTTATTTCCAGTGCCCTGGGGAGATGTAAAATAGGTAGTCAGACTCTGCACAATGTGTAACTGGAGCAGAGCCACTGGATGGGTGCATTAAACACAGTATTTAAACTTAGTGAATGATTTTTTGACATTCATAGAGTCCTTGAACATTGTAGGATTTCATCCCATTGTGTTAATTTTCCTGGTTTTGATGAATATTGAATCAGCATCCCGAAAAAAGGAATAAACATGTTCTCTCCTTGCTCTTGTTTACATATGAGTTTGATTTCTTCCTCTTCACACCGTCCTGCCTGGTGCTTGGAAGGGCAGTGCTGAGAAATGCCACGAGGAGCAGAGCTGCTCCTGCTGCATCTTCCCAAGGGGATTTGCAGCCTCTCTTCCTTCTTCCCTTCTTGCTTGGCCATTTCCTTGAGGCAGACTGTGGGACCTGAGCAAACACCCTCCTGGCCCTGGGACCCTCTGGACTGTGTCCCCGTGCCAGGGACACTGAGCTGCTGTCACACAGGGCTGGTGGCACAGGAAGGTGTGTGAGCACAGACTGTACAACCACGTACTCCGTGCACGGTCGGGGTGTGAAATGCAGGAATTAGGAGGTAAGACAGGGTTTTTCCATCAAGCGTTTATAGCACCTTCCTCACTGTGTGTCTAGACATAGCTATAAATGAGGGAGAGGGCTATTACCTGGGAATAAAATGACTGAAACTAGCCCTGGAGAGCTTGATGCTGTATTTCCAAGGAGCTGGGAGATTCCTTATGATTAATGTAACAATATCAAAGGCTATAAACTCACCCCAGCTGGGTACTGAGTCAGGGGACACACTTAAAATGTACCTGCCACTTGCAGCTTGGACTTGGCATTAACTATGGTCTCTTGCCAGTCCTTGGCCATTCCAAGGGCTGCCACTTGCTCACGGATCAGGGGTTCAGCTCTGCTGACTCCACCAGCTCCAGGGGCATCGTAAAACAGCCCAGTGGTTGCCATGGTCTGATTTCTCATTGCAGCATGGACCAGTGGTGGTGTGGAGGAGAGGAGAGGTCGTGAGTAGAGCCTGGGCTGTGCAGCTCACTGGGAAACTGCCTTCACACCTGAAAACTTGAGGCAGGGGCAGCAGGAGCTCTTCTGTGTGCGTGGCAGTGCCTGTGCGAGTGGGAAGCACCTGGGAACTCATCCCAGAATGCCCTTTCTCCATTCCAGTCCTTTTGATAGTGGTGGGAGGAGTTATACTGCAGAGATCTTATTTTTTTGGATGCAAATCCTGTTCTCTGATCATTGCTTCTGCCATGTCCAGCACAGCGGGGTCTAAGTCTGCCTAAGGGTTTGCCACACTGTTATAGCATCAGCAAAAGTAATAAAGAAGAGAATGGACTCCCTGGAAAAATACCATGAAGCAAACCACTGACACATTCCTGACAGTGTCCACAGTGAAAGCCCAGAGAGTTATTTTCTTCAGCTATGAGTAACCTACCTGCACTAGTCTGAGTGACTGAGTGAAGTGGCACGGGATGTCTCTACTGATGTTTTGGTTGAATTAGAGGATGAAAAAAGGGAAGGGAAAGGATCACACTGATGGCTAGGACCTTTTGGGACCTGCTGGCCCATGGCTGACCTGCCTTCTCAGGGAGAAAGGATGAGAAACGGCAGCATGGCAAGGGGTTGGTGCAGGATGCTGGCGATGGGGAACTTGGCTCAGCACCTTTGTGGCTGCAGGAGATGTTCCCCAAGCTGGGTTTTCTCCTCCAGTTAGGTTTCCTCCTCCAGATTAGCTTTCCTCTGCAGATGGTGCACCATGTCCAGGCCTTGTGGCCCTGCAGAGTTTTCTTGTGTCACACATTCAGGATTAGTAGGCACTTGGGTAACATTGTCCTCTGAGTACCTAAGACCTATTAAAAATTGCTCTCATTTGACTCCATAAACAGTACCATTGGAAATGCAGCAATGCTTCTGGGCTGTGAGTAAATATTGGCCTTGAATGAAGTGGTGGATAATGGGAGATAAGTTATCAACAGCTGTTTAACTTAATATTACTTCCATGCAAGATAACACAGAGCTCTTGCAAGAGGTTAATAACCAGATGCAGAATCCATCACTGCAAACACACACACACCTGGCAATGTGCATCCAGAATTTTCCCACTGGAATGTTACTACGGCTGAAGGAGCGTGGCAGCAGGGAACCATGCTGGTGGGCCTGGCTCCAGTGGCACCACAGGGCATGTTGTTGTGGCTCTGTGCAGTGACTGGGGGACAAGGGTGCTTTCCTGTGGGTCCAGCTCCTCCAGACTGAAGGGGCTAGGATGGCATCATTATATAGCTGTGTTAACAAAGTTTTTGCTGCTGCTAATCAGGTTTGAGTGCCTGTGCTGGGCAGTGACCATGGAGCTAAGAGTGAAGGAGGACAGGGAGGCATTAATAGAGAGACTTACAAGATGGTGGCGAAACAAGAGCAGTGCATCGGTTGTGAATCTCAGGATCACCACAAAAAGGAAAGCAGCTGATGCTAACCAAGATTTTAGCCCAGAGTTATGGGTCCATATCAACTTAGGTGGCTACTGCTCTCTGGTATGGCTGTTCCAGCCTGACGTAGGACCTGCAATTCAGTGGGATTGTAACTCCAAGAAGAGGCTGGCGAAGGCCAGAAGCACTCAGGGAGATTGGAAAGGCTCTGCTAGCGAGCAGTGCTTGGCTCTGCAGCCACGAGGCTGCTCTGCAGAGAGGCTTCTTCCCAGGCATGTCCCAAAATGTGGAGCTGGGGCAGAGGAGGCGTTTCAGCCACCTGCCCATTGCCACAATGTAGGCTTGCCCTGGCTGTTTTAATTCCATTCCTCCCACTTGATCCTGGCCATGGAGCTGCAGACTTTCAGCGTTCAGCTTCACATGTCAGAGCCAAGGGAAGGGCTGGGGTGCGGATGGAGTGGACCCTGCCTGCTCTCCTCTGCCTGCTCCACCCACAGGGCTCCTCAGTGCTCTCCCTGGTGATCAGGCAGACACGAGGTCACTGGTGTCAGTGCCTGGCTGGGACGTGCCTGGGATGGCTCTGAAGGCATTGCTCAGCATGACCGAGCCCTCGGCAGAGGCTCCTGGCAGAGCTGGGCTGGCTTTCAGTGCTCCTGGCTCCCAGCCCCTGCTTTATCCAGCAGACCACACTGCTGCTCAGCAGAGCTGGCTGCAGATGCTAGGACAGCAGCTGCAGTCCTATTGATCCCTGTGGGGATGATAAACCCAAATGAAGACCCTTGGGAAATCAGCACAGAATACAAAAATCTGGCTGCAAAGCAGAGGCTCAGACTGTGACAGCCCTGCAGACAAACCCATGTGAGAGTCCAGCTGTGCAGAGAGCTTGCTTTGAATGTGGATTTGATGCTTGGGATACATAAGGAAATCTTTGTTGGTTTGCACGAGTCCATCACACCTTTTCCTTCTCCCAGAGGAAGTGTCTGGAAGAGATCCAGGTCCTTGCACCCATGGAGGGAACAAACCCTCAGCTTCCCTGGGTTCCTCAAGGGGGTTTCTCAGGTTATGAAGCTGGGGTGAACAAACAGGTGAGTGTCTTGTAAGCACCCAGACTTCTCACGCTCTCAGGGTAGAAAGGTCAGGGAAACACTCTGGCCTCCCAAATGAAAGAAGCCTCCCCATGTCCCACTGCAGCACTGACTGTTGCACAAGTAGATGGGGATGTGTGTGTTTTCAGGTCATGCCACGTTTCTGGTGTTTACACCCTGCTGGAATAGCTGGAGGCACTCTGGCCTTGCTCACTCTCCAGGTGATATGGGCCCCAGGTATCTGCTTTTGGGCCAACACCATTAAAAGGCTCAGAGCATTACCTGCTTAGGTAAGCACATCTCTGGAGTCTTGCTAGTAGCTGCAGTTAAGGGGAAAGCTGTGTTACTAATCCTCACATGTAGCTGGTTTTTTTCCAGCTCAGGCATTCCAGCTGAACTTTTCCCCCTGTGCTGTTTGCAAACCAGGCAGAGTGCAAGCGTGCCCTCACCCTTCCCACACACAGACACAGCAAGGCAGAAAGCAAATGGCAGGTCCCTGGTTGTCCTCAGCCATTAGCAAAGAGCTCCAGCTGCCACTGCTGCTGCCCTGGGATGACTTCTCTGTTCTCTGTGGGCTCATTTCTGCAACAGCAGCAGAGGCAGGCGATGTGGGTTCACTGTTTTATAGCCACGCCTTGCCCTTGGCCATCATTTACATGGTGAGGTTAAATTGCGGTCTGAGATCAACTTTATTATTAAAGGTCCTGAGTTATTAAAGGTAGGACAGCCTGGGTTGACCCTTGTGGACTTGCATGCCTGCATTTAAAAAGCAAAGGAAATCCGTGTAGATGTGCCAGCAGCACCTCATGCTAAGGCTGGTCAAGTTCTGTGTCCAAGCAAGTGCTCCCTGCTGTGGACTGCAAACTTGGGATTCTCTTCTAGAACTGGTCTTTAAGCTCCTGCTGAGGTTTGCCTCTGTGAGCAAAGTCCTGGCTGGCAACAGCTTCCTTGTTTTTTCCAGGAGAACCAGCTGCATCGTGGCTCTGCTGAGCAGCACTTCCCCTTGCCCTCAGTCTCCTGGTATCACTCACCAGGGATGCTACTGGGGCTTATGCTGCTGCTACACATCCTTTTTTTGGGTAGCTTCCA
Source organism: Sylvia atricapilla (assembly GCF_009819655.1). Lineage (NCBI taxonomy): Eukaryota > Metazoa > Chordata > Aves > Passeriformes > Sylviidae > Sylvia > Sylvia atricapilla. The sequence goes on from NC_089148.1 coordinate 11,752,687, forward strand.
CATAATTTATCTGTGGAGCTATGGGCTCCTGTTTTAAAGCTTTCTTTTAATCACTTTGCAAAACACCCAGGTTCTTGTTTACTCTTGTTTGAGTTACCCTTATGTATCTCAAATTTTGGGGAATATGTCTGCTGGTTTTCAGCATGCAGCACAGCAGCAAACCACCCTGGGCTTCCTGGGAATGGGAGCCTCTTGCTTCAGAGTCCTCCTCATCCTCTGCAAGGTGCAGTTATATAATCAGTGGCTTGTTCAGTTCGTGTTTCCCTGACAGAAATCAATCTCGTACTGTCTTTGGTTCCTCCTTCGATTTCTTGGCTTTTCTGATCTTCCCACCCCTTCTGCAGCTACACAACTCATCCAAACTAATAACCAGCATGGTTTTTCACCTCAGGTAGCATTGTGTGCCCTCAGACCTTGGGCAATGCTTGTGCTTCCCTTGCTGTGGGTGGAAGTCATGGTGGGGCTCATAACTTCGTAATTAATTCTGTCCTCTTCATAAGCAGGCTTTGGCAATGAATCCTTGCAGTCTTACACGGATCCTGTGTCAAATTCACAGGAATTTCATGAGGCTAGCATTGCTTTGAAGTCCTTTTTCACACCTAAGCCTAGCAGAGGGAGCATAGGAAATTTATAGTTGCAAAAGAACTTTGCAAAGTTGTATTACGCTCCATTTCCTTGGCAAAGCCAAACTGTGCAGGGAGAAGGGAATAATGACTGGAGAAAAATGCTGCAGACATAAAAGGAGAAGATGCTGAATGGGAGGGGAGAACTGACAGCCTTAATGTGGATTTGGGGGGGATTTATACACCTGAAGCCAAGTAGTCACAGAGCTTGGGTAGTTTAGGTGACTACTGGGACTCATTGGTCTTCATTAACCTTCCAGCCACCTGGGTTCAGGTGTCAACTCAACGTCAAACCGCAGCTGATCAAAACTTTCCCTCTTTGAGAAACTGTGGGGAAATCGGGTTTTCAAGTGACTGAATGGGATTTTATGAGGCCTCTGCCTTCCTCAATATTGTTAAGTCATTCAATATCAAAAATCTAAAAATGGATGTTTGGGCCTGAATCCAATTCTGGGCTCCAGCCACAAAGAGCTGAAAAAGGTGCTGCCGTGTTTATTTGTAAGTGAGGAACCTGCGTTTTTCCCAATGTGCCGTGGGGGGTTTCTTGCCCCTGCCTCCCAGAGAGCTCAGGTGGGATCCAGAGAGCAACACAGAAAGCAACTTCAGTAATTTCTATGGTGAATAACCTTTTCTTTCCTCCTGTACCTGCTGGGAATGCTCTCCCCTGACCCAGAGGTACAGTGGTGTACAGGCAGAACATAGGAAAGATGCCATCAAGCTGGGAAAACCATCTGGCTGGAGTAGCTCTGGGATGAGGGCTGTCTATCACGGCTGTTTGTTTGGGAGAGGAAATGGAAGAGTGAAAGGCTTTCCCAGGATAGCTGTGACTTGTCAGGGCTGAGAGAGACATGCCATGTGAGCCCTGAGTCTTCTGTTATCTGAAATCCAGAAATTACTGCTGGGGTGGCAGTGTCAGATGAGACTGCCAAGTGAAGCATTGCTCTGGTGGCTGCTGGCTGAGGAGTGCCCATGTTGAAGCAGTGGTGGGAGCCTGGTTGAACAGCCGGGCTGCAGGAAAAATGACCCACAGCAGGTGCACTGCACAGCAGGTGCCGATGCCACCAAAGCACCCCCAGGCTTTCGGTTCCACAGTGGCCTGACACAAAATTCACGGCTGCTGTCCAGCACAGGGTGGCCAAGCACACTCTTGCATTCCATTGGCAGCAGAGTGACCTGCTCAGGTTGAGCCGTAGACAGAAATGTGGGCAGCCAGGCTGCAGGGTTCCTGTAGCATCCTAGAAACTCCGAACGCTCCTAAACTCCCCGCCTGGTGCAGCCTGGTGAGCTCTGCCCATCTCCTCCACGGGGCTATTCTCCAGTGGCTGGTGGTGTAGAAGTTGTAGGGTAACACAAAATCACACCAGTAGCTTCCACTGGTCTCCTGCATCCTTTTGTTTGGTTTAAAACAAACTGTTTGCGAGTCACCGCCGTCATCGTCAGCCGTCTGCCAGGCTTAATTGGGTTGTCCTGTAAAATATCTTGCATATAACTAAATCAAAAAGAGTGGGGCTCATAAAAGGGCCAGTGTGTGGCACATTGATGTTATTTATAGGCTTCTCTGTGGTGCTCATCACCATGGCAGCTGTGAAGGTCGATGCTGACACTTGTGAGGGAGTGCCGTGGATGTTTTTAAAAAGCCACGTGCCTGGAATGAAGCAGTGTTTATGTGTTCCAGTGGAGCTGGGAGCAAGGTGCAGTGTCCTGCGGGGAGCCCCCAGCCCCAGGACAGCAGGAGGAGGGCAAGGGGCCATGGCAGGTGATAGCAGCTCTGTGGGCTAAGGCTTCTGGGCTTGTAGAGCCCACAGCTCCGGTGCCCTTGGTGCTGCATCCTGGCTTCTCCTTGGAAAAGTGGGCAATAAGCCAAAGCAGAAGAAAAGTACTCACATGGAAGAGGCTGGAGGTCCATTCATCCCTTTTCTCTTCAGGATGAAGCCCTCACGTACCAGCTTGTCTTTTCATACCTTTCTGTTTAATTATACTGAAGCCAGTGGTGATTGCTCCACAAGCGTCCAATAGAAGCTTACTTTCCACAGCTGGCTTTTTCTGATAACATTCTTTCTTCTTAAAAAGCAAACAAAAGCAGCATCTTCTCATGTCAGTTCTGTGACTGGCACATAAGAAGCCTGCTTCAGCCACATCCAAGGAGAGCTGGTTTAAGCATCTGCACCTCAGCCTCCGCCTGGAAAGCAGCCCCTCGCAAAACTCTTCCCAGTCCCAACAGCATTGCTGTCTCCAGCAGCAGGGCTCCAAAATGACTCTCAGGGAGATGTGTAACTAGATTTGCACTCAGTGTGGTCCTTCTATTACAAAACTACCTGATCTCAGCTAAGCCAGTGACTCCACTTCCTCCAAACACCTGGCCAGGCTCTCTCATCATCTTCTCACTTGCATCAGGGTGTCACATCTCAACCCTGACCCCAGAAACCTGTGGCTCTAGCCAGTCCTTTATGGATCTCTCTGCCCATCTGAGAAAAGCTTTCTATAAACCTGCATCTTCCTTCTACTGAGCTAATTGTGCCTCTCCCATCTGCAGGCAGGAGTATTTTCTCTGAAGGATGAGCAGGGGTCTCTGGAAGGGGCTGTTTCTCAGCAGCGTCCCTGGTGCACGCTGTGCCTTTCCTGCCATCCCTGTTCCTCTGCAGCAGAAACCAAACTGTGCCTGTTTTCCCTTCTTGTGCAGACAAGCAGGGGCTTCTTCCTACCCTGTTCTTGTCTCCTCTCCTTGCTTCCCACAGGCAGCCTCAGTTCCCTGGCTGCTGTTAGCGATGGACCTTTTGGTCCTGTGAGATAAATGCTTCGTCCCCACCACTGACACCCCTGGGGTCTAACAGCTCCGAGCCCTGCCCCAGGGAGGGAATATTCCTCAGGAAAGCCCCAGAGGACATAAAAGTTATTATTTAACTCACTGTTTCCACTTGTTGATGGTAACTATTTCTGTTGCTGCAGGAACAGGGGGCCCTCATGCCCACATCTGTAAGCATTCAATTTATGCTTTCTTCACAACAGTAAACTGCCTTTGCAAAAGCCATTTGGTTAAACAGTCGAAGTAAATAAACTCACTGGATTTTTATTTTCTGGGAGCTTATGCAAGCACTCCACTAACATTTATTGCCCTGGCATCCACTGTTAGTCCCACAGACACCTGCTCGTAGAAATGAGTCCACATGGGTAATGGGTGTTAGGGAGTTGGTGTGATGCTTTCCCTACCTCCTACAACTCTATTGAAGAGCTCTTCTTGCAGAGCAAATACATGGAGTCTCTTTTTGCTCTAAGACTGATACGGTTATTAAGCTTTCTGCAGTGGAAAAAAGATTGCAAGGCAATTCAGCTCGCTAGCTAGGTCATGAATCCATGTAGATGTTATGAATGGAAACGAGATGCATGTGCCCTGGGCTTTGCCCAATCATACCAAGCAGTAATACAAGTCAGGATGAAAATAAATCTTAATACCAACATGCCCTACATGAAGCAAATACTTATTTTACACAAAACCTAATTTTAGCACGTCAAGACTGTAGCCAATCCACTTTGTCTCACCATGACTTAGCATAATGACATACATATAGGTATGAATATATAGATTTGTAAACATGCTCTTTCCCCCCCTATTCTTTGCTGAATGTGAGTGCCCCAAGAGGCAGAACTGGCTGTCTCAGGAGGAGCCTCTCTGCACACTCAGAGCCCTTCTCTCCCTCACCTGGGCATGGGGAAGGCATCATGGACACCCAGCTCTGCCATGTTATGCATAGAGCAGCAGCAGCTAAGAAATGCCAGAGCATGGCGTTAATGCTGGCTGGGTTCAGCTGGGTAGAATGAAGTGCTGATGGGTGCCAGGTTCTGGGGATGCTGGCAGGGGATGCTGCCTGCAGCCCTGCCTCCCACACCTGGCCCCACTGTAGTGATCTCAGTGCTGGCAAAACAGCAGCATCCAAATGCTCTGCAGCATGGGGTTCATCAGTGTGCACGCCCTTTGTCTGACACCCGTGGAGAGAGAGCGTGGAGAATGCCAGAGGTTGTGAGGGAATGCCCTGAGGGAGTGATGATATGCTCAGGTTTTCCAAGTGCCTTGGAAAAAGTAGTGGAGAGCTTTGCTTTCCAGAAAAAAAAAAAAAAAATAGAAGTCCTTTCTGGCATTACACTTTCCTGCATCCTCCTCCTGTGGTGTCTGAGCTGGTTTATGCAGCTATATTAACTTTCACTTCACCTTTCTGTGCTGCTTCCTTCCCCCACACACCTTGTCCAGGGAGCGGCCCAGACCCCTGCAGCAGGGCTGGTTTTCCAGGAGTTGGGATGTGCAGCAGCAGGGCAGTGTCAGGAGGAGCCTGTCTCATTCCTGCCCCAGCACACAGTGATTCCCAGTGGTCTGTGCCAGCCCGGGGGCACCCCACAGCCACAGCCACAGCCACAGCCGTGCTGGGGCTCACACAGCTGCTCCCCATGGTGCTTGCGCCTGGGCAGCGCCTCTGGGCTGTGGGGCTGGTGGCCCCACGGCTGCACCAGGAGCCCTGTGGTCCCTGGGAAGGCCCTGGCTGGTGCGTGGCTGCGGAGGATTTTGGCTTGCATTGGCAGCCAGCGAGGAGTGGCTGGCACTGGTGGCTGTGCCTGTGAGCCAAAGCAGGCTGACAGGCTTGGCAGCCAAAAGCACTGTGAAAGGCAAGGCTTTGGACCCCTTTGGAGACTAGTGCCTAGATGGTGAAGCCACTCATGACACATCTGTCGTGGGGAGCACGTGCTTGGGAGCAGCCACCGGTGCTTTTGTGAGGCCATGGTGGTGTGGAGCAGCTCTGGAGAAGCAAACACCCTAAGGAATGTGTAGGGGGTTGTGGATCCTCACAAGCTGCAGGGAAGCAGCTGTCTGGGGTGCTGCTGCCTTCCTGCTGAGGGGAAAAGGGCTGCCACAGGCACCCTGAGAGGAGAAGAGAGGTGCTGGTGCAGGGAAGGTGCGGCCCTGCCTCCCCAGAGGAGGAGCAGAGCAGGTACAGCAGATGAAATGACCTGCGGCTCTCTCCTTATTAAAAGAAAATAGTGTTTGCTGGCAGCAGTATGGATCTGACACCTTGATCCATTGAAACGTTCTCAAAATATAAATCAGGAGGATGCAATCAAAGCCCCCTGTGCAGGGAGAGTTTCTGCTCCTGCTGCTGCCCTCTCCCAGGGTGGGAGAGCCCTGGTACCCCAGGGCAGGTGGGTGTGGGTGGGGTGGATGTGAATGGGGGCTCCCACCACAGCACCAGTTTGTGGGGAGGTTTGACTGGGTGATGCATCACTGAGCCCATCCCTTCTGGCTCAGCCCGAGCAGCTCTGGAAGGAGAAACTGATGGTGATTTAAAGGTGTCGGAATCAGGAAATCCATCACGTCCCTCGCTAATCTGCTGCTGTGATTGATTACCCTCACCATTAACTGCCCGTTACAGATACACACCTGATTTCCAGCCTGAATTAGTCCCTGGGCATGGCAGCATGGCCCAGTGATGGGTGTAGGGCTGTGCAGCGGCTCAGGGGCCCTGGGCCAGCACAGGCTGAAGGCACAGACACCCAGAGGCCAGGAACAGGGGGCATGGGGTCCCCACGATGGATCCCCAGGGCAGCTGGGGTTGGGATCTCTGCCCAAGGGCTTGAGGACGTCAAAGGGGCTGGGATGAGGGATGGCACCCTGCCCTGGCATCCCCTAAACCAGCTCACAGCGCAGTACATCACGTACTGGTCCACTTCCCATGCAGAAGGATCTTCCAGCAAAGGAGTGGGAAGAGTCTTGCTTTGCTCTGAGCTAAATTGTGCAGTAAATTAAGCCTGATCTGCATGAAATTTCCTCTGCATGTATGTTCCAGGGTGAACCTGGGAACAGGTTTTATCCAAATTCTCCTGCCTTTTGTCTTTAATTTTAAGAGTTAGAATCTCCTGTAATTGCCTCTGTGCTCCTGGAGAATTGGGTAATACTAAAGAAACCCTCCGGTGGCTAATTGAATGCCTTATAAATGTTCTGACTGTAAGCAAAGTTCTCTGTCTTACATTATAAAGATATTTAGGTCCCATTCTGTGCTAGGGTGATAATTTTATGAGGGATTTTCATATCTTTTGGATGCAATATGGGATGGATCATTACCTTTTTTTGCACTTAATTGCTTTTATCATTGAGAAATATTCAGTGCTCAATGGTAATAAAGAGCCTCTGCTAAGGAGGCCAAACACCGAGTGTGTTACTGCCAGTGCACAACTCCTCGGTGTGGCATTTCATGTGTCACCCACACCCCGGGCAGAGTGGGCTGCTCACCCCAGACCCCCCAGGAGGGAAGGGCAAGGCCAGAGCCCCACAAAAGTGGGAATTGTCTTGTTTTCCCGAGCATCCCCTGCCCTTCTGGCACCTTACCCGTGGCAGCCGGAGCACAGAGGATGCTCCTGCAGCAGCTGGGGATGAGGTGGCTGTGCTCCCTGGTGCAGGCTCCAGGCTCAAAGAGGGCACTAGGAGCAGGCCTTGCTTCTTTGAGATCAGCTTGAATGAAGGAAATTTGCTGCTCCTCAGGCAGAAAAATGGGTTGCCTGCTGGGCCAGGCTGGCATCTCTCTACCTTTGCTCCTCAGAGGCAGGGTTACAAAACCAGGTCCAGATGTTTGCCTGCTGTGTTGCCTGTGGCTTTCCAGGAATGCATTTTTCAATGGCCTTCTACAGCTTTTAATTAAAAGAGCACTTGCATCATTTATTAATTACTTATTAACCCTTCGTAGCTGCTACAAGCCCGTCACAGACATCGGTGGTATCCTGCTGATGCTCATAAGTCCATCAGCAGCCATTGCAGTTGATGGATTTAAGCAATCTGCTGACCTGTTGGGCCTGGCAACAATTGATTAACTATTCATTAAAACATCTAGAAATTATTTATGAACCTTTTATAAACTATTTATAAGTGAGCAGGGGCAGATTTATTCATTACTGCGTATGGGCTTGCAGTGGAGGGATGGAAGGAGCTCCAAGCTGAGATTCCAGCAGCCCAGCTCCAGGCAGCAGGAAACGTGCCCAATGTCACAAGAAAGCCTTTGGCACTCCACGCATTTCTCCAAATTACACTGGCTTCCTGCAGACCCTGTAGGGGGTCAAGTTCCCTCATAGATGTGGGTCGTTCTCCCAAGGATCAGAAATAACACAGAATGGAGAATTTTCTGCTTTTCTGCAGAGTCAGGTAGTTTAGCTAAGTAGGGGCTGGCAAGAATCCAGTAGCAGCTTTTTAATACACTGTTGGGCTAAACTTAGAGGAGAGGATGAGCAGGCTTGTGTGATGCTTTGCTTCTAGTGGCATAGGATTAAATTACCATCCCATTTTACTTCATATTAGTATGCAGGGATATAGAGTGCCAAAGGCAGCAGCTGCCAGCAAAACCCTGTTGGGTGCGCTCAGGCAATGAGCTGGTTCCTGGGTGACTTGGGGATGCAGTGTAAGAGTCAGGTTCAGGGCCCATAGCTGAACATGAACCTAGCATGGATTGTTCCATTTTCGGGCTCTTTTCCCAGCTTGATAATGAAAAAGCAAAAATCTGCTTTCTCTTACTTTCGGTGCGGTAGAGGAAGGGAAGGTGGAGCGTCCTTGCTCGGCTTAGACTTCGTGAATCATTCCTGTGTTCCTGATCCGTAGTGTTTGTACCAAAAATGGAGACTTTTCCAGGGGCTGCCCAAAATGAGCAATGCTGTTCCTTGCTGCAGGATTCCAAAACACTCACTGCCGCTGGGGGTTATCTCCAGCCCACAGAAATGTGTAGGGCTTGACACTGAGGAGCCTCCTTGTCTCTGGAGCTCACCATCACCAGCCAGAAGCTGCAGATCCCAGCTCTCCCCGGGCTGACAGAAGAAATGACACCTGTAATGGTATCTTGCCATCTACAATCCCTTCCAACAGGGCATCCATAATCCTGCCTGCAGCAGGTGTTGTCCAGCAGGACACAGGGATAAGTGATGACTTCCCAGGAGCTGGTGTTTGCTGTGGCAGGTCTATGAGCTGGCAGGGAGGGGACAGATGTGCCTCGTGTTTATTGTACCAGGTTCCTTGTCTCCTTCCTGAGTATCTGTGCTGTTTTCCTGCTGGTGATGCTCAGCTGTACGAGCCATGGACGAGCTGGAGGGCTGGCTTGCTGCTCAGCAGAGGAGGGGAATCCCAGCATTAGCAGCAATCTGAAGTGGCAGATTTGTGTGGTGATGAATGGTTAGCTGTGTTTCAACACTTTGTTTGGATTTATAGAAGGGGTGTGTTTACACACATGTAATTCGTTCAGCAGAAAGCTGTGTATAGTTATTATTTAAGCATAAACTGGAGTAATTCAGCGTTGCACTGTGTGTGTCCTAATCAGTTTAAAGCTGAACTGAGATCAAATCAGTGCAAGCCTGAGTCTGGCTGTGCTGTCCCCACCCTGCCATAGCCTGGGCCCCGAGGGTGTCCTGCGGGGCATAGCTCACACAAACATCATGTAGAATTTTACTGGTGTTCCACCTCAGAGGAAAGGAAAGCCAGCTCTCTGCACTCTCTCCTACAAGTGCACTTGAGCTGTTTTGGAGTGCAGCACAAAGAAATCAGCTTTTCCTGGGAAGAGAATACAAAGGTGCACCCAAAAAGCCATAGGTGGCTCAGTATTCTTATAGGAACACTCAAACCAGTGTAGTCCCCATTCACCCGGGGCCAGGGAGGTTTGGAGGGTCAGAGGACCCCCTACCCCAGGCACAAGGCAGGGCTGGGCACTGGAGGGGGGTTGTACCTCCCCAGCTCACACTGCAAGCTGGAGCTGCCCTCCAGTCCAGGAGGTGGAAAACATCCTGCCTGGGCCAGCTCCCTCTGGCAGGACATCACTCTGTTCCTCTGGCAGGACATCAGGGTTTGGTGATGTGGTTAGAAACCCCCATCTGGCACTACAGGCAAGGTGGACTGCCACCAGCTCCAGCCCATCCTACCGGAGCAGGGTGATACCTGTGACACACAACGGAGCCAGCAAGAGATGTTTGGAAAGAAGGGATTCAGGGGGCTCTGCAGGTCATAGCACAAGATGAAAACAGGTCCCACCAGCCCCCTAAAGCAGTGCTCTGGTAATGGGTTTTGATTGGCTGGAGAGTGGGGCAGCTCCATCCCAAAACCAGTTTCCCCTGGCAGAGTTTCCCTTAGCGGAGCATACGGGCCCCAGTCATGCTGAGAGAGCACCATAATGGGGAACACTGTCACCCCCAGACCCTCAAACAACCCAGGAGCAAGCCATCCAGCTTGCATTCTCCACTCACTTGGTTCAGCAAAGCTGAACTAACAGAAATCACACTGAGATCAGTCCCCAGGGGGCTCGAGATGCTCCATGTCTGGAGAGAGCAGAAAGCCGCTGGTGCTTGCCCTGGAAGAGCGGGGTTAATGCTGCAAAGCTGTTCCCAGCTGCACAGCCCTGGTCCCCTCACCGTTGTTTCCAGCTGGGAACACCTGGCAGTGGGTTTTGTGGTAAACTGGGTCTTTGGCCAGTGCTTGCCTCAAAGCCTGCTCCACCCAGCCCAGAGAGGTCAGCCAGGCACTGGAGGAGGGCCAGGGGCTGAAAGGATTCCCCTCTCAACTGCACAATTCCTGCTGCACCCCGCAGACCGCAGAAATTCATGATCTTCTGTCCCGTGTTTGGCCTCTGCGCTCACACCCAGCCCCTAGAACATGGAGGGACATGGGGACATCCCTGCAGGGAGGAGATGGGTGTGCTGGTGGCCACAAGGTGAAGGCTTAATGTGGTGCTGTGGCAGATATTGGCCACCTAATTACACAGCAATTAACCACCCAGAGTGGGGCCGTCCTTACTCCATGCATATCTATGAATCCAGGGAAGAGCTGGAAGGCACAGGGACTCAGCAGATGAGCACCCCTGGATGTGTGGTGGTGGTGGTGGTGGTGGGGGATCCCCCTGGGCCTTACATGGCTTCAGGGGGACCTGGGCTTCCAGGATTCCTCATGAGAAATGGTTGCCTGATGGGACCATGGGGGATGCCATGGGAGAGCACTGGAGGTGCCAGCCAGAGGGTGGAAAAGGCTAAAGCTGAGCAAGGGTGGGAGAGGGAAAACGGTGGTGCAAAAATCAGTGCAAGATGTTGGCATGGTGCTTAGAGAGGGCTCCCAGAAGCAGTTTCAGAATGTAAATTAAAATAGCAGCTGATTGCAAGTGCACTCACTGTGCCTCTGCAGCCAGGTGGGTTTTTTGCCAGCCCAGCAGTGGCCCTGGCTGCCACAGCCCCCAGTCTCCTCCAGTCTCTCCCAGCCTCCCCAAATCTCACCACTTCCTTAGGAGGGTTTCATCACTGCCTGTTTTGTACAGAAGGGATGCTCTGCAAACACCAGTTTTCCTGTGCCTTGTGCAGCTGAAAATTCAGTGAGAAACACCTGCCATTTTCCACATTGCTTATTTTCTCTGGAAAAATGGGAAATATCTGCTCTGTTCCACACTTTATCCCCCTTTCCCAGGCAAGAGTTTCCTTCCCAGTGAGGGAGAATGTGCATGATGACTTTGCGGCCATGAATGGATAGAAAGGGGGTTTATTGCTCTCCCCTTTGTCTGGCATCACTTGGGAATGAGGTTTGAACACTCTTCCCCTGGATCTATGTTTTCTAGCAAACCACATTCGTTGTTCCTGAAAAGTCCAGGCCATTTGCCACTTTAAACGCAATCTAACATTATCAGCAGAGGGGATGGAAGGAGGAGGGTAAAATGACCCCAGAGAGAAAGGAAATATTTCTGAGGCTGAACAAAGCATCCCAGGATTGCTCCAAGCCACTCTTCATAGTTCATTTTGCTCAAAAACCAAAGTGAAAATAATTAAATGACTGCCAAACGGAAATAATTTATATTGGATTTTCAGCCTGTCTGCCAGACCAAAACTAACTTGTCATCCTGACACCCCTAATATAGACCAGCCCCAAGGAGGAGAGATACTCTCTGTCCTGCCCTGGGGATACCCCAAATCCCACCTGTGATACACACCCATAACCCCAGGGCTGTGACTGTGCAAAGCCGCTGCTGGGACCTGGAGCTGGTTAATGCCCTCACTGGCATGAGCTGCTGGGGTTGTTCCCAGGTGCCAGGATGAGGCTTGGCATTAGCCATGGCCTGATTGCTTGGCTGGCATCAGCAGCAAGAGAGTTTCCCATGCACATTTTGATTTAAAATGCAGGAAAAGAGAATGAAAAATTAGTCCATTCTGAGCATGTCTAGAAAGGAGTGACTTCAAAAGTTAACAAGGCAAGTCTCCCTTTTAAAAAGATGCTTCTAAATTAGCCATTTTGGGTCAGTCTCCATCTCTCATCCTCTGAATATGCCTTGTCCCCCCCATTTCATGGATGGGAGAAAGACAGTTAGCCATTCCCCACTCTTAAATAGCATCTTTCAGCAGCTGGCTAAGCTGCAAAATGGATTAACTTTGCCTTACAGCTCTGTACACAGCAATTTCAGGCTTGCACAGGAGTTGCATAGCCTTTCCAAGCAAAACCTTTCCCGTGAAGCCCCTTCTGGGGATACCAGGAGATGGAAAGGAGCAGCAGCACGCTGGGGAGTAGGGAGTGGAGAACACCAGGAGGTGGGAGATCTGCCCCCATGTACAAAGCCAGCACTGAATGTGGGCAGGGCACATTTTCCTGTCATCAGGAATGAGGAGGGAAGGAGTCAGCCTGAAGCCTGGTGGGGACCCTGGTGCTGGGAGCCTGGATCTGTGGCAGAGGAGATGGGCAGAGTCCTTGGGTGAGCATCTTCTCCATGCCCAGGCACCTGCAGCTGGGGGCACAGGGGTGTTGGAGGGGCTGGTGGCAGGTCCTGGCCATCTGGCCCGTGGGACAGCAGTGACACTCTCACAGGGGGATGTTTCAGCCCTAGCAATGGGCAAGGGCTGCTGTGTCTCAGCACTTCATCTTGCTTTCTCCCTTGTCCAAGCACTAGCTTTTAAGCTTGCCAGCCTTCCTTCTGCAGGGGACCTCACCCAGCCACAGCCTTCTGGCAGGAGCTAAATTGCTCTTTTTATGGCAGGAATTAACTCCTGTCACCTGCTCTGGCTGTACTGTCCCACGCACAGCATGGCTGGAATGGGAGCCCTGGGAATGTGCTGGCCAGGAGAAAGTTTTGGAGGGGCTGGGAGGCAGCCTGTGCCCTCCAGGGCCAGCCAAGGAGCCGTGTGTGAGCAGCAGAGATATCCTCAGGCCCGGGGTCTCGATGCCAGTGCAGATGTCAGCCAGAGATTTCACAGCCAAAGCACATTCATCACGCGCCCTCTCCCCACCTCCCCTCCTCTCTCCACAGAGAGACCCGAATAGCAAGAGCCTCCTTTTGAGGCTGGAAGTCAGGTTTAGAATTTTAATGATATCCTGTATCCCACAGCCTTTCATTTGGGGAGAAACCGCTGTAAATGACCCATTTTTCTTCATATAATGATAATCATTACCAAGAGGAAAATGAGCACTGAAGCTGGGCACAAACGCAGTCACACAGTAGAGGGGTGGCTGACTCTGACTGGCAAAATGTTGCACGGAGAAATATACCTTTTATACTTAGAAGGAACATAAAGATGCCTTTAAACATGCATGTAAATTTGTAACAAATAAGTCACCGTGGCTTGAAAGAGGAAGCTAAAGAGAGCAGCAGTAAATATTTTCTCTCTTCGGCAATAAGCTCCAGCACAGCAAATTGTCACATCCTCCTGGGGGACAGGACCTGCCTGCACTGTCGGGTGAGGAAGCCATCTCCCAGTTTCCATGCTACCTCCTTGCTGAGGTCCCTCCTTGCCTGGGACCTGGCAATGAGGAAACTGGGAGCTTCCCACACTACAGACATGGCCCCTGCTCCTGGTTGTTTTTGAAGAAGGGAAAGAATTCCGTTAGCAAGGAAAGCCTGGAAACCCAACAGTTTGTGCAAACAAGTGGCTTAGCCCCAGGAAGCAGCACACACCTCTGCTCCTTGGGGTGCTGTCTGACCAACAGCTCAGACCCCTGCAGGGGCACTTGCTGGTGGTCTGAGCTGCTCTGGTGGAATTATCCTCACCTGGCTGGGGATGGATTCAAAGGAGAGGGAATACTGGAATACACAAGTTACTACTTCAAATTGCCCAGGTCATGCTCCTCTGAGCCATGCCAACCCCTTCCTGCTGCATGCTGGCTGGCGCATGGCAAGGGGCTGTGGCAGTTCCCAACACCACTCTTGTCTGGCCCCCAGGTATGAACAGGAGGTGCTGTGGTGACTTTTCTTTGAGCTAACACTTAAGGCACCTCATGTACTTCCCAGACTTCAGCCTAGAAGTCACCAGCTGCCTCTGACCACAGTGTTCAAGTGCCTAAAAGTTCAATGAGGTGTGACCCAAAGAAAACCTATAAACATACAGTTGATTGGGAGAGTGAGTCCTGATCCCAGGTAATTGCTCTCTTCTGGAGTAGCCTGCAGCAGCCCTGTGGCCTCGCTCCTATGGCAGGGAGGGAGCTGGTTAGGTTTGTGACTGATATAGAGCCTGGTCTCTGGGTGTTGGAATTGAATTAGACATCAACAAGACAGATTTTATTAGATTTATTGGATGGCTGGTAGAGAGAAGGCTAGAAACCAGAGGAAAGAAGTGTCTCCCCAGCGACCTCAGGGCTGGCATTATTTTTATTGCATTGTGTCAGATGGGTGCAGTGTCATCTCCCAGGTGATGCCAGAGCAGCAGATGCCAGCACTGCCCCATCCCAGAGGCTGAGGCATGGGCAGGATGAGGAGGGAGACCTTGAGCTTAGTGCCTGTTCCGGAAGGAACTGACAGTGGCATGGACTTCATGGTGGAGAACCCACTGAGCAGAACCCACTGAGGCCCATGGCCAGCCTGTGGCACCACCAGCCCCTACCATGACTTGACTGTGATTTCCAGCAGGTCAAAAACTGTCTGCTGGGGGTGCACCACCAGTTCTCATGCTGCTAAGGGTTCATGACAACCAGCATCAAGCTACTCTTGTCAATAATTAATATTAGACCAGCCTTCCCAGAATAAATTCAGCAGTTGTATGGCAAGGCAAAGGTCCCTCGATTTTACAAGCTACCTGGCACTTCTGTCTTGTGCTGTCCCTGCATTACAAAGATTTGAGGTGAGCTTTGCACTCAGAAAAATGGCGTGATGTTCTTGGTGTAGATTTTACTGGAATACACCCTGCTGCTGCTCAGAAGTCACTGCCCTCAGGAGCAGAAGGCGCTGAGATTCCTTCTCATCTCCTGGGGAACTGCTCAGCACAACAGGCTGAGCAGCAGCACGCCTGCTCCCAGGGCGGATGGCTGCCTTAAACCTGGGGGAGCAGCGGAATGCCAGATGTCACCAGAGCATGAGACCTGTTGTCACAAGAGAGGCTGCCTCAGGAAGGTCTCTGAGGGGAAGACTGGGAAATAAACCCTGTGGGAAGCAGGCAGGCATCACCAGCAGTACCACCTCAGTGTGGCCTGGGAGAACAGAGAGGAGCAAAATCACCCCAGGGGTTATCTGGATGCCCCATATCTGCTGTTCATGAAGAGGCTGAACTCTAGAGTGCTGAGTCCATCCTGGTGACATGTCCCACAGCCCAGATGCATGGCTGGTCACAGGGTGGCTGTGCCAGGCTCAGTGGGAGCCAGCAGACACAATCTCTTTTTATCACAGCCACTGGGCTCTGCTTCTCCATTCCACCAGAACAGCCAGCAGCTGCCTCCTGTTAATTAGGAGCAGAACAATCTCTCTTAATCAAAGGCCAGACTGATGGCAGCAGTAGCAGCCTGCCCAGCTCATCCCACCTCCACTAACCCTGTGCTCGGGGCACAGTTGTTTCTGTGCAATTGTGGTGCAGTGTGCCACCACAGCCTGGCAGCAGGGACAAGCTGGAGGCCACTCCTAGGGAGGGCAGAGATGCCACTCGCTTTGTGTAGGAGCTGATTGGTCTCCAGAGGCATCTCCCCAGCTCTGTGATGCTGAAACCACCTCCTCCCCTCGAGCACCCAGGCCCTCTGCTCCCTTGGGGGCTCAAGGGGAATAGGAGTTCTTGTGAGAGCAGGACACACACAGCCATTCTTGCTGTCCTGCCAGCCTAACCCAGCTGCTGGAACAGCACCTCCCAAAAGCTGCTTGAGTGCAGAAAGTCCTCAGTACCTTCACCATTAAGTAGAGCAGAGGTTGCCAGGATTGTAGTTTGGAGTCAGACCTCTGTCCTCCCAGCTCTTCCCTTTGCAGCTTGCCCTGCTTTACTTCAATCAGGCACTTTCACCCATAGCCTTTCCTTGCATTGTGTGGGTGAGGGAGCAGAGAAGAGAGGTCCCTCTCCTACTGTCTTAAGGCTGACAGCCAGCCTGGGCCAGGTCAGAGGGACCTGCAGGTGACTGTCTGCCAGGTCTCTACAAGAACCTGCGAGGCAGCCCTTATCCTTCCCACCAGTACTGCAGAGTCATCCCTGGCTGAACACCCGCTCACACAGGCAGGAGGTGCCAGCAGGTCTCAGATGCATCTTCCCTGGTAGATCTCCGGAGTTCTGCCCCAGAGCTTCCAGCATCTCCTTCCCCACAAGCATGTTTTTAGCACCAGGAAACTCCCAGCGCTCTCCTATTTATAGCTTCACACGCCAGTTTTCATTTTATTTTAATTAGCTGATTCCCTCTCCCACCTGGTGGATTGGATGAGGATCCTGAGAGCAGCACGGAGGAAAGTTTGTACCTCTCTGCCAGCACCCAGGAGAGCGAGGACAAGGATGAGCCAGAGCAAGAAGCTTTCCATCCTCCATCTGTAGGGATTTCCAGCAGGCAGTAGGAGAAAGCATCTGTGTGAAGACTCTGCTCTGGCTCCATGATTTCCTTTCCCCCAGCACTGACATTGTAAGGTTATTTGAGGACACGGTTGTGATTCACGCACAAAAGTACATCCTCAGGCTACTGAAATCAGATCCAAGTTCTGTGCTCGTGGCCTGGCTCGCTTCTGCTGTTTGCACTCATGCCTGTTGATGGAACAGGAAAAATCCAAGCTGTGGTCTTTGTGTGCAGGTGAAACTTGTCGACCACTTAGTGAGGCCTTTCTCTCCAGGAGGGCACCGGCAGAGGTCAGAGCTATTGGTGTGCTGCTAGATTTTAGAGAGGTGATTTGTTCAACTGCAAGTTGCAGGTGCACCATCAGCCCTGCTGTGCCTGGGACAGGAAGCACTTTTGTTCCCAGCCCAAGGATGGCACATCTCCTTCAGATGAAAGCCAAACAGCTTCCTAGGAAGCGGGCAGAAGCAGTGAGGGTATTGGTTATACCTACAGAGAGCACTCTGTGGGGTGAGCTTGGAGCATGCTGGAGGAAACACATAAAATCCAACAGCATCTCCAAAGAAGTGAGGGGAAAGCCTGGAAAACAAAAAAAAAAAACCAAAAAAAACAAAACAAAAAAACAAAAAAAAAACCAAAAAAAAAACCCAAACAAAAACAAGCAAAAAAGCCAGACCAAAAAACGAAAAAGAGAGTATTGTTGGGTCAAATTCCCTGAGCAGGGGCAAGTCCTGCATTTGCTGGAGCCCTGGGACTAGGAGGGCGACAGTGCGGGGAAAATGCTGATGATTTGGCAGAGGAGAAGCAAGCCCAGGAGGACCCCCGAGGTAGCAGAGAGGGAAACATCCCAGGACCAGTGGGGAAAGCTCTGCTGAAGAGTGATGAAGAGTGCCAGGAGGCTGCAGTAGGGACAGGAGGGTGGGGGGCAGCTCTGTGAGCAGAACCTGCACTCCACTGAACTCCATGTACATATCTCACTGTGGCAAACGTACATTCAGACAGACGTTTGCCAAATGGGCCCTTTTTGGCAACAAACCAACGAACTGCAGGGGATTCTGATGCTTTTATATCTGGGGATTGGTCCAGATTAGATCAAAATCTTGAAAATGCATCCAATTTGGAAACGCCAAGAAATTCCCCTGCAGAAATGTTTTGCTGGGAAAATGCTAAATTGTTTTGGTAGAGTCTAAATGTAGTAGTATAATTTCATGTTTTACGTACAAGTCAAAATGAATCATTTACCTTCTTTAACTATTTTTAAACATGCAAAACATCTGAAAAAGGTTTGTGTTTGTGGGTTTGTTTGCTTTGGTTTTTTTTGGGTTTTTTTTTGTTTGTTTTTTTTGTTTTTTTGACACGTCTGTCAAATATCATTGAGCTCAGCGTGTTTGTGAATGGGGAGATGTTCACTGCGGCTGCCTGTGTCAGCAGGAGAGCCCTGACTAGGATGGCTGTGGGGGACAGAACTGGGAACAAAATGGCCATCCATCCATCCATGCTGCCAGCCTGTGCAGGGCTCTGCTTTGGACAAACAGCATTTCCCCACCTCGTCACCAAAGTGACATGATTGAGAAACCGTTTTGGTTTTTTTTCCTATTCAACAGACAACAGTTCTGGTACCTTCTGCTTGTGTTTGTTTTTGGGAAAGGGGGCTGAAATGAACCCCAGAGGGGACTGAGGGGGTTTGCAGCAGGAGAGCACAGTTGATGCACTCACTGGGATAAGCAGGAGCTGGTTTCATCTGACATTGCCTTATTTTGAACAGGTTCTAGGAACAGTTTGCAGCTCTTTCCCCCTCTTGATGTGCCTACACAGTAAATCATCTGTAATCATTAGCAAGTGGGCTGCTTCCTCCTTCAGACACAATTAGTGGGCAGGGTCCGGAAAACTCTTCCTCCATCTCATTTCCTTCACAGGATGCACTTGAGAGCCCGGCGCTGCCCTGGAGGAGGCAGGGCACAGCCGCCGCCCCTGCTCCTGATGGAAGCGATGGTCTCTGTTCCTCGGGGCAGGAGCATCCCTCTCTCCCTGCGGTGGTTCCCGGGCACTGCCCGGCCCGGGGAAGGTGAAACCTCAGCCTCCAGCTTCGGGAGGCTCAACCAGCGGCAGGAACGGGCAAAAGCTCGGGGACGAGCTGATTTAGAGCTTCTTCTTAGTCAAAGCAGAGCTTGCCCTGCCCGTAAAGCCCGTCCTTCCGTGGTGCGGGGAGTCACAGGTGATGCCGGGGTCACGGATCCTGTGAGCAAGGAAGAGCCGCTCGCTGTGGCCGGCCCCTGCTGAGAGCGGGGCACTGGGCTCCCTGGACACCGCCGGGAGCCGTGCCACCGCCTCGGCTTTGCCCCCGCTGCCCTGAGGTCCCGAGCGGAGCTGCCTGTGCCCACCGCCTCCAGGGGAAAAGGCCCTGTGCAGCAGCAGCTCTCGAGGGGGCTGAAGGACCAAGCGAGAGCGGGAGCTTTGGATTTACATTCAGGAAAACCGGAATAAATCAAAGCAATTAAAGTGCAAATGAAGTTTTAAGCAATGCGGCATCCTAATTACCTGGGAAGCGCGCTGTGTATACTCCCGTCTCACTCCCTTTTTAAAAAAATAGGCGGTATTCAAATGGCATAAATAATTTAAATTAATTTGCCAGGTAGAGCTGGGCTTTGGGAAGCGCCTGCTGGCTTTAATGACGCAGTTTTGCCAGAGGCTCCAGGAGCCCTCCAGGCTGTCTGCAGCTGCCGGCTCCCTGCACAGGGGATGTGGGATTCTGTGTGGGGATCCCGGCATCCTGCATCCCCCAGCTCCGGGAGATGCTGTGCCAGGAGGGGAGGGCACAGCACGGGAGGGCAGAGGGAGCGTTCAATCACCGCCACCAGCCGCCGGCATCGCAGGCAAAAGCCCACTTTGATTGTCTTCCGAGCTGCCTGGGCTGCTGCTGGAGCAAGGCTGTGGCTGCATGTCCTTGGGTAACCACGAGTGCTTTAGAGTGTCTGGGAGAGCCGAGAAAAAAGAGGTGCAAGACCAAGAAATAACTGCTCAGACAGAGGAACAGGGCAAGGGCTGGCTGCACCAGTGCTGCTCCTTTCCCTCGATGCCAGAGGAAGCAGGGCAGTGGTGGGAGTGCAAACCCTGCCCTTCGGGTGGGTTTGGACTCTTCTGCAGGACCCCTGAGCCTCTCCAGGAAAGCAGCAGCTCCCTCCGTCCTCACTGAAGCCTCTCCCATCCTGTGGGAAAGGGCAGGCTGGACTGGGAAATGGGGTGTCCCCAGGCACACCCCAGAGATGGAGAGGGGACATTCCCTGCTGCTGGCCTTCACTGGTGGGGCTGGATGCTGGCCTTGGGCTGTGCCTTGTTAGCTGGTGACACTCTGCTGTGGATGTCACTGAGGGCATTTGCTCACTCCAGTGCAATGGAACTGCTTGAGCTGGGTAGAAGTAGAGGGAAATAAGCAATTAGAGATTGAATTTTGTCCTGGTAAGGAGGCCCATAGTTGCCAAGACTGAAGTGTCGCTTCAGTACCTGCTTGTGGGAGTTCTGGCACCAAGAGGGATGCAGAAGCTGTTAGATTCCTTCCCATAGGAAGCTGCCAGCCTGGCTCACTGACATCCATAGCGCTCACACTCCAAGCTCATTATGTTCAGGTGGGCTGCCTTTCATTTACAGGAATTCCTGCAGGAAGAAAGTTCTTTGAATACTTGTCTAAATAAATACTTGCCTCAGATGGGCTCTTGTGGCTGTCTGACGTAGTTATTGTCCTGTTTACTCAGCACAGTTCTCAGGCAGTTTCTAAATGTACTGCCCGATGTGGTCATTTAAAAGTTACAAAGTAATGGTTGTTTAAAAACTACCTGCTTTTCTCTAATAGTCCTCCAAGGAGAGTTTTATGTGCCCACTCCCCAGCAGGCTGGTCAGGCACCACCCAAATTGCCAGGCTCTGCTCCATGGATCTGCAAAGCACTCTGTATTTCAATCCAGCGTCAGGGCTGTGAGGAGAGGGAAAAACACCAGCCCTTGGAAGATCAGGAGAAGAGCTTGCACTGCAGCAAGTGCTTGGAAACAGTTTGGAAAAGGCAAGAGAGGTGCTCACCCTGGGTAGTGCATGATCTGACCGAGGAGGAAGCAGCGCTCGAGCCCTGTGACTCGGTCCCTTCCTCCCCTCTGAAAGGTCACCACCACAAATGTTTGTCAGACCCAGCCCGGGCTGCCGCGAGCCCTTCAGGAGCAGACACCGGGGAAGGATCTGCCATTTGAGTATGGTTTTTTGTGCTAAAAACCATCTGCTCAGCACCAGTGGTTAAAGACCTGCTGGCCACCATTGTGAGCACTGTGAATGAACATCCTTTGGTGTCCTGGGTGTTCACCGGGAGGCAGGAAGGGCTTTCCTCTCTGCTTTCATGTAGGCATGAGGAGAGAGCTGTGCCTTCCCCCAGCTCCCCAGACCACAGCAGTAACTCACAGGGCAGAGGGGCAGGATTTACAGGCCAGCTGCTTCCTAGCCTTACTGTGCTGTGATGCAACCCACTGCCCTTTAAATACCCGCTGCCTTTTGAAGGCATAAATACTTACAGGGTGAAAGAAAAAAAAAAAAAAAAAAACCAAAAAAACACCCCACCATTCCCTCCTGAAAGACCTAATTTATCTGGAATTATCTATCCTTGGCTATAAATCCCCTGTAAAACTTGGCACAAGTTTTAAGGCAGTTACAGCAATGACTGTATATTTTTATCCAAAACCTCGGGAAAGAACAAATTGAAGCCCCAAATGGCAGCTCTGAATTGTTGCAGAGAGCCACACTAGTGAGAGTGGGGCTGCAGGGACCGCCTTGCCTGGGAAGCACCATCCAGCAGTTCTCATGAATTCCCATCACATCTTTTCGGTTTCTTTCTGAGCAATCCTGCTTGAGAAATTATTTTAACATGCCAATTTTCCTTGCTGGCAGCAGAGCATCCCAAGGGTCCTGGCTGGAGCAGCAGCTTCAAGTCCCTTGCTAATGTTTGCTGAGCACCACATCCTTTGGAAACCAGGGCACAGGTACACCCATCCCTGCTGTCCACCTACTCAGGCACAAGGCAGGGCTGGCTCTGACTCATCAGGCTTGCCACTTTCTCTTCTTTGTTCTTCTTGTCTCCCTGAAGCAGGAGAGAATCCAGCTTTTATTTAAATGAGGCTCTATAAACATAAGCAGCTGCAAAGTAGGGCAGGTTTTTAATGGCTTACACCTCCTTGGGCTTGGCTTCTTCCCTTCAGCCTCTGTGGCTGTGATCATGGTCTGTCTCCACATAAGCAGTCCAATGACATTTTTGCATTCACTGAGACCTACGTGTTCATTTCTGGGGGTGCATTCCCTGCACAGAAACGATTAACAGATTAACTGGGCAATCACAGCATGGTGAGGAGGAGCTGTGCCCATGAGCAGCTGAACCCATTCAGAAAGCTCCTGGGACCTCGTGGCACCCTGGAAACAGCTTTGCTCCGTCCCCCATGTGCCAGCCCTGTGCTCTCCCCTGCTCGAGGAGGAACATGTGAGCTGCTCAGTAACTAGTAGTAACCCATGGCTGTAGTTAAGCAGAACTGTCCAGGCTGAAACCTCTGCAGTAACTTGTGGGTCTGTCTCCCTGCTGGAGCTGAGACACAGCTAGGCTGGGATACCTGGAGCTGGGAATGCTGTGGACCTGTGTGTCCTCACTGGGGTTGTGGTTTTGTGTCTGTGCTGTTGAAACAGCAGAAGCACACAGGGCATGAGCGTGCTGAGGGGTTCTGGACAGGGAGTGCCCTTGGAAGGGCAGCAGGCTGCATTTCCCTGCAGGACACCCTGTGCTGTCCTTGTTCTCCGAGAGATGCTGTTCTGCATCCTGATGCACAGGCCGTGGTGGTGGTGCACCGGTGGTGTTATGGCACCTGGTGGGAGCCCAGCTCACACCGCAGCCTGCTGGGAGCCGAGGGGGTTGTCATTGCCATGTGGTCAGCACACAGAGGGACCCTAACACTTGTTCCCTGCTATCTTTTCCAGGAATGGAGGGATGCATGTACAGCTGGGAGCAGCAGGACACCAGCACAGCCCCGTGGGAACAGGCGTGAAGGTGATTCCCTGTAAGGACACAACAGGAGCCCCCCAGACCCTGGAGGAACGTGGGATCTCACCAGGAGCAGGGAGAGCTCCCCTTCTGTGCCATCAGCTGCTGTGTTTCCAGGGATCTATAGCAGGATTTGGGGCGTGGAGCCTGGAGGCATGTTAGCACCATAGGATTGCTGGAGAGCCTGGCAGTGATGGGCAGCCCACCACAGGGGAGGGACGTTCCTCCGGGAGGCCCTGCACACCTGTGAGCCCTGGCTGCTGGTGGCGGAGGGTGCCTGGGGCTGGGCTGCTCAGCCAGCCCTGGGCTGGGGGCAGAGCCACGGTGCCTGCAGGGCACGGCCACTGAGGGGCGAAGGGCTGGAGTGGGGTCTGCAGGGGCAGCCCCAAGGCCCGGGACAGCGGGGCTGCCGGCCGAGCCACTGCTCCTGCAGGCGCCTCCTCCTGGGGTGGCAGTGGGGGACAGAGCGGCGCTGGGTGCCTGGGCTGGCCACGGATGTGCCCCTGCGCAGCGCCGGCGGGACCGCTCCCCTAGCGCCCAGGGCCGCAGGGCCGCCCGCCTCGCCATGGTGCTGCCACCGCCCGACAAGCGCCACGTCTGCCTCACCACCATCGTCATCATGACCAGCATGGCCTTCATGGACGCCTACCTGGTGGAGCAGAACCAGGGGCCCCGCAAGATCGGCGTCTGCATCATCGTGCTGGTGGGGGACATCTGCTTCCTCATCGTGCTGCGCTACGTGGCCGTGTGGGTGGGCGCCGAGGTGAAGACGGCCAAGCGGGGCTACGCCATGATCCTGTGGTTCCTCTACATCTTCGTGCTGGAGATCAAGCTGTATTTCATCTTTCAGAATTACAAAGCAGACAAGAAGAACCTGGAGACGGTGGCCAGGAAAGCTCTGACCCTACTGCTCTCCATCTGTGTGCCAGGGCTCTACCTGGTGCTGGTGGCCTTGGACAGCATGGAGTACATACGGACTTTCCGGAAGAAAGAGGACTTGCGGGGACGCCTCTTCTGGGTGGCCCTCGACCTGCTGGATATCTTGGACATCCAGGCCAACCTGTGGGAGCCACACAGGACTGGCCTGCCCATCTGGGCAGAGGGGCTTATGTTCTTCTACTGCTACATACTCCTCCTGATCCTGCCTTGCGTGTCCCTCAGTGAGATCAGCATGCAAGGGGAACACATTGCCCCGCAAAAAATGATGCTCTACCCCGTCCTCAGCCTGGTCACCATCAACATCGTCACCATCTTCATCCGGGCCATCAACATGATCTTGTTCCAGGACAGCAGGGTCTCCACCATCTTCATCGGCAAGAACATCATTGCGATCGCCACCAAGGCGTGCACCTTCCTGGAGTACAAGCGGCAGGTGAAGGAGTTCCCGCAGAACGCCATCGCCCTGGAGCTCCAGCAGAACTCCCTGTCGCACAACCAGACCATCCACAGCGCACAGGGCATCCCCCACGAGCCGTCGCCCACCAGCGAGATCCTGGACACATGAGGGGTCGCCCAGCCCAGCATTGGTTCAGACGGCCCCGTGCCCAGCAGAAGAGGGGTGATGCTGCTTTCCTGCTGCCCGGCGCAAGCACGACAGACAAATCCTGGCAGTGAGGGCTCTTCTAGGCACAGAAACACCAACCGCGTTCTAATTGAGCTATGGAGTGTCCTCTAGACGTCTTCATCTCAGGTATAACCCTAGGAGTCCTCCAGACAAACCAAATGGACTTGCAAAGGACCTGAACCAGCCGACCCTCTCTCCCCCTCCTGCCACCATCTCCCCTCCCGAGCAAAGACTGCTAAGGTTGCAATGTCCCTTTTTACTCCCTGAGCACCTCACCTTTACTCCAAGCCTGGATCGAAGATTTTGTTACTGGAGACCTTTTTACGGAGTGGGGACAAGGGCGCAGGGGTGCGGACTGGGGGGGAGGGGGGGACGTTTGAGGCGGTAAACCCTGTGATCGTAGATGTCTCTTATCTCCAATGGTTGTGTTTATAGTTTCCTATTTATATCGGCTCCGGGGGCTCTCAGGCTGCCCTGTGGGTCAGTGTCCTCATGGTGGGCGAGAGCAGGGAGCCCTGCAGCGGGGAGCAGGGCTGGGGCTGCTGTGACTGCCCCGGCCTGGGCCGAGGGGGGCTGAGCCTCCACCAGTGCCCTGCGCCGACTCTGCCGGCAGCAATATCTGATGAGCTAAAGCTACTCTAATGCTGGTGTTTCATGTATTTCATTCACTCCAAACGACTCAGCACAATATTTCTATTTTTAGAAGGGTCTCCCCCCCCATCCTCTCTCCCTGCCATCGAGAGCCTCCCTGCCTGCAGCAGCCTGAGCAGCCTCCCCAGCCCCCAGCACTGCTGGCAGGCACGGGCACCCAGGAGGGATTAGGAACAAGGATGGCGATGATGCATTTCACTCTGGCATCAAGGGTTTATAAAGAGGGCTGCTTTCCACAGCTATTATATTTTTAAAATAAATATTATAAAAAGAAGAAAAAAAAAAACCAAACCCCAAAAAAGAGCTGGGAAAGATAAGCTGCCCCAGGCAAGTGTCTGGGATGGGACTGGGCTGAACTGGGAAGGATGTGCTGCCCCGGGCAAGTGGCTGCAATGGGGATGAGCAGGGCTGGGGTCTCCTCTGCAGGCATGGGTGGTGATGAGGGGCTCAGCCACGGGCAGCAGGGTGGGAGGTGAGGGCCAGCCAGACAATAAAAGCCCCATGAGAGCAATGGCTTCTGGTGGTCTCTTTTCTGCCAGTGTGGGGAGGGTGGGGCTCAGCTCTCCTACAGCTCAAATCACTTGTCTCATCTTCTGTTCGCCTCCCCTGGACTCCCAAGTGCCATCCCAAGGTTCTGTGGCCGACACTCGCTGAGCAGTGGGCCCAGAAAGGAAATAAATCATTTTTCCAGCTGCAATGCTGTGCTGGGGCTGGGTGCATCTCAGCTGCCTGACCCTGGGGGAAGGCACAAGGAGACAAGCAAAAAACCTTCATCTCAAACATACTGAAATGGGATATTTTTGCTTTTTCTAAACAAAATGTTGCATTTTGAGGAGATGGAATAAAACACCCGGTGCTGTTTACATTTCTCTTCCGCATTTTCCCCTGGCTCTGCTTATCAAATTTGACCTAAATCCACAAATTATTTCAGTTTTCGTCTTCTCAGCCCATCACAGTCTGTCCAAAACATTTCAACCATCCCTGATCCAGACTTCCAATTTTAGGACCAGGCAATCGCAGTCTTGCTTGGCCACCCTGTCACCCAGGCATAACTCTAATGTTAATTAAATCCATTGAGAAATAAAACAGTATCTTTGCCAACAAAAGTGAGTTTGCAACAGATTTAGCCAATTGGAAAAGTTTTTTCCCCCTTTCCCTCAGGAAGCAAGAGAAAGTGGGCAGGTGATGGAAAAGGTATTAGCAGAAATTAATTAAACTGCTAAATTATTCTGGAATACCTATGGAATTACATATTACATCTCTGCTCATGCCTTTAAAATACACGCGCTTAGCATCAGTGCAATTAACTCCCAAGTATCTAATAACATTCTGCCGCTCTTTTAGGTAATTAATTTATGAGCCTTTGTTTTATAGTTCTTCCCCAGAACTGAGCAGAGGAAAACCTTCAGGGAAACCTCTGGCACGGTGCTGTGAACCCTGGGGGCTGGGATGTGCCAGCTGAGGCAGAGCCTGGCAGCAGACTGAGCCCTGATGCAGAGATCTTTGATCCTGGGGATAAAATCAGTGATCTGATGCATTACTCTGATGGGTTGGGTATATTTTTGTTCTGTTTCACCCCAAAAGCTAGCTCTGCATCCTTGCCTTAAACTGGAATATGTTAATACTCCCTTGAGCCTGATCTGTTGCTGAAGTTGCTTGGGGGTGTGTGGCTGTGCTCCCTGAAGGCAGCCTGCATGGGAAGAGAATATTGCTTTATCCTCCTGGTCCCATAACTTCCAAGAAGGTTTAGGAGGCCCCACAAGTTTTTCTTGAGCTTGTAGGACCCTGCTTTCTACTACTGGCGTGAAGTTTGTGTCTTTATGGAGTGGGGTGTTGCTGTGGAAGGGCTGCATTAGGAACTGGAGCAGGAGCAGAGGTCCTGGGCTCAAGAGCAGAGGTCCAGATGTTCTCCTGGCATGCAGTGCACCACATAATTCCCAAAAAGCCACAGGTGCTTCACTCTGGTGAAGGTAGGGAGAAGAGGCTTTTCTCATCTTCTGCTGTTCATGCTGACCAGGGCTCTGTGTGCATCACGTTCTGCCTCAGCAACACAGCCCTTTCTTTTCAAAGCCACCTTGGCAGGAATGACGGGCTGACCCCTCCTCAGCAGCTGCCAGAGGAAGGCTGGGGAGCAGGGAGAGGTGAGCTAGCAGGGAAAGGAGGATGTCTGCGAGCAGAGGGGACAGCCAGAGCAGTCAGCAAAGCCCATGGGGCATGGGGACAGCACGGCAGGGCAGCACTGCAGCTGTTCCTGCCTGCTGCTTGGTGAGGGGTGATGCCTCTTCCCCAAAATCCAGCCCTGCCATCACAGACAGGACCCCCGCGAGGCACGGGACCAGCAGGAGGGATGTGCCAGTGGCTGGGCAGGGTGGCTGGCTCCCAGCCTGGCTGGTTGTTAGGGGAAGGTGATATTTTGCTCTGAGCAATGAGAACTAAAGGAAACAATTAAAACTAAATAGGCTGGAACTGAGCAATTTTTCAGCTTTCCACTGAGAAGAAAAAGAGCTCCTTTGTGAACAGTCAAATCCTTCTGGCAAGTGTAGAATCCCACCTGATGAAGCAAAAGCTGCACAATTAAAATGCAGAAGGGATGCAAATTCCCTGTGCTGCAGTGGAAAATCCACGGGGGTGTTGTCCCTTGCTGCCATCAGAACCAAGCCATGAGCACAAGACAGCCCATGCCCTTGGCAGGGAAGGCTGATGGTGCTTTGGGGACCCAGGTGGTGCTGTCCCACCTGTTACCAACCCACTGGTCAGTGCTGAGGCTACACCTCCTTCCAAGGGACAAGCCTTGGGGGAAGCAGGTTCACAATTTAGCTTGCAGGGCACATCAGAGTCGTGGCACCCTCTGGAGATGCAAAACCTGAGCCCCTCTGAGCCCTTCTGTCAGGCTGGTCCCAAGGGTCAGCAAACTGCCCTGGTCCTGCACAGGCACAGAGGATCTGATATCACCTGCTGGCCAGTGGCAAAGGGCTAGGCCATACCCACTCATCTCCCAGCCACTCTGGAACTGCAAAACAGGAGCTCCCAAATGGAGCAAAGCAAGCCATGCAGGCTGTTTGAATGCATCAAGCCCAGACAAATCCACCTGGGTCCTGTCCCCCTGTCCAAAATTTGGGTGAAGTGGCAGCAATGGGCTTGAACTGCTGCATGCCTGAGACACCATCTGTGAAAAGAACCTGGACCCAGCTACTGTGGCCCAAGAGCCTCGTGGTACCTGCAGTACCTCCTCGCTGCCTTGGGCTGAACCACAGGTTTGTCTCCTCCTGGGAGCTCACATCCAGCCCGCGGCAGCCCCAGCTTCTTGCTGCTGCATTCAGCTGTGTGCTGGGAGGCTGCTGAGGGGCTTGAGCTGTAGCTTTTCTTTCCCAGGGTGCTGGCAACTCTCACATGTCCTGCTCGTCCTCACCTCCTTTTGGCAGGTGAAAATCTCTGATGCTGTAGTCTCTGTGCAGGGCTGGGGGACGGTTCAGTCACTGAGCTGAAAGCACTCCAAGGTTCTGCTGCCAGATTCTCCATGTGAGCATGGCTCTGGTGACTTTGCAGGGCCCAGAAGGGCTTGGGAGGATATGGGAGAAGAAATACACCCACCAGGGCCATGCAGCACGAGGATGGGCTCCCAGCAGTGCCACCCACTGCAGCTCCAAGCACTGTCACCTGGAACCATACATAAATAAGGAATTTTTTTTCCTTTGGATCGGTCTGGGTTGATTTGATGAGCAGAGACAGACTGAACTTTCATGCCAATAACTGTTTTCCTCCCAGCCACCCCAGACTTGCTTCACTTTTTTAGCTCAGGCCGATGCTGCAACTGAAAACACAGGGCCGGTGTCCAGACCACCCTGACAGCAATTCCCATCCTCCTAAAGTCCTCCTGCGCAGGGACTGTAGCAAAAGTTTGAGTTTCACACCAATTTAATCCTAACTGAGTGCCCTGAATTCTTCAGTTGTGTCTAGTTTTTGGGTCTGGCATCCTTGAAGAACAATATCCATTTCAATTGCTGATTTGGGCTTGCTCATTTAATTTCATCTTAATAAAGATTTTATGTGGTTTTGACATATTCAGTGTCTCGAGTGTATTGACACAGCAGCCTGAAGAAGCATTATGACCATAATGGTTCAAAAAGCATTAAAAAGACCCTGGCAAGGTTTATTGATTGCCCTCTTTTACAGCTGCCTGAAGACAAAGACCAGTTATAGGAAAGAACAAATACCGTGTTTTGTTTTTATGTGAGCTTCCCGATGTTACAACAAAAGGCATTTGCAAACAAATATCTGCAAGCTCTTCATCAGGACATGAAGAAGCAGCAGTCATGTTGCTGGGAGGACGATTTTAAAGGAAAAATCCTGCAGATAGCACAAAAGTCACCTCCAAGGAAGGGATGTCAAAGTGTTAAAAAATAAGTGATGAAGATGCCCAGGTCCTCCCCACTGGCATATCCCAGAGGAAAAGCCCTCATGCCTCACTGGGGACTTCCTGTAACATGTTGAAGGAAAGGGTAAATCATCTGCCAAAATCTGTCTTTGGAGCTGTGGGTTTCCCCATGGACCCTTCCCAGCTGATGCACCCCAATGTCTGTGTGAAAACACAGGGCACGTTATGCTAAGTGCAGCGGAGATAAAAATTAGCAGAACGATCCATTGGCAAGTAGGAATGTGCTTGAGATGGGAGAGCAGAATAATTATGTCCTCGTGGCCAACATTTGCATACTGAGATGTACCCAAGAGGCCCTTGCACAGCCACCTGCCCAATTGCTGATGGCAGGATCTTTTTAAAGACAGTTTACAAATTGCAACCCATTTGCTCCAACCCAGGCAGGGGCACCTTCTGTTTGAAGGAGCCGTGCACCAAGGAAGAAAACCCGTTGCCCTAACCAACAGCAGCTCTGTATGGGCAGGAGATGTGCTGCTGGGTGATGCCAGGCTTGCTCTGTCTTCTGACCAACCCAGTGTGCAGGTGCACGAGCCTCTTTTGGCATCTGGGCAGGGCACAAGGAAGGAGCAAGAAGCTTCCTGGTGTCCCAAGAAGCAAATGAACAAAATGCATCCAGTGGTGACCGGTGCAGGCTGACATCCAAGGAAGGACCCTCCTTCTCCACCCTTGAAGAGATATTGCTACGACACCAAATCAATTCTGTGCCATAAAGCCAGCAGACATGAGGTCTGCAGGGTTCTGCAGCCACAAATGCATTTTCTAGTGTCTTTCCATGGCTGTAGGTGAGTGATCACCCTTGCCCTGCTCGCCAGGGCTCCTCTGCTTCTTCAAATCTGCCATGAAATAGTAACTTGTCACTCATGGGGCTGAGGATGCTGAGAAACGCAGTGCAGCACCTTGAGCATGCCAGGCACATCCTCTTGCACCCCAGATGGGCCAGGTCAGCAGGCAGCTTAAAAACCCAACATCCCAGCTCCCAGGGCTGCTCACATGAAGCCAGCTCTGCCCAGCAGAATAAGTACCTCAAGCAGAAAAACCAGCACTGTTTCTCTTTCCTGTGCTGGTGCCAGGGAGAACTTAGTATTCAAAAACTGTTTTCAGATGTTTCACTTCACAGCTGGTGAATGAACTCAGAGAACTCAATAAACCTCTTTGTGAGACATTATCTCTCGTTAATCTCTCAAGTGAGGCTGGCACCTGGAATTGCATAAATCTTTACCTGCACATAGTAGGAAACAGGGGAATGGGCCATCATCAGAAAGTGTGTTATAATGGGAGAGTCCCAAACAGCAAATAAAGAAGAAATCCTCATAAAATTTTCCTTTTGATCTCCTCCTGGCAAGAGGACATCAACTTTTGGAGGAGATGGATCCTTGGAGGAAGAGCTTTTAGAAGGAGGTAGGGCAGCACAAGGGCCTTTAGTAGTCTGCAGGTGTTCTGGGGGCACTGCCTTTCCATTGGACATGTCAGGAAATTCTAAAAACTTCAAATGGTGCTGTCAGCTCAGGAGCAAACTGCTTCACAAGAACTACCAGATTGCAGATCCCTGCCTGATCCCAACCAGCTGCTCTGGACACGATGTGGTTTCTGTCTCATCCTTCCCCTGGCAGTAAGCTGGACTGGCTGTGCTGGAGCACCATGAACCTCCATCACACTCCTGTGAGTGGGACACAGCCACCAAAGCCACCTCTCTGAGACAGGTCAGCTCTGGAAAAGGTTTGGAAAGGAGAGAGATGATTTAGCAAGTCTTGAAAAGCTTGATGTAGAAATAGCATCCAGAGTGTTCTCCCTTGCAGGGGTTTTTGAAATTTTTTTAGGGCATCCTTTGTTTTGGTGCAACAGATGGTAGGGAGGCATGGTGGCCTAGAATAATAATGCTTCCTTCAGCATCCATGTCCTCAGAGCAACTGGCTTCTCCACGTTTCTGCTGAGGATCATGCAGCCTCATCTTCTGCCTCGGGGCCAGGCTCTTCCACATCAGCTAGGAATTAAAATCTGTGGATTAAAATCACAGTGGCCCCCCATGGGGCGGGGCATTTTGCATCAGGAAAGCTTCAGGGCAAAGGATGGGGCTGAGAAGGAGGGACGTGGTTATGGCAGGCATACCACCCACTTTGCCCAAATGGGAAAGTTAGGAAAAAATAAAAATGCAGTGAAGCAAATCCATGTTCCTTGACTGTAACCACCACCATCCACTGGAAAGGGTATTCAGCCTGGATTTTAAAAGTTGTCTTTTATTGGTGCCTAATGTTCCATAACCAGTGTCCAACGAGGAGCAATTAAGCATTCCCTTAGATAAAATGTATGTCTTTGGGCAATAACCAGGCAAAGGATCTTCTGCTACGATGTCAAGATGTGACTTTGTACCACGGAACTGAGTGTGTGGTAAAACCCCCTCTGCTGTCATGCAATGGCTGCTTTCTCCTCGCTCCTGGGGTGCTGCAGCAGCTCCCTGCAGGCTGGAGCTGGGGAGCATTGCCTGAATCAAGGTCCAGCTCTCAGCTGGTTGGTGACCAGTGCTCTCAGCCTGCCGTGGTACTTCAGACACCTCCACCTGGCAGGCTGTGAGCCCTTAAGGAAGGACAAAATGATCCAGGCTCCATAGTTTAATAACACGAGCCCCAGCAATCACACAGATCAATTTAATGTAGCCCACTCAGAGACCTGCTGGCTGAGCTGTAATATTTGATGAGGATGCTGAGCAGCACATCAGTCTTTCTCAGACCCAGGGAGGCCTGTAAAAGCCAGCAGGATGTGGACCAGCATTTCAACCCTCTCCAGGGCTGTGCAGGGAGGAGCTGGCATGATGCATGAGTCTTAGCCCTCCCAAACATGATGCTGTCAGCAGGCCAGGTGTTTTCTGCTGGGAAGACAATGCCATCAGTCTGGTGGCTCGTGCCATCCCTGCTTTGGGCTGCTGGGACTTCCTGAGCATTGCTTCCCTGGCTGGGTCTGGCTGGCACGCTCATCCCTCTCGTATCTCACACCTCTGTCAGGCACTTCCCAGGGGCTCTGCCTGATGGAGTTCTTCCTTTATTTTTCTTACAAGCAGAAAATTACATCTATACTGTTAAGTGCAAAGAACAGGAATGCTGTGGGGCTCAGGGTTTGAAAGGCAGCATGTACTCATGGCTGCTGTGCCTGTGCCATCCTAACATTCACTCCTTGCTTCTTTTGTGTTAACAAGGGCAGCACCAGGCTCGGGGCACATGGACTTGCAAGAGAAGGGATGTGCTTTAATGGCTGGCTCTGCTCTTCTTCTGTGGGTTCACACAGGATCCTGGAAATGCTGCCAATGCCCACAGTCAGCTAAAATCTGGAGCCTTGTGAAGATAGCAGGAGCAGTGCAGGGAATGCCCTGGCTGCAGTTGGTCTCCTTGCTTCCAAACCCAGCCTTTCTAAAGGACATACCCGGGGGATTGACTTCTGTCAGGATCAAGCTTATGAGAGGTTTCTGCTTTTGTTTTTGTTTTTCCCCGACATCCCACTGAATACCACCCAGTGGCCCTTATCACATTTCCAGTATGTCCCTGGAAGAAATCCTGCCCTTCTCCTGCTTCAGCCTTGCCATGATGGCCCTTTAATCCCTCCTTTCTTGGGCTGAGAAGCTTGCCATACCCATCTCCTGCAGCCTCAACTTTTGCAAACACATTCCCAGGAGAACAACAGCCCCAGGAGGGGTGGGATGAACCCAGCACCGTTTTCAGGGGCACAGGAGCAAGCTTGGCATTTAATCTGCTGTAGCCCCAAGTGGGATTTAGCAAAGGATCTACCTATAATTGTCAGTGCCTAAAGGACTATTAAATATGTCCTTTAACTGATTTCTGAAGGACTTTTGCTATTTTAATAGACAGCTCAAGAAAGAAAAGCTCTCTGTGAAGCATTAGCTCTGAAATCCAAAAGCAATCGCACTAACATACAATATCAAGTTTGATTGACAAGGCCAATACCCATAAACCATGCTGATTGACACTAATTAGCCTGCCAGCCTTTAATTGCTTCTGATCGTGTTCTACATCGCTCTGATTAAAAAATTAGTCCCATGCAAAAAAAATCAATGCAGCAGGGGGTGGTTTGAGATCTCGGCTGGGCCCTGAGACTTCACACTGCCTCTGTTCATAGAGCATGGACACATCTTTTCAAAGGGACGCCAAGGAGCAGGGGTAGGCAGGCAGGGAAGAAGTTAGAACTAACCCCTCCTGCTCAGGGTAGGTTTTCTCTGGGGAAGAATTTCCCAAATGCTGGAAGAAGGGGAGAGCAGTTAACCAGGCCAGGTGAGGCCAAGCCAGCAGTCTGAGCTGCACCATTATGGGCAGCAGGAGCAGGGAGGCAGGCAGGACTGAGCTGAGGATCTCGATGAGATAAAGGCCAGGCTGTCCCTTGTCCCCTCGGTCACTCAGCCATGATTCCCCACAACCCCAGTTCTGAGACTGGAGCTGAATCTCTTGCCACAGAAAGACAGGAACACACTTGGCAGAGAAGCCTTCTTTCCACTGAGTCGACCAACCCCTGTGGATCCCATGTCCCTGTGGCTGCCCCTATGCCCATGAGGCTGCACATCCATTGTGCCATCTTCTAATCCTCAGAGAGCCTGACCTGGATCCTGCAACCTCCTGTCAGGCTTGGAACACCAGTCATGGCCAGGATCGAGTCATGTATTTCTCTCCTGTCTCTTCTTCCTTCCCAGGTGCCTGCCTTGGCAGGTGCATCCTACACTGCTCTCTCTCTGCTGCTCCAGCCCCTGGGCTGCCCTCCTGCTGCTGCCCAGCTCCCCACACGACATTGCAGGAGTGTGGCAGCTGCAAGACCCAGGAAAAGCCTCCCCTGTGCTACTGCTCTCACTCCGCTCGGATAACTTTCAGGAAGCCTCTGTTTTTCACATCCCCCAGAGGCACAGGGCAGCAGGATGAGCTCCTGTGGGCTGCAAAGCTGGGGAAAATGGGTTTGGTCCTGAGGACAGCCCAGTATGGGGCAAAGGCTGCTCCATCCCACACTCACATGCAGGCTGTGAGTGTCCTCCCTTTTGTTTTCTGCTTTCCTTCTCTGCCCCTCTTGGTTTTGCCCAGTCTGGATGCAGCGAGGGGGCTGATGAGCAGCAAGACACAAAGGTGGAGGGCTGCAGGAGATGGACACCAATGCTGAAGGGCAGCCTCGACCAGGAAAGAGAGGATGAAAACATCCCAAGAGATGAGTGTCTGAGGAGAACCACTCCTTGGTTCTTTGCAAAGTCAAGGACATCCCAGGGGTTCATCACGTCTCCCCTGACCGCCTTTTGATGCCTACAAGCCAGAGCTGAGGAGCTTTGTGAAATACACTGTTCCCATGGCAGCCAGCAGCAGCTCCCAGACCAATAAAAGCCAAGATATGATCACACTCTATTAGTTTGATAGTATCATTTATAGTTGACTTAGAACTGAGTCCCATCTAATTAAAAGGGAGCTGCTTCCGAAAAGCGCAAGAGCAGAAAAAGGCAGAGAGGATCCTTGCCCTGAGCTCCATGCCTGTGCAGATGTCTTGTTGGTGAATGGCTTTTTATTTCCCATTCCACATTGGAGCTAATTTCATCCATCACCAGAACCAATGTGACTCATGCCTCCAGCAAGAGACAGATGCAGTAAGTAAGCACCAAGAGCGAGGGGAAAGCGCTGCTCTCCAGAGCCAGTGTCATCTGGAGCTCCTCTCTTCCTTAATTATGCTCCTCTGTCTCCTTTTCAGGGGCTCGTGTTTCTGCAAAGTCAGGGAAAAGCAGGTAGCAAAACCACAGAATCCAGCCCAAATCCTCCTCCTCTTCCTCTCTGTGAGCAGGCAAGTGGAGGGAAGCAACAATGGCACAGGGCTGGCTCAGCACTGCTTGAAAGTGTTCAGCTGGAGGCATAGGAGAGGGTATGGATTTCTCACAGAGATATGTCCTCTTGGCAAACTACCAATTCTTGTGGAAAACAAAATGCTGCATTTTCTCTTACAGCCATAATGTCAGAATTCCCCAGAATGCCCCCAAATTAGGAGAGGACAAGGAGAACTTGTGCACAAGAACGTAAGGGCTGACTGTGTCCTATTTTCCACCTGTGGGCTGCATTTTTGAGGCAGTTCTCAGCTGCTGGAGCAGTCTGGACGGTGTGTTTGCTCCCTGAACTATGACGAACAGAGCCCAGATCAATGTGTGGGCTGGTAAATAACCACCCACCCCACCCCCCATAGGCTGTGGTTGGTCTCCTCTGCTGGAGCTGACAAGGAGCCAAAACACATCTGAGAGCTACCTGGGACTCGCTTTAGCTGGGAAGATGGATGAGGATCTCCTGAATTTCACAGCAGGGCTCTGCACGTCTTTGCCAGTGTGGAGTAACCCAGCTGCCCCACTATAAAAGTCATCCTGGGCACGAGCATTGCTGCTTTCACAGGCAACTGATTGCCAGAGCTGGAGAGGGGTGGGAAAACATTTGGAGGATGTAGGTTGCGTTGATGTGGGAAACGCAGAGAGGGAGGCTCCTGGCATTTCATGGCCTCATGGTGCCACTGCAGCTACCGTGGCTGTGGCCTTGCTTCCTGGTGAGGGGAAGGAGGGACAGCAGGATCTGGAGCCTGCTCAGTCCCATCACCTGTCACTGGTGCTGGGGCGTGTTTGTAGGACTGGGGGCATCACAACTTCCTGAGCTATTTAGGTGCTCTTGGAAGATTTGCCCTCTGTTCCTGGGCAAAGGCACTGAAAGAACTTCCAGCCTGAAGGATCCAGAGCCGCTGGGGCTGAGTTCCCTCTCACATCCCAGAGCATCCTCTGGGAATTCCTGATGCTGTGCAGCACCAGCAAGGACCTCCTGCCTGTGCTCGCCCCTGCCAGCCGAGGGGCTGCCCCTGAGAGTTTGCAAAGGACCTGGCAGTGCTAATCACAGCTATCCGAGAACCCCAAGGGAATATGAGCTGTTGCTTTCCTTCAAGACGTGTTTGCTGGAGCACTTTCCAAGGAGAAAGCTGTGCAGAATGCTGAGGGCAGAGGAGCAGCTTGCACAGGGCTTGGGGACTCAGCGGAGAGGGGACACAGCAAACCCCTCATCCAGGGTCCCCCCTGTGCAGGGAGCTATGCAGGCCGTAGTCCCTGCAGCCTGGGCACAAGCTCTTCGCTGCTCACCCCAGGCTGCCTCCCAGGAAAGGGGATTTCCTCTGAGCAGGGCTTTCCCCAGGTGAATCATAGAGTTCAGCATCCTGCTGTCTGTCCTTCAAGGCTATCACCAGTGTCTCACAGCGTTGTCGCCTGGCTGCTCCTGCTGCACCTGCCCTTGCAGGTGAGATTTTCTGGGCCATCAAAGCGTGCAGGGCTGGCTGGGACTCCTCATTTGGAGAGCAGAGACCCGCTTGCCTTTCAGAGAGTGATAATAGAGCTGTGAAATTTCATCTGCTTTATTCCGCAGGCAGCCTCCACAGAGTTCCGAGTTGTCTGTTCTCACACCACATTAGCCGTGCTCACTGCAGGCTCTCACCTCTCCTTGTGAGCACCAGCATCTCCCTGATGGATGCAGGATCTGCTCCTCAAAAGTCAAGCTGCCAGCCCCTGGTGCTCACACAAAATGCAGTTTTCTAGGTGCTAAATCTTACTCTTGCAGGCTTTGCACTGCCTGAAATTCAGGTCCCAGTGAGCCCTTCCCTGTCAGAAAGATGCTGCTGGCAGCCTCTGTCTTGTCAGCCACTGAGGAGCTTGGGGACGAGTTCCCAGCAGAGCTGCACAGCCCTTGGCACAGGGACATTGCACAGGACCCTTCCCCACTTGCCTGGACTGGTGCTTCTCACTCTAAACTCAGAACTTCCGTGTTGCATTAAAATTCTTCCTTGTTTAACATCCATCTCATCTCTTCTATTGAGATCCAGGGCCACCTTTCCATTTCATTCAAGGCCACCACCAGACTTCACCTTACAGCTACCAAATGCTGCCATTTATTCCCTCTGCAAAGCACCACCTTCCTTGGCTTTCAGCACGGTGCTGCCACTGTCCTGCCAGGAAGCAGAGCCACAGGAGCTGCCTCCCAGGAAAGCTGTCTCTGCCCAGCTGCTGGCCTGGCTGTCAGTCACACCTTAGACAGGCTGCAATTAGTGGGGGTGTTGCATTCTCCAAGCCTGCTGCTTGGCTCCATCCTGACACTTTCAGGAGATCCTGACTCATACCAGGGAACAAACCCTGTGAATTACTTTGGCTCTGTCCCTACCAGTTGCTTTCCCTGGAGCCTGGCAGAGGTCACACGTGGGATTCTGCAGCTTGTGGCTGGTCTCTGCTGCTACATTCCCCTGTCAAATGCCGACAGGAGGAGCGCAGTCAATAATTGGAGCTGATGAACTGCTTAAAGCAAAGACTCTTACCCCATGTTAACATGCACCACCAGGATGCAGGAAAATTAAGCAAACTCATGAAGCAGAAGCCAAATTACCTCCAAAGGTGTTTTCTTTCCAGAGGTGTCAGTCACTTTTCAAATTATTTTCCCTAGCTGGGGCTGATGGGGGGAGACGTCTGGGATAAAGGTGCCATCAGGCTGAGGGCTGTGTGACAGCCTCTCCACCTGACAGGCCTGAAGAATCAGATCATTTCTCTGTAAAATCAGCTTTCACAGCAATGTCCCCAGGAGCCGAGGATGACAGGCTGGCAAGGAGCAAGTAGCCATGGCAGGATGAATGCCAGCAAGGGGCAGAGCAGCTGGAAAAGCATGTGAGAGCAGCCTGGCCAGTGGTCCATGTGCTTTAATGGAGAACGAATTCCAGTCCGTACATTTAAACAAAAAATGAAGCCTGTCAAACCCCGTGTGTTTTTTCCACCTAGTTACAAGGTTGATGGATAAAAGTGAATGTGTTGGCATTACACATAGGCACCTGTCACGGTATCACCCACCAGCCTGATTAATACACAAGGTGTGCATGTGTGCAGTTTATAGTCTGAAAATTGGCTCACAGAGGGATATCAAAGTACCTGGGAATGGAAAACCTTCACCCAATGGTGGTAATTCTGTGGCACCCCTCAGACAAGCAGTCTTCTGTTGCGTTATTTTCTCATTGAGATGATTCAAAGTGAGCAGGAATGGGTTTATTTAAATAATAAGCAGGCAGGGCTGGGAGCTGCTCTGCAAAACTCCACATTTATTTCCCCCTCCAGCTGCTGCCTGCAGCATCCATTGCTCAGCCAGCAGGATGCTGCAGGATGGAGAGCAGGTCAGGCTGTGCTGCAGGGCAATACTCTTCCACTGAAGCCTCCTTCCAGCCTGAAGGGCTCTGATACAGCCTCTGAAGTGCAAATCAAAGCAGCAGCATCAAAAGAGACAACAGTGAGGGTGAAGGAGCCTTCAAAGGCACAGGGCCAAAGGGAATCTATTTTTTTATCGCTTCCTCCTGCCCATTGCACTGGGCTCTCCCTGCCCGAGGCATGCAGTGAGTGAAGACAATGTCTGCTGCCACTGGAGCCAGCAAAGCAGGAGAGCAAGAGATGCTCCCCAGGGCCAAGGACACGTGAGGAGTTAAGCCCATAAAAATAAGAGGTCCCTGAGCTTCCCTGAAGAGCGAAGGTGTTGGGCAGCTGGGGTGCTCCTGCCTGCTCCAGCTGTGCCTTGGGGGCAGCCGCTCCTGCCCATGCTGGATCCTCCAGCACCCAGCCCTGACCAAGCAGAGGCAGCAGAGGTTTTCATCTGTCACATCAGGAGGCATCTTCCCTTGGGAATCACTCCTGACAGGCAGCTTGCTTCCTCTGGATGCTCATGTGCTGCTGCTGTCCTTCCTCCTGGCACCCTGGCTGTGGTCTGCACCTGCTCACAATTTGCTCACATTTTTGGGCTGCTTCTGAGATTGGTCACCCTCCGCCATACAATTCCTCCAAAAATCCCACTCAGGACCAAACTCAGGTGTGAGATCAAAAGCATCCAAGCCAGAAGTCAAGATGCTCTTGAGCCAATCTGTCCCAAGGAGCCTTCACCCTCATCAAAAAGAGTGAATAAAATGATTGCAACTGAACAAGTTATTGCAGAAGAACCCAGATGCTTTGCCTTTTCAGTGTTTATGACCCTTTTTATTTGTGAATGCTCAAAAATATCAGCTTATGCTCACATTGGTGGAAAGGAAATGTATCACGTCTGTTTAAGAGCAGAAAATAAGGAGGGAATCTTCCTGCCATATGGAAAACTCCTTTTATTATCTGTATAATAATTGCACAGACTTCCAGTCTGCAGATAATTTGCAGAGGACAAGGTGCTCTTGTTAAGGATAAAATCTCATCAAAAATAAACCTCTTTTTCTGGAAAAATATTTAATTTGGATTTGGGTCTGGGTTTCAAGCTCGTGCAAAACGCCTTTGCAAATCGCCCCCCACGCACATGGTACCACCTTTCTGATGAGCACAATGAATGTCTGTATCTCCAGGGTTCAAAGGAATTCACTGTTTTCAACATCAAAACATTTCCTGACAGTTTTTCAGCTGAAACACACAGCTTCTTTGTAAATGCTTGATCTCTTGGAGTGCAAGGGCATTATACTAAGCCCCGTGATTTCTTTCTGGATGGATATCCGCTATGCATCCATGGGCCTACACTTGAAAACATACCTGGGGGTGATAACTGGCAGTGCATTTATGGAGGAGGCAGCTTCAGGTGCTCCAGAAGATGGACACCATGCAGTCTAACCATGTCAACCTTGGGCCAAAGGCAGCTGGGAGCTGGTCTGTGTGCCAGGACCTTGCTGGGCCAGCCTGGACAATCCCATCCCCACTGTCCTGCTCTGCTCCATCTGTTTCAGATATGGTTTGTTTCATATATAGATTTTTTAAGGAATAAGCAGGCATTCATACAGCGTCCTGGGACCAGAACATGCAGCATCCTGAAGCACCAGGGTGAGGCTGGGCAGGGAAAGGGTCCTGCTGTGGGCAGGCTGTTCACCCTGTGTGCTGCTGGCCTTGCATCCTCCACTGCTCAGCTTCCACCCACCAACACCAGCCCTGATTTCCCCAAGGCCCCCACCAGCCAGCGGCTTTTTCCTTCCTCTTCTGCTCCCAAATCAGTGTGAAGCGGAAAGCAGGAGGAAAGATTTCCATTTGAGCGCTTCGAGGCTGATTACCCTGGAAAAGCAACTGGGAATAGGGCAAACATAATCATAGGTAGCGGTGTGAGCATCATCAAATCAGGCATTGAGAAAGCAGCCTCTTCCCAAAAACTTCATTTCCTCTAATTCCTGCCTTTTGCCAGGCTGGTGAGGTATTTATAGCACCTTGTTTGGTATTAAAATCTCTGCAGATGCTGTCCATGGAGCAGCACACAGACTTGGCCCCCGATTAATGGCAACCTGTCACAAGTGTCACATCTCCCACCCTGGCAGACTGTCACTTCTCAGCCCTTACTGCTCTGCAGAGGGGATAGCACCTCAGAGCTTCTTCCCAGAGCTGGTAGCTCGTTTATGTGTTCCCACCTATGTGACAGGGAAGGGAAATTCTGGGGAGGCAACAAGCTTTCAGGAGAACAAAGCAAAGACTTTCTTCATCATGGCAAGGAAAAGCCCTCATGTACGGAAGTTGTCAAAAGGATGGCCTGAATTATTTAGGGAGAGCTCTGTGATGCCTTCACAGAGAGCAGCACACTGCTGTATCTACAAGGTGTGTGGGAAGCAGCTGCTCTGGCATCTGACACTGAACATCAGGAGAGGGCCCAGACGGGAGGTGTTGTTTTTACAGCACTATTTATGGATGCTGCTCCAGCAGATACCCTCTTGCTTGGAGCTTTGTTGCCCTGTGAGCTACACTATGGCATCAGCCTGCTCCTGGGAAAGACAAGTCCCACGAGCAGGTGGAAGATAGCAGGGGCAGCATGAGGAGTCCTTGGATGAGGCTGGTGGACCCAGTAGTTACACGGATTTATTTTTCAGATGTGCCCTTTTGCAGGGATGCACCAGCACAGCCAGGTTACAGGAACACCTCTGCTCCTGGGTGTGGGTGGGTTCAGTTCACTTGAGTATTTCAGACCTTTCTTTTCTTTTCTAAATATATGCCAAGCCCTCAGCAGATAGGATCTCTCCTACTTCAGCATTTTCATGTAAGCTTAATTCTTGATTTTACTAGAAGCTGGTGTTCTCTCAGAGTTGCCATAGTTACTGATGCATGCATTTCTGATTTCACACGCTAATGACTGTCCCAACCTCTTGTTTGTGGAATAAACTATGTAACCCTGAAAGCAACATAAAATGAAATATTAAAGCACTTGCGGTTCAGAAAGCAGACATCATGAATCAGCAATTGGAATTAATTGCATTATCAAGCCTGGATTAAAATAATCCAAGCCTCTAGGCCAACCAAGAGATCGGGACAGCCCCCAAACCAGAGTTTTTGGGGATGCTCCAAATCTGAGAGGCAGTGTGGTGTTGTGGGCAGTGTGTGTTGTGTCATCCCATCCCTGCACACCAAGATTACCCAGGCAGTGCTTCCAGCTTTGCTGTTGCATGAAATTATGGCGAGATTTGGCAGCCTGGCACCAGAGGGACGGGTGCAGAAGCCCTGCCCTGGAGCAGCCTATCCTGAAGAGCAACATCACTACATGAGGGACCACCC
This sequence comes from Sylvia atricapilla, assembly GCF_009819655.1. Taxonomy (NCBI): domain Eukaryota; kingdom Metazoa; phylum Chordata; class Aves; order Passeriformes; family Sylviidae; genus Sylvia; species Sylvia atricapilla. The sequence goes on from NC_089148.1 coordinate 11,794,314, forward strand.
CCACTTACAATGCTTTTTTCCTGCCCCAAGGAAAGAGGAGAAGCGGATGTTCTGGATAGCATTAGATAGCACCCAGAGTGGCGTGGGGATGTGTGAAGCAATGGCCATGGAGCAAAGCCCAGCCCTACAGCCTGGCTCTCGAGTGTCCTGGTGGCCTCTGTAGCTCTGACTCCCACCTGGAAGGCTGATGATGCTCTCCTACCACCCCAAAGCTGCTGTCTCTGCCTGCTCCCACACCACAGCCATGCCCTGGGGACTGCCAGTAGTCCTGATACATCCCTGTGCTAGCCCTGCTAGCCCCAAGCCCGATGATAGTGGCTCTGTCCTCAGAGAGGTCACAGGGCAGCACCCCCCTGTCAGGGGCATGGTCTTCACCTGAAGACACGTGGGGTAGGTGAGCAGCGGGGGACAGGCCTTTTGTTATGCCTGTGCTGATACAACTCATTACACACTTGACTGGCTCGAGACTAAATTATAATACATGCATAATAAAATATTTGAATTTCCAGCAGTGGGGTGGAAGTGCAGCATTGCTTCCCCTGCCAACAGCAAGCTCTGCTAACAGTGGGCCTTTCCCCAGGCACTGGGAGGCCATTACCTTTGTCCAGCAGCACCCCCATGTCCCTGGCAGCTCCCAGGGATCCCATTCCCCCAGGCATGGCAGCTGGCCCTGGGAACCCACTGTGGTGTGCTGACCGTGGCTGTCTGGCACCTAAAATAGATTTGGATAGTCACAAACAAACACCAGTTGGGGCAGAGGCAGGCTGGGGAGCAGCAGCAGTGCCCTGCCCTCGACGCCCGTGCCGGGTCTGTGTGCAGGTGCCACCCAGAGAGCCGGGCCAGCACTGCCTGCTCCACGTGCTGGACAAGCACTCACCCATGGCAAGACAGCACCTGCCAGCCTTGGGACGAGACCCTGGCCCAGAGCCCAAATTTAAGTAACCCTTCCAAAGGCTGGCCTGTCCTCTAGCACACTCCCTGTCCCTTTCCACCGCTCAGGAGCACAGCTGAGCTCTGCCCGGGAGCAGTTTCCAGCCTCAGTGCCAGGGATGCAGGGTTATTTTTAACCCCCTCTTGGCTCTGGCAGATGCCAGCTTTGGCAGGAGGTCTTTGCCGTGTCCCAGTGCCAGGCTAAGCTGGGTACATCCTTCTGGGAGGGACTGCTGGAGGCTGGGAGAACCAGCAGGGCTGCAGCTGCCCTGTGCCAGGCGCAGGGCAGAGCCCCTCTGGGAGAGCCCAAGGTCCGAGGCAGGCCACTCCTCTGGCCACCCTGGCTGCTGTGGCTGGGCAGCACGCAGGGAAAGCAGCAGGAAGGTTCCTCCCAAAGCCCTCCTCATGCAGGGCCAGGCCCCAAAGGGGGTCTCAGCAGACTCTGGGGGTTTGGCACAGCGGGGCAAGGGAAGGGCCCCGTGCCCCAAGGCTGCTGCTTGTGCTGGAGCACTCAGCCCTGCTCATGGGCCAAGGCAGCAGGGAAATCAGTGGTCCTTCTGGTGGGGCTGAGGCCCTGGTGGGTGCAGTGGGAGGACCTTCATCCTGGAGCCCTTCTCTGCTGTTCCTCCGTTGGGAATCCCCAGGGGGATCTGAGGCTTCACCTTTCTGTCAAGGAGCCCTCCACAGCCAGGCCAGCAGCTCATCAAGCCCCACTGAGTGCTCACCCCAGGCTGGCTGCCATCATCTCCCAGTCCACAGCTCCCTCTGAGGGCTGTCAGCACTGGAAGGGCCCCCATGAACCCATGGCTAGCCAGCCCCTGGGCACTAGGACCCCCCATTACACCCAGGGGCTTACAGCTGCCAGCTCCCTGCATCCAGGAGGTTTCCAGCCTGCCTTTCCCTGCTACTGAGTCCCTCTGACAAATAAGGTTGCAATGGGTTGAGCTGAGGAGGGGAGGATAGGATGGGAACCACAGACACACAGACCGAGAAGCAATAGGCACACAGTGCCCTGAGTGCTGTTTCCAATAGCAAGGCAGGATAAAATAACTTCTGCCAAGCTGTGATCACATTGCTCTGTGTGATGTGGGAAACATATATGCATATGAAAATTCAGAATTTTAGAAGCATATAATGTGCTTAAGCAGGTGAAGGGGAGAACAGAAATATATATCGCTTATTTAACAATTTTGTAAAAGTAGAGAAGCAACTGCTACCAGAGCACATAGGTAAAATACGTATATATATAGGTAACAATAACACATTTGTTAGGTAGAAACAATTGACAGAACACATGGGAATTCAGTTGCTACGTAAAGGCCATAGAGATAAGATGTCTACTGTTAAAACTCAGTCAAGTGAGACTTAGGTATTGTGAAGATCTGATAAAGCAGAACCAGTTGATTAAGGAACCAGCAAGAACCAGGCTCCTGGTTTGGGCCAGGAAAACTGACCTGGGAATCAGCCAAACCTTCACTGTGCCTGAGAATGGGTGGGCAGGGAGGTTTGTGGGATCTATGTGTATTTAAGCCAGGAACCTGTCTCGACCAGGTACACATGTATGGTGGAAAATCCCCCATGCTTCCCAGCTGGAAATAAAACATACCTGCTTTACAGTTTGAATTCTAAAGTCCTTATTCCGGACTCATGTGTCCCAAATCCTGACTCTGAGGTAATTCGCCCTTCAGCTGCCTTTACACCAAAGAGTGACTTAAGGAGCTCAATCTGTCTCGCTTATTAAAGAGCTGGGTAAAGAATAAACATGTCCACACTCTTTAAGCACCTGCCCGTGGAGACGATGCATGATGATATTAAATAGGTTTTTGCAGTAGTGATGAAGAGACCACAGTGTCCAGCACAGAAAACGCAGCAAATTCCAAGCAGAAAGCGCAATGACCACTTTGCTGCAGGAGCAGCTGACTGGCCAGGAGATTACCAAGACCTGATGTGCTCGCTGCCACTCGTAGTCAGGTCACCCACAAACTGTTGCCATCCTCTGTGGATGAACAGGCAAACCCCCTGGCTCAGGGTTACGCAGGTGCCCCAATGAAAAAACCTACCCAAATCCTGCTGGGCCCAAATCTGCATGTGAGCACAGAAGGGCTGCCCTGAGCAGGGGATGATGGATGGACAGATCTTGGGAGAAAGCAAGCACTGCGTGGAGCAGGAGGACAATCTGTGAGTGGAGACAAGATATGTAAGAACCAAAACAAGAGAAGGAGGCTGAGCAAGAGTCCTTTAGAAAAGGCACAGGAGAGAGTGTATTCCAGGCAGGCTTTCACTGTGTGCTCCGTAATGAGAGTATTGCCCATAAATACAATGAAATAATGGCTTTCCTCCTCCCTGCTGTGGGCACCAGTGTATGCTATAAGTTGTCCCATCACTGCCATTTCCAGTTCTTCAGCTTCCCTCTGGATTGCAGCTTTACCTTATCTCTGTAAGTACAACGGAGGAAAGAAATTGTGAAACTAGGAAAGCAACTAATAACATTAATTTTTAATTTTTTGTTAAGTTGATGAAAGGACAAAACTGACATGATTCCTTAGCACAGCATGTGCTCAGAAAAGACACAGAGCAAGGATGTAGAAATACATGATAGCCACACCACTGTCAGGTGATGGCATGGAGCTGGCCATGTCTCACAGGCCCTGGCTCCATCTTTGTAGAAACCCAGAGGTCCACACTACCAAGGGCCCCTGAGGGAGATGTAAAGCCAGCATATAGAATCATAGAAAGGCTTGGGTTGGGAGGGAACTTAAAGATCTTTCAGTTCAAACTCCCCTGCCATGGGCAGGGACACCTTTCACTATCCCAGGTTGCTCCAAGCCCTGGCCAACCTGGCTTTGGACACTTCCAGGGATGGGGCACTCACAGCCTCTCTCAGAACATGTGCCAGGGCCTCACCACCTCCACAGGGAAGAATTTCTTCCTAACATCCAACCTGAATCTCTCCTCCTTTGGAGGTGACACGTTTTGTGAGACAGCCCAAAATGAACCAGATGCTCAGTGCTGCCACCAGCCACAGCCGTGGAGGGGGTTTTCAGGTCTCTGAGATGATCTCACAGGGCCCTGGGGATGGTGGTGAGCACCAAAAGTCTTCAGACACCTTTTCTGTTCCATACCCTGGCAGCCTGCACTTCTGGCTATCTGCCCGGAGCAGCAACTCAGCCCAGAGATTCCTCAGTAATTCAGGGAGGTGTTTACTTTACTGTTTCATATTATGTATTTGCATACATCCAATTTACAGTTCCCATCATTGAGCTGCCTCAGTAATTGGGCAGCTGGTCTCAGAAATGCTGATTTACTGCACTACTGATGACATAATATGTGTTTGTGCTTACAAGAGGCAGCCACAAAATCCCTCTCCCCTGAACTGAATTCCACTATTGATTTTTTTCTATTGGATTAATACTACCATGAGCTGCTGTTTTAGTCAGCACATTTGATCCACTGGCAAGAATGTGCCCATGCAGGTCTTTTACCACAAACTGCGTTTCCCGCATGGGGCACATGCATCTCCCCTCTGTTGGCACTCTTGCAAGGGAATAATAATCCCTGACCACTGGGAACAGGAGCAAGACTGCAGAGAGTGCAAACAGTGAATATCACCTTGAAATGTTTGTGGTAGCATTGGGTTTTGCTCTGCCAACACTTCCTGGTCTGGGAACGAATTCCTGCTGCCTCTGCAAAACTCACAGAATGGTTTGGTTTGGAAGGGACCTTGAAGATCATCTTGTTCCAAGCCTCCTGCAGTGGGCAGGGACACCTTCCACTAGGTCAGGTTGCTCAGAACTCCATCCAACTGGGCCTTGAACACTTCCCAGGCATGGCTCATCTCCCCCTGCCCACCACCAGATCTGGCTTGGTAGCTAAGCAAAGGGTTTTGCATGGCTGCCGAACTCTGGACATCAAATGTCAGCAGCACTGGCAGCAGCAGAGATGCCCAAGCTGCCCATCTCACATCAGCACGGCTGGCTCAAGGACGATGTGCAGGACAAAAGAAAACGGCAACAAAGTGTTCCCATCACAGAGCAAGAGCACTCCAAGCCAGCTTCCCACACAGCCAACAGTCTCCTGCGCTTTTTACGTTTGGTTTCTGTCCAATGTGAAATAAGAGCAGTCTCTGAAGGGAGGCATTTGTCGCTGCCCAAGAGGACTTGCAAGCAAGGTCAGTCTGGACTGCTGCTGCAGCGTGGCTTGATGCTGCCTTGCTCTGGAGAAAGGCATGAACCCCCTGTCCCCAAACCTTCATCTACATTCGCTTTCAGCCTCCTGATGAACAGCAAAGGACTCAGCTGCAGCACAGGCTCGACACAAGTAAAAAGAGCAAGAAAACAACTTTACTTCTAGACATCCTTATTCTCACAGCCTGACTGATTATTTTTTTTTCCTGTAGCTGGTAATTCCTGTATTTTTTTATTTCCTAAAGGAAAGCTTTCTCTTCAAAAGCAGAAATGACAAGTGCTGGTGCCAGGTTCATGCAGTGCTTCAGAGGTTTGCACATCCCTGGCGCAGCAGAGAGCTCGTTCCTGGGGGACACAGTGTCACTTTGCATCACCCACTGCCTTGGGACATCCAGCAGCACAGGGCAAGGAGCTTTGAAAATTTCTGTGCAGTCTTTTTGTACCGTGACTTACGAGACTCTCTTTTTCCAGTACTACACAACACAAAGGATTCATACATTCCCCTTCATGTGCCTTTTTGGGCAGCAGAAAACAGGCACCAGGAAGATAAATGCAAGTGAGCGAACGACAAGGAGAAATTTTTATTTTAATAATAAAAATTAAAAGCACTGGAAGAGAACACATGCAAACAACAAGCTGAGCCTGTCTGGAGGGGATTGGGGAGCAGATCTCCACCTCTCTGATGGGAGCAGCCCCAAGGCAATGAGTCCCAGTCCCCAACTCCATGCAGCAGGTGGGCTCAAGCAGATTAAAATGCCAGTCCCCCCCTTTGCCCATGTTAATTTTCTCCTGTCTCTTAGTAACTGGTTGGTACAGGTTATGTTAATATGGATATAAATTCTCCAAAGAGCAGAAAATTAAAGGAAATTATGAATCAATTTACATTTCATCTGATTCATAAACCTACACACTCTACAAAATGAGTTGATTTGAAATAATTAAGGTTAAGAATGTCCTCATCATCTCTTCAATACTCCTACTAGATGCACTGCATCTTCCCTGTCTGCTCCTGCTCTCTTTAGCATTTCAAATTACACATCCTCCATTGTTTTCCTCCAAGATACTGCAAATTTACCAGGCAATTAAATAGTGATATGTAATAATAATAACAACAGCAAAACCAATAGTGATGGCAGCAGGCCGTGTTTGCAGCAGAAGGAGTGGAACGCCGAAGGGAGGGAGACGGATGGGGAATTCCTGCTTACATCCAGTCCTGGCAGAGCAACTCCAGCACATGCAGTTTGTCAAGCTGTGGGAATCAGGTTATTTATCAGCCCTTTCACGTGTGAAAGCAGGGCATAGCAGGGGAACTCCTTCTCTGCAGGTAGGCTCTGCCTGCAGCTTCAAACCTTCCCCTGCCAGCAGCTTCTGACTTCAGCAAACACCTTCCCCAGAGAGCTGGTGGAGGCCCTATCCTAGAAATGTTCAAGATCTGGCTGGACACAGTTCTGAGCAACCTGCTGTAGTTGAAGATGTCTCTTCTAATTGCAAGAGGATTAGACTGGGTGACTTTCAAAGGTCCCTTCCAACTCAAACCACACTGGGATTCTGTGATCTGCCTTTTCCTACCTGGCATCCATACTCTGCTCTCAGAACTCCTTCTGCAGAGCTGTGAGGACAGTCACTCCAACCCTCCTAAGAATTTCTCATTAAGGTAAATTTTTTCCCAGTGGGTTTTACTGCCAGGATGATACATTTGAATCAGCTCCACCACAGCTGACTCATATGTGAATAGCCCCCAGTGAAAAGCAGAACCCACTCACCACGCAGAAATTTTAAGGGGAAATAGAGAAGGAACTTTTCCATTGCCTCAGACCTGGCAGGCCATCTGTATAAGAAGGTGACCCAGCTGAGCTTGAGGCCCCACAGAGCAAATGTCTGGCAACTTTCTTTACCCATTAAATGTAAAAGAGGCAGAAGGGCAGTTCTTGTGGGTGCATTTTTTGGCAGCGGGATGACGTGCTCCAGTATGTTCTTGCTTCCATTGGGGTTTATTATTGGCAATTATAGATTTGTCAGTGATTACAGTAATTCTCCTCATTGGGAAATACACATCAACTGCACGCAGCTCTGTGGTGGCAGCAGTATTTCTCTCCAACATACAAGTTCTTTCTGTCCAGATTGTTCCAGCCATAAAGCAGAAGGAAAATGTCATGTATCTCCAATACTTCTTCCAAGGGTCTCTGGGAGTGATGACCTCTTTCTCCACCTGACCTCAGAAAAGCTCTATGGCAAGGATTTGCATGCAGGAAATTCCCCAGTTCCCTGCTTGGAGTGAGAATGCAGCAGGGAGAAGGGTTCCCAAGAAGCAGGGCCCGCTGCCACAAGGAGGCAGTGCCAGCTGAAGGGCTCTGCTGCATTTCCAAGGGAGCAGAAGGGCTCTGCAGGCACCGACGTGTGACATTAAATGGAAGTGAATCATGTCTTTCCTTGGCTTGCTGAAGCCTTCAGTGCTTTGCAAGGGACAAGGTGCTGACTTGATGGGAGTGATGCAGAAGCTCAGCTTCCTCCTCTGTGCATTGACCCAGCTTCATCCACTGCCAGCCAGAGCATTTGCTCCATGCTGGATGACCCTGTGGCTGGTGGCCAGCTCTGTGCTATCTCTGGGAGGACAAGGATATGTGTGTTCCTCCTGAGAAATGGGCCCACAGGCATGCCAGTCTGCACGAGCATGGCAGGACAAGGCAGCCACATCCTGGCCCACTTCAGGAGGAACAAGGCCAGGGGACTTGCTGTCCTCATCTTCTGGGTGCTGACAAGGCTGCATCTGAAACAGAGCGAGTTTGGGTCCTTGTCCCCAGGTCAGGAGCAACCTGAAGAAACCAAAGACAACTAAAACAGTCAGGACCAGACTCAGTGCTGGTGATAGCCCTGGGGCTGGTGAGCCAGGGGCTGGACTAGGGCCAAACAGCCAGCTTTGGTGATTCTGGGGTTCAACACACAAAACTTTGCCTGGAAGGGAAGGATTGTGATATTTTTGGGGAGACAAGCGCATCGCCTCTTGTCATGCTGCAAGAGACAAGCTGAAGATGCTGAACCCCTATGAGCAGCAGTCTGAATTTCAGCCCTGCCAAACTGACTCAGCCGCATTTGAATGGCGAGACAAATGTCCAGGGGCGATGTCAGACCCTGGGAAATGCACAGCAATTACAGCAACCCTGCCAACAAGGCAAGCCTGTGTCTCGGGAGAGCAGCTACACTTTTCTCTTCCAGCCTTCCAGTCCGTATTGTGCCTCGGGAACTATTCCTGATATTCCTTCTCTTCCTTCCTGTGGTGTGGACCGGCAGCCTTAATCCCACTTGTTGACACAGCTGTAAATCACTCTTGACAAGTTTAACTACGACTCAAGGGCAGCAAGGAATCAGCAAAGAATGGATGAGGTTCCTGCCAAAACCGAGTGCGTGGCCAGGTGCTTCCCCCTCGGCCACCTGCGTCCGGCTCCGTGGGGCTGGGAACACGTGCCCAGCACAGCCAGAAAGGTCACTCACCCCACTCACAGATAAAATGCCAGATCACAGCTGACATTTAACTTAGACTCCTCTTACTGAGTGTGCTGCAACAGGCGTTGGAGCCTGCTCCAGGCAGGCTGTGCCAGCCAAGGCACAGGGAGCCCTCGGCACCCCTGCACTGGGCTCTCCTCCCTGGGTGTTGGAGGCTGGGAGTGCTGTCATCCCCGGGAGCTAATGGCCACAGGCAGCACAGGTCCTGCTTGAATCTCCCCTGCAAGCTGCAGCCCTCCACAGAGAGATATCATCCCGTGGATGGTGCTGGCTGGCACGGGCTCCCAACCAGGCATCCTGCAGAACAGCCTGTCTCTCATGTTGTGCTGCCAGCAAAACAAGGGCTGAGCTTTCTCCTGGCAAAGAAGCTGGAAATGGAGCCACGGCTCACTGTGCCAGTAATTCCCTTGAGGCGCTGCAGGTCACTTCTCTCCTAAATAAAAGCCACGGGGAACAGTCATGAGACCAGACCCACAGCCCAGTAGCCAGGATAGCACATGCACTTGTGCTCCCTGCTCCAGTTCTCACTGGCACATCCAGAGCACACAGTGGGCACTGCAAGTAGCCCAGAGTGAGCCCTGGGGACCCAGAGCCAGAAGGATGTCTGACACTCCCCTCCAGCAGCACCAAATGCAGCACTTGTCGACCAGGATGCCTGGTTCTTACTGCCCTTGCCCTGAAGTCACCCGTCCCCACAGGCCTTGGAGCAGGGCTTTTCATGAAGACAGGCTCCTGTCTCTGTCTGTTCTGCCTTGATTTGCATGTTCTGCTCTGCAGACCCCTAAGCTTGGGTGCCCAGTGTGCTGCCAGCAGGACTGCATCAGCTGGAGAGGCAGCCAGGGCTGGGAGAGTCTGATGGGCTGTTTGCGCTGATAGCAGCAGATATGACGGGAGTGAATATCAAGCCGTCATCTCCGTCATCTTGTGGCCAAGGTAACGGTGGGAAGTGGGTTTGCCTTGTTGAATCCCTCTTCAGATGAAAAACAGTGAGCATCAAGCTGCTCTTGTTCACAGATTCCTCCTGTTCGGTTTCTGATATAACCATCAGATCTGCTCAACACAGCTGCAGTTTTTGGACTCCTTCCAGCTTCCGTGTGTGACACAGAAAGCCTGCCTCTGGCACTGAGACGAGCTGTCCATCCACACACAGGTCTGTCCCCTTGCCCTTGCAGTGCTCCCTGAACACGCCATGCCCCAGGGATGGGCACACACAGGAAGCTTCCCCTTACTACTAAGGATTTCTTGCCCGTGGCAGAGAGTTTGAAGAGTGCAGACCAAGAGAGGGGATGCCCAAACTGACACTGTGCAGTCACATCATCCCCCTTTTTTACCCACTGCTCTCTCCCAAAGCACTGGGAGCTCTCTCTTTAACAGAGGCAGTTTGGCCCCTGAACTCTTCTGCTGAAGATTAAGGTGTGTGGCAGAGCTGTCCAGATGGTGTGGCTTTGGAACCTGCTTGTCCAGAGACCCCTATTTCTCAACTGGATGGGGGAAGCAAACATTCCCTTGGTCTGCTCCACTTCTCTGAATCACTCCAGTCCTGCAGGAGAGGAGGCTAGCATGGAAGGGGATGCCCCCATCCTCCCTGCAGGGTTCTGTGCAGATAGCTCAGAGCTTATTCTTCTTAACTGTGGCTTTTTCTTACCCTGAGCAGCACGTGGGTCAGCAGAGGCCCCTGCCCATGCCATAACCTGTGGGTAGGATTCATTTTCCATCCCTGCCCAGAGCCGTGCTCTGACACCACTTCCAGGGGGAAGCCAGCGTGCTTGCAGATCCAACAACCTTCCCTCTGCTTCAGCAACAGCCCTCCAAAATACAGCCTTGCCCTGGGCAGTGACTTGCCAAGCTTCCCGGGCTGTGTGGGAGCTGTGGGGCTGTGAAAGCCACGGGAGGACTGCCAGACCTTGCCCATGGGGCTCAGCACCCACAGCCAGGCACTTGCTGCATCAGCTCTGGGGCTGATCTGACAGACAGACCCCTCTGAGAGCCCCCATCCCGCTGAGGAGCCCTGGGAGGGGATTTATCCCCCTCAGCACCCTCCCACAGAAGGACAGCAAACTCTGCACCTTGTCCTGTCTGTGCCAGGCCCTCGGAGTGGAGCCTAGGGAGCTCTGACCTGTGCAAAGGGGGCATGCAGGGGGCAAAGCAAACCCTGCACCTCTGCTGCCAAGGCCAGGAAGGCACAGGGCCCTGCCACTGATGCCACCCAAGGGTCATTCCTGCTGTGCTGGCAGCGAGAGCAGAGCAGGGCAGGCATGGGAGCAGGCAGGAGCACAGCACAATGCTGGCCAGGCAGGCACTGCGCTCATGCAGCTCCAGTCAGCTTCTTGAAAATGTTGTCCTACTTATTTAGTCTTTGGGAAAGATGCCTGATGGGTTTTATAAAGTGTCTGAGTGTGGTTTATGCTCTTAGGTTGCAGGAAATTAAATGCCTTTTGGTTGTCTCTGAGGGTAGTAAAGAAAGAGTTCAGGAGCCTTATTAGACTTCATTTCCATTTCTCTCCATGTTGAAGGAACATTAAATAACTTCATCTTGGTGGATTTGGAGTATCTGTCATTTGCTTATCTGCAGGACAAGCCACAGTATAGAGTATTACAAGTTCAAAATGGAAAAATAATCTTACTTATTTTCTCATTTACTTTATTTTTCACTTTTTTTCCTGTACCCATCATCCTGCAATTGTAAACAACTTGGGCAGCTGAACTACTGCTTCTCTCCAGTTTCACTGCCCTGACTGGAGTCTCTTAGACTCCCTGTAGAAATCCAGACATGAAATGGCTCCCACAAGTTCTTATGCTGGGATCACATTTCTCAATTAGGAGTCTCCAGGAAAAAGTGCATCGTATTTAATCTCCATTCTGGGCTCAGAAGAGTTTTTCTCCCGTTTTGGATCTTTTCCTCTGAGTGCAGCAGCCTGAGCAGGGCCAGGCACAAAGCAAGGGCAGGATGAGGTCTCCCAGTGACTGCACCTGCCTTTAAATTGGCCCCTTAACTTCTTCCCTGCCTTGTTGCACCCAGGAAGGCCCCAAGCCCTCGAGACTCCAGGAATTGGACAGAAAGGGAACAATTGACCTCCAGTGAGGAAAGGCAGCTTTCCCTTGGGTTGCTGTCTGACTCTACACCCCTGCTTGTGCCGTGACTTCTCAGGGCTACTGAGCAGGTAGTAGGGGCTAGTGAGAGCTGAGTAGAACTCAGGTCAGGGAACAAGGCTCCTGGGAAGCAGGAGGGGGCTGTCTCTCATTTTCCTAAAAACAGCACGAAAAGCCACTTGCCGACTTAGTGCAAGAGATGGAATTCATGCTTTTTTGACGTTTTTGTTTCCATGGGACATTTCTCTTTTATATTCTCGGTATTAAAATATATTTGAAATTATTATTATGTCACAAGGAAATGGCATAGCTGTTTTAGTAATGATCTGATTTATAGATTCATAAGCTCTAGGGCCAGAAGGGACTATTATGATCTGCAGAGCAGTGGCCAGAGTCACTTGCCTGATGATTCCCTGCTTCAAGCCCAGCGTTTCTGGCCAAGTGACAATCCATCTTCACAGACAGAAACCCTGTTAGAACCAGAAAGCACCAAATGCTGCAGAACTCACATCACCTGCAGATGCCCCGTAGCTGTGCGGGGTGCTTGGCAGTTGTCCCCAGCTGTCCTCAAAGCTCCACTGTGGCCAGCTCCCAGCTCACTCTTCCTTTAACGTAGAGCTCTGTTCATAGGAGGAAAAAAATCCTGCTTCAACCATTTCCTTGCAAACGTCTGGAGCAGTTTCAGAGGCAGGTTTGGCTGCGGCTCTGATTCAGCTGCTGGCTGCCATCGGGGCAGGAGCGTGCAAGGGCTCCCCCTCCTCACCCTGTCCATCACCTGCCTTGTCCCCACGGGCCAGAGCCTGTCACATCCAGGGCAGCTCGGCCAGACAGCACAGGCTCTGCCAGAGCCCTTGAGCATTTCATCTCTTTGCCTTCCCTTTGAGAGGAGTGCCCGGAGGTGGGAGCCGGGCTCTTTGCAGGGATTGCTGCTCCAGTCCCGGGGCTGTGAGGACATGGAGGAATTGCTCTGATATGAGCTGTCAGTCTGCTCCCTCCAGTCCTCTGTGGAATTTTACAAGTGATGTGGGCAAAGACTGACTCATTGCCCACATCCTGGGGCTGCAAGAAAGCCACCAGCCCCAGTGCCAAGTCCTTTGGACTCACTGAAGCAGCTGTGGGCCATTGTGGCACCATGAGCTGTTTCACCTGCATGCACAGCAGGGGACGAGGAATTAAGTGGACTCCAATTTTATCGTCAGGGTTCATTAGGTTAATTAATACTGTGGACGCACTCTGTTAATCAGCTTTGCAGCGGAGAGTGGTTTCAGCAGGAGTCGAGGAGCTGCTCAGAAGCTGCTCTGCTAATGGTGCTAAATCCAATTTCATGCAATGGCACAGTGCAGGGAGATGATTAATGGGCTTCATGTCTCCCCATCTGTGGGGGCTGTCCCCAGCTCCCATGAAGTCAGAGGGAGCAGGTCGTTGCTGGCTATCAGCATCGCAGAGCCCCGTTTGCTCCTTGAAACAATCTCAGGATATGGGCAAGGGAGAGAAAAAGTTTTTCAGTGCTGGTGTCAGCATCCCAGTGCCAGGCAGGGCCAGCCCACCCGAGCACCAGAAGTGCCAGGCCCCCATTCCCACTGAGGTTCCAGCTGGAAGGGAGATGCTGATTCTGACAGCAGGGCACTCCAGTGCAGCACTGAGGCAGTGCAAGAGTTTCAGGGACTGGTAACAAATTTGCCACACAAATATATTGCTGGATTCAATGCTCTAATGCCATTTGGAAAGGATTTGCATTTTCATGTGTCTGAGAGGAAGATTAGAGACATCACCTTCAAGAAAGCTCTCATGGGCTATTCCCTCCTCTCTTCTCGGAACACAAAAAGTGACTTTGAAATATGCAACAGCACTGACTGCAAATTAGTTGAAAAAAAGGTACTTGTTATGTGACCCAAAGGATTTCCTGGTGGGGACAGCTATCACCTGAACAAGGAGGAGGATGTGACTGGTGCTGGCTTGAAGCCTGGGCTGCCTGCAGAGCAGTGACACAGCTGTCCCAGTGACAAGGGACAGCCCCGGGCTGCTGGGCTCAAGCAGGAGGAGGAAGGGTGATGGGAAATAAGTATATTTTCCCACATGGCATGAGAAGGAGGAGAGAAGAGGTGGGCATCAGTGCATGCTAAAGCTAGGCACATTGACTGAAGGGCCATAACGGTGCTGGTGAAGGGCTGGTGCTGGGGATAGCAACCCTCAAATAAGGGGCATGTTTACTGGGATTCGGCAGTTTTGGAGTGGGTGATAAGGAGAAAACTCATCCCCATCCTCTGACTTCTGCAGAGACTCTGTGCACATCAGATAATTGTGATGTTGCTCTTTGAAGAGATTATGTCTTTGGCTGGTAAAGGTAACAGCACAGAAACAGTGAAACACTTTGGCTTTGCTGGCATTTGAGTCGGGACAGCCTGGCAGTCTGATTTTAATAGTTATCAGGAAAAGACACATTATGTGAATTAAAATGTGGCTGACAGACTCAAGACTTTTAGAAGGCAGCTGAGCCAGAAGCTCTCAGCTGACAGCATTGGTGGGGTCAGGGCTTGGCATTTCTGTCAGTAACTTCACTGCTGGCCGCATTTATTCCTTGACAAGGGTGGGCTGAGTGGACAGGGCTGAGCTTTGCAGCCCGTGCCAAGCACAGGGGCCCAAGCACAGGGATAGAGGCTTTTTGGGTTCTGCCTGTGCTGCCAGGCTGGCCGGCGTGGCGGCATCAGTGGGGTCCCTCCAGGATGTTCCTGTCCTTGTACAGTGAATCCAAGCAGCTGCACAAAGCATTTCCCCCCTCATCATCACAGAGGCTCAGGCCACGATGCTATTTTAGAGGCACAAACAAATCCATGTGTGCTTTTCTTACGGGCAGTAATTTCAGCATCTGTTCAGGCTGCAGCAGCACCTTGTAGCACTGGAATCGCGTGCTCCAATATTTGTTAGAGTGCAGCATTATTTTCCATTGATTTCAGGCTAATCACACAAAGAAAAGCAACATCTGCTGAGTGAATGGGCTCCCAAGGAGAATTAACTGCTCTCATGCACAAAAGAATGGGGAAGAGTTGAACCAGCAAGATTCTTTAGCAAGAACATTTATTTTTAGCGCCTCGTGTGGCCCAATCGCTCCCTCCTTTCTGCCAGCACCAGTTGGAGGCAGGAAAATACCGCTAGGACTGGCTTTTCTCCTTCCTCCCCATCAACTCCATCCTCACATCTTGACCCCCTCACTGACTGAGCCATTCAGGAAAAAATACAACTTCTAGCAGGCCATCCATCTGCGCTGCACATAAACTTATTTGCCAGTAAAACGAGAGCAACTGAGATGATTTGAATCCGTGCCAGGGTTCCCCATAACACACAAGTCAGCTGCACAAAGGCAGAGTGGGGAGCCCGGGTAATAAGATGGAAGCAGTAGAGAAAAGTATCCTAACAAGAGTGTGGTAATTAGGGTCGGGCTGTTTGCTTCCCTTCCCAGGAAGAGGCAAGCCATAAATCAGGGAGGCGTCTGCCATGCAGGATCCAAGGGCTCTCAAAGCAGTAGGAAAAAGCCATCCATCACTGTTAGCAGAAGGAGGATTCAAGTTTAAATTACAGATATTCGAACTATGCATTTGCAATTGTTTGGAAACAAAGTTTTCCTTGATTTCTCCCCTGACTCTGGGAGAGGGCTGAGCCAGCTACAGGAGGGTTCAGATGATGCCTAATCAGGCCCCAAAAGGAGCAGAAAGGAAAAATTAGATGGGGACCCCAGGGCTCTGGGGTGCAGCTGCTGCCCTCCCCCTGAACACCTGCACCCACTCTCACCCTCCTTGTCATCTTCTCTTTGTGGGCATTTTTCCACAGCACAGTTCCAAAATAACCTGGTCCTTGAAACAGAGAGAAGGCAAGAGAGGGACAATCTCAAGAGCTTTCTTCCTGCTGAACACTCCCCCTGGCACATGTCCCATGCCCCTGACCTCTCTGTGCTTCCAGAGGGAAGCAGTTCCTGCGTGCCCAAGGAATGCTCCTTCCCCCACACCGTCCTGTGAAACCTAAGGCACCTGCTCACAGCCCAGGGCAAATCCCTGCCCCCTGAGTTTGGATAGATGCCATTCCCTGGGTGCTATATTCAGCTAAGGTTGTGAAAATGATTCCAATTGGATCCCAGCTCCTAGCTCCTCTTGTGAGGCTTGATTATCCCCCCCTGTGCCCACCTCACAGCCTGCTGCCACATCCCTGTTCCCCACTCACCCCACTGGCACCCCCAGCGCATTGCCACATCTCTTCTCATCCCTCCTTCCACCAATGTGTCCATCTGTCCTGGCAGCAGCAAGCACCTGAGCCCCCAGGCACCCACCTGAGCTGTTCATCCCTCCTTTCCCCAGGGTCCAGGCACAGTGAAATTATGTAAATTCCACAGCGATGGAAGCCAGGACTATTAACTGTGCTGCTTTAATTCCCCCCTGGTATTTACAGTCATTGGGATTTGGGAGCTGATATTTATTATTGTTTCATGTGAATATATCTCCAGGCAAGAAAGTTGAGCTGCAAGCACAGAAATGTTCATTGCCCAGATATGAGAAGTCCCTTAGGAGAATATATCAAGAGCTACAGAGTTAGCATATAAAATATGTGGGAGAGAGAGTGAAATATTGCCTTTGCTGGCCAGCACCTATCAGTGGGCTGTGGGAAGGGCTGTGGGAGAAAGGCAGCGCTGGGGGAGGTTTCCCAGCCAGGGGCAGGGATTGGCACACGTCCCCAGGGGTGTGAGTGCCAAGGCACGGCTTTGCTGCGGACTCTGCCCCAGCAGGGCTGGGCACGGGAGTGTTCCCGGGAATGCTGCACCCATGGGCGGGCACCTGCCTGTGCTGCACCGGCACTGCTGTGTTCTGTGTCCCTGGGGGATCTCCACAGCCCCTTGCCCTGGGAAAGGTGTGCAACCACTGCCACCGAGCCAGAGAGAGCCCCACAGAACCCCGGGGGGCTCCACAGGGGTGTGCCAGCCTCGCTTCATCACCCTCCTAAGTCACCATACGTCAATCCCCCCAAAAATGCAGGCTTGTGGCAGAATTAATCATTCTGGCAGTTTACAAGGCAGTTAAAGGAAGGGGCTGTGTGTCTGATTAGACGGCAAATAAGCCTTGGCGAATTACGAATGTATCAAAGGTAGTTCCAATGAACTGTAGTGATCCACGGGAGAGAGCACCCAGGATAACACCTCCTCCTCTGGCTGGTGTCCTGCACTCGGGAACTGAGCAGTAACACGTGGTAAGTTCATAAGCTGCATCCCCACACAAAGAATGCCAACTATTGTATATATTTATCAGCCAAAATTAGGGGATTGCTACCAGAAGTCAGAACAGCTAGACACTGCAATTAACATATTTGAGTATGGCTACATGCTTGCCACGCAAATGAAGATTATGTTCTTCTTGCTCCTTAGAAGCTGAGAAAAACCATACTCCTTTTGTCTCTGCTGCAACATAAAAGCCATGGCCAACATCTCATCCTCTGGACTGGAATCATAGGGACAAGATTAGCCTGGAACCCCTGGTGCCTTGAGCACCTCCTGCAGAGATGGGAGGTCTTGCTGTACAAATTCCTCCACACAGAGACAAAAACAACCTCAAGACCTTTCTTTCTGCAGTGATTCCACCTTCAGAACAGCGTCGTGACAAACTGAGAATGAATTTCAGATGCTGTCGTGCCCCTGAACGGTGACATGTGGTGGCAGCCCTCCCTGCCAGCCCATGGAATGGGCATCTCTTCATACACTTACTGATTAGTTCATTGGCAATTACTACAGCTGATAAAGCTAGAATGGTCAAGAGTGATGTTTATGCACAGTGTGCTTCCCAGAACACCTTTTAGGGGTGTTTAATGGGATGCCAGTGAGATAAGAGCAAGCGGAATATTATATGGCATGGCTCCTGTAGGGCTGTGAGATATTCAGGGGATGTGGATACTGCTCCAGCCTGCAGTGGGAATACTCCTGCTCTATATGTGAAGCCCTGTGGGAAGCTCCTAGGAACGGGCTCTCACTGCCACCAGCTCCCCACCATGGCAATGGGACTCGGGGTGCACCAAACCTTCCACGTTCTCAGGGCTGCCCTGCAGGCTGCCGTGGGGCTGGCTAGGGCAGGCAAGGAGCACTGTTAATTTTAGCCGGCATCTGCTCTGCTGCAGGGAGTGTGTTTATTTCAGAAGCACCAAGTGTTTGTTTTTCTGAAACAAAAATGTTTCAAAACTTGAGGTTTGTGGAGAACTTCCAAAAACTTGGGATAATTTCAAGTTGAAAGGAAACCACAGTGCAAAAATTCAAAATGTCTGTGAAGACAAAATCAGAGTTTTCAGGTGGTTTGATTAGCAGTCTGCCTGCACCCCACTGGATATCAAAGATGTGTCTGTGTTTTCAAAAACAGCTCTGAAGCTGTTTCCAGGTCCACCTCTAAAAAAAATAAATGCATACATAAGTGTGTGCCTGATGAGAATGAACTCTGCCAGCTCATCAGAATAAAATGTCAGCAAATGCCAGCAAGTTCCTGACCTTAATTCCAACAGACTTGCCTTCCCCCCCTTTCTGAAGTTATTTGCTTCCTTCCCAGACCTTGCTATTTAGATGTTGATCACTGGGTTTTATTGGGCAGAAAAAGCATGTGCTGGTGGTGCTGACCCACACACGTTGCTTGGTGCTTCTGCCTCCTGGGGCTGTGCAGGTGACTGGAGGGACAAGGTGACTCCCAGCACGAGCCCACCAGGGGCTCACTGCTGGCAAGCTTTGAGATGCCCTGATGCCACACAGGTAGCTCCAGTGCACCCTCCAATTGCAGGGCCATGACCCTGAAAGAATGTGCTGCTGTAGGATATTGTGGAAGGACATCAAAGCAATGGGGAGCACCGACCTGTGAACTGGATCCCAACTTTGCTGTGTGACTGCCTGCCTGAAGGCAAATTTGCTTTACAAATTACAGTGCAGAGCTGCAAAGTCTGCCATCTGCTCGCTTCTTCTCACAGCCATGTCCTGTGATGTTTCCCATTCCCACCTGCATCCAGCACAGTAAGAAAATATTTGCACTCCTGGCCAAAAGCCCTTTTATTATTTCTCTGGGAGGAGGAGCCTCCTGAGCACAAGCAGTGCATGGGGTATTTTCCCCAAACGCACTGCGCTGTGCTGCTTAAATGACGGTATATTAAAGCCCTTGTTTTGAGAACACAGGCAGCAAGGGAAGGGGGTACCAGCCTCCTGGGGCTGGGCTATGTGCCCACCTTTGAGGGCAGCTGTCTTCTCCTCCCACAACGCTGTGGTACAGGAGTTGGGGGGGAAGTTTTGGGGAAGGTTGCAGTTTTATCATGTTGGCACCAACAGTGTTTGAGATATCAAGTGCTCTGCAAACATTGCATTTTAGGTTTATATAAAAGAGGCTCCTGCTCCAGACGGTGGATATTAGAGTAACAGATAAGACTTTCTGGTGGAAAAAGAGTGGTATTTTCACCGTGGTGTTTCATAAGGGTGAGACTAGGTGGTGCAGGCTGACACTCACAGGTTGCTATTTATAACGTATTTGTACAATATGATCTCTTTTCTAGCTCTGAGACCTGCCAAGACTTTCGGATGCTTTTGGACAAACTTTAACCACCCTGACCAAGTCTTTTAGGTCCTTTGCTGGTGGGGTGTGTGCCTCACTGCAGACCAGTGCACAGGCATGCTCCCGGGTGGGATGACGATTATCTCTCCTCGCTGCTCCCCTTGACACCCCAGCTGCTGCTGCTGCCTCGGGGCTCCGCAGCTGGAGACGGCCCCTCTGCGGGCACACGGCGACACGGGTTTTAGCTTCCAGTCGCATGAGCTCCGCTAGAACATCCTCTCGACTTCCCGGGCTGCCAAAGGCAGTCTGTGAATGGAGGTGGGGCTGGTTTCCCTGGGGCTCTGATGCAGAGCAAGGAGGGGAACAACCTACACACACCTACACCCCGAAAGCGGGAGAGAGGCTCAGAAGGCGATCGCGGAGCCTCCGGCCGGTTTGCTGTCCGTGCCGCATTTCTCGGCCTTCCCAGGAGATGGCAGGCCAGCCTTACAAATCAACATCCCGCAGATGCCGGGAGAGGCGGCCCCGGCTCCGGGAGCATCCCCTCGGCCTCGGGGGACACCTCAGCCTCCGAACGGCGGGGGCAGACGGGCGAGCCCCGGTCCGGCACCGCGTGGGGACGGACAAGGATGCGACAACGAGCAAACCAGTTACACCACCTCGACGGGTTATTCCAGGGCTCGTAATTATTGATTTTGAATGGGAGGAGACAGGTTCTGGACTTGTAGGACAAACACGAGGGTGAGAGTTTAATTTCCTTCCCCGTCCTTCCCGGATCTCCTGTACCTGGTGAAGCTGCTGAGCTCAGCTCTACGGCCTGGCACTGGCAGCCCGGAAAGAGGCCGTGCTTTGGCAGGGAGGAGCAAGGCCAGGGAGGTGTAAGGTCACAGATACACAGGGGGAAAAAGAAAAAGAAAAAAAAAAAAAGAAAAAAAAAAAAAAAAGGAAAAAAAAGACCTCTCTGATTTTTGTAAAATAACGAGAAGGTGGAATACCGAGAAGTGCTGCAGGTGTCCCAAGTTGCTTCTGTGAATGGCTGGAGCACTGCCTGATTGTAGCGGTTTCAAGTTCGCCAAATTCTATTTTCCCAAATTTGGTGTAGTGTAGAGTATCTGCTTTTTTTTTTTTACCTCTGGGAGATAGGATTTTGGGAGAAAAAGGCAATACAGGCCCAACTTAAACGTAAACAGATAGTTTATTAACATATACTAAAGAAAAGAAAAAAAATGAAACCTTCAAACACCTTTTCCCCCTACCCAAACTGTTCACTTTCCCACACAACATAGAGAGAAAACTATGATTTTCAGTCAGTTGCAACCATCTAGACATAATCTTGCATCACTTTGGGAGAGGAGTCTCTCTAGTGTCATGGAGACATTTGCCACAAGAAAATAAGTCTGGTGGCTCTCATTGTCACAAATCTGCAACTGCCTGGAATTTTGCAGACTGTGCACTCCCAGCCATTAGCAGCCTTTCCCCTGGCTACTCATGAGCCTCAGCATATTTTAAGAATGCTTCCTCTAGTATAAAACACGGATTCTCTCCTTCTATCTCCAAATTCGTCTCTGTCTCAAAAGAAATATACACGTCCCTTTAGTTTGGGAGCCAGGGCTTCAAAATCACTTCCTCTCTAGAATGATCTTTGTCTCGAAAGCTGAGACCTCCTTATTTTACCCAGGAGCCGGGGGCTTGCTCTATTAAAATTTCTCAATTAAATCTCAATTATATGAGTATACACAACCTTTGGCTAGAACCTGCATTCCTCCAAACAGCATTATGATATTACAAGAAACAGTCCATTTCTCCATGGTTTACATCCCGAGAAATCCATCCAAAAATGTCCACTCCCCTATCCCTTCTTCCAAGAGTCTTTATCAGTTCTTTTGCTGACTTTATCTCATGCTGTCTCTTTACGTTTTAAATCACTCTCTTCCACAGAGGAGAGAAAAGCGTTAATGTCTTTGCCCAGAGCCTTTCTTTCTCCCCAGCTGGCTCCTGGTGTGGAACTTCAAGGCCAAGCAGGTGATGGTGGGTGGGGTGAGGCATGCTCAGGAACACTGATAAAATGACCTACCCCCACCAAGCTGCCACAACTTCCTTAGAGAGAACAAAACCCTTCCCATCCATGCTAAACTACCACACTGATGCAGTGAGACTCCCCCAGTGGCACCTGGGGTATCAGGCAGGTGGCTTTGGGACAAACTGGTCGCAGCAGAGCCACTGTCCCCCCCGCTGTTGTTTCCCGTGCCCGTGGAAAGCTGGCTCCAGGCTGGCTCCAGGCACTGCAGCAGACAGAACAGCCACCACACTACAGGAGAAGCCAGAGGAGCAGGCTATGGACTCTCCAGGGCATGTGTGAGGAACCCCAATGCTGCCAGGCAAACCCACTGGGACTGCCTGGAAGGAGCTGGTTTGTTCCCTCGGCTCTGAAAGCTTTCCATCAAATGCCCATGCCTGCACCCGGGGGACACTTCCCCGAGGGCACCATTCACTGGAGAGATGCTCGCCAGTCCTCCCACACAGGATTCAGTTCTTCCCCAAATCCATGGGGCTTTGCTGGCTGTGGAAATTCTACAGTCTGCAAGAATGTGTGTTTGTAATCAAATTTAGCACAGGAACGGAGAGGCTGTGGGATCTCTGTCCCTGGGGGTACTTGCAGTATGCCTAGACACATCCCTGAGCTGCTGCCTCGCCTCTCAAAGCTGAAACTTAGCCTACTTGGAGCAGTCGTTGGATGAGAGACTCTCAGGGGACTTATGTGGTGTCTGGATCATTCCAGCACCTGGGACTTCCATGCTGTCAGCCAAACCTCCGCTAGAGATGAACGGAAACCATTGGCAAGAAGCACGGAGCAGATCTGGGCTCAAGAACGTTCCACCACCAGCTTCTGCCTGTCCCAGGCTGAAGTGAGTTCAAGCAGGTGTTCAGTTCTCTGCACCACTTTTCCCCAGGAATGTTGGTGTCACAACTGCAACACACAGCACTAATCCCCTGCCCTCTCCCAAAAACAGGAGTAAAAGTTTTCAAGAGCCCAGGGCTCGCTGGTGTCTTGCTTTCAGTGGGAAATCATCCCTTGATTCACTTGTCCAAGCGCTGACAGCTCTGTGAAATCCCACCCTGGGTCTGGCACGGGGAAACTTGCAGCACAACAGCTGTTCACACACACCTCTCATGGCATGATGGAGCACAGGGATTTCTCAGCTTGTCATGTAATTGTCTGTACCCAGACCGTCAGCTGAGCCTCTGGGGGTGGTGGGAAGCCCACTTCGTTTTGAGTGGAACAATGCATTTTTCAGATGTGGCTGAAGTGCTGTGGCTGGCACTGAACCGTCTTAGAAACTCAAATGAAGTTTCACCACATCGATTCAGGCTGAAAAATCAATGGCCCTGGATCTGTTCTGCCCGGGGAATGGTCAGCAACCAGTGCTGCTCTTTGCACTGCAGTAATTCGGAACCCTGAGGGAAGTGGCTCGGCTGTAGGAGCATGCAAGCATGGCAAGGCAAGGGCTTTGGGAGTTGTGGTTCTCCTGTGGAGAGGAGTGCCTCTGAGGCCAGTGTTGGCTCTTCAGGTGCACTGCGGAAAGAAGAGCCCTGCAGCATCCGTGGATATCCAAACACAGAAGCTTGGAGCCCTATCTGAGAGTGCACTGTGCATGTTGGGGTAAGGGATGCAACAGCCCAGACTTGGGGCCAAATTTATGTGAGTGGCTCCCTGAACAGCTGGAAAGCAGCTCTGGGCTGCTCTCAGCGGGTAGGAAGCGTATTCATAGCTTTGAGGACTTTGGTAAGGGAAGTCCCAGTAGGGCCGGGAGTCTGGTCTCAAGACTTGATCATTCTTGAAGCATACGATGGAGATTTTCCACTTCAGCTTGCTTGGTTCCCACCGTGCCCGGCGTTGAGACAAAGATTAGCCAGCGGAGCTCCTCGGCGCGGCTCCCCAGCCCGGAGGGACGCGGGTCTCACTCCCAGCACCGGCCTTGCCTTGCGCTGCCCGGGGGGCTGCCGGCGCCGCCCACCCTCCCCGGACCGCTCCCGAGACGTCGTTTCCCATTA
This sequence comes from Sylvia atricapilla, assembly GCF_009819655.1. Taxonomy (NCBI): domain Eukaryota; kingdom Metazoa; phylum Chordata; class Aves; order Passeriformes; family Sylviidae; genus Sylvia; species Sylvia atricapilla. Next base: position 11,817,619 of record NC_089148.1, read on the forward strand.
TCCCTTCTTTGCTTTTCCGCCTATTTGAAGTTTGGCGGCGGGGTGCAAGCCCGGCTCCGCGCACTAGGTCTCAGTGCCGCCCGCCCGCGGCGCTCCCGCTCCGGTTCTGCCCGGGGAGGGGCTCGGAGCTCCCGGATCCCCGGGGCCGGCTCTGCCCGAGGAGGGGCTCGGATCCCCGGGGCCGGCTCTGCCCGAGGAGGAACGCGGAGCCGCCGGGCCCGGCGCTGCCCGGGGAGGGGCGCGCAGCCCCCGCCGCCCGCCCCGCTCTCTCGGCTCGCTCCGCGCGGGCGCGTCCCCGCCCCGGGGCCGTCCGGGGCGGGCTCGGCGGCGGCGGCAGGGCCGAGTGGCTGCGGGGCTGCCCGGTCGCGGGGCCGCCATGCCCGCCAAGTCCAAGTACAACCTGGTGGACGACCGGCACGACCTCCGCATCCCCCTGCACAACGAGGACGCCTTCCAGCACGGCATCTGCTTCGAGGCCAAGGTGGGCGGCGGGCGCGGGGGTGCCGCGGGGGTCGCTGCTCGGCGCTGCGCCCCGACGCTCCGGGATGCCCGTTTTTCCAGCTCTCTCTTGGCATAGCTATGGGGGTTTTCTGCTTTCCCCCGAGCCCTTCACCTTGGCGTTGCCTGGTCTCCCTTAAACTCAGCTGCGGAGTTGGGCGAGGCTTCCAACCTGTCCGGTAGGGATGCCCAGACTGGTGGGATGGGTTAGGCTGGAGTGGGGTCACCCTTCTGCTTGACCCCAGCCTCCCTCTCTGGCTCTGCATCCCTCCAGGGCTCCCCGTGGTGTTGCTGGGGGACGCTGGCCCCAAAAGCGGGGTCCGTGTGCATCTTCCCAGGCAGGGAAGAGCAGAGGGCTCGGGCGGTGCTCTGCGGCTCCAGCGCTGTGGGCAGTGTCGGAGCGCCGCTGGGATGGGACACGGGTGGTTGGGGTCTGCAGGATGCCTTGGACCCTGGTGCTCCTGTGGTGTGAGCAGCCTCAGATGAACTGTGTGCCATTTGCGGTGCAGGCGGCCAGGGACACACACCCGAAATTAACGCTTGCTGTTTCTCTTTACGTATATAAACCATCCTGGCTAGTGGAGTGCTCTTTTCTTTTCATCTTTCCATTGGGACTTTTCATTCTCTCGCTCCACGTCGGCTGTGGCTTCCCGCAGGCTGGTAAAAGCCAAGGTACCGAGCAAGGCGTGCTGGCCAGCAGGAAATTGGGACGGAACTGGCCAGGAGATTTGGAAAGGGAAAACATAAAATCCTGCTCCGTTTGCTTCTCCCACGGGTCACGGTTATCATCCCGACGGAGATACACGAGTGTGGTTGACTTAGGAGAAAAGCCTGGGCTAAAACCGTTTTGAGCGGCAGGAAGACAGGCGTCTGTCACACATTGTTGTCTTTGGAGAACATGTGCTGTCAGGGGAAGGAAATTTGGCATCTAATTGTGTGCGATGCCCTCGGGGCAAGGGTGCGGCTCGTCGGAGGGTGTCGGAGTGTTATTTTCCGCCTTTTCTCCGGGCCAGGGTCAGGGGGTGTTCCTCTGCAGAGGCCATCACCTGCTCGATGGCAGGCACTATTCTGCAGAGAGCGAACCAGCTGAGGAATTGTTTATGGAGCAAACTTAAACCTGCTTTGCAACTGTTTCTGGGAAAGACGGTTCAAGCTCAACTTTGCAGCCTTTTGCTCCTGGGTGGTTGGAGCTGGTTGCTGGTTTACTGCCAGCACCTGCTCACCCTTCGCTTGCAGGGAGGCTGCAAAGCATCTCACCTTCTAAAATCCCATGTGCCTCTTCCGTGCCAGGTTCGGGTGACCCAGCCAGGGGCTGGGGAGTGGGACAGGGTATCAGCCGCCCCTGGGTCTGCTCATGGCTCATCTCTGCTCCACGCTGCTGGTCTGGCTGTGTTGATGCAGTGCTGCATGTTAGCCTTTGTTAGCTCCTCTTATTTGGTATCCGGTGGCATGTGCTAATGGCAAGCGCAATCGGTAAGAAACCCAGCTTCTGAATTCCTGCATTTCTTCAGAAGCCCTTGATGCCAGATGCAGAATGCAGATAGCTGAGGCAATTACTCTATCCTTTTATTAGATTGCTGGAGATTAATTAAATGCTTACACTCCTTTACTTGCTTTTATCCCCAAGAATCCCAAGCACTTACACCCGCACAGCTCTCGTTGCAGCCAGGCACTCGGAGTGAGTCGCAGAAATGTGGAACTTTGATTTAGAGCAGAACTTTGGGGGAAGATTAAACCAGAAAAATGTTCATCTGGGGTGTCGGGACTCAAGTGGCTGTCTCCTCAAATCCTGCTGGGATAGTGATAGTGCAGGCAGCAGGGATCCTGGTGTTACACCTCAGCAGCTGGACCCGTGCTATTTGCTCCAGCAGCCTGAGATTCCTGACGAGCTTGCTTGGGGCTCCCTGTAGGGGGGGAGTGTGGACCTGAGTCAGTATGTGCTGATGTATTGCTTTAATTTTTAATTGTATTTTTACACTCAGACCTGCTGCTGTCTTTTAGTTGCATGTGTGGTGGATGTAGTGCATGTTTTGGTCCAGCAGCAGCAGCTGGCATCCATGGTGTGTCCCCCTTGTCTCTGTCCTGAGGGAGCCTTGGCGTCCCAGGGGTGACTGGGTGGCCACAGGCAGTCAGAATTGGAATTTCTGTCAAGTAGAGGATGATGGATTTGATGTGAGGTGAGCGGTGCTGTCGCTTGAGCTGTGCTGCCTTCGGGAGGCTTGTGCCTCTTGTCCCCACTGGAGCCACCTGCAGCTGTATGTGCTGGCACAGGGTCACCGAGCCAGAGCAAAGCGTTCCCTAAGGATTATGTTAATCCATTTTCTGGAGATAAATCCAAGAGATGGAAAATCCCACTCCATCTTCTTAAGAACAGAAATACATTTCGCACATTTGGATCTGTTTTCATTGGGCACTTCTCTTGGCACCAAACCCTGCAGTATCCCAGAGATGCCTTGGTCAGGCTGCAGGGAATCAGAGAGCTGGCTCCGAGGGGAGGCAGGACATTTGTTTTCTTCTGTGTCTTGCAGTCTGAATTGTTGATTAAAATCAAAAGCCTGGCTTCTTGGGTTAGCTGAAACATTTGGATGAAAAAACTGGGAGCTGCAGCATAGTGCAGGGGAATGGACAGAAATTCCCACTTGTGCAGTGGTTTTCTGGTCAAGTAAATGGGGTTGTAGAGAGGAAAGACACCTCCTCTTCTCTTCCACCTCCATGAGAAGGATGGGGGTGTGAGCTTACTCCTTATCTTCCCAAAGCCCTGGTCCTGCAGGACAAAACCCAAGGGCCACCTTGTGCAACAGCAGCAATTTTGTGCATTCAGAAATTATGACTCAGGCTACCCCAGTGCCTCCAGAGAGAGCAGCAGGCAGAGGGAATGAAGTGGTGGAGCCTGACACTGGACTGCCAGACCCTCGTCTGTTGGAGTGCTGGCTGCTGCTGGGTTTGCTCGGGGAAGTTGTTACTATCCCTGTCCTGGGAGCTGGGCTGTGCCCTCCTGCTCCAGAGCAAGGTCCCACCTACCAAATGCCCATTATTTGGAAGCAGCTGTTATTCATTCAGTCCCATTAATCCCTTCTCAGTGCCTTGATGCACCTGGTTTCCAAAGAAGGGGCAGATGGGTGTGGGGACCCTCTCTGCTGCTGCCCCGTGTGCAGGCCGGGAGAGAGGTGGCTGCCCAGACACATCTCAGTCCTGGGTGGGCCCAGTGCCTGTGGTCTGGGACAGCGTTGGGCCTGGGCATCCCGTGTGCTGACACCTGCTGTTCCTGACACCAGACCTGCTTGCAGGTCAATGTGGAACTGGAGGTTTGGGAGGGTTGCTGTTCTTCTGTGCAGCAGGTGGGGGGGTTTGTGTTTGGCTGGTGGGGTGGTTTTTCTTCCCTTAAGTGGTCTTGGCAACCAGGCACTTTCTGTCATTTTTGTCAGTGCTTTTCTCTGCTTCTGTGCGTGGGAAACCGAAGTTGAACTGAGCATCTGCTGCTGTCTATGTTTGGAGATGGGACATGGAGGAGACTTAAGCCTGATCCACTATGTCCCTTCCTCTGAACCTCTCCAGCCCACCTGCCTGCCACCTTCCAGGGTCTGTGAGCACCGGCAGGTGCTGCCAGTTGCTCCAAAGAGAAATCCTTTATCAGGAAAACGATTAGAGCCTCAGGTGAGCACCAAGCAGGGAGTACATGTGTGCTTCCACTTGTGTGTATATTTTTATGGACATAGGGGCTGCAAATAACACTGTTGGAAGTGAACTGAATTGCAGGCAGCCCTGATGGAAGCTTCAGTTCCCTTCCACTGCTTCAGGCTCCCTTCCCAGCAAGGGTCCCTTTCCTGGAGGGCTGGGAAGCAGGAGACAGGTTGTGTGCTGCTCTGCACCAGTTTGGCTGGCTGGGAGAGAGTTGGCAGCTCTCTTTGGGGGCTGTTTTTACTGGCAGCTCTGGTGTGCTCTGTCAGGGCTGCTCAGCCCAGAGCAAAGCTGCAGCGTGCCTGAGCCCGGGATTGCTCGCTCCAGGCTATAAATAACCTTCCCAAGTCTACAAAGGTTCTTGTCTGAAACAGTGGCATATTTCTGCCATACTTGTTAAGTCAGTTCATAGGCTGCTTAGTGGAGCTCTCAGCAAAGAAAACTCCGTGTGACTTTGGCACAGCCGTGTGTGCCCAGGCTGTGGGTCCCAGGCAGGCAGCGCGTGGGCTCTGCAGACGCCAGGAGGTCCTGTGGGAGCAGCAATGGGGGTGGGATGCTCCCAGCCCTGCTTTCTGCAGTGCTCTGGGCTTGCCCAGCCCTGTTGGAGCTGGGCAGAGGTGCAGGAAGCTCAGGCCCAGTGTGAGGACAGCTATGGGTGGGTGGGGATGGAAACACGGCGAGTGGAGGGTCCTGCTTCACTGGCATGGAAAATTATCATCCCTCCTTGGCACCTGCTGGGTCTGTGCCCTGCTGGCCCTGCTGCATGGTCACCTGCAGCAGAGGTGTCCCCTCTTCAGGTGAGGCCTCTTTTGGCTGGTGGGAGGGGAGGGTGGGTGTGCTGCTCGTGGCTCTGGTGAGTGGATCCCCCAGAGCTCTGTGCTTCTGGCCCTTGAGCTCCAGGGCAGCTCGTAAGCAGGGCAAGTGCTGCTGGGACCAGCAGCTACAGAGGCACTGGTGTCCTTAAGGGTTGTCCCTACCTGCTGTGAAGGTCCCTGGTGTGTCAATGCCCAGCTGCATGGCTCTGACACACTGCCTCAGACTACCTGAATGTGTTGTCCTCGGGGTGCAGAGCCCTGCTCAGGGAGGAACTGGGTGAGGATGAGGTGCCCAGCTCAGCGGAGCACCCATCTGCCGCACTCAGAATAGAGGCCATGGCCTTCTTCTGTTCAAGTCAGCTGGCATTGTGAATTTTCCATCCCTTTTGGCCTCTGAGCCTGCACCACCACAGTCTGAGTAAACTTCTCCCTTTCCACCCAGCAAGGCAGGGTGTTCCTGAGGTGCAGGGCAGAGCTGGGGCCATGGCAGCCTAGACCCTTGGCTCCCCGGGCTGAGGCCACGCGTGGGCAGCTGGAGAGCAGGGACAGCCAAAGCCCTGGGAATGGATTTCTCCCTGCTTTCACTGACAGCAGCAGCCTGGGGAGAAGCCCTTATCAGCCAGACTGCAGACTGGGTGTTCCCCAGGTGCTGAAGAAATAAAGAGGTTTCAGACTGGTGCTGGAGCACTTTGTCCCTCACTTTGTGGCACAGCCATGTGTGGCAGGGTCAATGTCCCAGCACGTGGGGCAGGCCTCACACTACCCTAGCCTCTGTAGAAGTTTGGGGACCCTTGTGTCCTGCATCTGGTGCCTCCCATCTGGCTGCTGGTGCCTCTGGTAACCGCTCCCTAACGTGGGCACAGGACCCCTTGCCCGGACGGGGCTCTCCTGGCCCTGAAGATGGCCTGGGGCTGGTGCCAGCATGTCCCCCACCCTACTGCCTGCCTGCAGCCCCCATAAAGAAGCAGTGGCTCCTCATCTGTGGCAGGGTCTCTGGCTCAGGGTGGCTCTGGAAGCAGCCAGTCAATGCAGCCAGTCAATCCCCTGTAAGCCGGGGATGATTCAGCCCTGACCTTTGCACGCAGTATTGGGCTGTTGGAGCAGCAGGAAGGCAGCATCTCCTCTCCAGGAAGACTTTGGCTACCCACCTTTGCCCACCACCAGTCTCATCAACACCCCTTCTGAGGTGTCCCCCGGCAGTGATGCGATTGGCCTTCAGTTTTCCGAAAATATCTGCCACCTGCTGTCACAGAAAAAGCAACTTCTCAAGAAAAGACGTTTCTGACAGAGTAGAAAACAAGCAGTACTCAACAGCCTCGAGGAAAAATGAGAAACTGAGTGACTTGTGCAAACAGTGCTTTGGCAAAGTGCTCCCCTTTGTTTTCTGTTTAAGAAACAAATTTATTTTTTTCCCTGGCATTTCCCAGAACTGGGCAGGTCTTTTGTAAGCCATGGGCAGAGCGTGCAGTGGTGTAGGCTGTGTGCAGGGGCCCCTGCCCGCTGAGCCTAGGACAGAGGGGAGAGCCTGTTTGCATGGGCAGGGGACAGCAAGCAGAGTCCCTTTGGCGGCTGAGCAGCCTGATGGGTGCTGCCACCTCCCACGGCAGGGGCAGGGATTGCCCCTTCTGGGGCCTTGGAAGGATGGGTGGGAGGCTGCATCCCCCGGGGATCAGGAGCAGCGGGGTATATGAAGGACCGAAGGCACCCAACAAAGGAGGTGCTTTGTGCTGGCATCACAGTGTGGAGCAGCCCTGGCTGTTGGCAGGGTGAGGGTTGCCTTTGTGGGGCTGCCAGGCTGCCTGCTGCTCAGGGACCCCCTCGGCTGCCCGTTCACCGGCGGGTGGCCTTTCTTCCCCTAATTGGGCTGGGGAGGAGGAGGCTGCCCAGGGCTGCCCGTGGGGGGTTTCTCATCCCCTGATCCCACTTGGCTCTCTTGGGTGTGGGGCTCCAGTTCTGTCCCCCCATCCCTTGGCAGGGTGGTGGGGCCGTGGATCTGGAGGTAATTATATGGAAAAGCCACATCCTGCTTACATACACATGTTCTCCCCCTTGGTTCATGGGGGCTTGGGGAGGGTGAGTTCTTTCATGGCTTTATGTTCTTTGTCAGCTCTTTTGCACGGCTTCATTTTCTTCCCTTTTGTCTCGGGCACCTTCCTTTCTCCTTCCTGCCTCCCTTTATGCTGGGGTCAGCTCTCTGGCATGGATGCTGGCCTGAGCCCTGGGAGCCAGGACAGTGGCCCCTGCGGGGACCAGGACCACCACCGTGTGCCTGGCACCTGGCTGGGGGCACATCTGTGTTAAAGGGAGGCAGGGAGCTGTGCCTGGGAGTTCCCGTGCTTGGGGGTCTGTGGGCTCCTGCCCTGGCAGAGAGGGAGCTCAGTCCCAGGGGTGGGGTGGGGTGAGTGGGAAGTATTGCACTGTGGAAGCTCTGGCTGCTTTGCTTATGTTCATCTTTGCCTCACCTGCTTGTTCCCACACCTATTCCCATAATTAAAATCGTGCTATGAGTAGGAGGGCTGGAGGAGAGTGGAGCAGGAGCAGCCCTCGATGTGTTCACTGCCTGCAGATCACTGCTGCGTATGGATGGTTTCTCAGACCATCCCCCCAGCTCGCCTGGGAAGTCGTTTAGCTGAAAGACCAACCTCCAAGTCCACATTTTGGGGACATATTCACCACACTGTGAAGGGTTACTCTTCTGCAGCACACTTGTCACATGTGATTTCTGCCCCGAAGGCAAAAATAATCTGGAGAGACTTTGTCCATCTGCTGAGTTGTGTGCAATGTGTGAAAAAATACCTGCCTCCAGAATGGAGGAAGAGGAGGGTGTTTTTGGGGCTGTGAGCACAGTCATTGTGGGCAGTGAGCCCACACTGGGGCTGGCTGTGCCATGGGCTCTGGTGGGAGCACCCACAAGCTGTGGAGTACAGCAGGATGCTCTGGAAACCAGGCTGGAGAGCAAAGGTGAACCCTGCACGGTTTGTGACCTGTATCCCTCTGTTGTCATGTGTGGACACCAGCTGGAGCACAAGTAGGGCAGCATCAAGACAGCCCTACTGCTGATGGTGTTTCCCAGGAGGCCAATCCAGAGAGGTGGTGCCTGGTTGTGTGTGCAGGGCATCCCAGCCCTGCTGGGCTCACACACACAGTTGTGGCCATGAGGTTTGGTGGGCAGCCAGGAGCTTGGCATGGCTGGAGTTCCTGTGGCCGTGGGAGCCAGGGTGGTGCAGATATGTCCTGCCCAGCTGGCACTGCCTGCCCTGTCCTTGGGCATGGCTGTGTTCTGCACCTGCCTGGGCAAGGAAAGCACAGGGGAAGGAAAGGGATTACGAGGCAGTGACCTCATGCAGCTGGGAATAGCTGGAAGGAGACAGGCTTCCTCTGCCTGCAAAATTCTGTCCTTCTCACATAGGATAAGAGCCCTGCTTCCCCAGGTGGTTCCTGGCAGAAAAGCGATGTGGGGAAGTACAACAGGGATGTTTGCCTGGCAGAGCAGGATGGGGAAAGGCTTCTTCCTTAGGTGCTGCATGGTGACTGCAGGTTTGGGGCTCCAGCTGCCTCTGCCCTCCTCCTCAGCTCCTGCTTTTTACTGATGGTTTCCAGACCTTACCTCAGAAAAGGTGCTGATGTCTGAGATGCCTCTCTCAGGTGACCTGCCCCTTTGAAGGGGTGGCAGGCTCTGTGTAGGGGATGTGACATGGAACTTGCCCAGAGCTGTGTGCCCTCAGCAGCGCAGCGAGGGCCCAGGCATCATGGGCTGTAATTCCCACTTACATAAGGCTGCCCTGCGCAGCCTGCATGGCACATAATGGACAGGCCAGCTGTTTGGGGCTTATTTTTATATCCTCTCTCTGCACATCTCCTCTCGGCACGGGCTGCCCTGTGCTGGTCACTGACACCTGCCTCTGTGTCCCCCCGGGCAGGAGCTGCGTGTCTGGCCTGGCCGTGGGGGGTTAGCACGGAGCTCTCTCAGAAACATGGGGCTCCCTGAGTTTCTGTCCCAGAGGGCTCTCTGGGGCAGCTCACACACAAAGCCCAGGTGTGGTCGTGCATCCCCTGCACCATGCCATCCCTCCTTAGAGGTGGCAATCCCAGTGCAGGGGAGCTGGAATCCCACAGCAATGCTGGGAGAGAAGTGAGCCCTCTCAGCAGCCCCCAGCTGAGCACATGTTCAGTCACTTAGGCACCCATCTCAGTGCCGCTGCTGGGAGCCAGCCACCTGGGTTTTCAGGGTGTCAGCAGAGGTTGTGGCCATGTTCCCAGGAACACGTAGCCCTGCTGGGTTTGGTGCCCACACTGTGCTGCCGAGGGTTACGTCAGTCCTTGTGTCGAGATGAAGCGTGGGAGCACAGAGGGCCAGTAAATAGGCTCAAAACGCTTTTCTTCTAACTACACGTTTTTAGTGCTCAGCATTGACTCTTCACGGCTTGTCTGTTTTCTGATCCTTCTTCAGAATCTGCCCTCTTCCATTTTATTTTTAAAAAGGTTTTGTTCCGCGTCTCTCCGTGCTGGGTCGCAGTGGCGCTGCCTTTGGTCCCCTTTGAATAGCAGAGTGGCTCCTTTATTCTGGAGGCTTGGCCTGGAGGCTCAGCATTCCTGCAAAAACAGCCATGGGTTTGGCAGGGCTGCAATTAAATAATGGAGGGCCTGTCACAGGACAGGTTGGTCTGGCTATTTTAGGGCTGTTCCAATATCCAGGTCTGTAATAGATGACTCACCACCACCGAGGGGATATTTGCTTATCCCTCTGTGCTTTGATCATGGCCTAGATGAGTGAGTCCTGCTGGCCTGATGGCTGAAGTTATTTCATTGCTAGAAAAAGGGGTTTTGACTACTCGCACTGTTGTGGTGAGGGAACGGCTTCATGGCTGGAGGCATTGCAAGGATTCAGGTGCGGCAGGCAAAATGCTGCTCGATCCCCAGAAGTGACCCTGGCTTCCCTCTGTGGATACCAGTGACGCCATGGTGGGACTGTGGGGCTCGCAGTGCCGTAGGAGCCCGACTAATCTCCTTTCTTTCCTTGCAGTACATCGGCAGCCTGGATGTGCCACGGCCAAACAGCCGTGTGGAGATCGTCACGGCCATGCGGCGCATCAGGGTGAGTGTAAAAAATCATCAGAAGGCTAAAGAATCAGGGCAACAGATATAGCACACCCTTGCTGTATAATGCTGGGCCAATAGCAAGAGAGGAGCTTTTCTTCTGCTCCCCGGCCTCTGGCCAGCAAATCTGCAAGGTGTTCAGAGGGGGCTGGGAGGGGAGTAAATCATGCACCCATAACTTGCTGCCCCCCAGGCTGAGAAAAGCAGGAGCTTGGCTGTTCTTCAGCATGGGGCAGTCCTCTGTACCTCTTCAGCATGGGCCTTGGTGTGGAATCTGTGGCTGCAGGCACAGGTGATTTGGTCTGTCCTTGGGCCACAGTAAGGAGTGCGCCCTGTCCTCCAGGGATAGCTCTCTCCTGGGAATAACACCCTGAACCGGAAGGGCTGAAGGCACTTACAAGGACGTTGGGTAAGGGATGAGCTGTCTTTCTGCTGGTCTCATGGGATCCCATAGTCACTGAGCAGCTGCTTCAGAGCTCTGCTCCTCTCAGCCCTTCATGTAGACCCTTGCTATAATCTCATTTTGTCTTTCACCAGAGGAGTATCGTATCCCAAGGTAAGGAGTGCCACAGTCAAAGGACAGAGATTTCAAGGCTCTTCTGTTTCAAACTTTCAGGGTATAAATAGTTTGTGGGTTTCCCCAACAGCTTTCCTACCTACTGTCCTATCCTCCCCATGGAGGTTATTGTGGTGACTGGGGCATGGGCTGGGAAGGCCTTTATGGCTTTAGGTTTGCTCACCTTGTGTCCAGACAAAGTTTGGGACAGAGCAACTGTTATGTCATCAAAAGCATAAACAGCATTTTCCTTCGTTGCCTTTCAAGATAAGACTTTTGAACAAATGCACCTCCAGCCCCAAAATCAGAGAACTCCATCTCAGTGTGGAAGGGCTGGCGCAATTTTGAGGGCTTAAGTAAACCCTGGGGGAAAAATAAGAACACCAGAACATACTTGTTGACCAGTATAACTAAACTCAAGCACAGTCTAGAACATTCACAGCTACAGCTCTGAGTGGCAGTGAAAGGACACAGAATAGAGTAAAATAATGGTTTCTCATGGTGAATGATGTGTTTGAAGCATGTGCTCAGGCATTCTTCACCTAGTGTAAGACAGGAGAGATGCAAGTCATTGAAAGGCCATGACTTAGCAGATCAGATCTGCCAGAGAGGCTTTGAATGTCTGTTTGTTTGTTGGAGAGGGGATGCCGTTTGTGAGGGGGATGCCAGGATGGTTGGTTTGATGCCTGTTTACATGCAAAGCCCTCCGCTGGTGTGCTGTGCTTTGCCCTGGCTGGTGCCTGGCAGCAGGAGGGACCACAGACCTGCAGAGGACATTTCTGGTGGGCTGTGTGCCGGGGGCTGCTTTCAGTTTGGCTGGAGCTGAGGAAATGCGTAAAATAATCCCATAATACTGGCATGCGGAAACCAGAGGGGGAAAAATTATTTAGGCAGAGAAAGCAAGCAGTTGGGAGATGGTCAAGTGTGAGCAGCAGCAGTTTTGTGTGTAGAGTGTGAAGCAGCTGCTGACCCTGAAATGTTTGTGGTTTTTAAAGCAGTCCCTGGTTTAGGGGGAAGGTGCTCTGTCTCAGTTTGTTCCAAGTTAGTCACTGCTGATGAAGGGACCCTCACCATCCCCTCTGCTGCCTCAACTCCCATTTCTCAGTGCTGCCTTCACCATAGCTGCTCCTTAGGCTTTGCCTCTGTTTACTAAGTGATTTAAAAAATGGTCCTGCAAAGAAGTGAGGATGCTGTCTGCCCGAGAGTGGGGATCCCAGTGGGGAGAATTCCCTGGAAGCCCCTCATGACTGCCTGAGCTGGGCTGGGAACAGGGAGGGACTGGGACAGCAGCAGCAGCACCTCCTGTAGCACTGCCTCCCTTCTACTCCCCCACACTCAGGGCCTGGCTTCCTGTTTAGATAGAGACGTGACCCTTTGAGGGCACAGAGTGCATAGCTGACATTGCTGGGATGCTCTCCCCAGGCAGCCCACCCTGCAGAGCAGAGCCACGGGTGGGCAGGACAGCTCCACCTGAGCAAAAGGGGTCGGTGAAGCCCAAAGCTGGTCTCTTTTGTGCGCCAGGGCTGAGAGGAACTTTAAACAGGTGGTTGGTGTTGTTGGCAATGGATGCCATCCCTGTCTCCCCACTGCTGAAGGGCTGGTGATGCCATGGCCACCCTCATGGTCCTGGCCAGAGGGAGTTTCTGTCCAGAAGCAGGAGAATGTGGAGAGTTCCTGGGCTTTTTACAGCTCAGCTTGGGATGAGGAGGGAATGGGAGGTGCTCAGGTGACTGTCTGCTTTTCCTTCCTGCATGGGCTGGTCTTGTGGGAAGACAGCCCTCTCTGCACTGCACCTTGGTGTAAATCCCTGGCCCTGATATGACTGGGTGGAATGCGACATTAGCCATGCTAGAGATGTGCTTGGAGAGCAATTTTGTGAGCATTTGCTGCAGCTTTCCTCCAAACGCTACATGTCTCCTGCAGATCACTGATGGCCACATAGGTAATAAATACAGTAGACCAGGGCTGGTTTCCTGGGCAAGCAGTGGGGCTTCTGTTAGTACAGCTGGCTCCTGCCTCCTCCTCATCCCAAACAGGCTGACCCAGTCCATGTTGCTTCATGCCCTGAACTGCTGGAGTAGGTTGGCTTTCCAAATGCTCCTTAGCTCCTCTGGATGCAAGATACAAGGAGCTAATCTGCGAGCCCACAAAATCACCTGAACATCCAAAAGCCCCAAACTAGGAGTGATGTATCTTCCAAACCCTAAGGATTATGAGCTGTTGCAGATTTTAGTTGAGAGTGCCTGAGCAAGTGGCAAAATACCTTTTTCCTTCCCCTCCCTTCCCAGTGAGCTCATGGGCCCTAAATGACAATGACAACTGTATATTTCTTACATTGTCATGATGTAAATTCATGCAAATACTTTTCTCTCCATGCCCCTGGCACGTCTCCACGGCAGCCAGTGCTGCCTGGCTGGGGCTTGGTGCCGTGGTTCTAGAGAATTTGGAATCAGCCCTTTTGGATTGCTGAGTGCAACTTTGATCCAGGTTTTCTTTGGAGCCAAAAAGGATGAAATCGTATATAGGCAATTCTTGAAAGCTGCCTGTGTGGAAGTCTTCTGCAAGGCTGTTTCTGGGAAGTGTCCAGCTGAGTTTTGCAGGCTCAAAACAGGGAGGCATTCCAAGCACTTGAAAATCTTGCTCCTCTACACCTCCTACTCTGTCAGGTACATCTGATTTTGTGGGACTTCTGCTGCTTTGCATAGCTGAGCTCAATTTTAGCAAATTGGCAAAATTGCTGAATTTCTACAAGCCTTGTGTAAAGCAAGATTTCACATCTTCTGCGGGCCACAGGTGCAGTTGGACTGGTGTGAAAATTGGTGTCTGTGGCCAGTTATTGGTGTAGAGCTCCTGGTGTAACTCTGAGCTCATTTAATCAGAATTTCTCGTCTATCCCTGCTTTTGCCCTGGTGAGTTTTTAAAAGCATGAGGCCATTTACAGTGATGCCTTCCTTTTTCTTCTTATTTTCTCTCCCTGAGCACGGACGTCTCTTCTGTAAAACAGAGTAGGGTTAGGGAGCAAGTAGCCCTGTGTGCCTGGGGCAGCCCACCCCTGTCTGTCTGTGGGGACCAGCACAGTGGGAAGTGGGCTGGCCAGGAGATGCTCAGGCTCTGGCCACCTGAAGAGCACAGCCTGCTTTGTGCCAAGTCGTGGCACTCGGTGCAAGGTGAATTATTGACAAACTAATGACTCGATGTGGTTATCCAAGATGAACGAGATTATGTTGTATTAGATCTGGGAGGAACTGAAAGGATATCTGTAATAATTTCAGTTGCTCTTTCGGTGTTCTGACAGGTACAATAAAGGAGTGAGGACTTCTGGGCATGCTTGTATTTCTCCTGGCAACACCAGTGCCACTTAATAAAATAAATATTAAATTTAATAATAAAATAATGAGTAGTCTGGTATTGCTGCCACCGTGGCATGAGATAGGCCAGGATCTCATCCTGTGGTTAGTATTTAATCAATGAACTGGTTAAATTAGTACCCAGATTGATTAGAGCAGCCTTTTGTCCAAGAGTGCCCACGTTTCCAGGAGAGCTGGCCGAAGCCTGGTGACCCTGGCTTTACTGCCTGCCTTATGGTCATGGCAGGATGGGATGAGCGTGCTCCAGTGGAGCTGCGAGTAGGGTGAGTTAGAGTGCACACAGAGTAAAGCCAGTTCAGGGAGGTAGAGGGCTCTATGTGGTAGAAGACTGGCATCTGGGCTGTTGAAGAGGTGTGAAGTGTGAGCCATTAATGCTGGAAAGCAAGGGCTGAGCCCTGGGGGAAGGCACTGAGGCACTGCTTTGCCAGAGAGGCTTCGGGAGGGCACTGAGAGCACCGAGACGGGAGGAGGAGGAGTGCCTCTGTGTGTGTGTGTGTGTGTGTCCTGGGCGTGCTGGGTGCTGAGCGGCAGGACTGAGTGTGACCCTCTGGGTGATGCAGAGGCAGGACTGAGTGTGACCCTCTGGGTGATGCAGAGGCAGGACTGAGTGTGACCCTCTGGGTGATGCAGAGGCAGGACTGAGTGTGACCCTCTGGGTGATGCAGAGGCAGGACTGAGTGTGACCCTCTGGGTGATGCAAAGGCAGGACTGAGTGTGCCCGGGCAGACTGTGACCCTCTGGCTGCTGAGCGGGTGGGGAACAGGCACCCTCCCGGCCCCTGCTAGCTAGCTGCAGAAATAAAAAAGTCACGATAAGCTCATTGCCTTGCAGCTTCCAGCAATGCCCTGTCCGAGAGTTCTGTGCCAAACCTGCGGCAGCAGCGTGTCCCTCGTGGCCAGGCTCCAGAATAGGGTGGGGTGGCCGGCCTGGGGCAGGAAAGAGCAGGGGGCTCCTAACGGGCTGGACAGCTCAGTCGAGGAGCCATCGAGGATGAAGGAAACCATAACCAGGTGAGGGAGTGTGGTTTGGGAAAGCTCCTGAGCCAGGAGGTGCATGCCATGTGGTCTCCCCCGTAGCTCCTGTGTCCCCGAGGAGCTCAGCGCTTGTGCTCTGGGCGAGTGTCCCGGCGGCAGTCGGTGCCCGGGGCTCTGGCAGGGACACATGGGCTGGCGCTGGGTGTGCCAGCACAGGCAGCAGTGCTCCTGGGGGCTGATGCTGGCCTGGAGCCAGCCCAGTGCCTTTGGGAGGACTGGAAGCCAAGCAGGCACCAAGCCCAGGGCAGGACTAGAGCTGCCAGCAGAAAGCTGGGAGGCAGCAGTGCCTTGTGTCCTCCACACCCTGTCACACATCCTTGCCCTCCGTGTGCTTGGCCTGGACTTTCCTGGCCTGGACTCTGCTCCTTCTCTGGGAGCCTGCGGTGTCTCCCTGTGATTCATCTGCCTCCCTGCCTGGGGGCTTTCCTCACCATGCTCACACTGAATCACTTCACTGCCTCGCCATGCCCCTGTGTGAGCCAGCAGCAAATATCTGCAGGGCCCTCAGGGGAGAGGATGGGGAATAATGTCTGCCAGGCTCCCTGAACGTGGCGGGAGGGCACACCTTTGCTGTCACTCCTTCCCAGCCAGGGGATGCTCTGCTGGCTCCCACCCCTCTCTCAGCTGATGGCCAGCACGTAAAGCCATTTTACCAATGTCCATCCTCGTGTGTGCCCTTGTCCTTCCTCCTCTTCCTCCTGCTTCCCAGTCGTTTTTGCTCAGAAATGGTCCTTCAAGCACGTTTGAAGGCCTGCCCTGGTAACCCTTGCGTTCCCTGGCTCCCTCCTGTGAGACTCCTGTGTTGCATAAATGGTTCTGGCAGGGCAGCAGGCTGAGCCCAGGGCCAGGACTCAGCTGCACCAGAAGCAAGGGAATGTGGAGCTGCACACCCTGGAGCACATGTGGAGTCTGTGGGACTGCAGATGCCACAGGAGCTGCCGACAGGGCTCTCCTGCTCTGTCTTTTCCTCCTGCCTACAAAGGAAGGATTTGTTGCACGCTCTGCCCCCGGGCGTGAATGGATTCAGCCTGGCTGCCAAGGTGAGGAGGTCTGCAGCTTGTTCTGGGAGATTTGGGGTTGTGTTAGCACTGGTGATTGCTGTCGGTGAGTGTTTGAAGAGTTCCTACAGAAGCCATCATCCTTTGATAGCCTTCTGCAAAGTGATAGAGCTTCCTTTGATGGACTGAGCCTCAGGCTTGCATAAACCTCTGCTGAAGGTGTTACTGTGGGAAAGGGCTGTGTTCATTGTCACCAGCTGTCACACACATGGCTCAGTGCACAGTAGCCCCACCACTGTCACCAAGAGGGGACAGTCTCTTCTGCTGCTACAAAATTGCTGGTAAAGATGTCTATCTGCCCTTCTCTTTGTATTTTAGAGTAAATTTCTAACTGTGCCTAAGAATAAGCTCCTGGCTACTTGAGAGGTTGTTGATATGAAAAAATAGGTTTCAGAAGTGTGCTGAGGTTTGGCTGATTTCTGTGACTCATCCTAGCATCTCAGCAGTATCTGGGCAGTGCAGTGAAGAACTGGACCTTCTCCCTGAGTTTGTGTCTCCTCTCACCCTTGGCATTGCTTTTATTTGGAGGTTTCTTCCCTTCTTATTTACTACAACATGGAATTTTCATGTGTTTTTTAACAAATCAGTGCTTTCATCAATTTTCTGCCATCTTGGCAACATTTTACTCTTGGGATGCTGCATGGGCCTGAGCAGGAGAGATACAGGCAGCCTTATTCTGGGCAGCCACATCTTCCAGCCAGGCTTGAATGTGTCCAGAGACAATACCTCACTCTTGTTCCATGGTTAAAGGGAGAAATAACCTAGGAAAAAGAGACCAAAATGTTGCTAAAGCTCACAAGCAGGGGTCGAGCAATCTTTAGGATCCATTTTATGGGTGAGAAGACGCAGGAAGGCTGTGACTTGTCAGGCTCCTTCCAAGGGAGACATCCCTGTACAGGGAACTAGGCTGAATCAGACTCAAACCAAACTGAAGTCAGCCTTGAATGCTACTCTTGTGTATGATCCTTTCTGCTCTTGTGCTTCCCTGCTGGTCCTCAAAGGCTAAGGACCCTTTCATTTAACCTGTTGTGGTGTTCTCTGCTGCATCACCTCAGAAGACAGACAAAAGCCTGGGGCTGCAGCCTTCCTTAAAAAAAAAAAAACAAACAAAAAACCCCAAAAAACCAAAAACCAACCCCCCCAAACAAACAAACAAAAAAACCCAAACAAAAACCAACCAAACAAAACCCCCCAAAATAAACACGTGCCCCAGTTTTGTCCCTGCTAAAATGCATTCTTGGTAGTTTTGGCTCAGTGGAGCAGGAAGATGTTCCAAGGGATGCTGTGCCCCGGGGAGACGAGGAGTCAGAGCCTACCCCACTGCCTGCAGCAAGGTGAGAGGGATTTGGGGTGTCACTACTTCCTGCCCTGGGCAGGAGCAGAGCAAAGCAGCACATCTGCTTAAAAGGAGAGGTTGCAAAATCTATTGTGTGAGCTGGTCTGTGGAATGGGAGTTTAATTAGGGAGGGGGAGGAAAGGATGTATCTGTTGTAAGGCAGCCGAAGGAGCAAACACTGCCCAGAACAAGGGAAAGGAGCAAAGCACTCTCCCCACCTCAGAAGAGGAGGCTGTAGCCTACAGAGCATGCTGAAATCCCTGGAGGTTCCCTGCCTCCTCCTGCCTGCTCTTTGTCACCTCACAGGGAGGCTGCCAGGACCACACAGGGCTGCTGCTCCTCCACATGGCACTGTGGCCGTGGCTGCTGGCTGCTCTGCTGTCCCTGAGGATGATAGGTGGTCGGTGATCTGCTTCAACTGGGATTTTTGGAAGGCACGGACTTTTCCATCTGGAGTAAAGTACCCAGGGCAAAGACTCTAGACAAAGAATTTTCAGAATATTTTCAGAATATTCAGCCTGCTTCCTTGTCAGGCCAGGCTTTCCTGATGGAGCACGGTGATCCCAAGGATTCTTAATCTATCACTTGTTTTTCACCAGTAGAAGTGTAACATGATAGGGAAAAATTCCCTACCAAACCAGTTCCCTGGGTCATGGGCTTGCATATGGAAAATGCTGATCTGTTCCAACAGAAGCTGCAAAAATCAGCCTGAAGTGTGTATTTGCCACAGGAAACTTCAGCAGAGATGGTTAAATTTCAGCTTAATTCTTTAACAGGAAACAGCCTGACCTGTGATGTTTTACAGTGTTGTTGTTGGACTGCAGTAGTGATATGCATCTGAGAGAGCCATCTCTTTCTTTTTCTCTCCAAGGCCTCCAGTTTTGTTTTAGCATTTTCCTATTACCCCTTAACATGATGGATGGGACTGGTCTGGACTCCTTCAAACATTCCCTGATCCTTGGGAACTTGGGGGATGTGTGTGTACGCCCAGCACAAAGAGCACATCTGTGCTGACCTCTGCTTACATGCTAAGAAATCCACATTATCTAAAAGGAGAAGAGAAATCCAGAATAATTAGCCAAAGCTGTTGGTGAGTGTGACTCGGGGTGCAGGTCCCCCTGAGCTTTCTCTGAAAAAGACCTGTCTTTCGGTGGTTTGAGTAGATCCAACTTCCACTCCCAGCTAGTTGATTTTGTGCATTTGCCTTGAAGTCAGAGCCTTCAATGTGAGGAAGCTCTTCCCAAGCCCAGGTCTGAGCTGTGGACAAGTGCCCACTGAGCCTGTTCTGTGGGTAAGCCAAACACAGAGAGTTTGTTTTAACCTCTGGGATGTAGGAGTCTGGGGAAACTGCCTCATGCTCTTGTTGATTTTTTCCTGAACTGTGTTCTGTTTCTTCTTTGAAGTGTATAATAAAGCAGAAGATGTTCTGTAGGAATGGATTATATTGGTAGCGATTTCAGTGGTGCTGTGGTTTGAGATACTGTCACCTTTCTGTTTTGCTGCACGTTGCTCAGGACCACACTCTCTTCATAGTGTCCTTTGAACTGGGATGACGCCTTGCAATGCCTCCAGGGTCTTTTTAGGATACATTTCTGCATCTTGGCGGATGCAGCTTCTGTTCCTTTATCCTGTGAGAGTCTGCTTGGCCAATGCCATATAAAATCATCCTGAAATGAGTAGATGCCAGATTCCTGTACACTTGGCCTTGATAGCAAATGCTTTTTTTTTTTTTTTTTTTTACAGCCCTGCATAGAAATGAGCATTGCTGGGCTCTCCTCACTGGGAAGGAAGCTCCTTCTCCTTCCTGGAAGCACAGTGGCATTCTGTCCTCTGCCTCTCATTGCTTCAGCTGGGGCTCTGCTGCTGAGCTGGATTTCCACCCCTCTTTTCTAACTCCACTTAAAATCTTGGTACTTTTATTCCTTGGAAATTTTTTCTATAATTCTGTGTAAGTCTCTCTAAAGGACATTATTCTTGTTGCCATTAGCATGTAGAATTTAGTGAATGGGTTTTAATACCTGCATTAGTCATTGTTGAAATGGGAGCTGTGACGCAAGAGTGATATGAATAATTACCTCTTTTCTCCAGTTACAGCCCAGAAACATTGTAGAGCACTGCCGGATCTAAAGAGTCCCACAGGGCTGGCTTGTTTCTGATGCACCCAGCGTTTAATGCTGCTGCTCATTCATTCTTTATTAATTGTCTGAATTTCACAATTGCTGATTTAGTTACAGTATTCCCAGCCTGCCTTCCTTGGCGTGTCTCTGCCTGGCTATTCTCATTTGCCTTCTCAACTGATCTTACTCAAGCTTTTTATGCAACAGTGGGAGAGCAGCTTTGTGGTGAGCAGTAAAAAAATACCAAAATAAATCCTGTATTTCACAACTTGGGGCATAAATATCACCGTGCTGCGATTTGGCTCGCTTCCTGAGCTGACACCCTTCTGATGTGCTGTGTGGAGATCTTCTCAGGGTGCCCCTTGCTTTGTCACCTGCCCTCAGGGTGGACTTGGGGTGACTTTGTGCTCCTCTGCAGTATCAGCCCTGCCCTCGACCCATCCATGTGGGCAGGGATTACCTCAGCTGTCTTGAGGCAGGGTCCATTTTTGAAAGGATGCATTTGGGGGAGAAAGCTAATTTTGAACACAGGAATTTTGTTTTCCTTCTCAAATGGAGGAAGGTGCTGGGCTGGACATTGCGTGTACTTTACGCTCTTTAAGCCAAGCTTGTTTAAGCCACTGCTCTTTAAGCCAAGCTTGTTCCAGCACGTGGGCTCAAACCCACTCTGGGCTGGAAGAACAGAAGCCGTGACCAGGCTTTTGTAGTTCCTTACCTTCTTCAAAAAGTGCTTGCACCAAACAGATTGTGCTGCGTCTGCCTGCATAGGTCAAACCATTGCATGTCTAATTAAAAATACCACAAATTCCAGTCAGATGTGGGCTTTCCAAGGAATGCACTTCTGCTTATTCTAGCAACAGGTGGTAAATATTAAAACGTGTACAGCTCATTTCTTATGTTCTCCCTCCCGGGCTGTGAAAAGCAGTGTGAGAGCGGTGCCCGCAGATGCACACAGAGCCCGTCCTTGTTTGCCTTAACTGCAGGAAGCAGCTCAAAGCCCGGCTGTTATTTTTATAACCAGTTTGACCAGTATCCCACACGCACCCACACACCGGTTAATTCTCACCCCGGCGTGGTCACCAGAGATGGCAGCGTGTGAAGGCAGGGGGGAGCGTGCCACCTCCCACGCAGGTCCAGCCCATGCTGTTATCACTTCCTTGGATTTCTGAAAGGAGTTTGGAGATGTTTTTGGGGCTGGGGGAGAGCATGTTGCAGGGTCTCCACCGACCTTCATGCCTGGCTGAGAGGTGCTGCTTTTCCCAGCCCATAAGCTCTGCTCCCTCTCAGAGCTGTCACTGAGTGTGCCCAGGCTGGAGGAGAAATGATATGGCTGGGCTGGAGTCCCCAGCTTTTGTTCATAAGCTCGGTATGGAGTGAACAGTGATGCTTGCACAGGGACCCTAGTGGCTTTGGTGAGCTGCTGGTGGAACTGAGGGATGTAGCTGGGAAGTGTGCTCCTGCTCCAGCACCTGCATCCCCCATGACACAGTGCTGCTGCTGCTGCATCCCCCATGAGCTTCTGTGGCCTCCTTTGAACCTCTGACTTAAAGGTGTTTAAAAAAAACCCACACAGGTGTGGAATGCCTGAGGATTTCTTGTAAGGGAGGTAAATCATCTTGCAAACGGAAGCCTTCAAAAGAAAGGGTTAGCATAAGTTATTGCCTGTTAACTTTCTCCATTTAACTCTGCGACTGATAATGATTTAATTCTTACCAGTTCTGATTTCTCTGAGCTTCCTGTGAAGCTGCATCTCCTGCAGATGGCTCGTGAGTGTGTCCCAGTTTGCCACCTCAACTTGTGAAACTCGGAGGTAGTGAGGGGAGGCTGGAGGAAGCGGATGGAGGCAGCTCTCTGGGAGGAAATAGCAAACTGAGCAGAAGGCATTTATTGTGAAGTATTCGATGTTATTGGAAAACATATTTTGTGTGATAGATGGGTATGCTGCAATCCTGGGGTGGTTTTGAAGCAGCAACCTTAACTTTGCTCTGCTGCTCTCACAGCATGGGTATTTTTAGGCTGATTCCCATTTATACCCATCGAAACGCACAACCATCGCAGACAGTTACCGAAATTAAACCTGAAGTTGGATGGGAAAATAGGCAGTGACCTTGTCAGTGCAAACCGAAATCGTATCTATTTCAGACAAACACATGTACCTCAGAGCTGCATTTCCCGTATGTGCAAATGCAAACTCCAAGGAGCTGTGGAAGGGTTTTTAAAAGCATCATTAAGCCCAAGAACAAGCATCCAATACTTCATTATTCCTCCTCTCTTCCAAATTACTGTGGCCTTAAATTTAAGTCCAGCTTATGCCAATACCACCAGCAATGGGCTGTAGGCAGGAGGACAGGGGAAATTTAATCCTGAGGAATAGTTTAAACCCAAACTATCAGAATAGCAGAGGTGTCCAGCATGTTTGGCCATGCCATGCTGGCAGTCTGCCAATGCAACGGGTGAGAACCTTCATCCTGGCCCCAGATATCTCCGTGCTTCTGTGCCCCACAATGGGACCCATCCCTGCTGCAAGTGTGAGTGCCACGGGCTGGTTTTGTCCTCAGATTTGGTGGCAGGAGCAGGGAGCCCAAGCAAAATGACCACACCGAGGAGACCCCCAAATTTCCCTGCTTTTCTCATCTTTCCATATCCCAGCTCCTGGAGGGAGCAGGGGGATGCTGCTGGCATCTCATGGCAAGTGTCCTGCTCTTGTGCAGAGCATGGGGATAGTCATGGCCTGACTTACTATGGAGATGCACAGAGGAATTGGGGTGCAGTGGGATCCCACAGGGAAGGGTATGGGAGTCCTAAGACACAAGCACCAGCACAGCGCTTTGGTAGGAAGGCTTAAAGCAGTGTTTTAAAAAAGGGTTTCAGTCCATTTACTGCTGATCACATTAGTAGGCTAAGCAGGTATTTCGGTGTGCTCCCCTTCAGCAAGCCTGAGTCCCCTGAGGGCATAAAGTGCAGCCCAGAACAGTGGACTGTCAGATACTCTGAAGCCTTGTTCAGAAGTGCCTTTTGGATGAACCTGTCTGCCCTCCTGGGAGGTGCCCTGCTTTCCAGCCATTTCATCCCTTGACACCTGCTGCTGCTGCCCCGGCAGGGCTGGAGGAGCTGTGGGCCAGGGCAGGCTGGCAGGTGCCTTGCTGCTTTGGGTGCAGCAGGGAGCGATGGATGCTCCATGGCTGGGGAGCCCCTGGCAGGACTCTGGCCCTTTGCTGCCTTCCCTTCTGAGCCCGGGCTCTGGGGAGAGGCAGTGCTGCCTCTGCTCCCTGCACAGCTGCCTGCTGGACACCACACGTTATCACAGCTTGGGTGGTTGTGGGCTCTTCTGACCTGCAAGGCTGCTCCTGGCCAGATTATATCTCTATGCTGCTTTTTAAATCCAAAGCTGTATATAAAATCATTCCCTTCTCCTCAGTGCTCTTTTCTTTCAGGCTGAAAGGCACACTTCTCCTCCAGTTAATCAATAGGAAGCAAGAAGGCATGAGGTGTTGTGGCTGCAGTCTGCTCCTGGTGCTTTGGCAGGACCAACACCAAGCTCCAGGTGTTGGTTACCCCACAAAAGGCTTGGGGGAAGCCAGTGCTGCCTTCCTGCTCCTCCTGCTTTCCCTGCCCAACCCCAGGGTGACCTGGCACCCCTGACCGGGAAAAAAGTGCCTTTCCCTCGCCGGTTCCCATTCCCGCACAGCCCACGGGTGGCTTCTGAGTCATTCCAGGGCACTGCGGCTGGTGCCATTCCTTTGTGTGCTTCAGTGAAGCGAAATCCTCGTGCCCTGTGCAGAGCTGTGTTTGCCATTCCTCCCAATTACAGCTCTTCGGAGCCCAGCAAGGTTTCTCAGGCTTCCCTCCGGGAAGTTCCTGGACAGTTCTGAGCTTTGCTGTGGTTGCCCATGTTTTCAGTGGCAGGAATTGTTCGGTATGTGCCTCCCCCTCCATTCGTTCATTCCTGGCGCCGTGGGGCCTGTGCCCGTTGAACTCGATCCCGGCTGTCATTTTGCAATAAGTTAATTCTTCATCAGGAGCACAGAGTGCTCCTCCCCCGAGTGCTGGGAGAGCCGGCGCTGGGCTGGCACGTCTGCCATGAGCCCGGGCTGACCCGGGGTTAAAGTCTAACTGGGGAGGTATTTCAGGAGCTATTTTATGGGCTGCTGTGCCAACCAGCTGCACGAGGAGGTGCCTGCTGGGCTGGGGGCACAGCCAGGGCTAGGGGAGCTCGGAGCTGAGGCTGCCCCAGCAGGTCCTGCCCTCGGCATTCAGCACAGCTGCCTCGGGGGGACCGGGCTGCGCTCACAGTTCTGTGTCCTTTCTGCATAAACACACAGAAATGCAGCTTTCTTGCAAAAACGACACCGTCATCTTCTGTGCTTTTTCGTACGGCAGATTTTCATCTCCTGCCTCCCAAGCTAGCAGAGCAGCAGTGAGTTTTGTGGGAATTGCTTTTTCCCTGTTAATTGAATTCTCAGAACACTGCTCTTTCCCCAATACAAGGTACATGCCTGTAACCTTTCCCCCGCTTTTTTTTTTTTTTTTTTTTTGAGGAGGAGGGGGATAGAGGGGGAATGGGGGCATCTCGATGCACTTAGAGCAACTTCTTTTAAAAAATATTCTGTTTATTTGTATTCTGCTGACACAATGTGACCATAAAGCATTCCTGGTACCTTCCCTAACCTAAAGTCAGTGCTAGTGGGCAGACTTAAATTGTACCTGAGGCAGTTTAGATGGGCTGGAATGAAATGAGGGCATTTTTATTCAGGTCAACATTTTTTGGATGCTTATGAATGTGAGGGGATGATGAATCTAGAAAGACATCATCTCTCCTCCTAAGTGCCTGATCTGCCTGACCTTGTGTGCAGCACGTGGTTACAAGTTTTCTCACACTTCTGTGTGGAAACAGCTCGATAGGGATGGGTAGCATCTTTCTAGGGATGCTGAGTTTTCCCTGCTTTTCACACATACCCATCGCTCTCGGATTCATACATAATTTTACTCCAAGCTGACAAGGTTACATGCGCTCTCTATTAAGCAACATATGTTACTCAGTTCTCCAGAAAGGGCAATTTTAATACTCTGCCAGTAGGAATGTGTTGCGCAATGATGCATACACCAGCTGGCTTCTTTTCCTTCCAAAGTTATTTAAATTCTGAACTCTGCACAAAAGACAGATGTTGAAAATAGACTCCCACTAACCCAAGGTCGATGGGAAGGCTCCCATGCTCTGATGGAGTAGATGTTTCTCTTCCATTTGAAAAGATGAGTATGGTTTTTTCTGGGCAGGGTAAAAGTAAGGGATAATCCTTACTCACTTAGTTGGTTGGATTTTATGAGTGATCTTGTACTTCTTTTGCATTTCTGAGACCACCTTTGCTTTTCTTTTGAAATAGTTGCGGGGCTTTTTAACCAATGTATCTCAGATGTGTCCTTTTTCAGTCTTTGCTCAAAAAATTTAATGCAGCTCGTAGGGCTTCACTGGGAGACCAACTGTGGAGCTGTGCAAGTCCAGGAACAGATGATTTTGTTGTTTCCTTTTCCATTTTCTGTTCATTTTCCTGAAATTAATTCTTCTCTTTTCTTCTGCCATTGCCACATTGTTATAAACAAGAATTAATATGATTAACCCAAGCTTGCAGTATTATTACATTTATTTAAAGGTCCAGAAACATACCCAAGATGGGCAAAATGCTTGTGCTGAAGGCTAAGAAAGCTCTTCTGTTACAGCATTTAATTGGTTGTAAGTAGTACAGTGAAATCCTGCATGGTGTGAAACCAAAGGGGATCATGGGAATGCTGTGCAAATCCTCTTTCCTTTCTTGATTTCAAGCTGGATAATTATTTCTGTATCAGATCTTTATTAAGCTGTAGGCTAGGATTCAGCTTTCCATTATGGAACCATGGGTAGCTGAGCTTATAATGTATGAAATGTGTTTTTTTTCTCCTGAGGCAGTCACCAAATCCCAATGCAGTGCCCAGCAAGTGTGGGGTGAATTGCTGCCACCCATCTCCCTGCACCCAAATACAGAGACATTCCTATTGCACATCTTTGGGAATGCAGGATATACTCCCAGCAAGGATTGGGTGGCAGTGGAAATGTGGGTTTCCTTTTGCTGTGGGTCAGGCAGTGCCCTCTTGTTTTGGGTGAAGCAGCGGTGGCTGTGGGTGTGCAGACCATCTCAGAGTCCCTTTGGTGGCATTTCCGACCCCTGCCATCATCACCTCTGCTCTCCTCCCAGCAGCAGGAACAGCTAAAATCCTAATGCTTTGCAACCCTCTTAAGGTTCCTCTCTTTGTTTCGCAGTAGAAGAAGGAATGTTAACAGACGTGGGCAGGCACAGCAGATCTCTGTGCCTGGGAAGAGTTGTCAGGAGCAATTCCAAGCCGGGGAGGCCCTGATCAGTTGTACAGAGACGTTCTTCCATGGCCCTGTTAAGGGTTTTGATTTCACCCCTTGCAGTCTCTGTGGCTCAGGTCTCACTTAGAGGAGCTGGCAGAAAGCTGACACTTCCTTGGACCAAATTAGGAAGCCCCCCAAAATCGACAGTGGCATCTCCTGGCCCGTGTGTGCTTTCCCTTAACAGCCCCAGGATGTGAGAGGCAGCTTGGCTGAATTGCTGTCCTATTGAATGCTTCTCCTTGCTGATTTGTTATTAAGTGATGGTTAGTGTTTCATTAAAGCCCCAGTGGGCAGGAGTTCATCAGCGTTCTGCTGGCTGGAGCTGCGCTTTGGAGCTTGTTGGGCTCCTTGGGCTGATGGCTCTAATGAGCTCTGGGTGGGCTGGGATGGGCAGCAGCCCTCTAAGCACATGGCTCAGCCTTGCAAAGGGGCTTGGCTCTCCAGTCAGTGTCAGGATAAAGGCCTGGATTTATGGAAGGGCTTAACAAATCTGTCTGGTCTGTCCCTCTGAGAATTTTGCTTCTTTGCTTCCAATGGGTTTTGCTGGAGTTTTGCCATGACCCATGAGCACAAGGGGGCTTTGGCTTCAGCATGGCAGAGGCTCAGCAGCTCTTCCCACAGCACTCCCCAGTGCTAGGCTTAGGGTGCGCCCAGGCAGAATCCCTTGCCTGCAGCCAAGGATTGTGGAAGGCTCTCCAAGGAGCTCTGCATGATTCTGTCTCTGAAATGTGCCTCAGTAGCATCTTTACTGAAACCTCCTGGCCTGTCTGCATTGCTGTCCTGGGGCTGTTACTCACTCAAAAAAACAGACTAAAAATAGTCTGTCTTATCCTGAGATATTTTTCTTCTCCCAAGCCCACATCAGTTAGCACTTGGGGTAGCCCAGAGTAGAAACCCCACAGCACCAGGAGCTCCAAAATGCAACTGGATGTGTATAATCAGTGATCATTAGAACCAATAAATCAGACACCAGCACCCAAGGTGCTATGCAGTCACCCTGGATGCTGCAGAGAGCTTCCAGATCAGCCTGCAGCTCCTGGAAAATCACATGCAGAGCCTCAGAAAGGACTGGGTTAATTACCCCAAGGTAGTCAGGCCAAAGCTCACTTTTTCAGGGCTAAATCAAGACATTTCTTTAGTGTTAGGTACCAGGCACTGGTCTAGTGTCCTGACAAGCCTCGAAGAGGAGGGTCTTGAATGCAGTTTTGTCTCTGCTGGTAATGATGGGTATGGCACTTGGAAGTCCACATTGGTGGGTTCTTTGGTGAAACCCTTCTCCATGAGGAATAAGCCATGCAAGCAGCATATGGGGAATGTGCTGGGGGCTGACCAAAGCCATGGTGGGAGCCTGAGCTCTGCTTTCTCCAGCCCATCACCAAGGCTTCAGCCCCAGTGTGGGTGGGTTTGCCTGGTCAGTGCTCAGGAGAGGGCGGAGCTGCATTCCCAGCACTGTTTTCCAAGCTTTCTCAGTCTCCCATCCTCTTCGGCCACTTTAAAATGGCTCTGAGGAATTGCACTTTCAGGTCTTTTATCATTTGATCACAGGTCAGAGCCAGCAGCTTTTCCTGCCTGCTGGCTCTGGCTGCCAGAGCTAATGCATCACGCGGTGCTGGAAATGTCACAGAGAAGCTGGCGCGGGCCGGGGACAGGGCACTGCTCCCTCTGCAGAGACACTGTCCAAGTAATGAGAGGATAAATCTAATCCCTCTGCCTCGGGCAGCCGAGGGGCAGGATGCAGGGCTTTTTCTGGGCACAGAGGGTCTGTCCCCATGGCTGTGCACAGCTCCCTGCAAGTGGGACCAGCATACCAGTGCCTGATGTGGCTGCACCTGTGGCAAACCAGTTATGGGACTCCTCAAAAGTCCCACAGCAGGATCAGCCCAAATGGCCTATTTAGCCTACTCCTCTGCCAGCCTTCTCCCTGCTTGTAACACTCTAAATGCCACAGTGGGTGGATTTGGGGGGAAACTCATTCTCCCCCCAGGCTAGAGCAGAGCTTTGTGTTTAATCACTTTGGAAGTTCCTCTTGGGTTTTTTTTCCTGTCCAGTGACTTCTAATTGAAGTGGGTAATTGCTTTATCCCGTCTGCCCCAGAGATGTAACACGGGAGGAGATTTTGGGAACCCCTCCAGGGTTCACAAAATCCTCAGCAATCATCCTCAGTTTTATACTGAGCCTAAAAATACCCAACTCAAAATGCCATTTCACCCTCCAGAGCCCAGCAAGTGTTGCCCCAAGTTTTCTTGCATTTTGAGTGTTTGCATTTTTGTAGTGGAGATTCCCACATAGCTTCATGTAAACGATGTATTGTTTACATATTTCTCCTCTGGGAGGAGTCTTGTGGTTGATGGTGATGTTCAGCTACGAGGTCAAAGAGGTGGCAACCTGTGTAGCTGGCCTTTTGATAAAGTGTATATATATGGAGTCAGAAAAATTAAAATAGAGCTTTCCTGCTTGACCTCCTGCTGTCTGCCTCATTCTTTTATGTCCCTAACAGCAACAGGCAAGCGCAGCCTGGCTGCAGATCCCTGAGGGTGTGGTGGTCCCTCTCTGAGGAGGCACAGCTCTTCAGAGGGGCAGAGCAAGTGCCTTTGAAACACAAGCTAATATTCCCAGCAGCATCCTGAACTGAGTAAAGCATTATCCACTTCCGGGGGCTGGATTGCTTCGGTGTGTGCTCCTCCAGATGCTGGGCATGAGGACACTGCAGGGCAAAAAGACCCCATATCCTGTCCTAGCATGGATGTACAGCTTGATGTGGGATCAGGAAAACCTGTTGCTGTCCCTCTTGCCCCTTCCTGTCGGAACCTGAAGGCTAATTCAGGTGTTTTTTTCCATCTCCTGCAGTATGAGTTTAAAGCCAAGAATATCAAGAAGAAGAAAGTGAATCTCATCGTGTCAGTGGACGGTGTGAAGGTCATTCTGAAGAAAAAGAAGAAGGTAGGCAGCACTGGTCCCTGGGGCAGCAGAACCCCTCCCCTCCTGGTGCAGGGACCTGCAGCATCCTTGAATTTCTGGGAAACCCTTGTGGGCTGGGAGAGGGAGAGAGAAGTGGGCTGGGGTCAGCCTCGTGTGAATCATGTTCCTGCAGGGTGGCGGAGCCAGTCCTGGTGTGCTGCAGAAGGGCTCGGGGGGCCCTGTGGGAGGTGTTATGGGATGTGGCTGGTCCCCAGTAGGACCTGACCCTTGGCAAAGGGTTGCAGGGGAGGAGCAGCAGCAGATCTGTGACAAGAGCTTCCCAAGTATGTCCCCGGACTGCCTTTCTGTCCTGTCCTTGTTCTCAAGGACAGCATCTGACGTACTCATTCTCAGCTTCTTTTATTGCAGAAAAAAGAATGGGCCTGGGATGAGAACAAAATGCTCGTCATGCATGATCCCATCTACAGGTAAAGCTGTTGGGTGAGGGGACAGAGGCTTGTGTGGCTGTGCCTTGCCCCTTACCCACACCACACCAGCACTGTGCTGGGCACTGGAGAGTTGCCACCATCCTGTGGAGGGCAGCTCGTGGTGCTTCCCAAAGTTCCCAGCTCTCCCCCATCTTGTTCCCAAAAGCCAAAAGCAGGGTATGTCTGTCCCAGGGAGGCCAAATTGGAGTGAGAGAGGCCTCCAGCCATGCTGGAGAGGGGGTGGCAGGCACCTGGGCCACCAGGTGCCACCATCCAGCTCTTTGAGTAGGCCAGGAATGGGGTTTGCTCTTCTCCGTCCCTGGAGGGCTCCTGTGCTGCTGATGCTGTCCCTGGGGGCTGAGCAGAGAAGTCTCGTGCTGTCTTTGCAAAATGTTTGCTGCTGCTGAATCAGCAGGCAAATTTTCCCAGCTGAGGTAAAACCACTGCCAAAAAAATTTCTGATGGGCTTTAGTAGGCATGTGCTGCAGAGGCTGGGCATCTGCCAGCGCCCCATGCCATGGGAAGCATTGGTTGTGGCCTTTGCAGTCTCCTGTGCATGTGGGTAATGGTGTATGCTTATATCCTCCCTTCCATTCTGTCCTTGCAGGATATTCTATGTATCTCATGACTCCCAGGACCTAAAGATCTTCAGCTACATTGCCAGGGATGGGTCTAGCAATGTTTTCAGGTGCAACGTTTTCAAGTCCAAGAAGAAGGTAAAGATGATGGGATGCACATCTTGTCCTGGTGTACTCCGGGTGGAGCAGCTGGGGCAGGAGCTGCCAGCCCAGGGCACCTGGGGATCTGAGAGCCTGTGGCAGCACAGAGAGCCCTGAGAGCCCTCCTCCTCTCCTCTGCTGCAGAGCCAAGCCATGCGCATTGTGCGGACGGTGGGGCAGGCGTTCGAGGTGTGCCACAAGCTGAGCCTGCAGCACACCCAGCAAAACGCTGATGGCCAGGAGGACGCAGACAGTGAAAGGAACGGAGATGACCTGGACGTCCCAGGTATTCCACAAAGGTGGAGCTGTGGGGTGGCGTGGGGCCCGCAGAGCCTGGCAGATGTGGTTCACAGAGGCACTGTCTTCCCATACTGCCCCTTGATGGCTGATACCTCTGGGCAATGGATTTGCACAGCAATCTGGCCTGCTGTGTTCCAGGCTCTAGCTGGGATCTTGCCCAGCAAGGAACCTTCTCTAGGTGTTAGCCATGATCCTCTCAGACATGCCCCTTGCTGAGAGCCCATTAGCAGTGCCCAGGGTTCTGCTCTGTCCTTGGCTGCACACACTGCAAACATTCCCTCGCTGCTTCTGCACTAGAGGCCCCAAGTACAGACTTTCCTCGTGTCCCGAGGCATGGCTGGGTCTGGGCCAGCTCTCTGCAATTCCCAAAATGGGCATAGCCGTGTTTGTGGTCTCCCATCAAGCTGTCAGGGCTACAGGCTGCAGACCCTACTCCTTCTCAGCCCTGTGGGTAGAGGGTACAGGGATGCCTGGCTGGGGAGCTGTTGGTCCAACCCCATCACCCTGAGCTGTGCAGGGTCCCAGGGAGCTGCCTTGCTCCTTGGTGCCGGTGCCTGTGCTGGAGGGGAGGCAAAAGTTTTATGAGAGGCTAGTCAAACTCTTCCAGTGCCAGGTGGGACACTGGCAAGTCCTGCTGCCTGTCTGTGTGTGGATTCTCTGCCCTGCTATGCCATGCTGTGCGCTGGATCCCCCACATCTCAATAGGAGTAGCCTGGGCTGGGCTGCGGTTTCCTGCTTGCCTCTGTGACCAGTGCTGCCCTGATGACCTAATCACTGGGCTGCCCTGGACCGGTCATTGTTTGGTTTTCCTCCACACAATATCCCAGCCACGATATGCAGCTCCCTGGGGAATTCAGAGCATCTGTTTTTTGTTTTTCTTTCCTGTAATCTCTTGTTTACCTTTCTTCAGCTTTATCTGTGTTTTCTGTTCTCTGTGGCCTGTTTGTCCCACATCAGGGCTTTTGGCTGCCGTTGCTCAGGTTTGGTGTGCTGGGGCTGGGGGTGTTTTTGGCTGCAAGCCTCCTCCCAAGCAGCAGCAGGAAGAGCAGCTGTGTCCATCTGTACCTGCTTCCCACCAGGGCTGGAGGGTGGGTGGCACAGGGGTGGTGGGGCCCCGCTGTGGGCATCGCTGCCCACGCCGCGGTTGGAGCGCGGCGCTCGAGGCGCAGGCAGGCCGTGCCCTGCCCTGACCCTGTCCCGCAGCCTGTCGCCTCTCCGGCGTGGAGAGAGCGGCTGCCTCCGCCGAGGAGACCGACATCGACGCCGTGGAGCTGCCTCTGCCTGGAGCCGACATCCTGGACTTCAGCCGCGGCGTCACCGACCTCGATGCTGTGTCCAAGGAGGTGGGTGTCACACGGAGCCCAGGGTCCCCTGCCCTCCGCTCGCAGGGGGTGGCACGGCCCCAGCCCCGCGACTGTGATGTGCGTCCCCGGGGTTGGGAGGGATTGTGCAGCATTCCCCTGCTCCCGGATCAAAGGCGCCTGCCGCTGCAGGGCTGCCCTTTGGCTAGGGCCCAGGGCGCTCCTGGAGAGAGCTGTGCCGAGGTTCAGCTATGTGCAGCCACACGGAAAGGGTTTGGGGCAGAGCTGATAGGGATTTTTTTTACTCCAAAACCACAAAAATAAAAGACTTTTTTGATACAGTGGAAATTCCCATGGGAAGTGTCAGCGTTTTTGGGAATTTTCTACAAAAGTATTTGTGGTGTTGTTGAAACTGAAAAAGTACTGTTTTCAAAGGTTGTAAGCAGCCTCAGCAAAGTGTACATCAGCTTTGAATGCATCTGCCTCTTTTCTGGGTATTTTGGGTGGCTGCTCGGTGCCAAAGCTTGTGTGTGCCCGATGGCTCTCTGAGGTGAGTGCCAGGGGATCACACCTTCAACACTGGTGTTTTGCAGAGTTGCCTCCACCCTGAAGATATCCTGACAGCGTCACCCAAGATGCTGCTGCCTTCATCTGCTCAGCTGCCTGACCTGGGAACACCCCTTTCTGCCCACCACCAGATGCAGCTTCTCCAGCAACTCTTGCAGCAGCAGCAGCAGCAGACACAAGTGGCTGTGGCACAGGTTCTCCCCTCCATTCTTTCCCAGGGGCAGTGGCAGGGCTGGGGCACACTACTGAGCCCCTTGGTGATGCTGGAGTCTCCTGACTGGAGGCAGTAGTGAGGGCAGGCGGCTCCATGGAGAGGGAGATCTGTGAGCTCTGCCTGCCACCAAGTGTCTGGGGCCTTTGGCCCATCTGCTCGCCAGTGCCCTGCCCCAGCAACTGGTGTGCCTGGGCTGTGCAGCTGGCAGCTCATTCTCCGTGCAGCTATTTCTCATTGAAGCAGCTCTGGCTGCTTTATCCAACTCATTACCTGAGCTTTACTTGTTCCCTGACCCCTCACAGAGCTCACTGCAATTCATCAACTTTTTTTGTGGCCGAGCAATGGGCTCCAGCAGCCTTTCTGGGCTGCCCTGTGGTTTTGCTCCTCTCGCATCAGTAAATCAGTATTTGTTGATCAGTTCTGGCTGAGCTGCTGCCTCCAGAGCCCACATGCCTTTTGAGGTCACAGACTGCCAAGTTGCTTTCCCCTCTGGAAGAGGGATCTGCATCCTCAGGGAATCCTTTGTGTCTGTCCAAGTATAGTGTTGCTCACAATCCAAAAGGCTCCATTGGTGCCTGCTTGGAGTGTAAAAGCACCCCTCGCTCTTGGTCTGGCTTTGTGGAAAGTTGTAAATCCCAATCCTTTGTCTGGTCTCTTGTCACTCCCAGGCTTGCTGTGCTTCAGCTTGGCTCTGCCAAGGGCACTGGTGTGCCACCTTGCTGGCCACATTTGGGCAGTACCTGCCTGCCAGCACAGCCAGCACTGCCTTCTGGTGGAGGGGCTGCCACCCATCTGTGGGGGCAGCTTGCCCCCCAGCTGGGCAGCTTCAGGGGCCCTGCAGCTGCAGCAGCAGCTCAAAGCTTGGAAGGTACAGAGAGCCTCCTCTTATTCCTCAAGGTCGTTTTCTAGGCCGCAGTAAAATAGCCTTTTGTGTTTGGTGGGGATATTTTTGTTTTGGGGTTATTTTTGTTTTGGATTTTTTTTTTAAATTTAGTTGTAAATCTGTGCTTTCCTGGTTCCAGACCTTGCTGGAACAGTTTTAGGAGCCATGGGTGGGTGCCAGGAAGGGGTGCTGAGCCAAAGTGGCCCTCAGGTCACTGCTGTTCCCTTGTGCAGTGTATGTTTCTGGGGTTCTCCTTGCTCAAATGCTGATGAGAGCTGCCCTGGGCAGGAGCTCCTGACTATCTGCCCTCAGGGGCATGGTTTTGGGAACACAGATGTTTGCATAGGGGTAGTTGTGCTGAAATCAGTGGTGGTCTTGCCCGCAGGCTTCCCGCAGGCATTGCTTCCCAGAGCCAGGCTGAACAGTCAGCTTGCACCCCAGAGCTGCACCCCCTCAGCAGCACCCTGCCATCTGTGGTGCTCCAGCTCCTCCTTGTGACAGAGGCCGCTGGCTGGGCCCGGTTTCTGGGAAAGCTGCCCAAAAAGACAGCTTTTCCAGGGCCAGCTCTGCTGCACAGCTGCGCCCTCGCTCTACTGGATCCAGTCAGTCAAGCATGTCTCCTGTGCTGCATCCATCCGGCTCCTCCTGGGCTGCCCTTTCCATGCACATCCACAGCTCACATGCACCACTGACACTTTGGTCAGTGCTGCCTGCCTGGCCTTGGGCTTTTCCATCAGGGAGGCCAGGGGACAATGTGCTGAGCCCTGGTGTGACACCACCCACGCACTCCCCATCACATCTGCAGTACCTGCAGGGAATGGCTGCTTCATCACATTATGGGGTGGGATGCTGGTGAGCCCTAGGAGTTGGGCAGGGATGGCTAGAGTTGAAGCCCTCAACCCTCGAGCAGTATCTGCTCATGCTCACCCGCTGTATCCTGTCCAGGTCCACCTGCTGAAAGACCAGCTGGCAGCAGAAGCAGCAGCAAGGCTGGAGGCCCAGGCTCGTGTGCACCAGCTCCTGCTCCAGAACAAGGACTTGCTGCAGCACATCTCACTTCTGGTCAAACAGGTGCAGGAACTGGAGCTGAAGCTGGCAGGGAACACAACCAGTAAGCACTGCCACCCCTTCCTCTCTCCTCACAGCTAGCCAGGGCTGTGGGGGGCATGCATGTGGGTGTTTTTTGGGGGTTTTTTTTGTGCATTTCCAGTCATTTTGTTCAGAGGGATATTTATGCCCTTCTGGCCTGCCTTGTGTGTGTGCAGCAGGGTGCTTGCATGCAGCGTGGGAAGGGGCTTAGGGAGGGCTGTATGGACAGGTAGTCACCTACCTGCATCAGCTGTATGTCTGCTTTCCCCAGTGGCTGCATGCTCCAGACCAGCTCCATACCTGCCCAAGAGCCCCTGCTTGACCTTCCTCTCCAGCAGATGTGGCCATCAGCTCTCTGTAGGAGCTGGGCTGGAAGATAGTTAACTTCTTGTCCTGCAGAACTGGCCCTTTGTTGGCCAGGAGCAGCTCCTGGCATTAGTGGCACCAAATAAGCCCCTCAAAACAGTGACAGTGGAGAGGTTGATACCCAAATGACCCCAGACTGTCCTCCGGCCAGTGTGCAGCCAGCTGTGATGGCCAGGGGATGCCCAGGCAAGCTGGGCCTCTTAGCCATGCCCTTTTCTTGCAGCAGGCTCCCAGGACAGTCTGCTGGAGATCACCTTTCGCTCCAACGCTCTCCCCGTCCTCTGCGACCCGACCACCCCGCAGCCTGAGGACACCCACCCGCCGCCGCTGGGCCCCAGCTCGGCTTTCCCCAGCACCATGGGCAGCCCCATAGGTAGGAACGACTGTCTGGTGAAGCTGGAGTGCTACCGCTTTCTGCCGGACTCGGGGCCACCCGCCCCGGAGCCAGCCCTGGGCAGCCTGGAGCTCATCAAGTTCCGCGAGTCGGGCATCGCCTCCGAGTACGAGTCCAACACGGACGAGAGCGAGGAGCGCGACTCCTGGTCCCAGGAGGAACCGCCGCACCTGCTCCACGTCCAGCCCAGGCAGGACCTGGGCGACAGCCTGGAGGACGAGATCGCAGTGTAGGGGTCAGCAGGAGGTGGCGCAGAGCAGCCAGGACCTGCTGGAGCCGGGAAGGATCCTGGCCGCAGCCCCACGGCCCTGGCAGGGACAGGACAGCCCAGAGGGAGAGGGGGCAGAGGAGGGAGCCAGAAGGATTCCAGGGCCCATTTGGGAGTGTGTGGAGGTGAGGATGGAGCCATGTCCTTGACGTGTGCTGGGCGCTCTGTGCTCCAGTGTGCGTCGGCTTGTGTGCTGAGCTGCAGCATCCCTGCTTTGCAGCAGATACTGAGCTGACAGCTCCTTGTGCTCCCGCCTGGCCTTGTCTCCCTTCAAACTGTGTGTCAAGGTCAGGCAGAGGCAAGGGACTTCTGCTGGATTAGCCCCTCCTGCTTCCGGGGAAGCTGTAAAGCACTGGAAGGGTTTTGCTGGGGGAATGGGAGAGCAGTCTAGGGCAGTGAGCACCGAGGGCGCAGCTCCAAGGTGGTAAGCAAGGACAGAGCAGCTGGTCTGGCTCTCTATGTGATGGGCAGGGTGGAGGACGAGTACAGGGCCATGCAAGGTGAGGGTTCGTGGTGGTGCACTGTCAGAGTGAGTCTGTGAGTGAGAAGTGAGGCATTGAGAGACAGTGGGGATGGGCCTGGAAAGGATTTGAAGGGGTGAGATGAGGTTGCACAGACTGGCCAGGTGCAGGCGGTTGCTGGCAGGGGGATGTGGCACTTCCAGGACAGGGTTTTCCCATGCCAAGGCAGGTGGAGAGCGTGCAGGCAGCACCCCCTCCTCTGCCAGGCTGTGGAGCAGAGAGGATGGCACAGCACAGTGTGGAGCAGGGGAGCCAGGGCATGCAGCACCGAGCTGTGGAGTGTCCTCCCCCTCATCATCTAATCCTTTGGCTCCTTGGCACAGCTGCCAGGTTTCAAAGCCTTTATCATGCTCTCGAGTCACATTCAAGCACTTCCCATCACCGCAAACTCCCTGATTTGCTTTATAGACAAACTCTCCCATTTCCAAGCAGTTGTTTTGCCCCAGACTAAGGCTGGGAGCTGCAGTGCTGGCATTGGCATCTTCAGGGATGAGCACACTTCAGCTCTCGATGGGGAGTGAACTGCTGGTGTTTGCAAGGGTGCTTCATCACACCTCTGGTTTGCACTCTCTGGAAAAGTGAATCCAAGATCTCAGGGTCCCCCGCCAGGCCTCAAGACACCTATGGCTGAAAGCCATCCATGGGGGCCCTCCAAGGGATCCAGAGCTTGTTCCTTTGCTGCAAACACCTTTTATCAACTGTCTGGTGCTGAGCCTCTAAGAGGCCATGATTGAAACGGTATGAATCAAAGTCCTCATGTCCACCCTGCTTCGTGGGGAAGCACTCAGCGAGGTGGGAATTTGGCACAGTTGTCTTCCTTCCCATCCTCCCTTCTGTTCTGCTTTTGCTTTGCTTTGTTGCTTCCTTGCTGCTCTGTCTCTGCTCAGTCTGCCTGCAACTAACCCCTGGCTGACACCACCTCTTGCTCTTCTCCAGGGCTTAGCCTGGCTGCTGAGGAAGGCCCATCACTTCTCGCTGCCCTGGTCCCCTTGGGACTGAGGGCTGCTGAGGACTGATGTGTGGATGAGACCCCCAGGGTCAGCACGAGCTGTGCTATGCACCCTCCACCATACAACAGGACTGGATGGACTTGAGGAGCTAGAGAGTCTAGTGGGAAGGAAAAAGGGACATGTTTCAGTGCCCCCAGCAGTGCCCTGATGTCCAGGGGAGCTCTGCACCAGCCACAGAGCAGGCAGAGTGGGAGAGGGTGCTGTTTGGTACGTGGTGCTCCTGTCCTCTAGGCACCACTGCCTCTGTATGCCTTGTCCCACACGGCTGTGTGGACAGCTGTGTGCCAGCCCCTCTGCTGGGGACCCAACATCCCACTGCCAGCTTGAAGCAGCTGAAGGTGAAAGCAAGGTGTGAGGCTGGTCCAGCTTGGAGGAACAACTGGGCGTGACAGCATGCACAAGGCATGGCACTTACAGGGTAGGGATGGTTGAGCTTGGACAGGGATTCCCAGGTGGGTAGACAGATCATTCAGGGGAAAGGAGAGCAGGAGCTCAGCTGTACACACAGGTCAGATGAAGAGAGAGCCTGAGAAGGGCAACAGCAGGCCAGAGGTGTCTTACAGGCTGGGCTGTCTCAGGAAGCAGGTGGGGGGAGCCATCTCCTGAGCCACGGCTCCAGTCCATCCCTGCTGCACACACAGAGCTCAGGCCGTGTCCCGTGAGGGACTGTCAGGACCAGCTGTGGCCTCGGGCTCTTGCCCCACACTCTGCCCACAGGACAGTGGCAGGTGTCCCACAGGCCGAGGGGGTGCTGCTGGGGCCGGGTGGAATCCTGCCAGCCCCATGCTGCACCATGGGTGTACACGTGTAAATGACCCTTCCTAAGTCAGCGCTGCCTCCAAGACTCCTCTCTAGCCTCTCACTTTCATTATGGACCTTGACAGGGGTTTTATAGCTATATTTTTTGTCCTTTCTTTTCCTACAACTGTCATATTACTAACTGTTGACTCTATCTGGGAAGCCAATCTGTCAATGTAAGTGCACTTAACCCTTGGGTGTTGTCATTAGTCAACTGGCTTTTGCTAAATAAATCTTTCTATTTCTCAAGGCTTTCTGTAGTCTCTTTCTTCTCACTTTGCCTTTCTGTACTTCCTTCCCTCTCCCTGCTGGGTGCCAGCACCAGCAGTGGCATCCTCTGGCCTTGCAGAGAGCCCCTCCAACCTAAGCTTCTTCTCCTGTGGGTCCCCTGCTTGTCGTGCCAGCCACAGGATGCTCACGAGACCAAGGTGCCCAGAATATTGCTAAGAGTAGGGGTGTTTCAGTCTTGCCCTTCAGCCACTGCACAGCACAGCCTTGTCTCAGAGCTGATCCAACAGCTGGAGGGTGCCAGGGGTTTTCTGGCTTCTGCAAAGCTCCCCACAGAGATGCAGAGATGCTAATTGGCACTTCCAGGGGCTCAGGAAATTTTTGGCTGCTGGTGAAGGAAAAGTAGGGAAGAGTCTCTCTTAAAGGATGGCAAAAGAGTTGTGTAGGCAAAAGCAGTGCCCAGGCAGGAGCTGACTGCTCCTGAAACAATTCATTCTGCTGCTGGCAGGAGTGATGGAGCAGTGCCCTCCCGTGGCGGCCGCCTGGCTGCTGGGGCTGCACAGATACCCCGGGGGCTGCAGCCTCTTGTGCCTTGAAATCCTGCTCCCTGCCCAGGACCTCGGGCCTGCGGTAGAACCTCTTGCAGCTGTAGCCCTCCTGGGAGCTGTGCTGGATCTGGGCCTTGAGCACCATGGTGTGGGGAAGGTGGGGCAGCACAACGTGCACTGCTAGCCGTGCTGGAGCACAGGCTGGCACTTGGAAGCAGTGAGTTTGTCCTGGACCATGATACTGGCTCTGCTGCTGGCCAGCCTGTTCCTCTCAGGGGCTGTAAGTCATCTGAGGAGCCAGAAGCTCTTGAAGAGGTTGTTAGACTGCCCACACTCCCAAGAGCTGGTATCCAGGCTGGAGAAGAGGCTGCCCAGGCAGTTCTGGGTGGCTCTCTTGGTGCAGATGAATAGCTGTAGGATGAACCCCAGGGCTGGTAGATGCTGCAGGTGCAGGTGGGGAGCTTGCTGTTGAGCAGGACTCTGGGACCACAGAATGCAGAGGAAAGGGCCCACAGTGAGTTAGGGGTCCCTGTAAGAGTCCAGCCCACCATGAAGTTGGAGTAGTGTTGGGAACTCTTCCTCTCTGCCTGTCCCATGGGATGTGGAGGTGGTTGTCTCTGTCTCAGTATGTGCCCTTGGGATGCAGAGGTAGGGCTGGGCAGAGGATGCTGAAGGGCAGCGAGGCCCCAGAACAGCACCAGGCTCACCCAGGATCTGGCTGGAGCAATCACACAGACCCACACTGACATGGAGGCAGCCATAGAGGTTTGAGCTGGCACTCCTGGGGGCAGCCCCACAGCTACAAGGACTCTTGCTGGGAAGACATGGTGGAGAAGCCAGTGTAGCTCAGAGGTAGGGTGTGATTGCAGAGCCCTTTCCCCAGCAAGCACTGCTGCCACCCATGACAGACACACAGCCTGGGCTGAGCTGAGGGAGCCCTGGTGGGGTGAGCAGTGCACAGCCCACACTGTGGGTGCCCCAAGAGAAGGCCCTGTGGCTTTACCAGGGTGTGACTGACAAGGGACCCCTATGTGAGTCCCATCTCTTCAGGCAGCATGACAGGTCTGAGCAGGCGGTTGGCAGCACACCTCACCTGGCAGCGTGGAAGGGACAGGCCTCTTCCTTTTGCCATTCCCCTGGTAAATGCTCACTCGCTCTCTCTCTTTTTCCACAACCTGCTTCCCAAGTCGCTTGGTGTCAGGTAAGAAAAGCTCTTGGTGTGTTGGCAGTGCCAACGTGGAGCCCTGGGCTCACTGCCACCCTGTCTTGCCCCATGCTGGTACCCCATGCATGCACTGCCCTGTGCAGCCCTGGCATGTCCTGGCTGCCCACAGCCTCTGCAGGGCTGTAGGAACATCCTCCCAGTCCCCAAAATTGTGTTTCCACAGTGCTGGTGGGCTGGCCCTGCTGGGCCCCTCCAACCTGGCTCATGTTCTCTCCATTCCCTTTCCCTGTCTAGTGGACCAGAGCATGTTTGAGAATGCCAGCGCCAGCACGGCACCCGTGCCGCGGGCACAGCACGTCCCTGCCGCGGCAGGCACCCTGCCCCAGCCCTGCCGGCCCAGCGGCAGCCAGCACCTCCGCAACCTGGGCAAGGCCGTGGGCGCCAAGGTGAATGACCTCCTGCGCCGCAAGGAGCTGGCCGCCCTGCCCGGCCTGGGAGCCATGGAGGTCAATGCCAGCGCAGGCGCTGTGCTGGGCACGGCACAGCTGGCTGCTGAGGACGGGTGAGTATCCCCACAGTGTGCACCCTGTGCCAGGGCCATTGGGACAGGCTGGAGGGGCCCGGCATGGGGCTGTATGCAACCGTCCCTCTGTGTTTGCAGGGCTGCGGGGCTGGATGCCTTTCCCCGGCTGGAACCCCCGCCCCCCATCACCAAGAAGCGGACACCGCGCGCCCTGAAGACCCCCCAGGACATGCTCATCGCTCCGCAGCCAGAGGGGACTAGCATAAGGAGTGGCACCCAGGAGCCTCCCGAAGCACCCACAGCCCACCCTGACCCTACAGAGGAGCAGCTGGGGATGGGGGATCTACCATGCCCTGGGGTCCCCAGCATGATGGGCGCCCTAGAGCCCAGTGGGGACCAGTCTACCAGTGCCTTACCTGTGCCCGACCTCATCCATAAGGGCAGCTGGGACAGCCAGTGGCAAGTGGGTGAGAGGGCCACTGAAATGTCACCCAGCACAGAGAAGCCCTCACGGAGACCGGGGCTGGAGCATGAGCCACCAGGGAGCACGGGGCGGCCAGAGCCACGTACCCCTGGCTGGGAGGTAGAGGGGACCCATCCCGACCTACTGTCCTTTGAGTAGCAGTGGGTAGCTGTGACAGGGGGACCATGGAGGCTGACTCTCCCAGACTTGTCTCTCACTGCCACTTGCCATTTTTGGGGTGATTGTTTTGGAAAGGGAGAAGCCTTGGGGTGGAAGGAGCTATTGCTGCCTTGTGTGGGCTCTGGGGAGCCATGACAACCTGCTTCTCCCCAGATTCCCCAGAGGGGCACAGCCTGTCCTGCCATGGCTTCTGCAGCCCCATTCTGAGCCTATTCACCCTGGTCAGTGCCACTGTCACCTTGTCTGCAGCCAGGAGCCTTGCTGAACTGCGGACCAAGGGGGTGCTGGAGGTAGAAGTGCCAGCCTGCCACAAACCCCATTGGATCTGCTGGAGTGAGCATCCTGTGAGCATCCCACAAGCACCACACACTTCCTGTATCTGCACTGCCTCCCTTGGTCCAGAGGATTTCCCAGCTCATGCCATATGCTTGCTGAAGATACCCCATTCTGGGGTACCAGCAGGCTCACCCAGCTCTAATGTTAGTGAGCCAGGACAGCAGCTGTGTCCAGGGCCTTCTCTAGGTGCTGACCTCGTGGTGTTACTCTGCTGAGTGCCATCTCCTTGCAGTGGAATCCCAGATGCAGGAGACCTGAGCTCTGTCACAGCACAGGGCTGGGCAGCTGGGACTGCACTGCTGCTGGCCAGTGGGCTTTGGCAGGGAGCTGAGCTCTCTCTGAGACCCCCTTCCAGCTCCTGCTTGTTTCCTGGCCTTGTCCCAGCCACCATGGACAGAACTGTCCAGGCAGGCAGCCCTGTCCATGTGGGCCAGTGCCACTGCTCCCCTTTATTTCCTGGGACAGTGGTCTCTGCGAGACTGGGACGTACAAAGCTACATGGTCCTCTGATACTGCTGTGAGTGTTTCACCATGGATGACAGGAAGGGTGAGCCAGCCTGGGGACACCTGTGCCAATGCAAGGAAGCAGCTGTGAGATGGAACTTTTTGCTTAGAGCTTTTATGTATATCCTCACCACAAAGGTGATTTTCAGAGGAAAAGCTCCAAAGCCCCCGGTTGGGTTGGTTTAACCCAGGAACTCCTGGATGGGCCTTCTCATAGCTCCTTCTGGGTCACGCAGAGTGGTTGGGCTGAAGAAATGTCTTCCTCCACCCATGGTGATGCCATGGTGGCTCTGGGGCCCTGCAGCTCTCGGCTCTGGCAAAAG
Source organism: Sylvia atricapilla (assembly GCF_009819655.1). Taxonomy (NCBI): domain Eukaryota; kingdom Metazoa; phylum Chordata; class Aves; order Passeriformes; family Sylviidae; genus Sylvia; species Sylvia atricapilla. The sequence continues at coordinate 11,859,650 of NC_089148.1, forward strand.
CCCTACTCAAGAGTGAAGGGATGCAAAGTTGCAGAGAGCCCATGTTCAGTGCTGAGGTGTCATGCAGCCTGTGACAATGTGATCATGGCCACCTCCACCCTCAGATACCGAGGTGTGCGTGTGCTGCCCAGGTCTCCACTGCCATGTAGATGTTGATGGAAACCAGGACTTGCAGCCCCTCTCTGAAGGACCAGTATCTTCCATCGCTGTGATCCCAAGGGAACCTTCCTCTTAAGGGAGGGTCGTCACTCACACAGCTCCCTCTATTTATGTTGTCAGGGTGCTTGTGTGAGATTTGGGACAAGAGATGCAGATTGCACAATAAATTTTTCTTTTTTTTTTTTTTTTTTTTTACTCACTGATGTGTGGCATTCCCTTGGTGGGAGACCCTGGCACCATCCTGGTGGGGAGTCATGGGGCGGAGGGGGAGCTTGGTGGTGTGCAGTTGGGGTGGAGAACGTGGCTGCCCTGCGGTGCTTGGCGCTGAGGGGACGGCAGCCCTGGGTGGTGTCTGGGCTGAGGGCGCCGGAGCCCGCCTGCGCCTGGGCACAGGGGACCGGATCCCGGGAGTGCGGCGGGAATGGGAGCCCCTGGGGTGCCCGGGCTGAGGGGACCGGGCCTCGGGGGTGCTGGAGGGACGGGAGCCCTGGTGGGTCTGTGGGCTGAGGGCGTGCGACCCGCGGCACTGCTGAGGGTAGCGGAGCCCGCCCGGACGGGCCGGAGCGCCCCGGGGCCCGGCGGTACCGAGGGCGCCGCTCGCTGCCGGGCCGAGGGCTCCGCCCCGCCGAGGCGGTGCCGCCGGCCGTGCCGCCCCGTTTCCGGTGTCATGGCGGCCCCAGCGCGGCGGCGGCTGCCGGGGCCGGGGCGGCGGCGGGGCGGCAGCAGGACGGCGATGTGAGGCGGCACGGCACCATGTCGGGGTGCGCCTGGGGCGCGGGGCCGCCGCTGCTGGAGGCGCTGGGCCGGCTGTGGGAGGTGCAGGCGCCGCTGGGCAGTGGCTCCTCGGCTTCGGTGTACCGGGTGCGCTGCTGCGGGGACCCCCGGGCCCCCCCCGGCGCCGTCAAGGAGTTCGTGCCGCCCCCGGGGCCGCGGCCCGGCCCCGCTCGCCGCCCCGGCGCCCGCCCGCCCGCCGCCGACTGCGCCGAGTACGGGTTCCGCAAGGAGCGCGCCGCGCTCGAGCAGCTCCGCGGGCACCGCAACATCGGTAACGGCACCCCGCAGCCTCGGCACCCCCTGCCCCGACCCCCGCACACTCCTCGGGCACCCTCTGTCCCTAGAGCACGCCCCGGGGCAGCCTCCCCCTGCCAAACTGGTGTCTCCAAACCACCCTCCCAGCCAGCGAAGGCAGCTCCCAACTCCTTTGGGAATACAGGCAGCCTCGCTCCCAAACGCGCCCGCAGGCCAGTGTGGCCCGCGGATTGGCGCCTCTGGGTGGGCGGATGTGGGGACTCCTAGCCTGGACACCCCAAGGCAGCTTCCCTGCAGTGGGTGCTCCTGAGTACCTCACCCCTTCCCTGGGTGGGGGATCTGCAGGTGCCAACCCTGGGGTGGGCAGGAGAGACGGGCAAAGCGGGTCACTGCAGGCAGGGCACCCCGGAGTCCTCCTTTGGGCAGGGTGCCAGAGTCCCAGCAAGGACTGTGTCCCCTGCGTGACAGCAGTGAAACAGTGTGTTCCCACTGGGCTGCAGCTCCTCGGCTGCCTTCGTGGGTGGGAATGAGCCAGGGAAGGAAGGAAGCTTGTGTGTCAGAGGTGATTGCTGGAAGTGCCGAAGTTCACCCACCACTGGTACTTTTTTGTCTGCGTAAAATGCTTTCTAATTGCCGTATTGTGCCTGGACACCCAGAAGGCACATGCATTCCCACTCTGCAGAGTTTGTCAGGGGATGAGATTGACATGTCTCTAAAGAGCGGGTCCAGTTTGCTGGGTCCAGCACTGGGTCCAGTTTGCTCACTGGGATGTGCTTATCTATGTCCCAGGGACTGTCCTTCTGGGCCATGAGCATTTGGCCCTGTCATTTTAGCAGAGCCTGGGGCGTGTTGTGACACCAGCCTGTCTTCCGAAGCTTGTAGGGGTGACATGGCTGGTTTTCCCTTGCTTCCTCCTCCCTGGTTCTCTGTCTCTCTGAACATTACCCGCTATAAAATATCTGAGCTGTCTGCCACACCACACTCTGGCGTGGTGGAAGGTGCTGGCCGTGTGCTCCTTACCGATGTCTCTCCCCGTATCTCGTAGTGACACTCTACGGCGTGTTCACCAACCACTACTCTGCCAATGGCCCATCTCGCTGTCTGCTGCTGGAGCTGCTGGACATCAGCGTGTCCGAGCTGCTGCTGCACTCCAGCAACCAGGGCTGCTCCATGTGGATGATCCAGCACTGTGCCCGAGACGTCCTGGAAGCCCTGGCTTTCCTGCACCACAAAGGCTACGTGCATGCAGACCTCAAGCCACGCAACATCCTGTGGAGCTCAGAGGAGGAGTGCTTTAAGCTCATTGACTTTGGGCTTAGCTTCAAAGAGGGGAATCAGGTTTGGAATGCGTGACTCTTGAGGCAGATGCTCTGTGTTATGTGGCTCTGTGATGTTTCCTAAGTGACTTGATCAGAGCAGAAGCTGAGTTTGTGCTGAAAGTTTACTGGAAAAGGCTAAAATGTCTGCCCCAGACACTGAAGCTGTGATCCCATTCTCCTTGCATGTCTCTGGTTTCTGCTGATGCCTTAGCCTTTGTGCTACAAATTCCAGTGTTAATGATGCACTGAGAAAAGTGGTCTCTCAGCTTCCTGGAAAGTTTGCTAATTTTTATGTCAGATGAGTGGGAGCACCCAGAAATGTAGAATTCCCTTTTATCATCCTTTATCATATATAGTGGTAATCCAGGCTTTGCCATCAGCCTCCCCAGCCAAGTGTGTTATCTCTGGCAGTGTCCTTGTGCTTGCCTTTACTTTCACTCTATCTTCAGCAGCCTTCCTTCTTCAGGAAATCTGGATGTTTCTTTCCCACACATATCAAATGTCCAGAGTCTGGTCCTGGGTGGGCAGTGTCTGTTCTTTACTGACACAGACAACCTCTGCCTGTTCTACTCTTTGTCCCATTTGTCCTGCTCAGTCTTCTTGCAGTCACTTTTGGTGATACTGAGTTGTTTGTCCTTGCTGATTTTATTCTTTTCCATGGCTTCTGATGGAAGCAGACAGCCTCAGGAGGTTCTGCTGTTGGCTTGGTAGACCTTCCTTTCACTCCTCCCTCTCTCAGTAGAGGCCTGTGAGGAGTCTCAGTGAAGCTTTTCCGTCTGGTAACCTTGTAGCATGCTTGCCTTTAATCACTGGGTGATGGATGATAATTTTTTCTGTGCCTTCCTACATTGTCCTGGTTTGTCCCTATTCCACACACTTTACTCGCTTAGCAGTTTTAAATTTATATTCTTTTTTACTGGTTTACCTGGTATTGAAAGTACAGCCCACTGATTGTGAGGGTTGTGTGGGTGACCTATCTCTCAATTCTTTGGTACAGGAGTTACTTTTAATGTTTGGACTTCTTAACTCCCCCATGTTGTCTTCAGTTCTCCCACATTCTTGGCTGAGTTTCTGATGGTAATCTGTTGCTGTCTATCAGCAAAATACACACTCCTGGTGTCCTGTGTCTAATGCAGATATTTTTATTTAATTCATGTCTGTGTTTTGCTGCTTACTTTGTGAGTTGCCTCATAATAGTTGATGGGGCTTCCATGGTTTCTTCCAATTTTATTTGGCTTCCATGGTTTCTTCCAATCTGCTTTCTTTGGGCTGAGTGTCCTTTGCCCTTTCTCATAAACACAAAACACACTGGTTGTGTGGGTGAACCTTCTAACCTTGCTCTGAATGTGCACCAGGTACCAGTGTCCCGTCCCCACCTCTGCCTTGGGCCACAGTCTACGTGCATAATTTCCTTATCTGAGTCAAAGACCATGCTACTTTATTTACGACAGCCCTGCCAAGTTTATCCTAATGCACGATTTCCTGCCATTGCTGTTTAACAGGGAATGGTTGTACACAGAGCAAGGTCTCAACCACTTACAGCTCTCAAAATGCTTTAGGTGGTAGGAGTGAAATCCCATTTTGCTGGTGGCAGTGACCACAGTGCTTTCTCTGTTTCTAAATGTTGTTTGGGGGCCTGCCAAGTTGCTGCTATTGCCATTCTGGAGGTTCTGCTCCCTACTGATAGGACAAAGGACACGGGTGAGCAGTTTGTGTATCATTTTTTTAGCTCATAAACCACTTTCGAGCTCTGTCACGGGAAGATGTCTTCTGTAAACTTTATTTTCAGTCAGAGAACCACATAATCTTGGCTGAATATATTCTCATGGTAAGAATTCCTTATCCAGGAGGAAGTAGGCTTGCATGTTCTTCTGTTATTCCTTGAGTTGCACCAGTGTGTCTGAAAGGAGCCCCCACGTGTTAGAAAGACCCAGCGTGCAGTTTGTCTTTGGACACTTAGAAGACTTGGCTGGACAAAGCCACAGTTGACTGACCAGGTATTGCCTTGGAGCAGGAGACTGGACTGGAGCCTTTGGAGCAGCCCCTCCAGCCAGTACTTGTGTGAATCTATAATTCCCTCTTTTCTTTGGAGCAGGCAGCTTATGGACACTTCCTCTCACTGTGCCAGCCATGGCAGCTGGGCAGGTATTGATTGCTGCAGCACTTGAGGCTTCAAGGGGAGATGGAAGAGATGCATGAGAGGTGCCTTTGACGATTTCCTTGTCTGAGCATTTTAGCTGCCTGCTTCCAGAGAACATAAGCACGTGAATAATGGCAGCAGCTCCTGATGCTCACTGCTCAGACAGGGCTGTCTGTGCTCTCAGACAGCCGACGTGGGAGCATTTTGTGGGTGTTCAACCCTTATCCCAAAATTTCTAGCAGCATCTGCATGTAGGAGAGATTAAAGAGCCAGTCCACAAGGGACATCCAGCCCCTTCCTCCCAGCAATGCTGTCTTTTAGAGGGCATCTGTTTTGCTGGGAGATGTTTTTCTTCCAGACAGTCCTGTTTTTCCCTCAGCACAGCACTATAGGGAGTTGAACTGCCTGCCTTGCACAACTGGCTCTACAATGCTTTCTGTCAATTTAGCAGTAGTATTTTGGGGACCCTTTTTGGAAGGATATCTGAACTGATTTAAGGATGGAGTGAGAACCTCAGTGTGGAAAATCAACTTCTCCCGTGTGTTTGGGTCTCCTGTAGGATGTGAAATATATTCAAACAGACGGGTATCGGGCTCCAGAGGCAGAACTGCAGAACTGCCTGGCGCAGGCAGGGCTCCAGAGTGAGACGGAGTGTACCTCTGCTGTGGATCTGTGGAGTCTGGGAATCGTTTTACTGGAAATGTTCTCAGGAATGAAACTGAAACATACAGTCCAATCTCAGGAATGGAAGGTGAGACAGTTCTTGCTTGCACCAAATGAATCCTTCTGCTTCTTGTTTATAATCTGGATTTGTGAGGTAGCACCTGGCAACTAGGTAGTGTTTCCAGGATGTTTATCTAATCCTATTGCCTTGAGAATTAAGATTTCTGAGCTTTAAAGACCCACCTACCCTGTGGGACTGGCATGTCTGAATGCCACATGTGTTCAGGTTACTGAAATAGGAATGTTGCAGGAGTCTCTGTTTGGAGCCTGGGTCTTGCCTAGATTTGGTAAGAAAGCTGTGCTGGCTGTAGTGGCACAGGAGGAAGAACAAAATCAATGGCTGATGGCTGTCAGCTGTCATCAGCTAGTTCAGCAGCACAATGGCAGAGGAATTATTTGCTGGGTTTAGTTTAATGTTAGCTGTAATATGGGAATCTTCTGGTAAGTCTGTATCCTGAAAAAAACAAGAGGAAAGCTCTGTGTTGTGAACCTGCAGCCTGACTGTCTTGTGTTCTGTGTGAAATAACTTTTTGTGTTCCCCTTCCCAGAAAGAGCATCCTTCCAGCATCACAATCGCCACAGTAACAGAAAAGTTTCCTGCATGTGGAAATTTCCAGCTTTTGCTGGCAAATGGGAAAAAGTTAATTTAATGTGAGCCTGCTAGTTTAACATATGAGGCTTGGACACTGAGGATCTCTCCCAAAGCCCCAGAGAACCACAGTCCTCTGCATTTGCTCTGGAAAATGATAGGATATTGCAAGCTTTGCACAGTCTCATTTTTACCTCCCTAATCACTGTTTCTTTTTCTTTCCAGACAAACAGTTCTGCCATCATTGATCGTATATTTGCCAGTGAGGGGGTGGTTAATTCAGCCATTCCAGCTTATCACCTCAGAGACCTTATCAAAAGGTACTGTAGTATATTTGATAACTGTTGCTTAAAGATGTGCTCTGTAAAGTCAAGCCTTGCTCATAGCAACTTAGAATTCACATCTAACACTTTTTTTTTTTCTTTTTAATTTTTATTTTAATCTACCACTGTGCTGGTAACAAGTGCAAGCATTAGCAGAGATGTTTCAAGTCCTCTGATTTTGGCACAACTTGGAGTTAGCACATAGAGAGTATCAGTCATGATGTCCATCATTTGCTGTTTTAAGTGCTTCACACTTGCAGCTGAGAGATTGTATTTGGAGAAAACTGCAGACTTTGCTGCTTTTGGGGACTGTTATCATGAAAATGAGGGAGGGGACAGAAAGTGCTGCTCTCCACTGCTGCCAAGATTCAAAGGCACTTTTGCAACTCTCCTGAGGAGTCTGCCAAGGGGATTCTTTTTACTGTCATGTGACTGTACTCTGAGACTGTGGAGGGAATGAGGACACAACTTGGCAGAAATAGCATTAGGAGCCCCTGGTAAAGCCAAGTTAAGGATATTCTGAGGCAAGCTCTGGGTTATTAGCTGCTTTGAATCCCATTTGTGAAAAGATGTGGGAGCACCTTGGAGTGTGATCATTCTCATGAGACTGCATGTATGCCTGATATGTGGGATGAATGGCCTGAGGATGTAGAGCTGGAAGATGCTGTGTTCCTTGCAGACTTGTAAGTGAGCAACTTTCATTATTTAATGCTGCGAGACAGCAAGAAGGAAAGCCTGCTCTGCCATCTACCCAAAATGCATTCAGGGCATCCTTCTGGTGTGCTTCAGCTGCAAATTGCAAGATGTGCTTCCCATTCTTATCCTTGTACCATAACCACGCCAAAGATAGAGTGTTCCTCTCTGTGAGCTTCCAGCCTGAGTGGAATGTGTCAGTGCAGGAATGTCACATGCGTGAACATAAAGGTGTCTTCTCTTGCAGCATGCTTCATTGTGACCAAGGAAAACGAGCCTCTGCTGAGAAGGCTTTATGCAGCCCGTTCTTCAGCATTCCCTTTGGTAAGCTGTGGCTGTGGCCCCTGCTCAAGACTCTCTCAGCATGTGCTGGAAGCAGCACTGAGGGCAGTTAACTGTTGTTTCTTGTTCTGGCCTCTGTGGCACTTGCCAGCTCTCCATGGCACCACAGGAGGGAGGTCAGAGTGATGCCTGTGCTCTCAGTGTTGCCCTACTCCTCCTCCCCACAGGCTGCCACTTTTTCCTAGCTGGGCTCTGATTAAACTGCCTCCACGAGTGTGTTGGCAGCAGCATTCATCTGAGGGCACAGAAATAACCAGCATATTTAACTAACATTCTGATTGTTTAGGTGCTTTCGAAGAGTGCAGTGCTGTTTATGGTGAGTGGATAGGTTTTCTTACATCAAGTGTTTCCCAGTTCAGAAATCACCAGGAATGTGAGTGCCTTGGGCAGTGGCTGGTGGTGGTGTCTGCTGCTGCTTCTGCACAGGTCAGATAGTCCCAGTGTGTTTGGGGTGTGAGCCTGTTTCTGCAGTGACTGGCCTGCAGTGACTTATGTGGCAGGTCATGGACACTTTCATCTGGTTCTGTCCTTTTGATTTAATAAAATAGTGGTGTTTCCTCAAGACCTCCCCATGTGCATTGCAGGCAGTCAGCAAAGGTAGGCTGAAACCACCCTGTTTAGGCTTGTGTCCTCCCTGTTTTATGTTCTATATCCAACTCAGTAGCATTCTCCAGAAGTTGTCTGCTTTCAAAAGCACCAGTGACAAGCTGTGCATCCAGGTTTTCTGCAGCATAAATTAGTCCTTCAGGCTGAGCTACCATTTCCCCTTGAATCTTAGCCCCACTTTTCTTAAGCTTCTTGGTGTACCTTGCAGCGAAGATTTTTAAGTATTGCTTCTTACAGATACTGATATTTCTGTATGTTAGGCAAAGGTAACAAATTCATCCCTGTTTTCAAACTTCATGTGTGTCTCAGAAACTGGGGCTGTTGTAATCAAAGCTGCCTTCCATGGCTGAACCTTGCAGCCAGTACTGCTTTAGAGCGGAGGGAATTGTATATTGGCAGTGCTTTCTGGGCTGGTTTTAAACACACAGACCTCTAACTGTACTGAGGGAGGTGCTTCTGTGGTTAGTGCTTGGAGTTTATATAACAGCTTCCATTTTTCTTAGTTCTTTTTGCTGCTTCTTTTCTTTGCCAGACTTGCACATACGCTTGTCTGCACAAAGAAGCATTTACTGCTGGTTTCCCAGCAAGTCAGAAAATGATCTGTTATTGCCTTTCACTTGGACATGGCTCTTCTGTTCAGAGCAAAGGCAGCTGAGAATAGCTTTCCTTGTCATTTACAGCTAAGTCTTGACTTTCCAGTTCATCAGGTTCTTTCCTGTGTTGTCAGTGTGTCACCTGGCATGAGCAGAGGAGCTGGGCAGAAAGTATCTCCTAGGGCAGGGGGGGATTGCCAGAAGTGTATTTGTCACTTGGGCACAAGACCAGGTATCTCTGAGTTCTAGGGCTTGGTTTGTCTCCCTTACTTGAAGAAGACATATGAAATGAAGGATGGGTTTGCTTTAGTGTCTGTCTTTTCTCCCAGGTAGCCAGTGGCAGGACAAGAAGAAACTGCCTCAGGTTGCACTGGAAGAGGTTTAGATTGGTTGTTAGTAAAAATTTCTTCAGCTAAAGGGTTGTCAAACATTGGAACAAGCTGCCCAGGAAAGTGGTGGAGTCACTGTGCCCATTAAAAGATGTGTAGATGTGGCACCTGGGGACATTGTTTACTGGTGGGCTTGGCCATGCCAGGTTGGACTTCATTATTTAAAAGGTCTTTTCCAACCTAAACAATTCTATGATTCTGCAAATTAAAAGGGTAGTATATAAGACCATGGTGACACTTAAATGTTCTTTCAGTCTTCAGTTCATCTGATGTGTCTTGGTTGTAAATAGTCCTAGAGATCCACTAGGAGCTGGAACATGCCTGGTTATCTGAAGACAGCAGCTTTCTTCAAAGGACTGCCCCTGAGAGGTGTCTGGGCATCATCTGTACTGATAAGGCCTTTCACGCTCTCAGTTTTTCATAAGGACTCTTCCGTGACAGGCAGGAGATTTACAGCTTGTGCTTGCCTTGCATCTCTTTTTGCAGTGTGAGATCAACATCTGACTGTGCCTGGCAGAGATGTCAGCTCCCTCACAAGCATTGTGTGCTTAGCTGGGAAAAATATTTCCTTGGAAATAACAGCTCACTTTGCAGGCATGGTCAGAAGGCTCAGACTGGAGAAGTGAAGCCATTTCCCTTTTCTCTCCCCTCTCACTGTCAAGTGATGGAGCTGTGAGGTCCTGCTATTGTGTTCAGCTGCTGTAGCTGCCAAAAAAAATAAACACATTAACACTCTACAAGTACTGCAAGTTGGGTGCCCAGATCTTAAATTCATTAATGGGCTGTCACTATTCTACAGCAACATGAAATCAAGCTGGTTTTTTTTTCCTGCAGAAGTGACACTGTCTCTGTGGCTTTGAGTTTCTAGAGGACCGATTATCCCCAGACTGTCATAGCTTGTCATTAGCCTTTTCTCCTTGGCTGTTGCCTTCTCCCATAGTGGCACCTATGCTACCCTGCTCCAGGCCATCCTGGAGCTGCTTGTTTTCAAGACCCAAGCGCCCCATGTCCAGCACCCAAAGGGTTTAATTGCTGCTCCTGTGAAGTCCTTCACAGGATCACTGTTCACACCTTGTGGCCATGCCTGATTCTAGAGCACTGCATTGTTTAAGTAGCTTAAGTATGGTGGATACTCAAAACAGTGGATTGCAGTTGGATTTTGAGGGGAGTAGGCTTTATATGGGTTCAGGGAAGAACTAAAAGATATTCTAAGGAGATCTGAGGCCTTTGTCTTAGTACAGCTGAAGAATTGGAATTAGAGGAGTAGGCCAGGCTGCTTTCAGCTTATCTGGGAGCAGAGACAGGAGAGGCAGTTGCAGAGTATTCCTTTGATCTTCTCACATCTCCATATAGATGGGGTAGTTTGTTCAACTAGCATAATTCTTGAGGTCACATCAGTTCCTGAGACTGGGCTAAGTAGACACAATTCTGGCCTTAATTTGAAAAGCAATTTCAGAATAATTGCAGAGTGCACTGAACCCTTTGGAAGAGCCTCTTAGTGCACAGGTAAAGATAAGATGGAAATGGAGAGTTCAGACTATAAATGCAGTTCATAGTGGAGAGAAGCAAAACTGTAATGCAAAGAGCAGAAAGTGCTTGAGTATCACAATGCATATTGAGTCAGCTTCCTGTATGTTTGCTCCTTTGACATTGACTTTATTTCTTTAATTCTATGGGTGTCAATAAGCTCCCCATATTGAAGATTTGGTGATGCTCCCCACCCCTGTGCTGAGGCTGCTAAATGTTCTAAGTGATGCTTCTCTGCAGTGTGAAGAAGAATATGAAGGTTGGTGTAATTCCCATATAGCAATGTTATCTTGCACATTCTCTTTTCTGTGGCTTTGGGAATGTGAGAGCAGGCAGATGAGCAATTAATAGGCACAACAACAGCAAACAGAGCTGCCCAGCTGAGCTTTGGTTGCAAGGGGTCAACTGCACCAACAGAGAATTGAGACAGATTGAAAGAGAAAGCAGAGATTGTACAAAATTCTTGATGGGTCCCAGATTAAAAAAAATAAAAATTTCTTCTTTGTTTAGATGCCCACTGAATGCAGAATGTGTTTGTGGCTCTGAACTTCTGCTGGATATATATAGGACTCTAAAGTCCAATAGCACAGATCCTTAAAAATTTGCTAATGAACTTAGCAAGAATCTCAGCAGAGAACTAAAATATCTCACTGGAGTTCCTGAAGTGTGGTGGATGGCAGGCATGGTGGTGGGATTTGCATTTCTGCTTGTTGTCAAATCCATATGAGCAGTACAAACAAGAGAGCTCTGGGGACACGAGTTGAAAGGCCAAGTTCTGCTCACACAAAGAAGGGTTTGTGCCAGCTCCTTTAGTTCTCCTTCTCCAAGTGCCACAGCAGGCACTCCTAAATCCCCATTGTTTTAGCTACTGGGACCTGCTGCTGGAGGTTCACTGACAGCAGGTCTCTGTTCCTGAGCCTCAGTTCAGGCACTTCCATCCCATTACATGGCCAGTACGCCGTGTAAGCTTCTGCTGTGCCGCCTCGTGCTTGTTTATTTTAAATTGAGAGGAAAGGAATATTTGTTGTCTGGGTATTCTTGATGTGTTCATCTTGCCTTCACTTGTTTCTTGGCTCACCCTAGTTTGCAAAGTGAAAGACAACCAGCTCTTTCCTTTCCCAGATATCCTGGAAGACATAAGGGAGGAGTGTCAGAAGTATGGACCGGTAGTTTCCTTGCTTATTCCAAAGGAGAATCCTGGTAAAGGCCAAGTAAGTGAACGGAGGAAGGAAGCTGTTTGTTCCTACGTACACTCCATGTGCTGCAGGACTGCTGCTCAGTGCCTGAAAATCTCCTGCTTGATGGCAGTGCTAAAAATAAATGGCTGTTTTGAAGGACAGCACAGGTTCCTTCCTGGTTATGTAAGGTTACCTAACCTGAGAGGTGCCCAATCAGCTTTAGCATGGATGGACAGAATGAAGGGGAGGAGCCAGTGTATGGGAGAGGAATCGTTGAGAGTATAGACCATCAGCATACTTTCTCCCACCTTACCAAACGGAGGAGCAGGAGGTGAAATCCCAGTTTAGAGGTTCAACTATTAGCTCCAGTGCTCTCTGCTTAGCCAAGGATGGAGGGGAAAAATTTGTTTAGAAGTGGTTTCCCCCATTGCAGGGGTGGGAGTGGGCAAGTGGCATGATGCACTGGAAGTCCTACTTCTCCTCTCTCTCTTTCAGGTCTTTGTTGAATATGCAAATGCTGGTGATTCCAAAGCTGCCCAAAAAATGCTGACTGGAAAGATTTTTGATGGCAAGTTTGTTGTGGCTACGTTTTACCCACTGAGTGCCTATAAGAGAGGATATCTGTACCAAAACTTGCTGTAGGCAGTAGCAACAGTCAGGAGAGTTGTCTTGCTCCTCTTCCTCACACGTTTTACAGTTGAATGTGCAAAAGAGCTTCCTAGCCCTGCTTCCGAGTCATCTGTGAAGGAGAGGTGCAAAGGACTTGAATGGGCTTTGAAACTTTACTGCTGCTTTGTGATGTGCTGAGGAGGCTGGGACGCTTTCAGCGTGTGCTTGTGTGTGTGCTGTGCTTGCTCATTTACATGGGGTGTGGCTCTGCCCGGGGACATCAGGGTGGCAGGAGTGGGGACAGGGGGGGCCCGCGAGGTCAAGCAAGTCCTGGCAAGGGCTTTTCAGTGATTTGAAGTGAGACCAAAGCCTTGGGTTTGGCTCCGGAGAGAGGATTTCTCTGTTAAGCTTTCCTATAATGCAAGTACTCCTCTCCAGTGTTGGGGGAGGAGGAAGAGGAAGGTTTGCCTGTTTTTTGTTGATGCCTGTTGTAAATAAAGAAGCAGAAACATCATCCTCTCTAAAACAGACCAGGAGGACTTCTGAGTCTTCTCCTCACGCAGAGCAGAGGTAGGCAATGAAATTGGATCTGCTGAGCCTGTGGGGTTACCCTGTCATCCTGACCTGAGCAGAGCCACGCAGCTGATGCTGGGCTGGGCAGTGAGGTGTGGATGATGCTGCCTGTGGGGAGCTGAGCTTGCTTGTATGCCTGGGGTAGGCCGGGACTGACGGTGGAGACCTGGTCAGAGCAGTGCCAGCCTCAGTCCCAAGACAACCTGTAAGCACTTTGTAGCCTGAGTAGATGTGAAAACCCTGCCGTGTGGATTCATCTTTCTAGCACATACCCTGTGCTGGCACTGATGCTCCCTAGCTCTGATGCCAAATCATCTGTGATATGTAAGCGTCTTTTGGTGACATTTTTGGAAGGGAGTGCTACAGCACACAGTATTCTTTGTGTCTCAGCAGGACTCCTGCCTTGGGAGTCTTGTAAGAACAAATATTTGTCCGTTTGTAGGTCCCACACTTGGCTTTTCTGTGTTGTGCGTTTTGGATTTGCATTAACCCATTAAGACTTGTAGATTAGAAGCACTGACACTTTTGGTCCTTCATAGGTTGCAAAAAGGGCTTGAGGCAGTCTGACATCCTGTACAGAAAGGGCTTAATCAGCCATCAGACTGGACTGGCCAGGGAAAGGTCTTTCTCAGTGTCAGGGACAACAGCCACGTGCCTTTGGGAAAGACACTGTGGCAGAATCTGTGCATGTGAGCAGCATCACGTCCCCTCGCTCTGCTCCTGTGGCTTCAGTCGGCTGCTGCCATGGGGCAGGCAGAGGCTGTTTCCCAGGGATTTCCAAACCCATGCATCGGGCAGAGCCTCTCTCTCCAGGGTGGGCACTCTGCTCCTGCTGGGCACAGTGTGAAACAGCCCTGTTTAGAGAGTCACCAGCGTATTCTGGCTTGTGGTCTTGGTCACAGTTTTAGTGAGGAGAAAAGCCCTCCTGAATTCTTTTCTTCAGATGTAATACTTGTGGACAGCTGCCTGAACCATCCCCTGGAATAATACCTGAATTACTTTGCAGTTTAATGTTTGCATCTTGCTGATGCTGGACTTGCTGGAATCCTGCACTTAAGAAGTTCCTCTTGATTTTTTGCCCTGTTCATGGTGTGTCAGGAGATCCAATGTCTTTAGCATTTCATGAGTCTAAGTTGCTCTCTGTGCTGGTGTATAGTCCTGTCTACTGTGGCCCTTACCAAACTCCCTCAGAAAGGACCAATCTCTGAATTCTTCTGTTGCCTTTGAGATGGTGGGCTTGCCAGGGGAAAGAAAAAAAATAAAAACCCACAAGAAGTTTTAAGGTGTGATTTGCTGATCAGATTTTTCTGGGAATGATGCTACTTTTGGTGTACATAGCTGTTCAGCAGCCTTTGCATAGTTGAGGTGTGTGGTTCATTGCTTTTAATTTAACTGTCCTTTTAGTGAAGCACCTTTTAGTGTCTGGGAGGAACTGAACAATTAACTGGGTGAGGGTTTTTCCTGTGTGGAAAAATAGCAGTGTTGAAAGTATGGCTGGGTCTTGGACCTCCTCAGCTCTGCGTTACTGCTTTCCCTGTGGGTTGAGCCAGGGGTCAAAGCACTTTGGTCCAGACACGCACATGTTGAATGCCACGATGTCAGCAGCACTGAGCTGGCAGGAGCAGATCCCAAAGCTCCTGCTCTGTTGAGTGCCAGCCCAGGTGGGGCCACAGGGAGCTCCCCTGGGTGCAGGGTGTGAGGCCTGTCACCTACAGCAACACTGGGACAGGGAGATGCTGGGATGCAGACATGGAACTTAAATGTGTTAGAAGTTATCACATGCATTTGTCTAGGACTGTGAGCTGGTCTGTCATCTTTCAAGCATGTCTTTTTCAGTCAGAATTGTTTCAACTAAAGATAGAGCTGTGCCAGGACTGGTTTTCAGAGAGGAGCTACAGCCTGTTCCTGCAGCATGGCAGCTCTGCCACCAGAGTTTGGCTGGGGTTTTGTTCAGCTGCTTTAACAGGGGCTAAATAAATCCTTATGATGCAAACTCCTGCTACCAGGCATTTTTCTCCAGATGTTCATTGACTAGGCTTGAGCACTGAACTGGGTGAGAACCCCAAAGCTGCTTTTCTTTATATTCCTTCTGGCAAGAGTTGAAGATGTTGATCTCTGTCCTGTCACTGGATCCACCCTTCTGCAGGCTGTGGGGTACAGGGAGGTTTAGAAGCATTGTATTGTTATTCCTTACCCTCTGCCTTCAGAGACTTCTTCTATCAAGATGAAGCTCACTCTGGTGTCTCAGCAACCTGTTGGTGTCTTTGCCATAAGTTTTAGCCCTGCTAAAACGTTTGAGTTCCTTAACTATAGATTGTATCTGAAGTGTGCATGGTGATTCAGTCCAAGGCGTCTGTCGTGGTGTGTCTGGGACAGGCCTGGCTTTCCTCATCTCTAGACTACTGCCTGCTTGAGGTGCACAAGTGTTGAGGCTTTCCACTCAGATGCTCGCTGGGTTTCCTGGTCTATGCTGCTCCCCCCAATAACCCTCGGTGTTCCGGGTCAGCTGTGAAGCACTGACTTACATAGTCCTACCCTAGTTGTGGGGTAACTAGTGTTCAAATCACTGGCCAAAGCACAAGTCAGCTCCAATCTTAGCTGTATTCCTAATTTTATTCTCACTGGTCTTCAGCCTTGTAAGAACATAGCCCGAGCACCGTGTTGTACCCAAGTTCTTTCCAGAGGGTTCAGTACACTTCCTCCTGCTGTGCCGGATCCTGTAACCATGTGCCTCCCTTCGGGTTAGATGTCAACTATTGTATCCCGTCACGCACCATTGCTGAGCAGATGTGTGCTTGATACAGGTGATTAATAAACGATGCTTCAGTATGACGTAGTTGTCCAGCGTGCCCTTCTTGTGGGACATTGAAATGTCATGTAGCTGAACAAGGTCTCTGTCACCAAGCACCAGGGCCTTGGTCTGAGGGGGACAGGACTGTGACCCAGCCATGGCAGTGTTGGTATTTGTGCTTGGCAACTGTGGCTGTCAGAACTTCCAGTTCCAGTGAGGGGTGGTCGTAGCTTGGAGGTGGGGAACTGTGGGATGGAGGCGGCTGTTAACATTATTAGCAGTCTTTAACAAAGCAGGTTCATCTAAGGAGAGGGATTTCACCACAGCTGTTGACTCAGCAGCAGGACATCTTCCTCTTGCCTTCTCTGGTAGACAGGGGATATGCAAAGTACCCCTGCAAAGTACCGCTGAGTTCCTCCTCCGTGACAGGATTTCCACAGAACCTGGATGTGCTGTCTCCACTCTGCTTCGCCACTCCATCCCCCATAGTACGTGTGTTTATGGGAAATCATCCTGGAATACGTTTCAAGTCATGCCAACTGCATTCCATCCAGGGAGCAGTAACTGATTTACCCTAGAATTTCCGTGCTGTTATAACTCCTGTTAAGACACTAATAAAAATCTTCACTTTCCTGTAATTGTACCCCCAGTTAGCTGTCCACAGGGTTCCCGGGCATTCTCCCCAGCCTCACACGCCGGGGTGGCCCCTGCCAGGCCGGAGCCCATCGCGTCCCCTCCCGCTCACTCGGGGCTCGGCTTCCTGCGGCAGCACCGCTTACTCACGGCCCGCAGGGGCGCGTCCCGCCCTGCCGCTGCGTAAGAGTTCCCAGAAGGATGATGTGCACGGGCGAGCCGCGTGGTGACGCAGGGCCTCCGCGGGAGATGCTGCGAGTGGCACAAGGCCCGCGGCCGCTGCCTGGGGGACGCGTGGGCCGAGGCGGCGGCGGGTGAGCAGTTCTTTGGCAGCAGCCCGCTCTGACACTGCCGCGTCCCGGCACTGAGCCTGGCACAGCTGCAGAGGCGTTCGGGCACGTAGTGTGGCTCCCGGGGGTGTCCTGTGCAGGGCCGGGAGCTGGACTCGATGCCCCCGAGGGTCCCTTCCAACTCAGCACATTCTGTCATTCGGGATCCTGCACGACCCCGATGACGGCACGAGCGGCGCCGTGTGTCATCGCTGGTGACGCCTCAAGGGCCCCGGCCCTGGCCGGGCTGACTCCTCCTCCGCAGGGACCTCGGCGGCGCTTTTTGGGGCGGATTTGGGGTTTTTCCCTCCCCTCCCGCCGCCCCCGAGCCCGCCGGGGCCGCGCGCTGACGTGGCGCGCGTTGCCATGGCAGCCAGCGGCGCGCGCCCCCGCCGGCGCCGCAGCGGCCGCTTCGATTGGCGGCGGCGCCCCAAAGGGGGCGGGCCGTCCTGCCCCTCCCCCGGCGCCCATTGGGCGGGTGGCGCGCACCACGTGGTGTGGGGCCCGGCCATTGGCCGGAGGGGGCTATAAAGGGCGGCGGGGGGGCGGCGGCTCCGCGGCGGCGGCGGGCGGGATGGAGGCGGCCGGGGTTGAGGGGTGTGCGATGGCGGAGCTGCGGGAGCGGCTGGCGGCGGGCGGGCAGGACCATGTGCTGCGCTTCTGGCCCGAGCTGGACGGCGCGGCCCGCCGGGCGCTGGCGGCCGAGCTATGCCACATGGACGTGGCCGAGATCAATCGCTTCTTCCACCGCGCCCGCGGGGACGGCGGCGGGGCGGTGGCGGCGGTGGGGCTGGACGCGCGCATGGAGCCGGTGCCGCGGGACGTGCTGGGCAGCGCCTCCCGCGACCGCGGGCTGGTGCCGCGCTGGGAGAGCCGCGGTAGGTGCGCGGGGCGGCGGGGCTCGGCGCGGCGAGGAGCCGGCGCGGAGGGCCCCACGCGTGTCTGCTCCCCCAGGGCTGGCGGAGATCGCGGGGAGCCGCGTGGCCGCGCTGCTGCTGGCCGGCGGGCAGGGCACCCGCCTCGGCGTCCCCTACCCCAAGGGCATGTGCGACGTGGGGCTGCCCTCCCGCAAGACCCTCTTCCATCTCCAGGCCCAGCGCCTGCGGCGGCTGCAGCAGATGGCGGAGGAGCAGCACGGCACTCCCTGCCACATCCCCTGGTGAGCCCCGGCCTCGGAGAGACAGGGCTCGTGGGGTGGTGTCGGCAGGGTCCGGCTGGCGCTGGTGGATCAGGGCCCGGCAGATTGGCATAGCTCTCTGGGTGTCAGCAGCCCGCAGTCCTCTGGGTTGGTGCAGTTCCCTTTGACAGCCCGAAGTTAGCCTGGATTGGTGCAGTTCTCCTTAGTAGCCCCTGGGTTGATGCAGAGCCCTTCAGCAGGACAAGGACCATGGAGTGGCATAGCCCCTCTTTATGTCAACGCTTTGCAATGGACATAGCCCCGTCAAGTGAGTGGTTCAAGGCTCAGGATGGCGCTGACAGGTCCCACGTTGTCAGACTCGGCCCCACGGCCCTTGGGAAAGGCTTTCATGTCCCCACGCAGGACAGCAGCCATGCGAGCTGGGGGGCAGGGAGATGAGCTGCTGAGGTGCTTTGTAGTCAAGGCAAGAGCTGGCCACTGCAGCTGGGTGTCCCATGCAAGGTGTTGTATAGTTTTGGAGATACATGTTGCAAGGAAGGGCAAAACCCTTCCTTGGCTTGTCAAAGTGGTGGGAACACAGCAGGTCGGATCCTCCTAAGTGTGGAGGGTGAAAAAGCCTGTCCTGGATGTTCCCCACATCTGGGATGAGGAGTGTGAGACCCTGCCTCTCCTCCCTGCTCATTGGGTGTCTTCTACTCTGCAACAGGTACATCATGACAAGTGGCCGCACTATGGAGTCCACCAAGGAGTTCTTCCAGAAACATCGGTATTTTGGCTTGAAGAAGGAGAATGTCATTTTTTTCCAGCAGGGCATGCTGCCTGCCCTGGGATTCAATGGGAAAATTCTGCTGGAGGAGAAGGGCAAGATTGCTATGGCACCAGGTTGGTGGCCAGGAGCTGACAGGGAAGGTGGCCAGGGATGAGACATGATGATGAGGAGCAGCTTCTAGAGCTGCAGTCTTCACTGTGACCTGGCCCACAGCTGATTCAGGTTGGGAGGTGTCTGTCTTGGCAGGGAGAACCAGGCTGGGGTATGGCTGGGCTGGTGACTCTCCACATCAGCCCATGGGGAAGGAGGATGAGTGTGGGTGGTTGGTGGGAGCAGACAGTGGGGCATTGCTGCAGCCCCAGTGGTGTGTTCCCCCTGCAGATGGCAATGGGGGCCTCTACCGGGCCCTGGGCTCACACGGCATCATGGATGACATGGAGCGGAGAGGGGTGCAGAGTGTACATGTCTACTGCGTGGACAACATCCTAGTGAAGGTGGCTGACCCCAGGTTCATTGGGTTCTGCTTGGAGAAGGGAGCAGACTGCGGAGCCAAGGTATGGTTTTGGGACTAGGCAGGCAACTACTTTGCTTCTTGCAGAGCTGAGTGGGGTCTGTCCTGCTCTTTGCCTGGCTTCCCTGACTTCTCATCCTTCATTCGCTGGCTTGCCACAACCAGGGGGGATAGCTAAGTACCTGGAGCTCACTGGTGAAGAAACACATGCTGCCAGAGTCCTGCCTGCCCTTGGCTTCCTGGAGGATGCCTGGCACTGCTCTTCTGCCCTGCACAGGAATGTGGCACCAACAGACCCAGGGCTCAAAGGTCCCCCTGAGGCCAAGAGGCTGCTTGGGAGCCCTGGCACACACCTGGATGCTGGGCAGTTCTTTTCTGGGTGGCTGTGGGTAGCACAGGCAGACAGGATCCTTGCAATATGCCAGCTGTCCCCAGCCTGACATCCTGAGCACCAGACCAGGATATGGTGGGTGCAGCTGACACTGGGCCCAGTCCCATGTCCTGTGGATAGGACATTGCACACTTAAAGCTTTACTTAAAGACTGGCTTGACAGCCAAGGGTTTTGTTTGCATTGGGCTCGGCTCTGGCAAACAGGTGAAAGGACTTAAAGGCCTTGAAGCTTTCAGAGAGTAAGCTGAGAAGGAAGGGCAGTTTCTCCTCCTGGTCTGCATGAAAGAAAGAGGAAATAAATCTTAAGCATGCAGAAAGGAGAAAGCCCTGCGCCCCTGTGTGCCACCGCTCTGTGGTGACAGTGATGGGTAGGGATTTGCTGGGGTATCCCACACCCAGATGGAGGTGTGTGAGGTGCAAGGAGGAGAGGAAGGTCAGAGGATGGCTCTGCTGAGCTAGCAGCCTTCTGGTTGAGCATAGCAAGCTGGCTAAAAATATCTCTGCCTGCTGCCAGCTGCACGTTGGCTTGGTGCCACATCCTGCTGTCACCTCTGGGTGTGTCTGACACCTGTTACCCAGGCCTGCCATCACAGCCTAGTCCCCGTTGCCACAAGCACCTGGGAGGGGAGGGCTCCAGCATCCCCATCCCTGCACCATCCCAGCAGAGGAAAAAGCCTTATCAGGGCCCACTGTTTACATGGGAGTGTGTTTGCAGTGTGGGGTTGTGGGTGTCTTTCCCTGACAGTACCTCCCTCGGGCAGGTGGTGGAGAAGACCAATCCAACAGAGCCGGTGGGCGTGGTGTGCCGGGTGGACGGCGTGTACCAGGTGGTGGAGTACAGCGAGATCTCCCTGGCCACTGCCCAGCGGCGGGGCCCCGACGGGCGGCTGCTCTTCAACGCGGGCAACATCGCCAATCACTACTTCACCACGGCCTTCCTGAAAGATGTGGTCAAGTAAGGGCCTGCTGGAGTGCCAGAACAGGAATGCTGGTGCTGAAATGCTGCTGCTGAGCAGAGCTGGCTGTGCCTTGCCTTCTGCTGGTTGAGCTCCAGGTGTGCTGGGATGAGGCCCCCAATGTCTGGCTCCTGCACAGCTGGTCTAACCCCCACCTCTCTGCACAGCCCCTTCCTTGAGATAAGGTTTCTCCAGGCCATATCTGGATGCTGCTTCCAAAGTGCAGGCATGTGGGGCCATCTCTCCTGGCTGCTGTGGGGATGAGCAGCCTGTGCCTTGGGGCAGCCAGCAACAGAGCAGGGCAGCCATCCTGCTGCAGCAGTGTCTGAGTGGTTTGCTCGGGCAAGTGATATCTCTTTCTTGGCCTATTGCAGCACTTATGAACCACAACTGCAGCACCACGTGGCTGAGAAGAAGATCCCACATGTGGACCTCACTACAGGGCAGCTAATCCAACCTGAGAAGCCCAACGGGATTAAGATGGAGAAGTTTGTCTTCGACATCTTCCAGTTTTCCAAGTATGTCCTTTGCTCTCCATGGGGTCCAGGCTGGCTGCTGGCTCTCCCTAGGGCAGCTCTGAGAGCCTCTGGAGTTATGCCAGGGTGTGCCCACTGGCAGTGTCCCGGGATCAGGATCGGATGGCAGCTGAAGGGATGGGTTTTGCATGCCTCTTGTTGGGCTGAGCCCTGCTCCTGTGCCAGAAGAACATCTGCTGACCCTACAGGCCAGGCCCTCCCCTCCCTCCAGCAGGGCTGTGAAAACAGCCTGTGGGTGTGGACTGGGGGAGGGCTATGGGCCCAGCTCAGGCAGCCTGGCGGGAGAAGCAGCCACAGTTTCCAAACCTGACCCTCCCGCTCTCTTCCCCCAGGAAGTTCGTGGTGTACGAGGTGCTGCGTGAGGATGAGTTCTCTCCCCTGAAGAACGCGGACAGCCAGAATGGCAAAGACAACCCCACCACAGCCCGACATGCCTTGATGTCCCTGCACCACTGCTGGGTTCTCAATGCAGGGGGGCACTTTGTGGATGAAAACGGCACACGCATCCCTGCCATCCCTCGGTGAGTTGCTTCTCCTGTCACTTCTGCTCCTTTTTGGGCAGGCTATTAAGCACAAGGCAATCCCAGCGCTAATAACTGTGGCACAGAAGCAACTAGCTATGGGGCCCCTCTCCTGGGTGATCGGTGGAGCAGAGCTAGGTGTGAACTGTGTGATGGCAACAGGAGTGGTGCTCAGTCAGCAGCAGCTTTCCTTCTCAATTCAACACCTGTGAACTGAATCCTGTCAGCCTCCATTGCACAGCCAAGGTTGCCTCTGCAGGGGGAGATGGCTCCCTAAAGTCAGAGCACTCCAGCAGATCCATGCAGCAGCCAGGCTGGCATCAACGCATCCCTCAACCACAAGACTTCCTGCCACCCTCTTTAGGGATCAGCAAACCCCAGACCTTTTTTGCTTTGTTTTTTTACTCCCCCACTAATCCTTGTTTATTCCCATGTAGCATCACAAACAGAAGCTCAGCTGCCCGCCCAGCAGATGTCAATGACAAGTAACTATTCGTGTCCCAGGTGCATGGTGGCGGGGCTGTGCTTAGGGACTAACGGGCTGCAGGCAGAGCAGTGTGCCAGGCTAACGGGGCTGGGGGCCGCATGCGGGCAGGGGAGCATGTCACCACTGCCACAGGGGACGCAGCTGCTCGTGGTGGCGGGTGCAGGCAGCTCTGCTCCCTGCTGGGCTCCTTTCCGCAGGGATAACTGGATGGGGTTCATGCTTGTCTTGGTTTAGATAGACAGGTATCTGCCAGGGAAGATTGGAATTTCCCTTGGAATGTAAGCCTCCCTCCTCCTCTGTTCCAAATTATTATAAATTTGCAATTAAAAGGCTGTCAGGCAAAGATTTTGGGAATAGGTATAGTAGTTCTTTACTAGGGATATTAAACATACAAATGTTTTGGTACAGAAGAATAAGCCAGCAAACAAACAAGCAAGAAATCCTAGAAAACCCTGACAGAGTCAGAAATACAGCCTGACTCCCTGTTGGTCAGGGTGTTGGAAACAGTCTAAAGTCAGCCCTCCTGGAGTGGCAGATGTGGTCCTGTTGGAAGCAGCGATGATCCTGTGGAGCCAAGGGTCCAGAGATTGGTCCAGTCTTCCTCTGGGAGTCCCATGGGAACACTGGATGTCTGGTGACACTTGGGGCTCCTTTTTATCTAGGTGAAGATGGTTTGCCTCCTCCTCCCTGGGTAGAGCATCTTACAATAGTATGATGTAATGTCTGATGTCATTGGTGAGCTTTAATGGTCCATTAACAGAAGATATCCCCATGGGAGTAGTGGAAGAATGAACAGAAATAAGCAGCACTGCTCCACACAGTTTTTAGCAGCTGGCTTCTTATCAGAGAAGGCAGTTACCCCCTCCCTAACAGATAAAGATAAAATCTCCCCAAACAGGTTTCAGCCACCTCTTTGTTTCAGTTAAGTATCCAACACTTGGTCTCCTTGGTAACTTAAGGGGCAAAAATTCTTTAGAGTGAAAAAGGGACAAACCTAACCCCCAGCAATGCTGTTGGTACAGATGCAGGACGGCAGCAGCCTGATGCTGACTGCACATAGCCCCCAAAGGTCACTCCACAGGTAGGATGCTGTTGGCAAACACCTTGGCACGTCCTTTGGTGCCCCTCCCGTGTTTGTCACAGCACAGCGGGGACTGGTCCCAGCCAGTCCCAGAGCTGGGGATGGCTGCCATCTCCCGGTGTCCAGCAGGCGTCCAGGCAGACTGAAACGGGATTAAAAACATGAAGCAAACGTCAGGCAGGCTTTGATGTAGCACGTGTGAATCTGAGTGCAGCAGCCAGCTGGGCTTTGTGTGACTCCAGCTCTTGAGTTTGGAAGATCCAGAGTGTGACACCAGGGAAAGCCCCTGGCTCAGTGCTTGAAAGTTTATGGGAATACACGGGGAAGTTTTAAATCTTCTGTTATGTTCTGTAGGCACAGGCGTGCTGGGACTTTGAGCTGGTGAGTATAAATGACTCACAGAGTAAGCAATCTTGTTACCTTCCCCTCCTTCAGAAGCTGTATCTTCAGGTACTTTCTGGTGGAATACAGCTGTTTTATCTCTGTTTTAATACCAGATTCCAGGAGTTTTCAGGCTCATGACTAAAGCCATCATACTAATTAACATACAGGAGAAGGGACGCATCTTGTCCTACATTTACCCTTCATTACCGGTTAATGTCATTTTTTTAAAAAAACAACTATCTTGAATCTAACACTCAAGCTGAATACCAGTGTGGATTGGGATGGGTGAGTTTTATTTACTGACACTTGGGACAGGAGGGGGCTGAGTGAGTGCATGGCAGCAGGAACAAGCTTCAGCCTGGGCGAAGGGAGCATTGTCATGGATGGCATCCTGCCATGCCTGCCTGGCTGCTGTGGCCATTGGCTGGGAAGGGGCACCCTGGGGTGCTGTTGCAGTGGATGTTTGTTGGGTCCACACAGCTGCACCCCTAGACTTACATGCCAGCTGGATCCAGGGATCATCCAAGAGTGTCCTATGAAGGCTGGTGGCAGCAGGAGCAGGGTCAGGGACCCCACGTGGGCCCCTGCCCAGCAGCGCTGCTGCAGTGGGCAGCACTGGTGTGGTTCTGACATTTTGCTCACCAGCTCCAGCTCACAGGCAGAACGGAGGAGCCAAGGCAGTTGATCTAACAGGCAAAGGCAGGGGGAGCAGAAAGTGCTGCCAGGAGTGTTTCTGAGTGAGCAGAAGGGCTTACACTGTGTCCTCAGGTTGTGCTTTAAGCAAGAGGGGACTTAAAGCAAGACCTTGCATCCAGCCAAATGGGAAGGTGCTCTGTGGGTGCATCTCACATCACCCCAGGGCTACAGGAGGAGGAGGAGGAAAGGGTGACTCGTTTCCATGCACCATCAAAACCAGCAGGGCTGGGGGCACAGGCATTGCTGTAGATACATAGATGGAAAGGCACCAAGAAGGTCCCATCTAAAGCTCTTTTCCCTTTCAGTCACTGCTGGTATCTAAACTTCAGCTGGCACCTCTTGGAGAGCACGCAAGGCTTGACTAACCCAGGGCAGCTCTGTGCTGGTGGGGTCTGTGTGGGCCCCAGACAGCCCCCGGCCCTCTGCCTGGCCTTGGCAGATCTTGGGCCCCATCTGTGTCTCCCCTGGGCTGTACCTAACTCTCCTGACTGTATATTTTTCTCTGCAGCTTGAAGGATGCAAACGACCTGCCAGTCCAATGTGAAATTTCTCCCCTTGTCTCCTACGGAGGAGAAGTGAGTACTGGCTGTGCAGAGCCTGGGGGTGTTCCTTGCAGATGGACCGGGCTGGCAGGGCACACGTGTGAGGAGATAAGCCACAAAAGTGACTAATTCACTGAGGAGCTTTTTGGGGCAGTGCTCCCCAGGTTGCCAGCACAGGAGGGGAGCAGAGGCACCCATGAGCAGCCAGCAGAGCAGGTGATGTGCAGTGTGTTCCTAATGAGCCACTCCTCATTCCCGTAGGGTCTGGAGAAGTACGTGAAGGACCGAGAGTTCCGCACACCGCTGATCATCGATGAGGATGGGATCCATGAGCTGGTGAAGAACGGGATGTAGTGGCAGTGGGGTGCCCAGGCAGGGCTGCCTGTCCCACCAGAAGCTCAGGCACGTGAAGATTGATAGCTGGGCCTAGCAGGGACTGCTCCACCTCGCTCTGGCCCTGTGCAGAGGGGGATTTGACCCACTTGGTTCTTGGCACGTTGTATGCTTCTATTTATATTTTAATTTAAAAACCAAACACTATGGATTCCCCTGCCACAAAGCACAGCTGTGGTGCTGCTCTTTGCACTCCAGGCTGTGGGCATCTATTTTTAAACATGTATATAGTAATAGTCATTGTACATGCAGAGAGGATTTTTATGGTACGGGGCTGGGTTTAATCTTGAATTTTTATTTTTCTTAAATCTACGTGACTATTTTTTTTTAAAGGGTCCTTGCCATTGCCCATGTCCTCCCTTTTGGTCATCCTTTGTATATTGCACAACTGGAAGCACCCAATTAAACTCTGAGTCCCTCCTGTTTGTCATCTGGTGGTGTTTGAGTGACAGTGACTTTCCACAAAGAGGCTTATGGAGCAAAGGTCCAACTGCATCATGTCAAGTGCTCCATTCAGTGCTGCAAAGGTGGCTGTCTGGGGTGGCTGCAGACAAGGCCTCTATCCTGCAGTGCTCATTTGGGGTGTTCCTGGGGAAAGCAGAGTTGCACTCTCCTCTTATATTTCTGCAAACAGTGGCAAGTCTTGAGCGGGTAGGAACAGGCAGGTGTGTTGCACTTCTGGAGTACTCAGTGTGAAACTACCCTGGCACTGAACCCTCCACCAGTGCCATGTGCCCTCTGCTTTTCCTGGAGGGGCTTTTTGGCTCCTGCATGAGCCCACTGCTGAGGAGTGTGGTGTCCTGGTAGGCTTAGGCAGAGCAGCTGTGCTGCCTTCCCTCCTGTTTAAGAAGGATGTAGAGCTTGGCCAGCTCCTCTCCTGATCCTGATGTGGTCACAGCCTCCCACTGCCCTGTGGCTGTCTGGGGAGGGATTTTCCCCTGCTGCAGGCCTGGGAGTGGGACCCAAACCACTCCCTCCAGGGTAAATCAGCACATGTCCCCTGGATGCAAAGGTGGCTGCTGGGCATCCTGGGTTCAGCCAAGCACTTGATTCCCTGGGCACGGTGTCTGGGCCACCAGGGTAGTGTGGGGGGTCCTGGCTGGTTCTGTGCCTGCTGCTGGCTCACCACAGGCTGGCTGAGCTGTGTGTGGCCAAGCCTTTGGCTTTTTGGCTTTGCAGACCACCACCTTTGCATTAGGTCCTGGGACAGAGCGCCAGGGGGCTGGCTGCTGCCAAGTTATTTGAGCAGCAATTCACAGCAGCAGGAGGGGAGTGGAGCAGAGCTGGCTGGTATTTGTGCCAGTGTGCATGTAGGGCGTCCTGTGCTCCCTGCCAGCTGATCTGGGGCAGCACATGGGGCACTGCTTGGACCTGCTCCCTGCCAGCCCAGAGGAAGCTGTGCCCTGCCTCTGTCATCCTGGGCAGTGCTGGCTCAGTTGGTGCTGCAGCCCCTCTCTGGTGGCAGTGATGAGGGTCACCAGTGTCTGCTGGGGGCAGGGGGTGGCTTCCCCTGCCTGTGATTTGGCTGGTTTGTCTGGAGACTTCAGGCTGGCAAAGAGGTTGGTTTGGGAGCAAGGCTACAGCCCCTGGGGCTTTGGGGTGCCCAGTCAGACAGGAAAGCCTTTTAGGGAGTTGCTGGCCTGCTGCCAGTGTTTGCTACTTCCTTCCCATAATGTGAGTGTAGAATTCAACACAGCCAAAACAGTCTTAAAAATTTTTTTTTAAAAAAAAAGTTCTTTAATTGTGGTTCTTGCTGTTGCACAAAACTTGATGTGAGCCCATTATTAGTAGTATTACTAGTGTTATTATTTTCTCCCTGCCTCATTGCAGAGCCGGTGGCTGCTGTGCCAGGCTAGTGCCTGGAAATGATGTCAAGCCACCAGCTGTGCATGGAGCTCGTGGGAGCACTGAGCCCGTGCCCTGAGGCAAGTTGGCTCTCCGGCTGCTGTCCTGGCCATGTGTGCCCGTGCAGAAGCCCCAAATCCTTCCCCCAGGGGCTGGAGAGGGGTAGTCCATGTGGGACCCTCTGGACCAGCTCTGGGGTTTTGTAGAGTATCCCCATCACCGGCATTTTCGGGGTGTCTTATGCGGGCCCACAGTGCAGGAGCAGGGTCCTGGACACGTGTGCCGTGCCACAGCCACGGGGCAAGCACTGGAAAGTCAAACGTTGCCTATTGCTTTAAGTTCCCTTATTGGCCACGAGACCTTTTTTATTTTTTTTTTCTTTTGCGCTATGAATGGGTTTTGCTGTAAATTATAGCTTTGCGCACATTCCCTCGGGCCGAGGAAAACAGCCTCTGCCAAAAAGCCAGCCCGGATCGCTGACTGGCTCCCCCTCTCTGCTCCCTAATTGAAACCAAATGTGCAAGATGTAGGATTGTGGGACTTCTGGCCGGCTCCCAGGAATCCACAGAATGCAAGTGAGCTCCCAGAGGCATCTTGCATCAGCCCGGGGAAGTTCGCTCCTCACCTGGCTCCCCCGGCCCGGGCGAGGGGCGAGGAGCCCACGGGCCCGTGGACTGCGGTGAGTCGCTGTCGGCCGCTGGGGCCGTGTGTGGGCCTGGCGGGCTGGGATCGGGGGCTGCGGGTCAGGAGTGCTCCGCGCCGGAGCCCGTGCCGAGGGGCCGGGGCTGGGGCTGCCTGGCCAGGGCCTGTCCTCGCTCGGGGAGCTGACAATGGAGCCCTTTCCCCCAGGTGAACCCCCGGTGCCGGCGTTTCCCCCTGTGCCGGGACGGCGTTTCCTCAGCTCCTCCTAGGTGCCTGTTGGCAGTGCTGGTCAGCCAGAGAGGCCCTGCTGTCCCCAGGGTCCCCCAGCCAGGCACCAGGTCACGCTGGGGAGAGAAGTCCAAGGCCACCGCTCTGGTGCTCGTGAGCATCGTGCCCCGGCGCCGGGAGCCCACCCGTGGCTGGCAGCCGAGCGTGGCGTCGGGGCGATGCTGCAGAGCCCTGCTGGCGGCGGGCCGAGGCCGTGGCGTGGAGCGTGGAGCAGGACTGGGAGCTTTTGGCCGCCGGGGAGCACTGGCTGGACGCAGCACCCCCAGGACGGTGTCCCCGGGCCCCCAGCCCTGCTCCCGGCAGGTCTGGCCAGGGCAGCCGGAGCCATGGGGACGTGCTGGGGGCTCCCCGCGCCCCGGGCGGCCACGATGTCCTGGCCTCAGCCAGCCCGTGGCTGGGGAGGTGCTTGCTGCTGCAGAAAATGGGGCTGCATCCAGCACAGAAGAAGTCTAAAATGGCAATTTTGGAAGGGAGGAGGACTACATGTCCCGGCATGCTGCACTGTGTCCCGCCAAGGCTGCCGGTGGTGCGGCATGCTGGGGGCTGTAGTGCCAGCTGAGGCAGGGATCCTGAACCCCCTTATCCAAACACCCTTGGGCCAGGGTCAAAGCGAGCCTGTCATCACTCAGGGGCATTCTCTGAGCGTGGCTTTGATGTGTGACACCCAGCAGGACGGCAGCCTCTGCCCCCGACTGAGGACAGGGGCTCTGCAACAGGAGCCCTAGAAGTCCTGGCAGACTCGTGTCCAGGATCTGGTGTGCACAAGTGGTGCACGTTGCTGCCATCCAGGCCCCTCCCAATGGATGATGCTCCTCCAGCGCCAGCAAAGGTGGCAGTGCCCACCTGGGAAGTGAGCTGGGGACCTCACCCAGCTGGGGACCTCACCTGGAATGGGCTGACGGCAAGAGGGACCATGGTTCAGGTGGGGTTTGTCTCTTAACAAACGTGGATTTAGTTTTTCCCCCAGTTATTTCCCTTGGTTATTTCAGTAGAAAAAGGAAGGAGGGAAATAAGAAGGGAAAACAACAAAAAAGCAGCAGCCAAGAGAAACTCAAAGCCTGGGCGATGCCAGGGAGGAGCTCCAAAAACTCTGCACTAAAACTTTCCAGTGATTGAAAATTTTCAGCAAACATTTTCGGTCAAAATGTTGCAAAGCCATCCCTTTTGCAGGGCTGGTGGAACAAAACTGATTTCCAGCTGGGCTGCCAGTACTGCCTGTGTGTTTGACCATGTGTCCCTTAGGCCTCAGCGTCATGGCCTGAGTCACTGTCCCCCGCACTGTCCCCCAGCCTCACACCCCTGAGGAACAATGAGCACTTCCCTGTCGCTGTATGGGGATGATTTCCCTATGCTAGGCTAAATGTAAATGCATTCTCTGCAGGAGATTACAGCATCTGGTATCCTGATGCTTAAAGAGTTTACTCAGCCTGAAAGAATAGTGAGGAAAAATATCCCTGGATATTTTTTGGAATGCAGAAGGAAATTAAGATTTTAATGTTGGGGCAACCAGCCATCATCAAATGCAGGAGCCTCCTGTGAGTGCCTCTCGGAAATGCAGCTGAAATTCCAAGTTGCAGCTGAATTAGCTGCAACCAGCTACAGTTTCCCAGCTGGGAATAGGGGAACAAAAAGCAATCACATATGTGCTTTTCAAAAAAACAAAACTAAACAAAACCAAACAAGAGAAGAAAATTAGGGAAAAAGAGGGTGTGTGTGAAATGATCCCAAGTACAGGTGTTTACTGGTGCCCTCTGCAGACCTTGTGGTGTTTGGCAGTCCCCCAGGAATCCAGCAGGGGTCTGTGAGGTGCAGAGAGCTTCTAGCAGAGTGCAGGTCCTGGGGTTTTGCTCTCCCCTTGGGTGCTGGTGTGGCCACAGCAAGCCCCAGTCTTGCTCCTGCCATGCCAAACCCCAGCTGTGGCAGCGACCAGGGCCATATCCAGCACCTCCCAGCTGGCTTTGTGGGATGTGGGCAGCTGTGTTTAGCCTTTCTTTTGGTGGTGGGGACAAGGCCGTGGGGTGAGGCAGGGGGCACAAATGACCATTCACCTACAGTGTCAGTAGCGTTGGGCTGGTTCAAGGGTGTGCCAGCCAAGAGACATCCCTGGTGCAGTGGGTTTGACTCGGATTTACCCCAGCAGCCAGGCCCAAATTGGCCAGGAGCTGTGGTCCCTTTAACCCCCAGGTCAGTAGGGTGCTCTCTCAAAGGTGAATGTGCATTTAAACTATATTAAAACAGCCTTTTTTAATAGAAAGAGAACTAATTGCATCTGGTGCTGGTGTGAAGTGTCCTCTTGGCAGATAAGGGAAGCTCAGGGAGCCTGGGGCAGGGCTGGTGGTGCCTAGGAGTGTCTCTGGTGCTTCTCCCGACATGGTGCCAAACCCCACGGTGGTCACCCAGAAGTGTGTGGGCACAGTGGGAGCTGCTCGGGCTCTGGGGGTTCCTGGCACCTGAGGGCTGGCCAGAGCCAAGGCCGTGGCTGTGGCGACAGCCCTGACACAAGGGCAGGCACGTCCTGAGGATGTCCCCTTGTCCTCTCTGAGGAGAAGCCCCAGCAGCACCAGTCCTTTTTCTCTCCTTGCTGTGTGGCCCAAGCCCCGTTCCGAGGACCCCCAGGTTCCCTCCAGCCCCATCCCATGCTCTCCTCGAGGCAGAGGGTGCAAACTGGCTCCCACACCCTCTGCCACACCTTTGTGTGTCCCACACTTCCGTGGGATACACTCTGCCATAGGGAGCTATCACAGTAAATACCTTGTAAATCTCGGGTGATTATCTGCTCTCCTCTCTCCCGAGCCAGCAGGCAGGAAACCACTCTGGCACCCTGCTATTATTGTCGTATGTGATGGGGTTGTGCAACTTCTCGCTTTCAAAGGCAGCCAAGGTTGGGCGGCCAAGCCAGAGCCTTTGTGCCCAGCGGTGGAGGCGGCCACCGCTGGCCCTGGCTGAGCCCAGGGAGCTTCCCGCGGGTCCTGTGGCCATTCCGTGTGGATGTGGCACACCATGGCTCCCAGGGGTGTTGACCGGGACCCCTGTGACCACCACCACAGATCTGAGGCTTGGGGCTCTGTTCCTCCTCCGACGCTGAGGTGGGGGTCTCCCGCAGGAGAAGTGCTCCCGTCCTCAGCTGGCTGCCCCAAGCAGGGCTGGTGTCTGCCCCCTCCTCAGCTGCCCTGGTTCTGTCTCCATAGGACTGCTGACATGTTGGCCAGCCCCAGACCAGCCCTGCTGCCACTGCTGCTGCTGCCACTGCTGCCACTGCTGCTGCTGCACGTCCCACATGCTGTCAGAGCCCAGGTCAACCCCGGTAAGTCAGACAGGGACCACATGGCTGCAGGTGCCATAATTTCATTTCTCCTGCCAGATGGCCAAGTTTGGACTCACACTGTCTCCATCATCTCTGGGACTTCCTCAGCTCTGGGAGCAGTATGTGATGGCCCCCTAAGCCTGCACCTGCCTGGTCACTCTGCTGTCCTGCACCTCTCTTGGGCACCTGCAGTGACCCACAGAGTCCCCTCTGCATGCCACGAGTGCTGTCCTGCCCCTGGCAGGGTGCTGGACATGGCCAGAGCCCTGGGCTCTGAGTGGGGCCCTTGCCCCTGGGGGCTCACTGAGTCTAGAGGCTGCCAGGTGCCATGCTGTTGTTTTCTCTACTGGGCTGTGCCTTCTCTGGCAGTTTTGCAGCAAACCAAGGCTGGCTTTGGTGAAGTGGCTTGACCGGGTGCCTGGCTTCTGCTTGGAAACCAAGACACTGCACCAGCCGGCGCACAAGTGTGTTTAGATGGCTGTTCCTGCAGGGCTCAGCCCCATCCTGTGCTGCAGGGATGGACAGAGCCTAGGGTTTTCCCAGGGAGTCCCTTTAACAAGCCCCTTCAAAGGCTTCTTCCATCTGTGGGAGGAGTTAGCTGGGTCTTCCCTGGAGGTTGCATGGTGCTTACTTAGAGACAATCTTGTTTCTCCTGCAGACATCTATTGCTGGCAGAATTGGATTTGCCTGGCCAGGATTGTTATTACCAAGACAAAGAAACAGGGCTGGCTCCATGTTTGGCTAGAATTAAATGTGAATTCAGTGGGAGCTGTGCTCTGCAGAGCATCACAACTGGGGTAGCAAGAGACAAGAAGAGATGCTCCCACTGTGCCAGTGCTCATCATGAAAATGTGCTCATCCCTCTGCCTGATGTAGGGTCTGGTCCCTGTGTGTGGTGTTCCGGGCATGGTGGCACAATGGGACGTGGGTTCTTTGTGGGTGCAGTGCCAGGTGAGCCAGGGACTGTGGGGTAGGAGGTGGTTCAGGCACAGTGTCCTGCCCAAACCTTGCCACCTAGGTGCGGGTGTTTGCTCGGGGTGGTGTGTGGCAGGAGCGTGGTGGGCTGGAGCCAGCAGCCAGACTGTAAACATGGCCAAACAAGCCGCCCTTTCAGCAGTGCTCTTGGCAGCCAGGCGTGAAAAAATAACTCCCGTGAAGCAGCGAGGATGTGGAGTGAGGGAGTCGGCTGCCACTTGGGGGTGCCACCTGCCACCCTGGGTACTTTTCCACTCGCAGCCAGGCCGGGAGCAGGGCTGGTGATGGAGCTGAGGGGTCAGCAGGGAGGACGAGTGCCTGTCTTGGTCACTTGTTCCCCCGGGCAGGGACGGGAGTGGCGGGGCAGCACGGCACAGTTGCTGCGGTGAGGTTTCTTGCCAAGTGGCCTCTGGAGTGAGCGCTCTGGAGCATGGGGACAGCGTGCCATTCACAGGTTCTCCACTGCAGCCAAGATCCTTACCAGCAAGGCTGAGGAGATCCTGGGGACAGGGCCCAGTGTGCCTGTCAGCCCTTGGAGCCACCTCCCCTTCTTCCCACTTCACTTGGAGCTGGGCTGGCATCTGCTTCTGGCCAGGGGCTTCACTCACTTGGGAAGTTGCCTGCTTTGGCAGGACTGTCCCCTCCTTGCTTCATCCCGTCTCTGTATGCCAGAGGGATGGAGAGTGCTGCCCTGGGGCACAGTAGATGTGCCCTAGCCCAGGCCATTTCCTTGGAGGGATTCCCTCCTGCTCAGTGCCCTGCCGGTGTCATTGCAGCGGTGTGTCGATATCCCTTGGGAATGTCAGGTGGGCACATCCCTGATGAGGACATCTCTGCCTCCAGCCACTGGTCTGATTCCACAGCCGCCAAGTACGGACGGTGAGTGTGGGCACCCTCCTGCAATAGCCACAGCAGGATCAGGGCTGGCATGGAGGGAGAAGGAGGACATGGGGCTGGCCTCAGCCACCTGGAAACAGCTCCTCCACTCCGGGCTTGCAGGCTGGACTCGGAGGGTGGCGATGGAGCCTGGTGCCCCAAGACCCCAGTGGATCCAAACGACCTGAAGGAGTTCCTGCAGATTGACCTGCATGCCTTGCACTTCATCACGCTGGTGGGCACCCAGGGGCGCCACGCCAAGGGCCATGGCAATGAGTTTTCCCCCATGTATAAAATCAACTACAGCCGAGATGGCACCCGCTGGATGTCTTGGAGGAACCGGCATGGGAAGCAGGTGAGGAGGTGGGAGGGGGCTGCATTGGACGGTGGGTGAGGAGGCTCCTCCTGCCCATTCCCACCGTGCTTCTCTCTCTCCAGGTGCTGGATGGAAACACCAACACCTATGACATTGTCCTCAAGGACCTGGAGCCACCCCTCATTGCCCGCTTTGTTCGCTTCCTCCCTGTCACTGACCACTCCATGAACGTCTGCCTGCGCGTGGAGCTGTACGGCTGTGTCTGGCTGGGTGGGTGGTGTTGTCCTGTGCTTGTCCCCGTGTCCTCAGTGCCCATCCTGGCGTGCTGGCCATCTTGCTGGGGGCTGTCTGTCCTGCAGCACCCAGGATCGGCAGGGTGTCCATGCACTCACCCTTCCCTCCCCGCAGATGGGCTGGTGTCCTACAATGCACCCGTCGGGCAGCAGCTCATCCTTCCTGGGGGCACCATCATCTACCTGAATGACTCAGTGTACGATGGGGCCTTTGGGTACAGGTGAGGAATGGGTGCCATGCTGGGCAGCAGGCGAGGGGGATGTTTCTTCCCTGCATTGTCAGGCTGATGTCAGGCTCGTCCTCAGCAGAGCAAATGCTTGTGGTGTCCTTGAGGTGGGGGACAAGGAAAGCCTGGGAAGACTGCACATCATTAGGGGGACAGGGTGATGGGGGAAGCAGCCAAAGCCCTTCTCTTGGATTTGCACTATCTGCACTGCATGTTCAGCACCCCACAGCCTTTTCCAGAGAGAACATCAGGAACAAAATCCCCTCCTGAGTGTCCTGGGGCCCATGAGGAGCTGCCAGGGGGTGCTGGGTGGTGCAGGTTAGTGGGACTGGTGAGAGTCACGCTCCTTCTATCCCCTTGCACTGCCAGCATGACAGAGGGCCTGGGCCAGCTGACGGATGGGGTGTCGGGGCTGGATGACTTCACGCAGACCCACGAGTACCACGTCTGGCCGGGCTACGACTATGTGGGCTGGCGCAATGAGAGCACAGCTGGTGGCTACGTGGAGATCACCTTCGAGTTTGACCGCATCAGGAACTTCACCGCTAT
Source organism: Sylvia atricapilla (assembly GCF_009819655.1). Lineage (NCBI taxonomy): Eukaryota > Metazoa > Chordata > Aves > Passeriformes > Sylviidae > Sylvia > Sylvia atricapilla. Next base: position 11,893,915 of record NC_089148.1, read on the forward strand.
GAAGGTCCACACCCCACCCCACCCTGTCACCCTCCCCACGCCCCTCGGTGGCCGTACTGACAGGCTCCCCCACAGGTCCACTGCAACAACATGTTCGCCAAAGGTGTGAAGATCTTCAAGGAGGTGCAGTGCTACTTCCGTGCCGATGCCAGCGAGTGGGAGCCCAGTGCTGTCTCCTCGGTGCTGGTGCTGGATGATGTGAACCCCAGCGCCCGTTTTGTCACTGTGCCCCTGCTCCACCGCATGGCCAGTGCCATCAAATGCCAGTACTACTTCGCTGACACCTGGATGATGTTCAGTGAGATCACCTTCCAGTCAGGTACCGTTGCCACCAGCTCTGTGGCGACCAGGCTCTCCGGGGTGGGAGGCTCAAGGAGACAGTGGGGCTGTGGGGCATCCACACCCCTACCCTGATGTTCTCTTTTCCCTGGCCAGATGCAGCCATGTACAACAACTCCGTGCCCCCCGCTGAGGCCCCCGTGGTCCCCACCACTTACGGTAAGCATGGGAAGCACGTCGCCCTTTGCTGGGTGGGGGCTGTGCCCAGTCCCACAGAGGAAAGGGGCAGGGGGTCTCCCTATGCCCCACTGTGACCAGCCTTCACTGTCCCCTTCTCCGGCTAGACCCCACGCTCAAGGTAGATGACAGCAACACACGCATCTTGATCGGGTGCCTGGTGGCCATCATCTTCATCCTGGTGGCCATCATTGTCATCATACTGTGGCGGCAGTTCTGGCAGAAGATGCTGGAGAAGGTGGGCAAGCGTGGTGTGGCTGGTGAGGTGCTCTGTGGCAGTGGGCTCATTCTGGGCAGGTTCTTCTGGGAGCTCAGCACGGAGAAAACAGACTCCATGCAAGGGCTGATGCTCCCTTCCCTTCCTCAGAAAGTCTGCGCTTGTCACCCATCTCCCAAGCAAGGGCACTTAGCTGAGCAGGGTGGTGGCTTTGGGACTTGCCTGTTTGTCCATCCCTCTGTCCTGAAGCTGACCTGGGAACAGGAACCCTCCCTGGGTGTGGAGGGTTCTCACCACAGCTACCACCTAACCAAGGTCGCTCATAGAACTGATGAAGCCATACCCTTCTCCATAGAAGCAGACAAGAGAAGGGGGGAACATGAGGACTAACCCAGGCAGGTGTTGCAACCCAGGGGCAAGGCACTAGAGAGGAGGTTTGGGCACATCCCTGGTACCATGGAAAACAAGACACCCCATCCTGCCCATGCTGTGGGGAACCCCACCTCTCTCCTCCCTTGCCCCGCTGTCACAGGCATCACGGAGGATGCTGGATGATGAAATGACCGTCAGCCTCTCCCTGCCCAGCGAATCCAGCATGTTCAACCACAACCACTCCTCCTCCTCCAGCGAGCAGGAGTCCAGCTCCACCTATGACCGCATCTTCCCCCTGGGACCCGACTATCAGGAACCCTCCCGCCTGATCCGCAAGCTGCCCGAGTTCACCTCAGGGGAGGAGGACACAGGTGAGGACCAGGACACCCTGTGTCCTCACAGCCATCTACCATGCACTGAGCCTGCTGCAGCCCCCTCTCCCCAGCCCCAGCCTTTGGTCACTCTCCAAACATTTTGTCACAGAGGGGAGAGGTCACACAAGCACCCGTGCGTCCCACATGAAGGTCACACAAAGCCTGTGACTGAAAGCCATCACTCATGTCTGCTGCCGACTAAGCTGTGTCCCACTGTTATCCTTGGGATGCTCTGGCACCTCTTCCTCAATGACCTGGAGCTCAGGCACTGATCTCTGCTCATCTGGTGCTCAGGGCTTGGTTGATGTGTTTGCCATTGGTGGGGAAGGGGTGGCGCAGCCCGCGGGAAGGCGGCCCTGTGGGACAGTGCGGGGGCTCTGGGGCAGGCAGGGACACAGTGTGAGCAGCCTCCAGGGACTAGAGGGTGCAGGGCAGGACACCCATGGCAGGGCTGGCCCCGCTGTGTCCATCCAGGCTGCAGTGGCCCCGCGAAGCCGTCCCAGGCCAGCGTCCCCGAGGGTGTCCCGCACTACGCAGAGGCCGACATTGTGAACCTGCAGGGTGTGACAGGTGGCAACACCTACTCAGTGCCAGCCCTCACCATGGACCTGCTCTCCGGCAAGGACGTGGCCGTCGAGGAGTTCCCCAGGAAGCTGCTGACCTTCAAGGAGAAGCTGGGGGAAGGCCAGTTTGGGGAGGTGAGCAGGAACTGGGCTGGCTCTGAGCAGGGCCCAGGCAAAGCTCTTCCCAGCTTGCAGGGGCTATGGAAGGCTGTCACAGAGGTACAGAGGTAATGACTGCCTCTTCTCCTGTAGGTTCACCTCTGTGAAGTGGAGGGGATGGAGAAGTTCACAGGGAAGGACTTTGCCCTGGAGGGCTTGGATGGCAGCTTTGACCACCCTGTGCTGGTGGCTGTGAAGATGCTGCGGGCAGATCCAACAGAAGGCCAGGTAGGTGCTGAGGGGGGGCACACACCCCAGCACTACCCCATGCAGAGTCTCACCAGGAGAGATGGGATGCTTACAAAACATCCCGTCTCCATCAGCTGTATGCTCAGTGCAGCTGCAAGGACCACACACCTGAGCTCTCGGGATGCGGGGCTGTCACATGTCAGGATTCTTGGTCCTAACCAGCTCCCCATGCGAGTCGTACCTGCTGAGACCACCCTGGAGCTCATCTTCTCCAGTCCCAGGAAGGGGCCCACAGGCCCCTCAGGAGCTTGGGCGGGTGGGTGGCACTCTTGACCAGTCTGTGCTCACCTCCGTGCCTCTGGGTCTGTCTATCCGATCCGTGTGGTTTCTGTTCCGGAAAGGAATGATTTTCTGAAGGAAATCAAGATCATGTCACGGCTGAAGGATCCCAACATCATCCGCTGCTGGTGTGCATCACAGATGACCCTCTGTGCATGATCACAGTACATGGAGAATGGGGACCTCAACCAGTTCCTGTCCCGCCAGCAGGCAGGCAGCCCTGCTGCTGGCCACGCACCCACCGTCAGGTAGGGCTGCCTGGGATGGCAAGGGCAGGCTGCACTGCCTGCTCCTGGGACAGCCTGCCTGGAGCCTTGCACCTTCTGGCTGCTGTCTTTCCTTCCTTCTGCTCATTCGTCCTGTTGTGCCCCTGACAGTGACCTGCGGTTCATGGCCACCCAGATCGCCTCAGGCATGAAGTACCTCTCGTCCCTCAACTTTGTGCACCGAGACCTGGCCACACGCAACTGCCTGGTGGGGAAGCACTACACCATCAAGATCGCTGACTTTGGGATGAGCAGGAACCTCTACAGCGGGGACTACTACCGCATCCAGGGCCGGGCGGTGCTCCCCATCCGCTGGATGTCCTGGGAGAGCATCCTGCTGGTACACAGGGCCTGAGCTCCTCTGATGGACACTGATACGGCTCTGGGGATGCTCACTGCCCTGTTTCCTTGGGTTGGGGGGTGCAGGAGGGATGGCGAGGTCTCTGCTCACTGCAGCCCAGATTTGGGGCGAAGGCTGCGGAAAGAGGAAGCGGTGGCAGCTTTTTGAGGCAGGCTGGGGGGATTATGGTGATTTTTGATGTCTCAGTGCAGGACATCCTTTAAGCGGGATGCTTGGCATTTTATCCTGGCCGTGGTCAGACCTGGAAGAGGGAGCAATGTTAGTTTTTACCTTTGCAGGGAGCTGGGTCTCTGGCAAGCCCCAGCTCTCAGAGCAGTCACTGCCAGCCAGAGCTGGAGCTCACCAGGTTCTGGCCCCAGGCAGAAAGCAGGTCTGTGGGGCCCAGCACCTCTCTGGGCCCAGATCTGGATTATGAAGCATCTAGAATAAGGTTTTGATCCCTGAGCACCTACAGCTTCTGGAGAAGGCTGGGGTAAAGCCCGTACCTGACCCTGCTCTGCTCCCTCTGGCCAGGGCAAGTTCACAACAGCCAGTGACGTGTGGGCATTCGGAGTGACGCTGTGGGAGACCTTCACGCTCTGCCGGGAGCAGCCCTACTCCCAGATGTCTGATGAGCAGGTCATCGAAAACACCGGCGAGTTCTTCCGGGACCAGGGCCGGCAGGTAGGGACAGGACAGGACAGGATGGGACAAGAGGGCCAGTGGTGCCCCTGGGACACCAGGGGCCTAGGGAGAGACTTTAAGGTGACCAGACATAGAGCTTGGCTGAGGCAGCTATGGGACAGAACTCCCCCAGGAAGCAATCCTATTGAAGAGTCCATCGTGGCAAACTCTGCACTTTACACAACCCAAGGCACTGCTTGCTCACTGACCGCACTGCAGCTTTTAGGGTCTGGGGAACAGAGGCAGTGTCCCCAGCTGCCTCACTGTGCCATCTGGGGGTCACCTTTCCCCTGGGCATATGGCAGCAGAGCCCCCACTCCAGGCCATGGAGAGATGGGGCACCCTGGGAAACGGGGCTCTCCAGGAGCAGTTTGCACCTTGGTTTCTGTGGCAGTAATTCTCTTTACCATTTTTGCCTTTTGTTTTGCAGACCTACCTTCCCCAGCCCGTGCTATGCCTGACTCAGTCTATAAGCTAATGCTAAGCGGCTGGAGACGGGACACTAAAGATCGTCCCTCTTCCAGGACATCCATCACCTTCTCCAGGACTCAGCCAGTGAAGAATGACCCTTGGCTTCCACCTGTCCTGGTCCCCATCCTTCCCTGTCCCCCAGAGGAGCCCCGTATGCAACCGAAGCCACTTCACTCAGACTTAGCCATAAACCCCGAGCAGCTGCTCGTGTTCTCATTGTGCAGTGAGGCCTCAGAGGAGACCCCCAAGGACAGCAAAGCCCCACAGTGTGGGGACAGCTCAGACCTCCACTTCCTCGCAGGCCTGAGCTTGGGTGAGGGTTATTTATTGATGCAGTGTGGTTCCTGGTGACAAGGACTGGGACAGAGCAGCTTCTCTTCCCTGGCTGGAGGGGGACAAACTTCAGCTGGACTTTCTCTGTGAGGAAGCGCAGCCCATGGTGCAGGTGCAGGCGCCAGGGAAGGGATGTGTGCGGGTGTGTGCTCGCTGGAGACTGGCAGCCACCACCTGCTGCTGCAGGAGGAGCTGGGAGCCTGCCACCAGGTCTCAGTGGGCTGTGCAATCATGGGGTGAAATCAAAGACTCCACGGACATTTGGGGCTTTGGACATGCACATTGAGAGGCAGGAAGCGCCCTCCCCGGCTGGACAGCCCCAGCTGCACAGGGAGAAGACTGGGGCACTCCCGGCACCTCAGTCAGCTGCTGGAGTGTGCAGCCAGGGGAGCAGCGGGCATCCTGTGCTGAGGAGACCTTCCCTCAACCGACCACAGTCACTCCAGGGCAGCTCAGCTGCCCACAAAATGCATTTTGGATGTCCCATGGTGATGCATGGCAGCTGGCAGCAGGATCCTATCACCTTTTACTTCTGTGGGGAAATCTCCCCATCCTCCTCCCCTGGGGTTAACCCACATCTTCATCTGCCAGGAGACTAATGCATGTAGCAGAATTTATTTGGCAGCTGCCTGATGCCCATGCCTGCAACAACCCCACAGGCGTGGAGCAGGGCACTGCAGCTCTCCCAGGCTCTCAGCCTGGGATCACAGTTCAGCTGAACCACCTGAGCTGGGTTCTGCCACCCGCAGCACCCCACAGCATTCTGGCACCAGTCCATCCTCCCGGACCTGACAGCCTCCTGAGCAAACTGGGCAGGTGCCAAAGCCATGTGCCCTGGCAGGTTACCCACCAAACCCCAAACACGGCCCCTCCTGCAGCTGGACAGGAGGAATTGTGGACTTGGAGGGTCCATGGACCCCTCCACACTTTTGTACGCATTAGTTCAGCACCACCGGGCGCACGTGGCACAGTTTCCAGTATCCCATGGCTAAGGCATGTGTATATTCAGTAGATGCACCTATGTGTAGGGGCAAACCCGCTGAAGAGACACTCGGTACATGAATCTGGCTGCATGGTTTCCTTGTGGCGCTTCTGCAGGCAGCTTAGCTCGCCTGCCCCGCAGGCACTCCAGGGCTGGGGGGCTCTGGAGCTGCACTGTGTGCCTGGGATGAGGTGTGGGAACACAGGTAACAGCCTGAGAGCTGGAGCAAGGATGATCAAGGGACCAGCTGGCTGACCCACACTAGCTGTCCAGCGGGTGGAAGGGGGGATGCTCTGAGGCTCAGCATCCGTGTCAGGGTATGTCCAGCAGCAGGACCGGGGCAGGAGAGGGGAGGGCAGGGATGGTGGGCTGTGCCCCGCAGAGAGGCTGGCTGGTCTCCAGCGTGGTCCTCCTGGCTGCCACAGAGGATGCCTCCACAGAGGATGTCTCATCCCCGCTGAGCGCGTCGAAGACGAGGACGGGCTTTGTTCATGTCACGGAATTGGTGCCCCCATGCCCGTCCCTTCGGATGCCCTCTCCGTGCTCAGGGTGCCTTGTGGCCCATCCCAGCCGTGCCTCAGCAGGCGGGGGGCACTGGGGCAGGTGTGGCACACGTGCAGCTGCCGGTGCCCGGCCACCCTGCACGATCTGCATGGCCCCGCATTCAGTAACACGCTGTGGGCTCCGGTGTGTCCACCCTCTGCTCCAGCTGGGACCCGTCAGGAGCAGGGCTACCCCGGAGGGCCCTGAGCGCTCAGACCGCCCCGCCTCGGCGGCACCGGGCAACTGCGACCTGCCACAGCGCTTCTGCTGGGCTACAAAGTGTCCCTCGGGGGCAAAGGAGGGCAGGGCTGAGCAGAACGGCGGTGCGGGGCAAAACGGGCGGGAAGGGGAAGGGGAAAGGGGAAGGGGAAGGGGAAAGGGGAAGGGAAGGGGAAGGGGAAGGGGAAGGGGAAGGGGAAGGGGAAGGGGAAGGGGAGAGGAAGGGGAAGGGGAAGGGGAAGGGGAAGGGGAGACATCCGGCGCTTTCCGCGAGGGGGCGGGCCTTGTGCAGAAAGGGCGTGACCAAACACGGGGTGGGCGTGACCACCACAATGTGGGCGTGACCTCTACCCCGGGCCGTGCCCATCGGGGGCGTGGTCATGGGCGAGTCCCGGAGGCTCCTCCCCCCGCCCTCGGCTCACCATCACGCCACCGGCAGCGCGAGCCCCGCCCCTCTACCGTGCTCCGATTGGCTGAGGGGCGGAGCGGGGCGGGGCCGGGCGCGCGCAGCGCTTATAGCGGCGGGGGGCGGCGGGCGCGGGGCAGCGATGGAGCGTGTGGTGCTGGTGACCGGTGCGAGCGGGTGAGCGCTGGGGCCGGGTACCGCGGCCGGGGGGAGAGGCGAGGCCTGGCCTGGCCTGGCCTGGCCTGGCCTGGCCTGGCTTGGCCTGGCCTGGGCAAAGCTCTCTTTGACACCGTCCCGTTGCAGCGGCGTGGGGCTGGCCTTGTGCCAGCGGCTGCTGGAGGAGGATGGCCGCATCCACCTGTGCATCGCCTGCCGCAACGAGCAGAAGAGCGAAGCCACGCGGGACCTCCTCCTGACCACCTACCCCGCCGCCCAGGTGTCCACCGTGGAGGTGGACCTGGGTAACCTGGCCTCCGTCCTGCGGGCCGCCCGTGAGCTCCGCTGCAGGTATGGGATCTGCTCCCCATCAGACACCCCCTGCCCGCGCTCCACCGCACCGGCCGCCCCTGACCGCCCCTCCAACCCCGACCCCTGTGCTCTTCTCCACGCAGGTTTCAGCGCCTGGACTTTGTCTACCTCAACGCCGGGATCATGCCCAACCCGCATGTGAACTTCAAGGCTCTCTGGCATGGTCTCCTCACCGGGTAGGAGATGTTGCTGGGGGTTCCAGCCCCCCAGCTGTGCGAAGCACAGGGTGCTGGCGTCGTCAGGATGCGTCCTTGGGTCTACTGCTGAAGGGCCTATCTCCCTCCCTAGTGTGAGATAGAGCACATCCCTGTGGGATACCCTCTCTGACCTGGGGTGGGTTTGGTGGCTTAGTGTCATGCTGGGGTGGTCCAAGGTACCCAGTGCCACTTCTGATCCCAGGTGTGGGATCTGAGCCCCACTTGGGTGCATGGGGAGGGCAAGAGTTCACCCAAAGCCTGTAGCCTCCTCCACTGCATGAGAGATGTTGCTGTGTTGCAGTCTGGGTCTCCTTACTGTTGTTGTGATGCCAGTGTAGGTTTTTGTAGCTGTGGGTTACAGTATTTTGTGAAGCTCATGGCATTGGTATGAGCATCGTGGTTTGATAGGCAGCATCGGGAAGCTGGCTGAGGAGCACAGTGGCTTGTGTTGAGTCTACCAGAACTGTTGGGGTATTGAGCACTGGTGCTAGACTGGTTTTCTTGCCTGTATTAGGTATGGCCTGAGGGCTTGATTCCAATGCTGGAGCTTGATTAAGTCATCTGAGCATGAAATGAGGGAAAGAGATGTTTTTAATGTACTTTACTATGGGACTGGGAAGGAGTGGACAAGTCTTCTCTGGTCTAGTCAGTATTGAGGCACCTGCAAATAAAGGACCTGGGTTACTCTGTGGACCTTTCCCATCTATTTTTTTCATATTGTGCTTGAGAGGGAAACTGTGTGGAGCCTGTGAGGGGGGGATGCTGCTGAAGGAGTGAAGTGGGGGAATGATGGATTCCTCCTGGCAGTGTTCCTCACTAACTCCTGTTCTTGGCTTGCAGGAAGGTGCTCCACATGCTTACTACTGCAGAAGGCATCATGACCCAGACAGACAGGCTGAATGGAGATGGGCTTCAGGAGGTGTTTGCTACCAACCTCTTTGGGCACTTTATGCTGGTGAGGCTTCGTATGAAGATTGAAGCTTCAGTCTGATGTTTGATGTGGGTAGGGATCGGTCTGGGCAGTACAGATCTCACAGGTTCAGATGCTGATGGAGGCTGCAGCCTGACAGATAAAGAATGACAGGGCAAAGGCCTTGACATTTCTTTAAATAGCTATAAATGGTGAGGTTTTTTGCAAGAGTTAATATAATTTTGAGGTTACTCTAGTGAGCCAGATAGAGGTCGATCATATGTAGTTCTCCATCCAGGATAAATACTAAGGCTTGGCTGTATTAAATTCTGAGGTGCTCAGCTGAGCTGTCCAGCAGCATGACAGCTGCTTGTACAAGTGTCGGCTTTTGGCTAGTCTAGGAAAAGCTGGCTGAGAAAGCTGAAAGAAGCTCACAGCCTTAGGTGCTGTAGTTATACTCTAAGACTAGGAAAGCAGTGTGTTAAATAAGTTAACAATTCTTTTTCCAGGTTCGTCAACTTCAGTCTCTGCTCTGCGGTAATGAGAAGCCCTCACGACTCATCTGGACCTCCTCCAGCAATGCCAGGGAGTCTGCCTTCAGCCTCTCTGATTATCAGCATGCCAGGGGGCAGGAATCATACAGTTCCTCCAAATATGCTACTGACCTGACAAGTGTGGTTCTCAACAGGAAATTTAATGGCCAGGTGATGATGGGGTTTGTGTTGCTGCTGAAACCTAATGAGCTGCTACTGTTTGTAATTATCATGACATTGTTGTTACCTGGTTGCATTCATTCACTCATAGCAATCTAGTGTATTCCTTAACGCACCTTAGGTAAGAACTTAGAACTTACCTAAGGTCCCTGGGTAAGAACTAAACATGGCTGAGGTTGAACTGGTGGTGTAGGGGCTGGAGAATGTGCCAGAGAGAATCCCAGAAAAGTTTCTCAAAGCGGGAGATTTTGGGAGTGGTTCTCACCTTGCAGGCTTTTCTCTTCAGATCAGAATTGATGTTAAAGAGCAAAGAGCCTCTGCTTTTTTCAGGTGTCCCTGTCTATCAGCACAGGGCTGCTCTGGCGGTGCTGCCTGCAAGCACTGGAGCTGCAGGCACTGCTGGTGGCTCTGTGCTGCTGCTCAGGTTTGTCACAGTGAGCTGTATTAGCAACCTGCCTTCTGTATCCTGGGGGAATTGATGGAATTTGTTTGCAACTGGAGCCCTGCTCCAGCAGTAGTGGTTGTGCTCTTCTCAAATGCTTCTGGGGAAAATGGTTTAGTCTCAAATGGCTGAGCTCTTACATCTTAAAGAAGAGGTAGCCTTTGGTCTGAGTGGGCTGTAATTTGTGGGATATCTGCTGTGGCTGCTGAGCTGCATGGAGATTGCACCAGAAGGCTGCATTTTCTACCCTGGGGGTTTGTAATGGGCATGGATTTAACACAAACATTTCAATTTGGACCTCTTAAAAATCACTACATCTAATTGCTCTCTTCTCTGGTATTTAGTGGAGTATTATTGTCTGATGTCTGTACACACCCTCTCTTGCTGAGGAGTACTGGGAGGGAAGGAGCATGACCCATTCTTTTAATTGTGGTATAATTGCACACTTTGTTTCTTCTCTGCAGGGTCTGTATTCCAGTGTTGTTTGTCCTGGGCTTGTCATGTCCAACATGACCTACAGAATTCTGCCTGTTTTTCTGTGGAAGTTGCTAATGCCCATCATGTGGTTGGTGAGTGGATGTCCTGGCGGTTTTGGGCTGTGACACACATCACTGCAAGTGACATACAGCACAGTTCTGGCTCCTTGCTGCCTGTGTTGGTATAGATTTCTTCATTCTGTAGGGCTGGGCAGACTGGACCCTCTGCAAAGCTTCTCATCCTGGGGCCCCAGTTTCCAGGCTGAGTTTGGAGATTTGGTGCTGGACACTGTGCAGAGGGGCAGGGTTTAGCCCTTCACTGTTTGTCAAGGCTCTTCTTGGAAGGTTTGCCAGTTCTGCTTGGGCTTGTGAAACACCATTAGCTTGCTGGCAGCAGAGCTTGGGATGTGGCCCCCAACTTGGCCCTTTGCTTTGAGATTCTCTTCATTTCTAGAACAGCCTGTTTTTCAGTGTTCTTTCCGTTCCTCTAGAAGGCAGTAGGTTTTTTTTCTTTCCAACCCTATGGAAAGCAAAGGCTCCTGCTCTCTATTACCTCTCCCCCTGCTTCCCAAAAAGTTTCCTTGCCTTTCTTCTTCTGGCCTTCAGTTTTCTAGGTTCACTGCAGTTCTGTCCCTGAAGGCTGCCTGCTCTGAGCCTTGATGTTCTTGCTGCAGGAGTGGCCTTTCCTCTTAAGCTGCCCCAGTTGCAGCAGCTGATCCTGATGGATCACATTTCTCCTGGCAGCGAAGGCAATGCTTTCTCAGTTGTCCTCAAAGTTGCCAGTCCTGCAGATCCCCTCTGCCTCCTGCCATTCCTGCCCTTGAGACCTTTCCAGAAGAGGCATCTGCAAGGTGTGTGTGGCCTGTTGCTCCTGCCTTGGGGTGAGCTCTGCATGGGAGTGTGGAGTGACACTTGCTGACCTGCTGGAAGGCTCCACAACACAGTTTGCGGTGATAAGGGGATTCTTTATTTAATGTGAAGTGTTACCTATTGCCCAGTTTGAGAAGCATTTGTACCTCTGGTAGATTATTTGGAGTGTTTGGGCTGCTCAGGGCTTACCAATAAACCTGGGGCCACAGTACAGATCCTGCCATGTCCTTTTCCCCTCAGATCCGGTTTTTTGCCAAAACTTATACTCTGACACCCTATAATGGAGCAGAAGCTCACGTAAGTAGCTCACAGCTTGTATTTAATATTCTGTCCTTCTGGGTAGCTCTTCTGGGGTCTTATGGCTTAAGCAAAGAGCCTCTCAGCAAGGCTGGCGGGTGAGTGCTGTATCTGACCCCCAAATACCACAGCAGCGAGTGTGGGGGGCTACCTGTCCCCAGGACTGGTCTGCCACATGGTGCTTTATGACCTTCATCCAGTACCCATAAAATGAATCATTTTGGGAAACATCCTGACTAAGGGAGAATGACGTGCAGCACAGGGGATGGAGGTGGGTGACGGGGGGCACGGCGTGTGGGAGCAAGTTTAGCCATGCTGAACTGCTTCAGCATAAACCTGCGTTACTCTTTGCTCGGGTAGGTCACATCTGAGGGGAGCCAGCTCAGAACCTGACATATCACATCTTCCCCTTCTCGGTGGGAGCACCTGTGGTGTCTTCCGCTGTGTTTGCTGGCAGTCAGGCCTTTGCCCACAAGCTTGGCTGGGGCACTGTGTGCTGGACTTGTACATCTTTGTGCTGTTCTTCCCAGATGTGGCTGTTCAAACAGAAGCCAGAGTACCTGGATTCTCTTGTCAAATACCACAGCTGTACTTCTGGACTGGGGAGATGCTATGTGGAGCCTCGAAAGGTAAATGGAGAGGGAGCTTCCTGCTGTGGGGGACTTGGCTGCCAGTCTGTCATCTGCTTTGCATGGGAGGGTTGGTGCCAAGGATGTTCTGTGTCTGGAGTAGAAGGAAGATGCTTGTTGAATGCTAAGTAGCAGGAAGGTATGTGGGATTATCTGCAGTACTTCTTAGGGTAACTCCTGGCTTAGGCTGGAGTCTGGAAGGTAATGGAAGTGGTGATCAGAACAGGCTAAATTTGTAATGGTGCTTCCCCAGAATATGTTCTGGCTTATGCCCTGGTGACCGATATCTTTAGCTGGCTGTTTCTGAAGGCAGAAGCTCTGGCAATGCACCCTGCTGATCCCCAGAGCTGCCTTTGGTGTCTCCACTCGCCTCCACCAAGGTGATGGTCTCACAGTGCTGTTTCCTTGTCTTCCAGATGGATGTGGATGAAGACACTGCTGAGAAGTTTTATCAGAAGCTGTTGGAACTGGAGGAGCAGTCTCTCGAGAAATACCGTGATCTCTTAGATTAAGTAAAGCCAGTCTCAGTGGGGTGAGAGAGTCTTGTATCAGTAACATGGGATTTCTTCCTTCTGGTGCTACCTGTGCTGTCAGCTGTTCTGCAGGCACACAGCTTCAGACACAATCTTCCTTCTCTACAGAAGGTGAACAGTTCCTGAAAATGGAAGTGTGAAAACTGAAGAGAAATACATAGACCTTTTGCTATAGGATTTTTCTTTTGGCATAAAACTGGAGACCTCAAGTAGGCAGAGTCTGTCTTAACACAGTTGCAAAGCAGTGTCTTGCAAAGGCATGACTGAACTGTGTGTGGTTCAGGAACAGCCTCAAAACCTGTGGTTTCAAGTCTGGCTCAGTGCAGTAAAGGCAGCAGTCTGGGGTACTGCCCTGCATCTTGGCTCTGCTGGTGTTTGTCGATGGCTCAAACATCACCTGTGGCTGATCCTGACGTACTTGAAGGCTCACCTTCAGCAGAACTGCCCTTACACTTGATCACCAAAGCTGGGGCTGGCTGTACAGACCTGCTCAACAAGACCAAACCTTACTGGCAGGCATGGTCTGCACAGCAGCTGAAACCAAGCTGAAGAGCTGGCCTGAGAAGCACACGCCTGCCTCAACTGTGAGAACAAATGCCTTGTTGTCCCCTGGGTACAGGCACTTGAGGGTTTTAACTATGACTGGCTTGAAAGGATGATGTTAACCTGGACTCAGGGCCAGTCTGCTCTATTTAGAGCAAGAGTGAGAGGTTACCATGTTTTATCTATTGAACTCTTTTTATATAAATCTACTGTACCAACCATTCTTCCTGTTGCTTATCTTGGGACCTTTACTAAGTATCTGCCACCAAGTAACTTCAAGTGCTGTAATGAATAAATGACTGAAACTGACTTATCCTTCATGCAGTGGTGTTTTTACTCCAATATCCATCTACTTCTGACTTGAAGGGCTGGAAGGAAATTTGTTGCCTTGTGCTGTAAACCTGTGCATACCTGGGAAGTTGTGGAGTCTCTCTTCTCTGCCACAGAAGAGCTGTTAACCACCTTTTTGGCTTACTTCTTTAGTTAAGGAAAGACATGAGTGATTTCGGAAGACTTCAGTGTGGGTTTGTGTGCTGGGCACCTGTGGGACATCTGCGACTACTTCCCAGCCTTAGGCTCTTAGGAGATGTCTCTGGTGCTTGCTCACCCTGCAATGCCACATAATTAACTGGTAATTAACCTAGCCAGGGAGCCAGGCGCTTCCATGCTCAGAGGTTTGAGGGAGGTGTGCTGCATGCCCAGGTTGGTGCCTCCTGCCAGGGTGCCCACAAAGAGGGGTAGCTCAGGGCTGTGCGTAGGAAATCTGCACAGAGCTGGCAGACAGCAGAATCCAGGCTCTTCGTGCAGTTGGCTTGCAGGGATACAGAGTTAAAGAATCTTTGCAGCCAATGGATGGGACTGTTCTGTGGGATGGGAACTATAACCACCTCCCACATTTTGGCCCTGAAAGCACAGGTAGGACCTGGATCCTTGAACCAGGGCCAGGGGTGGCTCAGGAGTTGGCTGCTCCCACGGTGTGGCTGCCCCCCACCCAGTTGGCTGTGAGGAGAACTCCCCAGTGCTGGGGTGTGCTGGTGTGCACTGAAGGGTGGCTCCTCATGCCCTGCTCCTGGCTAGCAGACACCTGTGCATGGAGCTTAATCCCTTCCAGCTGGACCCAGCTCCTCTGTGCAATGAAAACAGGTCCTGGCCAGAGTGCTGTGCTGCAGTGTGGTGGGAAATTCCAGCTGGGATAGGAAAGAGCTGGCAGAGGCAGCCATGAATTAGTGCTGACACAGGAGCTTGCTCTTTGTGATTCTTGGATATGGAACTTTCCAGAGAACCTCCAGGGCAGGTCTTGAGTGTGAAAAACTGTGAAACTGTGCACAATTAACTGTGTGATCTGATATTTCATGACCATGCCTCATCCCGAGCCATTGGTTTTTCACCTTGGTGTGCAAACACATTGCCTTGATCCAAACACAGCCTGAGTTCTCCATTGCTTTTCAACTCAACTGTCTTTCAGTAGGGTACGGATAACAGAAGAGTGGGTGGGAACTGAGCCCTGGCCAAGGGAGGAGAAAACTTAAAATGGGTGTGTCAGAGCTGAAATCCCTGGCTGGCTGACCTTTGCCTCTGCAGGAAGGGGAGGGAATGTGATGGAAGAGAACAGCAAGGGTTGGCATGTCCCTGTAAACAAGTGCATGTAATACAGCCAGCTTGTTTGGAATGATCCAGGCTAAGTGGATGGCAACTTTGATGTTTAAAGTCTTGGAGGGGGAGCTGGCCAGGGTGGAGAGAGGAGAGACATAGCTCTGAAGAGCTGGGAGAGAAACAGGGAGCAGAAGCCCCTCTGAGAGTGTTGCACCAGCATGACATGTCTGGCTGGCAGGGAAGAGCCAAGAGGGACCTGGATCTGGGTGGATTTTGCTGAGAATGGGCAAATTGTAGAGGCAATACTGCCCCCAGGGTCAGGGAAGATTGTCAGCGCTGCTTTGAACAGTGGAGCTGTGCTCAGAGGAGGAAGCTAAAAGGGAACTGGGGATGAGTTCAGGAACAACTTGAGAAAAGAATCAGTATGAGTGGTAAATTCCTTGTTAGGCTCATCAGTCGATGTTCTTGTGTACAAGCAAGAGCTTGGAGCGGCTGTGATGCCATAATTAACATTTTTGGCACCGATGCTCAGCGAGAGGGGCCTGGAAAGGCTGCCCTGCCAGAACCCCTCTGCAGATGCAAGGGTTTGTATCAAACCAAAGTGCTAGCAGGGGAGATGACAGGGCAGACAGGTGATGTCCACCTTGAGGCAGAGCAACTGAGCTGCTCCCTGTGCGTTCATTTCTCCTTTCAAGCTGCCTCAAGCACAGCAAACAGGAGTGTGGCTGGGCTGTGCAAGGCAGCGCAGGTGCTGAACGTGTGTGTAGGACCCTCTCTGGTGAAGGAGAAGCTACTACAGACAAAGATGGTGTACTGTGGAGGCACAGCTCCAGACTTGACCTTCTCTGCGTTTCTGTCTGTCTCAGCAGAAGCTTTGGTCAGCTCAGCTGGGCTTGGCTGGAGTTATGTTCCCTGGAAACTCCATGAGTCACCATGGCTGGCACCCCTCTGGGCAGCACATGGCACGTGCAGCAATATTTCATGTCTTTGTCATCTGAGCAGAAGGTGGCTCATTTTTGGTGAGCAAGAAATGAGCTCAGCCAGAAGCCAGACTGGCTGTGATGGTTGGAATAAGTCACTTCCAAGCAGCAGTGTGTGAAGGCTGTAGGGATGCTGCTCTGTCCTGGCTGACCTGTGGAGCCCTGGGACGTGTGTGCATGGCCACCAGGTACCAGGGGTTTACTGATGGCCTTGAAATGCTAACACCATGCAGAGCAGAGCAGATCCTCACTCTCCCTCCCCACCCTCTGCCTGGCAGCAGCTGCCACAGCTCGGGGTTCAGGAGGGCTGTATCGCATCCCTGCCTTGAATTCCTTGGATACCTTTTAGCGGATCATGGCTTCCTTGGCTTTGGGCAGCTCTTGGTTGACTTAGGTTTTTCCTGCTGTGCCCAGCTCATGATAGGCATTCTTGTCTAGAGAAGGATGTTTTCACCTGGGTCAGGGCTGTGTTGATGGGAGTGGATGGAATGTTGTGGGAGGCAGACTCAGCAGATGTGATGGCAGAAGTTTCAGAGAACAGAAGGGTTGGAGGCCAGCTGTGAGGATGGGTCCTCCTCTGGGCCCTGGGCTCGCTGCCAGGTACTGGCAGAGGTCAGGGTCAGTGAGGTTAGGGAGAGGAGCCCATAGCAGGCACATTGCCTCATGCTTAGGCTGGGAACACTGGATCAAGGTCAGAGAAGTTGGAATGGCAGGAGCAGTTGGCAGCTTAGGCATGCCTCTGTACACAGGCAGTGGGCCACACCTGCAGTGTTTTGTTACAGCCCGTGGTGACATGGGCTTTGGGGGTCCCTGGTCAAGGATGTCCCTCCTGGAGCAGGAATAGCCAAAACATTAATAATCCACCTCTTTGTTCCCTGCAGGGCCACATGGTGCTAGCCATTCTCCTGCTCTCCTTTCATGCCCTGAGCTGTGAGGGCTCTGTATCCAGGTGTCTTACGCGCGGGCGTTGGGGACCTTAGGGAAGAGGTCCATCCTCCTACCCAAACATCTGCTGTAGGGTGAGCTGTCTCCAAGAGGGACACTGTGTGGGGTTAGTGTGTAGCACTGGAGTGCTCAGCCATGGGGATATCCACGTTGGAGCTCCTGCTCTGCATGAGGTGGGTGCTCTGGCACATACCCTATCCCACAGAGAGGCTTTGGGGGACCCCTCTGCCATATGCAGGGCGACCAGAAGTCCTGCCGGGACTGAACGTTTGCCTTTCTGGATGCCAGGCATGGGGGGCAGTGAATCAGCCAGCAGGCAGCTCTCGCCAGGTGCAGCCACCTCATGGGCATGAGTGGCTTCCTTCCACCCACGTGGTGCTGGCCCTTGGCATTTCCATCATCAGCAAAGCCCTTCCGGTACTCCTGGTGTCACAGGCACAGTGTTGAGTGAGGAGGGACAATGAGGGTAGGACATTCCTGCAGAAGTGTTGCTCCTCCATGTGTACAATCACTCTCTGTGCAGTTTGGAAGCTGGGTTCAGCTTCTGCTCTCATCTCTTTTCTCAAACTCAAGGACAACATTGCTGAGTTGCAGAGCAGCAGAGCTGGCAAGGATATAGGGGAGAAGGGGAACCATGAAACCAAGGTGATGGGGGTAGAAGCTGGTGACATGAAGGTGTCCTCCCGAACATCTCTTGGGCCCCCCAAAGCCCACTGGATTTTCAGTGAGGTGTGGGCACTGACCATGGCAGAGTGATCTGCTGTTGTTATCTCGGGGCAAACAGAGAGCATGTTGTAACAGGTTCCACAGCATCATAGGTTTGGAAGGCACCCACAAGGATCATCAAAGCACAACTTCTGGCCCTGCACAGGACTCCAAGAATCACACCATGTTCTGGAGAGCATTGTCCAGACACTTCTGGAACTCTGGTAGGCATGACCACTTCCCTGGAGAGCCTGTTCCAATGCCCAACCATTCTCTGGGTGAAGAATCTTCTCCTAATATCCAGGCTAAGCCTTGCTGGCCACAGCTTCTTGCTGTTCCCTCAGGTTCTATTGCTGGTCACCAGAGAGGAAAGATTGGTGCCTGCCCTTCTGCTTCCCGTTGTGAGGAAGCTGTAGACTGCTATGAGGTCTCCCCTCAGTCTCCTCTTCTAGAGGCTGATCCAGCCAAGTGACCTCCCTGGTCCTCAGACGGCTTCGCCTTCATGCCCTTCACCATCCTCCTCTGGACATGAACAGGACCTGCAGGTGGTGCAGGCCAGGTTTGGTGATGCTGGCACTGGTGCCATGTCTGGATGTGCTACCCAGGGCACCTCAGTGGCAGGTGCTGCTGGAGAAACCTGTCCCAGCACACCCCACTCCATCAGTCATCTTCCCTTGAATGCTGCTGATCAGGCTGATGCTGAGGAGCTGAGCTCATTCATTCCCCAGGGACCTGTCAATACTGTCAATTGTGACACAGGCTGCTCTTGAAGAGACGTCATGTTTTCATCAGGCCTTGCTAATCCAAATTTTCTCTCCACCTTTCTCCCCTGCCCATGCATCCCTCAGTGAGATGTTCATTGGTGATTTGATTGCTGCAGGACAAAGGTCGGTTTTCCCGATGTTTATCAGAGCACTGCTGTGTGAGCTGTGGGTCCAACCACTGTGGTCTGGACACCTCAAAAGCACTGCTTGGAGCAGGACAGGCTGTCCTGGACCTGGCCCATGCTCACTTTGCCAGCAGTGCTGAATGCTGACCCCCTTGGCAGGGGCTGGCTAGGATTTGCAGGCTCTGCCTGGGTCTCCCTGCACAGTCCCCTGACCTCTCAGGTCCATGGTTCAGCTCAGGAGAGGACAGAGCAGGGTAATAACAAGGGGGACATCCCAAGGTAGGTGCCAACACTGCTGGGAGTCATGTGGGTCAGCCAGGCTGGTTTTCCTGGAGCCAAAAGAACAGAAGCCAACCAGTCCTAAGAGCCTCACTTTTGTCTGTCAGAGGTTTCCGCAGAAACTTCTAACAGGGTTTTCTGTCTGAGAGACTGAAACAGAAGGTTTTGCTTCCTTGCTTTGTCCCTGAGCAGTTCCATGGCTACCACAAGCCCCTGCTTCCCCTTGAGAGCCCTTCTTTTCCTCTGCCCTGTCTTGGCAGGGCTGCTCTGAGCCCAGCATGGTGACAGGAGTGTGAAGAGGTTGCAGGGGAGGCAGAAGGTGACTGGGCAGGGTGCTCCAGTCGGAGCTGCAAGAAGACACTGCTGTCCTTCTGCACCAGCATGGGAAATCAGGGCTTTTGTCTAAAATCACTCATTTTGTGCCAAAAGTTGATCACTAGAGGTGCTGCTTTTTGTGGCTGTGTGAAGTGCCAGTGCCAGCTGATGCAGTGTGCAGATGGAGCTGGTGCAGCCATGCCAAGGGCAGTGAGGGCACACAGATGCAGTGCCTGGGCATGGCACTTGCCAGCGGTGAATCCTCTGCACATCCCTTCCTGTCACAGCCTCCCACTGAAGGGTAGGATGTGAGGATGGGAGAGGAGCAGGAGGACATGCTGGTCCTTCCCAAACGGCCCAGAAGCAGAGGCAGCTGAGATCCCCACGTGTCCGAGTGCCGAGGGAGCAGCCTGGTAGTGTGTGGGTGTGCTGGAACTGTGCTGTGAGGCAGGGCACTGATGTTGGCTAAGTGGCCTCAAAACCCAGGGACTGTCTTGCACAGCCCCACATAGCAGAGAGGGCACGAGAGGGATGGGATGGGATGTGTGTTCTCAAGGAGATTTGTATTTTGAAACACAGCACGGCGGAACCTCGCCTTGATCACAAGGGCCAGGGTTAATTACAGTGTGAAGTGGGGATGGGTACAATCAGCTGGCATCTCAGGGGGGCTGGATGGAACAGCTACGGTATCCCTGAAGGTGCTGGGTATGAGTTAGGGGTCAGAGGTATGGACACATCCTTGTATTTACCTTATATTACTGGATTTCTTTGTCATCTTCTGTGCCGTTCAAACCAGAACTGACAGCCAGACCTGTTTTCCTGGCTGTGCCGTGTACGGGGTAGCCATAGGGAGGGCTTTCCATAGTACTCTGTAGTACCAGTGTCAGCACAGGACAGAATCCCTTGGTGTGTAGGAACGCCCAGGTGAATCTTAAAAGTCTCTGACACTGGTGGGAAAATGTCAGGCCCCAGCATCTGCCACTGTTTGGTGAAGGGAAACAGGAAGCCAGGAATTTCAGCATAATATCATTATAAGGCAAAACATGTATGAAGTGTCACTTTCCTCACACTGAAATAAGCTGTCCTGAGCTTTGTAATCACTGCCTGTGCAGCTAAGGGCACGTTCTCCTAAACCCAACTTTAGCTGCTCTTATAAGCTCTTGTAGGTGGTTCAGACCTGCTTAGGAAGCCTGGGACTCATCCCAGCCAGCTAATCCACCTGACACAGTACAACTCACCTGGCCTGCTCCTGGTTTCAAAAACCATTCTTGGAGAATTCTATTATTACTGGTTTTAGGACATATTTTTAAATACATTTTTTGTTCTGGCTTGGACAGGCCTCATCCATCTGTGCAAGTGTTCTGACAGAGGAATGCTGAAGGGTCATGCTTGAGGCAGTCATGCCTCCAACTCCTGTGGACAGCCGTGGAATGGTTTCCGGAGCACGTGCCTGCTCACTCAGGTATCATTTGACTCACAGGTGTAAACAAAAATCTCACTGCTGAGGTTAGTAGGGAAACATCTTAAATTGCTCTGCAGCTCAGGGTCATGTCACGAGTTTTCCTTCCTTGTTAGTTCACTCCATGGGATGGATTTCCTCCTTCAGCGGATGGACGTAGGTGGGAGCTTCCCTCACCCTGGGCACCTGCAGCAAACCTGTGGGGTGGAGCTGTTGCACCAGGTGCTGCCACTGATTGCTGTGGCCTGGGCCAGGCTGTGTGGCCTCCTGCCATCCCAACCACAAGCTGTGTCAGCTGAGAGGCAGCTGCTGAGTCCACCTCTCATTTCACACACTCACCTATCTCCCTTGCAGTCCTTGGCAGCCGCAGAGGCGTTGCCTTCAAAAGCCCTGGCTGCTGCTGGCAGCAGGCATGGTGCTGTGGAGCCCAGGAACGTGGTGACGTATTCCACCAGCCCCTCTCTATCTGTGATCTCTGGAAGGCACAGTGCCTCGCAAAATCCAGCTTGTGAATACAAATACCACCTGCCCCCTGAGGCTTTGGTCTCTCTCAGCAGGATGTGGTGCTGACACCCAAGGCCATGGGACCAAAAGCCATATAAGCTGAGGCTACAGGGGGATTCTCTAGAATCTCCCTGTGCTGAGAAAGAGCTCCAGCACATAGCAGGAGCATGCAAGGATCAACCACAATCTGTAGCTCACCTTGCTCACCTCCGGGCCGGATAACAAGGAAGATGATGTGTCCCATCCATGCTAGGGACCTTTCAGCTTTTGACCCTAAGTTCTGTGATGCATGTCCTTTCAGACTGGCAGGAGTGCCTGACAAGCCAGAGGCTTGGTCTGCCCTGTGGAGACAGTCTGGGGAAAATGGGGTGGCAGGGACCTCATGCAGTTCAGCACAGAGAGGGGCAGAGTCCTGCACCAGGCCAGGAACAGCCCTCACAGCAGTATCTGCTGGGCCACCCAGCTGCAAAGCAGCTTGGCAGAGAAAGCTCTGAGGGTGCTGGTAGGGAACAAGCTGGCCAGGAGCCAGGAACACACCTTGGCAGGGAAGAAGGTGGATGGCGTCCTGGGTGCATTCGCTGAGGGCAGAGAGCAGGCACAGGGACGACCCTTCCCCTCTGCACAGCGCTGCGTGGGCCACACCTGGAGAGCTGCATCCACTGCGGGGCTGCCCGAAAACAGGGACACCGGAGAGCTTCCAGCGGGGGTCACTGCCATAGAGCATCTCTCCTGCGACGGGAGGCTGGGCGCGCTGGGGTTTGTGCTGCCTGAAGAAAGCTCGGGGGTCGCGGGCAGTAGCTGTGTGTCCCCTGCAGGGAGCGTTTTCATCGCGAGGAGCTGCAAGGAGCCGCAGTCCCCAGCGCCCGGGTGTCCGGGCCGGGCGGCGCCGCGCGGGGGAGCTGCGCCTCCGCCAGCGGAACGGCCCGCACGGCCCGGCAGGGCCCGGGCATCCCCCGGGGTCCCGGCCCGGGCATCCCCCGGGGTCCCGGCCCGGGCATCCCCCGGGGTCCCGGCTCCGGACATCCCCGGGGTCCCGGCTCCGGGCATCCCCCGGGGTCCCGGCCCGGGCATCCCCCGGGGTCCCGGCTCCGGGCATCCCCCGGGGTCCCGGCTCCGGGCATCCCCCGGGGTCCCGGCCCGGGCATCCCCCGGGGTCCCGGCTCCGGACATCCCCCGGGGTCCCGGCTCGGGGCATCCCCCGGGGTTCCGGCTCCGGGCATCCGCCCGCAGCCCGCACATTTCCTGGGCGCCGCCCCCGGGCCGCCCGGCCGCCCCAGGTGTCCCCGAAGGGCACAGGATGTGCCGTCCGTCTGTCCTGCCGATCGCAGGACATGGCAAGGAATGGTGTCTGCATCCCGGACCTTGAAGCTCCCACGGCCACAGCCCTGGCCTGGCCTGACCCACGGTGTCTCCCTGCTGCAGGGCCCCTCGCAATGCGCTGCCCTCGCAGGGGCCCAGACAGACACAGAGAGGTGAGGCACCAAGGACGTGCTTTCAGGGGACAGGTTTTTGCACTCACAGCTCCAGGCACAGACATGCTCATTGCCTGTCTTGAGACTTTTAAACTCCCTTTTCCCCAGACCTGGTGGTGTTTTCTCTTGTTGCTCTTTGAAGAATACTGTCTACCTGCATTGCTGGGCAGCCCTGGCTTTGCTCGAGCCCTCTATTATAGAATGGGGTCAGGTATGGAGATACTGGGACCTCCTGCTCTGATCAAAGTTTAGGCCAGTCTCCATCAGCGAGACAGAAAAGCCAGAACCACACCTTGCTCTGCTGTCCTTCTCAATCTGTTGATGTCTTGGTTTTTTTGGTTTTTTTTTTTTTGTTTTTTTTTTTTTTTTTTTTTTTTTTTTCTTTTTTTCTTGAAGGAGGAATGTTCAGACTCTACAGATGGCTGCTCTGAACCCAAAGTGCCTGTCACTTTCTCTTCTTGCCCCCAAAGGACAGGCTTAAACCCACCATTAACCCAAAGTAAATACCACCAGAAATGCTTTCTTGCCCTGAAAAAGAAAAGAAATCAGCAAGGGATGTCAGTAACATATGAAAGCCTTCCTTTTAGTTTTGAAATACCGTGGTTGATTTGTTTTCCTTATGTTTCTCCAGCCTTTGAAAGTGATCATTAGGAAAAGCCTCCAGAGTTTTAGGTGCTATTTGCTGTGGCAGCTCTCCGGGCTGGTCTCCCTGCCAGCCCTGCAAGTGCCATGGCTGCACGGGGGTCTGGTGCTCTGTGCCAGCTGGAGGCTAGGCCAGCTGGCCATGGGCTGGGGACTCCAGAAGCACTGGCCTGGCAGCCTCAGGACAGCTTGTGCCGGCAGATGGAGCAGCTGCCCTCAGGGAAGTTGAGCCATGGAAACAGAAGTGAAGGAGCCAGTGCTCAAGGGATCTATTATCGCTGAGAGAGGCTGGTGAGGGGAGGCTTTTAGAGATGCCTTTGCCTTCCACTGCTCTCCAGTTGCCAAAGGCGGGCCCAGCCTCCCCGGTTGCTTCCCCTCTTGCTCCGTTCCGCTCAGCCCTGCTGCAGGAACCCACACTGCCCGCCCCCTTCTCCGCGGTCTTCCCAGGGAGAACAGAGGAGAGCGAGGCACAGCGCCATCCCACACGAGTCCTGAGGTCAGCATCTTCCGCCATCCCCTGTGCTACAGCCGCTTCCTCTCTCACACGAGATGTTTTCTTTGTGTCTGGCAGCTCCATCCCCGTGGAGTGACCGTGGGAGAGAGGGATGGGATGGAGGAGCTGCAGTCCCCCTAAGGAGGGTCCCTGGTCCCGGGGTTGCAGGCACCAGGGTTTGGGACACGTGTGCATTAGAGATTGGGGCTGCTTGGCTTGTGCACAGCCTTGCTTCAGCAAGAGCTTATGTGGGCTCTCGTGCCACTTGCTGGGCTTGTGACTTCTGCCTGTGACCCGTGGGCATGTTTCGAGGAAAGTGTGCATCTGTGCCATACGTGGGACACGGTGCTGGCCTGCGCTGGTGTGTTCGTAAGGGCACCTCAGGTTTCCTTCTGTGCCGGCGAGGCCCAGCCATCCTCAGGGCAGTGCAGACACATCCGCAGCGCAAGATACTGTGCTTTCCCTGGGAACAGTGTGTCCAGAACATTTCCGTTTGGCAGGAGGTGTGCAAGGATACAGGACTGCCAGAGCACAGCCGCTTCCCGACGGCATCAGCCTGAATTTCAGTGAGCACACAGAGGTCTGCACTCCTGGCTGGGAGCCTGTCTTGGAATACGCTGCCTGCATGACCCCCGTGTGGGCAGTGTGACTGAGAGGCGCGGTGTGCTGTGTGCCACGCCATGGGGACCACTTCCCTGTCACCCAAAGGATGGAGGGTGAGAGCCAGGCTGCTCCTGGAGTTGGAAAAGGAGTCAGACAGGCCGTAAGGATGGCTCTCTGTCCCCCCCAGCTGCCTGGCACAGGGCAGAGGTGGGATGCTCAGGCTCTCCGGATGTAGAGCAGCAGCGCAGCCCTTTGGGGAGGTGGGGTGGCGGCTCCCCAGAGCAGCCCCAGGTGCCGGGGCTCCCCGCAGCCTGCTCCGGGCGGCCGATGCCCGAGTGGCCGGCGGAGCCCTAGCAGCGGGCTGCGGTTGTGGGGAGCCCACGGCGAAGGCGGCAAGTGCCGCGCGGGGCTCGGCCCCGCCCGGGGCTCGTCCCGCCGCCGACGGGGAAAGAGCGGAGGGAGGAGCAGAGGGTGGGAAGGAGGACCGCGAGGGAGGGAAGGAGGAGGAGCGGGGCGGGAGCCCGGCCCGGTTCCCCCGCCCCGCCGCTCCGCACCTGAGCGAGCAGCGGCGGCTCCGCGCCGGCCCCGGCCCCGGCCCCTCCGCCGCCCGCCCATGGCTCGGCCGCTGCCGCTGCTGCTCTGCCTGGCCGCGCTGGGCGCCGGCTGCCGGGCAGGGACCACCCCCGCCGGCACGGCCGGGCCCTCCGCCGAGCCGCTGCAGGACGAGGCGGACAACCAGGAAAACATCCTCTCGCAGGTACCTCGGGGTGCTGCACCCGCGGCGTGGGGCTGGGCACGGCCGGGCCGTGCTGTGCGCATCCTGCGGGGTCCTGGGGCGTGCTGGGCGCTGTAAGTGCTCGACACAGCCGGGTGCTGCCGAGTGTAGACTCTCGGCAGTGTTGGGTAATGCCGTGCACACTCTGAGTGATGCTGGCTGTACGCTGTCGGTGCTGCTGGGTGATGCCGCGCACATCCTGGGTGTGCATTCTCGGTGGAGCTCAGTGATGCTGTGCCCTGGAGGAAGTTCATCACCTTGTAGGCGTGCAGTGAAATCACCGAAGCCCATCAGGGAGCACTTCACCATCCTGTCATTTTTGCGGGGGGACTCAGGAAAAGGGGAACTCATTGGGAGGAGAATTTGTGGGGCCTCTGTGTGCCAAGGGGAGGGATCCAGGCTCTTTCCCTGCCAGTGGGATGCGGTCGAGGTTTCCGTTAGGTTTGGCTGATCAGGCAGCGTGTTGTTATCTGCCCTCGGAAATGGCTGATGCAGAGACTATTGGAAACGTACTGCCAAAGTTATTTTTGTGCTCGTCTGTCTGCAAATCTCCGTAAAGGAAATTCCTGGCATTGTATCGGGCTAATCAGAAATACTGCTTCACCACCAGGTTACGCTGCTTATAGGGTGGCTTTCAGTCACTCTTCCAATGTACCCCTGCCCTGTTTGCCTGTGTAAAACTGTCTTGCTCTGGGTAGCAGGTGGCTTATTGGGTCTTTGGCACACGGAGCATTAAAAGAAAGCAGAAAAAATTTAAATTCTTGTGTTTAAAATTCAAAGCAGCGTTCTGCACACAGTGGAATAAAAAATACCCTGTTGGAAGAAGCCAGTTTTTATTCCCCCTGTAGGCAGCGATCAGCTCTGCGCTCTCTAGAAAGCTCCTTGGCTGGCAGCTTCTGGAGGAGCCAGCCAGTTTCCTCGGGACTCAGGGCATCCAGAGTGTCCTTGTTTGGACCTTGAGCTCTAGGCCGTGCTTGTCCCTGGCCATCCAGGCAGAGCACGGGAGGTTTGCTCACTGCGGGTGACCTGTGCTCAGCTGCTAGGTGACTACGACAAGGTGAAGGCGGTGTCCGAAGGCTCCGACTGCCGCTGCAAATGCCTGGTCAGGCCCCTGGGCCGCGGCGCCTGCCAAAGGATTAATGAGGGCGCTTTCAGAGCTGAGGATTTTTACACGGTGGAAACCATCACGTCAGGACCCAGCTGCAAGTGTGCGTGCGTGGCCCCCCCGTCAGCTCTCAACCCTTGCGAGGGCGACTTCAGGCTGAAGAAGCTGCGGGAGGCAGACAGCAGCGACCTGAAGGTAGGAGAGCAGCTTGAGCTCCTGACTCTTGGGGGACAAGAAGATCTTCCAAAGTCTTTTCTTTCTGAGGTTTTTCTAAAAAAACCACCCCTATTTCCTAACTTTTTTTCCTTAACCTTCTCCTAGTTACATTTATATCTGCATGTTTGATATAAAAATCAAGCTCAGCTTAAGGGATTGAGTCAAGCAGCTGCAGTGGATGATTCACTTGATTCATCCCGTGCTGCCTGGGGTTCACTGTGGCTTTCTGTGCTGAGAGCCCAGTAGGGACTGGGCTGCTCCCTGCCCTCTGTCCAGCTCCAAATGTCCCTGGAGGACAGCTCTGCTATGCTCAGCAGCTGCCAGATCTTTTTTCTGTTGCAGAGAGGGACTCCCAAGGGCCCACACAAAAAAGCTGTTTTGGCTTCCATAGGCCAAAAGCTGCTGATGCGTCAGCGTGAGGGTGTGATGCACAGCTGGCCGATGGCAGGATGGATTTGTTGTTTTAAATGCTGACACTTCTCTACTATTTAGTATTTTGTCTCTCTTGTAATGTATACCTCTTTTCCAAAAGTGGCAGTGTTTAAGTACTCCTGACTTTCACTGGATGCTTCCTCTTTCTGGTGGAGCAGCTGGCAACAGACCCTGCTGGGTTTTCCAGTTCGCTACCAGTGTGGGACAGCAGAAAGTGCCACTGGCTTGGTCCAGTCCTGGGGAGTCCCTGGAGTGGCAGGTTGAGTGCTGGTGGCGCTGATGCCCCTAAATCCCTCTTAGGTGGGAAGACAGGTGGCGTGCAAGGCACTGTGGGGCAGCTGCCATCGAGGCCACCACGATGGGCTTTTTCTAATGAATTTGGAGCCTGAGGATGTGTTTCATCTTGTTCGACTGCAGACAGTTAACAGCTTCTTGTCCAAGTGCCCCTGCAGCTAGGGAAGATAAACAGGCACAGACAGACAATCCGTCATTCCAGGGGAGGAGGAGTCCCAGTCTGGAGTTGTTTGGTGGTCCCTCGTCTGGAGAAAAGCCAGGAGGTCCCACTTGGCCTTAGATGAGAGTCGTGAGCTCTCTGTGGTTAGGGGAGGGGACACCCCCGAGGTGGCAGAGCCCACCCCCTGTGGTCCCTTGCCGGGAGGCAGGCAGAGCTCCTGCACCAGCAGCTCCCAGCTCTGTCCTCAGCCTCCTCCAGGAGGAGCAGACCGTGCCTGGCTGCCCCTTGGCTTCCCACCGGGGAGCTGCTCACAGCCAGCTGTGGTGTGAAGGGCTGTCCTCTAGGAACTGGCCCCGGCTCCCCTGCTCGTTTCGCAACGACTCGCGGCCAGGCAATTTCACAAGGTTTATCCAAACACACACACACACACACACGGGGGTTTTCTGTGCTGCTAGGGTCCATTCCAGGAGCTGAGCAGCAGGATTGCTTTCCCTCCGAACACAGAGCCCCTCCTGGGGTCGGGATCACTGGGAACAGCCCCTTCTTGTAGGAGAAGCTGGGCAATAGGAGAGGACACAGCTCCAGTTCCCATGCCACTTACGAGGAGCAGCTCCCACAGCTCATCAGTGGGGAGCTGGATGAGGCCACCCCACAGCTCTGAGCAGCCCCAAAGGGTTTTATGCTCTTTGCTGGTCCAACAAGCATTGCTCTTGCCTGGTCCAGCAGCAGGAAGGGTACAAAGTTGTGTTTTACCAGACTTTCTTATGATCTGACACAAAAGCCCTGGGTACTCTATGTGTGGGAGAACTATGGGAAGGTCCCTGCCTTGGAAGGGCTGGAAGATGAGTCCCTGAGGGAATGGTGAGAAAGAGAGAGAAATCCAGGCAGCAGGAACATAGCCCAGGGCAACCAAACTGAGTCAAAGGCCTGAACTGGCCTTCCCAGCCGAAGGTTGCAGTCCCATCTGTGCCTTTGGTAAGATCCAGTGGGAATTCATGGCCCTTCAGACCATGAAGAGCCAAAGTCCACAGTGCGTGAAGGGAAGGAAGCAATGAGCTGACAGGAACATCAGAGTGGTCTTTAGGGGAAGGTCAGCGTGGTGTTGGCAGGGAGTAGCTTAATCTCAGATCTCTTTTTGTGAAATGGCAGCATGCTGCTTGCAGGCACAGCATGAGTTTTGGGGGTCTTGGTTCAGAGTCAGTGCAAGGAGGCTTGTGCTCAGGATCATTTGGAAGGAGGTTAATGCAGTCTGCAGCCTTTGTGCATTGGTGGAAATTCTCCAGCCTGGAGGGAAAGCGGTTGTCTCCAGTGGCTGTCTGGCAGGCTGTGTGCATTGTATTGGTTGTCTCCATCCAGCTCTCAGTGGAAAGTGGGTGCACAGCCATAAAACAGCTCTTGTCTCTTAATGTTGCCATTTTATCTGGCCCAAAAAAATCTTTCCTTTGCTGTCAGCTCCACGGGGAGGCTGCAGAGGCTGGGGTGGAAACTCCGAGTGCTGCCAGCAGTGCTGCCTGTGATTCTCCCATGTTTATGATGAAGCTCTGCTGACCAGTTTGTAGCTGCTGGGAGAAAATGTCACCATCCTCTAGTAATTCCTATGCACTTGAATTGAAAATCCTGCTCAGCCACTGGGAGATGGGGAGCCAGCAGCACTACGCCGGACATGTGGGGACACATGGGACCAGAGGAGGTGGCCCAGGGGCCCTTCCCCATCAGCTGTGCCATGCTCAGCACTGTCCTGTGTGGAGCAGCACCAGAAACTGGACAAAATGCAGAACAAGGGTGCTGCTGTCCAGATCCCCAGGAGTGGTGATCAAGGGCTGATGCTGGGCAGGACACAGGCACAGGGGTGACTTAAATACAGGGGTGCCTGTGAAATGGGTAGCTGATGGAGAGGGCAGCATACCTCTAATAAAATTGTTCTTCAGAAAGGCAACTGTTGCCAGGCTGGCACTGAATTTCTATTTCTTCACTCTTGCAATTCAAGGGTATTTTAAAACTTTTTAACAGGTTTCTTCTTGTTCCAGGAAAAAGAGCACAAGATGGCACAAACTCAGAGTCTGATCTCAAACTGAGCTGTCTTTTTCTTGTTACCTCTTTTGCTAGCAGTCACATCACTGGTGGAGTAGTTAAGCCTTTGGGCTTGTGGGAGAGTCTGCCTAGGGCTGGCAAAGAGAGCAGCATTTTACCTTGCTCTGCTACTGATCCCCAGCACCCAAAACGTGCTCCTGAGGCCCTGAGGCTCTCTGGAGGTGCCAAGTGTTGCTCTGTGTGCCGTGCTGTGACCAGGGCAGCAGTGCAGCAGGGCTGTGTAAGGGAAAGCCTTCTTTTTAATCCAAATTCTTGCACTCAGATGGGTACATCACCCTTGACTTTTTGGCTGAGGAAACTGGGGGGTATGTTACAGCAAGTGCTGCTGCCTGACTGCGTTCTCCCGTTGCCTTGCAGCTCTCCTCCATTGTTGAGATGCTGGAAAGTGCCTTTTATGGCTTAGACCTTCTGAAGCTGCACTCAGTCACCACCAAGCTGATAGGTCGGGTGGAGAAGCTCGAGGAGGTGAGTCCTGCTCTCCTTCAATGTCCTTGCCCTCGGTGGGACTGGCCTCCAACCAAGTTCCTGCTACCTTTGGTGCATTCAGAGCCATGTTGCCTGGGAGGAAATTTAATTAACTGTTTGGCTGAAACTAAACCAGACCATCAGAATATCAGAAAACTATCAGACTTGGATGTCTGAACCAGACCAGACCACAGGTAGTGGCCAGTGCATCCCCACCCCATCAACCTTGCCTGACCCTCTCCAGCTCTCCCAGTCCCTAAGGGCCTAGACTGGGAGCAGGATCTTAGCTGTGGCCTCACCAGGAGCAGCATCTCCTTTGGGTCAGAAGGCCCTGCTGTTAAGTTTTTCCTCCTCTCAGTTTTAGGTGTGTGCTGATGTGACGGTTGGTCTCAACCTGGAGCTTTTGTGCTGTTTGATGTGGGGGCAAGAGGTTCAAGGCTAGTGCAGGGGTACACTCAGCAGGACTGTGAGGAGCCAAGGAGCTCAGATTCCTGAAGGACCAAGTTATGTCTTGGCCTGTGTTAAAACAGAACAGAACCTCAACCTTCCATTTTATTTTAGAGCAGACATCCAGTGAAATAATTTTCACTTCCATACAGTTTAATATTTCTTTGGCTAGCACAGCATAGGGTTTGCAGTTTAAGCTGTGCTCAGCTATGTAGCAACACGTTGCCAGATTAAATACTGGAGTTTTCTCTTGTGGTCCGTATCTGGGATGGTAATTCCACATTCTTGTCGGCGTGGAGCAGTCATGTTTGTCTCCAGCCAGGAGCTGAGAGGCGATGATTTATAAAGCCAAAATTCCACTTGCAAAGTGTTTTGGGAAGGCACAGTGTGCTCCATCCCGGGGTCGGGAAGGAGACAGCTGAGAGGAGCACGCTTGCTCGGGGGGCTCTGGGTTTCCAAGCATGGAAATTGACCCAAAAGGGGGTTTGAGGTCTGAAAGTAACAAAGCACCAATATTCCCCTTTGCAATCCCACCCTCTTCCTGTGGTTTAGTGTGTTCTTCAGTCATTACTTGGGTTTGCCAAGGGACTGTTTCAGGTGGGGTAATCACTGCATTCTGCTCTGGCCCTGCCTACCAGCCAGTTTCTGCAGGGGGGCTCAGAGCCAGCAGTGCTGGTGGCACATTGGGCATGTGGGGTGACCTTTGCAGCCTGGCCACTCTGCTCACAGCCTGCTGCAGGAAGGCAGATGGGCAGAAAGCTCCATAGGGCTGAAGGAGTTTGGCCTGAGATGGAGCTGTAGAGGTGTAGGAGCAGGGAATTCACAGGGGTCTCTAATTTCCGAGAAGTGGAGCTGCAGGAGCATGTAGGAGCAGCTGAAGCTGCCTACAGGCACTTGGACAGGGTGGAGGAAGGCAGGAGAGGCCTGGGTTAGAAGGAGATTGCCCAGTGCTTGGGGCAAAGCCAAGCTGATGCAGGCAGCAGGTGTGAAATGCTTCCTGCTGCTGGCTTAGCATGGGAATTCCTGTTGAGACAATGTGGAGGAGGATCACACCCTGCCCCAGCCATGGGGTCTGACAACATGGACAGCTGAGATGCTGAACTGGAGCCTGGCAGGGCTTCAAAGCATGGCCCTCCCAGGCGGGTGTGCTTTTGGCAGCTGCTGCCCTGCACAGCAGCTGAGGAGCCTCAGCAGCATCACAGGCCAGGCTTTGGTGCTGCCTCTCTGCGCAAGGGGAGGCAGATTTTATCCCTAGGCAGGTCATAAGCCAAACTTTACACGGGAGAAGTGGTAAGGGCACAGAGCTGTTGGAATCAGTCATCCTCTCCAAAGCAGGATGGTGCTCCTGGGAGAGCATCATGAGATCCCCTGTTCCTCTGCTTGCTGCAGCAAAACACCCGCTGGAGCATCCCTGCATCGTTGGACTCAGCCTCAAAGTGTCCTGGTAAATCTGTGACTCATGATTCTTGGGTAAAGACTGGGAATTCAGATGCCCGTGGAGGAGGCTGGGGGTTAAACCCTCTGTTTTTGGAGAGGTTAGAAGGTTTCATGAGTTCTTTCCAGTGCAACAAGGTATTTTAGACCGATGGTGTTGGTAGAGAGAAGGAACCCTCAATTCTTGGTCCATGGAGTGCCTTCTCTAGTGAGGCAGCTCCTCTGCTTTGTCTTCCACTCACAGCTGTCGCATCAGCTGGCAATTTTGAGGTCACAGATGGAGGTCACAGTGGGTTTTAGGGGAAATTAATGGCAGGACAGATTGAAAATGAAGGATCAGGGTAACCACCCGTGGTGCCTTGTGCTAAAGTGCTTTGACTGACGTGCCATGCCACCCATCCAAAGCAGTTGCTGTCTGAGGTGTAGAAGTCCGAGGACCGATGAGCAGATACTGCAACAATTCCTTGGGTATGGGATGTGCCTGTGGCTGGGGGACAGAGAGGGGTGAAGGGTTTTGCCTGAGTTGCAACCAGCCCCAGTTCGCTCCTGGTCACAGGACAGCTCTCTCAGGGTCACTGGCTCTTGTCAGATTGTCAGATTCTGTGGGAGAAGAGGGTGCTGGGGAGGAGCAGTCTCTGAGTGCAGGCACTGTGTGGCCAGGCCAGGAAAGTGGCATTAATAAATGCAAGATGGTGTCTCAGGCTAAGGACACCAGGCCGACTTAACATGTTTCAGCTTGACTTTTCCTTCTGTGACCTGGTAAATGTGGCTGAAGACGGGTGTTGAAGAGCCTCGAGGCCCCTCTCCCACTCCATGGGAACCCACAGCAAAGAGTGGATCTGGGATATGCATACCAGGTTCCTGGATCCTACTGGGGTCAGGGACATCTTCCTAGCAGCTGAAGTGCCCGGCCTCATGGACAATCCCCAGCCATGAGCCCAGGACGGAAGCACAGAGCTCCAGGGATGTGGTTTGGGGACCACAGAACCTCCCTTGTTATTAAATGGGGTAAAGTCTCCTCTCTTGCTTTCCTAGGGCATGTCCAAGAACTTCACACTGGAAGGCCACCGGGCAGGAGCCAGTGGGGAGGAGGGTCTGCAGGATCCCCCTGGCAGGGAAAACTGCTCCAGGTTCCTCACCAACAGCCTGGCTGACATCGAGAGCTCTCTGCAGCGGGATGCTGAGGCTGCTTACACTCACTCAGAGGTACAGCTCAGTGTCACTGCTGCTGCTCAAGCAGCCCTGGGCTGTCTCCTGGATGTGGCGACTGCCTCGGGGTGGCTTTCTCCTCGCTGGAGTGACCCTGTTGACGTGCCTCCATCTCCAAGCTGTGTGTCTCAGCACAGCCCAGCTGCTGCTGGGACGTGATATAGGTGGAAGCAGAGGGAGGTTGCTCCCTCGGCCTCCCCCCTTCCCACGGGACTGTTGGTTTTCGAGGTCAGCGGTGGCTGAGCTGCTTGGAAAGCGTGATGTCATTGCGGGGCCGGCTGGGAAGCGGTGGGAAGCAGAGCCTTTGATTAGCAGGGCTTGGGGCTCGGTGGAGGGACAGACTGTCGCCCGCCTCCCCTCCCTTCCCTGCCGGGCAATTATCCCTCCACCACCAGCCCCTGCGCCTGGCGGGCTCCCGGCAGGGCCTTGGGCATCCCCCTGCTTCTGGCACCAGCACCAGACCGTGGGGGTCCCGTGGCGTCTGCCCAGCTTGGGATCATCCTCTGCTTGGGGCAGTTTCTGTGCAGCCCCCGAGAGATGTGAGCGGGGTGTTTTGGCAGAAGATCTGTCCAGGGTGTCCTGAAGTTCTTGCTGCTTCCGTGGTGCTGTCTAGGATGGCCCGTGCTCCTCTGATCCCTGCTGGCAGCTCCTGGAGCATCCTGCCCTCAGCCCAGTGTCCTTCTGCAGGGCAGCAGGAGGGGTCTGGCATGGGGGGAGCAGTTACTGCACCATTTCCAGCTCAAACAGAAGTGCTCAGCTCCTGAGCATGGCAAGAGCCTGCACTTGCCCCCCAGCCCTGCGTTGCCGATGCTGTGTGGGGACATGCTCCCCAAGCCCCTGGGGACAGGGATGGGCTCCCACACGTGCACTGAGTGTCGGCAGGTAGGGAAATGGCCCCAGCTGTGCTGTGCCAGCGCTCTCTGCCCCAGGGAGAGCCGTGTCCAGGCAGGGGTGTCTGGCTGTGCTCCTAGCCCCACTGCCCTGCTCCCCATGCCACGAGCTGAGCAGCTGCTGCCTGCGGGAGGAGCCAGCCCTGGCCAGGCAGGGGAGTGGAGCGTGGGGCTTTTATTACCCCGAGTGACCTCATTTCCCAATATTCCCCTTTTCTTGCTGCTAATTGCAGCAGGGCCCATCTTCTCAGCCAAATGGGCACTGCTTCAACCCTCAGGCTGGCTTTCCGATTTCCTTTTAATGAGATGAAATCCTTCAGACCTGAGCTGTGGCAGCTGGTCCCTGCCCTGGGGAGTTCCTGGTCCCTGCCTTGGGAGGTTCCTGCTCCTGCTGGGAAAGTGCCTTTAGCCTCTCTGCCCTGTGAAAGCTCAGTGCACGTTGCACTCTGCAGATCAGATGCTAGAACCAGCCCCTGGCATGCCAGGGAGTGACCCTACTCCTCCGGCCTGCCCTGCATCCCACAGTGTGTACCTTATGGATCCCAAAGTCCCAGAACTGCAGGGTGACACCAAGGATATGCAGGAGCAGCGCTGGTCTGCCACCCTGCTGTCTCCTGGAGGGTTTCCCATGGCAGAATGAACTGAGGGAGACCCTGAGGAAGGAGGGAGCTCAGCTCCTCCTGCCCAGTGTGGGGCTGTGCAGCCTGACCTGCTCTGTCACCAAAACGTGGCATTTCTGGCCCATCTGGTAAGAAGCTCCCGTGTCTCTTCCAGGGAAAATATGAAGAAAGATTCCTGAAGGATGAAACCATCTCCCAGCAGATCAACTCTGTAGAATCTCTCCCAGAGCTGCACCTCTCTCAGGAGGGCAAGAAGCCTGAGAAGTTCTTGCAGAGGAAGCTGCGGGTGAGCAGCTGGCCTCCTTCCAAGCCCACCATTGTCCGAGGGGTCACCTACTACAAAGCCCAGTCCACCGAGTCAGAGAATGACATCGAGGAGCAACGTGAGTTGGGTATGCAGCCATGGTTGGCGGGATGGTGGCTGCATCCCACAGCAAAGCCAATGCCTCATCTGCTGGGAGTGTGTGGGCAAAGCGTGTGGGAGCAGCAGGAGGAGGTGGGACAACTGGTACCTCACCGCTGTGCAGCTTTAAGCTGTGTATGTGGGGCAGTGTAGCATTGTTATTCCATGGAAAATCCCTGGTAGCTAAGGAAATAGGTCACTGCTTTGGTTTAAAACCAAACCCAGTGTCAACACCTTTCCAGAAGTAAATGGAGGTTTATTGAATATGCTCATGTTTCAAATCCACCTGCCTAATGGCATCCCAGGAGGTGTGGGAGTGTTTGCTGTGGTGGAAAGCAGCTCGGAGCTCGTGGCCCTGGCTGTGGTGGGAGCAGGGGCTGAGCCCTCAGAAGCCAGCGGAGTGGGCAGCATGGGCAGAAGGACAAATGCTCTCACTGTGCAGGCTGGCTCAGCAGCAAGAGCATCCAGCCCTGCCCTGCAGGGGTTTGTGAGCTCCTGGAGATGAGGAAGAGCAAAGGGTGCCCATGCTAGCTGGATAACCTCAGTGATCCCCGTGCCCCGGCTGAAGCATCTGCTTTGGCATCCTGTGTTAGGTGAGTGGGATCTGGTTGGGAATGCAGCTGGGTCTCCATCCTGCCCAGTCTCCAGGAAGGTGGCAGGGCAGAACTGATCTCCATCATCTGCTCTGCATGGCCTGAGGTGGTGGAGGTTGCTGTGATGAGGCCTCACTCACCTCCTTGACATGGCCACTGTCAGCCTCTGCAGTTCTCTGAGGGGAAGTGGAGAGGGAATGCAGATAGATTTAGTACCAGACAGCCTGCAGACGTGGGCAGGGAGGCGGCTGGAGGGGCCTTGCTCCCCTGGCTGCGGGGCTGACACCTGTGCCTGTGTTTGGCAGCGGATGAGCTGTTCAGCGGGGACAACACGGTGGACCTGCTGATAGAGGACCAGCTCCTGAGGCCCAGCAGCAGGGCAGGCGAGGCCATGAGAAAGCCCTCCCCAGTGGGGTGGCCGCCCACCCCCGGCAGTGCTCCCACCACCCTGCCAGCTGCCGGCGCTGCTGTGACCACCACGGTGCCCCTGTCCCCTGCCGCGCCGGACCCCACGGCTGTGAGCCGGCTGACCCCCGCCCCAGAGCCCGTCACTGCCCTGGCGGGGCTGGTGGAGGAGGGGGCCCCCCTACCTGCAGCCTTGGCCAGCACAGTGGTGGCCACAGCCACTGAGAATTTGCCCATGGCCACCCCTGCTGGAGGCTGGAGTGACGTGGAGAGCAGCCCAGGAACTTGGGTGCAGGCAAACACCCCCGCGACACCGGTCAGCCCGGCCATCCCTGCCACCCCAAAGGAGGGCCTAGAGGAGGAGGACATCAGGAACATCATCGGTGAGTGCCTGCAGGTCCTGCATCCATCCAGCTGTGTGAGGGGGGGACTGGCTCATGCCCCTGTGTCCTGCTAAGCACAGTACACCTGGATTTGGTCACAGGTGGGAGGTGTCACAGAGATGGCAGCTGGACAGCACTTCACTGGGGTGCCAGGTTTAACTATTAACTCTGGAACCTACTCTAATTCTTCCCCCCTTTAGGGCCTGGGCTGGGCTGGGCAGAGACAGGACCTGAGACAGGCAGCAGCCTCAGCTGGAGCAGAGGCATGGCTGAGGCTGCAGGGAGATGTTTGCAGGGTCTGGCCGGTCCTGCTGGGCCTCACAGAGCTGCACCAGGGCCAAGGTAGCAGGGGGTACCTGCTGGGTGAGCAAAGGGCTGTAGTGGGGTGATGGCTCCAGGGACAGTGTGGCCACCCTGCCTCTGGCCTCACAAGCCTTTCCCTGCCCACGCAGGGCGCTGCAAGGACACGCTGTCCACCATCTCGGGGCCCACCACCCAGAACACCTACGGGCGCAATGAGGGAGCCTGGATGAAGGACCCCCTGGCCCAGGAGGAGCGGATCTATGTCACCAATTACTACTATGGGAACACACTGGTGGAGTTCAGGAACCTTGACAATTTCAAGCAAGGTAAGTTTGCACCATCTCTGATACCGCGCCAGCCACCACTCAGCTGATCCAAGCAGCTTCCTCATTCCTGGGGATGCTGCACTGCAGGGGGATGATCTACCTGGGGATCTTCCACTCTTGGGTGCTGGCACCCAGCATGTGGGGTACAGAGCATGGGACAGCTCAGGCTGTGGCTGGTGGCTGGGCTGAGTGTAGGCAGAGCTGGGGACAGAGGGTGCTGCTGGCGTGGGCACCCACCCCACAGCAAAGGGAAGTCTCACCAGCCAGGTGTGTTTGCCCTGCAGGTCGCTGGAGCAACTCCTACAAGCTCCCGTACAGCTGGATTGGGACAGGGCACGTTGTCTACAATGGCTCCTTCTACTACAACCGCGCCTTCACGCGCAACATCATCAAGTATGACCTGAAGCAGCGCTACGTGGCCGCCTGGGCCATGCTGCATGACGTGGCCTACGAGGAGTCCACCCCGTGGCGCTGGCGAGGCCACTCTGATGTGGACTTTGCCGTGGATGAGAACGGGCTGTGGGTCATCTACCCGGCCATCAGCTACGAGGGCTTCAACCAGGAGGTGATTGTGCTGAGCAAGCTGAACGCGGCCGACCTCAGCACCCAGAAGGAGACCACGTGGCGGACAGGGCTGCGCAAGAACTTCTATGGGAACTGCTTTGTCATCTGTGGGGTCCTGTATGCAGTTGACAGCTACAACAAGAGGAATGCCAACATATCCTATGCCTTTGACACGCATACCAACACGCAGATCATCCCCAGGCTGCTCTTTGAGAACGAGTACGCCTACACCACGCAGATAGACTATAACCCCAAGGACCGCCTGCTCTACGCCTGGGACAATGGCCACCAAGTCACCTACCACGTCATCTTTGCCTACTGAGACCCCCCCACCACCACAGTGGGGCACTGCAAGCCAGGGGCCACCAGCACCTTTTATTATTATTATTGTTATTATTGTTATTTTGTACAAATTGAAGAGTAAATGATGGGTTTTGTTTCAAGCTGGTTTTTTATGGTGGATTGTGGATCGATCCCCAGGCCAGAACCACCCCCTTCATCTTTGCTGTATCCTTGCTTCTGATTTTCCTTCCCAGGGGAAGGAGGTTCTCCTTTGGAAGGGCAGGCCCAACTCTCCGGCCCAGGGGAGATATCCCAGACACAGTCCTCCTGATGATGTTTTTAGCTAAAGGTGATCATCAAGACACCCTGAACCAGTGCAAAGCTGCACGCACCAGGTCCCAGCGGGACGCTGCTGCCTGCCTGTTCTGGTGGAGGACCTGCATGTCCCATGGGAGTGTCCCTCAGGACCATCTTCCCAGCTGACGGCCAGCAGGCCCTGTGGACGTCCTGCTGTACAACAGGGCTGTGAGCACAGCTCCAGCAGCCCCTGGTGCTGGTACTTACCCCGAGGACTGTCCCCTCCAGCCAGGGCTCTGCTCTCTGCAAGAGAGGGGAGCCGGGCACACCCTGAACCCTGACTCATCTGGAGGGAGCTGGCAGCGGGAGGGGGATGCTGTAAATATGTGTAGATGGCTTTTGTTCATTTTGTAACCCAGAGTAGTCCCCCTTGGCATTTGCTGGGTGAAGGCTCTGCTCAGCTGGGCGCTGGGCTGCCTGGGCAGGGGCAGGCAGAGCCCTCACTGTGCCACTCCATCTCCTACATTCCCTCTCACACCCATGCCCGCCCTGCTCCTGGACCATCAGGATCCCCTCACAGAGGCACAGCCCTTGCCCTTCTGCCCACCAGCATCTTGTATTTACCTGCTGTCAGTAATAAACGATCCAGTACCTTCGCAGCTGTTTGGGGCTTTCTTTGCTCTGGTTCACCCTCTGTGTGCATGAAAATGCACAGAGGTGGTCTGGGGTGTATTTTGGTTGGTTTGGAGAGACCCAGTTTACACACCATATGGGGACGAACCCCAGAGGGATTCAGGCTGCTTGGGACTGGCACTGGGGCAGGGTGACATGGTCATGTCCAGGCCTCATGGGCTCTGGCAGGCTCTGGGTGAGCAGCTCCTGTAGGGTGCCCCCTCTCCAGCAGCAGGAGGGGGACAGGGTGGATGTGCCATGGGCAGTGCCAACACTGTGCCAAGTAGAGCCACACTGCAGCCCAAGAGACGGCACACCAGGGCAGGCATTCCAATAATTTGGCTAAGGACAACAGTATTAACAAGCACAATAATAAAGTTATTAGTAATAAATAAAAGAAGGATTTTATTGCCTTCAGTACTAGGGACACAGAGAACAGAATTACACAGGATGAGAGATGTTCTCAACCATTAGAGCCCAGAGGTCCTGGCTGAGGAAGTGGTGCTGCAGCAGTCCTGAGCCCCTAGCCTCCACTAGCAGCCCTTCCCCACGCGCCAGGCTGTGCCAAGCCAAGCCACCACCACAGTCCCCTGGCAGCAAATGCCCCCAGAGCAGCCAGCAGCCCATACCCATGGCTGTGGGGGAGCCGTGTACCTCTGGCTGGGGCACCACTGGGGTTTTTATTTCTGACTATTGTGTGAGCTGGCCCACAGTCAGGTGGGGCCAGGCCAGGAAAATGAACTGGTGTGAGCAGCACAGCCAAATCCTGGCCGAGCCAAGCTTCTCCCAGCAGAGGACAGGGGGCCTGCGCTGACTGCGCCGGGGACGTGGCAAAGGGCACAGCTTTTCCATGGCATTGCAAGGCACATAGTTCACAGGGGCATACTGCTCCTCATCCTCCCCCTCACTGCCCCTGGAGCACTTTGTCTTGCTGCAGGATCAACCTTTAGTTCCTAACAGCCACACAGATACACAAATAATAGTAATGATAATTCATAATTAATCATTTAAATACCCCACATGAGCCAGTTAGTGCTCAGACCATGAAGGAAAGGCAGCTGGCTGGCAAACTGAAGTGCATCATCTTCTGTGTGAACTGCACTGAACTGCACAGGGGAGAAAAGATAATGTAACAACATGCTGAAGTCATTATGCAATGCCGATGTTCTGCTGGTGGCTCATCCCAGCTGAGTACCAGTGTGCTGGAGCTCCTGGGCCCAGTTCCAGCCTGAGGCTTGGCTGACAAACGTGGGATCAGGGACCAGAGCTCCACAGACACTCTGGAATGGCAGCAGTTGGCTGCAGCCAGTGTTGGGGCAAATGGAATGTTCCCCCACTGCCCAGCGGGTGGCTAGCTGTGCTGGTGAGGCAGAGGGGTGCATGGGGCTGAACGTGTGTGATGTGTGTGTGGCTTCAGGAGAAGGTGCTGTGGCTGTGTCCCACGGAACTGAAGCAGCTCCTCTGCCTCAGCAGGGCCAGTGCTGCTCCACGGGCTGTTGTTAGCAGTGAAAGGTATTAAATAGCACACACAAAAAACCCAGGCAAACAAAAACCAGGAAGAAAAGGAAAAAAACCCAAACTCAAAACCCTCAAACTTTACAAATCCATCTGCTGCATGAAATCACTTCCTTTGGGCCAAGCCTTCAGCTGTGCAGCCACGTGGGCCGGGGAAGGCAGCAGCAGGATCCTGGAGAGCCAGGCAGGTGCGGGGTGGGCAGTGCCTCAGAGGGCAGCCCAGCCCGGCGACAGTGGGGTTGTTCTGCTTGTAGTGCTTTAGTGCTGAGTGCAGGGTCCCAGCACCCTCCTGGGTGCCTAGGCTGGGCTGCCCTACCACACTGCTGCATCCCAGGGCTTCTTGCCGAGGGAGGCTGCACAGGCAGGATGTGGGCAGGGAATAATGAGGAGTGGGGCTGTCTGGTCAGGCCCAGCACCTGCAGCTGGGAGCTGGACACGGCTTCCTCCTCCTGCCCGGGCACACTGCAGGGAGAGCCGCCCAATCCCAGCTGTGGGTATCTGCTGCTACATGTCTGGCTCATCAGCCCACCTGCAGCAGCCTAACAGGGACAAAAATGAAAAACAACCCACAATTGCGGACAGTGCATAAGTAGCAGGGATGGCCCGTGTCCCCCACCCTGTGTGGGGCCGCCAGGACCGTCCCCGGTGGGAAGCCAGCTGAGCTGCACAATACACGGGCAGGATGTGGCCATTGGGTAAGGTCAGGCACAGGAATAGGCTCAAGGGGACTGTCCCTCCTGTGCCCAAGTGCCAGGAGCCCCAGGACCTGCCAGGGAAGAGGCTCAGGCTGGTGGCAAGACCTGCTGCATGCCGGGTGCTCCCCTGTGTGCTGTCACAGGAGCTACTGGAGGGATTTGACGATGGCCCTCAGGGCATGGGGCGTCTCTGGGACGGAGGGGGATGAGCTGTAGAACGTGTCAGTGTGATTTCTGCGCTGCTCTCGGAGGTATGGAGGGACAGATGAACTTTTGATGTGGAGGATCCTGGTGTCCATCACTTCGCAGTCAATCTGCATCATCACCTCATAGTCTTGCCCATTGATCACATTTTCTGCAAAAGGATAAAAAAACCCAGGTCAGAGTCAGCCCTGCAAGCTAGGGATCCAACAGCACTAAAAGCAGAGCTTTCATGACCATTTTTGTGTCTGGAGCAGGAGCTGCAGTGCGGGAACTCCCTTTCTACAGCTGTGCACATGGAGCTCCATCTCACACAGCAGTGCTCCAGACTGCTTGTGACACCTCAAAGAGCCCAGACCACACTTAGCATGTGCAGTCACACCTAGAAATTAATGTCTTTTATTTCCCCTTCTTCACCTGCACATAATTACTGACAGAGTTTGCACTGTGTAACATTTATTGCAGAACTGTTGTTCTTGAGCCACTAAAGTATGGGAGTGATTGAAGATAAGGTTTATTTAAGAAAGCTGAATGTTTCTCTTTCTATAACCCTCTTGACACTGAGGAGCTTGAGGAATTTCTTCACCAGTTTATTAATATAAAAAAGCTAAAATGTGATCTCTCAAAAGAATTAACTGCGTCTCATTCCCATCCAGACCTGGCTCTTGTACTTCAGTGATGTGGTGACATTGGGCAAGGCCCCTCCCCTGACAGACCCCTGGACACACAAATACCCTAACCAGCACACGGGACCCCAGTGCGGCCCCAGGCCCAGCACATCTGCTGCCACAGGAGCTGCTGGGCTTACAGACTGTGCACATGGCTAGCATCTGCTGCCTGGATTTAAAGGTGGGAGACTATTCCCTGCATAGACAGCATGCCCAGGAATGCAAGAGCTGAGATCGGATTTCCAGGCACGACCAATCCTTTCAGAGTCTGAAGACTGCCATTGGCAGGGTTTCCTTACTGTGCTGAGAAGGATGGAAGATCACCTAATGGAAAGCATATGGATTGGAGGAATGCAATATACATTACTAATTTTTACTGTTTTCCTGGATTAACTCTGATTCTGGATGACAGCTGACAACTGTGGCCGGACCCTCTTGTACCCCATGCTACCTGTAGAGGCCATTAGATCAACTATGTCTGGTGGAGTAATGAAAAGCAGAAGCAAACCCTTGCTAAGGGGGCCGAGAACCTGCACGGGATATCAAAGCTCCCATCTGCAAAAAATGAAATGGGAAAAGCTCTGTATGTGCCACCGAGAGACTGAAGGCAGGAGCAGCTGTGCAAGTCTCTGTGCCACTGACCCAAACCCCTGACAAGCACCTCATCCCTCCTGGATGCTGCACTACTGATAAAGCCATGCTGTGACATCAGGTGTCGTGTCCCCCAGCTGCGACCCTTTCCCCAGGTCACCCTTTCTCTCTGCCTTTGGATGTGCTCTTGGCTCCCACCCCACAGGCTCAGGACCAGTCAGTAGAGGAGGCCGGGCTGCTGGTGCCACTCAGGAGAGGGGGCTGGAAAGGGGAGCAGAGAGGCATGAGGGAAAGCTGAGGGGCACAGAGTCTGGAGCCAGTAAACAGGCACAGATGGGCTCCCTGTGACACAGCAAGCTGGAAACAGCTCCTCAGCTCACATGCTGCAGCTGATGGGATGTTGGCCAGGGCCAGGAAAACATCTTGGTAATGCAGTGAACTTCCCTGACTACCCACAGCAGCCAGCACAGAGGGCTATCATTAAGTTCTGGGCATGGCACAAGACAGAGGAGAACAGCAATCCCAAGGGCTGCCCAGGCAGGGCAGGGAGCTGAGCTGTGTGGGTGGCACTGGGGAACCAGCCCAGCCCATTCTGGCCAGCTGGGATCCCACTTCCCCTGTGCTGACACAGCTCCCTTCCAACAAAGTTGTGCCAGGAACAAGCCACAGCTCTGCTACCCCATGGCAAGAGGGGCTGCGTCTTCTGAGTCCAGCACAACAGAGACAGTTGGGAGGATTCAAGCTCACAACGAGCCTCTCTGGCCAGCAGGCACACAGGGGATGCACACACACCCCACAGACATTCACAAAAAGTACCCAAATCCTGCCCCTGGCCTGTGAGTTCGCCCAGGAGTTCAAGGCAGGTTTGAAGCTGGCATCTGATTCTTTCCCTTTTTGGGGTGAAGGTATTGAACTGCTGCAGAATGTCTCTGCAAAGGGTTTGATCTCACTGGGATGAGGGCAGCAGTGGGAATGGCTCAATGCCCACTACAGGTATTTCCAGCAGCCTTTCTCATTACCATTAGCTCCAAACCAACACAGAAGAGGAGGTGGGATGTTCCCTACAGACAGCAGTTACTGGTGGTGCTGCTGCCAGGCACCTGGACCAACTTCGTTGTAAGGAGGGGTCTGAAAGTGGTGGCAACCCCGGGACACTCAGCCCACCCCAGCCCAGAGAGGGGCTGATGCTCTGTGAACACCCATGTGATGCTCCCAGCAAAACAACAGGCAAACGTGACCTGAGTGCAGCTGGCACAATCCCCTGTTTGGGAAACCTAGATCACTGTCATTGCCAAAAAATAATTCCACATGGCTCCATCCTGAGCTTGATGCCATTAAGCTGCTTCATGATCTGGATGAGGAACAGACAGCATACTTAGATTTCTGGAAGATGCTGAACTGGAGAGATTCCAGCCACCTTGGAGTGGCTAGATTGGATGAGACTGCAGTTGTGATAAAAGAGAGAATCTGCCCAAAATCTTCAGAATGCATTTCAACCACAGCCAGAGCTGGAAAACATGAGTAAAAATGGGGCTGGGCAGAAGTACTACAGAAAAACCTTGAGGACTGCAGAGGATCACTGTGGATAAGCCAACAGAATGATGGATCTAGAAACAACAGCTCGACTGTAAGAGAAATATATTTAACTTCGACCAAATTTCTAATGATAATGAAATACAAGCCCTGGATGAAAGTACCTTGAGGAGATGAGAGGATCTCCATGATGAAGAGTTTTTAAGGAAAGGCTGGAGAAGCAGCTGACAATCAAGCCCTTGGGTACCACAGCTCTACAGACACTTGCATTTGCTCCTGGTCCCTCTAACCCTGCCATTCTGTGAGCTGCAAGTGCCTGCTCCTGACTGGAGCTGTGGTCAGCACCCTTCCCCAAATGCAGCACCTGGAGTTGTGGG
This sequence comes from Sylvia atricapilla, assembly GCF_009819655.1. Taxonomy (NCBI): domain Eukaryota; kingdom Metazoa; phylum Chordata; class Aves; order Passeriformes; family Sylviidae; genus Sylvia; species Sylvia atricapilla. The sequence continues at coordinate 11,937,851 of NC_089148.1, forward strand.
CTCTCCAAGGGACTCCACGGCCTGATCTAATTCCCAGAACAAGCAAACAATTTTGCCTGGTGATTCCTGTGTCAGATCATCCAAAAACAGTCTTGTCAGGCATTCTCTCTTTCCCCTTCCATGCAGTACCAACATCTGGAGTCACCAGTGGGGCAGAGGGTGGGTTTCCAGAGAGGCCGTGCCCAGCACTGAGCTCACCAGCTGCCTATGGCTGATCCCTGGAGGGGTCAGTGTGTGTAACCAGTGCTCAGGGCAGCCTGCACTGCCCTCCCTGAGCACACAGCCACCACCCCTCCCAGCAAGGCACAGGTAGCAGGGTGTCTGTGAAGCAGAACTGACAGCTTGGAAGGTCTGCACTGCCAGCGTGCACTATACAGGGCTACCCAATGGCCCACAGCAACGCTGACACTAAATGGTTTCCTGAGTTTACTGTCTTGAATGCCCTGTGACTGATGTTCTGTGGGATTACATAAGTGAAAACACAGGAACGGATCTCCTGTAGAGGTGTCCGGATTTATAAATAGGTTTATTGCTCCTCTTTGAAGTTCAGAACACACAGCTTCTCACACAGTGCAGACTCAGGCTTAAGAAGCCATCCTTGCTGGACCAAGACCCTATGCAGCAATTCACTATTTGTTAACAGGTTTAAAATCCATGCTTCAGATGATTGACTATTTCAAATGAATAGCAAAGGTAATTGTGCCAAGCATTGCTGCTCTGACTGCACTTTCCCAAAGAGCCTTGCTGGCTCTTGCAGACTGTACCAAACTCCCAGCACAAGCTTGGTCTAGGGAACAGAATCCTAATTCCCAGTGCGGCTCTCCCCCTAAAAACAATCATGTTGCAAGACCCAAGAAATGAAAGCTGAAGTCTGTAGTCCAAACCAAAACCATATAAGGCTGAGGGCATTAACTACTGCTACAAATTGCTGAGGATGACGGAAGACTGTCTTCATATTTGAAGCACTAGATTTTTAAAACTGTCTTACTGAAAAGGCCATAAACCCAAAATGCTCCTTCTTCCCTCAGTAGAACTGACAGCCATCAATCAGTTTTTCAAAAGTCTGTGAGGCTGAGCACCTATTTCTATGGGAGATGCTCTCTCAGAAAAAGGCAGAGGGATTGAAAGGCAGGCAACGAAACTTCTATTATGCAGTTAATAAGAACAAATGGTGATGTCAACTGTCTGCACAGACTTCAGTTTTACACATATCATCAGGCTGTTTGGCCCCATGGACACGTCTGTCTTAAAGAAGATTTAATTCTGATAATTTATCATTTCCTACTTATATCTTCCCCAAAAAGCTTTGCTGCAGCAAATGTTCATTGTGAAAGCTGGTGTCTGGAGAGAAACTGAAACAGAGCTCCCCTGGAAGGCCACCTGACTGTTGGACTGTTTCAAGCACTATGGAAAAGGTTCTTGAAAGGTTTCTGAAGGTGCACTCATGCCATAGGTACATTTATAGAGCCTTATTCTACCAGAACTATGAATTTTACCTTACCCTGGGCAATATCACAGTGGATTGTCAAAAGAAATACTCTGTGGGTCCAATGCTCTATCATTCAGTGAAATCCTCAGTTCTTAGACCCTTTTCTAAGGCCCCAGCTGCCTTTGAAGCAGATAACCCATGCACCTACTGGCTGTTTTCTGAGTAGGTGACTTTAAAATGGTCAGAACCTGCCTGGATCTGTATCTGCTGTGCTCACTGAACACACATTTAGGTGTTATCAGCCACACATCACATGTCCTTACTCCTGGTACGGTACAGGGAGGGCAATCACTTGCCTCCTCCTTACTTTAACTACCTGTCTCTGTCAATAAGGCTAGAGAATCCCCCCTCCTTGTTGGGGGGAACAGACCTGACTTTGCTATCCACGGGACCAGTTTAACTGATGTGGGACCAGTTTAACTGATGTCGAAATAGGAGCCAGCGATTCATCCCTGTGGTAAGGTGATCCAAACCCACCAACTCTATTAAAGCCATCTTTGCTGAACAGCTACTCACACTCTGTACTTTCCACAATTCCTTCCAAAGAGGAAGTTTTCAGTCTGTGTCAGCATAAATCTGCATTCAGAGTCCCTTCTGCAGGCCCATCTCTCACAGCAGCAGAAAGCAGGGCAGCTTTCAAAGAGCCACTTAACATGTTCCAGCATCTAGGTGCTTTGTGCAAGCTGTGCCAAACTGCCAATGATAAAGTTTAGCGTTAGGAATGATTTAGCACTTAATTACCCAAATAGTTTTTATTTTAACCTGCCCTGGCCCAATCCAGAGCTTACGTTTAGAGTAGCAGGGCTCAGAAAGCGTGAGCTTCAGGAGTTGGAAGGCACCAGCTGCACTCTGGTACTGGCCTGCTGAAGGGCTGCAGCTGTCCCCACACATAATTCAGGGGGCTTTCTCCACATTGTCACTGCTGCACTCTTCCATCTCATCTCCGCTGAGAAGCCCTGACTGTCCTACCCAGCACATCTGGAAAATGTTTCCATCTGAAGGGTTGGTATACACTCCCAAATAAGTATATAAATGAAGCAGTGTTACAGACTAAAAATATGCTCGCTGCAACAATGCAGCAGGATTGCTAAAACATTTACAGATAGGCTCGTTGGACAGGATTGTTTGAAGCGAGGGAGAAAGTTATAGTGTGACCCAAATAACTTCCCTTTTTAAAAGCAACTTGGAACTATTTCCAAACAGAGTGGTTGCAGTGGTCTCACCTCTGTGAACTCAGCCGTCCTCAGTCCTGGGCACAAGCTAAGTGAGATCCTAGCATTTCAGTCTCCAAGTCTCCTACCACCTCGCAGATTGTGAGCCAGGCATCTCCAGGAGCACAGAAACACTGGATCCACACCATCAAAGTCACCCTGACAAGCCATGAGCTGATAGCAGAGCTGACACTGACCAAGCGACAAAGTCTCTCTCCATGCCTAATCCACTGGAGGAATGGTGTCAGGGTTTATCCAAGGGAGACAGATACAGGCATGAAAGGTAAGCAAGAAAACCAGAGGAAACAAGCTCTCTGTGGCCTCTGAAGTAAATAATGGAACCACCAGAGAGACTGGCACTGGCTGTGGGTGAGGAGCATCATCAGCTTACAGCACAGTAAGGCGGTTTTCAGAAAAGCTCAGCAGCATCTGTGAGCAGTGTGGCCAGTGGCCAATCTGTGCCAGCTGGTGCTTTGCAGTACCTGCTCTAGACTGAGGACTCAGGGAGAGGGAAGGAAAGTTGGCTCTTCCCAGGGACCATTTCTCACTGGATTGCCTACCTCCCCTTTCAATCTTCTTTTATGCTTCTTCACTTCCCTCTAAGAGAAAGAACATGAGCTACTGAGGAGATGGCCCAGTGTGGACTTGGTGTGACTGTCTCATTTTGGAGAGGAAGCCAATGGTCACCTCAGGAGATCAGACTCACCAGTGTTGACCCTTACAGGCACTTCATTTAGAAGTCCCTCAAATGGAGTATTTCTTGGAAAAACAGACATTTTTGACAGCTCTGGCTATGCATATGTGTGTTGTTGGCAGGGTAGCATTGCTGCAGAATGACCATATTTAAAATCTAACCAGCTGAGACAATGCTAATGACAAGAGGCAAAAACCCAAAGAGAAAACAAAGACAAGGGTAAGGAGTTCTGCTGCACAGAAAACTCTTGGGAACGAAGGAAAGAGGCTAGAGGAAGAGCAATGCTCTTAGTCAGAACCATCCCATGCCCACTTGGGAGGCACTAAAAGGATAAACAAGCTTCCCACACTGTCTGCAAATCCAGACTTACCCAACTCCACAAGACATAAAACTGCCCACAGGAGAGTAGTCTGGAAAGGCATTCCAGTAAAGGTGTCTTTCAAGAACTAGGGCTGGAGGGCTTGTCCCAGTACCAGGGCACTGATCCCTCTGAGTGCAGCAGGGACTGGGAGCCGTGGCACCTCCCCAGCACAGATCTATGTGTGAACCAACTGGTAACAACCCCTTCACTGCAAAATGAGACTGTTTCCATCTTTTAGAGAGACACTAATCCATAAGTGAGCCTTCCCTCTCGCCTCACAAAAGCTTGCTTCCTTTCAGCAGTCTCAAAGAATCATCTTTTTCCAAGGTTTTTTAACACTCAAGTATGCTACTGCGCTGAAGAGACCACCCTTATCCTCACTCACTCTCCCTCTGGGGCCTCCAATGGAACACTAAGGTAGGGCTTTCCTCTGCAGGAACAGTACTCTCCTCCCAATCTGTTGCATGTGCCAGGACACACTCAACTCTCACAGATTCTGCCAAGTGGTGCAAAGCTGAGACTTGAGTTGAAGCCATTTTTTAAAAGTTTGCCTTATTTGTCACCTCCAATTCTCCTGATATTTATACAGCCTCAGTGGTTAAGACCAGCACAAGAACACTTTACTTCTTCCTTCAGCAGTGCTGACTTCCACTTCAAGTGCTCCTTTACACCTTGGTCCTTCACAGTCACTAGAGATTCCCTGGCAGGCCTCCTGTGAGAAATACTTTTACTACTTTTTGTATGCCTCAGGCATGCTGTTGCTCAGTATCTTTTTCTGGCTTAATCTCTTATGGTTTGACATTTAGTCTGCCAGAAATTTTAGCCTCTTTATTTTTTTTTCCTATTCCCTCATTTGGCTACAATGTCCATTGTTTCTAAGATATCTTCTTACTTCTATGAATTGACTTTAATGTGTTACTTAAGCCCACTGGATTTTTTAGTGTTCTTGCAAAGATTTTTGCAGTGAGCTTTTAATCTTTAATCAATCTTCATTTGCCAGGATTTTAACCCTACTGGTTTTTCCTTTAATGTTTTCCTATTTTATTTAGCCCTTACCTTCAAACTGTGGCATTTCAAGTTGCAGGCACTTACTGATAACGAGTGGACCTAATTTCTATTTTCAAGAGGCAGCATCACGTTTTCATTGACATGGACCTTCTCTATCACCCAGTATCACTTGTATCCTGGTGCTAAAGTGTGTCACTGATTTAAGACTGAAGGCCAGTGAGAGCCTGTATTCCCTTACAGCTGAAATGTCTTTGTAGTTTGGACGGTATCCAAAGAGTGAGCAGAATTTTCCACCTGTCTCACTTGGATACATAAAGTTACCTCATTTATTTAGATACTGCAATCAGCTCTTGCTCATAGAAGAGTATTTTTAACACCATCTAATGTCTGTGTGGGGTGAGCACTCTCTTGCACATGAGCTTCTGTAACTCAGTGCATGTGTCAGTTGGTTATGAAAGCACTGCAGAGCCTGTCTGAACGCCGCGTGCTAATAAAGATGGCCCTTGCAAACCTTTCTGTCTCCCAGCTACAGCAACAGGACACCTACAGCTTTAATGGATGAGTCCTGCTCTAAAACAGGGGTGTCTCCTTTCCCACGGAGAGGGGCAGCTGGGGCTGGTGGTCATTTCTTCATCCACGCTCACCCAGAAGGCGTTTGTGCTGGACAGGGATATGACACAGCCTCTTCCTCTGGAGCTGCTACAGACTCACGCAGGATGGAGGGAGATGATTTATTTAATGAAGTGGGGAATGAGCAAATCTGTCCTTCAGGAGCTCAGGATGTGTTTTTCTAATACTTTCCAAGCGCAGAGGCTGCCCAGGAAGCACACACAGCAGGAAGCACCAGGGGTGAGGTGGGCTGTATGAAGAGGTGAGGGAAGTGCAGCCAGGAGGACAGACCCAGGATTGAGGAGCAAGGAAAAGCCTCCCAGTCCTGCTGGCAGAAATCTCCTTAGAGACTGACCCAAACACTCAAACAGGCCCTCTTAGACTGCTGTGTTTTCATCAGTCTCTAGGTTTACTCCAGTGATAGCCTCAAGACAGAACTCATAAATGTGAACCTCCTTTACCAGCTCTATTGCAGCTTTTCATGTTTTTACAGGGTGAGCTCATTATGGATAATTATGTTTCAGATCACTGCAGAAATAAAGAGCTACCACAGTTGGCCCATGTGTCACAAACATAAAACGGTTTGCCACCTGTAATTTCACATGAAGAGGAATTATATAATCTTGAATGTACAACATTTGAAGATATATTAAAGGCAGATTGGTTGGGCTGAAGGCTAGAACTACAACATGCTGCACATAGCACAATGTAGCCAGGATAGCAACAGGAACCTCACAGATGGGGGCAAAAGTAACCTCTTTGCTTTGCAGCACAGCTCTCAGCACAGCTATCTGTCAGCCTTGGGAGAGCACACCTCCACGGCAGCACCAGCATCTAGGGCTAACAAACATCCAGGAGACACATACACACTCAGTTCAAACCAACTCTGCAACTCCACACTGGCATCCATGCTGCCAGCCTATGGCACGGGCTTCTTTTAATTATACTTTGTGAATTTTACAGAAGTGTGTCATTCCTATGGAAAAACAAATCTGCTGTAATAACTCGACTCTGGCATTGGAAATGCTAAGTATGAAGTCCAATTAATTTATGACTAATTCTTGCTCCCCTGGCGAACGGCGCGTTCCCAGCAGAATGCCATCTGCAGCAGCTACCCTGTCTGCACAGGGAGCACCAGGCACGCTGGGGCTTTGCCTGCTCTAGGAAAACCCACAAGATACTTAACACTTTTCTGTATTAATTAAGGGGCAAAAGGCACTGAAGATCCTCTGAAACAACCTTCCTGTTATTTCAAATGCATAAAAATAGATTACTCATTTAGGTAAACAGCTCGTTATGAAAAGTCATTAGGGAATAAGCCTTCATGATTTCATTTCTTGATTGTTCCCTGTCCAAATAAATAAACATGAACTCAAGTGACACAGATTCCATTACTTTTGTGCACAGATTCTTGAATGATTTCTTTCATACTTTTTTGAATAACTTAATCTCCTCCTTTTTGTCAAAGACAACATATTAACAAACATGGCCGGGGAGAGCAAAGTGTTTCAAAGGTAACAAAAGCTGTTGAGAACTTCTATTTAAGATTTAATCTAGGCAACAACCAATTTTGATTCAAAGAGATGCAGCAAAGTTTGAGGGAATATTTTGTTTTGACAAACTGCACATCTACATGACTTTGAGAACAGAAACGTGAATAGCAGCATCTTACAAGATAACAAAATCTGTTGTTAAAAAATGTTCTGCCATCATTTAAATCCTGACCTCTGCAGCACAGCCTGACATGAGCATGGGAGCATAAGTACATCTCTGACATTGGCAAATGCTCCTAATTGCAGGAGGACCACAGTAAATGCTGCTTGGCCACAGCTGCACACAGGACACTGGAGGCTCTCCCTCTGTCCCAGCCCAGGCTCAGGAATCAGCTAATCACAGCTCTGATTCTTCCCTAGTCAGACTTCACCAAACAACTTTTATTCCTCAACTGGCAGCTCAAGAAGCAAAAAAATGGCAGTTCAAAACGACTTGAACGACAGCACTGAAGACATTCTCAGGTGTATTTCCCTACATCCTGTTCAGAGAACTTCACAGACTTGACTTTCCTAAAAAACCTTAGCAGTTACCCTTCTTTCATCTCACATCCGCAGCTTCCAGAGCTTTCTGGTCACACACTACAGCTTGTAAAGCTGTGCTGAGTTCTCAGCACTTTCTGCTAAATGCAGATAAAAAGCAGAAACACTGAGGGGAGCATCTCTATTGCTCACGTTTGTGCAGCAGAGAGATGTGTCCTCTATAGCTGGTAAAGTGGCATGAGCTTCCCCAGCCGGGTGCCAAGGACAGCAGCAGGGGGATGCAGCCATAGGCATCATGACTCGGCTTTTAGGCACAGGGAAAACAATGAAGGACAACAGCTACGGATAGCAGGAACCATCACCCTCCTGGAAACTGTTCTGGAGCTATCCAAAGCCAGAGAGAGGCTCCCCAAAATGTCAAGCCGTAACCTTCGGGAAAGGGAGTTGCTGTTCAGTCAGATATGTATTGGTATACATCTTCTTCAGTGACTGACTGTGAATTCTGTTTCTTGCTCTCACAAAAGGAAACGGCATCTTTTGTTTGCTTGACCCTGAAAGGCAGAGGAAGTTGAAGACTATTTATTCAACCCTAAGACATGGGAACTTACAGACCATTGTCACTTCCCAAAGAGCTTTTGTTTTTATTTTCCTCCTCAGTCTGAGTGAGTTCTGTTTGCCTTACAGATTTTTCACAGACAGTTTGCTACCAGCCAGGGACATCTGTGACTTGCTTGCACATGGCTGTCAGTTGAAAGGAGATTCCTTGTAGCTGCATGCAAATAATCATACTGCTTGATGGCAGAAATCACTCCTCTTCTGATCAAAAATCCTTACCACTAGGTCTGTTTTCCACCTTTTTAATTAGAATGTGTATTATTTCAGTGCACTTTTGAAGTCTGTTACATCAGTATGTGGATGGAAGGCAAGAAGGAAAGCTGATGGAACTAGTCACAAATCAGAAATTGGCCAACATGACAGAGCACATGGACTCTGCAGAAGTTGTCATTCCATTTCTGCCTTTGGAAGATTATTTTGCTGTTTGATTTCATGACAAAAAGCAACCCTTAGGAGGAGAGGGCTCCTTAAGAACCCAGAAACACAGAGCTTATCAAGGGTCAGGCACACAAACAGCTATCTCAAAGGCAGACTGAAGATAAGCCCATTGGGCTACATCAGACTAAGCATCGATCCAGAATATTTGTAAAAAATTCAAAACTCTCTCAGTACACAGCTGCTTATTCCAAGAAAATGAGCCTTAGATTTCATCAGGGGCTTTCTCATTAGGTCTCTCACTTTTGTTTTGGCCTAGAGCACAGATACCAACCGTCAGTTTAAAGAGACTGAAAGACAGAAGGACTTTCACATATAGAGAAGTGTTTGCAGAGGGATCCTAAGAAGAAAAAAGGCCTTTTTGGTCTTTGTGCTGCTGCTAAGGCCACCAGCATTGCTGGTGAGTGCATACCTGTACAGACACTTAGAGCTTCTCCTACCATGAGCAAATGCAAGCTGTTAGAGTCTCTCACTTAATCCCAGGGAGAACTGCATTCCTGAAAAGGGCTTCTTGGGCCAAATGCTGAACTGGCTCTCTGGCACTGCCTATCCTCACTCCTGTGTGCTGTACAGAGCAGTCCTGCTGGGCTGTGCTGGGCTGCAGAGCTGCAGGCATTCTGCAGACATAGAAGGCTTGTGCTCAAGGTGGGAAGAGTGGCTCAGCTATGCTGTTCTCTATAGATTACTTGGACCCAAAGATCCATGTTGTAACCCACTGCAGTTAAATAAATAGAGCACTAATGGCAGATGGTTTCATTTAAACTTCAAGAAAGGCACCGCCTATATGTCCATTTGGAATTGGTGTAATGAGCCAACAACATTCTGAATTACCATAAAAGCAAATTTAGGAATGAAACATACTAGAGACTTAACTGGTCTCAAGTGCATAGTTAGATTTCTAAAATAATAGCTGCAATCCAGCATAACAAACATGACTTGCTTGAAAACAAGTTTAACTGTAGATTGCAGTTTGTTTTCATTCCCATGAGAAACTGCAAGATATTTCTTCTTGGAGTAGCTTCTCAGGAAGGCATACCAATGGTGCCTCCAAAACCACATAGAGTGGGACTAGGACTCCCCAGTTCTGCCTTTTTTCTTCTTTTTTTTCTTCCAGGCTTAGCAATGCTGAGGTCCTTAGGTACCATCAGGCAGATTTTCTGTGAGTACTGCACGTGTTCACAAATGCTGGGGCTTTGACACTGGGCAGAGGCAGAACTGGGCATGGCTGACTGCAGGGGCCATGGGACAGCAGCCAGCAGGGACATGGCACTAGGGCAAAGGACTGCCAGAGCATCTGGGGAGGCAGAAAAGGAAGAGCTGCCAGCAAGGATTGACTGTGAATGGGGGGATGGCCCAGCAAAAGGGGCCCCTTGGAAAGAGGCTATGACCAGAGGGGAAGAACAAAAAGTGAGTAAGAGGTAGAGGATTAACATATACCAAAGTACAACAAGTTCTTACACTTAAAAAACAAAACAAAAAAAAAACCAAAAAAAACCCAAACTTATGTTAACATACTAAACATATTTAAATTGGAAAACATGTTTCTGTGCACCTGCACAGTGAGGAACTGTTTCTATCCTAATGCTCTCTAAGTGGCAGGGGGATTCAGGCTGACCCTGAGAAGGAGCACATAGCACAGCATAACAAGGCAATGGCTGTTTTTACTCTTTTCCAGCACAGAGCAACTGAATACTAGAAAGCAAATTTTTATCTGGAAAATTAATAACATACTGCTATTGCCTTGTACAAGATCTTCTTTTAAACTTCCCCCTTATTGACTGCACACACATGCACGTGCACATCAATTACAAGCTTGTCTGTTGGCATTTGCCACTACCTCACAGCACAAGGACTGCCCACCTTCCTCCCAGAAAAAAACCTCCAGGCCATAACTTGGCTCTGCTTTGTACACTGGTGAAAACTGCCAGATCATTCTTGCAGAGCCATGCCAGGAACCACCATGCAGAGCCATGTAGGACAGCAGTGCACAACTCCTTCTACTCCATACTCATCGTCCATACCTGTTCTCTGTCCCTGCAGCCAGTGGTGGGAACAGCGCAAGCCAGCTAAAGGCAGTCTCTAGTGGACCTCAGAAGGCACCAGAACAATCAAAGTGGGACCAGAAAAGGGTGACTGTCCTGCTGGGAAAAGACTGTCCAAGTAGTTCAAAGGGTTGCTTCTCAACTGCCTCGTCAAGTATTTCATCTTGGGAAACAGTGTCATGGGTAAAGTACACAGAAAAAGACGATACAGAAGCAAATTATGAAGCTCTGAAAAAACTTCAAAACAAAGACCTCTTCCCTTGTATTCCAGTCATCTCCCCTGCAAGGGCTGTGGTAGTAAAAAGGAAGGGCAAGGAAGTGGCAGTAGAAAAGGTTTCCCTTCTTGCATGGAGATCTGGCTGAGGCACAAGGAAAGAGGGGACAAACTCTTTCACTGGAAGCTTTGCCAATTTCTCCAAAGGAGATCTGTCATTTTCCAGCAGCCAACTCTCTGCAGGTGCACAAAGAATTAAGGTGGGCTTAAAAGAACAGCAGACAGCTGGGTGGAAAGCTTTGTTGTCAGCTAACTCTCAGATGCTTGTGCAGATCATCTCCAGTCCCCACAGAAGCAGAACAGGGTGGAGAAGCAATGTTTTCGAAGGTCAGAAATGGGTTCTTCTCCAGGCAGGACATTTTAGGGAATAATTTCCTACAAGTTATCAATAGTCAAATTAAAAATCAAGCCAAGTTACCTACTGGCTCTTGTGCGTCTTGTAATGTTTTTCCTAACACTTGGCTGGGTGTCACAGAGAAATCCGTGTCTGATGCCTTTTTTTACTTAATCCTATTCTTGTGTCTGATCTGTTTCGACATCTCTGCCCAAATCCCTGGACATTTTTTATTTATTTCCTGGATTATACTGATGTTCCAAAGAAAAATCCCAAAGAACTGATGAAAATATAATTTCACAATGTTTCATTATTTATGGATAAATAATGTCACTGGATTCTGACAAATATTTTCCAAATTATATTTACTCCAACAAATGAAAAGTTATTTCAAGTAAAAACAGGACTCAGTAAAATGTTAAGAAGAAATAATTTGTAATTCAGAAATAGTGTTTCTACTTTGGTGATAAAGCGCCCACTTGCATGTGATAATTCAGGTCAGTCAGAAAAGGATTCTTGTAAAAGACATAAAAAGGGAGTTTCAGGCAGATAAATGCCAAAAACAATTCTGATACATCTAATAAAAAATTCCTCTAGACAGCTGTACAGATTATCACACTCGGCTGTACTGCATGGGAAAGTGTAACTATCAAAATGCCGAAAGCCTGAACTGATTCTTTTTTTCTTAGTTTACGGAAACTCACATCATCAGATAATGTTTTCGGCATGCTGGGATTTAACAATAACATTTGGGTTTATGATTCACATGTACTGTAAAACACAGATGTTTTAAGAAAGCATTATGTGCATTATGTTCAAAAAGTAAAGTTTACGCTGCTCCAGGGTTCTCAATGCATTTGATGAGTGTGGCAGTGACCTTGTGTCCCCAACATGTCCTAACTCGGCAATTTCTCACTATCTGAATTCATGATATATTTGTTCAGGTCATGTCCTGTCTCTCACGTGGGACTGAAATGCTGACCCAGAACATTTCTGTGCACTGATAGGCCTGTGCCCCGGTGCAGAGCTGTTTTCTTTGCTGTCCTGCAGCATGGTAACATGATGATTATTAATCCTGACCAGGCAGTGCTGAGAGGTCCCACTCACACTGAGTGTTGTATAACAGTGTGGTAAACAGCTAAGGAGGGCCAGGGAAGGCAGTCAGCATCCTAACAAACCAGCATGGCCAAGGAATTTGCCCTGCTAAGCAGGCGTAGGAGGAACTCAAATGAGGAGATGAGGACAGTCTCCATGGGCTCTGTGAGACAGCAAGTTAGAGAAGTTAAATCCCACTCATGTAACCCTTAATCAGCTGGGTACAAATCACCAGGAATGGACGACACCCTCCCTGCCCTTGAAGGAGCCACAATGCACAACTGCTGGCCGAGTCCCCACCTCTCCTCACAGTCTGGCTGACCAGGCATGGGGGACTTGCCAGTACTCCAGCTCCAATGGGGACCCTGGCAACTAAACCCCAGGAATGATTAGTTTGACTTCTCTTGCAAAGCTGTAATGACAGACATTTGGCCTAAGTGTGCTTTTCATGTTTGAGTCAGGCACATCTCTTTGAAACTGTTCTCTTGTCACCCCTTTCTTCTTTTTCACTTACCATTGATGTTTACAGCTGGCAGCACTATAGACATCTTTGGTCTCCTGGTCTTGTTGTGTGTGGTGGCTGGCAGTAACAGGTGGTCCTGGAAAACAGCAGAAAAGATGTGATAAATCTACTCTCAAAGTAGAGAGCCTTCCCACTCTCTCTTACTGGCATTCCACACTGAGCTGTTTACAACAGCTCAGAAAATTCATATTGTTGAGAGTCTTCCAAAAGTCACAGCAATTGCTCATGCCGTGTAACCAAGAAGAAATCCCTACTGCATGCAGCAGAATATGAAAAAGCCTTCATCATGTGGAAAAAGAAGGAAAATACTATTAAGCCCTCATTCAACACAGTGCTTATGTATATGATTAAAGTTATTTAACCTGACTTCAATGATACTTAAACATGTAGTTAAGGACCTTACTGAATTGAAGCTTTTACTTGCACAGCACACTTTCTTTGTAAGTTGTCTTGCTGTCTCTGTGAAGCTCTACACCACATGCCTTGTGCAGCAGGACTGCACTGCTCAGAGTTGGGACAGGGTGTGAAACACGAGCTCTGCTGACAACACCTTCCAGGGAAGTTGGATGGCAAAGCAGTGCTTTAGTATCTGATCTCTCCCAGGCGCTGCTGTAAGGCAGCAGTGCTTAAACAGACTGCCCTGGCTCTGACTATGGAAGCTGCATCTGCAGGAAACACTCTGGATACACACCTGGCCTGCAAGGAGAAACACAGCCCTTCTTCAGGGTTCTTTTGCTGTTGCTGCTCAACTTGCAGCCTGGAAAAATAAGGTTCCTCCCTTATCAACGGAACTTAAAAGCTCTAGTCCAGGCAGCTCCCATATTATTAAGCCAGTCTGATGTTCTCCTTTCATGCTTTCCCATGTTTTTCCCATACAAACATCTCATACTTTTGGGCAAGGTTATCTTTTTGGTAAACTGAGTTAGACTTCCTTTGGGATACATTAATTTATTAATGTCAGGGTAACTGCAATTTTGCCGTTTTAAACACTGCAGTGTTATATGCAAGATTTGAGGAACTGAGTTACACACAAAGTTAGATGTTAAATATATCAAGATATTCTGTAGATGCATTGCAGAAATATCATTTTCTTTCTCTTCTTTCCTATCAAAAAATTTTCCCCTGCAAAACACCAAATGCCTAACCATGAAAAGAAAACATTACTTAAATAAATGTCTGCAAAAAACATCTTGGTACCAAAATTACAAAACCACTCTGGTATAATCCTCAGATCACATATGTAATTCCCATTTCACTTTTGAACCGCTTAAGATTAAGACAACATTCACTACGACAATGAACCTTACATAAAAACTGTTCTTGAAACCCAATATTCCCAAAGGAACAGGTCAAAGATAAGATGTCATTAAATTACATCTTGTAACAATGCCCTTGCCATGATTTGATTACTGTTTTTAGCAGAGGTCAAAAAATGCTTATGCTGTTTGGTTTTTTTCTTTTTCAATGTTTCTGAGAGTCCATCATTACCTACCAAACCATAAGTATTGCACAGATGATCACCTGAGAATCATTACAAGTAGCAACTGCTTTTTGCTAACCTATCTAAAGACTGGTTCATTAATTTAGGCTGCCTTATAATGGCACCTTTATTTACTACACGTATAAACTGTATTAAGAGCTACCACAAGGACTTTACAGTTGCATTCAAATGTGATGTGGAGTTGCTGCACAACCTCCCAGTGATTCAACACCAACTCTGGAGAAAACAGATGAAGAAAGAGCTCTAAACCCAGATTGCCACCACGAGCTAATTGATAAGATGCACACATTGTCTGGAAGCTGCCCATCTACAAAGAGACATTCTATAAATCTGGAATTGGTGAAATTTATCCATCTCTCAAATCAACTTTATCTTTCATATGCATTGTGGCCATTAGTGTAAACTTGCAAAGTTACCTGACTACCCTTATTCTTCACTGAAGTCAAAGGGTATGCTGTAAAATATCAGGTATTTTAAACAGAGTTAGCCACCCACAACATTCTCAAGCTCAAAAGTCCTCAAGTAGTCCAAACCTTTTATTTGAAAGCAATACATAATTCATTCTATGCCACAGAAATGAATGTACAGATTAGTGATTTGGAAGATATTAGACATTTACAAGCACTGTTTGAATGTGTTTCTAAAATGTCCTGTGCCATTCTGAAGGATGCTGAATTGCATCCCAGAGGGGGCTGGGACACTATCGCTCTCATCTCTAATTTTAAACCATAGAGAAAAAAAGCCACCTAAATTAAAATACCGTTAGTGATATTAACACATAGTACAAAACTGAATATGAATAAAAGCAAATTTTGCAAGTCAGCATCTGGCTCAGGAGCATGAGCGTCAACAATGGATGGCTTTGGCTTGGTGCAGGAGCTGCACTAAAGACGACAGTCTAAATAGACAAAGCAGACCTGAGACCACTGGCAGAATGACTGGAAAAAAATCAGCCTGGAAAGAGTATTTCAAACGAGACCTTTGCTTCAGCATTCTCATTTTGCTTTTGATCATCTCTGCAGTTCTGTCATACTGAAGCCAGGTGAGATGGACAGACAGATAAAAATAGATACTAAAAATCCAGCCATGAACATGTTACCTTAATTTAGTAAGTCTCAACAACACATGGAACTGCAATAAGGACTCTGAGGTTTCTTGCGTATCAGATCAGTGTTATCAGGGCTCTAGCAGAAATAAAGCTTTAGAGCCTCATGTATCTCTAACCCTAAAGCCAAACAGCAATGGAAATCCTGTTCCTGTGCTAGAATATTCTGAAAGTCCTGCTGCTCCTGCAGCTTCAGCCTCAGTCTCACAACATGTGGTTTGGTATTCAAAGTCCCTCCTACCTAGATGCACGAAAATATGGAGACATTTTAGATTTCATTTTCATTTTTTCATTAAAAAATTAGTTTTAATGCTTATAGTTTTAAGGACATAAACAAAACGTCATCACTGCATACCAGGAGGTTTCATTAAACAGGAAAAAAATGCTAGGCATGGGTCTGTTTGATTTAATTTTGTTTCTTAAACTATCATTATTTCTAAGCTGGACTCTTGACTTTTAAATTAACAGAACTGGCAATATTGCTTGTTTTGGCTTTTGCAATGCATATCCCATCAGCCACAGCACCTCCCAGGGAGCAGTCCTGCACCTCCTCCATTCCTGCTTCATTGTGTGACAGAAACACAGAGAAATTAATCCTCACAGTATGCCCAGGATGGAGGAAAATATTCCAGGGAATGTCTGGAGGAGAGGTTGCATGCATTTGAGGGAAGGCCACTTGCCATGGGACACAAAGGAGCGGATTTCCAGCCCCACAAGGCACTGCACTCTCAGCATGAGCTGTCTTTCCTCCTGTCCCAGCGGTTTCTATCTGTCAAATCAATTCCCCCAGATTTTTCTTACCTTCTTAGTTGTTGTGCTTAGGTATGGATAAGTATTTTCCAAAAGGCTTTCCTGAGGTCTTAATTAAGGACATTTGATTGAGATGTGCTTTGTTAGAGCATATTTAGCACATCTGCCTGTGTGAACACTGCTGGTTATGCTGCTGCAGGGCGGACCAAGCTTCAGACCCTCCCCAGTGGCTTGGAGCACATACCCTGCAAAGTACAGATGTGATCCATGCAGGAGCCAAGGCTCCAGGAACAAAGCCCCCATCCCACTTCCCACAAAGACTTCGTCAAGATGTCCCAACGAGCCCTGCTCTTCATTAAGAGATCTGTCTCTGACAAACCAAGAATAACCTTTTGCAAAAACAAGTCGCATTTGTTGCTTTATAGCAATAAAAGCTCTGAGGAGACTGGATTAAAATACCAAAGGAAAATTTTAATGTGCTGTTCTGGTAATTTGCCTTGATGAGGAGATTTGATCTTTACCACTGCCTTGGAGACCAGCTCTGTGCTAGAATATTGCAACCAACAAAGGCAGTTGCCAGAGCAGAGGGGGCGACAGCAGCCAGGAGTGCCAAAGGGCACTCGGTCCAGCAGAGTCCCAAGGCTTCTTACAGCAAACAAACACTGGAGCTGGGCATTTTTTCATCTCTGTTTATGACTAAGAAGTCTCCCAGGGACTGTGTGCCTCAACCTCTTCCAGCCTGAATCTTTCCGCTGTGGTTCCAGGATGACACTACAGCTGCTGCTGATCCAGGCTGAGGAGATCCCCCCACCCTGGGAAGGGCCATTTTTCTTTAATGGCACAACTTCTGGCAGAGTTCAACACCTCCTGACAGCTTAAAACCTTATCTGTTCGCTATCTGACCACAACTAGTGAGTGATCTCAAGATGAAGCAGATAGAAAACAGGTGTTTTTCTGTTCATCCAAAAACTGCATCAAATCCATGCACCATCTTTTGACCCTACTTTTTCTAAACATCTTCAGGGATTTCCAATCTGACAAAACACTGGACCTTCTTCAGAGGTATGTTTTTGACAATACAAAGAATGTGCAACAAAAATGTGCTCTCCCAGGTCCAAAATACTGCATGCCACTTCACAGACTGATTCAGAGTACAAATACTCCAAGGAGCTAGACTTCTTAAACCCCTGGGTTTAAGAGCCAGCTTTTTTCCCCACAAACCACAGATTTCACACTTTTAAAAAATTTCAGGATCACTGTTTCAGGCTTTTTGTTGTTGCCAGAGATGTGATGGGTCTGTCCTGTTCTCCTACACAAGCCACTGACCTGGCCCTGAGCACCATCCCTTGGCACACAACTCCTGTCCAAGAAATGGTACCTGAGAACATCATTCTCAGGAATCCAGCTGGATTTCAGCAGCTCTCCAAATACAAAAGGAGGCTGTTCCCCAGGGAAAAGAACTCAACAATGCACACTCAGAGCCAAGGGGCTGATCCTCATCTACACCAGCAGTTCCCAACACTGCAAAGCACAGAGCACAGATCAGGATGTAAATGGGATCAGGCTTTGGTATTTCTGGTTTCCTCTGCCAGTTCAAAGAGGACGCGTATGAAAGGTTACAAATTTGTAACGGAAATGGCTGTATAATTTCATTATTGATTCATTTGGGGGGATGGCAACCATATGGTAGCCTGAGGTTATACCACATTAGATGCAGCACTGGTCCATCTGAAAATGCCACAAGTTCCTGAAACACTGCCTTTGACATCAGTGGATGTTAAATAGGGCAGAAGTGCAGAGGGGAGGCTGCCTCTGGACACATTTCTGACCCTTATATCTGAAAAGCAAGGGGATGGTTTTAAGAATAGGAAAAAATAAAGAGAGGAAATCAATTAAAACTTCTACACAAACTGTGACTCATAGCCACCACTCTTGTTCATTATACTAGGAACTCAGTAAAGGTGACTTGTTTTTCAAGTTGATGTGTGGAGGTTTTTTGTTTTGGTTGGTTTCTATTTTTTTTTTTTAAAGGTAGACATTAGAAATCCAAGGAGATTTACTCACCTCATCATGGATCCTTATAGGGAATCCATGACATGAAGAGCATGGGAGCAGGTGAAAAACGGGATAATAACTGCAAGGAACCCACAGAAAACCCACAACAAAGTATCATAAGGTATCAGCCTCTCTGCAGCAGCTCTTGGCAGCCCCTACTGAGAGCAGCTTTATCACTTTAACAATGCCATTTAACTTAATCTGAAATTGTACCAGTTCTACCTATGTAAACCTTAATATTAGCCAGCACACAATAACACAGTCTGAGTTCACAGCACACTTAAAGATGAGAGTTTGTAATTGAGAATTCAATCCCTAATCATAGCATCTAATTACTTTTCTAGGTTTTAAGCTTGTTTTGAGGGATGGGGAGAAGATTGTCCCACAAAAAGAAAGCTCCAAAAAGCAGTGGAAATAGAGATTTCTTTTTCTGCTTTCATTTTTGCCAAAATTGCTCCTTTTCACCCCAGTGCTGTTTCAATCCCAGTGTTTCTGTGCACAGGTGGTTTTTACAGCCTGTACTTTGCACACAGTGATGGAATAAAGTGATGAGATATGATTTTTATTTAAGTGTTTTACCAGAAATAGCTCGATCCCACAGTCAATAAAATGTCTTCAAGTGTAAGATTACACCATTCTGCCATTTCCAGACAAATTTTCATAAATAATACCTAACTGCACTTTGGAACAGCTTCTAGTCACTGCCCCTGCAGGAGAACGAGTTCCAATCCAGTTTAGTTCCAACATGAGAGACCTTTTAATGAAGAAGTCTTTAGTGCCTCTTATTCTAAATTGTGCTACTGCTGGATGTGATATGGCCTGGACTCCAAACCCAAACTAACTGGAAAGCATCTCACTGTGAGTCAAGAAGCACTGTGAAAATCCCAGAGACATCGGAGGAATGGAAGATTCACTCTGTCACAAGCTTCCTTTGGAGGAATTTCCACTCCTCCCTCCAAAGGCAGCACTGCTGCTTATCCATAAGCAGGGCTTAGCTTTGGAGAATTTTCTCTGTGTAAAGGAGAACCAGCAGCAAAGGAACTCTCCTGGATTAAGAACTAGAAAGGTTATGGAGACTACTAAGGATAACAGAGCCCTGCTAGGAACTGCGTTCTTTGCAGTTCACAAACATGCAAAATACTGTGGAGGTGCACAAAAGGCAGCTGTAAAGCAGGTATCACAGAAAGGTGAAAAATATTGATACTCTCTTCAGTTTTTCTATTTTCATGGTTTATAATCCCTTTGTTCAACATACAAAACCGAAGAGGAGGAATTATGCCCTAAGATAACACAGAAATATGCTGGTCATTAGATATTTATAGACTCTACCCAGTGGGCCTCTGAGAAGGCACCCACTCCAGGAAGGAGAACATGAGCACGCTTCCAAAGACAGGCTCATTAGCCTTCTGTCCTACTGAAGCATCTATCTTCACCCTGTTAAAGTGACACCAGAGAAACAAAACTATCAGCTTCTCTCAAGCTCCCCATTCCTCTGCAAATCCCTCATTCTAGAATTACCCAAGATGAACCTACCTCATTTCTGTCCAAGCTATTTCAGTATCATTTAGGACCTGCACGACATCCAAAATAAGAGGCACTAAATACGGTCATCCTTGCCCTGTGGATAGGGAATGCTCCAGGAAATCACAGTTTGCAGAAGCTTGAATGGAGCACACCAATGCCAGTCCGGTTGTGAGGGAGAATGAGGTAAAGGAACCCCATTTGGACTTTATTTCTCTCATAGATGTATTTTTCCTTGTAGTTTTGCCCTTTTTGGTTTGAATAGGAAGGAAAAAGTGAATGGCACAGGACAGAGACTGGACAGAAATCCTGCAAACTAAACTTGTCTGCAGAACTGCTCTGCAGGCCCAAAAGTAAAGAACAATGCATGCATTTGCTATGATGTAATTTTGGTTTGGCAGCAGATTAAAAAAAAATTCCTAAGTGCGAAGTAAGAGGATGCGAGGGACAGAATTCTATGTTTAAGTGAACAGTTTTGGTTTAAATCGTACAGGAAGGTTTTAAAGGATTTGAAAAGGCTTTGATAATTGGTATATGTGTTATTTGTGGAAATTATCTGAGTTTCAAAACAAACTGGAAAAGATACATCTAGCTGACTCAGTTCTGTGCCTCTGTGAAGGAAAAAGAATCTCAGCTTGTACTGGTGGAAAAGTTTCTCCATTATGTTTGGTAAGGTTTTCTTCTAAAGGCTCTCTCAATCTAACCAGCATCATAAAGTTAAAAATGTTTGCTTCAAATGATTTGAAAATTATCTCTGCTGTTTTCTCTCCTTCCCAGGGGCTACAGAAGCAGAGAAATGCAGTTCATCTGTAACTCCCAGCTGAGTCTGTCAACTGTCTTTGCAGATTTTATGAAGTTGTAAGACCCAAAAGCAATTAATTGTTTTATTACTATTACCCATAAAAAGAAATGCCCCTCCTCCTATAATTCACTGCAGCAGAGCTCTGCTTTTGCATAGCATCTGCAGGCTATTAGTTTTGCAACTGCAATCTGTAATTGCAAAAACATGTAATTTAGGTAGGGCATGTGAATCCAGCCCAGTAAAACCAAAGAGGATATAATCCAGATTCTTTGCTTCTCTCACAAAACATTAACCCGAAGTTTCTATACTTGTCAGCACGACCTCAGGTCTTCTACAGAAGACAAATCCTGGATTCCCAGAATTACTGCTCAGTTGGAGACCGCCCCAAAAGCACACACAACCCCAGCTGTAGAGGGGAATGCTCCTATCAGAAAACACCTTTTTTCTGCTGTTCTGCCTTTTGCAGGCCAGCCATACAAGCACAGACCTAGCCAGTGCACAAAAATGGTGGAGGTCCATGGGCACACTCCTTGGAGTGGAGCATAATCTCTTCAGACCACATTCTCATGGAACAGAAGATGCATGGCTAAAAAGAAATTGATGCCAGGCTTTCTCCAACTGCTGGCTCAACGTAACACTGTGGTTCCAAATCCATTTGCTCATACAGCTGTCCTCTGCTTTCTCTTCCAGCTGACTTCAAAGGACAGTGAAATACTAGAACACTTTGATCTTGCTTTGTAGTGACATCTCCATCCTGAGAGCTCTTGAGAGCCCACTTGACAATGCCACAGCCAACTCTCTCAGTGTCAGCAACAGCCTTCCTCCACACAGGAGGCTGGACCAGAGGGCATTTCCAAGATCCATAAGGACCTGGGCTAAAATGTGGAAGTCTGTCAAGATCATCCTACCTTTTCCCTGACTGGCTGACCTCTCATGAAAAGACTGTATGAGAAAGATACTGATAGCACTCAGGGTTACAAAGATACCAAAGACAGCCATCAGGGTTAAATACACGAGAAACATTTAGGAATAGCTACACAAGTCCAGGAAAGGTCACACAGCCTGTGACTGGACGCTCTTCTGGCAAAACAATTTCATTTCAGAGCAGGAGAATGGATGCTTTCTTACACAGCGGAAATGCCCACACATGCAGGCAACTGGGGATTTAAGAGAACTTCAAAATCCTAATCAGAAACAACTGTTATGTAAAGACTTCAATCTTTTTTAAATCAAGGCAATTAATTTGATCACAGTGTGTTCAGTCCTCCAACATATATGGCACAAGAGCCAGTCCTGATCTGAAATTACTGCCTTCTTGCCTTCAACCACAACAGAAAGAATTTAAACCTCCCATTCAAGCTCCACACTATGTAAGACGGCTGCAAGCCAACAAGTAGATCACCTGCAGTTGCCAATGCAGCAGATTGAGCATCTCAGACAGCTCAGCTAAGGAAGCTGAGACAGACAGAATTTGGACACAAGATGCAGGATTCAATCTGAAGGGCGAGTTTTTTCAAGTTGATCCAGACTTGTTCCCATGCAAAGAAAAACTGTATATATTACTGGTCCACGGTGAATATACATTTAAAGCTTTGGGTAAAAATACTACTAGACTGCAAAACTTCACTTTACAGAAACTGCTAATTATTCTAAAAATTGTGCACAATACACCCATTTGGCACAACAGGACCAAACTGTTCATTATTTCAAAATCTGAGATGCAGATGCATACTTAACTTGAACACCTGGGATTTATCTCAAAATATGCTTTAGTGTTTGCAAACAGAGCACACATGTCCTTTGCAGCCAGGGTATCAGGTACTGTATTCAGATCTGGTTTGTGGGAATAAAATGACAACTGCAGCTTTCATCTCACAGTCATTGCAACCTTCTCCCTTTCCTGATCCATCCACTGATCTGTGATTGTTGGCAACTTGCTGGAAATATATTCACTAGGAGGGGTAAATGAACAAACTGCAAGCACGGCTAATGACAAGAGAGAATAAAGTAAGTATACATCAAACCCAGTGGAAGCCAAACTCAGGTTGCTCCTCTCCTTGCTGGGACAGCCCCAGTTTGCTGCTGCTTGCCCTTGAGTGCCTGTCCTGGTTTCAACTGGGAGAGAGTTATTTTTCTTCTTGGCAGCTGGCAGAATGCTTGTTTTGAATTTATGTTGGTAACACACCAGTTTTTTGGTTGTTGTTGAGTAGAGCTTACCCCAAAACCAAGGACTTCTGGCTCTCCCATGCTCTCTCTGCCAGTCAGCAGGTATACTGCTAGGAGCCTGGACAGCTGACCCAAACTGGACAAAGAGATATCCCACACCACACAATGTTGTGTCCAGTATGCAAACTGGGGAGAACTGGCCAGGATTGCTTCTTGGGATAGGCTGGGCATCAGTCAGCAGGTGGTGAGCAAGTGTACTGCGCATCATTTGCTCCTCTCCTCTCTCTCCTATTCATTATAATTATTATCACTTTTACAATAATATTTATTTTATTTTAATTATTAAATGGTGTTTTTTGGTTTTTTTTTTTTGTTTTTTTTTTTGTTTTTTTTCTCTTTTTTCCCCAGTTCTCCTTCCCAGGAGACAGGGCATGAACAAGTGGCTGCATGCTTCTTATTTACTGGATGGGGTTAACCCGTGGCACTGCCCAAGAGCAGACAGTCCCTGATTCAAGTCTGCAGCCAGAGAGATGCTGCTTCTGAGAGCAAAGCAGATGTACAGGAAATTGGCGAGAAATCTTTGCTAATTGTGGAAGTTGCATCAGTTACACAGAAGTACATCAGAGGACTGGAAAGTCTGGGTTAGAAGTGTTTGTTATCCCTCAAATTCTTGGAAAAAGCAACTGACCGTGAGTTAAAGTTTCTGGGGATCTCCTCCTCCCTGCTCATTTAGTCTCATATGCTCAGGGGACCTGAATCTCTCTCTAAACCTCTAAGAAATTAACGCCTCTTTACTGAGATGGAGGTAATCACCTCCTAAACAGCAGCAAATTATATTTTAGGTGACCATGATGATGGTCACAGGCAGAAAGCTGTATTATAAACAGAGGTAGTACTTCTACTAAACTGCCTTTGACCTGGTTTTAAAAATATAGGTCTCATTTGCATTGTCAGTACCTGCTGGGTGAAGTGGCTTTGAAAGCACCTTTCTATGGAACCTAACGAATTAGGTGCTCTTTCTTCTCTACCCATCCGACATTTTCTCACCTCTGATTTCACTGCTGAAAGCGGTTTCCCCTCCTTCCAAATCATGCCAAAGCTGAATAAAAGAATACCTTTATATAAATACAATCACCCACAATGCAAATGCCACTGCCAAACCCACAAGAAGAGAGCAACACGGGATGTAAGGAAAGAAACACAAGCAGATAACACAGAAATAAACACTTCTCAGACAGTAGCCAGTTGCATTTTTGCCTGAACCCCCCAGCTTTATCCAGAGCTCTGCAATGACTTGAACTCAGAGCTGGGTGTGTCTCTGCACATCCTGGCCGTCCAGCCACGGCAGCAGGGACAGGCAGAGTTCCTGGGCTGCCATGGCTGGACAGTGGTCTGGCACACTAAGGCCATGGTTGCCTTCTGTTTCCCTCAAAATGCTGCTGCACAGACAACAAGGTTTTAATATCAGGATGCAGTGGGCTGAATCTAAATTTGATGGCAGCATTTTAATGTGTTACATTACAGCTGCTTGTTGGAAAGATGTTTCTCATTCTGCAGATCCCAGGACATCTGTATGGCTAAGAAGTCATCAACTATTAATAGCTTCTTCAAATTAAAGAGACATTCAATATAATACTATTAAAGAAGTTATTGCCTCTGTTAGTAATAACCTCAGTTAAGACTGTATGAAGAGGAAATTCCCTTTCTTGTTTTTGCCTATTGGTTTGTATTTAGCCCAGTCCAATGGGCTTCCTTCTTTTCACATTTGTAGCTAAGTTTCACTTCTAAATCTCAATTCTGAGTCCAGATTTTTTGCCAAACATCTGCTCTGTTTGAATTTCTAGTCTTGCTGTGGAAGACATAAATCTGTTCTTAGAAACAGATATCATTTTATAAGGAAAAAAGGACTACAAAAGCTTAGCATTTGCCTCAAAAAAAAACCAAAAAAAACTCAAACCAAAACAAGAAAACAATCTGATGGAAAACGGTCTTAAAAGCATATACAAGTTACATGACTAACCCATACTTGGAAGCAAAAAGGATGCCTGACATTGAGGATTCTTCCTTAATCATCCCCAAGCCACCTTAAGTCACTTCAGAATGGCTGGGCATAGCCCAAGCAATCTGATCCCCATGACCACCTAAACCAGGAGGGTTCCTTCTCCTTCCCTGCCAGCCTCTGGCAATTGTCAGACTCTCTTGGAAGTCCAGTGAACTCCTCAGGCTGTTTTCCCACCAAGACAATAAAATGGCCCAAAGAGGGACCTGAATACTCACAGCCAAGGAACTGGCATGGACAACAGGAACCCTCCTTTCCGGTGCTGATAAACCACGTGAGTATCTCACTGGTCTTAATCCTTAAAAAATCCTGGGATCTGCTCATGTAGTTAGGGAAGAAAAGAAACCATCCAGTGTTGAACAGTGTGAGAGTACTACAGTGCTGCAGAAGCCAACACACAAGCCACCTGCACTTGTCCATTGTACAGCTGGTAGAAAACAGCAATTTCCACAGAAAAAGCTTTCTTTTGTGGCAATAGTTTACTTGGATCCCGCTCTGAAGCCTGATAATGGATAAACAGAGGTGTAAACTGGTGCATGAGCATAATGCTCCTTTGTCCATCTTGTGACTGCATGTGAGTAATTGCCTGTCTGCCATCGCAATTGAATCAGCCAGATCACAGGCACCAGATTAGATAAAAGAGAGGGAAATGTCAGCTTTGGGAAGATAAAAATGTGGAGATGCTTGTTTGCACGCCACTCAGAAGACATCAGGCTACAGCTTCCAGGCTGGGCCTATCTCTCTTCCTGCACAGTAATACGTTTCCTTCTATCAGTACTTGCCAGCTCTCCACCACATTTAGAACATAACAGCTTGAGTCAATAAAAGCCTTTCATCTCCCCACTCAGGGTGAGATTCATTTTCTTCCAGCGTTAGCTGTCTCACAGAGTTGTCTGGGCTTCTTTCAAAACCTACAGAAGGAAAGGCACCTCTGGAAGGAAATCCAGTCCATGCAATGGTAGGTGTTTGGGATAGGTGGAGAAAATTGAGAAGAGCTCCTCTGGCTCCATTTAGCAGAGAAGGATCCTTGAGTGGTGCTTGAGAATTTGTGGTGCCTGGTAGTCTGTAAAGTAGCAACAGCAATCTGTAAAATGATTTAAGAAAGAAAGCCAGATGCAAAGAAATTAAGGAAGAAAAACAGATGTATGAGAGGAACACTGCAAATTAAGCAAACCTAAGTCTTTATCAGTGCACTTCTCACTTGACATGTGCCAGCAGCATCTAGAACTATAGTAAAGGCTTCTGCCTTCAACTGTTCTAATTAGGTACATTTTGCTTGTGGAACAAAAAGTCTCGGGTTAATTTTAACATTTTCTACAAACATCCTGCAAAGTATGATGCAACAATATCAGAGAACCACAGAAGCTCTGTTTTCATACATGTGGGTTTTAAAAATGAAATGCCCCATTGACAACATTTCCCTAAGCCACTGGAGTTTCCAGCTTTTTTATTTCAAAATACAAGGGACTTTCAGGTCAAAGAAAGCTCTACCAGAATTCTTAGAATAAAGATGTGAGGAATGATGCATGAAAGGTTTTAGATGACTACATACATCAGTGTTCTCTTAGACATTGAGGGTACAAATACTCTGGCAAAATGGCTGATTTCACCACATGGATAGCAACAATTGCATGGGCACTTCTTTAATCGCCTGAATTACGCTTCCATATGAACCCTCCCCTCTTTTCTTACTTCTGTACTGGTTTTAATTGTACACAAAGCAATTGAACATCTTGGACTCACACTTTCTGCAAATATCAGAGGTACTGAGCATCCTGAAGGCACCAATCCAAATCTTCTCTTCTAGCTGGAGGGTCACTCAGCCTGCCATTAACCAGTTTAATATGTGTAGTCGCTACTCTCTTCATTACCTCAACTCATCAACAAAAATACTTTATCAGGCTCTTAATGTGCAGGTCTGCAGAAGAGCAAGAGCCTGAAGTTACTTCCTCCTGCTGGATGTACTCCCTTTCACTTCCATTCCCTCCTACCCTCTGAACCTCTTGTGGCCCTGCAGAGCTACGCCTGATGCACACAAAGGCAGTGTGAACTCCAGGCAGTCCCCAAGCTGCAGTCATTTCCCCCATTCCTCTCATCCCACACAGATCTGTTTGTAAGCGCATCAAGAGCACACACAGCCCCGTAACAACTGCACATGCCATTACTGGGAGGGAAACCCAGACCAGGAGCAAAGTAACACATCCTCTGGTCCTCCGATGGGCCAAATTCAACACTGTAGCTTCCTACAAGCCCAGGCAGCTGTACCAAGGCTTTGGCAGGGCATTTTCAAATAGGAAATGCACTGCAAGCAGCTAGAGGTGATTTGTAACAGAACTGGACAGAAGGTGCCACAGCTGAGATACAGGGTTCTGGTTTCCCTCTTTCAATCGACATGAGTCTTGCTCTAAGATGCCTTTTTCCTAGGAGAATTAAGGTACTGGAAGTGACTTTTGTAAGCAAACAGGTAAATTCTCAGATCAGCCATCAAGATTTGGAGAGACTAAGTCATAAGGGTGTCACTTTTGATTCACGTGAAGAGGTTCTACTCTGCTGGACAGTGTTGGTTAGAACTGCCAGGACAGCAGAAGAAGGGTGGAGTGCTGTAGCAAATTAAATGGTCATTATTTAAGAACGTACAGGGTGTCAGGTTCTTCTCTCCAGCCTATCCTGCACTTTACAGGCACCCGTGAGTAAGACAATGAGACTGAGGGACATAACACGCTTTTTACACGCATTTCTTACATTATTTTGACAGCTGCCATGCTGTGGGCAATATCCTACTCCTGGACTGCCATACCAAGACAACACGAACCAACTCTACCCTGAAATGGAAATACCCTGTCATGATATTGCTGTTTACCCAGCTGGCTTCACACCCTTTTTTCAGCATTTGTAGTACCACACCTGTGTTTAGCGTGAACCTAAAGTTTCTTTCTGGTTGTGTAAACACAGTTCCTTACACTTTCTCTTATTCTTGTAGAGCTGCAATTACCTGATTTTGCCAACATTTTACACCAAGCAAAATGCTGCATCTGTTGTTTTTCTCCAAATGACAGCATGTTTATGTCTAGTTTCATTTTTGTACATTTCTCTATGTTGGCACTTCGGAAACGGGGCTTGAGCAGTCAGGAAACTTCATGCCTGGATTCTATGCAGCACCTCTGCTGCCTGCTGGAGAGTTAAGGCTTACAGCTGGTTAGCAAATGCCAAACATGGTCCAGCAAAAGCAAAGAGAAACCCACAGTGTTATTTCCCTGATGTTAAGGAGATGTCCTTCTGGAGATGTCCCAGATTATGAGATAGCAAAATGGTTTCTTCTCAGCCACCTTTTCCATGAGTCACCCGCCCACTGATTACCTACTGAGTTCCTGATGAAAAACTGCAGGTTTGAGTGCTGTTCTTAGAGAGAAGAGCTTTCACACTGATTTCCTAGAAAGGAGATCAAACGAGGACCTCCCAGATGCTAACAAGTGACTCAACCTAAGAATCACCACGCTGAGGAACAGCTTGGGAATGTGCACTTCTAGAGTCTCAGAGGCGTGCATTAACACACAGGAGCCTGGCAGGACTCAGATCCTCAGAGGAAGGCCTGTGCACCTTCTCACACAGCACAACCTCTCTGAGCACAGCTCAGACCACTTTCCTCATACTGGATATAACCCTCTTTGAGGCAGCAGACACATCTAATCTTGTTTTGGATAGTCACAGAACCAAGGAACAACAACGATCACGTGTGCAACACTTGGTGGCCCTTGGCCAACCAGTTCCCAGGGCAGTGGCCCATGGCACTTAGCAGGCAGGCCCCTCCTCTGCAGCATCCTCACAGTGCAACACACTGCTTGAGCAGTGCACATTCTCAAGTACCAGAATTATTCACAGGCACATTTTAACATTTGCAATCAAAACACTAAGAGGATTTCCTGAACAGTGGTTTCTAGCATAAAGGATGTCTCAGTTTAGCCCTTCCAAATTCTTAATCACTAACTCAAAGTCCAACAGGCTTTAACAAATGTGCTGGCAAAACTGGAGTTTATCCAACTGCAGGGTGAGGAGCAAGCCATGCCAGGCACGAGGCAAAATGAGCTCTTCTCACACCCATCACCATCCCAGTAGATAGACCACAAGCAACTAAGAGACCCAGAAGTTGAAAACAAGTTTCATGTTCCACTTTCAAGCAGTTTCAAAGTCAGTTTAAAGATAAAAATGTACAGTGAATTCTATCACACTTCTTGTCCTAGGAGTGTCAGCTATTTAAAAATAAAACCTGGAAGCTGAAAGAGTTCTGTTTGGTCCAGTGGGAGGTGATGATAATCTGCACACACTCGTAACAGCACCTGGGCTCTTACTTCACAAAATAAGCTTTGTGTGCTGCCCAGCTAAGTATCTGGCTAAAGGATTAATTCCAAATGGAAGCAAATAACTTCATCTGACCCAAATTAACTCTAAAAGTGTGCCATAGATTTTAAAGAATGGTCTCAAATGTAATATTATAATGATTAACATTTGCTGAAAAGTAGGACACTAATGAGACCAAATCCATCTCTATATAAAAACTGAAAACAAACAGAAAAATACCACTAGTATGAAGCTGCGGAAATGTGAAGTACAACTAAGAAAGCAAGCATGGGTACTTTAAAGTGCTGTCATTCAAGGCAAATGAAGTATCATGAAGGTCATTTTTTCAAGCAGTTCATTCCTACCAGATTCAAGTCAGTGTCTTACTGGCTACTGCAGTTCCAGAGCTGAAGGTATCATTTATGTTTCTATACAGTTAGGGCTCAGTCAGCATGGAGCCCATAATTAAATACTGCCACAGATCATAAGCAAGAGCCCATCATTCCCTTCCGGGAACTGTTCAGAATAATCTGAGTAAAATTTTCTTCAATGAATACCATGCTATCACTAAAGAAGGATGTACTATTATCTGCCATAAGTAAAGTATTATTAATGCATTACTGAACTTTGGTTATTTCCTGAAGGAAGGGAACTGCTTCAGAGCAACATATTTTCACTACCTGCTCTAATTGAACACAAATTAATTGTCTGTGCTCCTGCTCACTTTGTTGGTAGCAATTGTCTGTTTTGTACTCTTAATAAAAGTGCTGTTCTGTACTCTCGCTAATAAGATACTGCTGTCACATCCTTTACTGAGACAATTCCCACTGTACAATCACATCTTCCTCCCACGCTTCCCAATTACACTTCCCTAGCCTATGTCCACATCAATTTCGTAAGCAGTGGGTCTTCTACAGAGGTTTTCCAAACCCAACCATCTTCCCTTCTTTCTTGCCCACAGCTCTTTGTCTCTCAAGCATGCAGCACGTTTTAAATACACGTATGCTATTACTGGTCACGTCGCTCTGCAACTCCTTTGGGTTCTGGAGACATTTCTTGCAGCATGTTTTATTTTCACTATAATTATGTGCAGTGTATGTTGTCCTTCCAAATACTAGTTTAAAAATAACAAAGTATTAGTTAGATCTGGGTCATGTAAAGAAGTTCAGTGATGGCATTGATGCGGTTCATGAAGTTCCAGCAACTGTGGAGAGGAGAAATAAATCAGGACTACAAAAAATCCAAGAGGAGTTTCTGCTTCATGCCAGACATATTCAAGTTGATTTTTCTGCCTCCGCTTATACATCTGTCCTCAACATCACAACCATTCTCAACTTTATTTGGAGGACAGTGGGGTTCAAAGGGACCTAAAGAGATAAAAATCAGAGCAACTAAGACTTTGCTTCTATAATGCCTTGGGACAGATTCCCAAATAGGAACAGCTCTCCATGCAGGAGCTAAGAACAGAACAAAATAAACAAAACCCCACTTGCTGTGACAGGCATTACCTCCCTTCTCCAAAACACCATTCTGCACTGCTGTTGTGGTCCCTCCCTACCCTGTTTGCACCTGGTTGAGCCAGGAGGCTGCAGGAGATGCTGCACTGCAGCTGGCACTCGTGGCTGCTCCTCTCTGGCTTCCACCCCACATGTCTGGGGTGTCTCACTGCCTGCTTCTTCTCTTCCCCCTCCTCTCAGCCTGCTTGCTCTCCACAGCACACACACAGTTCTTTGCTACTTTGCTCCCCAAAGGAGGCAGAAAAATCAACTCGAATATGTCTGGGCACAGACAGGTTTTCTGACTTCTCCTGGAAAACAGGAGAAGGTGCTGATAGAAGCACTTTTTAAAGAACTGCTGGCTTTAGCTGCAAACCTAAATTAACTTCTTTTGAGCTTCCTTTTATGTAATTTGCAGTTGCGCTGTTCTCATATGCAAGTATTTTGAGAATGTCAGGATCGAGATGAGGCCATTTCTGCTCTATAGACCAACATAAATATTCAGACGTAATTTTAGGTTATTAGATTTCTCTCTGGAGGCTTTTAGACCAAGTTCTAAGATGCTACAAAAGCAACTCAGCTACCCAGCTGAGTAACAGGAAGAGCACAGAGAAACCTTCACCTCACCACCTCTCAGTCCCTTGAAAGTCACCTCTCCCTCCTCCCCACCTACATGAAATATTCCGTATCAGAATATCTGACAACAGGCCAGACTGAATTTTCACTATCACCACTTAGATGGAAACAGGTTTTCATAATGGATTTTCAAATTTGAAAGTTAAACACAGCTATAGCTTGACAGAGGCTGACTCACTGAGCTTCAGGGCATGCTGAAGCACGATCACACATACTTGTCTGCTTCCTCAAATTCTCAGAGAGAGGCTAGAATTGGCCTCAAAGAGAGGACAGACTAAAAGGTGAGCTCTGCTTTGAAAAGGACAGACAATTTTATCATAGATACCATGCCCTGAGCCTCAGTTCTTTTACCACATATTATTCTCAGCATATTTATAAAATACAGGACAAGATCTAAAAATCCTGCAATCATGGGATAAAGCAACCTTTTCCCTCTGAATAGCTAAGGCTCCACAGGAAAAAAGGCAGTTTGAAAAATCTTTCAAAAATCTGCATGTTAACTTGCAGCAGTTGCAAATCCACAGGACTCAAACATACAGAACAGCTGATCTATCTCTAGGGGCAGCAGGATTATGTGGTCTAATCAATTCATCTGAATGAAACACCAAATTACAGGTCCCAGTCAGCAGAAATCCGCAAAAAAGTCAACAGCAGAAAACTCCATGTTCAGTAAAAACCACCCATTGTCAAGTGCAACAAAATAGGAGAAAAGCATATGTTAGGACTGAATTTCTGGCTGTGAAACAACATCTGAAGCCAACTTCTTATAAAGCAGTTTTGCCTGCAGGATGTAGATGGCATCAGGAGTGCAGTGAATTGGAACCTGCCTCATGCTCTGATACATTCAAATTATTGTTGCCAGAAGTGCGTGCAGCACAGCAAACTGCTGCTGCATAAACATGTCAAAGCCAGGCTTTATAATCTTTTGCTTCCTGAAAGTAACAGATCATCCCAAATACAATTATATCATCTCAAATACAATTAGCACAGCACAGGCTTATTACCAACAGAATCAGATCACAACCTAGACATTTTTATTCCTAGCAAATGAAGAAAAAACAAAATTTATGACTGAATTTTGGTTTCATCATTTCAGCGAAAACTTGGTTGCAGAACTTGAGAAACCCTTAAATACTTACTGCAGATGTTGGCTTGGAGGACCAGAAATACACTTTCATAATAAGAGGTTTCCCTCAAGCTCTGTGGTTTACACCACTGAAGCAGAAATTTAAAAAGCAAAATCCTGGTCTTACAGAAGTTTGTAAAGTCTTTGCCATTGATTCCCATAGGGCCAGCATCACTCTTGCTCTAACAATCACCATTTAATATCTACTTTTTACTACATTCTACTGTAAGATCCTGCATATGCACTGCAAGAAATGCAAGTGGAAAACTGATATTAGGAAACATTTGTGCTTTGAAATAAAGAAAGTAGTGAGAGGAAATGCCAGAAGTCTTCTGAATTTCCCAAGTGAATTAAACTTTAAACTGTGTTTTCCTTAAGAACAGTAATTATAGTATTATACTAAAAAAATGTCACTGTCCTTAAATAAGCCTGCAGAGATGTCATCAAAGGGTCACTGAGTGAACCTTACAGGATGGAGAAATCTACTGCTTAATCACTCCAAGTTGTGGGGACTCTGATCCTAACTACACAAGGGTGGAATGATCTGAAGCAGCCTTTACATGCCAAAGTAAATTGGAAGGGATTTGTTTTCTCCAATGATTTACTTAATTACTTTTCAAATTAAGCTGGCTATTCAGGTAATTCTAGAAACAATCTCAAGGCCTGAGTACTCTGTGGCAAACCAGAAGTTAGCTCTGACAGAGAGCTGTGTGGGTGCCAGGCTCACAGAGAGGCAGCCAGGTGTCTCTTCCCTGCTGACAGAGCACCTCAGATCCAGCAGCTCGGGTTTTATATCCACACTCCACTGGGCTTTTAGGACACAGCAAGCACACTTGGTATCACAGACAGAGCAGAAATCAAAGGTGTTGGCAGAGTAGCAGACTCTTCTTGTTTAAAAATGACATAACAGATTCCCCTGATAATAGGAATTAACTAATTTCTTAAGACACACAGAGCAAAAGCTCTGCTCCTTCTACTGCCTCAGTTGATCCAAATGCTACTTTATTTTCCTCTCTCCTCTTTAAAAACAAACAAGCAAACAAAAAACTACATAAACTTCAACTGTTCAACTGCAAATATGCCAATCTGCAAGCCTTCCAAGCAAGGAAAGAAAATAAAATTGATGAGGTCATGGGAATCTCAGTCTTACAGGTAGCAAGCATCACCAGAAGAACATGCAGTGCTCAAGAGCTTTGCTTCCCAAACCTGCACTTCCAGAAGTCTTGGCTGAATCCTACCATGTAAGTGGCAGGGATAGCCCTAGCAAATCCCATTTTCTAGAAAATCCAAGGATCTCAGGGCACAGCTCCTGCAGTGCAAACGAGAACACACAAAACCCGTTACATTTTATCACAAGCACAGGAGAAATGCAGGGGTTTGTGAGGCCGCTCTAAGAGCAGGAAATGGGGACAAAGGATCCAGGGACATCAGGTAGAAGGGAACTCCTGAGGTCCACGGTCCCACCTTCCACCTGGAGCACACTACCACCAGAACCACCCCCTCCCTGCAACTTGTAACTGCATGATTTTTGTTCGGGTTTTATGTTATAGAGCTGTAACAGCTTATTAAGTATGTGGGAGTGTCAGAACGGCAAACAGAGAGAGAGGAGAACAAAACCTTTCATCTCCAACCTTTCATCTCGGCTCCTCACTTGGACAAGTACAAGCAACACAAAGGAACTGTGGGACAGCACTGGGGAGGAATCAGTCCCCTCTCAGCTCCTAATCATCAGTGAAAAGGGAGCTGTGGTCCAGAGAAAATGAAGTCAGCAATCCCCAGGAGGAGGTGAAAGGGCACCACCCAGGCTGGGGCCCTGCTGATGGCACCCCTCGGGCTGTGCAGGAATCCTTTCTTCTGCACTCACAAAAGAATCCAAGCAAGTAATTCAAAAGTGCCTCAGGGCAGAGCCTGCTGCTAGATCAGGTTTGCCCTGTTTAAAACAACAAATGAGGTAACGCATGAAACTGCCTTCTATTTGAGGACATTTCATTCATAAAACAGAAATACCAAAAGCTTTGCAAATAAACTTCACAGATGGGTTTAAAAGGTCCCCCCCGCACCTCCCCCTGCAAGAGAGCAGAGCAAGCTGCAGGGATTCTGTGGCACAAGGCACACTGTTTCCAAGGACAGCCCTGCAACTTGAAATGAGAGCTGACAACTTCCAGGTCATTAACCCGACAGTGTAAACAGGACCCATGGACATGGACATGCATTCAGGTGGGCTGGAGCAATGGCCCCCAGTGCAGAACTCAACAAACACTATTCTGCTTTGTGTTCAGAGTTTCCAGGAAAACTTATTCTCTGCTCCCTTCTCCTCATCCTCAGGATATGTGGAGCCTGGTGCTGGCTATAATTGTGTTGCTAGCTGAAAGAACAGCAGAACATGCCAAGCATTTTATAACAAAATTCCAGCCTTGTGACACAACCCAGTAATCCCAAGACTGGAAACGAACTTATTTCTACTCAGCATAAGACCTTAATCCGAAGAAGAGCACTGCTGTTTTTATTTTGCCTGAACCATTTCTATAGATGTGCATCTCACAAATTAAGAAACATGCTGTGAACCAGGTGGAATGGGACCGTATTACCTACGTACCTACGGCATCTATAGATTGGTAGTTATGACAACACTGCTAAAACCAGCTGTGCTTATCTGTGTGCTCTTACACAGAACTGGTTTTAGCTGGGTGAGCTGCTGTCCTAGCCACTACTGGTCCCCCAGTACCGTAGGACCCCTCTCGGGACACTCCTATGAAGAGGAGACAAATAGAGCTTTGCAGGGTCCTGGGAGGATGACTGCTGTGAACACGCACAGAACAATTCTCATCTAACAGTCCAACTGCAAAATGGCAGGGCAGGAGGCCCAGCAAGACCCCAGGGTCAGCCAAACATGCATTAGAGACTATCTAATTAGGGAGTGTCTAATGCATTAGAGAGCATCTAATGACTCATCAAGACCTCTGCAAAAGGGAGGGAAGAAATTCCTCCAACTCCAGGTTGGTGTTTCAACCCCTGTTCGCCTTGATCATCTCCATCACCAGATCCCAACCAGCTTCTCACTGCTGCAGCTGTCCTGGCTTCAACATTAATCAGGCTTGCAGTGCAGAAAGTGCCATCAGACACCTGAAATTCCATTTTATAACAATTTTTGCCACCACTAAACATGCTGCAGATGTGAGGCTGCACGTGACAAAGCTGCAGCACAAGTCTCTGCTGTATCTCAGCACAGACAGCAGACATGCTTATCTGTGTCAACTTACTGTGGCCCTGCACACAGCTGCAATACATGACACATAAAACTGCAAATGCAAGAGTTTTATAGGAAGATAGAAACGGTACTGTGTTAACAGTAATAATTTATGCAGAGGGTACATTTGTTCCTATACCCAGAAGCACAAAAGGTTTGTACCCCTATTAAGTAGCTCTAATGTGTGTTTAACCACAGGGTTCATGCAATTTTGGGCTGTCTTGCCCTGACACTACAATGCTTTCTGCAAAGCTCTTTCCATTTCCAATGTGATGGGCACGTTTTTTAAAGACCATGATCTCGCCACGTTAATGTAAAGGACACAGAGAAACACCATTTCAGAAGAAACAAATTTACCTTCAATCTTGACTAAGTCATCTTTGGTATCTCTTTAGAAGCAGTCTTAGGGGACACATGTGAAAGGCCAGTATCAGCCACTGCTACACTTACTCTGCGGAATGACACCACATAGAACGTATCCTCCCTTCGGTGAATTGCTTCAAAGAAGTCTTGATAGCTCCTGGGAGAGGCATAATACACTTGCAGCTCATTCCCTGAGCTCCTGCTGAAATAAAGAAGGGCAAAGGTAATTATTTTAGACAAGACAGTTAATTTCAGTGAGACAACGACTTTGAGGACCTGCAGCTCTTCATCCACTGAGAGAAGCATGAGGAACATGGAACACAGGTGAAGACAAGGAAACTACTCAATAAAAAGTTCAAAGTGCTTCAAAGTTTTTCCAGATTTGTTTCTTTTCATGCTTCTGAGGCCAGCAAAAACCTGTTTGCTAGCTCAACAGGAAAAGAAAAAGTTTCAACCTAAAGTGTCTGAAAAAATTGTGATGACTTCTGAAAATAAATTTAAGGATAAAATGTCGTTCTGACATAAAATATCAAACCACTTAATAATTTAATAATTTTCTTTTACTGCTAAGAATCCAAACCACTGAAATTGA
Source organism: Sylvia atricapilla (assembly GCF_009819655.1). Lineage (NCBI taxonomy): Eukaryota > Metazoa > Chordata > Aves > Passeriformes > Sylviidae > Sylvia > Sylvia atricapilla. The sequence goes on from NC_089148.1 coordinate 11,974,328, forward strand.
AAGAAGTGCAAAGTTAAGCATAAACAGAGCTTTTAATTTACTGTCAAATGACAAATCCACCTTCTTTCTCACCCACCTTTTTTTTTTTTTTTTTCTTTCTGTGTCCTCTGGTCAACTCAAAGATTTTTTTCCCCCAGGCAACTCAAAGGTTTGCTCTTGATTTTCAATTTAGACAGAGGAGCAAAAATAAGATATTCACATAAATCTGGCTTATCTTTTCCACGGTTCTCATCTTACACATGAGACACAAGGAAAAGATGCTCTAAACCATTCTAAGCCAAAACACTGGTAAGTCCTACAATCATGGTACTTATCCACTGTTTATCTTGGAGAGGTGAGAAATTCCTAGCATATACTGCTATCATTTATACTCCCCCAATCCCATTCCAAAATAACTTATTTAATTACACTGGAAAGCTGTACTCAGAGAAACGATTAGCTGGACCTTCAACCCATCATTTTAATTTTCTCCACTTTAATAGCACACTGTGTGTTTGAGGCAAGGATGCCAATTAGGCATCCCTCTCCTCCCAGGCTGTCTTCTGCTGACCCACGTTTTGAACTAGAGGGGCTAATTTAAATTATTTTAGTATGTTTCTAAAATATAACAAGGAACAAATCTATCATCAAGAGTTTTTCTCAAGCAGCAGTAATAGCAGGCTGTCACCATTTTCTCTTCCACTGCAAAGAGAGTCCTGTTGCAAGCAGAAGACTGCAGCTGCCAGGCCAGGTGCCCTTCTCCCCCAAGACTGCGTATGTAAGTCCAGGGGAATCAGGCAGCTCTACTCTACACATCCCCTCCTGCAGAACTAGGCACGAGAGCAATCAGGTCCCACCCTTCACACACAGGAAATAAAGACGAGCTAATTTGAGCTTGATTATTCATTCATGGTAACACGCAGGCCCAGCAAGCCCCTCCTGAGATGGAGCACTGGGGCTGGGCTGTGATGGAAGGCACAGCACCCACACACTGCTCATGTAACACCTCCTGAGAGCTGACACAGGGCACACACAGCTGTGTGCGCACCCACACTCCGAGACACAACCAGACCTAAAAACCAGCCATGGGACAAAACTCTTCCAAAGCACTTGGAAACCACGGGGCCTTTCCAAAGCTCTCCTGGTCGTGTAACACATCTAACATGAGGGATACCAGGGGATTACAGGCATTGCATGTGCCTTTGAGTATCTACTGATAACCACAATGGGTCCTTGAGTATCTACTGACAACATCAAAGGAAGGGAGGAACTCCAGAACCAAACCAGGTGCAAAACGATCAGTTTTAGTAACACCTTTGCATATTACAAGCACCATATTAAACTGTGTATCCCAAACAATGGTGCTGAACCTGGCCATTTATTGGGAGATAAATAAAACTTCTGTTTTAAAACTCTGAAGGACACTGTTATGCATCACAGAGCACTGGGATGTTGCACACAGGCTTATTTTGGGAAGAAATGAGGCAAGACAGTGCTTTTTGCATCAAAACCCACAATATTAATATTGCAAAACTTGGGGAAATAACTGGAGTGTCTCATTTTGATACCCAAAGTCTTAAGGAACACTCTTACAGAGACCCTTGAACAAAATCACCTCTGAAGAAAGCTACACAGACTATGAAGAGATGAGGGGTGTTGATGATTTTCTTTGAAATCATCTTAAAATTTATCTCCTCCACTGCCTGGACTTTCCTGAAATTCTTTTCAATCCTCAGCTTCCAGATGGAGATTACAATGGAGATGGAGACCACCTCTTCTAACGGAGGCAGTCAGTAAACCTCAAGTTAAGCCTACTTTGAGTAGGATGTTGGACTAGAGATCTCCAGAGGTCCTTTACAACCTAAACTACTCTGTGATTCTATGACTTCATGGAGCACCTAATAACTGGTGACTCTGGGAGGAACTGGAAATCTGTTCTATGTTCTTAGCAGTTCCAGGACAGTCTCAGCATGCAGCTGCCATGACTCACTGGTCCTGTTCATATAAACATCATTAATCTGAAAAAGAAACCCAAAAAACCTCACTTCCTTTGGAGCACAACAGATTATTCCATGCAGAGCTACATGATGTTGCACACTGTTTCAAAAAATCCAGACAAGTTTTTTTCAAGAGTAAAGCAGCATGTATATTAAACTGCCTTATGGCATGAGGCTTGTTCATCAGTGTTCAGTTAAAACAGCTATTCTTCATCTGCCTGTAGACCTCAAAAAGCTTTTTATTTTTTTTTTCTTGTAAGTCAAGACATATCAAAATCTGACAGCCTGTTTTCTGTAACATTTGCCTGCAGCTTGCTCTTTTCCCCTAGGCTGATCCTGCTTTCAAAGCAGCAATGCAAACGGAAAGGCCACAGCTGTCTGACTTCGCACAGCACCATTTCAGATGGGTGTTCTCACAGAAAAGTCCCGACTATACTCCATTCTGCTCTTACACTCCTCTTTGGCATTTCAAAGCAGACAGCCTCCTAAACAGTCCTACACAGAGAACAGGAGAAAGAAATTTTGTTTCCTAAATCTTTTCTGTCCAGTACTTCCTGTGACCAGGGAAGAAGGACAGGGTAATTATGAGGAGGGGTGGGCAGGGGACATCAGGAAACTCTGCATTAACATGCTTCAATAATCAGCAGAGAAAAGTCAGCAGATGGAGACAAAGAATGCAAATGAGATACAATGGGAATTTAAGTTCATCATAATAATTTGAGGCTAGCTATAATGGCTCTGCTCTTGAAGACAATGAGAGAAACCTTTCACTTACCAGACTCATGGCCCATTGAAACCTCCTCAGAAACTAACAATGTTCTCACAGAGAGTCCAAAGTCAGTTCCCTCTGTTTTTCCCTAAATAGTCCAATCTGTTTAGAACAGGATTCTGGAGAGCAAAGCATGGATTTTCTTAAAATTAATGTCTAGAAAGGCCCTGGAAGAGTGGAGCTGTGATACAGGGGTTCCTGTAAGTGTAATATAAATCATTAGAAGCAGTTATTTGCTAAGGGACAGAATTAGGCCAAGAAAAGTAGCTGCATTTGGCTTAAAAACCCTGAGAAGACGAAAAGTAGCATTTTTTACCAACTGTTGGTGAGAAACTAGGTTATTAAGTAAAAAGCAATAACAAAGGAGCTGTTCTACCTTACCTGAGGCTGGTGTCTGTGTAAGGCATGGCCACTAGCTGGGAATCTGCTTTGTCATTGAGGGAGCTCTGAAAAAGGGGAAAAAAGAAAAGGTGACACAAAGTGAAACCAATAAGCATTCCCTTGGTTTGCCACTACATTAAATAGAACACACAGCATGGTGGGCACAGGTCAATCAGTGCCCTGCACCAGAAATGTGCATTTTTCCACTGAAACATGAGAAACTGAAATGGTCAGCAATCAAGCTAGAAAAATAAAACCAGCAAGATTTTAATACAGCCAAATTTGAAGTCAACATTCAGAGACAAGAAAGGGAGCTTGGCACCACAGAAAACATTTTTAAATATTCTACCTTTCTGCTCTGGACACCAGTGAGAAGGGTCTGAAGTTTAATACACAATACTTCTTCTCTAGGAAACGGCAGTATTTCCCACACTATAATGCTCAATTCCTTTTAAAGCTGTTACTACGTCTAATTAATTTAAATACTTAGAAAATTCATTGTCTTAATTTCAGCCTTGATATCAGTATGTCATGTAGATAAAAGAGATTTTAAAAAACAGGAAATATGAGCACAAGTCTCATAGTTCTGTAGTCTTAAAAAAATAAATAATCCCTCTAACAAAAGTATAAACAACAGAAATATTTGAACAAAACCAATCAGCTGTAGCCTTTAACAGTAAGTCAGATGAATGTGCTGTAGGTTGTATTTGTCTTCATTAAGCAATTGCTTACCCTTACAGAGAAGCCATAAAAAGGATAACAGTTGATTTCATTTTAGAAAACGCTGAACATATTTTGATGTCTGCTAAAAAAACTCAAAACCCTGAATCCAAGAGAAGGAATGGAAGAACAACTCTGACAACATAATAATCAAGCCATTTTAAAATGGGAAGTGCTGGCTGCCCCAATTACAGGCAGGATGGCCACTTTTGTCTGTGATGGCAAGGGCACAGGAGTGAGGGAGAGTGTTCCATGGGATGGCTCTGTCCTGCCATGAGGCAGGGCGTGGCAGCACACCTGCAGGAATCGTGCTCTCTGCTGCTGGCTGTTGCTCAGCCGCCGGGACCGCGTCCGCTGCACCTCGTGCCTGTGCACCCATCCTCGCAGCTCGTGGGTCAGCCTAGGAAACCACAGCGTCAGCATGACTGCAAACAACACTGGCACAACGGGTTAGTGTCATACAACACTTCAGCCACCAGAGAGATGATGCCTTAGGATTTCAGCTTTTGTATTTTTCATATATTTGTAATCCTGCAATTCTTCAGTGTATAACTCTAAACTCCATGTAGTGTTGGCTACTGCTTTTACATTGTGGTCAGACACAGCAGTTCCTCTCCAGGCCTGGGAATCAAGGACACCTCACTGCCTCCGGCCTTGAGAAATGTAACCAAAAGTGAGTTGGGGGAGAGCAAACTCGAGATAAAATTACTTCATTACCTGAAGATGTAATTGGAAGATTAAACCCTCAATATGCAAATGGACCAAACTTATAAAAGTGTGAAAACTCGTGACTCGTTGTCCATTTTGGGTGTGGCCTCTGAGGGGGGGTTTTGACTGCCCAAGGTGTATCTATTGAAGGCCTTTAATAAATACCTGCTTTTACTTCCTTAATCTTGTCTAGCATCTGCTCTAGCTAGCCACTACAAGGCATCATAGACACTGAAGATTACTATTATTTCACCATATGATAACTTACTTTTAATACCACAGGAAGAAAAAAACAATTTTAAGATTTATCTATAAAGTATTAGATTCACGGGTGTTCCTATGTAAAGTAAATACAGTCCTTTCATTTACCCAATGAACAGTAATTTTGAAATTACTGGAAGGACTAGTGAAATTGAAAATCGAAAGCTGATCAGTTCAAGACAAATTATTGGTTAAGGATAAATTATGGCAAATAAATCTGAGAGAAAGAATGGACAAAGAATGGAGATAAGGTTAGTGACTCATATCTACAGAAAAAGTGGAGCTAGGTGTTTCCTAACAGTGAACAAAGAACATCTGCAATGTCAGGTTCAGTCTGCTTCTATCAGAAGCTGAAGAACACAACACCATCTCTTATATAACTCAGTTGGGAAAAGTTTTTTAATCAAGCTGGACTTGATTTCCACATCATTAACATTTCTACTTATGAAGTAATTTCTCTTCTAAGTCATGAAGACCCACCAGACAATCAGGAAACTGTTATTTGGTGATTGCAAATGACCAATGTGAAAAGACAGTGGTGAAAATCACTACTAAAACCATGGAAAGATTTCAAATATCCAAGCAGATCTGTCCTTATGACAGCAGGCACTGGACAGTGCAGACACTTATAAGACACTGGTCACTGGATAAACACCATGAATGACAACAGCATCATTCACAGCTGTCCACTAGCACTCAGCCAACACAGAATTTATACATCAACTCCTAATAAACTTTAAATGCTCTCAACAGGTTGAGAGCATTTAAAGTTTATTAAACAGGTTGCTCACCTCAGTGACTCTGTCCTGTTGATCAGAGGCTGGCAAGGGGGTGGTGGTGGTGAAATGTATAACAGTGGTTCTTCTGAGACTATCATTAGTGCTTTGTTATCAGATACAGAACGGTCATACCTGGGAAAAATCAACAAAAGCACATCAAGAAATCCCTTAAAAAACTTTTTCATGACCCTTTGACCAAAGCCAGAGAATGAGCACTATCACCAGCAGACCCATGAACGTTACAGCTGATCCCATGAGACCTCTGAAACAGGTGACTAACAATTCCTATCGACCATCCAGTGTTCTCAGTCAATCCCTCAAAGGGGGCTGACAGCTCTCAATGCAGGGCAGACAGATGAGCATTAGCAGATGTTGGATCTCTTCCCAAGAAGGCCAGATATTGTTACAATACGTAGTCTGTAAAATATTTCTCATAGTATGCAAACTATGCGATCTCTGCAGACACAACTTTCTTTTTCATTACAGAGCTGTGCAAGACTTGCTACAAAAACACTGAATTTATTATCCACTAAAACCACGCAGATGGAACGACCACAAGCTATATGACAACTGAGCAGCCACAAACTACATTACAACTGAGTGGAGAGGATTTACATCTCTATCTCCAGAATCTAGCTTGGTCTTGATAAAAAGTGAAAAGGAGCATGTATTTGTCTGTACAAATTCCATAACACTCTCAGCAATTCCTGATGGGTTAACTATTTGTCACCAAATACCTAATGTACGTTTCTCTCTTAACATGTTATCAATGTAACTGTTTTAGTCCTCTTGGTTTTTGACAGATTTGTAGTTCCTGAACCTCAACTTCTTTCTGAAAAATCATGTAGAAGAGCTTACAAAAGCCTTATTCATAGTGCCCTTACTTTCCCAGATTTCTCTCCAACTTCATGTCTGCTTCTCCTCTCTACTGCATCTCGGACTGATAAAGAACATGCAGCAAAGAGTTCACAGCTTACCAAACCCAGGGTAAAACAGTGAAAGTAAAGGAGGTACAGGCACAAGCACATCCTCCTAAGAGAACCACTCCACTCCTCTGTCCCACAGGTCACGGTCTGAAACGTGCCACGTAGGATACAAAGCCTCACCATGGCTACAGCCTTAAAATGCTCCTGATTTATTGCCTTCTTTCTGCATGGCAAAATACATTAGGGCTTTCTGCACATCTGTGCCTGGCTTTGTTCAACCAGCCAAAACACTCCACTGGAAAGGGACAGTCTAATAGGATAAATCTTGTAAGGGGAAAACATGAGCTGTATTAGCCAGACTTCAGTCTGGAGGCAATTATATGTTAACTTATGCACTGCATGCTGGAGATCTAGGAAGCTTGAAAGCCAGTATTTAATTAAATAATGGATAAGCACAGGGATGGACTCAGATGGACTTTTTAAAATTAAAAAGACACTGCTAAGTTCAGAGCGTGTTCTTAGTCATGAACTTCTCCAGCCTTCTCTTGAGCAACTAAGAAAATAAATACTCCAGGTGGAAGAGATAGATAATATGACAAATATCACAAATATGCAAGCTAAAATACAGATCAGAGGAAAAAAGCAAACAGCTGAATTGAAGAAGGTCCTGAAAGTCATGGTGACAAGCACTTGTGGACGTGCTCTCTTCCCTAACACTGTGCAGCACAGCCACGTGTACACCTCTGAAGCTCTATCTATTAGGACACTCTGGAAGATAAAACATCATATTCATTTGAAAATAAAATTGAGCAGCTTTCAAAACACTGCGTTTAGAACTCAGGTACTGTGTAAAAGCAGCAAGAACATTGACCAAAAAGGTGAACAAGACAGTGAGGGCTAAAAGCACCACTGCCCTCTGCCACTTGAAATATATAAAAGCTTTTCATGTCACCTATTACTCTTCTTGGAAATGATGCCCTCAGGTATCTTCTGAGCTGTGCTGGACTCCTGGCCAGCTGAGAACTCCAGAAGATTTCTGGTCCGGTGGTTAGAACTCACAGTGGAATCTACTCCATTGGGGTCCTTTTCGAATACACTGGAAAACATAAACACAGCAAAATGTATCACTCACATCAGGGGCCTGCAAGGCACTTTTTTTGTAAGGCATTAAATACTCAGGTGGAGAGGTTTCTGCCTGCTGTTACATTATGTGGACAAGGTCATGTCATATCTACTGTAAAAAACTGACATGCCACTATAATATCATTGTTCAAAGCAGTAGCAGTCAGAAAAGCATTTCTGTTCTCTTCTTCAGTTTTAATTGTTTGAAGGGTTCTGATGCTCTAGTTTTCACATTCTCTCACACAAGCTTCACCTGCTGAAAATATGAATGCTGCTTGTAACCCACGTCTACAGGGATAAGAAATTTATCTACAACCAAATCAAAGCATTCGACTTTAACTTTCGTCAGCCTCAAAGCACAATTTACACAGTTTATGCGAACACAACATGTAAGGAAAACTGAGCTATCAAATTCCATGCAGCTGCAAGTCTGGAATGTTATGCCAGACATCTACCAGGACTGTACACAAACCTAAATATGTCCAATTCGACTTGGATTTAGAACAACTGGCAGGGCCAACAACCCCATAGGCAGCGGGCCATGGTGCCAGACACCCTGCTCTGGATGCACTGAAGGGTCCTGGCCTGGAGGCTGCTCAGCCAGCCATGCAGCAGAGGAGTGTCTGTGCTACTCTTCATGCAAAGAGAGGGAGCAGCACTGCATGTGTAAGCTAGAAACACAACCCCACCACTGCTGTACCAGACCTGCATCCTCAGCAGGGTGAGCTGCAAGGGAGAACTCTCCAAAGCACAGAAGCAATGCTTTAATTTCTCCTCTCCAAAAGCTGGCTTTCCTCTTTCATAACACAGTTGCTTCCTGAAATACACGTTTACAAACCCAAGTCCTAACCCTCTTGGCTGACAACAGCAGAGCATCACCAGCAGCTAGAGAATGAAAACACAAAAATGCAACAAGCCCCCAGCACATAGATGAGATCTCTGCCATTCATGCTGATCACAGCTCACAGAGTGTATCTGAACTCATGCCCCCACCTCTCCTGTGCAGCAGAGCATAAACTCTACAGGGGAGTATTTCCTGGTTTTACATGGCATCACTTTGCAACAGGCAACAAATACAAATAGAGACAGGCAAAACCCAGTAAGGAGGACAGATTAAATACTCCACAACTAAGCAGAAGGCAGAGTTGCCTAGACATTCCCTCTCTTTTGCCAATACTTTTGCACTCCTACGAGCAGTAACCCAGGTGTCCCTCTGAGCAATTTTTTCATGTTCTGAACCACAGGAGTCAGGACAATCCTAGACCCAGGCTGACATTGCTTTGGTTGCCTTCTCTCCTCCAGGTTTCTAGGCAGCAGCACAGAACAAGGGCACCACAAATGCTACAGGCTCTGCTTTCACTTGTGCCAATGGGCAGGAAAGTATTTACAGTTTCCTTTACTGCCTGTGTACATTGGTATCCAAATGTCTCACTGCTTCTACTGCATGGAAAGCTGGATGGTTTAATCATAACCTCCTATCAGGCCTATCTAATTTCACAGAAACAATCTCCACTACTTACTAGGTTTTATGAGATCACATTTCTTCCCTGCCAACAAAAGCATCAGCACAACTGGCAGTGTCTCAAGCCCAAGAAGCAGAGCTCAAAACTAAGGCTGATGCTTAAATGAATGCCTCACATTTCTGCTGGAAGCTCCTCACCTGTGAAATGTCCTTACTGTACTTAATCTGGAGTCATGACAGCCACAAGTACACTGTCCTTTACTTGTTAGACCAAGAATATCCCTCAGAAGACCTGAACGTTATTAATTCTCCTGCAAATCCTTTCTCCACAGCCTGAAGTGTATCAGCCATTCAGTGTGCTGCTGGACCTCCTGGAGCTGGTGTTTTACCCTGTCCTACTTCTCTCCTTTCTCATCCAAAATGACACACAGAACTAGAGGATCTTCCCACATTATCAGTTAAAGCTAAGAAAAAATCTAAGAAGAACTGCAACAAACTGCAACAACAACAAACAAACAACAAATTGCTGTTTTCCCATGATGCTTCTTTGTTCCTATTTGTCTGATTCTACAAAAGCAATTCTTGTTATTTCTTTCAGGTTCCAGCTTGGTGAGGTGAAGTGTCACATACAATTCATTCCTAACGCAGTTCACCCTGAACTCTGAACAACAGAGATAAATCCAAACCAAGGATAAAGACATGCACTACTCTACAATCACAGCTGATCTTTCTTTTTGTGATTTAGTTGTTTTAGCTAAACACCCATTCCAAACCACACACGCCTCACATTATTGCATCAGCTCTAGAAGAGAGGAAATGTTTATTTTCCCTCTTCTCAAGAGTAAAACATCTTTATCTTTTCATCAAAGATCAGCTGAGCATGGGATGTTTCAACCTGGAAGAAGGTATCTTCAACAGCAAAAGACAAAGGAAGAGGTGAACAGAGGATGTTTTGCCATCCTTAGAGGCATAAACCACAGCACCCACTTCTGATAATGTGAACAGAAACTTGAGAACAAAATATAATATTGGGATTTTTTTTCCAATCCCCATTCCTTTATCAGGATTGCTATTTTTCTTTAGAAGCAGGGCTAGCAGCAATTTCTGCTATATGGGCCACTTGCGCGCTCCCCATTTCCCATTGTTTTTCTACGACATTGAAAATTACTGTTCTATCTTAATGTCTCAGATATGTTTAAAAAAAAAAAAAGTAAAAATCCCCTTTGTTGCTCCTTTGGTTTTTGCCAATGACTCAAAACCAAAATAACTTTAGTTCTGGAGAAGGGAAAGCCCCACAAATTGAAATCCTGCCCCACTTCCACCATCTGAACAAGAGATGTTGTATCATTTCTTCCTCTTCCCTTCTCCCCAGAAGGAACACTAGTGAAGTTTGTCTATAAATAGGGCTCCACCCTCAGGAAACAAATAGGAGAGGACGTGCATGTAATGGTCCATGTCCTCCAGTTTCTCCAAGGCCTTTCTTTCCCATGTGGATACCTGAGGGTCTGAGACAGGGTATCAGAAATATTCTTCCTTCGACATCTCAAATTAATATGGCAGGAAGAGCATGACTTAGGAGCAAGGAATCCCTTCAGCCAGCTGGGATGATGATGGACCTGTCCTGCAGGGCTGCATCTGGAAACATCTGCTGACCCCAGGCATGCTGAGCTTCGCAAATGCCAAGAACAGCAACAATACAAGCAGAAACAGGAAGGGTCTACAGAACAGATCCCAGTACCATGACACTGAAGAGGAAGTAAATATTGGGCATTTAAAAACACCAGGCAGAAGATGCAAGAAAACATGAAAAAGAAAGGTAGAAGATCCCATTCAGAGGGAAGAAAGTTCCAGAAAAACAGTATTTTCAACTAAGATATCAACAGCTGGTTTAATAAGACAGAAGACAAAAGCATGGACAGTTTTTTTCATCCTGTTGAGCTACAAGATGAGAAGTTGGAAAAGCAAGAGCACTTTGGCATACCTGCCTCGTGCAAGTCGTGCTGTTTGTGGGAACTGAGTTACCATCCCACATTACAAATCAAAAAAGACTGAATCTGAGAATTTGCTTTACCAGGCAAGACAGTCTTTTAGAAGTTGGAATCTTTCCTGTTTGGCTCACTCACACACCTGGGGTGCCTAGCAAGGCTTTAGAGCCTGCATTTGGACATCCCAGATACCATGAGCATGAAAGGGTTTTCACAAGCCACGAACACCCTCTCCAAGCTGGCTGAGCTCTTGGCTTGTTTCAGATGCAAAACCAGATCCAAGGAAAAAAAAAAGAACCACTAAATACTTCATGCAGATGTTTGTTCAGAAATGTAGAAAAATTTGATTGTAAGAGGGAAAGAAAAGCAGCACTCCTGCCATGGCTTCTCCAGGCATTCAATGGCACCTGATATTTTAGCTGTATTTTTATTTCTTTGGTTTGAATGTCAGTTTGATAAATGTGAAAGCAAGTCTTGCCAGGAGCCCAAATTAAATTTCATTTGTGCTTCTGGCTGAAAAAAATCCTGTGCACTTCAAGTTTTGAAGACTGACATTTAAGTTGTACAGTAATTTGCAGACGAAAGCCAATAGTGATATCATAACAAAGAGTTTTCTGGGGACAGAACCATCTCTGAGTATGAGCTGAGAAGTTTCCAACAAGCTAAAGTTGACATTGCAAAGAGACACCAACCAAAAACCCTGTCCTCTCCCTAACTGATTCCAGACAAGGCTACCATAGTGCCAGACACTCTCTGGAAAGTATTTTTCATTTCTATTCACGATGAGTGCACCATCTGCTGACAGCAAGGCTCTGCCTTCTCCTGAGGGCTGCTCCAGAGCTACTCTCTCTGGAGAGAGCAGCCCAGTCGTCGTCTTCTGCAGGGGAAAAGGAGGAAAGCAACCCAAAGTGAAGTTTTTGTGTGTTTTGAATGCTTTAAATAGCAATTTATTTTTAATAAAGCCTCTGGAAAAGAAAGGAATAAAGCAGTATTAACAGCCAGAATGATTTTTTTTTCTTGAAAAACTCTGTATCATTATCTGGCCTTTATTGCCAAAGCCTGTGGCTGTGATCAGCACAGGAAAGAGGTAGGAATCCCTTCCTGTTCCCCGAGTTGTACTTAGTAAGAAAACTAAAGGTATTCAATTTTATTCAAACATTAACCTATCAAGAGAGGTATTGAAAGGTCTGGAACCTAGACCCATGTCCAATTCACTCAGTCTGTCCTTTTCTCTTGACTGCTCCCTCTGCCTTCAAAGAGAAACTATAACACAAGTCCAAAGGTGTGCTGCAGAAGCAGTTTTATATCTTTGGGCCATCTCCAGGACAAACGTACACTGAGCACTTAAATGTGTTCTTTCAGTGTCACAAACATTACATTAAGTTTCCTGTATTACAAGTGTTAAGAGCCTCAAATGTCTTACACTGCTTCTGCTGTTTTTGCTAAAACACCCAGAGGGCTTCATCTTTCCTTGGCAGCCAGAATCCATGGACCTGGCTAACATGGCACTGTTTCATTCCTCTCGCACTCATCTCTCAGCTTTTTCTTCACATTTCATCAGCCCCTCTCTACCAGTGCATAAGAAATTCATAGGCATTTGACTGTCATCATTTGCATGTAGGTTTACTATACATCACATTTAAGCCTATCAATCTCCTAAAGACATAGGGGAGGCTACTGAGGCTGGCAAAAAGCAGAAAACCAAACCTTTTCTATCCTTCACTAAGTGCAATAAAAGCCCAGGACTGGATGAACTGAGAAAAAGAAACTGACCCTGAAGTACAGCTCATGATCTGCAGTTTGCTGCTCTCAGAACACCTCTTAGAGATACTTCAAGCAGTCACTACAAGTTTTGGAGTTCCTCTTCAACTCCTCCTGCAAGCTGTCAGTGGTTCCAACCAACCTGCCCCACTTTGCTCCGGAATGGAGGCAAGAAGGAGCACACACAGAGCCCAGGAAGAATTGTTAGGGAAACAAATTAATGTAAGGCAAAATTAATGCTGTGTTTGAGCTGTTGGTCACTGCCCTTCATGTGGGGCAGGTGCCAGACACATGGCTTTAGTCTACTCAGCATATGTTACTCAAGGGGATATTTGGGATGGTTTTGAACATACCATGGCACTGCTTGGGGTCACCTGCAAGGGCAGCACAGAGGTGACTCCAGACCACAGCAGGATCCTGGCCTGGCTGCCGTGGGTGGGATCTGCACTGACAGACCCCAGCACACAACACACAGCTCCGACACTGCAGCACCCAACACTTACTGCATGTGATGGTATGGGAACATCATCAGCTCCTTTGCCCACAAAGAAAATGCTCCCTGATGGTACTATTCCTCTTAACTTTCCAACATCCCATCACTGAGGTACACCTACACTCCTGCTGGCCATAAGACCAGCCTGTTTCTTTAATCAAGGAGTCCAGCATAAAGTCTCAAACAACAGCAAACTTGCACAAAAACACTGCAGAATGCACCAGGCCTCAGAATAATCCTGCTCTCCCACATCCCAACTCAAGATTGCTCAGCTTGAGTAGGGGCACTAGACTTTAGTGACACCAATACAGGTGTGCTCAATGGATGGTGCTGTCAGAAGCCCAAATCCTTCATTCTCCAAAAGCTTAGCAGATCCCAGCAGTGCTGACTAGCATCCTGCACAATAGATGGGATGCTAATCTGGGTACTGGTATCAAAGACTTGTGTTTTCATTACTTTATCCTCACAAGCAGAAGGTCATGGTAGTTTGCAGTCCTTGGGCAATTTCCTCACTTTTACTAAGAGATGACTCATCTTAGCACTTCTGGTTTTTTTCCCCTGTTTGTGCTACCAATTTAAGAAATAAGGCACACCCCTAAGTCTTTCAGGAATCAAAAGTCACTGCTTCTTCATTTGCTGTAATCTGTGACAACAGCAGACAAATCACACTTGTCAGCCAGCCAGGCCAGCGCCTTTATTTGCAACAGCTCAGTGGATCTAAATTTTTAATTGACTATTCAGTTTCCAGGATAGTCCTGGAAAGTAGAGGAAAATCCTTGAGGACACCCTGGAGAGGAGCTACAATGAAGTCTCTGCTGAAGGCCAGCCATTCTAGTGCAGCTGTTTGAGGTCAGCAGGACACAAGAGGTTTTGAAGCAGCAGCAGCTGAACTAAGCCACACCAAACACCATCTCAGTCATCCCCCACCACAACTACAGCTTTCTGTATATCACCAAGTCTGTTTTCCCGTTTTAAAGAGTTCTGGGCATACAGAGGTGGCCAAGTTGTAAGAAAACACAAAATTAGTAATAATACTAAAAAACCAGTATTGCACCACCCTCTCAAATCTCCTGTTCCAACCTCTTTGCAAATCTGCCTTTCCTCCCTCCAAGTTCATATTTTTCTTTGTTTTCTGTCCACTCCATAGCTAAAGTGGTAGTTAGGACACATTCTGGCTGGCTGATATCTTAATAAATGCTCTAAGACTGCTGCTAGGTGACAATCACCATGTAAGCTTACACAGACTGACTACAGGGGGAAAAAAACCAACCTAGTTGAACACTTTCTGTAGCCAAAAAGACACTGCTACAGCCACCAGCAAATACCTGGCTTACATGCTTTGCTGCTACTGTCCCAAGAAGAGATGCAGAAAATTTATCTTTTGCATCTTCTGTGATTGTTCTCCTTTCCCTGCTTTTACACGACTTTGATTATTTTACTGCAAGTATTTTACTATCACTTGCATTAAAAAAACCAAAACCAAGACAATTTATATTCAAATGAGAACAGAGAAGAGAATAAAAATAAAAATATTCCCAAAATAAATACATGGATTGTTTAGACTAGAACATGTGCTTGGTTGCCATTTGTTTCAGCCTTGTTTGTGCTTGTTTAACACATTTTCAGATCTGGTTGCTCTAAGGCACAGTCCAACACAAACACGGAAATCAAAGAAGTTGAAAAAGGCATGTAGGAACTGCAGTAATTTGAAAATTACCAGATTTGATGTTGTAACAACCAAAAAAACAGCACAGCTAATTAGACGTTTGTCAATGCCAGCAGTCAGCCATGTCCCAGGGATGCCATGCCAGCTGGGAGTGGGACCAACACTGGCTCCACAGAAGGCACATATGGAGGCAGGAGAGCCTGGCTCCTGGGGACACCTAGCTCTCAGGGACACCTGGCTCCAGCTCCCAGCCCTGCTGAGTGCCAAGGTCTATGTGCTCATGCCTCTTGTGCAAACATTGCTGGTTGCCAATTCCTGCCTTGCGCCTCACAGAATGCAAGGCTGGGGCAAAGGGGTGACTTCTGCAATGAGTGGAATTAAAATGTACCCTTTTCCCTCCACACACCTCACCAATCACTCTGAAATAATAATACAAGGAAGTTTTTATACATGTTGAATCCAAATTCAAATAACTCACAAAGATTACGAAATAGTTCACTGACACACAGATGGGAAATTCCTGGGCGCCTTTCTTCTAGTATAAAACAAACAGATAAAATAGAAACACTAACAGAATTCCTGCTAAATTACTTCTGCTTTTAATAACTGAAAGTTTCAGTTTTCAATATAAAGCAACAACAAACCCAAAGAGTTTAGTAACACAGAACTACCTAACGCAGAGTGACCACTAACTCCACACAAGGCCCTTTCACATCCTCAAATCATACTGGCATTCAATTTATATTGAATTAGACTTGCATTCTTTTCTTAGAGATACCATGGTGCTGTGTCAAAGACACAAGAACATCCTGAAAGGCTTGTTGGTAATTAGGGAGACTGGGCAGCACTCTGCCTCCAGTATTTTCAAACAGGTTTCTTGTGTCAACAGGCAAACTTCCCTACCAGACTTTCACCCCCACCCCCAAATTCCCAAGTTCAGCGCTACAGATTACCCCCACACAGATCTGTGAACATGAAAAAATGTGTCAGCAGAATAACTTTGTCTGCTAAACTTGTTTGCCAAGGGCTGCCACATCCTGCACCGCTTTCCATAATCTTAAAACAGCTGAACAGCTGTCTTGGAGCCCTCTATGAAACATCACAAACATCTCAACACACACACAGTCAACAAGACTTAAGATCAATTTAAAAAAAAAAAAGTCTGTTAGTCTTTATTAGTGCAATACACATCCATTAATGCAGAGGAGAACACAGAACTAACTACACAGCCACTCATCCCGATAGGATTGTTTTGTGGGACGCTGAGTGCTCAAACACTACACCTTCACTGATGCACTGCAGGCCATGGAGGCTTTGCAGGGCTGCCTCTTCTTCAGCCTCACATCCCCAACCCTAAACAATCCAACTGCCTTCCTGCTGTCTCTGATTTGACATAAAGAGGTAACCTATACATCTGCCCTTTTGTTTTACCTCTAGTCTTCAAAAAATCCTACCACTAACCACAAGAACCTAAGAAGCATCTTACAATAAGGCCAGCTAAGTGAATTTCAAAGTCTGCCACAGACTTTAGGAGGTGAACTTCCCATGATTTTGCTTTTTTTGAATGTCACTCCCTCTTTGCAATGGTTCACTGGTTTTAAGTAAACAAATTTTCACCGCTAATATGTTTGGATCAAAACATCCTGAGCCCAAATGCTGGCACACCTCCATTCAGGTGTGCAAGTGAAATGATTTCTTACATAGGAAAAGTAGCAACACAAGGTTTCAGAACATATTTACCTCCAACTGACCGCAGCATGGAAATTAGGGATTCCACAGTTAGCTAACTGGAGGGGAAAGAGTGTTTTTGCTGAACTATAAGCTAGCATGGACATGATCATAAAAACTTACTTATTTCTGTAAGAAACTGTAGGAAAAAAACCACATATATTAGAAGCTTCTGTTGTTAAGGACTAAACAGGACAGCAACTCTGTCAAGCTCGTGGAACTGCCATTCAGTGACACCTTTATAAAAGGAAGAAAATGTGTATGGGAGGAGTGAAACCTAAAGAAACAGTCTGTATATCCCACATTCTGGGTCTTCTAAAGAGAATTGCACAATCAAACATTCACACAACCCTGATACAGCCTAGGATTTTAATTGCAGTGTGAGCCTTTCTTCTGCTAGGGAGGAAAAAAAAAACCCAAAAAAACAGAAAGAGTAACTCCTTGCAATTTTGCAATTACATTTCTCTTCATTGCCTAAATCCAGTGCTGATGCAAACCACCTGGTTCAGGCACAGCAGTTATACTGGCATGCTCAGCTACTGTACTGGCCAGGAACAGTCAGACATCCAAGGATTTCTTCTTGCTTTATCTACTTTATTAAACATCAAACATGTCAGGAAGTCAACCCTGTCACATTCCTATAGTTACTGAGTACTGCAAAGACATGAACACAGTGTGACCTTCCAGCCCACTCTGACAGCAGTGCCTTGCCATAGAGCTCAACACCTTGCTCGTTCCTGGGGGTAGGGAAGATGCCACAGAACTTCAGAGAACTGTGGTAAAAGACTTCCCGCCCATCTCTCTATTTTCCCAAGCTTTCATCACTAACAAGAATTTCATGCATTCCATCATCTCACTGCAATGCAGACACAATTCCCCTCAGCTTCAGAAAGATGACTGGTTCTAGTAATTCTCAACAAGCATCTTACTCAAGGGAGTGGTAATGATTGAAGTGCAGATGGGATGTACAAATCAATCCCTTAGTATCTGCAAGATGATTTTTCTGCCTGATAGTCAAAAAAATCACAATACAAATCCTAAATACACTAAGAAATGGTCTCCCTTAACATCATCCATATCAAAGCAAAATTATCAGCTGTATTTCACTTCCTGAAATAAACAATATTTGCAGTAAGTGCAAATACTTCAAAGTCATTTCAGCCTTAGCAAGTTTTCTAATATTAGAAATACAAACATCACTTTCTAAAAATTTATCACAGTCAGAAACAAAGTCTTCATCCATATTTATCCCATTCCTTCAGTTTGACTGGGATTTTGCGGACAAACAGAGACACACTGCTGACTGAGATCCTACTGAAATACTATGCCTTTTTGAAAAAAGTGAATGGCTCCATCTAAAAGGTCTTTATGTTCCAAAGCCAAGTTAAATAGACAGGTATGTGCAAGAAGTATTTCTTTTTATTCTACTTCCTTCCCCAGACTTCCTTATAAAAAGTGTCGGGGAAATGATGTAGCTTTTCCCTGCTGCCAAACGCTCTACACTCTACTGATAACAGTTCAAACAAGAGAGGTTTCTGATTACCACTTCAACTAATCAAGGAGAGGGAACAACCTCTTCACCAGATCTGGGAGACAAGGGCTTACTCTGTGACGAGGGAGATTGCAGCTGGACACATCTAAGGGTCAGGACTGCAAGGCATGGAATGTACAGCAGGATTTCCTGAGTATTTTGAGAACTAAAGCAGCCTCAAGCCACAGCTACTGAAATTAGCACAGGTGTGAGCAAGCCAAGTCTGACTTTTTTCCCTAAAGGATTCTAAACACAGTTCTTCATCTCTGCAGATATAAATGGAGCAGACAAACTGCTGTATGCAGCACTGAATAATCAAATCAGGAGAAATTAGATGTACAAGATCTAGCTCTTATTGCCAGAAGGATTCCAAAGAAGGAACCATTATACAGATGCATCTTCCCCTAAGCAGGAGGAGAATACAGGGCAGATTTCAGATTTCAAGCTCAAGGCTTTAATACAAAACACTGGCTGTTATTAATGATTCAAACAAAAATCTCAAGACAGTAAACTTGGTAGGCAGAGAAGAATTTCTAAGCAGGTTACCTCAATGGACCATAATTCAACATTATAAAGGCCAGTATCACCATCACACACAGTGTCCTTCTCTTCGGAGATGATACTTTGAGCTTCTGGTTCTAGACAGAGAAAACAGAAGACACTGAGTAAAACAGAGGTACACATATGCAGGGTTATGTTGGAAGCCAAGTACATCAAATTATACTTGATTTTTGGATTTATACTTGCCTAATTATGTGTGAATAAATTCCTGAACTACCTAAAAATAAAACCTCGGTTTATACATTATATTCAGCTTCTATCCTGTGAAATATTCAGAAGCACCATGAAATAAAGAATTAAAAGTCTACCATATAATGCATCAGCTGTCCTGACCTAGAGTTGGTGAAAGTCATGCTTGGAATGGGATGCTGGCCTAGAAACCCTCAAAGGTTTTTCAGTGAACATTACCCCAACTCTGTTCTAGCGTCTTCCACCTGAACAACTCTTTTCATATAAAATCAGACTTTCATCACAATCTCTTACCTCTAATACAACTTCATCCAGCTGCCTCTTCAGTGTGCTGTTTTCTTTCTTGAGTTTCTCATTCTCCAGCAGGGCTGCCTCAAGCCTGGCCTCCAGTCCCAACATGTATTCCTTCTTTTTCTTGCGTGACTGGAAGGCTGACTCGCGATTTTTGATCATGCGTTGCTGCCGCCTCAGGACATTGACCTGAACACACAATACATGGGCCATTAACAATCCACGAGTTAAAACTGCCTCCATTTCACACAGAATTCCTGCTTCTCTGCTTTGTCTGTGCAGAGAGCTTCCCACACTCTGCTTCAAATGAGCTGGAATGGTCAGCATTGAGGCACCTTGGGATCACGGTACACATAAGGAAAAAACAGGTCCTGCACTGTCTCAGTTTTCTTCTGTATTCTCAACATTCTATATGCAGGGGTCATCAAACATATACTCAAGTTTGATTTGATCAACCAAATCACAAAGATAGAAAATACCTATCTTCAGGTCTGCAAGGCAGCAAGAACACCTTTCCCCTTGACTCTTCCCTGCACCATTTTTTACAGGCAACAATCAGTCATCTGCTTTCCTAACAGAATTTCCAGGGTTTTCCAGTCTGTTCTGTATGAAAGTCATTTCCACACCGATTACACCTGCTTCTGTACCTTTTCCACCTATGCTACATAGTTTTTGAGATTTTGGATAGTGTTGCTGATCTGAGATTGCACATTCTGTGGGTATTAAGCACTTATACGGCAGTTTAAATGCAGTCTCTGGGTGCATCTACACTAACATCTTAATTCAGATCAGGAGCGTGGCTTGGGTTCACATTTCCTGACTGTCCCACTAAATGTGCTTTGCTTCACATCATAGAACAGCCTCTGAGAGCACACAAACCGGATTCCTTCAGGATGAAGCTCAACCAGCAAACACACTCCAGGAAAGCACATAATTCACTCTAACCATCAGCAGGCATTCAGTCTGCAAGACCAGACTGGGACAGCTCAAAGCAACTCCTCCCCATTCTCCAACAGTCCTGATTTTTTTTCCCCTAGCAGGAACACTCCATCATCTTTTACCACTTACTCGTTTTGTGGTTTGCACTAAGTGGGATGACCCAGACCAAAAGCATCTTGCTGCTGACAAAGATAACAATGATGAATACTACAAAACTATACCAAACTACCTGAAATCCTAAGTTTAAACACTAGTCTCCTGATTTCCTTCTCCTCACAGATTAGCAACTGTTTTCATTAGGAACAGAAGACTTCCATCACATCATTAAGATGCAACTGGATATGCAACAAAAGTCTGTGAAAGCGAAGCTGTTTGCACTTACTCTAGTTTCTCTCTAGCAGAGAGTGGAGAAGGAAAAGATTTTAACATACTTTCATTAACACTAAGCTTTGTCTTGAATATTTTAAGTACTACAACAGTAACCACAAAAAAGCTTCTGCAGACATATAAAAACTAGACCAAAAAAAAAAATATTCAGGCTAGCCAAAAACTGCAGTGTACAGAACAAACCAGTTTGGGGCCAGGATCACTTAAACTGTTCAGAGATGAAAAAACAAGGAATGAGTTCATGCAGCAGCTTTGGCTCAAGTTGTGTGCTATTCTAAAAAAGGAGTTACATTTCCCTTCTTAAAGAGAGGTTTTGCATCATGAACTCAGAGAAGCCCAAATTGTTTACATCCGCTCTTGTTTGCAGACCTGCGAAGGATTATTCATTACTGGACAACTTTTAATTACACGTCCGGAACCTCTGGAAAATCTCCATGCTTCCCTGAAGAAAATAAGGTGTTAGGGCACCAGTGCAGTGCCACTACACTAAGAGTACATCCTAAGGTACCTCTGTCACTGTTTCAGACACTGCCATCTACATTTTACGTGTTATTTATCCAGGTTGCTCTACTTTTCTCACAGTTCTCCAAATGCTGCGAGGACAGCAGCTCGCCCCAGCCTGATTCCAGGTAGTTTCTGCAGTATCTGCATTTCAGTCTAAGCCATATCAACTACATTTTGACTCATTTTTAAAGCTTACTTAAATGAAAACCAGTATTTGTGTCCTTAAGTTATTTTGATTTAATTTACAACCCATAAACAGCTTAAGGTCCTTCTCTGGTCAGCCCTCCAGGTCCTGCCTAGCTTTTCTCAGGCAACAAGCCACAACTGCACACCCAATCCCACCAAATGTGATGCAGGAAATGGAAAGAGCTGTGTCAGTGAAGTGGTACAGGCATGCTGAACCTGCAAACAGTATGGCAATCAGCATTACACAGCCTAGCACCAGGGTAAACATGCCCCTGGCTCAAGCACTTTGATACTCAGGAGAGAGAGGAACTAATTTATAATGTCAGCCTCAAGTGCTGAACCAAGATTAAAAGTAGCAAACACTTCTGCTAACTTCTTTTGCAAGCCTCCAACTTTTAAAATTGTATTGTATTGTATTGATGTTCCACTCAAGACAGCAACTTCTGGTTCTAAGGAAACACAGACCACTGAAGGAGAACACTGGTAATCATTGATGCAACTTCTGCTTTCTAGCTTCGAAAACCACACTACTACTAGCAGAGACACACAAAAATGCTGTAAATATGGAGAACTGGAAGGTTCATTGCAAACCCTTGCTTCAAACAGCACTAACCAGATTCAGATTTTCCTTTATCTTCAGAAGTTTTACAAAGAGTCACGCATTTTACAAATAAACACTTCTACCTCCATTTACTTCCAAAGAAAACTCAATTAGGAGCAAAATTTAACCTCCCTTCCAACACAAGCTGTACTCCTAGAAGCAAGAATGTCTTTCATACTCCACACAGTTTTTTGTACACATGCTGGGAAAGCTAACAAAGAGCTGAAAAGTACAAATCATTCAAGGTAGCATTAGCTAGCTTCTTGTCTCAGCCTATGAAAGCTGCTGTCTTTGAAGACCCATCTTTGATTGCAGGAATACAACACATATGAAAGGTTTTTTTGTTCTTATGGAAGTTCTGGGTTTGCTTGTCTCGAACTCAACAGAACACAACTTGCTTAATGAGTTTATGTTAAACAAGTGTTACACAACATACAACACAAATGAGGATTCTTCAACAGAAATCCACACAGGCTGAAGTTATTTTGTATAATCAATCTTTTCTAGATTTTCAGTATTCTGGCACTTCTCCACAGCTGGCAGGCTGCACATGTGTGCCACCAGGACATGCAGGGCCTCATGCCTACAGCTTGCCATCAGCCCATCCCAGCGTAATCCACTGGCAGTCTGAGTGTTAAACTAACAGTTTATCCCTCCTACGGCCAAAAGAAAGTCATGCAGTGTTTCTTTTTATCCTGCAGCATCTGCTTAGATTAGCAAACAATAACATGTGTTACAGAGCTCAAATGACAGCTCCATCTGTGCAGCCCTGAGGGCCACATATGGTGTCCAAGGCAGTTGGGAGATGTTTTAACCCTGCTGGTCTCAGCTGAATCCCAAAACATTTGTTTTTTCTCAAAGCACTTTTTCACAGTATGTGCCAAAGAGCAGCTGCAACAGTTTTTTCATGTTGCAACAAACACAGGTAAGATGTGCAGCATTTCAGAAGTCTTGAACTGCTTCCCTAAAATGGCTTTGGGTGGAAATACCCACACAAACACTTTTGGAAACAAGCACCTGCTTGTTACCACAGCTATACATTTGACTCCTGATGTCATGGATATGTATATGATGACAATAAGGGGGTTTTGTCAAACCTTACATTCAGACAATGGCAAGGTGACATGCTAGCCTGCTTACAGGGAGTCACAAATCCAATGACTGCAGGTCATTGATTTGTGGTCTCTTGAGTTAACTTTGCATGACAGGGAGTTATCACTACAAAATGCAGCACACTTAACTGCTCTGCCTACTGACAGATCTTTGTTCACTTCTTACACATTGAGCATCAAGTTTCCACCATGGTCTGGCAGCTGAACTATTTGTAGCACAATATTTTCATTATAAAATGCAGCCCACACACAAATATGATTAGTGAGGAAAAGTTACCGTCCAGCCTGAGTGGCAAGCCCAGACACTAGGAAACCATGCAGCAACGTGAAGAAGCTGAAGGAATAGGCTTCCTACTGCTTTTTGGAAACACTGACCTGCACTGCTAATAAGCAGATGCCTTTAAGTGAAATTCCACGTGTTTTCACCAGTGTTTTCTCCCTTACACTGAGATGTGATAGGACCCTCGGATCATAACCGTGCTTGGAATACCACACTGGGGAATGACAGAGTTCTGAAGTCACCAACAAGAAGTTTTGGTCCTTTCCACAAGCATGTCTGCTTTGGACAACACAATACAATCAAAGCAGCTCCAAACTACTAGGAGCTAAAGCAAGTTAACACCCAGCTTGCTAGCTGGTTAAGATGTCAAAGCTGAAGGGGGAAAAAACCCCTTTTTTTTTTTTTTTTTAAAAATCTCAAAAGCTACTGTTTACTCCTACTGCTTACTGTGAGCTATTATGGGAAAACTCACTTATTAACACGGTAATTGCTGAGAGCTTAACCCTCTTCTACTCATTCTACCCATGATGAAAAGGGAGCCTGAAGAGAGTAAGACCATATGGAACTCTCACCAACTGAAGTCTCTAAAATCATGAGTATGATCTGGAGAGATAAACGGGTATGGAAAAAAGAATGAGGCATTGAAATTTCCAATTCATCTGCTTCCAAAGAAATGTTTTCATTATATGGATCAGAAAAGTGATTTAGCACTAATCGAAAATCAGATATCAAATCTTCCCAGATGTAAGAGAGGTCCAGCCACTGAGAGCTTCCACCTGAGAAGACAAGTGACAGAAAATATCTATCAGCACTGTCTTCTGCCAATATGCTTACACACCTGGTATGCAACCCCAGGCAGGCCCAGCAGATCCTTACTGTTCCTCCCTGTTCTGTGCCAAGCTGCTAAATTCCCTGTTTACAGCTGGAAATCCTATTAAGAGTTTTCCTGAGACTCTGAAGAGACCATAAGGTCCTGCATGCAGGTAACTGAGAGATGTGCACAAGCCTTGGTTAGCAGCTATCACAGAATCAGAACTTACATCCAGCCCCACGGTGGAGGTGCTGCTCTGGAGCAAGGGCTTTGTCACCGGGATCTTGCCGCTGCTGGAGCTATTCCCAGCAGCTGGAGACAGCGCATTCAACGTGTGGTTCTGAAGTGCTGGGGCCCCTCCAGTGACTGCAATGACTGGCTGGGAGGCAGGAAGCACTCCAGAAGCCTGGAGCTGTACCACAGCAGGCTGGGGCAGCACCACAGATGGACCTAGAACACAAGAACAGCAGCACTCAGCATGGATGAAATGGATTTGTACATCACCACTTTGTAGGGACATACTGCTATCCTTTCCTGCCCTGCACAACTGATCTCAAATCCATTAGCACATTCCACAGAACAGGAATGGAAAGAAGTTCCAAAGTTTACAGGTCTCTTAAATCATCTCGCAAACCAAAACTGCAGGTATTAGATGATTCCAATAAACCAAGCTCTGTCCCAAAAGCTCTTCAAAGTTAGTAGAATTCAACACTTGTTATATACATTATTCAGTATTGCTAATACTTCAAGCACTCTGAACAACCTTTGCAAAGAATTTAGCCAACTTACCTTAATCTTCCTTCTCCCTTTTGTCTATAACTACTTTACTGCTGTAATCAATGGAAAATTTACTACACAGAAGTGACTCATGCCACACAGATCAAATCAAACTAGCAGAGAGATGGAAGACGAACAAAAAAGAATAATGCAAGTTACAAACTTATGCTGAAGCTTCAATTCACACTAAAACCATTTTTTAGAAAAATGTCTTATGCAAGAAAGTTTATACAAAGCTGAACAGAGCTTAAAGACAAGCTGGCAGACAAAATGAGGTAATTTTAACACAGTTTGAAATGGAATTAAAAACAGTCATATCCAAGAAATTTCAGCCCAACAGCTACACTTAACTCAAGCAGGTGCTTGAGTAATGTTGTGTTGTCTGAAAACACATTAATGTCTCTCTAATCCTTTGTAACAGGATGACCTCGCCAGCCTTCACAAAGAGCACATTCCAGCTGAGCATTTCAACCAAAATGCACAGCATTTCTCCAGCCTTCTGGAAGGTGAAAAGTGAAGTAATTTACCTAGGGTCAAGATCTTAGGTAGACCTTTCTTTTTTTAAAGACCTTCGTTTTTAAAACTAGACCTTTTTTTTTTCAGACACAATCCTGAAGACATCATAACTTAGTACAATCCTGTTTAAGAATCTTAAATTATGAATTGGAGACTATTTAATTTTTTAAAAAATGTATAAAGGAGATGATGCTCTTAAGACTATGCTTTCTCCTTTAAGCTTTTATAAAAAGAGCTGCAAAAATAAAATTTCTCATGCTTCTTTGAAGATAATGGCATTTTTCAAACTGGTAGTTCCAACTTATCATATGCAGGGGATTTAGACTGATGAAAAAGATCCTTATGGTTTTTGTTATGGAAGCTGCACAAGAGAATTTTTAAACATACCATCAGTTAAAGGAAAGCATGGACATAGTTTCTCAAAAGTATTTCCTCTACACTGTCTCACAGAAACTACTGTCCTGACTTTTCTTCAAGGAAAAGGAGAAGCTGATCTTCAGAGTACTAGACATATATCCAAAGAAATCCATATCCTCAGCATTCCTTATTCCAGATTGTATTTTATCAGCTGGAACATCAGAAGGAATAAGAATCGGGTCACGCTGACTGTGCTGACCTGTGTTTTAAGCACTTTAGCAATCTTAGGCATGTTATAACAAATGTCAGCATCTCCAGATTTGGCTGAAGCCCTGCTGGACGAGAAATCAGTAATGGAAACAACTTTTTTCCCAATTGCAATAATTTCTAGATACATGCCCTTAAGAATTTGTCTCCTTTTCCTTCCATGCCTCAGCACCTGTGCAATCAACCGCAAGGGACTGTGGCCATCAGCTGGTGAAACAGGCAACTGCAGCTGGCAACTCCTGCAAGGCAAGCAGTGTCCCTACTGCCCAGATCCCTACAGATCCTTACAAATCAGCAGCTTTATCCCCACAGCTTCGGCGCAGCCTCTGTCCTCCATTCCAAATAATGGCATTATATAATCCAGTCTTCCATTTTACATGATGCTCACGTGAGTGCTGATTCTCACAGGACAGTACAAGAGGAGCAAAGCCATCTTCTTAGCCTAAAGCTTTTCCAGCAATGTACATAGGACCCTTTTTTCTCCTGTTCTTCCTCTTTCATTCAAGAAACCTAACTTCATTTTATCAGCCATCCCAAACAGACAATGCTACCACCAAGACCCGGCTCAGTCAAGACAATTCACCCACCTTTAGGAGGTGCTGGCTGGATGTTAACGACTGGCTGATTCTTTGGCAGAGGCACAAGTGTGGGAAGAGTCTGAATAATGATGGTTTTTGCTGGGATGCCAATGTTAGCCTGAGCTTCAGGCACAGCAGGCAAAAGGGGTTTGGGCTGTATCAAAGGCCTGGACACTGTCTGACCACACCTCTTCAGGCTCCTCGCAGAATTATTTGCTAGAAAAGAAAAAAGTCAGAATTGGACCAAGAGGCATAAAATACATAATTCAAGCAATAACGAAGTGGCTTTTAATGTGTGGCTTTTTACCCAACTATAATATTTGCTAAAAATAAACACATCTGACCAAATATCCAAGTCATGAAGGACAGGACATTTAGCATCTGTTAGTTAATAATTTGGATGCAAGAGAACACACATACTATCTATAGGATGAGAGTAACTTTGTCTCTCATACCAGGTCGAGAAGAGATGCTCACAGCAGGCTTCTTCCCTCCATCTCCTTCAGGGGATGCAGGGCTTCTGCAGCTCTTGCTGTAGAGCGAGATGGGAGACATCTGGGAGCTACAGGTGAAGTCCACATCATCCTGCAGACGGAAAGCACAGGTGACTAATGCTTCAGAAACTCAGAGCAGTATCTACTAGCTGTTCAGAGTATATCTGCTTTTCATCACATCTGTGTTGCTGCTGCAGCCAACACAAGAAAGGTTTTCCTCTGCAATTTGATTCTGGCTAATGCCAGGTGCCTTTAAAAAAAAAAAAACACGTACTTCTCCCCATCAGCAGAGCAATAGGAGGCAACACCTGCTAGACCCAGAAGCCTTTAGAAGGCATATTGTTTGGCAACAAGGCTAATGAACATAGCTGAGGAAAGAGAGCTGAACATGCTCTTGTTTGAATGGGTCACAGAGAAGAGCTAAGAAAATGCCACTGAGGCGTTTTTGCAAGGGTTGGGAAAATCAGCTGTCTCCTCTTATGCCATGAATTTGGTGAGAGGAGTAAATCACGTTCTTGTTTGTCAGACTGTTGCTGTCTGTGTTACGTGGCAGGTTTGGCATACAGGCACATTCTGCACAGGAGAGTCCACCGACGGTGGCGAAGGGACCGAACAGCTGGAAGCAGCTGGCGATAAAGGTTCTGTCTTCACATTTGCATCTGCAAAAGGCAGGTAAAGACATTTCACTGCATAGGTTTTTAGCAATAGGAAAAGTAAAGAACACACTGTCCTACACCAGATATTTAATTCCAAATAAATTCGAAATAAAGTCCCAAAGCTCTCAAATGTAGGGAGATTAAAGGTATTAAACAGCTTGGCTTGTACGGCAGCCCTTGCCCGCTGTACCCACCCTACAGAAACACAGCCTAATTCTCATCACAGAGCAAATGGCTCTGTGTAGGGCATCAAACAGTTCCACATAAGTTTTATGAGCTCACCCTTGTGGGGCAGGAGGGGAAAAGCAACACCCGCAAAATACAGAAGATTAATTACCTGCATAAGCATGGCTTGTAATATTCCAAAGATCTGAGTCCCAAGACATCAAATCCAAATCAAAATGAAAGTTATAGAGATCATTCTCCTGAAATGACAGTTCAGAAAATGAGGCAAGACAAAAAGAAAGATAAAATTACACCATCAGCCATTTTATATTCTTACAGCTCCACAAAACAAAACAAACAATGTAACTATCAATCACTTGAGGTGTCTTAAGGTATGCAGAGATGAAAGTCCTAAAAGAACAAATTCTCAGCTGAAACACATAAAACAAGGCTTCTTTTAAACTTACACCGATAGGAAGGGGCAGGTCAGTTTAAGACCATCGCTAATGATCTTATTTGTAATCTGTAAAGCAAAAGTCCTAAATTCAGTCATTGGACCATCTCACATAAAACACAAGTCTTAGGAACCTGGTGCCATCCTCTCCTTCATCTGCCTTTAAAAATTTATTTAATGTTCTTCCACCATCACATCTCAAAGCACTTTACACACAAAAGCAGCACCAGGGACAGTTTACCAGGAGGAAAACAGACACAAGATTGATTTGCCCAAGACCTGATTAACAGTATATGTTAATACTAACAGTATATTTCAATACACTAATGTCAACATATAAAGCCAAGGACACCAGTTTCCTTTTCCAACAAAAATCAAAACAAATAGGCAAAAATCACTCCATACATACTATTTATCACGTGGCTTTTAAAACAACATTTGGGGGTTTTCTCCACTTATTCTGCTCGTGCATCTCTAAATCTCAGTATGCAAATGTGGCCCTTTAGAAGCACTTGTATGAAAAATGCAAACATGACCTACCCAGCTTATACAAATATATAACAAAGGTTTTCCTAAAAACTATCCTGGAATTATAGCTTCCCTTATACTCTCAACTTACCTTGTGAAAGGAGGCTCAAAAAGCCTGCAAACTGCATAGATAATGGTACTCACAAGTTAGAATGAAAAGAACGGCCATCAGAGCACATTTGAAGGAAGAATGACCGAAAAAAACACAACATGAGCTGTGTATTAAGAGCAAGTCACCCAAAGCGAGTAATGCTGACCTGCTGATGTGGAATACCTTTCCCTTGTACAATCAGTCTGTCCCCACATTTTCTCCAGTGACAGGTTCTATACCTGTAGGAATGCTCTTAGAACCTGGGGTTTACATCGGATGATAACCCAAGCTTGTGCTGGAGGTGGATTAGGACACAACGAGCAGAGACGGCAGGGGAAGAACACGGAGAGAAGAATCCAGGAGGCAAATGCCTCCGGAGAGAGAAAGCAGTAGGGACAAGCGGGCAGTGAAAAAGACAGGGATTAATGCATAAAGTTGTAAGCAAAGGTTTTTAGAGAAACCCCTACAGTAAAGAACAAAATAACAAGTAATCAAAAAGGCAAAGGGATAAAGAAGAGCCCAGGTGGATGTAGGTGTAACATACGCACCCTTCTCTCAGGCAGCCCCGAGCCAGCGCTCCCCTAACACCGCCCTGAGGGGTTCACCTTCACCAGGGCACTGACCACACCGCTCCTCCTCCCCGGCACCTCGCTCCCTCACCCTGACCTCCCCGCTCTGCACTCTCCACTCCGTGCCCCGCAGTGTGTCTATCTGTAGCGCTGACGCAGGGCGAAGGCCGGGCGGCCACGCTCTCCTGCCGGGCTACTCTGGGGCTGTCCGATCCGGCAGAGCGCGGAGACCGCCCCCGCCATCCCCGCTACTCACGTCGGGCTCATCCCTCGGGGCCGCAGCGCCCAGCAGCTCGCTCAGCTCCTCGCCCAGCACAGCCTCTGCGGGAGAGACACCGGGCTCAGCGCCGGCCCGAGCCCGCCGGGGAGCTCCGCGCCGGCCCGAGCCGAGCCCAACCCAAACCCGGCCCCGGCCCCGGCCCCCGAAACCGCCCTCACCCCAGTCCAGGCCGCCTCCCGGGGCGGGCAGCAGCCCCGCCGGCTCCCACTCGGCCTCGGCCGCCGCCATCGCTTCCCGTTCCTGCCGAAACACACGTCTGCTTCCGGCGGGGCCGGGCCCGCCCCGCACGGCGGCCGCCGGCGGACACTCGGCGGGGGCGCGGAGGCTGCACGGGCCGGCACCGCCGCCGTCCGCGCTCCGGAGGGAATCGCGGGTTCATTTCGGTCGGGAAAGCCCTCGGAGATCAGCGAGTCCAACCCATGACCCAAGAGCACCTTGTCACTCCAAAAATGGCACCGTGTGCCGTGTCAGTCCTCAGACACCTCCAGGGGCAGTGACTCCACCGCCTCCCAGGGCAGCCCATCCCAGTGCCCAGTCACCCTTTCTGTGTAGAAATTCCTCCAAATGTGCAACCTGAACGTCCCCTGGCGCAGCTTAAGGCTGAGTCCCCTTGTCCTAACACAAATAGCCTGGGAGAACAGGCCAAACCCCGCCGGGTTACAGTCTCCTTTCAAGCAATGGTAAGGTCTTCCCTAAGCTCCTTTTCTCCAGGCTAAACGACCCCAGCTCCCTCAGCCACTCCTGGTCAGACTTGTGCTCCAGCTCCTCCACCGGCCTCGTTACCCTCTCTGGACATGCTCCAGCACCTCAACGTCTTTCCTGAACTGAGGGGCCCCAAATCAGACACAGCACTCCAGAAGTGGCTTCAGCAGTGCCAAGTCCAGGGGAAGAATCACTTCCCTAGTTCTGTTGGCCACATATTTAATGAAGACTTCTCCCCACCCCAGGCACACAGGAGGCATTAGTTAGTTAGAGAAAGGTGTTTATTGAGACCCTGCTGACACAAGCTCTTTGGTGGAAGCATGAGTGAAGCAGCTACTGGGGAATGTCCAAATTCCCAGTGGGAGAATGTCCAAGGGCTGAGGGGCAGGCTGCCCCCAGAACGTGGCTCTTGGCCCCTGGCAGGTCTCCAGCTGCCGGCACTAGAGGCAGCTCCCCTTCCAGGGGAATGCTGCCCATGCAGCATTGTGGCAGTGTCCAGGGGCAGCGCTGGCCCAGGCTACAACCACAGACATGGAGTCCCTCTGTGCTCCAGCAGCAGCTCCTGCTGGGCCTGCAGCCCCGGGGGACATGCTGGGTTTCAGTCTCGGGCAGGCTGGAAGCACAGCAGAGATGGAGCTGGGGTTACCCACTTCAGTCCCAAGGGGTGTCCCCAGCCAGGAGCTGGGTGGCCAGCCAGGGGGTTGGCCACCCAGGTGAATTTTGAACAGGGTGCTGCGAGGGTCTCACCTGCCCTCACCTCACAGGTTGGCATCATATGCTGCATTGGTGAAGGTGCCCGGTGCTCCCAGGTCACTGGAAGGCAAACACAAGGGTGTCACCTTGGGGAGTGCAGAAGTGTGCAGAAGGGCAGGAGTAAGCACAGCCCTGTCAGCCCCAGAGGTGTCCCATATAAAAACAGCCTCACACAGGCAGGTCTGGGTGTCAGCAGGGTGAACAAAGGGCTGTGAGAGCCACAGGACAGAGCCACCCTCCTGCAGAGCAGGACTCTCACCTGGTGGGTTTCAGGAGCTTCCTCTTCTCCTCTAATAAAAGTGTTGAGATGTCCGTGGGAATAAAGCACATGGAAAAGAAATAACCAGCTCTGTTTAGTGAAAGTCATGAGAAGCTGCAGCAGCAGCTGAAACTGAGCAGAGTTTAAAAAGCATGGGGTGGGGCTGCCATTAACAAGCACTTGCTGCCTTCTTTAGAATGATGATGTTTATCTTGCTCTGCCCTCCAAACCTGGCTGCTGACACTTTCAGCTGGACAAATCAACAAGGACTCAAGCAAGTCAGCAAATAAAGCATGTGAATGAAGGCAGTCACAGTGCCAAACTCTTCCGATCACCCCAACCTCCCCTGGGACTGTCACCACCTTGCCTGAGAGTCCCTGGCCAAAGCTAGGGTGGCCTCCAGGAAGCATTTCTGTACCTCTGTCACTGAGCCTCTTGGCAAGGAGGGCAATGAGGCCCCCAGAGAGCACAACACCAGCTACTGCCAGGGCTGAGCCGCTGCTGTAAACCAGGACTTGCTTTAGGAAGGCACTATCCTCTGAAACAAAGCCATAGAGCCACACATTAGAAAGTTATCAGGACTTTGCAGACCCTGGGGAGGCCCCTTCCATCACGTCCAGATGTGCTTGGAGGAAAGCTGGAACCTCCACAGTGCTAGAGGAGCTGGGGGGGGGGGGCTCACCATACCCACACAAACAGGAGGATCCCTGGTCCAGTTCCCTGTGGCCTCACAGCGGAGCATCTCTGCTCCCATCCGAACAAAGCCCTCCTTGCAGGAAAAGGTGCATGTGGAGTTGTAGGTGAAGTTCCCATGCACATGAGAGCAGCTCAGCTGGCCTCTGCTTGGGGAGTGCAGCACTGGGCAGCTGATGGCTGCAGATAAAGCACAGCAGGAGCATCAAGAGGACAGGACAGGTGGCAGTGGGATGGGGACATGTGGGCTGGCAAGCCAGGGATAAACTGGCATAGCCCAGGGTGCTGGGGAAAGCACTCTGCTACAGCAGAGCCCTCCCAGATGTGTGAGATCACAGGATTTACCTTTGCAATGTGTGGGGTCGCCAGTCCAGGTGCCTGTGGCTGTGCACTCACGGCTCTCCGGCCCCATCAGCACAAACCCCGTCTGGCAGGAGAAGGCACATGTGGAGCCAAAGGTGAAGTCCCCATGGAGATGGGAGCAGGCAGCCTGGCCCATCTTGGGTGTGGTCAGTGCTGAGCATTTGATGGCTGCAAGGGTAAAAAGGCACAGCTCAGAAAGGAGCATGGGAGACTACACTGTTGGGACCGAAGGGCTGGGGACACATCACAGTGTCACCTCAAGGATAATGACACCCTGAGCTGTGGCAGCAGCTCTACCTTCACAGCGTGGGGCATCGCCTGTCCATGTCCCCATGGCTGTGCACTCACGGCTCTCTGACCCCATCAGCACAAACCCCATCTGGCAGGAGAAGGCACACACGGAGCCAAAAGTGAAGTCCCCATGGAGGTGGGAGCAGTTCAGCTCTCCATGGTCTGGAGCACTGAGCACTGGGCAGGTGATGGCTGCAGGGACAGAGAAACATTTTCAAGATGAAATGTGGGTACTACAAGGCTAGACTGTTGAAACAAGAGGACCAAGCAGATCCTCTAGGGAACATCCCATGCTCAACACAAGGCCTGTGACACCTCGAGCAGCAGCAATACCTTCACAGTGTGGTGTGTCCCCAGTCCAGGTCCCCATGGCTGTGCACTCACAGCTCTGCAACCCCACCAAGGCAAATCCTGTCTGGCATGAGAAGGAACACGTAGAGCCATAGGTGAAGTTGCCATGGAGATGGGAGCAGTGCATCTCTCCCTGGTCTGGAGCACTGAGCACTGGACAGCTAATGGCTGCAGGGAAAATAAGCACACTTCAGGCAGGAGCTTGGGGACTATGAGGCTGAGCTCTTGTGATGAGAGGACTAAAAACAGAACGTCCCAGGGTCTGCCCAAGGCAGTGACACCTTAAGCAGCAGCTCTACCTTCACATCTTGTTGCATCCCCTGTCCATGACCCTATGGCTGTGCACTCACGGCTCTCCGGCCCCATCAGCACAAACCCTGTCTGGCAGGAGAAGGCACATGTGGAGCCAAAGGTGAAGTCCCCATGGAGATGGGAGCAGTTCAGCTCTCCATGGTCTGGTGCTCTAAGCGCTGGACAGGCAACGGCTGCAGGAGTGGAGAAACACTTTGAGCAGGAGTCTGAGGACTGCAAGTCCAAACTGTTCAGCCCTAGAGGCTTCAGGGGTACTCTAGTGTCACCCCATGGCCAGTGACACCCTAAGTTCTAGCAGCAGCTCTACCTTCACAGTGTGGGGTGTTTCCAGTCCAGGTGCCCATGGCTGTGCACTCACGGCTCTCCGGCCCCATCAGCACAAACCCCGTCTGGCAGGAGAAGGCACATGTGGAGCCAAAGGTGAAGTCCCCATGGAGATGGGAGCAGGCAGCCTGGCCCATCTTGGGTGTGGTCAGTGCTGAGCATTTGATGGCTGCAAGGGTAAAAAGGCACAGCTCAGAAAGGAGCATGGGAGACTACACTGTTGGGACCGAAGGGCTGGGGACACATCACAGTGTCACCTCAAGGATAATGACACCCTGAGCTGTGGCAGCAGCTCTACCTTCACAGCGTGGGGCATCGCCTGTCCATGTCCCCATGGCTGTGCACTCACGGCTCTCTGACCCCATCAGCACAAACCCCATCTGGCAGGAGAAGGCGCACGTGGAGCCAAAGGTGAAGTTGCCATGGAGGTGGGAGCAGTTCATCTCTCCTTTTTCTGGAGCACTGAGCACTGGACAGGCAATGGCTGCAGGGACAGAGAAACACTTCAAGGAAGAGTCTGGGAACGACAAGGCTAAACAGTTTGATCTGAGAGACTGGGGAAACCCTAGAGTCACCCCACAGGCAGTGACACCCTGAGTTCTAGCAGCTGTTCTACCTTCACAGCGTGGGGAATCTGCAGTCCAGGTCCCTGTGGCTGTGCACTCACGGCGCTCTGGCCCCATCAGCAGAAACCCTGCCTGGCAGGAGAAGGCACACGTGGAGCCAAAGGTGAAGTTGCCATGGAGGTGGGAGCAGTTCAGTTCTCCCTGGTCTGGCACTCTGAGCACTGGACAGGCAATGGCTGCAAGAATAGAGAAACCATTTGAGCAGGAGTCTGGGGACTACAAGGCTTAACTGTTGGAATGAAAGGACAAAGACACTGGAGAATACTCCAGGGTGAACCAGAGGTCTTTGACACCTTGAGCAGCAGCTCTACCTTCACAATGTGGGGTGTCTCCAGTCCAGGTCCCCATGGCTGTGCACTCACGGCTCTCTGGCCCCATCAGCACAAATCCTGCCTGGCAGGAGAAGGCACATGTGGAGCCAAAGGTGAAGTCCCCATGGGGATGGGAGCAGTGCATCCCTCCCTGGTCTGGAGCACTGAGCCCTGGACAGGCAATGGCTGCAGAGTGAAGAGGTACGCATCACACAGCAGCCTATGAACTGGGAAACTAAAATTCTGGGACCAAGGGACTGGGAAACACCACAGTGTCACCCCAAGGCTAGTGACAGCCAGCACTCCAGCAGCAGCTCTACCTTCACAGCGAGGGGCATCCCCTGTCCATGACCCTGTGGCTGTGCACTCACGGCTCTTCGGCCCCATCAGCACAAACCCCATCTGGCAGGAGAAGGCACATGTGGAGCCAAAGGTGAAGTCCCCATGGAGGTGGGAGCAGTTCAGCTCTCCCTGGTCTGGAGCACTGAGCACTGGGCAGGTGATGGCTGCAATGGGAGAGCAGATCTCAGAGATGGGATAGATGAGGTCAAATCTAATGATTCAGGCTGAATCCAAATCAAATCTTACCCAGACTCACCTCTTCAAAACTGTAGTTGGTACAATGATTTTTCTGCCCTACAAGTGATTTCCTCGGAGGGAACACAGTTGCTGCTCAGCTAGAGCCCTGTTTATCCTTTTCACTACCCTGGGCCAAAGACCCTGGGAGGAAGGAGCACAGCTGCTGCAGTCCCATTCATCTCCCTCCCTTTACTGGAGCAGAGACCAACCTGTGTCCTTGTCATGGTGGCAGAAGGATGGCTTTGGGACTGTAAAGCACTGCAATGGCTAAAGAGATTGTGTACCAGCCTCCACAGCCTGTGCCCAGGGTGTGTTTTGCTGCATGCCAGGGCAATACCCAAGGTTTTCTGCAGTGGGTGGCTCTACTGCCTGCAGCACCACCAAAGGTCAGTGCCAGCAGGGCATCTACACCACCCAGCCCAACTGAGACAGACTGCATCTTCTGCTTTCAGGCTGACACCAAGCACTTTCCTGGGTAGACCTTTCCTTTCATAGCTATTTTACAGGCAGTTCTGGTTTCCTAGCGTCCCCGGAGGTGCCTATTGGTGAACATGCTGTTCAGGTGGGAGCAGCTGACCCAGCCCCTTTCGGGGCCAGCCAGCAGTGGGCACACAATGGCTGCAGACAGGCATGGGACAGAGTCTGAGGCACGGCAGGCAGCCTTATCCCTCACAGTCCTTGCAGCACCATGCAGCCTTGCTTGCAGCCTTGCTCTGCTCATTTTTGGACTAAGCTCAACTGGCAATGCTTGCTAACATTATTTTGTTATCAGGACAGGCTCTGTCAACCAACTGACTCATATGATTGTTTGCAATAAAACAAAAATCAATCATATTACAGCCAGCAGGAAAAAAACCAACAA
The DNA here is from genome assembly GCF_009819655.1 of Sylvia atricapilla. Taxonomy (NCBI): domain Eukaryota; kingdom Metazoa; phylum Chordata; class Aves; order Passeriformes; family Sylviidae; genus Sylvia; species Sylvia atricapilla. The sequence continues at coordinate 12,010,615 of NC_089148.1, forward strand.
ACTGGGAAAGCAAGCCCCTGGGAGCCTAAAAAAAGCCTGGAGCACACAGGGTCAGCCCAGATTGCCTGTGGGGACTTTCACAAAACTGGGAGCGAGCTCCTGCCCTTGTCTCTGCTGGGGATACTGGTTACAGAACAGTCACATCACATCTCCATGCCTGTTCCCCTTTACTGCAGACAGTTTTGCTGGTCTCAGCCATCTAAGGTCCTGAGTTGGACCACAGAACCACCCTGCACAGGCAGCAGCAGCACTAATTTCAAGGCAGGCATCTTTTAAAAGAATACATGAACAAAGATGCTGCCCACTCCCATTCCTTCCCAGTACAGAGGGTCCCCAGTTGTGTCCCATGTCTGCTCCAGTCCTCCACTCACGCCATCCTTGTGCAAGGCTACAGGTGTACCTGTACAGGAAAGGTGGAGCAAGGCTCTTGCACCCCCTGGTAGTTCTCTGGCATGCCTGGTGCTTGGCTGCAAACCCTCAAACCACTGACAGGAAGACTTTCTCTGCCCCTGCAGCATAACATACCACAGCTTTCTCTCCATCGTGGTTTCCTGCCACAGTCTGTGCCTCCCAGCTTACATATAACTTCATTTCGTGAGTCCTTATCCCTGTTGAGATAAGCTGGCCCATCCCTTCCAGGATACACCCTTCCCCTGGCTGTGGGACAGCAGACCCTCTTTTCTCTTTCCCAAGATGCCAAACACCTTCCCAAGGCAGAGTAGGGTGGGCTAGGGGAGAGAGACAATGACACAGGGTTGGCAGAGGTGCCAGGACAGCATCCTGACCCCGCACTTGGTGCACACAGGGTACTGGTATCTGAGTGGGATTCAGGCCAGTGAGCATGGGCACTGAGAGGCAGAACAAGGCCTCACAGCTCACAGCTGCTCTGCCTGCTGCAGCCCACCTCACATGCAGCACCAGGAAATGCTTCCACAATAGGTAAGGGCACAGCAACACTTGCCTGAATGGCATTGGGCACACAGGGCAGTCCCCCCAAAGCATCAATGCTGCATCTCTGAGACTCCCAGCCCCTGCCAGGCCTTACCTGTGCAGGTGGGGATGTTTGCTGACCACTCCTGGGAAGGCAGGCACTGCAGCATGCCCGGCCCTCGCCGCTCAAACCCCTCATGGCACCTAAACTCGCAGGTGGAATTGTAGCCGAAGTCTCTGTAGGGATGACTGCAGTTCATGGACACTCCCTTGGGCTCCAGCTTGGCACACTGCACAGCTGGGAGAGACACAGCCCATTAGGAGCACTGGAACCCTGCTTTGTCACCAGGGTTTGGACTCTCCAGCAGGGAGGCAGGGGTGGGGATGGATGTCTCACCATCCATGCACTCAGGGCCGTGGAAGCCGAGGTAGCACTCGCAGAGGTAGCTCCCAATGGTCTCCACGCACTCACCACGCTGGCTGCATGAGAAAGGCTGGCAGGAGGCTGCACACACAGGGGACAGTCATCAGGAGCTGCTGGCCACCCTGCCAAGGTACCCAGCCCACCCAATCCAGCTCTGGCCCGCAGTGCCCCTGCTCACCCTTGTAGCACAGTGCCTTTTTCTTCCGGTTGCAGGGCTCATCATTCCACTTTCCAGACTGCTGTGGCCGCTGGATGTAGATCTCCACGCAGTCCTGGTTGGAGCGGCGGTTGTTGGGCTCCCCGACTGCCCAGTTCTCGGCCTCCTTGGTCAGCGCCTTCCGGGTGCCCACCCACGTCCAGATGCCTCCCAGCTTACGGATGCCGATCCAGTAGTAGCGCCCGTGGTAGGGCAGGCTCTTGTTGAGGTACTCGATCTCCTGCTGGTTCTGGATTGCCACCAGGTCGGTGAAGAAGGTCTGGCAGTAATTCCTGGCCTGCTCCCACGTGTAGTCCCCTTGGTCACTGTAGTGGTATGTCCAGGCACCCACCTCCATCCACAGCACCATGCCTGTGAAAGAAGATGAGGTCTGGGATTGATACACTAAGGATGGGAGCTGGGTGAGGGATGGGATCCCTTGGGACATCATAGCCAAGAGATGTCAGTGACAGGCTGGGTGAAAGGATTGGAGGAAAGGACGAGTGTGGACGAGAATGGGACTCTGTGGGTACACAAAGACGTGGGTGGATCAGGCATGGCAGAATGAGGTGAGGACAGAAGGGGATGGCATAGGGGTGAGGAAGGTGGAGGTGACAGGGTGAAGGGCTGAGATGGGCCAGCACAGGATGGGGCAGGAAGGGCACAGGAGGCAGAAGAGCCCCAAGCAGTGATGCCAACTCCTCCTCCAGCATAAGGATTGAAAGTTCAGCCCCGTGGCTCTGTTCCCCTGCCCACAAAAGCTTCCTAAAGGGGAAAGGCCCATTTCAAGATGGTTCTGTAAACAGTTCCTTCCTTAAGTGCAGATGTGTACACTTCAGTTTGCTTTAGCCAGCTACATGAGAGCCAGATTGAAGCAAGGCACCACAGCCAGTATGCCCTCACCCCCAAAAGCACTTGGACCCCAAACTGTTCATCTGAGACAGAGATTATCTAGAGTCTTGTAAAACTCAGTGTTGCAAAACAAGGTCTTTCAAAAACAAGAAATCACATCATGGTCATGCCCACGAGGCAGGGCAAAGCTAGAAAGTAACTGGAACCCACACCCAGAAATGAAGGGCACTTTGCAGAAACCCTACTCTTACTTACAGCATTTCACACCACAACTTTATGCAATCAAAGGGGTTTAGCCACAGAAAAAAGCTTCCTCCATTCTCCCCAGAAGCAGCTATCTCCACAACTGTAGAAAGTGATGTGGGGATATTATATCTGCATCTGTGCAGAAAGCAAGATGGGGATCAAAGTCTGCTCCAAACAACCAGTCTGGCTTACACTGTATCTCAGGAGAGCATTATCACACTGCAGCTGTGCACAGATCTGGGCATTGCAGATTAGATGCAATTACATGTCTTCTAAAGTCTAATTAGGGCTGTACTTTGGTCCATTGTTACACATTTTTGTAAGTAATTTCCCATATTTTGTCTGATTTTTCCTTGTGAAAGAGCAAACTATTCCCTTTGTCCAACAGAACTGAAGCTGAGGAAAATGTGGTTACCTCTTTACCTTTTTGGAATTCAGGGCTGCAGGACAGGAACTTAGGGCACCTTCTGGGAGCCTGCCCCATCCTCAGTTCCCACCACCCTCCTCCTGGCTCCTGCCCCTCCCCAGCACGGCTCAAGGCAGCTGCCTGCTAGCCTCCCACAGCCCATCCCCAAATTGAGAAGGACCAAGGTTTGGCATCTGCTCCATGTCCATCCTCCACATACTCTCCTATCTTGTGCTAGTTTTGCATTAATTGACATTTAGCGAGGAGAGAAGCTACCTACAGAAATGATTTTTCTAAGAGAAGCTGCTAGCAGTTTCCTCTGTGTCTGACAAAACCAATCAGTGGCTACTTTGAATATTTACAACCTGTCAGACCAATTAAAGAGCTGAATACGCCTCTGTGAGATTCGCACTTAAAGACTAACAAGCCTGGGAAAAATCTCTTTTTCTTCCAGCCTGGGAACAGGTAACAGGCTGGCCCAGCCCCCTCTGGGGGTGAGGCTGGGCCCCTTCCCAGGAAGCCCACCAGGTCCCATCTGGGCCGGGCCAGTTTCCCCTCGCAGCATGGTGAGGCCAGCCCGTGGCTGGAATCAAACACAGATCAGCCATGCAGACAGAACTGACAGAGTTTTCACTGGCCCCCTGAGATCCTGGCACAGCCCCAGCACAGCCTGAGTCTATGACCGTGACTGCTCTGGCCATCATGACCGTCCCTAGACCCCGGACAAGATAGTAATTGACAGATGAAACTTGCAAAACATCAATCCTCTCTCGAGTGAGAGAAAAGGACAGAGCAAAGACACGTAGAGAAACAACATGAAGACACCAAGGTCAGTGAAGAAGGAGTCAGGGCCCAGATAGGAGGAGAACAAGGAGATGCCTTCGTCCTAGGCTGAAATTCTATTGTAAGGCCATGGTGATAGACTGTGATACACTAGACTATCCCTTTAATTAATGAAAAAAGCATGGGGGGATGGAGTGTTCAAACTGTAGACGTGAGCAAAGGCATTTATGCTGAAGCAAGTAAATGCTGAAGTAGCTGTGATCTCATGAAAAGCTTTAACAGAGAGAGAGATGAGAGTGATGAAGACCCTTTGCCCCCAGGGAATGAAGAAGACCTCTGTTCTTGGAGATCAAGATGACCTCAGAGACAGATGAAGAGAACCTTTGCTTTTGAACAGCTCATCTTTAAAATAGATGAGTTTGGCATGAACACAGCTGTAGGAAGGCCGCATGAGATGGGAAGGACTTCACAAATACAGATTTCCGGGTGGCTGCTATTCATGGAAATTAAAGCCACGAGAGAACTGCTTCTTGTAGAGAAGTTTCTTGTAGAGAAGTCTTCATGACATAGCAAAAAAGACTCCTCTCCCTAAGAGAACTGATAAAAGAGGCGGTATTTTAGAGGTGGTAAACTGACCCAAGTCCCAGGTTTTTTCTCTGTACATTGTCAGTGGGAGAGAAAAAAAGTTGTGGGGGGAGGAGAGATGTTCTGACTGTTTTTATTCTAATTCCTTTCCCCCCTCCCCCTTTCTTTCAGTTCTGTTTAAATAAAGATTTCTTTATACCCTTTAAAGTTTGAGCCTGCTTTGCTTTCCTATTAATTCTTACCTTGCAACAGAAAATGAGTAAGTCATTCTAGTAAGAACGCTTACTTAATGCTGGCTGAGCATTTAGCCAGTGCTCAACCCACCACATTATTAGGTGCACTAGCTGGGAAACTCAAATTGGCGAATCAAAACCATTACACCTAAATTGGTGTTTCCACTCAGTCTGAACTCAAAACCCCCACCTACCTCCTTCCTCCAACTCCATCAGTTACTCCCTCTCTATGGCACAGCTCATCTCCCCTGTCTTATGCTACGTCTCCCTGCCCCACCTGGTGCTGAGTCCTCAAATGGGTGCTGTTTTCCTGTGTTTTGACCCCTCAGCTTCTGTGGCAGCCATGACACTTCTTCCTGGAGTGGTGCTCAGCACCCTCTGCAGTTGAGGTTTTTTTTTTTGCCTTTTTGTTTTCTCTCAGAGCCAAATCTTAGCCTCCCTCTGACATTTCTGCACTCACCTGGTTTCTGTTCCTTAGCTCAGTCACTAAAGTTCTTTGGAAAATAATTCAGCTCACAGAAGATTTCCAGGGGCAGAGCAGGCACCAGTAGGTTTTGCTCTGTTCAATGCCAGCATGTGAAGGAAATATCCTAGAGGCAGCAAAACCAAATTGGTTTCTATACTCCCAATGTCGATTAGCAGCTCTAATTCTGTGTGGTGCTGCCCCAGCTGTGCTGTGAACCCTTACACTCGTGGGTCCTGTGACTCCATGCCAAGCTCCCCCCAGCACAAGCATGGGTGTAGGCAGTGGGTAGAGCTGCCCCCTTCTTTCCGCGGGTCACAGTACAGTGCACCAGCTGCCACACTGCATTTGGGGAACCAAACATCCTGCGGGGATCTCAACCATGGCCTGGCCCTCCCTGGGGCAGCATGGGCTGCCGGGAGGGAGCTGGCACAAGCAGGGGCAGCCCCCTCCCAGCCCAGAGGGATCCAGGTCTGGGGGGGTGTGGCTGATGAGCCCCCAAAATAACAATGGCTACATTTCTCCAGTTTCCCAGACCTGCAGACTCCTTGGCAGCAGGGTCACACTGGGCCTACTGAGCAGGTGGTAGGTGGCTTACCCCATGTGATGGCAGTGATGCCCAGGTAGGTGCCAGGAGAGCCCAGAGTCCATGTCCTCCCAGCAGATCGCAGTCCCACAGCAGTGCCCTGACAGGGAGGGAGACATGAGCGTGTACATCCCAAGGGGTTCACATGTATACCCACACCACTGCCAGGCAGTCCTGGCTCACACAAGGGCAGTTGCTTGTGGCACTGGCACGCAGGCACACATGGTGCTCCCAGGTACGGCTCTGCTGCAGGAAGGGCCCCTTCCAGTGAGGCACTTTGGGGGAACTGTGCCTACAGCACAGCTGGGCACTTCACTCCTGGGGAGGCCCTAAGTCCTGTGCCGCCCTGAGCCCCTTCCTGCCCAGCCAGGGCTGGCATCTGCCTCTGCAGTGCCCTGTGTGCCTGGCAGCGTCTCATGAGCCTTGGGCAGGGTGTCTCTGCGGCAGCCGGCGTGTGTCCCACAGCCCCCAGCTGTGGTTCCTGTCAGTGCCTGCCCACAGCCCTGCCCTCCCCTAACCCCCTTGTCTAGGCAGACCCCCAGTCCCCAAGGAAAGGAGCAGGACTCACCATGTTGGTGCTGCGGACACGCGTTCCCAGCCAGCGGCAGCTGTCCCTTGGTGGGCAGTGCTGCTCACGTTTCCTCCGAGCGTGCGGTGCATTGCTGCCTGCCCCTGGCCTCTTCCCCTCCCATCCCAGCCCCACTACCAGCCCACATCCTGCCCCACCCCCCCGCCACAGTGCTCTCCAGCCCCAAGAAACCCTTCTCTGAGCCCGGGGCCAGAGTGGAACAGTGGGGTCAGCACTGGCCACGGTCCTTATGGGACCTAGCTCGGCAGCAGCCCCATGGCATGGGAGTTGGCTGCATTCCCCCTGCCATGGGGACATGACAGCCACAGGAGACAACCCACAATGAGCCAGGCTTCCCCAAACACCCCAGTAGGAAGAGAAGAGCTCCCTGAAAAGTGTTCAGCCCAAATCCATGGTGCCCAGAGCACCGTGACCTCTCTGACCCACCTACACTGGTGGAGGACAGAGGAGGCTGAGGTGTGATGAGGTCCCTTATGGGCTGAGTGGGAGCGTGGCTCACAACCTCCCAGCTCCCATGCCAGATGCTCTCCTCACATGCAGGTTTTTTGCTCTGGCTGTGAATCTTCACATACCATTTATAAACAAATAATAATTTGTTATATTAGTTATTTGTTACGACAATACTTACATAACGCATTTTTCTGTCTTTACCCTTAAGTCTTTCTGAGACAAGTCCAGGAATATGCCAGAGGAACTTCCCTCTGACTTATTAACATCCTTTAGGAACTTCCACCAGTGTTTCAGGAACACGTCTGATTGTGTCCACTGCCCTTGGATCATTATAATCATTATAAATCTTTTCTTACCCTGTCCTTCTCGTAAGTAGGATTGCCTTGGCCAGGTTTTCTGCAAAAATTACTCTGCTTACTTCCAGCTAAAGCTAAACAAGAGCCATGCAGGTCACGTGTATTTTCCAGTTTCAAAGAAATTTATTCTGCTCCACCAGGACTCATTCTAGACAAAAGGAGGAACCCATTCTACAAGAGCCATAACCCACTACAATTATGTTATCATCGGCCAACATAAATGAACCTCGTTTCCTGTCTCTGGATATCTTCCTTTAAAAATGTTTTAATGCAGTTGTCTCTTTTTATGGAATTCCTGAGTCTGTATATCCAGTAACTCAGGAGCACTTGCTTTCAGCATCTCCTCTGCCCAGAGTGGTCAGTTAGGGGAAGGGAAGGAGCAGACAGGCAGGCAGAGAGGCTGAGGGGCAGCTGCTTGGGAGGAGAGCAGCTCCAAGCGCTAACCTACTAGTGAGACACTGCTGGGGCTCAAAGGGATGTTCATGGGTACACGGCCCCAGGGCAGAGCAGGCTGCCAGTTTCACTTCTACTGGAACCCAACATAGTAGGGCAGAGCAGTAGAAAAAAATACTTCCACCTTTATTTTTGTAACTATAAATAGTTGTTGGTATTGCTTTAAAAATGGAGTCAAGATGTCTGAGAGGCAGAGGCTGTTGCTGCTGCAAAGACAATACGTGACCAAGTTCAAGCTCTGTGTGGAGGCAGGTGCCCCATGCCTGGGCTCAGAGAGGGTGTCCTGTGTGGCAGGATGGATACTGAGGCTTGCTTTGCAGTGGAAAAAGGTACACATGGTAGGAGGGAGAGAAGACCTGAATCAACTGCTGGGAACTGGTTAATCATGAGGAGCCCTTTCCCATCTCAGGTTATTTCCACGGTTGGCTTCCCTGGAAGGGATTCAGCATGCTGCAAGGCAGGTGCTTCTACTGGATTCCTTCAGCTCTGCTTGCCAAGGAAAGGTCTGACCCTGCCTGAGCAGTGTGAGGATTTCCTAGGTGTCAGGATGGTGCGTCCTGTCCCCCCAGCCATCCCTCCGAGGGCACAAGGCAAGCCACCAGCCAGGGATTTGCTCAGCATGGGCTCAAGGGAGCAGGTACAAAGACACTTTCTGTGCCACCTCCGCACTGTCCCTCTGGACTCAGGCACTGGAATGGAGAAGTGCCTCCCTTGCTGTACCCCGGTGCTGAGCAACAGCCTAGCGATGCTCTCTGTGCCTTAGAGCCGCGCCGAAGGCTCTGCCTCTGGGGAAGGGGCACGGCCGCGCGTTGTTTACAGCAGAAGCTCCCAGCCCGGGCGGGGACAGCCTGTTCCCCTCCTTGGGCAATGTCCCCGCAAACCGCAGAGGAAGCCAGTCACCCCGACACTGCCCGGCCCGCTCGGCTGCTGCCGGCGACACAGGGCCACCTTCCAGCAGCCCTGCTCCCCCGGGGAGGGCTCCACAGCCCGCCGGAGGCACCGATCCCACCCCGGCAGGACTGCGGGGTGCGACCGGCGAGGACATACACGCCTGGGTGCAGCCCTGCTGCTGTCATCCCTCTATTCCACCCTGGGGACACGGACGGCTCTCCCTGAGACTTAAGAGGCATCTCCTGAGCGCGGGCAGGAGATTCCCTTCCACCACAGGTCCCCAGGAAGTGCTTGATCCAAAGAGTGCCCCTGAGCTGCAGGGTGCCCTTGGGCAAGTCTGCCAGCGCACAGCTCCAGCAACCGGAGCCTCCTCCTCCACCCTTTTATCATCTGCTGCCCCGCCTCAGGCAGCAGCTGATAAAATCTTTCTCACGATTTGAATGCGGTGGACACCGGGAGACCATTAAGAGTGTTGCCCTGGCTTGGAAGGACTGAGATAATTGCAAGGATTAGCCAGGACCAGACGTCCAGGGGCAGGTGCCCTGTACATCCCCCCCTCACACGGACCTTGAGGCACTGGGACAGCCCTGGCTGTGGAATATAGGGGTAGTTCTGGGCAAATCATTCCTGCCCACCCTACCCAGACCCTCTCAGAGATTTTCTTTGACCTCAGCTGTAGGACAGCTCTCTGCCTCCTGCCTTGCACCGCGAAGCTGCTCATGGAGCACCTTTTCACTGGGCATCACTGCCACACGGGTACCACTGCCCATGCTGCCTGCTGGCTCCCTGGCACCTGGCAGCAGCCACATGTGCACGGCACAGATAAGGGCTTGCCAAACAGGATGCCTGGGGCATAGATAACACTAACATTATCTCACTGCTTGAGTGATAGGGCGTAAACAAGTGACTCTGCCCCCCTCCCCGCCCGGGGACTCCCAGGCAGCACCTCTGCCCTGCCAACACTGGGGTACAGGGCAGGTACAAGGTGCTGGAGTGCAGCTGAGGGATGTGCCACGTCCAGGGGCAGCCCTAAGTGACAGCCAAACCACCCAGCCTACAGCTCCTAGGAACTGTGATTGCTCTGCTTGCGCCCTGCCTCTCCATGGCTCTCCATGGCACTGTGCATCCCTGCGATGCTGAGACAGGCCACCGACTCACCTGGCCCTGCCCCAGCAGAACCCATCATCCTGGCAGGACACTGGTACCAGCCACACTGGCTTGGTGTGGGGGCAGCTCAGGCACAGGAGGCACTGGCAGCCAATGGACCACTCTCACCTGGACACCACCAAGTGCTTTTGTCACATGTCTGGTTTATTGCAGAGATTTCAACCTTCTCCTGTCTCACTTAGCAAACCTAGAGCCAGATTCCTCTACCTGTCACCTCTGTCACCCACTGTGTACTATTGCCTGCTCCCTTCCCTGGGCAGCAGATGAACAGACTCAGCACCAAGAGCCATGTCTCTAGCCAGGGCTAGCCCCTGCAGAGCAAAAGATACCTTCTCTGGCCAGGAAATCCTGTGGCGTCTCCTCCAGCAGGCACTGTGCCCAGCTGTGTTTCTCCCCAGACAGAAGAAACTTTGAGGACATTCTTCACCTTCTGGCAGGCCAGGGCTGAGCTTTCCTCTTCTAAAAGTTCCTTTCTCACCTTCCTGCCTCAGCAGATGGCCTGCATGGCTTGGCTGCTGCCAGTAATGCAGCAGGCACCCTACTGAGTGATAATTTCTCCCCAGGATATCAGTTACCTTTCTGCTCCAAGGAGTTACTGTGTTCTCTATTTAGATTAGTGGTTTATTATGTGCAGGTAGGGCAGGCACTGGCACAACACGTTTTATAGTCTTTTTTATGCCTCAACCACCTTGCTTTTGTGGATCTACAAACTGCCCTGTCTGCACTGCCCCAGCTGTTGCAAACTGTAGCCTCTGCCCAGTGCAGCATCCCGTGGTGTGTGACCCCAGGGACAGGGTAGCTTCATCTGAAATCGCTGCCTCTGTGGCCATCCAGCTCTCCATGCACGGGGTGGGTGGCCCTTGCTGAAGCAGTTGGCTCTGCCTAAGAGTCCTGACTTGTGGGGCAAGCGCCTGCAAGAAAGGAACAAATGCTAAAATAATGAGGGGAGGGATGTTCCTAACCACTTGTTGTCACCTTTGAAATGAATTCTTATTCCCGTGACCTCTTGCAGCTCTGCTTCAAGAGCAAGATGGTCACAGGCAGCAGTTTAACCTGTGCTTCATCCATGAGAAAAGGGGTACAGGCTCCTTCACATATAAACAGCCAAAGCAAAAGGGTTTTTCTCCACTCTTCTGACAGGAAATGGCAAGGCAACATAGGCAGTGCTTTCCTAGCTTCTTTTTATTTTTGTTTACCCTTAAGGAAAAGGACTATTTCGCAGAGAGGCATTTTGAGAGGACTCACTGGCCCGACAGGAGGCGAGGCAGGACGTTCTACCCCCACCCAGCCCTACTGCCCTGCGGGACTCAGGTGGCCCAGCCCCACACCGGCACCGTACCTGGCTCCTCAGGGCAGGGCGGCAGATCCCCGGGCTGCCCGGCTCCGACCGCAGCCGGCCCTCCTCCGCTGCCTCTGCGGCTGTCACACCACTGTCACACGAAGGCTTCTCGGTGCTCTGCAAGACCTAGAAACCCGCTTTTGCCCTCCGGGCAGTGAGGTCCTTCGGCAGAGGCGCGGGGCCGGGAGCAGAATCCTGCCCGAGGGACAGCGGCGGGGGCGGCGCACAGAGCTGTGCTGGCTGCGGCGTCTGTCCCCTGTGCCGCGGCGGTGCCGGGACGGTCCCGTGGGGGTGCCAGGCGCCGCCGGGCCGCGTCCATCGGCCCGTGGGCCGTTGCTCTCCACGATGAGCCGGAGAAGACCTGCGCCAGGGAAGTCCATGATGACCACCCCCCAGCGCACGGGCTGCCCGGCCCGGCGCCGCAGGTGCTGGCAGCAGCGGGGGTTCACAAAGCGGGCCACCTCCTCGGGGCAGGTGAAGAGCCCATTGCCGGAGCAGAAGGTGAGGTACATGGTGGTGGGGTCCCCGCCGGCCGCCTTCTCCAAGTGCCGCCGCACCCGGGCCCATTTGCCCTCCAGCGAGAGCACGTTCCAGGCGTCGCTGATGGTCAGCTTCTCGTAGGGGATGCCCAGCACCTCCCGCGCCAGCGCCTCCAGCACCACTATCTTCCCGCGCACCTGGCCCAGCACTGGCACCTCCTCCCGGCACCACACGCAGCCCTGCCCCTCTTCCAGCAGGCAGCGGTGGAGCTGGGCAGCGAAGCCGGGCCGGGAGAAGATGGGCAGCTCCTCCTTGATGCGCATAAGCACGGCCTCGCCGGGGTGGGCGCGGAGGAAGCGCAGGGTGCGGCGCAGGACGCCCCGCAGGCTGGCCCGCTGGAAGGTGCAGAGGTGGTAGATGTGGAGCTCACCCCGCGACAGCTTGCAGCGCACGTCGAGGAAGCGGATGCCGGCCGCCAGCTGGGCCTCCAGGCCCCAGCTCTGGCACCGCAGGCGCCGGCCGCCGAACAGGCTGAGAGAGTCGTGGGTGCCGGGGATGGAGAGGCGGGAGAGGGGCAGGGCGTCGGGGAGCTCCGCCATCCAGTCGGGGCAGCAGGCTGCCGGCTGGGGCACGCAGTCGAAGGCAGCACTGCGCCGGGACCATGTCTCCATGCCACCGGCAGAGTGGGCACCCCGGCACCTGGCTGGCCCCCCGGAGCCCTGCCATGGAGGAGAAGCAGACCGTGAGCAGTGGGAGCATGGCTCCCATCCGTCCGGATCCCACGCTCCCCAGTGGCATCCTCATCGTATGATGAAACCCTAGAGCGCACCGTACCCCGTACCCTGTAACATACCGCATACGCCCCATACACATTGCTGCCTGTACTTCTGTCGCGTTCTCCTGCTCCCGTACCACTCTCAAGCACTCGTCCCAGTACCCCTGAGCCCTGGTACGCCTCAGCCTCCCCCTCGTTCACCCACCTGGGTTGTTCGCCTGTGGCTGCGGAGCAGAGCCCGATGGGCAGAGCGGCCGTGGGTGCCGGGGGCACACTGGCAGGTGGAGCGGGATGCCAGCCATTATCCCGGTGACAGTCATGACGCACGTCCTGCCGCGCAAATGGCACGTGCACCTGGGATTCAGCCTCAGCCCTCGGCCAAGGAGAGCACTTGACAGACACACCAGGCTGGAAAACCACCTGGCTGATCCCGACAGCAGCCATTCAGGCCTCTGCACGTCCCTCCCCAGGAATCAGGACAAACAGGATCGTGGTGCCGCGGGGCCCCTCGATGCTGCCCATGGGAGTGGCTATGCAAAGCCGCGGGGTGCCCACAAGTCTGCTCCAGAGCTGTGTCTCCTGGTGGGATTTGGGCCACCTCAGTGATAATTGGGATCGTCCCTGTCAGAGAGACAACACACAGGCAGTACCCGGAGCAGGGGTCTGTGCTAGCCAGCACACTCCAGGACCTGCTCAGCGAGGGTTTCCCAAGGAAGTGGCCTTCATCTCCTTGCTCTTCAGGCACCAAGGACTGCTTCACCCTGTGCAGTCACTACAAGGCTGCCCAGCGGGGGCTGGGGGGGTGACCCACCTCCTGCCTAGGGGACACAGCTGCCGGGCCCCCCGGCTGGCAGCACACACTGAACCCAGCAGGGTTTGGAGAGGAGCCGCCGGACAGGTCACAGACCCCTCCGAGCATCCCTCCAGCTCACATCCCCTCCGCCTGAGCGGGGAGGGCACACGGATCCTCGGGAGGCGTTCAGCTCCGCCCCTGCGGGAAGAGCCGGCGGGGACAGGCCAAGGGGCACCTTCCCCGCTCCGGGCGCAGCGGCCGGGCTGAGCGGGGTCCCTGGGGCTGTCCCCGCCCCGCACAGCTCCGCTCGGGCTGCGGAAACGGCTCCGGGCCGCGTCTGCTTGCGGCTCCCTGGGCGCGGGCCGCCCAGCCCGCGGTGCCGCAGCGCGGCGGCGCAGCCGCTCCCGCCCGCTCCTGCCCTGTCCCCGGCCCCGCCCCGGCCGCTGCTCTCGGTATGGCGGCGGCGGGCGGCGGCGGCAGGAGCTGCTTCGTGCTGGGCGCCTCGGGGGAGACGGGCCGGGCGCTGCTGCGGGAGCTGCTGGCCCGGCGGGCCTTCGCCCGGGTCACGCTGATCGGGCGGCGCCGGCTGAGCCTGGGCGAGGCGGAGGCGGCCGTGGTGCGCGGGCCGGGGACGGGGCTGCCGTGGTGGCGGGGACCGGGGCGGCGGCGCTGACCCTCGGCCTCCCCACAGGAGCAGGCGGTGGTGGACTTCGAGCAGCTGGGCGAATACGCCGCCGCTTTCCAGGGACACGACGTGGGCTTCTGCTGCCTGGGCACCACCAGGGCTAAGGCTGGCGCAGTGAGTGGGGACCCCCCTGGCCCCCGGGCGAGCAGGGGTCCCGCTTGTCCCCTCCCCTGGCTGCCCGCTCCCTGCTCTGCTGACCCTGCTTTCCCCCCGCAGGACGGCTTTGTCCGTGTGGATCGGGACTACGTGGTTCAGGCAGCAGAGCTGGCGCGCTCAGGGGGCTGCAAACACTTTGTCCTGCAGTCCTCCCAGGGGGCAAATGCGCAGAGCCGCTTCCTCTACCTCCGTGTGAAGGTGAGGGGGCAGCTGGGGTGGGCCTCGTGCTCGTGCACGAGTCACAGGATGCTGGGATGCTCGGGAAGGAAGCAAAAGCAGAGGTCTTGAGATGCAGATGGTTCTGGGGGTTCTCCTGCTGCTGCAGGACAAGGGAAGGGGCTGGCTGGTATGCACAGCAATGCCACTGGCTTCTTATGAAGCAGCACAACACCTGCAGGCTGCGTCTGTCTCCCTCCTCAAACTCCAGAAACATATGCTGGCATCTCTAGCCCGGTAAGAGCTCCTCAACCTTAAGCTGGGATGGCTGCAGCTATGTGGGGTGGCTCAGGGCTGTGTCCAGGTGAGACATGAACTATCCTGTGAGAGAAAGCCCACGGGCCCCCCAGGGAGGACCACACCTATGGCAAAGGCTTTTTTCTCCGTATTTTGTGTGCTGCAGCTCCCAACGCCTGCTGGACTCAGAGCTGCCTGCCAGCATCTTGTGCCGGCTGGTTCCATCCCCAGGCTGGATGCTGAGTCCGGATGCTTTCCGGAGCAGCCTGTTGCAGTTTAGCCTGGTGGTTGCAAGGGCGCGCTGCTGATCTGCGGCCCGTGTCCACCACGGGCCCTCTCCCCAGCTGCCTAGCCTGGAGAGCTGATCTCTGCCTGGCCTCTTCCAGCTTCTTGTTGGCATTAGTGCCATCCTGCTCTTGGCTCAGCAGCTTTTTTCTGCCCATTCATGGGGGGGCAGGGATTGTGCTTGGAGTCATCCTTGTCTCCTTTCATCCTGCCCGGCTGCTCTGACAGGGAGAAGTGGAAAACCTGGTCCAGGCTATTGGTTTTGATCACTGCACCATTCTCCGGCCAGGGTGAGTAGTGGTGGATGAGGGAGGGCACAGGGTGGAGGATTGCCAGGGCAGCAGGGAGACGCTTCACTGGGAGATGGAGGAAGAGAAAGGATACATAAGGGCGAGGGGTAGGGAAGTGGAGACTGCCACCAGCTCCAAATGCAGCTCATGGATGAATGAGCGGACTGTTTCCCAGTGCTGCTGGGAGCAAGCTTCGCAGTTTCTTACGGCCCATCCCAATGCTAGTGCCATGTGCCATGCAAGGACAGCCTTAGGCTGAAAGCACAGGTTGAGGCACATAGGTGAGAGCTTATCTCTGGATGGACTTTGACCTTATGCAGAAGGAACACTCAGCTGCGTCCTTTCAGCTGTACTGTGCTCTTGCTACCTAGGAGAACTGGAATTCTGCTTTTGCCAGCACAGTGGGGAAAGGAGTTTAGTTTCCAAGGGCTCTGTCACGTTCTAAAGCCCATGTCGGTTCAGGGAGCTTCTCTGGGCCCTGGTGCAGCTGCAGAACTCAGTTTGTAGTCTTCACCCAGGATTGTTTCAGGCTGACCCACCTGACCTCCTTGCTCTGCAGGGTGCTGCTGTGCAAGCGCCAGGAGTCCCGGCCCACGGAGTGGATAGCCCAGCAGTTCTTTGGTGCTATGGCTTGCTTGTTCCCCACCGCTAACTCAGTGCCTGTGGCAACGGTGGCCAGGGCTATGGTGGCCTGCGTGCTGCAGCCAAGCGAGGAGAAGGTGAAGGTGCTGGAGAACAAGGCCATCCATGAGCTGGGAAAGGCAGTGCCACAGCAAGGCACATAAAGCAAAAGTGATGGCAGGCAGGAGCTTGGTTCACCGTTCAGATGTTCTCTGGGCTGGGAGTGAACGCACACGTGGGAGAGGTGTGGGGTGCTTGCATGGCTAAGTGTGGAGCCAGAGGTACATCCACGTCTTTGCATGGTGGCTGATTCTGTCAGGGCATCAAAAATACAGGTGCTGGCTGCTGGGTGAGGATAAACAATGTGCTCTGCTGCCTGGATCCATAACATGAATACGGGTAAAAATGATGTAATCCAGGCTTTGAATAAAACCCTGTGACTGATCTGGATGTGCTGGTTTTGTGTTGAAATAATATCTGCCACCCACACACTAACAACCCAGCCTCAGCCTCATGTGCTCAGATTGTGCCACTTCAGGGAATGTTCACAGGCAGGTGACGGGCACAGGAAACCAGAGAAGGCACAGCTGCCTGTGTGGAGGCTGCACTTGACAGAGCACACGGTGGCACCAGTGCTGCTTGACAGCAGAGCTCCTGGATGCTCAGCAGCAGCTGCTGAGGTGCCAGGAGTGGTGGTTCTGCCTGCAGCAGGTCTCTGCAGACACTCCTGGCCTCATCTGCTCAAGCTGTAGAGGGGCTGCTTTAGGGACCCTGCTGTTCACACATGGTCTGCCACTTGATACCTGTTGTGACAAAAACGCCATGGATTTGCAAACACCTGTCCCTCTGGGCTCTCCTTCCAGGCACAAATGAGCCTGAGCCCAGCCCCGTGTTCCAAGGAGTGCTCTGCATGTGCAAAAGTCACGGTCAGCCCTTTGCACACTTTGGGGGGGGTTTGCTCCTGCCCAGGTGCCAGAAGGGGAGCAGTTTCCTCCTGTGGGTGTGGAGCAGGCACGTGGAGCAGTGCAATGTCCCAGGCATGGCTCCAGCTGTTCTCAAGCCTCGTGCTCGGGGTCGAGGAACTCGATGGGATGCAGAACATACGTGACTCCCAAATTCCCTGCTGGCCAGAGTCCCAGCGCTCAGGGTAACGCTGCTTTCCAGGATTTTCTCTGACCTCATCCACGGCTTCTGTGTCAGTGACTTGGATGTGGCAAATGGAGGGAGGCTAGATCTCATCTCCTTCTTCTACACAAGCACTTCCATCATTGAGTTGGGCCTCAGAAGGTTGGTGGAAGGGCGAGATAGTGTAAGGACTGCACCTAGACAGCTCCTCAGCAACTTGTGGGGCTTAGTTCAAAGGGGCCGCAGGGCCACAGCTACTGGATAAGACTGTCCCAGTGAGAGCAAAACAACACCTTTAGAATAGTATTTAGTGCACAAAGGGAAGTGAGAGGTAGGCTGGTCAGCATCACATGAGTGTGAGGAGGAAAAACGCTGGTCACCTGCAACACTGGGTTACACAAGCGTAGTGCACTAGATGCTCAAAGAGATTTTTTTTTTTTTAAAGGGCATGTGCTTCATTTCTACTCCTTAAAAGGGAGTAGAAATGAGCACCTGAAGTGCAAGCTGAAGTGATAATACCTTAAAAGAAGTGAAAATTGAGATGAGAGAATGAAAAACAAAGAATTCAAGCTCTAGAAAGTTACAGGTGAAAGGCAAGCCACAGAAGATATGAGGAAAGCATCCTAAAGGCACAAACATGAATTATGATTATGTGAGAAGCAGAAAGTTCTCCAGGGAGGCTCAAGGACAGGATGTGGATCAGGCTCTATAGGAAGGAATGAGCCATCACAGAAAGCCTCGGTGAGTTACTTGCATTGCCCTTTGCTGTCAGGGACCTCGCACTACCATCATTCCTTAGGGGACACACATTTGCATGACTGTCCCAAAGCATGCAGGGGGAAAAAAGTATTTTTAACCCCATTTTTAGAACATGTGGTTAAAGGTCTGCCAGAAGGAGCACTCAGATGAATGGCCAAATACTCTCCTGGGTGAGAATTGCAGCGATCCCTTTACGAAGAGGTCAACATTGTTAAATACAATGCTAGTTCTTAAAAAGTTCCAGTGGGAACCAGGAAACTGCAAAGCAGCTAGGCTGCCTTCTATAAAAGGCACATTGCTAGAAAGGATAATAAAATCTGGAAATAACAGGGCCCAAGATAAATCGAGTGTAATGGGAGATTCCACATGGCTTTTGAGGGGGCAGTTGGAAGGCACAAGCCTGGAGCCCTCTTGGAGAAAACCAGCCATTGTGTACACAAGACAATCTGCTCAGAGGGCACTCGGATCTCCAGAAAAGTTCTCCCAGAAGGGCTCTTAAAGAAATGAAGCTGTCGTGGGAAGACAAGGAAGGCCAATGTAGTTTCTTATTGGAAATATTTTCTTAGCACTCCAAAGCCTTGAAACACACAAAACAAACATTTCTTGCTGGACAAAGGTCTGTAGAAAAAGCAAGATGTTTCTCTGTAATCCTTGTTTCTGCTCAGTGGTAACACTGTCTTTTTCAGTGTTTCAGATAAATCTGTGTTAAAATGCACAGCTGCAATCTCAGCGCAGAGTATAGCTTCCTTATCACCCTCCCACATGGAGTTTCCTCACACACTTGGACCTCAGTTCCACAGTTTGCTCTGTGCACTCCTTAAACCCCCACCCCAGAGCTCTGGAAGAGGTTTTAGACCATCAGTCACTGAATTACAGCAGAGGGGATTTACCCACCCAGGGCTGATAGAGGTGAAGGAGACAAGAGTCCATAGGGAGCAGACCCAGTCCCTCCAGGAGGTGTCACTGGGCAAAGCTCCAGGTTCTTCTGAGCAACAGGAGGTGTGCAGAGATGGAGCCCTGTCCTTGGCACACCTGGTTCCAAAGGGATGAAGCCCTGTACAGCTGGAGGCACAGCAGGAAAGGGTGCTCAGAGGCTGCTGGATAGCAGTCACACAAACCACTTGGTCCCACAGACCCATGCTCTCCTGGGATTCCCATGCTGGCTTTATTACAAAGGATTAATGATGGGACGATAGCTGCAGTCCCAAGGGCTCAGCAGTGGGGCTTTCCCAGGAGGTCCTATGGCCCCGCTGTCCCTCCCAGCCCTGAGCTGTGACAGCCCCCGGCCCCTCTTGCCCAGCCCATGCGGCCACCACCTTCCCTCCGAGCCAGAGGCTGCTTGAACAGCTGGCAAAGTCTCCTGCAAACAGCACCATGCTTCAAGGGACCTCTTCAAAGCAGCCTCTGAGCTGGCAGGCAGTGACCTGGCACTGCATGGCATCCTAGTGACATCCTTGTTAGCAAATGCATGGCCCTGATGAACTCTCTGGCCCCAAGGGCACTGGCACAGCCCAGCAGATGTGCCCATTGCGAGGCTGTGTTCCTCCAGAGAGCAGGGGCTGTACCCCAGCTGCTGGGAGATGGGGCCACCGAGCCCTGGGCTACCCCTGACTGGGGTGAGCTCCTCCTGAGTCCTCTGGGAGCAGGGCAGAATGAGAACAGCCTGGAAGAGTAAAGGACCTCTGTCCTCTGTGGCTGCTGCTCTTCCCCACTCTGTGAGACACGAGGGAGGCCGGTGGGCACCTCCATGCCAGCAGAGGGAAGGGCAGCCCACCAGACCCCGGGTCTGACCCCTTGCCTGAATGCATCTTGGGAGCTCTGATCAGCCCAAGCCACTATTATCTGAGCATCTCATCCTCTGAAATTGGCAGCTGCACTTTTTTTTTTCATTCGGTTTCCACTACAAGCCAGTACAAAGCCAGCCCAAGCTCTCCAGGGAGGCACAGTTTCCAGCAGACTTCCAGCTTTCACTTATTGCACTCAGATGCCTGAATGCAGACAGTGTCTTGCTGCATAATCCCACAAGAGGCCCAAAATCCAGCCAGAAGCCAGAGCCAGGCAGGCACAGCTCTGACACAGCACAAGAGAAAGAGGCTCAAGAGCTGAGCTTAAATGTAATCCTGGGTTTTACCCAGGGAAATGATGGTTGTTCATGCACCTGGGTGTGGACAGCCAGGTTGGGAGCAAAGTTACTATTCCCAGCTCCCAGTGTTAAACAAAGCACAGAGATGCACATTTTCACAGTCACCCAGGAGCCAAAGTCTGAAACAAAATCACTGTTAGCCACCACCACCGCTGAAGTGGTGGATATTTTGACATTAGCCACAGCCTTCAAATCTAACAGCAAGACTTCTCATGAACATTTTTATTTTTCTGAAAGTTCTATTTTACAGTGGAAAAATCTCACTTGAATGAAGCATTTCTACCTGGCTCTTCTAAATACTGACCTGGAGCCCGATGCATCATTAAAACAAATGCTGTGAGCTTCCTGAAGCCCCCTAAACATGCTTGGCCTTTCCAATTCGATTACCTGACCTCACTGCAGAAAATCCACATTTTTCTTCCTTCCGTGTGATCTTAGAGTGAAGAAAACAAAATCCAGAAGCTGCCGGGGCCAGCTGCAGCAGGCCAGCCGGCATTGGACACGGGGCTGGCGGGGCTCCAGCTCCGGAGCTATATAGGAACGAGGGAGGCAGCTGGGCTGCAGACGGAGCCTCTGCTGCCCGCTTTGGCCATCACTCACACTCTTCTCACGGCCAAGGAAACTACAGCCTGCCAAGATGTGCAAAGGATTAGCAGCGCTGCCCCACACTTGCCTGGAGAGGTGAGAGCGGCCGGGATGTGCAGGATGCCAGGGGCTGCCTCCTGGCAGGGCTGTGCTGGGGTGGCTGGGGGCACAGCCCCGTGATGGGCATCTCCTCTGGGGACTGGGATGATACAGCTCTGAAGGCATGAGAAGGGAAAGGAAGGTTGCTGGGGGTGTCTCAGTGGGGGCTGCGAGTGGCTGATATCCTTGGTGGGATGAGCGCTGATTCTGTCCCAAACTCCCCACTCTGCCCTGGGGGTCATTCTGCTGGGTGAGTTTGGGCTGCTCCAAACCCAGCCCTCCCCTGCTCCGGGCAGGAGTGCTTTATCCTCAGATCTTAATTTCTGCAAAACGCAGAGGAGGAGAAGAGGAGAAAATCAGGACAGAGGTTTTGCCTTTCTGAGGTGAAAACAGCCCTGTCTCCAAAGTGCCTCACAATCCTCTTTTAATTGCCTTTGAGTCACTCACACATGGAATAGCCAGACCTGGCTCCTCTCATGAGGCTCAGCCCTGTAGAGAACACCAGCTCTGCTTCCCCTGTGGCACCCATCCTCATCTTCATCCCTACCCACCCTGGTGCTCACCCCAAAACCAGTACCTGATGGTGGCAGAAGCTCCTGTCAGCCCCTTGGGAGCCCAGGTGGGCTCCAGCCCCTGGCTGTTTCCGTCCTGACTGGAACCTGTCCTCTCCTCTTCTCTCATGGGCTTTGGAGAGTGTCCAGTGAGAAGCAGAGATGCAAAGCATTTGAATTCTCACTGCAGCAGCAGGGCACTCAATGCTTCACCTTAGGAGAAAACTTAGGAAAAGAGTCAAGTGAATCCCTCAGTGAGGGTTCCCTAACACCTGCAAATGCCTTAGTACTGGTTTTTGGATGAGAGTGACAGTGGGAAGTTCACTGCCCTGAGGGGAGCTCCAGAGAAATTGCAGCTGAAATTGTGCTACTGGGGGCTGATGCTGCTTGCCCAAAAGGCAAATTCTCATCACAGGCACAAACAGGAGCACAGGCCTGTGATGGTTTCGTTGTTGGAAACTTATCTTTCAGCCATCCTCATTAATCCATGCTGACCTTGCCTGCTCCCCTGCAGTGTCCTGTGCCATGGGCAGCCAAGAGCACTCTTCCAGCTGTGGGTGATCCATGTGTTTCTGCTCTGCTTTCGCCCTTGTTGTCACTCTTCTGACACTTTTAAACAGTGAATTTTCTTAATAAAGATTTTCTCCCACTGCTGCTATGCTGATGTTTTCACCTGCTATGCCCTCAAATCCTCAGTCTTGAAGGCTTCACTCACACTTTGACATGCAGAGTCAGGACTGCATTTGTCCCCTGTGCATCACCTTGTGTTGCTCTGCAAAGCTTTCCAGCTGCTTCACTGCCAGTGTCCCGAGACCCTCCTGCAGCTCCCCACAGCTTGCCCCAAGTGCCGTTCCCGGGGACTGCAATAGCTGCTGCTGGGCCATTAACCCCTTGTGCCACTGTGAAGTTGAATGGCATGGTCCCAGCTGGCGCCCCCCAGCATCATCCCCACAGCCGTGTGCCACCTCTCCCACACTGTCACGCGTGGGCTGACCTCGCCCTGCAGCTGCCTGGGGTCGGCAGAGCCCATCAAGGTGCCCTGCCAACCCAAGGGGCTGCTACCCCTGGCTGTCCCCACAGCACATGTTTGCTGGCCTCTTCAAAGAGGAATGATGGGTTGAAAGGAATCTCTTCCTATGGCCAGAGGAGCCTTGACTCGTCTCCAATAGACCATATTTGTCCATGTGTCCAGCACGGGTCTGACACAGCTGCCACATACAGCATCAGTCTTGCAGCTTTATGGCTCCTCAAATCTCCTCTGGAGACTTTTGCATGGGCATTTCCTCTGCCACCTCCCTGCCCTCAGGCACAGCATCACCTTTAGCTTTCAGCTATGGCTTTAAACTCCTTTGAGCTTCTATTTTTGTTTTGTTTTAAAGGCTGGAGTCTCTCCTGGCCCTTCTCAGCAGCCCTTCTTGCTCTTGATATGTTTGACAGAGCCCATATTTTCTATTAATGCTTCTTGGAAGCTATTTCTCAGACTTTTTCTTGGCTTGCTCCCATGTGTTTTCACAGTTAACCTTCCACCATTTACAGTCCTCTTGCTTTTTCTCACTGGGCCATAGCTGGTGGTTTGGGGTTTTTTTTAAGATGCCTTTTTTGTTTATAGCTGCCTTTTTTCCCCCGGCTGTTTAGCCTTCCCTGAAGCCTTGCTTGAAAGCTTGTAATCCATCTGCTGGAGGACGCCAGGATGGTGTCTTTAAATAGCCCTTCCCTCCCTCAGCCTGCAGGCTTTCAGCCTGCTCCTGTCCTTCCTCGCTTCCTTCTAACAACCTTCCTTATCTCTGCTGTCTTTATAGATGTCATGAAGGTCCCACTGCCAGAGAATTGCTCTGGTGCAGGGGAGAGGCTCTTGCTGCTGTCCCCACATGTACAGGGCTCCGGCGGGGTGGGCAGCACCTGGGGGTCCCTTGGCAGCACTATGGGATGGAGCAGGATGGGACTGCTGAGGGCCTCAGTGCCTTTTGAGCCTGACAGCTCTTGGCTGTAAGTCACTGTCAGAGGGTGGGAATCAGAGAACAAGGTTTGGAGCAAGGTCTGAGCACTTGTTGTGTGAAGCCACCATCTATTGCTTACAGACCTTGTGTAGGTGCTGGCCTCATCCACACCAGGGCAGGGGGTCCCCAGGTGCTGCTCTGACAGCAGCAGAGTCCCAGTCCTTGTCTGCCCAGCTCCTTGGGTCATCCTGGGCTAGGTTTGGTTCTCAGTGCCCCTGCTCCCAGCACAGCTTGTGTTATCCCTCTGCCTGCTCAGGAACTCCTCGTATCCACTGTCCTTGCTTCCAAGGTGGGCAGACCCCTCCAGCCCCTTGCTCGTGTCCTGTGCTCCTGCTGGATGAGCCCCTCATGATGTGACACACGGTCCAGTTGCTTGGAAGGGACTGTCGCTGCTGCACAGCACCTGGCACTGGCAGGGGCTTGACTGTGGCAACATCCCCACTCCTCCCTCCTGAGCATTGGAAAAGGGACAAGGTGGCACCCAGCATTTCTGCTCAGCCCTGCCTGAGAGATGCTCCCTGAGCCCATGTGTTCCCTTCCTGCAGGAACCTGTGGCCACAAGCACAGATGTCTGGGAAAGCAGAGCCAAGGGAGAGGCCAGCCTGTCCTCTCAGCTTTCCTGTGGCACCCTCTGCACCCACCCAGTGCTTTGGTGCTAAGGGGGCTGCCCACTTCCCCTGCCCACTTCCCCTGCTCCCTGTCCCTGCAGTTGTGCCACCCCCATGGGTCAGGGCCGTGCCGAGTGGTCCCAGTAAGGCAGTGCCGGCCAGCGGGCTGCCAAGAGGCAACTGAGGCTTCCCAGAGAGCCAAGCCCAGGACATCAAGAGCCAGCTCTGGCTCGGAGCACTTGTCTGCATGTTACTTATTTACTTACAGCAGGATGAAGGGCAGCATCCCTGTCCCAGACACCTCAGTGCGGGAGCATGGCGACTTTGTCACCCTTTTCCTGAGGTCCTGCGCTTTGCAAGGCTCAGGTTTTCTCAGAAGCATTAGCAATGGAAACTGTCTCTGTAGCTGCTGATGTTGTCCATGACAACAGCTGTATTTCTGGGTGTGCAGTGCCCTGTGCCATACACCCACTGCAGTGGTCTCTGCAGCCCCAGGCTGGGCTGCTCTCTCTGCCTGCTCCTGCTGCCCACCTCCAGCAAGGGTGGCTGCTCAGAGGCAGGTTTCTGTAGCAGAAATAGGGAGCAGCTGGGAGGGAGCAGAGCAGAAGAGACACCTCTGTGCCCCGTCTCCAAATGCCATCCATGGGGACTGGCAGGTGGAAACCAAAACACAGAGAGTTTTACAAGGAGGGGAAAAAAAATCAAAGGAATTGAAATTAAATAGCAGACATAGCAATGGAGCAATCATCCACAGAGGGCTTGTGAAAATAAACAAGAGAGAGGAAAATTGCAGGGAGCCCTGAAGACAGGGAGCTGTAGTCCAGCTTTTCCAGCCGTGCTGAAAACTCAGCCCAGTCAGCCTGTGAGGAGCAGTCTGTCCCCTCTCCTCCTGTGCCAGCAAGATGACCTGGAAGCCACCAAATGTTACTCTGCCAGGGAAAAGCCCTGCCCTGCAAAGATGGGGACTGGGGGGTTGGTGGGGTGGGGTGTCTGTTTTCACCTCTTTATTTCGTCAACCTCATGCAGCACACCTGAGTGTTCCCTGCAAAAGCTCAGCTTGCTCTTGCTACCACCCCTGAGCTGCAGTGGGGGTGGGGGGAGCCTCCTCAGCAGTTTTAGATGTTCAGGACCTAATCACTACCTGTTTTGCAGGAAAGTGAACCTTTTGGGAGGCAGCTGGGACTGCTGCCAAGCCCCAGGACCCTCTGTTTTTTTTTGCATCCTCCAAATGCAGGTCTAGAGCATGGCCTTGGTGGAATGGGAAGTGGCAGTTAGCCTTTGGCAGTCTTCAGCTCCTGAAACCTTTTTTCCCCTCTCTGCCCAGAAAAGGCAGCACCCAGGAGGTGCCTCTTTACAGGACCCTTCCCATTGCCGATATAAGGCTTATATATTACTGATAAATGTGCTGTGTGCCTATACAAGGGTTCTGAGTGCTGTCAGCAGTGTGAGGCTGGTGGCACAGTGTGGGGTGGCACCACGGGGCAGGTACCCCTCAGCACAGCGCTCCCACACCTCTTCACCTTCACCTCCTCATCAGCCCTTCTTCAAGCTTGTCTCTATAGAGACTGAGTGCTGCATACATGTCCCTAATTCAGCCCCAGAGCAGCCTGACAGCCCTGCTGATACAATTAGCCTGGCCACAGATGGGGATGGAGCGAGGAGATCAAGATCAAGAGCTGCCACTAATGCGCAGTGCCTGTTTAGAAATGCCACAGACAGGCACAGCCTTTACAGCATTAGGGTCCATTTGTTCATCTGGAATTAATTACAGAATGGGTGCAGGGCAGGGACTGTGAGTGTCCCACTGCTGTGACTGTCCCACTACCCTGTTCTTCTGCCTGACCTGTCTCTGCACCTCTCCTGCTGCAGGGCCAAGGAGATCAAGACGAAGCTAGGCACGCTGCTCCAGAAGCCTGATGCCACCATTGACTTCATCATCCCCTATCCCGAGAAGCCGGAGAAGCCACCCAAGGCCCAGAAGTGAGTACTGCACTGAGGTGGGCTGCAGCGGTACCTGCGCCCAGCCAGTGGGGTGGGTACAAGCCCTTTTGGGATGCAGAGCAGGTGAAGCCCTGCTATGGGCTGGCACAGCAGGCTCTAGGTGGCAGGCAGCTTGTGGCATGCCCCTCGTGACCTGCCTGCTAGGTGCAGGCTCAAGAAGTTCTGTCAGGGCAGCATGAGACGTCTCAGGCAATACAGCTCTATGGAAACTAGATTTTCCATGGAAACTCAATTTACTTTTGATGAGATTTCAAGTTATTTGATAAAGGTTTTCCCAGGGGCATATGGCACTTGGACTTCTCTGAGTCACCTGCCTCAGCCCAGAGGTACCAGCCTTTGCAACCATCTGGCTTTGGGGTGGCAGCATGTCCATGAGCTGGGTGCACAACCTCGTGGCACCATGCCTGGCTCGGGGCAGCTTTGTGATGATGGGACCTCCTCACCTTATGGCCAGCACTGAGCTGGTGTATAATACTGGCTTATCAATATTATTTAAAGCACATGAAACATTAAATATTTTGCCTGCTAATCCAGGGTGCAGGGGGTGATGTGCAGGGGGACGTTTGCCAGCACGGTGCCTGCCTGCCACATCACTGAGTGGCCAGAGCTGCCCACGCCAGGGAGGGCTGGCAGAGCCCGGGGAGCTGTGTGCTTCTCACTGCCATGCTCCTGATGCCTCTGTGACAGACACATTTGTCTCCATTAGCCATCCCCACAGAAAGCTGGAGAACATCTCCAGTCTGTCTGGAGGAGCTGTTTTCCCCTGCACTGCATCACTGTGCAGCCCTGGCATCACTCACCTGTCAGCATCTCACTCGCACTTAATATCATCCCAGGGACATTCGGATAATGGGAAAGTGAATTTGGTGGTTTCCAGGAAATCTGGATTGTGTTTGTTTGCCAAAGTGATGCTCTTCCTCACTGGGGTGAGAAGTCACCTGACAGGGACATGGGGGCAGGGAGAGTTTTGATCCCTGATAGAAGTGCAAACACGATTCAAGGTCCAGAAAGTGAAGGGTAAGAACCCCCTGTCATGGTGCCTACTGCTGATGGTTAGGTGACAAGTGAGGGCTGGTACCCAGCCTGAGCAAGCCTGGCATTCCTGCCACTCTCCTTTCCCTGCTGCACCCACTCGGGTAGCGTGACATGGCTAGGCATCGGCACCTCTACTTCCCCCAGACTCACCACTGAAGTTTCTGGGCCTCCAGGACCAGGACACACTGTCCTGCCCACTCTCCTTCCCCGCTCCCAGGGGTGCTGTGCTCAGCCAGGGGGCTTCAGCCCCCATGTGTGACCCCTGCAGCAGCAAAACGAGAGTGCAGCGGGGAGTGGAGATGGTCTACAGCCAGCCCAGCACTCAGGGTGGGGGGATTCCCTTGCCCTCCAGCCAATGCTGGCAGGGATGCAGGGAAGGAGCTGGGAGCCCCGGGCAGCTTGGTCAAACCCCTCAGGGCTAAAATAAAAGAACAAAAAAACCCCCAAAAACCCACAACAAAACAAAACAAAACAAACCCAAACAAACAAACAAAAACCCCCAACAAAAACAAAAACCACCAAAAAACCAAACCAAAACAAAGCCCCCAAAAAACCAACCAAAAACATCCACCCACAAAACTCTTTAGTCTTACTGCAAACATCACATTGAAAAATATATTGTAGGAAAAAAAAAGAGGAAGAACTGTGCAGATGGAAAACACTGGAGGTTTCCAGCGGGCGGGGCGCAGAGCCCAGTGACCCGGGCCGCCGCAGGGCGTGGGAACGGGGCGGGCGGGCTGTGGGAGTGCAGAGCGCTGACCCCGGCCCCAGCAGCACGGGGCCGCAGTGACCAAGCCCCTGTGGCCAGCGGGGAGCATCTTTCCCCAGCCCAGCAGGAAAACACAGAGATGCTTCCCAGCCGCCCGCAGAGCCCCTGCGCTGCCGTCCCGTGTGTGGGCGCTGGGCCGAGGAGGAGCCCTGTGGCTGTAGAAGAGACTCGCTTTGCAGCTCAGCCACATCTCTGCTAAAGCACGGAGGAATTCGCCCACCCCACCCATCCTCACCCTCCCTGCACTCGGCTCTCCCCTGGAGAAGGGCACCTGTGCCGTGATGCAGCAGCATCCCTATTCCATCCCCAGACCACTGCCTCTGCTCTGAAAGTCTCTGCAACTTGTCACTCCGTTCTTCCCCATTTTAAAAGGAATTTAAAAACCTGGAGCCCAGATGGAGGCTGTGGGGTAACCATGGACCACCTGGGCTTTCTTTACTCTCCTCAGGCCATCTCCAGAGGAGGCTCTGCAGTGGCGTGATTCCTTGGAGAAGCTCCTGCAAAACCCCTGTAAGTTCACATCCCCCACTGGTTGGTCACCTCCCCTCTTTCCGTGTCCCCTCGGGTGCTCAGCAAGGGTTTGGCCACCCTTGCACTGCCAGTGCTCAGGGAGGGCTCACCTCCCCTTTCTCCCCTAGATGGGCTCGCCAGCTTCCGCAGCTTCCTGCGCTCCGAGTTCAGCGAGGAGAACGCCGAGTTCTGGGTGGCCTGCGAGGACTACAAGAAAACCAAGTCCCCTGTGAAGATGGCAGAGAAGGCCAAAAAGATCTATGAGGAATTCATCCAGACTGAGGCACCCAAAGAGGTCAGTGGCCGTAGGGCATGAGATGGTGCTGGGGGGAATGAGGCTGCTGCCCTGTCAGCCTCCCTCCCAAAGGAGAGCGATGGCTGCAGGGCACCTCGTGCCATGGCTGAGGGGCTCCGAGGGCTGTATCCTTGTCAAGGGGCAGCCCCATGCCCACGTGCTGCACCCCTGTCCTTCACAAACCTGGAGCCCCTGCTGGCAGCCTCTGCTGGGCTGTCTCCAGCCATGGGCGGCCCCAACGCATGCCTGTCCCCCTCTTCCCTACAGAGGCGTGACATCACTCATAAGGGTTGACAATGTACGGTAATCTTCCTCCCCAAGATAGCTTTGCAGCAGGACAGAGCTCATCCTGACAGCTTTGACACCAATAATTCTTCCAGAGAAATGAGCCTGCTTCAGTCCCTCCCCTTGCTGTTTGCATGATTGCTGGTGGGACAGAGCAGGCAAGGGGAGACCATCACTCAGCCCTCCAAAGGCAGGCTCCCATCCCTCTTACATTCTCATGGCAGGTGAACATCGACCACTTCACCAAGGCTGTGACCATGAAGAACCTGGTGGAGCCATCACCAACCAGTTTTGACATGGCCCAGAAGAGGATCTTTGCCCTGATGGAAAAAGACTCCCTGCCCAGATTTGTGCGGTCGGAGTTTTATCATGAGTTAATCAAGTAGCAATGCAGCAGGGCTGTGCGAGGCATCCCCACTGCTTCTGTCTAAACACCTGCCCCTTCTCCTGCAGCCGCTTTGCTTTCTTGATACCACCCTAGAAGAGCACCCAGGGGTGTTGCTAAACACCTCCCCCCATGCTTTGGACTTTCAGATGTCCTGGTGTTCCCTCTCTTACCATCTCTTTCCTCTCCCACAAAAGACCATTTTGCAGAAACTGCCTGGAGCTGAGACCCAGAAGGGTGAGGGAGCAGCCCCAGCTCCGCAGTGACCAGGAGCCACACAGCCAGCTGACACATCCCTGGTGCTGTGGAGCGTGGTGTTAGCTGGAGGCTCTGAGGGGCTGACTTGGCCTTCTTAGGACTCCTTGGAACATGCTAGTTTTTCTTTCAGTGTTGCCCATATTGTTGGTTTGGCCCAGGCTCACTCCCTCCTCCCAACTTCCCAGGGTGCTGCTGAGACTGCACAGGTACCCTGCACGTGCTCCTCTCCCTGGCCAAGGGAAGGTGGGACACATCCACTGCCTGATTGGCATCACCTTCCTTCAGAATCAGCAGGCACAGTGACAGCCATCCAGGGCCGGGGGCACGGCAGGGACAGCAGTGACACGTACAGCAAGGATGGCGCTGTGACAAGGACAGCAGGGACTGCTGTACGGCACCCAGGTGCCGCAGGGTGTGCCTGGCTGGCACCGGGGGGAGCAGAATGAGCCTGTGGCACCTCTTCCTCAGCATCTCCACTCGGAGTCAGCCAGTTTGCTTCACTCTAAACACAAAAACGAGAGGGTAAAATGAGACCTGTTTGCCCAAAACACCGGGACTGTTTAGCAACCCAGAACTGCTTGCTCCAGCCTTTACCCAACGCCCTGAGCCCCCAGGGCACAGCCCTCGTGGTATGCTGGGATGGCAGCTCCAGCGGCTGCTGCAGGGCTCTCTGGTTTCTGTTGCTTCTCTCTGCAGTAGGCATGCCAAAGCAATACTTCTGCACAAACCCAACACAGGGGCATAGAGGAGGAGGGAGGGAAGCTATGCTAGGGGGAAAGAAAGCTGAAAATCCAGCTGTGCAGATCCAATTTGAAAAATCCAAACCAAACCCAAAAAGCCAAATGGAAACTCAGACCCATCATTGGAAACATGAAAAATAACCCCCTGCCTTGTAGAATAGAGTGCAGACCCTGCTGAGTTTGTGTACCCTACATCACTCTCTCCTGTCTCCCCTTATCTGCCGAGGCCATCTGTTTCTATAGGCTGTCTCTAAAAAGGGCCAGCTGCTTTCTAATGTTCAAAGCCAGCCCTCTGCTAACAGAATAAATCACACCTGAGGATGGGGCAAGCACATACATGAAAAGCAGCCCCCAAGGTCTCATTTCAGCCTTGAGGGAAATGTGATAAGCCCCTGCTCCACTGGGCCAGGATAGTGCATCATCCGCAGGGTCATGGCTTGTAAAGAGCTTCTTCAGCCAGCAACCTGACAGGTGCCAGCAAAACATCTGTGGCCCTGCTGCCTACTGGCATCCCAGACCAGCCCCCTTCCCCAGACTCAGCCTCAGTGGAAGTCATGGGACTCTATGCAAAATGCAATAACATAAACAAAGGATTTTCCAGCCTCTTCAAGACTTGCAAAATCTGATCAAAACCCCACCAGCCCCAAATATTTACACGTTGTCGCTATGGCGATGAAGAAAAATACATCCTAAGCTGCAGGAAATGGGCTGTGTTTTCCAGGCAGGAGTGAGGAGGCAGGGGAAGGATGGAGGCAGTCACAAACGTGACTCTTTTTGTAAGTTCTGGAGCAAAAGGCCTGGGAAAGTCGGTGCTGGAGCAGCAGGGGTGATGATCACAGGCATTCCCCTGGGGAGAATGCAGAGGGTGGCTTGGGTAATGCTAAAGAGCCCAAGGGAGCCCATGAGCAGCAGGAGGGTCCCATCGAAAAGGCACAGGACCCCCTGGCAGTGTCCACCGTTCAGGTGGGCAACAAGGGGGAGGCAGAAGCAGGGCTGGATGTGGGATGGGGGCTTGGCCAGCCCCTCTGCTGCAGGGTGCTCCCCCCACCTCTGCCTGCACATGCTCCCTGCACCCGCCCAACGTCTCCATGAACTGGTGTCAATACAAGTGGGTTCAGCATGTTCAAGCTCCTCATTTACAGCGTGACTCAGAAATGTAAAACCAAACAGGCTTCCCTGCAAAAAGACCTGGATTTTTCAGTTCTGCTTAATCCTTTGGCAGCTATTTCCAGATACCCTCACACGTTTCACAGTTAAATGCCACCGCCACCAATGCCATAATGTTGGGATGCTGCCAGAGGCTCTTGTGCCATCAAACCCTGGGATATCACTGCAGCAGCAGCAACACATGGGGCAGGGAGAAGGTGTCTAGGCATGTATGTGCTGAAAAGAAAGGTGCAGGCTGGATTCAGGAGAGTTGAGACAGCTTTGTTGGCAATCCCTCCCTGGCTCAATTTCTGCTTAAATGCTGGAAATCTACTTCGGGGGCTGCCAGTGATCTACTGGGTAGCCAGAAAATGTGGCCATGGAAGCGTTTTGGAGCTCTAGGGAAGTTGTGTTTGTGTAGAAGGGTCATTTGGCTAATTACTCAAGCAGGCTTGCCCAGAAAGGTGGCAACACCTGTACCAACCCCATGGCCCAGCTTTTCACAGGCCCACAAGTATTTACTGTTGGGCTAATGCCAAACATCATATTTCTGGTAGGAGATACTTCATGTATTTTATCACTCTAGCTCTCGTGAAATTTGGCATATATAGCAGTATATCAACACAACATGTACATCTGTATTCCTGTATCCATATATACATGTACACACACATATATTCTTGTAACATGGGCATCTCAACCCCCTGAGAGTCAGAGCCAAAAAGCAGAGTTTCTGGATTGGTGCTTGGGGTCCATCACAGAGAGGAGTGTGAGTAGGTTTTGTGTGGTCCCAGACCCTCTTGAGGGGAACCTTGGCCATCCAGCTGAATGAACACAAAGGTGCATCCTCCAGGACCACCCTGTGCCCGTGGCCTCTGTGTGCCGTGCTGGCACCTGGGCTGGTGCAGGAGGCAGGTCTCATGCTCCCCAAGGGACCCCTATCTCTGCCGTGGGGCAAGGCAACCCCACGCTGCAGCCAGGGGCATGGGGCACCAGGCACTGCTTCCACACCACCCTGGCACACACTCCCTGCCACGGGCACATGTGGAAAAGGGCTCCCTGCAGCTGCATCCCTCAGAGGAACACCAGGAGATGGTTCGATGTGTGGTGTTGTATGGTGACTTCAGCAACCTGGAGCCTCGCACCTCATCAATCACAGGGTGAGCCACCCAGCTCCTGCCCTGTGTGCTGAGGCTGGGCTGCCCCGTCCCAGACTGGGCACTGCCAAAGCCCAATGGCTGAGGGTGTCCCAGAGCTCATCCAGGCTCCCCTCAGGCCTTGGTCACACCCTGGAGGAGGGTTAGGGTCACACCCTGCTGCACGCTGTGGCCGAGGGCTGGAGCAAAGGGAGGAGGGCACATCAGGTCTTCACACCCAGGAGCTGCAGGTTTTAAGTCTGGAGCTCTCCATGGGATTTCCACTGGAGGTATTCATGCAGGGAAGATGTGAGGTGCTGGTGTGCAGCGAGGAGTTGTGTTAACCTATGTTCATGTACCACTCAGTAATCCACACATAAACATGTATTTCTGCTACTGTCTCAATGGACTGTTCATTGTGTCTCTTTGTACTGAAGGTGCAGCATTTTCTTACCCACTACAGAGCACTTGCAAAACTTGTACCCAAAAGCCCTGGCAAGATCAAAAGCCTCTGAGAGCTTTTGCTGCAATGATGCAGGGGTTTCTCAGTAAACTGGAAAGGGAATAACCCCAGGGAGCTGATCCAGAAGAAACACCCCGAGGCTGGTGCAGCACAGGCACCCCCAGCCCCACTGCTGCCTCAGGCTTTGGCTCCCAGGGTCAGCTCCTGCTCCAGTAGCAGCAGCTGGGGTGCCCCAGGGGCTAGGGCTGAGCAATGACCAGCCCTGCTCTCTGCACTCACAGCACGCTGCCCAGGGACAGGCCCAGCTTTGAGATAAAATGTGTTCTATCTGCTCGGGGTTGCAAAGCATCTGCATCAGAGAAGGGGTCTTTGATGTTCCCGCTCCAAAGCTGTCAAGAGGGACCTCACACTCACCCCAGACCCTTGGGGAGGATGGCTAATCCCCAGCTGATGGTCAGGCAAGGCAATGACCCATAAAAACCAGATATTCCCCAGGTTCATAGTGCTGAAGGTGTCTGAAGGATATAATTGTTGTTGTTTCATCAGCTGTTCCATCTTTCCATGACTTAAAACAATCTCTGAGTGAAGCCACTCGTAACATAACTTTTTAGAGCAACCTTGTCCAACGAGTTGGATCTCTGTGCATTTCCTTTCTTCACATAATGGCATTTTAGAAAGGAATAACGCAAACATTTTTATTTAGACCGCATTCATCATTATTTAAATATTGATACAGCTTTTGCAATAGTTACCAAGAGTTCCCAGTACCAGGGGAAAATAAAACATAGCCACATGCTTGGCTATGTTCAGCACTTTAGCAAGCCTCTCCATCTCTTAGCTGAACATGCATGGTGATTGTTGTTAGTACATTGAATAAGTACAAAATAAAGCGTATGTTAAGAAAGAAGTTTCTCTATGGGCCTGGAGAGCCACAGCCTCCTCCTGCATGCCAAAACCCCGGTGTGAGAGCTGTTGTCTGGACTGGGATGCAGAGTGCAGGATACACAGTGGCCAGAGCAGCAATACCTAATGAAGGAGAGACCACGGCTGGGGGACAGTGAGACACCTGGTGCTGCAGCCCACGGCAGCAATCCTGCAGCTGCCTCCCATGCTTCCCACGGCAGGTCAGGGCCAAAGCCCACAGCAAAGGCCATGTCTCACCACAGCAACTAAAAAGTAAGCTGCCTGCTGGCAAAGCCCCAGAGCAGTAACGAGATAGACACATTCCTCCTACCATCTTCAGGAAAAGTGAGGCATGCTGCTACTGAAATACGTAAATAACACCTTAAAAAACGCCAACATTGTCAAGTATGCCCAAGCAGGGCCTTTCCTCTTCAGATATGGTGGCTCTATTCCCTCAAAAACTGCTCCTTACAAGCCAGGACATGCAAACCTGAGAGAAGAAACATGTTTCTGTTCTGCTCTGCTGAAGTATTTAACCCGGGAGCCCGAATTAATAACACAGGAAATAATGAGCCTCCCCCAAAGTGACAGCTCTGCACAGCCCTAGGAAAGATCCTTGGCCGGCATAAACGTGGTGCTACAGAGGGAGCAGTGGCCAGAGGGAAGAGCTTCCCGTGATGACCGAGGGAGGCTGAGCTTTCCTGCGACTCTGGCTGTGGTGATTGAAGGAGGCTGTCCGAAAAGTTTTGGTCTCCCTTCAAGAAAGAGTAGGAGCTCTTCCTGTGCCTGATAGTGCAATGCAGCGCAGCCTGAGCTCTGAGCAAACACTCCTGACAGCCTGGACGTTTGGGAGCTATGAGCAGCTAAGGACCAGAGCCAGCCTTTTTCACCTAAACCTCTGAAGGTTAGAAAGGGGAGATCATAGTCCCCAGTGCTTCCCTTGGCTCCCTCTCTGCCCTGCACATCACTGGGTGTCACACGGTGACCTTGCCCATCTGGTCCCTCTGTGGGCAGAGCCAGGGCTGACACGAGCTCCCCAGCACCCTCCTGGGCTGGCAGAGCCCCAGCACACGCAGCAACTGCCCCCAGCTCCTGCCAGACACAGACCCCAGCACTCCTACACCGACCCGTCAGAGGAGGGTTTGCTACACACACTGAGCCTGGATTGGGTTACAAATGCTGGCTGTTGCATGACATGGGATACAACTGGGACATTAGACAGCTATTGGAGACAGCTCTGTTGCTTCATGCCAATGAATGCTTTTGCTGCCTTATATTCTGCAAGAGCCCGGCCTGCCCCTGCCTTGATGCGGGTTCAGGCGCACTGAGAGATGATGTTGGAGTTGCAGTCTAAGCTGTGAGCGTGATTTCTTTTGCAGTTCTCGGGCCCACAGCCAGCACCACGGGGGCTGACCAAGTCCAGGTAGTACGGGGACTTGAGGAAGCGGCGGTAAGAATCCTTTTCCATGAGAGTGAATATTTTTCTCTGAGCCTCATCAAAGCAGGACAGTGTGGGCTCCAGCATATTGTGGCTCGTCTTCTCCCGTGTGCATGAATCCAAGTTCACCTGTGGGCCAAAGGGACAGCATAAGTAGAACCTGTCCCAGAAGGGCACAGGAATGGGAAAACCCAAGTGTGTCTCTACCATGTGTGCTTGGTGAGCAATTGTCTGAAACAGCTGTTTGACACCCTGCAGCCTCAGCAGAATCTGTGCAGCTGGATACCAGTGCATCCCTGCTGCCAAAAAAGCTGTCAGGAGAGACTGAAACACATCCCTCTGGAATGCAGCCAGCCAGGAAACCCAAACCGCATGGGAGCAGCTGAAACATTGGGAATCATAATCCTCTTGGGCTTCTCCCGTTTGACTGTGCGCAGGGAATGGCTATGTGGTTGTAACTAAACACACTTTCTCTTCACCCAAGTTTAATATAAAATCAATAAAAAGCCCACCTTTTTAACTAGCAGAGAAGCAGAGGCCTTAATCTCTTGTGAAAGTACTGACCTCTGCTTGCCTGTGCTGCTGGTTCAGAATGTAGGGTGGTGCCTTTGCCCAAGGAATGTTCAGTGCACATACCTCTTTTGTGGCCTGCACTGAGATGAACTCATCATAGATCTTCCTGGCCTTGGGGCTGAGCTTGGCTGGTGACTTGGTTTTCTTGTACTCCTCACAGCTGACCCAGAACTCGATGTTTTCCTCGCTGTACTCAGATTTGAGAAAAGCACGGAAAGCAGCCAGTCCTCCTATGGATTGTTCAGAGGAAAACCAGGTCAGGCAAGAGTGTTGGGCCCTGGACAGTTGCACCCCTGAGCCCCAGCAAACAGTGATTTTGGGTTCTCGTCCCCAGAGCTGAATGAGGAGCTGCCCTGGGGCTGGCAGTGGGGACAGCTCATGCATGCTGAGAGGGCTGGAATTCAGACAGGCCCCATGGGGATGTCACACGTGGGGCCCCAGCTGCCTGTTCCCCCCCTGTGACCTTCAGTCCCCTGCCAGGGACACAAGCAACTCGTGTGTTGCCTCCCAGGAGGCCTCGAGGAGACAACCAGCACGCTCCACAGAGTCTCAGACCATGGGAACAATGTGAAGGAAACCTCAAGGACATCGGTGTAGCTTGCCCACAACTGATGGGAAGACAAAGTCTCCCATGGGCTTAGCTGCAAATAATATCTCCACTTTTTGGTTCTTGTTTAACCCACCACTAACTGTGTGTCCCGGTCTTGCCCTCCTCTTGCACAAGGGCTAAACTCGTTGCCTTCAGAAAAGAGATGGCACAGCAGTAACCCAAAACCACACTCATGAGGCATTGGGATTGACCCTTGCCTCAGATCTGAGCAAGAGGCCCCTTCCCCACCCCTCCTAGAGGTCTGTGTGGCCAAAGGAACTCCTGTGTGCCCCTAAGAGATGTAAGATAATGTCCCTTGTCCCCTCTTGGGACTGCTCACAGCGCACATGCACTGCAGGCAGCCTAAGAGCCCTTTTCACTTACTGTCATGATGGATCAAATTTTCCAAAGAGTCTGCCCATTTTCTGACTTCCTCTTGGCTAAGTCTAAGAGGAGACAAAGGGAGAAACAGGGCTGAGTTAAAGAGAGTACAGAAAGGATAAATTTGGTTTGTTTCTCAGCACCACTAGAAAATCTTTTTTCCCTGATTGTTGTAAGAGCATACACAAGAGACTGAGAATGAAATATCAGCTTGCTTTACCAGATACCCCCAGGGATCCCAGATCTAACCTACAGAAATTTGTCTGTAATCCTCATCACCAGCCATGGGCTAGAAATTAATTTTCCTGGAAAAACTGCTGTGGAATTCATATTTACTTTGTGCCTGGCTACATCTCTTGCTGGAGCACAGACCTGGAATCACTCTTACAGGTCATATCAGTGAACTCCAAAGGGCTGATTTCTTTGACCTGCCAGGGGAACAGCAGCTGTTTGGAAGAGAGGAATGTGGGAACTAGAAACACACAGGGAGCATATCCTGCATTCATTCTCTCTACTGTACTAGAACACCCTAGGCTTCATCTGTCCCAGGAGCAAACCTTGGCTTTTGGAACCCTCTTTGGAGAGAACACTGTCTCCTTGCAGCCGGGGGAGAGCAGTGATGCCCTGACAGGCTGCTGGCTGTTTTGTGTGCCCACACCTCTGTGCAGCTGTGTGGACCATTGCACAAACCCAGCGCAAAGAGGCAGGCTGATTCTGCAATGTGCCCAATTGCACTGGGTCTGAAATGGAGCCATTGCCCTGTGTAGGACACTGCACACATCCTCCCCCCTGTGCTCATTCATCTTGAATCATGGAAGTGGTGGCAGGATGGGACTTCTAGTTCAGCATTCTTCAAGGAAATTGAAGTTCTCAGGTGTTGATAGTCAGCTGACAGGACTAGATCCAAGCACAGGTGTGCCACACTAGATCCAAGCACAGGTGTGCAGGAAGAGCTGGGGAGCAGCAGCAGAAACACTACTGGAGTCCAGCTTGGTGAAGGAGTATACAACATGCTGCAGCCAGTCTGGGATTAACTAGGTTACAGCACCTGCTCTTACCTCTGGCTTGAGGATGTCTTCTCCTTCTTGCCCTGGGAAGAGCTGTAGTCACAGGAATCTGACTTCTGCAGCAAGAAGCCCAGACGGTGCTTCATGTCTTTGGCGCTGAAAGAGAAAAATCAAGGAGGAGATGAAGATAATGCTTTGTACTCCCTCTGCAGCCTCCTCACTGCACAGGCTCCTCCAGCATTACTCAGTGACACAAACGCAGGGCGCTGACAGGGACTCCAGTGCTGATTTTCCACTCAGCACATAATGCACATTTTTGTTTCTGGACAAATGCAGTAATGCCAAACATTTTTCATGTTCAACATCTTCTTGCTGAGAAGGTCATCAGCCTGGAACCAGGTGGCAAAGGGGGAGAAGCTGCTGTTTTTCTACTCTTTACAGTAAAAATATTGTGATAGAAAGCATCACCATGCTGTGTGTCACCTCTCCTTGAGCTGATTTGCCCAGCTGCTGATGTGTGGTTCTTACACCCTTACTAATCTTTCCGTGCAGCCCCTGCCATTTCCCCAGCCACAGGACCAGCAGGGCCATGCCAGGCCACCCCACCAAGCCCATGACACAGAGAAAAGGGATGAAGTCAGTGGCTTGGAGCAAGTCTGTGGGGTAAGATCAGGATATGAGCCAAGAGCTTCACCACAACCAGCCCATGCTGACTGCAAGCTGCTCCCTTGCTCCACAGCAAGCTCCTCTGAAGATTCATCCTTAATTCTGTTCCATCTTCCAGCATGCTCAGGACAATCATTTCCTCACAGCAGGTTCTAGATATGCAGCTGATACTGGCCTTGGCACCTCTCTGTGTTTCCTTCCAATTTAAGAAGGAGGAGTGGGGAAACCAGTCCTGCTTGCTCAGGGGTACAGGCCCTGGCCTGCCCCAAGGTGCAGTGATAGTGTAAAGCAGGAAATCCTTCTCCTTCTCCTCAGATCTGAGCCTGGAAAAGAGCAAGAGGCTGTGCCACAGGGCTGAGCTCTGGCAGCTGCTTAGCCTCCCAGCACTGCTGTCTGCTCCAGCACCCTGTCAGCACTCTGTGCTGGCCACACCTGATCTCGCTGCTTGCCTCAGAAATGTTTCCTTAACAGCTCCAGCAGTGGCAGAGAGCAAATGGAGCTCACAGCTGCTTTGGAGCGGGGTGCCTGTAGCCACCACCAACATCCAGGCACACGTGGGGGCTCTGGGCTGCCAGGCTTGGGCTGCCTGGCTCTGTCGAGCTCCTTGCCCAAGAGAAGGAGACTGCTCAGGTCTGCAGGAGGGTGGCAGCAGGAGGAAACAAGGCTCTACTGCTTGCAACCAGTCTCACAGCATTCTGGTGGGAGAGAACGATTTTGCTGGGAATCCTGGACAGAGGTATTTAAAAGATGTGAACTATTTTTCCTTGCATTTTTTCAATTATTTTTTATCCTCATCAGATATTCCTGCAAATTGGAAGTGTCAACGCCTTTTCCTTGAATTTTCAGCACCTATTTTCAAATCTAACCATGAGCAGGAAGCTTTATCCTCCAGATGGGATAAAGATGGAGGCGGCTGAGTCTGTGCTCACATTTTCCCCACCCACTGCACAGCTGCTGGGAAGCAGCCTCAGGAGTGCTGTGAAGGCACCAGTGGGCAGAAAGGCAGCCCTGCACCATCACAGACCCGCACACGTTTGGATGGCCTGTGTGAGCAGGCAGCATTGTGCCCCTCTCCTGGGCATCTCCAGGCCCCAGAGCACCTGAAAGGGAGTAACACCACGCCAGGAGGGCTCGTGCCAGCCTAGACACCCCTCATGCTGGGCTATGGGGCAGGCCATGCTGCCAAGGGCACATGTGGGGCTGTGCAGGCTCTGCTCTGCTGATCCCACACTCCGGGGTGCAGCCAGGTCCTG
The DNA here is from genome assembly GCF_009819655.1 of Sylvia atricapilla. NCBI lineage: Eukaryota > Metazoa > Chordata > Aves > Passeriformes > Sylviidae > Sylvia > Sylvia atricapilla. The sequence continues at coordinate 12,049,802 of NC_089148.1, forward strand.
CAGGGCTGCAGTTCAGCCCAGCCTGACTGGCAGCACACCCCACGGGTGTGATGAGCTGTGCACTTGGGTGCAGCCTGACCTGGCCCCTCACCATCACCCGGAGAACTCAGGCTGGTGGCACATCCAGATCCACCGTGCCCTGCACCCCTGCCTGCTGGCACCCTGGGCTCTGGTCCTGCCAGGCTGCATTTCTGCATTTGAAATGCATTTCAGGGGATAATCCATCATTTTTATCCTGTCTGCCTTGCTTCTGCCTCAAAAGAATCAAGAAAATTTAGCAGAGAGGAGTCAAAGGAGAAAAGGGGTTCAAAGACTGCAGCAGAAGCAGCTGACTGGAATATCAAAATATCACAAAGCTGCCGGGTTTTATGATGGGGATGATGGGAAGGAAGGCTTTAGAGTTCCACAGCTCAGTACAAAACCTTTTTGCAATTCTGCTTCTAGCTGAAAACAAAACAAAACAAAAAACCCCAACAAAACAAAACAAAACCCAAAAGCCTCCAAGCAATCATTTGTATCTAATCTTGCAAAATAATCAGAGCCAAATCTGTCTTCCTACCTCAGACAAAAAGCGCAATGCATCAGCGTGTCTCCGGGCTAACGAGACCATTACCAGATGCTCAGAAATAAACAGTACCTTTTTAAGCAAGTGGCTGGCAGTGCAGCGAGTCCCTTGCACATCTTGCTGCCGAGGTCGGATCAGTATTCCAGGAAAAACAAGCGCGCAGGAGGCGGCAGAGGCTGCGCACGGGATTCAGTCCGGGCTGGGAGGCAGCGGCGCTGCCTTGGCTCTGTTTTATAGCCTAGCCCAGACAGCCCAGCAGCTCCGGGTGACCCAGTCAGCAGCCAGCACAGCAGCAGCACCCGTCCCCTTTTTGCCCACCCAAGAGGAAGAGGGTGACGTATAAAACCCAGACAAAGGGGTGAGAGAGACTGAAAACCTTACCAGAAACGAAGCTTGGTGTCTGGCTGCAGAGGTGGATTCTTTTAAAAGAGCTCAAAAAGCTTTGGGTACCTCCTCTATTGCAGGAGGTTGGAACGGTGCAGATGAAAAGCAGATTTTCGGGGGGTGAGGGGACGACAGATAGCAAAAAGGTCAGAGAATCAGTTCTGAGAAGCGAGATGAGCCTTGCTGGTTCCTCTGGTAATTTCCTTTCCTCTTCTATTTAAAGCAACCTGGATCAAGAAAGGGACAAGAATTTTAAACAGAAAAGCTTTTCATAATCCCAACAAATGTAGAAAATAGAGCTCCTAAGGAAAGAAGAATGTAAATTCACCAGGGAACTACCCAGGCAGATGAGACTTTCCAGTTTTATTCTAGAGTCATGTGAATATATATTTTTGGTGAGGCTGCAACATAAGCTCAGGGGGGTGCAAAGCCCTACCGGAATATAAAATGTGCATGTCTCAGCACACAGATTTGAGGACAGCTCACGTAGATGAATGGAAAAATCTAACTTAGGAGGCTGGCAGCAAATCTGCCTTAGATATGGGTATCACTGCACCACCTTCTCCATTTGCATTTACAAAATCAAAAGCCAGACCTTGGGACTCTGTTATTCCCAAGGAAAGATGGTTAATTAAAATAAAAGGCTTAACTGTGCCTGTCCAGGGAAGTCTTTGAAGTTCTGAGGGTACTTTGTGCTAAAGAATGAACCCATGAGACACCTGTGGGGGTGCCTGCACTGCCCTGGCTGGGCACAGGGTCTTCTCTCTCCAAGGAGAACCGAAGTTTTTTGTCCTCAGCCCTTGGATGGTGCAGAAGGCAGTTGCCCCTCCAGGGAGAGAACAAATTGGTTGATATTTATCGAGTTGCAGCTCAGCACAGCCTGTACCATCCTTATCAAAGAAGGGAAGGCTTTGGGCAGATGGACGTGCATATGGACTGCTGCATTTCAAGTCCTGCTCCTGCTGTGAAATAAAGGAGCTTCTGATTAGCAGCAGGCTGCCTGCCCACACTACCCACTGCTGCATCCCCTCTCCCAGAAACCTTTCAGTGCTTTGCTCATGATCTGCAGAAGTTGCAGGACGAGTCTTTTCCTCCTGTGTCTCTAGAGCCTACAGCCAGCGGCACAGAGCCCAAATCCCAGGAGAGTTTACCTGCCTTGGCATACTGCATCGTGTCGGATCATTAATTGTGCTGAAAGGCAATGCTCTAATTAACCGTAAAATGCTTTTGTAGGAGTGTGAATGTCCTGCTGCCAAACCTGAGGCAATGTGCCTGCAAGACCTGCACTGTTTGGACTAAAAATCAGCTCCAGGTCAGGGCGGTGTAAAACTTTACCTGTGTGAATGTCCTCGTCCTTTTAGTGTTGATGAGTTGACAGCACTCGGGTGGATCTGTAGGAAGCAACTGAGCCCTGGCAGAGTTGGTGCCTAAGCTCTCTGGTGTCTTGTGTTTGGGGAGAAGTCAAAGGGTAGAATATGGCCAACAGAAAAAAGGTAACTAATTATTTACTAAATGTCTAATTAATTTAATCTGACTATCAAACTTGCGCAACGTTATTCAGTGTTGTGCAATGACATTCAAAAAAATTCAAAAGCCCATCTGGCTGACACAATCAAGGTGTTTGCAAGCTCTAACCTTGGCCCTCTCTCTGGCAAGGTTAGCATTTTGGCTCAGGCAGGTCCCAAAGGCTGTTTGCTAGGGCAAGGAACTTCTGTGCAGAACACAAAAATTTTACAGTTTGTCAGCAAAATGTTGTATAGCCAGATTTAGGAATGTCACACTTCTCTGTGGATTGCACGCACGTTTGCTGCGTGGCTGTAATGACACTCGGATGCTGGTGTTGTCATCAGGTCACCTTCTGCATTCCCCAACTTCTGTGTGAGCAGGCTGTGATCAGGAATTTCTGGCACTGCCATCACAACAGCCAGCCTAAAGGGCTTTGCAATTAAGACCATCCTCCCTGGACTGGGCACGGAGACTCCTAGAAGTGCTGCAGTTGAAATTTCCCTTTTTCCAGTTCATTAACACTGGCTGGCTCATCCCGACCCCCATGAGAGGAGTTTGGGCTTGTGCACTGTTTCTCCTCTAGGCTGTGTATCCCAGCTCTTGCAGCTTAATATCCTCTCAACTACTCCAGCTGGTCTCCAATCTAAAGTACCCCCTTCCATCTCCCACCATCACAGGCAGGCTTCTTCTCCCAGGGTACAGGCTGTACTGTGCTCAACACCAAACTCTCCTCCTCCTCGTCAGCTAGTGAAGCGGCAGCTCCTGCCATGTTTTATGCCTGGCACCCTGTCATCCCTGGCTTGCTTCACCTGCTCATGGAGAACTCAGCAGAGAGGATGGGCTGGGATGCAGGGCTGGGGGTGGGTCTGGGCCATCCCTGGGCCGTACAGTGCTTTGGAGGCACCCAGACGCTCTCAGGAGGCAGCACGATCATAAACGTCTGTGGTACCCATGGTGGCATCCCTCGCCCCCTGCCTCATCCCTGCTGCATTCCAGCTGGAGACGAGGCTGTGAACGGGAGCTTTCCCTCCCACCACTGCCAGGAAGAACGTCATACTCATGCATTCACCCCCGTAGACGAGTGGGATGTGTCCCTGGGCTCCCCTGCAGCCAGAGGCAGCCCGTGGGAGGAGGCACGGAGCATGAGGAGTGCTGCTGCATCTGTGGTCATTGCCCGGAGCTGAGCTGCCACAGGCTGTTGCACTCCCACTTCAGTCCTTCCTTCCCTTCCCAGAGCAGCTGCCACGGGATGCGAGTGCACCAGGAAGATGCTGCTGCTTTGTGTCACTGGGAACCGGCAGGGTGACATGGGGGCTGTGCTGCTGGGCCAGGGCCTCTCCTGCCACTGCTGCCTTCCCCTGCCTGCCTTTCAGGCTTGTGACCCACTCTTGCTCCTCTGCCATCACTCACGTCTCACAGAGCCAGTCAGGCACCTTGAGAAGGGGTGAGCAAATGCCTGGGTGTGCCTGGTGGACACTGGGCAGGGTACCGCTCATCTTTCCCATGGCCACCCACATCCAATCCATGTCTGGCAGACAGCACTGGGGAGGAAGCGGAGCAGCTCCCACACAGCTGAGAAGGACCAACCAGGGTGGCACTTGTCCCCAAACCCCCAGGCTGCAGAAGCCCTCCAAATGTAGCTACTTTGGTGACATTTCTGTCCAGGGGAGGGGCCTCAGTGCTGAGCCCTGTTGTGGGAAGGGGACCTGGACTGCTGAACTCCTTACTGTGCTTCCTCCAGAGCCCCAAGCGCTCTGCACAAAACCCCTTCCAGTGCAACCACCCACGGCTGATATTTTCTCCAGTACGCCTGTTGGCAGGTAAGGTTTCCCTCCAGCACTGAGGGCTGCATCTTACCCACGAAGGCATGTGGCTTGAGTGAATCACAGTGAATGAGCTGGGAGCAGAGAACCCTGGAAGGACCACTGGGGTCTGAGCTTGGATGGATGAACTCAGCACATGTCTGTGCCTGACACTGCAGGCAGCCACATTTCCTGTCCCAGGGCACTGACCGCAGCCTGACCTCCCTAAGAGACACACGGAGAGGCCACACTTGTCCCCATAGGGTCCACGAGCTGGTGCTGGGATTCCCAGAAACACTGTCCCACAGCAGAATCGGAGGGAATTGTCCTTTCCCATGGCTCTGCAATGCACTGTGACTCCAGGCATGCCCTGGCTCTGACGGCCAGCCCCACGGGGCGGCCTGAGGAGTGGCCCTCTTCTCCCAAATAAGTCCTGGCAGGAGGGATGAGTCACCCTTCTGCAATATGGGTAATTTGCTGCTCACACAGAAAGTTTCTCGAGCTCATGGATGTACCTCCAGGCTGACCCAGTCCCCTTTCCGCTCTGCATGCACAAGGCAAAACAGAACTCTTAAAGGCAAAGCACGTTTAGTCTGCTGTTGTAGTTTCTTGATGAGCCTGCTTTTCTCTGAAATGATGCTCTGTATATGTTAGCACCTTCGTTTGGAACCTCCCTTTGCTCCAGCTTCAGGCAGTCCATATAATCAAATATACAATCCAGACAATTTCCCCATGCTCTCAGTTGTTTCCTACTTATATGTGCACCTGCAACAGCAGTGGACTTTCATCATTTCTAAGGGCTTGGAATTTCCTAATCATTCTGAGGGAGTGGCAGGAGTCATATTTTTCTTTGCTTCAACCTCAAGGTTTTGGGCTGCCTACTTTTCCTGTTACTGCCCAGAAAAAAATATTTCAACTTGTGTCAAAGTAAGAATGTTGTTCAGCCCAAATGGATAGGTTTTTTTTCCTTTCCTGGTTTGGATTTGCTAATGAAATAAATGTTGTTCTTTGGTGTGATGGTTTTTTGGTGTTTTTTTGTTTGTTTGATTGGTTGGTTTTTGGTTGATTGGTTGGCTGGGGTTCTTGTTTTGGTTCGGTTTTTTTTGTCTGGCTATTGTTCTTTTTTGATGGACATCAGACCACAGGAATATCTATTATTTGAGTAACTTGTCTTCCAATTTCCCAGATCTCTGTGTCCTCATCCATTTTGATTAACAACCCCTTAAACATTTCCTGGTAATCTCTAAGACAGTTTGAATAACACTGTACCACAAACCAGTCAACATATGGCTGTTCACAATACAAATGATGCTTTCTCAATACAAAAACCACTTTGAAATGTCTTAGCCACTTTTAGTGCATTTGATATGGATTTTATGACGCTTTAGGCCAAATATTGATAGCACGTCATATTCACTCATAAATCTATTTCACCACCACAACTTCCTCATGAAAAAACTATTAAGCTCATTAGAAAAGGTCTATTTTTCCATTAGATCATGTCACCTGGTATCAATGACATCACCACCTTTTCCAATGTGCCTGCTATTGCCCAACAGTGCTCCTGCCCTCATCAACAGATTAACAGCTCTGTGACCAGAGAGCTCACCCCTTAGGGAACAACTTTAATCATGAAGACTAATCACGAAGAATCGTTAAGGTTGGAAAAGACCTCCAAGGTCAGCTAGTCTTCACCAAGCACCTCCACCCCAACTAAACCATAGCACTGAGTGCCATGTCCGGTGATGGTGACTTCACCACTTCCCTGGGCAGCTTGTTTTGATCCTTAACTACCCTTTCAGTGAAGGAATTCTCCCTGATGTCCAGACTGAACCTGCCCAGGTGGAGCTCGAGGCCATTTCCTCTCATCCTGTCGTTAGCTGGCTGGGAAGGAGAGTCCAACTCCCCCCACCTGGCCACAGCCTCCTTTCAGGCAGTTGTAGCCAGTGATAAGGTCATTCCTGAGCCTCCTTTTCTCCAGGCTAAATATCCACAGCTCCCTCAGCTGCTCCTCATAGGACTTGTACTCTCCAGAGCCTTCAGCACCTTCATTGTCCTTCTCTGGACCTGCTCCAGCACTTCAGTGTCTTTCTCGTAGTGAGGGGCCGAGAACTGGAAACAGCACTTGAGGTGTGGCCTCACCAGTGCCCAGTGCAGGGAGAACAATCACGTCCCTGGTCCTGCTGCCACACTTTTCTTCATCCAGGCCAGGATGCCCTTGGCCTTCTTGCCCACCTGGGCACAGCTGGCTCACGTTCACCCACTCCTGACCAGCACCTCCAGGTCTTTTTCTGCTGGGCAGCTTCCCAGCCTCTCTGCCCTGGCCCGGAGCATTTCATGGGCTCGTTGTGACTCAAAGGCAGGAGCCAGCACCTGGCCTTGTTGAGCCTCCTGCAGTTGGCCTTGGCTCATGGATCCAGCCTCTCCAGATCCCTCTCCAGATCCTTCCTGCCCTCCAGCAGACCAAAACTCCCACCCAGCTTGGTGTCTGAGAACTCGCTAAGGGGGCACTCAGTCACCTATTCCACATCACTGAAACAGGACTGGCCCCAAGAGTGAGCCCTGGGGAGCTCCACTGCTGACTGACCACCAACAGGATGTAACTCCAGTCACCCCCTGGGCCTGCCCATCCAACCAGTCCTTAACCCAGTGAAAAGTTCACCAGTCCAAGCCCCATTCTTCCAGCCTCTCCAGGAAAATGCTGTGGGAGAAATTGACGCCTTAAGCTCTAGTTTTCGTATTTGCAGATTCTGTGCTGCCTAGGGATGTAGTTCTGAGCCTCGTATTAAGTGGAGTAAGCTCTCTTCACTGAGTAGGGAGACAAAACAAGTCCTTTTTCTCCGGAGAACCAAGGACACCTTTCAGGCCCAAAAGCACAAGCAACGGTGGACTGAAGGGAGGAACAAGAAGGATGGGACCTCGCAACTTGAAGCTGTAATTGGACTATTAAACCCCAATATGCAAATAGACCAAAACTTATGAAAGTGTAAGATCTCGTTACCGGGTAGCCATTTTTTGTGACGATTCTTGATCCACCCTGGGTGCAGCCTTGGTTGGGCTCCTGTCCTGCCCTGGGTGGATCCTGGAGGCCTTTCAATAAATACCTACTTTATTCTCTAGCTTTGTCCAGTCTCTGTTTCAGGTCAGCCTTCCAAGGCATCAAAATCAGAAAGCATAGCTTATTTCCAGTATTTATGTTTTATTTTGAAATAAATGGAAAAGAACCACTCTTTGTCCGGAGAGCTCTTTAGGCTATTCCTCCAAGAATTTTAGTGCAAGCCGGTTGCACTTAGCAGATATAAGACTGTGTGGATCATTCCCAGGGCTGTGTAGCCCCAGGCAGGGAGACACTCAGCTGTCTTTGCAATGGACACTGAGCTGCTGTTTATTTAAATACATAGTGTGTTTAATGTGCATCTGTGTTCCTTCCTGCTCTTCACAAGCTGTTTGCACTGGCTGCTTGAGACTTACTGGGAAATCCTCTGTTGAGCCAGGAGCTGTGGTGGGACTGCTCAGAGTGACCGTGTGCAGCCCATCAATCACCGTGTTTGCTCACAGCAGTGGTTGGCACAACCTCTCACTCGTGGGCCAATTGCTTCACCCTAAGACATAGAGGAGGAGGATGCATAAAGGGAGACAGGAAGAGAGTTGATGCGTCAGAAATTAAGTTGTCTTTATGTGCAGTGTGCAACAAACCCACTTCTCGTGCCTTCTGCACCCTAGCAACCCAGCTGCGCAGTGGCTCCTGTTCTCCAGCTTAAAAAAGCTCAACCCGTCAAAGACAGTGAGCTATCTCCTCCCTAGACAAGCACCGCAGGATGAGTTACAAGCTACAAAACGAAATCTTTCATCACTGCAGATGTAGTGAGATCTACTGTCTTAACCTCAAATGGACCTTTCTTGCTTCTTTACCTCTTATCTTTGCAGTGGCGGCTTAGCAGGATTAGAGATGCCATACCACAAGGCCCATGCCAGGGAACAAAAGCTAGAGCCTTATTGACTCTTGCAAAGCCCGGGGGAGGTTTTGTCAACGAGGTCATGGCTCTGTGTCCCAAGCAGCTTGCTGCTCTTAGCTGATGAGCTCTCTGAGCCTACTCACAAAAGGCAGCTTGGAAGCAGCAAGCATCTGTCCAGTGCCTGTCTCAAAGATGTGCCTGTTATTTAAGAGGTGACATCTGACAAGCCTGTGAACAGAGTGGCAAGAATCACGCTTTCAGGCTAAAGAAACAGAAAAGCAAGGACAAGCAGCTGCAGCAGAGAGACAGCACCTTTTCAAAGGCACCGTGTGATGCCAGCCTGCTGCATACAATGGCTGGGCTGGCTGGAGAAGAAGTAAAAGGCCTTCATGCAGCCCCAGCTTGAGGGGCAATTCTAAAAGGTGCCACGTACCAAATGAATCAGTCGGCCCTGATGTGCAGCTAGTTTAAACCTCACAAAAAAGGAGAAGAGGAAACGCTGACAGCAGTTGATCCTTGCATGAAGTTTCTTGACCTCTGTCTTGGAGGTGATTTGGACAAATAAAATTGTAAGGGGCAAACATCCAGTGTAGCAAAATTGTGGAATTACTACCCCGAGAGAATGTGAATTGCTGCAGAGACTGGTTGCAGAGGACTGCATTCCCTTTATAACAGACATGCAGAGGCTTCTGGAAAACAGTTGCTGCTTGCTGAGCCCTGTTTTGTAAGGACATCTTGCTATTCAAAATTTGTGTTGCAGGAGTGCTGAAAATCTGAGCAGACCTGAGTTTCACTGTGCCACAGAGGAAGGTTTAAAAAAAGATAGAGAAAGAGCTGTGAGCAAAATCTATGGCACATGGCACACAGCTGTGCCCTGCAGCTGATGCTCAGAGGGACAACATTTAATGCCTTATCATTTAGAAATATCTGCTTTTTCAAAAAAAGAGAAAATAATTGTTTCATGTTGTTACATTTTATCCTTCTGAACTTCTCAGCAGTAAGCAAGTGACTGAGATTTTAGTGTCTCTTCTGAAACCAGTCTTTCTGGTACTCCAGATGCAGGCTGGATGCCAAAGACTTAAATTACTGGCTCAGCTGGTGAGCCTCCAGTAAGCTGCTATCCCAAGGCACATTCATGCTTCAGTGTTTCAGCTAGAAATAAGTCTTAACACGAAAGGAAAAAATGTGGGCTGCTACATGTGTCTTGAATCAAGCCTCTAGTATATCCATAACTGGCTCGTCTAACACAGGATCCCTTGGATCACACAGGAATCTGACCAAGATCTACTGCAGCAATCCTAAATGGTCATCCACAGAGGACTTGTGGTCCTAAGGATGTAATGCAAAAATCCAAAGGAGATACTCCATTGGATAACCTTATAAATGGAGCCACAAAGTACATTATGGACCTGGACTTCCTCAGATCCAGTATGTTCAGCTCCAGGACACTGTCTCTGATCCCTGGAGAAACAAACCAGGTATCACACTGAAAGGAGTAGCAATGCTCAGTATTGTCATAGTATAATTTGACTGCCATGATGTACAAGGAGTTTTATATTTCATAAGTACAGAGTGTTTCTCTTATTTGTTTGTCATAAGAAATTGCAGTTTGTGACAAATTGTGTTTCCCCATTTTGTGAAATAATGCTGCAGTCCCAGTCAGCCCAGCTAAACCTGACCCACTGAAATCCAACATGAGATTACCACTCAGCCTAATTTCCCTAATGGACTTGTCTCACCTGGAAAGGATTGCCAGACACAGACCCTGGGTTGTTATACTAGAGCAACAGATGACCATCAAAACATGCCCACCATCCCATCAGCCAGCAAATCCTGCCTGGGCATTGCTTGTCCTCTCCCATTGTCACTGGGACAGCTGCACATCACTGCCATGGTGCCCTGTGCATTCACCTCTGCTCCATGGGGCATGCCCTGCCCTTGTGCTTCCACCCAACACTAGCTGTATTTCTCCCTGTCCTGTGAGCACCAGCATCTTGGGGTGCCTGTGAAGGAAGGGCCAAGCTGAGAAATGGGATGGAGACACGCTGGCTCACAATGGGAAAGGCTGGGGTCATGAGAACTGGAAGGGGAAAGAATAGCCTGTGATGCACAGAAGGGGCAGGAAGGTCTGTGAGGACAGGCCCCTGAGATGAGCCACAGGAAGGAGGAGGACACGTCCCACAGTGTCTGGACATGACAGTCCTCAGAAGCCCTGTCCAGCAGCCAAGGATCTCCAGGGACATTCAGCTGTCTCTGGAGGGAGCATCTGCATGTGCTCAGTGGCCTTGCTGACCTGCAAGGGAGGTCACAGCGAACTGAAAGCAGTGCTCCAGTGCTTTAGGACACTGTAGTAGGATCTCTAGAAGAACTGTGGCACACACAGGCTCCAAAATGATTCCTCAGCTTGGCAACACCCAACCATCCTTGCTGTCAAGATTCATCCATGGAGAATCACTAATATTTTGAGTAGGAGCAGCTCGAGATGTGCTCGAGAGCAGCATCCAAGTGCTCGAGATTCATCATGGAGAATCACTAATATTTTGAGTAGGAGCAGCTAAAAATAGTGCTAATATAACAAGGATGAGAGATGAATTTCAAAATGGAGCAAGAAAACCCAGAAGCCCCTCACTGTCACTATATACTCCCACAGCTTTCAGATATGCTTTGAAAAGCAAATGCTCTTGCTGTTTGTTAGGCAAATAAGCAAATTGCTTGTGACGGTGGCAGATGCCTGGAAGGCTTCATATTGGAGTGATTTCTTTTTGCCCTCTCTTCCTTCAACATACCTTGTTGCTCTCCATCTTTTAACCCTGTTTCTTTCAACCAAAATATGAGGCTGAGCTGCCAGCAGGTACGCAGAGCATCTGGTAAGCCATCACATCAAACCTTTCACTGGCCCTGAGCAGAACGGGCATCTGTCAGTTTCTAGAAGTCAGCATCAAGAAGACAACTCTCCCAGGCATTTTTTAGGCTCTCCCTCACCGTGCTGCAATTTCTGCTGTGAGCAGAGGGTCTGTCCCTTCTGATGTGAGCTTGTGCATCTGCAGCTCAATCCATCAATAAACCCTGCTAATCTGTAAAATTTTTAAGAACTTGTTGATGAGAGACAAGCAGAAGGCTCAAGAGAGGAAACAACCAAGAGCTCAGGCTGCCATGATATCCCGATCTTTGGTGCTCACACTCCCTCAGCTGGTGCAAAAGGTACTCCTGGCTGCAGGAGGATACACGCAGAGAAAAATATCTACTTGCACCTCACCAAATCAGCTGCCTAGGGACTTCTCAAAAGCTGCAGAAGCTCTGAGTTTAACCTTTTCTTAGGAAAAAAGGCCATTTCCCTCCCTTTGTGGAGCGCTCTGAACAGGGTGACCCCCTGCCCTGGTGCTGTCTGTCACCTGTGTCACACACATACTGACTCTCCCCACACTCTGCACAGCCCCTGAGCAATCCCTGCCCCTCTGTGAGTGTAATGCAGAGCAAGTGGCTCATTTAAACTCTCTGGATTGCTCCGCGGGTTTCAGGGGGTCCTGACCCCTCCTGTTCCAGTAGACAGGGGCGCCAGGGAAGCTACCTTGAAATCTGAGCTGTATTTAGAGTGACAGACAGCTGATGCAAAACAGACTTAAAAGGCAGTTTGGAAAAGATAAATTGGGTAGAGAGAGGCCTGGCTCACCCCTCCCACAGCCACAATAAAGTGCTTGATGTGTCCCTTCTCTGCACTTGATCACGTTCCTGCTGCCTGTGTTTCATATTATGCAACTGATTGACTTTGCAGGATGTGAGAACAGAGCGTCTCCTTGCTCCCTGATGTGTGCTAAGTGTGTTAGACTGGAAGGATGGAGCAGAAATCAAAACAGGCCCTGAAGCCTCCTGGTTTCCCTGCTAATCGCTGGTGCTCAGATCCTTGTGCTACAGTCTGAGGGCACCATCCTATGTTTTACTGGTCTGCAGAGCTGTTCTGCTACAACTTTCCAGTGAGCACTGGGATGCTTTCCTTACCAAACAGAAACTGTGCTCACAGACTTTTCTCTTTGAGGGTTAGTGAGCACCTCCCAAAGCAGACTCTGATCTGTGAGATGTGAAAGAAGGCAGCAGGAGGCACAGAAGCCAGCTGTCTTGTCAGCTGCATCCCCACCACACAAGGTTATAGTCTCAGGGGTGTAGCCAAGGGCACGACCTGCTGGAAAAGTGCCCTAACCCCTGAATGTGTGGCTCAAGGCATTTCTCATGAAGGCTCAGACTGCTCCCACTCAAGAATCCACTGCCCTAGAGCCAGCATATCCCACTGTAGCATCTTCAGCCTGGTGCCACATCCCCAGGGATGGTCCTCAGAAAGGACTTCCCACCATGATGCTTATACTAGGAGAGAACAGGGTCTGTCAACAGATGACACTCACATCGTGTACTCTCATGTCAAGGTACATCACTGTGATCTTGTTGAGCTTCTCAGAGTTGCTTTGCTGCACAAAATCTGGTGCTGACAAGAGTGGGTTTGCTGCTGTATTTTTCCATTTTCCTACATTCAGCTGTGGATTGCCTTTACTTACAGCTCCTGGATAATAGAGATTGAACCTCACTGTGCCTTTTAAATTCTCCAGTGTATGCATACTTGGCCCAAACCCCATCAGGGCAGTACAGGAGGCAGGCTGGACTCTGTCAGCAGCAGAGACCAAAGTAGGCTCAAATTTTGAAGAAATTATCTCTAAAATCCTGCTTGTCTTTGTTCTGTATGAGTCACACGAGGTAATATGCAGTATATAGGGGAATAGGGATAGCTCTAAAAGCAGGATTTTCTTCCCCCGCTGCAATTTCCCTCTCATATATTACCTAAAGTTGTTCATAAGAGGGAAGGGACAGGATATTCTACCCTCAGCCCTAGACCAACAGAATCTTGCAGCAAATAATTCAGTCTAACAATAATTCAGTCTGCTTGGTATCACAACAAAACAATAACAGATCTGGAACCCATAATCAGGTATTATATAAGGACATGGAAATTATTCTAAGCCAAAACTCCATCAGATTTTTATCCAGCTATTCTGTGTTCTGCAGCTGCTGATGCATTTTCAGTTAACCTGTTTCAGTACTGGTGCAGAAAAGTTACTATTTCGACCAGCCTCCACTGAGGAACTAACTGGCCTAATTATCCAGGGTTTGCAATTCAGTGAAGCAAATACTTTGTTTAGCAGCAAGTACATCAGATCAAACCTCCAGAGGCATGTCTGGAGACACTCTCAGTCTTCCCAATCAGTGCAGAATCCCTAGATATGCAGCCATGGTAGTGGCTGAACTAGGTAGTGCTGAACCTAGCACGTACAGAGTTTAGAAGCAGTTTAACTGCAGACTGGAGATGAGGAAAAGCATGGATATTTAGAACATGAGCAATCCGGCATTGGGAATGATGGGAGGGAGAGCAGAGTGTGCCATGCACACAGACAGGCAGCAGAAGGGCAGTGCAGGATGAATGGATGAGACACAGAAGCTCTATTCAACACTGCTTAGGTGGCTAAGCAGACAATTTTTTTTTCCCAGGAGGTAAAAGGCCACCAGGCTGGGACCATGCTGCCGAGAGCACAGGATAGTGTGCAGAAAAAGAGCCTTAATATATACACACTGCCCTTCCTGCCACCAACAGCACAGGCTAAACTCTTCAGAGCTGAGACTTATCTGCTTCTCCTAGTCTGGACATGTTTGCTTTCCTGGTGGCCCATCAGGAAAAGCAGTGGTGTGTGAATTGCTGCAACCTCCATGCCATTCTCTGAGTGGGACATGGGGTCTTGTGATGCCTTGTCTGTGTTGTGATCTGACCAGAATGCAGGTCTTTTGGTCATGCCATAAACACGTTCTTCAGTTTTACAACCAGGAATGGCATCCTAGAAACCTAGTGTTGGGAGGAATGCTCTACCTTATCAGTACAGGTCATTCTTACAATCCTCATTCTGTTGTTTTTTCCCCATTCTTTACCTAGGCTACAATTCAGGCTTCACTTCAGCCTTAATATTTCTGTTACAAATCTCTTACACATCTGCATGTGGGTTAATCACTGTGCTCTGTCTCCTTCAGACATTCAGTAAGAGGCTGGAAGATGGGTATTGCTCTTCAAGGAGGCTGCAGACTAACTGGAAGAAGTCCAGATTGCAGACCTAAAAGGTAAGATGGAAGAGTTTGTTCAATCTAGAAGTGGGCAGACCAAAGGGACACAGGGTAACGATGCATGAAGTACCTAAATATCACAGCCATAAAAGGCTACAGTTACAGAGAGGAAGATGATAAGCTGTTAGTGTGTCCATGCTGGGCAAGGACAAGAAATGTTTGTCCTCAATTACACCAAGTGAGGATTAGATTAGGCAGCAGACAAGATTTTTCCAGCTGTAAGATCATGAAGTACTAGATTGGATCACCTAGAGAAGGGCTTATAACACCACTTTGAAGAGCTCCTACTTTGAGTATAATTTATCTACCTCTGCCTTGGAGCTTGGTGAAGCTCTAGAGGGCCTTTCTGCACTCCTTCAGAGAGGTTTTTTTTTGGGAGATGGTAAAAAAGGAGCTTAAAGTTCAGCTTTGGTGGCTACATTTGTGGAGATTTGTGGCTGAATGTTGGGTGCATGGCGTGTCCTGATCCTGATGATCCCACCCGGCTGCCACAGGGACAAACACCCAGCTCTTGCTGATTAGCAGAGACCCGCTGGCTCTGTACAATCCTCACCTTCCCAATCTTTGTTACCTTTTGACCACTGCCATAAGCCAAGCTAGGCTGCACCATCAAAATGGTTCACTTTTTTTTTTTATTTTATTTTTTTTTTAGCTAAATGGATTTCCACCTACTCTGCAACCCTGGGGCAAAAGGAAGTTGAATTTCTGGCTGGAGACAGCAGCTCATAGTGACTAGTCCCAAGGGAAAAGATGATATCAGTGCTTCTGAGTTTCCAGTTAATTGTGTTTACTGAAGAATACATAACGTTAGAGTGCCTTGAGCTTTAGCCAAGTCTGTAAAAGTAAATAAAGACAATTCCAGCCTAATGTTAGAAAACTGACCCTTGGATTATTTCTGAGCTCACTTCTTCCAAGAGCTAGAATAAACCCCAGTGTGTATGATGTGAAACAAGGAGCACTGGACACATACCTTATTATTTCAGCAAAGAAATGTTTGCTGTAGGGAGAAGGCACCTCTTCTCCAGGTGACCGGCCAAAGACACAGCAGCCCCAAGCTCCCAGGGCTTGTCTGGTGACCCCTTTGCAGCTCAGCAGACTTCCAGTGACCTTCTCAGGAGGACGTGCTGCAAAATGTGCCGTGTAACAAGGCAGCAAGCAGAAGGGGAGATGCTCCTCAAAGGGGGACAAGGCAGGAGCTGAGGATGTCCCCAGCATTAGCCCTGTCCTCACTGAGGACATCATCCCACAGCACCCAAGCATAGCAGGTTGCACAGGGACCAACCAGCGGCCATCCACAGCTGCAGATGGCTCAGAGGAGGGGACATTTAGAGAGGCCTAGCAGGAGACGGGGTTAGAGAAAGACAAGCCTACAACAGAGCTCAAGACCTGAGTTTAAATGGAGCTCCTGGTCCATGAGCAGAGGGTGTGCCTGGGGTCCCAGGTGGGGCTGGTTGGGACAGCTGAGTGTGTTAGTGCCCTCAAGGGCTCTGATACACTGCCCTGCACCCTGAGCCTGCTCCCAGACAGCAGAGCCATCTCTGCCCTCCCATGAGGAGGTGTGCTCTGCCCAGAGGCTATGGCAACCATCGGGTACTGACCCGTTCCTCTGTGATCCCCCTGGCCAGTGGTGCCAGCTAGGGTCCTGCTGGCTCCTTCTGTGCTTTATGAGCATGCCTTGCAAATTGCTCACAGCAGCGCTAACATGGCCATTTCTGCCCAGTACAGCTCCATTAGCCAGCAGCTCTCTCATTGTTCTTTAATGATTCAAACCACAAAGCCATTTGTCATGCTACATCTTCATTCCCAGTGAGTAAAAGTCAATCAGTGTTTTCAACTTTGCTCTGAAACAGCCTGGCTCCCTCCTGCTTCTTTATGCTACCAGGAAACCATCTACAATAATGACTTCCTTGGATGTCTAGTGCTGTGTTGCAGTGAATTACAAGCTCTCTAAACTTCCCTCCCTGCGTACCAAACACCTTACATAGAAGCCATGATCTGCCGCCAGAAATTCCATGATGAATTGCGTTTTGAACTTTTGAACTTTGTCATGTCACTGCTTTTTAAATTTTAATCTTTATCCTCAAGAAAAGAAATATGATTTTGGCTTCCAGACCTTATTTCCTATTTTGAACATGTAAATCTTAATCCTGCCTTAATAGAGGAATAAACCCTTGAAAAACAAATGCTCCAAAAGATCTGCAGAGTCAAAGCATGTGGTAGTCTTGTGGCTGTCAGTGAGCTCTGGTGGCCTGCTGTCACCCCAGGGCCCTGGGCAGCACCTGGTCACACAGCCCAGGCTCCCTGTGAGTGATGGGCTGCAGCCCACAGGGGCTTCAACCAAGGGGCTTTGCAGAAGCAAATCAGCTCCAAACACAAGCTCAGAGTCTCCTGTATTTGTCTATTAGGATGTAATAAGGCATTAAAACTTGACTGGCACATGATAATGGTATTAGAGCTGCAATGGTTTTAAAATTAAAAGACAGTTATGTTCCTAAAATGAAAAATTCAAAACTAGTGTTTTCTATCATGTTGAAATTTTGATTTGAAGGAATAGCGATTAATCAGAGCTAATTGAAATGAAATAAGATTTTAAAAAATAATTACTTAATTGCCTGGCCATTTTTAATTAAAGAAAGCAATTCAGTTATTAAATAAAATCAGATGTGCTTAGGTTCATTGCTGGTTAGCAGTGAGTTTATACATCTACATCATAGAATCCTGGAATGGTTTGGGTTGGAAGGCTTGTCATACCACCTTCTCGTGAGCAGCAGATTCACAGCAGGTGAGTGGCATGCCTGAGCTCCTTAGCTGAAATTTCCTACCCTCCACACATGTCGGCATCCTCCCTTCCATGTTGTGGAAGAGCTGCGAATGTCCTATTTGTGGATATCCCCCCTTGGGCAGTTTGTAGTGTATCACCTGCCTCAGAAAGCCCACACAATAATTTGTGCTCTGTGACTCATCAACAGGCAGAGATGTGGGCTGGCCTTTGAGACCGTGGCACCCTTTCTGGCACCTCGTGGGGCAAGCTCCATGCAGTGCCAGGCTCCTGGTGCTCTGCTGAGTGTGCTCCCTGGCACCCAAGTCTCCTGGCTGGATGGGGCTGGCCCTGGGAAACAGCCCATGGGGCACAAAGCAAAGCCTGAGTCACTTTTGGGGAGAGCAGCCGCTGTTTGGATGGGGCCGGGCACGTGCGCAGGGAAGTGCTTGGGAAGGTTTTGCTCATCTCTGATTCAGCCTTGAAAGCAGCTGGCAAAAGTCACCAGGCCTGGCTTCAGGCCCAGTTCACACAATTAGAAGAGTATTAGCTGAACTTAATAGGAAAATCAACATTAAGCAGATCGGAGCTGGTACAGTTGTTAAAGACTGTGTAGTGTTTTTCCCTGGCAGAAGCCCAGGCTAATGGAGGGCTTCCAGTGCCCAGAGCAGCCTCCAAATGAAGGCTTAATTGGCCTCTGAAGCCACTCATATAATTACAAACACTTGTAATGAAGCATGAAAAATACAAGAGCCTGGGTCTGGGACATGGAGGGAAGAAATTACCTCATTCATCTCAGAAAACAAAGCAAAGCTGCTTTACCTTCTTCCTTACATTGAAATCTTCTTCCCAGCTCCTGCCTGGACAGGCAGACTTCTGTCAGGTGCTAATTTCCAGGGCAGTGTTAAGACTGAGAGGAAATCTAACACAAGACAAAACTTCTGCCTTCTCCTGGCTGTGGGGGACACTTCTCCAGGCCCTTCACCCCTAAGGTGTGGGGTGGACATTGGGATGGACTTTGACTGCCCACTGCTGGTGTGCACAGCACAGCCCTGTCTGCAGCAACACAGCTGATTTGGCAGAGGATTTTTTGTTTGATTCTGCCATAACTTCAGCTAAATGCCCCCTTGATTTCTGTTCAGCAGCTGCTCCCTGGAACACAAGCCCTTTGCCCATTACTCAGGCACAGCAGCAGCATCTGTAGCACCTGGTTGAGCCAGAGCCACACGCGACCTGCCAAACCGGGGCGCTGCAGCTGCTGGAGCATGTGTCCCAGAGCAAACTGGTGGAGAGTCCAAAGTACAGCTCCTCAGCTGCTATGCTTGGCTGAGGCAAAGATCAATGGGGTTTGTGCTGATTGTTGGTCTACGATTTTCTAGTTCACTGGAGGCAATATGTTAGCTTGTTTGTTTTCAGGAAGACTCTCAAGCCTTACTGACAAGACTCTCAAGCCTAACTGAGGTCTGGAAGGGAGTCAGAACCCGTCTGCTCCAACACTCACAAAGAGAAAGGAGAGATGGGACATCCTGTATCCTTTCTATCCTGGTCCCACTAAAAGGAAACTTCAATCAGGAATGTTAGGAAGGATCCAGAGGCAGTCCAGCTTCAGTCAAGAAGGCTTCCTCCCTGTACATACAAGCAAAACAGCTGTACCAGCACCACACCCAGCCTTGTCCAATTAGCCATGCCATCATCCCAGCTAATTAGCCTATTCAGAGCTTTGCAAAGCAGCAGCAATATTGCTCATTCTTTCAGTATCAGTTCAGACCACACTGCACCATTTCACCTTATATTTTATCCCAGTGTTTATCACTAAGGCCAGGGTCAGGAGCTGTGTGCAACCATCACCCACACCTCTGTTGCCAAAGCTCACAGCTGCTACTGAAGGGAGAGGAAAAATTCAGGAGAAAAATTCCGGTGATCTTGCAAGGAAGGGAAAGGGGTGGCACAGGGACTGGCCACAGAGGGTGGCCAGAAGGGAGGCATCAGTCAGCTGAGTGCCTGCTGTAGGGTAGATAGACACCACTGAGCATCACTTTGGTGCAGGCTGGTTTTCACCACACCCCTTGTGGGATTTGAAGGCTCATGGCCCTACACACACCTTGGCCTTGCCTCTTGGACCCTGCATCCCTCTCTTTGGAGAGCTCTGGTGTTCCTTTCTCATGTGCCAACACACACCTCACACAGCGTCCACACAAAGCCTTTGTGTCACTTGGACTGGGCATGAAAGATAAGAAATTTCCATCCTCTCCAGGAAACTGATTTCAGTTGGACTTACTCAGCCTCCTGTCACTGCTGTGGCATACATCTGCAGTTACACAGTGAGAGATGTATTTTTTTTTCATATGTTTAACACGGTTTGCCTGCACATTCTGTCTAAGAATTCTAGCCCTGCACAGGCCAGACTGTGTAAGAAATTCTGCAGGATAATTTCACACGTAGCATTTGTGATTGCAGGAGGCATCAGCCAATCTGCTGAAGCAGACAGTATTCAAGCAAAGGGAGAGCATCCTCTCCCATCCAGGAAGATGGTGATTAACAGCCACAGTTTCCCTGGCACAATCTGGACACAGCGCCAAAGCAGTTACTTTTTTCCTTGCCTTTGCTGGGTTTTACTTTAACAGCTAAAATGCTAGCATTTGATCAGATCATGCTCGGCTAGAGCAAGACCTATGATAGGCTTAACTGCCCTCAAGTGATGATAAGCAGAAAGTGCAGATAAATAATATACCTGAAGAGGAGCACGTTTTGCAGTAGGCTGAGTGAGACTTCAGAGAGGTTCATGTGTGCACATGAGGCTTTCCCCTCACATTTCCTACGCACAAGCCCGGGATTTTGCTTTGAAGTATCTGCTCTGACTGCCCCAAGGGCTTGCTGGGGTTCCCTGTTTTCAGCTCTGCTCAGATAACCATCACACCAGCTAAATGAGTGCAGCACGGCAAGCACTGAGGCAAAGCAGTGCCAAATGATCCTCCAGAAGCCAGGGAAGGACCCCAGCTCCCAGCCCCCCTGGTTTTTTACAAGTGACATGATGCAGGCTCCTGTACACACTCAGCTGCCAGATAATGACTCCAGGTGCAAACATCAAGAGAACATTTGTGTCTTTGGCCACGTCTGCACAGCCCGGATACAAAAGTAACAGAAACAGAAATAAACAGGGCCTGTGCCATCAGCACAAATGGAGATTTGTCACTGATGGGTCTGTCACTGGAAGAGGGTGACCAGAAAAGCGGTGCATGATCACTCAGCTCTAGACACTGGCGATCCATCAGAAGTGAGCAGGTGACAAGAGCATCCAGATAATTCTCAGCAGGAACAGAAGGGTTCTCTGATACAGATGATCTGAGTTTGGCAGAGTCATGAGGGTCAACCCTTTTGCCCCCCAGGCAGTGACAAGGATCTTCACATTGTGACACATGTCTGGGATGAGTTGGTGTGAACCAGGCAGCAAAACTGCAGGTACAAAGGGAAGTCTGAAAGGAGGTTAGAGCCAGGTGGGGTTCAGCCTCTCCTCCCAGGCTACTTGTGATAGGACCAGAGAACAAAGTTTTTAGCTGTGCCAGTGGAGGTTTAGATTGGGTATTAGGAAGAATTTCTTCACAGAAAGGGTGACTGGGCACTGGGATGGGCTGCCCTGGGAGGTGGTGGAGTCGCTGCCCCCGGAGATGTTTGAGGACTGGACATGGCACACAGTGCCATTTTTGGAGTGACAAAGTCATGTTGGGTCATGGACTTGCTGATCTCAGAGGTGTTTTCCAACCCAATTGATTCTGTGTGACTCAGCAGGGATCTGCTGGAGGTGTGGGATGGACACATGGGGGTACCAAAGGTGCTCTTTCTGCTTGCTGCACGTCTGAATCAGCTCACAGAGAGCTCTAAACCTCGGGAGAAACTTTGGCAGGGCAGGCTGTGGCTAAACCACCTCCAGAGAAGAAACAGAGTGTGCTAAAGAAAGGGAGGAGAGTGGGAGGGCCGCGAGGAGCTGTGCCCAGCACGACACCGGGAGCTGCGGTCCCTTGCCCCTCCAAGGCTGCACCTCAGCCTGTGCCCTGTGCCCTGTGCTGGAAATCAGGCTCTGTGTTTCCTGGGAAAACCCAAAGGACTGACTGCTTGCACCAGGGAAGAACCTGGGAAGAATATTTCCAAAAGATCAGACTATTGCACTGATTTGTTAGTCCTTAAGAAAGGCTGAACCCAGCCCCCCTCTCCAGCGTGAGCTGAGGAGGATGGAAGGTACCAGCAGCAGAGGGACGCACACAGGTCTTTTGGGTTTGTCTGGAGAGCCCGTGGGATGTTGATTCCCAAGCCGAGGTGTTCATGTCCCCTTTTTGCGAGGGAGAAGGGACATGTCAGAACTTTTCCAACAGAGGGAGCACCGGGACAGCCGTGGATACTGTCAGCCATCACTTGAGGTGCCTTATTTTGGCGCTGGAAGAGCTGGGTGCCCATAAATCTATCCTCTGGGCAACATATATCTACACTGTCAGGATGAGGCTGGAATTTGATAATCAGAAAGCAAACGTTTTAGTCTTGGAGACCATTCTGGGTTAAAAAAAAATTACTTAGCCTCAGTGAAAATCTCTAAATTAGGATTTGAAAGGTGCTTGTGGATGAAGTAAAGCAAAAGGTCTGCTGATCTGCACACCTTCCCTAGGAATTACAAAAAACTGGCTTGTGGTCACTGCAAACTGGAATGGAAATTGTTTCACACATGCCACAAGGATACATTTCAGATCTACGGTCTATCCTCAGGCAATCTGTGCAACAGATGAAGGGCAACTTTTGTTTTAGGTTGCTGACCACAGCAATATCAAACTCGTTGAAGTTTCATGTTTATCATATTGACAGCACAAGCTGATAAATGATCACCTGTTTTCACTCAACAGAGGGACTAGAATAGCTCCCTTGCATTCTAAACTGCAAATATCGTGGTTTCCTCTCTTTTGAGGAAGCATTTTTGGCAAGCTTTGCAAAACTGATTTTTGTGATTCCAGTTATTCTAGCTGTGGCAGAAAAACACAGAGGCGACAGACAGGAGCAGCAGATTGGGCCTGATGAGAATCTGGTGTGAAAACCACAGGTCACCAAGGACAACTCATGCCAAAGCTAAGAAGTGTATCATCAAACCCACAATAATTATGAACCATGCCATGACTCAGGCTAAAAGCCTGAAAAATTCGGGGAATGGATAGTGCCCAAATGGCAAGGTCTTCTGTCATGGTCATAACAGCACGCAGTGGCAGTGAGGAATTCATCAAATCCACTCTGCTGCCTAGAGTGCAGAATGAAGGATGAGTTCAATTGTTTCTGCTGTTGCTGCTCACATCTGCTGGGTCCCAAAATGTCTCAGATCTTTGTCAGATCACATGTTCACACTATGAATGAGTCAGATAAGATTTCTTGCACGACTGGAATTAAACAGTCACACAAGGACTTTACTGGAGCAAAGCCTTATCTCTGCTGTGCCTGAAGCTTCCCTGAAGGCTCTCTAGGATCCACAGTCCCCAGCCTCTCACTCTGTTAGGTAACCAGCAAGTTTTCTTTTAGGGCTCCTGCAAATCTGAAGGAATTGGAAGGCAGTTTCAGGAAAGCTACTGGTACCCTGATGCCCGGTGACGGAAGGCTTTTGTTGGAAATTCTGGTATTACCAAAGAGGAAGAGAGTCTATGACTGGTAAAGATGACAAGGAGTGTCCCTGCCTCGAAGCCAAACTCCTCATTAAATTTCTAAGTTTGGGAGTAGGAAAAGAAAACTACTACTGCAAAACTTTCATAATCTAGGAAATAAAACTGTCCCAGCTTACATTTTAGAATACAGCTTTTTTCAATCCTCAGGAATCAGTTGAACCTTCCTGGAAAATTTCTCAGTCATTCTGAAGATTGCACTGAAATGTGATGTAACATTATTATTTTTACCTAATATTCGTGATGAATGTCTTTGGGTAATTACTGAAGAGAAAAATCAGAGTGATGTGTAGCGTTTGTATCTTCAGATGCTGTCTTCTTCCGACAGACTTGAAGATAATATATTTACATATTCCTATGGAAGTTCAGCTATATATTTTCAAGGGTTTTTGGGTACCAATTTTTTACTGCTCTGATGGGAAATCCACCACACCACTTGTAAGCCCTAGGACAATTTGCCTCAGTTAAATCAGGGTGGGACAACAAAGTGTTATCAGAAAGAATAACAATAAAATATAAAAAACATATAAGCTGAAAAAAAAAAAAATTGTGGAATCACTGTGAAGGTTTGACAATGCCTGTCCTGGTAGCTCAGCCTGGGCAGCAGCATCCTGAGATATTGCTGATATTCTGGCTGGAAAAGCAGGGTAAGGACATACCAGGCATTGAGCATGTTGGCTCTGCTTAAGCTACCTGGTGGTTCAGCAATAGTGGGCTCAGTCCTGATGCAACAGATTTTATTCCCTTGTGTGCTGTAGGGAGATAGATTTTATGGTTTATAGTCAGTATTAGCAGTCACAGCCCTCTTGTACATGACCAAGCAACAGTCCCACACCTTTCCCAGAAGGACCAGAAAACTCTGAGCCCGATACTTGCTGCTGTTTGCTCCATTGCCATGGGCTGATAAAATCTCTCTCTTAAAAAAACCCTAAACCACAAAGCCCAAGACCAGGTTGTCATGTGAGGAGTCCTTCCGGGTTTCTGTAAAACAGAAATAAATCCAGTAGTGCAGAACTCCAGTAGGAAGGATATTTTGGGCAGGATTTAGAGAACATTCCTGCCTTCAGCATTTCCTGTGAATACCACACTGCAAAACCCCACATTTTGAAAGAGGCCCGTGAGTGTGGAAGCCTTTCCGGAAGCTGGTCATTAACACGCCACCGTCTAATGAGCATTGATGTCAGGGCTGGCTGCAAACACGGCGGGCTTCAGCCGAGGAAGCGGCTGCCTGAAGATTAATGGTGACAGTGATGTGTGCCACATGGGAACAGCACTAATCAGACAGGCAGGAAATGAATACGCCTGAGAACTTTGCAGACTCACTTTCCAAAAAAAAAAAAAAAAAAAAAAAAAAGAAAAGAAGTAAACAAGCCTGTGCAGCGCTTGAGTTTTCATCGGGGATGGCTAAAAAAAATCCTTTTTGCGAGGCCTGACTGGCAGACCCCATAAGCTAAGTGTAAGGTTCCTGTTTGCAGTGCTTCTCATCTGAAGCAACGCAGTTTTGTATCCTTCCTTTTAAACAGCAGCAGCAAAGGAGGGTTTTTCAACGAGAGTTGTGTGCAGGTGTCACAAGGATTGTCCTTATCTAACTGAAGAATCTCTCATGCCAACCTTCTCCCTTGGGATGCATCTTCTAAGGGCACCGCTAAACTAAGTCCCGAATTAGCAGACAACAAACTCCTCTACTTGACATTTCCAATAAATCTCTTTTCCTTCTGGATTTGCTTCGTGGTAAAGAGATAAAAAAACCAACCATAACTTGGATCATGTTATTATTAAATTCTAGGTCCAATTATGGTTTCCAATAAGGAATAAACAACATAAATTTTGAGGCGTGATAAATTGATCAGAAGTGACTGAAGAGCAGAATTATTAATTAAACCCAAACTAATTCAAAACACATAATTTTAATTTTCAAGCCTTCAAATGCCTTTACATGAAAAAGAAATATGGAAATTCATGTTTTCAGCCCATGCTCTTCAGCGAAGCTTATTTCCATGCTTATTTCTTCCTGTAAGAAAAAACCAGTAAAACACTATTGGTTCTGATTTTTCGTTTTTCTTCTCATAAAGATGAAAATTGCTTCCCTTCAGCAGCAACCTAACCCAACAAAAGTCCTACTGGTAAGACTGGATTTGAATAAGAACAGTGCTGGAACTTGGCTGTGGAGGAGCCTGGGCAGTGCCAGAACATGAGAATGGAAATGGAAGGGGCAAAAGTTTGCATTTACCTGGGAAGTAAGAAAAAAATAGCTCAGAGAGGGGTGCAGTGGGATTACTAACAAAGGAGGATTTCCCATTGTGCTCCAGCTCTTTGTGCTGAGCTGAACTGCTCAGTCGGGGCTGCACTTCTATTCAGCTGGACTGAAAGCCTGAATGTCTGAGAGACTCCCTGTAAAAAAGAAACATGACATTGTCAGTGTACAATACAATGTCCTTGCTGCTGACACTGTCAGTCAGTATTTCCTTCACGGAGGGCAGCTATTGTGTCTATACAAATCAAGCATGATCTGATCATCAGCTGCGACAGGACCTTATCAAACACCAACAGAAGCCAGTGCAGACACTTTTCGGCCAAAGAACAGGAAGGTCCAGAGAATCAGGACATCATCTCATCAGCCTGCACTTTATGCTCTATTCAATGTGACTTTTGTGTCACATGAAGGTTGTTATGAAAACGTGTGATAGATATGTATATTCATCTAACCATTGAAAAATGTATTTCTACAAATAATAGAATATTAACTCAATACTGTTCTCACATTTCAGAGAGAATCTTGATTTGAGGACTTAAAAATCCATAGCCTCCTTCCCAACAGATTTGTGAATATATTTCAGTGGTTAAAGAAACGGTTGGGAATCAGGACACTTAGGTCTCATCACATTTTTTTTTAGAGCTTTCTAGATCTCTAGTCATGTCATCAACATAATATTCTGGATCTGCTTTTTCTGGTTTTAAAATAACTTATTTGTTTTCCTATCTCATCATCTTGCAATACCCAGAATGGCCCATAAGCATTTACAGGGTCATTCATTCTGTTGCTATAACTACTGTAGCCTACAGTGCAAAACAGGGATGCTCATTAGCACCAGCAGAAGTGCTGACATAATACAGACTGACTTGGAGGTAATTTGGCTGCTTTGTGGCCTAGATTTAATATTAGCTTTCTATTAATGAAGGGGAAAAAATGTGTGTGTGTGGAGGGGAAAAGATTGTTTGTGATTATTCCCTCCCTCTCCACACTCCTCCAGATTTCCAAGTGAATTCTGTGGAGATGCACAGAACACTGCTGCAGTCAGGACTGACATGATTGCTGCAGTGTACTACAGGATCTAAGTTCAAGCATCTAAGGCATAAAACCCCTTTAGAGTCATTGAAGAGTGAGTTGGACAGGCTCTTCAGACCATGGCTGGTGGGTGCTGAAAGAGGGGACACAGCTCATCCCCATCTAGAAGTTGCCTGGCACAGTTGGCCACTCATAATTCACTTCTGAATTATATTCCACACTCCAAATCTTTCTTAAATCAGCTTAGATGGACTGTGGAGGCTACAATTGAAAATGTTTACTGGGAGCTGAAATCAGCAGGTAATAAAATTATGGCAGATGAGCACAGACAGTATTTTATTCATATAACAGGTAAAAAAAGCTCACGTGACTACCACCATTGCAGGAAAGTGAAATAAAATCATGCCATCTATATTTATTTACTTATCCATAAAAGGCAGAATAAATTATTAAACACAGCTGCGGTTAGAGCCAGTTTAAAATATGCATGATATGATGCATAAGTCTTCTCAGAAATTGAAAATGAGGTTTAAGCTCTAACCCTGCTTTTTAAAGTCCCGTGGGTTACAAAAGGCAGTTGTGCACTGCTTCCCATCCACTCTGATTTTAAAATTTCTATCACACAGGCAGCACATGAGAGTTTTTCAGTTCTTCACTCTTAAAAAATAAAAAATCGCGATAGATAACATCTTTTTCTTTTAGTGTTTCACAAATTTGGATTCCTAGCAGAGTCGAGGGGGTTTTTATTTCTTTTGAATATTAGTGTCTCCCATTCCCATCCTCAGCTTCACAAGAAAAAGGCCACATTGGGACTCTCACCAGAACTATGTAAGTAAAACACAACAAAATTATGAGAGATAATGAGGTCATGTCTTCTCGAAGTTCAGTGTCCTACCTGAGAAATCAAAATGAGACACTGCTATTAAAAACACGAGAATTATTTTATTCTTAATCAATTAACTACTGCATTAATTTTAACCATTTTAACCTGTGCCTCATTCACCTAACACTGGAGATGTTTCTTTAATAGATGTATTGTTCCTATGACACCTCCAAAGGAACTTTAAGGCAAGAAACTTAACTGACATCAGACTTGTATGTGAAGAAGTAATTTGTGGTGATCAACCCCAAAGATTAATACATTTTCGGCTTATGCAAAATGAAATGAAAAGTTTTGGGTTATTTAGTAACAAAATAAAATTTAAAAATCCACTTTTTTTTTTTTTTTTTCCCCTGAAGATTTTCTATCCTGGGTGGGAAGTTGCAACTAAAAATAAATCCACAGACAGAAAAGTTAAAGAGGAATCATTTAGTGGACAAACTGGAAATTAGAAGTGGGTGGTTGTAATTTCTGAAGAAAGGTGCAAAATTTAAAATATCTGCTTGCAAATATTGCAAATTATTGATCAGCTGCAGCTTGGAGGAAACACTGAGAAACTCTGAGTTTGATGTCAGTGTGCTGTGGATGGAACTGTGTCCAGCACATGGCACTGAGGCTGCGCAGGGACACTTAAGGGTGGGTGGGCTGCCTCAGGGAGCTGAAGATAAGGTTGTATGTTACGACATCAGTGTCATTAAGGTTAATTTTAGGAGCCTAGGGCATGTACAGGTGCTTGGGACCACAGGCTGGTGTCAGCCCACACTGAGCAGGAGCTGAGCTGCGCAGAGCAGCCGCTGCTCTGGGCTGTGGTTTGCAGCATGAGCCCTGTGGAGCTGCAGTGTCACTTCCCCAAGTGACGAGGGCACAGCCAGAGCTGCCCTTAGACCCTGCTGTGGGCACAGTGCAGAGCCACTTCCTGCCATCACCTCCTCTGGACACAGGGCTGGGGCTGGCCGGGGCAGCCCAGGTTGTTGCAGCATGTGAGAGCCCGAGCCAGCACAGGCCAGGGGCAAGGGAGCAAAGGGAACCTTGCCAGAAGCTTCTCTAGAGGAAGATGGAGAACCCACTTCTTTTATTCTCCCAAGCCAACATTTCTGCTTCGAAGGATAAACCCTATTACAAAGCCATGAAATCAGCGGTGAAGGAAGAGCCACACAAGGCAAGCAAGCCTGGGTAAGTGTTCAGGTCATGCTGACCCTTGGAGTGTTCTGCTTACATGGAAGATTCTTCCAGCATAGCTTGTGGGGGTGAATTTAGGGCACAGCTAATTTCATTTTTGACATATTTATGAGAACTCATGAACTGCAATCCTAGAAATTTTATGTGTAAAATACTAACTCTTTAAGAAGAGTTATTTCAAAGAACTCTTACTTTTTTGAGGACAAGAAACATATCAAATTAATGATCTAAAAAGTACTAAGAAAGAGAGGTTGCAAAAAGTTCCGAGAAATGCTTCTGTAAAGCCTGAATATGATCTGGGAAAGCTTTTTTCAAAAATTTCAAATGACAGGAAGCAATACTTCCTTTTTTTTCTTTGTGAAACATTAAAAGCAGAAGACGCTGAGCCAACTGTTTATCTCTAATGGGAAGTTTGGCCCCTTCATCTTTAAAATAAATTAAAAAGGATGCTGAAAATGAAAGTATTTCCATTTTTCTTTGTCAGTGCTTCATATGTAAATTTGTGCTAAGCTATGAAGAGAAAAACATTAATGTGAATAATATATGTAGGAGAAGTAAAACCAACATTACTGCAAGTGAAAACAGGGAGATCTATAATGCAGAAGCAGAGAATGCTTCAGAGGGAAAGATCAACTTTCTACAATGTTTCTTGAAAAGCTCCTCCAATTCTCTCCTAGAGTTAAGCAGAAGAGAAACAGGCTGAGCCTGCTCCTGCAGAAACCTGAATTCCATGAAAGTGATCACCTTGGTAAACCTGGAAACCTGACAAAAGCAGCAAGGTAAACACAGTAAAAGACTGAGATGGTTGGGGATTCCTTCCAACTAGCACCTGTGTGACTCAGGATGTTTCCTGTACCCATGTGTGTGTGTTCGGGCTGGGCAGAGTAACTTTGAAAAGTTATCAATGTAACCCAAGCATACACACACTACAGAATTACCTGGTATGCATCAAGATAATCAGCAGTTATTTTCACACCACTGGTATGAAACACTTGCAGAGACGTTTAAACCTTGTGCCAGCAGCCTTGGTAGGAATCCACTGATTTTATACAGCAATAATCAACTCAGAAATGCAGCTTGCAGGAAAATCATACAGCTCCTTACAAGGCAGGTTTTCCAAATACTTCTGTGATGTACAAATGCTATAGGGGTGTTAAATATTGAATGCAGAGTTCCGCAGTAACTGCAGTAATTGGTTGAACGCTCTTGTCTCCAACATTCATGCACTCTGGAGGTATTGTCCCTAGTATTTGCCATAAAGATTCAGGGTACAATCTTGGGTTTACTGACTTCTGTAAGAGTTTAATTCCTCACTTCAATGGACTACCAAGATCTCACTGATATATTAAGAATTGCATTTGTAGGTCTTGCCGGAGAAGAAGGAATATGTAGAATTCTGCAATGCCATGGCCTAAAAAAATACACTGGCCCTTTCATTCCACCACAAATCACTCCAGAGAACTTGAGTGCTTACCACACCCTTTTGTCTTGGTCTGGCAGTTCACGCTTTCAGGACCAAGCTGCCTGCTTTGACCAGAGCTGCTTCTACATGCCCTTCTACTCAATGAGCACATGGCAGAGGTCACCTAAGGGCTCAAATTCTGCTTCTAGAACCCATGGAAAAGTGGCTGGGGAGGCAATATCTAAACACTCCCACTGATGCATCTGGATAACCAGGCCGTGTTTATTGCTCAGGTTTTGAGATATCCTGGCTGCAGACGTGTGAAACCATTCTGATTGCATTTGTAAAGAGAAAGCAGAGCTGCCTGCATGCAGACAGTGCTGGGTAGCTCATGTACCCCAGGTATTTAATACAAAGTACAGCCATTCACTGCATTCTTACAATCTGTGAGACGGCACTTTCAGAGAAGTAACACTTCTCTGAACAATTTCCCCCTTTTAACAGACCATCATTTCTTCACTCAGCCAGCTGTCTTTTACCATGTTACTCTCAGCTGGTACCTGACTAACAGGTATTTGACTGTTCTTGTATGGAAGAGAAACTCATAGGGTTTTGCTGGTCTTTATATTTGGATTAAAGTGACAATTATATTTGTCAAAAATGGAAAACAAACAAACAAACAAAATTTACTCTTATTCAAATAATAAAGTGAGATAATAGTTTGAAAATTAGTAAGTGATTGACTTAGCTTTTATGATTTCCATTTTTCACACAGAGTTACTAAAATAAGTAAAAAGAGATTTTAATGAAACACTGGAGATGGAAATTTGGATGGTAGTAGAAAAGTTAATCTGTTAGTTTAAAAGTTCATTTTTAGTTTAAATGTTTATATGGTCATTTAAATTAACTTCTTCTCATATTTAGAAAGTGGCAAAGCTGAACAAATCTTGGTTTCTGTCCATTATTGCACAAGCTCACTGCTGCACTCAGATGTTGGGGGTCTGTGAGGCTCCTGGGTTGTTGCAGATTCTGAGGGAAAAACAGGAACTCACAGTGGGAGTTTCCAAACCCAGCAAAGATCCTCTCCAGCATTCCATGCCTTTGTGGACAGAGTATGTGGTCTGAAGTCACAAGGCTTTATCATTCACTGTGACCAAAATAATTTCTGTAGGTACAGAACCTGCTGTTGACAGAGTTCACTGTATTTTTGTAATTCTCATAACTCTAATTCTTATAATGAACTCTGTAAGGGAGTGAGGCCTTGTTTTCCCTGACTCCAGAATCCCCCTGCTTTCCTGAATTTCATTTCTCCAGCATTTTTACCTCTCCTCACAAACCCTCCCTCTGCCTAGTTAAAATTCTCATTCCTTAAAGCAATGACTTCAGCTAATAAACATGCCTATTAAAAAAAATAAATTTTAGAAAAAAAAATTCCTCCTTTTCAGTTTTGTGCAAACCTAGGGTCATTACTGGCTTAAATTCCTTCCCAAAGAGATTGGAATTTCCTTTCATCTAAACTTCACATGCCTACAGGTTTTGCCAAGGGAGCCCAAACTGTGTAAAGGAGGCAACAGAAGGCAAGCCTTGATGAGAAAGTGGGATCATATTCCAGAGATGTTTGTCCATAAGATGTTGATCTGACCAACTAATCCTGGACCAGTCACTTACTGATATTTTCAGTGTCCTGTGGTTTGCACTGGAATGAAAATGGTTCTAAACATTCATATCCACAAAGCAACTGATAAAAATTGCTTTTTCCCCCTTTCTTTGCTGTTTCCTAGGGCAGATTTTTTTAAATCAAAGTGAAACACATGCAATTTGATGTACTTGATGAAGAATATGAGGAGTTTTATAAATGAAGCACATTGTCACAGAATAATACGGTGTTTGAAATGTTTGTGGTAAATGAATCAGACTACATTTGCTATTGCCCTGTAAGAATGACGCCGAAATCATATTGCTACCATTTTGTCTTCAGGCTGTAGAATTCTGCATGTTTCGTTAAAAGCACACTGTGGTAATGGCCTCAGTGTGAGCATATTCAAAAACACATCTCTGCATGAGTATCTTAAGTTTAAATAGCTGACAAGACCTTCTTCCCTTATCAGTTTTATCATGGTCTTATCATACTTCCTGGCCTTAAAGATCAGTAGGACAACACAAACACCACAGTGAAAAACCTCTGCTCTGATGTTTTTTATAAAAAAAGAGAAAAGAAGTATAACTCTGCAGGAAAAAAATGTCAGGAAAGAGTTAAAACAAATGTTCCTGAATTGCTGAAGAGAATTATCTCCCTTAGTGAGGTGATCTAATCAAAGCCTTTGTGAAACAATCCTGAGCTCCAGTGGTAACAGATGATGTGTGTTACATAGCTTCCTAAATGCACAGTATGAACAATTCTTCAAAACTCTTTTCTGTTTCTTAAGCAGTGTGTCTCCTGAAGAAGCAGTGAAATGGGGAGAGTCTTTTGGCAAACTGCTTTCTGAGAAAGGTCAGTAGTTTTGTCTCTCTCCATGCAGACTGTTAGGATGGAAAATTGATGGTAAAGGGTGGGAAATCATAAAATCCAGTTATGCCCTTAAATAGATGTGGCAGTTACCTAAACTAGGTACAATGGATCATTTATAACAGCATGTATTTTCTGTTCTCGTTGTCTTCTTAGGCTATAGCTTGCTGTCAACTTGGGAAAATAATTTAAAATAATTTTTGGGTTTGGTGTTTTATTGAACAAAGTAATATAATAGACAACAGAGTCCCTTCAGTAAACAGGAGCATTTAATCTGAATATTGCTCAAATATTCCTGACTGCATATGTTCCATGTACTTAAGAAAAGACTTTGTCACTCCTGACAGGGTTTGTTTCTAAGCCAGTGATGGGATCAAAGCTGGCCATCATTTGGGAGGCCCTGCTGCTCTCATAATTATCAAATGCACATATGCTCCTGCCTTCATTTTTGGAGGGGCACACGTATGTTTCAGCTACAGTGCTGGACACTGTGTGCTTTTCAAATCTGTTCCTTGAACAGTTCACATCCACACAATTGCAATACTTCCACAGATGAAGTATACTTGGGAAAGAAAATATCCTCAGCATAACAACAGCAGGACAAAGCAAATGATAGAGATGCTGAAAGACATCCATTTTAAACTTCAGCTGAAGAATAGTTAACTTATGAGCAAAGATTCAAATAGTCTTTTGATGAACCTAAATTGATATTCAGCTAGAATGAAATCCACCACTTCCACATACTCCCACATTTTGTTTAACGTTTTTTCTAAATTTATGAGACCATGGTAGCATTTTTTTACTGATGCTGAGAATTCTGTAATGAGAGTTGCAGGATCATAATGGAGAAACTGCACCTCTTTCAAAACATTTATGTATTAAAGATAATTATCTGTAATGTGGTATTATTCCAAGGGAGCAAAACATATTTTACTATCTTGCACAGACTCTTTGAAAGAGTAACTGTCTGATAAGGTTATATATTTTTAATGCAATTTAATTTTCCCTTTTGTAGCTGGGCTGGATGCCTTCACAAAGTTTCTGAAAACTGAGTTCAGTGAGGAGAACATTGAGTTCTGGATGGCCTGTGAGGATTACAAGAAAAGCGAAAGTGCAGATGAACTTCTGCCAAAAGCCAAGACCATTTTTAAAACATTCATACAGAAAGATGCTCCAAAAGAGGTAAAGACCTTCCTTTATTTGATTGACACAACTGCATCTGGTTTGATTGACACAACTGCATCTGGTGAAATCTGCTTTTAAGAAGTGCATACCCAGAAGCAGCTTCAAGAGCTAATCCTGCAGTCCCTTGACATAAGAAGACTTTCACAAAAGTCAAAACCCTGGAAGGAGCATGGATTGTCTTGCTTGACTCCATATCCCTTTTCCACCCCTCCATCTCCAACTGTATATCCTTAGTATGTTACTGTCAGCACAAAACGATGTTGAGATGACAATCCTCACCAATGCTAAGGCCTTTTTTAGTATCCTAAGAATGAAAAAAGTTTTTGTATTTCCAACTTCTTCATTTTACTGAAGTGTGTTAGAAAAGGTTCCTAAATGAGCAAAAGAAATTTTTTTTTGCCTGCCCTAAGAAGATGAATAGGTCAGGAGATTATCAATTTTTCAGTGAGATCACAAGCAGCCCCTTGAATAGGTCTTTTGGACTTACAGTTTCCTGTAATTCTATTTCATTTGAGCAGATCAAATATGTCACTTACCAAACCCTGTATTTTCTTTATTGTCCAAAATAGCAGGAGTTAAACACTAACTTCTGCTTCCTTGTAATGAGGGTGAAAAAGGTGTAATTCCCATTTTAGTGAAAGGACTGGAAAGTGGTGCAGTTTCTACCTGCAATTCCCATAGATTACATTAGGATTCCAATCTGCTTTTCCTAGGAAATGCCCACTTTTAAGGACTTATGTCCCTTTTCATTCCTTTCCCTGCTGCGTGCCTTTGGGGGGAAGCAGCCTGGGACAGGTAACAGGTGTTGACACTGTCAGTGCTCGAGACTGATGGAAGAAAAGCAGTGAGCAGGAGGAAAGCTGAGGAGAGGACAGTGTGAGTGCTGTGGCTCACCTTGGACACTTGGCTTTGGTGTGACTTCCTCCCTTGTGTTCAGCTGAGACCACACAGCTCTGGAGCTTGCACCTCTTCTCTGACACCTTGTCCAGCAGAACTCTTCTACACACAAATTTCTGAGCCTACAGTTCAATGGAATCATAAAAATTTTGGATAAGTGGAGCCTTCTCTGATCACTTATTGCCCTTCAGCTCTTAGATCTAGACTATTTGTTCCAACTAGCTGTATGGAAATGACAGGTGCCTCTCAGGGAGGAAAAGCTAAACCTTATAGAAGTCACTTTTTGACTGGATCAACAATTACTTATAATACATATTCTATCTAATTTTTCAAAATAATGTGTTTGAATCAGTGCCTGTCACTTACTTAAATTTCTTATGCTATTAAATATTTCTCAGGGTGACTGCAGCAGCACATGGAATAGTCATTTCAATATGCTTTTCCAATCTAAAGCCTCCAGAAACCCATTTAATTTTTTAAAAAAATTATTAGAATTTTCTCACCTTTCTGCTACCCAAACTACACAGAAATCAGAAATTTTAACTATTCACTAATATCATCTCATTAGAACAAGTTCTATTTTAATCCTAACTGAGAGCAGGGGACATCTATAAGCTTGGTATTGCAAAGCTGGGAAGCTGCAACTGTAGAGTGATCACTGTTAGAAAGTAACTTCTAGTCAAATATCAGAGTTTATCTTCTGTTTCACCAGTTTGCCAAGGATACATTTGTGAAGACTTTCTGAGTGCCATCACTGAAGGTGAACACACCAGTTCTGTGGCATTAATAGTCTGTTGTATGGGGGAT
This sequence comes from Sylvia atricapilla, assembly GCF_009819655.1. Lineage (NCBI taxonomy): Eukaryota > Metazoa > Chordata > Aves > Passeriformes > Sylviidae > Sylvia > Sylvia atricapilla. Next base: position 12,084,749 of record NC_089148.1, read on the forward strand.
TTGAGGTCCTTCTGATGCCTTGAGAGGCTGCCTGGAACAGAGGCCAGACAGAGTTAAAGGAATAAAGTAGGGATTTATTGAAAGGCCTTCAAAGGATACACCTTGGGCAGTACAAGAGCCCAGCCATGGCTACACCCAAGATGGACCAGGGCTCACGACTTTTCCCACTTCTGTAAGTTTTGGTCCATTTCCATCTTGGGGTTAATTGTCCAATGACAGCTTCAGGTTCTGCAGTCCCATCCTCCCAGACTGCTCTCCTCAGTTCACTGCTGGTTGTACTTTTTGGGCCTGAAGCTGCCACGGTGTCCTTGGTTCTGGGGCTGGAAAAGGATTGTTTTGTCTGACTGAGCTGTGAGGAGAACTTGCTAACACTTCATATGAAGTTCAGAGTTACACACCAGCGCAGTGCAGAATCTGGAAAACACGAAAGCTAAAACTCAGGGCATCTTATCAGAAAAGCTTTTCACTAGCGCGCAGCATCAGCGCTGTGGAAAAGAACACGGGATATGCGTGAACATATATTAAACCAATAACAAACAACCTTTTCCTCCTCCTCTAGGTGAACCTGGACTTTCACACCAAGGAAGTCACAAGCCAGAGCATCGGGCGGCCGCTGCGCAGCACCTTCGACGCGGCGCAGAGCACGGTGTACCGGCTGATGGAGCAGGACAGCTACCCGCGCTTCCTGGCCTCGGCTCTGTACCGCAGCCTGCTGCAGGGCCGCGCCCCCGCCCGCGCCGCGCTCCGCCGCCGCTCCCGCTCCTTCACCCTCAGCGACCTGCAGGGCTCCCGGCCGGCCTTCCCCGCCCGCTGACCGCCTGTGCCGGACACCGCAAACCCTCAGCGCGTGTGAATAGGCGCTACAGCAAAACAGAATGCACCGGCGCCAGGGCGGAGCTCTGGGGCACAATCTCACTCTCGGAGAAAAGCAGGTGATGCGTTGACAAGTCGTAGCATGCAGAGTTTTCATACAGGTGTTTTTATTTTTATTTTTTTTTTAACTCAGGCAAAAGCTTTGATCAGATTCGGGGGAAAAAAAAATTGAATTTCCTGCTTAAAAATGTCTTATAAAGTGCCATTTGGTATTATCCAAGGTGTATCCTGAGCCTGTACCATTTAGGCCAGAGTTTCATCACAGTTAGAATCTCTGTATCCGGTCTTTGCACATATTTATGTTTTTGCAATATTTCCTACCCCAAGCCAGAGAATTTGTGGTATTTTCTCATACTATAAACCCCACAGGAACATTATCAGGGACAATGCAAAGTTACATGAGTTTTAACTAAAAACACTGCATAATTAAATCTATAATTAAAATGTAGCCACTGCCTATTTTAACAGGAACATAAAAATACCAATTTAATTTTTTTAGGGTATATTTTTCTTATTCCACATGTCTGTTCTCTGTTTTTAAGTTATGCTGTATATATTAGCTTTGGCATCAAATATGCATATTCTATTTTTTGCAACTAAAGGAGCAGCAACAAAGGGCCAAGAATGCTATTTTAACACAATGTGTATCCTTAAATACCAGGTCATGTCAAGGTGTGTGTATATATATATATACATATATATATACACACACACACACACATATATATAATATTTCTACTTTTATTTATAAATAGTCAGGGTATACCAACTTTGCTACTAAACTTAGTTCTGATTTTTTTCTGCCTTTTATTTTGAAAATGTATCTGAAATTTTACAGCTCTTGGACTCATGCAGAGAAACTTTTCGTTCCACTGGTCATTAATATCCTCTCTATAGGTTATAGAAGAGGAAGGAGAAATCTTTTTTATTTCCTTACTATCAAAGACAGAAATGTTTTTTATAGTCAGCACACACAGTCATTATGTTCTTTTCTTTTATAGTTGATGGAGATATACCTTGAAGCTTAGGGCAGTTCTTAGAAACTTAAACTTTGGTTTAGTTTGGGAAGGGGCTGCAGAATTTATCTGTAACTATGACCTGTATATTAAGTTGCTTCTTGTGGAATTTAAGCTTTCTCCCTTTCCCTCCCCTTTCTGTAAGTGGGGAAGGAGTAGGTGCAGTTCCTGAGAATGGGACTTCGTGTTCATGGTTAATTTGGGGTGTATATGAACTGCTGGATCTGCAGGTTTCTCTGTCTGCTTTATTAACTTCCAATAAATATGATCTGCTTAAAGAGTTGTCAGGATTTGATTTATCATCAGTAAATTGAAGAGGAAGATATGGAGACTTCACCTAGGGTTCAATTCTAGCCATAATCACTGCCATGTTAATCAAACTGCTACAGTGCACAGAGATCCAAACTCACCTGGAAATGCTGCTGAGCCACAGTGACCCAGGAGCCATCTCCAAGCTCTTCCCTTGACCTGAGGAACAGAGAGGAAACACATTTATAATGATGATCCTTGCTAGTTTATTCATCACCCTCCCCTGATCTCAAAACACCAGGCATGGGCTCTTTCATACAGTGAAAGCAGTCAGGACCTGGGCACTGGGGTTTTTTCACTGAAAGAATGGCCAGGCATTGGAATGAGCTGCCCAGGGAGGTGGTCAGCTGCCCAGGGCCACAGTCTCTGGAAGAGTTCAAGAGGCCTCTGGCTGTGGTGCTTGGGGCTATGGCTTAGGGGTGATTGAGGCTGGGGGAGGTTCATGGTTGGACTAGATCTTGAAGGTCTCTTCCATCCTCGAAGATTCTGTGATGAGGCACTCTCTAGTATCACCAACAATGTCTGAATGCCAGTTCTCAGATATTTAAAATATGCATGTTCCTGTGTTGTGTACTGGGATCTTTGTTGGAGGAAGGGAACAGATTTGAGAACAGACCCACCTGAGTGTTGGCACCGGGTTTGTTGCCACACAGACGTAAGACCTACACGCTTGCAGCTAAATTCTGCCCTGGTGTTATTATTTCCCTTCATATCTGTGGAGAATCCATATCTTGGATGGGTTCCCATGAAGGAAAGAAATGAAAAAAATACATATATTTAATACTGTTCCAAAATCCAACCAAATTACAAATATAGTACCCCAAGTAAGACTTTTTCTTGTTAGCAAAAGCCCAGCTGTTAGTCAGAAGGGTCTGCAATGATAAACAGAGGTCATCAGGTGTCCTTTATTTAATTTCACAGACAGATGGAAAATTTTGCTTATCTCCAGGGAGGCCTTCCTCAAACCCATCAGTCTGCAGTACTGACAGTGCTGGTCCCTCTTATGAGTTTTATAATGAAAACAAACAAATAAGATATTCCTGGCAGCTATTTATGCATGTGTGTTTTCCAAAGATAATCATGAACCCTAGCTGAATTTACTGCAGACTAATGCCATGGGAACTACTGTAAAAAGAAAGTGAAGATAAACTCAGAGAAAGGAAGGCAAAGGACACAAAGATAAACCAAAATGACATCATCATCTGGCAAAGGTTTTTTTTTTTTTCTAGAAGAGGCTCCTTTTAGTAAGTGAAAATGAGCACTCTACTATTTAGTGCTGTGCTGTAGTGCTGAAGATGAATTAGGCATGCATTTAGTATAAGTTTGTGATGTTGTTCCAGGACTGATCAGACTCAGGACTGGCCCGGCACAGATGCATGTACAGCACAAATCTTAGGGCAGTACCAGAGAACACAGCCAGGCTTCTCCAGTTTTGGCAGAATCCATGCCACAGTTATGTAAATCTTCTCGTTGTGCTGCCCTAATGCAAATAAGACACATAGGAAGCCTGTTGGGCAAGTACTTTTATTGGATTGTTTTATGTAGCAGCTTTTTATATTTATATGTTCCCTTCAGGGTTCAGTAAGAACTCCCAAAATATTTCTCCTGTCAACACGATGATTTACTCCCCCAAAACATTGCACTTTATTTCTTACACAGGTGAAGTCTCAAGACACAAAGCATGAGGGAAACAATCTGCTTGTGTGGCACTAATGTTTTGTCTCCTGTTTCAACGCTTCAGTGTAATCAGATGCTTTAAACTGACTGAATTATGATTTGCAGTCCTTGTTTAACCTGGGGGAGGTGGAAATGCATAGGACCAAATATCTTTGGGTTGTGGATTCGTTACTGAACAAAAGACAACTTGACTGATATTTCAACTGACAAGAAGCAAGAATGAAATCTAAGATAAAGAATCTCAAAGAAGAAGACAAATTTCCATCTTCCAGTGAAGCAGGCAATCAATAACATGGCTCTTATATGCTTTTACATGCCACAACTTTTAAGTGACTCACAGACAGAACAACATTTTCCTCTCCTTTTGTCCCCAGCTGCTCACCCTGCCTTAATTAGCTACTGCTTTGAATGCAGTTCCCTCTCCTTTCCACACATGCCAAAGACCTCAAATGAGAAAAAAAAATTGCAGAAAATCATCTTGCTCTCATCCGTGATTCGTATGCTTATGAACTTACACCTTGCTCAGCTGCCTATCCCAGATCCCACTCTGTTCTTTGCATTTTAGTCAAATGCCTCAATCAAATGCCCTTTAAGCTCCGTGTGGCTCTGTGCTAAAATTACAAATGTATTTCCTCTATCCACCATCCAAGCTTGCTTCCATTTTCACTCTTTTCCTTGTTAATATGTTGCTATATTCCATTTGTTGTACCCTGATAACTTGTGGCTGGTCTCATAAAAGCTCCCTCTGGTTTCATACCAAAGTTTTTCTCTCTCCTTTCCTAAATAGAATCTGTTTGTGTAACCTCCTCTTAGTGCTCCCTTATGCTTTACAGGAAATCATCTGGACTCTCAAATTTACAATCTAGCCTCTAGCACTGCCTTCTCCACGAAAGGTAACGAAAATTAACTAGCAAGAAACACAACTCTACAGCAGCCATTTGAGAGTTTTCAAGCAGGACAGAAGATAAGGCTGAAGCACAACAAAAAGGACAACTCTGAACACTTATTTCTTCACCATAAAATTTGCTCATAATTAGGACACATTTTTTTCTTCACAGCTTCGTGAAAATGAAAATTTTAAATTTCTGCAGCTAATGCTATTCCAGCTTTTCCTGGTTGCAATGTTTTCTTGAGGATTGTTTCCAGTTCTTTTCCAATGGAGGTTTGAGATTATACAGCACTTGGAAATTCTCAATATGAGGAGCCCAGAGCACTGCAGAATATTTTGACAGATTGTACTTGAAATCAAAACATGTCACCTGAAAGGCATAGTTTGCTTGGGTGGAAAATAACAGCTCATTTTCTTATGCAAAACAACTCTGTGGCATACTGAAGGCACACAGTTATTCACATGGAAAAAAATCAGTTATTTCTGAGTTGCCCATGCTGTGCAGTACCAGGGAAAGGTGGGCATTTACATAGTGCTGTGATTAAGACGTATTTGCATCCCCGTGGGACAGGTGTTTCTATGTTCTTAGGATGCCAGCAGTGTTTGGATCATGTTGGCTTCTCCCAGCATAAGGGATGTCCCCAAGTCCCCGTGGGCTTTGACTGCTTGGGGCAGCAGAACATTAACTTTTTATTCTGATGAGGTTACCTTGTACAAGCCAGCACTACCCAAGCAAAGCTCTGCATGGAATGGAATTACCAGAGGCCAAGTGCTGAGGAGCACTAACCACTGAACCTGAGCCAGGGAAACAGCAGCACATCCATTGGAGGGAGTGAGCTTTTCTCACTTTGTGCTCAGGTGAGTACAAGGCACCCCTTTTAGGAACATATGTAAGTGGGAATGATTTCTTAGGTTAATAAACCAATGGTTTGAATGTGTAGCATTGCTTTGCACTGCCTATTGTGATTAGTATCCAGGTCAGAAGAACAAAAACTGACAGGTCTTATGCCCCACAACAGCCAATAGCTTTTCATAAAGGAAGACAATTCGGCAAAACTAATGCCTAAAGATAGTTAAAGAATAAAGAATAAAAGGTGGGCATCAGTAAAAGTCAAGTTCTAAAAGTTCTGGAGATTTAACTATTTAATATATCAGAGGTCCTTAGCAAGTAACATTGACAAAGTTGGGAACATTCAGTCAGATCCGCATTCACTTTCCTAGAGTTTCAGCTCTCCCATGTCATCAAAGGCAGAGGACTCAGAAATCCGTAGCCCAGTCCTCAGAGTTACTGAAAGGTAAGCCACAGGCCTGACAGACAAAGAGAAAAATATCCTGCAATTAGCTGAGTGGGTAAGGGGCTGAGTGATTCTGCAGGTCCAGTCCCAGCTAAGAGTGAACTGAAGCTATAACTGTGAGTCAGCTGGCTCCAGATTCACAAAAAGTTTGGCATTAATTCTATGTTAAATGTCCACCTCATCTCTACTACATATTCATATTCCCTTTAGTTTGCTTGATGCTGTTTATTATGAACAGCTAACACACTTGCACAAGCAGCTGATGCATTTGTTTTAATATTAAGATCACTTTTTTTCCTTATGACATTACAGTGAAATATCAGAGTTTCTTTCCAGACACTATTAAGTTCCAAGCAGAGGAAGTACAGAGAAATACAACCAGTTAGTTTCTATGGGAAGAAGAGGCTGTGCCTAACTTTGGTTCGTGAACTTATTTTCATTGCCCCCGTACAATTATCACATCTACATTACCCTGTTGTGCACCTGAAATATTTTCAGCTTGCATAGACTGAGCAGTCATTGACAGAATGTTGTACAGTGGTGAGAGTTCCTCACAGCTTTTTTGTGTTTTTGTGGATTGTGAGCAATAACCCACAAAATGCAAAAGCAATCCAATTGCATCCATCCAGTTATTGTGTGCGCTAGAATATTCTTTGGTTTTAGCATAGTTCTGTGGCTGCTAAGACTGACTTGAAAAATATCCATCAGTCCTGAAAAATCTTGATGAGATGTTCATATCTGCTTCATTCAGATAACAGGCTATTAGGCAGAAATTTTAAAAATGAATGTGTGACACTATCTGGAATTTTGTTTTGAAATAAATGTATATCTTGAATTTCATTTGGAAAGAAATTTATATCATCTGATGATATTCAGAAAAAAATAGGCACAGATCCTCAACCTTCCCTCTCATAGTTTCACAGGAGTTAATGGAACTATGATATAACAATGATAATACCTCTTGAAAAAAAGCAAAATAAATCAATTTATAGCCACAGTTCTAAGGTGGACAAATAGTAGAACCACTGGGATTAGACACAGGGTAAACACTGAGAAATTTATAGAGCCAACCAAGAATTATGAGTTGCCTAATTTAGTGTAACCTCTGTCCTTACAACTGGACTGACTTTTCTGGCATGACACTGTTAAAAAATTCAAATTGTAGCTGTTTACACTCTGCCTGGCCAGAAGCTCCACAGATAAATACTGGTCGGATTTTGTATTATGTTTATTTCCTTTTACCAAAGCTCAGACTTGGGGCTGAATCAGGCACAAAGGATTTGAGGTCAATGCAGATGCTGAAGATTTTCTCCCCAGCTGTAAGATGCTGAAGTTAATCTTGCTAGCATAATGCATGAAAGGCTTTTGGTTCTCTCTGGCACACAAGATGTACTCTGGAAATAAGAGAAAATAACCTATTAATACAAGAATCATGGCAGAAAATCAGGATGATAATTAACATTTCTGCTCTTCTGCTATAATGTTTAGAAGCAAGCAGATGCAAAGCTAAGGAACTACAGAAAGGATTCGTATTTTGCTGCCAGGAATCTTTTTTAGTAATGTGTAGGACTAAAAGGGCATCATAGGCAATCATTTTCAGTGTTCTATCAATGAAGACAACAACTTAAAATAATCTCATAAATATACGAAGGTCTATTTTCAAAGTACAGAGAAATAGAGACGACCAAAATTCTACTGGGAGATTGTAAAAAACAACAGTTTGTGAAGCCTTTATCTGGTTCTCAGTCTGAATTTGTTCACTGGCTGCTTATATACATTTTTTTATTTTGTCAATATAAGCACTATGCTAAAATATTTTTTTCACCAGGTTACCTGTCTGTATGGAGGGCAATCATAGCTCCCCTCTGCTTTCCTCTTAGAGACAATCTGGTCTTCTTCGCCTGCTAGACAGTTCAGTTCTCCTGCTTGTCCCAGTAATGCACCTCTCCACATCTGTTTCCATCTGATTTCATCTTCCTGGGGCACAATTGACCAGATTCACTGTTTTTTTTTTTTTGTCCCATGTGAAGCTCATGAAATAGATTGGCCTGAAACTCCTTTTACAGATCTACAAAAGGTAAGGGTAAGGAATAGCCTCTTAACATTGCTAAGAGTGAAACGTGGCATGTGGTTGCTTGGGTTTGTCTGACCTTCGAAGATGGACATGGCTAAAATAAGAAAGATGTTCTCAGGCAGGCAGGAGGCAGCTTTGCTCATGACTGTACCATAAAAGAAAATCAAATTTGGCCTATATCCTAAGACTGCTCTACTAGATGTAAAGTATTTCAGCTGAGGAGACAAAAATCCCTAACTCTGCAAGACGGGACAGCTGGGATCCCAGTTCCTTAACCTCTGGAAATTTATGCCAAGTGAAGACATTGAGAACCAAGAATCTGGGTAATCTGAGTAAAGGATTTAGCCTTAGGACAAGATTTAGATGGAGGCAGGAAATCAATCAGTAAGCCTGCTAGTTCAGGAGAGTGAGGGACAGCCAGTGTTATACAGAGGAAGCAAAGAGCTGGGGATGAAAGAATAATTATCAAGAGCAAGAGACAAATTACACTGACGGTCAGCTGGCTACAATCCCTTCTCAGGCAGTTCAAGGGAGCAATAAGGTCCCCTATGGTACTTTTCTCTAAGCTGAACAACCCCAGCTCCCCCAGCGGCTCCTCATCAGACCTGAGCTCCAGCCCCTTCACCGCCTGCTGCCCTTCTCTGGACATGCTCCACTACATGTGACCCTGGGCAGGAACATGTTGCCATTGCCCCTAGTCCTTTTGTATTGTGGCCACTGTTATTGTTAGGTGAGAATGGCACTCCTCAAAAATAGGACATGTTTCTGAAAGAAATAATTTTTTTAAAAATGTAGAAAATGGTTTGTCAATGTGCATTGTCCTGTTTGGTTATTCACACGCTAACTGTATTGTTCCTGCTGTCACATTACCTTCAGCTTGAAGATCAGTCAGAAAAAGAAACTCTGCCTTCCCTGAGACAGTCAGACAGACAAAGAGTGGAACAAAAAAATGCCAGTGAAGTGAGTTGCTGTTTATGGCTATTTTAATTAATTGTAGGAGATTTACGTGACGGGATGACCAAGTTTGAATAATCTGTACACTTATATTTTCCTTCCCCTTTTGAAGGGGATATGACTACTTTGATTCCTTGTTGTCAATTCTGCTTGCCATTCCTATTCAAGTAAATCCCACATGGTCAGTGAGATCACTCTTTGAGCGGTGAGTAGATATTAAAACAACTAATATTACCCATATGAGCAAGAAGCAAAACCGTCTGGTTTATCCTGGTCTTTTATTTTGCTTTTTTGCTTGACAAGAAAACTAATAAACATCTAATAAAAATCCTGAAAATTTATCATATTCTTGATAGAACTTTCTTATTGTTGCTAAAAAAAATTCTCTGCCAATTAATTCCATCATCACATGATGTCTCACAAAGTAAAAAATCGTGCTATGTTTAGTTTTCATTTGTGTTTTCACAGACTTACTATATTTGCACTCCAACTTCCCTTGTGTATGTGTTTATATATACTTATACATGCACAATTTTTTTCTTGCTAAAATATAATTATTGCACTCGGGATACCAGTAAATGGAGAGTTACAAAAAAGCTTGCCTGTTTGAGGCGTCACTGCCACCATGCCTCGTAATAATTATAACTACAGCCATGTAATATCCTGACACCGTTATGGGATCTCTTTATGAATTTGCAATTAGAAAATACCATCACTGGTGATGCTGCAAAGTGGCTGCGGAACACAGATCTCAAACCAACCTCTACAATTCAGAGGGCAGGGTTTTGATAGCTGAACTCTCAGAGTTCCTTTTGGAACTTCATATGTTTTTTTTACAGAACTTGAAAGTGCTTGGGATTTTTTGTGCTGAGTTTTTTGCGGTTTGTTGGTTTGGTTTATTTTTTTTTTTTAAAGAAAACTGGCAATATTTTATATAGAACAAAGTGTTTGCCCTCATGTCTAGCAGAAACCTACAGCAAGTTGCAGGGGAAGAGACAAAACTATGAATTTACTCAATTACTTATACCACTGAGAAGCTTGTATGAAGTCCATGTTTCATACTAGTGTTAGCTTGGTAACATTTTAGATAATTCCAATCATTCCAAGCAAAAAGTGCCATATAAATTAATGCCTAATCCTTTTGAAATTGAGAAGAAATTCAGTACACTCTCTAGAACATTCCTACCTCTCCTATGCTTTATTAGATCTCCACCAACTGCAAGCATTATGAGTATTTCCAGAATGAATAATCAAGTCAGAAGTGCCAATATCCCTGTTTTTCCATGTGTAGTGTAGGATAAATGGCTGAGCCCCTCTCCCAAGCAGGCAGCTACACCACAGGCTCTCAGCCACCCCACCCTGCACAGGGCAAAGACCACAATGCTATTTTCAAGGGTAGATGTTGTTTCCACAGGTCAAACTCTGGGAAAACCATGGCCTGGTCTGAGTCTGTGGATACAGTACTTGCCAACAAAGGTAAGAAGTGATGGAAAAATACATGTGTTTTTATAACGTTTGTCATCCCAGTTTTTCTGCCAGGTTTTCACACTGCTTTCCAGTTCAGACCCCACGAGCACTGAACTGACCAGAGCTGCTGCTGGAGGTGGGTGAGCTGCTGTCCTGAGAGGTTTGTCAAGCTGCAAACACAATATACCTTCTGTCCAGTGCTCAAGAGCAGGCAGAAATGCTATGAAGTGGTTTTTATTAGGGGAACTGCTGAATTCCCCTTGTGATGGTTTCATTTTTCATAATTTTTTTACACAAAAAACCCACAAGCGTTTTCTTAGGTATTCCTGCGAAATATGAATGTTGTGCACTGACTTCCAGCCAAACAAAAAATGACATATCTAAAGTCACATCCCCTAGAAATACACTTTCTACAAACCTGACCACAAACCTCATGCAACTTGTGAATTTCCTTGCCCTTGCCCCATTTCCCTGCAGTAATGTTGTGTCCTGGACCCTGGGGTGCCTCCACACTGTTCCTGGATAGCATTAACTTGACCGACACAATTAAATCTGGGTGCTGTCAAGTTTATTTATGCAGAGCTTGTGATTTGGATTCCTTTCAAAACAGTTTCTTCCAAACAAAGCTTTATTTGTTTCATTTTTTCCCCTTCAAAGTGAAAAAAAAATAAATAAAAGAGGAATGAAGAAGTAAAGAAGAGTCCATCTTTTATCCAAGTTTTAATCTTTCCTTGCAAGGAGATGGAAGCTCCATTTGAGTTCCCATTAGGGAACCTCTGTTGTAGGGGGAACACAATGGCACAGTGTGACCCACATTTCTATTTGCTCCTCAACCCAAGAGTCAGCCTCAAAATTCTGATTTCCCAGTCACTACAAATCCTTTTGAAGACCAAAACCTCCAGGCTCCCCTTCTAACAAATGCACCAGTGCTAAAGAGACCAAACCACAGCAGGCAGCTGTTGGGAGCAATCTTTGGTGGGGAATTCACTGAAAAACTCTCTTAGTGTCCCCCTTACGATATGTTGCTCAATTTAATCTCTTATTTATTTCCTATCTCCTATTTATTTCTGTAGCAGCTTCTCAAACCTGACTACTGGCTGACATGTAAAACAGTGCCAGGTACATAGGTTGCACTATACGCATACTGTAAATATACATATTTTTTTACATATATATAAATATATATATATATATACACACATGTGTGAGTATACACACACATAAATTGTACTGGCCTTTCAATTTTCCTCCTTTCACTATCTGATGCATTTTCCCCAGAGGGGCTGGCAGCTTTTCGGACATTTCTGAAGTCCGAGTTCAGTGAGGAGAATGTGGAGTTCTGGCTGGCCTGTGAGGACTTCAAGAAAACCAAATCCTCCCCCAAGATTGCCTTGAAAGCCCAAAAGATTTATTCTGACTTTATACGAGCTGATGCTCCAAAGGAGGTAAAGAGTTTTTTCTGTGTGTGCTTTGGGTACTGAGGATAGGGATGAAGTTGAAAGTCTGGATCCAGACCTCCCTGAATGACAGAAAATACAATTCAACCTGGCTGTAACCCCCATTTTCATGTCCATTATTTACCAGGTAAACACCTTGTGCAACTCTGTGAAGCAAAGGTGTTATGGTTTACACTTTACATTCTTCACACGGGGAATAAGTTTACCTCACCTGCTGAAATTTCTGCCTGAAGTTTTAAGGAAGATTATGCTCAGTATAATTTGTTTTCTCTAACAATTTTTCATAATGCAGTAAACACCATTTCTTCCATATTTAAGGTAGCAGAGCATTAGTAGGTTTATGATTGCATTTGTTCTTTTGTATAGGTATTTTTGACATGAGGAGAATGCAAAAATTTCCATCACAGAATTCAATTTTATCATTATTTCAAAAAGGCTTACTGTGAAAGAACAAATTGCTTATTAATTATTATTTGCTTTCTGCACCTTAAACTTTTACACTGATGTTTTTGCCTTTGGTAGCAAGAGTGTTTTAAATGTCCCCATGTCTTACATATGATTGGAATCCATCTTATTATTGTTAAAAACAAAAAAATCCTTTAAGAATACATAGGGCCAAAATCTAAAATGATGCTGTGTACTTTCACTTTCAATTTACTCTTTGATAATCAGTACTTCATAGGATTTGGTTTGGTGGAAGGTTGAGAAGGAGAAGTAAGATTTCCCTTCTTTTTTTCAGTGATGCCATCTTTTTAAGAGCCAAATAAAATGAAGAATTTAGGCTGCTAGAAAAGGAAGGGATGAGCTTCATGTTTATTTGCATCAGTCGGGTTATTTGGGAGGAAATTCAGATGCAGCCTGTGTCCTGGACACAAAGAGACCTCAGCTTTCCGAGCAAACTGACGCCACTTTCATGCTCCTTTCTTCCTACAGATTAATATTGACTTCCACACCAAAAATGATATCTCCCAGAATATCTCTGAGCCTACCCTCAGCTGCTTCGATGCTGCTCAGAGCTCAATCTACTGTCTCATGGCAAAGGACTCTTTTCCCAGGTTTCTGAGATCAGAAGTGTACAAGGAACTAGTGAGGAAGCACCAGGACGGAAATCAGAAGAGATGGCTCCCGTTTCTGTGAGGAAAAACACTGAGGCTTTAGGAATTGATGATGTCTCCCGTTGCAATTCAGTACAGATAATTACTCATTATTTAAGTGATCGCAGAAGCCACTTTCAAGAATCACCTGTGCCAGCTTGTGCTTAAGTACAAATTGCTCATGGTGCTTTCTAATAACACTAGATAAATATTCAGGCAGCAGGATGTAATACACTAGACACTTGAGAGCTACCTTCCTAATAAAAAAGTTTGCCATTGTTATTTTTTTCCCAGTGTTTGGTTCATTTTTCAAGAGATTTGAGATTTTTAAGCAGAATGTTTTGATTTTCTTCTTTGCTGTTGATTCCTCTTTAGAAGTATGGCCTCCAAAATAAATCCCTTTCAGGAGACTTGCATACATTTACTACTTTGTCATCTTATTTGTAGCTTGCAAAAAATTTTAAAACCTCTTTAAAAATGTTTTATACTGATTCAAAACAGGAGACGTAGAAATACGGTCCATAACCCACTGTGATAATATTAAATAAATAGGCAGCTGCTTTATAACAAATGTTCTTGACATTCAGAGCAAATTAATATTTAATAACACAGCTGTCTTCAATAGGAAGGTCTTCAAGTTTCTCTGTGTTAATTTAATTTTTAACAGAAAATTCTCATTTATTAATTGCGTAGGCATTTGGGATGAAAACCACAACTGAATAAATATTCCTTTGTACATTTTCATTTAATTAATTTTCTTTGCTTTTCCAAATATATTAGTGGTACTGTCCCTGCATGTACACATGAAGAAATAATTTCATTAATTGCTACCAATGAAATTAATTTACTAATTTCATTTCAATAAAATACAGATAAGCAGAAAAGTAGGCATAAGAAACAGTTTTAGGTGGTAAAGTAAACACATCAATCAGGATTTAATCATGATTGATTAAATATTTCAAACCAGCATGTTATGATCGGAACCTGCAATCTTCAGGTGTCTACAGATGCACACACTGATCAAATTCACTGCTTTTGGAGGATTTATTGCACATATTTAGATGAAAGGAGGAGCTATGTCATTGCATTAAAGAAAGAACACTTTAAACCATACCGGGAAGAAATAATCTTTGCTATGGAAAAAAAAATCTAAATAAAAGAGACAGCAAAAAGATTTTTCAAGAAAAAAAAAATTCATTAATTTTAATTTGATGCTTTTGTGGACCAGGAATCTCCAGGAATCTTGCCCTGTTTGGAGCTCTGCTCGTACTTCCTACACACCACCACATCCTCCATGCAAAATATCCTTTCTATTTTATCAAACTACTTTAAGGAACCAATTCATTTAGATCATAAAGGATATAACTGCCTCAAGTTATGCACTGAGGTTAAAATCCTGCCACATCCTAAGCAGGCAGGGTGAAAAATATCTATTCTTTGACACTGAACTTCTAGTCTATCACCTAGTTTTAACTTTTGCTGTCTGCATCTCTTTTTCTTGTCTTTTCTTTCTCCCCGGTAGTGGTGGTTAGCAGTGCAATGAACATGAAGGCTGAGGTTCAGTTACAAGGAAGATGTGGGCTCCTCTTGCTGCCACAGCTGTCACTCATCTCATACATAAAAGTATGGCATTTACTCAAAGGTGTAGCAAGTCGTCTTCCCTTCCTACAAACCAATCCTGGTTTTCAGAACAGAAAATTTCCACTGAAAGAAAGAGGTGGGATCACACTGCTTTTTGTAGTGGGGCAAGGTGAAGCAAGTAGAAACCCAGAATTTCTGTGCTACAAATCTTTTGGGACCTAAGGATAAAAGAGTGCCTTGAAAACAAACAGGCGGTAACGAAACCTCACATTTCTCTCTGTGCCCCTATAAACTTCTCCACTTCTGGCTCTACCCCATCACAGAGATAGGAAGTGCCAGGATGACGGCTGCCAGTGAGCTCCAGCTCCTGGCCATTTGAAAACACAGCTTAAGGAGAAGTTACAAGCATTTATAAAATAGTCAAACATGATATAAAAAAGTGTGCCATTATTCTCATAACTGCATCAAGACAATACCAGAAGCATGGTGTCCATACGATGTCTGGCTGATCCTCTGTTATCAACAGCACCATTATTGTCAAAAGAGGTGATAATTTTTGCCATTTTCACATATGACAATAATTTTAATAGTTACACAGCGAAGAACCATGAATGATTTTAACATATTTTCAATTAATTTAGAATATTTTTAAGAGAAATTTACAGGAATGGCACTTCTAGGGGATATCCCTTACTCAGAGGTGAATTAACAGTACTGATTCTTTCATAACCTTAATTCTTAATGAAAACTTTGGTACTTCTAATTGACAAAATTAATTAAACTTTTGCGGTTGATCAAGCCTCACAACATTTTTATTCATCTGTTTCAGATGCTAAACATTGGATGAAACTTGTCTGAATTTAAATAAATGATCACTATATCCAAAGGCAATTTGACTGCCATTCACAAGTAATTTTTCAAAATCTCAGAGCACTATCTGCCTAAATCATATCCAATTACACAAAAACATCTACAGCATATCAAAATGGTTTGGATTTTAGCAATCAAATTTCTGAAAACTTCTGTAATGTAATTTATCATTTAAGCATTATTAAAGATCTGTTTCAGAAAGTGCTTGAAAACACCCAGGTGTAAAAGACAGGAGACGGTAGTCTTTATTTCTCCTTATTTTAGGTCTAAAACTGCTGCTTCATATTCCTGCATCACCAAAAAAAGGTCACAGCTTAGCATCCAAGCTCTGATAGTTTGACTTAGGAAAGGCCAAGAACTGAAGTGTGATTTAGAGGATTTTGATTGAACTTTGCCAAAAAGTCTCAATCTTGTTCAGCACAAAAAGGCAGATGTACCAAAAAATCCCACCAAATAGAAATGAGAGTAAAAAACACAAAGCGAATGCCACATATTAAAAAAAAAAAAAAATTAAAAAATTCCCAATTTCTTCATGCAGTGCCAATCCTTAAGCTCCAACAGCGTCTAGACTCAGAGATCCCACCACATCCATCGTGCTTGCACCATGAGAGGACCACCCCAGGTTTACAATTAAAGCATATAGTTTATGTTTTCATTCTATTAATAGGTTTTATATTTATAAAATGAGCATAGAAAAATAGTAGGCATGTACATAAAGATAATAAATGTAAATTAGTCCTCAACAAAGGACTGATGTCGATTGCTCTGAAGCTCAGGACCACAAATCAAATGCAGGCAGGTATATTTTCAGCTGCAGACAGTATTATTGACACTATTCTGTATGTCTTGTCAAAGATTTGTTAAATTCAACGCATTTCTGTAAATGCTGGAGATGATAACTCAGTATTTTCTCTTTTGCCAGAAAATTCTCTGTCAACACTGTAATGCAAAAACGTACTTGAACGGACACACATAATTACAGGCTTTGCATGAGAACCTCTTAGGCTTTTGCTTGGATCTTGATCCAAACAAAAAAGGTCAGTAGGTGGAATTCCTGGAACAGTGGCTGCTGCTGAGTAAGACAACCATCACTCTAAGAACCCACCTAGCACCCGAGGATGATTTTTAGTGGGCCATTTTCAGTGCAAGGCTCTCCTGAGGCGTTGGGACTGATGTCAGAGCCCAGGGCCCTGTCCCCACAGCTCACCCACACCCTGCTCATCCTCTTCCTCCCTGAGGCCTCCACTGGGGAAACAGGGCCCTTCTCACACTGCCCTCATTTTCTGTATATAGAGCTCACTCTTGGTGAGATGTTTGTGGGTGAATATTGACCCAGTCCAGCTCTTTTAGAGGATGTATCTCTTGAAACGAACCTCAGTCCTGGAAAGAGGCAGAAACATCTTCAGCAACTGCTGCAATTTATCCAAACATGAATGACACCAGTGTGGTCAAACCATTCCAGTGAGCAGCAGTTACAAAACGTCCAGTTTGACAACTTCCCTACACATGCGTGTCAAAGCTGGCTCGTGACTTCTTGTTTTTCATCTTCTCTCTGCAGCACACACCTTTAGGGATGCTCTAGCTTGAGGAAAATCATGGGAACTATGGTCTGTGAGCCAGAGGAAGGGCCCCTGCTCACCTCTGTGAGGGTTACATCAGACACAAGACAGTAAAATCTGGCCTGAACTAGACATTTAAAACTTCCAGAGATTCTGAAGACTACATGCCAAAATCAACAACTTTTGACAAAAAATTCTCTCTGGGTTTTCGGGGAGAGAAGCTGCTACATCTAGATTTTGCTGCTTTGTCTTAAAAAGGGAACCTTACCGTTTATAATTTGACTCCTTCAAAGACAAGGCAGGGGAATTAAATTAATGAAATCACTGTAATATCGTTATTTCTGGATGATAATTACACTTGGCAGTGCTGGTGGAATTTTAAACCACATTATGGATGTGAAATTGAAGCTAAAAATTTTCTGCCTTTTGGTTTACTGAAAAGCAAGGCAGGGAGAAAACCATGAAGAGAGGTGTTGTCACTGTTGTTGACGCCAATTAAAGGTCTCATCTAACTCAAAGAAGCAGCCTGTACTCATTAAGAAAAAAATGGAACTGAGAAATGAAAAATAGATCCTCATGCATATTCATCTTCATTCAGTAAATAGTGTGCTGCCTAAGAACGGTAATTGATATGGTAATTTTGAATCAATTTGAAATACTTATTTAGTAACAGAAAATGTTACGGTAAACTGACAAGTGGCACTAAAATTATCTCTAAAAGCTCTATGTTAAGTATTCTGAAGCTGTTCAGTTTGAGAAAAAAAAAGGTCCCAGCAAAATTTCTTTTCCATTTTTTCCCACCTTTTCAACTTCTATAAAATTAGGCCCTGGAAACAATAATACTCAATGTATTATTACATGTTTCAAAAGAATCTCAGGATGCTTTGATCTTTAGTAAGAAAAATGAATCAATACTAGATCAAATGCTTCCCTACTTTTTTTTTTTTTTTTTTTTTTTTTTTAATATATTGTTGCTATGGTTTCTAGACACAATGTCATAATTTCTCTGTCCTAAAAGAGACACTGCCTTTTAAATTTTTTTCCCTGTATTGCATGGGTTAGGTTATTTGCATATAAAATGAGTAGAACTGGATTTGTCCCTCAATCCATATCTGTTTCCATTTAGGTTTGCATGGAGGTTATTTTTACTCCTATGAATAGTTTCCCTACTATGCATAACAGTCCTGGAAAGACAAACAAAAGCAAGTACTCAGTAAAACTGTAGGGAAAACATTTTTTTTCCTGATACAGTGGTTACAACTTACAGGCTCATAAACCAGGGAAGAAGAGCAAGAGGGGGAATCCATAAATAATTTCCTGAATAATTTCAAATATATTATGCTTCTAAAAGCTGTGTTGTCATGGAGAGAATAGAAGAAATAAAGAATTTAAATTATTTGGTATTTTGGACCAAAAAAATGTGTTGCAGAAACTCTTCCATGACTCCAACTGCACGGGGAATACAGCAAGACAGGATGCAGGGAGATTTCCCAGCCGAATCTCCCACCCTGATCAGTCACCTCAAGGCTCAGATGCAGATTCACCTTTCAATTCTTAACCAAATTCCAGCAGCAAAAAGACTTTTATTAAAGTGCATTATTTTTTATCCCTCCAAGATATAGAATAACTGCACTGCATTAACTACAGGCTACAGAGTCTTTGGTCTTTTAGCCACCACCACACATAAACAATGTTATTAATAGTTATTCTCATCTGCTTATAGATATTTCTGCCACTAACCTTGAGAAATACCCAGGGCTCAAAGGGCACTTACTTCTAGATTGATCATATAAAATAGAAAGAGCACAAAGAAGTGTAAATATCACAAATTCAAGAAAGCTCACTCTTCACACCACAGAATAGGGGTAGATCCTTTGAAAGGCAGAACTAGTTTGTTATTTAAAACATTGTATTCAAGAGAGAAGATGCATAGGCAAATGCAGGCTGAGTGGGCTGACAACAGAAAACCTCAGAAATGCTCTCGACACTGTAAGGTGACATCACATAAACAAGGAAATGTCAGCCCATGGCATTTTGCCTGGTAGTAGGACACTGCTGCTTTTAACACCAGCATTTTCCTAGGTTCTGCACTTTGCTTTCCTGGTCTCTTGCCCAGGTCCTCACCACACAAAGGGACTGATCTTGCTTCAAGCCCATTTTGAATTTGCACGGTGTTGTCACTTTGTCTTGAAGCGCCATCAGCGACTGTACAATGGGAATAGCTTCAAATTGATTTGAATTTAATTTCCAGAACAAATGGTCTGGATTTTGACCTCCATGCAATCATTTTGCTGTAATGAGATAAAACAGCAGTAGCGAACATCACTTGTACTTACTGAATTTCCTGCCAAAGATGAGCTTTTTGGGGGAATAAAATGAGAAGTGCACCTCGACAAATGGCATAAAAGGGGGTTTTGTGACATGGTATCTTTTCATGTCAAATGGCAAGTACAACATATTCCAAACTAAACAGATCCATTAATGCTGACACTTTTACAGCCCCAAATGTTTTCACCGTTGATAGTGACTCAGTATTGGAAATTATATCTTCTGAAACAGGAATTACCAGAACAAACTGTACTAGGATCATACTTTATACTTCCTGAGATTTACCCTTTTTTTTCAGCTTTTCTCACCCTTTGTGTGGATCCCCCTGCAGTGGCAATGCTGTTTGCCATAAAGACATTGGTTTTCATAGCAAGATTGCATTTTGGCATAAAACTTAAATACCGAATAATTTGATGTTTTAAAAATATGCTTGCTGGTTGCAGTCGTCTGTTAATCCCCCAAGCTTGTTCTCTCATTTTGATTAGGACTAACACTGTGTTTTTCTTGCCATGCATAGTGAGGCAGTAAGTCTCTATACTGGACTGAAATTAGAATTAGAGGAATGATAAAGGAGGGCACAAATGGAAGATTCTGGTTCTAAAAAAAGGCTCATAAAAATCTCCCCAGGTTTCTGTGAAGTGAATTAATAAAAACATATGTCTACCACCATTATTACTTTATAACCTAAAAATGCATTTGATGGGGCAACAGTACCTATGGATTTAATAATTACCAAAATAAACCCTTTTGCTTCTTTCTTAGAGGGAGTGGTTTGGTTTGTTTCCTTTTAGAATGGGTGGAAATATGAATTATTTCACACTTTGCTATCCTCTTTATAAGCAGGGTTTTATGCATAGGAGTTTTCTGATTAACTTCAATTTCCAAAGGGCCGTTTCTCACCAAAGTATTTACAGAGCATAAAGTGTTCACAAAGTGTTACAAAACATTGTAGTCTGTGCTACAAAATTGTCTGGTTTTATTGTACAAGAAAGTTGTATCTCATGTCTTGTTTTTGTAATACATTTCAATATTATTTTGTATTACTACTCCTTTTTTTAAAATTGTTTATTTAAAACTAACTGAACGATCGATCTTTTGTTGGCAGTCTATAGGAACAAGAAGAAATGACAAAAGGAACTATAGCCCACTAGAGATCTCTTAAATTCTTCAATTATATAAAAGCGAGGGAAATTCATATGCAAATTGAATCCATTGGCATTAAAAAGGGAGGTGGGTACAAGGTAATTGCAGAGAAGCTGCACAGAGGCAGCAGGATAATGACAGAGGAATAGAAATGCTTTATAATGCTTTATCAATGTTCAGCCAATATAAGTGAGGGAAGACAGCTTGGCGTGCAGCCCCTTAGGCTGACGATCGTTTGTAGCATTGTTCTTGAAAGATGTGTGCCTTGGTGCAGGAACTTGTTTATTCACATGTTTGTATTAAACCCCACCAAAGCCATCAATCAGAGCCCATATATAACATTTATACAATGCCCCTTTAGGTTTCAATGAGAGCACAGAGTCCAGAAATCGAATTAGAGTGGCATGGCCTTGCAATTGAGAACAACCCACTGAGCTTTGCTTCAAGGGTCGAAAGCAGTTCAGATGGATCCAGACATACAGATCCACAGAGAGTCCTAGAAGTCAATACATGCCTAGAATGCTGCAGTCTGGAACTATTTAGGGCTTGTTTCTTTTTAAAAATCTTACCAGCTTGCAACAGGCAACTGTTGCTATCTAAAATTTCCATATATTGGCATTTTGAAATTGGAGGTACCTCAGTTATCTGAGAGATGCAGGAACTTGGTGACAGGGTAATTAGGGCTACAGAGGTTCGATTTATGAAGAAACATTAAAGAGAAGAGCATAGATACAGTGTCTCAGTCAAGGAGATGTGAAGCATGAATTTTACAGTAGTTTAAAATCAAAGGACAGAATGTGTCTTGTCGCATGGAGAGTGATTCAAGCGACTGGAGGGTTGGGCTCACAGCTACATGATACAGACTGAGGCTTTGAAAAGATTGTCAGTGTTGGTGCCAACAGAAAGGAGAGTATTTCCGTGAGACTGAATACTCAGATATGGACCAGAGGAGTAATCCTCACTGGCACAGCAGCTGGATTTCCACCACTAAAGAATTCCCCTCTGCCCATACTCCAGCTGGATGCTGACTCCACCTGACACAGACACCAAGCTGGTGCTTAATTCCCAGACAGCAGAATTGTTGCCAGGCTTCTTGTTCCCTTGGCACTTAAACATCCTGGCATTTTCAGGGGAACATTTTTTGCACCGGGCATAATCTGTCCTTAACTGCAGAAGCTTTGAGTGGCTAACGTTGGAGAAGGAAGGGGAAAAAACAGGACAGACGTTAAAATTATTTTACTTATTTAGGCAGATATCATTGTTAGGAAAACATTAATCTGCTTAAATTTCAACACCTAAACAATCCATCTTGCATAATTATGGCAGGAGACCAAATTGCAGACATTGGTGCCTGGTTAAGTTGGTGCTGTCAGACCCAGCTGCTGGTGCCTCTGCAGGAGCAGTGCCAAGCTCTGCAAGAAACTCTCTGCTGCAGTAAAGAGGCATTATCTTCAAATAAAAGCATCTTTTTGCATCCTCATCTCTTCTACATTGCACCTCTACTAAGAAAATTGTTGTTTTAATACAAGACTGTCAAAATCTTTTAAAATACCGTGGTACCACCTTGTGGCAGCTTTACAGATAGCTCTGTTGGCATTAAGACTGAACGACTTGTTAAAAATAAGTTAGAACATGTAGTATTTGCTCTCATTAGAGTTTTGAGCTGTGTTCTAAACCATCTGCATCCTCCTATTAATTAGGACATCTGACATTTTAAACAAATCTTAAATGTATTTCAGTGAATGCTGGATATCAATGTTCCAAAACTATAAAAAAACATTTTTATAGACACATACAAGCCTCTTTCTGAGGCACCACGGTGGGAGAAGCCATCAGGCTTGTGTGTCAGGTACGACTGACAGCTCAGGGAGCTGCTGGGAGCCGGCAGGTATCAACAACACAAGAGGCAACCAACAGAGGAGCCCAGGTTTCCCCGGTTGTCTCGCAGATTTTCAAGGAGAAGGAGGCCAGTACAAGGTACAGAGGGAGGACACAGGAAAGACATCAGCTTCTACTCTCGTGATGAAGATTAGGGGATGGTATGGAAAGCTCTGGAAGGTGAACTGAGATGTGTAACTGAGCTTCCGTGGTAAATATGATCTTTTGGAAAGAAAAACACAGAAATGCAGATACTGCTAAGTGAACTGGAGGCACCAGACTGAAAAAGCATTTATTTTAGCTGGCCTGCCAGGGCCAGCAGCTACTTAGCTCCTCTGTACTCTCCCTCTTGTGAATCCTTTTAGAGACTCCAAAGTATAACAAACAATACTGTTTCCAGGACCTTTTGGGTTGCCCCTCCCATAGCCATCTTCAGCCTTCTTCTACACATCACTTCAGGAAATGAGATTTCTTCCCTTAAACAAGACGAACCATCTGTTTACACTTTGTGCTTTGGTTGAAGACTCTGTCAGGGTATTGAAGGTTAGGGACAAATTAATCTCTTACAGTTTTGACTGATTTGAAAACACAGAACAGGAAGGAGAACTTCTTGTGTTTGAAAACAGGACTTCACAGGTTGTTTATTATGTGTACAAGGAAGCTCTGTGTCTTTTCAAATTAATGCTTCAAATATGAAGCAGCTCGCCACACTGCAGTTTAAACTCAGATGTGCTTCTGTTTCATTCACAACAGTAAACACCAATTTAGTGCAGAAAAGACTAAATCAGGCATGAATGACCAAATTTGAAGCAAAGGCTCTTGTCTCTGTGAGGGCTGCTTCACCAGCATCCTGTTTTTCAGCTACCAGCTGAACCCCCAAGGGAGAAGCACTGGGATTGTGCATTGCAGCTATTGATTAAGGTTAGCAATGAAATATGAAAATGCAAAATGATTATGGGTTTGGGTACAGCATGAGTACATTGGTACAAAATACAAAGCAAGAGAAGAGGTGAACAAAAGCTCTTACACCCTCTCAAGTACATTCCCTGTGTAAGTACCTTCCTGTCACAGTTCCTAATCTCTCCACCCCCCTGCCTGTGTTACCTTTCTACCTCACATTCAAAGATATCACAAAGGAGGGCCAAGGCTGCCATTAGAGGAGTAAACCCCCTTTCACCTGAAGCACCCAGATGGATACTGGCTCCTGCCAGAATAATGTGTACTTTTGAGTATTTCTCTCACTTTTAAAAGCTGCCCTTTTAAGGCTTACAGCACCATGTTACCACAGTGTCCCAGACTGTTACAACAGTAAAACATTTTTCCACTAAGTAGGCACTTATGTACCTGGGACATGTGTTTTCCAAACTCTCCTGCGTACTCTATAAGGCAATGTTGATTGTGACCTGTCAAATAATCTCCCCAAATATGCATCATTTATGGGAACTACAAGCCCATGCCTTGATGCTACATTAAATAACTCGTAACTCATGGCAAGAGAGGTAGCAGAAAGGGAAGATATATTGAGCTTATTAAAGGGAGGTTTCTTAAACAGTTTCTTTAACCTCTACGCACTAAGGACCCATTTATCACTCCGTGCTTGCAACAGACCATGTCACATGTCCTCTCCTCAGGAAAGAAGGCAAATTCAGGAAGTGTTTAAACACGTGCTCACCTCGCAGCTGTTGAGCAGAAAATCAAGTCCTCACTGTAAAAGCCTGAGAAAGAGAGAGAACATTTAGAGAAAACACAGCATTTTATTTTATTTTATATATATATATATTTTTTTTTTTTCCCCCCCAGGTTACAGACTGGGCTGAATACTGTCTTGGTAGGCTGGATAAGGCAGATGTAAAATACCATGCACAAACCATCTGCTAAGTTGGGCATAGAAAGGTGGCAGGGATGCAGAGCTGGAGGACGCTTTCATCAAACCTTGCTGTAATAGAGAACATTTTTTGCTGTCAATTTATTTGTACCTCATTGGTCAGCAAGTTCAGACCCTGTAATATGAATGAACAGTCTGAAAAAAATTGTGTTTCTGTATGCCAAGTTCAGGATTTTTCAATAAAAGCTTTTTGATGGGAAAATGATGAGTGAACCCCCAGACTACATTAAAAAAAAGTATGTTTCAAAAGAGCTGTCATGAGATTTTCTCAGGATAAAGTTGGAGAGGAAAGAACAGGAATAAAAACTATTTTCTTCATGACTACAATATTTCCTCCCTCATTTGGAAATAACCAGTGATTTACAAGCTAAGCTGGGATGCAGGGAGGTGCAAAAGAGCCCAGGACATCTATCTCAAGTCTCCTTCACTCCAGCTACTGCTTATCTTGTGACTAAGAGGTGTCTGTCTGACTGGTGGGTTCCTCTGTGAACACACTTTCAGTTCTGTTTTGGGTTTTTTTTTTACGCCAAACCCTTTGCCCCCCAACTTCCCATTGCCCCCTCTTGCATTTTTCCTTGATTTGGAGCACTTTGGTTTTTGAGGTCCTGCTGATGCCATCCCATGCCTATCTCTGCCCACAGAGGCTGAATGTTACTCAGCCTGGGGGTGGACTTGTGGCCTCATGTGCTTTTTTTGATTTGTCTGCCTGGGGGAGGGTGATGGAGATAGCACTCTGGCCCACACTTGAGACTCTCCATCTATATATAGATGTCTACTCGTGATATTTCCACAACTGTCGGGTTTAAGGGCCATCTCAAAAAAACCAGAAAGAAGGTGGTGACTTGCATGGAAAATTTCTGCCAATGTGCCCAGCTGCTCTGTATGCCTGAGTCATCCTGGAGTGCTCCCCTCCTCGCCACTCCTGACCTGCCCATCCTGGCCCAGGCTGGGGCACAGTCGCCTTTGCTGCTCAAAGACATCTCTTTCCCATAATAACAATAGGAGTAAATCTCTAACTACAGTACTTGCAACACCCTTTTTAAGAAGCTGTTGTGAGAGGCCAGGGCAGCTTCTTTTCTCTATGGAAACTTATGTCTTCTATTCTTAGCATGACAAAGTCTCACCCTGCTTCCACCCACCACCTCACCCTTACATAAGGTTCCATTCTTGGCACCCACAACCCTTCTGTTTCACACCTTCTCTCCCCACTGCCTGCAGACCTCTGGCAGCAGTGGAGTCAGAAACATACTGGGGCCTCATTGACCCAAGTCATTCAAGCACAGGCACAAAAATAAAACAAACACCAAGTTTACCAAGGTTTAAAGGGACATGAAGAAGAGTAGTTTGCAGAAAAGTGGGGTCAGACAAGCCCAAAAGTTGTTTCAAAAAATTAGGTTTGTCTTAGTTACCAGCAGAGGACAGCAGGGCTTTATACATGCACAAAGACTGATTCACTTATATCCTTGGGCAAAAGCTTCCAAAGAGAACAAGTTAAGACTGCACATAGATGTGCTTCAGGAGCAAAAACCTCTTGAGATATGACTGAGCCGTCCACTTGGCACAGCTATTACATCTTCTGCACATTGAAAGCCTCAGTTCTTAATTCTGTTTGCCTTCAGCACCAGGCTCAACTTCAGCCAGAAATGTGGGATAACAAAAGTAAACACCTGGAGCACACAGGGCTCAATCTTGGATTAGAAACACAACCCCCTATTTCACTTCACCAGAAGTATCCAGGAGGAGATTTAACTTTTATTTAACTAAAGCTATTTAGTGCTATTTTACATTCTGAATGGATTCCTACTTGCCCTTAGTTGTTACTTTAGAAGGGCAGAAACTATAAAGTCAATGTCACAGCTGTACCTTCAAAATTTTAGGGCATCTGCAACGACAGTATGCACCTATATTTAAGCAGCTGCCTCTCACTTTCTGGCTCTTGGGATGAGGAAGAAATTTTCAAATGCATGCAGCACTTTCTGATCATAACTGTCCTTTTCCATGGCTTCATATTCCACAAGACTCAATGACACTTTATCACCAAGGAATGACAACATTTACCTAGTACCCCATCACAAATTAACAAAAACATCCACTGTTGTGTCTTTAAAAAAACCAAGAGATTTCTTCTTTAAAAGACTAGGGAAAATCAAGGATTCTTCTTTTTCAACCTTGGCAAATAAGGAGTGTCCTTTTTGAAACACTCTCAATAAGACATTTTTACTTTGTTAAAAATGTTTTCCAAAAACATGAACTACTCTGTAAAAAATCTCAAAATATGGCAAAGTGAATGAGACCATCCCCAAATGCAATACAACATATGCATGTGCATTCCAAATATGATTAGGGAGTTCAATTTTGTACTTTGATTATTCATACAAAGAGGCATTAACATCCTTGCATATTAAGTAGGACATAAACACCATCCCATACCTAGTTTTGATCTCCATGTGTTAAAACCATCACTTCCAAATTTAAAAGGATTACAGAAAGAACCAGGATTGGGTCCCAGTAATCTCCTTACCAATAAATAAACAAAGAAATTAAATCTATTTAGTTTGTCATGGAACAAATAATAAAAAAGTCATCATAGCCTATAATAGAACTAGAAATACAAAAGCAAGACCAGTTCAAACTAGAATGAGACACTGTTTAATGACAAGACCATGTTAAGACACAATAGACTGGTACTAAGCTCTAAATCCAAACTGGATAGCATTCTAAAGAATGTTTTACTTGCACACAGTTACAAAGCTTTTATTTTGCAGCACATCCATCTAGGTCATCTAGGTCTTTAAGGGGCTTAAAAACCTTTGAATTTACTATACGAATTTATTTTTCCAGGTATTATTTAGTTCTTTAATCTTCTCAATGCTTCTGTGATCTGACATCTAGACTCACTGTGGAGTCTACTGTAAACCCCATGCTCCTCAGAACTCCTCACATGGACTTCAGAATCAGCAGAACCAGTTGCTGGTTTATTGCTACTCACAAGGTACATTAAATTGCAGCATTGTGCCTGTCATCTGTTTTCCCCTCAGTAAATCTTTCTTCATGCAAGCTGAGTGCACCAACATTAATCAACTAATGTTCAAGAAGAGAGAACACAGAACACCCTGGCTGTTGGACATTTATTCTATGATATGTGCCGGTTGCTATTAACAGCCAGAAACAGTCCTAAGCTTCTGGCAGCTGTATTGTTTCATTGTCAACAGGATTTATAAGAACAAGGAAATGATGCCAATGATTAATGGACTTGGTTAGGGAGCATTCCTTGAGTTACATTTTTGCAGATCCTAGCGAAGTCAGTTGAAGGTGTAAGGGTTGAATAACTACAGACACAGAACAAGGGGATTTTATTTCTTAGAGACTTGGCCTTATCTTGCCCTTATTATCAGAAGTGTGAAATTTAACTATGGCATTAATATAAAAGTACAGAAAGATGACCAAGTTATGATGCATTTAAAATGGAAGGGAATGCATATGAATGCTGCTAAATTATAAAATTATAAAGTTCACTTACAATTGGAATCAGAGCTCTCTGAACCAGGACAGTCTTGTCCCTGTGGTGTCTAATTAAAAAAATAAACAAAACAAAACCAAGCCACAAATATCAATAATGACTAGCATTTCCTTTAAACATTTATGTAGTCTTGTCCAAGGCAAAATTTAATAAACCTGATTGTGTCTACACATATTCATAAGACTAAAACCTTTATCAGTTTAGTGTGCTGAGCACCTTTTCTCATCCACTGGTATTACCAGAGGTAGATGTTTCACAGTGCTTCAAGGGTACTTCTGCAAGTCTGCCCATAGGAAATGCTTTATTCCCTTCCCTGGGGTTTGGTTCGTGGCAAACATTACAGAAAGGGAAAGCAGAGAAATTCCAAGGGCTCTGTGACTTGGTGAATATGGGGGTTTTTAACCCTTTTTATACTTCTGTGGAGAGGGAGACATGAGAAACTCAGGATGGAGGCATTAGCTTTCAAAGTCCAAGAACTGATTCTGCAGTGTTTTGGTCTAATTAATTATCTTATTCTTGAAATTATTGGTTTGTGTGGACATTCAAAGCGTATTGATCAGTCTAAAATACAGTCTTATCTATTCTCCAAAGGATGTAATTTTGTCCAGAAAAAAGTGTAGGTGGAGATAGATGGGGCTCTGTAGAGGGAAGCCTTGGTGGGGCAGTAGAAAAATTTGCTTCATTTTGTGAAAGGAGTAAAATCTCTTTTGTCTACAGATTTTCTTTGGTTTTTCTTTAACTATTTTTATTAAAATGTTTCACTTTCCAAAACATTTTCCCCTTCACTGAGTGGTATTAGGGGGACTTAATGATTTTCTTTTTTGGCAATTTGTCAGGTAAAAAACCCAAACCAAACAAATCCAACCCTCCTTACCCTCTCCACAGTCTAAACAGACACAAGTTACATCTCACTGCATAGCTAAATGTCACATACATTGAAATCACAGAGGTTTAAACCAAAAAATTGATCAGTCCTACTTTCTTTGATAAATTGTCTTTTGTGTTCATGAATCACAATTACATGACTGAGCTTGGGATCATAGTCATAATATCATAATTGATGCATTTTAAATAAATGTAATTTAAATATATTAAAGCTCTTTCTTTCAGCATCAGACCTAATATCTATTTCATCCTCAGATCCAAATGCTAGAATAAGTGAGGTAGAAATTCATTTGACCAGGCCTTCAAGATATGTTAGAACCCTTTAACTAATATTACAGTGGTTAATCATGAGAAAAAGTCAGTCATTAAAAATTGAATTAGACATACGAAAATACATACTCTTATTGGTTTATTATCTAGCATGAACTACAGTCCACCACAGTATTAATAAACCTAAGAATAATTATTTTTTTCTCCTTTGGAAATTGACTTATAGCGTAATTGAAGAAAACACCACATCTTTTGGTCTTATGAAGGTCTATTAAGTGGTGTGGACATGTGCTGTCACTTTATTCATGTAAAGGGGAGCGGTGTATGAATGTTGATTTAATAAACAAATGGAATTATTTGATGCATTCAGTCAGATAAATCAACAGTTTGGATAAGCAAACCCTTGGTCATATGAGGGGACAGTGCGTAAGAGCAGGCTGGGTCTGCGGTTCTGTGGTTCTGTGGGACGTGTGCCTCCAATGCACAGCCTCAGACTCCCGGTCCCCAGTTTCCTTTTTCCTGTCCCCTGAAATGGGGCTGGGTGGGAGCTGTCTGCTTTCGTTTTAAAACGCTGACTAATGAGCCAGGGACTGCTCTTACTCATTCTGCTCAATGTTTGTGACCTTGTGGTGAGATTTGTGAAAAAGCTCTGCAGGCACAAGGGCTCCAGGAGATCTCTAATGTTCTGCTTTACTGACGGGACATGGCAACAGCACGGGGAAGCACAGGCCCCCCACATTCACTCTTAAATAAGGCAGGAGAGGGAGTAAATTAAGGAAAGCGACAGCTGTAGTCATGTTGTATGTATCTAAAAGTTAGAAAAGGAGACAAAAAAGGGAAAAAAAGTAGTACTTTTGTGTTTTTAATAATCTAAGGAGCAATAAAGCAAAGAGAGAAAACACTTTAGAAGGTATTCCCCAAAATCAAGGTATAGGAGGGTATTGTGAGCTGTGATCCAGTCTGTCTGTGGCTGCCTGAAGTCTGTGTGCTTTGGCTCTTCATACTCTGAGCAAACCACTTCAAAAAACCCAATCAAACCCAGGTCAAGTACCTTTGACAACCCCATAAAACATAAATTCACTTCAGATCCACATTAAGTTGAATTAATAGCCTTTTGAGCTCAGCATTCCTGTCTCAGGCTAGACATCTACTCCTGAACAAAAGCAGCTCAGAGCCTGGGAGTTGTGTGAAATGCAGACATCCAAATATTCTGATAGTAAAACTCAAAACTGGTCTTTGCTTACATGAAACTATGCCAAGGTTCATTTTCCATTTTCTCCTTAACAAGTTTTTGTTGGATCTGTATTGTTCTACTACCTGCAGCACATCTGCTAAATCCCACACAAATCCTTTTCCTCCAGTTTCTGTTCTTGCCCCTTTGTTTATGGATAGCCAGTACAGGTGTAAGTACTTTCTAGCTTTTCATTCCTGTCTGAAAATGATGCCAGGTTTTGCCTTCCTTACAGTGGTATACAGGATCTATAAGTAGGGCTGTGCCTCCATTCCCAGACACGAGGTGGGAAGACAAGTTCCTCCATTGTTCACAGGAGGAACATCCAATGCTTGCAAAAGGAGCCCTCCAGTGTCTAAGCTGTATGAAAACAGGGCCAAACCTCTCTCTGTACTGCCCAAGGATGGCAAATTATTACCTCCTAAGTTAGAGAAAAAAATGGTTCCATTTTATGTCGCCAATAAAAACTCATAGTTGTTGAAGAGCTTAAAATCCCCTCTGCTGTAAATGAATGAAGTGGCAACCCATGTTTATGCCCTGCTACTCTAAATTTAATTTTTCCTCAATATAACATCACTATTCTGGTTTTCAAACCTCTATGAACAATGATAGTGTTGGCTGGTTGGTTTTTTTTATCCCCCCTCTCTGCTATTACTTGAGGGACCGAATTATTTTCGAGAATGCTCAGAAAAAGAAGACTGCTGGAATATTCAGGTCACACAGTCCCTTTATATCTTCTCTAGCCTCTGGAAAAGCTTATTGTATAAACTCAGTAGGGAAGACAGAAATTAAATGGAACAAGAAGCAACCAGTCTTTCCCCCTCCTTTTGCCAGGAGTCAAAAAAAGTTCAAAGGCTCCATTCTGTGGCCCGAAGCGATCCATTGACACCTGACCCTCAGGTAGCACAGGGTCTTCATTCAGCACTTCAGCACACTGCAGGGCCCCCACAGGCGCTGGGTCACACCCGCCAGTGCTGCCCAGACTTTCCAGCCACGCTGCTGTGCCCCGTGGGAGCAGACACCTGCCCCAGGGACTGATGTGAACCCAGCAAGAACAAGTATTGTTCTAACTCACACAGGAAATCCATGGCAGGCACAGGAATTAGACCAAATTTACTCAAGTTTCAGCGCAGAACTATGTGATCTCTGGTACTGCTGCAATGAAACTTGTTTAAGAAACTTTGTGATGAATGCAATGAAACTTTGTTTTACACCAAAAACCCCACGCTCTATCTTCCAATCACTTCAACACTGCTTGTCACCTGGTTTTGTACCCAACAGTTGATCTATTTCCTTCTCTTTCTCCGTCATGTTCTGTTCTCTGTCATGTCCTGTTCTCACTGTTGTATCAGTAAATGATACTGATGTGTGACCAGCATTCTGATTAAGCCCCTCTGAAGCTCAAGGTTTCATATTTGCCAGTCTAATTCTGCAGCATCACACATGCAATGTGTTCTCTGGCAGGGAAACTGGGGCCAGCAGATAGCAGGAAACCTTAGCTTACAAATAAAAGCAGACAAAATGGATTTGAATTCAAAATATACAAATTTCCCATCCTTTAATTATTTTGAGGAAGCAAGCTGGTCTGTTTTCTTCCCTCATGTCTGCACAAGGCCACTTTGTCACCAATGTGCTTTGGTATTCAGGCCGATTCACAAGGCAGTTTGTGTAAGAATCTCCACTTTTGGATACTTGTTTCTTCACAAAATTTCAAAGAGATTACAATTTAAAGAGAAACTCTATGAAAAAGCACACGGGTTCAACTTTTGCAGGCCCAAAGAATATAGCATCATCGACCATTTTTAGTTTGTTTGCTTTGTTGGTTTTT
This sequence comes from Sylvia atricapilla, assembly GCF_009819655.1. Classification (NCBI taxonomy): domain Eukaryota; kingdom Metazoa; phylum Chordata; class Aves; order Passeriformes; family Sylviidae; genus Sylvia; species Sylvia atricapilla. Next base: position 12,116,832 of record NC_089148.1, read on the forward strand.
TTTTAGACCTGTATCAGTGGCACCAGGCGTGTCCTGAGTTACACTCAACAGTTGTCCCAGGAATACACAAAGCACATTTTGCATTGCAAATGTAGACTAAAGGTATACATGTAGAGACTAAAGATCAATACACTCCAGAGTATAAAGTCCAAACTTCTTTGCTGTAATTTTACTAGTGTTGAGGGTTTGGGGTGTTGTTTTTGGTGGTGGTTTTTGTTTTGTTTTGTTCTGTTTTGGTGGTTGTTTTTTTGGTTTTTTTTTTTTTTTTGAGTAAAACTTCAGCAAAATGAAAAAATTTTCTCTATTATGTAGAATACACCTCTATACAAATAGCCAACAATTAACTAGAACTCTGTGTTAGACAAGTTACACCCTTGGCAAACAGGCTGGATAGCATGTTAAAATAAGAATGCTTGCATGGTATTTACATCAAATTGCTCATGTTTAAGAGAAAAACCACCATTAGGCAGTTCAACAGTGATTAGGGAATTACTGAGCTGGATTTTTGATAATGAACCAGAAAATTTATTGCAAATTATGTTGAGAGAATTTTCTCATTAATACAGGTGCAACTCAAGTATCGTTTTTAAATTAGAGCTTTTTAATTAAATACTCTGGAAAACTCCAAGTCTTTCTACTAAGAATGATGAATAAACTTCTTAATGCTACTCCTGCAGTGTCACAGATTTCTTACAGATCGTTTTATCTGCCTTTGAAATAAGACCAGTTCTTTTCATTGTCAGGGTAAGTTCACAGCAGTCAGTAATTTGTACTTACAGGGTATCCTACGTTTCTGTGAATGCTGCATGAAACTTCCTCATCTGCCTCTGCAATGTATTCTGCAATAAACGAATACGCAGCAGAGACCCTACCGAAGGCAGGCAGACTTATGGGGAAGGAAGTAAAGAAGGGGAAAGTAACATTGCTAGACAGGTGCTGTGTGTATCTGACAGATTCTCAAGTTTATTCCAAAGAATCCAGGCACTGGGTTTGTCCTAAATCTCAGGTCTGCCCTCCCTACCACATCTTGTCAGCCACTGTAGCAATGAAATCAGCTACCTTTGAAAAAGGCTGATAATAAACATTGCCCAGACAGAGGAAAACCACTCATTCTGAAGTGGTTTCCTTTTGCCAACCCCTGGGGAGAGCAACTCGAATTCTCTGGTGGCCACAGCTGCTCCAGGTGTTTCTGAGAATCAGCAGCATGCATGAAAGCAATGCCTTAAAGCTCTGGCATGAACTGCTTTCTGCAGGCTGAGGTTTCTGTGCCACTCCTGAAGCCAGGGCACAGGAATGAGACCTCACTGCCCTGCCCAGGAGACTAAGGAGTTTAAAACTGAGATGTTTTTTATATATTTTAAAACCTCACTTCACACATGCTTGGCAAGTTCTGCATTTGCGACAGTACTGAGCTTTCATTGCTATTTTCACAGAACACGAAGCTTCAAGCTGAACTCTACTATCAAATTTAGGGAGAAAATCAATGTGAGAGCTTTTTTTTTTTTTTTTTTTTAATTGCCTTGAGGAAGTACAAGGTTGAGACTTATTCCACAGTAGCAGATTGTATGGCAAAAGTGCCCTCTTGCTCTTTCAATCAATCCATTGCTTTTTTCTTTCTTATCAGATCAAATGTTTCAGTCCCTCTCAGCCTTACCTCTCCCACAGCTCTTCTGAACACTGCCATCATCTTGACATTTACATATACCACTGCCAGAGAGAGAGGCTGAGCTGAATGGTCTCAAGCACTGGAGAGATGCTTCACAGAAAGAGAATGAAAAGCAAAAGTTGATGGGCAAAGGGGACAAGAATCCAGATAAGCCACAGGTCCAAGGTGATACATAAAAATATATCGGGTTTAGGCAATTATGCTTCTTTGTCTTCACATCAACCCTCATTTTTTTCCTTGAAAATGCAAGCAGCATATACAGTACTGAGAAATCAAGCAAAAAAAATTCCCTACTTCTTTGTGAGTCCAGGGCATAACACAAGTTAGGCAAAAAGGAAACAGGTGTCAGTTTGAGCCACTGAAAGCAAGAAAGCAAAATTAATGGAAATTACATTTGTAGAAGTAGAAGAATAGTCTGAAAATATGTTTGGTCTTGACCTGAACATGTCAACAGGCAGGCCAGGTAAACAGCATCCGCATTCTATTGTAAACCATAAGCTTCATAAAATATGTATTCCGTGTGTTGTAGTGTCCTGAGGCCTGTTTTAGGCTCTTGGGTTCAGGGATCACATTTTTCCAACTGTTTTGCTCTGTGACTGGAAACCACATGGAGCCTTGGGCTATGCAGTTCTGCAGTTTCCTAATATTTGAAATGTTCCATAGCAACCCACAGAGAGACTAAACCAGATGACAAGTGAAAGTGGTGCTGGTTATTCAATGAACGTAAAAGGAGCCAAAAAGAGGTTGGCTTATAAAATACAAATCTTGCTACAATAGCAGAACAGGCAAGCTATAAAAAGAGAACAATATGCAAACAGTATTCTGAGCTTCAAATGACGCAAGTCAGTGTTGTCAGGTCTCTCTTTTATTATGACCTGACTTTGTGGGGTTATTTGCATGAGCCATGAGAGCACAGAAACGATGCTTTAAATGCTCATCAATGTTCATTGGAGCTTGCTGTTTAGTGTATTCTGTTTATACTATTTTGGAGGGCCAAAATCAGAGTGGCCCTGTCATGCAGAATGGCATTTTATACATTTCTCCCCTGCCCAGTAGTCATAAAACATCCTTATTTTGCAATTTTCCAAGCAGCGGTACTTGTTTATGTGAGGGGGAAGCTGCAACACGAGATTCTAAGCAAAATGTAACCAAGCAAAAACATTACCATAGGAAAATTTTTCCCATCGGAAATAAGCTAATAATTCATAACTGTTTATTACATGAGAAATGAGTGGCAGGGCATGCCAATTCACTAGAAGAAGACAAAGAGAGCGGGTAAAGCTCATTTTGTATTGATAGGAGAAGTTTTATAATTGATTTTCCACTATTTATCTGTGTCTTGGGGCAAGTGGAGTCTAATTTCTTACTCAGTTCAGAAAGGAGTTTTCTTATTTGCTGAACTGGTGTCTTTACTTATTTTGGTCATAGACTGCAACTTGTACAATATAAAAGTGTAGAACACATCTTTCCCACACAGATTTTAACAGAGAAAAAATAAATACACTGTAAATTTGAGTTTCCTCTGTTTGAGTAAGAGCAGTGAGAGGAAGGAAGTGACAACTAAAAAGAAAGAGCTTCCAAGCTGAGGGAAGTGTCTCTTACCATCACAATTAAGGGGGAAATTTGGTGGTGATCAGTCCAGCTCCCCTGACTTCAATTCAAACTCTATCATTACCCAACTTGATTTTTCATTAGGAGTAAATAGCTGGGAGTGTTATTCTTCGGTTTAAAAAAATCCCAACAAAATACAGCGAACATTAGGATTTCAAAAGCAGTAAAACACATGTTGAAATGAGAATATGATACTGGAAAACCTAAGGTACCTTCCCTTTCCTTCATTTGCTGTGGCTATTCCTACATTAGTGAGTTCATGGTAAAACTGAAGGGTGAGATCAAATTCTAAACAACTCTAAGAAAATTTCACCCACATTTCTATACAGAACAATAATAATTTTATTATATTTTATTTTCTACACCAACTGGTTTTGTCCTTCCGTCTGTCACTTAACACAGGGGGTTCCAATTCAGTGGTCAAGTGTAAAACATGAGACATGGTTTAAATGAAAACCAAGAATAAGCTGTGTTTGAGAGGAAACTTTCTGACTTGTATGTTACAAAGTGGCTTTTAAGTAACACTATTGATAAAATATATGTCAATGTCTACAGATATTTCCTAACAGGTATTTATTAATCACATGTGCTGCAAGCATTCTGGTGTTATGTATCACACGTGGAAAGAGAAAAGCCATTCTACTGTTACTTTTAAAGGGATGTTGGGGGTAATGTCAAGTTCTATATACACATATCAATACCCACATATGTTTTTACAAATACCTACACTCTTAAAAAAAGGAAAAATATTTTTAAGGGTCTTTTTTTTTTTTTTTTTGCTTCCTTTCAGCACTTGCCTGGGCAGTGCCAGCCAGCAGAACAGATATGTCTCTAAAGTTTGTTAGCCTGTGGTTTCCAGGCCCCACAGTTGAGGTTAGAAGAACATGTACGTCCCTGTTTGATGACTCTTTCAGAGTAACTCAGAGCAGCACAAGAAAGCTCAGCAGTTAAGAGCAGAATTATTATTGTCATGAAACTCAGCGGGTTCCGTTTCCTGCTGCTCATATGAAACCTTCCCTCCAGATTTGGTTATCTTGCTTTGCACACTGAATTTTTTTTTGCATTCGTCTTCAAATTCATTTCAAAATTAAAGGGAAGTGGTCGTGTCTATCAAAGCTCACCTGGTTTACTGACATGTACAATGCACAGTCGGTGGGGAATTCCAAACCAGGCAGCCCACACTGCAGGAATGACAGTTTTCATGGTCTGTGGAGGTCAGAGAAACAAGGCTGAAATAAGGAGTTTTCACCACAGGTGGGGAACTGGCGGGACATGAGAGTTTGGTTTTTCATAATGACACATATTAGAAAAATCCATTCTGAGGATATGGCAACTACTCTTTTGCACAAAGGTTATTTATATTCAGTACTCTTGTCAGCCAAGGTCTGTGGGCTTCTAGATAGATAATTAACGAGCAGCTGAGGAGTGGTTCTGAATTACAAGGGCTTATGTCCTGTAATTTAGATGTAAATTAGAGCAGAGTAATTTCCCACATATTTTAGAGACAAGACAGACATGCAGGGACGCAAAGATGCATGTATTTATTTTAGCAAAACTGCGGGTACATACATAAACCCTGTTCCTATCCCTGCCAGAAGAAGGTGTGTGAAGGATCAGGTTGTTCTCAATCAAACTCGGACAACAAAGGTTTTGTTAAGCATTCATTCTTAAACACAGGTGTCAAGCACAGGCACCAGTGACACAGGTGAATACATTTAGGAACATTTGTCTTGTCAAATATGAAGCCGCTTGTTTCTTACTAATGACTGCCTTTAACTAAACCATGTATGACCCAGGAGGAGTTCAGTTTTCAAAGAACTACAGTAGATTTGCATTTTAATAATAAGCCTTTGCCCCCATTCTTCCCAGGAATGATAAGCTACCTGCTGGAATGTCCCCAGATGCACAGAGGTGCCAGCAGTTAACCAGCAGCAGCCAGTCCAGTGAAGGCATTGCATAAAATCCTAAAGTGAGTTTGGGTTGGAAGTGGCCTTGAGAGGCCACATGGTCCAGCTCCCTGCCATAAGCAGGGACACCCTCAGCCAGACCAGGTACCTCAGAGCCCTGCCCAGCCTGAGCTCAAGTGTTTCCAGATGTCCCAGTGTTTCAGGGGGTGTCAGGTGAAAGTCATATGGAAGGGGGGGAGGTTCATCAATAGGGATGGATGGAATCTGTCCCTGTGACATAACAGAAAATTGCAAATAGCACAAATGTAAGGAAATACAAGTGCTTCTGTTGCAAACATTCCAGTTCCTGAGAACTGAAATTAGACAGCAGGTAAGATTCAAAGTAAATGACAGGAAATACAACTAAACTCTATTCCTTTCCTCATTCATCACAAGAAGAGCAGGTTCTCAAAGGTCATCATAGAAAACATGTAGCTTTTAAATTTTTATAGATTTAAATTGAGACCTCAATTTAAATTCACTAATTAAAGATACCATAGCTATCTTCAATTTTCCCATTTCTTTGAAGTGACTTTCTGCTACTTCACCTATATATCAGGCAAGTGTTTTTAGAGGGAGATGGAAGAAATGGTGATTTGAATGTTGCACTTCCAGTGTGTAGTTCTCATTCAAAAAAGTCAAGCTGAAAACCTGAATTAATTTCTACAATTAGCATTCTTTCCCAAGTAGTACTCTTCTAACTGAATTAGGCTTCTATATTCCAACCATTATTCATTAGTTATACATGGAATCTCAGAAAAAGTCACGTTGGGAACAAACTGAGGATGTTTCTAGTCCAGCCCCCTGCTTTAAGCAGGATCAGCTATGAGCTCATACCACATTGCCCACAGCTATATCCAATCTAGTCTAGAAAATCTTCAAGGATGGAGATGATCCAGCACTGCAGGCTGCCTGCTCCACTGCCCTAAAGGAGGAAGATGATTTTCTGTATAACCATAATCTGCACAATGCCTCTAATTCCCTTCTATTTAGCATGTCCATTCTTCCACTCCCTATATGCTGTTAGGTTTGGATTTTTTTTTTTTTTGGGGGGGGGCGGGGTGGGGGGGAGGAGGTTTTTGCAGGTCTTGTTTTTGGGTGGTTTTCTTTGTTGTTTTGGTGTGGCTTTTTGTTTGTTCATTTTTGGGGCGGGATTTTTGTTGTTTGTTTGGGGGTTTTTGGTGGGTTTGTTGTTGTTGTTGTTTGGTTTTTTAAATCTGAGCACCATGATGAGTTCCTTGCTTAGCTAAGATAGTCTCCTGATATATCTGCTTGTTCTCCTGAGAGTCAGGACAGATCCTCCTTGTGTCTGAAACAGTTTCCAGTAAAGCAGTCTTTGGATGAACCCATCCTTGTGAGGGGTTTTTTTGTTGTTAAAGAGAGCCATATCTGGGCTGGCACTGAAGTAAAAATTCAATCAGGAAATTCATAACACCAAGAATAAAACAGGCACTTAAAAGTGCAGTTCTTCAGAGAAGTCTTTATCAGCATAACTCCACTAAAAGCTTCAGTAATATTTCTACTGTTTAAAAGTTCTTAAAAACATTTTTAAAGGGATACCACGAGTTGTAGCTGGCCATGTTTAAACCGTGTTTATATTTGTTATTATAATACTGAAGGATACAGAATTTTACCATCTCTGAGAGAGAAAGAGCATCTGACTTTTCTCCATTAAGATTCAGATGAAACTGAGGCCTCCAAGCTTTGAAAGTTAAGCTTGTATTATGCTCACACATCACATTTCCATACTGACACTGGAAACTCAGCATACTCTGCTTCACACCCCAGTGCCACAGGCCCTGCTCTTACTCTGTTTTGCTTAATGACACATGAGAAACAAGGTTCTGGTTCAGTGCAGTGTGGGACTCATGAAGATGTGAGGAGGTAATGAGAAACGTGTGCGTTTCCCAGATGGTGAGCGATCAACGCTTCCTGCGCTACCCAACTGCAGATACAGGAAGCATCACCCTCAGCACACAGAAATCATTGTACTGCAGATTTTTCTCCTTTTTTTTTTTTTTTTTTTTCTTGATCCAAGTGTCAGTCAGTCTGGCTGAAAACTAAAAGTCCCCTGATTTCACAGAAATTCAACGGTTAATTTATTTCAGATAGAAAACCCCAGAAAGAAAAGGTTCAAGTTTCTGATAAACTGTTTTTTACAGTCTAATTTATAAATGTTCATAAGAAAGAGGGAATTACTGGATATGCATGTCAGTGAAATGTGCTTTAGTATGGTGAGGAAATACACATCTAATTCCTTGCACTGACTGTCATATAAACACAACCCTTAACGGCAACAATATTTACCATAAAATATTGATAATATTTTTCTGTAAAGTCAAGCAATGAAAGTTTGAAAATATGCCAGAGAGAAAATAATAACCACAAGAACAATTATTTCAGCAAAGTTTCAAATCAAAGGTTTCCAGTAGGTAATGGTGACTTACAAAAGCCACGTGAAGCAGCCAGAGAGGTAGGGACACAACTAAAGTCACAAAAGCTGAGAGCACAGCAACCATGGAGACATTTAGAGGTTGAGACAGACAAAGGAAAGACTTGTTGTCATCTCTTTACAGAGCCAGTAGGCCTCCGAGAATGGATGCAGGGTTGAGACTGTATTTTAACCCCCATATGATGCATAAATACACAGAAAACATCACTGTGTGCTCTCCACACACAAGTGACTTAAAGAGCTCCTGCCAGGTTTCTCCTACACTGCCATGGTACAGAAAAACCCCCAAAACCCCACAAGGTTCCCTCAGAAGCTAGAGGAAACCTTACCAAAAAAAAAAAAAAAATCCCTTAAAAGAATTCTGCAGATACTTCAGAGACAGGCAGGGCAATTTTGGGCTGAACTGGAATTTTGGAATTTTGCAGGAATGTTTCTGAGTTGCCATTTTATAGTGAGGAAGTGAAAGAGCTAAAAATAGATTTCAGGAAAGCTCTGGTCCCTTGTCCTTCAGAGTCAGATCTCTCATAGACCCAACACCACAAGGCTCTCTCAGGTGGTGGATCATTGCTCAGAGTTTAGCTTGTGGCATTTCTTTATGCAGGCTGGCATTAGGATCCACTTATTTCTCAAATCTACAACTCCTCCTGTATTTTAAGTAGTCTGATGCCATTCAGCCCTACTCATGTCTTACTGGTTGCAAAATTAGAACTCATTGAATTTATCAGGAACAAAAGCTAACATGGGGAACATCTTAACTTCAAAAAATAACCAAATAGCCTTTAAAAAGATCCAATTATCGGTCAAATCAGTCCAACACAAAAATGAGTCTACTAAAACGAGTGGCAGGATTTTCATCTTGGTGGCTTCACAATTTCTTTCCAGAAAACTTTTGCTTGTAACAGAAATTAATTAAAAAATAATTTATGATGTCTACCATTACTCTGTTACAGACTGACTATGTAATATGAGAGAAAATGTTACCATTTCAAAATAATATCAGTGCAGCTCAAAAGCACCTATCACGCCTTTTTTTTTTTTTTTTTAATGCACACTGTTTCCTCTCCCACAGAAACTAGTTTCTATTTCCCATAAGTGCTAGAGAGATGGATTATCAGTAATTGATTTCTTTAGGTCACATAAGAGACAGATGCATTTCAAAGAAATCACTTGTTTTCAGAACTAAGCTAATGCTCAGCTACGTGACAGCAAGAGGAGTGCTGCGGTGGGGCAGCACTGCCTGACTGGGCACTTGAGCTCAGCACAGATGTGGCCACATTAAATCCAGGGAAGTTTATGCTCAACAGCAAGAGTGCAGCAAAGCTGGTAATTTGCCACATGTGAAAGACAACCACTTGCCTAAGCCAAAACAGAATGCTCAGAACCAAAGTGTGGCTAAAATGGAGAATGAGTGAGGGTAAGGCCAGACAAGAGTCACTAAAAAGAAACAAAAAAGAAGAAGTCAGAAGGAGCAGCTTGTATTAATTTTGACCAGCAAATGGGACTTGGAGTTCACGGAACCTTTTTGTCCTCTTTGCTTTAACCAACCTTGTCCAGTGTAACAAGTAACCTTGGAAATTTTCTCACATTTTTTTCTCTGATACTCTACCAAGTGGTCTCCAGAAAGAAGAGAAAAAAGATGCACAGAAACAGGCTGAATACTAGCAAATATTTCTAAGTATCTTCTGTTTACATAAAATTGGATCAATTACTCATCACAAATGGACAAGAGAACTGGAAAAGAGTAGAAACTAGCTGGTGACAGCCAGCTATGCTGCAGTTCCCGCAAAAAGTTTTCCTCTGTCATTGTACTGGACAGAACCAACTGAGACAATGCCAACCTTAGGACAAAGAGGCTTTTGTATCAAATAATGGGATTATGCTAATAAGACCTAAAACTGTAAGGCTTAAAATATATTTTTTGCAATTTCCTGTAATAATAGGAAAAAAATAATAGTTATTAAGTGACGAAGTATTTCAAGCAGCAATTTGCCATCATGCATGAATTAGAGAAAAGTATTATCTAGGTAGATTAAGGTTGTGGGAGACGAAAAAGCCAAGTCTGTTAACAATCAGCCCACGATGAAACTGAAAGAAATCCAGAAAATTAGGAGGGAAGAAGTTATGTGGAAAGCTTTCTACTGGGTCAGGACATGACAATTCCTCATGGTATCATGTAAAATCCCACCAGACGTTTCTGTCTACAGGAAACAAGGATAGTGATCCTGAATATGGATGAATGTATACAGGTTTGAAGCATCATATTTTTAAAGCTGAAAGTTGAAAACAAGTAGCACTTTCGTCGCTAGCAATGTCAAGTCAGAGTATTTAGGACAATAAAATCCTGAAAACTGCAGGGAACCAACATCCAATCCACCTGGGGGACCTAGTCCAACTCTTTCTTAAAGCAGAATCCCCTACAATAACCAAAGTCAGAACGACCAAAGAAATTTTAACCTAGGAAGTTCCATGCAGTTGTCTCCCTGGTTTTTCTGTGGTCTGTAGAAAAAGACCACAGCAATAAGAAAAACTTCTTGCCAGCTCTATGAATCTTACAGTTCCTCTTTTCCCTCTCACTTCAGTTGTACACGTACCTAAGTCTCATACACAATTTCTCCCATGTGTGAGGTTGGGAAACTTGCATTGGCCTCAACAAGTAAAACCTTAAAGATGAGTAGGCTTGCACAGAAAGAGTGAATCACCACTGATCTCCTGCACCAAATAAAGTACCTGGAAAGCTATCCAAGTATTGTGTGACCTAGAAAACAATTCAAAGGCTGTGGGACAGCAGCATTACCCTGATATAAATGAAAAGAATATTTTTTTTTCTTTACTCAAGAGGATATTTATTGCAAGAAGGTGAAGTACAATGAGATTCAGTAGTATGAGAATTCCTTTCTACAGGAAGGTCTGACTCAACACCTGTTACATGCATAGACACATTTAATAAATCCCAAAGGTAAACACAGTAATTTCATTTTAAATGGGGAAAAAGCATTCCTCATCTTGTAAATGAACCATCGACAGCCCATCACTGATAACAGGTACCAAAAAATAACCATCCTAATTTTCAACACTGTCTCTCACACTCATAGAACTTCACTGGTGGATTACTTATAATTACCAGGTTCAAGACATTGCCCCACTTTTAGCCTGAGGCTACAGAGTTCTGGGAGATGAGATGGGAAATTATTTTCCCTGCTCTTTTTTTTACTCTTTTGTTGCCCTCCTCTGAGAAGGGTTTGGATACAGCATCTCTCTGACCTTCTGAGCATTGGAACCACCCGCCAAGGACAGCTCCCAACTGAGGGAACTCAACGAGACACTGATGGGGGGCAGAATGTCAAAACCCAGGACGTCAGATACAAAAACAAATCCGGCACTGATAACATCTCTTCCTTTCTTCTGTGCCCTGTTTAGGGGTGTAAGAGCAGTCAGTAAATAACTCTGCCTCTGCACAAAGGGCAGTGTTCACCTGATAGCGTGGAGATAAATATTTCCTGCAGACACGTTTGTGTCACTGCCAGGGCTCAGGGGACTGGCAGCCTGCTGTGGTTAAAACCGCCCTGCTGCTGACGATCTGTCCTTGCACATCTGTCTGCAGCCAGCTCTGACGCTCCCAGCCCATTGCACCACAGTTCCCAAGGAGGCTGGGGATGTGTCAGCAGTTATCAACCCATCATATACAGCCCTGCACACATAATTCACAAGCTATTTATAAGTAATCGAAGTTGCACACGTTATTTTGTAAAAAACCCCAAACACAGCAACTTTGAAACATCACAGAAACAAAGAACCCAATAAACAAGCAGAAATTGGGATGCTCAGAGGGCCAGAGGAAGTATTTCAACATCTAAATCACCATCCTGGATAGATAAATAGAGAGTTACACTTGATTCTTTGTCTTGCTTTATTTCCATGACTGGTTTTTTTGCAGTGGAACCTAAGTATGTACAAACAACTCACACATCCCTCAAACAGCTTGTAATATTCACAGTGTTTACAACAACAGCTCTAACCTAATTAACACTTATATGTGCCAACTCGCTCAAAATTAGGGGGGTGTTCCGGAAATACGGCGCTGTGATTCCAAAGAACCCTACTTGCAAAAATTAAACCAAATTAAATAAGTTCTTGCTGCTTCAAAACCCCTTCCTGAGAAAACCACTTCTAAGTATTTTCACACAATGTGTCTAAACAAACCTTTCTAAGGTAGTGTTCCAGTTTGAAGACTAACAGGGGACTTGCAAACAGTTTGTCACATATGGAACTTTATTATTGGAGTATCCTAAAGTTTCTTTTCCTTGTCTTCTGCTGAGCACCCCTAACAAACTGAAAAGTATGAAATTGCAGGACACAGGCATGCAACAAGTGAATTTTGAACAAGTCAAGAAAAAACCGCAGTATTTGCAGCTCTGTTGATCAAACCAAAAAATACTTGTGACTTGCAAGTACCTATCAGAAAGGGACAAAAATTCAAAGTTCTAGAGAGTTTTTTTTTTGTTTGTTTTTGTTTTTTTTTGGTTTTTTTTTTGTAACAGACATATACAGTGACACATAACGCCAAAGCAATTCAGCCTCATCTGGCTTAACCTCAACCACGAGACAGCACTGTCTGTTTTCTTTCTCAAAAGAGACCCACGTCACTGAGCACTGAAAGGGGAACTTCCAGAGTTTGTGATGAAGATACATGATAAACAGCTCTGCCCACAGCAGCTCGCAGGGCTGCCTGCGTCAATAAAAGGCATCAGCAGAGGCTGGGAGCTGTCAGTTGGGGCTGGAGGATCATCGTGGCCAAGGGCGCTTCACATCAAAGCCGAGCAAAATGCCAGGATTCTTTTTCTCCCACAACAACATGACTGAATTAAATGGAAAAGAAGATTGCAAGCTTGCAAAAGGCGAAGTCCATAAAAAGAAGCAGAAGGCTTTGTAAGTATATACAACTGAGTATAAAATTTAATGCATTAGAAGTGAAAATAACACTCTACTAATCTTGGAGATTAGGAATTAGCACTGTAGTTCAGCCTAAATGAACAAAACCTGCTCAAAGCCCAGGACTGCAACATCATTAAAAAAAGCTTGAACTGAAATATATTAATTAATTGATTATTTTAAGTAATCAGAAATAGAATTTGGATACAGTGGGGGTCTCAGCCTTTTTAAAAAAATTACTTGGACGTGTAAGTTCCCAGACTTTGGTCACAGGATGGAGCTGTCTCTGAAAGTTTGAAGAAAATTTAAATAGAAGTTAAGTGCAACTGCCATTCTAATGGATTGAAAAATCTCTGTTCATTGTTTCAGTGGTGCAGATCTCAAAAGTTATTTGAAGTGCATGGTGCCACATATTGAATCTGGGATCAAGACTTCCAACTCTAGAAATGTCATGTAAGTACAGAAACACACCAAATTATAAAATACAACCATAGATTACTGTATAGTAAATTACTTCATTTCTAAACTACTTCTAGAACAGATATTGTAAAAAGATCTAGAATTTCCAAAATGCAGGAGAGGTGAACATTATTAATTAGGAACTGCTCAGGAGTTAAGGATTTTTAATTAGTGATTTGACATGTTTTTTATCAAACAGTGAAGGAGAAGACACTTCAATTAAATCCATTTTTATCAGAGGGACATTGTAACAGTTCTGTAAAGTTTACAAGAAAAAAACACTTCTCTCTTAAATAAGGAGTAGGGGTATTACCACTCTTACTGCAAAAATATGGAAGTACAGGTATAAAATTATTTTATACCTGTACATAGTTACAGTAAAGGGCTATTTTCCTGGGAACAGAATTCAAGCTAACATTATAGCTCCATATTTTTTCCATCTCTGATTATTTTTCTCAGCGTGGACTGTCTCCAGGATCTCAGATTATGACAAAGCCATAAATTAATAAAATACCTGGCACATATTCCTGGAATATAATAATAAATCATTAAATTTGTCTCCTTCAGACATACGAAAAAAACCCCATGGTTTCTTGCCTAAAGACTTTTCTTTTTCTTGTCACCTTAGGCTTTCTGCAGAGGAAGTTATTCAGTGGTCACAGTCTTTGGAAAAGCTCTTGGCCAGCCAAAGTAAGTATTTTGCTTCAGTACGACTTTGTTCTTATTCTGAGAACAAAGTTTTATCTAATCTGACCAAACAGGCAAAGCTGTAGCATTGTATAAATACTGTCAGACAATGAGCAGCTGCACTTCAGGTTTTTACAGCTGTGGTGTAATGTGGACACTGCTACAACTCAGTTTCCAAGTTGGGTTTTGAGGTCTTTTTCTGTTTTCAGTATAGGAATTAACCACCAAATAGCTCATTTTGATCAGTCTTCAATCCCTGGACAGTGCATCAGTTTAATCTGGAGTTTTCTCTCCACTTATATTCTAAGACAATCCATTTAGGAAGGACTAGGATCCATTGTTATAGGATCAGGACTCAGAGTCCAGATCTAAAAACACTGAACATAATTAGGAAGACTCCCATCAGTCTTAATATTTTAGCATATCTGTAGTATGTTGAAGAAGGGGAAACAATGTATTTAGGCAAGATTTTACATCAGATTTCAGTACAACTCCTGCTATTTCCTTTCCCCTCCCTGGTCACAAGTATCATATAGTAAGAGATGATTTATTTGTGTTGGCTTTAGGTGGTCAAGGTGTATTTCGGGAGTTCCTGAAGTCAGAGTTCAGCGAGGAAAACATCGAGTTCTGGTTGGCTTGTGAGGATTACAAGAAAACCAAGTCTGATCACTTACATGGCAAAGCAGAGAGGATTTATGAGGAATTTGTTCAGTCAGATGCCGTTAAGCAGGTATGTATAAAGCCAGCCCATGCAGGGTTAGAAGGGGGAAGTGTGGCTCCACTGAGATGCTCACACACTCAGTGGCATAAGAAGAAGACACAGACACGCTTTCAGGTCCCCTCTTGCATCACAGCTGTCTGCAGTGTGACATTATCAGATCTCACAGTCACAGGGAGCAGGCCAGTACTGGCAGAGCTCCCAGCAGAGCTCAGCAGAGGCCTCAGCAGCTCAGTACATGATGCTCTTCACTGAAGCAGCTCAGCTTGAATCGCTGATGGCATTTGGAAGGTCTTCATGTTTGCGAGTGGGAGCACCACAGAACATTTCCTGTCTCTTAAACTATGTCAACATTCTGGAAAAGTTGAAGTTCTGTATGTTGACTATATTTAGACTGGAGACACTCAACACAGGATTTCTCTTAATAACTGGAGGCTGTTCCTCAAAGTTGAGCTGTATTAATTCTGACTTCAGAACAAACTACATTTCTATAGTGAACTACAATTTCTTGTGCCTAACTGGGACACAGTTCTGATGTTGAACTGTCATAGAGTTCTAAGGTTGCAAATGCATGTATTGATAAAGACATATAGAAAGAGACTACATTTAAAGGTAAGCTTTTAATGGCTTTTTTTTTTTTTTTTCCAGATCAATATTGACTATCAGATGAGGGAAGCAACTGCCAAAAAGGCTCAAGACCCAACTCACACAAGTTTTGATGAAGCCCAGAAAACAGTGTACATCCTCATGGAAAGGGATTCGTATCCCAGATTTTTAAAATCCAAATCCTACCTGAACCTTTTGAACCAGCTGCAAACCAACACTTCAAAGTAAGGTGTCTGAGGTGTGAAGAGCCAAGTAGACTCTGTCAGATATCCTGTGAAGAGATCTTCCATGGTGGTTGGATCTTGATAAGGAAAATCCGTGTGTTGGGAGGAGGAGTATGAGGGAAATGCAAAGAGCTACACAGCCAGCAGGATGCAGGATAAAAGCTGGTGAGGCTGTCATAGGGCGAGAGCAGCACAGGGAGAAAATCCCCTCCTCCCACGTGCCACGGAGTCAAGGTAGGGTATGGAAACCGAAGTTTGACTTGCACTATGAACACTGAACCGTGTCTCACATCCCAAAGAACTGCTGAATGTTAGGAAGTGCAAGACTCACGAGCTGAGCACTGGGAAAAGGTTATCAAGTTCAGAAGGAAAACTAGGATGACTGACAATTTTGGGCATAACAAGAAAATGCCAAGACAACACTGACAACTCGTTTAAAAATATATGGACTCTTAATAAGTGTGAGTGTGAGCTCCACAATGCTGTTGTGCTATGTAAATACATTCTAAATTGACATGTCTTAAAATCGGTATTGTTTAAATTATATAAGAATTATATAAGCTGTATTTTTATTATGTTTGTATTCAACAGGCGGGTATGTAGCATCTTTGCTGTTTAATTTATTAAAGAACAATAAGTAACTCTTCATTAAAACACAGTTAAAAATAAAGATTTATAATGGTTTTACATCCTATTTGAAGTGATTTTTCCACTGTGGTTACTGAAATATTGAAATGCACAATTCCTTTCAGTCTCACTGTGCTACTGCTTCTCATCTCACATTGAAATACTAATTATACCTCTACCACTTCTCTCTCTTTTTGCCCATTTTGTGCAACCATAATCTGAGTTACCTGGAGCAGGTGATACTGACTTACACAGACTCCCAAAAGGTATGTTGTTGTCTTGGTTTGAAGGACAGGTGTCCACCAGGGAAAGCTGGAGCTTCCCTTGGAATTGAGGATATAAACCCCCAAATTACTATAGCTTTGCAATTAGGGGCTTTCAGGCAAAGATATGGGAATAGGAGTAACAGTTCTTTGCTAGTATGTATAACAAAGCAAAACAAACAACAGCTAGAGGATTAACAATGAAACAGAACTAGGAACCTCGAGAGCTTTGCTGCATAAAACGCAGGGCAGTTTGGTCTTGGTGCTCCTGCAGGACTCTTGAGAGCACCAAAGTGGAACGGTGGAAAGTCCTGGCTGGTGTCTGGAAGGGCAGGATGTCCCCGGCAGGCAGGGGCAGGGTGTCCCGGGAGGGCAGGGGGTGCAGGGTCACACCGTAGCAAGAGGAGCAGGGAGGGCAGGGCAGGGCTGGCCCAGCTCCAGCAGGGCAGGTGGAGGAGCTCGGAATTCCCAGGCACACGAGCAGATGATGGCAGATTTCCTAGGGCCGGACTTTCTGGTGACAGTGAACTCCTCCTGCAGCAAGCAGCAGCCTGGCTGCCCTCTCTCGATGCCAAGAGCAAGAGAAAAGTAGCTGCCTCTCACCGCATCCTTCACCTGCCCCAAAACTCTGCCTGATCTTCCCCCTCCCAACTTTTGGCCACCTCTTTGTTTCGGTCAAGCACCCATAAGTACCCAGTATTCAGTTTCCTAGCAACTTATGGGGGAAAATTCTGTAAGTAAAAAGTAAGTACAAAACTAACCCCTAACAGTTGTAATTATGCTTGAAATATGTAACTAAGAATAAGGGCATTCCCAAAACTCACTTTTGAGACTTTGGACCTTTTAATAAAAATAAGTCAAAGAATGCCTTGGTTTTATGAGTTCCCATCATGAGATACTGGTATCACATGGGTGTCAATATAAGATTTTATCTCACCCTTGCAAATTTTCCATTTTTCCAGAATAACATGAGCTTTGTTAGCCCCTCTCTGTACCAAAGGGAGAAGCTCTTTTAGTTCTGTACCAAAGGGAAAGCTATAAATTCAGAGACGTCACCTCTTGGCAAGGACACACCATGTTCTGATTGCCACCCTTTGAGGACTTTGGGACCTCCAGGGGAGAACCAAAATCTGTATCAGAAGCAAAACAGCTGGAAGGAACAAAGAAAAGTGCCAAATTCCACTATCACCTACTGTAGTAGCTGGAACCATTGCAAATTACACCTTCCTTTCAAGCTTAATAAATGCAGAGGAAAAGGCCACGGTCTTGCAGTACTATTTTTTTATGTGCTCCTGAGAGATTCTGACTTCAAAACCTGAATGCTCCTGGAATAACGTAAACCAGTCTCCAGTTGGCATTCTTACATGAATTAGTTTTCCAGGATCACTAGGAATAAATCTAATTGCTGTGAAGTAGGAATAACAACAGTGCCTCCCATACAAGGTGCATCACTATGTTTGCTCCAATACAGTTTACATGGATTAAATGTCCCTGTTTGCAGAACTTCAAGCTCATAGAAGATAAGAGAGAACTTTGAAATACCAGCTACCCTCTAAACAGACACTGCATTCAAGTAACATTATTCTTTTGACTGCAATTTCCTTAAATTATTGTGGCCCCAATCTTTCTTTCCTCCCCCTGCAGTTTCACAATTGTGCTGTGAGTTAGCCAAACACTCATATGAAATTTGTGATTAAAATCATATTTCAGAGCATGGACAGTTAGGATTTTTATTTCTTTTTGAATGGTTGTTGCTAGAAGAGGAGACTGTCTTAGCCATTTCACCAACCTGTATTACATAGTTATGATAGACCAGAGTTTCTGAAGAGGGAAGAACAGACTTTTGACTTTCTTCCACAAGCATCTATCCCTACTTCATAATTTGGTAGAGTGAGACAGCAGAAAGGTATTTTTCTTTTTTGAAGAGGGACTATTTCACTCTTCACAACCCAAGAACCTTGGCTATTTTCAAGTCTTTCACCTTATTTGCAATACAAACCTGGTATCAACAGCAAAGGTCAATTGCCCAGATTGTTAACTCCAGAGATATTCCAGCCCACTCGAGCACCCCTGACAATATGAGTACATTTCACCAAGCAAATAACAGCACAGCAGGAATTCAGGCCTGGCTCTGGGATGCTGGAAGCCTGGGATAATTTATCTGTTGCCACAGCAGGCCTGTGCAAAGCGGTTGTTTTAACAAGGTCTGAGGCATCTGGATGACTCAGAACACACAGATCAAAGGACTCAGAGCTTTCTGTCACCCTTTGTTCATGTACAAGGTGGGTGCACTCATCTCGCTCCACTCATGTTTGGGAACAGCTCCAACATCCCACATTGGTTTCACAGCTGTGGGTTGGGCCTTTTTTAAAATTAGATTTCACTTTCCCTCTTTGGAAAAGATATACCATGAGAGAATGGAAATTTGCTGTTCCATTCATTGTCTCTAAAAGAAACAGTTGAATCAGGTTGGCCATCAGCTACAGAGCAGTGCAGGAAAACAGGATGTAGTACATGGAAAAGCTTTAAGGTTTGACAGTAATGACTCAGACTTGTCTTTAAGTGTTCTAACTTACTCCTGAAAAAAACATTTTCATTGTTTGCTAATGTTCCAGTGGAAAAATCAATCATTGTACCATCTTCAGTATACTTTTGAAGTGAATTAATTTCTCTCTGCTGCAGTTTTCTTTGTTGAAGGACTCAAGAGTCCAGCAGACCCTGAATGTGTATTTAGAAGACTAGTTTTGACATCTCTGATTTGGAAAACTTAATTATCTAAAACAGATAATATTATCCTAAATAAAAATATGGTATAGCATTGTATAAATCTCACCCATATATTGAACTGCCCACTCATGGAAACACTATTATCATGAACAGTGAAACGGGAAGGAAGTTAAAGCTGAGATACTGATGAACAGTTCAAATTCACCACTACAGACTCCTCAGTGCCACCCACCCCTGCCCACACTCTGAAGCAGCAGGCTTTTCATATGTCACCTTCTTTATGGCTGTGAATTGAGTTTGAAAAAAAAAATAGATAGTAGAATGTGGAAAAAGTAGATGCTCTCATTTTCCATTCATAGACATGAGTTGGTTGTATCAGTGTATAATGTCTACAGAAAAAGCTTTTTGTAATTGAATCTTTAGACATGAAACAGAGGGAGAAATTGAAAAACGAGTTCTTGCTTAATATTCATTGGATGATTTAAACTTGTCTTGGATGCTCAGAAACAAAGTCAAGGGGAATTAAGGTTATCCCCTGGCTTTATTTGGGTAGATGGATCCTCAAAGATTTTAGTCACTAAAAGGGAATTTACATCAATCAAGAGCCAATGTGCCTATTTTGGAAATAAACACACTTCCCTCATTTCTCAAAACATCCCCAGAAATTGTCCTCTTGAAAGACCCCAAAGATGATCAACATTTACATTCTATTGAGCATTTCCCTTCAATTTCTTGAAGTACCACACTGCCTTAAAGCACTTATCTAAACTAGTTCGGTGACCTGCTGTCACACGGGCCCTTTTCACTAATAAAATTAAAAATAGCTGAGTAGAGCATGAAATGAAAAAATGTAAACCTTTCAGGACCACTCTAATCTTGTGTTCACAGTGGCCAGATTAGCAATGCTTCTCTTCGAAGTCTGTGACACAGCCAAAGTACTAAAGTGGGAGCAACTGCTGCCTACAAACTCGACAGCACTGGAGTCACAAGGGGTTTGGGGGTTTTTTTAAGTCACAGTGGCCAGAAGGTTTCTGCTATTATAGGGCCAACTTTAAAAATTAAACAAGATAAACACTCTCTGCACAACACTAATAACTCAGTAACCCATGATTTCCATATCACCTATGGAAAAGGTATGTAATGTATTTACTGGTAAATGGTTTGTCAACCATGAAGGTCAAGAAGGCTGCTTTAGATACAGAACAGAGACTCAATATTGAACAGAATTTGACCAGTCATGAGTTTGGGAACATGCTGGTTGTTTACTCCAGTCTGGGGAAACTGTGGACACACTCTGGATGTCCATACAAAGCCCAGACTCCAGCCAGGAACTCTGCAGGTACTGGAACAAACACCTGGAGGGAAGCAAAGCCCTCGACTAACAGTCAAACATTTGGACTTGGCCCACACTGTAACCAGGAATACGACACTGAACTATGATAAGATGAAGAGCTGGCATCTTCCAAAGGAGGGTACACCTGCAGGGGTTGTGAAAAGTCCTGTTCACTGCTAAGCTCTGATGGAAGTGCGAATGCAGAGTCTCACAGAGAGCTCAGGGTACACAGTGTTTTTATCCAAACCACAGCACATGTCTGGGAAGCCTGACTGAAGGGATAGGGTGGAAGTTCCTGTAAAAACTAGTCCAAGCTTCTCATGGTATGATTTCTTCTCCTACTGAAATGGCCATAGAACATCGGGCTCACACAATGAGATCACAGTTTTCAGGAATAAAAAAGGAACAGATAGGTCACAGAGTACAACTGAGGTCAGGTTTCCAGAAGTGTCATCTAGACTCCAGTCTGTTTTCACCCAGCAGGACAATGGTTAATAGAGTTTACAGAAATGGGTTAATGTAAGATTTTTCCAGCCTTATTGATAACACCTAAAGCTTATTTGATATAGAAATTATTCAAAATCCTCAGGCAGTGACTATTAGCAGGCAATGCCAACTTCTACCCAGAAACAAAAGACATTTCATCATCTCTATAACTGCAGACAACTTGTTGGTTGTTTTGGCCTACTGTAAAGAATGAAGCTGTGAATACTGTTCCCTGTGTTATAAATGACTATTATAAAGTTGGCTTTTCACAAGATGTGTGCTATATGATTAATAACTTTGTGGTAAGGATATAAGTTTTTATTTCTGCTGTTAGTAAAGAAAATTAGGCATAGTGGTAGTAGTGATATAGTATACTTAAACTGTCTGTTTGGCCGGGATAACATCCAGTGAACATGTAAAGAAGACTCTTTACAGCTATTGATACACCAGCTATCAGCATCTCCCATCTGAAGAAAGCACGGACCAAGGCCCAATCTGGAGGTGATAATGAAGACGCAGCCAAGAAACATGCAGCTCTAAAAAGGTGGATCCAAGGAGGGGCCATGCAAAAGAGTCCCTGGAATATGGAAACTAGTTTATGGAAAAATATGAATATTCAACAGACTGATACAACAGAAAGGGTATTTAAAGAAAGCCTGTGAAATAGCAGTTTGTGGACTTGGCTAAATGCCAAGTCACCCGGCCGGCCATACTTTGCTTTTTTCCTTATGTCCTATTTGTCTTATCTTTTATTAAACAAATTTCTTAAAATCTACGTGAAAAGTGAATCTCGTTTTTCACACCTGCATCCTTGTGAGCAGAACTTTGTTGCACAGAGAACCTAACCTTTTATGAGGTCATTTTCAAACATATAGCAAGAAAGTTCCCAAAAGAATTTGTCGAAACAACCAAGTAAGATAGAATTAGAGAAACAGGACCCTTCTCTGGAAACACCTATGGCTGAACTAAGTGGGAAGCAAGAACATCGATCCATTATTTCTGTACTAAACCCACTCAAGCAGCAATGAGGATGAGTAGCAGGACTACTTTGTGCTCTCCTCAAGGTTAACAAAGACCTCTTAATATTTTACTGCTTTCCCTGTGTTTGGGCCTGGATCTCCAGGCACATCCTCAGTGCTCCTCATTAACACGCTCTTCTAGGACACTGTGTCAGGAACACAAACACCAGGGAAGCCCCAGGAAGCAGCGCTCCCACATCCCCAAATGCCAGGGTGTGGGAGCATTGCAGAGGGATGGGGAGCAATGTGCAGGTAGGGGAGCATGTGGGTAGATGGAAGGAATGGGTGCAACACAGAATGAGACAGACAGGACTTTCACACTCACTGTGTGGGACAGATGTAGGTGGGCAAGATGTTTATTGAGCATAACAGCATCGAAATAATTAATCTAAGGGTGGGAGGGGAAGAAACCTGAAGAGAACAAAAAAAATAAGGAAGGTGATGCTAGGGGAGTGAGTGCAGGAAAGGAAATGGAAGACTGAGCAAGAACTCCTCTGGGAGAATTATTCTCCATGATAAGAAAAAATGATTGCAATCAACATGGTCAACATACATTGTCTAAACTGGCAGCTGAGGGTTAATCTCTAGAAAAAGAACTGGTCTGACAGTTGATAAATTCAACTGATTTGATAATCCGCAGCACTGATATGATGCAGCCACATTCTCAGTTTTGATACTTCTCCATTTCCCTTATTTTCTTTCTGGAAAGCACATCCAGCTCAACCACTGAATAAACTAAGCAATAATTGATTCCTGTGTAGCACATCCCTTCATGAGCCTAGGGCTGTTCTGTGCCCTACACCTGGCAGCACAAAGAATCCGAAGGAAAAGGCCCCATCAGAAGTTACCTGCAGGTCTCAGAGTCCCACCAGGAATCTCTCAGCCTGGAGGGGACCATTTGTAAAGGCGGCACTGCGGTGTCCCCACCCAAAGCCTGCACCCACATCCACCCTCCCAAGGCCAGGCTGAGCTGATGGACACCGCGGTTCAAACATCACCCTCCGGAGTGACACCAGATGACATCTAGTGGAATTTGTATGCAGTGCAAGGAAGAGTGGGATATAGTTTAGATCGAGTCATTTTACAGCACAAGCAGCACATCCTGTTAACAGGATGTAAACTATCCACTCGTATGGCCTTTAAATATTCTGGAAAGGGAACTTTCTGAGTATTAAGCTGTAAGTGATGGTAGTGGAAAGAGCTGGCACAAAGAAATACATTATAAACTTGTTTCTGCAACCCATTAAGTTTCAAATTTTTCTTTAGAGCACGGTCAAGGATGCACCAGAACATGAAATAAGCAAGAAATCCTGCATCTAAATCACCCCCACTGTACAAGGCACAAGAGATTGGCAGATATATTTTCTTCAGTTTAATAGTAAAAACAAACTTAGGGAGAAAACTCCAGGATGAGTTTACTGCAATTTTAAGCAATATTACAGCACTTTTAAATGCCTGTAATACAGAAAAAAAATGTTTGAACACAAAGTCATTCGTTACTGATTTTTGGTCACTGCAAAATTTACCTTTGCAAAGATATGATCTTGTATGTGGTTCCCTGAACATCAGCTCATAGAAAAAACAAAACAAAACAAAACAAAAACCAAAAAAACCAAACAAGAACCCCAACCCTAAATAGTTCATTATTGCTCATTTTAATAATGAGATTTTAGATGAGTTTTCCTTCAATACAAACAAAGTTTAGAGTAAAAACTAAGACTAAGATTTATTTAGGCTTTTGGAAAAGAATGTGCATAAGCACGTATAAAGTTTTTCCAAATACATGTAGATCAAACAGTTAAATTCTGGTACAAATCATTAGAGATTCTCAACATAATTGACATTTTTATTCTGTAACTTTTTTTTTTAGAGTCACAGTTATTAATAAGTTGGTTTTATTATTATTTTAAATTTAAGGAGTTCTACAAATAAGATTCTTTATAGACATATTTTATCATGTCAAGTTCTGGCCCTCAGATGGTTTAGTAAATAATTGCCTGTATATAAACACCTTCTGCTAGAGATGAGCACACTACACACATTTCCTCCCCAGCAGGACCAGAGCTGTGGGAAAAGGGATGCACATCTCATACACAAAGCCTGTGTACCAGTAGGGTGAGCTGCAATAAAATGAATGAGTGTACTGCATTGTTGGAGGCTCAAACCTTAAATGAAGTTTCCAATACTACACAGTTCATGCTCTGCCTGGGAGGCTCTGTGGGAGAAAACAATGATGAGTCAGAGCAGAGAGACAAGACTGAAAGAAATATCACAGCACAGGGCTGGGCTGCCAGAGGGAGCAGGGAGATGACCAACCTTCCCCTCCCAACAGGGTCACTCCGTGCCTTGTAGGTAATGGCAAATTTCCAGAGATCTCAAGTCAAAACCACCCCAGGAAGGACAGAAAGCCCTCCAGAAAGATTCCCTCCTGTGACTAGTTTGAGCAAGCAGATGAGCCAGTGCTTACTCTCAAAGCCCCAGCATCACCCCAAATCTTGTCAGTCAGTATTGTCAGTCTTCCACTGACAAACAGCAACTTCAGCACTGTTGCAGTGCACAGCTCCTTTCAGCCCCTTGGCTAGAGAAGAATGAGTGAAACACAGATGAGTCTCAACTGAAAATGAATCCATAATTTGGGCAACAGCTCTAAGAAAAATGACCTCACACAAATTTAAAAAGTTTTAACATTCCTCAGATGCTGTGCAGTAGCAGGTTGGCCTGGCAGGAGCACACAAAAGCCTGACACTGATGGGTCACAACAGAAAAAGGTTTTCCCAGAGCACTCTAAAGTGCTTCATAATGCTGCCTGTAAAAAGAAAGTTGGTTTTAGTGCAAGGGTGCTCGAGCTTTTTGTCTCATTTCAACATGGACTTCAGATTTCATAGAACTTTGATAGAGGGATAGAAAATATTAGTCACAGGACTTGGACAACACATGCAAGATTTCAATGAACTAAAGTACAGCTTCATGTCATTACAGTTGATCAATGGAGATGTCAAGATAATTTCAGTGCACAGGGGAGCATCAGAGCACAAAGGAGCTTTTTCTGATGGAAACCATGGCCACTGTTTGCCTGTGATATCTATAAAAAAGGAGTCGGACACTAGTATGAGCAACATAGGCACAGACGGTGGGTATTAAGACCATCCACAGTAACAGAAAATAATAAAACAAAAAAGCAGGTCAAGAAATTTGGAAAGCTACCCTGGCAAATGCAACTACTAAATGAAGCTTTTTAATCAAGGGAAACAACCAGAAAGAAATTTCTCTAAGTATCAGATTTTGCACTTTGAAATATTATCAGGAAAATGTAGCATAGGTGGGGAAACACCAGTTATTTCTCTTGGCATGTAAAGGCCTCAGCATTGCAAAGGCATTTATGTTAGAAATGTTTGATGTATACCCAGCCTTAGCCCTATATATGTAAATATTTTGTGTAATAATCAGTGCAAAATAATCTGAATAATATTACATGGGCAATCAGAACTTTTATATACAAGTTTCTCTCTTGAAAGTTATACTGTGCATTAAAAGCTGTGACATTTGGTAGTATACAGATTCATTGGCACAGAATAAGGGTGCTGAAAAATCAAAATGTGTGTTATAAATTGAAAGGTAAATAGATCATGTTCTTTGATGTAGCAAATCAGTTTTCCTGATATTTCTCCGATATAAAATATAAAAACAGTTAAACAGTAATTTCCAGATCCGTACTGCTTATATCTTTTACAGACATGAATAACTTCAGCACTTAGATTAACTTATCATCTGTCAGGCAATTCCTTCTGCAAAAGAGTTACAGCCATGTGGCTTTCTGTTGGATTACCAGTCCTGCAGGAAGCACACGGCTCCTGCACATTGGAGAACTTGTGACCCTGTGGCAATAATATCTTACAACACGCAAAGAGAAAGGACACTACACTTCATAAATATCAGGTGAGAAGAGTTCCATGATCCAAGTCATCTGGACACTGCAAAGCAGTAAGGAGTAGTTAAGATGCAATTTACCATTTACAACAGATGACAGGGCACTAATAGGACACTGTGACAGGAAACAGGCTGCTCTTGTGGGGGTTAGACAATCCAAAACCAACACCCTGCTCCAGGGCACAGTGTAGCTTTTGTACTACTCCTGTCTTGTTTTAGGGTTAAGACCATTGTCAGCAAAACCACACGTCAGACTAATGAAACATAAACTATGCCTCCGTGGAAAGATGTTCCAAATCAGCACTGGTAAAGATAAAATCAGCATGCATTGTTCCTTGGTCTGTTAAGAAATGAGTCTGACTTAAAAAGAGAGAACCACAAACCCCTGGATGTGTATGCTTGGAAAATGTGTGTTCAACAAGCTTATATCTTCTAACTCATATTAAAAATGCCTCCTCAGAACAATAACATTTTCTTATGCAAAAGTCACTTCTTGCAGCCGTCACCTGAAGAAAAAATTAATAATTGACACTTCGAATTCATATAGAAGTAGCTGAACTAGAGTACTTAATATGGCTTCATCTAATATTTCTTGAGCATCTCTGTATAGTAAGAAACCTACATTAATTTCTCCATGTTTCAAAAAAGCCACAAAGGCTGCATTTCATTTACATTTCAGTGGACAGAAGATGAATGATTGCAACATGAAAACAAAATAGAGGGCATTGGGCAACACAGCCTAAAATAAAGTGATAAATAATAACCACATGCCAGAATTTAATGCATTGTTTCATCTTAAATATGGAATACGGTGTAGCTTTAAAAGGTTGCTTTCAGGCAGAGGGTGAGATGACCAAATTCTAGTGGAATGATTCAAAAGTCACAGAGACCTAGCAGAGAACATAGTTGAGAGAATTCTGAAGCAGGCAGTGGCCACTGGTAGTCCCATAGGGCTGCAGAGAATGTGAGCAGGAGTTGCAGTGTAGCAGCTGGGCAAAGTTATGAAGTTTCAATACCCTGCAGGAAATGTCCTGGAAAAGACCCTCATACCATATAAAATTGAATATAGATCTCAGGGAAACAAGGCAAGCAACACTGAAGGCAAAGGAAACATTTCACAGCTTCAGAAAGCTGGGAGATGGAACTTCGTCCTGTGTTTTACTGTGTGCTTCAGCTGGAAGGAAAAAATTGGTCATAGGAATAATATGTGCCAGTCAACCCCAAATCTGAAAGAAACTCCAAGTTTAAATAAATAAGGCTATTTTGATTTCAGGCAGGTTTATACAAACTTACAGTCCAATGTAAACTCAGCATTTGGCATTGCTTGAAAGCCAGAGGAGAAGCACTAAACATTCCCCTTGTCACAAGAAATTTTTTTAATTTTGTCTTTTTTAGGCAAACATCTTTAACTCCCTCATCCTAATAAACTACCACCCCTCTTATGATTATCATAGCTATATAAAGGCAAGTTTTATATGACTTTTATTGACTTTGAGATACATGCTGCAAAAATATCAATGTTAATCTCAGACATTTAACAACTTACTCAGCATTGTCCAGTTTACATTGAGGTCTGATCTCTGATCCTGGTCACCCTGTGTTGTGACAGGTAAATGAATTATAAAATAAAGGCCTTATAAAATCAGACCTCCTCTGCTAAATTGCTAAAGTTAGTGTGCTACTTCTGAGTAATTTATAAATTCCTATGTGAAAACAATCTTGGTATAAAAACTCATTAGTATAATAACTTATTCCTTGGTTGAAAAACAAATACACCTGTAATAACAAGGTTTTTTTCTATGAGAATTAGTAAAGAAAATATGCAAACAATCCAGAAATGGAGGGATTTGATGGACAAGTAGAATAAATTTTAAGGTATAGTTAGTTCAGCTTCTGATTTTATGTCAGTTTATGTCAGTTTGTCCAGCTTCTGATTGGGTGTCCTCGGGAGGCCTTGAGGGCCCTTCACCTTCATCATCATCATCCTCTACTGGTTGATCAGTCTTTCGTGCTCTCTTTGCCCCTGCGACTGCCAGTGTCTTAGACTCCCTGTCTGGTTTAGCTGTTGGCCCGGAGCCCAGGATATTAGCTGCAGCCTGAGTAACTGGAATGGTAACTAGCTTATCTCCCTGTTCCCTTTCTTCTATCTGCTGTCCTTCAATATCTAGCAGAGTACGGTAAACATATGCCAGGGCCCAGCTCACTGCAATAATCCTTTTCTCCTTAGTATTACCACGGCACTTCTCTTTCAAATACTTTACCACCTCAGCTGGGTTCTGAATTTGTTCAGATGGGAAGGGGTTCGGGCCACCTCAGAGGTTATAGGTATGGAAGCACAACTCCTCCTGGTACCCCGACTACCAGTGCTAGGGTGGATGTTTAGAGGAAAGGTTCCCTCCACCCACCACGCCACCAGTGCTACCTGGAGCAAGTGGATTGCCCTCATTGTACAACGCGCTCAAGTTGGGAAATTGAATCGCCCTGGAATTTTGGAAGTAATTACAAACTGGCCCGAGGGTGAAAGTTTCAGTGTTGCAGATGAAGAACAAGAACCAGTGACCCGGGTTGAGGAAGCTCCGCCATACGACCAGTTGCCAGCAGAGGAAATATGTTACGCTTTATTCACCAACAGTTCCTGCCGTGTCGTAGGGATGGGTCGGAGGTGGAAGGCAGCTGTATGGAGCCCCACACGACAGGTTGTAGGGGTCGTTGAAGGAGAGGGTGGATCCAGTCAATTTGCTGAACTCAAAGCCATTCAACTGGCCCTAGATATTGCAAAGAGAGAGAAGTGGCCAAGGCTCTATCTATACACTGATTCTTGGATGGTAGCCAATGCTCTGTGGGGATGGCTGAAGAAATGGAAAGAGGCAAACTGGCAGCATAGAGGAAAACCAATTTGGGCTGCTGAAGAGTGGAAAGATATCGCTGCCCGGTTAGAAAACTTACCTGTGAAGATTCGCCATGTAGATGCCCATGTCCCCAAGAGTAGAGCTAATGAGGAGCAGCAAAATAATCAGCGGGTAGATCAAGCTGCAAAGATAGGAGAGTTGAAGATAGATCTTGACTGGGAGCACAAGGGAGAGTTATTTCTAGCACGATGGGCCCATGATGCCTCAGGTCACCAAGGTAGAGATGCCACCTATAAGTGGGCATGAGGCCGAGGGGTGGATTTAACCATGGACAGCATTTCTCAAGTTATCAGTGACTTTGAGGCGTGCCCTGCCATTAAGCAAGCCAAGTGGATGAAGCCTCTCTGGTATGGAGGGCGGTGGTCTAAGTACAAGTATGGGGAGGCCTGGCAGATTGATTACATCACACTGCCTCAAACCCGCCAAGGCAAGCGCCATGTGCTGACCATGGTAGAAGCCACCACGGGATGGTTGGAAACCTATCCTGTGTCTCATGCTACAGCCCGCAACACCATCCTGGGCCTTGAAAAGCAGGTCCTTTGGAGGCACGGCACTCCCGAGAGAATTGAGTCAGACAATGGGACTCATTTCAAAAATAATCTTATTAAAACCTGGGCTAGGGAACATGGCATTGAATGGGTATATCATATCCCCTACCATGCACCAGCCGTGGGTAAAGTGGAGAGGTACAATGGACTTTTAAAAACCACCCTGAAAGCATTGGGTGGAGGATCCTTAAAAAATTGGGAGCAGCATTTAGCAAAAGCCACCTGGTTAGTTAACACTCGAGGTTCCACCAACCGAGCGGGTCCTGCTCAGTCCCAGCACCTTAACATAGTAGATGGAGATAAAGTCCCAGTGGCCCATGTTAGAGGTTTGTTGGGAAAGACAGTATGGATCAACCCTGACTCGAGTACGGGCAAACCCATCCGTGGAGTTGTCTCTGCTCAAGGACCGGGTTGTACATGGTGGATAATGCAGAAAGATGGAACAATACGATGTGTACCTCAGGGAGATCTGAATGTGGGGTAAGACTGGTATGTGCTGAATGTTACTACCATTGTCTGCGCGTTAGATCAGTTAGACATAAAACAGAAGGAAACGTGTAAGTGTCGAAGGTCTGAGCAAGACGGACGGAAATGTGTAAGTGTTAAAGGTCTGAGTAAGTGAGATGAAAGTTTTAATTGGATGGATATATGGGATAAGGGGTGGAATGTTCTGGGTTGACCTGCCTCCTATCCCATATATCCATCCCATATCTTGGATACATTGTTATGTCTGGCAGCTGCCCCCTCCCTCTTGGGCAGGTGCCTGCAGTTTTTTCTTTCTTTCTTTCTTTCCTTATTTTTTTTTTTTTTAGCTTGGCTGCCTTTGCCTTTGCTTCGCTTTGCTTTGCTTTGCTCTCCGGCTGCCCCTGCCGCTGTTTTTTTATTTTCCCCCGCTGCCTTTGTTCGGTTTTTTTCCCGTCCTTCCTTCTTCCCCCCCCCCCCCCCCCCCCCAAGGTTTGAACTGGCTCCGGACCTGACCTGACCTGAGAAGTTGGAGAAGTCTCGGGGCTTGCAACAGACGTGTCGCACCCTCCTCATCACAGTAACCCTTCTTTTCCCACTATTCGGTGTTGGGGAGTGTTTTTTTGTCAATAAACCGGTTTTTCAACTTTTCCTCCAAGGTATTTTTCCTTCCCAAACCCAGGGCTGGGGGGGGAAGGGGTGGTGGAGTTTTTGGTTTAGGGGACTCCTTTTGGAGGTTCTTCCCTAATTTATTCCAAACCAGGACACAAACACACATAGCTACATACACCTTCTTAGAGGTGTGCTCAGGTAATAATACAGACATACACAAGCACAGACTAAACTTTATACAGAGGGAGAATGCATTCCAGAGTCTGACACTGGGAAAGGTTTTCTTCAGCTATTTACACGCCTGGTCTCAGGCAGGATGTGGTCTGTCATTGCAGAGGCCACAGCACAAGGTGAGACTTTGCAAAATGTAATACAAGCCATTAATGCTTGGTCTGCAAAATTCATACCTCGCTCTTAGAAGGGAGGATGTCAGGATTGAGAGGGGATTTTCTTCAAGAACTAGATTGGTTGGTTTTGCTACACTGAGACAAAAGACACTGAAATTGGACACAGGACAAACAGGTAAGAAAATGTAAGATCGACTACAGTGACTACATTGTATTGCTCACAACACACATAAAGAAAGATGTGAAACATTGAAAGAGTTGTGATAATTCTGCGGTTTCAGCGTGACAGCCTTAAGAAGTGGAGGCTTGTTCATCTGACAACTGCGTGTTTCAAATCACGAATTGCACGACTGAGCAACGATGTTTTATGTGACTACAACATCAAAATCAATCTTCTGCAGGAAAATCTATTTGCCAGACACATCACAGCACAGGTGTCACAGCAAATCACAACTCGTGGCATGACAGCTAGCGGTGCAACTCCTCTAGGCTTAATACTGTTTTGAGCCCAGGACAGCTACAGAGAATGCCAACGGTGTATAAGAGTAAAGACACCTAATTAGCATCTTTAATTAAACTTCAGCATCATGATCTAACATTGAAATGACCCCTGCTCAGAGTGGTTGGACCAGAAATCTCAGGAAGTTCCTTCCAACCTAAATTGTTCCGTGATCTGTAGCATACGAGATTGAATCTCATCTGCCATCTCTGGCAGGAGCAGAAGACACCTTCAGCTTCATTCATGGAAAAAGGAGAAGCTGGGCTCTTACTCTTCCAGTTTTGACACAGAACAGGTTTGGGGACAGTCACTGGCCAGCACAGTTCCTAACTGCACGAAAGTTTTAAAAAATGCAGAGACTGAAATCCACGGGGTGCCTTCAAAAGGAAGTACACCACAGTGGAGACAGGGAAATACTGCTACATCACAGGCCAACAATACGGTGTTTTTCCTGTGAGGAAGGTGAGCAGAGAGGAGCATATACTTTAAAAAAAATGTCACACGCCCCTGCATGCAAATACTGATTCCTCACAAGCTGTTTTGTCTCGGATCTGGTGATCTTCTTTACCTGTTGGAAACTCACTGTAATCACAAGTTCCAATGCAAGCTTCTGAATAACAAAGACATCTACCCTCTGTTCCATGGGGTTTTGTTTTACCTCATTAAAGATATTGTTAAAGCCTCCACAAATATTTTTTTATACCCACACGGACTCCTTACTGAATCTGGCTGTCTTCACTTCTTGTTTTAGCACAACTCACTTGGTAAGTTGTTGCCTCACCACACCCCTAAAGTGGTTGCATTTAATTGGCTGGTGAAATGATTAATATTGATTTAGTAAGGTTGTTTGAAAATGATATATGACATAAATAACAGCTATAACTATTTATTATGTTCTCACAAAAATAATACAGCGTTTGTAAGATTAAAAGCCAATTCCCCCGTTAATTTTCTTAAAATTTGTTAAACCAAATGAACGTAACCTTCCATTTGCAGCTTAGCCCTCTTTTCTCTTCACAGTTTTTAATAGTCAGTGTTTTCCAGCTGATTACATCTAATCACACTCTTAAACTGCTTTTACAGCCTTGGGCTACTCCAGATAGGCACAAAACAGTAGCAGGTAGGGAGCAATACACATTTTCCAAAGATCAGCACCATTATTTAATGTTTTTGTAAATATTTACTTTAGACGCAGGCTAAATGTTACTTAAGATATGTTCTAAACTGCTGTGTTTAAAACTAAAAACTCATGAGGACATATGGAACTCATCTGAAGGAGAAAAAAAAGTTACAATTCCACAAAAGAATTAATGTCTTTACTGTTACCAAAGAGTTGCCTTCATAAAACTTGTGGCAGGCTTTTGTATCTTAGGTGGAAAATCATGAACCACATATCACTTTTACCTACCTGAGAGATCTGGGAGGAGAGAGGACGAGTGGCATCACTCAGAAAGGAGCTGCTGGTTGCCACACTGTGGTGAGGAGGACACTCTCCTGCCAGGAGCAGCGTGCAGGGGATGCACACACAGTGGTTCCAAAGTGCCTTTCAGCAGCCTGTGTGGCTGCTTTGGTCCATCAGTCACCACAGCAACCTGAGTCGCTCACAGTCTCCACGGGGCTCTCCGAAAACCGCTTTTAGACCCAGGTGGGCCTGAGCCTGTCACTGTCCTTGGCAAAACTCTGCTGGCTCCGTGCGCAGTAATAGCAATGACTGCATTTCATCATGTAAATGTTGGTAGTTTTGATCATTGTCGATACAGTGAGGACCCTCCCCGTTTTGGACAGGGCTTGCAGTCGGGGAGGTGACGGGAAAGGCAGGATACAGATGGATCAGCTGCACACAGCAGGCTGAGGGCGATCCCCGGGGCTGGGCAGTGTCCTGCAGGGAGAACGGGCTGTGCCCGGCACCCTGACTCCCATCCCGCCCAGGATGGATCTGCACAGGCAGGAGCTGTCGCATGTGCCGGTGACAGGCACTGTCAGCCTGTCCTCTGCCCTGAACCCTTCAGACACACGGTAAGTTGTGTTTAAAGGGCTGGAGCTGCTGAGCTCAAACGCCTCATGCAACGACCTCCACAGAGGCCTCCAGACCCCCAGGGACCCTGGAAGTGCTCCCGTCACCAAGAACCACCTCGGGTCGCGTTGCTGAGGCTTTTCGGTCCAAGCGGAAGCTGGATCGCTAATGGTGCACGTTTGAAAACTACTCAAGTTTCCTTCCTTCCATCCTGCCGTGAAGCGCAGGGGGTGAGGACAGCTGAGGTACGGCGCCTCCCGCGCCATGCGGGGCCACGTCCCTGCCCCGCGCTCCCCGCCGGGCTCGGAGGCGCCGGGGAAAGCCGGACACGTCCTGACGGCGCGGGTCAGCGCAGCCGGTGAGGGCTGAGCGGGGCCGCCTCAGGGCATCCCCCGGCCGCCCTCGGTTCCCGCCCGTGACGAGCCCCGTCGGGCCGCCTCTGTCAGCCGACTGAGTCTGGGGACGCCCGAACCCCTCGCTTCGGCGCCGTGGGTGCGCAAGGCGCGGGCCGCGCCGCGCAGGTGCCGCGGGACGGGCGGGCGACGGGGAAGCGCCGCCGCCCCTCAGGCGCGGCCGGGGCGCCATTGCCCCCTGGCGGCGGCCGCTGGCGGCGGGAGGCGCGGGCGGGCCGGGGCGGCCGCGGGGAACTTTCCGCCGCCGCGGGTCCGGCCTCCGGAGCGGGGAGCGCGGAGCGGGGCCGGGCTGCGGGCACCGCCGAGCGCCGCCGAGCGCCGCCCGCCTGCCGCAAGGCGCCGCGGGACCCCCTTCTCCGCCGCCGAATTAAAGGGAAAAAACAGTCCAAAAAATAATCTTAAACTTTTTTACTTTCTGGCTGCTCTCCCCCACTTCCCCCCTCTCCTCTCCCCCCCCCCGCCCCTCTCCTCCCAACCTCCTCCCGAAGCGGCGGGGCGGGAAGGAGCGTCTCCGGTCTGCAAGACCAAAGCATGGCGGAGGCTGGCGATGAGAACCGTCCTCCCCAAAGCATCCAGCGCCTCTGACAAGCCCGGAGCCAGAGGGGGTGGGAAAGGGCGGGAGGGGGGAGAGCATGGGAGGGAGGGGGCAGCCAGTCCTTCCCCCTGCACTTGTCAGATGCAGATGGGACTGGCGAGGTTTGGTTGAACTTGGAAAAAAAAAAAAAAAAAAAAAAAAAAAAAAAAAAAAAAAAAAAAAAGGGAAGGGGAGGGGAGGGAGAAAAAAAAAATCTTGGAAATCCGAAAAGGCTCATCTGGGAAGCAGAGAGAGGAGATCGAGGGGAAGAAGCGGGATGCAACTCAACCTGACGCTGATCTGCTTCGTCTTCGGAGGGTTCCTGCCGGACGCCGCGGCCCGGCGGGAGCAGATGGACACGGGGCAGGAGAGGGGGAAGCGGGACCCCCGCTCCTCCTGCCCCGCGGGCGGCCCTGAGGGTGGCACCGCCGTCTCTTGCCTTTGTGGCCCTCCGTCGCTGAGCGGCCCCTGTGTGTTCCCCGCAGCAAGGAGAGCTCAACTCCTTCCTCTGGACCATTCGGCGTGACCCCCCCGCTTATCTCTTCGGCACCATCCACGTGCCCTACACGCGAGTTTGGGACTTCATCCCGGACAACTCCAAGGCCGCCTTCCACGCCAGCTCCAGCGTCTACTTCGAGCTGGACCTCACGGACCCGTACACCATCTCGGGGCTGGCCAGCTGCCAGATGCTGCCCCACGGGGAGAACCTGCAGGACGTGCTGCCCCGGGAGCTGTACCGCCGCCTCAAACGCCACCTGGACTACATCAAGCTGATGCTGCCCCACTGGATGACCCCGGACCAGCGGGGCAAAGGGCTCTATGCCGACTACCTCTTCAACGCCATCGCCGGGAACTGGGAGCGCAAGAGGCCCGTCTGGGTGATGCTGATGGTGAACTCCTTGACGGAGACGGACATCCGCTCCAGAGGGGTGCCGGTGCTCGATCTCTACCTCGCCCAGGAGGCCGAGAGGATGAAGAAGAAGACGGGTGCGGTGGAGCGGGTGGAGGAGCAATGTCACCCGCTGAACGGGCTCAACTTCTCCCAGGTAAGGAGGCTTCTGGGCCTCGTGTCGTATGCCAGGGTGTGGGGGCCGTTCTCCTTGCGCTTCCATCCATCGATGGGGCGAACCCCAAGCCTGCGGCAGCGGGGTGCTCACTGACGGGCCTCAGCAGCTTTTGTGTTGGGCTGTTCTCTGTCACCCCGATCCGTGCTGCCTGCCGAAACCCCGTGATGTGCGTGGCGAGCGCTGCCTGTGCGTCGTGTCTATCGTTTATTTGAGGGGCAAATGTCCGGGGTGTGAATGTGTGCGTCTGCTCGCTTGCCTCTTGTGAGGGAAACTGCCATGCTTCCCATCCTGCCCCGGAGCTGGGTAAAAAAAGTGATTTGTTTGTTTGTTTTGAAGTAAAGCAGCTCTGTGGTGCTTGTCAGGAAAAGGATGAAGCATGAACAATGAAAATAGAAATTTCGACATTGTTCAAATTGATTTAAGTACATGCAAACTGTCAGTTGTCTTTTTAGTGGTCACTCTGGGTCAAAACAAAGTGGCTCATGTTGCCCTTGTACTGAGAGAAATGAAGTGTGCAATATGCTTGGGTTTATTTCGTTTTCGAGCAGGTAAATTTCACCAAACAGAAAAGGATGTTGGTTAAGAAACAAAAGGTATTGGTGTAACTGGACTCCGGAATTCTTTCAATGAATTTAGCTTTAAACAACCAAATACTAAGCCATGAGATCTATTTCATTTCAGTGGATTAATCAGGAACACAGTAACAGTTA
This sequence comes from Sylvia atricapilla, assembly GCF_009819655.1. Taxonomy (NCBI): domain Eukaryota; kingdom Metazoa; phylum Chordata; class Aves; order Passeriformes; family Sylviidae; genus Sylvia; species Sylvia atricapilla. The sequence goes on from NC_089148.1 coordinate 12,152,667, forward strand.
TTGACTTTGCTTTGTGGAAAGTGATATTTTCATTTATTTCAGTTTTATGACCCTTAAACAGATGCTGAAATTCTCTAAGCATCTCTGAGTCTGGTTAGCTGTTCAAACAGGGCTGATGGCAGATAAAATGCTCAGTTACTTCACTGTCTTGGGAAATCTTCATATTTAAAATGCATAATAGTTTTTTCCTTAGGATCTCTGAAGTTCTGGAGGAAGTTATTATTCTCTTAGAACTGTGCTGACTCTGCCAGAAGTTCTGCATTAGTGCATGAGGTTCTCCTGTGGGACTGCTCCACCATCTGGCTCAGCCTGTTGTTCCAGAGCTTCCAAGGCCATGTTGAAGTGTGTGACCCACACTGTTCAGCTCCACGTGCAGTTATCTACATGGCTACACGTGTGCTTGTGCTGTTTATTGAGGAGAGCTGAGGTTTATGACATGTCAGCAATGCCCTGCAGGCCGTAGTGAGCGTTCACAAGGCTTCCAACCCCAGGCACAATGGTTCCCCTTATAAATGAAATCCCCATTCAATATGTGTTTTATTACACTCTCAAAGAATGCCTTTTCCTCTCCAAATCTGGTTCACTTTCACTTACTGTCTGCTGAAACATCTCTTTTCTGTAATTCAGAGGGACTTAAAAGACCCATGGCCAGTAGAAGAGCTTTAATGAAATCCATCTTGGGCAGAGAGGGAGAGGCTGTTGCTGTGGTCTTTTTCCCAGTTACAGTGACATGGACAAGAGTGGGTATGGCTGGAGATCTGTCCTGAAACAGGTCACCATGGGAGCTGCAAGCCCTTGTGTGGAAACAGACTGGGTAGAGGTGAATTGGTGTGGAGGACTGAAAGGTGCTGGGGGGGTCCTGTGTGCTGGGGGGAGTATCACTGAATCTCAAGGTGAGTCTCTGCCCAGAGATTTCAGGACCACCACAGTGGCTTTGACAGAGGACCACAGTATTTCTTTGATGCTGTAACTACAGCTTAACAACCCAAAAGAATAAGAAGCTGGCAATGAAAGGACTCCATACTAGTCTGCTTCCCCTTTGCTGAGGTGTGAGGCCAGAGGGGAAGGGCACGAGCAGCTGCTTGATGTGGCTGTGGAGGAGTGGGGAGGGAAACTTCTGCAGTCCTGACCTGAGGTCGGCCAGAAATCACCAGCTGGAGTGACAGGAGTGTGAACCTGCTTGAAGTGACAGGCAGCTTAGCCCCTGGGACTCCATTTACATATGCTTAAAACAAACAAAAGAAAGCTGCCTTTGTTCCCCAGGAAAATCTATTTACTTGGCATTCAACTCGTGTATAAGCTGGAACTTCTTTCACAGAAGTAGAAACAAAGCGACTGACATTTCTGCTTTGATGTGAGGCTGCAGCTAAGATTTGATTTTGAAATACAAAGAGTAAACTGAAACTACCTGCAATTTAAAGATGGATTTTTAATGACTTTAAAAGTTTTGAGAACTTTTTTCCCCTTCCCTCAGGGACCAGAAAAAAATTAGAACAGTAATCTTACTCATAGCTGTAAGTCTACAGAGACAGTGGCTGCAGGTTAATGAAAAATTGACATTGCTACTTGCTGTGCTTCCAGCAGAATATTTTTTTTTTCCTACCAACTGAACTATGGCACTGTGTGAGCTGGTTATGAGTCTCACATATTAAACTGGATGCTGCTTTTGTGGAAGCCACAGGAGCAAGACACAAAACAGCATTTCTGTTTGGAACATGCTGCAGTAATTACTGGGCTCTTAAAATGGTTACTCTGGTCCTTCCCACAGAAATAAAGAATTAAAGGTGTCTCTCTAAACCAGAGTGGCAGAGGAGCCATTCCCAATGCCCTCCATCCCAGTGTGTGATCCCCAGTGCTGTCAAGCAGCCCCATCACAGTCCAGCAGAGAAACCCCAGAGTAGGAACTGGGTGTTTTGTGTGCAGATGTTCCTGTTCTGCACACACGTGTGCACTGTTCCACCCTGCTCCTGTGGCACTGGGACTCCTTGAGGGACACCCTGTGGCTCACAGTTGCTCAAGCGCCCTCTTCCAGGAGCCTCTCTGCAGATTTTTGCCTTCTTGCTCCTGTCTAAGGATTTTAGACCCGTACCAGTAAGAGTATGGAGGGAATTCTGATAGGTTCTTTGGTTTATATTTATTATTATTATTATTGTTGTTGTTATTTTTATTCTGTTATTTTCCTCAAAAGAGTGGAAGAGAAGTTTAGAAGAGAGTGCAGATTCCTTTCCTTTGTAATAAACTGTGCCCAGCACAGCATATATTCTTTTAAATAACATTTTAAAATATTTTCCGGTAAATTAAAGTGATGACATGTTTGTAGGCCTCATTGTTAATTTCATTTCCTTTGACTCAGCCAGCCAGATAAAATGCAATGTTATTAATCTCTGTTTAAAAGAAGATCCTTTGCCGAACAGTAATAAATGATCTTGATAGATTTGTCAGGAAAATGAATGATAATCATTTGCAGATAGACACAAGCCTAGTATGGAAGATTAATAAAAAAATATGTATTGGCATCATTAATAACATCTGCTGCCAAAGCACTTGGATATTGGTTAGAGCCTGAGAGGGATTTGTTCTTGTTAGGACGCCACAACTCATCCCCTGCTGCCACAACCAGCCCACACAGTGCTCCTGTTCAGCTGCAGTCTCACTTTTTGATTGATTTGCTTTTAATTTTTTTTTTCAGCTAATTACATTGTTTTCCTAGAAAACACAAGCAAAGGTCAAGATGTTTTGAGACAACTTTGCTTTATTTCAATAAAACCTCTCTGACTCCTCTCTGACCTCTCCCCAGTCATTCTTTGCTCTTTTGTTTCACTTCAGTGCTTCAAAGCAGAGGAGTGAAGTGGCATAAGTTTACCAATGAAATGTGTTCCTGTTGGGGGTGCACAACTGGCTGCATCTGGCAGTGGGGGTGTCTCCACTGCTTCTCAGGGCCAGGCTCAGAGATGCAATCACAGCTCTCAAAGTGCATTTTTTTGTTTAACCACCATTGCCATCATCATTTTCAGGGAAAAGTTACTCTCAGGTTTGGTTCCTCACCCGAGATTCAGGTGGTTTGAGTCTTTTGCCCTCTGAGGGCCCTGAGCCAGACACAAGAATGAAACAGAGTCTTCAACGTCTTGTTTTCCAATGTTTCTCGCGTTGTTTATTGTTTGCTATCTTACAGTGTTCTCCATGCCCAGACGAGGTCTGTTCAGCTGCTCGGACACAGGATGACTCCCCTCTTACACAGATAATTACATATTTACAGTTATGTACCAATGCCTATTACCTGTGCTAAAGGGGTCAGCTCTACTCCGACCCAGTCTCCTTGAACTACTTTGTGCCACTGTTACAGCAGGACAAGCACTGTTATGGAGGCCAAGGGAGAAGAAGAAGAACCCAGGGCACTGCCCTAAATCTTGCGTTTTGTTCCCCATTCACCTCTGTTCTAAAAACCCAAAACTACAAAATTTTCACCCGGTAATAAACTACACTACTCTCTGTCACAACTTTGTGACTTGTAATTCCTCTCTCAATGTTAGAAGCCTTTTTTCAAAGACTGATGTCAGAGACTGTGTCTTCCTGGGCTCTGTGCCAGCGTCTACTACAACCCACCTCTACAGATCCCAAACTCCCCTGTACAGATCTCAGACCCCCCTGTACAGATCTCAAACCCTCTTGCTTGCGTCCCAAGCCTCAAACCCTCCTGCCGAGGTCTGTGACCTTCCAGGGCATCCAAATGAATTGCCTGGACTCTGACAGTTATCTTCAAGGATCCATGTCCATGGTGTGAGATGGAAAGAACTCATCCCATAACCAAAGATCAAAACTGTCTTGTCATTACAAAAAAAAAAAAAAGCTTAGTAAAATTCAGTTCTACTCTCTACAAAACTGAATGTTTCTTAGGGGAAAAAATAATCTCAAATGTTTAAAACACGGAGCTCTGTCACCTGATGCTCCCAGCTTAGACAGGAAGGTGAGAGCAACCAAAGCCGTGTGATTCCTGAGCCCAGCTCAGGCATAATATGCCCACAGGAAGATGTTGACAGCCAGCAGGAGAATGGCACTGACATCACACACATGCTTCCAGAGGGGCTTTTCCTCAATGCTGGTGAGTCTCTGCTGCAGGGCAGCTTTCTCCTCCTCGGACAGGCTGGGCGTGGGGCCGGTGGACAGACCACAGAACCACAAATACATCATTTTCCACCAGGAAGGTTTGGCTGCTGTGAGAGAGGGACCAAAACATGGCTGTTGGAATCTACTGGGACTCTTCCCTCCCATCTCCCAATTGACTGGAGGTGCATCAGCCAGTCTGAAGTGGGGCTTCAGAGGCACCTTGCATGGGAGATGCAAGATGATGGAAAGAATGGAAAAGTAAAACAGGAAAAGGGGAGAAGGAATAGGAAATTTCTCCCTAGACCATGTACAGCACAGCCTAATTGCAGTCAGTTGGTTGCAACACCAGTCACTCATTAGCTAATTAACAGATTTCCCCTCTTCTCCCTAACTCAGATTTCATTCACTTTTAAAAATTCCTGACAGCGTGATGGTCCATTTAGAGATATCCCAGCATGTTCATTACACATGGCATGCCAGGTGAATTGTTTTAATTGTCAGTCCTGTGCTGTGTGTATTTCACTGGCTGTTCTTTGCAAATATAGCCTTTTTTTGAAATGCAGGATATTATAGGGCCTTGAAAAAAGCTGTTACCCAGAAAAAACCCCTTCATTAAGGTGTCAACTACTGTTTCACATTTCCTTCCTCATCTTTTCCTCATCTCATCTCTGCTAATTACCAAAATACCAAGATATTTGTTTATAAAAATTTGAGCTAGTGAAGTGAACTAGGAATTTGTAAGAAATAAGAAATATTGTTGAATAACTATTCAGCTTAAAACCAAATTTACTCTGTTGGGGAAGAAAAAAACCAAGGGATTTGTTTAGATGTTCACTTCTGTTTGGCTTGACTGTGATTGGTTCCAGTGTCCTTTGGACTGACCAGCAAATGGAAGCAGTGAAGAAATCTTGTGTGTGTCTTTATTCTGAGATTCCTGCTCTGTAACCTTTGAAGGTTCAGCTCAAAACCAGGAAGCTTCATTTTTTAATAGATTTACAGAATAAAGCTCTGTCCACTCTGAAAAGAATTTGCCTATGTAGCATCTCCTGCTACTGTTCTGTCTCCTGACAATTCTTTCAGTTCTCTTTGCTCTGCCTTCCTTCCTCTTAAATACCTCTGGTAGGACACAGAGCTATTTAAGGTGTGAGTTTTAACCATGGCTTACATCCTAAGGAAGATGAAAAGATCCTGTTGGCATCATGGAAGTGAGAAAAGTGAGACCTGTGGGTTCATTCTAGACATCCACAAAGTGCTCGTCTGCTCCCAGGGTCTCTCGGTCTCCTCAAACTGTGCTGCTCTTTTGGTGCTCTTTTTTTTCACGAGTGGCAGCTCTTCTGAGCCATTCAGAGGGATGTGACATCAAAGTGTGTTGGGAGGACCAAGAACACTTTCATTTGTCCCGCCCTTCAAAGTGTAAATGCAAGTCTCAGCTCCAGTGAATGCACCAGGTGGCCCCTCATGAACTTTAGGGATTTGCATGGGATCCTGGCTGTGCACTCCCAGGCCCATGGGTGTGTCTGTTCACTGACCTGCCTCCTCCTTATCGCCTGACGCTGCAGTTTCCACCACATCCTTCTCTGTGTCTTCTGCTTTGCTTTGAGCTTCTTCGCTCTTGCCGCTTTCCAGGTTTATGGCGGGTGCTTTTTTGTGCCTGGTCCACCACGTGAGGCTGTCCAGCTGCAAAGTGGAACAGAGGAAAACTGGTCACTGCCTGTCTGTCCCAATGTGGCCACCCAGACATCTCCCTCCTTGGCAGGCACAGGTCCAAGGTGGTGCTGAGTCCTTTTTGGGGTGATGCCCGCTTTCTCTCCCTTCCTTCCTGCACAGGTGCCCACACCCTGGGTAAGAAAGTTGGCACCATCCAGCTGGAGTCAAAAAGCTGAGGAAAAAACGTGTAATAATTGGGTTTCTCTCCTTCCATTTTTTTAAATAACTTGTCCCATCCCTGTCTCTGAGGAGTAACCCTTTAGCAGACATTGGGGAAGCAGCTTCCTATTTCAAAGGCTCAAGGCCCAAATTCTGAAACTCTCATCCTAGAGCAAGCCAGACCTCAAGACACAGGGAATAGATCCCAAGCCCAGAGTACAGCAGGTGGAATGGCCAAGCCATCAGCCTGTCTGGGTGAGCCCTGACCCCTGGGGAGCTGACCTGCTGCTGCAGCACTCAGTGCTTTGTGGGCTGTTCCCCTCCCTTTTCTCCCTCACACTCTCCTTGGGCAAGGCAGTTTGCAAGAACTCAGCAAAGTTTTTCTTCTGTTGTTTGTAAACTAGGATAAATCCTTCTGTTCCAAAATGCCATCTGGCACCTGACAGTTGTGTTTCATCTTCATAGTCTCAAATTTAATTGTAAGCTCTTTTGCAGGGTTTTCAAGGAGGGCGTGACACAATATGGACTACCTACAATGAAGACATATGAACTCTGGAGCATACCAAACAAATTCCTTGCATTCTTGTTTTCCAGCACAGCATCAATCACCACAGGGATGGGAGAGTGTCCAAAACAGCAGGAGAAAATGCTACAGCTTGCACTTCTCAGATTGTAATTCATTTAAAGCCAGGAACATTAGCTGTACCACTCCAACATCAGATACAAATCTCTTTTCTCCTTTTGCCCATTTACTATCTCAGAAGCATTGAGATTCAATATTTGAAGTTGTCCAGAGAAGATCCTCAGCTGGTGCAAAGTGACATAACTGTGCTCAACAGCTGTTCCCGGTCTTTGAAGGCAGTGGACCTGTGGTGATTTACATCTGCTGAGGTATGATCTATCAATCTATTTCCTTGCCTTTGTCTTTGCCAGCTTGTTTTTCTACTCTTTTTGCTTGACAAAACAAATGCCACAATTCCTAGCTCTTGTACCGTGTCTTTCACCATTCCATCTCCAAGCACTGCAGTTAAGGATGAGCAGAGCCAGCCCCATTCGAGTTTTAGGCAAGAAATATCTGAGGCTCAGGAAGGGAATGGATTCACCAGGAAGAACCAGAGCTTCAGAGATCCTCATGCAGGACACCCAGCAATGTCCCCCTCCCAGCCACTGTCATAGAGACACTCAGATACCTGAGGCAGAGCAGCCATCACCTCTCATCCTGTGTTCTTCTGGGATAACTGCACACAGCTGCATCAGACAAAACCCTGCCCTCACTGACCATACCCCTGGCTCTTTGAAGAATGTGTTAAGTAAGGTCACTTACAGCCAGTGCCTATAAGCTCACACATTTCAGTATAAATACCACTGAAAATCTCCCCTGAGCAATCTCTTAGGATTGTAACCTCTCTGTCTCGAATTCTTTTAGATCTCCATGCTGAACTCCCCCTCTTGGAAGTTGCTTGAAATGTTTTCATAGCTCTGAGGTCAGACTAAAAAGCCTGGAGGTGCTGGGGCCAGTTCTCCATCTCCTGAACTGCTGGTTTGATGCTCACTGTTCACCAGCGCTGTGTTCATGCATCTTATCTTGCTATTGCTGTGGGCAGGGAGCACTGCATTTGTTTAGCTCTCACAGGTCAGATGATGAGTGGGAACTCATTAAACCCCAGTAATTAATTGCTGGCAACCATCTGGCCACCCCTGAGCAGTCATGAACAACGTAAGCAGCAGAACTAATGGTGCCTCCTTGCCAGTATTTCTGTCTCACATGTGGATCCTCTAATAGCTAATAAAAGCTGAGAGTTTATCTCCAAGCAGACACAAAGACAGCCTTTCTCCCCTCTATCTGAGCACCTGCTTTCATGTCATCTTCAGGAGCGGGATGTCTTGGACACCTATAACATTCCATCAATGTTAATGCTTTACAAGTTAGGAGGAAGCAGCAGATTGATGTCATCACAGCATTTTCTCTCTCATGCAGTTGGACAGGAAAAACTAGGTCTTTTTAATCTATCCAGTAACCTTTGCTGAGAGGTAGGTGACAGTTTTATTGTATTGGCAGCGGCTTTAAAACTTGGGACTGGGAAGGGTTGCTTGAAGATTTTACAACATGAAACCTCCCAACTCTGCCCCATTTTAATGTGCTAAGTAAAAGAAAGTTGCGCTTCCTTCAAAGTGATTAAATTTAATTGAGATCACATTGGGACAAAATGTTATTTTCCTAAATGCCCATGTTGCAAAAAAATTAATCTTGTTTGCCTGCAAGATTGATGCTGGCTCTGCTGAAACAGGCTAGATCCTACAATTAGATACATTTAATTTCTCCTCAGCAGTGCTCTGTAATGTGATTTCATCTCCTTCCCCTTCTTTTCTTTCTCTTCCAGTTATGGTGGGCTGTGGTGTCTGCCCAGCTCTGGGCACAGCATGGGACCTTGCACTCAATTTGAAGCACTCAGTGCTCAGCAGCATTAACACTCTGTGGCCTGAGGAATAGGGAGGGCTGCGGAGCAAGGGCTTCTTGGCAGCCTATGCATGACACACCATGTTTTAGTTAGATCTCAGGGACTTCTGGTAGGCAAATGGCAGCCCGGGAAAAGGGTGTCACTGCAAGTCACTTACCTTTTCTTCAGGGATGGGTGGGGTGCAGAGGCTGATGACCACGGTGACAACGGCAGTGAGGGCACAGAGGATGAGGGCAAAGTAGAGGTAGTGCACATCCTTTAGCACAGCTGGTCTCCTGTCCTCCTCCCCACAAGACGGGGCAGTATAAACGAAATCCATGACCATCCGAACCACACCAACGGCAAGGCCAATCATGAGGCCCCAGAAAGCACCCTGAGAAAAGGCAAGCACAGAGAAAAGGTCACTGCAAATTACCTCTGGTTGTAGTTTTCCCTCTCCTCCCCTCTCTCCCAAGACTATTTATGTCTGATGGAAATGCACACTGATGTGCATCAAAGGAGAATTTTTTGGGTAAAAATCCTCATTTTCTCCCACTGCCCTTGAACATGGAGCACATGGAGCATGAACAAAGCAAGAATCTCCTCCTAACCATACTCCTGCAATGAGACTTTGACACATCATCCCTAAATGGCAGAACAACTTCCCTTTCATGCCTTCATATTGACTGCCATAAAGTACCACATGCAGTGACTTCTTAGAAGCAAACCCGGAGCCACCAGAGACTGGGCTAAGATCCACTAATTCAGGCCAGGAAAGGCTGCCTAATTGTCATACTTGAGCTAGACTGACTCCAAGTTTAACGAGTCTCAAAGGCTAAGCACTGAGGGAAGAGATATTTGTTTATTTTATCAGATTAAATACACATATCAATTGGTCGTTGACACTTCACTTACAGGCTCATTAACCCTCTTCCAGAAGATTGCCAAGATGAAGAGGGCTGTGACTGGTGGGGACAGATAGCTGCCTATGGACTGAATGTAGTCGAAGAGCTTTCCACTGTTGGATGTCTGAATGATTGGGATCCAGAGAATGCTGATGACTGCAAGGATGAGGATGAAGACTCTGAAAGAGAAGGATAAAATTGTATTAACTCTGTAGGTAATTTCCAGCAAAACACACTCCCAGCTGCTCTTGGAATTTTTGAAGAAAAAATCCACAGATCACTCTCAAGAACCTTTCCTTACGAACACAGGAAAAGAGAAAATTGTTCTCCCAATGCGAGCCTGCTGTGTCTTAAAGTGTGACATGTCTTCAGCAACCTTGCTCTTGGATATGGCGGTAATATCCAAGAAAGAAGGTAATTTCCAAGCAGGTAATGTGCTCAGTCTCTTGCCTTTGCCAAATTCCAACTCGTTTTCTACTTATTAAAACTGTGTTTAGGGTCTCAGGTGAATATTGTAGCCTTCCTCTGCCTTCGCACTCTGTGCCACAGAGGTTTGTCCATTCTGCTGAGCAAGAGGTACTTGTCCTCTACCCAGTCTGCCATGGCAAAGGGTGAGTTTGCCTGCAGCCTTCAGCCTCAGCAAAGTTTAGAACAGAATGCTCATGACTGGAGAGCAAAACCTCCCCACTGAATGCAGCCTAAACTGCCCTGTCTGGAGGAGAACTTTAAATGCCCCTGAAAAAAACGCAGGGACACTATAACTTATCACAGTGACAGAAAGCTGGGAGGCTCGGCTTTGCACTTTTCCCTGAAAAAAAATAACAGGATAAAAGAAGCAATTGCAACATATCCCTCCCGTGTCATGCTAAAATAACATTTTTATAGACCTCTGGTGACAATGACTCAAGAGCACTTTCGTCTTCTCTAAAAGTTACATTTAAAGCAGTATTTATAACAAATTTAGAGAGAAGAGAGGCAATTATCTGCTTAGCTCAGTGGAACATTCAGAGTTTCTCCTTGACAAGGCCTATCAAAGATGAAGCAGGAAAACACAACGCTCTTTCCCAAGCTCTGCTCCTGCTCTATATTGCAGGCACCAGCTTTTTCTCAGTGAGTCCAGCCTGTAGGATGTAAAAGCTGCACTCAGAACAGATGATGAGAAGAATGAGACATAAATAAATGCAAGGACCTTCCCACAATCATCAGCTCCTGCTCGGAGGCCTGCTTGCGGATCCGCTGCCAAATGTCGATAGTGAAGAGGGTGCTGCTGCTGTTGAAACCTGAGGTGAGGGAACTCATCAGGGCTGCCATCATCACTGCAATCATCAAACCCCGGAGCCCTGAGGGAGCAAAACACAGAAGGGGAATCAGGACTAGGCCCTGAGCCGCTGAGCGCTGTGTTTTCCATCCTTCTCTCTGGTATCTGCAGTAAGATTTCCACATCCTTAGGATGGGTAAGGGCAGCCTGATCTCCCCGTGCAGAGCCTGGCTCAAGCCCAGCTCCACATGATGTTTCTCACCATCAGGCATGAGTTCGATCACCAGTTTGGGGTAGGCAATGTTGGAACAACCCACAGCAGCTCCACAGACCCTTTTGCAGATCTCTGGGTCCACACAGCCCACTTCATCTGTGGGACACAAGAAAACAACAAGTAGTCAGTCCAAATCCCACTGGGCCACAGATTGTTTAGATCAAGGGAACAAATCCTGATGCCTTATGCAGTGTCACATAAATTCAAGGTGGAATACAGCTACAATGAGTGGAGCTGAAAATGCTTTATATCATATAATCGAGGTGAAACTTTGTGATGACATTTTGAAATTCTGTTCAGGCCGCAGCTAAAACTCTCCTGGGTGTTGCATAACTGTAATAATTGATGATTTGTCACTTGTGGGAACTGGACTGTTTCCATGAACCTGTCAGCTGGGTTCCCAGGGATGCTGGAGGCTCATTTATTCCGGTTTAGGAAATCTGGTGAGTTTAGGAAATCTGGGGAATAGGCTCTTTCCTCTGGGAGTGCTCCTTCTAACCAAGTTGTTCTTCCTGGAAAGGGGAGGGCTCTGGTGAAACCAGCAATGAGAGCTCCTTGAGATAGAAGGGAGCCTCGTTTAACCTAATTGCCCAGCTCCTAAATGAATCTGTGTGGTAGGTTGCTAAAACTATCCAAAACACCTAATGGATGTAATCTATAAGATCTGAAGGACAACTTCAGTGCTCCAGGAATTTAATTTCACTGATTCCCTCCAGATAGAGCAATGAATCCAATTTCCACAACATGGAATGAAATGCCCCCAATGGCAAAGTATGCCCCTTATCACTCCTGGTGATTTCTGCCACTGTGGGGAGAACTGGAGGTGGAAGGGGGGCTTGGGAACACCACAGTGCAACAGGAATCTCGCTGAACATTCCTGCAGGACAGCAGTTTCTAAGATGTAAATGTGCTGGTAGAACTGTGTGGGACTAGTGGTTACAGCAGGTATGGAGCCCTGTGTTAATGAAACTGGGAAGGCTCACCTGGGAAAAGAGCTCTGCTGATCATTCCTGGCATGACAATGAAAAACACAGGCAAGAGCTTCAGATATCCTGCAAACACTGATCCACCTTTGGCATGGGAGAGGTTCTTGGCAGAAAGAGCTCTCTGGACTGTCACCTGCAGAAAGGGAAAAGAGAATGAAACAGAAGCACAGCAGAGAGAGCAGGATCCATTCTCTCTGCCTCTCCTTCTCAGGGATGACTTTCATCCCACAGGATCCCAGCATGTTTTTCATGCCAAGGACAGCTTTCCCACCTCACTGACTACAGCCTGCTGCCACCCCTCAGAGCTCAGTCCTCAGGCTAGAGGAGAGGGCAGTGTGGAAATTTCCTTTACAGGAATGATTTCACCCTTGAGTGAAATGAAGCCACCTTGAGGGCTGGAGACAGCAGCTGTATGGCAGCAAGAGACACGGAATGAAGCAGACTGTGGGTGTTTTGGTAAAAGCTCAGTGATGGGGTTTCATAATTATCCCATCTGAAAGTACAGAAGCACCGTGTCCCGAGAAATACACACAGCTCTCCTTGTTTGTAGCTTGGAAAGGAATAAGGGACATGAGACATCTGGGAATATGAATGGAGGAATATTGTCTGGAGGTCTACTTAAGGTCACAGCACAAACAGCTCCACATTCGCTTTTTTATACCCTTGTCATGCTAACTGCATGAAGACTCCTAGTACTCACCAGCCCACAGTGGAATGAAGAGGGATGAAAACAACCTGTTCTCACTGCACTAAGAAGTGCATAAAATTAGCAGCTTGCTGAGAAGGTGGAAGGAGTGAGACATTCTGGTCTAGACCAGTTAAAAAAGTAGCAGCTCCTGCACACTGAGGCCCAGTGATTTTTCAGCTCACACATCCACAGACTGAGGAGTGGACTGAAAATAACACTGTGGGGGTTTGTCTGCTGAGGGAAGGATTTTATTTACCTGGTCAGTGCACCAGCACCAAATAGCCACCACAGTAAGACCAAACATAAGGCCAGGCCAGGGAACGTCTCCTGTGATGGGATCCCTGAACAAATTAAAGGAATCTGCACGTGGGAGGTGACAGGTTGTGTTTGGGACCGTGACCTTTGGTATTGCTGTCATATATTTCTCTTGAAGTCCTTCATACCAGCCAACTTTTTCAAATCCTGTAAAGAAAATGTGAGTGATTTAAAGGATGTTGGATCATGCAAATTATTATCTGAGTCTCATGATTACTTTTATCTTCCTCTTCTCTCCTTTACTTTTCATTCCACCCTTGCGTTTTGCAGTCAAGAGTTTCTACAGAAGTCAGCAGGATTTTGCCCAGATTTTGTTTGTAGTTTAAACAACACATTCTGGAAGAGGATCAGTGCAGGAAAATCTCCATGATCCTAATCCCTGCAATGTCATCAGCATCTAGTTTTTACTTAAACACCCCCCAAGAGCTAGAGCTGGAAAGTATAACATGAAAAAATATGTACCTGGTTTAGATAGTTCTATTTGTCAAGAAGGCTTAAAACAAAGACTGATGATGGTCATTGCCTTGTTGCTCTTTATTTTTTCATAACACTCAGTTACACCCACCTGAATCCACAGTAACTCCAAAAGTCAACAGTGGAAATCAGCAGGATTACTCTGAGTTGACATGAGCTTAAAGAGAGCTGAATTTTGCCCTGAGAATGTGATGTTCCGGAGTTCTTTGGCAACTCCAGCGTGGTGAAGTTATTCAGAGCCTCACCTCCATACAGTTAGTGCAAAGGATGAAGAAAGTGTGATGGCTTGGAGAATGAGACTTGTGCTGGCACCACTTCCATGAGTGCTTGAAACTCATTTCTGCACCACACATGGAAGTGTGAGGCACCCTGCTAAGGTGCCTTCAGTGGCCACTTGGGACCACCAAACTGCTGTGTGGTGCTACTGCAGGTTCCCCTTACCTATGAACATGAGGACGAAAGCTCCCAGCACCATGATTATGGTCTGCAGCAGGTCTGTGTAAATCACAGCAGTCAAACCCCCTGCCAGGAGAAGCAGAGACAGCAGTCAGTGTGTCACCATGCACAGGAAAACAGGAACCTCACCTGGAAAAATGCTTTCTTTAGCCCTAGCCCTGTGATTTCAGGGCAGACCCACTGGGAGAAGCTGGCACTGAACTGGTCCCCTGGAGCCCACAGCTGTCACAAGCCCTTCCATGAGGAACAGTGTGGAGGGTTTTCCATGTTCATGAGAGAACTTGGAGGCAGTTCAGCATCTTAACAGCTCAAGTTGCTAATTTTGCAGAAAGGGAGCAAAATAGCAAACATGGGCAGTGGTAGCTTCCTGCACAGAGGGAGCCAAGAGCCTTGTGCAGTGTTAGAAAATCCTCTAAAAATAGTGATATTCCCCCCATACAACTTTCCCTTGGTTCAAGAGGGGAGAGGGGAAGAGTCAAAGGTCTCCAACAGGTGGCAGTGACAAGGCAGGTATTACCAACAACTGGGGCAGTCTCTCCCTCAGACCAGGACCTGAATACTCTTTCCCCTCTGTAGGAAATGGGAAACATATATCCTAGGCTCCAGTTTATAATGTGTCCTTGAAAACCAGCTGTTTACCAAAAATGGTGTAGACAGCAGTCACTGCTAGCAAGAGCACAGTGGACAAGTAGAGGTTCCAGCCCAAAGAGACTTGGATGAACAATGCTCCGGCAAAAATGTCTACCTGGAATAAAAAAACCAAGGGCAGTCTGACATTAGTAGTGCTTTGTGCAAGTGAAATCTAATAAAGCAGCCTGCAGCCCTCTGTGGCTGAAAGCACTGACAGGGCAGACACCAGGAAGGTGAACTGGAAGGGGAGGAGAAGAGCTGTTGGGACTCCTGGCTCTGAACCTTGTTTTGCTGTAAGGAAAAACTTTCCTCTAGGTCAGAGCTTTCAGGATCTGGGAGAGCAAGAGGGTGAAAATGAAGGTGCTACACCAAGGGACTGACTGACCAAAAGTCATCAAAATTAAGACCATCTTGAGTCACAGAATCCTGGCTGGCAAAGAAAAGGACAGGTGTAAACTGTCACGTCTTTTAGTGCCTGTGAACACATCCCTGGATGACAGAGCCCATGTATCTGCAGGTAGACACAGGAGGGAAAAGAGGGAGATAGCAGAGACCTTATTCTTCCCAGGGCCACGCCTTGGTGGCCTCATGGTCCAAGAGACACTCTCTCTTGAAAGACTCCTAAAGAGTCACTGATGTCTTGTACCATGGTTTGTGGATCTGAGAAGGTCAACAGGTGGTTTTTCTGTTCCTGCAGTTCAGCATATTAGAGAGACTCCAAAAAACAGGTTATACCTGCTGAGGACCTCACTAGAAATTCAGAAACCCTCATCAGCTGTGTTTTGTTTGGACCTTCTGGCAGAGAGTAACACCAGAATCTGGTTGGACAGATGAAATCTGGAATTACACAGATAACATCATTCAAAATTGCAGAAGGTGATATGGGAGATGTTTATGTTGGGAAAGCAGGTAGAAGGACACCTGCAAGTCTGGTATGGGGTGAGATACAGGTGAAGACCTTTGCCAAGGGAGACAGAAGGGGCGGGGTAAGAATTCCATTTCCTGTATCTGAAATGAGCACCCTAAAAGCAAGGAGCCAGTGTAAAGCCCTGACCTCTGCAGGCCTGAGACACGACAGGCACAGCCAGTACACCACAGGCATCCCTGCCTCTTTTGGAGTCTGGCTTCCCAGCAGGAAACACAACCACCTCTGTAGCCATGCAGGAACAGTCTTCTGACAACACTGTTTATAGAGATCTCTCTTCTCTTTGCAAACCGAGAAGACTCTGCAGTGCCCTGGTTGTTGACCTATGTTTGGGCAGAAAGCACAAGGAGAAAATTCCTTCTTGTCACCAAGTGCCTGCTGTCCAGCCAGCCGCTAAATGAGCTCTCCACAAACAATAGATAGCTCTGCTTAATAGAAAGCGCCTGTCATGGCCATAAACTCCCCCAGCCGCATCCCTCAGGCACACATGAATTGGCTGCACAGAGGAGAAAGCACTGAGATGAAACTGCAGTGATGGAGGCCAGGGTCCTGCTCTGAAAAGCACTGGCAAATACTGCTCTGCTGAAGGTCACTCTGAAAGACAGCTCCGTTTCATACCTTCACTCTGTGCCTGTGCTCACTGTGGGCTGCTGCACGAGACACTTGCCATTTATCCCTCACAGGTAAAGAGGCTTGAAGTGCCTCTTTGCAACACCTCACTCACTCTGCCACCAGGGCCAGTGCTTTGATGCCACAGAGCAAGCTGGAGGCGGTGGTGACAGCTGTGGGTGTCATGACCAAGAGCTGCCCATTAGAGGAGGCAGTCTACCCCACACTCCCAGCCTGGAACTGCTCTTAATGCCCCTCCCAGGAGCTGAGACATAAGTCTGGGAGAAGGACCTCGAAGCCACAGGAGTGTTTTGTCTCCAGCCATTGTCTCCCAAGGCAATTTGACATCTAAATATTTCAGAAGGGTCTAGTGAAAACTGCCTTGTACGGACCTTGGCATAATCAGCTGGAGACAAAGGACTGACATCTTCAGTCCCTGTAGTGGACTCAAATACACTCCTCTCCCTCCAAGGGCACAGGTAGTTCTTAGGAAATACCTGAGCATAACTTCTATTCCTTCTGCATGGCATTTAAAAGGGGGAAATACTCAGCAAGCTACTCTGGATTTTGGTTACCAGCAGGATACAGTGCTACAAGCAGTTCAGAAAAGATGCTGAGTTTGGTCTTAAGTCAAAACCTACCTCCCTTTCACTGTACCCTTTTTGTGCAACATGTGAGAGAAAGAGAGAGGAACAACCATAAAATACCTAATGCTGAAAAATCAACTAAAAGAACAACAGCAGGGTTACGATATTTAAGAGAATTTCATCTGTACAAGATGCAGCCAGACAGATTTTCAGATAGAGTAATGCAGTCCTTCCTCTATCTCTGATGCCTAAGGTTTGATGTGATAGAAGAGGAAAAGCAGGCAGACAGCCCATGGTACTTAGACTGGTTAGGAATTAGTTGCACATCCCTGTAAAGTTCTCACAGTGCATTGCTGTTGAATGAGGGCTCTGTCTCTCTTAGGAAAGGTCTCCATGATCAATACAGAGGCAAGAGCAGCCCACTAACACACTGCTGCTGTTCCTGGGAGCAGGGCTGCTCCTTTCAAGGAGTTCTCTCTGAGCAGCCCTGCCTTGTACCAGGATGCCCAATCCCTGCCCTAGACACAAGGCTTGTGTTCCGCTGAATACGTACAGATATCCTGAAAAATATGCAGAGAATCAGGGACAGCACGGACATGTAGATTTGTATCCTCTGCCCTCCAAACCTCTTCTGCAGGTACTCAGGCATGGTGACAACTCCTGCTGCGATATAAACAGGCACAAAGATCCAGCCGAGAGCCAGCAGTGGCCAGATGGCCTGTTAAGGAGACAGAGAATAAAGGCACAGGATTCAACACATGGCAACAGCTTTTCCCCCTGTTCTGACAGTGGCCAGCCTAAGAAAGCAGAAAGGTACAGTGCCATGCAATGTATTTGAGAAGCAGACTGACTTTTTCTCCCTGCTCAGAAGGTGAGCCAGCAGCTGGAGGAATTATTACAATTACAGTTAGAAGCTTTGGAAGATCTCCTAAGGCCTGTATTTCTCTCTGTCATGGGTGTCACTTCCTCTTCCATCCCCTGGTCTTTTGAGCAAGGTGGTGTATTCTGTTGCTCTGGTTCTCTGAAAGGTGCTGGTGTATTTGGTGGCCTTTGAAACCACTGAGGCTGTGGCAGTGAAGAGTTAAGTGATTCAGAACAGGATGGGAGCATCTGTTTGTTGCTTGATTAGCAAGTGATGAGGCTGAGGCAGCAGACTGTCCCTGCGGAGCATAAAAATAAGCAACAGCAAGACTCTGCTGGGATGTTCTCCTTGCAGGTGGCGCAGATGTGCTTCTGTCACTGGCAGATAAAGAGGCACTTTAGTTGCTTTGCCACAGGTGAAGAGTCTTTTGGAAAGAGTAAAGGCATTCGTCATATAGTTCTTCTCTGATTCCCAGCAAAAAGCCCAAAGAGAACTTAAAGGGAAATGAAAGCCATTGGATCATCAAACCTCACCTCCTGCTTCTCTCCGGCCATTATCATTTATCCTTACATTTATTTTGATCAGTTATTGAAGTTTTCAGAAAAAACGTGATCTCTGTGAGCAGAGATTATGACTGATTGAGAAGAGCCGTGGCTCCTGCAGTGGCAGAGACTGGCTGAGGTGAAAGATGCTCATATAATCCCTCCAGCTGAATGATGTCCCTTGGCACAGGGAGAGAGTAATGGCATATGAAAGTTCTCTTTCCAATCTGAAATAGATTAATCTGAAGTGATGAAGTTAGATTTGCCCTGAAACACAGTCTTGTCTTCATGAGCTTCTAAAGGGACTTGAATAAATTTCCTTTGAGTACAGCAATGTTATGTCCTATATGCACCAGGCAGAACAAAAGTCTCAGTTTTCTTCACAAAGGATTTAAAGGTGACCTTTATGGTCTAGAAAAAACATTGCAGTGAATACATACCCCAGGAGAGAGCTTTTGGTGGGCCCTGCTTCTGCTTGGCACTATTTACACTCCGCTGAAGTAGGCAAGAGATTCAGAGTTTGGTGAGCGGCACTTCTTGTGAGGCTGGCACTAATCTCTCTCCTCATCAGCTGACAAATTTCATTAGCACACACTCCAAGGCCTGGTTTTCATGCTCTGTGTGGTGTCAGGGGCAATTTTCCAGGCCACCTCAACAGGGCAAAATGAGATCTGCCTTCACACCCAGATGTTCACCCCAGAGGTGCCACGTTTTGGCAGCTGCCAGGTGAAGACTGTGTTGCCGATTCTCATGGATTTACAGTGAATATGGGAGCACAGGCTGCTGCTTCTTGCCTTTTTTTTTTTTCCAGCTCCCTGTACCCAGAATCCTGGGATTATCAAAGTACCTTTCCAGCATTCATTATCCTTTATTTTAATCTTCATAAGGCTAAAGCTTAAAAATATGGCCATGTACCACTGGGAAGGCAAAAAAGCTAATAATTCTAGTGAATTCCACTTAAACTAAAATAAAGATCTCATGTTTCGAAGGCTGTCGGAATGTCTGGAGGCTTCTATCCTGAGAGCTGAGCCCTTGCTGCTGCTGATACTGTGAAACGCCTGATTTTGGAGAGAAACCCCAATCCCTCTGTAAACAGGGATATCTTGATATCCCTTGATATCTTGATATCCCTTGATATCCCTGATATCGTGACATCTTAGTCGACAACAGAAGTGACCCTTACATTCCAGTCAAAGCCTCCAACAGCAAGGCCCCCAGCTGCTGCAGTGCCTGCCACTCCCACAAATGAACCACTGCCCACATCGGTTGACATCAGGGATGCTCCAATCTGAAACACAGGGGACAGGGATAAAAGTGAGAAAGTCACTTTGAGGAACTTCTGTATCAACCCGAGCATTTCCCCCAGAAAATCTCTTTCCCCAGGATCTCATCTCCACGTAGTCAGGCAGCTGGGTGCTAACAGAAAGTGGAGTTTTCCTTCAACTCTCAAAAAACCCACATATTTTATATCTTAAAGTATGTTCCTGCTCCCTTCCACTGCCCCTACTCCAGTGCAAAGCTTAATCTCAGACTCGGGGCTCGCTTTGCTTCCTGAGCAGCACAACTGTTACAGGGGCAAAGCAGAGGGAGGGGAGCCTGGTGACACCACAGATTTCTCCATGACCATGAAATGAAATGTAGTGGATTTCTCCATTCCCTTGTTAGGCAGCCAGCAAGGTGCCATCTCTGACCCTGCTGGCCCTTGCCCTACCTCCCCATGTCCTGCAGACAACCCCTTTTGAGTCCTGCTCAGAACATGTGTGGTGCTGGTTCACACAGCCATGCTGACAGGAGTGCTCTCTTGGATCTCCTCCTGAGGGAGGAGATTCCTGAACCGTAGCATGGATGTGCTAGGAGCATGCAGGTCTTTTGTGTTTAGTGTCCAAGGTAGGTTCAAAGCTACAGAGCTCTGCAGCAGGCTGGAAAATGCTCATGGCTTAGGCTAACTCTGCAGGCTGTGGGCAGGATAGGCTGTCCCTGCCATGGCTCCTTGACACACTAATTGTCAGAATGCCAGCTCGAAGGCTTTTTAAACAGGGAAAAGACTATCTGACTGAGTTACTACTTTCACTGGCACAAAGCCTCACCTCCTTTCTGCATGCCAACATCAACTCTCTCTCAGGGTCAAAGGAACAACTACCCAAAGGACAAGTAGTGCCCTTTCATTCTACACTTTGCTTTTAGGCACATCACCTACAAGGAGCTTTTCCCTCCTTAGAACTGCCACATGTGGAACAAGGAATAATGGAAGCTGATCTGCATTTTACCTTTGGGCAAGGTAAAATGACATCAACATCCACACTGACTCTGCTTTCTTTTCTGTCTGACAAACCTCTTGGTTAAAGAAGTTGCTGCAACAGGACTTTACAAACAGTGCTCGGCAAGAAATGTGAGTGGTTTTCCTGATATGTAGATTAGACACAGAAAAAAGATACATTGCAATAGAACAGCAGTTTAATATCAGGGCTTAGCTGAGGCTGTTTAATGCACAGCTGAAACGTGTCACTCATAAAAACAATAATAAAACGCAGATAAGCCACTCGTGTCCTCAAGGTGAAGGCCACAAAGAGCTGAGCCTGCAGGAGAACTGCAGAGGTGGAATCAGCTCTGACAAACAAATCTGAGAAGTGAACAGCATTAGAGGTTGCTCTGAACCGAAAAGAGTTCAGAAGAGGCAAGAGCTGATCTGTACCAAATAGCCTCTGTAGCCACCTCTGGTTGGAGCCAAAAGCAGTGAGGATGTTTTGGCATTTGTCTGGGGAGACTTTTTAATAGAAAAAACCCCAACCCAGAAATCTTGTTTAAAAGAACAAGACTGAGGGGAGCAATTTCAAATTTAGTATCTTTTAATTTTCCCCCTCCTAATTAGAGAAAACCATGAAACTAAGCTTTGGCATTAAATGTTTTATAGAGGTGCATGTGTCTCTGGTAGAAGAAGCTAAAAATCCAGCCTAGTGAATTTATGGGCAATGCACAGCCAAAGGAAAAAAGAGAAAGCCTGTTTTGGTTGAGATGTGAATTCCGTTACCCATGACTCACTGCAGAGATATATGGTTCTAAAGTCTGCTATTGGCTGAGAAGAATCTTTATTCCTGTGGCGTTTGTATTCCTTTCCAACTCTAAATTATCTTTATATGTACCTTTCACTCCCAAGAAAAGGTGCCTTCAATAGACTATTTTTTTTCCTTCATAGTGAAGATTTGTACTTCAGTGGTTTGAAGTTTATATCCTTGATATCGTTGGTCAATAAACTTAACTCTGCTCTAAATAGCAAGGGCTGAGAAAGTCTTGGGATTAGGGATTATTTTTAATTCAGTGTCTAAATGCTCTTTACAGGATAACACATTCCTAGATTACCTAATGCTCTCTTGACTTGGGAAAGTCAGTGGTGAGTTGAGGCCAAAAATTTCAATCCCAGCTAGGCAGTCAGCATTCCATAACTTTCATCAGTGGGAACAGTTTTATATTTATTCCTCTGCTAACTTTAGCAGAGGAACTGAGAGTTGGAAAACCCTGAAGATGCTGAGCTACACTCTTGGCCTGGCAGCTCCATGCTGCAGCCCACTGGCAAAGATGTGTGGGATGATTCCTGATGGATCCTTCATCTGTCCCCTTCATCACAAGACTACAGGCAGGAATTGTAAAAACTGGGTCCCCTCAATGAACCTGCTCTCACACCTGGAATTTCAAACCATGAGAAACAGAGGGAAGCATTTCACTCACAGGTGCCCAAGTCATGGCTCGTCCAGCCAGAAAATAGCCTCCAACGGTCCCGCGGCTCGCTCGTATCGATGACTGGAAGCACAGGAGAAAAAACAGGAAAAAGTGTTTTCCTCCATTCACCCACCCTCGAGTCAGACCAAGCCAGGAGAACCCTTGTCCTTGTCCAAACATGTGCCTGGCCTCAGCACCAGCTCCAAAATAACTGTACGGATCTGTTCAGTATGCCAGGCTTCACACACTGCTGCTGCCCCTTTTTGTGCAGGCTTCTCACAGTTGTGCTTTGGCAAGAAGCTGCTTGTACCTGTTTAATGACTTCTCTGTGAATGGACCAACTGGGAAAGAAAAACCACTTCAGGCAAGCAGAACGCAGTTGCTGTCTGTGACAGAGGCCTTTGCCAAACAACATGAACAAATCACTAGCAACAATCTTCCCAAAGTTTTTAAGGTCTCATTTCAGTCTTCTCCAGCGCAACCCTGGCTTTTCTTTTGCCTCCTGCCTGTCCACACTCAGATGTGAGACTGCTTTGCAGCACAGGAGTCGAGCATCATTCCCAGAACAACCCTCAGGGAGTGATCCCACAGTTGTCCCCATGTGGGGTGGGAGTGAAGGCTCACAGAAGGATTCCTGTCATCCCCAAATTTACCCAACAGGCCCTGGGATAAGTTGTGTAGAGGATGCCATTTGCAGGCAAACCCCTTTCTACCCAGGAGGAGTCCAGGGAGCATCAAAACCTCTCTGGCTCAGGCAGAGCCAACCCCGGCCCCCTCAGGGACTCACCCATATTCCAACAACGAGGATAAAGACAAAGTACAGAACCAGCACGATGATGTCTGCCACTGCAAAGGCTGCTACTGTGTCTCCTGGTGGCTCAGGCAGCTCTGTGGTGCCTGTGGTTGGCTGGCTCATGGCTCTGAGCTAACTGCTGATTTTCTCATACTGGACTTCAGTGCACATTGGTTTTAATTATTTCCGTTGTAATTATTAACTGGGTGAAGAAAGTGTGAGTGGGGATCAAAAGCCAGGCAGGACTGGCTAACATTTCCCAACAGGAGTTTGGTCCCATGGCTCATCAGTGAGGGCCAGCCACCACACAGCTCTGTGGTGTGAGGATTCCTCCCATTCCCCCTCGTGCCCATTTACCAGTGGTCCTTTCTCTGCCCATTTACCCATTGGTGACACCCACTGGGATGTAGGAGACCATTCTGCTTTAAGATCAGGGAACTGCCTGGAGAAGGCTTGTGCCCCACTGCCAGCTCTGGAATGGTTCTACCACCTCAGTAGGAACCTTGTGTCACAGGACATGGGCAGGAAGGAGGGGAAGGCTGGACCCTAGGACATGTCGAACTGAATGCAGGTCCTCAGCAGGGATATTTCTCATCCTGGTTTGCAGACAAGGTGGGCACCCTCCAGCATGACCCCCCTGAACCAGGGCTCAGGGAATGGGTCACACCAAACCTTTGCTCCTTTGTTGGGACAGTTTTGGCAGGATCACAAAAGGTTCCTACTGGGGCTGGTAGAGCCCTTCCAGAGTCTTCTCCAGGCCAACCCCAGACTTCAAAGCAAAACCATCTCCTACATCCCCCAACCTCCACCGTCCGTGGTCCCTCACACCATGACATATCACATGGGACATTTTAAACTTAGATGAGCTGTGCTTGATCTTGGTTTCAAGGGAGGCAACAAAACCTCTCTCTCAATGTTTTATTTCCCTCTCTACCAGAGTTTTCTTGTAAATGCTGGCCACCTACTTGCTCATTAATTGCACTGCTAGCATGAGGCCCACATCCACCCCTGCTCCCCAGTCTGAGGCTCCCTGGGAGCAGTGCCTCCCCACAGGCTCATTATCCACAGGAGCTTTTCAAGACTCAAGTGTTTTAACAAGCTGAAGTACAGTTACCAGAAATTAAATATCTGGAAGCCTAAATCCTCTGGTATAAACAGGCAGCTCTCCCTGTACAGAGCTGATTTGCACTCACCCACACACTTCTCCCTCTTAAAGCCTCAGCACCTGAAGAAAGCAAAAGACTGTTGCCTAATCCTAAAATGCTTTAAATACCTGCCCAAGAAGCAAACACAGCATCTCCAGTCCTCCCAAACCAGGAATGCTCCTCCACATGGGAAACCCAAAGCCCAAGATCCTGCCTGACCTGGCACTTCACCCCACCTTTCCACAGTACTGTACCTGCAGCAATTAACACTTGGAAACACTTGAAGAATTTCACCCCAGGCCAGCAAATACATCTAACAAGCCATTCCCAACATGAGCTACCACGAGTCCATTGGACACACTGAAATGACACAGGCTTATGGCAGTAGGATGTTGTCAGGTGTTATTACACAGCCTGGATCATCCCAAACTGCAGTGACCAATTACAGTGACCAGGTGCTGCAGCAGCTGCACCTCAAACATGGACAACATCTTGAGTGCATTTGTAGCAGTCCTTTCCCCATCCTGTTGAGGCAGGAGTTGCTCCACTCCCCCGTCCTGGGACAAGCAGAGCTGTGCTCCTCCCTGGGGACACGACCACTGTCCCTGCCCACAGCCAAGGGGATGACACATCCTGGCTCCCCTGGCTCCCAGCCCTGTTGCAGCAGCCCTGGGCAAGGAGCAGGTGCACAGTCCAGGGCCCTGCTGGCTTCCAGCAGCAGGGCAGTGCTTATCTCCCGCTCCATGCCCTGCTAGGTCAGCACTGGTGGCCATCCATGCCCAGGAGATGAGGTGCTCCTTGCCTCGGGTACAAATGTGGGAATTCATGAACGCAGCAAACAATAAAAATTTATCACAGCTGATAAACAAGTGGCCCTTGAAGTGAAAGATACAGCAGCAGCACAAGCCCAGCAGGTGCAAATTGGCAGATCTCTGTTGATTCAGAGGGTGGCAAACTCTGTCTCCCACTTCTCCCCAGGGACCTGGAGTGTGCTGGTTGCCTGCAGCAGCAAACCCACCCTCCCCAGCTGGCAGAGGGCTCAGAGCCTCTTGGCCACGCAGGGAAAGCTGAATGTTACTTGCCCAAAGTGAAGGAATGAATCAGTTTATGTTACCTGTGTTGTTGGTGGCAGTGGTGGTGGCAGCAGAGGAAGTGCTGGGCATGACAGAGAGGGTGAACCAGTAAACACAGGGAAAAAGCCATTCCCCCAGTGTGTCACCCATGGCAGGATCAGGTGCTGGCAGAGGTCTTGGCTGCACTCATGGGGGCAATGGGCACAGAGAGCTGAGAAATACAGATCTTCATCCTCTCCCCATTTATCCCCTCCTGAGACATCACTCCTGGACCTTCCAAACACCATTCCTCCACCCTCCAGGACTCACCTGCTGGGGCATGCCTGGCTTTGTGCAGTCTGTCTGTTGTCTTGGTGAAAGCTGAGAGCAGGGCTATCAAACGGGGCAGAAGACAGCCCCTGAAGCTCACATGGTGTCTCTGGGGCCACCTTGTCTCCTTGGCCAGAGACAGACCCATGTCACTGAGCCCTGCATCCATGGCTTCTCCCAGCCCTGCCGTGATGCCAGGCAGAGGTGTGGGGCTGCACAGTTGCAGCAGCCTTGTAAAACCCGCAGTTTCAGCAGCACCTGGTAGCTGCAACCAGGAAGCCAGACCCTGCAGCACAGTTAATACATTCTCCTCTCCTTGCAGCAGAAGTGACAGCACATTTAGTGTCCCCTTGTGGGGTGTTCACCCTCACTCCTGTCACAGAGGCTGAGAACGAGCCCTTCAGGGACTGGAAATGGTGAGTGGCATTTCAAAGAGTGCAGCTCAGAAAAAAAAAATAAAAAGGTGCGGAAGAGCAAGAGTTTCTGGGGCAGAGGATGTTCGGTGGAGTGACAGGCAATTATTTTCACAAACGCTAACAAATAAATGGACTTCCTCTTCATTACCAAGCTACTTCATGGTCATCAGCAATTAGTTCCAATGACAATTAGTGAATTTCTAAATGGATTGAGAAATTGGCTCATACACAGATACCGATGCAATGAGGTGAGGCGATAGCCCAGCCTCACTCCTTACCTTTCCTCCTGGGGGATTTTCCTGTGTGCTGAATGAGCGAGGCATTCAGCTAGCCATTATTTTTTCTCAGCTCTTCCTCAGGGGAATGACTCTTGAATGAAATCCAGCAGTTTAATTCTAGTGTGATATGAATGGGCTTTGAATGTATTTAATGTTTCAAGGCAGCTATTCAGCCCGGAGTCTGCTCCAGAGGAGCAGCAGGAAGCAGAGCAGACCCCCGGGAAGCGCAGTGGTGCTACCACAGCTCTTTTCTTCCCTCTGCAGGTCACACTCTGATTTTCACTCCTGGACTGTCCCATAGACCTGGAGGCAGTCCATCATTTCGAGACTTCTTGCAATACTTTCGTTTGTTCTTTGTTTAACCCGGCTGAGTCGGGGACACGTGTGCTGAGGCAGGGATAAAATGCCATGCAGAGGAGCCAGGGAAGCTGCTGGATTCAGTGGGAACCTCAGTGCCTTGTCAGGCTGCTCTGAGCCCTGTCACATGAGTAGAAAGCTCCCAGCTCTGTGTGCTGGAAACTGCTCCTCTCTGTTCCTGGGCAGAGCTCCCTGTGCAGGCTGTGTGGACTCAGTTCCAGCCATTCAATGCAGGTGGGCTCTCATGGGATGTGCTTCCCATCTTTGGGCCTCCTTGCAGGGAGCTGGGAGTGTGGATCTCTCCCACCAAGTGGCACTGACCATCTCTTATCCCCTCCTCACTCTGTCCCAGAGATCTCCTGTAGCTCCTTTCTGAGCACGTAGACCCATAACTCTGGCATCTGCCTGTGGACCAAGGACAGCCTTGACACACAGGACACTTTCAAGTCACCACACAGCTTTTGCTGCACCTAAGTGGGACCTAAGACAAGTGAGTTTAGTGAGAGGAGACACCCTGGGCTAAGCCTGGTGTTACCAACCATTCCGACCAGGGTGAGGTGAACTACTAAGAGTGGAGTCTCATCCTGGCTGTCTTTATCCAGACAAGTCCTTTGCTGCCCAAACAAGGGGTTTGCACCTCCCTGTTCAGCTGAACAACCTCCTCTGATTGCCCCTTCCATCTCCACACATGCCACTGGGAAACTTCTGTGACTGCTGGGAAATTAAGGTGAGAAGACACAGGAGTTCCAGGTCACACTCCCAGCCACAGCTGCCCAGAAGAATCACTCGAGGACCAAGCAGACTTTGGCTGGAAAAAATATGTCACATTTACTGAGTGACTTTTCTGACTAACAGCCAGACTTTGAAAAATATTAGCAAGGGTAAAACATTAAGTGACAGAGCAAGGACACTTTAGATGAAGGATGTTGTTCTCCCTTTAATTTACTCCCCTCCACAGCCTTGCAAAGTTCTCAGCAGAGTAAGTGTCCCTATTGATGGATACACTATCCTTGTTAGGATGGGACAATATACTTATTTACAGCTTTCATCATTGTCGTGAAGGCACAAAGCAGACAGGTATAACTAATGAAGATTTAGCTGTTACATAATGTCTTTGCCAACTCCATGCAGAAGTCTGGGTAAAAACCCTGGAAGTAAATCTTTTTATCAGAGCATTTTTTAATGAATTTAAGACATGAAGAGATGTATTTGTAGTTGGTATTAGGACTCTGGGTATTGCTTTTCTGTAAAGTTGTCTGAAGTTTGGAGTACAAATGAAATGATGCTCTGAGAGCCACCAAGGATGGGAAAGTCACATCAGCCCTACGACCCAAGCAGTGAATTAGCACGTTCATGGTGATACTCTATGATAAAGGTGGTGTGAGACGAGACCATTAGCGAGATGCAGTGTAAGCAATAATGCATCAACCGGCAGAAGAGATGGAGGAGTTGCAGTAAAAGCTTGTTCACTTCATTTGATCCTCTCTGGGTCCCTCTGAAGATGACAACAGCCTTGGAGGAGCAACTCAGGGTGGCTGGGACAGTAATGCTCCACAGCAAAGCAGGAGAGGTATTGCTCCACAGCTCCTGCAGGAGGCACATTTGCTACTACAGGAACAACCAGAGCTCTCCAGAAATCCATTGTCTGAGAATCACAGACAATGATTGGTCCGTGAGTGGTAGAACTGGAGGTGCATGATCACCTGGAAAGCTCCCGTGGAACAGGGATAGGATGCCTCTCTCTGTTTCCTGCTATGAACTGAGAATTAAGACAGGTATCAGCAGCTTGATCCATCTCTGTGATGGTGATTAGCTAAAAATATTTCTCCTCCATGTCATGAGAAAAATGGCAAAGTAGAATCAGGTCCTTCTCTTTAAAGTGAGGAGGCAGGATAAAGGCATTCTCCCTTATTGCAGGTTAGTCAAGTGTTTGGGGGGTTGAGCTCACTGGGAGGTGAAGTCTGGTAAAAACCTGCTTGTCTAGAAATACTGAAGTCCAACAGAAGCAATGAAGGAAGGGTTTCTTCACAGCTGGGGGCTGGTCCCACAGCTCTGTGGAGCTATTGTTAGGGTTACAAGGTTTCCTCCATGGTGTTCTGTGCTCCTTCTTTCCCTCCTTCACACACAGCTCCAGCACTTGGTGTCTGTTCCCCACATCTGCCTCAGGGCCCCAGGGAGAGCCCCTCTGCCAGCACAATCCAGCTGCTGATGCTCCCTTGGAGACCGCCTTGAACGTCAGGGGCAGCAGCTCCTCTTGTTCTAGGGAGGCTCCATCAACACATCTAATTTCTTTTCACATCCAGGCTCAATGAAAGACAACTCTATTTCACTGTCATTTCCCTGAAGTCACTGTGTTATGGACTCATGGAACTGGAAAGGAAATCCATGTCTTTGAGCCAAATCCTACAGATGCAAGACCCCTTTTTAAGCTTCAGCAAGAGCTTTCTGCAAAGTCCATCAATCCATTTCTGGCTGAATCCCGTTTCAAAGAGAACTGACCAGATAAGATACTTTTTTTTTGTAGAAAGGAACATTTTTGAATTGATGCTGAATTTCCTTTGACTAGATGATAAAATAGAAGTCGAAAAGCTCTGAGGGTCAAAGATATATAGGAAGTGAGTACAGTTTTCAGAGTTACTGTCCCCAAGGAAAAGAAGCAGAAAGGAAGGTTAAGACAAAATGGTTGCTGAGAAAATGAAGAAGGAGGAAAGGGGGGTGGGGAGAAGGAAAAAGTAGTAAAATCAAACTTAATGGTTTGCTGCAGTTTGTAGCAACCAAGGAAACAAATTCTGGAACTGAAGGAGTTGTCAGACACTGAGATAGGGTTACGCATTCTCCACACAGAGCCTGCAGTGTTGGCTTGATTAGGCAAAAGGCCTTGAGATCACTACAGACAGAGCTGCCTTGCTCCCTGTCAACTTGCACAAGTGATCAGCATCCCACAATGACAGCTCCCTCCAGAGCTGAGATTTCTTAAAACAAAACTAAAATAAAAACAAAAGGCCTCTTTGGTCCTGCTACAAACCTAGCTGCACTACCAAAAAGAAAAGGAATTGTTAAGAGACAGAAAAACTCTGACATTCTCCAGCAACTTCTCCAATGCTAATCTTCACCATGATAACAAAAATAGTAACAATGACTTATATATTTCCTATACCACAGTTGAGCAGCTGCTATCCTGAGGATATATATCAGTCTTGATAAACTACTACAACTTGCAGTGTGATGGGACTTAGCGTGGGAGGATGCTGATGTTTTCTGATGCCCTAGAGAAGCTGAGGACAAAATGTGATAAAGATTCCCCCCTGCAGACCTCAGTTTCCAGGGAGGATTTTGAGTACATGGAAGGGGAATCGAACAGTTTGGGATATTGGCCAGAACACAGAAAATAATGCCCTTGTTCTTGGCCAAAGCATCAGTGAAGCTTCCTTACTGCCAACTCCAAGCCTTAAAAATTCTTGAGATGGAGGCCAAAACTGAATGATATTGGCTTAGATATGATGAGGCCGTTGGTTTTTTTTTTTCAGCAGTGGAGGTTTTCTGTTCTTTCTGGTTTCTCTTCCCAGAGGGTGCATTTCTTATACTTTCTCTGTCATAATGAGCTCTAGCAGCAAGTCTCATATATGCATGAAATCGGGGAAGTTTACTGCATTTCCATGACTGCAGAAAGGAGGACTTCAGGGAAAACAATAAATCTCACCAGTTTCACAGGAGAATTGCCAATGCTGGTTCTCAGCTGAGGTCTTCAGTGTTCTGCTCCAAGAGCATTGATTCCCCCCGCACACCTTGAAGCGGGCTCCCTTTAGCTCACCCCTTTGCTGTCTCCTGAGCCCTGCTTTTCCCCGGTCCTGGTCCCCAGGGATACCCGCCCAGCGCTGGCAGCAGCCCGGGACAGCGCCCGGCAGGGATGCGGTGGCTCCAGGCACCAGCAGATGGCAGCGGGAGATCGCGGAGGGAAATTTGGGAGTTCTCTGCTCTCGTAAGCTCAGCCCAGAAATCCTGAGTGACCTTGGCACAGACACGGTCCCACCACCGAGCAGGGACGGCACCTTCCCGCTTCTCACCCCGAGCTGGGAGGGATGCACAAGGAACCCCAGCAAGGACAGGAGGAGAGGGTGGCGAAAAACACGGTGCTTATGCTTCCGGAAACTGGAAACAAA
The DNA here is from genome assembly GCF_009819655.1 of Sylvia atricapilla. Taxonomy (NCBI): domain Eukaryota; kingdom Metazoa; phylum Chordata; class Aves; order Passeriformes; family Sylviidae; genus Sylvia; species Sylvia atricapilla. The sequence continues at coordinate 12,182,831 of NC_089148.1, forward strand.
ATTAAAAAAAAAAAAAAAAAAAAAATCTACAAATTCACAAGCCACATCTCTCCTCCCTTCACCCCAGGCTCAACCTCTCCAGCCACAGAATCATTTGGATGTCATTTTCTAACCCAATCTCACCACAGATTCGCTCATGCAGGTCCCAGCCAGCCCTCAAGTGCATTCTAGGCAGAGGAACTCAGAGGACAGGAGCAATCCCTGTTCTCCCTCCACACCAAATCCTCACCACACAACCACCGCTGCAGCAGCTCCCCAGAAACGGGCATTACCCTGCTATCAGTTCTAGTTCTTTCTTTTCAGGACCCACTGCCCATAAATGGCCCTCCCTCCAGCACAGTCAATCCTGCAATGGGACTCACTCACTGTGCCATGGCACAACCCCAGCTCCACACCTTCTGAGATGTCCTTCTTCACTGCTCTGTGCTCCTTCCTCCTCCCAGCTCATAGCCCAGGTGAGCTGTGCTACAGAAGACAACTGTGAGAAGGAACCATCCCCACCTTCTCACCCAGAGGAGCTGACTTTGAGGAGCTCCAAACATGAGAGGATCCACCCAGTCCTTCATGCACTGATTGAATAATTCTTCTTCCTCATGAAGCCAGTGTGGGCTCTGCTAATGCAGCTTCTTGGGACAAGAAGACAACAGGAATGCTTTGTATTAAAATATATTAAAAAGCTAAAGATGCCCCCCCAGGTTAAAAAAGTTCTTTGTTGTCTAACAGCCAGATCCATATCTGATCCTGAGGTGTAAGACGTGCTGTGCATCATCTGCATCCCTGGCCAAACATGTAGGACCAAGGTGTCCCACAAGGGTGACTTCTGGGCAGCCTATGCTCAATTTGGGTCCACTTACCCCCAGAGCAGCTTTTACCCCCAGCAGGATCCTTGCTGTCCCAGCTCCTTGCACAGGCTCCTTCCACAGGCAGCACAGAGATTATTCACACACAGAAGCTTTTCTTGGCAAGGACAGAAAATGAAAACAGCATTTTTTTCCCCATTCCCCCCAACCTCCAAAACTTCATTTCTGCAGAAGCCAATGAAGCCAAAAAGGGGACCAGACAACAGATCAAGCACTACCCAATTAATCCAGCTCCAGTTCCTCATTTACCAATGTCAGCCTCCTGCCCAAGCTTTCCTTGGCTTTCATCTCTTATCTGCAGGCTGTCTCTGGTTTGCCCCTTCTGGTTGCTACTGCTTTGATCTCTTGAACTTCTGCAATCTGGACCCAAATCCATGAGAGCTTATGCTGAAGAGTTTCCAGTTTTTTCCTGTTGTTACACTCTTTAAATTCTTCCTTTGTTTCTCCCCTGAAACTTCTGGCAGATTCTTTCTGTGCAGCAAAATGGGGATTTCAGATGTCCAGCCTGGGCAAGTGACTCTTTGACAGTTTTCCATACCCTTGGATATATCCCTGTGTTTTTTTGTTTCTTCCATCCCAACCCAGCAGCAGAGACCCTGTGCAGGCTGAGGCTGTACCTGGCTGGGAGAGGTCTATGAGAGCCCCAGAATTCATTGCAGAGTTTTGCCTATACTATGTTATCTGATTGTTATGTGGCACAGAGAATGTCAACTGTTCCATAACTCAATTTATAAGGAAAATGTGGGAGACACAGTGGAAACTCTGTGTGCTAAGTGATTTGATTTCAGCTATTTCTTATCCAAGGGTGGATGGTGATGCTTTATTTCATCATGAATACAGAGAGAAGAGGAAAAGGCAACAGCACAAGGACAGACAGGTTTTCAGCAAGTTTTGCTATTCCCAGGTAGGTTTGTAGGCATCATGCAGTTGTGGGAGGGCTCATCTATTCCATCCTGGAGAATGCAGAAGCACTGCAGCAGAGCAGAGCATGGCAGGGACTGTGTGGACTCCCTGTGAGTGGCACTCAGCCTGCCTGCTCAGAAAGCACCCATCATGCTATTCTCCAGTAGTTTCAGAACAGCTGTGTGCAAGGAAGTGTCCTCATTTTTACTTGGAAGTGTGGGAGAAGAAAAACATGAGAAGACATAGTTGTGCTTTGAACTTCCTAATTCTTCACCCTAAAGGACAGTGTCAGGGCAGACTGTCCAATCTGTCCCTTGTGGCCTCTGGCTGATGTGGGCTGAGTTGAAAAGGAGCCGGGGTCACTGCACTGAAGTGTCTGCCCTAGGCCTACCTGGGACAGCCACGTCCCCTCAGCCCCAGAAACCACTGCAGGCTGGGGGCTCCTGTGCCCCAGAGCCCTCAGCACTGGGCCAGCAGGACCAGCCTCCCCCTCACAACCAGCCGTCCCCAGTTCAGGGCCCTGCTGCCTCTCCTCAGGCTGATTCCTTCTGAAAGCAAAGCACATAACATAAGGCCTGTGTTTATTTTCTCCTTAAATTAGGGTGGCTTGATTTTAATTGAGAGATCTGCCAGAATAAGGCACACTGGTGCAGCTGTCATCAGAAATGTATGCTTCTCTTTCTTTCTTTCTTTCTTTCTTTCTTTCTTTCTTTCTTTCTTTATTTTTTTCTTTCTTTCTTTCTTTCTTTCTTTCTTTCTTCTTTCTTTTTTTTTATTCTTTCTTTCTTTCTTTCTCTCGTCTTTCTTTCTTTCTTTCTTTCTTTCTTTCTTTCTTTTCTCTTTTTCTCTTTCTTCTCTTTCTCTCTTTCTCTCTTTTCTCTCTTTCTCTCTTTCTCTTTTCTCTCTTCTTCTTTCTCTCTTCTCTCTTTCTCTCTTTCTCTCTTTCTTTCTTCTCCTCTTTCTTGCTTTCTTTCTTTCTTTTTCTTTTCTTTCTTTCCTTTTCTTTCTTTCTTCTCTCTTCTTTCTTTCTCTCATTTCTTTCTTTCTCTCTTTCTTCTCCTTTCTTTCTTTCTCTCTTTCTCTCTTTCTCTCTTTCTCTCTTTCTCTCTTTCTCTCTTTCTCTCTCTCTCTTTGTCTCTTTCCCTCTCTCTCTTTGTCTCTTTCCCTCTCTCTTTCTCTTTCCCTCTCTCTTTCTCTCTTTCCCTCTCTCTTTCCTTCCCTCTTTCCCTCTTTCCCTCTTTCCCTCTTTCCCTCTTTCCCTCTTTCCCTTCCCTTCCCTTCCCTTCCCTTCCCTTCCCTTCCCTTCCCTTTTCCCTTCCTCCTTTCCCTTCCCTTCCCTTCCCATTTCCCTTCCCTTCCCTCTTCCCTTCCCTTCCCTTCCCTTTCCCTTCCCTTCCCTTTCCTTTCCCTCCCTTCCCTTCCTTCCCTTCCCTTCCTTCTCCCCTTCCCTTCCCTTTCCCTTCTCCCTTCCCTTTCCCTTCCCTTCCCTTTTCCCTTCCCTTCCCTTTCCCTTCCCTTCCTCTCTCTCATTCCTATTTCAGCTTGTTTGATGCAACTCTTTCCAGGCTAAGCAGTCCCACTTCCAGACAAAAAGACAAAAGGGGAAGAATTCGCAGGGGAATCTCAGAGAGCCCCAGCTGAAGTGCCACATTTGTTCTTGTGTACCTGGTGACACACTGGTGGCCCTGGGCCAGCCTTGCATGCTACGTGCAGAGAGTGGGCTGCATGGGACACATAGACACAGCCTCTGTCTCACAAGGAGTTTTCCGAGGCTGTGGCCCAGACTTCCCTACTATATGTGGAGTTTGTGAAGCTGGATGCTGAAGGAAGGCTCCAGGTTTATATCATTCCCAGACCCAGTGCTGAACAGCTGATGGACAGGGGTCCTGGCTGTAGGATGCTGGGAATGGCTCTGAAAAGAGCAGTTGCCCAACAAGGAGAGGGGTCTTGCTGGCATCCTGTGTGGAATCACCACCCCAGCATCCTCTAACCTCCCTAGCCCCTTGCTTTATATCAAACAAGTCCACTTTATATTGTGGAAAGCATCAGGGAGATCCAGCCCCGCCTGATCCTTTTTCTCATATGAAACAGCTGGAAAAAGACAGTAGCCTGAGAAACTGGCTGACCTTTCTGATGCATTCAGCTGTCTGGCTATATTTGTCCTTTAAACAATTTGTCAAAGCCAAACAAGCCCAAAACAAACCAATCAGCAGGAAAATAAGAGCCCAAACAAAACAAGAGAGACTTCCTTTTCCAGCCTTGCCCTTTTGCAGTTGCTGGTCTGAAGCAGTTTAATCTGAAGCAGTTTAATCCAAAGCAGGCTTTGGCAATTGCTGGAGAAAGCAATGTCCGTGATGGGTATTTAGAGACCAGGGCTCGCCTGCCATACACTGCCCAGGGCTTTGCTACCTGCTGAAAAAGCTTAATGTGCTTCAGGTGCTGTGTGATGTCCAGATGTAGTGGCAGAAGCTGCTTGGAGACTGCTGGTGATAGAAATGCTGCTGGGTGAATGCAGAAACATTAGTGCCAAATGTGCTATTTAGTCCCAGTCCATCTATTTGCAGAGAAACACAGGCTGAGCTGCCCAGGGCCAGAGGCCCATCCAGCCCAGTACCCCATGCATGGCAGTCAGCTCAAGCAGGTTCTTCCTCACAATATCAGGGCATGAAGATTGTGGCTCAGGGCCAGGGATTTGTGGTGCTGGGATTTCTGGAGCCAGACATAGTGCCTTTGTATTTAACAGCCCCTGGTGAATTTTCCTTCCAGCAGTTTACCTTGCTAATTCTAAATCCCTTTGCACCCACAGTTTCCTATGGCAAGAAGTTTCACAGCTTAACAACACACATTGTTTAGTGTTGCCCATTTCTTCACACCCTGAAGCTGGGTGAGTGTTCTCTGCTGGATGCCACTCAAGACCTGCCCCAGATCCAGCTCACACTGGAAAACGGATGGATGGGTGGGATGGAATCTGAACTAACCTTGCTGTTGTGATCAGATGTGCAGTTATCACTAGGCCAAAAGCAAGTTGTGTTTTAGGAGCCAAGACACAGCTCCTCACCTGCCTGGTTGCTAACAAGCTTCATGGTGCTGTCTGCGTTCTGGACAAAAGGAGTTTTTGGAATGAGCAGGAGAAGATGGGCACAGTCTGGGTGGGGAATGAAGGACAGCATGGAACCAGATGTGTTTGTCAGTTCAGTAGAGATGATGAGATTGAAGGCAGCATCCCCTGTCAGGAATGTGGGAATTGTGTTTAACAGCTTTATGCCCAGAAAGGACACACACCCATATTGTTGCAACACATGAGGGGACTGATTTGTCTACAGAGGTCAGTGAGACCACCTGGCAGCCACAGTTGTCCCTTTCATCTGAGCAGTGACAGCTTTCCAGCTGAAGCCCACCCAGTGCCTGGGCCCTGGCGAGGCACAATAGCTGTGTTCAATCAGGTCACTCAAGAAGTTCAACTTATGAATGAAGCCTACTTGCATCATTTCTACCCTTATCTGGACTAGGCGCTGTTGGGAATTGCTCAGCAAGCTGTGGCTCAGGATGGGGGATTTAGAATTGTTCTCAAATCCCACATAGTGGTAAAAGCATCCCGGTGCTTTATTTCCCTATGAACATGAGTGATGAAGCAGAAGTGGGAATGTTTTCTACTTAGAGTCTAATTTCCAAAATTGCTCAGCTCCCATTTAGGCAACAAAGTCATTGGCCAGATGTGGGAAAGGACACAGCCAAAGGGATGCTGCCTGAGCAATCCTATGTGGCTCCTTCCTCACGTGAGAAATTCAAAGCCTCCTCAGCTGTGTGTGAGCCTTATCCAAGGTGCGGTTTATGGATCCGAGACGGTTTAAAAGCTTCATGGTTCACCTCAGGCACACGCTGGATGGTCAGCACATTTTTCTGGGAAAGCAGAGTGCAAGTCGAGATTTCTTTGTAACTTTTTTGTTCACCTGACACATGTGCTCCAAGACAGTGAAAGATGAGAAAATAATATGGGCTTGATAAATGACCAAAAGAAAGTTTTCCGATCTGCAGCGGTTCCCATTACTCTTCTCATTCTTGGCACCAGCAGAGTTATGGCAATCTCCCCTTCCCCCCTTCCCCAAGCTCAACTCTGTTAACTTTTTTTTTTTTTCTGTCAAATTACAGGAGTGGCACCTGGGAGCATTGTGACCAAGGGGAAATGGACTGAGCAAAGTTGCCTCTTTTCAAATACATTTTCTTGAGAGACTGGAATGAATGAGAATCAGAGTCATAACATGGCTAAACAATCTTTGTTTAACTTAATGCAATATAATAACCTAAGTGTTGCAACACAGCTCCTTGCTGTGACATCCTTTTTCCATTTGCTAATTTTCACCCCAAACACACGCTGTTAATAAGCTGCTGAGAAAATACAGCTCTTGTGACAAAATCCAGAAACTGAGCCCCTGCATGGTGTGTTAGATACACAACTCTTATTTGGACTGGCAAGTGGCACTGAAACTGGTGGAGCAAAATAGATCCATTTTCTTGCTGCCAGATGTGATGGACAGATGAAAGGGAGGGTGGGAGAATATGGACGGCATAAGCAGAGAACAAGTAAAATAAAATCCCGGACAGAACGGTAACATGTGAGTCAGAACAGACACGGGATTGCCGGAAGGGAAATGCAGGATGCAGGGTGCTTTGTCAACAGCCAAAGTTAAAATAAATGGCACACTGGCACTGAAAACTACGAGATTAAACTCCTGGTGATTTATAATTTATGAGAGAAAAGGCAGGCAGACACCCAGTGACTGAGCTCAAAGAAAAACGCCTATTGACTTGAGTGGGTTTTGGAGAGGATCCAGAGCAGTAAAGGTTCAGATCTGATCTCTGGAGTCAAAGTATGTTTGACCAGTGATTTTAATCAAGCAGAATCAGGCTCTTAATCACAGTTTGGTTTACTTTTTCCTGCTTTATAGCAAATCTGGAAGTTATACTTGTTCTTTAGGAGCTAAGTGAAAGTAATAAAGACTGCCATAAAATTCGGACATCTTTTAAATTCAAAGACAATTACATTAAGGAATATGAGTAACCCTTTCTCCTTCATTTTACCAAACCAGCCAATGCTTTAAAAAAGCCTGAAATAAACTCCAGCTTTGTACAAACAGCAACATCTTGAAAGTTTCACAAATTGTCCTGCAGATTTGCTGGGGAAAGGCGATTTCTCCAAGAGAAAATGCAAAAGAATATCTTCTTTAGTGAAAGCCGAAAAATGCATTTTATATCATTTATAAAAAGTAATTCATACAAAAATGACATGGTGCCTTGTGGAAAATAGGAAATAGGATACAAAGACACTGGTTCCCACATCTTCATCCTTCCCACAGCTACCGCATTCAATGACTTTGTCATTAGGATTTCCAGACTTCAGCTGGAGAGTGCATTTGCCAGGCACTGAATACTGAGATCCAAGATGCAAAATCAAGGACAGAATGGAAAACAAGAAAAAATATTCCAACCTTTGCCACTAAAACCGTTTCTGAGAATTTCCAGTGTGTTTTAGGCAACAAGACCAGTGTTCATGGAAGGAGTGTTCAGCACAACAGAGGTATCCACTTCTGTAGCAGTGGACTGGTTATAAGCATATAGAAACAGATAAATGCTGCTCTCCACACATTGGAAGTGGCTGTGCAGGGGTCCATTAGCCCTGGACAATTTGGGACTGGCATTCAAACCAAAGAAAAGGCTGAATATTTGACACACTTCCTTCAGGAACACTGAGCTACTGAGAGGACTGGGGGGAGCCAAACAGACTGCAAGTGATCTACCAGGGATGAAGAATTCAAACATATTGTACTTGGGCATTGATGATTTTATTCAGTTATTTAATGGATGAGGAAGTTTTCCTTTCAGTTAGACTCTCTGAAAACTGGCGACATGCAAGTTATTTTTAAATAACAGCAGATTTCAAACCTCAGAAGCCTATGGCTTCTCAAAGAAGGAAAATTTCAGATGATAATCAACAAAATTACTTTTCTGTAGTTGGACTGTAGTTTTCTGCAGAATCTCTTATTCTATCTGCTAAAACCAAACAAAATAGGTGATTAACAGTTTCCAGAAGTTACGTCAGGGTCTGTCAAAGAGCTCCTGGACTGTTCAAAGGGCTGTCTGAAGGGATTACAGCTCCCTCTTGTTGATGAGATCCTCTGCACAGAAACCTGGCTCAACAGGGCTGAGTCAGAGTCATGGATTTGTGAGCAGAGTCCTTTTGAAGAGTCAGGAGAAAATCCTTCTCCATGCCACCCCCCCTTTGTGGTTCTGCTTCTTGCACAGAATTGGACAACAATTCTGAGCAGAAATTTCTGGCAGCCAAGAGCCAACATATGGCACAGACTTTGCTCTTGTGCAGAGCCTGTGGCTGTGATCATCCAGGAGAGGAGTGACTGACTCTGTGGGATAGCTGGAAATCACAGGACTGACATGGGAAGATGTTTTAACACCAACATTAGAAAAGGAAAGAAAACCTAAAGACAAGAAAGAAGGCAAAAGGTACTGCCTGCATTTTAGAAGAAAAAATAAGTATTATAGCCATTGCTCTAATTCATGAACATTGGGAAAAATCTGAAAAGATCTCGACTTTGAAGAATGGAGACATCTTCATTTTTTTGAAGTGGGATTTTGCAGCTGGGGGTGAGAAGTCAACACAGCTGCAAGGCCTTTGACTTGAAGGACAAAAATTACTCAGAGTATGGGCAAGATTGCCCACATAAGCTACAAGTGGAGACAAACATGAATCACATGGACAAATAAAAACTCCAAGGAGCAATACCCAGAAACTTTGTGCTGTCTGTCTCTGTGAGACAGGGATTAGATCACACATTAATTGTGATTTTTGTTTGACATTAAAAATTCCTTTGGAGCAGGCTTTGTGTAACAGCAGCATTGCTGGAAAGAAAAGGTCCTGAAAAATGTCTTCACAAGTTTTCCCTGTATGTGTAGAAATATTAAACTGCCTTCCTTTCAGACATGCCACTGAACTCTGCTCTTGTTTGCATGTTGAACCTGGAAACTTCTCAAAAGTTTTGCCTACGGATAATTCATGAGTTAAAGCCCAAATTGAAATGCCATGTTACAACTTGTAGAAATGTTAGACAAATAGAATGACCATATTTTCCAGTTACCTAATACCCACTCAAAATATAAACCCCAAAAGAACAGAATTGTTTTCATTGCTGTTAACCAGACAATATCACTCCATCTAAATATAGTATGTGATGAAACCAATTTAAATATTGTCCAAGTATTTAACACTGTAAATATTAGACTTAACACTCCATAAAAACAGGCTTTGATGATGTAGGCTGACAAAGGGAGACTAGTTAATTGCAGATTACATCATGGCTAGGACAGCATCACTTCTAGGACAGCCACCATAAATGTGAGGTGCAAAGTAAATCTAATAGAATAAAAATAGTCTGTTTAATGTTCACCTTTATCAGTTTTGCTAACCTTTCTTCGCAAAGATTGGGGGCAGGGGGGGGAATGTCTTAGGTAACGGAGAATCTGGAGTGGTGAACTTTTCATTTAGGGCCTGATTCAGAAAAACATCCAAATCTGTGTTGGACTTCTAGGATAGGATTTTTGTCCTTTTCACTACAACAGGACTCATATATCCTCTGACATTTTCCTGCAGTGGGAAGATTTCCTGAGTCAGGGTCTGAATTTACCTTATGTTGTTGTAAATATGGCACAGCTCCATCAGAGTTGGGGAAACCACATTTTAAAGCTGTTTGGTTACTGGTAACCTTCCAAGGATTTCTTAAACTTCTGAGTTTCAGATAGCTATCTTGAAAAATGGGGGACAACTTCCAGGCAATACAGGCCTGATTTTCTTCTTGTAGCAACCTGCAGCCTTGTGTGTCTATCAGTCTGAATTAACCTTCCTTGACATCTGCCCAGGTAGTAACATAAAGATGGATTCTGCCCTGTGTTTTAAACAGGACACTTCTGTGGTACCAGGATGCCCTCAAAGCCTGTAGGTGGGATGTGTCCACATGAGTTTAGCTTCAGGCTCGTGTTTGGCTCTCTTATTTCATGGATCTCTTTTTCTCTCCTTCTGCTCTGTATCAGCTGGGTTCCTGCACTTTCTGCAACATCCTTCAGCACTCAAAACACCTAGAATCAAGGAAAATGGAAAGATCTTCTTGCCAACAAAAGATCTGGTCCCAAAGTGGCTTGAGAGGTCTGCTAACACATCAGAGTAAAATCAAAATATTGATGTTCTATAGAATAATTGAGTCCAGCTGTCGATGTTAACACTCTTGAGCCATGAAAGCAGAATTGTGATATAACCCCTGGGTAACTGTGGTTTGTGCAGGCCCAGCTCCATTGCCTGACTGTCTTTGTCTGCACACAGGGATGTTACCTGCAGAGACGCCATGGTTTAGGTGACTTCCTCTGGAGCTGCTGGTCAGCACTACCTCAGCAACAAAGCCAAGACTGGCTATGCAAACTGTCTTTTGTGTGTAGGTGTGTCTTGCTTCTCCTCCCTGTTAGGTGATTGCTTTCCTCTCTCACAAGGAGCACCGGGTCACCCTCAGCCACCATCCACTCTGGTTGTCTGTGCTGAAGAGGCCGTGTGTAGCACAGATTGCAGCAGCAGGACACAACTCCACAGGCCAGGAGCACAGTGGTCACAAGAACAGGCAGGAATGGGATGCAGGCTCCACTCCAGCTTCCCTTGTTTTTCTACTGCAGTTGTCTTTCTTAATTTACCCTGCACAGGGATACTGACCCAAAGACATGGCAGCAGCAGTGTTGAGAATGGAAGGGATTAAGACATTTGCCTTATAATACCTCAGCCATGAGATCATAGATGGCCTTATGCTGTATTTTGTTATCCTGGGTTTGATAATGGAGGCTGATAAAACTCCCACTTTCTCCCCTGTATTCAAGTGAGTTAATGTGTCTGGGCTCGTGAGGATCCCGGCAGGCGGAGAAGGCAACAGCACAGAGTCCCCAGTCTCGGATGTAATCAAGTAATGAGGCTGTTTGAGGACATTACTTGTTAACATATTAGCATGGTACCAGGGGTAAGTGAGTGTTTATTTAGTCCTGGTGTAAAAAGCATTCTAAAATGATTTATGCTGGAAGCTGTGCACAGCAAACAGGCCTCTCTCATGAAAGCGGGTCAATCACCATCTCCCGTCTGCCCTCATAAATCATATTCAGGTGCTAATGTAACCAAAGGTTTATATAATCTGCACAATCAGCGTGGAGGTCTGGGTGGATACAGTAATAGCCTGCCTGCATTAATGCCTTCTGCCTCTAAAGGTTGATATTTGAGGGGAGTCAAATAACTGATTTAAGAAGAAAGAAAAGAAATAAACTTCCATGACCAAGTGACAAGTGTATATACAGTTTTCCAGCCACATTTTACACACACAAGGAGTAACTTGCCACTGTTGAGATCTGCTGCTGGGACTGCTTTTGCATCAGGATAACTTCCATAATATTCTCTAACAGAAAGTGGACTGTGATTTTAAGGTAACAATGACAGATACCAGAAGCACATCACTATAAACTGAGATTGGTTTTCTCTGTTCCCCAGATTTCTCTGGTTTAAGGTTGGTTTCACATTATTGAGCTCGTTTTCATAGTGGTGGAGGACTCCTTTGAGAGATGGCATAGGTCTGGAAGGACCTTCTGGACTTCCATCCAAAACATAATTTCATTAAGTTCCATCTTGAAAGTTACCACAGATCATTTTTTTCTGCTGTTTACTTCTTTATCCTCCCTCCTCTTCCTGAGGAGTGTCACAAGACCCCATTTCCCTTCTTCTGAGTTTTCAGCTCAAACTTTTTCATTGCCAGTATATAGTGGTAGCCAGATTTTATCTTATTCTTCCTGTTGTCTTTCTGATGCCAACAGTGTCCTTTAGTTTAAATAGCTTTTCTCTCCCACATGTATTACACTGGATAGGTTTCTACCTTGAGTCTTCATGAGGTCTTAGACCCACTGAATACGCAACCCCCATAAAATCTTCCACTTTCTTCAGACAAAAATCTTATTTTAGTTGACATTAGTCAGTAGTATCTTCTCTCAGCCTTCAGTTGTTCGCACCAAACAAGAGAAATCATTTGTCTCATAAACCAGTTTGGATCAGTCTTACAATGGCTCATCCTTGAGCAGCGCACAGTTCCTACTTACAAAGCTGCAGCTCCCTCTTCTGCTAGCAAATCCTTCAGCCAGCAGTTTCACTAGCACTGTTAGTGCTGAAAAGAAGGTTTTCAAAATATTGTACCATAATATTTGATTTGGGAACAGTGTTTTATGAATACAAGAGGTGAACATATTTTTTTCTGAGTAGTAGCATCATGTTACTTGTTGCTGAAAGTGTCTGGAGACTTACTGATGGGTCATGAAGTCCAGACTGTAGGTAATGACTGTGCTTGGACTTCAATTGTTAATTGCTCTTCATTACTTGCTTCTTATGAGTCATATTATGCCATTATAAAGTCATAAAGCATTAGGAATTTAATAAGGACACAGGAGGGATACTGAGCAAAATAAATAACCAGCCATGGGCAAAGATCAGTGAATATTTGGCATTAGGAGATTGAAGTTAACAAATAATATTGAAACTTAGTGTTTGGTGACTAAATATAAGTAAGAAAAGAATTTGTGGGAGCACTCAATAATAAAGAAAGTTTTTTTGTGAGTGGCAAAGCTAATGAAGTTGACCTCTGTGGTATTTTTTGGGAGTTTTCCATTTTTTTAAAATTTCTTTCCCCATCAAAATAACCCCCTTTTCGTTGGTAATACTTCGTACTAGGTTAAGGACAGCCAAGTTTTTTGTATGAGCTGCCTCTCTTACAAAAGCAAATAGAAAGGATTGAGTCAATCCAGGCTGTAGAACAGCTCACAGAGACTCAAGGTTGAGTTTGTTTGATGTGCATCATAGACAAATAAAGCTGCATCTGCAAGGTGTGTGGTAGTTCTAGTTACAGAACACTGCATGCTTGTGACAACTTCTGTCTTATATCCCTTTTAGTTAATTTGTGGCAGACCAAAGGAACCCCTTACAGAAAACAGAGGTGCTGCTCAGCTGCTAAGAAAGCTGGTTTGTGAAGAGCGGGAGCACAGTGAGTCTAGAAAAATCCAGGTCTATATGTTAGGTACATAAATGAGACGTTCTTTCTTTCTTGAGAAAACTGATTTCAGGATGTTCCAAGGAACAGAGACTTCCAAATGTTCTAGTAATTGACTAGAAAATGTTTAGATGGTGACTTCTTTCTTCTACAAGAAAGTAGTGGCATCAATCCTCCTTGGTTTTGTTTATTTGTTTGGGGAACTCCAGAGAAGATGGTGGGAATCACAGTCAGAACTTGTATCACCTTGTATTTTTTTATGCTTTATTTCATTCCTGTTAAGTAATTGAGGTAGTGTGACAAGGGTCATTGAAAGCTGTCTTAAATATTCTTCTCAAGTCTCTTTGAGCTGTGTATTAATTAGGGTGTGAACGTGGTTGGTGTTGGTTTGAGTATTTGGCCAGATCCACTCTTCTCCAGAGATTTGCTGCGTGATGTTGGGAAAGTCTCCCTGCCCCACCAGCCTGATCTGTTTCACTTGAAGTTCCTTGGAACTGATGTTTCTGGCTGGCTGTAGGCATGGCTTCCACTCAGCATGAGCATGGGGGGCCTCAAACTACACAATTCTAGTACAAAAACCCCAAAATTACAGTATGACTGTTTATTGCACATAATTGATCAGCTTAACTGTGTCATTCTCATTCTGAGAATCTCATTTAGGCATCAAAGACATCACCACAGGATGTAAATAATCTTTGAAAAATTAAGTAAAGATGACACACATGAGCTGGTTTTTAATGCTTTTACTCCAAGTCATGCACATATTGTGGCTTTTTTCTGTGACAATTTATTTCAATTTTATTCCTTTCTCCAAGAATCATTTATTGACTTAAGCCATTTGTCACTTAGACAATCACTGTGGTCTTTAATTCTGACTTAGAAATCAATATAATATGAGACATAATTAATATACCTATTGTCAGTGATTAGTCAGGTCTACTCTGATTGTGCAGCCAGCAACACACACATAAAGAAGAATGCTAAAAATTGCTTTTTGCCATTACCTATAAAATATACAATTAGCCATCAGGCCAATGGGAATCACTTGTCATCAATCTGACCTAGAAAAGAAAATGATACAGAATGGAACAGAAAATGGCACTTCCTGGATTTGTATCCTCAGTTGTGATTCATCTATCCAAGATAGCTGGGATGAATGGAAGAGGTATTGTGCAATGACCTTAAACAAGATACCTGTTGTTTAAAAGAGCAAAGTTAAGGAAACAAATTTCACCCTTTCACTGCAGAGTTAAAGGTCAAACTACCTGACTCCTAAAACACACCCACTGAATAACCCTGCTGCCCAAGCCACTGTGACAGCCTTTCCTCAAGGCCGTAAGATGAACGTAGGGTAATTTTTAACAGAGCTGGGAAAAGAAAACAGAAGGAAGTGGCATGTGGTGCTGGCAAAGGCATACACATCATCTCTCTGGTACTGCTAAACTGGATTACAGGGACCATGGGGACACATCCTCCCTGTCCTGGGAGAAGTCCCACATATAGGTCAGGAACAATGGGAGCCAATGCTCCTTCATTTCCTTACCACGCTTTAGTTACTGCCCATGTTTGACAAAAACACCCCTGAGTGGCCAGCCAGGCAGCAGTCACAAGTGTTTTCAGTGTATAATAGCACTCATCCATTAACCATAAATAATCTATATTTATCCAAGGGGTCCCTAACAAAGCCCTGTGTACATTGCACAGAGCATTAGGCTATCAAGGTATAAACTATTTAAAGCAGCCAGTGTTTGAATTGTCATTTCTCAAGTTTAACATTATGTTATTTCAATATCTAAAGCCTCCTTCCCTATGCAGGAGAAATGCAAAACACATTGAGAGAAAATGTAAAACATACTAACTTGATTATTATGAGTGCTCTGGATTGTGTCACAATTCACTATTAATTTAGACCACATTCCAGTGGCTTCTCCCTTCCCTCTGCATTCTGGACCAATCTGTCAGGGAACTACACCACCGATTAAATATAAAATTTATATTTGCATCTATGTATTTTAAAGTCTGCTGCTTAGAGGAAATGTTTGGGATATGCAGTTTAGGGAGCATCTTTTCCCATTAGCAACCAGAAGTGATGGACTGATTTTGAGGGTCACTGGCATAAATAATTTTTTTCTGGGCATCAGGGACATCCATATGGTCAATTCTGTGAATACCATCATGGGCTTAATGGTGAAGTTTGTCTCACCTCCTTCTAGCCATTAAATGTCATTAGCCAAATGATGGTTAAATCCCCTCACTGAGAAACTGTTTCAGCCAGAACCCATTTCTGCTTTGGGAGAGGTGGAATGGCCTTGTGGTTACAGCTCCAGAATATGGTTCAGCAAAATTGTTGCTGTTTCATTTGGGTTGTGTTTTTGCCTCTTTTATAGACTGCCAGTGTGACCTAGGGCAAATAATTTATTCTTTTCTACCTGTAGAGCGAACAAAATGAATTTTCCTATTATCTCAACTTAAAAACACAAATACTTTGCAGTAAGTTAATTTTAGCTAGTGCTGTGACAGTACTAGGCACAATGGGATCTTCCTCTTAATAGAACTATTGTGAGTGTAGTATTTATTTAGGGTATTTTGACATTACTGTGTCCAAAGCAGATGTTGGAAGGAAATGCAAATAATGCATATAATCAGACTTTTCAAAGGGCTGTTTTTTCAGGGAGTTTTGTTGATTTTCTAGCCACAGATTATGTAATTAGTCTGGCAGGAATGTATTAAAGATGCAACAACTCTTCCTGGTCATCTCTGCTGCTCATTCACAAGTTGAAAAGCCAATCTTCAGAGCACCTTTTAAAAGTCTCACAGAAAGATTTCAAGTCCTGACAGAAAATTGCTCAGAATTCATCCTACATAGCAACAAAAGGACAATGTCATGGTTTATCTCCACCAGAACACTGGACAGATCCCTCTCAGTCCATGAGGTTTTGATGTATTTGTTTTTTGTGCTTGGTGGTGGTAGTAAATTTTGGACAAAGAATCTGGGATCCAATCTGTTCATAGCTGGACAGCCCAGCTGCAATGTCTCTCTCCAGTTTGTACCCAGAGGGGGCCATAAACACCCCGCTGAGCACTCCCATCTGAGTTTCTTGCTTATGGGAGAAAAGCACGTCTCTCAGGGAAGACATCAGCTCCTCGAGTCACTGTCAGTGTGCGTGGGACAATAGTTTGAAGGATTAAGTGAGAGACGAAGAAAAACCTTTGTGATGTGTGCTGGGCAAATCCCATAGGTACATGTCCTGAATAGCAGAGGTTTTCAAAGGCCACCTAGGGTGGTCTAACTGCAGAGTCCTGACCCCAGGGAGAGCAAAGTTTAGCAAATATGCGACAGAGGTTGGGGAAGATCCTTCCCTCGCTGAGTGGTTCTGCTTTAAAAACGACCTCTTCATTCTCCAGAGACACAGGCCTTTTGTGTGCTGATGCTCAGCTGCTCCTCTGAGGGATAAAACCAGATTATGCAGGGTTTGCTCTGGAAAGACTGGAGCTGGGATCCAGCCTGATACCTCAAAGTTATTAGCTACAGCTCCAGTGTATCCTTGTTGCTTTCTGCCCTTTGTTGTAGTGCCCAAGTGAGGACACTCATCACTCTACAGTCCTGCTGTACCCTACAGCCCAGCAAGTACCTCCAGCAGTACTCTGTCAGCCCTGCTGATCTTTTCCACTGACTGGAGAGGGAGCCTGATGCAGGTGTTTCAGTGAAACTTATACAATCCAGATGTAAATCCAGTGGCAAGTCCCTCAGGATTAGACATGTCTGGAAATGAACATTATTGGGCTGATAAGATTTCTGAGCATTTTTTCCACAGGAAACCCACTGATTTTCATCTCCGGGTTTGGCATGCGAGTTCCCTAAGGCTCCTGGAGAGGCATACCTTGGATTGCCTGTGACAAGATATGAACAGGAGAGCTCCAGCTGACACGAAGGGCCAGGCTGAGATGGCAGTTAGGAAGGAAAAAAACACTCTATTCTTTACTGTCGACTTTGAAAATGTGTTCAGGAAAGGATTACAATGTCAAGATTGTAATACTGGTTGCGTAAGAATTGCTGTTTGGAGGAGTCGTTTTTTGGAGAAAAAGCTGAGAGAAGAGACCATTCACTTCATTCCTGCAGATACACCAAATAAAAAGGGATCAGCTAAACCACAGACAAGCCCCTTTTTGCTTTTGCAACTGTTCATTTTTTCCATCCGAGTTCAGACCATGGAGCTAAAATCCAATAATGAAAACCTTCCTTGCAGCCCCATGGCTTTGCAGTGCCCTAGACCAGGCTGAGATTGAAGTCAAATGGAGTTGATCCCCAATTCTCCAAGCTGCAGAAGGGCAGACAATGGTCTGAACTTCAATCTTCACACAGATGAAACTGCTGCTGTGGGACTGGTTTACAGGCTGATGTTTTTCATCTCTCAGTTACTGAGAGCCTGAGAGGAAGCAGAGAAACGTTATCAATTCCCTCTGCTCCACACCATCCATCTTTCTCTGCTGGCATACCTGACAGCTCGAAAATGATCAGGTAGCAGCTGCTTTTTGATTCCTTCTCTTATCTCTAATCCACTGTCTCATGAAATGGCACGTTAATGCTTTAAGGACATTCTAGCCAGGGGAGTGTGCTTTCCCCTCTAGCCAGCAGGTAGAGCCAGCAAGCCTTGCATCGTGTCACAGGTTAATGGCAATTTCACAGAAACCTGCATAAACAGATCGCTTCCTCTCTCCCTTCTTCCCTCAGAGAAAGTCCTGACTCTAACAGTAATCCTAAAAACCTGTGCAGGGAATGAAGCATCCCACAATTGGAAAATCTTGTACAGGTGACTTTCTGTAATGAAAATTTCAGCATTTGCTCAAGTGACTGCACAAGTCAGACCAGGAGATGGGAATCTCATTGGATATAAATCAGCATACAAACTGAGCCAACTCTGGTTTTTTTTTTTTTTTTTTTTTTTTTTTTTTGGTTGGTTGGTTGGTTGTTTTTTTTTTTTTTTAAGTAGGAAAGCAGAAAAGATAAAAATAACACCTTGCTGTTTTCCACAGACGTGTCCCTTACACTGCAAGGGGTGGAGAGCCCAGGAAATGTTGCTCTGGGCATCTTTGAAGCCATGATCCCCTTGTTTCTTCTTCTCCACTGCAATCATGACTTTGAGTCATTATCTTCTTTTGCAAGCATTTAAAAGTGGTGCATCCCAGAATTTCTTTTGGCTCAGGAGCTTCATGCTGGCCACTACCTGTGTGCTTCAGTCCCCACCAGAACTCACCTACCTGTACCACAGTCAGGGAAATGGCCTTAAACAACGTGTTTTACAAAAACTACACTTCAGTTTTGTTAGTGTTATATCTAGTGTTAGTGTTAAAACATAGTGTTATATCTAAGACAAAACCTAAATAATCCTACAGAGAGTGGTTATATGTAAAGAATATATAAAGAATTTTTCATTATAGCACATGAACACGAACATCTTTGATCATATTTGTGAATCCTTAGACTGTTGCATTTCAGCCTGTGATAAATTTGAATAATTTCATTTTAATATAACTATTGACTATAGGTTTAATTTCTCGTTTCAAAAACACTACTGATATTATCATCAACATTTCACTTTTCATACAAAACATGTAGTTACTCTTTTTCCCCCAGTGCTTTCTAAATCCTTTTGAAACTGCTCTCCAGTCCAATTTCTAAGCTTTCCCACCACAGCCATTTACCTCTGATAGGCACAGTTTTTCAGAAAGAGGTCAAGGATGGTGAAAGTTGCTATCACATCACAGGAGTTGATAGTGCTACTTTCCCCTCAATGCTTTCTTTTGCTTGCCTTGCAAGGCCTCTTTCAGTTCCCTTGACCCCGCTGCCCTGCTCCTTTCTACTGATACAAGAGAATTAATAATAGAGCTCCGGTTTTCACCGGAGCTGCACAACCACTGGGATATGGCAGTAAAACACACAAGCAAATGCTCAAAACAGCAAAGCCCCCCCACCTCCTGAAATCCATTTTCCTTGATGCCTTTGATCTGGGGCAGGTGGGAAAGAAAGCAAAAGGCCTTTGGGAGAATTATGACCGCAGTGCCTTCCTAGGTGGCACGGCCGCTTCCTTGAGAGTCGCGGTGCCATTAATGGCTCCTTTGTGCCAGCGTGTATCAGACCACCAAGGCATTTACCCAAAGGCTAGAATGTGTGTAGAATAAAAAGTAACATTTTGCTGCTTCTTTCTGAAGGTCAGATTCGCTTCAGTCACACGGCAGTTCAAGCTCAGGCAGATGGGTAATGGGACAGCAGATTGGGGGAAGAAGAGGTTTTCTCATCTCTGTTCTGTGGGAACAGCCATGAATTCTCACATAAATGTACTCTCCTTCCCCCACCCCAGCTTCCTTAAACCACTGGACAAATCCTCTTTTGATCCACCTTCCAAAGTCCACTAGCAAAGAGAAACAGCTTGTCTCTTTCCCCAATGCCATTGTGGCCTAAAAGGCAAGCAGTGAATAAACAAACACCCAGCTCTGTTCATGTTGTTTTCTGCTGTTGCAGTTGTGTCTTGCCAGGGCTACCAAAGTTCTGGGTAAAACTTGCCATAATTTGCCGAGATTACGTGCTAGACAGGTGATAAGGGTAACCCTGTGTCAGTTGTATACAGAAGAGGTTGAAGAACCATGGAAATTCCCTCCCAGACTTGTGAAGAACCTTTAAAAAGCAGAAGTCTCTTAAAGTGGTGTTTTGCATCTAAATGGACTGAATGGAGAAATGAGCAGGTTGTACAAACTCCTTGTGAGTGCCATGCCCTATCAGTGGTGCCAGGCATGAGGAAACTCTAATTGTAGTTGAACAGGCGATAGCCAGGTTCTTCTACAGAAATCTCTGTCCCCCTTGACCTGTCATCCTGCTCCTGCCACCTCCTCTCTTCCCCTTGGGCCTGGTACTCATCCACAGACCACAGCCATGCAGCTTTGCCCATACCATGGAAGAGTGTGGAACGTCTTGTTGTGGAGGACATGTTCAAGAATGCTTTCAGACTGGGCGTCCTCAGGAAGAAAGGCTGATGAGTTTGCCTCAAGCAGTGTAAAAGCTGTCTCAAACCAAAGGCAGAAGTGTTACTATCC
Organism: Sylvia atricapilla; assembly: GCF_009819655.1. Lineage (NCBI taxonomy): Eukaryota > Metazoa > Chordata > Aves > Passeriformes > Sylviidae > Sylvia > Sylvia atricapilla. Next base: position 12,202,800 of record NC_089148.1, read on the forward strand.
AGTTAATCTGCCCTGTATCCAGCTGCCTTGCTTTGAAGAGAAGCACAAGTGCGTTATTTCCCCATTTTTCCTGAGTCTCCAGAAAACCCTTTACAGTGAAGGCTGAAGACAAAAGCACTGAAGTGCTGGGTGTCCAAGGCAGTGTTTGAGTGGAATTTACATTTACAGCCACAGTGGCTTTGGAAAAGTCATTGTGCTTTTGAAACAAAAGTAAGAAACAGAAAAAAAAAATCAAGGGGATGGTAATGTATCTTTATAAGATCTTTAGTGACAAATTCTCAGTAAAGGTCAGAGAAGCCTATTTAGACTGAATAGAAAAAAATATGCTTGAGCCCATGATCGTTAGGCTGGTTTAACTTCTCCAGTCTCCTGCATCTGTGAGTGAAGTATTGAAACTGGAAATTGAGAGCAATTCCTTTCCCCAGTTACCATTTTCAGACAGCACTGCTCAGTTGTGTAACTCCCTGAAGACATAAAAATGTCTTTCCCTTCCTGTAAGAGAAGATTTTCTTTTCCTTTTCTGAAGACATTAATTACAAGGTCACTGACTTTGGCAGATTACTTGCCAAATTGAGTTGCATCTTGATATCCTATATTTTATTGGGATGACCACCCATCTTGACACCCAGCTTGGGCTTGACCTAAGATTATCCAACAATGAGATCATGACTCTTTAAAAGGAAAGGATGAATGGCTGCTCTAAAGTGATCTAAGATCATTGAACAAAGCCTCAAGCACTCACCTTTTGCCAGCTCCTGGCCATATGGACCAACTTCTCCTTCTGTCTCAATACCAACAATTGCAGAGTAGCATGGGGAGTTTAATCTACTAGGCAATCTGTCAAAAAAAAAATTAAAACATTACAAATCTCTTCTTGTTAGGGTAGCTTTAAGCTGGATCAAAGAGGAGGACCGAATCTTCCATAAGTGTGATTGTCACAAAAAGATCACAGGAGTAAATGCCTGCTCTGGCAGCAGCAAAGTCCTTGTGAACTCTGGGAGAACCAGCATTTCCTCCTGGAAATGGAAATTCCTCCAGGAATGGACCACAGGAAAGAACAGGAGAGCTGTGAGCCTCAAATCAGGTCAGTATCTACACTGTACAGGGCTCTCAAAACAAGGAATGGCACTCATCACCTGACCCAGGCAGGGGATCAGAAGGAGCAGCAGAAGGAGATCAGGTTTGTCTCCTCAGACCAGCAGTAGATTCACGTGGAACAGGGCACACAAGCTGTTCCTGGGTTCAAAAGTCTTTCTCATCCCTTGCTTTCACATCTTGGTCTCTGGTTTTATGTAACACAGATGCAGAGCCAGTCACTGGGTTGCCATAAACTCTCACTATTCCACTGCCCATTATCTAACCGAAACAAGCTCTCTGGCACTTTAAATTGAGAGACTTTTTAAAAAGAAACCCCCAATACAACTTTTCAGCTTATGTTTTGAAGTTGATGATAGACAATCTCATCATTTAGTAGCTATGACCACAATGTGATTTAATACAGAAATTCAGCCTTCCTGATGCTTGGTGGAAAAAGAAGTGGCAGAGATTTTTATTGGCCCACCTGCAGGGAGGGGCTGGAACCCCAGGGCTGGTGGAGACAACCCCTGGCTGCAGTTTGGGATCAGCACAGTGTCCTTGCAGAGTCGTGGGTCTGGCTGGGGCATTCCTTCATCAATAGGCACCATTTATCACCAAGATACAGCTGGGTTCCAACAGCGACAGAAGGAAAACACTGGCAATGTTTTCATTAAAAGGTACAAAAGATTTGCAGCATAGCTGACAGAGGCCATGTGTGACCTGCTCAGTGTTCAGCAGGGCTGATAAAGAGCAAAAGGAGTGTCCAGTGAAGGTAAAGCTATACCTCACCTTAATGAACAGCCATTCAGGGGTAGGAGGTGGGAGAGGATGATCAGATTTCCTCTGACCTGGAGTTCAACCTCTTTGGATGCAAGCAAGAGTGGCTGAGATAGTAAGGTGGCTCAGAATAAAGAGAGTGAGAAAAGAGGGAGACCCTTTTCTTCTCCCTTAATGGAAAAGCTTGGCCCAGGGCTGTTCATAAGCTGCCAGCAGCAGCAGTGATCTGCATTCAGACCACTGTGTTCTGCATGTCACAGCAAAACCTTACCAGGAAAAGAACCAGGATGAGTGCAAAAATGTCTCCTGTTTTTACAGGTGGAAGCATTTTAGAGGTGTGGAGGAGCAAGAGCCACCCATTTCCCCTCTGGGAACTCTGCATGTCAGTTTTACACACCTGTGATCAGCCATGGCAATGGCCATGAGCAGCATCACCAAGGCCTTGGCAGACAAATGAAGTGCCTCATCCCCTTGGACTCTGTCAGGAGTTCAGAAAGCTGCATCTCCTCTTCTCATCTTATATCAAGGACAAACAGAACTGTATGGACTGTAGGCAGCAATTAAGACAGTTCTTACAACAAGGAGCCTGCTCTTCTCTAACCTTGGTCAACACAAGATGCTCATCGGTGCTGTTCACCTTCGTTCTACTCTTCCCTTCTGCCTGACCTGCTGCATTTTGCCTGATGTTCCTTGGTTACATGTTTACAGAATGTCTCATATTTTATACATTTTATTTCATTCTAGTGTTTTCAGCTGCTACTATCAATCAATTTTTTAAAAAAAGGTCTGTACAATCATACCAGACTTAAGAGAAGAAGGAAACAAATCTCGACCTTATTTCATGCTGTTGAAAAACACTTTAATAAATCCAAACATTTCCTCAAAGTTAAACCGGAGGTCGGGGACAGAGGAAGAGAAGTTGCTTCATTCCCTGTAGGCTTGAGATCAGAGTGAACTACAGCTTGCTTGTAACACCAGGCACTGACACGGAGCCAGCTCTGGGGTGGCACTTGGCAATGTTCAATCCAGCCAGACTAGAGGCTGCAATTCCTCTGGCTGAAGGCATTTGAGTGCTAATTCACCTGCCAGTGGCTGGGGCCCTGATTACAGCAGTGTTGCACAAAAAACGCTGCAAATGTTTTATCAAGTACGCATGTGAACCACAGAGAGCTGAATGTCTGCACAGCTAAAAGGTTAATATAAATAACTATATTTAAAAACATTATTTATTTTTTTCTTCAAGCAGCAGGCCTTCACAGCCCCATGGCTCTTTGGCTGGAATACGGTTTCTCAGAATTTACGTGGGCACTTGTTGAGGTGTGTGGGGGTGAGGTTTGTGTCCCAGCATCCTGACACCCTCTGCTTGTATATCACTTGTTACTCACCTCGCTCCTGCCCTCTGCTCACCTCCTTCACTGCCCCAGCTGTGCAAAGGAGGCTTTGTAGAGCTGGCAGGGTCAGTGATTAATTACACAAAGACAAACAGAGTTAATATTCTTCCTGGATAGAACTAATTACTCAAGTGTTTGCTTTTATAAACCTCGGATTGATTGTTTCAGAGACAAATCAGTCTAATTGAAAAGACTGTTTTTTTCCAAGAGAGGAAAATTAATATGTTTGTGCGTCATGGATTGGGCTTTTTTTCCTCTCCTGTTCAAAAGGGAGGCAGTGAAAGGGTTGGTGCATATTGTTGCACCCTCACTGGACATCAGAGCGGCTGTGCCTCAGCCATTCCCAGACCATTTCCCCTTTCACACAAGCTGTTATGTCTCTCACCAGCACTTTGTGGAGGATCATGGGGTGTGAGGTGGAGGGTATGCACATACTGAAAAGCAGTCCCGGCCCAACATGCTCAGGATTTAGTTGAACAAAGGCAGGAAGAGAGAAGGGGCACAAGATACACTCGTCTTTTTCTTGTATATTCTCTGAATCAATTCATGAAGCCTCTCCCATCTGGGGAACTGAAAACAACTGGCATATCATTTCTGCTCCAGTGCACTCAAAACACTTTACTGCCTTTCTGCTGCCTTAGTCTGGTGTGTCACCTCCTACTCTCTCCTCTCCTTGGCACCTCACCATCTCAGAGCACTTTGAACTCCTTTGTCTTTCCTTGCAGCCCACCCTCTCTGATGTCTTCTTTCACTGATGCCTCCTCTGACCTTTTTTATTTGTATTTGTTCCTTTCCAGCAGATTGAAGCAGACGGGACATGGGGCAGCCATGGGACAAGACAGCTGCCCGGGTGCCATAAGGGAAAGCACTGACACAAGAGACAAGGTACAGCTGAGATCTGGCATGAAATGCATGCCTGGGCCCTTCACCCCTGAGAAATCTGGCCCAATGGACTGAAGGAAGGAACAGGAAAAGGGGTTGCATGTCAGGAGGAGCCTTGAGTACTGCTATGCCAAGATATCCAGGAAGGTAGACTGAGGCTGGGCATCCATCTCCAGCTCCTGATCCCACTTACAGTAGTGACCTTCTCAGCTTATGTCACTGTCCACATGGCCTCTTGGGAGTGATGGGAAGAAGTTCTTGCTGTGGAATTGGGCTTGTGAGTGAGCAGGATACTTGCAGGCTGTTCAGTTCAGGTTACCCTTAGCTAGGGAATCACACTGGTCATGATAATGCAGGAGGCAGATAAAATTCTGTGCCCTTTGTCACGTGGACCAGCAGACCACTTCCCATGTTTTGCTCTGAAAATCTCTCAACAGAGATGCACCCCATCAGTTTGCTCCCTGCTGTCTGTCACCTGAGCGAAGCTGCAGGACATGAAGCCCACCTTCCATTCTGGCTAGAAGTAATCAATCTTAGATTATCTGTGCTTAGTGATGACTGAGACAAGGGAAAACCACCTCCGAAAAAGTCAACTGAACAAGAGGCTAGGGCACTAAGGTGAAGTGGTCTGAGAGTGAAGTGGCAAAACAACCCCAGGAGCTCTCAGAGGAGGCATGAGGGAAGCACCAGAGACCAGGCAAGAGTTAGTGGCATCATACTGGGGGAGAAAGCATGGATGCTTTGCAGGCAGAAGGAGAACCATGTGCAAATAAACCATCTCCCACTGCTAGTTTTCAGCTGCTTGTTTTCAGCTCTGCTTGGGAAAACACAGCAATAGGGTCATTCTTCATAAATAAACACTCATAGCATCCACTGCTTCGCCAGGGAAAATAACACTGCAGGCATTTGCTAACTATCCATGTCTGAGAGGAACAGAAACCTCACCACTGGATTAAGCTGAGAAAAAAGTGGAGGGAAACCCAAATGAAACAAGTCTGGCCCAGTTACTGTCCCACTTTTTTTTCTCTAAAATAAAAAAGGTTTAATGCAAATTTCTCCATTCTCCACCACCACCAAAATCAGGTGAGCATTTTGCATATTGACAGAATACAAACCGTAAAGCAGACAAGTGCTTTTTCAGGAATGCTCTCATCAGGCAATTAGCCTGCCCTCTCCTTAGGCCATGACAACAATTATGCCATGCTGCTGCCTCCTGCACTTTGACTTAGGACAAGAAAGCCCAGCAGTACCCTGTAAATCCCAACACTGCTGACAGCCAAAATCAGGAGCAGCTCGTTCCCCTAGGAAAAAGGTTTGTGAGAAAGGTGCTGAGCTTTCCTTACCCATATGCTTTCTGTTCTCACTACATCTATGCCTTCACCTGCTTTTTGTTTATCTCTGTCACAAAACTCATGTGTGAGAGCTTACAACTGAGAAGGATTTTCCTTTTCCCTTCCCCACTTCCCCTCCCTCAAGAGAAGACACTTCTAAGTATTTGAGCATTTTCTTACAAAGGGCTTTTCTCCAACTCCTGGCCTTCCCTTGCTGTCCCTCCCTTTTGTTCTGGGTGAATTATATGGTGTCAAGCGTCCACAGCAGCCATCCCTGCTCTAGTCCAGCACTGCAACATGCAGGAGATGCACGGTGGAGAGGGAAGAGTGCAGAGAGAAAGGGAACTAGCGGATATTAAAAATTGCTGACCCTTTACAATCATTAATGCTGAGGGAAGATATAGTTTTCATGTGGGAGGGCTGGGCAATTTTCACAAAATTGCTGGGCTGTTTGGTGATCAGGCAGAAATTCAACTGCAATAACATGTTCTCCAGTTTCCTAGCTGAATACCAGGAGGTTTAGAGGTGAAGCCACAAAGGCTGACACCTTTGATCAAACCTTTCCTGCTCTTGGCAGGGGTTGTTGCTCTGAGTGTGATACATGTCTTTATGGAGGTAACAACAATAACTTTCCTCCTTCGATTTCAGGGCTGGTTCCACAGAAAGCACCTGCTGGTACTGCTGTAATGGAGAAATGCTGCAGAGCAACGGCCTTGCCCCAGCCTTAGTGGGAGCAGTCAATGGAAATTATTTGAGACATTTACTCTTTCCCTGTTTCACTTGCAGCTATCATTTCTTATTTCTAGTTGCTAATAACAACCACCAGCCTGATCAGCAGCAATTCCTCTCTGCACATTGCAAAGAAAATCAGAGTCTTTTTTTTACAGAGTGGGAAAAGCAAAGGACAGGGAAAAGCAGGGCTTGCCCAGCACCACCCAGTAATGCAGGAGCACTCAGACAGAACCCTTGAGAGAGGAGAGGAGAGGAGAGGAGAGGAGAGGAGAGGAGAGGAGAGGAGAGGAGAGGAGAGGAGAGGAGAGGAGAGGAGAGGAGAGGAGAGGAGAGGAGAGGAGAGGAGAGGAGAGGAGAGGAGAGGAGAGGAGGAGGAGAGGAGAGGAGAGGAGAGGAGAGGAGAGGAGAGGAGAGGAGAGGAGAGGAGAGGAGAGGAGAGGAGAGGAGAGGAGAGGAGAGGAGAGGAGAGGAGAGGAGAGGAGAGGAGAGGAGAGGAGAGGAGAGGAGAGGAGAGGAGAGGAGAGGAGAGGAGAGGAGAGGCTTAGTTGATTGGAGGAGCTCCCTGCTGCTGTTTAATCCATTGAATGGGCAGACACCTTGCAGGACTCATATTTCAGTTTTTCAAGCACACTGGATTGTTGCATCCAGTAAACCCTTTCCAGAATATCTACAGAACTACTATCAAGAAACCGTCTTTCTAGTCCTTACCTCACAGCAGAATTAAAGAAATTGGCAACAAAAAAGACACATCATGATTTTTCTCTCTTTCCGTTGCATTTGTTTTCTGGCATCCTATAATTCCATTCTATAACGTTGTGTCATGTGCTGAATGCTCTTCTGTGAAAATAAAAACATAGAAACTTGGTTTTGCTTCAGGATTTACAGCAGTTGATAGGAGCACTTTGTGGTCAGATATGGCTACTGTAAATTTTATTGAATTTGAAGCAGACACTGAGAGGCAAATCACTTTGCAGATGTCAGGGCAATTCGATCTGCAAGGAACCTGATCCTACAAGCTTCTGCACTGCACTGACTTTCAAACATTAGGAAATTTTAAACATCTGAAACAAGCACTAGAATTAAATGCTTTTGCTTACTCGTAAGCACAACCTTGTACCTCACAGAAAGGATTTGCCCTAACAGGCAAAGATCAGTCCCTCTGCCTAGGCTGAGCTGCACTGTCCAGTTCAGAGATAGAAACAGTGCTCAGATCAGAATGGCACCAGTCAGGACAGACAGATCCATACTGGTCACCCTGCTCTGTGCCTGCATCCTCAACGTGCTCTGTGACTGGAGGCATGGTTGGGAATGCTGCCAATGCAACAGCTTTCACCCCAGCAAGATATTTTCTCACCTCTGAGATGCTGAGTGGCTTAGTAGAAACTCTTTTGAGGTCCATCTAAGACAACAAACAAAAGAAAGTTATTATTTAGGGTAACCATATTTTCATCATTAAAACTTGAGAATTATTTAGGGTCAATATTTCTCACGACTGCAAAACAGTCTGAAGGCCCTTTCTATGGTCTTCTGAAAATGTCAGCTTTCGATTATGCCTCAACATGTATGTATTTCTCAGAGCAAGGACATGGGGGTTTATTTTGCCAAGTAACACCACATTCTGATGAGGTTCATTAATATAGTTGATGGGAAAAGGTCATCTCTGTCCCTGCACTAAATACCATTATTTTGACATTTGGATTTCAGCCTCCACTAGGCTCCACAAAGAGAAAGAGAAAAAAAAGAAAACCACCAAATTCTTAAAGGAGGTAAAGACTTAAAAAGAAAAAGTTTTTTTTTTTTTTTGTTCATAAATCAGAACAAACCCTATAGTGCACACCTACACAGCTGCACATTCAGGAAAAGGGAGACTGACTGAGCCAAGGGCATGAGGTTTAGATTTCCTGGAAAGCACCAAAGGAGCTCTTAAAAAAGCAGTAATTTATCTTCACCTGAAAAAAACCTCACTAATTTCAGGACACCAAACTAGAGGTTCACTTTGATCCAGTGAATATTCTCAGAATCCCCTTCACACAGATTGAACAAATCCCACTTCAAGCAGAAGCCAGGATCAGACTGGAGCTGTAGTGAAACAGCTGAGCAGGCAGGAATTTTGGGGATGCTTTCTCACATCTGTTTTCTGCCTCTCTCTAATGGGGATGCTGGGTGCACCTTTCTCAAACACCTAACGTCCTGCTCTGCTCAGGGTTGCACCTCAGACAAACATTGTTTTGTTACAACAATTGGACACTGATGGTGTTGAAATCAGTTAACAGGAAAACCACCTGCATGAGACAGATTTTCTTAAGGAAGATACTGAACAACAAGAAAAAGTTCTGTCTAACAAGAACTGGCCCAGAGCTAGACAACTGCAGCATATCAACTGCAGTTTGAAACACTTTGCTCTTAGCATTTTAATTTCTCACTTATTTTTTTACAGCCTAAAACTTCTTGTAAACCAAACTGAAATGTTGAAATGAAAAGCCTGGGAGTTCATTACCTCGATGTAGCACTAGCATTCCTGCTCAGGAAGTCAAAATCAGGAGGCAATAGTTTTAAGACACAAAATCTCTTTGGAGGGTAAGACTGTAGTAATTCTAGAGGATTTTTTTTTTGATAGCATGAGAACATCCTGTCATTACGTAGAAAGCGAGGCTCTACATCAGCAGTTTATTCCAAGTTATTCTCTTTTGACCTGCCTCTGAGCCAAGCCCCAAATTTAACGTTCAATGCTTGAATCATGCATTACAAGATAAAACGAAGTCCCCAGAGTCTTCCACCCCTCTACAGCTATATAAAAATAAAATTATTTCAGGCAGAGAAGTCACGAACAAGCCAAACACAACATGGCCATAACTTGCAGCCTGACATTGTTGGCTCTAAACAAACAAACAATTGCACATTCATTTTGACTAACATCTGAAGAGCTGCACTACACAGAGACAAGAGTCCAGGGGCCAATATTCATTCCCAGGCAAGTACATTGGCTTTGCTGCAGTTACTCAATAGGCTTGCAGAGCCATTGTGTGTCTCACTTCCAGCAGTCTCCAACTGGAATCACATTCTTCTGCTAACCGTTTCCTCTCCCCTGCACAAAAGCAGCCCTAACCTAGGGAGCAGCAAAAAGATCAGGCTTTGTTATCTTTTCTGCTTGCTCCAATATTTCAAGGGCTTTAGGGGCTTGCTAGTTCCCTTGAGCAGCAGCCATCCCTTGGTTTATTTGGCATAAATTATACAATTATGTTTCATATCATCACAAGGCATCCGCAAATGAATAGCAGACACCCCCCTGCACTCAGCCTGTTTAAACAGGATGCCGGCAGAGGAAAGAATGTGTAATACAATGACTCCACACAATTTCCAGTGGCAGGAGCCCTTTTACACCTGCATAAATAGAGCTGGGCCAGGCTGGTTGTGCAGGCATTGTCTCTTCCAGGTACATGCCCTGCTGTTGTACCAGCCATTGTTTTCATTATGGCTTGGTGTGCTGGTGTGCCTTCCACAGGGAATTCACCCTCTACCTGAGTGGTTACCATTGTGAAAAGGCAACAGCAGAAAGTAACAATATGTTGTAAAGAGCTTGCTGAAGCTGTGCAGTACAGCAAAGTTTTGCTGAATGAAGGTGCGGTTGAACCTGGCCCTCTGGTTGCCAAAGAAGCTAAAAGCAACTCGTTTCAGTTCCTCCAATGTGAAATTTGCTATAAATTAGGGTTATAGCATCAATAGACTTCAGATTTTACTGGCCACTCTGTGTCTGAGCTCTGGTAACATTTCTGTTTATTGTTCTGGTGCAAACCATAATCCTCAACTTTCATCCAAGGTGACTTTTGAGGCATTCTCCTTCCTCACATCAGCTCTCCAGAGAGCTTCAGCAACCCTTCTTTTCCTCTCTGATGAGGTCTGGCCCAGCTGTTGCAAATGGTGATGTGCTGGAGTCTGGGAATAAGATGGACATCCAGATGGATCACCTTGGATACTGAGTATACTTTCAAACCTTGCATGGTTGCTAACAGACCCTCTGATCTGGTCCTTAAATAGGCCATGGGTTCACGCTCCTTTTTAAAGGAATGACTCACCAAATCCCAGAGGGAAGCTCTCAAAAAAATATTGAGGAACCTTAACCTATTTCGCATAGCAAAAGTGCTTCCCCAAAAGCAGTGGTGTCAAGAAAAGGTTTTGTGTACAACTTGTCATGAATACACTGAAGGAGGAAAAAAAATAAAAGAAGCATGAATTCTCTAGGCATTTCCATATGAGAGGATGATGATTTCCACCATCAGCTGTCAGCTGTCATTGGATGATCAGACGACTTTGATATTTAAAACAGACTTTTAAACCAGATGCAGCGTTAGATTAAAAAGTATAAACCTGTTTAATTGTTTGGCATTGTTCAAGGAACGGTTTGTTTAATTAGAAGGTATTTGGCAACTTGTTAGATTGTAAAATGTTTGACAAAATGCCAGTCAGACCCTCCAAGCGATAACAGCAACATCAGACACGTACGTGTTGTACATTTTGTGCCACATGTGTGGTACATTCCTCAGTGGAGCCATTCCGAAGCAGAATTTAATGGCTGGGGAAGGTGTTGGATGAGCAATCCAATTATTTTGCAAAATAACTACAGCACAAGCAAAGTCAGTGAAGGATTTTTTTGAGGCTCAATCCAAGCAGGACACCTGTAGTTTTGGTCCTCAAGGTCTCCCACTTTCACGCTCTCACTGGAGTTCTTTGCCCCACACACACTGGGAATCTCTCTTTTTTTACCAACCCTTGGTACATGACCCAAAGCACCTCACTTAAATCAGGCTTTTAATGGCCGACTGTCACATCCAGTGAAAGAGATGGAGAGACAAAAGACATGAAGATAAAACGCTACTCCTACAGCTCACTGGCTTTGCTGTGACTGCCAGTGAAGGATGAGACACAGCAGGATGGGCAGCAGGACACCCACCCAGACAGACACGAGGGAGCCATCCTCACACAGGCATTTCTGTTTGGGCTATCCTGCTCCCTGCACGTGTTTTAAAAAGGAAATGTTAAGTGGATACCAGCACATCCTTTGCCTTTTCAGTGGAGGCAGCCGATTTCATTGCATTGAACATGGTGATACAAAAATAAACAGATTGACAACCCAGTAATTTTGCTGATTGGAAATGTGAAAGGAGCAGGCCTTTTGGGGTTGTATCAGGTAACTCAGTCTCCAGCTAGAGAAACCTTGTAGGTTTTTCCCTGATCATGTTTGTTCTAGCAGAGAGAGAAATTGCAACGATGAAAAATATATTGACAGAGCTGCTCAGAAAACATGTTTGAAATGGGCAAATTTTGATCCAGCTTGGTTCGGCAAAACTTTCTGATTGCAACAACTCCATTTTTGGCATGAGAGGAATAACAATTCATCATTTTTATTTCTTTCCTTTTGTTCTTTAAATGCTAAAATGTATGTGTCAGTGATAGTGTTCTGATTTGCTATTTGAACAGAAATATACATCAGTCACTGCAGTGCATTAATGTGTGCATCCTTCCATACTTAACATTATGTTTCAGCATTGAACACAACATATTATCTTGAAGCCAATTCTGAATAAAGGCATTTCAAAATATTGCAATTCTTTGCAGACTGGAAATGCGTTTTGGTTAGTTTTTATTAAAAGCACATAGGGGCAAACGACCTAAATCTTAAAAATTGTAATCACCAGGCTCAGTTTTAGTTTCTCTTTTTTTTGATATCACACGGTTGTGTAATTTTTTTTTAATACTATTTCCTAACACTTACTTTTTTGCTCAGTAAGCTAATAAACTTGATTCCTACTCCTGCTCTAGGTTACTCATTGTGCTGTCAGAAAGTCACTTCAGTGTTCTGTGATTACATTCTCCACCAGGAAAATCCTGCAGCTGGTAGAGTTAGAGACCTTGAGAGATGATACCAGCCAAATATTCCTCCATTCTGCTTTTAAACACTTACAGAGGCAGAAGCTCCAAATCCAGGCAATCTATCCCTGTGTTGTTTTTTTCATCCCCTTAAAAAGGTTTTCCTCCTGTCTAACCCAAAACCAGCAGTGCTGCAATTTAAGCCCATCACTTCTTGCCTTATCCCCAGTGGATATGGAGAAGAGTTCATTACCTCCCTCTTTGCAGCAGTCTTTAACATATTTGAAGACTGTTATCATGACTGTCTCACAGTTGTCTTTTTCCTAGACTAAACAATCCAACTCCTGTCAATCTTTCTCACAGAAGTTCTACTTTTAGTCCTTCTCATCATCTTTATCATTTCCCACTCTTTTCTCATATTTTGTAGCCACCCATCACACTCTTCTCCCTCTGCCCCATTCTTGCTTTTTATCTTTGTGATGGGAATAATTTTTCTCGAGGTGCTCAAGCACCAGCTGGCACGATTCAGGCTTTAGTGATGGGGCACTGCTGTTACAGCAGTAAATAAGAGCAGAATGCCATGAACTACATCACCAGAATGTGGAAACAACATCACCACAGCCATAGACCTCAGGGCTCTATGTTAAACTATGGAGAGATTAAACACCAGTCAGCTCAAGCTGATCACTGACATGAAAGGCTGCTTTGCTTTGCTTTGATTTTTTAATTTTATTTTTTTCTTTCATTTTCAAAGAAGAATTCTAATGAAAAAATGTTCAGATTAGGTCTATAAGCAAAATTTCTCAGGAAGCTGGTAACCTTTGAAAATATCGGGAGGCATAGTTTTCTTTTCAGGTCAAAATAGTGATTTTTATTTTATTAAAATCAACTGTTTGAAAATCTGAAATTGCTGGGAAAAAAGAATGCCTGGCAAGTATGCCTAAGTATATGAAAACCACTGAGCAGGTCTTTAACTTGTGGTATGCATGCTATTTCCATCTGTGTCACTAGCAACCATTCCAGCAAACCACTCTGATCTAGTATCATAAGCAACAAACTTTACCACATCTATTCTAGCCCTAAAAATACTCCCTGGAATCACCATGAAGTGACGGATCTAACACGCCAGGGGTGACTAACATTTATGGTGTTCCTCTGCACACAAGAACACAAGGTGTCTATTATATAAATCTGGGCTGTTTTCTCCATGCCCCATAGATCTCAGAATAAATACAACTTAAAAGGGAAGGTAATTATTTCAGCACAAATCTTAGTATGGAGATTTGGAGCAAGGAGGCAAATATTTATTCCTACATTTATTTCTTGGAAAGCTGTCTCTGTAAATTGTTCCAGGCTGTAAATTCCTCTCTGAACACTAATTTCAGGCATATCTCAGATAGCTTCAGAGCGTGCTTTTATTTCAGATAAGATATATAAATGCTTCAGAGATTTATTTGTGTCTCTTCTACAGGTCTTCAGTTTGCAAAATTGAGCTATTAGTATCTTGACAAAGAGTTCCCACACCTAATTTTTTTTATACTTTCACTGAAACTAGAAGAACAGTATTTAAGCTTATTCCTCCAGCACTGTCTTTTTCTGGATAAAGCACAGGAAATGGAAGAGAAAGCAAAATTTAACCACTGGATATTGAAAGAGAACACACAGAGTTATGGGCAAATTATTCCAACAGACCTGGTTTAATGACACCCAAGCAATTGGAGTCCAGGAGAAACCTGGATTAAGCCAAGTTGTGCAGGAGGTCCTGCACAACAGGGTGACTGTGACAATCTCTGCATTTCCTTACCCTCCTGCAGGGCCACGTTGACAGCAGAGATTCTGCCCTTTGTTCATTTTTGAATAATGCTAAAATTTTGACTAGCTCACCTTTTCCAACAATTACTGTCGTTCCAAAAACTCCAGAGCTCTGATGTGCTCAGAGCAGTCTCCAGTGAGGTTCTGGGCAGTTGTGACCCACTGTTGTGTCTTCCCAGACATTGGGTACTCCAGTACAAACCAGGCAGGCACAGGGTAACCAGTCCTTTGGCCCAGCATCTTGCTGCGCTGGGTATGATTCTCTTAAATAGAAGTCTTCCATGTTTATGCTAAAAATCAATTTTGTTGGAAAAAAGAGCATGACAGGCCTTGGAAAAAAGTAAACAAGCCAACTGAGACCTTTAATCTGTTTTCTGAAGAATCCTGTCTTGTCTCCTGGATTTTGTGTTCCCTCTCATTGCAACATTAGCAATGCTGCCTGGAAATTTCCCTTTTCTGCTGGCAGCATTGTACTGCATCAAAACCTCCTGTCCTGAGGTGATCTGAGCTGCAGGTTGACTGAAAAAACCACAGCTTCATTCATTTCTGGATGTAACTGGCAACATCAATGATAAGAAGCAAGATGGATCTTAAAGTTGATATCTAAATGTTCTTGTTTCAGGGATCCACTTTCAGAGATCATCTCTGAGGAGTCTTCTCAATACAGTCAGCTGGTTAGAGAAGGAACTGTGGGAACTTCACTGGCGTTCATGTTGTTATCATCACTGTTTAACATTCACAAGCATTTGGGACCTTTTGATGATCCCACTCTCTTTGCGAGTGCAGAACACATTAAAAATTATGGTCTCAAATAGATTGTTACCTAGCAGGCAAAAAAAGAGAAAAAAGAAAAAAAAATGCCCAGCCCTGAGACTACAGAGGAGGAGGGTTGTAATTGTAAGACAGAGACAGTTCTTTTCTTTGCTAGTACTGGGAAATACTGGATGTGTTAATATAGCACTGACTAGGTGACATACATGGTTTTACCCTTCAGTTTTGGACATCTTCAACTCCAACAGATCCCTGTGTTTTACTGGTGGCCAGTACCCAGTGCTTCTTATCAAAGATGATCAATTCAGCCAAATGCCAGATGGAGAGAAAACTTTCCCTGGCATAACTCATGAGTTCTGCCTTTCTCCTTTGGAGCCTCCTTCCCCTCCAGCCAGTGGGGCATCATACATGTGGAGTGGGACAATGCAATGGGAAGTCAAGGGGAGAGGGCTGTTCATTATCTGTTCACCCACCCCAGTGTCAAAGGAGGCCTCTTCCTCACAGCTCCTGAAGGGTTTCTGGTAATCAGCAGGACCTTGTACTCTTCCTCCTGGCATCAGCAACTTTCCCCTTTTATCACATTTGTTGCTGACTCCTTCCAGTCTGCTGCTCTTTGCAGCTGTCTGCCAAAACCAATACTCTCACAGCTGCCAGAGGCAGCTTAGACTGGCACATCATAAAAGGCAGCAAGGGCCACATTTTCAGATTAAAATAAACCCAGCCACTTCAGCGCCTTCTGACAATGTGTTTGACATGCCTGTGCTGTGGCCTCAGTCCTCGGCTCTGACAGGACACAGCCCTGGCCATGGCAGCTCACATGGGCATCTTGCTCCTCTCCATATGCCCAGCAGGAGTGGCCCGTAGGATGACACAGTGCCACAGACCTAATCCTGCTCCTCCTTCATTTTTTGGGATTACGGAGGGCTGTAGTTGAATACCAGACTGTTGCCTCTGGTAGAGCTTTCCTCCTAACATTTCCAGGATTATGTGCATGTATTGTTAATGTATTTATTGCTGTCTTTTGATACTGGTAGGAATAGGCAGGCACCTTGGTCATGACAGTACGATACATTTTATTTTGGAAGAAGGTTATTCTCTGTGTTGATCCACAGCTGGTAGCAAAAGGGAAGGGCATGCCTACACATTCCCAGCCAGTACTACATCCTTGTTTTCTGACAAAAAAATTATGAAACTGGCACAGAAGATTGCAATTCCAGAAGACTGGAATTCCCAACCCAGGTGGTCCTTTCCCATTCACCGTTCCAAAGAAAACTTCAGCTCGTAGACAATGTCTAGCAGGAAAGAACTCCAGTGCAAAATAAAAAAGAGCAAGCCCTGGGCAGAACAGGATAAATAGTGCCTGAACTTTCTGCTTTGGGTGAAAAATATACTCACAGGCTTTGAGGGTGTAAGACCTCTTTGCTTTTTAACTTAAGTCAGTCAGTAAGGTCATTTGAAATACTCTGGGGGAAGATCCCCGAGTGTTTATGGGTCGCTGAGGGTGAAAACACAACCTGAAGTCATAGGGTAGCAGTCAGTGTTTGCTGAAAACTCACTTTGCAAGGACACCACCTCCCACATGTCTCTCAGTCTGCTAAAAAATTGAGGCCACAGGGTGTGGCACACACTAACCCCTTCCAAGGACCAGCAGAAATGCATGGGTGTGTCTTTCACATGTTTCTACTTCTGACACCATGAAGCAGGCAGTGTTTTAGGGCAAATGCCAGGCTGCCCTAGTGCTTGTTTTCCCAGATTCCATCCTCACTGCTGGTTTCCCCATTGTCATACTCCAAATGAGTTCCCAGATTTGCTGCATCCCTCCCTTCTCCCCATGCTAGGATGCTTTAGACACAGAGGATGGTTTGTAGGATCAGTGAAATTTTACAGCCACCAAGAAGAATTGTTCCAACCTCTAGACTGCTACCATCAGGAGGCTGACATCAGTGCTGCAGTGAAAATCAAAATCAATCAAAATCCACCAAAATTTGATCCAAGGAAATTAAAACTTGCACCATGTCTGGAGATAGAAGCTGCTTTTTAACATAGCAATGCTGGTTTATTATATTTAAGGACATTTCTCTCAGGTGCAGTTAATGGATCCAATCAATAATTCTTTTAGGTCTCCCTCATTCTGCCTCTCAGTAGACCTCTTAATTTTGGGAAAAATCTTTTGGGATTTGTGTTCCCCGTCTCTTCTGAGGGTGGGAGACATATCTTGTACTAGGTAGCTTATCCATTCGTAGCGTCTTTATAAACTGATTGTGGGAACGACTCAAGTATTTTAGTGGAGTTAAAACGGTGCAACTTCCTTATCAGATGCATCTTCCTTACTCAGTGCTATGCAAATTCCTCAGGTTTTAACACAGTTATAAAATCAATGAGCTGAGTCTCTCTCCAGATGTGCCTGTGCTCTATATTGAGCAGGGAAGGAGATCAAACATTGCTTAGATTGGATGTCTAAATTTTGCACGGGTAAAGTCAGTGCCAGTGTGAAAGAAAAGGCCCTCATAAATTTCAACTGTGGAAGCCAAGAATATTATGGCTTTTAATCTATCGTATGCTTCATTAGCAAACATTTTTTACTCCGTTTTTTTAACATCTTGGAGCTGTTTCTTAATTTTTAACTAAAAAAATTTCCCATGAGAAGTCAGGGGGTCATCTTATTCAAAAGTCTTCCCTATGAAATGGTTGATATTCAGATGATTTTTCCCTTGCCAGAAAAAATGAAGATAAAATATTTCTCATCAGTGTTGAGCTCCATATCAGCCAACATGTTTCTCATTGAAGATGCAGTTCTGAGTTTGTCATGACCTTGCCTTCTCCTCAGCCAAACACTATCTTCCCCCAAAAATTTGGAGGGCAAGCAGTTAGTCAAATGGGATGTCTGGATTCCTTATCTACCCAGGACAACAAGCAAAGTTATCTGCAAACATGCAGGGATCTGTTGTCTCTGAGCTGTGGTGTTCAGAATGGAAGGGCTTCCACTCTAGACTGGCTCATCCCTCTCTTTCTCTCATTTTAGAAGACATTTTAGGCAACAACAGCTATAAGAAATTGATCTGAGCCTCCTATGACTGAAATGTTCCAGTGTCAGGATTCTCCTCACATTTGGATGAGAAATAACTGAAGTCTGATAGCACCTTTTATTCCACTGGAGGAAACATTGGTGGTCTCCTTTTCTGCTCTGACATGGGATAAAACAAGTATGTGAATTTCCCATGAGTCAGATTTTTTTTTTTCCCACCCATTGCTATTTTTTATGCTGTGATGCTATATGTGGAGCTGCACAAGAAGAGAAGATTGCCAAAAATATCAGCTCTTCCCAAACAGCATGACAGATCCAATATATGCAATACAGATGGAAACCGGCACAGCGTGGACACTTTTATAGCATGAAGATTCTCAGCACTGTCAAAAGTGGAGTGAAAAAACAATAGGCCTGACTTTCCTCCCATCTTTCCTGGTGTAAATCAGATATAAACCCAGGAGAGCTGCACCTGTGTAAAACCAAGAAGTGAGATGAACTAAGAACTGGACTCATCTCACCTTCTAATCCCTGCAAACATTCAAGTTAGCACCATGTTACAGACCAGCTTTTATGAAGGGCAGGAGGAGAAACAAGTTTAAGTTTTATGTGGAAATTGGAGGTTTATATAAATTCCTGTCCTCCCCTTTTTATATGCTTACAGCTCCTGAAACTTAGCAATTATATGTTAGAAAACTAGATATTCTTTCAGGAAAGAGCTGCAGCACCTTCACAATAAGACATCTAATCACTGCTGTCCACGTTCCTCCCCACCTCTTGTCTCTCCCTCCCCCCATAACTACTGAAAACTCTTCCTGATTCTTAGCCTGTTAAATTTCTTAATCTACCAGAAATAAGATGTGAAATTAAAGAATTTAAGAAGCAATTAAATTTAAGAATTTAAGAAGAAATATAAGAAGCAACACAAAAAGATATGAATGAGAAGGATAGAAATAGCTGTCTGCAAAACCATGACTAGTCTGCAGAAGATGAAAACAGTATAATTATTCACGGTCTTTCAAATCAAGGACAGGAAAGAATAAAACAAACTGGAAAGTTAAAGACAGCTTTAAAAAAAGGTGGTTCTTCATTCAGCTGTGGAAATGCTTGTGGAGCTTGTGGAGAGTAAAGTTTTACAACAGCTCAAAAATTGGTTTTGTGGGGAAAAAAACCCACATCTATCAAGAAATGTTAAATGCTCAATACAGAAAGTCACCTGAATTGTATCACACCAGGGGGTGTGCTGAGGGGTATTGTGTATAAATATGCTGCCTTTAGCATTATCCTGGACATTGGATGTGGGCTGACTTTGAACAGAGAGAGAGACCATTGTCCTGTCTCAATGATTGTTCCTGTGTCAGTCCACGGGATGCAGCCTGCTGGGGCAATGTCTGCATCCCCTGCTCTGGGAACAGGAGATGACTGCAGAATCCACATGCTCTTCCAAAAATGACTCTTGCCTCGTGTTCATCCCCAGACATCTAGCATTGCTGGTTGCCTACCCAGCAAGCCAGTGGTAGGAGACCAGGCTGAGTCTCACGTTCACATGGGAGCTTCCTGCCTTCCTTTCTTCTTGATCCTGTCAGTGCCACATCCCGCTCTCAGCTGCAGAGTGCCTCAAAATCCCTTTGACAGCCCTTGAAGGCTGTGATCCAGAACCTCAGCATTCAATTGTGCTATCCAAGCCATTTAAAACATGGATAAAGAAAGAACAAAGTGAAATCTGCTCTCTGAGCCCAGCTGCACATATCATAGAGGGGTTTTACAGCCGAAGCCCAACGGGGCTCTGCAAACCCTGGTTGAGTCAAGAAGCCAGAAGATATTCTCCACAGGAGTGAGTGCAGTTCTAGTATACAAACTCATCTGGATACATGCAGAAAGAAACAAGGCAGATGAGAAGAAATATGTGGGACGTAGCTGGAGGATGAAGGCATAAAAACTGGCCCAAGTAGGATTGCAGAGAATTTCCCAGTAATACAGCATCATCAAAAATTAAATCCTTCTTGAAAGAGAGTAGAGCACAGGATTGGAGAACTAAGGGTCTGTACATGCTCAGGGAAAGGCCAGATGACTGACTTTGCAATGCCTGAAATCAGACATCTGTTAAGGATTGTACGTGACAAACTCTTTGCTGAAAGTTAATGAGGTCACTTGAAATGGTTCAACATAATAAATTTAATGAGGCAATAAAAATAATTAGAAATGGCCTGGCTTGTAAGAGTTTGGATCTGAACTTCTCACAGTTCAGGGCTATTTGTACTGAAGGCTTTTGGCTTGGCCCATTACAGAAGGAGAAGTGAGGAAGAAAACTGAAATTCATATCTGTCTCTGTCTTGTAGGTGGCTGGGTGTGCATTCAGGGCAGAGTTTTTAGACTGCTCTGATTTCTTTTTATGAAGCACTGAAATCATACCCCATGTACAAAAGCTTCATTGATTGGATCTGTCTAAAGTAAGAGATAAACCTATCTCACACCTAGAACTCTGCTATGATCTGGCAGCAGGTACCTAGACTACCATGGCTACCTAAAACCTTGGAGACCCATGAGCCATTAATATTAGTCTTAAGTAGAGTAAACTCATTTTAATATGATGATGTGCATTGGTTAAAGAACTTTCCTGGAGTGGTAGTTCAGATTTCCTGAAGGTAACCCTAGAAACTGTATCCATCCCTTGGGTGGAATGTTCTGGCCACAAAATTCTTACCACTGCTTTGTTTTTTAACAAGATCCAGGCCCATTTGATAATCTTTGTGGAAAGAAGACTTAACAAATTGTATCCTGAATGGAGATATGTCTTTAATGCAGGTTGGTCTTCTGGAAGAAAACCTGCAAGGAGGAATTGGATTTCCGCAGGCACACAGAGGGATCTGCCGCCCTACATTGGAAGAAGACACTTGAGCGTTTACTCTCAAGGTTTAAATTACGCTGTAAACAGAAGATGAGATTCTCAAAATGCTAAGTTCTAAATTAGATACATTATCATCCTGAATTAATAAGTATATAATATTCTACGGGGAATTACATACATAAGTCAGTACAGTAGCTACTTCTTGGAGAACAAAGTGTTCTCTCATACACGGAACAGCTCAAGCTGAAGACAAATGTGTAAACCACGTGCCATTCCCTCACCTGTGCTCTGCAAAAGGTCAGTGCAATCATGGCAGCCCTTTCTGGTGTTGCTGTTTAGGTATTGTTTTCATACATGGGTAGACTGAGAAACAGATAAGTTAAGAAAGAGAAAAAATAATCAACAGGTTGAAGATGAGCAGGCTGAATTACACACTGCACAATTCAGCCTACTGAAAGGGCTCATGCTATTTATGTGGCACAGCCCTCACTTAGTAATCAATCTCAAAGTACTGATCCATTCAGACCAAGTGCATCTTATTTCAGGTATTAACACAACCTATCTCATGTTGCATCTGGAAAGTGGGCTTCCTTCTGTGCCTGGTCAGGGCTGGGAGCCCTGGGTTCCCGAGGAAAGAAAGCTGCTTCCAGGTTTTAGTGTGTTTGCTAAACCAATTGGATTAAAAGAAATCATTAACACCTCAGCACAATGACTTTTGGACCCTGCTGTTGTTAAGAAAAAGCACAACTGAGGCCAGTGCTGCAAGTCCAAAGTCAACAGAAGGCAATGAGAGCCCTTTCATACTCTGATTCAGAGCTGCTGCGTGTCAAAATGTGCAATGTGCAATGGGGGACATCCCCACTCTTGTACAGAAACGAGGCTTTGCTGAAGCAGTAACTCTCTTCCCACAGCTGCCTTGTTTCCTTTCACTTATTTAACTTCCATTGCTGTCTCGTGTTGGCTGTTTAATCCCACAGTATCAACCCTACCAACATCTGCTCTCACATTCAGGAATACTGACATTGGCAGAGTGGTGGAACCTATGGGACAACGCTGAATTCAAACACAGAGCAGGTAAATGATGCCACAAGACTTGTGAGCACCTGGAGCAGCAAAGGAAGAGCTCAACTGCCTCTGTGCCATTTCCTCATCCCTACTGAGAGTCCATGTATAACCA
The DNA here is from genome assembly GCF_009819655.1 of Sylvia atricapilla. Classification (NCBI taxonomy): domain Eukaryota; kingdom Metazoa; phylum Chordata; class Aves; order Passeriformes; family Sylviidae; genus Sylvia; species Sylvia atricapilla. The sequence goes on from NC_089148.1 coordinate 12,224,488, forward strand.
TTGTGTCAGACCAAAAGGGCAACAACTCGAGCCAGTGGTCTGCAGATTTAAAACTAAGAACCACCTATCTTGAGCTCAGGAGCCATTTATCATTGAATGGAGCACTTTTTCTCATGAGTGGAACACATGTTATTTTGTCACATCATTTGTAAATCTCGAGTAATGTTGCAAGATTTTTATCTCCGACCTTTTTTTTTTTTTTTTTTTTTCATGTTGGGTTTTCGACAAGGTAAATGAAAATCCATCTTGCTTGGCTGAGTTACAGAGCGTAACTTCAAGGGCATTCTTTCACTTCCAACCTTCTGTTGCTTTTGACATAAATCTTAGGAACTGGACTACTTAGAAAGCAGCAGGACACCCCAGTCAACATTTCCTATTTTTTCCTTTCAAAATATTCTTGTTTTCATTATAAGGTACTCTCAGAAAAGGGAAGGTTTTATTAATTTTTTTTTGTGAAATGCTACAAATACGAGGAGATCAAGAGCAGAACCCATGTCAGACAAAATCGTAGCTGCTAAAAGTGATCCGTTGAGTTGTACTACATTTTGCATATGTGTGTATTTAACCTCCTTGTTGCTTCAGGATTTTTTGTTACTCTTTCTTCCCCTTCTTCTAAGGGCTGATGGAGTTTTAAGATTCCAAGGCTAAGATATTTTAAACTTCAGTATTAACTGTATATTTCCTTTGGGATATCCTAGGTAAACTGAATGCTGATTTTCTTGGCATGCTCTGCTGAAATTTTATTGGTATCAACATTTTCTCTGTCTCAGGTCGCATGGCAGCAAAGTTCTTCCTGAAAGTTCAACAAAACCCACACTAAGAAAAAGGCCCTGTCTCCTCATTTTAAACCATTATAAATTAGACTCTAGGCAGTTGGAAATTATAGGAAATATTCCAAAGTGTTCATCTGTATAGAACAATCGAACATGGGAATATATAGATCAGGATCCTGGCAATCATAGTGTTAGAAAGAAACAAAATATAGAAGAAACACATCCCTTAAAAAGAAATATTTGTGTGCACATAGAGATTTGCTTCAGTGTGTGAATATATAGAGACATCAGACTAAACATGACTGAAAAGTATCAAAGTGAAAACCCTTCAGAGAAGGATATGACAGAGAGATCTGACATGTCACTTCATGATGTTCCCCGGCTGCTTTTTAATGCAGCTGTAATACCAGACGACAAAAGGCAATTTTGAACATAGTGTCTATTTTGGGCACATGTATTTTCACAGAAATGTTAGGAAGTTTGTCCACGAATTTGTGTCTTGTTCTGAGAAGACCCACCTACCCTCCGGTGACATGTTCTACAGGTTCTCACAGTTGCTATCACGGAGCTCTCCAGGCCCTCTGTGATTTCTGCAGCCAATCCTTGGGTTGCTGTGTTTGGTGGGTTTTGCGGTACCACATGTCCTCATGTCAGGCCTCAAATTAAAAGCATAACTACAAGAACCTGTGTCCATGTGGCATCAAAAAGGGAAAGAGGGAAACCCAGCCACTTCTGCTGGGAGCTGTCTGTGGGAGACAAGACAGGGGGATGAATTTAGACATAAATGTGTCCTGTTAGGTGGGAATTCTCATATCTTTCAGTAAGAACATTTTACAGCATGATATTATTTAATAATAATTAGCAAATTAAAAAAAAAAAAGAAAAAAGAAAATAAAACCGAAAAGCACTAACCCTCTCAAACCCTCTCAAAATCAAAGCATCTTAGAACTGAAATACAGGCAATTAATGGCAACTCATTTGACTATGAAAACTATCCCACTTGGAAAAGATTTTGAGTTTTGAGTCTGGACCATAAATACTTTACACACAACTCTCTGTATAATCAGTTTTCAGCTGGGATCTGAGTGAAAAACTGATCTGTTCCAGCTCACCTTGCCATCTGTGCCAGTGCTGTCTGCCTTAACATCCTGCTCTGCTGTTTCTCTAAAAACATCACCATTCACTACACTCTGTTAGGTCCTTTCAGAAGACTCTAGTAAAGACTCTGCTTAGAGATTAAGTAGTCTTTCATTGGGAAGGAGAATTTTTGGAGACCAGACTAGCATGCCTGTTGGAAATTAATTTACAGCCACTGGTGGAGGAAGTGCAAAGGTGTAAATTTGTGACAGGGAAAGGGAAATTTACTCCATTTAATTTTATTTAGTATAAAGATGATAGTAAGTCACACGTGCTTCTCATTCCTGTGGTCAATGTCTTGGTAGGGAAAGACTTACTGAGTGCTCTTTGGGAAAGGGACTTCTCAGGACCTTTCTTATGTATTGGAAAAATATCTAACAAGTTTCTCATTTCTAATTCTAACAAGTTAGAACAGCAATGACATCACAATAGAAAACAATTCTTCATGGGAATTTTCTTGAAAGATGTTTGAAGGACTTTATAGAAAGAGGTAATAAAGGAATCTTCATAGTCAGTGTGCACAACTTACTGTGTTAAGAATGAAATCTCCTGTGTAAGACGACTTGGATGAGAAAAAAGAACAGCCTTAACAACACTAATCATCAAGAGCTCTCACTGCCCACTAGACTCCTCCATAATGCAAATTGCTCTAGGTTCATTTCCAAGTGTCAAAGCCCTGTGCAGGATTGGATGCTTACGACCTCTCACATCAGGACATCTCTCATCCATGCCCACGAGCACTCTGAAAGCTTAGGTGTCTCTGTGTGCGCAGGAATGCTCCCTGGTGTATCAACCCTTTGGAAGTTTCCGTTGGAATGGTAACTGAGGAAATCACAAGCCTGCACTATTTATGGAGATCATCTGGTCTCGCAGTTCACTATGCAATATGGAAACAACATGTACCTGGATATCAAAGGCCATGACAGCTGCAGAGGGCCACATCTTTTTCCAATATCACTGCTTTGAGAGGGGAAAAATGTCTCCTTTCTGAGCTCTTCTAGATCATTGATTTGACTCAGAGCCTGCAAGGAAGGTCTGCAAATCAAAAGGTATCAGTGAATGGTTTGTGAGTTATTTTGTGAACAGAGTACAGATCATTAAAGCCAAGTTCCCTTCTGCTTCTAATCACTTCACCTACAATTTAATCCCATTACAGCTAGAGAAAATACAGAATGAGTGAATGGCAGAGTCTACAGAGTGATGTCCATGAAGAAGAAACAAAGAGCATTTGGTTGCAGTCGGACCTGGACTAGGCTCAAGGCCTCAACTGTATGGTTGACAAAATACAGGTAGGTCTGAGAGCAGTTAGCACATTCCTTAGAGTGTAGGGAACATGGTTTAAAATGGCAGGAGCAACACAGATCTGAAGAAATCCAATGATGTGATTTGACTCACATCAGTCCCTAATTTGCTGTTTCTACATAAGATCACTGGAAAATCCAGTAAAGTTGGCAATGAGCTTTTGTTGCCCATGGCAAAGGAGCCGCACCCTTGACGTTCGTCATTCAGAGCTCTGCTGTCTTTATACTCTGGGTCCATGTGCTACAAAGACAAGGCCAGGCAAGTTGAGAAAATAAAGGCAGGCCTGTGGCATCCCCAGAAGGGCCACAACCCTGCCCATGCTAAGTTACCCATGCCTGAGCATAGCCACTTCATGGAAAGAATAGCAGAGGGTTACCTATGTATCTGGGAATCCTCATAGCTGCAAAGCATTCCCAAATTCCATGGCACTGACAAAGCAGGCCAAAATTTGTTTCAGGTTTTTAGTTTTCTTCCACCTTGGCAGCTTTGTTCTCTTTAAAGAGAAAATCTGTGTCAGTTTTTGCAGAGTAGACAGAAGACATGCTGCTCCTTTTGTTTGCCTCTTCCTGCATGACTATGCCAAAAAGAGATGTGGAACATGTTACTTTGCAAATTCCTCCCTGAGAAAGCACTTGACTTATGCTGAAACATGACTGCTTTGCTTCCTAGGCTGTCAATTCTGATTTACCAGTCCTGTGCTCTCAGTCCAGTTCTGTAAGCAACAGGAGCAGCTATAAAGATAGTAGCACAAATACAATGAAGCTGAGTGTGGCTTCAGGATGGGATCACATTCCACATACATTAGTCAGCTGACTTCTTGGTAGAGGATACCCAGAAAAAGAAAAAAATGCTGCTTGCCCCCCCTTTCTTTCCATAAGAAGGCTGTTGGGGGAAGGAGCTTCTCCCCATTCACCTCTGTTTTCATCACAGATGTTTGTGCCCTGGTGAATTTTCTTCAGTGCTTTGATGACCTCAATTTCAAATGCTGTAGAGAGAAGTCTTCCACTTCTCTGAAACTTTCCCACTGACAGATCTCCCTGTTAAATTAGTCTATGTCCTCATAGTTTCTTTCCTCTCAGCTGCACTGATCCTATCCCCTCAGACTTCATGAAATCGTTCCTTTTACATATGGGGTTTTTTCTTACATCCTGTGTAGGGAAGAGAAGGAGTTGCATCCATAACTTGTCCCATCTTCATTCTGTGGAGAAGTTTCTTTGACATACACAAAGACCATTATTGTTGATAACATTCTATTTCTATGTGGCATTTCTTAGCCACATTTATGTGCTCTTGGCCACACACCACACGACTGCAGTGCTGAAAGCATTATAAGACATAGACAGAGATGGAAGCAGGAGGATTAAGAAAACAAATGTTAAATGGAACTGTAGATAGATTTGATATCCCAACTATTCCTTATCCCTCAGCACACACATTTATTATTTGTGCATTTCCAGCAGTGTAGAAAATGCCTTTTCCAAATTCCATGCACTGAAAGGAGGATAGTATCCTCAATGAGGTTATGATCTCAACAAAATTTGTTCTGCTCAGGCCTTCAGCTCTGAAACCTCTAAGACATTACTACTTCAAGTATTTATATGCTTAAGAAACAAAATGTGGCACTCTCTACCAGCTTCAGATTGGAAATACAGGCCATATTGCTGCCATCTAATCTAAAAATGATGAGGTCTCCAACCACTGAAGGGCCACAGTGCTAAAGGAGTCAGCAATCAGCCTCAAGAGGCTGAATGAGAAACACAGATATTTCTCTTTAGAAGGGAACTCATTTGTGTTCAGATTTCTTGTGTTTCTTCAGCTTCTAGAAGTCTTGAATTTGAGACTTCTGCAGCTGGCCTCTGCAGGTCCTTCTGCTAACCACAGAGTGCTATGGATAGGCAATGCTGGCTTTGAAGCTGGCAAAAGTCTGGAAACTTTGTAGAAAACAGGGCAGCTTCAAGAAGGAATTAAATACAGTCAACTGCGGCCCTTTTCCTGACAGCAGAATAGAACTAATTACCGTTAGTCACACTTGCAGAACAATTAATACATTTTTCCTTTGCTAAACAAATACAATTTGCAAGACCAAACCATACAAAAGGGTGGAGGGGTTTTAACACATGCCAGTTGGATTTGGTTTCTGTGTCTCCAGATGGCAGCAAGTACAGAACAAGGCCGCATTTCTCGGCGTGAACAAGAATCTCCATCTGCAGCCTCTGTGTGCCACAAAGCCTGTGACTCATCTGACTGCTTTGTACTGGCTGGGCTACTGCTGGGTTTGTGTAACCATGTCCTCCCAGCACTGGGCTCCCAACTGCCTCAGTAGGCCAAGATCTGCACATGGTTAAGTCAGAAGAAGGCAGATCTAAGCACATCCAGGATGTTTACCAGCCACAGAATTCAGGATTCAATTTCTGTCCCTGAAAGCCCATCTGTCCTAAAAGCTCTGGGAATGATGCCCAGGACAACTGACTGACCTGCCTGCCCATGTGTTTTATACTCAGATTGCAGAGCACTTCCCAAAGTTTTGAAACCGTTCACATTCCCAGAAATGTGAATGAAGACAGGTCATGCCCATCTTTACAGACTGAGCACAGATGCCTTTCTCATCTCTTTTCTTCAGCCAACTCTACCAATCCCTCCATTCCTGTGGAGCTCACTACACAAAGGAGATGTCCCCACACTTGGTGTGACCTGTCCCCTGTGAAGCAGAGGCTTGCCTGCAAGACAGAACAATAGTTTCATACCAGTAGAACCATCAGACACAGGCAGTGATGTAACAGCCCTTCTAATGCATTTCCTAACATCCCTCCTACAAAAAGAACTGAAGTTCTTCATAACCATGGACTTAGGTGAGTGCAAGTCTCTACCCAGCCATTCCCTTTGTATGCTGGTGAACTCTCCTAAAGCCATACAGGTGAATGAATCAAACATCATCTGGTCTTCCAGCTCTACCTTTTCCCATCTTTAGTCATCCATTCTTTTGCTACCCAAGTTTTCATTCCTTGGTGAAAAGTAATGATGTTTTTATTTTTTCTGTGCTGCTGTAGCTTGAAGGATCTATAGATGTGTCTGAAATCCCCAGGAGTAACTCGGGATGAAATAATGTTTTTATTATCTAACATATACGACAGGCAAAGGTAGAACAGGAGTATGTGACAGAAGGAGAGTCTGAACCTCTGTCTTTTAGCACTTGACTGTGGACCTGGTTACCTCCACAGTAAATGGAAATTTCCCCATATCAGAGACACATCAATAAAGAGGTTTTAGGTTTCTCTGTTCATGGGAGATAAAAATGGGAGAAACTTGATAGATGCACATTTATATGTTTGTAATATATATCATAAAATATTATCAGCTACCATGGAGAAGAGCAGGCCTGTAAATTACGTGAGAGCTGTCTAATGCCCAGCCTTTCCAAGTGCTGACCAATACCATGACCAAAGGGGTGGACAGCTAGGTGTTTCTGTTGTCCCCACTCTCTATTCACTGGCTGGTACAGAACAGAAATTCCCACTAATTTCCAAACCAAAAAAAGCCAAAGCTACTTCTGGGTGCTACTGGGAGCCTGCCAGCACACATCCTCTGGCTCCAGGGTTCAGATGGTGGGGGCTTTACTCTTCTCACCACGACAGAGGAGCACAGCTCCTGTGGGAATTCATGCCTTGGTCGGTTTTACAAGCTCTGAATGCATAAGGCCGAATTTATAGAGTTTTCTTTCTGCTGTTTTTTCAGTATAGTGGCTCCCTCTGTGAGACGACAGGCAAGCAAGCAGCTAGAACATTAGGAAGTATTGTATTTATTGGGTCCTGCAGTCATCAAGAAGGTGGGAGGCAGAAAAAAGTATCCTCTCAGGGGAGATACAGATTAGACTTTGAGTCAGTTCTACAGCCAACTGTTTTAAAAGCCCCAGAAGAGGCTTAACTATTTAAAAAATGTTTAGCTGGTGGAACTGCTCCATGTGAATTATTTGGTGGAATTAAGGAGATGAGAATGATGAGGAAGGAGTGAGGAGCTTTATCAACTCAGCACTAAACGTTCAGCTGAAAAAGGGAGGGCAGGCAAGACAGCTCATAGATGCCTGTGATTTCCAAGTGATCCGTGAATGTTTATTGGGACGTCATGTCTCTGACCCCAGAATGGGATAGGAGCCAATCTGTATAAAAGATACTCTTATATTCCTGGCATAGTTTTGTGGTGAGCAGAATCTGCTGTATGTATATTTTATGTTTCAGGTTGCAGGGCCCTGTGTGGGAGTTTTATATAATGTCTTTCAATATTTATTTGGTTAAACTTTACAATTATGATCCTTAGAGAAAATGATTCTCAGATGCTGGATTGTGCCTGTGTAATTTGACTGAGATTATGCACACAGGCAGAGACAATCTCTCACTCATAGCAGCATCTCTATCATGTGTGCTCCTCTGGCCCTTCACTTCTAAATATCTGATAATATATTTATCCTCTCAGCCACCGTCTGGGTAAACCAGTGACAGCTTGACACACAGACACACTGGCAGACAGTGTCTACGTTTAAGTGTCTCCCTGGGGCCCTTGTGGTTCCCAAAGACAAATGGTACATCCAGAAGGTGTCTCAGCCTACCAAAGACTTAAAGTACCTGTGGAAGGGAGAAACTTCCAGGAATACGTACTGGTTCCCTGCAGAACCAGTAATGCACAATAGTTTCAGCAGTTATGTTAACATATCGAAGTTCAGACAAAGCTGAAAGTGCCAGTATTAGTGATTTTTCCCCCTCAGACTTCCTTGCTTCTTTGTCTTCTCTGGAAGGATCCCCATCTACAGGTCTCACTTGTACCTGCTATTGCCTCATTCCAAACAACTTCTCTAGAGCACTTGACAGGACGCATGAAAAGTATCTACAGTTTAAGAAAAAATGTTCAGATTGGAAAGATTAATGCAGGAGAGGGACTGTGTTGGCTGACAGGATGAAGACTAAGAAAACACAGTCATCTGTGGAAGAATAATTTAGCTAAATACCAGCTCTGCTGTACATTACTGTGCAGTGGGAAGAGGGATGTTCTCCAACATGAAGAAGATACTTTGCTTCTTAATCATTCCAGACCACAGAAACTGGAAAAATTTGCTAACAGAATGACAGTCAAACAGATCCAAGAGCCCTCCACCAGAAATGCAGAGACACCAAAGATATTCCCAACATTATCCCAGCGCTTTGGTCTGCATCCTGTTGTTTTCTGGAGTTATAAGGTGTCATCATCATTATTGTGTTCATTGAGAAAATCCTGAAGTATTGTCTCATCCCATTGTCCTCCACATGGAGCTCCCCAATTTCTCAGCTCTTCATAGATTATTAAAAAGAGGCTAAAGTAGCTGAAGTCTACATTTTACATCTTTATTCCATGTAACACATGGAGCTCCCCAGTTTCTGAGCTCTTCACAAACTGTTTAAGAGAGAGGCTAAATTAAAAGCCTACTCTTCTACTTCTTTATCCCATGTATAAATATGCCCAAGAGGTGATCGCTGTATCACTTTAGGTGCATGAACCATAAAACTGATCAAGGTTGAGAGATTAGGCTGTGTGTGGGTTGGGTTTGTTTGGTGGTGGTTGAACCAGCTCAGATACACAATGAGACAAACCTGTGCCTTACAGGCCACCAAAACTCGAGTGGCTTGAGACAGGCCAGGGCAGGCAAGCATGTGGGTCTAGTCACACCAGCGAGAACAATCATGTCTTTACCCTTCCCATGTAAGGGAAGCAGCCAAAGATCTGTCAGCACAGTAGTTCTCATTAAACCCCAGCATTTGCCAGTGGTGAGTGGAACCTGGCACTCCCCAGGCAGAAGTATGTGCTGCACACACACACTCTCTCTCTCTGAGGTTTCTGGGAAGTATCAAGCTGTACAGCCACTCCGTGCAGGCTCTTAACACCAACATCCTTGATTTGCACATGGCTTACTGCTCACTGAAGAACCCTCTGTTCAGTGTGGGCACAGACAGCCCAGAGCTTCCAGGAAGCATGGAGCTGTGGGCTCCAGAAAGAGTTGGGATTTTCAGGTGCAGTGCAGGTATGATCAGTTTATTTCCTCTGAACGATACCCAGCAGCTCTCTGCTCTTCCTGTTGGGTAAGGGAATCCTAGAAAAATATCAAAAATCCCCAGATTTTACCAAAAATAATATCCAAGTAAAAAACAAGCATATGTAAAGACAGATGTGAAGTACGTCAAGCTGTTGCATACATGCTAGAAACAGTCACAAGAAAAACTAGGCTCTAATCCCTACTATGCTGTGTTATGTTTCATCTCACAATCCCATGTGGGTAGGAAGGAGAAGGAGAAATTAAATATCCTGAAGTTGAGTTTAGGTCATCAGGAATCTTCAGGGTTAATGGGAACTGTTATTGCTGGGATGCCAGGGAAAACTATTTCAGAACTATCTTCTCTGCCAAAAAGAGCAAAATGAATCAAACATTTGAGTTCCTGTGTAGGAAGTAAAAATAATTATTCTGTTATTTATAAAAAGGTCTCATTTCAGCCAAACTGTCTGAAAAAAAAAAAGCATTTAAATTTTATGTGTTTGTGGCTGTAGGAGGATTTGACTTGGATGGTTTAAATGAGTCCCTGTGTGTGTGTGTAAATGTCACAACATGCCAAATAAGCAAGGGTCTGACCAGTCTGAATACGGCTGCATTTGAACTTTGGGAAAATTTAGATTCATGGCCTGCTTGTATTTTGGCACAACAAACTGAGCCAAAGCCTTTACCCAAACACACCCAGGACTGTGAAAAGTTCAGTCCTATATCCAGTCTCTGCTTCCATGTCTGTTGCTGCCCTAAGCAAGCATGAAGTGGGCTGCATAGGCCTTTTGTGTGTCACAGATGAACCAATATATTTCCTGCTTCAGTTTGAAAGTGCATCTTGTTGCAGCTTCATAATGAGCTGTCTCTACAGCAGACGTCAAAAGCCAAATTTAAAAAGTTTATTTTCCATCCTAAACTCAGTATTTCCTGAGAAAACAAACCCTTTGTGAATATTTAAGTCCACGTGGTGACCTGCATTTCTCCAGTGCCAATGCTTTGTGTGCTATGAGAGAAAACAAGAACTGATTCCCAATGTCCTCTTTTCCTTCCCACGCCACTGGAAGCCAAGCGTTGTGCTGAGGCAGCACACTTGGACCTCTGAGGCACTGAGGGAGATCCTTCACTGGAGAAGTCCATCAGGAAACTCAAACTTCAGCTGTCTGCTGAGCTGCTGTGCACATCCCAATGCTTAGCTGTGTCTCTGCTGGCTGAAGTCCCCTCCTCAGTTTTTCTTGGAGGAGTCCCCCTGTGGAAGCAGTGTTTTTGCAGGCAGAACACCTCCAGCTGTTGCCAGCGGTGGGCTCTCACCTTCTACCAGAGTGTGCTATAAAATAATGATTTCCCCACTAGTTGCAGAACAGTCATACAGAGTAATAGAAAAATCACATTACAGCTATCAAATTCTGCAGAATGGTTCAATAAACATAGGTGACAACCCAATTCTCTGCTACTTCTGTGGAGAGGTCTAAAATAACATATGTAGATCCTCTGGGCATCATCCTCATCCTTTTAGATGAGACTTTGCCACAAAAGCATTAAAACAATAACCATGAGAGTTGCTGCCTTCTCAGTTTTGGAAGATCACTGGGAATTGGTCCAAGATTGGATCTTACTTAAGGGAAGATTTCTCCAAAGGGAAGTTCCACATGAGATGAGTTCCCTAGGGATGGAAAAGCTCTTGGCTCTTGGCTGCTCCTTTTATGAGCTGTATCTGGACTGGCCAGGGTGAGCTGTAAATGAGACATGATCAGAGCTGGCTTTACAAGGCCCATTTTCCCAGTCGGGGCAACCTCCAAGGCTGCACAGTTCAGTGTGAATTCACCTCCTGGAAAACCAGGACTGCCTTGACAATCTGCTCCAGTCCTGCTTGTACTGATCTTTTGGTTGTTATGGGTGACCCTTTACAGTGTGTTTAATGACTTTATGGGAATCTGGGAAAACATCCAATCATTCATAGTTGAAATATTGCACTTTGGACTTGGTACCAATACAAGCAACCTTGTACTTTATAAAACTGACTGGGAACTCGTTTCCCACCCCTTTTACTCGTCCAAGAACTACAGCCACCACAATAAAGTAGCAGTAGAATTTATGATCATTTACAGTAAGTGGAAACAAGGCGCTTCTGGTATTCCATCCCTGGTGCTACTTTCCCTAAAGCATCACAACTCCTAAGAAATGCTTCTTGCACAGTCACGTGCAAGTATCTACTAGGCCTTTCAAGCTGCTTTGACTTCCCCCAAAAGGAACTAAAATCTCTTTGCACTTGCAAAATAACACACACGTTAACTCAGATCAAGTCACCCCCAAAGGCAGCACTCCTGATTCAAGGCTGTAAGAGGTTCTCAATTGTTTTTTTTTTATTTCTTTGACATCAGTGTGGTTTATAAAAGTCTGATGGTAATACTGGCTCATGCATACAATAGATTCTCACAAATGGGGAAGCAACTTTAAAGCAACCTGGACAGAGAGGAAGGCAAGGGGTCTTTCTTTTCAGAAAAAGCTAAGAAAAGGAGATCTTCCCAGCCTGAGTGATGGCTCTGCAATTTGAGTTAAGACAAACACAGATCCCAGCTCATCACTCCAGTGTGTGGACTGTTTTTGAAAGGAGATGTTATGTCTGTCAACCTGCCCAGAAATCCTTTAGCTGGCAAAAGGAATCTGAAACCAGGATTGTCAAAAGCCAAAGTGGAGTATTCTGCAAAGGTTTTTGGGATGTTAGGGCTGGGGAGAGGAAGAAAATTGCTAGAAAACATATCTAGGAAAACAGATAGGCCATTGACTTGTAAGAAGACCCAAATCTGCTGCAGTTAAACAAAAACACGTGCAATTCTGGGGCTGTGGATTGCTGGATAGAAAGTGGCCAAATGAAGGAAGTGTGACTTTCACCTTCTTTTGAAGGAGTCTCAGCTTTCAAAACTTGAGAAAAACTTAAATTATGCTGTCTCCCCAACACATAATTATGAACTGAACCAACCATGCAGGTTGTTTTCCTCCCTCTGTATTGGTGCATTTTGAAGTCTCCTCTGCCAGTTCTGATATCATTGTTTGAAAACTGTTATCATTATCTTCAGGGTTAAATAACCTGAAAGTGAAACAGACTGGCCCAAATTGACTGATTTTATTTTCTTTTTTTTTTTTTCACCAATGGCCCAAACCACTATGATTTAGTCTGAAAAAATCCAATTCTCCCTTTCCCCATTCTAATTTCTCCTTGTGACCACAGGGATAAAAAGAAACATTTTTTTGTGCAGGTCTGGCTCACCTGCAAGTGACTACATCTTTCTGTGGCTGATTTGAAAGCAACAGATCTAATCCAGAAATGTTGTTTGTTCATGGTCCTTCCATTGTACACAGCAATAGTTTTTGCTAACAAATCTCTCTGCAAAAGCAAGCAAAATCACAAAAACCTGCTCTGACTGCTGTATAGACGCAAAGGGACATGTAAAGTTTTCTTGGCAAAACTAACCCATGGCTTCCACATAGTGAAAACAAGAGTCATGACAACACATCATCTTAGACTTCTTGACATGATTTTTTGCTTTAAGAAGCATTTACTAAGAAAGCATGGTAGTAATTACACATTTGCACTTTATTCTTCATTTAAACACATTAAAAAAAGCATTTAAAAAAAAAAAACAAAAAACCAACCAAACAAAAAAAAGACTATCCATTACATTAAATTACTACCAGTGGAATTTTGCAATGGCCTGGAGAGAGCAATCATTTGACTTTAGGGGCTGTAGGGCAAATGAAGGGTTGTTATCCTTCCTGTCTCCAGAATGGAGCCCTCAGATTGGTCAAGCTTCATTTTGGAAATCGAGACACCTTTTAAAATTTCTTTCAAAACACTCCATCACCCTCTGGCAGAGCTGTTGGCAGTGAACCCTGCCGGTAGAGACACAATCTTTAACCCTGAAGCAGGAACTGCTACTGTTTGAGGTAAAGCAACAGAAGTTACTTGTAGCTGGTTCCCACAATGAGTCTTCTCACTTTTCATCCTTTTCTTTTTCCTGAACAAAAAAGCTGCTTAGTGAAATATCAATAAATGCTGTTAAAAAAAAAAAAAAAAAAGCTATGTGAACTGTTCTATAAATTGCATATCCTACCACATGCTTTCAGAAATCACTTTTTTTGCTTTATTTTGAAGACATACTTAGGGCATAACACTCTTTCTCTGAAATGAAAATGTCAGGACACAACAGAAGAGGCTCAGAAGAGCCTGGATATGACAACAGCTTTGATTTCTTCCTCCCTCTCAATTCTGAACAAACACAGTCAGTATTTTCAGAAGGGTTAAGTACACAGAGGCCAGACCAGGTAGTGAGCAGACCTAACTTCTCATTCATGCATCAAGGAGGGGAAAAAAAAGCATTGTATCCTGAAGTCTTCAAAGTGAAAAAGCACTTCAGGGTTAGACTTTGCAAAACAGTGCTTCTAACTCACTTCGAGGGAAAAAAAAGCAGGGCTCACACAGTGGTTTTCACTGCAAACACCATCCTGTAAGTACAGCAAGTCCTCACTCTCTGAGCTCCCTGCGTACACCTCAGTGAGTTACTGGAGCTGAAAACCTCTCTTAAGGACTCTTCTCTCACTTAAACAATTGATTTTATAAAGGTGTGGAACCATCTGCTTTTATTCCTTGGAGAGCTGTTGAATTCATCATCATGACAAAGATTCCTTGCCTACAAGATTCCTTTGACTACAAAAAAGGAGAAAGACAAAAGAGGAGAGGCTACAATTAAAGTGGACACACTACCTCAGTTAGGACAAATTTAATCTCCCCTGGTAGCTCCTGTCTCCTCAAACCCAGAACAGTCAGGTGTCACCCAGCACGTTCCTCGTGACATGATCTGATGATCCCTGGAATATTGTCCTCCCCTATCAGTTTCAGAAGACAATCCCAAGGGTGTGTGGAGAAGAGTACAGATGAGTGGCCAGTCTTGGAGTTCCTGGCTTGGATCTTCAGTAGAGCTGGGATAAGAGCTGCTTCCATACCTTGGATCATTACAGCTTCCCAAGAACTGGCTCGAAGACACATGATATGACAGGAATCTCCTGAAACATGGCCAAACATCCTTAACTAAAAGATTAAAGATAGGAGAGTATTTTTGTGTCTTTTTTCCCCATGCATGCACTTTCAGACACCTGCAAAGAAGGGCAAGGAGATTAGCCCTAGATTCCGCTTTCTTGAGGAGACTAAGCTCTTGGTCATAGATATGCAGGTGCAAGAACCCATATCCTCTGCACAGTCATGAAGATGATGTCCACAAGATCACATGAGCCACACCAGGGTGTGCAATATCCTCAGCTCTGTTCTACCCTTAGCTCTGTTGATTAAATATGAGTTTGAGTGAATAAGATACACCAGGAGGCATCCAAGATAGACTTACATCAGTATGGAGACAGCTTATTTTCTATGTATGCTACTGCCCAGCTTCAGCTGTGTCCTTTACCTATCAGAACACTTGGCTGTGATCAAATCCTGCTCAGTGACTTACTGAGAGGCTCTCCCACCAGCCTACAGAGCCCACAGTGACTCTTGAGGGGGTTAAATGGATCCCTCCTTCTTTTTCCCATACAGTCAATGTCTCACAGTGCTCACAGGGGATTTTTTCTCTATCCAGTCCCACAGTGTGATCTCCCTTTCTCTTTACCCCATGGATCATTTCCAACAAAGGCTTTGGCAAGTAGCAAGGGAAAGTATTTGCACAATTTCTGCCCATGTTTAGGATCCCAGCTAATTTCTTGGATTCTGACTTCTGAGTCCTTCAAAATGCCAGGGATTTACCCCACTCTCCCGGGCACTGGTTGGGATGGAAAGAGTATTGGGTCTGATAGAAAACTCTGGCTAAAGACAGCCCTGAAATAAATGGGATGAAAACATTTCCAGCTCCCTCACATGGCTGAAAGAACACTCCAAAGAACTAGTTTACTAAAATACCCTCCTTTATTCAGTTTTTGCTATTCATTTTACTGGGAGTCCAGATTTCTTTTTGCCTTCCAGTTTTGCTTTGTTTTTGTTGTGTTTTTAAGGAGTCTGTCAGACGCAAGAAAAAGCACCTCTCAGCACACAAGTGTGTAGGGGTGCCAGGCCAGGGAATATCATTAGCCGTCTTGTTTAGAGAAAAGGGTGAGTTAACCACAAAATGCTCTGCTGATAATTTGTTTAACTGCTCCCGTGGTCAGAAGTGTGGTCAGATTCACAGCATCCAGGAGCTGTTAATCACCTGTCAGCGGGCTCTTGCAGAATCTTCTGCAATTGCAGTCCTTGTCGCCTGAGGCTCTGTCAGCAAGGGAAATGAAAAGAGCAATATTCAAAAAGCTTTCAGGAGAGAGTGCAGAGCTGTGGCTGAATCTCATCTGTGGTGTATCTCATCTGGGAATGGAGTTAATTTGCTAAAAGAAACCCCAATTCTTATGGCAGTAAGGGACCATGCAATTAATATTATTTTGCAGCTGGAGTTTTAATGATTCCATACAGCTTGTCTTTCCTCATCTGTTACTCCATTCCGTGCCTTACAACGTCTGAATACATGGGCCAATATCAACAAAACTGGACACATTGGAGAAATCCTGAGCATATTATGTTCCTAGACCTCACTAAATCAGGGCAGAAGAGACAGTGGCCATCCTGGGGGAATCCTTAAAGTGCAATCTCAGGTCCTATGTACCTGAGACAACATCTATCTCCTAAGAGGAGTCCAACTGCAAAAATAACGTGACGTCACATCTAATTAGAGACATGAGAGAACACAGTGTCGGAACAGGGTCTCAGGCTAGAGGAGTCCCACATGGTCCCTTAGACAGATGCCCTGAAGAATGGAGCACACTTTCCTGAAGCTCAAATAGTCCTCATAAATGAGCCAGAGTAGTCCTTTTCTCTACCTGTAACCCTGGAAAACTCAGGGCCAAACCTGCAAATCAGAGAGAGGAAAAAGCAGTGCTGGCCATGAGAACTAAGAGCAGAAAGGGGGCTTCAGCAGCAGATCTCTGTGAGAGGTGTGTTCTACCCTTTCCCTCAGGAAAGAAGAAAACATGAAAGCTCAAAGTAAATGCATATTTCCAAGAAAAAAGCTATGTGATTAAGTGGTATGTTTTGATCACTGGTGGTGGATATTTCATCATCCAGGAAATTACTAGTCTAGCTGAGGTGTTAGGGCATAGGTTGGACTCGATGATCTTGGAGGTCTCCTCCAACCTAGTCATTCTCTGTGTGTCTGTGTGTGCTCTTAAGGGTCACTGTGCACTAATTAAGCTTTATTTGCTCCGAATCACCTCATCACATCCCACAGCACGTGCTCTGCTTTTACTCTGGCTCTGTGTGTCCAGAGTAACACACAGGGAGAACTGCTGGAATGGCACCCCTGTGGTGGACAGAGCTTTGCTCCTGCCCACACTGGCTGGAATATGTTGCTCCTCACTGGCACCAGAGCACCACCTCACCGAAAAACTGGTTCTGCTGATTTCCAAGTTGGCCTTTTAGGGCTGTGAGTTGCCAGATGATGTCTGCACATTTTTTGGGAGCCCCTGGGAATCCACAGGTCGATTTTGATGGGCTTTAGGCTGCGCTGTTATGCTCCAGCAGCCAACTAATGCAGACCAGCAATTCCAGTGGGGAATGCTCCAGCACAGGGGCTGTGTTAGTGGGGAGACTGAATCAAAGTGACAAGGAATAGATAGATGGGGAGTGACTTCGGGGTAATTAGATACAGCAGTGATGTGGGATTCAGACTGGTGCTCAGTGTGCTCCTCTGCATGAGGAAATCCTGTTTGGTTTCCACCTGGATTCAGGGGTATCCAGGTTCTGGAGCTGGCCGGGCCGAGTGAATATTTATCCAGGCTAGACATCAGCTCAAATACTTTGATTGCTTACTTTGCTCTGGATACTCTGGACTTAATTTTCAGAACAGCCAATAAGCAGGGTCATGGGAACCAGATCCAGTCCTGCTCTGCTGGCTTTCAAGCCCATGAGGGACTTACAAGCCTTTTGGTTGACCTGCAGCAAAACCGAGTCCATAAACCTCACCCGGAGTTTCCTGCCAGTGGGCCAGGAAGATGTGGGGAATGAGGCTGTGCCTTCCGAGGGGCTTGGCTGGCTTTCTGCTGGACTTCCTGCCAGGTACAACTACAGCACCTCTCAGGCTTCAGATGTTTTGCACCACAGTGTACATATAATATCCTCTGGCCTTGCCTTCCCGTGCTGTATCTCGGTTAAGCCCAAATATTTATGCTTATTCAGCACACAGTTTATCCTAAATGGAAAGGACTGCTGCCAGCATGTAAAAGATACATGTAACATGAACATGGATCTGCCAAACCTGGACACTGGCAAAGCTTTCTGAGACTGCAGAGCAGGGCATATGCCCACGAGCAGGATTTCTGTGTCCTTGCTGCCAAGGCACTCATGTCTATCTTAGAGAGTTTATTTGTGGGAAGGAAAAAAGTGGCCCATAAACATGAAATGTAACAAAAGAAAATGCCAAACTAAATCTGACAGGCTTTTCTCATACCACTTCGTTTTGTGGAAAAACAGCATCTGTCCACTTAAATTAGACCAAAATACCGAGATGTTTCCTAATGAACTGGCAAATACACATGCCAAAGGGGTGAGAGCTGAAATCTGGAGAGGATATTAGCTTTTTCCCCCCGATCTGAATATGATCTCTATTATTATTATTTTTGCTTCTTCTTTCCATTTAATTTGGCAATGGACTTACAGAAAAAGTAAGGTTTTTTTGTGTTCTCCCTTCTGTGAACTCAGACTGAACACAGCCAAAATTAACTTCTCCCTGGGAGGTGAAGATAGAAGAAAAGGAAACTAATCTTCATTTCCTACCTCCATCTCCCTGACATTATATCCTTTATTTACAAGACCCGTGCATCATCTGCATATAAAAAAGAAAGAAAATAATGTCTCAAATTGGAATCTGGAAATATTTATTCACTTTATAATGGCATTGCCATAAGAAGCTTGATTTTTTCATCTACTCCAGATTGCACTGTGTAGGAATAGTAACCTCTCTAGCCCACCACTGAATTCTGTGATTCATCAGTGTTAAAAAAGGCTTTTGGAGGGTTCAAAGTATTCCTTTCTTTTCTGACAATACATACTGGAAAAATACACAAAATAAACAAGGAAAAAAAGGATTTTTTTCTGAGGAGAAGTCAAAGAGGGGAAGAAGAAGTTTGCTGGTCAAAATAAAGTGTCTGATTAAAAAAAAAAAAAAGAAAAAAATAAAAGTGGAATAAATAGGCTTTTATGAGTTTTAGTACACTTTAGAAAGTGTATGCCTTTAGAAAGCAAAACAAATACTTAATTAGCATTTAGTTAAAATACTAACAAGCATCTGTGTCGCACTTAGGACTCCTGTAGGGAGAGAGAGGAAATTTTGTAGATATTGCTGGGAAATGCTCTGACTTCTGAAGTGTAACGCTTGGGATTTTATAATGCAACTTTTCCTACAGGTTATCTTTCAGATGTTGGCCATATAAGTCCGTCATATTTTCGTTTATTCTGCAGTCAGATATAAAGGTTGTAAATTTGAGTTGATCACAAACCTTGTCTAAAGCGCGTGCCCACTTCCATGACACTGTTTATCCTCAGTGTTTGGCCAGCTGAGATAACAGGCTGGTGTGTCAAACATGTGACATGTGTTATCTGGACACCATGAACACTTCTGTTGCAGGGACATGTTGACACAGCACTTTTGAGGAGATGTAGACAACATGATGGCTCCACTTATGGAACAAGATGAGTGGTCTCATGTCAATGTGTGTGTCTCCCCCACAACCAGCTCTGTCATCTTGGGCTTGCAGTGTGAAACAACTCAGATGAATTCAAAACCAGAAACATTAAAAAACCCCAACACCTTCTTTAGGACATGAGAAGGATTTCATTTTGTTATTGTGGGATCAAAAGTAGCCAGTTCTTTTCTACAGAAAACATGTACCTACATAGGAAACGTGCCTTTGGGTTGTGTTTTTTAAAGTGTGTTTTCCTTTGTTAAGAAGAAAAACACAGTATTTGAGATTGATAGGCTTGAACACATTTGGAGAGAGAAAAATTAAGAAGTGCTATTCTGAAGGTGCTTCTCAACCACTAGGACAAATCACAGCCTCACTGAACATCACAGGTCAAATTCTGTGGTGCCTGAAAACTGCAGTTTGTCAGGGCTGCATCTTTGCCAGGGGGACTCTGAATCTTCTCTGCTCAATCTACCAACACCTTTCAATGTAAAAGGACGTCAGAAAGGACATAATTTTGCCAAGGAGTTGCATTTTTGGGGTTGCAGGGAAAATTTTAATTTCACAGTGAATAGTTCTTTAGGAGCATGTCTGCCCCATGACATGGAAGATAGCAGAGAAGGCAGGAGTTGGTAGGGATCTGAACTGGAAGTTCACTGAGCCCTGTGTGAAGGCATCAGATTAGATCTGGAAGTATGACTGCCACATCTGTGGGATACCAGACAATGCCAGCCCCCTCAGTTCCAAAGGCAGAATTAAAACAGGCTGATTTCTGCAGGTAATGCTACAGAAACCAACCTGGGTCCAGCTGCCTCCCAGGTTCCCTCCCGTACAAAATTTCAGGGGAGGTGAGATTGCATGACAAATTCAATTAGAGATGAGCCTGAGGAGGACAGAAGCTGTCAAAACAGATGATTAAAATGAATGCAGTTTGCAGCCAAGGGGAGTAACCAGCATTAAGTCATGCCCACAAGCAAGGGAAAATAACGTGCTAGAAACTACGAGGTAAAGTGTACTTTTTTTTTTTCATTGTGTTCCTGCTCTTTCTCCTTTTCCTCCCCTCCCACTTTCTATTATGCTACTGCTTGGCTACACATTAAACACTTTGACAGTCACACAAAATCATCTAACATTTCCATGGCAGTGAAACACTAAAGCATAAACAGTTTATTTCTTGTGAAATTTGTAAGGAAAACAAACATTTTACAAGGCTCTGGTTCCCTCTGCGTTTTCCTCCCCTGAAGCCCCCAAAATTATTGCCAGTGTAAAAGACAAGAGAGAAAACAGACCTTAAGTAAACAGAGTCATGAGTGTTATTTACTATCCTCTGGTTATATGCCAAGGAGATATCAACCAAGCAGACATTAGGAAAATATTTATCCAAGCATTAATATATTCTTTGCACATGACACATTGCACATCATTATTTAGCTGGGCTGATAACACGGAAGCTTTACTAACAGCATATTTCTTCCTGTGCTTAGAAGTCTTTAAAGCATTTTTAAGCCTCACAGTAAATCACAGCCCAGTCTGCAGATATATTCTGTATACACATGCAGATTCTGCTTCAGCTCTTCTTATCACATGGTTGAGTGTCCATATCTGTTCATCCCTGGAACCTGAATGTCATTTCAGTGATTGAAAAAGGAAGGGCAAAACAATCAATGTCTGCCTCATCCGAAGCTCCCACTAAAATTCCCAACATCATCCGCCTCCAATGCTTAATGAGGGCACTGATCGGGTGAAGCACATCAAAAAATTCAAGAACTGAGACAAATCTGGAAAGACTCCTGAGCAAATCAAGAAAGCCTTTAGAATGTCTAAAGCACTCTATTGTTTCAGGGCTGGGAGGTTGTGGGCTTTTTCTGGTGATCTGTCAATATGTCTCCTCAGGATAAGTCCTTAAGAAGTCTTGTTTTTGGTCTTCTTCTCATATTTTTTTACAAAGTTTGGCAGATGAAAATGTTTAGATAGTTCCCATCTGTCCTAGGCAAGAAAATGAATCTCTCACTGTTCTGACTGTTTTTGTGCAATAAATAGGAATTCCAAAATGTGGGAATTACAACAAACCTGATTGTATTGACTGAAAATGGAACTAATGGAAACAGAACGAGGAGCACAGATTTCTTAACTGTTTAGTCAGCATTAAAAACGTAGGATCCACTGACCAGAGGACACCACGGTCTGAGCTCTGAAGGGGAGGAAGAAGAGGGTCAAGGCCAGGATGTGGGTGGATTAGGCAGTGGGAACCCCTGAGTTTCCTTGGGTCAGACCTCCCAACAATCCCACCAGGGCTCTGAGCCCTTCATTGTGTCATTTTCAGTAACAAGGAAATGGTACTTTCTTGTCACAAAGTAACAGAAAGGCAAAGGGAGGCAAAGGTGTACACACCAGTGTTCCCTAACTCAGCCCTGATCAGAAACACTTCCTGGTGATGCCATTTAGCCAATCTCTCTAACTATTAACGAAACATTAAAATATTCCAGACCTTTCTATACCTGCCTTACATGGAAAGCTGGAGCCTGGAGAACTTCAGTGACATGATGAGAGTTGGTGGCATTCTCAGGAACAGAAAGCGGGTCATGATTCCTCTTGTCCCATCTGAACTCCCAGGCCCTCATCAAAAAGCCTGGACAGTCTCTGCAGCTACAGATTTGTGCAGAGATCCACAGGGACTCATAAAGGCTAAAGCTGCATTTAAAAATTACTTCTTAGGCATGCAAAGGCATAAAGTTAAAACTTTCTGAGATAAGTTGTAACTTACAGCCCCAGCACATGCCTGCCTACTAATCCATCTTTTCAGTGAAAAATGTCACAAGGAATTGCAATCATTCTTTTTAGATCCACAGGCCACTCACTCCAGCAGCGTCCTGCTTCCACTTAGTTGGGGATTTGTCATTGCTCTCCAACAAAGGGTTCACTTTATAATGTTCAAATAATGTACCATCTTAAGAGGAGAAATCAAGAAGGGAATTGTTAACACAGCGAGATTTCCCACACACACTTAAAGGCTTGAAGCCTGGGTGCTGTGACCTCTCTGTGCTATTGGCCGATGGCACGTGCAGTCACTTGCCTCTGGGACCTGGCTTTCCAGCTCTTGGCTCATAAGGGAAACTCCAAAAATCTCCAAAATCTCTAAGAGTTCTGCAGTGAGTGAATTGTTCCAGTTAGGCTTATGACTGTTGGTTTTCAGTTTATCAATTGTGGAGCACTCCAGCCACAAGTTTGACAGAAAGGGAGGGGGGAAAAGTCTGCACATAATTTCCCAGTGAGAAACTCTGGAAGAGATAAGAACATTTCAGGAATAACTGATAAGCTACATCCTGCTGGTGTTTGTTTTTATTTATATTAATGGATTAGCTGAGCTGAATCAAGGATTCTGGCTGAGGAATGTCTCCAAGATGAATGGAAAGATGACACTCATGGGAGTGATGCTCAGAACAGACTGAATGTTGCCTACTGGTTTAACAGCGAGAGTGAGGTTTGATTGAGGAATTGAGGCTTCATCTCAGAATTTCACAGACTTTTTTTTTTTAAACCTGGACAGGATTATTATCTTCAATCTGTTCTCTTTCATGGTAAAGTGGGAGGCAGCACCTCCCATATGCCCATAACTTCTGTTTAACACCTTTGAAAGCAGTCTGGATTGAGATGTTACAAATGACAGGGACTAAACCTTCTCCCAGAAAATGCATTCTATTTCAATCCAACATCAATAGTCCAGCAAGATTTGTAACTTAAACTTGAATTACAGGCAGCAATAAATATATTCCAGCATGGTTTATCCAGTTTGTTTAGAAAGCCCACTCCCATATGCCTTGCTAGTATCTTTCCCATGCTAAAGCTGGCACTAGTTAATTCTGACTCCTACATACCCCTGGGATATTCATCCCTAGCCTAACTGGTGGAAAATTGGTTGTTGATGCTCAGGAAATAACCGATTTTCCATCCATTATATTGTAGCCTTACTGAGAGTATTATGCTGCTGATACACAAACCACTGATTACAGCTTTTAGTTAACAAATAGGTTTTGTCAATCGCCCCAGGCACTGCCTAACAAAGTTGTGCTTAATGGCTAAGGAGGCCGATTTCTTGGGGGATATTGCTCAAATGGAGCACAGATCTGGAGTACACAACAGTTGCTATTCATCAGGCACTGGAAAAAAAAAAAAAAAAGAAGGCTGGCAGCAAGCCAGAAATGTAAAGCAGCTCTGTAAGTTGGCAGAGTAGTTTATAATTACTGCTATTAAAATATACACACACACATATATATGTATATATATATATGCATACACACACATGTCAGATTTGCTGAGATACAAAATGCTGATACTAACTGCAGGGCAATATTTCTGTGATGATTTCATTCCATGATTAAGTATTTCGGAAGGAAGAGACAAGATATTAATTAAAGCAGAGGATAAATACCTTCTTAATTAGCTGATGAAATACAATTTGCATGGAAGTGAATTCTTTTTAATAACTGCTGAATGTGCCCGGGGGAATGTTTCAGCCCATCCCCACTTTTTCCTTTCTGTCATCCTCAAGGAGTTCTAAATAAATATTTAGAGACTAATTCTGATCTTGCTCACTGTGGTGGAATTGCTGTGGTCTGAGAGATCAGAAAGTGAAATCAGGCCAGCTGATTTTGCTCCTTTTGTTTCCCTTCCTCCTGCACAGCAGAGTGGAAAGAAGCACTCAGATCCATATGAGATATTCTGGGTATGCACAAAGAAGACAGCAAGAGAAATGCTACTACAAGGTTTTCCTACACTGACAATATTATTCTGTAAATCCTCACATGGAGGTTTTCATTCACCATCTAAGTTTTCTGATGTCATTAGATGTTCTCTGCTTAGACAGATGCCAGTCCAGAAAATCTGAAGAAGGATATTCTGGCAGCTATGGGACTGTCAGTGTCTGAAAGATATCCTTATTCATTTGGGTTTTGCTTGGTTTTGGGTTTGGTTTTAGTAACATCTTTGCCTCATGTAACAGCCTGCGAGTAGTGCTAGTTTAATATGGAGATGCTGAATATTTTACTTTAACATCCACAATCAGCATGTGGTCCCAAGGTCATCTCTTTTCAGCACACTACTCAAGCTCTCTTCTGAAGCTGGAATTATTAATTTCCTTGTGGCCTCTTCTATGTCATTTATCACAAAGGAATCCAAGCATTTCATAAATGATGATGAAAATGAGTTTATTTTCCCAACTTGCTGGTGAGGAGTTAGTTTGCCTGGTGTCCCTGCTGCCTTATGGAGGGGTAAAGGATAGAAAGATGTATTGAATCCCACATTTCTCCCAAGCCTGAGAAATTCAGGGGGTCTGTGAAAGCCAGAAATTCTGGCTGACAGCGCATCCTGCTTTCTTCAGAGCTGCCAGATGAGCTTCTGGCTGCACCTTCCTCAGCCCCTTCTTACACTTGCACCTCTCCAGACCTCTGCATCAGCACGGCCACACAGGCAGCTCCAGCAGTGCAGAGAAGACAACTGATGCCTGCTTTACAGGAGGCATCTACTGGTTCTCCAGGGCCTCCTAGGGAGTACTGGATGGGGACCATTTTCCTATGCTAAGAATTCCCACACTGAGCCTCTGACCTCATGAACATTTCAGAGCTTTTTTGCTCTTTCACCACTTCATCCTTCTAATGCAAGCAGTGCCTGGCACCCAGGAGGGAACAAGCCTGTGGTTTTGGAGGACATTTTGACCTTCTCACTTAGGGCTTTGCTGGCTGCAGAGGCAGATGTGTCCTGATGATAACTCATTTCAATCTGCAGAGTGAGGCTTTCCTGTGCATTAAGAAAAGGACCAGAGTTTTGGGTTGAAAAGGCCGATGTATATAATCAACTGAAACTGTAAAAACTGTCGTAGAAAGTGGCTGAATTAATGTTTTCAGGAGCATTTGCATTCACTATTAAACAGCTAACAAAAGAATTAGAGAAACTGGATGGCCTGGATAGGATGGACTTCAGCACCTGAACAAAGAGCAGATCAACCAGTTCCATAAATTGTAACATCAGCTGTGCACATGAATAAAGGCATTTTGTCCCTGGGACTGAGGTCTCTGCTGATGGCTGAGGACTGGAAAGAGCCAGGTATTACAGACTCTGTTTTAAGGTTGTATATGAGTAAGGTAGTGTAAATTGCCTCTTCTTCACAGTCTTTCCAGGGATCTGCATTTCCTTTATTCTGTTCTCATGACAGAAGTTCAGAACAAGGGAGGAACTGGAAATGTCAAAGTAGCTGTTTCTTTCACCATGCTGTAACTAGACAGGAGAAGCTTTAGAGGAAGGGAGGGAGGAGATGATAAAGGTATTCACGGGCCATAATGTGTCACCTCTAAACAATGGACCCTAGTTTATGCTTTTCATAGTTTTTGCCATGAATATTTGTGGCTTTTACTAAGCAAAATAATATACTTTTCCCCTGTACATATGTTCTGTTTGTAGTTTTTTTTTTTTTTCTTGTTTTCCTTTAATGCAATAAGACCACTGTTGTCACCTGACTTGTTAGATTTCAGCCCAAGGTTCAACTACAGCACAGAATTCTATAATGACAAGGTCTGGCCCATACTAATAATACAGCTGGGCTGCCCCTCTCGACCTGTACTAAGCACAGGGTAGGTGAAAGTCTGCTGTTCTCAAGCAATATTGAAGTCTCAAACACAATTTCAGCTTTGCCATGCAAACTGACAGGGAATTCACAGCTGCATGCTCATTTTAAAAAATCTCCCCACTGCAGGCATCAAAGCCTCAAGGCCAAGTTTCCCTTGCATTTTCCCACCCTGGCACCCATTTGCTCCCAGTGCTGCAGAAAGCACAATCTCTCTCCAGGCAAAACCTTCTCCACAGCCTAGGTTACACAGGTCAGCCTCATTGCTGGGTTACTAAAGATATCCTGCTTGTCTGCTCTGCTTTATTGCATCAGCAATTTCCTTTCTAAAATCCAGCCTTTTCCCTTGGCTTCTTGTTTAATTTTCCAAAGAATTTCCACCGTGCTATCAGGAGAAGCTTCATACTGAACCCGCCGTGTTCCCTCTCCAGTGCTGCATTCCTCCCTGCAGAGGATGGACAGGTGCTTTCAGATGCACCACAGAGCCACAGAAAGCAGGAAAACTCCTGTCCAGCTGAGGATGAAAATAGGTACCTGTCCTGGAATATGAGCCAGCTCCAGAGTATGATTTTGGAAGGGGGAAAATCATACTGGGTTTCTAACGAATGTCATCTGAGGCAGGACCTTACACTGATGTCACATGTGAACAACACCACAGGGTTTCTCAGGAAACATCTAATATGGCATGTGAGGGAGGAACATGATATTGTGTGATTTGTTTTTAAATTCTGGGGAGAAAAAAGAGAGAAAAGGCAAGGAATCCTATTCAGAACTAGGGAGTTCAACAAATGATTTCTGCAAAGAAAAATGCTATTCTTTTTATGCCAGCACCTTTTAGTTGTAGGACTTAAAAGAGTTTGGGGTTCTTTGTTAACCACTTGGACTGATGCCCAACAGTTGTTTTCATTTATCCTCGACATTCTCAACTGCTCCCATTGAAGTGAGATAAAGTAGCAGAAAGAAAAAATAAATGGGGCTTCTCTCTGCGCTCTTTCCCCAGCCGCTGGGGTCACTGTTGTGTCGTGGTCTCTGAGCTCTGTGCGGTGCCACACAAGGCGTGTGGGGAGAGGCAGGAAGGACCACAGGCTGTGGCTGTGGCCAGGGGCTCCCAGCTGCACCTCCCAGCTCTGCTCCAGCCTTCCTGCACTGCCTTTGCCAAGTCACTTCACCTCCCCGTGCCTTGGTTCCTCATCTGAGAAAGGCAATATCACTTCTTTTTTTTTTTTTTTTCCTCATCTCTAGCTTTGTGTCTGTAGACAGGAAGATTTTTTTAGGCCAGGGTTAATTTCTCTTACTACCTGTTTCTTGCCCTGCCTCAAACAATGGGGCTTTGGTCTGTAAGAACATTTAGGTAATAGAAAAATTTAGCTAATAGCAAGAGTACTTGTCCAGATCTGCATGTCCTCTGGGTTTGCCTTACCTTCCTCATGGCCAGAACTGTTGGAACAGTTTTAATCACTCTGTGGATATGCTTGACAGCTTTGAATCAAACCCAAACCCAAATTGAAAACTGATTTGAATTGTTATTTCTTTTCAAACCCGGAACTGAACCTACACTTTTGCTTTGAAGACTATGTGGGACTCAAAAAAACCCAACCAACAGAGCAAAACTTTCTTTGTAGCTGGACCAAAACTCAACTAAAAAAATGACTGGTTTGAGTCCATAACAGAATTACTTCCTTGATGATTTCAGTTCCCTGTTATTCATCATGTCATGTTAGCTGAAGTTATTAGGAAATACACCATTATTTGTGTAAAAATTAATAGTTCCTGAAAGCTTTAAAGTCTTGGCATAAATGGTTACTTGGTAGAAACTTGTTATGTAATGTCATGGTCACTTGTAGCCAGTCTTCCATTCAGAAACCTTTGATCAACTGATTGGAGAGAAGTCACAACTAAACCAAGAAACAAGCTGTAGGTAGAAAGCATATACCTGAAACTCCCAAAAGAGGTAAAAATAACAACAAATTCAACCTGACAGAAATGGTGTTTGGATCTGATTTTCCAGCTCAGTTCTGGCTGCTGATGTGACTAAGTTGCTGTGCTTGGACTTGAATGGTTTTCAGTTTTGGTTAGAAAAAAGGTAAAGAGGAGGTTGGGATGTTATGTTCCAGATAGTGAGCTGAGCAGAGACAATAAAACTTGGAATTTCTTCCCTCAGCTCAGTAAAACTTTTTGACCAAGTCTCATGATCTAGCCCAAACTATACATTATATTTTTGTCTTCTGGTTTTTTAAGTTTGACTATCAAATGAAAAGTCCTGCAATGAAATGAAGAATCCAAACATTTTACTTTGATTTTCACGAGGTGTTGGTGTTACTTACCAGTCAGTTTTGTGTAGTTAGGCACCATTTCTTTATGGCCTTTGATCTGTGCAACTGCAGACAGCCACTGTCAGGAGCCAAAATCACTACAGATCACCTCACGCCACACAGGCGTGCAGGCAGTGCTGCTCTTCTTGAAATCTGCCTGCTGCTGTTTTCATAGCCTTAAAATTGAGGCTGTGTTGAGTGAACAGGACAGTCTTGGTTTTAACTGGACACAGAGAGAAAAGGAGATAGAAAAACAGGCCTGGGAACAGCTCAGGTATGCCAAATACCTGCAATTACCTGCCTCTACCCTTCCTTTCACCATCTATGAACAAGTAGTGACAGGTGACTACAATGACTGGAGCTATTAATCTACAGCTCTGATGAATTAATTCCATTTTAGTGGGAAAAATATCCGCAAACATCCAGGGCTAGGCCAGCAAAATTAAGCAAAAGCAGGAGAAGCAGGAAGATGGGAAGAAGAGCCAAAAATCCTCATATTTTCTTCATTTTTACTCTCACATCTCTAGGGAACATCTGCAGTCCCAGCCTTACCTGAGCCTTTTTCAGTCACCAGAACAAATGTCTGCATGATGTGAGAAGGCACCAGCAGGTCAGGAGCAGTGAAGCAGATGTGTTCCTGTGCAGATTAACTCCTGAGTAATATCTGAGATTTTTTTTCCCCCTAGATGGGGCTGTCAAGCACATTGCCCACCACACAGCAGGTAAAGACAGGGAGCAGCTTTCTTTTCTACAGGAAACACTTCAGGGACTGCCTTTCACGAGCAGAAGAGGCAGGCAGAGTGCATGTGTGTATGGCATGACAACACAAGTTCATTTCCATTTCCACTGCTGAAGAAAGAGAAGACTGACTGAAGGTGAATCCCTGCTCTGGTGTTGTTCATGGCTCAGATGGAAAAGCAATCAGACAAGATCACTTGAGACACTGTCGTTGGGAAATGGGTTTGCAGAGGCAGTAACTGCTGTCTGTCTCCTAAGGAAACCACAGCCACTGCTGAAAGCACAGAGCCCAGCTTCCCCCCACATCCTTCCATCCTGCACCCACAGCTCCATGGCTGCCAAGCCTCTGCTCTGTACAGGGCTGACAGACCAGACCAAAGTGCTCTGCATGCAGTCAAGTGACAGAGATAAGGCCGATGATGCTGGAGCAGATCTCTTCTGTCTCTCTGGCTCCTGTCCTTGTTTGTTTGTTGCCATGACCTGTAAGCTGTTTCCACTCCACTGAGTGACTGGTGAGTCACCTCAGCCCTCTGTGTGGGGAAGATAAAGGCACCCTGTGATCAAATGCACCCAAACACCTGATAAAACCCCCCTCCCTGTCTTCTCCTTATGAGGGTCTGCAGGCAGTCTCTCCTGCAGGCTCCTGCTTATGTGTTTGAAACCGTCGTGTTTGAAACCATCTTCTGTGACACCTACACAGAGACTGTGATGCTTGGACTAAGTCCTCTACAATAATAATTCTCTGGTCCTCTCCTTCTTCTGCTTTGAGTGGTGAAGATGGGGTCAGTGTGTCGGGAAAATAAGCCAAACCAGATCAGGTGATGATGTAGGATTAGGTGCGGTTCCCCACTGGGTGTCAAATCCCAGCACACCCACTGCTAGCCCATTATATTTTAATGGAAGGAGGATGATAAGTCAGCACTTCAAAGAGAGTAAAAAGGCTATGGAGAGCTTCCTGAATTCCTCTTCAAGGTGAAGAAATAATCAGACTTAATTGAAGTCGCTTCTTATCTGTTTCCATCGTTTTTGTTTCAAGAAAGTGGGAGGTTAAAATGGACAAGGAGAATAGCACAGGAAGAGTCTGAGAGAGAAAACAGTTCTTCCTTGTTGCTGCATGTTTGTGATTTTTTTCTTTTCCTCCATGGATAAAATGACACAAACCTGCCAAAACCTGCACAGAGTCAAATTCTTATCTCCACTCTCCATATCCAGACCTTTGTCCTTCACAATTTGCCAGACCCCTTGTTCTGCCTTTCATAAAATCATAGAATCATTTAAGTTGGAAAAGACCTTAAGAATCATCAAGTCGAACTGTTCACAGCAGGAAGCAGAAGATGCTCAATGAAGTAGCCATGTGTAAGGAATCTGTTCAACAATACAATTAAAAATCACAAAATATGACCTTTTCAGTTACCTAGACTGATGCAATCTGCCATTTATTATCCGTCATTGTGCCGAAAATCTGTCATCATTTTCAGCACTTAGGTTGTACCTCAGATAATTTTGCAAGGATGTCAGCTGAAAAGGAAAAGCATTGGCTTTACCAAAACCAAAAGTAATATCAAAGGGAAGAATTGCAAGGATTTATGTTCCACAAGTGTTTTGTCACCTCCAGAGGGGCTTTTTTCACTGAGGGAAGAGGCTCATGCCTTTTTGAGTTTGATGGTATGGGAAATAAAATGACAAAACCAGAGAAGATGGAGCAGTGGTAGTGAAAGTATGTGGTGAGAGGTGAATGTTGGCTTCTCCCCATAACCTTTATTGTGGCCTGCTCACACTTGTTCACACAACAAACTTGTCTCCACTAGGTTTTCACCTCAGGCCAGGTGCCTCATGACAGTGAAGCCCAAGGAGGAACATGATGTTTTCTTCCAGTGAAGGCATAGCCTGAACTTTTGTGTTCCCTCCCTGACCTATTACCGGATACAGCAGTCTGGGCAAGCAAAACAGGAGCAAATACCAAACTTAACTTTCTGCTACAGACTAAGTTCTTGCCCATCACTTTCTGTGCCAGTAAAGCATGGTTTGTCTTTTTTTTTTTTTTTTTTTTTTTTTTTTTTTTTTTTTTTTTTTTTTAAAGAAAAAGCTTCCGTTTAATATCTAGAGCCAGATTCATGAACAGCTATTATACCCTGAAGGTGATTTTTTCTGTCTTGTCATAGACACAGGCGATGTGATCATGTTGCTGAACTATGGTTTGCAGAGGCATGGGTTAAGAAATGTTAAAAAATATATTTTTATATCTTTTGTGTCTCCCTCCATCATACACAGAAGTCATGTATGCTGTGCTGCTTGGAAGAAATGCAAATGTCAGGATAAAACATTCTGGTATGAAGAAGAGAAACAGGATGGTAACAGGGTTTGGCAAGGTGGATTAAGTGTGCAGTCAACACAGAGAACTGGAACACCACCTTCATGAAAACAGAGGCATCTCTGCACTTCCAAACAAACATGGAATAACCAAAGCACCACTTCCAGAAGGGAAACTGGATAAAGGACAAGTCAGCAAAAATGTAAGAAGGTTTTACTTTTAGATTAGTTATGAAAGGAAATCAAACTTGTAAGCCTGTGATTGTTGTGTCTCTGAACGTGACAAGAAATCCATTACAGTATTACCCAATAATGTTTAGGTCCAACCAAATTTAGCATAGATGAGGAAGAATAAAAAGCAAGTTCTTGCCTATTTCTTGAACAGAGGTCACGAGTAAATCATTCATAGAGAGACTGCATGGATATTTCCACTTTACCCATTGGAAAATCCACATTAGTGTGCCACCCTTGAATCACAAACTCAAAGGATGTCACTGAAAGTGATGTTCATGGCACTATCTGCTTTTAACTAACACAGATCATGAAGAAAGTTCTGCATAATGTCAGGGGTTTGCCCTCACTGAAGATACCAAAAGGTTGGAGTAAAGTTCCAGATAAATGGAAATGGGAAAAAGTGATTAGTGAAAGCAATAAAGTGAATACTTCAAACGAGGGAAGAGAAGGACCCAAAAAATCCCCTGAACCGAGTAGAACAGGCACAGTGGGGAGGGAGTCATCATTTCACTGCTACTTGAGATACAACTTGAGATACAACTGCATCAGGTTTGGTATTGCCAGGAGTGGCTGTGAGCATTCACACACTCAGGTTACACACACTGCTCAGAGACTCTACAGGTCTTACAGACTCTTCCACTTCTAGAAACAAACTGCTAAGAATGAAGCCTCTCGTGGCCAGGGTGGACTGGACACTCCTCACACCTCCTAATCCAAGATGTGCTTTTGTTCAAATCTCTCTCACAGAGCAGCCTGGGTGACAATGGCTACATGGGCAGCTCCTTACAGCTGAAGAGACCTCTCACCAGTTCTCCAGTCATTTTCCACTCGTGAGACTGAAGTGGTGATTTGTATGAAGTCTGTGTGTTAGACTGAGGAAAAGCAACAGGTATGTGCTGCTCAGTTATTGTAGGTGTTGGATGGGCAGGATCCACAGTGCCATGGACGGGACAAGGGAAAATGAAAATGAAAGGGGCAGAGTGTTCTGATATTAAATTATTCCACTTCATGCTGCTGATGCAATCTGAGCAAACCAGCAATTTCCTCTTGGCCTCTGTTTTATGAGAAATCCTGTTCAAACTTTGATAATAAAAGGAACACAGGTGGGTAATTAAGGAGGTGTGAAACACAAACGAGTAGCCAGGTTTCTGCTAGTGCTTTTTGCAGTGTGCTCTGGAAGGCTCTTCTCATCCAAGTGCTGAGTGATTGAGTGACCTCACAGACTGACCTGGGGACTCATTTTCTTCCAAAACAGAATGAAATTCAAAAGGTTTCTGTAAAAAAATTTGCTCTAAAAATTGCTGACAGGCTTGCCATTTCAAGAACTGTTTAGGAACAACAGTACCTCACCTGCAATCATGCTTTTCATGGATTGCATCAGAACACAGAGACAGCCATAGCAGGTCAAAGCAAAAGTCCACCCAGCACAAGATGCATTTGGCAGTGGATGTTCAGTGAAGAGTGGAATAGGGCACTCATGGAGAGATCATCATGTGTAACAGTCTGTGCTGAACTTCTCCAAACCCTTTTGGAGATGTTTATCCTTGAGAACTGTGTGTGCAGCCAGGCGAATGACAGGAGTGGGTTGATAGATCACACTCCAACGCCAGTTTCGAGTTTTTCCTTCATCTCATTGAACTCAAGTGAATTGCATGATGCCCATACACACCACTATTAAACATCAAGGAGGAGCCTCCCTACTTCTGGGAAGGGCAAGTTTGTTTAGCTCTTTTCCTTGGTCTATTTCGGTCCATGTGAAAACAAATCTAACATCAGTGGTGTTTGGCTTACAGCCTCCCTAACTATTTCTCATGGACATCATGAGACGCAAGAAAAAGGGAAAAAAAAGAAAACCTGAGCATTTAGACAGCTAGGCCCTTAAAGCTAAAATAAAATAAAACTCCATATGCAGCTTCCATATGACTTATGGGGCCAAAAGGATTTATCTCTTCTTAATTTTTGCCTGTGCAACTGAACTTCCATGTTCTTTGTATGTTTCACTGGAAATCATGATCCAAAGTATGATTTGTTTTTTTCCATTGTTATTTCAGGTTTGATATATTGGTTTTTTCTATCATGTTTTTTGTCTTCCTGAAGAATACTTCAGGGTTCAGCAAAGTTTCGAAGCCACAGGTATAAAGCTAATTGCAAAGCAGGTACCTGGATGCTCCTTCTGGTTGCAGTCTCACTTGCTGACATCCTTTCCCAGGAATAAATCTTGAGGCTAGCTGAGCACAGTCAGCTAAAAATTTCCTTTATAATCTGTGCCTCCTGTCCATGCCTTAGGAGTGATGGTTTTAAGAGAGGAAGTCATGGTTGTAATTAAACTAACCAGACCACTGTGATACATCCAGAGGAAATACAACTTCATAGCGCATATCCCTGTTACCAGGGATCATTATCAGGACTTCTAAAAATGTATGATTTTGTGTGCTTTGGTCTTTCTTCCTAACCCCAGTCCTTGCAAACTGGCACCTCCTCCATCTCTGGAAATGTCCCTCTTTTAACCAAATGAGTACAAGAATGCTGCTGCTGTGCACGTCCTTCTCATCGCCTGAAGTGTGGAAAGCTGGGCAATTACAAAGTGACCCAAATGGCTCCACAGAGATCCATAATCTGAGATTAAGTCCATTTAGGAAGCCTGATACCAAATATCCAATTGTAGCACAGTAAAACCAAAATTCCCTACCGACTATCTCCGCTCATAAAAGTGATTTAGATTGGTTCTCCCTCTACATGAGTGCTCTACTGGCTGTCTGAAACAATTAACAGAGTAAATAATAGATAGGAATGTTTTTCTTTCCATCCAGGTTTGTGCTTTGTATGAGTGAACAGTTAAAACATACATCTTAAAGCATAAAATCCCGGAACCTCAGAATTCCCTTAGCTGCCGAGTGAAAAGGAACTAGAAAATCTCATTTGCAGGGAACAGCAACAAAAGTCTTGTCATTCTTGCTGGAGATGCTCAGTTCAAGGTAGGGACTGCAAACTGAACTTTTCATATCCTCAGCTCCTGTGTGACTGTCCCATCTGACCTTAGTACTTCAGTGTTTTTAATTTTTCAAGGGGAAAAACAATGGGAAAGAGAGCCAGACCATGGACTTTTCCTTTGTTTCAGCCTGTCCTGTAGGAAATCCTGCCAAGGACAGGGGGTCTCTGACATCTCTACAGATTGCAGTATCACCCAGATCCACAGTAATGTACAGAGTCATCATGTGTTCACGGCTTCTACAGGAATTTAGCAGACAAATTCATGCTAGGCTAACCCCTAAAAACATATATAGGTGGGTTGATACATCAGTTAAACCTCAAAAGACAAACAGCAGAGGCTGTTCTTCCCTCCAGAAGCTGTTGCAAGAAATGCAGCATCATGTTCTTTTCGACATGAGGATTTCCTCACAGCTGGCATACAGTTCTGCTGCAGGGGGGAGATCTCAAAGTGAGGCACTGCCTTTTAGTGCTGAGAAGAGCACAAGAGGTGGGTGCAGGAGACTCAGACATAGACATAGCTGCACTCTATTTTCACTGTATTTGAAAACCAGAGACTTCCATATACCTCGGAAAGAATATGAAAAGATTTGGGCACGTCCCTGTCACACAAAGCCTTCACTATCATGAAATCTCTAGGGTATCTTTATTCTAATCTTTATTCTTTGGTAAATGCTCTGGTAAACACA
Organism: Sylvia atricapilla; assembly: GCF_009819655.1. Classification (NCBI taxonomy): domain Eukaryota; kingdom Metazoa; phylum Chordata; class Aves; order Passeriformes; family Sylviidae; genus Sylvia; species Sylvia atricapilla. The sequence goes on from NC_089148.1 coordinate 12,259,389, forward strand.
TTTCATCAATTGGCCGCTGTAAACAAAGCTGACTCTTGCTCTGGAGCAAGACAAATATGAAATGCAAGTTAGGTAGATTTCTGCTGGTTAAACCTGAGTCCTAGGAGAGAGGGAGAAAATGCAGAAAGGAAGACCCATGTCAGAACAAAGATTAATATCTTGCATGTGAATATGTCAGATGCTTGAGAATCTAACCTAGGAACTATCAAGTTTCCAGTCACATCATCAGTGTTGACTCTGGAGTAAAAATTAGTGACTTTTTTCCATTAAATCCTATTGATCTATTTCTCCAACAAGAAGCTTCTTCATCTAAATCACCAGTTTATTGCGATTGTTTAAGAGGTTGTCATGGGATTGTTTAAGAGGTTGTCATGGGAGCCACTGAAGAGTCACTTAAAATGCTATTTGTCCACCACACCTAGATAAGTTGTGTTTCCATCTGAAGCTTTGGTCTGTGAATTAAACCTTTAAACATAGAGTCGTCTTTGTTTGCAAAATTAAAATAATATGTATATATATTTTACATGTTCACAGACTCTTTCAGAATGGTTGCCAAATCACTCTGTGGTTCAGCTTTTCAGGCCTGAAATGCAAAGGGAATAGTAACTGATGAAACCCACATACACTGGTTACAGCTTTCTAAATGGGATATAGGTACATGATGTTGTATCAGTAGGTGTAAATTGGGTTTGGCTGTTTACCTGCACCTCGACAGGTGGCTCACTCAGGGCCTAAAACAGAATATGCTTTGAATTCCTAATTCCTTTCTGAGGGAAAACAAGTTAGCACTTCTGCCAGCTCAAGTAGCAAGATTTTCGCTTTGACCTGTGGGGTGCTGGTCCATTCTCTGACAGCCAGTGATACATCATAATACACCATAATACATCACAGTGTATTATGAATATGAGAAATAAATGATCAGCCAATGCTGGCAGCAGGCAGAGCTCACTGTTTCTGCACTTTATCATAGGAGGGTATGTGAGGTACTTCACTGCTTGAAGAAAATGTCCCTGAGCATTTGGGATGAGAAAGCAGTTCAAATGAAATAACATCTGAGAGAGAGTCCTCCAAAACCAGCACAGCGATCCTTTACAATGCCCTTCTTTCTGGCAGCATTACCACAAAACTTTGAAAAAGAACAATTCTCTGGTTATTCTCAACTTAGCAAGCAACAAAATATAGTCCCATGTATATTTTGTATTTTGGGAGAGACACTGATATCACAGCCTTAGAAAACTGACATCACAGAAAATAGAAATAAATCCCTCTACTCTAAACCTTCTATCCCAAGACGTCTGAACTACATCATATTATTTTACTGCCCAAAAATGTTTAAGAGTGTTTCAGGCATTCCAGTGAGCAACTAGAAATAGATATTCCTTTCCTAAATTATTTATCATCTATGTCCCAAATATAGGATGAAAAGCAGCCAGGTGATAGAATAAATAAGGAAAGGAACAAAAACCACCTTCTAGTCTGCTGACACTTTATTCTGGAGAGGAACATGTCCAGAAGCCTTCATACCTGAGAGAGAAAGATTCAACATCTTCCTTTCAAAGTAACCTTTTTTTTTATTTTATTTTTAAAAAATCTTACATCCTACAAGGTTTTAAGAGTCAGCACTGATATGAAATTGTGAAGTAAAGACTTTCATTTGTCCCTAAAGACTTTACTTCTCAGATTCTTTCACAAAGAGTTTGCCGTTTCAAACCAGAATGAACAAACCTCTGAAACTTTCTCTTCTCTGCCTGATACTACAATGTAAAATCTGGTCTCTTGCAAACAGACAAGGGGAACATTTCTCTAAGGGGAGCTGCAGCTCTCCCACACCCAGGAGTCAGTCCCACCAGGAGTACCAGAGCCCAACACAGAAAGAGGGAGAATGTTCAAATGCCTCACTTTTTCCACTGTTTAGCTTTTCTTAGATTGTTACGTGGATTTCCATTAGGCTTCCAAGTTTGGAGAATTTTTATTATTGTTATAAACTATGCTCGTTATGTGGATTTTCTAATCCTTTCATGCCAGACGTTTGGCCAAATTCAAGCATAGAATCAGTTTGATACCGGACACACAGTCTCATGGGAACCATACCCTGCCACTGACACAGGAATAGATCTTGTGATCAGATAAATCCGTTCCTCCTCTATGCTTCTACCAGAGCTATCTGTTTTTAATAATGATGATAATTGGGGAAAACATCTGCATTACCTTGCCATGTGACCAAAGTTCGAGAGAACAAGCCATATGCTGCAAACATTTCTTGGAATTTGAACTACTGTTCTATTCAGCATCCAGCTGGAGGTCGATATTCCCAAATACTCAGGTCAGCAAATGCCTGTCTTTTGTCTAGAAAATCTGATTCCTAAGTCAACAAGGCCAGGCAGGATTCATGACCATCTCTCTGCCATGTGTGGCTTTAGAATACAGATGTCTATGAGGCATCTTCAGCTCAATGAGGGGGCTAATTACTATATGACAGAATCATCACAGTTGAACGCAGAAGTTATTACTTACTCTGATTGTAGCCTATTTAGTAATATTCCCAGCAAGTTGTGTAATGAATCTTCTGTGTAACTGGGGACACAGTGTCAGCTCATCCCAACGTTAACCAAGGCTTAATATTTTTTGAACTGACTATCTCTAGAACAATGACAAGATTATTCAGCTCATTTAACAGAAAGCAACGACATCAACACCGTTCTGAGAGAATCCAGAACTGTCCACGACAGAGCCATACAGCAGCTTGCAAATTTCTAATTGACTGCTATTGAAATTCAGAAATGCTCTGTTTCCTAAATTATGACCCAGGAAAGGTCATGATTTAGCATCTGTCCTATTTCTGATCCTCTCTTGGCACTGCCTAGACTTACACTCAGGCAGCATCTCCATGGAGTTTGTTTTTCTTTCAGTCACGTGCAATGGAACAACAGGAACTTGGGATAGTATTATTGTTATTTCTGCATTCTTCTGCAACTCAATCTTCTTCCTATCTCCAAAGCTCTTTGTAAAACAATGGATTTTCCAGTACATTAGGACTTGCCACTAGCCCAAGGATTTTCACTGCTCCTGGCAGCCCACTGCATTGGCAGAGTTCCCTCTGCATCCTCGACCTGCTGCTGATTGATCCCCGTAATCCAATCCATTTTCAACAAGCCACTTCAGCGCCAATAAAAACAAGGGGCTTTGCTGATTTCTGGTTTCAGCTGCAGCTGTTGGAGCCACAAATCTAAAAAGAAATATTTTAAGTCTATTTGTAAAAAAAATTAAAATGGTAAAAAAAATAGAAGATCCATTGCTTTTATTCAGTTAAACTCATGCTTCTTTTTATGCATTATCTTCCTTCTTATTTTATCTCTGTATACCTCTCTTGGTGTGATCATGGTGATCCTTTCAGCAAATAGGGGAGGAAATGTTATGACTAAATTTCCCCAGGGCTTTGCTGAATGTTAGAATCAACAGTTTGCATAACATGGGTGCTGCAAACATTTAATAGGCTTTAAAACTTTGATTTAGAAGAGACTGTTCTAATCTGCCCTTTCTACAAAGCACCAGCCAAATAAAAATCCCATGTCATTCAAAATTTCTTGCATAATTATGATTTTGATCTGAATTTAGAGAAAAAGCCAAAACATTGCAATCCTAGCACCCATACCCCAAACTAGAGACAATTCTCAATGCTTTCAGATACATTATTCTGGTTCTGCAATTGCTGCAAAACTGAAGTTCTGCATTTTATTTTTAGACTGAATTTGACAAGTTATAGCTTCCAGTCATGGAATCTAGTAAGGGGTTTTGATGGTGTGGTTCCTGTAGAGTAAAGCAGTTATTCCATGTTGTTAATAAACAAGAAAGTTTAGATAGTTTATAGATCAGGTAATCTATTTTGGGAAAATAGATTTTGGCTCAGGGAAGAGCCAGCCCTTTCTGTCCCCTTTTTAAAGAATCTTCCCTTGATTCAGATCAATATGGTTTTTCTCATACCTTTTCCCATCCTTCTATACCTGCATTTCTGCTATTAACATTTGTGACTTCACTGGTTTGTCTAAGGCTGCTGACATAAATAAGGACTGTGATGGGATCTCCCAAAGCAGCAGTCATGCTTTGAAGACAGCATATTCCACAACCACTTTTAGCACTATCAGTCATAATGAGAAAACTATCATAGGCTGATCTTTCCTAAAAATAGTAGCGCAGAGAAGTCTGCAATGGAGAATTGAAAACTACGGAAAATTTTGTTCAAGCTATAAATTTCTTGAAATTATTTGTGAATTACTTGGGTTCACTGCAGTAGTTAATGGCTTTTGGGTAATGGTTTAGCTGTCCTTTTGTTTACAGCTGTTGTCTGAAATAGCTAATTTTACTAAGAAGGGCAAGGAGGCAGTAGAAATAGAAAGTATGGGCCAGAGAATTGTACTGGGAAAACTATGAGAGCCAGCAATTTCTTTTTTTCATTGAGCCTTATATGCTACGTTTGGCACTGCATTGGTTTAATGAAATTTTATTGATTCCAAGGCAAGTTTCCAATGGAAATCTGCCCAGATTCCTGGGGGTCTCTGCAGAGGCTGGAGACCTTCAGTGGGCTGATCCTCACTGTAGCCTTTCTGTTAATGGGTCTGTCCTACAGACAAGGGATCAGGAGAGCCCCAAAGAAGCTGCTCTGTAAAATGAGACATCTCTCAGCTATTGCAGACAACCACTGCTGCCATTTGCTCAGAAAATAAAGACATGATAATTTCCCACAGCACTTCAGGGACTAGGGAACTTCTGGGATATTAAGAATTGAAAGGAGAATAGTTTCAGTTCCAATTTATACAAATATTTGGGGACAGAAGGGGGAAAAATGAAATCCTCGCTATCTGAAAAGCCCTGTCCCTCAACATCAGCATAGTTCAGAGAAATAATAACTCAAAGTATGAAAAAGTGTTTGAGAAAAGGTAAAAATATGGAGAGCTGGTCCCCCAAAGACAAAAAAGACCATCTCAGGCAGTTTTCTTGCAAAGGAGAGGATGTTTACCAATTTCCAGTGAGGAGAAATAGAGCTATCTCTACCATATATGTTAGAGCAGAAGAGAAGGATATAATATTGCCTAGTCAACTTCACAGCCAAGAAGGCCTTTTAAAACACTGGGAAGCTTTCAAAAGGACACCTGTATCTGTAAAATAGTTTACAGTCTTGAATTACACTCAGTAGATGGCAGATGTACCTATTCATGAACAGAAATTCATAGTAGAGATCTCAGAGTAGGTTGCCCAGAGAAATTAATCGCCAACAGCCACGTGCTCTCAAAGTCAGAAACTGCTAAGCAAGTTCTGTTGTTTTTAAAAGCCAAAAACTCTCAAGGGCCCAGCCTGAGGGCCTGGGGCATTGTTTTCCATTTGCATCTTTGCGATCCACCCAAGACTTATTTCCCTCAGACCATAAAATGAATGTTTATCGGGTGGGGGAAGGAATTCATCAGGTCACCCTGACCTCAACTGCACAAGATTTCCTCTCTTATAATATATCAAGCATTAATTTCTGTAACCCCCTTCTGAAGCAAGATTAGTGTAATCAGAATGGGAAGAGCAGTGCCTAACTAGAATAATGGAAAAAACCTTCAATTTAATTGAATATCTTCTCTTTTAAAGAGTTTTAGGGTAGGAGACAAGCCTTTAAACAGACATGGCAGCATTATGATTACACAATACAGTTTTACCATAGCATTTCCCCTAATTTTTATTTCTATAATGATGGGCTCCATGTTGGGCTCAGAGAGAGTTCTGTCTACAGGACTCATGAAGTTTAAAATAAAAACATGAGTTCAATTTCTTGGAGGATTGCTGTTCTTCTAAATTGAATTTTTCTTCTTGTGAAGAGTTTAATCAACAGACAGTTAAGGGAGAATGTGCTACTGTGGAGGAAGTGTCCACAGCAAATCCTCATCACTTAATGTAATTCTCAGTTCAGGTACTTTTTATCATTAGCTGAGATACAAATAAGAGCTTAGCCTTGTGCCCTGCCTGGTGCGTACACAGAAATATTTTCATGAGATTTTCACCCAAGCAGACAGAGCATGTTTCTCTGCTACAGGGTGTTCAAATATTCCTTGCTTTGTTTCTAAGCCTAAAAAAAAAGGAAAACAAGCCAACACAACAAACACAACCATTACCACACAGTGCAGATCCAGTTCTAAGCTAAAACCCCCACCTATTACACTAAACAGCCACAAAAAAAGCAGATCTGCAAAAGATTTTGCTTCCCATATTTACTTGAGCCCATAGGAGCCCTCTATCAGAAAGCCGAGAAACACGGGGTTGAATGCAATAAGAAATCATGGTAACCTTGAAAGCACTGGCTCCTGAGAGCTGGGAAGGGAAATCAGCTGAAAGGAGGTGTTCTTGGGCAGCCCTGTGTCACACAGCTCCCAGAGCAGAGTCAGCAGCCCAGAGCACCAGCAACACCTACTCTGAACTCACATTTTCTTCAGCCTCAGATGGGGTCAACTCCCCTCACCTCTGTGACCTTGCAGTCTTGTTTCTACCTTGTCTGTGCTTCTTTAAACTCAAAAGCTCTTTAAACCCCTGCTCATTCTACAGCAGAGGAAGGGAAGTTACACAGAGGCGAGGCTGGAGCAGTGAAACAGCCATGTGGGCGCAACCACTTCGTCCTGCCAAAAGGCAGCACTGGCTTGCAGAGCTTGAGAGAAAGGGCAGCGCTCCCATGGCTGATCCAGCAGAGCTGCAGGTTGGGTGGCCAGGAAACTGGAGGACAGAAATGTCAGACTTAACACTGAGTGGAAGACTCTTCTGTGCCTGCATACTGGGTTCTGCCCCGTTTCAGGGCAGAGATGGATCCACTACTCTGAAGAACCGAAGATCTGAAAGAACCCAATTCATTTAAGATCAGGAAAGGAAATGCATTACTCTTAAACAATTTCTTTAATACCATTTTCACATGCACAGCCAGTTCCTAGCTGGTGTGGATTCAAAGAAAGCCAACTTTGATGGAAACCACCTGAAAGGCCCTAAATGTTTTAGACCATTGCCTAGTGCAAACTGCAGGCCACAGTGATGCTTGGCTTACCGTGGGGCTTATGCATAGGTGGAGAAGTGGATGAAATTTACTTGAGAGAGGTGCACCAGTTGGGTCAGAGATGCCCATTAATCATATCAGTCTGCTCCAAAAACTAACAGGTTGCCTTTAGAGACTGTCCTCATAGATGTGATAGATGATGATAATTAATAAAGGCAGGTGGTTTAAGCATAGACTCAAGGCCCCTACTGTTAGAGCACCACTGTCTTCAAGAGAGTTACTTTAACCCTTGAGGTGGAGAAAGATGGTTTCTTTCTATTTCCAATGAAAATTACCTTAGAAAACAAATCCGTTACTGTTTCTCTGCTACAAAACATGAAAGTTTATGCTCAGTATTTCGTCAAGATATGCTACAGGAAGAGCTCACAAACACTGGTGTAGAAGTTGTTATAAAGCTGACAACATTACTGCAATTCTGGGCCCTACAATAATGTTTCCAAAGAGGGGACTGACCATACAGCATGGCCCATCAGCACCACTTATTTTATGGCAGAAAGTCCAGTAGACTTCCTAAATCCTGGTTCAGTGCAGCCTGTGATTTCCATGTCACCTGTGCCCTGACCATCCCACTTCTTTTCCTCCTGAAACTCACATCTTCAGCTCTGCCTTTATTACTCTTTATGTTTTCTTCCTTCATACAATTTCTCCTTCATACAAATTTCTCCCTCATTTTGTGTTGTTTCATGTAGATAATGAGCTATGCACAATTCCCCAAACCAGATCCCACTGTGGTGCAAAGTCAGCATCATGCTTAGCTTCTAGATGGATTAGTTAGTCTGATCCAATCACATAATTTATCAGAATTCCAGTGGTATACTCAGTATATCTATGGAGTGTCGCTTTGTATGGTATGGGTACATTTAATGAGACCAGAATATTTGGAAATCTAAATCTGTGCCCATGGCGGGGGTGAATTTCATTCATCTGCCACCTCAGAGAAGTTAATAACTTTCACAGCCTCAAATTTTAGCTGAAAAGCAAAAACACAAGCTGCTTAGGAGAAATTTCTTGAAAAGTAGCAATCATGGAGAAGGGATCAAGCACAGGAGAAGAGAGCAGGGTCATGAGATGGAATAGGTTTAGGTATTGCCTATGTCGAAAATGACAACATAATGCATGCCATGTAATTCAGAGATGGGGCCATTTCTTGAAAATCAGAAGCTGATTTATGCAGCCCCAAACTGCAAAAATCAATCTTCCACCTTTCCTTGGAAAAAAAATCCCCATGCACTATGATTTATGGCAGAGGAAAAGAATCTTAGGTTTTCTTTGACTTCGTGCAGTACTCCGTCCACATGTCTCATGTACTTCCTGCAGCTCTGTTTCTCATGGAAGGTGTGTGTGTCAGCACTGTCCCTAACAGACTTAGAGAGACTGATGAGTTTTTCTTATGTTATCAGCTTTTTCACTTTTTAAATTGCTATTTCTTGTTTTTCTCTTTTAATCCATTCATTGCATTAGCTCTTTCCATTTGTGTGTAGTTTAATTTGCGTTGATTTAAGATGCTTGGACACTTTTTGACGATAAATATGTCTAGTGAAATAGCCAGGAAAAGTGACTTCACCTTTGTGGCAGGAGCTATGAATGTTCTGAATTTGACCCCAAGGGCAAGAACAAAGCCCTTAATTGTAGTCAATTGCATCCTTGATCTTTCTACTGTGCTGGCCCACAAAAGGGCAAATGGTGACAACTCTGATGATTTTTGCACTGTAAATAAGCCCATATTTGTGGACATTTATAAAGTATTCATTCATTGCCATTTTGTCAAGATAGAATCACACAGACCGGCAGGATCTGTAACATAGGTGCATGAATGGCCTTCCAGTACCACTAATAAAAGTAACATTTTGCAAATCCTCTCTGTGAATCTGAAAGCAGACACGTAGTGACTGCTGGTCATTCCCAATCTGAAATGGGTTTGACCTGCTGACCTCAGGGTGAAAGGCTTTGTACTGCATTACCATTCCCAAGGGCTCTCTGACTCTCTCTGAGGTTGCTTTTTTTATTATTTTGTAGTTAACCTCAGGACAGCATCACCAACAATGGATAACATCTGCAAGACCCTGGCTATCTGAACATTTTCTTGCTTTGCAACTAATCATTGGCACTCAATGAATCTGAAGGTTAAAAGAAGTTGCATGTCCAAATACTCACTGCAGAAATAGTGAAATCAGAATGGGGAGGGGGGAAATTCTTAATAGCTCCTTCCTGATACCGGTGCATTTTTTCATTTATTCCTATGGTCTTGACATTTCATTTAAAGTAATGGAAGATGTTATGATTTGGGGGGAATCATCCAAATTTGTTCCTTTTAGCAAGAGAGAACCCATCAGCCAACTGCCCTCAAAAAATAGATGGACATCAAGAAAGTTTTCATTATTTCTGGGTTCTGTCTTTTACCACTCATTCAGCTGTTCAGGTGCTCCACTCATCCATGCTGATGCCATCCCCTGTAGAATCCTGATGTATAAAATACTGCCCAACCTTACAGAAGTCTTAGCCACACACTAAAAACAATTGCAGAATCCAACAGAACTATCCTTTACATATCAACCACTTTCTGTCACTGGCAAACAATATTCAAACAGCCCCCTGCATTCCCCCAGCAGGATGTGACTTCACTGGGGAGTTAGCCACAGCAGAAACCCAAAAGGACCCACTTTCAGTGACACCAGGAGGACCATCCAGGACTTACATGGCTCTCCACCCACAGCAGACCTGATCCCTGGAAACCATTCTTTTCCCCTGCTAACAATGAGTCTTTATGAATTCTGCTTATTTGGGAAGCTCTGCTTATGTACCTCTGTACACAGATGTCAAATCAGCACTTAATGAGCATGAAGTGATTTCACATTGAACTGTCCATCTCATAACCATCAACATGTCCAAGAAAGGAAACTCATTTGTTTATTCCCAGCAGTACTTTGGGATACAGCCTTCACAAGCAGTGGGAATTAGACATGAGGAAGCAGCAAGATATTTTCCCAATTACATATTCACCCATCAATTATAGTTCTCTTTGAAACCTGGCTACTGGCCACTGATCCCTGCTGGGAAAATGCTAGAAATGCAAGAAAAAGGGACATTTTTCCTTTTGTGCCAAATTTCAGTGTAGAGTTAACTTGAAGCTGTAAGTAGCACAGCCTAACTCCTCTCTGGCAGATCTCTGAGAGGAGATCCATTGTGGAATTTCACAGCTGGATCTCAGCATCTCAGCCTGCTCCATGGTTTGACATTTTGGACATGTTTCACCATTGTTTCCCCAAATTTTCATCTTCAACTTTATTAAAAGAATAAATTTAAAAGAAATTCCATGCTTTGGAGAGTGTATTCTGGTAAATTTCTTTTTCCCATTACAACAGGATGCCAAGAAACAGAGACTGAGGCTGGACCCATTACTATAGATACGGTATAAAAGAACAAAAAAGATTTAGAGAAAACCCCAGCTGATTAAGCCAGCTGGCATTTCCAGGTCCATATTTCTAGGACTCCATAAAACAATCTGGTTCTTTTGGAGAAGAAGCTGACTCTGGGGTGGTCATTTTTTTGTAGTAGCAAAGGCAAAAGCAAATATCACTACCTCTTGGGTGAATGAAACTGCTCCAAGGGACACAAAGCCAAGAGTATTGTGGGGAGACTTGGTGTATGCCCAAGTTCTGATCTCCTTTTTGTCACTGAGGAACCAGAAGACTAGGCCACAAGTCATATGGGAAAATATGACCCCAGGAAGCAGTAAAACCAAAATAGTCAAGACAGAAGAATGCTTCTGTGGAAATAAGGAATACACAATGTGAGGATGACAGCTTCTAAAATGTCCCCAAACCAACATTTTAGAGCAGCCAGATGTTGAGGCTGCAGGCAGAGAATCTCTCTAGGGTAAGCGTAAGTCATAGGCTCAGAGATTTTCCCCTAAATTCCTTGCTTTGGTTTTCCATTTTGAAGGTTTATTCTGTCTGACAATGCACTTGCCAGACAGACAATTCTGTCTCTTTTTGCACTTACGTGTCACTGAGGCACAATGCCTTTGGAGCAGGTGAATTTCCACACTCTGTATTTATCATTCAGACATCCACATGGTCCCGGGCTCAGTGGTGAATCTGGCAAGGGGAAGAATTTTGAAGGAAGATTGAAAGTCAGCCTTGAAAAATCCTCTCTCATATGACAGGTATTGATCATTCATTGATCCAAACAATTTTCCACTAATGGCAAACACAAGGAATTCTCTGTATTCCTTCGTGTACCATCATCATGTAGACATAAGGAACTCTGAAGATCAATTCCTAGGCTTTCTGGAGAAAGAAGTTAAAAAAAATAAAAAAAGGAAATAAAGAAGTTGGCATTCAAGTTGATTGTGCTCTCTTCAAAGTCTTGGACCAGCTCTGACCATCTCCTGAAAAATCTGCATTCTCTCAGTGGAATGGAATTTCCCAATATGCCATGGTCATTTTGGCACCCGCTTCTCTGCAGCAGCTATAAATCTCCTGCAGGTCACAGGAACTCTGTAAAAGGAGAAAATGTTACCCAAGTGTTCTTGGACTGAGCCTGGAGATCAGGAAAGGGACAGAAATGTATGTCTCATCCAAAGAAAACTCTGCCTGACTTTAGACTGCTAATAGCTCAGTGGGAAAGTCTGTTTAACTGTGCGCATCCTTCAGAGGTTTCTGGGATGTAACCTGTTAGACCCTCACCTAGAACACATTTGCTCAGCTTTTGAAGGCTTGCTTGTCTGCAGGGTGTCTGCCAAGCAAAAGAAATGAACATTAGGGAGCAAAGAAACCCAGTGGCAGCTGTGCATCAGGTCCCAATTAAGACATCAAACTAAACCCTTCAGCCCTAGTTCTCAAACATCCTTGTATATAATATTTCCCATGAGGCTGGAATTCTTCTGCAAGGTTTTTGCTGGCTTTAATGTGTAGCATCAGTCTTCAGTAAGCTCTCAGGGCATTCATATTGCTGTGTGAGACAGCAGGGTATGTTTTTTCACCCCCACACCTCCAAATATAAGATAAGGGCATGACCTGTGCTACAACGCGACTTTCTTGGACTAAAGGAGCAGGCCCCAACTGTTTGGCATGATGCTGCATTTGAATTTGTCATGGAGTCATGCTGGTTCTGAGCATTCCAATGTCCTAAATCCTAAACCTAGCCCCTAATTTCCTAGTAGTCATTTAGTGCATTGCACATGCAATCAAAAGGAAATTCAACTGCTAGGATCTCTCTCCCCTACGAAGGGGTGGAGAAGGCAGTTCAGTGTGTGAGGGGATGAGAAGTCTGTGAGGTAGAAGTCCACTTGCTGTGGCTTTGAGTGACAACAACCTGATTATGTTTAAGACACTTCTGTGCAGTTCCTTTGGGAACCCCGGTGCACTTTGGGCCCAATAACCTCTTCAGTTCAACGATGAAATTTATAAGTCAAGGCCTCAGCTCAAGCCCAAAGGAATATTTTTGCCCTGATGTCAGTGAAAGTCCCATCTGTACATCCCCTGCATTATTGCAGAAAATCTTGTATTCCCCACAGTTTTTCTGCAGTCTCTTGGAAACAGTCATAGAATTGCTGCAGAGTCTCACCATGAGCACAAAGTGCCTGTCCTACTAGCAGAGTGAAATCATACATTGCTCCCTGCTGAGAGGACCTAAGTCACCCAGCTGTCCTCACCAAAATTTAACTGACTAATCCTGCAGATCACTTAAAATTCCCCTTGCTGTACTTACGAGACAGCCCTGCTGTGAACAGGAGCAGCATGCCCAGAGTCATCTCCCACTGCTCCACAACACAGAACAGATTTGGTTTGAAAATAACAGCAGTAGGAAGATCTACGCTGCCAAATAGCTGAGTTCTCTGGTTTATTGTCAGATCCTGATTCTTCAGTTGTCTGTGGTGCTTTCCCTTGGGAGGCCTTTGGGACTGGAGTAGCTAATCCCTTCACAAAAATCTCAGTGCATCTCTAGGAGCAGCTTGTTGCAGCAACCTCTGCCATTAAGAAAGTAGGAGCAGGGTATCAAGCTCCCTGAACACTGTCCAAGGAAACCTTTTACTCATTCCAAGCCCCAAGATGGAACATTCTTAATGAAAAAAATTTGGTGACTGTTACTGGATACTACACAATCTGCAGCTTTTTTTAATGCAAAACTACCTGAAATAAGCAAAGGAATTATTGCATCTCAAAGTTATAGAGATGTTACACGTGACTCAGAAGGGACCAAGAAATTATTGTGAAGCACTGGACAAGGCCCACTGGCTTTGGAGAAGGATAGATTTGAGCTTGGTGGATGCAAACCACTTTTCTCTCTGCAGTGCCAGGAGTCACTCCTTGGAGTGAAGGCCTTTAGAAGCAGAGATGCAACTGAAGAAAAGCCTAGTAGGACCATAATTCCACCAGTCTTGATGCCCACTGCTAGGTTTCCTGTAAACAATACTTCTGATGCAGAACAGATACAAGTTCACCATTGCACGGGCATGCAATAGGATGTTTAATCTGGCAGTATGCCAGCTTTGAGAAAACAGACAAAGCCTGAATCAGAATAATGTCAGCTAGGGTCTAACATGATTTTGTCTGCACCATTTTGTCACAATATCTGCTTGGACAAAATCCTTCCTCTGGCTTCTGGCTTTCTTTGAATTAACAAAGAGAACCAGTTAGGTGTTTTTTTTTTTTTTTTTTTTTTTTGTTTTTTGGTTTTTTTTTTTTTTTTTTTTTTTTTTTTAGTGCCCTACATGACAAGAAAAGCCCAGGACTCCATTTGGAGACATAGCTGGAAGAACTTGCTTTTAAAACCTGGAATTTAGTGAAAGTATTGGAGCCACATAAGTCTCTGCATAAGTTTCTGCATGTTTTCTAGGACCAATAAGCCAAATAGCCAAACACGGTGTGCATAATTCCTCTGCCATTACTGAAAAGGCATTGAAAAACTTTCCTGGAGGAAGTCAACTATCCAAATCAGGGGATGACAGGGCAAAATGGCTCCTGCAGAACTAGACTAAGGTTGTGAGTGACAAAAGTTGTATTAAAACCTGCACAGTGCTGTAGCCAAAAACGAAGAAGAAACACCCACCAGGATTTGGGGTAGACTGATGTTGAGAGGAGGTTTAAGCACTCCTGGTTTCTGGCTGCCAATTGAAGTGTCGACAGTTGGAATTAGCTTTTAAACACAAGCATGATAGCAAAATGTGATCTCTGGACATAATTGTTCTCCATAATACAAACATGTATTTCTAGGAGCAGCAGAACTAGTGAAGCCTGGTTTCCTACAGATGAACATCTAAGGCAAAATTTCTTTGCTGTCTAACAAGAGTAAGTTTGTGCTGTAATTTGCCTGACATTATGCAGCCTCTGATTTCCATGACATTTCTAGCAGCTTGATATTTTTGGAAAGAGCACTCCACTGTTATAATTGTGGTTAAAATAAATCAGCAGATTTTAACACTGTTGGGGCAGGCGGGGGGCAGGAGGGGATGACAGGGAAAAACAGACATATGGAGCGTGTAATGTCATATTTCTCACTTAGGAAACCGATCTGAAAAGATAAAGATGGCAGAGCCCTACCACATTCTGCTGGAGTGGAGTTTTAATTGGTGGGATGAGCATCAAGAAAATCCCCTTTCTAAAGAATTGCAAGAGAAAGAGCTTATTGCTCTGAGTCATCTTTACACAGCCCCTTAAACTACACAACAGGTAACACCCTTGTTGGAAGCAGAGTAAGGAAAAGATGAATTACCTCTTAAAATGTAAGTCAGATGATGAGGATAAAGTTTTAGAGTGGATAATTCCTCTTTTCAACATGGGATTCAGGCAAAATTAGTGGTTCTGAGTATGATGTAAGGTTTGCCCATCAAGTTACTTCCTGGGGTTAAATATATTACAGAATTGGAACAGTTAAGGGAAGGCCCCTTACATGTACTTCCATAATCTGATTTATATTCTCTTTTATCTCAGACTCCACCCCTTCAAGTCATTTTTTTGACAAACCTACTGAGAACACAAAAAAGAAAAACAGGGATTGGAACATTCCTAAAATTGTCACAGCAAGACACACGTTAGTAATTATCTGGCAATGTTTTCCTAGGGAGCTCTTTGGTTTTGAGAGAAGAAAACAAAACAAAATCCACATCAAGGAGTGCAAGTTTTATCAATAAGTTAACAGTAAGATATATATCAGAGGCTTGTAAACTGGTTGGGTTAAAATAGGTTGTGACTTACGGTCCAAACTGATTTGGATATTGTTTTTAAGGATTAAATTTCCCCAAATCAAGGCAAAAAAAAGAAATTCAGGAACAACAAATGATTTCTAGCATTGCAGAATACAGAAGTATTCTGTGTGATGTGAACAGTATTAATTGGTCAAGCAAAACAATGGGTCCATAATCATATTGGAAATATTTATTTCTTTACTTTCATGTTTCATGGTATCTGTCTGTAAATGCTGGATGTTCACATGACATTTAGGAGACCTTGCTGTAGGGCTCTGTCTGATTTTTAATCTTCTTTTCCTTTAAGACTCTGAGTGAGCTGCCGAATCTCAGGGCCTCCTTGGAGCCGTCTTAAAATGCAAATGTGGTTGTGGAGCTCTACCTTCTTGTGGTTCAGCTGCTTATCCCCAAGCTCAGTCCTGACCCTGAAACTTCTCAAGCATTTTCTTTCCCTAATCAAAGGAGGGAGTTCAGCTCTGAAAAGACCAAACTAAAACAAAAAGGTTTCACACAGACTTTCTACACACTGGCACTTTAACCTCAAAACATAAAAAAAAAAATAAGCATTACTGGAAAGACGAATCACCAGATTGTTTCATCTTTCCTTGGAAGTCCTTGGAAATGTCAGCCATTGTGGAAGGGGACAGGGCTAGCAGCAAGACAGCTGCTGGCTGTTTCATTTATCACCCATTTATCACCCAAATGACGCTTTGATCAGCCTCTGCAGGGACCACAAACTCCTGCCAGGAGATTTTATTTCCACAGAAACCATCATGTCAATTCCCATGATGTCCAGAGTTCCTGGGCAGCTCCTACCTCACCAGTGTAGGATCACTCCCACTATTTGGTGCCAGCAGTGGATCACTGATGCCAATGACAGATCACAGATCCCTGGTGCCAGTACCTGTGGGATCTGTACACCAAAAGGAGCAGAGGGAAAGCAAAGATCAGGATTCAAGCCGGCAGAAAACATGTGGACTATGTGTGTTGCACACTTCTTCCAGACTAACAGCAGTACTCCTGAGTGGAAGCCCAGTCTACTCCCAAAACATTCGGTAGGGCATGACTCAGACATAAATGGGCAGAGGCCTATTTTTGCAGGTGGGAGAAGAAAAAGAACAACCAAGAGGAAATCAGGAGGGGAAAATGAGGTCACAAGGCGCTCCTGAGAACTCGTTGGTCCAGTCAGGGATTTCCCATCTGCCTGGGCCTGCTGTACCTGTCAGTCTAACAGTGCTAAAAGCACTGTCAAACACCCTTTGAGCTGTCACCTGAACTAGTCTGAGTCCAGTCTGAGAGCCAGTTCACTCCTTAACAGAAGGAGCAGGAAATAGGACTAAGGGTGAAGTAATGACTGATCTCTGGCTCTCTCTGACCTCTGGCTTAGAGATAGGTGAGACTCTTCCAGGGAAATTCCTGGGAGCAGCCCAGCTCATTTCTTAGACCAAAGAGGTTCAACTTGGAATCAGCTTTTTCTATTTAAGCCGAATGTGCTTAGTGAAAAGGCCATCTTTTCCCTCTCTCAGAGCATCCTGCCTCTGACTCCATGCCTCTGCCACACTTCAAACACATTCCCAAATATTCTCCCATCTTCTCTCCTCTTGGGAGAAGTTCCCAATTTTTCAGCTTAACCTTGCTGGCTTGCTATTCCCTTGTAAAAATCTTGGGAAAACACAAGCAATGCACAGCTTTTTGATGAGGTGAGATAACATTGGTTCCAGGGAGATTTCAGCAAAATGCCCCAGCTGTGTTGGACATCAGTGAAGCCCAGGCAGAAAGTGTTCTGCATTGACTTCTAGTGCGCCCTTTGGCTGAGCTAGGCCTTATCCCACACAGATGTCCATGAATTTGCCTATGCTATGAAGCACAATCTTCCAATTGCCTAAATGCATATTTACACAATGTTCACAAATCTGTTATGCTGAAAAGGATCTATCCTTTAATTATCCAACACAGTCAACCACCTTCTTTGGGATCCTGCCCAAGTTTATTTAAGAGGAAGAAAAAGTTACTATGAAAATTTCTGCAGATTTTTTTTTAATCTTTTTGCAATGAAACATTTTTGTATCAATGCATAAACCACAACAATGATCGTCAGTTTAATAGTTTCCTGCGGGTGAGCCCTTTCAAGAGGAGCTGTCAGGAGGATGGGTGGGGAACCCACTTGGAGGAGAAGTGAGAATAAGTCCCTTTCACAACACCCCCTGAGGCAGACAAGGATCAGAATTACTCTGGGACAACTTGCTTCACCCTCCACATGTTGTGGGCAGGTCTCAGCCTTCAGCACTCAGTGGCATCAGTTTATGCTGAAGAAAAGCCATTTTTTAGCAGGTTGACACCTCTGAAAAAGGGAACATGATGTTCTGTGATCTGCAGGTGAGCAGAAAAACATTATTCCTGGATTTGTGCTGTTGCCCTGAGTGCTGAATGCTTTGCATAAAGTGCAGAAAGTGGTGTTATGTGGGCAATGAGGATATAAGTGATAGCTGTAAAGCAATCATTTTCTACATGTCTTTGGGATTCTTAGATAGAAGTTACATAACACAAAATGTGAAGCGCTTGTAAAAAACAGATTTTTTTTTTTTTTTTTCAGAAAAGCTGCTCTTGTTGGATTGGATGTACATATAATCACTTTCTACATTGCAAATGTTAATTGAAGGCATGCAATTAGCAAAATGATAAATTCTTGGGGACAAGGGAAGGAATTGTGCTGGTGAAATGGGATTTTTACCCCTTCATCTTCCAATGTGATAAATTACTCCCTTCTGACGAAGGCTTTGGATGCTTGTGAACTTGGAGAGCCAAGTGTCTTCCAGCAGGATCTTCTGCCAGCCTTGCAAAGAATCTCATCTCCCAGCTATCATAAATGGCTTCTAATCTTGTCCACAACTTGCTGCCACTTTTCATTGCAGAACCGTATTTTTAAAAAAAATATTTGCAAGAAAAGAAAAAAAGATTTTATTAAGTGATCTTATTAAAAACCAGTTGCTGAATTTAGGGCATTGTGGTTTTTTGAAAAACTTCAAACATACATTTTAGCTTTGAAGATGTTTCAGCACTGGCACTGTTTCTTCTTTACCTCTGAAATTTTTACAGGGGATCTGGACAGAAATGAACATTTTCTCATGTTTTCTCATAAAAAACCAAATGGTAAGTAAAATTCCAAGCCACTAGAAGCTGAGGTTCCTGATTTCCAAGTTGTTCATTTGCAGGGGTATGAGTGGAGCTGATGTTAGTGATCTGAAATCAAAGCCCACTTTTTCAGATGTCCACATGAACTAACCCATATTTTATAAGACCACTGTGACAGTAACATTTGCTCATTATAATTTACACTAACATTGCACAAATATGTTCACATTGAGAGAGATGGGGTGGGGCGGGATGTTCATTAAAAATCAAAACAAAATAATGATTTAGAAGCTCAGACAAATCAGAATGTCTGATACAAGGAGTGAACACCTGGAAAACATGATGTTATTGCAAGACAACCTCAAGGCAGCTCTCAGCAGCTGAACATAGTGGGGTTTATTGTATTTGTTCTTCTTCTTTCAGGTCAGCAAAGTTCTTTTGAGTTCTTTTGTACTCAAAAGAAATCCTGTCCTCTGCAGAAAGTGAGACAAAACCAGATCTCCGTTTCTTCTCACTCACCACAGAAGCATGGGAGACATGGTCCAATGCTCTGCCACTGGAGCAGGTACTGAAAACTAATTAATTACAACATGATGGGGATTTGCCAGAAAAATGTGTTCCAATTAACATCTGTCAGCACAAATTTGCAAAGGAGCAATGATGATTACAATTGCACATTGAGTGGAGCTCAAATAACGTTACCTGTATCTGCTGAACATGACTGTACAGTTACTGACTTGCTGTGGCCCCAGTAAACAACTGAGATCCTGTTGTGTCATGTGCTTTCTGAAGAGATGATACAGATTGTTCCTGCTCAGAAGAGATGGGGTCTATTCACATTTAACACTAAACTCTTCCCCTTCTTAGAGAGATCATCATCCTGTTCTTGAACAAGCAAACACACCCTACTTTGCTATGCATCCAGCCGTGAGAGGGATTACATGCCAAGTAGATTATGATGTACAGCAATACCAAATCACACCAGAGAGCTGTGGCACATACGTCTGGCATGTTTAGGAGAGAGGCTGAGGTTTGTAACAGGGAATAGAAGGTCCCTCCTATAGGAGTCCACACACAGGTGACACAACACACAAGGTCTAATGCACTGCATCAAATTTTCTGCTGTATTGGCTGAATTTCTTTCCACATCATTTTATCTTGTTGATTCCATAAGTTGTCCAAGCATCTTGATGTTTAAATTTCTGAAATCATACATATCACATGTACTCCTCTTTCACTTCTCTCCTGTCAGCATGGCAAACCAGGCCACTGAACAACTGAAGGAAAGGTATCTCTAGATGAATTGAGGTATTGAAAGTTTCAGGTCTCCATTTTTAGAACTCCTTTCTGAGTAGAGGAATTCAGATTTTATGCAGAGTTGCAAACACATTTATGGAATATCCTTAGTTGGAAGGGGCCCACAAGGATCATTGAAGTCCAACTCCCTATTCCCGTTTCTGCCTCTCAGTGAGCCCCCAGCACATCTCAGACCTAACCTGCATCCTACAGAGGAGATGTTCGGCTGCCCCTAGCACACCCCAGCTCCCTTTCCCCACCCATATTTCTGTTGCTCTTCAAGAAACCCTGACAGAAGGCTTGAAAGAATGTGAGTGCTTCACTGTCAGCTGCAGTCCAGAAACTCACATTTTGGGATTACGAGCCTGCACTATTCCACAGAGCAGCCTGACTCTGCTGGCATGGAGTCGGGGATAAAACTATCCTTGGCTTCCAAAGAAGCTATGTCAGGCCAAAGCAGGGAGCAAAGCACACTTGAACACTTCACCTGCAAGGTCTTCTGGCCATCAGCAGTTTATGGCAGCCCTTCATCCCTGTCTGGTTGCCATGTGCGAGGCTGGGGTTGGAACTGGCTTTACTCTGACTCACTTTTTCCATACAGTTCCCCTAAAAACAGAGACCTATTACAGAATTAACACAAGTTTTGCAGATAGAAAAACCCAACCAAACAAACCCACAATGAGAAACCAAATATTGCACACATGAGTCAATCGTGAGGTTGAAAAAACAGAAACTTCCATATCAGCCTAAATAGTGGGAAACATTCCGTTTAATTGATGTATCTCCTTATAGATACTGCAGGCAAACAGGAGTATCTGGTTATTGTTACTGATGAGAGGAGGGTGGGAGGGGCTGGGAGTCTCCAAGCACCTCCAGAAAGCATCCAAGAGACAGGATCTCTGCAACAGCCAGTTGCTCAGTGTGTGCTCTGCAGGCTGGACAGATGAGTATACACACAGTTTTCTCAAGCTTGGGCTCCTTCCAAGATCAAAAATTGAATCCACCTGAGGTAGGCAGACTCACAAATCACCTTATC
This sequence comes from Sylvia atricapilla, assembly GCF_009819655.1. Taxonomy (NCBI): domain Eukaryota; kingdom Metazoa; phylum Chordata; class Aves; order Passeriformes; family Sylviidae; genus Sylvia; species Sylvia atricapilla. The sequence continues at coordinate 12,280,113 of NC_089148.1, forward strand.
TTGCACGACATGACGGACAGATGTTTTTCTGTTGCACTGAACTGCACAAATGGGACATGTTCTCCTCAGGTCAGGCTCCCAGGTTAACGCCTGGCACATGGAGCTGCCTCCTTGACTTTCTTGGGGGAAGACCAAAGGTGAAAAGGCCAGGCACTGTGGGCTTGCCAACAGGCAACCAACAAGAAGGTCCCAAAGGTACTGACAGCATTGAGCCACACCCAAAATATTCCTTGTGTTGTGTCATTTGGACTCCAAGATATGGAAGCAGGGACATGTCCATTGGTAGATGTTCATGCAGCAAGGACTGATGTACAAAACCCAAAATCTATCTTGCCATGGGGCTGTACACAAACTACAAAAATACAGCATCCACTCCTTCCCCATTTCCTGTGATCTGAATCCCTGCATGCAGGAGCACTTTGGAGGCCAGATGAGCACAGCTGTGCTCACAGCAGTTGAGACAGAAGCTTGCACTGAGACATAACAATGTTTGTAGCTGCTTTTGTGCCCTCTTGTCAACTGGATGCTGCTCCTTATCCTGTGGAGCACAGGCGACACCATTCCATCAGGGTATCCTGCTGCAAGGATGTGCCAAATCTGGTCCCTAAAGCACAACAGTGACTTTTGGGCATCCATCCGCCAGTTAGCAAATTGCCTTCTAGAAACTCAAAAAAGCACCCATCACAGTAAACCAGAAAGGCTTTGCAGTAGTCATTTGGGGGAGCCTTTTGAGCAGCAGGGGTATTCCCATCAGGAAAAGGCAACCTCTCATGTAATTGTCCTACAGCCTTATCCTCCCAGCAGTGAGCTCTGGTGAATGATGTTAAATACTTAAATTATCACTCCCTTTAAACCCTCCCTCTTCAGAGACTAAAGACAGTGCCTATGTAAACAAGCTTTCTGAAAGTGGTGAAGTATTTCAATTGTTGTTCCTTTTATTTTATCCCACACCAAAATACTACAGAGCACTAGGAGCTTCTTCACTCACAGAACTCAAGGAGAAGCTTTAATGATGCTCATGATTTGAAGGTGTTTGGTTTCCTCCAGAGCAGGGCTTAATTTTTGCATTCTCTAGAGAATTATGGTAAGGACCATAAACTGGCATACCAGTGTTATAAAGTCTCAGATGATGAACTAGCCATTGGACATGCTTCCAACACTTCTGTGAAAACTTTGAACTTGCATTTTATGTTGTCCAGCTTTGTGGGCTCAGCCTAGGCTCTTTCATTGGACAATCACAATTGCATGAAATATTGCACAGTGCAGTACAACAGTTGGCACTGTGCCAACTGAAACAAAGATTTTATTTTTTTTTCTGAGTCAGTTTGGTATTTCCTTACCTGTTTTCACATGCAGAAGAAATCTCTGCATTTCTGCGCAAATAGGATTTGCATATGCAAATGCAAGTGCCTGTCAACTATTAGTTTGAAAGAAGGATCCCTGAACATTGTGGCATATAGCCTTCAAAGAGATAAGATGTTCCTAAAATCTCAGGAAACAAGGCATCCTAAACCAAGACAGAGGAAGAATTTGGAGAATTTCTCTTGCCTGTGTATATGTTTATAAAGCTATTGGTACAAGTGTGTCCCACCAATATGGAGCGTGGCACTCAGGCAAACGGGCCTCTCCTGCTTGTCTGACTTTCTTCTGCAAGGGCACCCCTCAGGTCCTGCTGGGTGGGGATGTGGGTGCAGGGAACACCCTGGAACAGAACGCGGCGCAAAACACCTTTCCAGTGGAGAGAGACGGGTGAGGAAACTGATCTTTGTGGAGAGCTTTGCAGAACACCAGGCTGGTACTGCCAGCTTGAACCTAACCTTCATCACCCAAAATTTAATGAAACCGTCTCATCTTTATCCACAGAGGAATTCATAAACAAAAGATTCTAAAAACCCACCAAAATAACCAAACAAATCCCCCCCAAAGACCTGTTCCCATAAAACTATTAATGTTTACATTTTAGGCAAATGGGAAACTTGATTTTTTAGAAATTCTTTCACCTTAAGTGTATTTAAAAAAAAAAAAAAAGAAGAAGACAAAGGTTGGCTTGTTTAATTCCTAGATTTTCTGTTTGAAACGTTGAAAAATCCACCTCAGTTCTGAAATCTACACTGAAACTCAATTATGTTTTATAGATTTACATAAAATGCAGCATTTTATATTTCTTCAATATTTTACATGCATATTGGCACAGAGGATTTGCTAATGATACGTGGAGACTGAATCACCAAATACATTGCATTAACTAAAAGAAAGACACAATCTGAATGACTAATTTATAAATTTTCAACAAAATGCAGGTTTTGGCTAGGTATTGCTGAATTTTTTGGAGATGCTCAGGAGAGAACACCTATTACTGTTGTACTTTATTCTAGTTGTGTGATATTTCACTACTCAGCTAAGTTTAAAATCTTTCCATGACAATCTGTCATCTCTGGAAGCACACAGCAAATTAATTTGCCAAAGAAGGAGAGAAACAAGTTTTTTTAAAAATTACAAGTTTCATTAAAATTCAAACTGAAATGTCATTTCTAAAAGATCAAAAAGATAAAATGTGCCATTCAAAAAATTGCACCGTTTGAGTACATTTCCTTCTTCCTGAAGTGCGTTTTTTAAATTGATATAAACCAGTTTATATTAACTCCAAATATTACTATTGTTTGCTGAAACAACAGTTTTCCTTATGGATTGATGGCAACAATTTTACAGCAATTATTTGATTTCTTGAGTGGTTGAAACACAGTAATTATTTTCTGATTCTCATTTCTGATAGCAAGCATTCGAGCAGATAGTCAACATTCTCAAGGTCAGATCAGAAGTTGTATTAGCACATTCCTGCTTTCAAGTTAAGCACGTGCTTAAGTGCCTTTCTAGGCTGAGATCTGACACCTGTTTAAATCAAAACACAACTCCACTGAACTCAGTGGTGTTGCATCTGTATGTGAGCAGGATATGTGAGAAGAAAATGAGACCCATATGGCTTTGAAAAAGTCTCAGCAAAATGTTGGGCTAGTGCTGTGGATTAAAAGGAGGCCTAAAACTCATGGAATTATTCTTATTTTAGTTGTCAGTGCTGTATTTATCTGGTATTTCCTGGCTGTCTATTATATATTTAAGATAACATAGCCTCATCGTTTTATACCAGCTAAGACCGTGACCCTAAAAGTGAATTTTAAATGTATTATGCACTCCAGAAATCAAATAATGAGAATTACAGTCCTTTAATCAGGGAAAAGAAGTGACATCATATGCTTATCACAGCATGTATCAAATTTCCAATACTGCAATCCAGCTGAGTGAACAAATAAGATCTTCAAGGACTGAAAATGACATCTGAACAAACCATGAGGATGCTGCCTATAAAGAAGATGATGGGATTCATTAAATTAAGTATTTCTTTCTAGAAAAATTATAGGCTCTACACACACACACACACACACAAGAGTACAGCTACACTGTGATCATGAAAGACAGTAACACAGTAAATGTACCTTGGATTGAGCTCCACAGTCCACATCTAAATTATTCTTAGGTGGACTAACACATGCTGTGTTTCCATGAATCCCATACAGACATGTATTCATTGTCACTTGACAGGACTTGTAGATAAATGTCAGTTGTCCCACTGTTTCTATTGCTTGTGTTGTACTGTAGCTCCTTGAATTCCTTGTGAAGGCCCCCTGAATAGATCAGTACATCTACAGGTCATGAAACAAAAGTTCATGTTTTCTTCTTGAAAAAGGTCTATTTCTAGCTTGACCTATTCATTCAGGGCCACAAGTAACTGATACCTAATGATAAGAAGAGTTGGCCTGGATTCCCAACAGATATAGCTTGGCAGAGATCCACCAGTATCCACACAGCTGAAGTAAAGATCTGTTACTCTCTGTTTCTTTAAAGATAAGTCAGCAAAGTGATACAGAAAACTGCTGGTGAAAATTTTCTACTGAAAAGAACATGGTACTTATAAGTCCTATCTCTTGCCATGAATGCTTCAACCAAGGAAATGCTTAGCACAATATACATAATTCCCATTCATTTCCCCTTGTTTGTTTTAAAGAAGATTACAAAGTGTTCTCAAGATTACACACTCACACACTCAAAAAAAAACCCAAATCAAAACAAACAAAAAAAAAGACCATGCCTTGTGCAGTTCTCTTTCTGGTGTTCCAGCACAACCCTGGGGAGCCCTCCTCATTTCTTTCCTTTCAGAATGATGCACACTGCAGAGACACTCAGCAAAGAAGGAATATCTGAGGCATATCTGAAGCTGAAGAGTGACTGTGGTCACCAGGACAGAGCTACACAAGTGTCTTACAGATCTGTTATAGGCAGCAAATATCACTTAGCAAATCTGAACTCAGTAGTCTTTTCTTCTGGGTGGGTGAGCTGGAGGGGTAAACACTGATACCCCAGAGGAGATTTCTGTGCAGCTGCACATCACTGGTGTGTCACTGACTTGTTACCTAGTGGAGTACAACACTACAAACACTAAAGGACAGTAAATGTCATTATTAGAGGCAAAGAGAAATGTCAAAAAGGTATCTCTGATGACAGAAGATAGATGAACTACGAGGCATTGCAGACCAAAAATTTACAGAGACTCAAGGGGAGGACGAACAACTTTATAGAAGAGAAAACCACAGAGGTTGCCATCAGCCTGTGCCTGCCTTAGCAAGATGAAAATGGTAACAGTTAGAGGTCAGGAATGCATTAGGGAGAGCTGTATTATCCACTCAACCTTTTATTAGTTCCCTTCTCTGATCCACGACTGGAAACAGAATCCTGGGATTGGTGGAACTGTGGTCTGGTCTATGGGACAAAACATCACAGAGCTGCTGGCCTGCAATCTGTCATCTTCCAACAATCATTTGTTGGTTGTGCATACACTCAGAAATGTTCTTATGGTTGCTAGTTGCTAAAGTAGGCCAAATGCCAGCAGCAGGGGAAGAAAGGTCTTGGTGGCAAGTGTCTAAAGGCAGCTGACAATGTTGTACTGGCATGGGTAAAGAAACTGCTACCCTAGCAATGTGCTGCCTTGGAAAGGCATGAGCGCCAGGGCAGCCCTGGGGAGATGAATTCAGTGTGTCTGGAATGAAGGCAACATCCGACTGCACACAAAAGCAAATGCCTACAATACAGTTGTCACTGCTCTTTTGTCTGCCTGAAAAGACAGGACAATTTATAGCTGTCATGGCAAGTGGTCTGGTGAATTCTTCTTGCAGTGCCTCTGAGTCTTGGCTGGCACAGAAGGGCATGATGAGATCTCCACAACTGAGATCCTGGAGTGTTGCCAAATCCTCCTCCGCTCTTCGGAAACTCTGGGCATGTGTCAGCTAACAGCAAATTCAAAGCCATCTCGGATGGCACACTCAGACACAGTAGAGTTGAAAGACTGAGGACATTCTATAAACCCCTGCTTAAGGCAGACATCAGCTGTGAGGCACAGTGCTGGCAACTTTGGCTAGGACAGAAGAACATCCTGAGCTGTCCCAGGCTAAAAGTAATGATTCAATGCAGTATGAACAGGCAGTCACGTGGAACAAAAGCAGGAAAGCAGGTGTAGGTCAGAAATAAGTATTTGATGACTTGGGGGATTATAAAGCTCAGTCTTGGTTCCTGCCTGTAAGGTTCACTCCATGCTGACTCTCCAGCCCTTCCACAGCAGTCAGGGAGTACAAACCACCAGCCTCTCTAGGGACCTGCACATCAAGCAGTGCCAAGGCACAGCTTATTGGAATAGAGGGAGCAGATCCACCAACCTATCCTGGTAACTCAGGATCCTTATCATGCTATTTTAATGATGACATTTACTCCTTACCCTTCATTTCCAGGAACATCCATCCCCTGAATACATCATGCTATCAGGAAACTTTCCCATGGAACAGCCTTTGTTGTCTGTATTTCTGCAGTGCTGTGGACTGGAGGTTCACTGACTATTACACTGGCCCTGGACAGAAAGGAACAGTTAAATGGGCCTACAGATGTCTTCTGTGCATGGAACTAAAGACTCATGAGGAGAGGAAAGCCCCAGGCTGTGGTCTCAGTCACTCAGGGTGTGAACACACAGTAACTCTGCTGGACTCTGCATGAGCTGTTAGTCATGTAAAACAACAAAATTGTTCCTTTAATAGTTTTTTTCCCTTGCTCTTCTCTGAACTGTTTCCAATTTGCCAATATTAGGAATTCAGTGTTTGGTCCCGATGCCAGATACAGCCACAACAGATTCACAGAACTGTCAAGCTCAGAAAAAACCTTCAAGATCAGAGGAGCTAATTACTTCCTTAATCCATAAGACGATGCCTCTTGCACATGCAGCCTCAAAACTTTAGTTATGGGGGGGGTTTTGCATCCCACTGGATCATTTCATGTGCCAGAATGATCCCTCTGGAAACACTCTTATGTTTCCACCAGTCTCACTTCTGCATATGTTTATTTTCCCTACATTTCCTACTAAATAGATTGGTCTCAGATTTATTTTCTCCACAGCCTGCTTTATTGCTTGCCTGCTTCTCTCTCTCCTGTGTTATTATTCTTTTTAGCAACACATCTGTCTTTACCAGCCATGATCCCAGCTGAAGACTGCAGCAGAATTCATGACCAAGAACACATAATGATCTTGAAAATTTTTTGTTACTTTTAAAAGCAGCTCTGCAAGTCAAGAACCTGGATCTAGACTGAACTCTTCAGTGACCCACAAAAAACCCCTGCCTGCATCTTAAAGCTGCTTGTTTTCATTGCTCCCATAGAGAGCATTTTCAGCCCAGCAGCAGTGCCTCTCTCCAAGACAACTTTGCACTGATTACCTAAGCAGGTTTCATGACAAGACACTGTGATCTTACACTTCCCTGAAATCCAAATACTCTGATTAATAAAAAGTACAGGCTTGCCAGACAAGATGACCTTTTTATAAACCTGCACTGCTGATTTGCATTATTAAAATAAAAGTAAAAATCTGACAAGAAGATCCACTTCAGGTATGGCAGATCCGGAGCACATCAGTTGTTGCAATCACACATTTGCAATTCTTTTGTTGAACTTGAAGATTGACTGTGCTGCTCTCCCTTCCCCTTCCACTGCCTCCCATCAAAGGCTAATGTTTATTAAGTTATTCCCTAAAAAACCTGGGATGTGCAGTAACTTCTTATCTCTGCATGTTCACATTCTCCTAACACAGTTATTGAGACTGGGTCTTTCTGACCTGACTCCACATATTTTTCTTGGCACAGGATTTGTTTTTTAAGGGGATCACTATTTCAGCCAATTTTTGCATCATTAACCACCTCCTCCTCTCTATTTATTTATATTTTAATAAACCACTAATTTCCCAATCAAGGAAAAAGGCCAGTTTTGGCTAAAGGCCAAATTCAGACAAAAACCCAGTAGTAATAGCAATAGCTACATGAAGCCATTTTCAGCAGAAAGAATATCAGCATTAAAGATCAGTTAGAAGCTGTGAACTGCAGGTAACTGATAAAGGAGGCAAAAGGTATCAGGAAAGTTACTTCTGGCAGATCAGAAGCCAAAGACAAATGCTTAAGCAAGAATGTGATAACAGAATTTCTAACAATTGTCTGTTACCTGACTGCAGAGTGTAAAATTGCTGATAAGAGACAACTGAGAAAAGAAAAAATATTCCGCAAGTAGTTTAGCTCTGGCTTTGGAACACTTCAGAAGGAGCAATATGGAGAAGGAGGATTCACCTCCTGTCTGGTATATGTGCACAGGTAAACTACCAAAGGCTTTGCCAAATGTCAGTACATGATTAGCATGTCCTAAAAAGCTGAGAAATTCAAGAGGACTGACATGGTAAACACAGGGGGAAGGAAAAATCGGCTTACCCTGCCAATTTTCATCCAGGGAGCCTGAAATCAGCACAGGCAAAAAGAATGGAGAAGATGATAGATGATTCAGCCGAAAGGCAAAGAAAGAACGGAAGTCTGAAAATAAAACCAATGCCAGTTAAAAATGTTTTATAGAAAAGAGAGTTTGATAAGCAAACCTGCAATCAGTTGGAGAGATAGTTGGCAAATGCAGTGTGCAAACTCCGGGTATGTATTTGTGCACAATGCTCCATTCCACATATTGCCATTACAGCACATCAATAAAGGCATGTTTTAGGCAAAGCTTAGTTGTTTGAGATCTGTAGAAGAGCCTAAAAAGGATGCACAGATAAAACAGAAAGAAACTAAATATATCACTTTCACCTGACTAGATCAACAGAAGAACAGACAGCCATGAAGGCAGGTGGTTCTCTCTTTGTGTGGTCTTGGTACAATACCAAGACCAATTCTTGTGTGAATAAATAAAATGCTTATAGTTTTTGAGGAGTTTTTTGGGAGGGTAAAACACAATACCAGAAGTAAAGGGATAGACAAAACCCTTCTTAACAATTAATTTACAGCCTGATTGGTTATAAAAATGTATTGAGATGAGTTGATTAGAAGAAAAAAAAATCTTCACCCACTGAAAACGCTTCAGGTGAATAGACCCTTTCAGGCAGCAGAGAAAGGCATAGTTACAGTCTGTGCCTGGAAGGCAAAGCCAGAAACTGAGAAATAAAAGACACATTTTGAACAGAGAGGATGATTAATTTTAGGACAAACTACCACGGGAAGTGGTGAATTCTCCTATGATTCGGGTCAGCAGAAGGTGGGATCCATCAGTCAGTGACACATGAGGGATCTGATTAAATCATTTGCAAACCATTCCAGGCACTGAGGTCTGTGTGTTGCTGAAGAAGGCCAGCACTGAGCTGCACCATCTGACCAGCAACCAGCGACAGGGAAATGTCTCTGGTCAGCTGCATGTTGCAACCTTGCTCTTCCTTGCTCCCTCTCACAGAATGGATTGCTCCCTCCTAAAGTGCCCATCCTGGCAACACAGGAGCTTAAGAGATGAACAGAGCTTGCTTTGAATTGCAGGGAAACTCATATACATACCTTACCAGCAGGGAAACACATACTTTACAAGGTAAACCGCACCTAAGACTTTTTTCCCTTCCCTCTCTTTTCAAATCAATCAGGCCCTGTAAGTTTGACTCTATATGCACCTCTCTTGCTTTCTGTCAAATTAAAAAAATTCAATTCTAGGTGAATATACAATCTCTTCCATTCAGGACTGGTGCTGGCAAAGCATGGGATGATGGGAATTTGCTGCTGGCAACATGAAGATGGGCTGCGGCCACAGAAATTCAATGGGATTCCCACACGCTGACAGAGCTTAGATGCCATCAGGAGTTTGGGGATTTGGGTCACTTTGCTGTGAAAGGTTTGCTACAACTCAGTCGGAAAGAGCAGCCACCGTGAGCCCAGTCAGGGAACCCTCTGCCTGCAAGAGACATTGGGCCCACCACCATCACTGTCTTGTCCCTTCTCCAGCCTGGGCTCAGCTCCACACTCTGCCCTTGGCTTCCCATTCATTAACTTTCCACTCATGTTTTGGAAGAGCCTGGTTGTCCCACGGACCCTGAATGAAGCTGGGAACCAGTGAGATTCACAAGTCTTAGACCCACAACTCAAAATCTGAACAGAGAAGATTTTATACTTGCGCTTAATTTGGGCTTTGCCAGATGTGAGTATAGAGAACACCAGTTCTCCAGTCTGCCCATTAAATTTCCCATGCCAGCTCCACATTCACTGGAGGAAATAAATGAGAAATAAGCGCTGGGAGAGATGAACTTTGTAACAAGCCACATCGGTATAAGGAAGCAGGGAAAGGTAAGTAGAGTTTATTTTATCAGCACTGCACAGGAAGTCTCAGTCCCAAAAATTGCTCTCATCCCAGCCAGCACTCCCTGTTATTTCTGGCACCTTTGTAAATTGATTTGCAAAAAAACCCCTTAGGAGTTCCTCAGTATCTCTCAGCTCTCTCTGCCTCAAGTATTTTACTGCAAACCAGAGCTGCTCCTACACTCTGAGGCTGCAGCAGCTCTGGGGGGCTCCCAGCACCACAACCAGCACAGACACACTGACTCCAGCTGCTAAATACAAAAGGCTGCCCCTGGACACAGCCTGCTCAGAAAGTCGGGTTTGTCACTGGCTCTGCTGAGGAAATTAAACCAGCTCGGGCAGGCACTTAGAGGGGCTTTGCACATTCTGTAGAGGTCTAGTTTAAGAGGAATATCCTGAGAAAGACCCTGTTGCTTTGTTTCCTTTTGAGAGACCTGTCTTATTTCATTCATGCCATATTAAACCTGATTCAGAGACAATAATTTACTTTTTTTTCCGTGCTCGTCTTAAAAAAAAAAAAATAAAAAAAAAAAGTTTCTCCATTCAGGAGTGAAAGACACATTTTTAAAACCCAGTTGCAAATTTTGTTTCAAGAATTTGAAAATCATTCATCTTTTTTTTCCTGTTCAGAGGGGTAATCTGTTTAATTCGCAATCTCCTAAATCCGATTTTCAGGTGTAAATGGAATTCGGGGGTCAGACTCAGGCCCACCGGTTTGATGGACCCGTAGAGGGCACCAGACACTCATTTTTCAGTGCAGCGGCCAGGTGCTTATCCTGTCCTCCCCAGCAGCCGTGCAGAGGGCTCCGGACTCCTGGGATGAGGAGTGGGAGCTCCATGGAACTAGAATATTTGCATTCTAATCTGAACTGTTGGGTATTTCAGTTTCCTGCCTCTTCCAAATTAAATATTGAAATAAAATGTTGGCTTGATCTGAAATTACTTTCCCAAGTATCTGATGAAATGGGGGGAAATCAGCTAAAATATTTTCTTTTCAAACAAGAAATAAAAAGTAATCTTTGACATGAAAAGTCCCTTCATGTGTGAAAACACAAGTATTCAATTTGGAAACAAAAAGAACTGTTTTGACTTCTCTTTTTTTCCCCTTCTGCAACAGAAAATGAAATTAATTTACAGTTTTGTGTCACTGAATCTGCATTTTTCACCAAAAAGTTCCAACAGGACACTCCCTCCCCCTCTAGCCCCAGTTGTCCCCAGTCAGGGCTCTCTGGAGGAAGTGTTTCAGTGGCCTTTGTAAAGATCACACCCTGAGAATCCCATTTCACTATTTACTCACCAGCAGCGCTGAATGAGAGGTAAATGAACGGGACGAAAACAACCCCCCAAAGTGACTCAGTGTCATGTGAGAAGTGTGCTGTCTGCCAGAACCACAAGTCCTGCTGTATTAGCATTGTGGTTTATTTAATCTCGGAGTGAACTCTTGATATCATCTAACTCATCTGCTCCCATCTTCCTGCCCGTGGATCTCTGTCCTAGAAGAGGAGCCTTTTCTGGGTTCACCTCCGCATCTGATGGGTAAAAGGGCTCAGGCAGTGTCCCCCCAGCCAAAGCCTGATGCACCCTACGGGACAGAGCACCTGAAGCACCTACCAAGGCTGAAATACTACACAGAGCTGCACCAGGGTTTGCACAAAAGTGGATGTGCTCAGTTAACAGATGGGATCTAGGAAGTTGCTCTCAGTAAACCTAAATAAATTTGGGAAAGGAAGAGCAGTGACACCAGACTCGGAAGCAAGATTATGATCAAAATATTGAGGCAATTACTGTCTCTTGGTAATTGTCCAAACTGGTATCCTCGATTCCAGAGCCTTCAAGTCTCCTCAAGTTTGAAAACTTTCTTAGCGCTCTTATTTTCACCAACCTTTACTCCCACTCATCTCTCATCTTTCAAACAGCTCTTCACTTCTTGCAGCATGGAGGATGCAACATTCACAAGTTTTCAATCAAGTTTAGTGGAGTTGGATTAAGCCCAAATTCCTGCAGCAACTGGAATTCGGATGTCTTTCTAAGACCAGTTATTTCTTATTGCCTAGGACAGACTTTGCTCCGTACTCCTTCCCTATTTCTCTTCCTTAAGAGATTAGATTATCCTTAAACAAAATGTTTCCCAATGGTTTTGTGTAGCAAACCCTCTCTGCTTCCTGCTTGGTACATGGTTTGCATTCTGTGCCCATGGCCTAAGAGATCAGTTGTTCTGCCTCAGGGGGCAATTAATCCCTAGCACTGTAATCTGCACAGAGGCATTTAATCTTTCAGGAAAGATGCACCTGAAAGGAACTTTCTGAGACCCACATAGCTGATAGAAACCACTGAGTAAAGCCAACAGTTTAGCCAGAGGCTGGGAATCTCCTTTCTGCTCTGATCAAGTTTCCCCAGCAATTAAATGTGGAGCCTTCCAACACAAGTGTTTTTCTAAGGCCGAGGAGCAAAAGTCTCAGGGATTCAATTTCAGCACTTCTCACAGGTCCAGGCCCTGTTGCAAAACTCAGCTTCTCCCATGAGTTTTGCTCCTGCTGGTTGGGAGAATCTTGCCTGATAATCGGCTGACCTTTCCTCAGCCCTCATAGAGAATAGTCCCTATACAGTGGATCTGCAGGGCAGAAACTCTTCCTGGTGCACAAAATCCAAGAGAACAGAGGTCCTAATCCCTCCTTTGGCTTTGGAAGTGCAACTGAGGCCACAGTCATTTGAAAGCACTTTGATGAGGTAATTACAGAGTGATGCATCCTTCATTTTGTCACCTTGCTCTGCACCAAGACATTCTGGATTACTTTTTCAGACTTTTCAGCTTCAAGATATTCAGATCTTTCTAAGGGAGCCAAAACCAAACCTATTGCCAGGGATTTCTCTGGAACTTGGCTGAAAGTCCAAAGCTCTCTATTTCTAATTTGGCTCCCTTGACTTCTTTTCCATTTAGGCTGTTCCTACCTGTATCCTGAAAGAGCTCTACCCTTTTTTGCATATAGGGTTAGTTGAGGACACTGGGAAACAACACAGGAATCCTAATTTTAAAGGAGTAGTGGACAGGCACTACAGCCTCTTATGACCTGCACTTCAGTGCCCAGATATGATGAGAGCAGTCAGATGTGGACCTCATCCTCACCTGCCACACATTCTCTTGCATACCCAGCAACAATTTACAGCCATTCAAAACTTAGATTTATGATTTGGGAGACTTGTCCAATTTAACTTGCTGCTGGCACTCCGTGTTGGGAACCACCACAGTATGACATCCCTCAAAAGAGATGACTCATCTGCTTTCCATTGCTTTCCCTGTTTCCACTCGTTTTGCTTTGGCCTCAATCAAGTTTTCACGTTTTTGCTCAGCTACAGACTCTCAAGCATGCATGGAAAGGGAAGGCAGGTAGCCTTGCTTCCCTGATTTATCCATGCTCACCACATCATTTGTTCCCAGTCCACCAGAGCTACAGGCACTGCCTTCAGGCCAGGATGGCCCAGCTTCATCCCCCAGCATCCTCTCTCACAGCTCCTCTCCCTTGCTGGCTCGACTGAGTGCAAGGAACTACACTCATCCTTCTGCCAGCCTTGCAGTAGGGCCGTGGGTCTCTCCAGCTGGGTCACTGCCTGCAGAGCTGCCCCACGGAGCCAGTGCTGGGATAAACCAGCTGCATTTGCAAGGTCTGGTGCCTTCCTTTTGCCCTCCCTTCCCTACAGGAGCGCAGGTGCAGGGACCCCCTCATCGCAAGAGGTGAGGCTCACAGGTCAGCAGCACACATCAAAAGGGCCACATAAAGACCTACATTCAGGGCTGTGTTTTCAAACCCAGGACACAGGCAGACGGACAAAAAAGACATTAAGCAGATAATAAGTTTTAGGCAAACATTTCTTCTGAAAATGGCTCCCTGGAAGCCCATAGACTTTTCCTGCCAATAATGGGGTTCCTGCTCTAGGCTAAGGCATGCCTGTAATGCATGTCACATATGAATATGTTCAGAATAAGGGTCTTTAATTCAGCAACCAGTGCTGGACAAGTATAGGATGAGGTCAGTCTTAACTAAACTAAAGTTAAATCACTTTTGAACTGGTATCAGACAAAAGCTCATCTTCTAGTAAAAGTAGAAGGAAAAAAAACCAAGGCAAAAACTAATCTATGAGTCATGAGGCTGAAATAGGTTATTCAGTCACAATGTCCTGCAGCCACATTTCCCCTCCAGTAAAATGGGTTTGAAGTCTGGCATCTCATGAAATATTCGTGACAATGAGCTCGGCAGGATGGACACAGAAGAGTCACCTTGTCAGACCAGTGTTTTCTATTAAGTCCCACCCGTCTCCAGGCTTAGATTGCTGCTGCAGCCCCTTGGACAATGTCAGGGAGTGATTGGCAGTGTCCCCTTCAGCATCCTTCTCTGCATTCCTGTTCATAGGGTTTTAAAAAAAAATGTATTTTGACCCATTCTTTAATTTATTATTATTTGGTTATTTCTCCTCAGTTTCTTCTTCTTTAAACTTTCTTTGTGAAGTATCACTCTTGGATTTTGCAGGGATGAGAGTGAAGGGTGACAGCTCTAAATGGGAACAACAGACGTCTTGAGGAAAATAATAACAGAGAACAAATACAGTAACACTTCTGACACCCCCCAGCCTGGAAGGATTCCCTGAACCAGGCTTGTTTGCTTTGCATTTAATTGCTCTTGTTAATTTTTTTTTTTTTCCCCATGGACTTGTCCAGTCATCCTTTGAACCCTTGGAGGTTTTTAGCAAGCACAGTTTCCCCCAACGGAGAGTTCAGACCTTTCCTGTGAAGTGGCAATTCTTGAAAAGATCTTCTAATGCCATATTACACTTCTCAAATGTTTAGTAGCTGAATTCCTGGTAGACTCTCTGATAGATCTAATATGCACACTTTGAGTAGGATACAGAACCTGTATCATGAACTCAAGCTGTAAGATATTTCAGGTTAAAGTTGACCTAAATGTAATTACTGATGTCTGTATTGGTATTATTTTTGTTTTAATCATCTCAAGGAAAATTATCTGTTTTTATAAGAAGAAATGTAACTGAATATCCATTAAGAACCGGTAACTTTTTAAAAATCTGTAGGACTCAATCAACGTCAACAGGTATTAGCTACTCTGAGAAAGTTTTAGAGGTCCAGTCTCTACCCTGAGAAAATAATAGGACAAATACAATTCCAGAAAGTTCATGCCACGAATTAGGCAACAAAATGAAAGCATAAAGAAAATAAAAGGAAATAAAGAGGGCTCAAGTGTACATTTAACTGACTGACCCCTCTCCTCACCCCCCAGTATCGTGAACAGCAAGAAATCAAAAGCAAATATTTAGTTGCCTCCAAAATAAAGAAGGATGGAAGCAAGCTTCAATTTGAGCTTTAGGCAGAGGCTTTCACGGCTCTTTTATTTTAGTTGCTGGTAAAAGACACCTACAGGAGCCCCTCCCCAACACAATGTCCTTAGGGATCCCAGGGAAGAACAATGCAGTGATTTTTATCAGCCCTCCCTCGGCGGCATTGCAACTGTAGGAAAGGATTGGCTTCCCTGGCAAACAACGAGGAGTGTCCTGCACCTCGGCTCCGAATCCTGCCCTGAGTGAGTCAGAGCAAAGGCAGACTGTAAATCACTGCACCCTGTGTTGCACAACTGGCTTCTGGGGAGGCAGGAATACCCCCGGGGGAAAGGAGCAGCCAAACAGCCTGAAAAGTAAAAGTCACCTGCAGAGACTACAATCCAGAAACCCCAAACTGAACTCCGCAAGATTTTCGTCAGCGTCTCCAAAGGAGAGGTTAGCAAACTGTGGATGGAAATGTGAAATCATTGGGCAAACTGACTGAACCACAAAATGAGTAACTTCCTCCGTGAGCTCCCCCCGGAGGGGTCGGGATTGCTTTAAGGTGCACGGCCTCTGTGATGTAAATTGTCTTGAACCCTAAGAGGTTTTGCAGATTTACATGATAAGGAACTGTTTTCTCCCCCAACTATTAAGCACGATGTGGGGGAGAGATTGAGTGGGAAGGAAAGAAGAAAAGCAGAAGCAGAAAGCTGGAAGGAGGCTGCAGGGAAAGAAGATTCTTGCAACACACTGATAGACGAGATTGAAAGTCAGTGGGGTATGGAGAGCAAGAGCAGGATCTGGGCAGGAATATCATAAAAGGAGCAGCAAGTGGATATCGCACCAGGAGCTGCTCGGGCCCGATGCCAATATATCAATACTTGCTTTCACCCACGGCATCCATGTACACAGAGCTACCAGGTAGTAGTGGAACAAAACAAACACAGTTCTGATTTTCTAAAGCATTTCTTCAAATATCAGAAATTATAAGTTCAGGTGATTCTGGAGCTAGTGATA
Source organism: Sylvia atricapilla (assembly GCF_009819655.1). Lineage (NCBI taxonomy): Eukaryota > Metazoa > Chordata > Aves > Passeriformes > Sylviidae > Sylvia > Sylvia atricapilla. The sequence continues at coordinate 12,296,189 of NC_089148.1, forward strand.
ATGTCTTTGGGTTTAAAAGGACTTGGTGGGGTTTTTTTCCATGAATTTTGCCCGAATTTTTTGCCCTTATACAAGCCTTTCACTCCTGTGGAATCACATGGCAAGGAATTCCATTATTTAATCAAACATTTAATTAGGTAGAGGTGCTCCTTCACCCAGGAATGGTGCTTTGACCAGATCCTGCAATGCAGGAAGAGTTGTAGGGGTTGTCTGAGAGAACTCAATGAACTTTTGAGACAAGATAACCAAGAAAAAAGGTCTATAGTGACTTCCAGGGACTGGGAAGTTCCCAGATGCAGAACAGAAGTTCTTCATGGTGATAGGAACAAGAGCAGTCTAGGGAGCAGAGTACACAAGAAAAGCTTTAGGAATTGGAGGCCAAATCCAGACACTTCATATATCCATAGAAACAGATGAATTGGCATGAGACCACATCTGCAAATGCAGTAGTGATATGAGGATGGAAAAGAATCTGCCTCAGGCTCTCTTCAAAGGAGCAACAGGGCAAGCCTAGGAGCATGGAGTGGCTGCAAGGGTAAGATGAAGACAGGAGATAAACATGTGGGGAACTTCTAACATTCAGTGAGGAGAAGAGGAGCTGAAGGTTGTCATGGAAGTGAGTTCTCTGTGTCTGAAGGAAATTTTCATTTTTTTTCAGGGAACATTTTTTGCATCCTATTCGTCCCAGTCTTGTCACAACAGAAAGCTTCCTTCTCTTCGTGTTCTCAGTGGTGCAACTCCCTCCACACCAGCAAACTTACATTAATAGAAGACAGCAGAACGAATCCCAGGGCTGGAAGAAGAAAACTCCTTCATCATGAGTCCCTCGGTACAGCATGTGAGAAGGCTCTTTCCTTCTAGCCTTGCAGAGGATATCAAATTGCTTTTAATGTTGCATCTATCAATGCTGGGCCACAAGACGTTTGTTTGCTTCAGGTGTCATGGGAGCTGAAAAATCTTTTTGCAGGGAATGATATTATCCCTCGAAAGCCTTATCTTAAGGAAAACATACAGGATCTTACAGGGAAGCCTCTCCCGGTTGCATTTTAACTTAACAGGACGTTCCTTTCCTGGCATATCTGTTAGCACAGGAATATCTGCACACTGCAGTCACACAGCACTTTAACAACCAAAGAATGTGAAGCTCTCCTCAGCTGGGCTGGGGGAGGGAGGCAGCTGGGGGAAGAAGGCTTCCCATGCCATTCCGGGTTTGAGATATCCCTGGAACAAAGGGGTAATTACACAAAAGCCAAATATGATGGTTCTGAACTGCTGCCAGCTGGAGGCCTCAGTGTCAGCAGGGCCGAGCCCTGGCATCCTCCAGCAACCACCCCAGAGTATCTCACTGCCCAATGCTGCCAAAGGGATAACACTTCTGCTGGCCTCAGGATCCTAAACCTTGCTCTGAAAAAACCTTGCTGGGCTTTTCACAGGGCAGTAGAGTGTACTGCTGTGGGCCATGGTCTTGGGAATGGGACAGAGGAAGTAGTTCCTGCCTTGCTGGTGCTGCCAGAGAGGGAAGGGATAGATTCTGTTCTCTGGGATAGGGACAGAAGAGGTTCAAATTACTGGCAGATTTTGGAAAGCTTTTTAAGTGGTGTCTTCAAAGGGTATGTTACTTATCCTAACTCTGATGGTGTCAAAGAATATTTCAAAGGGGGTATTGTTTGAGCACTTTCAGATGCCTCACCTTTAATGTTTCTGAGCTTCTGCTCCTCCAGTATAAATGGAATTGCCTGCCTTGCCTGTGATTTACTCTATAGGGGAGACTTTTACCCTCGGGAAGACTTGCATAGTCCCTGAGATTGTAAGAAGCAGGATAAATAATCACACCAAGAGTGTCTCTTGAAGTCTAAATGTTGTGGTTGTTAAAAATTGAATTCTTAGGTTGTTAGCACAGTTCTGCAATAAACTGCTGAAATCCCTTATGCCATTATTCTCTCTGTTACTGTTTATATTTTCCAGTATTTGTTTTCTATGGAAGAACTTTTTATTTTTTCAAAACTCACTTTCATTTTAAAATGTTTGCTGTTTTTACCCATTGCTATCTTATTTCATTCTAAAGGAAACAAAAATTTAAGTAGAAATATGATTGTGGCTTGCAAGAAAATCTCTGAAGTCAAGATACAATGAACTAGTAAAAAGGTAAATGTCCCTATCATGTTTCCAGCTCATCTGGGCACAGTTATCTCTGCTTGGGATGGGTTTGTACAGCAGCTTGCTCAGTGCTAGAGCTTGTCTGAGGTTTGTGGGCTTCCCTTTTAGACAAACAGAAGTAGTAATACAAAATCCAGCAGCATGAGTTCAGCACTGTTGCCAAAGACCCCCGCTCGTCAACGCTTCCAAAACCTGAGGAAATCCATCGATTACATGCTGGTTTTTTGGAAGTCAGCAGTTTTGGGTGGTTTTGAACTGGGAGGCCTCTTCTAAAGCAAACATAAATCAGCACATATGTATACACCCTCCTGCACACACAAGCCCCATACATCATTTTAATAAACCCTACCAAAACAAGGAGTCCACTGCTCTCAGAGAATTCACCTCCATGAGAAGATGAAGAGAATGAACAGTGTCAGAGACTACTACCAGAAGTCTAAAATTTTGTGGTCATAAGGACGGCACAAAAACATGGCTATAAGGTAAGCACTTGGAAGCAAGGGTGTTTGCATGGCCAATGTGGCTAAAGAAGGAACAGCCAGTGTTAAATGGCAACAGGGATAACCATAAAGAAAATTCTAGCCTTTAGAAGATTTGAAAGGGACTGTGGCATCTCAGAACAAATGCTTCTGTCTTCCCTGCCTCCTATTTGAATACCTTGCTGGAAAACAGGAGGTGGGGTATCAGGCAGAGGGAAAATGTGTCATTTACTGGCACTGCTTCATTCCCCAGCGCACCCACAGCTGCTGTGGTTTTGCTCACAGGCCCACTGAAGGTTGGAGGAATCCTGTACCCAGTCTGGAAACACCAGTAAGGAATGAAGCAAAGAAACCCTGCCCCTGAACTCAGTGGGCTATAAGCAGAGTTACTGTGGCCACTTCACAACAGCACAGACCACTTCTGTTCCTGCCCAACAGCATCTTACCTCATCCATCAGCCCAGGCTTGGACTGCTACATGACTGGAAACTTCTAGCCACAGTATTTTTCACTTTTTGGGTCTGGTTTCTTTTTGGGGTAGCTGTCTGTACCCTAAAAAAAAAAAAAAAACCACCAAAAAAAAACCACCACCCCAAATATTTGTTGCACTTTACATCCCACAGTGGTCTCCAACATTCCAGCCCTTCTCTCAGTGCTATACTGTGGCACTGATCCCTTTCCTAGAGATGCTAGGACAAGATAGCAGTTTGTGACTGACTCGCCTTTCTGAGGAATTAGAAAGATCTCCATTTCTTTGTGTTGTGACAGAAGATTTGCCTTGGGCTTTCTGGGTTTTTGGTGCAATCCTAAGGCTAAGCACTACTTTAAAAACAGCAACAACAAAACCATATTTTTCTGGCATCCATTTCTAGAAGAAATGAGAAGAGCTCAATTTAATATTCATGCCTTCAATAGGTCCAGTAAAAACTATTCCTTGTATACAACCTAATGCTCTTGTCATAAATTTAGATTTGTTCATGACCACAACAAAGCCCTTCAATGGTTGAGGAAGATCATTACAGGATTTTCCTTGCTATTACAGCCCAGCAGAGAAAGCGGTTTCAGCACAGCTGACAGAAGTTTCCATCTAGCAAACTCTGCAGATGGGTCACAGGCTTCCAAAAAGTGTATCAGTCAGAGAGGAATTGGATTAAAGATAATCTGCAATGTGAAATCCTGTTAGAAAAGGGGTTTCCACTGCTTCCAATGCTGAAACTCTCCCGGATTGAAAAAAGGCAGCTGATGTTTGTTTTGACAGCTGTGCAGAGTGAGAGGTGTGTGTGTGCGTGCTGGGGAACAACACATATGGTGACCATGTGACACAACTCACAACCAGATGAAAGAAAACTGTCCAATATCTCCAGCAGCGTGGTTCAAATTCCATTTCAACCAAATTGGCGGGCGTGACAAATGCCAGCTAGTCCTTCTTCCCTACATTGATTTAGGAGGCAAAGTACTCCGTTTGATCACCTGCATGCTGTGGTTTTCATCTACTCCTAAAATTTTTGGGACACCAAATAGGGAAAAGCTGCTGGTTGTTAAATCATATCATTGCTTTTCCAGTTCAAGTTCCTTACTCTTCCTCCTCCCTTTTTAAACATTGTGGGTTTTTTTTTCCTTCAAGGCTTATGCCATTGTAGCAGCTCAGGGAAATGAAACTGTTCCTGCAGAAGAGGAAGGTGATGCAGCACCAGAAAATTCACCATCAGGGGACAGGACAGAAGCTCAGACTGAAGCAGAAGGAATCTGAAATAAACACAGACAGGTATCGAAAGGTACTGAACAAATTCAGAGAAGAGAAATCCATCTACAGCAAATCCATCTCTCAGATGTCTGTTGTAAGGGACTGAAGGGAAAGAATTGCCCAGCCCACACTATCTGCCATTAATTAATTACCATTAATTCTGAGTGATAGACAGGTGGACAGGTTCAGGGCTCTCCCTGATCCATCACTGCCACTGGAGATGGGGCTTTCTTTAGCAACTGCTACATAACATCCTCCTTGTGCCCACACAAATAATTATGGTCTTTTACTTTCAGCAATAACACTGATGACTCCTTCATGTCCATACAGGACTCCCAAATATTACTGTGTCCAGAGGAAAAGATGGTTCCTCCAGCCAACCAATCCATGGATGACAAAAGTGCTGAGACATACCAACACCAATAGCACACACCCTTTTAACATGTTTTATCTTAGGTCGATTTTACTCCTGAGGAGCCCTTGGTGTGTTTATTCCTTATCCCTGTCTGCCTATGATAGGTCACAAATGGTTCATGCTGTTGCATGATGCTTGGGAATGGCAGCATCAATCCAAGGCACTATTCTACTGAGGTGGGAATTTAGTGAGCTACAGTTCAAACCTTTCTTCTCTAACTGGCCTTGTTTGTGGCTTTGAACAGATCTGTTCTCTTCCAATGCTTGGGCCAACCCAGGCATGTCCCACATTATCCAGGTGCCCAATAAACAGTGGCTGCTCAGGGTCTGAGGTCAGTTGTGGTACATGAGCATCACACAATAAAGACAAATCCTTCTGCTCCTGCAGTAACGCACTTTGCATCAGTGGTAACTCTTCACTCGAGTTATGAATCTGGTAAAATTCAATCTGGATCTTCACTTGAATTTCTAAAACTGACCTAGGAAATGCCTTCAGGTACAGTATCTTTTCATGAAGTTCCAGATGGACTTGCCAGCAGCACCAGGGAAGACATGAGGACTGTTTTGCTCCCCAGTCTGTTAATGTAAAATATTGAAATACAACTGTCTCAGCAAGGGAAGGATCTAAAGATGCTCACTAAGAACAGATGATATAGTCCAAGCTGAGGAGACACCCCCTCTCAGTTTGACCATGAAACCTTTCTATGGACAAACAATCCAGCAAAATCCCTGACTGAGAAGCTGGAGAAGCCTGTTGAGTTATTGAGTGACTTTCCCAGGAGCTGCTGTGTTTGCATGTGCCCCAAAACCTTCAGGGCAGAAATCTTAACAGAAGGAGCAGTGGATGTAAATGAGATTAATATTTCACACTGATGATGGTAGAAAGTGTCTTGGTTGTTCCAAATCTCCACTCTGAGGCAATGTCAGAAGCAAATGGTTTTGTGGCTTGCCCAGCAATTAATGCTTCCTCCCTGCCTTGAATGAAACCTGTCCGCACAGGAACTCCTTAAGCTTTTTTCAAAATCTTAAGCTGACTTTTTAAATGAGCAGAAAACCACCTATAATGAGTATTTTGTTAAATTAAAAATTACTTTCGTTGATCTGAAACCTTTTCCTAACCACTTAAGATTGGCATTACCAGAAATTTATTTATGTAAACCTCATTTATTTACCTTTATTTATGTCCACACAAGCTTTACGTTAAATCCATTAGGGGAATAATCATACCTTTAATTCAATCAGCTCGGCGTTGATTGCAAACCAACAACCATTAAGTGGCTGCAAATAGCCTATAGTTGTGTCAAAAATGCCTTGTCCAGTTCTGTAGTGAGCTTTGCTAAAAAACAAGAGTAACTGGAAACCCTGAGCAGTGGCAGCCTAAGGAAAGATGCTACAATGATCCCTGCTTTTCTGGTCAAACCAAAAATTCCTTCTGCAACTGGTTGCTGACCATCACATTAATAGGATATGCTTAAGAAATAAAGCCTGCTCCCAACAGTAAAGTGGGGAGGGAAATTACACATGACTCAACTATTTCCTTGCTATGATTTATTAGATTTTAAATGTGCTCATGTTGTACCCATCAGCCTCTCTGCTGCTATGGAGTCTGTGCCAGAATTATGACAAATGAGATTTTTCTGCTCACTACAAGTATTATCTGAATTATCTACCATGTTAGAGGTCATGGGTATAACACTTCATTTTTCTCAGTACCCTAGATATACTGAATGTGGATGCCAGGTCATGAACTATTTCACAGGCCTTGCTATCATGAATCCATGTGGAAAAAAAAATGCAGTGCACAATTAGGCTTATCTTCAAGAGTTTCCAAGAATGAAGTCCAGCCTATACTGATTTATCTGATCTTTCCTCTAAACTGGAATGAGGATAGTGTGGGGGCACAGAATTCACCCTGCACGATTGTAGCAGAACAAAAGCAGGACGACAGGAACAGTGAGCAGCACCTGGGCAGTGGAACCCTGACAGGCCTTAAAATGATCTGGCCTTTGAAAGAAATTGTCTTCTTCTAAACAATGACTTGGTAAATACGAAGCACACACTGAGATAGCCACTCACCCTAACAGAGGAATCTGCCACCCGTGTAGAGACAGAGCTCGAGGGAGAGTTTTCCGCAGCTGTTCTTGACCCTTAGATAGCACTGGAATGACCACATTGGGAAAAAAGCCCAGTTAATGTCTTCCTCTCAAAGACAGTGGTGCTGGAGCTTTGTCAGTGTTTGGGGTTACAAATAACTCCAAAGCACTGAGAAAACAAAGCAAGAACATGTGAAATGTGGGATTATCCCAGATGTTGCACTTTAACTTCAGTTGGCAAAACCACGACCCGAGTAACCTAGTGAGATGGATTGCAGTGCAACTGGATGTATATTATCCATATTATTGGCCTAATATTTCAAGCTGATCTTCTGCTTACAGTTCATGTCAGCACATAGACTGGCTTATTCAACCTCTTGAAAACATCTTGCAGAGATAAAACACATGTGTATATATTATAATCTTTGGTAAGTTGGAGTCTTCTTTTATGAAACAGTGACGTTTACGGGGGGGGGGACTGATAATTTTCAGATGTTTTGCTTAATTCAACTAAGCAGTTAGACAGATACTAACAACACAAGAACAATCCTAAACATTTTAGAGCCAGAATCTCTTCATCACCCTCACCAGTCACTGATCTGCAGTCCTGTGAACTACATGTACACTTTGAGTTGCCTTGTCATAAACTGAAGCTTGGATGTGCCACCAGTTTTAAAACCTTCTGCAACACTGTCCCTTTGAGGTGCTCATGGGAATTGTGATTAAATGAGACATCACTTCTTTGAGCTAAGCCTTATTCTTCCTTACACAGTTTTCATTTTTTAATAGGTGGCAACCAGAAGTAGAGAAAGGGGCAAGGGAAGATGCGAAGCTGAGCAACGAATTACAGCAGAAACACTGGAGACACAGTCATCTGAACACACACTGGTTATGTACACTGCCTGGTGAATAAAAGCTTCCAGCCCCCTGTAATACAACACCTGAAAAACCACTTGATATCCCAGAAGCTGGCCCCACTATGTAACAGGAGATTGCTTGTAAATTTAGAAAAGAAATTGCCAAGCTACTGAACTACCGTGGGAAACCTGCCAGGGTATCACCTTAAGGAAGGCAGTGCTGGCTACTGGGACTGTGGTTGCTTCTCATTAAATGCACGAACAGCTTCTGGAATAAGACATTTCTCTGTAGTATTACTCTGGCAGACTGGAAGTAAGGAGTCAGAGAGGACAAGCCCTGCTCTCAGCTAGTAGGAACGTGACAGCCATTTTCTGGCCCCGCTTTCCCAGCTGCTGTTTGGAAAGGATCACCAGGCTTCCCCTTATGGGGAATGACTTAAAAAAGCAGGTCTTTTGTCCATAGATCTTCCCTGTGCAGTTTATGTATGACAGCAAATCAACCATGGAGAATACATTAATAAATACAGTATGATAAGAGAAACTGTGAGAGTATTTTGCTCATCAACCTTTGGGGCAAGACTGAGTGGTTTAAATGGCACAGATATGTTGACTTTTAAAGACTGCTACAAGTGGGAAAGGCCAGGTGACACTCAGACACCTCCAACCTGTTAATGACCATCCAGAATTCCACAGGGAACAGAAAGACAATGACTCAAGACTGCTGCATAAACCACCAAGGAATACCACTCTTCCCAGTTGCCCCTAATTACAGTGGAGAAATCTCCTTGATTTCAAGGCTAGGAAGCTGCATCTCCTGCAGAATCAGGATGTGGCTGGCTGAGATTAGGGTGTGTAAATCTTCACATATAAACTTTGTTACTTTGTGATGAATGTCATTTGATGAATGCCCTCTTTTTTTTTTTTTTTTTTTTTTTTTTTTTTTTTTTTTAAGGACTGAAACAAAGGGTTTAATTGCTTAGCAGTCAGGTTGCCAAAACATCCCTTTTGCTCTGTTCATCTAAAAAGCTGACTCAAATGCAATACAATACAATACAAAGACTTGTATTTAAATATTTAATGTTGACAAACACAGAATCAGCTGCAGAGAGCTATGGAGTAAAATACCAAAAATGAAAGATACTTATTTGCGCTTTTTCCACAAGGTGAAATGAACAGTTATAGCAGTGACTTCCCTGAGCAATTTTGGGTGGGATAAACTGCACTCTGAAAAGGTCTGTTTCTTTCTGAGTTCAGTAATGTTTTTCGGAAGAACTGAGACATTTATCTGCTATTGAAGTTGAATTCTTAAACCATTAGAGGACTGCCAATGCAGTATGTTTTATCTTTGCTCTTTGCAGGAGAACAAAGTTTTCCTCTCAGGGAAGAGCTATTTCTTTATGGTATTTCAAATCTTTTCCATTAAATTATACAGATCCACATGCCCACGTTTGCAAGGATCTGCAGTGCAAATTCTTTGGAACTCCTGACTGTTCTCAAAAAACACGGAATTTTTATGCTTTATGGACCCTACAGATATTGATGGAAAGATAATTTCTTCTTACAGCTGTCAATGACCAGCTTAGCTTTGTCCTCATCATCTGAAGCAGCACAGAAATAGCAAAAAGAAAGAGAAAGAATTCATTAGACAGATATAAATGCAAAGACAAAGTGTGACAAAGAACTAGAAATTTGACAGCTGAATGGGAAAGGTGGTTCTTGACAGCTTTCAGACATTTTCCTCCCTTTTCCTATACAACCTTTTTTTCCCTGTACAACTTTTGATCTAAAGCCCTGTGCAGAGTTACAGAAGAAGAAAGAGTATCTGCTGACTGTCCTGCTGTCGCCTTGAGGAGACAAGAGAGTCTCTACGAAATACTGCAATTACTCTGACAGCATCAGAAGTGCACTGTGCTCACTCTTCAAGTCTAGACACTGCTCTTGAAACCTATCTGGAGAGACATCCATCAACACGGCAGCAATTTTATCAGCCTGAATTTTATCACATACTACAGGATGGCTGGTTAAGTTTATTTAAATGTGGGATGAAAAAACATATTCATTAGTCAAAATTGTTTTAGTGTTTTATATTTTGTATTTCCTATAGATGACATGAATGTGACAGAGCAGCTGTAAGAGTTTTGAGACTTGTGCAAAATGCAGTGAGAAGCTTCCAAGACGGTCTGTTCCAGAAACTTTTCTGCATTAGTGACACACTACCCATTTTCCTTGTCTCTTGCTCTCTTCTTTATCCCACTGGGATAAAGGCTACAGTACAGCTGGAACTCTCTCTGCCAAGAGTGATAAAATGTTGCTTTTCCCTTTGTTTCAGGATTGCTTTCCCGAAGGTTCTTTCTACTCTTGGGTGAACCTAAAAATGTTATGACATGTATTTCCCATTTATTTTGAGACCCAGAATGGGATCTAGAGACCAATTACCATGGCAACCTGTATATAATTTTACTAAATGGAATGGATGCTGTGGGAAAGACACTTGGGTGAGGAGTGCAATGTATGCATAGATTGTGGTACTAAAAAGGTACAGGAAAAACATGGCTTGAAACTGAACCATCAAACTTGTCCTAGAATGAAAGAGAACTACCAGCCCTGTGGGCAGCAGTCTGACAGATACAGCTGTTCCCTTAGCATATACTTTTAAATGTAGCCCTTTTCTTTTTGTTTACTTAGTGCCCTCCTTTGTTGTTACTTTAAACAGTTTTCTGACTTTTACCAACCCATCTGCACCTTTCCTCATATTCAGTGGCCCAGGACCTTCTTGGGCACAGGTTTACAGCATGTTGCCACCATGCAAGGGAGGGCATTCCCAAGAAGCCATAGAGGCAACTGGTTGCTTTCCTTCAAAACTGCAATGCATGAAAAAGCTTTGATAACAGACTGACAGACTGAGGCTGGTGCCGCTTATGATGAGGCAACAAGGAACTTTTATTTCATCAGCTGTATCTGCTGTTGTCTCTAATCTCACTCTTGAGCAGGTACTGCCTTTATGCACACTGCCTCTACCACATCACATCACAGCAGGAGTTATGAGAGTCCCAGCAAGGCGAACAAAAATTACATGTGACCTCTCCCTCCCAGCACCTCTGGCCTTCTGCATTGCATCCTGCACCCACCAGCACACACAAGCCCTCAAAAGTGCTGAAACCAGACAAAACTGTAAGAGCTATGTGGTAGCTTCCGGCAAGCACCAGTGCTTCAAAGGAAGCCAAAGTCACAGCTTTCATTTCTGTTATGCTCATAGTCTACCCTGGAAAATGTTTCTGACGTTGTTACAGGTTTTACCATGGGGGCAAACTCTTTTCAGCATCAGCATCAGAATGTCCTGTACCTTATTTCCTTAATGAAATACACCCCACCCAAAACTAGTGAAAGTTTTCCACTAGTCTCATCCCAGGACAAGGATGGCATCTTATGACTCAACAACCTTGTAGGCTGTAAGTAGTCCAAGTGTGGCTTTCCATGTGAGAGCTGCTGGGTAATCCAAATTCCTAGCTGTGGCAGGAAATGAGCCAGCAGGGACAGCTGAGTCTGAAAAAGATGGGTTACTTCAACACACTTCCCAGTGGGACTCTGAAGGGAACCACTGTCTCTTGCTGAGAAGCAATCCTGTTTCCTCAGATGTCTACTTCGAGTCTTGTGGCTCTTGGCTACATCAAAATTTTGCTGTGAGACAGAGAGGGCTGGAAAAGTAAGCCACTCCCTCTAAGAAGTTTTTGCTAGCCTAGAAATATCATTAGATGTGAAATCACATTCTTAACTTATGCTGGCAGGTGATTAGGGCAGACCCAGCATGAGGCTGCCAATTGCAATATGTCAGAGCTCAGACGGATAACTTGGGTAGGTTTCATTTCTTTAACAATGCATTGCAACCCATGGGTCATGTGTCTGCCAGACTCCAGCACCTGAACCTGGATCTCTGACATCTGAGCAGCCACTGGCTGACATTCGATACTGCTCCACTGAGCTTACTAACTCTCACTACCTGTCCTGCTGAACTTTTTGTGGCCACTCCATCCATTACAGCTACCCAAAGGGACAGGAAATCAATGCTGGTATCAGGCAAATGCAAATTCTGAGTCAGCCACATGGAGCAAAGGAATCACAGCTTCCAAATATGGCAGCAGGCACAACGTGGAAGCAGAGAATTGTGGTTAACACAGCCCTGAATATTTCTGGGCATTTTACCCAACACAGCAGGAGTGTCTTCAGATGAATGAACTGGGCTCCTGACACTGTGTGTATAAATTTTCAAGTGGGTTTTACTGTCTCTTTTCTCCAGAGGAAACAAGGGCCATGATAGACACACACACACACACACACACACACACACACACACACACACACATCCCCTCCAAAAAAAATCAGTAACAGAAACACACACAGACAGAAGTCCCCAAGATCAGCCTGTTGATGTAAACCATAATAAAAAACACACTCTGGTTTGTGAAAGGTTCTCTGGAGACAAAAAAAAAAACCCAAAAAAGTATGCACACTTTCTGTCTATTTTTAAACCTCAATTTTGAATGGCTCCTCAAGGTCACCTATGCTGAGCTTTGACAGATGCAATGTTTAACTGTTTGGGAAGAAAAGAGCAGGGTGGGATGTGGGCAGCAATAAAATACCAACATTCCCTTGTCAGGCCTTCAGATTGCTCAGCGGTTGCGGTTGGATGATGCACTCTGTGGACCAGCCATCTGCTGGGAGAGTCCTTGGATTTAGGAGGATCTCTCAGATTATTGGTTTCTCTGTGCTCCTCCTGGGATCAAGAAAGAAGATATTGACAACCCATGGATGCTTTGTGCAAAAAGTGTTTCGTTGGTAGTGTTCATGGGGAAGTCCATCCTCAGAGAGCAGAGAAAAGATTGGAAATTATACTTGGCAGCACTGTTATCCCACCAGTCCCTTCCCTTTCTCCACTGAGTCTGGATTTTCCTGCTGCTGGGGTTACTGTCAAGGTACAAGGCATAAACTCAAAGAATCTAATGACATCCCCATACGGTTGGCCTGCCTTTCTGGCCATGTTCAAATTCAGAAGGTTGAAAACATGTTCTCAGAGTTGTAAAATCCTAATTTCATGGACAGTGAGAGCAAATCTCTTTTTAGGCTATTTTCTTAATCATTTGGATAATGTCTTTTTGCCATTCTGCATCTTTAGTTAAAATGCCTGTGGAAAACTTGGGAGAAAATGATATTTCTGCTTGAAGTGTCACTGATCTCACAAAATGCCTTACAGCCACCACTGCCACCACAAGGGAAATCAGTGGTGAAATACAGACCCAGAACTGAACATTCCAAAGTCCAGGCTAGCATACTGTCATGAAGAGCCCTTTCCTCAGGACCAGTCTGATATTCTTTATAACTGCCAAGTGGGAAAATTCCAACCTTCTTTAAAACTACAAAAGGCTTTTTTTTTTTTTTTTTTTTTTTTTTTTTTTTTTTTTTTTTTGGTTTTCAAACCTAGATCAAAAAGATTACTCTGTGATTTAAACATATTGCATTTTTGCAGCCAGCAGTGAAAGCATTAAAATGAGAATATTTCTGTCCTGAATGTCTGTGAGTTTACCATCTGCAGGGAGTAAAAAGCCCAGTTGCCTTCACAGTTCACATACCAATGGCCTGCTTCTGCCTCGAACTAAATTCCATTGGATTTCCACCACTGTCCAGTGAGGCAAATACTGTTCCATAAATATCTATCCAACATGGAAAAAAGTCGGTCAAAAATTTACTCAGTACAAAAACAAGTCTCCCCCTGCCCTACAGCGCTAAACATTCACTAATAGGATGTACTGAAGACTTGCTAAATCCAGAAACTCTGGATTTGCGATGTTTGCCCTCACTTTGAGGGATGGCTATGATCTTTTTCCCACCTCAAGCCTCACACAGTATGTAGAAGATCTTTGGTCTGTAAACTGAAAATTATGATGGTTAACATTTTTAATCTCCTTCCAGCAGGTGGAGGTAGATGTGTGTTAGATTTTCCTTTGGGAAAACAAGCGAGAACTACAGCACAGAAAGCAATTTTTTATGCATCTAAACAACTGTTTGCAATATCTCCTATATTATCCCTTTATCTATGACTCTCTTTTGTTTTCTTCCCAAAAGAAGGAGAAGTTGAGACAATGAAAAAGAAAACTATTTCTGCATTTGCAATGTGAAAATATTTTATCTCCCTTGAAACTTTAAAAAATCCTGTGTGGATAAAATTTAAAACTCGTCATGAAGTTGAAAAAGTTCCTATTACTCTTTGTTGTCTCTGTCAGGTTTTTCCCAGAGTCTCAATCTGGAGATGGAAAGTCAGCACTGTGCTGGAAAATGCCTTTTTCCAGAAGCCTTCTGCCTTATAAACAAGGGCCAAGTGTTTGAGGTAAGAGCCTGATTACATCTGGAAAAGCCCAAGTAAAGCTTTCTTTACAGGCTGCTTCCCTTGGCCTCACCCTTTGCTCTAAACACTGATGAGAAGGAAGAGTTTCAGGAGACATTTTCCAGGTGGGTTGCCTCAGACAGCTTTTTCTCAGGGCTTCACCAGGACATTATTGGTGTCTGGGCACATGCAAGAGAGGAGTCACAAACCTTGTGGGGAGCACTTAAGGGGAGCTTTCTCTGAACAGAATTCACTGGATATAGAAGGGCCTCTCCACTAACGATTCAGATGCTCAACTCCAAACATTCCCATTCCATGTTGATCAGATAATGATCTTTAAAAAATTGTAGCTGCCATACAAATGGAGAGCAGAGGAAGACGAAGAATCAGATTCCTGGAGGATTTGTGTTCCAACCTGAAAGAATTCCTGGCTTGTCAAAGAGATTAGGGTGAGCCTAACAAGACTCATCCACATCTTCTCATGGAAGCTGTTTGGGTTCATTTGAGGCAATGAGGGTTTTTCTCATTTGGTTTCATTTGCAGCCCCTTTTTGATAAGGGCTTTCCCTGGAAAACCTCAGTTGTCAGGGTTAATGGCTTAAGCAGTGTTGATAGATTCTGTTTATGTTGGGTGAGGGGGTTCAGGTGGCCCAGTCTAATGTAAGCTTTCCGTCAACTGTAAACAGCAGCTTTTTATGTCAAAGCTGTGTTTCTGCCTTTTGACAAAGCATTAACAGACCTATGAAAGGAAGAACCCAGGGTGAGGACAGTAGGAAGAGCAAAGAGGTTAAATAGGTTATTCCACTACAAGTTGTGCTAAGTTGCCAAAGGAGTTTGTCTTCTCTGCCCAGGTACCAGAGAGAGTTCACATTCACCATATTCTGGCTCCTGTTCTGTTCTACCCCAAGAGCTGCTGAGAAATTTGTGGTGATGTCTCTGCCAGCTGGGAGGAAAAGCGTGCTGTCACTGCTTAAACCTCCCCAGTCTTATGGTGAGCTAGAGGAGGTCCTGCCTTTGACCACAGCCTTTTCCTGAGGCACTTATTTAGAAATGGCTTGGCTGAAATGAGTCCTGCCTGGGAAAGTATTTCCTGTATGGATTCACAGGAAGCTTCCCATGTGTTGTCTGTAAGCAGAGCTATTCCTAGTCTGACAGCTCTGTGATGACAATTGGACTAAATTAAGACTTACTCTATGCCTGTGGTCTGGCATTAGGACATGACACCTTGGATGGTATCTTCATTATCTGGTCCCACCCAGAAATGAGACAGATCCAAGACTCTTTGGCTTACAGGGAGGAGGAATTGGCCACTGGCCCAAGCTAAGAGCAGAGTCAATGTGGAACTGCACATCACGTGGTGCAGGAACACCAACTTTCCTCTTGCATTCCCAACATTGGTGATTGGCTGTGCAGAGAGGAAGAATGCTACAAGGCACATGCTTTGCTGCAGGAACACAGATGGAATTGATCCATAGGCCAAAATATTGATTCTTCTGCACAAGGATCAAGATTCAGTCAGAAAAGGCAGTGTGAGCCTAAGGGGCCTCCTAGGAACAGGAGAGAAAGGCCACAGTGGGAGATGAGATTAATTCTATCCAGAACAAATTAAAGGAGGTAGGATGAGGAAGAGGGTCTATAGGAATTATAAGATTAACTTAGTGAAATCTGTGTCCTATAAAGAGATCATCCATACTCCAAAAAGCTTGTGATGCAAAGCCAGTTTGTCAGCAACATCATTTTTTTACCACAGCCACCAGTAGAGATAAGCATAGTGTTTTAGAGGGAACTGTGTGAGAATGCTTGTGTATTCCAAGAACCCCACTACCTTTAACCCATAAGGATCTCAGAAACTTTAACACACAGGGACCCTACTCAAAGGATGAAGACTTTAAATTCTGTTTAAAGGTTATAATATTATAAATAATTAATAATTAATAAATAACTTGGATTGGATGTGGCAAAGTAAAAAGTACTTGGGTCTGCTTCAGACCTACTTTTGTGCTGTAGCAATGACCTCAGGAGGGAAATGGGAGTCGTGCACTGTGTGACAGTCTTCATTCACTGGATGCAGGTACCAGAATTAGAGAAAAATCGTAGACAGAAGGGTATTACTGAGCTCACACAATAGAGTTTCACTGACGGTGGAGTAATATTTCTCCCCAGGGAGGTCTTGCCTACCCCTGCTCTACCAAAAAAGTCCCAAGCCGAGACTACTCTTGCATCTCTTTCTCTTTGCTGGGATCTTTCCTATTACCTTCAGGATAAGATGGAACTTATCTTTATAACCATTTATTAATGTTGTCGACTGATGAACTGGCAGGAGAACAATCTGGTGGAGCAGTGAATCTGCTGAGAAACGACAAGTGGGAGGCCTGGGTGAGACAGCAATGGACTGAAATCAGGCTTGCACCATCTGATTTTGCTTCTTTTATGCTGACAGATTCTTGGCTCAGACCCAGTAACTCATAGAGGGTAAAAGATGGCAGCTAATATTTTGGCATGGGAATTAGCAGAGCACTGCAGGATGTCACAGAACCATCATCTCAGAGGGCTGCAAGGTGGTAAAAATGTGGCTTACAGGGTTAAACCATGTTAGAATGAACTTGCTCTGCCAGTCCAAAATAGATGAAAAGTCTGTTATCTCCATTTATTCGTTTAATCCTTTAATCCACCTTGCTGTCCAATTAGATTAATGAAACAAGAATCCCGTTTAGAGCTTGACCTGTGTTATCACGCTTATAACATGGGAATAAATGTATTTATGAAAGGGATGTGGAAGTTTCTGGGTGAGGACTGCCATAGGATTTATTTAGTGAGGGCTGAATAGCTCATTAGTGACCTGAAGAGCATAGGAGGGCTCATGGGACTAACCCACCACCACAAGACATGGTGATGTTCTTGATGTGATGTTGCCTAACAAAAGTTTTAATAGTTCAAAGGAGAATTTATTGCTTTGCTCTAGTGCTTCTGAATGCACAGATTTTTTTTTTTTTTTTTTTTTAATATGTAATGGTTGGGACTGAACTGCTTTATATATTAAGAAATGGATCTGCTTGCAAGAAGGATCTGTGATAACTATTTAATGGAAACCAGCAAAATGCTTTGCTGGTGTGTCTGTAGGACTTCCCTTAAATTGCTAGAGGTGTTCAGATGAGTTTCCCTGACAAGCACTGACACCCTTTTTTCTCTTTTCTTGGGCCAGATTCTGGTTCCATGAATTGCTCTCCAGAGCATTTTGACTTCTACAGTTCTCTCTATCATGAGACTGCTTATGGAGAAGGGCCAATGCTGAACCACCCTTGACACCAGGGACTTTTGGAAGTCAACCAGATTGAAAAAGTAACTATCACCAGAGAAAGACTTTTCTGAGAGGACTCCCATGCTCTATTTCATACAGTGCCTGAGGTGCTTTTGCCTATCTCAGCATCAAATTAAAATTTGCTCTGTGCTAAAACATACTAGATAGGGAAGCAAAGGTGGTTAAGGCACTCATGAGGATTTGGGAGGGCTTTGTTTAATTCTCTGCTCTAAGACTGGTTCCCTGCATGACCCTTAGGCTGTCCCTCAACCCTGTGGTGTTTCATTTGTAAAATGGGCAGGGTATCACAGAGCTCCTCCACAGGAATGCAGCAAGGAGAAAGTGTTAGACACTAGGTTGTCTCTACTGTCCTGGTAAAGATAAGATACCATGGAAGCCAGAAGAGCCTGTAATCAATTGCAGCAAAGCTCTGAGAATTCTCTGTGTGTCTTTACTTCCCTCAGAGCATTATCTGCATAAATGGATGAAGGCACATGAAAGGTGTGCTATTTTTTAACAGTTCCTCAACTATTGCCACTTGTTATTTGCCCCCAAAGTCTTACTACTACATCTGAAATAATACATGTTAAATCTACCCTGAACCACATTTTTTTAGTGACTCTGTACTCTGTGATCTCTGAACTAACATCTGTCAGGACAGCTGCTTTGGTCAAAGCCACAGGAACCTGAGGTAACACACAGCTTTCTCATTCTGAAAACCTGGTATGGGAATGACATGAGCTCACCCACCACTTTTTCACTGAGTAAACAGCCAGCAAATGGAATTAAAAAAAAAAAAAAAGTGCTTATGGATGCAAAGGATTGCAAAGGATCCTGGGAAAAGTTTTAAAAAAGCCATAGTGGTGAACTGTCTGTAGCCAAGTTTTTGGCAGTTGCATTATTTGAAGATAAACCTTGCCCCTACAGACTTTGGGATTCTGAAACAAGTATTTTGTGGCCCAGGAAATTTCTCACAGAGGCTGATTAGATGACCCTTAGTCTATAAAAATCAGAAAATAATTTAGACTCAGCGGCACCTCTGGTGGTTTCTGATTCAATGCACACCACAAAGCTTTGATGAGTTCCACCAGGACCTGCCTGGAGGAAATCGAAAGATAATATGTTGGAGATAGCTCTGGAAACTGTAAATAGCAACATCATTGATGATTTGGATGGTTTTATTGGTTTTTCTGTTAGGGAAATTACTAAGGTTGTCTTCATAAGACATCAGCATCCAGTGGGTTGGAAGCAAGGTATTAACAGTACTACATAGCAAAATAATGTATATTCAAAACAGAGCCAAGACTGACTAGAACAATTGTTCTTTTGGAATTGCCTTATGAAAATGGTATCATCCTCTTCAACGGTAGTAACACAGATCTGTGCTCAATGGATCTGTGCTCAAGAAACTTTGCAGGAGTCAGGAATCCTGATTCCAACTCTGATCGTGGCTTGCTCTGTCACCTCAGACAATTTATTTCTGTTGTTCTCCTTTTCCTCTCATCTGCAGGACGTCTTTTGAAATGCTCTGATGAAAATCTCCATGAGTGAACTTTGAAAATAAAAGTTACTATAATAATTGAGGATATATTTAGTCCTGCTTGAATGACTGAATGCTTGATTTCAAAAGTTAGGAAAACATAACATTTCCTTTAAACAAAGTCTGATGAAAGCTGCCAGAGAAGCAGAATGTTTAGTTTTGAGGAGGTATTTACCTGAATTTTTCTTGATGGTAGGTACTTGAGGGCAGGCTTTGCTCTTTGGAGGAAGCTGGACAAAATATTAACTGGCTTAAGTTCTGCTTTAAAGCTAATTCCACACATGGGAACAGCACAATCTGTTGTTTAGGCCTGAGCGGGCACAGAAATTCTGAGCAAATAAATAGAAGAGCTCCTCTGCCCCATGTAAATGAAATCTTAGCACTTTCTCTCAGTCCAGGTAGAGGACATTGCTGCAGAGGGACTGCACACCCGGGTCTAGAACATGCTCCTTTTCTAGAACATAAACCAGCCATTTCCAGATGGTGGAAGAACAAAGAAGAAAGACCATAATTGGATCTCACTGTTTGTGGTTTTATTTTCTCCCCTCCCTTTGCTTTCTAATGAGAGTCAGCAATTTGGAGAGTTTGTGGATACAGTGTTCACTGGAGGAGCTTTCATTTCATGGTTACCCATTTGTGCTCATTGCCAACTTTACAGCTAATTGAAACAAAACTGAGCTTGTAGATTAAATGGCAACCCCTGGGATTTGTTTCTGCAATTACCAGCACTCCTCCTAGACAGATTCTAATTCAATACCAAGTTCCTAGACCCATATGCAGAAAATGCTGGGAAAAAATCCCACTGCCTGGATGACATCAGAGTTAACTCTGTCCGGTCCAATTCAGCTCCTGCAGTCCATGACAACTGTAGGTGAAATCATGGTCTGCTTAAATCTGGGAAATCTGCCACCAGCTTTGTATACTTAGATGAAGGCTAGGATTTCACCTTGGAAGGAACTCTTTTTTCTTGACAGCACCACATTTCCAGCTTCACAGCTTGCCTTGCAATGGCTGAAGTTTTACAGAGGGTATTTTCCCTCAGTGTGGTCAAAGCTATTCATACATTTCATAAAACACATGCTCAGCTTCAGAGTGTAACCTTTTGAAAGCCCCTTGTAGATACCCCGTGCCCAGACCGAATTCCCTGGATGGGAAAAAGGGGGCTACAAAATGTAGCATTTGCTAAAAAAAGCTTTTTGAAAGCAGTCTCCAGGGATTAAAAAGTAACCAGTCACCTCTGAACTGTTTTCACCAACAGATATTCAATCTGAAAAGCATTCGCAGACCAGGGGATGAACACGTGGTTAAGCAGATTCGCAATGCAATACCAAGAAAGCAAAAATTTGGCTTTTGCTGTATCTTCTCATTGGCAGAGAGAGCTGGAGAGAATGCACACCGACTAGCAAGGATTTCTACTTCCATATCCAACTTCCATGGTGTAAAGCAAAATTTATCTGCCAACTCACTGACAAACTTTCTGCACTTCTAATTCAATTGAACCTGCTTTCATTCCAGACATTGCAGCTGGAGACTTAACATGATAGAGCAGAAACCAGCTATATCGGTTTCTGGATCACCTTTTCTTGCCCTCTTCCAGCTCACCAGTAAAAATTCAAGCATGGAAGCAAAGCATCTCTAAGTGATGCTACAAGCCAAATAACCCATGGCTTGGCCCTGGGAAACTGGCAGTTTTCATCCTCAACAGCCAAGAATACAATAAAACTGGAATAGGATATATGGGAGAAAATGGCTGAAGAACTTTTGTGTGAGAATGCACTAAGATGATTGAGGGTAGAAAAGAAAACAGATATGCATATAAAACTCGATGGAGAATTGTGTGAGCCGTGAGGGGTGGTCAGCACCTTGCGGATTCCAAGAGGTGTCTGATGCCAGCTACAATAAGCTGGAGGTGTGTACAGAGCAGAAGAGGGGAGAGAGGTTTTTACACCTTCACAGAGGTTGTTAAACTCTGGAGCTCTCTGCCACGTGTCAGCCCTTTACATGGGCTCAAAAGTTAGTTAGACAAAGGCATCAAAGAAAATTCAATAAATTAATTGCAGAGATACCAAAACACAACAGATACCACTTCTGATTGACAATTTTCCAGAGGCTGAGAGAGAACAACTTGGGAAACAGTGCAGACAGCACCCTCAAAAAGCTGGGTATAAGATAAAAAACTGTCACCCTGGATCCATCTGTGCTCAGAACCAGACACTTACTCATGCTGCCGAATGGAACATATGAAAGAAATACAACCCTGCTTCTCTGAGCAACTGCCCCCAACAGTCAGGGTCTCACAACCTCCAGTGTAAAGACACTCTGAGATGGCTATTTAAAGGTGTTTTCCTTGACAGATTTTAGAAGTGATTGAACAGCTCTAATGGGAAGGAAATGCACCTATGATTTCACTTGTTACATGAGTTCAGCTGCCTGAACATTTCTGCCTTCCTGTCTATCTATCCTTTCTTAAGATTACCTGACACAATGAAGTGCAATTACGATGGAGAGCTCAGTGATCCCACATTTCTCCATACCTTGAGGAAATAGTCAGGTAGAAGGGAATGAAATCTTATTAGCTCTCCCAGGGAAAGAAATCATGCTCAGCCTAAGCCCTATTAGACATCAGAAAACTCACACAGGGCAGTGTGTATTGGAAAGGTGGCAGTATCTGTTCTGACCTCACAGGGTAATTAGTTTTGTTGTCAAGTTGGCTGCCGAGATCTGATACCTTTGCCTGATTCAATCCACAGTGGGCTTTCCACATCTTTGCTCCAAAGCCTTGTTTATGAAGAAAAAACAATCTTAGCGACTGCCATGCAAATGTCACATTTTATGAGCAAGACAATTTCTCTAAGAAGGGCTTTTTTTCTTTTTTCCTTTTTTTTTTTTTTTTTTTTGGCAGGCTTTCAGTTCATTGCCTGGGTCTCCATGCCCCCAGTTCCCCCTCCACACGGTACAGAAACGGACACTGCAAATTTCTGTCTGAGGCCAGCCTTGGCACAGGAGCCAATGAGAAGAGAAACAGCCTGTGCTCTAATAAGTAAAATATTTATGTCTTGCTTTGGCTAACATACACTCTTTCAATAAAATATTTTTCCCAGGAGGAGTTCTATGAATAGGAGGGGGTTCCTTTATTATGTCCTCAAATAATTCTTTTCTGGTCCTCTTCAAAAGCCTCAAAATCAAAGGACACTGTGCTCTGAAGCTTTTTGTTGCCATTCTCGACTTTGTTATCATTAGTTATTACAACCATTATATTGATTTCCATTACAAGCTCTCAGGAGGCTCTCGCTAATCAGCACCCCATTCCAGGAAAGGCTCTGACAAATCTCTCACAGCATATGCATACACAAAGCTTGTAGTCTACAAAGACCAGCTAAACAGACTGTTAACACATTCCCATGCCAGGGAACTGCAGCATGGAAAATGCCAGCAACAGCTGGCAGCAACAGCTCCTGCAGAGCCCAGGACAGAGAGGGAACAAAGCTCTTGAACTGGCACTGCTCATTTCTGTCTGTGTCTCAGGTGACCACTCTGACATGAGGAGATCCTCGAGAGACTTTCCACTCACAGGAGAGCCACCAGTGGTGTTCCACACTTTAGTTCACGGCTCACCTCACACCCAAAGACTGCTCCACCTTTAAAGCTCCCATAGCAATTTGTGTGATTTAGGGCAGGTCCAAGCTCAGGTGGAGGGTCACTGGCCTGACCTATTTCTGTTCACATCATCTCCAGGACTCTGCAGTGCAGGTGACAAAATCACTCGTGGCAACTGCTCTCTGTCGCTGGTGCTGTATCACAGATGCTTTTGGCCTCTCCCGGTTACTTGTATCATATCCCTTACTCAAGGCAGGAGACAGAACTGTACCCTTCTCACCTGGCTGAGAAGGATGACTCAGTTCTGATGGAGCAGGATTTTACCTCAGAAAGCTACATGCAGACAGTAAAATTTCAATTCTTAGAAAGATGTGCCTATCCACTTAGAAACATAGCTGGGTTGTCACTAACAAGACACATCCTGGTCCATCTGAAGCGCCTTCCCTCAGTTTTGCTGGCAGGAGTTTAATGTGAAGGGAGGGAACAGACACTTCTGTTGTTGTAAGGATCCTTCCCCCTCAGATTGCTTTGCTTACCTGCACTTCAGACCAACCTCACATGCACTTACAAGTCATTCTTTGCCATTTATCTCTGGGACACAAAACTCTGTTTATATGCTTACAATACCTTTGTGTCAATGAAGGAAGCTGTGTCCTCATTTCCTTTACTTGCCTTACCTTTTTTACTCTTGCTTTACCTTTTTTCTCTCCCCTACCCTTGAGTTGCCAATCCAGGAGGCACAGATGGGATTTGAGCTGGCCCTTTTTAGATCCTCAAAAGTATGGACACGACAGAGCTACTAAAAACGTCTCAAGTTTGAAAAAAAGTTTCAGTGGTGACTCTTTTTATTATATTCCAGGGAATCCAACTCAGTCATAAATCCCTAGTAACCTGCCTGCATCGTGTTTTTGTGATGGAAACCTACCTACCAGCTCTCAGATGGCAAAGCCCTGCAGATGCCACTTCAGTTATCTTTGAACTAATGACCTCAAAGCAAAGTGCTCTGCTTAAGGGTTCACTCACGACTCTGCAGACTCACTCTCAGTTACCACCCTCCCAGAAACTGTGGTTTGGTGGGGAGAAGGAGAAGAAACAAAACCCCAACCCCAGACTGTTACCTCTAAAGGAAACACAAGAGGAAAAGTCCCATGGATACCAATAGCAAAAACACACACAACCTGGAAGGAAGAGAGAAAAGAAAACTCTATTTGGGATTTTAAAAGAAAAGTTGAGCATGCACACACAATACCCTTTGGTAAAGGAGCCCAAGCTGGAAAATGTTGCAGCTCCAACATGCTGTGCTCAGAGAAGGTGTTAATGGTCCAGTCATCCTGTGTTATTACACACAAACAGGAGAGGCCCTGCAGAACTGTAGGGGTCTTTTAAGATCCCCACCCAGATGGAAAGAGCAGAGCGAGTTATGCAGGATTAACACAGGAGGAGAAGAAGGAAAGAGGTGAAGGAAAGGTAATGTCCCCAGCACTACAGCTCTGAGCTATCAAGGCAGGTCTGCTGTCTCACACATTGAAATGGGGATGCTGTGGCTGCTCCCGGCTTCCACACCTCGGCCTCTGCTCCATGCACACACGGCAGGATGCCAGGATTCCCTCCTCTCTGTGACTCTGCACAGGACCACAGGGGGAGGCTGATTCTTCAGTGTGCAAATGCTTTAATAAATACTGACTTTTCTAAATCAGCCATAAATTAGACGGGCTTAGGTGAAGGAGACACATAATGAAGTTCTGCAAGCTAATCTCTAGAAGAGCCAATTGTGACAGCATTGAACACTCATGAATCTCTTCTGCAACAATAACCAGCTGCTATGAGAGGTGAGTAATGTCCAGAAGAAAATGCTGTTGAAAATTCAAACAATAAACCGAATTTCTGGAGATGCCAATACTGGCTTTCACATTTGTAGACATGATTCACCGTCATCCTCTTTATAAGAATTCTTTTCAAAAGGCCAGAGTTACAATCAGCTGCACACTACTAGGCAAAGTGCTGGACTGTTGAACTTATGTACAATTTTCCTGTGGATTAGATCAAATTCCTGATGTAGGAAAATCTATTAGAGCCTCCATTCTGTTTTTACTTCTGAAAGCTTAACACACATGTTACTGACTTCAGCCAAGTGATTTCCAACATATACCTGTGAGAATGCAGGATCAAACCACAATGTGTTATGTTTCAAAATATTTTTTCACAATAAGTTGGTTTAGTGAACTCACTTTCCACCCCTAGAGAGCTGACTGTAATTAGATCACACAGAGAAAGGATATGGAGTTTCACACTAATCTCCAGGAGACAACATGCCATATCCAAAAATCGTCTCTCAAATCAGTAGTACTTCCAGTTGTAGAGCAATACCATCTGTTGAGATAATTTGAAGGCAGCAGAGAGGTCGGAATTTCAACTGCCACATGAAGATCTAGAGTGTACATATCAGGGATATTGTGAAGATGTGTTTGCTCCCAGCTTATGAAATTCTTCAGTCAACCTAAAAGCTTCACTGTCTTGTGAATATCTGTGACATTTGTTTTATATTGTAAGGGGGAGGGTTTATTTTTCCTTTTTTTTTTTTCTCTACTTGCACTTAGAAAATACGAAGTTCTTTGAAATCAGTAGGAAAAAAATTCTTCCCTGTGAGGGTGGTGAGACACTGACACAGGTTGTCCAGAGAAGCTGTGGATGCCCCATCCCTGGAA
The DNA here is from genome assembly GCF_009819655.1 of Sylvia atricapilla. Taxonomy (NCBI): domain Eukaryota; kingdom Metazoa; phylum Chordata; class Aves; order Passeriformes; family Sylviidae; genus Sylvia; species Sylvia atricapilla. The sequence goes on from NC_089148.1 coordinate 12,321,447, forward strand.
GAGCTCAAGGCCAAGGATGGGATGTTGAGAAACCTGGTCTAGTGGAAGGTGTCCCTGCCCATGGCAGAGGGGCTGGAACAAGATGATCTTTAAGGTTCCTTCCAACACAAATGGTCCTATGATTCTGTGGTTTTTCTAATAAGGATAACCTCAAAATCTATCACGACAGTAGAACAACGTTTGATAGCTTACTGTGGATAAACCTGCTGTGAGTTTTCCTTCAGCAACAGAAAGCAGCATAACAGGTTGAATTCAGTATTAGCTAGATGAGATCTGAACTCTATTGCTACAAGGAAATGAGAATCGAAAAAGACACTCTACTCTCATAAAATCACACTGCACTAATCCCAGTCCAACATTCAAACTAACAAATCTGTGAGGGGAAATGTTCATCCCTGCCCTCTCTGCATCACTCCAAGATTTAACTGGCGTGCTTAATCCTTCATTTTCAATGGAAACATTTCAAATTCTAGGGGCAAATTCATGGTGTTTATCAGTTCTAATTAAATTACATGCTTTATTTTTTTAATTAAATAGTCTAAAAGGAAATAAACTTCAAGAAATACTCTAACAAATTATTTAGAAGCATTTCGTATGGATCTAAGAAGAGAGCCAAATATAAATTGACAGCTTAGTGCAAGAGAACTTCAATCTGGGTTTTATTGCAATAACAAAAGTGCATATTTAAAAGCCTTCACACAGAGCATCTATTCAGAAACAAGCCCGAAGACAGTCAGGGAATTAAAAAGAGGATAGTGTTTTGAATTAATCTAGAACATTTTTGTGGATTAGTTTACAAGCACAGAATGCCTCAGGGGCCTAGGGAGAGCGCAGAGCACTGAAGTCAGAGGGATCTGTCTTTTTCCTGTTGCTGGTGATTAGTTCATATCTCTTTGACACCATGTTTACAAGCCCCTAATTGCCTCATTAATACCTCATTATTGCTTAGAAAGTGAAGAAGCTTTTAGCTTTGAAGCTGCTTTGCCGCACTTGAAGGCAAATATACGGTGAATTTTGAACGTGTTGGTACTAATTAAAGTTGAAGTCTGTTTCCTGTTGCTTGTGGGTGGGTGTTAATGGCTTCAAAGAAAAAATTAGGCTTCAATTTATATTACTCGCCCCTTAACTTAAACAGACAGGAATAAGTGCAAGTAAGAAGCCCACTTCTGCAAGCTGGATTTACGAAGGGACACAGACGCACAGGTCTATTTTCTTCCATCTTTTTCCAGTGTGAGCCACGCTATGTGAAGGCTCGTTCACTATTACACTGTCTGGAACAGACTGATGCTGGCCAGTTCAGTCCACACAGATCCAGCACGTACCTTCCCATGCTGCCAAGCATGGACATGAACCCATATTCTCCTTTTGCACCAGAACCTGAAAGCGAAACTGAGTCATCACCATGTAAAATTGCCTCGAGTCTATCTGTCCTCCTCCTCTGCATGGACATTGTTTCCAGGTCACCCAGGAAAAGTTTGGTCTAAAGCAAAACTAAAATCAGGCACAAGGTATTGTGATTTTTCACTTTCAACCACATGCACATATTTTATAAATAGATATGTATACATTAACAAAAATATACATGTCCATGTATACGTAACAACACACAGCATCTCACCGCATCCAGTAAGCACATTCTTCCTGAAATGTGTCTGAGACTGAGACCTTTGAAAAGGAATCCATTTTTCAAACGACTGTGCACAACTGTTTCAATATACTAACTGCAAATAAGCCAGTGACCACAATTATGGTTGCTGGATTATCATATAAATGAATAAATGAGATGTTTAGAACCTCATTTGGGCTGTAGAGATGCACTGTCTGATAATGTTTCAAGGAATTTTCCCCCAGACAGAAGACAGACAAAGCAGACATTAACCACAACAAAATCAATTCCATGGGAATTTTTTTAAGAGAAATGTGCTTTCTTTAAATTAGCTTGCTTTCAGGGGATGTAGTGAATGGAGAAGGGGGTAAAGGAGAAGGAAAATATGTCCATTTTTGGTAAAAACATTCAGTTTCTTAATAAGAATTTTGGATGTGAAAAACACTGAAAAAGTGTCCTTGCTGAAAGCGAATGGAAAACCCTACACAGACTGGAAGATCTGGATACAAAAATAAAATGTTTTCCATACAAATTAAATTCCCAAAGAGGCATTTTTCACTAACATTTTTTTCAGTGGTAGGGGCTGGGGGTGGGCACAGAAATAAAGCAAGTCTAGAAGGCTGAACATTCCTTGACGAAGGAGTCAGGATTTGGCTGAGAGTCCCCCAGACCCAGGGTTTAGCTCAGGCTGCTCAGAGTCACTGGTGATTAACAGGCCTTGCTGTCACAGGCCCAGGACAGCAAATCTTGGCTTACCATGAGCACTCCTAAGGCAGAGCTCAGAACAACTCAGCCTTTCACGTTCCTCTCATACCTTGCATCTCCTCTAAGAGGAGGTAAATTGATACAATTCTGACTTCATTTTATTTCTGCATTAAAAATGTCAATAATATAAAATTACACAAATAGCTTGACATCACCCCTTTACATAGATGATGGTAAAGAATACACATATGAAACAAAATTTACCTAAAACCGTTGGACACAAACCCAGTCTAAAATATGGGTAAGGAAGGACCCTGCTTCTCCTGTGCTATATTTACAGAATCTTTGATTTATATCAAACATTTTTAAAAAGCATTAAAACAAAAATAATTAAGGCAAGCCAAATCCTTTCCTTGCCAGCATGCAAAGCTCGTCCGACTGGACATATTGAGGCTATCAATCGGCGGTGTGTATTTATAACCCAGCGCTCAGACAACTTGGAACGACAAATGCAAACAGCCACAAAGAAGTTACTTTGTTCGCTTGGCACAAACAAATCCCCGAGATGAAAAGCAGCCTGGCGTTTATTTTGGGCCAAGCTTCTTCATCTGACGATCCTCGACGTGGCACGGAAAGGGCAGTGTTACCAAAGGACACGAAGCACATGAAGATGCATCATTAGAGCAAACACAGACCAGGGTGCCAGATTTTGTTATACTTGCTTCTTCCTTCCCAGAATGGATGTCACTTTCCCTTCATTCTTCTCCTCAAAGCGCACTGGTTTGGAGCTTGCTTGTTTGTTGTTTGGTTTTGGTGTTTTTTTCAGGCTTCTCAGCACAGCCTGAAAAGCTCTTAGAGCTATAATTTAAAACTGAATTGTGTTGATTGAAAACACGGCAAGCATCTGACTGCAGACATGTCTGAAGACTTCCACATGCGTAGTCAAACACTGGTTTTGGACTGGTGAGGACACGGTGGGATTTGCCAGCAATATTAAAGCAAGCTCTGCAGGCACATGATCCCTGACTGTGCCCTAGCAGGCAGCTTGGGAAATGCCCATCTAGAGATGTGGTGGATTCCCTTAACTACTGAGCCACAAAGACCTGAGCTGTCCAAGCAAGGAAGACACTGTGATGGTCAGTCATTCTTGAGAGGCTTCTCAAAACAGAGAATTCAAATCCAAGACTAGAGGAAGAAACCTCAACGGGGTCCAAGCTGGTTTGATACTGATACCTCCTTTATCCTGCAACATGACTACACGAATCACAAGAGAAGCAATGGAGGAGAATGGAAAAAGCAAAAGAACTCCAACAGAGTGTTTAGCCAGTGAACACAGGGCTTCCTGGGAGGAGAGCACAGTGCCTTCTGTGGGAAGCTGGCTGCCAATGGCAGCAAGGAGACAGCTACCAACAGATAATGAACAGAGGCTGCAGGAGACCAGGGGCAGTTCGGTTTTAGGAATGATGGCGCCGCTCCAATCCAATGGGAGTATCTTGCCATCTTCCATGGCTCCCTCAGGGGAAGGTCTGGTCAGGCTTCTAGCCCTTATCTCCATGGGCAGACATGGACACTGAGCCTTGAGTCACATTGTCCATGCATGGATAATGGATGCTTGGCTGTTTGATCCTACAATGCCTTCATACTTGCATCCTTTTAAGATATGTCACAGAGCTAAAAGCATGAGAAAGTCTTAATAAAGTTTTAAACTTCTGACAACGCTCAGGCTTTAAAAAGAGGGTCATAGGTGATTTGGGAGAGTTTTCTCTCATTTCACTTAAGAAAAGGATTTCTCACAGCTCTTTAAACAGCAGAATAGATATGAATATATTTTTCAGTATATGGATTCAAATCTTTGGTTTCTTTGGCAAAAGGCCATATAAATTCTCATGGATTTGTTATCGCCTGCTATAAATTCACTACTCAGAAAGAATAATATTTCATTTGCTTTATTGTTGGTGCCTCTAAAGAAGGTGAAAATAGATTTAAGTCTTTCATTGAGCATCTTGATGATGGCAGAGAAGGAACATAAAAAGATAACAAACGGACACTTAAAGAATTGATATAAAGCTCCATCAGCTATAATTCAGTTGATAATCTTAGGTCTCCATTGCAATGAATCACAATGCAAAGAGATTTGTTCTGTAAATTCTGTCCAGAACTTGGCAACACCATTTCTAAAAAAAAGAAAGCAAACTCTCAGGGGACTAGAGCAATACTTTCCATCTGAATAAGCAGAGTTTGATCTTATGTTGGCTTTTCGGCTCTTCCTATTTTACACAGAGGAATAGGGGCCATAGAGACAGTTCACCAGCACAGGTAGGAGCAGGACCTCAAACTCTTAATTTTTCAGATTCGTGGGTATCTGCACAGCTTCACAAAGTTAAATCCATCAAGCCAAAGCCATTTCCTTGGCAGCTTTACTTATTCCATGACTCTTCACTATCTTCACAGTGACCTCATTCAGAGAGGACACCACGGGGATCTTACCTCCCTGTATCAGCCCCCAAATGAGGTAGGCTTGGGATTCAGAAAGCAAGACCTAGACTTCAGCAGCGGCACAGATCCAAGTGTGCAGAAAGTGTGCTTGGTTTTTTGTGACAGTGTAGAATGACATCAAAGAGTTGCGCTGTTTGCCCTCTGGAGCTTCTCCAAAACTTATGTTCAGACCCAGACTTGCCTCCATTTATCAAACTTACTTAGCTTGAAGAGTCTGACCATGTGGTTACCACCATATTAGCATCTGAGATATTAAGTTTATGCTACTGAACAAATTTATGACTTGAAAGCCTGATCCTTGTCGCTGGGGATTCAAGATGTGGACAGATGAAGCAATTTGTTCAGAGTCAAAAAGAGGATAGGTTGGAAAGCTGAGGACTAAAACAGAACCCCTAAGTCCCATGTTGTTGGCCAGTGCCCAGGGAGACCCCTTCTCCTTTCCAGGGATCGAAAGATCAGTGAATTGCTCTCTAAATGCTTCCAATGGGAACTCTCCAAAACACAACAAATGGGATTTTTCACACTTTGACTAATGAAAGCTTGGCACATGGCATGACAAATAAAATCCTCACTGCCAGCAGTACAGATATATATAAAATGATGTTTATTTCTACAGGATTTGTGAATAAGCAAGACATTTTTCACCCATGAAAGGCAGTTTCTACGTGCATGTGTAAGTTAACAACAACAACAAAAAGTGTGACTGATGATCCCAATGAACGTCATTCCAGTGAGATTTAAACAGCAGTAACTTTTTGCTTCTCAAAAGAAAATCCCTCTTATTACTTCACCCTACAAACTTCTAGGTTTATTGTGGCTATATTTCTCTGCCCTTAACAGAAATACAGACATAATTCATCCTTTTGTTTCATGTTTAGGGACTAGTTATCATCACAGTACTAGGCATGTGCAGAGAGAGATACAACAAGATGTGCTCAGAAAGCTAGTATTTAATAAGGGAGGAGAGCTCATTCTTCTTGCCAAATTATGACATTTTTTTAATTTGACCTTTTTTTCCCCTGCTTTCTTGGTGCTTTCCACATGACCAGTGCTAACAAGAGGAGAGAGCGGTCCTTAACTCCTCATGCAGGCAGGCTAAAAGTGTTTAGATACAAACTGGGACTGACCAACATGCACTATAGATACACTTACAAAACAGACAGTTTTTTGTCTTTTTCTGCTCAAACTGTTTGGAAAAGAGTGCACTGAAAAAAAGCCCTGAAAACAGTAACTTCTGTGATAAACTGATAATGGGATCCTATCCAATAAATAAAAGATAACCTGGCCATAGCCTTTCAGATCACAGCAAACTTGATATCCCTAGGACAGCTCAGCAGAGGAGGAAGCCTTGTAGGCATTTCACACTTGCCAGAGTGTGAAATGTTTATTTTTCCTCAAGTCCAAAAGGATCATTGGAACTATTTTAAATTTGTTTCAAAGAAACAATAGAAGAGCTTTATAGTTCTGCAATAATCAGAAGATATGTAAGAAGAGATAGGTAAGCTGTGACGTGCCTTAGCACAGCAGAGCTACAGGTTTTATTCCATTAATTCTTCCCTACAGCTTGTAATGGATACACACGGTGTGATTTCAGGGCAGGAGTAGCTTCAAAGTACGGGCTGAGTATCACAGATCCAAGCATGCACAGCTGGATCTCAAACATATAAGCCACTTCGACTGGCACATGAAGAAGGAAAGGGGAAGATTACTATGATCTGAAATGTCAAAGTTTCTTCTACATGATTAAGTGCATTTACATGTTCGACTCAAACTAGCAGAAGTTGTTTCCAGGCAACAGAAAGAAACGAGTACGACTCCATACTAGGTATGTGGCTGTACAACATACAAATGCACTGCTCCTCACCTGAGAGTTCCTAAAAACAGGACAAAATCATGATTTGGACAGAGAACTGGCAGTGTTACAAGAAAATTACAGGTATAGGAAAAGCTCCATGTCATTTTCATCCTGGGGAAGAGGACTACGGATGCAGCATAGAGATGGTTAGGATTCCCTTCTAATAACCACAACCAGATTTCTTGTAAAAGGAGGCAGCCAGATTTCTCCTGCAGATTTCTCTAAGGCAGAGTCCTCCTCCTTAGCCTTACTTAGAAGTAACTCTATAACTTTGTAGGGAAATTAGTTTTTTACACTTTTTAATGGACTCAGGATGACTTGGAAGATCTCACCAAATATTTGCACACTGGTCCAGAGGAACAATACCTTGTGCTGGACTGCTATTATAAAGCAGTAATGCAGGTGACTTGAACCAAAAGAACAGATGTCACAGGACGGATGACATGAAGTCAGCAGCAATTACTGTCATCCCCAGCCTCCACTCCTAAATGAGATGAACATCTGGTTGGGATAGTGGAGGTTCACCTGACCCAGCTCTGGCCAGGCTAGATGAGATCCCTTCAGAATCTTTACTTGTCTAAGATTCATGAAACCAAATATACACTCATGTGGCATTCGGAGATTAGGGAAGTTTAGATCCTGGCCAATTTCTATTGTTAAGCTCACAAAACACTCCGATAAATAATGGAAAATGCTTCAGCTGCTATTTATTTGGGGCACTTTTATCATGTGACATCAGAAAATATTCCATGGTGGAATTTATTAACATAAAAATGGACTCAGTGAGACTTTGTGATCTATTAAACTTCCAGCTAATTAGACTTTTGGTTATCCAATCGACAGATGGTGTTTTTCTGAAATGGTTATGTTGATTCACAGTGCTGAAGTGGTTACTGGAAAAAAAGACCATGAGTTTAATAAGGAGCAGGCCCACACACACGCAACAAATGTGAGCCATATTCTACCAGCTCCAAAAGAAAAAACACAGCAGTTTTTACACCAAATTACCAAAATATTGGCACATTTTACACATCTATTATGTGTTCCAAGCCACCGGAAGAGGAATGCTGTTGGCAAATGGGCTACATCAGACATACAACATTATTGGATTTGCTTGGAATATTCTGCTCCAGGTTATGCCAAAGACCCAGAGACTCTCTTTCAGAAGTGCCTTCTTGGAGGGTTGGTTGAGCTGCCTTATAATAAAGACTCATCCCACTTAAAAAACTCTCTGAGGCTTCTCATTAATAAATGCCAATTAACATAATATGATACCCAGATTGTATAAATCAAGGGCAATCTAGAAACCAGGAAAAGAAAATAGAATGAATAACAGTAAAGAGTGGAGTATTTAGAGGACTCTTGAGCATCTGAACTCACAATCATTCTTCAGACATGAAAGAGGCTTCAGCTGTTTTTGAAATTAAGTGGAGCTTCTGGAACTGCACACTGAACTATATTGAACAGGAAGAAATCTCTTTGCTTATTAGGTCTCAAGGAGATAATCTATAGTGCTATGGAAACAGCTACAGACTTTTCTATGCAGCAGGGAGATTACTTCTGTTCAGGTGGATGAGCTGCTTTCAGATCTTTTTTTCACAACCTCTCTGATTTATTATGCTTTAGGAATGGAATAGTAGTGTTCTGCTTCAGGTGCAGACAGAAGATCTTGAAAAGACGGGCTCTACCATACCTGTGGTAGAACATCAGAGAAGGATAGGCTTCTGCCTCCATAGGCTAAAATTCAGAATATTTTTGAGAGGACACAAAAAGAACTGGAAAGCATATAAGGGAATATTAATAGCACTCACCTATCCCATCTTCTTATGTGTGTGTATGCATATATATATATATATATATATATATGAATGCACTAATACACATAAACAAACACACATAGCTACATACACCTTCTTAGAGGTGTGCACAGGTAATAATACAGACATACACAAGCACAGACTAAACTTTATACAGAGGGAGAATGCATTCCAGAGTCTGACACTGGGAAAGGTTTTCTTCAGCTATTTACACGCCTGGTCTCAGGCAGGATGTGGTCTGTCATTGCAGAGGCCACAGCACAAGGTGAGACTTTGCAAAATGTAATACAAGCCATTAATGCTGGTTGGTCTGCAAAATTCATGCCTCGCTCTTAGAAGGGAGGATGTCAGGATTGAGAGGGGATTTTCTTCAAGAACTAGATTGGTTAGTTTTGCTACACTGAGACAAAAGACACTGAAATTGGACACAGGACAAACAGGTAAGAAAATGTAAGATCGACTACAGTGACTACATTGTATTGCTCACAACACACATAAAGAAAGATGTGAAACATTGAAAGAGTTGTGATAATTTTGCGGTTTCAGCGTGACAGCCTTAAGAAGTGGAGGCTTGTTCATCTGACAACTGCGTGTTTCAAATCACGAATTGCACGACTGAGCAACGATGTTTTATGTGACTACAACATCAAAATCAATCTTCTGCAGGAAAATCTATTTGCCAGACACATCACAGCACAGGTGTCACAGCAAATCACAACTCGTGGCATGACAGCTAGCGGTGCAACTGCTCTAGGCTTAATACTGTTTTGAGCCCAGGACAGCTACAGAGAATGCCAACGGTGTATAAGAGTAAAGACACCTAATTAGCATCTTTAATTAAACTTCAGCAGCATGATCTAACATTGAAATGACCCCTGCTCAGAGTGGTTGGACCAGAAATCTCAGGAAGTTCCTTCCAACCTAAATTGTTCCGTGATCTGTAGCATACGAGATTGAATCTCATCTGCCATCTCTGGCAGGAGCAGAAGACACCTTCAGCTTCATTCATGGAAAAAGGAGAAGCTGGGCTCTTACTCTTCCAGTTTTGACACAGAACAGGTTTGGGGACAGTCACTGGCCAGCAGAGTTCCTAACTGCAGGAAGGTTTTAAAAAATGCAGAGACTGAAATCCACGGGGTGCCTTCAAAAGGAAGTACACCACAGTGGAGACAGGGAAATACTGCTACATCACAGGCCAACAATACGGTGTTTTTCCTGTGAGGAAGGTGAGCAGAGAGGAGCATATACTTTAAAAAAAATGTTACACACCCCTGCATGCAAATACTGATTCCTCACAAGCTGTTTTGTCTCGGATCTGGTGATCTTCTTTACCTGTTGGAAACTCACTGTAATTACAAGTTCCAATGCAAGCTTCTGAATAACAAAGACATCTACCCTCTGTTCCATGGGGTTTTGTTTTACCTCATTAAAGATATTGTTAAAGCCTCCACAAATATTTTTTATACCCACACGGACTCCTTACTGAATCTGGCTGTCTTCACTTCTTGTTTTAGCACAACTCACTTGGTAAGTTGTTGCCTCACCACACCCCTAAAGTGGTTGCATTTAATTGGCTGGTGAAATGATTAATATTGATTTAGTAAGGTTGTTTGAAAATGATATATGACATAAATAACAGCTATAACTATTTATTATGTTCTCACAAAAATAATACAGCTTACAGTTTGTAAGATTAAAAGCCAATTCCCCCATTAATTTTCTTAAAATTTGTTAAACCAAATGAACGTAACCTTCCATTTGCAGCTTAGCCCTCTTTTCTCTTCACAGTTTTTAATAGTCAGTGTTTTCCAGCTGATTACATCTAATCACACTCTTAAACTGCTTTTACAGCCTTGGGCTACGCCAGATAGGCACAAAACAGTAGCAGGTAGGGAGCAATACACATTTTCCAAAGATCAGCACCATTATTTAATGTTTTTGTAAATATTTACTTTAGACGCAGGCTGAATGTTACTTAAGATTTGTTCTAAACTGCTGTGTTTAAAAGTAAAAAATCATGAAGACATATGGAACTCATCTGAAGGAGAAAAAAAAAGTTACAATTCCACAAAAGAATTAATTTCTTTACTGTTACCAAAGAGATGCCTTCATAAAACTTGTGGCAGGCTTTTGTATCTTAGGTGGAACATCATGAACCACATATGTGGTTTTGTGGTCTCCTCTTCCTACTGCCTGAAGCTCTGGCTGCAGTTTCCCCAACCTGACTGTTCCACCAAATCCGTACACACCCTCATCGTGCTCCCACTGGGATTTCTGTTCCTGTTCTGCTCTTTTTTTTTTTTTTTCCCTTCTTCTTAGTCATCTTACCCACAAGTGGCATAAATCAAGGCGAGGCCATGTTTTCACAGCTAGACAGTTCTTGCAACATCAGGGCTGAGTTCAGGGAAACGGCTGGAAAACTTGCTATCCACACACACACACACACACACACCTGCCTTTTGGCTCATGGAAGATGAGCACAGTGCCAAAGATGTTTGTTTGTTCTTGCCCTGGGTGCTTTGATATGTACGCTATCGATGAGGGCAATCGCCTCCCTCACAGCACCCAGCACTGAGCAGGGCCTCACATCCTCACAGACCTCCCAGGCGTCTTCTCCAGGGTGTGAGATTCTGGGTCACGTCACTCCTGATGTCCCTACCAGCCTCCTGACATGGCCCCTCTGTTCTTTTATGGCTTTGGAAGAGCTTTGGGAAGGAGCTAGAGAGAGGGTAGACCAAGTCAAAGCCACTAAGCCAGGCAAGTGCAGCCACGTCACTTTGGAAGCGGTACTTGCTGAATGCAAGGAGAGTTTGATCCAGGTTGAGCAAATGTAGCTCCCTGTTACAGTGTCACGACAGCATCAAGCCTGCACCTTTGAAATGGTTTGTGGCAGCTTAGGGAAAACCAACAGGATCCGGTGCTGTGACTCAAGTTAACCCTTTTTGTGGGACATCTGCTGGGACATGGACTGCACAACTTTCCTGCTCTGGACCTTCAATTCAGGTCTGGGCACAGCCAGCTACAGTGACCAGGCAGCACCTGGCACATTTGGGGTGGGTGGGCTCGGAGTGTGTGCTGAGGCACACTTGGGAGAAAGGTGGGGCTGCTGCAGAGAGAAAGATGCCGTGGACACATGAAGCCAGGCCCTGCTCTCTATGTCCTTGTGGGATTGTGCCATCACAGCAGCAATGCCAGGGAAGTGAGTTGGTGGGGAGGCCACAAGGGCGCTCACTGCCTACAAAGTAACACACACTCGGTTGTCTCACTGGAGTGCCCTGTGCTGAAGCGATGTGACACCCTGTGTGCTAAAAAGCCTTCTGCCTCTCTGTGCTTTCTGACCATATCTCTCAGACTGGAAACAAAAATGGATTATTTATTTGAAATATTAAAGAAATAGAAACACAACGAGGAAAAAACAGTCCCTCACTCCACCTGATTTTTACCTGAGAGACCTGGGAGGAGAGAGAAGAGGACGAGTGGCATCACTCAGAAAGGAGCTGCTGGTTGCCACACTGTGGTGAGGAGGACACTCTCCTGCCAGGAGCAGCGTGCAGGGGATGCACACACAGTGGTTCCAAAGTGCCTTTCAGCAGCCTGTGTGGCTGCTTTGGTCCATCAGTCACCACAGCAACCTGAGTCGCTCACAGTCTCCACGGGGCTCTCCGAAAACCGCTTTTAGACCCAGGTGGGCCTGAGCCTGTCACTGTCCTTGGCAAAACTCTGCTGGCTCCGTGCGCAGTAATAGCAATGACTGCATTTCATCATGTAAATTTTGGTAGTTTTGATCATTGTCGATACAGTGAGGACCCTCCCCGTTTTGGACAGGGCTTGCAGTCGGGGAGGTGACGGGAAAGGCAGGATACAGATGGATCAGCTGCACACAGCAGGCTGAGGGCGATCCCCGGGGCTGGGCAGTGTCCTGCAGGGAGAACGGGCTGTGCCCGGCACCCTGACTCCCATCCCGCCCAGGATGGATCTGCACAGGCAGGAGCTGTCGCATGTGCCGGTGACAGGCACTGCCAGCCTGTCCTCTGCCCTGAGCCCTTCAGACACACGGTAAGTTGTGTTTAAAGGGCTGGAGCTGCTGAGCTCAAACGCCTCATGCAACGAGCTCCACAGAGGCCTCCAGACCCCCAGGGACCCTGAAAGTGCTCCCGTCACCAAGAACCACCTCGGGTCGCGTTGCTGAGGCTTTTCGGTCCAAGCGGAAGCTGGATCGCTAATGGTGCACGTTTGAAAACTACTCAAGTTTCCTTCCTTCCATCCTGCCGTGAAGCGCAGGGGGTGAGCACAGCTGAGGTACGGGGTACGGCGCCTCCCGCGCCATGCGGGGCCACGTCCCTGTCCCGCGCTCCCCGCCGCGCTCGGAGGCGCCGGGGAAAGCCGGACGCGTCCTGACGGCGCGGGTCAGCGCAGCCGGTGAGGGCTGAGCGGGGCCGCCTCAGGGCATCCCCCGGCCGCCCTCGGTTCCCGCCCGTGACGAGCCCCGTCGGGCCGCCTCTGTCAGCCGACTGAGTCTGGGGACGCCCGAACCCCTCGCTTCGGCGCCGTGGGCGCGCAAGGCGCGGGCCGCGCCGCGCAGGTGCCGCGGGACGGGCGGGCGACGGGGAAGCGCCGCCGCCCCTCAGGCGCGGCCGGGGCGCCATCGCCCCCTGGCGGCGGCCGCTGGCGGCGGGAGGCGCGGGCGGGCCGGGGCGGCCGCGGGGAACTTTCCGCCGCCGCGGGTCCGGCCTCCGGAGCGGGGAGCGCGGAGCGGGGCCGGGCTGCGGGCACCGCCGAGCGCCGCCGAGCGCCGCCCGCCTGCCGCAAGGCGCCGCGGGACCCCCTTCTCCGCCGCCGAATTAAAGGGAAAAAACAGTCCAAAAAATAATCTTAAACTTTTTTACTTTCTGGCTGCTCTCCCCCACTTCCCCCCTCTCCTCTCCCCCCCCCGCCCCTCTCCTCCCAACCTCCTCCCGAAGCGGCGGGGCGGGAAGGAGCGTCTCCGGTCTGCAACACCAAAGCATGGCGGAGGCTGGCGATGAGAACCGTCCTCCCCAAAGCATCCAGCGCCTCTGACAAGCCCGGAGCCAGAGGGGGTGGGGGTGGGAAAGGGCGGGAGGGGGGAGAGCATGGGAGGGAGGGGGCAGCCAGTCCTTCCCCCTGCACTTGTCAGATGCAGATGGGACTGGCGAGGTTTGTTTGAATAAAAGAAAAAAAAAAAAAAGGCTAAAAAAAAAAAAAAAAAAAAAAAAAGGGGAAGAGCAGGAGGAGGGGGAGGAAAAAAAAAAAAAAAAAGAGATCTTAGAAATCCAAAAAGGCTCATCTGGGAAGGAGAAAGAGGAGATCGAGAGGAAGCGGGATGCAACTCAACCTGACGCTGATCTGCTTCGTCTTCGGGGGGTTCCTGCCGGACGCCGCGGCCCGGCGGGAGCAGATGGACACGGGGCAGTGCGACCTGCCCCGCTCGGTGAGCCGGGCCGGGCCGGGGGCGCGCCGGCCCGCGGGGGATGCGCGCGTGTCCGCGGGGCGCGCGGGGGCCGCGGGGCGCGGGCGGGTCGGGGGCGCGCGGAGGGACCCCGCGCACGCGGGCGCGCGTGGCCCCTCAGGTGCGGCGGCGCTGCCCCGCGGAGGGGCCCGGGGCCGGAGCGCGGCCGGAGGGATGCGGGGCCGAGCGCGGTTCTCGGCGGGACCCGGCCCCACGCCGGCCTCGCGGCGCCCGTGGGCTCTGCTTGCCGCGAGCCCGCGTGGGGCTTGTGCGAGGAGAGGGGGAAGCGGGACCCCCGCTCCTCCTGCCCCGCGGGCGGCCCTGAGGGTGGCACCGCCGTCTCTCGCCTTTGTGGCCCTCCGTCGCTGAGCGGCCCCTGTGTGTTCCCCGCAGCAAGGAGAGCTCAACTCCTTCCTCTGGACCATTCGGCGTGACCCCCCCGCTTATCTCTTCGGCACCATCCACGTGCCCTACACGCGAGTTTGGGACTTCATCCCGGACAACTCCAAGGCCGCCTTCCACGCCAGCTCCAGCGTCTACTTCGAGCTGGACCTCACGGACCCGTACACCATCTCGGGGCTGGCCAGCTGCCAGATGCTGCCCCACGGGGAGAACCTGCAGGACGTGCTGCCCCGGGAGCTGTACCGCCGCCTCAAACGCCACCTGGACTACATCAAGCTGATGCTGCCCCACTGGATGACCCCGGACCAGCGGGGCAAAGGGCTCTATGCCGACTACCTCTTCAACGCCATCGCCGGGAACTGGGAGCGCAAGAGGCCCGTCTGGGTGATGCTGATGGTGAACTCCTTGACGGAGACGGACATCCGCTCCAGAGGGGTGCCGGTGCTCGATCTCTACCTCGCCCAGGAGGCCGAGAGGATGAAGAAGAAGACGGGTGCGGTGGAGCGTGTGGAGGAGCAATGTCACCCGCTGAACGGGCTCAACTTCTCCCAGGTAAGGAGGCTTCTGGGCCTCGTGTCTTATGCCAGGGTGTGGGGGCCGTTCTCCTTGCGCTTCCATCCATCGATGGGGTGAGCCCCAAGCCTGCGGCAGCGGGGTGCTCACTGACGGGCCTCAGCAGCTTTTGTGTTGGGCTGTTCTCTGTCACCCCGATCCGTGCTGCCTGCCGAAACCCCGTGATGTGCGTGGCGAGCGCTGCGTGTGCGTCGTGTCTATCGTTTATTTGAGAGGCAAATGTCCGGGGTGTGAATGTGTGCGTCTGCTCGCTTGCCACTTGTGAGGGAAACTGCCATGCTTCCCATCCTGCCCCGGAGCTGGGTAAAAAAAGTGATTTGTTTGTTTGTTTTGAAGTAAAGCAGCTCTGTGGTGCTTGTCAGGAAAAGGATGAAGCATGAACAATGAAAATAGAAATTTCGACATTGTTCAAATTGATTTAAGTACATGCAAACTGTCAGTTGTCTTTTTAGTGGTCACTCCGGGTCAAAACAAAGTGGCTCATGTTGCCCTTGTACTGAGAGAAATGAAGTGTGCAATATGCTTGGGTTTATTTCGTTTTCGGGCAGGTAAATTTCACCAAACAGAAAAGGATGTAGGTTAAGAAACAAAAGTTGTTGGTGTAACTGGACTCCGGAATTCTTTCAATGGATTTAGCTTTAAACAACCAAATACTAAGCCATGAGATCTATTTCATTTCAGTGGATTAATCAGGAACACAGTAACAGCTATTGACTTTGCTTTGTGGAACTGTTTATGTGTAATGAGATTTACTAGAAATTGAGGAAATGAATGTGTGTGGAAGGAAACAAATAATCCAGGAGAGATTTAAGATGGTGTCAGTTGCTGCTATGATATTTCATTTTTAACCTGCTTTTTGTCATTAGTTTTGGATTAGTCTATTTCCAGCCTTATCTTACTGTTCTACTTTGACCAAAAAAATTCTTAGTGATGCGGGAATAAGCATTAAAGGACTAATCTTCAGTGTGATTAAAATGTCCTTAGAGTGCCTTCACCCTCTGCTCCCCTGAAGTCCAGTAGGAACTATTTGAAGGGGAAAGAGTCTGGCTTTCACTAACATTTGGTTCATCCAATATTTCAGCTAGGAGTTTTAACTCTGCACACAGCCTTCAGAGAAGATTTGTTGCTTACACTTTTTAATGTATTTTCTTGTTTATCAAGAAAAATAATTAAAAGGAAGCTCCTCAGGACCTTTGCATTATTTAACACACATCCAAATCAAGGAATTCGTTTTACACTGTTCTTTCTGGCAGGTTTAAGTGTCTATCCTCTCTGTTGAGCCCCTTCTTTAACGTGAGGTAAAAATAATTAACCCTACCAGACATCCTATAGTGTTTGGTTGTATTAGGTCAAAAATGGCAGTTAGAATGAAGCACATGAAAGCACCTGGTTAAAATTGTAAAATTGTACCACTTGGAAGCCTTTTAAATGTGAATCATACTACTTTTTCTTTTTTTTTTTTTTTTTTTTTTTGAGGGTGAGCAACAGAGAAAGGAAAAGGGATAGAGTACAAAACTCACTGCTGGTCTTAACCATAATTGTTTCTCTGTCCAACTTTTAAATAGAAACAAAAATTTCCCATTCATTTTGCTCCAAAAATAATCTGAAAAAGAACAGTAAAGGTATTACTGCTATTGGCAAGCAAAGAACAGTCATCTATACAAAACAGTTGTGCTGATTAAAAGAATACATTACATTTTAATTGTTAGAGAGAATTGACAAAGTTGCTGAAATAGATCAGTGTTCAGGAGGAATTTTCCTAGATTGAAGCTTTTTCTGGGAACAAGGCCACCAGAACAACAGGAGACAAAATGAAGCAAAACAAACCAGATATTTATTTTCTTGCTTCCTCTAGATTTCCATGCATCCTGACACCTGGCTAGTTGTTTAACAATAGTAATTTGTAATGTTATCACATCGTCTGGCAGTCCTACTGCTTGGTGTATTACTGTGCTAATTTAGTAGAGTGGATTACTATTGCAAGGTTTCGCCTCCCAATAAGCCTTCCTTAAGCAACACGTAATTAAAACACACTAAAATGGAAATCAGAAATTGAGCAGCTTTTGTCTCACAGGGTGTTTGCACAGTTCGATGAGAACATCTGTGATAAATTATAGTCCCAAATCTGCTAAGGGCATCAGCGGTTTTTTACCTGTTTTCAGCATTACTATTACAGGAACACTGCACATTATTTCTGCACTCAGAATTCAGGTTTTAGGATTGTGCCCTGCTGAATCATGTCAATGCTTTTGTTTCCCACGTCCCCAAAGTCCAGTATTTTTGCCCTAAGCAAATTTAAAAAAGACAAAAAAAAAAAAAAAAAAGCTTTTTTCCCCTACTTCTTCTCCTCAAAGGCAGCTTTGTGCTACTGCAAATATTTAATCTGACTACATACACCAAATCTCCAAATCTGTTAATCTGATACTGTGAGGAGGAGGAAATTTAGGAGTGGTCCCAGTGTGGTACTTGGTTTTGATCTGCTCTGAAAGAAAGTGGATACACTTGCATTTTTGACCAGGAATGATCTTTGAAACATTCTGTGCGTGGCTTTGAAATGTTGATTGTCTTTGCCGGATAAAAAGATTAAGGTGGCTCATATAATTAGCTGCTTCCTGGAGAGCCAGCTCCTGCAGGTAGGGCAGGGAGCATTGTTTTCTATTGTAAACCCAGAAACTTTGTAGTTTGATGCTCTGCTCCCCCTGAAACCCTTGCACAGTGTTTCCTGCTGCTTTTCCACATCCCTCCCATCATCCTGCCTCCTGTTGGCTGGCCGCTCTCCTACTTGGATCCTGGGGGGAAGTGTTATCCCACCTCCTGCGACTCTGGCAGCTGCTGGTCACTCAAAGTCCGGGCCCCAGGTATGGCAGAGCTGGTGTCAAGGTGTCTGAATCCCAGCAGAAGGCAGTGTTGGCAGCCTGGATGCAGGGGCATTCATAGCAGCTTTTGGGTCAGGTTGAAATTTTACTGCTCCTTGTTATTTGAAGTTTCTGGGTTTTCCAGGAAGGTGGGACAAGTGGAGCTGAGGCAAGTGAAGAAGAGGAAGCAGACGACTCTGTCTGACAGCACTGATGTTTATGTAGAGAGTGGCCAGAAAAGGGCAAAATCAAGTTGGTCAGGACTGAGAACTGGTGAGGGGCAGGTGACATTCCAGGCCTTCTTGTGGAATCCTGGCAGAGGCACTGCAGCCACTGCTGGCTGTGAGGACTCATCCATGTGTCCTCTGAGGGCCAGCTGGGAATAGAGCTAAGCTTTCTCTCTTCTTTGGGACCCTCATGTGGCTCTGTGATGGGAGGCTTTCCCCAGGCTGCTGTTGGAGTAAGGAGAATTGTGGTGGTGGCTCCTGCAGCTGCTCAGGTCTGTTGCATCCTCCCTGATGGCCCAGGGGTGTGGTGGGACCCCCATCACTCCAGAGTGATTGCAGTGTGTCCCCACTGAAGGTCTGTACAGTCAGCAAGGGGAGGGTCTTACTCCTCTACCCAAACTGCTGTTCCCTGGGGAGGTGAGTGGCATCTCTTGCTTGTGTTTGATCCTGTTTCTCAGCAGGATCCCCATTCCCAGACAGTGTTCATAACCCTTCCTCCACATTAGAACTAAATTCCCTTTCCCATCCCGAGCTTGCTCTCCTCAGGGACAGTCTGCATTCAGCTCATTGCATCCCAGGGTTCATAGGGGAAATATTGTGTCAGGGTCCAGCTTCATGGCAACCTGTTGGTAGGGAAGCTGTCAGGCCGGTGGGGAGTTGCCAGCACTCCCTTTTCTCCCCTTTGGCTGTTTGGGAAGCTGTGTCTCTGGTCTTCTCTGGCTGGTATCATTTCCAACTGCAGGGGGAGATGTTAAATATCAAACCAGTGTTGATTGGATCAGAGACGGCCTCAAAGAAAGAAACCTCAGACTGTGCCAGATTAAACTTCACACTTCACCATTCTCCACCTTTCATTTCTTTGCCGCCTCGTTCGCTGCACAAATAAACCTCATCTCCCCGATTTCTACCAATGAGACGGCATTCATGGGGCAGGAATGACTTGGTTAACAAAATCAGTCTTCATTTCCCAGGTCCTGCTGTTCCATCAAACCCTGGGACATGGCAGCTTTGATTACTCTGGTGATAGGATTAGAGGGGGGAACAAGTGCTGGTTAATAAAAGGCCGATGGGTGGTCCATCATGTTTGGTCACTGACAGCTCTGCAGCCTCGAAGCTGGACCTTCAGTGGCAAAACAGTAATATACACAGTAATATATAGGCGGGGGCACATCCTCTATTCGGTCTGCCCAGTCCCCTTGAAAAACTAAACATTTCTGTGATCACAAAGCTGGGGTTCTCCAAGCTGACAGGACCAGTGTAACTGACTTCAGGAGAAATTTACTTGTTTGTCCTGTTGAAAGATCTGGGCTCAAAGTTTTCTGAACTGAATTAAAGGGCTCAGTTTCACAGCTAGCTGACTTTTGATAGTCTGTACAGTTTATATGAGGGAGTATTACTGATTTTTTAAAAATTTTTGAAGTATAAGTGGGTTTTGCCTAGTAGAAATTGCACCTTCTTGCTTTTATGGAATTTCAGGTTTTATGAAGAGAGCAGGAGTCATCAAAAACAGCATTACCTGTTTTGACTGCTGAATGTTGTTGAAAGAAATGTTGTTAAAGGGTTTGATTTCACATAGGTATACATAGTGCACATAGTTTGCAGCTTGCTGGCTTTTGTTAAACTATCAGTCCCTTCACCTCCTTATGCCCCAGGGTAAAAAAAATTCCCCCAGCAAAATTAACCGGCAGGGTAGAAATTCATCCAGCAAAAATAGAAATGCTTCCATTTCATTCCCTTTAAATACTAGGGAGAGCTGCATTATGTGGAGGCTTTATGCCCCCTGTCTTCATCTGGGGAACTGTTGAGGACGAAACTATGCAAAAAGTACAGTAGTGGCAGTAACACCTGACAGGATCAGCAGCTGAAGTTTTATAGCTGTACCCACCTGTAGGTGTTGCTGTGTACAGCCAGTGGCTCTGTGCTCCTGCCCCAGAGCCCCTTGGAAGGTTCTCACCCAGGCATTTGATGCCTGTTCAGAAAACAGCCAGTCACTAATGATGGCTCGAGAGGCAGCTGGCAATTCATCTCTTTTATTTATTGTGTATATAACTGCCAGAAGTGTTTGTACAACAGGTGAGGTATGAGGCCTTCCTTTCCCTCTGATCCTTCCCCCCTCCCCTGGTAACATCCAAGCCCAAGGCAGGCGTACCTGCCTCCCACGAGCAGGTCTGGAGGATTACACTGGTTGATTTGTTGGCAAAATTATGGGTGCTGCCTGTGATTGGTATTAGGTAGGAATAACATCTTTGTAAGATGGGCCTTGAAAGGGAAGAATCCCCAGAAAACAGTCTGACAGATCCCCAAGGGAGTCCCTACTGTACCTGAGGCAGCTTAGCTTTACCAGTGTGTCGAAGTCAAACAGCAGAATTGTGCCGTTTTCTCCTGTGCGTCTTTGCCACGAGCTGCTAACCCAGTAGGTACAAAAGCCCCTGTTTAGTGAATGGTATTTTCACAGTGATGATTTTCAGTCTGTTTGTTATTTGCTGTCACTTTGTGATGCCAGTGCAGCAGCAGTCTGGATCCTCCTCCCGGCCAAGAGTTCTTTGCTTATAAACACAATGAACCATTGACCTTAGAAACCTCAACTTCAAGTATAGTGCAACCTACAGTTCTCAGAAAGTCTTTAACCGCCTCCCCTCAGCTCCCTAGTGAGTAGCAATCCGTGTTACAAAGCCAGCCCACATCATTTGGGCAAGTCAGAGGTTCCTGGGTTGCAAAGGCCAGAAATGATCTTAAGCAAGGGCACTCACTCACTTGCGCTCCTGCAGAGAGGCGATCAGTGGCAGGGCTGCTGGCAAAGCATATTTCGGGACTTCAGAGGGACATACTGTAAAATAACAGGTTTCCCCTGTGCTAGGCTTTACACTGAAAACCCTTATTAAGCTTTTCACTGTCATTAGGAGTTGATGAGATGGGTAAAAGGCAGAAGAAATCACTGTTACTGCTTGAGCCAAGTGAATTTAGTGTGATTTCTTTAATCTTTTGGTTTTATGAGAGAGGTTCTCTGCCTGCTTGGATAAATGACCTTAAGCTGACATCCTCAGAATACAATGTTTAGACTGTAGCACAAAAAAATGGAGATTTTCAGCAATGGCTGGTATTTTAGAAACTTTTTTAACTTTCAAGGGTCAGTGTTAGAAGAGCCCCATATTGCAGGGAAACATATCTGCCTTGTGTTCTCACACTTTACCAAGTCCCTCTTCCAAGCAGACAACCAGTACAGATGCTCAGTGCCTCTATGCTTAAAATCTGCAGAAAGCACTGTGGGTTGATGACAAAATTTCAGTGTCTTTGGGAAGCTCTCAAATTGTTTCTAGGTTGCAATTACTAAGACTTTTTCTGAACATTGCAACAGTTCTTGAACTTAATACTCCTTCCGTGACCCCAAAAGCATTATAGTTTCCAGCTCGTTTGAGACACCAGAAATTAGACTGGTGCCTGCAGAGCTTATAAGTACAGATATCTGTGTTTGAACTTAATACCTCAGTTCTTGGGCTGGAATTGGAGCTAGACTATGCCCTCTGCAGAGTGGGAACAGACATGCAACTAACCTGTAAGACTGCTTGTATCCATCGCAACAGCTGGTAGTTATGGAGTCTCAATACCTTCACGAATTCCCTTTTTCTGGTGCTCAAGAGAACAATACAGCTACCTTGCATTATCGTTACTGTTTATTGGATCTAATTGTCATTTAAAGGCACAGAGAATGAAAAGTGACCTGGTTAATACCTGTCAGAAGCTCAAGAAGGAATTCACACTCATGTCTGCTGATTTTATCACTACTTATTCCAACAGCAGTCCTTCGCATTTGGATTTCCAATATTTTAGAGCTTCTGGTGCAGGTAATTTCAGGACTTGTAGCACAATATAAATGAAAATTGGTAAAAACTGTAAATTAAACCCATGTGCTCAGCATTTAGAAATGGATGTTGTATGACTTGAGAGGCTCATTAGCAAAAGTATTTTTAGTTTGAATGAGATCAAAGACCTAAGATTTTCCGCTCTGAGGGTCATTTAGCATAGTCCTGGACACCCCATTTCTCATCATATATGAACTCCCATAGCCCAGTTATATCTAAAGAAATCATCATCCCTGAAATACTGTAATTAGATTTATTATCAGTGGACCACTCCTGATCACCTCTGTCCAGGCACTACGACAATGCTGAGGGATTGAAGAGTGTTGCAGATGTGAAAAGCGATTTTTATTCCTGACTTCCTCAAAATCAGGATTGCAGCTTATGCCTGTGGGTAGCAGTGTTAAAAGTGACAGACCAAATCCTTTATGTTGTACCCATTCCAGAGGGTCCCTTGAAGCCAGGGGAAACACTGAACCATTCCCAGAAACTCCTAGTAGCACGCAGAGAAAGGATTGTAAAAAAAGAAAAAGAAACTAATCTGATTTCTTCTTTTGCTAGGCTCAGTTAGTGTGGAAGTTATGAAGCTTTCCATATGAATTCCAGTCCAGAGGTTCTTGATGCTTGGGTATCCCTGCAAAATAGGAGTTAGCGAGGACGGAGCAAAAAGCTGGGAATTCAGTCACAGGCAGCATGTTAGCTATATCAACATAATTAAGGAAATAGCAACAAATGCTTTATGTTTCCCCCGGATTTAATTAAGCTTGCTTGCTGCTTCTACCCTAGCTCTTCCCTTGGGGCACTTGTTGGGAGACACAGATATCTCCAATACATAAAACAGAGAAGAAGCTGCCTTCATAGAGCAGAGCAATATTCATCAGAGTCCCTTAGTGAGCCAAGGAGTGAGGAAAAGGAAACAAATCTTACACTTATTTTCTAACCTCTTTCCATTATAATAAAAGTCAAGTTATGAGGAACACAGGAGACGTATTTCTTTCAAGTAGGCGGTTCTATGTCTTGAAAGTATCCCCTCAATATTTCAGAGACTGTACTAAATCCAAGGTCTCCATTAGGCTCCCTCACTTTTGTTAACAATCAAAATGAAGACTGATTATTCTCTGTACGCTTTCTGCCACTGCACAAATTTAGCTCCCCTTTGATTTCTTGCAGCCTTTTCCTATTACAGGTGACAGCATAATAGTGATGGGGAATATTTATTTAAATGTGAGACCAAATGCTCAGAGTGCAGGAGTTTGCAGAGTCAGCAGAGAGGGAGAGGGCAAAAGGGTGATTTGAGAAACATGCCCAGATTTTTGAAGGTCTTTGTATTCCTGGCATGTGATTGATTTACAGTTTTAGAAATGATCATTGAGATGAATGTTATGCCAGAAGGAAGTGTGATGGGATGTCCCAGTATGTCTCGTTGGTTCTAAAGCACTGGTAAAATCATCACAGCACTTTTAATTGTGACCATTCTGAGCCTTACACTATGAGGGGAACTGGTCCCGACATACTGGGAGTCAAAAGGGATGCTAACTTGTAGTTTGCTTTCAGGCTTAGGTAATGCTTTATTTTTGGGAGGTCACAGATGCAGGAGAGGTGCAAGTGCGCAAGAAGAGCCTAAAAATGTTGTTTTCATAAGAGTTAATGATACAAAAAGCCCTTCTTTTTCATAATTAATTTCCCGATTAAGACGGGAAAAGGCTAGAAAGAAAATTCTCAAAAAAGCTTATTATCTGCCTACTGGAGTAGATAAATCACTGACACCTGGAACAGAACAAAGTCAAGTTTCTAATACAATGTTATGGCCAAAACAATTCTAGTGCGGCTTAGCCTACAAACATCTGAGATGCAGTTCAGCTCCTTCACCATTTCTCCTTCCATTTACAGAGTACCAGTGAGAAAATACCTCATCAGTCTATGAGACAAGTTTGTACCATCCTGGAGCAATCCAGGTGTCTTGGTGGCTAGATGAAATTCAGAGGCTCAAGGCAACAGGCTTTTGCAGGCATGAAACACTGTCCAGCTTTATGGATCAGCTTGTCCCTGTCTGCAGACTGGCACTGGCCAGCTTTTTACCCAGCTAATTGTGTGAGGCCAGAGAGGATTTTCTTTATTAACTGGAGTGGCTTGGCTGTGAAATGAGACATACTGTACAGCGTATAACTCAAGCTCGCTTTCAAAGGCGTTTTTGTTGAAACTGGGTATCCAGAGAGATCTGAGCCTTTAACATGTACTCATCTGAAACATACGCTGAAAACTTCGTAATTTAAGGTCAGCATTTGCACTGGTTCATGTTCCAGTAATGGAATAGTGCTTGCTTTAAAAAAATACTCAATTTATATCTTAATGTATAAAGGTGGGTTTTTTCCTGAAAATGAAAATGACTGCTCTGAGCACTTGCTGTGTGTTAACTGTGGCTGGATAAGCTTGGAATGGATGTACCCTGTAGGGACTTCAGCAAATTATGGCTCTGAAGTGGAAAGAAAGCATCATTGATGCATTTGTACATTCTCAAAGCCGGAAGTATTAGTTGTAGGGAATCATTTGTAGTAGTACCCTTTTATATTTTAGGAAGTACAAAGAGCTATAATCTCCCAAAAGGTGTCATATTTTGGCATATTTTGGATGGGTTTTGACATTACTGACAAAGAGATCCCTGTGGAAGATACTCCTAAGAATGCAAAACACAATCAGTAAACCCACACAAGATCCCTTATCACACTCTCTCTAAAGTTGTTGCAGATTAATTTGAATTACACTGGAAAGATTTATCTCTTATTAATGGAGTGCTCTTCATTTCTTAAAATTGAGTTGTTGTGCAACACATCAAATAACAATGTCATAACACATCATAAATCAGTGTGTTCACTGAAGGATTCCACATGAGTTAATCTAACATCCTGGACACAGTTCATGAGCAGTTAATTTTAGCAGTTCTCTTTGATACATATCAGTTAAGGCAAAGCAACTCCAGCCATTATGGAGTAGAGTCAAAACTGGTTAACGGCAAAGCAAGTACAGACAAAGATTGTTCACAGATAAAACCTTTGGCAGATCAGTCAAGGGATCTTTTCTTTATATATAGAACAATTGTAGCTCTAATACCAGCAGTGCAGACACTCTGGGACAAAGAGAAAATACACACATACACATACACACCAAACCACAGAAGAAAACCACACACAGCACTTGGTGCTTGAGTCTAACAAGAAAGTCAAGCTAAAGTTCACCAACCCTGACGTAGCTACCAAAGAGCTCCATGGCAGGCAATGAGACGGGAAGAACCACCCCCAAAAAAGCATTCAGGAATTATTCCCATTGTCAGTGTGGGAGAAACTGAGACTGTTTGATTTGAAACACAAAGTCATCCGGCGGCCTGCCAAATGCCATTTATCTCAAGGTCATGCAACATAAATAACCCAAGGGTTAGCTCCAAAGCAGGAGGTAGCTGAACAAGAGCAGGGGAAGGGATTCCTCTCTCTTCCCTGTGGATGTTTGGCATGCTACTGACAACGTTTTGAGGCCTGGCACTCCTGACAGGTCTGGTGTATTAAGAGCGGTATAACACAGCAAAAGAGTTAACAGCTGAATGTGGCATCATGGAAGGGACCATGGTTTGGGACCAAGCCACTTAGCTGTCACGTGTTTTCTGCCAGAGTTAATCAGGTACTCTAATTAGAAAGGAAAATTTCAGGATAAAGAATTCTCTTGGATGCTTAAGTCTGAAAAGATTAATCCCTGTTACACAGTAGGGACAACCAGTGTTTATTTACTGTTCAGCTGAGTGGTTGCATGAATTTTGTTGTTCTTCTGAAACATGAAGTATCACAACCTTCTTACTTTAAGAGAACAACAAGTTTAGCAATTGTCACATCAATAATCTATCATTATCAGTCAGGGAAGAAAGAGGTGTGTTTTCTCAAGAGTGCTTAGACCTGAGGGTTTAGCTTGGAATATGACTATGGAAGAATCCCAAAAGACTTGGCACGTGTTCCTGGGGCAATGCTCGGTGTAGTACCCGTTAAAACAAATCAAACAAGTTGGCAATCCTTTTACTGGGAACCCAAAACTGTATCTCTTGAAACCAGGCAAGGTGTCTTTCCTGCTGGTTTATGCAGGAAGAATTTTCATGTAGACAAATAATATATTAAGAGAACAAGGGAGCAAAGAAATGTTTGTCAATATTCTTCTAATTAATTTGTGTATTCGATTGGCTTAAAAACCAGACTGAGTAGAGTTATTTGTAATTTCATATTGAATTTTTGATGCCGTGGAAAAAAGTGAACTCAAGTCACTCAGTCAGGAGAGTTTCAAATTAAAAGTTTTTCAATTCAGCCAGCACCCTTGAGATCACTGTAGAGTCCTGTAGATCTGTATGGCCTGAGCACCATTCCTTCCAAACAGAAGGAAAGTAAGCTGGGCATGTGCATAAGGAACTCTGAGACTTTGTACGCACAACACAGACAATTTTATACCTGTAGGCCTTACATAACATGTTGGAAACTGAGGCATGACTTCAGAGGATGAAATACCCCAATTACATTACTACATCTGGGGCTAAGACTATAATTTTTCCATCTATAAATTTCTCTTACACCCTTCAACTTATTTAGTACTTTTGGAAATATTTCTATGCAGAGGGGCTAGAGTTGATGAGATGATGATGTGAAGGGGACATCTGGAGAAGTCCAGGCTCATTGTGAACTCCAGAACCTACAGTTCTTTGGGCAAGGGACTGTGGGACACATCTTCATCCCTTGGTGAATAGAGTGGCTCCACCCCTCTTTGCTATTCTATTCCCTAATGGAACTGATTTTCTCAAATGCAGATGGCATTGAAAAATGGCAGAGGGCATTGACTTGCATCATTAGCAGTGAACCAAGGGGTTGTGTGTTGCAACAACCTTTGTTGAGGGATTGTTGTGTTGAAAATCCACTGATTTTGGCACAAGCTGGAGAACTCAGCAGTTCCACTTTGCATGTCCTGCCATCATTCAACAGGCAGACCCTCTAGCTAGACATTGCAGTAGGGCAGCCAGTTGGCTTCTCCCAACCTCCTTAGGTTTCCAGATGTCATAACAAAATGAGAGAGAGAGACTTAGCCATCTTCCATGTGTTTACGCTGGAGCTGCTAGGCAGAGACCAAGCCACAACACTGCACAGCTTTTCAAAAAGAACTTAATAGGCCTCTCTGTAAACAGATCTAAATATTTGCTCCAGTGACATTTATCGCCTCACACGTCTGGCGCAAGTGTTTCGTCCTTGTTTTGCTTGCATGTTTGGATTCTCTTATAAACATTAATGAAGTGCTTGAATACAAATGAATAATCCTCCCCCTTTCTTCCCACCCTGGAGGGGAGGGGAATGGGAGGCCATGAAGTAATAATAGTTCAACCTTCAACCCATAATTGCTTGGTACATTTTGATGACAGTTTTCTTTCTCACATGCTTTAAAAGACTTTATTCGACGTGTACATCTATGCAGAAGGCATTGCACCTTTCTTCAAAGGCAGCTGCAGCTGGAGTTGGAGTGGGGGGCACTTAGCAGGCAGTACTGTGTCATTTGATGTTTGAGCAGTCGTAGCAAGTTGACTTGTTGCTGGGCTCCCAGCAGGCTGCCAGAAGTCTGCCCCATCTACAAAGCTTTTAATAGAGGATATATTTAATATATACTTTCCTAGGTGAGTGCTGTTGAGCTGGACAGAATAATGGGTCTGAAGCACCTCAAATCTAACTCCACTTGACAGTTCCATCTACCTTTTGCTGGAGAGCTGGGGTCATGCTATAGGCATTTTCCAGTTACCTACAGCTTCAGTGACGGGAGACAATGTGTTTCCAAGTAGTCCTTTCTGATCTTTCAATGCCTTTATGGAGGCCCTAGAAAGTGGTTGTCTTGGTCCTGCTTTTGATTTTGTCACTAAAGGAGGAGAGTGTGGGGTAAGGAAAGACTGACCAAATCTTCTTTCTATAGGTGGTTTCTGTGGACACAACCTTTAGAAGATTATTCTGTTGTCTAGGGTATGAAAACATAACCCAAATATATTAGAAGCCTGTTTCCTGATCCTAAGAGGGGTGAAGTTGTGAAACAGATCAAGGCATCATCCCTGAAGCTGTTCCAGACTGAGAAAACATTGAGTATCTCATTCCTGTGTGGGAGCAGTTATATGACTGCTCCATTCTCCCTGTGCAGTTCAAAATGTCAC
The DNA here is from genome assembly GCF_009819655.1 of Sylvia atricapilla. Lineage (NCBI taxonomy): Eukaryota > Metazoa > Chordata > Aves > Passeriformes > Sylviidae > Sylvia > Sylvia atricapilla. Next base: position 12,349,512 of record NC_089148.1, read on the forward strand.
AATGTCTTCCATGCACAATAAATTACCATCATCTCCTGCCAGGTGGGACAGTGCTTTGCTCAAGAGTTTACTAAGCATCTTTAGTTTCTCCAGCTGGGCTTGTAGGAGCAGTGGTTTGGCTTGCTTGGAAGCCAGTAATAAAAGAAATTTTCTTCTAGTCATGAGGGGCTCTTCAGAAAGTCCCTGAACTCATGGAGCTAAGCTCTCAGCTCTTTGTTAAGAGCAAAACTGCTGCATTTAAGCTGTGGGACATAAAAGAAGCAATCAATACCCAGAAAGTAATCAAAAGTTCATTCTTCAAATGGTCTTTCAAGAAAAATATTATCCTGTACAAGACATCTGCGGGTTTGTTGTGTGCAGTAGTACTAAGTGCAAAGGATTTATGTCCCAATAGTCAGGCTTTGGGAGGTCAAGACTAATACCCAAGAGGAAAAAAAGGCACGTGTTTCCTTCATCTGAGTGATTAGGTATAAAATGGGTTAAAAATTAATACTGTCTTTGGTTCAGCATGTGTATGAAACCATTTGGTCTGCACATACTTGAGTACTATTAGAAAGTGCCTGTCAACTCCATTAATTACCAAATTGCTTATCCAGTCTATGCATTCCTTGCATAAATCCATATCAGCTTTGCCTCTTGTAACAGTGTTTGTTTATATGAGCTGAAACTCTCAATCCTGAGCAGTCTGAAATGCGTCTTGAAAGAATTTCTTCGTCTGCACCTACAGGGACCCAGGCTAATTGCTATTCGGGGATGTTCTTTTTTGGTGAGGAGTTGAGAGTCACAACATTGTCTGGAAAGGTGTTCTTTTGTCACTTCTATCTGTATTTATAGTTCAGATAGAAGAGACTAAAATCATTACCTTTCTCAGCACACTGGAAGTGCACACTGGAAAAAACAAAAAGCTTGGAGAGAGGGATAGAAAAAAGAATTTGCTGATATTTTTGTCATCTTCTTTCTGATGTGCCAGTACTAATGGAGGCTTTTTTTTTTTTTTTTTTTTTTTTTTAATATGAACTTACAGTCCAGTACATTCCTTTGTCCTCGTCGCTCAAGCATTCTGCCTTTTGCTCATTTGCTGGAATACAAACATGGAAGTGTATTTGGAACTTGCTGGAGCCTTAAAAAAACAAAATTAAGGCAAGCTGCCAGATCAAAATCTAATACACAACATATGTTTACAGGGTTACAGTCTCTTGCCATGCTGGCTTTAACAGCAGTCCAGTGTGAAGTGGAGTTAATGCCTTCCAAGATCTTTTTATCATCCAACTTGCTTATCAAAACAGTAAAAGTACTGGTTTTATTTCATAAAATGTTCCTTTCCTCTTGTCTGAAGCCCTTTGAATTCCCCACCACATTTGGGATCAGTGGAAGAGTATGTCCTTAGTCTCCTTTGTCCAGTTCTCCTCCTCTTTACAGGAGCTTATACCCCTCAGGGGTGACCAGGTTCATCCAGCAGTTTGGCAGGCAGCCCTGAATAGGACCCCGGTTTGAGAGAAGACAGTAATGTAGATCCCCACGTGCCTTGTGCATTTGAAGTGCAGCTCTTGACACTTTATGAGGAGTCTGTAAAGAGTGATGGGTTGTCCAAGTGTAAGACAGAGGACTGAAGTGAATGAGGTGTTTTAAGCTGACTTGGGCTACCTCAGCTTGTCCAAGTGTAAGAGGTGCCCTTGTTTGCTCAGACTTCAGCCCTTTCTAGGGAGCCTTCTGCACTAGGCAGAGGCTGGCATTTGGTGTGGCCAGTGAGCCCCACTGAGGCTCTGTGGCTACTTTTGGGCTGTGCCTTAAACATTGCAGGTGTCTCTCATCCCATGGTGCCTCCAATGGCACAACAGGACCATTGCCACTGGAATCTGCTGCAGTGGAGAGCGGCCAGCTCAAGGAAGGACTTGAGTGGCAGTTCAGCCTGTAGGAGTGGAGTGCAATGGACAGTGCTGCAAGGCAGAGGGAGTGGAAAACAGGGACAGTTGTGCCAGACTCCTGTCACCTCCTGTGGCTGCTCTGTCTGGTGTGCAGTACACACTGCAGAGCCCCTTCAGCAGCAGCTGCATGCAGCCTAGAGTATGCAGAGTCCAGGGAGAATAAACTTGAAGTGTCCAAAAATGTTGTGGGATGGGACAAAGTCTTGGTGGGTATATGAGGCTATGAAATAGCAGCAGCCCCTCACTATTTCTTCTGCTCATTCTCCATATGTGGGATCTACCTGTCCATGATCACAAAGCATTCTAGGCCAGCTGGACTCTATGAGTACTACATGCACTATTCCAAGCTTATCAGGAGAGCTTTATTAGGAGGAGGCAGGAGTTTTCTGGGCCCTCAGAGACAATCTGACGTGGCCTTTTGTGTTTCAGTTCTCTGCCTGCAAGATGGGCAAGACATTAGAGCCATTTATTTTTGGAAAACGCTTTTTTTTTTTTTTTTAACAGAAACAGTGCTCATGTAATTTTTTTTTGTATTTGAGGAAAGAGGCATTCCTTGAAATGTCTCAATTTAAAATTTAAAGAGAAGTTTGAAAAACCCATGAGTCTCATCAGCAAAGAACAATCTGGTGAGTGACCCAACTGGAAATACTTGTGCTGTTAGTGTGTAACAAGGCATTAAATTTAGAAAAGGCTGAATTTGTAACCTTTTATTGAGATATTATTGTTTTTCCCCACTGAACTGTAGATAGCAACCGAGGTGGAAATCTTGTAGCAGCTTTGGATGAACTTGCCAAGGGAGAAGAAAGTCCTCCTGTGCCTCCTTGGTGGCAGCTCTCTAACACAGCTCCAGGATGCCTGGCAGGCAGGTTGTTTGAAATAGGGTGACTTTACCTCTGTGGAATGTAGAAAATTCTTTACAAACATCAGGAGAGTTATAGCTTATTTAATATGTAATTGCACCTGATTTGCAGCAGGTCAGGTGCCTGCTCACATCGGTAGTGTCGTGCTGTGCATGGTCATTGAAGTTCTGGAAGTACAGCTGAATGACATGGAAGGCAGGACATGGCAGTTTCACCTCAACAATTCATCAAGGAGATCTCTTTTAGATTGTCTTAGCTTGAAGTTCATTCCAGAAATAAAAAATCACGTACATGGAACCACATAACCTGTAGTATAAATACTGGGTTTGCATCTCTTGCAGCTTCAGGACTTCCTTCTTTGTAGCTCAGATTTCACCAGACAACCTACTTACCCTTTCACTTGAGACAGATAAGTGGTCATGGTTTGGACTTTTGAGGGTTCGTCTTTTTCTTTTCTCCTAAGAAATGTCCTCTTTCTATCACTAGGGAGATGAGCTGCCCAGTTCAGCTTTTGAGTCAAAAGTTTAGCCTCCAGCTTGCAATTCTTGTTTGGCTTTACTGTTTGGTTCTAAACAATTTCTGTGTCTGTTCCCATTCTGTTATGCCTATTTCTGTTTGACTGGTCAGTGCAGAGTAATGTTTAAGAGATACAGTCAGTAAAGTCTCTGATGGCTAATTCTTTGGACACAGTGACTATGTGGACGATGACCTCTCCCTGACAAAGGCTCTGTTTCCTATATTTCAGCAATATTCTTGGTCCTAACCCCTTGCTCTGTGCAGAGAGCATTTGCTGTATGCTTTGCTGCTGCCCAAATGCAGATGTAGGTTTTGGATTATGAGATTTCAAGTTCTGAGAATCAGCACGGGTTTTAATGCTCATGATGACACAGCCAAATAGTGTTGTTATGATAAAATTCAAAATTCATCTCTGAAGCACCTCTTTCTAGCGTTGCCTCATGCATTCTCCACTAGCAACGTATTCCTTTGTCTAAGTGACTTCCACTGTTGGAACCTTTTCCTAACATATTTAAGGTTTTCCTTTACTGCTTCCAGATGTAGCCCCTTGTTTTACCATTCTTTGACTCTGTAAATATATTTTCTCTGGTTCTAATACTGCATGATTATTTGATAGACAAGATCATGCTCTCTTTTTTAGGAGTCATTTATTAAAGTAAGTTTTTACAACTGCAGACAAAAAGCAGGCTTCTGCAGAGGTTGAATTTCAGGGTTTTTGTCTTGTTGGGTAACCAGGATTCACACCCTTTCTGGGACAGTTCCTAGAGACACCTCGTGGCTGTCAGGAGCTGTACAGAGTGCATCGTACTCATGTCAAGTTAATTTATTCTAAGACTCAACATCCAGAGTTATTTGAGAAAGAGTTAAGAGTGAGGCTGCCAACCTGCTAATTAAAAGCTAGAAATATTTTCAGCTTCTCCTCTGATGGAAACAATTAAGCAAATCTGTTCTGAAATGGAATCATCCCCAAAAACCCAACAGCAACATGTTGTCTGCCTGAGTATGATTAAAACTATCGAAGGAAATTTTCTATTCCAAGATGAAAGGAAATGTTGGTTAGTTCCTAGGTTCCCATACTCCAGTTTATTCTCCCATTCTGTAAGAAGTACAGCAGGCAGCTCAGACTACATGGATGCAGTTTGTTGCTGGGATTCTTAACTTCTCAGTCAAAACCACACTAGTCAGTTCAGAAAAGTAACAAACCCCATTGCTTCAAACACCCAAGTCCATGAGTTAGGCGATAAGCTTTGTGCAAGAGAAAGGCAGACTGATTTTTTTAGGTTTCAGATCATCCATTAATGTAGAAATTTAAACTAGTTGAGTCCTGGTGAGATTGCTCACCAGGCAATAAGTCTTTCTAATGGTAAGTGAGCAAGACTTCAAATTCACTGTCTGTCAGAATTGGCAAAGTGTGCAGCCTTTCTTGTGTTTGATACAAACTCTGTGAAAATGATATTTTAAAGAACAGAAGCCTTTGGAGAAATAAAGTTTATATATAAACCAAGCAGTTTTACTGGGTGTAATTGCTTTAGACCCAGCTGAATAGAGATCTTGTGATTACATCAGTCTTATGTGTTTAGATCCAACTATTCAAAATTTTACTCACCATAATCTAATCACAATTTCATGTATATACATATAAATCAAAATGATAGGGAGGTGGAACAGTGTTACCTCTCCTTTTCTCAGTGAAAACTGAATAATGCAAAATACTGGAAACCATCTTTCCATAACAAAGGAGAATACTATCCTACATATGCTTTGCGCAAGGCTTTGCCTGAAATTAGAAGGTCCAAAGAATCCCTCAAATTCAGGGATTAGTTCCTACTTAGATCTGGAGTAAGGAGGTGTAACAGTAGCAAGAAGAATAGAGTTAAAGAAACTATGAATTCAAAGTATTTTGCTCTTAATGATAAATTCCCATCTTCATGAATGCAGAAACATGAAAGCAATACAAACTTTTTGTCTGCTTTGCTGATTTTTAAAACATCCTGGCTGAGTAGGAGAGCCTCATTACTAAAGATAACAACTCCAAGTCAGTAGTAAAACTTCATGAGGATTTTTTTTCCTTAATCAGAACCTAGAACCATCTAGAAAGGGTTAGAACTATGTGTATGTGTTATCATGCTTGAGCTGAGATTGTTTCTAGGGGTGCTTCCACACATTTCCTGTAAATGCCCAAGCAGTCTCCTTGCACTGGGTTGCATATCCAGCTATTACTTCTTTCTATTCTATGGAAAGCATACACTAGGTAGGGTAACATTCAGGTCTTCCAAGCATTAAGGCTTAAAAAAAGTCACCATGTTTACTTCAACTTTCCTTTTCCAAATTGCTTTGACAGCGCTGTGCTTTTTTAACTCGTTTTGGGGAATATCCAGTCTGCCATTGGAATTATTTGAATTGTACAGAAAGAAAGGAGGGCCTGTTTCCCTCCGAATTCCATATATTGTGTCGCTGGAGCTTTTCATGTTCCATAAACAATGCTCTCTTTTTCTAACCCTCTCCCCCTCCTGCCCATAGCCTGACTTTCTATAATTTTCTTGACATGGACAACTCGGCATTTTTTGTGAAAAGCTATGACTGATTTTCTGCAGCTTTACAAACAGGAGCTTGCTGGTGATTTCAAGAGGATCAGGTAGTTTGATGCTAGCGAGACTGGGTTGGGTCTCTGGGACTTCAAACATTTCTCAGCAGTGCATCTAATTGTGAGTGATTGTTTTCCCTTAAAGCATTCATGACCTCCAATTGACAAGTCTCATCTCATAACTGAGGAGATATTTGGAAAACAGTTGATATTTTTAAATACCTTCTTAATCTCTGTAGAACTCTTGCCACGTACAAGCAAGTGGCTTCATTTTTCCACACACTACTTTTTTTTTAGTTAATAATTCAATTATTGTGTGAGTGAAATCTCAGGAGGTACTCTGAGTTGCAGGCAGTTTAAGTTCATTTCAAGCTTCATATGAGTCTCTTAATACTTGAATGGTGTTGCATGGTCTGCCTTTGACAACTCATGAAGCTGGATCCCAGGAGAAAAATCACAGCCTAGATAAGCAGCCATGGTAGATATTGCAAAAGCAGTAGTGCTTGCGTAGCACTTCAGTGGCTTGATGCCTCAGTATATTTTTGTTTCTTCCTTTACCAGGAAGATGGATAATTTCCAATCTTAACGACCACGCATGGGAAGGATGAATAAGCAGTATTTGGGAATGGAGTCTGATTGGTCACACCCTTCTCTGGCTGTGCTTGCTGTTGCATTTTGCACAGCATTTCTGGAATACTTTTCTATTGAAGTGAAAGGGTTATTGCAGCATTTTATTTCAGCCTTATGAAGGCTTTAAAAGAAGTGCCAGGCCCCTGTAGTCTGGAAGCTGCAACACTGACCATGTGCCGTGTCACGGAGAGGGAAAATAACTCCCTTCCAATGTTGCACTGAACATGAGTGTCACCATAAAGCTCTAGGTTGCTCTTAAACTGCCTTGCAGCCTGACAGCTTTGTGGTGGACCTGAGAGGTCTTGGGTTAATGTCATCTAATGCATCCTAATGGGTAGCCTAATTGTAACTGCCATTCCAGCTGTCCCTTGTGGGTTTAACTCATTTAAATGAAAAACACAGCTTTCCAGTTTACTCTTCAGCTTGAAATATTATATTCTCCTTAAATAATGTGTTTTAATTGCAGGAGCGAGATATTATACATATATATATATATATGGAAAGAGTGGGTGAGAGCCTGCAGATTGTATATAAATAGCAGGACTTTGTAGCTGTTTCTTTTCTCCAGCAGTGACCTGTCTTCTCTCACCTGGCTGCTGACTTAACAGACAGGGAACAGGCCCCAGCTGATCCCGAGGGGAGAGGCAGCAGGTTGAAATGTGTGGTCACCTATCCCAGCTCCCATCTGCTGCAAGACATGCAGATGGTTGGACACAGCACTCTGAAGCTTTCACATGCCCGCTTGATGTCAATCTGAAGTGACTCTTTCTGATTTATGTTGGCAGAGAAGATCAAAACCCAGCTTAAAAATTAGGTGACAGAGACATAAAAAAAAAAAAAAAAATAGAAGAAAAAAAAGAAGTCAGTAGACACTCAGAGGCTGGGAAAGGCTGCCAAACAAGCATTCCTGCCCTTGCTTACGATTCTCCACCACATACAACTGGCTGTGTACGTCTGGGAGTAGCCAGCATAGTGATCTATTCATAAAGGGCCAAACTCAGGAGCCAACCTGCAAGGCTTGAGTACACTGACTGCACATGGGGAAGGTGGAGTGAGGGCTCCGAGGGGCTTCTTGGAGTTGTGCAGGACAAACATTCCCTTCTTTCCAGCTAGCTAGAGAGCAGAGAGCAGAGAGCATATCAGGGGGAAAGAATGGTGTTGTGCGTAGGGCTTTACACTGGGTTTTGGGACAGCAAGGACCAATTCTCTAGTTGAGCAGAGAGTGTAATCTGTAATCTGCAGCTGCCTGGGTCCTTGTGACTGCTTGGAGCTCCTGCAGGGATGCTCTGATTTAGATACTGCCCAATGCTCACTACAGTCCTGAAGCAGAGAATAGCTATGTGTTTGAACAATGTTGCCACTAAGCCCTTAGATAGGCTGGGGAATATTGCTGCTCTTGGGTGTCCTCTCATTGGTGTCCTCTAACATCTGAAGTAATCTCAGATCAGCATCTGGACATGAAAATGCAGTTACAGTTACTCCAAGTCTTTCCACAGAAAACCTGCTTGCTTTTAGCTCAATATTGTCTTTTCCTCTCTTTACCATGTGTTTTATGGTAGCTTACTTTTGGGAAACAAAGCTGGTTGTGTCATTGAGCAGGTGCTTCTCAGCATTTCAGCTACTGGCTGTCCATATCAGGATGGCAGCTACTTTTAAGATGTTAGATCATCACAGGAGTATGAGTAAAAGTTTAATCCCGACTCAAGGTTTGCTCCTGATGTATTTAAGAAATATCCTATGATGCAGATTTGTGGCAGCCATAGGTGGGTTGCTTCAAATATGCAGGTTCTGTCAGCATTCCTGATTCTTAAGGTAAATCAGATTCTGCCAGGTTTCAGCTTTGGGTGATAGGAAATTCAGAAGTCAGTTGCTAACAGTCACAGCTTGATTGCGTATGTACACACAGAAACACACATGCTGAGGGAAAGCAGAAAAACAAAGCTCTACCAAATGAGTTATTTATCTGGTTCTTTGTTTTCCTCCTGCCGCGTGTGAGCGTGGCTGGGATTCCTGCTTGGCTGGGGGTTTCCAAGAGGCAGGCAGCTCATGCAGAGCCTCCTCTGAGCTGGGGTTCAGAGCACAAATCCTCTGCAGAGGTAGCTCAGTGTGAGGAGCAGAGCTGCACTGACCTCACACCATGAGAAAACAAGACTCTCAGTAAGTGATTTGGCTAGGGAAAAAATGGTAGAAGGAAAGAAACTAAAGAAAGCTTCTTCTGAGTGGGGGTTATTTCAGTGGTCTATTTACCACTGATCATTAGAAGATTAACTGCTGGTCATATTCCCAGCTAGGCACTCTCAGAGCTTTTTTGATCCTGAGCAACAGGTTTATTTGCTTAATTTATTGTTGCTCTTAGAATTTTAAACTCAAATATAAATTAAAGGCTTTTGTTCTGTACAATTTAAAAGCATGTCTGGGATGGGGAGCCCAATATTTGGCTTGGCTTCATTTTCTGAGATGTATTTCAAGAGCTTCTGGTCATTACTGGGATGAGTTTGAGGCTGGTGTTTGTTTTCTGAATTATTTTGGTGCTTGATGTTTCTGCACTAAGAAGAAAGGTCACTGCCAGCTGTTAAGCAATGAAGAAGAGCAGTGGTTTTAAGGAGCCTATTTAGGCAAACCAGTTGTTAGAGTGTAGCTTCTAAATGAGGACAAAGTTAATTAGAAGCTGTTTTGTTATCACAGCTGATTTCTGCAACCATTGGGAATAATACTCCAATTTGGAAAGAAAACTTCCAAAGAGATGGAGAGTATACAAAACCTAATGAGTTACAGCTACAAGATGTGCTTATTATCCTGTAAGACATCTCAGAATGTATCTGCATCGAAGAATCTGAGAATCTTTCTGTAAGCTTAATAAGTGTATGGGAAATGGGAACAAGGTGGCCATCAGTATAAGCAAAGATGAAAACTTCTCTAGTCGAAAAAAAACCAGAATGAGTGCAATCCATGCTAAGGGAGGAGAACATAATAAAAAGAGTTTCTCAAACCTTATAAAAATGGATCTCTGCTGATTTGAGGTTCAGTGCAGAATGGAGGTGAGCTGCATTAAATAAGTTTGATTTTTGTGACAGAACCTAAGTGTTTTTTCAGATATCTCAACACTGAAACATGGAGGACCTTACTTCCTATGTCACAACTGTCTTGGATGGAGATAGGAGTCAGCTAGTTTGGGGCTAATTGGGGCTTCAGCTTTTCAGCAGTGGTTCATCACTGTCCTTGGTGTGCTGACTGGGCAAGTCACTTCAGCCCCCTCCAGATTTTGTTTATTGAGGGACACTCTGAATTGTGATGGATGGTAATTATATCCCCTCTCTATGGGGAGATAGTGGGCAAGGAGATCACATCTTCAAATCACTTCATCCAAGTGCTTCTGCATCCTATGCCTGCCAGATTTGCTAAAAGCTCTTCAGGGTACCATGCCTCTTCTGTCTTTGAAACGTGTTGAAATATTCCATTCCTCAAAAAAGATACATTTGGGATGTCAATAATTGAAATATATTGTTCTTGGCCCACGGGGAGTCTGACACAACAGCTCTACCTTAAACACAGCAATCAGCCTGTAAAAGCCAACAAAATCCCACAGACCAAGTGATAACAACTGTTTCACTTTCTTAAATCTCCCAGTAATCTGAGGGATGAGTGAGCTTCGTAGCTGAGAATTGCTCCTAAGTACAGTTTACTGGGGTTTGTTTTTTAATACCCGCATTTATTACAATTTTTTTAAAAGGAGTCTTTTCACAAGATTTGCCAAAGAACATAAAGGTTTGTTGTAACGGATCAAATCACTTATCCGTATAAATCCATTACCCTCTATCTGCCAGTGATGGCTTGGCTCAGCTTGAGAATCAGCTTATGTAGTACAGCTGGGTGCAGGCAGGGCTGTCCTGAAGGGCTGAAAGCCTCCATCCTCCTCCCATCCCTCATTCTGACCATGGCAGCCTGGTGTTGGCATCCCCTTCTGGGTGTTGTCAAGGCTGCACTGCCTCTGGTTGGCAAAGGCTCAGAGGAGGCAGGTAGGCTCCAGACAGGCTTTGTACTGAAAAGGTTTCCGCTGCCCTGGACAGAAAATTTGATGTAGAGTTTTTTCTTATCATGGGTCCAGTTTCTTTGGAGGTTGGAAGTGATGGGAAAGAAAAATCCAAGGTCTGAAAAGCAGTGTGTGGATCACAAACATGCATAGTAACTGCCAAAAACAATAGGGTCTTGTATTCTGGGCAATTTACAGTAAAAACAGAGACTGTGAACTCCAGCAGTGCTCAAAGGCTTTGAGCTCCATTTCCATGTGTATCAGTGTCACAGATGCTCTCTGCACTTTCCAGAGATGAAGCTGTTGCAGCTAAAATGAGGTGTCACACATAGGCTGGACACCTCATGCTGCTGTTCCTAAGGTTTCAGAAAGCCTGAAAGGCATTTCTTCGCTAGGATTAGGCATTCGGGATTTTTTCTTTGCATGTTACAGAGCTATAGACCATTATAGAAAATTAAGATTCCTGTTGCAGTGAGGAGCTGGCTAAAGCCATCTGTCTTGGGACAGTCACTGCTCTGCAGGCCAGTGGGTGAAATATTGTTCTAAGGGAAGAAATCCAGCTGCTCTCTGCCCTGAATAGGCCACCTAACCTTGAGACAGTTGTGCTTGGTTTCCCTTTTCACCTTATCATGCTTTAACCATGTGGTACAAGACAGTTGCTTGTTGAAGGAAGAGCTCAGCTTGCCATTGAGGGCAGATGTGGGAGAAGAGGAAGAATTGAAAACCCTCATGTTTTGGATAGGAAAAAATATCCTGGTTGTGATCTACTGTTGCATGCATAGGTCAGGGAAGGATTACCCTGCGGTTAAGGAAAAGGATGGTATCAAGGGACAGGTTCTGTTCCCAGCTCAGCCACAGACTTCCTTTCGGACCCTAACACTTAATTCTTTGTGACTTTGTTTACTCACCTGTCTGATGGGAATAATACTGCCTACATCAGAGGCAAGTTGTGCTACTCTATGTTGATGCACGTGGTGTTAGTTAGGAACATTAAAATGCTTTGTGATCCATGGATTTTAAAAAAATGCACTGTAAGTGATCAGGGCTGTTACTTGAGATTTCAGTTCCAGACACTGTGCCACAAATCAAAATATCTCCTTTTATTTCTTACTGTAGAGTGTTATAAAACATCCGGTGGGCAAAAGGTTGCACTTCAGAAAGCAAATGCAAGTTTTGGACAGCCCACCTAATATCGAATTTCATATTTAAGCTTTATATATGTTCCAGTTTCCATAGATATTTGTAATGTGATTTTTATTTTATATTTACTGGCAAAGTACTTCTCTCAGTTTGTTAGTGTTAGATATCCATTGTCCAGTACCGTTTGCTTCCATGTTTGGTATTTCAAGTTTTACTTTACATCTCCCTTGGCTTTAGAGAACTAAGCTATTCCTTTGCTCATTATTCAGTTGAAATTTGGAAAGAACTTCAGATCTTTTATTTCTTTTAAGTCTGTTTTTGTTACAGGCTTCAGTAGCTCACTGAAAAGTCTTTTAAGGAAGATACCAAACTGGAAGGTGGAGGCTTCAGTTCACTGTTCTTATCTCAAGCTGTCTGATGCCTAAGGTCAGCTACAGAATATGATTTTATTCAGGAGATATTCTATTGTATAAAAGGTATAAGGTTTATATAGTGTATTAATGCATGTAAAAATCTCCTTAAGAATAGATTGTCTGGGATCACTGGGAAAGGCTGTAGCTTCCACAAGGGCCACCACTTTAAAGAGCCTCACAGGTTTGTAGTGGGGAGCAAGGCCTTTGTACTCAATAGTGTTAAGTTGCAGCTCCATCAGCCAAAGCTCTCCATCAAGGCATGTCTTACTAGCAGCAAGTGCTTTCTTGTGTAACCAAACAACAGAGATGCCCAGTGGGGAGAGCAGCCTGGCTCCCAGGGCCACCACAGGGTCACCTGCTGTGAGCCCATGCTGGTCAGACAAGCCCAGAGCTGGGGAGGAAGAGTCAGAGTCCAGCTGAGACTGTCTGGAGCCAGCCTGAGTCCACCAGCCCTGACCAGACTAGGCTGAGGCACTGCTGGGATGCCTCACTGGTGTGCTGGAGAAGAGTCAGGTGGTTAATGATTACTCAGGAGAGTACAGGTTATGTAGTCCTTCTCCCTGCTGGGATGTGGCCACAGCAGCAGGAATTCCTTATTCACCTCTTCACTGCTGGCACAGCTCCACTTCCTGGGAGTCATCATACTGCAAAGTGCCTTTCTTTTGGCAAAGACACAAAGGGGCCTGGGTATGCTGAATGTACTGGGCAAAAGAAACAACTCTGCAGGTTTGTGTAAAGAAACTCAAGACTGAGGATCAAGCAAGCCCCTTTCTCACCCTGTTATTTCTCTTTCAGAAGAAAGCTCATGGAGAGCAAGGATTTGTGATTCAGTGTTAAGAGGTAGCCTTATACTCCAAGAACAGTCCAAGTACAGCAACTGTGTCACTTGGGCAGGGAAAACCTTGAATATCCCTGCATATTGCATGCTAACAAGCTGTTTGTTTGCCACAAAAAAAAGAAAATCCCAGTTCCATTTGGTTTGAGATCAAGGCAAATGTCAGCCTTGGCAGACTTCATCCCCAGCTTTCATCCAGCTTTAAAGTCCAGTAGGGAAGGGGTTTGGATCTAGAGTGTAGGACAAGGAGGAAGCCAAAGGGACAGCTCCACAATCTCTTCTCACAGCTACTTCCTCCATGATGAAAGACTGTAATGTCTTTTTCACATACTGGCTGAAAAACAGATTTCTTTTTTAATACTATACAAATCTTTACTCCTGAACTTTGGATGTTTCATTTTCATTCTTTTTTTATCAGATGTATTTCTGGACGTGAAACCAGGATTTCTGGGTTAATGTGTTCCTCCCACATTTCTTTAGCTAGCTTTGGGATCTGTAAACAGGGTTCACAATTTTTCCACTTCAGCAGTTACAGGGGTCCTTTGCTTGCCCTCTGGGATTTGCTGGAATTTCATACCTCCATTATCTGTAGTCCATGCAAAATTAGTCAAAGCTACTTGCGTCCTGCCCTTGTCTGTAAGAGACACTCTCTCAGGAGTGGAGACAGGAAAATGGGGGAGGAATTGGAGGTGATGAGAGGGAGCAGGGGTGCATCCCTGTGGTGCACGTCTGGATGCGGAGGAAGGAGCTGAGGGAAGGGGGAGGCACAGTTTATTGTGCTAAAGGGAAACAGAGAGGACTTTCTGCCGGTGCTTATTGACACAAGGCTCGGCGGTGACTCCGGGCTTCCCTGCCGGCTCCGAGTGATGGCCAGAACAGGCTGTCCCCTTGTTCACTGGGATCTCGTGCAGACAGACTCCTTGCGGAGGGATGGATCCTCCTTGGGGAGCTGGCGAGAAGACAGAAATGCAGGATCCCCTGGCTGATAGTCTGCCTTTGGGAGACAGACATTTTGGGAAGGCTGCAACTGCTAAATTAGGGACATCTTCCCCAAGGTCCCACTTTTGAGTTGTCCTCAAAGCCAGCTGCTCTGGTGCTCAAAAGTAAGACTTATTTCTCTCTGGGCTGACCTTATGGGACACATCCAGCATGCCCATGGCCAGTGTGAGTGTCTAGGCTGCCTTCTCTTGGCTGATGCTGTTCTGGAATGACGGGAGTGGATTTACAAGCTGAGCTCAGGCACAAGGCAGAAAGTGGCTCATCCACAATGTGCTGGTTTGGTGTGCAGGCTGAGCCTGTTCCAGGGACCCCAGCCATGGGTGCAGCATGTCCTTGGTGCATGCTGTGCCCTGGAAATACAGCCAGAGAGTGCTGTTGTTCATTTAATTGTAATTTAGGTGAGGATTTGTATTTTTATTCTTGGACAACGCCCCAGAAGAACCCTGTGTGTCCTGGCAATTTATCTTCTCTATCATGAACCATAAATCTGCCATTATAGATTGAGGAAGGGGTATGAAAATCTTCCTATGGTTCAGTTAGGCAAGGAAATCAAAGCACTGAAGGAGTTGGTTTTTTGCATTATCATAGGAATTTCCCTCAAGTGAATGGCTCCTGCTGAATGGTTGGAAGGCCAAACTGGACTGGTTTGGCTCTAGGTGCACATGCATCCTGACAGAAAGAAGGGAAAAGAGGATATCTGGATGAGCAGGCATGAAATATATAGTGATATGAGAAGAGTGTGGAATTAAGGAAATTAAGATAAATAAGAGAAAATGTTGGAGAAAGCACTTGCTGTGGTACTGGCTGGTGTCCAGGACTGTATTAATTAGTGCTAAAAGGAACTAATGGGGTTGCAGGTGAATGAGATGTACATCATCTGGAATTTGCAGGAAAGGTTTTGCCATTAAGATTGCTACTCTCCTCACTTGCCAACGATGTTTGGAGGTACCAGGAGCTCTGATTACAGGTCTTTGTGTGTGGGAGGGTTTCTACGTTCAGCTCAAAGGACCATTCATCAACAAATCCAATCCCTTGTTTATCCAGGTCACAGAGGAGGGCCATTTATTTTTCCAGCAGAGAAACCCATAGGGGCTGGGTGGCTGAAGCATGTTTTCCAGAGGATTGCCAGTGTCACTCTGAAGAGAGAAAAAGATGATCCACCTTTTCTTTTGGGAAATGTATGGTTAATTGCAACCTCCTTTTCTGTCCCTCTGATGCCTGTTTGGATTTTGCAGGCATTAGAAGCTGTGGGGTGGCTTCTTCAGGGAACCTCAGGCAGATCGAGTCAGGTTGAGAGTGGCTGATGGCATGGAGAATTTCCTTGGAGATGGAAAAATACAGGCAGCTGATTTTCAAGGAGAAATGTTCCTCTACTAAAGGTAAACTCGGGTGCTGCCATCCCTGTGAACTCCAGCTGTGCGGATTAGGACCAGTAAATACGCTGCTCTGCCAAGGTCTGGGCTAACTGAGGGAATGCTCAGTGTTGTTTGCTGACCTTGAGGGAACACAAGCCCATTTAGAGTAGCAGAGTGCTGTAGGTATTTGAGATCTGGGGTGACGGAGGTTTTGCTGTAACCAACTTGGAACTCCTAAGTGTGCTGAAACGTCACCCTGAAGCCACAGACATGTGGAGAAAACCCCATTGTACCAAAATCGCGGTTAAATGGGACAGTCACTGAAGGTCAGCGGAATACAAGGCAAATATTGTGCTTAGGGGAAAAAAAATCCATGTTTTCTGGCAGTATAAAACCGAGACCAGGTTTTTTTTTTTTTTATGAAGAGAGCCATTTCCAAACAGGGAAAAGCTGCCAGTGGTGTGAGGAGCTTTTGTGATGCATAACAGGTGCTCCTCAGACCTGAGCAGAGAAAGCCACAACTGGGAGGATGTTTTTATCTACACATTCCGTGAACTAACAGAAGGGAAACAAGTTTGTAGGTCTGTAAGATGCAGCAGGAAAATAGATTACTGCACTGGAATAAGCCAAGGGTTTCAACCATGGGATGTGGGGTATTTATCCAGGGGTCGTGGCATGGGAACACACATGCAGGAGCTGTGAAATGGACACAGATCTGATCTCGAGCTGAAAAAATGGCAGAGCAAGAGAGTTGAGAGGGTCATCTTCTGGGTGTGAGCATCGGGGTCATGACTCTTCTGTGTGCTATGTCCTACACACCAAATTTTGGCTAGTTGTGGGTGCTTTATGCTCAGCTTCACAACTGTTTTTTTTTTTTTTTTTTTTTTTTTTTTTTCCTTGCATAAGGAATATCACTATTCCTAAGTAAGTCTCCTAATAAGCACAGGAAATCAGAGCAGTTGCCAAGGAGGTGGAAAACGTAGTGAAATGAAAATTTCAGGAGAGTTTTGAGTTAGAAAAGTTGTGCTCAGGGTATTCAACCTAAGTAAAACACTTAGATTTGACAGGACAACATTATTCTTACACGGACAACAATTTCTAATGAAACATGCCAGTCTTCTGGGACTAGCAGATTTGGAACTATTTTAGTTTCAAAACTGGATAGAAAAAATAAATTAGAAAAAGAACCCCAGCCATTTGGAAATGTACACTTTTCCTGCTTACTTACACTAGGTGAGAATTTGGCTCAGACAACAGGTCATGTCTGGTCTTACGGGGGCGTTTGGGACTGAGAACCTCAGAGCACTGGACATACTTGAATTGAGGCCACTTGCAGCCTAAACCTTGAATCCAGTAGTGCTTTGCAGCTGCAGATAAGGATGAGGTCATATGCTAGATTGTGTTCTCCACAATACATCATTACCAGGATAATCACATCTGCAAGAAGGACTGTTAGCATCATGCATTATTGAATTAGATCAGGTAGTTGTATTTCTGAAATATGTCCAGGACTGTGTAATTTGCTGGCTTATTAGTTTCCAGGGTGAAGCTGCCAAGAGACCATTACCAGGAGTTATTTGAATTGACAGGGAAGGCTCAGAGGACAGTTCGAACCCTGTGATGGACAGGCAGAGATTTTGCAGTCAGTGGGCTATTGGTCTAGCTAAAAATGATGGTCTACAGACATCTCATTTCTGGGATATTTCCTCTATCTTGTTCTTCCAGTGATGGCCTGATTTCGAAATGCAGCTATCTCTGATACTGGCATTAAGGATCAAATCTAACTGGTTTAATCGAATGCTATTCATTTAGGACAAACAGTCTTGGTCCTCTGCTTGCATCTACCAACAGACACTGTAGAAGCTCCTCTGTGATCCCCATGGCTGGTGGCATGGTACATCTAGATCTACCTTCACAGCCAGCATTTTTTCTGGAACTGGCTCATTTCTAGACAAATGAGAACATAAAAGAAGTGCAATACTGTGTCTGGTGGGAAGTTCCATCTGGACATACCTAGAGACAATTGTGCTTTCTTGTGTTGTGACACTGCAGTCTGAGAAGTAAGGTTTGGGTTTTATTCTTCAGTTGGGAGCAAGGAGACTGAAAACTGGCTGCCCAAGCTCTGTGCAGTTGAAGCAAAACCTGCTGGTTGAACTGACTGTTGCTGCTGTTGCATTCAAGACAATTTGAATCTTTTTTAGAGAAGTCTTGAATTATTATTTTTTAATCTTTGTTTTATTGTTGTTTTATTGTATTAATTTAATACAATATTATAATTGTAATAATATTGTTTTATTATTGTTTTTATTGTATTTTTTTTATTGTGCCAGGCTGATTCTAGGCACTTCTTTCAGGTCAGAACTTCTGAGGTATCCTGAAGGAAGCACTTCAAAATGGTTAGACTCTTTTCAGGAAAGTAGTCCTAAAAGCCATCCCATGGGTCCTGAATGAGTGGCTGGAGCTGCACAAATACATAGTTTTATAATCCACAAAGAACTCTCTGGAGCAGCCTTCTGCGTAACTGGTGTGCTTTACTCGGGAATTTAGCTCATTGCTTTTTTCTTGAGATTTAGCAGGGTGTTTGGAAAGACTTTATTTGAAAGACTTCGCTAGGAGGAGGATGTACCCTGGTTCCAGTGATGACAGTGACACATTTGATGTCCTCCACTTCCTTCTCCTGGCAAAGTTGCAATTGTGACATTTGGTCTATTACCAGAGGCTCAAACTGTAGGATTTTGAGATCTGTTTTGTGGCCTGGGGGAGGGGTGGCATATGGAATAAATGTTCTGCATTCAATTGCTCCCCTGGGCTTCAATGCAGGCTCATCACACTAGCAGATCTAGACAAGGGAACATGGTATTTCTAAATTTTGAGACTCAAAAAATTATTACAGTCTGTTTTCCCACTACAATGTACAAGAATTCTTGAAACAAAAATAAGATCCTGTCTCTGCCACTTACCCAGAGCCTCAGAGATGCAATCAACCCAGCAGTCATCCCCTTGCCAGAAATAAAAATATCCGTGGTGGGGTTTTATTTCCTTCTTCTGGAGACCTGGGATAGCAACACATGATTTGGTGCTGCTGACATCTGGCAGCATCGTTCCTATTTACTGTAAACACGAGTCATCGCCCATGGAGTGTTTTATTGCTTGTGGTTTCCATCTTGTTGTATGCAGCAATTATGCACATGGCGCAATCTTTCCATGTCAATAAAAATGTTTCATTCTCAGCAAGGAACTTAAGAATAAGCCCAGCAATTCTTAGGGGCTACTGTGCTGAGTTAAATGGGATGTGATAGGGAGGGGCAAGGCAGAGGGTCAGTGTGGAGGGCAAGGGGTGGTTTTTGGTGTCACTTGGTGGGACTCGGACTCAGGGCAGTGCACAGAAAGTTAGTGTGAGCATTCTCTTCTCTAGCCTGGGGCTGAGAAAAGGCCTCACAGCTTTTGTTTGCTTTGTTGGCAAAACGTCGTGCAGCAGGATGCCTTGTGAGTGCAGCTGGAGACTTTCCTTCATGCTAATTTCTGTTTCTGTCTTTACTTCTTTTTTTTTTTTTTTCCCCTGGTTATCCAGGAGTTTGGAGATGTTTTCAGTAAAGGATTCATGAGAGAATCTTCAAAGGGGACCACAGCCAGGACAAAATCATAGGCATGACTGGAAAAGTAGTGTTTTAAATTAGAGTGAAAGCTTGGGGGAAGTCACTTAGGCCTAAATCCACAAGTTGATTTAAGTGTCTTATTGCTGCTTAGGTGCCCTGTGTTCCCTTTGGAGTATCTAAAGGTCTTTATGGTTCCCACCTCGTTCTTCCCTTGGCTTATTGGGAGATGGAATACAATGCTTCCCTGCTTTGGTGGGAGCAGGAGCGCATTTGTCTGGGGCTCCAGACAGCGGGGCTGGTCTTGGCAATCACCCAGCTCCTCTCTGCAGCGCTGGGGAGGGACAGGCCCTTCTGGTGGGTGACTCATCTGCACAGAGCAAAGATGTCTGAGATACGGGGCAGGAATCGCTCCCTGGAGGTGCCAGCCCCTCTCCACTGGCTCTCCGTGGAGCTAAGCCAAGGAGTTCAGACTTGGCGCCTAAGTTTTAGGCAGCTGATGGTATGGGAGGTGAATTTCACCCCCGGGAACTTTGGGTGGAATTTAAACTGTCTGAAAATGACAGTTGTGCAAGCAATAATAAACAGTCTGTATAGTTCGATGTCTGGAATCTCCTTATAAACAGGAGCATGCAAATCAATTAGATAAAAATCTGAGCATTTCTGAATTTCCTGCCCAAACTTGAACAGAATCTGCTTTTGGATTTGATGAAAATCCCCTTCACTCTCCAACCTATATGTAAGTCTAGTTTTGCCCAACAGGGTATCTTCTTGTTTCACACAGGGATAGAGGTGCCACAGCCTTGAGATGCTCTCAGAGTGACCCATCTCTGGACATCTCTAACTTCACCAGGATGGTGAGAGTCAGGGCTGGGAACCTTCTGGGAAGAGCCCAGAGATGTGGCATGATTCCTGACTCAGTGCTGCTGATCGAAGTGCTCCAGATAAGCTGAGATGTAGATAAGCACCACAACTCCCAAGCACTTATCCAAACCAAAGCTTTCAACATTTATCCATCTTGACTGTACATGACTTTGCCCTTAGCAACAGAGATTACACCCACTTTTTTCTTCACTACTGAGTGCGGAGGAGCAAGAACCTACTTGAAGACAAGTAAAACACCTTAGGCTTTTAGGTTCCCACACCTTTCTTCTTCCTTTTTCAGAAACTAGTCTGGTTATGTATTCATTTCTCATTGTAGTCACTACCTGAGAAACCACAAATTCAGGTAGGAGTGCTGGGCAGCTCCTTGTGAAGAGAAGTGCTCCCTGACTCTAACAGGAATGGGAAGGGCTTGTGGGGTCTCGCTGTCATCACTTGCCCTCATTTGGTGTGCATTGGTTCTATTAGCTGGCTACAAAGGGCAGGATTTTATTTATTTGCTGACTGTTATTCCCTTCTAAATTTAAATGGTATGTTTTCTTTCTCTAGATTTCCTGGAGAGAAGAGAACAGATGTGACTCTATCCATTGCTTCCTTTGGTGTATTAAAAATGCTCAGGTTCCTTGTGGCTGTGTCTCCCTCATGCATTCAGGGTAAAACCAGTGTTTGACTTAGGGAAAAATTCCTAGGAGTGACAGAAGGCTTTCTTTTCCTTTGTTTTTTGTGTTTGCTAAGCAGCATTGGGTATGGGCCACTCTACTCTGACCAGTAGGCATTATCACCTAACAAATTACCTGTTCTTGTAGGATCAGGGTTTCTTCTTTCTGCCTGTAGTGCATTGTAATTTTGTGGCTTTTGGTTTTTCAAATTAGAGATTTTAAGTTGTTATAGATTATGTGGAAGTGTTCTGTGGCTTGTGGTGTGTCGAGTTATGTGGAGTCAAGTTTGGTGGACCTTTCTGAATAAATGTTGTTATACATTGGCTGCATGTGATGAACCAGAGATTTGTGTTTGAGTCCAGGGATTCTCCATTCATTTGGGCACATGCAAGTAAATGTTAATGCAGTTTCTTTCAAAAAACTGTCTTAATCTTTATATTTATGGGGAATTCAAACTGTCCAGAGGTGCTAACTCACCAGGCAGCCTTAGACATTCATGTTCTCTCATTCCTTATTAATGGGTCAAGCAACTCACTGGCAACGTTATAAGAAGCTTCAGTTCTTACCTGGAAGGTCACCTCTGAAAAGAAGCCTTTCTTTTCCACATATCTCTTCCCTCAGCCTTTCCGTTAGGGAGAACTGGGCCAAGAACACAATTTTTTTTTCACAGAAAACTAAAATAAAAGTATTTATACTTCTGGAAAAAAATATAGTCTTATTTATTAAGAAGGAAAAAATATGTTGTATGTGTTCTGTGTATACATATTATATTGTAAGTACCAAGAGATTTCCATTCTGCACCCTCCTCCTGCCTTTTTCTTTAGAATAAATATTTTGGTTTCAGCCCCTTTTTTTATGGATTGGACAATTCTGATTTAAAAAAATACTTTAATCCCATGAAGTGTTAATTTTTGACAACCCCCCCTCTTTTCATCAAGCAGAATCACACAAAATGATTCAGGTTTGAAAAGACCTCTAAGATTGGGTCCAGCCATTAATCCTGCACTGCCAAGCCCACCACAAAACCTGTCCCTGAATGCCACATTTACATGTCCTTTAAATACCTCCAGGGATGGTGATTCCACCACTTCCCTTGGCAGCCTGTTCAATGCCTGATTGCCTTTTCCATGCGGAAACTTTTCCTAATACTGAATTTTGTTTAAAAACATTTCAGATATCTGTACTGTCAGGACTCCAGGCACAAAATGCTAACGGTAAAAATCATGGCATGTGTATGCACAGATTATTTCCTGGAATTCCTTGAGCAGGCATCAGATGGAAAAACCTTGGAGCAGTTAGTGATGTGACCTGCATTTGACCATGGTATCTAGAAGCCATGGGTCCATATCCTGTGAGGTACTGACTTATAAAACATTGAAGCAGTTTTCTGATTAGATGAAAACTCTTCACTGGCACAAAGTGCTGAAATGCACACGAATATGAGAGTCTTGTACGAATACCTTGAAAGCAATGATGCAGAGTGCAATTGTGTTATGGTTTGCTTTTCCTCAGAAAAGTCCATGAAGTCAGGTCTGCTTGCTCCAAGCTAGTCTGAATTTTGGAAATCTGCAAGAAGGACCTCTCCGGATCCTGGCTTCGGTGCTGGACCACTCTCCCTCTGAACAGTTTTGTTTCATAATTTTCAACCTATTCTATGCTCTTTGTGTCCATTGCCTTTTGTAATTTTTTTTCCAGGCACCTCTGAAAAGAGCTCAGTTCCATCTTCTCAGTAACTCCTTTTTCTTTAGCTCTCTCTCTTTGCCTTTACTTCTGGGTACTTGAGTGAGAAATAGTTTAAAAAATCTGACTGAAGCACCTTGTGTTGGTTTAAAAAAAACCAACCAAACAAAAAACAACAAAAAACAAAACCCAAACACAACTTATTAAACAGTGCCGGCAGTTTTATCAGTAATTTCCAGGAGAGCAGAGTTAGCCCAATAGTAAATCCTTTCATGAGTCCTTTCCTTCATGTTTTTAATGTACTTTCCAAACCAAAAAAGATTAAATGCTCCCTAATACTCATCCTAACCAAACAGAAGTTCTGACCTCTTTAAGCTGTGACCTCTAAGGTCAATATTTGCAAAACAAAGCTGTCTGACCAGAGATGTGAGGTGTTGGTAAACGTTAGTGGTCAGCTGCCATCCAGACATCAGCCACAACTCTCTGTTGGACAGTTTTGGTTTTGGGAAACTTGCTGGATTTGCTGTCTTACAAATGACAACAAAATGTGAGCTTTTGGTGGTCAACCTTCCCCTTTTCTGGGGACAAACTTTCAGAAACCAAACACACATTTGGGTCTGTGTATGGAAAACATGTATGGCACTCAGTACTCGTGAGATTGCCTCAGCCAGGAGAACCCATCCAGGGCAGCCAGACACTTGTACAGATGTGGGAGGTGGCTGGGTGGGGATGTTTACCCTCCTGGCATGTGGCACTGCAGTGTGTTTGCATGTTCATGTGTGTCTTTTCTCCAGGCAGACTTTACCCAGCTGCCCTGTGCTCTCAGGAGCAGTTCCTCTCTTGGCAAATGTGTCTGCGCAGCCCAAGGAAATCAGGTGGGAACTTCCCCTCATGTTTTCTACTGGCTTTCCATGGGGCAAGGGCAAGTGTTTCCTAGGCATAAAATGATGAGCATTGAGGAGTGCTGAGGTACTCAGGGGAGCTAAAGATGGCTTCCTCAAGTGCAGCTGGATGGTGGTCAGAAGGATCTATTTTTACTTGCCCAGTGTTTGCACAGAGGCATCCATGCATGACTTTCTGTTGTTCCTGGAGTCTTTCAAGCATATGGTAAATAGACTTTCAATGGGTTGGAACCTATTGCTTCAGGAAATGTTGTTACAAATTGTTTTTCCACTGCAGTGCATTGAGGGTTTTTCATGCCACCTCCGACATATGCTCTGAAATCCAAGTGGACTCCAGAAGGCAGTGGCCAGGAGTTTTCAAGGAGTTGTGAAACCCATTAGGCCTGCAGAGAAAGTGGTTAAAGCAGCAAAAAACATATCAGAGTGTAGAAAAGCAGGGGCTGCTACTCAGAATGCAGTGAAACCATGTTTCTTAACTAGGTTAGTTTACATCTTGTGGTATGTAAAGAAATAAAAATTACTTAGATTGCAATAAGCCATGTTTTTCTAACTAAATAGATTGCCTTACATTTTATGGCAGGGGGAAAAAGAATGTTGATTAAGAGACTGGTTTGGTTTTTTCCTTAGTCTCCCTTGACAGGCTGGATTTCTGATGCCTGTGTTTAGTGATAATCTTTGATTTTGGGGCATCTTTTTTTTGGCTAGCTCTTCTCAGATGCTTGTGAGCAGATGTTGCCCATAAACACCTATGAGAAAGGCACATTTTTCTTTAGCAGTCACTCTTCATCCATGACAACTGTTCTCCATCTCTCTTGAGCCTCAGCCTCACAGAACTCTTTCTGTTAGATAGGACATTTCTTGACCATGAGATCCTTTTTCTTCCACATCAGGTGATCTCATCTATTTTCCTGCAAAAACTTTGTTGTGAGGAACTCTGTCACACAGTGCACCCTTTATGATGTCTCATCAAGTTTTCCTCCCAAATTAAAAAAAAAAAAAATCGAACCACTAATATGTGTGGGCACAAATCCAAGGGTTCCAGTGTGTTTTCCATTTATTCCAGCTGGCAGATCACATTTAGTGAGTGAAACATGAGAAATTGAGCTGAATACCCAGCACAGCAAACTGTCATAGGTAGGACTGATAATGATGGAAAAGTAGGATGGATTTGTTTGCATTTGGGAAATGGACAGATAACTTGAACAAAAAGATTGTTCTACTTTATGAAATCTTTAAATCCACAATGCTGGGGATAGGATTTTAAGGATGACATCAAGGATCAACTTCAATTTGAAGTTTTCTCCCACGTATTTTTGGGAGAAAACTCTGTCTCCTCCTTCTGCTTGGTTAAGATACCTTTGGCTTTTGTGGCATCACGCCTCTGACCTGGGTTTGGAGCAAGGCAGTCAGTGGACTGTTGGAAAATTATTGGAGTTTTGATTCAGATGATACTCTCTGTTAGCTGAGCACCACAGAAATCCCTGCTTTTTCCTCTGAAGCAGCTGATGCTGCTGGTGACAAGATACTGGATTTAGAGGCGCCACTGTTGTGGTATATTCGTCGATTCCACAAGTTAGGAAGAAACCAAACTAATGCAGTCATTCTCCTACAATGTTTGCAGAGTCAGAAATAATTACCTTCTGGCAGAACGTGGTGCCTCCACATTGTTCTTTGTATCTTGCTGAAATGCTGTCTTCCAGGAGTCAGCTTATACAGAGACAGGGTATGCACTGCACATCAGCATCTTTGGAGCGCAGTTAGAGGGGTAGAGGCTGCTCAGAAGTAATGAAACTCAGAAAAGTGGATACCGGGCTTGTATCTGAAATGAAGAGCAGGCAGAGAAAACCTGGGGCAGCAAGGTATCTCTGTGATGAAGTAATTAAACAAAACAGAGGAATGTATCTACCTTGAAAGCTTGCTCGAGTCAAATCAAAAGCAGATGGAAGGCATTTAGAAGAAACTCAAGCTGTCTGAATTGCATTCAGGCAGATAAAAGACTTTGCTAAAGAATATATCTTCCACTTAACACAGAGAGGGAGTCCTACAACTCATGTGGGCTTCAAGTGATGACATCTGGTTCAAGTATCATGGTCCTCTTCTGAGGAAACAGCACAAAGGGTTGTCACCACCCCAGTGAAACATTCAGAAGGCAGCAGCAGGGCCGAGTCTGTTCTCTTGGAGCAGAAAGCAGAGCCAAGTTCTGATGACAACAGATGGACAGAGCTGATTTTTTTTTTTTAAATAAGGGAAACAGCTTGTAATTCGAGGCCTTGGACCTCTCACCCACAAAGGATTTGTCCTTACAGCACATAGATATGGGACAGGTATTTCAGCTTATTGAAAAACACTTGTTTTCTCTGAGTTCCATGAAGGAAGAATTTGCCACAGATGTCTTTGTATCCCTGTTTCTTGGTGTGAAACTGCCTCCTTTATAAACATGCGCAACAAAATAAACCACATCCATGAGGATTTTTTTTCTTTTATGCATTGTTTTTGTGAGACTGTAAATAGTATGTGCCCTCTTGTTAGAGTTGAAGTCTTCTAAATGTGTGAACCATTTTTGGGTTCACTCTATGAGCAAGGCTCTTCATTAAAACAGCAAAGTTTGTGACAGCTAAAAGATACTTTTGGATAACCACTTCCAGATTTGAAGTGGCACCTGCTGCTGTTGAAATTCGAGCCAAAATGTGACAAACATCATGGTGCAGAATCACAGTACATAAGTCACAGGAAGTGCCCATCAAAAAATCCCAGCTCTCAAAGATAAAATGAATCTGAAAATTGCATGTAATCAAGCCTCCCCCCTCCCACCATTATTCCTGGCTCTAGTTAGTAAGGAAGAAATTTTAAGTACTTGTAAGGCAGTTAGTAAGGGAGTGTGTTAGTCACCCAAAGAATAAACAGGGAAATTAATTAAAATAAAATGATTCATTATAAATTATTCTCCCAGCTACACTCATAATGATGTGAGAAATATTCCAAATACTATTAGAAAAGCACTCCCTCCGCCCCTAGTATTTCTGGCACCTCTAGAAACAGCAAGTGCTGAAACTCCCACGTGAGGGGTGTTTCCTGTGAGCTGTACTGCCAGATTGTACCTGTATTTTTGGGTAAGTGTTTGAACATTTGCCTGCTTATGGAAAAGAGCCTGGAGCCTGAACTTTTCTGAGAGTAGCTGTTACCAAGTGGATCCCCCCATTTCTGTGCTGGGGCCAGCCACGAGTAGTTATTTGGAAGTAGTGTGAAGCAATGCCTAAAAAAGGTGAAACGTGAGCAAAGGCAGCACTTCAGGATGTGGCCCTGGAGAACTGTGGTGGGATAGTCACCACTCCTGCTTAACTCCTGGAGATATGATAAAAGCCTTTGCATTGATTTCACCTTTGGCTGTTTTAAAGGACAGTGACTTCTTCCTTACCCATTGGGCTTTCAGCTGCCCCATGACCCATTATACCAAGTCCTGCTTCCTTTTTGTATAAAACAAAATATGCTCCTTTCCCCTGCCCAAAAATCAACCC
The DNA here is from genome assembly GCF_009819655.1 of Sylvia atricapilla. NCBI lineage: Eukaryota > Metazoa > Chordata > Aves > Passeriformes > Sylviidae > Sylvia > Sylvia atricapilla. The sequence continues at coordinate 12,376,030 of NC_089148.1, forward strand.
CTCTTTTTCCCCTCAGTTACTGTCAGGGTCTCCTAAGGTGCTCTGAGTGTGTCTGCCTGACTGTTACACATGTGTTTAATTCACATATTTTCTACTGGAAGGGATGTGAAAGTGTGAGTTTAGAATTTGAAACAGAACGTTTGGGGTTATAAAAATTTAGCTTGGCTCAGAAAGGCTGTGTGTAAGCAGAGACTTAATTGACTTCTGCTGCCTCTGATGGGTCTCTGCCAGTCATTCAGGCTGGATCAACGGGCAGTCACGTAATTCCTGCACTGAGGGACTTGGACCAGCAGTTCCACAAACTGGGCATTTATTTTAGGCATCCCAAAGGAATCCTAGAGGACCAGCTCCCAGATCCATAGCCTCTCTTAGGACACTATTTGTGAGAAAGACATTCACCTGCTCTGCCATCATGGCTTTGTTGCCGGTGTAAAATTTGCAGCTGTTGCCTTGCCTTTCTCTTTATTTCTTTTGCTGCCATGTCTTGAAATCTCCTTTCTCAAAATGCTAAATAAACCCTACACAGCACTGGCAGAAGTTCCTGAAGAATGAGCTTACCACAAGCCATAGGAGAGGTTTGCAGTACTGCTGGAGGTGGAAAATAGGGCCTGGGGTCTTCACATTGACTTAAGCAACAAAGAGGAATTGAGCAGAAAAGCCTGTGAATAATCTTTGTTCAATTCCTATGGGAAGTTTTATAGCACCCCAGAACTGTTTGGCAATACCTTTCCAGAGTCCTTTTCTGCTTAAGGTGGTCTTCACATCCTCACGTTCCTCAGACCTTGTGGTCCTGAATTAGTAAAGTCCAACTCCCAAATCCCTCCCAGCAGGAAGAGTAGAAGGAGTTTCAAGCCAAGCCTGAGGTCTGGTCTGGGCTGTGTATCTGGAGAGGAATCCCTCCAAGGTTACTGAAGAGTTTTGCCATTCACTGAAACAGAGTGTTCATTGAAAAACAATGTTCCACCAAAACACTGAAGGGGAAGTTTTATTCTCTTTTCATTTGTTTAAGACCAGGGATTTGGCTTGGGAATTTTGTTTATTGAAATATCGAAGGAAAGTCTGTCTGGCCACATCTTTGTAGCATCTGAACTCTTTCCAAGTGTTTGAGGGTGGGGTTGCAAACTCAGTTTTCTCAGGCCCTTCCTAGTTTCTCACCCTAAAAGTGGTATGACAGTATTTTTTACTGCATTTTCACTGCATAATTGGCTGTATTTTCACTCGTGGTAACTCACACCTTGTAGTCACATGCAGTAAAAAACCAGCAGTGTGTTGTTGCAGCCGTGCAACTCCCTGAGATCAGACAGGAATGCTCAGAGAACTGAACTCATCATCTCATAGGAGAAGATGGCAAACAGCCTGGCTTAGGTTAGGGTGTTTCTGAGATATTTATTATCTATTAAAAATCTCAAAAGTACCTTAATACAGCGTCACAGTCTGTTGAAGGGGTGAAATTTTTATCCCATATTGAGGGAAAAGCCCAAATTATTATACAGCACTTGAGAAAATGTATCTTGTGCATGTCAAGAAGCAGTTAGAGGGGAAGCAGAAGGAACAGCTTCTCTACTTAATCTTGAAGTGCCAATGCTGATGCCATCTTTGGTGGGAGTAGATGACCAAAACATGCTCATTTACTTATTGTGGAAAATACTGCATAATTTTTATTTAGTCTAAAATGTTGCTGTTTAAATTCTTCTAGTTTTCACTTTGTCTTTTCAGTTAAAAAGGACCTTCTACTTTCTTTTCTTTTAAAATAGTTTGATTTACAATGATGAAAACCTGAACCTCATTTTTAGAAGACTTTTCATTACTGATTTGAATTGCCACAATAACTTTTTCACAATGTATGAGTTTTTGGTAAGAAGCTGCCCCTTTAAATACTTTAGAAAAAAAATACATTGCCTAGCTCCTTCTTGGCTCATCTATGCTTGTTCCATTAAATTTAATATGTAATTTAATGATCACAAGATTTTTTTTTGATAGATAAGTGGGATGTGATTTTCTTAAAGCTACTAGAGGAGTTTGTTACTCAAGTTCTGTGAAATTAATAAGAAAAATGTGGTCTTTGAGAAGTACAAACACCAGCTTCCCTGGACTTTATTTTGACAACTTGGTGGGAGAGAGATGTAGCCTTGATTTACTTCTCCTGGAAAGGTGCTTATGTTGCACAAAGAAGGCTTTCCAATCCAAAATTAGACAAGAGACAAGTCTAGGAAAATAAAAATCTGCTTGGTCAGGAAATAAGGGGACAATCATTCCTCCTTTCTCAAGTTAATAGAGTATTTTAGGTGCACTGTAGCAGGGAAATCCTCTCTTGCTAACATGAATTCAGCTGACCATCCTCAGGGTCCCATGAACCTCTCAGCAGACCTGTATCCATTTGGAATGCTGCAATGGGCTTGATCTGCAGTTGGCCTGGAATGAGTTAGTGTCTCCAGCCGGAATCCGTGCAAGGCGTGATGGTTTCATGTGTCTCTAATATGACCTTAATCCCAGCAGGATTGCTGCATCTAAAATCAGCACCTGAAGATGCAAATATTTCCCCCAAACCACCTTCCAGTGCTTACTGAAGCTCATCCATCACTGTTTTGGTGTAACAATTCTTAATGCTGTAAATTATTTGCCTTAATGAAGAACAGAGGTTCGGTTTGATATTGTTTGATACAATTTGAGTTAGTACAAATCAGTTTGATTAATATGACTGAATTTTACCAGAGTTAAACTCCCCTGGAAGTTGCAGTGATAAATCAGAAGGATGAGTGCTCCCACAATGTAGAGTTCCCCAGCTCTGGATTCTGGGGAGAGTGGCTAGACCCGACATGCCCGTGGTGGAAGTCAGTAAGTGTGGATTTATGCTGTGTTGCACCACTGGATCCCTTCTGGTCCTGTGCAGAATATCCATGGGATTATCTGTGAATGGAACAAAAGCCCAAGTACATGTCCAAGTGGAGGCAGAGCCCGTGGTCAGTGTGACCAACTTCAAGATGTCACAGGTCACTGAGATAAGTGAAGCTGCAGGTGGCAAACATGCAGAGTAAGGGTAGCAGGGCTAAGCCTATGGGTGGAGCCAGCATAGGGAATGTGGGCTAAAAGCAACAGTCCTCAGGAAATGAATCTGGAAATTATTGTTGAAACAGCCCAGGGCAAAGCTGCAGAACAGAAATGTCTGTTGACCTCCTAGGGTAAATTGTAAGAGCTGGAATGAGTAAATAGAAGAAAATTCATAGTTTGGAGGCCAGAAACTTTTATTTGCTCTGCTCGTAATGAAAGGAGAAGGGGACATCTGATTAAAATAGAAAGGTGATGAAAGAAATGCTGATAAAAGAATACTTCACAGGGTACATAATTAAAAAGGGGAGCTCATTGCTTTAAGATGCCTTGAGATCAGGAACCTAGCAGAAATTCAAAATAAACACTAAACCCCAAACCTGAGATATTTCCATGGATAACAAGAATATCTAGTTTTGTCAACAGTTCTGCTTCAGTAGATGAATTCATCTCTGACTCGTCAGGGTTAATACTCTGCTCCTCTGAGAAAGATACTGGAACTGCTTACTGCTCATAGCATTTCTCTGGGAGTGCTGGCATCACCAGGAGCCAGGCACAGAGCAGGGGATGTGGTTGGCTGCTGAGGTGCTGCAGTATCCCTGGGCGATGCTTTTAAGGTGTCTGGCTCTTGTCCTGTCCCCATCAGGAACATTGTTCTGACTGGGGGCCACTGGACCACAGACAAACATTATTGCTTTTGGAAGCGGTTTTCTGGGATAATGAGGTGATAGACAGTCTCCATGAGAAATGCTTAAAGGATGTTAATATCACCTTGTGAGGAAGGACTGCAGAACTGTAGCACATACCACATAATTAAATAGCTCCATGCTACAGGAAGTTGTGAAGGCAAAGAGTACAAATGGATTTGAGAGGGGAGTAGGCACGTTCATGGAAGGTAAGTCTGTGAGTAGGTCCTGGTCCTGATGTGACCTCTGGGCAGTCCTTGAAGTGATGATTTCCAGACACCAGGAGGATGTGCCATGAAAAGTGACCATTTTCCGTGTGACCTTTTCTATTATACTCTTCCCTTTTTAGTCAACTTGGAAAACATAATATTTAACTAGACAGATGTAGGCTCTGATTCTTCTTTCAGTTTTATCTTTATACTTAAAAGATTTAGAATTCCTGAAGAGCAGATGAATCACATTGGCAAGGGGTTCAGAAATTGGGGGATAGTCTGAAAACCCTGGGAAGCTAGATGGGAATAATGCAGACATACTATGCTCAAGGAGTATTTAAGCATATGGAATAAGTTACTGGGGAATGGCAAGCAATGTAAAGACATTACACTAAGACTTTAAGATGATACTTTAAGGCGATATGTTCTAAGTTCAAGGGACACCTCCATCCCTCTTTTGAGGAGGGGCTTGGGAAAAGAGCAGTGTTATAGAATGGAGTAGGATTAAGAAGATTGCTGGGAAATGGCAGGCAAGTAGTGCTGGATGCCCTTTCCCTGTTCCTAAAGTTTCCAGCATCCTCCTGAGAGGAAGAGAAAACAAACGGAGGAATGGTAATGCCTGGGGTTACATAATCAGGTCGGAGGCTGCTGACCTTGCCACTAATGGTTTATGGGCAGCCACAGGCGTCCACCGCTGCCCCATGTTTGTGTTACACATGATCTGGCACTTGCCAAATGACTCGGTCCCAATATGCAGGAAATTACTTGAGAGCTATATTTAGCAAGATGAGCCCATGTCTTGATTTGGCTGGAAGCTGAGGTGGATTGAATTAATTCTAGTGGAAAACGGAGTGTGTGGGGTCCTGGCAGAGCATTTTCCCCCAAGTTTCCGGGGGTCCTCTGGCCTCTCTGGGGTTTTTGTTGTGGAGCAGCCTGAGGGTTGTCAGTGAAGGCTGAAGAAAAGGGGTTTATGGGTTCTTGCTGGAGGATGTTGCAGCACAGCTTAACAACTGGTCCAATTTTTGCTGCACAGTGAGGACCTCTGCAGTGTGAGTGAGTCCTCCTGATGGAGCACAGCGTGGGCTCCATCCTCCTGGGCTGCCCTGGGGCTCCAATCTCAGCCAGCTCCTCTGCCTAAAGCTGGACATGATCACGATGCGTCCCATCACTCTCCCACCTCAAGCTCCCTCACAAGCTTCTTGGCTCTCACACAGCTCTGGTTTCTCAGCCTCTTTTCCACCAGAAACTGGAATTAGGAGGCAAGATGAAGGATCATCTTCTGGATGATCGCCACTCAGAAAAAGTCAAAAGTCACATTCTCCAAGAGCAGCCGTTGTCCCTCCTGGCAGTACATCAGGCAGATCCTCTGCCAGGAGGCAAGCCATGGCACTGGTTCAGCCCCAGGAGAGAAGACACCCACAAGACGTGAAATCAGCACACGGAGGTTTTCTTTCCATGGTCCCAGCTCTCTGAAGCTGTGCAGGAAGGCTCTCCTTGTGGTTACCTGCCATTCATGCAGTTGTCTCATTGGAGGTGTGTGGGGAATTACTTGCAGTGAGCCTGGTTCACAACCCACAAAATCAGATTGGTTTTGGATCAGACGCCGTGAAGGATTTGTATTGTATTTCAGCACACAGGAACATAAAAGAGTAGAGTCTGGTTATTTGCTCAATAATTAGCAGCATTGCCCCTAAGGGAAGATGGATCAGTTCTGGGATGAGTCTCTAACCAAAGTGCCTGACGTTACCCCGCAGCTACCATACAGCAGCCAGGTGTTGTGGGAAAGAGGGATTTTATCAGTGCCATGCACCATGAAGGAATATTTACTGTGCAGGAAGCTCTCCATGAGCTACACACATGTGAGGTGAGGAATGTAGTGTCTGGGCAAACTCGGAGCCCTGGGATTATGTTCAGCATAGCAAGGTGTTTTGCATGGCCTAAATACACAGTGGAAGTTACCTGACAGCAAAGAAATGACATGATAAATACTCAGTGAGATATGTCCCAGGGAGAAATGCTAAGAGAAAGCTTTTTAGCTTAAAGACTCACTTAGAAATGTCAGCATTTATTTCCCACCCTTTCATATTTTTTATTAGAGACTCATTTTGCTGATCTAAACCCCAAAAGATAGTGTCACGCAAATGGAATGGTTCATGCAGAAGGTGGGCAGTGAGGGTGCTGTGCCATGGCTATGGCTTCAGCAAAGCCCTCAAGCTCTTGCTCAACATCTTTCACCAGGAAGGATGACAGCATTTCTGTCACTGGAGCTGGGCCTCAGGGAGGAGGATAGTGTTGGGTCCTTCATGGTCAGCAGTTTCTCTCATCTGGGGCAAGTAAATGACAGTCTGGGTCGTGTGAGCTGTTCAGGAGGTGTGGAGATGGTTGTCTTCATTCAGTGTGGTATTTAGGATGTGCTGAGCTCAAAGGAAATCCCTCTTGGGTGCTTTTGTGAATCAGAGCTACCCTGCCTACTTTTATTCTTACCAATTTAATTGACAAGTTTCTTTATAAATGTTGTCCCAGCATTTGGGCTTCTGACATCCACCCTTTTAAGTGGGCAATGCAGTGACTGAGTGAAACAGTTGCATAAATTTATGTCTTGTAGGGAATTCAGTGTGAGGCATTTCAAAAGCTAGCAGTGCTAAAACATGGATGACTATTGGCATTCCTCTGACTCCAGCTCACAGAGAGCCAGTCCTGTCACCCATTGTCAAAAACATACCCTTGGTTTCAGCATTCATCACCATTTGTCTCTTGTAATTGCATTTTCCTGAGTACTAGAAATTAAATCAGCAGTGACAGAATATTTATGGCTCAGATATATTCTGGATGATTCCTAGAGAAGCTGTTTCCAGCTTGGTTATTTATGTCCTTTTATCATGGATTTTATAGTGGGACTGGGGAACTAAACAGCAGGAACCATATGAAACATGCTGAATGATTTCATCCTTGAGCCAAACAGACATTTACTGTAGGCAGGGAGATGCTGGTGAGAGCACACATGCAGCTTAGGGCATCCAGCCAGTGCTTCACCTCCTGCCATCACTGTGCAGAGAGGTGCAGCCTGGTTGCTGAGCTCACCTGCCACATCTTCTTCATCTGGAGGTTGCCTCAAGCTCTGGAGAGAGGCTGGTGTGGGTGGAAAGGCTGGACATGAGTGGGTGAAATGGTCTGATATCTGCTCCCTGCTGTCAGTCTCCCTCATGCATGGGCATTGTAGATGAAACCTGTCAAGGGCTCTGGCCTCTCTCTCACTGGGGCACCGTGGAGCCAGGCTTTTCCTCGCTACTCACAGTGAAAACTGAAATGGCTAAATTTTCAATGAAAACAAGAAAGGGAGAATGTGTTCAGGAAATTGAGAAGCGAACTTGTCAGGTCAGTTTCTGTGCATCAAATTGTTCAAGACTGACACTTCTTACAGTATCTCGCTCTCTTCTTGTCCATAAAGCAGTTGAAATAAAGCACTTTGGCTTTGCTGGAATCAAACATTTTGGTAATTTTCCTTGCTAGAAATTTTGCCAGTATCAGCATACTTCTGAGAAGCACTCTTGTATTGGTATTTTCTCATATAAAACTGTTCGTTATGCAAAACTGACTGTTCTCAGTGATAAAATCTTTTTACAGTTCCTATCTTGGTCTCAGCTTTAGCCTCCCTGTGATACTGTAAATTTTTATCACATGCTATACATAAATAATAATCATGTGCAGAAGGAGCCTTGATCTCACAGCAGTGTGTCACAATTTAGCCACGATGATTATGTGCTGCCAGCTGAACTGCTGACCCTGTCACTTGGTTGCCAGTGTGCACATGGCTTAGAAAGGGTTAGGGATACCAGTGGTCAGTCCTGCAGGATCTCCACATTTTCTCCATGAGCCACAGGGTGGGTTGAATATCTGAGAGAGCTGAGGGAAGGAGTGGCTGCTGGGCTGGCTCAGCAGCAGGAGAGGCAGCAGTTTTCTGGGCATCCCCTGGCCTCAGGCAGGGTACAGCTGTGGAGACTTAACCATGTCTTCTTTCTGCTTCCATCCACGAAGTCCAGAACAAATCACAGCATCAGTACTGACAATCCTGTTCAGATTTTCTCCTAGGTAGCTTTTATGGCCAGAGCCGACTTTCAAAAGGCCCAAATTGCTATTCTTGCATACTGTAAAGAAACCTTGTGCAGCAAACAGTGCACATAAAATAAAAAATAAAAAGGAGGACCTTTGTCTGACTTTAATAGTCCAAGTGTTTCCTCAGGCATTTCAGACAGCCTGGTCTTCCTGTTGGGATGGCTGGCTGCAGCAAAGGAGATAACAGCCTATCTTTTTATAGGATGATACAGATTGTAGGTGAAGAGCCCAGTTCAAAGTGCAGCTCACTGAGCTCCTGTAAATTGTTCCTGACATCCCTGATTAATCCCATGCTCTCCCTTCCTCCCTGCTTCTTCTTTGACTGAGGGGAAAAGGCTCCTAGTAAAGATACCATTTTTCCACTTCAGTCAATACTTTGATGTTTAAAGCTGTTTAATATTCATTAAAGCTCCTCCTAAAATGTAATTGCAAGAGTTACAATTCCGTTTTTATGACTGTCTGTAAGCATTACAGAAGAGGCAGTTAAAAACATCTCTGTGATGGTTTGATGATAGGTTCAGCATGCGGCTCTTGTCCCAGAGAAGAGCAGGATCAGGCCTGGGCTCCCCCTGCCCACTGACAGAGGTCAGATGTATGGGAACAAATGGATTTCTTCCTGGGAAAAGTAATTTTTTAGTTAATTGAGAGTGTTTGGAAATCTGTGCTGAGTGGTGACATCCCTGCCCTCCCCTCGCATACTCCACTCCTGGGCAAAGGTCTCTTTTGATAATTTCTGAAAGAAACATTTAGATTTCTTATTTCAACACAAAATTAATTTTGAAATTTGTTGAAGTTGTGTATACATACTTCTCTTTAAAAGGGCTTTGTTTAGAGGATGGAAAATCTCTGAGAGATGAAGTGAGAGGTGAGTTTGAGAATTTTGAAACAAAACCTTTTACTTGACTAAAACTAAGAAAACTAAAAGGGAAAATTAAAGTCTACTCAAGGCAACCTGAAGCAATATTTCTCATTACTGCTGACAATGAGTTAAAAAACCAAAAAGTCAACTATTCACCCACCTTGGGATGAGATGTTGTGTATCTTTCTTCAAGCTCTTTCCTCAAGCTCTTTCTTCAACTGCAGTTACAGATCTGTTCCCTGAAGAACATCTCTGAAGATCCTTTCATGTCTTACTATGACAAAGCATTTAAGCATTTCACAATGTTTTCATCAGAGTGTGCTCACAAGGAAGTGCTAATAGCTCTATTTTTTCAATGGGAAAATGATGAGAGGCTGATTTATCTAATATAATTCTAGTTATCTAAAAATGAAACATTTTGGCTAAGCTGCTTGTCTAAAGCCACATTGTAGTTTATTTTCTCCCACTGTTAGATCTTCTCATCAGGTCTGTGGAATGTGGGCAGGGAGGCTGTTTCTGCCTTTAGGAGATTTCCGAGCCATATTATCAGGGGAGGAAGAAAAGAAAGGAATTGATTTGTTTCTAGTATGGTGGTGTAGTGCTCCAAGTGCCTTCTGAGATGTGAATTTGGGCTTCATGCTGCAGCTGTGAGAAATGCTCCTCTGGCCATCTGCTTTCAGTGGATGTGTGGTTGATGAGGCTGGGGAGCCATGAGTGCTGGAAGGGAACCCAGCCTCAAGTTAACCATCTTTGGGAATCTTTTTGGCTGGGAGACGATTGCTAAGATGACCAATAAGCCAGAGAGGCTCAGATGGGCCATTCCCTATGGGCACATCGAGGAGAGAGGTTTTTTACAGATGCAAAAGCCTTGAAACATTTAAACTCAGCAATTAGAGCAGGTGACAAGGCCTTTCAGGAGACTATTTCCACCTGTGATGTTAAGCTCCACTGGGATTTCTTGGCAGTCCTACTCCATGCTTTAGGGACTGTCATTCAGCTCCAAATACACTCCAGGAGCTACAAAAGAGCCACTGTCCTCTGCTTAATCCATGGATTGTATGTCTGTATTGGTGCCTGGCTGAAGTATAGTACACACAGCCCTAATAGAAGCAATTAATGTCAATCAAATGATACCTCCTCCCACACAACATTTGAACTAATACAACTATCTTAATTGCCCGAGTTTCTTTGCTTTCAAAAGTGTGTTCCGTTTCATGATGCCTTTTCTAACACTGGAACTCTGTTGTAAGCAATGCTGCTTCTACCAAAAATAATTTTTCATCAACAGTTCTCTCTCCCCCTGCTCCCTTTGAGCCCTGTAACTTTTGCTCCCTTCCTCCCCAAGCTGTGCACAGACCAGTTGGCTCCAGCCAGGAGCAATTTCCTCAGCTGTCCTGGTGAAGCACTTGCATAAAGGCTGCAGCATTTGACAGGGTAGTATTGTTCTGGTTGTGTTAGTAAAGCTTCTGAGTTGTACAACAGGGTTTGGAAATGCTCTTCTTGAGTCAGGAAGATGTCCTGAGAAAGGAGAAGAGAATTGGCACACAAGAAAAGTGCAGTTGCTTGGTCATATTAAAGCTGAGACAAAATGTTTCTTTTTAAAGAGCTTTAAAATAGTCCCTAATGTAAAAGCTTAGCAGCTGCAGCAACACGGAGCCTGAATAATTTCCATGTATTTATGGATGTGCGTGCTCACATGTGTGTGTCTTTCTTTCCCAGTCCATTTCCCAATCACTCCCAATCCAGCACCCACCAGTGCTGTAATAAACAGTGCAATGTCACGTGCTCTCAAACCACCAGTGATTTATTTGTCACTCAGGTGTGAAGAACAACCCTTTGCATTCTGTCAGTCCAAACTGGGCCATCTGATTTAGATTCCAGCTCCTAACAATTAATGCCTGACACACAATTTCGGCACCATACCCAACTTATGGCCTATTATGTTCATCATCAGACCATGAAGTATTAGTTACAGCAAGCCAAAATATTTCAGATACCCCAGGCTTTCTCCAGCATTCTTGAAAGGGAGTTAAAAAGAAAATGTTTTCTTCTGTGAGCAGGAAACTGAAACTTTGAAACCCTTCAATGCACATGGGCAGTCTGTGAAATCCAGCTTCAATTCTCCTTGCCAAAGTGGCTGTACTGGATTTCAGAAAGAAATCAGATTTCCAGCAGTGATTTAGGAGAAGAATGGTGTGTTCTGTGCGATGGATGGAAACAGGCAGACATCTAGGTGTACGATAGGAATGTAAGATAGGAATCATGAGGGAACTGGTTTATTCTTTCAGGCATGGGTATGCAGAAGTTTCTAGGCAAGACATAGGTTTCACAGTATTCAGTGAAAAAGAGACTCTTGGCTTAAATTTACATGTCAAGTAAAATATAAAGGGAGTGCATGCTGGCATCATGGGCTAGGTGAGATGGAGAGTGAACATCATGAGTGGAAGACCTGAGAAGAAGGATATGGACTTGTTCGGCATCTATGTTTCCTAAGAGGTGTTTGCATTCTGACAAAGTAAATTTTCCTGAAAGCCCCTTCTTGGATATGAACTTTTTATTTTATGCTTGCTTTTGGAATTTCTAGGAATTAATGAATTAAAAAGTCCTAATCTATGGGTGTGCAAGTTCCATGCTCTCTGAACATCTTAGATAGAGTATTCTCTATAAACTATAGCATTATAATGTAGTTTTCCTCTTGTTTCATACTAGGAAATGAAGAATTATTTTGCAAGTCCTAATCCTTGGCTTATATTGATATTGTGGAGGTGATCCCATGGTTATAAGGGTAAGAATATAGTGTGCATAGGTAGGTAGGCACATTTTTATGATTCTAGTGGAATGGTTGGAAAGCAAAACTCTTTGCCTGCATTTCCCTTCCATGTGGAGGAGCCCAAATATGGTAACGGCTCTCCCATACAGATTTTAATCTCTCAGTCTCTCAAGGAATACTTAAGAAGCTCATATATTCACTTGATTAATATGTATTTAGTATCTTCACAGATGAGAAAGGAAAAAAAATCACAAATGACTGGCCTATTCAGTGAGACAAGAATGAGCTTACAAGGGCTAAGTGTTTGTCATGTCATTTAGTGGAAGTGGAGGAAGATTTCTGAGGTGCTGTCATGGTACTAAGAGTATTAAGGATGACTTAATAACAGGTATTTTAGAAATAGTGTGGGCAGTTCCCAGCACTGTGTGTAGGGCACAAAGCTCACATCAAGAGTGGGTGATGGTGTGAGAAAAAAGGATATTTACCACCCCTGTGTACTCTTCATCTTATTGCATTGGTTTTTGTTGTGTCTGTAGGTATAAATAACCTTCGAGTAAGCAACTTCAGTTGAGGGGGCTTATGACTCCTTAACTGAACTTTATTCTAGTAGCTGTAGAGGGATCTACCAATCTCCAGTTTTTCACTACAGAGGAAGATTTTAGAAGAGATGATGTGTCACCATGCATTGGGTAATGATCTTGAATGGATCATTACCATGAGAAAGTGCTCTTGTACTGATACACTGATAACTAGTGCTGAACTGCAGAAATTCTAGATTCTTTCTTGTGTTCTTATATTCCTGATGTGCTCCACAATTCTGTCCTAGCAAATATTTGCAAGCAGCAGGCAGGAACACCTGTGGGACCAGCACTCAACCCTGTTATATCAAAGCTCATTGAATCTGCAAGAAAGAAAGCAGAATTTTGAGGAACATATTTTGTCAGTCAAGCATTTTCAGAATTGATCAGTGCTTTTAGGTCATATTTTGAGACTGTCTCAAAAAGTCCAGATACTCAGAGGGTACTACTGGCTTTCAGCATATATTGCTCCGATTTTGTTGCTTTATTGAGGTAAAAAAATACCTCAGCAAAAGCTGTGTGGTGTTTGTAATTTCAGTTAAATGCATAGTGAAAACCAAGAAGAGAAGAGTGAGAAATTTGAACTATGGCTTCTATCATCATGAAGCACATCCTCTTCTCAGTCACATGATTTCTCCTCTGCAACGTTCATCACAGCAGGGAGGTGTAATCACCATTATAGACCATTAGGCACCATCTCATAATAAAATGATAGAATGATTTAGGTTGGAACCATCTCTGGAGGTCCTCTCCTCCAGATTGCCACTCAAATTGCAGCTTCAAAGTCAAGTTCAACACTGAAGCTAATGTTGCTCAGGTTACCAAGGAGTTATTTTGACAAAACCAAGAATTAAACTAATTTCTTGTACCCTAGCGGAGAACTAGGGTACAAGTTACACTTCTAACCCATGTTTTGTAAGTAGTTTAAAAAAAAAGGTCGAAGAACAGGCCAATCTAATGTAGTTTATGAGTGTGTAACATCATCTGTACATGGACAAAGGGAGCATTCTGTGGTAGGAAACCAAAGTTTAAAGACCAAGTGTTGGAAAGCTTGTATGGAAAAATGGGCATTTCACTCTGAATGCTTTTGGGAAAAAGTTTGTGATGCACAACTGAAGGTTTAAGAAAGGCACTCAAATGTTTTTGTTTTATACAGCTGACTACTTATAGCAGAGCTCCAAATGTCAGGTTTTACTAGCTGACTAGTATCTGAAGACATTGTCTGCCTGTTTTCTCTGCAAACCTTGTTGCACTCACAAGAAATACATTGTCCATACGGGATGAAGAATGGTATTTAAGTGTTGTGTGTTGAAATCCCACTCACTTTTACACATTATGCTTCAAAGCTCTGCTTCCTTAATACAAAGTAGTTGTGTTCCCAGCAGAAGGTTTACATAGTTTAGCATGAAGTAAAAGCACCAGGGTATGAAGCCAGCCATGTATATAAACCATTAAACAATTTCAGCGCAAAGCTGCACAAAATGTCTATTAAATTTAACAGTACTATTAAAAATCCACATTTAAGCTTTCTTTGTTTCTAGTAATGAGGCTTTGAAAGATGGAAAAGTCAATTAAAAAATCCCCAACAATAAACAACCAAATCCCAGCCTTTGCTTGGTCTATAATTTCACAGCAACGATGAAATGTCCACGTCCCAATGCTTCCCAATTGGTCTTGCTCCAATCCTGAACTACTTTTAAGTTTTCTGCAGTGTAAATGTTCCCTTTATGAAGTGGGCTATAGCCAGTGCCCATGGAAGCCTCTCCTAAGGAGGTGTTATTTTAATATATGAAGGGCAGTCATTTCATTCCATAAAGATAGCTTGTTCCACGGAGGAAATAAACATCACACTTGACAGATGCAGGGACGCTCCAAGATCCTCAGCCCCTGTGGGGGCAGGGGAAGGCCTATAAAGCTGTTCTGTGTTTCCTGCATTAGGCTGCATGGGGCTTTAGATGTCTTCCTTGAAAACCAATTCTGTGGTATAACTGTAGCCACCTAATAATTTTATATTACTTTTAAATGCCACAGGGTGCTGTGAGAAGCATGGTATTATGTGGAAGGGTGCTAACAGCAAATGGGGAAGGGTCCTGAGGTACGGACATAACCTTCTGTGTTGAGTTGTAGTGAACATGCTGGGAACTGGCATCAGGCAAGGTGTGAGCGGTTCAAAACCACCTTACACATGGCCAATTTATGGGAATTGCATCTCTGTTGGCATAGGAGAGTGCAGATTAACAGTTTTCTGCAATTCTTGTTTCACTCAGTAGTTTTTTCTCGCCATCAGTCCCAAACACATAGGACTCCAAGATGATTGATAGCCAAGAAAATTAAGTTTAAATTCCCTTGGTTTGGAGATGTGTTCCCAGCATGTTGTGGACGACAGCCCATTTTCAAGATGGGCACAATCTGTGTGTTTGATTTAATTCTTTTTGGATGTTGTTTTGAGCTAATGGACGACTGTATCTGATGCAAGGTCTAGAGGCCAAAATGCTGGCTTAGCTGCTGGAGGGAAGAGTTCAGATGAAAGGGATGAGAAACCACCTGCCTTATCTATTCATCCAGTGCTGTATTTGTTATCCAGAAATTCTGGAGAGCTGGCTGCCAAGCTGAGGTGAGGCTTATCCAGAGTTATTCCACCCGCATTTCTCAACGTCATGTTTGTTGTGCTTGGAAGGAACTGGATCGCTCTGTCGTCTCTCTCTCTCACTCCTCCTGCTGAACATAGTAGCTATACTATGTTCTTACTGGAGACCTGTGGCACTTAATGGTGAACCAAAGTTGCTTCGTTTTTCCCTCACTTGATGAATGAAGCTGGGGTTGAGGCAGGCAACGGGAGTGGAAGTAAGGAGAGGAGGAAAATTCACCTTGTGAAAACGCAGGTTTCCTTGATGAGTGAAAGATGTTATGCTGGGCACAACACATGTTGCAGGGACTTTGTTGGCTGAAGGAAGGAAGAATGCTCTGTCTGTCTCACAGTGCCTTTCTGCTGAATGCAAAGTGTAC
The DNA here is from genome assembly GCF_009819655.1 of Sylvia atricapilla. Classification (NCBI taxonomy): domain Eukaryota; kingdom Metazoa; phylum Chordata; class Aves; order Passeriformes; family Sylviidae; genus Sylvia; species Sylvia atricapilla. The sequence goes on from NC_089148.1 coordinate 12,391,299, forward strand.
CGGAGAAAACTGAAAGCAAGCTTAGGTAACATGCCTTCTCTATCATTCCAGTATCCTGGATTATGCCATTCTGTCACACAGCATCACTGCTGCTTGAATGGATGCAAAGGGAAGATGCTGCTGAAATCCATAGTGCTTTCTAAATAAGGCCCATAATACAGGAAAACATAATTTAAATCTTAGGATAAAACCCCCAGAAATTGAAGAATTTGCTTTTTCATGCACAATATATGACTTCTCTTGTAATACAAACAATAATTTCATCATCAGTAAATGCTGTTGTTGGCACTACTTTAGCATTGGAGTGACAGTTCCATGATGAAACAATATGTTATTTATTTCAGGTTTTCATTATTTCTATGATTGATCATATATTGTGCTCCAGCCATGGTTCTTACCAGTAAAGGTTGCTGTGGAAATGACTTCTCAGATCAGTGCTGTGTGATGTTGTATGCACTAGTGCCAGGGAATTTCTTATGGAAGAAGCAAATACCACAAAATTAGTTGTACAACATTCCAATTAACTTCAGTTTGTTGTTTTGGGTTGGTTTTTTTTCATAAGCTTGCAGAAATGGCAACATCTACTATTTTCTATTTATCTACTATATTTTCTCTTGCAGATTTTTGTTTCCTCATTGGATTTTGCTTTTCAAAACTTTTTATTTTTATCTAAATTAGCTCAAGCTGTCACCAATGCACAAGCATATTGGATTTTTTGTTCCATGTAGCAATATTCCCCAAGACAACAATGCTTAATTCACTGCTTTGCATTTTTCTTATACATTTTGCTTGTATTTATCACATTATTTATGTCAGCAACAGCCAGACAATACTGTTGTAAAGAAATTTTGTCATTATGGAGGACTTTTTTGGGGGTTTGGGAAAGATTTTGGAGGAAGTCAGCCAGTGTGATTTGGCTGCTCCATTCTTGCTTTTGTTCTCCCTATACCAGATGGGTTTCTTGCTCAGTCCTTCCAGTGGGTCTTTTTGTGGGGTAAAATACTGTGTAATATCAGTGAAGTTATTACAATCTTTCTGACTCTCCCTGTGCAAAGAGATATTAAAAGCTCACTCCTCTAAGGACTAAGAAAATTAGAGAATCTGCTAAATAACAATTTTAAAATGCTTTTTTCCTATATAAATGTGGTTGTTTTGAATGGGGTGTGGAGTTTCCTGGACTAACTCCAAGGCCGATGCAGGAGGGAGAATGGTGGTCCTAGACAACCAGAACTGGACAGTTCTCAGCCATCACAGCCTGGCCCCTTGGTTAGTCATTTCTTACTGTGAAAAATAGGTGCAAGGTGGCTGCAGAAAGATCTGATTTTGTTCTAGCGGTGCATTTAGACCACTGTGTGTTTATTTTGCCCTGACATGAGCAACAACACAAGATGTGGGGCACAGTGAAGCAACGCCTGGGAATTCTGCCACTGATGCTAATGGTGTTGGTCTCTAATCCTTTTCCAGCAAAGGTGAGATGATGCATCAGCAAAATGGCTGCCCACACTGGGAGAGACACCAGCACCATTCATACTTGCTGAGACAGTGAAACAGTATTTTGGGGAGGAAAAAAAAAAAGAAAAAAAACCTCATTCCTTAATATACAGGCTTATAGGGTAAATATTTATCCAGCCATCTAAAGGCAGGAGTAATCACTGCAGTTTTCCCTTCACTCAGAGACTGGAGATTTTTCCTGACTGAAAAAAAAGAAAAAAAAAAGAAAAAAGAAAAAAAAAAAAAAAAAAGACCAATTTTGTGTATGTGAAGAAATCAAAGCATTGCCCTTGAAATGGGTTTTTCAGCTGTCCCCTGGGTATTCTGGGGTTAGTTTTCACCACGTGAGGTTCTGAAGTGCATACTCAAAGGTTCAAACACAGGAAAATTGGCTATCACTGCTGGCTCTGTTGGGTGGGGAGAAAAAAGTTCCTTTACAGAAAAAGGGAAAAAAAGGAAAACTTTTTTTTTTCCCTACTTCTTTCAGGGGACTATATGAGAATGAGCAGGAAGAAGTCTTTGACTTTTATTATATCCTGTAATCAAATTTGAGCATCTTACTTGCTTCTTTTCTCAAAGACCACCCTGGCAGTAACAGTCCACACACACACACAATTTTGGTATGTATAAACCTATAAATTTCATAACAAAATATAGGAGCTGAGGTTGTAGGAGGACTGCAAGGCAGAAGGTGCTGAAATGTAAAGTCTGTGTGTGTTTGAAGGGATGTCATTTATTACATACTTCTGCCTTTAAAAAAAACCAACAACCCTTACTGTTACCACACAGACTGTGTAAATATATATTGCCTAATGCGAGATGGTGTGGTGTAAAGATTTTATTGGCATGCACTAGCTTAGCTTGAGTAGCAAAGGCCTGAGCAAGCTCTGTATCACCTCAGATGTGTGCCAAGAAAACATGTTCTTGGCATGAGCAATGAGAACATCCCAGTGACGCTGCATAGGTGCAAATCTAATGAGGATAATAACCCATGTGCTCCAGGGCACCAACCCATTACTGGCTGCATGGGATTAGGGAGGAATTTCTCCTTTGTGTTGTTCTAAAGCCTTTTATTGTGGGCTCCACACCGTTCTCCCTGAAGCCTCTGCCACTGGCCACTGCAGGAAGAGGATGATGAATATGATTGACTACCTGGAAGGGTCTGATTTGGGAGCTCGTGTGCTCTTCTGTGAATTCTGTAATGGTACCTGTTTTATGTGGTTTGGAAAATGTTCTGCTGGGGCACTTCCCTCAGTAATGCCAGCTCCTGTAAAGATTCTTTCATAAATGCATGGAATGATTTAGGTTGGCAGGGTGCTCTGCAGATCTCAGTCCAACACCCCGCTTCAGGCAGGGCTGGCTTCAAAGTCAGTCAGATTGTGCAAGGGACTTGCCCAGTTCAGCTCTGAAAATCTCCAGGGACAGGAACTTGGCCACTGCTCTGTCCGTTCCTCCATGGGGAATTTCCAGCAGCTTCTGTGAGACTGAGACATGTAGAACACTCATTTTGAGCTGCAGAAACGTGGAGTCTCTCCTGTCACAGAAATTTTTTTTCTTCCTCGTGTAACCAAAGGAGAAAAATACAAGTCCTGGTGGAGTTACTTTCATTCAAAAATGAGAGGTTGAGACCACCCTTGGTCTGAATTATTTCTGGCAAGGTCTGTCTCTCTCCACTGAACCTGGGAAGAACACAGATGTCCCCCTCAGATTTAATACCCAAGTGCTCAGCAGCAATAGTTACCTGGAGTGAGCCTCAGCCAAAATATAAAGTCATCCAAGGTGAAGGGAATAGTGAGTTTATGTAATACTGTGTTATGAGCTGACTTTGAAAAACATCTAAAGAAAAAAGCACCCCCCCCCCAAAAAAAAAAAGCACCACAGATCAAGTAGTTTCTTGAATTTTTTATGATACAGAATGACTAGTTTGAGCAACAGTACCTTGAAGGCAACAAATTTTGTGATATGGCTTCATATCAAAAATGAGGGGGATTTATTCAGTTAAAAAATGACTTTGGATTTCAACAATGTCAGCTGATACTTGAACTCTGAAAGTTTGATGTGGTCTGTCCTTATTACATCTGGTATGAAAAAACAGACTATTAGTGTTTCTTTGGAAGGGAGAAATGCATTTCAAATAAGATACTGTGAAAAAATACATCTGTATTTTAAGTGGAAAGGAAAAAACAGTGGGAGGAAAAAGTAGGAAATTCCATCTGATAGAAAAGCAAGAAAAAAAAAAAATCACAAAAAATTTTAAAGATTCTGGCAAGAAGTCATTGGCAGCTCCTAAAACTCCACTGAATTTTAGACTTCCCTAACGAAATCTGCTTCCCTGGAACTGGATTTGGAAAATGCCTGTACATAGTGCTCTCCAAACAGAAAATAAAACCACAGGTGCTGTCGCTTGGGGAGAAGAGTCCCCAAGATTTTGGAATGAGATTATTCCAGTACATTTCTCCAACAAATGGCGACTCATTTATTTCTCTACTTTATGAACAGAGGCCTAATGCTTGTTATAGTCTTTTATATCTCAAAATGTTCCAGTGAATGTCTTGAGAATGAGTAAGTTTTTGTATTCCAGCCTGAAGAGAAAAACAAAAAGTCAAGGACAATTGAAAAATCACTCTTTTCCCCCATCTAAGAAACTTCCATGGCTTTCATTAGCAAATCCAATTGAAGTCCTTCCTGCCATGCAAACCCTTTGCACAGGCTCTCATTTTCAAGACGCCGAGGGAATAAACGGAGTGATGGAATCTGGACAGATCTTGCTGCAATTTTGAAAAGTAACTTTCTTCTTCCTTTATCCGTATGTACTGCCACAGCAGGAGAAAATTATGGAAGTAAGAAAAATAAAGCCTCTGCAGTGTTAAGGCTTGCTGCTCTGTCAAATATATTTTTTTTCCCTGAATGAAAAAAGGTTGGAAAAAAAGGATTCATGTGGAGGTATGCTGCCCAAATACTCTGTCAGATTAATGTAGGCAACCTACATTGAGTCCAGAGCTGCTGCATTCCTCACCGAGCCCTGTATGGGAAGGGAAGCGAAGGGGAGGAGGAAAGGAAGCTCAGAGGAGCAGCAGCTTTGTCTTCCCCAGCCTGGGCTCTTCTTTCCCTGTCCTCTGGAGATGGGTGAACCAAGACCAGCCAAAGGGGCTGTGCCCTCTCCCCAGAACCAGAAAGAGACCCTGAAAATGGCACAACTGAATGCACATTCTTTGGCTTTTTTTAGTGTGGGAAAGGGTCAGCTTCTGGAAAACAAGGGGGAAAGTTTGTTTGTCTTCAAAATCCTGGAAAAGAAGATGTTTCAGGAAAAAGGAAGGGGAAAAAAAAAAAAGATTGTGTTTCAATTTGGGTACATTTGTATAATATCCCCTCTGGAGCTGTAGTTTGGTTAACCTCTGTGGGTTGAGCTCCCGACTACAGAAACCTTTCCTCAAGCTTGCTGGCCAGGGAGCCTCAGGAAACAACCATCACCATGGTGCTTTGGGAAAGATTGAAGGAGGGAATTTAGTCTCTGGAGAAAAAGGGAACAGAACACACCCAAGCAAACATTGCACTAGGATTTATTTTTTTTAAATTTTCATTGTTACTTTTGCAGGAGGAGTTTTTAATTTCCAATTAACTCTCTATGGAATTAATGTTCTGTTCCTCTGATTCATCGCCAGGCCACTACAAGTGTGTTTGGCCTTTTGTTTGAAGGGACATGAAATTAAAGTCAACGGGGCCTTGTTTTTTTAACAGGAAGAGTCTTCAATCCTGTGCTTGCAAATTGTCCCTCAAGTTTCCAGTTTGTCCTGCTGGAGTCTCTGAATGTTGCCAGTGATCCCACTGATGTGTAATGTATGTGTGTGTGTGTATGTACAAAACTTCTGTTTATGGTCACCAACCAGCTGGTGAAGCTCATTCTTGCCTCATGAGATGTGCAGGTCATGTTAGTACTGCCCCAATAGATCTGGATTGTGTTTGCAGTGCTGCCACATGGTGGCCCTGGGCAAATCACGTCCCCTCTGCAGTGAGGAAAAATACAACTTTCTTTCTGAGTTCTGCTGAGGAAAATATATTACTAGAGTTAAGAACTGATGATAACAATTGCAGTAGAAGTTTAGTTTGAACCTCTCTTTGGGGAGTTTTAGGATAGGTCATTTGGGGAGTGAATGCCAAGTTTTAACACTATGTGGTTTAAATGTACAGCCATATGAATATGCAAGGTGTTAATGAGTAGTGTATCTTTTCAGTCCTTTTCTTCTGGCCTGTCTGTCAGTTATCTGGAGCATCTTGTAGAGGAGCAGACAATGTGTTTTGTCTCAGATACGCTCAGTATCTGTCTAAATCTTGGACAGGTCATGAGTGAAAAGGGGATCATCAAAACTAGAATAAAACTACGCAGCATCCATCCAGCATAAAGGGATGGGAATCTGTGGGTGAGAGAAGCTGAGTTGTTGCTGCTGCTGCCGCTGTTGTGGTTTGTTTTCAAACACGGAGGGCATGCCACTGTTTCTCAGTTGTTGTTAGCTAAGTCACAGCAATCTGTGTCTCCAAAAAGCTGTGATGCAGACAGAGTAGAAAGGAAATATTTTGTCAATTGCTGAAACTGGCCATATGTTGCAATCAGATGTGCAGGAATTAGGAAAACAAGAACAAGGAATCTTTGTGTGTAGCATCAAAGGCAGCATTGGCTCACACTTTGAAGAGCACAAGCGTGGGCAATATTGTTTGTTGACTTTCTCCCAGTTTGTGTGCTTGAAAGTTCATGGGCAGCTTAAGTGTGTGTTGACACTGTAAGGCACAACCTGTGTCTCATGGGTGCAATGAGCCTGATAGGCAGCTGAGACATCAGAAGTAGGTTTATTGGGACATCTTGAGTACCTGGAGCCATGACAAGGATACATCTTAAAAAAAAAAAAAAAGAAAAAAAAAACACCAAAAGGCCTGCCAGGAAGGTGTATTTTCAGTGGATTGTACAGCATCAGAGCTGATACACAGAGCCATGTGGCTATTACAAGTTGTTAAGGTTTCTCCCCTGGGCATGGTGTATCTACACACAGCCATCCAGGACTATGTTTGTAGATGCTGAACAGAATCCTTATCACCCTTTTTGTTCTGTATCAAGTTGTTATTTTTTGAAGGCTTAACCCACTGGAGCCAAATTTCTACTGGAAGTTATTTTTGGCTGGATTCTCAGTGCTAGTAAGGGTTGATTTTGTGCTGCAGCCATGCTGTTTCTTCAGTGATTTTTAGCAGATTTTTTTTGTCCTGTGTTTGGTTATTTCTCTTCATGAAAGATGTAGGAGTTAGTGGCCTTATGCTCCCGTCATTTTGATGGAAATGGGCCTAGGGAGTTAAAAGGTAATGGAGAGCTACTGTGACAGAGATGCAGAGGAAGCACAGTTAGAGAGAGCAAAGGAAATTGGGCTATAAAGAGCATTGAATGAGAAGTTCAAGTTGCCTGGGAAGAAAAAATCTTGCACAAAAAAAAATTGCATTATGATTTGTTAAAATCTGGCCGAGCGTTGCCAAAACACGATTGAGGTCTTACGCTGGGACGTGTCTGACAATGTTGACTGTTGACTGTGGGCTGATGCAACATCTGTGGAAGCGTGTTTAGGAATTCAGGCCCAACATGCACTTCATCTCTCCTTCTACCTAATAATCCATATGTACTGTTTGAAACATTCTCGTTTTTCAAAAGTGATCTGTTACAAAACGCTCCTTCTTTGTCTCCATCTGGAGCTCAGGTTTCTCTCCCTAACCCCGTGTGCTCCTAACGCACCATGGAGGAGATGTACTGCCTGTCCTTGTGTCCATCCAAATGTCAAACATGCTCCAAGGGACGGTTAGTCCTGAAATATTCTTTTGCATATCAGGAACAAAGCAACCACCCCTTGATTTTTGGCTGAATGATTAGGATCTTGACATAGATGGCTTATCCTTTCTATAGTGCTTCCAGCACAATATGGGCTCTTGGGTATCCATGATTTGAGGCACTCAGCAGCTCTCTTGTGTCTTCTCTGGAGAATGGATTTTGTCTTTTGTGATCGTGGACACATTCTCCAGAGTTCTCTGTCGACTGAGGATCTCAAATTAATGGCTAAGACTGAAAGCACTGGCATTTCCTGAAGTTACAGCAAAGGAAACAATGGTTAAAGTTGGAGAAAGGAAAGAAAGGGCACTCATTGCTTTCAATAATTTTTAAGGAATCATCAGTTTTGCTTGACTAACAAAAGAGATTTGTATCTAACAGCAGTGGCATTAGTGCAGAGCTGGATAATTAACATAATAAGATCTAACTTCAGTATAATTAGCATGCTGTACTTAGAAACATCATTAGTATAATTAGAACACTCATAAAATTAGCACACAGGTATTTTAAGTGTAGGGTCTGTTGTACTGTTCATGAACCTGGCCTGGTCAGTGCAGGTACTGTCACTCTGCATTTCACGTGATTTCTGGTGGGTGGTTCATGCACTTGCATGGCAGAGAAATTGACAGAGCTTGGCAGTGGAATTGATACAGCTGGGAATTCTTTGCTGATGGAGAGTGTGTTGTCAAGCTAATAATTTCCATGGGAGGATGCTCAAACATATAAATTAGCCCTTTGTGGATTAGGAAGATTTTCCTGCCTGCATCCAGCAGAGAGCACATTTTGGGGATGGCCATGCTGTACTTCCCCGCGTAAAAACTGTCCTGGATCCTGGAGTCTTTGGTGGGATTGTGTCAGTTTTTGCCAGCCAAAGGTGTGGTGACCTTTTGCTTTGGTTTGGACGTTTGTTATTGGAGAGGTTAAGCTGCATGAAGGCTATTTAATTACAGACCTGCAGTGGTTTCTGCATGCTTTCCCTGGAATTCATTGTACATTCAGGAAGGTGTGTAAATCAAACAACCAGCACATCAGGCAGGGGGTGGGGGCCGAGCAGGAGGAATTATTGGATGCCCTCATAAAACTTTAAAAGGTTTGAATGTCAAGTTTAAACTCTTGGGGCCTTAAAACTTGAGTCTCAAGGCACCTCTACCTGCTGTTTCATCACATAAGCTTTTCACTGTTCATGAGCTGCAAACCCAAGATGATTATGACTTCTATTTCCCTGCAGTGTATTTAATTTCCCTTTACTGTTGTCATCATACCCATGTCTGAACCACCTTTCATCTCCTCCTACCACTCATCATCCTTTCAGTCGGAGCCAGTGATGCATAGGCTTTTTAAATAGAGTGTTCCTTGTAGGCTCTTATATCAATATCTGTTTAACCTCTGGTGCTTTCAAGCTTAAGGCAAAATCACTGCATATTAGCAGTTCTAATGCATAACTGCACTCAGCAGGAGAGTTAGCAAATCTGCAGAGTGATACTGCAGTGCAGAGGGGATAAGGCTGCTGCCAGCTGTGGCCAGATGTTCAGCTCCAGGCTCCTGCCCAAGCCATTGGTGCCCTGTGCTGACCTGAGGCTGCACCCAGACTCCTCTTGTGTCCTGTGGCTGTGGACACCCACCCTGGCTGACCTGTCCTTAGGGTGGAAGAGGGTCCTAAACTCACCTGGCAGAGTTGGGAAAGCGCTGAGCTCTTCCCTGTCACCATGGACAGACTTTCCAGGCATTTCCTTCCAATGGGGAAACACTAAGTGTCTCATCCTCTGCTGTCCCTGCATCCCAGGGAGCCCCTTTGCATCCTGTCTCCTTTATCTCTGTGTGAGCTGTCTGTCCCTGGGGTCATCTGAGACACTTGGGCCTCTTCCCTGCTGTAGCATTTAAGGGCAGACACTCTGCATGCCTCATCAAAAATACTTTACATGATACCCTGAGTGACAGGGAGATTTACACTCAGATAAAATAGCAGCATCCACAGCAGGGCAATTAAACTGACAGCTCAGTGGCTCAAATTGAATTTAGAGGAAGTTTAGGACCACGTGCAGTTGAATTTCCCCTTTGCAAAGAGTTGGCTGGAGCAAAGCAACAGCAAGTAACAGTTCCTAATGCCTCTACCAGAAACCAGCCTGGGAACGCTTGGCTGTGTCCTCATTTCTGGTTGGCAGCTTGGGTTTCTTCATACTGGTTCCTTTATCACCCCACAAACCAAACCCTTCAGTAGCAAAACTGATAGAAAGTGTGCCTGGGGAGGAGAGCTTGGACTGAACTCCTGGCTCCCCAGTTAGCTCATACATTTTTGAGGTCAAAGCAACAACAATTGTGACAACAGAAGAACTTGTAGATAATGGCTCAGTGCAGTAAGTTCCCCATAAAACATTCACTTAAGACAAGATGCTTCAGTTAACACTCAAACCCAGAGAGAATCTTATCGCTCGCTGATCATCTTGCAAGAAAGAGAAGAATTCTGTGCTGCACAGTGCTCATTTCTGGGGGTGAATGAGCCTCTTGGCTCAGTTTGAGGCTTCTTGCCCAGATATTTATTCTATCAGTCCAGTTTTATAACAAACTAGGAATAATTCACTCTATTTTCTTTCTTGCAGAGTATCAAAATGCTTTGCTAATGAGAAATGGGCAAATGAATCTAAGGAAATAACTCCACTTTCCCTGAATATTTCCTCATGCCTGGGATCAAACCCAAAGCCAAGTTGATCCTTACTACTAGGATGGATTCGTGCTTTTCCAGTGTTGTTTTTGATTGCTTCTCACATCCCATCCCAGCTTTGGAGTTTGGGTTTGGATAGAAGCAGCAGTGCTGAAAGGTTATGAAATGGTTGTTTCCGTCGTGTCTCTGGCCCAGTCAACCACAGAAATACTTTAAAGTTTTGGTGGAGCCTCGAAAATTAATCTTCAGCCATGAACTTTGGGGGAAATCTACGGATGGCCTGGGAGAGGCTGCATTCTGAGGTTTTAAAAGCTGACTAGCAAAATTATTGCTTTGGAGATAGTGGAAGATAATGTCAAATTATCTAATAGGTTATATTTCAGCACTGCTGCTAAGGTGCAAGGAGTAAATGGTTGAAAAAAGATTCCTCTTTTATCTCATCTTTGGGATGAGAAAACAGAGGCTGCTTTGGTTTAGCAAAACCTCATCAGTTGTTATGATTTGGTTTTGCAAACCTCCAACCAGGGAGGTTGAGGTCTGGCTTCCATTATATTCTAACCAGAAAATTCATGCAGAAGAGCTTTTGTGCTTGAAACTCTCTTGAATTTGTTCTAAATTCAGTTTAATCGCAGCAAAACTAAACTCTTAGTCCTTTAGAGTCTGTCTGTCACTGTTGTTAATATAGAATATTAACATATAGAATGTTAGAATATTCTGTATGGGATTTGATAGACAGATGAACTCTGAGAGGGTATTTATCACACAAACACAATTAACTCTCAGAGGGTATTTATCGCACAAACACACGCCAGTGTGTATATGTCCATATATATATATTGGAGCATCACGAGGCTCTTTAGTTTGACCACGGTGGTTTCTCCTTAGCCACAGAAATCCCATGAGTTCACAAGCGAGCTCCTATTTTCATTTGTGTTGGGGTGAAATCAAAATCGACTTGGCATGCTTCAAATGACAGCAGACAGTGTGCCAACAGCGTGCCACCAAGGGAGACAGCTCTCTGCTGGGTTTTGTCTTCTCTGTATTTATCCTGCAGCCTGAAGTGGACCTGAAAGAGCAAAATGAACACAGAGATTATGTGCTGGATGTAGTGGATGGGAACAACATTGAGAAATTTTAAGATCAACCCTCATAAATACACTTACAGTGTGTGTAGAACTAAATTAATAGCAGGCATAACTCTTTTAAAAGTCACTTGACTTTAATTGACATATCATTATAATTGGCAATTATCTTAATTGATATACATGGCATAAATATTGTGCTCTGGAAAGCTTCCAGTCCTTCTTTATTAGAGTATTAAGCCACAACACATGCAGATTACATGGAAATACCACTGGAGCATTTGTTAAAAGAAATTCCTTTCTTCTGTCTCTTTCTTGTATTTTTACATCCATGTGTATTTATGTAAATATGAAGAAAAAAAGTCATGAGGACATACTGAGTATTGTCAATACAATCTTTTAAACAATTTCAAATGATTCCACTAAAGGGTTTCTACAAGTTTCACACTCTGCTTTTGTGGAAATCAGCTTTCAAGTCAGCCAGGCTAGAGATTAGATCCAAAGATTTAAAACCCCTATAGATCAAAAGCAGATGCTCTTAGAAGATATTTCAGCCAAGACAAGCCGTCTGGGGACATTGTTACAGCGGGAGAAGACAATTTATCATTAAAACATGAAAGCCTCTGTTCAATAATAACCAGATGTATTAAAAAAAAAAAAAAAAAAAAAAAAAAAAAGGAAAGGAAAAGAAAAGGAGAGAGAAAGAAAAAAAAATGGGGGTGTCAAGGTCTTGATTCATTTGTCTCCCACTAGAAATCATCTTTATCCCATACTTAGGAAATGAATGCAGATTCTTTGATGGCAAGACATAATGTAAGAAAAATTGAAACATTTCACTTTGTAAATCCTTGGCAATTGTCAAGGAAATTTTAATTCTATAAAATTCTCTGATGCCTTAGGTAAAGATAAGGAGCGGTCAAGTTAAAGGGCAGTTTCCGTGACTTAAAATAAAAAGGAGAGGAAGATCTGACAGGAGTGTTTCAGACCCTTCTGCCTTTCTTTGTACCACTTTTCACTTTTTCCTATCTTCGCTCCAACCTAATGCAGCTTGGCCACAGTGCTTGTCTCTACCCTAAAACCTCCCTTCCAAGCTTTTGGATGTGTCATTTAAGCCTTCCCACATCGCAGAGGGATTGTTGTCACCCACAGGCATGAAGGGACACACCAGGGCACAGTGGGATGGGATGAGTTGCCTCATCATACCCAGGATACTGAGGGGAGAGACAGGAAGTGAAACTTTTAGGATCTTATTTTCCTGTCTCATAATCTAACCACTAGAGAGCATCCCTTCCCAGTGAAATGTATAGCTCTGGAACACAGGAAATGCATCTGCTGCCAGGGTATGGGGAGCAGGAAGACCTCCTCACTCTTCCTATTTTACAGGCCATGCTATAAGAGAGTGGGTGTGATTAACAACAGTCATTATAGTGTATATATATTTGAAAAAATTTCCAGGTCTGTGGTTAGACATTTCAGGCAAAAATTCCCTAGAGAACGAGTACATTTAAGGACTCAGAGCAAGTCATGTGAGGTGAGGACACAAGTTGTTGGCCATTGCCACCAAGTGGGTCACAGAGCAATCTGCCTGAACTCTCCAGTCATCCCACAAAATGAGACACAAACCTCTTTGCTTCTGTCATAGGAATATGGGAGTGAAATGCACTCAACGTGAGGGATGGGAGGGAGATCGTTTTCATTGATGTTTCTGGAAATTGCTCATTCTTTGACAGAGAAGCTTTTGGGAGAAATATGTTGGTTTTGATAAAGCTCTGGGAAAAACTACTCTGGTTCAAGACAAAATTTTTGATGAGTTGGAAGGAGAAGCTTGATCGCCCTGCACAAGATCAAAGGGGAACACAAAACTTGTAGACCCCTTTTGACATCTCCTGTGAGCCACACAGATTTAAACTAAGGTGTCTGATTTGCTGGTGATCCTGAAGATTGAGCTCCCCTGTCTCTGACTGTGAAGAAAACCCTTGCCCTGGCCCTGAGGAACCTTCTCAATAAAACTGTTGTCAAAGCAAATAAAGAGAGAGATTGCCAGACTCAGTAAATTGTGACCCTCATGTTATCTGTCACTGACTATCTCATATGTGAGGCTGTGTCACCACTGGCTTTCTGCCTAAGCCTCTGCCTGTGGTGTCCTTGATAGGGAAATTAAAAGAAAGGACAGACTGATAAGATAGGCAAAGGTTATGGTTGGCCCTTCAAGAGGACTGGGAGGACAATTTGCAGAGCATCTCCTAGATCTGTGATCAGAAACCGTGGAGACGTAGGACATGGACGGTTGTGTATTTCCACGGCTCTTTAAGTATGGAGCACAGGTCAGGTCACTGTCACAGAGGTCTCTGCTCTGTAGGTGACTTCTGGTCAAACCTTGCTGCAAGGATGCAAAACCAGAAGATTTGTCAGGGGGAAAGCATTTTCCAAGGAAAGTATGAGGAAACTGCACCACGGTCTGGAAAGCATATCAGCATGCCTGCCCTTTTGGAACTGGAAGGCTTTAGCAAACTAATTCCATTCCTTTTTCTTTGAATAAGAAAAGAAAGGCTTTGCCATTTTCTAGTCCAACGAGAACAGTTATGGTAGAAAGTACTGAGCTTTCTGGAAAATACAGCTTGGGTGAGCTGGAGAACTGTCACCATGGAAAAAATGAAATTAATTTTATTTTTATTTCTCTCTGTGTGCCAAGCATCATTCATTTCAAACAAATCTGTTTACTGTTCTGAGCACAGTTTGGCTGATGTAAAGGATAAAGAAAGCATGAGATGGAAGCTGGGTTTTGGCTATTCCCTTGGTGTCTCTGGAGCCACATGTGGCACTTTGGAGGCCTACATTCCCACTGGTGACAAAGGCCCTTTAGTGGCACATTTGCAACATGTAACTGTTGGCTGAAGGTTTATGATCTGGCAATTTCTGCTGTTTCGAGTGGGCTTCACCTCCTTTTCTTCCTTTGGGAAGGAATCTCTTTGCATCTGCTTTGGAAGGCAAATGTTTATAAGCAGAGTGGACTGAAGCAGAGAAATCAGGTCCAGGGCCAGATTAACAGCACTGCTGTCATCAGAAAGCTGAGTACTGTCGTTTTTTCTGACTCACAGCAGAAGATCTGACTTAATTGGATCCAGATTGGATCTGCACATGGATTTGGAAATCCCAAAAATTTGGGTATTCACATCTGGAGTTCTCGGCATAGGCTGGAAACTATGGAAAAATTGAAGAGAAGGGCCTACTCAGCAATGGGGGGAAGACAAGATCAAGGAAAATTTAACTTAGAAGGAGAGTGACAGGTAGAAAGATTGCACTCCTTCTTTGTGCAGTGTTGTTCCAGCTGTACTTGTCTATCCCGCACATGTACAATCTCCCCCGTGATCCTAATCCCTAGTTCCTAGGATTTGAGAGGTGGAGATCCACTAGCATGTGGGAACTGGTGGCTGCCACACCAACACTGTGGCTGCTGTCACTGTGCCTCAACAGAAGCTTGTTTGGGGCAGAACAAGTGGTTCATGTGGCCACAGACACCACTTACACAGTCTGGGAGATCACACACATAAAAGTCTAGTGCAGAAGGGCACAAGTACAGGCTCACACAGCCCTCGGGCCTTTTCTGTTAACAATCAGACCCATAAAGCACATAAAAATAAACCTATTTTTACAGCTCTGCACTGCTGTTTAACCAAGCATTTCAAGAAGCAAACAAAAGCACCCACTGCTCTGGAAACACAAGACTTCATTACCATCCAGGAGCACAAACTGTACTCAGGAGGGAGTTGTGAAACCTTGTTTAAGCTCAGATTTGTATTCCATTTTGCATACCTTTGATTCACCCTTCTGTAGGAGGCGTTTTTAATTTTCAGCATTTGATAGCTCTATAGTTTTGTGGACAAACCTATAGAGCTATTTCCCAGCACTTTTCCACAGAAACAAGTGAGGTTTTTGTCTCCCCCTTTTCAAGAGTATATAGCTGGAGGAGGAAAGTATGTTAAAGTGCAGATAACCTTCTCTCCAGCTGTTTCACATGGCAGCTCCACGGTGAGGTAAAGAGGGCATGAAAAGATGCTCTCTGTCCTCAGCCACTCTCAGGCAGGGCTGAGTTTAGGGTCCCTGCTGATGGACCATGCTGATGAACCATCCTGATCACTCAGGCAAGGACTGGATTTCTCATCTGGCACCAAAACATGTTCCCTAGGGAGCTCTTACTTCCATCAAGGACAGAGTTGTGTGGATTTCAGGGTGACTCCTGGGTGGAGAGGAGGCTGCTGTCAGAGAGGCATCCTCTGAGAAAGAAAAGCAAACAGCAAAAACAATGATGCTCTGTCTTCCAAACAATGTTTTACATCATCCAGAACAAGAGGGTCCTCATTTTGCTTGGAGATCCAAACCCAAAACAAAAGAGTGTTTATAATAATTGATTATAAATGCAGAATTGTTTGGTCTCCTTCTGATTTTTCTTTTCCTGCAATTCTTTCAAATAACATCACAAAGCCATTTGCATTTGTCAAGCTAAGTAAGCCACTCATTTTTCCCTATCCTTGCTTGCCTGCAAGGGCTTTAAATATTGCAACATTTGACATAAAGCAAAGATTTTTGCTGATAAGCATGCGTAATGGTTCAAAACTGTTCCAGCGAGGAAATCTGGTTTCTCAAAGGTAAATGATACAAAAAGCTGGCCTTTGATTAAATATTCCGATCATGACATGCTAATGGTGCATGAAGCTGTGATTTATCAGCCAAAACAATGTGCTGGAAAATGAACATAATTCATTAAGCCTGAACCAAACTTCACTTGAGCTTTCCACTGGCAATAACTCTTGGCCAACAGCAACTGGTGTTATGCAGCAGAGGCCTGTTTGCAGGAGACTTCACATTTTTTATTCTGCTGTGCTCTTGAGGCACGATCTCCTACACCTGAGCATCCATGCAGGAGCAGTGTCCTGAAGTGCTTGTAAGGAAACCAGGGACCATGGGGAATTTATTTTTCTTGCATACCTATTTAAAGCACCGGAGTGCAATTTCGCTCATTTCAGCCATCTCTTCCATCTTGAAGATGACAAAGAGTTGTTTAAACTTATCCTGAACAACCAGACAGATAAGAATTTGTGCCTGACATTGGCAGAACACAGATTGTCCTCCTCACTGCGGCTTCAATCTCTGCGCTGGGAATCTGTGGGAAGATGGACTGCTAGCCGATCCCCTTGCCTTGGCTTGCTGCCTGCCCTCTCTGTGAGAACAGTGCTGGGTGCCAATGAGATGTAATTACTCCTCAGGCTGCAACTTGTTTATTTTTAGTCTTGCCAGTGTGAGCTGGGGACACGGGCTGGTCAGGAGTGGTTTTGTGCTCTTTGCTACCTCCAAAGAAGGGAGTCTGGTAATGTTAGAGCACAGGGCCTGAGCTGGTGTGCCTGCTGCTAGCAAGATGTGTTGTCTGTTTTGCTAACATCCTGGGGCTGGTTATCGTGTAGTAACAAGGGCTGTTTATTAAAAAAGGATGTCTGTTTTGTTACTGATTCGTTGCTGTAAAAGCAGTTGGGGAAAGGAGAGGAGATGATGCCAAACTGATTGTTGGTGTAGCTTCAGAGGGGTTTCATCATTACAGAGATACTTGTTCCGTTAGATTCAACTCTTAATGTAAATCAGGGTCAGGAAGCAGTTTACTCTGTTTCCCATAGTCTCGAAACCTCAAAACCACCCTGATTAAGTTCCTTCTCACCCACTTTGCACATCCAGCTGAACACTGAAGATGTAAACCAAAAGAATTTCCTGCTCCTCACATCACGTTATTTCACACACATGCTAGAGAAATAACACAATTATTTATGAAGTTTAACCAAAACCAAATTTATCAAGCCTGTGAAGCTTTAGAGGGAGATGAGAGGAAAGGAGGGAAGGTATTTTTGGCTGGAGAGATGTACACAGGCGTGTGGAATTCTTGCCCTGACTGATTATGTGGTCATGGGGCTTGGGCAGCAGCAGCAGTGCCAGGACTCACCAGCTGCACCACTTTCCAGAGCAGCTGCCCCAGAGGGCTCCCAGGACTCCCACTGAAGGCAGAAGTCCAGATATGATAGAAAAGGGGCAGGGTTGCCAAGGTATTTCGTGATAACATCTCACTGCAGGGCTGTCGTGCTTTCTATCCATGTTTCTGCAGCATGAGGTATCCAAACTTTGCTGGGCACCTGCTGTGTGCTCCACCCTGTGCTTCAGGTCCCAGACAGGACTGAGCCAACAAATGTGGGTTTAGGGTGTCACTACTACTGCAGCTTTTCTGCTTGGAGACTCCAGGGCTGATCTAGAGGGGCCTCTTTGCTGAATCTTGGTGTTTCATGCCAGGGATGATGGATAGCTGGGCTTGTAGGAGTAGGTTACACCTGCACTTTGCTGGCAGCGTGCACACGGCTGTTCTGGGAAGCTGATGTGCCACTACCGCATTAGGGGTGTGATTCACTAATTTGCCTCTCCTTTGATCTGGCAGAAAGCACTTGACACTTTTGGAAGAGGGAAGATGGGAAAACCCCTCTCAGTTAGCTGTGTTGTGTAAGCAGAGTGCCATGGGCTGTGCTGGCATCATGCTGCTGGTGCAGGCACAGCAGGGGAAAGAGCAGGACTGAGTCCATCCTCTCAGCTGTGGATCAGCATTTGGCCTCTGCAGATGGAGAAAAAGATGGGATGCTAATCCAGGGAGTGTGAAGGATGAGCTCTAGGCTGCAGTTTGGTTCTGGGAAATGGAAGGATTTGAGGGGCACTGGAGACATGCTGGCAAATCAACATGTGGCTGGAGAATTCATGGGAGAGTAGATTTGAGGAGCACAGGGGCTGGAGAGTGAGTCGTTCTCACTGTCATCACACTGAAGATGTGATGGACGTCTAGTAGCTGTCTTATGTAGACACCTGTGGCCCTTCTCTTTCTGTGTTCCCTCTGCCTGTTTCTCTTGGAGCTCAGATTAGGTTTCAGGATAAGAGCTGTGGTCAGACAATATGGCCACTAGTTTTAGGAACGAGACCTTTATAAATGGTCAGAGCACTACAGACTGAGTCAGGGAAAGGAATGAGTGCAAGGAAAATGGTAATTAAACATCTAGAAGTTTTTCCAAGGTCTGCCTCAGACTCTCCATATGACCTCTGGAAATCCCTGCATCATCTTGGCCCACCTTCAGTTGTCTGAGTGCAGCCCCAAAGAAGTGCTAATCCTTCCTTTCATCCACTCTTTATTTAAATGATGAAGTCTTCTGAGCAGGCATTGTTTTCTATATGAGTTTGTAGAGTACCTGCCAATAGGTACAATGCCTCAGCAAGTTGTGAGCTGAGGTTCTGATCTTAGAAGATACTCTGGTGCCAAATTTCTGTATGGGAAGAGCTCCTGCTTACTTCGGAGATTTGGCTTAGTGTACAGTGGTCCACAAATAACACTCTTGACACATTTGGTAGTTTTTCAAAAGAATAAAATAATTCTAAAAGCCTCTGTGCATGCATTTCTAACCCCTCAGACACATTTTAAATTATTGGAGGACACAAATTTTAACCTTGAGCTTCTTTCTCAATACTCATTCATTACTTCTCCATTGTAGTTTACATTCCCTGTTGCTAAAACTAACAAAATGTTCATTTTAACAGAATGTCTTCTCCCTGCTGGGCCCCAAATGAAACATTCCTGGGAAGGCAGGAGGCAGTTGCTTTATTCTGCATTGCGAATTAGCATGTTTGCATAACTTAATGGTCAGTGCATCAGGCAGGAATTCCAGAAGAGATCAATCTTCAGTGCTGTGTTTGACTCCATGGGCTGGGCATCCTCCTCTTGTATGGCATCACTGCTGAAAGTCCTTCTGGCATGGGCTATCCATCATGGTTTCTGTGAGGAAACCACAGAGAATGGGAATGTGTCAAAGAGTTTACTGAAAGGCAGACTTACCACTGCTCAAAGCAGAGAGCAAGCACTAGCACATCCCATTGAGAAAAACAGCTCTGGCTTATGGAGATGACTGAATTCTTCCACCTTCTGTAGACACATGCTGAAAAGCCATCTTTATCTCCGTCTGTAGCACTCTTATAGTGCTGAGAAACCCCATTTGAGGGATCTGGGCAAACTCCACTCCAGTGCCACCACGTGTGTTGTCTCAGCTGCAGTGTATGAGCTGCTCTGGAGGAGGAAACCACCCATGAGCACATTATTTCCTGTTCTGTGCTCTGCAGAATTTTCTTCTTTAGGAAAACAACTCAGGATTCTTCCTAAATGTACATTTTTTGTGTGTGCTCAGAGTGTTTCCCTTGCCAAGTTGGGGCCTGATCCAGGCGAAGCAAGGGAAAGGGAAAAAGCTCCCCTAGACCTGAGCAAGGGTGAAGGGGCTAAAGGATGGAGTGGGTTTGAAAGAATGGAAAGGCAGGTTACTGTGCTTGTGGAAACTGCATCATCTAGGAAGTAAGCATCACCATTTCTAAAAGCTGAGGTGGTGACCTGATTTCAGCTACCAAGCTCACGGGGTGCTGATTGAAGTCATGGCTGTGTTACCTGACTACTGCCATTTATTTGTGTTAACAAATTCCTGAGGCAATCATGGGCCAGGATCCAAATGACTTAGATGCCATCCAAGCTAAAACCCCAAAAATAAGACCTGCCTGGGGAGTGCATAGTCTCTGAGCAAGATTTGTCCACCTTTGTTGCCCATGAGTACTGTCTTACCCTTCGTGGCGTTTCACTGAAGTTACAGTGAGGTTGGGAACACCTCGTGGTTAACACTTGCGGGGAAAATTTGGGTTAGTAATTAAAATATGAACAATCCTGGGATCCTAAGTAGGTATTCCCACTGGTGGAGCTTCATGTTACTATCTAGGACACATTTCTCAAAAATTCAGGACACATTTCTCATAACATTTTATAGCAATCTGGGAATACAGAAGGATAGGTTCCTGAAAAGCTGACAGAACAGTTGTTGAATGGCCTCTTTCCTTCCTCCCTAGCAGATTTCTTCAAGATTTTATTTTTTAAAAATTCCTAGAAGTGATTAAACAAACATCTTTTGCAGCAGAAATATTTACCCTGGTTTCTTAGAACTGATAACACCTGTTTTTAAAAAATGCAGCAACATGCAGGATGTTAATATTTTAAACATTTTTGCTAGTTCTGCATCTTAGAAAATTGGCAGCCTTTTTGCATATTTATGTTATCGCCCATGTGGTGTTTCTCAAACCAAGTCCAGAAAAGCTGTTTCTATTCTAACTTGTTCAGTTTCATTCTGCTGCCACTTCAGTGCTTCCTTCCAGCTGGTACCCTCTTGCTTTTATTGTGCTGTGTTCAGTCATCCCTTCACAGACAACCAAGTTAAAATACCAGGCGTTTATCACTCTCTGGTAGTATTTTCTTACCGCTTTTTGCTTTTTAGGGTCTTTTCTTTTGAAGACACAATGGTGGGGTTGGCAGACAGGCAGCAAACATTCTTGTTTTATTGTTCAAATCAACTTAAAATCATTGTAATATGCTTGAAGATTTTTTTTAATGTACATCAAAAAAGAATTTAAGATATATATTGAAATCTACGGATAGGCAGTGGTCATGCAAAACTTGTCTTATCCGTAATCAAGTATTGGAGTTGACAGTCTAAGTTAACAAAATCCTCAAATATCCGGAATGTGTCTTTAAAAACCAGATACCTCATTTTCTGAAATACATTGCATAGGACTGATGGCTTTTTTTTTTTTTTTTTTTTTTGGTATATGGTCGTATTTTTTCACTTTATGTATTTAGGACATATGAAGCCAATATATGTTATCAATGCATAAGAACTCTCCAAGTGCTCCTTTCTAAGAAATTCCCTGCTTTGTTAAAGAAAATTTTTGTTTGGATAGATAACCACCAGCTCCTCTCTGCCATATTGCAAATTATGAAGTGATTTTGAATGTCTGCTTTCTAAATGAGTGTATTTGATGTAATAAATGCCCAGATGTAACTGTTGACTGAAGCTGGTGACATTATTCATTGCAAAAAATACTGTTTTGTAATAACATTAATTCTCCTCATACCTGTTTCAGTGGACAATTTATGGCACTGTAGGCCATGCCACAGGTCAATTTATAAACTGCTAGGACATGCTTTTCATTATTGATTAATTTGCAATTCATTGCTTGAATCATCTAATGTTGACTTTGGGGTTTTTTGACTGGACAAGAGAAGTGTGATGAATAGAAGAATAATGAGTTGTAAATTCGGATTTGCAGTGCAGCAGCACCCATCACAAGTGCATAGAAGTGTTTTAAATGAGAAGGGCAGTCCTTGCCCTAAAGGGCTTCCAGCAGATCATGTGCTGAGATGATGAGTCCATGCAGAAAAGGATAAGGAAAATGGACTTTGCCACCACTGTAGTGCCCTTGGTGTTCTGTCAGTTTCATTTTAGGTGAAGAGTAGTTTAAGACTGAGTTACTAAAGGCAAGGAGGTGAAGGAGAGGACAGGAGAGACTGAGAGAGTGACTTCCTTTGAAAATGTAGCCAGGGGTGTGGAAGGCACGGTGGGCCAGCTGGAAATGTAAATTAGCCCTTTGATACCTGTTATGATCCCATTGTAGGAGGTGACTGCCTGAACTAAGGTGCAAACAAGACCATATGCTGAAGCCAAGAGTACAGATTTTATTGAACAGTAAATACGAGGTAGAGAGGTGGAGGGAAATAGGTGGAGGGGCAGGGAGGGAGAGGAAAATAGTGTTGAATAACATCAGTTAGAAGTATCTCAATGATTAAGGGAGAGTTCAGGCTGTTGTCTGAGAATTTGAATAGGGTGGTGGCACAGGGTCATTTGTTACAAATTGCAGAAAACTAAAGCTGGTGATGTCCTCCCAGGCACTGCTCAGCTTGAGGCTGACTCGTTGTGCATAATGTAAAGGTTTTCTGCCTCTGCACCTTTCCTTCATCTTGCATGTAAGGATAT
This sequence comes from Sylvia atricapilla, assembly GCF_009819655.1. Taxonomy (NCBI): domain Eukaryota; kingdom Metazoa; phylum Chordata; class Aves; order Passeriformes; family Sylviidae; genus Sylvia; species Sylvia atricapilla. The sequence goes on from NC_089148.1 coordinate 12,413,295, forward strand.
GGGATCAGAGTGGATATAGACCTTGGGGTGCCTGTAATGAAAAGATAGATATTTATCCTAAGGAATTCAACTTGATTAGGAAGCAACAGTTGGGTTCTTTAGTTGGGCAACGCACATCCAAAGCAGCATAGACAACAAAATATTCTCAGTATCTGCTGGTTGGCCAGTAATCCAGGAGAAGGTTTGAGCCATTCAACAGTATCTGTCATGAAACTGCTATTTATCCATCTTTATTATATAAAGTTACATGTGTTTTTGCTATTCTATGATTATGCTGGTCTGGCAAAGTTCTTGCAGATCCCTTAAAAGGTGACTGTTTTTAGAATTATGTGTTGTTTCTGATCCTCCTGTTAAAAAAAAAATTAAATTTATTCTATTTTTCAATGGCTAGAAATCAATTGATCTTTCTGTAACTGGCAAGCGGGGGTAAAGCGTACTTAGAAAAAGCTATATCACATGGAATTTTTGGCTTGCTTTCTTAACTGTGGCAGGACATCCTGATGCTATGAAATTACATGGAAAAAAAAGTCTTGGAAGAAAAAACTGGGATTAGTAGCTTTGTTACTGAATAGATTTGATGTGTTCCGTTTTTGATAGGAACATCATGATGTTGAAAAGTAGCAAAAGCTTTGAAGAGCTCTGGTGGATTTTGAAATGAAAATTGAATGCAAAACTCTGGAACCTTTTAAAGAATAGGCATTTCATGTTTATGAAGCCTCCTCCATGACTTACAGGTACTGAGCTTGTCTTTACAACAGAAACATCTGGCTCCTTTGCTTAAATGATTCCAGCAATTCAGGAAAAAAACCCAGCACTGCGAGAAAAGGCAAGTAAAGGGAGAAAGATACATTTGTGGAGAGGGAGGGTGAATAATGCAGTAATTTCCCTCCAGTTGCACCCCAAATATTGTATGGAATGAGACTGGCACAAGGGAGAGGACAGACATCTGGACTATCATTTTTTCAGATTAACAGAAATTTGTGACATGTTACTTGGAAGAGACGTAATTAAGATTTATTTATTTTCTGAATGCTCTGCTCTTTTGTATTGTTTCAGCACACATGGCATTCATATAAATCAATTACAGCCATAATAGTCTATGAACACAGTGTCTCATCCACAACCCACTGAAGTCTATGGGAGGGCTTTCCATTGACTTCACTGGGCACTGAGTCAGTCTCACTGAAGGCCTTTGATCAGCCAGAAACAGCCACTAAATTCCCCCCACATCTCTCTGTGTGGGAGAGGTGACAGTTTTCATTGAACATTTGGAAGGGTGTGGGTGGCTGGCTGGCACTGCAGGAACTCGAGTTTGTTGGTCTCCTCTCCTCCACTGCAGACTGCCCTGGTTCCGCCTGGGAGGATCAGGGCAGGTTTCTCTAGCTGGGCCTTTTAACAGGTTCTTTTAACTGCTGGGAAGCTGAGAGTCATGGAAGGCTTGGAACGGAAGTAGGCATGTTACACAAAGGATTGGGAGTTGCTGGAATATCTACTGAAGCCTGATTATAGAATCAGAGAATCATTAAGGTCTGAAAAGACCCCCAAGATCATTGAATCCACCAGTTAACCTAATACTGCCATGCCCACCACTTAACCATGGCTCTAAACATCCCATCTACAAGTTTTTTTAACACTTCCAGGAACAGTGACTCTGCCACTTTCCTGCACAGCCTGTTCCACTCTTTCAGTCAATAAATTTTTCCTAATATCTAATCTAAACCTCCCTGGTGCACCTTGAGGCCACTTCCTCTTGTCCTATAGCTTGTTACCTGGGTGAAGAGACCACCCCATAGCTCACTACAACCTCCTTTCAGGTAATTGTAGAAAACTATAATGTCCCCCAAGCCTCCTTTTCTCCACGATAAACAATTCCTTCAACTGCTTCTCCTAAGACTTCTCTTCCAGGCTTACAGAGTTCTGCTGGAGAAGCCCAGCAGACCACTGGCTGCAGCTGAAGAGGATGCATGAGCCACCAATACTCTGAACTGTGGCACCCTTGTTACCACTAGAGAGGTCTGAGCACCAGAAATGGTTTTGGATCAACACAGGCCACTTCCCAATGTGCTGAGAGCATGCACCAGTCTGCTATGGCAGCTCAGCTGCCAGCCCACTATTGCTGTAGTGGTGAAAGCCCATTTGCTTCTGAATGTGGGATCGTGTGTAAGAAAAACATGGGAACTGGGAAAGCAGGATGACAAAAGTGGCATTATCAGCTTGGTGTTATCCAGTAGGAAAAGCTGTCAATTCATCTTCAGCTCAGCTATGGCCTCTGGAACTTACTGTCATTTTCCCAATAAGTATTTCCTGAATGTAGAACCAGGAAAAGGGTCTATTGTTTAAGTCAAACAACTCTACACCCCATTAAAGACAGAGGTTTACGCCTTATTATCTGTTAATGAAAAATGTGTGCCCAATAAAAACACTATTATATTAAAATATGATGGCAAAGGAATCAATCGCATTTCATATGTAACAATATACCAGAAAAGAATCCTCACTTTCCAGTGGCTCTCCATCACTACCGAAATCCAAACTGCTTGGAGTTACATTTAAGCTTTTGCATTCATAAGCAAAGAGAGAAGGAATAATTAATTAGATTTTGACCAGTTGTCTTCCAAATAAATTTCGTTCCACAGTGCTAGTAGTGCCCATTTGGTAAAACAGAAAAAAACCAGAAACAAACAAACAAAAAACCAAACAAAAGAACAACCACAGAAAAAAAAAACCCCAAAAAGCTAAATCCTGCTCAAGCTTCGGACTTTTGAGTTCATTTTCTAAAGGGTAAAGTTATTTTGCTCACTGTATCTTGAGCTTGGAGCAAACAAGCCCAGACACGTCTAATGTAAAAGACACCGCACTAATATGCGGTTGATCTGCCAGAAAAGCCTGACTCCTGTGCCTGTTAACATGGGTTAGTGAGACACTGTTGACTCCAGTGGGCTTTGGAGCAGACCCAGAGACAGTTTCATGTACTAGTTAGTAATCCTTCTACAGGGTGGAGCCCAATTCCTGGCATTCAGCAGGAATTTCCTAATTTATTTCTCTAGGCTTTGAATCAGACCGATGTGGTGATACTCATCCTATGTTAACAATCTCAGGGTTGATATCTCATCATCTAGGATCACTTTTTTATCAAAGGCTAGCAGGGACACCTTTGGAGAGCAGCTCCCATCTCCTTTGGCTCAGTAGGATGGAAGGAGCTGAACTGGAGTGATGAGACAGCCAACTGTCAGCTAAATTCAGATCAGATCAGTCCTGCTTCTCTTGATCCCTGTGCAGCTAATTTACGGTATTCTCAGTGCATGAAAGACTCAGATTAACTACTTGGCACTTGGCAGGCATTGAGAGTATAATAGGGAATCAAAAACAGAACTTTAGTTTAAATAAATTTCAAGTATAATAGAAAAATTTATTAATGCAGTACTTTCCTATTCATCCAAAAAGCAACTAGCGTCACACACATAAGGAGAAATACAGGACAGAGACAAATCTTTGGCATTTACAATTAGTCTGGAAGTACTGCTATCCTAAGAATTACTATGATTAGCAGCAGTATCAAGTTTGAAATGAGATCAGGACTCACTGCAGAGGACACAGTGAGCGATGTCCTCTGAGGGATCTGAACGCTGATAAATACAGAGCTAGTATTAGGAGAACCATAGTTAGGGAATTGCAAAAGTTTGCTGTGTTAGTGAGTGAGAGAGCCCAGACCAGGACCCTGACCTATGTTCACCTTTTTGCTGCTCTCTCCTCCTACTTACGGGACAAGTCAAGAATACAGATTTCAACCCAAACTAAAATAATTACCTGGCATAGTTACACAACTTGGAGGAGCAACTTAGACTTGTTTTTGCAGTAGACATTATCTGTGGTTTTGGTAAGGAGTAACACTTTTTGTCACTCCTACTTTTCTCCTGAAATCCCTTAAGTTGGTTTTGCCAGCTTGTGTGACTTCTCCCTGGCCTAGAGCCGTCACTGCTTGGGTGTGTGCTCACCTTATCTCACCGGCTGATCGGGCTCAGGCTGGATCAGTCCTTACCCTGGGAATTGCCAGGGAGAACACGGGGTGCCAGAGGTTGGAATGGTGAGGTTCCCCAGGAGGGTTTTCTCCCTCTGAGTCAGTGCAGAGCCACTAAGTCAGCCCTGGTTTTGGGGGTGGCACATTCCCTCTGCAGCCATGAGTAATCCGCTGTTTCTGCTCAATATCAAAAGGATGCAGTGAATTAAAACCAAAACAAAAAACAAAACCAAAAAGCAGACCTCAGCCTTAAATAAATGTTTGGTTTACTGATAGGTATCTTAGATGAGCATGGGAAGCCATGATGAAATACAGTGAAATATGTCTGCTGGGGTGAGGGCTGGTGAAGGTCTGCTCAGTCTCTCTGCTTTAAGCCCTAGGAATATTCAGGGAGAGCAAGACTGGAATGAAAAATAATGGAGAGTTGTCTTTGCATGTAAAATGTCATCGTTAAGCAGCAGAGCTGATTACTGTAGGAGAGCACCTGGGACATGACATGAGCCGGGTGGGCAGGGGATTGCTGAGATCGGTGTGGCTACACCAGGGTGTACCCAAAGGCTGTCACGCTGCAGTGCTGCTCAGAGCCCTCTGCATTTGCAGCCAGGGCACTCAAGAGCACTGAGCACAATTTTTGGGGAGGGATAAGGGATTCAGGCTGTCCCACACTGGGAGGAGGATGTGCAGGGGTATAGGAGTAGTTTCCTAAGGCTGTTTGAAGTTCAGCACAAAGATGTCAGCATGAATCTGAGGAAAGCCACAGAATAAAGCAGTGACCCGTGAGCAATAACAAATTGCAGCTTGGGGGGTTTGAATTAGACATGAGGAAAAACTTTCCATGAGGAAGGTGGAGCAGCACTGGAAGCACTTCTGGTTACCCAGGCTGTCATGGTATCTCTGTCCTTGGAGACTTTCAAGGCTTGGCTAGACAATGCCTTGGCTGACCTGACCTGCTGTCAGCAATAGTCCTGCTATGAGTGGAAGGTTGGCCTGGAGACTTTCAGAGATCGCTTCCAACCAGCATTTCTGTGATCTTATGATATCCAGTGTGGAATTTCCTTAAAATTATGTCATTAAAAATTGAGTCCCTGGAACTTGCCAGTCTCCATTACAAATCCCTTGTCCTGATTTCCCTTCTGCCGGTGTCTTTTTTCATCTGCTCTGCCAAATCACATCATACCCCCTGGCAGGGTTTGTCAGCTGGTGCACTGCCCTGAAGGATATCTTGGTAAGGAAATATTTGCAAAACAAAAGGCATAGGTTTGCTTTGTGTGGTGGTTGCATCACCTTCTGCAAGTGCATTTTTTGGCCAATAACCTGAAAAAGCTTTTTTTAGCCCCCAGTTGCATTGCTTGCGTCAGCTTTACTTGTAGAGAAGTTTTAAAATACTTCTGGATTTTCATGTGAATCCTTGGTTACCAGCTTCATCCAGAAGAAAGACAACTGCAGCTTTAAACAACACTTGAAAACCAGAACAGATTAGCTAATACCACTGTTATCAAGTCTTGTGGCAAGAAGACCAGTGAAATCATAAGAAAAAAGAAGGAAGATTTAAGGCTGTAGAGGTCTGGCTGCCATCTCTAATTACTACTGCCAAGGAGATGCAGCCACAGTAAACCTCCATCCAAAGCTGAGCCAGACATATTTTACATAATATAAAGATATTTTGAAATGTTTAGGCAGATAAGTGAAAAGCAAGTGGCAAACTTCTCCTTTTTTTTTTTTTTTTTTTTTTTTTTTTTTTTTTTTTTTTTTTTTTTTTTTTTTTGTGTGTGTGTGTGTCACTGACTATTTGCTTTCTAAGCTGGAATAATTTATTGTTCCTTTTCTGTCCAGTAGGAGAGATAAATAAGGGTGGATTTTTCAATGAGTAAAACATACATTTGGAAACATCATTTTAGTATCAAAATGAGATTTCCATAAGACTTCTGAATGAAGCTGTAGCAGTATGTCTTGATCCCTCACTAGGAAAGGAAAAGCGGCCAGAAATTTTGGGATTAAATTGCCTTGTAGTTCATCTTCTTCCTTTTTTTTTTTTTTTTTTTTTGTTTATAGAAAAAGTGAGTTGAGCACGGAAAAATACCAGATTGACAGCTCTGGAAAATGAAAGCCTCTCTTAATCCAGCGTGCAGATGTGGCACAGTCAGGATTAATGCAGAATGCCTCCCTGAGATCCAAAGGAATCACTGCAAGTAGTTTGGCAGGGGCAGGCTCTCTGCTCCAGCCCTCATCAAAGGGGATTTCAGAGAGCACAAGTTCTGGCCAGAGCTGGAGTGCTCAGAACTCAGTGGTGTGTTTGCATTTCTCTGTGCCACTCTGGCTGCCAAGCCACCCTGCTGAGGGGAGCAGGGAGCAGGGAGAGGGGGAGAAGGCCAAAACAGGGAGGTTTATGCTTATTAGGAAATTGTTTATGTCACCAATGCAATGAAACAGATATGGATGGATGTCCAGAGTGATGTCTTTGCACCTGTACGGATATGGGTGGGGTGCTTGGGCAGCAATACAGACCCACAGGGAATCGGGGAATTCATGTGGTTAAGAGCAAAACATCCAGCCTATTTCCCAAATTTTCCTCTTCGCATAACAGCCTGGGGAGAGCTGTAAGTGGCAGTGAATTGGATTTAGGGTATTCAGTGTTCATTGTGCAAGCTTCAGGGACACTCTGTTGTGTGTGGGGAAGGTTGTTTGTTTTTAGTTTGCATTTTTACTCTGAAGTATATGATTTTTTTCATCAGGGTGAAAATCTGTCAAATGGCCATTTCAGACTTCCTAGAAATTATGAGGTTCTGGAATCTATTAAAGCATAAATGTCAAAAGAAAATTACTGCAGAGTTTGTCTGGCCTTTCTTGTTTTACTCCTTGATGTTAACTTTCCTTGTTTGCTGATGTATGCTTTTTGTGCAGAGGTTACAGGAAAAAAAAATACTTAAAAAGATGCTGCAGTTATTAACTACTTTTGCATGTCTGCAGTTTGCAGGCTTTGTATGTGTATATATGGTTTTCCATCGAGATAAAACCTGCTTAGAAAAATGTTGTGGTTTAAAAAAAAAAAAAAAAAGAAGGAGGAAAGAGAGACTGATGCCAGAAGACCAGACCTAAATCATTCTCTTTTTTCCCTGTGAATATTTCTGAATTATACTTGTAATTCACCATAACAACAAACAACATGTTTTCCTAGTGTAAGTAGATTTGCTGTTGAGTAAGTCTGAGCCAAAGCTATTTTTGAGCAAGCAGATGTCAAGGGCCTAAACAAGGCCTGAAGTGTGCATGTGCATTATGAATTGCACTGCCTTTCAGGGACAGACAGAGAGTTTGTTAAATTTGTCTATGAAAAGATGCCATTTAGGTGACTACATAGTATTTGGCACGGCGTATGTACCAGCCCCTTCCAAAGCTCACCCTGTAATCCTTGATTTTCTTTTACATCACTTTGTACTTCCAAAATACAATTGAAATAAAATGCAAAGAAAGGTCAGATGCTCTGTTGATTGGCAAAACTCCCCAGCCTTGTTTCTGCTAGCCCTGAGGACACTGGCTGGAGACTTGGTCCAGGGTAGGTGCCATCAGTGACTGAGATGTTTCAAGGAGGAAGAGACAAATGGTACCAGGAGCAAATGCAGAGTGATGGCATGTATCTATTCTTCTCAAATGTTTGGAATCACTTCCAGAAGTCATCAGGAGTTTCTGGTATACATACCCAACACTGGAAAGCAGTCTGAACAGTGAAAATCCCAAAGCTCGACTGCATTGTGAGCATTTTTTCCCCCTCCAGTTTCTTTCTGCATAGATGTGTTTAGTTTATTACATACTTCAGTATAGCACTGGGAAAAGGTGTGGGACAGTCTGGAGGTTCCAAGGTTTTAAGAACTGGAAAGCTACAATTAATTTTGGTTAAGGAACTGCAATGGATTTAGATGTTTTAGCAGCATAGAATGAGCTAAGGCCCTTGTGCTGTTCAGCAGAGCTGGAATAAGTCCAGGCACAGTTTGCTTCTGGGAGGGAAGTTATGACAATACCATGTCTGAAAGGACAGAACAGCCCTTTGGTTGGGTTTAACAAAGCCTGGGGGCCTGATGCACATTCCCACAAGTGCTCCCTTGCACTGTGCCAGAGGTGTTGATTATTGTCAGCAGGCTGCGCTGCCGTGAGTGAAAATCAGACATGTTTTACAGGGAACACTGGGAAGGTTGGCAGGATCCCCTTTTTCCATGTTTGCAAATAACGTGATGTGAAATTCAGCAGCTTTGTGGCTGCTGAGCGGGGCCGCAGAGAGTCTATTAGGGCACATGTGTTTCCAAACCTTACCAGTGCTGAAATACCTCCCAGTAGCCGCGTTTCTAGGAGCATAGCACGGTGTAGCACTGAGCTGCACCAGAAGGGAAGTTTATGGAGTCCAGTCTGATCCCAGATCTGCACAAAGGATCACTAAATCCCAGTAAAAAAGCATTGTGGTCCTTACAAAGTGAGGGAGGCTGCAGTGCTATCACATCCCAGGGCTCGCCTCTGTGGGGCCATCAGGAGAAAATGCATTTTGTTGTCTAAAACACTGTCCAGAGCTTGCCACAGGTTTCATTATTAGCTCACCAATTATGTCATAGGATATGCTTCATGAAATGCTTTGGGGAAAAGGCTTAGCAATTTTAATATGTGTGCAACACCTTCACTGTACTGTGTCTCTTGCTGGTTTGTGATCCACCAGCATCCCGTGTGGATAGTGTTGGCCATAAAAGCTTTGAAGGCCAGAGCCTGGCTGCAGATATGCTTGAGAGGTTAAAAAAAAAAAAATGATATTTTCATTTACTTCAGCTTTATGACTCTTAAACAGATGCTGAGATTCTCTAAGCATCTCTGAGTCTGGTTAGCTGCTCAAACAGGGCTGATGGCAGATATAATGCTCAATTATTTCTCTGTCTTGGGAAATCTTTATATTTAAAATGCATAATAGTTTTTTCCTTAGGATCTCTGAAGTTCTGGAGAAAGTTATTATCAATCCCAAACTCAGAACTAGAATTTGATCTTTTTAGTACTCCTTCCCAGGGGTTGAATTTGCTGGAATTAAAGCAAGTAATTTCTTGTGGTATTGCTACCAGCCCTGAAAATTAAGTCATTTAGGGGTGAACTCCAGAGGAGAAGTTTTTATATTGTGCATGAATTTAACCAAAATTATCTTTATTGAAAATTCAACATTTTCTTAAGTTGTGTCATTTTAAGAAAAACGTATAGTGATTTATTCTGAAACCTTTGTGTTGAAATGTTTTGTATAATTTACTTTTTCCATTGGAACACCTCAACAAATATTCTAAATTTATTCATCTTTTAGGTGTAAGTTAAACAAAGATCATATAAGTAGATCCATACAGCATGCACCATGTTCATGGTTTCTCAAACTTCTGATCAGCAGACAAGGGAACACAAAACTTTTCCTTATTTATAGAAACTGTATAAAAGGATGACAAAATTCATTGAGTAGACTTGGGGAGGATGTGACGTAAAAGGGGCTTTAATAAAGTCCATGGAGCTCTGAAAGCCCGGAGACTATGAAGTGGAGCCAGCCACACCATCTACATATTGTGCACCCTTTTTGCAGCTGAGGTGGCTGGAGCACACTGAGGTTTTCCCCTGTACAAGTGATCAAGGGAAAGGCATAAACAAGCTGAAATTATGACTGCAAAAGGAACTGTTGCTGAGATATCTGAAGTTGGCTGGAAAGGGACCTGGATTTCTTCTCACAAGTTCTCAACAGGAGTTAGCAAGAAGATGACAAATCCGTGTTATGGAAGGGGCAATTCAGCCTCTGTGAGGTCAAGCAGTGCAAATGTTAGAGGTGATTTCAGAGCTGAGCAGGGCACTGCCAGGTCCAGGCCTCTGAAGGAAGGAGGACAACACGCTGGAGAAGGGAGAATGTAATGACAATAGCAGCCCTGGTCCTGCGTTTGTGAGAGGAAACAAGGAGATTACCTCAGAAAATAAATATGACTTAGGCTATTGACTTAAGAAAGGAAAGTTAATGCCTAGGCATCATGCCTAAACGTAAGAAATTTATCCTTCTCTTAGAACTGTGCTGACTCTGCCAGAAGTTCTGCATTAGTGCATGAGGTTCTCCTGTGGGACTGCTCCACCATCTGGCTCAGCCTGTTGTTCCAGAGCTTCCAAGGCCATGTTGAAGTGTGTGACCCACACTGTTCAGCTCCACGTGCAGTTATCTACATGGCTACACGTGTGCTTGTGCTGTTTATTGAGGAGAGCTGAGGTTTATGACATGTCAGCAATGCCCTGCAGGCCGTAGTGAGCGTTCACAAGGCTTCCAACCCCAGGCACAATGGTTCCCCTTATAAATGAAATCCCCAGTCAATATGTGTTTTATTACACTCTCAAAGAATGCCTTTTCCTCTCCAAATCTGGTTCACTTTCACTTACTGTCTGCTGAAACATCTCTTTTCTGTAATTCAGAGGGACTTACAAGACCCATGGCCAGTAGAAGGGCTTTAATGAAATCCATCTTGGGCAGAGAGGGAGAGGCTGTTGCTGTGGTCTTTTTCCCGGTTACAGTGACATGGACAAGAGTGGGTATGGCTGGAGATCTGTCCTGAAACAGGTCACCATGGGAGCTGCAAGCCCTTGTGTGGAAACACAGACTGGGTAGAGGTGAATTGGTGTGGAGGACTGAAAGGTGCTGGGGGGGTTCTGTGTGCCAGTGGGAGTATCACTGAATCTCAGGATGAATCTCATGACTTTCAGGATCAGTGCTTTGCTGTCCTTGGTAATAAATGTTAAAGCCAGGGAAGTCTGGAGTGCTGAAGTCTCTCCAGGATAACTGCACATGTTCACAGTCCATGCAAATGGTGCCAAAGCTCGTGAAACCCAAGTGAAATGGGCAGTCAGGTGGTGCTAGGGCAGTAGGCCTGTTGCTGAGGACAGATTTTCTCCTCACATGTGCCAATGACTCTAATAAAGTCCCAATCCATCCTATACCTGTGAGATTCTGCCATACATACCCAACAAAGAAACATCTGATTTGTTAGCTTTCCTTGGACCTTGTTCTGTGTGCTTGGAGTTCACTGGTGCAGTGAGTCTGCAGCAGGTGAGGGTGTTCAGCACCTCCCTAATCCGAGACTTTAGCCTGGAAGTCTGAAGGCCTTTCCTCTCCTGACACAGAGGTGTTTCCAGCCACACATAGTTTTTCTTTAATAATGTAGTTTAACTGGAGTCAAGAAGTTGTTATTCCACTCCACAAGACAAAATACTGGGGACACAGCTGCTTACAGAGGATTTGTCCCTCGAGTATTGACTCACTGGGGTGGCCCTTTGGAGGTGTGCAGAAGACATGTCCGTATCCACTGCATCCTTCAGACATTCAGGGAACACTTTTCTTTCAGCTTGAAACCAGTGGAATATGAACATGACTGAGAGGCAGAGTGTGAACATCATCCACAGCTGAGATGGGAGCGTGCTAGTGATCTGTGTGCGCATGTGCGTGCAGGCTGGGAAAGCATTGCTCCATCATCCCAGATGGCTGTGAGGGGAGGAACCACAGCACTGCAGAGATCCTCTTAACGCTGTGGGCTGGGGCTTTACAAGCAAAATAAAACCCCAGTGAAAACAAACAGCCCTCAGGCTAATGATCTGCTGCTCCTGTTCTGTGAATGGGGATGTGGGACAAGGATGCTGGGGAAAGGCAGGGTGGATATGGAGCTGTTTAGCGTGCTCAGTAGCTGGGGCTCTCTCTCCTATCATGCCTCAGTCAAGCACAACCTCAGGTTTCAACAGCTGGTTACCCACATCCATTCCAGGGTTTATTTTACTGTTTTATTTTTATTGTTATTGTTGTTTTGTAACCAGGAGGGCTGCAGTGGTTTCCAGCATGTTACATCTCTGCAGACCTTGTGAGCCTCCCCTGTATGAGGTGGGAAAGAAGGAGAAAGACATGTTTGAAATTAAAACAAAATAGAAAAAAAAAAAAAAAACCAAAAAAAGGAGACTGCTGGTATTTGCTGAGGAATGCTCCCCACAATGCTGAAGTTGCATAAGTGGTGTCTTTGTTTCCATCAAAAATCTGCTTTTTGGGTTGAAACAAGGCCACCACTAACAAGGCCAGGAAAGAAATTCCTAATGGTTTGAAGTGAATTTAAGATTTTGATGGAGCATTTGATTCTGGGTACGGTTCATGTAGCTGAAGAAACAGAAATGCGGCCCCTCCACATCAGCCAATATATATACAAATGCTGTAGCACAGACCCAGCCAGGCACCCTCACCACATGACTAATGGCCTTGAAGGGGAACCCTACTCCTCTATGAGCAGGGGAAATGATGAAGTGACAGACGAAGGAGCTCAAAGGGAATGACACCAGGTATTTTGCTGCATTTGGGATGAATTTTACGGTGAGATGGATTGATTACAGGCACTGATACTGGGCCATACAAATCCTCAATGCCAGTGAACCAGACCAGATTAAATTTGGCTTAGATAGTGCATTATAGAATCTGAAGTTTGCATGGACTGTGTTTTTCTATTTGATCTTTTTTTCCCCTCTTAAATTCCTTTGTTTCCTTGGTGAGGTCCTGAAACATTCCCATTTTCCTCTTTTAACATTCAGCACACTGACAAGTAGGCCATGAACCATGGGGAGCCCTGTCCCAGGGAGTGTGATGGTTTTCCTGTTGTGTTCCTGTCTCAGAGCACCTTTCTGACATTCTAGGAGAGGAGCAGGTGAGACTGCCACAGAACACAAGCACTATGCCCCACACATTCCCTGTTCAGCCACTGTTCAGGTAGCAGATGAATGGTGCAATATGTGTTCCACTGTGCAAATTCCCAGTCTTCTCTAGTCGTGGGTCTATCCTTCACCCACCCTTCCCCATGGGCAAATCACATCTGTCATTAACCCACACCTGCTTCCCAGAAATGGGAATGTGGACACTGTCACGATGTTAGTCGTGTAAGTGTAAGAACTGGTTCAGATCCCACCCAGCCATCAGACAGGATTGGTGGTGAATATTCAGCATGCAAGTGCAGTGACCTTTTCCCACGTGTTTCTGGCTGGTTTGGGGCAGACAGGCATTGTGAGAACTTCCTGAGTTGGAGGCTACATCTGCAACAGATAGGTCAGGCCACTCCCAACAGTACAAAAACTAGACAACTTCATCCTGAAGAGGCTCTGAATAACTCAGGTCGGCTTTCCCAGCAGCTGCTAGCAAAATTACACCACCTGAAAGCAATGAAACCCGAAAGGAAAGAATGGAGAGAGAGCAGAAAACCACTATCCATAGCTTTCATAAGCACCTCACCTTTTCTTCCTGTGGCAACAGTTCTTTCTGTCCCAAGTAATTGAATTTGACATATTTTAGCCATGCTAACCTTCGGTTTTCAACACATCTCTCATATTGTGGTCAATTATTTTTTAGCAAGGCGAATACCATCTGCAGTTACGCCGGGGAAAGTAAAATCACATGGCCCATCAGTTCCCCTGCTCCAGGCATAAGCTCACAAGAGCTGAGGTCAGGAAGGAATCACACCATTCACAGCAGATGGATGCTTTGACACCTTCTCCTGTAGCATCTGGAAGCAGCAGCTGCTGGAAGCAGGACAATAACCCTACTGGACCAAATCCTGCTAAGATCAAGAACAGGAGGCTTTTCCGCTCCTGAATGTTGTGCTTGCTACTCTGTGTTTCTGCCTTGTGAAACTAAGCCTGTGTGACTGGCGCTGATGATTTTCATTCTGGGCTGTGCAGGCAGCTGTAGCAAGAGTTGGGCATAGAGGAAATGTGTGGTACAGCCAGAACTAAGAACCCAGCAGCCTTACCCAGTCATAGGCGGAGGAGCCAAGACCAGCTTTCTGTCACACACGCATACAAAGTGGTTTTAATGAGAGCATCCCAGAGGGATTTGCATGGGTAGCAGATGAATGGTGCAATATGTGTTCCACTGCACAAATTCCCAAGACTATGTAGCCAGAGTGAGGATTTCCTATTGCTTGTGATTTGCCAGGAAAAGTTGTGGATGGCCCCATTCCTGGGAGTGTTCAAAGCCAGGTTGGACAGGGCTTTGAGCAGCCTGGTCTAGTGGAAGGTGTCCCTGCACATGGTACAGGGTGTTGGAACTAGATGATCTTTAAGGTCCCTCCCAACCTAAACCATTCTGTGTTTAGAATTTTGTGATTCTAAGCCTTGTGCAAATTTCTGCCTCAGTTTCCCCATCTAATAAAAAGCCTGATGGTTTTTCTTTTCTGTTACTCAGTAAATTAAGATTTCTAGTTGAAACATTCTGAAGTTGGTTACATTGGGACTTTCCTCTAAGGGTGGCATATTGGGGTTTCCTTGGTCTATTGCAACGAAGGAAACATGCCTCTTCCCCTCCCAGCTCCGTGTCCGGACAGGTTGTGACATGGCCTGGAGGAACATCATTGAACCCTGAGCCACACCAGAGGCTTTTCCTCTTGGAGAGAGCCAGGTGGACTGTTGAGGTTCTGCCTGCCTCTAATGACTGCCCTCAGATGACATTGGCAGATTTCCTTCCCTTAATCACATAGAAGGGATTTGACAGTCTGTAGTACAGATTTACAAGAACACAAGTTTGCAGGGAATTTTATGGATGAAATAAATCTCTTTAAAGGAATGCCAAGATTCTAGGACACTTGAGATTTGGGGTTTGAGCGTGTATATATTTGTTTGTATATATTTATATGGTTCTCTGTTTCCACATGTCTCTCTCTGTGGAATAGTAATGATCCTGCAGATTCCCAGCTCTCATGACCACCATGAAATGTTGATACATTAAACTGCCTGAGCAAGATGCTGATGCCCTCCATCTTCTCCTCTGGGGAAGCTGAAGTTAATGGGGCAGCCAGCTGGTGTGCTGGTGTGAAGCCATTGCTTCCCCACGGAGAGTCGGCTACAGGTCTAACGAGCATCCAGCAGCAGAACACGGATCTAAGAGCTTCTGGGTGGTAATATTAACACTTGGGTAATGGCTTAGAGGAAAGCCCTAAGTCCTCTTGGACCTGGCTTCTGCCTGGTTGGGAAACCGCGGAGCTCAGATGAACGTTGTTCCAGCTGGAACAGAGCCTCCAAAATGCTCCGTCCTGGAGAGAGGGACGGGCAAAGGAGGGGAGTGAACACAGGGAAGGCAAGATGGAAATATCATAAGGCTCAAAGAGAGGCATGAACCTCTTTTGCTGTCTGGATGCTGCTGACCCACCCCTTTCACCTTGAACTGTTCTCAAGAGGAAATGGGAGGGAATCCAAAGCTGCGCTTGTGTCTTCCCAAAATTTCCCAAAGGGCATCTCTTCAGTTACAGACACAAAGACACACATGCAGGTTTCCAGATCCCTGTCTTGCATGCTTCACATGTTCAGGAATGTCTTTCAGGGTCATGCTGTCAGCATTTCCAACAAAACCAGTTAATATTCCTGTGCTTGCCAAGCAGTGCATGGATATAGCTTAGGGAGCACGTTTTTGTTTAAACAGCAAAACAAGCGAATTGGTTCCCCACTCCCTCCCTCCTCCTGTCTGCATTTCAGATGGACTCCTAGTCCTCGGGTATTATTCCTGGCTGAGAGGGAAAGTTTATGAGTCCTTTGTTACTGCTCTTGGCAGCTCATCACACTGTTCCTGTAATACTGCAGCACAGGTCTGGCCGGGGAGCAAAGCACAAGAGAGCACGAGAATTGGGGAGAACCAAAAATGCCTCAGGTCAGGGGGAGCATGCCATGAGAGGAGATGGAGACATATAGGTGTGGTGAACAGATGAGCTGCTTCAAGCCTCCAATTTGTGCCCTGAGCTGGAGAGAGAGGCACAGAACAGGGAGAAGTCAGCAGTCACTTCATGGGAGTGTTTTGCCCAGATAAATCTCTTTATAAACCTCATTCCAGGTATATCCGTTTTCAAATGTGGAAGTCTCTCCAAAAACTCCAAACAAACAATCAAAACCCCCCAACAAAACCAAGACAGGAGGTATATTGTCCCCTGTAGAGGATTTGAAGTGCTATGCCTTAGGCACAGCCAAGGAGAGCTGTTTGACCTTGTCAAGGTCTTTTCTAGCACTCGGGAGGGAACAGATTGGGCAAGATGTGGTGCTTCCACTGTGAGAGAGTCCTCATAGGAGGTTAGGCAGGCATCTGTCAAGAGCTGGCTTCTTTCTGTATTTCCATATTAGAGGTGAAGACACCTCTGTGTTGGAGATCCCAGGAGACCAAACTCAGCTGCCAGTACACATTATGGGCATGGCTCTCACAATAGCAGGTGACTGTTCAGGTGATACACTCCTAAATAATCCTGAGGGACCATTCTCTGCCATCCTGGAGGGTTTCTCTGGGATGGAGTGGAGGGAGGTCACTGTATCTGTGCACTTGCACTTTGCACACCAGTCAGCTTTTCTATACTTAGCCTGCAGCACTGATCTAGGCTGCTCAAACTCTCCTTTGCCACTGTAACAGCTTTTGGTGTTGCTGCGGGAAGTCTAGAGTGAAAATAATAACCTCTAGACCTTTGTGTGTATGTGCACAGGAGAGGAAATTCTTCCTCATCCTGAACACATCTGAAGTCCTGAAACAGAAGAGTTTATTATTTCCATTCCCTGCAATCAGGGCCAGGATTAAGACAGAGTATGTCAGAGTAAGTCCAAATAACCCCATTCTCCTCAGCCTCATGAAAGGTGGAAAGGAAAGCAGGACACTCATTTGCAAGGAGAACCATGATGACCATCCAGCCCCATGCACTGGAGTTGGTTTTACTTGTGCTTTCTTGAGAAGGTACCTGCTCCCACATTTATTTTTCAATGTTAAGTACACAAGACAGTAACTCCCTGACCATTCAGATTAGCTGCATGTTTAATGAATAATGTAGACTTGAGACATTTTCTCACAAAGTATTAATCTGTGCAGTCCATGGGTCATCCTGTCTTTAACTGGCATAACCCAAAATCACTCCTGTGAAGAATTTGGCCTGGCTTTTGTACCTGTCATGTGTTAGAAACATGGAGTTTCTACTTTGGATAACACAAATGGGAACAGAATTTTGCGATCTGGGGCAATCACTAAGTTTTGGAAGTGTTGCCAGCAGAGGTCTTAAAGCTTCAGCTTTCTACCACCCAGATCTCTTTTCTATGTGTTTGGGAAGGATGCCTAACATCCTGAACTTCTGTTTTATAAGAGAGGTTCACCTGGGAATAATCCTGTGAATTTGTGGGGCTTTCATGGTAATTAATTTTAATACAAGCACCCATGTGTATTTGCAGATGTGTAAAAATATGGTCAGATCAAAAGCATTTGCCTTTGGACAAATGCTGAAGACAGCACATGTGGGGTGTGCTCTGTGCAATATTTGCTCCTTGAGTAAGACACATCAGAATAATGAGGATTAAAAGGAACAGCTTCTCCCCTCCAAATTTTACTCCCATTTTTATGAGATGGTTTCACTTGTGCTCATGAACCAAGGATGGGGAATGAACAGTTAATCCTTCCTTCCTTCCTTCCTTCCTTCCTTCCTTCCTTCCTTCCTTCCTTCCTTCCTTCCTTCCTTCCTTCCTTCCTTCCTACCTTCCTTCCTTCCTTCCTTCCTTCCTTCCTCCCTTCCTCCCTTCCTTCCTCTCTCCTTCTGAAGGAAGTTTCACCTCCTATTCCATGTCCCTCTTTCTGGGGCAGGACCCTGGCGTCCAGGACTGGCAGACATTTGCTCCATCACTGCATTCAGACTCCTGTTTTCTTACAGCCAGCAGACTAATTTTTTTTTTTTTTGTAATAGCTATTGAAGTTGTTATTATTATCATTTAAGCATGTGTGATATATAATTATGCAATTAGGATAGTAATGACATTAATAACAGACACTATAACACTGCCATCTCCCCTTCTACCCCTGGTTGAAAGAAATGAGGCATGTCCTGGATGAGAGAGGAGGGAGAGAACAGACCTGGCTCTCTTTCCCTTTCTCTGCAAAATCCTGCATTGCAGACACCTCTGGCTGAGCTTGGATTTTCCACCCTAAATCCCATTAAGCCCCTGATCCCTCTAGCAGGGAGCAGTGGTGACACTGTATCCCAGAGCAGGGGAATGGCAGCTGGGAGCCTCAGGCCTGGGGTGTGGAATCAAAGCTTTCTCTCTGGGTGTAGGTAATCCAAATGGGCACCATTCCCTTTTGTTCACCAACAGGCCAGAGGAAGCCAAAGCTCAATTATTGTACTGAAATTTAGGGTTTAAAAAGAACTAATAATAGATATACTAATAACACATCTGGACACTATGTCTTGATTTAAGAGACTGAATGCCTTTTGAGTGGGGCTCTTGGCCATGTGAAAATTTCTCACGTTGCCTTTCTTTTTTTGAAGGATAGTTTATGCGTTTGAAATAAAAATTAAAATACTTCCTGCTAGGAAAGAGGAGTGCAGAAACCACAAGAATCCCAGCAACTCATCCTTCCTTTCACTGCAGCAATGGGTGGTTGTCTCTTAAAACCTCAAATCTCACTTAGGGCTGGGAGGAGGACTTAAAGCTATCCCTGGAGAAGGACACATCCATGCTACCACCCCCACTTAGGTTGCTTGAGGGCATTTCTGAATGAAGACCCAAATCCTGCATTACTGGAGCTCCATAAGAAGTTGGGGGTGTTGTTCTTGGACCGTTTATTATTCCTACACATGGTGATGGGCGTCACCTCCCAGATGGAGGTCACTCCAGCAGCCACACATCACATATGCCCATTTACATTCAGGACACTTGGGGAAGACAGATGATGTTAGGATGAATTTGGAAATGTCTGAAGTTAATGTTTCAGGAAATTCTGTTGTTTCAAAGACAAAGCTTAGACACTGGAGGAGACCTCACCTCACTGTGGATGGGGAATGGGGTGGGATTGACATTTCAGGCTCCTTTGCTGGTAGCCAGGCTTCTTGTCTTCCAAAAATTTCTTGGGAACTATGATGGAGTGTCTGATGGAAGGCTGGCATATTCCATGTCTCAAAAAATCTTTCCATCCCACAAGATGCCCTTAGCCAACACCACTTCCTGACTCCTGATGGTCCTAGGTGGGAGGGATGTCTGTCCAGACAGCTATGCTGCACGTGGGTGTATTTGATGTGCTGCCACCGAGTGCCTTCTGATCAAGAGCCAGCTGGGGAATCTATAGAGTAGTTTTGGCTTTCTTTTGTAAGGCATCATTAACAAAAGGTCTGCCTAGTGCTGGAGCTGGACCTTGCATCCAGCTGGACGTGGGAGAAAGGAAAAACACAGGTGACGATGGTGGCAAGACAGAAGTTACTTCAGGACAGACTTGTCTTGAAGCAACTTTTCTGCCTGAAATGTGTCAGGGGAAAGAGCTGCTTGTCAGCTACTGTTGCAGCAGCAGCTTGGGCTGGAAGTCTCACTCAGGCTGCAGTCAGGCTGGCTGGAGATGATCCATCTGTAAGACAAAGGTGGAAATCCCCTCTGCAGCCCAGCTCAGTTCAGCTTGGAAGTCACTTCCAGAGGTCTGTAGTCCAGCCCGTCAGTGAGAATGGGACAGCTTTGAAGTTACAACCCTTCTGTGTACTCCCAGGAGTGTCTGAGTTCCTCACAGGCCAGGTGAGCTGTGGATGTGTGCTGGCTCCATGTGTTTGGAGATCAATGGCTTTGGGAGAGCTCTATGGCGTGGCAGGGCTGCCAGACCCTGTACTGTCCAGCAGCATGGCTGTGCGTCTGCGAGGAGGCCACTGGGCTGGAGCAGCTGCAGCTGGAAGGGAGTTAGTGAGCACAGTGCCCTCCAGGGACTCCAGCACAGACAGAAAATGTGGAAGGGGAAAAAAGAAGTCAAGTTAACTTGCACAAAATCCACAAGAAAGCTGAGAATAGAAAAATAACCCAGGGTTTTGGAGTTATGGGCCGAGAATTATCCAGTTGGCAAGGTTGCCTCTACAGTGTGGCATGTTCTGGCTGTGGTGTTCTGCAAGAGCCCTGCCCAGATGATCAGCCTGCCCACGCCCAGCTGCATTTCAACACACAGCTTGATGGCTTCAGTTAGTGGGCTTCCAGGGAAAAGGGAGGCACTTCTACTGGAGAAATCCCATCTTGTGCTCCAGAAGATTCTTCCTTTTGTTTAGGAAGAGGCTGACAAGATTGAACAAAGAAGGTGGGTGGCATGGGAGAACATTATCTGGAGCAGTGCTGGCTGAGTTCAGCAGAAGTGGTTCTGACTCTGGCCAGGCATGAGCACATTGCCTTGACCTCCTGTGCCTCAGTTTCCCTGTCTCTGAAAGTACCACCGAGGCATGTTCATATTCACACTGTCCCAGGACCTCATGTTTTATAGCATTCAGGACTCTTCAGCTCCCCTGCAGTCCCCCTGTTGGCCCTGGGCGGCAGAGGCAGAGTAGAATCTTATATATCTTGATGTTGGTGTTGACTTACACTCATTGGTTCAGTTGTCAGATAGACGTTGGCAGCAACACAGCTGAATGAAGATGAATTTTTTTTGAGTTTTCCTCCATGAGGAATGACTTTGGGCTTGGAGACAGAGCATGGAGAAGAGAGGATACACCAGCAGTGAACAGCATTCCTGTACGTGGAAAGGAGAGGACACGTCTGCTGGTCAGTGCTGTGCTGGCTGTCATGGGGAGGGCAAATTGGTGTCATTTCCAGCAGAGCCAGCTTGTTGTTTTTCCGTAATGGAGGCAAACCATTGCACATTGCAGTGCACGCATTTTGCGAGGCTGGCATGCTCTGGCCAAAGCAAGAACCATCTCTGCTGGAAGGACTTCCCTCATCTCTGAACGCTTTTGTTGTTCTCCTTATGTACAGGTGACACCTGGAACTAGGAGGGGTGGCTGCAATCAGAAGAGAAACTCCCTTCTCCCTGAAACCTGATAATTTATTACCAGCCCCACTGATGGAAAACTTTAATATTACCATAGGAGTAGAGGCATCAGGTGCGGGTCACTTACAGAGATTAAAAAATGGAAATACAAGTGGTTGGGGGTTTTCTTTATTTTTCACTATCCACGTACTGTTTTTTCTGCAATGCCTGTTCTGTCCTGGGAGCACTGAGCAGTGTTCACAGCAGCCCTCCCTGATGGCTGTGCTGCAAGCAGTGCCCTGAGCAGACCCAGAAACTTCCAGCACTGCTGGGTGACCCTGGCTGTGCTTGACCCGGTGGCTCAAGATGTCTTTGGTTAAAGTCTTCTATGTGTTAGCAAGTGACTGTTCAAACACAGATGCTGCCTGTGTCAAGGAGGCTTTTTCTCAGAAAGTACAGACAAATATTGATCCTCTATTGAGCCTGGAGAGCAGGCTGGAGCAGCTCAGTGATGTGTGATTGGAGCTGAAAGAGGTCCCACAGCACAGGAATTGAGGATACTAAAGGGCCTCTTATTTGCTGATCAGGCAAAGCTTGACGTGCCTCTAATCCCCCTGGCCTGTGTGGTCACGCGGGTTTAGCTTTAACCAATTTCTAATTAAAAGTGTTTACAGATGAGCGCTTTATTTACCCAGCATTAATTATAAAGGGCTTTACTCTAGCGGGGAGCAAACGAGTTTCCTGTCTGCTGCAGCAAACCCCTCGCTGGGAGCTCGCTTTCCTCAGAAGGCCCATAATAAAGTTATTATAACGACAGTCTTTGTGATGAGATCCTGAGCAGATGGGGGCAGGAGAGCTGGGAGTGTTTCCACCACACAGGCACCCACCCTCACAGGTTTAGGAGCCCTCTGTTTCCATGTTTTCTGCCTGGATGCTTGCCAGCCACCATCCAAGGTCTTGTGGGTCCACAAGTCATTAGTTTAAACAGCGATGTAATCAGGCTTTAATTTATACATATATAAAATGAAAGCAGGAGGATATTGGCTGGTTTAAGATGCTTTCTGTGGTTGGAAAAGGGCTGAGTGCACAGAGGGAACGTGGGAGCCCAGCTCTGCAGATCTGTGTGTGTCCATAATAAACAGCAGCGTGTCTCCCAGCAGCTTGAATGGAGCCAAATGCTAAGTATTATTTAATGTTTATCTGGTTTTATTTCTTGTTATAAACCCAAGTTTTTTCCTCCATGCCACACTCATTTTGACAGGATTTGTCAGAAGGAAATAAGCTAGTTGGGAAATTTTCATTGCAGAGCAGTTGTTACGGTTGGTTCCGAAGAAGAAAAGTTTATTGAAAAATATCAAGTTAACAAATTATTCCTTTTAAAATTATTTTCTATTTTTTTTGGTTGAGGTTTTTTTTCTATACATCTCTACTAGTAATATTTTATTGTGTGTTTTAACAGCCCATAATTCTATACACATTTGTAGCAAAAAAAACCCTTCCAGAACTGCTTTTCTTGAGAAATTTTCGTTCCTGGGAATGCAGGCCCCAAGATGTTGACATTTCCCACACAATTTGCTGTTCTGGCAATTCTAGTGATAGCCACCACTGCATGCAGATCTGCTAATGGAGTACTTGGGAACAGGTGATAAGGTGGCAAGAGCCAGCTTTGACCTCTTCTCTCCACAGTGATGTTCAGCGTTTCATTAAATAAGGAAATTTCTTGGATTTTTGTCCCTTAGTCATAGTTTTTTGGTGCTATTCTTTAGCAAGTTATTCTTTAACTTGTAATAAAATTTATTTCTTTAAAATTTATATGGGAAACTCCAGATACTATAGCCAGGGGAAGACATAGAGAATAACTGATTCCATACATTGCTTGTGTACATCTATATTGAATTCAACTTTGTTTTTAACAAAGCTGCCATGACCTAGTGCCCAGGTAATAAAATACTTATTCCCGTGTGGGTGTAATTGTCAGATGGCTTTTCCTTAAAGCACTTGAGGAGCTTGAGACAGAGCCATTCTGGTGGAGAAGTGTATGCAGTCATGCACAGGACACACATCTTAGGAGCAGTCTGTAAATCAGACATCTTCTGCCTTGCATTTCTTTCATACCCTACATAGCATTTTGTTCTTGCCACGACCCAGTACACAACCTTGCAGTGCTTATGTTTAAACCCTCCCAGTCTTGCTGCAAAACATCATCCATGGTAATAATATAGGAAAAGAAGGGAAGAGACGCAGAACTGTCATGAAGAGCCTCATAAATCTGTGCATTGTGGATCATTTGGCATCGGTTGAGTTTGATGTGCTGTGGGCCAGCTCCTCCCTGTGCCTTCCTCTCGCAAGAAGGATGATTCTGGTGAGAATGCCAGCCTGGGTGAGGGTGTGGCTCTTCCTTGCTTGCACACATCTCCCTGTGCTGCCTGGGCACACCTGGAGAGAGGTGCTGGCCAGTGGTGACAGATCACTGTGTCTCAGGTGGGGCTTTTGCCCAGGCTTTACCTGGCTGTGAATTTGCATTAGGCTGGGTTGTTCAGCTTGGCAGTTCCCCAGCGTCCTTAGGGTAAAGTTGTGTTCTAGGCTGGTGCCCTGTCTGCAATGAAGGCCCAGTTAATGCCAAATTATACTTATGGGAAATCTTTACCTTCAGCTGTGATATTGTAAATTATTGAATGCTGCACAGAAAATTACTGCACGGTCCTTCTAAAAATATCTACCCCTGTCATAGTCATGCAGCCCTTCAAAAGGTTTATTGAGAGGGACTGAGAGATTCATATCCGTTAAATATGCAATTTCCTTATTTAAAAAAAAAAAAAAAAAAGTTGTAACTTAAATGATGCTGTAAAAATAAAGGGGAATCACATGAATTCAGGGTATGTGTTCAGTGCAAGAATTACTGGACTTGAGCAGCTCCAGAGCTGTCATTTTGCATCTATTGCAAGGTGTTCACCATTTACCTGAATTGCAGTGAATTGATCACCTCTCCCCAGCGAATTGCCCATTTGGTGAAATATGAAAAATACCATGAATAATACCTCAGGTGTTATTCCTGGCAGCAGCAGACAGGTACCAGGATGGTTTTGGAGAGGAGGAGTTACCAGTGGGGCTGTGCTGAGCACTAATGGCAAAGGAGCTGTTGTGCCTGGCTGGTTTTCCTCTGTAAATACCAACCGCCAGCTCTCTATTCCACATGGAAGGCAGGCACTGCTCACTCACAGCTGAGTGAGCTGCCTTGAGCCTCTGGCCATGACAAGACTGTAAGTGGATGAGCAGAGGTGGCCAGAAGCACCTTTCCTTTAGGCACACAGTGATGTTGTGTTAGCAGTGAAGGATGCTTTATTTTTATCTCTGCAATAGCCAAGCATCTGGGCTTCTTGAAGTGGGAGTGGGTAGCCTCAAGTCCCTGGGGTGGGCAAAAGCCCCCAAACTCTCATTCCACCCACCTCAAGTGGCCTTTTTTAAAATTTTAATCTGATTTGGAAGGCCATTAGTCCATGTGAGCTGTGCGTCTTAAAGACTTACCACACCAATTTGCAGGCTGTAAGTAATAGTTTTGTAAGTCCTTGCTTGTGGGACCTCAGTGAAAACAACCATTTCACAAACAGGCCCATTGGACACCCAAAGTGTCTCCTGAGCCTGAACGGGTTTCCTCAGCTGCCCTGTGCTGCCTCCCCTCCTCCCTCACACTCCCTATGGTTTCATTTAAAACCATGGTGAAAGATGTGAAAGGAGATACACACAGCAAGATGTAAACCCCTCCAGTCTGTCAGCATGCCTCAGGGAAAAAAACCAACCCCCTGTGGGCAGGAGTGTTGTAACCTGAGAGTCGGTGAATTCAGAATCTAATTCAAAATTAGAGGTAGGCTTTGGTAGGCAGGGAGAGGCTTGGATGGTGATCCAAGGTTTTATTAATAGGCACGCTACCTGACGATGGCAGCATTGAGATCTTGGCCCCAGCCTGGATCAGGCTCCTTCCTTCTGCAGAACCAGCTGGAAATTTGAAGAAGTTCATAATGCTTCACATTTTGACGGCACTTCTTCAACTCAGACACCATCTAAGCATTAAAAATTGGACCTCTTGACATTCTTGCTCTGAGTAGAGCTACATGGCAAATGGATTTTCCAAATTGTTGAGGTTTTGGGAAGCAAGCAAAAGAAATTTTGTTCCTTGTTGGAACAAAAAAAAAAGCAGAATTGGTTTTGGGTCATTTGAAACATTTTCAATATATTCAAGGCACTTCATTCAGATTTCAACCCCTTATAATGTAATAGAGAGTAGAGTCTATTTTAGAGAAAGTAATTTTGCAGGAAGAAACCAAACTTCTCAGTGGATGTATGGAAACAGACCATTTGAATGTTAAAAAAAATATTTCCCTGAATTTTTCCAGTAAAGAAATATTTTCATAATGACTATGATTTTATTTTTAAACTGTTTTATTAAAACAAGAGCTTTTCTAAGGAAAACTAGAAATCCATTGGATACCTGGTGTAAGCTCTGTGGATTTCTTGACTTCTCAGGCTGTTCTGCTTCTTATTCAATTAACAAACATGGCTAAGTGCAATCCCATGGTTTTCATTTTTTTTTGTTTTTTTCTTGATGGAAGCATCTTGCATCCACCACAGTTGTGACTATCTCCTTGGGTTTCCCTTTTTCTGGGGGAGAGCTTCAGGCATCAACCTGTGACTGTTGAAATTCCCTGGTTGGCTTCAGAACATTTTATGATGAAAGTTTAATGAAAACTGATGCATTTTCATGGAAATTTTCCAATTTTAACCAATTGGTATTTTCTAACAAAGAACATTTTGTGAAAGCCGTTCCTGTCTGATTTTCCTGCCTCCTACCTCGATCAGGTCATTAAAAACCAGAGACACAACACCTGTATAACTGGATAACAGCATTTCAATTGTCTAAAACATGGATGAAATCTGAAAAAGATTAGGAGAAAACAGGGAGATGGCTGTTATTTTGGAATGAGGTGGGAGAACATGTTCCCAGCCCTGAAGAGACAAGATCTGCTCTTTCCTGTGGTGTTTCTGTGGGGGCTGCCACGTCCCATCAGAGAAATCACCCAGGTCGCTGAAATTCGTGAAGCTGCCCAGCGATGGGTCTGCATTGTGAGTAAAGGCAAATTAGCTGGCAGTGTGTTAGCACATATTTCACTTGTGTCATGGTGTAATAATGAACCTTGTATCAAAGCCTGCAACACCATCTGAGTTTTATATGCCCCATTTCCTACATGTTCTGAACAGTGGAACCAATTTATAATGTAATGATTTTTCCATACATAATTTCTTTCTTATGATTTCCATAACTCGGGAGTTTTTACTACAACTACGGCTGAAGGCAGCCTCGTAAAGGATATGAAAAGAGGGCTGGCTAAAGTGTCTCATAAAAAAGTAGCTCGAGTGATTTGCTAGTGGCTCTCTGTGGGTTTGATTGTGCCTTGGATTTTGGGCCATGCCAGGAACCAGCAACCTGCATTCCCAACCGCCTTCACACCGCCAGCCTTTCACACCAGGCTGATGGCGGGCGGGACATGGGCAAGTGGGGACTGCTGGGCCTGCAGGAAAGGGGGGATCTTGGCTACCTCTGCTCATTCACTGGCCAACAGGGAGGAATAGAAATTTACTCCTGCTTTAAGCCAATCTGAGGCTGTGTTGATGAAGTGGCTGGGAAAGCTCAGTGCGGAGCCAGAAGCGAGAGTACGTGCCCCGCTCTTCAGCTGGACTCCATCTCCTGTCAGAGATAAAAATAAGCTGTAAAAACAGCTGGGTCTTAAAACGGGTTGAAAATGCTGTTTGCTCTGTAGCTTTGCTGGGTGCTGTTAATACAGGAGCCAGATTGTCTTTTTTTGCTATACAAGTGGCAGGGGGGGGTGGGAGGTGAGGGTACCTGCTCCTAGTCTCTGTTCAACATCACTTTGTGAGCATCTTGGTGGGTACAAACCCACCAGTTTTAGACAGGTGGGACAATTTAGCTGTAAAAGCTGACCTGCTTGTCAGAGGGCATCCTTTTATCCATGGAGAGAAAAATACAGGAAAAGAAGGGGCAAACCTCAAGATTTTCATCTCAGCCATTTCAAGACAAAATCCTTCCAGTTTTTGCTTCCAGTTTAGGTGGAGTTTAAATTTAAGGAAATTTTAGATGTTCAACACTGAAGTACTTCATTTTAGGCATGAACAAAAAGTGTAGTTTGACCCCAGTGAAAATTTTGCTTATGTCTTAATTCCTTTGCAGTTGCTTAATTAGCTGATGCAGGTAATTTGCCTGATCGCTCCATCCTTGTGCAGGAGGATGCTGAGGAATTATGTGGAAGAGGTTAGAGGCAGATATGGAATAGGGAACACCTGGCCTAAGAAATACTAGCTTTATAAAACTGTGACATTACATTCTTTGATTTCTGTCATTCATATCTTTGCATATTTTCCACCAATGTCAGCTGGAGAGTTTACTTTTCTTCTCTCTTTACTTGACAAGCATCTCTACATGCAGTTGGGCTGAAAAAAAAAAAGTTTGAAGTTATTTTTCTGTATAAGTTATTTGAAGTCTGTATAACTCTCCAGTTGAAACCAGTGGAGCTCCAGTTGTGCCTGAGCAGACCTGGAGCCCCAACAGACTTCGTGTGATGGGTGAGTAAAAGCACAAGTGCCTTAGAGAAAATACAGGGTCCTGAGTAATGTTCTCTGCTGTTTAGAGGTGTGAACAGTGTGCCTGTCTAAATCAGGAATTCCTCCTAATTGACATATCCGCTGGATGCTAATGAGGTTCTTTTCCTAGAAATGTATTTCTTTTTATCTGGAGAAATCAGTATTGCGGGTTCACTCCACGTGCCTTCTGTCTCAGCTGGATAAATAGCGTGAATCACTTTTCCCTTTCAAAGCCTCTCAGCCACTCAGCTCCAAATACCCATTTAATCTGACTTTATATGTTAATAAATCACTCAGGATAATTAAGCATTAGCTCCACGTGCCAGCAGTGTGCTGGGAATGCCAGTGGGTTGATGCAGTCCTGTGTCTTACAAACCCTTTCACACCAGAACCACCTTTCCTGGGGTGCTTGGAGCCCAGCACTGCTGTGTTTGCTGGGGCTGAGCTGGGATCCTGTGCAAGCTCAGGACTGGCTGCTGAGTGAGGATGTATCCCCTGGGGATTAGCAATAGCTGTGGCTGTTTGCAAGACGTAGGTCCCTCAGTGTGCTGAAGGAGGGAAAACCCCTGGGCTCAAGGTTTGCTGGTTATAGGGGTGCCTGGAAGCCTTTTTGTAGCTCAGGCTAAAGGGTGCAGTTGCTCTTTGCTGAGCACAGATGAGGTCTGGACAGCTAATCCTGTGTGTCCAGGTTGTGTTTATGCAGAGCCACTCTGGGGTCATGTGCCTGTGATTCAGAAATTCAGCAGCTCTCCAGCCTGGCACTGCAGGAGTGCTTGGGAGCCGACTGTGTGGGTTTATGTATTTCATAGCTGTCCCTGAGTCAAGATGCATTTGCAGAGATACAATGAAGGTCTGTAGGACACAGACAGGTTTTTTGAGCTACCTAAGCTGTCCTGGTATGGAGATTTACCTTCTGTATTTTAGAGTCCCAGGCAAGCTGTGCACACCTTAAACCCTGGCTGTAGCAGCCAGTTCAGTGTGAAACATGGCTTGACAGTCAGTAGCTCTTGGTCTTCTCTCATCTTTGATGGCATCTTTGCCACAGGTATTTGAAAAAGAGCATAACCTGGCCTTGAACTCTGCCTTCTCTGTTAATGTGATGTGCTGGCCTGTGCTGTTTAGCATTGGGCAATTGATGATTCATTCTTCAGAGATCCTTTATCCTCTGCTTCATCTCGAGTATTTGAAGACTCAAGCTGTAACTGTGGCCACAGCAGCCTCTGGATTGCTGTGTGCCTCTTACCTCCAGCCCCAAAAGCTGTGGCTGCAGAGGTTGTAGGTCACTTTTTAGGCTGAAACCTTTTTTTTTTTTTAATATCATAACCCCCTTGGTCCTACCCCATGCTCTTTGACTTTTCTATGAGCAGAGATTTATACACAGGAAATGGAGAATATGACATTTTGTTTGTGCCTCTGTGTATGCGTAATATCTTTAATATAAAACTAGTTGCCACTTAATTATATGGGCTAAAGACCTCCATTCAGTGTGTTGTATACAATTTATGAGTCTCAGGTCTCCCAGACACACATTACAGCCATGTGGCAACACCCAGGTGACTAACATTCCTTTTTAATTTAATTTCCTTACATAAATAGCTTCATTAAGGATCAGTTATTTGGGCAGAGAAAATACTGTTTGAATAGGTCAGAATAAGTCACTGAATTAGGACTCTGCTACTGTTCCTGCTGAGAGCAGCACGAGACCTGGGTGTGTCACTCTCCTGCTCCACTGTTTGCTTTCACCTTCAGACCAGGAACCTCTCCAGCAGAGGTGGTGGACTTAATTCAGAGCTAATTCAATGTACAAGGTAGGACTGATGTTCTTATGAGAGCAACACTAGTGAGGATGTTCTCAGTCTTGCTAGTCAAGATCATCCCTTTTGCCAAGATCGTCAATTTGTTCATTTGTCTCTCTATGATAAAAAGAAGTTCAAATGGCTTGCAAAATTCATTCACACAGCACCTAAAAAATCGTTTCCTGTCTTTGACTCCCTAGTTTCACACCTGGAAACAAATGGAAATCAATTGCTGAAGTCCTTGGGAAGCTGCTTGGGTCACTTCCAGGCACTGCTATCCTGCTTTCCCTTATCATGTGGTGTAGATGGCTTAGGACTCGTGGGACACAGGTCCCAGGCTTCAGGCATTAAAAAGGAGGGACAAGCCATGGAAATGAATGAGGATGTATCTTTTCATTCACTGCACCCAGATTTGCAACACTTGCACTGCATTGCTGCTATCAAAATACTTGCTCTGTCTGCAAAGACAGATTAGATCAAAACTCCTAATTGATCATGGAAAAATTATTTTCAGGTTCTTATATTAGGGATTTTTTTCCCTGATACAGCATTAACTTACCCCTTTCACATGAGCAGAAATATAATTTATATCTCAAAATAACATAAAGATCATTTTCAAGACATTTTCCCCCTAGAGCTGCCACCACATTGCCAGCCTCCAAACTTCCCTCTTCTGCCAAACATTGCCAGGAAGGTGAATACTGCAAATGACTTAGGCATTTCCAGGCTACGTCCACAAGTTACCATCAAAAGTGCACTCTGAGAACACAGGAAGATGTGAGGGAAGTTGGACATTTACACGGCTCTGCTCGCTTCCATGACATTGAGTAAACGTTTGTAAGTGGTATAAACACTCTTTGTCCAGGACATGAGCCAAATCCAAACTGTCTGCAGGTAGGACAGAGCACTCTCAGCAGACACACTGTTCCATCAATATCTATTATGAAGAAGCATCTGATTTTTATTACTCTCTAGGTTAGTGCATGGGGCTCCCAGGACTATCACCCTGAATGTGTGTAAGGCATAAGGAATCACTGCTGCTTAAAACACCGGCCAAATGTAAATCTTACCAAACCCTTTCAAGATGGGTGGTCTTGCCTTGTTGGACACAGGCTTTTGCTTTTCAGCAGGGAAAGGGTTGAGTGATGATTATCTCTCGCTTTTTCCCATTCCATTTCTTTTTGTGATAAATAAAAAGAGCCTTGCTTGAAGTGATTGCTTTTTAATGATGCATGTCAGACGTGAAAGCAGTATCGCTCCTGTTTGAAAAGGGCATGTAATGTAACAAGCTGGCTGAGTTTCATTCCCAAATCACCACCATTCCCTCTATCAGCATAGGAAGAAATGAGTTTTTATTGCCTGTGGAGGCTGGGGGGGGGGGGGGCATACCTTGCTGGATATTACCTCCTTGTTCTCTGTAGGGAAAAAGGGTTATAAAATAGCAGGCACCTCCACCCCCCCACCCCCCCATTTTTATTTTTTTTTTTCTGATTGCCAGATGACCTCCACGTAGAAAATATGTGTGAACCCTGAATACATGTCCAAGTAATTAAAATTTTGGGGGGTTCAAATAACTGCACTGCTCCCCATGTGGTCTGAGCTTTAGTTTGGGTATTGCTGACCCTAAAAAATAGGTTGAGCCATGTGGACCAGAAAATCCTAGAGGCAGCTGAGCCTGTGAAGAAGCTCTGAGTAAGTGTTTTGTGTTGTCTCGTGATTATTTATGGTGGACAGCAGTGACAGGGTCAGTGACCAGTGACAGTCATTGCCAGTCTGTCGTAACTGGGGATTAAAATGGGTCAGTAGGAACTGCTGTGCAGGCTGTGAAATGCTGCAGCCAAAGGAAGGAGGTGAAGGCTACCCAGGAAGACTACCCAGGATGGTTAATGCGGGTATGGATGGTGAGCATATTTGTTTTCTCCCGTAATTGCCCTGTGCTGCAGGTTGAAGATAAGCTTGGGCTTGATTTGAACCATGAGCTATTTGGAGAGGCGGTCATGGAAGATACCCAGTCAAAGAGGCACAAGTGTGCTATACCCCTTCATCGTTCCCATTCAGTGCACAGGCTCCCAGAATCCAGGATGCTTTCCAGTGCATTATCCAGTCCAATTTAAAATGACCCAAGTGGTGAACCAGCACTTCCCCTGGCAGCTTGTTAGGATGTTTTCTTCTCCCACTCAACTCGTATTTCCCATTTCTTTATTTCAGCTCATTACTTCCTTTTGCCTGGCTGAGGGCAAGTGTGCTTCACCACTAAACAGCCCACAGCAATCAGGGCTTCAGTCATGTCCCATTAACCCCTGGAGCACAGCATTGCTAGTTCACCCTCTGCTGCATGGTCCAGGAGAGAGTGAATGATTGACACTGGTTGTAAATGCTTATAGTGTTAATTCTTTAATATCTTGCTAATTTTAATTTGCTCTGTTCAGGTTGGGAAGGGAGTGATAACAGGATAACAGTTGCTGGACAGAATACTGCCGCTTATCACTGCTGGAAACATGCCTCTCCTGTCGTGATTTTCACAGCCTCAAGGCATGGAACAAAAATGAAGGCTATTTTCCTATAAATAAACACCAAATTGCAGAATGTTCTGCATCTTTGGTGGCCAAGAAAAGAGATCTGTGTGCTGGAATCTGCTTTGTGAAGTAGGCATAACCTTTCTCATGCCCCTTATTATATGCAAAGGTTTTGCCTGGCTACTTAAACCCAGCCTCAATTTTAGAAGGCCTTTATGCACTGAAACCTTTTGGCATTTGAGCTTCAGCGTTTGCCAAGCACTTGGGCAGGTGGAGCATGTGAAGGCCACGGGCTGGCTTACACCAGACAGTGCCTGTCCTCATTTTTTCTCTGCTGGAATGTGCTCAGAAGAACCCAAAGAAGGTGGCTGTGCTAGATTAATCTGCTCCCTCAAAATAAAAGACACTGCTTGCACTAAACAACCCTCTGGGTAATGTATGATGTCCTGTACTGGTGGGAAAGAGTGGAATGGGCTGAATAGCTCAGGTGTTGATTGACATAGAGTCGATGAGCTGGTGGAAGCTGGAGTAATCTCATTCCAGCTTTTGGTTTGGACTCATGTTCTTGGGCTGCATTATTCAGTCATGGCATTTCTTAGCAGATGGCTCTGTGATGCTGAATTTTCATTTTCACAGTGGTCCATTCCACTGTGAAATGAAAATCAATGTTGGGCTGATCTTGTCAGCATTGCATGTGAGACCTGGATTTCTGCAGACTTCAAGCCCTGTCAAAACCACCAAACTTGTGCCAGCATTTGAATGTGGTGCTTAGAGTTGAAAGTGTTTCCAAGGAGGACAGTGGTCAGCAGAAAGCTCAGTTCACGATAGTTTAAACTGAAATACATTCATCTTGATGAGATGCTCAGTAAGATGAGTACCCCTTACATGAGTGGAGAGAGCCCTCCGTCAGGTTTATGGAGATGAAAACACAAATGAATGTGTGCCTGGCAAGTTGGATAAAGAAATCATTCTTTCTGTCTCTATTTTTGCTTCCAATTTGCAACTAATCATAGTTCCTTTGTGTTTTTTAAAATATCCATTTTTAGCCTAATTGCAGACAATAAATCAAACCCTAAAGTAAGCAAGAACATCTGACTGTCAGCAGTTGCAAGGGGGAGACATGACAGCAAACTGGCCTGGCTATCCAAGCTTACATTTTTAAAAAATATGTGGAAAGTGGTGGGATGTGATGAGAGATGAATTCCATGGGTGACCCTGTACTTTTCTTTTCCTTTGAACAGCATCTTGCAAGCACCAGGGTTAAAGAAAACATTATTTTAAAACCAGGCAGGGAAAGAAAGACGCACTGCGCAACACTGGCTCGTAGCTAACTGGACTGCAAAACTTCAGGAGGTTATTTTGTCTTCTGATTTCTTCAACAACAACTGAGGATGGCTGTGATTGGAGAGGATGATGGGGCTTGTTGGAATTGAGGTACCCTTGACATTGTAGCCACTGATAAACAGGGCAGAATCCAGGGGAAATCTTCTGTTCCTGAGCCCAGGTGGCAGTAAACTGTACTTAGCAAAGCCTGCAAACCAGATACCGACAGACCAGAGGGGCAAGCCATGAAATATTCATGAGGCCTTTCTTATGAAAGAGGCTTATTCATGTGTGTGTGTGTGTGTATATATATATATATATATATATATATAAAAGAAATATGTGCACACTTTTGAAATCTATTCAAACCAAATAAGTCTTTCTTAGTCACCTTGCGTAAAATAGGAAAGCAGATGACTTTGGTTCTCCCTCTATTATACAGTCATCAGGAGACTGAAATAGCTCTGGAAAAGGAGCCTCTGGTGCTCTGCCTTCCTAAGGCATGTGCCTTTCTGGGGCTCTGCTGGCATTTTGGCAGAGCAGCTGCTCTGGGGGAAATCACTTGCTGCTACCTTGATGTAGTAAATCAATCAGCCTTTGTAATTTATCGCCCTCTTTGCAAAAATAATGAGTAACTGTGCTAATGTATCAAGAGACAAAGCTTTTAAATACCCTGGGAATGGCAGTGGAGGAGGCTAGCTGTGACCATGTGCTTGCTGCTGGCATCTCTGCCCTCTCCACGTATGCCATATGGGAGCATTGTTCCCATCTCACCTGTCCTGCCCACGCTAGGGATGTGCTGTAAATCAGACTGGTGACTCCAGGACAGCTGGGAAATTCAACAGAAAATGCATCTCTACATAGTGGGCCCAAACCATGCAAAAACGCAGCTCCTTTGCCAAGAACTTAAACTCAGAAACATCATCTTCTGTGCCTGCCGTGCCTATACTCCATGTCTTGGTAAATACTTCAACTTTTTCTCCATCATTAAAGCCCTTTCTGGAATCAAGAAAGGGGAGAGAGAAGACTGCAAATAATATCCTGCAATGCAATGTAAATGATGTAATGTAAATAATAAGATTACTGTAGGAGTTTTCTTGATGCCAGAAAATAGCTTCAATTAGACTCGCACATGTCTTTTGAAGCAAAATCATTGAATTTAGAAAAGAGCCTTTTATTCTTATCCATATGAAAACATATGAGAATTTTTGTGGTTACATTTGCCAAAGCGGCCTTGGCATTTTCTTTTCTGAAAAACTTCTGAGCTGCTGAATGCTGTCCATATATTAGGACAGTGACAGAAGTAGTAAATTAGGAAGTGAAGTGATATTGCTTTAATAGTAAAGAAACAGCTTATTTTATTTATGTTCGATTCCACTGAGAAATTCTGCCCTGCTACCTTCTTTTATTCCCAAAATGTCAGGTACCAGAGTGTTTTAGCCACATGTATCAGCAGTTTCTTTCTTGATCACAAGCGTGAGGGTCTATTCTGCCTATTTGGCATCATTCTAGCCTGGCACAGGTTGCCCTTTGCACCTTTGTGCGTGGTGGAGAGCTGTGCACGAGGGAGAAGAGAGAAGAAGCTTCTTCTCAGAGAGCTCGGCAGAGCAATTTGCCATGGCCTCACTTAGTTGAA
The DNA here is from genome assembly GCF_009819655.1 of Sylvia atricapilla. NCBI lineage: Eukaryota > Metazoa > Chordata > Aves > Passeriformes > Sylviidae > Sylvia > Sylvia atricapilla. The sequence continues at coordinate 12,447,994 of NC_089148.1, forward strand.
TTTCTTTTTAATCTTCTGCATTTCTTTCTGGCCCCTGTCCTCATAGACCTCAGCTGGTAAATACTTGAGGAGTTGTTTTAGTGTGTGCTAGCCAGAGATATGTCAAGTTGCACTCTAATTAATGCATAGTAAATTCTGAGGGAAGAAACCGCTCCTCGGTGTGTTTGATGCAAGTTCACACAGAATTTTCAGTTCCCATGGGAGCTGCCCTGCTCACTGCAGAGACATCTCTCCTTCGCTGCTCATTTGGTTCCCCTCCCTAAAGCATGGCCAGGGAGAGGGAGCAGAAAGCTCCCTGCTGCAGTGAGAGGATGGGCAGAGCTGCCAGCTGGGGTCTCTCCTGGCTCAGGTTAGCTGTGTTGAATCCTGCGGCTGATCGCAGCGTCTGCTGCTGGCACAGCTCGTGGGGTTTATGCTTTTATCCTGTTTTTCAGGGAAGACTCCATGCAACGGTGGTGTGGGGTGAGGCTTGGTGACGTTGTGAAGGTCTCTGGCAGATGGAGGACGTCCTGGTGCTTTCCTGGGCAGGGGAGCAGAGCTGGATCCCAGATGTTCAGCGGAGCCTTGTACCAGTCCTTTGTCCAAACTGGAAAGGGGTTTTAATTTGGGCAGAATTATTCCATTTCAAGAAATCCAGAATGCTTGTTCCCAGAGTTTTAAAACCACACCTTTGCCCAAAGCAAAATCAAACACTACCAAAGCTTTGTCAGATGGAGATGCTTTCCACATGGTTTCTGTTTCAGCAGGAAGTAATCTGTTCATTTTTACTTTTTGTTGCTGCTGGCAGAAAAAGGGTTTGAGTGAAGAATATGGAGCTCCCATAAAGTGCAACCTGGCTTGGATGTGTCTACACAGAATTGGAGAAGAGCAGGATCAGGGAAGAATATAGTAAACTGAATTTGTGAAGTAAATTCTCTGCCTCACCAGACAGGATCAGAGCTTGAAGGATCATGCTTGATGTGGCTTCAGAAGTGAATTTCCTTGCACACCTCCTCATTAGCTGCCATCAGGTACTTAGGCAGGGCTCTCAATAGCCATGGTGATTTCCTTTCCCTCCCCAGGTATTCTTCCAGTCACATTCCAGTCCACAGGCTTAATATCTTCATCATGTTTTATCTGTGGCCAAGTTTGGCAGCCAAACATTTGCTCTCACCTGCTTCTTCATTTGTTTCACGTGCGCTTCTTTTGCAGAGAAAATACCACTGGCATAAGCAGTGTCTGACATCACCGTGCCTGGGGTCTGTTTATTTATCCCTTCATCACCCTGTAAGTATCTAGGACAAACAATTTTGAACTGGAACGGGCATACGTACCTTTCATAGCCTCTTCATTTTCTTTCAATGCCCCAGCCTTGGGCTGTGTTTAATGTGAAGCTCTGGGAACTGCATTCATAAACCAGATATTCAGCTGTTGTAAGTTACTGTAGCTCCATTACAGTTAGTGATACTGGGCTGATTTATGGTAGCTGACCTGTGCAGGAGCCAAGGAGAACAGATATAAATGGCAGACATTCCAATAACTAAATTAAGCATGGGAAAATGCAGGCTAGCTCCTTGGAAAATTTTCCTAACCAGGTCTGTAAGTGCCTGGAACAGGTACCCAAGCAAACTGTTGGAAAGTCTGCCTTTTGTGTGTGTTGCAGTGTGGCAGGGATGGAGTGTTTGGAGAGCTAGGAACTACCCAGAAATATATTAACCAGATGCTGCACATGCCTGGGTAGAGCATAGTAATAAAATGACTTCACTGCTGAGAAAAGTGCTCATACTGAAACCTGGCCACTTTGTGGGTATTTCTGCCCCAAGTCACAGCATTTGCTGTGTGCATCTCTGGGTGCTGTTGGGCAGAGCTGATGACAACATAAATACAAGATAAAACTTACCAAACCAGGTCTTGGCAAGGATCTGGCTGGCTCAGCTCCCAGTGGCCCGAAGCACGTATCCAGGCAGATACACAGACACTGTCCACGTCCCCACCCACCCTCTGATGGTGTGCAGCTACCTCAGATGAAGACCATGCTTGTATTAAATAAAGCTGGATGGCTTTTTCCTGAGATCTGAGAGTGAAGATATCTGTTTGCTCAGCCTTGAGCCCATGCTGGCACTGTCCTCCCCCACTGCATTGTGGTGTTTCGTTCAGCTGTCCAAGTGTTCCATGTCCATGAGTGGTGGCAGTCCTCTGGCACCTCACACAGCTCAGCTGTCATTCCCTGCTGTGAGGTAAGGGCAAACTTGGTTTGTCCATCTCGCACATCCTCAGTTGCAGTTTCTGCTGTTGTTTGCAATGAATACAAATTCAGAATTCACTTGTGCTGAACTCTGTATGTTTTATTCCAACATCACTCAAGTAGATGTTGGAATTGAATGCAGAAAAGGATGTGAGGATGCCTGAAGGTGGTTCTTGTCTAGGCTCTGCCTCATGCCAGCAGCTATTGCTTCCATCAAGATCTTTGCCATGATCACTAACTTGCTGCATGTTTAACCCATTCATTATGGGATCTCTGCTTGTGTGTCATCATCCATTGTGCCAGGAGGAATTTTTGTGGTGGGAGTTTCTCATACTGGTCACTTGAGTACCTGAAGTGTGTCCCAGGAGCACAACCAGACTCTCCTGCTGATTCATTAACACTTCCCAGGCTTTCTTAAAGGAGCAAAACTTCTTTGGTGCCAGCACTACACACCCACTGTTAGGAGGAGGACTTGGGGGGGTTGTTCAGTGCTCCTCATTTAAGTGTCTGGTGATGCCCATTCATGGTGCAGAGCTCCTTCGAAGGTCTGAACCCACCAGGACTCCGCCTGGTGAGCAGCGCGTGCATGTCCAGGCCCCTCAGGCTGCTGTGTAATTACTAAATGAGGCTGGGCAGTAGCACCACACAGGGGTGTTCACCTGGCCTTGCTCCTCACCAGTGTGGGTTGTTCAAGGGGCACTCCATTTTTTATTCCTTCTCTCCGCTGGGCAGCACGCAGGCAAGTTCTGGAATAACTAATGGTGAAAGAGGACTGGGCCTTGTGAGCTTTAGGAAGTAAGGCAGAGAATAAAACATGGCCCATTAACCTGCCAGAAAAGATACATTGAAGACATAGGAATGACTCCTAAACCACCCTGCTAGAACATGAGAAATTTTTTTTCCTAAACTGATTTCCTTATGAATTATTTTTTTACTGCAAAATAACTACCAAAAAAAAGTATGTTTTAGTTATTCACAGTGACCTTTTAAACTTCCAAGAGAACTGCATATTTTCTGAGGCCCCATGTAGGGCCTATTAATAATTATGCACTCCCACTGAGCTCCATTGATTAGTTTGGGTCCTATTTCACACTGTAAAATGAAAAAAAGAAAAAAAAGTCCCTAGTGTTTGTGTATGTTTTTTTCTTTTTATGTTCAGCTCTCCTCGGCAATAGATCAAATTTTGCTCTTAGCACAGGTTTCGGGCTATGTTGATGTGTCACTTTGCTGTGGGCCCCAAAAATCAGGGAAGAAGCAAGACAGGGTGGCAGAAAAAGGGGGAAAAGGTTTGACCTGTGACCCAGCAGCAACAGTAGAGTTCAGCTGGTGAGATAAGGGGCAATGTGAGTGACAAGACCATGCATTAGTATGCTACAGCCCCGCTCATGCCTACGCTTTCATTTCTGCTAGCAAACATTTCTTTGTGAATAAATCTACTTTCTTGGCAATGCTGTGTGAGTGCTTTAGTTTCATTAAAGAGCCTGGAAACACCCCAGTGGTTCAGGCTGAGATATATAATACTGCTAACACAGATTTGTTTCATAACCCACAAACTATTAAAAATATTAGTGTCCTCTCGGGAGCTGCCTTTCAAGATTCCCTTTCTCTTTCTCACTTTCAGAGCTGGACTAAGACAGCCAGCAATAATGCAAAGCAAGCTCAATTTATTCAGCTAAAAAAATAGATAACACCGTATTTTACTACTTCTGAGTGCTTTCTTCATCTGAATGTTGCTTTGTGTTGCATTTCTTATCCAATGTAAACAGCCATAAAGGAGAGTTGCTGAGACAACATATGGACATTTCAAAAGGCAGACTTTACCCGTCCAAAGGGAGATGACTTTTTCTTGGTAGTGAATTTAGTCTGGGACTTTGTAATGGGATATGTTGGTCCCTTCAAGACTGAGTAGGGAGCTCCAAATCCCTTCAGGACTGAACAGATCTGTGTATGTGTTAGGGGTCTTTATTCCACCCAGCTGACAAAGAAAGTAATAACTGAAAGAAAGGTTAATGGTCCTTGGAGGGAACTCAGGAGTTGAGTAGGTCCAATGTCCAAGGTGAGGGCTTTGGGATGCAGGGGAGAAGAGATCTCCTGAGAGCCACAACCAACAGGGCTGTGGGTCTGGGAGCAAGACAGGAGGCTGGCTCCAAAACCCTCTGTACTGTCAGCCAAGCTTGCTCAGGAGGACAGAGGTGTCAGCAGTCTCTCCTTGGTGGCCAGACCTCTACCAGCTTAAGTTTTATTGTCTGTGCCAGAGCTGTGTTGTGGGAAGGAATCTGGAATACTGATGAGGACATTAAGAGGAGGGAAACTCCAGGAGGTACATCAGGGTTTGGTGTTGAGATCTGTGAATGCACCTTCTGGGGTGTTTGTATGGACTTTGCCATGGGGCATCCAGGGAGGAGATGAGCCAAGGAGGACAAGGAGCCCAGAGCTGTGGGGTGTGGGTGCAGCCTTGCTGTCTGGAGCATCTGACAGCATCTGAACTGCAGCACAGTCTGTTAGAGGTGGACAGAAAAGCCCATATTTCAGGAACTAACAGCCCAACCTTTAACTTGGATGTTCAGCTAGGCACAATGAACATAAGCTGTTGTCTGGCTCCTCAAAGAGTCAGAATTGGGTGGAAATTGTTTCAAAGATCTCTCCTTACACAGCTTCTGTTATTAATGTCCATCACAATGGCACCAAGAGGTCTCACTGCCATCAGAGTCCCTCAGCCCACTGTCCCCATCTGATGTCTGCTGACTGCTCACGTAGCACAGGCTACTTCTATCTAGTCAAAGAAGACTGGAGGCAAAGCAGGCGCTTTGTTTTACAGAAAGGGGAGGAAGCACAAAGAGAAGCAATAACTTGCCCAAAGTCATGCAGGGAGCCACAGACAGAATGGGGAGCTGTGATGTAGCTCTCTCTTTCATCCCAGTCAGCATCCTACCCGCAAAATAATCTAGTTTAGTTCTGCTGAAAAAGCAAAATATATAAATATTTGCTTAAATCTACCTACTTTGCATAGCAACCTGATTCATGTAAAAGTTTTTATATAAGATTGGCAAGTCAGAGCTTGAGACTTTTTTTTCTGGGTCGTTTGAAGAAAGTGTGAAGAAACTTCTGAACTGCCGAATCCAAATCTGAACCAAATTTTCCCCGCTTTGAACTCTGCTTATTGCAGACTGTAATAACATTCATCCACATTTCACAGGGTATCCTTGCAGATGGGAGGAAATACAGTAGCGCTGTTTGACACAGAAGAAATTAGATTTACGTGAAATTCCCTTTCCCTATGTCCCTCACTTTATTTCCAACAGACCTACAGTTAACAATCAGCAGTGTTTCACTTTCAGACAGTGTGGTTTTCATTACAGAGGCTAAGGGAGTTTAAAATACTCTCGGAGCACACAGCACACATAACATCCTACCCTGTTCCTTTAGATTTCCCTTTGCGGCACTTGCGTTACAGATGCTGTGCAGAACATGTTAGAGGACAGTGCTTTTATTTGCCATCATTACAAGGAGGAAATATATTTAGAGACATCTGTTCAGGCTCTTTGATTTCAGCTGAATGTAAGACATCTTTGATGAAGAGTTGTTTTTGGAGCACGGTTGTGTCAAAGCCTGGCAGGCGTGCACCTTGGGGGAATATGGCGCTGCAACAGGCCCCCAGCCTAATCTGCAGGTGTGGACAGCACAGCTTCACCAGGAGGGGGAATTTCAGCTCTCACCTTGTCAGAGTTACCTTTCCCCAGTGGGAAATTCAGCTCTGTGTTGTTTCCATGTAGGGTCAGAGGAACCTCAGTGTGGGGAGCGATCCTGAGCACTGGAGGTTTCCCCATGCACAGCGTCATGGCGGTACCTCTGCTTTGCCACTGGAAATGTAGGCATCCTTCTTTTGCCACATTCAGAGCCTGAAATAAAGTAGAAGAGTGAAGCATGATTTTCCTGGGAGCTAGGGTACTTTAGGAGGTGCTACTGAGACTGAGCTGAACAGAATAGCGGGCCTTCTTCCAAAGAAATGGAAGAATTTTCAGAGACAATTCTGGAGCTTTGGAGGAGCCGAGAGGGTTTTCAAGTATAATCTCTGTCTGTTGGCTTTTAGATCCATGCTTGGGTAAAATTTAGGAGCAGTTGTTTTTCTCATGGGGGCTGAGACACCTTCACACATTGGTTTATACCTTGTTTGCAGAACAGCTTCTTACATGATGCCAAGACTTGCAGTGGGGTTTCTGTGGCCGTAAAGGGCTTCTTCTGACTCTGCTTCTGCCCACTTGATCTTTAGGCTGTATTACTGTCAGCTGCTCTCAGCCTGATGGAAAAGGGCAAAAAGAAAGATCTTAGAGATAAAGTACTATATAAATGTAGTTAAAAGCTTTTTTATAATTTCTACACAGTTTTAGTGTATATCTCTTCTAGAACAAAAAGTTCTAGAAGAGATATATTAATATCTTCATGAATTTTTGAAAGTTCTGTAAATACACGCTTGCATCTTTAATTACTACAGGCAGGAAATGCTGGAAGCTTCATAATTCAGACTTTGCAGTGACCAGGGATGATCCAGCTCTTCATAAATCTTTCTTTTAGTCTCTAAAGTGCTAATCTCATATATAGTTGCTTATAAAAGCAGGGAAATCCTCAATTAAAATTTATAACCATATTAAACAGTTTCTAGAACACTTCTTTATAAATAATAAATGAAATCCAACACATCAAAGTATATAAATAAATGTAATATAAATGAAGACAGATACATATAAAAATGTGTTTGTATGTATATATGTGTATATATGTGTATTTATGTGTATATATGGAAATCAGTAACATTACAGCAAAGCAGTATGAGTTGCAGCATTCTCTGGAAAATCCTCATCAGCAGAATGCCAGGCTGAATTATGGATCAGGAAAGATCCCTGGTGTTCTCTGTGCTAAATGCTTTATGGTGGGGTGAGTTCATCGACTTTAGAGTCAATAGCAGTGACATACTCAATATAGCTCATTTAAAAAATGCTAGCAGAACTTTTCTGGTGATCAGCTGAGTGCTTGACAGTATAACTTGTTGGAGTTTTCTCTCTTTAACCAAATCTGTCTGTTTGCTGTGGATCCATACTGAACGCCCATTGGCCAAACCTAATATTGCTCATTCCAAGAGACTTTGGCAGGTGGCCAAAGGATTAGGGATTTTTCAACAAAAGTGCAATATTTTCCATTAGAAAAATCCCCTACGATTTTCTGGGAAACTCTGGTGCTTAGCTTCCCATGTATCTTCTCTTTGTCATCATTGTCAGAAACTAACTGGCATTTCTTGCTGACATTTTTAGAAAAGAATATTTATATAGAAACAATGCAAATAAAAATTCATCGGCAGAAACTGGTGACATTTACAGTATGATATAGCCCTGACATTTTTATGCCACCAGTGGGAATTTTGCCTGTTTGATGACTGAATCTGTCATTCCTCCATCATCCAAGTAGCCCTGTTCAACTCAATACGACTGCTTAACTAACATCCCCAGTCTCTCTCTGGTGAAACTCATGTCTGGGAAAGGAGGTGGAATGAATCCCAGTGTTGTGGATAATGAGCAGTGGTGTTGACTGACTGCACTGTGATGAACCTCAGTCAGCACCTTGGTTAGAACAGCAAGGTTTGAACTGCTGAGGTGCTGCTTCATATATAACTAATTGTGTCTTCCTATTCAGAGGAACAATTAATTCATAATTTCTATGGAATATGACATAGGGTGCTATAGGACATTACACTGCAGGGTTGTCAAAGTCCAGCTCCAGAAGTTAAACTGCCCTTTATGCCAAGGATTAGTGCAGGTCAACAAAGAAGTCAGGATCTGGGTGAGATAAGTGTTGGTCCAAAACAATTCAGAAAAGATCGAGTTGATGTTCCTTGGCAGGTGCTGAAGGTTGCAGAGCTTTATTTTCATGTTGCTTTCAGTAGAGAGAACTGCATGTTCAGGCACAAATTTCAGAGGAAATTAGGTTTGCTGCGTTTGACTGGCATGTGTTCTGGGAAGAAAAAGATGAATAATCTGCAGGTGTCAAACTAGCTAGGGCAGCCAGGTAGCCATCAGAAAGAAGTACCCCTTTCAAGCCAACTTCTAACAAACCAAGCTGCTTGGTCTGTAAAGCAACCCACAATTCCTAGTATGCTAAATTTTATAGCCCTCAGAAAAAGAGAAACACAAACACAGGAAGAGAGGAATGCCGCAGAAACTGTTTTGTTAGAAGGAGGTTGGATTTCTCTTCCAGTGCAGTGTTCTGTATTTTCTTGGTTAGTTTTGACCTTTCTTTTTTATTTTTTTTCTTTTAATATTTTCCTCCTTGGGGTAAATGGCACATGTAGGTGGTTTTGTTTTCTGCATGCCAGGTAGTAATTAAAATTAGCAATCTGGTAATCAGTATCTTGGCCTTGGGCACTAGAAACAGATGTACTAAATAATGCCAAAAGTTTCAAACCAAAGGACGCTGTTGTGAGGAGCTGTGCTGAGGCAACTCTGCTGAATTCAGTGCATCCAGTTCGCTTATGTGGGAAGGGGTGAAAGCAGACATTTGAGTCAGTTGTTGTCACTTGTCCCCGGCAGAAGGTAACAGGTTGTGTGAACTTTGTCATGACTTGGCCTGAAATAGTATGAGTAACATCTTCTGATCAAGATCCTGTCCCTGCAATCTGTCCATGGAGATGAACCAAGCCACCAAGCCTCACACAGTGCAAGCCACCTTCTGCTGCTCAAGTCACCTTGCATTTAAGTCTTCTGCAGTTCAGAAGTGGGTGAGGAAGCGCTGAGATTTTATTTCCTTGGGAGAAAGTCTGATTGTCATCAGTGTCGCCTCAATGAGGAGAGAGAGTGGAGGAAGAAGTACAAGCCTCACCTTCCCATCCTGTTCAGCATCTTTTCCTTTCTTGAAAAGAAAACGGGGACTGGGAATTAGCCCCAAAACATATTCAGTAAAAGGAATTCACACTAGCCAGCCTCATACATGTATCTCCCCTGGAGGAAAGCCTACAAAGGGACCCAGATTTGATGGTCTTCCCGTATTTCTCCTGCTACTGGATTCATGCAGAGGCTCTCAGTGCAGGCTCAGTCTGCACAGGCAGTGATGGCTGTTGGGAAAACTGCTGTCACCCAGGGATGGCACTGTCCCTCCACCCCCTGTAAGCACTGGTGTCCTCCCCAGTCCCTCCCCAGAAGCTGAGAGCTGCTCCAGCGAGGCCAGCCAGCACTAAAACCAAACTCTGCTTTTTCACTTACTGTGTTCCACATGAGAGTGGGCATTGGCTGTCAGGCAACTGTGGTCTCAGCGGATTGTGTTTGTGGTGAGGCACTTGGGATTCCTGATTTCTAGACCTAGATCTGCTCTTTGCTTGGTGTGTGGCCTTGGAAGACTCACTTAGCTCTGCAGCACAGCAGTTTTTCCTTCTGCTGGATGGGGAAGTGACACCTGCCAAGCCACAGCTGGGATAAACAGTAGCATCCTGCTAAGGAGTAGAACCTCTTACACTAGCAGCTAAGAGGGAAGACACTAAAATAAAGTGAATAATAATGTGAATTCTGCAGTGGTTACTTTCTGTCCCAGACACAAAGATGGAATTGTTCTTTGCCAGTTCTTTGAAAAGAAGGTGTACCATGAGATTGCGCCAGCCACTGAAAGTTCACATATTGTCATATTTCTTTCAGGACAGGCATAGGGCTGATCGGACTGATAGAAGAGTTGCATTATTACAGTGTGAGAATAAAGAGGATGAAACTCCTTATCTTCCCCTTCCTGTCTCTGCAATGCTCAGAGCTGTGCTCAGAGGTTAACCTGCTTGAGGGGCTCCTGACTCTGTCCAGAGCTGGTTCTGGTTCTGGGGGTGTGCGTTGTGATGGTGAAGGACCCTCGGATGTTGGAGGTGCACGTTGCAGTGTTGGGGAAAATGTTATCAGAATCTGGCTGCTCCCTCACTCAGAAAATTCAGGGAAACTAAACTTTTTTGAGACAGCATCTGAGCATCCTGCTTAATCAGAGACATCCTGGCCTTGAGATGATGAGAAGGGCTGCATATGATGAGTTTTGTGCCTCAGTTTTTCCAGCTGTAAAAGTGAAGGTTTGTTTTTTTTTTTTTTTCACTGCTGTAATGAGAAGGAATGAATTACTGTATCTTAGACATTGCCTAAGCTACATCCCTAGAGAGAAATCTCTTTCCCTCTGTGTCACCACTATGAACCTATGTGTCCCTATAGTTAGAGCAGCCAAGGGCACCAGAAGCCCTGAATTCCTTCTGTGAGTAGCAGATGGTGCTGCTGTTCCTTGAAGAAGTGGACCGAGGGCTGAAGGATCCAGGTTCCTGTTCTGTTTGGCTCCCTCTCTGCCTGTGGCAGTGAGCTCAGCAGAATGCACCATCAGCTGCTGCAACAGGAGATCTTTGTAAGGTGTGAAGGCATCAAGCTCAAGAAGTATATGGTAAAACAATACCACATGTTGAAATCACAATAGGAGTAAGTCCATTTTGGCACAGTCTTCCACATGAAATCCCCTTTAATTTCAGTAACGTCACAGTCTCGGTCTCAGGGAACCTACAGCAATATATTCTATGCCATAAATAAATCCACTTGGGGACTAATAAACTAAACTGTTGCTAATTTGTAACGTGCCACTTTTGCAGCAGTATCCAAAATTCATATGCACTAAGATTCCAGGGCTGGAAAGAATGAGGTGGCTTGTCCCTAACCACCGCTTAACTTTTTAAGTTACACTGGTGAATCGGGTGCAGTTTGGCTTTTAGTGAGACCCCTGGGGAAGCAAGGCCATCTTAGCCTACAGTCTTAAAAAAGGGCTGTTGAAATAAAAGCATGCCTATTAAAAAAAAAAAAAAAAGGCTGGGAAATGATATCTTTGTGACTGAAGCAGGAACACTTGTGCCATTCAGGGATGACTCACACTTCTGACTATCGCCACTGATAAGCACGAGTGACTTTGCCTCAGTGTACTTTACAGGCACAGGTGGGCCCCTTCATTTAATGTCTCTTTGCTTGGAATTACTGCTCAGCTCATGGAGTCCTTTATGTCTGGCTGTGAGCAAAGGGGAGGGTGGCAGCTCGGCAGGGCAGGGTGGTGTTTCTGGGGTACTGGATCACAGCTGTTCAGATTAAGGGATTTCCATGTCTGCCTCCATCTCACTCTTTCAGTCAGTTGTTCATCTTCTTATTGGGGCTGGGTTTAGGTTGGGCTCAAACTTTCCAGACTACAAGTAATAATCCAGGAAACCCAGTGATGCTGCTTGATGTCCAGGACAAATCTGTGAGAGCTGTCAGGAGACTGTTTTGAATTTTTCCCTTTTGTTGGCATCAAAGAAAGTGATGTTCTCTGTTTTGTCACACTTGAAAGCTGAAAATTCTGCTCTTTCAACTTTTTGGGCTCATATCAACATGAAAGCAAGTGTCAGAGGACTGGGATTTCTCTCAGGACACAACACCTTTTTTCTGACAGCTCTTTGGGTGGTTCATGACTAGGAGGATGTTCAAAGCAAACTCAGCTGAGTATCCTGCTGTTATCACAGAAGCATCAAGCTCCTGCATAGCTTTGCCTCCTCATTGAAAATGCCTTCTGCCCAGAACTGGCCCTATTCTCCCATTCTGTAGATAAAATGCAGCATCTCTCCCACTGAAGTGGCAGCCTCTCCAAGGATGAAGTTGATAGATCCTCCTGCACAAGGAAAATGAAGAGTAAATGAATAATCAAATCCATTGAGACTCTAGTCTGAATACTGTGAAAATAGAGATTTTCCAGTTCTGTCCTGAAGGATTTATGGCTTGTCATGGACTTCTTGTTTGGTTCTGGGTGAGTGGGTAGCAGGATGTCTCTCTTCTGTGAGAAGGGACCCCGAGAACATGTTTTCAGCCTCATATTGTCACCAGAAGGTTGTATGGGACAGTTGAAGCGGCAATGGGCTCGTTCTTGCAGCTAATAACGAGTGCATTGGGCGGAGCCAGTGAAACCACTCGGGGCAGTATCAGCCAGGCACTGAGAGAAACTCTGATAGTGAAGGTCATGTAAGCACTGTAGACAAACAAAGCTGACAGCCTGAGCTTCTGCAGTGTTAGTTTTGTTCTGTATCTTCACTAGATAATAGCTTGTGCCCTGTTGCTGTGTCCTCGGTGCTGTGTGTCAGCCCTGAAATTCTGCACCATTTTTACAGCGTGGGCTTTGCAGCCTCACAGAGGCTGAAGGAAATCCCCAGGTGGGACAGTTCTCCAGTGTTCCTCCAATTTGCTGTCTGTAAGTTAATAACTTGCATCCATCTGGAAAAACTTCTTGCATCTTCTGTCACGATCAGACTTGATCTTCTCAGAGAGGACCCACCAAATGAGGTGGTTCAGCAGATAAACCAGCAGAAGTTTAAATAAGTCCTAATAGGAAGAAGTATTGTTGAGTGTTTATTGCAGGGTCAGGATCTCTCGTATTAATCTTTCCTTCAGCACTGGCAACCCACCCAAAGTAACATCTAGGAGTTCAGGTATATGGGACCTTTGGGAGCTCACTGAATTCCTGCTTGCCTGTAGAGCTCCCTAACAGGCTGCATGAATGCTCTTAAATGATGATTAAGTCAAGTTACCTCCCCATGCCATTGTGGCAGGCAAGGGTTGCCATGTGGACAGCTATTTACACTTTATCTGACATCTAACTTGCTTCATCACAGTAATTTCAACTGTGTTTTCCATGTTTAGCAGAAGACTTCTAACCCATTCCTCCTCAAAGTGCCTATAAATGATAGCAGAGTTTAATGTAGTCCCCACATGAAAATAAATTTGGAGTTGTCCACATCAGCATTTAGTTTGGATTAGGAGCTTGCTTTTGAAATATATCCCTCAATGTTACCCCAGTTGCACCTTGGTGCTTATTGTGGATTCAACAGACATTCAGTCCATGAGACCAGCATAGTACTAAGCCAAAATAAACCTCCTGAAATGTATGTAATGTTTATGTCAGGCCCTACCTCTCCCCTGATCCATTCCTGTTGGGCCACACTACTTGCCGATTTAGCCAATTCAGACTGATTTTTTTAGCAGTTTACCCCAACCCCTCCTCCATCTTACTCCTTACAAGAAACTCTTTTCACTCAGTTTCACTGTAGTCCATGTGAATTGGTGCAATTCACAGGGATGGAATTTACTTTCTTGATTAGAAGCTGGGAAGCTGGACTGTGAGCTAGGGAAAATTCTTGTTGACTCTTTTGACTGTTTTTCACTGACCTAGGCTGACTTGTACCAGCTAATTGTAATTTCATTTGCTGTATTTTTGTGTTCACTCCTATTTAACTATCAGTATGTTTTGTCCTAACAGCATTATTGTAAGGCCAAGGGATTATATTATCCAGGCTGTCTGAATTCATCACGTCTTGAAATGCTTTTAATTCCTTCCTCATTAATAAAGGATCCTGAGTGATTAGCTAGAATCTGGTTGCCATGGCCAAAGCAGGAGTTCTTTTTCTGACATTATTTGGTGCACTGAGTGGTGATAGAGCTTTTTTTGTTTATTTTTTTTTCTTTCTTTTCCCTTCTCCTCGCTCTTTGCTTTCCTTTTCCTTCCTTTCCTTTTTTACTTTCCCCTTCCTTACTTGCCCTTTCTTCCCTTTTTTTTCTTTCCCCTCCAGCCCTACTGCCTGGTCCTTGCTGGGCTGAAATGTCACAGAAACTGTTTTCTGTCAATTTGTTGATATCTTCTTTCCCTCATAGCCTGGCACAGAACCTGCTTTTGTTAGTTTTCCTTTGAGGAATACATGTGCACTTCAGCATGAGGTCTGACAACCTTGACCCTCCAGGCATGACTAATTCCCATTTACAAGACCACTACAGAATCCATCAGATCAGAAGTGTCAGGGAGTCAGGAAAAGCCCGGCATGCAGGGCTGGCTGGAGCTGCTCTCCCTGTGCTGCATGACAAGCTTTGTGCCCTTACTCAGCCGGGCTTGGCTGAGAAAAGTGGTGCTTGGAAAGAGCAGGAGGTAAAGGGAGCAAAGGAGGCTTTTGCAAGCAGCCAGGGATGGATTAATTCTACCCTGCTCATGGCCAGACACCGTGGCTCTGGTGACAGCCAGAGTTAACCAATGATGCAGATTGAAACTCCAGGAGTTTGAGATGTCTCCTGGTGTTCGAAAGCTTGGGAGTGGAGACTTCTCTGGGGTTGAGTTTGAAAGTAGGAAAAGAGCTGACAAAGCTGACTACAAGTTTTTTGGAAGTTGCCTTCAAAGTTTCATCTTTATACTGTTTGGGAGTGGTGGTAGTGGCAATCCCAACTGGTTGTGGGGTTTATGTGGGTCAGGGGTTTTGTAGTGTCTTTTATACAAGCATGTCATAATTGAGAAACGAGGTGAGTAGAGTGTCCCGAAGATTTTTCTGGGGTTTTATCCAAACAACTTCTTCTCAACCAATTCCGGATGATTTCAGTTCTCTGTGAGGCCAGCTCTGAGTGCTCCTCAAAAATCCCACCCAAAGAGATAGAAATGCTTAACAGCCTGTGAGTCACTCTCTTGACATGTTCAGCCATAGCCCCAAAATCAGCACAGAAGAGGAATAAAAACTTGCTCAGAAGTAATCTCAGAAAGAATGGGAGCTCTCCAAGAACAAAACCTCAGGAGGCATCCTTGCATCACTAAAATGAGGATTTTATTTAGTTTCCCAAAAGGAGCTGGAAAAAAGAGTCAGAGAGAAAGACAGTGTCTAAGGGGAATAAACCCAAGAGAGAAGGCAATTCTGAAAATAAATGAAGGATCTTTATTTCTATAGTGTGCTGTTGGAAATAGAGTTTTGTTTTATGGACACAGCTCTCGTGCAGATCTAGGCTGGAGCATAGGAGAGGTCTATGGCGAGCTGATTCAGCACCTTTGCTAGCTTTTTCACTTGGAATTGTTCAGTTTTCTCCTTTGGACTTCAGGAAGGAAATTTCAACAATGCTTGAAACCTTCTCAGTCACACTTCTGAAACCTAAACCTGGTATGAACTATGGAAAGGTAGAGCTTCTGTTCTAACCTGGAGAGTGCTCATTTCCCTGTGGGGATTGATCAAAGATCCATAGAAATCAGTCTTAGGATTGCCATATTCTTACACAGATAATGGATCAAAACGTAGAAGTTTCCTATTGCCCTGTCTCATTTATGTGGATTTGAGCCCATTCAATTAAAAAAAGTAATTTATATCATGAGGAACAAGTCATTTTTGTTGTGATGCACGATTTACATCTCAAGGATGAAGTCCTGTATGAATTCCTTGACACTTCCCTTCACGTCATCTCTGCCCCATCAGCTTTTCTCACAGAACTTGTAGAAACATCATTGTTTGGCGAGCTGTACCCTGTCCATCACCTGTTGTAAGAACAGGTGATAAACACATGGAGCAAGGAGGCTGCAAAACTAACATGGGGACAAATACAGTCTCATCCCTTCAGGCTGCTACTGCCTCAATATATTGCTCAATGTATTTATTTTCAAGGGTAAAGAAATATGATGGAAATCATCCACTTACTGCCTGCAAGATAAATGCCCAGTGATGGAGGTGAGAAGGATCCTTTACATATCCTGTACAAATGTGAACAGTAGCCACAGAGTCTCCTGCTCAGCCTCATACTGAGATGCCTGTGTTGTTTCTTGGTTTGGGTTTAGGGTTTGGGTTTTTATTTTCCATCTTAACGTCCTAACTCAAAAGTAATAAATATTTTAGATCCCAGTCATGGAGTGGCTCATTTATGGTTGGATCTGACCATAAGCCTGTGATAAATGGACTTCAGTTGAAATGTCAGTGGTTGGGAGAGCAGCAGGCGGTGACTGCCACTTGAATCCTACACCATCCACATGTTCCAGCTGCAGGGAACCTGCTTTTTTGGAGAAAACTTAATGGGGGTTTAGACAGGCCTCAGAAGCTACATATAAGAACTCTCACTAAGGAGAAACTAAAGGTATCTATGTAAATATGATTGAAGGAAATACCTCCAATGCCCATTAAGAAACTGTTAAAATTAGTTCTCATTTTGTCCCTTCAGTTGATCTTTGTAGTATATGGGCAAAGAAGGTAGGAGCCTCTTTTTGCCTGCCTCTTTTTACTTTGCAAATCTATCAGCTTGAAAGAGTTACTACTGGATTATGCCAGTGAAAACCCAGAAAAATATCACCTGTAAATAACTGCTGGAAAGGCAAATGTTTGAAAACCTCAAGGATGCTGAGCTCTGGTTTACACAGCTCAATTTCAACCCAGCCAGTATTGGTCTGAGGTGAGTTTTATTGACAGGAAGCTGCTCCAGTGAGGCAGGTTTCAATTGTCCTTGATGACAGCAAAGTGAAGATGTGTCTCTGAGCAGTGGGTTCTGCTGAAGTGTAGGTGGTGGCGTTTCCTGAGCCTCTTCAGGGAGACGCTGCTGGGTTTTATGTGTCAAGTCCTTACAATGCTCATCTGACCTTGCCATAATCTTCCTTTAGAAGGGTTGGATTGTGCTGCACCACTGACCTGGGAGGGCACAGGATTGTTCCTTGGCTGGGTGTCTAGTTCAGAATATTAATTGCCAAGTGTACTATTGTGAATCTGTCATTATTATGAGTTAGCATATTAATCAACAAAGTGATGATACTGGGCAGCAAATTATCTAGAGTGTAATACTCAGTGATTTAGTGCTTGTTAAACCAACTGCTGGAGGAGGATGAGCACTTCCTGAGCCTGGCATGGCTGTTTCCTATTGAGTAAACATACTTTCTACTGTTAGCCTTTTTAATTCAAGCTGTGTAAGTCTTCTGGGAGGTAGAGGGGAATCCACCAACTGTACATCTGTTAGAGAAAATAAATAGACTGTCATCTGTTGCAGCACTGTCACATTGCTTTCCATTTAAAACTGGAAAAAGAAAGAGGCTAAAGACAGTTTATTCCTGTTATTTTCCCTTGATTTGTTTGTTTGTTTCTTTCTTTCCTTGCATGTGTGGGTGGGTTAAGATTTTTGTCTTGCTTTGTTTTGCAATTTTTTATGGCCCACATTCTGATGTCGTGCAGCTCACAGGCTGTGAGGCTGGCTGGACCAATGTTTTAATTTATGCTTGTAACTGAAACAGATAGTAAGTGAGTAGGTTATAATTTAGGGAGTAGGTGGAAGATAGTGAAACTGTATGTTTGAGAAATTTAAAAAATGTCCACTGACCACAGTTCCTCTGTAGGAGGACATGTCCTTCTCATCTCTCTCCTCCTCCCATTTCCAAATACTTTTGCAGCGCAGCTTCTACTAAAGCTTTGCTGAACTGAAAGTGCCACAGCCTGGGATGATAATAAAAAAAGATGCATGCTGTTATAAACACTCAATTATTTTCCTTCTTTCTTGTGGAGTTGTTATAAAGCCAGGAGGTTCAGAAGTTCAAAAATATAAAGGAATAATTTGTACAAGAAAAGAAAGGAGTCTATTTCACAAGCTATTGATGCTTCCACTGGGAATTAGCAGTAGCTGTTAGAGTAGCTGGGGTCATACAGAGCAACCATGCATTCTGCTCCCACTTAAGAAACCCCTAATTTTTAACTTTTTCACAGCCACAAGCTTACATTTCTGGCAATGAGAAGTGGGGGGAATATTTGAGGAGCTCTTATTAAAAAAATAAACTTCAAATGATGATTGACTCCCCTTTTATGTCTCTAGAATGGGGCCCATAAATCTCAACAGTTTCGTCTTCAATGGCTACTTGTTCTTTTTGGTTGGTGACAACTTTTATTTTAAGCAAGCTCAGTTCTTAGGTTAACCCTTGTGTTGACTCAGGCCTCCTTGTTTGTCTTTGTTTTGCCTCCCACGGAAAAGCTTAGTATATGGTAACAAATCCATTCCCATTTCATGCTTGATGTGAAATGTGCTCATCAGTGAGTCCCTGGGAAAGAAAAAATCTTCTGGAGATTTGCTTCCAAAGGAAGCACTGAGCTCACATTTACTGAGAGTCCCCTCTCAGTCCTTGACACTGGACTTCTGACAGGCAGATGAGCACTGAGGGTTTAATTTATTTGAGCACAAATATTCAGATTCACATGTGGGCACTCAGGCTTCCAGTCTCACCCAGTATGGATGGATTCTGGCACTTCTCCTTTGTCATTCTTTTAATAGCAACTGTAGGGACACAGCTGTCCAGTGCTCCTTGGATCTTTCCTGTGCTTAGAACTAAATCCAACCTTTGCTACCTAGTAAGGAAAATAGGATTCATCGGAATCTCAGGCAGCATCAGCCACTGGACTTGGCAAAAGACACAACTGAAAAATGGTTTGGTGAGGACCCCGTGATGTCCAGCAGCCTCTGAGACTCCCTCACAGGTATGCAGGCCCTGGGAGCCAGGAACATGCATATCCCAGTGCCTGCCTGTGTGTGGCCAGCCGAATTTGGAAGCTCTATCTTATACCTTTCTGTCAGTGACCTGTTACACAGTCCTGGGGTCTAATGCTTGTGTCAACAGGAGGTTAGGTTTCATGGCATCCTAAGCAAAGCAGGAATGTCCTGGCTTATATTTGTCTCCCCAGGAGAGGGAGAGGGTGGGAGAAAAGCATTCAGCAGCTACTGGGCAATCTTCTGCCATCTCTTGACAGGTAGTGATATAAATCAGAGCCTTGATTGGGCTCTGCTTAGATCCCTATCAGCCGTGATTAATTTGGTGCTATAGGTGGAAGGATAAACGTGGCTTCCTGTAATCTTAGTTGTTTCCACTAGCCTTTGAACTGATGCTTCCATCTGGTAGCACTTAGTTGTAAATACAAAGGTTCAAACTCTGCCCAAGACTGTAGAGTAGGTAGGAGGCCCAGTTCTGAGGAATGCCAGTGCCAGCTAGGAGTTGGTCTCTTGATTAGCCAGTATAACAGAGGCAAGGGCACTTAAGTCACTCCTCAATAGGTGGCTTGCAGTATCATCTGAAAACTTTTAGGTGCCAGAGCTTTTAAATTTATTAGAGAAGAGGCTAGCAAAAGTGCCATTAAGTGTCTGGAGCCTTCATTCTGTGCTACAGGGACATCTGCTCTGCCATCCCCAATGCTCTTATGAAAAGTCCAAAGAGAAGACAATAGGATTGCTTTTCTTGAGCAACTCCCATTGTAATTGAAAGGGATTTTGGGGATCTTTTCAGATCTTACTATCTTCTTGTATTCGGAATCCTTCCCCTCCTCTCAAGACTTTAATGGCTCTGGTCTGTAATCTTTGCAAGTCACTGGCTCATACACTCATCCATCTACCTTCAGAGCTCTGCACGAGGCGTGGCTTCACTCTGACATTCTTGTGTACAAAGCATTCCCATGATAACAGCTTGAAAAATGCCATGCTGGTTTTGTTTCCTCTTAACATCACCATGTACCTGTGGGAAATTCTGAAAAGGGCAACAGTCTTGCTGTGTTTGGTGGACAGGATGTGTTTTGAAAGCAGAAACATCATTGGCAACTGCAGCCTGCCAGGAACAGAACCAGCTTAATTCAGCTGACAGCTCTGGAGAAAACCAGCATTGCTGAGTTTCAAGTTAGTGTGGGTAGACACTAATAAAAAAATGTAGGATTAACAATTTGGAGGGAATAGTTTATTGCTTTTTGCTTAGTCCCTTTTCAGTTTCTGTCAGCCTAGAAAGAACAGAGCTCGTGGTCATTTGTGCCCAAAGCAAAATGTGATGAAAACAGGCAAACTAAAGTGTAATTTAGCTTTTTAAAAGCAAAGAGGAGAGGTCACTCCACCAGAAAAAAAAGAGTCAGAATTTGCAATTTAAACAAGACTCCACAAAGTCTTTGTCTTAGTAATGCTTGTATCCTAATGCTTTGAATCCAGTAAGTTCTAGTTACCAGAGCTCAGTAAAGCCATGTTTCCTGAGCAACTTCTTTTGCAATCTATTCAATTTTTGCCTCTCTATATAAACTCTGTGACATTTTTATCAGATGTGTTCATTATTTGTGCCTTCACTGAATAATTCCAGAGCTTCACCTCATCTCTAAGTGGTCTAGAACATTTGCTACTCAAAATCCAAGCTAAGTTTCTTAGAATTTTATAGTTGTATTTCAAATTTGAGGAACAGTTAAATGGAAAGCATAGCTGGCCTTGCACAAAATATAAACACAGGGCGAAGTTTCCTGCCAAGTGAATTAGTAAAGGATGGTTGGGACAAATTAATCGGATCAACTCCTGTCTTTGAAGAAACTGGCCTATAAAGCCAACTGAACCTACTCCCCATCCTACCTGTTTTATGGAAGGTAAAAAGACCAGGAGCAGGGGCAAAATGCAGATCAAATATTATCTTCAAAATGAGCTGATCCTCCACAGGTTTTGGAGGATGTCACTTCCTACCCCCTGTGCCATCCCCATCTCTTCTTCTGGGGTGTGCAGGCAGGATTTCAATGGATGTCAATCATCAGAACAATGCTAAATTACACTGGATGAGCCTCCTTGTACTCGTTGGGGGTCAGTCTTAGGAAGTGAAGTCAAACCTGGAAGTCATCCTCTGTGTTCTGCTCAGTACCTACATCACTGCTTTGGGATCTCTCCTTGGACATCTTCACTCCTGTCCTGAAGCAGGATGGTGGACCGAAGCCTCTGAGCTCCACCCGCACTGTTATGATTGTGCAAAAGGCTGTTAGCCATCTTATTATCCCAGGGCAAGAGCAAAGACATTTGCTTTGGGGAGTTGACTTTTCCCTCTTTGGGGTCTTTAGGATTTGTCTGAGCTGTGTCCTCATGCTCAATGCCTTCAGTGGCTGTAGGATTTCTGGGAATCTTCCTGGTGAAACACAGCTGGAGAGGGAAAAACCTGCTGGGTATTTATGGAGTGTTTCAGGGGTTGGCAGCATGTGTTTGCTTGTGGATGTATTTACAGAGCATCAGTATTAAACAGGCAAAGAAAAAGAGGAGGGGGGAAAGATAGAGTTTGTTTGGTTCAACTTCTATGAGTGCATGTAAGGAGTGAGGAGATACAGCCAAAGGGGCAGAAGGCAAACCTGAGGCAGTTTTCTTTCAGTTATTTTCTCTGCTGTTTATGCGCATAGACCAGAAAGGTCCCTGAAAACAGTTTTAATTACTCTTTTTATAAATTGTTTATGTGAGGTAATATCTCATCTTCAGTAATTTATGAAGCTGTGCAAGGAGTATTTTTCTACATCGTTTCTTAGTTGGAAGAAATAAGAAAATGAAAGTGTAACTTAAATGAAGTATTTTCTTCAGAATTTGCCAATTTAAATAAATGTTTTGCAGCAGCATCTGGTTCCTGGCTCTAGCCAGGAGAGCAAAAATCTGAGAACACTCTTCTTGGTTCTTTAGCAGCACATCCTCACTGGTAGCTGATTTCATAGGTGTTCTCTGACTGGAGCAGAGACTGTTTAGGCTAGGTTTAGAAAAGCTCAAGCAAAATGTTTTTTTAGTTCCAGTGATAATAAAAATATAATAGTTATCTTTCAAGAGACAGCTGTAACCTCCCATAATTCATAAACAGGAGCATTAGATTGAGGGAGCCAATATATAGCAGAAAATAAAGTGTCTGAATTTGTCATTCTGACTTTAAAAGCTAACAGAGAAGTTTGTTGCAAATAATTAATTTTATAATTTTCTTCTGGCTTGGCAGCTTGACTGTGAATAGACTGCACTTTCCTTGAAGCTATTTGTTAGCTGAATTTATTTGCTGAATAATTGATGTAAATATCTCAGTGAATAGTAAGTAATTATTCTTGGGCTCTGCTTAATTTGAAGGCAAGTGCTTGGCTGCAAGTAGATGATATTAGAAATTTGAGCTGCTGTGATTTGATGGGTAGGTCACCTTCTTTCCCTGGCTAACTGAATTTTGAGGAATTTCTATGTAGACTGCACCAGGGCTGCAACACTCGAGGAGAGCTTCAGCCATTTTCATGCTTTCATGAAGCAGCTCTGGGAGAGGGAGGCAGCACGAGGGGTGAGCAGTGCCAGTGCCATCAGCTGTGCTTTACCAGGTCTGCATTGGAGGAAAGAAGGGCTGTCCTGGTAAGGGCACCCAGAGGCCTCTGTGCCCTGTAACAGCTGGCACAGGTGGGGGCTCATCATCTGTCCTGGGTAAGGGCAGAGCTTATCTCCAGGTGGGGAAGACCCAAAGAGAGCAGCTGCCAGATCAAGCCCTGTGTTTCTTACCAGACATGGGGTACTCCACAGTGACCAATGGCAGACACATCTTGCATAATAAAATTATTTCATCTTGAGATAATGCTAAGCTAAAGGAAAAAACAAGTGCTTATCCCTGATGAGTTCAGCTCCTTGCTTCCTCTTGAAGTTTTCCTTTTCTTATGCTGTTCAGAATTTTAATTTCTGGGGTTTTTTTTTCCCCTTTCCGTGCTGGACTTCATGAGGATTCAGCCCCTTCAGGCTTAGGAAACATTCCCTTTTCTACAGCTGTCAACTCAATGGTGCTCATGTGGAGACTAGAAAGCTGAGACAGTTGTTGCCCCAAAGTGTTTGTCCTTGGCCAGAGGTTGCAGCTCCATCTGGCTCCTGGAAAGTGCTCCCCTTCCTGATGGGCTGTGATTTGCTCCCCAGGATAGACGAATATTGAAATTGGCACCTGCTTGTGCTGATACCCCAGGCTGGGATTTGGAAATTCAGGACATAAAGATCTGTGTCCCCTCCAGCCATTCCTGCTGCAGGAGCAGCAGTCTGGAAAGGAGCCGTGCTGGCATCGCGAGGTGTTAAGCTGGGATGGCTGAAGGAGTTAATCAGCTGCCTCACTGTAATATAATAGAAAGAAAAACATGCCTGTGGGGCTAGTCCATTTTACTATGTAGCTTCAGCTGGTAATTAAAAAGCAACAGTTCAAAATTAAGCAGTAATATGAATAAACCCCAAATTAAATATACCCAGGACAGGTTGCATTTTTCAGGGGGTGGATGCTTAGCATATCATGAAACTAGACTTTAAAAAAAAAAAAAAAGTCTCAGGCTGGGTGTCTAAAGCTGGGAGTTCCCCAAACAGCCCCAGAGCTTTCGCTTTATTCCATGAGGGTGCCCCTTTCATTGCAGCTCACTCGTCACCGGGGCCAACTGGTCCGTTCCACTCAGGGCATGTTCCCACATTCCTTCTGTTACAGTGGAGACAAAAAAGGAAAAATCAAAACCCCAGAAGGGCCCGGTAACAATTTTACTCGTGAGCCGAGCACAGACGTGGTTTCAGGTTCTTGGGAAAGATTTCATGTACCCCCTCTGAAGGTGAAGGGACAATGTGCCCATTTAAGGTGGAGAAAAGTGATCGTGGGCGCTGCCCTTTGGGCGTCCTGCCAGGCTTCCATTTCGGAGTGAAACTGCTGAGCAAAGCAGCAGGCTGAGAGCTCCTCTCTGCGTAGAGCAGGCAGATGGCTGCTCTTCAGAAGAGTGGAGCAACCAAGCACGGGGATAATTTCGAGGTGAAGGCATGGGGAGCAGGGAGGTGGGTGGGAAGGAGTGATAGAAGAGGTATTTTCATCCACAGGGTCCCCAACTGGCAGATCTCCAGAAGATGGGAAGTGTTGTCTGAGAAAAGTTCACGCTCTGCTCACCTCATTTCTTACATGCTTTCCCAAAGTATCTGCTACCAGACACTTTTGGGGATGTTTGGCTTATCTGGGCTGACTGTTCTTGTTTCAATGACACCTTTGAGCAACGTGCTGCAGACGCAGCGGCACCTCTCCTGGAACACTGCTCTTCTCCAGAAACCTCCTCACAAACTTCCAGTGCCCACAGAGCTCTTGTGTTACGTGGTGGGTGTCTGTGGGGGAGTTTCCCTGACACTGAGGCAGCATTTGGTGTTTCTGAACACAGGGGGTTTGCTCTTGAGGAGTAAGTGGTGAGGTACCCCCAGGACAGGAATGACGAAGTGGAGCTGGAGCCAAGCAAGGCTTGCTGGGGTGATGGCACAGGGGGAAATTGTGGGGACCTGGAGGTGTGCACAGCCAGGCTGGCAGCCAGCCCAGGGCAGCACAGATAGGCAGCAGTGTGCTGTCCAGTTTGTCCCACTGGAGCACTGCCTGCTTTGTCTGGGTGAGAAATGTCTCTGCTGTCCTCTGTGCCTGCGGGTTCCACATGATCCAGGGCTGCTGCTTTAGACATCCAGTGTCACACAGTCCATCGATCTCCTTTCTCTTTGTGCAGTTGGGTCCATTCACATCAGTTGAGCACTCTGGCCTTTTGCTCTCATAATGGTCTTTCCAATAATATGGGTTGTTTAAAATGAAACCCAGTTTCCAGCTACTCAGCCCTGGAAAACCTGTTACTGCTTTGACACAACTTAACATGAAGGGTGTAAAGAAAGAAGCCAAAGCAATTTGCACCATCATGTCTGACTTGATTAAAACTAATATGGGATGTTCAGGTTACTGGTCAGCATTTCATATGCAGTGTTTTTGTTTTCTAGTATGTCCTTTCTTTAAGTCACATAACTGAATAGCTGAGGTGAGTTCTAGGGAGAAGGAATTTGCTTTAGAGCCACTCTGAGTTCAACCTTCCTTTTGGAGTGCTCTCTTGTGCCAGAAGTATGAACTGATTTTACTGAGTGTTTTCTTTTTTGTTTACAAGATCTAAGACTCCAATGCAGAAGTCTAAAAAGTGACACTTGGAGACCTGTGAGTCATCACTGCTGGACAGGGTGTTAGTTACTGGAACTGGTTGCAGTTCATTGCAAAAACATTTGCAGAATTAGACTGCTCAGATTGTACCTCATTTGGTGAAAATATTTAGCCTTTTAGACAGGTTTACTCATCAAAGTTAATCTGGCAAGCTTAGCACAGCTGAGAAACAAGACCGATGTGAGAAATACTAGATGAAAGTAAATCCTGTGTACAAAATCCACACAATTCCTACATTTAGATTGAAAATTCAATAGAGGTAATTCTGTCCCTTCCAGAGTTTCAGTTCTGATTAAAATGCAAATCTGTCTTCCTGTTGTTTCTTAATTTATTTCCCTAAGCTTGAATGTGGGCATTGACCAAAGCAGAGTTATCCTACAGAGTCACTGCTCACTCACACAGTGACTGGTTGGGCATCAAGCTGAGTTACTGGCAAAGGAGACCCTGCTCATGATGTGGTGAAGGCATTGAAACTAAAACATCCTTCCATCAGTGTGGTGGTTCACAAAAGGGGAAAGGATGGAAATTCCATATCAAAGCTCTTTTCCTCCCACCCTTTCTCCTATGTTAATCTGGACTCTAAGTACCTTTAGCAAGTAACAAAGGTCACTGGTGTTGGAAGAAAAATTTTCAGATCTTACCCTTGTTCCAGTACTGCTTTTGCTACAACTGCTGCTGGCTTCAGGTTACATATTTCAGACCTTTTTTGGGTTTTATTGACCTATTTAGAGTGGGTGTGGTATTTATAGTGTATTATAGTATAGCAGTATAGTATAGTTTTAAAAGTGCTTTCAGGACAGAAATTAATTCCATGTCTTTGTCGTCTTAATGACCTTGTGCAAGAGAAGACAATGCATCCAAGAGCCCAAACTGTTGCTGTCTTGCCTGTTCTATCACACAGCCCACCAAACCCCCAAACTACTGCACTCTCACTGAACCATGTGCCTGTCCCAGCCCTACTGAAGCCAGGAACTATGAGCAGAAGCAGTAGTGTAGAAGGGTCAGTCCAAGGAATGTGTGAGCTCCCATCAACCAGGCAAACTCCTTTTCTGGCTTGGGGAACCTAAGGCAGAGAGAGTGGGGTTCTCATGCACTCTGCAGTGTTTGATGTCTAGAAAATTTCTGTTGGCTTTTGATTCAATCAAAACACAGCAAGAATAAAAAACAAAAATTACTTCTGCCTGTGCAAGTTCATAATGAGATCTCTGCATAAGGATAAAAGTCAGGAGGCTAAAGTCAAGCTGTTGGAGTCAACTTTAGCTGGGGCCTTGGGTGTGTAGGGCTGAAAACTGGGTCCTCAATGTCTCTGCAGCTTTCCCAGCATCAAGAAAACCAATCTCAGTCCCGTGGCTGCACATCAGTAGCGTGACTGCTCTGCCCTGGGCTGTGCCCTGTGTCACTGTCGTGGCTGAACCGTAGGATGGGTGGTGGTTTGGGATTTCTCCAAGCTCCTCAGTCAGATTCAATCTGGTTTATTAAACTGGTTAATTGGCAGTTTGAAAGGGAGTGGGGAAAGCAAGGTCCCTAGGTCTCCCTGGACAGTGCCAAGCCGCAGACTGTTAACTACTCCTGCCTTTCAGAAGCAATAACTGCGGATTTGGGGAACATATGGAACTAACTAGCCGAAAGGCTTTTATGAGCAGCTTTAACAGGGGGCACGGTTTGTGAGTAGAAATTCCAGTGGATGAGTTAATAGTTTCACTTTCCTTAGCTGTCCCTTTATAGGAAAAACAACAACAAAGCTGGGCACGTTCCTCCCACAGCCCCGGCTGTACAATGTGCCGATGCATCCAGGATTTCGTTTGGACACCGGGGGAGTCCTTTAGTGGATCCCCCAGGACCAGTTTTTCCAGAGCTATTTCCTGATGCTGACCTCATTAGGTGAGTTTCACAGCTCACTAATTCCTAGCAATAGCACAAGAGATTCAAGGAAAGGGGAAACCCGTCTTCTGGAAACCAATGGAACTGAACAGATTTGGGCAAGCACTTTTATTGCGTTTCATTAATCTGGAAAATCAGGGACTTGCATTTTTCTTTCTTCTGTTTTTTTTCCCTAAGTCACTATTTTGACCTGAGCTTGTATGTTAGATTTTCTGTTTGATTACAGAGTAGGATGACTACAAAAAGACAACCTCTGCAGAACTGTATATCTCAATATTTATGCTGCAGTTTGTTTTGGACCAAGTAGGAGAGTGGGTATTTCTTTTCTGGAATTGCAGTCTGGGCACTGGCAGGATATAGTCATTCAAAGACTTCCAGTAATGCTTATTTAGTGTTTGCATTGTGGTGGCATGTGTCCAAAAGAGAGAGCAAAGGAAAACAATAAGTTGCCTGCTCAAGAGCTGACATCATAGTGTGAAATTTAAGTACTTGTTTTTGTGGTATTGTTATTAATCATGGGTCTGTGCAGGGGTCATCCTGTAATTCCAGCTACTGGAGTCCTGTGAATGCAAAGCTTGGCCTGAGAGCTTTCTTAGGGTTGCCTTTCATCTTCAGGTCTCCTGTATAGCAAACACACCAGAAGAACACAGCTCCAATTTGTCTCATTCTTAACAAAAAATGTGTTTCTTCTGTTGTAATTCCTGAATTTGTTGCCTGTTTTACTAGCAGTATATTTCATGGGAAGGTTTGGGACCACTCAAGCATTTTATCTGTAAATAAGGTTTTTTTGTCTTATTTTACAGGTGTTTATTAGATGCTCCCACAAAGCTTTTTTTTTTTTTTTTTTTTTTTTTTTTTTTTTTTTTTTTTTTTTTTTTTTTTTTTTTTTTTTTTTTTTCCATTGTGGCATTATTTAGGGCCTTAGTTAGAAAAAATTGAAGAGGTAGTCCTGGCAACCTTTCCACTTGATTCCACAGGTGGACAGGTCCACCAGTCCACCACTGATGTAACCAGGAATGATGATGTATTTGGTAAAGGTTAGCTTGTGGTTTTTTTTTTGTTTGTTTGTTTGTTTTCTGGGCCTTCTTATGCTCTTCAGCTGAAGACAAATGTACAGAACACGTAAAAGGGGAAATCTCACTGGCACAGAGGCTGTGATTTCTCCTCCTTAACTATCACAATACATCACTAACATGGTGTCTGCCTTGAGGAGCTTTCAAATGTCCAGTTTGAAGCTGCTGACCTGGCACAATAAAACATAATATGTGAATGGTTGTGAGAGTACCTTGGAACAAATGAGATTTTCATCTACCTTTAGTCCCAACCCCAAATTCAGCGAAGAATATTATTTCTGGTGGAAAGGCTGGAGTATTCCTAGGCCCAGTCCAAGTACACATTTATACACTTCTCCTCCCTCTTTAAAAAGGTGGCAGCAGTTCTCTAGATGTGTTTCTGTAGATTAGTCTACTTCCCTAAAAACAAACTCATTAAATTATCACGTAAAATCAAACCTCCAACCTCATCAATGTGTTTGCAAAACAAAATTCAAATCATCCCAAGGACAACTGCTGATACCAACATTTCTGGGCAGTGCCAGCCTCGAGATTTTCGGACCTACTGCCATTGTGTCTGCTTGCTTTATGTGTGATTTAGAGGTTTTATAATGCTTTATCTTTTTGAGGGTGAAAGTTAAACACTGTAAACATTCACGTTGATTTTTATGGGAGGTTTGCTTTTGTAACCCATTCCTTCTGTTCTTGTGTGACTCCTGGCTCTGTAATCCAGAAGCACAGAGAGAGGGAACATTGTTTGAGTGTCAGGGGGATGAGTAAAGCTGTTAGTGAAGGTCTTCACTGGTCCAGCCCCTTTTCCTTCAGAGGTCCAAAGGCTGTGCAAAACAATTCAAAAAGTGTCTGAACCAGTGGTCCCTGGCACTGTGTAGGAGGAGTGGGACCCATTCCCATCAACAGTAAAACAGGACTGCCCTGAGGGCTGAACTGGTGTTTCCAAACATCCAAATAAAATCTCTGTGTTGGGGGAATGACACCACCCAACGTAAAAAGTTGGTCAGTCACAAACGGTGGGGCCAGAGACAGATATGTAAAAATGTCTTCAAAGCACACTAGGGTGAAGACCATAAATTGTGTGAATAAAAATGCACTTCCCGAGAGCCAAAGTCATAACTTCCCATTGCTTCCCAGAACAAATCCTGTCTGCTCTGTTTATTAGGTGGGACTGTGTTTAGGCAGTCACTCTAAGTGTGTTTATTTTGAAGTCATCAGTTGTTCAGTAATCTCAGGCAGCTCTGGGAGATTTAACTCAGATAGAGGATTAGGCTGGGGGTCGTGGGGTCACTGATATTAAGATAGAGAGAAGGGAAGGAAACAGCATTGTTTTTGTGGCATTAACTGAACAGTAAGGAAAAATAAATTCGGGTTTTAAGCTGGCTTTAGGCTGACTCTGAAGGAAATGGTCTACAAATCCAGCCAGAAAGAAGACAACTGGGATGAGACCCCATTTCTCTTTAAATTTGTTTTGAGCCACCCAACCAAAATCCATGGTGGTTATGGCCTGATTAAGCAAGACTCCTCTAGAAATCAGTTAAGTACAGTTTTCCTTTAGCATATTCAAGTGTTTGAGTTTCCGATTTTCACTTTCCTCCTAAAATAAAATCTCTGGAGTAGCTTTTGGGGCAGCAGTTTGAGCCCAGTGCTGAGCTCCCCACGGTGACAGCAGCATGCTGGATGGCTTCAGCTGGTGGCCAGCAGCACCTCTAGGTCCCAAAGCTGCTCTGAGGCAGAAAGCAAGGACATGAACATCCTGGCACTAATGAAATCATGGGCTCCCACTGCAAAACAACTCATTCTCCCTCATTTGGAATCTTTGGTGTCTTAAAAGAAGTGAACTTGTACTGTGAACTTCTCTGCAGGCTGGTTTTTGATGAACACATAGACAATTTTCTTCAAGGTCTCTAACCCCCTGCAAATGTGACTGAAATAATATAGTAGGTTCCAAACTTACTCAGAGGAGAAAAACCCACAGCTTTAATGCACAGAACCGATTTCCCCAGAATAACAAAAAAAAAAAAAAAAAAAAAAAAAAGCGGGGGGGGAGACAAAAATGGCATTGGGAGTAAGGTAGAGATCTGTTTATTGCCTTCGTAATATTTTATCGTAAAACACACAGTCTTGCCCTCAGGGCTTGTTGGTGGTTTGAATATGTGTGTGTGCCTGTGTGTATACATATTTTTGTATACAGAAATCCAGTAACATCCATTGTTTAAAAAATCAAAAATGAGAAGGATTTTGCTAAAAGCATTTTGGGAAAACCTCTGCTCTCATTTTTCCTGTCGATGTTTTTCTAAGCTTTTATTTTTATTAGTCAAAATGTTTAGAATCCCCAGGAAATCCTGGGATGAACCATTTCCTCTTCGAGCTGTAGCCCTTAGGGGAAAAAAAAAAAGCTCAGATCCTTTCAAACGTTAGAATTTTTCAAACTGTGTTTTTTGCATATTTTTTAAATTAGAAAAAAACTAAGTTAGGAAGATGCTTAACTTCAAGCTGTGGTCCTAGGAAAGCTTGATCTCTTTGTAGAAAAGCCTGAAGAGACCCTTAGATCTGGGCAAGGAAATCTTTTAGGCTTGGCTCTTAATGAGGAACTGATTGCCAAATTGAAGAATAACAGGTTCAGTTGAAAGACCATCTTTTTTTTCCCCTAAGTAAATTAAAAAATAGCAGTTGCTTTTCCTCAAGCCAGTTTGTGTATGTTAGTTAGCAAGTAACAGCTTTTTATTTAGGCTGTTAATGTCCTGAAGATCCTATGCTATTATTAATATTATTAACATTAACAATGCTATGAATAATTAAATATCTGATACTCTTTTTTATATACATGAGATTTTTCAACTTCCTTTCCTTCACCCTCACATAAACTTCAATGGGAATCATAATTTTAAATAAGAAAAACTTCCATCCTGCAAATATATATGTAAATTGCTGATTTTAAACTCACTCTGAGTTCACTCGTTGAAGTGGGTTCAGTTGCTAAAATTTCAGAAGATAAGAATTCAGGTCCCACACTGCAGCTCAGCAGGAATTACCTTACCCAGATTTTGAGATGATTGTTATTCTCTGGGAAGGATGGGGCACTGCTGTACTAAATGAGAAAAGCTCAAAAAGTGGTGAAATATGAGACTGAGGGATGCAGGAGTCTTTTCATGAAAAATGACACATCAGTATAATTTTTGTGAACTCTGAATTTGCAGTCACCACATACCACTTGATTTTAGGAAAGTGTGTTTGTTTATTTATATAGTTCGTGGCAGAAGTCTTCACTGCTGTTCTTCTGATTTATTAATCTACTTTTTATCAAGTTTCTTCAGAAGGTTTTTGGAAAGCACAATATGCAAAACCCAGACTTGGTGGTTCAATAACTGGTGTATATTACTTCCACAGTCTGTCGCAAATCTAAAAAGATTTTTGGTAGTTCATGTGAAATTTAGTGGTCCTTTTTTTGTTTGTTTGCTTGGGGTTTTTTTTTGGTACTTGTTTAGTAATTCAAGAAAAAAAATCTAATGCTGAAGGACATTCATTTTTTTGTTTACCCAAAATTACACAGTAAACAGTGCTTCTGGCTTTTTGGGGTTTTTTTCAGTTTGGGATGGAGATACTGAGCCAGATCTGAACCAATGTTACAGATCTGCACCTCTGTTCTCACTTTGCACATGGGTGGGTGAAGGAGGAAAGACAAAAGGAGGGAGACTAATAATGAATTTCCTAAATTTCTGTTACTACAAGCATGCACAAAGTTCCAATACAACACCGTTGACTTCAGAAGTTCAGATGATTTTGATTTTTTTTTCTCAAAAACCTTTCAGCTGAGTTTGGACTTTAGATTTAAGCTAAGGTACAGGAAAAGTCAGAGGCAATAGAATTTTCCTCATTTAGGGCATTTCCATTCCAGTGTCTGTCATGAAGCAAATTAACCAGCACAGAGAGCCCAAGAGTTCTGAGACTGTGACCTCTGAGCAATATATATCTGTTGTAAAGTTATACCCAATGGGGAATATAATAGGGTCTTGTACCTGAATGCTTTTCCATTTGGGAATGCCTACAGACCATCCCTTGTTGTTGTGAGCCAGAATGGATCAAGAGAATAGACCTCAGGTGCAGGAAAATCTTTCAAAGTTTTGTCCTTTAGTCTTTGTTGATTCCTACTACCTTTAACTTTTTCTCTCTTGTCCTGCCTGTGTTTCTGCAGGTGCTGTTTGCTCTGAACCAAACTCTGCTCCAACACGAAAGCCTTCGAGCTGGGAGTTTGCAGGCCCCTTACACCACTGAGGATCTCATCAAGCACTACAACTGTGGGGACCTGAATGCTGTGATATTCAACCATGACACTTCTCAGGTGAGCAGAATTGTTCCAGATGGGCCAGAGAATTGAGGAAAATTCAGCTGCTTTAATAGCAATATCCCAGTCATCACTTCATATTCTGACTCCTCTTCCCTCTCTTCCTTTTAATGCCCTGTGTTTTCTTTCCACACGTGCCTCATTTGCCTGGTGAGAGAGTGGAATTTCCCTGGATTTGCTCAGGCTCTGGGGAATCATAGAATGGTTTAAGGTTCAAAAAGACCTCCAAGATCATCGAGTTAACTGCTAACCCAGCACTGCCAAGTCCACAGCTAAACCGTGTGCCCAAGCACCACATACACACGTCTTTTAAATACCTCCAGGGATGGTGACTCCAACACTTCTCCGGGCAGCCTGTTCCAAAGCTTGTCAGCCCTTTTGATGAATAATTTTTTCCTAATGTCCAATCCAAACCTCCCCTAGCACCACTTGAGGCTGTTTCCTCTTGTCCTATTGCTTGTTACTAGGAATAAGGAATGGACTGCCTGGAAAACTTTCCTCTGGATGTTCTTGAAAAAAGAGTAATTCTGGATGTTTGGGGCTGTTGAATGCAGAACTCTCATTAAGGGTGAGGGGGAACCTTTGCAATGTTTGAACTTTTATATGAAGAGGAAATGGACCTTATGTAAATACTCTAAAAAGTAAATAACCTCTCAAACATGTCATAATTCAATAATTTTGTATGTGTCTCAGGCAGCCCTTCAGTCTCTGTTTATCTTAGTTCTCCAAATCTAGTAAACTCTCAAGGGAGCAGAAATCTGCTTTCCAGACCAGTTTGATGCTTCTTGGCAAACTGAGATTCCTTTCTCCTTTCCAGCTAATTCTGTGAAAACTTGGTCTTTGGATGTCATCTCCAACATCTCCTTTTTTTGATCAGTATTCCCAGATTCCTGTCTCAGGTGCAGTGACTCACTTGGGGCAAACCTGTGTAAATTTGACAGCTACAATATTGTATGTGTCTTGCCAGTGAAAGAATGAAATCATGATAGCAGTCTGCCATTAGCAAATGCAAATCAAGGAGAGCTATGTGACTTCCAGAGAGAACTGAGACCAGGTAAGCTCAGTCTGTGGATTGGGGCAGAGGTCTCTCAGACATCTTTATCTTGCTGTCACTGTCTTGGGTTGCATAGGGCTCTGTGGGTCACTTGTTTCTCAGCAGAACAGCTGGGCAAGCAACTGGGGCCCCAACATGAAATAAAACCCCTCTGGTGTCCCAGTTAACTCACTCCTAGAAAATGAAACGTGTGTGGTACCAAAGCTGCCAGTGCTGTTCATTCTGGTCAGCCTTGCACCAAAAAGTAACTGGAGAAAGGGAGAAAGCAACTTGGGTAGGAATACATCCTTAAAGATGGGGAATATGAGTTGGAAAAAGTAGAGAGTTCATGACTTTAGAGGGTCCTGGAGAAGTCCATGATTGTAAGTATTCCTGAAATGTTGAGGCACGGCACACATGGTAAACAAGGAATAAAGAAGCAGGATGTAGTGGAATGTTTGCCATGGAATACTATGAAAAAACTGCTAGTAGTCAAATCCATGAAGACAGTCCTGGTGTCTGAATGCCCTCTGTCACCTTATAATCTCCACCAGTGTGATTTCTCCTAACAAGTAAAGCCTTTGTCTCTAAGATGAGTTGTGGTCATTCACAGCAGTTCCATGGACTCCCAGACACCTCTGATTTATTGACACATTGTCCTATAACAGACCTGTGGGTTGGACTTGAGAGGAGCAGTTTGCTGTAAAAACTTCTTTATTCCTGCAAATTATTGGATCAAGTGTGAGTTTCAAAACAGTGTTAAAGACAGAAGAAAGAAGCCAACAACCAGTCAGAGTTCAAGCACTGGTGTTAGTCATGGTCCCAGAGTGCACGCAGTTGATGGAGATTATAACGCTTACAGGCCATGGAAAATTAAAATCCCTCTATGTATACTGGTCCCTGCAGAACTCTAAATATTGTGCAGTACTGTTGGGTAAAGAGTTTTGTGTTTGGTAGTGTTTTTATAAACCAGCTCTATACCATTTATTTTAACTGCAAGCAGAACAAAATAGAAAATTAAAACGTAAAATAAACTCCCTATTCAAGTCAGGTTTTGCCAGTTGGGGTCATTCCAAAGTTTGTTCTGTGTGGGTTTTTTGTAAGGATGAAAGACTCTGTCTGTCATGGAGAGTTTTTGCCATTTGGTTACCAAATTAGATTAGGCTGGCTCAGATATCACACATGAAAGATCCCCCATGGGATTTCTCTGGAGACATTAAATGTAGGCACAGGGATTTATCATGTGCTGAGTCTACTGCAGTTCAGGGCAGGTACCCATGCCAGTCTTGGGAGACAAGAGTGCCACAGTGATTTTAGAATCATGGATGCCTTCCATGATATCCTGCTGCTGGCCCAGCTCTTTAGAGGTCTGATAAGAGTTGAAACTGATACTGTTAACACAACCTTGAAATACCACATGGAATAGAACAAAAGGTCAGGAATGGAGTTGTAAGAACCAGCACCTATGTGAATGCTGTAGGCCAGGGAATTCAGCTCCATCCAGTGCAGCTCAGGAGAACTGCAAAAGGATGGGACTCTCACCCTTTGAGGACTAATTTGGGGTGCTGTTTAAGATTATTCAAGCCTTCTTGTCACTTGAAGGTTATCAGGAGCTGCAGAATAAAGGTGATCTGTGCATCAGTTGGCTCAGTTCAGAGCTGATGGTTGAGGTGGCTGAACTGGACTGGGAAGGAGGTGACAAAGTCCAAGGCTGCTGTGGGGACAGTGGCAGGGAGAGGGAGAGTATTTATATGGTACAGTAACTTGATAAATGCCTCCAGTGTGACTCTTTAGAGATGAAGCAGCTTCGGTAGCTGCCTGCAAGATGCTGAGGTGCCTTTGGATTAAAAATCATCTTGGAGCAGAAAGGACCAGAAGAAATACCAACACCTGACATGTTGCAGATTAGTTCCTTGAGCCTCCTCAGCCTCAAGTGGGAAGTGTGCCGTTTCCTGCACATTCCTAAGTCCTTCTGGGACCAAGACTGTGCCAAAGGGGCGCACAGACAGAATGGTGCTGGGAGGAAAGGTGCAAGGAAAGGTACTTCCTGGTCCAAAGCAAGTTTTAGGTCAGAGGACAGCTCCTTTGTCACCCCTGGCTAGGGACAGGACCACCCCAGGGAGATGCTGCTTACCTTGGGCTTGGGAAGTGCAGCTTAGCTGGGATGCCCAGAATGAGGGGGTGTGAGCAGGGCCCCATGTCCCTGACTCTTTCCTTCCCCAGAGCCGTCAGCCCTGATGAGAGCGGAGGAGTAAACAAATCCTTCTCAGTTTCAGTGGGTTTTTAAAATTTTATTTTAATTATGAACAGTGAAAGAGGAAACGCCTCTGCTTTCCTGTGATTGTATTGCACTCATCATTCCTCTCCCTCCCCATTTTTTAAACTTTGTTGCAAGCAGCATTTTTCCAAATGTAAAAATCCTTATTTAAACTTTTTTAAAATTTTAAGGGAGTCAGTTTAATAAGTTAGACTATGACCTAGAAGTGCAGTAGGAAGCATCTCTCTTTTTTCAATAGCCTTCTTCAAACACTTATTTCTCTGGTGACTTTTGCAATCAAGAGGCTTATGTTGAGGCTTCTGGGCAGAGAGTCAAAATGATACCGAAGACAAAGTATTCTAAGCTAAAGATAGGGTGGGTATATATTCTGCTCTTTCTGCAGACTATTCTTCCCCTCAAAGAAGTCAGTTCTTTCTCTGCTTTTGTGAATGTTCCCTAAAATCAAAAATTATAGATTAGATCAATAGTTTTAACTTCTCTATTCTATCTGAAGCTCTCAATAGGGAATTGAGGTCAGTGTATCCAGAAGTATTAAAAAGAAAAAAAATCTGTTAGTTCAAATTTAGAAAATTATCTGTCTTCATATCATACTTTTTTTACCTGAGACAGCTGAGAAATTGCCAAATGACCTGAAGCCTCCATGGAACAACCAAGCTTTTTGGATCCCTTACTCGAATGATGCCGTCCATATCTCAAGTCACCTCTGCAGTTTGAAATGCCATGTGTGGCTTTAGATAGTGGGTGTTGCCTTCTGAAAAGCATATGATGATCTTGATAACGTGACATTAGTGATTCATAAACTAAGCTCATGTCAATATCAGCCTCCCTAAACTAAAGAAGAAAATGTTTAGTGACTCACTTCACAAGGCACTTGCTGTTTATAGATCACCAGGTTGTGTTACAGAGCCCTTTAAAAATGTTATCATCCTTCACTGAAACATGTCCTTTAAGATTTAAGGGTCCTGATAATTCTAATTACATCATTAACTTGCCCCGTTGTCATTTTGGATAAAATACAACTGGATTTCTGGCTCACTTCTCAAATCAATGAGAACTATCTGTGGAATGCTCCAGCTTCGGTAACTGCAGAAACACACAGCTGAGACCATTAGGTAGAGTGTTGAATGACAAGCAGACCTAATTTGTCCAAAGAATGGAGTTTTATCTAGGGCAGAGGAAGATAAATCCATGAACTGAAGGCACAGCTATTGTAACGCAACGCTCTGGAAGCATCTTATCATTCTCAGCCATAACAAAGTGCAGGCGAACTGGCACAGCCTCCCGTTCTTCCAGGGAAAATGATTGTGGGCTTTCCAGAAAAGTGAGTGCAAGGCTGTCTCTGGCACCAGGGGAGCCATCCCACGAGTTTCCCGCTGTGGGTCCAGGCAGAGGGTCGGTCACACTTCAGGAGTGTTTGTCAGGAGGACACTGATGGCAGTCCGGACGCCAGCCGGGTGCTTGGTGACACCAGTGCTCAGTGCTGCCTGTGCCCGCAGCCAGCACAGCCTGTCCCCACCTTCTCCGCTCTGGAGATGCTGCTGCAGAGGGGCTGCCTCCCCATAGCTCAGAAGAGCTCTTGCTCTGCTGTGGCGGGATCATAATTTCTTTCCCCTTGCACCTGAGTTACAGCTCCGTGTTTTGGTACACTGTGAGCATTTGGAAGTGAACGAAAAAACAGAAGTGTAGCCAAAATTTGCAGAGTCTAATTTTCATATTATGTCAGAACAGGATTCCAGATTGGAGCAATATTGTATTTTGGCTTATGTGTTTCAGAAAATTGGTTGCAGATCCAGATTGAGAGTGAAGTCTACTTGTTGATTACAGTGCTAGGGAAAACATTGCAGAGATTTTTTTTTTATTAATAATCTGGAACATGCCCAGATAATTTCCATGCTACAGGTTTTGAAAATAGGTTGTTGTTGCTTGAAAATTTTCATTACATGTTTGCATTTGGAGTTGTTTTACCTTGGAAGTCCTTTCCCTCCTTTTTCCTCTGAAGAAAGCAATGTGAGGGAAGAGAGAGCCATGGAGAAATTCGAACAAGACATTTAAAAGCTAAGATTCTTCTTTCAGACTGCTCCATTAATAGAAAAAGAACATACTTACCTACAGAAGAGGGCTGATTTACATTAAAACATTTAGGGATTGTTTACCATCTGTATTTATAAGTACGGGAATAGACTATAAATGAGTATGAAAGTGACCGGTAAAAAATATTTGGAGTTGAAGGTGCTACTTTCTGTGCAGTGCTGTATGTTTGCTGTAAAGCATTTACTTTCCCTTCTTTTTTAAGAGCTGGTTTATGAAGTGTTTCTTGGAAGTACTTGTTAAAGAGAAATGAAAAGGCCTTGTTAGTGTTTTAAATAGTATCTTGTTGGTTGAATGTAAAAGGTGCTTTTTCTTTCTTCTTGTTTTATCCAGAAGATATATTTGCTCCTCATTATGACTGTGAGGAGGAGAAAAGTGAGACAAGGGGGCAGCTTGGTTGGTTTGGAAGGACTTGGCAGGATTAATGTTAAACATTATTGAAAAGACTGTGTTCTTGGGTGCTCCTGGACATAACATTTCCTGATCTGACACTGTTGGTGTGCATTATCAAATGGTGAATGCCATAGATTAGGTGTCTCCAGTTTAAACTGGTTGAGCTCTCTGATGGTCACTTCAGACCTAGGTCTTCTGTCCTCTGAGAGAGCTCATGCTGGTAAACCCAAATGCTTGTAGAGTTCCACCAGCTTGAATGGAAAGAAATCCATTTCAAAGGTGATTTAATCTGAATCATTCCTTATTTTTCTCCTCACTGGTCCTTGCTCCATTTCTAAAGGCTTTCTTGGAGATGTTCTCCATCTTTTCATCTGGTACTAGACCTCTCAAGGTACCCCACCCTAAAGGAAGTTAAAATCAGTTCAAAAGCTATCATCCAGTTTGTTTCAGGGGCCAGCATAACTGGAAAGCTGGTTTGGACTGGGAGAGGCCTGAACTTATTTCTAGGACCAAACAGGAAGGCAGAGTCACCTCTGCAATGCTCTCCCTTGAGGGTCAGCTCTGGAGGTCCCATGTCCACCCAGCTGCTGTTGTGTTATGAACCAGATTTCTGCTCCTTGCCAAGTTATGTGATATTGTGCAAGTCATATATTTTGGATCAGACCCGCCTCAGGTTAAAATAATGTTGCAAATTTCACATACACATTTGGGCTTTTTCTAGAATCTCACTAAACAGAGATGGAAAGAAACTCATTGAAGAGCCCTGAACAATACATATCCAAGACAACCAAACCTGAGTTTATACCCACTATTAACCAGCTGTTCTCCCACTTCTGTGTAACAGAAGACAAAATGAGAAATACCTTTGGAAAAAGAATTGCAGTTCTTTAATAAACCAAACCCAAACCTTCTGGCCCCAGTTTTTTCACTTTATTGCCCTGCTTTGCCCTTTGATCAGTATCTTTACTTGGGTGTCATGGCAATATAATAGGTGATGGTTTTAGTGTCAGAACAGAAAAAAATATTCTTTGTCAAAAAAATGAAAGCTATTTTCCCTATTTGGAAGGGAAATAGAAAAACTTGAACTTTTCCATATGTTTGCAAGCTCGTGAAAGCTGGCCTCAAAAAAATCCCAACGTTAAAAGGGTTTTAAGTGTGGCAGGAGTATCATTAGATTGTTAAGATTTACTCTCCCCTCCAAAACCCAGACCTTTATTTGCATACATTGCAGGCCTGTCATCCTTAGTCAATTAATGAGCAGGTCCCTGTAATCTGGTCCTAAATATACTCCACATAGTTGGATGAAGCTTGCAGAAAGGGGGCCGGGATCATTGTTCTGACTGTGTTTTGTTAAGACTTCTTTAATCAAAACATTCATTCAGATAGAGAGGCCGGCTGCATATTTTGGCATTGCGACCAAGGGGAGCAGGGATGAGGTTGGGGTGGGGAGGGAGGCCTTGGAGGAGGGGTTGGTGTTGCTTGCTTCTTCTTTTCCTTTTTTTTTTTTTTTTTCCTAAGTGCTAGGAAAGCAGCTATTTAACTGGTGTGGAAAAACAAATAGAAAACATACATGGAGGTCATGACTTCTCAGGGATTTGTTGAAAGTATTTTTTAACAGGGATAGAAGTATCCCCCCCCTCAAGCTGTTAGTGTGTGAGATGCACAGTCCATCCCTGTGGCCTTTCTGCCTTTTTTTTTTTGTTTGTTTTTTGAACATGTTTTCTTTCGCCCCAATTGGACAGAGAAGGTAGAACTAGGCAGGACACACAGCTGTTGTTTGGCCAGGTGCCACCCGGAAGAACAGCCCTGGCTGGATAGGTTTGGTGCTCCCAGGGAGAGTGTCCATGCAGGTGC
Source organism: Sylvia atricapilla (assembly GCF_009819655.1). Taxonomy (NCBI): domain Eukaryota; kingdom Metazoa; phylum Chordata; class Aves; order Passeriformes; family Sylviidae; genus Sylvia; species Sylvia atricapilla. Next base: position 12,487,702 of record NC_089148.1, read on the forward strand.
AGATACAGGAGTGCCCAAGGGCTGCAGCCCACCCTGCCTGCAGGCAGCTTTACACTCAGGCCAGCAATGACTCCTACAGCTTTTGTGTCACCTGCAGAGCTTGTTTTTAAATGTATCATTCACTGTCTGTAGAGACTTCACTGGCATTCAGCCTGCTCTTCCCCTCCACATCTTCTCCTGTTGGTAATTTTCCTGCATTTACATGTTTAGATGCTCCAGTGGCCCCTAGATCTGAGGTAACCACTTTGAAACTCAAAGACCTCTGTTTCCACACCCAAGTTGCCATGGCATGCTGAGGCGTATCCCACTAGCTTTAAATCAGAAAGGCCAGTTACAGAAATCTCACTAACATGAACTGTGATGTAACTGCAACATCTATGGACCATGAACAGTGATGGGAGGTGGGCAGGGATTAGCTCATGGCCAGAAGTGGCTCCTCAGAGTTGGTCCCAAGAAATGTTCTTGCTTCTATTCTTCACTTCCCTTCAACAAAAAAGTATTTTTGCCTTCCCCCCTCCCCTCCAACTCTGGAAAAGGGTAAGGAGTGATGGAACTGAACTTTACTCCAAAGATGAGAGACTCCTTTTACAGTCCGCTGAGACTTCTAATATATTACTTAACGTTTTGGTGCTTAAAAGAAAGCCACAATGGGTTAATCACACACTCAAACTGGAGACTGCTTCTTCCTGGTTTCCCTTTTCCATAACAAGCTGGAAGTTTATCTTCTTGGCAGCTGCCAACTTTGTGCTTTGGGTTAAATCAGTTTAACCTGACACTCCCTCCTTGGCCATTGCTGGTCTCCCTCATAATGGACTCTTGGGAGTGCTGGAGGAAAACCAGTTGAGTTGGCAGCATCTTTTGCTTTTGTGGCAGCCACGTCCTCCTCATGGAGATAGTTGTTCTCATAGCCCATTCACTTTGCACTATTTCAATCCTTCCTAACAGAGGCTGCAGTAAGAGGATATTGCTATCCCAGATGCCAGAAGGGTCCATAAATCAGAGGAGAACAGGTGTCTTCCAAGTCTGGAGCGGTATATTTTGCAGCCCTGCAGTAAAAGCCACAATGCCTTGTCAAGGCTGGTTAACAGGAGGGTGTCCTCCCTTCGTAAAGGAATTACAACTAGAGCTCATATGTCAGCCTGTGACCCAAGAAGGGCTGGTGTGAATTTAGGGCCGTTCAGTTTGCTGGAGGAGCCAGCACGGTTTGGGACGCTGTTCTGGCTCCCTGGCAGCCCCCATAAGCTGCCTGTCAGCTCTTGAGATCCTTATCTTGCATAGTGCTGTCAACTGTGTAAAGGTTCCTGACCTGCATGGTGCAAGGAAAATCCTTCAAAGCGGGATCCCTTACTTGTCTTCTGGCCTCTGCCCACGTAAAGCTCATAAACCAGAAGACTAATAAAGAGAACCCAATCTTGATCGTGTTTTAAAAAAATTAACGTGGTTGTCGTGATCTGGGAACAACTCCCTGCTCACAGCTGGAGATAAGGATTACGAGTGTGGAGGCAGAGCCCTCTTGTCAGGGAGAGATGGATGGGGTTTGTATTGAGGGGCTAGACTGGAACTCTGGAAGCTGATGGCCAGCTCTCTGCCTTGCCATAGTTGTCCCTTTTGACCCTGGGTGTGCTGCCTTCTGTTTTCTCTGTTTAGCCTGTGGACCCTCTGGGCAGAGAAGGAGAAATAAGGAACTAAGGCACTTGCATTATTAAAGAGATTCCCCTGCAACTGTCAGTGATGGTGCTGCACATGCAGCAGTCAGGAGTTCGGATATTCCTCAGGAGATGAGGCTGGAAATCCTTGAGTCATCTGCTAATAAGGACAATGGGAGAGAGGAGTCTCAAAAGCTGAGAAGATTGACCAAGATACAGGAAGATAATAGGTGGAGAGTTTTTAGGATCACTGTGTATTTCAAGGCAGGGCTGGCTTCCCATTTCCCAATCTCAGCTTCCTCTTCTCCATCTGCACGTAGAATTATGATTGAAGATCACCTCTGCCCACAAAAAAGGCACACAGCTCTTTATTCCAGTGTTGGTAATGTTGTTTTTTGATTGACATAATATTACAATTTGAGTACACTTTCCAGAAATACACTCTCATCCCTGAAACAGAACGAGGCTAAACAGGGTTATCAGAGGATTGGGAAATGTAGTACAGAGGAGTAGGAATGATAACACTGTTACTTCACATATGATAGTGATTTGATACTGGGCTGAGTCTAGAGCAGTTCCACTCTAGCCAATAAATCCAAAGTAGGAAAAAAATGTAATCAAAGATGATGGTGCTTATGTGTGTCCAAAAAAATTATTTGCAGATAGATATTCACCACTCTGGCATTGTGCCCTCTGCCCAGAATATTTGTCAAAATATTAAAAAGTAGTAAATTTAAAAAATGTACTTTTAATGTAGTCCTGTGTCCATGAATTTTCAGCTGAACTTTGGCAGTAAGCCCTAAATGTGATAAAAGACTCTGCACCAATATATTTTGCTTTTCTCTTCTTTTTTTTCTTTTTTTTTTTTTTTTTTTACTTTTTCTTTTCTTTCTCTCTGTCTCTACAGACAGAGCTGAAAGCATAGCATAGATCTTGAGTTGAGTTATGGCTGATACATTTTTCTAAGCTAAAGTATCTTGTTAGCTCTTATGCTAATGATTGCAGCAAAATCCAAGCCTCTGTGGAAATTTATGGGAAGAGAGGTTACTGCTGAGCATCATGTTGGACTTTGGATCTTCCTTTGGATCCCTCCAGAGCTGGACTGAGCCAGTGCCTTGTATGTAACATCAAGGTAGAAAGTCTTGCTGTCCCTGTTTTACAGATGGACTTTTGAGAGGCAGGAGGAATAAAGCCAAATGCTTCAAAGACACTTAGTGGAGGTTAAGTGCTGAATTTCCTTTGAAGGTTTAAACCCAAATGACATGCTTGTGATCATGTAAGAGATTTGTATCACCCATGGGAGCAAAACCATTTTTTCAGGGTAGTGTCATAACCACTCCACAATCCTTCCTCTTTCTTCTCCCTAAAGCTCCCACTGACTTCAAAGGTGAAGAATTATGGCCCACATCCCACAGTACTGTGAGCTCAGACGTGTGTACAGAGCTTTATCCACACATATATTCCATCAGGGATATTGACTCAAGTAAAACTACACAGACAGTGGGGAGGGGAAGAAATTTTTGCAAGGCTGGGATTTCTTTTTTATTGTCATAGTCCCTTTCTTTAACCTCAAAAGTTTAACTGAGAAAGGCAGAGACTACCTAATGACTGAGTTTGGGGTCCATCCATGCTGTCCACAGGAGAGCTATAACCTAAAGGAAATAGGAATAGAACAAAGGAGGAGTGCTACCTTATTAAGTAAAACAAAATATTCTTTATTTTGAACACCTTTATTTTGAATGAGATACATGATTGAGTTTCCACTAGAATTATACATAAATATGAGTTGGTTGGGTTCTCAGAAAACTGCACAGCTTGCAGAGACTGGATGTAAAGAATCTATTTCTCTCTTGTCATGTGTATCCATGAGAAGTGAGCACACCCCAGGTGATGCATTTTTCTGCTGATCCAGCTGTTACTCTCCTAGGTGAACAGCAAAATTAGAAGTTTGGATTTTTCAACAGACACATCATCCACTCCACTGTACATTTAAATACTGGTAGCAATATTCAGCTATTACTAGATCAGTTCCTCATGCAAGGGCACAGCAAATGTCTCATCCATTCACTCTCAGCTCAGAACCAACAGATTCATATCATTAAAATGTTTAAATTAATTTTTTCACATAATGAAAACAAAAGTAAAAGTAGAAGGGAGAAGGTGCATCTTTTTGGTGCATATTTAGCCGATCCTTTTAAAATAACAGATCTTCTTTTTTCCAAACCCCCCCCCAGACTTAAATTCTGGCTCCAGTTAAGTTTCCTAATTGCGTGTGACTGTTTCTTGACTTCCTGATCGCTGTCTGGTTTAAGGGTTTATTAAATCAACAGGAGCAGCTGTCATCCTGAAGCCAGGCATGGTGTGTGTCACTGACTGGGGAAAGGACCTGGATACAGGGAGGAGCGGAGGTGATTAATGGGACAAATGTCACAGCTCAGAGTGTGGTTGCACTACTGTGTAGGGGCATACTTACTGCAGTCATTTGTCTCCTGTCCTCTGCCACACACACGCTGAAACACAAGTGCAGATTTTATTTTTGCCAGGCATCAGAGATGCAGGAATGTACACAGTGCAGCAGGACCTGTAGCTGTGCCTGTCTAGGTGGTGCCTTCCTTTGTCTTGTTCTTTGGGCAAGCAGAGGAAAGACTGACAAAACCCAGTCCTTGGTTTTAAGTTTATCTCTCTGCCATTGGCAAACATATTCCCACAGAAGAGAAAGAAAGAAAGAAAAAAGGAAAAAAAGGCAAGTAAATGGCTCTGTTTTGTGTACTGTATTTTAGGTTAGATAAAGAGAAGGTTAAATGTGGATGCAGGAATGCAAGTGATGGAGTTGCACAAGGAGGTGAAAGGTGCTTCCCTTTGTGGCAAAGACCTTATACAACATCTGTTTTTTGGCTATCTAGACCTCCATCACCCGTGGGATGCACAAGGCTGCTTGGTTCCCCAGCATTGCTGCTTCTGCTCTATGTAGGAGCAGGTTGTGCTCAGGGGCAAAGCTGTACCTTGCTTACCCCAAAGCATCTCAAGTGATTCAAAACCAGGTCCCAGCCTTCCCTTCAGCCAGAAGCTGGGAAGAGACTTCTCTTATGTGAGTGTTGAGCCTTCAGATGCTTCCAGAAAATGTCACGTTCCACTTCAGTGCCTAAAGGCCTCCTTGACTCCTGCTGGAGTATAGAGGAGATGTAAAGGTCTGTGATCTCTCCATGGACCAACTGATTTGCAGCTTTGCATTACGGAGGTTACTGCAAGTGGAAAATGGCTACTCATTCCTCAGACTTTATTCCTACAATATAAATCTGTCCCTGTCTTTCACCAGGAATGAAATCCACTATGTCCATTGCTGCTGTAGCCAGCAGCATTTATCTCTCTCACACTGTCAGTCTGCTCCTCCATCCCTTTGAGACAAACACGTATTCTTGCCAGACATGGAAGCAACTTCTCTGGGTTTTCACAGGAAACTGGTGTCTCCAATAGGTCTGACTTAATAGGACTTATTAGTTGTTGAGTGCTGGCTCAGGGCTAAACTGAGAACAAGGTGCAAAGTACTTGCATGCTCTGAGGAGTTCACAAGTTACACTGGTGATGGCAAGCCTGGAGGAAGGAATGACTCAGGGTAATGTGACTGAACCCTTAAAGAAGGACATGCTGTGAGGAGCAAGGTGATTTGGCAAAGCAGGTTGAGAAGCAGTTTGGAAAATCAAAGGTCCAGCTGCTCTGTGAGACCCAAGGGGCTGGGGCAGAGTCCCTTACATGGAGTGTTATCTCCATGCCCTTGGGATCCCCTGGTTCAACAGATGTGGTCTCCTTTTCTGTCTCACTCAACTGGGAACAGCCTTTAGTGTGAATCCAGAGTGAGATGTAGGCTCATCCTGCATAATGCATGGTGAGAAATCTCTGCTGCTGGTCCCTCATATATATTCGGAGTGATGCAGATGGGGCTGCAATGAAAAAGCTTTGAGGAGAGGCACTGGGAAGATGGAAATCAGTTTTTCTCCCTAAGACTTGCTGAAAACTTTTGGAGAAGCATTATGAGCAAAGAGAGTGGGAGGAGACAAAAATTGTTGGGATAAGACCATGTGACCAAGTGGAACAGGAAAGCTGAAAAACAAAAAGTAAAGGCAAGTTTTAGAAAATGGATGCAGGAATTTTGTATAGTAGAAAACCAGAGATTTCTGCTTATTTCTAATTAACCCAAGCAGCAAAGCCACTGCACCAAGTGTTTCAGCACAGCGAGTGAGGGATGTTCCCCTCATGGGCTGTGCATGCAATGTCATTACCACCAACTTAGATTAACACTGGAAATCCTAGCAGCTTTACATGTGCCTAGGGACTCAGAAATCTGAATCTGGGGTTTGCAGCTGAAGCTGCTTTCCAGTGGTGAGGCACAGAAAGTCAGCAGAATGTGCTTGGGTCCTGTTAGCAGTCATCCAACGCTGCTCCCTTACAGCTCTTCTCTCTGCAGAGCGTGTGGGCTCCCAAACCCTTGTGGTAGACCTAGGACCTTAACTGTGTCAAAAACAAGTCATTGTCCTAATAATCAGAGACTTTTGGTGTATTTGTCCATTACAGCTTGGATCTTAGCTCATTCCTGGGTCTGCTGCCCTGACCAAAGTCCTTGGGGTTCAGCCTTTCTGCTATGTCTGTGAACATCTCTCTTCACAAAAGCAGGGACTGAGGGAGCAGTTCTTGTGGAAGTCTCTCCCTCGGGTATATCAGGAATGTTCCAGGGATTTATGTGTTGCAATGCATGGTCTTCTCTGGTGAGAGCTAATAGCATGTAATGATTTAACTGGATTTACCCTGTATGCATCTTCCTGTGTCTGCATTCGCTATCCTTTCCTCTTTTGAAACTTTAAAGGTTTAAAAAGCCACATATATAAGCCAAATCTTACAGTCCTTAGTTTGTGGTGACCTCAGCTGAGAACAGATGACAGGAATCTGGTATTAAACAGCCAATGATTTTGTTTCGAACAAGCAGAGAATAAAGGTCCAAGTAACTCACCCGAATGTAACACCTGAAACTACATTTTGATGAAGGGATAGAGAAAAATCAAAATTAACTAAAGTTTCCGTTAGTAAAATATTACTTCCACTTTTTAAAAGAAATTATATTAATTGGGATTTTTTTTTGAGAGAGAGCTCCTAAAAACCTCCCATGCTCTGATCTTCTAGTGGCTTTTTGTGTGATAGTGGTACTCAAGTAGCTTAAAGAAGGCTGGATTAAAACATGCAGTGTTTGTGGGTTCCTTAACCAGTGCCACCTGGGCTATGGCCTCTCTCTCTGTTTCAGGTCCCAAACTTCATCAACACAACACTCCCACCCCACGAGCAGGTGACAGCTCAGGAAATAGACAGCTACTTCAGACAGGAGCTCATCTACAAGAGGAATGAGAGGATGGGGAGAAGAGTGATGTCACTTTTAAGGGAGAACAGAGACAAGAGCTTCTTCTTTGCCTTTGGAGCAGGTATGGCATGATTTTTTTCTGTTTTACTCTGTTGCCATGATTGGAAGTAAAGTGTTTGGAATGCTTCAGGTCTCTGGGCCTGTGGGAATTTTTCTTACAAGGCTTCTCTTTGAGGCAGAAAGATTTTTGTTTGTCCAGACCCACTTCTAAAATGGAGTGGGTTGTTGTAGGAGGTGGGTCTAGGTCCAGCCAGGCTGCACACAGGCTGCAATTACTTTGTTATCCATCTGGCTGTAGAAATGTGAAGCTGTAAGCACTTTTCACGTTGTCATGTTCCCTTCCCAGACCTGTGGGCTGCTTGGCCACGGGTGTAGAAAATGGTTCAAGTGCCTTAGAATTTGCAAGCCCAGGTGCTGATGGCAGTGAGTGGCAGAACACAGACCCTTTGGTGGCACAAGCACATGTGTGTGGCTCCAGGTGCTGGCCCAGAGTTTCAAACCTCCTGAGGTTGCTGCAGTTAGACCTTCTCCAAGGGTGACTGAGCTGCTTTGGTGGTGTGTCTGTACAGACTGGCAGGTTTGGGGCTTTGCACAAGTGCATGAGCTGTGTGTGTAGCTAAATACCAGCATTTTAAATCATTAGATAAAAATCCAAAGTGTCCCTCTTCCTGTTTAAGTGCTCTCCCTGAAGTCTGCAGAACAAAGATGTCTGCAGTACCTCTGTGAGCCTGCAACAGTACATGCTACTGACATTCCTCTCCCTTTTTTTACTTCTTTTCCCTTTTCCAGTGGAATTCACATTTCTGTGTGATAAGAGTATAAATAATAAGAGTATAAATAATAACTGTTCAGGCCCCAGAATCCTGAGCACCAGCTTAAGTGTGTCTTTGAGCTCCCTTAACTTCAAGGCAGCCTGAGATTGCTGTGTTGAGAACCAATCTGCTCCTCCTGCTCCCTCTCCTTGGCAATTTCTCATTTTTGACAGAACTTTGCTTCTCATCCCATGGCTCTCGCTATGAACTTTGGCAACAATTCACCTTTCGCTACTCACTTCAGTGGGAATTTTGATTAAAGACTGTGGGTTCTAGCAGAGACACGTGCATTTTGATATATTTATTTTTTGAGTGTATCCGGACTAAATTTTCCCAAGCTTATTTAATCTCAGGCTTGGCTGATATTTCTGGCCAAGTAGTTTTGCTTAATGTTTTTACAGTAGGAAAATATATCATGATGGCTCATAATTGGACAGGCATTCATAAAAAACATTCATAAAAACCAGCCTCTCTAACTCAAGGAGTGAGGTTTATTGGAGATTATCAAACATGATGGCTTAGATAACAGTTTCCAGTTTTGGAAATCCTTTAACCAGTACATAAATGGAGCTGAGAGGATAAACTGGGCATCACTGCCCACTTGTCGTGCTCTACACATTTTTCCAGGACATCAGCTACAGACCATGGACTGGGTGGGTCATGGATCCAACCCACTGCAGCTATTTGTGCTAATTACATAAGTGAAATTCAGCCAATGGATGCTAATTCCACGTTACATTCTTTAGAAAGGCACTTTTAATTTCTGGGGGGTTTGAGCTTTCTTTCCCTGTCCCCATCACCTACCTGAAACTCCCAGGGAGCATTTCTTGGGAAAGCTGGCTCATAAAGAGCAAGTCTCATTTTGTCTTTTAGGCCCATTTCTGGTGATGTTGAAAACTGCCTTTGTTGCTGGGTTGTTTTGTTTCCCCAGCACTGAGCATGGCAGGGCAGAACAGACACGCAGATGGGTTTATTGAAAACTGGGATGTGGGAGATGCTGAGGAAAGTTTTTTGTTTTGAGTTCTTTGTTCCAGCATCCCTTTGGCTTTTCTCACCAAACTGGGCCATCCCTGCAGGCTATCCCTAATTTAATTACAATTAATTCCTGCTTTCTTCTCTGGGGTGTTTTTTTCTTCATACAGTGAACATTAAGAAAATTACTAATTTTTTTCAATGCCAAAACTTTTATGTGACCAAAGTGCAGGCAAGTTCATTTCCTCTTATGATTCAAATGCAGGTTTTTTTCCTGGAGGATTTTTGTTTCCTCTTTTCCGCCATGCACTAAATTACAAGAGTGGATTTTACTGACGAATCTTTTATTTTGCATCCTTGCATTTAGTTCTTTAATTTTGAGGAGTTTCTTTGGTATGTGCTTGGGTCATGAATCCAAATTATTTTATAAAAATTTGAGGGTTTGGTTTTGCCTTTTATAAAAGTAAAGGATGTTTTTGATGAAAGTTGAGGCTTTCACATGTTCCCATGAATTCTGAAGTGCAACATTTTAGGAATGCACTTTCAGTTAGATAGGCATGATAGAGTCTGTGGGAGTTTATTTGCTCCCAGAACAGTGCAATTTAGGATTCTGCATCTCTAAGGCTAACATGATGAAGGGACAATAATTTGAAAAAAAATATTCTGGACCATGTGCTTCAGAAGATGTTGCCCTTTATGCCAAGTGTGATCTCTGCATTAATCCCTTAATTCTGAGGATTTTGGAACTAATGAATGAATAGTAATTAAATTATATATGTGCATTATGAATTGTTTTTCAAATTTCATAATCTCCATCATAGTTTCTGGGAAAGGAAGAATCGGATAAAACTGTGCTGCCAAGTAAAATTAGGAAAATAAGTATTTTCCTAAGTAAGAAAATAAGCCTGTTATGAGAAAAGCACCTTGGAAACACTTCAACAAATGCAATTTTACAGACCAGGGCTGCTTTAGGAGAGAGCCCCAAGCCCTGCAGGATGATTCATATGGACTCAGAGGTATCCTGTTACTCCCAGGTATAACAGGAGCCAGGGGGCTGGGAAATAGGATCTCTCCGAGAAAACAGCCCTCCCGAGGCAGAGCCCTGCCTGTTCCTCTGGTGGCCTCCCTGCAGGGACCTGTACCTTGTGGATGCTGCTGTAGTGAAGTTTTACCTGGCTTTGGCACAGCTGCCTGCAGCAACTGAGGCTCTGTTGCTCTCTTGGGGCATCATCCTCAGCTTATTTTAAGATTCCAGTGCCATGGATGGGTAGTTCTGTAGCATCTAATAATGAATTAGTGTAATAAGCTTGACTAAGGCAGAAGGCACCACATAGGTGTCTTTGCAAATTGCAGTCATGTTTGGCTCAGTGTATCCTGCTCCATGACTGTAAAACCAAAATAAACCTACAAAACCCCCCAAACAAATGCAGTGTATGACTTCAGATGAAAAACAAGATTATGATATCCTGGCAGCCTGGTGGTGCAGGAGCCTGGTGTCACTGAGCTGGAGGATGCAGGTGTCTGTCAGCAGAAAGTGGTGTGGTCAGAAATCCCTCCTGGACTGAAACATGGCAGAGTGTAAAGCCCTGTCTCCATAACAAAAAATGCACTTCACCATCAGGAAAAAAACCCATAACTCACCCAGGTGGAGGGAGATGTGGCAACCCCTCTGACCAGCTCTAAATAATCTTGCAGTAGGGAAAGATTCCACAGCTTGGTCCCAGCAGATCTGGAGGTCAGGCCAACACTGGAAACACCCGATCAGCTCCTCTCAGGTGGAGAGAATGGCCATTGAACTGACTGGAATACAGCAGGCAAATAAATTTAGTTGAGCAACTCTGCATGTTTATGGGCTGGTTATTAACTATTTTATGCATATATTTTCTCCCTTCTTCATCCTGCCTTCCTGTTAATAAGAAGGATGATCAAAATCCTTCAGCTGATAGTTTTGGGTTTTTTTGCTTTTGTGAAAAACAGAATTTCTGTGTTTTCCTCTGGAAAAACAAGTCCATTTTTGCAGATGTGAATCAAAATCCCAGGTGTTTGGGTGTCATTGCTCTCCTGTAAACTGGGATTCCCACGACAAGTTCTACTATGTGCCACTTAGAGCTGTGCTGCAAAGATCTTGCGGGTGCATCATAGGAGAGCTGGTTCTGAGTCTGACCTGTAACAGCACGAGGCTGTGAAACATCCAACAGACAAATCCTGGGACAAAGGAGTGGGCAGGGAACGGGCATTTGAATATCCAAGCAAGCTGAGATAAAACAGTTTTTCAGAAAGTGAAGCGAAGTTTTTTATGCTATTGAAAGAGGGGGAATTTTGTTCCAGTCAAAAGTATTAAAGCAAAACAAAAAATTACACAATTCTAAAAGGAACTTTTCAGTTTTCTGTCAAAAATAAAAAACAAACTATTCAATAGCTTTCCGCCTTTTCTGTCTTCCATGACTTTACTTACTATTTAAATGTGTTGGAGTAATTCAGACTTTTAATTTATTCCTTTATAAAACACGTAGAAGTGAAAATAGGCATTTATTCTTTCTACTTTAATTTCTTTCTCTTCTCCAAGAAAAATACAGGCTCTGGGTAAGAGAGACCCAGCTCTGTACCCAGTTCTGTAGATTTTGTTCCACTCCTGCCAGCATTTACCATGTTCAGACTTAACGTGAAAATGTCGCCATACCTGTATTTAACAGTAACTGTACCCTAGGAATGAAACAGCAGTTATTGTTTGTGCAGTTAAATGATATTTTTCCTTTAATGGGCAGGGTAACTTTTCCCTTTGAATGAATAAAGGTAGCTAAATAAGAGTACTTCCAAGTAAAATTCGGGCATTTGCTTGGGTTTTGTGTTTTGAAAATCATGATGGTTTACTTGGAATTATTGATCTTTAATAACAGTGAAGTGCCTTAGACATCATTTATATAGACAATTTATAAAGGTCCATTTACAGTCAAGAAAGAGACACACGGCCAAGAGCACACGGGCTGTTAAAAAGAGTTAATATTTTGGCAGCTAAGACCATATACATGAAGTCAGTGTTTAAGAAAAAAGCCACCCTGGTTTATTTCATTTTTATGGGCAAATAATTTTCAAGTAACACTTATGATAACAGATGGATAAATTTATGTCTGCAGTTAATTTGAACGATAATTTCCTTAGGATGTTTTACTTGCATTTTTTTCTTTCTTTCTTTTATGAGAGCTGTCAGTTTTGTAGCTGAGAACTGAATTTACTGCTTTAGAAATTCAGATGCTGCTCCAGTTCACAATGTTTATTAGCAGCCAAATCAGTAGGCTTTAAGGCAGTGGGGTTTGTTTCTTAAAATAATAAATATATCATGGGGAATATTCTTTTACTGAGACGGAGTTGAAATGCAAGTGCCATTGCATCTCCCACGGCAAAACAGGAACCAAATTGTCTCTGGATCACAGTTCTGGGGTGGAGGAAGCACATGTTAAACCATCCCAGCAGCCCCCACAGCATCTGAGAGGTCAGAGAGGACACAGCAGTTGTCTGTGGTGTGGTGGCAGCCAGACTGCCCACAGCTCCTGATGAAGCTGGTGGTAACAGAGATTTGTTTGTGTGAAAGTCAGAGCACTCTTGCTCATCTGCAGGCTTAAAAGGGTGAGTCTAGGTACATATTTGTTGATGGATTAGGTTTAAATTTCTGAGGTGTTCTGCAAGAAAATTAATACAGGCCCTCTTGTAGATGTCTGTGTGCTGCCATGAAAGCAGAAGAATCCATCCCAGAGTAGCAACAGAAGTAGGATTTGATTTTTCCATGCTCAGAACAGGTGAATTCCCTGCCCATCCTTCAGCATTTTCTCAGTCATCACTGGAAGGGCAGCTCAGGAATGATTCTGATCATCATAAATTAGACTCTTAGCAGGAATCATTGAATAGTTTGGGTTGAAAGAAACCTTTAAAAGTCATCTAATCCAAGCTCTCAAACAACAGTTACTTGCTACCAAAGTGAATGTTCTCTGGTGGTTCATGATAATAAGGCTCTGAATTGGGTTGCACTCTTGTTTTCAGTAGGGAAAGAGGGAATTGTGCAACTTTTCTATAGGATGGGGCTGGTACAAGAGCACAACAAGAATATAAAATCTCCTCCTTGCTGTCCTCAGCTCCAGCTCTTTCCCTTTTGTCATCTCTGCAGAGGATTCCCAAGGGAATTTCAGCACACATCATTTTAGATACTTTGGTGTACCAAAGACAGAAGCAGGCTCACCCTTCACCTTCTGCAATGAGCAGGAGTTACGGACATCTCCAGGGTGACTCAAGTCTGCAGTGGTCTGGATCACCACTGAGATGTTCTTATTTTTCTCTGAAAACTGAAGCATGCCTAAGGAGACATCCAGATGATGTAGCTTGAACATGCCTCATCAGCGGGTAGTGAGCTGACCACAACTGAGCTGGAACAATTATGGAAGTTGAATTTTGGGGAAGGGGCCAGAGGAGAGGTGGCAGTGGGATTTTGTTGGAGAACCGTATTTCTACTCAGTAGTTTGGAACAGGAAAAGAAGTGATGGATGCTATGAGCAACTGAAACTCAACTAATTAAAATCCTGAGAGCCTTTGTGAAAGCCATTAGCACCTGCCATGGGATCTGGCACTGGGGTTCACATGAGTTACTTGGAAGTGTTTTTTCAGGAGGGAAGTGCCTGGAGGCCGCTGTCCAACTGCACACTGAGGGATGGGGATTTACAGATGTTGAATATGCAAATAGCTGCTTTGCACTCCCAACTGAGGCAGTACTGAGTGTAAATCAAGCACCAACACCACTGTTGAGTCACTGGGAACCAACTCATTGGAAGTCCAATCCTCTCTCCACCAGGACTGTGAAGCTCTTTATAGTTTTCACTCGTCATCTCAGATCCTGTGTGGAACACAAAAGGAAAAAAAAGGAGGGGATAAAAAGGAAAAAGAAAGCACTTGCAGGCTGGAATATAAAGAGACTTTATCCCCCAGGTCAGGCGTCCTGATCCAATGCTGATTAGTGGTGCTACTGACATCACCAGCACAGTTCATCAACGGGGTTGTCTCAGTGGAGCAAGAAGTTGGCGACCAGGAGATTGAACTTGGCCAGCCTACAAAAGAGAAGAAAAGGGTGAATTAACAGTTTGCAGATGCTAGAATTCCCTCTGCTCGTGTTTATTTGGGCATCCAGATGCTTGTAGTGAGGTCAGCCTGTTTTTGTGTATGAACTTCTTTTACTATTAGTCTTTAAGGCAAAGTATCACTTTGCTTTTAGAAATAGACTTGCATGCTAATTTTGACCAAAACCATGCAACTGATTTATTTAAAAGTCTTCATTAAACAGTCAATGCCTGATTCTCTTTTCAGACACTCTGTTGTAAATCAGGAGATACTCCACTGGGGAAAGGCTTGTTCCAAGTGCAAATCCAGCCTGCAGCCTTTAAAAAAATAAAAAAAAAAAAAAATTCAAGGGAACTTTTCTTATGTATATTGATCTTGTGTAATACAGGGGTTTTGAAGTCCCTGAATATTTGCTTTTCACCTGAAGCTTAAATCGGCAAAGAACACCTCAGTTAGGGAGGCCAAAATAAACCTGCCTGCACTACCCTTTTGTGAAAAGAGAACTTCTGTTCTGAAGGCTGATTCCTGTAACTCTGATTGGAGAAACTCATATTGTATAACAAGATATTAATTGTAGAAACACAGCATAGCCTATGCAATGGTGAGAGCTGTCTTGGTGCCTCCATTACCTGTACCAACCAAGGAAGGCAAGACATGTAGCAGGTGGAAGAAAATATTCCAGTATTTCAGGTTGCAATTTGTATTTTCCCCTGGTATGTCATCACCTGAACTGTTGAGGTAAGCTGGACAAGCCCTGGACTGTGTTTGGTGGAGAATTCATTGTCCTTAGCAGGGAGTCCTGCCTGGCCGCTGCCCATCTTTGCTTTCATTGTTGCTCCACTGAAAGTGTGTGCAACCCCCAATCCAGGTCTTTGTTTGCCAGTTGCAGATATTCAAACAAATGCTGGAAGCAACTAAAATGGGCCTTGCAAACTGCAGTGTGTGCATTCACCATCTCTGGTGTAATTTTGCCTGTGATGAATGGGGAAAGTTGCCTGTATGCTGTAGGATTTGGATTTAAAGAAGCACATACATTAATGTCAGCCTCTCTGGGTCTTTGACATTTTCATATCATATTTATTATTATGCCTCTGCCAAGTTCTGCTGTAAAAGTCTAATTCTGCCTCTCTGTTCTCAAAGGGAAGAAAACCCTATTGGCCCCTCCTGCCTTATAATATAGGGATTTTGGCTATGTCCTTACTGTATTTCTCTTCAACATCTGAGATGAAAAAATAATTTGGGAAATTTTCTTTTCAGAACTGAAGAAGCATGAGAGGCTTAAGCACTGTGCTGAACAGAAATAGGCTTAAGCATGGGATGAAGTACTTTTTCACCCACACACGCATGCAAGAGGTTGCTGTGGATCCACAGGCCACCCTGTAAGCTCTCAGGAGACCAGGCAGAGCTCCCATATAACTCTAGATTTCATAATGGGAGTGTTGAAATCAATATATGGATGCCAGACAATTCATCACTTCCCATCCCAAAACTCAGCTGAAAATTCCCATCCAGCTCTAACAGTGCTTTTGGGAAGATTTTAAAAGAGCAGTGAGGTGAACCCAGGGACTGGCAACCTTCATCTGACACGGAGGTTTCTGTGGGGTGCTCCTGTGAAAGGCAAGCAGATTGCAAAGGATCCAGGGATCTTGTCTCAGCTGGGATACCTTTATGTGCTGCCTGCACTGATTAAAATGTCTGCACCCAAGTGTACTTTTAGTCCCCCTGCTGTGTGGTGGTGTCCCAGAGCAGAGGGAAATCTGGTTACTCCTTTTCCTTGAATTCAGAGCCTGGAGTGCGAGCAAAGATCCTTCAGTGGTGTTTCAAATTAATGCAAGTTGATGAGGTTGGCCTGAGTTCACGTTCCTTTCTTCTGCCTGGGTGCACACTCTGGAGGAGGAGCAGGGATGTCTCAAGGCATCCTGGACCACCATAGCTGAATTCCCTGCAGTTCCACTCTTGGAGCCTCCAGCTGTTGGAGCAGAAGCTGGAAAGGGAATTTAGTAAAGCCAGATATTAAGGAACCAGTTTGTACTGCTTGTGGTGTTGGTCTCATAGAGGTTCACGCCATTTCTGACCAGTTGTAGAGCCAAGTTGCCGGAGAACTGCATATAGAGAAGAACCAATGGTAGTCTTGGTGCCCTGAAAAGGCAGGGCACAACCGTTGGCTGGAGTTAGTTGTTTTGCAAAAGTGGATTTGAAACTGAAAGCTTTAGAAAGCCTGCCTGTAATTTATGTGGATTTCTTGAGGATTTTTTACTGGTATGGAAACTGGGACTGGAAATCTCATTAAACTGGGCGTTCTTGTGAGAGTTTCAGGTTTTCTTAGTCATGGTTGTGCCAGGAATATCATCAGAGAAAACTTGCTGAGAAAGGATTTATGGATTTGGGATCAGATCCTATTCTCACGGAATTAATGGTAGTTCTGCAACTGACATCAAGGTGACTGGCATGTGCACCTGGATGAGACATTATTTATTTGTCATTCCAGGTCTTTAGTCTAGGCTGCTACTTTCACATCAATACCCTCTTTATAAGCCTATTAAATCCCAGTTTCATTGTTATTTTCTCTGGTAGATCAGAAGAGATGTGTCAAGGAAAAGAAAATGTATGCGCAGTATACCTCTGCCCAAAAACAATATTTAAACATCAGAAATGTAAAGTGAAGGTAGAATTACTTAGGGGGCAGAAGGGAAATAATTAAAGCTCCAGCCAGCAAGACGAGATGTCGTAAACTTCAGTTATTCACCTCTCTCTTAGACATTCAAAACACAAACTTTGCCACCGTTCAGGCATTTTATGGAGGCCTTCAGAAAGCAACAGAGATCTCTAGGACAAAATAGCTCTGGTGGCAACTGAAACCGGGCTCAGGCCCAAGTCCAATAGCTGAGCTGCCATCTGAAACTGGAAAGCGTTCGGGTTTGTGCCTGAATCTCAGCTCCCTTTCTGCTCTCTTCAGTAAGAAACCCTGAATCTGGACTGGACTGATGGGGAGTGAGAAGAAACTTCAATCTGTGGAAACGTGTTGCTGTTTCAAATTGGTTTTTTAAGAGATTACTCACAAAACTGGAAAATATCGTAATTGGCAAAAATGGACTGGCTTGCCCTTCTTCCTAGAAATGTTTGCTAAAGAGTTGTGAACTGAAATATGGCAAAATATGATTTCAGAACTACCAGGCTTTGCTCCCAGTCAACCTCCAGGGAGGCAGTGGAAATAAAGAGGTAGGTGAATAAACAAAAAGCCAGATGAATCTACCTTGTAACTTCTAGTTTGCAAGACACAGTCAGTGAGACCTAACAAATGCTTAGATTTGGATAAAATTTTGCTTATTGCCTGACAATTACTCTGCCAGAGACCTTACAAACACCTTTTTTAATCTAAACACATTTTGGTGGAGCTCAGCATTGGAACTCTCTGTCAGATAAGTGAAACCTCCCGTCATTTTCTTGGAATAATTGTAGGATTGAAGCCTATGTGACTTGTATTTCAATTAATAACTTAAGTATTTTTTTGGTATTTTCTGTACTTTATTATGGGAAATACCTTAAATACTGAGGTTTGCAAACTTTTTAAAATAGTATTTATACACTGAAGGTAAATGGAGAGAAAAATCAAATGCCACCACTGGGTTAACTCGGTATGAAATTCAGCACCAGTTTTCACTATTTATACAGAATTCACATTCACTTTGTGTTTTTCCTTGAGGTGTTTGAGGTACAGTGAAACTGCTGTGAGGCTCTTATCACTTAGCGATCTGGTCTGGTTCCAGTTGAAAATTCTGCAGTACCTCTCACTGGGAGGATTGGTTTAAAGGGAACAGAGATCTGCCAAAGAAATAAAGACTTCATTATTGACATCAATGCTATTTTTAATCTGGTTTCCTACGGAAATGGGGCTTAGGCAATGGCAGTGTTTGTGAGTATGCGTGTGTGTGTATATATAGGTGTGTGTGACTATGTCCTTCTCCCTCGTAAATTTTTCATCTGTTGGCTGATTATAACCAAACCTGACAGATGGCTGAGTCTCCAAGATAATAAGTTCTTGCATGCTTCATGAAAATAAGTGATTGGATAGAAGAAAAAAACATTCATAGTATGTGTCCACTGAAAGGGCACAGCATGAACTCAACTTTTATTAGAGCTCAGAAAATCCCAGTGGGAGAGGGAGGTGAGCCACATCCCCATAGACAACGGCATTTTTCTGGTTCCTCTGCACGTGGGAGGGTTTGGCGTGTAGTAAATAGATCAGACCTGGCATGGTTTGAATGTAATGATGATGTTTACAGCAAATAGTTATTATTTTAGAGTATCTGAGGAGCCACATTACCTCTGGGCTGCCCTCTAATGAGGTGTTCATTCTCAAGGCCAGAGCAGTAGCAGGGAGCAAGTTAATAAATGTGACCGAGGCATGGCTCCAGGACTCTATAAACCTAATGAGTTGTGGGCACTCAAACTGTGCAGCCTCACTACTGCTAATTGGCCAAGTGTGCCATCAACCATGCCCAAAAATGTTCTTAAGTGGACAAGGGGTGAAAAGAGCATCAGAAACTCCTGTGAGTCCAGGAGGCAGCCTGGGGCAGCATTCCTGTGTGCAGAGTTCAGGAACACTTTCCCCAGAACCAAGGTCATTCCCTTGAGAGCTGAAGCACCTCACTGGCAGTGGGGAACAAAACTAAGAAACAAAGGAAGGAGTAAAGCATGACCAGGAGGAAAGGGGTTTGCAGCTTTAGCTTATCAGACAAGGAGATGGTTGTCACATAGCAGTTGGAGAAGATGCTCAGAAAACACTGTGAGGAGGAAAGTACTTGAAACTTTTCCAAAGAAAAATGAGGATGGGGATCAGAAAAGCCAAGCCAGGGTTAGTGCTTAATTTTACATTTTTTTTTTTGCTTGAGATTGAAAATTATGTATTTAATGACTTGGTAACAGTGGCAGCTGTTGGGGTGGGGCTCTCTCCCTCTTGAACTTTAGGTGTCTGAAAGTTCAGTGTGTGTTCTGTATAAGACCATCAGTTCCTTTGAAACCCTCAGAGGACAAATCCTTCCACTTACCTCAGATGCATATTTTAAGATGGAAAGAATTGCCCTCTGGAGATATCTTTCCACTGACCACAGAGGAAACCTAGAAAACTGACCTCCAACAGATGCCTGACTTTCAGATGAGTGGGATTTGTTGAACCCTGAGAGCAGGAGTCAAGAATTCAGGGTGTTCTGTCCTTACCTCTGCCTGACCTTGAACAAGCTGCTCAGTGCACTGAGCGCTCCCTGAGCAACGTTTTGCATTGCTGCCAGTGGTAGAACATGGTTAGTCCTGAGGCAAATTTGCAAGCAGGACACTGACACAGGATTGCTTTCTGTCATACCTTGGGAGGGCATCTTGGTGTGAAGAAGATCAAGCGGAGAAGAAAATCCTCTGCTACCAGCTCTGGAAAACTCATCCAGGCTAGGTTTCTTTAAGGTGAGAGAAGGATCTGTAACACCCAACTGTGTGCAACTTTCTCATCCTGTTGTGTGATATGGTTGGAGCCCTAGGTTCACCAAACATTTTGTCCAGTGTGCAGATGTCCCTGTGAACCCCAAACTCTCCATCTCTGTGGTTGCATGGAAGAGGTGGATTTGGACATGCAGAAGTGTAAGAGTTTCCATCTTTTCTCTTCTCTTGGCTTGAGGGAACAAAAGCCACTTCAGTGCCAGCACAATCTTTCACAGCCTGGTCTGCCTGGAGACAGAACTGCGGACAGGAGAGCAGGCTCTCATTTCTGTTCATCAGGCATGGTTATCCCTTTTGCAAGGGAGGAAGCAAACAGTTGAAACATAAAAAAACCAAACATTTTGACATCCTATGTGTCTTATCTTTCACTATTCTATTATAGCCAGACCAAATCCGTGCAAGTGCTGTCAGTGAGAAGTGATTTGGACCTGGAGACCCCTTGAAAAAAAGGCCTTCTGACATCTCTTGGTTTTTTGCATGCAAGACATAGAGGCAAATAAGAAGGCATGTGGGTGGGTTTTCTGTTTTGTTATTTTAGCATTATGGAGAGACTCACCAGTTAGTCTCCCCTGTGGGGGTCACTCACCGAGTCTGTAGTATTTACTCAGCATTTCTCTGAAACACCAGCATCTTAGAAGTTGTCTTCCTGAATTTACATTCCCAGTTCAATCGTCTCCCACACGATAAAAGCCCCAGTGTTGGCTTCGTTTTAAGTCCTGCTCTGCACAGCGCTCCCGTCAAAAGGGAGCCCTTGGTCCTGGCGCTTTTGTTTTCCTTCAGACCTGCCAATCACCCTCTTGCCTTTGCCCAAAGTTTGTTGTCTTTGCAGTTGGTCCCAGCGTGAGCTACCAAAAGGCTGGCTGAGCCTGACGGGGGATTCTGTCAGCCTAACCCCAACACACGATCCTCCACCTCCCTGCTTCACAAAGGGCCTTTTCACCGGCCCGCTGCAGCACCACGATTTCATTTCATGCGCTACAATTAATCTGTATTTATTGCCACTTATCTTAAATGGCTAACAATATCAAGAGTCTAAAAAGTGCTTTTAATGTCAAACTGGGTCAATTAAAACTCTACTTAAAATATTTGCAAAACTCCTCACCTGAAAGTTACCCCCTCAGTCTGCTGTTAGCCAAAATGGTTTAAATAAATACACGCAGCTTGAGGAGACTGACATTTGGTAAAATTCCTCTTGATATTTAGGTAGAATCCAGGATTAATTTCCTTATTCCTATATTCACTTGCTTTTGTAATTTAATAAAAGGAGAAAAATTAATAATATTTTAGATGATGGTTATAAGTATTTGAAAAATTGAAACAATCAATTAAAAGCCCTCAAGAGATAGCCTCAAAACTTGTAATGCCAGAAGAGACTGTTAGATTAATTGGTTTGGTCTCCTGGAATTTCATCCTGTTCTTTTGTGGGCCTTAACACCATGTGTTTAACTGTGAACTTCAAACCATGGGACACAAGTACTAATTTTTAACTCCTTCAGTAGGAGTGTGAGCATGAGAAATGAAGAACTAGAACATAAAACAGTAAGAAGTTGCATAGTGGAAGAGTAGCTTTTACTTACATAAGTTGAGTGTTACTGAAGGCTGAAGATGGCCAGAGGAATCCATCTTTCCCCCTTGCTGGAAAGCCTCCAGTTTTGCTTTGAGCATTTATTTTAAAGCTCAGTTTGCAGCACAGTTCTAGTAAATTGCATTGAATAAGTGCTGCTATACTGCCCAAGGGAACTCAGAACTTTCATATGACTCACCCAAGGTTGCACTTTGCTAGGGTGGTGACACACATCAGGTGGAGAAGCCCCAAGAGGGGGACCCCCAGGTAGGGCTTAGCTTGGTTGGGTGGAGCAGATGCACAGATTAAGTGGGATCCCAGGTTGAGGACATTAACTACCCAAACTCTGGTTCACATGAAGCCACTTGGACTTAAACCTCTGATCCTCAAACACTTAACTGGGAGGAGCAACATTAATGAAGCCTGGTTTCCTATGGATTTAGGTCATTTGCTTGGATTCCCAGCAGTCTAATAAGGTTTGAACTGTAGCTGAGTCATTTCTATTAATTAGGGCATTTGTATTATCTTTATGGGTCTCCAATGTCCCTAAAAAGTCTCACTCTGCAACTTTTCTTTCCACAGGAGAGATCAGTGAGTCTCTATCCAGCCATCTGTATTCATAAAATATATAAGAAAGGGCTCTCTTGAAGACAGCTGCTCTTCTGTCTAATAGATTTGAAATTTGCCCGTGGGTTCAGAATATTTCAAGGGAGATCATAAAAACAAAACATAGACACAAAGAGACAGCAGGATCCTGTAAGCATCGTGGGTTTTGGAAGCAAGTTGAAAATGAAATTGCCATATTTATGCAGTGTAAATATTGCACAACTTGAGGATACCAAATGGTTTCAATCATTTCTTTAGTAATTTCTTCCTGTATAATATTTAATTAAACAAATCTGACTTTCTCAAATGCTTTTTTTTTTCTTTTTTCATTTTTATAGATTAGATGTGGAAACACATCTTGAAGAATTTCTTTTGCGTAAGAAATAACATTTTAAAAAGTATTTTTTCTTCTTTTTGTCATCCATAAAGAGAATGTGATTATTTCACTTTAGTGGGAAGCAATTATTCTTCAATATCAGTCAGAACACAAAGATACTGGCTTGTGGATGTGCTTTTATTGCTCATTAGTTGCTGTCCAATTTGTTATTCTTTTTAATTTTGTTCTTAATCTTAGTCACTATATGAACAAGCCAAGGGATGCTGATGTCTAATTGCATCCCCAGACTGGCAAACAGCACAAAACCAACAGCTTGCAAGCAAGGCAGACTGAAATATGTTTGCATAAACTTTTTAGTCTCTTTTTTTAATGCTTGCAAGCAGGAATGCTGTAAGTTTCCCATTACTGTTTTCCATCCCCAGGTTATCGTGTCCTGTCAGCCTGGTTTCAGACCTGTGTGACAGGGCCTTGTGTGGCCCTGAATCATTTATTTCTCCTCTTTGGATCTGACAAAAACGTCTCACTTGAAAAGGTCAGGTTTGAGATCTGTTTGGAGACCATTGCCTGCGGCAGTGTTGGCTGAGGTCCCGACAAGCTCTTATCCTGGACAAGGACTGCTGCTTTAGACTGACTTTTTGTTAAAATCTGTGATTTCCTCAAAAAGCCGTTAAGGGCCATGTGTTAATTCTGGGGGCTTTCTTGCACAGATCTGGATACCAAAGGGGCCTGGGCAGCTTCAGGGGAGGTCAGTGATGACAGGCTGGGAAGGGTAACAGCAGGAGGGTGAGAGCCCTCAAACTTGGTGTAGTCAGGGAGAAAACTTGGTTCTAGTTTCCATCAGAGGCACTAGCCTAGCTCTGCTCATCTCTGCTAGGAGCCGTAGGCTGGTTTCTCTGGAATTCTGATTGAAGGTGGAAGTTCCTGTGGTTATGTTTCTGCTTGGAAAGAAGTGGCTTTGGCAAGAGGAGGAAACTTCTGGTAATGTTGCCATTCAGGAAAATACCATGATACAAACTAAAACTCACTCTTTCCTAGGTATTGGAAAAGAAGCTTGTTCTCCAAGCATGGATCTGTAGGAAAAACACCCTTTGCTGGTTACATTGATCAGGAAAAAAATACTTGTATTTTAATGGAATTAAGTGTTTAGGATTAAGTGTTTAGGATTCTCAGGCCAGGCAGGCTCTCAGCTCCTTATCTGCTTCTGCTGGATATGGAAGACAAAACAAGAAGGCTTTGCCAAAATTTGGCTGAAAGGGAAGAGATTCCTGATTGGGTCTCAGCAGGGAGCCAGCAGGGAGGAGGCTGAGTACCAGTCCAGTGTGGCACAGGCACAGGTCTTGTATTAACAAAATACAAACACAGTTGTGTTCAAAATCTCTTCCTGCTGGGTGAGAATGGGAAATGAACACAGGAAAATAAAATCTGAGTCTTAAAAGGGAAGGAGCTGTGCTAAGTGCAGTCTAGTTACAGCCTTGGATCACTGTGACTGTGGGAAAATGTGATGAGACAGTTTACCCAAGCACATTTGCTTTTTTTCTTCTTTGTTTTGGGTGGGTTCATTCTATGCTGTTGTGTATAAGCAGACAGTGATGGATTGTTCCACTTTTCTGTGCACAGTATCGAAGAGTGCTGGATTTAATTGTCCTGCATTTATTGTACAAAAGAAATGAGTTATGAGCCACTTTACAGCATCTCCAGTGAAAGTGATTATCAGCACTGCTCCTTGCCAGAGATATAACTCTGTCAAGCAGACTCCCTCCTCTCTTGGGTTCCTTGGAAAAAGCTTGTGAATTTACTGTCTCTTGCCAGTGAAAGCTCGGGGTAAAACACAAAACTAAAAGCTGCCAACAGCTATATATTCAGTTCAGATGTTGTAGGAATTTCTTACTCCATTTTTTTCCTTCCTTTTCCCCTGGGTGGAGGATCAGTCAGGATTGCTGAAGCATGCAGCCGAAATAGTGCCGCAGAATGTGTTCTCAGTCGATTGCCCTGTGATATTGTGGGTGAACTGTGTGGCCGAGAAGACTTGGCTGTTGGCTTCAGTTACCTTTGTCCAGGGCTCACATGCATGTACAGCACAACTGGTTGTGATGTCAGGGAAGGAAACCCTTCATCCCTCTGCACCCAACCATATCCCACAGCTGTTTTCACACTGCTCCTCCCTGCATTGCACGGATAACCCCAGGAACAGGTTTAAGCTGAGGCGGATGTATAAAAGGAATGTTATGAGCTCTGCCTCCGAGACATCGCACAATAACTCATGTGCAGAGGAGTGGGGGGTTTTGCTCTTTACTTTTTCTGTTGAATACTGCAGCATAGTAAAGGACAGTGGGATGAATTTCAGGGACTGTAGCGTTGCCTGTCAGAAATATATTTGGGGGTGATGCTTCCCAGTGTTGCAGAAGAACAGCTGCAGTGGAGATTTTGTGCTGGGTTTTGTTTAGATCTGCAGAATTACTTTCAGTACCTTCAGGAGAGCTGGCACACACTGTGTGCTTTGGGGACCTGTGGGTCCTGTCCCCTTTCTAGTAGTTTTTTCATGCTGCCATTTAGACAAGCACAAGATTCCTGTGTGTTCACAGATATTTTTGTGAACGGGCTAACCCAGATAAACAAGTGAATCAGCACATGGAGAGAGATAACACTGTATACTCAACTGAGCAAGCTCTTAGAAAAGGTGCCTTTCTGCACTCCTCCACGTGAACAGACTTTGCATGGTTTTATCAACGGGTCTACAACTGCCAGAAAGTCTGTTCTTGAGAAGAGGAAATAAAAGGGAGAAAAAGCTGAAAAAAAGCCCCGGACTCTAATGGCACTACCAGGTAGCATGTGCAATTAATTTAACTATGAGTCTCCAAATGTGTTAGCTCATAGCTGTGGTAACACTGATGGCAGCAGTCCCTGGGCTGAAAACTGTCTTGCTAATTAATAACAGCAAAGAACAGAGGTTGTGTGGGGTGTCACAGAGACAGGTCATGAATTAGGAGAGGAGCACTTGTGGTCACATGTTCTCTAAACGGAGAACTGTATTTGAAATTATTCCCTGTGTGTGATGGTGCATTTTGGATAATCAGGGCTCAGACTAGTGGTGATTCCATGATTTCTTCCACTTTGTCATTCAGTTCACTTACTGTCCTTTCTAAGTCAGATGGATATCAGCTGCAACAGAGAAAATTCACCAAAGAGGGCTTTTAAGGTTATCCTTTATTTTGTGCACTGAAAAGACTGTCCAAACTTAAAAAGAGCTGCTGAGAAAAGTTGTGGAGTTAAATGGCAGGATGAGCCTTCCACAGTTTGGGATGTCATGGGTGGCCACTTGTCCATTAAGAACCAGAGTCTCGTGGGAAGAGCTGAACCACAACCTTGTGACAAGACAGTTCTTCACTCCAGAATGCCAATCCATGGTGTCTTTTTGTAGGAATATAAGGGACAGGTTCTCCAGGGGAAAAAAGAAACACAAAATCACAGAATTAACTAGGTTGGAAAAGACCTTTGAGACCATCGAGTCTGAGCTGACCTAACACCACCTTGTCAACCAGACCACGGCACTGAGTGCCACACCCAGCCTTTCCTTAAGTCACCTTCCTGAGACTGTGACTCCACCACCTCCCAGGGCAGCCCGTTCCAGTGCCAAACACAGCACAGGAGTATCAGTATTTTATGCCATGAGACTTTATACTTTTTCCTTTGCAATTAGCTATTTCCCAGGTGGTGGCAAGGTTCGTTTGGGATGTGGAAAATAGAAGCTTATGTCAATTTCCGATTCCCAGGTTGACACAGGGATTGAGTTTATGACTTGCTTTTGGAGTACTTTCTGCAGGACGATGATGATGGCTTGGAGCATACCCAGGAAGAGTTATTCCAGAAGCATTCTCCAATAGCAGATTACTGTGCATTATCTATTGCAACAAGTTTAATTGCAGGACTTTGCTCTTAGGATTCAGTACATGCAGTACCAAGGGACAAATTTCCATGTATCCAAAATCTTGAGACAATTTGGCTCTTTGATCAAATAGATGTTTAGTGCTCTGTAACCAGAAGCTGTGCTGAGGGATGGATTTTCAACTTAGACAGGGCTAAGTTTGGAAAATGTGGCTGAATTTCAGTGCAAGCCTGGCTTTAGAGACCTTTTATATGTCCGTTGAGCACAAAGGGACAGTCTGTCTTATAAGTTCATGCCTTCATTAGGAGGAACTGAATCCTATTGATTTCCATGTGCATTATGGCAGGATCAGACCTCTTCAGCGTGTGACCTGTCAGCACCACACTTCAAAGCTCTGCCATGGCAACCAGGGCAGCAACCCTACAGCAGGGGAATGGAAATGGCACGAGGTGGAGAAGGGACATCCTCTTCTCATTGATGGGGAAATTCCCCATAATAGAGAAGGGGAGGGGAAAGGCTTGGTAAGTCAAGTGGCTTGATTGGTAAGTGAGCTTACTCTAAAGTAAACACAATGCCGTATGTGTCCCATTTGCCAGTGACATCATCTGTTTCTTTGTCAGGGAAGAAAATGTGTTTCCCTTCCAAGTCCAGGGCTACTCAGGCAATTTACATGAACAAATAAAGATGAGGTTTAGCAGCACTATATAAATAAAATACAAAAGTGGCCACCAAAGAACTGAGCTTCTCGAATGGAAGAGCACTGGGACGTGAGCCAGGTGGCTGCTGTTTGCCATGGCTGCATACAATTCCCTGTCCAAGCATTGCTTCTTGCTGAGGTGAGGTTTATGGCTGTTGCAAAACATCCTCTGGGAGATAAACAAGCTATGCTACAGATGAACAGCGGGGCAGAGAATGTAACATCCATCTGTGCCTTAGCCATGGGCTTCACAGAAAGTAGCTGGCCTCTTGTTAGAGCAGTAGAGTGTGCAAGAGTGTGTAAAAGTATGCAAGAGTGTGTAAGGATGTGTGTAAGTGTGCAAGAGAATTTAAAAAAAAGCAGATTGTATGTATAGGTTTTGACTGTATACATAAGCTGGAATGAACCTAAGCTGCACCAAAGTGCTTATTTAGAAGTATTTTTAAACCAACAAAAATCTTTCAGAAGTTGAGTTACTGTAATATAAATATAACTGATTTGGAAGCTGCAAGTTATGACCTCCATGCAGGGCAAAAGTTTGATGGGGACTGTCAGTGGAAAAGTCAATGTGATGCTGTAAAGGCCAGTGCTGTTCATCTGGATGCATTTGGCCTGTGGGTTTCACATCTGCTATTCTCAGGCGCTGCCATGAATGCACATCCAAGTGATGGTTACCCTGGGCTGTGGCTCAGCAGGTGGGATGCAGTTGTTCCATGCTGTTATTGGAAATTTTCTTTATATCAGTTCTTTCTTTTATATGCTAAGACCTGGATATTCATGGTAGCTGACTGCAGGTACTTCAGCAAATTATGTTAGTTATTCAGACCTTATAGGATTTCTCCTGAATATGTCAGGTAGGAAGTGAACCTCTCCAGAGAAAACTACAGCTCTCTTAGGAGATGGGTGTCAGTCTCACAGCATCTGTTTCTCTGCATTGACTTTAATGGATCCTTAGGTAGAGTGCTGTGGTTAAATACCTAAAGTTAGGCAAAATCTGGGCTGGGAATTGGTGCACCCCATGGACCTTATGAGAGGAACAAACACGCATAATTTTTCCTAGTTGACAGATAAGAGACTCAATTAGTATGCCCAAAGCAAACCAGAAAATCTGTGGCAGATTTAGGAACTGATCGTGGGTGTTCTGAAGTCCAGTTATGGCCTTAACTGTTTCTGTGCCTTTGCTGCTGCACACAGCTGAGGGTTTGCATCCCTCCAAACAAAACACATATTTCTAATATATTGCATGATATTTCTGTGTGTGTGTATATATCTGCATAAAAATTAAGATACACCTGCATTTACTAATGCCACGGTTACCAGATGTTATTGAACTGTGCAATTTCTCACAAGAAGAAAGAAAAAAAAAGGCTGTTAGTCCAACCCAGCTTTGGCTGGTGTTGGATTGGAAGTAAATCCACTGAGAATTACTGGATCCAAAGATTTCACTTGGCTCAGGAAGCCATGGAGGTGCAAAAGGCTGGAGGCTGGGAAGGGATCAGGGGAAAGGGTCCCTACAGAGCTGCCCTGGTATTTGGTGGGCTCAGCCTATTCCTCATGGAACCTTCCCATGTACCCAAAATCAGCTGCAAGCTGACAGTACAACTTAGCCCAGAAAGAGAGAGAAAAGAGCGTGGGTGGGCTCTTGCAGTGTATCAAGGAATACAACCCCAAACTTCTATTCAACTTCTCAGTAACTGCAGCGCCCTGAATGCTCAACATTGACAATCTCATAGGATATTGTGATGCTGCTAAATTTAAAAAAGACTATTTTTAGCATGAACAGTTAACGGAGTTCCCAGAAATCATGTTGTGAGGCATGGTTATGATTATAGATCTGTAACATGTTTGCTGTGATAAAAAACAGACCTGAGTCAGGTGATCTTGTTAGCACAATGTTTGTACACTTGGGTAGTAGATGCAGCTGTGGAAAAAAAAAATTAAAAAAATCAGCAACTCTATTTTAGTAGCTATTATTCTTTTATAAACTGTAGCTGAGTAGTATAGAGGAGTAACTAAAATCAGGCAAGACCTACAACTCTGGATGTTGGGAGGGACAATACAATGAGAAACATTCCACTGCCAGGACAGATGTCCTTTCCCCTTTGCTGACTCCCCTCGACACCTGCTGCACTTTAGACATATGCTTACTTTCAGCTTGGCTTCATTTTGACATAAACATCGCTTAAAGTTTAACATGTGCTCGTGGGCTTTGCTGGATGAGATGGACCGTAGAATCACAGAGAGGTTTAGGTTGAAAGGAGCCTTGAAGATCATCTTGTCCCAAGCTCCCCTGCCATGGGCTGGGATACTTTTCAGTAGACCAGGTTGCTCAGAGCCCCATGCAACCTGGCCTTGACCAGTTCCAGGTGTGCACCTAAAACTTCCTTAAATTGCAATTTTAAATGGTTTCCTGTAACATTGGTGAGAGAACTGCTGCTATCAAGACTTGCTGATCTTGATTTTATACATGACTGGGTGTTCTGGAAGTTCAGCCCTTTTTCAGCCTGGTCACCCTAGTAAATATTTCACATTTATGACGTGCAATGTTGCCAGGGACCAGGTTCTGAGCCAGCACCTGTGCTGATGGCTCTGTGGGGCAGCTTGGTGTGAGCCAGCATGGCCCAGGGAATGCTCACAGGGTTCACCACAGCCAGGGATCATGGGACTCCACATGATATCAGTTTCCAATTCAATTTGCTCTGGTTCCCATTCTCTCCAGTCAGCTGTTTCTGCACCTTTGTGTGTATCTGAGCTAACTAAGATTTGGAACCCTGAGGTATTTTGAGTTTGGGAAACATGGAAAAAAAATTACATGAAAAAACCCTATGCTCATTACTTACCTCACCTGTCCAGTCCCCAGTAGGTTTAAGGATTTACAAGGACCTCTCCCAGGAATAGACATCCTGGTTTTTATGGAGCTGAGTTCAGCAGTTTGTGAGATCAGACACAGAGCACTAAGTCCTGAATTTGTTTCAGATACTAAATTTAAAGTCGAATGGGGAACTTGGGAGGTTTTGGCCGTTTTACTTTTTTTCTTCCGAAAAATTATTTTTTGCAAACTGAAAACAAGATCTGATGCATAAAATTTCAGGTATTAATTTTCTCTAGGAGAATTTGATTTGTTTAAAATTAAAATTATTTATAGGTAAAAAAATATTTTGTGAAGGAAGTTCAGTTGAAAGTTTTACATTCCTTTACTGGAATACCAACATGAGCAGGCCTAGTTTATAATTGTGGTATGGTGTTTTTTATTTTAAACTTCAATTTTATAATATTACATATAAAAAATTAGTTGCAAGTCCACATGAAAAGCTATTTTTCATCCTTTTGGGCATGTGAGATCCTTGGCATCCAGACATCAGCCTGGTCTCTTGACTCTTCATTATCAGCCACATGGCACTGTTTAGCTGTTCGCTTCCGTGAAACATCCAACCTGCCTTGGAGAGGTGAAATTGCATTAATTCCCACCATCTTTGAGATGTAGCTTGTTCTTTTAGTCTGAACTTGTCTTGGGCAGTGTCCTCAAAGTTTGTGTAAGGAGTTTTTCTATAAATGTAGCCACTGCACATTTATCCAGATCACACTGAGAGCTTTCTGGCTCTTTTTTCCCTTTTAAAGACTCATCTGCATCCCACTTGTATGAGCTCCAGTAGGGTGATTTGTGCCTCACCTTTGCTTTAGTTAGCCCTGATAATCCTAAGCTTGGAGCTGCAAACCTGAGCACCCTCAAGCTGAGAGAACTTGAAGCTGAGCTTTAGAGCCAAGTCCTATTTTCATAGGAGGTCCTTGAGGGATGCAGTGAGTACTCCAGGTTGTAACTTGATTGTGCAGTGTTTCCTTGCCCCGGGAGAAGTGTCTGAAACCAAGGCTCAGGTGTGGTTTTGGGGCCATTTGCAGGTGCTCATTCAGGTGCAGGCTGTGTGGCTGAGGGAGTTGCTGACACCCACACAGGTTTGTGACTTCCCATTCAGTGCTACATCCTCCAGTCGCAGGGCTTCCTTTCATCTTCCCTTGTCACTGGCCTGGAGAGATGCACTGGAAGCATCTAAAAGCCTTCTGGGATGAAGCCTGGTAGCTTTGCATTCCACCCTGCAAACAGAGGCTGCAGGCCGAGCTCCACCTGAGCTAAAGGTGATGCTGGTACTCCAACAGCAGCCTGTCTGGCCGTGGAGATGCCAGTGTGGGGGTGGGAGTGAAAGGAGATGGATGGGACCAGTTGGACCCACAGCAAAGTGGACTGGGATGCAAGAACTCCATGTAGCTGTGGTGTTTTGTTCAGGATGCTCTGGCCCCTTGCCATCAGGCAATGGTGTGGTGCCAAGTGGATACAGCACAGGGCCCAGCAGCTTCCATCTGCTGAGACAGAACATGAGAATGCACAGTGGAGCCAGCGTCTCCCCCTTCCCATTTCTTCTTCCAAAAAATGGCTAATGTAAATAAATTGTCTGTTACATGTGTTTTGGCATCTGAATGGGAACACTTGTCTGTGTGCCCCCACCAGCCCCGCTTGCTCCTTCCCTTGGCGCTTTTGCTAAATGAGCTTTTCTTGCTCAGTTTCAGCTCCAGCCAGAGTTATTCCATTGGCATTTCCCTCCTGGGCTGATAACGAGCCGAAGGAGCAGGCTGTAAAGCTGGTAACATAGACCAGCCCCAGTGGTGTCCAGGAGCTAAAAGGTCCCCAAGCCCTGTCTTGTGCAGCAGATAAACACTGGGCAGGGACCCAGGGGCTGCCCCAAACCTGCATGTTGGGCTTTGCACAGACCACTCCACTCGTCCTGGTCTCTGTAGGAGCTCAGACTTGTTAAAAACTCCTCCCTGGGTGCCAACAAAACTATGGCAGCATCCACAATGTTCCCTGGAGCACCAGACTTGCAGGGAAACTCTTGAATGTGGCTGTACCTTAACATTACTGAGAGTAAGTAACTGAAGGGGAAAATAACATACATTTGATAATAGAATTTCATTAAACGATAATGCAAACAGGTGACTGCAGGAGAAAATACTCATACAAATTCATTTTGACCGGGTCACTCCAACTCCAGGTTGTTTTGCACAGACAAGGAGAAAAGAGGTGGTAGGTCACATGTTGCAAAATGTTTCAAATGCTTTGCTTTGGAAAAATAAATATTCAAGTAATTACCATGCTCGTTGTTAAAGGAGGAGATGGAAACATACTGTGATCCTCCTCCGATGTGCATTTCCTGTGCTGCAAGGTAATCAGCCACCCAGACATCCTTAATCCTGTTGGATTATTTGCGGCTGCACCTGCCTGAACTTTTTCTCTCCTGATTAACATTTGATTAAATCCACTTTTAAAATGCCAGCCTGACTGCAGCACTGGGGAAGTGCTTGCAGAGAGTGTTTTGCTCTCCATCCTGATTGCATCTGCATTAATTATGCTAAGTGCAGTGACAGGAACAATATTGATGTAACAGAAGTTTATTAGGTTGATGTGGTCGTTCAGACAAGAGGGCTGTAAACGGCTTCACGTGTGCGTAGGCTTGGCCTCCCATGAGGAGAAAATGTCATCTCATTATTATTCAGATTGACCTGATTTGGGTAATTTCTTTCTGGGCGTGAGGTAGTTTTGGAATCTCATTAGTTTACCGACATTTGCATGTGTTAATAGAGTTCCTGCTTGTTTTTAATCTTCCCTTCCTGCCTTACCATTGCAAATGAGCATTTGGTGGAAATCAGGGAGTTGGGCTATGGGGCTGAAAACATTCTAGGCTTCATTTTGGACCTGCTGTGCTATCTTCTGTTTGTGGACCCTGACCCCAGGTGTAGTGGTGCAGGAAGGTGTTTCCTCTCCCCAGGGAGCAGGCCCCACTGCATGAGCCTTTGCCAGAGGGGAAGGTCTCCCAATGTCATTGTAAGGACATGTGACGTTCCTCACATTTGGGTTTTTTACCTTCATTGTGCACATCACCAGCGCCTCAAGCCTCTCCAAGTTGGTCTGCCCTGTTGTACAAAAATCGAGGAGCAAATCCTGCCAGGAAGAAATGTCTTAACCACACTTGAACATGGATTATGTTCTTATCTCTGGCAGCAGCTGAGGGCTCCCTTTTCAGCAGGCTGTGGTGCGATGGAGGGAGGAACCACGGCTCAGCTGAGCACAGGCATCCCTGGGCCACGGGGGCTTCTTGGGGTATGTTTGGAACCTCCTCCTAGAGGGAATGGGAAGCCCTGCAGTGATCTGCAGCAGCATGCGCTGGGCTTGGCAGGGTTTCCCAAAGCCTCCAAATTCCCATCACCGCACTGACAGCTGGATCAGGCTCAGGATCACATCCTGAACAGTGATTACAGTTCACATTTTATGACTTAGCCACGGAATTCCAGCCCTGTGTTACTGCCCTTGCACTGACAGTCACTGGCCCAAACCAGTTAGTGTGCCTTGATGGCCTTTAATGGAGTGTGCCATGAGTGACTCCAGCCTCTCACAGTCTCTTATACAATAGATAAGTCCTTGGAAATCCTAGAAAAGAAGAGCTTTAAGGCAATTTTTTCAGGTCTCGTGAAGATCCTTTTGCCGTGGCTGGTTTTATTTTCTTGCTAGCAGGTGTTTGTGCACAATTTGCTTAAAGAAGCCACTTGCCTGCCAGGCGGCCTGTCATGGGAGTGTAAGACACTGAGCAGATACCTTGTCTTGCTCTGGGATTCCTGCTTCTGCTCTTCCAGATCCTGCGGCCCCATTAGTATAAGACCAAAGCTTTCTCTGGAAATCATACAGCACTTTTTCTGTCCTGTCAGTTGATGTTTTGAACCTAAAATTTGAGAAGAGAAAAGAGGCTTGTAATGTATTTTTTCAATTTATTTTTTTAAACCAAGATACTCTTTTCCAAATGAGTAACAAAAACCTCTTTTTGAAAATAATTTAATTTTTTTCCCCACTCTCCTTTCTGAAAAGAAAGCCCAATAACTCATTAAACAGAAACTTGGGGGAAGATTCTTGAGGAAGCTTTCATGAGGGGACAGAAAGTATCTTTAAAATCTTTTCCTAGAAAATGGCCTACTCTGTAACACCTGTGCCTGGAACTAAAAACAAATATTTGTTTGTTTAAAGAATGCTTGGAAAAATCATTTTCAGGCCAGCTGCGTGTTAAAGGTTGGGATTTGGGGTTTAGTTGTTTGTGGTTTTTGCTCAGAGCCTTGTTGTTTCTTTGCTGTAGACTTATTTTCTTTTCTGCAGCTTCTCCCTCACTGCTGCACCACACCAGTTGAGTTCCTCCCAACATCTGCTCCACACTCTGACAAAAGGGCCTGGAGTGGGAGCTGCCTGGATCTAATTTTGTAGGGTGACGGGAGGTTTACTCCTGCAGATCTCCACGGTGTCTCTACATGTGTTTCACCTTTTTCCCACAAACCCAGTGAACTCCCTGGACTTTTTGGTTTTTTAAAATTTTTGATGGGATTTTTACTAGGTTTTTTAAAGTGTTTTCTTGCCGGAGTGCTGGAGTCTGAGCAGATGAACAAAGACACCTGGGCCAAAAAAAAAAAAAAAAAAAAAAAAGAACAGAAAAAAAGTTAACAATAAACCAGCTAGGGTTGTTTATTGAGCTTTGAGTCTCTGGCAAATAGCTGACTGTAGCTGCATTAAATTACCCTCTGCAAGTATCTAGTCTTCCTTTGTAACCCGGGCTCATAATTAGCTCAGTACTGGTTCTGCACCAGTTCCCCTTCCACAGTCCCCATTTTGAAACATAGGCATTATACTGTTTTTTCCTGTGGTGCTATGGCTGATAATAAATTTTATCACCCTTTTACCTCTCAAAGGGGTCATTTGTAAATGGGTCCTTACTTTTGATGTGTTCACCAAAGGTTACTTTCCTCCTGCATAGTCAAGCAGTTTGATTTTTGCAATGGGTAGGTTGTTCAGGGGCATTACTTTCCCACCAAGGCTACAAATTATTGAAAAGAGAAGTAATATGAAAAGAGAAGGACTTCTAAGAGAATAAAGCAGGTGACATGTCACAGTGTAATTTCTATGATTGATGCATTTGCAATATGAAGGCAACCTTACAGAAAGTTTTCTTGAAGCTGCTCTGGAGTTTACTCATCTTCTGGCACTCGGGTTAGAAGCTTTCAGATTCACTCACAGACCCTTTCTTTACATTTATGAAACAGCCCTACCACATGAAATGGTAGAAGAGAATGTCAGGACAAATAAAGAAATTGGTAAGCTCTGTCTTGGTTGGAAAATTGTGTACGTTCATCGCTGTCTGAATTAAGAGTAAGTGCTTTTCATATTCATTTACTCTGTATTGTCCCCAGCTTTGGAATGGCCACTGTGCTTTCCTCAGCATTGAAGGAAAAGAGAGCTCATGATCTGGTGACTGTCAGTAGTACATGGAGGGAAACTCACCAAGAGGCAAAGCCTCGTTTTTTGTGTGTTTGTTCTTCACTGCCTGTAGCTGGACTTGTCTGCCAGGACTGCCCAGGGTTGAACTCTCCTTCAGGAGCTGCAAAGCTGAGGAATCTCTCTTTGAAACATCTAGGACATGGTGCAAAAATTTCAGTGTGAAGCAGCAGCCATAATTCCCACATGCCTGATGCTGGGATCCCTGTACCCAGCTGCAGAAGCATGGCCTGAAGGGAGATGCTCCTCCATGGAGAGATGGTTTAGTCAACAGGAGATGTAGGAAGGGCTCCTGTGTTTTGGGCAAACCCAGGCCATGCCTATTAAAGGAGGTAAAACTGCAGGTGTCCATTACTGTGCTGTGTATTCTCCAGGAATCTTGATGGCTGTGGCACCAGAGGAGAATTCTCCTCATGAGTTTTTTCCAACTCCTTCCAAAACAGTGGTTGAAAATCAGTGGGAATGAGTGCTGTTATCATCACTACACATATAGGATGTTGAAAAGTGGGATTTCTCTTCCTGCTTCTTCCCAAGAAATAAATGTGTTTGTACTCCAGGATGAATCAAAAAAAGCAGTGTTTAAAACGTTTTGGAACAGAAATTCCAGTCTGCTCCAAAATGAACCTCAGTGGAAACCTGACTTTGTTTCCCTCTTGAGGATGACCAAACATTGCCAAGCACTGAAGATAGCAGATTGGCCATCATGCAACAGTATGATCTGTGGAATCATTTTAACATTGATTTTAATATTTTTAAGTAACATGTCATTTGAAAATGAGTGCTATTCAAAAAATAAATGAATGCTATTAGAAATAATGAAAATTCTAACAGTGACATTATGGTGTCCAACTGATTGAAATTTGATTTTCCCTTTCAATAATTTTGTCAAAACCAAAATGATCTGCAAAATGTTTTGGAGCTGCGACAGCATTTCCTGGAAGAAAAAATACTGCTTTAAAAATTATTTAATTAGGGAGATTCAATGTGCATTGTGAAAACTAATAGCTGTTTAGGTCTGCAAGAGAAAAGCACTGTGGAATTTAATAGCAAATTGTTGTAATGAAGTGCAGCTTCTAATCAATAAATTACTGTTATTCTGCTTCACCATTTTTCTCCACGTCCTCCAGCAGCTGAGTAGCAGCTGGGCTGGAAATGCTCTCATTGATAGAACTGGATGCAGACAGCTAATTCGGGAATGTTTTAACCTACTTTGTACTTGTCTTTATCTTTACTCTCATTTTCATGTGGCCTCCTGCTACAAACCATCCCCTGGATGATGGGACAGAGGGATCTGACAAACACACTTTCTTTTGTGGGTTTACGAGGCTAAGCAGTGAAAGGATTGTTTTCATTACTAACATCCTGGTGTAGTGAAATACCAAATTTAATACATATGACGATTGTTATATTACTTAATCCACCGTTTGGCTTCTAATTTAGTTTGAGTTTGCCTTGTTATTTGGTATGTTAGAGGAAGGCTACAGTTCAGCTATTTGGCACACCCTTCTGTGCCATCAGATGTACTTTAATATCACATACTAACAGAGCCTCCAGCTGTGAGACCTCGTGGGATAGCGATCCCATCCCTGTCCTGGCTGACCTGGGCAGAGGAGGCATCTGGTGTCCATTTTGTCAGACCTCTCCATCAGTTTGGCAGCTTTTTGTTTCAGGGAAGGCAGGTTCACAAGATGACACCAGGGAAGCACAGAGCTGGGGCTTTTCTGTGGCTTTTGTGCAGCTGATGTGGCTCAAAGCTCAGGAAAAGCCACCAGACTGTGTGGTAAAGACCAGAAGTGTAAGTTGCGTGTGTGGGGAAGTCAGTTCATGCATCTTCTGTGATTCTTGGGAGGCTGCTTTCTATTAAAATGGTTTTTATTATGCTACATTGCCAAACCTGAGAGCAATAGAGATATTTTTTTCTTTCATGCTTCAGAGGGTGTGAAAAAGCAGAGCCAGCATTGCGTTACTTATCCCAGAAGGGAAGGCACTGTCCAGCAGCAGGATATCTGAGTGAGCTTTGCTCTGCATCATCAACAGCAAAATGTATGGAAGCCTTCCCCAGCCAAACAAGCTCCACAGAAGTTTAATTTATCTGTAATGTTCCCCTCAGGGCACTGAGCATCCTCCAGCCTATCCTGAGACAAGCCTGGCTACTCCTGATAGGAGAAGTTACCATGGAATAATCTGTGGTGCTGTAGGTCTTGATAAGGTTGGCGGGAATTGGTATCATGAGTTGCAAGAAAGGTTTTGAATGGTGCTGATCCTCTGGTTCTCATCATTTTGGAATCAAATAACCCAGTTGTCTAATTGCAGACAGGCAAATTCTGGATTCATTGAAGGACTGAGCTCCAGGGTGCTGTCCTGGCTACAAACCAATGGGCAGTAGAACACCACTCCAACTCAAATCACATCCAAGTCTCTTGCATGTGTATATTCAGGGAGAGAGTGGTTTTGGGGGGTTTTTATTTGGCTAGATAAAGGGGTGTTTAGTAAATAGCTGCTGGGATCCAGGATAATATTATGGTGTTTTCTTTAGTTTTTTTCTGTGGGTTTTTCTTGTGGTGGACGAAATTATTCCAGTGGCATTTTAGCAAGAAATTCACATTGCAGAAGTGAGGATAGGATGATTGGAGTGCCTTTTATTTTAAGGATAAACAAGATTCAGCCCATCAGAGATGAGATGTTTGTATGTGGCCATTCAGTTTGTGTGTCACACATGTGATCAATTTAACCAGGGGAGGATTTAAGCAGGGTGGGGAGGCCGATATTTCTTCTGACATGTGGAATGTTAAGCCACAAAAATGCAGCCACAAAATCAGCAGATTAGAATTCCCATTTGTAAGGAATAAATAATCATTATGGTGAGATAGTCCATGGGGGATTAACACGGCTGCTTCCAATTCTGTTGTTCTGTTGTTCGATCTGCTATGACATTTTTCCATGTGTATATCTTCCTCTTCTTTTTTTTCCTTTTTTTTTTTCCTTTCCTTTTGTGGTTTTTTTTTCTTTTTTTTTTTTTTTTTTTTTCCTTTGTTGGTATTGTAGTTATCACAGTGATTTATGGGAATGTATGCAACTTTGGGAGGTTTGTCTGTGTACATACCTCTTGTTTTCCTCCTTGCTTGTAATTATGTGATGCACCTGTTGTTCCCCATTGGGGCCCACGTGCTCAGGGAGCCGATGCTCATGTTGCAATTGGTTTACTCAGTTTTACAACATTTGTTAGTCACATCTGATGGATCTGTTCTGGCTTCATGCCAAGGAGCTGCCTGGCAGCATAAATCATCCTTGCACTGAAGAGAAGAGCACGGTGTCTGTTTCAGGTTCCCACCCACCAGAGCCTCATAAATCTACACAAATGTTTCAAGGAACAGGTTTGATTGTTTAGAATGAGCTAATGCTGCAAAGACCTTCTTAGTCCCGAGCTGAGTCTGGGACTCTGGCTCCCCAGGCTTATAGGGTTAACTCAGATTTATAGGAAATGTCTATATCACTCTTAAAAAGCAAGCTAAGAGCAGTGGAGAGCACGTTGGCTTCTCAGTCTCCCTGGGCAGGTCGTGGTGCTGAGTACCTGATGTCCTGTTAACTGCCCTGTTAACCTGCCTGGCATGTGCAGGCTTGTCGGCAGCTTCAGAGAGGGTGCCCCGAACAGGGGTGTTGAAAGCATTCCCTGCCTTTTCTCAAAACTCAGTGTGTGTGTATCCTTGGTTTTCTTTTTAGTACAAAGGCTTTCCAAAATTTTCCTGTCATCCCTCAGTCAAAGATTTGCTTGATGGCAGGGTGTCTCCACTTTCAGCGTTTGACAAATGGGCATTTTTTTCTCTTCTGATATGGTCGATGCAACTGATGGAGATGATGCCAAACCAAGGAGGCTTCCTTGGATATGTGGCATTTTTAAAGGAAATTATTCTCATGGAGTTGTGAACCTTTAAGTAGGTCCTGCACCAGAAATAATACAGTTAAAGTATTAATATTTGAAAAACTGTGTCTGTAGAACATTTATTAGGGTTGGGCAAGGGGTCGGGGTGGTGAAGCATCCTTGGACTTTGCTATAATTGTCAGCGTGTTGTGAGGAACCAGGTGACCACCATCAAATGTAGGTGACAGAGGGAGCTATTGCTAGATCTGATACCATGAAACATCTTGAGTCCTGAACAGAAGAGAATAATTTTTTAGGGGAATCTGAAGAAGTTTTATGTCTTACACTGTTTATGCAAACCTCAGCAAAAGAAGAGAACATGCAGTCACAGACCGTTGCTGCTTTGGGAAAGTTGGGTCAAGAAAAGAGGGAGCTGATGAGCCCTCTTCTGTTAATTGCTCTTTATAGTAGCTCCACAGAAAGTTCTGACACATGCACAGAAGATAAGTTCACCAGTGACTCATTAAAGTTATGATTGAGGTGTAACCCCTGGTTCAGCAATTCCCTGAAGCAGGGAAAGTGGAAGGATATGCTGAGAAATGCTCCTCTGGAACATACGTCTTTTTTCTGTTATTTCTCTAAGTGCAGAGATACTGAGTCTATCATGAGCCAGAGTTACTACTGGGGAAAATGGCTTGCTTTTTGAATTTAAAATATAAAATCCTTTGGGTTTATATCCCTATATGCAGTAAAATGAAATTTATTTATATTCCTAAATGTAGTAAAAGAAACTTTGGCTATCTCTGTATACAGCTTCTCGTGTTTACAAACAGATGTGGTGCTGCCTGAAGTCAGAATTCGATATAAAAACGATCTAAAAAGGTCAAAATTAGCCTTGTAAAATTCTCATAACAATTGCATGACAGAAAACTGGCCGAGTACCTCAGCAGTGCTCCCCAGCCTGCGATTTCAGAGGTGATTAAATGAAAATGCAGCCTGGCTTGTTTAAGTGTAGAGGGTTCTTTTTCTCTTGCTTGCAGTTGTTGCTATGTGAGAGACGCTGTGGCTCTGCCTCTGAGGCCATGAGGCCAATTTTTAGGCTCTCTAGTAAAATACTTCATTACTTAAATATGTATTGTCTTTGGGGAGCATGTCTCTCCTCTCCCCTCCCTAATATACTTCATCATAAACTTCTGCAAAAATGTATAAATAAATAAAATAATCCAGGTTCCTTTTTCTTAAACAAGAATTTAAGTAAATGGAAGTTAGATCCCTTTGGAATACAGAAAAGCAACTTTAAAGACACTCTAGACATGGGCTTTAAGGATTTCCTTTCCTCTTTTTGCTTAATAGACTCCAATCCTAGGACTGTATTTCTCTACTTCAATGCTAAAAGACTCCTTAAAAGAAGCAATATTCAAAGGTCTAACCCAGACATTTTATGGGATGTCATACATTTTCAGCTGTTCATAACATAAAAAATAAAATAAAATACTGCAGGTTACTTTATCAAAGAGAAAGTTGATTTGTAATTCCCAGGGTAGAATTATGAAAATACCTTGAGAGCATTACAGGAACAGACATTTATGAGAAGTAATAAAATTAGCTGACCGCAGTACAAATTTGCTGAATGCTTTTGGAGGAGAAAATATGTTCCTTCCCCCACTGCCCAGAGAAAATCAGACAAAAAAACTGTCAGTTTGTGAGGCCTTTTCTGTGACAGATCAGACCCTTTCTTCAGCAGAGTGGTGTTTCTGCAATGTTACTCTGTAAAAATGTAGACTAGATCTTCCTCCCTCTGAAACATCAGAAAAGGGGCAATGGTATTGACAGGAGCAGCACTGAGTGTTAGCAGGGCTCTGTGTATGGGAGTGGCAATTCTTCTCAGCCTTCCATCCCCAGGCTGATGCACCACTGGTCAGGTGGTCTTGAGGATGAAGGACGAAGGATACAAAGACTTAGGATAGAAAGACCAAATGTTGGAAGGTGCTGAGTGCCTTCAGGTCCACAGAGGACCCAGCTCTCCTGCTGAGCTACACCTTGACCTGCTGTGTTCAGAGGTTGTCCCACTTTCTTCAGCCCCCATCACAATCCACAGCAAGGAGACCATGGCAGTCAGGGGGAGTCCCCTGTGGAGTTGCATCCTGTGTGAATCCGTGTGGCCCTAAGGCAAACAGATGTCACAAAAAATACCAGAACCAGGTGGGATAGTGTCATCTGCTCCTGCCCTGCAGATAACCAGTAATGTGGAGTCCATTAAAATCTATCTTCATGGCATCTGGAGTCGTCTTAAGGTGGGATCTCTCTCCACCTCCCTTTTGACGAGCTCTTCCAGTCATTTTTACTTGCTACTGACTAAATAAATAGATGAAGTATCTTCTTTCTGTTTGGTATGTGTCTCATCTCACTTCTGATTGAGTTGTGCCTTTCTCTGCTAAAATTAGGAATCTGTCCATTTTCACAGGTTTTCCTAGCAAAGATGTGCATAACTGCAGTCAGGCCACCTCCATCTCACACTGTATTGACCAACCTACTTAAATCTTCTACTGCAAGGCATGTTTCTGGTCCTTGAATTTTCCTGTTGATCTTCTTTCTATTTGAGGTTTCTTAAGAAAACAAGGCTTATGTATTGAAAGTGCATTTGTGTGTCTGCCTGGTCTCCTTCCTCTCCCTCCCCATTAATTTCATAAAGGCAGGAAGAGTCTTAAAGATCTTTAAGCTGAAGACACACAGCCAGGAAGATGAGGGAAATCCTGGTAGTGCCCTAAGGAAGGAAAACCAGTTGCTTTTAGACATCAGAAAATCCACACTGGAGCGACCTTTCAAGCTTTCTTGGGTCACATTGCTCCTGAAGCTGCTAGTTTGGAAGGCACATCCCTGAAGCTGTGCATGATGGTGACAGCTCAGTCTTCCCATGCTCAGATACTGAGCCAGGTATCCTGTACATCCAGCCCAGGAGAGCAGCACAACGAGAGCGGGGTCAGTGGTCAGCAGTGACCATCCAGGTTCACCTTCCAGGCATTCTACCTGCTGTCCCCCATCTGCAAAAATCTCTCTGGGTGTTGGTGTGTTCCTGCCTGCTTCATTTCAAGAGGCAAATCTGTTCAGATGGCTCCATGTCTTCCGAATTTGTCATGCTGATAGTCTGTCTCGTGCATGTGGATTTTATTGGCAGCATTTCGAGAACTTCCAGATCATGGATGAAAATTTTGACTAATGGTGGGCTTGTTACCAATATCTATAAATTTTTTTTTTGCTAGAAAAAGCCCCCATAACAGATGGTTCTCCATTTTTACAGCTACTTTTTGACATCTTTCAGTACAGTCAATTTTCAAACTGTTTGAGGTGTTTTCTGTTAATATTACATATTTTTATTTCTATAAGCAGAAACTTAATCTCCCATGGCTTACTCCTGTAAATAGCCATTTTACCACCTAATGCTGAATAATGTCAGAAAGGAAACAACTCTTTTTTGGCATGATTATTTTCCCTAATGTTGTATTCACTATCACAAATTATCTTACTCCTTTCCTAAGGATCTTCTCTACTCAGTGAGTATTCTGTAGCATATCCTGTTCATTGTTGAGGATCTATTCCAAACCAGCTCTTTCAACCAAAGTCACGTAACCTGATAAAAGGACTGACTTAAACTTGAACTTTTTCATTGTTTCCCCTGTATCCTGAGGACTCTATAAGGCCATAGATGCCACTGGTAAAAAGGGGGGGAAAAAGGAGTGTTTGCCATGCCGAGTACTTTAACAGCAGAAGGAAACTGAAACTTAAATGCATTTCCTTTTCTCAGGTCCAGATTTCATCTTCTTTTCTGATTCCATGCCCCATTTATTGCAGAATCTTTCACTTGTTCAATTAAATTTTTTGAGTGCTTAGGAAAATTACTTAAGTGAGCAAACATGCCTTCAGGATATGTACATGTTTCCTGGGCTAAATGCAATTTCCATTTTTGTCTTACATTGGTTAATCATTTTGATTATCCCTCCACCTAAATCTAGTTACTGAACCAGCTTTCTTTAATCTCATGTGAAATTTAATGATGTCCCATCAAGAACATTGTTCATAAATCTTATGTTCCCTTCTAGTTAATAAGAAACAACATCTCTGGGATGGGCTGGAGCTCTGGCTGGAGCAAATTTCCATCTTCATCTGTCTTTGCTCTTTCTCAGAATTATCTTTGCAGCTTGGTGGAGAACTTACACTTCATCTCTGCAACCCTGCAGTGTAGCCTGTGCTGTATGTCCAGTGTTTGTGAAGAGTTCAAGCATTATATTCAAGAGCATGTTCTGATGGATAGCACTCTGAAGACCTAGAACTAAAACTAAAACAATTCTTTGATGGTAAAAAATGGATTTGCTAATCTGAAAGGCTTCTTCCCCTTGAAATGAAGCCCATTTTTTAAAGATTTTTCCTGCTCAGATGGAAGAATCATAGAGTATTCTCTAGTCTTCATCTGAAGCTTTTCCACGTCTTCTTCAGTCTCCTCCCCTGCCTTTGATGCCTGTGTATATTAGAAATAACAGAAAAGAGGAACTTGTTTTCTGTTTCATTAGTGAAATTATAGCAAAAGGAAATAACTGAAAAAATAGCTTTTAAAATTCAGAAACACCCTTTCTATGAACTTTGGGTGCGCACATGCATGTATATAAAATATATGTTTATACCCATATATAAATAGCTTGTGTAAAATATATCTCCGTGCAAAACTGGTTATAGAAGATACCTCTTCCCACATTCATGTATTTTTACCTTCCCAATTATGTCCCCCCCAAAAAATGTCCACAAGAACATGTTCTTATTTCCACTCTTTCTAATCCTTTGCTATTTTGCTCCTTTTTAAAAGCATTGAAGAGTTTGCTGCCTGTTTTCAAACAGAAAGCAATAGCAAAGCTTTTCTACAGAGCAGCAAAACATCCTAAAATTATCAGGAAACCCTGTTGAAGTTCCTAATGTAATAGTGTGCTTATTCAATTTTTAGTATGTTGGGGGTTTTGTTCATTAGTATCTTTAAACGATTCCCATCAGTTACAAATTTAAGGTGCTCATTATGTTTTGTTCTTGATACACAATGTCAATATTTTAGGTAGCTTGTATTTTCCCTTTGTTCCAGAGAGAATTCCTGAAAGCAACCAGATTCAATTGCAGTGCTACTCAATCGACATAATTATGCTAAAAATAGAACTGGTTCTCTTGCCTAATTTTTTTGTTGTTGTTGTTGTTGTTGTTGTTGTTGTCATGCCATAATAATTTGGGTTGAGTTTGGAAAAAAACCATGGAAATTCTCCAGCGTTTTCTGTATCTCAGAAAATTCATATAGGCCTTATGATATATTAAAAGTGAGGGACTTGGATTTTTGTTACTTTACAAAAGAAAATTTCTGAGTGTATTATAGAAGAATATAGAAACCCAAGAACAAAATATTTAATCTGTGATTTGACTGATGAAAAATAATTTTTCAAATACATTTCAAAACATTTCTCCTGGACAAACAAAACCAGATTTGTTTTATTTCCTTTTTTAATTGTTTGCTTGTTTGGGTTTTTTAATTGATTTACTGAAATGTTTGTGAACTAGAAAAAGCAGAATCAGTGTCTGCACATCTGTCAGGGTACTCAATGCACAGTATATTTTCTCATAAAAAATGCCATTGGGATATGACAAATGCTTTTCCTATTTGACATTCCTCTTTATTATTCTTATCGAGTGACATGAAGGCTAGACTGGTTCCTGGCTCCACTGAGCTTGGTATCACACTATGTTGAATAAGATGTGGCTCCTGTGTTAATACGGTTTTGAAAGACTTAAAGCAGAGTGTGTCAGATTTTGCAATTCATTTCAGTGAGATAATTATTGCTCATTCTGTGGTCACAAGGAAAAGCATTTAAGATATACATATAATCATACATAGTTCTTGATCTAGAGGCTGCAGAAATGAGGCCTTAATGCTGTTTATCATCTTGGGGGACATTAAAGTGATGGGAGTGGAAGGGCTGTTTAGGTTACAGCAATCTAATTATACCCAGAGGAGAGAGTACCACAGCATTCAAAACCAGCTGGTTGGGAATCTCCTGTGGAT
The DNA here is from genome assembly GCF_009819655.1 of Sylvia atricapilla. Lineage (NCBI taxonomy): Eukaryota > Metazoa > Chordata > Aves > Passeriformes > Sylviidae > Sylvia > Sylvia atricapilla. Next base: position 12,532,513 of record NC_089148.1, read on the forward strand.
CCAAATTACACTTTTTCAGTTAAAGAATCAGCATCTTTCATTAGCGGAGCAACCAAACTGTTTTAAATACAGCTCATACCCATTGAAAGTAGGAGGGTTTGTATGGGGTGAGTGTGTTCAGATTTTTTAGTATCTCAAAAAGGAAACTCCTTGAGTTTATTTATTTTGTCTTCTTTACTGTAGCTGCCAGCAGCACCACAGGTACTGAATTACTCCGTCTCAACAGGAGCAGAAGGGGTTTGTGTTGGATCTGCTCAGTGGTGCAAATTTTAAATTGTAGATCACATTACGTGGTGCATCTTAAAATACCCACTCATTATTCTCTCCACAAGCACTTCTTGTTTGTTTCTTCTCAAATTCAGCTGTGGTGACGAGGTGGGAAGTCTGAATGAAAGGTGGGAGTTTGCCATAACTGATCAGTGTTAGATCAGATGGGAGACACATAAAACACTGGATATTGTGCTCTAATGAAAATAATAAAATATTTTCGATTTCTGGGGGTAACTAAAATAAAGGAGAAATAATGATTTATTGCCTCTGAAGTGTTTAAAATATTTCTGATTTGTTTCTAAAACTTACAAGACTTCATTTGTAAGTCTAAGTAGCCAAGCATAGATTTAGCTGTGTTTTCAAATGCTTGCCAGGCTTTCCTTGGGACAACCACTGCATTTTATTGTGTGTGTTTGTACATGTGCATAGATATAGATACAGATTAAATGTCACCAATACCTAGTTCCCCAGGTCATGGCCTACTTAACAAAATGACTGTTCAATCTGAGAGTGCTTTCTTTAGGATAGAGTTTCTGCCTGTTTTCAAGGTAAGACAGAACAGTCAAATATTTATGAATGTTACAACATTCCAGATTTCCTTTCCAAGGCTACTTGAGGCCACTTGAAGAAGTAAATCTGTCCTGGTGATGGAGACAAGCTTCATTTGCACGCCTCCTTTCATCTCTCTCCAAACAAACGGTTCATTCACACTTCCTAGGTCAGTGGTAGCAACCGGGCTTGGTTTCTCCATGGAAGGAGCAGGACTGGTTGTGGTCATTTACACAATGCTGGTGTATTACTGAAAAAAGGATTTGCACAATCCAGGCACGTGCTCTCTTTGCTCCTCTTTTCATGCATTTGGTATGCGCAAGAGAACTGGTAATCCCTGAGACTCTGGGAATATGTATGTGTATACCTGGGAATCATGCAGACTGGCAAGCTTTGTGCCTTTCTTGCACAACTGTTCTGCAGATGTTTCTCCATTACAAATTATTTAGAGACATCTCCCTAAGGCAGTCACAACTACAGCAATGGCTAATGAATTGTGGTTGTTCTGTATAAGGCCAGATTTGGAGTTGTGACTCTGAGCTGCAGGATGACCCTTGTAGTATCTTTCTAGTCCTCCCACCTCTATGCCTTTTGTGCTTATACTGGTCCTTTCTTTAGTCTTTAATGACTCTTACAATTGTTTTGGTTGGAAAAGACCTTTGAGATCAACCAGTATACCTGTTAATCCATCCATTCCAAGTCCACCTCTAAACCATGTCCCCAGGTCCACCTCTAAACCATGGCCACATCTATACATCTTTTAAATACCTTCAGGATAGTAACTCCATCATTGTCCTGGGCAGCCTGTGCCAGGGCTTTACAATTCTTTTGGTGAAGAATTTTTTTCCAATATCCAGTCTAAATGTCCCCTGGCATGTTTTGAGGTGATTTGTTCTATCCCTTGCTACTTGGGAGAAGGGCTTGATCTCCACCCGACTTTGACCTTCTTCCAGGGAGCTGTAAAGGGTGATAAGATCATTTTAGCACTTGTGTGTGTTAAAGTGTTGTAGCAGGTCACTAACCATTCCCCTTGCATAAAGGAGGTTTCATTCTGCTTCTCTCCTGTCTCCCAGCTCAGGGGTCTGGTACAGAACAATTAATCTTGCCATTAAAGACTGAGGCAAAGGTGGCATTGAGTACATCAGCTTTTTCCTTAGTCACTACATTTCCCCTCACATCCAGTGAAGGCTGGAGATTTTTCTTAGCCCTCCTGCTGCTGCAAATGTATTTATAGAAACCTTTTTTAATTGTCTTTTATTGCAGTAGCCAGATTAATTTTTAGTTAGGCTTTGGCGCTTCTAATTTTCTCTCTGTATAAGCTCACAATATTCTTGTAGTTTTGAGTTGCCTGTCCCTTCTTGCAAAGGTCATAAACTCTTCTTTTTTTCCTGAATTCTAGCCAAAGCTGTCTGTTCAGCCAGGCCAGTCTTCTTCTCTGCCAGCTTGTTCTTTGATGGGGAAGATGGAGTGACAACTCCATGTATTCCAGGCATTTTTCTCTTGACCTCCCACAGTGGCTGTCAGGGTCACTTTGACTTTGCTGTAGATGGGGCTCTGTGCCTAGAAATCTCTTTCTAGCCCTAAAAGTTAAGTCCCACAGCTGCTGCTAAGGAAACTTGGCTGGATGGTGGGAAACTCCTGTCAGGGCTGGATGGAAACCTTTCTCCCAGCTGAAGAGAGGCAGCAGGCTGGTCTGTACTGCCCGTTTCAGGCATGGAGTCCCATCCCTGCTCCTCTTGCTACCCAGGAGGAGTTACTGACTGGCAAGACCAGCCTCACACTGTGCTGTCCTCCCAGCCATGGGATGTGAGGATCTTCATGCTGACCTAAAGCAATTGCCTCTGGTCTTGACTAATTGCATCTCAGTTTTTTTTGTTCTGGTCAACCATTTATTCCCGGTTTTGACCAATCCTGTCCAGATATCCACCTCCAGAGAGTGTGGAGACCTAAGCAGCGGCAGATATGCACTGGATCTGCTACAGGCAGTGTCTGAATTTCTGTGGGTTTGGGGTCGTGTTTTAATCCTCCCTGATAAGTAGCTGTCAGTGTCCCATGCAGTTGTGCTTAGTGCTTCCTTGTTAGCTTTTCTCAGCAGGGGCTGCTGCCTCCTTGGGGAGCACAGGCGGCAGCTTGGACAATCTCCAGTGCTCATCTGGAAGGCACCTGATGCACCAGGCCAGGGAACCAGGGCCAGGGTCGTGGACAGATGGAAAGTTATGATGTGATTTGGGAGCAAACCCTGTTCTCTGGTGAAATAGTAGGTGGAAAGAGGTTGTGGTTGAAGCCGTAAGGAAAACTCCTGTGCATGTCAATTGTGTGAGTTCCACATCCAGCTCAATCCTCAGGGAGAAAGTGGCTGGCTGCGTGTCCCATCAGCTGTAATGAGAAGCGGGGAGATAAATGGTGGAGGCAGGGATTGTGCAAGCTCACCTCCTGGCCTTCCCTCAGTGGGATCACGTCAGTGCAAGCAGTTGAGTCACCTCTCCCTGGAGGTGTCTGATGGATGTTACAGCCAGGACTTGGCACTGAGGAGCGAGCTGGGCCTCGCTGCCCAGGCTGCATCCCCAGCTGAGGCACAAAGTAATGTCTTAGCCAAATGTTCGCTTGAGCACACCGTGGCTGCTTAGCTTCTCCTGTGCAAAAGAACTTCCTTCCCTTTGGGGTATTCCCTTGGTTTTTAAAAAGTCAAGCAAATATTTAAGAGTGGATTAGAGTCTAGCTCAACATATCCATCATTCACCATCAATTACCCAGGTCATTAGTATGATTAGGCTCAGCTTGGGACTCTTCTGAATGTACCAAGAGCTAGGAGGAACTAAAGGTGGAAATTTATAGCAAGAACCTTTCCCTCCCCCACCTTATTTAATGGCACACAGGCTTTGACGTGAAGTGTAATTTTCTGCAACATTTAAGGCAGATAAAGTGTCTTTAGCAGCCAAAGGAAAGCTCAAAGGTAACATTATCTAACTAGCAAACAGATGGAGGATTTAACATTCTTGGTAGCTGAAATTTTGGACTCTGGCCAAACCGTGCTAATGGATTTTTTAGCAGTCGTTCTTTTCCTATGAAAGTGCTGGACAAGGTTTAAAAAAAAATCCAAGGGAAATATCTAACAGTACAGGCAGGAATAAGGAAAGATTCCCACTTCATCACAAGCAGTATGGGGGAAAAAATAAAAGTATTTGTATCAAAAACTGGGGCATGACATGTAGGAGTCAGTTAAAGAAATAAGATTAATCACCTCAGAAGCCCCAAATCTTTGCCTTGATGGAGAAGACAAGCCTGTTGAGTAGTTGGAGTGATTGTTGTTCAGTGTTTACTTTGCCTTGCTATGAAAACTGAAGAGAAAGAAGATGTGCTTTGAAGAGCTCTTGTTCCGATTGAGTTGCAGGAAACAAAGCAAAGTCTCCACTCCCTGATGCACAGACACATCCAGCTCCTTGTACGCTTGTGGCAAGCCCTGGTGTTGTGTTACTCCCCTGTGTTTTGCTGTGTGCCAGAGAGCTTTCCAGATTACCAGAGCCATAAGCTTTCTTGCTCCATCACATATTCTTTCTAGGTTATAAACATGACAGATTGGGCCTTGAAAAAGCTATGTAATGGAGACCACAGAGCTCAGGAGACAAGAATGTGTTTTCCTGGAATTATTGGTGAAGATTCTGTGATGTGCAGAAGGCAACTGAGAAGGCAGGGGGCCGTGGAAAACCCTGGTGATTTTTGGATTCACCAGATCCTGTCATTTACTGTCAATGAATCTTCAAAACCCTTTGAACTTGGTGAACCTTTCACAAAATGTCTGTATTTCCTGATCATAGCTTTCATCTCATCACCCGTTGGGTTAAGTTTTGCTGATAAAAAATGTGTCTCTCTAGCAGGGAAACATCATGTGACTGGACCAGTTAATAATCAATATGAATAAGAAATACTTATTGAGAGGATAGCATTAAACTGCCAGGCAAGTCTGAAGAGATCTGGAACTACTCATTTCACAAAGAAAGGAGGCTGACATTAGAAGGTTTGGAGCCATTTGCTTTGACTAGCCTTGCTCTTTTCTAAGCTGGGGTTTGGGAGCAAATGGATGACATTAACACTCTACCCTGATTACAAAACATGGAATAAATCATACAGATGTCTAATTCCACCAGATCTCATTACCACTGCATTGAACTTTTCACTAACTTGCTTGTCTCGAGTGATCTGAGTCAGCACATCAGCTCTGAGCATCCCAGGATTCGGGAATGCTGGAAACAGCTCTGGTTCCAAACACTGGCACTAGAGAGCATTCTTACAAGTCATTTTCCAGCAGGCAAACCCTAAAACATTACAAAGAGAGAGTTGGAGGCCAGCAGAAACTCCAGCTGAGAGCTCGGAGCTGGTCCAATGCCAGAGCATCCATCTTTCGAAAGTTTAATGAGATGAGTTTCCATCAGGCGTTTTCACAGCCGGGCCACCAGCAGTGGCCTTGGACGTGGTGTCTCGCTCCCCATGGTGTCTGGACAGCAGGAGCTGTGGTTCAGACTTCAGTGAGAAAGCTGGATGGTGAAAATTTGTGAGAGCTAATTAAACAAGACAAGATTTTTGCCTGGCAGGGATTCATGCCAGATATACGACATCCTGGGAAACCATTTCAGGCTTTGCCATAAAGTACTTGTAGAGAGAGAGCAGGACGTCTTGCCAGACTTCACTTCAAATATAGTACCGCAGCTTTTCCTTTTCTTTTTTGGAGTTGGTATGGCCATAAATTATCTGCTTACCTCAAGGTTAAACACAGGACAGCGAGAGCTGTGAAGTCTCAGAGATGAAACGCCCTAGCATAAGCAGGGAAATGGTCATACATAATGTTATCGGGCCATGCTTCATCTGAGTGTGCAAAGCATCCTCTGAGATCTCAGAACATCAGTCTCAGGAGAGCTGTATTCCTATTCCTACTATGCTACTGGCCACCTGTTGGTCCTGGGCCAAGTTTTTATCTTCATTTTGGTAAATGAGGATAGTTCAATTCCCTCCTGCTGTAAAAAAAAAAAAAACAAAAAAACAAAAAAAAAAAAAAACAAACAAACAAACAAACCATGAATGGCACAGTAATGTTTGGAGGCTGCATTAAGGAGGGTGGCAGAGAGCTACATAAATGCTGCTGTCCTGCTGTGGAGACCTCCTCACCAGCAAGTCCCAGCTCTGATCTGGAGGTTGCAAAGTCTTGGGCAATGACCCCAGCAATGACTGAAAGGCCAACTAATTTCTTCAGATGCAGCCTGGCCCTGGCTTCCTGACCAAAGAAAAGTTTGCAGTGGCATCATCAGCCAAACCTGGGTGAAAGAACAAGCCATTAGCAGGAGTTAGTCTCTGCCCTGACTAACTCCGGCACACCTCTGGTGTTGGCTCAGAGGAAAAACAACTCTCCGATGGTTTTAAGTTGAAAACAGTAGTGGGATGTGAGGAGTAGGTGATGTTCCTGGGGCACAGACTGGGCTTTTTTTCTAAACCCAGCCTCTGGGCTGGCGCCTGCAGTCTGGGGCCTAGGGACTTAGGGAAGGATTCACCAAAGTGATTCCTTGGCTCAAAACTGAGCCAAGATGCAGCTGATACTAAGGATTGTTTCCATTGTGGGAGACAATAACTGAGCTTTCCAAAGAAATGACACTAATACTAGTACAGACTCCTACAGTTTGATACTACTTAAAGATTGGGGCAATTAGGGATATATTGCAGTTATATTTGTATGATCTGGACTTTGTTTCTGTGCAGAACTGTATCACATTCCTCACCTACTTTAAGCATTTAGAGATTGCTGTAGATCCTGTCTTTCTCTGCTAGAGAGTCAAGTTACCTTAATTACTATATTTTTAACTTCACTTGTTTCTACATCATAATTTAATTAAAGTCAGAGCTAAGAAGAGACTTCCAGAGAAAGAAACTTGAATACTCCTGAGTACTTGAATACTTCTGGACTGTATTTCAGAGGGAGCAGTGAACAGGTGTCAGGAAAAGAGAGATGAGTTCTGAGAATAAAAAAATAAAGACTGTTGGTCTGGAAGAGTAGTAGCCTACAGATGTGTTTGCTGATTCATTGGAAATTAAAAGCAGATAGAGGAATTTGGGGAAAAAGTTCTGCAACACCAGGTCTGCCTCCATGTACAAACACTTAAGATATTGTTCCCCAGTTCAGGAAGGAGAGGTTTTTGGTGTTGTGTGCCAGTCCAGTCTCATCCAGCCTGGAATTTAGTCTCTTGTGGGCAGACATCAGTCATAAACAAATTGGAAAACTTAGACACTTTTCTTGGAAGGAAGCGTAGGGGGTTTTTTGTTGTGTGGGTTTTTTTTCAACACACCGCTGATTTCAAAGCTGTGTGGTTTGGGCAATAGCCCAGAGTTCTTGGTTTTCTCTTCTCCTTGTTCATCTTAGGAAGCATAAATACCATATTTCCTCTACAGGAAAATATATACATGCTTTTTGTATCTGTGTGTGCATCTGCATTTGTATGGATGTGGAATTGTTAGTATTAATAGTTTTCAGGACCCAGGTACTGGATGCTGAATAAAGCAAAGCAGTGTTATGGAAAAGAAGCTCAGCAATGGAAAGGAAACAAATCCTTGTTGTGACAGTCCTGTCCTTGCCTCTCATCCTGCCACTCCAGTGCCATGGACTGGCAGATCTCTTTTATGCTGCTCATTAACTGCTCTCAGCTGGCACAAGCCACAGATGTAAGCAAGCCATGGCAGTGAAAGCCAAGTGTTGGTGGAGCTCTTGGCAACTGGGGAGTAATTCTTTACTTTGTACATCTGCACTGGCTGTCCCCCCGTGCGCTGTCAGGGGACAGTGAGGTCCCTCCTCTCTTTGGTGGTGACTCACAAGCCTTGGGCAGGAGTTGCTGTGAGTAATGCTCCAGTAGCACACTTAGCAAAGAGACTCTGTACTCTGATGTCCTGGCCAAATTCTTTCCTGGAAAATTGGATGAGGTGCGTTTCCACTGCGATTCCAGATGCGGAGAGTATTCCTTGCTGTTCGCTGTCATAGACTGTCAGCTAGTCAATGTTAAACTGTGCTTTCTTTTCTATGATCAGCTAAGGGATTCCATGAATATATCAACTACAGTAATAATGTTCAGAGACAAGAACAAAGAGGGAGCTTGATTTGCTATGGTACAGTAGTACTGTACTCAGGATCTTTTGATGAAGTGTATGTGTTGTATTTATTAGTTACTGAAAGATAGTCTCACGCCTTATCTGCAAAAGAAGCATTCTGCAGGCTGCATATCGAAGTTCCCCAAAATGAGTGAAAAACAAGTGGGTTCTGAGCTTTCCTGCAACAGTAGTATTTAAAGAAAAGCTCTATTTTCAAAAAAGGACCAATAAACACACAACTCACTGACTTTCAGCTGAAAAGTGAACTGAAAAAGACTGTCTTTCCTTCTCTGACTGTCTTATGTTCTCAGAGAGGGCTGGAGTTGGGCTTTGTCCAAATGGCAGTCAAGTGATCAGAAAGTGGGCTCGGTGAGTGATGGGCAGAGGGTACCCGAGCAGGGTGTAACGTAACGCACAAGTGCAATGCAAACACTCTCACCAAGCCCTTGCTCTCGAGGCAGACTTCAGATAACGTGTTGACAGCATCAGTCAAAGGAAAATAAAATTGCTGAGGGGCTGTGAAAGGTGCTCTCTGTTCCAGTAGAACGGTGTGTATAACCTCTGCTTTCTGCGAGCAGTCGCAGTGACACGTGAGGGAAGGGATGCTTGATAATGCCAACAGAAAATCCCAGCAGCTCTGGTCACAGCAGTAATGATATTGAACAACAGTAGCTTACTACAGCTCATTCCTGTAGGGATTTTACTTAAAAGGTTTTAGTTCAAATCCATCTCTTGCTCACCAGCAAGTTGCGTTGCCTGTTGGTTCAGACGAGGTTGTGTGCAGCAGAAGTTGTGGTTCAGCTATTGAGTTGTGGGAACTTAGTCCACTTACCAAAACATGTGTATTGTAGGTTGCCTGAAGATCTGGAGAAACCATTATTTGTCAGTTCCAGAGTAACTGTGTTACTGACCAGCAATGGGGTTTTCTTGAATTAGAAATGCTCCATATTTCTGTTACTTTGGTACAGCGCCAAGGGGATATAGTAGAACTGTGGCTTTGAGAAACAATCCCAGTGTGAATAATACTTTTCATTTTTTAAATTGTGCAGCTGTGCATTAAACAGACTTCTTTGAGGAACTCTGCTTACTTCAATGGGACAGCTTTCTAATTAGCTAACACTTGTTAAGTAAGGGTCACAGCTTTGGACCTGATTTCTGTCCTTAAACTGCTCTGAGATTTTGGGGGCTGCACATGAAATAACAGTGCTATATATAATTTACAGGGTGTTGTCAGTTGAAAGCTTCTCTGCGTTTCATGTATCCAGCACCGTTCAGGCCAGCTGGCAGGCAGCTCAAGATAATGATGCCACGATAGGAAAGATAGTCAGAAGTTGCCAAAACTATTAGACAGCACATCTGCCTGCTGGCTGCCAGGATCAGCACTGAGCTGCCAGCAACAGTCTCTTTGGTAGAGATGGAAACACCTTCCAGTGTAATCCATGTGTCACAGCATTTCAGAGACACAAACAATGGCTTCAGGTGGCATCAGGGTATTTCCACTGTTTTTTATCTTGTTCAGGTTAGTATCCCTAGTAACAGCAGAAATATGTGCTAGATGTACCAAAAGTGATCAAGACTGTGGCAAACCAGAAATGCAGATTCATTCTTAAGGGAGTTTCCTTCAAAACGTTTTGATATTTTGATGTCTTCTGCCTGGCTGTTGGCGCTGAGAGCAAAGCAAGTGTAAGGCACTCAATGAGAGCTGGTTTTCATAGAGAAACATATCTGTTTTCTTCTTTTATGCTGATAATATAAGTTCCCAGCACAGGTTGTTAGAATAATACTGCTGGCAGAATGAGAGACATGGAGAGACAAGAGGGATCATGTTTCATGGGCCATAAACTGGGGCACACTGAAATAATCCTCTCAGATATGGTCAACTGAATATGAATCCGTGTAATCTTGAACACACTCTACGTGAACTCAGAATTAATCATCAGAAAAAATGAACCCATGAACACAGAGCAAGATGTCAGGGGGAATATTTTGTTCTCATGGTGAAATACTCAAGACCAACTCGTGGCATTGTCCTACAAAGAGCATCATAAAATCTAACCCAAAAGATGTCATTATGAATTATTTCCTGGGAGCCTGACTGTCCCTTGCTCAGTATATTAACATGCCATGTGGCATTTATTTTCCAAACAGATTAAGAAGTGCAAAGTCTGTCATTAAATAAAGCTCAGCTGGAAACCAGTGATGTTTTTCCCCCTATAAAGCCTTATTCCTTCTAAGACTGATATTTAGTAATCCTTTGAATTCATACTTCAAAAAACTTGAAAGGTGAGCTTTGGTTCTAATACTGACAAGTCTGTGAGTCTTGTTTCTCCAAGTCTGGAAAAAAGAGGTGTCTGCTGCTCTGGTGGAGCTCCTCTCCCTGAACATGGAGTCGGTGATGAGCATTGTGGCAATGATGGGAAAGAAAGAGGTTGCAGAATCCTGAAGTTCATTCCAAAGTTCAGTCATCACCAAATTTATCAATGTATAGGCACGTAATAGGATAAATACACCCTTCTGGGAGGAAAACAGATTATGCTTCTTTTAAGGATGGAGCAGCAGGGGCACAAACCAGTTACTTTGCAAGGAATCCAAGTGTTTCTTGAAACGAGTCCTATTATCTCATCTACAAAGAAAATACTGTCAAATAAAATTTTGATTTCTGTGGTTTCTCCCCAAAAAAATATGAGAAACTGTGGAGCATTACTGTAGGATTCCCTAACCCTTAGCTCATTGTGACTTGGAATGTCTGAGGCCACTGTACTGATCTCTTCTCAGCCTCTGTTTGATAATGGGTGGCCAATGTACAGACTTGTCATCCTCCTGGAGCCCATGATGTATCTCAGAGGGACAGAGGGGAGAGGGAGACTTCTTAATATGCCTTGGGAATTCATGACAGATCTCAAATCTCTCAAGGAATGTTTTTCTTGTTTCACTCCATTGGGAATTGGCTCTGACATAGTCAAAAACATTTTCACAATGAGTCTCTTTCGTTTTGTTGGCTTTCTATTGCTCTTGCCACTGACCCAAAGCCTTTGGACTTTTTTTTCTTTTGACAATCTTGAGCTAATTTGCCTCAAGGAAAAGTGGTTTGTTTCCTGCAGAAACTTGGCTGTGACAAAAAGTGTGGAACTTGAGAGAAACCTGGGATAGGCCAGTGCCAAAGGTCTTACATAATAGCCCAGAATAGTCAGCCAAAATATAGTGTGAGAGCATCATTGGTGAAGTTCAGCTGAATGAAAAGTTCTGCAGGGTTTGGGCACAAAGATGCCAATAGGGCAAGCAGTGAATTTCTTACTTTAGTCAAGATTATCTCAGTTTCATCTACTGAAAGGAGCAGATAATTATTTAACTGGATAATTTTGGGCTGGATTCCTTCAAGAAGGCACACTTTTGCCACAAGAGACAAGTGGCAAGAGGCCACTCTTCAGGCAAGAGGATCTTGTCTGCTGTTCTCATTCTGCTCACTTGTAATTGCGTGCGCTCTGGAGCTCTGGTGTCTTCAAACCAGCTGTAAATAAGGACCCCACATTGCACAGGAGATGCCTTCTAGGCACTTTTCATTGAATTCAGTGAGCTTCTGATCAGATTGCACACAAGGAGGAACTTTGAAGCATTGTAAATGAAAGTAAAGAACTAGACTGGACAGGTTTGCAGCCCCAGAAGCAAATTGAGTCCTGTGAGTTGAAGACAGGAGAGGAAGCACAGTTCCTCATGTACTTTTCTGTAGTGTAAATCTCTGATCAGCTCACTTGGATTCAGTGGGAGTCTCATTACTAACTTTAAGGGAAAAAGATGGGACTCTGCAAAGTGGTGCTTTGGCTCTGAACCTCCTGTCCATGGAAATGACTTTAACAGCCAGGGAAGGTTGCACACCATGTTCAGGCTGTAAGGTACTGAAAGTAGATCTCAAAAAAAAGAGAGATGCTGAGGATCAGGAATTCATCCACATTAAAATGGCCAGGGCTCAGTCTAGAGCAGTGGAAATTATTTATGTCTTGTTTTGTCAACTGAACCAGAGGATTGAAAGAAAAGTTATATTGGGTCAATGCTGAACAAAAACGTTTTCATTTTCTCACCAAAACAAAAGTATGGAAGAAAATTTGGGCTCTACAAAGTGTTTAATTTAATGTCCATGTTTGTGTTCTTTTTGAAATTAAATGTATGTGTATTCCATTTCAGTAAATCATTGCTGCATGCTTTGAAATGAAACTGTGATTTTTAAAAATTTTATTTTGGAAACAACAAAGGACAGTATTCCAGCACTCTAAATTCTTCATCAGTATTCCTAATGTAATTTGGGAACTATTTTGGCCATCAAATAAATTATTTTTTTTGGCAGATGAATTACAGAGCCTGGACCATCCCCACCCTGTGTACATCTAGATACCAGCTCCATCATGAGCTCTCTGTTTAATCCAGAGACCCGCTGATTTAGCTGTAGAGCTGCTACTTAATACACAGACACTCAGCTTGAGGGTATAGCCAGCAGAGATGAGGGAAAGAGACAATGGAAATGTTCAGTTTGTCTTTATGGAGATTTTCCTTTTACAAAAGTAAAGTCTTAGTTGGGGAGGGATTGTTTTTCTTATATATATATATATATATATATATATATATATTTATATATTTATATATAAACCTGTGTTTTTTCCCAATAAAGATTCAGTAATTCCTCTTCCTCTGAGTGATTTCTTCGTGAACTGTCTTTTGAAATCTTTGGTCCAGTTGTAGTGATGGTTTAAATCTATGTGACTCAGCTAACACTATTTAGCTTCTAACCCATAACGCTTCAAAACACACGAGCCCTGACTTATCTCAAGCAAATGACTGCTTCCCTGGAGCCAGCTGAGGCTGCTGGTGTTATTAAAGTTAAGCAGGAGTCTCCGTGTTCTGCTGTGTTCAAGTTTAAACAGTAAGGTGATGACACTTCTCTTTTGCTTTTGTAATTTCTTGGAGTTGTTCTCCTTCCCTTCGGTATGTGTGGTTTAAAAGCAGTCCATCATGTTGCAGACTCTATAAACTGTGGGTTGCTTAATTTGTGTGATTCATAACACAGGGGAAAAAAAAAGGGCCATCATCATTCTTGGTATTACATCCAGCTCTGTTACCCAGAGCATTGACCTTGACCAGCTAATGATAGGTATTTAATATATATACGTGTCTGTATATATAGATATAAATATTCATTATGTGAGGTCTGAGATCATAAGGGAATGCTGGCAGTGCCAAGTTTTGTTCGATGGTTCAGGCCTCCAGCTGTGCCAAACTCTGGGTTCCCTTAATGTACCATTAAAAAAAACCCCAGGCTTTGCTTGATTGTCATCCAACTTTATTAAGAGAAAGATCAAGCATAATCTTATTAAGCTTGTCACTCACAAACCATAAGGGTGCAGCCTTGGTGTGTCTGTTTGGTCCACATGTGCGAACAATTTTGCCTCATGATACTCAAACAGGGGCTGTTATTCTTTAATGAAGGCTGTGAATAACTGGGCTACAAATTGCAAGCTTGGTGGTGTGCTCACACACTCGTGTGTTAACACAAAGGGGTGAAGGCGGGGATTGTTTGTTTGGATTTTTACATGTTCCTCAAGCATGCTCGAACCCACACAACCACAATGTTTTTCAAGATCTGTTGTGTATATTTTGAGGTTTCTGGACTTCCATAATAACTTAGTCAGCTTTTGAATGTGACCATGTGTCAGAGTGGACAGCTGTGTCAGAAAAGCTTCACAGGAGCACTGAATCTCTCTCTTTTTGGTTTTACTAGAAGTCTGCTCCCTGGGCCAATATTATGAGGGGATGTTCAGATAAATTGTGCTTGCCTTCATTGTTGCTCCTTTTCCCCAATGTTAACAGCTGGGCAGCAGGAGATAACAGTGGAAACCACTACTGTTTATACCAGTGTAAAACCAGAGAACTGCAGTGGGGACTCAAATCAAATATTTCTGCTTGCTCAAAACATGGATGTATATAGAATTTTTGTGTATTTATATAGAAAAAAAGCCCTAAATTGAAGCTAGTCAGGATGTTTGGCCATGTGGCTGAGAATAGATCTGTGTAGGTGAAACTCACAAAATAACTAGTAATGAGTGGAATGTAGAGACACATTTGATAGTGTAATAGGGAATAAATTTGTCATAAAAAGAACTTCTCCATAGGCATATTATATACGAATTAGTACTTGAGGAATATAGCTTTCCAAGACTTTCAGTCAATTAAATTTTGAATTCATGAGCAAGTTATCCTTTGTCCATGGGGAGGTGGGGGCTTGATACAACTGTCTGTATGCTTGCAAATGGAAGCATTTGCAGAATGAAGCTCATCTCTGCTGGGTTCTGATAGGTATTCATACAGCACCTTTGCAGCTGAGAATCTCTAACTACTGCAGGACTATGTTCTGTTCATTTCCCACTACACAGATGGTCTCTCTGACAGATAAGATTTACTGACCTTTCTGGTGGAGCATTTGCCATTGCTGGCTGGAAACTCCCCATCCTTCCACCACGGGACCTTTAGCCAAAGAACTGTCTGTCCTTCACAAAGCATTTCTTTCTTCTGTTTTGCTTTTAAAGAAATAAAAAATAATTAAGAAAATACACAACTGTAGAATCTCCTAATTCTGTCAGTTAATTTGTCAGTTAACCTCCTCTGGAGGTTCTTTTTCTAATTTATGCCAACATCCTTAGTGTCAAAGCTGATCTGATCCGTCTTGCCCAGGCAGAGCTAATCCTGGTTTATGACATTTAGATGCACAAAAATGGGTACTTTCTAGCCCAGTTTTCTATTATTCCACATCTTTGACATGCTTTGCATTTCAAAGGAGACAGAGCTGCAGATGTAGGTGCTCCAGATCTCTTCCAACACCACATGTATCTCAGGGTCTTGTAATACCAAATTCAGCACCTTCACAAATATCTGTAGTGTGTTTCTGCTTTCCGTTTCTCCTCAGGGGTAAAGTTTGTTGGTTTGATCTGCCCTGTTTTGGGGGTTTGCTTCCCAATGTCAGGACAGGCATGAATCAAGCTGCAAGCCTTGGGCTTGGAGTGTAAGGTGAGAAACAAGTCCTAGTTTGCACCTCCTGGCATGCCACAGCAGCAGCATCTGAGCCCAGTCTGAAAGTGTTTTGTGCACTCCTGGGGCTTATGTCTCCTGCCTTCCCTCTGTGGGAAGGACCTCAGCCTAAGGCCTCAGAGCACTCTGAAAAAGCCCCTTGCCTGCTCTGGTGAGGCTCATTATGATGCTGCAGAGGAATCCTTAGCTGAATTATAAGGCTGAGGATGGTCTTCCACTGTGTGGCTGAACGGATTTGGAGATGCCTGGTGTAGTTTGTGAGATGGCACAAGATCTGTGTAGCACAGAGCAGTTTTTGATGGATCAATTAGCTCAACCCTTGCACGTCGTGCAGCTGCGCCAAACTGCCTTTAGAGCAGCGCCAGCTAAAACCGCAGAGCAGCTCTACGTGTAATTGCCTTTAATCCATGATCAAGGACAAGCTTGGAATCATGCCTGCTGCGTGTGCTCCTCTGTATGGCAACAGAGAAAGGGTTGAGTCCCAAATGGAGACCAGGGCGGATTTGTGCTCAGCAGGGACACGTCTCAGCAGAACCAGAGAGGATCCAGCAAGAGGAGGGGACACACACCTGGGCACAGGTGAACCGGGGTCCATGAGCTCCCTGGAGGACTTGCCTTCAGCAGCCTCCAGGTGTTGCACTAGCTGGGCAGCCTCCAGATGCTACCAGCACTGCGCTGATTAACCTGGGAGAAAAGGCCATTTCCAGGTTGGGGTGACTGCTCACCTCATTCCCAGCCTCATTTGTGAACTTTTGGGGGTGTTTTTCTGCAACAACACTGACATCCAGTGGCCAGCTGGATTTTTCTGGGAAAAGAATGAACCGCAGACAGTCTTAACAATGTGAAGTTTTTTATAGATAAAAAAATCCTGACAAAAGAGGCTCAGTTTTGGTTTCATTGAAGAGTTTCCTTTTTTAAAAAAGTCTAGTGAAACAGTTTCTGGTTTTCTATATCTGCGAGGTAGAAAGCATCAGGACTCTCTGCTCCAGCAAGGAGTTTGTCCTGTGTCCATAAACTCCAGGGGGCTGGCAATTTGCTAAGGAATCACTCTGTTTTGTGCTAAGGCATCACCACGTTTTTCACTTATGAGACATCCACAATCCAAATAAACCACCAGAAAGGGGCTCCTGGAATAGATGAAGAAAGCAGTGTAGTGTGTCAAATAATTGACTGAGAGGTTAAAACCAGAAAGAACAGGCAAGGATGCGTGTCCTGCCAACTGGGAACTTTGATTTGTGGTTTTCAAACTGCTTTTCAAACAGAAAATGACAGCTCATCTTGTAGTCTTTTAAAGTAATTTCACAGATGCGACAGACGTTGCCCCCAACTAACTTTCCTAGAATGGTTTGATCTCACACTAGAGCAGGTTAAGTTTTGTTTAATTCAGTTTAGAGTTGTCTTGTGCAAACTAGAGGAACTGGGAGAAGCAGGTTCAAAACAAACATACTGAAGTGCAGTTTCACACCAGGCTTGATTACACTGTGGACACAGTGTATTGTAGGAGCCAAATGCCTCCATGAGGCCAAAAAAGGACAGACTCAACAGCCCTTGAGCCTGCAATGACAGACCCCGGCCATCACCCCTATTTATTTACTATAAGAAGCCATTTACTGCATCCTCATTACCTGCCAGAAGCCTTTGTCGAAGTCAAGCACAGGTGCTGCATTTCATAACCCTGGTTGTGTGCTGAGAACCCACATGGTCTGGTCCTTGCTGGGCCTCAGAGATGCCTCCAGAAGTTCAGTGAGATACTCTGCTTGCAAAAAGCTGTTTTCCTGACTGAGGAGCTTTCCAAGGCCCTAAACTGCCCTCAGACTCCACCGAGTCCTTGTAGTGGTTTAGTACTGTGTTTACAGTTGCCTCCTTTTTGAAGAAGGCAGGAGTTACAGAATCTAGTTTCTCCCCCTACCCTGACCTTTGCCTGGCTTTGGCAAGCAGTGCCATGTGCATTCCAGACTGGTTGGGGATGGCTCAGGGGATTTGCAATGGGATATGAAACACTTCTCTCAGAGGCTGCTTGCCCTGTACTGGCTGTCCAGGGGGCCAGCAGCAGCTTCCATGGAAAGAGCTGATAACTGTGGTTCAGGTGGAAGAGGGTTGTCTACCTCAGCAAGGCTGTATGTGCACTAATAATGCACCTGGGGGAAAAAAAGAGGTTGAATTTCCTCACCAATTTCCTCATTGCTTGAGGCGTTGATGACAGCTGGCGAAGAATGTTACGACAGTGCATTTCACACCAGGCTGTCTGCACTTGGGGGTCTGATGGTCCCAGAGATACCTCCAGCATCCTGGGAAGACTCTTAGAGATGCTAGGTTTTCTCTAGATTTTCCTCAGATTCATCTCCTTCTCTTCTGCTGCAGTGTTAGGAAGGGTGAAGTTGCCAAGATTTTGTACATTGACCCTGTCCATTGGAGAGGGGCCCATGAGGGACAGAGACATTTTCCCTGTCACACCGCTGCATGGCTGGGACATACCTCCAGTCACACCCTTGTGAAAAAGGTATATTCCCTACAGTACGGTTCAGTGAGGAGCATGCACCTTAAAAGAATAAAATAAACAAAAAAAAAAAAAAAAAAGAAAAAAAGAAAATCACGTCTAGTTGTGGCATTCTACTAGAGGGGAAAATGCAAATAACCATTCTCTGTGCAGTATCTCAGACTGAGTAAGCCCTGCCTTTACTCGCAGTAAAACCTGGGGACTAAATAAATCAAACTTCTATTTCAGCCCTGCCCACATAATTTTCCTCTTCTCTATTTTTTACCCTGTTAGGTTGGTGCAGCTTATACCAGCAAACACAACCAATACATGTTACAGGATACACACTTTAAATATTCAGCCTTTGTTGTTTGACTCTCAAGGGATCCTATGTTTTCTTTAAGAATATATGCTGAAATAGTCATCCTGTGTTGGACCTTCTCTCTGTGGAAAACTCCTCCAATGCCACATAAGTGAAGCAAGAATATGAAATAGCCCAAATGGCCCTATAATCAACCAAAGCCCTGATCAACACAGCTCCCTGTCCTGTGCAAACTCTGCTGTGAAAAGAAAGGTGGGGGACAGGGCAGAAAAGGGAATGATGGGGAAGAAGGATGGGCTGTGTGCAGTGTTGAGGAGCTTCTGGGCAGTAGCAGGGTGACTGGGTGGTGCACCATGCCATATCTGGTAGACACCAAGGTTAAAGGAGCTCCTTAAGCTCACCTGGTCAATGTAAAGAGACTTGCACAGAGGACTCATGTTCTTCCCAAACCCAGTATTTGAGAGGTTGGAGTGAATTGCTCTGTGGAGGTGCCATCCTCTCCAGTGAGACTCACTAGCACAGACCAGTCACTTCATTTGGGAATGTCTGAGGCAGCTACAAACTGACACAGAGGCCAGAGGAGATGCTTAGGAGGTGACTTCACTTCAGATCTTAACCCAAGTGAAACAGCTGGTTTAGACTTGGAAGAAAATGGAGCTTTTTTTTTTCCCCACAAAAAAATATCGTTTTATTGTTTACCACATATGTTTAGGGCAGTTCTGCTGGGGAAAGTGCTCCAAAACTTCTAAGACAGCAGAGAACTGAGTTGCTGAGCTCACATTATGGCACTGCATTGACACTGGAAACAGAGGGCTGTACCAGCAAGGTGCCGGCTCCAAACTGGTAAGCTCTGTCCCAGCTCATGCTGAGCCTGTTGAGGAGTGTGCATTGCACTCCAGGGTGCTTTTGGAGATGAATTTCCATTGGTGTGACATTTGAGTGCCTCAACAATAGCTCCATACCGTTAACAGAAGGGCTGCTCAGAAAGGAGGATCAGAAATGGAGAGACATGGGGACGTTTATTATACTTGGGGGCAGCAAGGAAGCAGAAGTCTGTGGGAATCTGTCTGCCCTTCAGATTGAGATGCTCCAAGTATAGGATTGCACTGCACATCTCAGAGACACCCCAGGGAAGCACAAATCTGTGCTCTATTAGCCTGGCGTCAATCTGGAATAACCCTCTCAACTTTTGGCCCCTCATCTCTCCATTCTCCCTCCGGCTACGGTGTGGCCTTTCTCCAGAGCCTGTTCTGTGAGTGCACTCGGGTGAGAGGGGAGAGAGCTGATTACATGCAAGAGAAGAATGAAGGGGAGCCATGGGAGGATTGCTGGACGTTGGAAATGCTGCACGCTTTGGCTTTTTATGTGTTATTGCTCTGATTCCCGTGACTGTCCAAAAGTGGCTATGAGTCAGTTCCTCACAACTGCATAGGATAACAACATCAAAAGAGAGAGAAAATGATTTTTCCATCTGCTTGGAGAACGGGTGGCATGATGTAAGGAGTCTATGATGAAAGCCTGCTTTACAAGACCATTGCACGTGGCCTGTGCAAAGTATTTTTTAAGGCATGCTTTGGGCTGGGACCCTCCTGCCAAACAGGGGAGGAGGAAAGCTCATTCCCTGCATCTCCAGCTTTCCTTCACAGTTTTTTGCATAGTGCTGCAATTTCCAAGTGTAAAACCACGTCCTGAAGCAGTGCAAAAGCCAGCAACCTGAAGTGACAGACTTTTCTGGAAGGTGGGGCCATTGATAATCCCTTTCTCTTTAGAAATCCCAAAGAGCTCTTGTTTCAAACCTGAGCACTGGCCCCTGAGTAGCTTTTGTTACATCTGATCTGGTGTGGTGGGGCTGCATGTCTCATCCTCTGGCATGGTACGGCTCACATTATTTCACACTAACTGGGGCCCAGTAGACTGGGGTCTTTCAAGCCATTTCGAGAAAATTCCCCTATTGGATCCCCACAAGCATGAATTTTGTTCACATTATGAGTAAAATTTAAAATCAAAATGTTCGGGCTGTCCTAACATCATACTCATACGTAGGTGCTGCATATCACCCACCTAATCGATTACCCGGTGTCATTCCTTGACGAGACACTTCACATCAGAGGGGTACTCAGGCTGGGGGAATCTTTCAGATTCATCTAGGTCCGACTTTCAAAAGCAAGATCTGCACAAATCCAGCGTTGGCTCCTTGTCAAAATGAATTCAAGATACTTATTCAAGACCATCCTTACCACTAGAGTGAGATTTCAAGGAAGAAAGTGGTTCAAGAGCAAAGAGGATCAGTTGTCTGGCAGTGAGAGTTATCATGAGGAAGGCTGAAGAGCCTCTAGTTTTTAAAGCATTTTATTCATTACTGCAGAAAGATGCTGGACAAAAGAGTGAAAGGGAATTAAAAATTTGAAGGGTTTATCCACAAAACTGATTCCCCACCACGGGTCTGGAACATTTGTCATGTCAGAAGAGAGTATTGTGGGATGGCATGTGGTTCCCAGTAAATTCCTGCTGTTACCCAGAGACCTCTGGGTCAGACTGGAATGCTATAGTGGAGAAATCAGAAAATTCAGATAAAAGCCATTGCCTGGAGTGTTTGCTGTCACTCCTTACTACAGCCTCATCTTGACAAATTCATCTTTCAACTTCCAAAATACTCAGCTTTGACCATTGTAGAATAAGAGAAATGGAGATGCAGCAGGCAAAGGAACCACAAAGTATTTACCCCGCCTGTGAAGGGGCAGCTCTCAGCCCTTTGCATTTTTCCCTACACTAATTCTTGTGAAGCCTTCCTACCATAAACACTGTGGTGCTGCCAAGGGACTTGAGAATCAGGGAGAAGGAGGAATAGAGGCTGCCGCCTCCTGATTGCAGAGCAGCCCAAGGTCTAAATGGCAACAAAACGTTATACATAATGTCTGATTCACTGTGTGGAGAATGTAAAGAATTGAGACCTCCCGACACAGTTTACATTGGCCCTTTTTATGACTAATTGTGCAGAAAATAGCTCTGCTTGTAGTGTGCATGGAAACAGTTCAGATTTCTGCTGTGTGTCAGCTAATGGCTAGCAAGGCTTTTTTAGCTCAACTTCAAAGGCTCTGGCAATGGAGGTCCTTTGTGAGGGAATTATCTCCTGCTCCTTTGTACCCCGTTATCCTTCTAAGCCATGGAACAAAGAATTGCGAAAGGAATAGACAAAGTAATTTGTAGTAGATCTCTAAACCTAGATAAAGTACATAACATTTGCTTGAAAACATTTTTTCTGCTTCTGTCATCAAAATACGGTTATAATTTTTCTGTGTAGGAACACCCAAGTTCATCTAACTTTTGAGGGATGCAACTTGATGCTTAGGTTATTGATGAGGGTCACTAGGATGTCTGAAATGGAAAAGGAGAGCTTTAGTTTATGTGGTCAATTACTGTCAAGAGTTGGCTGAGAAGTGTCTTTCTCTCTGCCTCAGGATATTTCACTAAGAAAGGAAGAAAGTGCATTCTTTCAGCAGTGTGTTTGTGCATGGACATGCTTTAACGAAACCACGCACATTTCATGTATTTTTTAACATGTTTTTTAGTAAAAAAACCCCTAATTGATGGTTTATTCTTTCTTTTTTTCCATTGAAGAATGAAACCTTGGGGAGATAAGGAAACACATTACATAGATCTGCTTTGTGTAGTCCAAAGCACAGTTCTTAATTAAAAATAAAAAAGTAAACCAGGGCTGGAAGGTCTGTGATTAACGTTAGCAACCACGCTATATAATGTGTTCCTCCACTGTCTCCAGATCCTTGTCTTGAAAAAGCAAGATGTGTGTGAAAGGAGAACTATCTTGGCCTCATCAAATTTAGTAAGAAACCCCCTCTTAAGTGCAGCAGCCACAATGACCACTCCACTGTGTTTGTGTTCAAACTACAAAATGACTGTGTTTAGCACTGGGTCTTGTCCTCAAGCAAATCCCATGAGTGTCTCCTTATCCTCAGAGGGAGGAAGGATTGCATCCACACCTGAGCATTTTTAATCTTAAACTATTAGGGGTGGCTGCTCTGCGTATCTCCATGCCCAAGTACAGACTTTCTCTTCAGGTCTCTGTGTAGAAAATCTTCTATGTCTGCTTTCTCTCCTTTTCCACTTCCATGGATTTCCCAAGGCAGCTGATGTTCTGACCTCTCGGATCCAGTTTTCATCAGCTGTCAAGATAAATTTGGTTAATACTCCAGGAATGGCTTATTCAGGTTTAAACTGAAGAGGGAATAGTGATGGAAATGCAAGATCATTCCCTTGCCTCTCTAACCTGTCTGATATGTCTCTAGATGCACTAAATTTTCAGTAGTTATATTTTCTTGAGGTTTTTCCCAGGCCAGGAAGAGAAAATTTGGAATATTTAAGCAGAAGCATACATGCGCACACACACATACATAAATCTCATTTATTTTATATCTATAAATAAAAATTAAATCCACTGATGTTATAAAGAATATGACAATTTCTGCATACTCTTGTTTGCACATCTGAGCAGCCAGAGGCAGCAATTTGATGTTTTTCACTGATGCTGAGCTTAATTGTCTCTAATATGCAGGTTATTTTGTTTTCATCACATGCCATGGGCTGTCAGAGTATTCTGTTGTTGTCAGTATCTAACAAGTGACTCCTTATGTCAAGTCGTGGGTGACTAGGGAGAGTCATTTTATGTAGGGTATTTCTCACATAGAAGATTTTCTTGGATTTTAAACCTGGAAAGGCTAATTATGATGGACTTCACAGCAGGAGGCAGGCCAAGTAAATTCTTCCAGGAATTCTTTAACTTTTTGTGTTTCACATTACCTATGTACACTGGACCTCTCAAGTGCCACCTTTTTCCTTAAACCTTCCTCTTCCACATCTCTGATCCTGAGGAGCTCCTTGCCATGGGATAACATGGATCGCTGTTGGGAAATGTCTGTGTTGGGTGGGAAAGACTGCTGGTCTGAGCATGCATAATGTCATGTTTTCAATCACTAAAGTAGAACATGATTTCAGGTTGCTTTCAGGTGTGCATGAGTTGGCTACAACAGCGTTACCTTAATGTAAAATGAACAGGTGAATACAAAACCAACCTTAATGTGTAAATTCTGACTGGACAAACAGAAGTCAGCAATCTTCAATCGGGTGGAGAGGGTGTATTAACAAGGCAAGCTGGTGGTGAGATGGGTGGTAATTTACCCAGATGTACGTGGAATAGTACAAACAAGTAAATTTTAAGCAGAGTTTAAAGGTAGAGTTTTGCAAAGACTTGCTCATACGTTTTCCTAGTAGTTGTTAAAGTTTTGGGCTCTGTTGATATATGTGGAATGGAGAATTATTTGGGGGTCAGCTCAAAGTTGGATTTTGGTTTTGATTTTCTTATTTCCTTTTATTTCTGTTCCCTTGGTTGAACTGGAGTTTTGAGAGTGTATTAGTATGTGTTGGATTGTGGACATGCAATGGAATAACTATGATGTTCACATGGATATTTGTAATTAAGATTTTAATTTATTTGGGAATTTGAAGTTGAGGGGGTTTTAATGGAAGCTGGCATTCCTTCCAGTTAGGAAAGGCAAAATTAAAAGAACAAGCCCTATTGCCATGGCGCCCAGCAGTTCACCAGTCCCAGCAGCTGGCAGCTTTCAGCATGGTCTCCACACAGAGGGCAGGAGTGGGAAGTCCAGAAAGCGTCATCTTTTGGTCTTCATCCATCACTTGAAGGGACTTGCAGGCTCTGCTGAGGAGCTGACATTGTTGACAGACCTATCATTGTGTGAATGAGGAGCCAGAGCTTTTGCATAGTTACTGTTTGCCCTAGCTTTAAAAGAGTTAAAATTGGTTTCTCTTGTGCTGTTGTCAAAGTTTTGTTGGATTCAGGACAATTATTTACATTAAGAAATCTTTTAGCATGTAAGACTCTGGCTCAAGGAAAGTAAAGTGGACTCGGAAACATCTCGGACTCTGATACCTTTGACTTTGGTTCCTCAGTGTCACTTTGCCAGTGACAGAATGGGGACCTTTGTTTGTCTTGGCCACTGTGTAAAAAAACAGGATATGATCAAATCCAGTTAATCATTCACAAATGTCTCATTTCTTGAATCTCTGAGGGTGTATAACACATTTTTGGGACTGCTCTTTGCTGCTTTGGCTTTTGTTATAAGTAAGTTAGAAAGGGGAAAATCAAATTTTGAGCTTTCTTAAAAGGAAGTGGAGGAATCCTGGAACACACTAGGGCTCTGCAAATGTACATTTAATCATTTAAAGAAATGTCTTTTGGCTAAAAGCTCTTACCAGTGCTTGCAAGTTGCACTCAAAGCCATACAGCTACATCGTTCCAACAACTGAGGCGAGTTAGCGCCCTTGTTGGCAGCAGGAGGAGAGGGATGCAGGCTGAGCAAATCCTGGGGGCTGGATGCTCTCAAATTCCGGACTTCGTGCAGTGTGGGCAAAGAATCCCGGGGGTGACTCTGCTGGTGGCTGTGCCAGCTCCTTGCACAGCGGTGTCCTTGAATGGGGACCCAGGCACATCTTGCCTGCCTTGTTTTTTTTCAGTGCAGAGCATGTGACAGTCAGAAACATCTCCTGCAAACACTTTCACTGTGCTTCAGGCAAGCACAGCCCCTCCAAGCAGCAGCAACAAACCAGAGGGGTGAGTTCTCACACCCCACACCTTGGTGGAATTTCCTTCTCGGAGATGCCACAGGGCACAAAGCACAGGGAGGCTTGAGCACATTCCTGGTGAATTGGCGTGTTCAGAGCGGACAGTGAGATGCAGTGACCTGGGTGTAAATGGGGGTCACCAGGCCCTGCAGAGCTGGAAGCTAATGGATATAATGGAGGAGGATTTTTCTGTCCTTCCTCGGTGTCAGTAATGCAGTTGGAGACAGGTTACAGTGCTGTGTGGATTTTAATAAAACTGTGGACTTCTTGCTTCTTTGCTTTATGCATCCAACCCATCCTGCAAACAGTGTGGGGCTGTGACAATGAGTTGAAAGCTTTGGCTGGATTACACCGCCTTATTGAGTCTGTGCCCAAAGCCCTTTGAGGGCTCCCATTGACTCCGGTGGGATTTGGTTCAGACTTCAAGTGTATGGGACTCCCTTAAGTAAACTCTTTCAAGGCCTATACACACTGCAATACTTACTGGGCTCCTTGTACTTCTGTGAATAGGAATGTGACCTTTACACTTCTGACAAAGAGCCCTGAACTAACGGACTGAATCTTCACGTTTTGGGAGAGATAAGGTTACCATCCCAGCCCCTCCCCACCTTGCTGTGGAGGTGGCTGAATGGCTGATGAAGCAATTCCTGTATCACTAAGGTTTTAGTCAGACAAGTGCTGAACATGCAGTACAGCAGCTTCAGGTCTCTTCATTAGCAGATGTCCATGAACAGTGATGGTCAGGGTTGTAAGTTGTTCCATTTCATGAGTCAAAGCCCTAGGAATATCCTTTTGCCACTGCAGGGTCATTCTGATCTCCACGTTGGAAATTTAATTAATCAGTGTACATACTAAAAATGGTCACAGTGGAAGGCAAGACTAGCAACCCTACTTTAGGAAATAGGAATATTTCCTAAATGAGAAACTGGGTTTTCTGTTTTCCACCCAGTTCCTTGGCCATGTGAGGGGAGGGAGGGATAAATAAGACGGAATAAGAAAATGTATGGGCTGTATGCTGTCCCTTCCTCTGGTCTAGTTTTTGGTAGCCTTGCTTCCCAAAGCTGCTGTTCTAACAGGAGAAACTCAAGTGAGTGAGAGTAGTAGTTTTGATTGACAGTGCTATTTTCTACCTGTATTTTAGGTCACTTCCTGGGTAACAACACTGTGATTGATGTACTGAGACAAGCAGGATTTGAAGTGGAGCACACCCCTCCTGGACAACCAATTGGAAAGTAAGCAGCTGCCCACAGATTATTAATCACTTTCTCTCCTTTTTTCTCTCCCTTTTTCTGTGACTAAGCAAGATTATTGCATTAGTATAGGAGGTGGGTGAGGAACCTCCCTTTCCCACCCAATTTCCAGACAAAAAGTTCATTGTAAAGCATCCATTGTGTGTGTTTGGAAACATATGGAGCCTGAATGGCTGGTGTTTTTGTGGGTTTTTTCCACTTGGGGACATTATTTATATCACAGCTGCTTCATTATACCAGCTCAGAAGTGCCATGGTTTCTTTAAAGAAACATCTCATTCAGCTCATTTTTCCCCAGTGCTGTTTTTCCTCTTGCTCTCCGTGGGGTTTTTGTTGCTTCTTCATTGCAAACCTCTCTATCAGGCTGCAGTTCTTCAGGTGGAATTTCAGTTTTTCCTAAAGGACCCCATTTAATGTCGCAGATGCACCTTTGGAAGTGTGTTGGGCAGGTAGAGAGCATTTCAGTATTCCCTGAGCTTCTCCATCTATCTGGTCAAGTAAAGCAAGCAAGAAGGACTGATCAACAGGCTCTTGGCAATCTTCATTAGTATAAAACAAAATATGGCACAAAATTGTCCTTAGATGGTGAGACAGACTTCCTTCATCCCGTAGACTTTTCTTTTTTCCTGGCCGTTTAAATGAGGTCTCTGTCTGAAGAAATCACAGACAATAAAACCATGAGGGCTGGTGAGAGGCGGTCTAGCTTTGCAAAATCAGCCTTTCCCCTACATTCTGCAGATAAAATTTGGCCAAGGTTATTCTGTCATAGGATTGTTATCCTCATTAGGAGAAAGTGTTAGCAGCATGCTCCTGTCCCTGGTGGGCAGACATGACATGGTCCAAACCTGAGGTGAGTCTCAATGAGGAGGATTAATGGCAGAGGTAGTAGACCATGTCTGAAAAAGCTGTGTGTAATCTAGTTGGAAAATCTGGCTGATCTAACCTTGTTTGGGAAACATCCGCAGTGATTCATATAGAATATAATATGGCTCAACTGTACATAAGTGTTCTTTGACAGAGCATTTATCCTAAATGCTTCTTGGAATCTGTTGAGCAATAAAAGCATCGTCTTAAATAACAATGGGGGAAAGAGGAAGAAAAGGCTGTTAAACACCACCAGGAAGAAGATATATTCAGAGGAGATTTAAGAAGCACTTTGGCAGGGGGAGAAAAGTCAACATGGGGCAGGGAAGAGCAGTAAACACTGTAACAGTCTGGAGCTGGAAATTTTTTACTAAAACCAACCAAAAAAAGAAAAAGAGAAAAAAAAAAAAGGCAAAACAGAAAACCCAAGCAAACTGCAGCAGGACAGCCAAGGTGTACCATTCCTAGGTTTCTGACAAAGAAACTTTCCACTCAGGGAAGCAGACACTTTCTTCAGCAATTTTCATTTAGTTGAAAGTATCATCTTGCCATAAAAAGCATTTCAACTGGAAATTGTGAAACTATTAATTTATTGGGTGTTGCAAGCCCTTAAAAAGAACTAAAGATGCAGTAGTGTGAGAGAAGTCCAAGAATAGTCTGTGCTCTCTGGTGTTAGGCTGTGTCTGTACACATTGTCACAGACTTGAAATAGAGGATGGGGCAGGAAACCTGACTCAAAGCCAGTGCTTAATGTTGACTTATTTGCAGAGTGGGGCACCTCTGTGTGCACATTCCCCTGCCTTGGCAGCAGTGTCTCCTGTTCATGGTGTCTGCCCTAAAATTGTCAATCCCTGGGGGAAATGCACCTGAAGGCAAGAGGGCTTGGACTCTGCCTAGATCCATGTGTGTGTCCTCAGCTGAATGGTCCCAGCCTGGATAACTGTTCCCAACTCCAGAACATCGTGCTGAGCAGGTTTGCCTGGACTAGAACCCTATTTCCAGTGGGGTCTGCTCTGAACGTTGAACATACAACACTTTGTTAGAAGGCTGTGCAGGTTGTACAGGAATACTGGATGGTGTCAAGGAGAGCACATGGTTGCCCCTCATAAGGATTAGATGCTCTGTGAGTTTTCCTGTGTCTGATGATAAGGTAGATCTGCCAGTTCTAGGTGAGAATAAAGAAAGAAAAATAAATTGCATGGCAAAAAAGTCCAGAGTTGCTGCTAGACTGAATTATTCAAGGTGCAGAAACAGCAGAAAACTATAGAAATTGTGAATAAAGAGTATTTAAATATATTCACAGGAGACAGCTTTCTGCCTTTAGAAGAAAAAAAGGCTTTCAAAATGTACATCAAGGGGCTGTATTGTCATTTTCTTGTAATTGGGGCTGTAGCTATCAGAAGAGCTTGGGGCTCCTCCTTAGGAATGAAGAGGCTGCAAACCATTTTGTCTCTATTTTTATAGAATAGCTTGTATTTTATGATTTCTGGGTAAGCTGCAAAAGACAGTCTAGCCAAACACAGTACAATATCGTAATAGCATGACAACTTAATAGTTGTGTTGTTTATGTTTATGTTATGTTGTCATGTTGCTGGAATTGACTGTCTTAAAGAACCTTGCATTTTTGTCTAGCCTTCCTTTTTTTATTCATCTCTCTCCTTTTAAAAAGATGAAATAAAAACAATTTAAAGACCCAGAAGATGAACCATTTTGCTATAGTGACTGTAGGAACAAAAAATATACAGAGAATAAACAAATAGAAGCTCAACAAATTTTGAGCTGCTCGCACAGCAGAAATTGTTTTGTGGGTTACAGAGGTTACAGAGGTGCAGGTATTTTCATCTTGATTCTTGTGGAGCCATACGTGAAGAGGCATTTCTCTCCTGTGCTCAAGCTGAAAAGAGACAATTCAGCCTCACTTCCAAATAAGTTGTATAAGTGGGTCAAGCTCACTGCGTTGCATTCTGACATTGACAATCGAAAAATTGGATAGTGTTCAGGGAAGATCAGCTGGATTCTAATGCGGAGTTTGGGGAGGTGGACAGCACATGGAAAAAATGCTAGGGTTGGAAAAAACCTGAGGCAGCTGCATGCTTATGTTTTGGCAAAGGGAATTCAAAAAAAGTGTTGTGGACAGACTGTATGAAAAAAAATGAGGAGGAACAGTTAGAGCTGGCACATAGGAATGTTTGAAAGTATATCAGCTTGAATTTGAGAGTGGTTTTGGATGAATATCAATGATTCCTTGACAGTGATTTGCAGGACAATTTTTCTCAGGTTAAGTAAGAAGCCACATTATATGAAAGTAACTTTAGCAACACACTTACACTACGTCCTACTTACTACCAGGGCTGCCTTGCCAAGAAAGCAAATGGTCATTTTCTTTAATCTCTCTGTTCCCAGAACAGTGTAATTATTACTATTATTGACATGATTAATAGACTGATCTTTATTGTTCAACAGTAATTCAGCAGCATTACCATAAATAGGTGGAGTATATAGTCTGGTACAATGTTTAAACTCTGCCATCCATTTTGGTTTTAGAAGGGACAAGAGAATCCCTTTTGTAGAAAATAACTAGCACTGTTCCTGTGTATCAAAAAAAGAAAAGCCTTGGGAAGGGTGAAAAAAGACAAAGACCAAAGCTGTTTATGCTTTCAGTTGCATTCAGACTGGGTAAAGCCAGAAGATTGTTGGCTTCCTCTGTCCAAAATGCTAAGCATGGGTTGTGAAATGGCTGCTCTTTAGGCCAACCAAACTGAATACCTAGAGTCTCACATTTCTGTTGTCTAGTGACGAGCACAAATTTGAGCCAAATCCTCCCTTTCCTAAGGTATTGGGGAAAAATAAAGTGAGATATTGTCTGGCTTGAAGAGATAGCCAAGACATAGAAGGGACTGATGGCTCCGGAATCAGTGAACTGGCAAAGAAAAGTTTATATGAAATACATTTAGCTGGTGTGGAGCTATTTGGAGCTCCTACTGACTGGATTTCTGAAATCTTCTGGCTCCTCTTGGTGATCTGCCTGGTGGCCCAGTGTTGACCTTCCTGTGCCTCTTCCAGAATTCCACCAGCTTACTATTGAAAACACCTTCTTTAAAGTTCAATCCCTTTCTGTAAAAGAAACCCTGTTCTATTCATCATGCAGAACAATGCCATAAACACTTGAGAACTTATTCTCACATTGGTTTAATTTGTTCATTTTGTTGCCTGAGGGAAGTGTCCTGAATCGGTTTGCGTGACAGCCTTCAGCAGAGTTCATATTTGCTTCTTATTTTGTTGGCTGTCATCCTTGTCCCCAGATAAAGGCATTGGAAAATTAGTGGCTGAATCAATATCTCATTGCTTTGCCCTGAGATAAGAAAGGCAACTTTTTTCTTTTTTCTTTTTTTTTTTTTTTTTTTTTTTTTTTTTTTTTTTCTTTCTTCTTGTGGAGTTCTGCCAACTGGCTGTCTCTGCTCCTCTCTGTCTTCAGAAAACAGAGCTGCATGCTTGGGGTTGGGAGAGAGGAGATGAGAGAAAGTCTCCCCTTAGACAGATTCCAGTGACTTGAGCAGATAAAGGGCCACAGCTGCTTCACATTTAACTGGAAACAGCCAAACTGCAAGATCAATCCAGGAAGCACCTGTGTCTGTGATGACTCTATTGTTGCTGGGTTCTCAGAATCAGCTCTGACCTTCTGCCATGTGCCAAGCCCTGACGTGCTGCACACCGTCCTGTTGGCCAGAAGAACGTGCAGCAGTGCTCAGTTTTATCAGGCTACACTCTCCAAGGATGCGATCAGTGTTGCCTTCTTTTAGAATCAGGGAATTCAGGATGAATTGAAGAATTCAGCACAAGTTTTTATGTCTGCTTTTCTGAGAGTTTGAGACTTTATTGTAAATTCTCAGAGCTCTGCTGGAGAAATTAATTACCCTTGCTCCTTGTGTTTGCACTTTCTGTGGCAGCTGAAGCAACGTGTCATTGCTGTTGTGACTTACTCCTGTCCTTCTGTCTGAAGCAAAGAGCTTCCTCTCTCCCTTCTCCTACAGCGTCCTACAGGTGTGACCCTGGCTCTGCTGCTCATTGTTGTCTCAGGGTAGAAGTCTCTGCTCCCCTAGGAATGCTCTTCCTTCTTCTTGAGTTGAAAGCACACTCCATCCACACAGTGATGCAGCCATTTCACTCCATCAGGATCTCTAACCTTCTCAAGGTGATGGACAGAACTGGGAAAAAACGTTTGATGTAATATTCCCCACAGCCCCAGGTTGTGAGATCCCAGAAAATTACAGATGCCTCCAGACTCTCAGGAATCTCCCAGTAGTTGCCAAGCTCCTTGGGATGCCTACACAGCTTTAGCTTTCTGGTGCCTGCTGCTCAGTTTTTCTCCACTCTGCATAGCTGTTAATTTTTGGGATGTGTTAGGGAGAATGTTGAAGTTGCTCTGAAATAAGTAAAAGTTAATTTAGAAAACACACAAGTGAATAAAAAATATTACAAGAGCTGTGACACTTTAATTGGAAACAACTGAATTAATTGAGGAAAAAAGAACTGAGAAAGGTAGATTCTGGATCCCATTTCTTCTGATACAGGAAAAAATGCACCCTTTTTTTATATGGATGGAATAATCTCCCCATTGGGATGTGGCAGTTGTTCTTAAACCTGCTGTAAACCTTTGTGTCTTTCACTTGATCTGAGCCTGAGGATCACACTCATCACTAGCTCCCTTCCCTGAGAAGAAGAGTGAATCCATTATTTGGGGGGGTTCTCTGACAGCATAATTTACAGTAAGAGGTGCATAGGGATTAAGTGGAGTTCATCTGCATGCATTGGCAAATTTATTACCTCATCTAACACTGGAGAATATGACTGCTCCATGCTTAAAATACTTAGCCATGAAAATATGCACATTATATTTTCATGTTCCTGTATGCCTTTAAAATATCCTCTTTTGCAAGTTAGTTGTCTCTGTGGCACCTAACAGCCACAAAGCCTGAGCCAGCCAAAGTAACTCTTAGGGGGAAAAACATGGAAGAAGGTCTCCAAAACGTGGTAGAGAAGCAAAGTCAACTTACAAATTCTGAACCACAGAAATTTAATTATCCTGTCACTTCCTGAGCAACACATTACTTAGGGACAGTGTATCTGCATATTCTTTAGGTCACCTTTAGACACTGAACACCTTCTGAGAGAATGGAATTTAGCAACTTGCTACAAAAAAATCTGGGAAAGAACAAGATAATTCATGGTGTTGGAGTAAGAATACAGAACACAACTTCTCAGGAATTTCATGCTTGACTAGTTCTCCCAGTGGGACGTTCACTTTGCTATATAATCAGATTTTATCCTTGGCAAAATTTCTGGTTTCTTTTGAAAAAAATGTTTCATATTCCATATAATTCTGTTCCTTGGGAAGGGGGCCTCTGGGGAAACCTGGGCTTGCTTCTTTTTGCTCAAGGGCAGCTTGCTCGCTGAGCTGTCCTGAAGCCAGTGCTAAGGTTTCTAGGGTTTTTTGCTGATCTGCAGCCTATCAGTTTTAGGAGATCTGTATCTCATACTCCATAAACTCTCTAATGGTAAACTTACAGAGCCTTGGAGACTTCAAAAGTTCAGAGCTAGTTCTTACCTTATTTTCTAGCCAAATTTCAGATCTTGTTTCCACAGGAGAAGCTGATTTTTCATCCTCTTTCTGCTTCCAGCCAACTCTAATGCAGATCTTTTCACCTCAGGTCACGAGTATGAGATGAAAATTTTGGTTTATAGTTATTAGAGATAAAGCTGATCCAACTTGCACTGAAGTTGTTGGCTTCCATCAGTGCCAGTAGCTTTTAGAGGTCGTTGTAAATATGAGATGGTTGTTGATCCTCTCCCATCTCTGGTTGTATGGAGCCATGAGGGAATTGGTGGAAAACTCAGAGTCTGTTCACACAGTTGTGCAGATGCCTTCTACAGTCAAAGTAAAAAGACTGGCTTTTCCAGAGTAGTGCTCATGGGTGTCTTTAGACAACTGGCCCAGCTTGCTTGCAGGAGGTGTCTGGCTGGTTTTAGGTGGTTAATCAAGTTTGAGATGTGTAGTCATTTTTGTGAGATGTGTCACTAGGCTCATTTAAGCCTTTGGAAAAGGTGCACCATCCCCTCCCCAGCGCTGAAACAGTGAGGTTGTGTGACTTTGTTTGTGTATTCAGCCTGCACTTGTCCTGTGGATTGATGGCCTCCACCCCGGGCGATATCAATCTGGGCTGAAGTGCAGCTGCACTTTGTAACAGCTCAAGGGGCACAAAGGTATCAAGTGGTATTGTGTGGTTGGAAAGATGTCGTTTATCTGAGGAAGTTTGTGGTCTGTTTGCTGTCACTCTGTCTTTACAGTGCCGACTTCCCTTACCTTCACTATCGCCTTGTCAGGCAAAGAGACCTCACACATTAGGACAGAGAGCTTTTCCACATCCAGAGCTGACGTCTTTTCCTTCAGCAAGAGGTCTGTGGGCTGTGAAGCCATCAGTGATGCAGTTTGATTCAGTGTGAGTGTAGTAATTTAGCTTTCAGGGATCTCTTTACAATGCACATGTTCCTAAAAAAGGAACAGGAAGAAAGGAACTCAATGAGTTCTCTCACTGACATTTTCACTTAAAGTTCCTTCAATAACAGTCCCTTAGGAAAAAAACAATCAAGGATGCAGTGTTATACAAAGGATTTTGTTGAGAAGTACATAAGTCATCTTTCATGAGTGATCAGGTGTTCATAAGGACATTCTTTGGAGACTAAATTGGGTTAGAAGCCCTCCAGAATACTATTATGTGACTGGTGGCATGACTAAATGACTCCCTATAGATTAATCTATTTGTAGCAAGCTGTGAAATTTACTGAAGCCTTTTTGAATTGCCTCCACAAGTAGAAAGTTACCCTAATGTACAAGTGGGGTGTGATTCTGTGTCATTTCTTGCCCATTTTGGTGCAAAATAGTGTCACTTTTAAGAAATCATGGTATCTCAGCCAAGCCAGGTGACTTCATGCTGGCCACAACCCAGCTTTGGTTCTGAAATGACTGTGTAGGTGTCCCTTTAGGAGAATACAGTGAAGAGTCAGGCTGAGGTCCATGTATATCAGCCCCTCCTCCTAGTTAGGTGCTAGTAGAAGGAGCAGGTATGCCAAGAAGAGTAAGTTCTTACAACAGTAAATTAGGGATGGAAAATTCATGAAGCGCTTGTCACAGTAAATACCTTAGAAGCCAGAATGCATTTTTGTGTCATGACCATTGAATCATTTTTATGAGAAGTCAAAGTAAATTCATATGCAATCTTTAAGATTTGTAAAGAGTTTAGTTCATCCAGGAAATCATGTGTTGGGAATACAGTACCCAGATCCAGATCAGATATACTTCAGAGAAACATTTAGGTTTTGAAATCCTTCCACAAGCTCAACTGATCTCCAGAATCTTTGGAGTTTCACCCTTCTCTGGACCTCATGCTCCATGCAAGTGAACATCATGCCAATGTGTTTCCCATTTCCTGGGGATTAAACTGCTGTGTTTGATGACTCAGGACTTTCCAAGGAAGCATCTCAGTCACTCATTCTGTCTGAAGTGGCCTCAGGTGCCTCAGAGGACATGTTTTCTCTTCCACAGGGATTCATGATTTCAGAACAGAGGATCAGCTCTCTTTCTTTTTTTTTTTTTTTTTCCTGCCCACAAAGTTAATTAATAAAACAAATTTCTATTAGTGGGTGTTGAAAGATTTTGGTTTCCCACCTGCACTCCCAAATGCTCTGCATTCCAGGAAGAATGAAAAATGGACCTTTGAACAGAAACAGGAGGGAGGAAAAATGGATCAGATACTGTAGATGGATGTAGGTGCAGTGGCTGCCAAGTGATATGGTGGAAGAACTTCCTGAATAAAGACAGTTTCTTGCAATTGTGGTTGCTAAAAACACACTACTGCAGTAATCCAGTTTCAGGATTCATAGGTGCAAATTTAGAATGTTTGGGGCACAGGGGGTGTCTGGCAGAAACTGAACTGTCTGGGCCTCCCCATTGACCTCTTGCTTTTAGGCAGGCAGATACATTTAATGCAGTTGTTCTGCTTGTGAAAACTGGATCTTCTGCCACTGTCAGAGTTCTTGTTGGTCAGGAGAAGCACCTGGAGGATTCACCCCCTCATGGTCACTGTGGACCTGGCTATGCCCATCTATTGCCTCATGTCGCCCCACCATAGTGCAGAATTTCTCATAAGCATCAAGAACTACATATAAATTTATACCCACCACGTTTGTGACTTTTGTCACTTCAGCCTGAAAACATTTGTTCTTACTGGGAGCCAGAGTTGACCGAAGGACTAAATTTGGGGTATTTCTCGTTCCTACTGCTGTATGGGACATCAGAACAGTTCACAATTCCATAGTGTCCCTCTCTGCTGGTGGCAGCTTGCAGGCAAAGAGACCCAGTTTGGTGTTCTCATTTGTGGGAAAGAGCACAGCGAAGTCTTTCTCCATTGATTTCCAGTCAACTCAGGAGGAGTAGTAACATTTTCCTCCTAACCTGTAACACTTCAGCAGCAAAGTCACAGTCAGGCTCCAAGTGCTTTAGTACCCAGTGCCCTGTCTGGCAACTAGATTTGCATCTCCTGTCACATGACCCCAGCTTCACATTTCCAAATTACTCTTGCAAAAATAAAGGCAGTCCCAGAAATTCCTCTGTTGGGACAGCACATCCCTGTTCCTGTTTGAAGGGGCAGTACCAGTCTGGGGTCCCCAGTGATCAAAGGGCATGTTCAGAGATGAGCCTCGTGTTGTGTTTGAAGTAAGCGCAGCACTTCGGAACAAGGATGATGCAGGAATAAATCAGGGTGAAGGATGTGGGGCATTACCTACTTTCCATGAAATCCCTGCTGTAAAGATGTGGCCAGTGTTCCAAAGTTTTCCTTGGAGAGTGCATGGAAGTTGCACACCAGCCTATTTGTGGAAAGCTGAACAGTTTCCTATTGTCCGTGATGTGAAACGCTTCCCAGATAAACACTTTCCTCCTCCACTGAAGAAAAACAATAAAGCCTCAGCAGACTTGTTGGTTTCCATTGGCACTGAGCTCTGTTACAGGCTATAGTTCATATCCATGCCAGAGCCATTAAGGAATGGTTCCGTTATTGAGTGGGACTGGGATAATCTTCAAGGGTTTAATAATGTTGTGCGCCCACATCTTTATGTCTCTGGGTTCATTATACCCCTGGAATGTAAATCCCAATCCACAGTGGATAAACAAGGTTCACATGGATCTCAAATACTTTTGTGGTATTGTCTCCTCCTGATTTCTGAAAGGAAAAGCAAACATTGCTAGAAACAAACTCGCTGGAGTTGTCGAGTTGTCTAGCCCAGAGAACAGGAGGTTCAGGGGAGGACTTTATTGCTTTCTACAGCTACAGAAAGGATTTTTCTGAGGTGGGAGTTGGTCTCTTACCCACATAACAAGCAGTAGGAGAGCAAGAAAGGACCTCAAGTTGTACCAGGGAGGTTTAGATTGGATATTAGGAAAAATTTCTTCAGAGAAAGGGTTACCACGCGTTGGAACAGGCTACCCAGGGAAGCAGTGGAATCACCCTCCCTAAAGGCATTTAAAGGGTGTGTACGTGTGGCACTTGGGGACATGGTTTAGTGGTGAACATTGCTGTGCTGGATTAACGATTGGACTTGATGATCTTAAAGGTCTTTTCCAACCTAAACAATTCTGTGATTCTACAAAGAGAGCAGTAAATCTCTGCTGCTGTAGTGGGTTTAGGTTGTAACATTGCCTGCGTTTGTGGCATTTTAAGTAATTTTAAGGAATTATTCCTAACACCCACAGAGTCAAGGCATCATATTTCATCACAAGGAAGATCCAGAAGTTCCCCCAAGAACTTTGGAGAGAAAAAGCTGATTTTTGAAACTGGCAATGCTAAGAACCAAGGCTGTGTAACACCGGGGTAATACCGGTGGTGGTTTGGTCCCAGTCAGTGGGTGGCTCTCCCTCTGCTTCTCTTTTCCTGGCAGGAGCAGGTCTGAAGGACCTCATCATGTCCTCACCTCTGACTCCAATTTGGTTTTGCTGGGTGCCTCCCTCCTTCCTCCATGGTGCCTCCTAGGCTGAAGACCTTTTCCCAGAAGCATCATGTGGTTCCAGTTGTTGACCTGCAGTCAGTGAATGCAGTAGATACACATTCACTTTTTCCACCATTTTGCCAAAACAAACCTTGCTTTGAGTTTGTGACAAAGGAATCATCTTTCTTCCTAGAGGCATGGGGTTTCTTGCTAATGCGAAATGGTAATTTTGCACTTGTATCAAATTGGTATGTAGATGCAGTTTTAGGTTGGAATTGCAGCTTCCATTGACATTTAGCAGGCACTGAGGTTTTAAATCGCTGAGGCAATTTTAGAAACATTCCCCTTTAGGAGAAAAGACATAGACTTGAAAAAAGCAGAGATAACAAGGGTTTCATTTGTTTGTTTCACAAATGCAGCCATGAATTTAAGGCAGTTTTTATGTATTCAAGCATTCATACTGATTGCAGTCATTCCTGAATGGTCAGCAATTCCCACTCATGTCAGAGAAAGGCATCAAATGAAATCCACAGGCATGCAGAAGTGGTTTAAATGAGGCGATGGAGCTGGAGACTGATTTTGTTTTGTTCTTCTTTCATTACTGAGGTGCACTGTTCCACTTGCTCCTTCTTTACCTCTCCTGCCTTTCAAAGAAGCCCCAGTCAGTCTGTGAACAGCAGACCTGATGAGGTCTAGGAGTCCTGTAGCTTCCCTAATTCTTCTACTGTGGTGTATAGAAAACAGCTGAACCTTTCCTCATAAAGCCTGACTCCATCATGCTTATTTTCCCATCGATAGGGACATACACTCACTCTTTTTTGATCTGTGTGCTACTTGGGATAATTCAATTCTGACTAGCTGTCAGATGAATTCTTCATAGAAAAGGAAGGCGACAGAGGGCGAGAGTAACCTGCCCTTCTGTTCGGAGTTAACAGGCTTGTGGGGCACCCCTTAGCACTCAGTCTCCTTGTAGAGAGAGAGCCAGATGAGTCGTCCTGCAGTTTTAATTAAAGCATCTCACATGGGCGCCTATTCAGCAGCATCAACTTGCCTGCAGTTTGAGCTGTATAACAGCACCCCCTCATGAGAAGTCCTAGTTTGGTCACTCTCAGTGTTGAGCTTTGTGTTGTGATAAGGAGCTAACGTGACTGCTGGAACCTGTGCTGGATGCCAGGCATAGTTCTGGTGAGTCTCTGACATCTGTTAGACTTGTTATATTACGTGTTTTTCCATAGCTAGGCAGTGCTACAAGTATTCAGCTGTGATACCCTCTCGGACAACGGGCACTTAGATAAAGCATTTCAAGGCAAACAAATAAACAGATATGCACAAATAATGGAGGTAGGTGAGCCCCTGGAGCTCCTGTGCAATGAGGTCTCCAACAGAGTTAGGGAGGGAGGCTGCAGGAGCTGTCACCTTTGTACTGTCTGTCATTGGCTCACACCCTTTGCCTGTCAGCTTGCTGAGATGGAGCTCTTGAATGAATGCATAATTTAATTCTGGGATTCTTAAGTGTACCAATAAAATTAATGATCATGCATAATTTAATTCCAGAATTCCTAAGTGCACCAATAAAAATAATAAACATAGACATTTCAGTGAAGAAGAGATATTCTCTGGGGTCAGTGCAAGTTTTCCTGTTTTAAGGAAGGAAGATCTAGAGCCTGTTTTTTTATAACAAGACAGTGAGATTTGCCTGAGTTCATTAAAAATCGGTCTCCCCTATGGCCTCAGATGCCTCCTGGATATTTGAGGTCTGGTCTCATAAATTTCAATTAGCAAACTCAAAAAGAAAATATAAAACCTTATTTTCTTCCTTTAGGTTTCAGTAGCAATGTGCAGGCTTTGTTAATGAAGAATTTCAGTGAAGGGTAGCTTTGTCAGACAGAAATGAGCATTTGACACAAGCAGTTTCGTCAGCATGACTTGATACAGAGTGGGAGCCCTCTGTGACATAGAGAGACATTATGTGAAGTCCATTAGCATTCGAGTTGACAGAACAGCCTTAGACATTAAAGCAAGTGGGTTTTGGAGGGAGAGCTCTTCTGCCTTCATCACATTTCGAGGGCTCTGTCCTTTACTGTGCAGTGAAAATGCCCACAGACAGGCTGAAGTGTTGCCTGAATAGGGAT
The DNA here is from genome assembly GCF_009819655.1 of Sylvia atricapilla. Taxonomy (NCBI): domain Eukaryota; kingdom Metazoa; phylum Chordata; class Aves; order Passeriformes; family Sylviidae; genus Sylvia; species Sylvia atricapilla. The sequence goes on from NC_089148.1 coordinate 12,571,260, forward strand.
TCTGACAACTGCCTTGTTCTTTTCTTGGAAACACTCAGGCACTGTGATATGGGCAAGGCCAACGGGCTCTAACAATATTTTGGAGAAAGTCAGAGTGTCTCTGTGTTCCTTTTTTTAGCTCAGCAGCCATCAATGGCTGTGCAGATTAGATGTTTTGTGGTGTCGGCTACAGAGAAGAAAAGTGGATTCAGTGTGACAGAAATGTGGAGGCTCTTGTAGACATGGTCTTCTTATGGCTCTTTGGTTCCTCACTTAGGCCTGCTGCTGGATTTAAGTGGCCTGTGTCTCTCTCCTTCTGGTGATAGCAGCTACTGATGAGCCCACATTATCTGTGTCTTGCAGTTGTAAAAGCCTCAACTGAACAAGGTACTTCAGGAACACAAGTTTCTGTGCTTGCACAGATCTGTGATCCGCCCCGTACCTCACTTTGGCCAGGACTCAACTTCCAGAGCATCAGAGGGAAGTGCGGGAAACAGCACCAGGCAAACAGTGAATAATCTGCCCTCAGTTTCAATCTGAAGTCAGTGAAAATGTTTTGGTCCCTCAACTAAGCATTTGGTGCCTTGCTTAGCTGTGTCTCTCTACAGAGTTTTTATTTTTAAGATATGATAGAGAATATGGACTTCTGCAGGTACATGTTCTCTCTGGAGGATCCAGCAGAGAAGGGAAACCTATTCCCAGTGGAGACAGTCTGGGAGCAGAACTCAATTTGGATTGTAAATGAGCAAGATACAAACAATTGTATATTAGCTGTAATTCTACTGTGGAATCAAGCTGCCAGTTTGGTTGGTGTTTTGGGTTTTTTTGGTTTGGGTTGGGTTTTTTTTTCAGTCAACTTCTTAAAATTAATTGCAAACTCAGCAGTCAAAGTTCTGTTATAAGACAGTAAAACATTTTAGTTAAGTTTATGTAGCAAGCCTTTGGGTGCTGCATGGACATACAGAGTTGTAATTTGAATGTGAAGGCCTCCCTCTCCTCTGTGAAGGAGACTTCCAGGTGTCCCAGGACAGCTGCATATCTCTGTGCTCCCTTGTTGAGCCAGGATGCCTGAGCAGGAAAAAGCCCATCTAGACCTATGGGAAAGGGATTCTATCCAAGCAGCTTTAAGTACCACTTCCATAAGACAGTGAGGCACCAAAAATACCTATACTGTGAATATTTTGCTTAAGCTGAACTACCCAGGCAGAAATAGCTTGGCACTAAATTGATGTGGTGGCAATAAGACTGTGGAGCTTCTGGGAATAGAGCCTGAGGTGAGGCTTGTGTACCATGAGCAAAGAAGGTTCTTATTTGCTATTTATGTGGAAAATGGAAACAAGACTGGAGGCTCAGCACATCCTTCCTCTGAGGACACAGCCCATCCTCTGGGGCTGGAGTGTGCAGTGCTCAGAGTTTTCATGAAAGATGCACAAACAAAGGATTATTCAGTTCGAGAACTGAACCAAAAAAATCGAGAAGGGAAAATAAGTTCAGAGCAACTTGAAATGGAACATTTTGAGGATGCTTTTGAAGGCAGGAATTGGGTTTTGTTGGGTTTTGTCATTTTTATATATTAGTTGGGTTTTTCTTTTTAATTGAAATCAATTTCTGAACAAAAAAGGGCACTTTGTAGCATGTAAGTCTTTGAAAACAGAAGACTAAAAAAAATTAGAAGCTTTGTTCAGAAAATGCTGAAATGAAGCATTTTCAGTTTTTTGAAAGAATTCACATGAAAATGTGGAAATGACACGTTACAAATGTTACAGCTGCCCTCTCTTTTTTCAGCAAATTCGGTCTCTCAAGTGCAGAAAGCTTGCTTTTCTTCTGTGCCTTAGACAACTCCACTTCTAAGGAAACAGAATAGATACAAAAGTTTTACTTGCTCCTCTTACCAAAAACATTGCAGTCCATGTGAATATCTTCACATCACAAACTTTTCATTTATGCACAGAGTTGTACATATACATGTGTGTATGCTGAGGACTAAATTCGTTTCCAAACGAAGGTCACAGTTCTTGAGCAGCAGTGATTCTTCCCAAAGAAATTGTTTGACATGGATTCAGAGCATAGAGATACCATCCAAGTTTGGGGTGGATGGTAATCTAATTTAACTACTTAACCTAATTTAAGTGCTCATGAGATGTAGTTGACTATGCTGCAAAAAAATGAAAAAACAACTTTGTTTCCAAATTCTGTTAAGAAATTTTAACTTTAGTATACAGGCCTGAGGCAACTACATCCTAAATAAAATAACCTCATTATAATTAAGCTGATCAGGTGAGAGAATAATCAGGGATTTCACAGGAGTAATCAGGGATTTCTCTTTTGCTGTCTCTTGAGCCCAAATTCATCCTGAGTAATTTACAGCACTTAGCCTGAAGCAGCTCAGATAAAGTTTAAGTATGGGGAGAATCCAACTCTGATCTCTGCTTTGCAGTTACTCTCTTTTGCAGTAAAATATATTTATGCTTTTCATCTTCGGGAGGACCTTAGGTCCATAGTGTCACCTGGTTATGTGAGTCTGTGCCCTCAGTGCACACTTCCCATCACTGGAAAGAGGCCCTATAAGCTGTGCTGGGTTAGGATTTCTGCCTGCTTTTCTGTTCTTTTGTTTGCTTCTCTCCCAAGAGCTTTGAAAAGCTGAGCTTCATCCTGGCATGGAAGAGGGAAAAAAAGCAAACCCCCTTGTGGGACAGGACACTGTGGTGCCCATCCTGTGGGTGTGCATGACTGTCTCAGAGAGATGTGCAGGGAAAGCAAAGCCAGGAGCAGATGTCCCCATGGTCTGTGGCGAGGGCAGCCAGGGTGCGTGCGAGGGGCTGACGAACTCCTGCCTTCACAAAGACACCCCAGCTGCAATTTGTGAGAATCCATCCACAATAAAAGGCTTTTCACTCACTGTCTGGCCATCAGCTGTCTGCATCCCAGGAATGGTGGCACGGGGATGAAGCGGCCACATCGCACATTCCTTGCTATCACTGCGGCTTCTCTCTTGACGAAACAAAATCTCCCCTTGTCTGACAGTTCTGAGAACTGAAGCAAGGAAACCTCAGAGATGTTGCTGTGCTTGGAAGCCCTTGCAAAGCATGGCAGCCTTCTGAGCAAAACTTTTCCATTGCTCGTGCTGCAAAGTCAGGATGCAAATAACAAATTGGCAGGCTGGGATTTCAGAAGATTCTGCACATATCTGAGGGAACAGAGATGTTACCACAAGACTGTTGAAAAGAATTAGATTGATGATTTCGTTGTCTGGAAGATGTGCATCATCAGCAAAGGCATACGGCAAGGGCAAGTCCCTCCCTGGCCCTGTGAAAGCCCATGGGGAGCAGGGATGGAACTCAGTCCAAACATTGCTGGTGCTACAGTTCAGGGACAGAGGTGTTACTGGGGTCTGCCCTGCCTGATCTGTGCCGTTTTAATCCTGGGAAATATGAAAACAATATATTGCAGGACATCATGATGTTAATATCATTTTTCTGACCAGATCCGCTCAATAGCCCTAACATGTCCCAGCAATGAGTCAATTTTCAGTGGTCAGCGCCAGCACAGAGTGACACTGCAGACCACAGGGCAAAGAGAGAAATGCTGAGACAGCTTAATGGAGCATCCAGCTCAGTCCAAACAACTTACATGTTTTGTTTTGTTAATTCGTGAAAAGAATTAGAAAAGGATGGCAAATTTCACCAGAAGTAAAAAAAAAAAAAAACAACCAAACAAAACGCACAGAGGTCTTTGTCTGTGGATTAAGCATTTTCAAGGACTAGCAAGAATAAATGTTTTCCTGTTTTCACTGTTTTCTGTACCTTAGGACCAAGCCACATAAGATATTTGTTGAGACCCCAAAGTTTTCATATTTGGACTTGGTTGTTTTAGAGAACTTGTTTTGCAGGACTGCACATCCCAGGAAAGGAAATTAAGGTCAGAGATGAGGAGAACCCACCTAAGGGCCTGAAATAATTTTCATTTGTTCAAGACCACCCTGTGTGGGAATGATACATTTAAAAATGGGTGGAACCTCTAAGCCTGGAATTGCATCAAGTTATTCATGAAAAAAATCTCTGAGATCTTTGTGTGGACCAAGATATTTGGGTGGTACTTTCTCACTCTTTCTTCAGAAAAGGCACTGTGGCCTGACAAACTGAAAAGTAGCCTTGCTTTTTCCCTGACTTTAAGAATAACTGTGTATCTTGAAAAGCTGTCTCAGCAGTAGTGAAGGAATGGAAAAAAAAGTCCATTATATCCCCATGGTTTCATACAGTGCAGCTGTGCTAACAGAGTGCACAGAGTCTGAGACCAGGGGAAAGGCACGAAATAGTCCATGAAATGAGCAGTTGGATTTAACAGTAAAACTTCACATAATGCAGAGATCAATTGTGCAGGTATTGCAGATGGCAGGTTTTTGCTGTTATTTTTTAGGAAAGAAATCCAGAATATTAATAAATTTCAACTCTTTGTATTAATAATTTTTTTACTGAAATCAATGGGGAAATTATCAACTTATAGGAAATCTTTCTTTCATCAAATAAACATCTCTAAATATTCTTGCAATATATTTGGTTAAATATCCATATTCTGTTTTGATTTTCCTTCTGGTAGAATGTCTGTAGGATGACAGTCATATTCAAAAAAGAACCAGGTTGATAATGAATTAATTGTATTTTTATAATATTTGTTACTTTTATTGTAATCATTATTTTTATATATAATATAGTATAATTATTGTAACTGATTTATTAAATCAGTTTAAAACTAACTTTTTTTTTCTTTTAGATGAGCAAGCATGCATCAACATACAGCTTTCTTAGGTCCTTTTTAGATCTCAGTGCAATTATTAGCAGATACTAATAATTAAAAAATATTAGTGCAGGCATAATGCAACGAATATCAACCAAATGTAATATGCAGTTGCCACAGTGGATCTATTCCCCCTGACTCGACTCTAACATGCTGGTGGTTAGTTTATAACCCTCTTTAGGTTACAGCATTTTAACGTTTCTCCAGTGTTTATTTATTCTCTTCCCAAAGAATGTTCTGAAATATCAAGTTTACAACCTGTGGCTCATGTGATGGTAGTGGAAACAATTAAGCTAGAAACTTTCAAAGCCACCACTGGGATTTTGATGCCCAAAGTCATTAATTTTAATAAGAAGGGAGCTGCCAGTCGTCTTAAGTGGTTTGTAAAATCTCAACCCATAAAAACACCTCTCTACTGGTTCCAGTTTACAGGGAGCTCAGAGAAAGGTAAACACATGTAAGAAAATAGTAGGTGTTAAAAGGTGGAAAGTACGTGTTCAGACATCCCTAAGACCACTCAAGCAATCAAAGGGCAGCCCCAGCCCTGAGCTGGCACATGGGGACTGCTCCTGCCTGCAGCATCTCAGGGAGTTATCAGAGCATGAGGCATGGAGAAGAAAGCCAGTGGAAATAGAAGTCTTGGCTACAGCTCGGTTCCAGTGGCCTCCTGCCACCCATCGCTCTCTGCTGCCATCTCAGGACCCACATGATGTCTGAAGGTGCTTGGTCCAGGTCCTTCCTGCCTGCCTAAACTCTCCTGTCCGAGTATCCTCGGACACTGCAATCCTCCAGGCTGCTAAATGGCTGCATTTGATGTTGATACTTTGCTGATCCACCATCGGGGTTGGATAAAAAAATTGAGAACTCTCCACTGTGCCCTGAGAGACCTCCCCAGTGCAAACCTGTGAGCCCCTTTGCATTTAAGTGAGTCTGGAGATGGCTTTGCTTCAGCCATGAGCCTGTGCCATAACCAAGGAGTTCTTCAAGGCTTTGGAGAGCACCAGAAACTCTCAAAAGAAATTGCAGCACTGGGGAAAATTCACCCTCAACATGAAGCATGAAAGAAAGTCTTAATGGGGAAAAGATTCAGAACCAGCAGATCTATCTGTGATAAAATAGAGCATGGAGTGAGTATGAATGAGTTTGGAAAGGACTCACTGGGAGTCCGAATGCTTGGGAAAAGAATAAAAAAGAAAGGGATTTTTTGTGTGTTTTATTAATAAAATAAACTATGAAGACTTCTAGAATTAGTTTTAGAACACTTGCTTTTTTTTCCTTTATCTGTTGTATGATCTCTGAAGAACTTCGTGAATGTTGGCTACAAGTGACAAAGTTACTGCAGTATTTGCCAGTGAGTCTCATAGCAACAATAATTAATTTGCAGTAGGTATTGGAAGGACTTCTGGATGAAAACCAATGCAGTGGAAATAGAGGTGAGCATCAAGCCTGGTATTGTAACAGACTTCAAGAAAGTTGAAAAGAAAAAAAGCTTCCATTAGTAGTAGATGTGACTTTTTTGGAAGAGAACAAAATGTTCCATAAATGAAACATGTGGTTTCACTTGCGGCACATTTTGTACATTGTCACCAATGAAGTTTAGGATTTTTTATTACTTTTTCATTAAAATGTCTTACTGGTTTCACTCAGGAGGCAAAATTTTTCACGTGGCTTTAATTGTTTCTGTCATAAAAGTCATAGCATCCATGTAATAGAAATAGTTTTGCAGACCACAGCTTCATATTGCCTATTAATTCTCTCCATTTTCTGTATGTACAACTCATTGGCCCATCCCAGGGACAGGAAAACTTCTTGCAATTAAGACTCAATATGAAGTTCTACTGAAGTTAGGGGGGGAAAATAACTTTATGTCAGTCCTGGTTTATTAGATTTTTTGTTTCAGCTATCTTAGCTCACAATAAGTTCACATGGCTGCATACCAAAGGAGAGAGTTTATATTGACTTTCCTCTAAAATCAGTGAAACTCTAGAAGATGAAAATAAAAGGTCCTTTTCTGCATCATTCCAGTCATGTACAAGAGGTGGTAATACTTGAGACATGATTGAAGAGCTCTGGCAGAATTGTTTCAAGGAGGTTTTGGGCGGGTCATTACCCCTTTTTTCTTCATTACCTGCTGGAGTTCAGGTCTCACATATTGCATCCCAGCTGCCAAGGATGTCCATGCATCCACGCTTCTGTCATCAGCCTAGGCTTCCTTGTCCCCAGTCCTGACTGGATGAGGAGACATAATTCTTGTTGCTGTTAAAACAGTGACTTGTTTTCTACAGGTGATGGGGGAAAGAAACCAGAACAAGAAGAGATAATGAGATAATTTGTGTTATCTCTTTAATTTAAGATCGGCTTCTCTTCAGGTATCTGTTTTCCTCAAAGAGAGTCATTTGCCAGCTTGGAGAGAGTTTTATCATTGGACCTTCAGCCCAGCAGGGGAGGCAACATTGACTCCTACCACAGACTCTAAGGCCTCTAAGAAGTCATCAAAATGCCAGAAAACAGTGATAGAGTATCTATTGCCTTTCCCCCTTTTTTCAGTTACGTGTTTACTTGAAAGCTTCCTAGAAAATGCCAGTGCTGTCTTTACTGGCTGCCCCAGAGCAAAAGCCTTGTACACCTTCTCAGCAGTCAGGGACACCTACCAAACAGTGCAGTCTTCTTCTTTCACCTTTGTTATGGCACCCTTCCTCCTTTACTCATATTTAAACGTTGTGTTTTGCAGTTCAAGGACGACAAAGACAAGCCCAGCCTTGGAGGGACCCTCAGTGACAGCCCTGCCCCCTGTCCAGCTTTCTGAGCAGGTCCCACTGGCATCTCCTTCCCTGAAGCCACAGCAGATGGATGAAGAGGACAGCCTGTCTCCTCACCTCTTGTTGCCTGACAGCATCAGCCAGCTGGAGGAGTTTGGCAGGCAGAAGAAATGGCACAAGAAGCAGCACAAACACCATCGCCAGAGGCAGTTCAATGACCTCTGGGTTCGGATAGAAGACAGGTGAGTCATGACTGTGTGGTCCCTGTCCTCTTCCTGCTGGTTCCTCTCTCAATGCTCTTTGCAGATCCCAGCTCTTGTTGATTAGACCATAGGGAGGGCTGGACAAAGGCTATCTGGGAGACACAGGGAGTCAGATGATGTTTTTGTAGCCTAGTGAAGAGCTAGGAGGAAAATAGGCATGCTCATAGGCATGTTTGATCAAAAAGTAAAGAGGAAAATAAAAGTTAATGCTTAAAATATTTAAAATGCACAGAAACAAAGACTTGTCAGAGTAAAAAACAGGAAAAGAACAACAATAGAAAATACTCTGTGCTTGTCCTTTTTCTTCCAATAATTCTTTTCGTATCTGTACCAGCAGTTTTCAGCCCAAATGCTTGCCCATTTTCCAACCATAGAGAATATTCCTCAGAGTTTTTAAGATTCTGACAAATCTGACTTTCAACCTTCTTGACTGTGTTGTGGGGCTGAAATGTTGTAACATCTCAGACTGCATTGAAAATAGCAAACTGAAGCAAAATGAAGTACTTAATTAAATCCTCTCTGTGATGAGAATGGAGGTAGGCATTTTCCATGGCTATTCCAATCTTGGTCTGAGGTTAAAAACTCCCATTCAGTGTTTGAATAAGAGCCTTCATGTTTGACCAGGGCTTCTCAATGTGTGCTTTTAGGATTCCTGGGTGATTTATTCTCCCACCTCTAAAGCTCTTAGTGCCTTTATCCAAGCCAAGTCATGGGCAGATAAACAGCCACAATGTTTACTGATCTTCTAACAAGAAAAAGGAACTAAGTAATATTTTGGGAACTGGCTGCTCACTTACACATATAATGATTGTCTTTGGGCATTACGTATTCCCGTTTTCATAGCACCTAAATTTCTTGCAAGTCTCTCAGAGGTTTCTCCCTTTGCTAAGGAAAAAAAAAGTTTCACATGCTTGTGTTTTCAGATTTTTATTATTATTACTATTATTTTTATTCATTCTTTTTAATGGAGCAGTTACCTCATTTTTTGTAGTTTATTGTTTTCTCAGGGTGAATGATGTAAGGGTTGCTATTAAGGTGGTGCATATTAATCTTAATGTAATAAGACTGTTTCTGAGGTCAGTTCCAGCCTTGTAAGAAGGATTCATGTATTTTCTTTTCAAAGTGTGTTCAGTGGTTGGATCCTCTCCACAGAGGATGTTTAAGCATGAACTAAGTGGCATTTGGTTCACCATAGCTGACTGCCTCAAATAAAAGGGACTTTTCTGTCCTTCTGCCTGGGGGCTGCTGACTTGTGGTGTCCCAGCATTTCACAAGGGTCTGTGGTCCAGTTCCTCGTGTTGGTTGTACAAGTGAGGTGTTAAAATATATCTGGTGGGAGCCTGGCACTTGGGCACAATCCTCATTCCCTTTTCCTATCTATCCAGAAAGGATACTGGACATTGGCAGTGGAAATGTGCAGTTGAGAGCTTAAAGTGGTGCTTTTGGATTTTTGTGCCTTTTGCTGGTTTTATTAAATGTTCCTAGGAAAGGTATTTAAGAGGTAGTTCCAAAGGTTAGAATTAAATTATTTGCTCTGTGCTCCTGTAAGATTTCATCTGAATCAAGGCCTTTTATCCTTCTATTTCCATTTCATCAGGGTAGAGATTGGGGTGAGGAAACACAAGTTTCCGCTCCCACTACGCTGGTGATGAACCAGACACTGTGTGTTGCCTGCCTTGCTGAAAGATCCCAGGGAGATATTAGTGGGAGATCACAGCCTAGGAATGAGGAAAGGCTGGAAGAAGGGAAGCCTGCCTTAGTGCTTTCAGATGGTTTTAGTGCTTCTACAGTTCTGGAGTAACTTCTGGTGTTTTCCTGGAAACAAAGCAAAACAAAAAATACAAAACACAAAAAAATACAAGTTCACTAAATCAGAGACTCACAACCAGCTCCAATTTCCCCATAAATTGGATGGGGTCTCAATTTTCATAAACCAGCTGCTGCATATTGTGCTTTTGGCAGTTGGGTTTCATCAGCATTAATTGCAAGCTGGACCCTGCACAAAGCAATAAACAGTGAGTTCTCTCTAACTGGTTCCTTTCTGATTGGCAAAAAAAGAGCAGAAATGTGGGTCTGTGACCAGACCTTGTATGGTGATCAATTTTGGGAGGAAACAAGCAGGGTGGCTGACCATACAGGCAGTAGAGTGTTAACTGTGTAGGAGAGAAACAATGTGGACTTCTTTCCATTGCCTCAATAATGTTTTCAGCAGCGAGACTTAGCACTCATTTTTGAAGCGTAATTGGTATACTAGGGAGTTCTTTCTCTGGCCTATCCCAAAAATCCATTGTGCATTTGCATACATTTCAGTTGGAGTCCCCCATGTTCTGTATGGACTGAGGTCTCTGCATTTAGTATTAACTTGAGCTATGGCCCCATATTTCCAAACGGTTGTTCTTCCCATTCTCTAACTCACCAGTCGTCACCTGAAACTTGACTTGTTCACCTTTGAGACAAAGTGGAAGGATTTAGGTCTTTGTTACATCTTTTGGGGGAAAGCTGCATAAAGCTCATTGTTTCTTTGCGAGGTCCCCAGAATTCAGCTCTTGGAGCTGCCTTTCAACTTGAAAAGTCAAAGAGAAATATACAGGTGGAGGACAAATCCAGGCGAATTTAAACCAGGTTATTGATTCCTGTATGAACCTCATTGAACTGTGAAATGACTGTGGTTCATACAGCTCTTTTCCAAAGCTTTATTGACCATGGATTAGAGGATTTTATGAGCCATGAATTGCAGGGCTTTTACGGACTACACATTTCTAGGCGATCTCATACACTTCCATGGAAATCTTAGGGTGTTTTCTTAAGCTACCAACACAGAAACAAAGGAAATGAACACAGGAGAACAATCTTAAAGGAACATCAAAGGTCTGACTCCAACCTATAAAAGCCAGGAAATCTATAATTAATGGTTCCACTAAGACTTCAGCTCTCAGTCATTCGGGTCTGATCCAAGGTTATGGCTACAATCTGAAATGGCCTCGTGAAAAATGAGTCATCATTTAATGCCACACATCATTATTGGTATTTACTTTCAGTTATACCTTGGAGATTGTCCTTTTCTTTTTGTTCTGTCTTAACAGCTGAGGCATTTGAGTTGGCACCCCTGGGTGGACAGTGTTTAGATTTGTGTGTTGGAGGGTTAGTACTGCTGTGGAGGATGAGAAAGCTTCTGCTCTGTCTCCTCCCTGTCTTTGACAGAGCTGAGATTTGCTGATCTCCTGGGTAATTGCACTGAAGGCTATTAAAAAATAAAAAATGCTGATGAAAAGTGTGGTTTCCTCTCCCTTCTGCCTCCTTCCCCCAAAATCTAAACAAACTGAAAAAGTCCTGCCTGACTGCAGTTTCTGTTTGAAATGGGTTGTCAAGAATCAAAATTAAATGGAGATTTCAAGTAGCAAGATTTTTTTTTTTTTCTTCAACTACTTGATTTTTCAGAAATGTGCAGATCTGAAGTCTGTCCTTGGGAGAAATTTGAACTTAGACAAAACTCAAACCCTGACTATCTCCCATGGCCAAAACCCAGCTGGAGGGGAGGTGAAACCCTCAGGCTGCAGTTTGGCATACAGAGTATCATTGTTCCTGCTGACACTGTGTTAGCTAGGCTTCCCCATATAATATAAAATATTAATTACACACCCTTCGCTGTCTTTTCATGACAAGATGATCAGGTAATTGAAAGAATAGAGAAATTCCTGTGAGGTTTTAGAGCGGTCAGCGAAGGGCAGTCAGGATTGCACCTTTGTTGTAGCAGGCAAATGGTTCGAGGCTACCAGCAAAGCCAGCCCAGGACAGAGAACCTCTCCCAGCGGCTGGGGAGAGTTATCCTGGGACCTAAGGCAAGGAGGGAGGAAGGCTCCTGGGAAAAAGGAAGGAGAGGAGTTATTAACTGAGAGGGTGTTGCTTGGAAGGAGGGGTGAGGCTTGGAAGGAGAAATGGCAGCTAGGGGATGTGAAAGAGAGAAGTACAGTGGTGGGAAGAAAAAAAGTAGAAAGGATGTAATGGGCAAGTTAATTACTGCTGCCAAGAAAGGGATCTGGGTGAAGGTGGTGTTTGGGAAGAGGTTAAGGACACACACGCTTCAACAGGAAAGAAATTAAGGGAAAAGAATTGTTCTCAGAAGAGAGAAAAAGAAATTCTTGTCCCAGATGTAAGCTCAGCCCTGCAAAAGCTACCATTAGTGGGAAATGAAATGAATTCTCCCTGTAAGTAGAAATGGCAGCTCTCTGATAGCCCACTGCAGACTATTTGACCCCAGATGAATGCAATAACATCACAAATATTAATTTATTTTGGAAGAAGCAGTTGTTTTAGGGAGAAAAAATGTATACCAGTGATGGATGAAGGGAGACAATACATAATAAACTACACTGAGTTTGCCTGTACAGAGTGAACCTTATCAGTTTGGATGGAATTTAAGCACTTAGCCTGTTATCCTTTCTTTCAAGACAATACAGTGATGGAAAACAGAACTCTGTCAACTCAGACAAACTTTTAATTCCACTTAACTGCATCTGAAAGGTAAATTTCAGTAAATTAATCCAAATTGCTTCCTTTTCACAACACATGGTGCTGAAATACAGTACTTAACTTCATTAAAGAAAAGACTGCTTTTATTTAAAGGAGACCTAGACACCTTTGAAGTCTAACAGGTAAATTGTGGTCAGATGATTTCCCTCCATATGGTAGCTTTGAGCTTGAAATTTCCATCACTGGGGCCTTGTTTGTTTAAATTACCCTGTCTGCCTCCCTGGTCAGGACACTGCTCAGGGAGTGCCTCCTGATGCTCGTGGGCAGGGGGATCACTGCCTCCTCCAGCCTGTGCAGCTGAGGAAGCAGTGTCACCTTTGCATTTATTTGCCCTGTGTTTGACCAGGACTGAGCACACAGCCCCAGCACCTCTCAGTCTTGTAGTGAATGTGTCTCCCTGTGGGGTTGCTCCAGCAGCCAGGAGCAGCAGGAGTGTGGTGTGTTGGGAGCTCCACCTTGTCCCACCTCGTTGCTGACTGGGGCGTCACTGGGTTGTGTGGCCCCTTGGCTTTGCTCCAGCACTTCTGTCTGCCCTTTCCTTCCCTGTTCCCCCGGCAGGATTTCCCTCTCAGGAACCTTTCCCGATCCCAGTCCCTGTCAGTGAGTGCCCCCGGGCTCCAGGGCGTGCCATACAAATATCTACAGTCATCAGAAGGTTGACAGTCCTCAGGGTTTGTCAGTTTGGGTGCAAGAGGTTTCTGTGACACGGAGTGGTCCCAACACACCTCCTGGACAAATGCTGTCTCCTGGTTCCTTTGTGCAAGGTGAACCTTTGTATCTTGAACTGGCCTAAATTCTGCTCTTAGTATGCCCAGGTTTTTTGAACCCTGGCAGATAGACAGTGTCCAGAAGAAGAAATTTTGGACAGTTTAGCAGTGTGCCAGTTGATCCTTCTTTCTCCCAGCACTGCCTGCCTCTCTCAGACGTGCCATCTTGCTTCTGTGAAGGCATCCTCAGCTCCTCCTGAGCAGAGAGCCAAGTGTAGGCAAATGCTGCATGTTGCCCTCCTTAGTTTTGTTCTGTTTCCATTTGATCCCCCTTTAAGGTGAGCAGATGGCTCAGTGCCTCCTTGAACAAGCGCTGGCTCTGGCAGTTGTGTCATCATGCCCTTTGCACAGCCCCAGGTACACGGGCCCTCCAGTGAAAGTAAAATAGGAGCACGGTGTAACTCAGCACAGTAAAAACAAGAGGTAAATCTCCTGACTGTAACAAATGATACGGTGATGACATATCCTCCCTCCCTAGATGGTTTTTATTGAGGCTTCTTGGATTATCAGGTTGGTCAGAGTGCACAGAATATATTCATTAAAGCTGTGGAACCTGGCCTCAGCACACAGCTCTCTAATGCGTCTCAGTAACGACGGGAAGTTCTGACATTCGTGTCCAAACCTGTAGCATCTCTGCGCTAACAGACCTTCACTGTCAGCTGGCTGTGACAGATAACTTCTTTCCCCTGGTAAAGTCAAAGAGTTAATTTGTAATCCTCCAGATGGGGCTGAAAAGATGTGCAGCTTCACTTTTACCTGCTAAAGACACAAAAAGATCCATGTGTTTTACTTTGTTCTGTTGTTCTTAATAACGTGCTGCTGTTGTGGGATGAAAAAAACACAGAGAATTCGAGAAAATAAGCAAAAGCCTTGCATGTTTATTTTCCCTATTGCTTAAGTGTCTCAGCACCAGTATGACAAATTCATATGAAGCAGTATGCAAATGCTGTTTTAATGAAAGCTATAAATACCTTAAAGTAAAAACATTAAAGAACACAGAAGTCTTTTGGAAACATAATTTGTGTATAGATTTCAGTTTTGTTTCATTAAACTTAATTCTCTATTGGTAATGCGTTAGGTATTTTATTTTAGTGAAATTTAAATCCATCATGAATATTAAATCCATATTTCTGAAGGCGAACCAGTAACAAAATTGGAGCACACAAGTTAGGATTTTTGAACAATGAGGTATTTTTCAGCACTGGATATCCAAGAGCACTTTCTGCTCTTTCCTCCTCAATGTTGATTAAGATTGAAAATACTGTGCAAGATGTTTTATGGAGTCTGTGAAGAGCTTTCTTTTCCTTTCTTGTTTTCTACTTCTCGTTTGAGATGTGTTGAGAAAAGATAACCTATAATATCTATTTGTATCTGTCCCAGCTTGATGTATTTCTGACTGGGGCTGGACACAGCCCTACAACTGCTAACTTTGTTAAGCTGCCTAAGATCTGTCTGATGCAGCACAAACAAAATATTTTCTTAGGATTCAGTTTCAAGAAGCAGCAGCAGCTGAGTTTAGATGATCTCGTCCTCTGTGATCCCCACTTGTTGTGTTGTTTCTCAGCCAGTGCAGCCTCATTTCCTCATTCACTGCCAGGACTTGTACAACCTGTTAACTTTTCAGTTCCATCTTCCTCCATTTCCTGCTTAAATATTCTCTTTCTCCAGTGCTCTTTCTACCTGCCTTTTTAAACTCTGGCTGCACATGCTTGTATGGACCCTGGAGAAAGGATATGGAAGGGACCCCTCCTGCATCTCCACCTGCTGTACTCACCCCCACCTCTCTGAGCTCAGTTTGCAGGAGGCTGTGATCACACAAGCTCTGCACTTCGCAGTCTGTCCAAGCCAGTTAAAGTGGGGTATTTTGGAGCCTGCAGCCTTCAGCAGAATCTCTTTGAGGTGGGGACATGTCTCACTTGTATCCCGTATATCCTTGTCACCTGATGTTGATGCAGACTGCAGTAAGAGGGAGGCAGGCTAGGCATCCTTCTCCATTTTTTGACCAGGAGATGCATCTCCTCCATGTTACTTCATCATCTTTGCTTTTCCTACCATTTTCATACAGGTGTATGTGTGTCCAACGGTACTGCAGACTGGACAGACAGCATGGAATCCATTCTTTGTTAAATTCATGGATATCATAAAGCAGTCCAGGCTCTTTCTGCTGATGCTTTTCCTTCTCTTGACATCTTGGCAGCCTTGTGAGCAGCCTCTGTGGTGTTGGCCAGTGCCAAGAGCATTGGGGTGAACTGTGGTTTAGAAACCTACAATCATAAGCTCATTGGATCAATGTTATATTTCTCAGGCATCAGAAATGCACTTATTTGGCACTAAGCTGAAGAAAAGGTGCCTGTGGTTGCAAATGTAGGATCACATTTCTTGTACCTGTAGTTTGTTTTAATGTCAGTGTTGAGCTACTGTGGTCAGATAGGTTAGGCTTTGTTTAACATCTTGAGATTCCCATCCACTGGGAATCTGCTCAGTCATGAAAACAAGGCTTCAGGATTAGATTTATAGTACAAAGTGTCTCCTGTAGAGCCAGGCAGAAAAGGAGGGCGCTTCTTTCACTGCAAGAGTTAACACTAAGTGAGTTTGGCTGTCTTCTGTGTTAATGCAAGGCCTTTTCCCCAGCTATTTTTAGCCTGTTCCAGCAGTGTGTGTCCCACTGTGGTCTGGTATGCAAGAGCTTTGCAGTGAGGTTTGCAAACACTTGTATTTCTGTGTTGTGAGAACAGAGCATTTGTGTGTTATTGGAGCGTGTTCCTGAAAGGAAGGGCAGGCCGTGCATGTCATCCATGCGCGCTTTTGTTGCTGCCTGTGAATAACCATGTACAGCAAATGGGCTCTGGAAGAAAGCTTGTCAGCAGATGTCATCATGGCCCGTCCAATTTATAAATATGAGCCTTGACATTTATATTTTCCATGTCCAGGGCTTTCAGTAGCCAGATGTTCTGAGCACTGGCTTCTCAGAATCTTTAACAATGACTCTTCATGGCATTTTATCTATTGCACACACACACACAAGTGAAAGTTCTCTGGTTCTTATCAAACAGATAAGATGGGAAAATGCACTCAGTACCCTCAGGTAATTCCTCTAAACCTGAGCTGCATTTTAACAGCAAAACTCTTTATGTTCACTCAGCTGAAAAATAAGTTGTCTGGTTTAACAGGCAGGGAAAATTCAACACCTAGTAGGACATTTACCCTGCAGTTTAGGGTGGGTGAGGAGTGTGGTTTGTGTTAACTCAAGGCTCACTGCAGTTGCAGACACTAAAAAGTGCCGAATGGGCTCATGCCCAGGCTGAGTTGGATTCCTCAAACGTGAATGGGTAGTAAAGCACCTGCACTCCCTGTATTGCAGTCCTGGATACAGAGGTTTTTCCTTTGGCAGGGGAAAAAATGCCAGAGTAAACCTGCTCGAACTCCACAACCCCATGTTGGAATTTTTTATTTGAGTGGCCTTCATATCCAGCAGTACCTAAGCCCTGAAAATTACAAATCTGCTGTTCCTCTTAGCAGAGTTATATAAAATCCATAAAATATATTAAAAAAATCATCTTCCAGTGAGTTACCGTAAAGAAAGAGAAATGTCTTTGAAATTCAGGGGAAGTGCAAACACACAACACTGTCAGTGCTAGCCCAGAGGAAAAAGGTAAAGGGCATGGGATTTATTTCTGGTTCTGCTATTCCCCTTCTGACTAGGGAGTTTCATGCCCTGGAAAATGAAGTGAGGAAAAGTATGACAGGGAGTAAGGCCACATTACTGCTGTGGTGGGCAGCTGCTTTATAGGAGGGGTTTAACCACAGTTATATTGTGGTATCTAATAAGACAGAGTCTTTGTGGAGTGAATCAAGAGGAAATTGGATTCCCTTACACTCCCAGGAGCATGGGGTGCACTGCAGGCTGGAAACCCAGCAGGATCCCAAAGGGCAGCTTTGGGCTAAGTCCAGTTACTCACTGGATGAAGGAGAAGTAGGATTTATTTGAATTCATATGGTTTTAATGCTGTAAAAGCCAGGTTCCTGCAATTATGAAAATGCCAGGACAAATTCAGGTTTTGCTCAGCTTGCCTCTTCACAATTCCTGAATAACTTAACTGAACAAAGTGATCTTTATACCTGGAGCCTGAGCCCAGGCTGAGGGAGCCAGGCTCAGTGCCTGGGAGCTGCTGGGTGCCAGGGATGCCTCATGTGGCAGAACCGTGGAGAGACGTGCTGCAGACAACGCTCTCAGGAGCTCACTGCAGAGACACTTCAGGGTCTGAGTTGTGACACCTGGCAGGGAAAGGTTTTTCAGTCCTTCCAGCCCTGCAGGCCGGCGAGCAGCTTTCTATGAGCCACTGATGGCATCTCCAGGCTTTCAGAGGGTTTGAAAGTGCTTGAGGAGGAGTTTGTGCTGTGACTATTGTCACAGTATTTGCTTTGCCAGCAGCAGGAGGAGCCCAAACCTTGTGGCCAATGCAGCACTTCAGTGTGCCTGGTAGAGGTGCTCTGTGAACCTGTTATTTAATTATTTTATAAGTGAGTCTATTGGCAAGTAAAAGACGTCAGTACTTTCATTCAGTGGTACAAGCTTGAATTCGATAGTGCTCCAAATAACAGGTTCAAAGATCTGACCCAGTCTTAATTATTCTTACTAAGAGAGACACTGGAAAAATATAAGCAGTGAGCAAGAAAGTGTGCCCAGTGAATTAGAAAGAAAAATGTGATACAGACTAAGCAAAGAGAAAAACTATTATGTAGAGATGGAAAAAGAACAGGGAGAATGAAAAAGAAAATTAAAATCAAGTGGAAAAATGCGGTATATTGGACATCCATTTAAGCTAGTTTATATTTTGGTTGCTCATTCTGTTCCTTAATACATTGCACAGACATCTCTGTAGCTGAAATAATTTTATCTTAGAGCACAGTCTCCGAGAAAATACTTAATTTGACAGGATGTGTTAGGTATTTCCCCACTACCACCTATTCTAAATCATTTTAAAATCTGGAGGGGCAAGTTGATGTCTTTTACAGTATTAGCAAAAAGTGACAGGGTCAAGTATATACATCTCTACGAGTGTATGTGTTCCCCAAGCACATCTAAACATGCATGGTTAATTCTGTGCATCTGCAAAAAATATTTGAGCCATAGGGCCCACACAATGCCAAACAAACACTTGAGTACACAGAGGAAAGGGCAGAGCGAGTCACTCTGGTTCTAATTAATTGAAAGGTTGAGCCCGAGATGTAAAATATGGATTACAGTTTTCACCACCCCAGAAATATAAATTCTTTTGCATGTGGGGCTGTATTGGTAAGAGCAGGCAGTTTGCAAAATAGAGGCAAAGAAAGAGATATTCTGCTCATGCTTGGGATTTGGTTCAAAACCACCTGGTTGCAGCTCCATCAAATTAACTCCTTATGTGTTGTGTATCAGCAGGTTGCCCAATAATCTTCACTGGCAGGGTTTTTCCAGTGCTAAGCCCATCTGTGTTTGTCCCCTTGATGTTCTTGCTTACTTTGGCTGCAATAATGCAGTCATTATCTGTCCGAGGAGCAGTGGAACAAGTCCATGGTTATTTGAGCTGTGATGATGAGTGCTTTAATTACACACACAAATCAGGTACACAGCCAGATGTGTGCAGTGGGTGGGGGCGAGTTTGGGGATGGTTTGGAGCCCAAATCACTATTTAGACTATGGTGAGCACATCCTGGCTCAGATGTCAGGACAGAACTGGTGGAACAAAGGGCTCTGAGCTATCCCCTCTTAGCAAGGGCTGGGGTAAAACTGGGATGCATTATCCCAGCTCTGTGATTGCCTCGTCCCACTGCAGAATCACAGGGGATTCTTCGGATATTAGAGAATCATCAAAGCATTTCTTAGAAGGGCAAAGGAAAGAGCTAATGTTGTCATCTCCTGTGTCAGGACCACCCAGACACTACTACAAATCATGAGTCTTCAGCTACAGTATCTTGAATTACTGTTCACAGGGATTTTAAAGAATTTAATTTCTTTTTTTACTTTTTTTTTTTTTTTTTTTTTTTTTTTTTTTTTTTTTTTTTTTTAGGATGACATGTAGTTTCCTGATGGGCTGGTTTTAATAAGGTCAAAATCTTTGTTGTTGCCATATCAGAGAGGAATATAACATCTTTTAGTCATTAGATGGGAATGGAGTAATTACTCAGAGGGTGTGCTTCAAAGTTTATTGGTTTTTTACAACATTCTGCATTTTAACACCATTCTGCCGTTGTCTGGAAAGAAGCAGCGGGCCTGATTCTGCCACAGCCACAGTGTGGGTGCAGGATTTGTATTCACTGGGTTTTCCTAAAGGACTTTGGGGCAGGACATTGGGAAGGGCCATGCACAGTCTCCTCTGGGGGTGGGGAAAGCTAAATCTGACCGTGAGGTGTAGGAATCCTTCCCACACACTGGAAGTTCACCTCAGAGAAGGGCCCTTGGGTTGTGCTGGAGTTGTTTCTCACCTGCTCATTCCCTACCTGCTGGATGCATCCTCCTGTCCACCTTTGCCTCATGGTGCTCCCCAGTCCTCAGGCTGCATTGCTGTGACAGCAAACCCTCCTTTTCCGGTCTCAGATGCGGCTGTCCCCTCTGCCCCATCCATCCCTGTCCCCTCCCATCCCTGTCCCCTCCTCTGGCCCCACAGCAGATGATCCACTTTCCCTTAACAACGTGACCCACCTGTGGCTTTGGGATGCCCCTGCTCAGCCTGCTGCAGGTCAGCGTCTCTCCAGGGCTGAGTTTGTCATCACAGAGATGTTTTGCAGGTGGCCTGAGCCGTCGGGACCTGCAAATGAGAGTGAGAGCCTGCAAAACACTTCAGGTTGTGTTAATGCTGGTGGTGTCACACCAAGGCTCCGAGGTCCTGACTCAGAGCAGAGTCGGGGGAGTCGTAGCAGTGAAGTGATTTAATGAGGTTTTGATGGCTCCTCGGTGGGTGACTCGGGGATAAAAACCAAATCTCCTGGCTTCTAGCCCACAGCCCATCCTGAGAGGGCCCCAAAACTGCACCAGAGGAATCTCAGCTGCATTTCAGCATTGAGCCTCCTTCCTGCTTACACCACCATGGCCCCCCTGGAGCCCCTGATCCAAGTGAGCCACCTTTTCCTCCTTTATGTCAAGCTCCGGAGCCAAGACCCCATGGAAGGGCCAGCAGCTGCAGCCCTGCTCTGCCTGGTGTGGGGCAGCTGCTGCAGGACTGCAGAGAGGAGCTGTGTCCCACCAGCAGCTGCTCTTTGCACTGCAGAATCAGCAGTTTTCCTTTACTCCACCCTGCTGTCCCAACATGATTTGGGAACCCATCCCTACCAGTCAGAGCCCCCAGTGGGGCCAAGGCTTGGTTGGGATTCAGGAGACCTGAATTCCAGAGATAGGGATCTTCAGAAGCAGCTCATCTCACCAACCTTGGAGATATGGCTTTGTGGGGAAAGGGTTGTCTTCTGGAGATGTCTTGTTTCCTAGAAACTGTAGGAGAAAGACAGCTGATTACCTCTGGCTCCAAGCCTGCCTGACATTAATGTCACCTTTCAAATCCTGCTAAAGGCCAGGTCAGCTGGACTGCCTGGGTTCTCTTTAATGGCCCATTAAGTATCCCATACTTGTGTGCAGTGTCCTGCTCCCCAGCTGCATTTCAGTCCGTGGTGACAGTGATCATGGCATGCTGCTCACAGCTTTCAGAGCCACTGCCTGGTGAAAAATGTGTTTCCCTTTCCATCTTTTCCCTTGGTATCCTATTCTTTCTCCTAGAGATGAGCCATGGCAGATGTCCTAACAAGTGGGAGTGGGGGATTAGGCCTCTGCCAGGGTATTTGCACAGCAGGGAGGTTCACAGGTGCCCACTTCAATGAGGAGAATTACTCTGTGGCAGTCTCCAGAAGAGCCAGAGCACTGAAAATAGGCAGGATCAGAACCTGACACTGCTGGTCCCCAAATGGAGATGGTGCCCATTTGAGTCTCACCAGAAGGAGAGCTCAGATGGACAGTGAAGGGCTGTGGAGTTGCTCCCGGGGCTGTTGCTGACCCCTCTGTCCATCACATGGCTGGAGCTGTGCTGCTCGTGGGGAGGGTGGGGGCTTGCACTGTGAGACATGGCCAGAGATCCAGGCTCCCACTGACCTTGGGGTAACCAAAAGACAGCAGGGAGGAGGCTCTTCCTTGGCTGATGCCAGATCTTCTCTGCTGGCCCCAAACCAGCATGTGATAGTGCTTACTCACCCAGATATGCAAGGGCAGTTTACTGCCCTACTGCAAATAAGCAGTGGCCTCCTCTGGACCAAAAACTGGATTCCCTGATCAGATCCAGGTTGGATTATTATTTTTTTTTAATGAACTGAACCTTGAGAAAGCATGAGCCTTTGGCCTTGGTCCCACAAGGGCTTTAGGATGTGCTGAGTTGTAGATATGTGAACACCAGTGCTGGCAGCACTCGTGCTCACAGTCCTGCTCATCTGGGGCCACAAGACTCAGCATCCTGCAGGATTTATCCCTCAGGCTGCAAGAACAGTGTCTGTAAGGAAGGTAATGATGAAGAGGTAGATGAGGGGAACAGAGCCTGTGTTGTTGATCTAAAGAATCCCTTCCAGGAACAGATGAAATAATAATATGAACATTTTAGGAGATGGGGATTTCATGTTCCCTTTAAGAGGCTGCTCTAGTTGTCTTCGAAGTTAAATCCTTGTGACATTTTTCTGGTGGATTTTTTACCCCCCAACATACTCTTGTTAACTCTTAGTTGAGCACCTATTCTTCCCTTCAAATGTGTGGTCAGACTTCTTGCCAACCAGCTCATTTACAGACTGCAGCGGGTTGGTCCCAGCGCTTTAAGCAGATGTATTTTTCAAATCTTGATGAATAAATTTTGGTGACATAAATAGGCCTGGTTAGTTCCAAGAATAATTGTCTTCACTTGCAGAACATTATTTCTGATCACCAGAAAAATAACGTGATCAGTCCTTTCACATCTGTTCATTAAATAAAAAGGGGGGAAAGAATGTAGGGCAAATTTTGTTTGAAAAGAAACAGGAAGCATATGCTTAATATCACTTAAGAAAACTCCTAGCCATCATAAGGTTAACATC
Source organism: Sylvia atricapilla (assembly GCF_009819655.1). Classification (NCBI taxonomy): domain Eukaryota; kingdom Metazoa; phylum Chordata; class Aves; order Passeriformes; family Sylviidae; genus Sylvia; species Sylvia atricapilla. Next base: position 12,593,430 of record NC_089148.1, read on the forward strand.
AAATCACAAATGCAAAACAGTCATTCTTGTATTTACTCAAAATTTTTCTTTCACTTTACTAGCTTTTTAGGTTTTCAATTGAAACATGCATTTTTCGGGTTTCAATCTAGCTTCTTTCATCAGATGCTATTGTAGGAAACGCTGTCTGAGTCAACATTTGCTTACATTTATTAAAAATAGTTGTCTTGTGTTTACATAGCTCCTTTGATCCAGAAAAATCCCCAAACACTTTGTAAGTTATACTTGAAAGGGTTACTTCCTCCACCCTGAACAGAACCACCTTGGGACCAAAGCATGGCAGCAGATTAAAACTGGATAGAAATATCACGATAATTGGGCTGGTCCTCACCCCCTCAGAGAACCATCAGTTTTCCATGAGCTTCAGAACAGTTCCTGGGACCATAATGGTGGTTTGGAATTCAGAGGCAAAAAGCAGAGCCACTACTGTCTGTCCTCTTGGAGACTGCCTGTTTTTCATGCATTTTGCAGATACAGAGGCAGTGGTACCTACTGCAGCAAGCACAGGGCTGGTGGGATCTCACCTAGGCCTTCTGTTCCCGGTTTGGAGCATCTCATTCCAGAGAAGTCATGGATCAGAGCCAGGGCAGAGCAGAGGACAGGACAGAGGGAAAGCACTTGAGGACTTGCAAAGAAAGGTGGAGGGAATTCTTTGTTTAAGAAAGACAAGGCCGAGGTGAAACATGGTTAAATCTTCAAAATATGTGAACGGCTGCTGAGGAAAGGAATAAACCTGTCCATGGGGATAGGACAAGTCATGACCTTACACTGTAGCAAGGGAGATTTGGTGAAACATTAGGCAGTAATTCTGGGTGTCAGAAATGGTGAAGTGCTGGAATGCATGTCTGGACAGACTCTGGAACTGCTACCATTATCACTGGTTTTTTGAGACTGGATGAGACATAAATGTCAGGAGAGGTTTAGGTCTTGTTCCTGTGTCTGGGGCAGATGGGCCAGAAAGACTCTCCTGGTCCTAACCTGTGTCCTTCTGCTGTGGTGTCCCGTGTGGTCAGATGAACCCTGCTTACATGGATGAACCAGTCATGCTAAAAATTCATTTGTGAGCTCCCTTCAAAGTCCTTGCAAGACAAACCAGAGCAGAAATTCCATCAATGGGTTGCTCATGTGTTTGTTTTATTTTTCAGCTTTAAAATGGTCCCAAATCATCAAGGTGCTTCAGCACACCCCCAGCTCAGAGGACTTGAGTTATGTAATTGCATTCAGTAGAATCTGTGCACAAAGCCTGTGCCTGAGGCCCCATTTCTGGGGAAAGTTTTACACATTCTAATGATGGCAAGACAATGTATGAGTAATGCACTGATTTGAAAACCTGCCCTATTATCTGATCAAAAGAACAAGCTCATGAATATGATACCGCAGGTCATTTGGCTAAAACGTACCTGGAGTCTTCCAAGTTTTTAAAACAATCCCATACACAGAAGCAAAGAAGCGAGGTATGAACAGCAGAGCCAGTGGTTGCCTGTTAACCACAGATCATGTGGAATGTTTTATTAAAGATATTTTTATCAGACACAAAAGGTTGAAATATAGAATATCCTGGTCTGGCAAGAGAAGACGTGATAATAATTTAGATTATTATCCCACAGATCTGTGATTCATTTTTATTATTCTCTGTGTTCATTTCAGGAATGCTCAAATCCTCCCCAAGAAACGTTTCTGGTTGAGTTCAGGGGATTCTGCTTCATCTTTAGGGCATGTCTGAGGGTCGGTGAGATCCTGCATGCACATGCGAACGTGCTCAGAGGGAGTTTGCAGAAGTCATCTCCTGACACCAGGGCCACCTCTAAGATTAGGATATAATGCAGCTTGGCTGTCCAGGGCCCCTCTGTAACCCCTAGGAAGTGAAAGACCCCGAGCAAGAGTAAGACCCCCTGGAGACCTGCTCTGGAATGAGGTGGACCAGCTTCTGGAAAGGTTTCTCTCCCCATTCACTACAGAAACAGCCTAGTTACAAACTGAGACCAGAGGTTTCACAAGGACTTGTAGCATTTGGTAAAAGGGATCATTCTGTTAAAATATCTCTAAACTACCTTGGCAGTCAGCTAAAAGTACATTAAGAAAATGTTTTGTATGGATAAACTGTGATTCATTTGCTATTAGCAGATGCTTTGTACATGTTTGTGGAAACACACTGTTCTTCTCTGGTAAAGCACTCAAGGAGCTTTTGAAAACAAACAACCCCACCTAACAGTATTTATCTTAACAAAAATGCTTTTATACAAATGTAATGTCTTGAAAACAGAAAATAACCTCATTAACTAAGGAGAAGTGGTCAGCAATTCTCAGGTCTTTGAATAAGGGAGAAAAGAAAAACAACAAAAAAACAATAACAACAACAACCACAAAACCCCATCCCCCTAAAAACAAACCCAAAACAGTTATGGAAGTTGACTAGAACACAGAAACATCATACAGAAACATGAAGTGTTGATTTAAGGCTGCTTTAGAAATCCCTTAGATGTAGCCAGCTGATGAGTGGGCTTGTGATGCTTTTACAGGTTCTCTGGCCAACTTGTGTGCACAGAGTATCCCTGAGGAGTGGAAGGACAGTTTGTGCAAGGGAGACTTTAATCTCACAGGAGGATCAAACCTCCATGCGTGAATAGCAGGATACAGACAAACTGAAAGTCTGAATGGCATTTCGGGGATTTTTTTTTTTAATTAAAATTTAAAATCAGACCCTCCTTGTAGTTTCAAATTCAATTTCAGGCAAAATTTTGCAGTTCTGTAATGTGGCAATCAGTACCAAAAGATGGGGACCTACCCATGCTTACCTTAGGGAAACCAAGTGTAGGGGGAAAACCCGAGTGGTGATCCCACTGTCAGTGCTGCCAGACCTGCACACCACATCATCACTCAGCAGGATAAATGAGATCTGGATCCGAAATTGAAGCATGACTGCATTTGTGTTGGATTACTCAGAGTGTGTAGCACCTCTTTTTGTCAGAAGTTTGTTTTAATGATGCTTGTGTTCACGGTGGGAAGGCTGCTCATGCTGATGTTACTTCTGTTACAGGAGCTTGGCCACAAGTGCCTAACCCAGTGCCATTCCTGCCGGGCAGGTGGGGAACAGCAGCGTTAGTTTATTGCAGGGCCAGCTCTGTGTGCCAAGTGACTGCAGCACTTTTGGTGCAGTGCAGCAGAAACTCTAAAGCTGGGTGTCTGATATCATCACTTCAAGACAGAAACCAACCACTCACTCTGTGGAAATTCAGAGAACTTCCTCCAACAAGCCTTGATTTCAGAGTTCTCTGTTCACAGCAGTTTGTGGAATGCAGCTCTGGAACAAGCGCTGCTCCCAGTGTCAGAATCCTAATACTGGTTAGATGGATTATCTGCTCCCATGAAGCAATTCCTGTGTCTTTAATTGAAGACTGCCTTCTCTTTTTACTCTAATTCGTTGCACATTAGTTAAGATCACTTCTAGCTGCAGAACAACTATCCCACCCAGAAGCTGTGGTGACAGTATAAAGGATGAGGGAAGAAATGAAGTGACTTCTCCCAAAAGCCGGGGTGAAGTGTAATGTGCAGGGATTGTCCTTGGCATTTGATGTTGACCAATGCCCTATTCAGGGTGGGCTCTGATCTTTTCATTTTATGCTTGACTCAGCACATTTGAAGGATCTCAGCTAAAATCTATCTTGGTGTTGCTTAGACAGAAAAAGACAAAATACTTTAGTCCTTCTAAATTCTGCTTCTTTGCATGAATCTGAAGTAAGATGTTAATACTTTTATCTGTATTATGCAAGACACAACCTTTTTTTTTTCCAAGGTCAAGATCTTGGATACTGTGGCTAAATATTTATAGGACTGCATAGCTTCTTACCGCATTAAAAATTACATGAGGGTCATTTTTAGTGCCTCCAAATGCCCTTTACGGACAATTAAGAGAATCTGCAGGTATTAGTGTCACTTTATTTTATTTTTTTTTTAGGGGAGCTTGCCATTTTTCTCGTCACTTCTCAGCAGAACGTCTTGGGATTAAGTCCAAAATCCACCCTGTGCAGTTTGTATGCTTGGCTGTGCTGCTCCTTGACAACTGGTGGATTATGGATCATCCAGTAATGGATGCAATGGGGGCAGTTTATGAAAGGGAGATTACAATTTAAACTTCCAAATCAATCGTAAATGGACCTTTTCGACCTCCAGTGTCATGGGAGTCATGATGAATTCCAACCTGCAAATTCAAATCAAAGTACTAACTCAAGCAACAATCAATAAGCAATCACACTGCTATTGAGGCAAATCCACAGTCAGGGAGACCTAACAGTGACTGAGTCTGGTTTTGGCTTTGTGATTTGATCCAAAATGGCTTAAAGCCAGGAAAAGAAATGAACCTGCTCAGTCTCCTGTGCTCAAGGTTATCAGTTGAGTCAGGGGATCCTGGGAAGTTCTTTAAGGCATTTGAAACAGGGAAGGGATGTATTCTGGACCCCCCTGGACTCAGTATGTGGTCTGTGGTGAGTAAAACGTCACTGAGACATGGCAAATTTTCAGGCCTTTGGTGAGAAGGAAGAACATAAGAACAGAGTCATCCTGGGCAAGCACAAAGATACATTTGGCACAGTCTTTGATGCTGGCCAGTGATGGATGCTTAGAAATGGAATGCAGTAAGTCAGATCCATTAAGAGCAGTCCCTCCTTTGGCTGTGTTTTGTCAGCAGCCAGAAGCTGAGGGACATCCTGGACTGGAGCTGTTTCCACTTCATCGCAGTTATCAGTCCCTGGCTCTCTCCCTGGTGTCTAATCTGTGCAAACAATAATAATTATAATAATAATTGGAACTGCCATTGTGGTTGCTACCACTTGGGATGACAGCTCACAGAGCAGAGATAAGGGTTCTCCTGTTTAATTTCCTTCTCTTGTGTTTTCTTTTAGCACCACCACGTTGCCTTCCTATATCAGGATAACCAATGGCTACATCACAGTCAAACCTCCCATCTGGATTTCCAACCAGCTGGATCAGAGGCCGCGTCCTGCCCGCCCGTCCCAGCCCCAGCCCACCAGCTCAGCCCCAGCCAGCCTCCAGTGGCCATCAGTAACATTTCCTCTCTGCGTGGCCATAGCTTCTTTTCTCCTGAGCCTACTGCAGCCCTCCTGACCACGTTGGTATTACCTGCAATCCCTTGGAATAGAGAGATAATTTATGAATGAATTGGAGTTTAAGACAGCAACAGTTACAAGCTGGACCTTCTCAGTGACTCAGTAGTGCCTTCTAGCTGGTTTTGTCTCTTTGCCCAGATACATTTTGAAACTCTAAAGCTTTATTGTAACACTGACTTACATCTTCTTTTTGTAGAAGGATCTTTATTTCCCATAGTGCTATGGGGTTTTGTAAAATATACATGTTCATATAAAGAAAAAAAAAAAAAGAAAAAGAAAAAACGTATTTATTCGACTGGTAAACTTATTTTTCTTGTTGTATATGTTAATAACATCCCTATTAATCAGTAGCGATGGTGAAACAGATAAATTAATATTTTCTATATTTGTTTTTTGACAACTCTGCAAATGTCTGAACTGACACCAAATGAATGCTTTCTTTGTTTCTTTAACCATTACATTTTACAGCAACTGTCCAGTAAGAACATTTCTGCTGAACTTCTTTATTTTACTTCTTTTATCTCATTAGCATAGATTACACCGAATAAAGCAGATCCTGCTCTCTGGGGCCTTTTCCCTTTAGAAAAAATAAGTGCATTCTTAACTCATTAGCTGCCACAATCTAAAATACAAGTTACTTTTACATGACTTAGTAAGTCATTAGTCAGGATAATCCTCTACATTCTCCTTGTTGTCTTTAACTAAACTATTTAACTTCTTTGGAAATTACCAGTTTCCTTCTTTGCCCTGGTATTAATTCACCAGCTAATGCAAATTAAGACACCATTTTTTAATAAAAGATTTCTTTTAAAGTCTGGAATAATCCTACTTGGAATTATTTTCTTCTCTCCCTCATTTTATATAAGCATAAGCCTACAACCTTTTCACGCATAAATGAGAAGAGAGCTTGGTCTGTCTATAAGTTATAAAGATGTCATGTCCTGTTAATCTGTAGAACTCCTTTTTACCAGTTCATGCCCATGGACAACCTGGAGGCAATAAAACCATATAAATTCCTCTTTCTCTTGCTTCCATGAGCTGATAGAGCTGATGTCTCTGTGCTGTAATAACTATGTCTTGTCCAAAATCTGCTCAACACCACTGGAATCAAGCTAACCCCCATGTTATGGAGACATACAGAACACTCTTCCATTTTTAGACTAGACCTGACTGGATGGAAAAGGTGTGACACTTTACCCTCACTGAAAAATGTGCTTCCTTGTCCAAACAGCTGCTGTTGAGATTTATAACATCTATGGGGAAAAAAAAACAATGCCATCTTAAAAATTACTGTTTTAAAGGCATGTAGATGGTTTTTCACCACCAGAACATGATGAAAAGTCTCTTTGGATACAGGAGTTTAGAAAATGAGTTTTGGTTGAAATAGTGGGGTTTTTTCCCTTAGTCATCTACAAACCAAAAATCAAAACTATGTGGTGAAAACATCTTATTTAGAAAAGAAACCTCAAAATCAGGAAAAATACAATACAAGCTTTTCTTTACAGAAAAGCGGTGCTTTTTCACCTTGGAAAAAAGATGATGGTGATAATTATAATAACATTACTGATAAAATTCTGGCTAAAAAAAGCCCTGTAAGTTTCCCAGCAGCCCTACAGCCTGGTCTCTGGAGCTGCTGATGCAATCTGCAAGACTCCGCAGTGAGAGAGAGTTCAGAATTCACAGTTTGCTTGTTGTCATACCAGTTATTTCAGGAAAGTGAGTTATTAAGCAACTAGACTACAAAAATCACAGGAGTTTTGATTGATGAAATACCGATAATTTCCATCATGCATCCCAGCCCATTGCCTTGCAAAGGCCAGGGGCAATACAGATAACTTCTTTTTAACTTACCATGATCCCCAGCCTTTGCTCTATTTTTGACAGCAGGTTGTGCAGGTTTCTAGTCAATTTAAGTGGGTAATAGCAGGGGGTGCTGTAAGCTTCCCTTTTCAATTATTAGGGATTTTTTTAAGTACAACAGCTGGTCTCTTCCAACCTGTGATTCTGCGATGCTTTGATAAGGCTGAATGGAAAACTTTGAGCTTTGCCCCAAATGTGAGATTCAAACAGACCCTGTGCATACTTTCATATTGTGTATTTTGGCTAGCAGAAGATTAGAGATGTTAGTTTTGGACAGAAGCCATTCACCTTGCATAATATTTATTGCACAGAGATGGATATTGGAAACATATTTTGAGAACTTTCATTTTGGTTTTATTTGAGCTATTACACTAGAAATGCCTTCATTTGAATGTAATGGTTTAGGAGACCTTCAAATTCAACATTAATGCATTTTAAAAAGATTATTGGTTCTCCTGATGTGCTCAAGGCAGAGATGAAAACTGAATTATAGTGTCTTATTTACAAGAATGTAACTGGAAATAAGGTAGGTAAATCTTAAGGGTGATGATAAGTTACGTAGTAAAAGTGAACAGCCAACAAACCCAAACCCATTGAATTTTATTTGTTGTAACCGGATCGTATCCAGAAATTATTCTGTGGTACTATCCCAGGAATAATTCCAGGTGTTGGAAAACCTACAGTATGAATAGCCAAGACCATGTAAAGATAAGGGAGCGAAAAAAGAGCAGAAAACAGAAACAACTTGTTCCAAGACTGTAAGGAAAACCAACAACAGGACCAAGACTAGAAATTACAATTCTGAAATTTCCCAATCTGCAGCTTTCTCCGTAAACCTCTGGGACATTTTTTTTTTTTTTTTTAGGAGCACACAAATCTCTCCACACTCCCAGCTGTCGTTTTGCTGCACAGAATAGTCACTCTTTTATCACGAGTAAGGTTTTCTGAGTCACTCCTGCACTGCACAGTAATATTCAATATTCATTAACTCAGATACTGTGGTATGTTTGACTATCACAGGATGTAAGTGGCTTGGATATCAAAGTGTGTTTTAACATCTTTGCATTTCCTGCAATTTTGTCTGTAATTCTGGGAAATGAATGAATTTTACTGGAACCCTTGTGCTGGTCGCCCACATTTTTGCAGTGTAGGCATCAAAACAAGGTGTCTCTTGGATTTGGGGACTGCATGTCTGATTTTTGCCACCTGGAAGCAGCTCCTCAGTTACCTTATCTCTCTCCAGCTCGGGGAGGAGACATGACTGAAAGGTCAAGTAGGTTTCTGTAGATCTTAGCTCGGGAACCCCACGTGAATGGCTTCAGCACAGGTCTCTAGCCAAACACTTCTTTTATTCTCTTGTCTTACCCTAAAGTACGGCTTAAGGTCACTTTCTTCAGTACAGGACCTGTAGGCAGAGCAATGCTGGATAATCAGCCCTCACTGTGTTGATAAAATGGGTTGTTTACTAGTCAGCTGTGGCAGCCCAGCATTAATTAAAACATAGTAGTAGTGGTTAGCACAGACTCATGCACACACTGTTGCAATGGATCATGATTTCTGAATTTCTAATGATTTTCTAAATCCTGAGTTCAACACCTGGACCAGATCTGATACGTGCTCTGGAAGCAACACTGACTACCAGTTTTGGGGGGCTTCAGTTTCCCCTGTGGGTTTCTTGGAAAACTGAAAGCTGACTCGACTCCTTCTTCCAAAGGAAAGCTCAGATTCCCAGGTTACCACAAGACTCCAAGAGCAGGCGATTTAGCAAAAACATTCATGTCCACCAGATATAATAGCAAACACTGGTGATCCTGCTTATCTCTGAGGAACAGAATCAAGAGAGTCACCCAGGGTCTGGCAGCCCAGGACACGACTTTGGATGAGTCCAAAGCTCAGTGGTGGCGTGATTCACCTTCTCAGCCAGCTACAAGGGTCACAACACAATTCACATTAAATGTAACTGTAGCACTATAAACAAATGCTGAGTATCTGCCAAGATCTTGCCCTGGTGGAATAAATAATCTCTTATCATCAGCAATAAATCTAATCTCTCCTCTTTCAGTGTTTTAATGCTTTTCTTGCTTGACTACAGATACTATATTAACATGCACTGCCACTTGGAGAACCAGTCAGTAAGCTGGGACAGAAGGTATTATGTATTTTATGACCGATGTAGTTTCTCTTCAATCCCTGGAGCTGTTGAATAATGCAATATGTTTTCTGGCAATAAATGATGATCATGATTTATGAAAACTATGCTTTATACAGGTGTCAAAAATCTGCTTTGTTGAACTTCCCTTCCCATTCCTCCAAGCTCCACTGTAATTTAGGAACACCCATGGTACAGAGTTGTATATTTATCTAAGTTCTTCAATATACAATGGTGGAGAAAGAGAGATGGAAAGAGGGACAACTTAATCTATGTTTAGTGCATTGATTAGTCAAATGATATGACTCAGTCATTACCATATACCACTGTTAGGGAGGAATTTCCCATCATGTATTTATGTTAGAGAAACCAAAGTGCCAAAGTTATTATCTCAGCATAAGCGTTACCATGCCAAACTTTGCTTAGTACCGTATTTCTGTATTATATCCAAAAATTATATGGTCTTGTCATATCTCTGAAGTAATCAATGTTCCATGGAGTGCTAAAACTCGCCTTCATTCTAAGCGTGTTTCAGCTTAACTGAAGCAGAAAGAGAATTTGCTGAAGTTTGAGATCACAGGGTGGGTGGGTGTGTGTGTGGGTGTGTGTGTGTACATTTACACGTGTGTGTGTTTTCTGTGTTCTGTCCCAACCCAAATTCAGCCTTTCCTGTGACTAACATTTCAGGAGGCACCTTAACCTAGCTAAAGGCAGAGAGGTCTTTGCAATAAGTCAACAATACTTTCCTTCTACAGGACTGATTAACCATCCTGCAGATTCATGCTCACACCAAAATTCAAACTGCCTATTTGTCAGTTTTCAATTCAAATGTATTTCAAATATTTTTTCCTATTCAGCCTCCTGCTTTTGTGAACTGTTTTGAAGAGTGTAATAAAAAGATACTTTCTAATATTATTTTATCAAAATATTTTTGTAGCATAATATATTAATAAAATGTTATTATAAATCCATAGGACAATAATCTCGTGTGTCTTGATTCTTTCCTTTGCACTAAAAGTGAGGGAATCACTGAATAAAAGAAACATCCTCTCTGTGGGACTTAGGCACGCTGCTTCTTTTATGCCCAACACCGACATGGGATTAAACATGGAGAAAGCAGAACTAAGCTCTTTCCTTCTAACTACTCCCTTCCCTCACCCCTAAATCCATTTGCCTGGGTACTGTAAAACAGCACTGCAAGCCCTGGAGCTGCACCAGCAGCACCAGTTCCTGTCACTGCTGTTCAACCTCAAGCACTGGTGCTGGGAAGCACAGCAGCATCTCTCGTCTGGCACAAGGGGCGGTGGGGCCAGGAAATGAGCCACACAAACCATCTGCAGTGTGTGCAAAAGCCCAGGTGGAGCATCCGTGCTCACTCCTGGTGGCTGCAGGGAGCTCTTTTCTCCCATTAGCGTCCTTTGAATCACTGTTGTTGCCACTGGCAAAACAAAAAGTAACACCCGTTGAACTGTGACTCCCATGGGGATGGAGCATCTTCACATCAAGATACAGACACACAGATTCACTCATTTGGCATATTGCTTCTCCTTGCATCCAAGCCATGCCTTGTGGCTGACACTGCAGACTACTTGCTGATCATTGTTTACTTCTTAATTATGTGCTAAATCATTTGGTCTTTAACACACCATTTGGAGAGGACTCCACCAGAAAAGCCGCTTAGAAATATCCACTGTAGGAAATGCAGTGGGAGGGATAAACACTGGAGCTGGTTTGAATGAGCCAAACATGGCACAGGAAGGGCCTGTTGCAAAACAGAAGTGCAACTCTTGAGAAACAAAGATGAAAAGAGTCCATCTATTGAAATACCAACCAGACTGCCAAAGCTGCTTGCCGTCCTATCTTTGGAGTCTCAGCCCATCTGGAGAGTCTGTGTGGTCCAGCCATGGGCTATCCCTGGCCCAGGCAAATGTATTTGAGGCAGCACATCTGAGGGAAAACACACCATTGCTTGTGCACTGAATGCCCCCTGGGGAAGGGCTGAGCCGCACCTGATTTGTGGAGGGACTGAACACATCATGCCAGACTGGGGAAAGCTGGAGTTCAGCTGGGTGTTATGGCAGTTCTCTGCTCCAGACTCATCCCAGAGAGGTATTCATCCAACACACACAAAGGGGCTCCATGACATCTCCAGGGGCTCAACTGGAGCAGGGGGAACCACTGAAAAAGGTATTAAAATATCTGTGCCCACTTAAGATGAACATCACTTAGGGGCGGCCCAAAGACAAAAATAACCTGACATCCACAGGTCTACTGCCGGTAATGGAAACAATAGTAATGGGAAAAATAGTATGTGTTCAGATTGCTAAATAGCTGGATGGTGGGAATACAATTACTCATATCACTGGGGTCTTAAAATAAAAAACATTGAAACTATATAGAGCACTGAAAATTCTGTATTGGCTTTTTCAACATACAGTTTCTCCCATTACAAAGAAGAGCAGCGAGTCCTGAACACCTGATTCCTTTGAGCAGCAGGTCCCAATCCTGCAATCTCAAACATCTTGCTCCACAACATGCCAGCACTTCATTAGCTAAGGCTGCACCTTTGGGTGCAAGCCATCATGCAAAGCACTGCACTTCATTCCATTTTCCACATTTTCATTCCACTTTCATTCCATTTTCCACATTTAACAAGGATGCGGTTAAAACGGCAGAATGAGTTCCACAGAGCCAAACCTCCACCAGGCTGGTTTTCAGAGGAATGATAACAATAATGCCTGCGACAGGGAGTTCATGCTCACAGCCCTCACTGACACCTGGAGCTCCCTGCCTTCTTGGAATGAAATGCAGCTTGAACAACGGGACCAGGATAATGTGAGAAAACATCAACAACAGGCAGATAGAGGCACAGCAAATGAAAGACAGATGTAGGAAGCAGAGTGAGAGCTTTGTGCTCATCCCATATCTCTATTGTCCTATGGAATATCAGTTGTCCTGGTGATATCAGTTCTCCAGTCCTCCTGTGTGACATATGATGTTCCTTTTCTTTCTTCATATGAAAGCCATTGGTTTTCATTATAAATTGATGGATACACAGCCTCAATCAGTCCTGTGTGGCTGAATCATTTTGAACAGCAGTGCCCTTTTCCTTTCCTGCAGCTCTCTGCAGCTGTTTGTCTTGGCAAGGGCAGGTTTGTCCCCCGATTCGCCCTGTTTGAAGTCCTTTCCACCCACTCATGTTACCCTGAGCATTCACCTCGTTTATAATGGGAGCGGGATCATCTTCAGTCTTGCACTGGCAAAAACAATTCTCAGAAGGTGAAGAGACAGAATCTCACACCTCCCCATCTTTCTTGAACAAACTGTCTCCATCCAAACTGTAGGAGACAAGCACTTGGAGGAATCTGCCAAGAATTGTTTTTCTCTTAGCAACGGTCCAGACCTGAAGTGGACACAAGTATGCTCTGTGATATCATTCCTCAACCAGAAGGATCTTATGAAGACCCATTAGTCCAGACAACGTGTGCTCTGCGTGGTGCTTGTGGACTGAGGGATGGACAATGCTCCTCTGTGTTCTCTGGCTGTGCCTGGGCCAACTGCAGCCCTGAGGGCAGGATCCAATCCACATCATAAGCAGGATCCTTGTCCTGCTGCTGCCTTTTCCTCCAAGCAGTCCGTGGACAGCCAACCATTTTTCTAGAGCCTGTTTGTGGCACTGAGTCTGGTTTGCCCCTGATGAGTCCCCAGGAGACCTGTGGCTGTGCAGAGCCTGGGGCTGGAGGTGCAGCTTGGCCCCACATCACTGAGGTTCAGGGATGACACCAGCACCTGGCCCCTCCTGTGGCTGAGCAGGCCTGTAAAAAGACACATGGAGTGAGACCATGAAGCTCGTGAAGAGAGTGGAATTCTGAGCCGTGTTTGGTTTCTCTTAAAAATACCTAACTTTCCCTGGAACCTCACCCTTCCTGGGCCATCTTTATCCAAAAGCATTAACACCAAGGGGTGGGAGGTGAGGGGAAGGTTAAAGGATTGATGTTAATGGAAGACTCAGACATTAAAAGAGTATCCCAGGTTTGGAGCCTCTGTTGCCTGCTGCCAGGAGCAGGCCCTGCTTGAAAGTAAAGTACCTATCTCAGCATGCAGTCGAGAGGAATAATAAAACTCTGGTCATTCAGAGGCAGGGGAGAGGAGAAAAACACTCATAAATGTGCAGGCTTATGTTTCTCTTCAACTTTCAAAATAATTTTCTCTCCCACCCACAGAAGCAAATGATACCGTATCTGGGAAAGAAGTCAGGTGGATGGAAATGATCTTTGGGGAGAAGGAGAGGAGGAAGGGAGCAGACGTTTACTTCTTTGCCTGCTTTGCTCACCTTCCCCTTTCTCTGAGACTGAGCAAACAAATGAAAGAGCTGGGAAAGGTCGTGTGTTTGGGTCCAGCCTAAGGCCAGCGGGGGCTTTGAGTCCACCCTCAGGCCAGTGGGGTTTTTTTTGTTTCTGTCTGGTGGATTCGGGGAGCTGACTTTGCCACTACATGATCCCCTAGAGCTCCCACTCTGCAAGAAGCTTCATTTCTCCCAGAGGCCCCCATGAAATGATTTTCCACACGTTTTTCCAGACTCAAATGAGAAAGAAAAGGCTAAGGGACTAATGAAAGCATGCTCATAAACACCATTCCCTGGGAAAGACTGGCGTTTGCTATAGTTTTCAAAATAAAATTCCAGGTCCTCCAAGTACTACTGAAGCACTGAGTTGGGCTTCACAACACCCAGAGGCTTCTGGTAAAGAACAACCTCAGCCCCCTCTTAATAAGGTGGGAAAATGAGGTGGACAGTGGATTTTATGACATGCCTGAAATCACAAGGGACATCTACGGAGCAGGATTCAGAAGGCAGACCTTCCTCTATGGTACACTGTTCTCTGAAGCATGGCTCATTTATTTCAATTAATAGAGCTTTATAAGGGCTCCCCTGCCACCTTTTTTTGGCACGAGTTACTGCAAAGACAGTGAATTAAAAGCACCAAAGGGCATCATTTTCTTTTAGTGTTTAAAGAAGCTGTTTCCATAAAAGCAGACTATGTGAAATTTGCCCAAACTAGTAAACTTAAGAATAACCTAAAGGATTAGAACTGAAAAAGAGATGTCTTAAGAATCTCTTCTTAGACAAGCCTGACCTGACAGTTCAGCTCAGGAGTGGTCTTTCTGTGCAATACCAGTCGAGGGGTTCAGCCAGGCCCGGTTCCTGTCACAACATTCACCCAAATGTTGCAGGATTAGGGGCTGCTCCAACCACGAGATGAAATTCTTTAGAAAGTGTGAAGCTAAAGCATGCAGCCCACTGTCTCCACGTTTTCTCTCCTCAAAAACATGCAGGTAGGATTCAGTCCAAGTACCAGGCACTGTCTGAAAGCTGTCACCCAAATTTGCCTCCTTCAGGGGTGCCACCCAGACTGACTCAGCCCTTAGAGAAATGGTCCCAGCTTATGTCACTTGCCAGATATTTTAACAGAGGCTCCTGTGCTTGGTCCCAGTCAGTTCCTGCCCTCAGAATGCAGTTATATGTGTAATGTCTGCAAAGGCATTTCAGTTGGTCTCTTATAAAAGATGACCAGCTTCAAAATCATTTTAAAACAAAGCCAAAACTCAACAACTGACTCATACCCACTGTGTGCTGTGACCACATAAAGTATCCCTCATGTGGCAGACGTGGCAGGATGCTTGCCAGGCAAACTCTGAATTGGACAAGGTGAGAAATGAGCTGCAATCTCCACCTAAAATGCTTCCACTGCTTGACCATTTCAAAAGTTACCATTTCACAGAGTTGCAGCCTATCATCAGCATAACATATTTTGGTCAAAACTGCAGGACTGAGTGACGCTGTGACATTCAGTAAATGTCCTGAACCTTGGCTGGCAACTCTATTTTTAAAATCTAGCTGCTAGCTATATCTCAGGTGAACACTAAATAGTCCACTATGAGAAAGAAATGTGGAGTTCTTAACTTCGATTTGAAGTGACTTCTTGTTACAATGTTCTTCCATACTACAAGTTCAAAATTTAAAAAAAATAAATCACATAGTTTGTACAAAACATGAAACAAGCAAATTTTAAAATTTTGTTTAAGTTTCCAAATAATAATAATACATGTAATTGCTAAACAGCAATAATGTTTAAATGTCAATGAATGGGAAAAAAAAAATCAGTATTTCTGCTCTAAATGAAAGGGTTGCTTACACTGTTGGTAGTTGAAACTATAGTTTTGTTGTTGACCTGCACCTCTCCTCTCTCCTAACAGCATTATTCCTCTTCTCATCCTGGTTTTGAGGTCAAGAACTGGATTTTGATTAGTCCAAATTGACTTTGTAGCCCTCTATAAAAATGACATTTTGCGTGCTCCTTCATTCTGAGTTTATAAGGCCTTTTACTAAAATAATGTATGTCAAACTTCCTGCACATCTCCCACACTTCAGAAGTGCAGAAGACCTCAACTCGGTTCTCTCTCTTAGCAAACGTTGCTCTGAATGAAATCACTGTGTGAAGAAAAATGTCATTGCAATGTGATAATTTGATGATGACGACGCTGAAGTGCTGAACCAAAGCAACAATCTTTGGTCAAACCATAATCACAGCGCTGAAATCCACTGGTTAATCATGGAAACTTCACATTCAGTGTGGTCTGTGCTGTTCTGAGGCATTATGAGGACTGGCCATAGGGAGGCTGACAGGAATGTCCTTGTGCTGTCATTACTGTCGTGCGGCGTGCACTCCACAGGCTTTGGAAAATTGGGTTAACAAGTAAGACCCATTATGTGAAGATGAAATTGTCTCTGCATCCTCTGTTCTCTTTACTGAGAGGGATGAGGCACCACCTCCAGTTAAATCCCTGTAAATTGTACCCTTTTTACCCCTGATTTTGTTCATGACAGAGGTCTGTGGTCACACTCAGAGCTGGGTGAAATTACAGGGTGCTGCTAACAGGTTCTAGAGGTCCTGAGCAGACTCCCTGGCTGGTGCAGTGGCAGCACAGGTTCTGAGACACCAGTGGCTGAGGGAGCTGTGACGGGGATCTGTAAGCTGTAGAACATCTCTCTTACTTCACTCTGAGGTCGCTGTGCTCTGACACTGAGCCTTTTGAGGAGCCATGTGAGGGGCTGTGGGTGGCCACCACATTGTCCTCTCTGGGGCCAGCAGCTGTGGGGAAATGGCTGAAACCTCGCCCTGAATTCCCTGCATTCCCAGGTGCAGAGGGCTGTGTGCTTGTGTCAGAAGAACGTTTTGAAATCCGTGGGATGGTCAAACGTGCTGGTTCTTCCCACCCTGACAGACAGACAACGTGCACTGTGCACCAGCTCTCGGGCAGTGCCTGCTTGTGGAGCTTAAACCCGTCACAGACATTCCCTGGAATGCTTTCTGAGCTGGTCATGCTTCCCCATGCTCCTCCTCCGTGCTGGGACACAGGGATGCACAAAGCCAGATCAGCTCTGCAAAGGCAGCGCAGGGAACTGCTGCTTGCTTGGGTGGTTACTGAACAGCTGTTTCAGCTGTGACATAACTGCTTTTAAACTTCAAAAGAGATCTATTTCTGAGCTGAGAACATGGGGATTTTTTCATAAAAGCAAGAGAGAGATATTAGCAGGCCACGGAGTGGGTAGGGGACACAGTGGCACTGCAGAGCACACACAACATCCTGTCAGCCCCATCTTCTGCTGACCTTAGGGGTCCAATCCTGCGATTTTTTCTCAGGCACTAACCTTATCCATGCCAACAGAGTCTGTTATTCCATCTGCTGGTACTCACTCTGGAATGTGTTTGCTTTGGGAGAGACTGTGTGCTTTGCTGGTGGGCTCAGAGGACAGATAAAAACCAGTGCCCAGCTCTGCAGAGTGGCTTCTAGTGAGGTGAATGAACTCATTAGTAAAAGATTCCTTTAAAAAGTAGGGTGCTATGCAAACCCAGTGTGGATTAGACTCTTTGTGGGGTGAGTGGAGTTCGAGCATGACCAGATACAGCTCAGCTCTGTTTCATGCTACCTCCTGCCCCTGGGAAAACTTTCTAATGCCAGCTGGGACAAGCTGAGAGAGTGCAAAAATCGTACAGACCAGGCTTGGAGGGGAGGGTATCTTAGAAAACACAGAGAAGGCCCAGATTTTGAGACAACTGTGAGGCAACAGGTCACACAGACGCTCTGTGACACTGGAGCCACAGGCGAAATTCTGGCCAAAAATAAGAGATGGAAATGATTTGCTGCAAAACCTGATTATTGTCATACTGATATATGCAAGGAGAAAGGGAAGGGATCATATTAAAAACTAACAAACAAACAACAAACAAGCAGATTCCTTTCTGGAACTACATCATCAGTCTGCCAGAGCCCAAGTTTTTCTCCTTCACTGCCATGGGAATCCTTCTGTTCCCATGAATGCTGACTGAAAGCTTCTTCTTGCAAACAGCTCTCAGAATTAAATGGATGACTTTAGATTAACTTTAAATTTAGAAGTCTAACTTATTGATGTTGGCAGCTAGAACACGGCCATGGAAGAGAGGCAGGAGGAAGGAAAGGAGTTTAAAAACAGAGAAAAGTCTCCCTTTCTCAAAGAAAACTGCCAAAAGCACAGTCAGTGGAGGGATGTGGTGGTTCCAGACAGTGCAAGATGCTGAGTATAGATGGATACAGCTTCAAGCAAGAATTAGAGGTGACATGTTAACAGTTAACATGTAAAATCTTTGTGTTAGGAACCGTGCTAGTGACTAAGAGAGCTTGAGAGGAGACTCTGATGTGAGTCATCTCAGCTCCTGCTGAAATCCTGGTGCTGGCACTGATCAGTGCTCAGATTTTTCAGGGCAGACTCATGAGCCAGGCATCCAGAGCTCTGTTAGCAGATGAGCAGGGGAAGAAAACCTCACCCAACTAACACAGCCTTCAGGAATGGCACATTTCAAAAACATGCTGGGAAATATTTCCACACCACTGAGAGCATTTACTTGGAGGTCTCGCTCTGGGTCCGTAGTTGCTGTCAGGTATTGCAACTCCAAAATGGATGTAATAGTCCTCAGTTAAATCATCCTGCCTCTAGATTAAGGGTTACACTGAGCAGCTCTATCCTGTAGACTAAATATCCTCTCATAAATGCATTCTGGCATCAGAGATTTCCGTAGGTGGGTGGCTTTGACAGAAATTCATGCTAAGTCCAGAGCCAAACACTGTGAGAAAAGCTGTCCCAAACACCCATTGTCCTTTGCAAAAATAACAGAAAATTGATCATTCTCCACCCCAAAACCACAGCGTTCCTCAAGCTCCAATTCCCCAGGGCAGCCAAAATGCTGCTCTTGAAGCCTGTTCAAAGGCAGGTCAAGAGCTGCTGCTGGGAGGGGCTGTGGCACAGCAGAGCAGGGGTGCTGCCCCAGGGGCTGTCAGGGAATTTGGGTCCAGGGAGAGCTGACGGGGACAGCGAGGCACAAGGATCCCCAGCCCAGGTACTAAGGTTGAAACCTCACTGCAGTGCCCTGAAGGTCACCTTTAACCTCTGCATCTCTCATTTTTCACTTGTGCTGTAGCAGCACGAGCAGCAGCAGCACTCCAGCAGGGATATCAGCCCCTGCATTCCCACATGCTCAGGTCTGGCACCAGGGCTGCCACGGGTCAGGCCCAGATGTGATCTGTAGCATGGCCTGTGACAGGTTATTTATCCTTCAGGCTATCAGTGATTAATATCATATGATATTAATTCCCCCTAAAAGCCGTGTGCTCTGTGCAAGGATGGGACTTGGCTGTCGCAGAGAAATTGCTTTAGGTTACAGCAAAACCAGTAAAATAACGCCAAAATTATCCTCCCAAAAATACAGTGCTGATGTACAGCAAGACTTTATTTATGTCATGTGCAATTAGATTTGTTTTCCACCTTTTGACAGGAGCATTTCAGCCCAGAGTAAGAACGAAACACACACAAGCAGCATGACGCCACAGTCAGAAACACTCCCTTCATCCAGGAGAGAAAGGGCTCTTACATTGTGAAAGGGAGCCTCCTGTTGTCTTCCAACTGGCATTTTCTGGCCAGCTGAAAGCTAAAATGACCCTTTCTTTACGCTTTCACTGCTGTGATCTAATGGCTAAATGGATTTTTAGTACAAAGCATAATTTTCTCATTTGGTTTTGCTCATCGCTTAATGGAAAGGCCCCATAACATTCTGCTTACATCCCAAACAGAGGCTGCTCAGCAGAAGTGAGGAACATATTGTCTTATAGCCCTGCAGTAATAATAATAATAATAATAATAATAATAATAATAATAATAATAATATTGCTGCTGTTGTTGTTGTTGGTATTATTTCACTGCAGCTGGCTGCCTGAAGCTGCTGCAGGCTCACTCTGGACAGGCAGTTCCCAAAGCCCAGGGGTTGGAAGGCAGCACCAGTTTTTTGGGCAGTGCAAGTTTCCCCCCCGCTCACATTTTGCTGGCAGGAGGGCACAGTGCCCCAGCTCCTCAGGGTTTGTCTCCAGCCAATAATTCTCATTGCAGCAGCAGTGCTGCAGGTGACAGGAGAGCAGAGCCCCTCTACACCAAAGGTGCCAGGTAACCTTTTGATCACTCCCTTCTTGCTTTGCTGTAGGCACCTGTGGCTCCCAGACCTGGCTCCTGGAGGACTGATTCTTCCAAGAAATCCCGTGCAGCCGCAGGCAGGGAGCAGTGGGTGCACTGAGGTCACAGGGAGGGAGAAGGGCAGCAGAGACTCTGCCTGGGGCTGAGCTCTGGGCTGATGGCCTCCAGAGGCTGAGCAGCAGGGTATGAATGGAAAGTGGGGGGCAGCAGAGGATTTGGGTGCTCTGGGACATCCCCATGAGAGCAGAACCACAAACCATAACTCATGTACACGAAGGGATTTTATAGGGACAACGTGCAGTGCAGCAGTGCAGCAGTGCGGCTCCCAGGGACTGACACAGGGCAGGGCACAGGGCAGGACAGTGCTGGGGACACACTGGGGGCTTACAAGGACACACATCCCAGAGCATCAGCCACTTCCACACATGCTCTGCACATGCTTTTCAATTGTTTAGGGCTGTCTTCTTAATTTCCTTCAGCTGTCCCCATTGTAGCAGAAGCCTCCTTGCTCTGGAGGGGCAACTGAATGTTGGAGGTGCAACGCCACTGAAAGGGAGGATAGAGAACTGCATTTTCCTTGGAAAATTCAGCTAACACATCTGGAAAAGGAAGCTGCTTATTGCATGTGTTTCATTACGGAAAGAAAATACCTTTTAAAATCTGAAATCAAGAAATTGGTGGAAAGGTAATTCCTGCAAGTTAGAGCTGAGTCTGTACCTTCCATTACTGTTCCCTATAAAGAAACATTCCTGTTTCTTTCCTCTGGTAATCATGGGTTTCATGCCAGCTTCAGCATGTGGCTGTTCACTTCTTCAGGCAGATGGATGTCTCAGCTGAAACTGAATTTATGGACACAACCCTCCCCTGACCAAGGCTCAGCTCCTCAGATCCAGGTCCACAGCTCCCAGGGAAGCACGAGGGAGGGGAGTCACTGAAATAACTTGCAGGGATCTCCATAAGAAGGATAAGCCATTTTTACTAAGCCCACACAATTTATAAGCTTTCCCCCACTATGTGGAAGCACCTACCTGGGGACAGTGATGCCCGTACCTCAGCTGGATTCCTAAAGCTGGGCTGAGCAGCTTGGGAAAACTTCATCATCCCAAAGCTCCTCACAGGATGCTGAAACTGAACCCAGCCTTGCTGCTGTCAGATGAAGCCATTTCCTCCCCTGGGACAGGTCTGCTCCTTTGCCCAAAGCCAGAGCTCTGCTTCAGCTTCTCTCTTTATCCAGCACTGAAGCCAGCAGCTGTGAAGTAAGACTGCTTCCTTTTTTTTAATTTTAATTATTAAGAAGGAAGTAAAACAATTCATTGTTCTGGGGAGAACATCCCTAGAGTCCAACTACTGAAAAATCAAACAGCATTTGAAAAGCAAGACAATAAAGACTAGCTTGAACTCACAGAGCATTAGAATTGCCCTGGCAGGAGCACAAGTGATTCCCTGATAGATGAAATAACAATGCTGCAATTACATGAAACAATATGTAAACTGAAAATACAGTGCCACCCTGCTATTTGTACACCCTGTGTTCCACTGTCATCCTCTTATTGTTAGCCCTTTAAGTATTGTGCCTCTTAGGCTTTTAAATACTTCATTACCATGATTTGCCAGCATTTATTTTTTTTTTTGTCTTAAAGAGGAATATTTTCTCCCACCAGCACTCTAATTAAGCCAATTTTTATATGTAAGAAATTCAGGCTTCAGTGATATTTCCATGCTCTTGATGGTTTAAGTGGGGATGTCACAGAGAAGCACCTGATACCAACAGAAAAATAACACCTGAAAATCTGATGTAAGGTGAGAAGTACACAAAAATGAATCCTTCCCTGTGGACAACACTTTGTGGAAAATTTGTAAAGGATAATGAAGGCGAAATGGATTCACTTCTGTACTCCCACCTACGAAACACATGGAGATGCTCTAAGAAATTAATCTCCTCTGGAACACAAAACCAGTTTTAACCCCCGAGAAATAAGTAAGTTTACTTGTTTTGATTGATGCCTTCTGGAGCGCAAAAAAAAAAAAAAAAAAAAAAAAAAAAAAAAAAAAAAAAAAAAAAAAAAGAGAGAGAGAGAAATAAAAATAAAGATACGATCTCATTCCCCTGCAGCAGAGGAAGGTCCTGGAAGGGAGCAGGAGCCCGCAGCCTCCCGGCTCCTGCCTCATTCCCCTCAGACCCGCTGTAGAACTCCTACTGCCATAGTGCCATCTAGAGACAGCTGCAGAAAATAAAGAGGGCGTGCTCCTAAACCTTTTCGTGTTCTTTGCGGGTTTGTGGGGTCATTTCCCAGCGATGATTACTGCTTGTTATTCCAGCAGCCCCTAATGATGACTGCGGGCTCCAACACCAAAGCCCAGGGAGCCCAGTGATGGGTTCAGCACAATCCAGGATTTGTCTTGTCCCTCTTCCCCAGGAGGAGGACTTCATCATGATCAGCTCTTTATTAATATAAAAGAATTAACAGAGCATCCAGCACGCAAACAGCTCTGGACACTTGTGTATGTGTGACTCCAGGGACAGTGGGACCTGGAGCACCCAATTAACAGCTGAAATTACTCCTGTATTTTTCTAACAATCCAGTGTAGGCAGAGGTAGAGAACACTAACCGTTGTTCTGGTATTTCAGCATGTCCCTCTGACAACCTGAATAAAAGCAAGAATCAATGGTTCTGTGAGTCTTAGTACTCTGAAGGAGTGAAAAATGAGCTTTCACAGAAGCGCAGATTTAAAATTTAGTCACATAGGAGGGAAAACCAGCACGCTGACATTTAAAGCACTGGCCTGGTGAGGAAGATACAGGTTTACATCCAGATTTCCAGCTGTATCACAGACATTGCTGGACAGAAAGCTGACAGTGGCTCCTCCACTCTCTCCTTATCGCTCTTATTTTATTTCTCTCTTTTCAGTTCTCTGTGTGGCTGCTTGGTACCTCGGCCATGGCTTCCACTTGTCATAAAAGTAATGAATTATATTAATAAAAAATACTGTAAGTATCTCTCCACATAAGAATTGTTTAAAGATGTTTTCTTATACTCCCTGGAGAACAAATTTACAGACAAATTTGAGCTACTAAATCAAACGTAAATTATTAAAATGTTGTAAAGCTAAGGACAGAGAAATTACAGGATATAAAATTGATTATCATCTTGTTAGCACTGAAAAAACCTCTTCTTAATCATAAAGCAAGTGGTCCCTGATGGCAAAATATCTGTATTCCACTGCAGCTGGATGTCCTCAGGAGAAATCTGGATTAAACAGAAGGCAATGAAATATAGACCTCACTCAATGGCTGCCTCAGAGCAAAATATGCATCTTTTGTACATCCCTAAAAGATTTCTCACTACTCATAGTTATAAATTTCCTTGTAGTAGGGGTTTGAATGGAAAAGATATTTTTGGTCACTTGGAAAGAAAGGACAGTAACAACATGACCAAAATCCCACTGATAGGCTGGTTTTGCCAAGGAAGAGGGAGAACTCCAGAGTTCAAGAACTGGTGTCTTGTCTGACAAAAAGAGATCCACACCTCTGGTCCAGCATCTCTGTAGGCCAGAGTACGTGGGAACATGGTGTGAACACCTGGAGATGGGATTTTTGAGCTTGTGAGCCCCACATGGGCATCAGAGCTGGGCAGCTGAGGGTGGCTGGACCTGAGAGTGGCAAATCACCCTCCTGAGAGCCCTTGGCTGGTAGTGCTGGTGCTGCAGAGTCTGCAGTAAAGCAACAGAAGGCTAAAAGGAACAGCATCAAATATTTTGCTTTTCAACATTTATGTCATTTTAGCTGCACCTTGCAAGCCATAGCTGAACAAATACTCCTTTTTGAAACACGTCTCACTAAAATTCAGTAGCACAAACCATCTACTAAACAGTAACAAAGGTCATAAAAAAGGATTTCAAATTATCATTTGCTTAGGACTGTGGCGATTAAAATGAGGATAAAACCCACTGTCTGAACAGAGGATCTGGTCTGTCTCTTGGGCAGAAATGTGAGTTATGGACCTCCACGTGTACATGTATTGAATTTGTTCCAAAACCCACACTGCAAATTTTACAAAAGTAAGAAATCAAATAACACTTCTTCCCCATGTGCAGACAGGTCATCCACAGAGAACAATTCCTAATTTGCAAAGCTACAGAGCACATGCTGCTGCTGAATCCACCCTAAACTAAAGGGGAGCTGGAGACCCCCAAGGAGAATCCAGAGCATGACCCAGAGATGGGTGAGAGGGACTGACGGGGCACAGAGAGAGTTTCCTACCCTGGCACAGGGATTCTGGGGTTGAATCCGGCATGTTAGGTACTGCAAAGAGGTTTCTTACAATGAGAGTGGTGGACACTGGCACAAATTGCCCAGAGAGAGGTGGGGGATTCCCTGTCCCTCCAAACATTCGAGGTCAGGCTGGACAAGGCTTTGAGGCACCTGATGTAGTTGAAGATGTTCCTTCTCTTGCCTTGGATGAGATGACCTTTAGAGGTCCCACCCGACCCAAACCATTCTATGATTCTGTGCTATTCATGAATCCTACAGGAGCAGGGCCACGAACAAAACAATAAAAATGTATGTGTCCATTAAATCCTCTGGAGTGAAGAGCCCGGGGGCTGAAGATGAGTGACCTGGAGGGAGTGAAAGCACAGCACAGCCAGAGGGGGACTGTCACCACCCTCTCCCCTGGTGGTCTGAGCCCTGGCAAGAAGAGCTGTCACACTGTCCCTGGTCCCCAGGGGTCTGCCCACAGCTCTGCTCTCGCACCTCCTGCAGCAAGGCGAGGACCTGCTGCAGCCACCGAAAGGCTCTGCCTCACCTCCTCCCCAGCTCCCCCGGGAAAACATCCCCCCAGCACCGCTGGCACTCGGGTCCTCAAAGGAATAAATTCCTGCCACGTAATTCCTCCAGCACAAGGAACTAATGCAGGCCACGGATGTGACACTCTGCCTCTCGTGCTGGAGAAGTGAGCAGAGAGCTGTGCTTTAACATCAGCTCCTGGGTATAATTTCCTGTAATTGTAAAGCGCTTTAGAGGTACTTGTGAACTTGGGTGGATGGCTCCTAACGAAGTTGATGAATAACCCAGGACTGCCTCAGCTCCTGAACAGACCCGGCACTGAAGGAGGGAATGTGGAGAAAGGTTTTGCCTTCCATTAGCAACACTATCCAAACAACTGACCCTCTCCCCGAGAGATTAGCTCGCAGCAGGTGAGCTATAATCTGCTCTGATCGGCAGGCAAGGGAAGCATTCATCCCAGCTGCATTACAGCCGGAGCTTTTCTTCTCTTCTTTTTGTCACACATTGTGAGTTCCCAGCCAAGGCTTCCAGCTACCAGATCAAACAAACATTTTGCCACTTAATTGCAGAAATGGTTCTGGTCCCAAGCTGGGATGGCAACCAGCTGAAGACTGGCTGGTGGGTGACATTTTCCCAGCACGGCCATCAGCACTTTCTCATCTGGAAAATGGTCATTTGATAGGGACCAGGTCTTGATTAGCGTCAATCCTGTGCTGGGAATTTGTTGTCAATTTATGATGCTAGAGATAATCTACCAAAAATTATTATTTGGAAATTATATTACCCCTCATCTGATATACTCAGCTGCCAACCGGAGAATATTTTCAGAAAATGGTCACCTGATTTCTGGCTTTTTGCTCCACAGCCTCATGGGAAACACACAAGACACAGTTAAAAGATGAGGTTTAAACCCCAGATCTGCTGCATGTCAGAGCTCATAGACTTAGCACATATACTTCCCTAAAACCAGTAAAGCCTTCATCATCCCACAGCCAGTAACTATCCACCCCTTTCTTTTGTTCCTCTCTTTCTCTCTCCCTCTGGCCAACAATCTCTCCTCGATAAGGCCATTGACTTTTCTCCACAGGTATCAATCACACTTTTCTCCTCCACAAATCTGAATAACCAACAAAATCCAATTACACTCGGAGAGATTGTTCTCAGCTACGACTGAGAAGATGGTAATTTTTATTTTGGAGTGAAAAACACCTTGTGTGTTTGAAAGCTTAGCTGTTTGGGCTTACGATGTTTTTTTTCTCTCCCACCTACACCTGCAGGCCTGATAACAGGTATCACCTCTCCTGCACAAATGGCTTTGCTCTCCAACCCTGTTAACTGCAGCAGGGGGTTGCTCACCAGGGACGGTGCCAACCCCTGGCCCCAGGAGCTTCTGCACAGCTCCTGATCCACTGGGGCGCCCGTTTCCCAGGCTGGAGTCAAAGAGACATCTCGTGGCCACAGCTTATACTGCAAAGGAGTTATTTTGTGCACGGAACGTCCCTTGAACGCAGAGGGGCCAAGGAGTGCCTGTGATGATCTGTGCTCTGACTCTGTTGGGCCAAAGAGTGTGCACCTGATTCAGCCTCCAGCCATTCTCTCTGGGCGCCTTCTGAGCACGAGGAAATTTGAAATACAGGCATATTCTGTTTCTGTGCTTTTTGTTCACACTTATAAGTACATAAAAAAGAAACAGCTTGGCAGGGGATGGCAGAGAGCTACAACTGAGCCGCCGGGAGGAAACAGAAAGGGAGCAGCTGCTCACTCTCTTCCAGCACAGGACTCAGAGCCACCAGGTGAGGGTTTTGATAGTCATGCTGAAGCAGGAACAGGAGGAAGAGATTCCTCTTGTGCAGTAGAGGATCCAAAGGAGGCTCCTTGCTGAAGGAGGCTGGGAATGTATAAAGTTCACCAGGGTTAAAGGAAAAAATCGCACAAACATCAGGAAAACAGAGCTCCACTGAAGACAAGCAGCAAAAAAATGGTGTAGCAGTGCTGGACATCCCCTGTGCTGCAGTTCTGGGAAAGCAGTCAGGAATACAATGTCCTTTCTCCAAGGCATCTGCCCACACCACAGGAGTCCTACACATGGCGCAGGGCAGGCCCAGGTGGGATCCAGCACTGTGGGATTTACACTCACAACTGCAGTTCCAGGGAAAACTGGGAGCATCTGAGGAGCATGGAGCAAGTGCCAGTTTGATCCTGCCTTCCTGTCTTTGAGAGCTACATGGAAGCTGAGCAGGGAGAGCACATCAGCAGTGGGGAGCCTCAGCTCTCAGTTTAGTGTGGTAAGGTCAGCCTCAGCATCTCGGGGTTTTCAGGTGAACTGGGAGAAGATTTTCTCAAGGGAAATGCTCCTGCTACTGCACAATCCCTACCTAGCCCCAAACCATTGCTTTATCTTGGCTTGCCATGAGGAATCCCCTCCTGCTCCCTTGCCTGCCTGGACCTCATCCTGAAGTCCCCCATCTCTGAGCAGGGGAGGACAGGGGGCTGAGGTCTGGCTGTACCTCCTGTATTCCTTTTCATCCCCTTCTGCGTGAGGTGAAATAACCCAAAACACATTCACCTTCCAGGGTTGGAAGACCTGGCCTACCACCCAAAGCCTCTGCACTTTTACAAAAATTTGCTTTTTGACCTTGTCCAAGCTGCTCGTTCCTCCCTTTAAGGAGTGACAAGGAGACAAAGAGAAACAGGCATGAATGCTGCTCGAGAATTCATCCAGAATTTGAGAAATAACCAGCCCAGACCCACAGCTAGCTAGGGAAGGGGTTTAAATTAATCTTTGTTGGCTGCTCCAAAATGCTTCCTCCACGATTAACACCAGAGGTGATGTTGATAGCACAATTCACTGTCAAAATAGCTTATAAAACAATTCCATAAAACCGTGCAAATCTTGTGTTGATCTTACTTTTTACAAGGAGCCTTAAAGCCATATATCCCAGCACCATTTACAAGGTTGTTGCAGGTGTGGGACCAGCCTTAGAAATATAGCTACTACTTAAACTGTGTATTTTATGGGCCTGGGGAAACATCCGTTTGAACTGTAAAAGGAGCTTTCTTGCTTCTTTGTGCAGAGACCAAACCACTGCCCATCAGCCTTCAGCACCTCCTGAGCCACAGCCAAGGTGCAGGGACAGGATTCCTCTGTCAACAAACCTTAGCAAAGTTTTTCCAGGATGTTGAACTTTGCCCTCAGGAGGAGCTGGTCTCCCCGAGCCCAGGTGTCACTGCAAACCACTGGGCTCCCTAAAACCACTCGCCATTTGCAGCCCCCGTGGGGTTGTTCTGCTGTGGGCTGCAGTCATTCCTCTGGTGAAGCTCACAGGCTGTTAACTGCTGCTCTGGAGCACAAAGAAACAGGTGGAAAGGGGAAGAATGAATAGGCCAATCATGTGAATCAGATGACAGAAGGCATTTAAGTAGGCAATATATACCATAATTACGTAATAGCTGTTTAATAGACATCAGGGGGAGTCTCCTGGGGATAAAGGAAAAGACAAGGGACATTTCTCCCCGTGAGTTAAAAATCATCAGGACTTAAGCCCACGTTAACACTGGAGATTACATCCCCTCCTCCACATCCTTTGAGCTCTCCTTTCAGCTCCCAGTGAGACAGTCCTGAGTTTGCTCCAACTACTGCCTTTATCCCGCAGTGGCCATGGAATACAGACTGATTAGGTCCCAAACTTTGACATATCTCTGCTATTCAGGGCACATGGGCAACCAGCTGCCACACTGCCGCCAAAGAACTCTGTGCTGTGCAGCTGGATACATGGGGTCCACGTGCATAACACTGAGAGGAAAAGGGTTTCACTTGGGTTTGAGGTTCAAGGGCTCTGGGTTTTAGCAAGGATTTATACTCTGGCCTTGGCCAAGCTGCTTATTCCTTCCTCTAGGGACTGACAAGGCTTCTCCATCTACACACAACAAAGAGAAATATCAGAGAGCTGCAATGTAGTGCCACCACTGCCACATGGGGCTATGCAAAATCCTCTGCCCCGCTGCCCTCACCTTCATCCTCCTCATCAGATGCCTGGCCTCACCTTCCCAGCGGATGTGCCTCAGTGCCCTCTTATCTCCTGCTCATATCTTCTGTGTAAGACCAAATATTGACACTGCTCAGGAATGGCCCTTGGCTGTGAGCACATCTCCTAACCTCCAAGATAGCCCTTGACCTCTCCCCCGAGCCCAGAAACGAATGGAATAAATGCAGGAAAGAGCCACAGTGATAAAAGCTGGTTTACAGCAGTTGGAGGGATAAGCCCAGCTCACCGTGTCTCTTTTGCAACAGCTCATTTTGGGGAGTCTCAGTGACACTGAATGACAGGCATTTGGATATTGTTGTAGCACCATCCTCTCTGAAATGAGCTTTTCTCTAGCCCTGCCAAACCTCCAATTTGTTATGTCCCTCGGATTTAACACAAAATAGAGAAAATCCTTCCCTATTTTTCTAAAACAGGCATTCTAAAAGAGTGTCCAAATCCTGAATTTTACAGTATCCTTAACAATGTGCAGTGCCTGTGCCATGAGATGACTGAATAAACACCACAGTGCCGCAGCCAGGATCATCTGTAGGTTATGAGCTTGAACAACACTTGACACACTGAATCTCCTTCCTAATCAGGGGTTGTTAAGATGCTGCTGTAGAAATATAACATTATATAAAATGCTTTATATATTTAGTCTACTAATTAGCCATGATAATAACAAGTAACTTTATAGTTGAATGCATGAAACCTCATTATCTGAATCCAATTTTTATGTGGCTTCACTCAGACTTTATCAAGTGCTGGGCTCATTTAACAACCTTCCCCTCGGCCAGAGCAGTGATCCAGGATTCTTCCTCATTCCTCGGTTATTTATTTCCACAAAACACTAAGGGTTCTAATAGGAGAATACCCCACACACACACCTGGCTTAAACCTGCCTGTTTTGGGTGGTGAGGCAGGGACTGATAGACCAGCGTGGGCAGAGCAATCACACAGCTCCCCATTTCCTCTGGAAACCAGGCTAAAAATAGGGGACAGGCAGTAGAAAACGAGACAGGAAGGCAGGAATGGATCTATCAATAGTTCCTGCCCTGTTTCCTGCTCGTTAGTGTCTCTCAGCAGATGTCAGGTAACCTTTAGAAACCCCCTAAAGCAGCAGTCATTTATCAGACGTTTCTTAAATTGAGATAAAGGGAATTTGGACCCTGTACAATTATGGGCATCCCAGAAGGAAAACAACAACAAAAAATACAAATATAAGAAAAAACCCACCCTTCTCAGTGCATGCCTCATATCTCACAGAAAGCTTCTGTTTCTAACACAGCCGCAGACCGACTGTGGACTTTGTACTCCATCTGTAGCTAAATGACCATACTGCACCGATGTGTCTCCCCATCCCTTGGTGCTCCCAGTGCTCTGTCTGCAATCCGCAGCAGAGCAGGAGAGGAAACACGAGCTTTACCAGCAGCTTCAGCTCTAGGTAAGAGTAATTTTCTGCCTGCAAAGACTTGTCAGCGAGTTACTGCAGGCGGTGGGTGGGAGAGGCAATGCGGGCTCTGTCTCGGTGTGTCAGAGGTGAGGAAAGGACCTTCCCTCAGAGCCGTGGAGCAGCTGTCCTGCCGCGCAGGAGCCGGTGATGGTGAGTGTTGCTCACTAGATGGCGAAGGACGCCTTCCTCCCTGCACAGCTCCCACGGCAGCAAGGAGGGCTGGATGGATGGAGGAAGGGGCTGCGATCACCCAGGGCAGACCTGGAGGAGACATCTGGGGCCTGCAAAGCCACAGGAGAAGGAAGGGTGAGTTATTAAGGCTGAGGAGGTGGTACAGTTCTCCTTGAAGAGATGGTGTCGCGTGTTTGAGGATCTCCCTTTTTACTTGGTTTGAGACAAACCTGTAGGCAAGGCCACAGCTGCCAAAGCTGTGTGTCTCCTCCACAGCATCATTCCTCTGCTGTCCCACGGGTGTTCAGCAGATGCAGGATTGTCACAGAAGTGTGTCAGAGCCAGATTTAAATCTTTCCACAGAGGCTGTGATTGTCTGACCGGAATAAACCTCACGATTTGCCAAGCTGGGAGACTTGGCTGCCCCAGGTGTCTTCAGTCTCTCAACCACAACCAAAGAAGCACGAGAAAGGACAATGCTCTATTTAGGGTGCTTGGCTATAAGCAAACCTGTCACTCTCAAACAAATAAACCAAAATAAGAACCCCAAACAACACACAAATTTAAAATACTCAAGTGAGACAAAGCTGTGAGCCAAACAAGTCTGTTTTGAAAGTGCTCCACTGCACTAGTGAGTCATAAACCAACGCAGCAGCTATGGCAGTGAGTTCGAGGAGAATAATTTCAGCCACGTTTTTGCAGCAACTGGATCCCAGGAATGTCCTGCTCTTGCAAATCATCGGTGTTTACAAGGCAAATTCTGTAGCATTTTAGCCAGAATTCTTTACACAGCCTCAGCTCTTTGCAAACAGCTCCTTCTCAGTGATGCTGGCAACTTCATCTCAGGGGTGTCCAAATTTGCACCTCCTCTGTCTGCCCAGCCCAGTGTGAGCCTGTGGCTGAAGCTGCAGAAAGCACGAGGGTGTGTGAGCTCTCCCAGCTGCCCCAGTGTGAGTGTGGTGGTCATGGCACACAGATGCCAGCTCAAGCATCCAGAATGTCCCTTTACATAATGGAGCATCCCCTGTTCCTCCCTGTGCGATGCCCTCATGAGAATGAAAGCCCATCTGCATTAACCTCCAGGCAGCAGCACCGGTAACTCCACACCCAAGTTTACAAACAAGCACCTAGTGATGTGTTGATATATGCCCACATGTGAATATATAAAGCAGCAAATAGATTTTTGAAGATTGCTCACAGCCCTTTGGAATAAAATCAGTCCTGAGGGTAATATTTAGTAGTCTGAGTTTTTCATTGCTTCCTCCAGCCCCAGATTCGTTATCCCCATGCTACATGTTTTGCAGAATAATGCAAATGTATTTCTGTTCAGAAAGCCAAGGCTATTCCTGCCCAGCTCACCAGGATATGGAAATACCTGGAAGGGGGTACTGACATTTTTCCTGAAGCTCTTTTCTATTTAACAGAAGCAAAGTCACGTTGCTGAGAGACCCCTTAGTAACAGGAAGCAGTTGTCCAGTTTAAAGAACCAGCTAGAAAGCAAACAGCTTTGCCTTCTTTTTAAAGCCCCTCAAGACAATATTTACTTTTCTAAAATATCATTGTGCCACGGCTTTGGGACTTTGCTTGACAAACTTGGGGGTCTCTGAGCAGTTCAAAGTGGGCTTGACCTATAGCTGAGCATGGAAAACAGGAACTGCATATAAATAACTAAATTACAGAGAGATCAATTCTCAGTCAACTCATTAGCAATGCCCGGCGTCTTTAAGTGATAACTCCACTCTCTAAGACCTTTACGTAATTACTTGCACAAGGCACATTTTACCCTTTGGTTGGCAAGTTTCATAAATGAAGGTTAAGTTTACTTAACCACCCAGGATTTACCAGCCATGTGAAAGCATAAAATGCATGTGCTGCCAGGTGTCTCTGCAGAAACTGCCTTGTTGATTCAGAGACTCCAAGGTTAAATGATGGCTCCTGAGTCCAAGTTGGTTTCCCGCTGGGGACCGGGAGGATCTGCACTGTAACATTGTACCACAGTTCAGACAGGGTTGATTTAACGAGGCTTTGGAGTTAAGATAGCAGTGATTGTGAAAGCCTGAATGAAAAGCAGGGGTTTTGCTGATCAGCACACCCACAACAGGAATCTTAAGTGTGTCACACTCCAAGTTTGTTACAGAAAGATAGCTGCATTTTTTTCCCTAGGCAGGTCCCTGTTTCTGTCTTCTGTCTTTTGTCCTAGGCTATTTGCACTCTTGCATATCTGTAGGATCCAGATTTATGCAACCTTCATATCTCATACTCACGGGTCCTACAAGTGAGTTCTGGGCCAGATTTGCAGCTGATGTGAATCAGCACAGTCCTATTAACATTTTTGGCAAGTCACACTGGGCAAAATTAGATTGGGTGATGTAAGGGTGGTGGGTTTGTGCCTCTATGTTTGATTGATTCTTTCATGACAGCATTTTGGATGTTCTGGTTTTTCAGCTTTTCCACACATGCAAGTTTTTCAGGCATCACTGGAGCAGCCAGTAGCTTAGTAAAATTGTCTGTGTACCAGGAGAAATTGAGTCAGAGAGAAGTGAAGCCACTGGCTTGTGTGATGCAGGAAACCTGCGAGACAGCAGCCCGTGGTACATGAATTTCCTTCCTCCAAACCAAGCTCTTTACCTGACAGCAAAGTCGTCCAGATTCTGCCCCTCAGCCCAGGTGTGCTCCACAGAACAACATGATGGGCCACGGTGCTGACTGCCAGGGAAGGTCCTCAGGTATGGCCAAGGCTGGATCTACCATTCCTTGGAATGCTTCAGCAATCACTGCTGCCTCTCCTGCAGAGATTCAGCAATCACTGCATTCCCTCCTTCAGCACTTGGACAAAATAGAGACGTGTTTCCTTGTGGGTCACAGGGAAACCCAGGCAGGAGCTGAGAGCTGGCATATCTCACAAGGTGCAGAACAATCTGCAGGGGGACTCTCAGGTCCCATCAGATGATGGGGGTGACTGAAGTCTGATCACCTGGAGTTTGCTCAGATGTTTGTTCACGTTCTCATGTGCCTGACAGAGGAAAGATGAGAGTGTCTGATCTTCCATATGGTGTTCAGATGAAGTGGGCAGGGAAATTCTGGTCAAAAATCTGGCTCTCAAAGCCATGCCATAACTGGTCCATTACTCAGAGCAACTCACTTGTGTTTTGAAACCCAGTTATTACCCTCTGATTCCGAGGAAAGTTCATGAAAGCATTCAGAAATACAGCTTGTTACTCCTTTGTACACTGACAAAAGAGTGACCTCAAGTCAGTCAGCATCACAGCATGAGAAACCTGAGATTTCCTTCTTCTCCAAACCTACAGCAAGTAAAATTCTGTTCAAAATGCCACCCCGTCCTCATTTTTTCATAAAGACAAAAGATCAGTGAAAGAAGCTTCCAACACATTTGTTCTCTTACTGTCACTTTACACAGATTTGACTACATGGGGAGGTCTGCTCCTTAGTGCCCAGGCTTATGCCCAAAGATTGATGAATTAGATGTCTGATGGCAAAAAATCCATACTTTGTCCTGGGGAATACCCATATATAACCAGAAATTCCTGTGAGTAATACAGAAGAGCTTCCATGGAGCTGCAGAGGTACCAGTAAAAGAGAAAATCTGTCCCAGGTTTCAAAGCAAAGATATCTGCAAAGCCCTCACTGAAAATTCTTAGAATGAAGGAAAAGAAACCAGATGGTGTTTCATTCACATGTAGAAATTGGCTTTGTGACTTAGATAGGGCTGATCAGTTCCCAGTACTGACAAGTTTCTCAGTAATTTGGGAAGGTAGTTTTTCAGCCAGGGTGCAGTTGAACACGGATCAGGATTTGCCCATAGCTGATTTGGAAACAAAAGTTCTGTCCACATTGCCAGCATAGGGTTGGAGGCACAGGTGTCACTGCACAGATGAAAATGGCTTGAATCAATTGTGCCTACATCTCTGTTAGACCTGGATTCAAATCCCAGCAGTCCTCTGCTGCCAAATTCTCATAAGGCAGAATTTGAGCTGATAACCACTAATGTCAGCTTTTGTAAGTATGGAATGATCTTGGTTCATACAGACCAGTAGGATGGATTTAACTCCCTTTTTACATATTTAGCAATCCACATCCATTCCTATGAAGGTGATGGTAACCACTGAGGAAACACCTCACTCACATCTGAACAGGAGTGCAGCATCTCTCTACCACTGATTAGCCGCAATGGAGCCCTGAAAGACAGTGGGCTGAACTTCCAGCACAGCGAATGGTGGCAGGTTAGAACTTCCACCCTCTACAGTTCTGGGTGCTACTGTGCTTCCTGCTCTTCTTGAGGGACTGTTGGTGCAGCTGTCATGGTCTGGAGGGAGGTACAAGGCACTGTGTGCAAGAGGAGGTAGCATCTTTTATTAGAACACACTGGGTTGGAAAAAGTAGGTTAAGCTTTAAAGCACATGAGCCTTTTTTCAGGTTTTGCCTAATTAAAGCCCTCTTCCCATTGCAAATCTGAGTGTGATTTTAAAGGCAGGATAGAAGTGGTGCAAAGATTTTGTAAAGGGCTCAGCACAATAGGCTATAGATTGCAATAACTAACCATTAGTCTTGGGGAAATAGCTCAGCCTCTGATCTGACATTTTAGCAGCTAAGAGCTCCGGCTAACAGATCCTACTCTGAATTACTCTCTCAAAACCTTATCAAAAGGAAATGGAGCCTTTTGAAATTGCTGGCATCTCTGGAAGACTGGTTTATCAAATTTCCCCTGGTTCAAGCAGAAAACCTCTGTTTTCCTCTGCTCTTTAACCTCTTATTTAAAATGTCATTTTACTTTGAACTGTCAAAAGAGGCAGCGAGGGAAGCAGCAAGCTCACCATCAGGAGGAGGTGAAAGCTGAAACTTTACCCGTCCTTAGTGAGTTTATCCACATATCAATGGCATGCTATACCAGTGTGTTTATTTTTATGACTAGAGCATATCCCTTAACCTCAGGGATCCGAACATTTCCCTGGAATGTACAGACGTTTCATATCATTTATTTCCCAGCGGCCCTTCCCCACACACGCATACATAAACACACAGGCTTCCACCCACATTCTCTTGATCACACTGCTCTACACAACCAGACAGCAGCTTAGCACAGGCACACAGGCATCCCCCTCCATCCACCATCCCCATCTACAGCCCCCTGCAGGAAATATAAATGTACACGTCCCTGTATTTTGATGTACGTATTTATAAAACTCACACGAATGTCAATGTCTATGGTTTGTGTGTGAATCTATTTGTACAAGATACACATGAGAAAATGCACATATGTGGAAAACCAGGACTGCAAAGGGCACTAACACATGCCACTGATTCCCATGGCTGCTTAGGACCTTGCTGTGTGGTTTCTACAGCCTAGGGGAAGCATTTGGGTGGGACCCAAAGAACTTCCATCAGCCAAACATTTGGATTTCACTTACCTCTGTCTTTGTATCTATTTTAAGGGGGAAACTCCTGCCTGGAGCTAATAACCAAAATGATGGAGCAGATTTCCCCTCAGAAACCCTACAGGAATTAGGATTCTGTGAAGCCACTGCAGCTTTGCTCTGTTACAGCTCTGTCCCCTTGCCATATTGACTCAGGCTCTGATGAGATGTTACCAAGCACTGAGGTTGCATTCAAGCTCTCATACAAGCAGCCAGCTGAGGATTGGACTCCTTTATCTGTTTGTGCTGCTTACTGTGGGCCAAGGTCTTCAGCTGGTGTAAATCAGCCCAGCTCCACCGAGGCCATGAAAGATGAGGTGCATAAGTTAAGCATCTGTCTCAATGGCTGATGTTTATCTTTGCTCCCATGGCCTCAATTGCACTTAAGATGAACATAAACCCATGAAAACAGTTTAATGGGACGGGGGCTTTCCACTGATCATCTGCATGCAACTGAATTTTCCTCCATTTGATTGCTAGACCAAGTTCAACAGATATGCATGTTACAAATAATTTGTCATGCTCTGAGGCGCGTTCCACCCCAGGCCACAAAATGTTCACAGTAATTGAAATATACAGCCAAATTCCAAGCTAGCATAAATCTCTGCTGATGTCAAGCCATATGGAAATCCATATGATTTGAGGGCTGTAAAGAAACCTAACAGCCAACCGTGTCTTCTAGTGAGGGACTTACGCAGCTCAATCTGATTATTCTATCACAAAGAAGATTAAGAGCTGGCTTCACTAGGATGTCCAAGTACAGATGGAAAAAGGAAATACCCAGTATGGAATGGTTCTTTACTCCAGCTGAGAAATGCCACACAAGATTCATTGCTTGAAAATAAATGCCAGACAAATCTGAATGCATGATAAAGCATAGATTTATTTTTTTTTAAACATGGAATCATTGATCAAAGGATAAAGTAGACTCAATCATTAAAAGTCTTCACACCAAGGTCAGATGCTTTTCTTCACAAAATTCTTCCTTCTAGGGTATCTTGGTGGGTTCAATATAGCAGTAAGAACATTAGCTGTTGAACTTAATGTTTTCTAAGAGGCTGTGACTATTTATAAGAAGCCAGTGAATTAAGGTTGAGAAAAGCTGCTGTGCTATCAATAGGACTAAATTTACTACAGATTGATTTCCACTTGAAAATGATTATGGGACTGCTAAGTAAAAAATTAGAGCAGAAAGCACTGAACTTGATAAAACAGAGAGCTGAAGGGCAGACTAATGATCCCTTCTCTTCACAATTATTTATTTACTTCTAAGCCCAGTCAGTTATCCCTAAAATCAGAACACTTTTAGACCTATGAAATTAAATTCTTCCTGTTATAAGAGAGGGAAAAAAAGATGAGCCCTCTCAAACATGAAAGAAGGAAGATTATTAATCAATGAGGAAGAATTTTGTATCTTGCTAAATTTGCATTCTTCTCAGCAAAAACAGTGGTTTTCAAAGGATCCTAACTGCCAAGTGCTGTGGTTGCTCTAAGTTTCAGCATTTAGCCTAAGAAAGGCCAAGGTGCCAAGTTGATTTAAAATTTTTTTTTTAAAAAAAGTCTTTGCACCATCTGTTCTCTAGCAGTGGTGCATTCCTCAGGCTGAGATGTCATCAGCTTCTCATTATTATTCTTAACGATTCTTCGAAATCAATCAAAATCAGAGACAGAGGAACAGATTTGGGGTTTGTGCTGTGTTTGCACACTACTTTGTGCCCTAAGTACATAGGGCTTTTTTGGTTATTTCCATCCATGGCTCTTTGGCAGCAGAGCTTGGAGTCAGAACCCTAACTTGTCAAACAGATGATGATTATGTATTATATATAATCACAATGAAAAGGAGATTTGAGATGAAAATCTAAAATTGGATGGGGTGGGAGTGAAACCAACTCACTCCAGGCAGCTTTCTAATTTCAGTCATTGGTTCAAATCCCTCCCAGAAGCCACAAGGCAATGCAGGATCCCTAAATTTCTTGGAAACTGGTCCCATGCTGTCACTAAAATCAGTGGGACGCTTTGCTGTGCCTCTGCTGGAAGCCTGGAAAGGTTTTAACCAGGGACATCCCAGTCTGGGTTGCACACCCCCTGTGCAGTAGGTTACAAGGGGCTAATTAGTCCAAAGAAGAACCAGGGGCTGCCAGGGCCAGGAGGGCACATTTGCCAACTGTGATTTCGCCAGGGGCAGTGCCCACAAAGGAAGAAAATGTTGAGGAAATCCAAGTCATTTCTCTGAGAAAGAGCAGCAAAACCCAGAAGTCCAGATCTCCCTACCACATTCTTGGCTTCCCCTGGGCTCTGCACAGCTCCCAGCTGGGTGAGTAACTGCTGATTTATCCAGCCACATTGCTTCCATGGGATTTAGGAATAAATAAACCAGCAGAGACTTGGATCAAACAGCCAGTGCAGAGGTGCAGGGCATTTCCTTGGGATTAGCAATTGCCTAAGGGATAGGCCAGTGGCACTTCCATGTCAGATAAAGCTCAGGAGCAGTGAGCTAGGGCTGGAGGAAGGCAGGAGCCAAATTCCAACCAGGGGAAGTGCCACCACCCTAGAGAAAGGCCCTGTCCCCGAGGATGTTTCTGTGATATGCACCCTAGCAGTGATCAGTGGTGTTGGGTAGAGCCATGACGTGGGAACGGTGCTTCTGACATCCAAATCAGACTCCAGTCCAACCTGATGTGCCCTCCCTGATCTGATGATCAAGTCAAGCCCGAGGGCAACAGAACGGTGCCAGGTCTCTGCTTTTCAACAGGCTCACCAACCCGCAATGTAATATCCGATGGTTAAATGGCTAAAGCAATAATTCGGGCTCAGATGAGGCTATATCATGACGGAATATTAGTGATGTCATTGTAATAAGGCCACTACCTCATCTTACCTCCACAGAGGTTCCCCACCCTCATAGAGCAAAACTTTGAGCCTCTCCAGGAGGAGCTGAGCCCCTACACCCCAGGCTGAATGCAAGTAAATGTTCTTTAACTCTGCTTCTCTATGGCCCTGGGGTGTTTTATTGTTAAAGAGAGGGTTGGGGCAGTGATGAGAGGTAATTAACACTGAATGGATATGCACATTTCCCTCAAAGCATCAGTTTCTTTCACTACACGGCGCTAGAAAAAGAAATCTACAGAGCTGAGATTGATGGCTTGCACTTGGCACAGAGGTCTCCATACAGATAGGTGACAACAGTTTGTAGGACAATTCGGGCTTCCTGATCCCACTCTTCAAGCCCTTTATTGGCTGGAAGGTGTCAATCCAGCAAGTGGCCCATCAGATAGGCAATCATGGAATACACTGTGTGGCTGAACTGGGCTCCTTGGGGGATCAGAACCCAGAACAGAGCCTTCTATTCTGTGGGGGCAGAATAGAGCCCAAAATATTTGTGAAGCTACAGGAAAGATACTGCACAACCCCCCTCATAAACCCCTCTGTAAGATAGAAAAGTCAAAGGTTGGAACAACTCTTCTCTCTCTCCTCACCAGTTTGTTTCTGATTATTTTGCAAACAGATCACAAGGAAAAAAAAAAAGTGTCTTATTTCATTAGGGAGGGGGAAGAGAAACACACTTGATGGCACTTTAAAGAAACATCTTTTCTTCCCTTTCAAAAACAACAACTCAAGTAAATTAATAGGCCTGGCCTGATGAGTATGAGTCATTTTCAGTACAAACTAACCACAGAAAAATCTGGTT
The DNA here is from genome assembly GCF_009819655.1 of Sylvia atricapilla. Taxonomy (NCBI): domain Eukaryota; kingdom Metazoa; phylum Chordata; class Aves; order Passeriformes; family Sylviidae; genus Sylvia; species Sylvia atricapilla. The sequence continues at coordinate 12,632,693 of NC_089148.1, forward strand.
TTAAATTTAGAAGAGAAGGAAGGAAAAAAGCTTATAACATAATTAATGCATTTTTTTAAATTAGGCAATATTACCGTGAGTGGAAGACAACTATAAGTTTCCAACATCAGAGATCAAAACGGAACTCCTGACTCAAGACCCAGCAATAGACTTCTTTAGTGACCAAATGATTAGAATTTAAGATCAAAATATTACACCATGTAACTATCACAGAAAATAAACTCCACTCTGCATGTGCTTTTACAGCTTTCTTCTCCATGAATATTAATAATTTTATTCTGTCCCTTTGCACAGACTAGCATTTGAGAAAAATTTTCCTTACTCTCTTCCCAAACTATTTTTTTTTAAAGTTGTGAGCACTTGATTGTGTCCGTGTCTACCCCTACTTTATTCATCTGTATTTGACACAGATATCCTCCCCAAAACACAAACTGATTTTCTGTGGACATGCACGTGTTTCCTGTTGGCAGCTGTGGGATTCATGTGGGTGTTTGTGACTTCTAAACACGCACATGCAGGCTCATATGCACTTGGTATTGTTCCTGTTGCAAGCCCTAACGTTTAGTGATTTCTTCAAAAATCACATAAGGACTGGTAGCAGAGAAGAATATGGTTCTCTAAAGCAGCACTCTAGTGCTGATAGTTAAAAGACTTTTCCCCCACAGCCCTGAAGAGTTAAAACAGAGAAAACCCGGCTCCTAAGGTCAGTTATAATGTGCATCCCAGATCACAGTAGCTTTGGCCACATACCTACAGACATGCCAGCTCTTCCCACAGCTGCCTCTGCCCTCACAGCTGGCTCCTCCGCGTGGGCTGGGTCACTAAAGCAGCTGGAAAATTAACCCTTCTGCTTTTTTTTTTGGTTGTTTGTTTCATGGGTATCACAGCCCAGACGTGCACTCGGCAAAGCAGCTTTCCTCGGGCTCAGCACCATAATGATTTTCCTTTCCTTCCTGGCTTTTCGCTTGGGCAGCTTTGGGCATATATCAAAATCATGCACATTCCTAACGAACACACCTTGTCAGCCTTGAAATGTCACAGTTTTAAGAAATAGTGTCCATACTGACACAATCCTACACACACAACGCAGCTTTGCAAGGAAACTCTCATTGAATATTGTGACTACACACACACACATTGATATAAAATTAGGGATAAGATACAGCATTTTTGTGTGACTCAGACCCAGAAGCAGCGGATGTATTAGAGCTGAAAGATTATGTAGATATCGACCTGAGGCAGGAGTAGTGTGGGATAATTTAGTCCCATGGGTTAATTGACTATGAATGATCTTAAGATCACCAAACAACCTAACTAATGGCTTGTAATAGGAGCTTTACATACAAGTCACGTACAAGACACAGCAGTTTGCAAAATCCCCTGCATTACTGTGTCTCCTGTTGTTGTAAATTCAGTATTACACAGAATATTGTGCATGTTTTATGCTGTGCAGTGTCTCTTATATACACATATATATTGCATATTGACTAGGGTGTATTTTACACCATATTACATATTGTGTAAATCTGTACGTAAGCCAGGGCCAGGTGCCAACCCACACTGGTGACAAGCAGACAATATCTGTTCACAGCAAAATCCCAGCAGTGGGGCAGGTGCCGCTGGCCCTGCAGCCTGCGGAGGTACGATGCCGCCGAGAGGAGTCAGAATCATTTCCCCAGGCTGCAGGAGGAGAAAGAGAGGTTGCAAGGAGGGTTTCCAGCTAAGTCTCTGTGCTACACACAGGTCACACCTCAAATTTTCCGTTTTTCACCCATCAGGGTGTTAAAGCAAAACCAGCAAGTGGCTTTCGCCTCCCCTCTGCTCCAAGGGGCGTCTGAGTCTGTAGGAGGGACACAAGGTGGGCACAAGGTGGGCGCCCACACCAAGGCAGCAGCCGGGGGATGGGGGCAGCCAGACCTCCCTCCCTGTTGACAAACACATTTTGGGTGACAAGCACAAGGGGAGCTGGTGCCTCTGCGTTTGGAACCGACCCGTGTCCCCTAAAACAGCTGAACGCGGCTGTATTCAGCCTGGAAACTTCTCTTTACTCGCGTTTTCCCCGTCCTCCTCCTCGCTGCCGGGCTGGGGACAGGCACGGGGGACACTAACGGGGGGCTCACAGCGGCACCTCCCCGCGGCAGGGACAGGGCCGGGCTGTCCTCGGGGAAGGGGAAACACCCGGGATGGGGGAGCAGCGGGAGCCCACCCTGCCCACCCCGGCGGGCGGGGAGCAGCAGGGGCTGCAGGAGGAGGAGAAGGAGGAGGAGGAGGAGGAAGAGGCGCATTTCGGTGCGAGCAGGACGGGAACCACGGCGGGAGGGTGTCGGGGTCCCCTCATCCCTTCCCCAGCCCCCGGCATCTCCCGCAGCTGCCCGCGGAGCGTGCCCGTGTGCGCGCACCCGCCCGCGCACGCCTCCCTTGAGGATGCCCGTATCTAAATGGTGGTTTCGGTGGTCAGGGACGGCTCACAGGTCGTTTAGAGGTGAAATAATATACAATATGCATTTAGAGGCCATTTCTCTCTATATGGTCACACACGTGCAAACAGACCAATATTTGATAAAGTTTCCCGCAAATGCCATGTATTTATATATTCACTACTCTGTCAGTTTAAGATACCTGTAATTGTCTGTCACACAAATATGCCACTTTTGTAATTCCAATTCTCATTTAAGAACGTAATTAGCCTCAATATACGCGCCAAATTTAGTTGAAAAGTTATGTTTACATTAAAGATGTACACAAATTTACTTCGAAATAGGTTCTACAGTGTGTAGAACTGTATATATACAATTCTGAATTACAAATAATGTATCGATAACGTACCTCATGAGTATGAGGTGTATTTCGCGGCATGTTTCACAAAGGTATCATGGAATTAATTGCGAAACTGTGTTATCTAGATATACACAGGTATAAGTGTGTGTGTGCGCTGAACTTGTGAATTGTCAGGGGACGAACAGGAGGAAGCAGGAGGCAAAAGCCCCGGACAGCCATTTATGAGAAAAAAAAAAAACACGCCGGGGGATACAAACACGCCGATTTTGTTTCGGAGCCTGGTTCAGCTCACCAGGGGAAATATCAATTCGAAAGCGGGGCCAGCCGGGCGGAGCAGGAGGGTCCCGGGACCTCCAATCCCCCCAGGGCAGGTGATGATGGCTGCAAGACTAAAAATGTGTTTTCACCCGCTTGTTCTCAGAAGGAAGAGAAGATCCGCTATCTACGCTGAAATCTCTGGAGAGAAATTTAAATGAAGATGCTACAACAACAGCAAAACTAATCAAAACTAAGAAAATAAATTTGAAATCGCAGCGAAACGGACCCAAACAGGCTCTGCCGGCAGAGCCAGCCCGATCGAAAGCCTCTCGTTGTTTTATAGCAAAAAACAGTGGGGGAAAGTGGGGGGAACCTGGTTTGGTTCGAGACTAACGTTTTCCGACACTTTTCCAAGATGATTTTTCATCGGCCAATGTGATGGTGGAGAAAGCCCTCCGGGATGCGGTCCGCGAAGAGCTGCGCGGCTCCGCGCTCCCGCGGGAGAGGCAGAGGAGGGGTGGCTGGAGGGGAGGATGGAGAAGCCAAAAGCGGCATGCGGGGGTGCTGCTGAATCGAAAGATGGAGGAACACTGAGAGATGCTAAAAATGAATGAGGCGGGAGGGGGAAAAGAAATCATGAGAACGACAGTTAGCAGTGGGAAGGGTCGGGGTGTTGAGGGGGGCTCTGGGATGAAGCGGATTTGCCCCCGACTACAGCAGCCCTAGGAGGGGAAAGAAAAAAGAGCGGTGAGGAAAGACAGCGGTGTAGGAGAGCCGCAGCTGTGCGCCAGGTGATGCGGCCGGAGCGCCCGGCGGCCGGGAAGCGGCTCGGGACGGCGGCAGGACAGAGCTCTCGGCCGCGGTTCCGGGGACAGCCCGCCTGGCTCGGAGGTTTGTTGCTCACTAATGATCAACTTTTTTTTTTTTTTTTTTTTTTTTTTTTTTTTCTCTAATTAGAAGTGCCTGGCGATGCCTGAGCGCTCCGCCGGGAGGGCACGGCCACCCGCCCGGCCGGGGACCACCCCGTTTGGGGCATGTCGCGGTGCCACCGCGGGAGCCACCTTCGGGTGCACCTGCACAGGGGCGGGGGGACACGGCAAAGAGCCCCCAGCCTTCCTTCCCAAACCTGCGGCTGCCTCCTGGGGCTGCGCTCACGAACCGGGTGATGCGCTTGAGCACGTCCCGCAGGACCCGGTTCTTTAGAGCTAAAGCAGTGAAATGTTTGCTTTCCTTGCTGGTTCTTTTTTTTTGGTGGTTTATTTTTTATTTGTTTGTTTGTGGGTTTTTTGTGTGTGTGTGTGTTTTGGGTTTTTTTGGTTTTTTGTTTTTTGGGGTTTTTTTGTGGTGGGGTTTTTTTTTGTTTGTTTGTTTTTTCTTTATTATTTTGTGGGTTGGTCGGATTTTAAAATGATTATTATTTTAATATTATTTTTATTTTTAATAATGATTTCTCTTTCCCGAGGGGCCGGTGCACTTCCCTCGGCGGGGCGCAGGGGGTGCCGAGGGACCGCGCGGCGCCGCGGGACGGACCGGCGCCGAGGATGAGCCGGCGGGGCTCCCTTTCGTGGGTTTTGGGGGGTTTGGTTGTGGTTTTTTTTGGTGTTTTGTTGGATTGTTTGTTTGTGGGTTTTTGTTTGTTTTGTTGGGTTTATTTGTTTTCTTTCGGGGAGGGGGGGTGTTGTGTGTGTGGTTTTGTGTGTGTGTGTGTGTGTGATTTTGGGGCGGTTTTTTTGGCTATTCCACACACCCATACACCTTTTTCTTCTTCACCTGTCCCCGGAGGAGCGAGCCGAGCAAAGCCCCCGCCCGCTTTCCCCCACACCCCTTCAAAGCATCCGGGACCCGCCCCCGCAGTCGCTCCCTCCTCCCCGTCTGAGCCCCGCAATTGCTCCTCTGGAAAGGCGCGGGGCAGATGCTGGGATAAGTAACTTCAGGAATTGCCCCTCTGGAAAGGCGCGGGGCAGATGCTGGGATAAATAACTTCAGGAATTGCCCCTCTGGAAAGGCGCGGGGCAGATGCTGGGATAAATAACTTCAGGAATTGCCCCTCTGGAAAGGCGCGGGGCAGATGCTGGGATAAATAACTTCAGCTCTGCAGCCGAACTCGCAACAGGATAAATAAACAAACCCTGTCATCTTGTCATCTTCCTGCTGGGGGACGGGCGAGTGTCCCCGGCCCCGGCTGTCCCCGCTGCCTCCCCCCGCCCCGCGCCCAGGGACATCCCGCACGGAAAGGCAGATTTATTGTCCCTAATCAGCAAATCGTTTAGGTCATTACAAGCCCATTACCGAGGGACGGGCGGGGTGAGGACAAACCTTGGCCACGTCTCATCATAGCCTCTGAAAAGCAAAGAATGAAACAAGGGTTCCCCGGAGAGCGAGACCCTCGTTATCCCTCTCCTACAGGGATGTCCTCTGGAAGTTTCTCTCTCTTACTGCTTTCCTTCAGACTCCCGTGGTCCCCTCGAAAGGGCTCCGGTACCCCTAAATATGACACCCTTAGCTGAAAACCTTCCTACATCATTTGCAGCCAGGGCAACACACCTTCCCAGTAAGGCTGAGGGGATTGAGAACATTTTACTGGTTTTGATGGTTTTTTAAATACCACCTCTCCTTTTCCCGACTTTCCCCCCTTATTTCTTTCCCCATTCCCCCTCACTGATTGTTTTTCATAAAAACGCCAGGCATTCAGGGCTGCCTGTGCTGTGGGTAACGCAGGGGCTGCCGTGTTCTTGCTGGCAATGCATCCCACCAGGGGAGAAATTTGGGACAGAGTCTCTTGGGTCTGCGTGCATTTAGATCCATGCTAGGGATCCAGCTTGGAAAGAGGGAAAGGGGGTGACAGCCCCCTGATTTTCAGGGCTGCTGGGCCACCCCTGATGTGGCACCCTGCAGCCTCCCTGGTACCAATCCTGAGTATAAGGGATGCCACCAGCTACACAGAGCTGGGGCACTGCACAGATCCCCACAGTGGGGCCAGAGAGACCCTTGTCTCTCCCCTCACCCCCTTTACCTCCACCCTAGTAATTATGCAACCTCTCCTGACCCTGCTTTCTATCCCTTTTATCCTGGCCTCAGTGCCTGTTCGCCCAAGCAGGCAGGGCTGAGCCGTTGGAGATTGCTCTGAGGTCCTTCCATCTGGCACTTTCTCTCTGTTCCCCCACTCAATAAATAAAATAAGGGTCACCTTTTTTTTTTTTTTGATTTTTTTTTTTTTTTTTGGATCACACACTAAGGCCCATCACAAATGAGACCCCCGAGGCTTTGATGCCTGTGTTTGGACACAAGCAATTATCTCTAATTATTGTTTTGCTTTTCAGTTTGCCCAACTTTCCAACAGCCTTGAAAAGAAACTTCAAGGAGGGGGCTCAGCAGACTGAATGAGACATTTCTCCACGAAAGCCCCTCCCAGAGCCCCCTCTCGCTTCCATATTGAGAGAAACAAAATCTTCACAAATGTTTAAGTACAATATGGGTTCTTTTCTTTTTCTTTTTTTTTTTTTTTTTTTGAAGATGATTTCTAAAGACACGGGAACATTTGTACAAATAAGGCGCAGATGGGAGTGGGGTGGGGGAAGCACACTGGAGTTGAATATCTGGGAAGGGAGGTGAAATGGGTTTCATCTGGGAAGGAAGTGGAGAAGCAGAGATTAAAACCCCTTTAGACTTTCCCACCACTCATAAATAATACATTAAATTGCACTTACTGCTTTCTGCTCACTGAGGAGCACTGGGCAAAGGCCTCAAGTCCTGAGGAAAATTCACAGTCTAGGGCAATGGCAGGATTGGGAGGCAGGAGCGGAGAGACAGAGAGATATTTTGGGAAGTTGTTTGGGAGGATGGGAAACGACTAAAACCAGCACGTGAAGTCTGTCTCAATGCATGTGGCACACACCTGGATACACACATGCAGCTCTACACACGTGGGTAAAATGCACCTATATATATGTATGTATGTGTATATATATATATACATATACATGCACACAAATGTGCAAATTTTGGCCAAAAAATAGCCAAAAAATACTCAAGGACTGAGACACAAGTGTGCACACAGGTATCACACACACTCATGGAGGAACGTGCATGTGTGTGTTCATATCCCCATGTGTATCTGCACATCCACACGTCCATCACACCTCTGGGTTCATCCACACAAGGAGGCGGGGGAAGGATGTAGAGAAACGGGGAGTAAAACTCGTAGTGACAACCCCGCACTCTATGTGGACACGGTAAAGTCATTCGAGAGCCAGGCTGTTTTATTTTATGTGGGCTGCATTAGACATCCCCCCAACTTCTCAAAGCGTTGATAATATCAACTCCACCTCCCAGTCTCCCACTGCATACCCGAAGCCTGTGATTTTCAGCTGCTAACCCACCATTTATTTTGCAATCCTTCACAGTAACCAGAGCAGGCTACCCAAAACATGTCCAGCCTGCTGAGACAAATCTTTTGCTGAAAGGCATTGATCATTTTCTGCAGCTAAAATTCCTCTGCAAATCAATGCCATCCAGTCATTAGCTCTTCACAACCCAGCCCAATGGGTCATCACATCTCCGTCCAAGAAAAGGAAAACACAGCCCTGCTCCTTCCCAGACCTGAGTGCACAGGCCAAGGCTGGCAGAGGTGGGGGAGCTTTTGTTTATGGCTCCCCTCCTTTGGTGGTAGCACTGCAGAGAAGTGGTGTCATAAATATTTGTCTTTCTTGCCTGGCTGCCTGTCAATACACATGTCTAAAATCCACTCGAACTATAAATATATAAACACGGCTTAGCCTGGACTTGGCGGTGCTGGTTAACAGTTGGACTCAATGATGTTAAAGGTCTTTTCCACCCTAAATGGTTCTATGATTCCACGAACCGATTACATATGTGCATTTGTACACATCATGCTATATATATATATATATATATAATATAGCATTACATATATATATATAATTTAGGGGGTGTATCATTATATGCATACATACATCCACATAAATAAACCCAGTCATAAATGTCCCTTGGGTATTTTATTTTACTTCTTGATTAGTAGCAGCAGTAGCAGTAATAGACATATTTCTGTCAGATCTAGACTGGTAACATAAGAGCATATTATCCTTTTAGGAAAGTAATTAGCATCAGGGATCTGATTCCTTTTGCTACCCTTCTAATTAATTATACTTGGTAATGCCATCATTAAGAAGAGCAGTGTTTGTTCTTTTAATCTCTCTGTAAGGGACATGAGTTGGGAACAAGCTGCTTTGCTGCGCTCTTTATTCCACCACTCGGCCCTCCTCTTTTTTGTTGTTTTTTTTTGTTTTTTTTTTTCCCAGCCAGGCTTTTTACAGCAAGAGCCTACATCCCCCCCCACCCCCCAAACAAAACAAAACACCTCCCCTCAAAACCTCCACCGAACTCTCTCTTAAAAAAAAAAAAAAAAAAAAAAAAAAAAAAAAAAAAAAAAAAAAAAGAACCTAGGAAACACAGCGAATTAAAGAAATCTTGACTTAAAAACGACCCATATGTTTGCAAATGCTTTCCAAATGATCCCTTTCGGAGTGCATGTGTTGCGCAGGGGGAGCGGGGGCCGAGGACACCCCGGCGCAGAGCGGGCTTTTTCCTGAGCTCCGGGGCTGTCTGCGCCGCGGCGTGACCCTGCTGCCAGGGGTCGGGGCACCGGCCCCGAGGGCGGCTGTCCCCACGGCCACGGGCCCCGCTCCCACACGTGGGGTCCCCATCTAAACCGCTAATTGCGCGGGTTCACAGATCCTCCAGCGCCCAGCCTCGCCCCGGCGCGGCTCCTCGCCCGGCCGCATCTCCCCGGGACCACACACAAGCACCGCGCGGGGCTTTTGTGCCACACAGAAAAGGGGACGCATAATAGAGAGGGCGAGAAAGAGAAAAAGAGTTGGTAAACACATTGGCGGTGGTACCTAGAGACCAAGGCGGTGCGACAGGTTCCCAAGAGAAGATCAAAAGTTGGCCTTTGGGATAAGCAACTGAGCAAACTCAAGTATGTTTCTATAATGAACTGCACAAAAGCAGCAGAAGGAGGACTGTGCTGAACTCAATGAGCTGCTCAGAATGCACTGATATGTATATTATATAGATATTCCCCTACCTGCCCCGCTGGAGCACATAGGTGTGCAAAGCACAGCACAGAAATCTGCCACGCACACCACGCAAGCTATAAACAGATCCTTGCAAGTAATTCTCCCCACAGAGAACTGGATAAAATAACCTCAGAGCTCTGCCTTGAGAGCTCAGCGTGGACAATTACATACATTTACCCTCAGGTGCCTGCAGAGATGTGTGAGTTTATGGCCATGGGAATAGTGCTGCATACACAAAAATATATGTGTGTAAATCACATATGGCCCAGCATGTCCAACCAAAAAAAAAAAAAAAAAAAAAAATCAGTGTTTAGATGTTTGTGTTATCTAGTCCCACAGTTCTGTGCAAATTCCAAAAATACAGAATTGATCTTGGGTGTAGCAGGAGAGCTGTGTGTTTATTATTGTGGGATAAGGGCTACGTTTGCATCTAATAAAAATCATGCTGCTCAAAAATACTATCTTTTTTCTCAAAACTGCACAAAGGAGAATTTTCTTAAGAGGGTGGGATGTGTTTTTATACTCCAAAACTTCAGCAGCCTGGGAGACCATTAATACTCATTTATCTGTCACCTGACATGACATCTGTCATGTCACTGAGCTTTCCATTAAGAAGAACAGGGAGCAGTTATATTAAGTTATGTCCAAGCTATCTTCTTACAAAGAAAAGGCCTCATTTGTTCCAGGAGCTAATATGCTGGTTTCCCTCACTGTTACTCACTGAGGCAGCAAGCGCGGATGTGACAGCCAGACGGCTGATATGAATGCACATGGACATCTAAGGTCCAAGAGGAACATAATACAGCGTAATCCCAGTTTAACATTATTTTAAAATAAGGGGGAAACACTTAAACTCTTCCTACATAATGATATGAATTTTGCCCTGGATAAGATTACATGGTTTTCAAGCATGATTAGCCATATGTCTAAACTGAAACGAGACAAAAACAAAACCAGCAACTTTGAAGCGCCGTGTGCTGAGCTCAGCGCGTTTCAGGAAGGACAATTCGGAACTCATTCAGCTGAAATGTGGCCATAGCAATTGTTTCATTGAGGGAAATATGCTCTTAGAAAAACTACAGGAATATAGCAGCTTTAATCTGTCCACTGCTTCAGAAGGAGGATGCCTGATGTAACCCAATTTTTCAGCTTATCAGTGTGATTCCAATGCAGTAAATCTAGATAGAATTTAATCTACACTTGTTTCTGAAAAACTCACTTAGAGCATCTATCTCTCCTAATTAATTTATCTTAACAAAATAATCAATACGAATTTATAAAGAAACACACTTGTAAAGACTGAAAGGATCAACCTAAACATACATGTGTGGGGAGTATCTGTGATGGGGGCAGGGAAGGAAGGGAAGGGAAGGGAAGGGAAGGGAAGGGAAGGGAAGGGAAGGGAAGGGAAGGGAAGGGAAGGGAAGGGAAGGGAAGGGAAGGGAAGGGAAGGGAAGGGAAGGGAAGGGAAGACACCAACTTAAAGCTGTTAGTAGCAAATATTTTTGCCTGTTGGCTTGCCATAGTATGCACCCTCAGATCTCATTGAGAAGCCATACAGGCAACACTGAACTTTATTTTAGGATGTCTTGAGCATTTGCAGAGGAGATTGTGACACCCTAACTGGAGCTTTGCCATAGGAATGAGTGCCTAAGTCATCATCTCCAAAGTCAATTTGTCTCTCCATGTCTGGAGGAGACAGCTCTGTCTTCACTGACTTTAGAGGGAGTCAAACTACCTGACATTACTGAAGCAGTTTCTGTCATATTTTGAACTCACAGGCTGTCAGAGCAATAATGTCAAGCCTCCTGAGGATGGACCAGCCTCTCTCAGATGGCATTAGGAAGCATCTCAAAGAAGCCTCTGGGATCCTCATGCTGTGGATGAGAACCACAGGAGAAAGAGGACTCCTTGTCCAGCAGCCAGAGGTTTACTGCATACCCTGAGAGAAGGACAGTCCTTGCACTTGCTGGTTGTCATCTTCCCATTAACCAGCCCTACACCTGAGCTGAGCTGATCTGAATGCCAGTAAAGGTACAAAGTGCATGTTCATGAGCAGCTTGGAAACGGCCTGTGCTGGAGGTACTGCACCACTCCTGAGACAAGCAGGTTGTGAAGGAGCAGCTGTGGGGAGTGGAGGATCACTCTCAAGTCTCACAAATCCTTCTGGGTTAAGGCTGCTGTCATGCCAGTCCTGGAGCCCTCACACACAGCAGTGGTGTCTGTTTATTTACAAAAAAAAAAAAAAAAAAAAAGGACTTTCTCACGCACCTATGTGGAGCTCAGAGTGCCAAGAACCTTGAGAGGAATTTTAGGAATGCATCAATTAGCTTGCAAGAGTAACTACCGTTGATTCATAGTGGCTTAGTGTCTCTTGCTTGTTGCTCCCTGGCTGTGTGATTCAACAGGTGAGTTTGCCCACGCTGAGCTCCTTTTGGCCTCTTGAGCCACTTTTGCAGCTGATGACTTAAGAGGTGTAATTTCCCTGCCCGTAGCCTGGTGTGAGCTCAGCCTGGGTGTGAGTCTGGTGTGAGTTACAAGCTGAGAGGGAAGATGGAAGTTACTCCAAGTCCTCCAGAGTCTTTAAGTATTTCAGTTCACCTTGGCTTCACTGAATGGAGTCCCTCCACTTGGATATGGCTTTTCTATCAGCCTCCCACACTCAGTACAAAACCAAACTCCAGCCCTCTGTGTCCTTTAAATTATTTGCCTTTATTGTACAAGCTCCAAGAACAAAGCTAAAGAAAAACAATGAAAATAAACAAATTTTAAACACAACCACATTTCATGCCCATTCCTCAAGCCAAGCTCTTATTATTCCGAAGAACGGGGCCACAAATATGTGGGACAAAAAGTGACAAATGAGTTCCTCTGACAACCAGATCATGACTCTTGCTCAAGAAAAAGTAGCTCACAGTGCTCTTTTTTAGGCCATAGATATCATGAGACTTCATTAACGACTCACAAAGTGCACAGGGACCTTTAAACGAGAGCTATTTTCTTTGTGTGCAAAACAAACTGATGTTAATGGCTGGAGCAGGAGCAAGTTGGCAAGGTATAGGCAGACCATGGTGTGGTCAGCGCAAATTATTGTCATTTGCTGGAATAATTGCAGTGGCAACTGTTGCTGTTGTTGCTAAGTGGGTTCTTTGGGGGTTTTTTCCTGCTTGTCTTTGTGGTGCACACTATTTATGGCCAGATTCTGCCATTCCTGTGGAGTCAAGGCTGCCTCCTCTGAGATCTGCATCATCTTGGCTCAGTCTATTTTTAAGGGTGGACGCAACTTCATTTGCCAGCGCCAGCTACAGTCTCTGCCTGAGGCAGGTAACTGTATTGACAGCAGATTGTGCAGAGGGGTAGGGTGACATTATGGTCCATTGCAAGTGGAAGAGTGTATTCCCTATATGGGTGAATGACTGCGCAGCATCTTGCCCTTGGCAGACATGGGGCTGGGGACTGCTTTCAGGCTTGTGCAGAGCTGGTGGCTGTCTCCAGCTTTCCACATCTGCCAGGTAATACCTTGGAGTGAGGCAGGCCTGTGGCACCATGCTGGATAGAAGGGACTTCCACAGCAGAGCAAAAAGCAGAAGCAAAGGGCTGGGGCCAAAGCCCTTTCTCCTTCACTGTCCAAAGCAACAATGCAATTGTACAGGAGCAAAAGCTGATCTCCAGAATGGAAGTAACAGTGTTGGTCTTGACAGAAAGAATGGAAGAAAAGCACAGAGCAAACAAAAGACAAGGAGTAAACAGACAAGAGTGTGATTATTTTTCCAGTCATTAGAAGCATTTTAAATATGGTGAATCAGAGAGGTGATTTATTAGCATCCAATTTCCTTATAAGAGCAGAACAAAGAGCTGAAGCTGAAGCCTGAAGGGAAGGTGATGCTTTCTAACACAGTCGTCCTCGTGCTCCCCCAGTACCTGATAATTAAAATCAAAGAGGGCAGGTGCAGCTTGGGTACAAAAGGGAGAACAAAGAGGTGAACTGCTCTTTGAGCAAGAAAAAGCATGTTTTTTCCATGTTGCCTTTGACAGCTTTGTGTTCCAAAGTGATTTATAACTTCTGATGTGCCAGGACTCTCCATCACACATTATATCAAGGTGAAGATGCCACCTTTGAACAATTCATGCTCATATTTAAGCTCACAGTGATACCACTCATGTAGGATGGATCTCCAGTTCCCTTGTCTTATGTACCCCTAAACCTTTTCAAGCCAAGTTCTGTAAGGGGTGCAAGGTCAGAGCAAGAGTGGAAAAAAACAAGTCAGGTCCAAGCCAGGAGGTTTCTGCTGTGTCATCTGTGTTGAAAAGGCAAGATCAGAAAGAACTGAATTGTCTCTGAGTTTCAAGTGTCAGTGCAGACTTCAATATTTTCCTTCTGTGTGAGAATTTGAAAGTAGACAATATGTTCCAGCTTAACACTTTGGAAATGAAAAGGTATTTGATAACTATAATGAGGAGGTACTTTAAAATGGTATAGCTTCAAAATACGAATGCCAAGCATGATGGCTGAATCTTCCATTATGTCACAAAAATAGTGGAAGATTCTGAATTTTCATTACATGCCTCAAAACACTCTAATACCCAGAAAAGTATTACAGCAGATGAAAATCATACCCAACATGAGACAGAATGGGTCAGATCTCCCCTGTTGCTCCAGCTCCTGAAATTCCCTTCTCCATACTCCCTAGAGGACCTGTCTTCCAAACAGTGTCCTTTGGCCTTCAAATTTGTCTTGGCATAAAAAATAGCATTTAAATAGGAAACAAAACAAGGTTTTGGTGCAAGCTGTGCCTTCGGATCTCTGACCTGGTCCTAGCCCTCAGTCAGGAGTGAGGAGTGAAACAGTTATTTTCACACAAGAGATCTCAGATATTTGTCTGTGACCCCTCATGAAGAATAAATTGGCCAGTTCATTTCAGCAATGATGAACACACCATTGCTCACCCTTCTCTTGCCTCCCTCCCAACCTAGCTTCATCTGCATAAATATTAATACTGCAACTCCTAATTAAATCCAGGAATATATTTACCTTCACGGATGAGCTACTTAAGCAGCACAAGAGGGGTTTCTTGTTTCTGTGAAACTTTGCAGCCTGTAAAATGCAGCAGTTCTGCCCGGGGTTATTGCTGCTCAGTAAATAATGGGAAAATATGAGGAATATTTCTGAAACAGGTCAAGTACACTCCAGACATAAACATGCTAATAGGGAGAGATGTACGAACAGTGCCAAATGTCAATGATCACCAAGTAGCTCCCGAATATATATTTACTGAATGCAATGCTTCTCCACTGAACAGAGTTGACATAATGACATGCTCTTAGAGGAAACTTTCCTGGTTATTTTATTAGAGGGGTTATAAATTTTTTTTCTGAAGTAGAACTAGAAAGTTCCTTCCCTCAGAAGACACATTCTTTGAATAATAATAATAATGATGATGACAATAGTAATAGTAAAATAGTAGGATGCAAAAGGCAAACAATTTATATTTGTATAAAGCAGCCAGCTTAGCTGTACTTCTCTCCACACCCAGCACAACAGAGCTGCTTGGCTAGTACTGACTGGACTGTTATGTTTATGGGAATGTCACTGATTCTGAAGACAAGATAAAATAACCCAACTGCAGCTTCCCTGCCCACAAGAAGTTATTACTCTGTCAGGAGAAAAGTCTAGACTGATATGACATGAGATCAGATAAATCCATGCTGCCTGTTCCGTATCAACCACGTGCATGCAAGCAGTCTGGATGACAACCTGTTACATCATTCAAGCTACAACCAGCTAAAAACATTTCCAGAGTGGACACCCATGTGGAACAGGACACATTGAATGGGGTTTTACAGAGCCTTTCTGGGCTCTGGCAAGTTGCTGCTGGTGAGCTGGATGATGCACGACAAAGCAAACCAGGAGAGCTGTTGTTTCAGTGTGGCTGTGGGCAAAGTTCAGCACCTGTACAGTTTGTCCCTCTCCTCTGTGCCCCAGCTCCTGGCTGATCAAAAGCCAGTGTGACATGGCAAAGAAAAAAACTCAGCCTCACACTGAAATTAATAACCCAGGGCATCTTATGCAAGACACATGAGCTAAGCCTGTCCCACTGCTCGCTGCCAGGAAGGTCTTCCTTGTGTTTGTCTTCTGCAACTGCTTTAAAACTGCCACATCCCAAGAGACCAATGGGAAAAAATGCCACGGGATTCGTTTGCTTTGGATCCAGTTCAAGTCAAAACCACAAGGATGGTCCATAACCAACTTTTGATCAGAGCTGATCAAATCCAGAAATAGTCAGACCTTGGGGGAGATTATTAAGGAAGGCACAGAGCAGCTTGAAATCAGAGGAACACAACAGCCACAAAAAGTGGATCAGAAATCTAGAAAACTTGGGATGAGAAATGGTTGAAAATTAGTGGGATTGTTCAGTCTAAGAAGTGCAAAGAGTGACAGTGTGACAGCCCATAAACCCCTGAGTGAGAATAGGGAGGTTACAGACCTTTGTGTTTCCTGTGGCAAGGACAAAAAGAGTCTTGTTCTTGAGCTTTGAAAGAAGTTGAAAGAACTTTTGAAAGTTGTTCAAAAGACAAGAGAGCACTGGGAGAGTTTGCTGCTGGAGTTTATGGTACCTCCATCATTAGGGAGTTTTAAGAAGAGGTTTGATGTGCCTGTGGCAGGAGTGGGTTAGAGCTGGCTGTTTAAGTCCTGGATGAGGAGAAAAAATATCAGTACCTTCTGAAGATTCTTTCCCACCCTGTCTTCTAGGATTTGTTAATTCAAGCATATATAAAATTCACTGGACACAGTTGCTCAGACACACTCGTGATTCACTCTGGTCTTGAGACAAGACCTCACTCAAAGTCTCACAGAAGAAGCTCCAAAGTTCAGTCACTTTGCACTCCAGCCCACCTTGATGCACTGGAGATGGTTTCATAACTCAAAACGGGGAGGGGGAGATTTCTTATCCTAGTGAATCAAATACAGAGTGGTGACCAGGGCTGCAACATGGACCCTGCTCCACATCTGAACTGCTCCTGGTCCCAAGATACTGCAGCTAAACTATTGACTGGGGGCCCCTCTGCAACTTTACCATGTCAGCAGCTATTGTGGAGCAACACATGAGGGGATTTTGAGCCAGGAGGCCTTTCAGGGATCTTTATTTTATCGAAATCAAGACAAAGAGCTTGTGCAGTGCCAGCACTGCCCCACTGGAGTCAAAAGGCCTGTCTGTTTAAACACCAATGGCTTGAGGCCCGAAGATGTGCAGCTCCAGTAGAAAGACCCAGGAGACGATGGTTTGTTCCTGCCAAGCAGCAACGTGGCTGTTTATCCAGAGGAACAGCACTCTGTGTGAACGATGGTAGGTTTATTTTGCAGTCAGCGTCACAAATTATGGCACTTTTCCATCTATTGTCCTATATGCTAAGTAAACATCATAAACCATTCAGTGCTATGTGCTTCTGAAAATCATAACGCAAGAGTTTTACCATCAAGGAACAATGAAAGGGCCAACAAGGAAGTTAATCCATGTAAGGCAGCTTTGGTTGCCATATGACAGAGTGGTGTACAACTTGTTTTCTCTCATGTCTTTTAGTTTTTAAAGCTACTATGCTGCGTTACATGGCTCCATTCATAAAATTACATTCTACAGGGCAGGAAATCATTCCCTTTTCATGATCATATCGTCTGAACCCATGCTGCAGGCAACAGGGAGAAATTACTACTCCTGATGCATATTTAAGGAGTTTCTTCTGCTGCACGGTTCCCACATCAATAAGAAATGCTGCACATGCAGCAAGGCAAAAACCCACTGGGTAGGCTGAAATGGTTTCTGTGTGTGTGTGTGTGTGTGTGTGTGGTTTGGTTTAATTTAAAGATGTGCAGATAGAGTTTTCACTCAGCGTGGTATTCATTAGTGTGAGGCAGCAAACTTGCCTGGAGATCTGAAGGCCCCAGAAATCAAGCTGTGGGCGGGAAGTGATTGGAAAGGTTTAAAGGGTGATGATTTGATAATTTCCCTAGTCCAGAAGCCTGCAGAGAACACACACACACACAGGTCTAGAGGTGCCCCATTATCCCAGCTGCCCTGGATGCAGGTACCATGCATTGGTCCATATGGATGTACTGACATGGGATGGATCAACCTGCAGACAGATCCACAGCTGACTACTGAAAACTGGAGAAATAGCTTTTAAATACACAACAGTAGTTTGAAAATGAGGGGTTGAAAGATAACATCCATTCCTATACGATACTGCAACTCCTTCTGGGTTTGTCTCCATAAATTTACAATGCTCAGATCTTTCTTGGATGAGGCTGGCAGCCCAGGTGGGACCAGCCTGAAGGCCTGCCTGAGGTTCACCACTGCAGGTTCCCCACCACAGAACTGGCACATCCCTGACAGTGCAAAGATGACCAAACTACCTCCCACTGCACTTGTGCAAAGCGGAGATGGCAGGAACTGCTGCAGCAAACACTGTTGGGAGCAAGTGGTGGGGCCAGTTTCAAAATGTAGCTGCAGAGATTATTATTCATTTGGTACCCTTTCTTAAGACAGCATATTACACTATATCAAAAAAATAGAACCAACAAGTATTTTATATTTCAGCCCTGCTCATTTACTAAAACTTAGTCAATCTTCTGTGGTTGATACTATACAATGAATATATCTGTACATGCACAGTTGAAAATACTAGTTCTTAAGAGTCACTGTAGGATGAAGCATACTTTAAAAGCCTATAGATTGTATTTTAAATATGTTTATACATGCATATCTCTCACTATCCTACGAAGTATTCATACATTTTGGTCTTAATCATTTATCTACCTGATATAGCTGAGAAAGGGACTGTAATTATTTAACTTCCTAAGCATTCTCTTGGCTTTTCCTGCTGGTGAATATCCCACAGGAAGAGCATGCACATAGCACCTGTCTGGCAGTCCAGGTTCTGCCCCACCACAGGGTACTGACCTATCTGACCCTCTTCTACAAAAATCCCTTGGGCACTGCACTCACACAGCCACACTGGCCCCAAGTGGATGAAGCAACATCTTTAATACTTTCCTCTCCCTGTGACCAGCAAAACATCTGCTACGCCATGAGTGTTTTGCTGATCTGTTCGTGAAGTCTTGTGAAAAAATGCACATATTAATATAATGATGACAAAGCCCCTCCAGCAGGGTTTGGACGTGTCACAATTTAATCCAGACTTAAAACCCCAGGTAACTTAAAGGGAACAAGATTTAACCCCAAAGGGAAGGGTGGAGGAAGGAGGGGGAAAGAGAAGGAAAGAGGGTGAATGTTCTTTGTGCTTTGGATGTGGGAGTGCAGGAATGGGGAAGGATGCACAAATACTTGCCTAGATAGGAAAAATCAAAAACAAGGAGTAGAAAATGAGCAAAGCTTCTCTTCACTCACGCTGTGCCCACCTTTGGTGTAAATATGAAGGGCAAAGCACAGACCTGGTAGAAGCAGCTGAAATATTTGTGAGGCAGAAGACAGGGCTCCCATCCCCAACACCCCTTCCTTCCCTTCTCGTCTACGTGTTAGTAGGAGCAAAAAGAATTTTTTTCATCACTTTTGCCCCTCTTTCTCTCCTGGAAAGTCCCCCATGGGTGCAGGGGGCTCTTGGATGGATCCTTTCCGGGGTGGTGTGAGCCCCGCTGCCCCCCACAGCCCTGAGCAGGGGGATTCCTGCAGCTGCTGTCCCTGCCGCCCTGAAACCCAAACACCGCGCTGACAGCCGGGTTTTAATCACGTAAGGGCCGATAACCATCAAACACCGCTAATTTCCAACAAATTATCTAATCCAGATGCTTGCCGGATTTGAGTAAACACTGCACCCAACAGGATCATAAAGCAAATAAGCACAAAGCGGTTTAGAGTTTCAGCTCTCCTCTCCCCTAGCCTGGGACCCGCGGATGGGGAAAAATGCAAATCAGCTGATCCAGCTCTTGTGTTTGAAACCAGATCGGTTCCCGTGGGATCACATAAAAGTTTGTGTTGTGGTCCCTGCGCAGAGCAGCCAGGCAGGCCCCTGCAGCGGGGGACACGAGTGGCTTTGGGGCAGCCGGTGCTCCGGGCGAGAAGGGCGACAGCCGAGGTTGCTCTTGGCGCGGCCGGTGATGCTTGAGAAGCCCGCAGCTGGGAGGCTTTAGGGATGTTGCCGCTCCCCGGCGAGTGTAGGAGCTTTGTAAAACCTCCTGGGGCCCTGGTTGAGCCCCTCTGGCCCTGCCAGGGGAGAGATGCTCACGCCGTGTGCTGGGGCTGACAGCCCCGGCACCGCCCCGGCGGCCGGAGAGCGCATGGAAAAGCGATGGAAAGCATCTCGAGCAGAGCCTGCGAACTGCCTGCCCGGGGACGGAGGGATGGGACTGCTCTGCTGGCCCCCCAGACCCCTGAAATCGCCCCAGGTCATTCGCTAAGGCAGAGCAGAATTTAAAGTTCGTGTCTTTGTAGTGAAGTGCGCTCGCGAATACGAGCAGAGAACCGCGTGTTCGGCAGTTTGAATTGGATTGGAAAAAGGTTAATAGGTTTAATTCTGCCTCAGGACAAGAGGTAGATCCTGTTTCATGTAGGAGCCCTCTCAGACATCAATTTTGCAAGGGCTGTGACCTGGAGAGACACACAAGGGTGCATGTACACACCCAGAAGGTATGTATATGCACACAAACACAAACAATTCTACTTTTTATCCCCTCCTGCTGCACCAGCCTATTTTCTTGTATAATTCTACAGGATCACACATAAGACATTCTAAAGAACAGACATATTTTGTACTGCCATACAGTATTTTCTCGTGTACACATATGCCTTTTGTACAGCGTGTAGGAAGAGGATATATTTAAATAAACACTGAATACAGCCACAGACCAATCCTGTATAAATGCACATGGCACAGCCATGGTCTGCCAAGTCTGGGGACTCATGTAAATAAAGGATTTATTTTACAAATTTCCTTACACACAAACACAGACACACCAAACACACTGGAAACATATGGGATGGAAAACATTCTTTTGCATAAGTCTGCAATATTGGATTCAAAGATACAATTACCCGGAGGTTATGTAAGCTTTGAACAAGGAGGGGAAAAATGTAGCATGTCTGAGCAGGCCTTCTGGTGAAAATGGGGAAATGGCACCTCCCCACTTATAGCGCATTGTCTATTCTGTTTCAAATTGGGAAAAAAAAATTGTTTTCCCAATTCCATAAACAACAGCCATCCTTCTTTCAGCAATTCATGGTGGTCCTCATTCACAAATGTTCATTTAAAAAAATAGTCCAAACTATACGCCTTCCCAGCCCTTTTTGCTCCATGGAGAAATAAACCAGTCGTGTTGCCTGTTCCTGAGAATTTTCCATTTTCCCCCTTTGCAATTAAAGCTGATCTCTCCTTGCAGTTTCACTCCCCTCTGCTGCCCCTCCACCTCCTTGTCTGTCTAATCTCCCATTCCCCTCCAAGTGTGTTATTTGGTTTTGGAATTATGTCTATTTACTCGGGGTGGAAGTTGCACAACGGATGTGTTTATGCGAGAAAATTATATCATTGACAAATGCTGATTGGCATGTGGATATTGGGAGAGAAAACTACAGAGGACGTTTTCATCAGCTTGGAATAACACAATGATTGTGTTTTCAGCGGAGCTAATGGATCACATACTCCTGCTCACTCTGATAGCTGTTTACACAAAGGACGGCTTCCCAGATGCAGCCAAAAAAAAAAAAAAAAAAAAAAAAAAAAAGAGAGAGAGAAAGCTTAGAATAAGAAAACCCACCCCGGCAAACACAGTAATCATAGTAATAATGTGCGATCAGGGATAATCCTTCGGAGGAAGATCATGGGTTTAATTCTTATTTGCACTTAGATCCCTTCACGCAGCGCTGCTGGGGAAAGGGGCGTTGAAGTGGATGCAAATGATATGGTTGGGTGGAGAGAGGTCTTCACCCTGCCTGGTGAGACGAGGAGGACCCTTTTGCTCCGGCTCTGTGCCAGCTGAGGGTGCCACAGGGTGTGGGCGCTCCCTGATCCCACCGTGTCTGCTGCAGCCTCTGGCTTGAGGATTCCTGATGATGGAGATTTTTTGGTGTTTGGGGTGGGCAAGGGACTTGTTCTTTTGTTTTCTGCATGAGCAAAAAGAAAGTTGGACTGTTAGCACAGAAAGATGCTGATGCAGATCACCTGATCGCTCTCCGCTCATTCCCACTTCAAAACAAAATTAAGGAAAGCCACAGAAGTGTAGGTGGTCAGGGGAATCAGAGTCCCCTCCCCAGCCCAAAGCCCCCTCATCATGCATGCATCTGACCTTCTCTAGAGCTCACCTATTTCTCATGCAAATATGTCTATCAGGGAACAATGCTCCCGGCCCAGGGAAAACACTTTACATGAGCTTTCACCACTCGGAGCCAGGCTCTGCCCGATGGCATCGGCAGATAGAAATACACAATTTTCTCAAACGCTTTTGGGAGGCCAGATCTGCAAGACCCATTTATGTCTCTCTCTATATATATTTTCCCTTCTCTCCTCTTTTTTAAGCAAAGAGATCATTCATCTAAAAATCAAACAAATGACTTGTTGGAATCCAGACTGTTCATCTACCGCATGCTCCCAATTTCACATATATTCATGCCTTGGAGAAACCTAAATCTGCCACATGCTGTCCAGGGAAATGTGGCTGATTTTGCTCTTTATTGCTTCTTGCATGCCTTGGTGTTTAAAGAAGACCCCTCTTTTGAACAGCAGCTTACAATCTGATAATATTTCTCTTTGAAAAGTCAACATACTATCATTGTTTCGAATTCAATTATACAGCCGGTTCTCTCTCTGTGGTATGCAAGCACTATATTTAGGTTATATTAAATTATGTTTTAATAACATCCACTGGATTTTTTTATCCACCTCAGTCTTTAAAACTCTTAGTCCCTCCAAAGGAGAGGGGGGAGCAGTTTATTAATGCATCACTTCAGAATTGTTTTTTAATTGGAAACATTTTGTGGAGAAAAGACCATTAATAAAATTCGATTCCAAATCAAACTTCTCTGTGTATGTTATTTTTACTCTGCAGTCAAATGCTTTTATTAGATTTAAAACTTTCACTGTTCTTTTTTATCTCTAGCTGTATAATGTTCTGCAATAAAAAATAAAGGGCCTAGCGACTCCAAAGTCTGGCAAAATAATACACTTTTTTGGATGTCTGTGTATGTTGCCAATTAGTTTTGCTGTAAATACAGACCTCCATCCATCATCAGTCTCTGGGTGGCTATAAGAGATCTAATTTGTTTCAGATGCCTTGTGCTTGCCGAGCTATTCACCAACTCTGCTGACCTGCTGCGAAGACCAAAAGCTGCAGAAGGATGACTGACAAGGGAAACTGGAGAAAGACCTATATACTGAGGGATGGATCCTGCCTCCCAAATGGGGAAGGAAGCTTTCCCCCCTCTCTCCTCCCTTTCTCTCCCCCCTTTTCAGAAGCCTGCAGCTTTGCAAAGGAACTCACAGGCATAAGACCTGCGCTAGGGAGACTATGACAGGGTAATGGAAAACTCTCCTCCTCAATCCATTCTCCCACCTCCCCACTCCTCCTTTTACAAGCCATGCTTCAAGCCTCCCGTTCCCTAGGAATTTTATGAATGCCTGAGCCCAGCCAAAATAAACTCGTAAAGAAGAAGTTTCAAAAAGAGGTCACAGACCCATAGAGCAAGTGCGAACCGGTAAATATCAAACCCTGGCCAAAAGGCATCGCCCAGGAGCCCTGTGGCCATCCACACTTTGCCAATCTAAAGTGTATTTGGCTCCCTAGCTCCTACACCCGGGTCTCACCAGCTTTTTGTCCCTCCTCATGGGCATCCCACAGTCCCCAGGAGACAGCAGAACTCAACACGGAAGAATGTGGGGAGACCTTTTCCTCCTGAGAGTTTCATGCTGGGGAAGGTCAGACCAGAGCCATCGGCCTGGGGGCTCATTGTGAACAACCAGAAACATCCATCTATGTTGATTTTCCACAGACAATGGGATTCCTACTAACTGCATGGTTTGTGTCTCTGTGTGTGTGTGAAACACATCTATTTCTTTTTCTATAGAAAATTATTTCTATAGGAAACATTCCTTTTTATTTAGAGTGAATTAAAAAAAACCAACAACCAAAAACCAAAAAAAAAAAAACAAAAACAAAAAAAAAAAAAAAAAAAAGACAACCAAAAAACAGAACAAATCCACAAACAGAAAAGAAATCTGCCTGACTCAAAACATGCAAATTCCCCTGCCAAGCAGTGAAACCCTCCTGATGCCTGATGCCAGTGGCAGTTTATTTATCCTCCTACTCTCACCTCTCTCATGGGGTCCAGCAGTGCCATGCTGACACACAGCCCTGGCTGCTCACTTACTGCCATGGGTGGGATTTGCTTTCTTCTGTGCAGCAGCAGCAGTGTGGGAGCTGCTTCTGAACTGCTCCCACGAGCTGCACAGCCCAGATCTCTCACCCCAGCCTCGGTTTAGGCGCTGGAGGAGGGAGATGGTGTTTGCACTTCACACCTCGTCCTGGAGAGGCTCTGACTCATGGTCCCCAAAGGCACAGGAGCCGGGACAGGGTGGGAGCATCCTGAGCCCTCTCCGTGTGGTCCTGTAGGAGGCAGCTCAAAAGCTGCTGGGAATAAGAGATGGAACAAGGGGGGGTTGGCTGCACTGCATCTGCTCAAGGCTGATGCAGAGGGGTCCCTGCTGCGGTTCCTAAAGCATTTTACATGGAAAAGTTACTGGATTACAAGACCTGGTAGAAATAATTCTTGGAGCTGAGACTAGAATACTGAGGAGACAGAGCAAGGCTTCTGAAAAGGACAACAGCTGGGAGAGTGTACTGGTTGCCTTCTCATGCTCCTACTCTTGCTCTCTCAGGACCAGGCACTCCCATGGTGTGGGATTTTCCACAAAATTTTTCCCCTGCCTGTTTTACAGTTCTGCTCCAGGGATATTTTTGTGAGTTCAGGGATCCAGAGCATTCATGCATGAGCATGCACAGGTCATCCCTGAGAGATCCAAAGCCCATTCCACATGAGGAAGCCGTGAGCAGGATTTTCCTGAGCAGCAGCAGCTGCTCTCAACTAGCAATGGGCAGCTCTTTCTGTGGCCACACAAGGAAGAAGAAAGGGGAAATGATCTGCCAGAAAACTAATGCAGTTACAAAGAGTGGAGTTTAGGGGTGTCTCCACCAGGAGAAAGGGCTGGGAATATTGGGAATATTTAAATTATAATATTGGGGGGGGGGGGGGGGGAAGCCTGTAATAGCACAGAATCAGCTTTGACTGCAAGAAGGGTATATAAACACCTTATTGTGTCCAAAGCTAAAATGCTAACATGGCTTTGTGGAAAAGGACATTGGAAGAGAAAGGCTGAACAGCCAAACTACACCAAGATCGTGGAAGAGGTTTCCACCATCTCTCCTAGAGGCTCTCCTGCCTTGGCAGGTGTGGGGGGAGCACAGGAAGAATGGTGTAACCATGGTGGGGAACTATCACAGAGCCACCTTCACTGGCAGCACAAGCCAAGTTGGGCATCCTGAGGGGACCACCCCAGCCCCTGCACACGGCCAGTGGGGACATCTGGGAACACTCACTCCTGTCAGTGCCACAGACATCTACCCAGGTGATGGAGATACATGTGGAAACACAATACTGCTTTCCAAAAGGAGCATCCTCATCGCAGTGCTCCGGGAGGAGAGTGAGGGGAGGATCCTCTCTTTGCAATTGTAGGGCATGCTTAGTTTTCGTCATGTTGCGGGGGGAATTACTTTTGCTCAAAACCATATGTAGAGCATCAACAAATGCACATCCTGTGAAGCTGGGCGTGTTGCAAGAGGGATTACAAGGCTGGCAATTTATAGCAGCTGCCTTAGTAGCCTCTTCTTCCACGCATTATTCTGTCAACATTGTATTTTCCTTGGAAATACATCTACAGTAGTTTAAATCTCTTTACTGAAAACAGATCTACTACAGGTGCTTTAGAGTTCATCCACGGGATATGAGAAGGTTGAACGTCCCCAGGAAAGGGAAATTTATGTCAGTAATGACTAATTGATTTGCTTCCCTTTAAAATCCCTAATGTATTTTCACATTTTTCCTTGCCTTCTTTTTTACAGTGCTAATAAAAGAAGCTACATCATGTATTTCTGTTATATGTGGGTTTATTCTGGGAAATCCTTGCTTTTGCAACGTGTTTATGTTTTCCCTCATTTCCTTTTACCTTTCCTTTATAAAAGGGCTTGTTTTTATAGCAAATCAATAGGTTAAAGGTGAACATTAATGGGAAAAAAAAAAAAGTGGTTTTGGAAAATATATGGTGAAAACAAGGCAGAACTAGAAACCAAATCTTTGTTCACTGGAAATTAAGGACACGCTTTGCACATTGAAGTGGCAATATATTGTGGTAGGGAATAGTGAGAACTGCATGCTCCTCTCTGAAGGCTCCCAAATCCAAAGTCCCAATCCCCAAAGTCACAAGAAACATTCTGGTCCTCAAAAGGATGAGGAGAAGGGTTAGTGCATCTCTGTTGGGGGTCGTTTATGGCAAAGGTTTCTGCAAGATCCTTTGCAAAAATAAATATTTCTACTAAATCCCAGGAGGAACTCGCAATTCCCCCTGCTCGCAATTACAATTTCCCCATTAGGAAACTTCCTTGAAAAACCCACTTTGGCTCAATTGGAATGTGTTTTCTCAACAAAGCTGAAACATTTTGATTTCAGCCTATTTTTCACTTTGTTCTGCAATCATTCATCATAGTCCGACAGAGAGTATTCAACAAGACAAAAATGGCAAAGTCACACACAGGAGTCAAATGTGCTGCTCTGAAAGCGACAGCCCATTTAATTTGGGCTGAAATATTGCTCAGTTTGGGGGGAGGGATACAAAAGAAAACAGTGGCAATAGCAAAATCATTCCCTTAAATACAGCAGTTTCCAAGACAGCAGAAAGGGGTTCCACCAAGGGTTTTGTCAACGTGGTCACACTGAACCAGCCAGTCCAGACCTCTGCCTGGAGATACACACAAAGGTCCTCTCCATGCCCTCACTGGGAACTTTTAACTGAATTAAATACATGATTCAGGGGTGGAGACAAAGGCACAAAAGTGGCAAAGGCATTTAAACCCCCTTGGAAAGGACACCAGCACAGAGAGGGGCACAGCAGGGCTTGAAGAATCCAGTTGGACCAAATCCCATCACTGCACCATGCCTCAGTTTCCATCAGTGCTCTGGTGCAAGCCACAGGAAAGCCCTTTAACAGCCTATTCGGAGATTTACAAGGGATGTTGTATCACAGTGTTGCTGAAAATATATGGACATAACATGGTTTCCAACTTCACGCTGTTTACAAACAGATATTACCAAGAAGGCTGTTAATACATCAAAGTAGAAAATTAAGTGCCCAGTTAGGGCTGTACTCAACCCCACTATACCAGGTAGAGAATAAAATTATTTACAAGACTACTTGGCAGGACATCAAGTAAGAAATCATGTTGCTTTTGAAGTAAATTCATAAATTCATTTGTATGGAGTTAATGTCATTCTGCTTACAAAACTGTCCCTGCTAAGCTTGCATTCCAATTTTAAAACAGGAATATTGAAGGAGTACTCCATGAATCACTAAAAGGCCAGCTAGGAACAGAGGCATTCCTTTAAATTAGAAGAAGTATAGGAGAGCCTGGGCCTGAGAACACGAGGTCTCCATATGTCTCTATATGTGTCCATACAGGCTCCCACATTTGATTTAAAAACACCCTGTGGAGCAGGGAACCTAACTTGCAAGCTGACAAAAGCTGTGGAGGTTATAGAATAGATGGCTACCCATTTCCTCCTGGGATCCTGTCAAGATCTTCTGGGGTGCAATTTGTCCTAAAATCAATTAATTCTTACAGGGACCACTCCCACTGAACCTTGCAATATCCATCCTCTGCCACTGTCTGCTGGAGTTATTGCCCTCAGGTCACGGGAGCTTTGGCACACCAAAGTTCGTACATGGTGGATGTTGCTGGAAGCTATTATCCCAGGGAGCTCACAGGATCCGACAACTTGGGGATGTTGTTTCCACTGAGAACCAGAAATCACTTTCTGATCTGACTGATGTTCAAAGAGGGGCCATCTGCGCTGCCCAAATTGACGCTGACAACTGTGTTTGATGTCTCTGTCTCAACTGGTAAAGAAAAATCACTGTTCTGTTTTCTTGGATCTGCAATTTCTAACTTGGTGTCAGTGGAGGAAAAGATGGAGAGTGATAGTGTGACTCTGCAGAGAAAGTTTAGACAAAATATTGGGGAAGAAGAACAACTGTTTTAGACAGGAAGAACAGTGGAACTCTGGAAGAGGCTTTCTGGGGAGGAGGTGGTGGGATCTCTGGAAGTTAAGGCCATTAAGAAGAGGTTAAACAAACTTCTGACCAAGAGGCTTAGGCAGAGCTTGGGGCAGGAAGTGGACAAAGATGACCTCTGAAGGTAATTTCCAGCACTATTTCTGTTTCTAGTAATGCTCGTTTTAGCCATGGTGCTTTAGATTGAGCGTCTTCCAATGAAGGTGCTGACTTCAACTGCTGCCCAGAACTAATTAATTCAGACCTGAGGAGCTGGAACAGCCACTCCAGCCACAGATCCCCCCACATAATCTCAGCTAAAGCACAAGAAATGGAACCACATCCAGAGTTCATGGAGGTCAGAAGAAATCTTCTCTTAGACCAATGGACCTCATGTCAAATACAAAATATTCTGAGTATTGAGAAAGTAGTTCAGAAGCAGAAAATGCAGAGGGCATAAATCTGAATATCAGGTGCACGTTGGGGTACAGCTGCAGAATCACTTCTGTGATACAAGTTAGTACAATTACTGGTAAACCACAGTACTGAATTTCTTTGGAGTACCTGGTATGAAACACAGAGATGCCTGGATTACCTCTTTCATCCTTGTGACTGTTTATAAAATCATTTCAAAACCAATTACATAAGCTCTAGACTTATAAAGGTTAATATTATCTTTATATCACAAAAGATTCACTGTCTTAGACAAGAACAGGGAGAATCTGCCTTGGTCTATATTAGTGAAGTCATTGTCTCAAGATATCTAAGAGTTTTAACCCACCTTCAGCTGTCTAAAAATTAAACCTGTATTCAAAAAACTGCTCTAGACCCCCTCTAAAGTCAGTGGGAAGAAGAGGGCTCTGCTTTCCTCCTAGAGCAGATGTCTGGGTAAGTCAGATGAGCCATCCCATGGAGACACTACACTCACCGTACAGATTATAGAAACCCAGATGATATTAGACATTTTTATATATAGCTCTGTCAGACAATATCCTGTCCTGAGGAATATTTCAAATGAAGGGGTTAAATTGACCAGTGTAAAAGCACTTTCTGTCTCTTCACTTTACATCCAGGACTCAGTTTCATGAGAAATTTGCTCTTTGACTTTCCTTAAGAGAGCTCTGCCTGCTCTGAGTCTGCCACAACCCTTGCTTTGAGGAAAAATGCTTTTCCAAGACACCAGAAATCATTTGTAAAGGAAACACGGGGTTTGGTTGGGTTTTTTTTTTCATTTCTGACAAATCAAGATATCAGATATGGTTGTTATTATTTAATAATGATAATAGCAACAATTTCTCAGATGTAAAAGTAATACAATAATGATAGGCTTCACGGAACATACGAAAAAAGACTAACAGATATAATCAGTTGCAGAAGGAACTGAAGAAAATCTGGGACATGAAAAGCAGAGTAACAACTGTTTGCGGTGAGCTGGGCTTTCATGATGGGGATATCACAGCAGCAGCATAAAATGGAAACAGGGTCTACTGTAAAGCCCTGTGTCCTCCAGATGGCAACATTGATTGGTGTTTCCAGAGGAGTTTGGGAGGAGCAATCTTTCTCTGGGATACATGGATCAGTCTTCAACACTGACTTGCGTTCGTGCTGCCCTCAAGACCCTGGGCAGTGGCAGGAAAAGCCAATTCTTTGACAAAACTCATGACAGTCAAAATGAGGAGGGAAAGTCAAAATCACTACACAGCCTTTGGATTCAGCAGATCCAGGGGGAAAATTAATTATAGCACAACTATCTGGCAATGAACAAAGAAGTATTTTAATGAATCGATCCCTGAGAAGGGATGAAGATCATTAAAGATGAAAAATGACTGTGATCTTAAAGGTGCTCGAGTACCTTCTGCAATCAGTGTTTTTTACCTCAGCATTTTGAGTCACCAGGACTGCTGGTGCAAAGACCTCTCCCATTCTGAAACAACATCTGGAGCTCTTCAAGTCTTGAGAAGAAAAACTGACAACTGATGGACATGAGAGTAGCACCTAGCACTGCACTAGCAACAATATTTAGTGTTCTTCTGAGACTCTTCATTGAGGATTTTGTAACCCTTCAGAAAGGAGATCAGAAGGATGAATTGTAGTTAAGCCTGAAATTTATATGCATTTGCCACAAGTTAATTCTAGTCGCCGAGCTGAAGCCAGGAGAAAATAAAGAAATTAATAAGACCTTTTGCTTTTATTAGCTTTACTAATTTTCTTTCCAGTGCATTGCAAACATACTGTATGAATTCCATCTTGATTTTGTGATGGCTCCAAGCTCTTAAAGTCCTGCTCTTAATCTGATCAGGGTGCAGGGAGAGATGATATTCAAATACCACATGAGCAGGAGATCCAGGGCCAAATGGCAGGCTGGTGTGAACTGGCTCAGTGCTGCTGACTGCCAAGCAGTGTCACCCAGCGGGCTGGCAGCAGAATTCAGTCTCATTTTCTAGGTTGGGAGATGTGATTAATATTGGCTCAAAACTTCCATATCACTGCCATTTAGAGAGAAGATAATATCCCCCAAAAGTTCTATCACATTCCTAGACAATTTGTTTCTTTTTCATTATTTGCTAGTTCATGATGAAAATTTCTTGAGGTTTTCATGACTCATGTGTCCTCTCTAATAATGTTGGCTATTAATGAAGGTTTTCCTGGAAAACAGACAAGTTCAAAGTTTCAAAACCCCTGTTTTCCATTGAAATTTAATTTCTAGAAAATTTTTCCACTTTCAACAAGCATGAGACTGCAAAGCAGAGAACATTTTCCACTATAGTCTGCAGAGAAATTTCCTTTAGTTTCTCACAGAGGATTGCGAGGCTTGAAACAGCCTCCACTTTCACCACCGCTGCCAGGACTAGCGCCAACATCCTCTGCTTCGTTCTTCTGCCTTAAATCAGGCCTAAAAACCCCACTGAGTTCCCAATTTCTGTGCAATTATTTCTCCTTTGATGTCTTCACATCTATCCAGGCTACTCATGATAGTCGTGTTCCAGTCCTTACCTTTTTCAAAGCACATGGAGTTGCCTCCGTCCACTTGGCCCTGCTGAAAGAGATGAGGCTAATCTTTGTCTGATGAGGGGTAGTTAACTAGGATTACTTTGTCCAGGGAAGAGCTAAGGTGATGGACAATGACTTTATTCATCTCTGTAACTCTCTAAAGTGTGGATGCTTTTACAGTTTCTACTCTGCTTCCCCTACATTTTCTGTACTGAAGTCTCACCGATAGGTCTTGTTGCAGCAAAAACAAGAATTCAGCCTATAATTTTTGTTTGTTTGTTTATAAAGCCAGTTCTGTTCTAACTGATGTGAGATAAACTCCTAAATTAAGCACAAAATTCCGTAGACTTCTGCACTGAGGTTTTTAGGGGCAAAGGACAAGAGCAGGACTTTGGTTTCTTTGTCCGCCAAAAAAAATTCTACAAAATACACTTATTTTTTTTTCCATATAGATTTTGGTAAAGGAAAAACAATGGTTTGAATAAACATGCAGGATTTTTAAAAACATCTCTGGATAAATTTTTAAAACATTAAGTCACACTCTTACTGAACACTGAAGATGGCTGCAGAAAGTTTTCTCATTAATTATATTTTCATTGAAAACCCCCCAGCCCAGTGTGCTGGCCCAGAGCCATTCTCCTCCATGAGCAGTTTGCCACCAGGGTGGCCCTGAACCACATCACAGGTGACATGTGGCACCTTTGCCCACTGTCAGCACAATCGATGCACCAGAGGTGGGAGGACAAGGTTAATTTCTTCTGCCTGCTCACACTCCCTAAAACTGAGACACCATGACTTAACCCCACAGGACTGGGGATGGGAACTGGTGTGAAAATCCTCCCTGCTTTATTCTCTGGTAAGAGCAAGGCTGACTTTGACATCTGGCTGATGTGCTCATGAGCTAACACTCGGGTGTTAGAAGGGGATGGCTGCCCTTTCAGGAGATGCAGACCACAACAGACCCTTCTGATGAAGCCACAAGGCTAAAATGTTAATCTGATGAATTCTACCTCTATGGCTTTGGTGTAAGAGGTTAGCAAAACACTTTTTATGCCAAGAAGCTGTAAAATAAGCTTCATTTTAGATGCGATAGGGGAATATCTTCTTACTAATTGTACCAAGGTGTCTGCTGAATTAGCTGAGATATGATGTATCAGCAGTGACTGTAAAGCCTCTATGTGAAAACATCTAATAGAGTCAAAGAAAGCAGCACTGGAAGAGACCCCAAGGCAGATCAGCTGTGCCTAAACCTAAACCAGGCTAAGCAGTGTTCACTCACACTGTACAAACCCCCTGACTGAAAGGAGAAGAGCTGTGATTACATTTGTTCCTATTAACTTCTGCCAGGTCTTACTTCCATCAAAGGCCTCGTGCACAGTCCCTAGTTACCATCCCTGGCTGCTTCCAGTGGTGCTGCGATTGATACAGAGGCAAAGCAGGGACTAAAGCTCCATTATGACTTCACCTTTCGCAGTCTGTGTTCTAAAATCCATACAGAGAGAAGCGCCTGGAATTGCTGTTATATCTGTTCTACAGGTGAGTGTGAAATGGCACAATTATCCCAGCAATTGGCCCATGGAGATATCATGGCCAATGCTTTCTGCTTTTAAAAGAGTGATGAAAGATTCAGACCATGCCTGGTTTCTCCACAGCCCTGGAAACGTGCAATCACAAGGTCCTAAGCAAGATCCAAACAGGGCTCTGGCTTAAATCCCAACATCATATGGAAAGGAGCAACCTGGTCTGGTGGAAGGTGTCCTTGGCCAGGGCACAGGGCTGGAACCAGATGATCTTTAAGGTCCCTTCCAAACCAAACCATTCTGTGGTTTTATGATCCAGTCTCTGGCGGAGATGGGAGTGGAGCTCAGATATCCCAGCTCCCAGGTCTGTGGTGCTGCCAGTGGTGCTGAGCTCCTCTTAACATTTTGCTCTGTTACAGCACAGAATGGGTTTTCATGCTCATATCTTGAAAATTTGAGTCTGGTTTGGAAGTGTGTGTGGCCCTTATCCTTTTGCTCTCTAAATATAGGGTCGCATCCAATATTCTGAATCTTTCTTACTAGAAGTGATTTTATAACAGTGAATTATTCTACAATATGTTCATTTTTTCCCAGGCATTACTAATAGGAGGTAATTTATATGTCCAGTGAAAGCCAGAATTTCTTTTCAGTAATTTCTCCCAGTTATGTTTATCAATAAGTATCTCTCAGCAAAATGCCAAATCTCACAAGCATGTTTGGAAAGTCAAATATGTTTGTGTAATACAAACCTATGTCATGTCAGGAATTAGTTTGACTAATAGGCCTTTAATTAAATCCTTGTGGGGTCTTGGTGTTAATAATAAACTCAGTTTCCAAAAAGTTTAATTTATAAGATAAATTCACAAATATATCCATCTAATAAATCTTTCCTACATCCAATATTTGTCCTAGAAACAATAACAGGACAGATAATTTATTAGACTATTTCCTATTGCATTATAATGACTACGCTTGATACTTTAAATGTATCCTTCAGAGCCCTGGAATGACAGAGGCTATAACTAATGAAGATAAAGATTTCCAGGGCTCATTGATCCAGGAGAGACATACTTACTGTAACTTTCAGACCTATATGTAATCACAGAAATATTTCCCCAGAGATCACGAATTACAGATGACTCTAAAACTGCCACCGGAGATATTTTGCAGAAACCACAACAGGAAATGTTTATTTTCTCAACCCTAATAACCCTTTCACAGTCCAGATAATTTTGTATTTTTGAGAAAATTACATTAATTCTCAATTAATTTTTTTCTTGCAACATACATCACATTAATATAAATATATTTCTCTTTACTCTATTTTCTTTAGTCATCTCCTTGATTTCTCAATTAAGTGGGCAGAGTATAGGAAACAAAATGTGACCTAAAGTGTCTCCATTTCTCCTCACTTCCAGCATGCTTGGAATAGAGGTGAGCATGGTATAAAGTCAATTCTACCCTGGCATAAATACATGGGAATCTTAATAGCAGCTAGGAGAAAAAAAGTGCCAGGTCTAAGATGTAGTCCCAGCAACCAGAAATACCGTCCTTGTATCTGTAAACACTCTTCAGAGAGTTAGACCTATCCCTAATTTATTGAGCCATCACCCCTCAAATTCAGAGAGGTCAGAGGGAATATGCTCTTGCTGTCCTTCTCCTACAGCACATCAGGTTGTAGTGTTCTCTTCCTCCAGTTGCACAGGACCCAGGTTTTTGTTCTTTAGATTCCATCTGTTTTACTTAAAACTGACCAAAGTATTTCTAGTTTTTCATACCAAACAAGTCAGTTCCAGGTAAACTAGTTAGAGTCCATAGGACTGGCATGGAAACTGCACATGTTCCCCCATCATGTGAATCCATGGATAGCTTCACTTAATTCAGGCTGAAGTGGGAGGACTTGGAGTGGAAGACAATAGCTGAGGAAAGAGATTTGCTATATTTTGATCAAGTTTGCTGTCAGGCTTAGAAATGCTTGAGTTGTTTCTACTTGTACTGGATAGAATTCAGCTCTTAATGGCCTTCTCAGTGTTGCTCTCTCTCAGTACAAGGTCTGTGCAGGCACAGCCTTTGGGATGTGTATCTGAGGTCAGGCAGCTGCTCTGATCCCAAAGGCTATTGAGCAGAAGGCGAGATAGCCACCCGCTTCCTTGAGAGCCTGAGAAATAAAATGCACCAAAAAGAAAACGGCGGCTTGGGTTGCTGGTGATTTTTAGAAGAAAATCTGATTTGCGACCTGTGGTTTGGCTCACAGCATTGTGCGTGCATGGATTTCACAGCAGTGGAAAGGAAGCACTTAGGAAGTTTGGCTAGTGCTGGCCTGCTCTGGGCAGCTCTCCCCCAGGAAATCTCACATCTCCTTTCAGGCCCAAGCAGCACCCCTTCTTCAAAATCTTTTGCATGGTATTGGAGGCAGAGATCTTTGGCAACAGCACAACTATTCAACACTAAGGAGTGTTTAGAAAAGCAGGGGCCAGAAATAAGTTGGTAAAGTTGTTTCCCAATGACTCAGAAAAGTCATCATATCTGAGGAATTGTACTCATCTCTAATCCAATGAGCAGAGCAGGTGGTTGGATTTTCATACACAACAGGCAATAAAACCCCAGCACAGAGAAGATCAGTGTTTCTCTGTCAAACTTATACATTTCCTACTGCAAAGTACATCTCCACCTAGGAACGGAGGACCAAAATGAGACCAAGTCCCCTGCAATTGCAAAAGGGACAGAAATGTAAGATACAGAGCATTTCTGCTTCTGTTTCCTACTCATACACAGAGGTAGTTGCAAAATGTTTCCCCCAAACTTGTGACAAGCTTAAAACAAGCAGCAGAAAAGACCCAAAGCCACAAACTACAACATAAAACAGGGGAGCAGGAAAGCTAACAGGCAGAGAGATGCCTCGGGCTCCTGCAAGCAGCAAGGGAATTTGCTAGGTGCTAATTCCTGGGTGATCCTCAGCAGTGGGCTGTGCTCCGTGCTGTGGCTTGAGGCAAAGAAGAGGTGACAGGTCCCTGACTCTGTCATCTGATGAAAAACTTATGCCTGACCCTGAGCCTGATGATTTAGTGCTGGCTGTGTGAGCAGGACTCCCTGAACAGGCTCCAGAGAAAATGCTCACAGCAGCTGGAGCGCCAACACAACCAGCTCTGCGTCCTGCCGCTGGCTGGGGCCGATTTCCAGGGCTCCAGAAGAAGGTAAAGAAAACTTTCAGAAGCCAAGTTACGTAACATTTACACAAGGTTATAAACTAACACAGCTCTGGTTTGTTTTTTTGTTCCCATGAACATGATATGACTCAATGGAAACTACTCTGCGGGAAATAGGCGGTCCATTCTGAATCCTAAGCTTCCAGAAATAAGATACTCTCTGAAGAATTTGGAAACAGCATACCTGATGGAGGGATGAGCCTAGCTCAAGACCTTGAGCTGAAGAAACCTGGAATTTGGGAATGGTTGGAAAAAAAAACCCTGCCTCTGGCGTGGCTGTTGCAATTATGGTAGCACTGGACTGGACCCAAACCATGCTTCTAGGTAAGCTGTGTGTCAATACAACAGCATTCGTGTTTACTTTGAAACAAAACAGAATCACCCTAGAGTGGGAAAGGTTTCTTTCCTTCTTTCTGAGTATTTCTTAATGTTTGTACCAGCATTCCTTAAATCCCGTTTCAGTTGCTACGCATAAACCTAAAGTGGTGTTTGAAATCTGTCTCCGAATTTCTGCGTGTGAAGCCAAGTCGAATCTCTTGTCTCCCCATCAGCTCTCCTGACAAGGATAAGGAAGGACAAAATGTTATGCAGGCTTATTGACGGAGGTGAAAGTTGGTGGCTGCCAAAGATAGTTTCTGGAAACAGTGCAAACCCTTGACTGAAACCTCACTGGCATGCAAGACAATCTTTGCTTTTTACTAGTAGGCCCAAAACTAACATTTTCATAATAATTTTCCAGTATCAAAGTGATAGTTTTTATCCAAGACAGCTGAATACTACAGAACTGTGTAACAACAATTCAGTGCCAAACATATGCTATGTATATATTTTAACACCTTTGATAATAATAAAAAATGCATGTTCCTAGCAGTTTTCTCAACTTTCATTCAATAACAACATCCTCAAGTTGATGCGTTTTGTTTTCCTTTCATATTATTATGAACCTGTGTTTAATTCTCAGTGCCAGTTTGGCTTTTTAACCTCTCTTTCTACATTCCACTAGTAATGTCTGATTAAGAAATTAGCCTTTCAAGTGCTATAAAAAAAATCCAAGAAATACAGTAACACAATACCATGGAAAACTGATATAATCTTTTCAAAACTATAAAAATTGGTCACCCAAAGGAACATCTGCATGGTAAAAATTTTAAACAAACTAGAAAGAAATCAGATAGCTCATAAAGAACCAAGCAGCTAGAAGAGCCATTGGTCGTTTACATATTTTTCTGTCATCCTGACTTGGAGAAGACTATCATTTTGAAGCATGTTTCTTCAGTTTTAGTTACCAGCATCTGGAACGAATTCCAGGATGGAACACTGAAAGTTTTTAAAAGGAAACTCAACCTTACAATAATTATTCCTTAAATCATTAATATGGTGAAAGTGCCAGATGTAAAAATATGAACAAAATAAAGTGAAACAAGCTCCCAGGTATCATTCAAATCCCTAATGTACATCTATCTGTTTTCTCAGTTCATTAATATCTGTTGTAGCCTCTGATATTTTCTTTTATGCAAAAATTTCTATTTGCTTGTCATGTCTTCTGTCTTGCATTAGAGTTATTGCTTTACCGCTCAGGATGGCTGTGTGCACTGGGGGAATGTGTGCCTACTGTAACACAGGCTTTCCTCCAGCAAAAGATAACAGGGAGTTCATCTTTTATCCAACAGCACAGGAGACTTTTGGTTTGATGGACGTTCAAGAGGAACATCCTCCTGAAAGAGTAGTTTTGTGGTGGCACCAGGGCCTTGCCAGCACAGAGCTCCTCACGAGGCCTGGGTTTCATTCACAGACACAAGACAGGATGCAATGAGACCCGGGTGTTAGGGATTGTTGGGCTTGGGAGAGGACCAGGAACCCAAAGACCAGGTAATTCTGTCCTACCTTCACTCTCTGTTCACACTTTCAAAGCAGCAGGATGAAGGCAGCAGAGGCAGGGCCAACATCACTGCAGATTAACAGAAGATCATTCAATGGTCTGGTTTTTTTTCAGGATCAGAATCATTAGGTTGGGAGAGACCTCCAGGATCATCAAGTCCAACCCAGCCCTAACCTCAACTAAACCATGGCACTGAGTGCCACATCCAGTCTTTTCTTAAATACATCCAGAGATGGTGAATCCACCACCTCCCCAGGCAGACCATTCCAATACTTTATTACCTTTTCTGTAAAAAACCTTTTCCTAATATCCAGCCTATATTTCCCTTGGCGCAGCTTAAGCCTGTGTCCTCTTGTTCTGTTAGTTGCTGCCTGGAGAAAGGGACCAACTCCCACCTGACTGCAACCACCTTTCAGGAAGTTGTAGAGAGTGATAAGGTGACCTCTGAGCCTTCTCCAGGCAAAACAACACCAGTTCCCAATAAGAAGGCCAAAATCAAATTCCCTTTTGTTAAGGGAATCCACTGGACATTCAATGCAGTTCAGCAAAGAGGGTGCCTAACTCGCTCAGGAGAACCCAATACATTGGAAACTCCTGGAACACCTAACTAGATCCCACCAAAGCCCCAGGCATTCATTTGTTTCTACTACTGCCCTCCCCTCCACCCCTCCACAAGAAGATGTCTCCTCAGAGCTCCACTGAGAACTCTCAGCACCACTAAACATTTTTGTAGATTAATGCTTGTCTGAATGTTACTAATTAGGGCAGGCGACTATATAATGAGATGCTTACAAAGTTTATTCATCACTAAAAATAAATGTTAAGCATCTGGCTTGCAGGCTATCCCCATGTGCCACTCAGGTCTGTGTGCTGTGGAGCCAGATGGAGCTGCAGGGACACCAATCACAGCACAGAGGGATTACATGTCTTAAAACCATGGTTAACTTAAATAAGCAAGTTGCCATCCCTCCATAAATCCCACATCTACCACCAGATGAGTGACAAGACTATTGCACAGGGCTTTCTAGCTTGGGCTCCCCTGCTCCAACGGGGCAGAGGAGAAAGTTGGCTGCCCATGGCCAGAGCTGTCTCTCCCTTGTACACAGACCAATTGTCAGCAAAGCCACTCTGTTGGTGACCAGCTGAAAAGAAAGCCCTGATGACTCACAAAGCAGAAAACCATCAAATGGGGCTATGCTAAGTAAACTCTCCTTCTGTCCCAGGCAGTGGTGGAAATGACTCATCTCCTTTACAAAGCTTGGGAGAGAGTTTCTCTCTGCCATGTTGACCAAATGTTAAGTGTGTTTCTCAAGAGGGTTTTTGCAGTGAAACCATTGGTGATGTTTGTTTACAAGCTCCAGTTTGTACTGAGGTTTGTATTACTCAGAGCAGCAACAGATCTGAACAATGACACTGTGTTTCCTGATACCGTATTTTAGCCTGTGTACAGGCTGACAGAAGAAGGTGGGATTGACAGGTGGATACTTTATTTTCTCTTTATGTTCCTGAGCAATGCTGAGCAAGAAGCAGCACTTTTCATGGGCTTCATGCTGACTGGGAAACATCCCAGGGTCTGTGGGAAGGGAGGTCACTCCTCATCCAAGTGAAGAGGGAGGGAAAGGAAACTACCCAAGCCAACACCAGCAGAGAGAAGGAAACAAGGTGGGTTTTCCCAGAGCTGCCTGAGTCAAATCCTCTGGAAAAGAGGAATATTTAAACTGTATTTCTGGTTTTTAGGGGCCTGAAAGGCTGCTTTCAGATTGGGAGCCTTGTTTTGCTGAGCACTGCTGAGCACAAATAGAGAAGGTGATTTCTTGTTGTGCTCCAAGAACCTGCCATCCAAGGAAGTAGTAAGGCAGAATTGATAGAGGGGATGACTTTAACCATTAAGATAATTTTTCTGCACTTGAGGTTTGTTCCTAGAAAACAAGGTGACCAATTCATATGTGGACTTGGAGCACCCCAAAATTCTAAGCTTTTGGATTCAGGGGGGGTTTATTTGGTACCTTATATTGCTAAGCAGACCTAATCAAGTATGGTACTTCCAGGCATCACACAGTACAAGTACACTAGGTAGATGGGACCATTAGAAAAAGAAAAATAACCCTTTCCTCTGAAACAAGACATCCACAAAGAAATCTGAGAGGTCTTTAAACCAGCAGTGAACCTTTTAGTTGTCTATTATCTGAACACTGTTAAGGGTTGAGTTCCAACACACCTACCAGCTCCAAGATATGAAATGACTGGACAGACAGAATAAGGCTTTCAACCTGTCAGACCCCCTAAAATACAAAGTTTCTCAGAGAAACTGTGGCACAGAAACAGCCCAGAGTGCTCCGACCTTGGACAACAGTGAGTCCAGCCACGAGAGACAAAGCTGCAGGACATATGACTCCTGAGGACCCACTGCTCACTGAGCAGCCTGATGCTATGTGTTCCAGACTTCCTTTCCTTTTGCTGTCACTCCCTGCACTCAGAACCCTTGATGTGGGGTGGTGCACAGAGGAAGAGCTGCCCAAGGCCGTGGGGTGATAAGCAGAGGCACAGCAGAGTGTCAGGAAGGATGGGTTTGTGGTTATGTGGTTCACCCACGGCCTAGAAAATCAGTCTTCAGCAGAACATTTTTGCTTTGTTGGAAGCAAGACCTTTCATGTGGCTGTGAGGCTCCGAGAGAAGGAGGCAGCTTGGTGCTGTGCTGGTAGAAGCTGGGATCCTTGGGGATCCAGATAGGCACACAGGCAGAGGACAGTGACAATTTGATCACTGTGTTAGAGCCAGGTTAGACAAAAAAGGATGGATTATGGAAAGTTAGAACAAAGCTGAGAAACCTTTCCGGAGGTTTAGTAACAGTGGATCGAAGTTGTCCATCTCAGAAGGGAAAGGTGCTTGAACATATTTTGGTTATGGACACCATCTCCAGCTAACTGGAATCACAGCACTTCTTTCCACATCATCCAGTGCAGGAAGAGAAGCCAAGGAAAACCAGACTTGGAAGGCAGGGAACAGCCCAGATCATAAGTCATGTGGGGCAAAATATATGCAGGTGGGAGAACACTTGCCAGACTAAACCCAGGTTTTCCTGCTGTAGAGAGGTTGGGAGAAAGGTTCAACCAATGTCTGAAGAGACAGGGGAAATCCTCATGGCCCACCAAACCAGAAAGGACCAATCTACTTTCATACACAGACCCAAGATGAAAAGAAACTATCCATACACAGCCTCTATAATGGTTTAGTCCAGCTGGAACAAGCCTGAAGGCAAGACTGAAGAACTGGGTTGGGAGAGGTGAGCTATAGGATGCTGCTTTGGAGTGCTTGGCAGGATTAATCCATGATTCTCCAAGGTAAAATGTAGGTTTACAAAGTGGTGAGAGCAAATAAAACTGCTGATGCAAATGGGGACTGGCCAAATGAGAGGTCTATTAAGTAACAGACATAATGTACTCACCTGCCTGTGCTCTGTTTTCAGTATATTCCTATATTCAGTACGTGTTCTACATTTCACTCTGGCAAATGACACACACACATGTCCCACAGAGCAGAGTTAGGGTCGGAGTGCAGGCTCAGTAACAAATCCTCATCAGTGCCTCAGGTGGATTGTTCCCTATTCTGGTTTAGAAATACAGAATTATGGAACGATTTGGATTGGAAGAGACATCAAAGACCATTTAGCTCCAATTTCCATACTCATGGGCAGGGACACATTCCACTAGGCCAGATTGCTCAGAGTCCCATCTAGCCTGGCCTTGAGCACTTCCAGGGCTGGGGAATCCATAGCTTCCCAGGGCAACCTGTGCCAGTTCCTCACCATTCTCACAGTAAAGAATTACTTCCTAATATCTAATGTAAACCCTTTGCCCTCTTTCAGTTTAAAGCGATTACCCTTTATTCTGTCCCCTACATACTCTCGTAAAATTTCCCTCTCCAATCCATCTCCAAAGCAGGGTTAAGCTAAACCATTTGAGAGCAGGCTTAGGACAGAAATGTATGTCCACATGGGTAACTGCTGCCTGGTGCCAGCACTGGGGCCACTGCTCCATGGTTTTGGGACTAATTAGAAGAACTGACATAAAGGAGAAAGCAAAGATAATAGAGACATGATGTCAGGATGGCACCACAGTGAGAAAGTCAAATTGTTCCCAGCAGAAATATTTTGTGGGTGGCACGAAAATATTCCTTCTGGCTTTTGTCCATTTTAATGGACAAAACCACCAGTTATGACCTGGGAGTTTTTTGTTCATTTTTAGCTATGATTTATGGTGCAAGTTAAAAAAACTCTTAACCAATAAATACACAGTATTATTGGTTTGGTACAGAAAAAAATTCCATCCTGACAGCACTAAAAGATTTTACCCACTGCAATTACTGAAGCTCTGAAATACAGCTTTTGGGCTCTGGCTACAGGGGTGGTTTGATGCCTGGATCTTTCCTTTTAGTCCAAAGGAAAGCAATTTCTCAGACAGAGTCAGGGTCTCGTGTCCAGTATCTAACAAATGGAAGGCGAATGGGAGAGAGACAGAGCACATTCCACAGCCTGGTGTGTTTAAGGAAAGGGGTATAGCTTTCACTCTCCCGCTGTTAGACAATAATGCGCTGACTGAAAATGTCAAGCTTCAGTTTAAACAAAATAAAAGACTGGAGGGCCCAGGGCAGAGAATTTAAACACATATTAATTAAGGCTGGTAATACCCTGACATTTGCTGGATTTTTAATAAACTGATTAATATTTCTCCTTCATATTTCCGTGACATGAAATCAGTGCAGCACAATTAATTTCAACAAGTTTTGGTCAAAGGGTGCTGAAGGAAAATGAACATGCAGCGTCACAGATTTGAGTTAGAAGTACTCTCACTCTGAGTGAGTAATGTGGAAACCCATTGCCCTCCACATGACAAAATTGTAGCTCAGGATCTTGAGAGGAATTTATTTACTTTCAGCAAGTGATTAACTTAAAGAGTAATAATTACACAAAAAGAAGAAGAAGGCAGAGAGCATAAATTATTACAGTGCCCTCAAGAACAGAACAGAATGGAGTGAAAGATCCTCATATGTGAAAGCACAACACGTGTGTGTTAACATGAAGTCCTAGCTTTGGTATGTTCATAATTAAACAGCATGGAAAAAGAATTTTTTGGGGAAGAAGATGTTGAAGGTTCAGTTGTCATCATAGCAATGAGGACTACAGTAACATCTCTTTACTAGGTTTTAACTCTTCAGTGTCACTTATGCCAGTGGTTCAGAAGTTACCAGTGCCCAACCAGAGCAGCAACACTTCCACACACAGCTTGTCATTCAGTGTCATAGGTTGTTGTAAATGTTTCAAATCTCTCTGGGATAGCTCCTTCCTCTTTTTTTAACTACAACAATATTTCTTCACGCGATGAGAGGATTCAGTCATAGCCTGGGTCCCTGTTGTGCAAACTTTGGTTGAAACACCCAAGAAGCAGAGGTCTGGCCCAGGTCCATCTGGGAAGTTTAAGCATGAGTTACAGCTCGGGATAAAACAGCACAGCAATAACGCAAGCCACTCTGCTGGTAAAAATTGAGATACAGAGCACAACCCCAGGCCTGAAGAAAAGCAATTGCACCGGTGCTGACTCTTGCATCACTTAATGTGTTCTAACACACTTACTCAATCACAGCCATCCTGAAAAAGTCACATGCACATGACCGTGCTCTCCTCCTGCTACTAAGTGAAATTTGTGTGCATTGGGGGTCTTAGCTTTG
Organism: Sylvia atricapilla; assembly: GCF_009819655.1. NCBI lineage: Eukaryota > Metazoa > Chordata > Aves > Passeriformes > Sylviidae > Sylvia > Sylvia atricapilla. The sequence goes on from NC_089148.1 coordinate 12,675,465, forward strand.
CTTAAAGGAACCCTGGGGTGCAGTTATTGCAGAAAGAAATGGACTGAGAATGTACATTCTGTAATAAAGAGAAATTTTTTGGCATTTAAAATGTTAGTTCTCACACTAAACACATGGCATTCAGATTCTACACATAAGAAAGTTCAAGTAGAGAACAGCTGGACATCCTCTTTTCAGATTTTAGTGAAATTCTAGATTTTGAAAATAAGGTATTCACATTTCTCCACTTTCTTTTTTTTTAAACTATCAATCTACAAATTTTTGAAATAAAAACCTGAGAATCTCAAAATGTAAATAAACTGCAGATGAACAAAAGTGAAAGATATTTCAAATAAACATTAGAAGAGGACTTTTTCATTTGACTTCAAAGCGACAGAAAGTGGTTTAGTATTAGGTTGTGGCTGTTGTTATTATTATCCCATTATTATTCTGCTCTTGTTATTGCCAGTATTAATAAAATACTTGTATCCCCTAAAGCCTAAGAATGTCTATCAGAAACCAATGTGCTGGGTATTTTACTGATGTTTCTTTGAAATACTGTCCTTGCCTCAAAAAACTTTTAATTTACTGCTGCACCCTGGGGAACAGAGAAGAGAAAGAGTTGCCCAGCACAGGAGTTGGATTATCCCAGTCTCAGGAGATACATCAAACCCCAGTCCATCATCATCAAGGGTAACACAGGAGACCTGAGGTGACCCAGGCAAGATCAAAATGCCACTGTGGCTTAGTGAGCAGCAGACCTGACCTGAAGAGCTGCAGATTAAACTGATGCAGAAATGGCTGAGAGGAGAAGAAAAGAGACAGGAAAATATTGATTTAGTCTAGCCATCCAGGAGCAAAAAAGCTTCAGCACTGGGCTAGCAGAGCACGGCATGGTGGAAGAGTTTCCCAAAGTCATCCAGATACAGCAGCTCCCTGTTGTCCCAGCCTGGTATTAAAACCCCAAGGATATTATTTGCAGATAGCACAACACGTGGCAGGGAGGGTGTCTGAGAAGAAAGTGCTCCAAGGGAGTTAATCTGATGTCAAGTAGTGCACACAGGCTGGTACAGTGCTTACACAGCAGAGAGTGATGGGACAAGGAATGGTTTCAAACTAAAAGGGCAGAGATTCGGATTTGATGCTGGGAAGATGTTGGGTGGTGAGGCACTGGCACAGGTTGCTCAGAGATATTGTGGGTGCCACATTCCTGGAAGTGTTCACAGCCAGGCTGGATGGAACTTTGAGCAACTAGAAGGAGAGTGGCATCCCTGCCCTTTGGAATGATAATCTTTGAGGTCCCTTCTAGCCCAAATTGTTCTATGATTCTATGATTAATTAGCATGGCACAAGGAGCAACCAGCACCCCTCTAGGCCATGGTCACCAATTATATGGATGCTCTTACTGAAACTGAGAAGCTTTACACCCACAAAAGCTGCCTTCCTTGGGGTCTGTGCCAAGGCTTCCTACTACTAGAGCAGGCTGAGGGCTTTGGTACCTGCCCAGGTACTTAGACCCAAGCTCTGACCCCAGCTCTTCCCTGGAAGCTGAGCTCTATCCAGCAGAGCTCGATGGACAGGAGACTTGTCTGCTTTTACACCTCCAGCACTTTCCACCCAGCACTGTGGTGTTACAGTATTGATTTCAGTTAATTCATCGGGCTGGAGCTGCAGCAGAACAGATCTGCTGCAGGATGCCTCTGGGGAAGGGTCTTCTGCAGCCCAGATCAGTCCTAACTTCTGCCCACTGCTCCCCTGGAGGCTCTGGGGCTGCTGGCAGCTCCTAGTGATCCCACAGATCAGAGAACACCATCTTCCAGATGTTGAAGGTCATGATCATACCCTGGTTTTTTTTGAGGCATACAAGGAAGAAGTGGAAGAAAGTTTTGAATTTATGCAGTCGTATTTCCCCTCTTAATCTGTAACCTCAGCTCTGCAGGTGACACAAGAAGATCTCTTCTCTCTCCACAGCCAAACAAGCATTCCTAGGGAGAGCTTTTGTACAATCACACTCATCACTTAGGTTTCATCCAGCCCACGCAAGCCACCGAGGATGTGCAGAGAGATTCCTTCCAACCTCTATTGGCCAATTCCAGTGTCAATCACGACACACAGGCTACAGCCCTCCTGTCTCCACTTTAAATTAAGTCTTAAAATATGGGCCAAATATGATGGATTTGTAAACAGCTGCTTAGGGAAGGAAGTGCTGCAGGAGATTCATTATGCTGTGGTTTGACAGCTGATGCTGAAGTATTGCAAAACCCATGGTGTTTCCAGAACGAGCTTGGCATGAAGGTGGTGAAGGAACACGTGCAGAAACCATGGCACCCCAGACAGACTTGAAATAGAAATTAATGAGGATGGTGATGGCCACAGAAGGAAGAAGAGGGATCTGGGGAATACCCAGCCCAGTTAGGAGAGATCTGGGACACGGAATAGATAGGAATACTGGATCCCAAATGAGACAAGTTCAACTCCTTTACTTCATTTCTAGGGCAGTTGTTCTTATAACTCTTGCAACTCGAGAGATAAGCTCTTTGTGATGGATGCTGGTGATTTGGGCATTAGACTAATAGCTTGTTTTACAGGACTGGGGATCTGGAGACCTCGATTCTTGACTCTGCTGTGGATTTTCTGAATAATGTTGGTGAGTTGTACCCACCACCTTCCAAGTGTGGCAGCCTGAAGTTTCAGTGCCTAGACTCATGGTCAGCCCCAGAGCTGGTTGTAGGAATCCCTCCTACAACCTACAGAGCCTGCTTTGTAAACAGGGAAGTTGACCTCAATTCTGTGAGCCTCCATTTCCTAAACTATTGCTAATGGTGTTATCCTTTCTCAAGGTCCTTCCAGAGGCTCAATTTATTCATGTCCACAAAGAGTAACAAATGCAGGGACAGGGGGATAGAAAAGGGAGCCAGATAAAAGCATTATCTGAAAACTGCATCAGCACACAGCCAACTGAAGCTGTATCAAAGGGGGCAGAGGAAATTGTTGTTTCCCCCACCTCCCTGCAGTCCTTCACTTACAGTCACCCCAACAGAGACCTGACCAGAAAGAGACTGAGTTGATACTGAACAACAAAAAATAGCCACTCCTCAGGATTATCTGGGACTACCCCAAATAAACCCACAGAAAACTGGCTTATAAGTACTTGGTGCTCATTCAGCACAAGTCATCTGATAATCTTGGGGCAGCTTACCATATCTGGCTAGAGAGCAGGAGGCCCAAACAATTCTGAATAGCAGACTAAGTTAGATGACTAAATATGGTATTTTTTTAGGAACTTGGAGGACCCACTTTGGAGTGTTTGGCCCAGGACTGATTCCTTTTGAGACCTAGGCCTTTGATCTCGCTGCTAGACAAAATAATTAAAGGAACTGAAATACAATCAAGGTTTCTTTCCAGCTTAAAAAAAAAAAAAAAAAAAAAAGAAAAAAGAATACTTGGATATCTTTGTTGGACTCTTCAGATAAAACATCACATAGAAAAAAACCCATGGTGTCCCTTCAGCTTATTCCATCAGCTCCCTTATTTTGAGCTGGCATGTGAAGCTGCTCAGATCTTTTATTGGGAGGCAGAAAAGTTGGAAGCATCAGGTAATGCCGGGGGGAAAGCACAACTTAAAACCAGACACTTTTTTTCCCATTAAGGACGATTACCCAAAATGCCCTTTTCATACTGAGTGCCTCAGCTGAGGGAGTTGGCTTTGAAAGGGAGTTTCTGTTTGGAAGGAGAGTTTTCTTTGTTTTTGCACACACAGATTGGGTCATTTCAGTGGTGCTCCTTTTTTTCTCACCAGCCTGTTTGATGGCTTCACTTTGGTGACATATGAATGGTCTGAATCCCTCAAGAAGCACAGGAGAATCCAGATCTGAAGCAGGAAGGAGAAGAGGTCCAAATCCTGAGGCTGGGGAAGAATTTGATGGGTTCCTGCCACCCAGTCTGAAGTCTCAGGACTAGGTCAGAACAGCCCAGTGGCACTTTTTTTCCTCGTCAGTGAGGAACTAGAGTGGCAGGGTGGTTGAGAGGGTTTCCTAATGGTATGAAGGTGCCAACTGGATCCTCACTATTAACTATCCCAAATTAATCCTATTAGGAAGGAATATCTGGTAATATCACATTATCAAGGGGCAAGGTGTGAGCTGATATAGGAGTATGGAGGGGTGCTGAAATGAGATAATTTTTAAGGTTCCTTTGAATCCAAACCATTCCATGATTCTGTGAATTTGGAACAAAGAGCCACAAGCAGACACACCATAGTAACTTCAGTTACTGGAGACTTTGGGTTCTTCAAGTAGTCTGCATCACTCATGTGGACTAAAGGAATCACCTCTAGTTGTGTCAGCACAAAATTAAATGCCTAGAGAGCAAGGGCTGAGTGAAGCCTCTGCTGCTACCAACAATCAAACCCTGTCTCTGGGTTTAAGCTGTTGTTCAAGAGCCAGTTCCTGGAAATTTAGTGAAAAACCACTATCTTCCTAAAAGGTCACTGGCTTTATCCTTCACACTTACCTTCTGTCATGACAGAACTTCCTTCCCCCCATACTCCCACCTCCACATTTCCCCATGCCTTTATCTCTTGCTTTCCTTTTTTTTTTTTCCTTTCATGCTGAGGTCCTGGCAAGGTAGGAAGGCAGGAGGCTGGATTTCCTCACCACTGAGCCAGCTAAATGGCTATTTTGGTGACGATCCCAGCCTTGGAGGTGTTGCCAGCACTGAGGCAAACCCAGTGTGACCACACAGTCAGTGAGTCCTGGGCTGGCTTTGAAACTCTCTGGAGCAAGCACATCCCACTCCTTGCAAGCGTTTTGTGCAACATTCCTTAACCTTACATTTTGTTCTCTGGGAGTACATTTGTTATTAATCACTGGCTTGCACATTAATACAGTGCTTTATAACAGTTAAACCAGATATTCCATCCTAGCAACTCAAATTAATATTTGTTTGAATAATCTATTTAAGATGATGTCTGGCCAGCAGTGTGGTCTGGCTGGAAGCACTCTGCTCTCCCAAGCGGACGTTTTCATTTGGTTTGTTCCATATTTTATTCCTCTGCTCTTATTTTATACCTTGCCCCCAAATCTTCCATTCAAGTGGCTTTCTCCAGCAATGGTTCCTCTTGTGTTCAGCCCATGAAAGTCAAAGTACTTTTTTTCATTGCTTGTCCTAATCCTCTGGGACAAATGTATCTATTGAAACCAAATATTTTTGAGGGACTTATTTTTGTACCTTTTTGTACTACTTAAGATTCAAGTTGAGACACATATTCTAGGTACAAAATATATATTCATGGAACAAAATATGCTGGTTTTGTGTATATATGTGTATCTGTATTTATTCTATTATTTTGCAGCATGGCAATTAATTAGATGTGTGATTACACTGATGTTGTTTCAAGAACTGTCTTCTGCAAGATCAAAGTCCTCCTGTATTAATTAAAATCCACCGTGATAAAAATTACACAAAACTAAAGAAGAATCAGATACTGATTTGGAATGGATATAAATATTCTCCTTTTTTGGAATATTTGAAGTCTGAAACCAACTTTCACAGGTCAAACTTATCTCTAAAAAACACAAATGAGCAACAACCCACAGCCAGTAGTAATTTCTCCACTGAATCATAGTCAGAGTCTGGTCCAAAGTCCTCCTGTGTTTTGAGAAATTACAAAGTTTTCTGGCTTAGGCTGGCCACAGACTGCCTTGGAAAACAAAATTTTCAGAACTGTTCATTTTCAGAATGTTGCATGGGTAAAAATTTGCTTTGACAACACCCCTCTGAGGCACAGGGATCAGTGTAACATGCCCTGACTTCACATGATGCCGTGAACACAACCTGTGCAGTGGGAGTCAACTTTGCCCGGTCAGCTCTGGACCAGATCCACAGAGAATAAATGTATGGAGAGAGGTGAAAACACAACTTTTCCAGACCTCAGGATTTTTCAAAGCCTAAGACAATACATATGCTCTGGGACATTGTGGTTCTTTTTAAGCTAAGTGTGTTTTCAGAAATCTATTTCCAGCTACTCTGACTGCAAATAGTGTGAATGACTGGATCCCCATGGGTACCAAGATACGGATTATATTGTACTATATGAAATTTTCCTCTCACCTAAAAACTGTAGCACTTTCCACTGAGATTAAAAGATACCTTTAATTTTTCCAAAAGAACAAATTATTTTTCTCCAGTTACAAAACAGCCCATAAACAATGACTAGTTTAAAAATTCCCTCCTCAACCAAGGGAATTCAAGGTGGGTTTTTTTAAGGTATCCTCAATTGAGATTAATGGATTATTTCCTTGAAAAGCTGCATTTAAATTGATAACCACAAAAAAAAAAACAACTTCCAAGAGCAAGTTGTACAAACCATTACATCACAGAGGATTCCCTTAATTTGAAGTCTTTAAAAAAAAAGAGAATCATTGATGCTACGCATGTTTGATTCCTTGTTTGATTTATATTAATCAAATAGTTGTTGCTAGAAGAAGCCAGCAGAAACAAGAGCAGTGATCTGCCTTTGTTTTGTTTAAGGATTTCCCTATCCAATTTCAGACGAGGTTATTTATTCCTAGAGACACAGGCTATAGAATGTATCCCTCATACATCTATTCACATTCACCTACAGTTACATTAATCCAAGCACACAATGTGCAATTGTTGCAACTTATATGTCCCTTTATGATTATGAAGTAGAAAGCACAAATACATTGCCAAGATCGTTGATCACATGACCATCTCTTTAAAAATCCATCACCATGTTCTCCCTGGTATTCCAGGGAAAGACAAGTCCTGAGTTTGATGGACCTTGCACTCTCCTGACTCCACATCCACCTCTCTTAAAAGCCAAATCTAGACTATGCAAATCTTCTCCCCAAGGATCAAGGATTACCAGAGGGCCTCAGCGCCCATAGATTGAAGTGAGAAATTAACCTATCCAAACTGACCATCCTACAAAAATTTTTTGGGTATCTGTGAAAACTTCACTCAATCAAAAATGATAATTGCATAACAGTGGCCTGTAATTTGTATACCTAGCAATACGTTTTCTCCTAAAGGGCAGAAAAGAAGATTAAAAACTAGAAAGATATAGTAACAGCTGTGTCCATTTGTAGACATGTAGAAAAGCTACTGTGCTGTAAGACAAATTGGAGGTTTTAACCAAATATCAATGGGTTGTTGGATCACTGAACACAGAGCATCTTTACTACAATACAACAAGATTTTACACAAAGATGACACCTTTAAACGTTTGCTATCTCTTTTTATGTACAGCTGTTAGGAGGACATAACAATTTTATCATTCTGTTATTATGTGTAAGATCTTGTCTTTGGTCTTGAGATTAATCCAGGATGAACCTTTTATATCAGCTCACTTCTGAAACTAAAGAGTTTTCAGCTAATCTTTGTAGAAATCTACAACAATCAAATTTGCTTAGTGTCCTATATTACTTTAAAAGCTCTTTTTGTCCATGACCTTGGTGGGAAAGCAGTATGCTCCATTATTATTTTTCTTCTGTATTATTTATGTTGAAAAGCAGCTGGTCCTTTATGAATATCCCACTATTGGACTCAAAGACTGAGTATTTTAGCTCCCCTTAAGAGTTTTGTAACTCCTCTTCTAACCGACACTTCCCTTGACCTCACTCCCTTCCTCACCATCCACAGAAGATTTACAGAAAGGCTGGAATGGGGGTTTGAAAAAAAGAAAAAAAGGGTGTATGATTTTCCTCCTGCATCACTAGAAGGCAATTTCTAACCATGAGTGGGGCCAAAACGCACACAGTACTGACTGAGCTCATACAAAACTATTTCTCACTGATTTATGGAGCTGAGGGGAGAAGGAGGAGAGATTTCTCCTGAAAAACTGAGGGCCTGCTTTATGATGCTTGGGTTTGCTTTTAATAAAGCTTTTGGAAAGAAGAAGCAGGAGCAAATGTTTCCGGGTTTTGGCATTATCATTAAAAAGTTCCAGTGTTTGTTAAAACCTCCTCTAGCACTAAGCCCTTGCAGCTCCTGACTGAGTCCTTGAAAACTGAAATGGACGCCCTAAATGCTGGCTCATGGCAAGCAGCTTCAAATCTAGCCAACTCCTGAGCCTTTACCCAGGTTTTACTCAGCCTTTACTCAATCAAAGCTCTCGCTTAGGGGCAGTAAATAAGGACTTCAGCAACTGGCCCAAAGGATAGGTTCCGCAGCATGCAAGGCAACTCTTGTTAAGTGTGGGCGTTAGTCAGCAATAAGCCCTCCTCCACCTCTTAAACTTTTGGTGTTCCCACAAGGGAAGCTATTGAAAGCCTGAGCTTTGTGAGTTCAATTCCCTTTGCTGGCTTATAACACAGCTGCTATATATTATCTTATACATTTGACCACAAAGGTGCATTCTATAGGCAAGATTCATCCACTCCTGCCATCCCTTTTTATTCATTCACCGCTTTTCAGCATAATGTTTGGGGACCCTGTTCTCAGCCACTTGTACACTTCAGCACTTGAAACACACCAAGAGGGACAATCGCTTGACTGATATCTCCATCTCAGTATCTATACCCGTCTCTCTGTTTCTCTAGCTTTCTACCCAAGCCATTGTGCTCACCAATTGTGCTATCATAAAGCAGAGTGTTGGGCTGTTTTGTGACGATGAAGAACCATGCAATCACAAGCTTTATTGCATACCATCCCATCCAGTGACCCCTGTTCTTATCATGAGAGCCCATTCAAGGGGAAATTACACCAGACTTCAACGGGGAAAGTGTCCCTCTGTTTCCAGGCTATTCAGGACAAAAGGTGAGAACCACAGAACAAGCCTCTTCTGCTTTAATTGTGAAATGTTTCGAGCAATTGGAGGGGAGGGGTGGGAAGGGGGGCTGAGGGGGATGGGGAAAGAGAGAGGGGGAAAAAAAAAGAAAAAAAAAAAAAAAGAAGAAAAACTCTATTGAGATCAGGTGGTCCCATTTCCCAGAGATAAACAAGTTCAATAAAATACTGGTCAACAGAGTTACCCTATCCTCAACAGGCTTTTGTTTTTATAAAAAAGGACTAAAATAACCACTTGGAAATGTTAAACCAAGGCATGGCATTTTAATATGAAAATGGAAGCCTACTATATTTTTGGTCCCTCTGACAACGATTGCCCTCAATTAGATCACATACTCAGCAAATTGGTTGCTGCAAGGGGTTTGTGATCATAAAAATAATCATACATGGCAAGTTCCTTTCAAACCTGAGGGGTTTTTGCTGTTGTTGGGGTTTTCCCTCCACTTTTTGCTTATTGCCATAGTAACAACAAGTGCATATTTTGACTTGCTTCCAAATTATATTCAAGAATGTTCTTTTCATCCATTTTTAAGAGGAATCATTATGAATATTTGAATTATATTTTCCAGTTAGGTGAACTGAAGTGTTTTCCAGCAACTCTGGTTTTTTTTCCCCTCATTTACAGAAAATGGGAAATTTTTATTGCACCAAGGATTTTCAAGACAATAGCTACAAAGATCATTTTCCAGTGTTGTTTGTAATATCTGACTTAGTGCTAATTTTTAATGGATGGGGTTCCATAGGGATTTGTTTGCAAATTTCATCAACTTGAGTTCCTGATTCATTTGCCGAAATGCAGTACTTGGAATTGACCCAGTGAGCAGGAACACTCTTGTTCTTTTTAAAACATTGCTGTATACTACAATAAACAGTGACTGGTTATCAAAAATAAAATACTTGATTGTCTACAGATTTTGAGCACACAATTTCTGACTTGGATGAGCTGTTGATTTATATTCACCACTGACACAGCTTAAACAAACACACACATTTTATTTTAAGCCTTGTTTTTCTTCAGAAGCCAATAGGATGTGCTCAGCTCAAACAAAAGCAATTTTATTTTTTCATATTTGCCCTGGTAATACGCTCTTCAGCCTGGATCCTGAGTGGATGAAAGCCAATCTGACTTGCCAAACCCACAGTTTCACCCTCCTTCAGCAGCAAAGTGTCTGTCATTTGAAAAGGAATCCAAAGCACTCAAGTCTTCAAGGGATTCCTTAAGAAAGGCTTGATATGCTCCTGTGTCTGGACTCATCTCCAAAATATATAAAATTGAGGTTTTCCTAATGACAGCAGTGGCCATTTCACATAAACTTCATAAACACACAAAAGAAAGAAGCACTTTTAATCCCAGGAGCTCATTTTAGCAGAGCATGCTTCTGGTGGTGCTGCTGTAGACACCTAGGGCTTGCTCCTCAATCGAAACCAACATCTGCAAACTCTCCAAGGTGTAAATATTAGGGCTTATTGCAAAATCAAGCTGTACTCTCCACCTCTAACAGCATAAACACAGTTAACCTGCAGGATGCTTCTGCACAGGGATAGAAATAGTCTCACACATTGATCTCGCACAAGACCCATTTCCAAAAGGGACTGTAGGTAGAAAAGAAATATTTAAACAAATATTAAAGGAAAAACTCCAAAGGGTCATTCAGGGCCTCTCAAGTTCCCTTCCAGTCCTGGCCTCGATATTGGATTGAGTCAGTCTCAAGAGCCCCTGGATCTCTGAAAAGCCGTATCTACTCATCCTTGTTCATGCCTTGTAGCAGGACCTTGTCCCAAGAAACCTCTAAGAAGAAACACAGCAGAAATGTGCAAAGCATAAAGCATTATTTGTGTGGCACTGGGGAAAGGAGCAGGAATGGAGGGGGAAATGTAGTGAAAGGGAGTTTTAACAATGCCAAAGCATGATGGGCTCTTTGCAAACAAAGGTGAGGGTTTGGGTCTGCCAAGCTTCTCCAGTCTCAGGTTATGGTGGATCAGACCCACAGGCTCTTTTTTTTTTTTTTTTTTCTTTGTAGAGTTTCAGGCTAAGCAGGCAAACTCAAACATTGTGCTAAATCCATCCTCGCTTCCATTACACCATGAAACAAGCAATTAAAAAAAATAAAAGAAACCAACAAAGTGTTCAAACGTGTTTGATCAGAAAGCACTTAAACAACACAGAAGGAATCGACAGCTTTTGATATTACATTAATACACTAATATCTTAATCCTTTACCAGTGACAGACTACACATTTAAATCCCTAATGGGACCTGGTTTCCAAATTACATTATTTAATGTTTATTCAGTGAATAATCCAAATAGTATTTAACACCACTGAAGAAAAAACACACACACCCCCTGGGTGGATTGTCTGCTTTTCCTTTGCCTTATAATTACCCAACCAAGGGCCCTATTAAATAACTCCATTTTTTATGGTCTTAAAGTGAAATGAACCCTCTATTTGAACGTTGCAGAAGAAACACTTCAGGCACACATGCACGCTGTAAAATCCAGCTCCACTTCAGAAACTTTCCACTGATCAAGATTGTTTTGATCCATTTGAGGACTTTCAAGCCAGACATATTTAATACCAAAGGACCTGATATGGGGTCCATTCTGGAAAGAGAACAAAAGCAAACACCAAGGGAGCATAAAAAAAAAATAGTAATGGCTTGTCAATTAAATCTCCTTGTGTCAAAGAGGTGAAGTTAATGGCCTGTAAGTTTATAATATAATTAAGACACTTTCAATGGGATTTGTGCCACCCAGCTGTGAACGCAACTGGCAGGGCTGTAATCACCCAAGTTCCCTTATTACCCAGCAGAAAGACTCTTCCCCTCCTCTGTGGTGGGAGCTGAGACATCCTCAGGGGTAAGGGAGGTCTCTGAGTGCTGGGGCTGGTGTTGGGCAGCACAAAAACAAGCCATGTTGTGCTGTCACAGCAGGTCCTGATGCTTCCTCGCCTGATCCCCATAGTGCTTTCCCGCAGGCCTCACTCAGTGGTATCCCACTCCTGTGGACCCATATGGATGGACTATCCAATTCAGTCCCTTAGGAAAGCCAATCCCTTGATCAGCAGAATTCACTCACTTCACTGCAAAAAGGCACTTGGTTCCTCTAATGAACAGGATGCAAATCCTTAGCTACCAAAGATGAGCATCTTCTTGCCTCCACAAACTCCTCAAGCAGAGGAACTCAACCCAGACATACACCTGCAACAACAGATGCTCCAGTTGTGGTACCCATATTTCCATGCCTCTCTTTCAAACCTGTTTTAAATAAAGGCCAGGCCTTTTGCTTCTTCTGTCAAACATCTCTAATTGAAACTTTCAATCTGCCAGAGAAATCAATTCAAGTAGTTCCAGAGACTATGAGTTAAAAGTGTGTCTGGAAGAGGAGACACGAAGGAAAAAATCTTTTTGCCTCTTTTTGGAGTGATGAATAATTTGAGGATCAATTTTTAACAGTAATAAAACCAAGGCTTTTCAAAGACATCTCCCTGGGTAAGATCTGCATGGTATCTATCACAAAGAACCAATGGTGGCTATTCCAGCATTTAACTATTTTCATTTATGTAGTTTAAAAAATAACCAGCACAATTCCAGAGCCCCATGTTTTGACATCAGAGCTCCTAGTAAGCTGTCAACATTTCCAGTAAAGAGCCCTGCTTGGGGAGCTGGACCTGCTGACAGCTTGGAGAGCATTTGCTTTGCAATAGAAGGTTTGGATGTAAATAGAAAGATTCAGGGATGCACAGCCCGCCAGCCAGACAGCTCCCAGTACACCATCAGCTTCTGCTGAGTGGGAAGATCTGTGTGATCTCCTGTTGCCCCAGATGACACCTGACTTCTCCTAAAAGAGAAGGCTGTCCTAAGTGCACTGCTGAGTGACTGGGCTGCTCCTGCCCCGTTGGGAATGAGGGGTCAGTGGAAGACTGCCCAGCACAGCATCAGCACAGGCACTTCCGGAGAGATGCTGATTTAAAGACTGTAAGTGCACAGCCCTAAGAGTGTGCAAAGCCCTTGGTCTCAGCATGAGATATTCAACTTTCCTGCCTCGATAATACAAGGAGATTTTGTTCCCAGCAATAGTGTTCATGTTTTTATGACGTGGTTGGCTGAAAGAATTAGAGGTCCTTTCTGCAGACCAAGGCAAGCATCCCCAATATTTATATATTTTGAGAGGGCTTAGGTGGTATTTTTTTGGACTGTTGACTGTAGTTCATGTTACTGGCAGCAAAGAAAAGAAGAAATAGCACCTGATTCTTTTCCTTGTGGAACAGGGAACCTCAGTTATTAATGAGATATATGAGGTGACTCTCATACAAGCTTCACTGTAACAAAGCTCCTCATAATCACTGGTGGATTTCGTCCTACCTTTATATAAGGCAGTGAGTATTTATCCTTACTACACCAAGAGGCAATTCCAGCAATAATGAAGTAACTCCCCAGGGGTGTCCCCAGTGGTGCTGGGAACCTGCCTACATCTCATTCATCCCAGTACAACCCTTTCCTTAAGCAGCATGGTGTTTTGGGGAGGGATGCTGAGAGCCAGCACAGGGCTGTGTGGACATTGCAAAAGGAACAGAGAAGTCAAAATGCATGGCACAGTCTGAGATCTGAATTCACCGGCAGGGTCAGGGAGCTACTTTACTTGCTACCACTGTGAACTCCAGGGATGGAATCAATTAGTATTAGCTTAAAACATCATCTGTTTCAGTTTAACAGAAAGCTTCTGTTCAATGAAATACAGGGTTGGTAAATGAAAAATAAAAGTTGATCTGATTTTAGTAACTGCTGAGGTACTACGCTAGGCGTGGCAAAGAGGTGAATCACACATGTGCCACAAATGTGTGTAACAGGGCATTACTCTTGTTTTTCTCCATGTATTCATAGAAGAATGTCCCTGCACATCCTGCACGTGCACAAAGCACAGATCTGTGATTTGCAAGATGGTTCACAAGCAAGCTTGCAGATGTGTGACAGCATTTCCCTCAATGATACTCTTGGGTGATAAACCTGCTACTTTGAATGGATGTTTGCCCAGGTAATTAAAAGCATCTTTAAATCACAATGCAAGGATTTCTTTCCAGGCATCACTTCTGCCTTTAGACAGATAAACTCTGCATGTTTGGGTTTTTTTTACCATAGCCTTTGATAGGCTATAGTAGGAGGATTCGTTGGAGAGCTACAAAATAAGAGTTTTCCAAGGCAATGAACTTAAGCCAAGCAATACTGCCTATTTTCCTCCTCTTTTTTTTTTTTTTTTTTTTTTTTCCCCACAGAAGGTTTTTAAAGTACTGTCATCATTTCCAATTCAAAACACATCTTGGTTCCTCAGGAGGACAACAGGCTTGCTCCTGATATAAGCATCTTACAAGGCCAACAGCATACATAGGTACTTTATAGGTAAAACAGAAGCGATATTACTGAAAAACTGAACTTCCTTGCAGTGATCTTAGCTATAGAAAAGAAAATCCATCGGCTGCAGTTACACCTTCTGTTCCCTACCCAGAATTATGGGACCAGAGCTAAGGGACACTACAGAGACACAGTTAAATGTTACTGTTACAGCAATTACTACTAAGCTGCTTGAATTTCTCGCTCCATTTTTTTTCATTTTATGAATGCTCCCTTCCCTCTTTTAATACTCTTTTGTCTTTTCTCTGTTTACTTTTTTGAGAAAACAAAAAAGCAGAAAAGGGAAGCAAACTAAGGATGCTTTTTTGACTCCTATCTCGTATGGATTTTAGGAATAAAGAGACAGAATGAGGGGAAGATCAAGGGAGAGAGTACAGTTTTTCAATTCTCCCATCCAGAAAATAACCAAAGCAACCCTAAGCAAACACTTATCTGCAAAGCATCTTCATTTTCCAACCAGTTATTCAAGATTTCATTAGTCCCACGGTTCCCTCAGCTCTGCCTGCTCTGGTTGCCAGAGCCACCTTCTCCTCTCCACATGCCATTTCCATGCTATGAGAGCAATATCTGGTGATGGTACCACCTCCTGCACTGCACAGCTCTCCTCAATTCCGTGTGTTGGTTCAGAAATTCTGCTAAGAAACCACCATGCAGACAGCAAGAAGAAAGCAGAGATGAGCAGGATTATTCTCACTTGGGATAACTCATTCCTCAGCTGGATGATGAATTGCTGACAGAGCTGGAGAGGAAAGTCCAGCCCGGCCTCCTGCAGACACCCAGCACAGCACAGTGTCAGCAAAAAAGCTGTGGAAAGGTCTAGGGAGGGAGTGGGGGGCAAGATAAAACAGCTGCTGGGCTTAGAAATAGGTAGAAAATGGCATCACAGCCCACTGCAGTGAGGAAATGCAAAAGTGGAAACTTATAGATGTATTTTTACATGGTGGTAATGATTTTAGCATCTGCATAAGGCACACGAGCCAGGGCTTCAATCCCTTCTCGGTTAAATCACTTAAAGTCCTGTTCTGCCTGAAAGGAATAATCTCCTTGTTTTTATTGCTGCCTTATAAACTTTCCATCCCAATCTACTAACGAAATTAAGTGACAGAAAGACTGTCAAATAAATTCTACAAGGGGGTTGTGGGAGAGGAAAGAAAGGTTTGAGCTTACAGAGCCAGGGCAGGGGGAGCACACTGAAAATCTAAAGCCCAGAAAACAAGGATGGTCATAGGGAAAGTGGCTCTTTGGGGCTTCTAAGACCACGAAACCAACCCTGAAGCATGACCACCACTCCCTGCTAGAGGTTTGCTACCCCCGTTGTACCCCAGTTGGAGGAAGACCATGGCATGCAGGGAGCTGAGACCTCCAGTGACGAAGCATTAAGAAGCCATTCCTCTCCCAGATGGTGTAACTGATGCTGATTGACCTAAATTATGTCATGCAGCGAGCGCTATCAGCCCATGCTGTGTGCACCATCTCGCCCTGCCAGGGAACAATGGGCAGCAGGGCAGGGGACAATGGTGGCTGCGGGAGGCTGGTCCGTGGCAGGGTCACAAGGTGCAGAGCACAGCAGATATTTCCAGCTTGCCTTTTCCTCTGCTGTGGACGTGCCTGGCTTCTGTGCTGCGGGAGACAACGGCATCCTCCTGGAGTGAAGGTGTCAGGAGGCCAAGCAGAGATCTGGTCTTGCTTATGTTACTGGGTTTACCTGTCGCTGTTCTTTATAGTGACATTTTTAATAGTCTATCCTGGATCTGACCAGCACCACACAAGAGTGATTCTGGATTTGCAGAAGTGACAGACTGTATTCTCCATGTTGGCTCATCTAGTTTGGCCTTCCCTGAAATAAGCTGACACACATCTTCATATGCTTATAATGCGAAAGGCTGAAAAAAAATACAACTACTTTTTTTTCAAGGAGTGTTTTTCACAATTCTCAGTAATTCCTACAGAGCAATTAATTAATTTTAAGTTCTTTTTCACCCTAATATCTGAATGGATAGCTGGAGAGATAAAGAGGAAACAGAGATCTGTATGAGACTAGAGACAGCCTAATCTCTCTAGGGGTAAGGATATTTTTATTTATGTATATTAAGGTCTTGTTTTTATCACAGGATTATCTTATGCAGGAACACAAATCTGGAAGATGGGAGGACAGAGGATAAACAAACAAATAAAACAATACAATAATAATAAAATAAACCAATAAAATTAAATTATCTGTTTGGACCTGGGTTTAAAGAGACAGCATGCCTCTACATGAAATTATTACTATGCAATATTGTTTAGATACCTAATATCTTTTATTGGAAATCCTTCTCTCATATTTAATTTTGACTTGTCCATTGGTTGGTTCACTAGATACTGAATATGTAATGGACAATACTGAAGACATGGTTAATCTAATCAGAATGAAAACAGCACTTGGTTTATTCCAGAAAATAATAAACTTGATGCTTACGATTTCAGAGATCTTATTTTTAAATCTCTTACCTAGAGCATGCCTGGTAAGGGAGAAACTCATGACAAAACAGCACAAAATTGGGGCATTCACAGATCATAAACCTATTTCCCAAGGAAAAAATCTCTTCTTTTGATTTATGTGGCCCTGAATCACCCAGGATGTCAGCATAAATTTTAGCTTCCAACAAGCTAAATGTCAAGCCTGATTTTAGACATAAGAATCTTGTTCTTCATGACTTACCCCCAGTCCACACACAGGCGCTGGGGATCTGCTTGTGACATTCCCTTGAAAAAACCTAACATGGAGTGAAGCAAAGTTAATGCATTTGTCAATATCTGCTGACCTGTGCACCTGCATTGGAGTTTGTAATAAAACCCTGAAATAGCACCAATGAGCTTCAGGTTCTGCCAAAAATGGCTTGCAGAGGACATGCTACACTCCTTGAGAATTCCCCTGGGGGTGCAACTCCTTGGAGAGACGGATGGGTACTTATACAAGTATATCCAGATCAGTTTATCCCAGAAATTTCAGGAGACCAGGTTCCCCGAGCAATTCCCTTGGTTGTAAAAATATGTTTTATCATTTTTTCCCATTAAAGCTTGCATTTGATTTTCCCTGAAAAAAGGTCACTGCAGTGAAATTGGTTCTCAGAGAACGATGCAGCACAGGCATTAGGAGAAAAACAAAAAGGAAAGAAAAAAAAAAAGCCAAATAACTGAATGAGACTATTTTAAATAACTCGGAAATTGTCACAAGATCACAAAATTCATATACCAGGCTGAAGAAAGGGGGAGCTAATTTTCCCCAAAAAGAGATGTTGTCTTTTCTTCCTGTTACATCAGTTTGATTTTTTCATTTACAGATGTAACTGGAGTCTGCATACACACATAAATATTCATATTCAAATATTCCTCTTGAAAAAGCAGAGGTGAAAGGGACATTATGGAAATGAGGCTGGATCAATACCAGAGGGGAAAATGGGATTCAGACCTGTTAAGACATTGGTGTGCTTCAAGCCCAGTGCTCAGGCTTCCACTTTCCTTTTCCTGACTGTTACAGCTGTGACCCAAAATCTTTTTGAGAAGGGCAGACAGTAGCGATGAAATGACTTGAAGACTGAAGAAATTTAAGGAATTCCCTCTGTCTGGCACACTGAAAAGTTCAAAAGTTACCCCCGTCTCAGTGGCTAAGCAACAAAAATGTCAGGTGTTAAAATATTTTTTTAAAGAAAATGAGAAAGGCAAAAGAACCACCAAAGGCTGGGTATGGAGCCCAAGATAACTCAAAGAGAATTCACACACATATTTGACACTCCACGCTATTTTCCACTGAACCAAAAAAGCAAAAGAAATTTTATCTTCTGCCTTTTTTTTTTTTTTTTTTTTTTTTTAATGTTCATCTTAAGCATCTGCATCAAAATTGTCATAAAAGTTTAGGCTGCATATTTTCATGCGTCAGAAAATCCAGGGCAACTTATTCAGTAGCACATATTTGTCAGAATCCCTGACCTTTTGACTACATCCATCCTAATAAGATAGAACACAGCAAGAACATAAAGGAGCCAGAGCAGAATCTGGAGTTTTGTAGCTTCCCCTTCAAAGGATTTCAGAAAGTAACTCATATAAACAAGCCCATCTCCAGTAAGATGAAATTTAATATCTATTTTCTGCACTTCTCTTAGAGGCATGTTATGATCCAACATTAACAACGGGTTTAAATTTAAGAAATTTAATATTTGGTGGCTTTTCTTCCCCTAAAAGAAAATACTCTAGGAAGTTTTAATGTGTTATCCCATTTATGGGAAAAACAGTTTAGTCTCTTTTTAATTTCATCATACCTTCATATTACTAAAGGTGTCTCTTCTTTTGTTGGCTAAAGGAGGGCTTTCCATGAAGATTAAAAACAAAAGCAGTAGACTAGATTCAAAATTGTCTTCTGAGCTCATCATTGACATTTCTAGGCCAAAAATAACCCAAAAAACCTACTTCACAAAAAGTGTAACACTGATGCAAGTACGAGATCTGGCAGAAAGAGGAGGGAGAAGAGTTGAGACACAAATTTGTGTCCCCCCACCCCGAAAAGAAAAAAACCAAAAAAAAAATCTGGAAAAATCTACACCCCAGAAAACTGTCACAGCAGAAGAGCAGGGACTGCTTTGCTTTGAAAAGCCACATCTTGGAAGAATTTTGAGATCCCTAATGTGCATAACAGAGAAAAAGATGCTACCAGAGAAAAAGAGCTTTTATCTTTATCAATTTATCAATTTCCAGAAATTTTAACCCATGGATATAGGAATTGAAAGGAGAAGAGTACCTGCCTGCTTCCAAACTAGCTAGAATTTTATTTTGGCGAAATCAAAACAGAAAAAGTTGTGAAAATTTTTTTTAAAAGTCAGCAATTTTTAATAAAATGCTTTGATTTTTCTTTTGGGAGAAACTCTATTGGTCCTTTTAAAGTGTATTTACCCATTAGATAACACGCTAAACACCAAATAAACTAAAAACAAAAATTTGAAACTCCCACATTTTAATTTTCTTTTTTAAAAAGAAGCCTGAGCTAAAAAATGACAACTAAGATAAAAAGGGATTTAGAAACATCCTTTAGTGGTAAATTTGAAAGTTGAGAACTTCTTTTTCAGAAACAGAATAAAGCCAGACACTGAGTTTGAAATTTGTGCCAGGCAGAAGATCTGTCCTCTATGAAACAGCAGGAGTCACAAATAATTAATATTCTGATTAAGTTGTCCTCCTGAAAATCCAATCCCTTCATTAAACCTGAATCATTAACAGGCCACCCAAAAAAGAAAAAAAAAAAAAAAAACCAAAACCATGGATTTCACTTTCCAAGGATATTTCCTTTATTCCTGGTGGTCCCTGCCATTCTTGGAGTCCTATTTTTGCTAAGCAAACAAACTGGCATGAAAAGAAAAGCTTTTCTCATCCATAGATCGATTAGATTAGATCATATCAGACCCCTGTTAGTCTGCTGAAATCGCTTGTGGCCAGCCAAGACTGTAGCTGATGACTTCTGGTAACAAAAAGATAAAAAACCCAAATCAGTAAAAGCTTCCTTCTCTTTCTTTTCCTGCCTAAATATATTCAGTCACATGGAAGAGTACACAAATACGTACAGCATTATAATTATTTTAAACAAGCTTTTCTACTCCGCAACATTTTCCTTAGAGATGCACAACTTTTTCTATAAAAAGTGTATTTTCTATTTATTTTCACTGAAATAATTTTCCTTCTATTTATTTTCCTTAAAAAAAAAAAAAAAAAAAGCAGCCTGCCATTAGGAATGTCTTTAATTTTATGTTACTTTTTCCATCTGTATTCTTTCCATAGAAGCAAACCTCAACTCCAAGATGGTTTTTGAGATTTACATGTTTATTTCATTTTGTTTAATATCCTAATCGGTTCACAGTAAATTTGACCACACACACATACAGTGATCCCAGCTGTTTGACTGTGGCAAGCCAAGCCAAAAGACATAGGCAAAAAACACAACCCTGCTGCTGAAATCTTTGCAAAATTATAAACAAGACCCTTAATATTATAGCTTGGCATCCCACACCAGCAACAGGGATGCTTACAGTGTTTACAGGAAAACAAGCTAAAAGCAGTCCCCTGCTCTTCGGTGCTTTAAAGGCCAATGGTAAAGGAAAAAATTGCCAAACTCCTGGTTTGGCCTAATGCTGTGAGTTCCATTAAAAAGTCTGAGGATGCTGTGCTCTCCTGGAAGGTAGGAATTTCAAGTTAAGATTAAATGAACTCTTCCTGTGTCTCTTTCTCCCTCTTTTTTTTTTTTCTTTTTTTTTTTTTTTTTGGGGGGGGTGTGGGGAGGGCAGCTAATTCATTATGTTTTGCTGCTCTCTTCATTGTAAAGTCTGAAGCAAACAAACCCAAAGGCTTGTTTGCAATTTTCAGGGCTGCTTCACTTTTTGTGGGAAAACACAGGGAGAAAACTGAGGCTGTGATCTTCAAATGCATGAAAACCCCCTGTTCCCCAAATCTGTCCTGATTGGTGCCACACGCTGTTCATCAAAGCCCAGACCTCAGTGGAAATATCCAGGGAGCCTGAACAAGGTGTAGACACCTACCTGAATTCCCTGAGCCACTGTCTACATTTTTTATGAAACTGAAAGTCCAACAATAAAGTCAACAAAAATTCAGTGTACATATATCAGAGATGTTCAGCAGAGGAAAATCTGCAGAGATGCTCAAGAAGAGGAAAAAGAGAACCAGATGGCCAGATGTAAAAATAAAATGAAAGAAAAATAATGATCAGAAAGCCCTCTTTTCCAAAGAACGCCCTCAGCAACAGAGCCTGACAGTGCTGGGATGGACAAAACCACACCATCTGTGCTCTTTCCACAGCACATGGGTGCTCTTCATGGGAGACCTGGGTGAGCAAGGGTGAGATCACAGGGTGCAGAGATCAAATAAGCCCATGATCAGAGCTTGATAAGGACCTGAGGACATGAGGGCATTATGTGTTGCCTGCGGCTCTCCTTGCTCTGCCAGTAAAGCTGAGCCATGTTGCCCCATAAAGATTATATCAATCCTTATCAAGGTTTCACATCTGGCCTGTGCATCTTAATTTAATGATGATACGGTAGCATCCCCTCTCCACTGCACAGCATGAATTATCACGTTGCTTTCTGAGTACGTAAATCTCATTTAGCTTTTCTTCCCCTTCAGGAAGTTTTACAGGCCAGAGAGCAGGATAAATATATCCACCTGGATACGTATAAGGAGGTTCTTATGTGGACAGTGACTCTGAAAAGCCCCCATTCCAGAGAAATGCTGCAGTCTTGTGTAATTAATACCTTTCCCTAAACTCCCTGTGCCAGGCTACAGGCAGAGCTCTGTGAAAGTCGATGTGCACCACCTGGGAATGTGGTCCCTTTTGTGCAGAGCCTCTCAAGCCACCCTCCTGTCACTGAGACATTTCTGTGAGGTGGTGGTTTTTGTTGTTGCTGTTGTTTCCTCTTTTTTTTTTGGTGTTTTGTTTGTTTGTTTGTTTGTTTTTTGTTTTGTTTTTTAATGCAACAGAAATGTAGAATGAAACATTCTTAGGGCTCAGTCCAAGGTGGAGGCAGAGCTGAGCTTCTCAGCCACCCCATAACAACATCTGGGTGCTGCCATCTCAATTCCATCCTCACCCCAAATCCACAGGAAAAACAGTTTTCTGGCTACATGAGTTAAATCAATAAAAGGGGAATAAATTCCCAGCTCCATAACAAGGACAGTCCACATTCCCATTCTTTCTCAAAATATTGTTATTATGGGATGGAGTGTTAAGGATCTGTCAGCATTTCTATTACGAACCTCAGTCTTTAGAGGTTTATAAACT
Source organism: Sylvia atricapilla (assembly GCF_009819655.1). Classification (NCBI taxonomy): domain Eukaryota; kingdom Metazoa; phylum Chordata; class Aves; order Passeriformes; family Sylviidae; genus Sylvia; species Sylvia atricapilla. The sequence continues at coordinate 12,697,478 of NC_089148.1, forward strand.
CAGCCATTTAAAATAACACTTTATTAAAAAGTAGGTATGTGAGTTGTCAGCAGTGGTGTTTCTGTTTTCTTTAAGATGGTTTAAAGACGTTTTAGCAGATTATTAGCCTTAGAGAGGTCAAAAATAATCAGAGGTGGTTTTTTGGCTACATTTTTGGCTACCTCTGGGTAAATAATGGTTTGATTTGAAAAACATTGAGTACATAATATGAACTGTCTTTAAGCAACAACAACAACAACAAAAGAAAAGCCTCAGTTAATGGCCACACTATTTATGTTTTAGAAACAGCTCCTGCACATGCACTGGGTATGCTCAGCTTTGAAAGCTTTCCCCGTGATGTGGGCAACAGGATCCAACAGCAGTTACACGGATGGAGCAGTTGTTTGCATGGCCTGAGCTCACCTACATCACCTCCGGGGACAAGCCACCCCCTAACAAGGGCTGTTCCCAAAGAAGACACTCATTCTGGGATGGCTAGAGGCTCAAGGAGAGGACACTGCTCTGTCTCCTCCAGCAGCCACTGCTGAGCAGAGGGACCTGTGATCCCGTTTCACAGCCTGGGGTGAGCTGCTCCATGAGGTGGTGGACACTGACAGCACCAGCACCTCCTCCCACATGAGGGAGCCAAGGGTGAGTTAAACTCCAGCAGAACTCACCGAGAACATGGACGATAGACATTTAAACCTTCATCTAGGTGAGCATTTGGGCCAGCTCAGCCTAGGTCAGTAAGGGCCACACTTATGCCCCCGACCAGAACAATAATGGATTTTGGCTGGCGCCTGCCATGGACATAAACCAACTGAGGATAAGTCCTGGAGACCTCATGGTGTGTGAAACTAAGTGGGGAAAGGCTGGAGAGGGAGGGAGAGAGAAACTGCCTCAAAAACTGCCTGTGTGCCATTAAATGCTGTTACCAGCAAAAAGTCAAAATGGTGTTTTTAGCTTTCCCTTCATGAAGAAAATTACAGGCCTGAATCTTTGTTACAACAATAATTGCCCCTGAGATTGGCTTGCAATTATTTTGGTGAGTCTAACCTTCCAAAGTGAAATGACATGAACACCAGAGCATCCATGGGCCCAGGTAACAGCTTCTAATTATTTCCCATCAACTCTTGATCTTCTTTACCTGATTGTTGCTTCAAAGAGTGTCAGCAAAGAGGAGATGGTCTCAGCACTCACTATTTATCTCAATGTCTTGGTGAAAGTTTTGGAGTACTTTCAATGGGCAGAGAGTAGAGACTGCCAGTGCTGCCTGAAACACATTTATAACTAACAAAGCAATGGTTTAGTGCGAAACATATTATATCAACCAGACAAGACACTCGAGTTCTTCCTTTTGATACTTAATTATTAACAACCTTGAATAGAATATCTATTTTAAAGATTGTCCATACATAAGAACTTAATGAAAATCATGGCAGTGGACTAGTTACACACAGTAATTTTGTCAGTGTAAGCCTCAGAGTGTGAATCTCTGATCTTGTAATAAATAACCATTTTCAGAGCTGAATAAAAAGAAATGTAATCAGGATTATATGATGAAAAATATAAAGAATCTGATTTGTTCATCCTTCCCCTTGCAAAACCCATCGTTCCAGAGAGATCTGAACCCCTCAGTCTGTGCTGAGTAAGTGTTACAGCTTCCTGAAGTCTTCTCCTGAGATCCCACTGCTGCAGCACTTGCATCCTGGGACCTGACCAGAACCACTCTGGAAAGGACCAGATGGTATTTCCTTCTCCATCAGCTGTGGGCACATGCCATGTGCTGCCCTGACTCCCATTCCTGACCTTCTTTTTCTCTCCCATGTCTTCTATTCCTTCTATAATTTAATCCTTCTCTCTCTAGGCTCCTATATATTAATATATATATATATATGTATCTGATCCAGTCTGCCAAGATTACATTGCTATTTCTATTTATTTATGTAGCTGTGTTTCTGTGAGCCTGCAACCAAAAAGGCAATAAAAAGCAATGCCTTGAGTAGCTTGTCCATGGTGGAGCTTGGCTGGCACTGCCAAGACAGGGAGCTGCCCCCTCTCCCACAAGGAGATCTTGCCATGACTCAGCTTCAGAAGCTGTTTTCTGGCATTGCTCTTCTTTTTTCTCTTTCCTTTTCATATGTGCTTTTCTTTGGGACTAGGCTTTGCTTTCTCCTTCCAGAAAGAAAATTGGAATCCAGCAATAACAGTAGCAGAAAGAGCCCCAATCTGTCTTCATTAAAACTTCCCTTCCCCAGAAAAGGCAGTTTCGCCGTCTCTAACATTGTCTAACCATGATCAGAAAGGGGTTTCATGACAATGGAGCAGTATAAAGGAAGATCATTCAAAAGCAAAAGCCCTAATATTTTGTATTTCAGATGCTTTCATGTCTTTTATTCTGCCTTCTGGAGTCAGAGATCTTTGTATTCAAAGCCCGAAACATTATTTATAGCACTTTATGGAGACAGAGCCATCAGCACCCAGGCTGTCCAGACCTCTTCATCCGATTTTTGTTAGTACTGTACCACAAGCCCACAACATTTAGCAAATGTGAAACCAAGGAAGGAAGCACAACAGAACTGCCTCAAAATGATCCTGTGCCTTCCCAACCCCCACATGAGCACCCCGGCCATTTGTAGCCTTCCTCCCTCTGAGGAGCCCCAAATCCATTATTTACAAGAGGCTGGTTGTGCTATCTCTGTGGAGGCATCCACAGCATCTTCTTACCACCCACCTCTGCAGCTGATCTGGGGTTTTTGCACTTTACTTTATACTGGAAAAGCAGAATTTGGCCTGCTGGTTTCATGATGCTGGTACTCAGGGTGACTTTGTCACCCTCAGCCCAGGGTGTGACATTAATCCTGCAGCACTGCGAGGCAGCCATTCCACAACACAAGAAAAATTATAGGGGTGATAAACCCTGCAAGAAGGGGTGAGGCTCTCATGCCTTCACCCCACTGACCTCTGCTCAGACCCTGGAGAAGATTTTGCCTTCTCCCTGTCCCCCTACAACCAGTCACAATAAGCACTGGATCAACCCCAGACCACAAGCCATGAACCACCTTCTGTAAGCGGATACATTTTGTATTTAATACCACGGTAAATTAAAAAATGGCAGACCACATCAAGCTTTTATTTCGCATACAATAAAAGGGTTTCCTCAGTCATAAAAAAATGGGCAAGGAGAGGGGGAAGAGGCCACCGCACAACAAATTCCTTCCTTACAGTCTGGAGAATTTGTGGGGGCGGGTTCAGGGGGAAATTTGCCAGTTAATAAAATGTTGTGTATGAATTATACATCAGGACTGGCCCCAAACGTGAACCAGACACAGTAGGGTGTGCTGGGATCACTGCACTGGCACAGTGCAGGATCACTTCCAGTTCTACAAAGACTCACATACAAGCTTTATCTCCAAGGTTTAAGCCCCTTCTGCCTCCAGTTAAACAGTGAAGGACATGTGTAAGTATTCAGATGCTGAAGGACTTCGTTTTACAAAGACAGCTTTGTTCTGCAAAGGTTGTCTACACCGGAAGAAACACTGAAACAATAGAAAACAGGACAATTGTTTATCCCCTTGGTTAAAAATGTATGTGTGCATCCACATACATTCGTCTTAAGATATATTTAAGCTTTGCCTCATGCTTTTTCTGAGGTACAAGGTGCAGATGTTAATAATAACATTCTGTACCCAAAATTCAGGCAAGTCAGTGGAGGAAAACCCATTGACTTAAAGGGGACATTGCAGCAGCCCAGGAACCCAGCCCTGCCGATCTTCCAAACTGAAACCAAAACCGATTCCAAAATCACGGCAGAGATGCTGGTGCTTTTTGTAGCATCTCTGGCATTATCCCTGGCAAACAAAGGACTTGCGTACTCAGCATATTCTCCACACTGCTCAGGGCCATGACAGTGCCACACACTCTGTTGACAGCATGGCACACACAACCCTCACCCTGAAGTCTTTGGATCGCGGGCATGAAATCCCAGACAGGACGCAACAGACCTACGGAATAAACTTCTAGGAAAACCAAAACAACTCGTGTCAAGATGGAAAGCAGTATATTTCTACACCCCAGCTGCCTAGCCATCAATCTTTCTCCTGCTGTATTTATCTGCTGCTCATAACAGTTTGTTTTATAAGGCTTGCTTAGCTCCAGTAGCCTTCCAGACTTGCACAGGGCAGCGAGAACAGGGTTTGCATCTGCCGTGCTCACACAGCCAAATTTGCCGCTTCGCTGCCCAGACAGGGTGGTGTGGGGACTGCAGCACGTGGGCAGACTTTTGCCACCCCTGCCCCTGTCCTGCGTGGCGCAGCAGAGCTCTGCACTGGTGTGGTTGTGGTGACTGCAGCAGAGCGGGGACGTTCGCTGCTGTGCTGCACAAACACATCACGAGCGGAGCGCTCCCACAACTTCCACACCACATACCTCCCATGCAGCAACCCTGATAAATACTTCGGGGGGGAAAAGAAAAAAAAAAAAAAAGGGGGGGGTGGGAACAGGATATTTTAATTGACTTGACACTAAATTCCACTCCCTGCATTGAATCAACTGAGCATTAAATTCATGTGTCTATTATGGTATGTGCAGATGTGTCAGGGTACACACGTTAAGTGTTTCCAGTCGCTCTCTGAGTTATTTTCTTGTTGAATAAAAATCATGTGAAACCCATTAAAAGAAAGACCAACAGAATTTGATAACAAGATGCAACAGCTATCTAAGGTTTTTGAACAATCCCAACAATTTCAGGCGAGAAATATAACTTTTCAGCACTTCTTCCTAATATTCGCTAGAGGTGAAGTATTTCCTGGAGTGCAACTGAGGGCTTTGAGGGGGTTGTTTTGTTGGTTTGTTTTGTTGTGGCTTTTTTTTTTTTAATGCTGCTATATCAACTGGGTTTGTTGTGTTTTTTAGAAGAATAACATCAAGAGAAGATAAAAAATTTTTTTGCCTTTTTTTTAATGTAAGGTTTGATAAAGCCAGATTAAAATATTTAGACAATTAAGATATGCTTTTTTTCTGACACATATGTTTAAATTGTCTTTTTTCTTCAAGTTGCAAAATTGAAAGGAAAGGTCTCGAAATGCTTTAAACAAAAAATTTTAGTTGACTGAAAAGAGGGAATTTTTTCAGATCTTTTGTAAACGCGAGAACTAGAGATTTTGATGAGAAAATGCAGGACCTCTTGGAAAACTGTGCCAGCAACAGGACAGAGGAACCACAATGTGGTCATTTTGTTTAAAAGCAAGAAGGCTAAATTCTCTGCTGGCCTAAGCCCAGCAGAGCAAAGAGCATTAGATCAGGTAAGGATTTGTTCTCCAGAAAGAAAATCACCTTTTTTATTAGAGGTAGAGCATCCTCCAGGCTGGTGTGAATCACCAGGATACAGCAGAGGATGTGGCCTCAACAGTTTTTAAACAATTCCCATCAAAATGCCTGCGGGAGCCAGCAGGGCTTCACGGCAATAAGAATCCCTTTCTCTGGAGTGGGGATTTGTACAGATCAGGCTTTGTACTGGAATGAAAGCAGCAAGTCTCTCTCAGGCCACCAAGGTCCCTGAAGTCACTTGCATTCATTTGCACAATGTCCAGCACTTCTAAGCTATTCACCTTTTCCTTTTTAATTTTTTTCCCATTAAATTTATGGTTTTGACTGCTGAGGGATGAGTGAGATGCTGCAGAAAATAGTCTGATATTTCCCTTGAATCCAAAACGATCTACCACAGCAATTTTCATTACTCCAAGAAAAAGAGAGCGAGAGAGAAGGGAGAGGAAAAAAAAAAAAAAAAAAAAAAAAAAAAGAAAGACATTACTTCTCTGAATTACACGCCACTTTCATAATTCTCCCTGAAGTACCACACAGGGACTGTGTTGAAGGGAGGAAAATGAAAACAGCTGTGGAGGTTTTGGGTTACACTGCAGCTCCGTGCTGCCTTTGGCCCTTGCCCACCAGTGCAGTTTGTTCTAATCCTGGTCGTGAATGTCCGTATTTGTTACCGCTCACTAAGGCAAGTCTTCTGCCTCTTGGAATAATAAAAACTGTTGTGTACCTATCTGCTAAGCTTCTCCGACAGTTGCAAAAAGTCATCGAGTCAGCAACACGCCCGGGGCTGTCACTCAAAGGGGCTGGGACAGCAGCACTGTCCGAGGGGGCTTGGGACAGGCAGGGACTGCAGGGCGGGGAGCCTTGGTGTCCTCCCGTAGGGCTGGCACCGTTCTCTCACCCCAGAGCTCCCCTTTCTCCTCTCAGGTTTGGTTTTTCCCCTTTTAATCTCTGCTACACGTGCCTCACAACAAAGAAGGTATCTCCGTCAGTAAACCTGCTCCCAAAAATGGGTTGCATCATTTTCGGTAGAGGCTTTGGCTCCCGAGGCAGATTTGATGAGCACAAGGTGATATGTCTTCAGCAGGGCTGTGACTTAGAGCTGCCAGCCCTTCAGTTCCCCACTGTCATCCTCACCATGCTGGCCAAATCTCTCCATCCTCCATCCTCCACTCTCCCTTCAGGTCCACTGCACTGCCACACTATTTCCTGCTGTTGCACTCCTATTTTCTCACTAATCCCTGACTTCCTCCACACTCTCCAAACAGTTCTCCTCGGCCTCAACTTTATTAATTTAAGCTGTTTATTCTTCTACCACTAGAAAGTAATTCTGTGCATTCCCTTTTCCTCCTCCATGCGTCCCCCTGCCCCCACCCTCAATCTCTCTGCACGCCGAGAAACCATTTGCCCCTTTGGAGAACTGCGTGTATTTTTCTTCCCCCAGTGCATTTGGGAGAGAAAAGTCAGGGAGGGGGAAAAGACAAGTTCCTGGCAGCTCCCCACTGGAGGACAGAATCTGTTTTTAATTTAGGTAGTTAAAACTTGCAGCCCCGCTGGAATCTGGAAGAGGAGCGTGTGTGTGTCTCTGCGTGTGTGGTTGTATGGGCGCCCATTGTGTGTGCATGGGACAGGGTGACACATTTATGGTGAGTGTGCACGTGTGGGGCTTTTGCTCGTGTGGAATTGGCACGTTGTTTGTGGCCTGTGCCTGCCTTACATCCGTGGGAAGCTGCCCAAGCCTGACGTTTCTGTCTGCACAGGGAAGACCAGGAGAGCAGCTGACTGAAGCATCCAGCACCACAACCTGAAAAGCCTCCCCTGGGAAAGCCAGCTCACAGCACACCTTGAAGGGAAAACAGACTGGAGAGCAGGAGCTCAGCCATGACCATGGATTTGGGAGCATGAGCGCCTGAGCTTAAACACCTTCAATCCTGGCCAAGGAAAACCAGCAGACAACTGTTTCCTACTGGCACATCTCTCTGTAGCAGAAACATCAGAGAGCTCCACTGGTTTTTGTGCTTCTCGGCCCCTAAAACCTGAGGACCCCTGCCTCCATATGTAGCACACACACATCTCTCCCTATAAAAAGTCACATATAGACCTATACATGTATCCACACATACCAACACCTACACAGAATTCCACATGCACGCGCACAGGACTGTGGAAAGCACTGTGCCGGGATCCCAAGGCAGTGTGGAGGGGAGTGTGTGCTGGGCTAATGCCTCTGCCTCTAATGCAGGTTACTTCCTCTCCGGATCCCAGCAGAAGTGACTTATTACAGGAGCTTATAAAATCCCCCTGAAGAATAATTGCAAAATGAAACAAATTGCGTTAAGTGGCGGCCAATAATTTCACCAGGGACACCAGGGCTATTAGACCAGCCAGGAAGGTCCTTGTTTCCCCTCCACTCTCCTCCAGCTGGGACAAGCCCTGTCTAAGGGGCAATGTCATCAAAGCATGTGTTTAAGGAGTGATTAATTGCGTATCCATCAAAGGAAAGCTCAAATCTGTCTGCCCAGAGCTGCTCCTGGCTATGGGTATATCCCAGCAGACAGACACCCATAGACCTGCTCCCAGCACTTCTCCATCCATGTATTTTTCACGTTTTTCCAAGGTATATGAAGCCACCTTTTTGCAATCTAAACCCACCACTCCATATTTTATCCAGACAAGGAGCAGAAGCTATTCACTTGGCTGCTGCTCCTGTGGAATATCTGGATAATATTCTCATGTCTTCCCCAGTCTCTAAACTACAGCACGCACTTCATCTGCCCACTCCTCTTAGGCCACCTCAGCTCCTTGTTGTTTTTCTTTGGAACTCCTGGATTGCTGAGAGAACAAGTTCCCCATAGCACTGACCAGTATTTTTGGCATTTCCTGAACAGCTGACCCAAGAGGAGATATTCTTCTGAGACAACAAAAACAAAAATTAAGAAAAAATAACCCAGTACACTCTCTCCTCCTTCTCCCCCTTTTCCTTCTTCCTTAAAAAAAAATCACAGAAGTGATGAAAAATGGGCCATGTGTAAAGAACTGCAGACCTCAGGGGTAGCTCTGGATTGAACTCCCTATTTATACACAGTTTTACATTATTATTTACTACAGTAATCAATGTAAAAACACTGCCTACCCCAGCAACCCCTGTGTCATATGGTGTGTATACATCACCTCTGGGAAGCAGGTCAGCTCTATAAAGAAAATCAGCCATATTTAATGTGAAACTCTGTAGTTTTTACAATGTTTTTAAAAATGTTTTACAACATGTAGAAATGCTTCCATAAAAGCAGACTTATTAATCCCAGTTTTAAGCTGTCTTTTAAAGTGGAATTTTCTTACACAAATATTTTCCTTGTCTCCCCACTACTTTCTGCCCCTCCTTTTAAATAAAGTTATAATAGAAAAAGAACCAGGTACTAAGACAGGGAAGGCAACTCAGCATTATCCAGCTCCAATGGACTCTTGATTTCTCCCCAGAAGATGCAGGGAAGGAGGATGGTTGCCATTCCCAGAGGAGACAGCTCTCCTGGGCACTATCAGCAATAGGGATATTTGTAGGATTTAACATGTTTTCCTATGTTTACCCCAAAGATGTATCCCCAGAGAGTCTTTGCACCAAATGTGAAGTTCTCAATTTAAGAAACTTAAATTAGGAACTTAACTGGGCCCCTTCTCCTATGGAGGAAAGCTTCCCACAACTCAGGTCTGAATTGCCCTCTGGAGATGCCTGTCCCTTATTAATGCTGGAAAGACTCGAGTAATTACGTGTCTAATTTAGGAACAAGACACAAAGCAAAGCCAGACCCTATTCCTGGAGATGTCTCCCTGCCCTGTACCCACCATCACTCCCTGCTGGAGGCCCAGGAGGACTGGCTGCCCATCCCACTGTGCCCACAGCTCTGCCACCCCCTGTCCCACGCAGTGTGGTCACAGCTACCACAGCTCCAGCTGAGAAGGGACATCATCATGCCACAATCCAGCCCAGGATGGGGCTCCTGACAGCAGTGCTTCAGCTCCCGGCTACTCATGGAGCTGCAATTCATTCCTTCACTCCTGGAGAGGAGCAGAGAGACTCCAGGAGCACTCAGCAAAGGCTCCACTCCCACAGCAGAGAATCTGGGCGCTGCAGGTGTGACTGCAGTGCTGTCAGAAATCCCAGGACACCCCAGCAGACCCCTATATATGGGGTGGTCTGTGGTCCTCACACAGCCTTCCCACCTGAGTAAAGTGGCAGTCACATGAGTGAAATCCTTTTTTGCAAGATCATTCTCAAGTCTGACTGGCAGCATCTTTGAGGAACACCACAGAGCAGGAAAACACAATACAAACAACAGCTCAGGATTACTCCTTTTGAGATGACCCATATATTATTAAAAATGCCATTGCATTGGCATTTAACGTTTCCATCAGACAGATAAATATAAATTAACTCTCAAGAAAAAAAAAATTGCCCTGTCCACCTCCATTGCTAATCCTTACAGTAATTCCCTTGGAGAAACAGCCCATTTTACAGAGAGCAAAACTGAGATATGGAGAACTTGGTAACTTGCCTGAGGTTACACATTTTTAATAAATCCTGACAGCCAGTGTTCAAATGCATCCCATCTTTACAATAAGGACTGGGTGCTGCAAAGTTTCGTTAATGGGGGCAGAACTGCTGGTCCCTGCCATCTGGCTGAACCTATTCACACCCACCACCAGCCTCATCTCTGTAATAAGCTTGACCTCTGTGGTGGGGGATGCTGTTTATCTTCCCCGCTCTGCGACCCCACTCCACAGCTTCCCTGGCTGCTCCTTCATTGGACCCAGATTTCCACCCTGCCTGCTGTTTTTCCAGCAGTAGCATTTTGGCTCCTGGCAGACTGGAGAGACATTTTCTGTCGGCAGTTCAGGAATTCTCTTTGTGTCTTTCCTGAGTTTAGGCTCACCTTGATGCTAGACTCTGACCCCTCTTTAATGCAGAGGAATGTGTGAAAAATTTATTCCCCTTTTCATTAAGAACTCATTTAAATTCACCAAAAGGTGACCCGGCTCCCTCCACTGTGGCTATATTGTTCTCTGAGAAGCTGTTTTATTTCTGACTGAGAGTTCAGTTGTAAAGTGAGATCTCGCTTCCACTGATCCAATACTTTAATTTTTAGCATCAATGATGAATAAAACGATGCAGAGATACTCACAAACCAGTTTGACCAGCTATGAGGAAATAGTGCATGTCCCTGGGTGTAGCATCCTCCTTCTGCCTCGCCTAATTAGCAGCTCTGGTTAGCATGGGAATTGGATTTTCCATTAAAAACTTGGAAAAATATTTGTTTTGTTTATTTGTTTTTCACAACACACAAAGTAAAAGCCAAACCATCATTTCTACTCTGGTTTGTTTTGTTTTCTTGACAAGTGAAAAATTAGCAATCCTAGATTGGGAGCGTTTTGGGAGCTAATCTGGAAAAGGTGCCAATGCAAATAATGTCATCCTTTGTGCCAAACAACATCCAGGAAAAAAAGAAAAACAAAAAAGAGAGAGAAGCATTTTTCAATTTTTCATCCAAAAAGCACTCTGGAAAATCAAAGCCCAGTTGTTAACCCACTTTATTCTCAATCTGATTCTTATTAATGTCCCTTAATCTCCTGTGTGCTCAGCCATCACGGCGCTGTGTGTCACTGTGTCACAGCTGGCTGTGGGCACACCGTGAGGGTAAGTGGGGCTGGGGGCAGCACAGGCACAGGACCCCAGAATCAGCAGTAATATAAGCAGCAGAAAAAGCAATGGCTTGTCACCACTCCTAAGTGAAGGGAAGATGAGGCAGAGAGGGGAGGAAAAAGGATTCAGGGGTTGTAGCACTCCCCTTTCCCTTATTTAGGTCAAGGCTTTCTTTATCTCATATGCATCACAAAATGCTCACAACTTATTCAAAATCATCCCACTCCAAAATTACCGTCCATTTCTCCCAGCACAGAAAGACTGGCAGGTAGAGGCGCTCCTGGTGCTGTTCCCTCCTGTCCCCGGCCAATATCCCCAGCACGTCAGGAGAAGCTGGCTACCCCGTGTGAGCCACAGCCGGCTGCAATTCCCCCTATTTGCAACACTTGTGTGTTTGCTTTGCAGGGGTGGGGGGAGGAGAATCTCTAATACAATTTCTTTTCTAAACTAACCTATTTAAAACTATGGATGCCGACTTTTCAGTAGCCTTCTGGGGGCCGTTACAAAGGGGCCCTGGCTGAAACCTATCTGAAGGGAGTTAACCACAGCCCTTTGCTCACACATGTGGTATCATGTGGGCTCTTTATTGCTTTTCTTTACTCCCCCCCAACCCCTACATTTAAGATATGCAGAGTAGAGCTTTCCTAAATATCTTACAAGTGTGTGTGTGTGTTTGTGTGTGTGTGCGCTGGATTTATGGCAGAGAGGGGAACCTACTTCTGCCCTCAATTAACAAAACCCACAAGCAAGAGGGACTCAACACCAAGCTTCACAAGAGATCCCAGGAGGAGGTTGCTGGAGCAGAGCATAACACAGCCTAGTGATTCTTGGAGATTACTAACACCCAGCTCTTATCAGTAAAAAACAGTTCACAGCCCAAGATTTCAGGAGAAAGGGAGCCAGTGCACCAGGGAAGGACACCAAACTCAGGCCTTGTACATCTCCTTCAAGAAAGGGAATAGCTGGTCTGATCCTGTGTGTCTAAAGCTCAGTCCTGCAAAGAACTAAGGCTTGGATCCACCTCAAGGTTTTGGGTGGGCAGCTGAGGTCCACACACGGGAGCAGGGTTACCTGAGACCCCTGCTGTGGTCCAAAGACAGAAATCAGCTCCCTCGGGCTTTAGAACTCCTCTCCAACATCTGTTGGAGGCTTTTGGGCTTCTCTGCTGCCTGTCCAGCCTCAGGGGCTCAGGCTGGGTTTTTGCAAGCCCAGCTGCACATCCTTGTCTGCACCAGGCCCTGCTGCAAGGCAGGGCTCTGGGCTGTGAGCAGGATGAGCCACACTTCATCTGTCACAGCCAAGAGCAGAGCACTGGGAAAGGAATACCCAGACCAGGCACTGTGGCACCTAGGACAAATGTAGGTGTTGACAATGACGTTTGTGTTTAAGAGTGATGAACAGCTCAGGCCACCTACTACATGGTGATGCCAGATTCTGGCTCCTTAACCACAAGGAAGAGACAGAGAGCTCTGCTTTAATCCTCTGATTTTGGCACTTCATTGTCACACCCAGCTCTTCCCTGTGACCACCAAGAGCAGCCAGGATCCAGAACTGCTGGATGGGAGATCAGCTGAACATCTGCTCCCCTGTCACACCAGCTGCCCTGAGAAGGTCCTCAAATCCTCTTTAGCCACCCCTCACCTTAGTGTCATGACTTTCACCAATTTTCAACAGCAGCTTTTTCAGACACCTAGAGATGTCCCACGTTGGGTGGCATCATGACAGGTCAGCAGCTCAGCTGGTGTAAATCAGCTGAATTCGCCAGTTGAAGATTTAGCTCAAAGTTGGCATCCCAATGCTTAAGATTCCACAAAGCACAAATCCAACCTCATTTTTAACCTTGTGGGTTTTCTGGAGCTCTGATTTGCTGTGCTAATGTGCTTTTAACGTTGTTTTTTCCTTGGTATGTGTGTTATATTAGCACACACGCACCCTATATACGCAGAAAGTCTATAAAACAGGGCACTCGTATAATTTTAAAATAGACAAATCAGTTTAAAGCATTAAAGTAAATCTGGTAAAAGAAAATCTCTCCTGGGTTGACATTTTGTTTGCCAAGTTTTAGCTTGGAATGAATTTTTATGACTGAGTTATAAACCCTTGAAAATAGTGGTTTATAATGGAAATCTTGACAAATCCTTAACACAGGCTCCATTGTAACATATTCTGTACATATCCCATTGATCTATGGTAATAACAAGTTTTACATAAAACATTTTAACCATGGGAGCAACGTGGTTATCTTCAGGCTTCCAAAAATATTTTTCAAATAAATAGGTGGCTTTTCCAACTGGGCAAAATCAAGGAATTGAACATTGAAAATGACGTTTAAATATTAATCTGGATTAAAAATTTAAAAAAATTAAAAAATAAAGAGAGAGAGGGAAAAAAATCACAGTAATCCAGAACTCATGATGTTTCTTTGGCTGAAAAGCAGCCAGTGACTAAGCAGCAATTCTGCTCTGATATAACTCTCAATGCAGGATGGGGAATTAGCCATGAGCAACAGAAATTACTTTCTTAGAGGATTAGCTGTAGGCCTGAAACAATAAGCAACTTAAAAAGCAAGCTATTCCCTCAGCAGGCAAGATGATCAAACTGGGATACAAAGGTTTATGTGCTAGGTCCTCAAACCCTGCTTCTCTCCCACAAAACACTTGGTGCTTTTGGCCCAGCAGCTCCTCTGAGCTGGGCTTAGCCCAGCCCTGGGCTACCTGCATATCTAACACAGAAAGCACAATCTTTTAGCTCTGCTGAGGCCAGGGGTACAATATCCATGGGGAAAAGGAGCCGCTGGACCTCAGCACTTTATCTGGCCCACGGTGCTGCAGTGGTGATGATGGTGCTTCAAGGATGGGACCAGGCGAGGGGCAGGGCAGGTGCCTTTTCCCAACACCTTTCACCCTCAAAACCATGTTTGACCACCACCACCATGCTTGATCCACCTCTAAACTCCAAAATGCAGGGGTGTCCAGGCAGGTGGCCTTCCTGGGAATGGAGAAAGGCAAACACTAATTTTCAAGGCAATTATATCTGCAAAAATGCTTTAGCCTGTTTAGAAAATGCTGAGACTGCAAATAGACAGTTCAAGCAGCAATAAACATTGTCTGCCTTCTTTTTTATTCCTGATAGTATTAGAAGCTCTGTCTCTGAAATATTTTTAAGCGTGACTCTTCTCAACATCTGAAAAATTCACAGCCATCATTATTTAGGATTGCACTGCTCTCATTAGGTAAGGAGGTTCAAGTTCACAAACAAGAAACTGAGGTACATAATTATGAGAAACAAGAGGGATTTGGGCTTTTTGAAAATATTTAGGTATTGAACCAGACATGCAATCAAGATGCCAAGAGTTTTCTTGAACAGGAGTACAAATCATTGGTTCCAGAGACGAAGCATTTACTGTGATTTATTTGCTTTACGGCATCACATCTTGTCTAAGCAAGTTTTACAGGTTCTCTTTTGATCAACTGAAGAAGGCACATCATGAAATTATTGAGACCATCCCAAATGAGTCACGATGAATCCCTTTCCTGGACATTCCTATGTCTCTTTTCCCTAGCACAAAGGTACCTAAAGAAGCAACCCTGATAAGGCCCCTGGAAAGGGTTGAATGGCTTGACTTGGCAAAGCAAGAATCTGGACTTGTGCCTCCATAGCCCTCGGCCAGCCTGAAAGTACCTCATTTACATCCAAATAAAGGGAGAAAATTAGTATTTTAGGTGTATATAAATGGGCATATGTGACTTGATGGACTTAAAGGTCTTTATACTAAACCACTGTCCAAAATAAAGCTGCCTCTGTGCAGACAAATGCACATGCAATGAGAGGAGCACAGTTGCCACAAGCCTGATTCACCCTGACTAACAAAAGCAACTTCCTCTTCACACAGTCATCCCAGACCACGGGTCTGAATTCCTGCACTTGCATCCAAAGGAGCGAGCCATTTTCATCCCTGATGCATTCCTTTGACTTCCATTGAAACCGATTACCACACTGCCGCTTTAGCATGAACATAAATTTTTCCGACTTAACATGTTGCTTTAGGACTCGGTTCCACTCGACAGTAGACTTCCATATGTGCTGTAATGTTTGTGTTCCTAAGCAATGCCTCGGCAACCACATCAGGGCTGCCGAAAGACGAAAACGAAAAGCCTGCTTTTTAATTTTCTTTTGCTGGCGACCTCGGTTGGAAACTCAAAGTGAAAGAAGGTCGTCTATCTTCCCCAGAAGAAATGCAGCCCATAGGGCCAACATGTTGTTAACACACAGCAAAAATGTTTTGGTGGCATGCAACTATTTTAGAAAAAAAAAAAAAAAAATACACTTCGCTGAGATTAAGTTGGGAGGAAAAAATATTTGATTTGTTGATACTTGAAAGGCACAGAAAAAGATCTTTTTTTCTTGTGGAAAATAGCAGCAGGTGTTGTCTAGAGGTGTTTCTTTCTCCTTAAATGCCACAGTAGTTCCACCCAAGCAGGCCTGGCAGCATCCTTTCATATATTTTGTTGAATGCTTGACAAATTAGCTGCATAAATTTGCATAAGTTCCATTTTGCAGCTATTAACGAGTAAGAAAGAGTTTATTCAGATGCCTTGACCACAGAGGATAATAACTTCACTTTCCTTTCCCCTTTTAATTTTTTTTTTTTTTTTTTTTTTTTTTTTTTTTTTTTTTTTTTTTTTTTTTTTTTTTTTTTGCGACTGAGATCTAAATTTCATTGCTGTCTACAGAGAGATACAGATATTTTAGGATCATTATGAAATTCTGGTCTGACACATACTATAGAATTTCACTCAGCTGCTCCTGTAGCACAGTGTAGGATTTATGCTTGACTGAAGACCAGCCCCATTATTTTGCTGGGCTATGAGAATCATTTATGCCTTAGTTCTAGAAAGCATTTAAACACATACTTAAGTCCCTCCCTAGTCAATAAAAGCACTTAAACAAACACTTTGTTCCTGCTGAAGTCAACTGGATGTTGACACAGCAAGTACCTCGCTGAGCAGAACAGGCTGCTAACGGGGAGCATCAGCATTACTGCACTTTGGAGCTTAGAAACCGGGATGCACTTCTCCACTTTTATAGCAACCAAACAATAGACTTTCCATCCATTGTGATGCTCAAGGATCTTAAGATTTGGTCTTGCTTGCAGCTGGGGTACAAAGTCAAAAACAGGTATATGCTTGTGTATTTCAGTGCAGAACAAATATTCTCAAAAGCTCCATGTCACCCTTTCAACAGCGTCCTTCAGCCAGGCTACAGGCAAGCCTTTTCAATGCTCCTGTTGGGAGATACTTATAAATAACTCAGCCTCCCCCAGGTGACCACTCCCCACATCCCTCCTCACTGCAGACACACCTGGCAGAGGCCACCCAAACTCCCAAAACATCTGCTTCCACAACACCGAATGCTCCAGTGGAAAGCATTCCCCCATGTCCCCTCTATGTCTGATGGTTGTCTTCCTATCGAGAAGACCGCCCTTAAGTAAAGCTCCAGCTCTTTGCCCTACTGCTCCCATGGAGGCTCCCCTAGCCCCAGAGCAGCATGTCACTGCACAGAACCGGCTTCTCCACACCTCAGTGTGGCTGCAGGATGTGCTGGCTGCCTCTGCCTTTCCTCTTGCCCATTTAGAAACTTATTCTAACCTCAGTGAAGTGGTTAGGGGCACTTAGGAGCCAGTTATGGCTCATTAGAGACTGTGCTGGGTTAGTGGGATGGAGGAAGATGCTGAGAGCTGCTATGGCCAGGTTTAGTGGCATTTTCCTCCCCCTCTCAATGGTATCTGGATTCAAGGGGGCAGCAAGACCTCCGGGAAAAGGAGCAGATAGGGTTTTTTCTGTGGTCCTCAGCTCCACATGCTGCTCCCCTCTCCCGATGGCAGGGAGGGGTGGGCTCTGTGCACAGCCCCCAGCACCCACGGCTGGGGCTCGCTCTGCCCGTGCTGCAGGGCAAAGCCCCACAGAAATGGAAGTTACTGCAATTACAGCTCGCCTCAACATATGGTTTCAGGGATCTTTCCGCGTGTAAAATGCATGAATATGCATCAAAACTAGATGTCACTGCTTAAGTTACATAATCCTGCACAAACATATATTTAAGAGAGACCCGACATCCTCTGTTTTTTAAGGGGCTTTAGCTGTGATTAATTCTCTGAGCTTATTAATCACAACATGTGTTAGTGTTTGATAAATTGCCCAAAAGTTGCATTAGCTAATAAGTGTAAGAACAAAACGAAATAGTTTCATCTGTTTTTATAATAAGACAAAGAGCATCATGGGAGCATACACGGTGGTCATGAATAAAAGAGAAACATTCATTTATGATAATTGGTTTCAGCTCCCCGTTTGGCTGGTTCTTGTGACCTAAATGTATCCAGTTGTTTCCTTTCTTTCCCGTTGGTTTTTGGGTCACTCCTAATGGTTTAATTCAACAAAAAATGTCTACCATTTCCTGTAACCTCTGTCTTTTTTCATTCCTCCTTCCAAAATGTTTTTTTTCTGTGCAGCATCTAGAGAAATCTCCCTCTCCCTCTCTCTCCCTCTCCCTCTGTTTCCTTCCAAGTGAACAAAGTCAATATTGTTGACAGAGAAAAGGTTTAACTCCAGGCAAAAGGAAAAAAAAAAAAAAAAAGTAATAGTCATTTATTTGTCTCCACTTCTGAGTTCACAAGGGTTTTTTGTTTGATCCTGGCGGTCAAGACTTTGACACGGAACATGCCCCCTCTGACCATGAACAATTTATGGAGGGAGAAAGAGACAAAAATCCTCATTCATGTTTAAGAAAGCAAAGGAAATGGCTGTAGATTAATATTTGTGCATTTGTAGCAAAATTTCTGATAGGTCTGTAACACATTCAACCACCCTAGTTGAGAAACACAAGAGGCAAAACTCAGCCCTGGAGAGTTGAGTTTTGTTACTCTTGGACACCTTTCAAAACATCAGCCCTCATTCTGCTTTTCTTAGGGCAGCTTTTTCCTCCAGCAGAGAGTGAAAAACGCTGCATGGCATTTGCAAGGAGGCGGCGCACGCTGGCAGGGGTTACCTCGAAGCACAGGCAGGGAGCACTTGCCATGGTCTTCCCATTTGCACTCGTGCCTGATTCTCCCTGAACACTGCAAAGTGCTTTTACATCTCCCATTTACCCTGCTCAAAGGGACAACAAATGAATTTTCTAGCAGAAGGCCCTGAGGTGGAGCCGGTGGGAGATGTGGTGCAGCACAGCACTGGGATGTCAGAAGGCTGTTAGATGATATACCCTGTGCCATCAGGAGACTCCTGTTTCACCACATTAAAACTTTTGGGGCTGAAATTCTCCTTTTTGCCAGGTGTCTGCCTCCAGCAGAGTTTTCTAGGAAATCACAAGGGGGGTGGGAGAGAGGGAGGCCTGGCAGTTTTCCAGCACAAGATTAGAGAAAAGTGCTTAGTCGATATATAAATTCTAACTATTATTTTTTTAGAGTCGCTCTCACGCCTCCACCTTCTGGAAAGGAGACTGGAAATTTGGTGTCAACCTGGGAACAGGGATGTGCCTTTTACATCCAAATTTGGCAAAGTGAAAAGCCTTTGAATACATCCCTCTGAAGATTTATTAGCCTTTGGGAGAAAAACCTCTACAGATTCTATCTGCCTTGATCTTGCTCCATTTTGGGGTTTCTACGGCTTGCTTCTTCTGGGGATTGCTCAGGACTTTCCGTGCTATAATTCCCTTCTTGGCTGCTGGATGTGACGGAGGGTCCGGGCACCAGAAGAGAGAGCAAGAAAACCATCCTTGTCATCTCAGGCCCTGGACCCCCACCAAGTCCCTCACTGCCCAAATCAAGCAAAGAGGAAAGCCACAGAACTGCAAAGCAGGAGAAAAGGGTCAAGGACCAGGGAGAAGCCAGGAACAAACACCTGAGTGGAGAGATGGATCCCACAGGGACACTTGATATGACATTAGGGAATTGGGATGAGGAAGAAAAATGAGCCAGGGTAGTCTAGAAATGATATATAATAAAAGCATAGATAAAACATAAGCAAAAGGAAGGTGATGAAGGCCACAGATAAGGCCTTAATTCTCATGTTTCAAGGCTTCTGAAATTCAGCTTTAATTTCTCATGTAAAACAGCTTGTGCCTGTTATCATTTCTAGAGTACCCCAAGCTCTCCACCAAACAGACCAGGAAACCAAACAGCAAAATATCTCACCGCTAAACCAAGCACCCACTGAAACAGCTGACAGGCTAAAAGGAATGGCAGGAAGATGTAATGAGAGGGCAGAGATAGTCAGATTAGAAAACCCCATAATTTTGAGTATGCTGATGGTATGCATGAGGTGTAGTGAACTGCAGCAGTAAATCAAAGTCTGCTCTCAAAACTCTCACACAGCTGCTATCCAGAGACCCTCTGGCTGGAAATCATTTCCCCACAAAATCATGAGTATAACATAAATATTCATGTGATTTTAACTCTGCAATATCTAGGAAGTTTTTAACCCTTAAGAATCGCTGTTCCTCGCAACCTTGAGCAGCAGAATTTCTAGTTTTTAGCTGCTGAAATCTGTACTTGCCCATTGCATTACACACTTCAGAGGCTGAGGCTTTCAGAAAAGAAATCCCAGTTGAAGAAACTCCTGCTGAAGTCATGGGCATTACTAACACTTTGTAAAGTGGCAGTACCTGTTCTTAAGCCTGCAGTGGGGCTGGGAGGATAAATATGTTCAGGACATGATAGGATACATTTGGAGAGGACAGCTCTAGTAAACACTGAGGTCTAAGCACAAATTGCATCGTGTGCCATTGCTGGAGGATGCTGGAGGACTATTGCTGGCAACTGGGCCCAGCACCTCTCCATCAGGGCAGTTTTTCTACTTTCTAGAGAGGCTGCCCACAGCTGAGCTCTTTGTCACAGCCTGGATCTGGGATGACCAATCCTTGGCTCTTGGGAACAACAACTTGGTGCCATCACCAAGGGCTGTGCAAAGACTCTCCTGCCTGTGAGGGAGGAATAGCCACTGCCTTCCCTGAAACAGTCCCACCTTGGCTGCTCTGGTTTGGGGATGCGTTTGATACAACCCCATGCTCTCTGCAGCATCACCCAGCACAGATAGAGCCTCAGAGAATCTGGCTGCAAATCAATGCACCTCTTCTACCACTGCAACAAAAAAGCTTGTGACTGCAGGAAAAACAGCAAGAAGAAGGGCCAGAAAACTCCTTACACATCAGAAAATTAAAACCCACTGTCTAGACAAGAGATCAGGAATTATCTTAAATTTCAAGCAGTGATAATTGACCAAGCGGAAGGGGAAACAAAGAGAAAAAAGCCTTAATTGAGAAAAAAAAAAAAAAAGGGAGTATTCTTTTTGGGTACATCATACCAATAAGGGGAAACGACATGATTTCCCTGCCAGTGCTCCTAAAGGATGACTGCAGCAAGTTTTTGTTCCTAGTTCTGCCTAGTTCTTCTCTATCATGGAAAGCCCACATGTTTTATGGTGTGCAGTCCTCGTGCCAAAATTTCTCAAAGGAGGCAGGTTTGTCACTGCTTTGTGTTTGTCACAGGACACCTGCTTTGTGTCTGTTACATGAGTCACAAATGAACATATGATTGAAGGGAACTGCAAATCTTAAAATATGACAGGCATCAAAATGTTATTGCATCCTCTCAACAGCTACAGAAAGCTGTTTTTCTCTAAACTTATCAAACCAGGGATGACAATGGAGCCAACTTCTACTGGATAATCACAGAAAAACAACACCATCACAGACTTACCAACAGAACAGACTGAGTAGCTCTGTGGGGGAAAGCCAGCACAGTGCAGAATACTCAAACACATTATGGATAAGGTTTAACATCTAAATCTGCAGCTACTCCAGAAATATAAAGATATACCTTTAGCAATACACTCTGGTTCAGTCTATCCCACTTATCTCAAGAACACTTTAAGATGATCTGCATTCTACACAAAAGCAGGCGTGACAGCAAACTTGGCATTACAAAGCACTTCTGTTCCCTGTTTTAGATGATCACATCTCATTCTTGAATGAGACCTTTACACATTTCTCTGCTGCACAGAGGTTCTACATAGCTGTTGGTGTGTGGGTTTAGCTGTGAGAAGTGACTGGCTTTAAATCTTATCAAACTATTCCAACAGCAATTATTAAGCAGCTTCCTTATATCCCCAAACACCGCCAATTAACCATGCAGCTCTAGAAGTACTGGATTTCCATCTTAAGGGATGCTGGGGTGAACCTTTCCTCTCACACTGAATTCATTCACTCTCTCCTGAAGTACAAACTAGGCTACTGCACATAAGGCTTGGGCTGGATCTCACACTGCACAGGGCTCTGCACAGTCGCTCACATCTTCAGTTTACACACTCTAACAGTGAGCGTATGAGAACAGCTGTGCCACTTTTCCATGTCATTCCACTCAGCCACATGCTTTTGAAATGGTTCCACTCCATTATACGCCTGAATATGCTTTCTCCCGTTTCTCTGTGGCACCAAATAAAAGATACCTCTAATCTAAAAAAAATAAAAAACAAATCCCAAAACAAGTGACTCTTGCAGGAACATATGAGCATGTTCAACCCTATTCCTTTTATTTTCCCCATTTATTGACCTCTCCTCTGTGCTACCCAGTTCACTGAAGGGTGTGTTAACATGCACAGCATGTCAGTGTAATTCCATCGGTTGGGATTTAGGAGTGGTTTTGCATATGAGAGTAGGAATTGCTCGCCTTGCAAGCTATGGGGATGACATGCTTCTCATTGTGACAGGGTGAGAGAAGACCTGCCCTGTCCCCAGATGTAGGGTGCTCTAGGCACACATTCCCTTCCTTCTGCCAGGGGCTGGGGCTTCTTTCACAGGTGCCAAATGTCAGTTTGGGGTGGTTCGCTTGATGTTTCCAAGTCTAGCATCAGGCTGTGGTTGTCATGACCCTGTGAAGAGCAGCTCTGTCAAAAGGCAGACGGATAGGATTTATAAAATATCTAACAGAAAAGAAGTCCCAGAAGTGGCAAATGAACCACAGCCAGGTCTGCTTCAGCAGGGTAAGGCAGGAAGGTGTGTCACTGCAAAATGTCCTTACAAAGCTGTCACTTTGGCAAGGTGAGGTCCTGCAGTGTGGTTGCCCTCCTGGCACTACAGCCCCTCAGAGACTATAAAAACTGAAAAGTCGTTCATAGAAAGGAACACCAAAAATATGCAAGTCTTAGAGAAAACCTCTCCCTCCTTTCAAGGGACTCCTGTGTGTGATATGGGGTACCCCCAACTTTACACCCAGCACCGTGTTTCAGGCACAGGGAGGAGCTGCAGGAGGGACCACCCCACAGCACCCTGAGCCAGCTGCAGGTGCAGCACAGGCTCAACTCAGACATGGGGTCAGAGTGCAAAGCAAACTGCTGGCCTGGTGTCTTCACAAGATTTGTTTTAAAGGTCTGTAGTTTTTCACACCTTAATCTAGCCAAGCAGACAGCGATGCCAAAAGATGGCTGTGCTAACTCCTCCTGCCTGCTCTATGGAGGAACTGGAATTAACACAGCACAGGTTAGCAAAGTGCCTCAGAATCCTGCAGGTAAAGGGTGACAGATGGAGGTGACAACCCAGAAATTGAGCGTTTTGCCACCTTACCAACCTGAATTCTAACTTAAAATCGCAGTCAAAAGACTAATGACAAAGCAAAAGCCTCTGCCAAAAAATATAGGCAGGACATTCCTGCCAGAATATATGTTAAAGAAAGACACACAATTATTTTTTAGAGTTGCTGGCACAGTGCTTTCAGGAAACCTTTCCCTTTAAACACTAAAATTAAACAAACACATGAAACGCAGGGAGAAATGTAATTACTTTATAGCTTGACTTTGGTCTATTGCCTCGGGTATCCAGTTCCTTTTCTTAGTGATGTGGAAACTCAAATCCCCCCCTAACAGTGTCATTAATTCCTCGGCCTGGGGAGCCCAGCTTTCCTGCTGCATTTTGCATCAGGAAATCCCAGCTGCCCGCACCTTGCTCTGAAAACGGCTGCAGGTGATAGAGGAGCTCCTGCCCTGCTCCCAGCACAGGGAGGGGGCAGGAGGGCTCCCCTATCCCCCCCGAAAGGAGGGGATTAAAACAATTGGGTTGCCAAAAATACAGTTTAGAGACCCAGGCGAAGACCTAGCTCCTCTGACCTCCAGCCCTCCCAAAACTCCCCACGCCTGCCAAAAAAAATGACAAGGGGTGTCTATTTCTGCTTGCCTTTTTCCTAAGAAAAACACCTCCCCCTGTCCCTCCTCATGTCCCCCCATGGCTCTTCCTCCCGCACACAGCTGGGGCTGGCTGAGGTTCATGCTAAATGAACACCCACTCCTAAAACACACCCGGGACGGCTTCCAAAGGCTACCAGAGGCTGTCGAGAGACTCCCACTGGTGTGGGCGAGCTCATGTGCCCCCCACTGACCACCCGCCCTCAGGCCAAGAACAGCTTTACTGCTCTGGAGAGAAAACAAACAGGTTTGGGGGAGCGCGGGGGAGCCCCGCGGGAGCAGAAGCATCCCTCCCGTGCTTACCTTTCCCCTGCCTTGCCTTGTGGGATGCTGAGGAAATCCTCCCCGCTGTGTGCCAGCCTGACCGGGCAGCCATCCTAGCTCCTTCCCCATGCCCAGGAAGCTGCTCCTGGAAAAGGTTTCCTTGGGCACTGCACAGAACATCCCAGCTCTTTTCAGACTGAAATCTTTCGAGGTCTGTCCTGGAAGCAGCCCCGTGGCTGCCTGTCCTTTGCAAGCTGTCATGCAATTTAGCAGGAGCCCAGGCGGGCTGTGTGAGTTTATATCCACCCCTGTGACACACACACACACAGAATGTGCCTGGCATCTGAAGCAGCCGATGCTGGATTTATCCCTTCCCTTGTTGCCAGTGACTGACATAAGTGCGGGAACTCTTGGTGGAAAACTGCTTATGAGCTTTGGGCCTGATCCAAACCCCGCTGAAGACAAAGGAAAGACTTGTGATTGCTTTGGAGCTGGCTTTGGATCGGTCCCATTATCTCTGCCCCGAGAGCAGCGTACAAACAAAGCAGCAAGGACTGGGGCACCGTAAGCCTCTGCCCGGGGGCCCATCTCATCCCAGGAAAAGAGAGGCAGGGAAGTGCATCTGAACCTTCCTGGAAACATCCAGCCAGGGCCCTCCTAGGAGGGGACTGGCCTTGGGAGCTGCACATGAGCACAGCCCTCCCTCACGGGTGTAGATGCCCTGCTCGGGAGCTGACATCCAGATTCCTCTGCTCAGGATTGGTGTCAGCCACACCAAACCTCCAGAGCCAGACCTACATCCAGACTGCAATGGCATAAATCCTCCACCTCACAGGCTGAGTCTGCTTTTATCTGTCAAACACCATCAGTCTGCACACTCCAACACTAAGCACATCCATGTGTCCCACAGGACACAAGTGTCCCCATCAGCTTTTCCCATTTCGCAAGAGACTGAACGAATAACACCCTCAGACTCTCTCCCACCTAAAATTCCACAAAAAATATTTATTTTGTGAACAATTAAGCAGCAATTAGCATTCTTCCCGAGTGAGAGGCTGCCTGCAGAACTGAAAAATGATTTGACACTATTTCGTTCAACTTCTCCTGGCCCCACTATCTTTCTCCTCATTTACTAAAAGAAAAAAAAAAACCTGAAAAAATAAATTGTCAAGTCATGCTTTTCTATTTTAAGGCATTTGCTGTAACTCTACAAGGCTTTTTTTCCCCACTGGGAAAATAAATGAGAACCATGAATCACAACAAACTTACCTAAGAAAAGTGCAAAACAATTCTCTGTCCTGGGATTATAGAGTTGATGACCATTCCTTGTAGAGTTTAGGCTACACAACTTCTGCTGCATAAACTGATTTCCGTTGAGGGTGAAGGGGTTTTTAACCAACACCTTTCCACTTGTGCCAATCCTTAGTGTGGATACAGTCACACTGCACTATGACAGCTCCTCTTGGGACACTGGCATACAGATTTCTTGCACCCCAAGTTTAAAAACACATTTGAATTCCTGCATTTTAACAGACTACCATGTGTCAATGGAATGACAATAAACAGCGATGTGGGTGTGCTTCAAAGGAGAGGAGCAAGAGCCAAAACCAGTTGCCCTTGGCTCTTTGTACAGAGGCTGGGGCTGTGATCTGGCTTGTGTCTGAGGTGGGCTCAGACCCTGCAGCAATTACCTGGCTCAGCAGCAGGAGGGAAGGTGTGACACTGCCCTGCCATAGAGCTCACCCTAAGCAGTGCTGGCCTGAGGCTGGTACAGCTTATGCTGTGCTCAGTTACCCTAATGAGGGTAACTCTGGGGAGCAGAGCAGCCCCGACAAGTTTCAAAGTCTGTTGACATTTTTGTGATGCCAAACTCTGAAAATCACAGCTGGTGTGGAGGGTCAGGTAACCCTGGGCTTGAAACACACAACACTAAGTTATTTTTCAATCCTGGCTTGAACTGTAGCTTTGCAAAAGCCTGAGTCTCTAGGATTTCCCACCCCTCATCCAAAGAAGTGGAGAAGAGAAAGTGAGGATTTAAAGGGAAATAAGTTAAACCTCATAGCATGCAAAATGAATTCCCTAACCAGAAGGGTCTTGCCACATCCTCGGAATGGTGTCACGGCTTGAAAACATGCCTTGTTTCTAAGCTCATTTATTTGCTAGGAAAAGGCAGCCACTAGTACGTCTTAAAGAAATCCCTAGAAAGGCATCTGCAAACAGTTGCACTGAAATTTCAATTGCTGAGTGTAATTCACGGCAGAGCGAAACCCTGGAATCTCTGTGAGCACAGGGCACAAATAGCTCAAGGAGGTGTTTGGTACTAAGGAAATGGTGATGCTTCTTCCATTTCCCATGAATATCATATGCACTGCCTCAGCCATATGTTGTGTTGAATCTGCCACATTCTTCGGTGGTGGGCACAGATGTGGACAGATCTGACAGATCAGGGTCTTAGGGTCACACAGGAGTAAATTGGGGGCAGATGATTTGAGCGTCACAGCTTATTTTTAGAAAAAAAAAAGGGAGGTAAAGATTGCTAAGAATCATTTCTACCATGTGTCCGAACAAGAAACGCATTTATCTCACCTAGTAAAAACAAAGAAGAGTTTCTCTCAAATAAGGAGTTTGTTTTAAGAGGATAACAAAGATTGTTCTATGCACTCTATAGATCACAGGTGCTGCAGAGAAACATAGACTTTGCCATGTATTTCCGTGCTTCATTAACATGTATTATTTTCAGATGGTCTCCAACAGTGTTCCAGCTTTACAGGCACAGAAGTGACTCCTTTGACAAATAAGCAAAGTTTCTTCTCAATTGCCTGGCTTACCCTGTTCTCTGGTTATTCCTCCGATTAGTGCTATTTTGCTTACATGCACACTGTGGGTGATAAAAGACATCAAGGAAATGGAAAACGCTTTCCCAAGAATATAACCACTGCCAGGAGATGGAACAGAAAACAGGGAAAAAGGAAATCAATGCTTATTCAAGCCCTACAGGCCACCAAAATACAGCAAAAATGTAACAGATTCCTTCATGTCTATTATTTATGCTCATAAGAGCATATTACGCACACTCACTTTCTGCCTCCTGCTGTACAAAGTTTAAAAGCAGAGAGTGAGGATGAGGTCACATTTCTTCATGAGTCCCACAAATTGCACTGCCCAACATTCACTCGTACGAGGTGAGGCTCTGTAAACCTAAGGCAGAACTCAAACCCAAACTGCATTTGCCAAAGAAGGGCAAGAAGAGTGTTTCACAACACTGTCTGCCACAGGGAGGCTTTCAAAGGCTGCTTTGAGAAGGAAACCAGAAGAAAACACTGCATTGCACTAGAATGGTGAGGACAAGGTGCTGATGGCAGGAGAGTCCCAGTCAACATGGTCACAGAAGTCTTTGTGTTATGGCCATGCCCTGTCACTTGCAGTGGAGTTTTCCAGGCCATCAGCTCAAGTTACTAATAGCCAGCCTGGGATATTTTAGTTGTATCAAGTAAACATTTACCCTGCCATGAACAAACCAACCCAAGCCCCAGACACATTGGAAATTGCTCAGAGAACAATGTCACTCCTTTGCTCCCCAAGCCCAGGGCTCTCCTGAGCAGCAATGGGGTGAAGCCAATCTGAAAGCAGAGCTGGAGCTTTTCCATTTCCTCTTACAAGTCACTGAGGAGCTGTAGGTGCAATCAGTTATATTTTTTTCTTGTGTTTTCCCTGTCTGTTTGGCTAAGAATAAATGGCCTGGGTTGATAAAGCCTAAATTCTACTGATTTTCCTGCACCTTGAGGTTTCACACAGGCTGCTTCTGGCTCTTCAGAGGGGTCACACCAGCTGGAAGAAGGATTCAGATGGGAGATAAGCTGTGTGAGGCTGGGCCAAAACTGTGTTAAATGAAGCTTAGTGATTAAATTGTTGTAATAGGGATCAGAAAACCCGGTGTTTAAGGCAAACGTGGACATTTCAGCCCAACCATCAAAGCTCTTAGCAGGGATCACGTCACTTAAATCCTTTTGCCAGCTGAGATTCACAGTGCTGAGAAGGTGACAGGCAGGTGGAGAAAGTAGTATTTTGCTGGTCTAAATCTTTGGGGTCTTCATGAGCACACCAGAGCTGTGTTTTGCTCAAACATGTGGCACTGAGCATTGGAGCCCAGACCGGACTGCTAGAAGAAAACAGAAGGCAGACAGAAGATGGGATGCTGCAAGAATTGAAGACACTTCAAGCTTTTCTTTTCTGTGGGATTTGTTTTTAGCCGGGTCAGCTTCCTGACCTGGATAACAGAAGATTCTGTATAAAAGGCAGAGGACTAGAGCATATATCCAGGGTGAGAAAAAAGAACCACCATTTTCAGAGGCAATGTGAGTTTATTTCAGATGAACCCAGCCATTTTAATTGAATTTGTCCCTGTGACCTGGTGGTTCAGAGCAATTCCCGTTAGGCAAACAAATAACCAGGCATTTCCATCCTGGAGAGATGTTTAACCCATGCAGGGAGGGCAGAGAGCAGGACAGGAGCACATGAATCCCTACCATGCCTTTCAGGGCAGAGCTGCTTCCCAGGAACCAGAACTTCAAACCAAGCTAAGATTTGGGAGGAAGTTTGTTCTTTGTTGCTGGTTTTTCTCCTTGACTGCTGGTTTCAATCACTTCTGTGATCAGTTGCTTTGTGGCTTATCAAAAAAGCGAAGGTTCCCCAGAAACTCCTGTATCACAATTTTTTTCCTCCACTTGAAAAACAGGCTACCAGCCTTTAAATGCATCCCCTGCTGGCAGAGAGGAGAGGTAACATTTTCTACAGCCTCACCTCCACCATATGGTCGTACCTGGTCGCTTCTGGACAAATGTGCAAACGGCATCACAAAAATGCAGGATTTTGCAAGATTTTCTGGTCCATCCCTCTGAGTGCAGGCAAACAGCACGTGAGAGATATCTGACAGATCTGCTTTCAGAATCCTGCTATGGTAGATTACCATATTTCAAGAAACCATAATTTCACTCACTTTCCCAACAGAAAGCTTTTCTCCCTGCCTCTCCAGTTATGCTCCAAGCTCCCATCCCCTCTGCTGTGCTGCCAAACTGCAAAGAGCAAGATTTCCTTGCCCAGTGGGATAACCTGCTACCTATGTGCTGGTTTCTTTCTTTTTCTTTCAAGACTGTAAAAGAGGAATAAAAAAGTAAGTGGGAAAGGGGAGAAGAGAAATATTAACCATGACAGGAAAGAAACACAGATCTTGTTTATGGGAGACAGACAAGTGCTTTTCTCCTACAAATGACACCATCCAACAGTTGTACTGGCACTCTTGACAGCTGAGGGTGGGAGAAGAGGTAGTTCAACTCCCAGCTCTGCCACAAGCTTGCTTGCAGGTCTTGAAAGAAGTGTCCATACTTCAGAATGCCTCAGTTTAGGTCAATCTGCTGCTTAAAATAAAAAAAAAAGTCTGCTTCATAGGATTGTTCAAGGCTTAAATGAGCATTTGAAGAGCTCTAGTAGAAATGAGATGAAGGGCACTCTCTGAGAGACAAAGCATTATCATCAGAAAGTGTAATCTTGATATTTTTTATGAGCAAGCGTCAGATTCCAGCAGTAATCTTTAAAGTAACATCAATTTATCTGGAAAATTAGCTCATTGGAAAATGACCTGTTACAGGTCACACTTGGTAAAATTCCATGCAAATTTTATTCCTTTTTCCATTAAAAGCACTTGGAAATCCTGTGGCGGCTGCCTGAGGGGAACAGCAGAGCCTGCTGGCTGATGGCACACAGCGACATGGAGAGATGAGGAGGAGCATGGTCCCATCACACCATCCAGCCCGGGCACCATGAACCCCTCAAGCAGCCTCCACAGGGCAGAGATCTCACCCAGCCACATCTCACCTGCCCTGCAGGGCTTTCTGGGGCCAGGCACTCTGTATCAGCACTCTGGCTGGAGATAAATGTCAGTCTCAGACATCTCCTTACCAGGACATTTGGGTGGCAAAAAGCAGGAGGTGATGTTCTCCTAAATAGATTTCTTTCACTTGAGACTCTCTGAAGAACTGCACGCGCCAAAGTGCTGGCAGTGGGAGATGAAACCTAGCCTGAGCCCCTCAGCACCCTTGATGCATTTACTGCTTTTCTCTCCAGAAACTGTGCTCCCCTAGGTGAGGAACTCTGTGAAGACCATGAGAAGTTCAAACGGGAGTCGAAAGCACCAAATGTCCTTCCAGCCTCAGCAGCTCAGCACCCACCTCCCTCCCAGCTGCTGAACCTTTGTGGGGAGCAGCCCCTCTCCCGGTATCCCCTGGAAATGCCCCACTTCACAGTGTCTTTGCTCCAGAAAATCCCACACCTTGTTGTGGCCACCTTCCGTCTCCTGGCACACAGAGTGACTGGAAGGACCTTCCCCATATCGCACAGTGACAGCCTTGCTTTGTGCCCAGCAAACACTGACAAGGGACCACAGGCAGTGGCCACCCCTGAGGAAGGAGCACCAAAGCACAAGTCAGACGGTGGTCTCCCTGTGGGTCCTGGAGATCCATCTCTTCTCCTGGAAGAACAAAGAGCCAATTCACTGACAACAGAGTGCAAAGCCAAGAAATTGTACTGGGGCTACTCAGAGAGAAGGGAGCCAAACTCAGCAGCAAATAAAAGGAGAAAAGAAGACCAAAGATGACTATTACTATTTAACAGCTTTGAGGTTGTGCCTCTACTGAGCAGAGACAGCACCAGGCTGAGGAGCCCAAGAGCCCAGAGAGCTGAGGTGGCTGCGCTGGGGGACATGGCCATGCTCCTGCCAGGCTTTGCCATCACCCAGGGCTTCTTGCTGCCCTGGGAAACAGCCTGGCTGAAACAACTGGTTCATTTCTTGGGGTGTAGAGCCAGCCTCGATGTTTTGGTATTAATGGTTTTGCAATATCATTTCATGGCCAGCAGTGCATGGCTCAAAGAGCACAGTCCATGATGGGAAAGTGGGAACCTCCATGCCACAGCCACGTGGGTCTGGGTCTCAGCTGAAGAATCTTCCATGGTGAAAAATGTGGATAAAAGGGAAAATGGGTCTGGTTTAGTTTGGCTTTTTTTTCCTGAATTAAAAGAAATTTGTTCTTTGTTTTAATGGTTTTTGTCATTTTATGCCATACTGGCCAAAATGTTACATCATGATTCTAGAAACCAGCCATTTTAAGTTCTTCCTTGCCAAAAACAAAGGAAGCAAAGGATGTTTTTACAGCTTTTTAAAACCAAAGCCTCATGGGAGAAAAATGAAAATTTCAGATACAATTTTCCCCCTGCTATTTACTTTGGTAAAAAAATGAGTTTCTGCTGAGAAAGTGATTAAAATTAAAACCAATTGTTGAGTCACTCATCTAGACATCTCATGAGTTTGTTGTAAACTCAGCAGATATAAAAATTCTCACTCATACTATGAGGGGTCTTTCCAATTTTCTGAAAGTTTATGGCACTGCAGCAGGGCTGACACTGTTTTTAAACAAGCTGCAACTAAATCCTGGGTTTGAAGACAGCTGATAGACAATCCCAGAGGAAACAACACCACTTTTGTAAAGTGCTATTCTGCTTCCTCCCTCCAAGCTTGGATTTAATGATTTATTTACAATATGAAGAAGCAAAGTACTTTCATTTATTATAAGGACAAGCAAAGCCCTGGCTGCATCGTGAAGGCAACCTGGTTTCTTCCCAGCTCTTCCAAGGATTACTTGGGTGGACTGGTAGCAGCTTTGCCCCATAGTCCCAGGCTCCCTGCAGCAATGTCAGGGTGAAGACACCCATCCAAGCTCCTTGGGGAAATCCACACTCACTGTCCAGGTAGAACTGAAGGTCATAAATAATAAAGTTCTCCAAATTGTATCCCTTTTCCAGTTCCAGCATCTCCAAACTCACTGCCTCATAAAACTTTCAAACAGACTATGAACAAATGGGGAACTGCAGCAAGACCTCCTATAAGAAGTGGAGTAATTCCAACTCTGGATCAATGTATTCAAGTTTATACCATGGCTGCTGGCTGACACTGGGAAAAGAAAACAGAGAAACACCCAGGACATTTTCATTTGGGTGAGACTGTTTGCTGCTTCATGCAAAGCTTCTGAGCCTCGGGGACTCAGTCTGAGGTCCTGATGACTGTTTTGCCCAAGGACAAGAGAGATAAATAGCCAATGGTCTTGATTCAAAGAATGACTAAGCAGGCCTCCCGCTGGAAGACACCTCAGATGAAATAGGAATTGTTTGTACAAAACCCTGGGTTGGGCAAGGCACAGTTGTTCACGACCTCTTCCAACATCAGAATTTGAGTTCTTAGAGCAGGAACATCAGGTTAGACTTTCAAAGGCTCAAAGGTGGCAGGTTAAAAGCAAACAGTAAGAAATAAATTGGATGGTTCAAATGAAGCTTGGAGTTAAGCAGTAGCATTCTATCCCAGGATGTACAATTAACAGAAAATGGAGACCAGCACAAGTTCAAGGAAATATCCTTGAAGGAAAAAACCAGGAGATTTGTTAAAAAGCTTAAACCCCCTCTAATCCATGAGATCCCATGGGGATGCACAGTATTTGGAAGTGTCCTGCATTGCATGCTTGCCCTTCACCTTTTCTCTTCTGTTTGTAGCCACTTGCAGCCTCAGCCAGAGACAGGATTCTTTATTAGATGAACATTCAGTGTCCATCTCTAGGTATGAGATCAGTCCTGAGATGCTCTGTGGAAGCGTGCCCAGGCCTCACACCTGGAGATCATCCACCACCTCCAGAGAAGCCAGCCAACCCCAAACGGAGGGCAATGGGAGTTAATGTGTTGAAGATGTAGAGCTGCCCCATGCCCTACTCTGACAGAGCCTGCCACCAGATCCCTGACTGACAGCCTCACAAACAACAAGCCATTTAAAATCAACCACACCAACTATTGAACTTTTCCTATAGTAGAAGTATCATTTTGGGGGGAAAAGACAGCAAGACAATAGCCCTGAGGATAAAGACACTCATCCCATAGGGATACTCTGTGCCAGAAAACTCTCTCCACAGGCTTGCACATGCCTGTCTCTCCAGGGTCCTTTCTGGTCCTGGACTTCACTGCAAAACCATGCAGGACTACACTGGGGACCATGAGGATTAAGGTTTTCACGGCCTTTGTGTTCATACGTTGGAGGGAAAACCAGATGATATTAAAGCTTTGACATGTTTCCAGTTTAGCTTCCTACTGCAGTCACAAACCAGGATTAGCAGGCTGAATATACAGGCACAATCCTCCAGAAACATCTCAGCTGCAGTTTTAAGCCACAAATTATTATCCCATTGCTACTCAGCTCCAGGTCATGGTGCTTTCTTCAAGACCCAATTCTCCCAGCCACACAAAAAACTCCCTAGAACTCAAAGCTGCTCTGGGTATCTCACAGTATCTCACACTTTCCCAGCACACAGGGAAAGGAGCAGCAGGTTATACATATAACACAGCTTCCAACAGGGCTTAGCCATGGAAGGTGTGTAAAATGGTATTAGCAACAACTGGGTAAAAAGCAGCCACGTCGGTGTCACTGAGCACAATGAAAAGCATAATTGGTTACAGCTGACAAACACAGAATTGCATTAAACAGAACATTCGATGCTGGGCCATGGTTTACATCAAATTGTCAATCTCAATATGGCAATCCCCTAAAAAGGCCACTTTTTTTTGTAAACCCTCAGGAAACACAGCAAATCATGGCAACATGTTTATAGTCTCCAAATGCCACACAAGGAGCCTGATACGCATCCTTTATGATGGGATATACTGGAGGGTGTTTCAGCACGCCCACGCTCATTCTCCAAATACATTTCACAGCTTTGTTAAGCCCTCATGAATCTCTCAAAGATCAACTTTTAGGTGAAGCTGTGGAGTGGACAATCCTCAAGGCCAAACTCACTCAATAAAAATGAGATCATTTGCCTTACATTTCTGTGTTGTTTCCTATCTTCAAGTCGGGCAGTGAAGGCTGGAAACAGCAGCAACAATACGCAGATCTTTACAGCCTGCCCTGAACTTCGCTGTCTGCTGCTGCCATATCAACTGCCCTTGGACTTCGGCACTAAACTTGACACCAGCAACCACAGTAGAAGGTCGATGATATTTATGTCCAAACAAAAGGGTTTTTCTGTGCTTATTCTGGCTGGAATTCAAGTTATTCCAAGATGGTTTGCGGTTCCTGCACCTATTTACACACCAGATCCCTTGGGAAAGGGGCAGGTTTGCATGGGGTGTGTCACAGCCAAGTCCTGGTGCTACCTGAACGCTCTGTGGCCTATCCTAAGACAGAGGGGGAGGAGGGAGAGGGCTGGGTTAAACAGAGAAGGCACCTTAGACACAGTCAGAACCACTTTGTGTTTGTAAATTTCTACTCACAGCAAACTGTGCCACGTTTGGGTGTTTTGTGAGATGCAGAGCCCATCAAATACATTGCCCTGAGATGTTTGTGCTTTAGATTCTCCAGTGTCTAGCACTCAGGCTGAGCTCAAGCTGCAGGTCTCACAGTGGAAGTTAAGAGTCTCTTTCCTTCACCCAGCTTCAGGTTTTCATCAATCTGGTAAGCAAGTTTTTTTAAGGTATTTTTAAAACCTTCAGCTAGGTGTCAGTTTTTCCACCAAATCCAACAGGTCAGTGGAAATGAGGACGAACCTTATTCTAGGATGTAGTTTGTAAGCAGACTACATCTTAGAATAAGGTAAACAAAATAAAAGTTCACACAGTTTAATTTTTGACTTCAGAAGAACAGAATAACTTACAGCAGAAAAAAACATTTTAAAAATTTAAAAAAGCTGCCTGAAATGATGATCCAAATTACCTATTCTGTAGAAGACATGCTATGATATCAGCATATCTTCAAGGTTTCAAGATAAGGAAATACAACACAAGGTAGATCTTTACAGCAGGATGGCACTGCCCTGAGTTCATTCAAAGTCCTGGTTTACTACCATGAGTACTCAGATAGCCTTCCAGAAAATAGCTTTGAGCTAACTTTACTGAAGAACAAACAAGAAGAAGAGTCAACAAAACTGTTCTCTAAGTTTTAAATACCAGGAGGGGAGGAAGTTTTATTGCTTTATGCTACTACATTACACAGATACAACAACAGCTGTCAACAATAATATTATCTGTATTACAGCAGAGATCCCAACTGAGACTAAGGTCTTATTGTGCAGGACACTTGTAAAAAACAACTAGAAATGCACTGCAAGAAACCACCCTAAAGACGCTCAAGACTAAACAGGCAAGAGGGAAAGAATAGGGGAAAATACATGACCCTGCTTTTACAGACGGGAAACTGAGGAATGCCAAGGATAAGTGACTTGCCAGAGGCTGAAATTTAAAGTCTGTGGCAAAGCTATAACTGGGTCCAGATTTTCCAGATTCTACTCCAATATCACCCAAATCCGGTAGAAGTCTTCCCTTTAAATTAGTCTTAATGTTACAGTTGGATCTCACTTGTAATTGAACTGTAGAAATCAGAAGTGGGTACGTATTTCTTATTGTTTTTAAGAGCACTCTTACTTAGACCACAGCACATTTTGCTCAGGACTATGAATTCTTCATTAAATGAGTCCATTTCATCTAATCTTCTCTGCTTAACATAGAGGCTGCACTTTTAGTTGCTGTGCCAGGCACAAACTTGTTCCAGCAGAACTCGGTAGAGCTTTTTCCGAATGTTCCTTTGCACCCTCAAGGCTAACAAAGCTGCTCCCTCAGAAGCATCCACAGGAGATACAGGAACATTTAATACAACTTAATGCACTCCCAGCACGTTGTTGTGAATGGGAAGCTCCTGAAGAAACGCCACAGCCGTGTAACACAACGTGTTGGATGAACACTCCACTTTTGTGGTTAACAAGAGTCAACATGATAATTCAGTGTTAGTTGGAATTACCACAGTTGGATTACCCATTTTTCAACTTCTCCTGTTCCTAAGCCACCTTAGTGGTCTTTATTCATAAAAGACACAGATCTACCCATTTTAAATTGCCCCTTCATGTAAATACTGTCAGGACAAATAAAGTAATTACTGTCAAGCCATCTGAAAATGATCAACGCTCTTCTTTGTGAAGTAAGCAAAGCGAAGTCCATAACAAGATAGTAATTTACACCTTTTTTTTATTATTTGAGGAATAATTCACTTTTTTTTGGTGCACAAGTTAAGCATGGAACATATTATTTAATCCTAATGCAAATCACACCAGCAGGAAATGTCATAAAGAAAAAAAGTAATCTTCTGAAGGAAAAATAAATTATCGACCACGTTAAGAAGGAAAGAAACATTCTCGAATAATTTCTTTCTTTGTTGGTATTGGCTGGCAGCATAATCCTTCCAAGTAAATTGTAATTTCCAAATTAGATTATACATTATGTCATATTAGTTTTATATTAGAAAAACAAACTGACTGAAAGGAAAAATGCCAAAGTCGACTTGCCTGGTAATGTAAAATTTTTGTGTTTCTGCTGTGAAATGCTAATGTTTCTTTTTTTTTTTTTTTTTTTTTTTTTTAACAAGTTTTACAGCAAACATAAAACCTAAATTAAGGCAAGATATTTACTTTACTTGACCAAGCCCTGTTTGAAAAATAAATAGGAAAAAAAAGACCAAGCGGTTTCAGGACACCACATAACCATAGCAACAGTTATCTCTGTATATAAATACTGATATTGGCATGGAAACTTTTATGAGTTATACTTCAATCAAGAATATAAGCACCTATTGCACTCAAAAATAACTTATATAGAGAGAACATTAAACCTGTACAGGTCAAGTGATCTGAAGCCAGGAAATGGCAGAATTGAGAATGGCTGGGTAACTTTTGCATTGCTCCTGTCTATATCAGAAAAGTCTCTAAATACACCACACTCTGTCAGGGTTTTTTCACACAATTCCTGCATCAGTCACTGTCCAGAATGGATGGTGTTTGCTGGATACATGGTCTGGGACATTAGTCCTGTGAGGAAGAGCTGAGGCTACTGGATTCTTTAATTTTAGGGGGGAAAAAGCAGAGGGAAGATGCTTGGCCCAAGCCTCCTTTACATGTGCTTCCCAAACTCTGAATCCCAGAAGGACTGCAAGCCTGCTTTTCCCCCACTCATGCTGTCTTTCAGAAGAACTTAGAAAGCTGCTAAGCAGAGATAACACTTTAGCTTGGACACGTCAGACAGGGTGCAGAGGGATGGAACGATCTAGGAACAAGGCCATATGGCGTCAGGGAAGAAAGCAAGGTAGGTACAGGACCATGGGGAAGATGAGAATGAAGATGTTCCAGCATACAGGACTTGCTGAAAGCATTCATTTGCAGGTTATGAAGACAACTAGCCAAAGGTAAGCATGGAAATACTGTAATCTCTTCATGACCTGTTAAACTGTCCAGAGAACTCTACTGTCACTATAATTTTGCAGCAAGTTTAGACAGTTAAAAACAAGTTATAAAACCAACCAATCCTGGCTGCTTCAGGAACTAAAAGATCACCAATGTGTTTCTCCAAGGAGCTGGCTGCAGATGATCAGGAAAAGTCCCACCTAAACAGCTGACAAATACAAAATGCTCTGGTATTAATTAAAGATACCAGAAGATTGAGCACATAAAGTGCATCTTCATATATACAAAGGGAGAATAACCTCTAATGGCAAGGAGATGTGAGAAAGGAAGAGAGACCTGTGCATTCTAGTCCAGCAGAAAAGTGCCTACAGACCCTAACAGCAATAACTTTGAAACAGTGGATGTTCATCATCCTAAAATTACCTTTGCCACTAGATTTTACCCAAATGACAAGGCCACAATTAATTCACCTAACCCTCTCTGTGCCCAAAGGAATGCCTGGACATGGGATCATCTTAGATGTTAAAAGAAATATGCATAGATATATTAGACAAAAATACGGTCTCCCCAGACCATTTTGAACTCAAGTTTTTAATGAACCAAAACAGAGGTTTAAATGTAAGTTCCCACTTCATCTCAATGACAGTCTCACTTCTCGCATAATATAATACCATAAACTACAAAAGGGTGGTTATAACTCTAATATATTTTTATATCATCACAGCTACAGCAACATTCCCATTATAAAACAGACAGATACTCAGACATGTCTATCTCACTTCCTGCAAAGGTTATACTGACAAGCTTTTTATAAGGAGCCAAGAGATTATTAATATATGTGGTAATGTGGTGATGAACACAAGCACCATGAGGCACAGACCATTCCAAACCCCTTAGAAAAGTCAGCTCTAAGCTGTGATTCTACACAATTTATTGGCTTCCATAAGAGTTAATGATTTTTTTTAAACATCTATAGGTCACCTGGTAATCCTTAGTAAACACTTATAAGTAGAATTTTCATGGAAAGCATCATACATGCATAATTTTGTGATTTTGTGCAAGACAAAATCACTGATGGTAGTGTAAAGCAAGCAAGGAGTCAAACTCCATGTTATACAGCCTCATTTTCGTATCATTTGATCACATTTGATCATGGGTGTCACAGTATGCCTTTTTGGATAACTTTCTTTCCCATTTTGGTCGTACTGCACTAAACCTCTAATGATTTACACAGCCCCATTGATCTCATTTGATCTGTTCTATATATTGTTTGCATTTAGATGGCTAAAAATGGTTCAACTCTGTGATTATGTCATGTTTCATGAATGGCCAAAGATAGATTTATTTAATCTAAATCTTACCAGGAATGACATACAGACTTTATAGAAGAGTTTACAAGTTTTTTGGTGGGGATCTGTTTTTCCCTGGCTTTCCCCACCTCAAATTTGCACAGGCAGTCACTTCACAGAACAAGGAAAAGACACACTGACTTCGTGATTCCTTTCTTTTATAACATCTTAAAAGAAGGGCAGTTGATTAGTGTGGGAATTATCAACATGTTCTATTTCTTGAGTCCTTACTCCACTGACCAATGGGACTTTGTCTGCCATGACATCACCTGATCCAAGAATTGCAGTAGATATGAGAAATTAAGACATCTGATAGAAAATTTAACTCCTCCATGACAAATACAATCCCTTCAGTCTTCTATAAAGCAATATTTATTGTATGTGAGCACAAAAATTATTTCTCTCATGTCTTGATACAAAACTACCTGCTATGGATTTTTGAACTTTACTTCTATTATTGTCTCAGTCAAAGAAAGGACTAAATGGGTCATAACCTGATATGATGGGTCTCACCAACCTGCCCTCTCTCATGCAAGAAATCAATAGTTGGCTTTGGTGTGAAGTACCTTTTCATGTTTCCCCTCCCGGGCCTGACCTCAGATATCCCTTTCACCCATGACTTTCCCAGAGAGGCAATTGAAGTAAGGTACACATTCATCAAAACATCTTTTTAATGTATTTTTTCCCCCCGCCTTTTCAGATGGAGCTAGCAGGGATTTTGCTGGAGGACCAAAATGCAAGTTGCAGTTCTAAACTCGACAGTCAGAACACAGCCCTTCAGAAAACCTTTTGTGACATAAAATGCAACCGGCAGTTAACGGGGGGAGGGGAAGAATAAAAGCAACAATTCTGAAAACCAACGACTCTCACAATTAACTGGTGCACAATAAAACTGCAGTTTCAAGAGAATTGGAATCCCAGCCAAGAGAGAAAAGACACACATACATGTACATATACACAGAACAAAGAGTGCTGGAGACCATGTCCAGAATGATATAATTGGTTTGCAGGCACACTTCAATCATTCCTTCATTTTATAGACTACCATTATTTAACTTAATAGGACCTCAAAGAAAAGAAGGCGGAAGTTAAATGAAGTAATCTCCCACCCAGCCCTGATGTATTATACTGGCTTCCTTTATCCTGACTCATTTGTACCTATAGAAACTGTTCTCAATGACACAGGGACCAGGGATTATTGTCAATAAAGGACCTGACTTGATCATAGTCATCCATTACCATGAATGCCACTCAACAGCTTCTTCTATTAACAAAATAATTTTTTTAAAAAAAAAAAGGAAGAAAAAAAATTCCTTTTTTAACATAATATTTGTTGCCATTGAAATCCATTGGATATCTATATACTGCAAACATCTGCTTTTACATACAGACTTCACACACTGATTTCAGAGGAAGCCTGGAAGACTCCCTTTAAGGTTTTACCCAGGGACACATTATTTAAATGAAGGTCTTTAATGCACCATGTCAGAAGGCCATCTTCATCTCTCTGATTCCAGAGAAGTGGAGGTGCTCCACTACAAAGAACTTGGCTCCTTACCTACGTAAAACAAACAGTTGCAACCCCTGGGGGTCTCAAAAATAGTAGCAAGGGTTCTTTTTTTAATAATGCGTGGTCTACTGTTTCAATAGCTAGACTACACATTGCATCTCCCAGCACATATAATACAGCTGCTTTATGTTGGCCTTCCAGCTGTTCATTACTTTTGCTTTTATAATAAGAAATGTATGGAAACAAATGACCCTTTCAAAGTGCCGATCTGTTTAAAGAAATAGCAAACAATCCCAAAGCCACAGAGATTCTTCTACTGGCTCAAGAATGGTGGCCAGTCGTCATTTCATGCCCCAAATGAGATAACACTTTGAAACAACATTCATTAATGTTTGAAATCCCAATACAGAGCAATTTAATTCAAATGGTTTTGTTCTTTAGAAGAAACCCAAAGGGGAAGGCGGGAAGGCTAAAAAGATAGCTTAAGTCATATAAACTTTCACCAAAGAACAAACCAAACATCTGAGGTTCATTCAAGAGGGCTGACTGGCCTCAGTGAGAAGACGACAAACAAAGAAGCATTGTATTGTTCCTCGGAGTGAGGTTTTTCCAGGAACATCCCGTCAGATGCTTTCCAAGTGAGCACCATGCAGCTGAGAGTAGGTGGATTTGAAACAGCACAAGATCAATAAAAGTCCAGCTTTCCCTTTCACAGGAAGTCGACTGTTAAAACAGTAATGTACTTGTCCATAGCATGTAAAACAGAAAGGCCACACAGAGGTTGGGCGTTGAGTTACTGTTCAGTGTGTCTCAATTACACAGCACAGACATTCTGAACATCTTCTCCACCCCGCCCTGGAACCTTCATGTGCCAAATAGTCCAAGCCTTTTAAGCAAATTAACCTCTGATAAAAGGCAGAAGCCAACCACGTTTTCTAAAAGATCAAACAATTCCTTTCCTCCACTAATCTTGTAGACAACTTTTTAATACCACATTTTGTCACCCTATCCTTCATTCCAAAGGCTCAGACACATGGAAAATGAAGATATCAGTATCAAGGAGCATCACTGATGGTGCTCTGACTCATGAAAAAAGAAAGAGGTGAGGAGGGCATCAGCATGATACCAAGCAAATTCTGGGGAGCTCAGATGTCTTTATTTATTATAATATTATAGACTTATTACAGACTGCTTTATTTTTTCACGTGATTTGTTCTTCAAAGTTATGAGTGGAAAGAGACCTGTAGAAAACCCCCTGATTCACATGACTTTCACATGCATCCACATTTATACCAACAACATGACAAGCACCATCCAAAGTCTTGAATGGCTGCTGCATGAGGCATGATTCAATAGAAGCGCTTCTCAAATTTGAAAATATGACTGAAATGGGATGTGACAGAGATCAGTGGGATCCTGGCCACAGTGAGTAGGGATGAGTTGTTTACACTCCTTTCCAGCACATCCTGGGAAACAGTGGAGAGAACAACATAGAGCAGACTGAAAAAAAATGAAAGCAAAGAGTTTTTCCCAGAGCACTTGGTGAAGCTAAAGAATTCCTTGCATGGGATGATGCGAAATGTACGTGGGTTCAAAAAGTGACCAGCCAAACTCCCCAGAGAAGAAAATCCCACTCCCTTAAACATAAAATATGGCCTTTGTCTGCTGTGTGTTTGAGCCTTAAAATGCTGAAGGTCAAAAGAGTGATACTGGAAAAATGTCACAGGTGCTTGCCCTGTTTTCTTTGGAGTGCCCTGTTGAGCACCACCAGTGTCTGAGTACCATGTTAGAGAGATCTTTGGCACTACCTAGCCCAATCAAATTGACATTATGTGAACCACCACAACAACAGCCCGTGTGTGCTCCCAGCTTGCAGCAAAGAGGAGGTAATTTGGGTTAGTTTAACCCGCCCAGAAGGAGGTTTAAGCTCAGCTGAATTGTCTCATGCTTGCCAGTGGCCAAAATACATATGCACAAAGTTATCTCACAGGTAGTCACCAGGAGCCAAGGTTCTGCTGAGCCCTGTGGCAGGGATCACTGACTGTGTGTTACAGGGCTCACCTCAGCCCCACAGGATAAGACTTTGCTGTCTGAGTTTCCCACTCAAGTGACAATATTTCATAATTGTCATGGTCATAATTTGATCCTTGTGGTGCACCTTCCAGCCAAGAGAACACATGGATATCCCAGCCAATGTTGAGAAGTTTCTGACCAGTTTGTGTCTTGTCTACACCACTGGGAAGCAAAGACTTTCCCAGAGAGGTAAAAGCAGAAATCAAGTGAAGCAATTCAGTTTTGCCCTGTTGGCTGGGCAAACCAATCAGCTTTCCAGGTTAATTTCCAGTTTTATGTTTACAGATCCCAGCTCAGGCACCAAGTTCAGCAATCCCAGTCTCTGGTTTCAAGATGAATGCTCAGCATTGCTGCAGCTTCTCAAAGGCAAATTGCTGGCCTGGCCTTCCAGGTTTGCCACATGAGTAAATGTTCTTGCTTTTGAGGGATTAATCAGAACTTCAGGGCAGCTTTTTTTCTTATTCTGGTAACACTGAGGGAAGGCATCCACACTGACGTCGATAGTCTCCCACAGGAATGCTGCTGTGGGAGCATCTGCGAGTGATTAATAACTAGAAAAGAGCAAATCAAAAAGGTCCCAGTTGGTGATGAGGCTCCAGTGGATGCTTCTGGGATGTCAAGAAGATATCCAGTCTTCTTCTCACTCTTTGCTTGCCTTTCCAGTGCACAGACATGAAGAACTGCCTGGAAACACGAGTGGGAAAGATCAGCAAGCCCTGGGGGATGGAAATGAACTGACTGATCCCTCAGCCAGGGATCAACAGCCAGGTCTGCGAGACCTTGTCTGCAAGTCACACAGATATTCTCAATGGCAAGGGGAACCAGACGCTCATTAGTCAAAGATGTGGCTAATATTCCACCAGCAGCTTCTAACCTGTGGGCCTGAGTGCCTGCAGGATGGCAGTGGGACCCTGTCACAAGGCTGTGTGGGAGTCAGGGATTGCAGCACAGATGGAAAATAGCAAACTTCTGGCTAGGTTAGTTGACTCTGGGTTCTGCAGCTCTGGTTGGATCTGCACCTGGAGGCAACAGAGCAGTTCATCTGGGAAACATGGAATCAGGCTGACTTCCACCAGAGGAGGTGGTGAGGGGTTGAAATAAAGCCGGCATTTAAAGCAATCAAAAACTTGAGTTTCTCATGGAGATGGATCCTCCAAGGCCTCTGTGGAGGGAATTCCCATTGACTTCAACACACAAGGAGAGCTTAGAGGAGCAGACCCCTGAACCTGGGTCAAAGTAATGAATGAAACCAAGTTCTGCTGCAAACGACATAAATCAGCCACATTCATTCCAAACCAGGCCCTGCAGCATGACCCTTAACCAACCTTTCAGTGAACCTGAGATATGGTTTTCAAATTTGTAATGAAACCTGAAACTAAGTGATTTTCACCTGGTTCTGGCTCTCACAGAAAACATTTCACAGCAAGCTTTATTCCCTAGGTGTGATCCCCTAATTTCTTTGTTAAATCCAACAAGTTCTTTGAACTGGCAGAACCAAAAAGCAACCTTGTCACAGTTATCTGAAATGCATTAAAATTTGCGTAAGTATACGAGCTCCAAGTGGATACCTTCCATAGAGTTCCTCAAGGAATTTTCAAGACGTCTTTTCAAAACCATGTCTTAAAAAAAATTAAAAGGATAAACTTGTGCTAGACTTTCATGTAAAAGTTTCTGCTACCAACAGCACCTCTAAGTTGTA
This sequence comes from Sylvia atricapilla, assembly GCF_009819655.1. Lineage (NCBI taxonomy): Eukaryota > Metazoa > Chordata > Aves > Passeriformes > Sylviidae > Sylvia > Sylvia atricapilla. The sequence goes on from NC_089148.1 coordinate 12,740,903, forward strand.
TCCTTGAGCAGGGCACAGTAAGGGAAGAAAAAAGTAGTACAGGCACCAATCACCTTGAAAGCTAATCCCACTGGGACAGTGATGATCTGCAGAAGGGCTTTTGTAGAAAATCCCAAATCTGGGGTAGGCTTTGTGCCATTAATGTGGAAAGCTCTGCTTCATGTTGTCTGTTAGCAAAGACTCCCTAAATGTCCCTCCTGAAGGAGGGCTGACAGGTCCTGTCCTGTTGAAACCCATTAACTGGATATATCTCTGAAGAGAAGAAAAAATGGTTCTACATCACTTAACTTGCCATCCCCTCACAAGTGTGTCATTAAACACCTAAAAGAGTCAGGAGACAGTCACTGAACCAATGAACAACTCAACTGCAGAGGCAATATCCTGATTGAAAAGAGAGACAATAAAACCCAGCAAAATTTATCCGTCCAAAGAATGGTGCCAACAGACCACTAAGGCCCCATATGCAATGTACTCACAAAATTTCTAGGTCAGATGTGACACAGACAGTCCCAGACCATCACAGAGTATTTAAATCAAGTCCTCAGAGATTAATCCGTAACTACACAAAACATGCAGGTTCCCCATCATCCCCGCAGACATGGAGAAAGAGGGACTGTAGGGTAGTGGGGAGCTGGTTGGACAGTCATTGCATTGCTGTTCTTATCCTCTGCTAAGGATCAAGCCTTGATGGTGGAGCACAAGTGTGAAGCAGGGGAGCAGAGGTGGTGTGTAACTAAACACTCCTTTATAGCTCTGCTCACCTCAAAAACATCACTGGGCAGAATCCCCTCTTTTGACTGTAAATGCAACTGATGGAGTCATGTGGGGACAGAGATAACAGCAAGGGTGCTCATCCTTTGGGGCCCAGCTGCATCAAATGTCACCAAAGAGGAAAGATGCTCCACCATTCCCAGGGCTTTGCATCCCACTTGCTCTGCAAAGATTTGCTCAATAGACACGATCTGATCCACCACCCTTTGATCAGTGCATGTTTTCCTTCACCCTGGGTTTCTAGACAGGTAGCATTGCCTCACGTTTGATAATACCCTTGTTACAAAGGACACAAACCCATGATTTACTCTGCAAAAAGCATAAGGCTCACTGAAAATAGCCTAGGAAGGATATAGCGTCATACCTAACACTACATTAAGTGCAAACTGAGAACCTGATATATTTTAGGAAAATTCAGCACACTCTAGACTAATAAACATTTTACAATATTATTGCACATGTTCATTTCACTTTGTACAAATAATCAATCCCTTCACATCTAATAAGTCTGCTTGACACATTTGTGGCCTTATAAAAACACCTTCAAGGGTCTTGTTTTGAGGCATCAATCATTTATTTATACAAAGCTCAAAGACAATGACTAACAATTCTGATGGTATAAAAGCCTTCAGCTGTGATCTTTGTCTTGCTGTTTGTTATCGCGGAACTCTAAAATTATTTAAAGGATATTTTATTTTAATAAATTAAAAAAAAAAAATTTGCTTTTTTCCTCTGGCAGCAACATCAAATCAATCAAGGTGAAGGAAAAGACCAGAGCTATTTGCCTTTTAGTGTGTTTCCAGAGCTGGAAACAGAGTGCAGTTTGGAGCCCTTATTTGCAGTTTGTGCTGTCTACACAGTCGCTGGAGGTGCCAGAGGCTGAGAAAGCATGGACTGAAAATCCTGCTTTTGACTTTACCCACTGTCCTGACACAGAGCTTAGATTGACCTCACCTTTTTGAAAAAGGATTGACCTTTTTGAAAAAAAACCCAGCAGATTCTGATAGAACTAGAAAAGTGTCAAAATCCTAAAAGGAAAAGAGCTAATGAATCTGAGTACCCCAAAGCTGGTGCACGTTTCTGATCTCACTCCTTATTGCAATTTCATCTGCTTTTTCTTTCATCTACAAGCAAGCTCCACCTGCCCATCGCTGCAGGGGCAGACTCTCAAGGAGAAGAAAACAAGACCACCATGGCACACATCCATGAAATCACACTGATTCAGGGTAACAGAGAAACTCATCTGCAGTGGCAGTTGTTCCATGGTGTGTTATGACACAGCAGCCCCTCACTGGCAGAAGGGAACTGGCACTGACTTTTTTGTTGCAAGCCACTAAAATGGCAATGTTTCCATTAAACTCAGGATAGCTGACCTATGCTCCGAAGTTAACCAAAAGCAGAACTTCCATTCCAGTTATGACCTCAGATACGTGTAGATTCAAATGAGGTGCCAAGGAAATATGATAGAAGTAGAAGAATTATAAGCACTTATGTAACAATACAAGCATTCTGAAACTTGGTTTACTATTAAAATAGATGTATAATTGACTGCATTTTACTAGGCCCAGATTATGTTCAAAGCCCACTGAAATAGATTTGCAGATTTATGGAAACACATGTTAACTAGTTGTACAAGAACAGGTTTTCCCCCAAAGCCAACTCTCCCTCATGCTTTGCTACCATTGCTTTTAACGCCACATGATGCCTGACAGCACAATATAAAAATTAAATGCTAGAAAATAAAACAGCTGCTGATTTTAGGAGCACTCTGACAAGAAATTCATGGCCTCTGTTTAAGACACAGCAGTGGGGGTCACACTGCTGTTAACTCAGCTTTCACTTTCTCCCAGGCCCAGACATTCTACTCAATCGCTCCAGGTCCATTTCCAAGGGGTTAGGCAGGAAAATCCCCAAAACAGTTATTTGTCAGGAAGAAATTTCCCCCTATAAAGATATCCCTGGGGATTCCCCTATTTGGTCTTGGTCCTGTTCCCATCTTCTTGGAGGATGTTGCTGTGAGGGAGGTTGGTCCACACTGGTACCAGCTGGGGCTGCCCTGGAAGTGCAACAGAGCCTCTCCAAGTGGTGCTGGACCAAAGACCTGGACCTTCAAAACTTCTGCCCTCACTGTGCACTTGAAAAGATTTAAAAGACCATTCTAGCAGATTGTTATGGACCTGCCATTCTTGAGGATCTGCTCTCACCGTGTTTACTCAGCCTTCTTTTTTTGTGCTTGTACCCACTTTCATTTCTATTGGAGATTTACCAGAAAATGTACAAAACCTGTAAATCATACTAAAACCCATTAAAACTGAGATTAATTTAGTCTTAAAGGTTAGCTCCATTTTCTAACCACTATTTCTGTCTGCAATCTGTCTTCATCAGACACTAATTAATAAGCAGACACAGCTTTGGAAAACTGCCTTTAATCTTAGGAAAGTGTAAATGCTCATGGTTACTAATGCAAAATCTCAGTACACAATTCATAAGGAGAGTAGAACATATAATTTTCCTTTAAAACAGCTTACTGATTTACAAGACTAAAAGCACAGGTGTAGCTGAAAAGAAATATTACTTTAGAAGTTTAAAGTATTTTGCTTTTTTTTCCCCCTCTCTGCAGTGCCAATGCAGTTGTATTTTTCTAAGACATTTTCATTTTTTTTCTCAGGCAACAGGATTAGATCCTCCTGTGTTTTATACCAGGAACCTTTGCTTGAAGTCAGGGTTTGTTACTCCTGATTTAGAGTGGTGCAAGTCATTTGGGGATTAACCCTGTCCAGAACTGTGTGCAGAAAGGGGGGGCAGGGGGCCTTGTGACAACTAGGAGGTAAAATATTGCTCTCCAAATTATATTTTTAATGATCACTTCCTTTCATAATGATGCAAGATTATATATTGACTGTGAAGAGCTATTTATGTGCCATGACCAAGATACGTTTTCATCAAACATTTATTTCTCATGCCTAGAACTAATTTGTATTTGATTAAAGGTTTTCTACGCGTTTACAGGAAAAGATTATTCACATTGGATTGCTTTTCTCAACAAAACAAAATAAAAAAGTTTGTAAGTACTGCCAAAAGAGTGGTTTTAAATACATCTCTTTTTATTCTATGCATCACAGTAGGGATTTCTTAATCAATACCATGCTGGCTAGCACAGATAAACTGGCAGCTGGGCTAGACCACAGCAGCAAACGACTGATGGTGATCCCTCATTGGAATTGCACCCTTCAGCTGGACCTGAAACTGCCATCTGTAGGGTACACCAAGATCCACAGATCCACAGAGTACAAATGAAAAGATACTTTAGGACACATTTCACTATCAAAAAGTGTGGGGGTGCAGGGAGTGGGGGAACACTTATTTAATTCTTGAAGACTTCCAGTGGTGACCCCTCCATCTCCTCCCCAGCTATTCTGACAGGTACTAGCTGTACTCTGCTTTCAGCCTCTTTCCTCAGTTCCTTGGGCAAACACGCTGTGCTGGTTTTCCAAACCATATCTGATAGGCTGTGTAGGCTGTAACGTTTTCTTTCTCCCTTCAAAATGACAAAACTTGGAACTAAAAAGTGCCTTGTTCAAATCACATCTGCCTGCCCGGGCTGAACAGAAAGCATCAGTGCTCTCTTTTGCACAGAGCAGGTCGCCAAATAATATCTCTGCAGTCAGTCTTAGGGGAGGTTGGGGTAAACCCAAAACACTCACACACACTTCCCCCTCGGTACCTGATCAAGCACTTGGACTGAGAACCATCTGCTTTTCATCATGTTCCCCAAGAAACTGGGAAAAGTGGGATTCATTTCCAGAGGTGTCTAATACAAACTATTAATTTGGGATCCCACAACAGCCAGGAGGAAGAATATGTTCCTCAGAACAACTTCAGGACTTAGAATAAGAAGGATCACCCAGTGGAGATGCAGTTTTTCCCCACTGACTGCAGGGGAAATCTAAACTAACCACGGCCAGATGCCTCCAACTCAGGTATCTCTAAATGTATGCAAAACCATTCCCCCTTCTCAGTTCCTCAGACAATCTCTACAAAGACCAGAAAGGTTTAGAAAATTAACACATCCAAGGCTATGAGGTACCTGCAACCCAAAGGGTGTCACACAACAGTGGGTCCATGCCAAAAGCCCAAGAAAGGGGCAAGTCCCATCATTTTTCCACCTCTTGCTTCCCCACAGTTTTCTTTTCCTCATTACCTCTATCATCACTCCTGCGCTCTGCTGAAGGAAAGCTGCAGTATGTCGAGCACATGGGGAAGGATTCTCTGAAGCAGCATTAAAAAAAAAAAAAAAAAAAAGAAGAAAAAGAAAAAAGAGGAAAAGTTCCTCTGAAAAACGTTTTAGTTATTAAGACACTTGGATTTTTCAGTATAAATAAATTTATTCGTGAGAGCACTTAAGACAAGTTCTAAGGTTAACAAACACTGCACTATGCAACTCACAGCTGTGACAAATATTTAAGAAATCCGATACAGCATGCCTAAAAATTATTCATTTGCAGGCCTCGTTGCTTTTGAAGATCAACTGTTTTATTTGTAATTTTTGACATTTTCCTTCTTTTCCTGTTTGGCCTGTGAATTTGAAAGGGTTGTAAACACGTACTCCAGCTCTCTGCCTGAGGCACTGGGCTGTTGTCAGCATGCCAAAAAGAAAAGGAAGCTGATAGGTCCTTTGGTACATACCGATATGAAGGGCTTGTAAAGATAGTATTTGTTTGGTTTTTTTGATCTGACTTTGAATCTGGCTGTAGTACCTACCCTTCAGGGAAAAGCAACTTTTAAATAAATGCTTCAAGATTGTGCAAACATTTCAGTAGTTTCAGAGTCCTGGTGTTCTGGGTCAGGGAAGGAAGAAAATACATGTCAGTCAATAGCGATGGAAATGATAAAAAATGGTTAGAGCCACAGCCATAATTTTTTTCCTGGGCTGGGTGACGGATTCTTTCGACGGCCGCATCACGTGCTGGTTCACTCATGTGCCTTTTGGCCAGCCCATAAAACACACTGTGGATTTTATGCATGTGCACACACACACACTTGGAAACAGATTAAAAATACACAGTTCCTTCTAATTCATCACCCATCGATCCCACAATTTTGCTAATGCTGCAGGATCGAGAAAAAAATATAAGCTTGCTAGTTTTTCTGTTAGTCCTCTGAGAGCTCTGAAATGGTCATTTCCTTCCGCTCCTTTGTTTTAGCTACATTTCTGCTTTTATTTTATTTAAATCCCTTATTTATTACCTAGCTCCTGACGGTCCCAGCTCTCTGCACACGAGTTGCTGTACCAACATGTTGGTCCCAACAACTCCCAAACAGGAGTTTAGGGCTGTGGGAGCTGGTCCTGTTGAACAAGCACAAGGCAGAGCCCACTCACCTCAGAGAGCTCATAAGCTCGAGGGCCAAAGAGCAGGAGGAGAAGCAGAGACAGAAGGAAGTGAAATGGCTCATTCAAGGCCACAGAGCAAACCAGTGATAAATCTGGAGACAAGAGCCACATCTTCTGGGCCTTTATTGCAGTAGAATAAATCAGCCATTTCTCATTTGCCTCCTGTACTTTCCTGTTACTTCATAACCCTTCTATCTTTCTGCAAATTGTATGAAATTCTTACAGGGGGGTGTCTTTTTCCAGACAAAAGGATCTGCTTCTTACACCATGGGTGGCTAGGGGTGCTGGGAGAGCAGAGCCCATATTTGGACACAAAGCAAGGAATCAGAGCTACTACATGCACCTGGAGAAACACAGCTCCTGAAACATTCTATACCAGGCATCAATTCCTTAATTGCACTATGACCTAAAGTTTTGCTGCTGATTTTTAATAAAGAGAAATTGAAAGGGCTGATCTGTTGGTTGCGTTTGATCTGTACTAGAAAACTGCCCTAGAGCTTACACATCTGGGTTAAAAGCATAGGAAACTGGGTTTTGATCGAAGTAGCAGGACAAGCTGAAGATCTGGAGGCACAGGAACCCATGCTCGTACCAAAACACACCTGGTGTCAGAGATTTCACCTGTGCTAAGTCCATCACATTAACAACATGCATTTTTACCCAGGGAAAACCAGCCCTGCGAGTCCTGAGAAATATTCCATGACAGAAGCACATCACCGGGGCTTCTGCCTCCAGAAAACTTGCAGTTGAGGAGAACCAGAATCTGCAGCAGTAAGGCAGAGATTTGAGGTGGAATGGAAGTTAACCAAGAGGAAAAAGGAGGAGAAACAGAGGTGCAACAGTTAATGATTTTTTCAAAGACCAGAGGAGTGGCGAGGTCAGGGTTTCCCAGCCCTAACACCGCAGATCTCCCCTCTCTCCCTTGGTGGAGGAAAACTGCCCTTTTCCCCCTTGTTGGCAGCTTCTGAGCATGAAAACACTGGAGGTCAGGGAAGGAGGACAGCTGATACATCCAGCACATCTTTCCCTGGCTGCTGCCAAGGAGCCAGCACAGCCCTACAGCAAACTCAGGGGCACTGCCACCTACCAGCTGTAAAACCCACAGCAGCCCAGGTTGTTCCACTGCTGCCGGACCACCAGGCCAGCTCCAGGGTGTGTTTGAAGGGAATCTTCCCGCAAAATAAAATCCTCAGGCCGTTACTCCTTGGATGCTTGGCAGAGCGCTGCAGTCACGTTTTCATGGCAATAGCAGCCTGCGGGAGGTGGGATCCCAAGTGGAGACAGTTATGAGGCTGTTCTGTATTTGTGGCACAAGTCGGGTGGGGTTTTGTTATCCAGATCTGACAGGGCAGTGTCTCCTCTCCGCGGCCTGTAACTGCCCCACAGAAAGCACCACTCCGCTCTCTCCCCCCCGTGCCTCTGCTGCCACACATCCATCCCTCCGGTGGCTGGGGTTTGGGGGAATTTGTCTCCAAATGGGAACCAGATTGGAAAATGGATTAGCAAGAATAAGATAAAGAATTAAACCCAATCAGCAGGCGACCGCGCTTTTAAAAGGCACAGATGCACACGATTAGCTTGCCGCATGTGTTCCAGTCAGATCCCAACATCAGAGATGGGCTCGGAGAAAACCTCAAATCCCCCAAGAGCTTGCCGGGGCCCCGGGACATGCCTTTGCACGGGAAGGGCTGGGCACATCCCCAGAGCCATGCCTGGGAAGCACAGGCTCAGGCAGCCCTCTGGTTCCTCATCCCCACAAACGCATCCCCTCGGTGCCCTCCACAGGGAGGGCATTCCCCTCTGCTCACTCCAGCAGCAGGCAGGTATTTCCATGCCCCTGCATTGCCTGTGGGACACAGGCTGAAAAGAAGATGGAGAAAAGCTACTGCCAGTCTCACAGTGCCTGAATAAATCTCAGACTCTGTTTGGGGTGGGGGAGCTGGAGAGGAGAAGCAGATTTTTTTTCTCCTCCCCACCCAGGTCACTGAGTGAGTCAGGGGTCAGGGAACAGGGGTGCTGTCCAGCTCCACCCTCTCCCCAAGCAAGGCCAAGGAGGGTGAGAAAATTTAGGGAAGGGCTTCCCACCTCCAGCTGGAGAGGTGATGACCATTTCATCATGTTGAGAAACCTTCCAGTGTCTCCTGGCCTCACGCTTACTTAAGGTCCATCTGAAAAGTAAATATTACCTAGAGACAGAACAGCATCTGCACACTATCAAGCTTTCCTGGATCCCAAGCAGTTCTTGGGCTCACCAGCTTCAGGAGGTGGTTTTCTATTGGGTTGACCGGGATGGGAGGGGGGAGATAACAAGGAAAGAGGGGGACAAAGGGATTGAGTTCAGTGGAAGGAAAGCTCTGATTTTTGGGAAGTCCTTTCTTGCTGGCAGAGGATCACCACCAAGTTCTTGTTGCTTCGACATTTGATACAGGTTCATGAGTTCAGTAGGAAAACATGAAACCAGAAAGGGCCAAATCCTGACCCCAAACAGGCAGGGAAAGCACTGGCCCAGCCCAGGGAGTACTGTAATTTAGCAGACAGACCACCCTATCGTTCCTAGAACAATAAAATAATCTTAATTCTATAAGGCTAAATCCCAGGCCCAGCATGGCTCTTTCCAATCTGTAACAGCAGAGTCAAGCTGTGTGGTTTGCAACCCCATCAGCCTGGGAGCTTTCAGTATTTTGCAAACATTAATTCAAAGGCAAAAGTCAGCCATGAGGGACATTTCTTTCACTGCTTCACAGCTGGGGAAGCAGAAACAGAGGTCAAACATCAACCTGAGTTCCTGTATGTTAAAGCAGGCGTTCTGCTGCTTCTGGACCTCACCTGGGCAAAGCCAGATCACAGCCCCCTGAGCTTTGCCCAAGTGATCCGGGCAGATTCACAAGCAGCTGTGTGCGCCCACCCTTTGTCCAGCCCTCTGCCACGACCAGGGTCAAAAGCCACCTGTCTGAAAGGACAATGTCAAAAGAAATGCCCTGGGAAGTGGCGTGGGGGAGCCCTTTACTTGCAGGACAGTTTTCCCCAGCTCTGGAGTAGAACTTCAACAAAGGAGGGTTTAATCCATTGCACTGGGTCACTAGGCAGTTGTGAACAAAGGCAGCAATGTGGAAATTGCAGCACTTCATCTGGCAATCTTGCCACAGCTTTGTCATGGTTGGTCAGGGGTTTATACTTCAGCCCACCCCCTCAAAAGCTACAGGTTTTTGGAGCTTCCTTCCATGATGTCCATCTGGCCTTATGTGCACACATGGGATCATCTCCAGGGGATTCTAGTCCAGCAGTTGATCTCAAACACATCTTGACCCATGGAGAAAGACCATATAGGTGCATCATACCTATTGTGATGCCTTCTCCTGTTTTTAATCCCTTAATGTAAACAGACGGCATTGGGCATGTTTGTAAGAAACTGAGTCAGATGAATGCATCCTGAATGTGCTCATCACTGCCCACCAAATAAAGTGATGCTGGTTTGTTTTTCTTTCCTTTTTTCCCTCTGGCACAGAGAAGAATCACACCTCAAGTTCCTGTAAGTTTTTGAAGAATATTCACCAAGGAAAGAGAGCCCCTGTGAGGCCAAAGCTCAGCCACCAGCAGGCACCTGAGATGCCTTTTGTGTGCTGACCCTGGGGCACCAGTCTCCAGGAATTTAGGTCTCTGTTTTTGCTGCTCATGAAACAATTTTCTGGCACTGACAACTGGTATGCTGCAGCAACAGCAAGATTGCACATGGGGTGGTCTAAGGACATAAAGCAAGGCCAGTTTTGAAGGGAGAGAGAACATCAGTTGTAAAATAGGTTTGACTAGGGTGAAAAAAACCCACAGCAACCCCACTGCATCTCTGAGATATTCCCAGAGAACTTTACAAACATCTACTTTCCCTCCTGCAATGACTTCCCCAGGTAATCAATCCTCTGAGAGTAGCAGGATTAGATTCTGCATTCATGATTTTGCTGCCTCTCCCTTTCACCCAGCCAACTCTCACTTCTGATGTGACAACCAGAGAGCCCCAAACATTCTGATTTGAGCCACGAGGCTGGGGTCAACTGCCCCTTTCCTCCTTTCCACCCCACAGCCACCCGCCACCCCGAGCTCCCAAGCCACTCTCACCCCCAGTGAAAATACTCCACCTCCTGGAGCCCATGCAGCCGCTCCAGCCCCAGTTGGTCAAATCCAAGAAAAAGATTTGTTTAAGCTTTTTCCAGCATACATTCCACTGCAGACATTGCTTTTAATAAAGGCTGCACCACAATCCTTTTCATAACGGCACAGAGCAATCTAGCAATATCCTCCTGCACTTAGAGAGTGAGTTAATGAAGGAATAGGTTAATTGAAATCGACTTCAGTACTGAGCACAAGCGGTTGAGCTGAAACGTGGCATAAAATAGAAATGAAAAGAAAACCCAGCTTCTCAACCCAGCCTGTAGCTTTCTGGCCATACACGGAAAAGAATTATTATTTCTTCTTCGTCTTCTAATATGTTCAACAGTAAAACCACCAATAATATGAAAATAAATTACACCTGGGGCAACCTTATATTGCACTAACAGTCTGGCTCTGATTAGCCTTGCCTTTATCATGCATGCATCGTATTAGTCCGTTTCAAAGAATTCGTGGAGAAATTCATACTTCGACCTTAAAACAGAGAGTAAAAACACAGCTGAATTTAATTACCCGCTGACCGCATGCACTGGGTTAGGTAATAAAATATAGAAGCAGTAAGATATGTAATGCTTTATTAAGCTATCTCAGATACAAGAGCATGCCTGGCAATTATGCCTGAAGGCTACTGAAGGCTACTCAGAATCTCTCGCGGACCACCCAAAGAGAGGAGCTAAACAGAACCTGGTCCTCGCTGCACAGCAAAGACATCCATAAATAATACAGCTATATGCAGGCAAAGTGCCTCCTTGCTCCTATCTGCCTTCAAGTCCATATGTTTATCAAACACACATTGCCCTGGCATCCGTGGATTCTTCTCAGCCTTGCTCAAGATGTGTTTTTTTAACGCTTTCCCGGTGCACTCTTAAGCCCAGCTTAGGCCGCAAGTTTATGAACGTTTAAATAAAACAGCTAAAAATTAAATAAAGCCTAGAAATGGCTGGATGGGAAAGGAAAAGCCAAGCCTGCCTCCTTTCCTTGTTCCTAAAAGGAAACTTTGGATGCAGTTAAAGTGGGTGGGTGATAGGGGAATCAGTCTGCAGAACCACTCCACAGATAAATAAAATATTTAGGAGAGGTGAGAAGGCAGGGAGGGAGGGGAGAGAGCAAATACTATCCTAATTCCAAAATTAACGGCTTAAAGAAATCCACCAAAATGCACAAGCTGCAAATACTGATCTTCCCATATCCATAGTTTCAGGCAGTAATTTTTTAATTAAAAAAAGCAACCCTTTATTTCCGTTTTATACAACCTTACACTGCCTGTAACATGTAAACTTACCCTAATAGAAAAGAGCTATACAATGAATAATGAAAAGTTGTGATAAACAGAGGGGGGAAAAAAGCCCATTGAAAGACACATTGAGAGGGAATTGTACTATAAACTGGATAACCCAAGTTTATAAAGAGATTCACATTTTCAGGCCCCCATCCAGGCAAGGGGCCCAGGTTCTGGGTTTCCAAGGGAAAAGACAGTTGTCTGCCTTCCTGCTTCTTCATCATTCCCATAACATGGAGTCACAGGGTGCCACCAAGAGCTTGTCACCTCAAATCTCAGCAAAATCCTGAAGGCTGGAGATCAGGCAGCAGGATCAGCACAGAGGCAGCAGAGCCAAGGACAAGGTGAAAAAGGGATGAGATTTGCAGAGATCGAGGCAGATTCTCTGGCAGAAGGGGAGTCTGAATCAAAACCTCATGTCCCAACCTTCCTGGTGACCACCCCTTTTTCTCTTCTTCCATTTCCCTTCTCAGTTGTTGTTGGCTTAGACTACAGACAATTTAGGGTAGGAACACTTTTGCGTGTGGCTGTGCCATCCCTGGAGACACCACACTTGGTTGGAGTCTGCAGGCTGTATATAAATATAATCACTGCCATAAGAATCAAATTAGAGAGGGATCCAAAATTCACATCTAGCCCCTCTTACTCGTAACCAGCTGAACCCAACTTGCAGATCCCAGAAAATTTCCACCTCTGGCAGTCTTCTCCCCTCTGCTTGCCATGTAGGTCTGCTCTCCTCTTTTCCTGTGACGGGAAATCTGTTTCTTTGTGTACTTAGGTTTAGGGTTTAGTTTTTTTAATTTTTAATAGGAAAAGGGGTCCAAAGCAAAATTTGAATCAAATCTTTCCAGAAAAAAAAAATAACCAAAGAAAGAAAAAGCAATCCCAAGCTTGGGTCACTTTTTCCTTCCTACATGCCCTGGCATTTGTTCATTTGTTGCTCCTCTGCTTTTCAAGCTATGCCGGGATCAGAGGCAGACTTTTTTAAATACATTGTGGTGTGAAAGGCTGCTCTGTATGGATTTCTGGCCACCACACTCAATGCAAGATGAACTGGAAATCTCCAAATAGAGCTAACTCTCAAAGACTTTAACAGCAATGTTGGAGGGGAAACACAGAGCTCTGCAAAGTGGGCATACTCCTAAACTCCAGGAGCTCCTGAACATCCACAGCAAAGGGGAAATGAGCACCAGCTCCATCAATGACACCTCTCTGGACGGATCAGTATTTACATGGATCACAGTTTGTTCTGCAGTGCCTGTTAGCAAAGTTAACTGATAAGTCTCCCACTCCACATTTCCCAACTCTGAGCCAAACAGGCAGCGAGGGACCACTCCAATACCTTGCCTGCAGATGATGGCGATGAGGATCCAGGGGTCTATATCACAAAACTTCCCTGTTCACACCAGAGCATGGCAGTTTCCTGGGGTGCTATATTTAACATAGGTTTCCTGAAATCTGTCCCTAATGCTTCAGAGCAGGGGGTTTGGAGATAAAAACCAGAACTTTGTGTGCCAGATCAGGAATTCTCACAGACAACGTCTGCACTGAGCACCCTCGCAACAGGCAGCAGGGGAGCCCTGCTCGTTCACATTCTCTTTATAAACAGTTGTTTATTTTATTATCTTTATTTGAAACAGATTATGCAGCAGAAGACTTCTGGAAAAATCTTTTCCATCTGACTACTATTTCTGGCAACACACGGTACAGGATAGAAATGCGCTTGCTCGCCTTTGTTTATTTGTCTTTATCCTTAAGGCTGCACACGGGGAGAAAGATATATTGGAAGTAACTTCAGAGAAAGCCTGTGACTGTCAATGCAAAGACAACTAAGGTGCAAATCAAAAGTCTTTACATAGGGCCATCTGTGGGGCACGCATGCAAGACAGAATTAATGTTTGAGAATTCAGCTTTGCCTCCATCCCAGGTCCTTTCTGAGCTTTCTGTAAGAAAAGAGTGCGGAAAACCCAACACCAAACCCAACAATCTCCATGACCAGAGCTGAAGGAGTGGCTGCTGCTGTGAGGAGCAGAAAACTGATATTCTGATGGGAGCTAAAATGAAGGATGACAAAGACATTTCAAGAACTGCTCCACTGTGATATTCCTACACTACAAGGGATGACCCTACTGAATTAAAAGCATTAAGAACTTTTTCTAAAGAAATTACCCAAAACAGCTATAGAGAACAATTAAGATAATATTTAGCTGTAAGTCCAGTTAAAAGCCCTGATTCGTCTCTGATAAAAGAAGTCAGTAACCCGCAAGGATGATGGGCACAGGAAACATACATTTCTAAAGAAGCTGGAAAAGTTTAAGAATGACATAATAAAATTAGTTGTAATACCAAAATACAACTGTGCTTTACTATGCATTTCTCTGCATGTGCAAAAAGAAAACCATAATAAAAATAAGGGTGGAGACTACTTCATTTGAATTGATCATTTATTTTTTCTTAATGTCTCAAACGCTGATAGTGGATTAGCTGCACTTCACAGGTAATTTTCCCAGGCATATTCATGTATAAATTTCCCTTTAGTATCCCCATTCAGCCCAAAAATGAAGAAAACACATGAGAACAAAAACCATATTTTTAATGGAATTGGGGAAATATTGCTCACACTAGAAACTTTGCTTTGAGAGAGGGAAAAGGACAGAGTTTCTGTCAAAAACAATTATAGAAAGAAAACTCCCAAAACCTCGGGGTTCCCCTTCCCATGAACAACTTCTGAACCTGTGTCCATGATGTAGAATTTCTTTATGGAACATGAGCACACGCATCCGTAAGCCGTCAGCAAGGCTTCCACAAAACCTGCAGCGCCCGTAACGTTTCTATAAAATTTTCACTTAAACATTATTCATTGATCTGCTTGTAAACTTCCCAAACAGCACGTCGCCTAATTAATCATTTTTATACTAGATGCAATTGTGAGTTTAAGCTGCAGAATGGTTTGCTGTGGTTAATCACATCCATGCACTGAGCAAAGATCGAGCTGTTTGACAATTGAATATGAAGGTTTAATTATTCTATTCAGAAACAAAGTTTTCATTAGAGAATCCCAGAGCAGCTGGTTACGGTAATGATGTCCCTAGTGGAATTACAAACAGGATGAAAAGGGTTGGACAATGTTATTTGACTTACAGCATCGCGATGTTCATTTGGAAAGCCATGAAGAGTTGGACAAGATTCTATAAGTTTTGTGTTGCTGGTGCCAAAACTCAGCTGGAGCGTGTTTTCACGACACTATCCACTTCCTATTGTTTTGCAAAACGCTTTTTCCACCTTCCGAAAAGGGCTCAGAAAACAATACACCTCAGAGTGAGGGTTTTCTGCTAGGAGGAGCTACTGAGCTGAGCACAAACTAGATGTCCTCTGGATCCCTGTCCATGACCGCATGGAAATACAGCGCACACAGCTTGGCTTTCCCACCTCCAAACTCTTTTAGGGAGCAGAGGAAATCGGAGAAGGTACCAGTGCCATTAACACTACCTAATATGGCAAATGTTCCCCTCGGTGCAACCTTACCCGTGTCATGCAAATGTGGATATTAACTGTTCAAAGACGAGGGTGCCGGGGCACGAGGAAGTCCTCGGTGTAAGTTGGACTGGCTCCAACCCCACATCACACACTGCCCTAATGACTTTATGTCTCATTGGGAGCGAGAGAAAGAGGAGGGGAGCCGGTCCCGGTGTGAGGGAACAGCCCTTTACACTTTGCTCTGCTCCTTCGCTCTGCCAGGAAGAAGCTGGGATAGAAAGGAGAAAGAACCAAACGAAGCTCCCTGGTCAATTAAATTCAGATTCAGGACTCCCAGCGAGGCACCGTGGCTTTCAAAGGAACCTTCCCAATGCCATCACAAGCACTCTTCACCACAATAAATTCAGCTCAGCTTGTCTCAGAGTTTCCTCTTACAGCAAAGGTGATAAAAAATGAAGTTCTAGACTTCTGTAGTATGTGTCCATCTTTTCAGAGGATGGGGGGAGGAAGGAAACATGGGGTTAGTGCAACAACATAAAATGTCATGACAGATACTTTTTTCTGCAGAAAAAGCCCTTTTCTCTGTGTAGCTCCCTCAAGCCTTACATGCTAATGTCTAGAATTAAGTTCTAAAATATAACACCTCTATTGATTCTATCCTTCCTTGTTGCCTTCCTTTCAGGACTTCCCTAAATAATTCATGTCCCAAATGTAAGCCCACTGTGAGGAAAAAAAAAAAAAAAAAAAAAAAAAAAGAGAGAGAGAGAGAGAGAGAGAGAGAAAAGAAGGAAAAAAGAAGGGGTTAAAAAGCCCTCATGAAGACATATATCCTGCTGAGCCACCAGAGAAGCTCCAGGAACATCAAAAACAGAACCAACTCCAGTGAGTTCTGATGTGGTTTCAATTTTGGATTCTGTCATTGGGAAAGTAATCAGGTCAATCAGAAATGTGGTGGAAACCCAGCTGAGAACATGAATTACTGCACATTCTAGACCACCCAAGACCAGAAAATAAAAAAAAAAAAAAAACCCAAACTATATCTTAGTAATACTACAGCTTTTATCATTAGGATTAAAATTAGAGTTGCAGTGAAACTAAGGAAACAATACAGATTTGTAAATGCTTCCCACTGAAATCTTCATTTATTTTTTACCTTGTGTGTCCTACTGCTGTATAAAACTACTGAGAAAGTTCAGTTAGGGCTGAGGGCTGGGGGTCACATCCTCAACGGATGCAAATATGGAACAGCTCCAGTGCTGGGAGGGTTCAGCCCTTTGTTGAATTAAATTCCAACTAGAGACCGAATTTTTTTTTTTCTCCCTCAGTTTACAGAAAAGTCTATTTGGGGCATTTGTGTAAGTAAGTGGATGTGATTTCTTTTACAAGGATGTTTGGAAATGGGAAACTAAAGCACTGAAGAGGTCTCTCACAAGATTTGTTAGTGTCCCTTTTTTCCTCTGTAAGCAGCTGTGAAAATAGTCTAGCTGGAACAAACATGTGGATTAAAATGAAGATATTTCACAAGTGCAGCCCTCTGTAGCCAGGCTCCACTCACCATTCCCTTGTCACAAGTCTCACTGAATTCCCAAGAGCATGACAGAGGCAAAGGGAAGGAGTGAAGGAGAAAATTCTTTCTAGGCAATATGAAAGGCTTGGGTAGGGCCCACAAACACTCTCCACCACACACAGATTTGTTGCAACCTCATAAAACAACTGGACCATGCTTCAGGTGAGAAGAAACCGAAACGATTTCTCTCTGCTACAAAGGAGCCATCTGTGAAACTGGCCCAGTGGAGGCTAAAATGTTGAGGAATAAGGAATGCGAGATGCCTGAAATGCCAGAGGTAAGTCAAAACCTGTGTCCCAGGGAGCCAGATTTCAGGCATTAACATCAGCCACAGAAGTGTGAGACTGTCACTTTCAATTTGGCCTCCACAAAGAGAGGCCAAGGTATGCAATGCAGACAGCACAGAGCTACACGAGCCAAAACCTGAGTCTACATTTCCCCCTCTTCAATTTAACCCAAAGAGAAACCAAAGGCTTTTATGGGTTTTTTTGTGAGAGTGGTCAGCACTGAAACAGGTTCACAAGAAAGGTCTGTCCCCTGGAGATAGTCAACACCGAGGTGGGCAATGTCCTGGGCATTGACTCGATCTCCAGAGGGCATCTTCAACATTGGCTGTTAAATGTGAAGGCTTTGGTCCTGCCTCTAAAATAGGCTAAAGAGCTCCCTCCTCTTGAAGAAATGAGCAAGAATATTCTCTGAGAACATAAAATGACCAGCAAACTGCCTCCAGACGGCATGGAGGAGTGAGGAAATGCAAATCCTCTGCTCCACAAAATTAGTAACACAGGACCTCAAACACTGCAATCTTTAGCTAGATGCAGCTTGCCGAGCTCCAAGGACTAGAATATGTGGAAAATTTCTTTTTTCTTTTTTTTGTCTATCTGTTTTTAGACAGGAGCGTGGGGAACTGAGTAGCAGGGTCATGCTCTTTTCATCCTGTGGTCTGCCTCAATCTAAACACTGGCCACAGTGGAGTCCAAAGCACGTTCTGCTGTGGTAATAAAAAGATTGTGGTCATTTCAAAAGCAATTAAGGTCTCATAATCGATCATGCTTTTACCACAGCCATCTTTGCCCTTGAAGCACACACCCAAGTAGAGAGAAACTGATGGACATTTTCATGTGCCCTGCATGCCACTCTAGAGGCTTTTCTTTCTATTCCTGCCTAGTCGGATTCCAAAAATCTTCCAAAGCCAAAACATTATAAAGTCAAAACCATAAGTGAGGACTGCTTTTACTGTCTCGTCACTGTCACAGAAAATGAGGGAGAGAGGGCTGCAGTGGTTCTAGTCATTCATAGCAGGGATGTTCTCATTAGGAGAGGATTATGGCCCTGTGGCCCAGATCAACCAATAAAGTTGGGGTTTGAATCCATGGACAAGGCAAATTCCATTAAGGCACATCATCCTCCTTTCACATGGGTGGTGGATGCAAGCAACCATCTCAGAGGGGAATGTGGTGTCTTCACAGTCGGTTCCAGGCAAATGGAACCATGCTTGGTGCTGAGACAGCAGTAGTGCACAGGACCTCCTAGTTCAGCCAGCTCTCTGTCCGTAAAACACCAAGGGAAAAAAAAAAAAAAAAAACCAAAAAAAACCCTACCACCTGCATCCCAGTCCCTAGGCAGAGAGTGGATCTTTATTTTTTCACCCATGGTTTGGCAGGTAACAAACAGACCTACGTAGACACCTTGAAACCTCCTAGCCCAGAAGCTCAGAGGCTTCTTGCTGAAGAGGTAACTTGAGCAATGAGAACCTGATGAAGAGTGCCACTGGTTTCCCTGATTATATTTGAATCCATGATCCCTGTCTGAACACTAATGAAAATACACAACAGATTACTTCTTGCCACTACAGCAATCTCAAGATATTGGAATGTTTGTATCATATCTCACCATTCTTCTTTTTTTCCCTAAACTGAACAACTCATTTCCTCCCACCCTTCCAGGGTTGCTGCCTAAGGTCTCTTCATGCAGCTGATTTCTCCTATCATACCTTGTCCTTGTCTTCGCAAAAAAAAAAAAAAAAAAACCTTCTCCTTTCAGGTTATGCTTTGTCAAACTCACTTATGCCTTAAAGCTGGCATCAGCAACAAAGTTCAGAGACAACTCCAAAATTAATAAGTATGTTGTCCTTCCACCATGGAGGAAAGAATTATAGAGCAACAAGTCCAGAATAGAGCCCTCAAGATCTCCCAGCCTGTACTGTGAAAGCTTGACAATGAAATTATGATAATCAGTCCCTGGGTATTCTCCTGAGCCAGCCTTACAGTCATATTAGAGAAGATTCACCTCAGCTCAGCTTCCCTTGCTCTGCTGCAAGGCAACAAAGTTCCTGTTTTCTTTCAAAACCTTTTGAAATTGATAGTCAATACAATAGTCTCAGACTTAAATTACTGTATATACATACATACATATTTTATCTAAATAAAATAATCAGAGAGGGAGCAAAAGCTTGCCAGCAGCCTGAGGCTTCCCTCTCTGACCAGACATACCCAGTTCATTTCCAGTAAAATTCCATGGAAGCCACTGGCATCCCACTGGGATGTGCTAGGCACATATTAACTTGCTAAAATAACATGAGACATTTGCATGAGTTCTGCTGTAATCTATCACTTCTCACTTTTTTTCTTTTTTTTTTTTTATAGTCACTATGGTATCAAAGCAAAATACAACAGCATGGAAACTCGGGGTCACAGACCAGCTTGCTCCTGCTCAGCATCCTCAACCTGCTGTGCTGGGTCCTCTTACACTCAGCTCATGTGGTTTGAAATTTCTTGGCCTAAAAAGACTGTAACACTGACCTTCAGGACTTCTCCTCTGTTGTCTTCTCTCAGATTTGGGGTCTCACAGCCATGAGAATCCTACAGCCAGTGTGATGCATTGCTTGACTCCCATAAGATAGAATACATCACTCCCAGAGGCTCCACACCAGCATCCAAGTGGATGCTTTGAGAAGCAATGCTGCTAAAGTTCTTAATTTGCATAAAGAATTATCAAAGCTTAAGAAAGCAAATCATTAGCATAATGCCTGCAACAACTTTCAGCCTCCCTTTGGTTTCATTCTGTTAGGAAGCAGCCCCAGCAAAGAAGATACACACCATCCCCAATGAAAACAGACTGCTATGTTATTAACAGAAGAGCCTGGCCTGACTCAAAAATCCAGTTCTAGACACCCCCAAACATTTTGTGGACCCCCCCAAGAGACTCGCATCTGAGCTCATGGCTCACAGTCCTTGCTTTTGACCTCTGCTCCCCTGTGACGAGCAGCAGCCACAAGCAGAACATTGGCCAAGTGCAAAGCAGAGCTGGCTGCCCTCGAGAAGTGCCTCTGCCTAGGACTCTGCCATCTCCTCCCACTCATTCATGCCCTCCATACTGCAGCCTCATCATCCCAGACCTCTAATCGCTTCATGTACACACTGTCCACAAATTAGGACGCATCACAGTGTTATTTGGGGCACTGAACAAGATTACTGTGCAATTACACCAATGAGCCACCTTTATCTCCAGGCTTGAAATAATGCCTTTCCTTAAAACACTTTAAATCAATAAAATTATACTGTAGCCCTAGACAGTACATACAGTTTTGCTTGCTGGAATGACCCCCATTATGTTCAACGGGAGATCTGTTTCTGCCTGATTCAAGCACAGCAAACAGACTTCAAGTAATGGCAAATGTCAAGTGGTTTTAGGAGGAAATGATTATAAATCATTCATGACACCCTTTCTATGTCCTAGCTGTTGGTTGGCTTATTCCTCTTGATTAGTGCTAATTTGCATACAACTCAGACCGGTGCAGCAGTGACAGAGGCTCATCCAGAGAAAATCAGGTACCCTGAACCACAAAGGCAGATGGATGGACTATGATGGGAGAGACACGAATCATAAATAACAGAGAAAGCACACAGGGAGTGATCTAACCATCTCTTCCTACTTAATAATCATCAAAGAGACCCAGCAGGAAGCAGAATAAAGGGAAAACAGACAAACATCTTTCTCCACGTGGTGCAGAGGGAAGCTGTGCAGCTCCCCATTGCCAGAGGCTGCACATACAGAAGGTGCCTAGGAGCTCTCAGTCTGTCTCCAGGGCCAAGGTGTGACAACCCACCTTTGAGGGCAGTCAGAGCAGAAGACAGAGAGGGAAGGCTGGGCTTCTCTTTGTCCACAGCAGCAGAGAAAATGGACACACACAGGTATTGTCCCCAGCCTGGCCTGAAAGCAGCACTGATTCAGCAGTACTCAGTACAAGGAAGCAAGAAAATGGGCTCCTAAGTCTAGATGTGATGGAAAAAGTGAGGATCAGCCTCAAGGAGGTTTGACTGAGTGCAGGGCTGCCACAGTGGTGAAGGGCAGAGGACCTGCTCCTCGGGAGGTGGCCTGGAGCCCCAAAACCACGTGTATTACATAGGGCTAGAGCTGGAGCAGGACAGAAAGACATTTCCAAAGCAGAGCATTGGGATTCCAACCCCATCTTGAGTAACTTAAACTCCCTCTGTAGCTTTATTATGCTATCCCAGGAGACAGGAAATTTTCAAGCAGCTCTCAGTCAATGGGGATTGTCTGACACAGTGACAGAGCCCTGATTTAACAGGGTGCTAATTAACTTCATGCATTTCAAGTCTGGCAAATGCAGAGCATCCCTGTTGAACCAGGGCCTACACGCAGCACTGAGATAGCTTAAGCCTGGAGAAGTAGGCTGGAAACATCTAACAAGAAGAGGATTTCCCATGATAAATCTGGTACTTCCTGCTTCTGGCTGTGCTGGGTTTACCACACAAATCGTCTTTCTCACAGTCCTTCGGCGCTGCTCATTTCATTCTCAGCTGGGCTCCAGACGCACAGAGGTGCAAGGGAAGGAAAATAATGAGACAAAGTTGGGATAGGCAAACATTGTGATGCTGGAGGCTGTTCAAGGCTCTCAGACACTTTGGTGGGTTTACAAACTGGGATAAGATTGTGAACCACTTCTTTTTCTCCAGTAATTTGAAATGCATGCTTTCCCTCGTGTGCCACCAAGGGTGGCTCAATTATTAAAGGCACAAACAATTTTTCAATCTTTTTTTTTTTTTTTTCTGGGAGACTCAACTGTGCCCGGGAGAGTGAAGAAACCTGGACCACCTACCATAAGCTGAGTAGGCAGAATACTGCACGTAGTCCATACCCCGTGTTGCCTTCCCATGTTAGAACTTCCACTCTGGTGCCCATCTGCCATTACAGCATCCCCATAATCACTCTATGCCAACATTTCTTCTTTTTCAAAACAGAGACAATCTTGGAGTCACAGCACACCAAGAAGTTACAATCTGGAAGTGATCTGGATTTTCCCTAAAGCCTGGCATTTCACATCAGGTCCCTTGTTCAGAATGACCATGGATCAAATTAGACCTTTGATCTAAGGCTGAGCTTCAGAGTGCCACTAGCTGAAATTCACATACCGTTTATGCTGCTGCCTGCTCCAAAAGATTTCTCTTTATCCTTTTATATATCTGTGTCCATAGGAATTTCATTCCTTAAACCTGCACCAAGTTCACCTTTAATGATTCCTTTTCTTCCTTTGTTTGTAATTTATCCAGTGTTTTTCAACAGCAGCGATTGTCCCTTCATAAGCAGTGCTTCTCTGCTTTTCCATGATTCAGTCCTCTGAGCTTTTTAAACATTACCTGTTCTCTAAAACCTGACTCACTGGTATCTTTGTCCAGCACCAAGATGTCAGTGCTCATGGTAATCATGTGTACAGAAGCTTAGTGGTGGGAGGTCTTAAAACAGCTATTTTGTTCCCTGCCTTTGGTATTGTATTAATAACTTGGATTTCATCTGCTGTTCACCACAACCTTTCAGACATATTGGGTTTCCAGGTTCCCCGTCTCTAACAGCACAAGTTAAGATTGCTTTCAATTTTAATTTCCTTCCTTTTGATGGCTCCACCCCACTGTTAACATGATTTTAACATGAGTTGTTCTTTTGGCTTTTAAGCTTCCTCTGAACATCTCTGCTGACCGGTTACCGATTAATTTGAGCCACATTCACAATATATAGTTCTGAAAGTGAGACTAAGTACTTGGACATTCATTAGAAACAGAGAAGAGAATATATTAGCATCCCCCTGACTGATGCTTATACCCTCACATCTGGCCACTAAGTGCCTCTATAAATCAAATGTGGCATAAAAGGATGAGGAAAACTGTATGGTTGCAGCAGGCAAACAGTGTCTCTGCTCCACTGGGAGTTTATCTCAAAGGAGTCCTGACAGCCAAGCCAGCACCAGCTTTGTTGACTTTCTGCTGGTCCAAACACCTCCTAGCCTTTTCCATGTCACTTTCTCCATCTGCATGTCTCCAACTAACCTTTCTCTGCTGCTTCCCAAACTCACAGTCTCAAACACTTCAGTTCTGATACGTTCATTGCCTGCAGCACTGCTCTGAAGAACATGAGAGGAAGCCAAACATGGGGCTGGACATCCCATCACAACCACCCCATGAAATATTTCTGTGACCACATGGCCTGAATGGAGCTCTAGCAGCTGTTTTGTCCAATACCACCAGACTGTGGAGCTGGCTGAAATGAGAGATTGACTTCTGACCTCAAGCTCCACATTTTGCAGCCCCACGTTATGGCTATAAATTTTTAACCTACATAGATAGCTATAAAGTTAAACTGAGTGCCCACCTCCCCTTCACTGTAAAAGTTTCTGCTTGATATATCTTATTCAAAAGAGCAAATCCCTTCAGTAATATTGTTTTGATGCCTATTAACACATTTTATGACTGCATCCTGGATTTTCTACTAGTGTAACCCAGATCAGATCTGAACAATTGCACTTCCAGAGGCTTTTTTTTAAATCTGTACTCTAATTATTTCTTAAAGAGGCAAAACATTGAAATACAACAAAAATTATTTTTCATTTTCAGCCTTAATTTATACAGGCCAAGTCACATAATTTAAAACAAGCATAAAACTCTCTGCCTCATCTTTTCTGCACACAAGTCTAGTGAAAAAATCCTGTGTCAAAAATGAAAAACCTTTCTAATTTAATGAGCTTTCCTCTTTTAACTTGTGGAAAGCCCCATTTCTCCCTGATCATTCTGCTGTTTTCTCCTGTTCATCTCCACCAAATTTAAGCATTTTGAATTCTTCTCCAAGCAGCTGAACACTTTAATTGGCTGTGCTGTTGAATATTTCCCTTTCTGGGTCCCTGCTAGCACCCAAGAGCCATCAATGGCCATACTTTCCTCATGGAGTCCTTCAACACTGCTGTGGACGTTCAGGAAGAACATGATGAGCTGGGAGGTGAGCTGGCTGCCTGACCAGATCCTTGCAAATGCAGCCCCTGAGTCTCACAGTAAGTCAACAAGTACAAACCCGTGAGCAATGAGAGCTCTTCAATAACAGTTGAGAATCTCTCTGCCGTCCCAGGAAGTCAGCTAAATCAAGGCTATAAAACAAGGCCAAGAGCTGGCCTTAAGATAATAAAAACATAAAATAGAAATTTATTATATTAACTAATATAATAATATGAAGGTTTTATTGAAATTATGACCTAAACTCGTCAAAAACAGCAAGTGTGTTTTATTGCAGTATCACCAAACACAAAAGCACTTTTCTCTTCCACTTGCCCCATCCTGGATCTGTGTTTGCCCAACAGCTCCCTCTGCATTGGGCCTGAACAGCCAGGACACAAGTCATGGAAAGAATTTCTGTACACTTGTGGCTCTCCTGGGACCAGCAGCATTTGGTGCAGCCTAACAAAGGCAAATCCAGAGCAGGACAGAAAATTTGCCACAGGTAGAAAAGTGTTTGCCAAATGTCACTCAAGTGGCCTGGGCAAAGAAGGAAGAGCAGCTGATTGCTCAGACCCCTCCTGCAGTCCAACATCCAAGGGTTTCTATTAGCTTCACACAGGCAGGTTTGCAATTCCTGTGGAGCCTGAGCAGGGCAGTGCACAGGAACAGGGAGCCCTGGGAGAACTCATAGGCTGATTTCCTGGGCATCATTTCAGGATCAAACTTGTGTGAGATCAGCATGGTCCAGGCAAATTTATGGAGAGTTTGTTCCGTCCCCCCACAGGAGCAAAGAGACAGGGAGAAGGAAACTTGCCTACTCCTACTAATTAACCACAGTGCAAACTTCATAAATGTGCTCCTGACCTCCGCCACAGCGCACACACTTGAGTCATTCCAATAAAACAAGAAATGACACTTTGCCACAACATTACTAAGTCCATATCCCATAAAACCATTCAGGGAAGTGGGGAGAGGAAAAAAAAGAGAGAAAAGCAAGAATAAAGCCAGCAATTATCTGTTATTAACCCAGTCCTCAGTGGTATCACATTGCTCCTAAAAATAATGACAGGGCAACAAAGCTTGTTTGCATCTCCCATGTCCTTTGTGGGTTCCTCGTTATCCTAGTGAGCTGCAGGAAAATGCACTTCAGTTACATCCCCATCGATTATCTCTCTGATCACCCTGCTTTCATTTCCACCCGGCACCACAAGATCTTTTACAATTAACACTTTGATCCTTTCTTTTTCTTTGCTTTTTCTTCCTCGTTTTTGTTTGGTTGTTGTTGGGGGTGGTTTTTTTCCCCCTCACCCAGGGACAAATGCAGACAAGCTTTGGGAGGAGCTGAGAAATCTGCTGGATGAGGCTACCTCAATATTTTGTGCCAGACAAAATATGTGGGGCTGGGCACAGCTGGCAGAGCCACCAAACATCCTGCCTCTGCTCGCGTGACTGCGCTCCCCTGCAGCTGGTGCCACAAAGAAACCAGAAACAGTTCAAGAATAGAGCGGCATGTAATGCCTGCCATGTGGGCTCGGGAGCAAAACAGGGAAGGGATGGAGGAGGGCAGCAGCACAGCCATTGCACGAGCAAACAGGCTGTGGCTTGGTGGGGTTTTTTCTGTCTCAGTGACTCACACCACTCATTGTAAGTCGCAGCCTGCCTTCTCTCATGTGGAGAGGGGGAAAAAAAATATAAAAAGTCTTATTTGTTTCCGCAAGCTCTCCTTGCCACCTTTTATTCTGTCCTTCAGAATCATTATTCAAATTGTTTAAAGCTTCAAACAGCTGAGATGGAGCTGGAAGGCAGCATGGCTTCCAGCCTCTTCCTCTCCTCCTCCTGCTGCATCTCTCAGGTTCTCTGGATGAGGAGGATCCACACCCAAGGCCATCCTTGCTCTGACTGGAATTTTGGGCCATGGTGCGGTACCATAAGTTAAATGCTGTCTATTTAAGAGCCAGGGATAACTACAGCTGCTGGGGAATGGAGCTGCATGTCACCCAGCATGAAGGGGACCAGCCACCACAGAGCAACAGAGGTACAGAGAGATGCACCTCACCCTCCACCAGCTAGAGCCAAAGCAGGGTGCTAACACTCTCCAAAGGTTTGATATTAGTCTCTGCTGAACTTTAGACAATTAAATGCATTTTTTGTCCTTTCAGCAACAAAATGTATTTTCTCGTGATTGATTTGCCTTCTTTTCCACAGAAGTGCTACTTTACCTTTTCTCGATTTCACAATAATTTAGAAAAACGTATAAAAATAGCTACAAAAAGATTTTGTACACTCCAAATCTCCAAGTTTTAGGATAACTGGGCTGGGGGAAGGGATACTGAAAGCAGATTTTTTTGAAAAAGTCATTTAATCCAGTCTAGAAAAAGCGTCAAGGCAATTTCACCATTTCCACTTTTTGTCAGGAAAGCAAGTTTTTAGTTGTCTTGAATATTAGATCTCATCATAAAAATATTGAGAAAGGATGTTTGTGCCAAAGTTAAGTCTTTCTCTGCAAATTTGGTGATTTATAAGGAAATTTTACTGAACAGGGAAAAAATTAAAAGAAAACACTTCTGGAATGTCATGTGGGCTGGTTTTTGTTTTTTTTTTTTTTACAGTTACAATATTTGTTATTTCAAACTAATGATGGATGTTAAAAAAATGAACATCAAGATGAAATGCTTTAGGTTGTCTAAAGAAAAGCTTAAGAGAGCTTTGAAAGTTTAGCGTAATTGAAAAATCCACATTTTGGCTCTTTGAGGCCCATTTGGGATTTCAGAATCTTGATTCCTGAACATTTTACTGGGAAAATGTTGATTCTTACAACACTCATGTTTGAGCATAACTTTGCTGCAGTTGTGTTTGAATGAGGGTATTTACAAGGGCAAACTCACGCACACATTTGAGTGTTGACAGGATCAGGGCTTCTGGTAACTTGCTGACACTCAGTATAACCTATAATGCTGTACAATGCTCACTTTATGTACACCAGACTTTGACCTTATTCATCAAAATACCCTTCTGACTTTGTTCCAAGGGATTTTATGTCCTCTGAAAACAATAAAAGTTCCCTTTTATGACATTACAGCTTTAATTTCAAAGTGTGATGAGTGAATGTGGTGTTGTTTTCTTTATTAAGGCACAATGAGCTCGTACGCCGCGGCTCAAATTATTTTCACTTGGGCTTAACATAACCCTGAGACAAGAAGCAGCAGATTGGGGTCCAAAGTACAAATCCAGAGCACACACAGGCTCAAACCCCACCTCCCAAAGCGGGTGATGACTTTGACCTCTCCAGCTGCAACCCACAGGGAGCGATTCCTACGCTATGACAACTCCTCCGCACAGGGAAGCGACGGCTCCGCGGCACGTGGAGCTGCTCCACCAGCCTCCAGATCCCACAGCCACGTGAATGCAGGCATCTCCTACTCATCCTCCTCTCCAACACGAGTTTCTAGAAGTCCTGGGTGCAGTGGAGCCTTTAGAATACGACAGACTTTAGTCTAGGCAGCACTGATACCAAAGTGTCTTTTGGAGGGGGTGATACTGATCCCCAAATTCCAGTAAAAGAAAGAGTGGAAAAGAGTCACCAATAAACCCAATCTTGGCTTCTTTCATTTTAGCACAGATTTACTCACAGGGGCTAATTATGTTTTTCCCTGAAAAAGATGCTAATAAACAAAATTGTCATTATGAAAAAACACACATGTAAGAAACTGCACAGATGCTCCGGCTCAAATTTTAAACACACCAACCTCCTCGGCACAAGTCTGAACAATGCTGAGTCAGTTCCAAGGCCAAAGCTGTGTTAGTAATGCCTTACTGGCACTGCTCTTGGACCCACCTTCCTCACAACCAGCAAAAAGGATGCTTCCTCTGGGATAATTTATACCAGTTTCCCTAAGGAAATCCTCTGTAACAGCAAAAGTGCTGTTTTGCCAGGATAAGCTATAACATTTATGCAGCATTTGCCAACACACATATATACATACATATATTTAAAAGTTTTTATGAAAAGCCATTCCTCTCTGCAATGCTGTTCCACCAGAAATGATTCTTTGCACAGATTTGGCTGGGAGTGCCAAGTGCAGATACAAAAGGCATTATTATATGAGGCTGGGGACTGGTTCCAAGCTCAGTCAAAGTAATTGAAAATAGGAAATGCTGAAAATCTAACTCATGTACACAATCCAGGAAAATGTTGCAAATACTGCAAGCCATTTCTTTGAACAAGGGAAATAACCCAGTCCTGAACTAGGTCCTTAACTGGTGTGACTGGCATAGCTCCACCAAACCAGGCATGCTATATTTGAGTGCACACAGCCCTAAATTTTCCCATTTTTGGGGTTTGTTCTGGAGTTTGGATATAGGCTACCTGCTATCTATGGGAACTCCTGGAATAGCTGTCATTAAAAAAAAATGAAATAAAAAAATTAAATTCTAGGCTCCTAGAACCTTATATATGATGAAATTGAACCAAAGACAGAGGTATGACCCGAGAAAGTGCATCTTTTTTCACGTGAGAATGACCTTTAGTGACATTGTGAGCAAAGGAAAAAATAACAAGCGAAAGAATGAGGGGGAAAGATGGAAGAGAGCAGTCAAGAGGAGGGAACAGATGGTAGGGAATTCAGAGGGAGGGGGGAAGTGGGGAAAAAAACCCAAAGGGTAAAACCCCAAGGCAGATTAAGAAATAGGAATCAGAGGTAGAGGAGAGAGAAGGGGAGGGATGGGCAGTGATAGAGGGAACAGGGTTAAAATGAGCAAACAGAGAAGGCATAAAGAGAAGGGTTGGGGTTAAAGGAGCAATTGCCCTCTGGCAAACATACTGCAGTGTAAATGGAAACACATATGTCAACAAGGAGTGTCCTGAGATGGGCTGGAGAGGAAATAGCTTATGTGATGTGAGCTTCTGAGAACCACCTTGGCCTTCTCCCCTCACTCCCCCACCACCAAATCAGTCCATTCTGCAGATGCTGACACTCCTCGGCACTGCAAGGCACTGCCTTTGGATACCCCAAACCCAGCCGGGACTGGAACTCTGCCCAGCCCTGCTGCTGGTGGGGATAAGCTCCCAGCTCTTCAGAGCTGCAGCTGCTGCCTGACTTCACTCAGGTCAACTCCAGCTCCATCTCAGCTCCTCAAGGTGGAAAAACACGGGACATTTTCACAGGGAGCTTTGCACACCCTTGAACCCAAAGAAGAGCTTCAGAAACAGCTGATAAGCACACATCAAAGTCTCCCAAGCAATTAAGGCTGAGCTCAGAGCAGGAGCCAGTACTTAAGACCAGAATCCTTTATCTCACTACCTGAACTGCACTGGTCAGGACCTGATGCCTCAGAAGCATTTTCTCTTGAAAGCTAAACTCACAAAAAACATTTCTCCTACTCCACTCAACTCTTTTCATGATCCAACCATCCAGTTACACCTTCAGATATTTTCCAGAACATTCTTCCTCCTTCTTTAGGAGAGAGCTTAGGGCAGATGGTAGCAAGACATCAGTAAGAACCATGAACATTTTCCACAGAGAAGGGGAAAATCGTATGAAAAAGGAAAATAATCCGGTAGAAGAGCTATCTGTAGAGTTACCATCACTGCTGCCCAAGCCTTTGTGCTGCTCCTTAGTGGTTTCTACACTTTCTGGGCATCCCTATTTATCATGCCATGCGTTAAGGAAAGTCTAAACCACAAGTGTTGCCTATTACACCAAAATCCCCAGGCACACTGAGCATGCACAACAGGGCTCTGCTTCCTCATGCCATTGGGTTTAAACTGCCCAGGACTTCCAAGGGACTCAAGATGTGAGAAGAGAAACATCCTGTGTGAAGAAACAGTTTCTCTGCTACAGATTCAGCCTCTTGGCCCAATGGGCATTGTGAGTACTGGTTTCTTTGGCCAGTGGCATAGAGGGAAGTGAAATGACCTGGTACTTATGCTCAGATTCCCTTTTTTATACCCAGTAGCATATAGCAAGTCTAGAGTACACCTCGACAAAAAGTGTGTCTGGGTGACTGCTTGCTTTGCTGATACCTGACCGCAGTGCAGCTGCTTCTGCTGCTGGCTCACAACAGCCTGTGTGAACAGGAATTTCTGTCCCAGTGTTAGTACAGCCATAAACAGGGCATTGCACCACCTCAAAGACCCAGCAGGACTGCAGAGATGAAATATTGATACAGTCAAGTCCTTTGGCTACTACAAAGATCCTCTGAGCACCACCAAGGAACTGACAGCAGATCTTTTAGCTGTAAATATTTACCATGGAGAAGCTGACACATGGGACCTTGCACAGCACTGAACTCCTCACAAGACATGTTTAATACACAGCACATCACGTGTTGTAGGAGGCTGTTCAGCAGCCATTTGTCTTTCTTCACTCGTGCTGTTGTGACTTCTCTCTGAAGTGTTAAGAAATGCTTTTCAAATATCCTCCATCACCTTGTCAATACAGAGCACTACATGTGAGAGCAGGATCATTAATGACTCCATACAAAGACCTTTTGTCTATTAAAAAATAATCCTTTAAGTTTACAGAATCCAAATCTTTGCGTGAAGTTGTGCTTGAGGACAACACAGAGAGGAAGGACTTCCTATAGCTATAAACTCAGAAGACAGATTAAAGTTCAATCACAGACGCTGAATCTTTTTGACATTTAAACATTTCCACTCTGAAACGCATGACAATCCTTCAAACAACCATGTTGTTCTGTTTTTATAAGGACACCAATTAGCCTGTGTTGTTTAGATTGGTAATACTTGCGATGTATAAACTTTCTTAACGCATGGCAAGTGAAAACAAATAACCTCCATCAGATATGCATTTTCCATGTCAAAAGGATGAAGGAAAATTAAGTGGCATTTCTGGAACAGGCTGGTGCTAGACTTTTTTTTTCCACAGAATCTGGACAAACATCCAAAAGCAGAAGCAGAAATTTACATACTGACCCAAAAAAAATTCTGCAGGGAATACTTTCTCCCAGTGAGTTGTGCTGCTGCAGCTATGATGGTCTGAAAATAGAGGGATGAGGTTTCTAAACAATAATCTTTTCCTGGATCAGCTGATACAGCTAAAGAAAACAAGCTTTGGGCACACAGAGTTTTCTAAATTCTGTTCACAGGAAGGGCACCTTGCCTTGCATAGCCTTGATGCCAATGCTTGTACCTCTCCAATTACCAAAGTTTTCCAACTCTTTGCTCCTGCTTTGGTCTGTGCTACCAACTACCACTCCTGAGAGGGTGGCCTAGAAGTTCAGGAGACCTGGATTCAACTCTCTTTTGTCACAAGCTGCTCGTAGGACTTTAGGGAAGCTACATGACACCCCTCCATCTCTACACCAATTTTCCCATCACGTATAAAGCAGACCAAGTGCCCTCTTACCCCAGTGGGGAAAGGGGAACAGGGAGGCAGGAGTACAAAAAAACCCAGATAAATCACACCAGCGCAGGTTGGTTTTACTTCTAGGAAAGACCAGCGTCATTGGATTTTTAAGGCAACAGATAAATCAGAAACGTCTGTGAAAGAGGAGTTAAACAGCCACTGCACAACCAAGGAGTCTGATAGTCACGAGCTATCTACACAGGTGATTTTTAAATAGACCATTTTCCTAGCACAAGATGTTGGTTTCTTTTCAGAGACTCTAAGTGTGTTGTGCTAGAGAACAGTTTCAAAGGCAGAGGCAGGGAGTTGTTTGTTCAGCATTCTTAATCCAAACAAACAGTTGCATACTCTTACCTTCACCACAAGTCTCTCATCTTAAGGTTCTGGCCAAGAAAAATATTTTCCTAGCTAGTTTGTTATGAAAATGTTTGAATAAAAGCAGCAACATCAATAACTTATGTAAAAACTTCAACCTCTAATCAGCTGAGCTTTAATAAGGTTTGAGATAACAGCACATGCATTTTGCCAAGAGTATAAAATAATCATAAAATATTATAATTGATGCGCTATTCTGGTTTATTACATCTCACAAACTAGATAGTTGAATACACGGAAGAAAACATTCTGGGCCTCATGTTAGCATATTGTAATAATTAATAGTCATTACTTGGATTTGGAAAATTTCAGTGTGAGGTTTTGTTTGTTGGGGTTTTGGTGAGGAAGGGGATTTATTATTTTTGCAGCCTGAACAAATTTGGCCAAAGACTCAAATCTCTCTGAAATTAAATGAACTATTTATGACACAAAAGGTTTGGCCCACAGAGTTTTGAAAACAGAGATGATAAAGCTTCAGTGCTGCTCAAATTAAACTCTTAAAATAGAGAGTAAGAAAAGGAGGGGAAAAAAAGCACCAAACTGCAAATAAACCCTTGACAATAAGTTACACCGAATTGTTTCCTTTTTGGAAGGTAGTGAGCTGCAAATAATTGCTAATAAAAGGTTCACTGTGTTTGGTGAATACAAATCTTTATTTAGTGGCTGCAGAGCAAGTCTTTTTCTTGCTCTCTTGACAGTTTAACTACACGCCAACAATATTTGCTTAAAGTCTTTGGCTCCATTAATCTCAAACCCTGCTACACAGATTGCCAAAGCTGATGACAAACCCCAGTTAGCATGGATCATCTACTTGCCCATGACAGTATTTTTCCCATGACATTAAAAGGATGTTTTTTTCCCCAAAGAGGGCACAAGTCTACTGAATCTCAAGAAGGTTTGAAAGGATAAGTCTATGGCTTAAGGTGACCAATAAAGATAGCTGAGGACTACACGGAAACAAGGAGGAGGAAGAATACCCTTGCACTCTAATTGGCTTTTTTGTTTGCTCACAGTTGCTTCTAATATGGACAAATCTCCATAAGAAAACACGAAATTAGCACCTGTTAGGACAACTTAACCTTCAGGGAGAAAAGCAAACATCCTTGGGTTGTCAAGATTTTGAAACAAAGGTTACAAAGGAGGTGATTTTTTTCTGGATGGTTTTAACCCCTTCTTGCAACACAATGCAGCCCATTAACAGAGGTCCAGAAGGGATTGTTAGCCACTCTTTCCTGAAATATGGTACATGAATCACTGCCATAAAACGTGGGACTAATTAACAACGTCATTATACGCTGAGCATCAGATGGGGAAAGCGTGTGCATGTCAAACACGATCAAGGGAAACTGAGGCATGGTAAGAAAAACAATTGCTTATCCTCTGCCCCTCATGACTGACAGAATCAAGACGAAGGGTTCACCAGTTGTCTCTGAGTCCTACAACTTAGG
Source organism: Sylvia atricapilla (assembly GCF_009819655.1). Taxonomy (NCBI): domain Eukaryota; kingdom Metazoa; phylum Chordata; class Aves; order Passeriformes; family Sylviidae; genus Sylvia; species Sylvia atricapilla. The sequence goes on from NC_089148.1 coordinate 12,774,020, forward strand.
GACAACAGCTTGAAAGCACCATCCCTTAAACATTTTATTTTTTAAGAAAAATAGTTGTCTCCTCGCTAAAATGGCTGGTAGGAATCAAACGGGGCTGGCCCATCAAAGCTTGGGCAGTCAGAGTTAGGAAATAGGAACAGAGAATTATAAAAGGCGCCTTATTGCTCGGAGTAACCCTGCCATTCAAATCCTTGTGTGATCCGGGCAGGTCCCACTGCAGAGGAGCTCCCTTTCCTGCTCCCACCTTCAGCTGTCAGCCTGGTCTGTCTTCTCGTGGACAGACATTCCTACATCCAGTGTGGATTTACATGTGGCTGCTCCTCCGAGCTCTCTCAGACACCCAGGCTCCCGCGGAGTTTATTCCGTGGCTGTGTTCTCCCGTGCTGGGAAGAGGGATGCAGGCATTAGCAGTGGCTTTCCTCCAGCCGTGCAAGCACCTGGAAACTGCTCTCCCTTCCCCCGTGCAGACTTTTCATAAAAAGGTGCAAGGATGCTTTGTGCCCACTCACTCTGCGGGTACCACAGAGGTCAGCTGCCTCTCCAGACAGGAATAGCATCCACCAGTGACTTCTCCCTCTCTTCTTACTGGGGAAAAAACTTCTCAGAGCCAGAAAATTAAAAGCAAATTGAAAATCAGCTCTGTGTTATTTTTTTTTTTTCTGACTCGTCAACAGGTGTTTTGGCCTAAAGCACTGCTGTGTTAACCCAGTAACTGAGGCGCCTGTTGCAGAAGCCTGCTCCGACAGGCAGGTGCCAAAGTGCTGAATATGGAGGGAAATATAAAAGGTCTAATGGAGAAGTTCAGAAGAAAAAAAAAAAAAAAAAAAAAAAAAAAGGGGGTTGGGGGGGGGGAAGGAAAAAAAAAAAAAAAAAAGAAAGAAAACCAACCCAGAAGTACTTCCAAGTGAAATCCGTGGTATTCAGCCACAGCTCTGGACAATAAAAGCAGGGTATGTATTATGTATACCTGGCTAACAATAGCAGCGCCCCCCTCACCCTGTCCTGGCTCATCCCTATGGATAATGATTTGGCTAAGCTAAGGATTCCAGCAGAACTATTCATACAGAAAAGCATAAAGCCTGCACAGAACTCTGCAGGATGGTGACCTCAGGGAGTAAATTGAACTAAAGTGATTGTAAATGAGCTAACATCTTTCACTTAACACTGTCTCCTGTTACTCTCCAACAGAGGTACCAACCTTTCTCTCAGTGGAATCTTCCACTTCTCTGTCAAAACCACAAGCATCTCCCAATTTTTCTACACTTTAACCCCTGAGAGATTCACACTGTAGCTAACAGCCTCCAAGAGGACCGTAATAAGAACTGAGTGAGTCTTTGTTCTGATTGCAGATTAAAGGGAACAATCTGCAGTACAAATGTAAAGTAGCTTTCCCATGTTTTCTTTCTTCCCCCCCTTTTTGAATAATCAGTATCTGCATGTGAAGGTTCAATGTCACCAAACATGAGGCTTGTGTACAAAAGCACAAGATCCTTGACTAAAGCACAGCATACTTAACAGCTCAAAAGCAATTGTTGTAAAACTTGATGGAATTGTGCCTGGCAATCATTTTATTGTCATTTGTACAGGGAAGCCTTCAGCATTTTTCTGGGCGCTTTTTTTTACCTTGGGGAAGTGGTGCATATTTGATGAAGAAACTCAATCTCAGGAGTTCACGGCCATATTTACTGTTTTCTCCTGAATGTACATATTTTATATAAAATACAACCCCAGGTGTTCAGAAGAGAAACACTTTCCATTTATTCAGGTAAGAATATAGCCCAGGGTCATATAAAAGCCTGTCACTGAAGTTTGCACTGACTGAGGTGCAATAAATAAAGGTCCAGCGTTGACACAGCATTGAGTATTTTTGTGATCTGTACGAGCTTCCCACGTAGAGAGGACTTTCCTAGCTGACTGATACAGAGAAGGGTCAGTACCTGCTGCAGCACCACACACAAAATGTTCCTGTTTGAGTGACATTCTCCAGCAGCAACAACCATCAAGGAAACACCTCCCCAGCCTGCGACTGTGTGTGCACTGCTCTGCCTGAGGCATAAACAAGGGTGTAGGGGAAGTTGGCTGAAGCTCTGCAGGCCGGTGGAAAGAGAAGTCCCTGGAAAGCAGAATTTTCCTTTCCAGATGGAGTCAAGCACATCTGGGGAGGGAGCACCACTCAGCAGAGGGCTTTTCCCCAGGTCAGTGTGACAGAAGTGACACCCTGAAAAGCAGGCTGCACTCGTGCTCTTGGCTCTGCTGAACATGCTTACAGGCATATGGCAATTTTAAACAGGGTCGTTGGGTTTTTTTCAATGTTGAGATCCTTCTCTGGACACCAGCTGTTTATTTATGCACATCGGAGTTGAAAAAACACTATTTCTGGCATTGGGAGCAAAGCCACACTCGTGTGTTTCTTTGCCTTAGGTGGAAGAACATACACACACAGGTGAGCAGCTAAAGTAAACAAATGAAAATATCTGAAGTCATGTCTCTAGAAAGCACATCCATCTGCCAAGCAATGATTGCAAGCTGGGACTGCTACATCTCCTGGTTGTCCTTTAAATGTTCCTTTTTTCTCCCTAGAAATGATGATGTGGACCAACACCACATCAGAAATCTCACAACATCCTGCAGCCTGATAAGTGATTTTTTCCTCTCCAGTGCATACACCCTAATCAACATGATCTGTGTGTATATGTTCCACGTACCATAAATCCTGGGGGGCTCTCAAGACATCCAGTCCCCTTCTACATCAATGTCCCTCTCTTATATCCCTCCTCACCCCCAAGCCTTCTCATGGTTAAATTAAAAAAAAAAAATTAAAAAAAAATCGAGAAATGCTAAATTTCTGTGGCTGTCCGTGGGAATAGTGATCCCTCAAGTCTACTACTGTATTCAGGTTGCTCCCATCCCCTGCAGCTCTGTGGCCTCTCCCAGAGTGGTAAATAAAACCCCAGCCTGGGAGGGCTCCAATGCAAAGCACAGAGTGAGCATGTGCACATGGACACACATATACACACATTTTTATATGCATGTGCACACATAAATGCATAAAAATCCCCGAGACTTAGGGGAGAAGGAGGAAGAGGGAAATCCCTCCTTTCATCTGCATCTAAATGGGAAGACCTGGTTTGCACTGGAAGTGAGATTTCAGAAACGCAAGGAATGAATGGCCTGCTTTGTCTCTACAGCTTTGATATATCAGTTCCTTCAGTGACAGACTTGTTAATCTTTCCAATGTTGCTTTTTCAAAAAAGACAAACACAGAGGATAAATGCGAAGGGCCGACCACATCCCCTCCCATAGGAAGTCTCGCCACATGGGCAATTCTTCCAAGTAAAGAAAACAGCCCACTTTATTTACAGGGTAAATCATTTTGACTTATCTTGCAGGGGTTTGCTCATAGCAAACTGACAGTTTCCCCCTGTTGCACAGTAAATGGCTGACGGGGAAAATGTTTTCCTTCCCACCATGTAGAAACAACCAGCCAGAAGGGGAGGAGGGGTCGAGGACTTCATTTTTCTAATACTCCATTAATGTTCTCCTCGCTGACAATCACTGCAAAGGCCTGAACTCACCACTCCAGGCAGCTCAAGCAAGAAACCTGAATCTCTACAGGGATTTTGAGCTAAGTACATTGACTCAAGTTAGAACTTTTGGTCTTAAAGGGTAAGTTAACCATTAAAATGATTTTCAAGTAAGTGTAGAAAAAAGGGAAAAAACCACCAACCTAAAGTTGCTTCTTTTGTTTTCTGTTCAAATCCTTGCACAAAAAAAAAAAAAAAAAAAAAAAAAAAAATCAAAAAATCACCACCTTTAACATATTTATTATCTAAAATAACAGGACAACAGGGGTAGAAACTTTTTTAACGCGATAATATTCCCAAGCAGATTGTTAATGTTGTTTTCTTTCGTACACAAAAATATATACTTTTTTTTCCACTGATCCATTAGTTGTGGATATTTTTGATATGTACAACCTAAATACAAAACCAAATCTCGATATAATGCAAATTGATATTTTCTTACAGATGAAAGTTTTCAGCTCAGGGATGTGACAAGGCCCAGTCTTTTCTTTGTTCCCTGGGAGGTGGTGCGATCTCAAGACATCACCCTGAAGAAGTCATCCCACTTCTCCAGCTGTGATCCAAGTTAGAGCAGTTGCTACCCGGATTTTTTCAGTCCAGCCAACCCTACAAGCACATTTTTCTTGGGACACCTAATGAAGAAAACCCACCAGCGTTAAATGGAGCATCAGGAGCAACTCCAAGGGACGATAAAAGTGGCGCAGGGAGTGCATTTGCAGAAGGTGTGCTCATCACAAGAGGGAAGGACAGAATGAGTTAGGCAGCCCAGACCAATGCTTAGGTCTGCTTTGGGTTGGAAAGAGGAGAGCATTTCTCCCACCACGCTTTCACAGGATTTGTAAATGATCCCATTCAGCTAAATTGGGATGAACTGCAAGTGCAAAAGTCAGCCTTGCCAATTTCAACAGGGATTGCAACAGGATGCAACTATCTGCTGAAGTGTTTTCCACAATAGCAAGCTAAATAAACCATCCAGGATGGCAGTCATCACTCAAATAACACGGAGAAGACTGTTAAATGCACTACACACACACACACACAAAGAGAGCCAGAGCGGCATTTTGCAACCCTAATACAGCAGGTTAAGAGGTGTGCATGTTTCACATCCCCAATAATATCTTATTTAGGAGAGACATCAATCAAGGCTAGACCTCAGGCAAAATCCATGTAATTGCAATGATTTATACCTTTTGACACTCTGGCCTGCTGACACTGGGAAGACAACGTGCATGGGAGTGTGCTGCAAATATCCACTGACACATTTCTGTGTTTGGGGGGTTAGAAATATGAAAACATATGTTCTGATTTATAAACTGCAGGTCAAACATGCAGGTGTTAATGGCTTTTTCCCTGAGATTTTCAGCTCCAGCCAGACCTGTGTATGAGCAACCAATTAAGAAATAGAAAATAGCACAGCCATAATGGTGTTCCCATCATCTCATAGTAACCAAACAGCACAGCAAAATTAGAAACACAGACCTTTCCATCAGGACTCAATCTCCAGGTAAGAAAACAACTCGGGATCCTGCGCTAATACAACAAATGTTTCTGCTTTGACCTTAAATGGCGTGATTTAAAGTAATAATAAATATTTTAAAGACCTTTCCAATTTAAATGGGTGAAAGTTGAAAGTACAGTTAGTTGAATGATTAAAAGTAACTATAACCCTGCTGGTACTAATGAAGGCTGCACAAAGGTTCACATTGCCTAATAGGTACATTTTTTCCTTTATTTTTTTTCCCCCTGCTTTGTTCTAATATTCCCTTTGGGTCCCATCTGCACAGGTAAATTTATGACATTGAGGATTATTCTGAAATATGGGCTCTATCTACAGTGGGCTAAAAGCCCAGCCAGGCAAATAAAAGCTGATCACAGGATCTGGTACAGTTCAGCTGTCCCCATGCCTGGTCAGGAGCACTGTGACAGCCAAGAACACTGTGGGTTAGGACATTCTCACTCCTTACTCTGCCAGTCTACAACAAAAGGGGCATTGCATGAGAAGGTCGGTCCAAGACCAGGATTCATATTATTTTCATCTGTGGTCCCATCAAACACAGGAATGACCACTGTAGGTGCTTTCTTATCCACGGACAGAAAGCAACAGTACCCACGGCCAACTCAATCGCCCCATCCCACAGGGCCAGCTAATTCTGGAGGAATGAGTTGCTCTCTAGAGGGTTTGTCTTTTCTGCCTGGAGAGCAAACCAAGGCTATTCCAACTGAGATGACATAGCAAAATGCCTTCACTGGGAAAAATCAGACTTTTGTGCCCAAGTCATGGTGTGTGACACAAACTACTTTGCCTGAAAGACCCTGACTTCAGTCTTCTGCATTTAGCACATCCACACTGCAGATGGGATCTCCAGTGTCCCTGAGGTTACATGTCAGCCTGCAGCTGCTTCAGGACAGAACTGCCCCACAACACAACAGAAGACAGCCCTGGAAAAGGTGCAAAAGGACCAGAGAAGCACGGGCGTGTTTTCTGGAAAGGGTAAAAGAAGATTGCCTGGTCCCATTTCCCCCTTGCAGGAGGATTATTGCCCAGAGTAGGGCAGGCATTGAAAGCCTTCAGGTGTGGGGATCCTACAGCCTTCCTGGTACCTGCTCCAGCACTGCACAACTCCCTGAATGAAGCATCTTGCCTCAACGTGCAGCATTGCTAAGAAAAGATCAATGCATCCAGATGTGCAAAACACAGATGAGGATTTGAAAATTAGCCTAGTTTTTCTTTGCAACAGGTGGCTCACATCATATGAACACACACACAACTCTGATACTTATTGGTGTTCTGATGTTTTTTTAAGGCTGGTTGGTTTTTTGGTTTGTACAGAAATACTACCCAAAGCTGTCTGAAAAAAGTCCATACACCATTTTTCCTGTTTCAAAGACTATTTTCCCACCAGGTAGCATAACTTATAATTAAGCCAAAGATTTGTGAAGATGACAAGTCGATATTTCCTTGAGACCACAGAATTGTTGAAAATTATTGTTTTAATGGGGATTCAAAGTGGGTTTGCGTCATTATATCAATATATAAATCAGTTACAAATTAAAAAAAAAATCAACTGGCTACATAATTCCCAGCAAGTCTAGCTTTTAGCAACAGATGACCGTCATTTCCAATCCCAGGAAAACATAATATACGTGGTAGAAGCTGCAACCAAAGAAAGCTAAAGAACATCTTTTAAAAACATTCCAAACATCTTTCTTTTCATGCCATGAGAGATGATTTTTTTTCTATTTCTTGTTAGGCACTCTGCTATTTTGCTTATAATTCCTCAGGGACTGGTGACCTCATGAAGAAAAACAACCACGACAGAATTAGCCTTTATTTTTATATTAATAGTTTTACCTCCAGCAGTTGAAGATACAATTTTGAGTTAAAAATCATAATTTGTGTGTGTTTGGATAGCATCACTCCTGCAAATTTTGGTAGCAGGAATTGCTAGGGAAGGCTGAATTGTGGTTGCCAATTGCTGCTTTTATTAATGATTGGATTTGAAAATGAAGTGTCTACTCCAAAACTGACGAAAGTCAGGAAGATCTTTTGCATTCCCTGGATTTTATATCAAACCTTAAACATAGAGTAGAGTCATAGCACGGTGGGGGGCACTTGACAGGGAATGCAAGACTGTAAATCTCTTCCAATGTAAGCTCCCTCAATAGCAATGGGATGGTGCTGGAGGTTTTGGGGAGAATTGGGAGACTAAAGCTCCCCTCCCCACCACTGCCAGCCCCCCAGCCAAGGTCAGCTAAGAAGATGACTGATCCTTGTCCTCACCCTGCCCAGTGGAGAGGTCTGGTCCCTCTGCCTCCCTCCCTTCCCAAAACACCCTTGGTGGGGCTGTGAGCAGGAGCTCCCACCCCGAGGGCTGGCGAGGCAGTGAAAAACGATACGAACTGAATGGCAAAACCAATATTTGGTCAGGCTGAGGGGGGACTATCGATTCTTTTCTCATGATATCCATGTCTCCTGCACTTCCTGCTTCTCTGGGGCACTGGAAACCCAAGTCCCTCCTAGACCAAGGGTGGCCAGGCTTTGACTCTGTAACATCTGTACCTCACAAGATGTTCACGTGTGGTCTCCCAGCCCGGTGCTCGTCCACTTGAGTGGCAGCAGGGACATGCTGGCACGAGGGCTACTGGGTAAGCCAGGAGGAAGCAGGACAGCAGGAGATGCTGAGGGAATGACACTGGGTCAGTGCAGGGGAGTACTACACGGATATGCTGCCAGCTCCTACCTCGGCCCTCTCCCTCACAGCCATGTGGCTACATCACAGTTTTAACCTCTAACTTTTCATTCAACCCCTCACGTCTGTTTTCTCTAGGATTTGTTGCTCTCCCCCTTTCTGTCCCAAAAGTCTTTTGTCCTGGGCAGAGACAGTCATGAGGCCCACAAAACTAGGAGACAGAGGAATGGTTGTCAATCTTCATATCAAGGAACAAGGGCACAACAAAATCCCATGCCTGAAGACCCTCATCCTACACCCAGATTTCCACATGCTATAGGAACTGAGGGATGAATAGCAGCATTCATCATGGGTAAATGCAAACACAGCCAAGACCTAAGCTTGTTCTCCTAAGAAACTTTCTCCCAGTTTCGCCAGCACTGAGGCCCTTCTCACAGGTAGCCATGGACAATGGCCAACACAGGGGACGGTGGACCAAGAGGGAAATAAAGTGACACTGCTGTGTCACTAACCACACTCAGGTTAGCGTCTCAAAAAATGGCAGTTCTTTTCCAGAAACTTTACTATTTAAAGGTCCTTTTTCCTTGGAGAAAGCTGGGGTCTCCCTAAAAGTTACTTTGGATTTAGAAGCTTGCCAAACCACACACTGCGCTACTTGGTGTTTCCATTTGTTGAGTTGCAACGGTTTTGAATGACGCTGGAAAGCACCCAGGGATACAAGAATGAGAAGAGCACAGGAAAGGTTTCCTTCTCTTTCATAAAAACATCTTGCTCCCAGGTTAAAAAGCAATACTGCTCACAGCAGAGAGGCTGTTGTTAGCCAAGGCTTAGAGAAACATGCCAGGTGCCTTGAACTCCAGAATGGAGGGTGACCAGTGCAGCTTTTGACTTCTTGCCTGGGCAACAGGCCATTTTCTCTGGAGCAAGAACGAGGTGGTGAAACAACTCTCCATGAACACCTGTCCAACATCCATAAACTCAACCCACGCTGCTCAGCAGCCGTGCAGACACATTGCAACAGCCAAACACCACAGCACAAGTTGTGTGCTCCAGGGAGTATAGAGGAGGGATTCCCACATCACCAAGTTCACCCAGAGTTTGGTCCCACAAGAAAGCCAAGCCTCCCTCAGTCACCTGCCTGTCATACATGCAGAGTCCTGATCTGGCTTGAAGGGGGAATATGGAATCCTGCTCTTCCACACAGTCTAGGTACAAGCAGAAGCAGCCTGGCTGGAGCCAGCTTCTGCCTCACACAGTCTCCAAAGGCATTCCCAGGTTTTGTGGAGTCCTGGCCTCTCTCACTGTTCTGCCCTCAGCCAGGACGGCCTGATGGAGATGGAAAAAACCCTGAACTCTTTCCTGCTAAAGCACAAGAGAAGAGTATTGGACAAGTAAGGACATCATATCAGTCAAAATTGGCCATTAAGCTAAACACAAGCCTAGCAACAAGACACTCACTCGGGAAAAGCTCAACCACATTGGGAGCAGGCTTAGGCACATTGCTGGGAGCACCAGGTGGTGGCACTCAGTGGCTGCAGTGCCAGGCACAACAGACACAGCTCTGCCTCCCAAAGCCTTCCCACAAATGAAATCGTATCAGCAGGCACCTGAAGGAGGGCAGCTCCCAACGCTGCTTGCAGGAACACAAACAAACCATGGCTGCAAGTGTCCTTTGTGGGTTGTGTCTGGCAAAAATTGCCTTGCATGGGCTTGGGAGAGTCCATAGAGAAAGCACTCAGCCCTCAAAAAGACAAATATACAACTGAGCTGGCTAGGTGGTGGCTGCCCTTGCTAAACTTCATGGAAAAACACAACTTGTGCAAACCAAATTCCCTCGCTAACCTCTTCCCCTTGTTGAAATATTAAACAAAAATAACTTCTCTTTTTATCTTTGAGCCAGCGGGACAAATTCATCATTAAAGGAACTTCACTGAAGTCAACAGGGATATATCTGAGATGAAAAAATGAATTTGACCTATTGCTTTTTGTGTCCTTATGTTCTAACTAATAACTAAATTTTGCACAGACTCCTAATCAACAGGATCAGAGAACCTGGCCAAAGCAGTTTGCTTTGTTCCCCCCAGCATTGCCATCTGTACTTTTATATTGCTTTCCCTGCAAGTAACTTTTGAAAACAGGTATTTTCAGCCAATTTAATCACGTAATTTTTTTTCATGAGTCTACTGTCAAAATCTTAACACAGAGTTTTCATAGAATATTTGCTCCTAATACTGAAAATAAATAAACAAGAAATCTTCTATTTAAGATTTTACCAATTTCCACTAAAAAATTATATTTTTGGGGGTGTTTCAAGAACACACATTTTTTAAAATTACTCCAGCCACAGGATGCCTAGTCTGATCCAAGGATCTCCCTGGAAGATGCATGGAATGAAGGAAAACAAAGCTGTGGCTACACAAGGAGATCCAAAACTCTGTGTCTCGGCACACTGACAACTCTTTCCATGGAGCCGGGGCACACAATTCTTGCCAGGCAGAATCGGAGAGATTCAGAGAAAGGAAGAGCTGCCGGCAGAGGAGCAGGAAGATGATGAAATATAGAAGCTACCAAAGCCTGCACTAGGCAGAAGATGCATTTTGTGTCTCGTGTTATATTGGCTGCCAGTCGATTACAGTGCAGCCTGTATAAACACGTCATGCGTGCTCTGACAGCGAGTCGGGGTGAAGCAGGGTGTCAGGGTAAAACAGAGGATAATAAAATCACTTTAGATTTATTTCTCTAAATTGGAAACTTCATGCTTACACCTGACTAAATCATCAGCCTGAAACTCTAGCTCGACTCCCACAGAAAAAGTATGAAACCTTATCCCATCTTTGTTTAACAAAGGCCAATCAAGCTCGCCTAATGAATTCTGCAGATGTAGGCGACAGGACGTGTTTGGCCATTTAAATTCTGCGGGGCTTTCTCAGACCTGTCTCCAATGTGCCCATCTTACTCTTCAGAAGCAACTGAAGAGCTCTCAGCATCTCAAAGCCAGGCTGCCCCAGAGCAGCCCATGGGCAGAGAGGACCCAGAGGTGTGTTACTGGACCTTAGCCACAGCATTTATAAACTATGACCAATATTAAGGAGACCATCACAGGTGGCTGGTGGCAGGGGTTGGAGTATGGCAGTGCTTCCCCTGCTCCTGCCCAGCTTGGCAAGAGCAGGGCACCAGCACTTCCACCTCCATCCCACCACCAGTGAATCTCCTCGCTCACAGAGTGCAAAAGGACTTCTAAAAAAAAAAATCTAGCATAAGGAGCTGGTTAAAAAACAATAAATCAGTGGTGAAATGTGGATAACAACCTTCTCTGTAAAATCAACATGGATTGTGTTCCTGCAGAGAGCTGTCTGACAGGCCAGTTGAAGTCTGACTGCTTGCAGCCAGATTTTTTTTTAATTTTTTTTTTTTTTAACACAAGCTGGAGGAGTATCTTGGACCAGGGGGAGGCAAGGAGGTCTCTTCCTTTTGTACGTGTTTCTGCTGTGTTAGAAAATCAATAAGCAAGGTCCTGACCTCAGCATAACTTCAGACATCACTCATGACTCCTTTGAATCTCTTCCCCCAGAAAAACCCAATTTTCTTTTTAATCGTGCACACCAGAGGGAGTGCTGGCAGGGTGGGGATATCTTCCCTCAAGATGTGGGCAAAACCCATTTGCACCCATCTTTCCTGACAGGTAGAAATCAAATTAGAAGAGGAACGCACCTGGGGAGGGCAAGGGGAGCGGGGTTAGCTGAGGTAGAGCACAGCCCAGCAGGAAATGCCAAAAAAGAAACCATATGGAGCATGGAGGTGCTATGGATTAATATGAGAATTCCCACTTCTTTTTTTTTTTTTTTCCCTGGAGGGAAAGGAATAAAAACTAAAATGCACATTGTTTTTCTCCCTCCTTGTTTTAGCACTGGGCTATTTTCTGTTAAATCTACTTTTAAAAAGATAAAACAAAACAAAACACAATTTGCCGCGCATTTTCCCTCCAGCCGAGTCCTCAGGCTGGCTAAATTGGGTGATTAAAATATAGGAAGGCCTCCAGATTCCCCTCAGGACTGTTTTTAATATCTGTAAAACTGCCACTTTGTCTTGCCAAGGTAAACACCATCGCATGCAGTTCAAAGGTGAGCAAGCCTAAATGTTTCCCTTTGCCTGAAAGGAATCTGCCTTGGGACCCCACGGCCGTGCCGGAGGGGACGCGGCCGGCCCGGACCATGGCGTGGTGGCCAGAGAGGCATCTGTGTACACAACTCTAACTTCTCCCACACAAATACTAAAAATTTCTCATTAAAAATTATTGCTGTGTCAACATGTGAGGCCTCTCAGCCCCCCAATCTGGAAAAGACGTTCTGGGTTTGTTTTTTTTTTTTTTTTTTTCCTTGCCTTTGCTGGGAAAGTGGCGGCAACAGTGGCAAAGGAGGTGGGGGAGAGAGATGGGATGTGAGACTGGAGTCATCTGCTGCTGACTTTGGATCTCTTCTTTCTCCCTTGTCACTCAAGTTGGGACTTCCAACTGTTCCACTTCATCTATTTTAGTTACTTGCTACCCAGGTTTTTCCCCCCCTCTCCTCATTCGCTCCCTATCGCAGAGCTTTATGTTTCCCTCACATGGCTGGGCTGGCTGCTTGGTGTTACTTTAAATGGAAATGCAATTTTAAGCCATCTCTTTTGTCGTGGCGGCTGCAGTGCATTCAGAGCAAAAGGTTTGCTGCTATCTAGACCCATCTGCACAGATGCAGCCGTAAATCTGAATGTGCCCTACCCATGCACGTTCCCTTTCATGGGTGGTCAGGAATTCACAGCAAAACAGCACAAGGACCAAATATTTGATCCAGTGAGAGAAAATTCATAAAGCCCCATCAATTCAGACTCTTAATTCTGCCTTATGACATCAGGCATTTTGCCCCAACTCACCGAAATAAAAATTTAAAATATGTTCTGTTACCAAGCGAGGTGAAGGGAAGTCACCCCAGGGAACGAAAATATGGGATAGGGTGGGGTGGAAAAGAGACGGCAGGGAGCCAGTTGTGTACTGTAAAACCAAGCAGCCGCCTCTGCAAAGCATCCATCCCCAGGGAGGGCTGGTGGTGGGCGGGTGGCCAGCACACCCCAGCCCTCCAAGGGCTCCCGAATCCCTGCTCTCCATGGCACGATGCACACGGGTTTGTGCCGAGACGACATGAAATACAGCGAGGCGTAATTAACCTGATGTAATGCTATATATCAATAAGTTAAAAAACCAACAACTTGCTTTGAGGTCAGGCACCCACACATGCAACTCAAACAGTGGAGACCTAATCCAAATTTATTGGAGTTTGTAACAGCTGGACTTATGCCTCTAATACCTTTTAAGTGCCTCTTTTAACAGTGAGCCGAGTGTGTCTTTCATTAAGGTAGAGTTGAAAGTATGTAAAGTTCATAAGCATGAAAATAGCCATTTAGTTCTCTCAGAGATTAATTCTGCCTTCAGTTTGCTCTCAGTGAACCCCATGAATGTCTGGGATTTGATGTTTAGTGTCCCATTTGCATAATCTCTGTTTATTACAGGGCTTCGATAATGTGAAAGTATTAAAGTATTTCTTTCCCAAAATACAGAGGCATTAATCTTTGAATCCTCCTAGTATCCTTAATTTGCCATCAAATCCCACAACAGAAACAAATGTGCTTTCTAATCAGCAATCTTTTCTCGCTTATAGGCCCTGATCCAGCAAGCTTTTAAGCAAACAATTTACTTTAAGCAATGAGTATTCGTATTGGAACCAATGGAACAGCTCGTGTGCTGTGATGGATTGGGGCCATAGAAAATTGCCTTGATGAAAATGTCAATGCTCCCAAGAGCTGGTGAAAATATATTTTTATTATAAACACACAGAGGAACTGTTTTGATCTGAACATTATGGGGAACAAGCTTTGAAGCGATGCTTTTCCACGGTCAGACCTAAACAGAAACTGAATACCACCAGGTTGGATGACAGTTTAAAAAGGCAGCCCAGAGCCAGATTGATGTTTGTATATAATGAAATTCGGTATTGATGTGATATGGACACTGTCCAGCCTCTACGACTTGTTATGGTGACGTACAGAGAATGTGGAGAAGATAAAAATCAAAGGAGCATAAGGAAAATAAGTCTCAGCACTAAGAGGAAACATTGTTTTGAGGAGCAAAGTTTTGCTGCAAATATTTTGAAGATAATCCACAGCCAAATGTAAAACACAGAAGTGACAATGATGTCTAAACACCATGCACAAGATATCCATCATGCTTCATTTTAAGTCAGAAAACCAAAGCCGGGCCATTCCCCACACAGGCATGGAAAACTGGAGATGGTTTCAGAGACCCCCCCCAAGCCATCACTGTCTCCACACCAATTAATGACTCTGGGCACTGTGTGTCCAGGTGGTTTCAGGCAGCCTTCTCCATCTCCCTCACCTGCAGGGGATTTTGGTTGACACCACTCCATAGCCAGGTACCAACAAGACACAAGAACAGATGTTACATGGCAGCACACAGGACTGCCAGATAAGAAGTGATAACAGACAGCAGCTAAACCCCAGAGAACAGCATGGAGTTAATCCTTGATCCCTGCTGGAGCAGACAGGGAATCACCCCTGCTCTTTTATGAATATCATATGTTCATCTGTTTGCTGGATTGCCATTGTGTTGCCTGCTCTGTGATCACCACCAGGAGCCAAGTGCACACGGGTCAGAGGGCTGATGGCAGCCCCAGCTGTCCCCATTCACCAGCATCTAATGGACAACACAGGTGTCCTCCACCCTGGAGGTTCACCGTGCACCATGCTCAGCTTGGCAGGAGGGAGAGAAGGCAGGAATCAAGCCACAAGGAGGAAACTGCAAACGAAGATGCAGGTCCTAAAAGCTATAAGGGAGTCAGGAAGGAGCATTTCTGGGAAGGAAGAAGAGAGTCCTGGCTCAGACACAGGAGGAATCTTCATAAACTAGTCATAAATAGCTTAAACTGGCCCAGCTTTCCTGCTTTTTTTTTTTTTTTTTATCCTCCTGTTACCTGCAAACTCAGAAAAGAACATTTGCACTGGCACAGCTTCTGATGTTTTCCATGCAGGGAGGGCAAACTACACAGTACACTGGTAAACAAAATTAACCAGTTTCTCACAGTACTGCACGAAAAGGGTCACTGCTGAAGAAATCAGGAAAATGGACACCAGCAGCAGAAGCCTTTATGAGGCCATGGAGAAAACAAAGAACCTTCTCAGGGTTGAGTGAAAAAACTAAAAAAATATAAAGAGGACAAGACAAATTCAATGCAAGGCCCATCACTGACCCCATCCATCCCACCATACTGCTAAACATCCAGCATAGAGGAAGTGTCAGAAGAATCACTCTCATCTCATTTTTCTCAACTTCAGGAGGCAGACCCACACGCAGCAGTGGGCTGGACTCCCTGTGGACTGACCCAGCACAGTGTGAGGGGTATTTGCACCTGGGAGGACAACAGTGCCTGGTAAAGAGATCACAGGGATGGGAGGAACTAAGCTGGTAAAAAAAGGAGTGAGGTAGAAGAGGGAGCTATGTCCCGTTAGCACCTCCAAACTGGATGCCTTTGAATGTGGAAAATTGCTGGACCAAGGAGAATCAGGCAAAGAGCCAGCAAGGAGCAGGCTATTCACCAGCTTCATCTGCAACAAAGCCACATCCTGACTGCAAATCTTGCAAATCAATTATGCCCACAGGTTGTTGGGTAGCAAAGGCGGGGAAGAGGGAGTTTGTTTTGCTTTTCTTAGTAAACCACAAGACCATTTCCTAGCACATTACCCCAAGAATGACAGGCAGGGCCAGGGCTGCCAGGTGCCTGGGAAGAGGCTGCCAAGTCCCAAGGATCACCATTGCTAATTGGCTCCTCTGAAACGAGCGTGACAGAGAGCCACATTTTCTCACCCACAGGTTTCAGGGTTATATTTAACTGGCTGAGGCAGAATTAAATGTCAGCTTGGCTGGAAGGAGAAAAAAACAAAACAAAACAAACAGCAACAAACAAAGTGAGAACTTGTCATTAAGCCGGAGGGGAGTCAGTGCTAAGTGCACTGCGGATGGTGCCCACACACAGCCTGGCAGGCACCAGCTCAGGCAAGAAGGAACCAAGGGATTTACCCCTTGAAAAGCACAGTTTAAATTCAGGTTGCTTATTTCGATTTGTAAGCAACACAGGGGGTGAGGGACAGGGGACACATTTTCCCCCTCTGATTCCTGTCCTGGGGCTGGCTTGGGTTGACTCCCATCCCTCAGTTTGATTGCAGCCACAGATTCCCACAGCCAGCAACTCTGATGGCAGAAACTTCCAGCAAAGAGAGGACGGGGTGGTGAAAAGAGACAGACTCCTCAAACACATCTGGAGCCACTGGAGAAGTTCAATTCAGCTGGAGCACAGGTCCTTTTGCGGGTGATGAAAGAGGGTGGAGGAGGAAGGGGAGGGAGCATTGCCTCCCTCCCACACAGCACCTGCTCCAAAACAGCCAGCAGGGCTTCTCACAGCAACACACACATCACTGCCACGGCAAGGGCAGCTCCAGACCTCCATCCCCTTGCTCCCTAAACCATGGGTTTGGGCTTCCGTGGCTCATGGTACCAGGCAGAGCAAAACCAAGACCCCATCCCCACAACCGGCTGTTTTCACCCCCTGCCTGCTACTTGCCTGCCTCCAGGCATGCAGGTGTGGGAACAGCCCTTGCCACAGTTCTCAAACAGCACCAAGCCCGTTCGCCTTTGGGAGAGGGCAGTGCTGGCACAGCTCAGGCTTCAAATTCATTTCTGGGCTGTTGGAGACCTCAGCGCCTCACTCAGATACTGCAAAGGGGATATTTGTCCTCTGCCAAACAGGATGATGCAGGATGTGCAAAAAGACAAGGCACATCCAAGGCCTGCTTTGGTTGTACCTCACTTGCTTTGGCTCAGGGAACAGAGGAGGTCTGAGTATCACCATGCCCACCCTGCAAACCCTTCAGTCAGGTTTATGAAACCAACCCCAGGACTGACAAAAATGAGCCATAGACCTTCCCAATCATATTGGACAACACGAGGTGGATCCCACTCCAAAGGCAGCCCAGCTGTGAGCCCTGTCCAGTGTCATGGACTGGGAATGGAAGATCAGGATCAAGGGAAGTAACAAGAGGAGATCTCAAACTAAGACAATTTAAGAAGGGACACAGATATACCCCTAATTTTGCATTACCAGAAGATCTCTTTTCTTTCCTCTCCTCCACCTTAAACTATTGTTTAATCCAGGTGACCCCTTTCTCCTCCCACTCCCCAAACAAGAGAAAATGGCAAATTCTAGGAAAACAGAGCTATAAAATCAAAAGCATCCTTTTGAAACACGGTGTTTCACTTTCCAGTTAGAAGTGAAGTATTCTGGACCAAGTTGAGTTGAAAATCATTCTTTTCCAAGTCAAAACGGTCATTGCAAATGAGATAATTGTTTTGAAGCAGTTTAACTTTGTGAAGAGAATGACAGAGTTAAATATTTTGACATTATTACACCAAAACTTCTTTTTCACTGGAAGCAGGTTATTTTGACTTTTTAATCTTAACTAGGAACCAAAAATTTCAAAAACCCAACAAAATGTTGACACATTCAAATTTCCTTCTGGCTGGCAGGTCTATTTTCTAACCACCCCTTCTTAAATGAAGACGGAAATATTAAGCTTCAGCTCATATTTCTCCAGGCTTATTTTCTTTAGCTCCCATCTTTAAAAACTGGAGCCCATAAATAGCCTGAGTTTTTTTCCTCCAGACTGCAACACAGACTTTTAAACCAAACACTTGCAATCATCACAGCTGTAATAAGTACAAAGTTTCTTCAAAGGGATTACATTGGACTGTGGTTTTCAGTATTGCCTTGTTGTCTGTTGTGAAATCTCATCATAAATTAATTTGATTCTATTATCTTTCTGATACAATCTGCTTTCTGACAGATCAGTTTTAATCTTGGTTGATTCCTGTTTCTTATTGACAGCTCAGAGCACTGTTGAAGAGATGCAAGTTATTAATGTTGACAGGGTATGTAATGGAATATCTTTTATCCAGCAACGTATCCTTTGTAATGTTTTTATTCCCCCTTCTCTGGCTACTTTAAGAGGCTAAACAGAAAAATCAAACAAGCCATACAGCTTGACTTTCCTGGAACCCTTTCCAGTTCTTTCTGGAACTTCTTTCTACATCTACTGAGGATGTTATGGTATAAGGTGTTATTCATATTGGACAAAACTACTAAAACAATAACATACCAAAGGTTAAGCACAGTGCAATCCAGTTGGAAATCCAAACTGGATCAAACAACTTAAAAGCATTTGATATTTTTACAATATTATGTAAGGCTACAATGCCAACCAACAAGAGAAACAAGGAGGGAAATTAGCAAGACAGCTGATGCACTACCCAAGCTTGAGATAAGACCTCCCCATGAACCACCAAATAGGACAGAAGAGAAAAAAAGAGGTTTCACCCATTTAGTCAGAGATAGTTGGCTGGCTCCCTGGAAATTAGGCTCCTATCTGCCTTTTCTAGTCCTGGTCCCTAGGACAAAGCAAGGGAACATGAACCTCCTCTATCCTACTTTACCAACTATCCTCCAAACACCCTTCCTGCCTTGCTGTTGGGAGATGCATCCCCAATGCTGCAGCTTCTAAGAGACCAGTGGGAAAATACCAGGCTCAGGGTGGAAATTGGGACTGTCAAGGCTTGGTTTTTTCCCCTCCTGTATGCTGGAATAATTCCTGCTCTATCCTGGAACTCTTTGGGCCATTCCTGGACACCTGGTCCCTCTGCTGCCTGTGGCAGCATGAGCACAATACACTTGGAAAAGAGAGATAGGAAACCAAGAGGAGGCTGCTGGGGGTCATGCTCCCTGCAAAAGCCTTTTCCTATTCATTAGGAGTTATAGATTTGCTTAAATCCCAGTCGTAAATCCTGGTATCTTGTGCAGTGTGAACCCAGGGTGGCTGTAAAACACTTTTGCAGGGGAACCTGAATAGAGAATTACACTGATTTAGAGGTGTTTTGTCTGCTGTCCCTGGTATAGCTGCTGCAGTCACTGCTGCTGAAGTTTTGGTGCCTGGAATTTATTTGCTCCAGCAGAGAAGGTGCAAAGGGAGAGGTGTGACAGTTTAATTCTTCTCTTGTGTTCCTTGCACAGTTATAATGTTTTCAAGAAAATATTTAATAGGCATTTAAGGCTAAATGAATCATGTGTGAAATGGAAGGGTGTTTTGAGGATAGTTGGTAAAGTAGGATAGAGGAGGTTCATGTTCCCTTGCTTTGTCCTAGGGACCAGGACTAGAAAAGGCAGATAGGAGCCTAATTTCCAGGGAGCCAGCCAACTATCTCTGACTAAATGGGTGAAACCTCTTTTATTCTCTTCTGTCCTATTTGGTGGTGCATGGGGAGGTCTTATCTCAAGCTTGAGTAGTGCATCAGCTGTCTTGCTAATTTCCCTCCTTGTTTCTCTTGTTGGTTGGCATTGTAGCCTTACATAATATCACTCCCAGGAATTCACTAAACCCAGGGGCTGCCTCAGTCTGACTTGTCCCCACACCGACATTTACTAACAGAATGTTTTCTCTAGATCTGTGGTTTACTTTGACCAGATTCCACGTTCTTATCTTTCCTCCAAATTGAGCAGGCCCTATTCCTTGGTATCCTTAGCAGTAGCTCTCAGAGCTGAGCTGGCCTGCCTTCCAGTAAAATTAATAGTACCTTTCCCCAATTATCTGGAGCCCTTGAGAGCCCCGTGTTATTACTGGAGTGCTTTTCATTAGCTGTGCTGGTTCAAGGCTGCAGGAGGATGGAGCTCAGCACAGGAGTCAAACTGTTCTGGACAGAATGAACTAGAAACCTCGTAACACAATTAGAAGTACCCACAGGGTAACATATAACTTTACTGTCAAGCCCTGAAATAACATGGCTAGCTAATGAAATAAAATAAACTTTGTTTTAATTAAAATTAAAAACATTTTATCTCTCTCATTTCAGTCTTAAAACAGGGGCAGTTCAAAAGTCACCATGGAACAAATGAGAAAAACATTTGCAAAGTGAGGGGCAGGGACGAGGGTAACATCAGCAGGTTTGGAGTGACCCGCACCACGAATCCCTGGCAAGATCTTTGTCTGAAAACAGCCTGCAAGAGATGTTTGTGGAACAGATTCCTAATGAAGACTAAAAAACACAGGGATGTTCTCATGGAGCCACCCCACCTGTAGTTTCCAGCTGAGCAGAAGATATTCCCCCAAACCAGGAGGCAAGGGGACATGGGCTGCTCAGGAGCCATGTGGATAACCAGTGTGACCCAAACACGAGGGACCACAGCCTCTGCCTTATAAATCTCTGGGCCCTCAAGCTGCCAACAGCAGCTCTGCTGCCTGAAGGGAGTTTCATTCCACTTTTTCTTCACCCTTTGGCAGCAACTTCTCAGCAGATCAGATAGTACATGGCTTTGCTGCCACAGTCACGATCAAAGGCAAACTCTACCCCCACTATTCTCATCTCTCCTGGCCTCTTCCTCTTGTAGCTGATTGCTTCTTAACTGTTCTCCAAATCCTTGGAGGGGCACTCTGCAAGAGGGACACTGCTGCTTTCCTCTCACTTTCCATGGTTATTTAGCACAGGAATGAGCCCACCTGGGGATATCCTAGCTGAACATGGTGTGTTACAGAGGTTTTATGCACACAAAGGGAGAAAAAGGAGAGCTGGCAAAAATAATAATCAGCTTTCCTTTTATTACACATATATATAAACAGAAATTCTGGCAAAAGGTATCGGGGTAAAAAATATTCCATGCTTGCCCAGTTTGATGAACAATGGAGGTATGTGGAGAGCTAGACTGTATGATCAGGGTCTGATGAAAACCAGAAATTACCCAGGGGAACCAAATCCTCTTGGTTGAAACCTCAGTTTTCTGTCAGAAGTTCTTCAACAGCTTTTCAACAGTTTCAATTTAACCTTCTTTAAAACCAGTTTGGTACCTATTCCTGCTATAAATGAGATTTGAGGAATTTTCTGTTCTCTTAATGCTCTATCTGCATGTATACCACCAGCATATCCACCATAGGCATGGATGAGTTCTTCCACACAGGGCAAATAGTACTGGAATTCCAGAATGAAAAGGTTTGTATATATGAAATTATACAAACATATATGAATTTTTCTCTTACTTTAAAATTCAGTGTAACCTCTGGACCTCTGCATTTATTCACTGACTCCAGTATTTCCCTAACCATCCCTGTTTGCCTACAGCAAGTTGAGGAAGACAGATCACTGTTAGTCTGGAAGTGAGTTAGGGCAGGGCTGATGTGTCGGTTGGTTTTTCCTGCTCACAAACTGGTCCTCCCCATTTGTTCTTGAGTCCAATGGAAGCACAGGCAAATAATAAACCATACTACATCCTCATTCCCACTACTTGTAAAGGGTCAACAATACTGGAGGGCGCTCCGTAGGGAACACTAGAAGATGTTGAGAAGACAGATAGATCCTCAGCTCATTCAGAAAATGAGGCCTAAATAAAGCACCTAAGCCCTGATTTCACAGAGAGGGGGTCTGAAATCACCTGCCCAAGCCCAACAGCTGGCTCCCTGATTTGAGATATATTTACCATTTCCCAAAGAAACTGTCAGGATCTGTATCTTGCTCTGGTCCCCAAATGCAAAGCAAGGAAAAAATAAAATCCCATACCAAAGAGGAAGTAGCATCCAAAGCCAGGGAATATTAAATCAGCTGAAACAACCTCCCTTGCTTACTTACTTGAGGGAGCTCACTTGCTTTGGAAGGGATCCAGTAGATGGGCAGCTTTCCTCTATCCAAAGTTTAATTAAATTCCTGACCTCAACCATTAGATTCAAGAGCCAAAACCTTGAAGTTACAAG
This sequence comes from Sylvia atricapilla, assembly GCF_009819655.1. NCBI lineage: Eukaryota > Metazoa > Chordata > Aves > Passeriformes > Sylviidae > Sylvia > Sylvia atricapilla. Next base: position 12,795,681 of record NC_089148.1, read on the forward strand.
GAAATCTGTCAGCAGCCAGGCAGGACTGTGGCATGCGACTGTGGGGACTCTGCCAGACTCAGCATTGCAGATGAATTTGCTCTTTCTACGAGATCTAATTGCCAGATGAACTGAGCAAGCACCAAGGCAATGAAGGACATTGCTGCAGTGGTCAATGTATCTGCTGCAAACCACAGCACAAGCAAAGCTCTTTAGGGCTCTTTGATGCCATGGGTACATTGCTTTCTGATTAAAACCAGCTCAAGTTTGCTTACATGTGCTGTAATCACATGCTAGAGACCTGCTTAGCGCAAAGTGTGCGCTCACTATGACAAATATTAGATGTCCATTAAAAGGAAACAGACTTCCAAAGCCAGAGCAGGAAAGATTAAGGGAAGAGGTGTGAAAAGAAAAGAGCAGAGGAATAGGAACAAAATCTCAGAAGCAAACTCAGGATGTAGAGAAATAAGAAGTGATGTAAAAATAACACAGGAGGTCAATCACAAGTGATATAGTTCACTGTTCAAAACATGTATATCTTAAAAACAATCTGAACTTATTCAATCCAATAAAAGCACCAGTTCTCATTACACACTTACTATAGGGAAGTATTATTTCTGTGTTGGCTTACAAATTGTCTCTCTCTCTCTTTCTCAAACTCATCGCAATCTTTACTAATACAAGTAAATCTCTGCACATGAAATATGAGCCACTGGCAGCTCTCAGGCTCGCTTTTCATCCCAAGCCTAATGGGCAAAGCACTGTGATTTCATTTCACAGGCTTTTCCAACTGAGCTCAGAGTCGATCATTTGCCAGAGTTTGACTCTTGCAAAGAGCCTGCTGGAGCCACTGAACTCGCAGGGTCAGATCCATCCGTGATGCAACCCCAGCTAACCTGAGACACTTCAGGCTGGAGATTGGTTTGTTCCAAAGCATTAAACATCCCTTGAGACCTGCGATCACAGAACACTGTCATAACACTTAAGCAGCTATGGTATGTTAATTTAAAGTTGTCAAAATGCACATACAGCCCTGCCTGTGCTTCACTTCGATGCACACGAGAGGCCACAAAGTCCATTTATAATTTGGAGAATGTCCCCAAAGTGCTGCAGTTCCGAGAGACAGTGAAGGGGCTGTTCAGCACAGTGGGACAGGCTTTCAGTGGGAACTCTTTGCCTCTCCAGTACAAGGTTCTTGTTCCTTCAGCAGTGCTACCAGGCTCAGCCACTCATTTAAATGCCTAGAGCAAAACCATCTATTTCCCATCTTAAGTAGCATCGACACTCGGTGCTCCACTCCAAAAGGAGGGCTTTGGTAGCTTAAAGGAATTTTAAACCCCCTAACTCTCAGACTAAAAGTCTGTAAAGCTCACTGGATAGTGGGGTTTCCCTACACCCAAGGGAAATGGAAAGATGCCACGTGTATTCAGATACATTTGCTGCTGACTGGTTTCAAATGTGGCCAAGATGAGGTGCAAACACCTCCTGGTAGAAATAAAGGCTGCTAAAAACAGTGGAGCAAGTCAGACCTCAAAGCAGTGGGGTCCCACGACTGAAAATCAAGCCTGGGATTGCACACAAGAGCTGACCTACAGTCAATTTCACATCTCAAGAATTTTATTTTCATCTATCAGAAATGTCTCCCTGCAACAAACACGGAGGAAAGCCAAGACTACAGGATGAGAGATGTGCCAGCCCTTGCGCTCTCTTCAAGGGGGCCAAAAAGTGGATCCTGGCTCCATGGTGTTCTCAAACAGCAATCTGGGAGCACTGTGGATCATCCCATGGTAGACATCCCCAGGACCACTGCTGAGGGAACCAGAGCTCTGTGCTAGAGCCCCATGCATTCCAAACCTGGAGCACTGCCTTTTGCACACCATTCAGGGGCACCAGGACTTGCTGTTTGTTACAGCCCAGCTCCCCCCACTCCTGTGCTCTTCAGAAAACCCTGAACTGCCCAAACCAAGGCTTGCAAGAGAACCAGATCCCCAACTCCGACCTGCTGGAGACTACTCCAATCCCAGGGGTGCCTTGGCCAAAACCCCACACCTCTCCCAGCACAGAAAAGTCTGGAGCCGTCCCCCTTATCCCATCTTCATGTCTTTACCAAAGTGCTGCTGGGAGGAAACACTTCCCACAGACAACACAGCGAAAGCAGGGACTTTCTGTTAAAAATTTTGTTTTTGACAAAGGCTTCAGTTTCCAAAATGGGGTTAGGGGACAGCAAGGGGGAAATGGGTTGTCAAAGAATTCTCATAGTGCTTTCTTTAAGTGCTTTGTTGGACCTGAATACAAAGAAATAAGAGAAAGCATAAAAAGCATAGACAACATGCCACAAAATATATTAGAATCATTTCAATCCTTCGGAAAATTATTTTAGTTCCCATTGCTATTAATTATATATCATAAAATGTCAGGGAAAGCATTGTGGCTACAGGCTGTAAAAACAACATCATCTTACAACAAAATACTTCATTATTCCTTTCTGCTTAACTGCCCTAGAACAGCAAGGTACAAGAAAGTTGAAATTTCCAGGAAACACATTAATTGGAAAATAAGGATGTGTTGGATTCCTCATCAGAGAAAAAGGCACTTTTATTGAGCAAAGATCATTATTAAAATTCAAGTCATGCAGCTCATACTCTGAATCCAACAGGCAAGAACTTTCCATAGTTACTTACAGTATATTTTCACAGTATTAAGATGATACACAGTTAGTCCTTTTTAAGCCGATTATGCAGAACAAACAATATTATTTGGGTGGATCTAGGAAAGCAAATACTATTTGTTTCCAAAAGAGCTACATGGAGCATTCATTGACTATTCTGCTAGGTAGCTCTCCAGCTATTCACTTCTCAGTGGAGTTGGCAGGAGCCAGCACTGAAGTAAGGCAGCCTGACTTGTGGCTAGGTCTCTATTACATTGAATAATGGGAGAAGGGAAAGTTAAGTCCAGAATCAAACCAATACAAGTTTTAAAAAGTCAAGAGCTTTAAATTATGTTGGTGTTTCCACTTCAGATGGTCTCAGTCAAAAGAGCAGTGTTCCCTCCACCACACACCTTGTTTGTTCCACAGTACCTGCTACGGGTGTAAGCCCAGGAGAAGAGAGGAGGGACAGAGAGCACCTCACATCCTTTGGACTCAGTGACACCCAAAGCAGCTCTGGATACAAGTTTGAACTAGAGGGGCTCTGATTTGCAGTTGTTCAGGGGTCTGGCAGCTCTCTGCCATCAGCCACTCAGGGATAGCAGAAAGGGGGAAAAGTCCTAAGCACAGCAGGTCCTCCTTAGCTGCAGGTTTTGTGCCATGAGCACCAGCAGGACAACAGGCAGGAGAAAAAAAATATTCAACTTATCCTCAACTTTGGCACATCTGAGCTACCAATTATTCCTGTTTCTCCTGGGTTATTTCACCTGAATTCCTAATCCTGATCTTGAAACACCAGAAGAGAAAAAGAAAAAGTAACTGCAATGCACATTTTACAAAGCTCTGCTGAACTTGGCAGTAGGCTCTGGATGTCCTCAGAGAGCTCAAAATTTAGGGCCTGAATCAATTCCTATTGGAGCTTTTCCATTCATTCAACAGCAGAGAAGTCGGGATTGTCAATAAGAAGACAGGCTGGGGAGGCAACTGCACAGGAAAGAAGACAGCCAGGATGCCTGGGTTGTTTTCCCATCTCCTTTTCCCAAAGTCATAGCCCAACAAGCCCCTGCACCTTCACACAACTGTTCCCCCTTTGCCCCACCTTCGCAGACAGCATCAGGCCATTTTAGCTGCTGCAGCTCTCCCCCCAAAAAATTCACCCTTTTCAAAAGAGTTTCCTTCCCCATGATTCATGAGCTCACAGACCAGAGGTGAAGCCTGGGAAAGTCCAGCCCAGAAGGGAACATTTTGGATAGGCATGAATATGTAAAAGCAGGGTGTGGAGGCTGCACGGGCTCTGCCAAACCCAGGCTGCCCGGCTGCTAGAAAAACCTCTTCCCTTCCCTGGGATACTTGAGCAGAGCAGGGAGCTGGGAGGCAGCTAAGCATTAACAGCTTGTGCTGCAGGGTCGGGGCCTCCATCGAGGTCAAAGACGCTCTTCGTTCCTGGAACATCCCCAGTCCCTGGCCTCCCTGGAAACCTGGGAACACAGCCACCTTTGCCCCACCTTCCCTGGCTGTGCCAGGCCCACGCTGGCCACCACCCAGATTTGGGGCCACTGATTTTCATTTTTGAAGTCAAAAAAGGGGAAAAAGGAGAAGGGAGGAAGCAAGACGTGGAGAGGTCAAGTGTCTTCACCAAGGTGAAATGGCACATCCATGGTGGGGCTGGCATTTGAGCACAGGAGCGGCTGTTTTCTGCACCAGCACTGAAACATCCAGACCACCCTGCTGCCTCTGAGACCACACCGCCTCTGTGAAATGTGTGGAAATTTGCAGGCATTTTCCCTGATTTTTACAGGGATTTTTTTTGTTGTTGTTCCACACTTGGCTCACAGCTGTTTGCCAAAATCAAATTGCTGAGGTGTTTCTGTCTCTTTAAAACTTCACGAGCAGACACTTGGACAAAACCCATCAGTGAATCGCAGCTGCAGTGGGGGAGATTTGATTTAGCCATGGCAGGCTGAAAGCAAGAAACCCAAACTGAGATCCAGCCCAGTCCCTCTTCCACTCCAGGCTGCTCACAACACACAATCCCCTTGGCATCACCCACAACTACTTCACTTGCTGTGAAAGGTGCTGGTACCTGGAGGACCAGACTGCTTTTTGATTCCTCCCAACAAATTAAATGGCATTTTCTGCAATAACTGTTTTACTCCAGACTTCTGAAGGAAAATATAAAGGAAAATATTCAGGCAGCCTCCTGCTCCAGTGCTATCAGGCTCTGCTGCAGCTTGCCATCCATATTTCTGAAGGATGATGACTATTTGCTCAGTTAAGCATCTGCACCTCCCCATACTTCCCCAGCTTGTCACCACTCTGCTGTGCTTGTGAGACACACACAGCCCCAGCATCCTGAAAGCCAGATAGAATCCTCTGCTGCCCCTCCTCAGCACTCATTCCTGATGGATGTGCCATAGATAAGACTTCATTCCTGCCCTCAAGGGCCCTGCCAATCCCAGAGCCTTCCCCTGGACCCTGCATCTCCCTACAGACCAACCCCCAGGCACATCAGGTGTATCACAGGAACAGGGAAAGATATTCAAGGCTTACCCTTACCCTCAAGGCAGAGGCAATGCTGTAAGCAAAGCACATGGAGATGTTTTAACTATTTTTTCCTCCTTAAAAAAACCCAGTGTAAGACACCAACACATCTGCAACCAAATCACATTCTGCAATTTGCCATCAAGGTTCTGAACAGCAAACAAAAGGTTAAACAAACAAACCCTGAGCAATATCTCAGTTTTGACAGATGCAAAAAAAAAAAAAAAAAAAAAAAAAAAAAAGAAAAACACCAACCAAAAGAAACTTCCAGCCTGTAACTTTTCTTCTTGCCCAGCTGTAGGTTCATATTTTTAATGTCAGATTGCAAAAATAATAAAAGGGGCTGGGGGTGGGGGGGAGGAGAAGACAAAGAAAACAAACATTTAGTTCACAACTGGATGGGAAATGAACTGGAAGCTCTCATTTGTGTATATTTTTCCCTGGCGAAGGGAAGGCAGCTGGTATGTTGGAAGGTCCTGAAAACCTGTCCTGACATCAGCAGAAGTGTGAGCAGCAATACCTCTCCCGTGCTGGCTCATGCGTTTTCTCCTATCTCACTTCATCTCTCACTAAGCTCGAGCGAGCCCACACTATTGCAGATTTATCGCCATCTGAAAAACATTAAACATCTCAGGGTTTCAAATATTTGCAGACAGCTGAAGAAGTGCCTGTGATGGAACTGTCTCTTTCTGGCATAAAGCTATCAATTTTCCATGAAAGTTGAGGCCTGGATTTTTTTTATTTTTTAAAAAAAAAATTTTATTTTTTTACCCCTGGTAAAACACTGTAACAAATGACTCCCCTTTTAGCAAGAGCAAGGAGAGCGGACAGTCATTATTACCAAATGTGTGCACACACAAGTAACTAAGGGAAAATAAATCCCATTTGAAGGTTAATTAACTAAGGCAGGGTCACAGCTTGACAATCTGCCCTCAGCAAAGGGGAAGCACAACATTGGAGGGTCTATGAAGCAGAGCCATAATGAATTGTGACTTGAGGCTTGTCTATACAGGGAAATTACCGTGCAGCCAGCAAGAAGCTGGATTTATAGTGCTCACTCCACATTTATAGCATTAGACCCTTTGTGCAGACTAATTAGGAACTAGTTTACCTCCTTTACCTTCTGACAAATGCTACTTTGCACAGAAGCCCAGAAAAGCAAATTGAGTCCCATCAACTCCCTGGTTTCAGCCTCACTGCTGGCTTCGCTCAGGGAGTCCAGGCTGGGGAGTGAGAAAGGGGCGAGGACAGACACGTTCAGCCCCCAGAATGTGAATGAGAGCTTAAGCCCAACACCCTTCAGTGCCTCCAGATTTGCATGGAAAAGCTTGCAACAAGAGTCACATCCATCCTTGTAAGAAAGCGGAGGGTGAAGCACTGGAGGAGCCAGGGTGCATTTGACATCTCAGCATCTCATTCAATCCACTCCCCACTCCAGCCCTGCCTGAGCTGTGGTGCCTCTCACAGCCTCATGTGCCCAGTGGATCAGAAAAACCACAGAGGTTTATTCCTGGATTCTGTAGAGCAATGCCTGTGAGGAGAACCACACTTCCAGTGAAAAGCACAAAGGAGTTCTGGTGGAGCAGACCAGGGCGGAGACCAACCTAGATTTCCTCCAAGGAAATTTCTAAGAACAACCAACTGGCCTCTTGGCCAAGCTGAAGGGCACCAAGCCAGCACCAGGCCAGCAGAATGCTGAACAAACACATCCACCACAGAGGCTTTGCTCAGGTCATTGTGCTTTCACCCCTCTGCCATGCACCAAACACAGAGACTGCATGGAGGCAGTGTGCTGCAGAGGGGGGCTGTGTCAGGCACCAGCTGGCACAGGGACAAAGGGCAGAGCTGGCATGGGCAGCATCAGGTCAGGAAAGGTGACAGGATCAGGCTCCCACACCCTGATCCACAGCTCGAGTCAAGTCCTTTAAGGTTGCTTCACAGATGCAGGGTCACACATGTGAAGGTAGTCAAGACACCAGGTGCCAAGAAGCGCTGGGGAAGGTCAAATATGCCATCGGCAGTTAAAAATAAACACACTTCTTTTGGCATTTTGGCCTTTTGAGGCACCATACAGACAGGGATGTTAACAGATGTCAGGAGGAGGAGGCGTGGGAAGAGCTGCCATGTGGGTCCCTGCAGAGACCTCAAAGTCAGTTCACCTCCCTGTGCTGCTGTTTCCCTGCAGTAACAGAAGAGAAGTAACCTCCTCTGGAGGAAAATTTTCTGAGTCTTAAGGGGTGGCAGAGGTCTGATAAGAAAGAGCCCAAGCCATGGCTTTCAAGGGGAAACGTGGCTGCTTTCACACCTCATTTCCCCCATACCAGAGAGGATGGGCAACGTTTAGGGGTTACCTCAAGATGCAGAACACACTTTTTGTCCAGCAGGGTCTCCAACACAGTGAAACAGGCCAGCCAGTGGGGGACACACCATATGGTGGGCTAAAAGCTCCCCCTTTTGGGGAGATCCCTTTGGAGACAGCTCCAGCACAGGGAGGAGGTGTCTGGCAGACACATTTCTGTGCTAAAATCAGAGATAAGAGCAGAAATGACTGCCTATCTCTCATCTGCTGTGGCAAGAATGAAACGGGTTCACCATGAGCATTCACTCCCTCTCTTCCCCTTGGGGCTTGGAAGTCCACCATCTCCTGTCTGCAGCAAGTTTTTCATTTGTCACTTCAGCTCAGTTTTCTTTTCCTGCTTACAAACTGTGGGTTTCACAAAACTTCTGACAGAGCTGCCTTACTGAAAAGGAAATGCTTAAAGCCAGCTTGACTACAAGGTGAGCCCTGCTGAAGGCTCAAGTCAGCTGATGAAAAGACTGTCTTTTCCCCAGTAGTCCAAAACCCAAAGGACGTGGAGATAAAACCATCAGAGAAACTGCTGAAATGAGAAACAGGCACACAGGCCACCGAAAGACAGAGCAAACCCCAAGAGGCACCATCTAAGCAAAACCATATGGCAATCTCAGCCGAGCCATCAAGAGATGGATTCTTTTCCTACCCGGCGCCTGCCTGTGTACTCTCTGAGCGCCTCAGTGCAGTCCCTTCCAGCATAGAAACATCCCAAGTGACCTGCCCAAAGTGATAACACCAAGCTAAAACCTTCTACACAACCCTTTTATTTCTCTGTCCTCTATCTTGCTTCTGTTTTCCCGCCCTCCCCTTTTTTTTTTCTTTCCATGCATAAATATTCTTTCGCTAGTCACTCCTAATCCACATCATCCAAGACTCTTTACTTTCACCTACAGGATACTGGGAAAAATTTCTTCAGTAGGAGGGTGCTCAAGCATAAAGACAGGCTGCCCAGGGAAGTGGTGGAATCATTGCTCCTGGAAGCATCCAAAAAACACAGAGATGTTCATGTGGTGCTTAGGGACATGGCTTAGTGCTGAACCTGGTGGCATTAAAGGTTGGACTCTATGACTGAAGGGTCTTTTCCAACCTCAATGATTCTGGGGTTCTCAACCCAAGCACTGAAGGATCAAGCACCTCACAAGCTTCCACAATGCTGGGATCACACTACCAACACTGGCCAGCTCATGAGAGATCAACTACAAGACAATATTCCATTATGGCCCATCAGATGAGCTCTTCCACGAGCAGTTGAGGGGAAGGAAAAAACACCAGTGAGAAGGGGATTGAAAAAAATAAATCTGTGGGTATATAGTTTTATTTCCAACGGTCTGTTCCAAAGTAGAGATTCACATTCATTGCTGGAAATACAGATTTCATGCCCATGAAAATATAGATGGCCCCCTCCCTATGAAAAACAGCCTGGGGAATAAAATAAGTATAAAGCTACATAGTAGAAAATCTGCAGGCTGGTCCTATGAAGTCACAGCCCACCGATGTGTGCATACTGTCATATATTTACCTAATAAAATATAAATAATATTTTATGTAGGAGTCAGTTTATGAGGCCGTGTGTATGCAGAAATGGGAGGACCTGTTTTACAGGAGGGAGGGAAGGTTAAAAGACCTGTGTTGTCACACTGATTTACAGGCTGATTTAACTGGTATTTAAATATGATTATTTTGGGGGATGTGGGTGGTCATTCACAAGGGAATGCCAATATCATTATTTAAGGGGTTTTCATTTATTTCTTGGGCTTATGTAGTTGTATGAAATCTAAATACATGAGACTGCCAAAAACTCCAAACATCCATTTTCAGGTACATTTGTATGGTGCTTTTACCCAAAAGCCACAAAAAACAGGTAAGAACCTCTATTCCTCAGTCTCTAAGAGCAAGGCTGCAGCATCCATGACACTGGCAAACCCCCTGGGGATATAAGATGTTCAGCAGCCTCCTCCAGTACAAGGAGGAAGGTGGCAATCACCAATGCTGTCCTGAGCATGAGGCTCCTCTCCCTGATGCCCTCACCCACCTCATATTTCTATGCTGCGCACTCATATAGTCTTATTCTTATTTTAAGAGCATGAATATATACATCTGAAAACCCAAACCATTAAAAAGTAGTTGGCTCAGACTTTTACTGGAACACGTGCACAAATATGTTGTTTGGATATTTTTACGGCCATTAACTTTTCCATATATAACCCAGACCTCCCATTAGGTGTTGTGAACTGGATCGCCTCTTTACTTGCCAAGTTATATTTCAATTAAATTAAAGTCACCTTTGGTCCTAATGAACCCCCGTTGTTTGCCAATGCCATGATTAATTCCAGCTGCAAGAAATGGTATTAGCCTGGTGGGGTACATGGTTGAAGACTCTGATTCTCCTCCAAGATTTATGGGTGCTAGAGAAGGCTCCATAACTCATGTTGCTGAGTCTATAACTTTTCAGGCAGTAAACAGAAGCCTCTGCCACAACAGGCCTCCAACTGGTGGATTCACCCTTAATTTGTTCCTGCAGTAGGAACTTGACACAATTCTTCAGGCATGGATAAACTCCTTTTTTTTCCCCCCCAAAGGTCAGCAGAAAGAGAAGAATCCCAAACTCTGCCCAGAGAGTTGGTGACAGACACCCTCACCTGCAGAGACAGGAGGGACTGAAGCCTGTACTCTCCATCCACACCCTCCAGAGCAAAGGGCTCCCTCAGATCATACTACCACACCAGACTCACAGGGCCCAGGAGAGAAAAGAAAGCAGGACCCAGATTTTGTGCTGTGGTCTGAGAAGTGCTGAGCTCTAGTTCTAGAGCTAAACACTTATTTTGGATCAAAGACTAGTTATCCAATGACTAGTTAACACGGAACAGTAGCATTGGAAGTAGAAACCACAGGCCATCTAAACCCCAGGTCTCTCACATACATGTCCAGCCACTAAGATGCCCAGAAGGAAGAAGATGGCTCTCAACACTCTTCCTCAGTGCCATCACAGTGATCCTAGACACACCTAGAACACATCTAGTGGTCCTCCAGGACATGCAGACATGAGAGACTTAGCTGTAAACCAAATCCCACCTTGTGATGCAGTCTCATCTTTGCCAAAAAGGGGCTGCCTCAGTGCTGTAGCAGAACCCACACTGTAGGCACCCCAGCACCCAAGAGCAAAGTCGATCTGTGTGAAAATCTCTTGCTGAACAATTTCCTACACAGTGAAGATTTGCATGATCAACAGCCACTGAAGGAGAAGCTGAGCTTCTCCTTCATCACTGTTTCTAACTTCCTTTGACCCCACTTGCACTTACAGTCATCATAGCACCAAAGGGCAGAATCCCACCACCTCCCCACCTCTGGTGTCTGCCAGGCACAGCACAGTGCAGGAGGAGTTGTGCCAGCTCTTCCCACAGCCTCTAAATTCCCACTGTACCACGAGATCCCAAAGAGAACATCATAGAGACCTACAAAACCCTTGAGTTCTTTTATTTTACAGGTAAACTTATGTATGGCCAGCCCCTTCTTCAACCCCATTCCCCTCCTCCCCCCTGAATCAAGGCCAGAGAAGCTGCCTGAGTACTCAAAACCATGACAAGATTATCAGTCCTTTATTAGTGGCAGTGGCAACCTGATACCATGTCCCAGGCTGGTCAGTTGCTTAACACCTGCCAAGCCACCATAAGCCTTCCTTATTCATAGTTGCAGAGATCTCCAGAAAAGACAGGAAAATCAGCAAGTTTCCAGAAAATGAAGTACTGTTTGGACTATTTGGAGCTTGAGCAGGATAGAACAGATGGGATACCTCAGCTGTATGAAATTTCTGCCTCCTCCTCCATAACATCATCATTACAGAGGAAAAGAAAAGTGTTCTGGTGCCAGAACCTGCTTTAGGTTTGTATCTGTGTAAGACAAGACCTGTTGCTTACATCCAAGGCAGTCTTTCCCTGGCAATCAGCCTGCAGGATCAATTCTTAGGAGAATATCACCTAGTTAAACCCAGGCTATGTCAGGAGTAGCTCAATCTAGATGGAGTTTAAGACAGAGTTTGAGAGTAAGGGATATGATTTCAGAGGGCCCAAGGTAGCAGAAGCAAATATCTGAGTCCAAGGATCAGAATTGTCTTACTCCATGCAGGCAGCTCAATACAAAACAGCCTGAGCACAACATTACCATATTCAGCTCTAGGACTTCTCTGGCACCCACCTCACCTAGACCAGCACTGCACTTGAGCAAGAGTGAAGGAGGACAGAGCCAAACCATGTTACACAACTCCACAAAGGAATACAGAGGTTCAATGTGCTACAGACAAACCCAAGAATAACCATTACACTGTGGAAAGTATTGCCACTAAAGCATTTTTCATTAAAAGTGCATTTCTGAGCGTTCTAATCCTGCTGAAAAGCAATACCAGCCTCACATCAGAAAGTCTTTAAGAAAAATTTCCATTGCTATAATTAACTTCTATGGTGAGATTGCATTGTTCCTCTTTCACAGAAAAAGCTCAGCAAAATTTCCATGGTTTAGAGGCAGCCAAAAAGGTGTCCTATTCCATTCTCAGGAAAAACATGTGGTCACAAGGCATCTAGGAGAACTTCAAGTTATACTTGGGGTGCAGAGCACACACAGGGTAAACATCTACTCCCCGAATACTCAAGACAAGCCAAATGAAAGAACAGCTCATTCTGTGATACTGGAACAAGCTGCAGAGTCCTGTCTGTTGGCCAGCAGTTGCCACGGGATCACAGAAGAGTGAGAAATAATACAAGATCCTGGTTTGTACAGCATGTCCCTTCTCTCCAACACACCTTTACTTATAAGCTTTGTTAATGACTTGCAAAATGCATGAAGGGACTCCAGAATGAAGACAAAACTTTAGAAAAGGTTTTAGGAAAGGATTCTAAAAGGAAACCCAGGCAGCTCAAGCGAACTGTAGCACTCACTGGAGCCAGCTTCTGACCCAGCTTGGCTTCAACCCTGCCAGGGCTCCAGCTGTGAGAGACCCTCATACATGAACTGGCATTAGTCCCCACGAGACCCAAATTCACTTTTTCCAGACAGGAACAGCCCTGAATGAGGGTTTGTAACTCCCCTGATCTCCTGGTTTTGGATTGCTAACACACGGAGATTAATAGAGCAGCCACTACAGGAACCTGCCCCACACGTTACTGCAAAGTCCTCTGGCTTGTGTGCTGCATCTCAGAGATGTGGAGGGGAAAGGCAGGACCCTCCAAGGTGACATCTAGAACAGAATTTAACTCACTTACCTGTGCATTGAGCCCAGTAACCTCCAGATTTCTCTGTGCAGCTTGTTCGCCTCTATTCAAACTAAATAGGAACTTTTTGAATTCTACTTTGAATGTAGATCTAGTAATCAGATGCTGGTTTTATTCACACAACCCCTCAGAGATTAATACTTGCATTTTCTCCTGGCAATAGCAGTCTGCATATTGACAGAGTAATATTAATTTAATCTTTCTGCAATGAGAATATTTAACTATCGTCTCTTAACCTCAAGACCTAACTCCAAAGATACTGGTGCACTGATTGTTGATTTCTCCATCCCTGTAAAAAGCTCAAAGCTATTCTCCCACTTTTTTTATACTCCTTGATCAGACTTTTCTGAGTTTATAAAATAAAGCTGCTGTGAATTAAGTAGGGAGAGGGCAGAAACAAAGGAGAAAAGGAAAGAAGGTCTAGCTTATGTCCATCAGGACAAAGGAAGCAAAAACTGTCCAACTGTCCCACAAACATGGAAATATGATCAGCTAAACCCCACAAAGAGCTCAGAACCAGATGCATCTCATGCACACTGCTGCCCAGAGAATCATTAGGAGTCCAGGGAAACGTGAATTCATTTTGGGAAGAAGCACATGAGAGCAAAGGTTGCAACCATGATTACATTGGATTCATTGCTTATAAAAGCCTTATTTTCCTTTGTTACAGCAGAATTTTCTTGTATTTCAGGAAAAAGATCAGAAACAGCCTCACTGTTTAAGCTGAGCATTTCCAGGATACAATCTGGAGCTCACAAGTCAGAGAGAGCAGGTCAAGAGATTGTGAAGCAGCTGCCCTCATTCCCAGCAGAAGACATCCTGCCCAAGAACAAGGCATCACCTCAGCTCTCCTGCTTCCAGGCCAAGTGCATCAGGTGGGTGCTCAAACCTCCTCCTCTCCCCAGCCCCCACAGTACCTGATCTGCTGTTGCTTTCCAGCATCCAAGCAAACCCAGTATTGTCCATTTTTGTGGGTGTTGGTTTCCAGGATCTGAAGCTGATGCTGCCAGATACAGGGATTCCCTTTATGAAAGCCACATCCTGCTCTGCTACTGAAACTTGGCTCAGGAAAGCTATCTATAACACATCTGCCCTCACCCTGCCACTTAAAGACCACTGACAAGTACAATTAACACAGGTCAAACATACCACTCCACATTTTAGAGACTCTGTTTCAGCTGTGTAATGAAGCTGTTTGATTGTGCCAATGACTGGTAACAAACACCAGGACATAAAGCAAGGTCAAGAAATATCTGCAGGATTCTTTTCACCCCCACAAATCAGTGAGGATTTAGTCAGTATTTTGCTTACTGACTGAAAGAAAAAGGATTTGTTAGGATTACAGTCTCGGTACTAATAATGAAACCTGTTAACGTATAAATACCTGTTTTATATATAGAATGTATATTACTCAGGGTTAAATGATACCCCAAACCATCTAAAACTCAATATAAAATTGAACAGGACTTATCTCGACCTTCTGTTACTCAAGGAGGCAAGTCCATCAGGGGCAAACAAAAACAAACAAACAAAAAAATCCCCCCCCCCCCAAAAAAAAAAAACCAAAAAAACCCCACAACCAAATCCAACACAACAAGCACTACAGAAATTATATAATTCCCAAATTTCATCTAGGTTTGCTTCAGTCCTACTTATCTATCTTCACTCCTTATAAAAATAAAAAAAAAAAAAAAAAAAAGCCAAATGCCTTGTCCGAGACTCTGCAGAAAACAGAATGATGATACTCCAGGATATCTCAACAGAACATCAAGCTAACAGGAGGAGCAGATGTATTCCTCCACTTTTAGCAGTTTCAGTTTGAAGCTGATTTGTTGTTGTGCCATTAGACACCGCTGAGTCCCAGGACTTGGTTCACATGCAGGATCACCCTGTGAAGGCTCTGGGTAGAGCTGCATGGACAGGCACATTGGATGGGCACAGCTTCTGCTTTACTTGTGGTTCAACCCATGAAGAAGAAGAATTTACAGCAATCCCATATCCTGCAAACATCCTTTCCCAAGAGGAAAAGAAATAATTTTAACATGGTTTCACAGAGCCAAAAGGCCTGATTTGTTGGACTGGTATTGGGTTACACTCCCAGCCACACCTGATCCCCTTCGCTGCTCACTCACCATCCCACAAGGAACACTGTGGGAAACATCCACTTGCCCTGAAACAGCATGTTTGGATAAGAAAAAACTGAAAAAAATGAGACTTGAAAAGCAGGTTCACATCCTATGAAATGCTCCTTCTGCAAGCAAATCACAAACTCATATGTGGCTCAGTGGGTGTGTTCATCATGAAACCTCAGATTCTGCAGGGATCTTCTCCTATCCCACCAGCCTGCACTACTACATGGACAGCTGACAACACAAATACATCCAGCCCCTTATCTTCAGAAGGCTTCCAAAGACTGCTCTGCACAGTGTACCAAAACAAAAGAACACTTCAGCCAAAAAAAATTCCACATTCCCATCAGATTCTGTTTACAAAACATACATCAAATCAACTTTTTAACCTTCCCTTTGATGATATAAGTCAAGCAACTGCCATCCATATCACATCTCAGTCCTCAAACCTAGAAGAGGATCACTGCTCATCAGAAAGGGACAAAGTTGCCCTAAGCAGAAGGAACTTCTGAAACACCAAAGGAGAATTGTGAATAAATATGAATAGGATAACACTGCAATAAGCTCCACATGGGTACAACAAACTAACAGCAATAAATATATGATGACAATCAGCTTCACCTTTAAACTCATCTCTCCAAGAAAAGCAAAGAGTTCTTACCTGTGAGCCCATGGCAGATGGTGACACACAAGGTGACAAGGACAAGGTGGCTGCATGATGGTGGAGCTTCTTCTTGAGGAACAAAGCTTGTCCTTACCTTACAATCCAAGTGAAGTTTGTGGCCAGGCACTGCTGTCCTGATGGACCACCAACCCCAGCTGCTGGCACATCAGGGAACCTGGGCAGGAGGCAAAACAGGGACTCGTCACAAATGGTGAAAATGCTCCTTTCCCTCCACACCCCAACCATCCAACTCTGTCATCCAGAACATCTTTCTAAAGTAAATCCTGGCGGGCACATGGGCCATGGACTGCCCTGGTAATGGGGCTCAAAAGCTGAAGGCAACATCCCACTGCAAATGGGTGGAAGAATCCAGGGCAGATCCTTCCCTTCTCCAAATCACACCTGGAGATGGAGGTGGACAATTCAGTCAGACTAAGTTAGCTAACACTTTTCACCTGGGATACTCATTGCTAAGCCCAAAATGGATTTGCTGGCAGTGTTCACCCCTTGCTGTCATATTGCTGGCACCTGGCCATACCCCTGAACAGTAAAGCAGACAAAAGCACAGAGAAAATTATGGGATGAACTCTTGGAGCAGCCATACGCTCATCTAGAGTTTCAGACCCTTCATTTGCAAATCAGTTCTGCCTGACACTATGGCAACTGGGCCCAAGAGTCTTTCTTCTCCGAGGGGGACAAATTAGCCCCATTCCCATTGCTTATTTTTTCATGCTCAGCACTAAAAGATTTATGCAGACTATAATTATTCCATCATTGACTTACAGCACAGGCAGGTTTGGAGGATCATCAGAAAATAAAGGAATGTCTCTTCAGCAGCATCTCTCAACTGCTATGCCCTAAAAAAAAAAAAAAATTATATATATATATATGTAATATATACAGATGTCAGAGTTCTCAGAAGATAATGGAAGGAATTCTGAGCATTCAAGATGACTGCAATTTAAATCCTTCAGTTAAGCTACAGATATATTGCCAAAGTTTCTTTTAAAAAGTGAAAGGCTTACTCCACCACAATGGAACTCTTTCCATCGCATGTACTTCAAGAAAACAGTGATTGTTCTCTAAAAATGTTTTCGAAATGCTTTTATCAAAAAGACTAGGAGAGAGGCGATAATCTTTTAAAATCATTTTTTTCTCCTCTTCCAGCTCCTTTACCTTTCCCCTACCATTTTACTATAGAAGAAGAGGAAATGCCACTTAAACACAAAGCTCAACTCATGCTTTTTCATTCCACCAAAAATAGATTCACAAAGTAAGTAAAGCCTTTTTTCCTCAGAAAAAAAATCAAGCTTTTAGGAAAAAATTAAAAAAAAAAACTTCAATAAACTTCCCTTACTGAGTTTTAACCTGGTGCTCTTTCCAATTAGGGCTACACATTTAAAGTCTTTCTAACAGAGGCATAACAAACCTAAATTAAGCTCGTTTATTATTACTTG
The DNA here is from genome assembly GCF_009819655.1 of Sylvia atricapilla. Classification (NCBI taxonomy): domain Eukaryota; kingdom Metazoa; phylum Chordata; class Aves; order Passeriformes; family Sylviidae; genus Sylvia; species Sylvia atricapilla. Next base: position 12,812,712 of record NC_089148.1, read on the forward strand.
CTAGCACCAAAATTTCTTCTTTCCAGCTAAAACACCACCTGCAGTCCCAGCCTCAGAAAGAGGTAGATCCGAGGTCAGAACCCCTAAACCCAAAGCCTCCTTTAATTTTACAATCAACAAATCCACCCCTGGTGAATATTCCAGAGATTATTTTCCAAGCCACAGTGAGATTGCCTGCCTAAGTAGAGGACAAGCAGAAAAAAATAACCCAACCTGCACAAGGTTTACTAGCAACCTAAACATCATACTCTCCCCTCCAAGCAGTGCACACCTCTCCATCCTCACCCCTGCTCAGCACCTCCTGCTGCACAGCTGAGTCTGCCTGGAAGAGGTTTATATCGGAGAGGTGTCTTGGGCTGGGCTTGTTGTCACTGGGTGGGACCTGTTGCTAAGGGGAGGGGAGTGTTCATGGAATCCTGGAATTTTAGAATCCTAGAATGGTTTGGTTTGGAAGGCACCTTAAGGATCACCTGGTTCCTACCCCCTGCCATGAACAGGGACATGTTCCACTGGACCAGTTGCTCCAAGCCCAGTCCAAGCTGGCTTTGAGCACTGCCAGGAATGGGGAATCCACGGCTCCATTGGGCAGCCTGTGCCAGGGCCTCACCGTGCTCACAAGCAAGAATTTCTTCCCCGTGTCAAATCTAAATATCTTCTCTTCTAGTTTAAAACCATTCTCCCCAGGCCTGTCACTACCTGCCTGTGTGGAAAGTCACTCACCCTCTGTTTTATAAGCTCCCTTCAAGTACTGAAAGGCTGCAATGAAGCCCTCTATTTTCAAGGCTCAACAACCCCATCTCTCTCACCTGTCTCCATAGGAGCTGCTCCATCCCTCTGATCACATTTGTGGCCCCTTTGGACCCACTCCAGCAGGTCCAAGACTTCCCAGTGTTGCAGACCCCAGAGCTGGATGCAGTGTTCCAGGTGGGGCCCCACAAGGGCAGAGCAGAGGGGGAGAATCCCCTCCCTTGACCCTCTGGCCACCCTGCTTTGGATGCAGCCCAGGATTTGGTGGCTCTTCTGTGTTGTGGGCATGTCCAGCCTTTCATCCACCAGAAGCCCCAAGTCCTTCTCCACAGGGCTGCTCCCAATGATTTCTCCCAGTCCATACCCCTGTCTGGGATTGCCCTGACTCGTGGCAGCACCTGGCACTTGGACTTGTTGAAGTTTGGGGGTTTCCCATGGGCCCACTTCTCAAGTTCCTTCTGGGTGACATCCCATTCTTCAGGAGTGCCACCTGCACTGCTCAGCTGGGTGTCACCTGCAAATCTGCTGAGGGTGCACTCGATCCCACAGTCTGTGGGAGATGGAGATTGATGCCATTGATGGAAATATTAAAGAGTGCCAGTCCAAGACACAGCTCTGAGGGACAGCACTTGTCACCAGCCTCCACCTGTACATGGAGCCATAGACTGCAGCCCCCTGGCTGCAGCAATCCAGCCAGTTCCTTCTCCATCCAAGAGTCCACCTTTCAAATCCATGTCTCTCCAGTTTGGACATAAGGATGTCATGTGTTAAGGCCTGTTGTGACAACACAGGGCTAACACACACGCACACAGAGGGGTGGCCACCAAGCTGTGATAGATGGCATCAGGGACATTGCTTTCCTGGCTCCAGAGCAGTGCTGCTTTGCAGGGTTTCGGTTCCTTAGATGATCTTTAAGCATCCAAAGTGATGGCACCTACTGGCTCTCTGGAGGGGCACAGCCAGGCTGAATGCAACAGGATTCCCCAGGGCTCCACAGCAATACTTGGCCCTACGTGCTGCCTCCAAGTTAGTGGGTGCCTGGGCTGATTTCTTAGCCAGAATATTTGTCTCAGCAGCATTCAAGAAATAAAAATACTCCAAGCCAACTCCTACAACAATTAAGTCTCCAGTATTATGCCCAGTAGAATCCATACTGAAACTTCTGCCAAGCCTCATCCAAGTGCTGGCCTAGGAAAGCAGAGAGAAATTCCCTTAGACAGTTTGCAAAAGCTCAGTTTTAGTTCATGAGTGCTGCAGATTTATCAGAAGAGATGGGAAGTGTCGAGCATACCTTGACAGACTCTCTCCATGCTGAGCTCCATCACATGCTGAGTTTAAACTGGGTTGGCCACAAGCCTTTTGGATGTGAGCACGGAAACCGCTTTATGACAGTGGAAGTCCAGCCAGGGCTTTGGTAGGTTCTGTGTGGTATTTCTGGGACTTTCCACCCAGAGGAAATAATTAAAAACTGTGCTTTTCTGCAAATGTGCTAAAACCCGAGAAACAGAGCATCTCCATGCTGTAATAGCTGGAGTAATAATTTCACATTCCAAATAACAGGGTTCTTCCTTCTCTGTCCCCAGAAGCAATTATCAGATACAGAGGTTGAACGACCAAGAGATTCCCCTTAGCTCCTTTTCCTTGAGGTTGTATTATGTACCCCTGGGGGAACAGACCATGAATTGAATCTTTTTAGTGTCCTAGCACATGGCAACTCAGAAACCAGTAGGGTTTCCAGGCAACTGCTACATTCTCCTGAGAAAGCAGCATCTCCAGCCTGCTTTGCCACTAGAAATACTTCACTCAAACCATGCATGAATGGTATCTGGATATTCATAGAATAAATGACACAAACTGCTGCCATAGGTTAAAGTAAAGTCTGTTGTCAGTGTGGTGAGGTGAAATGAAGAGCTTTATTGCTTACAAAGGCAGATGTCTTATGTGCATAGATATAGACATAGATATAGATATATATAGATATAGATTAGATATAGATATAGATATAGTTCCTTCCCCTGAATAGTGGAAAAATCACTTTGCTCCATAAGTCCCTGGTAAGCATTGTGTCCCTCTGAAAACCATGCCCAGACTCAGTCAATCAGAGCCAAGTATTTCCCCTCTATGCGCATCAGGCTCTAATGAAGCCAAGAACAGCTCAGTGTTTCCAGAGACCAAGGATGGCTGTCGGCTCTTGCCCTCTGTGTGATCTCGGAGCTGTGAGGATGCCACAGGAGCCATGTGGAGTGGGACAGGAGGGTGCAGGCAGCAGGAGATGGGGTTAGGGCAGGCAGAGAACCCCAGTGGGTGAGCACACAGCTTGGTCTCCAGCTGCCACTGCAGCACCTTTGTAAGAAGCTCTCTGACTCCTGAGCCAACCCCATTTTGTGGGCACAAGGTTTTTGGAATACTTCAGGCACCGTCTGCTAAGGCACTGCAGGTTATTTTACAACCACATGCAAATACACCAAACCCCACCACACACGACACAGATTTCCTGGAGGGTGGTGGGGAAAGGAGCTGTAACTCCCCCCTGATATCTGCATTGCTTGGTGTGGTACCTGTGTGCCACCACCTGTGCACCCACAGTCCTTCACCAACTCAGCCCAGCCCTGACTGTGCGCACGTGATGGCTCAGCTGCGTTCTGATGGCTTTTGCAGGAGGAGGTCAGAGGGCTCATTTGAGGATATCCAAACTATTTCAAACATACTGCCCCATTCTTTCATGCTCCAGTGGCGTAGGAAATGCTGCCCCTTTCCCTCCACAGCACAGCAGATGCAGAGTCAGGAGTTTGAACACGGCTTTAAACCATTGTTTTAGATGCATCAGCTTTCCTGGCTTCCCTCAAATCTCTACCTCTCGCCGTGTCTCACACAGCCCCCACTCAAAGCAGAGAGAAGGATAAACATCTCAGACAGTCTGGAAAGGCTGGGTATTCCTCCCCTTTCTGCATGACCGCCATGGACTTGTCTTCCAGGGTTTCACAGCCCTCCCTGGGCTCTGCTGTTCATTTCATTGCTCCATGCTTGGCCTCTCTGTCCTCCCCACGACTCCTCGCAGTCGGGGGTCACTGAAGCTCGAGCTGCCGAGCCTCCCCAAGACCCTATCCCTCATTCCCAACCCATGAGTCACTTCCTCTCCTCAAACCTCACCTTTCAACTTCCATTTTTCATTTACTTATGATTTTCTCTCTATCTCCGTAGGGGTTTTTGCTCTACAGCGTTCAGTTGCAGCCCTGTTGGTGCAGGCAGGAGTGCTACCAGTGGTTTCAGCAGCAAATGGAGAGGGGTGAAGACATTACATAAACACATGGGGCTAAATCTTCCCTCCATGCAACACAGTGCCAGCCCCTGTGGGGATGACCTGACTTGCATCTGCTGAAAATCTAAGCCATGTTGCTGTGATCACTTGAGGTTTCTTTTCTCTCAAGAAAACAACATTATCTCTCAAGAAAACAAATCTATCTGAAAAAAAGAAAAAAATCCACCTTTTTTTCACATGATTTGAAACTGGCACCTTTGTAATGATATTTCTTTGGTATTTTGTGTTGAAATGATTGTTATTTTTGGAAACCATCAGAAATATGGCTTTTGGTAGGAAAATGTTGTGTCTGGCCAAAAAAGAGAATTGCTATCAAGATTTCAAGCAGCACACTTAAAAATTACCTCTAATTTAAAAAGAAGTATGAAATATAATTAGTGATAATTTAGTTTCATGAATTTTCATTTTAAAAGAGCTTTTAAAACCTTCTTTTGTCTATGAAGCATCACAAACTTTTAGCTCATCATAAAACCATGCAGGCTGAGGTTTGGGTGCTTTGCCATCCTCAGCCCATGGCAAGCACTAGCAAAGGGACTTCTGAACTGCAGGGTCTGTCTGGGACTTCTGGCTCACTGGTCTCTGATGGGCACACCCTTTATGGCTCTGTCTCAGATAAAGCACTGACTCTTCTGTGGTTAAGTAATTCTTACTCTTTTACTGCGTCAGCTGTGGATAGGGAAGTCCACTGTGAAAGGAGTGGATGTTCAACCAAAACGGCCAGGCCTGGGATTTTAGGATGTACAAGAGCTGTATCTTTGGTCAGAGAAAAGAAAATTCAGTTGCCACTATGGCCCCTTTCCAAATGTCACTCCTACTTTCGGCATCTTCCTCTGAGCTCTTCTCCCCTTGCACCCTCATTGATGGCAGTCAGTGCCATTTTCTCAAGGACTCGCCAGCTGAGCACTCTCCCTCCTGACTGAGGTGGAGTAACTGTCCAAACAAAGTTCGTCCTCCTGGAGTTTCTTCTGAAGGTCCCCAGCCTCAGCCCGACCTTTCCATGCAGTTTTTTCTTCTGAGAAACTGCTGGGAAGAGATACCTCTAGGAACTCATGAAACAGGGGTAGTAAATCCACAACCACCCTGGGAGAGAAGAGCATCCTTCTTCATTTATGCCACCTTCTGACAGCAAGCTCAGACCCTCCAAGGGCTCAGGTCTGAGCCTGCCCAAAGCCACCAATCCTTCCCCTTGACCAAAAAATCCCAGGCTGTGTTGGAGTCTGGGCTTGCCTCTCTCTTTTACTGCTAGCTCAAGTAAATCCCAGCTTTCTCCTCCTGCTTGTTACACAGATGCACTTTCCCAGCATCTTCCCTAATGCAAAGTCCAACACTTGGGCAGGGTTTGCTCATTCTGGCCACACTGAGCTCTCCCTTGTCGCTGCTGAAACAGTGAGAGATGATGCAAACCAGAGAGGGAAGACTAACGCTGCCAGGCACAGGGGACTGTCCTCCATGGATGGTCCCCTCAATGCCTGGTGACCATCAGCCAGTGGCAAGGGGAGAATGTGGGTGTGCAGGGAACAAGGGACAGAAAGTGCTTGGGAGGGTGCTCTGGTGCCTGCACTCACCTCAGGGAAGCCTGGTGGTGCTAGAGGATCTTCCACATCCCCAGATCAGCAAGCCAGAAATGAATTACTGGGGACAGCTGAGACAGGAGGCAAATGGCATCACACTGAAGCTGAACAAAGCCCGTGACTGTGCGCTGTGGGATCCTAAATATTTGGAGAGCAAAGGTCAGGAGAACAGGACACTCCTCAGAGATGATTTTCTTCCCACCCCAGGCAGGGACATGGAACTGCTATGCCTGGAATGACCCTGGGTGTTAGCCAGAGCCAGCGCCCTCATGGGTCACCCCGAGGTTCAGTGGTACCTGCAGGCAGGTCTGTGTTCTCTGGGTTTTGGCTGCCACCAGGACCCAGCAAGATGTCCTCCCTGTGCCTGCCAGTATCTATGACACACCTGGTGTGTGCAGGCCAAAGGCAGGAGAAGGAGCCCCATCCTTGGTAGGAGCTGCTGCTGGGTGGCTGATCCTCCTTGCCATGAAGGAGGATCATGTCCCCTGTGCCTGCTGGCCAGGCCCCCGGCTGTTTCCAAAATAACACTCGGGCATGACAACGCTGACATTTGCTTTCCACAAACAGGCGCTGGGAGAAGGAGGCAGCCGCGTTCCTTTCTGCAGGCTGGTCACGAGGCAGGAGACAACCTGCTCAGTGCAGGGGGTTTGGGATCATGTGCCACACACCATCCATCCCTCCCCCAGAAAGAGCATCACTCCACCACAGGGTCAGAGCTTTTCCTGCTGTCCCACACCTGGCTGGTGGCTATCACTGGGGCGTAGGCAGGGTGGTGAGCGCTGAGGCTTTGCCTTCTGGCCCTTTCATGCTGGAAGCAGTTAAAAGGCATCTGGAGGGAGGTTAGAAGGGTGGAGAAGTTCAGCAAAGGATCCTGCCGTAGATCCTGCCATTGATCCCCAGTGGACACAGAGGATCCCAAGGGTCACCACAGGCCAGCCCACCCACAGGAACAAGCATCTGTCAGACCCCTGATGGAGAAGGGTCCATTGGGACACTCACAGGTGACAGGGAGAGGTTTCAATGATTACACCTCCCTCACAGTGTCCTCTGACGCTTCAGCCTTTCTCACCTGTCTCAATTCCTATTTGGGAATCAGGTGAGATCCACCAGCAGAGTGCTGGCATCTCTGGGATTTCCCTTGGAGGGAGGGCCGGGGCCAGAGGGCAGTCCCTGGGAATGTGGTGCCAGTCAATTTTATTCTGGGAGAGATGCCAAAGTGAGCACAGCTGCTGAAACAGGGGCTTTCCTCACGAGCAGGCTACTCTCCCACCACCCCTGCCCTTGGCTGAACGCTGTGGGGAAAGTGGGAGAGACTGTACATCCCTGTCCTGCACCCCAAACACCCACTGGAGGGGGGGGGAGGCATCAACATCCCCCCAGCCACGATCCTAAACTCTCAAGCTGGAGCTGTGTGAACATTGCTGTCACGCTCACTAATTACCCAGATAATTCAGCTCAGTGAGAAATGAAGGGATTTATTTTTCTGGCTATTGCTCCAGCCAGGTTAAGGCATCTGGAAACAACTCCCACATCTTCAAGCTGAAGCGAATATTGAAGGACAAGTTGCAGCAACAAAAGGTCAGGCTGTTAACTCGCATGTCTATAATTAACATTCGCAGCCAATTACAAAAATGGTCAGGAATCACAAGGCTGACGTGGGAAACTGAGGCACAGAGCAGCAAAGCAGCACCCCCAGGAGCAGATCATAGTTGCCTCATCCCCAGCACCATCCTCATCTCCCCCTTGGTGAAAAGGCTGGATGGAATCCTTGCTGAGCCAGCCCCAGGTCCCGTCCCTTGGAGAGCAGCAGGCAAAGCAGTTTCGGAGGGTACTGAGGGCACACAGCCCTCAAGGCCTGCGCTAATGGTGTGGGTGAATTCCTTCAAGCTGCTGGATGCTTCTCGCAGCTGCAGAACAAATTCAATAACAATACTCTGAGCAATGCCTTTTTAATAGGCACGAGGTGAAAAGAACCCGACGAGTCAATATTTGCGGATGAAAACAAAATAAGCCGAGCTGTTAGCACAGAGGAATGCGAGGGAGGCCGGAGGCGGCCGGGGTAATTATTATTTCATCTGCCAGACAGCCGTGGTCCTGCCCAGGCTGGAAGGAGGGCAGGGGACGTGGGGACGGGGCAGAAAAAGCCAATTTGGCTGCGGCAGCACCGGCGTGTGGCTGGGGCTGGCTCAGCGCTGCGTCCGCCGGAGGGTGAGCGCTGCCCTGGCCCAAGTATTTAATGTCAGCGCCTGGAATGTGCTTAACACAACATTTTACAAGGGAACATTAGTCAAGCATCTGCACTGACAGAGCGGGTCAGCGATAAGGAGCCAGTGCATGGGAGCTGCGGGGACGGCTCTTGTTTCAGGCTGGAGGGCCAGCCTTGCAGAGGTGGTGCCAGGGCAGGCTGAGAGGGACAAAACGAGCCGGGCAGCCCCTGCTGTTGGTCTAGCTGTCCTGACAAGCATCACACAGGAGTGAAAGTGCCGCAGTGACAAGTGGGATCCCAGTTCCCACACTCCCCCAGCTATTGCCTGTGGTCTCTGAGAGCCCTCCTCCAAACCTCCTGCAAGGTGAGATTTGGGGAAACCTGTCCAAAAGCCATTGCCCACCACATGCCCTTGTTTGCAGGAGTGCTGGTGTTTGGATGTTGGTGGGTGGGAACTTTCTCATGACACGTCTCAGGCTTTGCCCCCTTGCCACAGGGTCTCTGGAGAGAGAGCAGCTTCCCCCTGAGCCAGCACTGTCAGGCCATGGCAGGAAAGCATCCATCCCTAATCAGCAGGAGCAAGATGTGCCTGGAAATCACCCAGAAATCAGGTCAGTGAAACATTAGTCAGCTTTGCCTGTGACCTGAAAACAGCACTTCCCTCCATCTATTCCTGGAGCTATCCCTGTTCATTAGCCTTCTTGGCCCCTAGGCTTAAAAAAATCGCCCAGTGTCATGACTCTTTAATAAGATGTCATCTTCAGCCATGACAAACACGAGCACTTAATAAATAATAGCCCTGCCATGTAATGTCATGCCTCTACCATCTGTTGTAGCAATGACTGTGCCTCGCTCACCTGCCACCCTCTCCGGCTGCTCTGTGTGAGCAGCGAGAGCCAGGCCAGGGCTTGGCCATCCAGCCCCTCTGACAGCTGCCAGGCTTAGCTCTGGGGTGGGCAGGGCAGCCAGCACTTCTGTGGGGCAGGGAACGTGCTGGGACACAGGTGGAGATGTGTGATCCAGGGCAGGACAGAGGGATCATGGCCCTTGGCACCTGTCTGCTTCAGATGCAAAGATTCCTCACTTTCCTCCCTCTCTTCTCCTTATTCTCACCTTTTGTTCTCATTTCATTGTCTCTTTTTCTTAAATCTTTTTCCTTCTGTCTGTCTTCCTTTCCTTTCCCCTCTCCCCTCTCCTTTCCTTTCTATTTCCTTTAATCTCTGCCACACTCCTGCATCTCTGTGCTGGTTTCCTGCTGGCCTGTTTGAGAAGTCTCTCTGCTTTTGCTGCATATTCACTTCCAAAAGCTCTCCAAGCATTGCCTAAGGCACAGAGCAAAGCTGAAGGCATTTGAAAACTCACCTCCAGTTTTGGAACCGAGTTCCCCTTGTCTTCCCCGTCCCCAACCCTTTTGCTTCAATTTACCCATCGGCAGATCTGCAATTAATGACCCAGAGCAAACCTGTTGCCGCGGGGCAGGTTTTTCACACTGGCTGGCTGTGGACACTTAACTTTGCTCACCAGCAAAATACCTTCTCTCTGAGCCACGAAGAGGAGACTGCACTACAGAGCAGCTGTTGCTCCTCACTGCTCAAGCAGCTCTTGTTTCCCTTCTCCACACCCCATGCCCATTCCCACCCCTTGGCACAGCCCAGGGCTAGAGGGACACAGGCATCAGGTGAGAGTTGCAGAGCCAGGAGGTGATTCTTGGTAGCAATTTAAAAAAAAAAATTAAAAACATTTTAAAAACTGTACAGATTAATGAAAGCTGTTCCAGGCAGGGATCCAAGTGTGCAATGCCCTGGGTTGCAGAGAAGGAGAAGGACGCTGCCTTTCAAGATGCCTTTTTTGCCCCCTCCCTTTCCTGTGAAACTTGGGTTACACCGAGTGCGCAAAGGATCGCAGGACGTGGCAGTGCTGTTTGCCATGAAACTAATAGGGCCATGCCTGCTTTCATCAGGACTGTAACCAGAGCCACGGATAATGTTTTAAAGGCACAGCAGCTTCAAGTGCAAGCAGGATTTATTAATGAAATCGAAACCATGCTCGAGGCTTTGCGAGTCTTATTTTAAGAGTCTGAAGGAGAAAGGAGTGGGCTGCCTGGCTGGGTGGGCAGGGAGGCAAGGTGGCCAGAGCTCTGACACTGAGCAGTGGTGACAAGCAGCGGTGACAAGGGCTCACAACACTGCTGGGCTGCTGTTCTTGCTGTGCCACAGGTTATCTGCCCAACCCTGCTCATGTCACTTAGCCTCACTGTGCTTCAGCTCTCACAGGGGTATGTGAATCACTTCCCTACACACCTTTAGAGAGAGATTATACTTCTGTGTAAAAAGGATCATACTCCAAGGATGCTTCCTCTCTCTGCTTGTTTTTTGGGCCCCTAACGGATCTACGGCAGTAACCAAGGATTCCCACAGGATCCTACAGGTTCAGAGCAGCTCTAGGACCTTTTCCATTCTGGCACTGCTGTGTGACAGGACAGCTATGCATGCGAGGACAGGATGAGACAGCTTAAAAATGTCCCAGGAGGTGGTTAGACCAAGCAAATAGATGCCCAGACTCGAAGGGCTCTGGTTCTGCTACAGACACAAAGTCCATTCATGCTTGAGTCCCTGGTTTCTGCTGCTTTCAAACAGAGGCAGAGCAGTGGCTGCTGCTGGAAGGTTGAACTCCCAGTTTTGGCCAGCTCTCAGTGGTCCTGATGCTACTCGTAGACTCAAATAACTCCTGTGTGCTGATGGATGTGTTACCAGTCCTTAATCAGGCTGCAGGAGGCAGCAAACGCAGCCTGCTCCCTCTGACTCAGAGAGAGCTGAGTATGACCTACAAGTGCATCTGAAAGCTGAATTTGGTGCTAGGGGAAAAGGAGACTGCTCCTGAAAGCATGTCTTGGTTTAACCCCTGCAGACAACTAAGTACCATGAAGATTTTGCTCAGTCTCCCTCACCCCAGTGGGGCAGGATGAGAACTATAAAAAAGTAAAACCCATGGGCTGAGAACACTTTAATAATTGAAATTAGTTACAGTATATATTAGGTAATTAATAATAGTAAGGGAGATAACAAAAAGAGAGAGGACTAAAACCCAAGAAAAACAAGTGATGCATGATACAATTGCTCGCCATCCCATCCCCAAGCAGTGGTGAGTGGCTCCTGGCCAACTCCCCCCTGTTTATATACCAAGTATGATGATCTATGGTATGGATTATCCCTTCGGTCATTCGGGTCAGCTGTCCTGGCCATGCTCCCTCACAGCTTCTCGTGCACCTCCACGCTGGCAGAGCATGGGAAACTGAAAAGTCCTTGACTTAGGGTAAGCACTACTTAGCAACAGCTAAAACAGCAGTGTGTTATCAACATTATTCTCATACTAAATCCAAAACAGCACTGTACCAGCTACTAGGAACAAAATTAACTCTATCCCAGCTGAAACCAGGACAGAGCATGATATGGGGTTAGGGTCTGTTTCTCCATCCCCAGGACAGTGCGGCTGGTTAGCCAGTGTGAATTATGCTGAATAGATATTCCTGCATCTATTTATCTCTTTTTAAAAGAGGGGAAACCCTGTAAAGTAAGCATTTCTGTTTGGAAAAAGCCTGTCGGAAAGGCTTTCTTAGCCTCAGATGCCCTTGCCATCTGCACACATAAGAAACCTTTCATAAGGTTCTCATTTCCTCTTTACCTTTTATATAGCCCATAATAAGATCCCTAATTTTAATGGACTGTATGGATCTCACTAGCAGGGAATGGCTCTAGCAGAGAGGCTTTAACTCTCTGTTTCACCAGGATCAGCAATGGAGCTTTTGGTCCAGTGCAGGCGTTGGTAGGATTTCTGCAGCCACCTCCACCCAACCCTCCCTTCCTGCTGGGAGGTGTCAGATGGACATGACCCACGGAGAGTTTGTGAGGACTTGCCCCTCTCCCTCAAATGCTAATGAAGCTGTACAAGGAAATTAGCTGTACTTTGCCAAGCTGGAAGCTGTGGAGAGAGATGGGTTTTGTTCAGTCAGAGAAGGAGACAGTGGAGCCACCCTCCTCCCAGAAGCAAAAGGTACAGCAAGGGAAATTCTACCTAAATATTCAGAAAATAATTCCTAGTGAGACAAGAGAGTTATAAAAGCATGTGAAGTGTCACTTCTCTGGGGCTGATCTCCTGAGGAAAAGAAGACCCTAAAATATGATCCCAGGGGAGTGCAAAGGGTCACAGCACAGCACCACACCAGAGCTGGGTCTGTTTTAAAAACCCTCTTAATGGTGTGGGTGAGATGCAGGGCAGAGACCCAGCCCAAAAGATGTTTTGGTTTGGTGTCCCTTGCTTGGAGCTCGACTCCACCTGGGTGTCAGGAGCCTGGCTGGGATCTCGTCTGGGAAAAGTCAGGCATGTGAGCTGCTGGAGTTGTTAGAGCAGATGGGAAGGCAGCGCCAGGCAGAAAGATTCCCAGAGCACGTGTCAGCAGATCTGGCTGGTTCCTGGGTTTCTGACAGCTCCTTTCTCCCAAAGCTCCTGGACAGGAGACAAAACGTGATTTCTTGCTCCTTCCACTCAAAGACGGCTGTGAAAGTCTGATTTATGCTGAACACTCTGGAAAAGAAAAAGCTTGGCTGTGGAACCAAGTTCAGCTCCCAGCCAGGAGAACCTTGTATGGGATCAGCAAGTTTTAACCATGCAAATCGAATATGAGTCCAAACAGAGCCCTCTTTCATGATTTCTGCCTCTCTCTTTCTCACTGCACAGGGTCAGGCTACCTTTTCCCTGAACAAGCCCTCACATCCATTCCAATGCATCCATTCCTGGGATCAGGGGATCAGGACAGGCTGCGATGTTGTAGACACTTTTTTCCTTTTTGTCTTTCCTTTTCTCTCTCTCTCTCTCTCTTTTTTTTTTTTTTTTTTTTTTTTTTTTTTTTTTTTTTTTTTTGTAATTTTTTCTTTTTCCCAGCAAGGCACCGCCAAACACGTCACAGCTCTGTCTTTCGCTGAGATGATTCCCAGCTGCCAAAAGTACTGGAAGAGGTCCACCTGCCTGCAAGCCTGTCACCAAAAGCTGTGTCTGAGCATGGCCTCATGGTGTGTGACCCCAGCAGTCTGGAGGAGTGCTCAGGCACCGGGAGAAGCAATTTCTTGGCTCAGTTGTCAGCCATGAAGGTGAACAGGTGACCTTTATTATCCATGCCTTTGTTTCCCCAGGTGGATGCAGCAGGCCAAAGGCCACCATATGTCCTTTTTCTCTCCAGACCACACCACCTCCTGTTTTATCCTGAAAGTGGGTTTTGGGGGTGATGTTTGGATGTTGTTTGGGGTGTCTCCAGTCACAGTAACAGCAAATCCTCACCCTGTTACACGGTGAGAGTCATTCAAAGGCAGCACTGATGCATCATGGAGAGGTGAGACCTCCCATCCAGGCCTGCTCACACTGGGAGAATCCAAGGTGCTCAGAAGGCCCAGAACCCTCTGTCTAAGATGGGAAACTTGTGCCCAACAATCTGGTTTACAAGAGAGGTAGAAGAGGCCCCGAATGGTCCTGATGAACCCAGACATCTCCCTGGTGTGCACACACATGGAAGGAGAGGTGATGAATACAAGTTGCAGAAGGGAAAACTTGGATTAGATGTTGGGAAAAATTTACCCCTGAAGATGGTGCAACACAGAGAACCAGAGCCATGGGGGAATCTCCATCCTTGGGGACATTCAAAATTTCCCTGAACAAAGCCCTGGGCAATCTGATCTAAGCTGACTTTGCTTTGGGCTGTTGGACCAGAGATCTTCAGAGGTTCCCAATAACTTGAATTATCCTGTGACCTACATCCAAAGCACTACCCATGATTTTCTTGCATCATCTAGAGTTCAATGAGCCCATCTGTTTTTCGCTTCTAAATCAGCAGGATCCTAATTCTCCCTTATGGTTTAATCCCTTAATTCATTTGCTGTAATCCTGTAGTATGTGGCTGGAGGAAAAGGAAACAGCACAGCAAAGAAAAGAGAGAAATGCAACAAGTGCCCCTGAGATTAGTATATTACTCCTCTTCTTTCCTGTTTGCCTTCCTGCTGTTCTGCTTCCATGAAAATTCTTGGGATTTCATCCAAAGCTCCAGAATCTCCTGTCCAGCAGTGTCTAGGGATGGATGCTTAGAAAGAAATAAAAGAAACTGTGAGCCCAGAAGGATTCTCTCCCTGCTACCCTCTGCCAGCCTCAGGCAGCTGAAGCCTGAAGGACATCTGAAGTTAAAGGCCACATCCAGACTTGAGCACTTGGTAGTTACCACCTGAGAACCTGTCAGCAGAGGGAGAGCCATGACAGAGGGAGTTTTACAGGATGATCCAGGGAAAGTATTTCCTCATCTTCATGTGAAACAGGCTGTCCAGTTCTCTCACTGGACACCTCCCTGTGCCCTCTCACCTCATCATGCTGCCCTGGCAAAGTTCACCTGAAATGTGGCTATTTGGGGAGCTGGATGGTGTGTCCAAATCCCCTGTGTTTCTTCAGAGGTTTGAGTGAGCTGAAGCCCAGCTTTATGGAGGAAAACCATCTACACACATACTCACCACTTTTGTCCACCAATGAAGCACATGGTGGTGGAAGGAATTCCCCCTCCTTGGTGTTTTGGGGTATTCAAAGTTCATAAAGCTGCAAGAGAAGAGAGGGGATGCCTCGCCTGGCCCCATGCTGACACGCAGGACTGGCTTCGAAAAGATGTCAGTGGAGTTTGGAAAAGAAGCAGAAATATGTATTTCCCTAATAAGCTGAAATCTTCAATAAATGTTTTCCCTCAGTAGGATGTAGCTGAGGAATCTGGGGACCATTGCTGGAGCCAGCCTCTCTGAGAGGAGAAAGTGAGAAGCCAGTCCAAGTGCAACAAATGCCTGGACAATAAAGGGATCTGAAGGGGTTCAGGGGTAGGAGGGATTTTTTTTTTCTTTTTTTGTCTCTCTGTTGTTTTTTGATTAATATTTACATGTCAGAACCAGCAAAGCACACCTCCAGATCACAGACGGGATCTTTTTCTCCTTACTTGGGCAGTAGAACGTATGGGCAGGACAATTGTGCAAACAAAGATGTGTGCCAAGCCCACCGCACCGAAGGGAAGAAATAAAATACTAGTTATTTAAAACACGTGTATTAACAGAGGGGCTGACCTCTCCTCTGCCTTCGTGCTCTGCTGGCATGGAGGAGGGAGATGAAAACCTCACTGGAGCATCAGACTGGCCCCAGCCCCCAGGGACAGAGGGGCTTTGCTGCACTGGCCCATGGACTCTCTGGGTCACCCACTGGCACCTGCTCCATCTCTCACCCTCACTCCTGATGTCACATGCACCTCTCCGCCCCAGCAAGGTCCTGGGGAGCAGAACACAGCTGCAGGAGAAGCTGGTTGAAATTCCCAGCCCTTCCCTAGCAGGGAGAGTATCTTTGATTCAGAGGGGCAAGGCAAACAGCTGCAGTGTTGTGATACCTGTGGGATGCTTCTCGCACGGCTGAGCCTCATCTGCGTGTGGTTGCAGCATCTCCTGGGTGAAGTGACAGATGACAGCCACAAAAGGACAGGGTTCAGACAAATCAGCTTCATGCCATCAAGGCTGTAGCTCCTTCTCCTCCTCATGCCCCTCTCTGCCCCTTCTTCCCTGCCTCCCCTCTTCAAATGCATCCAAAAGATTCCAGCCCAAATGTTCCAAATTTAGGGATGAGCAGTGTTCCCAGCTTTTTGCTTTGTAAGGGGATAGAGGGATACAGAAGCAAGGGCTGCTGTCACCCAGCCCTGTCCCACTGCCCAGCTTTGCACCAGGTCTCCAAACCAAGAAGGCAAGTGTCAGGTCCTGCCTGGGGTCCTCCACTCCCTGAGCAGCTACCGCGACCTGATCCAGCACCAGGGTGAGAGGGTGCAGAGCCTCGGGAGATAATGGCAGTCAGAAGGCCAGAATGTCTTATCAACTTAAACAAATTGATAAGCAGAGTCAAGCCCTTCAAATAAAAGCCTTGAGAGAGAGGAGATGATCTTCCCTCAAGTGTCAGGCACATTTCAGCAGTTTAGAATACCATCCTCCTCCCTCCACCAGACTCAGCCTCACAGCACCATCCTGACATCAACCCTGAACCTGGTCCTGACAAAGCTGAGCACCTGTGCTTGATTCAGACAGGGGGAGCCAGGATCCGCCTCAGGTTTGTGTTTCCAGAGGCACTTTCATTTCACTTTCAGCTGCCATTTCTTGGTTCAGCCTTCCCAGGTTTGAGGACATGATTTTCCCTATGCAGAACAAAGAAGGGGTTAAACCAAGCTTACCTTTTCAGGATCAGGACAACTATCACTTGGCTGGAAAGGGGGCAAGATCCAGCCCCCTTCTGTCCCCTTTCCATCCCATTCCTCTTGCCACCCTGTTTCTCTCCTGCACATCCCACTGCAAAGCTGCTCTGGTTGCTCAGCTGTGAGCTGTGGACGCTAATAACAAGAGAGGGACAACGTCCTGTTGTCCTGCTCATCCCTCCCAGATCCCGACACCTGTCAAGGGCAGGAGGCAAGGAGCTGAACAGAGCTGATTTTCCCCCGCCTTGATGCAAGGCACCTAGAGCTGAGGCCACCGGCTTTCACGTTTCCCCTGTATCCATCTCCTGTGTAAAGTCGAGGGTAATTGTCCCAAAGAGTGCGAAGTTGCTGGTTTTAGTCTTCGGTTTTATTCTTCTAGTCCTGACTACAAAAGGAGCATCCCGAGACGGAGTCTGCTAAGGCAGTCAAATCCCAACTGGCGATCATGTTTTATCCACGGGATGAGTTTTGGGATGGGCTCAGCAGAGACACCCCAAGTTGCACAAGGGCTGGTGTTGTGGCTGGGTTCCCAGCGGCTGGAAAGGGGTGAGACGGGAGAATGGATTTGCCAGCGCTGCCTTCTCTCAGGACACCGGCCAGCCCGCCCCGCGCCTGTTCCTGCCTCTGCCCCCCGGTTCATCCTAACGAGGTTTCCAGCCCGGCTGGAGCCCCGCGTTGCTTTCAGGACCGCAGCCGTCCCGGGCTGAACGGGACTGGGGAGGGAGGTGGGGATAGCCGTTCCCATCCCCCGATTTCTCTCCTCCACGGTATTAGGGAGGGTTCGGGTTACACTAAACTAAGGCGAAAGAGGGGCAAAACTGAGGCAGGGGTGCAGAAAATACCGTCACTGACTCATGGAAAGACGGGTGAGGGGTTACAAACCCTGTGCCGATGATACTTTTGAAAGGGGCGGCTTGGGGTTGGTTTCGGCGGTGGTCCCTGCGCCCTGTGCAGGAGTTTGTGATGGAAAGTCTGCAAAAGCCATTAGGACTTTTGTGCTGGGGCACTAGAAAAGCAACGCAGACAACCACTCACTTTCTAAATAAACATTAGTCTTAAAAAGTTTGCACTGCTGACCCCCGCAGCTCTGATTACTTGTAATTCTCTGAACCATATTTTAAGGCTTGTAACTATTTTTTTTTTTTCCGGGGAGGGGGCGGGTTTCGTTCGTTCCTTCCTGCAGCCGTGCCACAGATGTACGGTGTGCTCCAGGGCCGGGGGGTCTCTGCCCACCCCTCAAAGGAGGTCTTTATTGCACAGCCCTGCAGCCACAGCCCCTCCGCGTATTCAACTCTCTCCATGTTCCCCCGAAGAAGCTTTCCCTTTTTCCCTTTTTATTTTTTTCTTTTTATTTTATTCCCCCCCCCTTTTTTTTTTTTTTTTTTTTTTTTTTTCCTTTTAGTGGTTGGGACCACATTCTCGATCCCGATGAAGAGATGCTGCTCCCTCCCAGTGCAGAGGCGGTGCGGGCTGCGGCCCCATCCCCACCGGGCTGTGCCCTGGAACAGCCCCGGCAACCCGCCCCAGCCCCCCCAAAGAGCCGCATCTTCGCAGCACGGCGGAGGCAGCTGCACCGAGGTATCATCAGCATAATTGGAAGGGTCACATGTTAAACCCTCGCTGTTGTTCGCGGTAATGTAGCTGTGTCCCCCGGCTGCACATTTACCGATTTCTCGCAAACCAACCATTGTCACAAGGTTCATTCCAGGAGGAGTGATCCAATGGGTTGCCACGGCAACTATAATGACATTAAAATAGAGGCGGCAGCCGTCCCCCCCCTCTCCCCTCTTCTCCCTCCTTTAAAACAGGCAGCAACGAGACAAAATTCCGCACCTTCCCGTCGGGGCAGCCCGGGCAAGAACACGGCTACCCAGAGCAAACCAGTGTGTCGGGCGGGAGGTCGGTTCATAGGAAACCTTCCCAGAGAAAGCGGCCGAGTGAAGCCCCGAAAGGCGGCGGGGTCCCCGCACCCGAGGGAGGCGAAAATGACCAGAAGTGCGGGATTTCCAGGCGGGAAAGGCGAGCGGAGCCCGGGGCTGGGAAATGGGACCGAGCCGGGATCCATCCCTGCCCCGAGCACTCGGCGGGAGCGGGGAAAAGGGTACAGACCTAAGGGTTCCAAAGCTCCACCGAGACACCTGCGGGTTGTGCCGGGAGAGCCTCTCCCTCGGCCCGGCCCCGCGTTGGAAATCCGCTTCGCACCACTCGGTTTTCCGGGAAACGTTCGTTTCCGATTAATTCGCTTTATTATTTCTCATCGCTTCCGCTACGGTGCTTTCACGTATTTTTATTTTTCCCCACGAATTTTGGGGCCAGAAAAGATGTTTTATAAAAGGACCCCTGATTCCGATTATCACCGATTCCTTCCCTCTCTATGAATCTTTATGTGTCCAAGGCGCATAAAAAAGTGCGGCAAGAAATACTGTGCAAAAGCAGAGGGAAAATTCTGGGAATATCGGCTGTAATATCAGCTGGATCTGGCGGGAGGCTCCGATATGTTTAATTCCCGTATAAGAGAGTGTACTGCCCGTTTTTCATCGACAGTTTGATAGCAGCGCCTGAAATCGAGCCCTGAAGGATTTCAGTGACGCTTTCCTGAGTATTTTCCCCGATTTCTCAGTGAGGCCGGGAAAAGAATAGATTCTAATCAATTTCTCGCTTTTATTTTCCCCCAAGTGAGCCCGCGGACGAGAGTTTGCTGGGCAAGGACTGAGTGAAAAGACCTTACAGCTTCACTCAGAGCCGTGGTTTCATTCCTTCCACCAAAATGTGCCCAACACCTGCCTGCGGCTGGGATAATCCCCATTCCGGAAAGAAAGGGAAAACGTGCCCACTGTTGACAGCACCGATAAAATAGGGGGGGATGGGGGAATAAAGGTGTGGGGGGGAAGAATTCTGCGCAGCCCGAAGCGGCGCCGCCCGCAGCCGGTTCACACGCGGTTTGCGGCGGTGGAGCGGCTTCCTCCGGCCGGCCCCGACGGCGGAGCTGCGGCACCGACCCTCGCACCACGCCGGGTATCCGCCCAGAGACAGGGCCACACTGCGGGATGCTCCGAGCTCCCCCCTCGGAGCGCCCGTGGCCGGTGGGGAAGGGGCCGGGGCGCCCGGGGCCGCGGGGTCTGAGGGCAGCGCTTGGCCCCGGCCTCCTGAGGGCTGCCCGAGCCTCCTGAGGGCTGCCCGAGCCTCCTGAGGGCTGCCCGAGCCTCCTGAGGGCTGCCCGGGCCTCCTGAGGGCTGCCCGAGCCTCCTGAGGGCTGCCCGGGCCTCCGGAGCTGCCTCCCTCCCCCGCACACAACCTCGGCGGCTGCCCGGGGCGTCCCATTGCTGCTGCCACCCACATCTCAGCAGAGATGGTGAGGGAGGGTGCGGGGACCACCCCGCGGCTGGGCCAGAGGTTCCCCACCTCTGAGAAGGCGCTCGGGCCGGGTTTGGGCCGCCCAGGGCGGGCCGCTGTGCCAGCCGCCCTTCCCGAGGGGAGCCGAGGGTGCGGTCTCCCCACAGGAGCTGGGGTGGGGAAATGAGCCGAGATGGTGGGAAAGGACCGGCCGCAGCCGAGGCCGCGGGCGGGTGTCCCCTGCCGCAGGGCCACGAGGGGGGTCCCTGTCCCCAGACACGGATCCAGCTCCTTGGGTGTGGGACCCTCCGCCGTGCGGCTGGAGGGGAGCCCCGGGAGAGCAGAGGTTACTGGGGACACAGCCTAGGCTCAGCTCGCTCCCCCTCCAGGGAGGCCAGTGCTCTTTTTGACGATCTCCTGAGCTGAAGAGCCGTCAAAAGCGTCCCTCTGAAGTGACCCTCTTGGCAGGGTCTTATTGAAAAACATACACAGAGTAGGAGAATGCCTGGGGAGAGATGGCAGCCTCGTGGGACAGGGGGAAAACGAAATTAAAACCGAGTTAAAAAGGAGAAAAGAGAGAGAAAGGTGGGAAACCGAAATCATCCTCCTTGTGAAACGTGTCGGGCTTCTCCGGAGGAACTGTAGAAGGGAGGCCTTTCCACTAGGGTGGATAAATTTACTCGTGTCCCACATGACCGAGGGTGGGGGACCCGGGCGGGGGGGGAAGAGAAAGGTCATGGGATTGGGATTTGGGTTGTAAGTCACAGAGGGAGACGTGGATTTCAGTGCCGCGTTAGGTGGCAGCGGCCTCTGGTTTTGCAACAGAAGTAATTAAACAGGAGAAGGAAGAAAAAAAAAATAAAAATAAAAAAAATAATTAAAAAAGAACAAGAAAAGGAAGGGAGAAAGAGAAAAAAAGCATTTTAGAAATAAGACGGTGAAATCTCAGGGAGTTAAGGGTGGGAAGGTGTGTTGGGAGACCCCCGTTGGAGACTGCTCGCCGTGGGAAGGGATTGACCCCCACATGTCCCAGAGCTGGGGATGGGTGCTCGGCTCTGCATCCTGCACGGCTCTCTCGTCCGAGCCGTGTGCGCTCCTTTGGTTGCCTTCATTTTGCGGCCACGTTTCTCTCCTGGAAAGAGGAGATGGCAGGGGCGCTGCGGGCCGAGGCGAGGGGGTCAGCACTGCCCCACCAGCTCATTCCCATCTCGCTCCCCTCGCCCCTACGCGCCCCACCGGGACCTGCCGATGAAGGGGAGCCGCGGTCCGGGCCGAGGGGGGCCCGTCTGGCTGAACCCCGAAATTTTTCGGCCCCATGACCAGACGGATGAGGCTTTTCCTCTTCTATTTAGTTTGTTTCAATATAGAAGGTAAGCGGCGGCACTTCCATCCCCGGCCCGCCGGAGTCCGGCCCCAGCACGGCTCCGTTCCCACTCGGCCCTGGAGTTTCCCCACACCCGAGGTCTTGTCCTCTGTCCCCCTTCTCCCTCTGGCGAGCGCTGATGGGTGGACATTATGGGGGCCCCCAGCTAATCTCGTCCTGGTGGGGGGAAAAATTCCCACGGACATTGCAGGGAGTGCAGCTGGAATGAAAGGCGATCGTGTGCCCTGCAGAAGGCTCTCAGTGCTGAAGAGTGATTTGCCAGGGCGGGGGGTGAGCAGGGGCTCATCCACGGGCTCTCCGAGTGCTCTCCGCTCGCCTCCGCCGGCGGGGAAAAGTGAACTATCGGGGAATTTTTGTGAGAGTGAAAGAAATCGCCGGTGTTGTTTCAAGCCGTTTCAAACCCGCGGGACTGACGAAAGAGGAATCTAATTTCACTTAAAAGGCGAGCTGAAGCAGGGAAAACGAAATATGATTGAAATGGATAAAGACGCCCCCGAAAAGCGCTTCTCTGCCACCCGGCGTCACGGAGTCCGAGCCTCGGCAACCAGAAAGGATCGAGAGTAGGAGAAACACCACTAAACCGGTCATTAGACAGCTCCCAAGGCACAGACCTTGGAGTCTCCCAAGGAGAAACTGACGGACAAGCTCATGACACCCCTTGGGTCTCCCTCTCGACCTCACAACGGGGAGATTGATTCCCTTAGAGGTTCCATCCTGCGATGGCAGGGAGGGAAGAGTGTGGTTCACGCCATACCCATGTACCTAATTCCCCCGGATCCCAGGGGAAGGGATGCGGGCAGCCAGGGCGTTGGGGAAACGAGGAATCCCGCCTGCCCGTGGCCTGGAAAGGCCGCCGGACTCCAGGCTACTCGGTACCGGCTGCCCAGCGGGGCTGAACCCCTTCCCGGGCCGCGGACGGGCTCATCCCGGTACTGCTCACCCGAGGAAATCATTAGCGTCTGAATGATGAGGAAGGATTGGAAACGAGCTGACAAAACCCTGCCGCGAGCAGGTTTTGTCCTGTTCTGGATGTCAGCGTCACCTGTTGCTGCCACGGGCTTGCGGTGCCAATGTACATCTCGTTTATGAAATTAATAAAGTGCGAATTGGTCCCGTACAGGCCCCGCCGATCCAGGGGGGAGCGGGCACCGGCATACGCTCAGTCCTGCAACCCCTCATGGGCCGCGTCCCGCAGCGATCTCCCCGCTAAATGCCGCGGCGGCGGGTGGAAAGGGGATGTGGGCTGTGTGCTCCAGGGTCCCCGGCTCCAAAATCTCGCCCTGAGCCGCTCCGCAGCCCAGCGGTCACAGGCGGGGGAAGCGCTGAGGCCGGAGCGGCACCCGCCAGAATCGCTCCTGGTTCAAAGCAGGGGAGACCCCCCTCGCTGCGGCCGAGAGAGAGATTCCCGGGGGTGGACACGGCTGGAAATCTCCTGGACAGAGCGGGAAAGCAGCCCTCGACGAACCCCAGAAGCGGGTGAGGCAGGAAAGACAGACAGCAAGAGAAAAGGGAGGAAAAAAAGAAAGGGAGAAAGATGAAAAGAAGGGGAGAGTGGAAGCAAAAGAAATAGAAAAAATAAAAAGGAAAATCGTTAGACGGAGTAAGAGCAAGAAAGGAAAAATAGGAAGGGGGAGAAGGACGAAAAATAAGAGAGAGAAAAACAAACAAAAAAAATTAAAATTATCAAAGAGAGGGAAAGAGGGGGGAAACAAAAAACAAAGAAATTTAACAGGGTGGGGAAAGAGAAAAAGAGAAAGGAAAAAGAGAAGAGAAAAATGTAAGGGAAAGAGAGAAATAGAAAAAACAGAGAAGAAAGAAAAAGAAGAAAAAGAAAGAGAGAAAGAGAGAAAAGAGAGAAAGAGAGAAAGAGATAAAGAGAGAAAGAGAGAAAGAGAGAAAGAGAGAAAGAGAGAAAGAGAGGAAGAGAGAAAGAGAGAAAGAGAGAAAGAGAGAAAGAGAGAAAGAGAGAAAGAGAGAAAGAGAGAAAGAGAGAAAGAGAGAAAGAGAGAAAGAGAGAAAGAGAGAAAGAGAATGAATTAGAAGAGTGGAAGAAGGAAAAGGCGAAAGAAAAAAGATAATGAAAGAAAGAGGAAAATAATTATAGAAAGAAGGAAAGAAGGAAAGAAGGAAAGATGGGGGAAATACAAAGGAGAAATAAAAAGTGAAAAAAGAGCAGATGAGAAATAAAAGGCGACGAAGAGGAATTAGACGAGCTGTAGTCCGGGAGGTGAGGGCAGAGAGCGGAGCCCCTGCCCTTCTCCTGACAGACGGACACAGGGGCGAGCACAGATCCCTGACCTACCGCGAACATCTCGAGGAGATTTCAAAAGCATCAGCTTAATTTCCAAAGCAATTTTCCCGCGGCTGAGAGAGCTCCGACAGCTCTTCCTGCCCTCTCCAGATGGGAAAATGGGATTTTTTTTTTCTTTTTTTAAAATATCTCGTTTCTCTACGTTCTACTCGGGGAAGGAAAGAAACGAAAGAGACATGAGGAGGGAAAGAAGATGCTGGAGGGCAATGTTTTCGGGTCGGGCACTGGGGCACAGGGAGATTGGACGTTATTATTAAATCCTAAATTCACCGTGAAAACGGGAGTTTCTGCACAGTCACAAGGAGAGGCCAGGGCAGTCCTGGAGGAAGGATCAAACTATTGGAAAAGATATTCTTAATGTCTAAAGGTGGTTTTTATAAGCCAGGATGATTTATTTTTGTTCGGGGCTGCGAGGAACTAGAAAGAGAAAACAAAACAAAACAAAAAAAACTACCGGAGAAAGGAATAAGATCTTGACCTTTCCTAATTCTCCAAATCAGCAGTAATGGAAAGCAGAAGGTGCCAGGGGAAGAGGCGGGAGGTGAGGGCCGAGCGGGCGGCGCAGCGGGGCCGGCAGGGCCGGGGTCCCGCACCCTCAGCCTGCAGCGGGCGAGGGAAGGGCCACTCGCTTCCCTCCTCGGGATCCGCACAGCTTAACACGGGCTTAGCTCAGCGAAAGCAGAGAAAGAAATTACATACACACAGCCCTCCCGCTGTGGTCCCGACGGGGATATTCCGGGGCAGGATCGTTTTATCCCGCCCCGACAAACCCGAGGAGAATCCCCCGTTTTCCGCCTCTCCCGGGCTGCGCACACACGGAAATCCGCCGCGGAGTAACTACGCAGAGAGCGTCGCGGTTTTGCTACAACCCTTTCATCTGACATGTAGAAAGCAGAGGAGTAGGGGCACATTAAAAAAATAAAAAAATAAAAATCTCCATGAATGCCTAAGCAAAGCCAAAGCAAGGCAGGGGAATCCGCATCCCCCCGGTCCTACTCGAAAAGAGCCGCCGATCCGAAAGGGAGAAGGGAAAAAAAAACCCCCACCAAACGATCAGAAAAGGATCGGGCTCCTGGAGGGCTTTGCCCGAGGTTTAGCACTGACAAAACCAACGCCCGAGTGCAGCACCGAGAACCTGGGCTACGGAGCCTACGCACGGGAGGGGAGGAAAAGGGAAATGCCAAGTCGCCTTTTTGGCCAGCGACTCCCAAGCAGCGACTGCAACAGCTAATTATTTTCCTTTCAGTGCTCGGTTATTGCTGGTGTCCTCCTCGCCTCCCCTCCAATAAATAAATAAAACCCTCCTTTAGGCAGCGAGGCGTGAAAAATGATCCTGGCTGAACGCTTAAAAATAACGTCCCGTGAAGATCGGGGCCGCGGAGCCAGCCAGCCCAATAATTAGGGGCCATTATCCGTCCCGCCTAGCCGAGGTAAAATTTCTCGTGAAAACCCCGAGCCGAGCCCGGCCAGGGCATTCCGGAGCCAGGGGAGACCCCCGGGTCCTTCCCCGCCGCCCCCTTTCCGGAGCCGGTTCCCGGGGGGCTCCGCCGACCCTCCCCGAGCCACGCAGACACTTGCAGGCGGCGTGAGACTGATCGGGGCACGGAACGAGCTGCCATGCTGCAGGGAAATTCAGGGAATACTCTAGTTTTTAGAGACGCTTGGGGTTCTTCCCCCTCCCCAAAATAAAACCTCGACGGCGCTTGCACTCGCAGCCCCCGCAGGTCCGAGCCGGACCCTTCCTGCGTGAGTACCACGGCTCCGGGTTAAGGCGGGGGAATCCCCCCGCGCCCAAGTCAGCTCAGCTTCGATCCTGTCCGGCGACCGCGGCTTAAAAACGCACAATGAGTCCGCAAAGCAAAAGGAGATGAACGGAGCCGGGGAAAGGTGTCCCGGTCCCAGACAACCCCCCCGATCCCCCTCCCCTGAGCGGGAGGGGGCAGGGGGCTCTCCAGGGAAACACCGCTTCCCTGCAGAGGACCCCCCTCCGTCCCCTCAAGGCCCGAGACCACCAACTTGGAGAACCCATTGCACCAGGGGACTGCGGGGGCCACACGCCTCCTCCATCCCTACGGGCATCGGCTGCCATTTCTTATCCGCTCCTGGCACCCTTGGATCCCGCTCCTCCTGCGTTTCACAAACAAACAAGCCAGAAATTATTAAAAATGGCTACTTTATATTAAAATAACCGGCCCCCCTTCTGCCAGGCACACAAGCACCACCCAACCTCGCTGCACATCGCTTTCTTCCCTCGGATCCCGTCTCCTCAAAGCAGGCTCGGTTATTAAAAGAGGCTGAACAAAGATAGCCCCGAGAGCAGCTATCAGCGCATTTTAACTTCATCAAAGACTTCGGGGGAGAGGGAGAGGAGGGGTCTGGCACCTTCTAGTAATGAGCTTGTCAGGAACACCCCTGCCAGAGCAATTGAACAATTTGCACACAAGCAAAAGAAAAGGAGAGTGGAGGGAGGGAGGAAGGGGAAATGCTACAAAAGCCCCTTCAATTTCCAACCATGTGCTTGGCAATCTGGAAAATAGATTCATTGGCCTCCTCTTTTCTCCCATGTCGAGTCTTGTAGCCCCTTTTGTAGGAGCTGGACATGAAAGGGAGACAACCAAGTGCCGGACACGAAGATCGCTTTTCAAAAGCAAATGTGTGTGAAGGCGAGATGTGAGACCGCTCGCTGCGGGGAGGCGGCACGTTCAGGAACAACATCAACAAACTGCGCGGAGGTTCGAGGTGGCACAGACAGGGGCAGCGGAGAGGGGATAAAAAAAGGGATGAGTGGGGGAAGAGAAAAGAAAAGCCGATCCCCCCCTGCTCCCCGGCGCACACCGCCCGGCTCCTGCTCCTGCCCGAGCCCCGGAGGGCCCCGCACAAAGCCCCGCTGCCCGGGGACCGGCTCCGTCCCCCTCTCCCTGCCTCGTACGGATCAGCTTTTGGGGGGATTTTTTTTTTCCCTCCTTTTTCTCCTCCTTCAGCTGCCTGCCCGGTCAGAAAGGCCTCGATTCTTTCGATCAGGGTCCCTGCCAACAAACAAACCAAAGAGCCACGTTTGGTCCCTGAAATAAATAATTCGGGGGGGAGAAGTTCGGAAGAGAAGGGAGCGCTTTAAGATGTTTATTTACTTTGTAAGTTGTTGCAAAATTTAGGCAGAGATCAAGTTTCATTGGATCATTCAAATACTGCAGGCCCAAGGGGGACGCGTATGCGGGGGGGAAACCCTCCAACTTATTTTCTCATGTGTCAACTTTTCCAAACAAAATAAAAGGAGGTGTTGGGGGGGGGAGGGGGTGAAGAAGGGAGAACCTTTCTCCCGGCTGCCACCTCCTTCCTCCTGAAAACACGCAGAGTATGTATAGGTATAAATTTTATAAATTTTAATTTTTTCTAGGAGACACCAAAATCTAAGAAATAAAAAATAAATTTAAAATAATAATAATAATAAATATCCGTGGCCCGGGCAGTGTGGCAGCCCGCAGCCTGGGCAGGGGGGCGGCCGGAGCAGACCCTCAGCCCGCGCCGAACGCCCGAGTGTCGCCGGCCCGAGGTTAGGAACCTCTCGCCTCCCCGAGGCCCGAGCGGAGCTCTCGGCTCTCAGCATGACAAAGGACATCGCAAAGAACGATTTGGATTGTTTTGTTTTGTTTTTTTAACCAGGTCACAAACATTTATTAATTTACACCAACGGTGGACAAAATTCTGTTGCCTTTTCCACATCAAATTATTCACAGATTCTCTCAATAAAATAGATATGACGGATGCACAACCAGTGAAGAGTTAACTGGACTCCGCTCATTAGCTCCCGAATAATCTATATACAAATAATTACCAATACACCAAAAAACCCACGCACGGAGGGGGTGGGGAAACGGGGGTATATTAAAAAAAAAAAAAAAAAAAAAAAAAGTAGTATAGGAATTCTCCAAACTTCCTGACGGATCCGATTTTCTTTCAAACGTGCATTTGAATGTCTAATTGGGGGTGAAAAAAAAAAAGGAAAAAGAAAAATAAAATAAACCGCAGTCCTGAGTTTCACCGACTTTTCTTCTTCTTAAAAACAAAGAAACCTTAAACAGTGCCTTTAAAAACCAAACCCGACGCTTCAAAGAAACTAAAAATAAGATCGGACCATTAAAACATTTTCTTTGAGAGCAGGGGAGAGACAGACACACATGGCAAAACCACCCGGCAAGAGAGAGAGAGACCCGCAGGAACGAAAACGCGCTCGCTGCGACCGGGGGCGTCCGCAACTCCCCTGGCCGCTTTCCCAGGCGACCTGGGGGAGCTCCGCGGAAAACCCGCACCTCTCAAAGGAAACATCGCCGACCCTAAGACCGTCTCCTTCTCCACATGCCCCCTCTCCGCCCCTCACAAGACGTTGCGTGTTCAACCAGCCCAGGTCCCAGCTTATGTTACGGCCACTTTATAAATACGCTTTGGTGCTTGTAGGACCAAATCGTGTTATTCTTTCCCTCCTCCCGCCCTCCCGATTTATTGATTTTTTTTTTTTCCCCGAGCAAAGAGAGACAAACAGATCTGGATGCCGCTGAGCCTGGAAATAAAGTAAAAATTTTAAAAAAATTAAAAAAAAAAAAAAAGAAAGAAATATTTCCTACCTTAAAACACAACAGGAGGAGATTGGGGGGAGGAGGGGGGCACGGGGAGAGGGAAGGGGAGCAGTTTCGGAGGAGCGGAGGAGAGCTGGAAAGGGGCCGTTTGCTGCGCGACTCTCCCCCCCATCCCCCTCCCCTTCCCCAGTCCCCAGCACACTTTAAAAATGACAGCTGCTGAGGGTTGTGATTTTACTGGAAAAGTTCTGGGCCGGCTGGAGGAGCGGCTCGTGTGCCAGGCTGACCTGGGGCTGTGCCGGGGCCAAGGCGGGGCTGAGCACGGCCAGGACCTGCGCCGGGGGGCCCGCCTGGCCGGCGGGGTAGGGCGCGGCGGGCGCGACGCTGGGGTTGGTGCTGGGCGGCGGGGGCACGGCCCCCCCGATGATGTTGTCTATGGAAAAAGAGGGCCGGGAGGGGTGGTTGGTGCCGCCGCTGCCGCCGCCGCCGGCGGGCGAGGGGTCCGGCTTGAGGGTCTGGAGGAGGGCGGCGGGCAGGGCGGTGGGGCTCAGCTGGGGATGGTAGAAGGACTTCCTGCAGTTCAGCTCGCCGCCCAGGAAGGAGGGCAGCCCCGAGGCGGCGGAGAAGACGGAGGCGGCGGCGGGAGGCGGCGGAGCCGGTAACGGGCAGTGCGGCGCCGGGAAGGGGAAGGCGCCCGCGGCGCCGCCGCCTCCTCCGGCGGGATGGTGGTGGTGGTGGTGAGGGTAACCCTGGAGCTGCAGGCCGTAGTTGTAGCCGTAGGGTCCGTAGGCGAAGCCGGGCAGGAAGGCGGCGGGGTCGGCGGCCCCGGCCCGCAGCAGCAGCTCGGGGTGCGGCGGGTGCAGCTGCTGCTGCCGCTTGAAGCGCTTCCTCCGGCGCAGGAAGCTCCCGTTGTCGAACATGTCGGCGGACTCGGGGTCCAGCGTCCAGTAGTTGCCCTTGCCCGGGTTGCCGGGCTCCCGGGGGATCTTGACGAAGCAGTCGTTGAGGGAGAGGTTGTGGCGGATGCTGTTCTGCCAGGCGGGGAACTTCTCCCGGTAGTACGGGAAGCGCCCGCTGATGAACTCGCAGATCTCGCTTAGCGTCAGCCGCTTCTTGGGGCTCTGCAGGATGGCCATGGTGATGAGGGCGATGTAGGAGTAGGGCGGCTTCACCAGCGGGTTCTTCCCCCCCGCGCCGCCGCCGCCGCCCGCGGGCGCCTTCTCCCCGGGCGCGGCGCCGCGGGCGCAGGCCGGCTCCGAGCCGCCGGCGGGGGACAGCCGCTCCGGGGACCCCCCCATGCGCGCCTTGGCGGCCCCGCTCCGCGGCAGCGCCAGCCCCAGCGGATCGCCGCCGTCCTCCTCGTCGTCCTCCTCCTCGTCCTCGTCCTCCTCCTCGCTGTACTTGCCCCCATCCTGGGGCGGGCCCACCACGTCGATATCCGCGTCCTCCACCTCGGAGAGCGGCTCTTCCTCCGGGGAGCGCTCGGACATGATCCCGCAGCCGCCGCCGCCGCTGCTGCCCAAAGTCATTGTTGTGCGGCCGGGGCGGCCGGGGCCGGGCTCCCCCCCCCACCTAGCGGCGGCTCCCGGGATGGGCCCGGGGCCGTGCCGGAGGGCTGCGGCCGCCGCTGGGACTCCGCGCCCCGGCGCCGCCGCTCCGCTCCGCGCCCCGCTCGCCGCGCCGCTGCTGGCGGGGCCGCGCTGCTGGCTGCGGGGTGGTGGCTGCGGAGGGAGGGGCGGCGGAGGGGGGCGCGGGGCGGGGGCGGGAGGACGGGGCGCCCGTGGGCTGGGCAGGGCGCTTGGGAGCAGCGATAATAAATAATGGTGATAATGATAATAAAAGGAGAGAAACGGGAGGAAAAGAGAAAAAAAAAAAAAAAAGGGGAAAAAAAAAAGGTTTATAAAAAGAAAGAAAAGTGGGGTTTGCGACGGCTCCTTCTCTGGTTGGGGGGAGGGAGGGGGAGGGGGAAGGGAGGGGCAGGGGAAGAGGGAGGGGGGAGGGCAGAAGTGGGGAAGGCGGCTCCCCCCTCCCCACCCCTCCCGAGCTGGGACCCGGTGGAAACGCTCCCACACTGCGCCCGCTGCCAGCGCTCCCCAGGCCTTTATACGGCCGCCCCGGCATCACGTGGCGCCCGCCGCAGCCCCCACGGGGCACCATGAGGGACTGCCCGGCCCGGCCCGGTCCCCGGGGAGCGCGTCCCCCGCCCGAGATGCTTTCGAGGAAAGGCGCTGCCCGCTCCCCTGGCGCTCGGGTGCCCCCGGCTTCGTCTGGAGCCGGCTGCTATAGGAGGGGGGCGATCGACGCTGGATAAAGCCCCTCCCCGCCCCAAGCGCCCCGTGGTGCTGGAGGCTCTCAGACCCCATTCCTACGCGATGCGACGGTCGCCTTCCCCAGCCCGGGGGTCCGCGAAGGGTCCGTCCTGCCCCCGAGGGCTGCCCGGCCCCGAAGCTGGGGGTTGAGCTGCAGACTTACCGCAGCCTCGCCGACAGGGACCCTCACTCCGCCCGGACCGAGCCTCCGGCCCTCTTGAGGGGTCGTGTGAATTTGGGGATCCCCGCTCCCCTTCTCCACGCTCTTACGTCACCGACACGTCACCGAGACCGGAGCACCCTGCCTGGAAACCCACCTCCTCCGAGGGCTGCCATGGAAGGGATGCTGCGCCCCGCAGGTGCGGCCCGGAGGGCGACGAGCAGCGCTCTTCCGAGCCTCTCCCCCGGCGAGAAATAACCAAAGCAAAGGCTGTGTGTGTCCGCGGGGTGCCGGGACCGCACCCGAGTCCTGCATCTCATCCCGACGCGGCTGGCCCGGCCGGGTACCACTTTCCGAGGCGGCCCACCCAGAGCCCGGCCAGGCCCCGGGAGCCCTGCGGGAAGGGGAATAAATATCCTGCGGCCTCGGGATCTCCTGTGTGCCGCTCTCCTGCCTCCGCTTCCCTGGCGGCTGGCAGGAGGAGGTGGGGGCAGCAGGCACCCACCTTGCGGCGGGCTGCAGGCGAAGCGGCAGAATTTTCTTCCGAACACAGGCGCACAAGGTCCCCGGGAGCCACCGCAGTGGCCCCGCGGGTGGCAGAGCCCCGCTGCCCCCCTTGCAGCTGCCCTGGCGCAGTCCGGGGGACACGTCCACGGCTGAAGCTGCCCAGCCCATGTCCCGTAGGTGGCTGTGACAGCAGGTTGTCCCTGTCTCTATCGCGGACACTTTGAACCACGCTCGCACTGTTAGGTTTTGGGTTGGTTTTTTCCCTTGGAGGCTCTGCAAACACGTATCTGCTTTCCCATGGGAGAAAGCTTGGGCAGGGAGGAAGGGGATGGGTTCCTCCAAGGGGGTACCATGAGGAGATGTCCCCCCGCCAGGGCCACGCTCGGCAGTGTGAGAATCCGCGGTGATGAATTGCCAGTCTCTGCCGTTAACAGGTGCGAGCATTTGGTGATAAAATCTCCAGCACTAATACCGGGGAGCCGGGCCAAACAGCTGCGCGGCCCCGCTTCCAAATGCCGGTCACAATTACTCAAGCCCTAATGACTCGGTGCACAGGCTCGGCGAATTTGGGGGGACCCCGAGGAGAGGGCAGGAGCGGACGTCTCCGTCCGCACATCTCCAGTGGAAACAGCGATTTCAGAGCCGGAGCTTCTGCGCGGAGTCGGTCGCATCCTCCTTCCTTGCGGACATCGTGGAGAATTTCTCGATCGGAGAGGAAAAGTAGAGGGGAAAACTGTGCTGAGAGTTTCTCGGGAAAGTGGGAAGTCTGTCCCGCGAGCGCGTGTCAGCTTTGGGAAAGCTTTCCTGAGCTTTCACTTTTATACTTCTTCGATGCTCCTAACGTGTGTTCACGATACGTACGAATATATCTCCCTCTCTCATGTCTGCGTGTACATATGTATTCAACTATACCTGTATTTATTTTCTTTCCTTTCCCGATATTTTTTTTTTCCTATATACATGTATATATAATTGTCTAACACGGCGAAATAGCTCGGAGATGCCGCATCTTTCCTACCAACATTGTTTAAGCTCTCCGTTCATCAGCCCGGTGGAAAGGCGACGGAAAGAACAAATGGAAGAGAGCGAAGAGGGAAAAGACCCGAGCCGCTTTCCATTTTTATTAAGTAAAATAATAGTTATGCCTCCCCTACATAAACGAAAGTGTCATAAAAAATTCCGAAGCAGCTGCCAGAGATTTCGACCACACACACAACGGGGCGATTGAATTTCCACTTGGTGCATTTCATGGCAGCGAGGAACCGCCGGGAGCTGCGCCTTGTGCCTCTGCAGGGCGGCGGAGGGGAGGGCGGGGAGGGGGAGACGGCAAAATGACGCGCTGCGAGCGGCCGGGGGCAGAGGACAGCGCCCGGGGGATGCTCCGGGGGAAGAGGATGCTCGGCCGCGCCCCGCGGCGCCCGCTCGCAGGGCGAATGCCTCCCGATCGCTCCGTCTGCAGCCCGCTCCCGCACGGCTCCGAGTGAAACAGATGTGGGTGTCTGCTGCCTGCCCACCCCTGCCCTGCCCTGTCTGGAGAGGTGGGCAGACCTCGGGGGGAGCCGCTTGCTGCTGTACTCATGCTCATGGGGAGCCCAATGAGGTCGAAGACGTACTGGGGAGGGGAGAAGGGCTGATGCGAGGCGCTGTTGATGGGATGCGGCCGGTCCTGCTCAAGCCTGGACCTGGCTCTCCCGCTCAGCATCGCGCACCCAGAGCGCCGCAGCTCGAGAAACAGCGTGTCCCGATCGCCCGGCACCAACACGATTTCTGCCCGCTCCAAGGCACAACACGGTCCCCGCTGAAGTCGGGAATGACCCACAATGGAATGCGAGAGTGAATGAATCCCGCTCGCTCCGTCTCCGAACGGCTTCTGTTCGCCGAGTCGGTCTCAGCCTCGGCTTTGCCACGCAAGACCGGCTACAGAAACAAATCAAAACGAGAAAAATCGCTTAAACTATACCCGTCCCGAGATGATTTAGAAAAGGGAAACCCTGGACTGAAACACACCAGATGGTCGGATCCCAGACAGGGTGCACACACACACACACACACACACACACACACACTCCCGGCCGTGCATCCACACACGGAGCGACGGGCGCGTTAATGTGCGCCGGGGTAAGAAGTGATGTGGTCTCCAGAAAGAAAAACCCTATTGATCCACCCGAAAAGATTGCTTTGTCATCGCCCCGCTGAGCCCGGCCATGCTATGCTGGGAGAGAAACATTTTTCCTTGGGCAGATTTTTAATTTTTCTGCTCTCCTCTCTGCAGTATTTCCTTACAGCCAGCCTCGCTTCCTGTTTGAACCCAACTCTGCTTGACATTTCGCGTTAAATTGCAGAATCAAACGTGCTTGGGGATCAGTGCTGCTGGAGTAGAGACAGTCTCCAAAAAGTCTCAAAAGTAGGGGAAAAAAAAAAAAAAAAAAGGCCATCAACCGATCATTATGATTTTTTTCTCCTTTAAATTGATTTTCACTGTCTTTCCCGCTTATCTTAATGTTTGATGCCCTGCTGACGGCTTCAGCAGGTGGATCCCCAGGGCCGAGGTTTTCCCCCTGGGTGTCCCAGTGCCTCCGCCCGGCTCGGAGCTCCTGAAAGCTGCAAAACCAGCCACAACGACCAGGCACCTTTGGGATTTTTTTTTTCCCCCACAGGGAAAAACTCTTGCCCTGACCGTCCTGCCAGTCCGTTATTTGGTAGGGGGTGTAGTCGGAGGGCAGAACACGAAGCCCGGAGCCCCGCAGGGTGCGGGCGCTGCTCCTGCCCTGGCGTGGGTCATGCCCACGCCCAAGGGTGCTGCTCCTGCCCCGAGCATCTCCCGGCGCGGGGGGTCAGCGGGAGGAAAGCCCCGGGAAGTGAAGCCCTTGGGAATTGTGGAAAGTTCAGCTCCAGTCCAGCCGACGTTGCTCCCAGACCCTTCCAGATGATCCGTTGAGTTTCTGATCCATAATCGTTCTTGTTGCTTCTGCCAAGCAGTATCTAAATTCGTTTATTCTGATGAGAACCGCATCTACAAGTCCCCCAAGGCTCAGTGATGGATTTTTTCTTTATTACCTCGTTATCAAGCTTGGCTGACCTCTAACTTCTCTGAAAACATGAACAAGACAGACCTGCTGCTGCCTGGGCTGCCCCAGGGGGCTCTTTTTCCACTTATGTGATTTCCTTTGATATTATTTCTCTTCTTTCCATATCCAAGGCTCAGACCTTCAGTGCTCCCTGCAGTTCAACCCTTTTTCCAGCCCCGCGCTGCCAGCTCCCAGCTTGCAAAGATCAGTTTGCAGCCTGCACACCACGAGCTCCCAGCACAGGGAGGTCAGTGGGAATGGTGGTGACAGATAGTGAGAGATAGATGAAATTCCCAGATTGGAAACCACCAGAGCCAAGTGCCAATATCCATCCCTGCAGCGTTCAGATGTTGGACAGCTCGGGTTTGTTGACTTGACTTTTCAAATATAAGTGTCTCAAAATCCACATTAAAAAGGCCTGGAATTCCATGAAGCCTTTTCCCAGGAACTCCACGTTCAGGGCTGAGTCCCCCATGAAACTTTGGAGCACAATTATCCTTGTCTTTTCTGCTCCTCAGACAAAGGGAAAACACGTTAAAAACACTTTAATTTAAGTGCTATGATCGGACTTTAGTTTTGGGCTTGCAGTTCCAAAACTTCGCCTCCTGCTCTCTCATCAAAACTGATCCCATCCCATGTGAGTTTGACGCCCACTAGGCAAGCCCATACACAGCTTAACACTCAATTGATTAACTCTGACTTGATCTAAGCCCTTTTTTCGTACCATTCTTCAGCAATCTGACGTGAAAAGAGATTCACACACTTACATGACTCAGAGGAACACAGCGATTTCAAGCCATAAACCACCAGGTGCACTTTTGAGACTCACCAAAGCCAGCTCTCCTGGTTGCCATAAAAAACACATTAGCCAAAGGCCGATGCATGTGGAAGGCAATTATGTGCTCTGGCACATGGCAATGTGTGTAGAACAGCCTGGTAACTGCGCCTACCACACAAGGAAAAATATCCCTGTGAAAACAAGCCTGCTAAATCACTTCATTCTTTCCAAAATCCCCTGAAAATAGAATGAAGGATTTTTAGGGGTTTTTTTGGGAGGTGAGAGATGTATGTGGGAGGGCATCAGATTTTCCAGAAGTGGGTGCACCAGTGCAAGAACCTAAATAAATGGCCAGATCCACAAGGATTTAGAAACTCTTGGTGAGGTTTCTCTTTTCCATGTTAGCATCTGATCATGCCAAACTTGTCCAGGAAATCCCTGATGCTGAGTTTTCTGCATTCAGCAGTTCAGCAGCTCATGCCCACCTCACCCACTGAGATCACAAAAGTCCACTTCTGCCAGAAGTGCCAGTTGAAGACCTTCAACTTGGGTGCCAGAAGCAATACAGAGAGGGCCTTCAAAGGAGGAAATGACAGAGAAGATGGAAAAATACTGGAATATAGATTGATCAGTACAAAACGCTTTTTTTTTTTTTTTTTTTTTTTAATGCAGAAAAAGGCTGGGGATAGAAGTCTTTGTGGAAATATCCAGCAATCTCCAGCCGGGGATCAGATCTAGGTCCATATGCTGTATCCTTCTTAAAAATCAGCCCTGCGTGTACATGCTGATATCTGTGGACATGCCTCGCAAAGAGCTTCATACATATATTTTGCTTCTTGACTTTACATAAGATTGCACAGAAATACAGTGCAGGGCTCCTTTTCCCTATTCCCATCTTTGGAATGAGTTGAATAAACAGAGGGGAAAAATTGCAGCCTAAAGTAGGGGAAGAGTTGTGAGGCATCTCACACATGCAGAGAAGCAGAGGCAGAACCAAACCCCTTAATCCTCTCCCTTATTTAGTGAAGGACTGTCAGGTGGAAAACTTATTAAACTGCGTCACTTAAATATTGTGGATGAATCTGGACAGAAGGGTGAATCTCAGCTCCAGACAGGTGTGAACTTCTGTTCCTTTCTTCAAACCACCAAAAGAAGAAATTGCTACCCTGAGCAGCACAGGGGCAAGAGAGGGGAAACCTGTCAACAACAGACTAAAATTAATCCAGCCACTCTGGAGGTGTTGAGGCTTCACACACATACACATCCCCAGTTCTTTCACTTACTGCAGGTAAGCATCTGCTTATTCTCGCTTGGAAGAGGAAAATGGATCACTCACACGGAAGAAGCAATACTGTGGGCTAATAAAGGGAAGGCTGATGTTTCACACCTGGCTTTATGTTACTTGGAAATTTCTATGATTTCTTCAAGATGGATATTCAGCATCATCCAGCTAACTGGATCCCAACAGTGCTCAATATGAAATGCCTCTTCTTATTGCTGCTTTCCAGGCTTTTGTATAGTCTAGCTACTAAGCATTCAAATTGTGATGCAAGAGGACATAAGTTATCTGTTCCCTGAAAATATCTCGCTGGGATCCTTCAGGGGATGCAGGCTGGTGGGCTTCCCTCCCAGTGCAGAGATAAGCGTGCCATCTAGAGGAAATCCCTTTTATTGCCAGCACTGGCAGCTGAAAATTATCCAGTAAAGCATAATTAACCTCTGGCTTCAGAGAAAATCCTCCACCCGTGCCCCGCTGCTCTGAGCTGCTGCACAGGCACGTCGTGGCAGGCTGGCGATGCACGGAGGACTTGGGGTGGTTTGGGAAGGTCCTGAGTGCTTGAGGGGCATCCCAGCCCAAACTGGGCATTCCAGTCCAGGCACCAGCTAGCCTGACCCTTCTCCAGAGGTGATGCCAGCTGCCCAGTCCCACCTTCCCTGCCCTGTACGGGCATAAAGGAGAAAAAAAGGCAATGTGGGAATTTCCACAGCACGTGTCTGCACCTGGGAAAGGCAGGGAGGCTGCACATGTGGCCAGATAAGGAGCCTGGATGGATCATGGAATGCCCTCCAGTGGCTGCCAGCAGCAGGCCTGGCCCCAGGGGTGGCCAAGCCACAGCTGAGGTCCCAGGTGCACTAAGGGAGGCAGTGGTGGGGTCACCTCCTCCACCGGCAGCTCCCACCCTGTAGAGCACATCCCTGTGGAGCCCTTGAGGAGCTGACAGGGGTGTGCAGGGTACAGCCAACAGTGGGCCTGGCCTCCTGTGGGGCAGATCCACATGTCCACTCATTTTTCCCCAGGAAAAATCTCCTCCACAGCTACATCTCCTGGCTGGACTGCCCTCACATGCTGCTGCCGGCATGGGCACCCTCATCCAAACCTTCAGGCATAGTTGTAGGTCTGGGACATGGGACATCCATAGATCCTGTGCTCAGCCATCCCACTGAAGCCCACAGCATCTATACCCCACACTTTTCACTTTTCCTACCACCACCACTATAGCGTACCTGCAGTCACCAGCACAAGGCTGTTGTACCTCTAACAAAAACAAATCCTTCCAACCCTAAAGACAACTGAGAAACAGTGATCTAGGTTCAAGCAGAGGGACAGGTGCTACTGCCCGGAAGGTAGTTGTCTTGTAAAAATGGGAAGCCTTGCAAAAAACCAAAACCTTCAGAGATGGAGAAAGAGCAGGGAAAAATCTCACATGAGAGAAATCTTACTCTGCAGAAAAGGAGCTGCATGCCTAAGTAGGGATTATTTGGAGAGGACCTGCTATTGCATTGATTTGCTCATATTCTGCAGGATTTTCTACTATATATTTTCATGACTTTTACCAAAAATCACCCTTATTTTCCACACCATCTCAGAAGTTCCCCAAGACATTGCTCTCTGGTACTCTCAGGCAAGGATGAACTCCAGCAACACTCGCAGCACTTTTTAGATTTTAATGGTGATCTTTTTTATGTTTTGCAACCTCCTCACCTTCTACTCACACCTGTGGACTCTCAGGGTCCACTCATGACTTGGAGATGCTGCTCTCCCTGCACAGTTGCTGTTCTTTCCCCCAGCTCCATGGCAGGGAGGGAAGGTGTGGATGTTGCCGTGGCTCACTGCAGGTTCTTGTCACTCACACGGAGCAAAGGGTTTCATGGCACTGCCCTGGGAGCCTGTGCACTTTATGCATCTCTTATTTCCTGTCATTACCGAGAAGAGCCTAGTTGCAATAAAAAATCTGGGCTCCAATCCTACAAACACTTATGCCCGAGCTTAACTCTAAGCACGTGAGCCGTCAAAGGGGACTATTCATGTGCTTAAAATTTAAGCATGTTCTTAAGCGCCTCTAGGCCTGGAGTCTGTCAGTGGCGGGATTTGTGCCTTAAGCCCATATTCTGGGTCATTATCCTTTTCATGTCTTCTCTGCCATCTCAGAAGATGCTTCAACGGGGAATTTTCAAGTTCTTCAATAAACTTTGTCTTCCAGAGCAGGCTGGATTCTTGCCTATTCTATGGGGCAATTCTCCTCTGTTGCCTCCCCTCCCCCTGTGAGCGATAATCCTGTGCTATTTCATGCTTGGCCAGACAATTAAGCCCTCTTGCTGCTTGGCTCTGTCTTTGTTATGTATAATTGTTCCAAATAATTAGCCACTATTGCACGCTATTCTGAAACTACTTTGTATTGCAATTATACTTAGAGGGTGAGCATCAGCTCGGGGAGAATCCAAGCAGCAGACAGCCTGGAAAGAAAAGGGCTGCGAGCCGGGGGAGGATGGATACGTGCTTAAACCAACACTGTGGAAAACCTAACAATAAGTAACCAGGGAGGAGCCAACGCTGCTTGGAGAGGGTCTGCGGCTGGTGAAGTCCGGGCAGGAGAGCTGAGGGTGGGCCACAGGGCCTGGCCTGTCACCTGGCTGTCACCTGGCTGCCACCTCGCGGGTGCTGCTCACAGTGCAGGAGCCAAAACCACACCCCGCTCCCATCGCTTCCATGGTGACCTGAAGGGAGCACCTTGGCCAAGTGGCCAGTTTAGCCATCTCTAGGGACACACGAAGCTCTCCTGCGATGCGTTTGGGGTCTGGCAAGGAAATGTTCCCTACTAATTGTGTCTTTGGGACGGCAAAACTTGTGATTTTTTGAGGGTGAAGGCTCCAAATGATGAGATTGGTTTGGCAATCTATTTAGTTTACCCTGTTTTCCCATGGGTAAACACATCTCTGTTACAGAGGAGTGCTGGAGGCGATGATCTCAGGAGGGAGTTACAGCTCCATATAAGCATCATTCTGAAACTGAAAATAATGAGGCACAGCAGAGTGCCCTTAGCTTTACTCAGACCCTTGTCTTTCAAGCAGAGAACATCTGAAAAGCGTATAACCAAGATCTGTGTGTGCCTGACCTGCACAGGTGAACTCTTGCCCCTTCTGAAACCCGTGGCCTGCTCTGAGCAAAGAGCCAGGGTGGTCATTGAGCTTGGACAATTTTGTGCTTTTTGAGGTCTCTTTGCTCCAGCCAGATTAGATCACTTGAAACCTCCTGAAAATGGGTCTACAGATTGGATTTGGTTTCCAACACCTAATAAGCAGGAGAGTTTTAAAACCAAGACGAGATGACCCTGGTGCAGATGGAAAGCACCCAAAAATAGGCCCATTCTCTGCAGAGGGCATTCCCTGCTGCCTTTGGTTCAGCGGTGATGATGCAAATGGAAAATGAACTTTCCCCAGGCACGTGTGTAAGCGGTGCACCTTTTCTCCAATGCAACACCCTGAGCTGCCAGAAGCCAGAGCTGCCTGCTGGTGCTGGGAAGGCACGGTTGATTCATTACATCCATAAACCCCAACTGCTGCAGTGTAACCACTCGAGCAACCACAAGTACAAGGGCTGTGAAATGACTGCACCCCGGATGTCTCCCAAGAACTTGTAGGCGTTGTGCTGCCAGTGCTCAGGCTCTGCCTGGCACTTGGGGTGCTGTTAAGAGCCAGGCCAGCCCCCAGCTCTGCCACTCGACCATCGTGTAGCACATTTCAAACACAAAGTCAGGCTGCCAAAGGGACTGGCTGCTGCAGAGGGGTGATCTGTCCTCACCAACCTCTCCCCTTCCATCAAGGGCACAGACTCTCACTGCGCTTCTGCCCGTTTTTCTATTTTCACTCTAGGGAGAAGAGCTAAAGGGGACAGCCAACACAATCCTGTATCCTGTGCCCAGCGATGCCTTAGGAAAATGGGAGAAGAAAGCTGAAGGGTAAATAAAGGGTAAGAGAAACCCTTTCCCTTTGAAACCTCCCCACAGTGAGCAACCGGTGTTTTCAGCCCGGAGGTTGCACCCAGCCCACCGTGTTTCATAACGACCCTCTCCGAACAAACTTCACGATGTGTCATCCCACCGCACCCCAAATCTCCCCGATGTTCTGATCCCCCGCAGCCGCGAACAGGACCTCAGAGGCCGGGGTGCTGCCGGTCGGTGCTGAGCACCCCCCCGGGAGCCGGGAGCGGCTTCCCAGGGCTTTCCACTGGAGGTCAGTGTTGGCCTGAGCACGCCGGCTGTCACTCGGGGCCATCTGGCCCCTGCCACCGCCCCGCCGCGGCGTTATACCCGCGGAGTAAAGCGGAGGAGAGCAGCGCAGGTTGCTCTTGCCCTGGACAAACACAGCCGCTCCATCACCTGCTCCTGTCCTTACAGGAACTTCGCGAATGTAAAGGATCGAAACATAGCACAGCAGAAGTGACGGACCCCCGATAATTCGAGATGTAGCTCAGAGCTTGGGCAGTACCGACTCCCAGATGCTAATTCGTTAAAATCTCATTATTACCTGGCAAAGCCAATCTCAGCCGGTCCCACTGCCCATCTCCCCATCAGTCTGACTTTACCGACTCCATCCTGACCCCCAGGAAACACCACTGGATGTCTTCAAGCTGTGTATTTACAAAGGGCAAAGAATTGCGCAGAATAACAGCAAGTTATGGTGTAACATTTCTAGCACCGAGACTGCTGGCAGCATTCAGAAAAAAACCTAACACTACCAGAGGAACCTAAGTTCTTCAGAAAATGTGCTTCAACTAAAATTTCAGCTAGTGGTGTGTTTGTTTATAGCAGGGTGGAAATCACTATTTATTGCTTGGAAATATAATCTGGAAAGAGCATTTCTTACTGCTTGTCTGAACCTGTTGGAAGCAGCGGGAAGGTGATACAAGCATGAAAAGTGTAGAATGTTGCTGTACACAGAGAGCCACAGCAGCTCAGTCAGTCCTCCCTGCATAGCCAGAGTTTCCCAGTGAAAAACAAACATCTTTTCAAAGTGGCAGCTCATTTTAGCTGTGTGTTTCTGAACGTGCAGCCTGAGCTCTCTGAAATCAGCCTGATTTGCAAAGAGTTATTCCCTGAGAAGTCAGAGAAGACAGCCCAGATGACCGCTACATCTCTTTTTGGTTCTCGGGATCAATTCCACCTCCCCCATCAGCATCTCACAGGCTCAGGACAGAGCTCTCCCCACCGCGGGGCCGTCCACAGTACCTCTTACCAGCACCCTGAGGTATGACATTCTTTCCACAATCTCGGAAAGCACAGAAAGTTTTGCTTCTGTCTTTTGTGTGAGCTCTAGATTGTTACAACTGTCATTACATAATAATCTCTAAATTCCCTGAATAAAGAGGGGAGGATTTCAAAGGAGACTTGGTTTCACAGCTGAAATCTGAGTGATAATTACTCCTGCTTCATTCAAATCCCTCTTATTCACTAAACAGGGACATTGAAAACACACTAAAACAGACGAAGGGCTCAAGTATAGACTTTACAAAGCTTAAAACTACTCTGTCCCAGCAAGGCTCATGCTTTACATGACACCTTAATCCTACTCATTTGCTAGATTCACCCTAACTGTAAACAAGGCTTTGAAATGGAAGCTTAAAAGCCTCGTTGGGATACATTAACTTAACCAAGAAGACACTCTTAAGGCATTAGTTTAATGACAATCACAATACAAGTTGCCAGAGTTTTGTGCATGTGAGGATTAATATCTACAGGAAAGAGGAGAAGAGGTGGTTTTTCCCCCCCACCCTGTTTTCCAGCTGTTTGGCAGGGCCAGGCCCGCGGTGAGGGTGGTTCACTGATGCTTGCAGGGGGCTCGGGGATAAACTGGGCTGTCGGGCAGACAGGGATATAGCAGGGAAGATGTGCAGCCCAGTGCTGCCCACCAGGGGCTGTCCCAACACACCAGGATAGGGTCATTCGCTCTCTCCAAGCCAGGTTTGGGGCAGTCAATCCACTCTGGTGACTCACTTTACACCAGAGCAGCCTTGGCTGAAGAGACCCTTCTTGCACAGGCGCAGGGATGGGTGGATCTCTTGCAGACACATCCCTAAATCTGGAGCTGGATGCCACTCTCCAGAAAGCCCCATAGCAGGAAGGCACAGGCAGCTGGGGGCCAGGAGCAAGTCACAGCCCAGCCCTCATGGCTCCACCAGCACCTGAGTTAACACTCAGGGACACCAGGAACGTGGAAAGCCCCTTCCAACACCACCTCCCTGCTGCTGCAAGTCTCCACGGTGACTGGGGACGAACCAGCTCAGCTTGGTCTGAGTTGTCACAGCTTGGCCAACTCTTCCCAGGGCATCCCACCCAGGCAGAACCACAGCATCTCCTGCCCACCCCCTACAGCCAATATTGGATTTATTTCATGCCGATACCTGGTTCTCCCCTGTCTCAGCAGCCCTCCGGCTCAGGGTGCAAACCCAGTGGAGTCACAGCCCCACCAGCCGGCAGACCCAGTGCCTCTGGCACATGTCTGGCTCCAACATCCCCGGTACTTAGGCAAGATTTCAAAAGTTCTTTTGTTAGCAAAACATTGCAGGATCGGGCCCTGGGAATGAATGTGAGCTAAGACAAATGTCCTTTCTGCTGACTGTCCTTGCAATTGATTATTTCAGCAGCTCCCAGAGTGATCTCTGCAGACGGTGTGTCACAGCCAGGCATGGCACGTTGCAAATTTCCATTAGACAGAAGATGTCTGCCTATAGATATCGTGTGTAGAGAGCCAAAGTATTTCAAGGGATAAGTTCTTTCACAACCCCCGAAAGGGTTATTGCCAGGGGAAAGCACAGAAGCCGCTGAGTTCCAGGTAGCTGGGAAAGGGTAAAGCTGGAAGAACCAGAGAGGAGACTCAGCACTCAGCAATTCAGCTGAAGACGGCAGAGCAGCTTTTAGAGACAGACGCCAAATTTAATGGAAACCAAGAAGAAAAAAGCATTTTCTTCCCTCCACTCTCATACTAAACCCACTCTCCATTTTTGTGGAGGACATAGAATGAAAGAATGAAAAAATGAAAAGCCACAAGGTCCCAAGCTGTGGACAACAGCTGATTCCGTGGGTACCTGCCAGCACACCAGCTTTTGATCATGCCCAGCAGCTGGGGAATGAGCTGTTTTACACTGATGATCAGATGACTTCCAACTCCTTAGAGAGGAAAATGTAATAGGGACTAGAGAAAACTGCTCTGCTTCAGAAGACACTCTTAAAAAAAAAGGAGAGAAATCCTAGCTTGGCACTTTTACCAAAGGATGTTTAAATTAAAAAAAAAAAAATCAAAATCTTGGGATGGGGAATTCTCCCTTCAAACCTTGTCAGGTGGTCTGGCTAGGAATCCTGCAAATAAATAGCAGCAGTCCAAGCAGTGAACAGGTTAAAATTTTAATTGATTTTGTTGCTGGGAAGAAAAACTGTGATCTCCCAATTAGATGGGCTAAATCAGAATTTCACCTGCAAGGGATTCCTTGGAGGGAAGACACATTCTCTTTATGCTAATGGAATCTATAAGGTCCAGTAAGAGCTGCATGGGCAAGCCTTGTAGGAATTACCATTTGGTTTTAAGAAAATCGTAACAAAATAGGGAGATTTAAGAAGCATCACTAAAAATGTAAGATATGGCAGTGTCACAACAGCAGCACAAATCCATCTCCCACCAGTTACAAGACTATGATTTCCTCTTGCCAAGATCTATCCAGAGCCAGAGGAACAGCAGCACTGGTCACGTTGGAAGAAGCAGCTTTATTTTAAAAAAGTCCTTTCTAACAATAAAAGTAATTTTTAAAAATAGTAAAAAGAAGTAGTCAAGTTGGGGATTCTTTTCCTACAGGGAAAGGAAATTATAAACATCTTAAATATTCATTTAAAATCCAGTGAACTTGTTTAGTGGTTTGGGGAGAGGGGTTTGGATAACATCCATTCCAGTTACACGGGAAGCACTCGGGGAAGAGAGGAGAAAGCCCCTTTGAGAGGGAGTTCCTGCATGTTTCACCATGCACCCAGCTCCTGGGTGTGCTCCTGCTCGCCCTGGTGACATCCCCGGGCACAGGCTGGGCACAAGGGCACGCGTGGGAAGCCCTGCCTGGCTGATGCAGCCAGAAAACACCTTTTCGGGGAAGGAACGGAGCAGATAAACAGATCACCTTGGCTCCGCTTCAGAACAAGCTGCGAGAGAGAGGAATTGAGTCCTCCCACTCGTGTGTGTCTGCACACAGCCAGAGGCCGCGGACCCCTGACTTCACCCCAGCTGACCCCCACAGGAGGGAGAAGTCCGCCTGTCCAGAGCCGCTCGTGGGAGCCCGGGGATGTCCAGCCCCATCACATGTACCGCTCCAGGCCGGCGGGGAAGTTGGGCTGCCTCATGTAGGTGTTGCCGGAGCCGAACTGGCCGAGGGGCGAGGCGGAGAGCCCCAGGAGCTGCTC
This sequence comes from Sylvia atricapilla, assembly GCF_009819655.1. NCBI lineage: Eukaryota > Metazoa > Chordata > Aves > Passeriformes > Sylviidae > Sylvia > Sylvia atricapilla. The sequence continues at coordinate 12,856,985 of NC_089148.1, forward strand.
GCCGTGCTCGGCGCAGGCCGGGGGCCGCATGGCCGGCAGGGCCAGTCTGTTGGGAGCCCCGTAGAGCTGCGGGCTGCCGGGCGAGTAGCTGCCCTGAGCCACGGGCAGGTGTGGGGGCGAGGCGGCGTAGGGGTACGCCAGGGAGTTGGGGCCGGCCCGGCCCAACAAGCCGGGGCTGACAGGCTGTGCCTGGAAGCAGGGAGGCTCGGAGCTGCCGGCAGAGCAGGCAGGAGCCAGCTCGGCTCCGGGCAAGCCCAGCGATGGGTGGCCCAGCTCGGAGGGCGGGGAGGGTTGCAGGGCCTGCTGCCCGCTGATGAGGCTGTCGATGCTGAACATCCTGGGATGCTGAGCCGGCGGTGCTGCCCCGGCCGGGTAGGGGTGGAAGACGGTGCTGGAGAGCTGGGGGCCGTAGCCGGGCGAGCAGAGGGCATTGGGGTAGGGCGCTGTGGGTGCCGTGGGGCGGCCGGCGGGCGGGGGCGTGAAGGCGCTGGAGTTCTGCATGTAGCCGGGATAGGTGGTGATGTCGGTGCGCTTGAAGCGCTTCCTCCGGCGCAGGAAACTCCCGTTGTCAAACATGTCCTCGGCAGCCGGATCCAGCGTCCAGTAGTTGCCCTTGCCGGGATGTCCGGGCTCCCGGGGGATCTTGACGAAGCAGTCGTTGAGGGTGAGGTTGTGGCGGATGCTGTTCTGCCACTTCTTTGGGTTCTCCCGGTAGAAGGGGAAACGCTCGGTGATGAACTTGTAGATGCCCCCCAAGGTGAGCTTCCTCTCGGCGGCGTTGGCGATGGCCATGGCGATGAGGGCGATGTAGGAGTACGGGGGCTTGCCCCGCTGCACCGGCCGCTTCCTCCGGCGGCCCCCGGCGGGCGGCGGCGGCTCCTCGGGCGGCGGCGGCGGGGCCGGGCTGCTCCCGGCGGCCCGCGGCTCCGGCTTCACCGGCGGCGCCTGCGGAGACCCCCGCGGCGGCCCGGGGGAGCCGGGGCTGGCCGCGGGGCTGGGCGCCGGCAGCGTGCACATGCCTCGCAGGCAGGGGAAGCCGGCCGCGTTCATATACGGCCCTCGCCTTCCTCCTCCTCCTGGAGGAGGATGGGGGGGAGCGGCGGGAGAAAGAGTCCCCCCGAGGGGAGGGGAAGGGGAGAGGGAGGGGAAGGGGAGGGGGGCAGGCTCGGCGGCAGCTCCCTGCGATGGGGAGGTCGGTCCCGAGCCGCTTGGCAATATATAGGCGGGTCGCCCCCCCGGAGGGGCGTGCGGTGCCGGCCCGCCCGGCCCCTCTCCCCCGGCGGCAGGAGGAGGCCCCCGGGGAGGGGTCCCGACTCCCACGACTAAATCCCCCGGCCTCTCCCGGGGTTCCTTCCATAGCCATGCCCCCGAGTGGTCCCTCCCCCGGGGGTCCCGGGGCCGGCGCTGCGGCCGCATCTCCTCCCGGCCCTCCTCCGCGGTGCTTCGCTTTGCACGGAACTGGTGCTTCCTCCCAGGAGAAAAACCAAACAAAACGAGTCCCGACGGCCAGCCTGGGGCGAGTTTGGTGCCGCTGCCAGCCCCCAGCAGGAGAGCAGGTAACCTCCCTCCGCGACCCCTCCTGCGCCTGGATTTCGTTGTCTTCTTCTGCTGTGAAAAGCGCTCAGAGGTGGCCCAAACTCAGCGCCGGCAAGAGCCAGCGGTTCTCCCCGAAACCAAGCCCGTCGGTTTGATTACTTTGCAGCTTGGTGAGACCTCCTAGGTAAGGAAATCCTGGGGAAATAGGGTTTTTTTTTTCTTTTTTCTAGGAGAAAGGAAAATGGTCCGCAGGGCGCAGAGCTGCCCAGAGCGTGGGCAAAGGAGGCGGGACAGGGACGGCACTCTGGAGATGGACAGGGGAAATAAGGGTCTCTTTCTTTGGCATTGCAGAGAGTATGAAGCTGAGCGAAGACACCAGTCGCAGAATTCCCTACTGGGTTTTAGGAAAATCTCTTCGGTTCCCTGGAGCGTGTTGGCCGGGCAGAACTTCAGCCTCTCGTCCTCGGCAAATGCCCCAACCAGGGCTGAAGGGCTGCTGAGCAGCACCAGAAAAACTGTGAGCTTCCACACTGTGCTCACCTATTGCTCCTGAGAGTCATCTCCGATCCAAATGCCTGCCCAAGGAGCCCCCGGCCCAGAGCAGAGAAGGAAGGGCGGGCTGGACAAGCCGGGGGTAGGTTTTATAACCGGCTCAGAGCTTTAGGTGTAGCTGTGTGTCCGCGTTCTGGGGACACAGATGGAAAAGTACAGGGGGTGCAGTGGCAGATCCTTTCATAAACGCCGCTGGAGTAAAACTTGAGGTCTTCAACTTTGCAACTTGTGTGAAAGTATTTCCAAGGGCAGAGTGCAATGAAAGGCTTTTTCCTCAGAGGCAAGTAGGTGAGCTTGACTGGCTCCTATCATCCTCCTGCCTTCCTTTTTTGAACTAAAAAGCCAACAACCCTTTGGAGAAGTCTTCAGCCCTTTCCTTTAAGCATTTGTTAGTGGAATAATGGCACCACTGCTCATTCCTCTTCTTGTGCCTGCATGGGGGTTTGTTCATGCTTTATTTTTCCTGCAGATATTTGTGGATCTTCCACTCTCCAGGGCTCAGGCAGGGAATCGTGGGTCCAATCCTGATCTGACACGGACCACTGCTATTTCAGCTGACTGCCTCAGTTTCCATTCTGCCAAATGAGGATAACAGGAATGGTGGTGCTGGCTGGAGGACAGAAAGCAGGTGAAAAAGGGTGAAACAGCCTTAGGGAATGGTGCCTTTCTCCAGACACAGATCTTCAGGGAGGAAAGCAAATGAAAGGAACAGCTGGGACCATTCATTCACCTTGTGAGAGCCAAGGGAAAAAGAATGGAAAATTCATATTTCTCCTGACATGCACATTTAAATTGAGCAGTATCTGAAGGGAGGTGGTTAATTTCAGCCAGAACATCTGACTTTTCCACTCACTGAAAGGGTAGCAGGACAGATATCCGAGAAGGGAGTCACTAAGGATCACTCCAGACTGCACAAAGAAAGTTGCCCACCTGGGGGAGATGGAAACCTTCAGGTTTGCAAACATTAACTGGTGAGATTTTCATGTTGATGCAAGGATTTTAATGTATTCTGATCTGGCAAGATTGGGTTTGGGAGGGAAAAGGGTTATGGAGTGCAAAAGAGGAACAGCTTTTCTCCGTCTGTCCTATCAAACAACCCTCACTTTCTCTCACTTGTTTGGTTGGGGTTTGTGTTGTTGTTTGGGGGATTTTTTGGGGGTGATTTTATTATTATTTATTTATTCTTCACAGCTGAAAATTAGTTGAAAAAGAAAACCTACCAGTCTGGGTGGATCTGGAGCTGCCTGCACCTGAGAGCAGATGTAGCAAAGGAAGAAACATCTCATCTGGACAATGGGCAATGAAGACCCAACTGCTTTAAGTGTTTCTAGTCCCAGGCCCTGATCTCAGGCCATTTCACACACAGAGGGCCCCCTTCTGGCTCTGTGGGCTGGCTCAGACTCCAGCTGGTGAGTAGTTACTTTAAAGCTGATGGGACCATTCAAACTGCTCTCAGCTTGTGTGTTAAGACCCAGATGTCAAAATAGCTCTGACAGACAGATAAAACAGCAGGACAGAGGTGGGCAGGAGCACAGAGACAGGAAGCTGTGTTTTACCATGGAATAAGGAAGGCCAGAACACACAGACTCTGATTCCCACATATGCTTTCTCACTCAGGGTGCTCTTTGGCCCAGACCTATTATTAAAAAGTGGAAGACAATAATAAAGGTGGCTACTAAAAAAAATGTGGTCCAGAACCCTCTTTAAAGTGAGGTGATGAGAAGGGAATAAATCACATTTACTAAGCAAGTGTAAGTTTTACCAGCATCTGCTGCCTTCTGCATCAGCTCATCCTGAGTACGTAGAGAGATTTCAACCTCCAGCTCCTGAACTGTTTTGCACTGGAGCTGCAGCCTCCTCTAGAAGTGTTATACACACAAACCACTTTATAGCACAGGTGAACTTGCTTCACTGCAGAGGAATGGGGCTGTCCACCTGCAGCCAGCTTCTGTTTTAAGCCCCCCATGCACCCAGGCAGGCATTGCACCCGTGGTACCCAGGCCACATGTCCAAGCTACACCTGGCAATCACAGGGGTTAGAAAAATGTGTGTTTTCTTCCCCCAAAACAAAACAATCTTCTATTAAACCACATGCAGTATGGGGGTACCTGTGTGGAAGGCTCATGATCTTTAATGTAGGCATACTGAGAGACCAGTGGCTTTGTCCTGTCCTGTGTAAAACAGTTGCCCAGATGTCTGCACTGGGCACAGTTGCATTTGGATCATCCCTACTTCCAGAGCCCTACAATTACCTGTGAAGCAGTCATCTGTTTCTCAGTCCTCCTGGGATGTGCAGGGAAAAAGAGGGAGTGGGAGCCCTGACAGCAAAGTCTTCTCTGCTTTCTCTCCCTAGAAATTCCACAGTGAACACTCCTAGGCATCCTCCAGCCTGAGAGCCATCAGTGGCCCCTGGGATGCTTGAACGACACAAAACCTGCTGATGCTGCTCTTAGGATGGCCCTGAATGGCCCCATCACTTGCCAACAACAGAATGTCCAGGTACTCCCTTGGCTGTAGGGGCAGCACTGCCCTGACATAACACTTCAGCCCATTCCCATCCTCTGTGTATCCATGTCGGAATCCATCCATGCTCTGAATTCCCAGATGGAGACCCTCAAAACACTCTTGAGACAGCTCCCTGCCACAGGTACTCTGTGCAGTGGGAAGGCTTTGCCACCAGAAGGTGAATAATCACATTGCCCACAGAATGATGGAATGGGTCAGGCTGGAAGGGACCACAGTGGTCATCTGGTCCTACCTCCCTTCCTGAGCAGAATCATCCCAGAGCACAGGGTTACATCCAGACAGTTTTTCAATATTTCCAGTGAGGGAAACTCCACACCCTCTCTGGGTAACCTGTTCCACTGCCCAGTCACTCACACAGTAAAGTTCTTCCTCATGTTCAGGTGGAATTCCCTGTGCATCGTTTTTTGCCCATTGCCTCTTGTCCTATTTCTTGGCAGCACCAAGGAGAACCACGTAAGAGCTCAGCACATTTCTATGAGGTGATGAAGGCTTGGGAGTGTGTGAGAAATCCTCTCCTCCTGGGACATTTCCCTCATGGGTGCCAGTCTCAGGGGAGGAACACCTGATGGAGAACAGCAATGAGAGCAAACAGCAGACCAGGAGGGTCCACTCTGTGCCTTGTGACCACAGCACACATGCAGGAGTGAGGCCACCACACTGCTCAGGACCAGCAGCCTCAGAAAAGCCAGCCTGAGACACCAGGCAGTGGCTGGGGTCAAAGGAGACACAATTAAACACTCTTCCTGAGCTATTCCATTTCTTTAAGGTACAGCAAACTGATAACCAAAGCAAATAAATTCTTCCTCAGAACTAACTCTTTGAGTCACTTATGGATTTGTAGGCAACTGCACTGTAAGGTCCAGACAAAATATAGGTAAATACATGTACAAAAACTGTGGAACAGCAGGGAAAAAATTTTAGAGAAAGAAACTTTTGAACTATTCTTCAGCTTTGTGGGCAACTTTTGGGTTTTTTTCCCACTAGGACAAGTCCAGATTTTCTTTCCCAAGTTCATTTTGATCCAATATTTTAAAGTTTATTTTTATTCCTATAGAAAAAAAGGGGACGGGAGAAAAAAAATCCTTTTTTTTTTTTTTTTGTTGTCTGTTTATCAAAAATAATATTCCTAAAAGAAGCATATCTTTGTTTAAATTTGAAAGAAAACAGAAAAGATTACAAGGGACTTCAGCTATTAAAACCCATGGGGGACAAATTTTGGTATGGAGTTTTGGAGATTTCACTTCTACAAATTTTGTTGCTTTCTTTGCTCAAGACAAACCTCAATATTTAAGGTGAATAAATATTTCAGTTTCCCTCTTCCTGGAACAAAATACTCCTTAAATTTCTGTCCCAGAGCCATACCTCATGGCCAGAACCCAAACCCAAGAGAAGACCATGCACAAGGGCCAGGCTGAGCTGAGCCCTCTCCCTGGCTTCTCACCTATCCTACCTGGTGGATTCAAGACACTGAGAAGAGCAAAGTGTGGGTCACACATGGGGTTAAGTAAATAATATTTAATTATTTGGCTTTAAAAAGCAATATTAAATACCATAGAAACCTAAAGAGGCTTCATCATTATGATAGAACTACAGCATTTGTCAAAAAACTCTCCTGGTCAACCTGCCCTACCAACCTCCAGTTTCAAGGAGGGCACAAATCCATCTCAGGATCACAAGAATGAACAGAAACTCAAAGGAAAACTTAGCCTGGACAGGGGCACTGCAGCAGTTGTGTTTTGTGCATTGCCACACTATTTCCTTCCCCCTGATTCCATACATTATCCCCAACTTTTCCCACACTGGGAAGTTCTGCCTCTTCCCAGTGCTTCCTGGCTGCCAGGTGAAAGGCTTTTCTCCTGCCCAAACCCTGTCCCCAGCCAACTCCCCAAACCTGCTGGAGCTCGGGTTTGTCAGTGAAATGAAGGATGCCCAACTGCCCCAGATGCTTCACACCAGAGCTCCCAGACAAGGACTCCAGTGCAAAACTTTTCCTTTTCCTTGTTGATTTGTTACTCCCTTATAATTACCAGATTTAATTAGCTGCAAGCCTGGGCAGATGGCTAAAATCCCACTTTGCTGGCTCACTATCTGCTCTCTTTCCCCTCTGTTTAATGCTCCTGCCAGCAGCGATTCAATTGACTCCGACCACAATAGCCTCTTCCCTCCCCTCAGGCCAGGAGCACACCTCTGTCATGAAAAATTTCCCTTCTGCCTTGTACCTTCAGCCTGATCTGCCTGCAGCCCGACCTGCAGGCTGTTTTTCTTCCCACCACTTAAAATGCTTTTGAAACAAAGACTCCCTAACCCCCCCAGCCCAGCCAGGCACCTCTGGGAAGCCCCTCCTGGTAGTGCAGGGGGAACACTGCAGGACACCCCATAAGCAGGTGGGAGCAGGAGGGACAGGGCACCCCATAAGCAGGTGGGAGCAGGAGGCTGTGTAGGAAACAGGATCCCATGAGGTGGTGGAGATGGAGTGGGACACAGGTGAAGCCATAAGATGGTGATCTGAGGGGAAAGAAGAGCAGAGATCCTCACACCTGGCCCAGCCCCTCAGTCCCAAATGGAAACAGCTCACCACAAAGAGCTCTCTGTGGTGGAGCAGCTAGCTGAGGTTGTGACAACCTTATCTGCCTTGAAGAACACTCCACAAATGACCGAAATCTAAGATTCTGTGCAATGATTTCAAAGTGCATATAGTACAGGAGAAAAGTCTCCAGCCATGACAGACTGGTGCTCATCACATCATTCCCTAGTGAGAAGGGGAGGGAGATGATTCAGACTCAAATCAGACTGGACAAGTGTGATTCACAGCTTTTGCCTCACATTCCTTCCAGCCAAAACCATCCCTGCCTGTTGCTGCTTGGGGCTGGGAGAATCCATACAGGCATTTTTTTTTTAATTAGGGGTCCACAGGAATTTAGTTAATTCATTTCCATCTGCCACTGCCGAAATGCTCTGCACACTAGAGTCCTCCAGCTGAGATGGGAACCTGTCTCACAGGCAGTACTTGATGCAGGGAGGCAGCAGCAGCCAGGGATGGTCTCAGGGACCATTTAGAAGGTCAACAAGGAGGCAAACTCTATCTGGTAGTGCCACCTGTGAGTATAAACAATGAGGCACATGGACTTGGACTTGAAACCTGGCTTGGATCCTGGTTACCCAAGAGGACAGGTGCAAAACCAGACACTGACCCCCCTTATCAGCAGAGTAGGAAGCAGAGCTCTGCCTTCACATCATCTCAGCCTCAAGGAGGGCCCTTGAGCAAGGATTGGAGACCTCACAATATCAGAAACAAGAACCTTTCTTTAAAAAATGTCCAGTACACTCTGCCCTTGGGGAAAGGTCAGAAAGGATTTTGCCCTTTTGATGCAAGTAGATCATGAAGGACTAACTCATCTGAAGCAAAGCAGCAAGGCAGTGACATCATCACAACCACCATTCAAATACTCTCTGATGGAACCAAAAATCTACTTTGCAGATGCATCTGATTGGTATCTCTGGAAGCTTTCCCCCCATACACAGTGTTATATATCTCATACATTTAGTTTCTGTTGGCATGAAAAACATTTTCATGATTCTGTAGGATGGAGCTGGTGGATTAACCTTTATAATTTAACTTTTGAATAGGAATAGGTGAATAACAGGCTACGGTGAAGTTTTCTGAATGAAAAACCTGAGGTAACAGAGCAGAAAATCTCTATTTTTCCACTGTAGCAAAAACCTGGAGTGTACAAGCTTTGAACAGATTTTCTTGCCTTGTGTTTTTTCTCAGCAGGCATGGCAAAACTTTGTAGATCTAAAAGATTGAAAAAGGGCAGCTTGTCTCCTACCTTATAGGGAGAGAAACAGAGGAAACCTAGGCCAAATCTGGGGCTGGGTCAAAAAAGAAAAAAATCTAGGACGTGGTCATCATTTTTCCAGCATAAAGAGTCTGGGAGAGGTTTGTAAAAGTTAGAAATCCAGCTTCCATCCAAACCAACAAGAACTGGACACTTACATCCTGCCATAAAGTTCCTAAAGAAAAATTTAAAAATCATCAGTGGCAAAAAGAGTCCAAAGAGGCCCAAACATATTCAGGTGGAGTGGAAGTCAAAAGAACCATCTCAGATCCCAGATGAGCAGCACAGCAACACAGAGGTATTTGAGATATGTACTTATCCACCAGGATGCAGGAGTTATGGGGTGCCATCCTCATGGCAGATCCCACCAGAGGGTTCAGCAGCTTCTACCACAGAATTAGCTGTTGCAAACAGGTCGTAATGGCTTTGTCTTGTAACCCCACAAAATCCAGAGCCTGGTGTCTGCCATGGGTTTGTTCTTCCACTGTTCAATCCACCCCTAAGGAAAAGGGACTGAGATGCAGCCTTCAGCCATCAACATAATCCCAGAGGGAAAAAGATGAGCAGAGAACTGAAGGCTGCTTCAGCAGTGGGATGTCTGAGCAATAAAGGTCCAGTGAGACCAAGGCTGGCCTTCTTCCCAGGGCTGCCAACCCTTGTGTTTTCATCACAGATTTCTCAGAGTGGGAAGGATTTGTTCCCGTTTAGGTTTTTTGGTTTCTTTACTCCTTACACAACTGAGGAGTCCAGATTGCCAAGGATGGCAAAAGGAAAAGGAAAAGGAAAAGGAAAACTGTGGTCTTCTGTGCACAGCCTCAGAGGTCAAAGGAAGATCCTTTATTGCTGATAGTGGGGAGAGCTGGCAGATGGGGTAAAACACTCTTTTTCCATTTAATCCAGTCTCCAGAATTTGGCTGGCCTAAGAGCTAAGGTGCCTCGGGTCCCCCATATCAGCTGCATCATGGACAACCCCAGTGCTGAGCAGACCCCACAGAAGGGATGTCAGGGCTGGCTGGATCATAGTCCTTGGCCTGTGGAGACAAGAAGTCACTTTTTCCTCCCAGACCAACCAAGAATGTCCCCAGAGAGCAAATCAGAGCACATACCCTCTATCAGCAGGAGCCTCTGCCAGCTGCTGCCATGGGGCCACCAGCCAAGAGCTGGGCTTGGGATCACTGCACTAAAATCCATTAACCTAATTATTGTTTGTGTTCCCGGGTGGGTGGAGAGGGACTGCAGCAAAGAGAACAAACATGCCACAGCAGCAGGAGGTGCCTCTGCACAGCTGGTGCCAGGACTTGCAAGGAGGCTCTGCCTCTTCCCTTTTTCCCCAACACACACTCAAATTACAACCTGCCAGCCCCCTGCTCAGCAAATGCCTCGTTCTGCAAACAGAAACTCGATGCCCAGAGGGTCTCACAGGCCTTGTTCAGGTTGATGCTTGTGAAGAAACTCCCCCATTCCTACCTATTCCCGGGGAAAAACAGAGGTAACAGTAGCCACAGGTTAAGCCTGCCATGGGATGCTCTGTGCAGGATGCAGACCTCAGCCCCACACAGCACATACTTCAAGGGGACAGGAACAGAGCAGCCTGGTGTCCTTGACCACCTTCAGAGCATCACTGCTCAAATATCCCTGCACAGGAGGATATGATAGCAATTTCTCCTCAATGGCCTTCAGCGGATGTCCCCACAGCAGATGTGGTCATCACAGATAGGGTAATTCCCATGGGATGAATGAGAGAGAGAAGAGTACAGACCACCTCTCTTCTGATTCAGACCAAATGTCTTCCAGATACTCCACAGAGAAACCAAAATCCCAAACAGAAAGGCAGGATCAGAAGGGTACCAGAAGGGCCAGAACAACCAGTTTACCTGTATGTGGCAAGGGTGGAACAGGCTGGTTTCAACCTTCTGGTTGGGCTAGGGGAGATTTCAGGTGGATATTACAGCTCTCAGCAGTGCTTTGGTCTGTTGGCTTCTACAAGAGAAGAAATCAGACCAGTGCTGAGCATGTCCAACACCCTTCCTCCTGGGATTAGACCCAACATGGATGCAATGTTATCATTCCCCTTATGTATCTGGGGAACACCCCACCACACCATTTAAGCAGCAGAGCAGAAGAGATTCTTGGGATGTAGGAAACCAATGGAAAGTATTTCTTCTATGGGACATCTCTGCATAATTGCACCTCAAAACCCACTCTACCAGCAGACAGCTTCTGGCCACAACTCAGCAGTAAGCTCAAGATGAGGAGTCAGAAACATCAAAGTTTGGATTTACACCTGTGGAACAACGTGTCTTCTGCCACCATCTCACTGTAGCCCACACTGAAAACAGAGATAATAATCGCCTCACGGGTGTGTACAAGGGTTATGTCATTAACCTGTCCATCTAAAACAGCACATGAAGGTGCCTGATGTCAGCACTGTTTGTTGAATCACGCCCAAACTCCTGGGCCAGGAAGTTACTACTCTGGGAAATAAGAGGAAAACACAGCAGGTACCACTGCCAGCCCACATCAACAGAGAGCAGCGGTCACATCCCACCAGCCCTGGGCTTCACGTGTCACTGATTGACTCAAGTTTTAATTATGCCCCAATATCTCCATGTCTCCCCAAACACAAAGCTTTCAGCCAGGCAGTTCCTGCCAGCCAAAATTTCATAAAGAGCAGCGAGTGACTAAGACAGCCCAACCTTCAAGTCAGATGCTAACAGCTTTGGACAAGTGTGGGATTTTTACACCCCTATCTGCAGGAAAATCTGATGTTTAGTGCCCTGAGTGTGAGCAGGTCACTCTTAAACCCCTGAACATCCCAGGCGCAAAAAAAAAAAAAAAAAAAAAAAAAAAAAAGGGGGGCAGAAAAAGAAAAAAAGAGCGCCGGAGGGGAATTGTACTGGCTCTAATCCCTTCTGCCATTCTGCATATTCATGGAACATTGTCATAACACATCAGCAGGACAAAAGGTCTGTCGGCACCTCCTCCTCATTCCTTTGATAAACCACGAGACAAATGCTGAGTAAACACTTGGAATCCATTCACTGCACTATTCTCATCGGGATGAGAAAGGGCTCCTCTTTCTTGCAGGCCCAGAGCTGCTCAGCCTAATAAAGTACGGCCCACGGCCCGTGAAAAGAGAGGCCTATGGATGATGAAAACATGGATTATCTCATTTCACCCTCCTTGTATCAGACCCTGCTCGCATTCTGAGTGCACTTGGTCTGACATGCAATTACACACATAAAAAATGATAATAATAAAATTTAAAAAAAAAAAAAAAAAAAAAAAAAAAAACAAACCAAGTGAAGGGAGTATTTAACAAGTGGGGGGAACTGTCCATGAAACTTTACAGATGACCTTTCCCTAGTGGGAAAACAATTTGTTTCTGTCCCAGCCATCACCAAGAGTTCTCAATGATACCAGCATTCCCCCGAACATTGCAGTTGGTGGGAGAAGAGAGAATGCTTAGGACAAGGCTTTGCAGTCACTATGGCACTGAGCACCCCAGGAATGGCTCCCTGGCCATGCTGCTCCTGCAGCTCTCTGCCTGGCAGTGGCAGCAGGCAAAGAGCCCCATTCTCCTCACACAACTGGAAATCAAGAGTCCTGAGGTTCAGGCAAGCACCTGGAGAAGAAAGAATGACTTCTGTACCCAAGGAGGGATAAAAGCACCTCGGTGGTTCAGGATCTCCAGGTGAAAACCACAATGCCAGCCAAACAGTTTGGGGCATGGGATCTCCTGGGGTAGAAGTCAAACTCCAATCTGGAGTCCCTTCAGTGAGGTTTGGAGCCCACCAGAGTCAAGAGCAGGCTGGTGAGGCTGGGAGAAGCACAGCAACTTCAGCCTTTCTTCACACCCCACAGGTAGCCAGAGACACATTGCCAGATAACTAATAATAGCCTTAAAATCAGCATAAAAATCCTCCATACCTTTAGGCATTCAGTGACTTGACCCAGTTACACAGGACATCGATGACTAAAGTTGACCCCAAGTGCTTTCCAAACCTACAGCCACCTCCTCTGTTGCCCAGGTTTCCAGAGGCTGAGCTAAAAAAGCCTGCAATAAAACAAAGAAAATAATTTAATAACCCAAAACAGGGCAAGGAACTGATTCTTTTGAAAGCAATTATCTGAAATAAATATTTTCCATTTAAGTATGATCCTTTATTTAAGAATATGAGCAATTTTCAAAGGGAAAATAAAATTCAGAGATGGTACATGGGGAGCAAGCACACTTAGGGCAATTGTGCCCGTAATGAAAAACAAGACATGGTTATGAATTACTGCCAAATTATGAAGAAACAATAAATAGACTGCTGATTAACTAGGGTCTCTTTGTTAAATAAATGGCTCGTAATCCTGTCCACTAACTGCAGGATGAGTATGTAAATAGTGTATTCAATGCTTTTGTCTCCGGAAAATCCTTAAGTTCACCCTTTAAGTTTCAAACAAAAAGCAAAAAGCATAAGCAGTTGTTCCTCGACCTGGCACGTTAGCCGTGAACGTCGCTATTCAAATATTTGCGTTTTACAAGGTGTTTGTTACAAACCCCCCGGAGAACCCGGCGCAGGCTCACGGCAGCTCCAGGCGCTCGCTCCGGCCCCGGCCGGGCAGGCGATGCTGGTCTTTGTTTTCCCTCAGAGGGTCACTCCTCTCCCCAAGCAACCGAGAGGCAAAAGCAAGTGTGAAACTTGCAGGGTTTCCAAGAGGCTGCTTGCTCTGCTGCCCGAAAGCGATTTCTGGGCTAAACTGCCTTTACACGTGTGACAGCCACATTTCTCTGTCCTGGGATGGGTGACGAGCAGGCTGCTGCCTGGCACCTACAAACACCTACAGAGCAATAGTGCTTCGTTAAAATATTGGGCTAATGCAATGATTGCCTTTTTTAGATCATGCTTTTATTTCCCCAGCTGCTGCATTATTAAAAAAAAAAAAAAAAAAAAAAAATCCAGCAATGCTGTTAAGCCCAGATCCTCTGAGATTACTTAGGCATATAACTCCCATTCACATCCAAATGATCTCAGGCGTCTTTGGGACATGAGCCTCAGAGAACTCATCACTTGATACTTCTCACAGACACAAGTCTCCAGGCAGTTTCTCTGCCTGCCCAGCAGCGGCTCCAGCCTGCAGGGCTTGGGGGCTCTGAACTCAATCCCATGGGATAAACACTGGCTCCGAGCACGCAGAGATGCTGAGCAGGCTCCCTCTGCTCATGCAGCCACCGGTACCAAACACCCTCAGCACCCTTCTCCACAAGCTGGGGGACAGGACAGCTTTTCAGGGGAGCAGAAACAGCCCTCAGCCTGTTCTGGGCAGCTTCCCAGGGACTCTCCTATGCTGTGCATCAGGTCCCACGGCTCCTGCAGGGTTCCCCGGGGTTGGGATGTAGGCAGCCGGGCTACAAACAAGGCTTATTTAAGCCCAACCCAGAGATGCTCTGTACTTTGCCGAGTAGGAGGCTTCATACCTCTCATTCCAACAAGTTGGCTTTTAGGGCTGACTCTGAGACCCCTGAGAGCTGCTGGGCCCTGGGGAAAGGCCAGAACTCAGCCCCAAAGATTCACGGGGAGTTTTTCCATCTATTCCTGCAGAGAGAGCTTTGGTACCTTATGGCATCCTGTCAGCAGCACTCAGGTTAGAACATCCAGCCTTAAATCGACAACGTTCCTCTCCAAACCCAATAAGTAATTGTGAGATTCGCTAATAGGGCTTGTCAAAATCAATTGGGGTTAAACACCTTTAGCTACAATAACAGTCATCTGACCCCGGGCTCCAGAAACCGCCAGGCTCAGAGGAACCCCGAGGGGCTATTCCTGGCTTCCCATTGCTTTGAGACAGATAAAAGAGCAGACGATGCAGAGCTGGGTAATCCGTTCAGCCCATCCCAGCCATGCACTGAAGTGACAGCTCCCAGAGTTTCTGCAGAGCTGGCTCCTCCTGGGAATTGTGTGTGCAGGGACCAATTTGTTCAACAAAACCTGGGCAACCAGAGTTTTCTTAAATTCAATTGCCTGAAGGAGAAGGCAAATAGCATTTAAGCGGAGGAAAGTGCATTAAAACCACATCTTTGATACAATGGCTGATACACCCCATGCTGCCAACGCCTGAAATGATAATATTTTTTTTCTTAAATAAATAGCTCAGCAGCAGGATCCCAGCCTCCCCCAGTACAGGGAGGCTTCACACTGCAGCAGCCACATTTCCAGCCATCCAGGCCAAACTGCTGCAGTGCTTCTTCTCCTTTCTGGACCTGTTGCTGAGGGTGGACTGGTTCAGGAGGGACCAACAGCAGTGCTCGTTCTGTGCTGAGAATCCACAAATCCAGAGGGCACTTTCAGTTTTTTGTTTCCTCACTAGCTCCCAGGAGCAACATGTAGGAACACCAGTTGGTATGGACATCCTTCCCAGGCTGGTTGAAGGTCCTTTCCTGCTGATGGGAACTCTCTGCCTTTAGAGACCTGCCAGAACTTGATGCAGAAGAAGGACAAACAAGGTGGGTCAGGAAAAGAAAGAAATATTCAGCATTTGGGGCACTTGCGTAACCCAGTGAGCTTCTTGCTCTTTCTCCAGTTGTGGGATGCACCACCACATCCTACTCATCCTTGGCAGCTTTTCATCTGTGCCTCCTCCCTTCTTTACCTGGGGACATTGGGGTCCTCAGGAGAGGCTCTAGCCAGGCTGAGCCCCTGGGCTAGACAGAAATAATACAGAGGAAAAGGACAGTTCTGGTGTGGGGCACAGACAGGAGAATCCATGGCTGGCTACATGGCTGCAGCTGACTTTACACTTAAGCACAACATATAATATTTGAATAAAGTCAAGCCTATAATGAAGGATTTTTAATTGTCCTATCTGGTCTCAACATTTTTGTAGAATTGTGACAGTCAAAGAAAAGCAACCCTTGACTTCACAAACAGCAAAGGAATCTACTTTAAAGCCTTTCTCCCTGAAAATTTCAGCTTCTGCTGCTTATGGGAAATCCTGACAAGGTTGTCTTCTCTCCCACTAGACAGGCATTTTAATTTCTTACCTTGGCTGGGGACCAAAAATCCAATGCCAAGGTGGAAATATGCAATACAGTGAGCAAACAATTACCCCAAAAGTCCCAAACAAGCATGTCTGAGGGGAGAGGGAGGGCTGAGGTGAAACCTGAGCAGAAGAAATGCAGGGGGTGATACCAAGGAATACCAGCAGGGAAAATGGGAAAAGATACAGGTAAATAAAGTCTTCCCTACAACAGCAGGGAAAGGTTCCATCTGCAAAGGATATCACACCATGGATGTCTGTGTTGTTATCAAAAATCAGCTCCAGGTTTCCCCCAAGTCACTCTCTGCCACGAGCCCAACCCCACCCAGCAGAGACCAGACACCCACGTGTGGGATGGCAGCACAAGAAACCTTCACTCTCGAAAAGTGAAGGAGGAAAAGAAACTTGTCAGAGGAATCCAAAAAGGAGGGATTGGTTGTGATTCATCATAAAAAGCAGGAGAGGGAAACCTGGAGAATCTCAGCAGTGAAGGCGCCTGCCTGACCCCAGAGAAGAGGAATGCTCTGTGCTCCTGAGGGGTGGGACACAGCCAGGACCACCCATGCACTCATTCACACATTGAGGGCTGTTAGCTGCCTGCAAGCCTTAAGAAGTAACTTTTATAAATTTAAATCCCAAGATATCTTTGCATCTGGAATCATCTTGCCTGCACCCAGAGTCACTACAGGAGGGCTGTACCACCTGCCCAGAGCACCTGTGCTGCTGGAAATCAAAGGCTGCAACCAATGACACAGCAGATGGAATCATTCTGCTGGGATGGCTTAGTTCCCCAGGTGACATCAGCATGGATCAGGCTTCAGGCAGCATCCCTTGGATGCTCCCAAATGTGTAGGTAGGGGCAGACAGGGCAGAGCACCATTTCTGGAGACAGTGCTCCTCTTCTGACCATCCTTGGGGTGCAGGAGAAGGGCAGCTCCTGAGCTTGGTCCTCTCCTTCCGGGTCTGCACAAGAAAAGATGAATTGCTATCCTTAGGCTTTTCTTGAGTCACTGCAGCAGGGGAAGGACACCCTCCTGCATGGGAAGGAGGGAGCTGGTAGGTACCAACCACAGCTAGGACAGATGCCAGCTCACACATGTCATATTTTATAAAACAAAAATTAGTCCACGTGGTCCAATGCATTTTTGGTGCCAGCTGCAAGACCCCTTTGCAGGAAAATCAACCTGCACCTTCACCTGGGCTCTGTTTTACCAAAATCCCCAAAACATTAAATGTGAAGGGAAATTCAGAGCCAGTTGAAGGGCTCTGCATTGCTCTACTCAAAGAAGATTCCACTTTGTAAAGAAAGTCTAAACCGACTCTCATCAGCCAGGGGGCACAGTGTCCCTCAGAGCAGTGCCTGGTGCCACATTGGAGGTATTCAGTCTAAATTAACTCTCCCCATAATACCTGAGCAAACATTTTCTGCTTGAGACTTAATATCCCTGGACATGTCTGCTGTCTCCCAGGTGAATCCCCAGATAAACAAGGTCAGCTCAGCCCTAATGCGGCTGTAAAAAGCTGTCAGTCAGCCCAGGAGATCTGGTTGCAAGGTCAAACCAGTTCTGAAGGTTGCTGGGGCCAAACCTGGCCTGTCACTCATTTTAAGTGCAGGAAGGTTTGTTTTCTCATTACCATGTCAGGTATCCCAAATTTAGGATTAGCTGTCGGCTGCCACAACATTGTACTTTCAAAAAAGAAAACCAACAAAAAACCACATGTACACACACATCCCTGGCCCTAAATAAATCTGTGTGCTGAGCCTGCCTGCAGCTGGGAGGTGAAAAGAAACCTGTCCTTCAGGAAAAGGGAAAGGGGACTTTCCCACACATTGTGACAGTTCCTGGCACAATAAAACACCCAAAGCACAGTGAAACATCCTTCAGTTAAAACACCCAGCTGAATTAAGGCATCTCCACAGCTGAAAAGCCTCTTTGTCCAGCAGATGAGGAGAAAGGCAAGGCACCCTCCATTTCAAGGGGGAACATATGGAAGCTGTCCCAGGCCAGCTGCAAGCAGTTCTGCATGGGATGAGTCCTTGGTGCCATGTGTGAGACGAACACATCGTCTTCCCCAAATACCTCCAGCTATTTAAGAGTGGAGAGCAGTTTGCATCCTTTCTCCCAGCTGCACATCCCTCAGGACCAGATGAAGCTCTGGGAACAAGATCCAAACCAAACAATCCAACCTTGGCTTGGTCGTCCCACTGCCCTTGCAGTACCAGCAGCATAGCACAGGTACAACACTCACAGTCTGGGGGATGAAAGGGAACCCACAGACTTGGTAATGAGGGAAAAATCCTCCCTGGCGCTCCCCTACCCACAACACTGTTTAAGGGGACAAGTAGTCTGTGTGGGGTAGATATTATGGAAATAATTCCACAGGGAAAGAGATACTAAAGAGGCTCTTAAGGCAACTTGTCCCTTTCAGAGAAGCACCAACCTCTACCATAAAACTCACTAGAGTTTTTGCCTCTCACCGGATCCTACTTTAATTTGCTTCAGCCCTTTACATTCTGATCCTTAAAGCATAAGTTAATCCACAGCCAGTTTATCCCCTGCTGGGGGAACAAACAGGATTCCTGAACAGCCTTCCCTCTCCCCCTCTGTGTTCAGCCATAGTGTTGCTCCTGCTGGTGCTTAAATAAGTTTTCCTGCTGCAGGGAGCTGGCTGGGCAGGGGTTGTCCAGGACAGCCCAAGGCATGTGCCAGGGACTCTCCCTGCAGCTGAAGAGGAGGATAATTTTTCAGGCTGTCTCTCAGGATGGGAGGATGAGGAGCAGGGGGTTGGTCCAGCCTCTCAGAAAGAAAAAGCAAAGACAAATAAACAGCTTGCAGCAGGAATTATCAAACTATGCACAGAGGCAAACCTGAAGAGACTTGTGCCAGGAATGCCTGGAGTGAGACAGGCTGATGACTGACAGCAGCACCCTCCCTCTGCAGCAGGCTGTGGCAAAGAGCAGGAGAGGTGGGTTCATCTCAGCCCCTGGTGCCTCCACACATCAGTGGAGTTTGAGGTCTCAGTCCTCAGCTTGCATTTTCATGCTCCAGCCATCCATGGGGACTAAGGAACCAGGATGGACCTGGATGTGATACCACTAAGAGAGATATCAACCCTCACACCAGTCGGATGCAGCAGATGTGTCCCAAACCCCACTGAGAACCCAACCAATGTCCCAAGGGTGGTAGAGGGGGCAGGTTGCCTCTTTGAGGCACACATCTTTGCTCTTCAAGGCTGTCAAAAGACCATCTTCACCTCTAGTTGTGCTAGTAAGTATTTATGTCAACACATCCATGACTGAGGATTGGCCATCTGGATGATTTATGGAGAGAGATCATCTGAATGATGGAATATTCATGTATAACTCTGCAAAGCCTTGGCTCCCAAAGCAGAGGCAGATTGAGAAGTTACCATCCCAAATGCCTGCAGCTCTGGGCTACAGTTCACTACCACACCCCCAAAAAGGATTAGTTTTGAACCCAGATCATTTGGGTATCCAGCTAAACATTTGGCCTTATAAAACACTTACAGCCACAGAGCCTAAAAGGGATGGGGAACTGGGGCATAGCTGGAAGAGCAACTGGGCCAGGAAAAGCTCATTCTCAGCCAAAGTGAGTGAATCATCTATGACTTCAGCAAAATTGAGTTGACACCATCTGCTGCCCATCCTGGAGCAAACTTCTAAAATGATATCTCATGGTGAAGGAAACCTCCAGAAAGCAAAGACAACAAAAGCCTGTGGAATGCCAAGGGTGATTATCCATCACCTGCAGGGCTATGGCATTTCCCCAAGAATCTTCTCTTCCATGCTGCCCCTCAAAGGGACATCCCACAGCCAGTTAACAATATCCTAAATTGTAATTTTTATGTTCTTTCCATTTTCAAGGCACATTAATTTCAAAACAAAGACACAAGACACTGTCCTTAAACATCCCCAATATTTCAAGTTCAACTTTGTTTCAACATCCCTAAAATTGCGTTTTTCAACAATTAAACAATTCATCTTTTTCAGATCCACTTAGGACCTCATCTAGATACACATTAATCTTCCTGATCTCAAAGCCAAGGAGGAAATAGGCATTTCTTTCCCCTGGTCCTACAAAACAATACTGCCACGGTATTTGCCGCCACTTCCAACCCAGGCTATCAATGCATTCAGACACGAGGCTTTCCTCATGTTGCAACTCAATCTCAAATATCTGATTCTCAGTCCCATCCCATTACATCATGCTCTCGACAGCCTAAAAAAACCCACCCCAAAACAACAAACAAACAACACACAAAAACCAACCAAACAAAAAAAACCACACCACCAAAAACCCCCAAACAAACAAAACCAAACAAAATGCACAACAAACACAAACTCAGCCACCTAGTCAAAAATCTACTTCTTGCTGATGGCCTTAGAGAGGTCTCAGGAGCTGCTGTCTCTGCTGGAGATCAATGCATCCACTGAAGAAGGGGAATGATCCATTCATTCACTCATTCCTTAACCTAACTCCTCACCATTTGACCTTACTCATTCCTACACCATCCTGCATGAAGGTGCTGCTCCTTCCTCTTCTTTCCTCCCCTCTCCACTCTTCAGGGTCGCAGCTGAACCAAGATCCATTCTCCAGCAATTGCTGGAGCTGGTCCTGATGTGCTGCAGTGGTAGAGAAGCTTTGGCCCAACACCAGGTCTCTTCCCTTTCCCAAACGATGTCATTCCCATCCTGGAGCAGAGCACGATGGATGTTTTCACCACTATCAACACAGACAACATACAATGCAACACAAATACTCTCACGGTTTACAAAGCATATTCCTTCCCTCTACTCCTGCCTTGCCTGCTTGAATTCAGGGATGGCCAGCAACTATTAAACACATCAATGTAAATGTTAGTAGATTGCTTCTAATAGGAAACAAAAATGTTTTGAGCAAAGCTAATTGCCGGGAAATAAGGTCGTTCCAATATTTCAGCAGGGGGTTATAAATCTCTTGGTTCCTGCCTCCTTCCAGCATTAAGGTTTTACAGATGTTGCTGTCAGAAAGAGAAGAATGATTTCAGATGCTTGTTTCCACTGTACACTAGAAAAAAAAAGAAGGGCATAAATGTGTGCAGCAAATTGCTGGGCAAGTTTTCTTTCTACAAGAGAAAAAACCACACAAATCTAAGACAACAAAATATAGAAAAATCTGCATTGGGACTCTTAAAATCTTATAATGATACAAAATGCTCAACACACTGACAACTGGCAAAACTTTAACACGTAATTCAAACCAGCCAGTTATTCTGACTGCCAAATTGCCTGTTCCAGTCCTCTGCTGCTTTTTTACTCTTCCACACCACCAAATATTCACTGTATATGGAGGAACCTTCTAGACCCAAAAGAAGCGTGTGAACCCTTCCATTTTTTCCTGAGCTGGAATAGGAGAATGAGAAGGTCTATGCAGCCAATAGAGAGGAGAGCTGTTTTCTTGAAAAGCTAGACCTAGACCTAAATTCAAATGCTAAGAGGGTGGGGAGGAGGAAGAAGACTTATATTAAGTATAAGATGATGATTAGGGAAGAAAAGGAGATTTGGTGCCTGTCTCCAGCTTGTCTTGCCAGGGTTGTTCATCATTTGCATGGGAACATCCATGAAAGGGCTGGCTCAGCTCCTTTCCCCTGGCACAGAGTGGCTGATGAGCTCTTGGGAGCACCACACAACTCCAGAACGGGGGTGAAGCTCCCCAGCCCCATGCTGACACCCCATGGTATGAGCTGTACATGGACACACAGTGTGCTCTCTTAGGAAACTATTCCCCAAGCAGAAGGACCTTGAGAATTTAAAAAAAAAAAAAAAAAAAGCAAGCAAGACCTACAAAAGTAAAGCTCTCAGCTGCACAACACAATTGCCTCCTGGAAACACAGGGGGAGCAAGGAGAGGACCAAAGACAAACCACCACAGACTAGAGGTTAGTCCCTGCAGGAAGATGCCCATTGAGTTTCTCATTATTGTTTTAATTGGGATAATGTAAGCATTACAGAGGACAGTGCTCTGGCTCCTGTTTAGCACCATCACAAGCTCTGGGTCACATCCCCAGTTCAAACAGGTGTCCACACTGTCAGCAGTGCCTGCACCCAGCATCCAAGTCAGCATCTGTCAAAAGAGGACCCAAGTGGGCTCTGGATGCCCATGCCCAAAACTGCCACCACAAAAGCCAAGGTAGCTGAAGCCCTCATGGGGACACGTAGACAAAAGTGCAGAGCTTTGCTCAGCTTTAACTCAAAGAACCGATTTAGCTTGCACAGGTGTCACCATCACACATTGCAGTATGTTAAGGTGACCTTTTTTTCCAGCAAAGCACAATCCACTCATTCTCCTTCAGCTTCACTTCCTTCAATTCCTCAACACCATCTAAAGGAGGGGAGGGCTCTGCACCCCCCCCCCCCCATGGCCAGCATCCCCAGTGGTCTCCCTGGGGCTCAGTGCCTTCCCCTTCAAGGCATCAGGTTTGCTCCAAACACTGCTGACTCGAGCAAGGGGCCAGGACCTCTCACAAGAGGCATTTGGGCTGCTTTATTTTTCCAGTTCAGCAGAAACTGTGACTCTGCTGCTAAGAAGCCTGGAGCCCACTCTGAAGACTATGAGGCTGTTCCAGATTTACACTGTTTTTCCTTAAGCTCAGAGATCACCACTGACCTGTCTCTCATTCTGCTTTTGGCACTTTCTTTCATTTTAAAATGCAATAATACTCCCTCCCCCAAAATAAACCAACAAAACCAACATATCCAGACAAGGGACCATCCAGTTCAGCTCTTTTAACATTCCCAAGACAGCAGTACAACTTCTCCAGCCGTGGTGGGATTACACTTTGGATATGATTTCCACTAGACACAAGTGGCACTGCTTAAAAAAAATAATCCAAGCCAGAAATAATCCACAGGGACAGCAGAACAGAAGTCCAACATCTCTCTTTTTCAAGTAGAAGGATTCATGCTTCCAGACAACCATCACATATGAAGAAGCAGCTATGTGTCCATCTCAAATCTGTCACGTGGCTGGAGCCCAGGGGCTATGTTCATGTTCTCATTTTCTATCTCATGGCTACTCTACAGGACCCACGAGTGGGGTTGTGTTAATGCCAGCTGGATCTGGGACTGATACCTGCAGTTGGAGGAGATAAAGATGCTGAGATGCCCATTTCAGGATTAGCATGGTGAATCACAGAAATCAGTGTGGCATCCCCAGGCACCCCTGGGTGACAGGACAGCACCTCCTGAGCCGTGAGCTCAGGAAACCCAGCGAGAAGACAACACCCAGCACCTCCACACAGGACAGGGCCCCAGCCCCGTGCAGGGGGGTGGCACAGCTGCCAGGTGTGCACTCCAGGGTGCCCATTTCGGGAAGGCTCCTCCGCCCTGGCTGTAAATACCAGCCCTGAGCACAGGATCCCAGCGGCTCCCCGCGTTCTTCCAGCAGATGTGCCAAGACAAGCCGATGTGAGGCTCCATAATCAGAGGTTTGTTGGTCTCCTGGGACCAGTGAAAGCCCAGGCTGGGGACTGAACCGCTGACTCGAGCGCAAAAGGAACTGAGCTCTGAGGGCCACGAGCAACTGTGGAATGATTTAGGAGATGAGACCTTGAATTTGCCAATTATTTATCTTGTTGATGACTCAGACAACCAGTTTTACTGTCCAATCCTTAGGGGAAAACATGTGGAACTAATCAGGCTACACCAAAATAAAAAAGAAAAAGCTCAAATTAACATAAAATAAATTGAACAATGCACACAATACCAAACCTGATTTTTCCTTCCAAATAGGCACTGTATCCGAGATGCTTGTTCTTTTTCCATTTATTATTCTTTAGCTTTTAAAGGGCAACACATGGCAGCAAAAGTAATTTTTGCAAGCACAACAAAACATAATCTCTTCACAAAGAAAGGCAATAGCTGTTTATTCAGCAGGCTCCTCCTATTCATGACGTTGTCATCTGAAAATCAGAATGTCATTGAAAATAATAATAAACCAAGACCTTTTTGTGATTAACTCAGAAAGACACCAATTTCAGTATTAAACCAGCTAATACAAACAAGGTTTTGTGCTAATAGGAACCAAGAGTTTGTTGCCTGTTAATGCAGGCTAAGGGGGAGACAAGATGTTTTGATGCTTTAATGTTGGCTGAGACATTTGGAGGTTTTTACATTTTGTACCTTTTTGGGGAAGCCACTTCAGCTCCCCCAGTCAGGAGTTAGATGCCTAGTTCCTACTGAGGTCCACATTTTGGGACCTGGTAGGATTTGGATCCTGTGATGGGACACAGTGATGTCCAGAGCCTCATCCTTTCCCAGCCAGGATGTGTGGTATGTTAACCTCTAGTTTCAAGGGTGTGCATGCAGTTAAAAACTAAAGCTTTTCTTAAAAATTACAGCTTTTGATGAAATTTCACTTTGGGGGAGGGAGACTCAAGTTACCAACCACATTAAAACAACATGCTTTGAAACGGAAAACTATTGCACCCAGTATCAAAAAAGGACATAGATAAAGTTGAACCTAAAGCAGACTCAGCCCAGCCAGCTCATCCAATGCCTTGCATCCATCCACAGCACAAGTGACTCAAGTCCCCTCTCCCACCAGCATCACCCCTTCCCTGGGACCTCAAGGCTTGATTTTGAGCCAGAGGCTCCTGCTTGGCTGCCCATTTCACTGCCTCCTCCTCAACACAGCCTCCCAGATAACATCAGCTCAAGGTGATTATGTCCTTCCCAGGCCAGCAAACCAGATTTTCTGAATGACCTGCCCAGATCACTTCTCATCAGCCTCATGCATTGGTTGGTGCCAGAGCTCTTCCTCTACACAAGTCACCAGGTATTGTCCTGGAGCCAGACAGTTTTTCCCTCCTTGTGCTCACTGAAAGACTGAGAATTTCATTGCTGGAGCCATTCATTTCACCCACGCTCCAATGATTTGTGTCCCCACCCCATTATCAGGTCACTCAAACTTGCCCTTCCTCTGTGCTCTTCCTGTTTGCTTTCTCTTCTCCACTGCACTTTGATTGACACAGTTAAAGATGGCCCTGTCAAGTAGGCTGCGGTCTGGGGCCAGAAAGGGAAAAGACCACACTTAGCAGGGAAAGGTACCTGCTGTGAGAGCTTATTTCATCCCTGTCAGAGGGATTATGTTTCTCCTGGGATATATCATCTCCCCATCGAATCAGCCCAATGTTCTCAAGCCAGGCCTCAGCAGAGAACATCCTAATGTTGGTCCATCCCCAAAAACCTCCTGGCAGCTGTTGGTGTGTTTGTTACTTATGATAGGCATTTCAAGCAGTTTCATGATTGTGTTTTCTATCAGGGAACATTAAGAACCGAGTTTCTGCCTTCCTCACCCTCATCCACCCCAGAGCCATGCTCTCACCCATGAGGAGAGGGGTGACCCCCAGGGTTCCCCTCACCCACAGAGTGTGGGGGACCTGCAGCCACCCCAGTGACTGTCATTCCTCCCCTCCCTGCCAACAGCTGCCCACTCTGAGAGACCACAGTGGCCTCAAGAGCAGGTCTGCTCACAGGCCTGCAAAGCCTTCCCATCTGCCCCACTTTCACTTAAACCTTTCATCAGGAATGCACCTTCACTGCAGCCACAAGAGAGGAGACCAGGCAAATACCACAGAGCAAGAGGCAGCACACCTTAAAACAGAGCTGCAGCCTCATGCAGCATCCCAGACACTTTCCTTTAGTAAAGGGAGACAATCAGCACTCAGGCTGACTTAAAAGATTGAGCAGGATGATGACAGCTCCCATTTCAGGGAGAAAGGCAGAGGGAGAGGGGATTTGGTTTCAGACTAAACCCTTGCGGCAGACTCCCATCAACACACCCCCAAGGTCACACATGGGAGGCAGCTCTTCTTTAAAATAATAGGAGATCTTGGGGCTTTATCTATCTCCAGAAAGGCTTTTTAACTTTGCTGGTGTTGACTTCACCCTCAGGGACCTCGTGGGAAGCAGGAAATGTCACTCCCAAAGATGCAGGTTTTGGGGACCAGTGTCTGTGTGTGGGGATGGGGTGAACAGAGCCCAGACAAGGATCCCATGTCCCCGTGGATGCTCAGCTGGTGAACCTATTTCCTAGACAGGGTTTCACACCTACAATACACAGCCCAGTACTGCTTGTTACTGGTGCCTCGTCCCCACCCTGCACGTGTCATACACAAGGCAGGGTCAGGCTGACTGCCAGCAGCAGCAGAATTCCTCCCTTCCATTGACCCATTAGACACAGCCATGTTTTAATGGACACCCAATTCTAGGCACAACAAAGAACCCACCTCCTCTGCTCACACCATCATAAGGAAAAAGCACAGAGGAGCAAGGCCAGGAGTTTGCTGGGCAGCAGACATCTGTCAGTGCAGCCAGGCACAGCAACAGCCAGCAGGTCCACAGCAGCATCACAGCACTGAGACAGACAGTTCTCATTTGTCTAATACCACTCAGGTGTTAAAAACATCTTTTTGCAGCAGAAAAGGGAAAATGGCATCAGCTGTACACAAAACAGAGAACAGGGCTGGTCAGTCATGGTCGTTGTGTCTCACCTCTGTCAGCTGCAGAGGAGGGGTCGGGGTTTAGTCATGCAGCTCACTATTTAGAGCTGGCTCTGACTTAAAACCGAGCCAAGAAAAGACCAACCCCTCAGCATCACACGTGCTGCTGGGTAGGGCACAGCAGGCAGATCTTGCCACCAGTCTGATAAACCAGGGCAGCTCCTCCAGCAAGCAAGGTTCACTGACTTGTTACAGGTGTGTGATAACTCATTTAACCTTCAGCATTTCTTTCACCTGTTATCCTTTATTCATTTTTTAAATTTAAAGCCTGCAGTACTGTGACGGAGGGTCACACGTGCGGCTGCTGTTAGGAGCACGAAAGGATGAAGCAGGCCAGCAGGAGGTCAAGCAGGAAACCTTCTACTCTATTTTTCTGACTCCATATATATACAAATTTACAGACAGGCCAAGATTGGCTACACAGGCAGCCACCTCTTTGACCTTGTTGGTGAACATCACCATCAATCATCTTTCTCTTCCCAAAGGAGAAGAATGTAGACATGAGATTATTTTTTTAAAATATACATAGTTTACTTGAAGCTGCGTGAGAACAAAATGCAAAAAGTGTAAAACAGGCAAACTTGAAGTAACACAGTACAGAGACAGCAAGGGAAGTCTTCCCACTGAATAGAGCTAGCTGTGCTTTCTTAAAGCTTTCTATACTGAAGTCAGAAGGAGTTGGGTAGGATCTTTTTTTCCCTTTAAATAATGCTCCAAGAGATGATACAGAAATCCAAGTCTACTTAAGAGAAAAACCCCAAATCACCTTTCCTACTCCTTGTAGTTATTGGAAAGAAACAAAACAAACAAACAAACAAAAAAAAAAAAAAAAAAAAAAAAAAAAAAGGAAAAAAGAAAAAGACAAAAAACAAGCAAAACCAAGCTTCAGATGATTTCTAACCGGATTTCATGCTCCCTGAGTGCCTGGCAGGCTTTCCAGTCACGAAGGGTTTGGGGCACCAAAGCCCCTCCCCTTAAGTAACTCCTCAGTTATCAAACTCCTCAGCAACTTGGGAGCTTTGGAGCATTGACTAGTGGGGAAAAGGCACCAGGAGCATGGGAAAGACTCGAGCTTGATATGGACCTCTGCCTAAGGCATCCTAAGGTTTTGCACTCCGGTGACCACTCTGCCTCCAAAAATACCCTGTGAAAGGGAGCTCCTCAACCAAATATCCTTGTCACTGTCAAAACCACCTTCCCCTCAGACAGCCCAAAGGATCCAGCAACTTTACCCCTGAGCAAATTAATGCAGTAACAAACAAACCGAGAGCTCTCACCTCTGCTCCTTCCCCGGATCCCAAAGCTGAGGCTGCAGGACTAGGGCTTTCTTCGCTGTGTGTGAATTCCTGTCAGCAATTCCACACTGATTTCTGGGGACCAGTAGGAGCCCAGTTAGTAAATGCCTGTCCTCACCCATCTGGGCTGGGTTCGCTGCTGGAACCAATTAGAACAATTAGCAGCACATCAGCGTTTGTGTTAAGGACTCTCACATGTGGGTGTTTGCCGAAGGCTTTACCCATTTCCTCGCAGGCAGCATCTCCTCTGCTGTTTGTGGGGCCTCTCATCTCCCCACTTTTACCCCTTACCCCCAGAGCTCATATTGTAAAGGGATTGTGCAGTTCAGAGAGGGAACAGCAGCGTAGATAAGGCAGAAGTTAATTAATTGCTCGTGATGGAAGAATAACAACCAAGCTAATTAAGGGTCTCCATATGCCTCCTCCAACCTTCATTAGCTGCTGTGGTGACCCTGTGCCTGTTCAGACAGCAGAAATCTACCCGCTCTCCCAAAATCTCCCTTCTCTGGAGCAGTCTCTATCACAGTGTCAGTTAATGGATCCATCATTTTCCCCTAATTTTCGAAATTAAGGCTTTGACTTTTAATTATTATTATTAATGCTAATGTCACTTGTGCCTTATCATTTTCATTAACTGATGTTTTTAATTTTTAAAAACACATGTCATCTGAAACAAAATTATCTACTCTTTTATTCTGCAGTGCAGATGGACTTTAGCGGACTGACAGACATTACATCCTTCAAGGACAACTGGATACCCAAGCTAGTTTTGGTTCTCAGACTCTGCCCACAACTATGATAAATTGTTCCTGAGGCACCAGCATCAGCAGGTGTTCTAAAAATTGAACAGATTAATTTCTCAGGAAAAAAAACACCTTTCCTCTCAGTCTTTTGGAAAAATAGCAGAATTAACACCCTGACTTAAACACCTGGACTAACTTTGGAGGCATATGATTCCCAGCTCCTTGAACAGATGCAGGGAATTCTCCCGAACCCCAGTAAGCCTGCCCTCCTTAAGGGACCTTGTCCTGTTAACTGTGATGAGCTAGGAGCCAGTTTGGTGAAATTTAAGTTACTCTTCCTAAAGGCTACTTCTCCTTTTGCCAGTCATGTACGATGTACTTCTGCCAAATTTGAGAGTCCCTTTTTACATTGATCTCCTCGTCTGTAATACAGGCTGCTTAGAAAATGGGAACACATCTAAGCAGAGAGGAATAGATCTGCTGCAAAGAGGCTACAAATCCCTTAGTGCTGAGCCCCCAGGAGGGCTGCTCTGCTGTCTGTCTGGGAAGTGACACACGACCCAGATGTCATTGGAACAGCAGAGACGCTGAGCCTGCCCAGGGGCTGGCTGCTGGTACCAGTCCTGCTCATGCCCCACGGTCAGAATAACTGATCATGCCCCGGGACAAAGTGTTGTCAAAACAAAGTCTAACCCTGCTGGCACCTCCACACTTCTCATTTCTGCCCTGCACCAGCCAAGATGCCAACTCCATTCTGTCTCTTCCCATTCCCCTACCCTGAGGTCCTTTTGGGAAAGCATGGGCTTGTTATTGCTGAAGGCCACTCAGGTAGCATCTGCACAGCCATGCCTGAAGAGTAAACTACAAGAGTAGTCCATGCTTTTCCATCAGTGTCATTTGGAAGGAATAATAAGATAGAAGGGCAACTAGAAGGTTTTAACAAAAAACATCTATCAACAGACAAAGCAATTAAGGTTTTGACTGTGTGGCTACCTTCTTTTCTCTCTAAAATTTTCCTGTGGAAGGGAATCAGGTGCTTACCACTCAGCTCTTCCCAGCAGCTTCACTTTTAGTGTCCCCTCTGCCGTCCCAGGGTAGACCTCACTTCTGAGGCACTCAGGAATGGAGACACACCAGGAATATTTCTCTGCCATGGTACCTACCACATATCAAACTCCTTCCCTAGTGACAAACTCTCACTCAAGATTATCTCAGAACGTTAACTTTTGGTCCATGCTGTCAGGAAAATGCAGTTGCACAGAACAGCCGAAATAATTAAGTTGTCCCCATCTAGTTGTTCCCATTAGATAAATTTAAACAAAATGACTAAAAAAAAAAAAAAAAAAAAAAAAAAAAGAGAGAGGCAGGGCAATGACTGTTGTCAAGTTCCCAATATAGCAGATCCATCTCAGTGCAACAAAAAACTAATCAAAAAATCTACTTCTTTATAAGGATTTTTTTTTTTTTAAAGTTACACCGTTAAAAATAGTCAGGCTTTTAAAAACCAGGTCTTTCAATATACGGGCAGTACTATGCATCCCATGAACGCCACTTCCAAGCTGCATCCTGCTCTCCGCGAGCCTTGCACCCCTCCTTGTGGTGCATCGAAGCAACTGTCATGTGAGCAAAATCCTCTCTGCTGGGCTTCGGCTCCCAAAAAACAGCACAAGGGACATCCATCATCTCTGGCACCAAGCACCACCTTGTCCATGTTGTGAACGTCCCCGAGCTAGAGATATAAACAACTTTTGCTTCTTACTAGAAGTCAACTCTAAGCACGCCTTTCAAACATCATTAAACTGGAGGGAGTAGAAACTTGCGACACATTGAAACAGTTACCCTTCTCAATCTTAATGTTTGTTTAAAGGTTACTTTTGGATGAAAGCTGGTTAGAGAATAAATAACAGATGCTGAAAGCATCCATTATGTATTTTTGCAATTAGCAGAAAATCTCGGTACTTTTCTTAAAGAACATACATAATTTTGTGGGATGTTTATTGCTGGAAGCAATCTGCTCTGGCTGGCAAGAGCAGCATCCAAGAGCCCAGGGAAGCTTCACAAGGAGTCACACATAGTAAGCCAAAAGCAATGCTTGCTTCAGGAACAGCACTTTAAACCCCTGTGCTTTGCTGTTGCAAGGAAGTGGTCAAATGCACTTTCTTTCCACAGAAAATTTTAAATTAGAAAGAACATGGTGAAATCATCCCTGTTTCTTTTCCTCAGACATTTTGATTACCCAGCAAAAAAGTGGTTCCTGATTATACTTTCATTTGAAAAATGCACCCAGGATGTTTCATGCTGTTGTTGTCTTCTTGGTCCAAAGGGTTTCTTCCACAACCCAGCTACCTCCTCCCCTCTTGGGGTATGGAGATACTGCTATACCTTGGGAACCCTTGTGCATCCAGCATGCATGCCCTGGAAAGGAAAACGGAAGTAAGGAAGCCACTGCAGCTCCCAGAAAGAACCTCACCCTCATAAAAATCTGTGTATGGAACATGAGGTGGAGCAGGAGCTTTAACTGTGCCAGTCCTCTCTCTCCTTGATGATTTCCATCACATCCAAATGGAGCTGGAGGAGGTATTCAGACAGAACAGAGGTATTTGAGTTAGAATATACTGCCGACCTCAGCATACCTGGTGACCATAGCTGGGAACTTCAGCTTGTTCTGGTTTAAATGGACAACAGTAGTAATGCCCTGAACAGAAAGCTAAAGAGAAGCCATCTGCTCAGTCAGGAGAGAGGACCACCAGATATTACATCCTCTACACACCCTGATAGTCCTGAAGACCTCCACCATAGATTAAGGTTTAATCCTAAGACTTGGTCTAATTCTATCCCCAAATCTCTTTTTATACCTCTTGGCACTAAATAAAAGAGCATGCTGAGAACAGAAGTTGTCCAAGATACCATTTTCACGTACCATACCCAGCCCATCACACTTTGGTAGTCACAGAGCAATCTGTGCCATTTCTTACCACACAGAAACAGTATTGTGCTAAAAAGCCCTCCAGGGTAAAGCAGATAATATCTTTTGGGATTCTGCCTTGTATTTTCCAAGAGTTGTCTTGCTGCAGCAATTACAAGAAACTAAACTAAACCCTCCTATTCGTAAATTGGATAGAAAAAAGCACAACTCAAACTGGTATTTGGTTTAGGACTGAAGGGTTCACACAGTGCTTAAGAAGCATTTTAGACAAAAGCAAGCTTTCTGCCAAACATCTGAGGGGGAAGAGAAAATTTCTGCTTTGCTGTCTGAACGCAGTTTTAAGCCAGGATGACGAAACTGCCTGGCATTGCTGCCCACAGTGAAATGCACTGTGCCTTACACTTCACATGCAAGGCTCATGTTGCCTTCATCCTGCCCAGTTTGGTTTCTACAGTGCTATCCTGAAGAAAAATTCCTGTCTCCACAACCCCTGGCTTTAAAGGTGGCAGACTCAACGAGGGGAGATGAGGAACTTGTAGGCAGGGAGCACTTTTGCATTTATTTCTATACAGCACAACCATCAGATAGCTGGACCTCACAAGCATTGCTGCCCTGTAGAACAGGTATTTATCTAAAGCTGAAATCTTACGAGTGAAGCAAAATTGCATGAGCTTCTCTAAGCATCTTCCCTCCCCTCTTCAACCATCTCACTTGCCTCCATTGATGCACAACTGGTCACTGCTGGTTTAACATCTAGTGCCTGAAGAGGTTTTCTCATGGCACTGCTGCTAAGCTCTGTGCTGAAGCAAGGCAGACACGGTTGATCTGACTCACACAGGAGAAAAGAGCAAAGGTACTACACAGAGATTTCCTGTAGCTAGAAAAAAAAAAAAATAAAGCAACGTGCTTTATGTCGGTTTTGAAACAGCTTATGTACCAACTTCATGTCAGAAACAGGTTCAGATTCCTTCAGATGAAGGTTTAAAGGTTTTCTTTATTTAGCAAGGCATATAGAGATTGGCAAGAGCACCCCCTTCCCTATGCCAAAGAGCATCTGCAATTCAGAAAGGCAAGGTAAAGGCATTAAAAGGCAGAAAGCAAAGAGGATAGAGCATACCTCAGCTGAGCAGATTAGAACACTCAATAAAGACAGCTATTGTTACCAACAGAAATACTCTACAAAGGCACAGGCTGAAACTCACCATCTTAAACTAAGCAATCCATGAAAAATAGCAGATGCAAGATTAAATTCTTCCATGCTCCTCTGTCTCCAGTGGAAGGCTTATAAAGGTCTGCAGATCTCAAGAGTGTGCACACTGCTGCTATATGAAACCATGTATTCACATTTTTATATTATCTCATGTTCTGTCTCTTTTGTTACCTGATCAGGCAAATCCTCTTCACATTGTCTTCACATTTTCATCAGCAGCCATTAACCCTGAGATGTTTGGTCTGTGGCAAGGGCACAGCCCCGGGTCTCCAAGTCCTGCTGCAACCACGGCTTGAAGAAATAATCTGCTAGTGCCAAGGAGCCAACTGTTGTCCCTCAGAGCAGAAGGCCAGCAGAGCTGTCACAGATCCCAGCCTCCAGAGACATCTGTGCCACAACAGGGACCGAACTGGTACTGAACCTCACACCAGAGGAGGAAAGTAATCCCCTAAGCTGCAACTTTCCTAAGTGCTGGCAGCCAGAAACTGCCAACCGGTAATGACAGCTGGCAGCTCCAGTTTGAACAGAACATTTTTTCCATTTAACTCTCCCCTTCTCCCCAGTTTAGCCTGGGCAGCAGCACACAGATGTCCCCACTGTTGTAAGACACAGAATTTTCCACATGACCTTGGAACTCCCTCATGAGCCAGCTCTTCTTATTAAGGACAAATTGTTCCTACTGGGGGATATCTTACACTGAGGCAATCCTCAAGTGCATGCTTATGGTGTTCTCTGCTTGCTCCTACTCCCAAAGGGGGAGACTTAACTGAAGATCTGTCCAAAAGGTGCGAATCTGATGGGCAGCTTTGCCCCTTTCATCTCTGAGATGCTACAAATTCAGGGTAAGGTTTCAGCAAAAGTTTAGCCCCTGCAGATCTACCAGCAGAAAGGCACCTACCACTACCCCTTTTAGACCAGCTCTGCAAATCTTTCCAGTGTAAAGATTCAAGTCGGAAGGGATGGACTCAATGATCTATCTTAGAGGTCTTTTCCAACCCAAATGATTCTATGATTTTAAGTTCACCAAGTTGTTCAATGGGAAGCTACATGTGACAAAACAACCTCTCTTGTTAACAGACCTTTACAAAAAATAGGTTACTTTAAAATAAGCCTGGCAGCCTCTCGGTTTCTTTTCTAGAGAATATGGTGCTATGCCAATCTCGTTTAAGAAGAGCCTGGAGTAAATCACGTAGGCATGTGCTGCAGAGCCAGCAGAATGGCAGTCAGGAGATCAGCTGCTGATAGAGCAGGGAATCATGAGAAATCCAGACCAAAAATGTTTCCAACAGCAGGTGCACAACAGATATGTGTTTCCTCCAAGTTGTTTTTCTTTCACACATGTCCCAAATGAATTATCACTGCACAACTCTATTAATACAGTCATTTGACAAACCTGTATAATCAAGAAAAGGTACCGATTCCACAGGCAATGGCCTGATCTTCTCCTGTCCCTAAAAGGGTCTTCAGGACTTCAGTTTTGATGGTGAAATCTGAATTTTTATACACATACCTGTGCATGTGGCCACATTAACTCTAATAAATACTCACTTTATATCGGTGGGTATGTATGAAAAATATCCCTTGTGACAGATAATTGTAAGGCAAGCACTCATTAAGCCACAGAACAAAGTTTATTGGATGTCCTCAAATTCTTTATACACTTTTGCTGCTAAATGGACACAACACATTGGCATATTGCCTTTAATTTTTATTTCAATCATAAGTCCATCTTGAAAGAAGTGGTAACATATTTAATGGCATCTTTAATAAATAAAATGACAAAAAATCTAGTCCTTGCACAGAAAAATTACAATCCACTCCAAATTCAATACTGCCAAAACATTGTTGGGTGCTTTTCTAAAACTTGCTTCAGAGTGTTTTTTCTTTGTTTCAGCACTTAAATACATAGAAAAGTATATGATGAGAGAAAATTCTGAAAAGAACTTGTAAAAACCAATAACTTAGAAGCAAGAGTTAATGAAATCTTTTTAATTGGATTAAAGAATCCAGTTTGAAGTATTTTTTGAAAAACCCTGATTCTAACCTTCATGTTAAAACATGCAGTTTCACTGGGCCCTATCCATGTCAGCATAGTTATACAGTAAGGTTAAATTCCAGGTACTCTTTTTTTGGTTTTTTTTAAGGAGGAATTCATAAAGGGAGAGCATTGGCCTCCCACACTCACAAAAGCAGTCATGGTCCATATAGTCTGCAGTAGTAAACTATTTATGGCCAGTCCATTGCTTGAACTCCTACCAGACTGGAAAAGCTACTGCAGTTGACCCTTGTTGCTGCACTCATCTCCCCCCCCAGTCCAGCAGCCTCAACAACCTCAGCAAGACCAGAATAGCTGAAAATACAAACCTGACTGCAGGATGAGAGCCAACACATCTGATTCTAATTAAAAGCTAAGCTTAATTTAGATCTTTTCCTAAACAGAGAAAGTCCTGACTAAAGAAAAGCTGAGCATCAGCAATTACACAAATTGCATTTCTGTGTAATTAGCACAGCACAAACCAGTTAAGAGCATCAGTTCATGTAGGAACAGCCACTCTAGCACTAAAATCAGTTAAAACTCTCATTTTCAGGCCATCAGTGGAAGCTTAGGGCACAAAAGGAATGCATGGTTGGGCCCTCCCCAGACCTATGCACACAATACTGGGGACAGAAAAGCTTAAACAAAAGACAAAATTGCACCACATCTGTGCAAACATTTCAATCAGGTTGTTTCAACCAGTTCCCTCCTCACCACAGCTCCTTCTGCTGACTGCACTTGGCTTATTCAAGAGAACATAAGGAAGCAGGAGTGTTTCAGGGAATGAAACCTTTTTCTGCAATTATCTTCTCCTCAGCTCACCATATCATAACAAAAGTGCAATAACTTACAAACTTCTCAAACAAACAGCTATTAAAATGACACATTTTTAGGGAAACATATTCACTAGTTTAACCATAAAAATATTTCCCCAGGTAATAAACCTTAAAGCATTTGTGGTAACACAGTATTTCAATAATAATAGAGAAGAACCCTTCCACTTGTTACAAAAGACAGAACTGTCAAAAGATTTTGCTTACTGTACACTATTTAAGAGCTTTGCCATCTTGTGAAGACCATGCTGTAGTTAAGAACATAACTATCATTTAAGACAAATGACTCTTGAAATGCTGAACTGACTATCTTAATCTTTTGCAAATGAAAACAAGGAAAAATCCAGGGCTGTGTCATCCAAGAACTTGCAAGACAGTTTACACCCAGAGTCATAAGGAAGCACCAATTTCCATAAAGTACTTTGTATGTCTGTTCCTGAAAAGCATATTTAATAGTTTTTTACAACTATTAAACTATTTTTACTAGAACTGCTAAAACAGATTCTCACACTAACTGTAGCTTGACTTAGAGAATTCAGGTCTGGGGATACAAGGGAATTTTGGGCAAAATTATACTTTGGGGGAAAAAAAACCAAAACGCTAAATTTGGTCCAAGCACTCAAAGAAAAACAAGTTACATGGGTCCTTCATTGCTTAATGCTGCTGTTCAGTTGATCCTTAAAAAACAAGTTGGTGTACAGCAATAAGGAAGGAGGACTGGCCATGACAGACACAGAACTGTGACAGAATAAACTGTTTCTTCGGAAAGATGTAATAACTGAGATTCTGCCATGTGAGTAACTGAATTTGCACTAATGGAGAACCCTGAAACATGTATATTATAGCCACAAGAAATGACTTCTTATTTATAAAACAGATCCATTTCTAATCAACTGTTTTACCAATTATCATTAGATATGTGAAAAAAAAATTTAAAAATCTTTTAAAATAATTACAAAGAGTGGACTGCAGTAGCAGCTATTCAAGCAAGATTCAAGCACAAGTTTAAATGAAGTTTCAAGCTGGGAATTAGCCTTCTTTGTCGAAAATTTGTACAACTTTTTCAAAAACCTAAAAAGATAAAGAAGAACTTTATGAAGCATTCAAACAGTTACTCCAAGTTAAACCAATATAAACAGTATTTGACAGTACTTTTAAAAATATATAGGGTTGTTCTTAGAACATTGACAGTAATTCCTTAACAGTGAAATTGGCATCAATTTTGGGAAGCAGACAGAAGAGCAACACTACTTCAGAAGAACAAAAACTCATGAAAATGAAAAAGCCAAGACCCTGTTAAACACAGAAACACTGGAAATGTAATGTGTTTAGTCCAGCTCACACTCAAGCAGAACAAATCGATTTCCTCAAGTTATTCACATCTTGCTCAGTCCTTCAAGAGTCAAATCAAGAGTTCCACAACATCCCTGAGTAATAACATCAATGCTTAATTAACAGGCCAATCACACACACACACATCTCAGAAGAAAGTCAAAAATATGCACCCTGCCACCCTGTCATCCCCATGGGTTTTTGGCATATATACTTACTTCATCAACAGATTTAGAGGCGTCCACTTTTCGGACTTTTCCCATTCTCTCATACAAATCTATGATAGGCTTAGTAGACTGCAGATATGTATGAATTCTAAGAGAGAGCACAGGGAGAAAAAAACCTCACACATTACATAGTCAAATATCAAGAGAAGGGAACTGAAAAGTTTTGAGGACAGTACCTCTTTTCCAGGCTCTCCCGGTTATCATCGCTCCGACCACTGCTCTTGCCTCTCTCCAGACAACGGCCGATACAGATCTACAAAAAACCATCAAAAGGATGACTACAGTCAAGAACACAAGCTGCCATCCTGAGAGCAGGAACAAACCCAAATCCTGAAAATCTAAACTGGCCTGGCACAGCAAATAAAGTCCAGATCTGGTGGATGTAACCAGAACTCACAAGGGAAGCTAGTTTCTTCTGGAGAAGAAGGATGATGGTTTACAATCCAGTTTATGAAAATGGGATTGGGGTCAGAGGAAATAAAAGCAGCATCAAGCTGTGTGATTTGATTGGATCCTTGATCTGAGACATTAAAAAAGAAAATTAGCTGATTTCAAGGATGTGTTCAGGCTTTCTGAAAAGCAGCATGTCCAATGGGACTATTAATATATGTCTACACTAAAGGAAAAGTCACCATACATTCTCTCAAGGATTTTGTAAGGCAAACTGACAATACCAAGTTATTGTCAGTGAAAATGTTCTTACCTGACATTGCTATAATGAAGACTTCAAAATCTAAGTAAAAAATGAAGAATTAACCATAGCTAGAAGTGTCCCAAAGAATTAAGCTTTTTAAACCTTTAGTTAAATAAGCAAAGCTGACACATGTACAGTCCATGAACACATTTATCCTACTCATGCAAAAGGACAATGGTTAAAAAATATTTTTTCCTACACAGTACAATCATGGTAAAGAACACTTAAGCACTGTGTATTTTTAGATCTAGCAAAAAAAAAAAAAAATCAGAATCACAAAATTAACATCCCACCAAGTAAAAAGATTAATTTGATCTAATTTAAGGTTTTAATAGAAAAATAATTATCCCTCAGATGCTCTTTAAGATTACAAAAAAGTAAAAAAAGTGTAAGATTCTAAGGAAGTTGGGGAAAGAGGTAAAAGGAAAAATGTCAGCTTAAGGTGTGGGGAGACTCATAACAGTTTTTATCCTCAAGGGCACTGACAAATTAAAAAGACAGCACATCATGGCACTTGTTAAATGAATGTAATGCATCACTGTCAAATTGCCCTTGTAATTTAATGACTTGCTGAATAAAATGTTGATTACTGACTATCCTATAGCACAGCTAATAACTATGAAAATAAAGATTGCTGCTGCACTTGAATTAAAGCAGACATTGTACTAAGTTCATTTTGGACTAAACAACAAATTACTAAGAGTAAGCAGAGTAGTATTTTCTGGAAAGTAACCAAATAACTTAGTAAAATGTATTTAAAGTTTTGATAAATTTTCTTTAAGAATGCAATTGCCTGGAGTACTTCCTCAATATAATTTATTCACATATGATTATACCAAGTGTCATTAACTGTCTATTTCAATAAACAGGCAGCTTTTCATCTGTAAAACAAGTTGCCAAAAAATCCTTCAAACACCCAGGCCAAGTTTTCCTTCTACTCTTACATTAGTCCATTCTCCCTGTCAGAGTTTAATTGTTCTTCTTGAATGATTCCCACAATATTGCAAGAAAGGAAGTTACAGAATTACACACTTCATTACCTCATTGTCACAATCAAAAAAGAGAACAAAGGAAACATCCGCTTTTCCATCCATAGTCTTAGTCCAGCCTTGAAGATTATCTTCATTCCTGGGAAATCCATCAATCAAAAACTTGTTCTTCTGGGAATTGGCAGCCATTGTTTGATCCATCGCCTGATAAAAGAGAATTCAATTCACAATCTCCTGCACTTACGCTGGTTTATCTACTTATTAATTTACCCCCAAGATGTTGACATGGTAAGTTGAGAAGCATTTATTTTAGGATTATTGCAGATTTACAAAATGTACTTTGTTTCACTTTCAATGCATGCTGGTTAATTCACTGATGCACCAACACAGCTATTGTTCAAATTGAATTAATTATTTCACAAAGCTCAAAAATCTCATAACAAACAAATCTTGTAATAAATCCCAGCTTTAAAGCTTATTTTCTACACGATACTGGGAAGCGTCTTTACACAATAAGACACCAGAACATCCCTGATCTAGAGTTAATTTTAAGGGAAAAGCACCAGATAAATTAAGTGCTGTGAACAGCAGCCTTTTTTGACTTAAAACAGATACTCCTATTGTTTTCATGGATATCCAATGGAGGCTGAAGCTTTTCCTTTCACAAGAACATCAGTAGGTGTTCTTCTCCTTCACCTGTTTTGACGATCTATTTTGATAAAACTCACAGATCTTAGTGCCTTTAAGGCCTCTAACCTCCAATCTAATATGATTGGACTGAATGGACCAAGAGGTCCAAAAGCTAGTGTGGGGAGAACAAAAATACAGTTTCACCGATTTTCCTAGAGATACTAAAAAATAAAGGAAAATAAAAATAACCCATTTTCCCAGATCCCCAGGTATGGGAGGCCACCAGCTGTCCAGCAGTCAGAAAGAAACCCAAGTGATTGCTGAGAGAGGCAGCTCCATGTCTGCCCATTCATACCGCTCACACTGGAGGAAAGGCAGTTCTCTCAGAACGCAGCCACTGCTTTGTTGCTTAGTCTGCAGGAGTGACCCTGCAAGGAAACAGCCCTTTCCTTACCCTCTTCAGCAGGCTGATTGTTATTTCAACTGGCACGATCTCCCCCTCCTTAATGTAGTTCTCAATGAGTTCTCCATACTGGGAGCCCGGCCTTTTCCGCTCATCCCGGAGAAGGTCACCGGCAGAAAGGTGCGTGTACCCGTATTTCTGCAACACACAAAACAAACACAGGCTCCTTTCAGTCACAGCATTTGTGCAAACCTAACATCAGTCAACAGTGTCAGCCCTATTTATCTTTGCTTTGCAACAGAAAAACCCAGGGAACAGCATCCTGCTAGTGATGGATCTGTTCCATCTTCACTGTGCAATCTGACAATAGAGCACATTGCACACAACACACAGAGTAAGAATCAGAGACATTAAGGATGGAAAAGACCTCCAAGATCATCAAGTCCAGCCTTTGACCAAACACCATTGTGACAATCAAACCAGAGTTTTAAGTGCCACGTCCAGTCATCTCTTGAATGTTTCCATGAATGGTGACTCCACCACCTCCCTGGGCAGCCTGTTCCAGTGTCTGACAACCATTTCAGAGAGGAAATTCCTCCAGATGTCCAACCTGAACCTCCCCTGGTGCACCTTGAGGCCATTTCCTCTTGTCCTGTTGCTGGTTGCCTGGAAGAAGAGGCTGACTCCTATCTTAGTACAAACTCCTTTTGGGAAGTTGTGAATGACAAGGTCTCTCCTAAGCCTTCTTTCCTTCAGACTAAACACCCCCAGCTCCCTCAGCTGCTGCTCATAGGACTCACTCTCCAGACTCTTCACCATCTCCATCACCCTTCTCTGGACACACTCCAGCATTTCAATGTCTGTTGAGATGAGGGGCACCAGAACTGTAGATCCTTGGGTAAAACACTCAACAGGGCTTTGGTCAGGTATACGTGTACAGTTTTCAAAAGCAATTTTGTTGTTTGGAAACAAGACAAGACAAGAATTTTGTTTAATTACCTACTTAAAGAAAACACATAAGATGATTGCAGGTCCCCTGAAGCTGGAGAAATGTCCCAAGCACAGGAAAAGTCAGAAATCCCTACGTTCATGATGTGGTTCTGGCACCAACTTCCTCCCCTACCTTGGTGAAATCACCTATAACAGCACAAACAGTCCTCCTGCCCCTGCTGCCTCCTTCCCTGGGATGACCAGGGAGAGCAGCCCTTGAGGAAAACCAGTGACTTCTCCTAAGAATGACATGGTAGATGAAGGTAAATATCTACACTCTCTGTCACACCACACAGAGTAAACAAAAAGAGCAGAGAGATCAGGTTCAGATCTATAAACCTGATAGCAGTGTGCAGAAAAATAGCACACACCATTGCTCTTTCACCTCAAACTACAGCCAGAATAGTCGCATATGAAAAATACTGATGGAAGTATTTATTACACGTAAGTTTCCTAGGCATTTATCCTTGTATATAGATACCTAGTGCAAGAACACAAATACATTCCTACCAAAGAGAAACGCATCGCTACACAGGAAATATCACAGCTTAAAATAATCATTTTGTCAGCTCATTTAAAATTGCAAGAAAACTAATGAAGTTCACTATGCTCCTTGACCAAATATAAGTCCATCAAAACAGGCAATGAGGACATCTCCTCGGTCATTACCTAAGCTAGCTATACAGCCAAAACAAAGCACACACATACATTCTCATCTGAAAGTTTTTACACAAAACAAGCAGCAAAAACTTCAGGGTTATCAGTTTGGCTGCAGCAACATGCAAAACAAATTTCAAACAAGGTGTCTGAGAGGCATAATAATGTGACTACACACTTGGTGAGGCTGTGAACTTCGGATTTGAAAACTTGGCTACTGAACCAAGCACAAGAAAAATATTACACAACCCACTAAGTGACTTTAAAACGTTTCAGCTGCTTTCCAATTTCACCCACAAAAGCACGGAAAGTTAGTTCTGCCATAGTCATAATTTAAGAAGGGATATAATTACCTAAATCTCCAAAACTGTACACAATTGGCAAAAAACAGAAGCAAGATTTTGCTGTAAGTAAGTGTGAAGGAAAAGCTTCACAGACAGCCTCTGTAAGCTCACTGTACTCTTGCTTTAATGTACATTGCATTTGGATATGCCTAATTGCAAATCTAAATATTTATAACCCACAGAAGCCATAAACCAGAATAAATTGTTCCTTTTAAGCAAGAAGCATTACTCTGCTGAATGCTAAATTAACACGTAGTTCTTCTCGCAAAAGTTACAGAATGATGATTTTTTTAACGTCAGGTTTCTACAAAGGAGAAAACAGGAAGAAAATATAATCCCTCTAGGTTTTAGAGGATTACCAAACCATTTAATTTTCCTTGGCATTTCCCTTTTCATGCATGAAAACAAAACTGAGTCAGATAATTTTTGGAATTCTCCATCTTTTGCAACAGCAAGCTAAAGTAGTTTTTAACGGCTGAACTGGAAAGTAAAAGACAGAAGTGTTTTAAAAAGCTGTTGTACAAAGAGACTTGTTTGAGATAATAATAAATTATATTCAAGACTAACCCTCAGAATGGCTTAACCAGGCAATAAGAAAAACAAACCTCTCCTTCAGGGGCAAAACATCTATTTGTTAACTGTACTGAGCCAAGAGCCAAAGAAAACACGTGGGTTTAAACAATGCAAACAAGGGGAGAGAACAGCTTGGCTGCTGCTCCACACACAGAAGGCTTCAGAGATGTGGTGCTCGCTCTACCCTTGCCAGTTTTAATCAAGGCGTACAGGGCACAAAGTTTTCTTTCATTTTAGGTCACAGAAACCCTCAGCAAGTGTCCTGAACTGGAGCAAATCATTGCAGCGCCAAGGGCTCACAGAAGGGGTTGTGATGTAACTGCACAAAACACGACTCAACACTCTCAGGTCCTGACAGGGTCTGCCTTGCGGCAGCAGGACTTCCCAGCAGTGCCAAGCACATCTTGATGCAATCCCCAGAATGTGACTCGTTGCTACTCCTGCATAATCCTCATCCTCTGCAATCAAAAAGGGAGCAGGACTGTGGTTGCCAAATGAAAAAGCAGTTTCCCCAGCTCTTACTAGGCACGTAGTGTCAGACTGAAAGGACGACTTGAGAAAAAAGGTGCCAAGCACTTAAAATCTGGAGAGATTTTGGTATTATAGAGAAGAAAAAAAATTAGAATTATCTATTCTAAAATGTATTTCAGAGATAATGTTTACTGCTATGCTATCAGACTGGTGTGATCTAGAAGAAGAAAAAAATTATTAAATCAGTAAGTTACTATTACACAGGTTGTCGTTATTAGACAAGTAGTTAAGCTTGCTGCTACAATGATTTGCTCCAATTCAGGGCACTTGCTGAGGGTTTCTCTCACCTAAAATAAAAGAAATTTCTGTGCCCCAAACACCTTGATTTAAACTGGCAAGAGCAGTGTAAGCACCACATCTACTTATTACACAAGTTCTCATTATTATTAAAACCATTTTTTGAAGTATGGGGTCTCCAAATATAACTTCAAATATCAACTGTGCATGAAAAAGTGCTGCCTTCAGCAACACTCGAGACACCCTCCTCTTTAGCTTTAAAAAATAAAACATAAAAATCCTGTTTAAAAAAATCCCAGTGAAATGGAAAGGAGAGTTCAAGTTTCCATCAAAGTAGCAGTGGATAGAGCAGATCAGAATACCACTTGCTCTTTTCGTCTGCCTGGTCAGTCAGTCCCCACACAGCAATTCAAAGTGGGACACACAAGCTGTGGACTCCACATCTCCAAATTCCAACCCGAGGCTGCAGCCTCCCTGGGATGCCCTTCCCTCCACTGTCCTCCAGCCCTTCCTTCCAGCTTCCTTCTGTCAGCCGGGATTTGCAACTTTCACTCTGCAGACAGAACACGCTTTGTTTTCAGGAAACACAATAAACAGATGCATAGGGCTGGAAATCCATGAGTCACATCTGTGTCACGCTGGAACCAGGCGGAGTCTGCCCCAGCAGTGTCGGGCAGTCAGGGAGGACCGGGGGTGAGCAGCAGCTGACACTGGGACTCCTTCCACAGCCCCTTCCGAGGGGCACGGGGTTTATTTCTGATGTAGCCGCGGTGGTCCTGCAATACATCTCCACACTAAGCACACAGCTTGAGACTTCCTTAAGACAGCAGAAGCCAAGAAGCAAGAGAAACACAAATTACTGCTCTGACCTTGACTCCTATCTTGGCTTATCATTGTTAGTTTGAAAAGGAAAGTCACAGGGCTTAAGATTTAAACAAATAAAATACAAACTTTTATTGCCCTAGTTCTGACCTGTCATATCGTAAGCAACCTTAATAGACAACCAAAATTTGCTACATACACCATTCAAGAACTAGCTAAAATAAAAATAGAACCGTGCAAAGCCTGCAGCCTTCGGGGTTTTTTTTAAC
Organism: Sylvia atricapilla; assembly: GCF_009819655.1. Classification (NCBI taxonomy): domain Eukaryota; kingdom Metazoa; phylum Chordata; class Aves; order Passeriformes; family Sylviidae; genus Sylvia; species Sylvia atricapilla. The sequence continues at coordinate 12,900,766 of NC_089148.1, forward strand.
CTAGAAAGCTTTTATTTGTCCTACCAGCACATGAAATTAAATCTTTGGCTTACAGACTATAATGCAGTACTAGACCTTCTGTCTGCTTATTCCAATTTAAAAAATTGAACAAATTTTCTTAGTTTGAAATACGTTCTTGTCTCTGGGAAATAAAAACAAACAAACCCCCGCATTAACAAATAAAACCACACAATGGAGATCCCACTGACAGTGCCTCCAAGGGAGAGGGGGGCAACCAGAGCACCCTTGGTGCTTCAGGAGCACTGACTCAATACAAGGCACCCAGCATCTTCAGGAAAGTCCAAAATTTAATGCCTAGTGTTTTGCAAAAATGGAAATGTTCAGGGCTAAATTTTCAGAGGTTAGATTTAAACCCTCACCAGCTTTTTTTAAGAAAGCTCCAAAGTTCAGAAATATAAATTTATATTCTAACACATGACAGTCGTTTAAGAGATTTCAGAAGCTGAGTTTAAAGCAAACAATTTAAATCCTGTTTTTATTTCAAGGAAGTTAACACTGTATCTCAGCAGACTTCTAGAAGACAATTAACACATGACAGCAAAACCTAAAACCTCTTCTACTTTCAGAAGAGCATTTCTGATACAATGAATTCTTCTTTGCATTGTTTTCTTCACCCTAGGAAATTTCCTTATCATATAACCCAAAGCAACTTAACAGCTTTTTCCATTTGGATATTAACTTATGCTCTTATAAAAACAAGAAGGCTCAGCATCCCAGTTTGCGGAATTAATTTCAGATTTAACCACAAACATACAGGATAGGGCTGTGGTGGAGGTGAATTATATTTTAGGCACACAGAAAGCAACATCTTACATACCCCAAATCTCTACAGATCACCTTGCCAAAACAAACAGACAAAAAAGTACAACTCAAATCTTGCTTGGAATAAAGACAAATGATTTCGTTATTATTCTTCCCACCAACTAAAGAGCTTTGCATCTCAGGCAGAGGTTATAAGGATTTAAAATTTAAGCACAAGAAAGCATATTTTGTGCAGATTTGCTAAATGCATTTTTTTCCTTGATTTTACCATAATTATTTTACATGCAAAGTTCAGAAGTCGGCAATAAAGCACATTTCATTATCTCACAGTCACAGAAGATACACTGTGGAAAGCATGAAGGTTATTACAAGAACCTGCATTCAGATGACATCATTCAACTATAGCTCAAATATTCTGCCTCACATGACAGCCACGCAACAGTCCCAAATGATGGCAAGCTCCACCTAACAAAGCTGTGGAAGGTTTCAGGAGTTAATCTGCAGAGCTGGAAGGGAGAGGATAAGAACTTAAGAGGGAATTCTGCTTCATCCCTCTCTAAATAGGAGGAACTGCTCCAGAAGAGCAGCAGTTCTGCTGCATTTGCATTTCCCTGACAATTCTGTGTCTGTGGAACATACAGGAGTCGAGTTTTCCCTCCGTATCGGAGAAAACCAGCCTGGTTCAGCTGTCTCATCCAACCTTATCTGTGGAGATAAAGAATCCTAATCACTTACCCATTGTTCCCTTTCTTACATTGTGTCCATACCCATTTCCACTTGTTATTAGGTCTTCTTCCTTCAAATCATTTCTCCATTTGTGTCCAAATTTGGCATGAATACGTGCCTTCTCCACATTCATGGACTCCAGCACACACATATTGAGCAGTTATGATTTAAGTTAATACTTAACAAATATATATTTAACCCACAACATGGGATACTCATCTCTCTTTTTTGGGAATATAAAGCACAGTCAGCTAAAAAATCACAACACTTCTTTGAGAAATCATTCCCAGGTATTAAGTACATAATATCCCCTTCACAAAACACAGCCACCCTTGATTTTTAATAAAAATGGTTTGATGCTAAATTCATACAAGAGCTCACCTCTGCCAAAGGAGACTTCTTCCACATGTGATGTGCTCTGTCCCAAATCTCCAGTATGAATAGCAACCAAGACATATTTATAGCTCATACTGACTTTTTGTTCAGCACAACCTTCAGCTCTACAGCAAGATACTGGGTCAGATTCATTCCAAACGCAAACTAATATTATTCTGTCCATTTACAACAAGGATGAATGAGGTTTATTATTACTCAGCTACAGCCCCCTTTTCTCTGTGGCAAACTGCCAACAGGGTTTAAGATACATATAAAAATACACTTTCACCCTAAAGGCAGCATTGACTGCCCACAGGCTGCTCACTCGCCTGCACATGGCTCTCTGGGGGCTGCCAGGGGCCACGCTGAGGATTTGTGCTTAGAAAAGCTGCTGCTTTCCAGTACCTCTGCTGTGTTTCACTCACACTTCCCTGCTCGTGTGCCTTTTTTCTAAAGTTCTCCAGCAGTCCAACTGTTCTTTAAACTGCCTCAGACTCTCTCTGCCTCCCAGTTTAGCCAGAGACACTTGTGGAGGTGTCTGAGCCAGCAGGAGGGCTGTCCTTTGCATTCAACAGGTCTGAGTGCTTTCTACTGTCAGCTCACTGACTTCTTTCCATGTAGTGAACAGGATTAGCAGAATTATAGCAAATTTGCATTTATTCGAATTTGGATTTCCCTTTCCAGGCTTAGAGAAGAAAATAAATACCGCACAAGCAAGGTTTTTCTTTTTTCCTTTCTAGCTGGAAATATGATTTGAGTAGCAATGGCTCATTTGAACTCCTCCTAATGAAGTGGTCTTTATCCAATTATATCAGCCTATCCAGCCATAGGCATTTATCCTCCTAAACTCAGGCCAGCAGCCACACAAGGTACTTCAGCCCTGAGGCTACACTAATGGTTTGGTGAAAGCCATTAATGGCAGCCTACAAGCTTCCCCTATAGTTTAACCTCATTTGTTTGTTACGTGCCAGGAGCTGAATTTGACCTTACCAAAAAGGCTTTATGAGCACTGTGAACCTTCCAGCCCACAATTTAATTTAATGAATATGCTGGTTTGAATGCGAGTCTGTAATTTGAGGTTTAAGTCCTTCAGAACTCAAGTCATAACGGCATTTTTTAGTCTGGACCAAATTCACTTAACTTAGTTATACAACTCTGAGGTCTAGGATGTAAGAGCAGCGTGGATAAACTGTAACAGCACTCTCAGGGCACCACCAGAGCAGAGGACACACACGTGTCTGTTCCAGGAGGTTTGGGATTCTTTCCCACCAAGAGTTCCAGGAACATGAGCATCACCACAGTTCTTCGCCATATCTTTCAGTGAGGGCATGGATAAGTTTTGATCCTATATAGCTTTTAATAAGAAAAGTACATACAACTGCTCAGTTAAAAAAAAAATTAAAAAAAAAAATAAAAGAGCTGTTTCAAATCCAACATACACACGTTTGGAAGTATTCAGCCCTAACTACTTCCGTCATTATCCACCTGGATACGCTGTCATTACCCCTGTGGTTTTTGGTGTTTAAAAGGACATTACTACACCAAGTATCATCCACCATTCTTTCTTAGATATTTCTTGTCTCAAAAGGCTGGAAAAATGTATTTGGAAAACTGAAAATTTGATAATAAAACTGAAAGTTTAGTCAAACTATGCTGTCAGTCTTGGGCTCTTTAAAAAGAAGGAATGAGATGAACAATCTATGGGATCAGGATATCCTTTGACCTCTACCACACTGTGCCACAGAAAAAAAAAAAAAATCGTTCCATTTTTAACATATTACTTCCACGACTTACTGAGATGGCACTGGATCAAAAAGCCAACACCCTGCAATATCTGCTGTACCAAGCTGCAACATTTATGGGCCAGGCCTCAAGAGACACGGACTTTGATCCATTCGAAGTGCACGAATTCCCAATGGCTGTCAGACAGCTCACCTCCTGTCCCAGGCCACACAGCTCCGGGTTGCATCCGGGTGGCAGCCCCGCAGGCACCGCCGTGGCCGTGCAGACGTGTGCGGAGCCACCCACGGGGGACGGGCTGCGGGACCGGCCTGACGGGGCAGCCGGGAACTCCTCTAGGGCCATCGCTGCTCCCGGCCGCGCCTGCAGAGCCTCCGGACCACAAGAGGGTGTCCCCAAAGGGGATGCAAAAACCTCAGTGGTGTCCCCAGGGTGGGCGCCGGTGCAGGCAGACCCAGCAGTAGACTGACCCCGCGGGGCTGAGGGAAAAGGCAGGAGAAGGGAAAAGGGTAGGCGGCCTGACAGCAGCTGGAAGGGGAACGGAGTGGCTGGAGTGGGGGCTGCCCCACCACTTCACCCATTAAAAGGGAGATGCGAGTCAGTTATTTTCATTCATCGCCTCGAAGGGGCGAGGAATGGACGGAGGCTAGACAAGGGACCAGACCGGAAGGCAGATGAGGGTCCCGCCACCGAGCAGAGCGGGGCACGACCCCCAGGCGATCATCCCAAAGAGAGTCAGGAACCCCACAGGGGGATCCTACAACTCCCAGGGCCCCCGGGGCCGGGGCGCCGCGGGTCGCCGGGCCGCGCAGTCCCGCATCCCCTCCACCTCACCTCCACGATGCGAGCGCACTGCGTCCCCTTGCCCGCCCCGGGCCCGCCGAGGACGAAGACGACGACGGGCTTCATGAGGAGAAGGAGGCGGCGGCGTTGCAGCAGCAGGACAGCGGCGGCGGGGCGGCGGCCGTGGGGCGGCCGAAGGGCGGGCAGGGAGCGGCGGGGCCGAGGCCGGGACTGTGACCGGGGCTGTGACTGTGGCACCGCTGCCGCCGCGCTGTCCCCGCGGAGGGAAAGTGCTTCCGGGTCCTGGGCGGGGCGGGGCGGGCACGTGGGCGAGGGGCTGGCGGCTCTGCCGGGACTCACGGTCCCGGGGCCCGGCTGGGGAAAGCCGAGGCCGGCGCGGCACTCCAGCGGGACCGAGTAGGTCGGTTCATTGCTCGCCCAAACACAGCCTTTTCCGCCATGGCGTGTCCCGGCCCAGCGGAGCGGCAGCGCCCCCGCTGCCATGGCAACGCCGCCGCATCGCCGCACTGCGCCTGCGCGCTGCCCGCCCCCTGGCATTTTTAAACCCCCTGCGCGCGCGCTGGCGGTTGGTTTCCCCGGGTCGCGCCCTGATTGGCCGAGCGGGCCGGTCCCCTCCGCGCGCCGATTGGACCGGAGCTGGCGGAGGGGGCGGGTTCTGCGCTCTGATTGGCCGGCGTGGCAGAGGGCCGGCCGGGGCCGCAGAAGGCGCCGGGGCGGGCGGGACGCGGCGGGAGCGGCGGTGCCGGAGCTGCCGGAGCTGCCGGAGCTGCCGGAGCTGGAGCCCGAGGTGTCACCGGCGCCGCTCCTCCCTCACGGCCGCTGCCCGGCCGAGCCGGGGGCTGCAGCGGGCGGGCCCCGCGCCGGGAACAAGGAGAAGAGGCCCAGACTCCATTCGGCCCGGCCCGGATCTGAGGTACCGGCTCGGCGCCGGGAGGGCCCGCATCGCCCCAGCCCCGCCGGGCACACCGCGCCCGGTGCCCCTCTGCGAGTGCGGCTGTGGGTATAAAGAGCTGTGGGAGGTGGGGTGGTGGGCTTCTGCTTCGTGCTTGTCAAGTTGAAACAGTGGGGCTTTAAAAAAATTTCCCCTTTTACAAGCTTAAGTTTGAGGCTTATTTGGGTATTTGGCTTTTAAGGGGAATTAATTAACTGCCGCTAGAAGCATCAGAGGTGGCTGAATTCCTTGGAGGACTGCCTTAAAATTTTTTTTTTTTTCCTGGCAAGTTGAGATGTAGAGGAAGCACCTTTGCTTGGCAAGGTTTCATGCTTGAGATAACAAAGAGACTTCTTGCTTATTTGTTAAAAGGTATTGAGGTATTTGCCAAATGATATGGGCTGTCAATTGTTTTTTATGTTGCTTTGTTTGGGCACCTCAAAAAAATCTGATCCTGCTCGTGTGAATAAGTTAATGTGATTACATACTAATTTCTTCAGGGCTCTTTGAAGTCTGATTGCAAGTTTTGCACTATCCTATTTAAGCCGTGACTTTATTTCAGATGTCTTCAAAGTTTAAGTGGCTTGAATGCTCACTTGAAATATGAAGCTTAAAACAGGGCTTTGGGAAGCTGATCTAGTGTTAAATTTGCTATTTTTTTTTTTTTTTATCTCATGGGAGCTTTTAATTAGTGATAACTCTTTTTCTCCCTAAACTGTATCCAAGCAACTTTTCCTTAAGCTTTATCTGCAAACTTGTATTTTGTCCTACACATCTTCCAAGGTTTCACAAAGAAACTGTCAGGTGGACAATAAAGGTTTCATGTTGGCTTCGTACCTCTGACAACTTTGTAGAATGAGGTTTCTGCTTTGTTGGCCTGGACTCGAAACAGAAAAAGTACCTACAGTTTATGGATCCTATTTCTTGGTTTTCTTACTGTGTTACACCTTTGTTCCTTCTTTTAAACGCTGTAAGATAACAATGTACCTTAATGCATTTTTTTATCTCTATGGTGTTCTCAGGTTGGTTCCCAAGAGGATGGTCCCTTTCAGTTTCCCTCTGTCCAAGTGTGCACTTTGGGACCCGGTCCCCATGGGCGATGTCGTTGGAGCACACATCACCTATTACAGGTACAGATAACCTTTTCGGGGAGCTGAAGGTTAAAATAAGTAATGAATTGTGTGATGCAAAACCTCATTTTGCCTTTGATTCTGTTGTATGACAAGACCCAAAGGAAAAGGAAGCAGTGTGTTTGTTATAAGCACAGAGGGATTTTCATTGGAAAGATTTCAGTTTCCATTCCTTTCCTTTGTGTAACACAGTCCAGCGGCTTGAAGGTGCATCAGTCTAAAGTAACTTAAAATTTCTTTCCATTTTCTTCCCATATGGATAAGTGATACTTTTTAAAAACAAGAATTAAAAAGAATTTGTGACTTAAACTTGCCTGTTGTCTCCTTTTAGAAACCCCAGGCTGTCTCTGGTGGAGAAAACCTTGCGGCTCGCCTATCGCCACGCTAAACAGAATGAAAAGAAATCATTTTCCTGCTTTTTGCTTGGGACCCTGGCAGCAGATGAAGGTAATTCTAAACGTGAGGTAGACAAGGCAATATTGGTTTGTTGGTTAAGCTGTTGTTAAGCAGCCTGAGTTGTTGCTCTTGGACTCTAACTTTATTTATTTATTTTGAAGATGGGGAAGGAGTAACGGTAACAATAGATCGCTTTGATCCTGGCCGAGAAGTTGCTGGTGGATCGGGCAAGATTCCAACAGCATCCCTTCCTGGAGACTTTTTGATTCCATGTACAGTTAATGCCTGGGCACCTTGTTCAGATAATATAATAGTGCACAGTGCTGAAGATATCAGCTTGGCTTTCAAGGTAGGCAGCTCTTAGCAACTTTTGGGTCTCTTGAACAGTGGACTGTCTGCCAGGCAGGACACTGCACTGTGCACAGAGCTTGATTTCCAGCACAGCAAGGTTATGGCTGAAGCAAGACTATGTAGTTAATTGTGTGAAATGAGCTGCTTGAGCAACATTGAAAAGTGTATTGGAAACTGTTAAAATCAGTTAATCCTCACAGGTGTTTAAGGATCACACAGTCCTTAAACTTGGACGAAAATCTTGCTGGCTGACCAAAGTTTTTCAGCTTATCTAACCACCAAAACCAGCAAAACAAAAGCAATTGAGAAAACTTACTTAAACAAGAGAAAACAGTTTATTTGTCTTTTTTCCCCTCAACACTGTCATTAATCAGTTGCAGCATTTGTTGCTAAAGTGTTGCTAGGCAAGTGACCCGCCCAAAACGTGTGAAGCCCTTTGTTGGTTAGCAGCCATAGCTGAAATCTGTGCTCTGCTGTGGACATGTAATCTGCTAAATACACTTTCCATTCCTGTATACTTTTCTCTGTAGTTGTAGTGTATTTTATATAATACTAATTAAGTCTGCTTCACATCTGAACTTTGTCATGATGATATATCCTGGTGTTAAATTACATATTTCTTGAATGCAAGTAAGAAAACCTTGACAAATCAGCCTGAGTCTTTGTTATTATATTAATTTTATATAATTAACCCTAGGTTTTCTAATACATCATAAAACAATGCTAAGGTGTGCATAGCTGATTTTCAAGTGTATTCTGCACTATTCATTATATTCAGTAGAACAGTGAGCTTTGGAGACCTGGGTTAGTGGCTTTTTGTGTAGTACCTACTGCAGTAGTAGCTGTGATGAATGATTTGAGTTCCTAGTGTAATACATCTTGAATCATGGTAATCATATGAAAATAATTTCGTGTATTTAACTTTTTTTTTTTTTTACTTCTAGGGTCTGCAGCAGAGTCTGTGCAGTAAAGAATCTCTGGATCTTTCTAAACTGCTCACTGTTAGAGCTCACATTGTTTTCACAGAAAACCTGGATAATCTCCACTTTAATTTTCACTGGGCTTCTCTTACTGTGGCAAATATTTTGGAATACACCCCTGTGAAGTCTGTCCCAATTATTCCAACAGCTCTAGCAAGAAATCTGAACAGTCCTATGAATATTGCACAAGTTCAAGGAACTTACAAATGTGGGTGAGTAAAGGGTGGTGCTAAAGCTGTCAAAGTGTCCTGTCAGTTTCTTGCCTTTCCTAAGAGAGGTGGGCAGGAGAGATCTCAACTGTACTTTCCTTTTTAGTGAAATAACTGGAACAAACATGGCATGTCTTCTGTCCCTGGAAATGTATTAAAAGTTATGAACAAGGTGGAGCAAAAACATTAATTGGTTGAGAAGTAGTTCTTGCTTTTGGCTTCATTGAATGGATCTTCCTACTGGGGCAGGAGAACACACCTCTAATTACCATAATAAATTTAAACATCTTCCAGCTTTTTAAACATCATCAGTGCTTGCCCTAAAATGAAAAACAGATGAATGCAAACCAAAGCTCTTTGTGCTGCTGAGATGGTACTGGGGAGTCATCATTCTGACTGGTAACTAATTTAGTAGGATGAACTAAGGATAGATCAGGGAAATAATTTGAAGCAACTGAATGTCATTTTATTGGGACGGGGATTTTATGAATGCCTCTCTGAAAGTTGCTCTTCAAATTTAACATGACTTGTACTTCAGGTTTTGTTATGAACACTAATTCTGGTATTCACTGAAATACTATAAATAATACTAAGTAAATTTTGTCCTTGGTAACTCTTTGATATACAGGGAATTGCTGAAAAGCTGGGGCATTGCTGTTAAGTGTGTGGAGTAAGAGTAGTTTGGAACTTTTTTTCTTCCCCTGAATTTCTTTTTTCACTGTATTTTCTAAACTTGTACTTGTCTTTCAGATTTTTTCCTGAAAAACTACCTACCAAAATACTAAAAAAATCCAACTTTTGCTTTTTTTTTCAGCTACCTTACTATGGACCAAACACGGAAATTGCTTTTGCTGCTTGAGTCTGATCCCAAGGCTTATGCTCTGCCATTAATTGGAGTGTAAGTGTTTGTCCAGGTCAATACACACATAGATTTGAGATGTGTCTGTGTGACTTCATAGCAAGAATTTGGTAACAGAACTGTCTCTAATTAGATTTTTTTCTTATTTCCAGTTGGCTGAGTGGAGTTACTCATATCTATAGTCCTCAAGTCTGGGCCTGTTGCTTGCGATATTTGTTCAGTTCTTCAATTCAAGAAAGGCAAGTCACTTTTATAGGTAAAACATAGAAGCTATTGGCTGCCTAAAAAAATATTCCACAGGAATGCTTGACATCAGGGGCTCTGCTCAAAGATACTTGAGGAAATTCTGTGATTTATATGTTGTATAGAGGTAAGGCTGTCTGGTTTAAATATTCTTTTTGGTTTTGGCTTCTGCACTAAAATCTTCTCTGACTGAAATGTTGCAAAGCTGAACTGATATCTTAAAGTAAGAAGAGGGGAACCACTAATATCATTAAGGTCACTGCTTTTTAATTTAAATAAGAAGCCACAAGCGGGAAACAGTAGGTTTAACAGTGGTGGGGTTTTGATTTTGAACTCTTCTTAGGCGTATAAGTTTTCTTCCTGGTTGTGCCTGACCAACATATTGAAGCATATTGATTTGCAGCCTGTGATGTCCTGTTATGACTTCCTGTTAAATGTTCAGGTGTTTTTTAGGAGTGTTTGCATTCTGGGGTATATTTTCATTGTGATGTTAGTGGATAATCATTCCTTATTGTCTACATTATTTCACTTGTAATATTTGCCAAGGTGTTTGTAGTTTGAAACTGCACCTCAGGTAAATGAGACTCTAAAATATGCTGTATTCATAAGCACTTCTGACTGACCACAATTGTTTTTAAATTATGAAATACAACCATGTTTGGTGAACAGATGTGTCTGCAATTACAAAATAGACTTCTTTCCCTTAACAACTGAAATATGTCCAAACACAGATAAGAGACCAATTAGATTATTAGATATGCAATTTGGATGCTTGACTCTCATTAACTTTCACTGATGCCATCATGGAAGTGGATTAGGGAGATTTGATGAACCGTGCAAACAGCATTAACCTCTGCAGGCTAACTGCTTAATCTGTGCATCATACATTTTTAACTCTTTAAGTTTTAAGTATAAATGGATGTGTTTTCAAGCATCCTGCTTCTACTGCTTTTTCTATCATGTATATTATTTAATGAAAAAGCAAACAAATAAAACCCACAAACAAGCATGCTACAAGTGCTATAAAAAGAAAAACTGTTCTGAAAGTAATACTGCCTTTGCCTGGAAACACACATTGTTGTCATTATCCTTGAACTTGTGTTAAATGCTGATTGTTGTTACTTGCTATTCTCAACTTGTAGAAAAAAACTTAAATATAATTTTCCTAAAAAAAAATCTTTTTTCTATTTAATGTTTTTTTGAATGCTTAGGGATAATTAAGTTACTAAGTGTCTTTACAATGCATCTTCAACTGAAAACTAAAAAGAAGATAAAATACAGTATCATTCTTACAGATGTTTTCTTCTGTGTTATGTTTGAACTCTTCTGGGAATTCATTTACAGTATTAAGTAATCATAAAGGTTTGAAATACAAAGGAGATGAATTATTCCCATTTCTCTGCTTTTTGATTCTTGCATGTGGCTACAGTAATAAATCTGCATTATCCATAGCTCAGAATGCTGTGATTCACGAGTTTGCTAAACTGTCTGAAAATTTGCTCATGTATTGAAAATCTAAGGGCCTTAATCATGTTTAAGTTATTTAAAGATATGCTTTTCTTCTATTTTAGGGTTTTTTCAGAATCTGGGAGTTTTCTCATTGTGCTTTATTCATTGACACATAAGGAACCAGAGTTTTATGAGTGTGTTCCATGCCGTGGGCAGACTGAGCTGGGCTTTCAGATCCTAACTTGTCATGAAACAGTTCACCTCTTCAAAGTAAGTGTTTTGCTTTCCTCTTGCATCATGGTACTTCAAAATTTGCCTTAAAAGAGTCATTATGATGTGACCCAAATGGATCTGCAGTGTTTGAAAATTATGTAGTTCTATAAAGCTGCTTTTTCCTAGGGACTACTCTAAATTCAGTTTGTCCCTCAAATTGAGAAATGACTTCCAAAATCACCACTACTCTCTTTTCTAACAACATTAAGCATCTGTCTTTTAAGTTTATTGTGCTGTGTTGTACTTGATTAGTGTTCCTTCCTACTAGTGACCTTCTGGCCTTATTGAGACTCAGACTTCCTAAAGCATTTGTTACTCTGGTGTGCTGTGTTCACCTTGGCCACATCTAACAGCTGCTCTGGGTGATGATTGCTGGGGAGCAAAGCTGAGTGTTGTGCAAAAAGGAATTCAGAGGTTACCAATTTTCATGACAGTTTTATCAATGGCAAATTTTATCTTTGTTCAAAGGAACTGTCAAAGAATTTGGTGATACAAGTCTGGGAGATGGCTAGTAAGATGTGAGGAATTTCTAGGAAATCTCAGTTCCTTATGTGCTTTCCTAGATTTGTGCAGAACCTGAAGTTGAGTTGTTAATTTACTCAGTAAATGCTGCTCTGCTCTGTCAGAGAAGCAGTGAGTGTAATGTGTGTGCTACGCTGTGTACTCAATTCTCTTCCTAGTTGAATTTCCTTGTTCAGGGCTGCCTTCTACCTTTAGCCTAGGGACAGCTTAGCTTTCTGAAGATGACAGATCTCTCCACTGAAGCTCGTTTCTGTTGCCTCCAGGAGTTGCCCAGCTGTGGTGTGTGAAACAGCACAGGATCCTTTGCTGTTTCCTGTAGTGGTGGCAGCCCTGGAGGAGTCTCTGAGCAGTTACAGTGAGGAAGCATCTGCTCATGGCTATAATTAGCCCAACTACTTTACAGGGTAGCAGGGAACAGTGTTAAACAGGAAGGGAAGTTGCCTGCTTCCTTGTAGTGGTGAAAAATTTGAAAGTAGAAGACAAGCAGCAAATAATCATATAAGTGTTCTTAAAGCTGTTTCTTTGGGAGTAGTACCTCAGTGATTGAAAGTTTGAAGGTTTTGTGCTTCACAAATGTGGAACATTTCATTCCAGAATGTTGAACCATCAGACAAGAGCCCTATCCAGTTTGAGTTGAGTGCAGAAAACCAAAACGCAGAAACTGAGTTCTTCAGCAGAATTTGCAAGAACCTTCCAATCAAAAGGTAAATCTCTCAGATGCCATTTATATGCAAAAATGAAATATTTGTTGAGTGAGAACTTTGATCTATTCTGTGCTATGTGTCAGTTTAATGCAATTCTCTTGCATTAAAATCTGTGTATGTGCATTTGTTTATTCCTAGAGTTAATATTTTTCAAGTAAGATGGTCAAGCTGACTGTATTCCAAAAAAATCCCACTTAGTACTGGTGGTTTTAATTTATACTGTGGAAGTTTCTAAAAAGGCTTCCTCACTGATGAGGCTTAGTTTGCTGTATTCAGCTTTAAGTGAGATCTGTCCTTTGAAGCAAATCTCTAATTGAAATCTACTTAAGTCAGAAAAAATTCCTTTAGTTCTTCCCACTTTTCAGAGCTCCAAGACCTGGATAGGCTGAAACTTAGTGTTTTTTAAGAACCTGGCTTATCCATCAAGTTTTTATCTATGACTAGAAGATGGCCTTTATTTTCCTTCAAACAATTACAATCTTTGCTGTAGCACCTTCTATCTTTTCACTATAAATCAGTGCTTTGCTGTTAGAATGTCACTTAAAAGGTGGGTTTGTGTGGTGCTGTAAGGAGGGAGGGTTTGTATCTTCTTGCCCAAAAGCAGCATTTGTATTTTCACTGTTTGATCTTAGAACTGTTTGCTGGTTGAACTCCCCAGCTAACCAGGAAGAAGATAGATAGAAACTGCTTCTTAGGAAAATGATGCACTGTAGATGGCACATTGGAAAATGTGAAGTTTCATGTTACTGCTGCCAAATCTGACAAGCAAACGTTTTCACTTTGATTTATGTTGGTTTTAGTCCTCCCCAAGGCTCTTCACCCGGCAAGTTGTCAGCAAGTGATCATGACTCTGGTGTGGAGGATGAGGATTTATCCCCCAGACCAATTCCAAGTCCTCACCCAGTGAGTCAACAGGTAACTAAATAAATAGTTGCTCTGGGTATCTCAGATGTGACTCTTGGAGCAGCAAAACTCATTGTAAGGGAACTGGAGAGTGTAAAGCTTCTCTCTCAAAGTGCTAGCAGGGGAAAACAGAAGAGAAGAAATGAACCAAGAGTCCCACTCCTTTTCTAGTTAACCTGCCATTTTTTCCAGGATTCTAAACACTTTATTTCCTATACATGCTATGATTTTGGAACAGAGAGAGTAGTTTCTACTGTAGGTATCTCACTGTTGTTGAATGGAAGAGCTGTAGTGTCTGAGACAAAGACAGTAAGCTCTTGTGGTTTTTTATTTCATTTACCTAAAAGATCTGCTGCTCTGTCCTTTTTGTACTGAAGTGTGTACAAATACAATAAATACAGCCCTTGTACAGTATAGGTCTAGAAGGATGTGATAATTGTGTGTAAAATATGTTCTATTGCAGCTATCTCCTGCATCTAAGAATAGTAAGAGGGAACATAGAGTCCACCTCTTGTGGGGAATATCCATATTCTGAAAGGTACTCCCAAAATGACATAGAGCATTCATTTGGCAGACATGACTGTTTAACTGTATGAAAGCAATTTTCCTTTCGGAGTGATCCTAGAGATATTGCTGCTTTTTCTGGATTCTCCAGTCTTTTAGGAATGTTTTCAACATGTGGTTGGTTTGGAGCTGATAATCATCATATATTGATTTTTAAATGAAAACATTTTCTTTGAGGAAATTCTGCATTCAAAGAGCAGGCAATGTTTTTAAATTATCATACCGGTGTGTAATTGTCCTTTCAGGTTACCAAAATCTTTCCTTCAGTGCCGGAGCTGTCACTTATTTTGGATGGGAGTTTCATAGAGTCAGGACAACCATCTAAACCTGTGGGGACTTCTGGTACTAAAACTGTACCCACAGTGCCAAATCAGCCTCTTAAAAAGAAGTGCTGCATGAGATCTACATGTCAGGCCAGCCAGCACTCTGAAGACAGGCAGAACTTTCCTGCTAACATGGGAGATCCCTCTTTGAGACGGTTACCAAATCCTATAAACCAGAAAATTCCAGCGTCAATGCCTTGTAGAGGAAATCAAGCTCAACTACAGCCGCAGGTGCAGTGCAAGAAGGCTTCCCTTCAATCAAGAAAAAGTTCAGGATCATCTTCTCCTTCAACCCCTTGTAATGGGCCTTCCCCAGATACATCTGTGCACCACCCCAGAAAGCCTCTGGAAAAACTTGTGTTAAATCCTGAAAGTGTCACACCACAGGGAGAACCTCTGGCTAGGAGAACATCAATGTCTGCTTCCAAGCAGCTTCCTGCTGTTACACAGCCAGTCCTCCACAACTCTGCTTTGTCACCACAGAGCTGCAGACAGCCACCAGACCTGCAGGTGCCAGTTCAAGTGTCACCTTCCTGTCCGGCATGCAGCTGTCAGTGTCCTGCTTCTCTCCAATACAATCCCATAAACTCATGGCAAGGAATTGGTAAAATGAGCCCCAAACACGGAGCGGAAATCCAATCGGAGATGGCTCAGCAAAATCCTTGTGCAGTGTTCCATCCAAATATCATTTGCCCAAACGTTTGCTGCAACCCAGGATATGCCACAAGCAGCCCTATAAACGTGAGATATCCTGGGAAAACAGGGAGCTGTTCTCTTGACAGTGGCTTATCACCTGGAACGAGGCTGCCGTCGAGCGCGAGCCCCTCGGGTGCGCAGTGCTGTGCAGCCCACTCACCGTGCCTGCACACGCCTGCTCCCGCAGCAGCATCAGATAATGGGATGATGGGATTATCTCCAGATGCATTCCGGCTCCTCACTGAACAGGACAGACAACTCAAATTGCTTCAAGCTCAGGTTTGTGGGAATGTCTGCTTTCTCCTCTGCCCTCTCAGTGATTATGCTCTGATAGCTCCCCTGCCAGAGGAATTAAATTAATTGTTGTCTGTCTGTGTTAGAACAAGGGAGCCTGTCATACCAGCTGCAGTCTGGGCATGGAGAGGGGACTCAATTAGCTCTACCAATTGGTGTCTCTTTAAAAATTATTTGACTTATTTCTCATTAAATTTTGCATTTATTTTTGTGGTATTTCCGTAACATGAAGGTTTGTTTTTAGTAGACTGCTTGTAATGCAAACTGATACATTCTTTGTATAAATGCATTTCTACTTAAATGCTTGTGTAAAAGAATTATTGCATAGGCTTTGGAATTACTGTAAACATACAGATGAAGCACAGAATGTTCTCATATGTTGCTTTTTCCACCTTCAAGCCTGCAGCTCCCTAAGCTGTTGCTGTGAAAACTTCAGTTGTCTGTATTGAGTCTTGATTCATCAAGTCTTTACTAGTGCTAGAAAACTGGACTTTGGGAGTCTTGCTGTGTTTTGTTGTCTCACCAAGTTAAGTTTCTTCAAAATACCACAACCTGCTAGCCCTGTATTTTGCAGGGTGTGACTTGGGGCTGAAGAGTCGGAGTTGAAGTTTTACTGCAGGTGATGAACAATAAAAACAGGAAAGTTTGCAGTACTTGAACTAGAAAATTACAGCTGGAATTTGGTTTTGGTATAGTTCCTGTATGTAAAGACAAGCTCCCAAAGCCTGGATTGTGCATGAGGGAAACCCCTCCTTACTGCAGCCTTCACTGTTACTGTATTTCTCCCTGGAGCTGCAAACTAATCGGTGAACAGGGTGGATGAAAATCCTAGAGAGAAGATTGCCTGGCAACCTTAATTTTATCATTTAATTGCTTAGCTTTGTAATTAATACAAAGTTGGTGTAGGGACAGTTGGCATATAAATGCTTGGCTGGTAAGTCAGTTAATAGGCTTTGTATGTGAATGAAAGGGAAGGAATACTTCCAGCAAGTCTGGTGCAAATAGGCTTTACCCAAGTTGTCTTGGTGCTGCCTCTGCCAATGTGCTTAAAGATCTTCTTTGCTAGCTGTGCCAACATCAAAATTGGTGTTTTGATTTATGCTGTGTGCACCGCTGAGAACTGGAAGGTGTTCAGACTGCCGTGGCAGCGCAGCCTGTGTTTGAATCCAGATCTTAGCAGAACCCAATTAACTCACTTTCGCCTGCTCTAGCTTATGTTTTGTTGTGCAGCTGCTAACTTTGTGCCGGCTGTTACAGATCCAGCGCTTGCTGGAGGCGCAGGCTGGGCAGGCGGGCTCCAGCCGGGCTGTGCGGGCGGAGAGGCCGGGGCACCTTGTCTCTATGGAAACACAGACCTCGCCGCCGTCGCGCCACAGGAGGAGTGTCAGCGTTGCCGTGAGCACAGGTAACGCTGCGTTCTTTCAAAACAGACCGGCACCGCTTCTTCTGGACGTTTCTGTGCTTGCTTTGGGCATGGAGGAAATGTTCTGCGGAAATGCTGAAGCTGTGCAAACAGGCGCCCAGATCCAAAAAACACTTGAGTTTTTGAGGTGTTGTGTACAAGTTTGGGCTGGAGTTACTTTTGTCTTTGATTGCCATCACTGAAAGAATTATTTTTCCAATAGCTTTAGAAAGGTGTTCTGCTTAAAATGGTGCCTTATTAAAACGTAACTCCACATCTTTTTTGATTTACTGCACTGTATTGAAAAGTAACAGCTTCTATGCCATGTAGTGTTCCAATAAATATATTATTGATGTTGCTTGTAAATCATGCATGAAGAGGCGATTGTATTCGCTTTAATTTAGGCAAGTTATGCAGCTGTATCTGTACAGCTGCATATTAACATATTGGTTCCTCTTAAATCCATGGAAATGTTGTGGTTAGTCTGGAGGAAACTTTGAAACAGGCTCAAGGTCAATACATTAAAATTACTTAATACAACCTTTTCTTTTCCATCAAGTATACTTTGGAAGGAACTAGGACTCGAATGATGTTTTGGCAACTTTTAGCCGATTTAAACTGTAAATCACTTTCAAAATGGTGAAAGAAACATGAACAGGAGAAAATTATTCCTCTAGCTATACAAAGCCAAAGGGTCTCAGAAGAAAGTAATGACTCTTCCTAAATAGTTAAATCTTTAATTTTTTCCTAGGTGCTAGTTTATTTTGGAGTACAGCCTCAGAAAAACAAGGCAACTCCATACCACAAGGGAAAAAAGAAGATGGAGAGATTTCTAAGGAGGACATAAGCATTTCAATTAATGCTGAACAAGATGCAAGTAATACAAGTATTGCTTCTTCCTTAAGGGTGGTTGACATGCCCAGCTTTGTAGAGAGTATTCACCTTGTGGAAGAAGGAATTAATCAGAACACTCCCCAGTAAGTAATAGAAACACCCTGTGCTCACATAATGTGCTGAAATGCCTTATGTAAGTTATTACTTCTGTACTTTTTTTTTCTTCAGGAGTTATAAATAGTCTGACCTCAGCTGTTGTGTTCTCTCCCTGCTTTATATTTTAATTATGCTCAAATTGTACAGCTCACCAAAACACAGCTGCCTTTAGAGTCTGCATTTATCAGTCATGCAGGTTTAGCTCTCATACCTATCAGCAGCAGCTGATGGCAAAAGCCTTTAACTTGCAAAAGCATGCACTGTGTTGGCAGCATTCTTTTTCTTACCTTAAATCCTGACTGGAAAAGGGGGTGCTGCTATACTCAGTTGTTTTCCTACAGGGGCTTTTCCTTGTCAGCATTCAGAACCCTTCCAGTTCTGAGGGGCTTGAGATGAGGAGTTTATGATTGTGTGGCTGTTCCCTGAATTTCTCTTTATTTTATGCCTAATTACTTTGTGTGGTGTATGCAGATACTGCCTTCACTGCTGTTAATTTAATTATTTTTAAGCTCCATTTCTTTATAGTGCAGTGACTAATCTCAGACTCATTTGGGAAGTGGTTTTTAAAATATTTTAAATTATCTATATGGATGCTATTTCTACGTAGGAATAGATCAACAATTTACGACTTTAGTGATCTGATATTGTCTAAGTATAAAAAGCCAAAGGAGGGGGAATACCCTTCCAGTTAAATTAGGTTCCTAAAATACTCATATTGGGAAAAACGATGGTAATTAAGCTATAACCTAACTATTCAAGTCCTTGATTTAAGTCCTGTCTGCAAACATATACTGCTACCAGAAATAATATGGATTCAGATCAATCTTACGAATGTATTTTAGAACAATGCCATCTTAAGGGTCTCTTCAGCTTGGATTCATAAACCCATAAAATAGCTGTAAAGCATCTTATAGTGAGAATGTAGAGCATCACCCAGATTGTTTTGAGGAGGAGGAGGGGAACATTTTTGGGAATGATGAATAATTGCTAGTGTAACAGTAGCTGATAACCTACATTGACTATCTGGTATGTCACGTGGTTTAAATCTTATCACTTTCAACACAGGCAATTGATCAGTTGAGTTCTGAAATTCCCTTATCTTACACTTGTCTCCTCAGGAGGAACAGGAAGGGGGAGGAGGGTTGCTTGAGGATCTTCTTGGGATGATAGTAGTATTGATATGTCTGGTCTCCAAAGCCTTATGCAATGCACACACAACTGAGGGGGGTGCAGAACATTGTGTTACAACTCGTTCAGTGTTTACCCTTTTTAGCCTTTATAGCTCCTCTTTCACATCTTTTATTGAAAAATATTTCAACTAGGTGTTTGTTCTCAGTTTGTGATACTCAGTGTGCATGCGTGTGTTTGTAACTGTCTTTGAGAAGTTTTTAAACTGCCACAGGAATCCCATGGGAAGTTATGTACCTTGGTAAAAGCAGCTTTTTGAATAAGTCATGTGTCAAAGCATACAGAAGATACTTGCTCCTACAGGCTTATAAGTGAAATGCTGAAAACATAAATTCCAAATCATTCATAACTTTCCTTTCATCTGGTTTAAGTCACAGAATGCCACTGAGTTTTGACTAGTCCAGAGATGCCATTGCCACTTTCAAATGATCTTTTAGAAAAACTAGTCAGGCTGTTGTAGTTGCACACTTGGAGGTCTATTTCCTCTGTCCTCAAATGATTTTTGAGAGGAAAGAACTGCAGAAAGGAGCAAAGCCTTGGGCAGCAGGCAAAACTAAAACCTGTTAGGATCCATTTGCCGTACTTAATTGTTCTCTGATGTTCATGAAAAAATTATGATGATGCTTTTGCTGTTTCAAGGAAGTATGTAGCTATCTTGGTGTTCTCTTCCAGAACTGGAAACGTTTCCCAAGCACTCGTTCGTGGTTCATCCTTGGAAGAAAGTATCAGTGTGCCTTTACAGAAAGAGCCATCGGAGGGAGCCAGGAGCCAGGTGGTGGTAACAAGCGAGCAGAGCTCGGAGCCACCCACCTCGCTGCTGCCTCGGCAGCCCTCAGAGGAGCAGAAGCTTTACCAGGACTTACTGGTAACTCATGCACATTTTATAATCTGCACTGAATTCAACAGTCAGAACAGGACCCTGCTGAAGTTCTGATGTGGTATTGGCATGAATGAAAGCTGCGTGTGGTTTTCAAATTTGCATTGTGCTCTACAGAAGGCTTCAAGTTTGTGGTTCTGCAATTTTTTTAAAAATGTTTAAGTGGTTATTTTGTACTTCTCTTTCATGCATACATAGAATACTTTCTATTATCTAATAAATAATAATTCTTTAATTCAAGGACATCAGCTGATAACTTCCAAAATTAGTGGCCTTTAAAATAACACAGCATTTTACCTTCAAGTCCCTCAAAGTGCAGATATTTTAATCTTGAAGAATATCAGTATGTGAAGTGTTTAAATTCAGAACAGACTCTTATAGAAAGCTTCAAGTGTAAGATGTTCCAGTGTTTGATTACACTGCTGTGAGTTTAAGTGATTGCATCTGAACTGTATCTGAATTTGCCTTCTTTGTCAGAATAAGCTATTAATCCATCAAGTTGTATTTGAAGTTATGTAAGAATAAGTCAGGGTTTTGGTATTTGACAGTCCCTGTATGTCATGATGTTTTTGCCATGTGCTCCCTTTTTCTGTAGGGCCAAGTAAACCACCTCTTAAAGACCTCAGAAGAGCAAGATCACTTGCCTTCAAAATCAGGATTTGTTACTGATGATGGTCCTACATATCAGGGTATTGATGATACAGCAGAAGTTGCTTCAGAGACTGACACAGGAGGGGTGGACAAAGAGAGTGTCATTAGTGCCACACTCAAACAGCTGAGGAGTCTTGGAGTGACAGTGGACTCACCTGGCAGTGTGAAGGAAAATACACACAAAGTGGAGAGTGCCAGGTAAAATGCTGGTGGTTCGGAATAGTAATGTGTAGGCCCAACTGAAAATGAGTATTTGGTTCAATGAGTCAAGAGAAGACTCTGTTCAATGCCACTGGGACTTGGGTGCACCTTGATCTACATTTCCTGCAAAACTGAAATGCTGAGTCATGCTATGGGCATTTCAGACAGGTTTAAGAGCTCTGCTAGCAAAACTTGGATTATTTAAATATAACACAAGTAGCTCTTGCTGTTAGAGCATCTGGTGATTCTTAAGCATTGTGCATGCAATACCCTAGAACAACAAGGAAGCTATTGGCAATTCTTTGGTCTGTGTTGAAGTATTCCAGAACAACTCTGGACTTGAGAGACTGAACATTAAGCAGCTGTGTATTTTGTCATTGCTTCTTAACCTTTGTCTTGCATTTTACCAGTAAATGTGAAATTGTTATTGTGGCTTCAGTATCTAATCAAAACTGGCTCTGTCCTAATTGCTGGTTACTGTGGGTGCTGTGCCTTGAACAGAGAAAGTGCTGGGGAGGGAAACAGCCTTGTTGAAACAGAGGAAGGAACAGAGAAGTAACTTCTGAAGGAGGGCTTTTAGGCACAGGAATTTACTTGTGTAGCTGTGTAGGCATAGGCTGACTGCCTGGTACAGCTTCACTTTCATCCTTATTGTCTTCTTGATCCTAGTGTGTAGCTGTTGTGTAAACAAAAAATCTAACCACCTCCTAATTAATCTTCTCTTCAGCCATGTGTCAAAAGCTGTTTCCAGTCATACAGTTTCTAACCTCTTTTCTCTCCTTTTTACTTGTATTTTATTGGGTGTTTTTCTGGAATTTCTGGACTACCTTCCTGGCTGGAGTCTGTCAGTGCTCTTTTAATGCCAATAACATGCTAACATGTGAACCCATAAGGCAAAACTGGAACTCTTGGGGTTTTTTTCTTCAAACTTGGGGAGTGGGGTGGAGTTCTTCCTTCTGCCACTTTCAAGACTGATAAACAATTCTGAGAAAAGGTCTACAGCTCAGTAGAGAAGGAAACAACAGTGCAGCTCCATAGCATAATAAGTGGTCGTTGCTCTGAGCCAGTTTATTCTCCCTGGGCAAACTTCAGAATTTGTGCTCAGTGAAATAGGAAGCCTCTTAATTCTTCATATGAGGAGCTTGGATTTGTGGACTAATATGTCATGTGTGAACTAAATGCAGTGGTTTACAACCACTACTGCTGTACCAGAGCTTATTCTTTCAGTCTTTAAACACTTGATATATAAACAAGAAATTGTTGCAGCAGGCAACAGAACAAATGAACATTTCCCATTTGAGGATACTTCAAAAACTAGCACCTTGTAGGCTTCTGGAAACAGATGTTATGTCAGAGTTTCTGTAAGAATCCTGGAATTACCATGCATTGGGAAAAATGTTCTTGGTCTCAGCCATTGGGCTTGTATTTTTAGCTATAAAATTTGGGCTGAATGGTAGAATTCCGAGTTGTAGGATCAGACACACATCATGTCACATTCACTGGTGAGAAACGACCAAGAGCTCAAACCTGCTTTAAATCCAAGACCAGCTCTGTAATGTGCTAGAGATGGGTGGCTCTTCATGTGAGGGTACTGTGTATTTGAAGGAGAAAGGGGTATCATCCATCCTCTGACTGTGTTTGGATACTGTGGGGGTGAGTAGATGGTTTTCAGCATGTGCAGATAATATGATCTCAGTCCTGATCTGGAGCTGTGTTTCAGAAGACAGAAATCAGTACAGTGAGCAAAATTGTGAAAGCAATGCTTTTCTTGTAATGCTAAGGTAACTTTTTGATGCTTTATTTCAGCATCTTGGCGTGCATAAGTCCTGAAGCGGTGGTGCCTGGATTAAATTCCGTGTCACTTGCCAATGTCAGCATGTGTCCCAACGTTGTTGATCTGAGCATGGAAGCAAATGCCATAGCACTCAAGTATCTCAGTGAAAATCAGTTGTCCCGACTGTCCCTCAGTCGCTCAGGCCAAAATCCTCACACAGATTTCTCCTTCCAAGACATCTTGCAAACAAATGGGGACAAGAGCATGGTGGGTCTGAGCTTCATTTCACCCAACAATATGTCCTTTGCAACCAAGAAGTACATGAAGCGATATGGGCTGATACAGGGCAGTGACAGCAGTGAGGATGAAGAGGAACCGCAGCAGGATCAAGATGGCAATTTTAGCACTGTCAAAAGCAAAAGCGTGCCAGACAAAAACTGTACCCTTGCATTGGACAGCTTCAACCAACAGACTGAATTACCCAAAAGAACGGATGGAAGACTTCCCATTCACCTGAAAAGTCACAGCAGAGAGTTGACTACTAATGCTTCTCCACCAGAATTAAACAGCCCCGTGCTAAGAAATATTGCAAATGAAATTTTTGCTCCCAGAACAGATCAAACTGATGAAAACTCACTTCAGTTCCTAAAGGATTTAAAATCAAAGACCAGATTGTTACCTGGGAGGGTTGAATTCACTGAACAACCTGTCAGGAAAGATGGAGATTCTCAGGCCTTCCGTGGAAATTTACATACTCCAACTCTTGAAATGTTAAACCAGTCAAACAGCATAAATTCTGTTGGCACCATTCTTGATGTGAAACAACTCAGGCAATTACCAAAGCTGTTCTGAACATCCCCTGAGATTACCACTGCTTCAAATCAGAGGGACCTCTCTGTAAAAGACTGCAGGAAACCACAGACAGAGCTGTCTTTGAAGAGGTCACTCACTTGTAGCAATGTAAAACTTGTGGAACTGAGTTTTCAGCCCAGCTCAGGGACAGCCACCTCAAAGTGCCTGGCTGAGGCAGTGCTGATCAGCAGGGACATATGTGTGCCCTTTTGTTTACAGTTTGGTGTGATTTTAAAGCATATTGAAGGTGAATCAACCTGAGCCCAAGATGTATTTTTAATATAATTTTAACAGTGGTGATTACTTAAGTGTTCTTCTGTTGACTTCTTAACAACAGCCTTTTCCATGTTTGTACCGTGAGCCACTGATAATGTGTGTGGCAAAGCAGGGGTAACAGAGCTAAAGCACTAATTTCTAGAAGTTTGCTGAAATGGTTGGATTACTGTGTGTGAGTTGTGTCTGTGGGGAAGAGAAGTATAACTTTGGCTTTACTTTGCATAAAATTTTTTCGAATTCAGCTAAGATGGCACATGTAACTCTCTGTATCATGAAATCTTTGAAGGAAAGGAGGGAAACTGGCACTTTTAAAACTTGTAATTTTTTTTCACCTCTATGTTTTCTATTTATTTAAAATTACATACTGCTCATAAAGGTCAAAGTTTCTATTAAAAAAAAATTAATCTTCACTTGTCCAGTGCTGCCTTTATTTAAGACACATGTGGCTTCCCAATCATTGTTAAAATGCTTGACCTGAAGTTCACTGGTTTACCTGCTACTGAACTCCTCGGGAATCTGATACTGAGTGGTAGGGTAATCAGAAATAATAATTTACATTGTTCTGAATTAACACATAAATATTCTGTCACCAAGCACTCCAGTCTAACAATGAAGCAGCTCTTTTCCAAAACCTTGTGATGAGAATATTGCACAAGGTGAAGAATTTGGCTGGAAGTGGTGATTCATTCCCATTCCCACCATTCCTGGTGGGAGGACAGTGGAATGATGGTGGAGCCATGTGTTTTCTCACTGGCCTTTTAGAGCATCAGCATTCTCTCACAGGCCTTGGAACAAACTCTGTTTTAGCGATGGCATTGTCTCAACAGCAGTTCAGGCAGTGGCGCTGACCTTGCCTTTCCTGTTCTGAGTGTTAAACCAGACATTAAAACACACCACACTGAAATCCTGGGCCTTTCCCAGTCAAACCCTAAGGACTGCAGTGTTACTTCTCTTGGTATGTTTGAGTGGGCACTAATTGCTAATGAATTTATTACAGGATTGGGCTGAGATAAACCATGTGCTGTTTTGAAGCCAGTACAGAGAGAGAGGAAGGCAGCAGCTCCTTTTAAGCCAGAATTTCTCCTCTCACGCAGCCTCTTCCATCAACAAGGATATTTGCTTCCTTTCAGGAAAGGTGCTACTTTGCGGTGCTGAAAAATAAAACCTTTCTCAGTCCCTGAATCTCCCCTGGATCAGGCATAAGCTTATTATCTGCCAGCACATTTTCTGCTGAATCAGTCAAAAAACAGTTAATGTTTTTGAACATTCCAGTGAGATGAATGAGGCAATTCATACCTCTGAGCTATTGTTGCAGGGTTTTGTTCTTTGTTTCCTATTGTAAAATGTCTGGAAACACAGGAAGATGACAGTTGTATTGGTTAATATTTTAAAGACTTTCTTCAAATGCTCGAGGGCTAGAAACAATTTGAAAACAAAAGCCAAACTACTTGCACACAGCTCAGGACAAGGGTGTGGTGTTATAATAAGTTACGCAAAGCATATAATCCTGGACAGCAACCTCAGAGCAAGCAAAATGTTAATTTACTGGACCAAAACAAAACAAAAAAACACCCTTCCCTTTAGGCAACATTTTCCTTTCACAGTGTGGCACTGAGTAATTTCAAGATGTCTGTTTTTTTGTTGTTTTTTTTTTTTTTTTCCCTGAAGCACCTATTGCAATTTGAGGTGTAAAAAAAAGAAAACACACGTAAAGCCAGGTCTGGCTTTGTTAACTCAGCACTGAGGCTCAAGCTCTAGAGCTGGCTTGTCAGGTGATGGCATGGGTAATGGGGCAACATTAAAGGCTTTACTGCTTTGGGGTTTGGGGAGGGTGTTTGGTTTTTTTTTCTTTTATTGTTTCTAGCAATTCTTTATTATAATTAAGGGAAGATATTTATAGTGCTAGCTGAAAAGGTGCTGGGTCTGCTCGAAGCATCACTGACTGCTTTACTTTGGATCATTTTGGTGCTCCCCACCCTGACTGAAATGTTTGATTCCTCTTCAGTAATGTAAAAATGCGGGCCGGAGGTGGGTTGAGCTGTGCCCCGGCTCCCACCGCAGGGATGGCACGGGCACGGCTGGGAACGGCCCCGCAGCAGCCCTCGGTGCTCAGAAGATGCTCGGCTTCCTAATCTCCCCCGCCCAGCCCCGGCTGTTCTATCTTTAACGCTTCCTGTTGGTGAGAGGAGCCGGCTCGAAAATGGTCGTGTTTCCTGGCGGGAGGCACGGCGGGCTCTCCGGCGAGTCGTGACCGTCCCTGCCCCGCCGCCCCACGCACGCTGCCGGCATCGTGCGGGCTCCTGCCGCCCGGGACACGGCCCCGGCCCCGGCCGTGCGGCGGGGGGAGCGCCCGGCCCTTGTGGAAACCGCTCCCACGGCCGCGTCCAGAGCGGGAGGCTGAGGGGAAGGAGTGAAAGGAAGAATAACAGCTCCGGCATTTCCCCCTGCGGGAGGGCGCGCAGGTGGCGGGGAGACAATAGCGACCCCCGGCCCCGCTCCACAGCAGGTGCGGCCGGGCCTCGCCGCCGCTTGTCCCCCGAGCCCCGCACACGGCCGGGGGCCGCCGCCTGGCCCGAGCCCCGCAGAGGGGACCGGGGGTGTCCCGGGAAGGGCTCAGCCCTGGCCCGTTCCCTCCCGCCCCGCGCCGGGGGTGATTTCGTTGATTTTCGGGCTCCTGCGCAGGCCGATCCCAGCGCTGCCCAAAGCCGCTCCCCGCTGCTGCCTTCAGGGCCGCGCTACCCGTGGGTGCCCGGAGGAGCGGATCTGGGACCCTCCAGCGATTTCTGCCTTCCCCCTTTCCATGCCGGGGAGTCTCTGGCATTTCGGGGAGGTTTGCACACGTCCCGTCGCTTTGCGATCGCCGCGCAGGGCATCGCGACCCCCGCACCGCCCGCTCCCGTCGCCAAGAGCCGCCCCGGGGGCACGGCGGCCTTGGGCAGCCCGGGGATCCGTGTGCGCCCGGGGATCCCTGTCCGCCCGGGGATCTCTGTCCGCCCTGGGATCCGTGTCCTCCCGGGGATCTCTGTCCGCCTTGGGATCCCTGTCCGCCCGGGGATCTCTGTCCGCCTTGGGATCCGTGTGCACCCGGGGATCCCTGTCCGCCCGGGGATCCGTGCCCGCCCGTAGATCCATCCCTGTCCGCCCGGAGATCCCTGTCCGCCCTGGGATCCGTGTGCACCCGAGGATCCGTGTCCGCCCGGAGATCCCTGTCCGCCCGGGCCCGGAGCTCGCCGCGGGCTGTCTGAGCCCCTTCCCCGACGGGGCGCGCAGCCGGGCCCGGCTCCAGTCCCCACAGGGCTCGCAGCCCGGCCCCAGACCCGCTGGCTGCCCCGCACTGCTACGGGGCGAGCCAGGGCCGTTTTCTCCCTTCCCCGATCCCCTCTCCTCCAGGGTCCGCCGCTCACATCCCAAATTTCTCGAGGGCGAGAGGTGGCGGCTCGGTACCCGCTCCGCTCACAGTCCCCAGCGCCCCCCAGCTCGGCGGGGATGCTCGGCCTCCTCCCACCCCAGAGCGAGAGACCAGACAGGGAGCTCGCCCTAATTCAGCCCCTCAGCAAAAATACACAGTGTGGGGGGAGGAAGGCTGGGGATGGGGCCGCTTTTCGCCAAAACATCTCCGTTCGATGTGCTTTATTTACCTCCTCTTGTCCCAAAGCAGCCCACACCCCTTCCCCCTCTCTCAACATCTCCAACAATTTATTTTGGCTCATTAAATTTAATTAAGAACAGAGTAGGTGTTCCATATTTAATAATAATAAAAAAAAAAGAAAAAAAAAAAAGAAAAAAAAAAACCAAAACAGGGGCGTAATAACCTCCAAGAGGACTAAAATAAAGAATCCCTATTCAGATGCGGGCAGCCACAGTGCAATTTTTTATTACCTTTTTTTTTTTCTTTGTTTTTTTTTTTTTTTTTTTAAATTTATTTTTAAGAGCATCTAAGCACACACACATAAAAAGCTAGAAGGCATGCATTCCGGAGTTATTCCTATGCATATCCCTGCAATAATTTTCCGCTTTCCTTCGATAAAATTGCCAAATAATAATGAATCATTTCATAAATAATGGGTTTAGAAGCTTATCAGGGCAGGCGGGCCACTGCTGGGGTTTTATCTCTCTCGGCCACATTGCAGTAGTGTTCCGCTCTCCATACTAAATAGGAAACTGGACGTGATGTGGAATTAGAGCCTACCCAGCTGAAGCCACCCAACACTTACTACAAATATAGCCGCGATGCGTAGGCCACAAAATGGCTCCACTCACTTTTCCCAATGAAAAGCAAATGGTGAGTAAAGAGGAATCGGCTCTGCAGAAGTCTGGGCGCTGGGGACGGCGGGCTGTGGTTTTGGGGGGCTCCGGAGAGCAGCGAGCGAAGCTTTGGGGGGCTTCTGCCCCACATGAGAGACAGGGGGAAAGAAAACACAAAATCTTTTCCGCGGTTGGGTTTTAATCTTTTTTTTATTCTTTGATGCGGGGTCGGTGAGGAGGAAAACACACTTTTCCCTTTGAGATTGTGGGGTGCGGCACCCCCACGGCCCCGGGCTGCGGCAGCGAGGCGGCGGCTGGGGCGGGCTGTGGGGCGCCGGGGGCGAAGCGCCCGCCGGGCCCGGCTCCCCCCGGGGACAAACACCGGGACACGGCCCGGCCGAGGGCCACAACCTGAGCGCTTCTCCCCGAGAGAGGGGTCCCCGATATCCCTCCCGCCCCTTCGCTTTGGGGCGATTTCCCTACAAAGGGCCGGCGGCAGAGGTGCGCTTTTGGGTTGGAAATTTCCTGCCGATCGGCTGCTGGAAAACAAAAGGATTTTGCGGAGAAGAAACCAACGGGCGGGGATTTAATGCCCCCCCCCCTCCATTTTTTCTAAACGAAACCACCCCGGTTTAAGGCAAAATTCTGCTGATATCCTTTGCGGGTTTGCGTATTTCGTTTTTTAACGAATACGGGAAGAGAAGCCATCGGGATTCTTTCTTTTTTTACGAAGGGGAAAACCAAATTTTTCGTGATTTCGTTGGCGAGGTGAAGCGGCCTCACCTTCCTGTCGCCGGGCGGCGGGGAGCGGGGAGCGGGCTCACTCCGCCGCCGGCCCGGGGCCGGCTCTCGCGGCTCCTCGGCCGGGAGCGAGGCCGGTAACCGACCCCTTGAGGAATTTAATTTGCCCCTTTAGGGATTAAATTTTCCAGCCGGACGTGGGAGAAACGCCGCCGCCGTCGCCGCTTCGTGCGAGCCCATCGGGAGAAAAACAACCCCGTGTCCGGCCCCGTCTGTGATTTCCTCCCGGGAAGACCGGGCTTGCAATGTGTCCAAAAAACCACCCAATTCGCCCCAAATATAGGGCGCTTTTTTTCACGCCTTTTTTTTTTTTTTTTTTCTCTGTTTATTTTTTTTTCCACGCCAGGCCATGGCCGCCGCTCGTTGTGGCCCCGGGTGCGAGGCGGCGGCTCCCGGCGGCGGCGGGGGGGGACCCGTGGGTGGCCGCTGTCCCCTGTCACAGAGGCCTCCCCGGGGTGCTGTCCCCTCCTTCCCTCTCCCCGGCACCTTTCTCCCTCCACTGATCTCCGGCAATCCGGACCCACGAGATCCACCCTCTCCTTTTTTTTTTTTTCTTTTTTTTTTTTTCCTCCCCCCCTTCTCTTCCTCCCAGGATTTAGCAGTTTTATCCCGATGCGGGTGTCCTTCCTCTCTGTAAAGTCGTAAGTACCTTGAGGTGGGAGGAGTAAATTCAGCCTGACACTGAGAGCGCTTTTGTTGAAACAGGAGAGACTTGCGGTGTCCCTACTTAAATATGACACATGTGAGTAATCTCTTCCTATACAATATCGGAATAGGCAATTAGATTTTTCTTTCTAAAGGGCTGGAGGGAAGGGGGCCGGAGGAAAGGCAGAGAACTTGTACTTTAGATTGGGTGGCTGTAATTTTTTTATTTTATTTTCCAGCGAGATAGTGAGATATACCCCGCAAAAAAAAGGGAGTGTTTTTGTTTTTGTTTTCTCGCGACTCAGCCTATCAGAAACGAAATAAAAAATTACCCGAGGCAAAGGAGCGAAAAGGATGGGTGGCAGCTCTCTGATCCATGAAGCTTCTTATTTATATAGAAAAAAAGAATCAATCAACCAAAAAAAAAAAAAAAAAAAAAAAAAAAAACAAAACCAAAATCGAATGAGTGTATATGTGGGATAAAAAGCATAGAAATAATCGCGATATCGCTGTCTGCCCTCGGCGCCAGGTGCCCTGTCGCGACAGCATTTGTTCTGTGGGAGAAGGGGGACAATGCTGTGTGCGGCCGCGCCGGGCCCCTTCCTCCTTCCTGCGGTAGCGAATGCGCGGGGGGATTGACTCCTTTTGGGGCTGGTTTAACCCCCTCTCCTCCAAAAAGCGGTTCCAGGTATATTTCGATAGTTCATAAATAACAATACGAAATAACCATGGGAGGAGAAGGGGCCGCCCGTGAGGCTGAGGCCGCTACGGGCCGCGACTGGGCTGGCTCCGCAGGGTAGCCAACACCGCCGGGGACCCCCAACCGGGGAGAAATACCCGCGGAAAAGCGGGGATCTTTGCTGAGCCTCCGCCGTATTTGGGCCGCACGATTTACCCCGCACCCTCGGCGGCGCTGCCCGAGCCCCCCGGCCGCTCAGCCGCCCCGATGGGGCCGATGTGAATCCCCGCGGGGCCCCGGCAGCGTGGCGGGGGCCCCGGCCCGTCCCCACCGTGCGGGACCGGGGCGCTGCGAGACGTCAAAGCGCCGCTCCGCGAGCCTCCCTGACGTCACAGCAGGGCCGGGGCGCCCCGTGACGTCACGGCACCGCACGGCTCGGCGGGGCGGACCCACAGACCCCCCCCTCCCGCAGCCCCGCCAGCAAACTCTAAATTATTTGGGGTGATCGGGAACTCCCCAGTCTCTCACCGACGAGGTCTGAGCCCCCGTCGGGGCGGTGCCCGTGGAGGGGCAAATCCCGCCCTTGGTGGCCGTGCGGGGCCCCCCTGACCGCTCCTCTCTCCGCAGGACGATGGACAGGCCGCCCGCCCCGCCGCCCCCCAGTGACCCCCGCGATGCCCGCCCCGCCCGGCGGCACGACTCGGAAGCGGAGACCACGAGCGAGCCCGAGAGCAGCCGCGGGGGCATGGAGGCGCCGGCGGACCCCCAGCTGCTGCTCAACGGGGCGGCCAAGGAGGCGGGCCGGCCCTCCCCCGGGCCCCCCGCCGCCCCTGTGCCCGTCATCGAGCTGGTGCGCCGGGGGGGCTCCCTGGACATAAAAAGCCGTGAGGCGGCGGGGGAGGCGATGCAGAGAGCGCCGGGAGCCGAGCCGTGCCGAGCCGCCGAGGCCGCCTGCGAGGCCCGCATGGTGCAGCTGAGCCCCCCCGCGCTCCCGCTGCAGCCCCCCGGCAGGGCCATGCTCTACAACCTGGGCCAGCCGCTGGCCACCATCAACAGGTCCGTGTCTCCCCTACCTCGTCCCCTATCCCGGGGCAGCTCCCCCAGGGGTGTCCCGCGCGGTGGCGGGAGGCGCGGAGATGCGCGGGCAGAAGCAGCGGCATCCCTCCCTCTGCGCGGGGCTCGTCGCTTAAATCCGCGCGGGTTTGCACGCAACTTTGCGAAGAGAGAAAGGGAAAAGGGAGGGGGAAAGTAAAAAGGGGGAAAAAAAAAGCAAAACGAAAAATTCGTTCCTCGAAGGAAAAATGCTTGCGGTGGTAAAATCCTGGGCAGAGCGAAGGGGTCCGTCAATAAACGAGAGAGCACTGGTTTAGCTCTTCCGAGCTCCCCGGGCTCTCTCTGTTCTGCGACGAGTCCCGCGAAGTAGCGAAAGGGACAGCAGAGGCTGTGCCAGGGGCTGTGCCAGCCCGGGGGCTGTGCGGGGCCGGACCCCCCTCGCCGCCCAGGGAAAGCTGCGGTGCGGCCCCGGCCCGGGGGAACGATCGTGCCCGCCCGCGGGGGAGCACAGAGTCGCGGGGAATGGGGG
This sequence comes from Sylvia atricapilla, assembly GCF_009819655.1. Classification (NCBI taxonomy): domain Eukaryota; kingdom Metazoa; phylum Chordata; class Aves; order Passeriformes; family Sylviidae; genus Sylvia; species Sylvia atricapilla. Next base: position 12,932,184 of record NC_089148.1, read on the forward strand.
ATTTTGCCCTAAGCCGCAAGCCTGGCCGTCCCACGCCGCTCACATCCCCCTGCCCACGCAGGGCTGGCCGCTCTTGCTGCGTGTCCCCGGCTGGCCGCGTGTGGTGTCACCGCACGACCCAGGCTGGGCGTCGTGAGCCGTGAGCTCGCTCCCAGGTCACGGAGCAGCTCCGCTTCCCGCCGGCCCCGGGCGCAGCCCCCCTCACGGGCCGGGCCGGGGGGATGTCCGTGTGTCCTCACGGCCTGTCCGCCTTTCTTTGCAGCGGGTTTTTCGGCGAACCGGACTCCTTCTCCATGTACGGCAGCAACCGGGTGAAGCGGAGACCCTCTCCGTACGAGATGGAGATCACCGACGGTGAGAGAATTTCGCCCCTGCGCCTCTTGGGGTGGGGGGTGTCTCCATCTGCCGAGGGGGGCAAGTCTCTGCGCGATGCCACACCGTGGGACTAAACCCCCAAGTAATAAAATGACTGAACCCCCAAAGGGTAAAACGCGAGCAGGATGCCCAGGGAGCCAGGGTGGCTCTCCGGTAAGCGGAGCCCACAGCGGTCCCCAGCCCCGTGCTCGGTGACTTTGCCAGCACCCAGCACCCAGAGATGCAGTTCAGCCTGTGGCTAATTACGTCCCTATTCTGCAAATTGCTTAGAGATTAAATCCAAAAGAAGACAATAAATGCAAGTCTTTGTTGAAGTGCAGATCAGGGCCATTTCGGTGAGGTGTTGAGCCTGTAAACCCTTTCATCCAGGAGGCTTTCGCACAGCAGACCACAGCCTTGGGCAGAGAGGATAACCTGCCTTTAACCCGCCTGGCGGCAAAGAGCTAACTAACCCTGCGCTGAGGTCGGCAGCGGTGGGATCGTGGCCGGTCCCTTAGTTCAGTGTCCATCCACACATTGCTCCCGTCTGCCGTGGAGAAATACCCCGTGGCAGAACCCGGCAGGAGATGTGGAAGGTGTCATTCTGCTGATCGAGCAGAGATCCCGGGTGCAGGCACCCCTGTTGGAGCCGCAGGATGATTTCGGAGAATGGAAGGCAGGGAGAGGGCAGAGCAGGATCTGCTGCCTGCTCCCGGGGTTGTGGGATGCTGGGTGCAAGGGGATGTTTGCCCACAGGACGCTCCCCTCGCAAAGGGACACTTCCAAGAGCAGTTTTCAAGTGGAAGGCCTGTTTATCTCTGGAGTTAACAGCCCGTACACGAGATTCACTGAAATGTGTTTTCTCTTTAGCAGTTGTAAACATTGTGTTTCAATTGCTGGACAATTAATTTTCCTCCTTTCCAGCTAGCTGTCCCTTTCCTTCTGCCCAGCTAATCTAAAATAATGCATCAGTCTAAAATAATGCATCCCAGAAAGACAGGCTCAGGGTGTTGCCTGCATTAATCAGTCCTCCTCTCCCCACTCTCTGCCCTCCCGGTCCTTTCAGACTGCAGCCCCGTGGGACAGGGGATGTTATAGCCCCGGCTCAAGAAGGGCTTTTTGTCTGGGTTTTGATCCCGAGGCTTAGCAGTTACAGGGGGAATGTCTATCAAATCTCGGTGTCTGACTAAAGCCTTGGACTTGCTATTAAATTAGGTATTGAGGATTACAGAAATACTTGGTTGTAACCAAGTTTTTGAACATGTGTTTTGATGCAGGTGTACAGATTGGGCCCAATCCTGAAGGTTTTGGTTCATGTGAATTTCCAAGACTGGACTCAAAATTTTTTTGGGGGAAAAGGGTATCACATTATGTTGTCTAAACAGGAACAATTTGTAGTGATGTACCTCCCATGCTGAGGCATCTGTGTGGTCTGAGGGACTTTTCTTATTGCCCCGATGGGCACCTGCTGAGTGACATCCATCCACAGCACACAGGAGCATCACTCCTGAGGGTCGTCAGCCCTTGGGGGCTGCAGAAGGACAGGAAAGTCTTGCCAGACTCTTTGTGGGGTTTTTTTCTGCAAGAGAATGGGTGGTGGTGTTTTTGCAGGTAGTTCTTTATCTATTTTATGGAAATTTTGTTCCATTTAATATCTTCTTTAAAAATAGCCAGAAGTGAAGATAAAAATGCAAAAAGTATCTCTTAAAAAGTATATCCTGAAACTTTGGAAGATCATATTTTTATTACTTTTCCTCATATCTCTAATTACAATTTTAAAAAGCATAAGTCAATCCATTAGAACAAAATCCAGGCAAAAATTCTCATCCGATTGCCTGAATTAATTATGAGAAAAAATTTTTTATGAGAAATAGATTTTCTATTATTACACAGCTATGGGGCATTTTAATTTCCTTCATTGCTTGACATATTTTGGCCAAAGTCTGATTTCTTTCTAAAATATATGTTTAATTCAGTTGGTGCAGGAATCAAGAATTTGAGTGGTGTCAGAATTTGTTTTCTATACTGACGCTTGATTTGGGTGCCCCTGGATGAAAACGAACAGGTCTTTTTTTTATTATTTTTTTTTTTCCGGATTTCTGACCAATTTATAAATAGATGCCTTTTAGTCATCAGCTTTCAGTGAACAGAGACCCATGTTTGAAGACTGAAAATCTCCTGAGGATTTTTTTAAATGAACAGTATCCAAGATGGGGTTATTTCTCATACCCTTATGGGAGTAAATAGATTTTAAGCTCCTTCTTTCTCTGGATTTAAGACCAGTTGCTTTGTCTTGTCTGGAAAGAGCAGTAAACTTTTTAAAATGTCATAACATTTTAGCAGGATGTAGCACATTCTTCCCTGCTTAATTAGCAGTGCTGCTGAGGTCCCTTTGGTCCCTGTCACCTTCCCCACAGTCCTGTGGCATAGCAGGCTGTGCACATGAGGGACAAGAAATCTTCCCTTTGCATGAGCTCTTGCACATTAATTCATACAAAGGGCATTAGGTGCTGTTTGGGGGTGAATATTGCCTTTATTAAAGCATCACACTGGAATCTTAGAGGTGAGAGAGGTGTTTATCATTTCTACATCCCCCAGCTCGTCCCAGGGGCTGTTTGTGATTTCAGGGGACTTCCAGCTCTGAGCACACCGTGAGGAGGAGTGAGTTGTGTGGCTGCTCACACGCTGGAGAAGCTGGCAGCTGTAATCTGGCTGCTTGGGAGCGTGTCCCCATACAAACTCTGCAGTGCAGGGTGCTCTGTGTGGTGTGCTGGACTGAAGGGACTCAGCTTCCCCAAAGGGAGGAAAGCCTGATGGTATCTGATCAGCTGGAGCAAGGGATTCCACCTCTCCTGTTGTGCAAGGTGGGATTTACTGAGCCTGACTAGAATACTTATAAAAAGTCGCCCCTGTTTGGCTCCTGTGCATCATTCAAGGCAGCCAAGGGTTTTGCTGGAAAAGAATAAAGGTGTTTAAATGTGTCCTGGGGTGCTGGTTCCACTGGGTGATGTCAGAACTGTGGCTTAAACTGCTCACCAAGGCCAGGGACTGTTCCCACCAGGAGGGAGAAGTTAGGTGTCTCAGTGTGGGGAGCACAGGGGAGAGATGGGGGGAAATGGAAATTTCACAGTTCTTTGGGGTAAGTCTCACCAATGTGTTACCTGCAAGGCTTTGCTTCCCACTCCGTGATGATTTTCATTGTGTGTGATACTTCCTATCCCATGGGAGTTTCTGCTTTGGTCATTCTTCCAGATTTTCATGAGATTGATGTGACCTTCCATTGTTGATGTCTCCTGGAGGAGATGATGGGAAGGATGTAATAATAAAAGCATCTTATGGTAGTGTTCCTTCATGTGAGCTGGTTTCCATGGACCCAAGGACCTGCAATCCTGATTTACAGCACTGCTGCTCCTGCAGAACAGTACCTTTCAGTAGAGGCGCTTTTGGGTCTCTTCTGGCACAGAGCAAAGCTTTTCTCATGTACGCCAGGAGTTCCCCTGATGTGCTGAAAGGAGAATTGGTCAGTTTTGTACCTTCATCCTGTGTAGCATCCCGTCTCAGAAACGTGGCTGTAAAATTTCAAGGTGTAATTGGAGGTCACATGTAATTAGGTCAAACGGACACCTCCAGCAATTTGGAGTCCCTGGTCCAATTAGTGCCAAAGGGAGTTTTTGCCCTGTGGCAGTGATGAGGAGAGAGAGCAGGCAGCCCTCAGGTCAGCTGTGAAACTGTTCCATCCTCACCTGTAATCACCCTTCCAGCAGGACCCTGCCTTCACTCTGTGGGTCAGTGGGGGTCACTTCCTACCTGTCCTCATTGCTGTGGGACAAATCCCACCACCCTGTCTCATTCAGAGGGCTGTTGGCAATCCTGTGGTCTCTCTCAGCAGGAAGACCTCTGGATCTCAGAGTTGTCAAAGCCTCTGTTCAAGCTGATTTCCTCCCTTCCCAATGCTGTGTCCTTTAGACAATTTTTGGGATAGAAAATAAACCCATCTAGTGAGATAAAATTTTAATAGGAGCATTATTACTGAGTTACCCTTGTTGATGAGTTGAGACACCCTAAAATTATAGCAGCCTTCTGCACACATATCATGGCCTAAGCCTTCTTCCTTGGAGAGGTAAATTTAGATGTCTGAGGAGACATCCAAAGAGATGCAACTCCATCTTCCCCTTCCACTGGACTGAACAGAAGTTCGGCTTGCTCAGCTCATGGGGTCAGCTTCCACTCAGCTGGAAACTTGTTTCACTGCCTTGCTGATTAAACCTCACTAAAATCAGTCAGTTAGTTAATTTGCAAAGCGGTGGCCCATCCAGCAAAGTAATACCTGGCCCATTCAGCCCAGCCCCTAACTCTGCCTGGTTGGAATTGCAGGTCCTCACACGAAGGTGGTTCGCCGCATCTTCACCAACAGCCGGGAGAGGTGGAGGCAGCAGAACGTCAACGGCGCCTTCGCGGAGCTGCGCAAGCTCATCCCCACACACCCTCCCGACAAAAAACTGAGCAAGAACGAGATCCTGCGCCTGGCCATGAAGTACATCAACTTCCTGGCCAAGCTGCTCAACGACCAGGAGGAAGAAGGGAACCAAAGGGGCAAAGTGAACAAAGACTCGGGGATAGTCCAGGAAGACCTCCTGCAGGACATGTTGTCTCCCAACTCCAGCTGTGGCAGCTCCCTGGACGGGGCGGCGAGCCCGGACAGCTTCACGGAGGAGCACGAGGCGCTGGAGTCGAAGCACACGCGGGGCCTGCACCACACCATCCTGCCCGTAGAAGGCAACGCCCAGCGGTGATGACCCTCACTCTGCTCCCAAAGCGCCAGGGAGAGGCCAGGCCTGGCTGTGCAGTTGCTGGAACTTGTGGGATTTGGGACTCTGCCCGCTTTGCCCAGCCCTGGGCACGTTGGCTGAGGACAAGACCGACCCAGATGGACGTTCGGGGTTTAGGTACGTGACCGTACAAAGAAGAAAAGCGTTGAAGTCATCTTCGTTGTACAGAACTGCTCGGGATGGGACTCTGAGGAGGGGAAGGAGACGTGGCTGACACCTGTCCAGCGTTTAGAGGGTTTTCAGACCACCTGGTGACCATCTCTTTTCCAGCAGTCACCTGGGTGAGGCATGGAACTCCTCTTTCACTGCCCACAGAGGCCACCGGTGCTTTCCAGCTCCACGTGGTGCTGGAAACTACAGCATCACACCAGTGCTGCAGCACTTCTCCAAGCCTGTGGCACATCCAGCTGGTCTGAGCAGGAGCTTGGCCACATATTCCTGTTGTCCGAGAGCTTTTGACTGTGTCTTTTTAAAGAGGCAAAAAAATACCCTCAGCAAAAGAACTATTAAAAGGATTTAGATTATTTCTTTTTCTCTCCTTTTTTCTTTTCTTTTCTTTTCTTTTTTTTTTTTTTTTTTTTCTTTCCCTTTCTTCCTTTCTCTTCTACCTAATTTTGGATTGTTTGGGCTTGTTATATTTATGATGTGGGATTACTTCTGTTTAACACTGTCATGCAGTATCCACTGAATGAAAAGGTACATAGGTGTTTTCTGCCACCCTCCCAGTCCCTGATCCTTCTGCTGGTAACTCTCAGCAGAAGAATTCCAAGCCTGCTGTGGTCTCCTGGAGTTTTTCCAGTGGTTTCTGTGGGGCCAGAGCTTCTCTCAAGAAAGATGAATTTCAGAGTTGGTAAGGGAAGAAATATTTGCTAGTGAAGCATCTCTTTGGACTGGGGGATTTTTAAATTCAAAAATGCAAAAAAAAGGGCGAAAGGAGTCAATGATGTATCAACAGTGTGCGTGTACATAGGGCTATAAAAAGGTTTTTTGATGGTATGCTTTGAATTTTTTGGTTTTATTGTGTGAAAATGGTGGTTCAGCTGTGCCAATGCCCACAATGTGGTCAATAGTGCCGGATTTATTCTGATGATAGGAAGGTCCTCACCCGTCGAGGCTGGTGGGAATCCACAGCCTCTCTGAATCTTGTGGGGAAGCAGTAAAGACTGTGGTGGGATTAGCCTCCAATCTTGAGTGCTCAAACTGCTGCAAAACTGAGCTGTGTGTCTGAGCTCATCCTCTGATCCTGCTGCCCCCCTGGAGGACGTTTGGGAGACAGGAGCACAGGGGAGCAGGAGGCTGCTGCTGTGGTGGCTGGGAGCTGAGAACCACACTGTGCCACCCCTGCTGCATCAGGCCCACCTCCCACCAACCCATCTCCTGAGGTCTGATGGTGCAACTGCCCCAAACCCATCCTCTCCCTCTGCAGAGATGGCAAGGCACAGAAATCTCTACCATGATACAGTAGGGAAAAAGAAAACAAAAAACCCAACAAAACCCAAACCCACACACAAACATCCTTTGGAAGGGAATAAATCTGTCTGAGTGGGGACACCTTCCCCCGCACTCGTGCCTTCCTGAGGATGCTGAGGTACAAGGGAACACAGAGAATTTGAGTGGGTGTCTGCAAGCCCGTCCAGGCTTCATTCAGAGCCCTGTCATTTCCATCCCTGCTTGGTTTTGATGCCTCTTTGTAAATAATAGGTAAAAAAGTCTGGCACGTGGCTTGGCATGTTAGGTGAAATTACTTGCCTGGGAAGGGATCCTGGCCCATGCAAGGATTTCCAGCACAGCCCCCAAAATTTGGGAAAGCACCAATCTCCCCCATCTTAAACTGGGGAAAAGGAGGGAAGTTCTTGGTTCTGGATTGCCTGTGCACAGGGGTTTTTACTAGAGGGGGTCATCTGCAGGGCTGGGCCAGGGAAGGTGCTGGAGGGTGAGGAGCGATGCTGAGGAAGAGGTTTGGTCTGGTACTGGTGCCAGGGCAGGAGAGGCAAGCAGGGGAGCTGCCAGGGCTGCCCTCGGGGGGAAGGGGGTTGCTGTCAAACAGGTAAAGCCGTTCCTGGTTCCCAAATAACCCTGAGTGGGGGTATTTGGGCGCTTTACACCCTTGTTATTAAACTGTCGCAAGGAAAAAAAAAATAATTCACCGATACTCAGAAATCCCTCATTCCACACAAATCCATCACTTCTTGTTTGTATCTGAACAGTCGGGAAAATGGTACAACCTTGTCAGCACCCCCAAAACGCCCCCAGGGTTCCTGCAGGGAGTGCCGTAGGTCCCCCGGGGTATGTACAGTTGTACTTTAATTGTGATTTGAATGGTACATTTCCTCTGCCCACCTCTCCTCCTGCCTGCTTCATCTCTCGCTGTGTGGACCATCACCCCCATTCCTGTTGGAAACAGCGCTCCGGGGCAATGTCGTACTGTGTGAGTGAATTCCCGCCTTACGAATTTCGGTTTTTTTCAGCCCCCACCCCTTTCTCTGCCACCCTCCCCTTGGATTTCTGCATTTTTTCTGCAGAAATGAAGTAAGCAGACCTGGTACCCTGAGTCTCAACTCACTGTGGATGTGCTATTTAGAAAACACATTTGTTGTAATGTGTGTGTATATATAAATATATATATATAATGAATATATCAAGAATATTTCTAAATAAAGTTTTACAAAGCAGCCTCCGCTCGCTGTCTGCCTCTGTCCCACTTGAACCCATGAACCCATCATTAGTTCGGTGTTTCATCCCTGAGTGGAGATGCCCGGGTGGCCCTTTCCCAGCCAGCCACAGACAAAAACAGACAAAAAAAAAAAAAAAAAAAAAAAAAAAAAAAAAAAAAAAAAAAAAAAAAAAAAAAAAAGTTGCAAAAGTATCTGCTGAATTTTTTAATTTTTTTTTTTTTCTTCCTTGCTTGACTCACGCCGTCCAGCCCGGGCGGGAGGAAGAGCGCGGGGCCGGCAGGAAGGAAGGCGGGCGATGAAGCAATGCCCCGCCGCAGGCGAGCGTTACCAGCCACCCCCACCTCAGCCCCAGCCTGCCACTCGCAGGTCCCCCAAAGGCTCCAGCGGCCTTTTCCCTTCTTTTGGCGAGGCTGACTGTGCAAGGAAAGGGCTGCTGGGGGCCGTGCTACTTCCCTTTGTACCGTGGCAGGCCTTCGGCCATGATTTAACAGGCAGGGAGAGTAATTCCTCTTTTTTTAGAAAGAAATTATCGCAGCCAAGCGCATAAGTGCTTTCAAAAATATACAGCACTAATTAGGGAGAGTTTACAGGCTAAGTGGTCCATTGAACATGTGTGTGTTCGATTATATATATATATATATCTCCTATACATATATATATATCTCATACATATATACATCTTGTACAATATATATATTATACACACACATATATATATACACCTTATGCATATACATTTTTTATATCTATATAAAATATAGATATATACAGGACCATGCTGCTGATGGCAGCTGACACCACACCAAGCAGAGCAGATGAGCAGGAATGGAACCACGAGTATTGTCTTGTCTTTAATTTCTATGAATTACAGACTGGTTGCCTATTTAAACAAAGCCTTTTAAACATCCTTTGCTTCTCTTAAAGCCTCCCCACCAAAGCTTAGCTGCTAACCTCTCCTCCCCAGCAGCCTGGGAGCCAATGCTTGCTTTTAAGGTTTCTAGGTGAAATTTCCCCCAGATGGAAGAGGAGACCCTTTCTCAGGCTGCACTCTGGGCGTGCAGGGAGCCCTGTCCAGGCAGAGCCCCACATGAGGGACATGGGGGTGTCCCCTCCACAGCCAGGCTAAGCAAAGCCCCAGCAGCCAGGACTGGGCTGGTTTCACCCCAGGCACTGGGACAAGGCTTGGGGCAGGTGTGGGCAGTGTGTGGCTGCTGGGTGTTTATCTGGAGCTGGGAGATCATGGCTGTACATCTGGTTTAACCCGTCTCCTGTTCTGCTGCCAGCCCAGCAAGAGCTGATAGTTCACCCGTCGGTTATCTCTGTCTCCCACCTCCTGCCTCTCTCCCTCTCTCCTTCCATTGCCTGGACAATTCTCCTTTCACCTCCCCCTTCTGCTTTTTTTTGTTTCCTTCAAGTAAAATATCCTTGATGGCCACAAGCTGTTTGCAACCAGCAAAGGAAAAACACATCCTTAAGGGAAAAACACCTGCAGGGTGAAGGTTTCAAACAACTCTGTGCACGTTTATAGGTTCTGTAAGCAATGGAAAGGGCTGAGAGGCTTCCAGTGCCACCTGCTCCGTGGTGGGATGGTCAATGTCATCACTCCTGATGGATCCCAGTGGTGGGGAGACCCTGGGTGCTGCTCTGCAGGGACAGGCTCCAGGGCGGTGTCCTCAGGTGGTGGCTTCATGTTGGCCATCCTGGAAGAAGTATTTTTTTTTCCAGCATCTTTTTCTCCTGAGCATCTGGACCTTGTTGCTGCTTGGCCACCAAAATGCAAATGTCAGAAAAGGTAGCAGACATTAACCTGCTTTTGTGTCTCTTTTTAAAAAGTAATTTTTGAAAACCCTTCCCATTCTTGTCTTCCAATGGAAAATTCAATTCATTTCTCATCAAATGGTAATTTCTTTTTAGAATCATGTTGTGGTGCAATGCTCTGTGGATTCAAATATATGGGGAAAAAAATAACCAAACCTAACCCTTTTTTCTCCCCCTTGTTCATGCAAAACAGAAAAGAAATTTGGGGAAAGCACCGTAAGGTCCTGGTTGCCACTGCACAGAAGGGATTGGTGCAGCAGGAGGGAAATAGCCTGGGTGTCATGGGTGGCATTGCCCTCGACTGGGACAGTGCTGGGCCTCATCTCCCACTGGTGATGGGGGTTCTGTAGGGCAGGAAATTTTCTGACAAATAGCAGTTTCTTCACAAACTTGAAACAGATGCATTTAAAGGTGTTTTGTCCATCCAGATTTGTAAGGTGCTCCAGAAACTCAGTGACATTCAGGCTTCCAGAGGCAGGAAATTTCCCTTACAAGTGCATGGGATAACACTGGGGAGTGAACACAGCGGGGACCTACACTGAGATAAAATCGAATTAAAAACCAGAGAGAAGATGGGAAGATTGCATATATCCACAATGATCAAACAAGAAACACCAAACCCCAAAATCACACCAAATTTGGACAGCTACTATTTTCCAGCCTCATTATCTGTTTTTAATTACAGCCTTTGTGGCAAAGCCATGTTGAGGGCAGCTTGCACTGGCAGCCCTGCCTGGGAACACTGCCGAAACCAGGAGCAAGGACCTGCTTCATTAAGGGCATTCCCACATGATTGAATCAAATATGCTCACGGAAACGACAGGATCCAAACATTCCCACCCCGGCAGCCGATGAGAAAGCTTCTCCTCTTCGCTGTGACAGGCGAAGTGACAACAGGAGGGAGTAATTTATGGCTCTGTGGGACTGCTCGATCTGCCCTCCATCCCAGGGCTCATCCCTGACATTCCCAGCGCCACACAAAGGCTGCAGCCGCCCAGTGGTGCCCAGGGGACACCGCGCTGTCACACACAGCAAGGAGATGAGCAGTGAGCAGGATCCTCTTTCTCCTCCCAGCCCTATTTTTTCTCTCTGGCCCTCCTGCCTCTCCTTTCGCCTTATTTCTCACTCCTCGTTATTTTTTAGTCTCCATCCCGAAACTGGGATGGGAGAGCAGCGCTAGGGATGGATGGGAGAGGATGAGGATGCTTTTGAGACCACAGAGGCCACAGCGGGGACCTGCACCTCTGATGGGGATGCAGGAAACCTCCTGGGGGTGGGTCCAACAGGCACTTTCAAACTTGTCCCCCCGGTAAACATTCCTTTTCCCCTGCTCTTGGAGCTATTCTCAGCCGCCCCAGTGACCTTTCCGGGGAACAATTTACTATTGTGTTTTGGTGAAGCCCAGCCTCTATTTTTACACTCTGTTTTGCTGATGCGGGCGCAGGGAGCGAGACGGGAATCCAGCAGGAAATGGGAGGGAGCGTCTGGAGCACGGTGAAAACTGCCCCGGAGCTTTGATGTGCCGTGGCCGAACCCGACCGGCAGCACGTGGTGGGGCCGGGGGCTTCTCTCCATGCCCAGCCCTCTGGCAAATCCCACACGGCACCAGCTTAATCTGGCCGTGCCAAGGTGGTGATGGGTCCTGCAGCAAAGGGCTTTTGGCAAAGGGGCCGGCAAAGCTGCGGTGGTACCGTGCTCCTCGGTGCAGGCAGAACCAAAGGCAGCTTTCTGCGGGCATTGTATCGCTCAAGGAACGCTGGAAAGAAGGGAAGGAGCTGACCTGTTGACTGGGCTAGGAGAGGTTTGAGGACATGCCCAAGCTGGCGTCCAGGAAAGGCATGACAGAGCATCCTGGCTTGCATCATGGGAAATAAGCAGGCTGGAGGTTGCAGGTCTTCGTGTGAGCGGCTGTCAAGCCGTGATCCTTCCTGGTGTGGGACCTGGAGCTGGGCTTGCGGGGAGTGAACGGCTCCAAAAATGCCAAGCATCACAGCCTAGAGTGGCTAGGGAAGCGTGGCTGCCTGCACGCCCTGTTCACCGTGTTTGTGGCAGGGAACAACAAGAGTCCCACTCCAGATGTCCATCTGGGAAGATGGCCAAAGCCCAGGCAAGGGAGCGAATGTGTCCAGCCCTGCAGCTGTTCTGCTTCCACCACTGTCAGCACCTGCAGCACAGCCCCTGAGGCAGGAATAGGACCCTGCTGCCCAGGGCTTGCCCAGAGCCCACAGAAACCAGAGGTAAAGTTATCCTGCATGTCTGAAGGGTCCGGCCATGGTCTCACCTACTGCCCATCCAAGGCTGTCTGAGGGGGATTGAGAGCAAAGGCATGCTTTACAGCAGCTGTCTCATCTCATGAGCACTTTGCTTGCCGTGATATATCCCTTCACACGCCACTGCAGCTGAAACAAAACACATCAACACCAACCCAGTCTTGTCTTGCAACCATCCAGCATCGCAGCACCACTGCTCTGAGCATCCAGTCTGCTCCACCCCAGGAATGGCACTGAAACGGGAGCTAGAGGCTGGCAGGGGTGTCCTGGATGGGGTCAGCAGTGAGCCATTGTGGATGGGAAGTGCCTGCTCCTGGTGGGGAAGGCTCTGTGCCTGCCAGGGGTGCAGCTGGTGAACTGGTGCCCTGCAGCCCTGCACAAAGGGTGCAGGAACAAGCCTGGATGAGGCCCCAGTGTGGGACATCTTTGGAGGTGGGTTAGCAGTGACACATCTTGTGACAGGGAGTCACGAACACACGCTCCACAAATACCTGCCCATGCAGAGGACAGGTGAGTGTGCACTGCCATGCTCACCAACGTACAGCCCACGTGCTATTGCACTGTAATGGTGCACAGACACAAACTCCCCTTTTTGCACATCCCATTCCGGTGGGCACGCCCATGGATGCACATTTGCAGGCAGTCCTAAATGCATGTTTGGATGGATGCGGACATGCAATCCTGCATGTGTCTCCAAGTCCCCCAAGCCCATGACAGGCTCACAGACGTGTCACCCCTTGCACGCTGCCTTGCTTGTTGTCCCCAGCAGACAGAACTCCAGGGTGGTTTTGCTTTCGGCTGCCATCAGCAGAAACCAAGCTGCTCCCTGCCTCATCCTTGCAAACCCTGAGCTGTTTTGTCCCTTCTGGGTCAGGTGCCACCAAACCATCCAGAGCAAGCACTGGCTGTTTTTCCCGGGGTGTTTCCAGGGCAGCAGGAAGGCTGAGCTGAGCCGTGCCAGCCGTTGCTCCTATCTCGGCTCTCTGCCCGTCCCCGGGACCACCCTCCAGCTGGCTCCCTCCTGCCCCGAGCTGCTCCCCTCTATCGCGGCGTGCAGGTGCCGAGGGATGCGGATAAGGCCCTACACCCACAGCCCCGGGGACGGGCAGAAAGGCGGCGTGAGCGGGAGCGTGTCCGTCCCCTCCAGCGGGGACACTGTCCCCTCGCTGGTAACGCCAACGCCACCGCTCTCCAGCAGGAGCTCGCAGTGGCCCCTCCGCAGTGCCGTGTCCCGGGGTGGCAGCGGGACTGTCCCACGCGGTGTCCCCCGAGCCCCGGCCGCCTCCTCCGGGCGCCGTTCAAAGCGCCTCTTTTGAACAGGGCTGAGGGAAGCCCCTCGCAGATACACGGCACATCAAACCCACCGCAGCGCCAGCGCTTCCTGCCGCGGGCCGAGCCCGGCGGAACCGGAGCACAGCCGGGGCAGAAGCGGGCCGGTTCCGGAGCCGAGCCGCACACGGATCAGAAGCGGGCCGGTTCCGGAGCGGAGCCGCACACGGATCAGAAGCGGGCCGGTTCCGGAGAGGAGCCGCACACGGATCAGAAGCGGGCCGGTTCCGGAGCCGAGCCGCACACGGATCAGAAGCGGGCCGGTTCCGGAGCCGAGCCGCGCACGGATCAGAAGCGGGCCGGTTCCGGAGCCGAGCCGCGCACGGATCAGAAGCGGGCCGGTTCCGGAGCCGAGCCGCACACGGATCAGAAGCGGGCCGGTTCCGGAGCCGAGCCGCACACGGATCAGAAGCGGGCCGGTTCCGGAGCGGAGCCGCACACGGATCAGAAGCGGGCCGGTTCCGGAGCGGAGCCGCGCACGGATCAGAAGCGGGCCGGTTCCGGAGCCGAGCCGCACACGGATCAGAAGCGGGCCGGTTCCGGAGCCGAGCCGCACACGGATCAGAAGCGGGCCGGTTCCGGAGCGGAGCCGCACACGGATCAGAAGCGGGCCGGTTCCGGAGCGGAGCCGCGCACGGATCAGAAGCGGGCCGGGCCCAGCCCCGCCGCTGCCGCCAGAGGGCGCCGCGCCCCGCCCCGAGCGGCCCCGCGGGAGCGCAGCGCCCGCACCGCGGATTGTTCGTAACGGGGCTTAAAGTTCCCTCGGTGTTTTCCAAATAAAGTGTGTTAAAGGCTGTCCTTTCCCCTCTGCCTTCTTCCTTCCCTTCTCCTTTCTCCTATCCCCATTCTCCCTTTTCTCTCCTCCTCCCTTTCTCCATTCCTCCTTCTCCTGTTCGCCTCTTCCACCCTCAACAGGATCTTCCCGGGGTTACCGCAGACCGACAGTGGCTGTGTCAAACCCGCTATATTTGAACACTGCAGCTATTTTCCTGCAGAGTTTTGTATTCTGGGATAGAAGGCTAGAGATAGCTGCTGTTCCCCCCAGTTCGGGCAGGCTCTGGGGGTCTCGGTGCTGTCTGCAGGTTCCCACTCGCTGGAACGTGAGGCAGTGGGTTCTGTGGCCATCAGCTCCCCGTTGGCTCTGAAATCTCCTGGGATTTCAGCAGAGGTGAGGTGACCCTGTGAGGACTCACACTTTCCAGTAGGAACGCTGGTGGCTGTGCAGATGCCCTGCTATTTATTGAGTTCTAATTAATGTCCCGCCAGTCCTGGAAACAACCTCTCCGCCTCAGTCCCAGGCAAAGGCATCTCTCAGGGGTCTTCACCTTTTGTCCTCAAAACCTGTTCAGGGCTGGATCCAAGAGGAGCCTGTTCTGAGCTGCTGTGGCACATCGGCACGGTTAGGCACTGTTCGGCCCTTTCCTGTCAATCCTGTCCTTCTTGCAGGAGCCCTGGATCCCTGTCCCCATCTCACGACACTCAGCGTGTCTACAGCAGCCTCCTGGGGGGCCGGCAGCCTCCAAAGCCTCAGGAATGGGTTAAAGTTCCCAAAAATCTCTCCTGACTTCAATATACCCTGAGAAATGCCTTTTTCGGGTCTTGGAGTCACATGAAATCCCTCTGGCCTTTCCATGTCCCTCCCAGTCCCTTCCCCAGCAGTAGAAGTCACTGCTCTGAGGAGATGAGGACAGGTTTTTCCCCCTCTCCTCCATTACCTGCATCTGCTCTCTTGGGCGGCAGCCAGAAAAAGGACTTCATGCATTCAATCTTTTTTTTTTTTTTCCCCTTGCCCTTTATTTTTCATTTTATTTTTCTACCAGCCCAGGGCTCCCGCCTGTTGTAGAGTCGAGGGGGAAGCATCCCGGCCAAATCCTGCCCCTGTGTTATGGTAATCGCGGCTGCCACCCAGCAGATGCAGCTCGCCGAAATAAAAAAGGCTGTTTAACAGGCACGGAGAAGGAGAGGGGAGCTTTTGTTTGGCACTCGCCAGGGCTGGAGTACACTTGTAAAGCAACAACTGGAGCTCGTTGAAAAGAAGTGGAGGTTATTAGATTCATTTCACTTACTGCCGATGGTCCTGTTATTTTTATCCCTTCACATTCCAGGCCCTGGTTCTCAGAAGGAAAAGGAGAGAAATGCCACCTGAAAACCTGCTGCTTCTGCTGCTGGAAATAAGGCTGGTGCTTGCTGGCAGGGTTCTGGCTGATTGCAGCCCAGAGCTCAAGGATGCTCAGGCTGGTCTCCTGTACTGGGGATGCTCCTCACTCTGCCCAGGGCCCTTTCTTTTTCCCAGTAAGACCGTGGGGCTGGAGGAAGGAAATTACCTTCCTCAGATGGTGCTGGGCAGGAGTGCCCTACTGAAAGCAGGGATTCTCCGCCCCTTGGGGACCTAGACAGTCGTGCAGGGGTATCCTGCTCATGGGACATGGCCTCTCCTGATACTCCTCTACCTTCCAGGATGCTTGGTCCTGCCTGTTGTGAGACAGCAGAGTTAAGAAGACTCAAGAGCACACTTAATTGTACTTGAAGCTATCAAAACACAGGGCTTGTCACCGGAAAAGGTAGTCCAGAATCTGTCAGAGCTTGGACAGCAATGGGTTGCTGATGGGAAGGAAAAAAATTCAAGTGACTGCAGAAGCTGGGATGATATAAACCTGTGTCCTTGGGGGTTATATTTGTGTTTTAAAGTGTTGCAGTTTTGGATGGGAAAATGGCAGAAAGTAGTGCCATGGGGGTTTTGTCTTCCCCCAGGTAAGTGGGGACAAGAAAATTATTAGATGAGTTGGATTTCTGTCCCTGGTTCCCTCTACCTACCTATCCAGCCCTCTCCCTTGATCATCCCTCACCAGCCCTCTTTGCTCTGAAAAACAGCAGAGATCCCCTTCAGATGCCAGGAATAAAATCAGTACATTCCCTCTCCAATTCAGGTAGCTGTCCATAAATCTTCCCAGCTTCAGGCTGGTCTCCCAGGACTCCCACATCAGTTGGGAACCTATTTAATCACTGAGATGATCTGTGCTGTTTGCTGCCCAAAGGCCCTTTGAACTCTTTGTCTCCTCGCTGAATGATGCTCGAATCCCGTGAGGGTTTAGCCAGATTGGCCCATTCTGTGTGACAAGTCTCAGGTGAATAATGCCTGGAGCTGGCAGTGCCTCCTGGAGGCCGGCTGCGAGCCCAGGGTGCTGAGAAGAGTCACGGCCCCTCTGCCAAGGCTTTATCACCACATCTTCCCATGGCCCCTCGCTTGGCTCTTTCTGCAAAGCTCCATAAACCCACACCAGCATGAAGAGCACCCAGCCTGGTGCCAGGGGAGAAGAATTATAGCTCTTTTTGGGAAGGCTGGGAAAGGGCTGGAGGGGGTGTATGAAATCACAACCTCCTCCTCCTGGGGCTGCAGGTTTGATTTTCAGCATATTTTTAGTGCATTTTATGTTTTAGCTGGTTTGGAATCAGATCCATGCAGCAGCTTTGCTGAGGCACTTCTGGAAGAGGTTTTTCCATGCTGGTCCAGCTCTTGGAAACACAGACCTCAGCATGGCTTAGGATATAACCTCCAGGAAACAAATCTAAAGCTGCCCCAAAGCAGCAGGACTCTTGGATCAGTTTTCAACCAGGGAAACCCTGGAGTGCCACCTTTAGTAGCTGGGATTCTCTTCCAGGCTGTATTGAAGTTGTGCTGGACATGGCTTTCCCCTCCCTCCAGCAGCCTCCAAGAAAAGCAGCCTGGTGAGACCCATCCAGGTCCTTGCCCAACTCCATCCAACTACGGCCCAAGGGGTCAGTGTTTCCAAAGGCTTCTGCACTCCATGAATTACAGTTTAGCGTGGACCACCGTCAAAACAGGCAAAGTAACCTAATCTGCGGGCGTATTAGGGTGTTGGGAAACAGTAATCCAAGAAGGAAACACATTATCTGGCCTTGTTACTTTACAAAGTAATTTAAATTAATTTTTCCCTAGAGTGGTTAGGGAGCAGTGCAACTTGCCCTTGTCTATTCTCTCCGGCTAATGAAGCTTTACCAGAGGCTGCTCGTGAATTCCTATTAAGACCTCATCTTAGAGGTTACAGGGCAAAGCAATTTCTGCTCCTGGGAAAAATGCCTATGAATTTGTAATTGTAAGTCCATGTTTGATAGGGATTAGCATCTGAAAGGGGTAGAGTGGTGGGTAGCAGGCAAAACATTATTTCAATTAGCTGAAGAAAAGCAATTTAACATCTGATTATACTTTACACTTAATTTTCTCCTGTTTCTCCTGTATTTTTTCCTAATTTTCTGGCATCTGAGGTAATTGTTTCCTGAAAGTTTCCACCCTCACCAAATCAGCCACCTTTCCTTTTGTCCATAGTAGTTGAGATTCACATGTAAATGGTGAGTGAGTTGGGTTTTTTCCTTTCCCTCCTTCTCTCCAGATTCACTGAATTTGAGGCTGGTATAGAGGATGCTGTGTCAAATCACACTGAAATGGGACATGATATTTCTCTTCATGCCAAGGAGGTGAAAGATGAGGATGAGGCTTCTCTCCACATCCAGGCTCATGGTCAGGCTTGTGCCCAGCAGCCTGACACGGTGCCAGGGCCCAACTCTCCTGGGCAGAGCCCCAGTGCCTAAAGATTCTCTCTGTGCTCAGAAATTACTTCCAGTTCCCTCTTCCTCCCACCCCTTGGCCTTAGCCTTGAGCTCAGCTGTGCTCCATCTATTTTTTCGTGCCTTCTGGTCTCCTATTTCCTAATGACGATGCAATCAGCTTTCGGGTGGGAGATTCCTCGTGAGAAGCCTTGTTGTTATTTAAGGAAGATCCTGAAATCCATCCTTAATGAAAGGACGGGAGAAAACCCTTCCACCAAGTTACACTGAAGCCTGAGATTATCATTTTTATGGGCTCCCAATCTTTCCTGCCTCATGTCTTATCAGCAAATGCAGCTGGAGGCTTCAAAAACCCTCCCAGCTTGCTGCTGATTTTATGGGATGAAGATTAGAGATGATCGGATAGCAAATTATTCATTCCATTCGATATCTCTGGGCAGGAGGGAATATCCAGAGCAAAGTCAGCTCCTTTCTCCCTTTCTGAGCATCACACATTGGAAACCTTCCTATCTGCCACTCCAGCAACCCAGCGGCGCCTTCCCCCCACACTCAGAGGTGATTAGGGGTGCAGAATTCCCTCTGAGCAGATGGAAAAGCCAGGGGGAATCACAGATGCAGGCTCATCCCCCAACAATAAGGCAAAGCAGAGGCAGGAGTGGGGTTTCTTCTTGTTTCAGGGGTTTTTAGTTGGATTCCTCCTGGCCCAGAGCAGTCCATGTAGGTGTTTTCTCAGCCTAATTTTCCAAGGCTGTGGGGCCTGAGGCTGAGGTGAAGGTGCTGTCAGAGCTCTGGCAGCTCTTGATGTCAGGGACAGAGGAGCAGGGAGCTCAGAGGGGACAAGGGACAGAGGAGAGACCCCAGAGCTGCCCTCGGATGTGGGAGCAGCAGCATCAGGCCTCAGCACAGAGAGAGCAGGGCATGAATGCTGCCCAGACATCCATCCCAAAGTCAGCTGGTGTAGAAAACATCATCCAGGATGTCCCATGAAATACTCATGGGCCGCGGTGGTGCTGCTGGGCAGACCTTAAGGGCAAATGAAAGCCATGGATGCCTTTTGCCAAACCATTGACACTGAGGTTTTCAATAGCACACACACAGGGAAATATATATGGCCATTTAAAGGCATTTTTAAGGAGGAAAAATGAGGTACAGAGCTGTGATGGATGAAAACCCAGAGCAGGAACTGCTTTTTTCTGCTGCCTTTTACCCACACTGGCATACTGAGCCAAAAAAATGCCCTTTTTACAGTGGCTGTAGCTCCTGGTTCTGTCCTGGCAGCATCCAGAGCAGGATTTGCAAGACAAGTGTCAATGGGAAATGAGAAAAATCTGACAGAAGGAAAGAATATTTGGTTTGAATGGTAAATGTCAAAAGAAACAAGAAATTATAAATTTGATTTGTGGTTTTTTGAAGGGGTTTTGTGGTTTTTTTTTTGTTTGTTTTTTTTTTTGTTTTTTTTTTTTTTTTTGTGTGTGTGTGTGTGGTGTTTTTTTTTTTTTTTTGGTTGGTTGGTTGGGTTTTTTTTTTTTTTTGGGGTTTTTGTTTTTTTTTTTTTTTTTTTGGGTTTGTTTTTTTTTTTTTGTGGGGGGGGGGTGGTAATGTTTCATAGCAGCCATTGAAATGTAATAAATTTATAATTACTTTTCCACAAAAAAATACAATCTCTTCTTTAGGGAATGTTCAGGTATGCTCTCATATAGTATTTTTTTATTTTTGTGGTTCTGTCTGGGAGACAGGGAATAAATGGAGATGATGAAAGAGGGAAGGAAGGAGGGAGGAAGGAAGGAAGTGAAGGAGGTGAAGAAGAAAGAAAACTATTTCCATTAAAACACAGAGTCCCACAATGTTTTTCAAAGAGGAACTAGCATCTGTGCTTTGAGATGCATCATCCAGGAATGTTGCTTTGAGCAAATATTAATTTTTCCTAAAAATCATGTATTTTTTAGGGGAAATAATCACCAATTTTTTGGAGTCTATTTGTGCAAAGCCTGAAATTCCACTCCCTGCTTTGTGTAAACTCTGTTATACAGGCTCACATGGGTCCTTGAAAGAGCACTGAGCTGGCTCTGGCTCCACTTGGCTTTGATTAAATTGATTTGCTCTTCTGCACCTCAGTTTCCCTCGGCTCTGAAATGGACCTGTAGGGCTTTGTCTCACCACGGCTGGGTGAAGCTGGAGGCTAAAATGAGAGAGACAGCAAGATTTCCAGCATCCTGCAGCAGAAACACACAGTTACTTGTTATTGCAGTTTCCAAGCCACGGCCAGGACGACAAAAGGAAAACAAACCTGTTTGGCAAATAATTCGTTGAAGTTTCAGACTTTGCCCCTGCAGTGAGGCTGCTACAGCGACTTGCAGCCTCTTGTGCCCGCAGGCCAGACCCAGGGACATGCAAGCAAGGAGCTGCCACGGGGGTTTTGTCACAAAGGGACATACCTTCCTGATAGCTGTGGGGGCCAGCCCTGCTTCGGGGCACAGGGGAGCTTTGAGATAAGCACTGAGCGATTCCCTGGCCTCATCAGTGAGCCCAAAACGATTAAATCATTGAATTGACTTAAATTCCGCATCAGTGTGGGAACATGTGATTGGTAAAGTGTGATTTGCTCCTCAGGATGGAGCTGACAGCGAGGCCACTGTCTGGAAGGCACAGAGCCCTGCCCTCATCCCAGGGCCTGGTCGGTCATGTCCTGTCACCCCAACGCACCACAGCATGTGGGTGGATCCTTGAGACCTCCCTGTCTTTGGGAAATCAGCCCAAAGTCCCCGCAGCCATGCTGTGCAGAGCCCTGAGCTGATAACACAACCCAGAGGACGTGGAGAAGGAGCCTCAGGATCCAGCCCCAGGCGTGACAGGGGAGTGGACAGCAACAGCAGAATGTCCCAGACCTTGAGTTTCCCAGGGGCAGCAGCAGGACCGGCTTCTCTAGGGCTTCTGATCTGCTGATAAAGCCTTCTGCTCCAAACACCCCGGCTGCTTTGGCTGGGCTTTTGCAAAGAGAAAAGCAACAAGCAGGCAGCAAATGTGGCAAGCTCTGCACCTTTTCCCAGATAATGTGGAAGCAGGTCTTGGGGAACCCAACGTTCACTCTCGTTTTTACTTATTCGCAAGCCATTCCTTTTCCCCTGTAATATGATTAGGTTGTTTTACAGGGCCTGATTATGGGCCCCTGTTGTGACACTTCCTTGCTGGGTGCAGTAGGAAAGTCCCTGCCCCAAGATTTCACAAGCCAAAATGAGCAGGCTTGGCAGTGGGGTGATTCCACTTTGCAGCTGGGGACCTGGGGCCATGGAAAGGAATTTGGGAAAGAGTTGGGGACTGGCCTTTGATCTTGTACAGCTCAAAGTCAGATCTGGTTTGTCTTCAGGATAAACGATATTATTGTAAATACAGGGGAAAGAGTAGAGATGAAGGAGGGACGTCCTCCTTCAGTGGATGTGCACTCCTGAGGGTGCTGCACATTCCTGAGCACGGGTCCCATGGGGATAAAGTGTTATTTGCGTCTCAGGACAGAGCACGCAGACAGGGTCCCTGGAGGGGAAATCACCAGACCCAGAGGCTGGGGCTCAGATGCTGCTGAGGGGTTACAGAGATGCTGTGAGACATCACAAGAAGAGTGACAGTGAAAACCTCCTGGCTCACAATTTTGTCATTTCCTTCACGGGCAACCGAAGTTTCCCAGCTGTGAAGCCAAATAGCTTTTCTTCTTCCTGTGGGGTGGGTTTGCCAGTCATCCAAACCTGACACGGGCTGGAAAACTGCTGAATACGGAACCTGCAACACTCTCTGTCCTGCAGCATCAGTGCAGCTTTTGTGAAGGGTAAGCCTTGCAGCCTGCTGCAGCTCTTTGGCTGTTTCTACCTCTTCTGGCGCTGAAGAAATTTCAGGAACAGCCCTAATGACTCAGTAAAATGAAGGCCGGGTTTGCTCTGTTTAGTAGTGTCACCATTAAAGAAGGTGTGGGAGGTGAGAGGCAATTCCCAGCACAGAGTCTGGTCGATTAATTGGATGTTTTGAAGTCACAAATTTGTGTTTTGCTGGGCTATTAGTGACACTTGTTGTAAAGAAAAAAGCGAGGAAGTGAGTGGGGTGCCCCACAGGGCGGGAAGGAATGTCAGAGCTGGGGCATTGCTGGACTCCCCGGTGGGGAGGTGACCTGGGGGACACCACAGTGGGGCATTGCTGGATTCCCTCTGTGGGGAGGGGACCTGGGGACACCACACTGGGGCATTGCTGGATTCCCTCTGTGGGGAGGGGACCTGGGGACACCACACTGGGGCATTGCTGGATTCCCTCTGTGGGGAGGGGACCTGGGGACACCACACTGGGGCATTGCTGGACTCTCCTGTGGGAAGGTGACCTGGGGGACACCACGCTCCCCAAGCACCACAGCTTCACCGAGGAAGAGTTTTAGCCGCTTTAGGTCTCGTTTTTTCCACCTGGGCCGACGCGAATATTTTGTGCCCGAGTTGCCTTCCACGCCCTGCCTAAGGGGACTGTCAGGTTCAAGTCACCGTGGCCCGAATTCCCCGCGGGAGAAGGCGAAGAGGCACCTCCTTCCCGCAGCGGGATTTGAATAAGCAGGTGAGAGAGAGAGAGAGCGAGAGAGCATCGGCCTCCCTCGTTAGGGCGTTTGATAATTGACCAGGCGCTCATTCCTGCGGGAGGGCTCCGTGCCCCAGAGCAGCGCCCGGCTGTCCCGGCCCCGCTGCCACCATGCCCGCCCGCTGCCTGCTGCTCCTGCCGCTGCTCCTGCAGCTGCCGGCCGCCCTGTGCCAGCAAGGTGAGTGCGGGCACTGCCCCAGCGCGGGACACGGGGACACGGGGACACGGGGACACGGGGACACGGGGACACGGGGAAAGGCGGCAGGGTGCGCCCAGCGCCGGGCGAGGGGGACGAGGGACAACTATGGGAGAGCCTCGGGAAAATACATCCCAGCTCCTGCCTGAGCTTTAGCCCTGCCTTCACTTCAGGATGGCTGGGCGCTCGGTGGGGTTGAGGGGTTTTGCTGGAGCCGGGACATTGAGACTTTCTGCCTGTTTTGCTGAAGGCTGGAACTGCCACCTGAGGTTTATCTGAGCTGCTTGCACAGGGATGAACTGCTGTGGTTTACCTCTGGCAGGACTGTGCACCGAGATGAGTAATCTGTTTTCTTAAAGCCTTTTTTTTTTTTTTTTTTTTTTTTTTTTTCTTTCTTTTTTCTCACTCTTATCCTTGAGCAAGTGTTGTTCTGGGTTGCTCCCTGAGCTTTCAGATCCTCCTGTTAATCTGTAATTTTGATCATTGCTGTGAGGAGAGGGAGCAAATATTTTCCTCAGCAAATTGACCTCCTCTTCTCTTCCCAAAGACTTGACAGAGAAACTTCCTATGCTAGGGTATTATTTTTAGGAAATTCACTGAAGGGCTTCTCTAGTGCTAGAAATAATGAGGAGTAATCAAAACTCATCTGGTGCTGCCGAAGTCCCGGAACATTCCCTCCCCCTTTCTCCTGCTGATGCCCCAGCCCTGACCGCTCTTCCTGTGTTTGTTTACCAGCTTGCTGAGGATCTAAGAGTCTGGGGTGTCCATTGTCAGCAGGGTTGAAAGTTTTGCTCTTGCTTGGAAAGAAAAAAAAAAAAAAAAAAAAAAAGCAACCAGAAATCCTTTAATGAGGGTTCAGAGCCTGGCACAACTTCCTTAGAGAGTGGAAAAGATAGGCCAGCCAAAGCTTTCCGAACGCTCAGGGAAAAGGTGTAAAAAGGTGTTAAAAAGCAGGCCTGTGTCATCAAAGTAGCTGTTGAGTATGGAGATGGAATTGCACCTAGTGCACAGGGTTGTTTTGGCACCAGATGTGTGGAGACACATCTGCCAGGGCTGCAGATTCCACATTGCTTAGTTTGGCTTCGGAGATCTTGTTTGTGAGGGAAGAGCCCTTCATTACCATGGGGCAACACCGAGAGGAGGTGGCAGAGCCTGAGGGACAGGCTGACCCAGGCGGGGCATCCCCAGTGAAGCACTTTTCCAGGAACTCGGTCCTGTTTCCTGGGGTGAGGCTCATCCTCTCAGCCAGCCCTCCTGGCAGGGCAGTGAGCTGTGCTTGGTGGGGCTGCAGCCAGGCAGTGCCCCCGAGGGCTGGGACCCAAGCAGCCACTCCCTGGATAGATCCTATCAAGCTCTTGCTTCTGGCTGATCTCTATTCCTCCTCTCTTATGCCCGTGCAAGTTTCCCAGTGGGTATTTCAGCCCAATGGAGAGCCATTTGCCGTTCCCTCACCACCCTTATCTCCCCTTGCAGCCAGGCCCTACATGGTCTCTCAAAGCCAGAACCTCTTGATTTTGGTTTGGTGTTTTCCCTTTTGGCTTTGGATGCTCTGGAATCTGGTGGGAACAGCCACAGGAGTGAGATTTCACTTCCAAAAACACCCAGTACCTCCTGAGCATGGTTGCTCCAAGGAGGTTTGTTACCGCTTCTCTTCCCCCTCCTTTGCAGGAAGATCACGAGATGGAGATTTGGCAGTTTAAGTCTTTGCTGACTTCATTCCCTGGTTGAACTCCCTTAACCTCAGCAGAAACCTCATGAAGGGCTGGACCTGACCACCCCCCCACTCCAGGCTTGGGCTGGAAACCCTGAGTCTGGCAGGAAGAAAAAACCATAACTAATACATAAATGTGGCCAACAGCCAAGGGCAGAGTGAGGGAAGGATGCAAAGAGAGCCAAAATCCATCCAGGAGGCAATAGGTGTGTTTGGGGCTGTGCTCACAGGGGTGGTGGGCAGGAGCATCCTTGACCACCAGTTGGGCAGGAGGGGACCGACCCCTGCTCTTCCCCACTGTCACCACCCCTGGCTGCCACCAGCAGCAGCCTGCTGATACAATGGTATTTAAACACGCTGATACAAGAGGGAATTTCCATCTGAATTCCTCCTGCTTGAGTTTCTGCCCTGGGACCTTGCAGAAACACGACAAATGTCTCTGTGGGGAGAGGGGGCTGAGATGCTGCTCAGGGCTGTTCTCACAGGCCCTTGCCCAGGAGTGCCACTGCTTTCCAGACTGGCACTGCTGGTGGGTCAGCTAGCCAGGCTGATTTCACTTCCAAGAGGAAAAATGAGCTCTGTTTTGGGCTCTTTGAGGTTTTGTTGTTGTTTTATTTATTATTTTTTAAATAAAAATCTCTTGCAGACTCCAGGAGCTGGGGGTCTTGCCCAAGGACAGCCCCTTTCCCCGAAATCAAAGGGAGGGCAGGAGAGCTGTTAGCAGCAGAGTCAATGTGAAGCTGGATGTGGGTTAGGAGCTTACACGTGTGGAGCATGCAGCCTACTCTTACTACTGCTAGTAAAGATTATTTTCTGTTCATAGCAGAGGTTTGTCTCCTGTCAGACAGAGGAAGTGTTCACTGTAAAGTTCTGAGGGAGACCAGGGTATCCTCTGCTCATCCTGGGGCAGCTCAGCCTCGCAGGTGTCCCTGGCTGGGTCTGGGTGTCCTGAGGCTGGTGCTGGGGCTGGCAGGTGCCACCCTCCGCCTGCCCATGCAGAGGGACCACGTTATGTGCTGGGGTCAGTGCTGTGATCAGTGGATGAGGAAAAGCCAGGTCTGAGTAAACAGCAATTAAATCTCAAGGGGATGTGGCTGTATGGACAAGGTGTCCTTTAGTGCTGATGCGACAGCACTTAAGAAGGGGTTTGACTACATCTGTGTGCTCCATTGCCCAAAATCCAGTGGGAGGCAAGGAGCAGCCATCTCAGCAAGGGCTGGGACAAGATTTCCTCCTCTCACTGTCGGCCCTTGCATCCTGCCCACATCCAGGAATGTGTTTCACAGCCTTCCCACCCATGGCTGGATTCCTGCTTAGGTCTGGATAGAGAAAAACAAACTTGTCAGTCTGTTCCATGCCTGGGAGAAATGGGGCTATCCCAGTCAGCTCCCAGTGCCCACCCCAGTGCTGCCTTGGGCCCTCTGCCAGCCCCACCTGTTCTTTGTGCTGAGGTTATTCCTCTGATTGCATCAGCATCCAATTTCTGTCATAAATTGTTTGCTGCTCTGGAAACTTGCTGAATGGAAGATTGCATTTTACCAAGATCTGCAATGACAACTTTTTGCTGCGAGAATTACACCCAAATTTTACACTCTTCCTGTAACAGAGTCCTCATTTTACCAGTCAGTATTTGGAAAATATCCCTGGAATAATGTGTGTGGCATCTGGGCACAGAGAACAAGCAGTTTGCTGAAACCCCTCTGCCTTCCTTCCTTCGGCAGACATTCTCCATTCCTCCATGTCCCCCATGCCTTTCTCCCCCATCACAGAGTCACCAGCCCCTCAAAGTGCAGGTTTATGCATTTGTGTGTGTGTGTCAGTGTGTATGGGGCCCCAAATCTGCAAGGCACCACACTCCGTATACAAACACCAGTGAAAATGCTGTAAATTGTACTTTATTTCATTGCTGTCACCCAGGTAAGCCTCCCTGAATTGACAGCAGTGTGTTCTGCTCAGGTTTACAGGATCAAGCTCTCATCTGGACCTTGCTGAAGCTGGGTGGGAGAAGCTGGGGATGAATTTCTAACAGGTGTCCTCTTCTTTCCCTGCAGCCCGAGGCAGCCTGCAGCCGTGGTCACAGGGTGTCATCGCAGTGGTTGTATTTCTAGTCCTGGTGGCCATCGTTTTCGTGGTCAACAGGTTCTGGTGTAAGGATAAAGTGTAAGTGTGGGAGGCTGCTCTGGGTTGGGCTTAGCTGCCTTGGCACATGCCACTTCCAGCAGCCTCTGTGCATGTGCCAGGGCTGGGAACACTGTGCTTGCTGTGCTGGGAGATGGGCCGGGAGAGCAAAGACTCCCTGTCCTCGTTTCCCTGTCCTTTCGTCCCTGTCCTGGTCTCTGATCCCTGTTACTGATTGCCAGGTGTGAGCTTGCACCAGTCAAATGCTGCCATGAGAAAGAGCTGTGCTGGGCATGGCAAAGCCACAGCATCATGGCTGGATTACCTGGTGTCCAGGGGCTGTCCCAGCCTGGTTTTCTATGGCTTTGGGGGGTGCAGTTCCTGTGTGCCTTATATCTGTGGGATAATAAGCCTGAACCAGCTTTTTTTGCAAAGTAGACAGAGCCAAGTCAGAGAGGAGCTGGGACAAAAAGGAGGTAGCCAAGCAGTGGCAGTACTTTTCACCTGGAGCCCCTGTCACAGGCAAACGTGGTGTCTTTATTCCTCTGAAAAAGTCTCTGTGGGATGGGTTACCTCCTGCCTGATGCTGGCCAAGCGGAGTCACAGGCTGCTGCTCCTGTTCAGCTGAGCAAGGCCAGCTGGCTGAGTTACAGTAACCTGATCTTGAACCTGAGCCCAAAGGCAACAGGGGATGAAGACCAAAAACATCCCACGTCTGTTTCCTGGTTCCTCTGCACTGGTGAGGTTGCTTTAGGGTGGATTCCTCTTGTACCTGTACATTCCTGGTGTTTACCCTGATGCTCAGCAGGTCAGCTTTAGCCCCAGAGGCATTTTAAGCAGGTCTGTTTGGGATGCATTCTGGGCCAGTGCATAACACAACGTGTGTGTATGTATATATTGATATGGTCTGATTTGCCACTGTAGTCTTTGTTTCCCAAAGAAGAGCCTTTGTCCTCAAACTGAAGGAACCCCCAGCCCACGGAGTGGCAGGCAGGGATGGTGTTTCCCACTGCTGCCCATGCCTGACTGCCTTTTCCCAGCCTGGAGGCAGAGGATGCTGAGGAGAGCTTGAGGAGGGATGGTGCCTTGTTTTAATTAATCTGGCCTTTCTTCAGAAGAGCAGGAGCGAGGCTCGGCAGCCTGGAGCCCTGCCAGCTCTGCGCTGTCACTGTGACAGCAGCTATCAGCCCCAGCCACTGCCTGTTTATACCGGGTTATTCCTTGGAGAAGCCTCGGGAGCTGCCCTTGGGCAGGTGCTGGAGGAGGCAGGGATGTGCAGGCAGGGTGGACCCGCACCCATCCTCTGCAGCTAAATCCCCCTGGCGCTGCTCAGGCTACAGGCTCGCTCTGGAGCTGAGCTTTTGGAGCCTGGCTGAGGTTGAACACCCCATCCCTGCCCAGTGGTTCCTCCTGCAAGCCACCCAGACTTGCTTTTGGGAGAGAGCAGCTCGGCTTTGCTCACATGGACGTGCACAAGAACAGCCCTCCTGTGACAGGGCTGAGCCTCCAGCAGAGCCTTGACTGCTCTCTCCGTGTCCATCGGGATCCACAGGGGACTGTTCTGCAACAGATTACATAGGAGTAGACTGGAAAAACCAGTTAGCAGGAGAAAACAATCCCACGTATTGACAATGAGTCCTGCTGACTGCCAGCACGATGCTGGGCGTCGCAGCTGCAGAGACAGGGGCTGGACCTTGGCACAGCCTCTGCAAACCTGCAGTGAGGGTGTTTCTCCTCGCCCTTGTCCTGCTGGGAGGGAGGCTGAGCACGGTGTCCAAGGACAGAATCACATCCAGGCCCCTTATTGTCTCCATAGTGTCATTACCAGTTAGAGACTGCTCCCCAGCATAGCTCCTTTGTTACCCTGTCCCAGCCCCTCTCTTCTCTCCCTCCAGGGAAAATGCTGAGAACGTGGTGAGTGTGGAGGACAAGCCAGATGCTGTCATATCCAATGGCCACGAAGGGAGATATGTATCAGCTGCAGCTGACTTCAGGTGAAGGACGTGCTCAGACTTCTTCTCCATGGCTCCCAAGCTCTGTTCTGTTCCCCTGGGGACAGCTTAGACATGCAGAGCTGTGGTCTTGCCCACTCAGGGTCTTACACATCCCATGCACCTATTTTTGGGGCTTTAAAGCTTTCCAGGGGCTAAGCACAAGGCAGAGAGGGAGTATCCCCTTCTCCCTCATCTCTCACTGTCTCTGCAGCCCCACAATCCATCCACCACCTCCCAACCTGCCACACCACATTTTTCTTATGCTACATCAGAGCTTTCCAAGAGAGGAAACCACCAAAAGTGACCACGGGTCACCACGTAGATGGTGGCAGCCAAAACAGCCCTCACTAAAAATTAGAGCAATTCCCACCCTACACTTGGCTCTGGTCCCTTCAGGATCACCCCTGCTGTGGTCCCCATCTGACCCCTCTCTCAGTGCACAGCTGGCAGCAGCGAGGTGAGGGTGCCGGGGGTGGCTTTGGGGATGCTGCTCTTGCTGGGACAGAGCTCAGCAATGCACTTCTCCCACCGATGCAGGTCCAAAGAGAACCAGCACGCCTACGAGAACACCGTGGAGCCTGAGGAGAAGGTGATCACCACGGCCATGTAGCAGCACCCACCCGCCACCCTCCTCTTCCTCTCCGTTTGCTTCCCGCTATTGCCATGGGTGTTGTCACAGAGACCCTCTGCACTGGCACCCCCTGGCAGTGACGGGGCCCTGGCCTCTCCACGGCACCACTGCCTCCTGGTCCTTTCCTTTTCCACCCACAGGACATGCTCCTGTCCCTCTGGGGCTGGTGGTCCCCAGGAGAGGTCTGGGGGTGCCACCTCTCCTGCCTAGTGGTCACCCCACCTGGTTGGCGAGGTTCATGTCCCAAGTCCCGGGAGGGTGTTGACTTGTTCAAGACACAGAGGGGATCCCGCTGGATGCCTGGGACATCCCCACGCTCCCAGCTGCCCTCCAGGGAGCTTCTGATGGAAAACCTGCTCTTTTCTCCCCAGTTCACCCTCCTTTTTATGACCTACACCATGCATTTTAATGTCAGAACAAACCTCCCCCTCTGTACATATATTCCCGGTGAGCAATAAAGAGAATTGTTGCCTATGACAGCAAAGAGGGTCATTCTGCTAATCAGACAAAGGACTTTCTGGCATCTCAGCCTTCAGGCAGCTGGGAGAATGAAGGACATCAGGGAATGCTCAGCATTTGGACTGCCCCAGAGCCTCAAAGACATGTATAGGGAGTGAGAGCATCATTCCACTCCGATTGCCAGGTGGGGTTACTGAGCCACAGAAACAATCCAGCACTTCCCAGTGCTGCTTAATGGGTGAAAGGCAGCATTCCCTGAATCCCACTGACTCCAACGTGCAGCCCTACAGCCAGCTGGGAGCCATTTCCAGAGCTGGAGGCTGTGAATGGCAGTCATTAATCAATGCTGCCAGGAAGTGGCTGGGGGCTGCTCTGGGCAGTGCTGGCTGTCCTAGGGCAGCTGGCCATAGTGCAACCTGCTCCTGCCAGGCTGCTCATTAACCAGGGCCTGTCTTCTGCCGTGGTGGGGACAGTGCCAGGGCCACCATGGGAACAGCGAAGATTTCTAAGCTGTGGCATTTGTAGACTGAAATGAGAGACCTCTGATGCTTTGGCCATTCCCGGAACATAAGTTACTCCAGTGGCATGAAGGGTCTTCCTCCTGACCAGTGAGGAAAGGATTAAGGGACTCTGCAATCAAGGGCAGCGCAGCTGGAACAGCACTGGGGTGGGAGATTTATAAGAGGGGCATTTTTGGCAGCTGCAGGTTTTGGGAGGAGCAAGGTGTTCCTGGGGGTCTGCTGTGCACTTCCCACAGCTGAAGCTGCTGATGTCCCGAACAAGTGGAGACACAAAAATTCAGCCAAGTGTCCTCCAGTAACAGACCCACCTCAAAAGGCATTTTCCCTAGAGGCTGAGGTAGGTGAGTATTTCAAAAATGCCCTCAAAGGCTTGGCGTTGAGAAATCACAGCTCCCGTTGAGAAATTGCATGGGAGTAGAAGAAAACAGGCAGGAGGGTTAGAGGGGTCAAGCCCTCAGATGCAAAGGCAGGATGGCTGCATCTCCGGCATCACATCAGAGCTGTTTCCATCTACCACCCTCCCCTGGGTACCTGGAGGCTGAACCAGCCCCAGGCTGTGTCCTGGACCACCCCACTCGTTCCCTTGATGGATGCTGCTCTCCTGACTTACCTCTCACAGGTGCCAAACGTCACGTAGGTTTGGAAAAACCCAGGTTCCTCAAGGTTCAGTGGTACTGCTGCACTCAGCAGGGTTTAAGGATTAGTCATTACCTGCCGTGTCAGCACTTGGGCTGGGGGTGTGGCAACAGGAAGGGAACCCATTAATTTTTCACCTCTCGGTTGCAAAAGAAGTAAACGATGTCATCCTTACAATGAGTAAAAACAGGAGTTTATTCCCTGCCCTGTGTACACAGTGGACGTGTGACAGCTGCCTGAGCTGTTCACCCCACAACGCCTGGATGTGGGGTTGGAGCGGACGTGTACTGAGGGCTCGGTGGGTCTCCGTGCCCCTTTCCCCACAGGTCCCTGCCATGGCTGTAAGTCTGAGCAAGGACAAGGCTTTATTTACTGCTGGGCTTGCCCAAGAGCTTCCGTGCTTGGTCTTAGCACAGCCAGTGCCCCTTTGGAGTTCACTTCCCTGGGGGAAAACACCTCACGCAGGAGCCAGTGCCGTGTCCTAGCAGGATCTCACCTCTGCACTCTCCAGGGTGCTGCCCTGCCTCAGTTTCCCTCGTCTGTGAAGCTCCAGTCGAGGCTGACTGGAGCTGCCTTCCCACCAGCTGTGCAGTCGCTTGCAGACGCTTCTCGGTGTGATCCTAAAAAGAACAAAAGGGAGCGAGCATAAATGAAATTTATTGTTGGAAAATCTTAATTAGATTTTAAGCCCCAAAGGGAGAAAAGTGAGGTATTATCTGACACAGCTAATGAGTGTTAAGGGTCCATTGTTATATTTCTTGTTTACCTTTCTGTAGTGGCTGATACAGCCCAGATCCTCGCCTGTACTGCCATAATTAGGATATCTCATCTCTTGCTGATAGGGTCGGGATGCTCTTTAAAGCACAATGCTGTCTCATCCCTCCCTGGCAGGATGAGCGTGATTGGGAAGACAACTTCTGGCGTGCCAGTGCTCCTGCCTTCCACACCTCCCCCATGAGCTGGGGAATGTCCTCCAGAGCCAGGGCCGTAGCCG
Source organism: Sylvia atricapilla (assembly GCF_009819655.1). Lineage (NCBI taxonomy): Eukaryota > Metazoa > Chordata > Aves > Passeriformes > Sylviidae > Sylvia > Sylvia atricapilla. The sequence continues at coordinate 12,963,905 of NC_089148.1, forward strand.
AGAGCCCCAGGTGAGGGACACCTCCCACAGCCTCAGTGACCTCTCTGAAGGGGCCTAAGCCAACCTGCCTGAGGGCCAAATCCTCCCCAACACCTCTCTCCATGCAGCACCGGAGCATGAAGGGGTCCTCCACAAACCTCCCCATGCCCAGCAGTGGAGGGTAAGGACACCACGAGTGCTCCATCCTGCCCCCCATTCTGTAATGCCATTATCTCTGAAGCCTTGGCCTTCAGAAGATGTCCATGGTCGTGTTCTGCTGCAGACAGGATAATCTCCTTTGGGGCAAAAGATATCCAGGGTGGGGTTTTTGCATCTCCACTTTGTTACAAGGTGGATCACCACTTTTCCTTGCGACAGAGGAGAGTGCAATCCATCTCTTGGAACCCCAGACAATGGGACATCTTGTTGAAAGCCACTTTTACTCTGATGAGCTCCCCCAGTCTCTCCTGAGCTCTTTAGCTCTGAAGGTTTGAGATGTCTCTGTTCCAGCTGTAACTGGAGCGTTTTGGGCAGGTGGACACCTACGATACAAATTATCCCAGGGTGATTTAATTACAGACTGGCTGTATTCAGGTAAACTGCTGCTGGAAGCAGCGCCAGCTCTATTCCTGCACCTGGGCAATGTAGCCTGGGGTTTATATCCTGGCATTGGGCACCTGGATACCCAAGAGGTGTCATTTGGATCTCCAGAGGGAAAAAAAGGGGGCCTGTCCCACCCTGGTGGTCCTTTGGGTGGGGAAGAAGCCCAGCCACCCAGGTGGAAGCCAGGAGCAGAGCATGGAGGAGTGGCTGTGTGTGGGCAAGGGGGCTGCAAAGTTTTTGGTCTCGATTCAAGCCACTGAAAGCCAGAAGTAAAATACCATCCATTGTTGGTTTATACACCCGTAGTAGCCAAACAAACATCCCCGGAGCCCGTCCTTATCACTTTATTACACCTGCTAGAGTGAATAGATTAAAGAGGATGGGGGAGGGGGGAGAAAGCTGAAGAATCCAGCAGAAAAACTGGGGTTTGGGATTGTTAATTATTCTCTGGGGTCTCTAATCTTTAACTGGCAAACAGCATCACTAACTGTCTTAAAGCCCCTCCTGGAACATCCTGATAATAAGCCATCTGCATGAAGGCACCCCGTTATCTGCCCTCCTCCAGCCGCCTGTGACATGGCTGGAGTGGGAGATAATGAATGTGTGGTGTGTAATAACGACACGTCATTCATGATTATCGGCCTGATACCCAACCTTTTAGCGCCATTGTTTGTGCTTCAAAAAGACAAAAAAAAAAAAAAAAAAAAAAAAAAAGAGACGGGAAAGAAGAAAAAGGGGAATTTTTTGGTGCTATGGATTGTCCCGGGGTCCCCGAAGTGTCTCCCTGCCAAAGGGGCTGGCTCTCGCAGCATCTCCCAGAGGGTTTGTCGGTACTCGGGAAGGGCTCGGCCGTGGATTGGCGGCTGCTGTAGCCATGGTGATGGAGCTGCGGCAGCGCAGAAATGTCACTGCCTGGCAGGGAGATACCCGGGGCAAAGGCGAGGCGATTAGATCTGTGTCCCTGGCTGCTGCCCGGCTCCTCGCACAGCTCCTCTGCTGCTCTCCCGACCGTTTGGTGGTGCCTTGGCAGAGGAGGTTATCTCCTACAAGCTGCTGTCCAGAAGCTGCCACCGTTTGAAGGTGGGGGGGATGTTTGTGCTGCTCAGTTTGACCTGGCTAAGCTGAAAACTGGAAGAATTTCCTCCCACTTGCTGCTGCTTTGGGGCTTCATGGTGCGTTGGTGCTGTGAGGCCTTCCCTCAAAAGCTTTGGCCCTTCAAACTGCAAACCTGGTTTAAGCATGATTCTTAACAGGAAGAGATTTTAAAGTGTTTGGCTCTGCTTACCTCAATTACTGTCATACTGCCATAAATACTGGAATAACAATCCACTTTTTGCATCAAAAATGGCAGCAGTTTTTCCTCTCTTTCCCAAGCAGATTACCAAGAGCAGTTTCCCTGGAGAAAGTCTCCCCTGGAAGTGGCTGGGGTTTGGCCATTCATAACAATCCAGCAATCAGAAGGACTCTTGGAAACCAAATGGGCAGCTTTGGCCATGGCAGTGAATAGGGTGATGGTCCCAAAACACAGGTCAGTGTACAGGCCATGGGGTAGGCAGCAGCTGGGGGTCCTAACCCCCATTCCCAAACCAGAAGATGCTGTAGTGACACCTTTAAGTGCCACAGGGTTTCTTTTGGAACCCACCACCAAGGAGACTGGGATGGGTTTTTGTGGCAAGAGCACCTGAAGCCTGAAGCTCATGTCTTGGAACTCCTGCTGGAGAACAGATGTGCAGAACTTCAAGGTAGTTTCCCTCTTCCCAGATGGGTGCCTGAAATGTCTGACAAATAGGATTTCTCAGTAACAAAAAGGTGTTTTTAAACCACTGCCCTCTGAAGGCCTCACTGTTCTGGAGCTGGGGAGGACAGCAGGAGTCTGACCTTTCAGACCTGACTCCACCAGCAGTGCCAGGGTGGTGGCACTGGCATCTGCACAACCTGCATTCAGACTCCTTCTGAGGGTGAGAAGAGGAGGTTTGGGAGAAGAGGAACTTGGTCTTCAGCTGCCCTGCAACATAAGCACAGCCTGCACCTTGCTGGTTAATCTCAGCATCCCTGTGCCTTTTGGTACCCAGATAGCTGAAACAAAGCTCTGGCTCCAGCCTGAGGAGAATTTTGTTTCTCAAGCTGAGGATGCAGCAGGCAGCAGAGATGGGGAGCAGGAGGGCTGCAGGAGTTCAATCAGATGGGGAGATGCTCAGGTTTAACTCTCTTGATCTGGCCATCAGCAGAGCTGCCCAGGCAGACAGACAGACAGATATGTCGGTGCCTGCAGTGATTCTGGTGATGCCTGTGCTGTGGATGAAAGCCGCACAGCCTTGTCTGTCCCTGTGGCATGACACATATGCAGGGTTTTGTGCCTTAGTTTCCCTTGCTGCCCACTGAGTGTCCAGGCCCTGGCAGTGACAAACTTCCCCTGGGCTTTGGGTAACACCACAGACACACTGGGGACTCTGAGAGACCAGTGGCTGCTCTGCTGAGCGTGGGGGACAGGGATGTCCCCAGGGATAGGACACATCATCTGCCTTGCTGTGCCCAGCCGTGCTGCCTGCCAAGGCCAGGGGTTTTTATCAGGGACCAGGCAGGACTTTTTCTGGGTCTCCCACTGCCACCTACTGATCCAATTCACACCCCGGACCTGCAGCTCATCCAGATGAGCTGGATCCACCTGCACTGGTGCTGGGGAAAGGCTCCTTGTACCCCCACAACACGCCCAATGCCAGGGTCAATGCTCACCTGCACCCCTTCGGCAGGCCACTCTTGAACTGAGCAGGCAGTTCTCAGCCTCTGCAGGACATGGTTTGAGGCAGAGTCATGCCTCCTCTTGTTTTATTTTCCAAGCTGACTTTATTCTTACTACCAGCACTTTTGTATGTGCAGGGTGTATTTCTGTTCTGCTTTGTTTGACCACAGATCATTTCAGTTGTTTCCTTACCACTGAAGCTCCTGGAGTCAAAGGTGAGGTGACAGGTGGTGGGGGATATGTGGAAACAGGCTCAACAGGGTGCGTGGAAACAGTGCTTGTGGCTTGAGGAAACACTGACAGTGCTGCACCCTTGGGTGCAGCCTTGCCTCTGGCCAGCTGGTACTCCTCTTGTACCCTGCTGGGCCCCAAATGCAAAGGAAGCCAAAGTCATGCTTGGAGATCATCACCACAAGGCTTTATTTTCGTTTCAGAGAGGAGAACAATGCCAATCACAGTGTGCCAAGTGCTTCCTTAGGTTAGCTGGTGGCATTTTCTGTGCTGGCTCCTGAGCACCCTCAGCTGAAGGAAGTTCAGAGCTGGGGCAGAAAGGAACCACAGGCATTCATGTCCATAATGGTGGGCACAGTGCCAGCCCCAGAGCAGGAATCCTTGGGAGGGAGGTGCGTGGGGACGCAGTGAGGCTGCTGGGAGGAGCGCTCCTGGTCAGGCACACCCAGGCTGGAGGCAGGGCAGGGGCTGTGCTGGGGCAGCACCCAGGCTTTAGGCATCCCTGCAAACCATGCCAGGTATTGTTCACTGCCAAGCCCAAGAGGGGAACTGACAATGGGACAAATCCACAGGCAGTTGGCAGAAGTCCTGTCAAGGAGCTTATCAGGGTAGGTTGGAGATGAGGAGATGAGCAGGACATGGAGGAGGATGCCCATGGAGGTGAAGGATGGGCCACAGCCATGCTGTGGAACCCCTTTGGGAGTGCTGCTCCCCCTGCAAGGAGGAGAACTGGACCTGCTGGGTTTGGTGTTTGTGGGCTCAGCAAGGCCCTCTGGACAACAGTGGGACAGGGGTTAATATGGGAGAGGTCCAATGTGCCCTCTCTGGGTCTGTTTGCTGATCCCCTCTTAAACCTCTGGGTGGAGGGTGTCCCTTGGGAGAGCTCTTGCTCTCCTGCCATGGTACCATGTGGGATCAGAAAATCCTCTTCAAATGCAGGTGTATCCCGTTGCTGGACCTGAGGACGATCTGTGGTATCATTATGGGAAACCTGGATGGGTCCGGGTGGAGCTCGAAGCGCTGCAGGGTCAAGGCCAGAGCCACCTTCATCTCATTCATGGCAAACTGCTGCCCGATGCAGTTCCTGGGGACAGGGTGACAAGTGCTCCAGTCCCTGCCTTCATCCCCAGCCACCCCCGAGCTGGACTCAGCCCATGTGTGAGCTAAACAAGGGAGTGGTGTTCCCAACACAGGCAACATAGAATGTAAGCATCTCCACAAAACCTCAATAAAATGTATGAAATCCTACAGTGACCACAGAGCTGACAGAGCATGGAAATCCTGTTACAGGAGATGCTGTAATAGGAGATCCCATTATGGAAAACCTGCTCGAGTTGGCCCAGCCAACTTGGCTTGTGGAGACTGAGGGAGGATTAGCCTTAGCAGCTCACATCTGAGCCAGGTCTCACATGCAAGGCAGCCTGATAGGAAGGAGAGGGATCAAAGATCTCCCACCTGGATCCGGCAGAGAAAGGCAGGAAAGCATGGGAGTGCCTCTGTGCTGAGTTCTCTGGAGAAAACCTCTGAGGATCAAAAATCTGTGGGAGCAAAAAAGACCATTTGGTCAGTGTTTGGTCTGATCTGGGCAGCACCAGGTTTTATTTTTTGGTCCCCAGGTTAGGGCTGGATGTGGCCTCTGCTGCTCCTGGGGGAGCTGCAGATGACAGATGACAGTCATCTCTCTACAAAGCCCCTGAGTGGATCTTCCCCTTGGAGATACCCTTGTCACCCACTACAATGCCCAAGATGCCTGCAAGTGTTTTCTCATCCATGGCAGCAGGGATCAAGCCAGGATCCCTCCATTCCAGAGATGCCTAACCTTGCTCTCCAGACAGCCACTGGAGAGAGGCAGCTATGCACCCTTCTCCAAACTTCCCAGATGATTTTTGGAGCCTCTAAAATATCATCTTCAAATAAAACACTGTCTTGTGGGGCTTGGGACTTCTCATACTATTCTAAGTGTGTGCAGGACGGCTGAAAGCAGTCAGAGCATCTCTGTCACCATGCACAACGAGACACTATTGAACACCATTTCCCAGCCCTTCGTCATGTTCAAAGCCTTTGGGGTGTTTGGTAACTCGATTGAACTGTGCATTTAGATGTGGACTGCTGGAATGAAAAGGGAAAAAAAAAATATAGGAGGGAGGCACAGGCTGCCTTCTTCAAGGGGAATGGATGTCTGGACTCAGAGACCATCTTCCCTTTCTTGTTATCAAGGTGAAATACCTCGGGGTCCTCCCACACTTCCCGGTTCCTGTGAATACCAAATATGTTCAGTCCAACCAGACAGCCTGTGAAAGAAAAGTGAGAAAAAGCTCATGACACCTCAGAGTGAAAAAGCAGGAGAGGTGTTTTTGGGTTACTCTCCCTCCCTGGGCTCTGCAGGGCTGTTCCAGGAGGTCAGGCAGGGATCTCCTGAAAACCTTGCTCACCAAAAACAAAGACCTCAGAGCAAGGTCCCTTTTTTTTCTATCACTTTGTATCACTTTCACTTGGCCAGGAACAGCACTCCACAAGTCTCCCCTGAGCTCTGGAGCATGTTCTTGGGACTCTGTCTGGCCACCCTTTCCAGGCTCACGGTGGTAGCAAGCTGTGGTAGCTCCATACAGCTACAGGAGAGAGAAGGGAGTCTGGAAGACCCTACGGCCCCTCCATGCAGAGCAAGGAAGCCACGCTTGCCACAAACAGCAGCATGAAGGATGAACAAACTCCACAAACCTGCTGGCAGGCTGCGTCCGTCAGGAAATGTGACGGGTTTGGAGAGCTGTCGGGACACGGCAGGAACCGGTGGGAACAGGCGTAAGCTCTCTTTGATGCACATCGTGGTGTAGGTCATCTTCCCAAGATCCTCCCTGAAAGCAAACTTGCTGAGGATGCACTCAATCCCTTTCTCTATGTCACTGACAAAGATGTTAGTGGTCTGTCCCAGTACGGACCCCTGAGGGAAACCACTCATCACTGATCTGGACAATTGACCACTACTCACTGGATGTCACCTTCCAAACAATTCCTCAACCAGGGAACAGTCCACCCACCAAATCCTTATCTCTCCAATTTAGGGAGAAGAATGTTGGGAGGGACTATGTCAAAGGCCTTCAAGAGTAAATTAAAAGAGTTCAAGATAAAGGAATAAGAAGTCCTATCTTACCACTCAATGGTATCTCGGTCTCCCAGGATGCCCTGGATCTCCTCCCTGCACCGTTGCTGGTGCTCAGGGTGCAGTGACATGCAGAAGAAGAGCCAGGAGATCCCACTGGCTGTGGTATCGTGACCCTCAAACATGAAGGTGTCCACCTCGGCACGCAGATCCTCATCGGACAGTCCAACTCCATTTGCATCCTAAGAAAGAGGAGAGCATGTCATTCCTAAGCACACAGGTCTTTTAATTTTTATACACAAAGAAATTGTATGATTTGGTGTCTCTTGTGCTTCCCTTCTTGTACTGATGCACCCTGGGTGCCACACAGTTCTGTTCTTTGGCATTTGGTATGATCATTTCAAACATTCACCTTGCTACAAAGAAGGATGTCCAGAAAATCCAGATGTCTCTTCTTCTGGATCTTCTCAAGTTCCTTCTCATTGGAAAGCAACATCTTTCTTTCTTGTATTACCTTATCTGCAGTGAAGAGAGATCAGTTTGGTGAATCCTGCCCCTCCAGAGTACCCTCGTGTACTTGACCTCTCAGTCATCAGCTTGGACTCTGTTTAATGTGTAACCCTCTGGCCAGTCCGTGCTGCAACCACACTCTGAGCCACTCCAGGGGCAAGTAGGAGAGAGGTTCAGCTGAGAAACAGCACTGGGGAGAAAGGGGCAGGAATACCTGTATGGGTGTGGGCCAGCTGGCAGGCATCCTGAAACTCACGGCCTTTGCGGGTCAAGCCATAGAAAATATCCTTGAAGGAAAGATTCTGGATTCTATTGCTCAGCAGGTGGCTCAGGTCAAAAACAGCTCTAATATAATAGTGGGAGTTGCTGTAAGGAGGCCAAAGTCAAAGCTGGTGTTAGCAAAATGAGTGGCAAAACAGGAGCCTTTGCTTTCCCAGGGTTTGGAAATTCAGGCACTGACCTCTCAGTCTGACAGTTGGAATTAAAACTGAAGGCACATTTCATGATGCTGTCTAGTGTCATCAAGCTGACATCCTGAAAGAGCTCCACTGACTTCCTCTCTGTGATCCTCTTGTCCCATTTATCCTAGAGGGAGAGGCAGGGGTAAGGAGAGACAGACCACCATCTGTGGTCAGGTCATATTTTCCTGTCACCATTCTCAGATCCACACAGCTAATTGCTTTCTTTTCTGGAAGCAGAGGTCCTAACTCATGGATATTCCGTGAACCTAATCTCACTCTTCTGCACATTTCTTTTCCCAGGTATGAAAGGATAATCATCAAGGCGTGAAAGGATATCCTTGCAGTGGTTGATTTTGTTGGCAAACAAAGAGAATTAACAAGTGGAATGTCCAAAGGAAGGTGAGGGGAGCAATTTTAGAACTTCAGAACTACTCCAAAAATTCAGTGAAAGTAGAAACTCTTTGAGTGCCATTCTCTTTCTCTCAGTCATTTTTTATTTTCACTGTTTCACAGCTGAAAGGTAAAAATGGCAGGAGTGGGGATTCTTACCAGCATCACTTTGACTGAGTCTGACATCAGGGCCACGTAAGGTCTCAGCACATCGTAATGAAAGGCTGGGGTGAGCATCTTCCTGTGCTGGAACCATTTGCTTCCTTCCAAGACCAGCAGCCCCTTCCCTGAAGCACAAACAGAAAAGGCACAATCAGTTCCTGCAGGCTCTGACCACAGCTCTGACAGCCTCACTACTGCTTTTGACTTACCAATCCAGGGAAGTAGGAATTTGTAGGGCATACTAGCCTTGGGATCTGTAAAATGGAATAGATATCAAAAAAGTATGAATAACTAATGAATTCAACACAACAAAAGAGAAAATTCAGGATAAATTTGCATTGGATTTCACCCTCTAAATCACATGATAGAATTAATCTCATTTCAATACTTAAAATACTGTACCACCAGAGGTAGAGTTTAAAAGTGATCATCTACAATTATGACAGCAGTAGACTTCAAAAAACAGAGAAAGTTAGAATAAAAAAAAATGTGTGTGGAAAAGAAACAGCCATGGTAAATTCTAAAACTGAGAACAATGGATGTGAGTTACTGGGGATGGCCATGTCTGTACCACTCATGCTCCACAGAAGGAAGCAGAGGAGAAGACTTAAGATGCCTCCTGAGAGCCATTGCCATGACAACTCACACTTTTTACTGGGTTTACTGGGAAGCACAAATATTGTGGTGGTAGAAGCCATAGAAGACAATAAGACAGGTGACCCTTAAATTGGGAACTGACAGGAATCTGGAAGGAGCAGGCACCAGGTCTCTGTTTTGCACAGGAATACAAACTGCTCCATGAGACCTGGGGCAGCCTCAGGGTGTTTGTGAAGAGGCGCAAAAGAACAATTGCAATAGCTGTGAAGGAAGCTGGTGGAGGGAGCAACTCCAGGCAAGTTTCTCAGTATTTTCTTGGTAGGAAAGTTTCAAAGGTTTCTTAAAACCAGAGGTAGAGACTCACCTGTTCGGCCAAGTATGCATTTGGCATATTCAGGATGGTGGATGACTAGAGAAGGCAGGACTGATCCAAACCATCTGGGAAAGGCATAGGGATATTCTTCTCCCCATGACACTAACTGGTGTAATAATTTTTCAGAAGTTATCTGCAATGAGAGTTAATCAGGGATTAAAAAGGGCAGAAAAAGAGGGACATGCCAGGGAGAGCAGAGTTTAAACTTGCAGCCTCATGGAAAGCACATGCAAGACATTCTCTCTTGGGAAACGAAGGAAGAGTGGGAGGACTTGGCACACAGGGGCTTTTATGGTGCAGGTGGAGGAGAGGATCAGCATTGCAAAGGGCCTGTGCACAAGAGGTAAAGCTGCCTGAGCCACCAAATCCCTGCAGCACAAGACAGCTCCATGGAGAGACCCTTGCTGGGCTGGCGACAGCTGAGACACCTTAGGGTGGCCTGGGCTTGGAGCAGCTCTATGTTGAACTTGGGAGCTACAGCTGGCATGGGCAATGCCAGGAATCCTGGTGGACAGGCCAGGAGGACCAAGGCTGTCACATCCCTGTTCCCCAGTTTCAGCAGTGCAAGGTGGGCATGCAGTGTGAAAGCAAAACATCTTCACTATGGAATGATGAAAATGGCTGCATTAAAACTCTTCAGCAGCTATAGAGTAAAACACTCCTTTTGCTAGAAGATTTCACGTAGCAAAGAGACATTTTATGATTGGTCATATTCAAATAACTTCACAGAAGCCCCATAACTCTTTGTTTAAGGTCATGATTGAAAAGAGCATGACTCTTTTTTGCTAAATGATGCACACCACATATCCAGCACCCTTTCCTCCTGCCCTGCAGAAGTATGCAGAGATACTCTCATACATATGCAGGATATGGCACTCCCTGTGCAGGGATCCTCTCCTGCAGGAAGAGACAGGAGCAGGGGACACGCACACCCCATCCCATCCTTCTCATCCTGACTGATACTTTGCACAGCTGACACAAACCCACCCTGGCTGAGCCCAGCCCACTCCTTACCAGGTGGTTGTGGCCATAGAGCCAATGTTTTGGGGGCCCAGGAAATGGCTCCATAGCTTTGATGAATTTCTTCCTCTCCCAGTAGAACTGGAGCACCTTCAGCAGCACAAAGGCTACACCAAGCAGCACAGACAGCTGCAGGACGATAGCAGAAGGTCTGACTATGTTGTCCAGAAGAGATGCCATGCTGCCTTCTGCCTGTTTCTCTCACACCTCAGCCAGGTGGTGAGCTCAGTGTGGGTAAAAATCCTCTTCCTCCTCCTCTGCAGGAGCTGAGCCCTGAAGTAGAGCTGACAGCAATTTATAGCTGCTGGGATGTCACGGCAAACACTGCGTCAGCTCAGCCAACAGCCTGTCTCACCCTTTGACCTGCTTTCTGCAGGTTATCTCTGCAACCTGGAGAACAAACAGCCACTGAGTATTTCCTGCTTTCTCTGGAGTCCTAGCAGTGCTGCCACACACATCCACAGTCCTCCATGCCCAGGGGGGTGAAGGCAGAGGAGGTGAGATGTAGGCAGGCTGGGGCTCTAGCTGAGCTCTGTGCTGTGCTCAGGGAGTTCAAGTACAGAAGCTGTTCATCTGCCCACGGGAAGTGAGGAACACACAGCACACAATGAGTGAGCTGCAGGGACTCAGCCACCTCCATCTGTGACAGCAGTGCTCTGTGTGTCTGCAGCATCAGCCAGCTCTGCTGGGTCATTGCCTTGGAGAACATCCCTGGTAGACACTACACCGAGCAGCGTTACCTTTTCACACACTTGGCCACCTTCATGAAAATTAGTGTACCTTTTCATACTGAGCCAGCTGGATCTGTGTGAAAGTGCAGGGCAGAGTTAAAGGTTGGTCTTTAGGCTGTAATCAGGTCAGCATTTTTTAGGAAGGCTTTGGCTGTAGCCAGAGCATAAGGGACTTGGTTTGACATGATAAACTCTCATGTGAAGATCTGCAGAACATTTATAAATATCATGATGCTGTGTAGCTGGGTTCCTCACAAAGGCTGCACAAGGAAAAGAGGGAGGTCTGATGGCTGAGGCTTTGTTCAGTGCCAATGGAGCTGTTTGGAATGTCCTGTGGTACCTACATCATTACCAGATGACCAGTCCAGACTTGGCTGGCACCTTTCAGGAATCCCCTACAAAATAAACACTAAATACCCCAAACCCACAGGTGGAGAGGCCAGGCCAGTGGATGGAGTTTCTGGTGCAGCCACAGATGAAACTTTTATAACAACACTGAAATTCTCAGTGGTCACAAAGTCCCTGGAGAGTGGGTTTGACCATGAACAGGGTCTAATGTTTACCAAGCTAGCTTCGTTATAGTTATAAAATAACTAGTTACCACTGTTGAGCGTGAAGCCAAGGAACATGGGTTGTCTTGGAGGGCAAGTGAGATACCAAGTGCTGAGTGGATATGGAGGGAACATAGAGGACAGAGTGGCTAAACTCACTTTTATGGGGATTTGGAGCAAAGATCTGATTTTGGGTGATAGCAAAACTGGTTTCTTAACCCAGCCTTCAGCCTCTGCATTCTATATTTCGCTAGTGGAGGGGAGAGAAAAACCTTTCTCATGTATTTCAGAGGTTTCACTGCAACAGAAGCCATGATCGCTTGCAGCCTGGGGAAGAAAACTCAGGAGGTTTTGCAGGGAAAGAAACAATGAAAGTCCAAAAGGGAAAGTGAAGTTGCTGCAGAGCTGCAAGTGGAGGAAAGTGAAAAGAGACAGTATTGATCATTGTAAGGGCCTAGAATAAGGCCAGAACAATCTGTTAGCACCAGGAGAATTTACAGCCCTGGTGCTGGAGGACTCCAGAAAAAGATCTCAGCATGAAAGGGCAGGTACAAGGGTCTTCTGAGAGCCACAGCAGCCTGGGGAGGCTGGCAGGGGGAACAGAAGCTTGGCTTGACTTCTGGACATTTGAGACCACTGAAACTGCAGCTGGGTGTTAAAGGACACCTGGAAAGTTGTCAAACGTTTGCAGAGAGCCTCTGGAGGGTTGGCTCGATGCTGTGGATGTCCAGGTGATGGCAGTGGGGCCAAAACGGTTCAAACCATCAACATAAAACAACCCACTTAACACTGAAGGATTTCCATCCCATCCCACAACCATGGACACAGCAGGCTGTGGAATTTGCTTTCTGGGTTTTGGGAATTTCTCCACTCACTTTAGACACCCAAGCAGAAGAAAGTGAGGATCTTCCCCACTGATGTAACTCACACTGTTGGAATTCATTGGAGAAAAAGTGATTTACTGAGCAGGTGAAATTTTGGTGGCAAATGGGTACTTTGCCCCAGAACACAACCTTGTAGCAGCTGCTTTCCCTGGTTGTGCCTGTGTTTATTCAGATAGGAAGAGGAGTCCAGGCCCATCTGTCCCTGTGTGTTCCTGCAGCACTTAGTGATGACAGATGAAATGTAGCAGTAATGCCAAAAAAAAATAATAACATTTCAAGCTTCCAAACACATGATAGATGAGAAAATCATGGCAAGAACCCAGCAAGTGTTGCAGAGTAATGCAAGCTGCCTGGATCCCATCTGACCACACATGTCTGGAGGATGAATGTATATCTGGAAGCATTTAATACAGCTGTCTTACAAATATGTTGCAATGCTTATTTAATTTACAGGCTGCTTCCAGTGTAAAACCCCAGGGGAGTTTAGATGGAAATTGCTGGTGCCGTCTGACAGTGAGTTCGCCTGGAGAGCGGGGTGGGTCCTGTGCAGGGACTGCATTCCTGGTGCTGCGAGCCAGCTGCTCTCCCTGCTGCTCCTGCTGCCTCCAGCACGCCTGGCAGCAGCTGAGAAAGTGCCACCAGCCAACTGAGACAGACACACACCCTTCACTGACCGCGATGTGGCCGCACAGCGCCGGTGACAACCTGTGGGGAAAGCAAAACCTGCAGGAACAGGTGGCATCTTTGCCCTGCTGCTGTCGGAAAACCAAAACCGCCGCGAGAAAAATCTGAGATGTTTTTAACTGAAACAAAGACTTCACTTGTTGCACCTTGTACAGCCGCTCCATGAGTGCTTGTCGAAAGAGTTATCTGAAGGTCTGAATCGCACAGTCCAAGGTCAGCCCACCATCTTTGCAATTACCCTTCCTGCAGAAAGTAGGGGAGGGTTGAAGAAGGAGGTAAAAGGACATAAACTTCCTGCAACTGGTCCTTGACTGTCTTTATTGCAGTGAGCAATACATCCCATGTGACAAGGTCTCTTTATTAATACTATATCTCTAATACCTAGGAGGGGAAAGGTAACTGCAGGGAATTGCTCCGAGGAGTCACATTCTGGAGAGATCTGGAGAGATCTGGCTCGCTCTGGCACTGGGCACAGTATCTCCAGGGGCCCTGCTGCAGCCTCAGCCTTGCTCTCCAGTTTGGAAGCAGGGCAGCCACGGGAGATCTGTGATGCAGGATGTGGCATGATGCAGGATATGAGATATGGGATGCAGGATGTGGGATGCAGGCTGGCTGGCCTGGCATGGAGAGCTGGCCTGCAGTGCCGGCCCTTGTGGCCCAGAGAAATTGTGAGCTGGGCTGCCACGTGTGCTGTTTTTCTGCAGATCGTCTCCTGTTTCTGGCCTTGGGGGGTGACAGCACCAAGGAGAGATTTGTAAGCAGATTTTATGCTGGGTTTGGGTGGCTGCAGGGGTACCCAGGCTCTGCTCCCTTCTCATGTGAAGAAGCCAGACGCACAACTCTGAGAGGACAGTAAGAATGCTGCAGAGTGTCTTCCCTTTTCCTCTTCAGATATGACGAGATAGCTTTTTAGTGAATTAGAAAAGTCATGAAGAAGACAATGACTGAACAGGATGAGGAAAGGAGCAGTCAGGCTTTTCCATCCCAGGGCCAGGAACATTCATGTTTTGGATGGTCCAGTTGGGACAGCAGCAGTGCAGCTTTTCCTGTACTCCCAGTTCAGTCCACTCACAAAAACCAAACAAAACCAAACCTTCCCCAGCCTTCTACCACATCCATTACCTCCTCTGGGCTTCTGGAGTATTCAGTAAAACCAGTCACCAACTTTTAAAACCTCTGCAGACTCCCCAGATAACCTGTGCCAGGGCTTGAGAAATCTTAGGGAGTGCTCGATGTTGTGTAATCTGTATCTACCCAGATGCAATTTAGCAGCTGCCATTTATTTACATAATGCCAGGACTGTTATGTCAAGTTCCCCTAGTGTGATCTCCTTTAACCTACTTTCTTTCAGTAGGTACACCATGATTTCAGCCTTTGCTGTTGCTCATTAGATGCTTGTGCTTTAATCTTTCACATTGGAATGCCAAGGTTCATCCACTCCTCTTTAGATGGTATTTTTTTTTCAAATCTTGTCTTTTTAAGAAAATTGCATCCAATACAGAGATGTATGTAATTTACTTCTGGTAACTTCAGTTATTTTGATTAAAAATTTTCTCATTTTGCACTTTAGAGTATGTAAGCTTGGAGTAGATGCAGTTGCTTTTATACTTAAATCTGCAAGCAGGGTTGAAGGACACTTTCTCATTTCATGTGCTGAAAGAGACACAAGTGAAAAATTTTTGAGAAATATTTGTGTTTATGCATCCAAGTAAGATGTTTGCTGTGATTGGAAACAGCAGGATATTATTGACTCATATTACCTTTTCTGTCTCTCCGTGTACAGAACATCCACTGGAGAGATTGCTGCCTGTCAGTCTTTTTTCCTCTTGGTTTTGTGCAATGCCTGTGCCTGTTCTTGTGCTCATGGACTCACATCCCATTCACTGCAGCAGTTTTTCAATTTACCAAGATAATTTTGTATCCTGACATGGCCCTCCAAAGAGCTTTTAGTGTCTCATAGTTTCATAACTTCTGACATTTTAATAAGCATCATCTGTCTCTCTCCATTGCATAATTCTGATTTCAGCTCAAGAGGTGCACCTCCTGTCTGAAGAGGGGACAGGCAGCTGGAGCAAGTGGATTTTCTCCTGGGCTGTCCCAGCACATCCCTGCAAACCAGCCTCTGCAGGTGAAGGCTGTATGAAGTCAGCTGCTGTCTAACTGCACAGCAGCCTTCTCACAATCCTGGAACTGCAGCTGACATCACTGTGATGATAATTGCAACAGCAGCTTTTGGGATTTCACAGTTTGATGTGTGATATTTTATCCCAATAATGATTCCTGTAGAGGCAGAGGACAGCTCACTAGTTTCCTCCAGTGTACCAACTCTTGTAATTTTATCAGCTTAAGAATATAAAATAATACTAAAAAAAGAAGGGATCTCCACCCCCTCAGACACACTTTCTAACTATCAGAACTTTGACTGATTATTGATTATTGGACCTGTTAAAGAGTTGCCCATGGAAGCAGATGCTGCGTTGGCTGGAGACCCACAGGCAGTTTCCTGCCCTGTCCAGGGTGGTCTCTTGCTGCTCATAGGCTTCCTCTCTCCACCTTCCATTTCTAAAGGGGTTTTACACAGCATTTGTGATGAAGCAGGCAAGCACCAGCAATATAAACAACACAGCTGCTCTTACAGGAAAAATTATTGGTTTATTAAGACAAAAATTACAGACTATTTTGCAGTTTGGGCATGATTTCGGAGCCCAAACTGGAATCAGTGCTTCCAACAAAACAGAGACCCGCTGAGTGTGAGAAGTGGGACAGAGGTCTGTCACAGGCTGCCCCCACTGCAGGAGAGGAGGGCTGACCTCTAGGCACTGAGGAAGGTGCTGATGACGGAGCAGGGCTGGAAATGGTCATGGATTTGGCCAGGGCACGAGTGTGAAGGCAGGATTTGGTAAGAAGGAGGCTGGCAGGACCTGCAGATGTTCCCAGACCAGGCCGGGCCAGCCCATATTGCAGTGCAAGGAGACAGAGAGCGTGGCCGTGCCTGGCTGCTCTCAGATCAGAGCGCTGGGGCAGAGGGTCTGTGCAATGTCATCCCAGCCTGCCAATAGCCTGGAAAGGGCGTTCAGCTGGTGGACAAAGCACTGAAATCAGGAATCCCCATTCCCAAACCCTGCCCTGCACTGCTGCCCAGAGAAACACCGTCCCGTCATCCGCTTGCTCCCTCCCTCTGGTGAAGGCAGGATGTTTTCCAGCATCAGCGGATTTTCTTTAAATACAGGGGAATGCCGTTCTTGGAGCGCAGGATGATCCGAGTGATTTTGAGGGGAGGCTCGGCAGGGTCGGGCAGGAGCTCGAAGCGCAGCAGGGTCAGCGCCAGCGCCACCTTCATCTCGTTCATGGCAAACTGCTGCCCGATGCAGTTCCTGCGGACAAACGGAGCAGCTCAGCCAATTCCACCCCAGTGCAGTCAGCACAGGGCAAAGGGAAGGACTGGCAGGGGGGGTGAAAGGGGGGAATGAAAGGGCAGGAGGGTGGGGTGCAGTCTCTGCATGGAGGAGAGGAGAGCAGGTGAGCTCAGGATGCTGCAGGCTCCCTACAGGATGCCAACAGGATGTTCCACGGCTCTGGGACACAGTTCTCTATCCCCAGAAGGGGCTTGGCAATGCTGCCTTCCCATTTTTCCTGCTGCTATCAGAACCCCTCTGTTGCACCAACACTTATATCTTCATTTAACTATTTAACTATGTAATTCTGCAGGGCCAGGACTGCAGGTGGTGGTCTCTGCACTACTCCTTCAGTGTTCAATTCCCTTTACCTCATTCCAGCAGAAAAAGGCAAAAAGGCATGAGAGTGCCTGCCAGAGACGTTCTCCGGGGAAAAACGCAAAGGGTCAAACACCTGGAATTGAAGAATATGCAGCAAGGAAAAGCGATTATTTAAAGAACACAGTACTGACTGGTATCTTGAGAAGTGTGACATCCCTTAATTTCTGAAGAACCCCATAGCAGAGAGAGAATTCTTCTCTCCTGTCAACAGGCGAAGGGGACATGGGAAGAGCTACATCACAAAGGGAAAAAAATTATTAGGAGATGAAAAGAAAACTCACCAAAGGATCTTTCCATACTTCAGGGTTTCTGTGAATGAGGTAAATGCTTATTGCGATGACGCTGCCTGGAAAACAATTGAGGAGGAGAAAAGGGCTCACTGGCAAAGAAACAAGCCAACATCTGCACAGCCCTGCCTGAACATCTGTGCCAGCAAGGATGCAGCTGGTGCCTGAGAGCAGGGGTTTGGTGCAGCAGGAGTGGGATTTACAGACCTTCAGGCAAGGTGCGTCCATCAGGGAAGGTGATGGGTTTGCTGAGCTGCCGGGACACGCCGGGCACGGGCGGGTAAAGGCGCAGGCTCTCCTTGATGCACATGGTGCTGTAAGTCATCTTGCCCAGGTCCTCCCTGTCAGGACAGGCAGGCTGAGCCCCACACTCCCCCCACCATGCCCAGCCACAGGCTGCTGGAGGCTGGGGATGCCGGGACACCTCGGAACAAATTGAACAACCACGGAACAAGCTCAAGTGCAAAGTGACAGTGAGAAATGCACATCTATGATGTTCTGAGAGAGCAAAGAGTAGTGGACTGCCTCGTGGCCCAGGACTTGGGATGGCATCCAGAATGCCCTTTCCAAGGTGGCAGACTTATCTGAAGGATCTGCTCCACTCTGTGAAGTCCCTGTGCATGCAGCAACCTCTAGCACCCCAGCTTTTGAGCCTTGAAGATGTCACGCACTTAGAAATGGTAATGACAAGAAAAGAGATAACAGCAGAGGAAATGGTGCAAACTTACCACTGGATTGTGTCCCGGTCCCCCAGGATACTCTGGATCTCCTCCCTGCACAGTTGCTGGTGCTCAGGGTGTATTGCCAAGCAGTATAAGAGCCAGGAGATGCCACTGGCTGTTGTGTCGTGGCCCTCAAACATGAACGTGTCCACCTCAGCACGCAGGTCCTCATCAGACAGCGCAGCTCCATTCTCATCCTAACAGTCCAGAGACACTCTCAGTGGCCCATATATATAAAATATATATATGTATTACAGTAACACACACACATATATATAAACATGTGAATATCCCAGTAGGGGCCATTATATTCTTTCAGCTATTGCAAAAAGGGCGTGATGATGCCTGTGGGATACACGTAAACAAAATCAATGTCTGTTCACACTGAATTCAGAGACCCTTTCCCTTCACTTTTAAAACTCTTTATCTCCCCATATTAAACCACTAGGACTACAAAATCTCTCTGCATTTTGTATACCAAAAAGATGCCTTCAACTGGGAGGGACTGGGATAATTTTTTTTTAATGGCTTGTGCAGTCCTGGGGGTCTCTGGTGGTTTGTGGCACCCTTGCAAAAGCTTTTGCACACTGTGCTCTGCCATATATACACTCCTTGCCACTCACTTTGGCACACAGCAGAATGTCCAAGAAGTCCAAATGTCTCTTCTTCTGGATCTTTTCAAATTCCCGTTCATCTTTAAGGGATTCTTTTCGCTCCTGGATCACCTTGTCTGGGGGAGAAAGGCTTAAAGGTTCAGCAGGTTCAGGAGATGCCAAGCTGCAAAACTATCCTTCCTTTGAATGCAAACCTCACCCAAGGAGGTGAGCACTGCTCAGTCCATGATGCATTTGAAATGTGCTTCTACACTACAGGCACTTTGGCTTTTTCAGCAGCATGGCAACAAATGCCATGGATATTGTCATGTATTTCTACAAACTTCTTTGTTCATCATGGACTTCCCACCTACTTTACACGCCCCTCGTGCATGAAAATCACACCTGACTTGGAATGGAAAATCATTCCTTGCACTGGTGTTGCCTGCAGTGCTCATCCCAGGCCAGAGGAGCATTTCCAGAGGGCAATTCCTCCATTAGTCCAGTTTAATGACCCAGGAGCTGCAAGGCCCCTTTGCTTCATGCCTGGATCAGACCACTACTGCAAGCTGAGGCCCTGCTTGGATCTCAGCTCTGAGCCTCTGGGCTGGGTCACTGCACAGGCAAGGAGATGACCTGACTGCCTCTGTTCCAAGTTTTGGGAGAGGATGCCAGCAGGGAATACCTGTGTGGTCATGAGCGATGCTGCAGGCCTTCCTGAACTGGAATCCATGGGGGCTGAGCCAGTAAATAATGTCATTGTGGTAGGGGAAGATGCGGAGGCGCTGGTGCACCATGTGGCAGAGGTCGTAGACAGCCTGGATGTAGGTGTTTTTCCTGGAGAGAGAGGAATAGGAAGCTTGTAAATTTGGGAGCACAGTGATGAGCAATTTGCCCATTTCCCTTCTGAGCTGCAAACTTCCTGCCAGGGTTTGGGGCAGCCAGTACTGACCTGTCTGTCTGGCAGTTGCTGTGACAACTGAAGGCACATTTCATGATGCTGTCCAGAGTCATCAAGCTGACATGCTCAAAGAGCTCCACTGGCTTCCCATCTGCTGCCAGCTTTTCCCATTTATCCTAGGGCACAAAGGAGACAGAAATGAGAAGACAAGGGTCAGCTCTGCATGATCTGCAGTCACTCCCTGGTTAAAGTGCTCAGACAGAGACACATCCCAGAGAACTGGAAAAAAAGAAGGGGATTTCTTAGCTACCAGCAAAATCCCAGAGAAGCCAGGAGTGGGATGGTTAATATGAGATTTGCCTCAGGCAGCTGCTATTCTTGGATCCTGGTGGTGGTGAGCCCTGCTATATCGTATCCTGAGGCAAGGGCATCCTGGAGAAGCCCAGGACAGGTGCATTTCTGGGTGATGGGGAGTACCTAAGTCTTTCTTAGGATGTAGTGTGTTTTTCTGTACAGGAGCAGCATATGCTGGCATTGGGCTTCCCTGGGTGTGTTCCTGAACATATTTGAGCTTGGTGCCCAAGATGCAAGCCTTGGAGCAAGGTTTTTTCTGTGTCACACAGTCTTTGTGCCAGTGTGTTTTGCCAGCACGTAATACAGGAGCTCTTGCTCAACTCTTCGCATAGGGGATCCCCAGAGAAACTATAAATCCTGCCTCTATTCCCCAGCAGACACGAAGTGATGATGAATCCTCGGTCCTCTCTCGGCTGTAACGAGTGGACTTAAAAGCTGAGGAAAGGAGGGGAGGGAGGAGCACGGTCACATCGGAGCTCCACAGCACCAAACCAGCCTTATGGGGACAGAGGCACGTCTGTAGCACATGCAGCGATTGCCACCTGGTGGCATGGGCTCACACAGCTGGCGCTGTGCACACGGAATTTCAAACCCCCTGAGGTTGGCTCTCCAGCCCCCGGCTCCTGGCTGCTCCCTGGGCCAGAAGGAGGAATCCAGCCAGGATCTATTTGAAGCTGCTGGGGAGGCTGGAGTGAGAGAGGTGAAGGAATAGCAATAGATCCAGACTCCTCCAGGTCATATGCACATAGCCTGGTGCCCTGAGTCTCCTGTAATTCCTACTGGTTTCCATCCTGCCCAGTACCAGTGGATTGAAGAGTAACACATTTTCACTGTTTATGAGGCATGGCAGGGATTGAAGTCCAGTCATGGGTATGTTGACAGCAAATAATACCCTTTAACTCCAGGTCACAGTATAGCTCTTCGCCAACCTTTATTTTTGGTGGATTTATTGTGATCATTTATTTACCTCAATTCTTTATTTAGACAAACGCCTTATGAGAAGTGGCCATTGAAAACGAGATCATGCACAGTTTGGGGATGGCAGTAACATTAATCCTGAAATCTCAGCCACAGATCCCAAGGCAGTACCAGAACACTGTCATTTACAGGGAGGCTCAACCTGCAAGGGTTGCTCAACTTCCAAGGGATGCTCATCCCTTCCAGCTCAAGGACAGGGATTTGGGGTGGCCCAGAAAGACTGACCATCAGGATATACCTTACAATTACCAGATAAAGGAAACCCTGCTCCAGCATCTACCTCCTAACCAGACAAGATGGGGAAAAGGAAACAGAGCAGAGAGAGGAGCATCATGAGTCCTACCAGCATCACGTTTGTAGACTCTGCCATCAGGCCCACGTACGGCTTCAAGACATCATAATGAAACCCTGGAGTCAGGAGTTTTCGGTGTTGGTGCCATTTGGGCCCATGTAAGATCAGCAATCCTTTCCCTGGGGAAACACAGGCAAGGCATGTTTTGCTGGGCACAAGCAGGATGCTCTCAGCTACCTGCAAACACAGCCTCAGCCTGCACAGAGTGTGATTAAATCTGCCATCTGAGCTGCTGTGAAAGGGTGTTTCCAAATGCTGCCATCAGCCCCAGGGTTCCTGGAGCAGAGCAAAGCCATGCTCATCAAAATGGCACAATGGTGTCTCTGAAAAGTAACACCAACCCTACTGGAAAAGAGAAGTTCAAAACAGCAGATACATTTTTCACCAGCCCTCCAATGAATTTAAGTTTCTCCCATCACCAGTCTTTGCTATCTATGGACATGTAAGTATTTGTACATATGTTATGTCTGAACTTTCCTTCCTTGAAAATAAATAGAACTACTTAGCACCTTTTTCAGTAAATGTAATTTTTTCAGGAAGCTTTTAGCTACAACTCCATCAAGGAAGAGGTACAGTGTTGTTTATTTATAGCATGGTTTTGACTACCTTCAGAATCATTTCTCCCAGGCAAAGCCCTGGGAATACATACCAATCCATGGGACAAGGTGTTTATAGCTGATATTATCCTTGGGATCTGTAGAAAACACATAAAGAAAGAGAAAATAAAATGGTAAATGTTCCATAGCACTAATCCAGGTTTGCAGCTGAAAGCACCTTCTAGGCTCTCACTTTTGGTTGGGTATGAAGCAAAATCAGTGGCATCCCTGCAGAATTCCCAGTAATTCCACACAAAACAACTTAGTCTCTGCCAACTGCAATAAATATGTATAAAAGCAGATGCTCACACTGGAAAAAACCAAGAATATTGGTAGTCCAAAGTCTGCACAGTCTGATAAATGATTAACCCTCTCAGACACCATTGTTCAGCCACCTTTCTTCTCAATGCACTAAAGATACTTCTCTGCAGTAGTAGCCAGGACCCTGAACCCAGAAAAAAAGCTCCTATGTGTCTTCTCCTTGCTGGGATCAGGCACTTAATAGTTAAATTTTCAAGGAGCACTTGAGGAAGTCTGATTTTCCAGCAATGGATTTGGAGCCAGGTCAGCCCTGTAGCCCTGTGCCTGAAGTACGCAGGGCACAGCAGGAAGGAGGGGTATTTCTCCATGCCTTTAGATGATCTGTGCAAGAAAACCTCTCTGTGAAACCCTGCCTTGCTATGAATTTTGAGGCTGGCATGGGAAATCTGCAGGCTGGGGCTGCTGCTCCCCAGCTGAAGCCATAATCTCTCACCTCCTCTGCTCAACAGCGCCTTGGCATAGTCGGGATCAGTGATAACCAGGAATGCTGAGAAACTCCCAAACCACATAGGGTGAGCATGTGGGTACTTCTGTGCCCAGATCTCTGCCTTGTCCAGCACCTCTTCCTCCTTGAGAAACTAGATGACAAGAAGAAAAAAGAGAAAGAACACACAGATTTAGAGGGGAAAAAAAAATCTCCCAGTACATTGTCCTAAAAGTTCAATGTCTTTCTGAGCACAAAACCACGTAAGGACAAAAAAGGTGTTTTTCTTCTGTGTTTGCAGAGCATGAGAAGCAGAGATGTTTGCCGCTTTTAAAGTTTCTGTAAAATAATTCTTCCTTTTCACTTGACCTTAAGCTAGAGAATATCCTTAGGCACTATGGTGGTGCCTATCAGCTCATATGTGTTATTTGCTATTTTTCCATGGCCACCCCATGGAAGACCCAGATTTGCCCCAGACAGCATCTGCATTTTGTGGCATGTAACTATATCCTCACTTGCACATGGCTGAGCAATTAGCATCCTGCAGCTGGGAGAAAATACAGCAGCCAACAGCATCACTGCTGGGTCTGCCCCAGTGCAGCTGTGGGAAACCACAGTCCCCTCCACATATTTAGGTGGAGAAGGCCAGTGTCCAGGAAAAATTCAACAGAATTACTCCAAATGGACTGTAGAGAGAAGGGAATGCTGCTTAGTAACAGTACATTTAGAATTCATTGATTCCTGGGAATTGAATTTTAAAGGCAATGAAGAGCTGGTGCTCCTAGAAAGGTTTATCTCCTGTCCTTGGAAGCTGCAATCTGAGGAGCAACATGAGCACCAGCTTTCGTATCAGCAGCAACGGCAGGTTCACTCCAAAGTAATCACTGCTTTATTGCTTTTACAGCCTATGTTGTTATGCACAGGCAATAGACAAAGAACAAGTGGAAAGATCCACAGTCACAGCCAGAGGGAAAAAAAAATCACAGAGACAAAATCATTTAAGATTCTTTTTTCTTTGAAGAGAAACTACTCTGGGCCAATATGCAGGGGGAAGTATTTTGGTAAGCCACATCGACGTAGCTGCTGCTGCTTTGACTTGAAGCTTGAAGGTTAATTAAACCAGCATACTGGTGCAGAAATCTGCCTCAAAGTGACCCTATTGACTGTATCAAGTGAATATTTGCTCAGTTGCTTTAGTGCTGAGTTATCTCAGCTTTTAGTCTGGCTGGTGTTTCTCAACCCAGGACATGGCTTGAGATCACCCACATCAAATAATCAGCCACGTGTGGTCTTGGAGAGGGTGCTCGTGAGTCATGGGGCGTCTGCCAGGGCATGTCCAGGTTCAGTTTCAAGGCTGAGCCCCACCTTCCTCACAAGCTGGGGGGTCCCTGCAGCACATCCCATGTGACTCCCAAATGCAGCAGAATTATGAACTACAACTAGTTATTACTTATTACAGAAAGCTCAACTTTGCTTACTCAACTTCAAGATTTTGAACACAATAAATAGAAGCATCAAGTTCTCTGACTTTAAGGATCAAGTTTTGGGGCAAAAGGAGGCAGCCCCCCTCAGCACTCAACTCTTCAGCAAATGCCAGCAGAAGCAGGGCTTGGAACAGGGCTTGGCCTTTAGCTAAGTGACACTTGAACACGTAAAGTCCCTTTGATAGAGCTGCTTGTGCTTCTCCTGTCATGAACCTCCAAACACATAATGGAAGTAACCGGGAGATGCTGAGCAAGCCTCGCTGGCAGAAGTCCTAATCCTAGAAGCCTTTGCATCCAACCTTGTCTTGGAGCACCACCCTTGGCTCGTGCTATCAAGAACCATCCCTGTGCTGGCAGAGGGTTGAACGGGTTTATTTCAGAGGAGAGGTTACCCTCAAGATGAGTAACCTGCTGCACCACGCACTCCTGGAGCAGAGGGTGTAAAGTGTTCCTCTGTGAGCTGCAGAGGAATAGAAAGCTCTCACGCCTTAATCAGGGCTCCAGCTACCCGGCTCTGCATGAAAGAACATCACTTCTTCTTCCCTTAGGGGCTTGAAAATAAAAGTATAAACCCCACTTGGGTCTAAGAAAGAAAGGTAATTGCCTAATCTCCTGCTGAAATGCAAGTTTTGAAATGGATCCAACACTAAAAGCATCTGGGAAGAGGCTTAAGGGCATTTTTAATGACTACACACTGATAGCAAATGAAAGAGAAAACCCAGGAGCTGAAATCTGAGCAGGAGAGTGTGCGGGGCGCAGCCAGAGCCGGGCTGGCTCCTCCCCACACGGGGCAGAAGTGGACAAAAAGCTGCCGAGGGACTGACACCCTCCTGGGCCAGCAAGGCAGTGACCCTGCCCTCCTCTGCTGCCACCACTCCCGTGGGGAGTCAGTTTGGTTCAGCTCAGGGTTTTGTCACTCTGGGCTTTAAGCAGCACGAAGTCGTGCTGCTGCAGTGAGACTGAACAGCTCCACACAAGCTCTTCCTGATATTTTAATGTCGTTTCTACTGAGTGATTTGGATAAGCAGAGACTAATACCCAGGGAAGGCCTTAAAAAAAAAAAAAAAAAAAAAAAAAAAAAAAAAAAAAAAAGTGATGTATTCCCAGAAGATCCACCCAGAGCATGACAAATACATTTGATATTCTAAAGTGGCCTGGATCAAACCTGGGAAACAATCAGTTAAATCAGCGGAACAGGAAATGGCAGTGCTCTGCCTCTGCTCACAGGTCCTCCTCCAGGTGTGTGCAAACTTTGTGTTCGATGTGTGCCAGACCATTGCCGCTCTCTTTGCTGACTCGGCGAACTGTTAGGCTTTGGGGAATTCAGCGGTATTAATCAGCAAATTATCAAATCTTGGAAAAAGGAATTCTCAAACAAACATTGTCTGAGGTAAAAGTTGAACAACCTAGGCATGATGACAGCGAGCATTTGCCACAAGTGATCGAATTTCCGCCATGACAAACAGTCATATCTAACAAACAGTAGAACATACTTTATTTAACTGCAGTTTTAAAGTCTAACTGGCAGTGCAACAAAGCCCTGAAACTGGCCCATCTTCATGCTTACATTGCCAAAAGACTCCTTGTCCCGTCCAGCACAGCAAAACTGGCGCTGCCACAGCACAGAGACAAGCCCTGTGAGGTCTCTTGATTTCCCAGACATTTTTCAGGGTGCATTTTTAATGTGCCACAGAAGTGGCTACGGCAGGACATCAGCAGAGCCCAGCAGAGGGCAAGGTGATTCTAAGCGGCGTTTAGCACGTATGGAAAAGCTGTTTGCATCAGGCAAGCTCAGTTACACCTCCTGAGGCTGCCGCTGGGTTGTGCAGATCTGTTTGCCAAGGCAGCCGTGGTGATCTGTGTGGGCAAGTGCATACCTCGGGGAATAGTCATCCGCGCCACCAGTGACCAGACACGGCTCGCCTGTGTAAGTGGCGTTAGTCATGACCTTAATGCAAAGTAGATCCACAGCCCCTGCACTGGGTGCAATGCCTGTGTTGTGTTTTGCGGCTGAAACGTGGCCCAAAATTGTCCGGTTCAGCTGGCCGTGAGGCCGGTGTAAGCCGGCGGGGAAAAGTGCCTTTGGATGCCGGGAGCAGCGAGCATCTGCTCAGCATCTCCCCAGCTCAGCGCCGCAGGGAGAGCGGCAGCGGCCCTGGCCCGGCTGTCAGAGGAGCAGAGAGGTGCCACCGGAGCCTGCCCCGGGACAGAGCAGCACGGCGGTGGCCTCCAGCCTCGCTGCCGGCTCACACCGCGGGATGACCCTGCCTATGCCACACTGTGTTACCGCTCTCTGCTTGCGAGCCAGCCGCCACCCTTTTCCGCCGTGCAGCCTGCAGCAGCCCGCGGGAGCTCTGCGTGAGCCGTGCTCTCGCTAAGCATCACAGACAGGGAAAGCACATCGGCCCGGCTGGGAAAAGGGATGCCCACCTCTCACCTACCCAGCAATTCTCGCGGACCACGGGGACAAGTCCCACCAGCATCATTCCCACACGCCCCCCGGGAAAGAAAGCTGCTCCCCGCACTTCCCCCCGCTCCCGGCAGCGCAGACCCGGCTCTCCCCCACCTCGTGGACGTGGCCGAAGAGCCAGTGGGTCGGGTGCCCGGGGAAGTCGGCCAGCGCCCGGAGCAGCTCCCGCCGCCGGTGGAACAGCTGGATGGCTTTCAGCAGCACGCATGTCAGGCAGAACACGGCGGCCAGGTGCAGCACCCTGGACACATCCACGCCCAACCACAGGAGCTTCATCGTCCCGGTGAGAGCCGCCAGCCGCTGCCTCCGGTGTCCCCCAGCGCCCCGGCGGCACCGGCCGCGGCAGCCAATGCGGGGCGGAGAGGCAGGTCCAGAGTCCGAGCGGCTGCCAAATCACGGCAGCGCTTGTTGGGAGGGAAGGGAAAGGAAGGGAAGGGGAGCATCCCGCGGGAACGCTTCGCTCGCCGCCGCACCGGCTGGGAGCTGCTGCCCGCCCCGAGCCCCCGGCACCGGCTGGCTCCACGCCGGGACCTCAGGCTGAAGAGGGAGGGAAAGACCGCACCCTGGGATTCCTCCTCCCGAGGTCTTCATCACATATTCCTGCCTCACGAGGTTACACCCTCATCTCCACCTATTCCCATCCCGCATCCCGGCTGACATCTCCCGCTCTCCTTCCCTGTCTCCCTCCCGGCTGCCGGCGCTGTGAGTCGCATCCCAGCGCCGACCGGGACAGCATCTCCCGGCAGCGAGCGCAGGGAACCCCGCACCGCGCCGGGCTGGCGATGCCGTGCGTCAGCCGAGGGCCGGGTACCGCGACCGCTTTGGCACGGCTTTGGCACGGCCTGGTGGCAGGTAGAGGGCAAGCAGCTGCCGGGCAACACCGCTTCCCTGCCGCCACTATCTCTGCGAGCAGCAGCCCCCGCCGAGCCTGGTGGGCGAGGGGTCGGAGCCCGGCCACAGCGGGCGGCCCCAACCGGGCCGAGCCCCCCGGCGCCTCACCGCCCCCTTCCCCGCCCGTCCCACCCGCCGGGGGCGGGACTCGAACCCGCGGCCCTGCCCGCGCTGGGCGGCCCGCGCGGGGCGGTCCCGCGGCGGCCAGTGGCAGCGCGGCTTGCTGGCAGGCGGGCGCGGCGCGGCCCGAGCGGCCATGGCGCGGGCGGGGCGGGCGGCGGCCGCGGGGCCGGGCGAGCCGCCGCGGGGCCGGCCGGGGAGCAACAGCCGCGGCCCCGCGGAGCGCCTGTAGCCGCCGCCGGGCCGCAGGCTGGCGAGCCGGGGCGCGCTGGCGGCGGCGGCGGCCGAGGAAGAGGAGGCGGGCGGGAGCCAGCCGCCGGCCGTGCCGCCGCCCCACAAGAGGATGAAGAAGCGGAAGGAGCTGAACGCCCTCATCGGCCTGGCCGCCGACGGCCGCAGGAAGAAGCCCGCCAAGAAGGGCTCTGGCCACCGGCTGCTGCGCACCGAGCCGCCCGCCTCCGACTCCGAGTCCAGCTCCGAAGAGGACGAGTTCGCAGGGGCGCGGGGCCGCTGCGGAAAGTGAGTCCCGGGCGCTGCGCGGGGCCCGGCTCGGACAGTCCTGCCCCGGCCCCGCGGCCGGGCTGCGCTGCCTTCAGCGGGTCGGGTTCCTAGCCGGCGGTGGAGGGGGCTGTGTGGGGCTGGGGACTGCCAGGGGACACGCGGACTGCGCTGAGCGTGTCCCATCCCGCAGGTCGCCTGTCTGGGGATAGAAGTATCGTCGAGTCGCAGAATGGCTTGGTTTGGAAGGGACCTTAAAGATCGTCTAGTTCTAGCCCCTCAGCCATGGCCAGGGACAGCTCCCACTGGACCATCCCCTGCTTTTTTTCTTTGTTTTGGGGGGTTTTTTGGTTTTGTTTTGTTTTGTTCTGTTTTGTCTGTTTTTTGCTCACCGCAGCACAAGTCCGTGTGGACCAAACTTGGGGGCGGCTCCTGGAGAT
This sequence comes from Sylvia atricapilla, assembly GCF_009819655.1. Lineage (NCBI taxonomy): Eukaryota > Metazoa > Chordata > Aves > Passeriformes > Sylviidae > Sylvia > Sylvia atricapilla. The sequence goes on from NC_089148.1 coordinate 12,992,125, forward strand.
GCTGGGCGCAGTTACACGTGTGTGTGCGCTCAGCGTGGCACCGTCCTGCGAGCCGGCTCACTGCTGGTTTTCTCGGGGACGTGCTGTGCTTTTGCCAGTAAATAAGCTTTTCAGTTAAGTAACAGCATTAATAATGGGCCTCTGTGCATACCTGAAAGTAGGCATGTCTCGGGGAAACTTGGGCTTTCATAACTTAGAACGCTCTAGAAGTACTTGTCGTAACATTATGGTAATACCTTGTCTTGAAGCGTGTTTTTCAAGCTGTCAGACAGATGTGCCTGACATGAGTTTGTGTCAGCAGAGCAGGATATTTTAGTAAAGGAAACCTGACAGTTGCTTTTAAATACGCTAGATGTTGCCTACTGAGGGTGAACTGAATAGAGAGTAACAGCTCTGACGTGACTTTATGGCCTTGTTTAGTCCTGAAAACGCTCTTTGTTGGCCCTTGTCAGCCAAAATGGGTGCTGTTACAACGCTGCCCCTTACTTTGCTAGAACAGCATTTAAAATAACACTTTTCTAGGCACTGCTGTATGTTCACAAGCTGTTCCTTTGTTTTCTGCAGGGGAGACTACCTGCGATGCTGCAGGTTCTGTTACCCTTTGTGTGCGTTTGTCATTCTTGCTGCTTGTGTGGTCGCGTGTGTTGGCTTAGTCTGGATGCAGGTGGCCCTCAAGGAGGATTTGGATGCAATAAAGGAGAAGTTTCGAACTAGTAAGTATGAATGTAACTACTATTCCGCATTTCCTTTGGGCAGTATGAAGAGCTTTAGTTGCTTGCCTGCTCAGTCAAAGTCTGAAAATACTGAGTAGACAAATAACATTTGAATTGAGGAGTGCTCTGAGCCAAGAGCACAGGCTTGGCAAATCTGAGCTGAATGTTATATATTCTTGCCTGCTCTGTATCTTCTGAGGAGCTGTGACACTGTACTGGGTGGGCCTGTAGTTGCTTGTATATACATTTCTAAAATTCCTTACTTTGGTCTTCAGAGTGCTCTCTTCTGAAGAAAGACCCTGTTTAAAATGTTCTGATCAGACCTGTCAAAGCAGTCTAGGATATTCTGGGGAAAAAAAAATTAAGGAAAATGGTGTTTTTGTCTTCAACTCTTTTAAAACCTCTGATACTTGCTGTGGAATTACTGCAATTTGAATGTTACTTCAGTACTATATTTTCTGTCTGTATCCTCTGAATGTTTTTCTTGCTTCACTGACCTGTTCTTGTTCAACTTTTACATTGTGTGGTGTAGAGTTAATATGTTTAACACTTTGAAGCGTGGAGTTAAGATGAAGCGTTTTGCTTGTAAAGGTTAGATTTTCTCAGTCTGTATTATGATTCCCATGCCAAGATTTTCAATGTAACCTCTGTAGGCTGAGGTAGAACAAGTGATGATTATATGCATGTAAAGTATGCTCTTGGCTCTTTGAACCTCACCTCTGGGCACAAGATGTATTTTGGTGCCTTGTGTTAGTAGTGTTTAAAATCCCACGTAGATTGAAAAAAGTAAGCAAAGGTGTTGTCTTGCTTGTCGTAAAAGAGGCATTGAGGAAGTGTGTGTAGAAATTCTTTGCTGTTGGTGTTTAGGTGTTCCTGTTCAGGCCTGTGAGGTGGGGAGTTGTCTGCCAAAGTGGATCAGGCTGCCTGGATGTGAGAGAATTGCTGATAGATGTGTTTTTGTATTAAATGCTATTGAACTGTGAAAGTTAGCTGTAGTTGGTGTCTGCCAGTTCTGGAGGATCCCTTCAGTTCCAGGTGCTGCTTTGTGGCTGTGAGTGTTCCCAGCAGTTCTGCAGTGGCTGTTTCTGTGTTCTGGGTCAGCAAGTCTGCTCTTCATAGACTGCTCCCCTTTAAGGGTGTGCTGGTGGTAAAAGTTTTGCATGAGGACAGCATTTGTTGGCTTCGGTGTTGTTAAGTTTCATCATTCCTGTTCAACACAGACCTCTTTGTTAAAGCAGCTGTTCTCCCTGACGGTTGTTCTCCCTGTCTGGCAATTACAGATGGGCTTGTTTTCTTCATAATAGCTCTGATAGAAAAGCTGTGCATTTAAGGAGTTGGACTGGAGCCTCATAGTGAGGCACAGCATTTAAATACAACAACAAAAAAAGCAGGGAGCAAGATCAACCTGGTTCCCAAAGGTAACATTTTGCTTTGGTGAAATGTGTGGGTGAACAGAGAAACAAAGGCAGGTGACCCATCTGTCGTACAGCAAGTTTGGAAAAGGAACCTTTCTCTGAATCTTCATCCAGGCTTTTTTCCCCATAAGAGCAGATGTTTGTGGCAGTATTTGATATGTTCTGTCATCCTTTGCACAAAGTGAACATGGGGTGAGTGCTTTTTATAAACAAGACATCTCTGCATCGAGTATCTTTGGAATAGGAGGGGTTCCATGTAATGTTTTCCCTTCAGTTGTCAGCAGTGATGCTAAGAACACGTGTGGCATTTAACCTTCCTTGTGTTGCAAAAAGCTCTTCAAGCAGAGTCCCACTGCTCACAGTGAGAGTGACAAAATGGAAAATAATTTGTCTACAAGAGCCTATGAAAACATGAGATTTAGTGGCAGCTGCTTGTGTACAAAAATGCACAAATTAGTTCTCAGTCTGTTTTGGCTAAAATACACCTTTCAGGGTCTTAACTTACCCAGAAGTGTTTTTTGGACCTTGGGTGATCCAGTTCAGATTTCTTTGCACCTACCTAGAAAGTATTTTTAGGACTTGCTAAAGAGAAGTGAGGCGAGTTTCTGAATATGCCCAGCTTTCCAGTTTTGTGTGTTGGGGCATCCACTCCACAGGCTTCTCCTTTTGACTGGATGGGTCACACGTGGTAATTTGTTCTGGGATCTGCCAGCTACACATCACACAGGTCTCACTGCTCTTGACAGGCTGGTCTGAACCGTGGCTGTTTGTTGTGGAGGTTTCCAGTGCTGCCTTACAGGGTGGACGTGCAGATTTTGGAGAACTCTGTCATCCTCGTCTCAAAAACCTTTGCTTATTTGTTTCTCAGACCTAGGGATTTAGGATTGCCACATGGCACAGCTAAACAGCTTAGTCACTGCAGATCTGGAAGGGCTGCATTTCTGAGGCTCATGGAATTGCTTTGAGCTGCATGTTTCCCCCTTCCTGTAGTATTAATTGCAGTAATAACTGACTTAATTTCCAGGGACCTTGTTTACTGATTTGTTTACCAACAGGCATTAGTGTATCAGCTTATACATTATTTTTTCAGTTGTCTTTCTGTCACACAGAACAACTAATTACATTACTCTCCTTGGAATTCACTTCATCTTCAGCAGCCCCTCTGCAGGCTTGAAAAGGGCACTGAGGTTCATTTCAGCTGCCTCCTTTGCCCTGGGACTGTTGGCAAATCTTATTCACAGGCCCATTACTATTTCATGTTCCCCTGTGGAGGTAATGCAAAATAACTGCACTAAATAAAGACCTACTGAGGTTTGCCAGAATGACAGGACTATGCAAAGTGTTAAATTTAGTACTGTCTCTCTGGGTTCTCTCTGCAGATATTGGTACTCTTAAAACAAAAAAGAGCTGTCATTCTCAGCAAACACTGAATCCAGACTGGCAATAAACCTGTATGTAGAAACTGTTACTGCCTTCTTTCACTGTTGTAAATGTTGCTGTTTGTAATTTGTTTTATGCCTTTTGGTGTTGTTAACCTGGATTTTTGTTCTGGTTTGCTTTTCATTCCTTCATTCTTTCAGTGGAATCTAATCAAAAGACATCATTCCAAGAAATTCCGAAACTGAACGACGATTTGGTGCAGAATCAAAAGCAGCTAGAACAAATTGAGACTGGAGAACTGGGGCTGAGTAAAATTTGGATAAATATCACAGAGATCAATAAACAGGTGAGAGGAGATCAGTCCATGGTTTTGAAAAATAATAAAATATTCCATTCAATTTTTTAAATGGAAATTTAATTTTATCTAAGGATTTCTGTGACCATATACGTAGCTTTTATTTTTAAAGTTCAAATAGGGTATAAAGCTCATTATAAACAAGCAGAAAACAGCTTGAGCATCCAGCTGGGCTGGAGACTCACAAGAGGAAAAATTACATAACTGGTGGAGGGAGTTCAGGCAGAATTTAAAAGAACCCGAGAACTGTGCAGTTCTTAATTTTTCTGCCAAGCAGTTGTGATGTTTATTATGAGAGATTTGACATTTCAAGTTTCTGAGAGTGTTTTGTAAGGTGTGGAAAAGATTTACTTGAGTCAGAGCAAGCTCCTGTTGCTACAAACTAGGGCCTGGTGTCCTGGGAATATAAACCCTGCTAACACACACTCAGCCTCTGAGCTGGAGTAAATCTTGGCACTGTTGATGGGGCTAAAACTAAGCCACTTAACAGAGACCTCTTTGCTCAGCTGCTTTATTAACTCACACTTCAAATGAAACATCCAGCAAGGCTTCTACTGAAATTTCTGCCCTGGAGGGTAAAAGTTCAGAGCTGCTCACAGTGAATGGTATGGAGAGGTGTATGTGGGTAACTCTTCTTGCCCCAGGTGCTCTGGTTTAATTTGTTAGAGTACTGAGGTGCTTGCCTAGATGGATTTTTCTTCAGTTCCATGTGGTGATTAAGTGCTTACTGGGGCACATCTGAAAATTTGATTTGCTTTCTTTAGCATCTCACTGTTTTAGCCACAGTTATTCAGGCTCTTCATGAGACTTTTAAAATGCTCTTATCTGCACCTGGCTGTTAAAGATACTTGCACGTGGTTCTTGCAGGTCCTCAGGTTACTTCAAGGTCTGGTTACAGTCTGAGCCAGATCTTGTGGGGATCAAAATTTCCTTGCTGTTTTTTCTTTTATTCGTGAATTGTTGGGATGTGCTGCTGGGAATAATCTCAGCCAGTGTTCAGAACTGTGAGCTGGAGAGTTTGCATGCCAGCTGATTAACATTGACCTAATATAAAATTAGGATCTTTTCTTCACCTTGCAAAACAACTTTGTTTTTTAACCAGAAGAAAGTGGATTTTAGTCTGTTCCACTTGTGTAGCAGAGGGTTTGGATGAGAGGCACAGCTTCTTTCCCCATCACTCAGCTGGAGAGCTTGCATGGCTTTGCTGGGTTTTGCCAGGCAGGTTTCATTGCTAAATACAAAAGTGGGTGGTGGTTTCCTCCACATCAAGACTTCTTGCACAATTTTTTAGGTCTTTCTTGGGCAACAGCCTTTCTCTAAGATGATGAATGTAAAACTGGCTTAGGGTGCCTTACTGAAAAGACAGGTTTTCTGTGGCTTTCATTTGGTTTTAAAAAATAGTTAAATAAAAACTTGCTCTTTTGCAAGAGGCAGAATATTTTTAATGTAGCCTAGGCAGGGCTTCTAACCTAGAGATGGGTGGGGTTTGTGTGTCCATGTATAATTTTGTATTGCCTTACAATTTAATATTACACATTTAAGCCATCAGTATTGGGGGAGGTGAGAATCAGAATTATGTTACCTAATTCTAAGTACCTCTTTTTGATTTTAGATATCACTATTGACCTCAACAGTAAATCATCTCAAAAACAATATAAAATCTGCTGCTGACCTGATTTCTCTTCCCCTCACAGTAGAGAAACTTCAGAAGGTAAGTTCTGTAAATGTGGCTACCACAAAATGTGTTCTGTGTGCTAAGCTGCAGCTGGGCTCATGGGGACAGCACTGACAGCAGGAGCTACCTGAGTTAAAAGGAATATTTACTCCTCTTGTCTTCAAAATTTGACTTTATAAATTGTGTGGTCCTATGATAATATGTGGCACGTAGAAAATTTAGAGGCCTTGTTTATCCCTTTTGGAGATGCATTTGTTTGTATTGTGCTGTCCCATGTGCACCTTGGAGCCGATCTTTCTGGTTACTTTCCTTCAAGTTGCAAATCTTAATATCATGTGAGACACTTGGAAAAAGTCTGTCTGCAGTTTTATAACTGCATGCAAATAGGTGGTTTGTTTAGCTTTTTTAATTGGAAAAGGAAATGCATTGCTTTCTATTAATACAATGTCTTAGTGTGTGCCTTACTGAGCATTCCTTACCGAAGAACTGTCCTGTTTATTTTGGTTAAAAAAATAGCTTGTTGAAACTTGACTGGCTCTTCCATGACAGTTCTGTTTATTTAGCAATAAACATTTATGTTGTGCTAATACTTAATGTTAGTCCAGTCTTTGTGGCGTTATAGGTTTCCCCATCTCATTTCCTATCCCTACAAAATTAACGTACAATCAACAAGCTAATTATATGCAAAGCAATGAGTGTCGTTTGCTGATGCGGCTGCCAGGATTTCTTTTTCTGGGAGGAGTGCAAAGCTGTTTGCTAAGCTCCTTATTTGCTGCTACAAGCAGGCTGGATTTTCACTGTGTCCAGGTCAGAAGCAAGCCTGAAGGCACGTTGTTAGGAGGAGTGTGGCCAGCAGGACCAGGGCAGTGATTGTCAGAATCAGAATCATTAGGTTGGGAAAGACCTCCAGGATCATCAAGTCCAACCCAAGCCTAACCTCAACTAAACCATGGCACTGAGTGCCACATCCAGTCTTTTCTTAAATACATCCAGAGATGGTGAATCCACCACCTCCCCAGGCAGACCATTCCAATACTTTATTACCTTTTCTGTAAAAAACTTTTTCCTGATATCCAGCCTATATTTCCCTTGTCCTCCTGTACTGGGCGCTGGTGAAGCCACACCTTGAATCCTGTGTCCAGTACTGGGTCCCTCAATTCAGGAAGGACATTGAGGGGCTGGAGAGTGTCCAGAGAAGGGCAGTGGGGCTGGAGAAGGGTCTGGAGCACAAGTCTGATGAGGAGCAGCTTGGGGGTGTTTAGCCTGGAGGAGGCTCAGGAGGGACCTTACCACTTTCTACAACTCCCTGAAAGGAGGTTGCAACCACATGGAGTCAGGCTCTTCTCCAAGTGACAAGTGAGAGGACAAGAGGAAATAACCTAAAGCTGTGCCAGTGGAGGGTTAGATTGCATAACAGGAAAAATTTCTTCACTGAATGGGTTGTCAAACAGTGGAGCAGGCTGCACAGGGAGCTGCTGGAGTTGCCATCTCTGGAGGTATTTAAAGGACGTGGATAGGAGCCTGGGGACACGGATTAATGGTGGACTTGGCTTTGCTGAGTTAACAGCTGGACTCAGTCTTAGAGGTCCTTGCCAACCTAAGTGATCCTATGACAAGACTGCATTTCTTATGTGGGATTTGGTTTTCTTGAGCCTTTTTCCTTGTAGGTACCATTCCTGGAAATAAGGATGCCTGCTAATGTTAAAATCCTGAGAGAATTCCTCTTGGGCAGTGGCTTTTGTCCATACTGGTGAAGGATGCTAGAGGTGTCCTGAGGGCCTCCAGGGCTGAGGTTGCTTTGGGTATAATTTGGAGTTTTGAGTGAAAAGAAAATCCAGATTCTTCAAACTTGTGTGCATGATTTTGTGGCAGTCTGCCTGCAGTTTCACTAACAAAACATTGTGTTTGTGATTGGTACTTTGGGATTGTGCAGTTTGAGGAAGGCTGAGATTCCTGTCATCTTTTTTCTTGCAGACTGTAGCCAACATAGGTAGCACCCTTACCAGTGTGGCTCATGATGTTGAAAATATACAGACAGCTATTGAGGAATACAAGAAGTCCATAGAAGTACTCCAGAATGATGTGGTAAGAAAAATGCACTCCTTTAACACTGCTTAATATAAAGCAGGTTAAAGAAATGCTTGGAGTTCTGCCTTTTACCTTTGAAACACTTCTGAGGTTTCAGTAGGTTGGTACATTAATTAGTAAATCTTCTAATCCCTGTGTGACATCTGTATGGTACCAAGTACTTGTTTCTCTGGAACAAGAATTGTTCCTTTCTACACTTCCTCTCCTGCATTTTTTTGCTTCTTGTTCCATGGATATGGGGCCTTGGGAAATGCTCCTGTGTGATGCAGGGTACTGCTTATGGTAACTTTCCTCTCTGTTTTAGTTTGAGAATGACAGAAAGTTGATATAGTTTGTTGGTTGAATTAAGAATCTATTTAAGGATTAAATTACTGACTGTCTTCAGCAGAAACTACTCACTCTATTTATCCTGACCTCTCACTTGGGGTTGACAAACTGAGTCAATAATTACAGTTTTTCAGCTGAACTGCAATACAAGAATTCTTGCAGATAAAATCTAAATTAGACACATAATAAAGCTTGATTCAGTCAGTGGGTCCTCTAAAAACATTGCAGATAATGGCAGTGTGTATGGTAGCAGTGAAATGTGTATCATAATACTTCATTAAATGGAGAAGAGTTCATTAGAAGGGTTTAATGAAAATAAATTTGGACCTTATTTTTGAAAGAGAAAACTATTAGCCTAGTTAAAATACTGCATGTACAGCAGATCTGAGTGACTGTAATTGTAGTAAAACATCCTTAGCTACAGTCTGCCAGTCGTTAAAACACTTACTCACAGGGATTTTGTAACACAATTTTTTACTTTTTTTCCTTAGAAGGAATTAAAACAGCTGCCTTCACTTCCTTCCACTGTTGTGCCAAGCACTGAGGGAAATCAGACAGAATACTGCAAAAAGGTATTTTTCTCCCTTGCATAAGAAGTTTTGGTACAAGTGTCATGGATATGTCACTTAGCCATGTGTTTTGCAGTACTGTAGTGTGCAAAAAATGTTTTTTATCCAGCATGCTTCAAAGCAAATCATAAGATAATTTTGCTATCGTTTGTTTCTGTGTATGTGCAAACAGGAAAGTGCCCTGGTCGGAGAGTGGGGGTTTTTTGTGTTTTGATTGGGTGAGGTGTAAAAAGAGTGAAAGCAATATCTGACAAATTATAGGTGTGCTTTGCTAAAGTAAATGAAAATAAGTTAAAGGCTTTTAGTGGAGTGCATTTTATGGCAGGTACTTGCTAATCTGAGCAAACTTGGGAGTGGCATGTTCTGAGTCACCCTCAGTGTAATGAGGTGTGGAAAGTAGTAATTCAGCAACGAAAAAAATAGAAAAGAAAAAGATTAATGTGTGTTTAGCTGAATGGGTTGGAACAGAATGACTGCACTTACTTACATTTAATACAGTCAATACCTTCCTTAAAAATGAATCCTGTATATAAATATGCTTGGTACATGCTTTCTTGGGAAAAAATCGTTGTTGTGCTTACAAAGCTTGACCTGGAAAATGAGATGAATAGGCTTTCTGTGTTCATTGCACAGCTGAAGTGATTATGTTAACAACAAAGAGGCTAGCCCTGGGGAAGAATCTGTTTCAAACTTTCTGAAAGTTTGGGATAACTTTCTGGAAGCTTCCAGTTGGCTGTTTTCAGTGATGTCAATGGAGAGCCAGCCTGAAGTCTGCCCAGGAAAACTGGGTCAGTCATGTTGTTAATAGCAGGAGTTGCTGCAGAGGTTGGGTAAACTGACACGTGCTCTGTTGATATTTCAGGAAAGCCAGGCACTGCATGCAGCTTTAGAACAGCTAAATAATACTGTAGTGGTGTACCAGAAGTTGAATGACATCAAGCTTCTAAATGTGGATTCAGCCATTGGCAACCTCAGCCGGAAAGTTACACTGCTGGAAAACTCTCCCCTGGTTGTGAAAAACCTGGACAAAAGAGAGAACTCCTCTACCATCGTGGTAAGTGTTTGACGGCTCAGGGTGTCTCCTCAGGCTACTGCTTCCTCCACACTGCAGATACAGCTTTTCAGACCTAACTAAAGAAAATGTCAGAGTGAAACTTGAGATGCTTAGGAGTTGTTTATAAAAGGCTGGAATTTGTTCCCGAACAAATAACTGGCATTAAGAGTGTCTCAGAAGCAGTATTTAATTTCTTTCCTGTAGTATCTACAGGGAAGTGTCCTAAACACTCTGACGTTTAAGAGTTGGGTGGGTGCTTTATGAGGCAGGATTCACAAACTGAGATATGTTTTAGGAATCACTCTGGCATAGATCTGTTAAGTCCCACTGAGGAGCTAAGTGGGACTCTGCATTTATTCAACAGTGGTTAAATTCTAAAAAAGCCTCCTAAATGAGTTTGTAAATTCTTCCAGTATTTTCTGTTTGCCACACTGGGGCCAGTCTGTGAGAACATGTTCTGTATGTTTAACAATAAAGGAACATGCTGACATTGCTGTGGTAAATTATATAACCTATTTATATGCCTTCATGTTTATTCTACAGTGTATCTGCCCTGGTTTTTCTCTGCTTAATGTCTGCCAAATTTGAAGGAAAGAAACTGTTGTAGAAAATAAAAAGCACATGAATAAACTCTGCTCTGGTTTTTTTCTGTAGGGGAATGATGCAACTACCTCTCTAAAAGTGAAAAATGAAGATCAATTAGATATTGAAACTCAGTCAAATAAAGAACTGAAGGTAAAGTAAGGAAATACAAATTACACTGGATTAATAGAGCATGTAATTGTCTTTATAAAGATGTTTTAAATGGACCTTAATTGAGCAAAGGTCTGCAAAGAGGGTCTAGTGGAGTCAAGGACTTGCTGAAAGCTCCTCTCAGTGATGGCCTGTCACTGGGAATGAGTTTCACTAAATGGCCAAATTGTGGGCTGGAGATAGGAGGGTTTGCTGCTGCGTTTAGTTTCCATCTGCTGGAAAGAAGGTGGGTGAGTGAACAGGCTGCACTGTCAGTTCTGGGCTTGTACTGATGTGAACTCAACCTGTCATCTGGAATGTGCCAATGAATAGAGTAAAGGAGCTGCAGATTAAAAAAAATATGGGGTTTTTAACAGGGATGCAGTGGCTCCTGCACAAAGGTATTCACTACTGCACACAAACCTTTGAGACAATGAAGCAGTTTAATTAATGTATAAATGTTCACTCCAAGGATGCTTGATTGTTTTATATTACAGCTTTCCAGCGTCTTGCTCTTTTCTGTAGGAAAAACAGAAAGTAAAAGATCAGATTCTTTTACAATGCCTGTTTCTCAGGCTGAGTTATTCATTCTGCTGTTTTCCTACAGACCATGTGAATTTTTTCATTGTATCTTCCCACAGATTATTTATTTATTTATTTATTTGGTTTAAATCTTTTTTATAATTTTAAACTTGATCAGCCTGGATAACTCAAAGTCAGTCAAAAGTGCTGACATATTTTAAATTATTACCTGTTCTGGTCTTCTGCATCTACTAAAGGGGTGCATTTTAAGATTTTTTTTTTTTCTGTTACACATGCAGGAAGCAGGAACTAGAGATTCTCAGGTATCAAAACTAAAAGAAACTCTTCAGCTGATCAGTGCTATCACAAGCAAGTCAGAAAATGACAGACCCATTGAGGCATCGAAGAATGGTAAGAATGTCTGGTAACAGTAGTACGTAAACCTGGAGGCTCCCCTCGAGTAATTCAGAATAACTAATTAAGGTGGATAATTTAGACTCTTCCTTAAGATTTTGATGAAGGTTTTTTAGTAAAGTGGTAGAAACTGATCTTCCTAAACCAGAAGACTCTGCATGATTCCAAAATTTGAAGGTGAATTAGAATGTGTATGGCAACATTTTCAAGTGGATTGATGGCTGGAGTTTGAAGGCATGCACTGATTAACTGTAGGACTTTATACCCAGTAACATCTGGTTTTGCTTTTTCAAAATGTAAGTGTAACAGAGAGGAAAGGTCTCTGCCTCTGCTGACTCCAGTTCTGCACTTCTGCTGAAGGTCAGGTTTTTGGATACTTCACTGCAATAGAACTGTGCTGCTTGTTCATTCCAAGCAGGAGTTTGGAAATTTAGCTGTTGGGGGATATTGGTATTGATAAGGTGAAAGCAACTGGGATGGGCTGGTGTAATTTGCTTAATGAAGCTTCTTCAGCACCCTCAGAGTGGGGAGCAGAAAATACTCCCATTCATTCTTTGTATGGGAGTTTATAAATACACACCTCCTAGTACAGAATGGAAGATTAAAGCTGTGTGACTGTCCCAAAACTGGTCTATCAATTAAAGTAAAAAGGGACAACACTGCTACATTCTGAAATATTGCATCATTCTTATCCTATACAGCTACTATGTTAATTTTATTGGATTTTTGTTTGGTTTTGCTAGCTGTAATTCTGTGGAATTAGTAAAACTAATAGAAATTGTTTTGTAACAGTTGATAGTAGTCAGAGTACTACAGCAAAGCCCACAGACCTTTCAAGGGTGACTTCAAGGTCAACTGATGACAACACAGAGAGAAACGGGCAACTGAGCCATCTGTCCTTACCAGGAATTTCCAGCATTGAAGGTATGTCCTTTTTAGGCTGACCTTTTCTTCTGAGTATTTCTTGTAAGTGTTAAGGAGAGGATAAGTATAAATATTGTGGGAGATGGGAAGTCAATTTTAAAAGCTTGAGGACTATGAGGTTGTTATTTTTTTTAAAATGCAATTAAGAAAAGAACTGAAGGGAAAGAATAGCATGTAAAAGAAAAGAAACTGAGATTTAAGCAGGAGTGTGTATTATTAGTGAATTATAATTGTTTTGAGTACCAAAGTATTACACTGAGTGCCCCAGAGGCTGGGGGAGAAGTCAAGGGCAGAATTAACGTGCTGAAGGAAAAAGAAGTAGCTATGAATGTGTATGTTCTGGGGCTTTTTTCTGTTCTGTATTTTTTTTTTTTTCCAAGAGAACACTGCCTGGTCAGATGAATGGTTTCTGGATCTTGCTGTTCAGTCTCTTCAGCTCCTGAAAGGGCAACTCTTTGCATAAGGAAATGAATAGACACTTTTCCCTTTATATCATCTGTCCTGTTGGTATAGCAACAGTCATTCAGAGCTTGCTTTTGTGGGGGATAGCTGCATCTGTATGCCGTTAGTGGTTGTAAAATGGGCTGTTAGTTGTGGCCAGAAACAGGGATTACTTTCTTCAGATTTAGTGCAATTTAATCCAGAAATGTTCATGCTTTTTTTTTTCCTACTAAACTGTTACCAGCAACTTGTGACAACATAGGAGGCAAACTCCTCACTCAGGGATGCTGTATGTAATTACTGGATGCCAAGAGACAGTGCTGTAAAACTGAGAAAGCAGCTTACAGGATATTCCTGTGGACTTAAAGGAGCTGTTTCTCAATCCTTGTTCTCTTTGCAGATCTTCAGAAACTGTTTGAAAAAGCACCTGCAGATGCTGATGGAAAACTCTCATACCAAGATCTTCAAAAGCTGCTTGGCTCCACAGCCCAAGAACTACAGAGCTTTAAGGAGTTTGACATAGATGGAGATGAGAAATACACACTAAAAGAACTGAGATTAGCATTAGGTGTCTAGGGTATATATTTAGAAATGTGATATTGGTGGATGTTACTGTAGCTAAAGGAAGCTACAAGACATGAAAAACTATGGCTGCACTTTCCCAGTGTTTTACTGATCTTTGGAGTTAAATTACTGTACACATTGCCACCTCTTTTGTTCAGTTGCATTTATTGAAAAGAAATTTACAGATTTATATGTCCACAGGACATAATATTGGGACTTCGTTAAAATCCAGAAAATTCCCAAACTTGGAAACATTTTCCTCTCGTTATTTCCTTTTCAAGGGAGATATTGGTTATAATTTAAAATGTGTACATACTAAAATAAAACTATGGTTTTGTATTTCACTGAAATTTGCCTTAAATTAGAGAGCTGCACTTTATGTAGAGCAGAAGGAAAATCTGTCTTGTGAAGATGGGCTGCTTCTGCTTGTAAATATTTGAGATAGAGTAAATTATGCATATTTAAGGAGAAATTGTGTCAGGGGCTGTGTTGGTAGTAGCTGTTTATAATGAGAGACTGAGCCTGGAATAGGGGTTTAAGAGCTTCAGCTAAAGTTTTGATTTTTCCTAAGTATATCCATGAATAAATTTGGGCCCAGTCAGAGGAAAGCAGGAGGGGTAAGTCATGCCCATCTATAGCAGGATGTATTTTTGAAGGGAAGAGTTGAAAGTGTTTTTATATCATGAGCCTACAGGAGCAATTAACTTACCAAGTGCTTGGGTTTTCACTTCAGCATTCTTTAGGCTTTGCTGTGTTGCATTCAGATTATATTTTGTGAGATGAGCCTGTCTATTTATTTTTTGAAATGAACATATTTAATAGCTTTAATAGATGCTTAAGAAGTAAAAGCCTATAGTGCAGTCTGCGGAGCAGCACCTGAGCAGTCCAAGCAGTCCTCAGTGTTGCTCTGACACACTCCAGGAGTGTGAGCGTGTGGGAAGGCCCAGAAAAGACTTGTGAGCTCTTTCCTGACTATTGTGACAGTCATCCCTTCTTGGTACCTTTATTTGTTTTGTCTTCTTGCCAACAGGAGGATGTATAAAGCTGTGTAGGCATGTGCAATGGCATCATCATTCTGTACTGACACATGGTTTGTAAATGAGGTTTCCTTACTAGAGGAACTGAAAAGATCTGTTAATACTAGTGGATTTAAACACAGAGTGTATTTGTTACCTTCTGGAACATAGAAAAATCACTTTTGCAGAGGGGATTCTCTCTTGCAGGCTGGATCAGGGCCAAGTTGGGTGATTTTGCTTACAAATATCACTGATCTTGTTAAAGAGTTTTTTGCATGATTAGTGAGTTGAAGTTGCCCACCTCGCTGAAACATCAGCTTCTGAGGAAGTCCGTTCATAATTGTTGACTTTTATATAACTTTAGACTGGATGTTTTATCAATAATTGTATTTTGGAAGTATGAATCAGCAAAGGAATGTACAAAATGGAGCCCTGTTACCCATTTCCTTGGCTTCTTTCGCTGTTGCTCCTCTATCCTGTTTGGATAATGGAGATGCCACCTAGTACCAAAATGCTTTTGATGTGACATTTGAAAATGCCGTATTTAAAAACAAAACCAACCAACCTTGGCTTTAGAGAGGACAAGAAGCCAACACTTGCTTCTTGCCACTGCCCATTTTATACACTACTGTATAATTCCTTAACCAAATAAAGAAAAAAAGCAATAAAATGTAACCATTCTGATATTTTATTTGTACATACTGTATCATAGCCATATGCCAGAGTTTGCAAAATATTTTTGGAAGTTTATTTGTATGAAATCTGACTTTACCTTAAAATTTAAAAATTACGGTGAACCGCCTTGTGAATCTTTTAGTGTTTTGTTTTGTTGCAGTTTGCTTTACTTTTAGAAAGCTCTTTAGCAGCAGTAGTGAAAATGGCAGCTAGACCTGATGTGTGCTGTTCCACTGCCCGTGTCCTCTGCCTGTGCCCAGGGAGCTCACGGCTGCCCAGGGCTGCTTTTCAACTCGCATGTCGAGGGCCCAGCCGGTGGCTGATTGCTGCGGTCACTTGAGGATGGGCTTGTGCTGTCAATTAGAGAAAATCCGAGCGTCCCTAAGCACAGTGGTACCGCAGGCTGGGGGCACCGGTCCCGTCCCCGTGTCTGGTACGCCGCTGCTGTCCATCCCGCATGCTCGCTGTGGGCAGGGTTCCTCTCCCCTGTTTATTCAGGGCAGATGAAAAGCCGTGAGTGTAGTAAATGCGCTTGTCCGGATCACCTCCGTGCCCTAACTGGCGCAGCTGCTGCTGGGGTACCAGCGGGGCGGCTGGATGCTCTGGGCAGCGAGTCCTTGAGAAAAGGGCGATATCTGCGGGAAATCGAAAGCAATGAAGTAGTGAGAGCAAACTGTAACAGGGAAAGAGCTATGCCCTGCCGAGACTCGCTGTTGTGCCGTGATTCCTGGGTTCGCTTTCGGGCTGTCGCTGTGAGTTTGGGTGACCACTGTGTACTCCCGCTGCGGTTACCGCCCTGCGCCGGGAGCGGGGCCGTGCCCAGCGCGCCTGTCCGCTCCGCGGCGCTCCATCGTGTAACGCTGTAATGTTGGGTAAATAAATGCTCCTTTCCAGCCTGCGGCTCCCGCCGGTTCCTGACGGGGGAGGTGGAACGGGCGGGCTGGGCTGAGGGGAGGAGATTGCGGACCGCAGGGCGGGCTGAGGGGAGAAGGGAGCGGAGGGCGGGTGTGGGGCGGGCTGAGGGGAGCGGAGGGCGGGCCTGGGGCGGGCTGAGGGGAGCGGAGGGCGGGCCTGGGGCGGGCTGAGGGGAGCGGAGGGCGGGCCTGGGGCGGGCTGAGGGGAGAAGGGAGCGGAGGGCGGATCTGGGGCGGGCTGAGGGAAGCGGAGGGCGGGCCTGGGGCGGGCTGAGGGGAGCGGAGGGCGGGCCTGGGGCGGGCTGAGCGGAGCCGAGCCATGGCGGGGCCCCTGTGCCAGGGCTGGGGCCTGGGGGCCGCCCTGCGGAGCCGCGCCGCGCTCCGGCCGCTCGGGCTGCTGGCGCCGCCGGCACGGGGAGTGCTGGGAACGGGAACGGGAACGGCAGCGGGATCGGGAGAGGCGGCGCTGGAGGAGAACCCCTTCTACGGGAAGTACCGGCACAAGATCCAGGAGCTGCGGAGGTGGGCCCTGGGGGAGACGGCAGGGACGGGCCCGGGCGGGCTGTGCTTTGCGGAAAGGGCGTGCCTGGGGAGGGTCCCTTCTTTACTGGGGGAGGGATTTCTATTTTAGCTTTTCGCCCTCATGAGAAACTCGGTTAGTTTAGGCCGTTTGCCTTGAAATTCATGTCAGTGAGAGTCGTCTCCCAGCGTGGTCAGCTTGATAAGAGATGGTGTTGAGAAAATGAAATTAAAATTTTAAGTTAAGAACTTGAATCAGTATCATAATAAACATTTTAAAATGCCAAATGATGGTAATCACCCAGCACTGCTCTCCACATTTGGAAACCACTGGAGCAGGTTAAGAGTGTTCCAACTTCGGAAATCATTTGAGCTAGCAAAGAGTATTCCAACTTACAGTCTTCCATCATGTTATTAAGGAGGATTTGGGCAGAAAATGAATATGCAGAAGTTGGTCTTATTTTAGGCGTAAGTCTGTCTGCTGTCCAGGCCACAAATCAAAACAGCTTATAGAAGAATCATGGTTTTGAATTATCCTGATAAAGATGGATTACCTTACTTAGCAATATAAATCAATGAAGCAAAAGGCTTCACTGACTCACAGAACCATGGAATGGCTTGGGCTGGAAAGCAGCTTAGAGATCAGCCACTTCCAACTCCCCTGCCGTGGGCAGGAACAGCTTCCACTAGGACAGGTTGCTCAGACCCCCATCCAGCCTGGTCTTGCTGGAATCCAGTGCCAAAAACAAATCCAAATCCTGGGGGTCTAGGAGATATTGTGCAACAGCTTTTCTTAAACACAGTTTCTTAACTGTGCATTGATTTTTCCTGTTTCTTGTCATAATTAAAACATTAAGATTGTTTAACAGCAAACTGGAATGTTTTAGTTACAAGAATTTATATCCAGATGGACAGGGAGCAGGGAGTTGGAGTTGGGTGATCTTTATGGGTCCCTTCCAACTTGGGCTGTTCTGTTGTTCTGTTGTACTGTTAACACTCCCTGTTCCAATTCAGATCCAGTCCAGATGTGTTTGAATCCCGTATGGAAAAAAGAAGTGAAGTGAAAAAGCAGCCTGTGGGACATTCCAAACAAGGGGAGTTTATCAGATGCATGGAGGAAAAGGCAAGGCCAATTTTCTTTGTAAATCACATACATTAAAGCTGTAATGTTATTTTTATAGGATCAGTGTAATGCTACAAACTTGAAGCACTCCTGTTAGTAGGAGTCCAGGAATCTCACTGCATGATGGCTAAAACCATTGTTCTGTATTCCTCTCTATTATTTTTAGGCTGTAAATTCCCTGCTTGAAACTTTCTTAAAGTTTAATTACTTCCAGATTAGTCTGGCCAGAGGAGTGACACAATCCTGCATTCATCATTTTTTAGTGAATGCAAGAAAACTGTTCAATAATATTGGATGCAAAATGCATAATAATTTCCTTTTGACTAATCCTTTCTGGTCTTGAAATTCATAATTCACATTAAGTTTCTAAGTTTCTTACTTACTTCACCTAATCAACCACGTATTTTATTGAAAATGCACTGCAGTAATCTTCAAGTATCTTGAGCTCCCAGTCAGGAGTTTTTGTCAGCAGGCAGGTTATGTGTGGCAGGGAAGGCAAATCAGTGGTATGAAAGCATTAAAGAAGAATGTTTTCTTGCAGGCAGAAGGCTTGGGCAGCAAGACATCAAAGGGAGGATTCACAAAGGATAAGGTAAGTGTTAGGAGGGGACATGATGGCAAGGCAAGGGTGTGGATTAATTTTTATTGCCACAGATAGTGTTTGTGCCAAGAACATTGATATAAACCTGGTGTTCATTATGCTGCATTTGAGTGTGAGATCTTGGTTTACTGTTGGGATCCTGTTGGGATCACTCCGGGTTTTTATTACCCTGTCCTTTCTCTGTGACACCCTGGAAGTTTCTTCCAGCTGGGGCATCTGTTCTGAACATTAAATGGAAAGGCTTAAGCTCCTTTTACAGCATGGAAATACATTTTCAGTGATCAGCCAGCCCAGGGACAAGAGAATTCTCTTTCACATTATTTTGGTAAATATTCAGTGTAAATCTGCCAAAGAGCATATCTTTGGCAAAAAAGGCAAAAGGCTGCAGCTCCTCTTGCAGCTTCAGTGGAGATCTACACAACTGGAGCAAAGCATGTGCTGTGTCCTGAAAGAATCTCAGTGTATGAATCTACATGCCAGTGTGTTGCTGCTGTATTTTGTTTGGCAATTAAGGGGATTAAGTAACACTGTAAATTGTATCAAGTTCCTCTAGGTTGATTTTGTTCTCTGTAATTGCATCCATTCTTTCTGGATTCTTACAAGGCCAGAGAAATGCCACCATGCCAGATTTTTTTTATGCTTTCTCTTGCAGACACTTGATTCAATTCTTAATGTTGAGATGGTGAAAGAAAAATCAGCAGAGGAGATAACACAGGTGATGGATTTAAACGGAATAGACTTTGCTTCACATCTGTGCTTAATAATAATCCACATGTAAGGATGGAAATTTTACTTAGACTGAAAAATAAAACACTGCTGTGGATGGATATTTACAAAAAACATATTCCATAGGAGAAGATAAAGTTTTCTCCATCTAGGTAAGTCCTCCTAGGATGTACTAGGAGGTGCAGGTACACTGGGTGTTGCCATTCTGCTGTGCTGAAGAAACACAACACAGAGGAGCATCCTGCAAAGACTGGTCTTCTGTTGAGAATGTTTTGTTTGTTCTTTATTAAAAAACCCCAGCAAAACACCACCAAAAACGCCAACCAAAAGTCATTAGTGTGACTTTTGGGAAAAATGTGAGAAGCACTCCTGATGGTTAATAAATACTGAGCCACCTCTGAGCCCACTGCTGATTTCTGTTACCTGGTTGGAATCTGTCCTTTGGTACGCTGGAACCTTTGGAGAAGTGTGTTGCATTAGCAGGAAGATCAGGCTTGATTGAAAAATGACTCCCCAAAGTGTTTACAAAGTTAGTTGGCATTTTAAAGCTTTTAACGTTGCTGCTAAATGCTGGACTTAATTGTATCTCATCTTCTTTGTTTCCTACAGATTTGGAATCAGTATTTTTCTGCAAAAGACACGGTTTATGCTGTTATTCCTGTAAGTAGTTCCTCTATAGGTCTGCAGTTGAAAAACCAGCATGCAAAGCTTTCCAACTGAGATTCTGTTGCTTTTAAAAGCAGTCATTAAAGGAGAGTGAGATTTCAAGAACAAATTTACTTTCTGGACTGAGTGATTTTATTGCCCCAAACAAAGGCTTTTGTTTTCAGAAATGCATACCCCTGTTTTTTCCTCTCTCAGAAGAGTCTCAATAAATCAAGGACCTCTTTCTGCACACCTGGCTGGAATTTCCAGGCTTATTTTAATACAAGCATCCAGTATTCTTCACAAGGCCCTAGTGTTTATTAAGTAGCATTTGTATTTTTAGAGGTATTTACTTTTTCTCAGAGTTGCTTCTTTCTTTGCCCTCTTCCCTGCAGCACAGGCAGCTGCCTCAAGGTTGATGTGGCAGTCCTAGAGCACTTGGCTGGTAACTTGCATGTGGCTAATCACTTAGGACTTACTTTCATACATTCACAATTATTGGCAGCACTGTCTTTCTTGAGATTGCAGGGTGTTTCCTGAGATAAGATCATACTTCTTACTCCCGATGACTTTTCCAGATGTTAATTGTTCTTAGTTTGCATTAGGCTGGAGGAGGCTTTTTTCACTTTGGGGGTTTCTCTTTATTCTTTTCTTCAGGGTCATTCCATGATTGTGATCTCTTAAATCTGGCTTTTCACAACTGTGTGTTCCTTGAGTTCTTGAAAGCTCATTTAGATCTGGGGTCAGATTTATAATTGTATTTGACCCTTTGAGCTGCAACTGAATTCAGTGGGAGGCAGTGTTCTAAATGTGTGATGTGCTGTATGCTCTGAAAGTGGAAGTGTGGGATTTGAAGTCAAGCAGCTTCATGTTTTGGTTTTCCCAACATGTGGATGTTGTGAAAATAGTTTGATTTGCACTTTTACTGTAGCAGAGTGCCAAAGCCATGGACTCCAGTTAAAATGATGTAGGTCTGTCATTAGTGGGGCTGGCACTTTGCTTTGGTGCACTGTTTTATGAGGAGTGTTGGAAGCTTTTTAAGACTTTAATGCAAACCAGATCCCAGGCACATTAGGAAGCAGTTCTTGGTGTCATCGAGGGGAATAATTCCCTTTGTCTTTTGCCAGAAGCTTTTTGTTGGCTGGAGGAAAGGCCTTTTATAATTCTCCCATGCTCAAAAGTACACATGAAGGAATTTCTTGTTGATGAATGGCATATGTTTTCTTTCCTGAACACCTAAGAGAAGATATTAATATAGTGCTGGGAAGCAAAAAAAAATTAGGCAAAAGATTTGGGGAAACACAGAACATGTGAATGAGATTGCCAGGTTTCATCAGGGCTGACCAAGTAGGGTTGTGGTTTTAATTTAAACCTAAGCAGTAAGTATGTTATTGAGTGTATATATGGGCTGCATTTTTATACTGAGGAACAGATGACAATGGTGTAAATCCACCATTTGGAGCCAGGGGTGTGTTGTCTCACTCAGCTGTTGACACTACATGATGCAGTGGAGCAATTACTGAAAGAGGATGTCATGGAAGCCTCAGGCTTGGGGCCCCCACATCCAAGGAATACAGCTCTGCATCCGAGGATTTTGCTGCTGCATCTTAGAAACAGCCTTGTTAAAACGGGTTGCTGATGACTTTTAGGTAAATAAGAACTAAATGCAGCTTTCCATGCACTCACTGCCACCTGTCCCTGCAGTGGGACCTTTTCCAGATGGAAGCCGTACCCTCTAAAAGTTAATGAGGTGGTTGTGAACAGCTCTGCATCCATGTTTGTGTTATTAAAAATGAACTTCTCTTTCTCCTTCCCCAAAGGCAGACAAGTTTGATTTGATGCGGAAGAGAGCCCAGAGCTGTCCATCGGTAGGTACAGTAGTGTAATGCTTCTCTTCAAAGCCTGATCCATTAACTTTTGACCCACCTGTGTTCATACCCATTGTATCAGCCTGATTAGTAAAATCCAGATGTTCAAACACTTGTCCTGGTGCTCAGATAAAGCAGTGCATATTCATTTGTATGAAACAATTTGATCTAGACAGAAGAGATGGAAGGTTGAGAGAACAGCACAGAATCTCCCAGGGAATGGAGACTTTACTGGATTGATAGATTAGTCCTACCTACTTCGCTTGCCAAGAGCAAGATCAAATGTATCTGGCTTCCCAAGCTGCTTGGAGAGGTTATTTATAGCCTGAAGTGCATTTCTGTACAGTGCCCTGGCATTCAGTCAGGTATCCTGCAAGATTTTCTGCTTTCGTGTTGTCCTTCCCTTGGTGTGGGAAAACAAGCAAGTCTGTACCCCATGGAGCTGGACAGGCTGTAAATCTAGAGAGATGCTGCCTGTTCTGGAGCAGCTGATAAAATGACAGGATGAAATGCTCTCCTCCATGTATTTGACCATTTCTGCTGTTAGTTTTCTAGATGAGAACAAAAAGGTCAGAGTCGGAATGTTCTCCACTCTCCTTTCCTTTTTATGTCTCAAAATATTGATAAAAGTATTTGTTAAGATATTTGCTAATGAATTAATACTGATAGGGTAATTCTACTTTATTGTGTGCTTTGAAGTCTGGTTCTTAGTGTCCTGTCACTTGTGGCGGGGCAAAGAAACTTTTTCTGTTGTGGTTCTGTCACTAAAACACTAATGCTGGAGACCAGTGTGACACAGGCAGCATTTTGTTCTGTGTAAGGGAAAACTGGTTTGGTTTTTTTATCATTTCTCTACAGTTTCTGTATGCTTTGCCAAGAAAAGAAGGCTATGAGTTCTTCGTGGGGCAGTGGTCTGGAACAGAATTACACTTCACTTCCCTGATAAATGTTCAGGTGAGTGTTTGAGATAAAAAGTTCAAAATTGACTTGGGATCCAGGAAGAGACATCAGCATATTGCAATATATGGTATTTAGTAAATAGTTTAGCCAACAGGTTGTCTAGCTTAACTTGAAAAGAATTATCATGACAAAAACCATTATTAGTTATGGTTTCATTGTACATTAGTTACAGATAAATCAGTAAAGTTATTGGTATTAAGTGTCTTTCTAATGTAGAGGAGAATGAGGTAGAAATTCAGTAGTCTCAAAACATGAGCAAGAGCCAAGCTTTTTAGAACTTTTTGTGCAAGATACTTAAAATAGCAATAAACACTGTAAGATTAAATATCTTCCTAAAAATTGTGGGTTCCTTTAATTGCAGAATGGTCTTTAGTCAAGGAAGAAAACAACCTAACTATGCAAATCCCTTGTTTTCTGTAAATACCAAGAATAATGAACTTCTAATTAGAACTGACCCTTAAGCCCTGGGAAGTAAATGCATCTGTGGCAGTTAATGCTCAAGGTTTTGTAACCAAGCACCCAAATCTGCAGTGGAGTGAGGGTTTTTACGGGATGGTGATAGGTTTCTTTCTGTCTTTCAGACCCAAGGTGAAAGTGCTCCAAGCCAGTTGGTCTTGTACCATTATCCTGATCTGCAGAAGGAGAAAGGGATAGTACTAATGACAGCAGAAATGGACTCCAAGTTCTTGGTAAGAGAGGTCTGCTCACTGGCTTCCTTCATTTTATGCTGCAACTCCTCCTACAGTTTTGAATTAAAATCAGATTACAGTGAAGGCTTTCAAAGACCCTTTGCCAAAGAATAGTCTCACTGTCTTTCTTTAACCTAGTGTACTTAATGCTGGTGAAATCCAGGAGAGAATCATCAGTCTTTGGTGATTTCAGTTTATGCATTCATTTTTTTTTTTAATTTGGGTGTTATAGTTGATCCTTGTAAAAGAACAAAGCTTCTGGTTTTCTTACTAAACAAATTTAAACAAAACAGAAGCAAATTTAAACAAAGGCTGTTGCTACCTGCAAACAAGTTAAAACAATGTTTTGAAGCTTAATCCTATTTGTCAAAGCAGGAGACTCCAGAGTTGTGTGTTCAGTTTGTGCACATCTGGTCTCTTTCCCTCTGTGTGGGCACACCACTATTGGCATAACTGTACCAGTGCCTGGACTGGTGGCACTGGGCACTGTAGTGGTGGAACAGGGTGACAGGATGATTAAAATATCCCTCCTCTAATTGACCTCCTGACACCCCTTCTGAAACAATGAGCAGAGTAACTGGTAAAGCTTTTCTTTTTTCCTGTTGGATCTCAGAGTAAACAATCAATCTTTGCAAGTAGGTCAGCTGTAAGAAGGGAAAAATGAGGACTTGGTGCATCTTGGAGTGGGCAGGGCTCACAAAGGACCCACTTGACCTCTGAGGCAGATGCACAGCAGGGGAGTTGCTAAAGACATACAGTGCTGGAGTGTGGAAGTAGGTCAGGAACCACAGTGGGGGTGGTTTGTTAAGAGCTTTGCTGAACTAAGGTGACTTGGGGTTGAGCCACGTGGTGAGCAGGACTGTGGCATTTCTTTCCCAGTGGGACACTGGCACAGCCCACTGCTAACAGCTCTGTTCTCTCTTCCAAGTGGTCCCTGATGCCCAGGGCTTGGGCACACTGCTAACAGCTCTGTTCTCTCTCCCAGGTAGTCCAGGATGCCCAGTGCTTGGCAAACCAGGTGCAGCTCTTCTACGCCACAGATCGCTCCGAGACCTATGCCCTAGTGGAGACCTTTAACCACAGATCCAGTGAATTTAAATACATGTCAGTTATAGCAGAGCTTGAGCAAAGTGGGCTTGGAAGAGAACTGAGACCTGGGCAGGCTTCTGACAAGTCATAGAGCCTGGCCTGTGGTGAAAGGAGCCAGCAGCAGGCAGGGGGTCCCAGGAGGGGTGGTCCAGTGTCGTCTGTTTCACAGCTTGGATTTGGCCACAGGAAGAGTCTGCAGACTTCTGGGAGAGTGACTGTCAAGCCTGTCTGGCACTGATGCAAGATTAGGACTTGGGCCATTTGAACAACAGTTACTAATTGCGAAAAAATGGTGCCCAGTACTTCAATGTAACTTCATCAGAAAGAGCCATTTTCCCTGTCCTGTAACTTCCTGCAGCCTTCTGGATTGTAGAAATCTGAAATAAAGTGACAGAAGGGGAACTGTGTAACAGGCTGTACTGACATCAGGAAAGAGATCACAACCAGTGTTTCTTCTCAGTAAATGCATTTTAAATGCCCACCACCATTATAATTGCATGGCTCAGTGCTTTTTAATCTGTGTGGAATTCATACAGGCTTGTCCATCAAGAAGAAAGAATAGGAGCAACGGTCTAAGACAGACACTTCTTTGTATCTCTGTGAGGTTTCTTACACACATGTGTATTGTGGTTTGAGCTTTTCTCAGGATTAAAAAAACAGACTCACTAGATTTGATCTGGGAGTTTTCTGCTTCTTAATTGATATAATAATTATAATCTGTTGTGATGTTTCTGTCTTTGAGATGTTGCTTTTGAGCAGTATGAATGTGGTTTTATTTTTTAGTATATTTCTAATGGTGTAGAGGAATCATTGCCTGTTTTACAGGATTATTTTTTCTCAGGCAGGCATCTAGTCAGCCAACGCACAAATGGCATTTGAAGGAATAAAAAATAACTCTTGTTCCCACTTCAGGAAAGGCGCTCTCCATAATAATGGGAAGATAGACTGGCATAGTGACAGAGAGAGTCACCAGACAGCTTCTTGTTTGTCAAGTGAAAAAAAAGTCTTGGTATGAGCATGCAGAGCTGCTTTAACACAGCAGTGCTGGTAAGAGCCTGGCTTCACAGACTGCAGCAGATTGGGGTTTTTAAACCTGCTCCCAGCAAAAGAATCCCAAAGCTGATGCTTTGAGCTTCTCTTGTGTTCATTCCCAGCAGACACAGGCAGCACATCCATGGACAAGGACGCTGCAGCAGTGTGATGTGCAGCCAGCACTGCCACCACTGCATGGGGGACACAGGACAGCCAGTAGCAACACTGCAGTGATTCCCATGTCATCATCAAACCCCCAGCACTAACTCATCCTTAGCACTCACTGTCCCTGGGCCACGTTGCACCTTGTCAGCCTGCAGGAGCTGGCAGGAATTCATTCCCTCCTTTGCCAGAGAAAGGGGGGAAAGAAGGATCTGCAGTTTGTGTCTGTTGGAGGGCATGGCTGGTATCAATTTTCTTCATTAACTACAACCTGACACGAAGCTGTGGTGAGCTATGAAGGTTTCTTTTTGCTCTGTAGTTGTAGGATCCCATTGCTGTAATTCCCATTGTCACTCTATTCCTCAGCCCATTCTTTGCACTACATGGCCTTTGAAAGGTCCCTTCCAACCCAGCCCATTCTCTGATTTTATCACATGAACACTATAGCTGAGCACTAAAGCTACACAGAGCAGTTTTGTGTTGAGGTCTATTTTACCACCAGCTCTTAGATGTTGTGTGTGAACTCCTGTCCAGTCAGGAAATTGCAGGATGTTTCCAGAAGAGGCAGATTTTTTCTTGGGCCCTGGCTGAAAGGAGATGATCTTGCTCCCTGGTAATGTCTTTTGGTTTCTGTTCACTGAGTGTATCCAGAGCAGTCTGCAGAGCAGGGGAATAATCAGTCACAGGAGGCATGGATAGGGCTGTGATAATCTGAACAGCAAATCACCTTTATTAAAAGGCATTTTATAGTGTTCGTGCTCCATTTATCATTTTTCCTTAGCTGATATAAAGGCTGTTTTGATTAAATACTCATTCCTGCTTTGAAGAAGTCGAAGTTGCTGCATTCGTTTTTAATATAGCTATAATGTAACACCCCTGAGAGTGAAATCTAAGGCTGCCAAATCTACATCACAGCCTCTTTCTGAGCGTAAAAAATCAAATTCTCAGGTGTAACGCTGTAGTGATCACTACCTGTAATTCTGAGAGGTGTTTTTTTCAACCCGTCATATTGTAATAAGTTTGCAGAGACTCTATTTTCTTACTGCATGAAAAGCCAATTCTTTATTCATGTATCTTATTTTATACAGTTTTTACAGACTGTTGTTTCGCGTGCCGTAGTAGTTTTCTTACTACTTCATTTTTTGGTCAGAAGGGGATTTGTGTGTACGTCCTAAGATTCAGGTCGTTTACGTTTTTCCTTTATGGGTTCTCATGGAACAGATCTTATTGTTTACACAGATGCATTATTTTCCAACCCAAGAAGAGGTGGTTGTGCGGCTGGGCCGCCACAGCCCTGCGGGGCTGCTGCATCCCCGTATCCCCCCAGACACCCGCGGCAGAAAAGCGGAGGGGGAAAAGGAACACAAAAGTCGTTGTAATGACCGCACGTCGCATAAGGGGGGAAAACACCGCAAACAAATCCAGAAAGGTTCAAAAGGCTCAAAGCGTTTGTGGCTCTCGGAGCGGGCGGAGCCGCCGGCGCTGTTGGAAAGGCCGCGCTGAGCCCAGGAGGGAAAGAGGGAAGGGATTGGAAGCGTCAGCAGCGGGGAGGAGCTGGGAGCGGGAGACGTGCTCCGCTCGCTGCCGCCTGCAGAGCGCCTTCCGTGCGGAGCTGCGAACCGGGCGGTGCCGCCGCCGCGTCCCGGGCAGCGGCCAGCCTGTGGTGGTTTTTTTCTTTTTTTTTTTTTTTTTTTTTTTTTTTTTTTTTTTTTTTTTTTTTTTTTTTTTTTTTTTTTTTTTTAGTTATTTTTTTAGTTTTTTTAGTTTTTTTGTTTGGTTGTTTTTTGTTTTTCTTGGGTTTTTTCTTTGGTTGTTGTTGTTGTTTGGTTTGTTTGGTTTTGTTTTTCTTGGTTTTGGTTTTTTTTTTTCTTTTCCCGTTCTCGGTTGGCCTTTCGCAAATTTTGGAATGAATATGAATAATTGTACCTGTATCGTGTTTTGTTAATAAGAGTTCAGAAAGGTGATGAATGTATTTTCTGACTGTGACATAGCGTGAATAGTGAAAAGACTGTGGTTTTTTTCTTTGTGACATCTAAAACGACCAGGCCAAGAATTATGGAGGACGGGGTCATCACCGTGTGGCCCTGCAGGAAGGCTGCTGAAGTTCTGGGTTTTTTATCAAAATAAAAACAGCCCAAACCCATGTTACCAGACAGAGTGGAGCCACCCACAGATAAATCTATCAAATAAGATGATAGGGGAAACTTGAAACAGAAAAGAATGTTTTAATATCTATTGAATATGTAAAACAGCAAATCCTTAAAACACAGTAATTGAAAGAGAAGGGTGTACTTCCTGGTGACGCACCCCAGCTGGAACCTTTGCTCTTATGTCTCCTAATTGTCTATTTTATTTTGTATTAAACTTAAAAATTTTTAAAAGAGAGTGGAACTCGTTTTTCACAGTGTGCAACACCTATTGGCTACTAGTTTTCTTACTATTTCATTTTTTGGTCAGAAGATGATTTGTGTGTACGTACTAGGATTCAGGTTGTTCACATTTTTCCTTTATGGGTTTCATGAAACAGATCTTATTGTTTACACAGATGGATTTATTTTTCAATAGATTGTTGTGTTAACGAACCTTTCATACCAAGATTGTTTTTGCATGGGAACTTGCAAATTGCTTAACTACACTTAGGAGATAACAGGCTTGCTATTAGATCAATAGATCTGGCCTGATTTTCTGAGGCCTTTCTTTTTTAATTCTTTTACTTGCCTCAACACCATCAGGGTTGGTTTGATTGTTTTTAATTTTTTTCCCTAAAATAAGAACTTTTCTGTGGCTTTAAAAAAGGCAGAAATGCCCAGAAATGATGAGCCTGAAACTGGGATGAAGACCCCTAATAAAAAGAACAGAATAACAGAAATAACAAAACAGAATAACAAATATAACAGAATCTCTAGGTCTAATCCTCTGCCCCACTGAATGACTGCTGCAAGGGGGAGTAACCCAGCTGAAGAAGTGGCCCTACAAACCACCCTTACTGCAGAAACCAGCGGTGATTTGTGGCTGTGTGGCTTCTCCAGTGCCTGGGATGCCCTTGTGCATGCTCTGTGGTGCCTGGCACAGCCTTGGCAGAGGCTGAGTGTGGGCACTGCAAGCTGCAGGCTGGACACAGACCCCCGGCGCTGTCTGGCTTTGTGCAAAGGAGCAGTTGCGCCAGTTTTAAGCCACTAAAAACTCACATAGAATTTTTAAGGTTTGATGCCCTTAGGATCTGTGCTGAGCCTTAAGGCTGGTGAAAGAAAAATAGTGCTGTTAGGCTTGGCATGGGGAGAGAGGTAACAGAGAAGGTGGCTGCGGGATTCATGTGCCATCCAGCCACTAGAGGGAAGGTTTGTCTACTGATTCTGAGCTCTGGACACACACACAACTTGCCTGAGCCTGTCTGCTCAGCTTTGTGAACTCTGTGGGTTGTGTGCTGAGAACCATAGAGATGCTCAGGCTGCTCCTGCGTGGTCCATAACGAGCTGGGCTGCGCTGAGTTCAGCTCATGGTTCCACCAGCCCCATGCCCTAGATCCCACCTGAGAGGGTCCCACCTTGGGGAGGGCAAACATCCTGCAGTAGTTTCCCAGCATGTTTTACTGACGACCAGTCTTTTTTGGGCCAGGACCTGCCCAAGATGGATGTGTCTGGTTTTAGTAGCCGTGAAATGGGCACATTCAGGAAGAAGCCCCACTCCCAGTGGCCCCATATAAACTTCAGCCTCTGCAGCATCCTGCAGCAAGGACTTGTAGGTGCTGTAGGAGCCCCCTCAGTGCTGGCTGTGGTCTGCCTCCAGCTGGAGAGCCCAGGACTGGGAAGTGGCAGGAATTCCCTGCTAGGAGTGGTGGAGCAAGTTTTGCAGGCAGATGTTCCTTGTTACCAGCACCTCAAATCTCTGTCTTGCCCACCTGCCCCTGTCACCTTGGGGAGATAAACCCAGAGCCAGTCCTGCTCCTAAGGGAGGAAGGTGTCAGTTAATGCAGTCAAGGAAATGCAGATTGATGAACAACATTCTTACTCTTCCTTAAAATGATGACTCCAGTGCTTTTTCATCTGTGTCAGGCTTTTTTCCCTGTGCCTTAGAAAATGGCAAGACTCCAGTGCCCTCTGATCCAAGGCTGAAGAAGTTCTCACTCCCTGTCTCTGAGTTTGCCCAGGACGTGGTGGAGCAGATCCGGGGAACTGACTGTTCCTGATGCTGCATAGCTGAGGCAAACTTTTCTGGACACGTCCCATTCCTCCCTGGGAATAACCAGAGCAAACCCACTTCTCCCCTTCTTTGTCCTCTGGTCTGCACAGGCATTCCCAGCCTTCAAGCCCTGCCTGGGAACAAGCATCTCAGGGCTGCTGAGGCGGCTGTGCCCATGAGGTGCTGTGCAGGGCATTGTGTGAGGGCTCAGCACAGTGGTGGGGGCTGCCAAGGGGCTCCTCCACACTCCCCCCGGTGCTGCCATATCCTGACAAGCTTTGCAAAGCTGCTTCACTGTCTTGGGCCTCTTCCCGTGGCTGCCCGTGAGCTCCGATGGAGCCGCCCCGTGCTCCGGGCTCCTTCCGTCCCTGCTTCCTTCCCCCGATAAATTCAGCCATGCACCTGCCTCCAGGAGCGAGGCCAACACTCCCCTCTTCCTTCCTCCAGGGCAGACAAATGCCCTCTTCACAATAACACAGCCCTCCTTCCCCAAACCCGTCCCTGGGACCTTTTCCTCTCTCCCAAGTGATTCCTGCTTCCCCTCCCCACAGCTGGGATACCGTGTGGCTCTGGGACCGTGGGCTCTCTGCTCTGTGAGGTTTCCAAAACCTCAGGAGAAGGGGTAAGTCCCTGAGCAGGAGGTGCTGCTCACCCCTGTGGACTTGTGGAGCTGCAGCTGATATAACTCCAGCCCTCCTGCTGTTCTCCTGGCCCCTCTCCTTTGGCTCCAGACTGCTGAGGCTGGGAGGACCCCATCTCGCCTCCAAATATTTTGGCTCCGTCTTGCCTGGATGTAAATCCTGGCTCTGAGTTGCCTTTGAGATCTTTGCTATCCGGCCAAGCCCCCTCACTTTTGGATTTCTGCCCATTTTCTGCAGGGATTTCAGTTGAAAGTTTCCTCCTGGCTTGGCATTTGCTGTTGGGCGTTGCATCTGCTCCACAGACCTCCACCTCCTGCTCACAAGATCTGAGGACATTTTGTTGTTTCCTGCATCCCAGGTCCCCAGGATGGAGGACAGCAGCATTGCTCAGCCCTTGCTGGGACTTGGGGTGGCTGTAATGAGCATCCAGCCTTGGGGATGAGAAAAGACTTCGCCTGAACCTGCTGGAGTCAGGAATGTGGCTGGTTTGCCAGTGACCATGAAGAGTCTGCTGGATTACTTGAGCATGATCCTGATTTTAGGGGTGTTACTTTGACCTGAGACTACCTGCAATGACTGTGAGAGATTCACTCACGAGCAGGGCAAGGCTGATGTGGAAAAGGCTCAGCCTGCAGGTCTGGGGAGGGTGCACACACAGAGTTGAGCTCTGAGGTTTTGTGGTACTGGGTTAGCTGATGGTGGTGGTGGTGGAAGCAGCTGGAGAGATTAATTTGACAGCGTGTGCTTCCCTCCTGCCTCAAGAGCTGTGCAGGGCACTTCACCTCAGGGCTTTACCTTTTCTGCAGATGAGAGACACCTCAGCCATCTCATGCTGTAGTGGATGCAGAGCACAGATGAATCCTGCATGTCCTTGGTGTGTCCTTGTCCTGTCCCTGGTTTGGGATCTGCCCTTCAGCCATGTCCCAAATGGGGACAGACAGAAAAGCAAGGGGCTTCTGGGGTGTGCAGGCTCCAACTGCCTTCAGCTCCAGTCAAAAGGGATCCACCAGTGGCTGTTGCCCAGTGAAATGAGTCCTACAGTGTCTTTTTCCCTAGTAATGAGACACTCCTGCAGGTGCCAAAGGGTTTCTATTGCAGCTGCACCAAACCAACCTCCCAGACAGAGGGAGGAAAGGACAGTAAATGCCTTGCAGGGCAGGGCTGAGCTCCCTCGTGGCTGGCTGGTCTGGGAGGCTGCTGGATGAATGTATTTTTAAAGGCTGCCTCTGAACATTGTGCCTCAAGAGCAAACCCTGGCAACTCCTGCCGCTGAGAAGCCTTGTCGTGGGGAAAGGATCTGGATCCTGCTGGAGGCACAGGCTGCGTGGGGTCGGGAGATAAATCCACAGCTGCAGCACCAGAGGATGCCAGGCAGGGTTCAGGGAATCAAACCCTCACCCTAAATCCTCCAGCTTCGTGCAAATGTGCCCATTAGCCACATCCTCCTTGCCCTGTGCCCCACTCCGCAGCTCTCCCCGTCACCTGCAAACACTTGGCTCCGCCTGAGTTTAACACACGCGTGAGAAAGGCTAGAAACCTTTCTCTCACTAGAACTGTCCCGGTGCCAAACAATCTGCAGACGTTTCGGTGAGGCCAGAGCATCACACATCTCATCCCCTGGGAGCGACACGTCACCGTGGCCGGAAGGAGAAGCGCGAGTGTCAGGGCCACGCTCTGCCTGCCCGTGCTGCGGCATCACCCGTGGGCTGCACACCGGTGTCTGGCCCCACGCGGGACTGACCCCAAGCACATCCCGGCTCCTGCCAAGCCATCCCACGCTGGCTGGCCGCTCCTGCCGGCGCCGAGCGTGCTGGCTCGGGCTTGCCTTCGCTGAGCAGGATTTAAATACCGCAGCGCGCTTCAGAACTCACCCCACCTCCGACAGAGACGGAAAGTAAGTGCCCCGTGCAGAGAAAGTTTTTTCTTTCTTTTCCCCTCTCCGGCATTTCTGTTTTGGATGGCGTCCAGCTTGGCCTGGCACGGAAACCCCCGGCTGGTTTTTGTGTGTGTGCAGAGCGGGGAAGGATGACGGGAGGGGGACTGTGAAAAGATGGGGGGAGGAGGGGAAAACACTCCGGGATTTCATCTCCTTTCCCCAGCTCCCTGCTGTCCTGTGAAAGCCGGAGCCAGCCAGCGGCACGCCAAGAAGGATCTCAGCCTCCAGGAATGGTGCGGGGCTGTGGGTGTGAGCGAGTGCCCACCCAGGAGCCTGCGAGCCCACGGCTGGTGGGGGCTGCCAGACCCGCTGCCAAGCGGGTTTTCCAGGGACAGCTGGAGCTGCCGGCAGGGTCAGGATGTGACATCACTGACCGGAGAAAATCCCTCGGCCCCGGCTTCTCTAACGAAACCCCCGTGAGCGCTGGAGCGAGGCAGTTCTCCCTGCCGCTGTTGCTACTGCCATCCCCAAACTGCCAATAGTCCCGAAAGAGAGCCTGGCTTGGACTTGGTATCTTTTTAATTTTTTTTTTTCTTTTTCCTGAATAAGAGCAGAAAGTGCAGCGGAGGGATTTGAGACTGGAAGCCGCCGCGCCTGGGGATGAGGTGAGTCCTGGGAGGTAAAAGTCAGCTCCGCATCCCTGAGGATGCTCCTGGGGTGTTTTCAGACTGGGTTGGCATTAGCCTAGGAAAGAGCGATTCTTCACCCAGCCGGGCCGTGGACGCCTGCGGAAAGCTCTTCCCCTTCCTCTGGGGTGTCCCGGCTCAGCAGCCAGTGTGTAAATACCAGGGAGCCTGGTTTGGGGACGCCGGGCAGGGGTCCGTGCCAGCGGCGGCGGTGCGCAGGGAATGGTGTCCCTCGGGGGACGGGCAGGGGACGGCAGCACACGCGTTTCCCGAGCGGGACAGCCCCGGCAGCGGCTTTGCCCGTGTCCGACGGAGGGCGGAAAGTTGTGGGCGGGGGAACTGGGTGAGAGCAAGAGGCGGAGATGCGTTTTCCGCAGCTGGCTTATCTCCTCTCGTCTTCTTCCTTGAGCTCGCAGGCCTGGAGCTCCCTGCGTTTGGAATTACGGCTCTGACAACAGAGTGATCACCCTTGGGACCTAACCAGAGCTGTTGGACACCACTGAGGCCACTGGACGCTTCTTTTCAAGGGCTTGCAGCAAGTTGCTGGTAGTAGCAGTGAGATCTCAGCTCCCAGGAATGAGGTACCCCTAAAAAGCCCCCAGCCCCACTGGGTATAGCCTAAAATGAGCGGGACATGCTGCCTCTGACCTGGAGAGATGCTGCTTTGCTTTTCTGCTTGGAGGTGTCTTGTGTGATCCGGGAAAAACGTTGTTGGTGCCTCTGGGCTAGAGCTGCTGCTGTGCTGGTGGTGAGGCAGGGCAGAGGGCAGGACAGAGCGGGGGGACAGCAGGGGACATCTGTAGGGCGGGTGTAAACAGTCTCGTTCCTGGAAGCCATCCAGGTCCGTTTCTCACGAGCTGGGGATTTCCAAGCACCATGTGAGTTGGGGGAAGCTTCCCTCTGGCAGCTGTCCCCAGCTGGAGTGTGGGGGTCAAATCCCTGCTCTGCTCCACGGATTTGTGCTCATGGATGCTCTCATGGGTCTCTGCGGCACCAGGGGAGTTTGCACAAGGAAGGTTTGGCAGCAGGGAGATGCTGCTGAGAGCCCAGGGCTTCTCTGAAGCACCCCCAGCCCATGTGCTGGGCCTTGATCCCCCGCCCAGCATTTTGTCTTGGCCCATTTCCTGGAATTTTCTATCGTTTAGGTTATATTTGGGATCAGCAGCCAATAACCCCGTTTCTCATGGACAGCCCAGCTGGGGTTTGGCTCCAGCAGGAAGCACAGAGGGAGTGGGGTCAGTGCCCCAGGACTCTGCTCCCCAGCACCCTCCTTCTGAAGCCCGCCTTCCTTAGATGATTACAAGGCTGGAAAGGCTTGTAAAAAGAGGGAAATTCTCCCATCCCTGGAAGCACCATTTGCCCACAGTCCCTCCCTGGGTCAGGGCTGCAGTGTCTGCAGTTCAGGGTTGCTTGGGAGAAATCTTTGGGGCATGAGTCCTAAGAAGCAGCCCTGGTTGCAGAGATGCTCTAGGACAGGCTGAAGACCAATCTGCATCTGGACTTCTTTGGGGCTTGAAGGGAAGCTCAGGACACGGCCACTGACTCCTCAGCCAGGCAGTGAGGCTTTCTAAAGCAGTGAAAAGCCAGCTGGGGCCAGCAGGTTTCTGGGCAGACTGTCCCTCTGGAAGCTGTCTGTCTGCCTCAGGGCTTTGGCACATGGTGGCTGAACTGATGCTGTCCTTCTCCTCCCTCCGGGATGGGACGGGTGGGACTTTTACACTGTCTGTGGTAGGGAGAAGGGAATCCCCTAAAGCGGAGAAGCAGTAGATATTTGGGTGCCCCAAAGGCAAGAACCCCTGGGGAAGCCCGAGGGGGATGTACAGAGCTGGGGCTAATTAACCTACACTTTGCTCTAAGGTGCCTGGAGCTGGACAGGTCTGTGCTCTGCCTCCTTGGCCTCTTCCCAAAGCAGTGGGAGCTGGGATCTCTCTGCAGGTTGCCCTCAGTCCTGGACCCCTCTTTGTGCTCCCCAGGGGTAGGAGGTCGCACTGCCCGCAGGGGTAGGAGTGTGCTGCTAACACAGCAGTTTCCAGGCAGGTGCTTCTGCCAGTGTGTCACTGTCTCGGGATGGATCCAGGGAGGATGCACTTGGCACTGGAGCCATGGAGGTGCTGGTGTCAGAGCTTTCCTCTCTCTTTACCCTTCACGGTTGTTAGTGCTTCCCAGAGACACTTGCAAAGCACTTTTCCCCCTGAAGCCTTTGCTGTCGCAGACCTTAATATAAAGGCAACCTGGGGAGCGAGATCAGTTTTGAAACTGGAGACACTGAGGCAGGGAGCCAGAGACCAGCACTGTGACCATTATCCTGGAGTCTGGCAGTGCATCTGTCTGATCCTTCCTGCGGGGTTTCTCACTAAAGCCTATTTGGGGTCAAAACCAAAGGTTTTCTTTGGTGACCTTGCCCCCATGCCTGCAGGACTGTGAGGAGGAAGCCACTCTCCCACAGCTCTGCCCGCTCTGCCCTTTTGTTTTGTCATCTCTAAGCAGACCTTTCAGAGTCTTTTAATTTAAAAGAGTTTTTAATTTACAACAAAGCCTTTGCCTTGTTGTGTAACTCTGTGGTTTTCAAATTATAAGAAGGAAGGAAGGAAGGAAGGAAGGAAGGAAGGAAGGAAGGAAGGAAGGAAGGAAGGAAGGAAGGAAGGAAGGAAGGAAGGGTAGTTTAGATAAAAAACATAACCAACTCTCAAACCTGAAATTAACAGCTAAGTCTGACCCTGAACTTGCTGAGGCTTAGGGAAGAGAAAGTCTCTCTGATCCAGTTCATTTCCTTTCATCTCTGGACTTGCCAGCAATCTTGGACATCAGTTTTTCACATGTCTGTGCCTGTTACCTCCCTAGCAGTGGTTCTGCCTTGTCCTTGCACAGCTTAACCCTGTGCTTTTTTGGTTCTTGCTAAACCCCACCGAGTTTTGCTTCTGCTGCTGCTTTTAAAACCAGCAGCAGGACTGAAGCCAACAGCAAAACCAGGGGGAGGACTGAAGCCCAGCAGCCTTCATGGCCAGGGATGGGCTTTGTGGCCACTCAGCTGGGTTTGCAGCCAAGCTCCTCAAAGCCAAGGCTATTTTGGGAGCGTGGATGGGGGCTGAGCACTGAGGAGACCACAGCGTGGATGTCCCATGGGAAATCTCTCAGTCTCTTTCCTCCCAGAAGCTTTGTTCGTCCTCTTCCAACCATCCTCTGTGGGAACACAGGGTGACAGCTGGGCAAGTCTCCAGCTCCACCTGCTTCACGCCTTGTCCACTCCCAAGCATAGGATGAGGTTTGATTTGGGGGTTTGCAGATGCTTCAGAAAGGGATTTGTGACCTCCCCCCCCCAGAGCGCCAGCACTACCCTGTGATGGGAACTGTGGTGTGGGGAAGAGGGTTTGCAGCCTTTGCCAAGGTTCCTCCTGGAAAAGCTTTGATTTTGCATGTGGGAACCGAGGGCAGAGAGCTGCAGGCTGCTGGCACGGCGCTGCCCGCGCCGGCTGGGGCGGGACCTGTACCGTCATGTTGTAGGAAGTTGCTGTCTAAGCTTGTTGGATAGCACTGCGCCCTTAGGATTTCCCAAAACAGGCAGTCTGAGCAGCAGTTAGGACTTGGACGGGTCTCCTGCCCCACCCCAAGCCCCAGTGGGCCACAGCATGATTTCTAGGAACACGACAGCCCTGAACGTCAGACTCAGCTGAACTTTGCACCATAAACCTTGGAAGATCTCCCACTTTCCGCTTCTTTCCATGGATCTGCTCCAAATACTTGGTCAATGATGGAAGAGCACCAGTCGGGTTGGATGCATAAAGGTGGAGACTGGGAAAATCTGATTTTGCATTGGCTGAGGCCCTTTTCCATCACTTAGACTCAGGATGTGCCTGGGTCCATTCTCAAAGGATTCTGCTTTTCTTCCCAGAAAACAGGAGGGTGCTGAGTCTCTGCCTGAGGAGAATCTGAGGCACTGGTGACTTTGCAAAGCCTGTTTGCTCCAAGCTGGTGCATCGCATCTCATCTGCAAGGGCCAGAGCTGGGATCTCATGTCCTGGTCCTGGCCACCACTGCTCCCATACTTCACCCTCTACATGGATCTCTCTGGGCAGTGAGAGCTCTGAAGCAAGGTAGAGAACAAATGTGTTCTTTGGCTCAGTGCCTCTCTCCGCTTCTTTAGGTCATAAATCCCATTATGTATTTTTGGCTTTGTGTTAAATGTAATTTCTAGAGAACATCTTTGTCCAGTAAATATTAACAAGGTCTTTCAATGACTTGGTGATTTGGTAGTGGTGATGATGAGGATCCTGAAAAGAAAACCACTGCCTGGGAAGCAGGTGGGCTGTGCTGGCATCCTGCAAGCTCAGGGACAGGTCAGCTCCAAGCACTTGGGCAGCAATGCATTTTACTCTCCATTCCTGCTAGAACAGATGTATGGTAGGAAAACACCTGGCAGATGTTTAGCACTTTTGCTGCTCTTTTTTTTAACTGGTGTTTTATTCAGATGGTGCTGGACCACGAAGCACATTCCCACCTGCCTGATGAGTGAGAGCAGCTTGCAGGGTGACACAGAGATCCTGCTGTGGATGATGCAGGGATACTGTTGTAGATGAGCTACAGGTATGGCTTCAGCAGAGAGATGTTTATTTCCCAGTCAGTGGCTCAATATTTGCAGAGGACTTGCAGTGTGAGGCACTGAAAGAGAGCTGATTTCACTGTTGTCAGCCCCTGGCAGTGACATGTTTGATGGGATGTCATCTGCCAGGTTGGCTGCTCATCACCATGGAACTGTCCAGTCTCTGCATGAAAATCTGCAAACAGCAACAGCTCCTGAAGCAGAGCAGATGCAGCCAAGGCCAGGAGAAATGGTGGCACAGAGAATGTCTGTTGGCATGACTTCCCTTGCTGAAATTCCAGGGAAACCTGGCTGCAGGGCCAGGCACTGCTCAGCCCCATCATTCCTGCTTTGCACTACGGGCAAAGCCTGCTGAGTGCCTCATCCTGAGCATATCCCAGCACTTCCTACATTACTAAATTAGGATCCCTGTTGCAGTGGTTATATATATACATATATATGTATGTATGCATACATATTTTTGAAAGTGTTGTGTGTTAGCAAACTCCCCAGAAGGCTTTTTTTAGAGGTGTTATCAACAGGATGTGCTTGAATATGTGGAATCCAGGAAGCTCTGGATAAGGGCTTTTCTTTAGAGCCTCACTGTGCCCAGAGTCCCCTGGCCTCCCACGGGATCCATAAGGACTGCTGTAGCACAGGCCATTCCCAAGGGACAGACAGGAGTCATGACATCATGCTGGCTTCACTGCCTGGCATTTTGGAGAGATTATGCTCTTTTTTTGAAGTGGGAAACAAGCTCTTTGCCATGGTTGGAGCCAGTTGCTTGGAGCAGGGGAAGAAAAAGCATCCAAGAAACATCCTCCAGTCATTGCCCTGAGGCAATAAATGAAGGTGACAGGGATGTGGCCATTAAAATCCCACCCAGCCACAAGAGATGGGGAAGGTCCGCAGATACCCTGGTGTTGAAGTCATACTGCATAAGGTTGTGTGATGGCTGTGACCCCCTCTGTGGGGCAGAAAGCACCTAAAAACACACTCTTTTTGCACGTGGGCACAGTAGAGTGTGGTGGGGTTTGGTACCACTGTGCTGTGAGCTGTATAAGGGTGGCAAAGCTCTGGCTCCAGCCTGTGGGTAAGGCCATGGTTGTGCACTAATGGCATTTGTGCTGGGCTTCCCACCCACACCAGGGCGTGCATCCATATAGGGTTTTACAGGTGCTGGCTGCAGTGCAGAAATCCCCACCAGGCAGATCCTGCAGGCATTGGGATGATCACTAGCTCCTCCTGCCTCCCAGTGGTGACCCCGGGGTGAACCTTAAGGGGAGCAGGAGGTTTCACTTGAGAGATGTTTAGCTGATCACAAAATAGGACCTGCCTCAGGCTCAGGACTGAGTTTAGAAAACAGAATTTAAATAGCAAGCTTTTGGCTAAAGTTGTCTTTTTAATGATGAATGTTCATCCAAGGTTTGCACCATTCCCTCCTGCTTGTGATTTTGGGTCAGTCACTTCCCTTTTCCATAAATATTTTCCTTCCTTTTTCTTAACTGCTTCTCCATCTCTTCCCATCTGGGGGAGGCTGTTGGAGGACTTTCTCTTCCCTAAGCCTCAGCAAGGCATTGAGCACCAGGAGGCCTTGGGCTCACATTAACACCACTGGTGATTAATGCAGGTAACAAAATGCACAATTTCAGCCCGTCCAGGACAGCCTTGGGCGGATGGGATCTCCACTGGATTTCAGGGAGGAAAAGGAAAACACAGCCCTCATCTGTGCTGCTAATCTTGGGCAGGAAGGGGTGAGCTCAGCACTTTGCTGAGCCCTGGAGTCACCCGGAGCATCAGCTCCACCACCCCAAGGGCTGCTGTGTGCATTGTGTGCACGCCGGCAGAGCTGGCGGCATCCTGGCAATGTTGTTCTGCTGTGCTGGGCTGCGTTTCCCTTCTTCGGATGTGGGTTTTGTTTTCTTGGACAAACACACCAGGCAGAGCAACAAAAACAATCCCCCCTTTTCCCACTGATCCTGGCGCTGGGGCTGTGTGAACCAGCAGCCAGCTGCGGTCGCAGCTGTGGGACCCAGGGCTGCTGCTGCAGGGTTAGGGGTTATTCGTAGTGACAAGTCCCTGGGAAAGAGATGCTTCCCCCTTGCCAGGAGAGGAAAAGGCCACCAGAGTGGGACTGCCCAAACCGGTGAACTCTGCTGGTATCATGGCTCTCAGTTTATTGCAGCACTTGTTGGTAAAAGCCTGGAGGGAAGAGGTTGGCTGGAGCCTGTTGAGCTCCTGGGCTGCTCAGGAGGGAGGAAGGGCTCGGTCTGCCATCACGCCTTGGATGGGGCACATGTGGCAGGGTTTACCCTCTCCGGTGCCAGGAGCTGCTGTGTGAGGTGGCAGCAGCTGCTCCAGATCACCCTGGTGTGTGTGAAAGGGCCAGAAGCTCTATCCAAATCTGTGTCCCCATGTGCTGTCAGAGCAGTGGGGTCAGACAGCATTCTGGTGCCACCCTCTGCAAGCGTGTCCACATGTGCAGCTGTCTGCATGTGTGACTGAAATGTGTCTCTTTCTCCTCCCAGAAACCTCCATCCCTGAAGACCCCGGCCCTGGGTTTCATGTTTCTCTGAGCCTCTGCCCTCAGCCTGGCTGGCCCTGCCCACAATGGCCCTGTGTCTCAAGCAAGTCTTCAACAAAGACAAAACATTCCGTCCCCGGAAGAAGTTTGAGCCGGGCACGCAGCGCTTTGAGCTGTACAAGAAAGCCCAGGCCTCCCTCAAGTCTGGGCTGGACCTGAAGGCAGTGGTGCAGCTGCCTCCTGGAGAGAGCATCAACGACTGGATCGCCGTGCATGTGGTGGACTTCTTCAACCGCATCAACCTCATCTACGGCACCATGTCGGAGTTCTGCACGGAGAGGAGCTGCCCCATCATGTCCGGGGGGCTCAAGTACGAGTACAGGTGGCAGGACGACAGCAAGTACAAGAAGCCAACCAAGTTGTCAGCCCCACAGTACATGTGCATGCTGATGGACTGGATCGAGATGCTCATTAACAACGAGGACGTCTTCCCCACCAGGATAGGTGAGTGGGCTCTGGTTCCCTGCAGGAAAGCTGGGGTTGTAACTGGTGCGGGTTCCCAAGCTGCTGGTGCACCTCAGTGCTGGTATTGATGAACTTGTGATTCAAACTATTGTGGCATTTTCTGTTCCAGGCGTTTCTCAGTGTCTGTCCCACACCCTTTTGCTCCAAACTGAGTTTGGGATTTCTCATCCTACTACTAGGGGATGTGGAACACGGTGTTCTCCTTTTCTCTGCTTGAACTTAGTCTGTGTTTGTGAGAAATAAAGGCTGGTAGGTCATTAGCTTCCTTGCCTTTCCTCAAGAGGTTGACCTGCAGGACTGGTTAGAGGTGGTCATCACATCCCTGCTTTTCTCTCAACTAATCAACTCAATTTCTTTCTGGTTTTCCATGTAGATTCATGGTCCCAAGACCCAAACCCTTGCTGCTTAATTCCTCAGCCCCTTTCCATCTCAGCCCTGATTATACCTCACATCTTGCCATGTAGCTGAGGCACTGCTGGAGCAGACATGCCCATCCCCAGGATGTGGCCTTGGCAGTGGCAAGGTGTATAATACAGCTCTTCAAAAATGTTTGGCCGTAGGAGCTTGCAGCAGCTGCCAAAGGCAACACGGCTTTCAAACTAACCCCTCTGCCGCTGACCTGCAATGCTCAGCAGTTGCCAAGGCTGATATTATCTGCCACTTAGCTGCTTTTTGTCATTTGGGGAGATGAGTTCAAGGGTTGGAGCTAATGGGGCTTCCAGAGTCTCAGGTCATGCCTTGGAGAGGTTATTTTTCAGATGGAACATGAAGCTACTTGAATGTAAAAAAACATTTGAGGAGTTTAGGAGGGGAAAGGCACAGCTTTGCAAGTCTGCTTGACCTTTTTCTGTTTGCCAAGCAGACAGAGCTGTATGAAATCAGTGCAGCTTATGATCAAGATTTTCATTAATATGCTGGGAAGCATTGAAGAAAATGGTCTGTGTGGGATTACTGTTGTAGCCCTCTTTGGCTGTGCTGTACATGTAGTTGTGTGTCTTTTTAAGGAAAGTCTCTGGCCCTTGGAATCTGAGAGGGGTCATGGGTCTCTGCAAGCAAGAGGGGAGGCAGTGCCTGCAGCCTGGTTGTGCCAAACTGTTTTGGCTTTGGGATGGAGTGACTCCTCCAGACTCCTGATGAGATGTGATTGCTCTGGCTTGCCTGGAGTTAGGGTGGGACAAGTCCCTGAAACCAAGACCAGCAGGCATTTGTTGCCTTCCTCCCCTAGCTGACAGTCTGGGGCAGGCAGGGTGGCACAGCAGCAGCTCCTCATGCTGGAGGACAGGCAGGATGCCTTTGGGGGGTGTGGGAGAGGCAATCCCTGGGATTCCCTGGGGGCATTCCCTGTGCTATGGAGGCATCTTTCCCTCGTGGGCACAGTGGTGTCCGTGGATGGAGGGGGCTGGAAGTGTGGCTGGCTGGCAGTGACTGTGCAGGATACTCTGGGCCAGCAGTCCCAGCTCTGCTGGGGACAGCAAAGTCCTTGTTCATTCTGGCTGCACAGACTTGCTGCTGCTGAGGGGTGAGACAGCAGCCACAGAGAGCAGGGTACGTGTTCCTCTTCCTGAGGTGGCTTTTCCCCAGTGAGAAGATCTGCATGCCATTAAAAGCAGAGGCACAGATGTGGATTTGCTCTGTTTTCCCTCCAGGCAGAAGGGAGTGTCTTGATGCAATTTCATGCCTTTCAGGTGGGATTTGAGATGTGATGCTCTTGACACTGCTTTGGGGAGTAAAGGTGTACAGGGAGTATTAACACCTCAAAAAGCAGGCAGCCATGGGAGAGACATCGCAGCACCCTCTGCTCTCCCACATCTCTCTGAAGTGCAAAAGTCTAATACAGTTCATGGTCCTGGTGGCTTTCACCTCATTTCTGGCACTTCTCCCTCTGAGTTGTAGCATATCCTGATGTGGGATGGGATGGCTGGTGCCTCTGGTTTCCACTTCTCCTTTCGTTTCAGTTTGGGGGCAGTTCTGGGTGAGATCCAGGATGACTGTAGATGAACATGGGTCAAATCCATTTTTTTCTCTTCCAAGGCTGGGGTCCTGGGGTCCTTTTCCAAGCCCTTTTGTCATGGGGACCCTTGTGTCCCCTGACTGACTTCACGCTCTGTGTCAGCATGTCTTGGTGGTCTTGGCCTCACACAAGTGAAAGGGAACTCAGGCTGAGGTAGCACTCTAAAACACATGAAAGGCTGTTGGGAGAGGCAGAGGGAGGAGGGAGCTGGTGGCACTTTGTCATCAGTGTGTCCCCAATTATCTGCCTTTCACTGGCCTGCCTTGTTCACTGGGTAATTGCTTGGCAGCTCTGGCATTTCAGAAGACGGAGTGTTTGGCTGAAGGGAAATGCACTGGATGACAGAGGAGGCTGGCCAGGATGTGGGGCTCAGGGACAGTGGCCAGGGTGACCAAAGAGAGGTGCTTAATCTCTCTCCTAAAGAGCAAGCCCTTGGGAAAAGACTCAGGACAAGGGGAGTGAGGCACTGAGAGGACACAGAGGAGATGTGAGCTGTTTTAAGGAGCAGAAAGGAGCTTGATGAATTGAAGAGGAGAAATTAAATTTTTATGCTTTGGAGTTGTGGTAAGACTCTTGGATGTTTGCAGCAGAGATGGGATTGAGCATGAAGATTTGTTTCACTCCTGCTTGTGCTGGAGAGGACCCTGGGCACAGCTGCCCACTATCTCAGCTGGTTTAATGAGCTTCCTGCATCTCAGCTTTTCCTCCTGGTCCCTCTTTGCCATGTGCAGTAAAGCTGCCCCAGCACAAAGATTTCCCTGGCTAAGGCCATCTGACTGCAGACAAAACAGACCTTTCTCTTTTTTGAAATTGTTTTTCTTAGAAACAGCAAGTGTTCCCCAAACTCACAGACATTGTGGGAGGCTAATCTCAGCATCCTCCTCCACCCAAGAGCTACACAGCCTGAAGCAGCACTTGATTCAGCAGGGCTTGCTGGTAGGCTCCTGACAGTTGAGAGACATCTCATGGGTCAGAGGGGGGAAATCTTTCGCCCTGGGGTGAGAGGTCCAGCTAGAAATGTGCAGAGAT
Source organism: Sylvia atricapilla (assembly GCF_009819655.1). Taxonomy (NCBI): domain Eukaryota; kingdom Metazoa; phylum Chordata; class Aves; order Passeriformes; family Sylviidae; genus Sylvia; species Sylvia atricapilla. The sequence continues at coordinate 13,035,364 of NC_089148.1, forward strand.
GGTTCCCTGACTGGTGGGCTCACAGGGGAGACCTTGGCTGGGGTAAATGGTTACAGCTCCAGTGACCGGAGCAGAGCCGGGCTGATTTGCACATTAAAGCATCTGCTCCTCCAGCACATGTCAGAAGTGGGAGGGGAACAGAGTGACAAACACCTTTGGTTTAGCCAAGCTGAGTGCTGCAGAGCTCTTGCCAGCTCTGCAGTGAGGCCAGAGGGACAGCTGGCATCTGACAGGGCAGGAAGGGAGCCCGACAGCAGCAGACAGTTTGTGACCCGGCAGAGTTAACCAGCAGGACTGCAGCCCTCGGGTGGCACCAGTAGAAAATCCCTATGGTGGAGATTATTAGCAAGTCTGAGGGGCTGCCAAGCCCCCTGCATACCACAGCAAGAGTTGAGGGAGATACTGTGTTTTCCCCATGCCCAGGGAAATCTACCTGCAGGGCTCCATCCCACTGTCTGATCCTTTCTCTGCAGTGGGAACCTGTTTGTCAGCCAGTTAAGATGAGATAAATCCCTGCATGGTGTGAGCTATGCCAGCCTGATGGCTATAAATCTACAGAAGCAGCAGCTTTCCCAGACAATCCATATCTTTTGGTGTGTGCTAGTGCTTTGTTTCCATTCTTCCAGCCAATGTAGCTGTCCTGAAAAATACATTTAAATGGAGAACGAACATATTTTCCCATGCAGGGAGAAGACCAAACGATTCTGCAGGTGTACTTTCACCAGCTGGTAAAACTATATCAGTAGATTTATTCAGTGAGTGGCCACATGAAGAAATTATCACCTGGAAAATATCCTCTCCTCCCAGGAATCGTTCTGCCCTGTGGTGCCTGGGCTCAGGGAGCTGCTGCTGGGCAGTGCTGAGGAGGAGGGATGGTTGGATGGGGTTTCCAGGGTCCATGGCTGTGTCTGCACTGGCCAGCCGAGGGTCAGGCTGCTGCTTGCACAAGGCCAGGTGTCCTCCATCAGCACCACGGTGGCTGCTGAACCCTCCCTGTTGTTAACTGAGTGCAGACACAGGGTTTGGAGCAGCCCCAGCCCCGGAAACACCTCGCGGTCTCTGCCAAATTTGCCTGCGGCTCCACAGAGCACCGGCCACAGGAGGTTTTGTAACAGTTCTTGGAAAGCTTTTCAGAACTCAGGCCTGTCACTCAAGCATAGTCCCAGAACAATTATAAAAACCAGAGAAAACCTGGTGCGAAATTATCCGATACTGTCTTGCCATAACAACAGGAGAAAAATGTTCAGAACTCAGCTAATTATTGGTGTTCTCTCAGCTGGCTCTTTTTTACATAATCTGGTGGGGATTTTTTTCCCTGCTTTTTTTCTCCCAAAATTAATACCACACCAGCTTGCAGCTGCCATCATGCCATTAGTTTTAAACAGGGCTTTAAAGACTTATTTTTAGAAAAAATGAATCACTGAACACAACGGTGGCCAAAATGAAATTGAGAAATAACAACAACAATTCATCACGAATAACACTGAATTACTGCATTTGCAGAGGAAAAGAAATACAACTGCCAAGAAGCAAAATAGCTTCCCAGTACTGATTCATCATGAAAAAATTAAATTGGCTGGTACACAAGTCTTGGGGATAGGAGATGGCAGGAAAGATTCAGGACCCTTTGGCAGTCCCTTACCCTAAGCACAGGCACTTTGTCACCTTTCATTTTCATTTCCTTTTACACATGGTTTCCTTATGTTTTGAAGCAATCAGCAAAGAGTGGAGAAAACAGATTCCTTGGAGCTTTAAATCATATCTTGGGATTTTCAAGCAAAAACATCCAAGACAAACTAAAGGTGCCAGGGCTGTGAGTCACTCTGCTTGGAGTGAAATTGTACCTGCTGTACTTACCGCTTTTGCTTTGGCTTGGAGCAGAAATTCTTCCTAATATCTAAACTAAACATCATGCAAGAAGAATCAGAGGGTGGCTGCCGCCTGCCAGACTGTGGGCTTGCTGCTGCTTTCTCCAAGGTTGCTGGATGGTGAGCACCAGGGAATTAAATGTAAAGGTAATTTCAATGCCTTTAAATCAGCCCAGGTGAGTTTTGTGATGTTCTGCTGTCCCCCTGGGGTAGTTAGATCACAATCAATGGGATGAACTAGGATGGTGTTTTTTGGTCCCTGAAGATGTGCAGGGCTGGGGAGGATGAAGCAATCCCAAGCAGCGTCACCCTGTTGGGGTGGTTTGTCAAACCTGGAGGTCCATCCTGACTTTCCCCTGGCGGGTGTATTTCTGCTAAGAGGACATCTCAGCCATGCATGGGCTGTCCCACCAGACTCACCCCTCTGTCTCATCCATCTGCTACTGTCTCTGGTTTGTGCCATGATGTGCCACCTTCGAGATGAAGCAAATCCCCTTGTCAGTAACTGATAGACTGTCCTGCTCCCCAGCTGCATTCCCATATCCCCTAAGCAAGAGCCACCACTGCCCCACTCCCAAATGCCTCCATCGGTGCCCTGGCCGCTGATGGGCTCTGTGTGTGCAGGCTGTGAGGCTGATCTGCCCGGCCCAGCCTGGCAGGGAGGTGGGAGCCCTGAGAGGAGCAGCTGCCCGCTGGCTCCGCTCTGGCTGTTGCAGTGAGCCCTCCCAGCAGCCGGGGCAGCTCTGGCGGCAGCGAGCTTGGCTGCTCAGGGTAAAGCTGAGCACCCACGAGGGCAGGAGAGGCGCCAGAGTGTGGCCAGAGATCCCTGTCCCGTGGCTTTCCCCCGGCTGGGACGTGCCGGCTGCAGTGTGTGCCTGGCTGCAGGGGGGAGGCACAGCCTGCCCCGTGTCCCCTCTCGGGCTGGAGAGGATGTCACATGTGTCGTCTGCTGGACATCCGCTGCGCCAGCAGCCCTGACCCAGGGCAAGCCGGATTCATGCCGGATCCTTCTGCTGCTCTCAGATGCAGCCCTTACTGCAGAGCCCTTTTCTTTCAGCTCTGGGCAAAGGGATGGGGTGTTTCCCCAGCTCCCCACCAGCACGGCCAGTGCCTGCTGGGGCTGCTGTGGGTTTCTCTCCAAGGCACTGGAGATCAGCAGCGAGGCACTGCTGGCAGAGGCAATCTGCATGTCAAATATCCGCTCTGCTTCCTTCCCCGGGGGAAGTGCTTTGATGAGCTGGCGCAGAGCCCTGTGCCAGATGCAGGGTCCAGTCCAGCATCTCTGGCCTGTATGGAGGGTCCCGGCACAGGACACAGACCTGGCCGCAGCACGGGGAGAGGAAAGGAAGCAGGAGCCAGTTGTGCCTCCTTGGGCAGGTGTGCAAGCGAGAGGGGTGCTGCAGGGAGGGAGAGGCAGAGCCGGACCCGAGTGATCCCAAAGGACCGCGGTGAGGGGTGTGTCCTGACGTGGGACCTGTGGAAATCCATCAGTGACAGGCAGCCGCCACCAGCACAGCCTGGCCGTGCCTGGAGGGGACGGCCACACACTGACACCTGGTGATGGACACCAAGAAGGGCAGCTCAGCGTCAGCTCCCGGGAGCTTCCGATGCTCCTGGTTTCACTGGGTGAAACACAAGTGTTGAGTAGTCCAGAAGTGAGCTTCGGAGGTCCTGGCAGCCTGATGGTATCTTTCCATACATCATTAGGTTAAGGAGTTCAACAGCTCCCATAATTGCTGATGACCATGAGATTTTAATTAGCTTTAAAGACCCTTCGTAATTCAAGCTATTCTTTGATTCTGTGATTTAAGCTAAATCTCTCTTCCCTGATGCAAAAACTGCTTTTGTAGAACCCAGAATGTAGCTGGAGGTGTCTCTTCTCTAAGTCTCTCAACTGTTAGCGTGTCCATGAGGACTTGCTGGTGACAGATGTATAAGACAATTCCTGGCTAACCTCAGGACAAAAGCTGTGGAAAGCCACTTGCCACCATCTGCCATGTCTGGAGGTGGCAGCAGGATCTGCACCTCCAGATGTGCAGATCTGGAGCGGGATCTCTGACATATGACAGCATCTGTCAGAGGATCTGCACCATAGATGTTGTTGGCCCTGGGAGCCTGAGATCTGTTTGATCTGCTGTTCACTCTCTGAGCTTATTTCCTTCTCAGCTCAGGACTGCGTTGAGGGTTGCTGCTTTCCTTCACAGCCATCCTTTGCAGTTTGGCAATAAATTCTTGGTGATGGTCAGGTCAGATTTCTCTTTCACTGTTTGCTTTGACTGGGGAGGCAGTTGGTGACTGGGATGGGTGACAAACTGAAGGCAGCCAAGTGCTTTCCTGCCTGCTCCTGGGCACTTGCTGAGATCCCAGCTGCCTCTGGCCCCAGGGACGTGACAGGCTGTCCAGAACTCAGAACAGTGTGTATTCCCCAGACACTGCCCAAAAATGTGCATTCACCAGCAATTATTTGCTATGATAAGCTTTACTATAAAAAAAAAAAAAAAAAGTTTCTTAACCAGTTCTTCAAAGCTGGTCTGCAGGGGCCACCCTAATGGCACGTCTGAATCCCCAGCTGGGTGATTCCAGCATTTATTTGCTCAGCAAATCCTCACTTAGTGCAGAAAGCTCAAATGAAGCCACTGATAAAGCACTGTGTCCCTCCTGTCCCTCTCTGATCCCTGCCCATGTCAGACTAGCAGGCAAGGAGAGCTCTGGAGCCAAGGGTGCTGGGCAGAAGCAGATCTCCAGTCACATCTCTAAGGTGTTGGCATAGGGACAGCCTGGTTGTACTTTGCCAGATGTGAACACCTTTCCTGAGAAGTCCTAATGGGATCTGTCAGAGCTGGCAGTGAAACAGGTCATGCTGAGGTGCCTGCTGCAGGAGCAGCCCTGGAGCTGCAGTGTGCTCGTGGTTATGCAGAGCAGTGGCCACAAATCAGTCTCAAAACCACCTCTCTGTGTGATGCTGAGCCAAGATCTGTGTCCTTCCCCAAGTGGTGGCTGGGACATCCAGATGTGGCACGAACACAGATGCTTCAGTCCTGCCCTCTGCTCAAACACTGTGCATGCAGGAAATGGAGACTGGGCTGTGCTCAGGGTGACTGTGCTTTAGACCAAAAATAATTTTCTTTTATGAATTCCAAACCCAACGCCTGCCCAACCCTGGCAATTGAAAAACAGGGTCCACACGTGATGGTGGAATGACAGAACCTTTGCGTTTGCCACCCACGGAGGAGAGGGGCTCAGCACTGCTGCTGGGAAACAAAACTGCCAGGAGCCTTTGGGAAAAAAAACAGCTTTAATTGCCTAGCAAGGCTGGTGAGAAAGATTCAAAGATAAAATTACCATTTTTAATTTTTTTAGCTAAGAGATTTGCTGATGCTTTCCTGTGCGCAAAAATGTGTGAGCTGGCCATGGTTGAGCAGAGTTTGTTTGGGAAGATTTTCAAGAGGTTATGTGCTGCATTAATAAGAAGCTAAGGGAGGAGGCTGGTACAACCGTGGGAAGGGAGGTTTTTATTTTTTTGTGTGTGTATTTGCATTGAATTGCTCTCGGGAGAGGAGGAAGCTCAAGGAAAACAAATATCAGTTGTTTCATTCTCCTCCTCACAAAAAAAAAAAATCCCAAACAAACCAGCCCAAAAAGTTTAGTGTTTCAAAGCCATGTTTCCTTTAGAGATTTACCCCAAGGTTGCTGGCATTGATGGTATCCCACCCTGAGATTTTCACTCTGATAGCAGTGTATTTTGAAAAGGATGGAAATATTCAACACTGTGTCCTTGTGTGGGACAAAGCTGAAAGTACAGAGCCAGGTGTGGTGGGTCCCATCCTATGAGGATATCTTGGGATTATACAGGCACAATGAAATTACAACCCAGTCATTAAGATGGGCAGTTTTCTTCCTGATTTAATGAGACATTTTGTTGAAATACGAAAAAAATGAAGGATCAGGAAAACGGTAGAAACCCTACCCATTTCTGTTGATGCATCAGAAGTGATGCTTGAGGAGGAAGGGAAACAGTATGAGCCATGCTTTTGGGTTTAGATGAAGGTATCTTTTCTGGTGGGACATGGTTTGACTTTGTTCATGGACCTGTGTAAATACAATTTGACTTATGTCATGCCTCAGAAGGCTTGTAGGAGAAAGGCAGAGGGCAAAAGGATCTTCTGCCAGATTGCTCTGGATTGAGCCAGATGTGGAGAGTTGTGGCCTCCTTAAATGTATTAGGAATTTTCTCTCCTAAGGCAACTCTCCAAATCCTGAGCCCATGCCTGTGTAAAATTGCTAGCTGGGCAATGAGGGAAAATGTGGGAAGAGCTCAATGGCACACTGCCCCAGTGTCACTCCTGACATTAGCCAAGGGTGTCCTTCCTTGTCATCTATGACTGCCTGTCAAGCATGACACAGACATTTAAATGCTAACTGGTTTTTTTATTGGAAATGTTCAAATGGCTTCCAATTTACTTCTGCTTCGCAGGTGTTCCCTTCCCCAAGCAGTTCCAGCAAGTTTGCACCAAGATCCTCACCCGCCTCTTCCGTGTCTTTGTCCATGTCTACATCCACCACTTTGACAGCATCATCAGCATGGGTGCTGAGGCTCACGTCAACACCTGCTACAAGCACTTTTACTATTTCATCAGGGAGTTCAGCCTCATTGACCACCGGGAGCTGGAGCCTTTGGTAAGGATGGCCCTGGGATGGGGAGGTGGTGTGGGCTGGACACAGTGCTGGTAGGTTTGGGTTGAGGCTGGACTCCGAGCAATGCTGACCCTCTCTGGACTATTTTGGCCACCCTCCCTCAGACACACAGTCATGTTTTCTGTCCTGGGACCATCAGCCTTAGTGCTCCGAGAGAGAAATTCCCAGCAGCACCAAGGAAACCACTGATCCTTTCTTAATCTTTGCCTCTGTTGTCATGTCTGTGATTTGTACTTCACTACCCTTAAGGCCACCACAGGTTGGTGCCCCCATAGTGACTTGGTAGCTCTAATGCAATTTGCACATTGAGGTGTTTCAGCCAGTTGTGCCCACATGGCTTTCAGGAGTCAGATTTGAGCCAAAGTCTCTTCTCCACAGTTTTTCTTTCAGCATTATCTGCTAGTGTGAATTACTCTGGGGCTGTGCAGGGAAGGCAAGCCCCAGTAGGACACACAGCTTCAGACAGTAACTGTCAAGGCCATGCTGGAGAGTCCTCACTGGATTTCCCTACAGCCTCCCTTGGGAAGCAATTAGCCAGGCAGAAGGTGAGAGTCCTTGACAACAGCCGGATTTGTGGGAAGCAGAGGCCAGACAGGCCAGGGCTCATAAACTAGAAAATGCACATAGCTGGCTTTGTAAGAGAAGCAAGTTTGTCACAGACAAGGTTGAGTATAGTCTGACTTAGGGAGGACATACTGCAGTGGGGAAAGAATTAATAGGAAACCCAGTAGTTTACTTGCTGTGATAAGGTCTGGGTTGCAGAAAAGTCCATATCCAACAGCAGAGAGTCAGGAAAGACCAAGAGGGTTATAATCCGAGAAAAAGCCAAGGAGTCCCAGTTGCTTGCTTAGGATCTGCAGGTGAGGGAGATGCCCCAGCCCTAAGTGCTAAGCACTTTACTCCTCTGCTTTTATTTGTCTCAGTTTTCTGTCTATCTACTCTAACCATGATTTAGAGGGATGAAAAGATGATGATCTAATCAGAGGAGACTTGAATGACAACAGTATCGACTTTAATTATTTTGTAGAATTCAATTGTAACACATTTTATCACAATGGCCCTCAGCTCCAGAAAAATGGCAGCTCAGCATCAGTCTGTCCTCTGTCAGTGTTCCTCATTACAAGCCTCTTCAGCATTGCTATACAGTCCATAATAGTGTCATCCCCTTTGATTGCTGCTTGCTAATGTGAGTAATTAACAACTGGGAGCCAAAGCAGAGGCTGACTTTGCTAAATAGAGTTTCAGTGCCAGTGACTCACATGCAACATGAGATGATTGATGGGTCTGCATAAATCTCAGGTGAACAGATTCTTTCCCTGTGACGCAACCACTGTCAAACTACAAGGAAATGAGAACGCATTTGCCCCTGGTCTATCTGTGTCTCATTGCCTGCCATCCAAGCCTCAAGCAGACCCAACTACAGGGTTGAGAGGAACGACCAGGGAGGAGGACAGGCCTCCTTCCCTCAGGCAGTGAGTTACTTTAGGTGTGTATGAGTGTCCTGCAACCAGGCTGCCTCATCAGCCTAGACAGCTGTCCCAACTTGCATTTAGTCAGTCACCATGAATCCCATGACAGACTTCTAAGCTTTCCTCTGGCTGAATCTCTCTTTGCTGATTGAATTTCCCTTTTGTCAAGCTTCTGTGGGCTGTGATTTCTTAGCAGCAAGTGTTGGGAACTGAGAATGAGATCCTTTGTACAGCAGAACTAGCAAAAGGCAGTGAATGATTCCCTCTCTCAGTAAATAAGGAACATGGGCTGGAGAGAAGCTGTGCACTTGCTTCCTTCCTTGACGAGGGCAGCTCGTGGTGCTGGGCTGCAGCACTGGCGGGGCTCCAGCTGGTTACACACTCAGGCACGGCTGTGGGGATTTTCTGAATGTGAGGAATGCTTTGGACCTTTGGGGCTGGCCTGAGGAGCTCACTGGTGACTTATCAGCCCACTGGTCACTGCAGTCCCTCCTGTTTATGGCTGCTTTTGTGCCTGGTGTTGTGCTACTGTGGTAGGCACAATGCTGTTGCAAGAAGATGTGCATAGTCCTCTCACCCTCTTCTTTTCCTTCCAAGATGTTTGCAAACATTTCCTGTTAGCAATGTGATGTTGTGGCAAACTTTTCATTTGGTGGCCAGGTTCTGCACTGAGATTTTGCATGTTCTCCTACAAGAAAACCTTCTCTTTGCCACTGTCCCTGATGGATTTGAAAACCAAAGTTCCCAGCAACGAAGATCAGTTTGCTACTTCTGTCTCCCTCGGTCATATAACTAAAGGGCCTTTTACAGGGTTACTCAAGGGTCATCCTCCTTTCCTAGTTCTTCTTTTTTCAGAGTTGCATTCTTCCTTCTCCATGGACCAGTCCTACTTCCAGTCTATTTTAGGAGTACCATTTAATGTGCAAACCTTCCTCTGGGGTGCATGAGGGGGCCTGGGGGCACACAGATTCACAAGCCATGAACCTGATGAGCCAGCATCACACTTCTCTCACTGCAGGATTTACAAGATACCAGTTGAGCTTTTTAAGGCAAGGACAAATACTGTCTTCCACCAGCTAAAAGCTGGACACCTTCCTAATGTGGCTGGCATGATGACATTCTGGCTAAAGAAAACAATCTGTATTCCTAAACATAGTGTGGTCTCACTGGAGGTTTCCCGTGCACTCATTTGCATTGCAGTGTGACTGAAGGATCCCTTGCTGTAACCACAGGTCCTCTGAGTGAGCTGTAGTCAGCTCCTGGAGCAAGAACTGGGAGCAGCTCCATGTCCCATCTCCTAAGGCTGCAAAGAGAGACTCTGAGAGTGGCATCACCTTGTCTGGCTGCTCTGCAGCTGAGCCAGGAGCAGGACCTTCATCTTTCAATATCTCAGCCAAAGCTCTTTCCTTGGACTGCTCTCAAGGCTAGGGCACAGCCAAAATAGCCTTGTGCCACAGAGACTGGGGAGAGTGCCAGGATGGAGTTGCTGAGGCAGCTGAGTTCCCAGGAGGGCTGTCATGGGAAATAAAAAAAGCCTCCCCAAGACTCCCACGGTTGCTTCCCTGGGTTGGTTTTGGACGTCTCCCAAACTGCCTGACACATCACGCTACTCAAAGCTGTCTTTTGCACTTACCGTTTCTTTTCTCTCCCCCTTCAATGCAGAAAGAAATGACAGAACGGATTTGCCACTGAAGTCTTCTGGCAGACAAACTCAGCTGGCTCACTCTGAGCCTGGTGGGACAAGAAACCCTGTGGTGGGAGACCTCTTCCCTAGGACTTGTTCTGGGCATTCCAGCTCACTGACCTATAAACACTGCAGAAGAGCCTCTCCAGGTCAGGATTCAGCTGAATCCTAAGTTTTCCAAGAACCTCTGGACAGATTTCTCTTCTTTTAATAGATCCCAATCTCTGTTGTATGGTTCCTGTTTTAGAAAGCCACTGACTAACTGGAGAATGAGGCAAGTCTGGTTTACTTTTGCACACTCTGATTTTTAAGACGCAATTCCATGTCTGACATCAAATTTTCAGCAACCTTCCCTCTCGTTTCATCCTCAGCTATATTGGTCTCCAAATATTTCATTAGCGATTCCTGTCCTGTGAGCAGATGTGACCCTGGCTACCTGATAGTGCCTGTTACCTTTCCCACAGGCAGTGCGTTTGTGGTACCACCTGAGGTCAGCCTTGCAAAGCTGGTGGCATTTCATCCCACTGCCTTCCCATGGTTGGTTGTTGATGTGCTGTTTTTAACTATGAATGTCTCCTTCTGCCCTAATTCATGCTTTACCAAAGGGACCATTTTTCCCTTCAAGGGATTTCTCACATTTGGAAAGGGGACTTAATGATGTTCTAAGATGCATCCAATGCTGCTTGGACTGATGGCAAGTGGCCCCATGACTGAGGAGGTGAACGAGGTCACTATTGAGTGTGATCAGCACAGTCTACCTGAGAAAGATCTCAAAAACTGGTGAAAAGAAACTGTTGCCAGAAAACAACATTTTCAACATGTCAGCATTTCCTGATGTGTTGTCTTGGCTCCAGATGGGCAAATGCTGGTTGTAGAAACTGTTGGTTTTCCGTTACCCAACCTTACAGCAGATGAAGAAGGACTCATAAGAGACATCTCCTCTATTCTGTTCTCTAGGTCCCCTTCCAACCCAATATTATTCTGTGATTCTTAAACCTTTTTGACCATCTGCAAGCATTCTATGGTCTGTGTCATTACTCCCCTGAAAGGTATCGTGTCTCAAAATGTCCTCCCCTTCTGCTTGCAGTGCCTGATAATTAGTGTTGTGTTCCCTGGGCCATTTTTATTTTGACAAAAAGATTTTAATTTTTCCTTTTTTATTGCTTTGGGGAAGTGAAAATCAATTTGTCTGAGCCACAGAATTGTTATGTTTGTGTTTCCTGCTCTTTTTCTGGCAAAGTTTTCAACATCTGACAGAGGTAACCTTTATAGTCTGGGGTTTGCCCACTTTTGGGGTAGGTGGGGGATGTGGCTAGAAAATGTAAATGTTTAGGCCAACATTAAAGTGCACAAGTGAATTTTTAGTGCTCAAAGCACTTATTTTGTTGTGAAAATCTATTTTTTTTAATCTTGTGTACCAGATGTATATTTTTACATGGAAATAAAACAGAGCAAAATGGACACAAAAACACCTGATACATCATTCCAGTAATCCTCTGTGTGAAATACTCAAAGTCCAAACATATTTGTTCTGTTACTAATTAAAGAAACATTAATAAATCTGGTGTATTTCATTCTACCCTGATTCATCTGTATTAAACAGGCCTAATGAACAAGGATGACTTGAAGAGTGATTTTCCCCTGAGAGCTGCAGCTCTGATGGATCTTAATGCCATGCTGAGACCTCAGCTTGCATCTCAGAGAATGGCTTAACAGAGGCTAGTGTTTCTGGCCAGCATCCTCCGCCTGCAGGCTTTGCTCCAGGATTCCCCTGAAGGCATTATCCCAGCAATTCATGGTGGTGAGCTTTACTCACTATTTTTTACAAAGGTGTGTGTGTCCTGGAATTGGTGTTCCTGTCTCTTCACATCAATGAGAACCGCAGGCACAAATTGTTTGTGGAGCAGAGGCACGAGTCAGCAACAGCTCTGTCAAGAAGCTTCTGCTTTCCTGAGGAGTGGAACTTGTCTGGACTCAATGCACAGCACCCTCTGGGAGCTGGGAAGGTTGGGAATTATGGAGAAGCTGTTTCAACAGTGGGGTCTAAGGCATGAACTGACAGCAGCCTAGAGCTACTTCCAGCTGAGGTACAAGGATGACAAAGTCAAACTCTTCTCAACAGTGAAAGATGATGAGATGGTGACCAAGAGCAACAATTTGCAGCTTGGGAGGTTCAACTTAGACAGTAGAAAACAAAATCCAAGGGAATGGTGCAGGCAGTGACCAGGTACTCGGAGAGAAAGTGTTAACCTTTCCTTGGTTAGACAAGACTTGGTGTAAATAATTTCCATAAATAAATGAAGCACAGAAGCCGGATTTTATTTTTGTCCTCCTCATAGTCCTGAGGCAATGAGTTCCACCAAGTAATTTATTCACTATGAATAGCAACAGGGAAGTGTACTTCAAACCCATGCCTGAGGATTTCAACCTGCTGCTTTGGGAGTGCTTCCTGTTTATCTCCTCCACACCACGGAGCTCCTATAGATTCCTGTGGAACAGAAAACACTGTTTTTGAAAGATCAACTCACAGATTCATCTCAAGCACCAATTTACAAAGAATTTCAAAGGTCTTGTTGTGGGTTTTTTTTTTTTTTGTTTCTCTCCATTTTTAATCTGGTTTACCCAAGGAAATAAAGCTCACAATTGTTCTGTGACAACTATCTTCAGTTACTCTGGAGGCAGTTTAAAAAGGAGACAGGGAGATCATTCACTGCCAGAAAGGTCTTTTTGTTTCTCTCCAAGACACTGAGCTGTTCCCCAGGTCCTCATCCATCTGAGTGCCTCCCAGCCTGGAGACTTTAAGGCCTGAGATATTTATGAAGCAGAAAGTGCTGAGATAAGTATCTGGGTCAAACTGCTCCTTTCAGGAGTCTCAAGTGTGCCTGTGAAGCTCCAACAACCCCAGAGCCTCAGCAAACATCCCTGAGCAATTTGAAGGCAGACAGGAATGCTGGGATACATTAAATATGCACATATCACTTGTTAGCCCAGTTCCTCAAATGACTCATCTGCTCAGCTGCCTGCCAGGTGCTTCGGACTTGTCTGTCCCTATGCAGAATTCCTTGGTTCTTGTGATGAAGGGCAGATGTGCTACTGCTAGGATTTTGTTTTTCCTCTCTGCAGCCAACATTTCCTTTGGAACTGAACAAAAGGCTGGGCTGCTGGTCACCAGGTCAGGTAGAGGCTGGCATGGGACAGACTGTGCTAGGCAATATCTGCAGACATGGAGGAATTTAGGAATAGTTTTGGACAGGAGAAAAAGGGCTTTGTGGGATATAATGGCTGCTGTCCTAGTTGCCACGGGGATGTGGCATGGAGAGGGCTTGGGCTCAGCCAGTGAAGCAAACTGCCTTTGGCATAGGCAAGGACCAAGGCTGACCTATCCTGGCAGGACATGGGGTGGTGGTGAAGGGTTTGCTGGTCTGACTGGTGGCTCCTGAGTTTAAACCCGCCCAAGCTAAGGCTGGACAGTCCCGGATAAGTGCTCACAACAACCACAACACGATCTGGGCTGAGATACTCCTCTCCTGGTAAAAGTTTGTCAAATGTAAGAAGTCTGGGGAAGAGCGAAAAAGGAGACAATTAGAATCTGTTGCTTCCAAGGATTCAAAATCTGTCCATACTGGAAGATGACCATGAATCCACTCAGGATCAGGATCAGAAAAGGATGAGATGGGTTAATAATACTAGGTAAGGTTAATGCCACTTACTACACTGATAAATTCCTTGGTCACTTTTTTGGAACTGAGCTAACATGACTCAAAAGACTTTCACAACTTTCGCAACAAGAGTGCTGCTCCTGAATGTGTGCAACTTGTACTTTCAGGGGAGTGATGGCGCTGCTAACACAGCCTGGTTCGCCAGGTTCACTCATGCAGGTCAAGGAAGGACAAACAATCATAAACATCAGGAAAACCCTGAAGCAAGAGTGCAGCATTCAAGTTGCTGTTGTAAAGAGACCCTGAAATGCCATGTCTGCATGGAGAACAGAGCACCATGAGGTCTTCCAAACAAGAGAATTTCTTGCTGTATAGGTGGCTGGGAGAGAAACAAAAGCGTGGTCTGCCGGCAAGATTTCTTGAAGGTTTCAGTGGAACACTGAAATCCATTCATCTCCAGTGAGGCACCTTACATTTATCCATTGGGGATTGCAGGTGATGTCATCTGCTACTCACACCCACAGGGCAGGACTCACTGCCTGTGTAGTCACTCAGTGCTGCCCACACTGTGACTGCCCCATCATCTCCGGTCGCTCCCAACGCCTGAGCTCACCCAACCCTTCACCCATCCAAGCTGGCTCACCAATAGGGCCAGCCACAGGTTCCTTGGCAGCAATGAGGATAACTGGGATAGCATTCTTCAGGCAATACCCATTGGGTACTGAGTACAGCAGCTCCACAGCTGCTGCTACTAAAAGTATTTGGCATTTGTTCTCCCAAGTCACGTGTTTTGCGGAAAACTTGAAGGAATTTTGGGTCTTTGTAGGAATCCTGGATTGTTGGGCTTTTCTGACAGAACAGCTGAGTCCACATGCTGTGTGCTGGTTACTCCATATTTAGCAAGTGGTGGAATGCATTTGACTATCTGCTGCCAGGAACAACAATCATGAGGAGAGAGGATCCGTATTTTCAGGATTCTTCAACTTGTACAACTCTTCAGCCTGTGTTAGAAGGAGAAACTTCACTGCCATTTGGGTAATCCTCCAGCAGCAATCTGCTGGGTGTTACTGCTCTCTGATGCAAAAATAAATACCTAAATAGATCGGGAACATGAGACAAAACTGGGATTCTGCATTTGAAAATGTCACCTCTCAGAGGGAAATTCATCTTCCCACTTCTGTTTCCAGCAGTGGCAACAATCTTCTCCCCAAGACACTATTTTTGTGCTGTGACTTACAAATTCATTAAAACTCACAGACACTTTTATATGACATTATCTTGTAACAAGCCCATAGCAATAGGAGGATTAAAGAAGCTGCTTCTGCACAAGCATGAAAAATAAAACTCTGAGAGCCTCCCTCTTTGGTGCTCATCACTTGCACAGCAGCATCTCTCATGTCTGAGGAACCCACTTGGGTAGGATGAAGTTATCAACCCTCCTTTGCCTTTAATCTATGTACAAATATTGCCTAAACCTCCGGACAACTCAGAGAGATGTGCCACGTATAGTGTCATGAGATAAAACTGCAGCATCAAAAAAACTGGCCAAAGAGGTTGTTACTCATCTGGGTAATATCCCAGGGAACTCAAGGACATGAGACAGCTTAGCCCTGCTCAATCTAATAGGAATATATCATTAAAATGCCACGTGCAACATCACCAGATCTCAACTCTTTTGTCCAATGAGGAACAGTGAGGAACTGTTGAGGATGAAATGCAGTCTGCACTGGTAGAAGTCACAGCATTTTGCTGCTTGTGTCCAGAAGGTTTGGCTTGTTGCTCCCCAGAAGGCCGCATGTTTTCCAGGTCCCATGTTACTCTCCATTAAACAGAGTCAGTTCAGGATCTCTGTCCCAGAGGGCAGTGGGGTGGCACGGTGTGAAGCTCTGAGTACTCCTCATGGGTTTGGCTACAAGAAAAGCAGGTTTCAGCCTGGCATTCACATCCACATGGAAATTTTTAGTGCCCATCTTGAGAATTTTTCTTTGTCCTCTGATGTGAAGAGCTTTGCCAGAGGGAACACTGAAACATGTTCTTTAGGGGTAGAGATATCCCATGCTACTGATACCCTACACATGAACCATAAGGTTTCCTGCAAGAAACAGTGCTTTCTCACGTGTTTTGTTTTGTTTTGTTTTGTTTTGTTTTGTTTTGTTTTCCTGGTGTTTTTTAGGAGGTGGAGATGAAGAAGGGACATTCACAACAAAGGAGTGACACAGAAGCTTGATCCTGGCAAATGTGATTGCATAAGCCTCTCTCTGGGTTTAACTGCCTAAATTTTCAGAGAAACTGAGCCTGTTCAGATTCCTTGAACAGCAGAGGGAACAGTACATGCTGTGTGTCCTGAAAATCAGAATAGATTGCAGGTGCTTAAATATAGATTCAGGTGCTTGGCTGTGGGCAGATAAGAGCAGAATAATTCTAGTCAAGGCTTGAAATAATTTCAGCAGTAAAACATAGGCCAGAGTACTGTGATCCATTTGTAACACTGCTAAATCAAAACTAGCTTTGGTAATTACCTCTTATTTTGCCTAACAGCCAATACAGGTGGATCCTTCTCTTCTCCGCTGCATGGGTAAAAAGCAGTCATGTACTTGAAAAACTATTAAAAAATAAAAAGAAAAGTCATGTGGAAGAATGAATTATTGTAGTTAATAAGTAAATTATACCATTTGAGGAGGTGCTTTCTTCTTCACTTTACATGGGGCTTACCCCTGAAATATTAGCATAAACATTTCCCAGAAATATCATGCCTATTCTATTAAAAACAACAAAATGAAAACCAAAATATTTATTTTTTTATTTTCCCCTCCTGCTTTATAACAGACTAGATTGAAACAAGATCTGCCCTCTGGTTAAGTGTGTTGTGCAGCTGGGTTATCATTCAAAAGGGACAGAAAAACAACAACTCAAGTATATACACTTGCTTTGAGAACAGACATCTGCTCCCACTGTAAGAAAAGATGCTGTTTTGTGTAAGAGCCCTTAAACCCAGCAGAAAAAGGTGGAACAAGAAACACTGAATGGGAATTAAAAATAACAATGAATTAATTTTAAAAATAGTGTACAGAAGTTTGACATTACCTCCCCTGAACTGATACAGTTCTCGATGCTGAGAGTCTGGATGTGGTTGCTTGGGTTTGAGCTACTCCCAAAGTCTACCCTTTACTTCTGCTCAAGTGGAGATTAACATGAGAAGTTGTACAGACTTGAGTCCTGAACTGTTCAAGGATAAAAGGTTTTGAGGTGTTGTGGAAATAAGTGGGCAGTTAATGGAGAGCAAAGATTATTAATCCCTTCCCTGAGGGGAGACAGGGAAACAGCATCCTCAGCCTGAGGTATACCAGAGATTCCTGTGGGGAACAGCTGCTGGGGCTGGCTTTGCTGGGGAGAAATACTCCTGGGGTTGCACCGTCTTAGACATCAGATACTGCACCAACTAGCATGAGTGCATCCCTCAGAAAACAGGCTTCAATGCTTCTTCTGTTTATTCTGCCAGCTTGGTGTCAGGAACAAAGCATGCTTTCACCCTGGGAGAGGCTACCACAGAGAAACCGCTGATGGCCACTAAAAACCCCATCCTGTCCCAGGACCTGCAGACAGGCTTTGGCTGTCTCAGGCACTGCTCTGCTCCTGAGCTGTGTCCTTTGAACCCAGGTGAGGGATTGGCAGCTCTCCAAAACCGTGGTGCATCCTCCTGGCCCCTTGGCAGAGAAGGCAGCAAGAGTAGGTAACATATGTCTGAACTTGCCTTGGATTTGCTGAGCTTGGTGTAGTTGAGGATATCAAGCTGCATATCCAGATGGAAACAGTGCAGTGCTGGGATGCTCATGGGTTAAAGCTGTAATTCATTAACTAACCTGAATTTTGTGTTTCCGCTTGAGCCATTTCAACAACAGCTAACACTACGGCAATTGAACAGTGAAAAATACTGTTATCAACAAGTTACTAACCCTATATGTGGCAGCTGAAAGGTTGAAAGGTTTGGGTCAGTACAGCTACAAGTATTTGTTCTCACTTCATGGCACTTTGAAGATGGTTTCTGTAGGAAACCATTCTGAAGATGGTGCTCTGTAGGAAGAAAGGGCTCTTTTCCTTTGCCATCCATTTTCCTACAGGCTTTTTGCTATTTAGCAGTTTCCATCTCCTGGGTGAAATGGGGTAACACAGTGTGAAAATTCCCAGATCTTCACAAAAGCAAACTAAAATGAGCTAGGACATCTATACGCGAGTTCCAAAGTCCTGGTAACTTGATAACTTGCAATTTACTTTGATTTTTTTTTCCAGGCATGTTCAGGTTCTGCTTCAAAATTTCCCATTATTGTCCTGATATCTGCATCCACACAGTACAATGCTTGGAGTCTCTAGGCATCAACATCTCCCACTTCTCAGCAAAACTAGCATCTCCATGGACGTTTGGAATGCTTAGGGAAACAATACTGTATCACAAACCAGGCAGAGAGTAGTATCTCACAGGAGTTCATCTACTCTTTTCTTCTTTTTAACACAAACTCTAAATTTACCAAGTTGATATATTTTCATTTATTCTACGCAAATGAGAGCTGAAATGTCACCCAAACTGAGAATAACCTTATAAAAGTCCAATCTGAGTTAATATGGAAATGAGCTACTTCTTGCCACCCTCTCCACAAATAAATCCACCTTCTTGTTCAAACTTACAGTGGGAAATAGCACTGACAGTTGTCTCTTCCAGAGCCTTTTTAACACCTGTGAAGTAAATCAGAACTTTTATTTGTAAAACTGAAAGACTAGACTCATCTGCAAACTCCAAAAGAAAGTTTTTTCCTCTTGGAGCCATTGTACAAAGCAGGGTGCCTTGTGTCTCTGCTGAGAAGAAAACCTGTTTGTTTTTCCAGTCAAATATATTTGCTGGCAATATAACCAACCTAAAAAGGGATAAAACCGACAAATTAAAAGCCTAATCCAACTGTAGTTGTTAAAAAGTATTTTTAGAAGTATTTGAGTGGCATGTTTGTCTTTCCTCCACTACTTACACTGCTGCTTCTCTTCTGTAGCTGTATTGGACACAAAGGAAACATATGTTTCACTGCTAATATGAAAAGAGAGATCAGTTGTGGGGAGATAAGGAATTAGCTGGAGGAAAATAGGCTGCATCTAAATTATTCAAGGCAGAGCAGTAAAAATGCAGAAAGACTTTGATTATCCCAAAGGGGATAGGAGCAAGTGAGAGTGGGATACAGGGCTGCTGCTGAGGAGGTTTTCAGCACCACATTTTCGGAGTCCTTTGGACACATTGCCCAACAGCAGGGTTTGCATGCTGTGCCTCCCTAGCTTTATCCAGCCTCTTGGTTGTTGTTACTTTACTTTTCCTTCGTGTTCTTAGTCTGTCCTGCTTGAAAGGCACACCTGCTTACTGAACGTGAGGTGTTTAAGGAAAAACGGGTCGTGGCACTCACTTTGACACAGCAGCAGCATAGATCGGATCTGACGGTCTTCGGCTGTCCAGCCCAAGTGATTCTGTGATCTCGCTCACGGGGGAGGGAGAAGAGTGCAAGCAGCCAGCCGAGCCTGGGGAGCAGGGCCCTCTCCGTGCTGCTGCCTAATCGATGTTCCCTCATCAATGTTCCCTCAATGATGTTCCTCCATCGATGTTCCCCCACTGATGTTCCTCACTGATGTTCCCCCATCGATGTTCCCTCACTGATGTTCCCCCACTGATGTTCCCCCATCAATGTTCCCCCATCGATGTTCCCCGATGTTCCCCCATCAGTGTTCCCCCATCAATGTTCCCCCATCGATGTTCCCTCACTGATGTTCCCCCATCGATGTTCCCCCATCAGTGTTCCCCCATCGATGTTCCCCATCAGTGTTCCCCCATCGATGTTCCCCCACTGATGTTCCCCCATCAGTGTTCCCCCATCAGTGTTCCCCCATCGATGTTCCCCCACTGATGTTCCCCCATCAGTGTTCCCCCATCAGTGTTCCCCCATCGATGTTCCCCCACTGATGTTCCCCCATCAGTGTTCCCCCATCGATGTTCCCCCATCAGTGTTCCCCCATCGATGTTCCCCCATCGATGTTCCCCCATCAGTGTTCCCCCGTCGATGTTCCCCCATCAGTGTTCCCCCATCAGTGTTCCCCCATCGATGTTCCCCCATCAGTGTTCCCCCATCGATGTTCCCCCATCAGTGTTCCCCCATCAGTGTTCCCCCATCGATGTTCCCTCAATGATGTTCCCCCATCGATGTTCCCCGATGTTCCCCCATCAGTGTTCCCCCATCAGTGTTCCCCCCATCAGTGTTCCCCCGTCGATGTTCCCCCACTGATGTTCCCCCATCGATGTTCCCCCATCGATGTTCCCCCATCAATGTTCCCCCATAGATGTTCCCCCATCGATGTTCCCCGATCGATGTTCCTCGATGTTCCCCCACTGCTGTTCGTCACTGATGTTCCCCCATCGATGTTCCCCCATCAATGTTCCCCCATCGATGTTCCCCGATGTTCCCCCATCAACGTTCCCCCATCAATGTTCCCCCATCAGTGTTCCCCCGTCGATGTTCCCCCACTGATGTTCCCCCATCGATGTTCCCCCATCAGTGTTCCCCCATCAGTGTTCCCCCATCGATGTTCCCCGCTCCGTCCCCTCAGAGGAGCGCGCACGCTCCCGGCAGGGGGCGCGGGGGGCGGGCCCGCGCGCAGGCGCGCTCCCGCAGCCCCTCAGCCGCTCGGGGCGGGCGCGGGCGGTGCCGCCCGCCGAGGAGGGACCCGCGGCCGCCATAGAGGTGAGGGCAGGGGGCTGCGGTCATGGCGCTTCCCGCCTCGGCCAGCTGAGGGGAGGCGAGGGAGGGAGGCGAGGGAGGGGAGTCCCCCGTGACGGCTCGTCCGGGAGGGTGGCGGGCAGAGCGCTCGGACGGCGCAGCGGGGACGGCTGGAAGGTGCCTCAGCCCTCCGGCCGGCAGCTTTGGGTCTAGGGGCCCTCCCCAAGGGATGCGGGAGTTTCCTGGTGTCTGGAGCTGGAAATTTATTCCCCGAAGGTTTAAAGTGCTCTGTTTCATGCATATCGCGTTTTTCAATAAAGAGTGGTAAGTCTGGACACTCCTACGGCAGCTGCTTTCTGTTGAGGACGTTGCTGGAGCGGGAAAAGAGCAGGCAAAGGCGAATGGACCAGCTCCTTAGTATGATCACGAGAAATCTTTCAGTTCCTGTGATGTTCCTCTGGCACAAAACGAGAGCCATGAACCCCGAGGAACACTGAAAATGTGCCTGAAGTGTACTCTGTGGCATTAGTTTGGGCAGGGTGACCTTTTGAGGCGAGGGAAGCAGCGGGACAGCGCTGGGTGACAGCTCGGCTGCTGGCATCAGCAGGACTTGTGATAGCCAAAAATCAGCCCGTTCCCTGACGCTACTGGCACTTGTCTGTGAAGTGTCAGATCTGTTGAGAAATAAGGCACTGCCCCTTTTTTATTTTCTTTTTTTTTTTTCTTTTCCATTTCTTTCTTCTAAAAGCCTCTATCATACAATGTTATGAGTCACAATTGGCTTGGGAAGATTGGTGTATGTTCTGATAACTTCAAAGAACTATCATTTGCTTTTTTTTTTTTTTTTTTTTTTTTTTTTTTTTTTTTTTTACCTAAGCAGAGCTCCTCTTCATGCCTCCCAGGTGCTGGATGAAAGCAAGGAAGCAAAGCAAAACACTCCTGCAGAGCTGAACTTCTTTCACATCAGTTCTAAAGGTGTTTTGTGTTGGCAGCCTCCCAGGTAAAGCGGGGTGCCTTGTGTGTTTGAACCTTTCTTGCTTCTTTAAAGGTCTTTTTCAACCAAAATGCTTCTATGACATTATTTCATGCTACCAGTACTCTGTAATGCTTTCAAAAAGAGTATTTACTGCTGTGAGGAATTTCTGCTTTCCTTCTAGTACCTTCCTGGTAACAAATGTTAGAACACTGATACAAATCTTATGTGACATCAAATGTGACAATGCAGTGAAGTTTAGTGACTTAGAGTTGAAAGCACAGAGAAGGAGAATAAAGGAAAATCAATCTTGCTTCAAAGTTTAGAAAAACATTAAGTTAGATTAACTTCTCCAAACAGGGCTGCTTGCTGATGTGGGTGGATGTTGTCTCAAGTTTGTTTGCTTTTCACTGTTTCACTGTTCTCACGCAGCTTCAAGTAAACTGTATGTTTTTAGAAAATTATCTTTGTTTTCATACTTCTCCTCTCTAGGAGGAGAAAGATGATTGATGGTGATGTTCACCAACGAGGTCGAAGAGGTGGCTGCCTGTGTAGCCAATCTTGGCCTGTCTGTAAAATTGTATATATATAGAGTCAGAAAAATAAAGTAGAAGGTTTCCTGCTTGACCTCCTGCTGGCCTGCTTCATCCTTTCGTGCTCCTAACAGCAGCCGCACGTGTGACCCTCCGTCACAAGTGTGTATTGTGTACCTTTTTTTTTTCCAGTGACAAATGTGATTATCTGTTTGATTGTGGAGTGTGGAGCAAGAACAGGAAACGTTTATCTTGTATCTGTATGAAATGAAAAGTTGTCTTGTAAGAAGTTTTTCTCTTTGGTTTTTATTAGCAAAGGAGCTGAGGGGGGTTAGAGGAGCTACTTGGTGATGCAGAGACAGTCTTCTGAGAGTTGTTCATGCCATCAGATGTAGAAGAGAGTAAACAGCTTGCTGTTTAGTAAGGGGCCCTCAATACCTACTCACATTTGATATCTCCTTAATTTAAAAGTGCTCCAGGGGTTGGAGAACCTTTAAGTAGTTGAGTCAGTGCGCCATTGCTAGGAGTTTTCTCATTTAGAATGTCTGTGATGGGGTTTAAAATAACTTTGCTAAGTTCTTACTGCCCTGTGATGGTAAGTCTTGAATATGAATGATCTGCCAGTGGTCAGTAGCATTAAATATAAAATATTCTGTTTGTTCTGCTGGATGTGGAAGGTCTGAGGATGTTCTGTAGTGCAATAACCAGTGTGTGTGCCATGTTGCTCCTGACAGGGCTCACCATTCACAATTATTTGTTAGCCCTGGGAAATACTCCCTGTTATATCCTCCCATCCATGTGGCTGCCTTGGAGACACGTTGTCCTTGAACAAGTAATTAAAAAGATTGCAGTGTTTTTAAGCTTCCTTCTGTCTGATTTGTTCTCCTTACTTGTTACATCTTAGCTGGATCAGGTCACTTCTCTTGTTTGCCTTTCTCTTTCCAGTGGGGATGATAACAGTTCTTTTGGTGTTATTCTGAATGATCAGCAGTGCTTTTAAAGAAATGCATGTGTGCCTGGGGAAACACAGGCTGATTTCAGGAGGTCTCATGTCTGCAGCATGTGTGTCAAAAGCTGCTCCTCCAACACGAGAGGAAAAGGAGTGATGTGTGCTCTCCTCTGCATTAAGGTTCTCCCTGCTTCCCCAGCAGTAATCCTGGTGAAGTAAGAAATTTGGCTTGGAGGAATCCATCTGAAATAACTTGATGTGCCATCCTGAAGAGTGAGATCCACCCATTGCTGGAGGGTTTGACTGGGAACCTCAGAAAACCCCCACTTCGTCTGCGAGGGGAGCGTTAGCTGAGAGTACCGAAAAGTTACTCTGCAAATTGCGCAAGCAGGAGATAAAGTGTCACTGATCTTCTGAAAGTGTGACAGAGGGAATGGGCAGGGGGAAGCATGGACAGAAAGAGAAAGGTTGCTGTAACCTTTTCCCCAGCGTGGTGTCAGCTGTGACACTCTGTGAGTTGTTACAGTAATGCCTGATAAGGCTGGATCAATAATTTTTGTCAGACTTGCTCTTTCACAAAATTGGATTGCTTGGGCTTCCTGTGAACTTTAGGGTGTTTATTTGAAAATGTTAATGCTCTTGTATATTATTAAGAAGGTGTTGGAATGTTTTTAAGCTCCTATCCCTCTGTGGAATAACTCAGATTAAATTAAACTAACAGTTGTATTGTAGGTGGAATGAGAAGGTAACTCTGACAGCTAAGAATGAATTGTGGCGAACTAGTGCAAAAATCACTTTGAAGAGTATTTGCTTCTTACAATTTGAAATTATTTTATACTCATTCTGTATTAAGTATATTAATCTCTGATTCGACACATACTGTCATACATCATTGCACGTTCTTCCTCTTCAAATTGTATCTCTCTTGATGTGCAACATTACAGACACAATTAATCACTATGTAGTTGCTTTATAAAGGCAGCTTGGGTTGTTCTGAGCTTCCTGCAGCTAGATGGGTTTTGTAGAATCAGCACCTGCTGAGTGTGTCCAGTTCCATTATGAGCCACATCTACAGGAATCAGTGTTGATGGAGAAGAAGAGGGTCCAGGAACAATGTGAGACACTGAGCTGGGAGAAAAACTGGACTGAAATCTGTTTTCATTTTGTTCCAGTGAAATTGTAGGGGTGTGCTTTTGCTGTGTGTTCACTTGAAGCCTGGCACAATGGGTGTTTGCAATGTCTTTAGGCTCTGGGCACTACCTAAATGTGTGGAAAAACATTTTCATGATTTCTGAGTGGTAATATGATGGTGTTTCTTTTCAGCTCCAGAACAACTTGGCTCAAGAAAAACCCAGTTTTGGAGCAGGAGGTGGTACCTGGACTCTGCTTTGTTCCACTGGGTTCAAACACACAAACGAGGTACTTTCTTCTTAATAGAAAAAAACATTTCTTCTGTGTTCTCCAAGTCCTTCCTGTTACACACATGTGCCTGTCTTCCAAATATCCTGTTCCTTCCTTTGGGAAGTATATTAGAAGGAGAAGGGAGTTAGGGTCTGGGTAGTGGATTTTGGCACGTTCATATATGGAGTGTTAGGAAGCAAGTTGTAAGATGACTTAAGGTCTGAATGAGGCAAAACCTGTGGTAATTGTTCCCTTTCTTCTTCTTTTAGCTTTGTTTGCAAGTTTTCTTTACAGCAAAAGAGGCTGTAACTGCCTTCCCACACAGGCTCTGAATAATGTGTGTGTTAGATATTGCCTCAATACTGAGTTATGATGATGATAATAAAATTCTGGGGCTTCAACAAAACCACAGCTAAGACAGAGACCTGCTCTCATTTTACTTACAGTGTGGATTTTACTGGTAACATTACCCTGTGAGTAATAATCCTAACCTGGCTGGAGAAGGACAGGTGACAATTTGAAGACACTCATCTTGGACCTGATGTGTCCATGGGCCATTTCCCTCCAGAGCAGTCCATCCAGTCCCTGGGCTCTGTGTCTGGCAGGGTGAGCTGCCTCAGAACCCACAGTGTCCCTGTCACCAGCAGCACTCCTGCAGTATGCAGAACAACTCAGCATTGCTTGGATGGTTGAGGCACAATGTCCTTCAGTATCGCCAGAAACTCTTCTGGTTGTACAGTTGCAGAAAAAGAAAAGTATTTCTTTGAAAGCTTGAAAAATGTCTGAAGTGTTTGGCTGGACTGAAGGCATTTTCTTGTAGTACCAGCTGTTACTTAAGTACTGGTTCATTATAACAAAGTGAGTAATGAGAATGAAGTTGTGATACCTTTGAAGGATAAGCTGTGTTGACAGAAGTCAGCTGCACAGTGATGTGAAATAGCCAACCAGAGCAGTAATAAGAATCTAATAGAGCAAATGTTTGATGCTTTAGTGTGATGGCAAATTTAGTCAAGACTAGTCAGAAATGCCCACTTTTCAGCAATTTGGTTGCTGTGTACATGACTAGTGAACTTCCTGTTTTCAGGGAAGCAATTCTCTGTAATTTAGGAATTGAGTCAGACTAAAGGGAATTGAAATAATGTAGTGGGTTAATAAACAGCTGACTGTAAATATCAGAGCCAGCTGGTAGAGTGCAGGAGCTGGTTGTGAAGCTGGTTGTGTCATGTGTACTAAGAGACAGGATTCACATTCTGCAGTTTCTGCTGATTTTGCTGATTTATCACAGCTCTGAAATTGTGATACTTGAAATGGGATAGAATCTGTCTACCTATGACTTGTAGAAATGGAATGGAATCTGTCTAGCTATGACTTGTAGAAGGTCAGGTCGTTAAAGTGACTTACTTGACACCTTGTGGAAATCAAGCACCACCTTCAAGCACAGCAGCCCTATCTGAGCAGCCTCACGTGTGCCATTTCAGTCTCAGTCCTCAATAACTCCTGATACAGGTTGAATTGAAAAAGAGGAGAGCTGGAATTAGTTGCCAAAGGCTCATCTTCATTTTGTGTTAAAATTTGAAGCTGTTTGTGTGTCAGTTTGAGTTAAAAGGAAGCTATTTCTTCAGAAATTGGTAAAATGTGCTTTATGTTACTGTATTTAAGAAGTCACATATAACATCCTTCGTAATTATTTCTGAACACATTCTGCCTAAGACTTGAAAATGAGGATTTGCCAGTGTTTTGAGGCTTTCAGTGATAAGTGTTTAAGTGTTTTACTAAGTTGTTAAGGAGAAAAGACTTTGAAAATAACACTTGTCCTCGATTTTCAGACATGTGGGTTCTAAGCGACACTGACAGTAGCTGTTACTGACAGATAAGAACAAGAAAAATGTAATGGAGCAAAGAAAAAGTATATCATGTATTGGTAGATTGTTGTGGAATATTTTCTGCTTTGGAGCTTCTCCCATGTTTTGAGTACTTCAGAAACAGTGAAAGCCAGAAAAAGGCAGATTGTGCTCTTCACAATCTCTGTTAAAAGAGAATTGACAGAAGTTTTTGGGACTTCCTCTTTCATTACTATTTCTACTGATTTAGCTTTTTCTGTAGTACAAGATCAGTAAAAGTGAATTTAGTCAGAATTCCTCCTGGCTGTAAAATGTCTTAAGTGCACTTAGCTACTGCCTTGAAGACTTTCAGCTGGGAATTAAACTGTTGAGGCAAACTCAGCTGGATGTGACTGGTGTGAAGTGCCTCAGTGTGGAATCATTTAACTTTTTTGGAGATAGGTTAGTTCTACGAATATGGCAGCATTTTTATTTAAGCCTTCAAGAGCGATATGCAGCTGCTTTTTTCTGCCATATTACTTTGCATCAGTGAATTGTTATCTCTGACTAAGCTCTTATAATATCTGCAGCTGGTAATGGAGGAAAAAAAATCTAAATACCATAAACACTTCTTGCTTTGGAGCATAAATTACTCACTGATCTGTGCTTTAGAAAGGTACATTATGGTTGTGTGAGAAATGGTTTTCTTTATGGCCTTTTGGGAGCATCAACTGACCTAGATTGCTCCTGTGGTACCTTAACTCCTGTGGTTTCTTTGTTTCACGGAGTGGTTTGAAACTTCCCCACGCCTTCCTGCTGTTTTGGAGGCTCATTTTCTCCAGCTGATTTGAAAAAAATCTCTTTGTAAAACAGTAGAAGAGCTCAGAGAGAGTGCCCTTGTGAGGGCTGCAAGTGCTGTCTGGTATCACCACTTGCTCTGTTGTGGGTTATTTCTGTGCTTTGCCTTACTGTGCTGTGAGATAAGGATTGAGTATAGATGCACTATTGTTCCTTCCTGTTCTTACATTTATTTATCAACTTCCCCTGCCCCCCCCCCCCCGCCCCAACTATTAATTGGCACCAAAACTGCCTTTTTAGGTTTCCTCTGGTATTTGAAAAAGAGGTGCCAGCCTGTGATGAAGAAAAACAGAGAAACTTTTGGATCGATAAGAGCATGAACACACAAGAGCATGTGCATTTTCTCTTAAAGTAATTGATTGTTAAAGTCACCTCTTTGTTCTGCCACACAGAGATGGTCAGCAGTCAGCCTGTCCCCATAGCAGGCAGTAGGAAAAGGAAAAAGAAAAAAAGAACCAGAGCCACAGATCAGGTCCCTTGGAAGTTTGAAGGTAGGTGACAATATAACAGCTTTTAATTGTTACAGTCTGCTTTGCTTCTGCTGTTTTTCTGTTAGCGAAACATTGCATTTTTTGGTAGGAACAGTGCTGATGATAGCACTGCTTTGATTGGATAGATTTGTGCACAAATACTGTGAAGTTTTGCAAGTAAAATATAGTTCAGTGAGAAAACTGAGCAGTGTAAAACTTCTTAGTGGGCAAGTAGCAGTGGAAGGTACACTTCAAATAAAGATGGTAGTGACATTCTAGGTTTAAATGTTCAAGTTTGTTATACTTAAAACACCATCTCTGCAAGTAGATTATGTATGGTAGGCATTTTCTGAGCAAAGCGTTAATTATTTTCCACCCGAAAAAAAATTTTCTGAGTTTTGCATGAAGACAGGGAAGGTGGCTGAGATCCTAGAGATTGCTGAGATATAAAACATTTCTAGTGTGAACAAATGTGTAATTTTGATGCTGTTATAAAGCTTACATCTAATTTTTCTGGAACTTGAAAGAGGGAGGTGAAAAAGAAGGCA
Organism: Sylvia atricapilla; assembly: GCF_009819655.1. Taxonomy (NCBI): domain Eukaryota; kingdom Metazoa; phylum Chordata; class Aves; order Passeriformes; family Sylviidae; genus Sylvia; species Sylvia atricapilla. Next base: position 13,063,031 of record NC_089148.1, read on the forward strand.
TAGTTAAGACTGGCGTGTTTGCTTTAATATTACATAAATTTGAGGGATGCTTATCAGATAAAGAGCTTGTTGATGTTATTCATCAAAATAACTTTCATTTTCAAAATGCACTTTGATAGATGTGTCCTTTCTTCTGGATTTCTTTGGCAGACTTGTACAAGCTGACTGCTGAGCTGCTTGGTGAGGGAGCATATGCTAAGGTTCAGGGTGTTGTCAGTCTCCAAACTGGGAAAGAATATGCAGTGAAAGTAAGTAGAGAGTAAAAGCAGCATCATTTCTGGCTGTGATGTGTCTCCTTCCTCTGAGTATCTCAGGGAAAACCTGCAATAGAGTGGGTGATAGCAAATCCTTCTAGGAAATTTTTGATGCTTGAGATGAGCTTGTTTTCTAACTGTTGAGAAAACCTGTCACCTGAAGAGTTGGGCCAGAGTGAGCTGGTGTATCAGCTGCAGGTAGAAATCACAAACAGTAAATCACTCTGGTTGGATCTCGGGGCAAGCTTTGTTTGTAGTCTACTTTTGTCTCTTCTTATGAAAGAAGAGGCTGAGTCATTATACAGCATGGCCTCCCAAATAGTGCAAGCTTTTGGGTGCTGCTCCAACTTCAGAGAGCATCAGGTGCTGCCAGTGCTCATGTCAGGCTGTCTTTATTTTTTGGTATAGTCCAATCTTCTTTCTGAAGATTGGACTATACCAAAAGTGTGAGGGCTCATTTACTAATTTGTTATTATCCTGAGTCCCCCATTTAATTACAAACACAAATAATAGCAATAGGGAAGCTTTATGTTTGATTCTATTCAAAAATAGGCTCAAAATTTTAAGCCCTTTTAAAAATGTAGTTCTATAGATGCTGGAATTTTGTCTGTGCTTTGTAAAATTGCTGAAGTTGAAAGGTTGAAGTAAACAAAGCTCTGCACTGGGAATTGGATGGGATCAGATACAGAGAGCTGTGTAGTAGTGGTAAATGGTTGCCTGTTCTGCACCAGAGGACTCAGGCTGCAGAAATAAGAAACCAGTCCTGGATAAAGATGGTGATGATGTTTTGGTAATGTCATGAGCTTTCAGTTTATGCAGCAATCATTCAGGCTCAGCCTCTGTGGAAAGCCCTTGTTCTTGTCCTCTTTCAACCTGAGGATGGCGTGAAGGAAGGTGACCTCTGATGGCTCTGAGATTCAATGTGTGTTTTCTTTAGGTTCTGTTATTGGGTCTCCATAAAGTTCACACTATAAATTTAACTCTCATTTTGTGCTGAATTTGGTACTTGTTGCTTAAATACCTCTGATGACAATACTCTTCTTTTTGACTATTCAGTGTCTGATGTGACTCAAATCTATTTTTGGTAAAACTCAAGAGGATATCCTGTTCTGCACTTTGCAAAGTTAAAATGATGCAAGAAAAAGCTTATGGTAACTGGTCACTGGCTGTGTAACACGTGGATTTAGTTCCTTTCTTCTCTTCCTGCCCCAATTTCTCTTGTCCTCTGAATGCCTTCCAGAGCTCTGCTGATACTGCTCTGCTCTGTAAACAAATGGCAGATGAGAAATTGAACAAACAAACAAAGGTGGAGTGTTTTTCTCCACTGGATATGCCCTAGATTCAAACCTTGGAACAGTTACCTAATTCCAGACCTACATGCATAGTTCCTGCAGTAATTTTTCAAATATGAGTTCTTAAAACTCTTTTTTCACAGATCATTGAAAAAAATGCTGGGCATAGTCGGAGTCGGGTTTTTTGTGAAATAGAAACTCTCTACCAGTGTCAGGGTAACAAGTAAGTATAGTCTTGTCTTTGTTTATCTAAAGTGTTTTGATTATTTGTTTCCAAATTTTAATGTGTAACAAGATTAGAAGCTTTGCAGTAGTCTCCTTAAAACCACTTGAAATTTAGACTTGGCTTATTCAGAGTAACAATTTCCCCTTATTTACCTGTGAAATTTAGGGGAATTATTTACAGATTAATAGTTCCATAACTCAATTAGCAGCCAGGTCAATGTAGCTTGATTCTGTTTCAGTGATGCATGGCATTTGTCCAGATGAGAAATTAACATTTTGACACCCTCCCCTGCGATTTCACCATCAGCAAAAGCTGACATGGTACCAGCTGCTGTGGGAAGGAAATCTTACCATTCCTTTGTGTTTTGTCCTCCTCGTGTCAGGCTTCCTACATTTGCATTGGAACTCTTAGATTAGCAATAAGCTAATGTAGATCTCACTTGGACATGTGCTGACCTCGTGTAGGCACAGGATGAAGCAACTGTAAAGCTGCTGCTCGTGTCTGAAGAGGAAGAAAAGCTGTGCAGGCACTGGCAGCATGCTCTGGGACCTGTGATGGGTTTGAGCTAGTTCTGAAGCTACTTTTAGATGTCTCTGTTAATCTGGAATGTATATACAACAGATTGTGTATATATATTACAACTGGGCAGCTTATATTGAATTTTTCAAACGAATACTTATAACACACAGAAATAATTTTAAAACCAACTTATTTACCAAACTCATGGGTTTATGTTGTGCTGTAGAGGAGCAGACCATGTCTTTCTTCATTTGTGAGGTTAAGAGTAAATGGTCAAACAGTAGACAACTGATGAAAATCTCAAGCTTACATGACCACATGAAAGATTTTGAGGTTTGGGGGTACCATTAAATGTTAAAAATTCTGACTTACACTTTTGACATTCTCAAAGCAACCTGGAGTATTTGTGCTGCAAAGAATTTACATGAGCTAAACAGGAGTTAGTCTAAAAATGGCAACTAAGGAGCTGGATTTAATATCTTGTTGGCAGATGCCTGTCTCCTTTGAGCCCTGTGTGTTTGGCTTTGTGATTTCCAGAGAGAGAGAACAGCAGTTTAATAATGTTTTTCTTTATTTCTGCCTTCAGCACAAATACATTGTTTTAAATTATTAAATACAACCTATTACCAGTTTTCTTCCTGTCAATTGAGCAGTTGCAGAGCTCTCACAATCCTGTCTGAGTGTGGTGTTTGGTTTGTTTCCTGTGCTGAAATTTCAGTGTGAGGTGGAAATGTGGTTTTAATGCCACAGGCAACCAAAGCAACTTGTTTAAGCGGAATTTATATTTTTGATTACTTCTGGCACTTCCTAGTTATCCATGCTGAAATTCTTAATTACTGTGTGTACACTCCATGCTTGTTTCTTTTATTCCCTTCTTTTTGGTATCTTTTTTTTAAAGGAACATTTTGGAGTTAATAGAATTTTTTGAAGATGACACAAGATACTACCTGGTCTTCGAGAAGCTGCGAGGAGGTACTGTGCAGAAACTCTGCCTTTGCTCATTGAATCATTTTTTTGCTCCTATTTGCCTTTGTTTTAAAGTAATAAATGAAGAACTTACCTTAAATGCTTGAGAATTTCAAGACAGGAAGTAGAGGAAGTATTATACACAGCTTGAAGTATGGAAATTCTTGAGTATCGATGGGTTTGGCCATGCATTTGCAATCCCTTTCTGTGGCTGAGTGATGGAAATGTCAGCTCGACTACAGTCAGTGGGTCACAGTACCTTCAGGCAAGGGGACAAACACAGGATGAGAGGTGTTTTGCATGATCCTAGTGCAGCATCTGTATACTCTGGCAGAGTTTTCTCTTGGTGTAGGATTGACTTCATTTCCTGGAACCCATGGAACTCTCTTATGAAAAATCATCTTGGCTATGCCTGGGGTTGCTGTTGCTGAGAACCAGTTGTGAGTGTTTGAGAGCCCATCAAGTGAGCCTGAGTGGTCACTGGGCTCCAGCACTTCCTGCTCACCTGGGGAAAGAGAAAGCTGCAGCAAGCACTGTATGGACTTTCTCATGTTTGTCTGCATGCAGTATAATTACAGTACACACTAATTACATGGCTGTGCAACACCAGGAGTCAATGTGGCCAACCCTTCAAGGAAAAACTGAGCTGCTGGAGTATCCTGTTGCCCAGAGAACATCATCTCTTGTCTCTGGTTAAGAAGATTTCCAGGAGCAAACTGTATGTGCAGGAAATAAAAATTCTTTCTGCATAGATGCAGAACAATTTTTGAAAGAGATGGATGTGTATATTTCTTGAGTAAAAACTTTTGTTTAACTTTTTTTTTTCTCAAAATTGCTGCATCTTTTTATTGTGTTTTCCCATAACACTTTGTCTTAATGCACAGATGTCTCTGACAAATTAGCTGTAATAGGGCTTGACTGAGATGAATCTGCATTTGTCTTTTTTTTCATCTCCACATTCTTCCATTAATTAACCCTCTTCTTTGTGAGTCTGTGGTTGTCTGTGTACCTGCATGGCTGCTGAGAGGATAATAATGCTACTCCTTCCCTCTTAGCTACTGATTTTACAGGCTCACCTAGGGCTGAGGTTTTTTAAGTTTTCTCTTAAAAAAACCCAGTATTTGAAGTGTTAGTTACGTGGTTTGAAGACAAAGAATGGGAATTAGAGTCAGATCTGAAGCACTGCAGATTCTGATGTGAGTGGCAAGGCTGGCAAGAATGAGAACATTAATCTTCAATGCAAGCCTTACTTCAGTAACTCCAGTCTCAGAGGCTGCTGTTACTTATAGTGTTGGAGCATTATTTAGGCTTTCCATTTTCAATTTTGCCTTCCAGTAACTGTGGTAGCTGAAGGAGCTCTGCTCCTGTTTTGTCTGTTTCCAGTTCACTCTGATGACCAGAGTTGCTTAAGTATCCTTCTCTGACAGCATTTTATAATTGAATGAGTTAAAATTGGGCTGATTTTATTGAACTTGCATAGTTTAAGCGTTTTTTCTTTCTTTTTTTTCTGCCTCTGAAATGCATTTTGAGAGGTGCTATATGATGCTTTCTCTCTGATGAGTACTGGAGAGGTCAGAACAACTGTGGCAGGAGTGCCCTGCTATTCTTTCTTTGTGAGAATTCTCTACGTGGGCTGAATATAAAGTCAGTAAAGTATGTTTTTATTGATATAATTCTTACCTGAGAGAGTTTGAACATCAGCTCTATTCAGAAAGGTAATTTCAGATAAACCTGCTGAGTGAAATGAGCGCTTCAGGTGACTCTATTGTTTCCTGCAAAATATGGGGTCTTTTCCACAGGGTTGGAAACACTGAAGACCTACTGCTACTTTAGCTACTGCTACTGTTACTACTAGTAACTGAAAAGTTGCTGCTTTCTAAAGGTGCAAAGAACAGCTACATTGGGAAACCCCCTTGAACTTTGTGCACTGGAGAAATCTGTAGCAAACTAGAAGGTGTTGGTTTTGGCAAGGGAAAATGTTTGAGTTTAAAATCTAATAACCTTGTCCAAAGTGGCCTTCCTCCACCCACCTGGCACAGCATGGCTGTGCATATCTGAGTAGTCTTTTGTCCATCTCTCTTCTTTTTGGACATCCTTTCTCTTCCCTCTCTGAATGCTCAATGTGGAGGAGTGACAGGAGCATTGGTGGTATTGGAATAGGAATTACCCAGTAGATTTCCTTCCACATCTAGAAGAATAAAAGTGGAATCACCTGGGAGAAAATGTTGAGTGTACTGGGGCTAATAACAAATGGCATTTACTTCTTGAATTTCTTTGCTTGGTTGCTTTTACAAATACACCTCTCTAAATAAGAAAATAGAAGGCAATAGTAAGGCTACTTAGGGAATCTCTGTGGACTACATGAGGTTTTTAAAGACATTTTTAATCTTTTGAGAGGTTTTATTGAATTCACTTTAAGAAAATGAGGACTCAAGCATCCCTTTATTCTTTGTTAAAGGGATACCAGTGAGATTCTGCCTGCAAGCTACCAGCCCTTCAGTATGTTTTAACTTAGAGGTCTTTTGTCAGATTCTATATCCCTGGGCAAATTTTGCCTTAAGTCAGCGCAGAAACCTTGCCTTGATGTCTGTGGGAAATTTGATGTGTATTTAAAGGTCAAATCTCTTTTTGCTTTGATGGTGTTGAGGTACAGAACATGTACCCTTGACATTCAGTGCAGGGTTTCAGTGGTGACATTACAGAAAATGAGGAGAGTTTGAGTATGACCACCCATGACCTGGGGTAGGTTGGGTTTTGCTGAAGTGTTTATGTATCTCCTTAGCTGATATTTGAGTTTTATTGCTACTGTTGGCAAATCTCCACTGTCCCAGTGTGTGGAAAACAGACCAGCCGTGTCCTGGGGCAGTGATTGCCTCTCATGCTGTGCTTAAACTAGACAGCTGCACTGTTTGAAAATTATGTTCTAGCACACTTAAGTGGTGAAGCTGCTCAGTCGTGCCTTTTCTTCTTAGTCATTCCCCTCTTTGCTCCACAGAAGTTGCCTGCTGTAATAGGCTGCTGTCAAGTGTGAAAAGGAGGTTACAGATTCATGATACTTGGAACTGGTTCAGCATTCATACTGAGGTTTTCCCTTTCTCCTGTTACCCTGACAGGTTCAATCCTGGCCCATATACAGAAGAGGAAGCACTTCAATGAACGAGAAGCAAGCAAAGTGGTGAGAGACATTGCCTCTGCTCTGGACTTTCTTCATACAAAAGGTGAGAGAAGGCTGCCTCCATCTTTACTAGTTAATACTGTACACTCAGGTTATAAAGCACATTTATCTCTAAGTAGCAAGCCTTCGCTAGTGTTTCCATTTACAGCAATGCCAGATGACTTAAGCTGTTTTCCTCTATGATAATATTTTCATATTGTAGTATTTTAAGTAACTGGGAGTGTTAAGATGGTACAGGCTTTTCAAGATGAGAACTTGAATCAACATCCAGAGAGAGTTAACATTAGGGTTGAGTCTGGTCCTGTTACACAAGCCACCATATAAAGGATCAAAAAGGATCTAATAAAATTTTAATTTCCTCTTCTTTCAGGTCAACAGAGTTACCTTTTTATAATTACTCGGAATTTCTGCTGGTCACAAGACCTGACAGTTTGTAGTAGTAGCCTTTGGCCCCCACATTCAGACTATCAGTGTTAAACTGAGAGACCTAAGTGAACCATAGTCTTTATTTGAAGGTGTCCTCAATTCTTTTGGAATTTGCTTAGATTTTAAGCAAATTGTTATTATGTTATAATATAAATGTTTATAGAGATTTTTTGTGTGTGTTAGTGTTTTTCTGCTGCTTTTTTGACTTGGGAATACTTTGGTCTGAATTCAAAAATTTCTGTGCATTATGGTCACCCCAGAGTGTATTTTTGGGCTGAATGTGATGGATACTTTGGAAGTCTTTGCTATGTTGTGATTATCTGGCCTTGCAGCTTCAGTTACTATTACAGTGACTAGCTCTGAATAGAATGGAATGTAGTTGGAGATTGTTTCTGGGTTATTTATTTTGATGCATTTTTCTTTTCCATTTTGCCATTCTGATTAGCCTGGTAGATCTCAGCAGATTTTCATTTGCATCATAAATTGCTTGGTACTGGTCCTGGTTCAGCAAATGTTTAGTTGTAGTCTGTACTTTTAAGTCACAGGACTGTTTATAAGATAAGTTGGAATCATAGCACCAGTACCTCAAAGAGTTGAACCTATTAAAAAGAAAATTGCAGCAATACATAAGGATCAAAGGAGTAAACCTGAGGAATGTGGATCTTGTCACATGTGACTGTTACAAAAAGTTAATTTGAATGTGAAACCAAATTTAGTTTGGATCAAGGGTTTTTGTAATCATCACAGCCTGTCTATATGATAATTCAGTGTTAAACCTTCAGAGAAGGTACTCCTTGAATACCTGCATTTAGAAGATTTTGACTTTGAGATATGGGACATATAAGAAACAGGAAACTTAGGCTGAATATGTGGAAAAATTCTTTTTTGATGTGCAGGGCTGTAGTGGGTTTCTTAACAGCTGAAAGTCCAGACACCCCATTCAAGAGGTTTAACATCAACTGAGCTAATACCTTTCTGTAGTTATCTCTCAGCTTTTAGTTTTAATTCCCCTTTTCCCAAACAAGAGGAGGGAGATTGATTAAAATAGCTGTAGAGCAGCAATCTGCTTTCTTGTTGTTTGCTGTGAACTGGGACAGTGGGGACATGGCTTGCAGACTCAGCTACATCCCCTTTTCATTTTATTGTTCTCTTTATGGTTCTTCCGTGTGACATTAAAATAATTAGTAAGTGGGATACAGAACACTAAAGTAAACAGGAAATTAAAGCAGTTTTATTGCTCAGCTTAATGGTGAAGTCCTATAGCTAAATGCTTTCAAAAAAATTTGAATGAGGACAATTAATTCTTTTGCCAGGAGTAGTTTAAAACTCAGCTGGATGATAATCCTGCCTTACACCCACTTGGGATGTGCGTGCTTTATTGCTAATAATCTGCTAGGGGGGTGTTTAAAGGCAGTTGTTTTCTCAGCGCTCTGTGCAACTGCAAAATCAAATGTTACATAAGCAGACATTTGAATTCACACAATAATACAAAAAGACACTGTTGGCTTTCCCGCTGTGAGCCAGGCCAACTGTTGGGAGTTTGGTCAGCTTTGTAAATGTCAGCACAGGCCACCTTGGTGGGTTCATTGGGCCATCTTTTGTACCAAAGCTGTGTGTACTGTGTCATCATGAACACTGATTCCTTTAGGTTGGGGCTCTGCTGTTATATTTTAAGCCATACCTTGTGGAGTGTGATGAAGGAACTACATTAAAAGGTCCCTTGCCTGGAGTTTGGTGGAATTTTCCTTCGTGTACTCTGAAGTAATATCAGGTCTTCTTGGAGTGTAAGTTTCTAAATCAAGACTGGACTGCAGTTAAATTACAGCCAAGTTGCCCATTTGATTTAATTTTATTTTTTTTGCCTCTCATTTTCTGCCTTCCAATTGAGTTTGATCATATTAAATGGAAAACTTCCAGAAATTGTGGGTTTAGGCATTTGAAGATCATCTTTGACAACATGTGGATTACGCAGATAACTTTGTGCTTCCCTGTTAGGTTTGCCTGTTCTGATAGGAGTAAAATGAAGAAGCCCTTTGGTTGTTTTCCTTTAGCTTTTCTTCTGCATCTCTAACTGAACCTTTAATTTTTCATTTGCTTTAGCACTGAGTGTGTACCTCAAAGGGGTATTTTCATCTAGAAATTCAGGGGATTTTTTGCAGAGGAGAGTGCCTCAAGTACTGTCTGTGCTGATAGGAGTTCAGCCAGTTGATGCATCTGGAAAGAAGAAGTTTACTGTAAAAGGCACAAAAATAATTTCATTAAACTGTGTAAAGAACTAAACTTTCCTACAGGTCAGTCATTTCAATTAGCTGGTTTTAAGAAACATAATTAATTTGGGCTAAAAAAAGGTTCTGGTGTTAGCAGGTTCTTAATTTGCTTGACAGACTCTGCTGTACAGTTAAGGAGGATAAAGGTATACCAGGATGCAACAGTGACTTTTAACAGTTGCACTTTATAATTAAATTATTATATTTAGGAGGGGCAGGTGTGCGTAGCAGGCTCATACCTAGAATATTTCCCAGGCCACCTTCTAATAAAGAGAATTTATGAGAAATAAAACAGGATTATCCTTTCTAATGAACATTTGTACTCTCTGTTTAGGTATTGCTCACAGGGACCTGAAGCCTGAAAACATCCTGTGTGAATCTCCAGAAAAGGTGCTGCTCTGGTCTCTTAACTTTCCAAACTGCATTTTTTAAACTTGGTTCCCCAAAAACAGTCCTTGTGTTTTGTCTCTTCTTGAAAACTTTTGAACCCATTAGTGAACTCCAACTAAATTTAACAGAACTGAAGCTTAAGAGACTAAATTCTTTTTTGAGCTGTGAAAATGTGAACATGTGGGTATGAGATAAAAAGCCAACTGGCCTTATAGAGGGATGGCAATGATACCCTAGAGCCTCATCTGTTCTGAGCCAGTACCCAGATGGACAAGCAGCATTTAGAGGCCAGTTTTCAAAGTGCCCTGATGTGTACTGGCACTTGCCTAACCAAATGAAAAAATAATGTAGCAGGATCAGGTGCTGGTGGTGTGGGTGCCACTGGGGCAGGGTGGGGAGTGGAAGGAGTGGAAGGTGGCTGTAAGATGCTGGGTCTCATTAGGGACTTGTGTTCTGTCCTGAGTTTTCTACTTCACATACATACATATTCATGTATTTTGAATTAATCCCAGTCTTCCTAACCTCTTATTTTTTTTTAGATATCGCCAGTAAAAATATGTGACTTTGATCTTGGCAGTGGGGTGAAGCTGAACAGTGCATGTACTCCAATAACTACTCCTGAATTAACAACGCCGGTGAGAGACCTAGTGTGGCTTTGTCCTGTTTTTATTCTACTGTAAACCAATTTTTCTTATCTCCAGAGGAGATAAAGAGATAAGAAGGTCAGAGGAAACCTTCCAAAGAACTTACTGCCACTACACCCAGTGCTGGACAGCTCATTTCAAGCAAGTGTGTGTGTGAAAAATACTCTCTTTCCCAGTCACAGGACAAATACAGAAAAGCACAGGAGCTCACAGTGTTAGTTCTCCTGTTGGCCAGCACGTGACACATTGGTCCTGCTTATCTCTTACACAATCAATTGTGGAAACTTTTTGTGCTCATTTCTGTGTGCTTATGGACAGACTTTAGACCTCAGTTTTGTGTTCATTTCCCCATGTTTTAGTTCTGTAGCCAAGCCAATGAGCTAAGGAGAAAGCAAGTTCTGTAATCAGTGTGTGGCTTTATAATACACATTAGTTTGAAAAACTACAGTCCTGTGCTTTTACAATTTACTGTGAAAGAAAAAGCTGACACTGTTGCAGAAATCTTACAGAAATCTATTCCCCTGATACACTTGTCTGATAACTAATGGATAAGATTTAAAAACCTGAAAGATACAAATTAGTATTTTGACCTTGGATTAAAGGTTCACAGACACGTGGACCTGACTATGGTGCTGCTAAAGAACTGTAGGAACTTCAGTATTCACTGATGCCTGATTTCTGCTTTTACACCAAGCCACTTGGTATAAAGAATGGAAAATTATAAACCTGAGTCTTGTTTTGATGTGACCCTCCCTTTGAAAACTTGCTTGAATTTGGTTTCTTAGTGTGGCTCAGCAGAATACATGGCCCCTGAAGTGGTGGAAGTCTTCATGGAGAAGGCCACGTTCTATGACAAGAGGTGTGACCTGTGGAGCCTGGGGGTGATCCTGTACATCATGCTCAGTGGTTACCCGCCCTTCGTGGGCAACTGCGGCATGGACTGTGGCTGGGACAGGGGAGAAGTCTGCAGAGTTTGCCAGGTGAGTGTGCACTGCCTGGCTGTGTGGGGAGGGCAGGGCTCTCCCCTGAGCTTTGGGTATAGGACCTGCTGTAATGTCAGCAGTGAGAGCTGTGCCTGATGCTGGCAGGTAACTGGGAGCATGGACTGTCACTGAGAAGTGAGGGTGGCAGTATAGAAATTGAGTGATACCAGTTTCTAAAGTAAGGTTGGGCAACTGCCTCTCCTTCTTCCTGTTGGGAGATCTCAGAGCTTCTCCTCACCCTCTTCCCTACTCCACTTAAGATTGGGGAAGATTTCCCACAGAGGAATTCCACTCTGGAATCCTCCCTTGTTCTGTAATCTCTGATCTGATTTATGATAGTCATTGCAATTCCTCAGATAAAAGCCCTGGGAGGGTTGCCATGCAGGGCCTGAATTTATTTTCTAAAAACAGTATTTTAACTGCCCCCTTAGGGGTGGGGGAAAGTGTTTTCAGCAGGCAGTGTATTGTGTCCATCTTAGGCTGCACTGAGCCACTCTCTGGAGCTGTCTGTCACTCTGTTGACTGCATATGGACACTGGATGGTGTCAGTTGTTGTCTTCCTCATCAGGTGGATAAAAGTGAGTGGGAAGTCTCACCTGAGAAACCTTCTGGTTGCAGTGTATTTCAATTGAATAATTTTTCCTTTACTAGAACAAGCTTTTTGAGAGCATTCAGGAAGGCAAATATGAATTTCCTGACAAGGACTGGTCACATATTTCCTCTGAGGCCAAAGACCTCATCTCAAAGCTGCTGGTTTGTGATGCCAAAGAACGACTTAGTGCTGCTCAAGTTTTGCAACATCCATGGGTTCAAGGAGTATGTATCCCCCCTTCATATTAAGAGTTATTCTTCCAAAGTGGCAAACAAGCTGTTCCCTGTCTCTGAACCTTGTGTGTTTCAGTGCTTGTATCTTGATTAATTAAATGTTGCACAGTGGCTTTATTTTTTCTGCGTGGTAAATATTTGGATGAATATGTTAGCCTTTAAGTGTTTGTTTTGTTTAATCATTGCTTTGTGTATTTTAAATGGCTTTCTTGTGAATAGCAAGCACTGCAGTACACAAATTATTGTGCTAATACTGTAATGCAGAATGCTGGTAAATACAGTTATAAAAGAACAGCAGTGTCCTCTTTGTTTCAGTTCCCAGTTCAGGAAAGAAGGAATAGACCCTCTGGAGAGCTTCCAAAGCTGTAGTCTTATACCTTCAAGCTGTGAATTCTTCTTGTGAGGGGAGATAGATTATGAAATATGCTTTGCAAACAGTGATTTCTTAAGCCCACAGTGAATTAATTTATTTGCAATATCTGTTAGTTGTAAAGATTTGGGGGAGTCACTTGGTTTTTGTCACTGGTGGGAAAGTCTGGTTCCCAGCTGCTAATATGTAAATAATTTCTCTTAACTGCTTCTTCTAGCAGGCTCCTGAAAGGGGATTGCCCACCCCTCAAGTTCTTCAAAGGTAGGGTTTATTTTCTAAACATCTGTCAACTTGGCCAAGAATAATTACTGAAAAGATTGGGTGGGGGAGAGGAGTTGACAAATTAGGAAGTAACATCCTTGGCTGAGAATGGAGCTTCGTAAATGTCCCACACTAATTTTGTTAAGAGCATCAGAAATATTAAAGCTCTGAATTTTCTTTATGATCTAATCTTGCTTGTTTGTGGGAAAAGCATTAGAGGGAATTCCTGCAGTGCAGTGTTAATCTTAGGCAGGAAATAATGATGGTTTTGTCAGCTTGCTGCCCAGGAGGGGCAGAAAAAGGCATAGAGGCGTGTGCTACCAAAGAGACTGCTTTCTGATGGGTGAATAATCACCATAAACACAGACTGCATCTTACTTTCATTGGTGGCACTCAGTATCCATTTACTGTGAGCAGGGCAAGTCTCATTGGAGGTGATTTGATGGGAGATTCTGTATGCCAGAGAGCCTGAGTCACACGTTTCTATCTCTGTGTCTGCTGCTGGTGATTTCAGGTGGTTCTCCCATCAGAAATGCATTTCCTTAAGCCACAGATGCAGTTATAGTGGGATTACAGTTCTCTGGAGAAGGACAGCAGAATGGCCCCATATGCACATCCTCTGAGAACAGGCAGAAATTAAGGGTGATGTCTCAGGTGGCTTCCTGGGTTTATAATCAGAAGTCCTTGGCAGAAGGAGGAGTAGAACTGAGGCCGTTTCCAAAATCCCAGTGTTTTTGTCATGTATTGCTGGTCCTCTGAGCGACGATAAATGCTAATACTAACTGGTCATTTTGCCTGCTCTCTCAATGATTTGGTAGAAGATATAACCACGCCTGGAAATAGATACTCTGCTGTGAGGCCAAGGGGGTGAAGTGCCTGTGTTGAAACCGCTTCCTCCTTTTCTTTGCCTGGGCAGGAACAGCAGCATGAAGGAGCTGACCCTGTTCGCCGCTGAGGCCATAGCCCTGAACCGGCAGCTGTCCCAGCACGAGAGCGAGCTGTGCGCCGAGCAGGAGAGCACCGCCCACGCCGTGTGCTCCATGAAACTGTCCCCTCCCTCCAAATCCCGCCTGGCCAGGCGCAGGGCCATGGCACACACACACAGCGACTTCCAGCCGGTTCCCCATAAAGCCTTCTGAAGTTCTTCCCTGCTGTGTGGTGGGGGTGGGATCAGTCTGTGTTCTTCTTTGGATTTGCAGCGCTGATAAAAGCTGCTCTGCATCTGACACTTTGATTAGGAGCTTGCGCTTGTGATGTGACTTGTAACTTTAAGGGGACAGCTTTTTATGGGAATGTTTTTTGCCTGTCAGATTTAGTGCATTAAGATAATTCAACTGATTTTTTTAAAACTGCAGGAGATGAGTTTGCTGCTGTATTATATGAGGTGATAAATCACTAAGTTTTCCTTATTTTCTTCTTAGAAGAGCACAGTTTAAAATGCAAGCTTGAAGACATCAGAAAAACCCACACTTTGCCTAGCAAAAGCCTCGTCCTGCCAATGGCTCTCTCCTTGATGGTACATATTGAAGGTCCTGCTGTTATTGCCAGCAGCAGGGACTGTTCTCAACCAACAGTGCCCTCCTCTCTTTCTGTAGAGTCAGGAATGAAGATGATGGCTGGGTGGATCTCTGTTTCCATTACATTCATTTGGCTTAAATGGAATGAGGATGGTACTGTAAGGGTTGCAAGGATTGCTCATACTTCTTGAGATGGAGAGAACTTCTTGGTAGCTTTTTTTATGTTGTTGATAATTTGTGTGTCAGCATGTGGGGTGAAACCTGGGAGAGGTGGGGTTTTTATCTGGCATATCTTTGCCTTTAACTATAATGTACTCCATACCATCTCCTTTCTAATTTTCTGGAGTTTGATGTCCATGATGTCCCCTTGGAACAGTTACATTCTTAAATCTGATAACTGCAGTGTAACAGACTGTTTATGTAACAGTTTATATTTACTGTTAGGTAGGCTTTTTAATACTAATGTGGGGTTTTATTATATTAATGCTATCCTCAGCTAAACCTTCCTTTCTGTAAAATTGTATTTCTCCATGACCTTTGTGTGTCCTACCTGGAGCTCCTAATGTGAACACGCAGACATCAACGAATTTTGGTGTGTGAATAATTTAGAAATGCCACAAGCAGAGGCACAATTGTACAAAAATGGTGCTGCAGCCATAGAACTCTGCCTCCTGCATTAATCTCAGGCTGGGTGTCTAGATTTTTGCTGGGTGTCTAGATTTTTGCTTCCACTTTCAATACTATGGTGCAACAGAGCCAAGAAAAATTTGGAAGGGTTTTGGCTGAAAAGCTGAAGATTTTAAGTGACCAAAGGGAGGTGTCCGTGGAGAAGGACACAGATGTTGAGCACTTTTAGAAACATAAGCTGTGAAAATTGGGCCACTGAGCTGCCCATGATGCACCTTAACTTGTCAGCCCTTTCTGAAACCTTCTGCCAGGGCTTTGTGTTCAGGGGAGGAGGAGGAGGCCCCCAAGTGCCAGCACAAAACCCTCCCAGGCAGAGTGAGAAGGAATAAAGTAGCAGATGCAACAGGCACTTGAAAGTTGGACGGTCAAAGTTGAATGTCTTTGCATGGCCTATTCAGAGTGGTTTTACATTATCAGTAATATCAGTGCATACAGCTATTTTTATAAAACATGCTGTATTTTGTGACTAATATTAAAATTGTTATTTAAAAATTTTTATACGTCGTGCCAGCTGATGAATGATGAAATGTATTTTGCTTTTTTTAATTAAAATGCCCTAAGTTATGTATTTAACACATTTGGCAGTTCTTTGTGGTTTTTTTCCTCTTTATATCTGGTGACACAGGAAAAAGAATTACTTCTTTGTGTGACATTGGATTTAAGACAGTCGAAGTCTCTGAGGACTAGGCATACTTCCCTCTTCTATTGATTTATTTATTTATCAGTCTGTGATCTCAGATTTTTTTTGGGAACTCAGAAAAGCACCCCAAGCAGGGAAGAGGTGTTAACCTAAGCCACTTGTTCTGCTCTCGTGTGTAGTCTAGTTCTGAGTGCCTCTTGCAGAGTCATTTTTTTGTTTCTCTGGAGGTCTGTGGCTCTTGGGTGGGGACGGTTGTTTTCCCAGAGGCGTGGGATGCAGCACTCCCCAGTGCTCTGTGCAGCTTATGCCTTGAATGAAATCTGAACAGAGCAGGAATCCCAAAACAGGTGCCCTTTATTTGTACCTTTATTTGTACTTACATTTTTAGTTGAACTGTGTTTTAAAATTATCTTCCTTTCCCTCTTCCTCCTGGACAAGAGAGGTAGCAGAGAGCACAGGAGCCCTTTTGGCAGGGGTACAGGAGTGATGTTTCAGTGGGGCAGGTCTTGGATGTTTCTTTGCCTCAAAAGGAGAAGTCAGATTCAGCTGATGATCCAACTGGTGCCTCTTTCCCTCTGATCTTCACCTTTCACCGAGAGTTCAGCTTTCTTCAGGTGAGTTAACCCCAGAGGGCCTCATTTGGAAGGCCTTCACAATGCTCTTTTCATGTCAGTGAGGAAGAGGTTCTTGCTTCTAGGTGGAAGGTCACTAAATCAGGGGCTCTGTGATCTGTGCTTTGGAGGTGGTGCTGGGTGTGCCTGTGTTTCCTGTAAATCTCCTGTTTGGCAGCCTGTGGAACATGAAAACTTCAGCACTGAATCCCAGTGCCTCCCCTTTGGGAAGGGCTGAGTCTGTGCCATGTTTATTCAGTTACATGTGATAAACTATACCAGGCAGCTTGTGTGAGCTCCCTGGCTTCTGAAAAATTACGGAAAAGTGTCTTCCTGGTGAGGAAACCAGGTTGGGAAGGCACAAGGTGACTTTCAACAATTCAAAGAGATACTCTGACCAGCAAGGAGAGCATCAGAGCAGCTAAGCTGATCTTTAATTTTGATTAGGCAACCCACAAGAAAATTTTGCTTTTCATCCCCAAGGTTTTTCTGGGAGGTAGTTTAGCAAACTGAGGGAGAGCCATCAGCATGATTTATGGGGAAATAATTTCAAACAAATGGCAACCAAGCAGCTCTAGTCTCACTACTGCTCCCTCGGGAACCAGTGACACTGGATGTTCTGTAGGATTTTGCTGACCTTTATGTGCAATATTTCACAAAGTGCACTCAGCCTTGTGCTTACCAGCATGGTTTCTGCATTGTTGGTTGCATAAAAGGAAGCTCCCATATTTCATTATGTGGTATTTTTTCTGCTCTCTCTTCCTTCCCCACATGTTTATTGAATCCTTTATCAGGGATGCAAAGATGCCTTTGTTATTTGGAGTGCTGTGGGTGGGCTGGCTTACAAAGTAGCTTTGTTAATTTTCAAGACTAGTAATTTTCTTCGGGCCACTCCAGCAGCAGCAACAGGCTTCAAATTTGGCTTCCATGGAAACATACTGCCATGGTAACTGAAAGGCCTTCCCTCCTTCCCTCCTTCCCTCCTTCCCTCCTTCCCTCCTTCCCTCCTTCCCTCCTTCCCTCCTTCCCTCCTTCCCTCCTTCCCTCCTTCCCTCCTTCCCTCCTTCCCTCCTTCCCTCCTTCCCTCCTTCCCTCCTTCCCTCCTTCCCTCCTTCCCTCCTTCCCTCCTTCCCTCCCTCCTGCCTCCCATGTGTGTGTTTAGTTACCCATGCCAGATTCCATCAGCACTTTTAAATTTCTCCAACCATAGAAATTCACTTCTTTGAGAAGAACAAAAAAAAGTTATAAAACCAATGGTGCCATGTCATTGCCATTGTTTCAGGGCAGTGGGGGGAAAGCCTCTTTCAAGTCTGGAGGAAAATGTCACTGAGACACAACTTCTCTTCCAATGTGGAGAAAAAAAAACAACTCTAAAAGAAATGCTTCATCTTTAGGTTGTTTTGAGGGGGCTTGCTGTCATGGGTTGGTTTGGGAAATTGGATTCTCCACCCTGCCCAACATCTGTAATACTGAGGAGGGTGAGAATTAACTCATCCAGTGGTTGTGAGCCACAGTACCAATGTTTTGCTGGGTCCCTTCCAGCTAATTAATTTGACACCAGATTTTCTGTTGCTGCCTGTCACAGCTGCTTTCACACTAAGATTGGTTAGCAAAGTTTGGCAGGCTGACAAGCAGCCCCAGTTCAGCAACTTTGCTCTGATTCAGCCTGGAGTGGGAGGGAAGGGGGAATTGGGCCTTCTGAAGTGTTTTGCTAATCAAGAAGCAGGGCAAGGGCAAGGACTCTGCAGAGCAGAGGGTACAGAGGAGCTTGGAGTCAGATGCTTCATGTTTCTGCTTTCTCTTTGAGCCAGAACAAAGCTAACTGGCACCACATCTGATTGGAGTCCTGTGGCCAGTTCTGAGGCAATACTGTATGTGTATAAGGGTGGGAATCTTAATTCCCTCATTGTTCCCTTGCCCAAAATCATCACCCTCAGGACTTGAGAGCTTTTCTTGTCAGCTGCCTTAAGAATTGTCATGCCTGCACCCAGCTCCAGACTACTTGTGGGAAAAGCAGAGCTGCCTCTTCTATTTCCTGCTCCTTTTATCATTCCTATTTTTCATCTTGATGTTCTTCTTTCTGCAGCTCTAGATCCACTTAGTCAGGGGATGCTCCTGCAGCCTGCCATGGGCTCTGCAGCCTGCTGTGGAAGGAAGTGGAGAAACAGCCCCTGGAGCTACATAGCTGTTTGCTGGAGACCTCTGAGGCTGCTCCTGCTTGTCATTAAAGTTTGCCAAGGGATTTTGGTGACAGTAACAATCCAGGGACTTCTGGTGGTGCTGGATGAAGCAGATTGGCTTTTGTTCTCTAGCAGAGTGGTTGAGACCCCCTGAAGTAGTGCTGGAGAGGGGAGGGCAGAATGGGCTGTACTCAGCAGTGCTGGGATGATACAGGGGTGGACTCCATTTGATAATTCACACATGACATTATCCAAGGGGACATGCTGCTTTCAGAGAAAAATGTATTTCCCTGCTATGGAAAACTTCTGTGGAGCAAATGCTTTCTGTGCTCAGCCCAACCACCAAGCTCTGGTACAGAGTTCCAGCTGTCTTCAGCAAATGTTGCTTCCACACTGGCTGATTTCCTCTGATGTTGAGCTGTGACATATCCTTGCTGCTCTACAGAGAACTCCTAACATAGGTTTGGTAACTTCAAGCCAAGTTTACAGCAATCTTTTAATTCTCTCCAAGCTAAGTGGAGTATGCCACCCAGAACTTCTTGCTGTGTTTTGTGAAAAGTTCATGTCACCCCTGGCTTGGGAAGGTCCTGTTTATCCCCCACTCGTTCTTCCAGCAGCATCTAGATGCAGCTTTTCCTTGTGACTGGCCTTAAACTGCCTCAAAGTGCTGTGATGCCCTGCAAAGGCATTTTGGGAGTGCTCCATCAGCACAGAGTGTGCTCCCTTCCATCCCTACACCTGCTATTAGATCCATTGCAATGCAGGGAAGGACAGCTGTAAAACTGCCCTCTTCTGAGCAGTTTACTTCAAAATTTACTTGAAACTGGAGCAGGTTCCCACTCCTGCAGGAAACACCATGAGGGTCCTAAAGGTTTGACTATCTCACTTCTTTTAATTTTAGGATTAAAAACAACTTGGGCAGCTTTGAAGGCCTTCATCCCACTGTTTTTCACCAAATGTGCTGCTGGAGAAGCTGATTTCCCCATGCAGTTGCATTGCAAGAAGCCAGCAGTGATAGCTGTGCTGGTGGCATGAACACCATCCTAAGGCTTGGGCTGGAAATGCCAGAACAGTCTGTCTGATCCTAACTGGAAACCTTGCTGGCATATCAATGAGCTCTGCTGCAGTCACAGGCTGCGATTGTGGATTTATAGGGGAAGTGTTCAGATTAATTGAGCAGCAGTGGGAGTGTTCAATTATACTGGCTCTGATTAATCACCCTTTGTTGGGCCATGTCAGCACACTTCCTACTGCCAAAAGCTTTGCCTGAGGTGTGTAGAGCAGCAAGGCCTTTGCTTTAATCGATGGCAAAACCATGCACTCCTCAGCACCAACAGTTCCTCTCCTGCCTTGTTGATTCTGCAGAGGAATTTGCAAAAGTATCAACCAAGTCTCTGAAGCCATTTTGCTTTTGATTCTGGAAAATCTGGGGTGATAAGGGATCTTTGGGAAATCAGATGGTGACCTGGACTTGTCTCCTTGATAAGCCATCATCAGTGGGACATTGCAATACTGTCACCTGAAAGTGATCCTGCTAGTGTTGGTGTGCTTTCCTCCCACACACATTACCCCAAAGGATGGTGATTTTAGGGGATCTCTGGGAAAGACACTAAGCTGGCACCAGAGCTTCTCCAAGGTGCTTCATCTTTTCAGCCTGTTTCTCATGGCATCCTTTCCTTTCTTTACAGGGCTGGCAGCAATATAAGCTTGTGTGTTGGGAGTTAGGGCTACTTGCCTTTCCCACCTTCAAGCCCATGTCCAGAGGCCATGAAAGGTTTGGGCTGTTGGGAAGGTTGCATGAATATTTTTGGTTCTGAAGGTTGGAGGAGAGCCTGAAGGTAACATCAGAATATGTTTGTAGCGTCTCTACCCCTTACTCCATGCAATAACCTCATCTTCCAGAGTAAATCTCTCTTCTTTTCTAAATGTTATTCCTTGTAATCGCATTCCTTCTGAGCCCTTGCATGTCCAGGTAAATACCTTGAACCCTTTGAGTGGGATCCCCTCATTCTGCTTCCAGCTGTGTGCACCGAGGTAAGTCATTGCCTTTCACACTGCCCTGATTCCTCCCTGCCCCACAAAAATCTCTCAGTTGACTGTGTAAGATTTCTCTGGTATCCTGGTATCTGCAGCCACTAGCTTGCTTCTGTTTATCCAGTACCTTCCTCCCCTCTGGGAGTAATAGACCAGAGGTCAAGTTTTCACAGCAAAAATTCTAATTGCTCCCAAAGAGCAGAGCTGTCTGCTGTTGACTTTCAGCCCTGATACATTACTGAGGTGCTCTTTAACATCATGCTTCTGATATTCGGGTCCTCTTCTAAATGAGGGCTCAGTGTCATCGCCAGATCACACTGCCTGGCTTCTCTTTCTGTCTGGGTCATCAGCTAAAGTGATTTAATTGCATCCATTCCAAGGAAATTTGATTCCATTGTTCCTGCTTTCTTCTCATCTGTTAGATGCTGTCCTGTCGGCGTGAACATTGCACACAATTCTGGCCTCCGTGCAGATTCCTCTCAGGGGCTCACATTGCCGAAGTTACTTTTACACAAAATGTATGTATGACCAATCTCCTCGCAGAAATACACACAAATCTATTTGTACAGTGTTTCTGGTGGAAGGAAGAACCTGCCTGGGAATGAGTGTGTGGGTGGCAGCCCGCTGCATAAGCCGTGCTGCTCTTTCAGGCTCTGCAGTAGCTAAAGGATGTGCCTTCCTGTCCTCTAGGCTCAGGTTTTATCTTCCTAATATCACATGCCAATTAAAATAAGCAGATGCCTATAACTTACGAAATTTTATAAAACGTAATGTATTTTGCTTTATCACAGGAAATTATATAAGCTGTAAGAAAATTCAGAGATCTCATCTGTGGTTTTCCTGTTTTCTTCCCAGTATTTGAGTATTTGGACCTTGAGAAGTCCAAATTCCTCCTCCTTTTGATTACCAGTTGATATCTAAATGACACAGTCCCTATTTATGCTTCAACTCTCACCCTTCTGCCTGTTCATGTTGTTTCTGGATTATGTATGGTTGTCCATGCTCCCCTGTGTCATCCAGTCTGAATACTGACTTCTGCAGGGGAGGACTTGGTCCATAATCTGGAGGCATCTCCAGGTTACCAGCTCTGTTTTACCTCTCATCTCCCTCAAGAGTTAAGACTGAGACTCCAGGTTTGCCCACTTCCATGCAGCCTCCCAGCTGGATCCTCAAGGTCTTCACCACCCTGCTTAATTCTGTGCCTGAATCATCAAACATTTTCTCTTTTTAGGTTATACAAGAACAGATACTGGGCAATCTCAACTTTCCCATCAGAGTTTTTGGTGCAGTTCACAGCTTTGTTGTTGCACAAGATGTCACACATCATCTCCTCTTGCCACTGGCACACGCAAGGCAACCCTCTCCTCTGCCGTGGGTGGTTAGGCTCCCCTGAATTACACAGTATTTTCTGCACAATAAGAACACACACAGACTATTACTGTGACTCCTCATGGTGAGTTGTTTCAATGCTCAAAGCCTGTGGCTGAGTATGGAAGATTTCCAGCACCACCAGCTACTCACAAACTGCACACAAACAGATCCCTTACATTATGGTTTTGGTAATATTTCCCCCTTGGGTTTCTTCATTATCAGTTCAAGACAGCAACAATACAGCCCTATATCTGAATTATGAATGCCAGCCTCTGTCTGCTGCTGTGCAGCCATTCAGCCTTGCTGGGGCTCCTTACATGGGTTTAATCCCAAAATGAGTTTTGAGGAATGCTGCCAAACTTTTACAACAGCACCAAAGCCGATGAACTGCCCTTCCCTCCCTACTCGTGTAGCTTTTTTATAATTTTTATTTGTAGTGTGTTTTTTCTTCTGTTGAATAATTCAGCTAATAGGCTGGCACTGGAGTGCTTGAGATCTGCTCCCTAATGAGGGAAGCAGCTTGCCAGCTTTTTATCTTTCCAGTCGTTTGACTGCAAACCCAACATTATTAACAAATCACCATGGAAGAGCCGTGGCAATGCAAAACAAAATGTTGTTGTCTTAACTTAAGGGCAAGGAAGAAAAAAAAATAAACAAAATAAAAGAGACCCAAGCCCTGCCTGGGAAAACAAAGTGTGAAAGTGAAGCGTGCGAGGAAGGAAGTGATGGTAATAGAAATCTCTTTGCAACCTCATTCTGTCTCAATATCTGCAAGCAGGAAAGCTGGATGGGAGAAAAGATGTTAACTTGCTGAAGAGACCTAATTCAGAGGATGAGTGTAGGTGTAGCTGTTGGCAGCTCTGTTTCTTGCCATATTTTAATGAATAAAGGTTTGTATAGAAAGCCTTTTTTTTTTCCTTTGCCAACTTTATTATTTTTTTAAAAAGCTGGATGATTTATGGTCCATGTGATAGAGGTGGGACTAAAAAAATAAGTATGTGATGCCTTTTTGCTCATTGCTGAATCTCCTTTAAAATTTCATTGTCATCACTTTGCCTTGAGTTTGTTCAGATAAAGATCCACAGTGACATATTTCAGACAAGCAGTTTAGCCTGTGGTCCTCTCTGCATTTGTCCTCTCCTGGATGCCCAGGGTTCAGCAGCTCTGGGTGCCTGAGGAGTCCCACCAGGGGGGGCATTTGCAAGGTCTCATCTCCTTTGCAGGACAATAAGTGCCACAAGTAGGGAGCAGGCAGAAAGTCAAGCTGATGTGGCTCAGATGATTCCTCTCCCAAGCCAGCAGCTTGTCTGACACCAAAACTCATCTCAGATTCCTGCCCAGTGAAGTTCTGCAGCTGAACTAAAATTACACCGAGTGCTGCATCTCAATTTGGCATTGTTAACATTGTGGTGTTTTCTGCCACACAGGGCACATACTCATTTTAGGTCTTGGGGTCAAAATCTCACCGTAGGACGAGATGCTTAATTTGATAAAAGGGTTTTATCTCAAATACTGACTTAAAAATGTACATCTAAGAATCTCATGCATGGAAAGGTCCCAGTTATGCTGTACAAAAATGAGTCCAAGAGATTGTTCTGATCTCAGGAAGTGTGTTTTCTCATCTCTTTCCTGTTATGTTGCCAGCATTTGCACAAAATGCAGAACTCAAAGCTGAATGGCACAGCTGGGCAAAATTTGGCACTTCTGAATTGAGCTAACCTGGCGTGATTGGAAAATAAAATTCCACTCATCTGTCCTGTAATTGCTATTAAAGGGTCCTTTGAAGATACAAGGCTGAGTTAAATCAACTTTGCTATATGGACATCCAGGGAATTGCATGAAATTAGAACAGTTAAAGATCTGACTTGTTGTGTTTGCACTCAAAGCCTGGAGAAGGGAAATTGAGATGAGCAAAAGCGATGAGGGTAAGGAAAAACAGGGGAAAACAGACAAAAAGAGTGATTGAGAGCTCACGGAGCATTGTTCAAAATGGGCCCTCAGGGAATGCAAACTCGCAATTGATGCTTCTGGAAGACAGATCCCCTTTTGTTTGCATGGATGCATTGCTGAGCACACTCCCTCTGCTTCTTGCTCAGTTATAATCTGTCTCCTGTTTCACATCAGTCTTGCTCGTGTCTTAGTCCATCCTTCAGCCACTGGTGGCAGGAGATGAAATACCCTTTGCTTTGCCTGGCAGGGATGTGTGTGATGTGAAGCCAGATGGCTGCCAAGATGAGCATCTGAGAGTGTCTCCACATTATTAAGTTGCAGCTGCTGTTTTTGCAATCAGAGGTGATGGGAGGGTTCCCAGCAGCAACCAGGAGCAGATGGACGAAGAGGGGCATGTCTTAGTGGGGTGTGATTAAAATCCACTGAGATGGGGTGTGCTCAGTCCCTCTCCAGGCTTAGGCTTTCTGTTGGACAGTGGGATCACAGGAATGGATTTATTCTGCCTGCTCATAAAGGTGGTGACCACGAGTTTGCTTTGATGCACCACTGTAGCTTGGTTGAAGCCAAACTGATTTCTGTTGTTTCTTGCTCTTTTTTCTTTGTTTTCCTCTTACTGCTGCATTACCTTACTAAAAATACCTAAAATCATATCATTTTCTGAGCTGCTTCCTCTGCTTGTTCTTGTTCCAGGCACAAACATCCATCTCTCTCTAAACACTTCTCTCCTCTGCCCAAATTAAGTCATTGCTTCAAAGCAGAACTTCATCTTTAGGGAGCCTGTTATTCCATAGTCCTGACTTGCCTCCTCCTGAGCTAACAGGAGATTTGTCCCACAAGATAGAGGTCTGGCTCGGTAATAGCTGAAGGGAAGGTGATAATGCCATCATCCTCTAAATTGGTTGTTGGAACATCCTGGCTTCTTGCTGAGAATTAGAAGGTCTGTTTGGGGTCAAGCTGAATCCTGTGTAACTCTGGATCCTTTTTAAGTCAGAAGCCAGAGGACGTGTTGAAAGAAGAAATGTAATTATTGTATTTTTCTGCTGGTAACCCCCAGCCTTTGGCAATCAGCGGCTCAAGGACTTCATGTGTGGTCAGGAAAAGGCAGAGATGTTAGTTATTATGAAATTTAAAGAAGACCTCCTAGCCCATGTTTCCCTCCTGATTCACCTATGGCACAACCCTCCTGGTCTCATGGCTCAGAAACCAGGGTGAATTTTAGCTGATGTTGTTCTTGAATCAGAATGTTTCAGGGTGGGTTCTGTTGGTGATGAGTTTTGCTGTGTGCTGTCCCCTGAAGCTGTAAGTTGGCAATCTGCCCTGTAGATTTGGATTGATAGCAGAGGTGTCAGAATGTGGTGCTCTGGCTGGGAGCTTTCCATGGAAAATCCTGCTCTCCACGTAAAAGGAAGCAACAACAAACCAAAAGCCAGCTCAAGAGTCATTGTAAAAGGACCCTTTGATGAAACTAAGTCAGTGTAAAATAATGGAGCTTTGTTGATGATGTCATGAGAATTATCTCAGTTCAGAGTGGGAGAGGATCTGGTTTGTCATTTTGGAAGCCTGTAGTGGTGACAGTGGCCTAAGGTGGTACCTGACTGGTGACCTGATGGTTTATCCCCAGTGGGAAGCTCAGCTCCATGCAGCTGCTCGTTCCCCCTGCATGGGAATGGGAGACAGAATTGGAAGAGTAGAAGTAAGGAAACTCATGGGTTGACATACAAACAGTTTAATAGGCAAAGGAAAAAAGCCATGCACACAAGCAAAGCAAAACAAGGAATTAATTCACCTCATCCCATGGGCAGGCAGGTGTTCAGCCATCCCAGGAGAGCAGGGCTCCATCATGTGTGATGGTAACTGGGAAAGGCAAACACCATCACCCCAAACATCTCCCCTCCCTTCCTCTTCCCCCAGCTTTATGTGCTGAGCCTGACTCCATATGGTGTGGAACATCCCTCTGGTCACTTGGGGTCAGCTGTCCTGACTGTCCCCTCCCAGCTCCTCATGGATCCCCAGCCTCCTCGCTGGTGGGGTGGTAGGGAAAGCAGAAAATGCCTTGACTTAGTGTAAGCAGTGCTTGGCAACATCTAAAACATCTGTTAGCAACATTATTCTTGTATTAAAGTCAAACGCCAGCACTGTACCAGCTACTCGGAAGAAAAGTAACTCTATCCCGGCTAGAGGATGGAGTGTCCTGAAACCAGGACATCACTGAGATACCTGGATCCAAGGGAACATGCTTAAGGGATGATATCAGAGCTTTTGCATTAGGACACAACTGAGTTTTCCCTGTGTTTCTTCTACAAAAGAAGCCTTGTTTCTGGAATGGGATGGAGGGTGAACTGTCAAGCAGTTTAGGATGGGTGAGGTCCTTCTTCAGGAGGAAGGAATGGAATTTGTACACTGTCGTTTCCCTAGGATGTCAACAGGCACTGCACACAACAGCTCTGCATGGAGCTGTGTTCTGTATGTCTCTGAGATCAGGTCAAATTTGGTTCTATTTCCTCAAAAAGTGTATCCCTCATTTAAAAGGTCTTTTTTTTTTTTTTTTCATTTAGTTACAACCACGTATGCAATTGCATGTTTTCCGTGCATGTGTTTGCACACACAGCCGCTCTCATTCTCAGCATAGCTGTTTCCTATCTGTTGTGATCTGACTACAGCAAAAATTAAAATAAAGATTAGATTAGTTACCGTGGTAACAGCTACCCCTTCTTCATATGACGCACAGATCCTGTGAAGCAAAGGAGCACATATCAATTTGTGCTCTTAATTTTTGGGACACTTGGGGCTCAGCTCTCCCCAGGAGCTCCTCTGATGACAGCAAGTGATATCTTCCCATTCCCAGCAGGCTTATCCTCTTTGACGTTTAGTGCATAAAAGCTTCAGAGGTGCTGACACCATCTCTTGGTAGAAAAAAAAAATCTCATTTTCGTTTCAATTTATTTCTTAAAACAACAACAACAAAAAGAGCAGGAGGATGAGGAAAAAAGCCTAGCCTAGGGCACAGTGAGGCTGGGAGAGGTGCATTTGCCCCCTTGGGAAAGGGAACAGCCAGGATCTCACAGGGCATCAGTGAGGAGGCTGAGTGGGTTCTGTGGCTAATAAGTAATTGCTAATGAGGAGGAGAATTGTCACATAACATCAACGGGCATGAATTAGCAAAGAGTGCAAAAGAGAGGAACTGTCAGATGTGCCGGGCTCTCGGTTCACTTGTTCTCATGGCTGCACATCAAGCTTTTAAATGTTTCTGCTTTGTATTGAAGAAAAATAAACAGCCCTGAGCGGATGCAGCCAGACTAATGATGTCTTGTGGTGTGAGATGTCACTTGTTGCATGTCCCAGCCATGGGATGTTTGAAGGTATAGGATGAGATGAATTGTCAGGTCTGCAGGAGAAGAGCACATGAAGAGATAATACTCTTGGCTGCAGTTAATGATTGCTGCTGCGTGTCTGCGCACTCCACAGGGATAATGGGTCTTTTTGGTTCTTGCCCATCGGGCACATATTCATGTTGTCTTTCAATCTACATCCTTGGTCCTTCCTCAGAATTTATTCCAGAGCTGTCACCAGCCCCAAAGTTGCATCTTGCAGTGTAAAGGGCACACCTGTGAGCCTGCTGGCAACGAAAAGGTGATAAAAGAAGGTCTGGGGTGTCTCTGCCTGCACTCTTCCCACATTTCCTATCCATTTTTCCCTGCCTTTTTTGTCTCTGTCACCCTCACAAACGTATTTTAAGCCCCTACTTCCAGAAAAAACTGCTGCCCTTGGGGACATTAGGTATCTTGTTCAGTTACAGAATGCACAACCCACCAACCTAAAAACCCACAGACCTTGGCTGGGTGTTTTGAAAAGGGGAAGTGGAAAATAAGTTTAATAACTCTTCAGCCCTCTGTATCTGGCTCACTCATAAAAATCGATCCCTGTTGATCTGTCTGGCAGTGTGTGAACCTGCCTGATGGCACACCTCAGCCCCCCCAGCTGGAAGCCCAGCTCAGAGTTTCTTGCAGCCTTTTCCAGGGATGCAGATTGTGGCACCTGCTCGTCCACTTCAGGGACTGGGAAACATCTTGGGGCTTCCCAGCAGCGTGGGCAGGACTGGATCTAACAAGGCTGTTTCTAAAGCTGGGATGGGGAGCCAGAGCCTCTTGTGAAATTCCAAATCTTCCACTGTCCTGACTTCTCCCTGAAAAACCTTTAGGAAGGACTTCCTTTGGGGTGGTGGCACAACATGCTGAAAAAGGACACAACGTCCCAGCTCACACCAGAGAGGCAGCAGTATAGATCGAGGTGTCTGTGCTGTCACAGCTGTGAGAACAGAATATATTATGAGTGCTAATTATATTAATTAAAGTTGTGCTACTGTTTGTGGGAACATTTCCAGAGAGGAATGCAGATTTCCCCCATTGTTTTATTTCCAGACAGAAGCTGGAGGCCTGACAGGGGCCAAGTCTGTACAGCACAAGAACATACGTGCTGCGATTTCTCAAATGTAATAAAATACCCAAAGTGTTTTAAAAATGCAGTCACTGAAAGCAGCATTCCTTTCTTTTGGCTTGATTCCCTAGAGATTTGAAGGCATGAAGCACATTTTCTTTCCCTAGCACCCTTAGCTTCAGCTGTGCACGTGGAGGGCTCTTCTGGGAACTGCTTTGTGCCTCAGTTTACCTCCAGTTTCAATAAAGGAAATGCCATAATTAATTTTCCTCAGGCTCCTTGTTTAATTTGGGACATCCTCTCTTCAGCACCTTAGCCTGTGTTTTTACACTGCCTAACACAACGGGACTGTCACTTTTTCACTCTGGCAAAGCAGCACTAAGGGGGACTCCTCTGGATGATCCGGGAGGAGTCTTGGACTGCGGAGAGCCCCTCCGGCTCCAGGGATGAGCCGTGCTCTTTATTTGCCTCGCACTTTCCCCCCCTTTCAGCCCCTCCAGCTCTGCTCAAACCCCAAGAGCATTTCATGGGCAGCACGGCTGTGTGTTTCACAAAGCTCTCACCGCTCTTTGTTCCTTTCTCTCCTTCTCGGTCACCGGGGCCCCGCTGCTGAAGCTAAAACAAGGCACCATCTCCAAGGGGCAAGGTCCTTTATTGCGCAGCGCTGCCGCCGTGGGGAGGAGTGGGAGGGATGCGCTGTCTCTCCACACAAGTGCTCTATTTATGGGCTCTTGAGGACTCTCGCAGCGATGCGGAGCCCTGGGTGTCTCCTCACGGGGCTGCAGAAAAGCATTGTCTCTTCTGCTCCTGGCTTGTCACCAAGGCGAGCTGCCTGGGGCGAGGATGGAGGGACTGCAGGGTACCTGTGCCACCTCCTGCCTGCTGCTGATGCAATCGCCTCCTCTGCCTCAGCACCGAGCATTTGCAGAGCAACCTGTCTGACCTCCCGTTTTCTATCTGGATTCACTTAACAGTAGCCAACTCTTGCCCTTGCTCCAGCAACAGCGTTTCTCCCTCTCTGCCTAGCAGCCTGTTTTCTTAAAAACTTGTGAGACCACAAGCCCCCTCCCAGGCTGGCTGGGGGGTCCTGTGAGCTGTCAGAGAACCTGGTCCTCCTCTGCTCTGAGCAGCTGGATGGTCAATGCACAAGGTGAAACAAGGGGAGGGGCCAGATCTAGTAAAACCTGAAAAAAAAATTCTCTTTCATTAAATGCCATTTGTAAACCCGGCAAAAGCTGATGCAGGAAGCAAGATGTGTGTGCTGTGTGCAGGCCAGCAGTGCTTGTTTGCCTGCTCCTTCAGCACCTGGCCTTGTATTGTGTTCCCTCTTTGTCTCACCAGAATGAGCAAACCGGCTCAGCTCCCTCCCAGCTTCTGACGTAAGGAAGAAGAGTAGAAATAGGTTTGGGGACTGGAAAAAGGGTTTGGTGAAGACCTTCCTGCTGCCCCAAGGTAAGTTTGGTGCATTATTAGGATCAGCACATGTGCTTTTCTACATTACTAGATGCAATAATTTTCAACTGCTTGTCTTTACAAGCAGCAGATTCAGATCGATCAGTTGGTATATGGTTTGCTACAGAGAGAGAAAATGAGGACAAAGACCTTATCAGTATGATTTGGATGAGGGAGAATGGTTGGGAAAAGAGCAGTTTCAGCCCTACTACAGCCTGGTGATGAGATCCAACAAAAGCCATTTCATTTCAGCATGTAAAACAGGGGGAGTTTCTTTTGTGGCACATCTGAGCTGTCTGTCAGCACCTCTTGTAGGGACTGGATCCTGTCCTGAGGAGCAGATAGAGCTGCACTGACCACTGTGGTCGTACCCACCCCAGTAATACTTACAAGGCCTGAGTGTGGGACACAGACCTGGCCATCAGAAGCAAGGGAGCAGATAACAAGGTGTTTATGATATCCTGCATGTTCTCCCTCACTGCTGCAGCCCTTTCCTTCCACTGTCCCAGCAGCTCTGGCTTAGCAGTGCCAGATGTAGTGCAAAAGATGTAGTGCAGCCACACTCAGTGTTGCTCTCCCCAATCTTCCCCATTTCAAGGGACATCCAGCTCTCTCTTTGTTTTGCTGCTGTTTGGTGTACCAAAGATTTGAGCCTTTCCATCCTTCAGCTTGATACCTTTCTGAGCAAATGTAATCTAATGCTTACAGCAGCTTTTCTGAGGCACAATGTGTTGTCCTCCCAGTACAAGCTGTCTCTGTTGGCTCAAAACTGCAATAACAATTATCTTTAATAATCTTTCTTGTTCAGCTTGTATAAGGGAGCTTAACTACAGAAGATGAACTTGAGAATTTTCCTAGCCCACTTCTGATACAATCCCAGGCTGGCTTCAATTTCCTACCCCTTTGTAATAATTAGTTGGTGGTGAAACCTGAGTGGAAGTTGTCTGGGCTCAGAGAGCTGATCTTTGCTTCCCATGACATATGAAAAACAGGAGGACAGTGGGTAAAAAACACCAGGTCACTCTGCTCTCACAAGACTTACAGAGACAAACAGCAGCTCATCTTCATCCTGAAATCATCACTTGAAAAGTTTGAGCTTTTCAGCTGGGATGTGCCAGCTGCAGTCTTGCCAAGAGTTCCTGCCTTCTGAATCAGTGACCAAACAGTTCAGCTCAGCAGGTGATGAGAATCTGTTTCCATCTTCTGCCTTCTAGTCTCACATCTTCACCCAGGCCACTCACAAAGTGTTCCTCTCCCTCCTGTCCCCTTTCCCCAGGCAGCCTCTCTCTGCTCTCGCAGCCCAGAGACTCAGGATGGTGAAATCTGTGCATGAAGCAGAGAGAGAAGACCAGTGTGTGGTTCAAGGAGTCTCTGGTGGGGAACAGAGGAGGGTACCAAAGGGTGATGGAGCCCCCGAGAGCTCAGGTCTGGCACGATGGGCTGGGATGGTGTTCTGGGGTGAAGGATCTTGGTAAAGCCAGAACTGTTTCCCCCACCCTCACACATTCAAGCCAAAGGGGTTGTTCTGGCTGGAGCTGATGGGAACTGCTGGCTACAAAACTGCCTTGTGTCATTGAAAATCAGGGAGAAAGAGGAGACAAAGAGCATTTCTCACACATCTGCAGAGTGCAGGCTCTGGGGATTGCACCTGGGCTATGGAACATTACAGGATCCTGATTTATAAAGGGCTTGCAGGCTGACCACAGGTTGCCTTTACTCCTTTGCTTTCTGCGGGCTCACCTGTGGGTGAGCTGAGCTGTGTTTGACAGAAATTGCTTCTGACACTGTTTATGTCTTTGTCTGGACCTGGGAGACCTGAGTGAGTGCCCACACAGCAGGGCTGGGGGTGTGAATGCAGTGGGGCTGGGAGCCTGCAGTGGGAGACATGGGACTACACTCCAAAAAGCATGAAAAACAGCTTAAAAGGATGTCTTTAGAAGGGTCTAAAATACAGTGGCGCTGCTCAGCCAAGGGAATTTTACAGAAAGCAAAAGCAAAAAAAAAGGTAAAGTGTGAGCTGGGCTCATTTTGCAAGCTGGCCTGAAGTCAATCTGTGTCCTTCACATCCCAGTGACTCACCCTCAGGCACTGGGTGTGTAACCTGGAACATTAACTGGGTGTCCAGGGGCACTCAGCAGGGGAAATAAAGCTTCAGCAGGTGTCAGAGCTGATACTTTATTGTGAATTCCTCTTCCAAACAACCCCATGGCTGTTCTGGTCTCAGCCATGCTGATTTTCTCCCATCACAAAACATCTAAGCAGCCAAATAGATTTTGTTATTTATGTTGGGGGATTGCAGCTCTCCTGGACAGTCTAAAGCAAGCTTTAAAATCCAATTTCTCTTCAGGACAGAAAACTTCAGTTTGGAGTCATGTTTTTGTGTGAGCTTGATGCTCTCAGGCTTGGTGTCTGTTTGGGAGGTCTGTCGTTTTACACTGAGTTTGGTTTCCTTTTGTAGCTGCTGAAGCCTTTTAGGGGTTGATGCTTCTGTGGGATCTCTGTAGCCATCTCCAGGCTCCAAGGTCTCTTCTGGAAAACTGGGATCTCTGCCCTGTTTAATCCACACCCCAGCAGGCTGTGAGACCTGGTGCCAGTCCTTGGGCAGCATAGGAGGAAAGCATCCAGTCTCTACAAAAAACCGGCCAAGATTCATGAGATCTAAGATGTTTTGTATGGTTTTGTTGGTGCAACACAGGTTTGAAAGGCTTCTGATCAGCTCTGCCTGGTTCTGCACCCAAGCAACCCTGCGATCCAGAGCAGAGAGACAGCTTCCTGCCTTGAAAAATTAGGACTTTCTGGTGTCATTGAGCCTTCTGGGTTCCAAGTGGGTTCCCTGTGTGATCTGTGTCCCTGCATTGCTCCAGTCATGTTTTATCTTTGGTCTGTGTACTGTCCTGGCCACATGGTGATTTTTCATGCTGCTGTTAGCAGCAGGAAGCAGGACAAGGGTTATATTCAGTATTTTCTCAGTAAAATCAGCAGCTTTCCTGGCTGTGCCCCAGTCTGGCTGTTGATATGTTTCTCTCTGCTCCAGGCTAGAAGCAGCACCTGCAGAGCAGCCAGCATTGAGATGATACTTACTGGGCAGCCTGCTTAACAAATTATAGCTTGAGCAAATTAAAAGCAAATAGAAAAGGAATGATAACAAGCAGAAGGGGCGGTTGCTGGCACTTTCTCAGGGTATTTAATTCTTGGCTGATTCCTGCTATTTTTCTCCATCTTCTACACTAGCTTCCTTCTTTCACTTTGCAGCAGAGGGATCTCTGGGTGCCTGGTGGGGCTGGATGCTCTGGGTGCTGTGGCAGGCACCTGGGTGGCCCCTGCTCAGTGCACAGGGAGGGGGAGGCTCAGGACATGCCCACCTTGTCCCATCCCCAGCACACCTGGCTGCTCATTGACTGCCGCAGCCCTGTGCCTGCTCTGGAACGACAGCTCTGAAATGCCTGGGCAGAGGCACATGCCTGTTGCTGGGTCCAACTGGCAAGGGTATGAATAGGTCTTAATTATTTTTTTGGCCAGGTTTCCCTCAGAACCGAGTGCTGTTCATGTGTCTTTATGTGTTTCCCTCTCTGTTCATCTCTGCTTCATGCTGAGGGTGCCCTGCTCTTGCCCTTCTTTGTCCTGCCTCCCGCTCTCACAAGTACTGGGGGTATGGTTGGGAGAGATCAAATAAAATACTCATTTGACTTCTGCTCTAGCAGATGAAAGAGCCACATCAAAACCTGAATCCACATGTGGGGCAATTCTGTCTGCCTTGGAGGGACCAGCAATCAATCCAAATGCTCTGGTACCTTACTGGCATAATGCTAAATCCCACAGAGATTCCTGCCACCCCAAAAGGGGCTTCTCTCCCCTTATTTTTCTCTTCTTGCCTGGAGAGCAGAGAGAGCTTCCAGCCCACTTAAGAGTCTCTCTCCTGGAAATGAGCCTCAGTACTGAGAATATAAAACTTTGCAGCAAACCCATGTAATGTTTCCTATGAATTCTCCTGGCTTATACTGCAAGTTTTATTAATGCTTTCTAATAAACTCTTCACTCATGGTATAACAAGTCAGCCATGAGCTACCCAGGAAAGTGTGTTGCATTAATTTTTTAGAAATTTATATTTCTCCTGCAGTCAATCCTTTTGCTCCTCCCTCCCCACACAGACACTTCTGCCACTAAAGGGTGTCAGAATCAGCTTTATGTTGGCTATAAAACCAGGTCATTGTCAGTTTAGTCTCCCTGCAGCTGTTTCTATTCCTCTGGTCATTCAGATTGCTGCAGACTTGGAGCAAGGTGCAAAGCAGCAGAGTTTATTGCCAGACAGATGATCCAGGGAGATGGAGAGGCTCAAAATATGATTAGCCCTGTGTTGCAGAAGGGGTGAGCAAGGTGCAGAGAGATCATGTCATTCCAAAGGTGTGTCGTGGGGGATTCAGGGCAGAGGCAGGAAGAAAAGGGCACATCCCCTCATTCCCAAAGTCACAACCACATTTTCTCAGTCCTTGTCTGGTGCAGGAATCCCTGTGCTGGGCTGTGGGTGGTATGGTTATCAACAGGAACTGAGTAAAATCTCCTGAGCAGGAAAAAAAAAACCAAAACCCTGCGGCATGACGAACACAGGCAGGGCTCGAGTTTGCTCAAGTGCCTGTTGATCCCTGGGCTGCTCCAGAGCCCCTTGAGAGTTTGCCTGCTGGGAGCTGTGGTCATCAGGGTCCTGGTCCTTGGCTCCCTGTCAAGAGTGGGCTGAGGCTGTACAGCAGCAGGTTTGGAGGAAGCACAGCAGTGAGTTACATGAGGAAAGCATCTCTGCTGTGTGCTGGACTTGTACACCCCCTGGATGACCTGCTGGGTGATCCCTGGAGGGAGCCAACAAGTGAACTGAACCCAAAATGCCAGAAAACAGCACTCTGCCTGAGCCAAGGGCCGGACTGTTTCCTTAGCAGCGAGGATGTTGCTGTGTTATGGGGGATAAATAGTTACACCTGAAATAATGCTCATAGATTTCCAGGCATTGATCCAGCTTGGCTTGCAGGTCTCAGGCCTGGAAAATAGGCTTGAATGGTTATAAAAGGTATAAATTACTTTAAATTAATCATTGATTTAAGCTGCCTCTCCAGAACCTGGGATCACCGTGCTATTGAATCAGGAATAAGCTGCAGTTGCATAAATAACTATTTGAAAAATGCACGTACTCAGTACTCTGGCTTCCTGCTCTTTCTATGAAGCACACACCATTTCCCACTGAGATGAGTAGGTGTTGTACAAGCCCCAGCAGCAAACAGAAAATCTCACAGGGAAGTGCCAGTCCACTTTCAATCCACCCAGCACCAAACTGCGCCCGTTTGAGCACATCAGGGAGCCAGCAGAAGATTCCTTCTGGATGAGTTAGGGATGGGGAGAACATTTGCCTCTGATTCTATAAAATGGGGTTAAATTTTATACACCCAGGTGAGCCAGTGATCCTTCTGTGCCTGAGGATGCCCTGAACATCCTCGTGGGTGATACGGTGGTAAAAGCCTGGAGATGGAGAAGATGTGGGGCCCTTGGGAAGGTGAAACTTGTCAGGAGGTTGGAGGCCTTGAGGAGATGCTGGAGATCATCTGATGAGCTTCTTCCCTGCCAAAGCAGTGCTGACTACTCTTGTGGGCAGCCTGGGGGCTGGGGGAACACAGTGGGAAGGCTGGTGGCACACACAAGAAGTCCCCCCCCAATAATTCCATTGGAGGGAAGATGGCAGCAAGGTGATGGCTAGGCTAGAAAACTTGCTAAGGGAGCAGAAAGAAGCAATAAGGGAAATGCTTAATAATTTACAGACTTTTGCAAAGATGTGACAAGTCACTGAGCTACTGTACTTAATGAGGTAGCAGTCATGAGCAGGCTCCTTTCAGCACTCCCTGAGGATGCTCCAGGCCCCTGCCTTGGGTGCAAAGGGAAACACATCAGCTGAAAACTCTCCCCGAGGTACCTAATGAGGTGCCCCTTGTTAGCTGAATCTCCAGAGGCGCCTCTGTGTGTGCTCCCTCCCAGCCTGTGCCATACACAGCGAAACATGTTGCTGCTGACACAGTTCAGCCCCTAATTGGAGAGGGATGGGAGTGTGCAGAGCCAGATCCTGAGAAGGGTGAGAGAAACAGATCTGCAACGGCAACATTAAAAAGAGGGTTTCTTCAGTGGAGAAAAGCTCTTTGCTGGCTGGGCAGGGGCCACAGGTCAGAACTGCAAACTCAGCTCAGATCCCCATCCCTGTCTCTGAGGAGGCAAGGAATGTTCAGTCCTCGTCTTACCACACAGCCAGAGCAATGCTCCCATATCCCCTGTCCTCTTTTAGAGCAATGAATGATCAATTAAAGAGCACATGTGAAAGATGAAGGGGTGTGGTAATGCAGTCCCACACCCGAACGGGGGGTTCCAAATAAGAAAAAAGGGTTCCAGTTTCAGCCCTGACTTTTAAAAAGAAGCCCCAGAACTTTCTGTTCTTCTTATTGTAACTGCCCCAATGTCAGCACAGGGGCACTGGTTGGGCTTTGGAAATGCACCTCAAAGCCTGTTGCCAATTTCATTGGGCAAGGTACCAAAAAGGCCACCTGGACCATCAAGTACAAAGAAGACTGCACAGAGGTGCTCAAGTGCTTTTTTTGGACTACCGTAGCCAGTGTAAGAATGTTCTCTGCACTTGATTATATTTCTTTTGTTCTATAATCTTCATTATTTTTGCATTATTAAAACCTTTTGTTTTACAAAGCATGTCTAGAGAAGTTGTCTCACTGTTATTAAGCCATTTCTCTTTGAGGGCTGGCTCCACAGAGGTGACAGACCTTCACGGGGTTTATCACATCTGACCCCACACAAGATTCCATCAAAGGGGAGCCTTGTGTTCAGAGGAGACCCTTCAACTCTTTCTATATAGTCACAGAAACACTCCCAGTGTCTTTCCATCAGTTGGGTTTATTAATTTTTCTATCTCTTCCTCAATCATGTTTGCAGCATCTCAGGCTTTTCAGAAAATGGCTGATGAGTTCATCCTGTGTCCAAACACGTTGCAGTATTTTTAGGGCAATCTCCCACTTGCTGGGCGTGAGAAATGGTTGCAGTTCCATCCTGGCTTCATTAGATCCTGCAGATCTTTCCCCAGAAGTTGGCTTTAGCACCTCCCTCAATCAAACCAGTGCTGGCCAGGCTTTCTCTCCCAGCCCCAGTTTCTTAGCCTCAGCCTGAGCTGCTGGGTTTTTTTATTGCACAGTTTAATCTTCAAGATGTTGGATACATGGACTGCTTTTTCCAAATTGCTTAAAATGGTGGTGAATAATCCTAGGCACCACTACTGCTGCCCAAGGAATAGATAAACAGTGACTCCTCACACAGACAGTGTCCTCACTCTCTTTTTACAAATGATTTAGTGTGAAAAAGTGTGAAACCCTTTATCTTCTGCAGATCATAGCGAGTGCTCAGCTGGTGGCTGCCAGTCCCCTTGGCAGTGGGATGGGATGTTCACAGTATTTTTGCAGTTGTGCTGTGTCTCTGGATGATGCACAGACTCTGCACATTGGTTTCCTCCTGTGCCAAATGTGTGTATCACCATTCCCCCGTGCTCTTTGAGGCAGAAATCCTTTACATCCATGTTTATGTAGCACTTGGCACATAAAGACACATTTGCTCCCTGAGCTCTGTGGAAGGGCTGAAATGTTACAAAAAGCAGACTGAAGGGTGAAGAGGGAAGGAGAGTGTGGCTGTGGCCACATCTGGGCAGCTGGAAAAGTGCTCCTGGTAAACCAACATCTGCTTGCAGTAGCACTTTATGATTTCTTGGCTCTACATGTCTTGCTAAAGTAAAGTGTATGTCAGATTTAATCAGAATTTCACATTATCCTGGAATTGATGATAGCTGAGCACCCTGTGTTTAATTCTCACTGGTTTGAATCAGTCTGCAGGGTGAGGAGTTAGCAGAGACTCACTGATGCTCATGGCAGCTTTTCCCTGCCTGCACTGTCTGCATGTGGGATGGGAGAGGGAAAAAGTGCAGTCTCAGGGGCTTACAAAATTAAATAGCCCTAAACAGTGTCTCCAGAAAGGTGTCTCTGTCTGGCTCTTGTCCTGCCCAATCAGCTATTCACTCAGCTGCAGCAGAAGAGCAGCAATTCCTTGTATCTTCCTTGTATCTTCCCTCTGCCCCAAACCCACTGACACAACACCTCCTGACATGTCTGAAATGGTGTCACAGGAGAGAGGTACATTTCCTAACTCACTGGTTTATGGTTTGCCCCATCACTCTGTAAATGGTGTGGGGAAGCAGGAACCTCTGCTGGTGCCTGCTGTTTAAAAGAAGAGGTGAATGCTCTTTCCAGGATCAAGAGAAAGAACTTGGGGTACCTCATCTCTCTCTCTTCAGCTGCTGTAGATAAAACTCTGCCAGACTTATTGGATCACAGAGCTGCTTTCTGGTGAGGATCTGATGCCAAAGCCTGCTGAGTTAATCATGTATGAGCTGCCATAGTTTTCATAGCACACAGTTATTATGGGGTTTCTTTTCCATCTCTGTATCCTAGCCTTTGAAGGCATGAGCTGCACGTCTCCCACACACAGCAAGTCTCAAACCTGTGGGAAGCAGTTGCTCCCTACAGACCAGTGGGTGGTTATGGGGACTTGAGGGGGCTGTGCTTCTCTGTGTCTGCTGCACACAAAAACAGGGCTCCTGGTCTGTGGTGTCTGAGGCCTGAATCCCTCCTGACAGCAGGTACTTGGAGGAAGAGGAGAAGCTGCTCACAGTGTCCACTGATGATGCTGGGAGGGCGATGTAGAATCTGAGAAAGATTAAGTGTATTGGGAGAGAGGCTTTGTGGCAGAGCTAATGAGTTGGAGTCAAGTGCTTTAGACAGATGCTTCCCTGGGCTCTGTGTAAAATAAAACTTGTGTAGGCACCATGGTGCTAGGCAGGGTTTGACGTGATGACCTTATAACCACTTCACTGAAGGATGTGATTAATGACCTGTGCTTTGTCATGGTATAACTTGATATCCCATATTGAGGTGGCAGACATCTGCTCTCTGCCAGAGGGTAAATATTCACAGGACAGCATCCTACAGACCTTGTTCACAGCCTGCTGAAGTCACTGCAACCACTTCCATGAAGTTCTGTGGGATCTGGATAAGCCCCAGAAGGATCTGAACAGTCTGGTTCTCTATGTACCCTGCAGCTGAGGAGATAAGATACTCACTGGAAAGCTTTTCAGACCTTCACATAAGGCTTTCTAATTCTTTAATTTTCACTTAATTCTTGCCTATATTGCTGTGCTGAAGAGTTAAGGACTCACCTTGAGAAGTGTTCTACTCTTACACTGCAGATCAAGCCATTGGGGGCCCAAGAGTTTTTGCAAGCCACAAAAACTTATGAGATCACCTGCATCCAAGCTGTTAGATATTTTGAAGGGACATGGACTCTATTACCCTGACATTTCTTTTCTGCTTGTATTTCCAGGTCCTAATCACCCTTGTAGACTGCCTCAGCCCTTGGGTGAAGACTGTTGGATGAGAAACAGAAATGTCAGCGCCCTAAGCAGTGACAGACTGATCAAGGACGTGTCTCCTCTTCAGACAGAAACACCATCTGTTCATGATGTTGAGTCTGACATCCCTCAAAGCAAGATTTTCCAGGAATCCAAACTGGTGAGAGTAATGTGATTTGTGCTGCTGGTAATTAGTACCTCTTGTGGCCTGGCATGCCGCAAGTTGTCCATCAGGTGGATACAACAGGCACAAATTCAGTTTCTTTTTGTTGGCTCACAAAGCAGCAGCAGATCTGTTCCA
This sequence comes from Sylvia atricapilla, assembly GCF_009819655.1. NCBI lineage: Eukaryota > Metazoa > Chordata > Aves > Passeriformes > Sylviidae > Sylvia > Sylvia atricapilla. The sequence continues at coordinate 13,102,290 of NC_089148.1, forward strand.
AAGGGGGTTTGGTCTCCAGGTCCAGGGGCAGGCTGAATGTGGAAAGCAATAATCCCTCATTTTACTGATAGTATCTTGGTCTGCTTCCACTGGGGAATCCATTCCATTGGTCTAAATCACCACGTGGCTGCTTTTCCCCACAGGGATGAGAGAAATGAACATATTTGCATCTGAGGCACCTGAGAGCACGTTTGCAGTCAGGCTCTGATGTTGTCCACAGCTCAACTGGGCAGAAGTGCGTTGCTCAAAGATGTTCTGGAGTGCCTGGAAGGAGAGGAAAACTCTGTGGGCAGGACAATGGATCCCTGGGTGGATTTGGTTCCCAAGTGGATGATGGACTCATGTGGTCCATCATCCACAGTCAGAGAGTGACACAGCTGGCTGGCCTTTCCCTTTGGGTAGGGCTCAGCCCCAAGAATTGCTTTCTCTCAGATTCCATCATCTATGTTTTTCTTCTTCATCAAAATTCCACTGCTGGTTTGTGATGCCACCTGAATCCCATTCTCAGGAACGTCTTCAAAATCCCCTAAGGCATTCTCCCAATAGCAGAGCATGAATCCTCTTGGAAGGACAGTTCCTTACTCATGTGATGCCTCATGTTTGGGGCTGACTCTGTTCCCATGTACATCAGTGGTTCTTGTGGTGATACCCAAATGCAGATCAGATGTATTGCTGTATTCTTCCTGGAGAAGCAGGGGGAAATAAGAAAAACTATTGTAATATGTAATATGTAACCTCCAATGTATAATCTCTAAGATGTGAAGCCCACTCTGATTTCAGTTCATGAGGCACAAACAGTCCTTCAACTAAAAACTCTGCCAATAATTCTTTTAAGGAAGATGTAACACTGAAGTGTCTGATGAACAGTATTTGAAATGATAAAGTGGAGCTACTGATGGGCACGGTGTGGGGGTTTGTCTCTTCCAGATCAACTGCACTTTGGTGTGATCTGGCTGGCAGAGAGAACCATGATGTGACAGAAGAGGATGAACTGGGTGTTTGCTTCCTGGGTGAATAAAACCACGGAACTTCAGGCTTTCTCTTCCAGTGATGCTGCTTGCTAATTAGGCTGTCAGTGGGAACCTTTGAGAACTAAACAGAATAGACCCAATCCTCCCTTCAAGGTAATTAAAAATATTTGCCCCTGACTGATAACTGACCCACTGATTTCTTCTGGTTTGAGAAAGCTTTATAAAAAATTACTGAGCTGTTCGTGGAACAGGACAGCCACTTGCACAGATGTTTCCTGTCCACTAACCTTTCAGTGTTGTGAGAAGATGTCATAGGAAGGATAAATTTGTTTGAAATTATTCTGGAAGCTTGTTTAGTTCATTTGTTTGTTTGTTTGTGTGATGGAGAAAAAGCTATCTCCATATTATTAAAAAACGAGTAACAAACCCCAGAAGTGTTCTGGTAGACCAGTAGGTCAGAGGGTAGAGGCACAGCTTTAGTGATGCTGAATGTCAGGCTGGTAGTACCTATCATTCTGCCTCAACAGCTGTCAGTATCACAGATTAGGAGAACAGTGGCAAACCTAGAGCAAGCTCTCCTCCCCAGGTCGTTCCCAGTGATAACATCGTGTCCTGGAGCTGCAGCTGGTCTCTTGTGTTTGACAGGTCCAGCTGTGTCTGTGTTCTGGGTCTGAGCACATTAACACTGGTGTTGTCCACAAAAGAGTCCTGTGATTTTAATTACACATTGTAGGAGGAGGTGTGTCCATGGGATTAAATCTTCTGCATAGTGATTTCACAGCTGCCTCTAGGAATGACAAATACTAAATTTTACCTCCTTTTTGATGCTATAGACACATAAACATTGCAGAAATTGGCCTTTGCCTCTTCTGAATTTCCAGAGGCAGCACAGGGCACAGAACCGTGAGCCAGTGAGGATCCTGACGTAGTGCAAACTTTCCCACAGCCATGATGGCATTTAGAGTTGGTGTGGAGCAACAGCAGGTTCAGCCTGCCATTTCCTTCCCTTAAGAAGCAATTAAACTGTAAACTCACAGAGAGGTGCTGGATCTGGAGACCTCGTGGAGATCTGCGGGGGGGAGGTTTCTGCAGTGACCTTTGTCTAATGATCTCGTTAAGGGACACAAACTCCCCGCCACTGAGGCTGTGATGGGCAGGGTTCAGCAGCACGGGCTGTGCAGTTTGCTCCCGTTGTGCTGAGGGATGATCAGGCTGCTGGCCTGCTGCTGCTCCCATGAACACTGCTGGTGTGCTTTCCCTCAAGTATCAGTCCCAACCAAAATCCTTTCAAATCTCTGTGGAACATTCTCACCCTTCCCACCTTTTTTCCCCAGTCGTTCTCACATGGAGGAAAACCCCTCAGAAGCAGTGTGATGTCTAAGGGCTTCATACAGCACTCACCACGCTGACCTGCTCCAGGGCAGGACATGGTGGCACTAAAGCCCAGCCTTGGTAGGTGCTAGAGAGCCTGAGACAGATTTCTTAGGGCTGGAACCAGAGTCAGGAACTGACAGTGGGAAAAGACAAGCAGGCAATATTTCCTCACATTCAGAAATTTCTGACTTCAGCTAATTCCTGAATTCAGTAGAAGCTGGGAACAAACAGTTTCTCCCAGAGGAATATTATTTCTAGTCAGCACAGGGTTGGGATCTTTCCTCTAAAGAAGGCAGGGCTTCCCAGTTCCTGGCAAGTTTGAAGCCAGAAATCATCAGTCTGGCAGAAACCCCTTGGCAAATCATGAATGCTCGTGAGCTATCAAAGCTCTGCAAGGAAATGAATCTGCTCTGATTTATACCAGTGGGAAATCTAGCCTTTAATTTTAGTTCTTGAATTAGCAGTTGTTTTAATCACATGAATGCAGTCTGCCAGTTGTCAGGGCCACATATGCGAAAGACAGAATCGCTGCTTCAGTGGAGCCTGAAATATGTAACATTTCATTAAAGCCTTTTTTGGGGGGGGGTTATGGACCATTAAGAAGAAAGTGTGATGGAGAGTCATGCAACAGCCAAAGGGAGGCAAGGAGCAGCCTTCTTCATCAGTGCTTTGTGCAATTAGGGAACAACTGACAGGTCATTCAGTATTAATTGGCCCCCTTGGAGCCTGAGCTTTATGGATGCTGTTACACAATGTGAGAGCAGTGGGCTCAAATCAATGACCTTGACGGTCTCTTCCCCTCTGACAGCAACTGTTCCTACACAAACATGCCTTATTGGACTGCTCCTGCTGGACTCTGGGGTGTCACACCAGGAATGAGTTCAGCCACTCGGGTTTTCTACCCAGCAACACTCAGCAAACACTGAACACCAGTTCTGCCACATGTGCAACTGGCTGTCTCAGAGGTGGCAGGGGAGGTTTTCTCCACAAAATCTTTCATTGCACACCCTCTCATCACTTTTCTGGTAGGGTGGACCACACTGAACCATTTTGAACTTCATGTTACAGGTGCAGGGAATCCCTAGAGGAGACACTGCATCTCTGGAAAGGTCTGAAATGAGATTTCCCAGTTATTTCTTTCTATAAGCACAGGCAGTCAACACATCTGATCAGTGCTGCTTTTCTGATGCCCTCCTGCCCTCTCGCTCAAGCCATGCAGTGTGCTGCTGGCATTACTCAAGCTAAGGAGAAAACAGAGTTGTCTTCCTCAGCAGAGACTGAATTCCTTTCTGCTAAGTTAGTTTTTTGCCTGAATTTCTAGGATGGCCTGCAAAGTGAAACGCAATATGGTGCAGTAGAGAATGCTGCTGTATTAAGAATCCTCAGGCTGAAGTGGTGCCTGGAGAACAAAGAGAAGTGTTTGTTCCTCCTCAGTGATTTCTCTTTTTGACCTTTGTTTTTCACTACCTCTGTTACCTTTCTCCTCTGTCTCAAGCAGCAATCTGAAAGAGAGGGGAGCATGATTGATGTTCAGTGAGCTCCAGCCTGGTTCATAGACGATTCTTCACCAATAAATTGGAGAAGAGCCTGTGCTCAGCTGTCCTTGGCAGCAGCCAGGCGGGTAACAGCAGTGTGGGCATGGGGAGCAGACGAGGACAGCTGAGTGTCAGCACGTCTCAAGCTCTGGAAGAATTATCTATACTCCATCCAGTGCACAGCTCGCAGTTTGCCATGTTCCCTGTGCTCAGCAGCTCTGCAAACAGACAGAGATTGGCCTTGTAATATGGGAGTTAAGATTTGGCTGTGCTTGCAACAGGGTCCAGCGTGAGGCGTGGTTCTAGACCAACTACCTCTGAGTGTACCAGAGATCTGATTGCTCCTTTGAAACATTGCTTTAACACCTGGGGGTGGGGTTTTTACACCTGGGGACAGGGTGGTTTTTAATTATCATTATTTTTTAGCGTCTCCCCACACTTTAGCACCTCTGGAGGTCCTGTCTCAGCAGCTCTCACTGCCGGCCGCCCAGCAGACACCCTGCACTCATCCCTCCGGCATCCCTCCACCATCCTAAGGCACTGTACACCGGCCGTATTTTTTTATTATTATTACTCGTTACGTGCGTTTCAAACCTTTGAGAGATCCGTGCCTCGCTGCAGCATCGGCGAGCCCGCATCCTATCCCTTGGCATTTGGCGGTGTCTCCCCCGCCGCTGGGGCTGACCCTCGGCGGGGATGCGCTCCCGGCTTTTTCCTCACCCTTTGGGGGGAAAAAGGGGCTGTTCTGCTCCGGGCACCTCTGTCAGCTGAAGGGGGCGGGAGCTGCAGCCGTGAAGTAGAAAAGGAAGAAGGAAAAGCAGCGGGGAGAGAGTGAGCGGTGCCGGACAGCGGTGGGCGGTGGGCTGAGCCTCCCGGGCACCGCGGGCTCGGCGGGGAGGAGGAGGAGGAGGCAGCGCAGGATGCGGAGGGGCAGCGATGCTGCGGCTCAACACCCGTCTGCCTAAGGACAGCAACATCGTCCTCCGAGGGGAAGGAAGAAAGTGGGGGGAAAGCGGCGGAGCTCGCAGAGAGCCCGCTGAGCTCTGCCGGAGACTGCCCGCCTGACACCCCAGCAAAGTTTCCCGAGCTCGGTGACAAGAGGGGAGGAGGAGGGATGTGAGATCCTTCTCCCCGCAGCGCACAGCTGGGCTTCCAGCTCCGGTTCTGCTGGGACTAGCCGTGCCTTTGTCATCTCCGGCTGAAGGGTGAAGGTGAGACCCGGGGCAGCCGCTCTCTCCATCGCCTTCCCTGGCTTCACGCTCCAGCCCAGGTCAGTATCCTCCCCTCCCAGACCCTGAGGCTCTCTTTGGCCCTGCCAGAGAGTTTCCCAGCAGTTTGCCCAGGAAAAAAAAAAAAAAAAAGTCTTGTTCTTCTCCTGGTAGCTAAACGTTGTGTGCCTGTGTGTTTGTGAGCCTGCCTGTGTGTGGGGTGGTTGTAGATGTCTGGCTGCAATTTTAGTTTGCTGATCACTATCATTATTTTTCTGTGCCATCACACCTCTGGAAAGGAGACTCATCTGTGGTCTGTCAAGTATTTTCATTGTGCTGCTGCAGTGAGACGGTGTGGAAAGATGACAGCTCAATTTCTCTCCACTACAACTAAGAGAGAAGCGTGCTTAGCTGTACACGCTGCTGATGCTGCTGCTATGGCTTTAAATGATGCTCCTAAAATGCTGGCTGAATATGTCAGTGTGCCCTTCGAGCTCTAGGAACTCTCAGAGATATGGCTGAAAGTCTGTCCCCCTGAGAGTACAGGGAGGGGTGGCTATTCCCCTGGAAGGAATCATTAGGACCTCTGGATTTCCATCATGCCAGCTTGAGTGTGCAGCTTTTATTTTTGTATAGCAGTGCTTGCAGTAGCACATCTCAAGCTGAAATATTGGTTGGAGAAGAAACCTACACTCTGACTGATAGGAAAAGAACATTTTTCAGTCAAAGACCCAAAAAACCACAACTTTTTCCACTCCTGATGGAACAGAAGTTGGTCAATTTGAACAGAATAATTTGGTTGAAAAGCTGGTAATTTTAAAGCCATCGATTTCACTGTAGTGAGAGGTAAAAGCTGCCAGATATCCTCAGACAGGTCAGCAGTGGGAGCTGACCCACATCAGCCCATCCTTGTGATTAAGAAGGGGATGGAGAACCATCAGCCTGTGCTTTAGGAGATGACAGAAGAGCAAAGATGCTTCTGTTGTACGTAACTTTATGTTGTCATGGGGCCTTGTTAGGTAGAGGATAGTGTAAGGCATTCTGTGGCTTTGGTTTGTTTTTTTTGCTTTATCCTCCACTGCTCTGTTGGCTTTCTCATCTCCATGTCATCTGGTTGTCTAACAGGAATCCCTTGTGTATAATCCCTGATGTTTCATATGGAGATCAAGACAAAAGCAACCACTGATCTACTTTCAAAGTGTTTTCAGTCCAAGCATTTCTATGTGCTTCTAGCTACCCTGTGGTGTGTGTGCAGATCACATTCTAGCCCTGTAATCATGCTTGACTTCCAAGATCTTCTGCCCCCAAGCTGATGGGAGATGTTCCAGGCAGGAATCTCCAGTGAGTCTACTGCTTTCTGCTGGGAAAGGGCCATTACCCCATGCAGGTAAGCATGCTGCAAGTAAAGAGGATTGGAAAGAAGTTTTGCTTTGGACGTAGCATGGCCAGAACACTTCTGGTGCAGCTATAGAGAGGGTGTGACAAGCTTAAGCCCCTGTGCTCAGAGATCCATAATAATCAAACAAAAATTGCCAGGCAGAGAAAATGAGGGACCATGCTGGGTGATATCACTGCAGCCTTGCAAGCAGCCAGAAACCAGCAGGGTCTCTTTGGAGTGGCTACAGGTGCCCACTGACACATGGGATGGGCAACAGGTTCAAGCTCCTCTTCAAAAATCTCAGTAGCAGCCAGACCTCTGGTGGTGCCTTGCCTAAGAGCAGAAGCAGCTGGAATGTTTAGTGTCCTGCTGGAGCCCAGCTGCCTGGCTCTTCCAGGAGGGAAAATTCCTTCAGACTGGAAGCAGGCAAGTGCTGAGAAGCCAGAAGGAAAAAAGCTGGTGGAGTGAATCTGTGATGATTTTTAACCATGAGAAACCACACAGTTCCCTGGTGGGCACTTTGCACTGGGAGAATGTGGGGCAAACCAAGGGGAAGAGCCACACTGGGCTGTCTGCAGCCTCTGTGTGCTGAAGGTTTGGCCTGGCATCTGCAGCAGCTGGCCTGCAAACAGTGGTGCATGTGTGCCTTTAACCAGAAGCTCTCTTGCTGCTGGCCCAGGGCTGGTGAAGGAGGCAGAATCAGGGCTCCAGCTCCCGTCAGCATGCCAGGGTTCCCAGGCAGAACAAAAGGACACTGCTAGGGAAACATACACGTGCTAGCCTGGCTAATGGAGAAAATGCCCTTTCTCTCTCACATGCTCTCAGTATCCTGAAAAATCTTTGCCTGCTGAGAGACCCCTCCCAAGTCAGGCATCCCCAGGTGAGGAAGGATTTAATCCTTTGATGCACCTGCCCCTGTCAGCTCCAGCTGATGTCTCACTGAATGGGAATTCTGCTGCAAGTTGACTGCTGCACACATCCAGGTCTAAACAAAAGCCCAAGCCAAGGAAATGAGATATGACACCCGATAGAGCAGCAGAGAGCTTTGCCTCAGCTGGAGGTGCCAGAAAATTTTATAACCAAGGAAACATGTTGAAAATGCCCGGCTGATCCCACTGGCGTGTTTCAGTGTGATGGCTTATTATTTGTTGGTTTGTTGTTTGGTTGGTTTTCTATTTATTAATTTAGTGGCTACAGAGTGTTGATAGCACAACAGAGATTCTTGGCTCTTGCCATAGAAACTGAGTGGTATCAGTTTTTGCTGACAACACTTTCGAAAGGGATTTGACAGGAGAGGAGGGAAGAAGCTAGGGAGCTAGGCAAGGGAGAAAGGAAGAGCAGACTGCTATTGTTTGCAGTCAGGCTGGGAAGAGAAGTGCTCTCCTGCCTGTAAAATCAAAGACATCGCCAGCAAACTGCTGACAAATTGGCTTCTGGCAATTTGACTTCCCAGCAAGTATGGCAAACACAAAGCCAGCTCTCATCACATCCAATAGTCTCCTCCACAGAGAAGCTGCTACTGTCAGTCAGGGCCAAGTGTTACTGCTTTGGGTCCTAGACAGATCCTCATACTGGCTCTTTTTCAACTTCAGCATCTCATTTTTCATGAGCCTCCATCCTGGAGCTGATACTGCTCGTGCTCAAACCTTGTAGAAGTTTGGGTTTATGGTTGCTGAGGCAAACCAGATTCCACTTCTGTGGGGTCTCCTGTGATCACACCATCACACCAAAGATGGTGAGATGGATGGTGGAAAGCATGGTCTAGCTGACAAAGCACCCACATTTGCTCCATTTTATCGTAGATCTGTGTGACTGACAGGGTGTCATTCAGTGTCTACGGACAGTGTTGGTACCACTGAGCATCCAAGTGTTGTCTGCTCAAGTGATCTCCAGGGCTGCCTCTGCAGTCAGCTCCCAGTACAGACATCTCTGGGGGATGTTCTGGGTCATCCTCTGGGACCTTTTATTCCCCACTGGCTGGAAAGGCAACCTGGATGACCCATTTCAATCACTGGAACACTGAGACATGGAGCAAAGGGTCCCTCTTTCTGTCACCATGGTGGACCATTTACTCATTCAAACATATATCACCTATGTCCTGCAGCCAGGGGTGCTCAGGGCAGTGCTGGATTCTGTTATTTTGGGCAGGTGTTGTGTGGGTGGTGACAAACACTGTGAGACCAGCTACAGCACAGGCTCAGGCTCACTTGGGCATCATCCACATGGACAGCAAAGGACATGGAGCCCACTGGGCTCAGTGCTCCAGCCTGAGGGTGACCACATGTGACCACCACAGTCAGGGAGAGTCCAGCCTTGAAAGCAGGCTTCAATTTGTGTTTAGTTGCTGGCACCAGCAAACCTGGAGAAGATTCTCCAGGAGGTCACCAGGAATGTTGGAGGAAAGGTGGTTTGGTTCATTGTTCTAACAGCTGCTCTTCCATTCCTCTCCAGGATTTCAAGGCAACAGGAGATTGGAAACAGCCTTTTCAATAGAGCAACCACCCTGTGAGGACTGAGGTGACCTCCAAGACTCTTCCCAGCATGTTCAGTGAAAAGAGCAGTGCCTCTTTGTCCCAAAAACCCACCCAGAAAAAGACCCGGCCCCAGGGCCTCCCCTCCCCTGCCCTCTGCTGCGCCTGTGGACTCTGCATCATGCTGGCGGGGATCAACATCACCTTAGTGGGAGCATTTGCCTTTGGGACCTTCCTCCCAGTGAACAACCCTCCCATCATCATTGGCCCCATTTTGCTGGTGGTGGCCTTCACATTCTTTGGCGCCTGCTGCATCTGCAGCCGGAGGCCCCCAGCCCACGGGGCCCGGAAATCCAAGCCAGGTTCCAACATTGGGCTCATCAAACCTGGCAACACAGCCTTTGAAATCGAAACCAGCGAGCACACGGTGCAGGACACCACTGCTGTCCAGCTGAGCCCCACCAATTCCCCCATCTCCTCCAAAAAGTCCACACCCGTTCACGAGAACGCCAAGGCTTGCAAACTCTTCACCATGGAAGGCAACGGGCCAGTGGCCAAATACACCCCAGGGGGAGAGGCCATACAGCTCAACCTGCCCAGGGATATGGCCACATCCTAAACCCGGGCAAAGCTTTTGTCAGCAGCCAGCCAAATGCTGCAATGGGTGGGCTGGAAATGTGCCGTCAGTCAGAGGTGTGGGGAAGGTGCTTGTGAAAAGCCAGCAGACAGTCAGGTCTCTCTGAACCACTCTAAGGGAGATGGATGCAACAGCAGAAAAAGAATAATCCGGATTTTTTTGTGCTGAAACATGCCCATTACACAGTTTTAAAAAGAAAACTGATCATGATGCTGCTGTGAAAAGATGATCTCATTTCCTGGAAATATGCTGCCATTTTTTGGGGAGCAGATAGGAAGAGGGTAATGAATTAATTTGTCTGATACGATGTGGAAATGTGGCAGTTGGAAGGAGAGGCTACATGGGACTGACAAATGACAGCTCTTTCTTCTCTGAAGTGAAGCAATTCTTGGACATAAAAGAAGCAGGAATGCAGTAAATTACAGCTTGCTGCCACTCAGTCACCAGAAGATTTCAGCATTTTTAGTGCCAGACTTTTTGGCAATAGGGACAAAGCTATGTCTTTGCTGATGAAAAAGCAGTGTGAAACCCTCTTCCCTCTGTTGAAAATTCTTGCCCCATCTTGCCCTCATTTGGGTGATTTTACTGCCCATTCTAAGAGAAGGAACCACAAGGATCACAATTAGCCCTGGTATTTTCCTCTCATGTTAATGAGTTTGAGCTGCAGCTGTGCTACTCCTCACAGTGTATTTCTTGGAAGATTGGTCAGGCTGAATCCTTGGGGATAAGCTCCTGGAGTAACCAGAGACTAACAGGAGCCTGCAAATTAAATTTTTGGGCCATGATTATGTATTGAGTAGTAGGCAACATTCTTCCCATATTTTTGTGTGGAAGGCTGGCCTGGGACACGCCTCAGGCAGGGGGTAAATAACTGTATGGGCATCAGAATAGCTGTGCTGGAAGATGGTGACTGTATCACTGATCTCACCTGTATCACCTGTGAGAGCCATTGCCCAGGAGTGGATCCTTGCTGCTGGAAATGGGCTTGCAAAGCACTGGGATGAGTTTGCAGAAGAGAATTTATCAAGAGCTGTCCCAAGCAAAGACGCCCCCTCTGCCTTAGAAAGACCTTAATCTGATGGAATAATGCTGCAAAGGATTTGTGTTCTTCTCTGGGTGACAATGGCTGGGAACATGGTGCTGTGCTGATGGGCTTTGCTCTGACTCCTGTTCTCATGTGGGATCTGGGAGCAGTGTGGGGAAGGACAGCACTGCTAGGCAGGATTTGTGTGTGGGGAGGCAGCAGCAAGAGAGTGGATTTTGAGTTGGAATGGATCCTCTCTTTATGGGACTCTATATTTGAAATGAGGTTTTCTGGACTCTGAATGATGAGGAAATCATCTGGGCCCTACCACATCACCACGGTGGCCCAGCTAGCCCAGAATCCAATTTCTGACAAGGCTGGAGAGGAACGTAAAGACAGGGGAAAACCAGGATGCTGCTTGCCCAAAGTGCTTTCCCAGCTTCCAGTGTGCTATTGCTTAGGAGCTCCTGAGCTGGAAGTGGTGCCTGTATGTTGTAGCCCTGAATGGATTTCTCCTTCATGAAATAATCCATTTGCCCCTTGGCTGCCTGTCAGTTCTCATCGTTTGTGATCCTGCAGCTGGGAGTTGCACACTTTGGCTTATTTTCATCCTCCATCCTACTACCTCCCTTCGATAGCCCAAATTTCCCAGGGTCAGCAAAGAGTCCTTGCCACCACTCTGGTTTCCTGAGGTGTGTTTTCCATGTCATGTTCCCTCCACTCATCTCTTTCTTACAGTACTTTACATCTCTAGGAGCCAGAAGGAGGCAACACTTCGCATTTAGCCCAGCATCAGCTGCTTGCTTGGCTGAGGACAACACAGCCGCGAGGCTTTAGCCATCAGAAATCCACGGAGAGAGAGGTGGGAGGGGAAATGCTGGAGGAGAGAGAGGGATTGTGGCATGGCCAAGGCTGCCCTGGGCTCCCCCTGCGTGGCCAGGCAGCGAGAGCCAAATGGGTGCTGTGCCATGGACCACGTGTGGCCATGTGGAAGCTGGAGAGATAAGCCATGGTGCTGCACAGGCCATGCAGGAGGTGTCCTGGCTGCTCTGGGGAGCCACTGGGCAGCTGATGGTCCCTGCACGAGCCCAGGTAGGATGAGGTTGAATTGAAATAATTCCTTGACAAAAGGTTAACCAAAGAGTCATAAGGTGAGTCCTTGAGTCCTCCAGCAGTTTGCCGTCTTCAACAGTTCCTTCTCCACCAAGGAATTACATCTTGATTTTAGCAGGGCTGGTCTGTACTGGTCAGGAGGAGAAGAGGCAGGCTTGGAAGAAGGGTGTTTGTGTAGGGCTGGGTAGATGTGGGTTCAAGTCTTTGGTACAGCCTCCAGGTCCTGGGCAAGTCACTCACTTGTGCTGTGAGAGGGCAAACTCCTGCTCCCAGCTCCAGGGAAAGCTGCTTTAAGGATGAGCATTGCCAAGGAACAGGGTTAGTGTTGGCACACCTGAGAGATTGCACCAAGGTGGATGGGTCTGTACAGCCTGATCCCTGTGTCATTTCCCTTAGAGCTCATTTTCTTGGGGAGCTCTGCCCCCAGCACTGCTGCCCTTTGGAATGCAGAAACTGAGAAAAAGTGCTGAGAAAAAGGCTCCCACGGTTTTTGCCTGCCCATGAGTGCTGTAGCAATTAAGCAGAACAGCTTGCTGATGTAGGTTTGATTCCCAGCTTGCTGGCCTCACTAGCATACAACAGCTTGAAAGTCTTTTAGAGGCATTTCCCATGTGAATATGGTTACTGCAAGACTTTTCTTTGAGCACTTGGAGCCAAAAAATTAGTAAAATCAAGAGATAACCATGCAATTCCTTCCTTTGTTCACTGAAGTCTTGAAAGCCAAACCTGGAGAGCAGCCTGGAGTCACTCCTTATCACACCTGCCTTGTGAAATGCTACCAGAGATGGATAATACAATTCCAATTGTCATCTGACCAGGAGATGACAACCAGCAGAGATGGCATCTGGGCAGGCAGAGGGGTAGGACCAGTGAGATACCGATCCCCTGGTGTGGTGGGTGTGCCCAGCAAGCTGTGATCCCACCTGCCTGCCCAGCAAGGTGGCCATGAGAACATCCACTTCCTTCCTGCTCTTGCCTTTTTCAGTCTTTTGTAATTTCCGTGTCTGTCTGTCTGTTCACCCCCATGATCAGCTGTGCCTGATGTTGTTGTGAATCTCGTGCCTCCCTGTGTAGTGGGAGATAAGGAGTTCCTAGTTCTCTAAGTCAGCATTTCTGGTGTGAGTCTTTTTTTAAAAAAAACCTGCTATTTCCGTGTGTGCAATGTGGAATTTGGAAAAGACAGACACATTAAAATAATTGCACTCATAAAGAATTTGATCTGCCTGCTTTTTCCTTCCAACAACCACCTTCTCCTTTATCCTCAGATTGTGTGTGGCCCAATCCTGTCTGTGTTCATTTTGCCTCGTGCTCCTCACGCTCCTGTTTGTTTTCCCAGACAGTGCAAGCAGCTGCAAGGAAAAAATGTCCCTAAGAATTCACATTGCCTCTGGAATGACACTTTTCCTTGAAGTCCTGCTTGCCTAAACACTAGTCCCACTGCAGACTCCCACTATCATTCCCTTGACTAACATGGGAATAGCCAAATTCAGCCTTTTTTTGTCTGCGTGTGTGTGTCTAACCCCCAGCTGGGTACCTGAGCAGGCCAGATGTGAATTTTGGGCCTCTGGTTCCTCTGGGATACAGGAGGAGCAGGGCTGTGGGCTGGGATGGGTGAGCACTGTGGGCTGTTCTGATTCAGTGTCCCTGCTGGATTATTTCCGCTGATCCTCCCCAGTCCCGGGTAGAAATGATATTTAATTTATGGTGCAGGGCAGGGCTGGGAGCTGTATCTGTGTGTGCCTGTGTGTGTCTAGGATTGGTGCTGTCACCTTCCCGTGCTCGTTCTGGGCTTAGCCCAACACGATCTCCTGGAGATGAGTCAAGGAGGGAAAGCACAGCGAGAATAAAGAGGATTTGAGAGCCTTGCAAATTCACCTCGTCAAAGGGCTTCTCTCCCATGTGCAGCCAAGTGATTTGAGATGAGAGGAAATCTCTCCATTCCAGGCAGCCCGGCTGGTTAAAGACCTGAGAAATGAGCTGGCTAAGAAGGCTCCACTGACAATGTGTGTAAAATGAAAACCTTTTCCCTTCAGAAAGGATTTTTTAGCCATTAGGAAAAACTCCCTGCAAAGGAAAGGCTTTTCTTTTTTAAAAGGGGGACCAGAGAGGAAAGCACTGAGGAGGGTTTGCTGAGCATCCACTGCCACCCTTCTGGACTTGCAGCCTGTAGCATCCCTGCCACAGCAGCTGCTCTACACTAACCTGAGCATCTCTTTCCATCTGAAAGAATTAACCAGAAATATTAGATGAAATGTAATTAGCTTTTTCCAATTTCCAGCCCGAATTTATCTGTGGCCGGTTTATTTCCTTCTATCCTTGTACCAACAATGGCTTTTAACCAAGATACCTTTTAACCTCCTGGAAATTTTTATCCCTGAAACATTTGAGGTTCACTGCAGATCTCCTAGAGCTTTTCTTTCATTAAGCTGAGCTGGCTGACTCCTTCCATCCTTCCCTCCTGTGAAATGCTCATCTTTGCCCAGGAGCCCTTACTTCTCTCTGCTTTATTCCTCTGTCTTTTGGCTCAGGAGCTCTATGAATGCTCCTGAACAGCCATTATTTTGCAGGACCCCCAAGTCCACAGCAAAGTACAAACCTTCCACGTCTGTTTTGTGGAAGAAATTGGACATTTTCCTTGGATAAGGAAAGGAAAAGGAAAAAAAAATCCCTGAAAGAGCAAAAATACCCATGAAAATGAGGCATTTCCATTTGCAGAGTCCCTCTGTTAAAAAAAATAAATGAGCTTTTATGTCATTAGTCTCCATTGAGGCCATGGCAAATGTGCTCAATTAAAGGTTGAAAGGCTGTTTTTCCGCAACTGTCAGGTGCTGTCAGCTCAGCTGAGCTTTCAGCAGCCATGAGAGAGACCCTCAGACACTGCCAGCAGCCCCACTACAACATGCTCTGGGAGAGGTTTGAATATTTGCTTAAAACTCCTGGATTTCACACTGATGACCCCAAGGAGCTCCTCATTTGGGATGGCCTCAGAGTGACACCCTGCCCTGTGTCCCCAGAGTGGTGTGAAGCCACAGCAGACGTCCATCCTCTCCAGCATCACAGCCCTCTGAGTGCATCCAGGATAGGGAGCATCTCCTTGCTGGTGTCTTACACAATTTGCTCTCACACGCTTCCTAAGGAAGGCAGGAGTTTGACTTCTTCAATTTTAAAATTAATTTGAAGGCCTTGGAGACGACCCCATGCAGTGGTGGCCAGTCTAGGAGGTTTCTGCTGTCCCAGCTGCCCCCAGTGCTGACCCAGAGAGCTCCAGCAAGGAGGTGACCACAGCTCACCGAGAGAGTCAGGGTTGCTCAGCGAGGATTGCTCCATCCAGGCTCCTTCCCACAGCTCTGTTCCATCTCATTTACGAAGCTGGGCAGAGGAGATTTAGCTGTTTCCACCAGCGAATCTCCTGCTACTCATCATCACCCTCAGCCTGTCTCTGCAGAACCTGCACACGCTGACATTTGAATTCTCAGAGCATAGACAGTGTCAGGCCTGGGAGGACAGATGATGTTTTTCAAGGCATCCATGCACACAGAGTCCCCAGGAGTTTTTCCAGGGAGCTAAAAGTCATCTGGAAATTTTGATTTCTGGAAATTGGCCTGTCCTGAGAATACACTGGTTCTCATGATGCTTTTGCCAGGAAATAAAACTTCCCAGGTTCCAGATGAAATTTCCGATCCAAACACTTGAGTGTTGCTCTGTTACTCAATCCTCCAGGCACCCCTAAAAAAAGATCTTGTTGAACTCTGTCTCCACATAAGGACCAAACTTTTAAGGCAGCTTTGGGACTACAGCTCCTCATCAGACCCCCTGTTTTCAGTCAAATCCAACCAGCCAGATTTCTCTGCAACAGTGCTTTTAATGAGCCGTGCCTCTGAAGATCTGTGCACCCTCCCCAAGCCATCACAGTAGGTCTCTCCTGCTGAAATCTTCGTGGGAGTTTCTCACTTCCATCTGCTGTGACAGCGAATACAACTTCATTCATAGTGCTCTGGCCTGGTGCCAGATGGATATTTGATGAAGTTATAAAGTCAGATAGAAAAATGATTTCTTTTGCTGGCATATAGGCAGAAAAGATGCTTCTTATGGAGACAAATCCCTCTCTGTTGTTACCTCGGCATGAGAAATCACTGTGATCTATAGTTCATCTTTTTATCTCCAGCTGAGCCAGGCAAACATGATGCTGTCATTAGGAGCTGATCCTCCTTCTCCCGTGGCAAGCAGCTGGTGCTTTATCCCATTTGCTGTCTCCAGGTCTCTGCATTCTCCATTTGGAGGCAGATTTTACATGTGGGCAGGACGTGCTGCTGGCAAACCCAGGGGGTCTGGCTTCTGCAGCTCACTTAGGGGTGGGCACATGACTGCTGCCCGCACCCCAAAACTGCTTGTGCAAATCAGTAGCCAAATTTGTTTTCTGGGAACCTTTCACAGGGCCATGGAGTTCACTGGAGTTCACTGGAGAAAAAAAAAACAAACCTTTATCTGGCAGCTACAGCTGCACCTGGGATGGCAGAGCTGTTTGCTCCAGAGAGGTAAACCCAGGCAGCAGAGCACAGAAAGTTCCCTGAGGCTTCCCTTCCAGCTTCATCCCACATGGTGGTCTACAAATGGCTTTTCTTTCTTCTCCTTTGTCTGAAAACACCAACCTGCCTCAAAACCTTTGCTGCATCCTTGCTGGATAAATGGATTTTCATGGCCATAAATCTCTGGAAATGTCTCTGAATGTGGCCTGGCACCATGTAGGTGACCAGCAGCCCCCTCCATGGCCCTGATGTTTTGCTCTGTGAGTGCAGCTAGGGCAGTCCCTGCTCTGGGTAAAGCGAAGGACAACAGGTAAGAAAGGAAATTGAGGCACAGAGCTGAAAAGGGGGAGCTCAGCTTTTCCCAGGAAATGAATAAAGCCACAGTTTTCAACATCTGTAACATCCCAGGGAAAGAACTTCCATACCTTAATCCTGTGTTGTGTGGAGATCCACCTGCTCATGTGTGCTGGCTTCCTTTGAAGGAGAGAGAGGAAACATCATCTCTTTTCCTGATTAAACCTCAAAATACACATTTTGGGTGGGCCAAATTCAGACACTCAATAAATGCATGTAGATTCCCTTGTTCAGGGCAGCAATCTCTGAGAAACACAGAGATGGGTTTTCTCTGCAGGGAACTGAGGGATGAACTGACTGAACAATCCTGTTGGCTGTTGTTTTCCCGACTTGATGCATTTCTTTGGCACAAGGCTGAATTTCCCAGCAGCTCTGGGCTACACATGTTTTCATAGAGCCTCATTAAATACATAGCTTCAGTTCTGAAAATCACATTTGTTCTAAGTAAGAGCTG
Source organism: Sylvia atricapilla (assembly GCF_009819655.1). Taxonomy (NCBI): domain Eukaryota; kingdom Metazoa; phylum Chordata; class Aves; order Passeriformes; family Sylviidae; genus Sylvia; species Sylvia atricapilla. The sequence goes on from NC_089148.1 coordinate 13,119,335, forward strand.
TCTGCTGGGAGAATTAATTCCTCTGACTTAAGTCACCTCCCTGGAAGTGATGCTGTTGTCTTCGATTTCATGGCTTGGATGATTACACTTTTCCAACACGCAAAAATAACGAGATTAGGGAATTTGTGGCAATGAAGGCAAAGAGAAGGAACTGGCTAAGAAAAAGGGAAGAGAAATTGAATCTTCCTGTTGAAAGAAAAGGAAATGCCTACTTCACAGAAACAGTTTTGCTTTGGGGAATAACAGTGGACAAAACTCCTTCTGACCCAAAGTCTTTTATTAAACCTATCAGGTTTGTTGCCACATTCAAAAAGCTTTGTGATAATGGCAGTTACCACCTACCCATCAGCAAGGCTGTGGGTAACCCTCTGTCCCTGTGAAATAGAGAAAATCCAGAAGAGTGTTTTCCCTGAGGATTTAGGCAAACTAACAGTGAGCCTGTGGACTCCTTGCAGGGCATGGTTGGTGGAGGGGCATCCCAGGATGCTGGGGCAGTGGGGGCCTGCCAGACCACACTTCAACTGAACTTGTGAGAGTTTGCTGGTTGGCAACAAAGATGTTTGTCAGAGCAACTTTTTACACAGGCAGATGGTGATAGAACAGGGTGGAAGTAGTTTTAAAAGTTCTTTTAAAACTTAAAGAGGAAAGATTTAAATATTAAGAAGCAATTCCCTACTCAGAAGGTGATCAGGAACAGGAACAGGTTGCTCAGGGAAGCTGTGGATGCCCCATCCCTGGAAGAGCTCAAGGCCAGGTTGGATGCCAGGCCAGATTGTTTAAAATTCTTGGTTTTCTATAAGCTCTGAGTTGCATTGGTATAAAAAAAAGCAGTCTTCAAGGTTTGTTTTTAGGTTTTTTTGTGATGTTTATTATTTGATATCTTAAAATTCTTTTTGCTCCCAGCCGAGGTCCGGACAGCAGCTGGGACACGAGGTGACTGCCTCCCGATGGGATGTTCCCTTACATTTATACAGATAACTACAGGTTATCTGGCTGTTTACTATTTTGTACCAATGCACAGTGCCCACACTAAAAGTGACATTTCTACTTTGACCCAATCCACTCTAACTACTTTGTGCCATCACCATCCCAAAAAATGGAGGACGAGGAAGAAGTACATGAGGTACCACCTAAATTCCACCATCTTGTCCCCATTTACCTCTATTCCATTAACCCTAAAACTACTGAATTCTGTATCTTTTACAGTGCTAAACTACTGTTTTCACATCCCTGTGGTTTGCAATTCCTCTCTCTGTGTCTGAAGCCTCTCCCATGGACTAAAATCAAACCCGGTGTTTTCCTGGGCTATGTGCCAAGGTCTCTGAGCCCCCTGGACCAACTCCACACCCCCCTGTCCAGGGCTCAAATTCCCTTCCTCGGGTCCCAGGTCATCCAAGGGGATGTCCTGGACTCCAACAGGATGGAACCCTGAGCAACCTGGTCTAGTGGGTGGCATCCCTGCCCATGGCAGTGGGGCTGGAACTGGATGATGTTTAATGTCCCTTCCAGCCCAACAGATTCTATGATTCTATTCTGAAATGGGGACAATCTCTGCCTGTGCACACATGGCACACGTGGGCACCCCACACTCCCACTGCCGAAGCTCAAAGGACCAGCCAGCTGACGTTCCTCTGTGACGCCAGCGATGGGAGGAAAACACACCCCTGGGAGGGCCAAGTACTAAAGGGAAAGGCTCTTCTTTGGTGACACTGGGAACACTTTAACACTCACGAAATCATTAGGTTTAATGTTTCTGTTATTTTGCTGTCAATTCTCCTAATGGCGCTCCAGCAGCATGGAGTTGAGTGAGTCATAGGAGTAATTATTAACTAGGCTATGGCACTGAAAAGGCATTCAAAGTTCAATTCAGCACCAGCCCCAGTCGATGTGCAGGGTGTACATTCATTAATGAGCAGGTGCTAAGTGCGTTTGCTGAGGAGAAAAAGGAGAGAGCCCATTCTACATGAAATATTTTGCCTCATTATTCCCCACAGGGAAAAGGGTAACAGCAGGTGGAGGGAGTGAAAAGGAGTAAGGGCATACATCATGATCCTCACATTTTTAAGGGCATTTGAAAGACAGGCACTCTGGGTTTTACTACATCAGTGCTAAGATTGATGTAGGGACTCAGAACAGTTGGGATCCATAGGTGCAAAGAATGGCAGGAACCTGTTCAAAAAAACCCTTGGGAATCTGAGTGGAAATAAACAGGCAAAAGGGATGTTTTGGAGGTAGGGAACTGGATGTACCAGGAGATGAAGTGATGTGACTAAGGTCACATAAGGATTTGGTGGCAGAGGAGGAAACACTGCTCGAAGTTAGTGCATCTTGTGGCTCACCCACCAGACTTCCCCTTTGCCTAGACATGCTTCCTGCTGTAGGCACATGGCCACCCTTCCACACAGACTTGTAGCTGGGGTGACAGGAGTGCATCAATTCTCTCCCAGCCATCTGTCCTTCCTCTGCCCAAGGCTCAGTACCTGCAGGAAAATGGCAGAGCAAAAGTTCACATCAACAGTGCCACACACTAGCCTGGCAGGCTGAGTTTGTGTAAGACATTTTATGCTGTTTTTTTGGGGTTTTTCTGAGTTCTGGGGAAAAGATTTTGTTTCAATTTGGAGAGCAGGAGTGATAAAACACATTCCTAAAGGTAGGAAGATGATATCTGCTGAGATGAGCAGCAGTCGCCTGGAACAGCGATTACAGACCCTGCAGATGTGTCATGGGTCTGGGCAGGGGAGCACCCAAGGCACTTGGTTTGCATTTCATGAGCACGGATCTGTGTGAATAAAAGTGACGAGTCAGGAGGTGATGGGGCTGTCTAGAGTGAGAACAGCAGTGATCTGTCTTCTTTCATGGTGTGTGAAGCAGGGTGATGGTGATGGGGTAGGAACTTGCCTGTATCAAGCCATAAGGAGTTGCCTGACAGACTGAGTCCACCCCCGTGGCCACAGGGGTGAGGTGACCAGGTCCTGTGTCCCTTGGGAGCAGAGCTGTGGCAGACAGCACGTGGCTAGGGCTGGACAGCCTTCTCCAGGGCTTTGGGGATGCTGCACTTTCTACCACAGGGCTCTTGCACGTTCCCCTGGCACCCAGGGAGGACCCGAGAGCCTTCTTGCTCCTCGCAGCCCACGGCTGGTGTCTGTCTGCCCTGCACTGCAGCTGTTCAGCCTGTGACTCTGCAGGTGTCATCAACACAGGTGGGTTCATGGTGATTCCAGTTCACATTTCACAAATCTCTGGTGCTGTCATGGGGCAACGGAGTCTTGAGGGAAGGGGATTCACCAAAAGGATGGTTTGAAGAGTTGAGCCATTTTTTTTTCTGTTTTTCATATGAGTGAGCCACAAGAATACCTCAAACTCATTTGACTCCCCCAGTTTCTTCATAACCTTCTAACCTGGCCTTTCCCCTCTGTGTCCAGTATCCTAGACCAATGATACTCTTGCAGAAAAATTGTGTTGGAAACCAAGGACTCTCACCAAATATATAAGTCTCAGGCAGCCAACCATTCTAATGAGACTTGCTTTGGTGATGAGTTCTAGACAAGCTCTGAGCAAGATTTCTCATTTCAGCTTCACGGGTTATTGGGACTGCTGTGATAACTCTGTTTCTAAATGCAAGCAAGCCTGTGTAGGCTCCTCAAATTGTTTCCTTTCAGCCTCCAGCCACCCCTAAAAGCTGAGTTCCACAGCAGTAAAAAGAGCTTTGTAGCCTTGGTTTTAACTAACTCCCTACAGCAAGAGACACTTGGGCTGTAACACACTAGTGGCTCTCACATACACCATTTATCAGCTCCCTAAATGCAATCAGAGCCAGTTTGATCCAATTAGGCAGCAGCAGTACAGGATAGCACTGTGCAGCCTGTGTGCAGCAGCACTCAGGACAAGGAAATGCCATGTTGGAGGACTGCAACCTCCCCATCTAGGGTACAGTGTCATCACCTTCCACTTGATCCTGTCAATCCCTTTCTGTGGTTAAGGTGAAAGTCCTCAAAAAGCACTTCAGCATCTGCAAAAGGCTGAGCCTGTAACTCTTGCATGGCATATAGACAAGCCTGTTTGTCTCTTCCAACCTGCAACATGGTTTATGGTGCCGAGAAATTTCAAGGATCATCCAGATTCAACTCTCTGTCATGAGCAAGGACAATTTCCACTACACCGGGTTGCTCAGAGCCTAAATCCAGCCTGGTCTTGAGTGTTTTCAAGGATGGGGCAGCCACAACTTCTGTGGGCAACCAGTGCCAGTGCAACCAGTACCAAGCACCATTTTCCCATCAGTCTCTGCCATGTAAAAGGTTTCTCTTGCTCTGTTTTATAAACTCTCTTCAAATACTGAAAGGCTCCAATGAGGTCTTCCCAGAGCCTTCCCTTCTCCAGGCTGGACCACCCCAACTCTCAGTCTGTCTTCCTAAAAGAGGGGCTCCAGCTCTCTGAGCATCTTCATGGCCCCCTCTGGATTCACTCCAGCAGGTCCCCATACCTGCCCCTTTTGACCTTGAGGATTTACCTGGGGGACAGTCTGTGACCTGGGGAGGGTTTTCTCCTCATCAGCCAAGACTGCAGTGGGCACACAGGAGGTGTTGGGAAGGTCCCATTGGTGCATGGATTCTCCCTGTTGTGTTTTTCTGATGCTCTGCTAATGGTGCTCGTGGAAGGACCAGTGAAGCTGCTGTTCCCCCATTTTCTGTGTGCTTTTGTCTGCACAGCTCTTTGTTCAGTCTGGATTCTGCTCTTTTGCCAGAGTCCAATCCCTACCACCTCAGGCCAAACTTAAAGGGCCAAATTGTACCAAGCATCGCCTCAAATGATGGTGTCATCCTTGAGCATCTGTGCTCACCTAAACTGTCGAACCAAAATTTCCTGCAGCTATTTACATACAGAAAGACTTGCTCTACCTTAGCTAAAGTTGTGCAATTTCCCCCCTTACGAAAAAGAAATCAGAGAAATCAGCCACCACAGATCACAGATCTTGCTTCTCTTTTTGGTTTTGGACCTGGGGAGGTCACTCCATCCTACATCATTCTGTTGAGCCACTAGCAAGCCCATCCTTCCCCAGAGCCACCTGTTTAATCCTGAATTAATTTATGTTTCTTTTAAGTGCTTGTGTTTGCTTCAGCAGGCAGGCTATGTGTTATTGCCTGATCTGCTTTTCTGTTCAGGAGGTTACAAAGGCCTCATTAAACAGAACAGAATATGCAAAGTGAGAGGTGACTTACCCATTGAGCAATACTGAAGTTTAGAAGCGCCAGACAGCAAGACAAGAGCTCTTACATCACTGCCTGCAAAGCTTTTCGCCCTGAGTTCAGTATTTACATAAAATTATCATCAAGCCATGAATTTAACCAAAAACTGACAGTCTGAATGACTGACTCCCCTGCACATGAAATAAATCCCATTCAGGCAAGCACCAGCTGTATAGAGAGTGAGTTTTATCCAGGCTGATTGATGAGGAAGTACCAATATCAGGAGCTGTCTGCTTGAGGGATGAGGCACCTTAAAGCAGTGGCTTGGTTTTGATGGATGCCAGAGATCAGATCCTGAGGAGCAGAACAGATCAGGTGGGATCTGAGCAAGGAGACACTTGGTGCTGCTGGAGATGCACTTGAAGAAGAGCTGAGAGCCAGCAGGCACAGCCAAGGGGATGGAATTGGGGTTGGGGCTGACGGTGGGATTAGACCAGAAGTGTTTCCTGCTGCCTTTGATACATCAGGTGGGGAGTGTACCCAAGAGGACCCTTTAGGCTGGGTTCTGCCAAGGTCTGCTCTAGGTGGTTTCACCAGAGGTTAAAATCAGATGCACAGAGCATCATGTGGGCTGGAGTAATTTTGGCACTGGATGCAGTGCTTCTTGCAGCAGTAAGGGCAGCTGCCAGTGCCTGAGAGATGCTCTGAAGGCACTGGGGCACTGAAGGCAAACCAGCACAGTGCTGCCATTTGGCAGGAAGAGACAACATTGATTATCACTCTCTTTTCCCACTGAGCCGCTGCTTCCCACCAGATAAAACCAGATTTAGCATCCTTGGAACTCTATTGGGCTATTGGGCTGCTGTCCTGTCAGCCTGGCCAAGCCTGTGCCAGTTCTGCCCCTTCTCTGATGGACACAAGTCCCCAGGTGTCACCTCCTTCTCCTCTTCACCTGCTTTGTTCCCCTCTGCCCACAGCTCTGGGGACCTGCAATGAGCTGGTGAACCAGGGAGCTGCTCTCCCCCTCTTTTTCTTTCTCTTTTATATTCTTTTTAGCTTTATCAGGCAGTCTAATAAAATATATTGTCTCTCCCTATAAACCTTGCCTCCAGAGACTTAACCGCACTGAGGTTGCTATAACAACAACCGAGCTCTTTGCCAGCAAGAAATGAAGGAGAAAGGTACTGGGAAAGCCAAGGGAGAGTTCAGCAGAGAGACCCAGCCCTGCATGTGTCACTTTATCCCTGCGAGGGGCAGGATGAAGCTGAAAAGCACGAAGGAGAAGCAGCAGCTCTAGGGGAAGGAGGGATCAGAGTCCCGAACCTGCTCCGGGTGTGCTGCAGGACCCTCCCCACACATAGCAGGTCTCCCGAGGGAATGTTTGCCCTGCTCAGGTGAAAAAACCAGGCACAGAAACCCCCTGACACTGGCAAGGCTGGTCCCAGCTGCTGGGCTGCTCCCAGCACTCATTCACAGAGCAAAATTCCCATTCCAGCCAGGAAGGAGGTAGTGCCAAGGTGGGCAAACCAGACACTTTCAGAGGATAAATGGATGCCACATCCTCCTGTGACTGCAGCTAGCCGGGAAAGGTTTCCCCTGTCCCTGGAGGGGCTGCCGTGGTTCCTTGGGCTGAAGAGAGCCAGGGAGGGCTCAGGTGAGGGAGAGGAGGTAGAAATCGCTGGCAAGGGCAAGCAAATGTTTGTAGAGGATGCTTGTCCTAGGAAGCAGTAACTTAAAGGCATGAAAAAAAATAGTAGGAGAGCTTATCTGGAGTAGCTACAGATACCTACAGGCAGGGACACTTCTCCATCCTTTTCTGTTCTTTCTAGCTGATTGCAAATGCCACAGAGTGAAGCTCCTCTAACTTTGTCAGCCAGGGATTTATTCTAACCAAGTCTTAATTTTTCCCTCCCAAGTAATGGATTAGGGGCTCTGGATTGTTAAACATCTGAGGATTGCCAAGAATAGAGAGTTTGTTAAGCACCATGAGAGCTGGGCATTAAAGGAAGTTAAGTTATTGTTCTCGGATCCAGTGCAGAGATGAATATTTATGGCTCAATCTAGTTTTCCAGAGTCTCATCATTTCTTATGCCAACTGTATTTTATAGAAATATCCACAGGGAAGGAATTGACTTTTGTCCTAGGCCCAAACCAAACAAGCTCAAGCAGTGATTATTTGGGTTTTGAAACAGTGGGATAATTTAATCTCAACATCTATTGATCTCCTTCTGCACTGGAATCCTATGGTTAAATATCTGCAAGGCAATTAATAGCCTAGAGTACAAATTCATTACTGGGTTATCAATAGATACTGAGTTTAAGACTGAGAAAAAAAAATGTTTTACAATCTGCTTACTTTGGAGTAAATAAAAAATACAGCTTCACAAAGCTAAAGATACATCTGAGGCCATGAGGGATCTGCTCCCTGTTACTGGCAAGGTTTGAAAAGCAAATCCATTTCAAGCCACGTGGTTCCCAGTTTGGAGCAGACATGGGTAAATCTTTCAGGAAAATGGCTGGCATTTCCCCCAGAGATCCGATTTTGAAATAATAAAATTTAAAAAATACTGGGGGAAAACCCACTGGGGAAAACAGTGGCCAAGTCCGGTGTTGCTGACCCTGATCCCTTCCCTGGCCTTTAGCTGGGGATGAGTTTTGTGAGTCCTTCCCTGGCTGTGCTCCCTCCTGGAGGCAGCTGCCTTGGGTGGTGAGCAAAGTGATTCCCGTATCAGTTAATTAATTGGTGCAATCTGTTAATGAGGTTTATAATGTACTTTGTGGGCCATCTGGACAAAAGATGATTTCAAGGACGGCTGCAACATGTCCCTGCCTTTTATTAACTGTAATGGTTAAATATGGACTAATTAGGGGGGACACACAAACTAGTTAGAAAGAGCTGGGGCTCTCACTGGTGGATTTATCATCAATGAGTAGGACCTGCAGCTAAGAGGGAAATCTATGCCTTTCTGAGCAGTAATACAAGAATCACCAGGTGCCTGGGATATTATTTAAATCAAATATTGCAGAGTGGAGGTGTGAAAACAAAACAAACCCCAAAAAACCCAACCAAAAGCCAACCAAACAAAAAAATTCCCAAAATCCAAAACCAAAAAAATCCAAAACCAACCCTCCTCCAAATAAAGAAAAGAAAAGGAAAAGAAAAGAAAAGAAAAGAAAAGAAAAGAAAAGAAAAGAAAGAAAAGAAAGAAAGAAAAGAAAGAAAAGAAAAGAAAAGAAAAGAAAAGAAAGAAAAGAGAGAGAGAGAAAAAGAGAAGATATAGACCCAGGCAAACCCAGAGAAATTTCTTATCTGTGGCCCTTGCTCTTTTGCTCTTGTCTCAACCCCCAAATAAACTGATGCTCATCTCATCCACGTTTGTCAGAGCTCATTTCCCTTGAAAGGAAATAAAAAGTGCTCAGCTCTAACATATGCAGCTGGGAGATACATGAGCATCTGGAAGGGAATCTTATCAGTCAATCATGTGCAATGTAAAGCTTTTGTGAAAACACCCAGGATCCACTTTGCAAAATAGCTCCAATAAATGGCAAAACAATATGCACGCACTCTTAAGGAAGTAAGAGATTAAACAAAGACCTGGAGCTTATAATCATTGCTCCTTGGAGCAGGAATAATTTACAGTACAAGACACCTGCCTGATGTGTTGTTTAGCAGTTTTGCAAGTTCTCCCATTTTCCTTTCGTAGACAATGCTAGAAATTTGCTTGTAACCAAAATGATTTGAAAAAACTGGGTCCCTTCCATGTACATCCTCTTCCAGTGCATAGATCTGCATCAATAGCCCATTCCAGCAGAAATGGCTGCAGAATGATGGCCACCCAAATGAACAACTATTTATTGTAGTTGTTATCCAAAAGCCTCTGAGCTGAGCAAGATGGAATCCACCAGAAGACACCCCTTTTAAGGACTTGGATATAAAAGTTGTTTGGTTTGAATTTTTTAGTGTCAATACACTTTCCTGCAAAGGAAAAGACTCAGAAGCCTATTGTCAGATTGGGTCTGGGAACTGGTATTTGTCAGCAATAAGGATGGTGACTGACCTGAGCCATGGTCCTGAAGCCCTTGGATTGGTGACATTCCTGCTTCTGGGAACTCATTCCCTCCAGGAACATCAGCGGTGTGATAAACCAGCCCATGCAAGGACTCCAGCAAATGCAAGAGTTTCTGCACCCCTCGGGCTCTGTCCTCATTCACCAATCTCCACCACGCAGATTTCTGTTCAGCTTGTGAATGGTGAACTGCAAATACAAATTGCCTTACACCACAACTCTAATGACTGGTTTTATACCTCTAATTCTCACCCGGCTTCCTCTTAAAGAAATAAGAATGCTTATTAGGGGGCTTGATAATTCTTTAAGGGGTTGAGAGATTCAAAATGAGCAACCCTCCCCATGAAAAGAGCACTTCCAGCTCATCATTTCCTCTTCCCACTGCCCTGAGAATGAATGGTGCTTTATTTATAGGCAAGGCACAAAGCTGAAGGCCCAGGATGAGAGCTGCCAGCTCCAGAGACAGAAATAATATCTGTGATTGACCTAAATGTCCAAGGCAACCGCTGACAGCCTAAACACAGCACAGGAGCAAAGCCTTTAATGAGTAAACGGAAGGAAATTTATACCCAAGGCTGCAAGAGAAGTCCTTGGGAAATAAATCCCCTCAGCCTTTCAGCAGCAATTGCTGGAGGTAGATGACCAGATCTCATCCTGCTGTTACACCGACCTCCCTGAGCATGGGAGAGCTTCTAGAGCAAAGCCTCTGCCCTGACAATTTGCAAACACCAGAAGGGACCCTGAAGTGGCATTTCAGTTCTCAAATTTTGCATGGGTCAGGTCAGAAATACCCTGTGACACAGCCCTGGGAAGCTGTGACCCTGCAGAGTGGCCCCAGCAGCTGGGCACAGCACAGTGGGGAGCTGCCATCAGCCAGGGGAGCCCTAAGCTCAGCAAACAGCCTCTGGTGAGTGGTGGATGATGCCCAAGCATAGGATGCCTCAAAAACCTCATGAGGTGAGAGCCAAACACCGCTGGAAGAATTTTCTGGGAGACAATTTAGCCCACAGCAAGGCAGATCTGGGGATGTCGGGGACTTTCCAGACTCACAGCCCTGAAGGTAATTTATTTCCTAAATCCCATCCTCATCCCCAGAATCCTTCCCCACACTTGTCAAAAAGCAGCACAGCCCCTGACACCCCCAAGCAGAGCAGCCAGAGGGCTCTGCTGCAGTTGTGAGGTGGAAAAGAGCCCGGGGCTGAACAGGGACCCGCAGACTAAAATATAACCATGGCTAAGACGTGATGCTGCATCCCGGGCACGGAGAGCAGCAGGAAACATCAATCCTCCTCAAAAGCCATGGAAATGTGGCAGTTCTCATTGTCTGCGCTACCAGATGGAGCTGGTAGGTGTCACTCGCAGGAAGCACTACTGGGAAAGAAGAGCAGGAATGTTCAGTTCGGAATTCTCTATCAAGCCTTCGCTGCTGGGTCGGGGTGTGCATTTTTGGCAGAGCACGATGCTGGGGAAAACACAGATACTGCACCAGCCAGTTCGGGCTCATGATTCAGTCCAGAGAGCTGTGGTGTCTTTTGTCTCCTACTAAAGTAGGGGAATGTCCTACAATGTCCACAAATGGTATTTGCTGGTTGTTGAGAGCACAGTTAAAAGTAAAGAATGGTGGGAACGGGTTCTGGACACCAGGATTATTAGCCCAGGATCAGCAGATGTAACAGATGTCTTTCAAACTTTGCAGCAAATGTGAGTGGCTGCTGACAGAGCAGCTGAGACAGGCACACTCTAATCCAGCCCAGTCTGAGCTCAGAGGAGCTGGCCCTGACAGTCACTTCCAGCTGTTTTAGTCCCCCCCACTGCCATGAAGAGGGTCCTGCCTCCACTGTCATAGCTGACCCCTGCTTCCTATCCAGGGGTTAGGAATACCAGAAACCTGATCTGGCTGAAAAGTCTCATCTGATCTCCTTTTCTCCTCCAAAAAAGTTAATTTCCTGCTGGCTCCATTAATAGTATCCCAGAATCACAGATTACTCTGAGTTGGAAGGGACTCAGAAGGATAATTGAGTTCAACCTTTAAGTGAAGGCAGCTCCCTGCTCTTGAAGGCAGCTCCCTGCTCTGTCCCTGCCATGTTCACCCACTGAGGAAAACCCCAGCCCTGGGCACCACAGCTTCTGCTTTCTTTTTTTTTTCTTTTTTTTTTTTTTTTTTTTTTTTTTTTTTTCTTTTTTTTTTTTTTTTTTTTTTTTTTTTTTTTTTTTTCCCTGTGCCATCTCACAAGCTTGGGCTTCTAGAGCCTGTGCTCTGAGCCGTGGTTATTGCACACAACTTCCCCCTCAACCACTCTGACAAGTAATAGAATTATCCTCCTTCCCCAGCTCATCAGCCGGGAGCTCTCCAGCTTTAATGCAGCGCTAAATTTTTGCTCCCTGGAAGGAGAAGGGCAAGAAAGGGGGAGACAGAGCAGTGCAGCCACAAACAGGGAGCTGATAAATGCTAATGAATTTATCGGGATTATAACAATCCTTCAGCCAAAGCCAGGGACCCACACAGCAGCACAGACCCATGTGATCTGCCTGCAAGGAATCCCACTCAAAAGACAGGCAATCCACCCTTGTGCTCTAATTAATTATGGCTGACAGCCACAACAAGGAGATAGGGTAAATATTTTCACTTGGCTGCAGGTGGACAGACATGCTGCGACCCCAACGTGCTGTGACCTCAGCATGCTGTGACCCCAATATGCTGTGACCCCAATATGCTGTGACCCCAGTGTGCTGTGACCCCAGTGTGCTGTGACCCCAGTGTGCTGTGACCCCAATGTGCTGCGACCCCAATGTGCTGTGACCTCAGCATGCTGTGACCCCAATGTGCTGTGACCCCAACGTGCTGTGACCCCAGTGTGCTGTGACCCCAGCATGCTGTGACCCCAATATGCTGTGACCCCAGTGTGCTGTGACCCCAGTGTGCTGTGACCCCAATGTGCTGTGACCCCAATGTGCTGTGACCCCAGTGTGCTGTGACCTCAACGTGCTGTGACCCCAGTGTGCTGTGACCCCAGTGTGCTGTGACCCCCACCCCAGGCTGAAACCCGGCAGTGTTATGCCCAGGCCGAGCCGAGCCCTGTGCCCCCAGCTCCCCTGGGATGATGCTGGGGGGCAGCAGGGGCTGGGAGAGGGCAAGCTGGTGGCAGTAAGCTCCCAGTTAAGATGGTCAGCCCTAGGAATTAAGCTTATGGGATGCAGCGGGTCCTGCGCCGCAGACAACAGGATTTTGCATTCGAGGGGATGCACGGATTTGGGCAGCAGATGGAGCTCGCTCCGCTGCTCTGAGCAATTCCTCGCATTTCCTCACCCGGAGCTGGGATTTGCCTGCTCTGAGGTTGTGGGTGCCCCTCACCCTGAGGAGCTGAGGGCTGCCAGTTCACCCACACCTGGGGCAGGTGTGCCACACCTGCTGCATCTTCTCAGTTTGGGTAAATCCCGGCCATCTCCACTTTTACCTTGTTTCTTGAGGTGTGGTTGTGCTGCCCACTAAGGTCAGAGAATCCCTGCCCCACTGGGCAAGACCTTAAGGAGATTTGGCTACCAAAAAACCTGGCCCAAATGACAGCTTGAGGTCAGCAGGTTAAAAGCTGAGCTCCAAATGGTCCCACTGAGGTGTCCCATCTGATGGATGCATTCTGGTGCTCTGGCCACCTCTCAAGGACAGGAAAGCTGTGGCCACGAGTGATGGATGTTTGGCCATGATCTCACTTCACCAGCACTGGGGTTTTGAATCTGTGAACTCTTTTGTGTGTCTTGTCATCATAGAATGCCTTGAGTTTGAAGGGCTAGTTAGTCTGTTATTTTGTCTTCAGTCCATTCAAATGCTTTTAAATGCTTTTTTCACATTTGCACAAACTTTTTTTTTTTTTTTTAATTATTTTATTTTAATTCCCTGCTGGTTTTGTCTGGGATAGAATTAATTTTTTTCCAAGTAGTTTGGATGGTGCTCTGTTGTGGATTTGTGACCAGAGCTGTGGTGATAGGGGGATGTATTTATTGCTGATCAGGGCTTGTACAGAGTCAGGGGCTTTCCTGCTTCCCCCACTTCCTTGTGAGGAGGCTAGGGGTGCACAAAGGCTTGGGAGGGGACACAGCCAGGACAGCTGACCACAGGGGTGACCCAGCCCATGTGATGCTGTGCTCAGCAGTAAAAGCAGTGAAGGAGAAGGAAAGAGCAATGTTTGCGGTGATGGTGTCTGTCTCCCCAAGTCACCGTAAGGCGTGATGGAGCCCAGCTGTTCTGGGGATGTCTCAGCACATGCCTGTCCACGGGAAGCAGCAAATGAATTCCTTATTTTGCTTTACCTGCACACACAGCTGTGTGTGCACACCTCCATCTCAGCCCATGAGTTTCCTCATTTTTACCCTTCCAATTCTCTCTCCCTCATCCCACGGGGAGGCAGTGAGCAAGCGGCTGTGTGGTGCTGAGCTGCCCACTGGGGTTATCCCACATTACCTCACCTTCTCTGGGAAAAAAAACAACCTCCAATCACGCCATTTTCAATGTTCCTGAGCAAACAGTTGAGGTTTCTCCCATCACTACCTGCCCACAGACGCCTGCATCCAGAATTCCAGGCAAGCTGCTCCTGAGAGCTGCGTTCCTCCCGGCTCAGGGTTTCGTGGCAGTCCCTGGAAGACGCGGTAGATGGCACTCCGGACATGATATTCCGGGCTTAAAACTTCACTCCTGAAGTTAAACTAAAATTAAAAAACCTGGAAAAGTTCAGGAGAGCTTTAAGCCTCTTAATTTAAATACAGATGCTGAACGTCTGGAAGAAATTCCTGACACTGGAAGCTGCTTTCCCCACCTTGTTCAATAAGAAAGGCGCCGTCCCCGAGTTATCAGCACAGGTTGAGTGTGGGATCCCTGAAGCAGGTAACCAAACAGAGATTTGGGGGGAGGCAGGTGGAGAAAAGGGCATGGCTGATTTCATTATCACTAATAATAATGAACCCTTCTCAAAAAAAAAAAAATCTCATTGCAGAAAAGATCTGATATAAAGCTGGGTGGAGAAATGTAGGAGCTTTGGTGGTGGGTTTCAGTGTTGGCTTGGCTTCAGAGAGGTGCCACATCCCTGACCCATTTTTTTGGCTGGATGAAGGAGTCTTCTGAACACCTCAGTCCCACACAGGCGCTGAGGCTTTGCTCTGTCCCCATGTGGAAATGCAATATGAGACACTGCTGCTCATAGAGGCTTGACAAAAAATAGGCAAATTACGTCTAATTGATTCTTAAATCCTGCAGAGCAGGATCATGAGTGTACAGAGTCATCTCAGGCATTGAAACAGCCGGACAGAGATTCACTTGAGTCAGGGTGTAGCTGTTGACTCCAGCAAGAAACTGTTCCCATTGCAAGGACTTCTCCAGATATCCTAACTTTTACTTAATTTCCTCTCTTTTTTTCACAGGAAATGGAGTGATCTTTGCATGTTTACTACAATGTAGGTCAACAGACTCTGTTCCATATTTTTGGGATACAAGAGTTAAAACTACTTATAGATACCCCTTAAAATGTGACACTTGAGGATTTTTTAAAGCAAATCTGTTTTTAAATGGAACAAAAGGCAACTATAGTTTTTAGTCTGTTACTAAACTCTTTCATCTCAAGGGAAAAAACCCAAGAAAAATACTACTATCCTTGTAGCATATTAACTTTTTTCTTTACATTTATTTAGCCTTTCTCTTGCTTGGTGTAACTATAAAATGATAAATACATCAGGCAAAAGGCATAAAATCATCTGATATTAAACTGAGCTTCTCTGAAGGTGAATTTTTCCCCAATAAAGTCCTCCAGGAAGCAAAACAGGGAAAAGACTCTTTGACTTTGAAGGCTCTCACTTGTTCCTCACTCAGGCTGATTTGGAGAACATTTTCAGCAATATCTGGCCTGAGATAGCTTTGAGGTTAAAGGCACCCAAATCCCACCAAAATGCCATGAGAAAAAAACATGGTTTCTTACTGGATAAGCAATATCCTGGTGTGGACAGCTTTCCTTGGATCCCAGCAGAAGAGGAAAGATGCTGAAAAACCATAGGACTTGCATGCTCACACCTTTCCTAGCACTGATGTCTTCGATGCTTCAGCCACCTGAGACCTTTGTGCTTGTGGTTTTCACAGAGCTGTCCAGCAGAACATTCACTGATGCCTTTCGGTGGGATCCACCAATAAAAAACCCCAAATTTCTGCATCTCCATCCAAAACACGAGCAGCTAAATCACAGGGAGACGAGAGCAGCAACCTAGCTACAAGGGTTATGTACAACCTTCAGGTCCATGCATGCCTAAGCAGGTCTGAGGGAGGCTGGGTTATAAATGTCTGCTCCTCACAACACCTCTCTGTGAGCGGCAGTGGCAAAGGCAAGAACAGGACATTTTATATTCTCCAGGTTACGTCCTACTTCAACAAGCCAGGTGCAAGAAACCTGATACTAAGTGAGCTGGGGAACTTGCGCTTCTTTCCTAATGGGATCATGCCTGTGGTTAATCCTTTACTGAGATGCGTGTTTCCAGAAGAAGGCGTGTGCAATCAGCAAGACTGATGTGCTGGGTTCTGGATGAACCATGTTCAGTTGCCATGGTGTGGAAGGCCCTGCTGGGCTGATTCTCTCTGCAGAGCCAGATCAAGGAGCCATCCCCAGCTCATTCCCTCATCCTTTGTTGGGGGATGGAGGCACAGGCAGACAAGGTGAATGGCCAAAAATGCTGTGCTGAAGTGGGCTCTTCAGTGGCGCTACCTGGAGATGTCCCACTGTATAATTAATTTCTGATATGCAGGTTTTAGGAAATTAAGATCCCCAGAACAAAGAGGTGAGTATTATTGGGTATTTTCCCCCTCCTGAGCAAAACCCACAGTGAAATTCTTCCTGTGCTGCAGGTCAGGACAAGAAGAGGCAGTCAGAGTGTGAAGAGGGATGGGACAGTGGCTCATTGCTGACCTCAGGCTGTATCCCATTGTCCCAGGAGGACCCAAGCAGGATTTGGCAGCCCTGCATGGCCTGGCACAAACCCACCGGGTTCCTTTGCGTGCCCTACACCTTTGTCCCTCTCCTGCCATGAGACTCAGCCTCATCTCTGTACAGCAGTTCAGCTTTTCATGCTGGACTGAAGGCTGCTGGTGCAAACTCAGAGGTAAAAGTGGTGTCCTGAGGTCCTCTCCCAGCAGTCACTCAGGTGGTCCCCTCCAGGTTGCATCCCAAAAGGCAGGATCCCAAATCTCACATTTGGCCATGGTGGTGAGCCTGCTGCCATAGGCAAGGTCAGAGGGGTGGCAGGTAGCTTTTGATATTCCCTCCTATTTTCTTTCTGAGCCTTGATTTACTGACAAAATGCATTGTGGGGTGATTTTGCTGAGGACAAAACTGGCCACAGGGATGCAAGCTCTCCAAGACCAGCCTGGAGAAGAGGGCTCCTGCCTGAGTGGGAGGAACGGAATAACTGGGTTGGAATCTGCCTGGGAGCACGGGGCACTTTGTCAGGTGGCAGCAAGAACTGGAGATGTTCCTGGGTGCTGCCCAGTGGGTGTCTCTGCATTTTTTCCCTGTATAAAACTGTAGAGTCTTGGGGAACGCAGATATCTTTCAAAGAGCAGAAAGATTTGCAGTGGCAGAAATCTGCTTCACATCCCTTTTATACACATCAGCCTTCTCACAGGGGTTGTTAAGATCTCCCAAAAGCTTCTGTACAGCAGAGTAGCTGCTGAAAAAGTGCTGATATCCAAGAGGGTGACATTTGCACTGAGATGTGCTTACCTCGTCATTGTGTACCAGAGCAGAGAATAACTAAATCAAACCCACAGCAAAATTCCCAGTCCCAGGTACACCATGATCAAGGGGAATTTAGGGGCTTGCTGCACTTTAAATAAGACAACAAATCTGCATATGCCACATAAAGGTCCTGAATAGAAACACAGTAATTTTCTGAAATTCTCCTCCAGCACTCTCATGCTTCAGCCACCACATCAGCAAATATTTAACAAGTCTGGGGGAAAAAAAAAAAAAAAAAGACAAGAAAAATTAATAGGATTTAAAAAACATCTTTAAGTACTTAAAGAGCAGCTTACAATCAATTAAAGACCTCATAAACACGAGAACATAAACAATATTAAAAATTTTCTGCATATTATAATATGATTTGCCGTAGAGTGGCTTGCGTGAAGAGATTAGATATGCTTTGCAGCATAAAACATTATTCTGTAAAGGCATTATGTTACAGCAAATACACCACGCTAATTGTATTAGAGGAAGTTCAGGTGAAGCATAATTCCTGGATTAGAAAACTGAAGACAGTGGTTAAACAATATGTGTTGGTCAGGCTGCTTGAAATTTGCTGGCAGATCTGAAACAGGATTTTTTTTTTTTTACATAGATTGAATTACTGACATTCTTTTGGTAGTCTCTAAGGTTTGTTTTTTAAGGGTACTAAAATTTTGAGCCAATATAATGGAATATATTGTATATATGAAAGCAGAAAAAAAATTGTTCTTATTTCAGCTATTCAAACAATCCTACTAATTATAGACTTGGAAACAATGCCTAACATTGCTGTTATTCTAAAAACATTTTCCCATTGGCAAACTCTTTTAATGTACTTCATTATTTCTCAGACCCTAAAATAATTAACAGTTTCTACAGTGGATTTATGTGGAATACAAACACGACAACCATCCAGAAGACATATTTGGCCAACAATGGATATGATCCACAGCTCAGCGCTGGGGCCGGGTGATGCATCGTCGGTGTCAGTGAATTCTTCAAGCAGTGGTGTGTGGAATTTCACTCATGTGTGCAGAGCAGGTGTTTGCATGTGCTGGCACTCACCCTTAGTGCTTTTAGTTGAGCCAGCCTTAGCAAACTACTTTTTAAATAAATCCTCTGCTTCATCCACCCACCTATGTGGTAACTTCATCTCAAACTTTCTCAGGTGGAAAAGGAATAAAAATCTAGAGGGTGAAATAATTTCTTTTTGTTAAGTTATGAACACTGACTGTAGGAGCTGTGGGATGCAAAGAAAAAATTCATTAGGGTGCCCTCACCCCTATTTTTCTACAGGGATCACAAGCACAAAGAAAACTCCTCACTGCAAAAAATTCTCAGACTTTGTCTTGTCAATACGATCCTGAGCTGGTTTTGTATGACAGGAACCCACAATAAATAAAAGAAAAGATCAAACACAAGAAAAAGAAGAAAAATGGCAGTCACCCTGGGAGGAAGCTTCCTAGTGTATGATAAATTGGAAAATGGACATACAGAACATGCTGACATACATTTTTAATGGCCCAATTGCTCAATTAATTCTTTCCCTTTTCCCTTTTTAATGTGAAAATCGTCATAATTCCTCCCAGATTAGTATAGATACAGGCCGACAGTCTCTCCTGCTCAAGGTATTTGCAGGACATAATTCATTCATAAAGCCGTAATGCACTCATCTATCATCTGAAATATTTCTTTTTTTTTTTTCTTTCTTTTTTTTTTTTTTTTTTCCCTTTTCCTTTCCCTCTCTCCCATTTGTGCTTGGGGCTCTCGCTGAGTCTCTGGGCACTGATGTATTAGCTGGCATATGCAAGCTATGAATTATCAACTGAAAGGAGTCAATTATCCACTCTAAAAATGAGTGTCTGGGCACCAATAGCCTGAGGGGCCTTTTTTGTATTTACGAAATGATTTCATGGCAAGTAGAGGTGTGTGTGAAAGGGGGATTGAGCGAGGGGGGGGAGAAAGGAAAGGCTTTTTTTTCCCCCTTCCTTTTTTCCTTGCGTCCACCCCGAGAAAAAAAAAAATTAAAATGAAATAAAAAGAACATTTTGAACTTCTAACGCAGTAATCCATTTTTATAAACAGCGACTTTCAGGAGCGGTTTCAGCTGGCTGGAAAGGAGCCTGGTGGCCATGTTTGCCTGGGCTTCTCCTTCTCTATCTGGTCTCAGCCAAGCCTTCAATCAAACCCGGAGCCCTGGCTGACTTCAGCTGCTAATAGAGTGGATAGGAAATGGGATATTGGATAGTTTCTTGGTCCCCAGTCTCTGGCCGTGTGCCTTGTCATCTCCGCAGACATTGATTTCTCCCTCTCTTCCCTCCCGCCCCCTGCTCTGCTCAGGGGCTGCGGCCCACCAAGAGGTAACTCCACATCAGCAAACCCCGAGCTGAGTTATGCTTAGGGAAATGAGGTCATTAGATGGAATTACAGCGGGTTTTGATAGCTCAGTAATAGGTTTTAATGATGGAATTTAACATAGGACCCCCACTAGGGACAAGGCTGATATACATCCAGACAGGTCACTTAATAAAACCTCCACTCAGCACTTGAGTTGAGGAATTTAGGAGGCTCTGAAAACACAGCCCTTCTTAACCAAGCCAATACATCACTGGCAAGTAGTCTCTTTGGAAGGCTTTTTATTATTATTTTTTGGGGCTTTGATTGACTTAAAACATGATGTTCCTTTAAATATGCACATTCATTTCTCCTGATGCATTTTTGAGGAGGGTCCTTTCAGGCAGCAGATGTTTTCCTTAGATGTGAACAGACTGTTGTGCTCTTGGATGTTAAAGAGCCCATCTGATGGTGTGGTAAATTGTTTGGAAGTTTGAAGAGCTTAACCGGCTTTTTATGCATTTGTTACTGACAGGTAAATTGCAGGTTAAGTGCAAAAGCAGCATTAGCTGAGGAGTCCCTGGCTTCCACAAATCTACCTTGGCCTCTAATCTGAATACAAAAGGAAGGAAGGAATTAAATTTGACCCCTCGAATATGCTGTTTGCTCAATCCTAGACTTACTTAGTAAGCTCCTTTAAGGTGTTTTCTGTTTGTTCTGGCCTCATCTCAAGCAGGTACAAGAATGCCCACAAAAGGGGACACTTTACAGGTAGCAGAGTGGATCAAAGGCAGAGCCACTGCTTTGTGTGTCCCAACAATGCCAAAGGGGTAGGCTTGGGGCTCTCCTGAAGGACAGATCATTCAATTTGTCCTCCAAAGGCTGTAACACCACAGTGGCTGCTGCAAGTCTGAGCACGGGAGTCCTGTGAGAGCCACCAAATCTCATGGAATTACAGCACAGTGTGTGTTGGAAGGGACATTAAACATCACCTTGTTCCAACCCCTGTGAGAGTCACCAAATCTCATGGAATTACAGCACAGTTTGTGTTGGAAGGGACATTAAACATCACCTTGTCCCAACCTCCCTGCCACGAGCAGGGACACCTTCCACTAGTCCAGGTTGCTCAGGGCCCCATCCAACTGTTCCAGGGATGAGGCATCCAGAGTTTCTCTGGGCAACCTGTGCCAGTTCCTCACCACCCCCACAGCCAAGATTTTCTTCCTAACCAAGGGGAGCAGAGGGCACAGATGTTGAGCCGTGGCAATGACAGACTTATGGATCAGTCTTTCCTTGATTGTTTTTGAACTTGAGCTGCAAACCCCTGGTCAGCAGCGAAGTCCTCACACACTGCAAGGGGAGATCTCTAAAAAGGAGAGCTGAGAAGAAAGGGTCTGGTAGCTGGGGATGTTCTGCTGGGACAACAAGGATGGAGGTTTTATTGACTGCTCCACAGGCATCTCTGTCTATTATAGATTGCTCCCCTGAGAAATACCTCTGGAAAGCAACAAGGTGATCTCCCTATATGGTCCTCATACTTTATGGAAAATGAGAGAGACTATTCCAGAAGGTACTCTAGAGCCAAAGTAAATATCTCTGCATCAATGTAAATGAGAAATGCATCTTTCATGGTGTTTGATGTCCAATTTAAACTCATTCCAAAGCTTCCTTGACAACCAAGGAAGATGTTTTGATGAAAACTGTGGTGAAATGATCCAAACGCACCTTGAAGAGTGTGCACACTTCACTAGTGGAAAACTGGTTTTTGGTTAGCTGCCAAAAGGGTCCCACCACCCAGAACCATACTCTTCTTGATTAGCAGTGACTTGTCAAGCCTAGCAGTGCTACCATCTCCCAAAGGCAGCTCAAGAGCCCTATTTAATGTCTGTGTTACAAGCTGGTCAAAGGCTCAAATATTTTCTGGAGACACCAGCCTGGAGAGCCCAGGCCAAGAAGTTGTGGTGCTTCCCCTCAGCATGTTGGGGGTTGGTGTAGTGGAGGTGCAGATCCCAAAAGAATTGCTCAGCAGAGAGGCTGACAAGCTCTGCTCACGGGCAGTCAGTGGATCCAGGAGAAGACCAGGACTGTCCTCACTTCTCTTCTTCAGCCTTCAGCAATCCCAGCCACAGGAGGACAAGGACTGCTTTCACGGGTGCTTTGAATTAACCAAATTTGGCTTTGTCTCTCTTGTTGTTACCACCTGCTAGCAACCCTCCCCCCCAGCCACAGAGACTCTGATCTTCTCTGTAGTCTCCCCTTTTTCTTCTTGGGTTTTTTTCCCGCTTTTCTCGAACAAAGGTGTCATAAGTGATTTGCCAGCTCAGATGATATTTGCTCCAAGTGTGAACTATGTGGGCTGTGGAAAGCTGTCTGTTTAATTTTGAAATCCCTGATGAAGCTAAGAAACAAGGCCTGGAACAAAGAAGAAACTGCCACTTTTTGGCAAGAGTGTGCTGATTTACAAAGGGCATCCTTCAATTATTTAAGGAGCAGTCAGCAGTGCCATAACTTTAAGTATGAATCAAGTGGCATGACTGAAAAATTTGTCACAGTGTGTTAGATCAATGGTAATTACCTTACTGACATGAGTACTGTTATTATTTTACAGGGCTGCAAACAGGATCATGGACGTGAGGAAACACAAACTGCACTGTGATCAATACTCTCTGAAATATGACTCTCCGCGGCCCAAAATGGAGTTTTCTAGCCATGCAAACCATTATAGCCTGATTCTCTCTCCTTGCCTTTAGATGGATACCCTGAAGTAAAACACAGCAGCAATTGGTCAACTGGTTTCTGGCTTTGAACAGGCAAATAGTCACTTATTATTTTTAAGGATAACTGTGTGCAAATAAAAAGTCTGTGCAACCAAACTCTGGGTGAGAAGAGAGCTATGGAGGGGGCATGGGGAAGGAGGGCTCTGGCTCATGCTGTGCCTGTTGTTTAAAACCTAGGACTAATCTGCTGCAGCACACATTTGGCATCAAAGGTTTTCATGTTCTCCCCCACATGTGATCTCAAAGGGTTTGGGACTCCTGATCATTTGGCATTACAGCTGGGGCTTGTACATGTACATGGCACAGCCACCTACCACACAAAGTGTGCACAGGACTGTTCTATACAACCCCTGGAACATGCCTGGACTCTGGAGCTTATTGGGGATGTTCTCTCCAGGCAAATTCTAGTAGTAGGGATGCCAAGCCTGTGTGAGAACTTGCCCAGCAGATGTAAAGGAGATGAAGAGGGATCAACTAGAGACAAAAAGGGATGTATCAAGGCAAGGGGATGGCTGGGGAAACAGCTCCAGGGAGGAGAAGGGGTTAGATGAAAAGAAGGAAGAGATTTGCTTGACCTCTGAAGAATGAGTCATTGTCTGTAACTGAGAAAGGAGCTCACTGAGGGCTCAACTCTGGAGGTGAGATGGGGTATACAGCTTTGGCCATAGCTTGAAAATGTCCCAAATGCTGTGATGAGGCACTCCCAGAGAGAGGACAGAACAACCAAGACCAAAGGCAGATCAGAGCTGAATAGGTCCTGAGAAACTCAAACACCTGGAGACAGCCAAGTGTCCATGAAGCACTCTTTGTGAAGAGCTGCAGGAAGGGAAGGCCAGTGATGAAGACTGTCGACAGAACAGGGGAATGCTGCATGTAATCCAGGGCTTTGAAGAGCAACCCTCACTCTAAAACATGAGCACAAGGGAGTCTGATAACAAATAAAGATGCAATACCCCCAGTTTCAGATCAAAGAGTAAACTGATTTTTACAAATCAAAGAGTAAACTGATGAAGGACACAAGAAGAGACTTGGTCTCATGCTGCCCAACAGCCTAAACATCACCTATAGTACTATAGGAAAAAAAAAAAAAAAAAAAAAAGGCACTTGGGACTACCTGAATTTCTGGCATTCCTATTGTTCTTTGGATGCTGTTAGGAAATCTTGGTCTTTATAGCAGGAAGACTAGAGCATGTCTTTGGGTTATTTAGTGTCACTCTGTGTTCTTATTTTCTTAAATTCCAGATTCCATAAAGAATGAACTGGGTACAGGAAAGTTTCATGACATTAATGTTTTATCCATTTCTCTGTGTATGTGTTGAGAGGATGAAACAGTTGAATGGCACATGATGCTAGGACACTGTCTGATGAGAAACAAATATTGAGGGCAGTAGGAAGCAGCAAAAAGAGCAGTGCTCCTTGTGAGGTGAATAGTTCAGAAGTGGCTATGTATTATTTTGGAAAGGGTCACAAATTAAGGTGTAAATTCATGTACACCTTAAGTTGTGACCTCATAAAAATGATCAATGGTTAATGGTGCAGATAACAGGATTCATAAGGGAAATTTATTGGCCACTTTTGTGAAATAAATATATTTATCCCATACCAGTGGGAAATAAAAACACATCAATAAATCATATGATATCTACAACTGTACTAATAGCATGAGTAGCTGTTATAACCAACATTTTTAGAACTGCAGACAACCCCTCTGGCATGGTACAAATATAATACATGTTAGCAGTAAAATGTGGTTCAGTAAGAGACAGACGTGTATATCCCACTTGTGAGTTATCTAGGCAGGCACCCCTCGTGAATTATGGTCCCTCCTCAAAATACGAGCCATAGAACAGCAAAATAGATACTCCACAACCATACAAAACAGGTCAAAAAGCACAGTGGCAGAACAGGCTTGGAATCATAGAATCATGGAATATCTCGAGTTGGAAGGCACTCGTAAGGATCGTTGAGTCCAACTCCCATCAAGTCCAAGAGTTGTTTATATCTGTTCAAAGCAAGGAGCACTCTTCCCCTGCTTGCTCTAAGCAGGAGCAGATCTGGGCAACAATGCCCAGTTCACTGCTGGATTTGTATTCCTTTGTTTTTTACAGCTGACTACCAACTAGGATAAAATTCAAGGTAAAATCTTGCCTGCTGTCCTACAAAAACATGCCCTGGCTGTGTAGGACTCTCCTGTGGTGTCAGGGAGTAGAAGCTCCCATTTCCTGGGAGTCCTCAAACAATTTTCCCGTGTTCCTGGGTGCTGCAAGGTTTGCCTGACCTTGCCTTTAGCTTTGACAGGGTCTCCCTAAAGAGATGCTCCCAATACAAGAGCAGACCTGAGCTTGCCCTGCTGGCTGCACCCCCAAATCCCATTTGTGCTGCAGTCCAGCAAGGGCAGGTTGCACAGTGGAGCCTCCTACACAAGCCCCATTCTCTGGTTTCGGGTTGCAACTTCAGTTTCTTCATGGCTTGTCTACAGAGCCTTCGTGAGGTTTCCACCCTGCCTTAAAGCTCCTGAGTCTCAGCTCAGCCTTGTTTCATCACATCTTTCTGGCTTGGACCTCTCAGCCTAGAGGTAAAAATGTGTAGTACCACATGGCTCCTACAAGGCACCTCCTAAGCAAAACTCTGCTGAAAACCATGCCAAAAAAATAAAAAAAACCCCACCTTTTGGCTTCAGCAGACTCTGGAACAGACACATTTGGAGAGCTCAGGTGTCCGATGCCACATTGTTGTATCTCTCCCCAGCACCAATTTGCTTGGAATCAGATCAAATCAAATACTTCTTAGGGCTATCTGCATTTTCCAGCAGGCATCAGCTTGTGCCATGGTGGCAATAAATTCACGCTGTAATGTGACATGTAGCAATATGCTGCTTTAGCAGGGCGGAGACAGGCAGAATTAAAAAAACAAAACAAAACAAAACAAAACAAAAACAAAAACAAAAAAAAAAAACAAAAACAAAAACAAAGCAAAAACAAACAAACAAACAAAAAACCCCCACAAAACCCACAAATATAGCCAAAATTGTTGGTTTGCATGAATTTGGAAGGCAATTATTCAAACACCAGCATGGCTGAGTTTATGAAGGGAGGAAAAAAGTGTCTTTTCCACTAGCAAAAAATAATAAATTGTCCTTGTGGTTTTTTGTGTATTTTCAGCTAAGCTGCCTCCTTTAAAAAAAGTATTTATGAATTTGTTTTCCAAATGTATTTTTCATTGTGTATTTTATCATCTCTAGTCCAATAAAATTTTCTTTAGAAACAACACATTATTGTGTCAGAAGGGGAGGAGGATAAGAATACACCAGGGAACCTTTCAAAAATGTTTAAGTATTAATTTATTTCATGATGAATTTTCCACTGTCATTTTCTTAATAGCATGCACATGAAATAATCATGTCTTAAAATGCTCCATAATTGAAGGACATTTTCATTTCCTGATTACTGAGGGAATCCTTCTTTGAACCTTTATGACTAAATGATGTAAGCACCAGGCTTTCTTACTTACTTTTTTTTTTTTTTGTTCAGCTTTTAATTTATGTATTTTTTCCTCTGCCAGTCTGTTGAGACAGTTTCATTCAGAGATAATTTTCACACGTGTCGACTTCTCCTTTCAGATGAGAACAAATCCTACTATATCCCTCACTGGTACAGAGTGAGGACACATTGGGAGCTGCCTTACTGATTGTATTTTGGCAATTTTGAGCTCACTTACAGGCAGGTTGGTTACAGGGACAACTTCAACCCCTGGATTTTGGCTTATGTAGGCAAAAGTCTGCCTTGTCCTGATGGATCTTCACGGTCGTTGCAGGAACCTCCATGGACTATGTACATCAGGGTCTGGTTCAGGAGCCAGAGCCGGGCCAGAGGCACTTTTCCCAGACTCTTCCATTCCCCTGTTGTCCCAAACACTGGCCCGGGTGGCTCTCAGCCAGCCCCAGCACACTCATGGGACCAGAGACAGGGGCCACTGTGAAGCTCTGAGCTGGCAGGGCTGAACACAACCCCCTGTACCACGTCCCCACTCCCTCCCCAGAGGGAACCCCAAACCCTGGAAGGCCCTTGGCACCCACAGCTCCTCCCAGGCTTTGGGAAGTGGATGAGCATCACGACTTCAGAGAGGCGCACCCTCAGCCAGCAGCAGAGCTGGAGGTGGCAGGGCTGGTGGGAGACTTTGCAAGCCCCGAGGCCAGAGGTTTTCCCAGGCAGACCCCTGCCCATCCCAGGGCTTGGCTCCCATTCCCATCAAGCTCCCCGCACCCTGAATCCAACCTCTCCTCCCTCTCCCCTTGCACCAGCGCGGGAGGAGGAAAGACGAGGGGCTGGGGGAGGCAGAGGAAGCACCACTCGCCATGAAGAAAAGGAAGATTTATTAGTGTTTATCCAGAAATACCAGCTAGCCTGCTGCTGATCCAACCGAGCCCAGCAGGCTGCAGATTGGGGATTTGCAGGGAGCCCGTTCCGTGCCAGCCCATCCATCACGGCCGGGCGGAGCGCGGGGTGGGCATCCCGAGGGGCTGCCAGGGGCCGGGGTGGCCGAGACGGAGCCGCCCCGGGCCCTGTCCCCACGGCTTGTGCCCCGCCAGCATCCTCAGCCTCCGCTCTGCCCCCCTTCCCTCGCTCCCCAGCCCCAGCTGGCTCCGGCCCGCACCGCGCAATCATTTTTCTCTCCCGGACTCGCTGAAGCAAGCGAGACATGTCAGTGCCTGATGAAACCCCATTTTCACTGATTAGCTCCCTTAAAAATATTTCATTTATCAGTGCCAAGATTTAAGTACTTCCCACTTGCAGGCAGCCGAGTGTGTCCTGTTGACTATGTAGCGCGGTCATTTACATAGGCAGTGACAACGCTACGGCAGCGCTAATGTCCCCTCTCCCCCCGCAGCATCTCCGGGCCGGCACAGCTCAGACCTGTTTTATTGCAGACCTGTCCTCCTCATCTGTGGGAAGAAGAGAAAACAAGGCGGGAGAAAAGAAGGAGGAGGGGGGTGGGATAAAAAGGCATCTCTGTTGTGTGCCTCTCTTTGCTACAGGAGTCATTTGCAAAGTCATAAATTTCAATTTCCTTCCCTGTTCTATTATTACCTGGGTCTCAAACAAGTTTTACATTCATTTATTCCCAAATAGAAACGCAATTTCCCCAGCAAATGATACCTAGCTAGAACTCCATTTGTGTTCCACCAGGAAGACTTATTTTCTTTTTCTTTATATTCCCCACCCCCCCTTTTTTTTTTTTTTTTTTTTTTGTTTTCTTTCTTTTTTTCTTTTTTTTTAACACCTTTATTCACATGTCACCCTTTGAGATGGTCCTTCCCAATCCCATCTCCTCCCTGGAGGGCACATAAAGAAGACAAGGCATTTTACTTTCTGTCCCAAGCATCTCACCTAAATTTTCTGATGTTCAGGAGCTGAAAGATGGGATTTGGGATGTACATTTTTGCTTGTGGATGACAAAAAACGGTGGAGTTTGAGAGAAATAAACAGAACGAGGGAAAGCTGTGTGTCTCAGGATTGCTGGCAGAGCATTTAAAATATTTTTTGAAGCCTCATCTCAGGTGGGAGGCAGCATTTACATAAGGACATCACCTAAACATTTGTGCCTAGCCCCCAAATCCAGCGAGAACAATAAAATAGAAAGAAACCTTTCACACTGTGGAAATGACAAAATCCAGTGTCTTGAGAAAATTTAGCAAGAAGGGGACAAGGTGGATAGTTGTACAAAAACTTCATGGTTTCTGGAAATTGATCCTCCCTCTGGAATGGAATGAGTTCCACACTGGTATTTGATCCAGCTACCATAGCTTGAGTACCTAAATGCAAAACGAAATTACAAAAGAAAAAAAAGCAATACCATGGTTCTGAAGGGAGAAAAGGTCTGATAGATAAGGCTCCTTCTTAGCAACAATCACAGCCCAGAGCAGAAGTCACAGAGCACTAGGAACTGGTGGTTGCAATGTCTGGAGGAATTGGGTGATCCTAGAGGTAAAAGTGGGAGATGGGGGCCCCATGGGGAGCAGATGACAGCTGCTGCATGTATTTAGTGTGTGCAGGCCCTTAGCCAGCCCCTGTGGGCTGGACTGTTAATGCCAGCTCTGGAAGGAAGAGCAATTTTAGGAGAACAAACTCAGACCTGTAAAATAGGTTGGGTTTAAAGAAAGTATTACCTGTGGGACTGATTACCTGGACGTGAGTGGTAGGAGCCAGAGAGGTGGAGAACCTGCTGGGAACACTGTAAGTGGGTCTCTGCTGTGAATGTCAAGCTTTGGGACAGGAACTTAGGCTGAATAGACTCTGCCCATCTTGTTGGAAGAAGGAAGATTGCTGTTTCCACAATATAATCCCCACAACTCCTTTGGGACTTTGGGGAGTGGTGTCTGGAGGGATTATTCAAGATGTTGTTAGAGTCCACATCCCAGTCTTGAGCTCTCTTTTGCTACCCCTGAAGAGAGCAGGAAGCTCAGCTGTGTACCCTGGAGAGCCACACCACCTGTGTGAGGGCTCTTACAAGGTGCAGCATCCAGCTGGGTGATGCTCCAGACCTTCCTGCAACAAGTCCCAGTGTGACAGTTCCAAACTTCATCCTGAGGCAATCGGTTCCTGGGCTTGATTGAGATGCCAGTTACATGACTTCAAAGCTGAAGTCACTCCACTGATGTCAGGACATTTCCCTGAAGTTATTTCAGCACAAACAAGGGCCACGTCTGTCTTATTCAGAATATTCCCTGTGGATGAGTGACTTGCTGAGGAATTCTGACTTCCCTGCAAGTGCCAAGGTAGTGGTTTGGCTGTGAATTTGCCTTTGGCTCTGGCTTTGCTTCCTGCTACCCACCAGCTCAGCAAACTTGCACAAGAGCAAAACTTGTTTACTGAAGACTTTCGGAAGCAAGTCTTATTCAGCTTTTATTTTTCCCTGCTCATCCCACATTTCACACACTGCTGAAAGTAAGCACAAGAAATACCCAAGCTGAGATCCCATCACATTGACATTTTGACTGACTCAGTCAGTCGCACTCAGTGCCACTGCCCATACAAACACCACGTACATATTCTTAGGGAGAGAATAAAGAAAATCAGCCATCCTTTTAACTTCCATCATCCAGCACTAGATTTCCCATCCCAAGATTAAGAGCCTAGAAATACTAAAGGATAAAGGCCAAGGAGATTCCTTTCATTGGCTCATTGGCATCCTGACATCTCTGCCGAAAACAGAGTGCTCTGATAGAAGAGAACAGAAAATGCCCAAGCCAACACAGCAGGGGGCTGAAAAACCAATATACTCTTATGGCTTTTGGCATGTTGCAAGTGACATAGTCAGGCACTTCCCTAATACAGGATAATATTGCTCTATCTGCAAGAACATATGGGGGAAACATTGCATTTAAGAGCTGAATTGGCTTCACGCTGGCTCAGCATGGAGAGGTAAATCTGAACGGGGGGATCTCCACCTCAGGTGCTATAAAGGGGCTCAGGTTATGTGAGGATTTAACTGTGGAGAAGATCTTTGGCTTTTGAGAGATGAAGCTGCCCTTGCTGCATTCATGTGGAACGTTGGTGAAGAAGAAAGAAGAGGTGAGCCTTGCAGGTGGCAGTAACACCTTTTATTATACTAATTTTAACTTTATCTGCCTGCTAAGGTGTAATTTTCTCCAGCAATATCAACTCAGCACATAAACAAGCCACCCTCATTCTGCAAGCAAGTCTCATTTGACATTTCTGTGATTTGTTTGAATTTTCTGAGCACAGTTGTGTGCAGAGGATTACACAGCCTCAAGACAAGGCTGCACCAGGGAGTAAACAGGAGACTAATGTATAGTGTTTTTGCTCTTCTGTCTCTGCCCACAGGACACCAGTCCATAATAGTCCTTCTGGAAAGTTCTGGAGCTAATCTTCAGGACTGAGGTTTCCACATGTAGGTCATGAGGACTGACCTCATTCCCATGACCCCAAAAAGGGAGCAGGAGAATGGGGCCAGAGTTCATCTTCTCCCCAGGTACCAGTGACCAACCACAGACAAAGTGCTTCAGGCAGCAGAAAGAATATTTGTTTTGCGCAGCAGCCCATGCTTCTCTTCTGGTGTGACTGCTTCCATCTTTTCTTTGAAGACATATAGGACATATGAAGACATTTAAAAAACCCTCTTTAGCAAAGCCTTGAGCATCCTGAGTTCCTGCTCTGACTCCTTTACTCCTTGATGACTACTGCATGCAGCACAAGGAGCCTGGCAGACATTGTACAAATAAATACAATGGGTGTAGATACTGGACTAGACCAAGCCATCCCTGTATGCATGGGCAGGCTGGATATTCCTGCCATGAGATTGATCCATTCATCTGGCAAAAATACCAAAAAAATCAACAGCATATCCGTCAGCCCCGTCTTCACCACTGGCCCTTCCTTGGATCTGAAATATTTCAGAAGGCCCAGAGCAGTGACTCTTTTTCCACTTTGTCTCCTAACCTTGCCCCAGCCTCTACTGGATGAGCACAGTGTTGGTCCGTCCTTCACCTCACCTCTTCAAAGCCCCTGGCCATTTTGATGTTGCAGCCATCACACCACTGGATGAGCCAAAGGCTGCAGTGCTGCTGAGAGAAAGTCAAAGCAAGTTCAGCTCTCAGCTGCTCTGCTCAACATCGTCTTCAAGAGCCAGGATGCAGCATCCTGCAGGCAAAGCCACACCTCCTCAGACAGGATCAGCTGGGTCAGCTCACAGAGGATTTGGGGCTACCCTCAGAGACATGGGGACTAAATTCAAGGTAGGGGGGACCCCAACATAGAAAGAGGCTCCATCCCTTGTGTCACCCACAGAACAGGGAGCTTTGCAGTCTGTGTGGGAGGAGAGCCGTAGCTTTAATGTAGTTTTGTACCTATTTGCTTGTCCGTTTGTTTTCAAACTCCCTTAGAAGTCATGATGTTTAGTGTGACACATTTATTTACTAAGCTAGTAACCACAAAAATGAGCTGTGTGGCAGCTCCATTGAGCACAATGCTAATAATTGACAGGGCAGTCCAGATGGTGAAATAGAGGTGAACAGAATGGATTTTGCCAGATATTAAACTTGACCACAGATGGAGGTGGCTATTTTTATTAGTAAGCTCTGAAGGCGAAGTACCATGCACCCACATTTACACTGCTATAACACTTCTGGTTTTAGCTTCTATGAATCTTATTTTCTTTCCACAGATCTGAAAGGGCTTTATAAAGAAATTGCACCGAGGAGCAGAAACCATGTTGCTTAACTCCTAGATCGATGTGCAGTCTGTTGAACAACATTTCTCAAACACTTCAGCCTTGTTATCTTTCTTGGATCTCGACTTTCTTTCAGTGATGCCTTGGAGTGGCCACCTGGAACAGGGGCTGGACAAGATTAGGAGAATAAAAGCAGGTATTTACTAAAGGCCTCAACAGGTACACCTTGGGCAGTCAGAAGCTGCCAGGAGGCTACACCTGAGATGGACAATGGTCACAAGTGTTTCAAACTGGTAAAGGTTTGTTCCATTTACATATCAGGGGTCAATGCTCTAATTACAGCTTCAGGTAATGAAGTCATATTTTTTGTTTATACTTTTTGGGGCCTGAGACAGTAAGATGTTCTTGAGTTTCAGGCCTAGAGAGGAATTGTTTGGTCTGAATAAAGTGGGAGAACAGCAGCCGACAGGCTGTGGGGTTTTAGAGTTACACACTAAAGCAGTACAGGATCTTAGAAATGTAAAAGCTAAATCCTAAGGCATCAAGAGGACAGTCTGAATCACAGGTAAATGCTAAGATTTTGCATTGAGAGATGATCTAGGTCCTGAAGGCTTTGGTGAAACATTTTTATAGGCAGATGAAGGGGAAGTTTGAAAAAACTGTGTTAGGCTGCCTTTGTTATACTCAGGGTGTCCATAGGTTCATACACTAGGCCTGTATCATTTTAATCTCATGTCTAAGAATTTTGAATTTGACCTTGGCATAGTCACAAACAAAACCAGAAATCGGCCTAGAGGTGAGCATCCATCCCCTTGACAAGGAGGAAACCTGATCCTGTAGGCAGTGCCACCCTCAAGGGGGCAGAGAGGTTTGCCTGGGGAAAATGCAGCGCTGCTGTCCCTGCTAGCCACTGCACCATCCCAAAGACTCTTTGTCTGAGCCAGCTCCATGCTGTTGGGTGGAGCTGGTTTGGCCACTCTCAAAGCCACGACCTTGCTCCATGGCTGGGAAAGTGGAAACTTCTTGTGAGACTTTTCCTGTTAGCACAGCCTTGCCTACAGCTTCATGCTCTGCCTTTTCACAAATGTCTTTGAATGTGATGCTGCTGGGATATTCAGGGAACAGCAAAGAGCCATCTTCTGGTGTCCCCACAAGGCTAGAGGGCCATACTTCCTCTTTTTCTCCTCCATTTCTGTCCTTCATGAATGTCCTCTATTCCTAATCCCTCCTGAAATACCATTTTTTATTCCAATGCCTAAGTAGACTTACTCCCCACGAGTGCTCCAACCTCACCAGGGCACAGTGCAACCACTAAAGTCCCTCTGCCATCCACAGACATGGCTTCACCAGCACCACTTTTGGCACAGAAGTCATTAGTCTGGCCAGTGACAGCACTAAGAGATCTCAAGGCATCCTGTGTGAAAATTACAAAGCAGCTGCCCATGGCAAGGAAGTTAAAATAAGGTTGGATGGAGCCCTTGAAAATTATAAGAACTGAGATTTAGCTGATCTCCACTAAATCCCTGTTGAATCTGGGAAGATGTTATTTCCTTCTTCTATTATTTTTTTCTTCCTTTAAGCTTAAAACCAAAAATAAATGCTTTCTCTTTTTTTGCTTCCCCTCCTCCTGAAATCCATAATGTTATAATTAAAATGTCATAGTGTGACCACTCAATATTTCTCAAGAGTTGGATGCTGGCAGGTACAGTTTGGGGTCCAGATCCAAAGCTAGCATAAACTGGTAGAGCTACTGGGGGCTGCCTAATTTATACTAGAAAACAATCTGGCCTGAGGTTTCACCTTTTCTTGCTCATCCCTGAATATATAAATGCTGCATCAAAACTGTGTTTTCAAGAAGTTTCCCGTGAGTGTTAATTTGAACAAGAGCAATCAAAAATCCCTGGTATTTCATGGAGGCTGCATAGCTGCAGTTTCCCACTGCAGGAGGGCAGTACGCTTTCATTTGCAACATCTGTCCTTTTAAATGGAAGAATAATACTTGTCTTCATCTGGTTTTATTTATCTTGCTGCTGTTGTCCGCCAACACTTGCAGATTGTGGCTCACCATTTATTGTTCACCCAACCATTCCACTTAGGCAAAATGCCTCTTAATATGCTCCGTAAAGAAACTTTACCCATTTGGCTCATGGTGCTGTTAATTTGCATATCATTACAATCTCATTAGATTTATGGCTCTGATCAAATACTTCCAGCACCCTGTTACTCTGTGCTGGAAATCTACAGGCTTTGTTAATGCTCTGTATCTCTGAAATGCCTCTTTTCTTCCTGTTCTGCTTCTTTTATTTTTTTTTCCTTTTATTATCAAAAGGACTTGTACAGAAATACATATTCAAGGCTGGGGAAGTCAGCATAGTATGCTTATGGGGACAGGAAAAAGATAAAAGAATAGAAAAGACAGACAAAAATATGCATCCAGATGGTGTGTGGCCCCTTTGAGTTGCAATTTAGGAAAACACCAGCCACGTGTAAATCTAATCTCCAGGCCCTCATTTAGGCTTGATCCTTCTTCCAGAGATGAACCACACCAAAGGTAATATTTTTGGCTTAGGTATCCTTGAAAAAAAAAAGAAGACTACAAAAGGGCAGTGACTGCCACCTCAATGCAAGCATGTTCATGCCAGCCAAGCTTGGCAGCCAATATTCCCACTAGTGAACATGTGCTCTTATTTAAAATATTTGCACTCATTTAATTCTTCATGTCTCTGGTGATCACATACAAGTGATTCACATTGCACACTTTGTCCCTGAAGAGCCCGTGATGATCATAATTCAAACAGATCTATTGCCTTTTAGCTTTCCAAATGTAATTATAATCCAATTAATTAGGTACTCTCAGTTGATTCTGGGCTTCTTCCTCCAGTCTCAGTGCATTGCTGTATGAAACTGATGGCTGTGACTGCTTAAGATCATTCTCTATTAGTGCTCATTCTGCAGGAGAGGTTAATGACAAAGTCAGGCAGGTGTTTGGCAGTCAGTGGCAGGAAACATTTTTTTAACATGATACTCAAACAAATTTTGCATCCCATTCCAACTTTCTGTTATTTGTTTCAGTTCTCAGTGTGAAACACTTTCTCCAGGAGTTGCAATGGGTTAAAAAGAGAGAAAGAAAGGAAAAAAAGGCTGTTTCAATATGCAGCATCGGTTGCTTAACAAAACTCAGTCCCCATTAACTATTCCTCAAAGACAGAAAGCTCCAAGTTCCATGGGAGAGCAGCATGTGAATATCAGGTGAGGGCACAGCAAAGCAGGACATGGTTTCCACTGTAGCTAGAAGGAAGGAATAAGCCCTCATCCCACCTGAGAATATGATCCAATTAAAGTAACCAGGAGGTAAAATAAATGTTAAAGGAAAAAGTATAGGGAAAAAGGTGTGAAATACTTTCTTTCCTTCCTTTGCTTTCTGCATGAAAGGTTCGAGGCAACCTTCCCAAAATCCAAGATAAACCCAAAACAAAGGTCTGCAAAACAGAAATTATGGGCATTAGAAT
The DNA here is from genome assembly GCF_009819655.1 of Sylvia atricapilla. Taxonomy (NCBI): domain Eukaryota; kingdom Metazoa; phylum Chordata; class Aves; order Passeriformes; family Sylviidae; genus Sylvia; species Sylvia atricapilla. Next base: position 13,154,145 of record NC_089148.1, read on the forward strand.
GCTCTGGATTTCATTGAGAATGCTCAGTAAGATCACTTGCTAATTATCATGCACAGACCTCAATCCAGCCACAACCTTCTGGCTATATCAAGTTTTTAACTGATGGTCCTGAGCTAAAATCAAGGATGAGTTCCAGGCTGTATCTGCATGTAAGAAAATACCTGAATACAGGAAATCTTATTTATAAATCAAACCACAAGGAACAGAGGAAGAAATTTCCAAGTAGAACACTCTTTACAGAAACTATTCTCTCTTCTCTTCTCTTCTCTTCTCTTCTCTTCTCTTCTCTTCTCTTCTCTTCTCTTCTCTTCTCTTCTCTTCTCTTCTCTTCTCTTCTCTTCTCTTCTCTTCTCTTCTCTTCTCTTCTCTTCTCTTCTCTTCTCTTCTCTTCTCTTCATCTTTTTTGTCTCTCATCTTTTCTTTCCAACTCTTGTCTTCTTTTCTCTTCTTTTTTTTCCCCTTTATTTCTTTCCCTTTCCCTTTCATCTTCAAAATGCTGCACAAAAGACCTTTAAAAAGTGGGTGGAGGAGGAGGGCAGCAAGAGATAGCTCTGAGGTACATTTCAATCTGCATGGTTCAGGAAGGAAGGAATTTTCAATCTCCTCTCTATCATTTTCGATATCATTAATCCTGAACACTCCATTTTCCATGCTCGCCCGCCCAGGCCTGGAGAGTGAGCGACACATAAAGTGACACATATTCATCACTTGGCATTCAGTGCTGTGAAGGCTGTAATATAATATTAGTGTTGTGTTATCACTGTGTCTCTCTCGCCAGCCTTGGCTGCGGCGACGGTAGATGACATGAATCGATCACCTGTGACATTTTTGATTTGGCGTCACTTTCCCCATTTCTGCCATTTGTTTTGGCAGTTAAGAAGTAATTGTGTGACATTAGCATGGAAAGACTCGCTTTCCCAACCCCTCTTCTCAAGCAGGAAGAGGGGGATGAATCTCTTTTGTCTTGTTCTATGGGTTCAGAGAGGCTTGCAGGAGATATGGTATTTGCTGCAGTCTCATTCCCAGCTGGCCCCTTAAAGCCAGCAGGGGAGGCAATGTCTGAGCCAGGGATGTCTCCTGCAGAATGCAGGCCAGCTGCTCTCCTGAAGTGGGGAGCACAGTGGGAGAAGGAGGCATTATAAGACACAAAGCCATGGGTCCCTGCTCTGCCAGAGGTTTCCCCAGGTGATTTAGGGTATGTCACTCAGTCCTCACTGAGGCTGAGACACCAACTCCCCGGGGGGCTGCTGCTCAGTGAAGAGCACTAAGAGGATCCCCACTCAGGTCAGGCCTGGGGGCTTTGCTCCACTGCAGTCAGAGCACCTCATTCCTCCAGCTGCAGATGTGCCCCCTAAAAGGGAACAACATCAGTGGTCAGGGGAGGTAAATAAATTAATTTGCTCTGCAGCCCTGGAATCTCCAACTCCATCACACCTTGGTCATTTAAGCATCAGCCTCCTCCTCGTAGGTACTCAGCCATGGGAAGTCACTGGTCACTCAAATGTCATTCCCTGCTCTCTCAAATGTCATAAAGGTGCCATGCAAAGGCAAAAGAGGAAGGCATAGACCATCAGAGTGGTGGGAACGGGGTCCTGGAAATAGGAATATGCTGTGGTTGTCTCTCCAGATTTTAACCAACTAGTTTTTAACTGTGACCACTACTAAGGGATAAAATGGGGTGACTATTGGAGCCTTTGGTTTGACATCTGGCAATTTCCAGTGTAGGGAAGAGCCATACTTTGGTGCTGAACCAAGTGAGCTGGGCTCACAGCAGCACCTTTACAATGATGGTTTTTAGAAGTCAATCTTTTGCACCAAACCCTTAATTTTTTCTCAGGCAAAACCACACTCAGAGAAGCCACAATGTCAGCCAGTAAAACATTAAGAATCTCAGCCTTTTAATGCATTTTGTCACAGCAGGCAGGGTGGATGTTAATACCCACACACCAGGGACCAGAGGCATTTGGTTAATTTAGGAAATGCTCTCCCTGAAGGGAGAATTTTTTGTAATTGTCCACTGGGAGCTTTCTTAAGACTTCTGCTAAAGCAGCTTGCACTGGCCACGGCTGGAGACAAAAAGCTGCCCAGAGCCAGCTGATCTGGTCCCAGGTGACAGCTTCACGCTGGGGTGCTCCCTTGTGCCATCCCTGTTCTCAGGAGGGGCTGGGGCTGCACCGTGGCAATTTCACACACTGCTGCTTTTCAGCTGCTGGGGCAGAAGCTGAGGGTGGAGGCCAGGGGACATGAGATGCTGGGGAAGGCCCTGGCTGGTCCCCACCAGGGCTGTGGTGAGAACCCTCCCCGCAGGAGCCTCCTTGCCAGCTGGACCCCTTAGCCCAGTCAGGAGACAAATTGTTCCACGTGTCAATTTTCCATTTAAAATGCAAACTAGATTTGACAGAGTAAACTGAATAAAGATTTGGATCGGATAATCCAGTAAAAGCTAATTACTAAAACAAAATGAGACACTGAGACGCAATCTCCCTCCTCCCCTCTCTAACGAGGTTCATTTGATGAGTTCTCTGCCTCGAGTATTAGCACTTTCTACCAAGAAACACAAGCTATTAACTCCTTTTAACAATTTATGATGTTCAATAAACTGATTAGGAGCCCATGGTACATAATTTAAAACCATTTGGATGTCCTATGGCCATTAAAGAGAAAGCAATGAGTCTGAACAACCCTGCTAATTATAGGTCTTGATGACTCCTGATTAGAAATCCTAATTAGGTGTCCTAACTAAATCTTTTCTTGTTTTTAAATTTATTGTCTTCATCTCCTCACCTTGTTTACCAGATGATTTAGGAAAGTTAAAAACAGACCTTCCCTAAACTAAAAATTCATTAGCCAAACAGAGAAAGGTTGACAGCATCACCAATAAAAATGCCTTAACACAAGCTCCTAAATATTCCGAGTTTGGTTTTATTCTGAAGTGTAAAGCTAGTTACAGAGTTTGGTGGGCTGGCTTTCTTTCTGTCTTTCATTATTCAATTTACTGCATATTACTGAAAAGCTCCAATAAGCAAAATGTCAAAAACTGCTTTTCATTCCCCCTCTTATTCATCTAATGTGAACATTCTCTAGAAGAAGGAAAAAAAAATTTAAAAAGTATATATCCTATTGGTTCAAACAACAAACATTTTTTCCCTTGGGTTTCTGATTTTCTTTTAGATGCTATATTTATTGCCAACTCAAAAATCTACCATTTTTTTCATATTAATTTTCAGAATTAGTTCCACTGTGACAAAATTATTTGAAAACCTATAATCAAAAGTGTATTTCTGATGCAAAGTTTAGGAATAACTGTAATCTCAATTTGGCAGGTTTTTGTGTCCAGCCTCTCCAAGCCTAATTTTGTGCACTGGTATGATCTCCAGGGAAGGAAGAGCCAGTGGTACAGAGGTAATATGTAGAAAGAAACTAAAAATGGTTTCATCCTTCCACAAAGTCCTGTTACAACCTGTTTTTCCAGGATTCTGGGCAAACAGAAAGTCAGTGCCACCAAGAAGGGAAAAGCAGAGAACCCAACACTTTTGGAAAGGTTCATTAATGGGTAATCCTCCTCCTTCCCTAAAAAATCTGTCCTTCATTTTGCTCTGAATTTATCTGCTTTATCTTCTAACCACTGGGCTTTGTTCAGCTTTTGTCTGCTGGATTAAAAAGCTCTCTGCTACCAGAACTCTGCTTCCTGGGAAAGTATTTATAGATGAAAATCAAGTCACCATTTAACCTTCTCTTTGTTAACTCAAACAGATGAACTTAATCTAGCTGGAACACTTTTATGCAATAGCAGAATGATGAGTGTGAGTGATTATATCCTCCTTAGCATTTTAGAAAAGATCTGTGTGGAAGCTTTTCCTAAAATTCAACCTATGGAGTACAGAAGCTAAAACAACAGGAACACCAATGGTTTTCCTCTGATGATATTTCCAGTGACCAGAAAATAGCAAGGGTACATCAACATTTCCAGCAAACCAGGGAGCTGGACCCCAGTCCTATTTCTATCCACACTGTGCAAACACAGTGTGGGACCAGGGATGGGTTTAGCCCATCCTCCTGGGGTGGAGAAGCCCAAATTTAGCACAGATGAAGTGCTCTTGCTTACTCCCTCTTGCTTGGAGGGACTACGACAAGACAGGGCTTGGCATCTGGTACCACAGAGCCCTAGGAGATATCCTGTGCTCAGATCCCCAAAAAACCACTGAAGCTTTAAGTGACTTGATTAACACTGGACAATAGGACAGCAAACATAAGATAGCAACTTTGCTGGACTGGTCATTTTCTTTAATTCTGGCAAGGAATCTGTTGATTGTAGGTACAGACAGATACAAGTGTTCATGGAAACACTGTACAGAACACTTGTCAGTATAAATTTGACAGCCTGATGGAAAAGCATAGATCCACCCTCTGGGAAAACTGTTGATCAATCAAAAATTTTTGCAGTTACTGAAAATTTTGTGCTTACACTTGCATTTTTTTAAAGCGATTGACAGCTGACAAGCAAAGTTTTTACTGCAAGAATAAAAAAGTTTAAGACTGGGAGGAACTATTTGAAGTTTGAAAAGAAAAAAGAGAAGGCAAGTAAAGAGGGATCGAGAAGAGCTATTTTGGGAGAGAAATAGCTGTGAGAAAGGTTATTTGGCATTTACAGAAATTTCACATCAAATGTGCTCTGCCTGCACACTAGGTCTGCTGTGAGCCACCCCACATCTCCTTTCTAAATGACAACAGTCCTTCTCATCTCATGGCAAGAAGCAGTGGCCTGTACCTGGTGACAACCATCAGAATGGTCACCCCAAATGCAGCCCTGGAGAAGGTGGTCAGAGCCAAAGGCCTGATGTTTGTGTTGGTTTGACGTGTCAGCCAAGAGCATCTTCATCCCTGCCTTGTAAATACCATCACAGCACGACTGGTAAGGCAAAATCTTCTTTTAGGATATGGTGTTCCATCCTGTACAAAGCCATCACGTGAGTTTTAATCTGAAACTTTGCCCTTTGATTGTTTGACATGAATTTTACTTTCAATAATACTTACTTAGCATGCAAAAGCCATAGGTGTTATCAGCATGATCTCTTTTTTTGGGTGATCCACATGGGGAATATGTGACCTTTAACTCTTTTTAATACCCAGCAGAAAGAGGCTGCTTTCTCCCAGTCAGCTGAGCCCTTCATTTGTTATCTCAATCTGGGATTTAGCAGGATTCAAAGCTGATTAGTTTAGAAAGCATATGGGCGATGAAAGACATTTTATGTAATGGGTTTACACGTCCCATTTGGTAAACAAGCAACCACACTGTTGACTCTGAAGAGTTAATATTTTCATGCTTTTTATTTTCAGAGTAGAGTTTTCCACTGTGGGATATTTTCTCACCCAAGGTGCTGTGGGACTCCAACCTATCCATCTCTCCAGGCAAAGCAGCATCAAAGAGATTTTCCTTTCTTTGGTAGCAAGAAACAAAAGAGTTTCATTGAGAACAATGTCCAGTTATGAATCACTGAAATGAAAAGTTCCTATCTTCCCTTTTTTTCAGTTTATTAGCAATTTGACAAAAGTGATATGATTTCCTACTCTCATGTTCCTCCAAATCTATACTTTCTTGGAGAAGAAAAAAAAAAATCACTCTTGATTTAGATTCTAGACTTGATGATTGCAATAGTAATAATTCGGTATTGATGGCAGATTGACAAATTCAGTCCTCTTAATCATCTACAGGCTGAAGTCCCTTACAACCAGTAAGGCTGGGGGCATATTGCTAAAACAATTCTACTCCTTAGTTCCTAGCCTTGTCCTTTAACAGGTGTGGGTGTGATTTTTGTTCTCTGTAAAACAGCAGGGTCAAGGTGACGAGTGCAGAATCACTGAGATGTGTGTGGAACAATTGCTCTTTCAGACACATGATTTATGAAGTATCTGACTAATGTGGTCATGGGAGCCTGAGAGGAAGGAAAGGAAGCTGGTTAAGAAGCACTTAGCTCCCCTCTCCAGGCCCACATTTACATCCCATACCCACAGTAGCATTCATCTCACTTGATGGTGGCTGTTTAAAATTTAGGCATTTCATTTAAACCAGGATGCAAAGCTCCTTCTCAATCCGTGGGGAGATCAGGAGCTGCAGATGATGATTCATTCTTCCTCTATCAGGCACAATCACCTACAGATACCTTATCCCACAGTCCTGGCAAATGCCTAGACACCTGGTTTCTAAACAGATGAGACAAAACCCCAAGTACCCACTTAACCTTGGGCCCACGCACCTCTGACATTCCCATTTCCATGCAGCTCAGCTCACTGTGGTTTTTCTGAGATGCGACAGGAGAAGGAGGGCTGACCTCACACCAGGGGTTTTTTTTGCCTCCCCCCCCAGCTTTCTAACATACCTCTGAGGCCAGCCCCTTCTGACACATCTCTAAGGACAATGGCTCCATGTCCAGGTGGAGGCTGGTGAGCATCGATGTCCCCCAGAGCTGTGTCATGGGGCTGGCACTCTTTAATATGACACAGACACAGTGACATCGAGTGCACCCTAGCAAGGTGACACCAAGCTGAGTGGGTGTGCTGGCACTCCTGAAGGATGGGATGTCACCCAGAGGGACCTGGACAAACTTGAGAAGTGGGCCCAGGGAAAACTGATTGAGTTCAACAAGTCCAGGTGCCAGGGGCTGCACCTGAGCCAGGGCAATCCCAGACATGGGAGAAGATGTCATTGAGAGCAGTCCTGTGGAAAAGGACTTGGGGGTTCTCACGAATGAAAAGCTAAACATGATCCAATGATGCATTCTCACAGCGCAAAACGACAGGACTGTCCCAGCCTTTCTACTGTCACTGAGATGAGGCTGGCATGGAGATATTTACTATTACTGCCAGCTACCGAAACCACCAGGCTACACCCTTTACCTCTGATTTAGGGGGAAATTGCCCTTGCTATGGCTACTACAAAACAGGAATAATGGCCTTTAATTAGCAATCAGAGCTGAACTCTTCTTGCCTGAAAAATGACCATTGTTTTTAATTAGACTCCCAGGGCACTATCCTGCCATCCTGGTCCCCAACTCTACCACTGCCACAAATAAAATACAATGAAAGATCTCAGCAAGTGCCATTCTCTGCATGCAGCTCAACAGCTCTCCCTCTCATATTCTTCATCTCCAACAAGTTCAGGTTTGTTTTTTTTTTTGACATACCTAAGATGAATATTCAAGGTTTTAGCCCAATTTACACATCTGTAATCCGGCAGTGAGAATAAAAGGTTGTCAGACAAAATAAATGTGTGTCTCAAGGTCAGACCAGGTTGAAACCGATAATGGTGCTTAACAGCCTCTGCCATGCTTCTGCAATGATCAGCATTGCTCTAATTGACAAATTAGCTGTCCATATGGGCTCAGAGGCAATCATACATCCATAAATCCCAATAAATACAAACATAATCTGATCTAAGTTGGATCAGCCAAATAAGTTAAAGCAAGATTTAACACCTTAAAGGATTGCATTTAAGGAAAATCACTGTTAGACAAGATTCATGTAGCCATATGGTCAGAACAGAGGCTACCAGGGCTCATCCCCACTCTGGCTCTCCGTGTCTCCTGCCAGACTGTGTGGAGCCAGACATGGACCAACCAGCCTGTGCTTGCCAGGGGCCAATGGGATGGGGGTCCCTCCCCCAGAAATTTGCATGGGAGGTTGCTTTTGGGCAGGAGAAGAGCCAGCTCTGGATTGGCTGCTGCTTTGCCCAGGGGGCTGGCAGTGTCCAGGGGTGGCTGGAGCCTCCTGGTTCCATGGGCAGCACTGTTGGTAGGGGATTAACTGAGGGGAGCAGCAAAGCTGGATGAACCTTGAGATTATCCCTGTTTGTTTCCTCTCATCTGCAAGCAGATGGGGCTGTTCTGCCCACTGCAGTGGGCTCTGAGGGGTGCCCATGGAAGCTCTTGTGTTGCTGTAGTCACAGCTTCCTATGGTTTCCTAAAAAAGAGACCAATGCAATCAGCCAATGTGTGTGTATGTGTATGTGTGTATCCATCTATGTTCTTCTCAGCTCCTTCCCTACTTTCCCTCCCCAAAATCTCTTCTGAATCCCTTAGCAATGTCAACTACTGAGGTCTCCAAGTGCTTTTCCTGGGCAGCTGGGAAGTTCCTGCAAGTTTCTGGAAAACGGGTAGTCTGGTAGAGCAAAGGGACTTTGGAAGTTCTTGCAGAAGAGGGAGGATGGGACTGTATTGCACATCCCAGACACCACACAGGTGAGTGGCACAGCAGTGATCTCACCTCCTAAACAGGCTTCAGAGTTCATGGTTTAACAGGGGTTCCCAGCACTAGGAGGTCCAGGCAGATTCCTAAAGTCCCATCCAAGTCTCTGTCCCTGAAGAAGCTGCTGGCTACCCTTTGGTAGTAGCAAGATGTGTGGCTCACCTGAAAGCTGAGGATGCTGCTGAAGGCATTGAGAAGAACATTAAACCCTTTATGGTAACAAAACCTTGCTGCATACTTATCCTGGCTGTTCTTTGGAAAGGAGCTTGGCTTTTTCCAAGGACATCATCAGAGTCTCCCAGTTTTTGTTGCTTTGTCTCTCCCGCTCAGGATAACCTCCTGGTGCTGTTGGGGGCCCTGAAGGGCTGGGGCCTTATTCATAGCCCAGAGGCTTGGAGGGTCTGGCCTCAGGGACAGGATGGAAAAATGGACCTTGAATTCTCCCAGCAGCCAGGGAAGGGTGTAGTAGACTGAAACTGGGTGATGTAATCGTCGACTCCTCTCACTGGGGAGAAGGATGGATATTGAAGACAACATCTGTAATGAGTGCACCCACTTGGGTAGGAAATGTAGATGTCAGGGTACACTACACAAGTTGAAACCTTGGGTCTTCCTCAGGCCAGATTCAGCTCAAGCCAGCTTCAGCAGAAGAATATCCCCTCTCCACCTCACCTCTTCCTGTGGGCACTTCCTGCCAGTTTGTCCCCTTTCTCATGCGACAACCAAAACTTTGACATCGACTGGTTTGCAGACTTTGAGGTCACTGTGGACATCAAAAATCCAGGAGGTGAGGTGGGAGAGACAAACACAGAGACATAGATCAAAATAAAAAATAGTGGAAAAGGGTGACAGAAGGTTCGTAGCTGTAAGTCTGTCCTTCCACAAGTCCTGCCTAAACAGCCTTAGGGGCTGAACTTCTTGGTGTCAACCTCCTGACTTCAATTGACTTTGGACTGAGTTCTGAATTAAGCAGTAAATCACAATGCTCATCCTAGGCACTGGATGGGTGATGCAAGAGTTAGACAGTGATTTATGAGAGATTTGACCTAGGGCCAGTATGCTCACCTTGAAACAGAGCCTTCACCTTTCTGGACTGTCTTGTGAAAAGAAACTGAAGTCTCCAGCTTTGCTGCCAGAATGGTTCTTCAGAGGACTTTATCAGCAAAAAGAGATTATCAGAAACATTTTTCGTCTGCTGCAGACAGTTTTTGAAGTTCTTTTTTGCTCTGTTGTGCCTGCTCAAAAAAGACTGACAACTATCCAATGGATTAAGTGGAAATTCACTACTGCACTGTGCCACCTTCTCTCTGACATGCACAGAAACATCACTGTGTGTTATCCACTCATCAGAATTCATCAAGGTTTACACTATTTCAAACATGAACTCAAATGATGGCACCATTTTTAACTTAGGTGTCTTGATTGCAAGCTCATTATTTAAGCCTTTCAAAGGGATGGAAACAAAATTATGTAAGATTCAGGGAATTCCTTGTATTCCTTGTGCTCATATGTTCCTGGGAAGGCATCTGAAATTGCACTTGTATATCCACAAAGTGGCAGGAAGCTCAGAGACAGCGAATAAAGGGTGTTTGTTCATTGTCTCTTCCAGTACAAGAAGTAGACATAATCTAATGACACTAATAAACAGGGATCCAAACTAAACAAAGTCAGAGCTTGTAAATACATTAAGGAACTCCACAATAAGTGACGGTTTGGATTTTATTTTACTTCAAAATGCAACTGAACAAATTTATGAAGAAAAAAGAGGTGTTCCATTTCAAGATACTGCTGGCTCTCTAAACAACGAAGTGACGGAGAGTATTCTGGAAAAGTGCTCCCCATTCTTCCACATACCTCCATTTTAGGCAGTTTCAGAAACAGAGTCAATGCTGCTTCCAGCAGGTGTTTGGCCTGATGCTGTACATCCATTCTGGTGCATTTAGATCCTCTTGTTCCTGGGGAAATCCCATGGCAGGGTTGGTTGTTCTGCTGATGTCCACTCAGCGACAAAAGTCTCCTCATACACTTCCCAGGTGCCTGCACACATGGGCTTCTCCTGGATACAGCCACAACTCAACAGCTGCTATTGGGTAACCCCGTAGCTCTCTTCTGTTGCTTACTGCTTGCATCCAATAGGGTCATTCCAGTGCAGCAGCTTCCTATATTTTGCTATTAGATTAAGGGATTATTGATGATGATTCCCTAAGCAAACACAGACCGCGGCTCTCCTAGCAACAGGCTGATAAACCTTGGTTCTATGTTTTAATTCCTCAAATTCCATTAGAAGACATTCTTACAGGTTAAGGCATAATATGTTTGTTTTTCCAGCTCTAATGAGGATTATTAAGTCCAGGAGATGCAGTAAATATGCTTGTCATTAGCAGCCTTTATATATACTTTCCTAGGCTCGCTATCAGAAATTTCCCACCCTTTTGATCTTTCAGTCTAAAAGAGGAACACTAAGATAAGAAATGAAAAAATAAATCTGTGTATGTATGTCCGGGCACATATAAAGCTCTTTTGCCTAGACTTTTCTTTTTTCTCTGTTTCCATGTGGGGCAGATTCATTGTCAGATGGAGTTTGAAGGCCTAGTCTATGACTCTCATTGACAAAAATGGGCTTTAGCTGAGACTGCCTGAGAACACGAAGAAAGAGAGCTCTGCAATCGATGGGGTGGAAGATGAGAACAGAAAAAGTAGCAAAGAGACATATGGCAAGGGCACAAAGAGACACACAGAGACAAGACAAAGCTACAGGGTTTAAGCGAGGCTTCAAGCTTGCCTATCATACACATCTCTGATGAAATGACCCATTTAAATTACCCATTAGCTAATCCTCCCAGCCACTTTCAGGCTTTCAGTGAGCATTAGGGCAGAGCATTGTATGGAGAGATGAGAAGCCTGGACCTCAGCCCAGGTAGAAATCCCCCTTAAATCAGACCAATCTCAGGTTGAACTGAGCGCCTTTGGAACACGGTGGGTATTTTTGTGGTTGCAAGAAGGCTTTAGGAAATAACACTGGAAGCATCCTCCTGGCAGAAGGGCTCCAAGCCCTTTAATACCATGGGGGAACCCACTAGAATCAGTAGGCAAAAACAGGCTAAGAGCCAGAGACAGGAATATTGGTCTGGATGCTTTGAAGACCTTCCAACTACAGCAAAAGAAGGTGGGAGATGCCGTGGTGACAGAGCTGTGGTTGGGGAACCAAAAACAACTGGAGGCACCTCTCCACAAAGAATGGCCTTGCTGTGAGAGCAGATTTCATTTGGTAGCTGTCACACACATCCACTTCAGTTCAGTCAGTCCCACCCCTGAGCTCACATGAGACACAAATCCAGGTTCCCATGTGCACGTAAGGGTGGGCAGAAGCCAGATCTACACTGAGCCCAGCTGCAGTTTCAGGGATATACTGAGGGATCTCCTGGCAAAGAGGGGGAATGGGACTCTTCTTCCTCATCTTGGTCAGGGTCAGTCCTCGGCACACATGGACAGCAGCCTGGGGTGCTCACTGCAAACACACCTGCTAAGACAAAGGTTTCATTGTAGGCCATCTATATTTTCATGTCATGGCTTCTGTATTTCTCTTTTGACCACAGAGAAATGGGGAAGAGGCAAGGGACAGGAAAAAACATAAAGCCCATGGGGACTGTAAGTAATAAAAGGCTGTAGCAGATTTGTCACACTATTTCACTTCTTATTAAATTGAATGGTCTCAGTAGAGACAGCCATAAAAGAAAACACAGATTCAAATACCTCTGGACCTGGAAATACTTGGAGATAGCTCTAATTCTTCGTTTATCATTATTATATCTACTAAGGGAAGAGATGTGTTTTTTAATTCACATCCCAAATTATTTTTGAAATATTTTTGTTAAACAAACAGAGCTGCTCGAAAACAGTTTTGATTCTCTACAACAATCTTTTCACATTGTCCCTATTAATCCTAATTTAAAAATAAAATGTTCCAGAATAAATATCTTTTAACAATTTTTTTTGACCTGTGAGCATTGAAATCTATAGGTGCTGGAGCTCTCCATGCAGCACAGCTGTACTGAACTCTCAAGGTTATTTTTTTGTGATAGAAGGCCAGAGTTTAACTGAGTAAGAATTAGAAATAGAGGAAATTCAGAGGCTTTTTTAAATATTAAACTCAAAGCCTTTCCCAGAGCTGAGTGTTTCACTTCAGCTGGAATTTGCCTGAACTCATTTCTGGATTTGAAAGTGATTTTAGAAACCAAAGCCTAAGTGGGGAGTGATTTACCAAAGAAATACTCACTTCTGTGCAATATTCTTAGCAATAAAAAGAACTCTTTTCTTTTCTTTTTAAAATGCCATTAGAAGTCAGATTCCTTATTACTCATAGTTCCTCCCTGCCCCAAGATCAACCCCATGCAACCAGCAGTATTACAGCTGGCAGGATATTGCTGCATGAGAACCCAGAGAGTGGTATGTTGCCAAAAAAAAAAAAAAAAAAAAAAGGTTGATGTTCCCTAAAATCAAAACTGATAGTCCTGTGTAAGGCAGCTGAGCTTGGGGAAGTAAAATGCAAGAAAAATACAAATCATATAAAAACCCCACTGAACCTGAAAAGCAAAAGAGATGGAGAAAGATCTACAAAATAAACATGAAATACTGTATGGGATTCTCCAAAATTATCTCTTTCAACAACCAGCACGTTGGCATTAGCTGTAATTTGCCAAAACCTTTTCCACCTGAGTCCTGTGCACACAGAGAGGTGTTGTCACTTCACAAGGTGTTGGGCAAACAAATAAGCCTGATCCTGACTCCAGGGGAGTCACTGGGACTGGGAGTGGGTGGATCAGCAGGAGATGCTGGGCGGATGTGACCGATCGCCCTTCACTTGAGAGGCAAATAAACAAAGTTTCCTTTATTTACCAAAGGTCTTAAATAAAGGCTTGGTTTTCATGGCACCACAGCTGAAAAGAAAATCTTCTGAAATATTTTATTTTTCTACAGGAAAGCACAAGGAATGTGCTTATTTAGCTGAGATAAAATGATAATTCCTAAGAAATCATTGTGGATTAGGGAGCGAAGCGATTAGAGGGAGATGGTATATTTATGAATGTGTGCATAGCCCCGCTGGTTAAAGGGGTATTAATCCCTCTTAGTCTGCAAAAGGACCTTCAGACTGCTCAAGCAAGCAGGGCTTAGGCACTGCAAGCTTCCTAGAAAGTCCTAAATCTTCACATTAGCTCCCTGCGTTTCCTCATCTTAAAGTCTAAGCCGTTTTCTAAAGGATACTTCCATAAACAAGCCCCCTCAGAATCTGCAAGGATTTGGAAATCCGGATTGGTGAAATTTTTTAAATCCAAGGTCCAAGTGGATAGAAGAAGATTAGGTTGCAGTTAAAAAGGCCACCTTTAAAGAGACAGTGCTGTCCTAGATCATTATTTAGGCTGAACTGAAAAAGAAAAAGAAAGAGAGGGGAAAGAAAAGAAGACAAAAACGAAAGAAAGGGAAAAGTGTTGTGTCTGTGATCCAGTTGACTCAGTGTCCTGCATGGCCCCAGAGCCTGTCGGGGGGAGAAAATACATGTATCTGCCAAAAACAACACAGTATTTGTCATACAGTGTTCAAATTACTTGTGACTGCTCTGCCAGACCTTCCCCAGGGGATCCAGTGGGACCCTCTGTCCTCCTTTTTGTGAGGTGTCCCTAGCTGCCACCAAATTGCATCTGGATTTCTCTGCCTGAAGTGTACAGCACATGTGGCAGTTCACACATGCAAATTCCTAGGCCATTCCTCAGGGAAACTGGGGGCATCCTACAGGGACATGATGGGTCACTCTGAATAAGCTTCACTTGTTCACAAAGTGGCTGGTTCATCAGAGACTTGTGAGGTTGTCCTGTCTTTTCCTGCCATGAAAGTGTTTGCAGCCACAGGCTCTGCTGCAAGGGAGGAAGAACAGTGAATCTACAGGGGAGCCAAGTTCAGCAGAAGACAATGAACTCTGGCTCCCTCTTCTCACTCTCCAGGACTGATGACCAACAAATTTCCAGTGGATTTAATTTACAGTCCTGGTTGTTCCACCAGAAGAGGCAAAGAGCATAGAAACCCTTTTCTACCTGCCCACTTTGCCTTAACCAGGGGGAAAAATCAAACAGATACTGAAGGGAAAAGGAAACTGATTACATCTGATTATGACTACAGAAGCAGGAATGGCATTTGACACCGATTTGTGGTTCTGGCTGAGCCCTAGCCATGGTTGTACTTAGGAATATATAGTCTCATTTTATCTAAAAAGAAGTGTCCTGACACCAAAAACGGGGCTCTCCATCATGCCTACAGTGTTCAGAGGTGCTCCAGAGTGCTGAGAGAAAACACAGGTCTGGGCACTGTTTTCTTTTCTCTTAGCAGCTGGTTAAGGTGAATTGTACAGGCCACTTCAGAAGAGGGTCTGCAGCTGAAGATTTGGCAAAGTCTCTCTCTAGTGCTGCCAATGCCTCTAAAATTAGCAATAGTTCAGAAGATGGGATGTGTCATTAGTATGTGATTAGACCTCAGAGTGGGAGGATTGGCAGTAAATCCAGTTAAAAAAGTTTTTTGGATGCCTCTGTAAGAGGTGAGGAAGATCTTGGAGGTTTTGGGCATCTGCTTCCTAACATGACCTGGCTTTGTCAATTGTCTCCAAGCCAAAGACGCCAGGGGTGAGATCTGGGAAAAGATTGAGTCCATCTGCTCCTGCACAGGACGGTGGAGTAGCCACAGAGCAAAGCCTGAGGGTGACAAACCAGCACAGGACATTACACTCCACACTGTGACAACTCCTGGCTGTTCTCAGGCTCACCAGCTGAATGGTGAGAGTCCACAGGAGAGCAGTCATGGCAAGGGTGATTCCCAGAAGGAGATTTCTTTTTTTCCAGTCTTGCTTCAGACCTCCTGAGTAATGTGCTCCTCTAAAACCCAAGGTAGAAAGTCCTGGTTTTTCTCTCCAGGTTTCATCTTGTTTGTGAATTTATACTGGGACATTCCAGGCCTTTGCTAAGGGTTAAACAGTGTCCTCCTTCCACAACCTTCTTCAACTGGCTTTTCTGCTGTCCCTTCCTATCGGTTTCTAGCCTGGCTTTACATTGAATCTACTCTCCCCTTCTTAAGGTACATTGACAACATTTATGAGTCATGTACTTCCGATGTTTTTAAGGCACAGCCCCTCCCCTTTTGAGATGTACTCATCTTGTTACGAGCTTTGTGTGGAGTCTACGTGTGACACATCAAAAGACAAGAAAACAGATGTAAAATCTGTCAGGACAATGCAACCCCTCCTCGATCAAATCAGAATAACATAACATATGAAATGAGATTGTTTAGCATATTTGTGACTCTTGCAATTAGGAAGGTGAATAGATTTGTTATGAAGACTAGAGAAAAGGACTCAAGAGGCTTTAGTTCATATTCTGGCCTATCTATAGGGTTTCTGTGGGATCCCAGACATATCCCTCAAAGGTTCTGTGCCCAAAATTCAGAATGAACAATGGCAGTATTCTTTTGTCACATTTTCAGGAATCACTCTGAAGGCTGAACTTTCCAGGACAGCAGTCTACTTACAAGCTTCCTCCATCCTTTCCCCAAAAAGCAGATTTTGAGTGTTCCCCTCCTGCAAGCCCCTGCCTTAAAAAGGGCTGTTGTAGGATTTTGTGAGTTTAAGCCCTGACACCTCCTTCTCCCAGACAAAGTTGCAGAGCCATGAAATCTTTAAAGTGTTCCAGCATGTCTAGTATCACTTTACAGACAAATGCTAATGAGATCATAAGCAATTGACCAGAAACAAATAAATAATTCAAAATCTACTGCAAGTGTGAAAAGTATTTAAATGCTATTGATAAACTAATCTACAGACTCCATTAGCAATTCAGTCACACAGCACCTGTATTGATCAGGGAATTTAAGCACACGCACAAAAACAAACCCCAAAAATACAGCAAGCAAAAGCTAGTTTGTTTGGCAGTTCTTTAGCGATCAACTTCATTAACATTTAGGAATTTACGGTGTCATTTGCTCTGGGAGTTTTCTTGCCTTGCTGTTTTACAGACTGCAGTAATAGCCTGAATGCTGTATCTATGGAGTAATTTTTAAGAAGTTTGTGTATTATTCTGTAACGTGGATTAAAAATCACATGCTCATTGCTCCTTTTGAGGCACCTACACATTGCTGGAGTAGCCAGTGCCACAGGCTACTCTCCAAAGTCTGCTTTTGGGTTACAGACAGTGCTGCTTCCTGATGTGCTGGTTTGTTCAGCCTTTTCCCTCACTGCTGGAAGTGTAACATTGAATTTCTTGCCAAAATACCTTGTTTGGGTGAGCCCTACAGCGTCAGCATGGGCTTGTTGCAGGTCTGTGTGTGGATCATTCCACGCTGTGGTGGCAGGTGAAGTCCTTGGGAAGGGCTCAGCACACTGGACACATCCACGTGGAGCTGCAGGGAACCACATTTCTTCCACCTGTCTCAGGCCGCATGAAATGTCCCATGTGGCACATCACACCCATCAGACCTTCACCTGACCCTGTGTCCTTTGTTTTCATCCCTTCCCAGCCATGAGGCAGTGAGACTGTCACTTCTTCACCACGGAGGAGGTGTGATGCCTTAAGCTTTAGCTTTCATATTTTCAGATTCTGTGCTGCCTGGAGATGTAGTTCTGAGCTCCATATTAAGCGGCAGTAAGCTCTCTTCACAAAGGAGGTAGACAAAACAAATCCTTTTCCTGCTGAGGACCAAGGACAACTTTCAGGCCCAAAAGCATAAACAGCAGTGAACTGAAGAGAGAAAGCAAGAAGGATGAGACCTTACAACCTGAGGCTGTAATCGGACAATTAAAACCAAATATGCAAATGAACCAAAATTTACAAAAATGTAAGCTCTCCTGACCAGTCAGCCGTTCTGTGACCATTCTTAGTCTACCCCGGGTGTAGCCCTGGTCAGGCTCCTGTCCTGCCCAAGGTGTGTCCTACATAAATACCTACTTTATTCTCTAGCTCTGTCCAGTCTGTCTCAGGTCAGCCTTCCAAGGCATCAGGTGAGGGCTGGACACCCACAGCAGAGGTGGGGGCAGGACAACGACCAGACCTTCCAATGGAGGGTTCTCTTTTGTCCCCCCCTTTCCTAATTGCCCAACACACCAATGTCTTCAACTCAAGGAGCATTTTGCAGTGTCGGCTTCATTCCTGAAGACATAGTTGAAGGCTGGACAAAAGCACCGGGCTCAGCAGTGGTCCTGACAGATGATATTTGCAGTTAGGTCTCCGTCTCCTCAATCCACCCTTAGGCTCAGCCAGACCTGCCAAAGCTCCCTTCTTTGCTCTTTCCCGCTGTCACCCAGCAGCCTGCATCAGGGCAATTACCAAAACAAATCAATCTTCTCTTGACAGTTCATTTACACTGAATTAATTTGGAATTAGAAACTGTTATTGCAATTGGCAGCTCCTGATATTCCCAATACAATGTGGCATCTGCAGGGAAAACAACTCTGGACCCCGGCGTTTGAATTAAAAAGGACAGTTCTTTTTGATTGAGATATAAAACCAGAAAGGATTTTTTTTTCTCCCACTCCAAGTTCTTGTTAGTTTTAGGCTGCTGGCAGCAAATCCGGATCTGCAGTGTCCTAAATAAAACTCTCCTTATGGTGGCACAATTTTTCTCACTCAGAGCAGTATTTTTGATACTGCTGCATAGGGATAAGACACCTGAGTCTTAATTTGCACCTTCTATGTCACATTGTAGCTGCAGTTTAGGGGCAGATTGGAAGAGGTGGTCTAAGCAATCTGGTGCCCATTTCAGAGGTGAGGAAAGTGAGACACTGAGAGGTTGAGAGGTGAATTTGCCAGGTCTGGTTTTCCCCTCTGAGCCTTGCAATCTGAGATGCTCCTATTAACAAAATGTCCCGTTTTCCTTCTTAAAAAACCAACAAACCAAACCAAACCAAACAAAAAAACACCCCAGCCAAACCAAAAACAGCTTCACACAAACAAAAAACCCCAAAGCCTCACATTTTGTAAGAAAAATATTAAGCTTTCAAGTAAATATTTCAGAATCCTAAGGCTGATCCCACTACATCACGTTACACTCCCACATGTTACACTCCCTCAGGGTATTTATTTACAGCCCTGTCTGAGGGGATTTGACTCAATATCTCCCACCTACAGGCACTCATGTATTCAGCTCTAGGATAACCTTAGCTCTGGGATTTGTTTTAAATTTTAGTCAGCCCTGAAGTGGTCACACAGTTGGACTAGATGGTCATTTTAGGTCCCTTCCAAATAAAATAGTCTCTTCTCTAACCCACAGCAGTTCATCACATTGTTTGCCAATTTGCTGGACCAGAGCGAAGACACACAAATAAAGAGGGTAAAAATGGTAGCCACAAGGTTTTCTACCACCCTCTCTGATCCCTAAACACCACTGCTTGTACTTTGTTTGGGTCTTTGGGAGTTCTTGTTGGCTGGACTTCATGGGTGAGGAAGGCTGAGAGCACCTCAAGGGCCAGATAAGGGGCACTGAGCTGCTCAGCCAAGGCATGATGGGTGCTCCCAGGAGCAACCCATCTTCAGCACCTGGGAATTTTAGCATTGCAAACCAGCACACCAAAAAGATTTAAGGGGCACTCAAGGTCGAGCAGGAGCTGGGTAGTGGTTTGGAGGCTTTACAGCTGGACTGAAGGGCTTAACATGGTAATTGTGAACCTCTGTCCCTTCGTGGCTCTAATCCCTGATCTGTTTCCTGCTCCACCTTTGCTAGGGCTGGGCATGCACCAGATTTCTTGGTTTCAGTGGGTTATTCTGTAATTCCAGTATGTCCCTCTGCTCTGAAGTAGGGCTGGAAAGTGTCCCATGAAGGGAAAGGAGGAAGAAAAATAACTGTGTGGGGTTTCATGTCTTGGTTGCTGCTGCCTTATGTTGCCTTATCCCACAGCACATGGGGTGAGTGGGATATATTCTCAACAAATACATCATCTTTCACAAAAATCTGTGCTGTACCTCAATAGTTCCTCCACCCTGTCATTCATGTCTTGTGGACCAGGAGACACAGATCATCAGCATCCTCCCTGTGCAAATTAAACCTGCATCCATGATAAAGTTCCATCTTATCCTTCTTTGCCAGCTGCTACACAAATCACCAGGGTGAATGCTCGTGCCTTGTCCGGATTCCTTCAGATCTTTCTAGAACATGAAATCAAAATGGAAGTAAACAAAATGTTAAATGGGAATATCCAGTGCTGAAACCTACTCATTTTTATGGGGATGAAGTACATGAGCAGGCAAGCAGGTAGGTGTCGGAAATTCAGACAAGTGGATTTCTGTCCATATTGGAGACCCACACATAGGAAGAAAAAAAAAAAAAAAAAAAAGAACCTTAACAAAACATCCCCTCCAAATTTTCTGGCAATCCTGCCCTCAGTGGGCCATTTTCACTGGAACTCACTTCAAGGAGCCGGCCTCAAGGATGTTGGTGTGGATGGTGTCAGCACAGGCTGCAGGCCCTGCACACACAGGTGCTGACAGCTCTCTTGGGAGCTCCTCTGCCATGCTCAGCCCAGCTGGCCCTGCTGCAGATCTGCTGAGCAGGGATAACACAGGGATGACTTTTACCCCTAGAGCATCAGCAGCCCAGCCCAGCCCACTGTGCCCACACAGCCCTGGTAACACCCTGCCACACGCTGCAGATCCGTGTGTTTACTCCAGGAGGGGAAAGGAGGGCAGGATCAAGCCTCAGAAGCCTACAGAGACATCCAGCAACATCTCTCTGTGCTTTGGGAGCTCACAGGCAGCCTGGCTTTTTGTGCCAGCATCCAAGAGCTCAGAAATACATGGCAAATTTGGGTGAGGTGCATCCCAGCTGCAGGATGCACTGACTTAAACATCTGCATGTGCCACAGCAGCTCCCTCGGGCGCTGCACTCCCAGTGTCTCAGTTGGGAAATAAGCACTCACTCACATTTCAGCAGATGCCTAAACGTGGTCTCTAACAGGGATGCTTTGCTGGATACGTAGAAAAGCCTCGGCTTTACACCAGCAGAGGATCTGGCCCACAGGCTATCAGGCATATGGCTATCACAACAATGCCGAATTAAGCTATTTAAATTGCCTGTGGAATGCCACAGGGTCCACGTGCTTTTTTTTTTTTTTTTTTTTTTTTTTTTTCCCCCTCTCTTGGTAAAAGTCCTCTTTGTTATTATTCTGATGACCAACTTGGGCTGCTTTGCTTTGTCATTTTTAGTCAGTCCACAAATTCCCTGAGCTATACAATTTATGGTTTTATCACCAGTTCCTAAGCTTTTCTACCCCGTCTCTCCTGCATCTCAAATACTTCTCCCCTTTAAATAAACCTGCTTCATTTTTTTTTCATAACTTTCCAAAGCAGATAAAAAATTCTTGAATTTCTGAAACATGCAAACTGATCACTGTGGCATTAAGAAATCTTAAGAAGACTTATTTTAAGGGGTTTTATTAGGGAAATTCCTGCTCTTTAAGATATCTGTACGGTTGTCAAAAGCAGTCACTTTTGCAGATGTTGGGGCTTTTCTTACACTAATCTCCGAGGAAAGCCTGAGCCTCAGAGATCACTTAGCAATTTTTAGATTTAAGGAGATGAGAAGAAAAAGCCAGGGAGCTGGTCCCTCTTAGGGTCAAGTCTTATTTGAATTCAGAGATCTCTTCGTCTAACATGCAACAGTGTCGTTAAGATGACGGCTAATTAATGCAAGATGACTTTGAGATTGCATTGAAAAAAAGAGAAAAAAACTGAAAAGGACAAAGAAAAAGTGTAACCTAAAGAAAACCAAGCCTGGCCCCTCCCCGAGGAGAAGCAATGCCACAAAAACTCTGTTTCCACTGGGTCACCAGTATCAAACCATCAATAAGGCTAAAAGCCAGCAAAAACTCGTCCTTCCTTACCCAGATCAAGACTGGGCTGGGTGTAAAATGTTTTTTGATGTGCCTCAGCTCTCAGCTATTTCTCCCTGGCCAGGCTGCTATCTGTCCATCAATCACAGTAATGCCACCCTTCATTTTTACCCCTCAGTGTAAAGGAATTAGGTAACCGTACTTATTTAGGATCTCTATTGGTTCTGTATTTGTAATTTGTCAAGTCTTTAACACCTTTTTAAGCTTGAAGAGCACTAAGCCAGATCTGTTCTTCTCTAATCACATCAGCTTATTTCTGATTTCCAGAAATTACAAGGAACACAGGCAGGGGAAAGGCCAGGGTCTGGTGTAAACACACAATGCAAAGCTGTCCCTGTCCCTCTCACTGCCACCAAACCCTCTCTCCTTGCTCCATCGGGAGACTCCAGTGGGAACCACCCCGGGGAAGAGAAGGCAGCACCTTGCCCCTCTGATCAAAAGCCATATCCAATGTACTTGATACTCGAGGCACTTGGGAATATCTGCTCCCAACCCAATCCCTGCAAGCAGATGAGCTGCTCAGACTGTCAGATAGCTTACTAACCCCAGCCTCCTCCTCTTCTCTTTTTTTTTTTCCCTTTTTAAAGCAACACAGATTAGAGGAAGCGTGTTTCCATGTGGTATCCATTTGCAAATTAGCCACAGTTCTTAACTCCTGCCTCTTCCTTTTTTCTTCTTATCCTATCCAATCCAGCTGTTTAAAACAGAAGAATAATACATATGTACACACAGTAATTGTATATATGGACACACAACATTCAAAACCAACCCCAAGCTATGCCCAAATGTATATTTCTCCCTGTCTCACAAGTCCTTTAATATCTGATTAATGTCTATTTTACTCCTTCCCCCCCAGAGTATTTAGTGTGTGTCTGTATAAATCTGCATATATTTTGCAGATCCAGTGGAAGAACTGGGAAAAGCTCCATTGGTTTAACTGAGACTCACCCAAAGGAGCCAGGTCAGATGATGGGAGGAGTTCCAAAGGCAGTGAAGTGGCCATGTCTGGGGTACTGAGTAAAAATTCATTAATTAATTGTAATTAATGAGCACATGAATTTTATGCTGTGACATTAACATATGTATTTTTCTTTCATTTGGAGCCGTGCAGGACTCCTAGCGTGGCTGCAGCTGGGGCACCATTTGTAGCAGTGATTTCCTAGGTCAACCCTGCTACAGCCTGGTGGAATTCGTGTAGAGAGTGACACCCTTCTACATGCCCCAGTGATTTCATGAGGAGGTAAAGAACACTCAGATGAATGTGCTGACGTGTGAAGTAACACACATTTGTGGTTCTGCAGTGCACTACTGATTGTAAGGATTTGCATTTTCTGGGGATGTTGCTGCTTTCAAGCATAGATCACAAAAAAGAACTTTGCACTGTTGATATTTTCAGCCTTCCTTAAATATTTGTTCCCTTTGATATTCCTGGTGGGATTCTCCTCTGCCTCAGTTTGGAAAGGCCTGATCCAGTGCTGCTGGACCAGAGGAGAGAGAAAGGCTTCTCAGGAGCAGCCTGGGCATTCACATCTCCAGATGTTCTGATCAGCCACTCTGTCAGGTTTTGCTATTGAGAAATGAGTGGCCACATCAAAAACTTCTTGCTCAGTTTGACCAGAATCTACCTCGGCCCAGACTGTGAGAAAACTCAATGGCCTATGGGGTACTTACAGCCAGAAATTTGCAGAAATTTGGTGTAAAAAAGCAGTTTAGGTGTAAATCCATGCTTGGGATGGGAGTGTGAAAATAAGCTGAGTCTCTGTTTACATGACTGGCAATAATTACCAGCCATCCAATGACAAGCCAGTGTTTAGTGTGAACTCCTCACATAGCAAAAAATTCTTGGTTGATCTGAGGTTTTTTATTCTCACATCATTGTGATAAGCATAGTTTTAAAAGCTTGCCAAAATGGGAAGTTTTGGGGTCACCAGCACTGGGAATTTGGATGCCCCCATGATAAACACTTAGTGATCACACCACACCATCTGTATTGCTGCTGCTGGATCTGACCTCACTGCAACTGCAGTGTAGTTCCACATTCACTCTTTTTTATGGTGCAGACACTGCTGAACTTCCTGCCTTTTCCTTAGAAACCTGGTAATCAACAAAGGATTGAGTTTTTTAAATCAGGGATAAACAGATATTCAAAACTGATTGAATAAGAAAGAAGGAAAAATTCTAGGAGCTGTTGATGAAGGAGTTCAGCTTTTGGAATAATCCTGTCATCAGTCTTAATTATCCCCGGTGTTGTCTGTAGGAAAATCTTCATAACACTTCCATGTTCTTCAAACTCTTTCTCCTTTGCCACTGAAGATGAGAGATGAATAAAAATAAGATGAAATTATGTAATCTGTAGCTTCCTTACAGGAAAAATAGCATTTTGGAGGAGACCCGAGGTAAGTCTTATCATATAAGAGAAGGTTTGGAAGACTAAAATGAGCTCAGCTCTGCATAGAGCACAACTGATGGAGACAAAACTTGGGTCCTATAAAGGTGGTGTGTTTGCATATAAAGTCATTCTGCACACAAACTGGTGCTCCCCCTGTTCAGTGCAATTTCACACATTGCTAGATCTAATCCTACAGCAATAAATTAGAGAAAATACCTCCAAAATTTTATTACCAACAAACCCTTACGTATAGTCTCCACTGAGGTTACTCACTGCATCAATAAAGTTTGAGGTGAAATAAGTTACTTTGGGTATCTGTGCTCTTGTGGGTGGCTTCAGGGGAATTTCCCACTCCCACATCATCCTCATGCCTATAGAAGGGTGAATTAATGATACTGTGGAGGGGTCACTGGGGAATGGCAGCTAGCTGCAAACATTCCCATTTTTTCAGTCAGGTTCTTATACCAAGTGCCATTACTTTAGCCATTACAGAATTTTTAAGCTAGTTTAGATACCTTCTTACTTGTTTCTTGGCTGTACTTGGCACACACACAAGATTGATAAACCCATTTTTACACAAATGCAAACCAGGATCTTTCTGTATTCATCTGACTCCCTGGCAGGAGGCTTTAAGATAAATACAGATGTTCAACCAGTGTTGGCAGGCTTTAGTTCCATACAAAGAAACTTCACTGTTGCCCTTTTCCACTTGCTTGTGCTATACCCCAGAGAGAGAGAGAGAGAAAGTCTGACTGTTTTCCATGACAAATTATGTCTGGCTGTTGTTATTCTGCAGGTATCTCTTCCAAAGGGGAACACAAACCCTTCACTGACCTGTATGGTGAGGCTGCAGAACACTGACCATCAGGAGAAGAAAACTCCACCAGTTCATGGGTCTTTTTCTCACAGGACTGAAATCCTTGGGGTGGGGTGGGGGGGAAGTCTGCCTCTGTGTCCCCACAACCCTTCTGCCAAAAGTCTGCAATCAGCTTTTTAATACAGGGCAAGGACTGGGCAAAGAATTGCCCTCAAAACTCCCAAATACCTTGACCACTTATAACTGCTTCTAGACTTACTTAAAATCTTTAGACTTTTAATGAGATCGTAAAAACAGAGAAAACAAACCACGGGAGGTGAGAGAGGTGGAGGGTGATGGAAGGTGATTTTACCTGTCACTGCAGCAAGCTGGGTGTTGATGAAGCTAAAGCCATACAGAACACCTGATAGATGTACAGAGATAAAACGAGAGTGGAGAGAACACAATGCTGTCAGTTCATCTCTGAGCCAGGATAAATATTAACATTATCAGACTACTGTGAAAAATCCCAGAGAGGGATTACAACCAGAGATTCCTTAGAAGAAGAACGGTGAAAAAAGAAAAGAGAGAGATAAATGGACGCCTTTCTGAATGCTCTGAAGGCAGTGAGTATCACTTTCTCTCAACACATTGTCAAGCTCTTTCACAGAGCAAACAGGTCTTTCATTTCACAGCCTCTTCTCCCTGCTCAAGGGCCATGGGTAGATCCTGGAAAGAAAGAGGATTTTGGAAACTTGTCAAGTGGCGGGAGGGGTTTTCAATTGGTGTTTGAAAAAGGACTCAGTGAAACCTGATCTGGTGTTGTCACAAGCACCACTTTCCTTTCCATCCCCTGCACTGAGCGCTCCGGTTTGCTCTCCCCCAAGACCTCTCATCAAAGGGAAGTTCAGGAGAAGTATGTGGGGTGACAGCTTCAGGTGCTGGCACAGCGTCTGTAAGGGACTGAACGAGATGTTCGCGGGCTGAGCACACAGATGATGCACCCCAGCAGCTCCAAAAGGCTTATCAGGTGCAGGGGCAAGGACTGCCGTGTCCTGATCCAGGAGCACCTCCGCTGGAAATCCATCAACAGATCCCAAACTCTAGCCCTGGCTTTCGAGCCGTGCTTTCATCAGTTCTGCGGTGAAAGCTGCTTCCCCCACTTTGCCTTGCTGCAGCTCTCCGCCATGTATGGGCTGGGAACCAAGAAAGTAAAAGGCTACATGTTAAAATTAACCCTTCTCCAAAATCATGAGTTATTATTAACCTAGATCATGTCATGATGGGGAAGAAAAATACAGGTGAGTAGGACAGGGTTTTTTACTGCTCTCACACTGCAGGATAACTCCACAGTTACACAACCAAAAATACAGAATTTTCATCAAAGCAGCAGAGACCAGTCGAACATCCAGGAGGTTTATAAGTATTTGAGCCAGCTACCAACAGAGCATAGAACAGCATCTGTATAAGAAACAGTTTTAGTGACAGGGTTTTCTTATCTCTGGAAAAGAAATTTTTGACGAGGAAGCGATAAAGATAAAATGGACTGAAAAAAACCCAGAAAATATCTGTCCACCATTTCTCCTTCTAGAAGAACTGCAAGGCAGCAGCTGAAACATGCAGACCACCTGGAAAAGGAAAAATTATCTTTTGCACAAAGCCTGTTTAGTCTGTAGAGCTTCCCACCACTGGATGTTATGAACCATCAAAGGCAAACGGAGAATTTAGTCAAGGAAAGAAATTAATTTTGGTTACATTGGAAAGTCCCTCAACCTGGGGAAAGTCTGGGGCTTGGGAGACTGTTCTGGTGAAGGATCACTGTGAGTTTGTGGTGTGACATTCCTTCATCAGTGTTCACTGCTGGCCACAGCTGGGGACAGGATGCTGAGAGAGATTAGCCCTTGCATAGAGATTGGCTGCACTTATTGGCCTTTGAAATGACCAGTGGAAATGTCACTGTCATTTACCCTGCCACAAATAGATAGCACATTCCTGTCCACTGCCCCGCCAGAGTCCAGATTCCTCAGCAGTTATTTGGGGTGACACTAAAACTACCAGGCCCAAGTTTTCAGCTCTGGTGAAGCCAGGGATGGCCAGGCAGAGCCCAGCTCCCACATCCTCCAAATCCAGGATGGGCAGTGCACTCCCCACTGATAAATGAAGATCTGGGCCTCCCACAGCCACTGTGCTCATACTGATTGTTAATCTGAGCAGAGACCCAGGGCTGATTTTCATAAGTGCTGAGTACAGACAGCCCCGACTTAAGCCAGAAGGAGCTGTGAGCCTTCAGCATCCAAGGCAATGAGGCTGAACTGTCAAAATCTCCTCTGCTCAGAAACTCTGTGGTACTACAGAGTCAGCTTCAGTGACCTGCTGCCTGGCTGTGACTGGGAAACTGGGTTGGGCATGGAGCAGTGTTGGGGACGGGTTGGGAATGCTCCAGGGACTGGCAGGGCTGTGCCACCTCTGGAAGTGGTGGCAATGCAAAGCTGGTAAATCCTATTCCAGCAAGCATCTTGGGAAAGAGGCTGCTTAGCAAAGGAGGGCTTGTGGGGCTGTGAGGACTTGCCGTGGGACCTCACAGCCTCACATCTAGGGAGGGTTATTGTCAGGGCAACATGATGGAAGTGTTCCGCATGAGTAAGAAAGAAATTATCCCTCTTCCAATTTCTTTAGCCCTGGACGCTGTACAGCATTAACCCCACAACACAGGTTCTTCTCCCTTGCCTTCAAGCCCCTCTCACACTCCTCCCAGCAAGGAGGGCTGATGGGTGTTTTGTAAAAATCCCCTCCTTCTGTATTTACTTCCTAACCCAAATGCCAGGAGACAGTCGACAGCTGGCTTAAATCTCTTCAGCTCAGGAGATCAGTCCCAAACCCCCCCCCCCACCCCCCCGCTGCCTTTTCTAATAAAAATTAATTTATTATGATCCAGAGAGTTGAAATTAATCTGCCTCCGGAGAGGCTGTGTCTGGCGAGGCCCAGTGAGGAGGAGGCAGAGGGCTCCGGAGGGCACATTAACAGTATTGTTGTGCTTAATGTTGTGTAGCAGCAACATCTGCTAATTTAATGCACGAGCAGCCAGCTGCCTCCGACAGCTCCTAACAAGGAGTAGGCAGTGGGGAGAGGGGAGGCAAGGGGAGCTTAGCAGGAGGGTGAAGGTATGAGTGGCCGGGCTGCTCTCCAAGCCCCCCTCTCCAGATGCTGTGAGACTGCAGCATTAACTGGTTAAATCCTTGGGGACCACCCCAGCTAGTTTCTTCAGCTGAGATCGAGGTGACATCCCAGCTCTGCAAAGGCACTACTGAATGCGGTCACTGGTGGCTTGAAAGCACAGTGTCACCCTTCATTTGTTGGGACAAACGGAGCAAGGAGTGAAACAAGTTCTCTGCTTAATCCAGACATGCTCAGAGCAAACAGAGTGAGGGATGGACACCAAGCCGAAAAAACGTAGAGATGGTGTAAGAAAATTTGCACCTATACTGAGCCAGGTGTTACTCCAAAGTGGTTCATCCAAGAAGTGGGTTCTTGTGAGCCACTTTTGCAAAAGTTCTTCTTCTTCTGCCAAATGGAAGAAGCTTAAAAAGGAAAAAAGTAATCCCAACCCTCAGACGACAGGAGCGGATTCCCACTTCTGGGACCATAATCAATGTAAAGCTGTTCAGGAGCATCATGGAAGCGATGTCGTCACACGGGACTCGTGTGGCTGGCAGGTCTCTGAGCTGGGCACAGTGCATCTGCATAAATAAATAGATATGGAAATTCCCTGGGTGCTCGTGGACCCTGCTCAGCACAAGCAAGGACCTCAGAGACTCACACTGGGCTCAGGCTGACGGATGGCTCAGAGACTTGGGCAGGACCCAGGACTGAGGCAAGGAGAGCCCCAAGCTGCAAATTTCCACATGCTGGCCCTGAAATGAGCAGGGAGGCGTTTTTCACCCATTAAGGCAGTGGGAAAAGGCTGCAAATTTCAGATCTTGTCGGGAGTGGAAGAAAAGGCAGAGGGGAGGTTTTGAATCCTCCTGTACAAAGAGCTGGTCTAAGAATAAATCCATGTTCCTTCCATAATCACACCCAGTATTACCTGTATCCATTTCACATCTCCATCATCAAGGAAAGGCCCAAGGTCTGGCTGCCTCCCTCTCATCACCAGAGAATCCAGCACACACAGGAAAGTATTGGTCATTGGGGAAGAAGACAAGGGTGGACAGCAGCTCTGACTTCCACTGGGAAACAGAAGAATCCATGGGGGTTTGAAAACCAGGAGGGAACAAGCCATGGCATGTTCTCTGATACGCGGTGTAGTCACAGCAGAGACCTGGACAGGCTCTGACCCTCAGGAGAGGAGGTGGTAATTCTCAGCTCCTTGCTGTGTTGTGGAAGAAGAATCAGATTCATGTCCAGTACCCAACATAGGAAATAGCCAGTGGTAGCTCCATGAGAAGAGTGGCTGTGAGACCCCAAACACTCAGGCCGCTCATACCCACATGGTGAACCCCTATAGGAATATGAGGTCCTTGGTCCTAAACTTCTGGGACACCCCCATGTCCCTTGGGCAGAACAAATTCAGGGCCATGACAGATCCTGCCTCCAGGCAAACCAAGGGCAACACAAACAGAATGGGAAGAGATACTGCATTGGGATAAAAGAATATGGTAAACCTCTTAGGGAAGGGAATGAAATGATTTTTTCTCAAATAACCAACATAAGGATTTGAAAATGAACATCTCTTAGTATTAATTTAATTAAAGCAGCATGCTGCCGTTACTTATAAAGCTAGAAGAATCAGTCTGTTTAATGGGTTCTCAGCTAATCAAAAATTAATTAAGCGTTTAGTGGGGATTCCAAATCCCTGAATTGGATTTAAAGAAGCCTGTTTCCATGTCTTTTTCAAGTGTTGCTTGTTTTACTATAACAGGAGACGTTTTTGATTGTGCAGACCTCCCATTATCCCTGGCTTGCAGGTGATCAGCCTTGAAATTCATTCTTGTTAGTTGATAGCTGCTCCGTTCCCCGAAATGACTGTGACAGAGCATCACTAAGTCTCTGCCAGCCCTAAAAGAGGGCTCAGAGCTTCCCTTTGAGCACTGTGCCATGTGTCTCCTCAGTAGTTCACAGGTGAAAAAGAATAAAGAGCAGAGCAGGGATGAGAATGGGGAAATCTCCCCCTTATTTCTGAGGTTTCTTGGTTATGTGGCGGGGAGTGGCAGTGCATTAAATGGGCTCTCTCCCTCCACAGCTGTGCTTACAGATGTCCTACTGCCTTTGCCCTCAGCAAATATTACCTATTGCACCCTTTTCCCCTCCCTCAACCCCTTTCTCAGCAAGACAACACCCAGCTCTGACTGATGGAGGCCATTCACCACAGGCAGCAGATACCTTGGCCCAGTCCTGAGCTGGATGAAGACAACTCCCAGCAGCAAAGTGTTTCAGGAATTCCCTTTACTCACACCCATTTCTTCTGCCCCTTTCTTCAGCACCGTGTTGTGCATTCTGCCTCGATGCACAAAACAACCCCAGCGAGCAGATAGGGCTGGAAAACACCCGGTCCACTGAGAGGCAAAAACTAAAAATAAAACCCATTTTAACTGCTAACAGTTCTCCAATCCCTTTAGCAGTGAGAACAGCGAGGTGGGCAGCCAGGTCCGGGGAGGGAGCACAGGGAGATGTGGTGCTGCTGGAGCCTGCTGCCTGCAATCACTGCTCATCAAACTGCTCCCTGCAATGGAAGCCACGGCCTGAGCCTGCAGCTGGAGACAGCTCGATTTGCCTTTCATCTCTGGAGATCCCTTTTTTTAGCTATTCAGCATGCTGACAATGTAAATAATACCAATAATATTTTTAAAAAGCCAAAAAAAAAAAAAGCATCAAGTGTCAGGCAGGATGCAAAATTTTTCTGCCTCTTTTTTTTGGATGGGGGGTAAGGGGTGGAAACTTAGTAATGCTCTACCTGAACCCCTTAAAGCACAACATCTTTGAAGTAGCAAACTGGCAAATACACTCAATCAATTATAAATGAAATAATCTTCTTAAAATATTAGAGATTTGGGTGCTAAGCAATACTGGAAGATTACGGAGAGAAAATCAGTTTTAGAGCTTCCTAAAGTGACAGAAAGAGAATAATCGGAAGAAATGGTGAGAAGTTTAAAACGATTATGTAGATTTGTGTCAGTGAAAATGTCCCAGCAATCCTTAGCCGATCTCTCGTACGCTGGAAATAGATTACGTTCAATCCTTTCTTAAAGGGGTAGGTTTCTTTCAAGTATGGGGGTGGTTTAATTTCTATTTTTTAAATTTTTTTTTCCTAAGCACCTTTGTGTTATTTTTAACCTTCAAATGAGGCAGGACCCAAGGGCACCTCTGTGTTTCTTTGCAGTACTGGAGGTGTATGCACTGGAGCAGGAGTTGGGGTGCACTGGTGGGTATGGGGGGCCCTGTCCTCACCTTCCAGCTTTACACCCCACATGGAGCAGCCACCGACTGGAAAGAGCCTCAGACATCCACAAGAACAGGGGACTCAGTCCCCACTCTGCTTGAACCAGACAGAGAGTTTTCATCAAAGCCAATCGGTTTTTCCCATTGGAAAAACGTCCTTTCAGGGAAAAACTGTGCCTTGGAAAGGCTGAGGAGCCCAAGTTTTTGAGCAAAATTCACTCCCAGCCTTCCTGTGGCACAAGTAGTTCCAAAAGAAGAGGCAACCTAAGAAGGGAACAGGAGCACACAAGGGGCAGTTTGACCCTGGTTTTGGTACAAACAGGAGAGTCTGCACTGCATTTCCTTTTGTTACTGTTGCGATTAAGATCTCACCTGATCCTTGACAGGCTCTACATTTCACATTTACAGCCTCAGTGCAAACTGTTGGGGTAAGTCAGAGCCTCCCCTCCACATAGACCTACACTTTTTACACAACCCTCCAGATCTATCCCCAGGAGAAAGGACTGCACGACCTGGAAAACTGCTTTTCTACACAAACATCCCCTTTGGTTTCATGAGATTCCTTGAGTTTGAGATACAAACCACAGAGACCTGGTGCCCTCAGGTGAGGTGCTGGCACATGCTTGGGGAGGAGGCTCCCAGAGCCAGGAGAGGAGGGCAGGAGTCCATTAATCCCCCAAGATTTCAGTGCTGGTGTTTGCAGTCGGGAGCAACAGAATAATTCAGAGGGAGAAACTAAAATAGGAGAAAACCGCATGTCAACATCAGGGCTGCTTTTAAAGATGGTGCAATTAAACCGAGGGGTTGGTGAGAGCTGTTGTTAATTGATAGCAAAGGAGAGGAAGCTGTCTCCAGGGAGAAGCAGATAATGTAGGTAATCTTCAGAGAGGATTTGCCTAAAGAGGTTTGGGAATGGAAATTCCTGGAGTCAAGTCGGGGTGGAAGAGGAAGATGAAATCTAGTTTGTCAACAGCCGTCAAGGAGATGTGGACTCGCCAAAAATCAGCCAGGCTCTCTAAGGTAACACTGCTGCCTTCACTTAGGAACCACAAATCAGTTCATCTTCTGAGTCATAGGTGTTTTCAGTAGAGAAAAAAAAGCTTTTTTAAATTTCTAAATCAGATCATTTCAATAGCCAAAAAAAAAAAAAAAAGTCATCTTTTTGACAATGTGCATTTTTCGCACTAAAACAAGAAAAATCTTTTTTCTCTTGTATGGGTCTCCTCCCACCCCATCATTTCCTTTTTCATTTCCCTACCTTTTTTGCTCTTGCTCCTTCTTTTCCTGAGGGCCAAAGTGAAAAAAGAAAACAAAGATAGGCAGAAAAGGATTTCCAGATGAAAACCTTTCTTAGAGATTCTTGCAAAATGTCAAAAACCAAAACCTTCTCTAAGAACACTTCAAAATAAAATTGGGTACAAACCATGGGATTTTTTTAAAGGTCTCATTTTTCAGCCTCTCTGAGTAACTGGAAGTGTTTTTTCTTTGGGTTTGGAGAAATTTGGGGGTTATTCCAAGTTATGGCCACCCTCTGTGCTGCACACCCCCTGTATGCCCGTGGCTGCTTTGGCCTCATCATCTCCAGCAGCTTCCCCAGAACACCTTCATCTAATCCCAGCCCTCCCTGGGGATTCAGACAGTCGGAAGTAGCAGCCCTTACCTGTCTCTGATGGAGAGGGGAGGCAGAATTAGCTAATGTTTGTAAAGCTCTTAGCAGATGACAGTGCTGTTGTGTGGTGCTACACCCACATTATAGCTGGATGCAGCTTGATAGTCAGGCATGGAATCAATTTTTGAATAATGGATATTAAAAACGTCAACTATGACACCCAGCCATAATGCCTGCCGTGTGCTGAGTGCCTGCATATTGTTTCACACACTTAATATACAGTGGAGGCACTGTAATTACTCCCTGCTAATCCCCACACTTCCTAATCTGCCTGTCCGCGTGAAACCTGGCTGCCTCTTCCCACCTCTGCACACAGATTTCTGAGCACAAGCTGCACCTAGCTGTCACTGTGCTTAAGACACCTCTCTCTCTTTTTTAATTTTTTTTCCCCAAAAATGTTGTGAGTTGCCAAGCAAAGATTTGCTAATTGCACTTATCCAGATCCCTGCTCTCACAGGCTGCAGGCATTACCAGCAGTCACTTAGCATCAGTGGCATGGAAAAAGTTGTTTACCCAGGAAAGGCAAAGGACCTCCAAGAAATACTGTCAGGAATCATTCACAAGAGAAATACATTTATTTGCAGCATAAACTGTGGGAAATGTGAGCACACAGGGCTCGGCCTCACTTAGAATGAACCATCTGAAAATTGAACACAAGGTCTAAACCAATCTCACAAGTTATCTTTGTTCAGAGTTCCTTGGGCTTTGAGCCAGCTTGTGTGACCAGTCTGTTCTGTCAGGTTAGGGAAATTCACCCTGTTTGTGCCAGACCCATCCACCAATACACGTGAGGGGAAGGTGGTTGAGACAGGGACACTGAGTAGCTGGGAAGTGATCATGAATATCCACAGACTGGGAAAGAAGAACCTTTTCATAAACAGAAATACCTTGAACCAGTCTTTCCAACTGGAGCAGAAGGGCCTGAAACAATCAAAGCAAGCTTCATGTACAGGTTGATAGGATAACAATAATTTAGATGGGTATGGATTCGTCCAGCCTCCAGTTCAGCCTCCTGCTGCAAACATGGACCACTCTGAGGTTAGATCCAACTTCAGCATTGTATCAGGTTGCTCAGAGCCTTGTCCAAGTGAGTTTTAAGTGTGTCCAAGGATGGAGAACCCTCAGCCACTCTGGACCCTTTTACAGGGTTAACAACAGACTGTACAAAATGGATGACAGGGGTGGAGGTGAGCAGGAGTGGGGTGGGAAGGGGAGAAAGCCCAAAATATCAGTATTCATCTGCTTCTGTGCGGCTCACCTGACACACCCCACACACACTCCGCTGCAGGAAAGCAGTTGTGCACATACCATCCCTTTGGAAAAGTCCCAGCCTGCTCTCCCAGTCCTTCCCAGTGCCTGCAGGCAGCAGCACAGGCTGCAGAGGGACTGCTATTAGGGAATATAGCTTTGATTATTAGATCCAGGCCCGGTTTTCTTGCAGGAGAAGGAAATTAACTGCACTTGAGCTGAGTAGGAAAAGCCTCTTTTCTGCTCCTATTGCACATTTCATCTCCCCTGCCACCCATGAGTTTTGTGCTGGGCCAGAACCCCTGTCTGGGAAAATCCTGGCTCGTAGCTGGAACTGGGGCACCTCAACACCCCAGAAAATGAGTCAGAAGAGGAAGAACTTTGTTGAGATGATGACTGGATTTTACCCCTTGAGCTCCATCTCTGACAACTCCCCACTCTGTGAAAGCTTTAGCACTTAAATAGGGTCAGATATGCCACCACAGATCAGGCAGAGCCACAGTGCTGATGACCTGAGGGCTCAAAAATAAAACAAAGGCTGCTTGAGGTAATTTGCTCACAGTCACCTTAGGCATAAACCTGCTTTGTTTTAGAAAATCAACCTGTGTGTGTGTCATACATGGAAGCACTGTAGAGGTGTCACCTGCACCTCAAAGTAGCTCTTTACTTACACACCACAGAGGTAAACTGAGGCATACAGCAGAAGAGAGGGAAATGTAATCTGGACCTGTCTCCTTTTCTTTTCAGTGGAATTGCTTGGAATTTTGTGCTATATCCCTTGGGAGTAACTCAAATACAGACCTGGGCCCCCAGAATGCTGCATTGTTGGCACACAGCAAAAGCCAATCCCTGCCCAAGCGTCTCTCATTCCCCATGCATACTGATGGAGCAGAGGCTGGAGAATGGAAAACCTTTCTGTTTACAAGAAAATCACAGTTTAAAAATAAAAGAGCACATTTACAAAGCTGCACAGAAGGTGGTCCTCATTCAGGTGCTCTTCTCTCCATGTTCAGCCTCTGCCTCTTTAGAGTTTACGGTTTTTAGTGTAGGGTTTAGCCCAGACTTGCAGCACTCTATCACCACCAGGTCGTGATGCAGAGCATCTGAGGATCCAATTTGGTTTATTTTAAACATAGTGTTGGGAAAGCAAAAAGTTAGCAGTACCAGCACCATGACTCCCCACTCAGACACAGCAGGGCTGGTGCCAGCCCTGCACACACAGCCCCTGAGCCCTGCACACAGCCTGAGACAGGCAGCACGCCAGCCTGAGACAGCTCTGAGCCCAGAACTCGATTATTGCTTAACTTTCCTGCCAAGCCTCCAGCTCCCTCTGTGCTAAATCATTCCCCATCGATCCGTTCCCATTATAAAGCTCCTGTCTCCCCCACGAGCATGCGACTCCATATGACTCGACTTCCAGCACAATTGAGCTCGGACCCTAAAAATCAATACTGCAGCAACCCAAGGATCAGAGGCCAATGAGGTCTTTAACAAACGTGTCTGGTGCTCTTGACTTGAGTAGGCTTCAGCCTACTTTGAGGTCCTTTCTGATCCATCATGGGTTTGTTCAAGTTGTCATAAAGCAAATTTGCAGTCATTGATCCAGGCAGAATGAAGTTGTGAATATCAGATGGGGGATGGAGCGGGGAGAATAACCCTAGAGAAAGAGTTTTAATAGCTTATAGGCAACACATGTCTGAGCCAGAGAAAAGCAAATTAGGAAAATGCAAACAAAATAAGCTTTTTGTATTTGGTTTTGGTTTTTTTTTTTTTTTTTTTTTTTTTTTTTTTTTTTTTGTTTGTTTTTTTTTTTTTTTTCAGCCTTTCTTCCCTCTGGAGAGAGAAACTGCCCAGGCTCTTAAGAAAAAAGGAAACAATAAATATTATTAACTATAATACAGGGCTGGGCTTTTTCTAATGGATGAGAGTTATGGCTACACATACATGGGATATTAACTGTAGACCATGTTATATAACAATAACTTATAAATATATAGAAAATAACAGGCCAGATTTTTCTTTCCTGTGAAACCCTGTGGCTCCTCTGAAGCCAATTCAGCTCCTGCCAGCAGACAGGACCCAGGGAAACTCATTTCAAAGCAAAATAACTGAAGAGGGAGGAAAGTGGCTTTCCATAAAGTGTAATTCTGATGACAAATGACCCAACCACCTGCAAAATGTATTAACGAGGCTTCTCTATGCAACAAATTGCACAAAAGCCAATTGAATTTAATATAAGGGTCATTCATCTCCCTGGCTTTTTGTTACTTTTAATTCAGCTCCAAATCTTTTCAAAACTCATTAAATGAAACGTAATCAAAATTCACATTTATGTACCTTTTCCTTTATTTCCAAATCAGAGCCCTACATCCCAACACTCCCAGCATGGCTCAGCTCCGCTTTCAGAGCTGCCACCCATCCTCTGCAAGGATAAAACTATTTCAAGTCTTGAAGAACCCTGAGAAATGGGGATCCAGGTTGGAATTCTTGTGCAGGAAATGTCCTCTTCACCTTCACATTTCCTAAAACATTAGTGTGTTCAGAGCAAATACAAGATGTTTGCTGAGCTTTTAATGGCAGTTCTGGAAAAGGAGAAGTCGCTGGCAAATGAGGAACCTTCCTAAGCTTTTCTCCCACGGGTGCTGGGAAGAGGAGCAGTCCCTGCCACCTCCCCACAGTCTTCCCCTGACACTTTCAGCTGGCAGGCCCCAGTTACAATCCCACTGAGCTGCAATGGTTTGCTCCCTGCTGTGCCAAGCCTCTGGATTCCCGGCACCCATCTCTCCCACGGCGATGATGCAGCAGCAGAGCTTCAACAGGCAATGCCCTGGGTGACCCGTCCTCTCACTGTCAGGAGTGCTCCCTCCCCTCCCTCTCCATCCTCGGAACAGCTCAGGGGTTGGGCAGCCTCCTCCAGACAGGGCAGAGGCAGGGCCAGGTGAGCAGCTTCCATCCATTCCTCCATCCATCCATCCATCCATCCATCCATCCTTCCATTGGTTCATCCATCCATCCATCCATCCATCCTTCCATCAGTTCATCCATCCATCTACCCATCTGTCCATCCGTCCATCGTCCTGGTGGGAGCCACTGGGAGCCCCCGAGTACTGAGGAAAGACAGCTGGGTCTGTGAAGGGAAGGGGCTGTTGAGAAGGGAACCTAGCCAGCATGTCAGAGAGCAGGGGCTCCCCAAAAAATTCAACAGTGGAGTCACCCTGGGTTGCATCATCAACAATTCAATTCCCCAGGCCTATACCTACAGCAGCATGGGGATGTTGTCTCTCTGCAAACCAGCTGTTTTCATCAACCACCTGGCTCCCCGCTCTTTTCCAGGTGAAATTTAAACCCATTTGGTACCACAGAGTGTCATGAGCTTGCTCCATCTTCTTGCCTGCTCTCTGAGTAGCAGCCTCTGACTGTTCACAGCTTTCCCTGTCACTCAAGATTTATCCTTTAAGTCCCAGTGAAACTACCCTTGGGTTCTGTCATCACTGGTTAGGCCCAGAAATCCCAGTCCAAGAAAGATTTTCAACTTTTCTCCCGTCACTCATCATGGCTGAGGTGACAGGAGTGTCCCTTTTGCAGGAAAACCGATGATTTCATTTCCCCTGCCAGTCCAAACTGTAATGAAAACAAAAAGTGCTGCAGTTCCTCATGCTGCTCTTCCCTGCTGAGAAAAAGTGACACGAGGTGGATGAAATTAAGTCTCCTTTTCAATTTTGTTTACATTTTTCACCAAAGATTTTTGTGTTAACGTTAATTTTTAACCAACACCTGTCCTGTCACAGTCTGTTCTGTCACTCATGTGTTAATAAGACTGAAACAGTTTCTCCTTCTGGCCGGTTCTTCTCCTCTAAAACCTTTTGCACTTCTCATTTCAACATTATTTGTTGAAAACAGGATCAGAGAGAAATTTCCAGCTGGGTGCATTTGCATCTTTGCACACTTGGCCATTTCCAGGCAAGTCAATAGGGCAATGGAGCAATTTCAGCACCTGTGTGGAGTGGAGTCACAGTACCTGCACTGTCTCCATCCCTGTTTTATACTGTGGTGATGGAGGAGCAAACAGGACTTCCATTCCTGACGAACAGAGAGAATCAAGGATTGCTCTCACTGCCTTTGATCCATTTGGCTGAGAACATCCCTCCCTCGAACTCATTCCCTTTTAGAGCCATCTTTCTTCAGTCGAAATTACTCCTTAATTCCTCCTTTTTCGATCTCACCTGCCTGCTTGCTTTCCTTCATATCCATCAGCCCTTTTGCTCACCATAAATAGTCTGTGTGAATGTTTGCTCATATTACTGCTGCTTCCAAGTGATGCAGCCTCCACCTTGCATTCCCTGCTCCATCTCCATCTATTGCTTTACCCCGCTGCCTGTCTGAGAGCGGCTGCACACACTCCTGGCAAAGCGTTATCTCATTATTTCAATTCTATCTGCTAAAGCGTTTGGAGAGACAGTGTATTAAAGACACTATATAAAAATAAATTGAATCGAGAGGAAATCTATACACCTAAAGTTGTAAAAAGGAATAGTCTCCAGTGATGACTCTATTTCCAGCAACGGCATTGTAACAAGCCGGAGCGCATCTCCCAGCTGAATTTTAAATAGGTCTGCTCAAATTGAGCAGAGCTACCAGGCTCAGAGGCTGGGGCTGTGTCCTGGGGCCTGGGGACACCTGGGAGAGGGGTGCCCAGAGCAGGGAATTGGTGCTGCAGCCCAACCAGCCCCCTCCCTGGGCTCCTCTGGACCAACAACCCACCAGCACCATTTGCCCAGCTCAGCTGGGAGTTGCACAGAGGAGCAGAACTGCCTTTGCCTCAGCTGCTCCCTTCATCATTCCCCCCATTCAGCATTCCCCCCATCACCAAGGTAGCAAACCCTGGCAGCTGGCCCGTGCTGGTGTAGTGAGCTGACACTGCCCAGATGTCAGACACCTGCCCAAGCCTCTCTCTCACTGCCCTCCACAGCTGGACAGGGGAGAGAAAATATAACAGAAGGTTCATGAGCTGAGCTAAGGACCAGGAGAGATCACCCAGCAAATACCCTCATGGACAAAACAGGATTGAATTAGAGATATCAACTGAATTTATTGCTAATGAAATCAGATCATGAGAAGTAAAAAAAACCCTTGTAAATACCTTCTCCTCCACCAGTCCCTCTTTCCCAGCTCCATCTCCTTCCCCAGCGGCGCAGGGGGACACAGAGTGGGGGTGATGGCCACTTTGTCACCTCTGGTTCCTCCTGCTGCTCAGGGAGAGGAGTCATTCCCCTGCTGCACCGTGAGGTCCCTCCAACAGGAGACAACTCTCCATGAACTTTTCCAGCATGAGACCATCTCACAAGCAGCAGTTCTCCATAAATTTCTCCAACATGAGTCCTTTCCCCTCAAACTGCTGCAGTGTGGGCCACTCTTCCATCAAGAGCAGGCTGCTCCAGGGTGGGTTCCTCTCTCCACGGGCTCACAGACTCTTGTCACGCATCCCTGACTGCTCCTGCAGTGTGTGTCTCCTCCACAGGCAGCAGGGGTACAGAGCCATGGTCTTCAGACCTATGGTCTTCACCATGGGCTGCAGAGGAATCCCAGCTCTGGTTTCTGGAGCATCTCCTCCCCTTCTTTCTCCAGTGACCTTGGTCTCTGCAGACTTGTTCATCTCACACATTCTCACTCCACTCTTCTCTGGCTGCAATTACAACTGCACAATGACTTTCATTACTTTCTTCTCAAATCTGTTACCACAGAGGCATTGCCACCACTTCTCATTGGCCCAGCCTTGGCCAGCGGCATGTCCATCTTCTGGAGCCACCAGAGATTGGCCCTGCTGGACATGGAGGAAGCTTCTGGCAGCTTCTGTCAGAAGCCACCCCTGTAGCCTCCCTGCCACCAAGGCTTGGCACAGCCAGTGCAACTGGTCAGGGAAGCACAGCCCAGCCTTCCTCCTTTGGCAGTTTGCCTCAGCAAAGGGGTCAGGCACAGTTTTTACACATGGACAAAGAAGACAGCAGTGGTTTTGGATCCCACTAAAACCAAAATTAAAATGAGGTCGTGCTGCTTGGCCCAGTGACTGTGAGTCAAGAATTTGTGTGGGACGAGGGGTCCAACAGAGACCAGGTGCAGGTTTCTGGGCCACACTGGCAACCCAGAGCCAAAAGAGATTCATGTCTAAAAATAAATTCATGTCTAAAAATAAATATTCCCAGCTGGAAGAAATATCCCCCAGCCTTTCACAGTGACCACCACCACTCACACAAAGGCTGTTGAAAAGGAGGAGGGACCTGTAGCAACCACAGGATGCTTTCTGCAACTCAGACTCCCTGCAGCCCTGAGGAGCAATAACCTCCAAAGGTGTCCCCAGCATAATTTTTTCTCTCTGTTTTCCCAGGACATGAACCATGGTGTCAAAAATATGTTTGCCATTCTTTGACTCTTTCAGGGAGCAACGTGCATTGCATTATTTAATGAGTCAATTCAGTGGCTTTGCTCAAGTGGTGAAATTCAGACCATTCCATTGCTCAAGACTCCTGTATTTTAATAGAAATTAAATCTTCCAAAGGGCAGAAAAGGAACCAGTGGAGTAGGCTATAAGGTGGCAAAACATCTCCCAAAAAAACACAACCTTTGCAAGTCTTGATCACAGCTATAGAAAAAATCCCCACTAAACCAAATGAAACCAAACAAAAAAGAGCA
This sequence comes from Sylvia atricapilla, assembly GCF_009819655.1. Classification (NCBI taxonomy): domain Eukaryota; kingdom Metazoa; phylum Chordata; class Aves; order Passeriformes; family Sylviidae; genus Sylvia; species Sylvia atricapilla. The sequence continues at coordinate 13,194,523 of NC_089148.1, forward strand.
ATAACCCCCTCAAATGTCTGGAGGAACTTCTCCTCTGTTTCTTCCTTTCTTTCCAGCTCATTATGTCTTCATAAGGCTCATTACTAGCAGGTCTGAGGCTCGGGCACTGACCCACAAAGGCCGGGAGGGAGGAAAGCTTTCCAACGCTGTCAGACCCAGTCGGACTGATTGAAGAGAGACACAGAGAGGCAAGTGAGGTCACAACCAGAGGGCTGGCTTTCCTGGGGCCCTGAGCTGGAAATGGCAAGATCAGGCTTCACCTGCTCAGCTCTGCACAGCTCCAGCATTTCAGCTGCACTGGGAATACTGATTTTCCAGTATACCAGACTCTGAATCCAAAAGACGTTTACTGAAATCCCAGGGGAAAAGCTTTAAAAGAACAATGTCCAACAGTTTTGTCTTTTCTATGAGACCATTCATCAGTCCAGGAGACGGTTCTGCCTCAGCTGAAGCCTCCTTTTATCAGGACTGCTGTGCTCTATCCCCTTCCCATACTACAGTTCTGTGTATTCCTGTTACTTTCCTTGTGCCTCCTTGAGAAGTTGTGTCAGTTTAAGGAACTGGTCTGGCTGAAAGCTGAGAGACCTGGAGAGGGTGAGAAGGCAGGAAGAGAGAGAGGAAAATGAAGCATTTTTTCCTAAGCAAAACACACTTCCTCTGGGAAATATCATCATATTAAACCATCTTGTTTGTTGTTGGGGTTCCTCCTGAGCAGGCAAACCCAGGGATGGAGCTCAAGCCCTTGCTTTGACACACTACTGACACAGAGGCTGAATGGCTCTGCAGGTGCCCCTGCAGGACCACTTCTCTACCCTGCCTTGGGATGCTGGGATTTTTAGTCCTTTTGGGGAGACTTGAAACCTTCCAGAGAGCCTGTGATGGTTGATACTTGCATTCATATTCCTGTGAGAGCTGGAAAGGTTATTTTCCTCGTTTTTACTGTATAGCCCAAGATTTTCTGCTGGACCCTCCACTTTTCCCCCCCAGTTTCTCTCTAGGCCCATTTCCCTATTTCCTTGCTGAATTTTCTCTTTGCAGTACATCCTTACCAGCTCATTTCAACCTGTGGTTTTGGTTGTCCCTGCAGTGGAGACTGTATCTGCTTTTTTTGCCTTCAGTAGCACAGCACAGCCCTTCTTGCATCTGAATTTTGGTTTTGCTAGCAACTGAGGAGCAGCACTTAGCTGAGCTTACAGCTGAATAAGCCTTCCTCCTGCAAACTCTTGGGAGAGAACATTGTCTCCTAGTGGTGGGCAAAATGCCTCTGAGAAGGGCCTACAACAGGTCGGTGGGAAAACACTGTAATAAATAACATTCCTGATGGTTATACCAGGCAAGTGAGGATACCTGACATAATCTGGGGATAATAAAGAGTCTCACCAGGCTTTCAGGGGTGTGAGGCTCAGAGAGAGACCAAGCAACAAGCCAGTGCTGCTGCTGGGCTCATTCCTTGCTGCCAGGACTGAAACAACTTCATTCCAGCCACTGAGAAGTGTTTTCTGGAAGTCTCAGATGTATTCACCCGGGAGAAAATTACCTGTCAAAAGAATGATAAACCCATAAAGTGTGCTTTGCTACTGGAATCCATTTGTTCTCACTGGTGATGGGGAAGAGCTCAGGCTGCGTCATGTTCCCCTACTCAGGCTTTTCCTGCTGAATGGATGGATCCAGGGGAAAGTGTTAAAGAGCAGTGTCCACATTTATATCATGGTGAGATGTACTATTGGATAGTGCAAATATCCCTTCTATTGCCATAGCTAAGGTTAAACTCATGCATGTGTTTGCAAGCCTGTAGTATGTACTTTGTGAGGACTGACATGGTTCTTGGTGTGGCTGTGACAGGGAAAATGTGTCACATACACAAACCAGAATACGAGCAGGTATCACTTGTGTTAGGAAAAAAACAGAGCAAATCACACCCACCTACACCATGGAGCAGCTCTGTAGATGTCCCTATCCAAGTGCCCCTGGGCCAGGATGGTTTCACAGGGTGGGGCTCCTACTCACAGAAGGTAAGGTGGAAGGCACTTCAAGAGGTCTCTTGTTTCTGTGTTTCTGAGCAGGGATCTAATGCTTCTTACTGCTAACTGGGGGTGTTTAGAAAGACAGTAAGACCAGGACATTTCTCATCAGTGCCACACAATGTAAAATGGAGAAATATCCACAAACTGTGGCCTGTGAGGTTCATGTTGGAGAGCAGGAAACAATCACAGACCATGCAGGTGGTGCAGCACTTGGACAGGACACTAGAGGTGTGGGGGATCTCCATCCTTGGAGGTGCTCAAGCCCTGCCACAACCACAACCAATCTGATTCTACAGGGGAAAATAAACAATGTGAAAAGAAAGGCCAAGGCAAAACTCTTTAGAGCAGACAGTAGGAGAGAAAGGAAAATGCTACAGTCATTCTTCCACATGAGAGGAGTGACAAAGGGAGACCTCCGTGCCCACCCTTCTGGGTGCTGCCTAGATTTGCCAGCAAGGTCACAGTAATAAGCAATCAGCTGATTGAAATGCCCTATTTCAGCCAACCAGGAGAATAAGAGGACTTTCTATCAGGATTCTCCACAACAGAACACTCGTCATGATAAATGAACTGGAGAAGAAGACAAATGAATATAACCTACTGCTGCATGTGGATTCATCAGCATGGGGAAAGCTTCTGACAGAGACAGAGGGAAGCAAAAGACACCGCGCTGGGGAGATTTGGGAGGAGCAGGGACATAGGAAGGTTGCAGTGAGCTCCTAAGAAGCACATGGGCAGTAAAGAGAGACCTCTGCTGTGTGCAGAGGTGACTAGAAGGTTATGGGGGCAAAGGAGGAATCTGCTAATCTGTGGTGGCTCAGAAATGCTGTTGGACAGAGGGAACTGCATCTCTTACACAACAGCTCCTGGGTTTCTAATCTTAACTCCCTGATGGGTGCACACAGATCAGACCTTGAGCAGGTATAAATATATGAAAAACCCCAGCAAATTTCCTGCATGATCCTGCTGTTCTGCAAGGCAGCCTCTGGAATGACAGGACTTCCACTCATGGATACACCGTTCCTGCTTCCCATGACCCACAGACAGGATCACAGTCTGTGGTTCCTCCACATGGCATGAAGCAGCTTTTAATCCAAAAGACAAAGACACAATGACATCCACTGCTGGCAGCTGAAACCAACAAGGTTCAAACCAGCCAGAGCTTACAAATCAAGGTAATTCCATTGGAATGGATTGCTAGGAGTTGGAAGGAGCCTTCCATCCCTTTCCTTCTTCATTACTGACAGACAGGAAACTGGCAGCAGAGGCTTTCTAAAAGACGTAACTAAGCACGGCCAAAAAAATGCTGTGGGAGATTCAGGAACGATAGGGAAGCATTTTTGTTGAGTAACCTAGAAAATTGCAGCAGGTCTTGCTGGCTCTTTAAATGCAATACTGCTGAGTCCCATTAGGCCATTCTGCAATCACCAAATGGAGCTAGCAAGGAGCTGGGTTCAACAGAACTGTATGAGAAGCCACTGAAGTTGCCTTTGCTTCCAGGATTAAAGTGTTGTCAGATGTCTGGTTTTTCAAAGAAATTTAAATTCATATTATTGCAGGTCTTAGGGTGATTCCCCCCCATCCCCATCCTTATGATGCAAAAATAGCCTGCAATGAGACTTTGTTTAAAGCCATGGAGTTAATTTTCTATAATAATTGTTAACAGTTGGAGTTTTCCTTTCTTCAAGCTCAAGGGAGAATCATGGACAGATTTATTAATGGTGTCCCCTGTGTGATTGATGGGCTGTCAAACAGGGAAACTTCACACCTGAAAAAACTTGAAACAAGAACACTTATACCAAAAATAACGTTTGTGCCTGGTGGCTCTGCAAGTCTCTGTGTAGTGACTCGTGGCTGTGCCTTCTGCCATGGCTTAACCCCAGCTGGCAGCTCAGCCCCACACCACCACTTGCATGGGATGGGAGAGAGAACTGGAAGGGTAAAAGTGATAAAACTCCTGGATTGAGACAAAACCAGTTGATTAGGTGATGTCAAAGTCACATGTGCAAGGAAAGCAAAGCAAGCCAAGGAATTCATTCACCAGTTCCTGTGGACAGCCATGTCCAGGAAAGCCAAGTTCCATCAAACGTAACACTTCAGAAAAGGCAAAAAGACACCACCTCTCCCAACTTCATCCCCTTCTTTCTTCATCCCCCAGCTTTATATGCTGAGTATGATGTTGTAGGGTCTGAAATGTCCCTCTGGTCAGCTGGGGTCAGCTGTCCCTGCTTATGGCATCACAGATACAGTGAATGGATGATGGAAAAGAAGGGAGATCATCTCTCGAAAAGGCTGAGCAAGCAAAGAATAGATTCCCACTCTCTTCCCAAAAGTGTTTCCTGCAACACCAGTTTCTATCAGCACAAACAGGACTCATACATGTAATTTCCATACATGCACACTGTGGTGTATGGGCAAAGGTGAGGTCTTGAGAACATCCCTTTCCCCATCTTTGATAACAGGCAACACCTGGAGACTTCTCTGCAGAGCAAATTACACACCTCTGCTCAAGAAACTACCAGCACCTCTGAGATTAGGCTGAGCAAGTAAAAGTATGAAAGCTCTTGTCTTAGTTGCCTGGCTCAAGCCTTTCCCACTGATCACAACTTCTACTCCATAGCAAAAGTAATCTGTTTTAATAATCTTAATAATCTTTCTCTAGTATCCTTTGTCCATATGGCTGGTAATCTGGCTGCTTAGGAATGAATTATAAAAAAAATCCTCAAATAGGGATCTGACAGCTTAGCTCAGAGAATCAAAGAAATTAGAGGCAGAGGAGCCCTAGATGGCCACTTAGTCTTCCTTATCCTCAAGGCCTCCTTTCCACAGGATTCTGCCAGCTGGAGTGGCAGCATTGGATCAGACTCACGGGTGGAAATCACATCCACTTCCAAGCTCTTCCCCAGCCTCCCATCACTGCTGCCACTTCTGTCCCACTTATCAAGACCGTGTGTTCTTCAGGTCAGCGACTGTCCCTTGCAGTGACTTCACACAAATCCCAGCATGCAGGACCATGATCAGGGCAGAACCTTCCCATGCTGTGCCAATAGTGAAAACAAAGTACAAAATCCTTCTGCAGGAGGATTTTTGTCCTCTTAGATGGGATCCCACAAATATTTCTCCCCATGTTGTCTTTAGCATAGGATGTGTGCAATGAGGGAGCTGATCCAGCTGCCCTATAGTGCACAGCCAGTGACTTCACTGGTGTGACTCTGCTCTGCTCAGAGGATCTGGCTCAGGCACTTGGTGTTGCTGGAAGGAGGGAGCTCCTATCTCACCTATTTTTACTTGTGAAAGTTCATCCTCACCAAACCAGAGCCATCCTGGCAATACTGACACACAGAGAGTGATACCAACATGCAGAGCAGATCCTGGGCAGAACGCAGGGCCTGCTGGTGGTCTGCAATGGGCTTTTAATTTATTTAACCATTGGAAAATAGATGTAATCAACACAACCTTCCCCATCTCCTTTGGCACCACATCAGAGCCCCAGCCAAGCTCCGCTGGGGACCGGCCGTCACGTTGGGATGAGACTGTGAAGCCTTGAGGTTATGAGACCACTGCTGTGAGTTTTGCCCAAATCTTTACATGCCCAGTTGGTCTCAGCAAGACACCATTAACTTACAGAGGAAGAAGAAAGGAGCCCCATCTGGAGCTTAGAAAGCACAAATCTGCCATTCTCTCCTCACAGGCTGGGGCCGTCTGAACAGAAGGTAAAGGTTGCAGGGAGATGCTTTCATAGGGAACAATGCATGGGAAACACAGAGACAATACACTCCGCTCTTTCCACAATCCCCCAACTACTTCTCTTGGGGAGCAGGTACCTAAAACCAAGAGCAAGGAACACTTCAAGTTAGGAACATCAATTCTGCTTTCAACAATTCTTCCCTTGCACTTCTCTGAGATAGTAAATATTTTGCAGTATTGTACCAGCACAGCACTATCCAGCCCTCTGACTGAAGAAAATACAAATCTGCCCATGCTCTGATTTTATATTGTAGCAGCCAAACCCATAAAACAGACCCTGGCCACAGTCACTGCAGGTAGTGAATTACATCAGCTTGCTCTTAGGGGAGCTCCAGCCTCAGGACTTTAAAGGATTTTAAAGAAGTAGACTGTCAGAAATGCTGAAATCTGTATGTTTTCTTTCCCTTACAGAAGCTGTCCAAACTGACAATAGTGTTGTTTGTCTGCTCTGCTCTGAATAATTCAGTAAATGAAGTTACTTATTTCCCCTCCTCCCCCCCCCCTTTTTTTTTTTTTTCTGGTCTATTTGCATAGGCAATATCTGCTTTCTGTACTTATTTTTGAAGCATGTAAATTTGTCAGTCACTTTGGAAAACAAGCTGGGTGCATGCAAGAAATGCTGTTCCTCCTTTCAGCATTTCCAAGGGATGATTGTCCAAGATGCTTAACAGCTGCTTTGATTCCAAATGGCAGAGAAAAATTCTCTGTCCAGAAGATGCCCCGATTTCCTCAGTTGCTCTAAATATGGGAGGCCCAGCCACTCCTTAGGGTTGGCTTAAGAAGTTTCTGCCCCTCCATCCCCTCCACGCTGATCAGCCAATTGATTTTGGGATTAAATTTGTCCTAAAAAAAAGAAAGAAAGAAAAAAAAGGGGCATTTTTAAGCTTCATTGTTTTGTTCTCTGAGATAACAGCAGTGCCCCGGCACTGAAGGGCAGGAAAAGACAGCAGAGCAGACAGGGAGGAAGGTGACTGCTTCCCAAGCTGTCATGGTGCTGGAAGACAGGTTTTGTTAAACAGTGACACAACTGATGTAATTAGGAAACTAATTATTTCCTTCAAATATTCCCCCTGTGGTTGCAATTTTAGGCAGCCAGGAGTTACCACGTCCTGGCTCACATATCCCATCCCAACCAGGAGCCAGCACCAGTGATGTTAGCAGGAGGTGCTGTTTGCTGGCAGACAGACCATGACTACACAGAAATATCTTAACACCTGGAGATCAGTTTAAACCCTGAAGCAGGAGGTTTCATGTCCCTCACAAATCACTGACTGTCATTGAGGCTAACCACAAAAATGTCCAGATATCAGTACCAGAGATATACAAAGCTCTTCCTTTTAATAACACATTGCAAGGAGGAAAAAAAAAAAAAAAAAACAACAACCCTCTGCTTCATATTCTTAAATTTTTCCTCCTTCATTGTAATTACAGTTAAAGTCATCAATTAAAACCTCACCCAGTGGTTTCCAGACGGATATTGGTGTTCAAACTTCACAGCGTGGGCAAACAAACTGAGGTGAGAGACAGCCATTAACTTGCCCTGAGCTAGCAAGCACATCAACAGAATAACACACTGTACAGTGGGCTGTGCTGCTTCTCGCTGCCATAAATAAACCTCAGGAAGCCCAATCTAGCAGTAAATAAAAGCTGGGCTGCTGTGTGCTGTGATTCACCAGAAGAACAGAGGAATTCATCTGTAACGCACCACAAAAATACAGAAAAACCAGTTGCACATCCAGAAGGGACCAAAGGGGAAGAGATAATCAGATGGAAGAAAAATCTGAAAGCAAATGCTTTTTAATTATCATCATTTCAAGGGAGAACAGAACGACTCCACATGGTCCCTCATGGTTGTAGAGAACGACCCAGGTCAGGGCAGAGGGCAAACCCAGGGTCAGTTTCTTATTGAAAGCGAAAATTGTACTTATTGTGCTTAACACCAGCTTTAGGAATATTAAAGAACAATTTGGGTTTTGTCAGTTAATACACTGTGGCCTGTGGTTAATGTGGCACTAAAATAGATTTTTTTTTTTAAGGCTGTTAATCTAGCAAGATTTTTAAAAGCTCAGCAAATATAATGTGGCTCTAACATACTCCACCTAGAAATTACCACCAGCCTCGTTCAGTGGTGCAAACAACAATGGTTCTGATGGACAGTTCACCTTCACCCACCACAGAGCTTGAAAAGACTGGAGGCAGGTCAGCACCAGTCTCCCATTTATTTAAAGGCACTCTACGGGGTTTTTTTCACTTTTACAGCACTGGAAGATGACCAAGGGATCTCTGAGAGCCTCCAACTCTCAACTTTGCTCAGGTTTAGGCTCATCATCCTGTCATTTCTCTGACAGTGGCAGATGGTCTTGTCAAAGGGGCTATACCCATGTCGAGGACACTCACTTCCCTACTAAATACAGTCCTGTCACATGCTGCTAAAAAGCACCATTAAAAGGGTGTGTGAGGTCGTGAAGAAGCTCATCAAGTTCTGGTCTGATTCCTGGGTAGGAACCACATTGGTTTAGACTCCAGCAGAAGAAAACAGGGTTTCTTCTACGTGGAAAAAAAAAAAAAAAAAAAAACAACCAAAAAAATCGACAACCCAACAGCCCAGCATAACAGTGAAGGAAAAATCTCTAAAACAGAGCCAGGTTGCCAAAAAGAATGCACTAACAGAGATTTTGGTCTCAAATTTTACCAACTTATCAGTTCTCAGGAAAGAGGCACCATCAGAAGCTGATCTCAACCAGAGAATGCTCCTGGGATGCCTCTGCAGCCCAGCAACGATTCCATTAGTAAAAACATGAAAAGTATGTTTTCACAAACTGACCAGGGAACCATGAAGGGCTGCAGAGAATCTCACTGGTGCCTGATGTGCTGGAGACTCGTGTCCTGTGGTGGGAAAGGTGCCCATCCCTCTACCCCTGCAGTGCAAATTCCCACCTCCTCCCATAAAGGAAGGGGGAGAATGTAGCTGCTGGAGGGCTGAGGGGGAAAAGGGATTTGTCTGCAGAGATTTAATTAGGAGATTTCATCCGGTGGCACATTCCTGGCTTCTCCCTGACCCTGTGGAGGCACCTCAAGCTCCCAAGATGAGAAGGTTCCCCAGGGTGTTTGAAAGCCCCTGAAAAAGTCTTGCAAAATGATGTCCATTTTATGATATGAAGTGAGAAATAGAAAAGCCTGGAGGGATCAGCTCCAGCCCCACTTACATGGTATTCGTGCTCCATTTTTTTCTCTCTTAATGTTTCAATTCTCCTCTCTTTGCAGTAGCACCCAAACCCTATATATAAATGTCCCTGTCTTCATCTTTATCTGAGGGAACACACCAAAATTACATGGTTGGTGTTACTGGGATCGTTGATCTCTTTCTCTTTCCCATCTGGCTTTACTGCCAGATTTATATTGCCGCTGCTTTTTGCTGGGTACACACAGCATCCTTATGGCACATCCGAATGGCCTTAGAAATAAAGGAATGAGACCTTTCAGCCAGCAAAAACCTGTAAATAAACAGTTTGGGCTGGCAATCAATGGGCAATCTCTCTAAGCCCTGGGATTGTTCAGTTAGATTAAGCCTTTCTAATGAATTCCTCATTGAGCCACTGAACAGAAATGAAGCCTTGTTAGCTCATTATCTTTCTAATTAACCCATTCTAAACCTGCTCCTTCCTCACCAGGAGGTAGCTGCGCTGTTTGGGTTTCACACTGAGGTTTATCAATGACCCCCTGAGAGCCTTTTGTATCAGTAACTGAGATTTATTTGAAATGACTGGGGAAGGCAGCTTCCAGTTTATTCCCTGTGCCAGATGAAGGTCCGAATACTGTGTTATCCTCGGGCTACAATTTCCCAAGGACAAGCCATGTGTTGCGAGCATCCCCAAGCCCTTTTCTGCGGTGATGAATGCTGCCCCCCGCCCGCCCTTGTTTGCATGCAGATCTGGGGCTCGTTAAGCTGATGAAGGGGCCTGTCCTCCCTCATGGGGGCAGGGGGCTGCATTGGCTCTGCCTGCACGGAGCAGGAGCATTTCAGAGCTGCCATTGACTGCTCTTGGCTGGTTTTTGGTCTATAGGCAGGGTTCAAACGCAGCAACATGTCCAATAGATGGAGAACCCTCTTCTCAAAGGATGGCTCCAGCAAACCACTTTGGGCTGCTTTGAAGGACACAGGTCATCAGGAACATCCAGCAGAGATCTGTCAGAAGGATGGAGGGATCAGCCTGATGGGTTCAAGTGTGGTGTCCCCACAGCCCCTGTGGCAGCAATCTCTGCTTCTGGTCCTCTCTGGAAGGCCCCAGCGTGTAGGAACATCTGGGATCACATTCTCAGACACCCTCACAGGGAGCCTGTCCTTACACTCAGACATGGACTCAATCCCACTGCTCATGATGCTGTTTAGGGCTCTGCCACCTTCTGTCACCTCTCTCCCTAAGCAGCAGGTGGGACTTTCTCCCCTTCCTCCCCCCCATTCAGCAACCCCTCTCCTGCTTGAGCTCTCCCTGGTCTTGTTCTCACTGGGTTCTGGACCTGCCTGACAACATTTCCAGGGGGGTACCCGAGCTGAGAGCACACTTTTCCACCCCAGAACAGCCCAGGCAGCTCACATCCACCATCAGTAGCCCTCGGGGGAGCGAGAGAGGCAGAAGGATTCCTACTCCCTCTCAATCCCTTTCTGGATCTCCCCAACACACACAGGACCAGGATCCCATGTCCAGGCACATCCCACTGCATTCAGTTTTCAACCCAGCTTGGGACGGACAGCCTAAGCCATGAGGTTTCCTGAACATCACTGTTCTGCAGCTCAGGGTCCAGCATTGTCCCCCCTTCCTCCAGCACCTCTTTTTCCCCCCTTGCCTGGCTCATGTGCCAAGCAGCTCTGGCAGAGCGCCCACAAACACTGGACTATGAATTTCAGTCCCAGGTCCAAGCATGGCACAGTTTGAAGTGCCCAATGCAGGTTTTCTCGGTAGAACAATACCAGCCTACAAGCTGCCTTTAGGGCGGCTTTGGAAGCCTTTCTGAAGAAAAGAAAAAAATTAAATTCTCTGTTTTTCCACTAATTTTGTTATTTTCAGTTCTTGTTTCTCCCCTTACCTTACTCCCTCCACCCCTGCTCAGCTCGGGGGGAGCCACAGCCCCAGCCCAGCCTGGGAGATTCAGAATGAGCAACATTTTAATAACCTGACCAGCCAGGGATCTCTAAATCTCTCCTAGGAAAGGAGGCAGTGAGCATATAAACAAAAATATGCTTTGCCTAATTGTTTCTTACGTCGTCACGAGCAATTGAAAACGGCTCCTAGGGCAATATCCATTACATTTTGTAACAAAGGACTCTAAATGAAGGAAGCCCAGGCGGAACAGCAGAGTCAGAGCCAGAGACAAGCCTGGCATATAAATCTGTGCCAATCTGCCCCCACCACCACCCCAAATGCTCCCACAAGATCTAGAAACTGGCACAGCAAGAAAGAAATTCCAGCACGTGCCATGCTGGGATCTCTGTCCCAGCAGCTGGAGGAACACCCTCCTCTCAAGGAAGGCAGCACAGCCACCCATCTGCCCATCCAGCTACCACACTTCAGCATCCACAGCTTCCCAGTGGGAATTTGCCAGAGCTGTGAGCTGGCTCTTGGGGCAGGAGCCCGTGTTTTGGCAGGGATACAACCCAAGAGGTGAATGCTAAGCTGAAATAAGCATCCCTCTGGATATTAAAAGAAAAAAAGAGGTAATTTAGACTGCACGGTGTGCCAAATCACTGCCTGGATCTCTGAAATTATTTTGATCTGTACTTAGTGCAGAATTCACTTTGTATATATTTGTCCATCCTGCCACCAGCATCTCCCCACAGAGCAATGAAATGAGACTCTATTTACTGTCCTGCCATATTCTTTGATATATATTGTGTGGAGTGTCAGCTGAACTTTAAGGAATCTAATAAGACAGGCACTTTTAAAAAATATTGAAACAGTAAAAACTGCAGCCATGAGCTCTTCTGCTGAACAGCTTTGTGTAGTTACAGGGAGAAGAAAGCACAGGAGTGTTAAGTGGTCAGACAGAGAGCATCAATCAAGTTTTCTATCCAAGATAATTCATTTTTTCAAGAAATTTCCGAGTTTTAGACTGGTTATTCTTTTTTTATTATTTATTTTTTATCTCTTACTCCAAGTAGTCCAAGTTTATGTTTTGAGGACAATATCCTGCACTCCTGGCTGGTGGATTGGTTCCTGCATGCAGCAGTCTTTACATTTCAGAGGCTGCTTCTGGAGGCAGCTTCCCAATTCCAGACATAGGCAGGCTATTGCAAAGCAAAGTGATTTTCATGCTTTTGTGTGCTCTGTCCGTCATGGGAACTCAAGAGGTTTTTTCTTGGAAGGACTCTGCTGTGACTAAAAATCTCTGCTGTGAGCTCTCATGATTCGAGTCCTTGGTTCTGATCTCTTCAAACCTCGGCTCCTGTGAGACAGACAATTCAGCTTGCTTGGGATCTACCCCTTCCTTGTCCCTTCCCCTTCGCCTTTGTTTTACCTGTGGTTGTCAAAAAGCCTTGCAAACATGACGTGCACACAAGACAGAGCCTCAAAGTCATAATGACAAGGCAAAATACACCCGACTACACATTATTTTCATAATCTCAAGATTCATTTTGTGACAACTTCATGTCACCAGCAGCAGCTCTTTCACCAGAAGTTAGTATTACAAGTGGATACAGGTGTTAAAGTATAAAACTGCTCTTTGTGCATGGAAAAAAAATCAAACCCTCTTAGATCTGCCTTAATATTTTCATTCCCGAGCATTTAAAGTCCCATCAATGTCATGAGAGGGATTTCACAAGATTCTTTCATTCTTTAAATGTGGGCTTAAGAGAACAAGATGATCTTGAACCTCCAATCTCAGGTTCTGTTCTTTACCCGAGATTCAGGTGGTGGTTTGAGAGAGTTTTTTGCCCTCTAAAGGCCCTGAGCCAGATGTGAGAATGAAACAGAGTCTTCAAGGTCTTGTTTTTCAAGGTTTCTTGAGTTGTTCATTAATTCTTATCTTACAATTCCCTCTGTGCCCAGTCAAGGTCTGTTCAGCTGCCTGGACACAGGACGACTCCCCTCTCGATGGGAGGTCGCTGTCCTTACACAGATAATTACATGTATATTATTTACAGTTATGTACCAATGCCTATTACCTGTACTAAAGGGGTCAGCTCTACTCCAACCCAGTCTCCTTGAACTACTTTGTGCCACTGTTACAGCAGGACAAGCACTGTTATGGAGGCCAAGGGAGAAGAAGAAGAACCCAGGGCACTGCCCTAAATCTTGCGTTTTGTTCCCCATTCACCTCTGTTCTAAAAACCCAAAACTACAAAATTTTCACCCGGTGATAAACTACACTACTCTTTGTCACACCTTTGTGACTTGTAATTCCTCTCTCAATGTTAGAAGCCTTTTTCCAAAGACTGATGTCAAAGACTGTGTCTTCCTGGGCTCTGTGCCAGCGTCTACTACAACCCAACTGTACAGATCCCAAACTCCCCTGTACAGATCTCAGACCCCCCTGTACAGATCTCAAACCCTCTTGCTCAGGTCCAAACCTCTCTGCCGAGGTCTGTGACCTTCCAAGGTGCCCAGAGGAATGCCCTGGACTCCAACACAAAGGAATGCCCTGGATTCCAACACTCCAAAACCAGGAGGAGCTTAGTTCTCTGTGGGCTCCTCCAGCTGCCTTTCTACCATCCCCTGCGGGTGCTCCAGGATGGATGGAAACAGCATTAAATCACTTTATTTTAACTCTGTCCAGTTATTGGAGACATTTTGGTTCAGCCTCTTGCAAAGGAAAATACCCAGGCCAGCATGGTTTCACTGATATGTGTGTGCCATTGCTTCTGTGCAAGGAATGAGGCAAAATTAGCATAATGCAGCACCACACCCAAATGCTGAGACAGCACGAGGAAATCAGCACCATGCTCACTTTTACCGCACTTCCCTCCCTTCTCCTCTTCCCCTGCTCCCTCCTCCTGAAGGTCCTCCCATCCAGCCCCTCCAGACACATCCAGAGGGATCTTTAAAACTCTATAAAAAACATAAGAAGCTGTTTTCGACTATTAAGAGAGACTGTTGATAACACAGTCCCAATAAAAAAAAAGTCTATATATGTGCTTTCTACAGCTTCCCTTGGAAAATAATTCATTTCTCCCTGCATTATATTTCATGGCAACCTAGAGACTCAATATGTTCTGGATTACTGCATCCATTTCTGTTTCTGCTCTAATGGCCCACCAGAGTATGAACCTTCCAACCAGAGTCCCCTAAATCTGGTGACTGGGGAGCGAGTTGTACTTTCTTGTTTTCCACTTGATAACTAGCCCCTTCCAGCATTGCTTTTATGGCAGTAATCTTCCTAGGCTGGTTGCAGATTGCTTGTCCTGGCCTTTTTTTTTTTCCTTGCTTGCTTTTTTTTTCCTTGTCCTCCAGCCACTAGAGCCAGTGGTCACCGTGGACTATCCATCATGTTGTTTTTTATGTCAAACTGGAGTTCCCCAGGTCTGTTTATTCTTTTTTTTTTTTTTTTTTCCTTCCCATCCAAATACCACTGCAGTCTGGCAATTGTTTGTGTCAGTGAACTGCCCCTTCCATTTAGAGAAAGGGATCTGAGATTGCCAGTGCCTATTAGTAGGCTAAAGATATCCTGTGTTTAATTTTATGGCTCCATATTACAAATGATGGGGCAAACAGAGGAGGCTAAGCAAACACCTCTTTCCCTTTCACTTTCGGAAAGTGAAAGGTATTAGGAAAAGCATGAAAGGTATGGAGGAAACAAATTAAATTCATCCCTGGCTGTCCAGGGTACAGCCCTGCTCAGTGCTATGCCCCATGAACGAGTCCTGGCTGTGTGATGCAGTCCAGGTGTTGTCCTACATCCTGCCCCCATTTGTGTCTGAGATCCAGGCACAGACACAATTCACATATGGCTCTCTTCCTCCATTGCTCCGAAAAAGAGATAAGATGAAATGTGTCAGTGTTGTGGAGAGGAGTAAATTAGAGTTCAAGAAACCAGCCCTGATGAAAAGTAAGGGCTAAGCCCTTATTTCTCCCTTCGAGCTCAAATATGAATCTATAACTTACATTTAGAATTTATAGGCAAAATACTTTGTCCCCAAATATGGGATAAAAGGGTGTATCTTTACTTTTCAGAAAATTAACTCAGAAGCCTATAGCTTAGCATTTTTTCTAGGAGAATGGGAATTGTGTCTTCTACAACTCTTTTTAGCTCATAGATGCCACAACTTTGTAAATCACCCCTCACACACAAACAAATACACACACTCTGTATTTTTTCACTTTTCTGATCCAGCAATAATTCAGATCTGCATCAGTTTTACTCAGTTTTAAGGTCACTTCTGGGGCTTGGCTTCTCCAGTCTGCTAATCCTGGTGCTTTTTCTCCTCAGGACACTTGCACTGGAAGTGTTTTCTCTGCCTTGCTGCCATTTAATTGTGCCTGTGAGAGAGCAGCAGAGAATCAGCTGAACTCCTCATAGCCTTGCTCATCTGTCCCCAGATTTGCCTTCAGGTCCTGCCGAGTTAAAGGTGTGAAAAAGGCCTTTGTGCAGCCTTTCCCAAGGCCAATTGCTAAGGTTAGAATGATCTTAGAATCCATACCATGTTTACAACTTCCATTTTCTAGAACAGGTTGGGTTCATTGGCATTAAAAACTCTCTATAGTGCACCAGTCTTAATCCAATTTTAAAAGGCAAGGCCAGCAACTGTGTTAAAGGGATTAACTCTTATTAAATATAGTGTATTTGAGTAAGCCCTAAGGGAAGGACTCCAGTTGCTCCTGTTTGCATGGATGGAGGCAGTCATACCAAGTTACATCCCAGGGACCTGGCAGTGAGCTCAAGCTATAAATTACATCACGTTACAGGAAAGCAATTTGTAAAGTATGGAGGTAATTGGAAAGCTGTGTCCTCACCAGGCTGTATAAACACTAAGAACCAAAACCTTCCTCTCCTGTAAATCCACATGGGAGGAAGAAGGCAGGTGAGATGTTGAAGTGCCATGGCAGAGAATCTGCTGTCCAGGTCTCACGGCAGGCTGTGAGCAGATGCAGTAACATTAGACTGTTGAAGGCCATAGAGAGGGATAGACCCACATCCTCCAAACTTTGGACATAGACAATTAACAACCTAAAACCAGCGTTATCCAAAGAAAATGGATTCTAAATGCCCAGATTTCCTTCCTCCCTCCCCACAAGGGATTGACTTTAACTCCAAGGAAAGTAAAGCAGGCAGCAGTTACATCATCCCCACACCTCCCACCACAGGCCAGGGAGGCAGAGCCTAAGCCATCCACAGGCCTTGGTGGCTTCTTCCAATCCATTTTGCAATTCCTGCAAGGTCACAAACCTCCAGTTCAGGCAGTGCCCTGAGCTGCCCCCTTGGCCCCACAAGCTGCCCCATCTACCTTCAGGTGTCTGTAAGGACTCAGGCAGAGACCACTCTGTACAGAGGCTGTTCTCTCCTCACAGAGAAGAAGAATTTACAGACCAGACCGGCATTATTTTGGTATGTCCAAGTCCAAGGACGGGAAACAAATTAAGTTGATTTAAAGACAACCCAACATTGTCCAAGAACCATTGACTTGGCAAGCTTGAATGTGTGAAAGTCCCTCTTCTCCACCCCACATGGTGTAAGCAGCGCATGGGAACAATACTTAGTACCTTCTAAAACAATGGTGAATGTCAGCCCTACTAACAAATCCCTGCTTATTCATTCCTAACGGGAGCAACAGAAGATATACGGATTTGTAAATATTTTAACCCAGCCAACAACTGCTGCCAGGGAGTTTCCAAAATCAAGGTCTTGGAGAATGACCTTAATTCTGATCCAAAAAAAGATAGCAGATTAAAGAGCAACTTGTCATCAGCTATTCCCTGTAATTAGTTTAATATGATCAGCTTTCCATGATAATGAAAGGCAGCATCAGAGCTGTCCAAAGAGAAACTTCCAGTGGATAATAAATACTGACAGATTTCAACCAGATGGCTTTACCAGACTGCAACTTCGCAAGTGATTTTGAAGCTCAAACATTAGGGCTTATTACTTAGGATCAGCCAATAGCTGAGACAGATCTGCAAATGGTCCCAGCCCCAGGCCAGGAAGGGCAACTAAGGGCGACTATAACATATGGATAAAGACTTTGATTAAGGGGTAAAAGATCATTTTTGAAAATTACTTTCAGTGAGCACTCAAAGCCTTGGAAGTACAACACTCTCCTCTTCAGCCTGGGGCTTCCCCTGTGTGGTTGTGCTCTTAACTGAGCACCCCAGTCCACTGCCAAACCCAGCAGCGGTGAGACAAAGCCCAGCAGCATCAGGGCTGGTGTCAGGGAGCACAAAGGTGTCACTTCTAAACACCTTTACCAGACAGCTTGGCGTTGCCTTCAGTCCTGGGAAGGACACAAGGAAGGGGGGGACAGAGGAGGGGACATCTCTGAGAGCCTCTTAAGGCAGAGGTACAGGAGAGAGCACAGTCTGCACAGCCATGCCCTTTGCCTTTGTCCCCACAGAAGACAATACCATATTCCCTTGGGGTTGCTCCAAGGACAGGCTCACCATGAGAAATAGCCTGCAGGTTTGGTATCAGCAGCAGAAAAAAAGGTCCAGAATCAGGGGTATGAGATCAGTCTGTTTTGCCAGACACAACCACTGATGGCTCAGTATGGTTGGCAGGAGATCACAGAGTCACAGAATATTCTGCGTGGGAGGAGACCCACAAGGATGGAGACCAAGTCCTGGCCCTGCACAGGACTGTCCTCAGGAGTCACACCATGTGGCCAAGAGCATTGTCCAAACCCTTCTTGAACTCTGTGAGGCCTGATGCTGTGAGCACTCCTCTGTTCTGGTGTCCAACCACCCTCTGGGTGAAGAATCTTTTTCTAATATCCAGCCTGAGTCCACCTGGACCAGTGGGGAGCTGGAGGCCCTGGAAGACCCACACTGAAGAGGAGAGCAGCCACCTCCCCCTTAGCGCAACCTTGATTTAACACAACCCAGTGCTCAAAGCCCGCTGAGAGAGGCGCTGGTGGAAGTCCAGGGGAAGTCCAGCTGCTTTCCTTCCCCGGGACCCTTTGGAAACACACACTGCTGGGGTGACCCAGGGTGAGATTTGCACCCATGGGCTACCATACCTGCACAACCCACACAGTTAAAAAGGCCAAAGGCAACACGCACTGCGTCCTCCAGGCCACATGAAGGAGACACCTCAGACAGAGCAGCACCTGGTGGCACCAAGCCCTCCATCCCTGACCACACTGTGGGGACAGCCCTGAGCCTGTCATGTGCCACCAGCACCTGCTTTGCCAGCACACAGAGATGGATGTGGGCAGGAGGAGGGACACCACAACAAACTAGTTTTGCCTGCCTGAGTTCAAAGATACATTTCAGCTGTCTACTTACGGCTCCACTCGGGTGAAAGCTCCCAGTGTCTGAAGGGGCTTTCTTGCTTCTCTTGGCATTATGGCCAAAATATCATTAAGACTTCTGTAGCTGGAACTGAGCTGTCAGTAAGAGAGAGAACTTGACTGAAGGCATTTTTGCAGCCAAGGGATTTTAATTTTTCCCCCTTCTTTTGCCTTATCCAAGAGAAAGAAATATAACAAAAAACCAAGACAGGGATTTTTCAGCTAAATTTATTTCTTCCAGCATTTGCTGCAATGGGGACATGCTTGCTGTTTGCTACTTGCTTGCTGTTTGCAGGGGGTTTTATGAGCTATTCACATCCAATGTTAAGAAAAGCAATAGAAAGTAGAAAAGTCTGAAGGAGAGAGCTGAATGCTCCAGGCTTCAGACTCAAAACCTGGAGCTGAAAGTCAGCTCCCAGTCAATTTTTTAGGGCGAAAAGTAAAAGCGATATCACAGTAGCAGCAGTACAGTGAACTCCACAGATTTCAGGTGGGTTCATCTAGACAACAAAGAAGAGGATTTTACAATCTTACAAAATATCTCATGCTGAGTAATTGCATTAAAATGTTCCCACCAGGTTGTACATGCCCTTGTCCATAGCTTGGACTTTAAAGTCAAGAGATAAAAAAAAGAAAAATAAAGCATAATGTCACACATTTCCTTTTTGGGTTTCAGGCTTTTGAAATGATACATAGGTCCCTTCCTGCAGCTTGATTAAAAGTCAAAGTGAAGAGTCTAGCACTATCACATGATTCCTGGATCTGGAGACAGGGATGGAGAACAAATGGGGTTGCTCACCAGGCTGCAGGCTTTTGCAACTTTCTTTTCAGTGAACAGATTGATTACCAGCATTGAGACCAAACTAGGTATTCCCACATCCCACCAGTTCCCCCTTGAACAAAGGAAAAATATAGATTCAAATCTAAAGAAAAAATATTCCCCACTCCCAGTCACTATCCAACTTTTGAAAACAAAGGAGATGCTCTCAGCCTACCAGATGCTTTTCGGGATAAGCTTTCCCCAAAGAACTGTGGGTTTTTTGGGGTTTTTTGGCTGGTGGTTTGTTTTGGGGTATTTTTTCTTGGGGGGAGTGGGTTTTTTGGTGGGGTTTTTTGGGGGGGTTTGGTGGTTTTTGTTGGTTTTTTTTAATGCAGATCAAATCCCTAATACAGGTCCTAGTACAAATTCCCTGATGCTTGTTTGACTTCATTAGCACAAAAGCAAATGAAGGCGCTTTCCCCATTGTCCTGCTCCAGTGGAAGAGCACTGAAAAGGCAAAGTGCCAGTGACCTGTGGAAACTCTCCCAGGCTGCCCCATCAGGGGGACAGAAAACATCCCATTACCTCCACAACTCTCAGTGGAGGTCTTCAGAGCCCCCTTTACCTGTCAGCTTCCCGTGGCTGTTTTGGGAAAGGCAGAGCCCCCAGCCCCAAGGCTGCATCCTCCTGGGTTTGTGAAAATCACAGTCTTTCCAAAGGCCGGTGGGGAGGACAAGCATATAGGGGGAAAAAAAAAATCAAATTGGTGCCTTTCAAAAGCTTTGTCCCACATGACATTTGATCTCCTGGGCCTGACTATGGGCTACAAGACCCAACCCACTGCAGCATGGGACTGGGACAGGGGTGGGGGTGGATTTTTACTCTGGCTGTGTTCTGAGGTTCAAAGTGTTAAAATTTCCTGCTGATCATCCTTCTCCTCCACTGGGGTTTCCCTATTCCATGTCTGGCGCTGAACACACAACAAATCAGCAGGTGACAAAAGGTGCAGTATAATCAGTCTGTCGCTGAGCAGTCCACACCCATGCTGCCCAAACCAAAGGCTGCTTCCAAAAAAAATCCCAGCTATGTGCCACAACACTTCTGCAGGGTTTTGATTACCTGGTGGAAAACCACTGCTGGCTGGGCCTGCAGAGGGGAAAACAGGTCCATCAAAGGCTCTTTGCATGAGCAGGATGGGGGCTCCACTCAGCACCCACCAACTCTGCTGCTTCCCTTTGGCTGCTCCAAAGAGGGCAGCGAAAAACTCCCACCTTGCTTTGGGAGGAAGAAAAGAAAACAGCTTAGCTGTGGAGGGAAAGACAGCTACTATTTGCTATTCAAATCAGGAGTCACTTCTGGGCACAGGTCAATGAGAAAGGGAAACTTGAAGGCTGAAAGGATATGGACTTTGGAGATTTCTGCCCAGAAATGGTGTTTGCTGGTTTCATGTGCCGTCCGAGGGCAAACACACCCCGCGAGGCCGGGCAGACTTCAAAAGGGCCCTTTCAGTGTGACTGAGCACAGGGAGGCTGGGGGTCCTGGGGGAGCTTAGCCAAAGATTATACACGTCTCTCTGGCTGAGGACAAAGCTCCCAGGCAGCCGAGGGCCTCGGGAAACACGCTCCTGTCCCAGCTGCACTGGGAGTCAAGTGCAGCCTGTGGGTGCAGTGCCAGCACAGGGGGCAGGTGGAACATCTGGGAGACCATCAGTGGCTTCCCTCAAAGGTGAAATGGGATCCACAGCTATTGGTGCAGGCTGGGCTGATCGGCAGCAAAAAGGGGTTTGGGGCTCCCCCACGAGCTGGATTTATGGGGAATGTTCCCAGTGAGTCAGGCAGAACCATTCCCCATCGGACTGCAAGCAGACAACACGTGGCAAAAAGATGTCATGCTCGACAGCCTCTCATAGTGGGAGAACATCCAAAGAATCTGCCCAGAGTTTCTCTGCACACTGAGCATCAAAACTGCTTCATTTCAGCCCATTTCCACACGAGGGGGAGTTTCCTCACTTTGTACAGCTTCTACATTTATGCTATGTCAAAATTTCCTACAACTTCAGTTTATTGAAAACCATGTTCGTGCTGTATTCGGCATTTGCTCACATCCTTTGATGTCAGAATGCCAAAACTGTCCACAGATAATTTTGTCTTCCCAGTGGTATTTACACCAAAGCACGTTCCAAAGTGCTGGAATTCCCCTGGGGACAGAAATGCTATTGGGGGGTTTTTTGAAGGAAGAATCTGTGACAAGGAAAGGTCCCATCCCCAGTCTGGGGGAATCCCAGGGGCTCCATCCCTTCTTACCCGGGTATGCTGAGGGAACAGATTCCTGCTAATATCCCCTCCTCACATCAGCAAGGTGGCCAGGCTGTGCCAAACATGTTGGAAAAATGTGGGTACAGATTTTTCTTGCTCGCTGGGAGCAAAGCAGGGGTAAGGATGAAACCATGATGCTGCAATTCTGAGGAGGCAACCTGCCTCCTCATCCTGCAGGCAGATTGCTGAATGTCAGACTAGATGCCGATGGATAGTGAAAATTCCTCACGGTAAGTGCTGAGATACAAACCAGAGGAGGAAACCAGTGGGTTTAGCTGGTTTGCTGCAACACCCAGGGAACACGATGGGAATGAGACAGGCACCTGCTCGCTGCAGAGGCTCAGACCAGCAGGGTCCCCAGGGAACCACAGTGGTTCCCCCTGACTCCTCCAAGCCCAGCATTTTCCCATATCTGAAGCCAAGCAGAGCTAAGCCACACACACACGCTGAGCCCCCAAGTCAGACTGTAACACTTTTACATCTCACAAGGAAAAAAATTTTTTAAAGGAAGGAAAATTCAACACTTGGTTCATGTTTGGAGTGAAAGCACAGCCTGACTGTTTAAGAGCTTGATTTCTCCTCACTACTATTCTTACACACACCCACCCTGAAATTAATAAAGAATTATCTTTAATGCAGTCAAAGTGACTTCAGATGTGAGCCACTTCCACGGCCCATTATCAGCATCATGTTTGTTTTTCCATATTGACCGTGTGTGTAATATAATCCTTGTTTATGATAATTGATTTTCCTTGGACTGCCTTCCTGGGAATAATATGCACACTTTTTAACTCTCTCTTTAAAGATCAAATGGCATTTGGGCCTGGTGATTTGAATCTGAGTTGGTCAGAGCATTTAATACAATAAAAGTGAGCTTAAAGGAAAGCAGTTAAACCCTGGATATTTTCCTTATTGCATAGCCTGAAAACCCTTGAATTGAGAGGAAAGTTTGCATCTATTTTCTTGTCGTCTATTTTAAAAGCTGTCAGAGTTGGTTAGTCTCTCTTAAAATTAGTCCTTTGGATCATCTTCTTACTAAAAACAAAATCTGAGCTTTTTTTTTTTTAAAGCGATAGCGGATTAGGGCAAGAAGCTTTGTTTAGCTAAAGCGAGGGATTAGAGGAGATTTGCCCCCATAAAGTTGTGGTTTGATGGTGCTTTTATCCCTGGATGTTGCTAAAGCTGTGTTGCTTCAGGATTAGGAGCATACAAAGAGTCTCCTTGTGCTGTTTCACAGCCAAGAGAAAGACGGGGGGGAGAGGGAGAGACAGAGGAACACATGCAACAGAACTGGGAATTCCTTGGTCACACAAATCTAAAGTTTAAACCCCCTGACACAAACTCTGCTGGACACGTTGTGAATGCGAGATGGCCGGACCTGCAGTGGGAACGGTGGATGCTGGAGCAGAGGGGCTGAGGCTGCCTGAGCCTCCCGGGCTCCTGCCATGGACTCTGCTCCAAAATGAGCAAAATTCAGCTGGGACTGCCAAGAGAAGAGTGAGGGGAAGGCAAGGCCTCACTAGGGCTTGGGCAGCGTTTGTCCTGAGTGAAACTTGGACCATCATCAGCAAACCCTGGTGAAAAGCAGCCACAGCACTGCTCCAGACACGTTGGAGCACTGGGAGGTGAGGGAAATCTCGTTTATTCAAACACCAGCCAGCTCTGTAATGGAATGGTGATCCTCAGCCTTCCCACCTCTGGGAGATGCTGAAACCTTAGTGTGTGCTGGTGAGATGTCCCCATCAGCCAGACCTAGGTGCTCTGCCATGACTCTGGTAGGAAGCAGAACAAGCTGGAAAAGCCTCATGTGGTGATATTCATGCAAAAAAGCTCTAAGTAAGACAGAAATGAGTCAAGACCAAGTGATGATGGCACTTCATTTTCTCTGCCAACAGAATTTCAAAGCATTATAAGACAGACTGGGTTTGGGGGTTTTTCAGCAGGAGACAGAGAACCTCCAAAACCTTAAGGTTTTACACATATGGGGGATTTACCCCTACCCAAATTGAGATACAAAGGGACCTTGCACTTGCCAACCCTTCCTGCAGGAAAAGATCGTTTCAAAAGCAGATACGAGGAGCAAGAAAAAATAACCCCCACTCAAATTCAGCAAAACTCCCAAATGACAACTTATTTCCATCCTATGGTGATTTATATACTTCCCTAGCTTGTTCTTTTTTGGGGGGGACATGGTGTCATCCCTTGATACCCACAGCACTTGTAGCAAAGCTGTGAGACAACAGATGTAACACCCTATTGGGTCTAAAGGATCTTCATCCTCCAAACCCCAGTGTGTGTGACCCTGTGCAGCTGTGCCAGAATAAAAAAAAGAAGATTCCTTGTTTAAATGAGTGAGAGAATCAAGCTCTTCCCTCCAAAACAGGAAATTACATTTTACTAAAAAGATAATACCTATTAAAAAGAAACCCTAAAAATCCCTCATCACAAATAGACATTAGATCAGATTTTCCTGGAAAATTAAGTGACTCAGAAGGTCTTTGACTTTATCAAAGGACATTCCAGATGATAAATGTTATAGTCTAAAAGCTGTAGGTTATACACTTGTGCACATTTGAATGTGACTACACCAGTATGTGCACGTGTACTTTTTTAAGCAAACATCTTTGCTCATTTGATACCAAATGGCTGGTTGAGAAGTTTCGTTAAAACCAAAGGGACAATGAGCAAAAATCTTTTCTGTTTTGCTTTTCCCTTTGCTTTGCCATAAGAAAAGTTGTAGTCCTGCTGGTGGAAGGGAGAATGGGTTGGGAGCAGGACCCTGGGTGTTCTGGCTGACACCAAAGTGAACCACAGTGACCATATGACAGGGTCTCACTGGACCAGCAGTTTGCAGAGTGGCCAGAGGTGGTGGGATGGGTGGGAAGAGCATCCAGGGTGGATGCTTGGAGAGATGGTTCTCTGGAGGAAGGGCTTTCCTCATCATTCTTGCTGGTGTGTGGCGGCTCCCCCCCACCTCTACATACCTTTCTCCTTGGCTCACAAAAGGGTAAATAAAATCCCAGGCTGATGTAAAGTATGGATGTTCAACTGTTTCTTGCACATCCAAAGTCAGAGTTAACATCCAAGTAGCCCTCACCTCCATGGATAGAGCAATGCCACTTGATCCCTCCAAGTCCCAGGAATTGGAGCACATGGACATTGTGCTGAGATTCTTTATTGATTAAGAGCTCTATCAGCTGCAAGAGGAGCTACAAATCTGAAGGATAACAAAGCCTTTGTGGCTGGTGAGAAGAGACAAAAGCATCTCTCTCCTCTGCACCAGCCCAGCAGAAATTTCCTTTCCCTGTGGAGCACTTGCCAGCAGCAGAGCACTGTGACTCAGGGACAAACCTCCCTAAGCAACAAGCATTTCCTCTCCATCATCTTTGCATCATATGACCTTCAAAACAAATCAGAAGGTAAAATAAACACATAAAAGCAGCTGGGGTATTTGGCCTGACTGAACTCCATCAGGGCTGTGGAGCTGGAGGAATGCATTATCAGTTCTGAGCAATTTTTGATTTTTCCCCAGTGTGGGACTGCAGAAGTGGCCTCACTGAAAGGCCAGAATCTGCTTCTATTTCAACCACTGACAAGTACATTTATATTAAGTTGATTTCCCCTTGAAATTATCCAAGTTTAAAGAATTATCTGTCTGCAAGGGAAAAAAAAGAAACAAATCAAAAACGGCAAAAACCGTGCACCAGAGCAGTGGCTGTTCAGGATGATGTTCTGGGTTTGGAAATTACCTATTTAAGTCAGTGAATGGGTTAGGAGGCAGGGAAGGAAAGGAAGGTAGAGTTTGGGGTTCTTAATCATAGCTTTGCAGGCTTTAGCTGCTCTCCCACTGTTGAAAAATGTTTCAAAAAGCAAAAAAAATGATCTTCTAGTTACTGGAGTATTGATTTTGCCTACATCCAGTAATAAAGAGCAAGTCACCTGTAGGTAAAACTCTTGTAAAATATATTTGATACTATAATAGTCTGGAGATAGAGTTACATGCAGCTGAGAGAGGCAGAGGGATGACAAATCATTTCTAATAAGGTGTTTACTTAACGCGTTTCATGTCTCGTGTTACACAAAACTGAGCAGGGCTCATGTTCCTCTCCCTTCCCCTGTCACCCCCTCAGAGAAACCCACTGAGGTGGGGTGGCACAGGAGATGGCACAGCCTTGGCTGGTGCCTGCAGCCAACACATCCCCAAAACCAGCACCAGTGCAGGGAAATTGGGTTGAAACACTCCCTCCAGCTGCTCCAACAGCCCAGCACAAGGGCTGGAGCCACTGGTGACCAGTGCTGGTGGAGGTGGCCACTGGGCCATGCACCTGATGTGGGAGGAAAAGTTCCTTTTCCCCAGTCCTCTTATGTCCTTGAAATTTCTGCTGCAGAAAACGCAGCCAGGCTGGCTGTGTGCCTGGGAGATGGATTTTATCCCCCAGGAAATGTATCTGTCATTTTGCTCAGAGGTAGGTACAAAATAAATGCAGTCATGCATTTGAGCATCCGTTACCGAAGGACTGAACTTAGTGCTAAATGATGTAAATCTAGATAAATATCACCGCTTTTGAATAAATTACTTGGGTTTTACACCAGCAAAACAGAACTGAGCTGCATCCAGCCTCACTGCCAGGACTGGCAGAGCCTGCACTGATGTCCAAGAAATCAATATTTGGGCTCGTTTCAGAAAAGATGGTTGGGGAGATCCAGCTCTGGGTCTGATCTGCTGATGAGGGGCAAATCCTTGGTCCCAATGGCAAAGCCCTCCTCTGCTTTCAGTGATGGAAAGCTGGGATAACCCAGCTCTCAGTGTAAATCCAGCCTGAGTGGACACTTAGATGCAGCCAAGCTGCAAGAGTAATGTCTTTCCTGAGGACAAGGAGAAACAGCTCCCTGGGGGATAAACCACAGCAGACAGTGATGTGGGATTCAAAGCATCCCACAGTGCAGAGCTGGACCTCAGCTCATGGAACAGTGGCTTAAGGGTTCAGGAAAATCAGGGTCAGAAACACCTCCACTGCCCCAAACTCGTTACATGACTTGTGCCCACACAAGCAGGTGCATCATGTTGTTTCCAGAGGATGCAGGTCCTCTTATGGACTTACCTTGTGCTCTTAAAACAAAACAAAAAGATTCCTCCCAGCTGTTGACAGCTGCACAAATTATGGGGTGCTGAAAAGGAAGACAAGCAGAGACTGACCTGCTCCTTCCCCACCTTTGCTCCTCATGTGGGAAGGGTCTGAAGCCAGAAAACGCAGTGTCTCCATGCCAAGCCCATGGGGAGGGCCTGAATTTAAGCAACTTCCTGGAGTTTCTTTGGTGCTTAGATAACATTTCCAACCCTCCAGGAGCTGGAGAATCAGCTCCAGGAGCTGTAACATCCCTATCACAAGCCTTCCTCCACATTCACATTTCTTTCCACAGGTCCCATCAGGGTCTGAATAACAAGCCACAGCGCAGTGGCCACGTGGAGAGCTCTTCACCTCTCAAACAGGCAAGGAAAGGCTTTTCTGGCAAGGAAATGCCTGTCAGAGGAGAGGCAGCATCCCACCATGCGTCCCATGAGTGTGGAGAATATTAAAATTCCAGGCACACCCGAGCCATAAAGGATGTCTATGAAGCTGCATGGGTGGATATGTTTGGACCACGTTTCAGTATGACCATTGTAAAACCCCAAGAGATTATTTTCCCCTAAATTAATCCATGGGTGAGACAGACACAAAAAAACCCCAACCAACCAACCAGCCAAAAAAAAACCCACCATGTTGCTCACCCTTCACAATGTGGCTGGGCAGATCAGGCTTCCCCAGTTGCTCCTCTGGCAGCAGCAGATGGGCTGAACCTTCAGCCTGTGCTCAAGCCCTCCTAATCTGTAACCCTGACTGAAAAAGTGGCTTGTTTTCAGATGTTTCACTGCCTTTTGTCTGTAAAATACAGAAAAATGTGAAAAAGAAAAAATAAAATCAGCAAAATGCAGAGGTGAAGGGTCTACAATGACTTTAAATTGTCATTTCTGCTGCCTCACTGGGGAGGAAGTAGATTTTTCTCAGGAGATCTAAAAACCAAGGAGCTGTCAGGTCCTTTTGGCCATGTGGTGGCTGATGGACCAACCTCTCCACCATGCTGTGTCCCCTACATGACCTGGGTGATGTCACCTGTCCCCACCACTCCATCCTCAAAGAGCAAGAGATGTTTGATACCCAAATTAAAATTGCAACACTCCACAGCAGCAGGGTCAACTCCAAGCCACCCACATTTCTCCCCTGATTGGATTTTTTTTCCCAGGCTACTTAGTTTATTTGGAGGCTGCCTTCAAATTCCTGATAAAAAAACAAATCTTCTATAAGTGGGATTTTTTTTAAATCACCTCCACTCATTTATATAACCTTTTTTAAGCAAATAATAGCATTTCATTGGCTGTAGACTGATGAATAAAACCTGCATGAGGATAAGGAGTAGCTTGGGCCCTGGATGGCCCCAGACCAGAATAAAACCCTATATAAAGGGCTCTGAATCCAACCCAGGTGTTAAAAAAATAACAAATTTTGATGCACCAAGACTGAAAATAAATTAGTAACATTTTAAATTAAACAGGAACCCTTCTGACATCCTATTGCAAAATTTCGATTTCGCTGGTTCTTTCCAGGCAGCCTGTGAAAAGACAGGAGGACACACACCTGTGCCTTTGTGACAGAGCAGAGCAGAAGTGCAGTGTCCCCAAGGGAAGACTGACCCTGAAATCCATTTCTCCCAGGAGGGCAGGGACTCAGCAGAGGGAGGCCTCTCCTCCTGACTCTGCCTCTGCTGGGCACATCACTCCTCTATTTATTTGCCTTTTCTCATCACCTTTCCTGCTTATCTCTTTTGCCCTGGATGCCCTCCCTCATCTGCAGCTCCTGGGCTGGAAAGGGCCCCCTGTTTGGCAGGAGCCTCTGAACACAGCTGGGATTCACTGAATAAATAAATAACTAGATCTGCCTATCATAACTATACTTTAAATTCCCTGCACGGGAGAGACTTCCCCTTTACATTCTCTCAGCTAACACTTTTACCAGGAACCACAGGCTGAAAAAATTGATCTTTTTGGCTGTTTTCACCTAATGCTCTTGGTAGATTTGATTCCTTACAGGTATTTTTTGAAAAATAGGCTAAACTAAGGAATGGCTTATTACAGTTACAAACTGCAGTTAGTAGCAAAAAAAAAAAAAAAAAAAAAAAAAAAAATTCCTTGGCTGCATTTGAGAGGAGGTTAAGACCAGTGAGGGAA
Organism: Sylvia atricapilla; assembly: GCF_009819655.1. NCBI lineage: Eukaryota > Metazoa > Chordata > Aves > Passeriformes > Sylviidae > Sylvia > Sylvia atricapilla. Next base: position 13,223,069 of record NC_089148.1, read on the forward strand.
TATGAAGCATTTTTTACTCAAAAAAATGAAACTAGAAAACTAGTTATTATCACAATTAAGAGAAAGTGGAAATGAGAGGGGGAGCTGAGCTCGCTCTGTATTTTGTAATATTCAACTCACATTCTCCTTGAGGGGCAAAATTATAAACTCACATGCCTCTGCAGTCAAGGTTTAAACTTTAGGTCTAGATGGAGGCGTACTCTAACTCTTGACAGAGGAATGAAGAGCTGGAGGAAGAGCTGGAGGAAGTGTAAGAAAGCGAGCAGGAGAGAGAAGGTGTTGGGTTCCCTTTAAAGCAGGTACCTAAATCTGAGGATTTTTTTTTAAACCCTCTTTAAGATGAAGGCTCTGCTAATAACATGTCCAGAAGATGGCTCCTGGCAAATTGCTTTGTTATTCTTGTCAAAAAAAAAAAGTCCCTTGGAAGCAGTCAATTTTAAACCATATATCAAAATGATTAATTGCCCTTAAATGAGCAGATGTTGAAGTACCCTTGAATGGGGCTAACGCTTTTTGGATTGCAAACATAATGTATTCATGGACTTGGAAAAATATCATTAGGGCTATTAATTAGCTATAAGCACCAAAAGCCTTGGTGACTCCAAGGTGTTCACTTTTTTTTTTTTTTTCGCTTCCCTCTTCTTCTTTTTAAGACTTAAGGGGGAACAACTGGTTTTTCTGGAATAAGGTTAGCAGGTATTTTTTTTTTAATGCAGTGTAGAAAACCTTGTCAAGTAGCTCAGATTGGAAGAACTGTAAGAAATCCTGGCTGACCTCTAAACATGGGTAGGACCCAGCCCCAACAGCCAGGACTTAAGGAGGGAGCATTAGTGGGGCAAAGAAAGAGAAAAGAGGGAATAAAAGAAAGAAACCTGACATTGCAGGAGGCTGCTTAGAATATAATTCTACCCTCAGCCAAAGGAAAATGTGCTAAACTGCAAATATTTCATGAAGGTTTGAGTCGATTTCAGGGGGGAAAGGTGCTTTGTGTCCTCTTAATTTGGGGAGAAAGGAACTTTTATTGCATACTTGACCCCAGAGGAAAAAAAATATAAATTCCTCTTCCCACTAATCTCACTTTCCTCCAAACCTCCAAGAGCAAAAGGAGAAATGTAGCAAGCTGTGGCTTGAGACTTTTTAGTAACAGAAAATCCTTAACTGTGAGCCAACTGTGAGCCTGTTTTGGTCTCTTTTCAAATACTGCATCAAATATATTTTCAATGAATTCATGAAAAAAAAAAAAAAAGGAGGCAGAGAAGAGAAAAAAAAACTTTTTAAATCTGTTTAAGTTTATAAACAAGATTAAAGAAACAATGTCAAGGGTCTTATGGAAATGGTGATAGTGCCCCTTTAAATAAGAGCAAGTGGAGATTTTCTATATCACTGTGCAGTTTAAATCTTTCTTGATGGACCGGACACTAGTCCTCCTTAAATCCTTCAGAAAGCTGCTTTAAGGAAAAAGGCTGCGAGGAATTTCTTCTCGCTTTAATTGCTTAAGAAACGGTTCCCACAATGAGCTGTGGCCTAGATTTGCCTCTCATTTAAGTTCTGATTTTTAAAAGTTCACAAGTTAATCCCCTTTCGGTCTCACACGAATGCGGTTGGCGTCGGGGACAAAGTACTGGACAATGTCTGGAACATTTCAAACCCCCAAAAGATGCCCCATACCAAAAAGAAAAAAAAAAAAAAAAAAAAAAAAAAAAAGAAAAAGGGAAAAAAAAAAAAAAAAAAAAAAAAAAGAGAGAGAGAGAAAGGTAGGGGCAAAAACCCCAAAACAATCCAAAACAAAACCAAGCAGCAAAGTGGCCTTGATTTAGTTAAGTAGCTATTTTAAGACCTTGTTGCCATTATAATTTGAGGCAAGTAGAAATGTCTTGCACTGTATTTGCCATAGATTCAGAGGTAAGGAGGTTTGTCAGCGTTCTGAGTTTTCTTCCTCGTCCATCTTCCAAAGATGGAGCTTTGTTTCTCATTATTCAGCCTAAAATAAATTAAATTTTCACTTCTCTAACACAGTTTATTGTCCTGGCAAGGAGTGTTATAAAATTCACAAGATTCATTAACAAAAAAAAAAAAAAAAAAAAAAAAAAAAAATCCGAACGACCGAACAAACAACCCCCCCAAAAAGCCAAAGAGAGAGAGGGAGGGAGTTAATGCATTAGCTGTTTAAAACATAACCAGCTTGGCTTTGATTTTAGTTGTTCTGGAGGAAACAACCACGATTTCTGTGCAAATGCAAACACATTATTCTCTGTGGATGGGGATGGAGTGGTGTGTGTTCAATGCCCCAGATAGGGAAATTATATGTATTTCTAAATAAAATGAGAAAACCACAATTTTCTTCCAACATTATTCCCTGATCGTTTCACTGTTTGTTTTGTTGTTTGGTTAGGTTTTTGTTTGGGTTTTTTTTTTTTTTTTTCCCCACAAAATAACCAGTTTTTCAAATTAGAAGTAGCAGCTGTCCTTCCCGTCATGCAGGTGAGGGGGCTTAGAGCCTACATGGAAGTCTGAAATTCACGGTTTACTTAGGAAAGAGAGAAAAAATAGTCTTTGAAGGGGATTTTTTTTCACATGTATAGACCCAGACAGTTTGCCAAAAAATATTACCGTTAACATCATGGAAACTTAAAATGTCCTTACTACATAGCGAACTAATAAATTCCTCCCACCCCGTCTCGCAGTGCAGGATCAAGTCTGAGTGGCAGATTTATTTATTTCCATATTTCATTTTGTTCTGTGAGGCAAAACTCACAGAGAAAAAATTGTCCGTGATCTACCCTCGTCTCTTCCGTTGTATTATTATTATTAATTATTATTATTATTACTATTTTGGCAGCGGTGAAAAAGAACCATTTTTCGCCGAGCCGAGGTTTTGTGTCGGAGCCGGTGCCAGACACAAGTTTGAGGAGCCCCGGGGTGGACGGGGAGCCTTTGGGGGGTCCCCCCGCTACCCACAGCCCTTCCCGGGGCTGCCTTCCCTCCTCCTGCGCATTCCGCATCCCTCCCTCGCTTCCCCGCTTTTTGGAGAAGAATCCCCCGTGATCTGGACACGGCCGGTGCCGATTCCCTGATGCTTTGCCCCATCGATACCTCGGGGCGGGGGGAGATGTGATAAATCAGTGCCGCAGACAAACTGGGGTCACTTTTCCGAGCTGCGCTAAATGCGCTGTTTACTCGTTTCTGCGAAGAAGAGCTGAATTAAACGCAATTATTTCTTTATTGAGGGCTGCTGAAACGGCAGAAACCCCGCCGCTGGAGAGCTCGGGAAGATATTCTGAAGACAGAGGGGAAACTTGTTATTTCTTCGAGGGGAAGGGGGGAATTAAAATAGGCTTTTTCGTCGAAGTCATGACAAAATCTCCCGTGCTCTCAGCGAGCAGAGAAGCGAGACAATGGTGACATCGCGGTCGGAGGGGTTGGGAATTCGTGCCTGGCTGTAAACCACGATTCAGAAACAAGTGAGAAGAGGCGCTGCCCCCAGCCCGGACGGGCACGGCCCCCCCGGGCACACCGGGAACCCTTTCCCCGCTGGCCCCGCAAAGTTCGCCGCCTTCGGAGCAGATCTTTGCCCCGTGGGGTTGGTGTTTGTGCCCCAGATCCCGCCAGCTACAGGTCCGCGGGGCTGCTCCCGACCGGTTTTTGTGGGGCTCGGAGGCGCTTCCAGGGGGGCCGCTGGATTTTGGGAAGCGTGGCCGGGCGTCTCCCGGCCCTGCCCCGTTCCCAGTCGTTGTGATCAGCGCAGAGGGGAAGGTGCCGCTGGCAAACTCGGGGGGCGGTGGCAGCGGCGGTGTCCCCTGCAGGGGCACCTCAAAAAAAAAAAAAAAAAAAAAAAAAAAAGGCAAGAAGGGCAACTCTGCGTTGTATTTGTGGGGCGGTGCCCAGACCAGCCCGGCTTCGGGCCCCGAAAAACGTCCCCGAAAAGCGATCGCGGCGATCAGGGCGCCGAGTTTCTCCCAATCGGTTTCCCGGCCAAAAGCGGGTGGTTGGTTTGCAGGATGCGGGGGCGAGCACGGGGCGAGGGGCTCTCTTCGCTCCTGGGGGCGAGCGGGACGGAGGAGCGAGGGTAGGAATAGGTTGGAATAGATTTCAATAGGTTCACCCCCTCCCTCTCTTTCCCGAGACCATCACTTGGTACCCCATAACCTCTGGTTAAAAATAATAATAAGAAGAAAATATATACAATAAAAATAAATACAAGAAAGTGGCACTTGGAGCCTTCTGGTGTCCCGAGCCAGACCAATCCCTTCTTTTTTTCTTTTGGTCAAAATTTGTACAAAATATCAAGCTCAAATTAAAAGGTCCTCTCCCCCCCCTTATTCTTTCTTGTTCCCTTAATTCCTGTCTAAACGGTTTTGCTCTGGGAGAAGAAATCTTTTCTATAGGAGGGAGAGAGGAAAAAAAAAACCTTCAAGAAGAGAAGGGTATTATTGTTTTAATCCTCTTACCCGCAGTCATTTTAAAACAGGGTGTTTTGGAGCCTGAAATGGCGTCTCGTCTCCCAATCCCATCCTAAATCCTCCTGGGCTGGGAGAGAATCTAAAGGCAAGGAACTGGCATCTATTAGCAATCTCTCTAAAGGCTTTAAACTGCTCTTTCTGCTGCGAAGGCATGGCAAAGCTGAAAAGCAAACACAACCACCGCACCAGTTAGTGAGCTCTGCCAGATAACCAGCCCGGCCGCTGGACGGGAAGGTACCTGCGAAAACCCCGCAGAGAGAGTGAAAAGAGAAAGAAAAGGAAATACAAGAAAAAGAAAAGCTGGTTTTCCACTTTTTACATACCGAAGGGGGTGGGGGGGAAAGTATTTCGGGGGAAAGTATTAAAAAAAACAATATGAGCGAGGAGATGCTTTAAGTGCTCGTTCTTCCCCCGCCGAAGGCCCGCGGGGTGCCCCCTGCCCGCTGTCCCTTCCCCTGGCCGCCGGGGCCGCCCGTGCGCTCCCGGCTGCCGCAGCGGCGCTTCCCCGACGGGGCGGGCGGCGGATCCATCGCCCAACGCTCCTCCGAGCTCCTTCCACCACTCCTATTTTATCTCTTCGCTGTGTGACCGTGCCCGTTCCCCCAACCCCCCAATTTTAAAAAGGAGTCGAGGGGTGCAGCAGGCTAAGCTGGGACAGCGAGGCGGCCAGGAGGAGGGTGGGAGGCCGCGGTCGCTCTGTAATTAAAGGTGGGAGATTATCCCCCACCAGCATCACCACCCAGGGGCCGTCGGGGGAGAGGGAAACTTCAGGGTCTGATCCAGCGTGGTGCTAAGCGGGGGGCGCGGGGAGAGGCACGGCTTCCCTTCCCTGCGCCTTACGGAGCCCATCACCCCCCCTCCCGGTCCTGGCTCTAGCCCTCCTCCCTCCACCGGCATCCCGTCCGCTTCCAGGGATTTAATTAGGCGTTTACACCTCGGCTTGGAGTAAATGACTAGTAAGAAGCGTCGGGGGGTGGGGGGTGTACCGGCAGCCCCGTTTTGATTGACAGGGTGGAGGACCATTGAAAATCTTGCTGGGTAGCTCCCGGGTCGCTATGAAGCTCCTTTTAAAAATCCTTCTCCAATGCTGACTCCCGGTAGATGGCAGCTCCGCCGGGCGCGCAGGCAGCGCGCAGGCAGCGCGGGCGGATGGAGTAGGGCGGGCCGGGGCGCAGCGCCGCGCTCCCACGCGTGTCCGCGCTCCCACGGCGGGCGGAGAGGCTGCCCCACCGCCCCAGGTAAGAACCCCCCCGGGCAGCGCGGGGCCGGGTGCGCTGGGGATGCCCATGGGGAGAGAAGAGGACTTTGGGGATTGCTTGCGAGGAGGGGGAATGTGCGGCCGGCGGAGGGACCGCTGGCGGGGATGCGCGCACTGCCGAGGAGAAACATAGCCGGGCTCCAGCGCAAATTCTCTGTTTCTCTGTTATCCTGCCTCTCTTTGTTTCTTTTTACTTTTTTTTTTTTTTTTTCCTTGTTTATTTGGAATATAGCACGCTTAAAAAAAATCCAAACTACCGCGGAAAAAATAATAATAATGCAAACCACCACTACCAGCTCGGGGCCTCGCTCCCTATTGACTCCACTGCCAGCCCGCTCCGGTGCGGGTTAAGCAGCTGGCGGGGATGCGAGGGCTGGAACCCGGCTCAGGGAATGGGAACGCGCATCCCTCCGGCAGCCGGGCTGCCCGGGAGGAGAGCGCAACTTTCCCCTATTTACATAATGATGGTTTAGTAAGCTGGAGGGAGCTGCCGAGGGCAGAAACAGCCGTCGAGCGGGGCCGGGAGCCGGGGACGATGGCGATGGCCCCGGGATTGGTTTTTCTCTCTGGTGCGGCTGGAAGTTGAGAGCGGAAGGGACAGCAAGATGCCGGCAGCGCTAGGAAGCCTTTCGAGGACAATTCACACCCTCACGTCACCCCATTGAGGGGTTAGACGGCAAAATGGACGGGGAGCTCCCTGTAAGGAGCTGGCAGGCCGGTCTTCGCCCCCCTCCACGCTCTCCCTCTTTAAGGGGTGTATAAATGCCGGACCTGCGCTGTCAGCCCTTCTTGATAAATTAAGGGCTTCGCAGTCGAAACCTATTTACACCACCATTATAGGGCTAACCAAATGGGGATCCGCATGCATATTTTTACCGCAAGAGATCTCATACATCTCCGCCAGAGTCGCCCCTCGGGCCATGGGATAACAGATAGGGAAGGGGGGCGGGTTGTGCTCCGCCGCGGCCAGCACTTGAGCGGAAAAAAGTCCGTGTCCCCACCCGGTGCTGGCTGCCCCGGGCATCCCGGACCCGTTCCCCTTGCAGGGGCAAGGAGAGGGCGAGGGTGACCCTCCGGAAGCCTTGAGGGGACCGGACACACGGGCTCCTCCAGTCCAAAGCAAGGCCCTGGGGAAGTTTCTCCTCCGACGGAGATGGGGTTTGACTGCGACGCTTGCCGTGCCCGTCCCTTTATCCGGGGAGAGAAGGGACAAGAAGAGCCCCATACGGAGCCATCCTGTCCCCGCGCTCGGCGGCTTTTCGCGGCTGCGCTTTCCATTTATTTCCAGGCGGCGACCTCGGGCGCCTCGGGGGAAAAAGGGGTCAGCGCATCCGGGGACAGGTCCTTGGTGTCCCCGAGGGTCGCCTCGGCGAGACCGTCAGCAGAAAGGCGGGAGGGAGCGGCATCCCTCGTTTCCCAGTGGGATTCCCGCACCGAGCGCTGCCCGCTCCCTTTCGAAACGAAACGTGGCCGGAGCGAGGTGGTATCGCAGCTCCAGACCCGGGCAGGGCTCGCCCCAACACCCCTGTCCCTGGCTGGGGGCTTGGCGGGGCTGTCCCCGCAGCCTCTGCTCCAGCCGGCCGCGCTCCGGCTGTGTCCCGCATTCCGGCTCCGCCGGGGAAAAAGAAATGTCCCCGCTCCGCCTCATCCCGTCCCCTCCGGCGGCCCCCTCCAGTTCCACTTGGTTAGCTCAAGTTTTCCATGTAAATGACAGTAATAAATATCTAATCATGTCCCGCAGCTATCGGCGGCTCGCCGAGCAGCCGGCATTAATGAGACATCCAGGGGAAGTGGGGAAAAGGAGAGGGGAAAAAAAATCAAAAACATAAAAAGGGAAGTTTTCCCGCTTTCCCTGAAATAGTTTCTAGAGGCGAGGCCGGGCCGATGTGCGGGGGGATGCTCCAGAATGATCCCAACTGTGGGGTCGTGCTCAGGTTCAAACCCGTCCCCTCTAATTAACCCTGTCCCCAAAATCCCAGCAATTCCCCTCGAGGGAGGGGCGAGTCCGGTCGCATGGCCGGGCTGGGAGCTGCTGTCCCGAAAGCCCCGCGGAGATGCGTGTGCCCATCCCTGCCGCGATTCCCGAACAATTAATGGAGCTGCAATGAGCGCTGAATGCTGATGGTGGGCCGAGGGGGGGAAGGCGGTGGGAAGGCTGCGGCTGAAATTAAACCATGAGAGTTGGATTTGTTCGCCTAACGCTAAACAAATGGACTGATTGCCTTCTTTCCAAACGCATCAGTCATACTACATTAAGTAGCAGAGAGCTAATTATCCCAATTAGGAGGCTGATTTATAATTAATGGCTTGGACCAAGTGATAATTGGATGTTAATGGATAACAGTTTTGTCTGAAGTAGCCTCCCACTTCCCCAAAGGCAGGGCTGGAGGGTTTGGGGTTTATTTACCCTCTCTCTCCCTCACCTCCGCACGGAACACAAAGCGAAAGAGAAGCGAAATCTGCTCTTGGCTGGTTCGGGTGAGACCCTCCTCGGGCTGGGGGAGGCGCTGGCCGCTCCCCAGCCCGCCCGGGGCTCGGCGAGGAGGGCTGCGGGGGTAACCTTCAGCACCCACCTTCCCCAGATTTCAAGCGATACCTGCTGCTTTTTTCCGCTCCTCCCTAAGTTTCCGAGCCGTGGACAACTGACTGCTGGGTATCTTATCCTCCTACAGGACGTGGCTCGTGTTCCCGATGAAGGGCAAAGGCTGAGCCCCACGGAGTGCCCGAGTGCAGATGAGGCTGTTCCTCTGCCCTGTCCTAGGGAGAGCAGGATGGGGCTCACCCTGAGGATGAGAGGTTTTACACCCTCCCTGGCCCACACCCCACCCTTGTAGTGGCAGGCAGAGAGTAAATCTGCAATTTCTCACTGCTCTGTGTTTCTCCTGACCACATCTCAGAGCTGGCTTGCTGTTTGTTTCGTTTCTCTCTTCCACGTTCACTTTTCACCCATGAGTGAGTCGATGCAAGTCAATCCCACTTCCTTGTTTGCCCCAGCCGGAGAGACTTGGACCTACATCCTTTTGGCTTCTGGATTGTGTTTCTAAGTTCACTTTTCCCATTCCAACTAAGAACTGCAATGGGCACGAAATTCCTGAAAGGGTAAGAGTGACTTCAACCCTGGGTTACCCCATGACCGATGAGAAGCTGTATTAAATTACACCATCATAGTCGATGCAAAAATGCACCCAAAACTGTGCCATCAGTACACAGAAAGACAGTTTAGGTCAGCTTTCCAGCTTTTCCTGCTGATTTAAAGAGACCCTGCTGTCTAAATGGGGGATTCTCCTCATGCTCACACACATGAGCAGGGATCTTATTGCCGTATCAGAAGGCACAGCTCTGTTTCACGGAGCTGGTGAAGATGTTGCTTTTCCTTAGTGCCAGTGCCGCTGCCTGCACCAAAGAAACGGAGTCAGAGGAGCTTCTCACAAATCAGAGAAAAGGGCAGGCTCGCCAGGCAAGTTTTGCACAGTATAGTTGTAGAGGGAGTGACTGCAGTGGGTTTTGTTCCCAGTGTCTTTATCTTTTAAAATTATGGTTTACTGAGAAAGAAGGAAATAGGATGAAAAGAAGCCGGAGAGAAGAATTTCCTTTTCCTCTGTCATTTTCACAACCAGCCCTGACAAAACAAAGGTGCTGCAGAGAAGGTCCCGGACCAGCTCCTCTGATACAGCTACCTGCTGGTTTTACTGGTGACGCAGTGGGTAAACTGTTTAGCTGGAAGTAGTCCACGTTTTCTAAGATTCAAGTGGTTTTTCAGGGCCATCTCAAAATTCAGCTTGTCAAGTTGAAAACGCTTCTACTGAGGCACTGACGAAAGGCTTAAACCCTTTCAAAAGGTTGAGTGCTGCTTTCCAGAGCTTGTGTCTGAACAGGACGTTTATAGTTACCTTGCTTCATTTGGAAAAACATAGGAGTAGGGAAAATGCTGAAGAACAGGGATTCAATAAATCCCAAATTTTCCAATCCTATACAGCTACTAATAAAGTAATCTACTTCGGGGGAAATTCCATCAAAATGTACCGGTGGAACATTTGGAAATGTAGCCAAATAGTCAAGAATTAATTCATGGTGCACCGGGGTTAGCCAAACCCTGGGTCTTTTCCCATCAGTTTATTTCACTCTAAGAGTTACTGAAATTGACTTTTTTTTTCCTTTTAACTTCATTAAGGTTTGGATCAGACTTCTTCTGTTTCTCAGAGCAGTTCTGGTGGAATTACAGCTCATGGGAAGGGGAGAGTCGCTGAGGGAGGGTTGGGAGCAGGATGGACCAGCAGTTCTCTGAAGGGAGGGAAAGGGATGTTCACCGCAGGAGTTGTGGGTAGCTGGCACAGCTCTCTTAGGACCATCAGCAGCCTCTGTATGGTCAGAGCAAATACTGACTTGAGAAGTGGTGCTGTAAAACTGAAAGTGTGAGTGTGATGCTGGGGCACTCCTCTAGGATCTTCCAAAGGAAGAGTAACAATTGCGCTGGGGGAGACGAGCTGATATGGATCTCGCCAGGGAGGAAAATGCTCTTCCCAAGGGAGCTGTGGAAAGCGGCTGTCTCCGAGCACCGGGAGGAGCGAGCAGCTCTGCGAGCTCTCGGCGTGTGTTATAGCCCGAAGTGGGTAAACCTCTGCTGTGGGGCTCCGCATCTCCCCACAAAACCCAGCAGACATTCAGCAGCCCTGCCTGCTCCACAGCACAAGCTCTTTAGAGCGCAGATCACCTGCTGGTGGCCAAAATACATTGCTTACCTTGGCAGCCGCGCTTCATTCGGTGTAGAAATCCAGACTCTTACGGGAAGGGAAGCCTTACATGTACCCGTGCTGCTCCCTGGCACTGCTGCCTCTAACTCCAGTTTGTGGCCCTGTTTTAAGGTGGCACAAGTTCTTCCCCCACCCCGGCCCCTCTTTGTAAAAGCCACTCAGGTCAAGCGTCTTTTTTAGTGGTAGGATGAAAATTGGTGTTGCCACCTGCAAAGAAGAAAAAAAATTTCAAAGTTCTGGTTTATTCTCTTAAGGTATTAGAAGTCTCCCACAGTTCCACTGCTTGTGGAGTTGCCTTTCAGGATTTTTTTTTCTTTTACACCAAAGTAGGACTGTCTGTCATTTTGCCTCATAGATGATTTAAGCCTGAGCAGGAGCAGTTGCCATCCTGTGCTTTGTGACTGTTGTTTGGAGTGCTGCAAGAATCATCTGCAGAGGCAGGGTCCAGCTGAACTTGCAGAAATACCCTGAGTTCAGGCTCTCAGATTCTGTTGCTTTCAAATTTTGCTTGCTCTTTCCATCTCAGAAAATCACCTTCCACCAGAATGGCACTTGGCATCATAACCTCACAACCCTCCATCTAATCAGTTAAAAGAGCACCTGGGAAAGTCCTTTTGTGCCAGCAGGGTTAAACTCCAGCAATGTGTCAGAAACCACTGCATTTCACAAAGCCACACTGCTCCCCTCCTCGTGTGCATACCGCACTCTCTCAGCTTAACGCCCAGAACTCACAGCTTCAGCTTTTTACTTTCTGCATGATGGGTAGTGAGGATGAGTGGAGAAATCACCTTCCCTGCGTGCCTCATCCCAGTGTCAGCCTGTGGAGCCCAGCATCTGGGCTGAGGCATTGCATGGGAGTGCCCGGGGCAAGCCCAAATTCCCTCCTGCCAGCCTGGCTGCCGGGCGTGCAGCACCTGGGAGCAGCAGGAGAGGAACTGGGAATCTCTTCAACTGCCTCAGAAAACCTTTACAAAGCTTATCTGTGCACTTCTTGCAGTGTTTGAGCTCCCTTCTTAGGGCTCAGCGTTAGATTGTCAGATCAGCGTCCTGGTTGTGCTGCACAGGACAGTCACAGGTCCTTGTCACCGAAGGTCACAGGCTTAGAAACATATTTTGACACAGAACTGTAGATCCTTGTCTTCTTAGTGAGACTGTCATGGGTAAAATCCTCCAGGATATTGCTCCAGCTTCCAGGGATGGGAGATTCCTGAACCAGAAGTCCCAAGGGGCTGCCTTCCCTGACTGTCAGCTTGCTTGTGGGAACAATCTGCAATCAAATACGCTGCAGGCAAAAGCTGTTTTGGGGGCAGAGAGCAAGCAGCAAGCCACCCTCCTGCTTCCAGCAGCCCTTTGGGAAGGGCAAAGTTTCATTTGAAAAATTCCCTTTGCCAGCATTAGGGAAAAACAAAACGATGCTCCTCAAGAAAGCCTTTTCCACGGAAGTGAGGCACAGGACTGAGCAGGTACTTTGTTGTGTTTCTTTTCATAAAAACACCAAAGATAAACCCTTCAGGCAGTTCGTGAATTCAGTAGTGTGATTGCAGGGTACTTTAAGGTTACTCTAAGTTCTGAATTCAGGGCAGTCCAGAGGCAGAGATGCTGTAAGGTCTGGAGGCAGGAGAGCAGGTGGGCAGCACAGAAGGCGTGAGCCTGGCCGCAGCGGGATGTGACCACATTTCATAACCACGGATGTGGAGAGTGCAGCAGCAATGTTGGCAGAGCTGGGCTGTAGGGTTCTCTTTCCATTCTGGTGTTCATGGTAAGAAACCTTAAATGCATTAATTTTTTGCTGTTGTTGTTGCTGACTGATCTGGAAGCAGAATGAGATGAGGAACTAGAGTCAAAGTGATCTTCATATCAAGAGCTTTTCTTGTTTACCCAGGAAAACGCTCCACTTTGATATAATTTCCAAGAGCTTCTGCTGAGGTTTGAGCACTGCTCCGAAGGGGAGAAGGGAGGTTTGTCCTGCTTTGATCTGTAAGCACTGCTTGTCTCATGTAAATTACGACAAGCAAGGGATTTTGCACCACAGTGATGTTTAGTGGTGCCACTCCTGCCTCTACACCGCGAGCTGCTGGGCTCCAAGCCCTAAAACTAAGCCCCACTCAAAAGCAGAGCCTTTAAGGATGTCTTTATTTTATTTTCTTTATTTTGGACCTAGCAAGCCTGCCCTCTGAAAAACGCCTCTGCAGACAGAGGAAAGTCTTTTGCCAGGAAATGTCTAATCAATCACTCAGTTCTGTTAACTTTTGGGCGAAAAAACGATGATTTCACAAAAGCCTTAAATAAAAACCACAGTAACTGACATGAGTTCCCCCTTGTCAGCCAGGGCCTGTTACCTCAGCTGCTCACAACCTGGTGTTGGGGATTTCTAGGGTCCTGTAACAAAACTTCCTTGCCCCAGCAGAATTCTCTGATGTTTGTTTTATAAAAGTTATGAGCCCTCCCACATCCAATTATGTTTCCACTACAAATACATGAGCATTACACACACAGTTGCTGTGCTCATCATCAGCACAGCTTCAAAGAGTCAATTATTTGACAAGGTCTACCCAAAAATGGCAACAGTTTCCCTAACTGGAAGCATTTCCAGATTTCAGCTGCTGCCAATCCTCCTGGTTTTAAGAAAAGGATCTCTTTATTTATTCCAAGGTCACTAGGAATAGCTGAGCGTGAGCTGCAGGAATTGGTGTAATTGCTCAGGTTTTGCTTTCGGTGTGTTCTCACTTATTTAACTAGATCCTGCTTAATTAAGATCTCTCTCTGCACTTAGAAATTAACTTTATTTAAATCAAGGGATTTTCACAGGTGTAAAAATATTTCAGGAAGATCAGAAATGCGGAGTCCTGGGGGTTTCTTTGGGAGCTGTTCTCAGTTCCTTTTTTCAGTTATAAGAAAGTCTTTTGGAAGCCTGTTTTCATGGTGCACGCTGCTCTCGGATTTCGACATTTGAATGAGAAACTATGATGTGTTGCAGTGTTTCAAATTATCTATATTTCATCCGCTACAAAGGTGAAGTTGTTTCCTTTGACATTCAGTAGTCTCACGTGAGGAACAAAACTGATTTATAACATGTTGGTTATTATCTTATGTGATTTTGGGCCTTTATATATCTAAAAGATTTAGGGATATATTAAAAAAAATTGAAGAAAACCTCTTGCTAGGATCATTTATTCATAACCCCCCAGGTATGTAATTCGTTTAGTAGCAGATACGTATAAACCAAATGTCTGTCTGTAGAGTAGGCTTGTTTTCCCAGAATGTGAGTTACACAGAGTCAGAGATTTGTTATTTATCTTTCTGATTTGAAGTGTTTCTGAAAAAGGAATTAAAGCATAAAATCATAACGCAGAACAGCTCCGGGGGAGGTGAGGGGGATGTTCTGCTGTGATTCTATTTTCAGTGATGCTTTTTGCCAGTGGTAATAAGGGGAAAAGGATGTTGCAGCACAAACCATTTGCTGTTTTTCCCTGTTAGTAATGAACAGTGGGTTCCTGTGCTTTGCATAAACACCAGCAGTGATTTGTAGCACCTTTGCAGGTCCTCAGGCTGAGGATCACAACTTTCCTTTTACCTGACAGGGCTACTCCTGTTTTTTTCTGTCACCTGCAGAAAGCTGGACACCAATCAAGTGCACCAGACCTCTGTTTCATGCTTGATGGTTTTTTAACTGATCTTTTCTTTGTGCTGAAACTGTGCCTTGCATCAAGGCACAGACTCTAGGCTGTGCCATGCTCTTCCAAACTTTAAATGCATCTGTGGTGAATCTCTTCATAAGCAATGAACTACAGTGTTGAAATTCCCTTCTGAAAGTCACTTTCCAAAGTCGAAATCTGACTCTTTTTTATTTGGTACAGCTTAATTCCCACCTAAAGAAGGCCTCATACACTCTCTCTGCCTTCACCAAACCTCCCATTTTGGGGGCAGCTTTGATGAAATGAAAAAGAAACACCCCATGGTGCCCATCAGTCAAAAGCAGACTGGCATCCTCTTCTTGAAACCTCTAGGAATAATTCATTATTTCTAACCCAAAGGTTTTATTACCCCATTCTTTATGATGGCACCTGAGTGTCTCGTGTAGAACAATGAATTTAGTCTCAGTATTTCTTTGAGTTTGGGATTGCTCTGTTTGGAGGGAAAAGAGGTAATTGTCCAAAGCCTCTGCAAAGCTGCATGTCCTACACCCAGCCTCAGCCTTATCTCATCTGACAGTGTTTGCTTGAGAAAGGCAAATGACTTGTTTGTGATTTTGTTTTGGTGATTTGTTGGTTTGGTCTTTTTCCTGATTAAAGGAAAAATATGGATGTTTTCTTGCCAGGAACTTTGCCGAAAATTTCAATACCTCATTTTTAAACTTTTTCTCAGATCTGTCTCAATTCTGCATGTACACAAGCCCCTAGGAACAGGAGTTTTCAGCTGATGAGGGAAAGTATGGGTCTCTCTTCACATCTTCTCTCAGGACAGAATTACATGCAAAATTATATCAATATTAGTTACCTGATAAATACTTAAAGCCTTGTGCAAAGCTGAGAATATTAAAATGTAGGGTCAGATCTCCCCTGTATGCTACTCTGTTACATGGTGCGTGATAAATTGCATCACTCTTGTGCTGTGTGACTTCATGGGAACCTGAAGTTTTCAAGGCCAGTGCTGGAAGGGATGGATGGGAACCACGCTGGCTGGAGCAGTTCAGCTCTGCTCTGGGATAACCCCAATGTCTCTTTAGGGTTCCTGTTTCTAGCTGGTAAATGTGCAAATTGCTTTGCATCAGATTGGGCGGCAGCAGCTGAATACAGGGTGGTAGGGTCCCTGGGTTAGTCTGGGATGGGCAGAATCCTGCATTGCCTGGTCTCAAAGCAAAGCAGGAATGGAGAAAGCTAGATTCCTCATTGACAGCAGCAGTTAAAGCTCAGGGGAATGCCATGTCCTCTCTGTGAGGCTGGACCGCTGCAGAACATGGCCCCTGCAGCCTGAGGAGTCTGCAGGCTTGGGAAGAGAAACAGACACAGCATCCTTGAGTCTTCCATAGCAAGAACAGAAGTGAGGGGCAAGAGCTGTTGGGAGGGTTTTTGACACTGAGGTAGCAATGCCAGGACTGTGAAGACAGAAGGAGTGGGAGCCCCGGCAGGGTCTGGTGCAGGACACGGTGAGGAGACCTGACATGTGGAGTGTGGGGAGCTGGGAGAGGGCCAGAGCTGTGATGCTGGAGGTGAGAGAGTCTCTGCTGCTGCTGCCCGAGGGGCCGTGCAGGAGGAGAGCCCCGGCCCCAGGAGGTGCCAGCCCAGCCCTGCCCGGCAGCATCCATCCATCCATCCATCCATCCATCCATCCATCCATCCATCCATCCATCCGTCCATCTGTCCATCCATCCATCCATCCATCCATCCCCTGTGTGGAGCAAACGCTGCCGGCTCAGCGCACGGGCTCCCGGCAGGGGCATTCTTCTCTCACCTATTGTTTTCCTGCACCTCTCCTCAGCTTCCATCTCCTTTCTTCATCGCTCTTAACTCTTCAATGATCTCTGGTGCACAAAATCAGGAATCTGCATTCTTTCACCCTGTTACCCTCCCAGCTTATCCATAGCTCAAGCCCATATCCTTCCATAAAGCAGGGCTTCCAACTTTGCTCTCATCCTCCTCCTGGCTGTGGCTGTTCCTGAGGCCCTCCAGCCACGCAGAGACATAAAAGATGCACTTGCAGATTTTGAAAATTAAAACCATCTATACAGCCGGTGGGAAGGGATCAGCTTATTTGGTTGCTTAATGAAATATAAAGATTATTTTAACCAGTGTAAGCACTATTCGACAGCTTGTGAAACACAGTGGTGGCTTGATGAATGGCTTTCTCCATTAAAAAAAATTGCTGCATGATGTCTTTTAAATATTTCATTTATTGGGGTTGGAGTGAGCTCGGAGCTGACAGTTAAACAGGAGCTATTTGTGGTCTCAGTTAACTTTGCTTACCCGGCTGAACCGTCTCGCTCAGTAAATTCCCTCTCATTTTTTATACAGAATCTGGGATGATACATTTGCTGCACAAGTGAGTAGGAAGTTCTGCCTGTTGTCTGCACTGCACTGTAACAGGCACTTATCACCAAAGCTGTGATGGGCATTGGCTCCCTTCCTGAGTCCACCCCTATGAAGTCTTCTCTTTTTTTATATTTTTTTTAAATGCACTTTCTTCCAAGCCACCCAAAAATGTACACATAAAATCATCTTTTAACAATCAAAACCACTGAAATATTCCTGGAGCAAGTGTTTCAGTGGAAACATTGGGCTCCAGACACAACACCACTGGCAGTGTCCTTGGAAGACTGTATAGTATGGGAAAATTCCCCTCCTCTCCCTCTTCATTTTTCCTTTAATGTGCCAGCTTGCTGCACAGCCGACGACATGCAAGAGGGATTAGAAAAGGAAAAACAGGCATTTCTGTGAGTTGGGAGTCAAAGACACTTGGCCTCCCACGTATCTTCTGGCAAGGCTGAGCCCCGGTGTGGATTCTCCAGCTTCTATTAAGGACAGAGGTCTGGCAGCAGCCCAGGGCAGTTAATAGGTTCTGTGTCCTCAAATGGTTTTCACGAAACACGCAGGAACTTAATAAGCTTTGAGACCTCCACCCCGCTGGCCAAAGCTGGTGCAACCAGCCAGCTGGTTCACAAGTGGGGAGGCAGAATGAAGCTGCAAATCTCTGTTTTGCTGCCTGTGCTGGCCAGAAAATCCAGTCCTGCCCTTGTCTGTGACAGGGAGGCAGTGAAAAATTTTATTGGGTGGTATGATGCCCTTGGGAACTGAACCACACCAAGGATGGGGTGAGGCTGCACCAAAGGTCACTCTTTCCCAGGTGGGAAAGATGGGAGATGTCCTCTGTGGCCATGTCAATGGTACATGCCACTGGGACATGTCCCTTCACACGTGCCACCAGCAGCAAGCCTTTGCAGTCCAAGAGAGCGACATCACAGCTGTAATTTCACTGTGAACCCCATTGTGAGGAAAATAGATAAGAATGCCAAAACCCTGTTGGTGTGCGAGTCCATCAGCTTGGTCAGAGAACCAGCAAACAATTCTGTCATTGCTTAGATCTTCCCTAAGCTCCATTAGAGCAGAGCTGTGGCATCCTCTTGTTTTTGTTGGCACTTGAAATGAAAATCCATTTTCACATTTTGTCTTAGAGTGGGTGAACAGGCAGACATGAAGCAGATGAAGCTGGCATCAGGGTGTGTGTCAGATCTTTGGGGCATAACCAAACCCAGACCTGTCACCCTCTGTTGGCACTTAGTGTTGAAATGATGCAGTGGCAGAACACGAAGGACTTGGGGAAACAGGAATGAATCAGACTGCTGAATTCCAAAATTATGGGTTTATAGTTAGTGCAGCCTTTTTGAGAAGACAATCCCAAAACCAGAACTCACATTCACGAGGGTCATCCTTGAGCTGGCAGAGTGTTTGACCAAACTCCAGCTGCACGTTTCCCTCCCCTGTGCCTGAGCACCACAATGCAGATATTCTTGTGAGGGTGAAGTCATGGGATGCCCCAGACCCTATTGTACTAAATTCTGCTGCTTTTTGAGGAACTCCCACTTTGTCGCTGGCTGTTACACAATGTGATTTCATGTTTGTACTTCTTACATCAAGGTGGAGAGAACAGGAGTTCAGAGCAGGAAGGGAAGTGGGACCAACTCATTTCCATCTTTCCCTCTTCACCGTGAGCCTGTCCCTCTGTGGTATAAATCATTTACGGGTCTTTTTGCAGTACAGAAAATACAGCAGATAGTTGTTCTTCCAAAT
Organism: Sylvia atricapilla; assembly: GCF_009819655.1. Classification (NCBI taxonomy): domain Eukaryota; kingdom Metazoa; phylum Chordata; class Aves; order Passeriformes; family Sylviidae; genus Sylvia; species Sylvia atricapilla. Next base: position 13,241,322 of record NC_089148.1, read on the forward strand.
TTTCACTGTTCAATGCATCACGTTCCTCCTAAAACCATGAGCATTTCTCCTAAAATCATCACCTCCCTCCAGCATTTAAATTATTTTCTAAGAGGCTGCCTGAAAAGATGTCTGCTTTCCTTAAGCTAGTCCAGCTGTCTCTCTTTCCCTGAACGTTTGTTCATTGCACTGACTTTCCAGATGGTGACTTGCTGATGTAAACGGTGGTTTAAAAAATTTATTTTGCGGCTAATGTTTCACAACTTCCTTTCTGATGTCTTACAAACTGCAGAAACGACATCCTGGAGGCCCTCAGTCATTTACAACAGGGATGAATGAAGCATTGCTCGGCTTTTGAGATCAATATTAGCTCAGTTTTACAGATGGTCTGTAAGGAAAAAGAGCTTGAAGTTTCATGCAGAGCCTACACTAGAAAAAAAAAGCCATTAGTTTTCTGAAATAATTTCCTTGCTATTGAGCTATGAAATGTCGGTATTTATTACAAACCTTATTCCCTCTTTAGCCATAACATTTTTGGTGCTATTATGCTGCAGATTTATTTTCTTTTACACCACATGCTCTTTTCCCAATGCCCCCCCCCCAGGCCGTATAATTTGTGTTTTCTTAAGAAGACCTGTTAGAAAAATGAATAATGAATGGAAACAAATTATAATGAGTGAGTTCAGATGAGAAACATTATTTGACATTCCAGCACTGGGGTTACAAATAGTCCACTGTAGGCAGTGACAGGGGCAAAATCCCAGCTAGCCCTGGGAGAGAGCTCAGACAATGCATTAGAAGTCACTGTGATATGATAAACCGTGTTGTGGTATGCAAAAAAATTAATTTCCCATATTTTGATCAGCATGAGCGATATACAGTCAGATTCTGGGTTTTAAGTTTGGAAGCCAAACTGGGTTGATGGTGCTTCAGGGGCACACAAGCTGTTTCCACTCCTGTCCCAGAACCTGCAGGAGTTGAGAGTGCATGAGTCTTGCATGCAGCCCTTTAACTCCAAGCTCAGCATCCCCAAAGCCCTGCCGAGACCCTGGGAATGCTGGAACAGCACATCCCTAAGCCCCTGTGTCCTGATGTTTTGCAGGTTTATGTCACCATGCAGCACTATGGAGTGAACGGCTACTCGCTGCACGCCATGAACTCGCTGAGTGCCATGTACAACCTCCACCAGCAGGCAGCTCAGCAGGCACAGCACACCCCAGACTACCGGCCCTCCGTGCACGCCCTCACCCTGGCTGAGAGACTGGCTGGTAAGAACAACTCATGGCTTTTGCCCTCACCTGGCACTGACAACCCCACCTGTTGGAACCCCGGGCACTGAGGATTTTAGGCTTTCTGTGCTGACAGGCACAGAGAACGTAGCATTCCAAAGATTGACTCCCAAGAAAGCAAAGCGTTCCAAAAAAATCGAGTGATTACGGATGTGTAGTTTGGATAGAAGTGTGTGATATCACATGGTGGAAAACTTAGGGTTTAAGGTTTTAGAATGTAGTAATATATATATATAAAAAGCAAGATGGAGGTTTTAGGGCAGAGGCTGAGTCCTTCTTTTTTCACCTTCTTCTTCATGGGTCTGGATGATATCTTGTAATTGGATAGAAAAATCCACATGGCGAGCCACGGGTGGTTGGTTATTGGGTTAAAAGTAAAAATAATTTAGGTGTCATTTCATAATCATACAGTTTGTCCTTAAAAGGCCTTGTAAAGAAATAAAGACCATTTTTCACGTTGTTAGCTAGAACTCATAGCTTGTGAGGCTGTAAAATAGATAAGAATTAATAAATGTCTGAGTCCGAACACGAAACACCATCTCTCCCATCTCTCGAGCATTTAATTCCAGCTCTAACAAGAAAGAAGATAAAAAAGCCACACCCAACCACCCAAAAAAACAAATAAGCAAAAACCCCCAAAACAAACAAAATCCAAAAACCCCCCAAACAAATAAACAAACAAAAAACAAAGAAAAAAAAAAAAAAAAAAAAAAAAAAGACATCCCCCTCCCCCCCAAAAAACACCAAAACCTCTCTCCCCCCAAAAAAACCCAAACAAAAACCCAGCACCCCCTTGTTGGGTTGTTAAAAGCCCCTTGTTGATTGTGTTGAGTGAAACTCTTCTGGAGTGTGAAAGAGCCAAGGGCCATGGTGAGCTCCTCTGTGCTGTCCCTGTGGCCAAGCTCTCAAGTGACACCTGCCCTCCAGTGTGTGCTGGCAGCTTGCTTCAGACTGGCCTCCGACAGCTGGGACGCTCAGGGGAGAGATGGGATGTGGCTCCACTCTACGGGATTGAAAAGAGAGAATTAAAAAGACACTTCAGTGTCTTTTAGCAAGTGAACAGAAAACAGCAAAGGATTTCCCTTTCTTGTTAGTAAATAAGGGCAGAATGGGCACGATCACAAAGTAAATTTGGCTCCCCAGCTCAGGCAGCCAGGTGTTGCATTCCCCAACAGCCACCCCCTGCCATCCCAGGCCGTAGCTTGTTTCTCCACGTTGTCTCTTCATGCAACTATTTTCCACTTCTTTCCTAAAAAGCACTTTTTCTCTCTAGGAAATGATCTTCATTTGGATCTTATTTGGGTTTCACCTTGACCTGTTTCTTTCTGGGAATCCTAGACCTTGCCTTGGGTGACACTTTCCTACAGATCCTGCTGCCTTCCATAAAACAACTTTTAGCTCAAGTCAAGTCACCTGTGACTTTACCCAGGTTGTGTCATTTACAGAGCACTGCTGGTGGTGGGGCAGCAGGACAGGAGCTGCTGGTCCAGAGCATCTGAGCTGCTTTGCTGTGTCCAGCCATGGTTGTAACAGCACTGCACTGATGCTCTCATTAATAGGAAGTGCAAAGCCCAGACAATATTTTATGATTTGGTAGAAGTAATTTTTCAAAAATAGTGGGTGGAGAACTGAGAATATTTGGTGTGGTAGGGCAGATATATCTGCTCTAAATTTCAGCCTGCCACAAAACAATCAGACCTGGCTGAGACCATCAAAAGTTCTTGCAGTGCAAGTGATCAACAGCTGTAACATTTTGGTCTGGATTTGGATGCAGTGATGTAAAGCAGACCTGACAACCAGGACAGGGAAGCTAAAGTAAAAGGCTACCACACTTGTAGATTCTAGAAACTTTCCCAGAATGGAATTCTCTTCCCTGACTCTCTGAATATGTGTTATCTCTTTTAAGATAGCTTTCTAGTTAACTGATATTAAAGTTTAAAAAAATTGTAGAGGGATTCCTTCCAGTCTAGAGTAGGTGGGAAAAATTACCTGTCCAGACAGCTTTGGTGGGCTAAATTTAATCAATAGCGGCTTAAGCCAAAATAAGGATGCAGAAGTTTCAGAAAGGTCCTCTCAGATGGGCAGTCCACAAAGGCATGATGATAAAGGTCTTGGACTCTTTGGATCAGTGAGCCACAGCTGGCTGTCAAATCTTCGTGCCAGCAATGTTCTCTTATCCAGCTGCTAATTGTGACTTTCTTAACATGGTTCTAAGTGGCCTGGACTCTTCTTCAGGCTCTGCTACTGGGCTACAGAGTGATGAGGAGAGCACTGTCCTTCTCCTGGTCATCCATCCCCTGCCCCTTTCAGTATGCAGGTGGTCAGATGGGAGCAGATGGCTCTGAACTCTGCAATGTACCTTGCAGACCCTGGGTCTCAAGGTGTCCTCTTTCAAGGATCTCTTGAAAGATGTTTGTGATCTCTATCTTTTAGAGTAGAGCTTGGAGGACTTAATATCTTTGGCCCTAACTAGGCTAATGCAGAGGAAGATAAAAAAAAATAATGAAAAAGCTATTCTCATATTCTTGACCAGAAGATTCAATTGGTTTCCTGACCTCTTATCTTTAAAATTAATAACCCACCTGGAAAACTTGCCAAATTAAATCCCACAGTCCCCTTGTCTGCTTATCATTGGCAGTCTAGGCATTATATACCTACGAGCTGTTTCCTTTGCAGTTGCCTCACATTCTGTTACTTCTGAATATCTTTCAGTGCAGGTTATAGATCTCATTTGCCTTCCAGGGACAGTCAGAATAAAGCAGCACAAAAGCAAATGACCTTAAGTCAGAAAACAGAGGTTTCTGGAGGTAACAGCAAAGCCTCACCTGCAATTTATATTCTCCTTCGTGCACAAAGCCTGAAAACATAGTTAAAACATTAAAATAATTGCTGGTTGCCTCTCGCTGGAGCGGCCAAACTTAATGCATGAGCTGCCGCCTCTGGGGAGCTGGTAGGTCTAACCTCTACTCTAGAAATTTGGGAATATTCCAGCCTGCAGGTAGGGTGTTTAACCAGTGCCCTTTCTCCTGTTTTCTTGTACTTGAAACACAAATGTTAGCTTTTTAAAATGTTTGGGGGCAGCCTCAGTTTCATTTCACATGCTGGAATATCCCTTTCCCCTGCCTGGCTGCACTGTGAGCCGTGCCTGGATGCACGAGGATGGTCCCTCTGCCTCCCAAGGGGCAGCTTCATCACCAGCACTTGAGCTCCCCAAGGAGCTCCGATACCTCGAACACAAAATTCTCTTGTATGCAACCAGCACTATATTGTTGAAGACCTTTAGCCTGATCACATCTTTGCCGGGTTGCCAAAACCGCGCAGCTTTGGCACTCCCCCAGGAGGGCGCTGCGAGTGCTGACCTAGAATGGAACAGCTGGAAGTTTTGGAAGAGGAATGTTTGAGCGGTGCAAAGCTGATTTGCTACGCTCGTTAGCCAGTGGATCTGAGACCTGGCTGTGTGGTGCTGGGGGTGGCCCGACAGCAGGTTTTGGTTTATTGTTTAGATTCATGTCACGATGCTCGTGACAAAAACGCAAATAAACAGCAGCCAGAGCCTCCATCGGGCTCTGTGCACTGATAGTGCCAGCTTTTCTCCCTGCTCTGTTGTTTTCTCGTGTGTTCATTCCTCCCTTCTACTGGAAGTCACATTCTTAACTGAATTAAAAATGATACCAGACACTGCTCTTTCTGCATTTCCTCTAGCAGAGCAAACCTCTTGCCAGACTGTTTCGTTCCAGGGCTGTAGCACAGCGTGTCCCAACTTGCATAATAAAGGGTGGGTTTTTTTCATTTTTCAAGTAACTTATTTTCATTGATTTAAGATCTTTATACTCCCACTAACTGTTGTGCAATAATAACGCCTCTGGTAAAATAATAAGCCCTTTACTCTTGGCCTCAGATTTTCCCCAGTCTGAATTTCTTCTCTGCCCTCAATTTTCCAAGCTTGGTTTGCAAAGTCGGACCTTGTAAGTAGGTGCTCTGCTGAGAGGAGCTCAGCACATGAGCTCTGGGCTTGAAACCAGTGGGGCTGGACGTGGCCCTGGCTGGTGTTTCCACCCCAGATGCTGGAGTGTCTGTGCTCAGTAAAGGATGTGCTTTGGAGCAAAACGCACAAAAGCACATGAGATTAAACGCTCTCTGAACTGGAGCCCAGAACATCTCTCCAGTATCATGCCTTGAAGACTACAGTGAGCTATGCATAAGACATTAAAGAAGTACAACAGTGAATGTCCCCACATCATTTTTAGTTGTGTTTCTTAGTGGAAGGTGCTCATGCCATGGTGGGGGCCAGGCATCTGCATGTCCTGCCCCACTGATGTCGGGAGCAAATTGAGTTATTTCAGCCAAATTCAGCACTGGAGTCTCAACAGCTTTCACAGCTCTCACAGAAAGAGGTTCTCTCTCCAGAACAGGCTTTTAGAATCCTAGCATGGTTTGGGCTGGAAGTCATCTCAAAGGTCATCTAGTTTTAACCCCTCTGCTATCATTTTATCTCTTCGGACATCTCAGTTAACCACTAGAATTCACATGTATGTGTTTTATTAGTCCTAAAGCAGTGGAAAAAAAACATTCTGTAGTTTTGTCTGATGATAGCAAGCACTTTACTCGACTGTCAGCGTGCAAATTCCAATAATTAAATTGGCCACTTTTCTTGTCTTCCAACGGCTGTACATTTCAAGACATCATTTTGGAGGCACGTTATGGATCCCAGCACCGCAAACAAAGGCGAAGCCGCACGGCCTTCACTGCCCAGCAGCTGGAGGCCCTGGAGAAGACCTTCCAGAAGACTCACTACCCAGATGTGGTGATGAGAGAGCGGCTGGCCATGTGCACAAACCTGCCTGAAGCCCGAGTCCAGGTATGGATATTTTGCAGGTTTGTGAGTGAGGATGTTTAAAAGAACATAGCTGGGTTCCCAGAGGGCCGACAGCTCCCTTGACCTTCCAGGATTCTTCCAGTGGAACCAAAGATTTTTGGGCAGCAAGGTTGTCAGAGGCAGGGGCAGGGAGGATAAAATTATCCAAAGTCACACATCTGCTTAAGGAACTTCTAATCCACGCTCACATTTTTTAAATTTAGCGTTGTCTGAAGTGTACACTGGTTTTCATTTGTTCTTTCACATTTCTTTGGGGGAAATTTTAGAAACAGCAACAGAAGTCTACTTATTTATTTATTTGCTAGGCTTTCCTGGCTTTCTCAGAAAAGCAGAGACCCAAGTAATTCCAGCTGCTCTTTTCCACCAGTGTCAATATTTGTAACATCTCAGGCCAAGGTTTGGGTTTGCCTTTTGGTTTTGTTTGCTTTTTTTTTCAGTTTCAACTAGAGAAATGTGTTAGTTCATAACCTGCTGGTGAAGAGGTTCTTGTCTTTTAAAATGCAAATATTTTTCACTGCGAAGAGAAAAAGAAACGGAAAAAAAATTAGTTCTTTTTTATAAATATCAAGGCATTTTGATCTAAAAAATGGCTTGTTTCCTTATCAAACAACACAAACAAGATATGCAAATATATTTCTTCTAATCCATGACTACTGATTTAGGTTAAGAAGACAATGGATTCTCTCCTCCTTTCCTAAATGCAGTTCCCAGACAACAGTCTATGCCTGTAATGACTTTTGAGCATTGCCATCATAGTTTTGATACACTTACAACCAAACGGTTTTAGCAACTTAACAGACTGTTAGTCAGTGTAATGTCATCAGACATTACAGCTGCAAGACATTCTTTTTTGATGCAGCTACCTTAGCAATTTAGGGGCAAAAAACTAACAGACCTCAAAAAAACACCAGTAGTGGAGCCTGTTAAAGAATCAATATAGAGGTCAGATACTTTTTAGTGTGTTTGAAATGTTGTTTGTAGATTCACTGAAAACAGTCGAGCTCTAAGGTCCAGCAAAGTGGAATGGCCTTTGGGCAGAGTGGCACCTCATTACTTGGGGTTCCCCTGAAGCTCCAAGGCTGAATGATGCTGAATTTGGCACTCAGCAGGATTCTCACAGGTTTTTCTCCCTTGCTGTTTGTGGCACTGAAGGTCTGGTTCAAGAACCGGAGAGCCAAATTCCGGAAGAAGCAGCGCAGCCTGCAGAAAGAGCAGCTGCAGAAGCAGAAGGACTGTGAGGGGAGCCACAGCGAGGGAAAGATGGAGCCCCCTGTGCTGGAGACCCAGGCTCCCACCCCGGACACTGAGAAGGTCCAGAGCCTCCCCAGCGAGGCTGGCACAGACCTCAACCTGACGCTGTCGGAGCAGTCTGCCAGTGAGTCGGCACCCGAGGACCAGACAGACAGAGAGGAGGAGTTCAAGAGCACCTTGGATGAGGCCAAAGTGGACAAGAGCCCTGGTGTGGACAGCAAGACTTTGAACTGCAAGAGAGCGAGCCCAAAAGCAGGTGAGGGGCAGTGTCTTGAGGGGTTGGTGTCAGGACCTGGCAGATTGGTGGTCAGAACCGCTTTCCGAGGGGGATGCTGGTGCTTGGGTATAGTTCCATATTCCCTGTGGAGTGGGTGTTCATGGATAGGCTGTCCAGGCTTGTCCTCTTGTCTTCAGCACTGAGCAGGCCCCACAGAGGGCAGGATGTCCATTGCAGCTGGAGCACTGAAAGAGCACAGACCTTCTGCTCCAGTTAGATCTTGGGGGGAACAGTGCCTAGCAGCAGCAGAGAGCTCAGCCCCATTTCTACACTCTGAGGTGCCAAGTATGGGGAAGACACACATTTAGTTCTTGTGAGCTGTCACACTCCTTCTCATTCACCCTCCACAAGACAAGCCCATGCTGCTGCCCAAACCTTTCTGGGGTGTAAACAAGCACCTGTATCCAGCCTGTGGGAATAACCCCCATCCCCTCTGTCTCCTGCCACAGAGTCCCCCCTCAGCACGACTGTGACGCCTTCATCCAGCAGTGGCCTGGCTCAGACTCACTCCTACTCCTCCTCGCCCCTGAGCCTCTTCCGCCTGCAGGAGCAGTTCCGCCAGCACATGGCAGCCACCAACAACTTGGTCCATTACTCCTCCTTTGAAATGGGGACACCGTCTGCCATGCCCTACCTGGGCATGAACGTCAACATGGCCCCGCTAAGCTCCCTGCACTGTCAGTCCTATTACCAGTCGCTGTCCCACGCTCAGCAGGTCTGGTCCTCCCCCATCCTGCAGGCCTCCAGCTCCCTGCCCAGCCTGAACAGTAAAACCACCAGCATCGAGAACCTGAGGCTCCGGGCCAAGCAGCACGCGGCGTCCCTGGGGCTGGACACCCTCCCCAACTGACTGCCCAGGAGAAGATGCACCAGAGGTTGGCACTACACACGGCGCTCCTTGAATCCCCACCTCTTCCTGGAGTGAGGTGCTCCCTTGCAGGGAAAACTTTTGCATTTCTAAACGTCTTGTTAGCACCACGGTGGTGTCAGACGTTGCTACTGGCCTGGTCTTCGCTAAATATTTAATGAGGAAGGGGGAAAGGATCTGTGTTTAGACAGATGAACTGTCCTCTGGACTGCCACGAGTTGAGCCTGTAACGTTCAGGATGAGCCCCTTGTCCTCATCCCCTCGATAAGGTGCCAACTGTGTTATATTCACCTTTTATTTTGTTGTCGTTGCATTCTTTGGGGGAAGAAAGAGTCCTGCTTTGTCTTGTATATAGTTTATAATGTTGACAGCACCCATCATCTGTGTGTTACTGTCAGTGTTACAGAACTGTGACCTCTTTTGCTTTTATTCCCCTTTCCTTTTCAATTTTAGTAGCTAGTATCAGAGTTACAAATCAGCCATCACCTTGACCTCAGCTGGTAGCTAGTTGCTCTTCTTGGGTCAGCATCCTAAAGGTGTTCATGAGGAAGAGAAAGGATTGTGCACTTCACCACTCCACTTCTCCCTTCTCTGCTAAAGCTAATTCTTTAACAACTGGGAAATGATCTGAAGGTGAATTCCCTGTTTAAGCACTTCCTATAAGGCAAGCATTTTTCATTTTCTTTTAATAGCACTTGCTCAAAGAGGAAAAAATATTGGCCAAATGCTGCTGGCTGGGAGAAAATGAAGGCCAAATTTGCAAATTATTTTTACTGATATTGTTTCCTCTTTGATCTTCAGTGAAGTGTTAACTTTATTTACAAATGCCAGGATTTTCTTTTTGGAGAGCATTTTGGTCTTACTTTGACAAGAGATAGTAATAAAAATTCTGTATGGACTCCTAGTGTGTTCATACACCATGAATTTTATGGTTCTTTGACAAAAAACTTGATTAATGCAAGCTGTGTCTAGAAAAAAAAAAAACTCTGATCACCAAATTCTCTTCTCAAGCCCTCAGTCCAGAAAGCGGTTACCAAGTGAAAATGTAACAAGTGAAAAATGATGAACTGCTGGAGGCAAAGCAGGTGTAAGCAGGGGCTTTGTATTCTCTTTGGAACTGAGGGGGGAAGAGATGAACTTGCCAAATATGCAGGGTTTGCAAGTAACCAAAATTCATCAGCTTCAGAATTATTGCACTGAACAGTTTCAGTCTCATTTAATTGGAATGACCCATCATTCACCCTTGGGTAGTTTTCCTTATTGAGGAGGAATGTCTCTGCCAATTTAAATCACTTCATCACTTTTTTCTTCACTTTTTTTTTTTTTTTTCCCTATTTTTTTTCCCAACCAAATAAACATTTTGGACCCACTGCTATTACTCTGAGCATTCAGGAGGGGATGACATTCAGCTCTCATCTCTAGTATTGCCTAGGACCAGGACATCCAGAGTGACTCTGGGGCAGGTGACATGTTGTATCCCAAGAGTGTGGACTGGGTGTGTCACTAACAGACTGGGCAGAGCTTTGCTGTGTCTCTGCAAATGATCATAATTGATCTAACGTGGAGTGTAGACCCACAGCCACCCAAGTGTGGGCCCTCTCACTCCCACCTTGCTTCCCACTGGGGCAGCAGCTGGGGGTCAAATTACCTATTTAAACATGGAGGGAAAGAGTGTTTTCAGCTTCATTATTACTTCTTGAAAAAGCATCTAACTTTCACAAACAGAGACGTAAAAATAGCTGTTTGATGGGAAATTGTGGTTTATCCCTCATAAAGTTGTAGCAGGAGCAGACTTCCGCAGGGGGCAGCTCATCATCTGCCCCAGATTCCAAGGAAAATGGAGTGCCTTCCATAAATATTTCTGTTGTGCCAAACACTTCGGTTTGGGGCTTTTTTCTCATGCTTTAGTTTCCCTGACTGTGTCAAATCAGCCCCCGTGACCGGCAGAATTCTCCACTTTGCCAAAACCAAATGTATTTGTAGGAAGCAGATTTTTGGCTGCCGCTTTCAAAGGAGTCTGAGTAAATTAAAACCACCAAAGCATATTTATTCTGTCCAAAAAGAAAGTCCCAGCTTTCATTTTTTGCTGCCTGTCACCCAAACCAGGGACACCCAAACAAAGCTTTAATTTTCCTCCTTCTTCCTCAAAAGGCTCTATTCACCTATATATTTTTCTGTGCCCTGCTAAGCTTTGCTGCACCCTTCTAGGCTATGGAGTTGCTTTACCAGAGCAGAGCAAACACAAATTTAATTAACACCCCTTCTGATGTTGTCCCCTGGTGCCAGTGAACAAGTGAGGTAATTTGGTGTGAGATCAGATCTGCACTTGAGCTCTTTTTTAATTAATAAAAGATGCCCATGAAACTGCAGCTCATGTCAGTGAGTGTTTGAGGCAGAGAGCAGAGGGCTGCAGTTGCTCTTGCACCATCCCAGGTGGGACAGGTATCTCTTGTGTGCCCATGGGGCTGGAAAGGGAGGCATCAGCTCACCCCAGGGCAGATACAGCTTTACCATGGCTCACGATGGATCCACAGCAAGGTCAGAACATGTGGATTTCTGGCCTGCTCCTGCAAGGAGAGGACAGGCAGCACAGGAGATAAGCTGGCTTGATCCAGCACTAGATTTGCCATCATCCTCTGGAGGGAGACAAGAGCTTCCCCACTGAGCCTAGGAGGAAACTCTTCCCTGTTCCTTGGCACAAAAATTCATTTTAACATTCCCAGCCTTCACACTGACCCTGGAGCCCGACCCTCTTCATCCCTGTGTTACTGCTGATCTCCTTCCTCACAGAGACCTGGAGCTGCTGCCAGGAACTTCCCCAGTGAAGCATCTCCCACACCATTAAAAACCAACATTGGGCTGAGGCCAGCACAGCTCAGGAAGCAAACTGGGAGAGGAGACACTCAGATCTCCACCAGTCCATGGAGGTATTTGTTCAGCACCCTCCTCTTCTGCCTCTGTGAGGAGCAGCACTTGACTGAGGTGCAGCTGGTCCTGGACCAGAGCATCTGAATAATTCCCACCTCAAGATTATTTCTCCTGCTCTGAATCTGGATGAAAATATATAAAATTTAAAAATGAACAGGAAAAAAAATGAGATTGACTTTAATACAGATGAGCTCCTGAAGTATTTTATGCAAAGTTTGGGGTTTACCTTCTTACAGTCAACCTCAAACATCCACAAGGGGAGTGAGCTGACCTGAAAAGGCAAAATTGGTTTGGAAATGCAAAAATGCAAGAATTTGGGCCCACAGCTGGGGAAAAAAAAAAAATTCTCTCAATACTGACTCTTTCCTGCATGTTGTTGTAAGTTCTTTGAGCTCTTGGGCTATTTCTGACCGAAGGAAAATTATGAAAAAACATAGAGAGAAACTCCCCCTTCAATATAATTCAATGTATGTATTGGGAAGACTGAAAGGACTGATTCTGCATCATTCCTCTTCGAACTTTGCAAAACTGTATCTTTCTCCAGGTGGGAAGAACCTCTGCAAATGTCCCGATTTGAGATGTGAAGTCTGTTTATCCCCTTTCCTTCCACCAGCCCCAGCTGTTCAGGAAAATTAAGTCACTAATGACTCTCAGAATCAAAACCAGATTGAGGTTCCCCTCCTCACTTCCAGACAGAGACCTGACAATTCTTAACAAACATTGTAGTTGGATATAACGTGGCTTCTTCCATCACAGGCATAAAATGCTTGGAGTGTAACCCAGAGATCCTCCCTCACCAGACAGCTGAACTCTTACAGGGGAGAAAAAGAATTCTCCATCTCCTCTGGCTGCTGTGCCAGCCTGGAGCCAGGGCAGGGCATTCCTGGGACAGCTTCACCTCCCCGGGGTGCTCAATGTAAAAAGGGAAGCAACATTTTGTGTTCTGTGAGGCAGATGATCAAGCTGATTTTTTTAACGTATGAGAGAAATGCCAAACAAATGCACAGCATGGCACACAGGCCAGGAAAATTGCACAATCCTTTAAAAACAGAGGTGGAAAATCTGGGAAAAGTCTCCCATGTTCCTGTTTGGAAACAGGTTATAGATCTGGAGATTTTCTCTGCCAGTCTTTTGCCCTTCCTGTGTTTGCTTTGCCTCTCCTCGGTGAACCAGCTACAGCTCCGAACCCTCCATAGCAAATCTATAAAGGTTTTATACATGGTCCTTGCAGGATCAAGGGCCAGGAGAAAATCGGTCACGATATTGAGGGCAAAAGTTTGCAGTTAAATGTCTTCTACCCTGCAAGTCTAATAAGTATTAATTAAAAAAAGGAAAATATTTAAACAGTGCAGGAGAAATGCTAATTGAGAAAGTACCCAGTAATGATACCTGGAGGCTGAAAGGAAACATCTTTTTTCCCTTTTTTTTTTTTTTTTGTCTTTTTAATTTTTTGGTCTATTAAGGGGAAATGTCCTTGATGGTGAATATAGGAATAAAGAGAGGTTTGGGGTTTTTCCCCCGTATTTCCTCCAAGAAAAATCATCATTTGGTGTGCAGGAAACACACAAAAAAAAAATGCTGCCAAATATGAAAATAACCATCAGCAAGCAGATCCCTTCACATCTCCTTCCTCATTTAGATATTTCACCATGTGAAGAATTTTAATGAGCTCTAGGTATGTGTTGCCATTGCAGCCAGCCAAAGAGATGCTTGTTTTTGCTGGAGAAACACCAAAGTGGGTGAATTTAGACATGGGAACTGTAATTATTTCTGTCCCCATGTTCCACATGTGGTACTTCCATTGGCATGACAATTTTGAGCAACATCAGGACATGTCTGAAGAGTTCATACGTAAAGGATTAAATAAACCTCTCTAGAAAAGGAATGCAAATTAAAATCCACCATATTCTATTAGTTTAATTACAGTAGCTATGAAACATAATTCAATTAAGCTTGAAAAAAAAGTCAATTACAGAATTTTCCTGCTGTTTTTTACAAGCTGAGTGGATTTTTCTTTTCCTTCCTTCTTAGCCCTCCATGTGCCCCTTGCTGGTTTTTATGATCTGTTCTAGAGCAGCATAATACAACTCCTGGCTTGGTTTTTTGTTTGGGTTTTTTTTTTTTTTTTGCTGATGATTGAAAAAAAGCTGTTTCCCTGCGTAGGTCTGCTCTCAGCCCAAATCCGTAGTGGAAGGATAAGAAGAGGTTGGTGCAATAAAGAACAAAAAAAGAAATACCCCCAAACATTTCAGCAATGCCAGATCAAACAAACAACAAGAATCCCCAGCTCTGCCGCGACTCTCCCACCGCGTTACACAACAGCCCAGCCATGACTAAGGTTCCCTGTGTTCCTCAGGCTCTGCAGATGCTGTTTGCTTCCCAGCTGCTCAGGCAGCAGCATCCACACTGGCCCTGCCTTTCCCAGGCTCCTGGGGAAGAGGGGCACGAGCTGAGGTGCACAAGTGAAGACCCTCATCACTTACAGAGTGGAATTGTTGCACCAGTTTCACTGGAGAAAAGCCACAGCTGGGAGCAACGCTTAACCCCAACATTAATTTATACAGTTTTTCATATGCTAACAAAAAAAAAAAAATGTGGCTATATTTTTAATCCTCTGGGTTCCAGGCTGGAAGTCCTCTTCAAAAACTCTGTAAGACGTGCATTAAACCCATGGCAAGTTAAAATTGTGCAGCTGGTGCCCTAAGAGTGTCCAAAGCCTTTTCTAACTGCTCTGGCAATTGAGTGGGGCCATCTCATAAGGCAGAACTTTAGATGTGTCTGTGCAATGGGAAATAAATTTTTAGTCTATTTTCTCATGCCAGGAGGCAATCAGCTTATTCTTTTTTTCCCAGGTTCTGACCCAAGGTGTACAGTTAGCTCCAAAGTGTATCCATGTTTGTGTGTCAAACCCATCTTGCAAAGGAACAAAGGCTTTTAAATTGCAAAAAGGAAATCAAAGTAATATACTGTACAGATCGCTGTAAAATTGAGCTGTAGTGTAAGACCTTGTGCTTTAGAATTCACTATCGAGGAACTCAAATGTGTATCATATTTATTTATTCTGGTAGGTAAAAAAAGAAGAAGAAGAAGAAGAAAAAAAAGAGTTTATATTAATTTCTGAAAAGCTGCAGCATGATGCTATGTACCAATTGTGCCAGTCCTGCTTTCTGTAAAATTATTGCCTGTTTTCATACTCCACTAATAAAAAGGAAACAAAATCAAGAAAAATGTGAATTTTGTGAATCATTCATTGACCTGAGGCTGGGACCACACAGAAAAAGCTGCACAAAAAGGTGCTGGAAAGCAGCTTCTTGCTGCTGGGGTCCACATCTGCAGCAGGAGTGGCAGGTGAAAAGTCCTCCTTGGCCACAAGAGACCAAAGCAGTGGCTGCAGCACCTCTTTGCCACCTTCCTGCACAACCCAGGAAAAAACTCCTGCCTGGTGATGTGATGATGGGAAAGACCTGACCAGACAGCACATCTCTAAAGACAGTGGAGCACACTGAATGTGACCACTCTCAAACGCCTGGGGGTTTTCTGTGTGATTTTGAGGATGTTTCTGTTCTTTTGGTGGAAGACCTGTCCCCTTTTCTACACATAGCCACGGGGGGCTGTGCTCCAGGAGGGGGCAAAAAAGCTTCTGCAAACTTGTTCTTCTACTTCCTGTTTCTTCAGGGTTAGTTTGAACTAAAAGGTGGAACTGTTCCTTGGGGAAGAAACTGGTAATGATTTCATGGGCTTTTCACCATGGGTATAGACCCAATTTGATGCCTTGTGAAGCAGATGGAAAAAAAATATTCTTCTGTGTTTATCGATATTTTCCTGAAGTCATCTGATAATGAAGCTCTTTAAAAAAAAAAAAAATCAAATTATTCCATTTCAGAATGTCAGCCTTCATTAATATGATTTCCCAATTTCTTTTCTCAACCATAGGAATATTGTAAAGGAGAGCACAGAGAAGGGAAAAAGGAATCTGGAAGAAAATGCAAGTAACAATGCATTTGTAACAATGACTAATAACTTTTCAGATGTTCTCAAGAAAAGTGACTTTTTCATAAACCAGGCAGAGAACCAGAACAGTGGGAATGTGGGCAGAGACTGGGAACACCCCTGCCTGCAAAAATTTTTGTGCTAATAGTTTTGACCCAGTTCCATCAGTGCCTTTGAAGACTGTTCCATCACATGCATCCAAAATATCAGCCAGCCACAACCGTCCTACACTGCAGCCATTGCTATTTTTTTTTATCCACAATAAGGCAAATATTAATCATTAGATCTCCTTTTCCACTGCAGTTACAGGCCCGCTTTGAATATTAAAAACCATGGGGGCAAGGAGTGTCTGTGACCATCAAGGACACCAAATTCCTCAGTAAATTCCTGCTTTCACAAAGAGGGAAATAAATGGATGAACTATGGTCATCCCCTTGCATGTGGTTATTTTCAATTAATAACTCAAATTTTCCCTCCCCCAAGGTTGATGAGGTAAAGTCAGCCACCAGCTAAAACTGAAACCCAAACTTGCAGGAAGTTTAAGGTGGGGTTTTGGCCTTGAGGACCATGTCCTAAAGTTATCAGGAGGCTTGTTCCAGAAAAATACAATGTGAGGGGAAAAATAAGATTTGAAAGAGCTCCAGAGCTCAGTATTAACTGCACATGTGGCATTTTGATCCATTTCCATAAGGCATAACATAATATTTTCTAAAGAAGGAGGAGGAGGAAGGGGAAAAAAAAGACCAGAGTTAATATTCTCCTTCGGATTTCCCATTTGCTGATTACTCTGCAAGCTGTGTAATTGGGTGTCTCTGGCAATATGATGAAATGTGCCACAAACATCAAAAAACGGTGCTATATTAAATCTGCTTTTCATAATCTCTTCTCATTTCCCAGACCTGAGACATTTTATTCAATTTTTCCTGACTAAGTTGATATGTAAAGCCATATAAACATATCAATGCAAATAAATACATATATATTTTTCAAATGCTCATCGAAATGCACTCATTACAAAGATTTGCATCAGGGCTCTCTCACAACTGGCAGCCAAAGAAACCATTTTTATTTTTTTTTAACATTGCATTATTTTTAAGAATAGTTTACAAAGGTACAGGCTACTTCTTTGTATTTCATTAACAAACCAAACTCCAGCTATCATGTTTCAGCCTAATCTTACCTGATTAGAAAATCATTTCCCTATTTGCATTGAGGGCAACAATCTATGCAAAGTCACCATAATATTATTCAAGCCCCAGAAGAGCACCGAAGATCCTGTTATACACTGGGGCTGCCTCTGTTTTCAGGAGCTGCAAGTCCAGCAGGGAAAATACATATAAAATACTGCTGGTATTTTATTTTAACCTGCTGCAAGGCACATGTCAGAGAAACCCATCTATTAATAATGCCTAAGTGCCTTAAATACCTACAGCTTCTGTCTGTGGGTCACGTGGGGCTTTTGCTTACATTTCACCTGATGTCTCTGAGCTTTGTAGCCCCTTTTTTGGATAAAAGCTGGCTTTTTGCTCAGCCCTGACAAATTCTTCAGCGCTGACCCTCCAGTCTCTGCCACCAGCACCCCCAGCTGAGGATGGGGAGTGATGGGGATGATGAGTCTCAGCCTCTCCACTGTCAGACTGCAGCCTGTTCTTTGCCTTTTGCAGCTGATGGAGAAAAATATTTCTGTTCCCACAGTGGCAGGAGAGCGTCCAGCTGCAGAAATGGTAGGATCGCATCTCACCTGCCCCAGGCTCACCAGATTAGACACAGAGTCTGCAAGGTGTTTAACTCTCTGATTCCACAAAAATCAGCAGATGTCAGGGAAACAGCTTTCTCCAAGCCCTGATTTACCAAAGACCCATCCAGGTGGCTCAGCCAGTCAGTCAGTCCCAGGCTCACATCCATATTGCAGAAGTAGGAGCAGGGTGAATCTACTGCCTCCTTGCAGCCTTAATCCTGCTCCTCTTTCACAAACCTGCAGCCCAAGTTGTTTTCCTGCTGGGAGCAGGGCAGTGCTGGGACAAGCCAACATTTCTCAACTGTGCTTTTCCTGGAAGCCACCAGAGCAGAGATCATATTTAGAGACCTTTGAGCTTCCAGCAGCATCCACTCTGCACGGTTTTCCAAATCACCTTCCCAACAAGTGCTGAGCAGGGAATGCAGTGGCCTAAATCAAAGCAAGTTCACTCACACACAGATGCAAAAAGCAAGGTGCAGGTTTCCTTCAGCTTTCTTTTCAACACATTCCCTCTACCTCTCAAGTGAGGTACCTGAGATTCTCAGGCTGACTTTTTATCTTTTGTTTTTGTACAGTCAAATTTACACCACCTCTTTATTTCAAAGGCAGCTGCAAGCAGTTTATTCTGACATGCAATACGTACACTAATTTTCCAAGTATTTCTTTCTTATGGAGTCAATGAAGAGGTCACAAGTGTCCCAAAGGCTCTGTGAGTTAAGCCAAGTGTCCTCTCAGTGGTTCGGTGGCCATGGCCACTGTGGCTGTTGGGGACAGGAGACCATCCCTCCAATGACACCATAGAAAGAAGCAGAGAAACACAAAACAGTTTCAAAGCCACCTTAAAATCTCCATGCAGGTCTCCACAGCTGCCCTGGGAAACATGAGAAAGACTAAAATACACTGTGTTAACCTGGAAAAACCTTTGCTGATAGATTTTCATGTGTACAGTCTCATTCTGTAGTTAAAAAATGAACTTTCCTGTAACAAGATAAATCACTTGCCTGGTGGAAGCAGCCCAGCTCCCTCCAGCTCAGCCTTGTTGAAGGCAGAAAAAAAAAATCAGAAATTATTTGTCAAATTCAGTTTTGCTTCATGTCCAAAAAAAAAAACCAAAAAAAAACCACCCAAAACAAATCTATTGCCTGATACCTCACATAATCCAGTCCTCTCTTCCCCAAGGAGAACTGGGAGCTGTTTAGTAAAAACTTGGGATTGCCCTGTGGAGACCACCAGAGGTGAAACACTTCTCCAAGAGATTATCTGCTGTAGAGGGACCCACTTGTGGATTAAGGACATGTTTTTTGCTGTGTCAAGAGAGGAGAGAAGCACCACAGCTTCCTGAAGACCAGCCCAGCTTCACCTCAGCCATCCCACCCCAGCAAACCACACAAGGTATTTGCCTCACCTCCCCATAACAGGCACCTTAAAGGAGAAGAAAAAAAAGAAAAAAGAAAAAAAAGCCTCTGATCCACTCTGAAACATGAGATATCTCTCAAAGCCTCAATAACATCTTAATTTCCTCTCCTTGCTCTCTGTGCTGGAGATGATTACACAGACAGGAATGTTTCTGAAGACAGAAAAAAAAAATTACATTAGTGGGGAACAATAGAGGGGAGACCTGGCGGAGCAGAAGTGAATTAGTTTTGCCTTCAGAGACACCCATGGAGAAAAGAAAGGTGTCTGAGTTACCTCAAAGTAATTCCTCTGCACACAGAGATCCTCTAAACAGCTTAAGCAAAGAGAGACAAGAGATGTGCTTTTGATTTCAGCTCCGTTTCCCGAATTTTATTTGTTTGCTTTGCTCCCACCTGGGGTTTTTAAGTCCCTGCACCTCCCAGGACGTTGTCAGGGCTGTTACCTGCAGGAATGTGTCGTGTGTGCAGCAGGTCTCAGCACAGGAGCCAGGGGTGGGAGGGGGCTTCACCTCTGCCCACAATCCTGCAGCTTTCAGCAAGAGCAATTGCACTTTCCAAATAAAATTTAAGGACAAATTGACCTTTTGGGTATCCAAAAACAGCAGGGAGGGCTGCAGGGCAAGCAAGGAAAAACAGGAAAGCAGGGAAAGGAGAGGAGCCTTTCACACAGGGAATCTGGAAGGGCTGAAATCCCAAATAGTTAGAATTTTATCTGGATGCCTTTTAGGTCCAAACACATTATCACATACTTTTCCCCATTTCACTTCATTTTTAATGTAAAAAAAGGTCAACCAAATACTTCTTTTCAGCACAAAGTCAAATCTTGCTAGCGGACAAATTTTTTTTGGTTTAATTTCCCAAAAATACCTGCAAAAATCTCTCCCCCCAAAAAACCCCAAAACCTAACAACTTGCTTTTCATTCATCAAAAAAAAAATGCTGAGGTTAAGCCCTCAAAGCCTGAATCAGGATCTCAGCCTAGGCCTTCCAGCTGGCCTTTAAAACACTGCTTTTTTTTTTTTTTTTGCCACATTTCTGGGGGCACGAGGGGCTCCTACCTCTGAACTTTCAGAGTCTCAGGCCAAACAAAAGTGAGCACTGCTCTCTTTTTCTGGAGGGTGAAGGGGAACACACACCAGTCAGGAGGCCTCGTACAGTGAAAAATTCCTGTGCTGTCACGCTTAACTAATAAATTATCGAGCTGTGTAAACAGGGCCAGGGATGCTCTTTATTCATTTATTTGTTTGGTTGTTTAAAAGAGGGGGAAATAAAAGGTAGCTTGTCCACAGGTTGCTTGCAAAATGCACATCAAGCAGTAGGGGAGGGGGGAGGAAAAATCAACAACAAAGGAGCTTAAAGAGAAAATATTAAGAACCCCAAATTGGGTGAAAATTGCTTTCTGACAGATATCACCTATTGCAAATGAGACAGAAATACAAGTAATCTTGTAAAATGAAAGCCAAGGACAGACTTGTACCTGCCTTAGATGAATAAGTATCCCATTATCTTGAAGAATGAGGGCCCCAGGCTGTGATTATGCCACTATTGTATTCTAAACAGCATGGTTTGTCAAATGGAATAAATCCTAGCAAAATCAAATAAATAATAAAAAAAAAAAGGGATCCAATTTGAAGGCCAGCACACGATTTATTATTTTGTTTAATGTCACCCTCTTGATGTTACTGATTATTGGGCAAAAGGCACCGTGTTTAAGCATGTGTTTAGAGTCTCCTGTCCCCCTCCCAGGCTCCCAGCTGTCCCCCTGAATGTCACCCAGCACTGGCCACCTCTTTGCTGCTGCTGGCTGCCACCACCCAGCTCAGCAGCCTTAGAATGGCTCCAGATTCCAGGCCAGCATTGTAGGGAGAGAAATTCAGTGTTTGGCGTTCTGCCTGGATGAGTCTCGTGGTGACACTGAGGGATGGGGTGAGGAGCACTTTGCACTGTGCTGGCAGTGCCAAAACAAGCAGGAGCTAAAGGTTGCATCAAAAATGTATGAGGTAAAAGGAAATTTCACACCAATCTTCTCATCCTTTATGGATTTGGGATAACAGTCCATCTCCCAGTGTATCTCGAAAAGGTTCCTCCTCTTCCAAAAGTGCCACTTCTTGTTTTATGATGTCTCAGGCTTGATAAAAAAAAAAAAAAAAAAAAAAAAAAAAAAAAAAAAAAAAAAAAAAAAAAAAAAAAAAAGGTGGTTGGAAGGACCAAAGAAGTTATATGTGTTATGAGGTGTTCTATGAAATACTTGGTATTGCTTTACCTGCTTGAGTCACAGGGGGGACTGTACATGAACCTGCCCCTGCACAGGGGGGAAGCATTGCTGTAAAACTGGGATGATGAGAATTAAGGAGCCAGATCCAGAATCACAGAATCATTTATGTTGGAGAAGGCCTCTAAGATCACTGGGAGCAACCATTAATGGAACACTGCCAGGCCCAGCCTTTGCATTCAGCTGACTTCCAAAAGTTAGAAAAAGTTCCTGAAAGCTGGAAAATTCCTCAGAAAGCTGCCCCTGACATCTCCCACTTGCACTCAGAAGTGGGTGTTCAGGAGAAGGTGGTACAACCACAGGCAGGTGCAAACAGGAGGGAAACTCTTGGAAATATTTCTGGGCAGCAGTTTGCTGAGGAAGGAACACTCCTGGACCCCGGCTCACTTCAAGGAGTTTCTGCAATTTCTTGACTTTTCTTTGATGGGGCTCTGATTTCCTCAGCTGTGAGAGGAAGGTAATAACATAATAACACTGCCTTTAACTGGCATCATCTATTCACTCCAGGTACATAAAAAACCACTGAGCCAGGAGCAGAATGGGAGATGGAACACGTAAGTGATCCCTGTGAACTCAGACCTCAGAGCACCTTTTGCACAAACAGCCCTCATGATGATCCCTTCTCCTCCTATAAACCCTTTCCCCCTCAATTCTCCAAGACTGAGCAGTGCTTGCTCATATTCTGGTACTTTAAAGGAAAAAGGGATTTTGGAAATGTAAGTTTTAAGGGCAAAATGCAGCAGTTTGTCAGGTCCTTGGGGCGGGAGCTCTTAGGGCTTGGAAGTAGATTCCCCTCACACAACTGATTCCAGCAATGAGTGAGCTGACAAAGTCTAAGAATAATAGCAAGGAATGATGGATTTAAAGAGTCAAAAGTAAAGCGAGCATATTTTATTTAGACAAAGTTACAATTGAAATCAATAGGAACTACAGAATTTTGCCTTGTAATTTGACTTGAAAGAATTATTTGTTAAGGACTATGAAAAACAGAGGAATTTTAAAAGTCTTAATTTATTGTGCATCATTTTGTGTGGACTGTTTAACTCTCCTGAACCTCATTGCTTCTGGGTATGGTAATGTCACTCAGTCTCTGTTGCTCACAAGTTTCACAGTATTGCCAGCCACAAGCATAAAGAAAGTTACTCTCGAGTTTCTAAAATAATTAATGAGACTTTGTCAGGTAGATGAAGGAGAAAATTGATTTCTGTCAAATTTCTGTAAACCACAAGGGAAAAACTCTTTTAAAAGCAGAGGTGTTTTCATATTCACAGGTCTCCAGGAGCTGGATTTTAACCCCTTTGGCTTTCACCCCCTCACTCCCCAAACAGTGGAAGTTCTGGGCAGTGAGTTGTTCCTGCTGGATTTCTACAGCTTCTGTGAAGTTCTTATTCATCAGCAGGTCTCTTGACAGAGTTTTCCTGGTGCTTTTAATCAGGCAAGGGCTCTAGAGAAACACAAATCCCCATTACAGAATAACTACAGGTAGTCACAATCCAGAAAGTTAAAAAGACAGAAGTCGTTCCTTTCCCCAGCTATTTTGAGCAGCCCAGAAATGACATTACCTGCCGGAGTTCCTTTTCCAACACAAACCAGAAGCAGTGGCAAGGTTTCTGTTTGCTTTGTGCAGAACAAGTGAAAAACATTCCACACCCACAGAGTCAAACGAAACCCAGATTTTCCTAAATGAATCTGAGTATTTTACCAGAAATGCTTCTTTTCTACTGAAACGCACAGATCTGAGAGGGCTCACTCAGGCCCATCCCTCATGTTTTACACTGGGAAAAGTGAGGACACTGATCCCTCCAAAATCTTCTGTATCACGAGGTCCTAAACTGTAAAAAGACAAAAGCGTCTTCCAGGTAGAAATATCAAAAGCCTGAATGTCCTTAACTTTCTGAAATGAGCGCACAGGGGAATTTGTTATTACCTGATTCCATTCCCCAGGAAAGCTCAGTGTGCTTGTGGTTTGGTTTTACACGAATGTAGCTTCAAAACTTTCCTAAATTTTTTCTCTTTCGCAATTATTTTTGCCTCTTGGTTTTCAAAACACACTTTGAGTTTTCAAAATACACTTTCTGGTTTTCTGCTCCTCCTTATTTCAAAATTGTTCTGCTTTTCTGGAACTTCTGTTTCCTATCACCTGGAATGCTCAGAAGCGAGCCTCAAATATTTCCAGTTAAGTTCCCACCAGAATTCCAATTCCACCTTAAGAAAAGAAGGAGAAAAAGAAAAAATAAAAACAACACTTAAAATGCCATGCCAAAGAGGGGAAAAAAAAAAAAAAGGAAATCGAGAAACCAAGAAGCTTGGGACTTTCAAAAGGGAATATTCTCCTCTTAATACAGAGATTTGCACCTAAAAATCCTCCATCCATTTCAGCATTAATTCAGCATCACCACTGCTTTTTTTATTATTATTTTTTGTTCTCATTTTTATTCTTCTTCTTCTTATTTTTTCTTATTTTTCCCAGGCTGCCGTGCCGGCTGCCCCTGAGACCTGCGGCAGTGCCCTGACCCCTCTCCCAGCTCCAGCTCTCCCGTGGGGCGATGCTGCCCAGAGCCCACCTCCCCATTCAGGAGCACGATTGTGCTTTTCCCCACCAGGCTGAAAGCCCTGCGCGGAGGGGAGAGAGGAATCCAAAGGCATTCTGGCACCCCGGCCCGATAAGAAACTTTAGCCCCATTCAGCCACTGACAACCGCTTGTAGAATATGATCTTAATCCTGTTTCTAACACTCTCTCGCCCCTCGGCCGCCCTATTCCCGGCTGTATTCTTCCAACCGTCGCTCCGGCAAATCCCCCAAAGAGAATTGCCGGGAGGGGAGATAAACATCAAAGGGAAATTCAAGGAATCTACAGTAGGTTCACACAGTGGGGGAAAGGAGGGCAGGTGGGGGCCGCTGGAGAGGGCTGTCTCTCCCCTCGCCCTGCTTGCATTCCTCAGGGCTGGCTCTCTGCAGAGCAGCCCCCCAAACCTGCTCAGCAGAGTGCCACATGTATGATTTTTTTTGTTTTAGTGGGGTTTGTTGTTGTTGTTTTGGGGGGTTTTGGTTGGTTGGTTGGTTTTTGTATTTTGTTTGGGTTTTTTGGTGGGGGTTTTGTGTGTGTGTGTGTGTGGTGGGTTTTTTTTTTTTTTTTTTTTTTTTTTTTTTTGTTGTTTTTGGGTTTTGGGGGTGGTTTTTTTCTCTCTTTTTTTTTTTTTTTTTTTTTTTTTTTTTTTTTTTTTTTTTTTTTTTTTTTTTTTTTTTTTTCCTTGGGAGGAAGATAGCCTGATCATGTAGAGCTCTGGACACAGGCACTGTGTGTAAAAAAACACCCCTTCCCCAGAGAGAGGCATCACCTAAACAGAGAAGACAGAGGTGGGAGAAGGAGGGGACATTTTCCTGATAGGAAGCAGATATGAGGAGAGCCAATGGATTTGCCCAGAAGCCTGCTGTAGAAATTCAGTGAGTGAATTTGGGTGCTCCCAGTAATTCCCATCAGGTGCAGGAGCCTCCAGCACTCAGAGACACAGTCCTGTGGTCTTCCCTAAAGAGCTTCCAGCAGGTTGCCAATGCCAGCTTGGAGGGAGCTTCCCTTTGAGCCCATAGGAAGCCATTGATATTTGTCACACATCTGCGTGTCTCCTCTGATGTGTAACCTCCAGGACTAAGGAAAAGGTGGGATTCTGAGGACAGTGTCAGCCTTTCCCTCCTGTCTCTCTCCAGAAATCAGGGTGCTCCTCTCTGCTTACTGTGCAGCTGCTGAAGTAGGATGAGCTCCTATCACCCAAAACTTCACATGCTGCCTCCCGTGACCGAGGTGACACCTGGACCAGACATCCTCCAATCCTCAAAAGACCCCTGCTAACCCAAATGACTGCTGTAAACACTGTGATTCAAGAGGATCTGACCTACAACAGGGCACAAAAAAAAAAAATCAGGTTGTTAAAGAGAGTGCAGAAAATTGAGATGGCTAACTTATTCCCAGCCCTGCAAAAGCATCCCCTTACAAACTCCCCTGGGATCTTTCCTCCCTGCTGGCCACAGTTCACAGATATGTTCACACAAACTCCACCAGCACTTTCTCCCCAGCCCTTTGTAGCAGCAGTGAAACTTGGGTAAACACAGCCTTGACCTGGTGCTGGCAACAGCCTGGCTCCAGGCAGGAGATGGGTTGGAATTGCACAGAGGTGCTCTAACCCCACCCTCAGCTCCTCAGCTATCAAACGGTTAAAAAGAGTTTGGTTTTTTTTTTCTGGGAAGGGAGGAGAATTAAAATAAAAGTAAAAATAAAAATAAAAATAAAAATAAAAATAAAAATAAAAAAAAGCTGTTTCAAGAGGAGCACTCTGAGACCGTGTAGCAGCTCCCAGGAGGTAAAAATCTGATGAGCTATAAAAGAATAGAGAGACCTAAAAATAGAGCTCCCACCACCCACGCTAAAGGATTAACTTTCTGTTAGGAAACAGGACAGCCTTGACCTTGAGCAGGGCAGAAACGCCTGGCTTGCTACTGTTGTCTCTGCTGCCCCATCACATGTGGTTTGGAGAAAAAGTTCACATTCTTGGTTCTGGTTTTCCTGTTTGTCAAAGGAAGCTGAATATCCTTGTACATTTATTGATGCTGTAGATTCACAGCTTGACAGATTTACCCCAGATCTCAAGGGCCTACCTGGACTGTGATGAGCCATCTCCAGTTAACAGGGCAGGAGCAATGGTGGAGTCCTTTCAGCTCTTTTCTCTAGCAATTCTATGCCAAAACCTGTTTTATTTGATGCAGAAAACCTTTAAATACAGAACCATGATGAAGATGTCCACCTTACAATAGTTACTTTGCTTTCTTATTACTCATTTTGCAGTTTTGGCACCTCACCTTTGCAGAGAAAGTGGGGAGCAGGTGGGAGGAGACACATTCCTCATTCCATCACATTCAACATGAAAGAAGAAGTCACAAAAGAGTGTTCCATTTCCAGCCTACACAACCCCTGACACAGACTTTTGGTGTAAGTGCTTGATTAAAGCCATACAACACCTACAAGGGACTCTTGCAACCATGGACAACCCTGAGAGAGGCCACAGGATATGGGGATGCATCTTCTTTCTGCTCATCTCTGCTTAGACCTGAGATGGAAAAACATGTCTGGTTTTGAGAACCAGTTCAAGAAAGATATGTATTAGCTGGAGAGAGTCCAGAGAAAAATAATGAGAATATCTGGAAAAGAGCATCCATAAAGGAAAATGAATATTATTGATGTTGTGTGACCTGGAAAGAGAAAGCAAAGGGAGTTTCAGACACATGGGTGCTGTAACTACATAAAGGTCTGCTAAGGGCAGGGACCAGTCCCTTTACTATGTTCTCAAAGAACAGGGCAAGATCCAGACATAGAAATACGATCTTTGAATTCTGCTGATCAGAATACATCTAGGGCTTTCTGCCCTGTTAGCATTTCCTAGGTTTCCTATCATCTCCCTGGGATGCTCTCTCTCTCTCCCATGTCATTTGATGCGTTGGGAGTTGTTATTTACCTCTCCTACTTTGTGTGGCCTGAGGACTCAGCTATTGCTAGACTGGTCTCCAAACCCCTGTTTCAGCTTCATAATCTAGTCTGTCACTCTGCACAGCACAAGCCAAAGGACCTCAGTGAACTGACTCCCCCTTGAAACAGGGAATCCACCCTCCAGCCTAAAGCCTGCCAACAAGGAGGTACCCCCCAGCTCACCTTCAGCAAATAATTACTGTGGTTAATTACCCCCTCAGCCCATGTTAATCTCACTATGAGATCCTGTCTCATCCTAAGGCTCATACCTCCTTCTCGGGTTGCTTGAGATTTCACCCCTGATTGCTGATGGCATCCATGGTCCTGATGGATATGAAAAGTTCAGATAGATCAGTTGCACAGGGAGGCTTAAGTGTTTCCAAGACCATAATGAAAATTCCTTTCAGTAGAAACTGTGACCCAGACATGAAACCCAACCCTCAGTGGGAGATTTCTGATTTCACAGGAGACAAAAGCTAAACACACTAAGAAAAAATTGTCACTCTCAGAGAATGGGAATTTATCATTCAGGTGGGAAGTGCTCCATTAGCCTCCACACATTGGTTTATTTAGGGATGTTTTTCTTGGGATTTATTTCAAATCAACAGAATGGGTTTGGATTTATTTTAAATCAACTTTGTGTTTGGCTTGTGTGGACAACAGAACAACCAAAACATTGTGTGGTTTTCAGTGTTCAAGGCTCCTTGAACACAAGGCATCCCAGAAGTGTTTGTTTGGACTTGAGGACTAGTTTGTTGAAGATTGGGAGGTGGAGTGGTGGCTACACATCCCTCACTGAGATGGTGCCACTAGGCAGAGGAAACAACAGGGAGAAGCTCATCCTGTCCACAGGGATGGGTGATCCATCCACCTCAGCCTTGAACTCTGTGTGCTGTTTGTCCAACGGCAACAGCATTCACCAGAGTCTGCTCTACATGCCCAGGAATCATATCCATGCCTGGCTTGGTGTCAGGGTGTAGGAGCCCAGTTCCAGAAATTCCATCACGTGGAAAAGATTAAAAGATATCTGGGGATACACATTGTTATTTGATTTCATCCATGACAATGTTAGCTC
This sequence comes from Sylvia atricapilla, assembly GCF_009819655.1. Classification (NCBI taxonomy): domain Eukaryota; kingdom Metazoa; phylum Chordata; class Aves; order Passeriformes; family Sylviidae; genus Sylvia; species Sylvia atricapilla. The sequence goes on from NC_089148.1 coordinate 13,268,795, forward strand.
TGATTTAGATTTAATAGTCCCACAAAATCTGTGCTTAAGGAAAAAAGAGCCCATAGAAATCCTCATCTTCACCCCCACGGGTTACCATGGTTTTAACAGAGAGAAGAAGAACCCAGTCAAGGGGCATGGTGATGCTGCCCCCATATTGGTACAGCAGCTTTGTGTTTTAGAGCCCAAATTCACTCAATTTCCTTGAATTTGTCTCGTGCCATCTCTGCTTTATCCCTCCCCAAGCAGGGCAAGTAGGAATGTGTCCATATTCAAAGGGCTGTAGAATTGGGTTACAAATCTGAGCCTTCCCTGTGTCTGCCCAGAAGAAAAGATGTTTCTGGATGGCCAGGCTCAGGACTGACCCTGCATGTTCAGGCTGAGCACCACTTCCACGGCCTGATGAGTGCCAGGATCCCACCATCGTCCTGCTCCCCTTTCCCTGGGAACACACTTGAAGGGCAGAGCTGGAGGAGCAGGATTTGTGAGAGGCAAAGTGCCCACATGCCACACAATATGATCACAGCCACAAGGATGTGCTCCTGCTGAGGAGGCTCTCATCCTTTCCTCATGCCAGACCGTTGCAAAATCAGCTTCTGGGAGTATTCTGCTTCTCATTTATTTCTCCTGGGTCTGTCCATGCTTCCCCCCCATTAGCTTTGCCAAGTTTTAGCTCATTCTGCATTCTGAAAACAGTTCCAATTAAATGTCTTTTCAATCAGTTTGATCACAAGTGCACTTGCTAGAAGTGTGGCACGTCCATGAAATCAGGAATTTCCTGCAGGACAGCTACTCTCTGAAAAAAAAAAAAAATTGGATTTTTTCTTGGAAAATGATCAGTTCAAAAACTATTCAGCCTTGTAGCCAACATTTTTCTTTTTATTTCTTCCAGAATTTGGAGTAGATTCTCCCCCTCCCTCTAAAATTTTGTCCTCAACAAAATATTTCATGGATAAAAAACAAACCAAAAGCACTCTGTCCTGGCTCAGAGTTCAAACAGGCAGGAATTTTCACACAGCCCAGACCTGGGGCTTGGAAATACTCTGGCTTCTTGACAAAGCCCATTTGGTAAAGTAGCTCAGAGTGCCCATGTTTGTCCAAGGCACACCTCCAGCCAGTTTAACACTGCAGAGGCAAACCCAGTTTGAATAATTCCTAATACAGACCTGCTGAGACTTCCCTTTCCAGTAAATATTTATTTTTGTTAGCAGCAACTATGCAAGAGACATACTTTTTGGGTTGGCTCTTTCCCCTTTTCTCAGCTTCTGGAGGACCAAGCCATGCTTTTATGTGCTTTTTTCCCCTCGTTCCACACTCACCAGTCCAGAGGATCACTGTGATTTATTTGATAAACAAGGGTGCACCTGGTGGTTATTCCTCAGACTGCTGTGAGATAGAAGAGCTGGGATGTGCTCCCCCACTGCTCCTGATGAGGAGAGATTAGATGGAGAAGCCTGATAGCCTGGCTCTGGAAGAGAGCAAATGAGCAACCCTAAATACCTCCCTGGACCCGGTGACCGTAAGTCCTTGCCGGGGCCTGGTCCTTGTGGGATAATGCCAGGAATAGGCATATTAAGCACACGAATGTCAAGTCCTAATTCATCTCTCTAATGTTGTACAGTAGCAAGACTGTACCCCCCTGCTGTGGTGTAATTTCACGCTGAGGAGTCTGATGGGGCTTCCTGCAGACTGATCCTTTATGGATCAGAAAACTCACTTTCTCTTTGTGTTGGAGGGTCCGGAGATTATCTTATTAACCACATCCATGCCAGATCTGATAAAACACCAGGCTCTGTCTCTTCTGGGGACTCCTTTTCTTGCCACTTTCCCCCTCATGTCAGTCCACATCACAGAGGTGAAGAACATTAAACCCAAACCTCTACCAGCAGGTTTCACGCTTGCATCAGCAAATGGAATATTTTGCATTTTCTTGGCTCAGATGCAACACTCACCTGGCTTGAACCCTAAATCAATTTGAGGAGCTTGATGTATCTACATTAGGGCTCCTGTGTCCCCTTTCCAGGTTCCTTTAATCTCTCCTTTCCCCAAAAAAAGTCAATGTTTAAATTACTTTGGGTGATAGCCTGCCCCATAGCAGCAAGTGTGAGTGCAGGATTGTTCCACCTCAAGTACTGCTCTCTGTAGGACCTGGGAACATGGAGGAAGGTGCTTCTTCTCTTCCACCATCTCAGTGCACCAGACTGCCTCTTCACAAACCTCTCCAGACCATGCCATGGGGACAGCAAGATGTGGCAGTGAGCAGTTAGGATATTCTTGTGGCCTCTGAAGGTGTCAGGCACTGCACACAGGTCAGGAAAAGGCTGCAGGAAGGAAGGCAGGACTGCACGCATTTTCAGATACTCCTCAGGACGTGGGCTTTTCCAATCTGACGAGACAAAAAGCCTTCTGCTTTCAACCCCAGACCACGGCTGCCTCCCCAAATGATGCCAGAGGGCCACCCTGGAGCCACATCCCAGCGTGTAACAAGGGATGGTAGTTTATAATCTCATTTTCTGGGCTGGCTGCCCTTCTGGTGCCCCTCGTGCTCCATGTAAATCATCTGGAGTCTGATTTCCTTGGCTTGCAGGGCTGCTCTTTCCTTGTCTGCTTCTAACAGGCTCCTGGCTCAGCAGAGACCTTGTCAGAGAGGACAGTACCAGGACAGTCCCACCAGAAAAACTTCAGTCTTGCTGGGACAAAATGCTGCAGTCAGGGCCAGACTCCCATCCACATGCAGTTCCAGCAGACTGGGGTGGCTCTGGCAGGCTCACATCTCCTGTTCAATGTGTATGCACTTCCCAATCCAACAGCACCACTTCTTGAATCAGGATTATCCCACTGCTTTTTGCTTCACTTGATGGACTTTAAAAAGGCAGTTCAACAGAGCCCTCAGTGGATTTCAGTTCTTTTTACAATATTGTTCCTATCTGCTTATGTTGCGTTGAGCTACAGACCTGGTGGCAAGCTTTGCCACCACCAACAGCCTTTTGCAGCTAATGAAAAATAACCTGCTTTTTATCTGCAGAAAATAGCATCGCCTGGGTCTTACCATAGCAAACTATTTAATGGCTCTCCAAGAAAAAAAAGTCCTTCCCTGTCTATAAGACTGTGTAAGTCTCCTTCCAGCTGTTATCTTGCTGCATTGCTGAGCACCTCAACTTGCAAAGCAGAACCACAAACTGTCCTATTTCTGGGCAGGGAGGCAAAGTTCTACTTGTTTGTGGAGAAGAGGAAGCCTCTAATCCCACCCCAGCACCTTGCAAACAGCCAGAGCATCCTCAGGAGAGCCCAGGGCAGAAGCCCAGCCCTCAGCTGCCTCCTCCTCTGCCACAGTGGTATGGTCAGAAAAAAGGGATCTGTCAGAGGGATGTTGCTAAGTCAGGGCTGGTTTTAAGAATTTGATCATTAATAGGATGATTTGGGTTTCTTTTCTAACACAGGGAAAGTAGTGAAGGATTTGTTTAATTTGTTTAATTGCAATATTCTTCTTGTTCTTATTTTATTTTCCCATAAGTAAAGAAATAAATCCTTCTGTTCTGCCTCAACTTCCCTTTACAGCAATATGGCAAGTGGACAATAGTAAGAAATATCATCAAATTCTCCCAGAAGACTGAAGTATTCTTTTTTTTTTCCCTTCTTTTTGGTTTGTTGGGGGTTTTTTTGAGGGTGGAAGGGAGGTAGTTGGTTGGTTGGTTTTGGAGTTTTTTTGCAAAAAACTACTTAAGAAACACCCAGAGAAAAATGTGTTGCTTGCTTAAACCCTTCATTTCTGCCTTAATAATCTGGCAACTTTCTCCTTTGCCCACACAAGCTGGGCCAGGTTTGGCTTGGACTTGGGACATGTAGGCTCTTTCCAGATAGGCCTATAAAGGTGATGGGGAAAGGCTTATGTAGGTGACAGGGGAAGGCTGGGGAAGGTGATGGGAGAAGGCTTATGAGGTGTTTGAGGCTTGTGGGTCCTGAGATCCCACTGGATGAGAAGCAGCTGGCAGATATGAGGAAAGCTCTCCAGCCACAGAAGCAGAGATCACTGCAGATCACAGGTGAAGCCAGAAGGGAGGTCCCCAAAGGACATGTCAGACGATCTGGTGCATGCAAAGCTGCCCACTTGCTGTGGGACTAGAGCAAAACCTGTAGGAGAACTTTTTCCAGCCCATTCTGCTACTGCCCACACAGAGCTACGGGGACAAGTGGGGATGGAGCATCCGTGTGGACAGACCAGGGAGAGCCTTCATCCTGCCAAGGGGAAGATTTTCAGCCTGAATAAAATGCAAAGCCCCCTATTCTGCCTGGCACAGTAGGTTTCTCTGAGACTCAGCCCATGCCTTACTGAAGGACCTTTTCCAATCCGAGAGCCAACAGATCCCAGAGCAGAAGGGAGGACTGTTTGTTTAGACCTATGTGGGTTAGGCAGCTCAGACTTTATTCTTGCACTTTGATAGGCTCCTAAATGAAAATCTAATAATATTTAGAGCAGAACGAGTTCCCATGAAAGCCATTTCTAAATCGCCCGGCTCCTCCTACCTGTCGGCTGGATTCTCCATCCCCACTGCCCTAAGCCTGGTGTAACGTCACTGCTGCCAGCACTTTACTCCAGGAGCTGAGTCTGGCCCTGCAGAGAGCAGCGCTGCTGCTGCCTTTAATGAACATGTAAATAGACAGGAGGCTTCGCAGCACAGTAACCCTGCAGTCAGGAAGTTCTCCAAAGCAGCTCGGGAGAAATAATACTTTATTCCTGGCCGTGCAAATAACTGATAGGGACTGGCTAAGAAGGGTTCATGCAAATACTCCTGAATTAAGCTCCGTCTGAAGTTAGAAAGGAAAGATGATAAACACACCCGGCTTTAAAACTGCAAAATATGCTTTGCAGGCATGAAACCGGAGGAGTAACAAAACTATCTGACATCACATTTAACAGCAAAGCATTTCTTATTCTCAGGGATGCAGTTACCTAAACTGGAGTCCCACTAAAGAGTCCTACCTATTATTTACATTTCTAAATCTTAAAACCATTAACAAAAGCCACTTAATTCAATTACTTTCCCTGAGCGCTGATGTTATTACATTATTGTCACGAAGGCAAGTTTTGGCTCTGGTTTTCTCTTTTTTATTTTTTTTTTCTTTCTTTAAATTCATTCCTCTTTTCTCCACGCTGAGTGCCTCCCCACCACCTCCCTGTCTTTCTCTCCCCCGATGTCATTGTGTAGAACTAATGGGGTAAGCTGAAATGGTATCTGTCCTCATTGACAGGTTTATGAGAATTTAATAAAGCGTGGCACGGATAAAATGAGATATTACAAGGCCACACAAAGCTGATTGACTTCTCCACGTCAGCATTTTTATTTGGTTGTTTATTTATTTATTTGTTTTCAGCACAAGGGTGATCTCACCAGTCCTTTGGTGGTGCTGGCCCAGCAGGGATGAGAGGGGAAGGGAAGATGCAGGCAATGGGAGGGGCTGATCATTCCATTAAGGTGTTCGCTGTGAGCATGGGACATGGTGCTTTGTGGCTTTCCAATGGCTCAGGGAAGATGACACAGCAGGAGTCACCAAGGGCCTCCCCAGCACTGCCTGTGCACATCTCTGCCCCTCGAGTCTCCACAGTGATGGGTGAACTCACCAAAATCTGCTTTTGCAGTCCTCAGCACTGCTCCATGAGGGGTCTGAACCAGGGACCAGCTGCTGGTTGTACAGACTCTGCAGAAGATGCTTGGCATGGATGGGGCAGGCGGTGCACTCCTGCTGTGCACTGTGTGTCCCTGTAGAGGTGACATCTGTGATGATGCTCAGATGGACCCCCACAGACCACCCAGGGACCCACCTCAGACCCACAGGAATGTTTGCAGTGATCAACACAGAGCAATCCCAACCTGCAATAGGGCCCAGGAGGTCATCACGAAGATGCCACCAACCACATCCCTCCAGGCATGGTCCTGCCCTGTGCCTCAGCTTCCCCTCCTGCCCAACGCCTACCTTGCTTGTGTAAATGTAAATGTAAAATGTTCAGCTGGGAGGCCTGCGCAGGTGAAACCTTTCCCCTGGGGAAATCAGTGTGCATACCTAAAGTGTGTTTGCTTCCATCCCAGGGCAAACAGGGAGAGCTGGAAATCTGGGCTGTGCTGTAACTGGCTGGCTGTCTCCCTCTCCTGGCCTGCTCAGAAAGCAGGGATCTCGAAAAGGAGAGAAAGAGGAGAAGGAGAAGGAGAAGGAGAAGGAGAAGGAGAAGGAGAAGGAGAAGGAGAAGGAGAAGGAGAAGGAGAAGGAGAAGGAGAAGGAAAAGGAAAAGGAAAAGGAAAAGGAAAAGGAAAAGGAAAAGGAAAAGGAAAAGGAAAAGGAAAAGGAAAAGGAAAAGGAAACCTCTGTATATCTATGTGTATTTTTTTTGCCAGGCAAGCAAACCCACAGTGGCCAAGGAGGTTTGGATTCAGCCCAGTCACTCAGGGTTCAGGACCCTGCTATCCTGCAGGACCCCATTTGAATCTGGACTCCACACTACAGAATAACATCACTTTTGGGGAAGACAGGTTTAAACTTGGGGCAGCCCCTGTTAGCCTCAAAACTTGGGCCATGGCGGTTCAAGCACAAATAATATCAAGTGCTTCCCCTTCTCAGCAATTTGCATTCAGAAAGGGTGGAGATGCCTTTGCTCATTCAATCCATTCCAGCGTCAAGCACTGGAACAGGCTGCCCAGGGAAGTGGCTGTGTCACAAAAACTGCAGGCACTTAAGAGATGTGCAGATGTGGCACTTAAGGACGTGGTTTACTGGTGCACTTGGCAGTGCTGAGTTAAGGCTTGGAGTCAGAACCCAAAAGATTCCGTGGTTCTCCTCGAAAGGACAGGCAGCCTGCCAGACTTGAGGCACGGTCCTGGCCATGGCCACAAATCCTGGCAGCAGCAAAGCTGACAATTTGCAGGACCAAGCTCTGCTGGGATGCTCTCCTTAGCAAAACCAGTGTGGTCCCAATGGATCAGCGGCAGAACTCCCAGCACTTAAGAGCACTTAAAACCCTCTTAAATCGAAGTGCTGCTCCCCACAAAAGCTCGGGCTGTCTCATCACTCAAATAGCCCGAAAAAGGAATTCTGCTTTGTACAATACTCCAAGTTCAGACCGTAAAGCACGGGGTTTAGGGTGTAAAAGTCTCCGCCTAGGCGATTCCTGCCAGGCCAGCAGCTCAATCCTGCTCTCTGGTGGCCGAAAGGCCAAACCCAGCAGCGATTTCTCCTCGGTGCTCCAAGGAACGCTCACCTGGCGTTCCCCTGCACTGGAAACGCTCTTTGCCCCTTATTCATTTCGCTCAAGGGTGAGCTCAGAAGGCAGCTGTGCACAAGGAGATGGAGATCACGGAAGGTTTTACGTTCCCTGCTTGAGCAGAGCACAGTCCATCACTGCAGGGGGGCCATGGGCTCCGCAGAGGGGCTGGAACCATCACACTTCTTTTAAAAGCTCTTCCAAAGCCTTTGTATGGTGGAAAGCATCCTGCTGCTCTGCATGCATTGCCCACAATCCCTGCAACAGCTCTTCCCGCAATGCCCCAGCCTGCAAACATTCCCCTCGCTATCATGCCTCCCTTGAAGGGCCACAGGGTGGGGAGCAAACTGGGGAGAATTTCTTCTGCATTTCTTCACCCCACTCCTGCTGAGACATGCCCATGCTCCCAGCTCCACAAAACGGCAGCACAACGGGATGTCCCCAAACACATGGCATGAGCAGATGTCCCTTGGGACAACACCTCTACCCTTCCCACCATCACCATCAGTCTCCCAGGGCTGGGCAGTGACTGCCTGTGACCCCAGGACTGATTTGATCAATTGATCGCATCATGAAGCAGCATCTAACAAAGACTGGACTCATCCTTTGATACTCTGAGGAGCATTTAATTATCTTCTCCATACTGGCTTCACCCTATGAAGTTTTAGACAGAGATTACCCCCATTCTTCACTCTGTAACGCACAATAAAGAAATAAGATGTGTGAAACTTGTCCCCCTGCTCACCAGCTTTGCTGTCCTGCCTCTGCTCCCCCCTGCCCAAGCTGCTCAGTCTGTAAGTGTATGTAAATCTGTGGCAGTACACACAACACCCCCATCTCCTGCTCTCCTCCTCAGAGCAGACAGAATAATTACAGTGCAGCAGTGCCAACACGAGGCATTTCTGCTGATGAATGCACTCAATCTAAGCACAGTTTTATGTATCATTAATTCCTTTAGCGTTCAAAAAATAACTTTTTTGATGGCAGATAATACTGTAATCACTCATGATTGCCAATAAAATTATCTTCATTGAGCTGTGTAAAACAACTACAGGAGTAATTTTACTCACTTAAAATTTCTTCCTTTTTTTTTTTTTTTTTCTTTCTTATTTATTTTTTAATGCAAAGCTGTTTGGACTCAGATTTCTGTAACACAGGCACTATTAGAAGTCGCTACTCCCTCATTTATACAGAAAGGAGCTTTTCAGAGGCTGTTGCTTAAGGTGCCTTCAGCAATACCAGGGATCTCCCAAGGGGCCCCTTCCACCCTGGGGATCCCTCTCTTATGATCTCTTCAGCTTTTCCTTCAAGCTACCGTGCAACAGCTGCTGTGTGCACAAGGAACAAGAGAGTTTGTGCAAATGCAAGTTGCACGTGCAAGTCATGGTCCTCTCCCAGGGCAGCTTCTCCTCCACTCTGCTGCTGGAGAAAACATGTGAGCACTTCCTAATCTGCTGCAGAACAGAGTCCACAGAGCTGGCAACAAACCATGTGTTCGAAGTGATTGTGGTAACTCCCACGCTCCAGCTTGAAGCAGATTCAGGAGCAACCAGTCGTCGCACTGACAGAGCTCTGGGGCACAGGCAGTGAGGAGGACAAGCACCTTTTTGAGGCAAAAGTGACTACAAAGTGAACAATAAAAGCATCAACGAGTGAGTGACTTGGTTGAAACATGCAGTTTTCTTGCGGGGACAAAAGAAATCACTCCCATGTGGCACTGCCTCTTGCCCATGCCTCTGAACACTCTTCTTGCAGGGGTTAAACTCCAGCTCTGTGTGGAATTGCTTCACCTTCTTGCAGATCATGTTGACTAACTCCACTCGAGAGTCAGGAACCTACAAGGAGAGGAGAAATGAAGCAAGGACTGCTGACTGTTGTAAATGTAGCTTGAATCTTCTTCCAGAGAGCCAGATGCCAGTAAGCAGGTGACTGGCAATTGGAGGCAGGAGCAGGTTGTTAATTTCTGAGAAATAGTCTAAAAGCAGCAGGGTGAAATAGAAGAACAGAAGTGTAAAAATCCTGGGTGAATAGCAAACAATTTCTCATTTCCTCCTTGGAAATAAGAAGAGTAAATTAAATCAGCTGTAGGAGGCCAACAGGAGATGGTGCTTCCCCACAGCACACGGATAAACCATGGATCTCCCTGCTCCAGGATGCTGGCAGTGCCAGAATCAGATTGCTTCACACAAGAAATATCTGTGGGTGCACACAGCTATTACTCACTCAACCCTAACCTCTGGCTTAAGGAGCCACAGCATTCCAGATTCCAAGGAGATAGTGCTAAGGAAAACACTGCTGTGTGTTTGCCATGCTCTTGGCTCTGCCCTGGTGTCAGGTGAACAGGAACTAGCTGGTCCTTCAGCCCCAGCCAGTCTGGCTGACCCTGTGTGATTTGCCTCAGAGAGAAGAAGATGACAACTTTGTGCCCCTCCTTTGGTAACTGCAGAAATCCAGCATCTCTGGGGTGTGGTGGCGCCCACCCAGTCACAGCTCTGTGGACACAGGGATGTATGTGAGCAATGAGGAAAGAAGCCTTCACAGATCCGTTCATCCTCCCTTAGCCACAGGCTCCAGCCCTGCCAGGCAGTGGAGGAGGAGCAGGAGAAGCATCAGTCCTCAATTCCATCACTCCAAGATTCAAGCCCCATTCGAGGTAACACATGGGCAGCCCTGTAGCCATCACAGCAGACAAGAGTTCATCCAGCAAGTGCCCCAAAGGGACATCAGGGTGTCACTAGGCCCACAAGCCAGCAGTTGGCTGCCATCCCAGGCCATGGGGAACAAGACCAGAGCCATTTTACCTCACTTAGCCAGTCCCAGGCACGTCATCCTGGGCAGGGCATCACCAGCCACCACCCGCACACACTGGAGCTCCCTGTCCTGTGCCCTGTGCCATCCACTGGGCCATCCCTGCTGGCAGCTGGGTCACAGCACAGACCTGCCTTATGGGATTTCCCATGCTCTGAGTCATCCTCCTGGACCTGGCTGGCCCCAGCAGAGACCCAAGCCTTCCCACTGTCCTGACTGATGCTTCAAGCCCACTTATTCACCTACACACACTTCTCCAGGAAAGGGGAGAAGGAGATTCTCCAGCAGCATCTCCTGGAGGTGCAGGTGCTCCAGGCATTACTCTCCTGCTTTGTTCTCTTCCCTTTCACAAACTGACCTGCAGAAGTTGAAATTTGTTCCTGCATGAGAGATTTTAAGCAGGATTTAAATTAGGGGGAAGAAGGCTGGAGAAGTAATTTTGTCTTCTACAAGAACTAGTTTTAACTTCTGTTCCTCCAAAGTTCCCCACCTTTCTTGTTATGTTGAAAGACCTCAGTACACATGATTTTACAGCCTGCAAGGGAACAGCCCTGTTTTGGCATGGTGCAGCCATGGGGTGAGATCAGTGCAGGAACCTGAAGGCTCCAGGGTGAGAAAGAAAAAGGGGAGGTGGGGATCACAGTGCGTAGTGTGCCAGCCTTGAGTTGATTACATCCTCCCCACTCATGGGAAAGGCATTCCTGCCAATCCACTCCTCTCTGGTGAGCCAACTGCAGGGCCCTCCGGAGTTTGTAATCTTGTATAACCCTCTGAGCCCCATAATCTGAAAAAGGGCAGGGAGGGCGAAGGAAAAAAAAGAAGTTAAAGGAAAAAAACTGCTGGGAAAACTGCTGTTCTTGCATGTGATTTCCTTGACGCAGAGAACAGGCAGCTGCATATTCTTAGAGCAAGAAGGCCACGGAGTTCATGAGGACTGAGTATTTTTGAGGCTCCAACATCCTTCACCAAAGAGCCCCAGGACACGGAGTACATCCAGCACACCCCAGGGCATTGTGGATGCACAGCACAGCAGCTCCCTCCAAGGGAGCCAGGCTCTGGCACGAGCGGCTCGGGTGCTTCCAGAGGAGATCCTGAAGACTGAAAGAAATAAAGCCAGTGGCCCGAATAATGCCAGAAAAAACGAGTCTGGGTGCATCTAGACCCACCACATTTTCTAGGTCAGCATCAGGAGTGGCTTGGGATCAGCTCATCCTGCTGGGAAGTGAGAAAACATCTCAGATTCTTGCCAACAGGTTTTTCACAATCCTACAGGCAGCATCTAAACTAAATAGCTTGAAATATTTTCTGACAGACTTTTGCAAGTCGTGGAGGGTTGTTTTTTTAAGGACAGACGTCCTGTGGGGCTGGTGATGAAGAAATTATTTTGGCGTTTCCCTCAACACGGAGTGCAAGGCCGCAGAAAGCAGGGATGCCAGACATCGCTGAGAGGAGCCGCGGCACTTTGCACAGCACAGACACACCCGTGCTCTGCCAGTGACAAGTGAACTCCGCTGGGCGCAGCCTGCGACATTTATTGTTTCTTTTTCCCACACAGCCTCCCGCCTCCGGGAAATGCAGAGGAGCCGGCCACCTTTTTGGGACTCCCCTCCGTGCTGCCCTGCTCCTCCAAGCCAAGACTGTTCCAGAGGGGCTGAAAAAAAAAAATTACGGGGAGATCAAAACCTCCCTAGGCGAACGGAAACACCAATAAAGCCTTATCAGACAGAGACACCACCCAGCACAGGGAGGGGCGAGCTGTCATCCAGCAGCTTTTCCTGCTCCCGAAGCTCCCCCTCTCCCTGCCCGCGCTGCGCTCGCACGGCAGCAAGCCGGTTAAATCCCTGTCCGGCTGGGAATCCCGCCCAGGTTTTGGCTCGCTCTGCCCACGGGCGGGTGCCCTCGGCCGGGGCGGGCCGGCGGCTCGGGGTGCCGGCGGCTCGGGGTGCCGCTCCGCCGCAGCCTGGCCATGCGGCTGCCGCTGCCCGCGCTGCTGGGCGGCTCGGCGCTGCTGCTGCTGCTGCTGCGATGGCGGCGGCGCCGGGCGCTCTGGAGGAAGGTGGCGGAGGCGCAGGAGCGGCAGGAGCGCAGCCTGGTGCGGATGGAGAAGGCGGTGCAGCGCTTTCGGGAGCAGGTGAGCGCCGGCCCCCGCTCCGTCCCCCGGGGCTGGGGGGCTCCTCACCTGGGCCCCTTCCCCCGCCGCCCTCCCTGCCGGAGACGGCCGCTCGCCCGCCGGTCAGGTGCTCTCCAGGCTCCTTATATGGACCCACGGGGATTAAGCGTTGTGATTTTCCCTAAGTCGATGTGTGTCAGCATCGCAGCGATCGCCGCTGTGGCAGGGATGGGGAGGAAACGCTGCGCGGAGCAGCGGGAGATAAACCCGTTATCCCGATGACAGTCACCGGCAGCTAGGAGGGGGAAATCCCTGTCGGAAAGCTCCCCTTGGCCGTGGTGGGAGGCTGAGGAGGCAGCAGGAAGGGACGACAGGCGATGTGTTATCAGCAGAGGCCAAAGTGCAGCCGCAGCTGCAGGCAGGGATGCGACGGTGCCCCGCGGTCCCGGCAGGCGGCCCGGCCTCGGCTCAGGTTCAGAGTCCAGAGACGTGAGGTTTGATAGGTTTTTAATGATGTTTGGTAGGTGGTGAAGAAATATCTGCTGACCTAAAAATTACCAGCCCAGGAGCTCCCTGGTTTTTGCACTTCCCTGTGCAAATATCTTACAGCGCCAGAAGAACTGGCTCCGCTTCTGGTTTCATTCCTTGATGGAACAATTTCTATAACCATGACGCCAACTCCCACTGTAATTCAGCAAGAGCACTGTGCTAAGCTGTTCCCCCAGGCCTGGCCATGACCTGTCTAAACAAGGCTGTGTGAACGGCTTTATTTTAATGAGCAGGTGCTTGGTGTGACTGGTCTGAACAGGAAGAAAGGCTGAGAAAGCCAGGGGTGGTACTGGCCCTCAGGGTTTTACACAGTGTGCTCAGTGGTGTCAAGTAGAGCAGGATGTGGTCTTGAGGCAGATACTACCTTCAGTGACTAAATGGCAGATATTTTTTGGGTGAGTTACAGAGGGGACCAAGGAGAAAGGAGGAGGAACCCATCAGCTGAAGTAGAAGTGTGACATTGCCTGTTCAACCTTTCCTGTAGCATCCTTCCGTGAGCACGGCCTCCATCCTCTCTCTGCCTTTGCCAGAGCTCTCCAAGAAACTCCGGGATGGCTCCCTCCCTGCAGACCACGTCTTCTACGCCTATGTGGGCAAGGTGAGGAGCAAGGGCAGCAGGGCAGCCTCTCACCCATGGTGGGACTGGTTTTTTTGGGAGGAGTGCAACACAAGGTTCAAACCTGGCTCAAATGATGCTGAGCTGGCCACTGGTTAGTGGTGGACCCTTCTTGTGGCTTTCTGTGAATGATTAGAGAGCTGAGCATCTAGCTGCCATAGCTCTCAGCTTGGTTTGGAGGAAAAAAGGAGCAGCAAGCAGCATCTGCAGGGCCCATGCCTTCCTGGGAGAGCCCACACCTTCCCTAGGGCAGGTGTACCTTTATATAGGTATATAGGGAAGTTGCAGAGTGCTGCTGTTGTCTCCTCTCCATCTCCAAATGGGTTGTTAAACCTCAAAAAGTCAGTGTTGATGTTCATCCTCTAATTTTGCTCTAATGTTCTGATCACTTCCTGGGTTCCCTTTTTGGAACTATCATTTATTCCACCCCAGAAGCTCAAACAAGAGAACAGTCTGTGATATTCACCTGAGCTGAGGGCCTCCCTTCATCACACACAAGCTGGAACTGTGACCTCACTGTGTCCATCTTGGAGTTTGGCTTGAATAGCAGCAGGAAAGGCTGCTCTTATAGGAACTGTGTAGATGGGGAGGAGGAAAAGGGGGAAGAGGCAGGTGTCCTTTGCAGAACAGAGATCATTGGCAGCGCCATGGGCTGTGACTCACCTGTGGGCTTGTCCTGCTTTCCCCAAGGCCCTCCAACTTGCCACAGAAACCAACTGCATCACGGAGTTTCTGCAGGAGAGTGAGAACCAGGTCCGCAGAGCCAAGCTGAAGGAGAAGCAAGGTCTGCTCTATGGGGTGCCTGTCAGCATCAAAGACTCCATCGACTGCCAGGTGCCACCAGCACAATTCCGCATGTATCCCGAAATCCCTGTGGATTGAAGTTTGGGGAGGGGGGGCTTTGACCTCAGCACCTGGCTTGACTTTGTCATAGCTGATGTGGAACGGGCTGCCTGGACAGGGGAGGGGCTTTGCAGCCTGTCTCCCATGAAAGCCAACAGCAAAGTGTGGTCAGGTTTGCCATCAACACACATTTAACGTGCGTGTGATGGGTGGGTTACTGGAGGTGCATGGTATGCACTAAAATGTGTAAATAAAAGTATGTGGGCAGGGAGAATTGCAGTCCTCCATCTGAAAACCTCATTGTCTCTATTCCCAGGGTCATGATTCCACGTTGGGGTTCATAAAAAACCTGAATAAACCTGCAGCAGAGGACAGCGTGGTGGTGCAGGTGCTCAAGAGACAGGGGGCAATTCCTTTTGTCAAAACCAATGTTCCTCAGTCCCTCATCAGGTAGGTGGGTGCTCCATTCCCTCAGCATAGCAGCAGTGCTCTCTTCCTCCTATCAAGGGAGGGTTTCTATCTGGTCTAATTCTCATTTCCCACTTCTTTTTTTATAACAACACCTGGTCTCCGTTCTTTGTGTCTATAAATTTCACTTCAAAAAGTCAATTTACACTGAGGATAAAAATTGTCTTTAGTTCCACATGAAATAAAGAAGTGGAAGAGGAGAGAAGAGAAACTGGGTTTATCTTTTTTAAAATTAATCTCTCATCAATGATCCTATTAATTCTAAAATGCAAGCATATATTTGTGGAAGGGGAAGCTAGTTAAGCTAATGGCCTTAAATTATTCTAGCCCCAAGCCTCCTGCTCCATCTGGCAAGACTGCTCTTGGTGTCATTGATAGGTGGTGTGCTCAGGTGTGCTCTGCTGGACAGCCACCCTTCTAGTGTCCCTGTGTCCTGCCAAGTGAGCTCTGGCAAAGCTCCTCTATGTGTGCCCATTGCCCAAGCCCAATGAAATGCCTTTCTTAAGGTGATGTGGCAATGACTGACCACAGTTTGAAAAAGCCACACAAAGAAATTGCCTCAGGGATTATCAGATTTTGCGCCGCTTTCTGGGGAAGTCCAGTGTCAAATATCTCTGCCGTTGGCATTTGGCCTGTACTCAAGCTTTGGGTGACCTGTGGCACTCAGCTACCTTAACAGGAATACTTTCCAGGAGGGTTGGTGTATTTGTGC
The DNA here is from genome assembly GCF_009819655.1 of Sylvia atricapilla. NCBI lineage: Eukaryota > Metazoa > Chordata > Aves > Passeriformes > Sylviidae > Sylvia > Sylvia atricapilla. The sequence goes on from NC_089148.1 coordinate 13,284,141, forward strand.
TGCCAGAGGTTCACTCTGGGATAGGTTTAATGTCGGTGAGATAAGCTGTCAATGATTTCAGGTCCTGGGACCACCAGGAAAAGGCTCAGGGTCTTCAGGACCACAGTAAATTTTGTCAGTGTAATGACTACTGAATTACCTGATGGCCTTCTCAAGGTCTTTTAGTAGTGTCTGGGCTCCACAGCAGCAGATACCTGATTTCCTCATTTGCACTCTCTCTCTTTTCAGCTATGACTGCAATAACTTAATCTTTGGTCAGACCCGCAACCCTCTGCTGTACACCAGAACCCCCGGAGGCTCCTCTGGAGGAGAAGGAGCACTTGTAGGAGGTGGTGGGTCCATCTTGGGCATTGGGACAGATGTAGGAGGGAGCCTACGTTTTCCTGCTGCCTTCTGTGGGATCTGTGCAATCAAACCCACAGGGAAAAGACTCAGGTACTGTGAGAAATGCAGCGACATCTCTGGGTGACATCCACTCTACCAACCACTGTGCTGGGATGCTCCTACTCCTGTGGGCAAGGGAAACTTGGGAGGAACTGGGAAGAGCTCGTTTATCGCTCCTTGGGCAATATCTGAGGTCTATATGGAGGGAAGCACTGGTTCCCCCAGAATGGAGGTGGGGAAACATCTTCACCTGCATGCTGAGGGGTTGGTTCTTCCTGACTGACATGGCCTAAATCACTCAGGCCTAGACTGTGTCTCTTGAGCTTTCTCTGGGCCCTTCCTTCAGCAAACCTTCACATCTGCAGTTTTAATTAATACTTGCTACTGCTTAAAGCCTTTCCCTTCACTGAAAACAACTCAGCTGCTGTATTTTGTGTATTTTCTTTACAGCAAAAGAGGAATAATGTCTGGAGTCGTTGGGCAGAAGGCAGGTAGGAATTGATGTCTGTCAGGGCAGCAGGGCAGGGGTCAGAAGGACCCTCAGCTGGTTATGGGGGACTTTCTCCATCACCTTTAGAGAGAAGCAGGTTCCCTTTCAGGGACCTGTCCCATACTGTGATTTGTTTTTTTACATGAACTGAGCCATTTGTGTAACATAAACCACAATACAACCTGTTACCCACAGGGTGTGGCCTGTCTGTCACTGCTTTGTCAGGGTGGGATTAGCAGTCAGACGGAGTGTCTGATGTTGTCCTCGTGTCATGATTGACAAACTTTTCTGTTTTTTTTTGTTTTGTTGGGTTTTTTTGGTTTTTTTTAAGTCATGAAATGGAGACATCAGGGTGCATATTAATGGATAGCAAATCTCATAATGATGGACCTGTGGGTGGGAAGACACTTGTGGGCATCCCTGCCCAATTCTTAATGAGGACATGCTGCCAACACTAGATTAAGACAAAACAGTGCCAAGAGATCCTGGTTTTGCAGAACATGCCCTTGAAAGACCCTCAGCCATGAATGCTCTCTCGTGTTCTCTTCCAGTGGCTGCAGCAGTGGGACCACTGGCGAAAGACGTGGAGAGCCTGGCACTGTGTCTGCGGGCGCTCCTGAGCGAGGACATGTTCAGCCTGGACAGCACAGTGCCACCCCTGCCCTTCAATGAAGAGGTACAGAACCTCCAGGGGGGCAGAGATTTCTGGGGAGAGCTGCAGGCTGAAAACGCCTGACCCAGAATGGGTAGGCACCTGGGTAAAGCCAAGTGCTGCTTTCCAGACTTGCCCCGTGGCGTGGGTGTGCTGCTGGCTTCACTGGCACCCTTCCAAACAGCTTCTCCCTCTGCCTGCAGGTGTATTCCAGCACAAAACCCCTCCGCATAGGCTACTATGAAACTGATTTCTTCACCATGCCCAGCCCAGCCATGAGACGTGCTGTCCGCCAGACCAAGGAGCTCTTGGAGGAGGCTGGCCACACGGTAGGGGCCTTGAGGTTGCTGGGATAGGGGGACAAGCCCATCCCGTGTCTTTTGACTCAGCAGTTGTTGCTCAAAGGGAAAACATTGTTTTCAGGGAAGGATGGAGGTTTTCCTGTGGGCTTGTCAGGAAATCCTCAGCCTAGCTCGGCTCATTTCAAGCCCTCAGTGGCTTCTCCCAAACAGTGCCTGTGCCACTGATACCCTCCTCCTTTGTCCTTCCAGCTGGTGCCCTTTGAACTCACAAATGTGGACTGTGTGATCTTTAACTACTGTGTCAGGGGAATGTTCGCAGATGGAGGCAGCTCATTTGTCAGGAAATTGTAAGTATGGCCTGGATTTGGTGGGATTGGTGCCTGTCTATGAAAATCCTCCCTAGGGTCTGGCTGGACTTGGGATACATGTAGCAGATCTAGTGGAGGTAGGTTGTGGCTGGAGCTTCACATTTAAGTGATTCAGCTGCGTCTTGGTTCTCTTTGGGATTACCGCCTTGGAAGGAGGCTGGGAGCTGGTATCCTGTAAATTCTGTGAGATTCAAGTGTTGCCCAGCAGAATGGAGCAAACCTCTTTTTGTCACTTAGATATGCTGTTCAGAGGGATTGGCCTGGGAAAAGCTGATCTGCTGTGATGGCTTCCTACCAGTGCTCAGCTAAACCCCTCTCTCCCTTTCAGCAAAGGGGAGTTGGAGAAAGGCGGCACGAGGATGTTCTTCTGGCTGGCAAAGGCACCACACTGGTTGAAAACTCTCCTCTCCTGGACTTCCAAACCTTTCGTAAGGTCCATTTCTTTCTAGTGCAGACAGAGTTAAGCTCCATGTGAATAACTTGTCTCCCATTGCAGTAAGGCTTTCTCATAGAGAAGTCTCTGGGCATTGTTCCCTGGCTGTGGTCAGACATCTCCAAACTGGAGTGAGGCTATTTCTGTTCTTTCTCTCTCCACTTTGGAGAAGATCCACAAGTCTGGCCTGAACACTGAGGAAACAACTTCTATTTGTGTCTGAGCTGTCTCAGAGGATAGAGCTGGGATTCATTTTTTTTTTTTTTTTTTTTTACTTTCTCCTGCTCAGGTGCCTCGATTATCAAGTATCATAAGAAGTATGAAAGAAAAGTGAGTAAATCTGAGCCTGAGCAAATGTGTGAAGATTTGTTTTGCAGCAGTGTTTGCTATATTATTGGTACTGCTGCAGCTGCATGTGTCTGAGAGAATGCAAGGCAGAAAATGCAAGGGTGGGAGCAAACAGAGAAATTTGTGTCAACACCATAACCCTGCTGGCTTTGGAAAACTGTTGGCAAATTGAGGGTGGGAATGAAACCAGGGTCATAGCCTTTTGCTTTAGGAAGAGGATGAAGCCTGTGGGAATGAAATACAGTGCTGGCTTCAGCACTGGTTAATGCCAAGAGGCAGGGACCCCACAGGGCAGAAAGAAGGTGTATGCACAGGGAGGGATGCCTTTCATTGGGTTTGTTTCCTTTTACAGCACAGTGGATGAAGTCTGGAGTCTTCATCAGGAAATCGAGGTAAAGTATTATAGTTTGGGGTTAAACAGTTTTTGTTTGATTTCTCTTTGGGAAGAGGCAGACTCAGCACTCACAAGGTTAGGAGTTGATCAGGTCTCTGGTGATGTAAGATGGGAACACGTCACTCCTCAGTGGATCTCATTTGGATGTGCAAGTTCTCAGCACATTTAAAGATTAAGACAACACTTTGGCAAGTTTATGATGCCAGATCAGACCTGAATTTTTGACACCTGCATATAAAAATATCGGTCATCAGACTTGCCTTTATTTCCCTCCTGGTTTTCCAAAAACAAATGCCCATGTCCAAAGTCACCATGTGCCTGTACACTCAGTCTTTGCCCACCTCCAGTTTACCAGGGAGAGGGTGCTTTGTGAGCTGGGAGTAATATTGTCCAGGCAGCAAAGCACTGCTGGATTTTAGCAGGATCAGGCCTGATGTAGCCTGTTGGCTGCTCCCAGAGAAGAGCCAAGAGCCCAGCTGCACACCCAAGGAGAGCCTCAGCCAGCAGCTGTGGGACAGTACATCCACCCCACTGACCACCAGCACATTTCCTCCTCAGGACTTTTGCCACCAGTTCATAGCCCAGTGGAAAAAGCTGAACCTGGATGTCATGCTTTGTCCCATGCTGGGCCCGGCTTTCGGCATCGGCTACCCTGCAAAGCTCTCAGGTAGGGGACTGGCAGGGGACCTTTGCTGTGGCACTGTGCCAGTACCCATGAGCAGCCTTCCTCCTCCTCCCCTCACATCCCCAGGGTGCTGGCCAGCAGCAGGAAGAGCTCAGCTCTTGGGGCAGCTGCAGCCCAGCCCATGGGGTGCACCTGGAACAACCACCCCAGTGCAGTGGGAGCCAAAGGGTGAATTTCCATCCCTCAGCCCCCCTCAATGCCCAGTACAAGTGCCCCATTAGCTGGAATCTGACATACACGGAGGGGTGAAGGCTTTCCCTGTGCAGGCTGGCACTGCAAGCTCCCCCTCTCCCCCAGTGGCAGTCAGCTACACCATGCTCTACAACGCCTTGGACTTCCCTGCTGGCGTTGTCCCTGTCACGCTGGTGACGGATGAGGATGAGGAGCAGCTGAAAGGCTACAAGGGATACTATCAGGACTGGTGGGACAGGACCCTGGCCAAGGTGAGTGGTGCCAGGTTCTCCAGGGGCACAAGCTCCCCCATCCCTTCCCTGGACATCCCCAAGCCCTCCCCGTCTCTCTGTGCCACAGGCTTTTCGTGGCAGTGTGGGGATGCCCGTGGCCGTGCAGTGCGTGGCCCTGCCATGGCAGGAGGAGCTGTGCCTGCGCTTCATGAAGGAGGTGGAGACCCTCAGCCTGAAGAAGAACAGTGTCTTCTGAGCCCCAGGCGCTCAGCTGGAGCAGGATCCCAGCTAACACCAGTGTGGGCCATCCTTTGGTCTGAGCCACAGGACTCTGGTTGCCCTCAGTGAGGATGCAGTGATGGCTGGGCTGGCTGCTGGCTTTGGGAGCACGGGGAAAGCAAGGCGAGCTCTGATGTGGTGGAACTCTTCCAATCATTGTCCTAACACAGTGCTTTTTATTATCTGAGTCTGTTATTTCAAGTCTCTGTTTGGGGGGGGGGGGGTTGGGATGGATTTGAATCACCCCAGGGAAATACAAGAACACGAGCTTTCTCTTCCAAATGGGGAAACTGGAGCACAGGACTGGTTCTGTTCGAGATGCTCGGACTACTACTACTTGGAGTGCTGTAGGAACAGGGATTTCCCCCTCTGTTCTCAGCTCCCTGAGGATGAAATCTGGCGTTTTCCCTAGCACAGACCAGGAGTCAGAAGGGAAAGCTGAGGCTGTGTGCAGACTCTGGCAAGCAGGGATGGAGCTGGCCCACTTCCCGCAGCATAGGGCTGCTGGCACGCTGCACAGCATGAAGGAGAAATCATGGAATTCCGGAACAGTTTGGGTTGGAAGGGCCCTTAGAGATATCTCCTTCCAACCCCCTTCCACAGGCTGGGACACCTTCCACTAGCCCAGGTTGCTCAGAGACCCACCCAACCAGGTTTTGAACTGCCAGGAATGAGGCATCCACAGCTTCTCTGGGCAACGTGTGCCAGAACCTCACCACCTCCAAGGAAAGAATTTCTTATCTATTACTGAAATCCACCTCCTTTCAGTTTGAAGCCTGTATTGAGCAGCATGCCAGGTTCAGAAGGACAGCCTGCCCTGCACATCTTCTCCCATTTGGCTCATGCCAGGTTTTTCAGCAGGATTTTCCAGCTGCTGGCAGTCACTGTCGCTGGGATTGGCAGCACTGGCTGCTCCCGGCAGGTTTCCAAGGGTGTTCCAGAAAGGAATACGACAAAGTGAAAGTGTTTTCCGGATGCAAGGATGTCAAAGGCAGATTGTAAAAAAGCTCTGGCAGGATTAATGTTTAGGTTTTTTATGTATTATTGTAGTTTAAACCACGCAAAAGCATGGACTGTTTTCAAGGGCTTGGGATAGTGTTTATCACAGCCAAGGAGAAAGCAGCCCCTGAAGAGCTCCATTCTTTATCAGCAGGCTTTGAAAACAGAAGGGAGGGAGTTCCAGGCATCCCATGACTGAATGCTATGTAAAGCCAAGCCTGGGTGCGGTTACAGGTGCTTTCTATCCGCATAGAAAATGTTGGATGAGATTAGATGTTTGTGTTAAAGTTCAAGCCTGGAAGGCTTGTCCCAGGAAAGGCAGTGCTGCCTGCACCCCTGCCCCCGGAGCCAAGCACCACATCCCTGTCAGTTTAACCCTTCTCTTCCTGGCATGGAGGTGGGCAGGGTGTGAGAGTCCAAGCCCTGGAGCCACCAGTGAACCTGAACCTGGAATTTTTCCTGACTGGAAGCTTGCCTCCAGCACGCCACACCCATGACCATGGCACAGTGCACCAGGCAGGGCCGGAGTTGCTGGGTGGCTTTGGGGACTTGAGGCTGCCACAAGAGCCAGCTGCAGGCTGCTCCCAGCCCAGCCTGGGCAGCAAGAGGTTGGTGTGAGTGGCAGGACTGAAGCATTTAAGACTGGGCTGGGGGAATGAAGGCCAGTCATTTGGGAGAGGTTGGTGACATCCACACTGAGTTGTTTGGCTCATTTTGCTGCCCTCACCCCCCCCCATCCATCCAGATAGGGAGGATCCTTCTCAGTTTTCCAGTCAGCAGTTTCTCTGCAAGGTCTCATGTCTTCCTCAAGCTTCCTCCCTGCCACAGAAGTAATCCCACAGGACATGTCTGTAACAGAGAAGGTAACATGATACAGCAGCACGACCACTGGCTTCAGTCCCCAGACAAGACCCCTCCACAGAGAGCAATGGTTGCTCTGGACGCTCTCCCCTTACAAGCTGTGCTACCCCCCTGACTGGAGCAGAGCCAGGGTCTCTCCAGAGCCAGGGAGCTTGCCTTGCCTCTTGGCAATGAGCTCTCAGAGTCATCCCCTGACCCTTCCCTGTTGGCTTGCAGGTGCTTGGGAACTGAGAATTTTTCAGCCCCTCCTTTTTGCACTAAGCCACAGAACAGTCCTGGGCGGGGTGGGTATCCCTGGCAAGGGGCAGTAACACTACGTGGTCCAGCTCCTTTCCATTCTGCTGGGTGGAGGATGGGTTAGAAACAGCAGAGCAGGCTCTGGATCCATCAGAGGGAATTTCCCAGAAGTGCTCATCCTCTGATTCAGGTTGCCAAAATGCTTTTCAAAGGGGCTTTCCTTGAAAACAATACAGAGCAGTCGTTCCTTGAAAGCACCTTCAGAGAGTTCCTTCCACACTGCATTTCCAGAGTCATTGTTGTACCTTCATTCTCTTGGTTCCCCTGAGCTCCCATCTCTCCAGGGGGACACTTTGACTCTCTACATGAGGTTCCCCAGGGCAAGCAGAACTGTGTTTTCCCAGGCTCATGGGGCTGCAGGTGATGCTGCCTGAGGGACAGGGATGATGGCTGAGCACTTCTTGTCAAGGGGCTTAAGTTCATTAATTATTACATGTGGGTACAGCAGGGCCAGCCCAGAGCTGGGCTTTGCTGGCTTTGAACGCTGTGTGTAGCCAGGTAAAGCCACTGGCTGGGGGAGACACAGCCTTGGGGACACCCCTGCCTTGGGGAAACCCCCCAGGCTGAGTGAGCTGAGCACACTGACCACAGGGTTTGCAGCCTGACCCGCAATGCTGCTCCAGCAGCCAGACCCTTTCAAAGTCCACAAAGTCCATTCCTGAGCTCTGTTAAAGCAACTCTGCTCCAGAGCTGATCCTGCACAGCAGGCGAGTGCAGAGTCTGTATTCATCAGCCCTCCGAGGGGCCGGTGGGAGAGCCAGGTGTCTGCTGCTGGACTTAAGAGACAGAAATCATGACCCAGGAGCGATTGTGGCAGGTCCTGGATCCATCCTGGGGAGACCTTCGTGCCCTCTCAGCTCTGCTCTGCAGCTCAGCTGCAGCCGTGGTGCTGCTGAAATGGCTGGGAAGAAGGCAGGTCCAGCAGAAGATGGATGAGGCAAGGAGGTCTCGGCATCTGGCCCTGGAGAGGATGGAGAAGGCAGCTCGCAGGCTTAAGCAAAAGGTAAATTTGGGGTAAATGCAAAGAAGGGGTTATAATTTGGATAACCAAAGAAAAGGGGGAGCTCTGATCAGTCCCTCTGTGAATGGTGGCTGGGGCACAGGCATGTTTTGGAGCATCACCAACCCAATGTTTGTGAGGGTCATCACCCTCCATTGCCTCAAAAGGCCATCCCATAAAGTGTAAATTAAGTATTTCTCAATACAGAGCCTTGAGAAAATCCTGAGGATGGAAGAAAAATTGGTGTTTGGGACCTTCTCAATCAGGTCACCACTCCAGACCTCCCATGCCCATTCCCCTCATCCATCCCTATTGCCAAGCCTTTCCTCTCCCATCCTCCTTTCTCTGCCCCTCCGTAAGGATCTGTCTGCCCAATCATCCTCAAAGTACAAGGGAGTTCCACATCCTCCCAACATCTGCACATCAGTGACCAAAAGCCGTTTCCTCCCGCCCATGCCCAGGTAAAGAAGCATCTGGATTTTAGGAGGTCAGGCCTTTGGAATTGCTCTAAATCCAGAAGAAATATCTCCTGCTATTCTTTTCTTGGAAGGGAGGTTGCAAACAGCCCACACACTATTTTTTTTCCCTTGTTAATGATAAATTCTGTAAAACTTTAGCTGGTTGAACTGCTGTTCAGTAAGGTAGAGTTAGAAGGGGAGTGAAGGCCTGTAAGAGAGTAAACAGAGACAGGTCAAAACATTCTTACAAGTTTATGCAACTCTCCAGTCAAGTTGCAATTTTCTGCCTGTTTTGAATTCTAGTTTTATTAACTAAGACTCAGCAAATTCCCCATCTGTAAATTCCCCACTCCAGCACACACAGTGCTCTGTGGGAGGTCTGCATGTCTACAGGGCATATATCCTACAATTTTCTACTCAAGGTGATTGCTGAGCAGATGTTAGAATTGGGTATTTACAGCCTTAACCAACCTTTTCTGTCTTTTTCTTCCCTCTGTACCCAATTCTCCACCCTTGGCAGAACCCAGGCACCCAGACCTCACATATCCTCTCACTGACAATGGTGGAGCTGGCAGAGAAGCTGAAGGAGGGGTCTCTGTCCCCAGAAAGTGTCCTCTACGCCTATATGAACAAAGTGAGTGATACCTCCAGTATGACAGGGATGCTGCAGGGCTCTCCTACAGTGGGACTTTCAGATTTAAAATCAGATCATTTGCTGAGAGAACCAGCAGTTCTGGCAGTTACAGTTTTTGGTAGTGTGATGTCGGAAGGGTGGCCTACAGGCAAATAAGCAGGACAGAATCCAGGGCAGAAAAATATCTCAGAAAAAAAAACAAAAACATAAAGCTTTTACATAAAATCTCAATAGTGCTGAAGTTTTGAGAAGGTTGAAAATTCAGCTTGAAAACTCAATATGTAATGTCTTCTTCCACCCATCCTTCTGTCTTGCTACTCTTCTCTGTTCTGGAGAGGCTTTGGAGGTGAATCAGGAGGTGAACTGTCTGACAGACTTCATTCATGGATGTGAGGATCAGCTCCAGAAACTGAAGAAGCAAAAGGAGAAGGGGCTGCTCTATGGCATTCCCATCAGCATCAAGGACCACATTAACTGCAAGGTACATCCACAGTTCCTCTGTTCCATCCTCATCAGGACTGGCCAACAGTTCCCTCAGACAAGGATCCTGGGATCCAATATTCTGGATCCAATATTATGGGAGCAGCAAGCCTGCCTTTCTTATGATTAAAATTTTGGTTTCTGCAGAAACTTCTAACCTGTTCTGAATCTGGTTTTCCCTGAGGTAGTCAGGTCCTGCTCTGCCTCTGAGAAAAGTTAGGTGGGAACTTTGCTACCAGAGGCATCACGATTTAGGTGTGGTTTTGTCACTGCTCCTGCTGTGACATCTCTCCTGTACCTAGAGCTTTGTTTCCCGTCCCCAAGGGCCACATCTCCTCTGGAGGGATGGTGAAATTTCTGGGCCAAGTGAAGGAGGAAGACAGCGTCATTGTCCAGGTTCTAAAGCACCAGGGGGGAATCCCCTTTGTGAAAACCAACATCCCGCAGACCATGATAAAGTAATGCCATGTTTGCCTTCATGGAAACACTGTGACACGTGCCTCTTGCTAGCCAAGCTAATCATGCACGTTAATTGCCCCCTTACTTCGATCTCAGATGATTTCTCTTGTCTTTGATGCCTCTTTCTGCTTAAATTCAGCTGTCTCAACAAATCTACTTCATGCCAACTCCACCTTAATTCCACACCCATCCCTGCACGGGGCTCTATTCCCTGTATTTATGGTCCACAGAGGCAGAAGCATCTCACTCACCTGCCAATCTTCCTCTCCCCAGCTACGACTGCAGCAACCTCATCTTTGGGCAGACCCTGAACCCTCTCAACCCGCAGAAGAGTCCCGGGGGCTCCTCGGGAGGAGAGGGAGCTCTGATTGCAGGCGGCGGCTCCATCCTGGGCATCGGCTCCGATGTGGCCGGCAGCATCCGCCTGCCCTCCAGCTTCTGCGGGCTCTGCGGCCTCAAACCCACGGGCAACAGGATCAGGTACATCCCAGCTCCTGTCCTCTGCTCCCACCCACTGTGGAGCCTGCAGGGTGTTCAAACAGTGCATCAAACCTTGTAGTAGTAATGCCTGTGGTTTCCTCCAGGGTTAAGTTAGCATTGAACTTGCTCCGTTAATAACACAAGATGGCTTCGATCTGTATCCCAACAAAGACTTTATTCAGGTTTTAATAGTGCTGGCCAGGAAGCTGAAAGCAAATACTACAGGATGATCTCCTTTTCAGATGTTTTGCAGCCCTTGCTTTGCTCGTAAGAGTTCTCCGTTTATCACAGGCGATTTGCCCATAGATAAGGAATTAGTTACAGCAGGCAAAAGAGATGAGAAATACTGTCCCTAGCAGCTTCCAGACCATGAAAGTCTTCTTCATAGCCTAGGAAGTGTTGAGTTTTTGCAGGAACTTCTTCCCTCCTAGATTTGGTTGAGGGCAAATGGGAAATTTGCAACTGAGCATGGTGACCTGCCCGGCAGCCTGCTGCTAATCTGCTTCTCCCATTGTGTTCCCAGCAAACAGGGAGTCGTTTCCCCTCTCGTAGGAATGCAATCAGGTAAGTCCATGATCACATGTTACTACGTCAAACCTTTGCCTCTTATATCTGCTGCTACTGAAATGCCAGCAAGTGTGCTTGCTCTGCTCTGTGCCTCATGGCCAAAGCAGTGACCTGTTAAAACAGCCTGGTGCTGTGACAATTTGCCCCATTTGTTCTGTTCTGTGTTGGCTGGTGTTGGCTGAACCTCAGCAGGATGAGATCAGTGCAGCGGTGGAATGGAATCAGGCAGTGCAGTAAGCTGGAGAGGTGTGAGGTGCGGATGCCAAAGGACTGGGATGTCTCACTGGAGATGCTGCCAGGAGACTCTGGCAGCTTCAGCTGCTGCCAGGCAGCACTGGCAGGAAGGCTGCAGCCCTCTCTCCTCATGGCTGCAGAAGCCTGGCCCAAGAGGTCATTAGGCTCATTAGGCTGCCTCTGCTCTGAGACTGACGTATCATTCCTGCTGGGCCTCCTTGCTCATTACACTCATTCCCCACTTCCTTTCCCTGGCCTGAAACTCCCCCTTGCTGGAGCCTCACCAGTACCTCTGTGACAGCCTGGCTGCAGTGACAGGCCCTTTGTGCTCGCAGTGACAGCGATGCTGGGGCCCATGGCGAGGGACGTGGACAGCCTGGCCCTGTGCATGAAGGCTCTGCTCTGCCAGGAGATGTTCCAGCTGGACCCCACCGTGCCCCCCATCCCCTTTGATGAGCAGGTGAGGCTCAGAGGTAATCCCATGTCTCCATCTGCCCAGCAACAAAGTACAATCTCCAGAGATTCCTGTCTGGTTTCATGTCCAAGATAGCAAAGAATCCAGGGAAACACACATCCATGTGGACAGAGGACACCCAGCATGAGTGACCCCAAGAAGCAGCCATGCAGCAGGGTTGGCAGGCAGGAGGTGGTGCCACTAAAACCATACCAAGGACCACTGCTGCAGACCTGTGTTCTGGGCAGCTCTGCTTTTCACCAGCCCTGTTCCTCCCATCACTCCCCCAGCCCTGGAGACTTCAGTTGGTGCCTCCCTGAGCCCTGGGAACAGTCCAGTCCTGCTCTCCTCCTGGATGCAAGCCATGGCTCCTCTTCTCTCAGGTTTACACCAGCTCACGGCCTCTCCGTGTCGGGTATTACGAAGGAGATGGTTACTTCCAGCCCTCGCCCAGCATGAAAAGGGCTGTCCAGCACACCAGGAAGCTCCTCCAGGATGCAGGGCATACGGTGGGTTCCCATGCCTGTGGTTGCCTGGAGCTGTTTGCCTGCTTCTAACAAAATAGAATAAATCACTTTCCATCTCCCCTATTGCTCCCCGTAAAAGAGAAAGGCAAATGTAACAGCTTGTTTTCTAAACTGGAGTGATCTTGCTTATATTTCTGTCCTAGCAGACGTGATAATTGTGTTCAGGTATCACCAAGTCACCCCAAGCACTGTTTTTTCACTCATGCTTGGTGTTCCCATGAATATCAAATTCAAAACAGTTTCCATGATCCCTCAGCTGTTAAACACAGCTTACAGATTTCTTAGTGGGTAAGTGGGAAGGAGGTTGCAGCAGTTGACCCTCCAGGGGCTTCTTTTAGCCTACATTTTTCTGTGGTTCCACCAGTGGAGATTTCTCTATGGTAGCTGCTCCAATGATGCAAAATAATTTTTTTAAAAAAATTAAAATTTGTAGTTTGAGGTTTCTAAGAATGTGGAGCAATTAATGCCTTGTGTAGGACTAATGGGAAAGGACAGCAAGCAGATGAAAATGAGGCCTTGCTGTCCTAGAGCAGCAAAGTAAGTTTCCCACTGACATCTGGTGACCACTGGTGAGGCAGGAAGGCTCACGGAGGGCTCTGTGAGTCACTCACCTTTGCTGCCTCTTGGACAGGGATGGTTTTCTTGCAGCTTGTTCCCTTTGCCCTGCCAAAGATTGACTACGTGGTGGATGAGCTGTTCACCAGAGGGATTTTCTCAGATGGGGCCGCCCACCTGGTGGACTGCTTGTGAGTAAACATTTTGATATCGGGTAAATATTGCGAGCCCCCATTGCTGTGTGGGCTGTGAAACCTGCAGCTGTGAGGCCAGTGGCTGCATCCAGAGCATTTATATTGTGTATGCAAACTGGATAATGAGCAGCAGAGGAGCAGTTTCTGGCAGGGTGACTTCAGCACGAGCAGCAGGGAGTTCACACACACAGGTAACACGAGAGGTGCTCAGCCAGCCACTCTCTTGCCTCAGTGTGCCCAGGCTGTGTGTTCCCCCACCACTGCAAAGCCCCCCAGAACTTTATGGCCCTGATGGCACAGGCAGTAAAGAACTGATTTATCTGTCACTTTTACAACGAACATTTACACCTCAGCATCTACTGCTCAGTGTTTTCTACTGAAACGGGCAGATTTTGTCTTCTAGCAACTCCCCTCCAAGACGAAGCCTGCCTTGGGAGCAGCACTGTTGTTACTATTGCTCTGTGGCTTGTCTACAGGTGACTTGTCCTGACTTTTTCACTCTCTGCTCTTCCAGCAAAGGAGACATCGTGGATCCCAACCTGAAATCCCAGTACAATACTTACAGGCTTCCTGCCCTGGTGAAAAGGATCTTGGCTATTGCTTTGAAACCCATAGTAAGTGTGTGGATGTGTCTCACCTGTGTTATAGGAGGTCTGCGAGGTGGGGAGGTTTCCTTGTGCAGGGAGGTAAATTGTACCACCCAGGAATGCTTGGCTGTAGATAAAATGTTAAGTGCCTGCAGGGCTTCATAGTGAAATACATTTAATTTTTAAACCCAAGCTGAACTTATCAAGTGAGTCTGACAGCCTTTTGTGGGAGTTTTGCATGGGGTGGTCGAAATATAATCCTTTCTCAAGAAACCTCTGAGCATACAGCTCTTCCAGCAATGAGCTCCAGGAGAATGGATATCACTAGTGAGGATCTAAACAGCATTCCCACATCCAGAAGATGCTCTCCAGGACTACTAGTGTGGTCTAGAGCCTTATTTGTATGAGTTGTAGTGATTAAATATGTAAATTATCATGGGAGTAAACCCACTTCACTGGAACTGGCCTGTCCTTCAGAGCCACTTCTGCTAGGACAGAGACAGATGCCCAAAATGCAGTGACAGGGTAGCCAGCTACTCCAGCTGCCTTGCTGCTGACTAATCCCAGGTTTTTCTCTCTCTTCCAAAAGTACCCACGAATTGCTCGGGACCTCGGCGCTCTCTGTGGAGTGGGGTAAGACACACTGAGGTGGCTCTGGAGAAAGGGGATGTGCTTGGCTGTGCCCACCTGCTCATGTAGGCTGTGCAAAGCCCTGCCACGGGACTGTGGGGCACAGGCTGAGCCAGGTGAATGTGTGCTGCCTCTGCACCAGCTGGGCTCAGCACTGGCTCATCCAGGGCTTCTCAGCCAGGGGTGGTTTTAAGAGCTTAAGGATCCTCAGAGTGACAGAGCTAGGACGACTCCATGGAGATCAGCACAGGGAGATAAGGGCTGTTCTCCTCACCGGGTGGTACCCAGAGCATCATGTGCCGAGTTATTGCAGAGGTCTCTGCCTGCTCCTGCAGTGTGGTGTGAGGTACCTGCACCTCCAAAGGAGGCACAGACACACCAAACTGGCAGCAAATGAATTCAGAAGACTGATTTTTATCCAGGTCTTCTGGCACGCTTTGACAAAAGCTCTTTTGATGTACCTGTAAACATGTGTGCACCAGGGGATCAGCTGGGCGGTGCCATTGCTTGTTCCCAGAACAATGGGCTGTCTGTGCATTTTCTTAATTGTTTTCTGTTGCCACAGTCACAAAGCTCATTAATTCTGCCACCTTTCTAGATCTGCCAAAAACCTCTGGGATCAGCATGGAGCAGTGGAGGTAAATGTGACTTTTATTTTATTTTTCTTACTATTGTGAGAGGTCTCCAAAGTTTCTAAGCAATTGCTTTGCACTCTGTGATGGACTTGGTCTTGGAAACTATTCACCATACTTTGCCCTGCATTGTCTAAGCAAAAACAGCATAGGAGCAGCCACTAAAGATGAGGCTTTACTTTGTCTTTTCTGTCTCTTGTTTTGAATTCTTCATTTCAGGTATTAGGTTTTACTGTTCTGAGCTAAGGCCATGCTTGAACTATCAAGCAGAGACATTAGAAGTCCAAAATTTTGTACATGAACTCTGTGACTTAGGTAGCTTCCTTATGAACTCATTTGAGATCAGGAACCTCAGACAGGAAGCTTTTCCCTGGACAGCTGCATCCAGTGCTGCCACAAGCTGACCAGGTTCCTCTTTTAAACCAGCTGAGTTTTATGCTTCAGTTTGGTTTTATTGACTGCCTCCTCTTGTGTCTGCTCTGATGGTTGGGAACCTCCATGTTTCCCGTGCTCTTTACTCCCTTCCAGTTTATCCTTATTTTATTTTTGTCCTTGGGTTTAAATAGCACCTCTCCTCTCTGGCATTTTCTGCCGCCTCCATCTATTTATAGAGAGTATCCTCTTTCAGCTGGTGTTTTGCAACGCTGAAGAGGCTGTTTTGGTGTCCTCCCACAAGGCAGGGTCTGTCTTCCCTGGAACACCCTCACAATCCTCCCTGAGGAGAAATATCCCCCCAGCCTGCACCACCAGCCTCTATCAGTGCCACTCACTCCATGGGTGTGCATTGTGGTCTGACAAATTATAGGGCAGAGGAAAAACTCCCAAAAAGCTGCCTGGTCACTGGTGGGAGTGTTTGAAATGAAATAGGCATGGGGTTTTTTTATGGTGAAAACTGATTCCTCTCCCACTCCTGAAAAAAAAAAACCCACAGAAAACCAAACCCAGCAAATAAACATAAAAAAACCAAGACAGGCAAACCAACAAAACACATAGAAAAAAAGCCACCAAAAAAAAAAAAAAAAAAAAAAAAAAAACCACCAAAAAACACTTTATAAGATTTGGTGGCTTCAAAGTTATTTTGAATTGTTACAGTTCAGTGAAACCATATTCACATGTCTGCATCTACTGCAAACAAGAGCTGATTCAAAACTTTTGGCTAGTGACCAGCTTTTCTCTCAGAAAAAACGACAAAGAAAGAATCAGGTTAGCTGCAGTGACTGTGTTTCCTGGAAACACATCTCATTTGTTAAACTTTCAGCAGGAAGGATCTGAGACTGCAGGTGGAAATTGAGGTCAGACTAAAAAATAGCCCCAAGGCGAGGTCTTTTGTGAGAGAGCTGGAAGATTCTTGTACAGAAAACTTGCTGTGAAAGGACAGGGGCTGGGCCATGGGAGAGATGTGTCCCTGTAGTCAGAAAATGGCTGCAGAAACAACTGTACTGTGGTTCCATCTGTGTCTGTTTGCTAAGACAAAGTGGGACATCTCTTTGGGGGTGAATTCATTCATTGCCTGATGTTCAGCAGAGCTGTGGTAAACCAGACTACAAATCTGGATCTCTCTTGCACCTGCAGTACAGTCCTGAAGCTGTGCTCCTGTGTTGTGGGGGCTGTCCTGGGGCTGGCCTAAATATCTCTTGCTGCTTCTTTTCCTTACCTGTATCCTCATGCAGAATGAAAGAAGGTTTTGTGGAAGTATTTTGGATTCATGTTTTTTAATACTCCTACCAGAATAACCAAAGCTTTCAGGTAATGTGACTTTTTAGTCATCCAAACAAACTGCTGTTGGTCTTCATTCAATATAATTCTGAAAAAAAGCTGTTCATGGAAAGGATTGGGTTAATACTCAAATAAATCAGTTCTGAAGCACACACACCTAGCATTAATGTCTAGGTCTGGGCAGCACATGACAGGAAACCTAAAAGTGGAAGAACAAACTCTTTGACCCTTTCAAAGCACCGCTCAGATTTTATCGTAATTTTTTGTTATTGCTGTATCCAGGAAGGCTTTCTCCCTCCTTTTCCTCTGTGTCAGCATTGTTCTTCTGCCACTGCTGTCCAACAGACCTGTCTGCCATCCTCTCTGCCCTTCCTCCCAGGCTTACCGCAAGGAATTCATCTCCAAATGGAGGGAGCTGAGGCTGGATGTGATCCTTTGTCCCGCGCTGGGGCCAGCCTTCAATCACGGCTACGCTGGGAAGCTCTTTGGTAACATCCCCTGAGGAGTCCCTGCACACACACAGGTCCTGTTTGTGGCCAGAGCTGCAGCAGGATGCTTGAGTGCCATGGACATTGCCCAAACCATGCACGGTGCTCGCTCTTCCCTCTGGGAAAAGGAAAGGAGAGGCCCCTGGTTGGGTCTTCTCACACCCCCACCTCATCTGAGCTGAAGATGTTTGGATGATTATGGGGCAGCAATTAGTGGTCCCTCTGTCCCAGTTGTTCATTGGTGAGTTTTCCCTGTTTTTCTGCTGCAGAAAGCCCTGGAGCTACTCCTGCAGCAGAGAGTGGCAGTGAGGACAGCTGTGGTAGACTTTGGTACAGGACCAAAGTTGCTCTTTTGGATGCAGCTGTCTCACATTTTCCAGGACTCTGCAAACAGCAGGAAGGCTCATTGCATGTGACTTGCAGAAAAAGACCCTTTTTATATATATATAGCTTACAGCAAACAGTCAGGGTCCTCCATCCCTCCAGCAATGACCTTTTGGGATCCAAAATCCCCATGGTGATGTTATGGAACTGGACATCAGGAATATCTTGAAAAGACAGCTGGGATTTTTCCCCAGGGATAGATGTAGACTCTGAATTGGTCCCTCCCAGAGCATATCTAATCTCCACATGAGTGACAGGTGAAGGCACAGGTCACTCTCTGCTCTCTGGCACTCACACCTCTCCATCAAAAGTCCCTTTGAGGCAGCATGTTTTCAGGGCCTCCTCTGGACCAGCAACTCCAGTCTGCAATTCCTGCAATTCAAGTTATCATCTGAAGGTCATTGCTGGCCCAGCACATTAAATTTTGCCATTTTGCATGCTCTGTGTTCCAGCTGCCACTTCCTACACCAATTTGTACAACGTGCTGAACTTCCCTGCCGGGGTGGTGCCGGTCAGCACTGTCACAAGGGCTGATGAAGAAGAACTGAAGCACTACCAAGGACATTACAGAGACCCCTGGGACAAGAGGCTGAAGGAGGTCAGCAGGAAAAGAGCTCGAGTCTTAACAGCCAGCAGAGTGACAATTCTGGGACATTGTCCCCAGGCTTGTCTACATCTCCTAGTGAGAGTGGGAGCTTGTTTAGGAGCGCAGTTTGCATCCACTCTCCCAGCACCCTGTGGTGCAGCAGGGCTGGTGTTTGCCAGCCTGGCAGCTGTGCCCTCCTTTGCCTTCCTCTGCCCTCCCTTCCTGCAGTGTCCCGTGCCTGCCTGGGTGCCCTGACTCAGCACTGCCCTTGGTTTTTGCAGGCTGTGGAAGGAGCCGTGGGGCTGCCCGTGGCCGTGCAGTGCGTGGCTCTGCCCTGGCAGGAGGAGCTGTGCCTGCGCTTCATGAAGGAGGTGGAGACTCTGGCCCGAGGCACGAAGAGAAATGTGTGATTTCTGGGAGCCTCCAGTGGGATGGATTTTCATTCCCTGCTCTCCACTCCAGCCACCTTCTACCTGACGTGAAGCAAAGTAGATAGTGAGTTGAAAGCTCCAAACTAATGTTTTAATAAAGTGGCACTGAATTTGGTTTAAAAGTAGTCAGCAAAAATCTCTGTCTAAATTGTCCTTCATTGTTTAACTGAGTCAAAAAAGCAAAAGAAAGAAGTTCATTCTGGACCAAAAGGATCCAATAACAACATTTTAATATTATTTGTTGTATGCTGTGAGACAAAGAGCTGTTTATTGCAATATTTTATATCTAACAGTGGGCAGGGGTAGATATTTGTGGGAAATTATAACCTGGTAAATGCAGGATTCCCTTTCTGGCTGTGCCATTGTTTGGCCAAGAGACTTTTTGGCAAGGACTTGCAGTCAGCCCATGGGTTTAAGCAGTTGCCAAGAAAGCTCTCCTCCACAAACTTGTCCCCTTCATGAACTCATTTGCTGTCTAGATCTCCACACCATCCAGCAGTTTAGCTGTGCAGGGCAGTGCAAAGAATAATGTTCTCTGTTTAACCATCAGCAGAGAGAAATGTTAAATGTTCTATCATCACTCCTGCTCCTCATTATTTCTTCCAGTTAAGCAATGGGAAAAGATGGGGGTGTATTGCCTACAAACACTTCAGGGGAAAGTGAGAAAGCATTTCTGTGGCTACACTTAGGCTATTTCTCTGTTGGGTGCTTCCAAACAACACCATGACAATTGCACGCTGTTTCTTGACCCGTCCTTCACTCTCAGGGTGGAAGAAGAGGCTGGAGGACAAAGGCGGAGTGATGAAGGAGATGAATAAGCAAGTGTGTGTTGAAATAAAGCACGATCATTAGCAATGCTCATTAGGGCCATTCCTTCCCCAAGCGTGCCGGGACAGAGAAGGTGTGACTGTCCTTGGTACTCACCTGCCTCCCCGGGGCTGTGGAGGGATGCTGCAGTCATCCAGCTGCCTCCCGTGGCCACCGGCAGGGCTGAGTCACAAAGAGAGTGTGACAGTCACACAGCCTGACTCACCAGCCTCTGACCCGTGCCGGGAGAGGCTCCTTGGCACACCCTGCTCCCAGGAGATGCCCTGCCCCTGTAGGATTGCTGCTGGGGGCACCAGGCACCGAGCCCCGGCATGGGGGGAGCCTGTGGAGGGACTGTGACCCTCTCAGGCCAGGAGCAAAGGGTCTTTACCTGTCCTCTCAAAGGGAAGATGGGAGATCTCCATTAAACAAGTAATCTGTCCAGGTAGCATTCCTGGCTAGACCTGAGCATGCACAAACCTTGTTTTTTCAAGGAAAGGTCTGTGTCCTTCCCTCCTGTATCCCTCCATCTCCTCGCAAGGCTGAGCCAAGTGAAAAAGTCCTGTTTGTAAGAGGAATTTCTCCAGGCAAACTTGTGCTCTGCATTCCAGCTGCTCCTTGAGGATGTCTCCAAAAGGGATTTGCTGTTCTTCCCACTCTCCTCTCTCCTGCCTCCAGCCAGTCACTAGATCTCAGGCTCCTGCAGCACTCGCTCCCAGACCCAGCAGACCAGGGGAATTTCTCCCTATGATGTGCGTCAGCAGATGCAGAGAGCATGGATGCTCAGATAAAACTCCTGGTGCTGAAGTGGATGAAGTAGAGAAAACATTCAGAAAAATGCTGAACAAGTGTGAGGGAAATAAGATACATGTTTGGACCTGATTTAGGGGTCTGTTCAGGAATTTACAGACCAGGTAAATGCCTCAGCTGGGCAGACAGCAAAGCACCTTTCTGGTTAAAATTTAGGGCCCTTCTTCAGCCAGGTTGTTCATGACATCTGTTGCCATTGCTGCATAAATGTAGAGACAAGTGGGGGGAGTGATGCTGAGAGCACTCTGGTGAGGTCGAGTGCTGAAGCACTAGCAGAGAAAGGCCTTTAGCAGGACGTAACATCAAGTTTTCTGCAGAGTTCTTCCTCCAGGCCTCCTCCAAGCTGGAGAAAAAATGTCAGCCCCTTCCACAGCCCCCAGCACAGTGCTGCTGTTTGCAGCCCTGCTGCAGCTCCTTCACAGGAGCTGTGGGCTCGGGCTGTGCAGCCCTTGCAGAGCTGCAGTGTGTGTTTGCAGAGTGCTTGTCCAGCTGCCCAGCACTGAGCAAAGTCCAGGCTTTGCTCTGTCTCAGTGTATTATGTACCAATGCTGCTTGGGTCAAAAGGGCTTTGTTTTTACTAGTTTCTTTCATCCTCAGCACAATATCCTGGCTGTGGTCTTTGATCATTTTTCCTCCTCCCTCTTGATTTTAATAATTTAAATCTGCCCTCCTTAATCCACATTTCATTCTGTGGTCAGATAAGTAACCAAGCAAGGTTGAGAGATTGAGGCATCAGAAAATCCAGGGCTTTTATTTGTTTTTACCTAATTTTGCAGGACTTTTTCTTTAGTTTGCAGTTCACATTCTTGCATAATCACAACAATAGGAGCAAATAAAATTCCCTAGAAGGACTTACACCCACAGAACATGAGTGGTTAGAACAGGTCAGGTGTCCCCTTACAGTATCCAAAACACACAGAGCTCGCTATGTAGCAGACAGTGGCAGAGAAAATTAGGGACACAAATATTCCCAGGATCCCAGACATTCACTTCAAACAAGTTTCAAGGAAGGTGGTAGTTAGAGAAGCTTAAAGCAAATGTTCAAAAAGCGGGTGAAATGAAACACCTGAACATAACAAGGCTCACCCTTGAAACATACAAAAAACACGCAAGAATTAGGGTTGGTACATCTTTCACTCTGAAATGGCTGTTTATTGCACAAATCCTCATCCCTCCAAGCATGATCTCAGTCTGCTCTTTCTTTATTTTTTTTTTCCTTTCCTGTTCTGTTCTTACTGTTCTCCAGCCTCCTACAATCCCTGCTTGCCCATGGGAGACCAATGAGAGCCCATCCTCCTGCTGTAAGATTTGTGCCCAGTCATGCAGCAGCTGGGAACGCGCCAGTCTCTCACCATCAGGGCACTGAAGTCACAGCTGTCACTCAGTGGGGACAGACCTGTGCAAGACACCAGACATGATGGGAGAAATAGGAATGCTCCTGGACTTCTGGTGAAGAACTAACTGCTCTCTGCAGCACACATTCTGATCATATCTCTGCCTTGCTGGACAAGTTCTAAGTAGGATTCATAGAACTTGGCTATGGAAAATCTGAAGGAAAATAGTGCAAAACCCATAGAAGTGGGAAAAATACAGGGATAGTCAGGAGAGAAAGCAGCCCCTGCTGTCAGAGGTATGAGGATTGCTATGGGAGTTCTCTCTTTCCATCCTATCACAGTTTATTCAGGAAAAGCCAGCAGGGTCCTGGCTGAGCAATGTGAAAAAGGGTTGCTAGAGACAGACCTTCACCTCTCAACTGATGTCCTTGGTGTTTGGAAAGTTGCAGCTTAGGTAGGGGAAAGTTACTTAGCAGTTGTTATGTTCTGTGAGTGCTGGTGGAGTTGGAGTGGAACTGAGGAAAGTATTATGCTTCCAATGGATATTCCAGGCTGAAATGAGTCAGAAACTGGAAAGTTCACAGCAAACACTTATTCATCCCTCTGAGCCAGCTTGAACAAGCTCCCCAGAGGAGTCCAGCCCATTTCACTATGATTTCAGTATTTTGCAAAAATGTCTTAAAAATTCTTTCAGAGCAGCATAGTTAACATGCCTCATTTTGTAAATAGTTTTTAAAAGAGCATCAGAGTGTCTGGTTACAAATACATGAACACAAGACACAGCTGTCAGGATTTAGTCTTTGTCATTTTAATCAAAATGGGCTGATAAGGCTGACAAAGATGTTTTTTACCAATTTAGAGAGAAAACAGTTCAGTTATAAGAATTTCAGAAAAGACCCAGTGTGCATGAGAGCTGAACCTGCTGATAGTGAACCAGTGCAGTTTTGCTCTTGCAAGCAAAGATGCTGCAGGTCTTGCTGGGGACAGGAGGGGACCCTCTGACTTGGTTTAACTCCCTTTTCCTGGCATGAGCGAAGTGAAGGGCATGCTGTGTATGCCACAATGAAATCCCAGACCAGCTGTTACAGGCTGACTCTCCTAGTGAAAAGGGTCATGGCTTTTATCTGGACTCCGTTAGTGGGTTTGACCTTGGTCTTGGATCAATTCAGGTGACAAAATCAACATGGAGAAGTGAATATTGACCTGTAAGTCAGGCAGGTCTGTCTCCTCTGCTGTGGACTTAAGGTTTGACTTGGGACATCCCTCTGCTTCCCTCCTTTAGGTTCCTGTTGGGGAAGATGAATCAGGGAAACCTTATAAATATGATTGCTTAGCAAAAGATTCTGAAAATATGAAACCTATAATCGAAATAGAAATGAAAGCTGACTTTGAGTTGTAGGATACTGAGTCTTAGTTACTATACAACCTGAAAACAATAGCCTAGCTAGCTGAAGGAGAATCCCTTTTGATTGAACAATACCTTTCTGCTGGCTGAGGGATCCAAAGGTCAATGTAGCAAAACAGAAGTCTAAAGAGTAGATTTTAGAGTTTAAAATATAACACAGTATGGTAATATAGTAGTTCTTACAGGCTGTATGTAGATTCTATAGGATTTTGTGTCTTGTATTGGTTGCTCACTTGTAAATTAGAATATTCATCACAAAAGAAGATATAATGTATTGTAACAAAGACCTCACTCTCTTACCTCTTCTTCCTCTCCTTCCTGCTACTCTTAACTCTCTTAACTCTCTTACCTCTTAACTCTTACTCTTACCTCTCCTCTTAACTCTTAACTCTTACCCTTCCTCTTCCCCCTATTCTATCTCTCTCCTGCTCTCTTCCCCCTGCCACCTTCCTCTCTCACTCCCTTCTCTCTCAGCTCTGTTCTCCCTCTCGCTTTGGGACTTCCCTTCAGCCGAGGCTGGTGGCTGAAGGCAAGGCCCTTTTACCCACGACCCTTGCAATAAACCCACATGTTCTAGAATATACAGGTTGGCAGAATTCCTTGTCCCAGCCGTCCGCGGATTCGCTTACAGGTTCCCTTGGATTTGTTGCCTCGTGGTGGCAGGAGGAGCCACACCTCAGATCCATGAAGGATGTGGAGGTGCTGGCACAGTGACAGGAGAAGGGTTTTCCCCAGCAGCATCTGGCCATCTGCAAATGCAGCTGTGCCTGCTGAAAAATTTGCCCTTTGAAATGCCAAGTCAGTGCAGACACAGCTGTGTCTGTCTGTGTTAAACATTTCCCAAGTGTCCAAAGGGCAGGATCAGGGCTCTGATCCCAGGGCACAGGCGGATGTGGGAGGCCAATGCCCTGACACTTCCCAGGAAACCCTCCCACATCTGCTCAGCCCATCACAGAGGTTGTGGTGCTGTCACACAGGCAAAGAACACACCTCTGCCTCAGGAAATGCTTACATGGATTCCTGGAGGCTGGATGAGGATTGGGAGAGGGCTGGGCATTGCTACATGCTGACTGCTCACGTTCATCACTCTGCACCTTCTGGAAGCTCCTGCTGCAGGCAGCACCATGGAGCAGGATGAGCTGCAGGCACATCCCCAAGCTGCAGCTCTTTTCACACCAGCAGTGCCATAGCTGAGGGGACATCCCCCCAAGGAGGGGTGCCACTGGAATGGACACGGGAAAAGACCAGCTCAATTTGTTACCACAGTGCTGCCAGCTCCAGAATGCTTCCTCGAGGACACCAAAGCCAGATTTGTTCAGAGTCCATAAATTTCCCTAGTTAAGAACTAAGGTAAGAGCGTTCCCAGCTGACACAAATTGTGACAGAAAACAGCAGTAAACCCTTACAACTGCTAAGAATGTGATGCTGGAAAACTGAGCACTAGAGGACCACTTAGCCCCGAAGGGAGAGAGCTCTTCAACCTCTATTCCATATCCAGTTCCACACTCTGCTGGAAGCTTGCAAAGTTTTGTAATGCACAATCCATAGCTGCCCAAACACTTTTCCCAAGGCAAGGATCCACAGGAAGGATCCACCATCCAAAAGCAACAGAGGAGATTGCAGGCAGACTGTGGCTGATGTTGGCTGGGCTGTTGCCTTCAGCTCAGTGTGTGGTTCTTGGTGCTTGTAGTGAGAGGCATTTGTGCAGGAAAGATGTCAGACACCAGCCACTCCAATGCCTGGTGGAAATAGTTTGCTTCTGGCCTGCACACCTGTGGGATTTTCCACTCCTAAGGCAATATTAATGTGCTTTGTCACAGGGTGGAACAGCCTCTCCCTCTGGTGCATGAGGACACCACAGCAGTGCCAAAATATCCTCTGGCCACCCTGGCAGCAGCAGAAGGGACTTGGTGAGCCCAGCATACCCCACAGCTATGCATTCTCTCAGCATACCACTCCCCAGCCCTGTGCAGGGTAGCCTTGGTATTTCAAGCCGGTTTTCCTCTTCTCCCATTGTCCTCTCAGGCTACACAGGAAACAGGAGAGCAGCAATTTCCTTGCTTCATTTGTTCAGTTGATCCTAGGGTCCTCCCCAGCAGAAAACTTCCCAGAGTCCAGAAAGCCCCTATTAACTCAACACCCCAGTGAACGCAAGGGTCATTTGGCCAAACTATATGTTCCCCATTTGGTGGTTAATCATCTTCACTGCAAGCTCCACCTACAGGAGCTTTGCAGGAGTCAGCTTTGGACTGAACCCTCTGAACTATTTGCTGACCCAGGATGTTGGTGCTGGGGAGAGGGATGGGCCTGGGGACTCAGGGAAGGTCTCCTGCACCTGCCTTGCTTTTCTTTCTCACTGCATCCTCAGAGGCCAGAAATACACATGATGATCCAGCAGCAGCTGAGACAGCTCCTGCCAGAGAGGAAGGTGGACACTTCTGCTGCCCTCGCCCTGCTTGGTGGCTCCGTGGCAGCCCTGGTGGTCTGGAAATGGCTGGGCAAAAAAGAGATCCAGAAAAAAATAGAAGAGGCTCGGAGGACCCGGGATGAGGGCATGAAGAAAATGGCAAAGGCTGTCCAGCAGTTCAGGGAGCAGGTAACCCATCCTCCTTGGGTGTCTGAGTCCCACTGGGGTGTCTGCTGATGCTGCCCTTCAGCTCCTCCTTCCAGCTCACAGCCCGATAGCTTTTAAAAGGAAGAGATGTGCCAGCAGCCCTCAACAAGAGGAAAGGCTGCCTTGGGAGAAAGGGAGATCGTTGCCCTTGTCAAGCTGGATGAGATGTGGGGGGCATCTATAACTTTGGGGAATGTGAATTGCTCACTTAGAAGAGATGTTTTAACATAGGTGATGATGCACTGGATCTTCATTGATTCAAACCCAATTTTTTTTCATGATCGGGAAATGTCTCTTGCCAGTAATGTGTAGAAGCAAGAAAGCTTTTTTTCCTCTACTTAACTTTAAGTTTGTACATCTGTTCACACCCCTATACCTTTGTGTCTAAAACTTGGCTTCTGGACAGCTCTGGGGGTGTTTCCAAAAGCAGAATTCTCAGTGGCACGGTGCCTGGTCTAAATTTACGCTCATGAAGCACTGGGTTTTCAGTGTCCCCTGGGAGCAACCAGGACATGACATGGGGGTGAATGAGCCAGGCATCCAACCAGCAAAGCCCTGAATTCCTACTGCAACATCATTTCTAACACCTTTCCT
The DNA here is from genome assembly GCF_009819655.1 of Sylvia atricapilla. Classification (NCBI taxonomy): domain Eukaryota; kingdom Metazoa; phylum Chordata; class Aves; order Passeriformes; family Sylviidae; genus Sylvia; species Sylvia atricapilla. The sequence continues at coordinate 13,310,097 of NC_089148.1, forward strand.
TTCTGCTCCATTCACTTGTGAATACATACTGGGTAAACCAGCTCATGTTTATACAGGTAACACACCCGGAGATAAAGCATACCAGCCACAAGTGATACATATATCTACAACCTTTCTTCTTAAATATAGATCTATATAAATATAAATGCATGATATAAAACCTCTAAAAGCCTGGTGGCACTGAGAACTGCCAGTATTCTTTACCTGAGTAGACCACCTGTTGACTTTCTTGCAGTTTGATGGGCTTGAGTTGTAAAATGTTTGTTCTCAGCCTGGGCTGTCCTGCACTGCCTGTATCTGTCCTGAGGGATGAAAGGACAGCCTGAGACTTGTGTGCAAGGACTTTGGTACCTTCTGCCCCGGGCAGTGTTTGTTCAGCTGAGGTTATGTCTTGGTCAGGGGGTAAGTTCCACCATGCCAGGAGGAAGGCATTGCCATGTCCTCTGCTGCAGCAGATGGACAAAGTCTTTCCACACCTGAGCTCCTGTGTTTGCATCCTGTTTGTGATATCCAAACTCAAGACAGAACACTTGGCAGCTCAAGCTCTGAACCCCCACAGGCAGGATCTGCCTTTCCAGCAAGCTCTGTTGATAATGTTGACAAAACTTAACAGCCTTATCCCCTGAGCCAAAGGGCAACTGCAGCTGCTGCTCTGGATCCTCTCACCTTCCCTCTGCAGGTCCCCAGTGTCCAGAGAGATGCCATTCTGTCCCTGCCCCTGCTGGAACTCACTAGAAGACTCCAGGAAGGGTCTCTGTCCCCCAGGACTGTCCTCTACACCTACTTAGAGAAGGTGAGTGTCCATCCACAGTGAGATGGACAAAAAAAGTCTTTTACATTCTCCATGCCATGGTGTGTGTGCTGGTGGCTAAAAAGGCTCTTTGGAGCCAGATTATGACCAGCCTTTAATACAGCAGATATTAAGAGAAAAACATGCTCTGGGTCAGATCCATCACTGGACAGTCCTTTGAGATGGTTTGAGCTGGAGAGGGGGTGATTCGTGCCATGTTTTGTAGATCAAGGTAACTGCAGCTGTGCAATGATGCTGTTCTTTTCTAACATCTATTCCTCCACATGTCCAACAAAGGCCCTGGAAGTGACCCAGCAGACGAACTGCTTGCGACACTTTATCCCAGAGTGTGAGGAGCAGCTCCAAGAAATCCAGCGGCGCACAGAGAAAGGGCTGCTCTACGGAATCCCCGTCAGCATCAAGGATCACATTGGCCACAAGGTTCTTCCCTTTGTGTTTGTGCAGTGTCCCACCGTGGGCTGGGTGGTGAAGTGGTGAGAGATGGAGAATGGGGAAGGGGCCTAATCCCTCTCCCTGTTTGCACCACAGGAAACCTGGCTGTGTCGAGGGCACAGTGGGCACTCACTCACTCATTGCCCCCCACACCCAGTGGGATGTGGGAGAGAGAATAGAAAGGGTAAAAGTGAGGAAACTTGTGGGTTGAGATAAAGACAGTTTATAAGGTAAACTCTGCACACAAGCAAAGCAAAACAAGTAACTCATTCACCACCTCCCATGGGCAGGCAGGTGTTCAGCCATCCCAGGAGAGCAGGGCTCCATCAGGTGTGATGGTAACTGGGAAAGGCAAACACCATCACCCCAAACATCTCCCCTCCCTTCCTCTTCCCCCAGCTTTATGTGCTGAGCCTGACTCCATATGGTGTAGAACATCCTTCTGGTCACTTGGGGTCAGCTGTCCTGACTGTCCCCTCCCACCTATGCACCCCCAGCCTGCTCACTGGTGAGGTGGTACGAGAAGCTCTGTGCAAGCCCTGCTCAGTGATAACAATTACATCCCTGGGTTATCAACACTGTTTACAGCACAAAATCCAAAACAGCCCTCTAGTAGCTACTGTGAAGAAAATAAACTCTACCCCAGCCAAAAGCAGCACAAACCTCCATCAGCAGAGAAAAAACAGCCATGAATAATTATAGACACAAATGATTTCTCCTCCTATACATGACACAGTACAGGCTGCACTAAAGTCGAGGGCTTCAAGCCCAAAGCAAGCCTCAAATACCAAGGCTAACTGAAAAAGGCTCGCACATTTTGTTTAGCTGAGATTATTCCTTCCCTGAACATTCACTGGTGGATTCAGTTGGACAGCAGGATGCTGGCTTTGATCCTGAGCTAGTGCACCTATGCAGTATGGAGCTTCATTTAGGTCAGGGGAGAAAAGGAGCAAGGAAAAGAGCAAGGAGAGCTTCAGGAGAGGCTTTAATCCAATGAGTGCTTGGCTGCCCTCTGCCAAGGATGGAAGGAGAGGGAGTCCCTCAAGCAAGGGCTCGCAAGGGAGTGAGTTGGTACCAAACACACAACCTCTGAAGAAATGCCAGATGATCTTTCCAAAAGAGCAAGGGATCTGCATTGACTGTGTCCCTTGTCACTTCTCCTCTCTGCAGGGGCACTTGGCAACTTGTGGGCTTGTGCAGGGCTTGGGCACTCTGATGGAGGAGGACAGCGTCCTGGTCAAGGTCCTGAAGAAACAAGGGGCCATCCCGTTTGCAATGACCAATGTGCCACAATCCCTCTTCAGGTGACACACATCATTAACAGTCTTCCCTCCTCGGGTTGTGATTCTGAAGGAAAATCTCAGCCTGTAGGTCCCTGGACAGGCTCCTCCATGGCTACTGAGACATGGCCTGGAGAGCCCCTCCTCATTATCTGGCAGCAATCTCAACTGAAAGAGCTATCAAGTAAGATAAAGAGCGGGGAAAAAAACCTACCATGAGTTAAGAGAAATCGAGTGCCCTTGTGCATGGGAGGGAGAGCAGAGGCTGGCGGCAATGAGCTGCGTCCTGAGGGATTTTCAGCATGAAAGGATGGGGTCGGCTGTGCCACACGCCCTCTCTGCAAGGGAAAGCAAACAAACCCAAGGCTCTTCCTCACAGCCTCTTTCCTGGCTTTCTTCTCCCCAGCTACGAATGCAGCAACCCCATCTTTGGGCAGACCCTGAACCCTCTCAACCCCCGGAGGGGCCCCGGGGGCTCCTCGGGAGGAGAGGGAGCTCTGATCGCAGGCGGCGGCTCCATCCTGGGCATCGGCTCCGACATGGGCGGCAGCATCCGCCTGCCCTCCAGCTTCTGCGGGCTCTGCGGCCTCAAACCCACGGCCGAGAGGCTCAGGTGGGTGCTCTGCCCTTCCAACCCTGCCCGTGGTCAGCCTTGGCTGCAGGGGAAATGTCCTGGGTGAGTACTTGGAGGGAGGAGAGAGGGTGGCTCTTAAAGGGTGGCTTTGCTCAAAGCCTCTCCCAGGAGACAGCGTGGTTAGATCTTGTGGGAAATGGGCATATCTTCACTGTAAATCTAGCCGGGAGTTAAAAGAGAAAGGGAGTTAATGTGGTTAAATAATGCCAAAGTGGAACAGTTTTGGTTGAACCAAAACCAAGATTTGTTGGGGTTTAGGTTTGTTTTACTTTGGCCAAAATTCCCTGGTTTGCACTATTCAATTCAAATTTTTGAAATCATTTCCTTCTGTTTCTGGTCCTGAGCTGGAGACTCTACTATGCTTTTCAAACATATTGTGAGTATTTCCCCGTTACTGAAATGACAATATACTTCTTTTCCCATAGCCTGTCTGGAGTGACTGGCCCTGTCAATGGCATCCTGGCAGGTACATGAATTTTAAATTCCTTTTCCTATACCCTGTGAAGAGCCGGATGTTCTCCTGTATGTTAGAAGAAAATCTGAGACCACAAAGGCCTGTCTGGAGTCCATCTGAAACTTCCCCCACTGTCTGCTCACCCCAAGGTGGCCGTGCAGAGGGGTGGTACGGGATTTGGCACATCCATTGCTCAGTGTGGGTGTTTTCTCTTGTCCCACCCAGTCCCTTGTGCCCTGGGGCCCATGGCGAGGGACGTGGACAGCCTGGCCCTGTGCATGAAGGCTCTGCTCTGCCAGGAGATGTTCCAGCTGGACCCCACCGTGCCCCCCATCCCCTTCAATGAGCAGGTGAGGCCTTCACTCAGCAAGCCTTGGTTCCTTCCAGGGTGCCACATACCCTCCTGAAGGGTCCAGTTAGCTCTACTGTTTTTTCAGTAAAATAGATCTGTTTGAGGGCACAGTTAATAATTCTCATTTTTTTAAAAAGGAGGCAAATCAGTAGTTATCCTGTCTGTCTTCTCAGCTGGAATGCAGCTTATTGAATTGGGAGGATCCAGGACAGAGTGGGGAAGAAGACAACACTGGGAGCAAATAGTTGGAGATCTTTGGGGGAAGATGAGACAGGATCAGAAACTGCTGCAGCAAATCTCTTAACTGAGGGTGTTCCCTTTCTCTCTGCAGCAGACCAGCTTTAGGAGGTTTTTCCACCTTCACACTTTTTAGCAGTGGTTGAATACACTTGTCTAGAGAGAAAAAGGCAGGGGTAGACATTCGGAAAGGGTAACTATAAACTATAAACAGCAAATCAGAGTATTAGTCACTCCTTAGCATTTGGAGCTCTTGCCCCCTTCTGCACTGGGTGTCAGCATGGGAGCAGACCTATCCCCAGCAGGGTGGGTGTCACAACAAATGAGTCATTTTGGTCAGCTAAAGAATCACTGTCAAATTGCAAAAACAGATTTTGACTTAAATTTGCAAAAGGGTGACAGAGTTCAACGACAGGGTTCACTCTGTTACTTATTACAAAGATGGAGCATAGAAAGGAAAATCAGCTTAGTGTCACTTTGGAATGATTTGCATGGAGATTGGGGATGCAAAGGACAAGGGTGCAAAGGGCAGGGAAGACCCTCCCATTGAGTCACAAGGCTCAAAAGGGACCTCCTTGCTTTCTAAACTCCTGACAGAGCCCAGGTACAGCTGAGTCCAGTCCTAGTCCAATCCCAGACTGGCCAACAGTTCCTATCCAAGAATTTAATAGGGAAATACAAGGAGTAGGGGAGACCCTCCCACTGCATCTCAAGGTTCAGAGAGGACCCCTCCTTGCTTTCTCCATGTAACGTGGGTGGGGCTGGATCCAGTCTCAGTCCCAGAGCTGGTCAATGGTGTGTGTCCAAAGGGCTTTCACAGCAATCCCATGGGGAACAGGAATGCTAAACTGGTGTCTCTTTGCTCCAGGTGTACTCCAGCTCCACTCCCCTGCGGGTCGGGTACTACGACACCGATGGCTACTTCCCTCTGCCCCCTTGCATGAGGAGAGCAGTGAAGGACACCAGGCATGCTCTGGAGGCAGCTGGGCACCAGGTGAGCACCACCACGCCCTGCTCCTCTCCCCAGGGTGTGTGTTCTCAGCCTCGCTCCTCGCTAAGGAAATCAGAAACCAGACACAGCTCCCAAGCACATCTGTGGGAAAAATGACCTGGCTGAGGTATGGGATTGTGATAGTCCAGCCACATAAGACCAGGCAGGGACCCCTCTGCCTAAGGGAGCAGTACATCCCATGGGCAATCAGCAGGAATAATCTCATGGCGAGATGCCTGGATGGAAAACAGTTGAACCAGGGCTTCTCTTGGCACATGGATCCCATGGATTCCCTGCCTTTGAGGAATATCCACATTTGGCTCTTGGAAACTGTTCACATCCCCAGGCTGCCACATAATGTTGTGTTTTGGTGCAGCTGGTGCTCTTCTCTCCTCCTCGGGTCCCCTATGCCGTGACTGAACTGTTTCTGAAGACGTTTTTTGCTGATGGAGGCCGTGCCTGGTTGGATGTGTTGTAAGTAGCAGCCCTCCGGCAGCAGTGCTGCCAACACCTCCATCCCCACACTGTGAGCACAGCACAGGCACAACGAGCTCAGCTCTCCCACCCCAAACAGGCAACACTCAGGTCTCTGAGAAAGGGCAAACAGCTTCTCTGGCATGGCCCCATCCTCTTGTCATCTCTCAGCACAGGAGATATTGTAGATCCAGTCTTGAAACCACAGGTGAATTCTTGCAAGATGCCGAGGCTGGTGAAGAAGCTGCTGGCTCTGCTTCTTAAACCTCTGGTGAGTCCCTGTCCCTCAGGAGGGCAACTGGGGCTTCCCAGGGTGACCCAAGTTCCTGCAGCCCCAAGTCACGTGCCTAAGGAACCTCATGCCTTTCCAGTTTCCCCGCCTGGCTGACCACCTGAGTGCCTTGGCTGGAATGAGGTAAGATGGCATTGATCCCAGGGATGGCCATGGAAATGGGTGATACCTTCTCCTCTAGGTGTCCACAGTTGGGGAGACTGGATTCACAGCAGGCTGTGATCTCTCTGCAGGGGCTGTCCTTCATTCCTGGACATGGCCTCACTGCCCCTAGTGATATCCTGACAGGAATGAGGCACTTAAATGGATAAGGTCATTACAGGAAGCCTGGGGAAGAGATGCATATTAAATCCAGGCCCATCAGGGAAACCTTCTCTCCAGCACTTCCAGACATTTGTTGCTTAAATTGCTTGGCCAGATGCCAAAGGAAACTTTAGGAAGATTTTGAAAGCTGTATTGTTTTAAGCAATTGCTAAAATCACCGGGGCTTATCAACCCAGAGGACTATTTAAGCAATTCCTCCTCCTCTTAAAGCTTAAAGAAATTGCTATGATTTCAACTTGCAGGTCAGTGAAGGAGATGTGGAATCATCAACATCAAATACAGGTGTGTTTCAAGGACTTTCCTCTCTGGCATCATGCTACAAGTTGAGTCTTTGTGGCAAGTGCCAGGTCAGAGAGTCATCGGTTTGGAATGGGATTGTGCAGGCGAGGGGTCTGGGGAGGAGACAGGATGGAGGGAAAGGCACAAAGAAGGACAGGAATGGGGTAGGTGGGCTCTCGATGGGCCCAGATAGGACTTCATTGGCTGCCTGCAGTGCTTGTGCCCAGGCACAATGAAGGCTGTCCTGGGAGTGGGGATGGCTAAGGTGGCACCTTTCCAATTCCTGGCCATGGTCTGGCCACATGCTGTGGGCGTGAACACATGCTCCTCTGCCTTGTCCCTCAAGCACTGCTGCCTGCTGCTGCCTCCCCAGCTGTGCCTGGAGAGGCTGAGAGCTCCAGACATGGCTCCATGACATGCCCCTCTCCTCCCTCAGCTCTACCGCTCCCAGTTCATCAGCCAGTGGAAGGAGCTGCAGCTGGACGTTGTGCTGTGCCCTGTCCTGGGGCCTGCCTTCACCAAGGGATACCCTGGGAAACTCCTCAGTAAGTGACTCTGGGGCCTCCCCAGGAGGGCAGAGAACCAACCACAGTGGCTGAGACAGGAGGGAAATGTCCACTATCATGGAGCTTCACTGCCCATCCTAGCACTTGATGGGAATTAGGAAGGAAAAGTCACTACACAGAGCTCTCTGAGCAGGTGGAGACAGACACAGTTCTCAAGGGCTTCAGTGAATATGGAATGTGTAACTATGAGATAAGACAGGAGGCTGTGACTGCCTGCATCCTCTCCTCTCAGCTGCTGTTTCCTCCACAATGCTGTACAACCTCTTGAACTTCCCGGCCGGGGTTGTTCCCGTCAGCACCGTGACAGAGGCTGATGAGGAAGAGCTAAAGCTTTACAAAGGGTGCTGCGGTGACCCCTGGGACCGGACACTGAAACAGGTACGGGAAGTGGTGGAGCAGAGACTGCTGATGGGAGCTCAGGTAACAGTTTCAATGATATCAGGGGCTCCTAATAATCTCCATCAGTATAGTCACAGCACAAAAAAATGTTATCTTCTTTATACACCCCTTGCTAATCCCCAAACCCACCCTGGACGCATCCCTTCCTTTTCTCCCAAGCCCCCAGGGGGTAAGTCACTAAGTTTTGGGGGCACTAAAGGATCTCCCACAGGCTGTGTAGGCTGAAGCCAGCAAGGAGCCATGCAGCAAAGCTTCTGGGAGCAGGTCCTTGCAACAGCCACGGCCCACTGCACTGCACTGCATTTTCCTCCTGCTCCATGCTGCCTTCAACCAGGCCCAGTCTGTCAGTGAAGCATGGATCAGGAATAAGGATGCTGAAGGAAAAGGGATCTGCCTGCAGGACAGCTCAAAGCACAGCTAGCTGGGGTGTGTGTGGGGGAAGGTGTCACAAACATATTACCCAAGATTTGGCAACCATTTCTATCAAAGAGCAAGAGCCTTCCCTGTGCCCAGCACACTAACAGGGTGCAAACACCGACCTCCCCATTCTCTGAGATGAGCAAGTTCCCAAAATCTGCTGGAGGTCCGAGCCCCTGGGTGACCCCTGCCTTGTGCACTCCCTGCAGGCTGTGTCAGGAGCCGTGGGGATGCCCGTGGCCGTGCAGTGCGTGGCCCTGCCATGGCAGGACGAGCTCTGCCTGCGCTTCATGAAGGAGGTGGAGACCCTCAGCCGTGACCAGAGAGTGGCATAGTGACCACGGCCCCCAAAGAGGAGGGACAGACTGCCACCAGCAGTGTAGAGACTACAATGAGGAGGGGAGGAGGAAGGAAATGCCACCTCCTGACCTCTGTCCTTACCAATAAACACACATCCTGTAAGGAACCAAAATGCCCTGCAGGACTGGCTTAATATAGGTTCAAACAGTGGTAAATCTAGGAACTGCACTTCAGCAAGGACAGCCATGGATGTGGGTTCACCCTTCACCCCCACTGCAAAAGCAGGGTGGTGCTGAGAGGAGAGGATTACACAAGTTCAGCAGTATTTTCTTGCTGGCACTGGAGTAACTTCATATGGATGTAACTATGGGCTGGCCCATGAGGAATACAGCTGTGTCCATCACTTCCCGCCACTGTGTTTTCCTCACAAAAATAAAAATGTAACTATTAAGCAACTCTTATCATAAATTCCAGTAATCCTTCACAGATGGTGATGATACTACAAGTAAAGTTACTACTCAAAATCATAAGAACACCTGCCCACTGGACGTTATATCGTATCTAGCATGGGAACATTCACACTTATCCACAGACTTCCTATGTGTGAGGGATGGCAAGTCACTGGCCTCTCCACAGTAGCAGATCTCCAGCATCACAAGCACATTTGCAACCCCATAGGAGGGGCACTCAGGGAACCTTTGGTTTCAGGACCTCAGGCTGCTCTCTGTGAAGGCAGGAGATAAGCAGACAGATGCAACTCATCTATGCAGATGGTGAGATGTGGGACAGAAAGGCTGAGATCCCCAGATGGTGTTCGTTAACCCAAATTTTAACCCAGGTAAGATCAAAGCAGTCAGACAGGAGGAAGAGAGCAGGGCCATTTATCCTGTCCCACACAGACAGATAAATCTCTCTCTTTCCTAGATTAAACACCTCAGTCTTAAACAGATAAACATTCAGGAAATGCCACAGCAAGTCTTTCTCATTTATTCCCTATGTCTGCAGTAAAAAACCAGGCTTCCTTTGGGTCATTGTAGAAAGAAAAATAAATATAAAGCAATTCTGCTTTCCCTTAAATACTGGGGACAGCAGACAGAGTCTGCTGCCCCTTCTACATCCGACGCAATTTGCAGAAATACATCGGCCCAAAGTTGGCTGTGAGGTGAGGCAGGACAAGCTCCCCGAGCCGGCAGCCCGTGAAGAAGGAAAACGTGTCCTGGAAGAGTGTCCTGAAGTGGCTCAAGTCCTCCACGTGGATCCTGATGTTGAACTGGGCTTCTGCAACATCCAGGGCCCTCTCAACCACACACTCGTTCTGCAGCGGGGACAGGGAGCACGTGGAGTACACCAGCTCTGCGCCCGGCTTTGCCGCGAGGATCCCAGCCCTGCAGCCAAGGGGAACACACACACCGGGATCAGCGGGACTCTGAGGCAGGGACATGGGCATTCCCACCCACCCAAACTGGGAAGCCAACAGGGAACTCATAGGAAGTGACAGACAAACCCCACTGAACTCCACAGGCTCGGTTGTCTGTGTCACTGCAACATGAGGAGTGTTTTGGGCCAGGGCAAAGAGTCAAACAGATGTTAAGAATTTAACATGGGAGATGCTACTGGAGAGCAGCTGGAAGGTGTAATCCTGCAGTCACATCCAAAGCAACGGGATATACGTACAAGGGAAGAGATTTTTCAGTTCATGTGATGCCATGGGACTCTCTAATCTGCTTCTTTATCGCCACAGCAGACAGTGACAAGCTGTGACACTTCCCAGCACCACATGGCCTCCCGTGTGCTGGGATAGGTGGGCACTCAAGAATCCTCCAGGGCTGACTGCCTGGACCCAGGAGACACCAGCAAAACAACTGTACCCATCCTGCTCCTTAGAACCTTCTCCCTGTACCCTACAGCTACTGCTGGGGACAGAAGGACAAGTGATATGACCAAGAACATTTGCACTTTCATACACTTATTGTGATTTGATGTGTTCCAACTGCTGCCAGAGAACTACACATGGTTTCCCCATTTCCCAGGTGGGGACACAGTAAGAAGAGGTTTCAGTGCTGGAAAGCTGCTCCCAGCACCTGGGGAACACAACACAACCGAGCTCACTCACATCAGCAGCTCCAGCTGCAGCATGGGCAGCATCTGACGCTCTTTGGTTCGCCTCTTGTGGAAGATGTTGTTGTGCTCCTCCATGGCAGAGTGTCTGTCTGTCGTGCAGGGCACATCCACCAGCACCTGCAGCAGCAGAGGTCCCACCTCAGCCCCCTGCACAGGTCTAGCTCAGCAAGCCCCCTCCTGCAGCCAGCCCAATGCCCACCTCCTCCAGCCCTGCCAACAGCTCTGTGCCTGAACACAGGTGTGCACCACATTGAACTGCAATCATCTGGCTGCTCTGGCATTTGGGGAGCATGCAAAAATGGTGCAAAACACCCTGCACTAACTCATGTCCTCATTTAAAATCCCTGCTCTGTGTGTGTTCCTGGCAATGCTCCTGCAGCACAGCACACATGGGCATTGCTGCTGCAGCAACACCTTGTGGAGTACCCAACCCAGCCCCTGGAACACCAAACCCAGCCCCTGTGGCTGGACATGGCTGACAAACCAGAATTATCTAATCTTTGCATTTAACCCCTTCCAGGTGATGGATAAGAACAGGATTTCTAAGGCACTACACAGACAAATAAAGGTACAATTCTAGATGTACATATGCACCAGATCCTGCAGGAAGGGATAGCAGGAGGAAATAACGCTTCTTATGTGGCTTGGTCCTCTCTCTGCATTTATGACTACAGAAAACTACACAGTTATATGGAAGGATAAGCTTCTGTCTTCCTCTAAAAGAGGAGGGAAGTGAACTTGATAGGTTTATCTCCACTGGTTCCCAAACACATACCTTATGGAAAGTGCCACCTTTCACCTGGTCCCAGTCCCTTCCATCACAGGACGTGACACTCACAATATCCCTGACTTCTTTGGGCACATAGCTATGGAGAATATCGTGCAGCCTCTTTGTCCGGGAAATGGAGATGTCGTTGGCTGCCAGATACCCTGACAGGACAGAACAGGCACACTGGGAATGTCATTTCTGCAAAAACACATCTGATTCCCAGCTCTTACACACAGAAACTATTAATAGTCAGACACAAATGGGTGCAGTACACTCCTCCAGCCCTGTTTTACACACGAGAACAAGGGAACACTCTTCTCCACTCACCACAAAACCCAGTCTGCAGCAGAGCCAGAGTCTTCCCACCCGGAGCTGCACAGAGGTCGAGGACAAAGTCACCTGGCTGCACGTTGAGCGCCAGGACAGGCAGAAGAGATGCTGCATCCATGAGGTAATAGTCAAGGAGCCCCAGAGAATCCGGCCTGGAAATCATCAGTTTGCATAACAAAAGCAAATATTGGAGGGGAAAAAGAAAATAAAAGAGCAGTTGGAAGTGAGGATGGGGACACATGGAAGCAGCCCCTGACACTGGCAAAGACTGCGGCGGTCTGTCAGGGATGTCTCACCGTGCAGGGCGAAAGCGCGTGATGTCACCCCGAGGGAAGGTGTAACACTTGATTTTGGAGCTGATGGAGGCGCAAAGTGGTGGGGACACCTCTGCCTGTGCCATCATTTCTGCCTGCATCACAGTCCTGCCCTCACCAGAGCCCTCCTGGCACCCTCTGGCCTCTGCACCTCGCTGCCATTGCTGCGCCTTTTGGTGGGCCTCGCAAATGAAATCGGTGGCGTTGAGCAGCTCCAGCTGTTGGGGAACATGGTCAGCAGCAGCGAAGTTGTTGAGGAGGGCCCCGTACTTCTGCTCGCAGAGCAGGCCAGCACGGACCGAGGGCCACAGGGCCCCCAGGTGCAGGCTGTAGCTGGTGTCAAAGTGGTGCAGCGCCAGCCGCGTGGACGGGATGCGCGGGGCTGTGGTCGCCTTGTGGGGAACAAGAACAGAAGCGTTAAAAGACAAAATACCTCGAGACCCCCATACCCAGCCCCCCCCCACCTCAGGGGAAACCATGTTTTTCTGGGAGAATGCAGCACTGGGTTCTGTGCTGCCAGAAGTCTGTGAGACCTTTCTGGAGTGTGTGACAGGACCCGAGGGAATGGCATGAAGCTGCGACAGGGCGGAATGATGGATAACAGGAAAAGGCTTTTCACCCCTGGGGTGGCTGGGCACTGAAGGAGGCTCCCCGGGGAAGTGGTCACAGCACCAAGCCTGTCTGAGTTCAAGATGCTTTCGGACGATGCTCTCAGGCACAGGGCGGGATTGCTGGGAGTGTCCTGTGCGGGGCCAGGAGCTGCATCCTGATGCATCCCTTGCAGCTCAGGATATTCAGTGGTTCCAGGATTCTGTGAATGGCCGTATGTGGCTGCGGCCCGCGGTGGGCACGGCTGCACACAGAGCTGCAGCCAGAGGTGAAAAGGAGGGGGGTACGAAGGGGATTTGCAGCGGGCGCAGAAGGGTTAGCGGGGACAACAGCGGGGCGCAAGCAGCGCGTGGGCTGTGGGTGCTCTGGTCCCGCCCCGGCGCAGCTCACCCACTTCTCCTTGTGCCGGTGCCGGCGCGGCCCCGCTCCCAGGATCGCTGCCGCTGCCCGCCGCAGCAGCGCGGCCGCCGCCCGCCCGCCCAGCGCCGCCATCGCCGCTATCGCCGCTCGCCTTCCGGGGCGGGACCGGGCACGGCTGCGAGCCGCCGGGGAACACTGCCCGAGCCGGGGCACCAACGGAGTGAGCTCTGGGGTCCGCTCCAGCCGAAACGCCCGGTAAATACTGAGCTGGAATCAGCTCAGCTGCTGAGCAGCTGCTGAGAAGGGCATCGCCTGCTGAGAAGGATCCGGCAACAAACGCGCTTTGTAGCAGAAACGCACAGGCACGGCTGGACCCTGCTCTGTGCCACAGGGAAAAAAAAATACAAATACACACGACAAAAAAAAAACCAACAAACCCAAAACCTAACTGGAATTTAAGTGGTACGCTTACCCTAATAATAAAAGTCTGAAATCCGTCAGCAAAAGGGCCATGAACCACTACACGGATAAAGAGTGGCCAAATTTATAAAGTGTTGGCTTTCATTGCATTTTGAATAGCCGAGAAATATTCTGCCCTGTGAGATACCGTAGTTTTCCTCCTACTAAACATTCTCTCTCGCGAGCACGGGCAGGACAGTCCCAGGGTGAGCAGAATGGGCTGGCAACTCACACAGAAAGGCTTTGGCTCACCCAGGTGCCCCTGACCGGGGCTTGAGCAGGTGAACCACCCCCATGCGCCTCCACAGGCCACGTGGCTGGTTGGTTTCGTGGGCAAGAAGGCAGAACTGGCTGCTTCCAGGAGGCTGTTCAGCCGCCGGCAGCAGCAGGAGACAGTGAGGGATAGGTGACAGCTTTCCCTGAGGCTGAGAAGGAGCTTTTCCCTCCTAGAAAAAGGTCACTCCCTTCAGTCTAACTTAGAACATACTGTGCGAACAAGAGTGGTCTTGTGGGGCTTAGCAGTAATCTTTGTGGCTCCAACAGACAAATTCTTCCCCAAGGGCTTGGGCTGCAGCAGCTGTCCAGGATGGGAGCACAAAAGCGACATTCCCACAAGTGAGGAAAACTCCCCCGCCCTCAACTGGGCTCTGATACCCACGGATTTCATCGTAACCCAGTGCAAGGCAGAAACACAAGAAGTAGGAAATAAACACAGGACACTTCCACAGGAACTCTCAATGTTTAATATGGAAAATTACAGAACACAAACACGTTTGTTTTATTTTGCACAGCTGCACATCTTCCAGGAGCACAGAGGCAGTGACAGGCTGCCAGGAAGCCGTTTCGTTCATGCTCAGCATGGAGGATGGACTGCAGGAAGCAGAACTGTGAGCCAGGAACCGCTGGCACTGGCTGTGGAAGCAGATGGGACAACCATGCCCCCCTTCACTTCAGCTTACTGAAAAGCTTGTGAGCAACCTGGAAAGAAAGAGAGCCCTCAGTAACTCATGGTTTAGGAATTGAAATCAGCAAGGTGTCATCACCTGCCCCTTGGTTTTCTGGCCACCAATGCACATACCTTCACAGCCCTTTTATTCTCCAACAATTCAATAAAGCTATCGAAATGTCTTACAAAGCTTTAGCTTAGGTTCAAAAGGTTTAACTTTTAAATGGCAAATACAAGGAAGAAATAACCAAGTGCCGTTTGCAGGCTACAAACACGGGGTTTGGGTTATTTGACTGTTCAAAAGAACCAAATATTAAACAAGAAAACAGGACTGAACAGCTACCACAGCTCACACTTAACCTGGCAGCACTGTCAACAGCGTAGCTGAAGACGGCTCTGCTCAAAGCCGCAGCAGGGACGCTGCACTTACACAGTGGTCCCTGGCGTGCAGGAAGTCGAAGAGCTCCTCTGTGCACTGCTCCTCTGTCTCGGAGCGGGAGGACACCCGCGCGTCACACAGCTCCAGCCGCTCCCGCGCCTTCACGCATTTCTCCGTCTGCTCGCAGTGCTCCCGCACCGTGGTCAGGGGGTCCTGCGGACACGGGGCTGCGCTGAGCACAGGGACACCCCCGCACGCCGCTTCCCCCCGAGCCCCAGCCCTTTAAGAGGATGCCCAGCATCCGCACCGCAGCCCGGCCTCCCCACGGAGCTCCGGATCGCCGGCACGGCGCGGCCCCACCCGAGCCCCCTGAGCCTGTTCCTCGGCGCCGAGGGCCCCTGGCAGCTGCGAGTCACCGCCGCGGCTCCCCGTCTTACCACGAGCTCTTCCTCTTCCTCCTGCGGAAAGAGAAGAGAGCACAGCGTTACCGCCGTCCCGCTCGGCCGTGCGGGGTTGCGGTGCGGGCGCCGCGCCACCCCGCGCTCACCTCGGGCTCCCCGCGCTGCCCCATCGCGCTCCCGCCGCACAGAAGGACTCGCCAGGGTCACCCGCCGGAAGCGCCGCTGCCCGCTCCGGAAGCGGAAGCGCTCCCTCCGCAGGGCGGTGCTTTGGCCCCGGGCGCGGCCCTTCCAAACATGGCAGCCAGAAGGGGCCTCGCGTGCGGTCGCGCCAAGAACGGCCATTACTGCCCTTCTTCCTGTCCTGTCTTTTCCTCCTGTATGTCTCGGCCTTGGAGCCGGCTCGGTCGGGCTGCTACCGCCGGTCTGTTCGCCCCGCTGCTCGATACGACCTCCTCAAGATGGCGGCCCGCTGGCGCCGCTTCCCAAGATGGCGGCGAGATGCGGGCGGTCCGTGCCCGAGGCGGTGATGGCGGCCGAGCGGCCGCGCAGCCTGTTCGCGCTGAGCGCGACCGCCGTGAGCCGCAGCATGGCCGCCCTGGAGCGGGAGGTTTGGGGTAAGGCGCGGACGGCGCGGGGCGGCGGGGCGCGGGGCCCGGGCCTGCCCGCATCCTGCCGCCCTCTCCCTCTGGCTCTCCGCAGCGCTGCCCGGGCACCTCCTGCGGGTGCTCCTACCGCTCCTCACCGTCTTCCATCTCGAGCGGGCCGAGGACGCCGCGCGGAGAGCAGGTGACACCGGCGGGGACAGCGGCGAGCCCGTGGGGACACCCACGGGCGGGAGGGATGGGCCACTCAAACTGACGGGGTGAGAGACTGGAGGGATGCCCCCAAAGCTGGCGGGAGGAGCACACAGCGCAGGGACCCTCAGCTGGAGAGAGGAGCCCCTCCAGGCTGGAAACGGGGTGCCACGGACACCGCCTGTATCCCACACCCGGACAGGCTCGGGCATCCGATTAAGCTCCGGAGCAGGGGACTGAGAGAGGGAGAGGGGTGAAAACGCCCGGTTGATGATTCTTCTCCCCCAGGCCTCTCGACACAGCCCATCTGGCGCAAGCTGTGGGACGATGTGATGAAAACCAGGCCGCCCAACTCGGAGGTGAGGAAACGCTCTGGTGGGAGAAGGGGCTCGACACAGGTGCCCTGTTTCTGCAGTTTTCCATGAGGTTTTCTTTCTGGATGCCTCCAATCAATTCCTGGCACCTGTTTGTAAGCGTTCACAGAGCTCCGGACCAAGGAATAACCCTGGTAATACAAACGTTTTGGGAATTAGGATTTATAAAGAAAGCATAGAACACAGCCACACCCTTCATCTCTCAACAGTGAGTTTGCCAAAAGAGCACGTCTTTGTTTTCAGAGGATCTCATTGAAACAGAGGATAAAAACAGTATCTTACATCATGTTTACACCTACACTGTCAAAAAAAAAAAAAAAAGCTGATGCCTTAGAAAGCATTAAAAAATAGAGAAGACAGTGAGTATGGAGAATGTTTTTCATAGAAAAACTGTGGCAGCTTCATTGCTTCATCATTGTAAAAGAATCATTAACAAACAACTTAATGACAGTCAGTAAATAGATGCTCTGGAAGAAAATTGCTGGTGACTTGGTTTTTAATGGTCCAGCTTCAAACCACTGCGTGTTTAAATTAGTCCAGGAGGGTGAAGAGAGCAATGGGATTCACTCAGGTTTTCACAGAATACACTGAGAAAGGAGGCTGAGAAATAGAGGTGATCTCAGTGGAGCTAGCAGGAGGGGATTTTTGCACACCAGCTTAGCAGCCAACAATAATTTAACTTAAAAAGTACAAGAGAAACATATGCTGACCTTTTGTTCCTACACCCTGTTGTTCAATTGCAGAGCATAACATGCTGGAGGAAGAAGTTCCTTGAAACATTCTTCTCCAACGTGCTCCATGGTGTCTTGGACGTTTCCTCTGACTGGCGCCTCAACGACCGCCACTTCTCGCCTCTGCTCCACAGCTCCCCGCACGTTTCCCAGCTCACCCTCTGCAACATGCTCCAGGGCACCGTGGAACTCACTGCCCAGCACAACCACAAGGTGCTTGAAAATCTGGCTGGCTCCCTGCAGATCCTCAAGTTCCAGCACCTCCTCTCCTGCGACCAGTCCATCAGGCGCTCGCTGGTTTTGCTCCTTCACCGGCTGATCCACCACGGCTCTGTCAGCCAGGTGTCCATGTATTCCTGGCCCGTTCCCGACACGGTTCTCCTCGTACTCATCCTGACCATGAGCGCTGGGTTTTGGTGCTCGGGAAATGCCCTCGCTTGTCACAGCAGCCCGTGTGGCCTTTGCAGAGAGGAGGACAAAGTCCAGAGTCAGGAGTCAGTGCAGGAGGGAGCAGAGAGGGGCTGTAATGCTGAGCAGGAGGGGAACAGTGGTGAGAACCAGAAGAGACCCCCAAAAGAGGCTGATGTTCACACGAACTCTGTCCTCTCTGGCCCCAGAAGTTCTCCCGTGCGAAACTCAGTGTGTGAGGAGACAAGCAGAGAGGTGCCCTGTGGTCACACCAGCATTCAGGGGGGGTCTTCCCCTCATTCCAGCTCAGAGCAGCTGTCCTGCCACCCCATTCCTCGAAAGACACGCAGACGGCTGAAACCTGCAGTGGGGAGGAAACGTCGCTGCCTCAGGAGGAGCAGGGGACGCTGTGCTGACCCAGAAGATCTGTATGATTTTGTTTTCACTGTTGCTAGAGAGGATAACTCAGGGTTACTGGACAAAGCCAGTACCACAGAGAGAGAGAACACTGACAAATGGACTAGTTCCTCCCCAGGATCTCTGTGCACTGGCCATGCTGGCTGTAAGAGAAGAGGAGGACCTGCTGGAATCCTTTCTCTGAAAGCTGCTCAACGCTTCCGAAGTGTCTCCACACTGGAACTGTTCTCCATTCCTTTGACTGGGGAGACATGTCGGACTCTGAGTAACCTGCTGAGCTCCTGGGTGTCTTTAGAAAACCTGGTTCTGTCTTACAATGGTCAGTGCTGTGAATAGGGTACTTCCTTCCAGGTGTGCTCTAATGGTCTGGCTTACTGCTCAGGTTTACCCTAGGTTAATTTTCACTGGAAGGGGCACTGTAGGAGTATTGGTGCCCCATCCTGAGAAAGGTGTTGGGTGAGACATTTAATGAGTGTGGGGACTTGAGGGAGAGAATGGGCTCCCTCTGTCCCAGAACAGCCCCTGGCTTTGTGCTGAAATGTCCTTCAGAGAGGGCAGAGCCAGATCTCCATTTCCCATGCACAGAGTGTAGCTTAAGGATGCATGAATAAAGTAATCCGAGTTCAGCCTTTGACTTGGGCTGCCATTGCTGCAGCTCCAACTCTGTGTGTCAGTGCTTATACACAGAGCTGACACTTTTCTGTACCAATGCTGTTGCAGGCCTGAATGCCAACATCTCCTGCATCCTGTCGGGGCTCCGGGCCCTGTCCCGCCACCCAGAGTGCCGCTTCCGCGCGCTCCGTGTCAGCGACATGTTCTCCCACATGCCCTGCATGGAGCTCGTTCGCTGCGTCCTGAGCGCCCTGCCCCAGCTCCACACGCTCTCCGTCAGCTTTGACCTCAAAAACCAGCTGGAGGGCAGCAGGCCAGAGGTGAATCCAAGCTGCAGCAAGGCAGAAATCCCAGGTAGGAATCATCGTTCTGAGTGGTGGCCAGGACTTGGCAGGCAGGTAGAGCTGTAAAGGCTTGGTACAGGCTTCACTCAACACTATTGTGGTTTGTTGTTAGGCAGTTACAGCCTTTCCTTCCTGATTTAGTTGTTGCAGTTTGTCTCTTCCAGTCTAAGGTGTTCTGTGCAGCTGGTATCTTGGAGAAAATGTTTTATTGCTGTATCCCAGCCTGCTGCAACATCACCTTTGTAAAGGGCCAGTCATAACTTGATACCTGTGACTGTCCCTGGGGTGCCTATCCCACCAGATCTGTAAGTTGACTAAGAGCTTCCACTTTGTCTGTCCTGTTGACTGTGAGGCTGTAAGCCATAGGCACACCCTTAAACAGAGGGAGAGCTTCCTTTAATCATCACAGTACCATAGGGGATGGCAAAGCACTGCCCAAGCCTTTGGATTACAGCCTGGGAGCTACAGCAGTGTGTGCTCAACTCACAGGTCTCCCATCCCCCTTATTAGCCCTTGCATTGCCACAAAATCAGTGAGAAAAGCCTGAGTGAGTTTGCAGTGGGGTAAGGAAAGACCTGTGCACTGGGAAGACACTGACTGACTTGTGCATTAAAGGGTGACCTTTCCTCAAGCATTGGTGAGCACAGTAGAAATTTGTGGCCCTGTGGTCTGGCAGAAATCCTGGAGTGAGCTGTAAGTGATTGGCATTATCCCAGCTCTGAGTTGCCAGAGCTCCTCAGGGTAGGGCACAGTGCATAGGCAGTTTCTGCCAGCCTATAGTGATGCCTTGAGAGGCTGACTAGAATGGACTAGACAAAGTTAAAGAATAAAGTAGGTATTTTTTAAAAGGTCTTTAAGGATACACCTCGGGCAGTACAAGAGCCTGGTTAGGGCTACACCCAAGATGGTCACAAAATGGATGACCTGTCATGAGGTTTCACACTTAAGTTTTGGTCCATTTGCATATTGGGGTTAATTGTCCAATTACAGCTTCAGGTTATGAAGTTCCATCTTCCCAGATTGCTCTCTTCAATTCACCATCGTTTATGCTTTTTGGGCCTGAAGCTTGTAACGGTTGTCCTTGGTTCTCAAGCTGGAAAAGGATTGTTTTGTCTAACTAAACTGTGAAGAGAACTTGCTAACACTTTATATGAAGTTCACAGTTACACACCAAGGCAGTACGGGGTCTGAAAAATATGAAATCTAAAACCTAAAAGGATGGTAGTGTTTGGCATAGAGGCCTCCTGCTTGCTGTAAGCTACACTGAAGACAGGCACTCCAGAGCAAACTTTTTCACTGTTTTTCTTCCTTTAGAAAGCTGCCTGGAGGTGCTGGAGATCCGATTCCCCAGGGAACCTCTGCACACTGCGTTCCTGCTCCCAGTGCTCAAGGCATCAAAGTCCCTCCAGCAGCTGTCCCTTGACAGTGCCACGCTGCCCTGCCCCCAGGAGCTCGGGCTCCTTTTGGAGGTGCTCAAAGGTACTCTGCTAACCCACAAGGCAGCATCACTGGGGCACACACAGTGAAGCTTCCATGCTGTGATTTTCCATCCTGTAGCATGAAGCCAGCTTAGGTGGGTCCATCTCTTCAGCATGGACATCCTTGATGTCTCCCAAGAAAAGGAAATGGGTGTCAGCCATACTACATGCCGTGCTATGTGGATGATCCTACACTGCACAATGGTTCTTTTTTAATTATCCACAATCCAGCACAAATCACCCACAGTTTAGGTCAGTTTCTGGGTGTTAGCTGGTAGCTGGGTCAGGGTCTTTTCATCCCAAGGATGTACACTGCTTTACCTGAGAACTTGTTTTGCTTTCAGAGTGTACTCCTAATTTGAAGAAAGTGAGCTTTCATGATGTGAACCTGGCTGAACACCAGAAAGAAGTTCTGCTTCTGCTTCAGGATCCTGGCCTGCAAGGTACAGCCAGCTCCTAGATGTTGTTGCTTGGAAAGGTGCTGTGGGTGGCTGCTTCAGGATGGCTGGCATTTAGAGGGGATCTTTGGATGTGTAAGGTTTAGCCAAATGTTACAGGCATTTGGAGGAGACCTGCAGGTGTGGTCAGAGTAGGAACATGCCTGCTTCTTTGTGCCAGAGGAGCAGAGGCCAGCTGCTGGCAAATCCTGCAGGAAGTGTCTGCAGTCTCAGCTAAGATTTTTAACCTGCAGAGCACATCAGCCTTTAACTGGGTGAGCTGGCAGAGCCACTTGCCTGGGTGTGATCTCTGCTCTCTTCCTGACACAGCAGAAGTGCTGTTATATGCAATCCACTGCTGGGAGAGCTTTGTTCTTGCATGTGGATTAGGGACTGAAGCTGTCTGCAGAATGTAATTATGGAATAATAAAGCACAGGGAATGCTCATATGTCCTGTAAATCAATTTCTTCATAGAAATCACCTTTTCCTTCTGCCGGCTGTTTGAAAGCTCAACTGCTGAGTTTTTGTCAGAAATAATCAATACAGTGAAAAGAAATTCATCACTGAAGAGCCTCAAACTGCCCGGGAACCGCCTTGGTGTGTACTCAGTGTGTGTGTGGCTGTGGGGCCTTAGAGCTGCTCTCTGGAGGGAACTTTGGGGCTGGAGTCAAGACCATTGAGAGCTGCTGACTGCAGTGATGAACTTCCCATATGCAGCAACAGAGTGGGATTTAGTTCACAAAATAAGGAGAACTGAATCTATTTTTAAAGGAAGAATTTCATTGCATTTAGCAGTGTACCAAGGAACTATGGCTGCTTTTCTTTCCAGCAAATGCAAGTTCCAGCAGATCTCCAGATTTGACTGAACACTGATCACTTCAGACTTAGACAGGAATAGATCCAGCATCAGATGCACTGCCTCTGATTCAGAGGCACAGATTTTGCCCAAGTTTGGGCAGTTTGTGTCTCAATGGCTATTGGCAGCCACTGGAAGAATGAGAACAAGTAAAGGAGGAATTTATGTCAAAGAAGTGGAACTGAGTTTACAGGAGTGATAGGTTTTTTGAATCACAGGCCAAGTAGAAATATTTGAGAAATTAATTGCAGGTAAATCCAGAATACTGTTTTCTGTTCTTCTAACAAAGTATAACAGGAAAGCTTGGGATAGCCTGAATACAACTAATTGCTAAAACAAAGCTGCATCTGGACTTCTCAAACAAAACCATGATTTTTCTAGGGACCTTATCAGCAAATGTTTTCATTGCCTCAAACACTGTGCTCAGGGGGATGACATCTTATCTCTCACTTGATGTCACTGAGGGGGACACACTGAGGGTGTGGCTGTGAGGGTGTGGCAGAGGTGGGCTCTTTGTGTTGCACTCACATGCTTACAGACTCCTTTTCTTGCACTATTACCCTAGCCCTGTGGCAATTTAAATTTTAAGACCATCTCCAATTTGCATCTAATAGTGCATTTCTCCTTTTCAGGGAATCACAGGCTGGTTGCCCTTGCAGATATTTTCTCTGAAGATTCCTCCTCTTCTCTCTGCCAGCTGGATGTCAGGTATTCTGCTGCTCTAAACACTGAATCCTCGTTTTGGGAAGGAGAGAGCTGAACTGGGCTCTGACTGCAGGAGAACCTGAGCATGGCTTTGTTCCTTGAGAGAATGTGTGCCCAAGCTCAGAGAATGTTGCAATGGGCACATAACCCCCTCAGGGACCTCCACGATCTCTGAGACATTTCACCTTTAGGTGACAAGCTCCATCTTTAAAGCACCTTTGGCTTGCTGGTCCCTGGGCAGCCTCCTGCAGGCCCTCCCTGAGCTGTAGGTTAGGACTATCATCCCTACATACTTTTATTCTTGGACATCAGTATGAACAGCTCTGTTCCCAACTGCCCCTTCATAGCAAGGGAATGCTGTCACTATTCCTGGCACATCCAGAGAATGCCTCTGCATTCCTTTTCTCAGCATTGGTCTTCAGTCAGAACTGCTGCACTCTTCTTGATCTTGAATGGCCTTACAGATAGGCAGTAACCTTCATGAAACACATGGGGCTGGCATTTCTGCAATACCAACAACTGCTTTGCTTGATTCTGCCCCCCTTTACATCCTCATGGCTCAGGTTGCTCAGAGTACACAGGCTTGCCAATTTATTTAACCATGACCACACTCCTCAGGCAGGCTTGAAGCCTGATTGTTACTGTGCCTCTGACAAGACTTAAATCTAGCATGCAACTTGATATTTATTTACACATCTCTGCATGGGAATTGACCTTTTAATCTCCTAGAAATACCAGGAACTGACACATGCCCTTCAGATTTTCTCAGCAGGAAGAGATAAATGATCACTTACTGTTGAGTCTTGCACTGGGGGCTGTAGATTGGGCCAGGCCCCTTGGTCCAGAGGATTGACAGCTGCCACATTTTAAGGCCACAGCTAAATCTACTTAAGTCAGAAATAAGTTTAACTTGGCAGTTGTTACCACCTTGGTTTAAAAAGGTTTCCAGCCCTTCATACTCAGTTTTGTTTTTCATGAGAAACACATTTTGCACTGTTGGAAAAAGGTGCACCTGGCCTTGAAACATCCTCAGGTACCTGCACTGGCAGTTACTGTTCCTTCTAGTCATTTAAACTGCCCTCATTATAGCCTAGACTCTGTCCTGGTTGGAATAAATTAGCGAAGAACCTCCAAAAGGAGTCCCCTAAACCAAAACCTCCACCACCCCTTCCCCCCCAGCCCTGGGTTCAGGAAGGAAAATACCTTGGAGGAAAAGTGGAAAAACTGGTTTATTGACAATGAAAAAGAACACTCCCCAACACCGAAAGTGGGAAAGGGGTTACTTGTGAATGAGGAGGGTTCCACGCGTCTCTGGCAGACCCGGGACTTCTCCAATTCTCAGGTCAGGTCTGGAGCCGTTTCAAACCTTGGGGGGGGGGAGGAAGGAGAAAAAACCAAACAGAAGCAGCGACAAACCAGCGGCAGGGGCAGCAGGAGAGAGAGAGCGAGAAAAGAAGGAAAAAAAGAAAAGAAGAAAGGAAAACAACAGGAAAAAAAGAAAAAAACCAGACCAAGCAAAAGCGAGCAGCAGAGAGCAAAGAGCCAGTGCCAGCAAGCCAGCAGCAGCAAAGCAAGCCAGCCAGCAGGCCCCGCCCCGCCAGAGGGGCAGCTGCCAGACACAACAATGTATCCAAGATATGGGATAGGAGGCAGGTCAACCCAGAACAACTCTTAATGGTTTTTTTTCTTTTCTTCTTTCCCGGGAAAGCTCAAATTGCATCAAACCAGATGGGCTCCTGGAGTTCACAAAGAAGCTGGAAGGCCACATCCAGCAGAGAGGAGGACAGCTTCCATTCACACACCTCCGCCTCTTCCAGAACTGGCTGGACCAGGATGCTGAGACAGCGCAGGAGGCGCTGCGGCGCCTCAGAGCCGTGTGCAGCGTGGTCAACGACGCATGGGACTCCTCCCAGGCCTTCGCTGACTACATCAGTGTCATGTGAGGGACACAGCAGCCATCAGCTCCTCAGCCCATAGCACAGCCGCTGGAGGGTCTGCCCCAGTTCAACAGTACAAAGTTGTTCTTTTCACTCTGCTGGTCATTTGAAGAAGGCGTGTGGGACACTGCCATGAGACTCCAGACCACGTGGGCCACCATCTGTAGTTTCAGGTGATCTAACTCTGCCATCTTTTTGAGTATTATAAATGGGACATACATCACATGAGCTTCTGATCAAACAGTTGATGTCACTGGGTGTTGTGAAAAATTCCACATTGTTTCAGCTAATGTCTCACCAAAAACCATCTCCAGTGTGGGAGAGGCTCAGAAGCCATCGGGTTGTGGTTCTTGGCAACCAGGTGTAGGGGATCTTGTTTTTGTGGAGGGCTATTAGACAGTATCACCTGACATTCCTTCCAACTTCATCATTCTGTGGTCTGTGAAGTAAGAACTCCCTCCTCTAAAGGGAGTAGAAAACAAGCTAAAAAAGCCCCCAGGCTCGAGCCTTTCCATTTGGAAAGTTGTGCTTTACACCAAAAAATTCTTTACCAAGTAGCTTGCTGTTTATTCGCAATCACACTGCCCTTTTCCAGTGTCTGCAGTCATTTTACAGAGGTTTGAATAATTTGTTATTTTGTAACATTTTTATAATAAAATTAAGACTCATAACTACCAAAGTGAATTTTAGTACTGGCATGTAATGTGATCTCATTAAAACACTGCTAAATATGGGGATCCTGCCCATAACAAAGCAAGTGGTTTTAGAAATGGGGTTACTGGAAGAGAGCCTGATTTCCTACTGCTTGCATGATCTTTCAGGCCAGATGTTCAACATATGAGCTAAAATTTTTTCCCCCGTACAAAATTCTCTTGTTCCTGAGTAATCAGCAATGTTCACATTTCACAGCAAAAATGGATCCTCCAAGTTTTGATCAGCAGCTGTAAGCCAGAGCTGTCAAAGACAAAAACCTGACTGCACATCAAGTGCTATAAAACTCCTGGTTCAACTTAAACCTGAAGACAAAACCTGGCTGAGTAGAAGGCAGACACCAAAGGCAAGAGAACCAGTGCTAAATCTAATCAAGCATGCAAGGTCCTGTTATACCCAGTTCCCAAGGGGCTGTTTTTCAGGCACACAATACAATGGCAGAGAAAAAGCCAAGGACTCCTTGCAGCAGCAGCAGCCAGAACACTGCCAAGGGCCTTCCAGCCAGTCCAGAGCCACACTGTTCTGCTAAGGCACAGCCACCCACTTCCCCTTTCCTTGAAAGGAATACAAGTGGGGCAGGCTGCCACAGAGCCTGCCCTTGCCCCCACAGGGGACAGTAACCTGTTAGGGAATGCCTCGCTGCTCCTCATGGGAGTGCTGGTAGAAAGTGAAGGTGACAGCAGCGTCCCAGGCCGCCTTGAGCACCGAGTCCTGCAGCCGCCGCTTGTCCGCGCAATGGTGCCACTGCGACAGGTCCGATGTGCAGTCGGCGCCGTCGGGAGGGGGCCGCACCTGGTGCCCGTTCACACAGCGGGGACACTTGATCCTGCAACGAGGCCACTGCAAGTCACTGCAAGGCTCCTCTGCTGTTTAAACCTGCAGCCCAGTAACGTCTGGATTAACCCCCCCTTGAGCTGGAGTTTCAGTTTCTGAATTACTACTGCATTTCATTTAAACACAACTACCCTCTGGTGTGTGTGACAGGTAATGAGTGACACACATTTTGGAAACTTGGGGGTTGTTTTCAATGGCAGTCCCTCTTCGTGTTTAACCATTTGGGAATGGTCCAACAAGATGCAGAGGAAGTTCAAGAGGAGTTTCTCTTGAAAGGTGTGGGA
Source organism: Sylvia atricapilla (assembly GCF_009819655.1). Lineage (NCBI taxonomy): Eukaryota > Metazoa > Chordata > Aves > Passeriformes > Sylviidae > Sylvia > Sylvia atricapilla. Next base: position 13,335,950 of record NC_089148.1, read on the forward strand.
TGTTGCTTAAGGCGGATCTCAAGTGACTGCTGCTAACACCTTATTAGTATTGCATCAGGACTCCTAAATTCAAAGAGCACAGCAGGCTCCAAAACACTCCATCCTGGCTCCCACCACAGCCACCAGGTTGTGCTCAGGCTGTTTTGGAGATGCCCCACTGAGCTGTCACTTCAGGAGACAAAGAGCAGCAGCAGCCAGGCCAGGAAGGGCTGTTGCCATGCAGAATGGATACCTACCCTGAGCTAAGCTTTGATGCAGCTTAAAATTAATCCTCTTCACTTCTTGCCTGAATTAAGAGTCTTAATTTTCACAGTGGAGCATTTTTCCTGCACTCCCTGTCCTCTTTCTGATGCCTATAATACCACAGGTCTCTGGGTTGGGGGAGAAGGGCAGACGATGGAGAAGAGCATTCTTTTAGTTGCCAGAACAGCACTTGGGCAGGCTTCATGAATTCTTAGCCAATGGAGAAGCCACAGTATGGAAGCAATTCAGCATTTGTTCACCAGGAAGGGAGCAGTAAGAAAGGACCAAGTTAGGCTCCACCAATTTTAACAGCTCTGATCAGTTTTTCTCTTTCATTAACTGCAGTATTTCAGTCTCCAAAACAGGCAGCTACAAGATAGTTTGCTCACTTGTCCAACAAGCATAGCTTTTCGAGACAACAAAAAGGGAGGACAGTAAGGAAGTGCTCATGTCTAGATGGTTAACAGCTTCAGAAGCAGAAACACTTGAGGCTCACTCTCTGCACTTGCTCCTGCTGCCTGGAAGACCCCTGAATTACACGACCAAACTTTTGCTATCCCAGCCCTGAGTCATTCAGAATACTCACTTGTCATGGGTGTCACTGGTGGTGCTCTCATTCAACGTGAAGAGCTCCTTCAGCTCCCCAAGTGAGAAATGCCTTTCCACATCCTGCTCTTCATCCACCACGCAGCTGCTCAGGGCTTTCTTGTGAGTCTGGCGCTGGAATATCTTCTCCTCTATGGTCCCCGTCTATAGGCAGGTCAGAGATGAAGCACAGTTGGAACATTGGTGTTAAAGGAGCTCTACATAAGGAAAGTATCACAGATCAAATGGCACTAAACTGTCAGGACCACTCAGTGCCTCGCCAGTACAGGTGACAGGCAAGTTTTAGTAGCTGCACTCCAACCAAGTGTGTTTTGTTGCAGATCTAACCCAACTCTGCTTGTCTTTCCCTGTGGCTGCAGGAGTGGGTCCAGTGGAGACATGGATGAGGAAGAGGTGGAACTGCCATTCATGGCTAAAGCTCACACACTGCACCAGGTTGTGCTGAAAAGAAGGAAGGGAAAGGAGCTGAGCAGCTACAGCTGCTCCCTGACAAAAAAATCCCAACCACAATCTCCCCAAGAAGCAGCAACAAGGTCTAGCCCTGGGTGACACGAGCATTAGCACTATTTTCTGGTTCACCCACACACAGATCAATCACATCCTGCCTGGAGGGAGATGTCTGCTTCCAGAACAGATGTGCAGAAAGCCCAGCATGCTGTATTTCTAAGGCAAAAATCTAAGAGCAAAATGTCTGTTTTGCAAACAAATGTAATACCAAGGAGGGAGGTGATTAGTCATGATTTGCAGACTGACTTTCTATTTCTAAAAGCAAAAGAAGCTCCACAGGCTGGCATAGCTCCCTGCCTCCAAGTGCAGCAAGGTCAGAGGAATTCCATTAAGAAAAGATGGGCAAAGAATGTCTGTTTTCTGAAAGTAAAAATAATAGTTGACCAAGAAACCTAAGCTTACACAAAAAAAAACCCAAACAAAACCTCACACACAAAAAAAATCCCACAACTTTCCCCCTGGACCAAAACAAAAAAATCCACAGTCTGAACTAATGAGAGAATAAGGGCAGAGGAGATACTTCTAAGCCATAATCACTACTGGAATTGCTGGACAAAGTGTTAGATTAGCCTGAAAAGAGCAGTCTCCTTCATGGTTTTCCTCTACAGAGCAGCTATCCCATCTGCTCACTGGCAGCTCCATCCCAAATGCTGCTGGTAATTCCAGGAACATACTTGCTGTTTCTAAAGTACACGTACACCCAACTAAAACAGACTGCAGCATGACTGAAAAACAGCAATTTCTGCACAGACACCCCATGAAACTAAAGAAGTCAGATGCCTAAATGACTTCAAAGGAACATCTTATCTGCAAAGCCACAGTTGTTTCTATTTCTCAGAAGCCAGCCACTGCTAGAAACCAAAGGCTGCAGTAATGACCCTCCAGCTAGAACCTTCATGGTTTTCCATGGCAACACATCTAAGGGTAGGAAGCAACTAAGTTCCAATCAATTCTGGTCACCAACACAGAAGAGTTCTTTCCCTTCTGGCCCCAGTCACAGCAGCTGCAGTCTGGGCTGGCACCCAGAGCTCCATGCTGAGGAGGAGAGAGCAGTTTCCTCACCGAGAGCAGTCGGTAGATGTAGCACATCTTCTTCTGGCCGTCCCGCCACACACGAGCCATGGCCTGCTCGTCGTTGGCCGGGTTCCAGTCAGGGTCAAACATCACCAGCCTGTTGGCCCCAATCAGGTTCAAACCACAGCCACCTGCTTTGCTGCTTAGCATGAAGATGAACTCAGGGCTCTGGAAAAAGGCAGGCTTGGATTAGACTACAGAGGCAGCCATGCTTTGACTCAGAGCTGCCAGGGAAGCTGCTCACGTCTGGCAGGTTCCACTCACCGAGGGGCTGTTGAATCGCTCCACGATCTTTGCTCTCTTTTTAATGGACATGGTGCCGTCCAGCCGGACATACAAATACCTGGGACACACAGCACCATCTTTAGAGCATCCTACCTCAGAGAAAAATCTGTCCCCATCAGCCTTGTAACAACAGAATGGGGCTTTAGAAATGTTAGCAGAGGGCCAAAGATGTTTTGCTAAGTGATGCCAGCAGACAAAGCACAAGCTACAGTAATTCCAACTCAGGAGCACCTGAACTAAAAGACAAATCGTAAGTTTCTGCTGACAGAAAGTGTAGAAATAGCCAGTTCTTTTACAGCATAGGCAACAAGTACAGTCTAGCAGGATTAAACCATTGAAATTTAAAGACAAACCTTCTGTTCCTGCAGAGCTTTTCAAATAGATCCAATGTCTGAGTGTAGTTAGACACTAAAACCACCTTGTCATTACTGGTGCTTTTGGTAACAGCAAGGATGTAATCCAAAACCAGCATCTTTCCTGGATAAAAAGGAAAGAAAGAAAAAGCTGGAGCAGAATTCCCAAATTCCACACCCTGGAGGGGCACTTGGTAAGATGCTAAATACAGTCTCATAGTTGCCAGTGTTAGGCAGAACATCTGTACTGCTGAGTTCCACCATACCTGAAAGCTGGGGCTCCAGAGATTTGGTGCTGTAGCCAGAAGGGAACAAGCCCAGGGCTCCTATAAATCCTTCTTCCTCTTCCACACACTTATCATAGATAAGAGCAGGATCTGGAGAATAATCAGAGCTCAGAGACTTTGGACTGCACAAGGGAGACCCAAAAAAGCTCCACCAACAGCGCAGAACCCAAACCCATGTGAACAACTCACGATTACAGAGCTTCTTCAAGGATGTGATGGAAGAGAGAGAAGACACACTGATTTTGCCCTCTTTCAGCTCCTCCACTGGCTTGGCTTGCTTCAGGAAGTTCTTATACAGCTCAGTCTGCAGAGGTGTCAGTCTGAAACAGAACAAGAGCTCTGCAATCCCAGCCTGCAGTCCAGCAAAAGCCCTGCTCCATCTACAGAGAGTATTCCTTTCAGCTCAGTTTTTCTAGCTACAGCAGAGACAGCCTAGAACTGCCCCCAAGGCTGCTGGTAGAGTACTGCTGTCTTCCAGAGCTGGAAGAGAAACTTGCAGAGACTGCACAGCCCAGGGCTCTGCTCTACACAGCTGCCCAGAGCTCACCAGCTATCTGGTTGGGGTTGTGGCCTCACGAGGAAAAAGCAACATACTGTCATTGGCTACAACCTCATTCCTAGAGGGAAGCAATCACCACAAGAATTAAATGGTTTATTGCAATTTTTCTGTCCTTCCTGTTGCTTCCACTATTTCCCAGACACAGCAGATGCTTTTTGGTACCTGCAGCAGACCACCTGTTCAATCTTCACTGGCAGGTATTTGGACAGGATGTCTGAAGTTCTCCGAATTAAACACCTGCAGGGAGAGAAATTAAGATCAGATGCTTGGATGACTCTTGGATCACTTCCACTGATAAAACTCTGTTTTATCACTATTGTTCTTCATGTGGTCAACACACAGTCCCTTTGATATTTTCTGTCCAAAGGTCTACGATAGTCCAACATAAGGCAGAGACCAGACACCCACAATCCACATGGAGCCATATTACAGAGCCCCATATATGCCACTGTCTTTGTGAAGCTTCCCATGTGGTTCATGACACTTGGAGGGATCAGACATGATTCCAGCTACACAGAGAGAGTTCAGTCACAAGAGAAACTCTGCTCTTCCTCAGACTACCAACAGCATTTGCAGTTTGAGCTACAACAGACCAGCAGCACAGACAGCAAACATGTACAGGGGTCAGCCACCACAGGCAGGCAACACCCATTTAATAACTCAGTAGCCATCCTCACCCGAGATGGGCTCATGGCCTGGCCCAAGATTCAGCAAAGGACATATCCTTTAGTCTTTGGAAATGCCCCATGGAGCAGTTTTGCCACAGTTTAGAATAGGTGGAATGGACTAGAAAAAGTGCTGAGCTGAGCAACCAGAGCAAGAGGTGCAGAAACCCAGTTCTGCCAGGAAGCATCAAAAATGTTACAAAACCTATAGAAAAAAGACAGCAGGGATATATGACAACCCCAAAATCAGTCAAAGGCTGGTAAATAAAGGAATAATCTGGTCTCCGAACCTATAAGCAGCAGGATGAAAAGTAATAGGCTTAAACTCCAGTAAGGAAGATTTATGTTACACATTAAGAGCATTTTCTAACTGCAGAGACAGCAGTGCCCTGGAAAAGGTGTCCTAGGAAAATTGCAAGGTCTTCAGTGCTGGGTGGGGGTTAAGAGCTGGTTTAGGTCTAACACCTTCTATCTTAGGACAGCAAGACTGATTAGATGCCTTCTCCAGGGCCCTTCCAGGCTTGCTTCTGTGATTCCATATGTCTTTGCATCACTGTCCCGTTTGCAATTCCTGCCAAAATTCAACAGACTCATCTGTTACTACTTTTGTGCTTTGTCTTCCCTATTTGTGTATCATGACTGTTGCACAACAAAGGAAAGGACACAGACCTCAACACAGCCAGGCATTCCTGAACACACCTTTACATCCATTTTTCATCAACTATAAAAATAAATAAATGCACCTCAAGAAGGAATAAGCTTTTCTCCTCCTAACCTTTCCTTTTCCTTAGGCTTCTGCAAGCTGATCCGAGTCAAGGTCAGGACTGTCTCTATGGAGTGACTCTACTTAGTGTGAAATCTAATTTACCATGACTGTGAACTGCAGGATTGTATTTGTGATGGCTGCAAAAGATCAGATTAAAAAACCAAAACAAACCAAGCAACCAAAAAACATCAAACAAAACCCACAAACAATAAAAAAAAAAAAAAAAAAAAAAACAGAAAAAAAACCTGAACACACCAGCAATGCTGAGAATTCAAGAGTCTTTTCTAGGAAGTTCTTAGAGAGCCAAGCAATTGCCAGTAGATGTGGATATATTGGCTGTATTCATGAAGAAAAAACAGGTTTAAACAAGTACCACAAATCAACCAAAGATAAATAAGACAGCACTTCACATCACAGACATGCATCTTGGGGATCAGAAGTCCCATTTCTGGCACTTGTAGTGTGTCCTATCAGCCCTACAGAGCCTGTGGAAATGTGAGCTGGACTCTTCTGTGACTTGGGCAATCAACAGCAGAATTGAGTGACATTCCTTATACTCCTGCTCCTAAACATCTCAAGTGGATGGATCTCAAGTCTGATCCAACCCACATTTGTAGATAACATAATAAAAGGATGCTGCCTAATTATCCAGATCCCAGGAGAAAACAGAAACATAGGAGTCAAATAATAATTCCGTACCTGAGAGTACTGCTTGGGGGTGACTGCAACTGACTGTGCCATGTCAGTTCCATTTATCAGACTAAAGCTCCATGCTCTGTGGATTTCTTAGGCAATAAATATTTGCACAATCACTTGCTGAACAGACATAACAGGCAAGAGAATTCATTACAGCTACAACTCTAATTTGGAAAGATAGCAGGGCTTATGCAAAGGGCTTAAGCAAAAGCTCTGCAAAGAGAAGAGAGATGAAGTTCACCTGTTCACAATACTGATCAGCTCTTTAAGCCTCTCTTCTCCCTTGTGTCGCTCAGCTTCACTTGCATCTGCATCTCTTCCTTTCAAGATGGGCATTTCAAAATGTCTTTTAAATTCCTGTGCAGTTCCTGTATAAAGCAGAAGTGAAAAGGTGACAACTACTACCAAAGAACCTTTGATCAGCATCCCACAGCCCCATTTACCACACCCCAAACACCAAGTCCAGCAGATAAAACAAGCCCTCATCGCATCCATAAAACTGGGCTTTTTTCTAGCCAACAAAAACACACACAAGGCAGACAAATCAGAACAACAGGTAATCATTTTGTACTCCAGCAACAGTGCAAAGCCAAGGGTCACAGAATTTTACCTTAACAGTCACACACATACTGCTTTTGCTCACATTCCAGTTATACTTTTATTCCCAGATTTTGTCCTTGCAAACAACAGCCCAGGCATTATCTGTGCCTACTCCAAAATTATCTGTAATCAGTTGCTTATTACTGGCCACAGGCTGAAAGTAGGAAAAATGCCTACTGAGTGCTTGCAGCTTTGCTGCAGTAGTTACACCATTAACCTCATCTCAGAAAGAACGAACTGCAAGTACAGAGAGAGTAATCTTGCCCAAAGTACAGGTCAAGGGGGAGAGATGAAATCCCACTACTCCCTGTAATAATTACCCAAAATTGAATTACACCGAAAAAGCAGATGTAGAACCCCATCTACCACCCCATTCCATGCATTCCTTGAGAACTCCTGAAGGCAAAACAGCTGAACAGAAAAAGTCCAAATTCTGCCTGCAAGACTAAGAATCTGATGCACTGTGTTTAACTAGAGTTGTGCATGCACTAGAATTAATGAGAAGCCTTTTGGACTGGATGCCCAACAACCTGAGACAATCATAGGTGATGAAAAAAAGAAGTAATTTATGCTAGCACTCAGTTTCACATATTCATTTTACTTTAATTGATTCACCTTCCAAAACACCTGTTAGACTGGTGTACTTTGCACCAGAATCTTGTTGAAGCAGAGCTCATATGAAAACATGGCCTCTGGAACACAGCACCCTGACCTATACAAACTGGAAGAGACTAAGTCTCATAGAATCACAGAATGGTTTGAGGTGGAAAAAGCCCTAAGAAATCATCCAATTACAAGCCTCTGACATGATTTTTCACCAACGTCCCAGTTGTTGCTTTTGCTGGCATTGAGGGAAGCCTGGCCAGCACCTTCCCGTCCCTCCCATCTCCCACGCATCCATCTCTTACCCAGGATGCCCGAATTGACAAAGTGCACCAGGCTGAAATACTCCAGCAGGTCATTCTGAATAGGGGTGCCCGAGATAAGGACCCGGCGAGGTGTGTTTAAGCTGTTGAGAGCCTGGTAAGTTTGGTTTTCAGAGTTTTTCAGTCTGTGGCCCTGTAAAAATCAGAGAAAAGGAATAAGGCTGATAAATCCAGTGGAAATGTTAGGAAGCAGCTTGGAAAGCCACATCAGCACTGACAAAAGGCATCTCCCACTTTTCCCATTCCTGGTAGTGGAGTAAGTGTTGCAACACACTTGTTACAAAGACAAGGATCTCATGAAAAACCTGAAGTCATTACATGAGGAAACAAGCTTTCCCAGACCAGGAATATCTGAGCTCCACTCAGGCAAGAAAGTCTATCATGAAAATAACAACCAATACACAGTACAGCTCTAAGAACCGTTTCCTGTTCTAAGATGGGAATATTTTCAGGTATCAACCCAAGCACTGAACTCTGCACCAGTAAAACTGCTGCACTCAAGGTCAAGACCACAAGCCACTCAGACCACTTACACAGAGGACTGCCAGACCTTTGCACCCTAATAAAAAGAGGTTCTGCATCTCTTACAGGGGTAATTTGAATACATTTCTCCTGCCTGGGAAAAGCAACTTTATTAGCATCTGAGTGCTGGGTAGGACACAGCACAAGAGATAAGATGCTTTTCATGAGAGACAAATTCAGACGCAGCAGAGATGAGTATTTACTGGAAATGTATAGAAGCCACAAGGCCAAGGACTTGTGTTCCCAGACTCCCTAAGTGCTGGCCCCATTCCAGGAGCACTAAGAGGTGTGGGCAGTCATAGACTTGCAGATAAAAGACTTGCAGATAAAAGGTTTATGGGAGCTACACTCCTGAGGACACTCTTTTTAAGCCCCTCTCGGCACTGTTCTGGCAAATACAAAGCCAAACCACTGGGTGGCACCTCTATTTAATAAATTCCTTCTACCCAGCAGCAGAGGACACCTCAGCCCCTGCCAGGCCCCAGCCTGATCGGTTCAAGGAGGCAGAGGACACTTGTTTTATTTTGTCCTTCAAAGCAAATCTCTGGCTCTCACTACCTACAACAACAAATAAGAGAATGACAAATTAAAAAAAAACCCCTCAATTTCAGCCATGTGAAAGCAGAGCTTGACACACACTAATGCATGAAAACCAGTAAGCCAGGGTACTACCAAGAGAGACAGGCATGGACCTCCCTTGTGGTACATGGAGAGGGGCCCTAGTAGGGACCTATCAGGGACCTACAAGTGGATGCAATTACCACCAACTGGATTTTCTTCATATCTTGTCTCATGAAGACACCTCTCCCGTTCAGGCTCACACAGAATGGTTGATCTTACTTAGAGCCTCTGAAACACCAGAATGGGTGTTGTCCACAGCGAAGCCTTGTCCACTCTCCTTTTAAGAAAGCAGATCCAGTTTCACCCAGATGATGAGAAAGCACCAGGAAAGGATTCCCCCGAAAGGTGTCACTGTACCTCATCACATATGACCAGCCCAACAGTGCCCTTCTGCAGCACCTCGGCGTGCAGCCGGAACGTCTCATAGGAGATAATCAGGATGGGTGAAGGCACCCGCAGCCCACGCTGGTTCATAAAGCCAACTGCAGGTGGGAAGGGGGGGGGAAAAAAAAAAGGGATGAGGAAAACTAATCGAAAACAGATCAAACGGTCAAAACATTTGTCTTAAAAATTTAGGAAAACCCTTCCACCCACTCTCCTTTTCCCACAACTGTTCATTCCCATTTCCATGTCCCTTCTGCCTCCTTTCCTGCCTTCTGGCTGGAGCAAAATAAGAGCATTGGGACTATCCTAACACCTGACTAGATCTGTATTATGGCAAAAGATCAATTATTATCAAACATGGAAGGAGCAGATCTAAACACATTAGTGGAGAGACAGCCATCAGTCTGCAGAGATCCAGTGACTGCTCAGAGATGTTCACATGAGTTGCTGCAGCCCTTTCTTCCAAGGCAAGATTTTGACCCCAACCAGCCAAACACCCATATGGCAAACATTTCTGTACCTAGTTTACGGTCAATCTCGTCTTTGGAGCCTCCATCAATGGCCAGTGGCTGGATCCTTCCCCCCAGCCATTTCTCTACTTCATTGTACCAGTTTTTCACCAGGCTGGAGGGAGACACCACCACGGCTTTCTCGATTTCAGGCTTGCAGTCGGGGCTTTGCCGGAGGAGCGTCCACATGAGTGTGATGCACTGGAGGGTTTTGCCCAGCCCCATTTCGTCTGCCATGATACAGCCGTGGCTCCCAGGGATCCGCCGGCTCGTCACACAGTCCCACAGGAATTTCACCCCCTGCCAAAAAATCCTTCTCTCAGAGCAGGATGGGAACGTCAGCGGAGTGACAACTTCATTACCACACCGCACAGGACTGATAGCACAACAGATCTGTGTAGCACACGCATCCCTGGGGACATGCAGTGTTCTAATGAGACAGAGGGAAATCACCCGAGGCACAGATAAAATGCTGCCACATCTGGAGCAAAACTGTATCTCACAACATGCACAAAATTTTGCTACATTTTACTTGTACAATTCTAACCAGCTTCCTAACATGAATTCCCAGAAATTTCTACCCTTGGCTGCATTAGACAGGGCCTGGCCATGAACTAACAAGCATCAATCATTTCAAAGAGGTTTATCATCTTAACACCACCAAATCAGGTAATTTTAAAAAATCAGAGTGAGTAGAGTTGTTTCTGCTGCCCGAATAATTTCCAGAACACCATCATCAGCCCTCATCATTTCTGCCTAGAAGCAGTGACTCACCTGGGGGCTCAAGGTCCAAAGCAGATTTAGCTTTAGAGAAGACACAGGGCTGAGGTTATAACCCACGTCACATGGTGGGAGAAGAGCTCAGCCCTGCATTAGGCTCTGACACATCACTGAGACAGATAAAAGTGGGGGGGAAGAGACAAACTTCAAAATGTTCCTGTACCATGTGATGATAAGCGAGTCAAAGAAAACCAGGGCATTGTGCTGGGAATATACAAGCTTAACACACCTACAAGGATTCATTCTCTCTACTCCACTACTTAGGACTTGAAGATAGAACACCTTGACCTGCACTTTTAAGTCCTTTTCTTTTTTTCTCAGGCTGTTACTAACAGGCTAATGGAATTTTTTTTAAGCCAGTTTAACAATTATGAAGTACATTACTAACTGTAAGACTGCATTTTGCTGCAGAACCAGCATCTGGGCAAAAGTCATAACAAAGGTGGAGCAGAGCTGTACAACTATGTAGGAGCATAGGGTGAATAAAGCAGCATAAGAGTCTTAGCAGGCAGAGACTTATTAGTCAGCCTAGAGCAGAAATTGCTTCATCACTGACATTTACCTGCCAAAAACCAAGGTGCTGAGGACACCAACATAACTTTGATTACTTGACAAAAGCACCAGCAGGCAGCAGCTTATCCAAAACCAGAGTGCCTCCAGCTATGTAGCCAGAGATGAGCATTACACTGGGTCACAGGTTCATTACCAGATCTGAGATAAAACTACAAGCCATGAGCAGCCTACAACACTCTCAGAGCTATCTGAAGATCTCCCATGCAAGGACACATCCAGCTTGACCTGCTTAGGCTGCAAGATCAGCAATCACAGCTTCCATCTGTGCTCCCTCCAGGCTTAAACAATAATATACTGCATCTGGGATGAACTTTGATCTGTCCAGAAGCCTACATAAAATACTTGGAGAGTTGTACCCACTGCTGCCATATTATGATGTTGCACATATTTACAACATTAAATATTTTTGGCAGTCTCTCCACTGTCAAATTTCAAGTCTGTATAGGTCAGGCACAGCTCACACCTACCAAGGGCAGTCCCCAAACAAAGCACACTGAAGTAGGAACCTACTCTATACTTCGTTGGAACACACAGAACAAGAAATTGGAGCTTCAGTGTTTGCTGGCTCAGGGACTGCAGATCCAATCAATTCTGCTGAGCAGTAAAGCAGTGGTGGACAGTCTGCTCTTCCTGACTCCAAACCAGGCTGCAATATAGTTTATTGCAACTATATCCCATCACCTTCCACACTGAATTCTACCTTGCAGAGCTACATCTCCAGACTTCAAGGTAAGTAAAGCAGAACTTTCAGCCCTGACTCTTTGCTTGAAAAGGGATGGGGTATTATCAGCATTCAGGCCTCTCAGAGGATACTTAAAAAAGAAGTTTCATTTTTTTGTGAAACTTTTTTCAGAGTCTGTTAGACTGTCAGTCTGTGAGGTCTATGCAGACCTGTAACAACTCCAGCAGAGGAAATGCAGCTTTGAAATGGAGCAAATCCTCAGGTCCCAATGGAAAACTTACTTCTCTCTGATGGGGTCGTAAAACACGGCTGAGGACAGGATCCACCACAACATGGACAGGTGCCTTGTCCCTGCAGGAGGCAGGCAAGGAAGAAGAGAGTGTGATTAAGGAATTTGGCACATGTTTAGGTTTTGTTAAATCTCACTGCTATACTGAGGACTCCCCTCACAGGGGAAGCAACTTCAAAAAAGAAAGTGAAAAATGGATTAATTCAGCTTTGAGAATGAAGTTAGAGATCTACCCACAGTCTGAAACATCTGCGAAAGCATGAATATGGGTTGTGGTTAAAACAAAGGCAGAATGTGGTTCAGAGACACAGTTAAAAAGTCAGTATTGTTTTTCTTGTTTCTATAACAATATCGCAACTAAATTTCTGGAGAGAGAAACCCCTCCCTCTGTCCATGAAGATCCAGTTGACAGCCTTTATAACAAAGCACAAAAGAAACTACTTCAGAATAAAAACCAGTAAGCAGCCTAACATTTGACAGTCATCTCCCTTTGCTTGTCATCAGATGCTGATGTTTCCTGACTGACGACTAAGCCGTGAGATTTTCTAAGCAACTTCTCCATGTGCGTATGCTCATTCCCTGCAACAGGTTTAAATTTTTTATGCATGAGAGATAGAACAGTCAGTGAAAGAACACAAACAATCCAGCATGGGTACATTCCTTCTTTGATTGTAACCATACCTGATCCAATCCTGGCAGAATATTTGGAATCAAACTCCCCTTGATGTTCAGACCCCAGCTCAAACACATTTGGGAGAAAAGCACATAAACCTACACCCAGAAAGAGTTCAGAGCTGCAGCATTCATGCCAGGTGATGACTCACTTGTCCATTTTCAGCTGGTCATGGGCACTCAGCACCGGGGGCTCATACAGAACCAGAGCTCCTTCCTCAAATGGGTCATGGAGAGGACCCCTCAGTCCTGCCCGTTTGACACCCAGGGAGCGCAGGCCCAGGGGCCCTGAAAGCAAACAGAGGCACATCTCAAACAACAGCATCTTCCTGGAAGCCAGCAGAGCCTTACAGCAGAGCCTGATTGCACTTAGGAACAGTGAATTAATTGGGTGCTGGAGTGAAGTGCACACACAGCTGGTGCAGACAGCAAACCTAAGCCAGGCCGTTGTTTGGCAGCGCTCTGGCAGCACACAGTGGGAAGCTCTGCAGCAGCAAAAAACAGAACGGGGGAACAGAGGAGAAGATGGAACAATGGCACTGCTCACCCGAGGTGTTTGTTCTAGTTTTTTGAAAGCCAAGGAGGATTCTAGAATGTACATCTCAACAAATACACTCCTACATCTAGAACATGCTGGGTGAAATCCTCTTTTGGGGTCACCTAACCCAGACTTAGCCAGAGTTATATCTTTGATGCAAGGTCAGGATTTGATCTTTACCAGTGACAAAGTTCTACAGCAGCACGGCCAGCATCATACTGTCACTACCTGCTCTGGGGTATTATTTTCTCTCTGCTGAGCAATAGTAAATGTCTGGCCTTGGAGCCAATTTCTGTGAAAAGCAGAAACCAAACATGAGACCCTTTTCCTAGTCCTGTATTTTGATTTCAGTCTTGAAATGGACATGAACACAAGAACATACATAAAAATTCCTTTTCCCATCAAAACTCAGGCAACTGTGCTCCCAGGATTGATTTTTCTTGAAAAAGGTTCAGTCTATTTGTCTGCTGTTTACTAAAGCTCCTTGCAAAGCAGGAGCGTATCACAAGCTGAGGCAGCAATGCACACACAACAAGAAAGGAAGAGCACAAGGAACAGCCACTTTTCCCAATTAATAGAGCAAGGTAACAGGCACAGAAAGCCGCTTTCCCAGTTACAGTTCTGTTTGAGTCTCCTGACAAATCCACTTCTCTAGAAGTGAGCTTTCCCAAACTCTTTTGGGGCTTGTCATTCCATATTCAGTGGCTGCTTACAGACATTTTTATAACTAAAGTTTGAGTGAAACTGGTTGATCTGCATTCGAGTTTTTCAGCTGGAGGGTGAAGGGGAAGCAGGGGACATGAACAGGCCCATTTGTTTCTGAGATCTTATGTTTCAGTGATTCAAACCAGCTGAGGCTTTGAACTTCAAAAGGATCTCATTTTCAAGATCACCTTGAGGCTCAACACACCAAGCCAAGTAGAAATAAACTGGCACATACAATCTTTTTCACTTCAGCCTTCTGTCTGTTAGCATCATTATTTAAATGATAAACCTTCGTGGCTTGGAATTCATTTTGCTTTTGTATTTGTGATACAGTGTAAAATCTCCTGGCACTACATCAAATACATAGCAGTAAGACTATAAAATCCAATTCTGAAATCTAGGATTATCCAAACTAAACACTAGTAAGAAATATGAAGACTTTGCTAATATGCCAGTATTTTTCTTTCAAAATTAAGTCAGGATTTCTGGAACACATGCATCAGTGCAAAAAATAACAATAATCCCCACAGATATATTTGACAGGCCTAAGCATCATCTGTTTTACCCGAGTCAGCCAACACAGACAATCCTTAAACCTCATCTTACCTTTATAATTTGGAATGGGGACTTTGAAGGGTTTGGACAAAATACTGCGGATAAAAGCCTCCTAGGAATTCAGAAAGAAAACACATTTCAGAAGTCTGAAATCAGAGATTGCTCAAGAAAGCAAGTCCAGGACATTTTTTGAGAACTCGGTTTTGCCAAGTACTCAGAGTCCCTCTATTTAATCTACTCAACCTTCAACTCCCACTACTTTCAAGACTATCCAAAAGAAAGAAAGTAACAATTCAGCACAATTTCCTCCACCACTTCTGCCTTTCGAAACTATTTTCCTTTGGGTTTTCTAATACATTAAATTGATTTTTCATAGCTCCCATCTTCCTAAATCCACTGGATTTATCCACTTCTTTAAAAGCTATTGCTTCCCCCTGCCTTGGTAATTCAGTCAGGCAACTCATTTCCTGCAAAGGAGCTGGGTTACCCCTGCAGGAACATCCATGCTGGATCAGCAAGCACCCAGCTAGTCCAGCAGTGGAAGCCCAGAGAGAACTGGGCAGGCAGACAGCATTTGACCCACCTGGGTGGAAAGCAGCTCACATCTCTGGGTACTGTCCTTCACCTGGGCCTCACAGAACTCTCTCATTCAGGATTTCCACTACGGCCAAGTTCTCCCACCACAGCTCCTTCAACATTAAAGGGGCTGGAGCTGGCAAAAAGCCTCTCCAAAAGACTTTGTGTCTGCATGGCGCTTCCATAACACCTCAGTTTAAACGGGGCCGTGGAAGCACTTGGACTTCCTTGCTGAGTGAGCTGTACCAGCAGCAACCCCACTCACGTGCTGACTGCTGTCCAGGCAGTGGGGCCTGTTGGTCAGCTGAGCCATGGGCTTGCGGAAAGGCGACCTGTAGCATTCTCCACTCGCCGTCTCACCGGCTGCCTTCGGCCTCTTCCTGCCCTGCAACACAGAAAATAAATAACTCAGGGGCAGCTGGGGACAGCAGGAGCTGCCCCACAGTCACACTCACTAAGCACCAAAGCGCACGGACCATTGCCCAAGCAGCTCTGAGCACACACAGCCATCGCTCGCCCCTGCTGCCACAGGACTCACACAGCAAGGTCACTGCACCCTAAACCTTAATTTATATGAAGCTTAAAATGTTCTGCTAGTTAAGAAAATAACTACCACTTTCTAACCTCTAAAAGGGCAGGCTCGTCCATGCTAAGATTTGTCATGTCCCACCACTCAAGAACAAAAGCAGAATTAAGAAAAGGAGGAGTCAGTAGCATGGAACAAACTACATCAAAGTCCCCAGAGGCTTCATGGCACCTGGTGTTATGCAGGTGAAAGATCTCACACTGAATGTTGTATTTCAAACACTTAGAAAAGCACGAAAATAAATAAGTTGTTGATCTGCGTCCTGATTTAACACAGTCCTCTTCAGCACGAGGCATGGTTTCAACTACTTGCTAGGCACAGAAAAATGGATTTGACACAGAAAATATTACATGAGACTCTTCAATTAGTATAACATAGAACATAATCATAAATTAGGATTAGGGCTAGGAGTCGTGTCATTATGAATGGCTACAGGAGGTCTTTACTGTCTCTTACAGATAATCGGTGTAAGTGATCCTCCCGTGTCCTGTTACAAAAATATGCAACATTCTGTCTTGAACAGCCTATTCCTAGTTACCCAGTCACCTTTCCTTTCACACAGCACTCGAAGCTCTCACACGGATAAGTTTTTCCATAACCACGAAGCACCATCTGTACACAATGAAGCTCTTCCACCGACCACATGCCGAGACACAAAGTTTTAAGGCAGCATAAACCGGGGACGCGATGCCCGGAGGATGGGGAGGCTCAGGCACCGGGGAGTGACTTGGATCCCCCTGCCCGTGGCTGCGGGCTCACACGGGGCCTGGAACCACGCACACACGGGGCCACGTCCTGGGGCCCCTCGCTCACCGTCGGGGGCTGCCAGTCCTCCTCCTCCTCGTCATCTTCATCGCCCGCCTTCCTCTTGGCCAGCTGGCTGGGGGCCAGGCTCCTCCTCTGGAATAGAGGCACAACGCACACAGTGAGGGGTCGGGAGGTTCCTAGCACAAATACAAATACAGACACAGACCCCCGGTCCGGTCCGGTCCGGTGCCCGCCCCCGCACCCACCATCGCCTCACGGGAGCGCGCGGACGCGGTAACGACCCGCGCGCGCCGCTGGCGGGAAAACCGCCGGGCCGGCTCCGCCCCGCGCCCACAGGGGTGGCCAAGCGAGCGCCGAGCGGCTCCGAGCCGCATCGACCCGCTCGGGGCTCCGCGGAGGGAGGGTACGGCCGAGAAACGCAATCCACTGCTTTTTTTTTTTTTAATATGTGTATATATATATATATATATATATAGCAATAAAAGGACTTGAGATTTATCAGGACTCGCTGTGTCAAGTAGAGGTGTTCAAAGGGGGACTGGGAAAGAAAAAAAAAGTGATTTTTTTTTTTCCTGTCGAAAGAAAGATCCTGTCGGGTCTGTTCCCCTCAAGAGTAGTGCTGGTTTACAGAAGTGGTGCCGCAAAAGAGTCAGGGTTTAAGACTGCAGTAGGGAAATCACTGCAAAGGAATAAGCAATTAAGCCACTTCTTTTGGCTCTTCAGCAGCTCAGAGCTGGCAGAGAGGTGAAGGGAACCATCTCCACACGAAGGTGTGAGGATGAGAGCGGGGCCATGGCTGCGGTGAGTCCCGGCAGCAGGAATTACAGTCCTGGGTGTTGTGACGAGCAGGCAGGTGACCCTTGGCACCCAGGAAAGAGCACTGCAGAGGGGGAAGGCGTTCCTTTACAATTTTGTCTCAAATTGGCACAATCTTAGGTTATTTTGTGAGCTTGCCTGTTGTGACAGGTTTGACATTACCTATACATTAAGGTTGACCCAAAATCTGCGTTTATGGGCCAGCATCGTTTTCTGCAGCCACGGAACAAAGAGAAAATCCCTTTGGAGCATCCTAAAGGGTATTTGTGAGGGTTCAGGGCAAAAAAGCAAACTCAGGGCAGCAGCAATTTCAGCGTAGATTTGTTTTCCTTCAAACAGAAGGGCTAGGAAAGGGAAAGAGCTCAGGAAAGAGCGAGGCTGTTGCTGTTCCATGGATCACAGCTGACATGATAAATGAGGGCTGGTGCTCACCAAGCAATTTAAAGGACAGACGTTTTACAGGGTGCAAAACCACAGCATTTTGAAGACACACAGCTAAATTATCCTTCTGGCTGCACAGGGAAAACCCCAAACAACTCGGTGAAATGAGCCAAGCCCTTTGACACATGCAGTTAACTCTTCCATTGACGGACAGGGAAGGCATTCTCCTCAGGATGAGATTCCCACACAGCTTGTGGGGAAAAGGTGCTGCTCACAGGCCTTGGAGCTCATCCCCCAGAGCCTATGGGTTCCTGGAGGTTTCAGCAGCTGACAGCATTAATAGATCTTGGGAAACCTGACAAATCTCCAGACATTGTTCGTGGATCACCTTGGGGACAGGCAGGGAGTGAAACGTGGCCTTCAGTGCTGTCCAGCAGAGCAAACATATTCAATGCCCTGCAGTTCTTGAAAGGACTTTGTCTTTTCTTCCTCCTCCAAGGAGGAAAAGAAGAAAGGGAAAGATGGATTTCTCCTTTGTTGGTTGTTTCACTGGTAAACCTGGGAAATAAATTCAAGAACTTACTTGTGTCACAGTTGCCCAGCTGACCTTCTTAAGCATCAAGAAAGCGCCTTTGGCAGTGTCCCCACCTCAGTTACATCCTATTTCACTATTCAGTTTATTAACTAGCTACATTAAGACAGTTACGTACCTATAAAACATAAAACAGAGTGGATATAAGACAAAGCTAAATTCTTGCATCTCTAGGACTTGAGATGTAAGTGGGCATAGATTCCCTGCAGGCATTTTACACCCCCTAGATAGCTAGTGCCTTAACCTTACTTTTTTTCCCCTGTTTTTTTCAAGTCCATCCATTTGCCTGTATTTTATTCCCAAAGCGCTTTCAGAGCTCCATGATGAATGTTAGATGTTGCAATTACTGGCTCACTGGGCAGAGAGTGGTTCTATAGGAAGGTAATTGGCTATTTTTCCTGGCATGAATAATATTCACAATAATAGCCTCCTTCTCCGTGGCTCTGAGAGCAGTTCTGCTGTGTACTTTTTTTTTTTTTTTTTTTTTTTTTTTTTTTTTTTTTTTTTCCCTGCAATGGGAAAATTGGGGGGAATAAAAGGGGGAGGCAAAATTCCTGCTCCATGCAGAGCAGCAGGAAAGATCTTAGTCATCTTACACCCAAAATAGAACTGCTGTGGGTTCTGTCCTGCCATGGCTTTTCTCTTCTAACCATTCATGAAAAGTCCCAGAGGGAAATTTGGGGTGATGCCAGTGTCTGAGGGCAGCCAATCTCCCATAAGGAAACCACACTGCAGACCTGGGGCAAGGTGGACATGCAAGAGGGATTTTCTTCACAAAGAAACTGGCCAAGAGTTCCAGCAGAAGGAAATATTTGGTTCTTTCTCCAGAAGGGAAAATCAAAGAGCTTGCACACAGCAACAGGAGAAGCCAAGGACCAGGTCAGCCCTTTCCAGGGCTGTGGGTACCAGAACAGACACTGCTCAGTGTTCTATTTTCCAGTCTTCTCTCCAAACCAGCACCTTCAGGCAGAGGTTAAGTCCTCTCCTCTTCCCCCTCTCTAATTACACAATTTACTCTTTTTCTGCTGTAATCAGCTCCCATTTATACAGCCCTGAGAGATCAGAGGATAATCACCATGGGGAATAATCCTGTCATTTCCCTTGCTGTCTCTGCAGGATACTGAGTCCCTCCAGTACAAGCAAGGAGAGGGGAGGATGCCAAACATCTTCTTCAGGGACTCTAGAATTAGGCAAAAAAAGCAATCCAGAAACATTTATTGTCTATATTGTTTGTCCACATCAAACAGAGCCTGTCTTCAGTCACCACCATGGTATGAGCTGGTGGCACTCCCTGGGTGTCAACCACCATCACATTCCCCTGGGACCACTGTTGCACTCAGACCCTGTGGATGCTGTGGCTCTCCACTGACCTCTCTGATTCATAGAATCTCTCTTCTTTTGCACCTTCCTCCTTTTTTTCTTTTCTTTTTGAGGCTCCTTCCTTTTCTGTGGAATACAGGCCTCCCCCAGTTCCCCACAGAAGCTTTTAAGAAATGTTTTGGAAGAACTGGAGCCTCTTACCCAGCTCTTCACAGGCAAGAGAATTTGTGACCTTTGTAGCAGGCAGAAAACAGCACAAGGGAGAGATAATGTAAGAAAATATTTCCTCAGAAGGACACCTCAGACCTTGTCTAACAGCTCCAGCTATTCTGCAATGGGAAAGAGAGACAAAAATCTGTCATTATGGCCAGAAGGGCAGAGCTACAGCTTTAGCAAAATTCAGCAATGTCACCTGGATCTTCTCCGGTGAAGCTCTGAAGGGACCAGGACTGCAGGATGCACCAGCATAGCTTGACCATATTCACTTAAGAAAGTAATTAAATATCCTTCCAGTTAATTCCTTTGCAAACCGGGAGAGGGAAACTCACTATGGTCATACCAAGTTACTGCCAGCTGCAGTTGTGATCCCATCTCATCAACACCAGAGACAGCTCATCTCCCCTTCCAGCAGAGCCCCTTCTTGAGAGGGAAAACACTGAGTGCTTCGAAAATATTAAACTCAAGGAGAAAATTCATCTTCCTTTCTGAAGGCCAGGTGCCATTCTACATGCAGCCAGGTCACGGGCTGGAAGGAGACAGGAGATCGGCAGCAGAGATCCCAGCACTGCTGCTGCTCTTGGCACATTTGCACAATTACCACTCAAAGGAACACAGTCACGAGCCCAGAGCGACGTGAGTCAGGCGGCTGATCCACATCCCACCCCCGGCCGTCTGGATGCTGAGCTGGCACAGCCTCCAGCTCTGACAGCTGTGCCTGGCAGGGAAGGGCTGAGGGGGCTGACCCACATCCCACCCCTCACCCCTCCATCACCCCTGAGCACACCCAGGGCACAGCTCTGTGTCCCTCGGCGGGGTGGCACAGCTGGGTGACCCTGTCTGAGTCACTCTGGGCGCCCTTCACCTTCAAACAGTGCATACCAGATCTCATTGTTCCTTTTGGTTCATTTGTCTGCTGTTCCTTTGCCTCCCGTGGCATCTAATCCTTATTATTGTTAGAAGAGGGAGGGAAGGAGGGAAGGAAGGTCCTATTTCCTTGAAGCAGCAAAGGCAAAAGGAGCAGGGAAAAATCTCTCCAGCTGCATCTCCAGTGACCTCTGAGCCCCAGAAATGCTGCAAGCTCACTTTCTTCCTCATGGGTTTGCTGCATTGCTCTCCATTGTTCTTTCCTTGTCCTGTGCTGGAAATCGAGGACAGAGACCTGCACACCACGCCAAGCCACGGGCCATGGCTTGAGAGTCATGAGATGGAGAAGGGGCCAGTGGGACAGAGACAGGAGGAGAATATGGGATCAGTGGGATAGCAGGAAGAAGAATGACCGCCAGGTAATGCAGCCATTTCCTCCAGAGGCAAAGCCCTGGGCTTTCTCCTACATTCCTGCACCCACCATTAATCACAGTCTCTGGCACTAATTTCACATTTATCAGCTGATTCCTCTTTAGACTCGTGGCACTGGCTGAAAAGTACCCATAAACACAGGCTCACCCACCAAGTGATATCCCCCCACTCGGAGAAAAACCATCAGCAGCTTGAGTGCTTCAGGCCTTTTCCCACTAGCTGGAGCTGCTTTCAGAAGTCAGCCTTTCATTCAAGGGAATGGCAATCCTCACAGGGTATTTTCCCCTGCACCACCTTTGCCTCTAATTTAATTTCTTTTTTGTCAGAATGTTTTTAAACATGCATAAGTCTGACTCAGCAACCCAAAATATTTCGTTTGATGCAAAGCAAAATGTTCTATTTTGTTTACAAGCTAATTAGCCAGTCTTATCTCGCTCACCTTTATAAGCACATGCAAGCCAACAACACAACCTGTGAATATGAAAAAGCCTGGATTTAGGAAATATCAGAGTCAGGCTATATTGCCACTTCCAAAAACACATCCCTCATTTCTTATGGGGAGGATGGGAGGCTGCAATTACTTCCCAAATTCAGCTTGATTTTGCAAATTGGTTTAGTCCTGCTGAAGGTCCATTTTTGCAAGAAATTTACAATCACTTACAATTTTCCTTGCCAAGCTCAGACACTTAGAGAGCACTCAAAGAGCTGCAGAGCAAATCCAAGGGCAGATCTCAGCCTTATGGACTGTGGACAGCCCCTGATCCTGCTGGGTCCTCACCAGGTAATAAGGGATGTGTCACCTCTAACTGTGTGGGACTGTCCTCCCTAACTTCTTTGTCTTTGGTTAGAGAGTCCTCCCTCTGGCAGAAGGCAAAATATTATTCTCTCTGCCCTTGATTAAATCTCAGTATAAAAATAAAAAAAAAATCTGGCTTCTATAAGTAATGGCTCAGGACAGAGGAAACATCATTTCACTGGGGCAATTAGAGCAGTCTAATTAAACCCAAGTCTTCCGATCAGGCTCTGCTGATTAAGTGGGTTACAGGCACTCTGGATTATATTAACGAAATGAATCAGTTAATTATATGACAATCAATAAGAAGCAAAAAGTAGGACAAGCAATTTGCCTTTAAATGACCATCTAAATTCATCAACATGATACATGTTTGTAAGTGTTAAGGGAAGGGGCAGACATGACAGAACTCTTAGGCACTAAGACAGTAATTTCTGATAGCTGCAGTTCCTGAAAAGCAAAGAACTGACAGCATCTCCCTGAAAAAAACAATTGCTTTTTTATAATATCTTGCAAAACAAACAGGGCACCAGTGAACAAAGCTACTGGGGAAAAAAATCAAACTTAGGGCTTTAATAAACTGAAAGTCTTAGTTTAGAGTTGAGTTGTGAGCTCAAATGGTCAGCAGTGCTTTGAACCAGAGACATTGTGGTCTTGAATGGTTATCTGACTTAGAGCTCCCATCCAAATTGAAAACCTTGGTGAAGTGGAAGCTGGAAAATGACATTGTTAAAGAGGCAATTTTTGCCCTGAAAAGCTCACAGCCTGAATGGAAAGACTTAAAAAAAAATACAGGGGAAGAACTATTTCTGTGAAAAATACAGAACTATCTGTTGTTCTCATTTTGCTGGGTTCAAAACAGGCAGACTGTGAGGGGTTTTTCAGCATTTGTAATGAGGGCTTTTAATCATTTGGGGGTTTTTAAAAAAACAACAGAAAGCGTTATCAAGAGGGCTATGAGAAGTTCTCTCTGAAAGCAGAGTTTTCAGTCAAGCTAAAAAGCAATAACATTTTCAGGAAAAAAAAATCTGTGAAAATGTCATAAAAAATGAAATGTCTGACAAGCACAACAATCTTTCCAGCCTTGAAAAAAGGGATTGGGTATTTTATTTTTGACTTTCTGCTTTATGATTTCAGCTGGATGGGTAATGCAGAATCACAAAGGTGACTTTCTCTCTGCTGGAGATAGAGACCTCAGGACCAGAAGGATGAGTTTTACCCCAAACCATGCCTGCAATCACAGACTCATTTAGGTAAGGAGGGACCTCTGGCAGTGTCTGGTCCAACTTCATGTTCCAGTTTCCAAGGACCATCTCCAAAGATTAAATCAGTTTGCTCTGGGCATTTTCTGGTCAAGCTTTGAAGATCTCTGAGGATGGGCACCCCAACCCCTTGTCTCACTCACAATAACTCAAGTTTTCAGCCTTCTGATTCAGTGTTCTGATGAAAAATGGCCTAATGCCTCTCAGTGCCCTGGGATTGTCATGGAGAGAGATCTGGGATGTGCAGTGGCATCTACAGTCACGGGGAAAATAACTGAAAGGAGGAGATATAGGCCAGAACTTTTTGAAAGCTTCATGCTCTGTCCACAGCAGGGACATGAATAATTGAGTGTGGGTGCCTCAACCAAGGCAGCTGTGCTGGACACACTGAGCCACAACACAGACTTTAAGACGTACTCTGAACCTCTGACACCTTGTTTGTCATCCTTGTTTTCTCCTCCTATATGAGAATGCTTATGAGTCTCTGCAGAAAAAAAGAAACAAAATAAAAAAAACCTAAAAAAAAAAAAAAAAAAAAACACACTAGGGAAAAAAAAAAAAAAAAAAAAAAAAAAAAGAAAAAGAACCTCAATGCCACAGCCTGGACTGCCAGGCAAGGAACTGACTTGCCAGCTGTGGGCAATCACTTGCCATCTTGCACAGGAAGTGGATCAAGCTACTGGGGGCTTGCTCAAAGAAAGCTCAAAGAAAACACTATGAAAAAGCTGAAACTGCCAGGATGCAGAGGAAAGCGGATTGCAGTGAGATGGCTCTGCTGTCCCAGCAGCAGGCTTTACTGACAGTAAGAGCTCCGGGCTCCTGGAATTGCTTTCCCAAATTCTTTCCAGCTGGCTGCCGAGTTAGAGCCTTCAGAGAGTGAAGGCAAATACCTTTCATCTTTCTTAAGCTTTATTTTTGAAGGAAGCAGAATTATTCTGCTGTTCTCTCTTTTTTTTTTTTTTTTTTTTTTTTTTCCTCTTTTTCCTAATAACTTTTTAAATTCTTTTGCTGCTTGCACCAAATTTTTCACAGGGGAACTAGACATGCCATTCTGACAGGTCTGGAGTAAACAGGTAGGTGGGGAGAGGAGAGAGAAACTCTGCTAGTGCAAAATGCCTCTTGACAGCCACACCGGAGCATGAAACATCTCATTTACAGGACACCATGGACTCCAAGCAGAATTCAGCCTTGAGGAATAACTCCATGGGAAACAGGCTGTGCTCAGATCAGCCCACGTGTCTCCCAAGTAACTTGTCCTGCTTTACCAGCAGGGTTTTGCAGTTTGCTCTGAGCAATGCCTGTGTGCAAGCAGCAATAATTTCTAGAACGGATGGAGGCTGTGCTCAGGGCTCCTTTAGTCCTCAGCTGCTGGAGCCACCACACGTGCAGCTGTTAAAGAGCTCTGCTGCATCCTGGACTGTGTCATGAGGCATAAACCATCAGATGCCACACAGCATCCATTTCCTCAACACTACAATTCCATGCCCAGTTTTGGGTACCCAGTCTCAGTGTATTAGGAGGTTAGAAGTGAGCAGCATTATCAAAGCCCTTGAAAACAGGAAGTGCAGAGGGAAACTGAAAAGGATATTATTGTTTTAATTCCAGGAAAAGAGAATGTGAGATCTATCTGCAAATTTATGAGAAGTTCTTGCAAAGTAGGGCATCTTCTCTGTGATGAGAAGTAAGAAAGGAAAGTGGTAGGCTCCAGTTGCAGCTCAAGAGGATAAGCATGGGTCAGAAATTAGAGAAAACCTTATCTGGACAGGGGTGGCCTTCCACCACTGCAGTTTTTAAGAGCAGGCAATACACCTTTCAGCTGGGCTTATGCTTTGGATGAAAGTGACCCCTAGACCTCTCTCTTGACTTAATTTCTAGTTTTCCATAAGAAACCACCATCTCTGAGGAGACCACCAGCAGCTTAATGCTCTGCTTGAAATAGATGGGCAGGACACAAATCTTAGAAGAGAGAATGTCATTTTTTCAGCTTGCCTGGTGTGCTCAGTGCTGCACAAAGCCCAAGGACAACTCCTGCCCCCTTGCTTCAGACAATAAGGATGCTGCAAATTCCAGATTATCATTCATGCCTCAATGTCTTATGTATTCAGGAAAACCTTAGGACTTTCCTCCACAACTAAACTACAGTGAACTGGCTTTTTAAAAGCTCCACTGAATCCATATTCAATAAGAACAATGTGATTGTTGACAATTTAAACTCAATCAAACCACTATCCACTGTATAGTGGTCTGGATTTCTATCCAGGACATTTAACTATCTGCAGTAAATCAGCCCTTGCAACTTGAATTGCCAGACATCACTCACATAGGAAGCACCTACCACACAGCCCCCAAATCTCTGCTTGCAGGAGCAAAGAAACCACTGCACACATCCAGGATTTATGTGCAGTGCATATGGATGCTCATGCTGGACCCTGCTGATGCCCCTCTGAAGATTAGGAAGAAGGCTTTTCCCCTTCAAAGGCCACTTACCGACTTGTTCTTCTTGGAGGGTCTCTTTGAAGGCACAAGGGCTCTGATTGTGCCACACACAGTCTAATCAGCAAACCTGGCACGTCTCTGTGCAGGAAAGGAAATAAAAACCACCTTGATCACTACTTGCCTTTTACCTTAACCAAGCCTGCCTTGATCTCAGTAAACCCAGGGTGCTTGGAGTACAGAGGTACAAGTTCAAAGAGACAGCAAGAAGTTAATCTGAAAGCAAAAGGTGCTCTTCAGGCAGGTGGGAAGAAGTAATTAGAAAGCACAGCTATTCCAAAGCTTCAATAAATGACATCAAGGCAGCCATTATACACTCACTAAAGCACGAGGTCCTTCACTCTTGTCAATCAAGGAAAAAAATGCACAAGACTGTACACATGTGGGCCAGGCTGCAAAGGTAGGAGCTCTAGGGCTCCTCATCACCCTGCTCTGCTCAAGAAAAAGACTCTGCAGGAAACACGCCTGTAAAGACCTTTTTTTTTTTTTTTAGTTGTGCTTCTCCTATCCCCTCCACCATGAATATTTGCTTTGCTTCATGAGTTCTGTGGTGCTCCATGAGGTTCATCTTTCCATGGGCAATGTCCCATTTGGTGTTACCCATCAAGATGTACTGGTTTTTTACTTCATCATTTTAGTTATTTCATTCACCTTCAAAAACTGTAGCCTGTCCCATTCTGAAGCCTGGTGGCAAATCAAAAGGCACTTATACTTCTGAGACTCTCAGCCCCAGGCAAATGTCACCCTGGATTCAGGATCCTCTTGCTTCAAAACTGCAGTTGCAGAGGGAGATTCCTTCCTTCACAGTTCTTCCATCTCTAGCTCCTTGTCTAAAACACAGCTGATCACTGCACAGCTTTTGTCTGTGTAGGCTGGGAGCTCTTGGGGGCTGTCCAAGGACACCACAGGCGAGCAGCCCCTCTGTCAGACAACAGAGGATGACCTGCATGAGCTGAACACAGGCAGGTTGGCAGAGAGAGATCGTATCTTTTATCAGAAAAATTGATTCACAAAAGCCGAGAGGAGCAGTTTTATCTCTGTGAGCAACATCAGTACACACATATGGATCCACAGTCTGTGTTTTTCCAGAGTATTTCACCACCCTGTTCCAACATCTCTTTCTATCCCTGACTGATATTCACACAACTGCTTCCCAACTCAAGCTTTTCACACCCCACAGTTAGGCCTGAATCCCACATGGCAGTGATGCAGACCCAAACTCTCTGCTCTACACCAGATGTGTGCCAGCTGCAACAGAGCAGCACGAGCTGCCATCCTCTGCTCAGCTGCCTCTGGCTGAAGGACCAGGCAGAGGCTGTGGTACCCAGCTGCTGCCAAAGGGAAGTGGTGCCACTGGGCAGCACAGCACAAACCTTCTGTAGGCCAGCAGCTCCTCCCTCCTTCTCCCCCAGTCCCAGGAGGCACCATCCACATTATAACAGCGTGATGCTGCTTCTGATCCTTGAGGGCTCAGGGAATCACCCAGACTCTGAGTCCTGCTGGACTTGGGAAGGTGCTGGTGTGAGTCTGTGATTCCATCCTGTGCTGTCAGCTCTGCTCAAAGGCAGATAGATCCCTCTGAGCCACACAAGGCACTGTGGGGCTGGGGCTGCTGGCAGCAGTAGGAGCCCTTTCCTGTGCTGTAAGCACTGATCCCTCCTAAAACCTGAAGCGATCACATTAATCAGTTTGCTTCGAAGTAGGCCATGTGAAATGTGTTTGAGCCTGGCTGATAAAATGGGGAGAGGAAGAAGTGCAAGGAGATTAGAAAGGAATCGTGCTTAATTTGGGAACATCTCTGAAGATTTATTCCAAAGCTTGAAAGCCATGGAGAATGCTCCCGCCCAGAGATTAAAGATGCTGTGACTCACATCTCTGAGGCCTGACAATAGCTTATTCAGGAGAGCTGCCTGTAGCCACGAGACAGAGGATACAGTTTTCCCAAGGCATTTCAATTTTCAAGAGGAAAAAAAAAGATTAAACTTCATTAATTTTACCAAATAACAGGAGACGCCATTGGCCCCATCTCTCCTAAACAGGCTCTAGATCTCCAAGCTTTTGTCAGCCTGAGAAAAACCAGAGCCATCAGTTGGAGACAACTTCCACCTTCTGGTATTTCCTATTGCATTTGGCCTCCAAAAAAAAGCAGAGAGAAGAAGCCAGTGCAAGGCCCTTGCCACTCATGGTGGGAATTCCGCTACCACTGCTTGCCTGTGTCTTCTTCTTCCACAGAAATTAAACCCAGGAGCCAAAGGTGTTCAGCTGTTTTGTCATGTTCTACCTGCTGCACACCCAACTGTGTGAGGATCACACAACTGAGCAGGTATCCCCATGCTGTGGGGTGGCCCACTAAACACTGGCTGAGTGGATGGTGCCAGGACCTCAGCATCTCTTTCCCCACAAGCTCATGATGGTCCCACTGTGCATGCCAACTCCAGGTTCTTCAAAGGAAAAAAGGTGGCACCTTCAAGAGGGTGTGTGTAGGAATTAGTCTTGTGGTTTCTGCTTTGCTTCTCTCATTAGGTGCAGAAGGGAAGGGGGTGGTAAGTTTGGGAGGGGGGAGATAACAGGCGTAGGGAAGAGTGGCAGAGCAGCCATGGCACTGTTTTTCTGGTGCACAAGAGGTTCCCTTGCATCACTGTGCAGCAGATCATCTTTGGTACAGCATTACAGATGGTTCTTGCTGAGTACCTGCCACTGGTGCTCCTCGTTCTGTTCTCCAAGACAGCAGGAGCAGAGACAAGCCTGGCCCCATAAGAGGCTTTGCAGACTTTGTTTTGATCTTCCTGCTGATGGGGAAGGACAGCCAGAGTCTGCTGAACCTCAAAAAGGCTGTGTACCAGCTTTAGGCATGCAGGTAATGGTACTCATCTCCTATACATCATCCTGGGAACAGCAGCCTCTCTTGCCAGATGTAATGCCCTTTATGCCATTTCTTTTGTGGAACCAGCTTGAAATTGATTTTGAAACAGAAGCAAGAGGCTGTATCAGTTTTCCCCATGGAGGTGTGACAGCCTGCCTGCTTTCTGCCAGGTTAGGTTATTTCTGTTCTCTGCTGTGTGTGTAAGTGTTCCCCTGGCTCTGTTCACTGAGATAGATAGAAAGGATCCCATCTTCCCCAAGTCAGGCTGGTGGGGAGAGGAGATGACTGATAACATGATGTGGCAGAATGACAGCCACCCCCATAGTTTACACTGTGTCCATCTCCTGCATTTTGTTTGACAGGAGAAGGGTTCAAGGCAAAGATCTGAGGGACATCCATTCTAAAGAGCTCATTCAGACCTTTCCAAATCATGAAATCCATCTGCCAAAGTGTGGAAGAAAACTGAGCTTAAGGGCTAATGCACAAGGTTGTCTTACCTGTGGGAAGAAGTTGCCATCAAAAGGCATCCACAGATTTCTAAGCGCAAGGTCATAGAATTGCTTCTTTATGTGTTTTTCTTTTGAGATTCCTGCTTGAGGATTTGTCTGTAACTCAAACCTGTAGCAAACAGGCAAAGAGGTGACAGCCATGCCCACAGGCGCCCCTCTTCTGTATCTGAGCAGCAACATTACGATCTTCTGACTGGAGATGGAGTTGCAGAAGAAAACCCAAAATCAGAATCAGAAAGAGTGTGGAATGGCGCTTTTTTTTTTTTTTTTTTTTTTTTCCCCACAGAGTTTTCAGTTTATGTATTAACAAAGTGGTCAAGATTTCCCCCATTCTTAAGCAAAAATCTTCTAGCACCATCTGTTCTTGAAAATTCCTGTTAACAGCACATGTCACTGAGCAAGAGCAGCTGCTGGATCTGGTCTGGCGGCAGTTGGAGACACTGCCAGCTGGTGTAGACCTGTGTGAAGATCCCCTCAACCCCAGCCAGAGCCCAGGCACAACTGGGGAAGCCTTCACAAGGTTAGTCCATCCTCCTAAAAGAGTGAGCATATGTTTGTTCAACCTCCCCTTTAAAACCTCCTCAGGATGACAGAGTTACAGAATGGTTGAGGCTGACAGGGACTGAAAGTCAGCTGGTCTGCATGGCTCAAGCAGGGCCACCTAGAGCTGTTTGCCCAGGACCATGTCCAGTCAACTTTTGAATATCTCCAAGGATGGAGACTCTACTCTGGGCAACCTGTACCAGTGCTGAACCACCAGAGTGTACTGGTGGTGCCTGGGGCAGTCCCTCAGGTGCAGGACTTTTCACTCTTGCTGAACTTCACAAGATTCCTGTCAGCCCATTTCTCCAGCATGTCAAGGTCCTTCTGGATGGCAGCATGACCCTCAGGTGTATCAGCCATTCCTCCTGGTCTTAAATGATCAGCAAACTTGAGGATACACACTTACCCCATCATCCCCACCATTAATAAAGATGTTAACAGGATTGGGTCCAGTACTGACCCCTGAGACACACTGTTACCTGCTGGACTCCAACTAGACCTTGTGCTGATGATGACCACCCCCTGGAATGGCCCTTCAGACAGTTTTCAATTCATTTCACTCTCTGTTCAACACAGAGGTCTTGTTTTTGTCTGCAAATCTGCTGTTATGCTTCACTGTTCTCCCTCCTGGAACATTTTCCTTCCTCAATGCCTTTTGAAGCTGACTTTCAAACAGTTCCTCCTTGCACCTGGCTCAGCCTTGGTGCCACATCCAGGGGCAGGTGGGAGGGATGCTGCTCTTCACAATGTGCTCTGTCACTGGAGTGGCCCTGGTTTGTAGCACAGGCTCATCCAGCAATGTTTCCTGTCTGTGCATCTGAGCCTCTTGTTTTCAGATTACTCCGGGGCTGGTTTTATTAGTGGTTGATTGAGTGGTCTCAGCATGGTTCTTATGGAATACCCACATTTTCCGCTCACCATGGAGCAGATGGAAATGTTCTCAGTGAGACACTCATGCATGTGCATTATCTACAGAGGAAATATCCACATCTCAGGTCTTATTGCTGCTGCCAACAATGCCCCCTGTCAGCTTCTGGGGAAATTTGACTGATATTTATTTGGGCACTATCAGAACAGTTCACTAGCATAAAATTCCCCAAGTCATGTAAAAATGCCATTGATTCTCCTGGTAGAAAATCTTCAGATGCTGTAAATGCCCTATTGAAATTGCTTTTTTTGTCACTGTGTGTTGAAATCTCGACAAAAAGCCTGGGAAAAAGAAGTTCCTTATGAATGTTTTGACCACCGTTTCAAAAAGAGTATGATGAATAAACACAATGGGCATTTTTTTTCCACTTGAGCAGCTCTTTATACCTGCTGGAGTCTTCTGGGTGAGCAAGATTAAGGTATGAAAGACTTCAGGAAGCAAACCCACCAACAGATCTGGAAAAGACAGAGCATTAAAGAGGAGTGCCAGACACCCCCATTTAGGGGTATTCTGGAACTGACATTAAGGTATTTTTTGTGCTGCCCAGGGGTTATATGGCTAGAAAAGGACATACAAAGCAGTCCCATGATTAGAGTTGTAATTTTGGCACCTTCATGTAAGGAGGAACAGGGGAACAAGGAAACAAGTAGAACTGTGCTCTCAGCAGCTGGAAAGAGATGCTGTGGTTGATGCACCTGCACAGCACAAACACATTCAGATTTTTATGTATGGCTGAGTGAATGATGACCCTGCATATTCCTGTCTGTCTGCAGTGCAACAGGCCATTTTTCTTCTCCCACCTACCATCCTTAATTACTGTTGGTTTGGGATTTTTAATGTTAAAAAGTCGTGTTTTCCATCAGTCATGTCTTCCATCAGTCATGTCCATTCTCTAACCATCGTCCTGGATCCAGACTGTCCCTCTACTGACCACAAATATCCTACAGTTAAAATTCCAATGTTCTCAACAAAGCACAAAAGGGATAAATGTTTCATATTCGTAGAAACTGAGTTTTTCCTGATCTCTCACATGTAGACACAGGTTTCTGTAAATTCTATTCTGAATACTGTGAAGTGCTGAGTGGCAGAAACAGTGAGGCACCAGGCTCAGGCCATGCTTGCATTGATTAGCTGAGCCCCAACTGATGTGTGGTTGTTTTATGCTTTGTTCACTAATATACCTTCAGCAGCACTAATAAAATTTCCTTTGAACAAGCGGGAACAGGTGATCACACAATTATGTGTGTCTTGTCTGTCTGGATGATTCAGCCTCATGTTGTTGTCATAGCAGCATGTCCCCATTGTGGGCTCCCACCTCAAGGTAGGTCTGGTTTGCAATTTCCAAATAATAAACAAAGCCTGGTGCCCTGATATGATAGTTGAGATTTTGTTGTGTTATTGGGACTGTGACTGTGGGAGGAAAAGTGGAGCTGATTGTCAACACCCTTAGGACACCCCTGTAAGAAGTTCCAAGGATGCAAACTCAGCCCCAAGTGGAACGTGGCACCAGGCTGTGACAGTGCATGGGAAGGACTTAAATGAGTGTCACACACACATCATGACAGCCAGCGAGCCTTGGGGTCACAGAGAGACCACCTCTGCTAGGCAAGTCCCTTGTTACTGCTTTTGAAGGGGCAGCTCTTCTTGCAGCTGATCCCTGCAAGTTCAAAGTGACAAACACAGAGGCAGATTCTCATGAGTGGATCACCATCTGACTAATTCAATTTGTTTCATACAGAGAGAGTCTGAGTGACTGCAAGTTCACTTGAGGTTGATTTCAACCAGTTGTGGTTTGGGGCATTTGTTCAAACAGCACAAAAAGCCAATACACCTACACGCAGATGGGTAAGGAAGAGGAGAGTGGAGATTCTGAAAGAACCCTGCCTAGGACCAATCTGAGCACCACTAATTTTCCTTCTGTTTTTTTTTTTCTCCTCTGGCAGACAGAGCGCAACATGATTCAAGTGCCTAAGGAAATTTTCAATCATACTGAGAGAGAGGGGAAACTACAAAATGGGATGGGATTGCTCTGTGATGCTGTGACCCGTGTGCACCCAGAGCTCTGCCTCAAATTGGAAGAAAAGTGCCAATTAATCTGACACTGAGGAAGGCATAGGCAACAAAACCATTTCATGTCTGCTCATTTCCCCCCATGACATGTAGTCCTCTCCACCTTGCTAATTGGAGAAAGCTTGCTAACAGCAATCTGATGCGGGTTTAATTAAATATCTTTTGAATGCCTCTGAGCAGTGGGAAAAGCTGGTGGAGTCATTCCAAGTCTGACACACTTAGGAAGGGCTTCAAATCTGGAGCTCGTTGCTTCATCAATGCAAAAATGCAGAGGCTGTGGGAGCACTGGAGGATCTCTAATAACTACAGGCTGACAACATCTGGCAGCAAAAAGCAGGATCCTCCATATCTTGAAGTTCGTATAATACTGCGGAGAAGATGCTTGGTCATCCTGTGGCAAAGGAAGGGCACTGAGGGAGGGAGACACCTCTGCAAGGGACATGTGCAGGGTGAGGATGCTGCTGTTGTGTCCTGAGGAGAAGGGCTGCAGGCCCATAGAGGGGGTGAAGCCATGAAGGGTGCAGGAGAAGAGAGGAAGATGTGCTCTGGGAAGGGGACAGCTGCAGAGAGGAGCAGCAAACACCAGGTGTGTTTGGGCACAGCTCTGTCCCAAGTCCACAAGAAACACTTTGGCAGCTCTGTTCAGTGGGTGTTGAGTGCTCCAGGTGAAGAAAAGGATTCCTGCCTGGGAAATGGGGCTGACATGTGATGAGACCATTTGTACTGTAAATAAGAGAAGCCATTTTATGAAGGGGAGATTTGGACATGTGTGGATAAAGGAGGAGCATGCCATGGGTAGGCTGTGGACAGGCAGATGCCCTTGTAGAAAAGTCAGATCTCAAGCCAAAGCCTCAGCTATGCCTCAGCTTTTCCCATTTCTTTATAAAAACCGTATTCCACCTCCCCATCCTAAAGGAGGAGGCTGAGAGTGCTGCGTACAGACTGAGTCCTGCAGGAGAGAGCTTGCAAATAATCTGAGAGCAACAGAAAAAATTACAACAAGACCTTGAAAGAGTCTATTTAGCTTATCAGGAAGGAGGTCAAGAGGTGATTTGATTACAGTGCCTAAGTGCCGTCAGCAGAAGAAAACACCAGTTTCTAAAGAGCTTTTTAATCTATCAGAGAAAGCCGGAACAAGAGCCAGTGGCTGAGAGATGAAGGCAGACAAATGCAAATAAGACATGGGGAGCATATCTTTAGCAGAGGGGAGATAAAGGAGAAGAGCAAACTCAAGGAGAATGGCCTCAGCATCTCTGGGTGCCTTCAAGTGGGAGCTGGACAACATGCTCAGCTCAGGCCAGAGAGGAGCCGGGTTGGTTCCAAGGTGGCATTTAGAGGCCTGTGGTACATGGGTATGTGAGCAAAGTGCTCTGGCACTTCTTTGTCTCCTAATTGCAAGAAAATCCAAGTTCCTTGGTCTTGTCAGGAAAATATCTGAGCAAACCACAACCTGGTTTGGTCAACAGGGAGAACTCAGCTCAGCGTTTGTGGTTTCTAAGTCCAAACTGAATCCTGGGGGCCTGGGCTTCCAAAGGTTTGGCAGGCTGAGCCTGCTCCTCCCAGCATTGGATGGGCCATATGCTAGTGAGAAATTCAAAGTCTAGTGGAAGGACAAGCTGTCATGGGTAGGAATTAAGGCATTGCCAATGAAAAACATAAAGCAGAAAAGATTACCAGAAGTCCCTATGATCCTGCACCTGTATCTGGCACTGGTAGAGAATTCTAGCAAAGAGTTGTTTTAAATTAAAAAAATTCTCAAGTTTGGAGCCATTTTTCCTTGGATTTTCTTCCTTCTTTCAAGCAGTTTATGACTGATGGACTGCTGAAGTGGACGTTGACACACAGCTCTTAACAGGCCCTAGTGCTTCTCCCATGAAAACTTCAGGCTGGTTTTGGATCTATTACATTTCTGCCTAGAGCAATAACATTTGTCACGAAATAACTCGATGTGGGGGAAAGTATATTTTTTTTTTTTGCTTGTCTCAAATCCTCTGATTCTCATTGGTACTCTTTATTTTTTGATGTGGGGAGCATGATATATTTACTAACTGCCATTTCTTTGTGCTATTCAAGATTGCTGAGGCTTCTCTGCCACAATTTTGTATGTACAGTTACTATGCAAAAAATGCTATTATTTGGGATTTGCCTCATCTTGGATTGGCCAAGGAAAATTCTTATTTTTCAATTTTAATTTGACCTATTTCCAACTCAAACATCTTTGTGCATCTCTGGAGAACAGACACTAAGCTCAAGCAACAGAACTTCTAAGCAGTAATTTCTGTGTTTCTCATCTGAACCTCTCCTGTTCAGTGATTAGAGAAGGTTTCTAAGTCTGGATTCTCCTGGGATGTCTGGGCAGCTCCCTCTTTAGTATTGCTGAGTTTTCTCCTTTTTTTCTCTGAACAGCTGTGTTCCATAAAAGAAAACTATTAACAAATAAATAAACCAAACAAGTCCTTTCTGGCCCAGGGACTGTTTGCTGGTGAAACCAGTATTTAAATATTTGCCACTTGAATGTGAAGGCATTTCCTGGGTTGTGCTGTCTGGTAAATAAGGCAGATTTTTGGACGTGCAGTTAAAGTTCTGGTGAAGTGTAGTAATTTCCTGTCAGTAATGGATGTTTACCAGCAAGTAAGTGAATCCCACTGTGACTGGACCCATCTTCTTTGTCCTTACCTCCATGAGCTGTTGTAGTGAGGGTCCATCTACAGGTGGCAAAAATGGGCCAAAGGTGGGTCACCCTCCCAAATGTCTGCCAAACTCTGCTGAAGGCAGCTATTTTGTCTGAAACAAGCAAACAAAACCTCAAACAAAGGGAAAAAAACCCCACAAAAACCAAACCAACAACAAAAAGACAAACAAATGAAAAACAACGGGAAAAAAAATAATAATAAAAAAAATAATAAAAAAACCCCCACCACCAGAAAGCACTCTGAAAGCACTCTGATTCATTCCACATTCTTTGTATGGCAATGGAAATTAAAAAAAAAATCTCATTTCAGACATCAGCTTTTAAAATAATTATTCATCTTTTCAAATTAGTTTAATTTATAAAATAAAAGTTCAAATAAAGTTTAACCATCAGTAAAAGAAAATATATCATACTATCTAAAAGAAATAGATTATTTGACCCATGCTGGGGGTTAAGTAGCTTGGTATTGTAACAAAAGTCAATGTTCAGCTTTCCAATGGAGCCCATGCTTTGAAAGTTTTTTTCAGCTCTTGAAAGGTATTTTAGTTGTGACAGCTGTTTCCTCTGTTTGTTTGAGTGGGAAACCTGAGTGAATAATCCTGCCTATTCGAGTCATTAGGGACATATGGGAATTCTCTTCACTGTTTGCTGCAAAACAGCATGTGCCCAGTTTCCATCTGAAAATTAGACCAACAATTCCCAGCTGGACAAGCTAGGAGGTAATCTTGATGTGGAAGTGTTTGCAGTGTAAATACACAAACCACAGATTGTTAGCTTTGCTTTACCAAGTCCATAATAAAGGCCAGAGCCTTAAAATCTGAAATTTGATAATTCCAGTAAGGGCTAGAGAGTCTGCACAGAACTTAACTTTGTTTTTCTGAATCTGTTCCTTGTTTTGAGTAGATCACCCTTCCTGCACAAAGGAAAAAATTTACCCGAAACAGCCCTTAACAGCATGAATTTTCTTCTCAAGTACCTACTTAGGGATGAGGGAAACACACTGTTAAATGTGGCTTTTCCAGTTGTCTTTAATCACTCTTACTGCTTGGAAGCCACCTGAGGATACAAACATGTGACAGCAGCCATCTGGAGACGATTTCAGTCCAGCCAGACTGTCCCTGTTGTCACTCGCAGTTGTGCCACCCTTCCCAAGAGTGTGGCAGGGATGGCACGAGGTCCTGAGCACATGCTGGAGTCATTCCTGTTGGGATGCACATGGGGCTGTTTGCACCATTGGCGCTGCTTTTCGGAAAAGCAGGAGTGACAAATCTTGGCCTCATACACATTCACAGCGTCCCAGCCCCAAGGCACTCCTGCCTTGGGAGTTGTAATTTGGGAGACCAGCCCTATGGACAGTGGCAGGATGATTAAATAAACAATGTTCTGTGTTAGAGACCCCATGGTACAGGCTTGTCCCGCTCTGGGTAAAGGAATGACCAGTCTTGAGTTCATCCCCTTTCCTCACCCCAGGCAGTGAATTTCAAAGGCTCAAAAAGCACATGCATGGCTTCAAAACATAATAATCCACTTTGCTAATTTTTTTTTTCTTCCCTCTGAGCCTTTTGGGGCCATATACCCACTTTTCTCAATTTGGGATTTCATCTCATCACTGCGAAGCTCTAAAAACCCAATTAGAAAGGCAAGGTGGGATCCTCAGCTCACCCCGTGGCTCTTCAAGGCTTTACCCCAAACACTGGTTTTTAGGAGGCTCATGCTGCAGCTCTCAAGGAAGACAATGCCAGCAGCCAGAACATGACAGCATCCAAATTCCATTCACCAAGCCAGCGTGGTTTGCTTTTAGCTGCTTTTAATCTTTCCCAGTCTCTCTGAGGGAAGAGTCTGGATCCTCCTGTGAATTGGAGAGTTCAGTCTCCCTCAGCAGACCCCAGACACGGGCAGTTAACAGTGATAGGCTTTTCAGCAGCCACAAAATAAAGGGCTGGATTTTTTTTTTTTTAATGGATGCTATTAGGGTTCTGGGAAGAGCTCAGACTCATGCTCATTAAGTCAGCAGTTTCCAAAGTATTTCTAGAGAGGAAAAGAGCATAACTGGTTGAAATTCTTATTGTTGTAGCAAATGATCAATGCACTTACTCACAGGGCCTCAGTGGCTATGATTAATTCACAGCCAGAAATAATAGTGGAGGACCTGCTGCGATGCCATTACCTTATCTCTGCCTCACTGGTTGATTCTCAGGTACAACTGAAAACAACCCTTAATTACTTGGTTAAAATCCCATCAGCCACTAGAGAACAAATGAACTGATACAGCCACCTCTGCCACCACCCTTCAAAGCTCCCAGAGATAATTGAATGGAAGGAAATGCACTTCAAAGTCCTCCCAGAGCCAGCACTGAGAGGAAATACCTGGGTGTGCCCAGTGGAACAGCCAGTGACCAGGGAATGGCCACTGCAGGGGTGACCTGCACTGGGAGCACACTTCCCACTGCTGGAGGGCTGGATTATTCCTGTGGTGCTTTCAGGGGCACCTTCACCATGCCATTCAGATGCCTCTCACCAATTTTGCAGTCATCAGTGCTGTTACCTTTTTTTAGAGAAGCTGGTGTCTTCAGATCTATAGCCCAGACAGCAAAGCTCAAAAGTGGCCAGCCAGCACTCCTCTGACACCGGCTACGGACAGCTTTGTCCAGTCAGGGCTTGAATATCTCAAAGGACTGAGACTCACCACCTTCCTGGACACCTGTCCCAAATGTCTGACCATCCCGAGGGCGAATTCCTCTCCTAATGTCTAATTGGAATTTTGCTGGCCACAAATTGCATCCATTGCTCTCTTCCTTTCACTTGGGATTTCCAAGAAGAGTCTTGCTCCACTTTCTCACCCAGTCAGTGGCTCTGCTCTCAAAATTAATTTTCATCCTCTTTCCCTTGCTGGCTATTCCAGCAGCAGAAGAGACATCCCATATGGAGATGTGCCTGCCCTGTGGTTCTTCGGGCAGATTAGGGCCCCCTCTAAAAGTCCAAGCTTCCAGGGCTGTGTAAATATGGTGCAGACATTCAGATGTCCTTGACAGGGACAAGCAGACAGGGCTTGTTCCTGCTGCAGTACCAGGGATGTCATTGCTTCTGAGTCGCTCTCTTTAAGGACACAGGCAAATAAAAATGCAGGAGAAAATCCGCCACTTTACATGGCAATGCTTTTAATTGCCTTGGCTAAATGGGGAATTAAACGCTGGAAACTTCAAGTCCTGTTTGATGTTTAGCATCCCTGCTCCAAGAGCACGGGTTCTCCGGGCACGGCTTTGGTACGCCCAGGGAGCGTGAAATCACTCCCAAATTGCTCCACGTGTGAGGTAATTGGCCTCCATTGCCTGAAACATTCCGGCTGCAGGCTCAGGGAGCAGGCAGCGCCTCCCAAATGGAACAAACTCAGAGATCCCTCTGAGGCTGTGTACGTGGCTCCTTGTCCGACTGCTGCAGGAACCATCTCCTGCCTCTCTGGAGGAGCTCGGTGCGTGGCAAGGTTGGGGAAATCAATCCCCAGAGACAGAGCAAGAGAGACGTGTCCTATCATCAGCCCCGTGCTCTGCATTTTCCATTTTCTCCTCATTTTGCTCAGTCAAGGCACGTTTGTTTCCATATTAGGAGCATCAGGAAAGAGAAAAGACCACAGGTTAAAGCATGTTTCTGCTCCAAGACTAAACAGTGCTGCTCCCTTGTCCTTTGCACAGACACCTCACACCCTGGTGGCCATCCTTGCTGTCTCTCCCAGTCCTGCCATGCCTTTGAGGACTTTGGGTGTGAGGAGGAAACCCAGTCTTCAAGGTTCTCATTCATGCATTTGAACAGTGACTCAGAGACATTCCCTGCTCTTTTTTTGTCCTTTCCTAATAACTCCTTGCAGCAACAGGAGAGGTCACAAGAGTGCTTTGCAAACCTGTGCAACTCTCCAGGACCATGGAGCAGGGCTGAGATCCAGTTCCAGGCTCACAACCAAGCTTCAGAAAAAATCCCACCCTTTCAGGACCTTCTCCTCACAGCTTCTGTAACCTCCAGAAGCCCAGACACCATCACAGGGAACGTGCAGCAACTCCCAACTTTCCACACTTCCAAAAGCTGTTTGATTAGCAGTATTCCAGGGCATGAGCTGCTGCCAGACTGCAGGAAATCTTGGCAGGCTCGGGAGATGTCAGGGCTTAGGGACCAGCACAACAGTTCCTTTCCATACACATCATCCCTATGGTCTGATGCTGCTGGGGTCTCCTATTCATTGTCCATATATTTACTTAGATGTTAGGACCAGAGGATCAGAAGACAACGTGCAAGATTCATGTGCAGCTGTGAGTCTTTTGGCAGAGAATGGGGCTGGTGGCCTTGAGAGGAGTTATTCTCTTCCAGCTGAAGGAAAAAGAAAAAAGAGTGGTATTTGCAAGCCCGGTTATTTTCTTTTTTTATTTTTTGTTTGTTTTTTTGTTTTTTTGTTTTTTGTTTTGTTGTGTTGTTTTTGTTGTTGGGTTGGTTTGGTTGTTTTGGTTTTGTGTTTGGGGATTTTTGTTTGGGGTTCTTTGGTTTTTGGGGTTGGTTTTATTTGTGTGCTTTTGTTTGTTTTGCTGTTGTTGTTTTCCTATTTTTTTTTCCCACACCAGACACAAAAGGCCAGACCAGTGTAAACAGTTGAAGGCGTGTTAAAACCTATTTATAGCTGCTGAAAAATTTCATGTCTTCAGGTTATTGCTTTTAATGGTTATTGCTCATTTGGGGAACAGGGGAAGGATCTTTGTATCAGTACACTGAAGATAGCAAGAGGGGAAAACATCCTGAGAGATCGCCTGACCAAAACCAAGTTCCAAAACTTTTAGAGAAGGCATTTCCACATCCCCCAGGAGATAAGAGGCATCACTATCACAGTGCTGGTGGGAAAATACAGGTGAACAGGGAAAAGCAAAACCCTGCTGCCCAGGGAGGGGGACAGCCACTGGCAGCTCCAGGGAGGTGTCAGGAGCAGAGATGCTTCTCCGGGTACCATGCACTCAGTGTGTAAATTGCTTTTGCTGGGCAGCAGGAGAGACAGGAGGGTTTGCCCAACTTTTTCTCCTCCACGAGGAATAGACCCAGATTTCATCACTGATAAAGATCACCTCATTATCTCCTACGAAGGCCACACAATTACAGAGTGTCTCTGATGGGAGTGATGATAAACACCAGCATGAGCTCACCTCCTCCATTCACTCACTCGTTTGTTTGGGAGGTTTCTTAATATGCCAAGAGGCAGCGAAACCACTGCTAATCCACCGCCCAGAAGGATCTTGGCCAGGAAAGAGAAGCTGTCATCACCACCACATCCTTTCAGGCAGACACTAGAGATGAACAGCTGTGATACTGCACGGAGACTCCCAGCAGCGGCTCCTGCCATCAGCGGCTCCTCCCTTGCCTGAGCCCCTGTAACCAAACCCTCTCTGTCCCTTCCTGTCAGCCGAGTGCCACGAGCAGCCTCAAGGACTGGCAGGTCCTGGAAGGGCTCTGGTGACAGCAGTGCTTGGTGCTGTCCTCTCCACTCACTCTGCTCTCTCTTCCCAACCTGAATCCTTTCAAGAACAGGTAGTGGATCTTCTCAAAGCCCCCAGGATTTATACAGCTGATCCGGCACACAGCTGGCGGGGGGCACATCCGTCACAGATTTCCAAAAGCCCATGGAGCTTTTCTTCTCCCTGCTTTCTTCCTCATCTTCCTTTTATTTTTTATATTCTCAGGTGAACACAGAATATTTCAAAGAGATCTCTGCCAGCATTGAAGCTTTGAAGCCAGCTGGTGGAGCAACCTCAGGTGACATGGAGAAGCAGCAGGGCCCAGCTGGGTGTCTTACCAGGAGAACTGAATCAAAGCCAGAAGAAATGACAGCACAAGCTGATCTGACTCAGTCTGTCTGGGCTTTCTCCCTCCCTCCATTTCTGAGCCCAGTCCAATAGCCCTTCCGGGTTTAAAATTAGCAAAACCTTTGCTAAGCTTCAGATTAAGTTCCTGGGTCACCAGCAGAGATAGCCTGTAGCAAAGCCCTGGATTTTATCTTTAATTATCAGCAGGAATATTATATTCTTGCAGAAACTGAGCTGAGAAGAAGCCAGCATCTGTGATCCCTGCTGCAGAGCTGAGCATCTGCTCGAGGGAGGGCTGGTAATCAGGAGGAGTGGGGTCAGCAGAAGATGATCTTCTAAGTCTTCCTCTACAGACTGAATCTCTAATATGTTTACTTAGCCAGATGCAAATCCTTTTCAAAAACTCATGGCACTGCTGAGTAAAAGCATGCACAGAAAATTAACAAAGCTGGAGCATCAATTCCTCATCTATCACCAGTACAAGACTCCTGGTGACTGCATGGCAGGAAGGAAAATATGCTCTTTCCAGTGTCCAGGGAAACAAAGCTGAGTTTCAAGCAGCGTTCTCCAATTCATAGCCAAGAAAGGCTGTCCAGCTGCTTCCCTCTCTCTCCTGGCTGCCCTCCTTCCCTGATCTCCTCCTGGGCTGCTCCTTCCCTGGGTCCCCAGGGCTTGAGTCTTGCCCTTGTCCATACTCAGCAGCAGAGTTTGTCCATGGCCAGTGCACCATGGCAGGAGAGCCTCCAAACACAGGAACGGCATGAAGTGTGAAACTGTTGCAGTGCCAGCAGCTGGACTTCAGTGGTCCTCGTGGGTTCCTCTCAACTCAGGATATTCTGTGGTTGTATGGTCTCCAATTGTGCTCAGAAGTAGATGAAAGAGTACTACAGCAGCCTGGGATATAGACCCCTCACCTGGGCATCCTTTGCCTGCTGGAGACAATCTTGCTTCCTCCTGCCTGCTGCTTGTTATTTTCCTTGATGGGAACTAGAGAAGCATCCTAGTGACCACTCTGCTGGAATAGAAACCTCTCATGGCCACCTTATTGCTGGGAGAAGGACAAAGTGTCATTTGGATAGTGGGGATGCTGACTGCATTTGTCTGTTCACATGTGTCTGATCTACGCTGGAAGAGCAGTAGGAACTGGAGGCCCAGCTATGAATTATCACATGGTTGTGGAGCCACCAGAAATTCGCTGTATAGCAACCTGGGCTGGACTGGAAAGGGTGCACTGGCTGGAGAGGAGGCATGTGCAGGAAAGGCCAGGAAAGAAGCACAGCGTGGGCTGAGCTACTCACAGCATGGATGGCCCTGGCTTGGGGCAGGTCAGTGTTTCTGCAGCTCATCTTTGCACAATTTCTTCTTCTCTCTACTCTTAACAAAACATGCTCAGGTGTATGTGTGGTGTGCCTAAGGTTCAAGGTCACCTTGCATTCAGCCCAGCACAATGAAATCTTAAAGTAACGGGGCACAACAAAAGAGCTGGGTGGCTTTGAACCTCTCAAGGAGTGAAGGGACTTGAAATAGATCACAGCTACCTGGAGCTTAGAAAGCCCTCTGTCCACTGCCTTCACTGGCCACTTTGTGAAACATCCTGCTCCTGTAGTGCAGAGGTCTGGGGATCCCCTCTGAGCTGATGGTGACAGCTGAGGAGGAATGAGGCTGGCTGCAGCAGAGCCTGTGTAATGCCATTCCAACCCAGCCAGCCAGGTCAATTAAAAAATAAAGGCAAAGGCTCTTGGTGCGGGTCTGCCGTCCCTATCAGATTCATTATCTCCCCCCCACCAACAGAAAGAGGGCAACTGTTCACGTAAGGCACAGCTAATAATATCTGAGTACAGGACATTGCTGTTAAATTATAGGGAGGGCTTGGGAAGGGAAATTAGTGTCATTTGCAAGCCCAATAATAGGGGCTGTGCAGCATGAATGCCGATGCAAGAGGACAGAGAGTGGCTTATGCAACCGTCCCCGTCCTCCCGCGGTGGCACAGCCAGGCTGGCAGCAGGCACAGTGTGGGGCTCAGGAGCAGGAGAGCACAGGAGGAGTGGGCTTGAAAGCCAAAGGCAGGTGAAAACAGAGGGCAAAGCAGATGCCTGTGTATGAGTGTGAAGACATTGGAAGCTTCTCTTAAGGAAGAAGGCTCAGCCCTGCCCTTCACAGCTGAGCTTTGGCACAAAAGACCCAGAGCAGAGTTTAGGGGCCTCACAGTTTAGGGTTCCTTAGGGTTCCCCCCCAGGGCACCAGCTGCAAGGGGTGGAAGGTCTGGTGGTTTCAACTGAAAGGGCAAATTTTCTGGGCAACTTCTAGGAGCAATCAAATCCAGTGGGGAAACTGAGGCACAAAGAGACTGCACAGTCTGTGCTGTGGCTTGAAG
This sequence comes from Sylvia atricapilla, assembly GCF_009819655.1. NCBI lineage: Eukaryota > Metazoa > Chordata > Aves > Passeriformes > Sylviidae > Sylvia > Sylvia atricapilla. The sequence continues at coordinate 13,379,259 of NC_089148.1, forward strand.
CCTAAGGCAATTCTTGAGCACCTCTCAGTGATGTGAGATGTGGTACTGCTCCCTGGGACAGCTGCATTCCTCCAGCAAGCAAAGCATTTCCTATTTCTGACTACAGACACATCTTGAGCAAAAATCACAGAATCATTGAATGGTTTGGGTTGGAAGGGACCTTAAAAATCATCCAGTTCAAACTCCCACACCACAGACAGAAGCACTTTTCACTTGCTCAGAACCCCATCCAGTGCAGCCTTGAACACTTCCAGGCATGGGGAATTCACAACTTCTTTGGGCAACCTATTCCAGTGCCTCATCACCCTCACACTGAAGAACTTCTAAGTATCTAATCTAAACCTGCTCTCTGTCAGTCTGAAGCCATTTCTCCTTGTTCTGTCACTCCAGGCCCTTGTAAATAGTCCCTCCCCATCTTCCTTGTAGGCTCCCGGCAGGTATTGGAAGGCTGGAATAAGGTCACTCTGAAGCCTTCCCTTCTCCAGGCTGAGGAATCCCAATTCTCTCAGCCTTTTCTCATAGTAGAGGTTCTCAGCCATCAACATCCCCAAGCCTTTCTCAGCAGGGCTGCTCTCAATCCCTTCATCCCCCTGGATTTATACCAGGGGTTGCCCCAACCCACATGCAGACCCTGCACTTGGTCTTGTTAAACTTCGTGAGATTCCCATGGTCCCTGTGGATGGCGTCCCATCCTGCAGGTGTGTCACAAAACTCACACCACTCAGCTTGGTGTCACCTGCAAACTTGCTGAGGGTGCCCTCAATACCTTCATCTGTGCCTTTAATGAAGATATTAACACCAATCCCTGTGGGACTGAGGGACACCACTTGGCACTGATATCCATCATGACTCTGAGTCATTGACCTGATCCTCTGGATGTGACCTCCAACCAGTGTGTTACAGAGAAGCAGAAGTGCTCTCTGACCAAAAGCTCTTAGGCTGCTACCAAACTTAAAGGATACCGCCCCCCCCTCCAAAAAAAACAAAAAAAAAAAAAAAAACACGGAAATGGAGCTGTGTCCAACTCCTGCAAGGACCAGTGTCCCATTTCTGCCTGCTGAGTTATTTTTCAAATTCCTTGACCTTGGACCTCTCTCAGGGCCCCTCCTGGAGCTGATTAGGAAATGCTCCATTCCTGATGAACAGGTGAAGCTGTGATTATACTAATCAGCTGCTCATTAGGGTTGCTTGGCTTCATCTGATAAAACACCAGCCCCATGGTGTACGGCTGTACGGCCAGCTCTGTCATCGGGGATGTGAAAGATCCTCAGCTTTGTTGTTGTCCCCACTTGGTTTTGCTCACAGATGGGGAAGGGCTCTCCAGGACACAGCTGGGATCTGGCAAGCAAATCTCATCCCAGCAGGTGTGAGCCTCTTTCAGGCTGTGGATTGATCACCACAGAGCTCTGCCTCTGACTCTCACACAGGGAATTTTGGACACTGAGAGACCTGACCCATGAGGTGGAGGTAGCAGGGAGTGCTGGAGCCAGCAAAGGCTGGTTCAAACTCCTTTCCATGTTCCTATGGATGTGGCAGCTCCAAGAGTCAGGCCCTGGGCAGGCAGAAGAGTCACTATTGATCTCATCCCACCTCCTTCACAACTGTGACATGGGACAGAAATCCCCCTGGGCTACCTGCAGTCTCTGGAGACTTCCCGAAGAAGCCACTGCTCTTCTTTTTGGGTCTGTCATCCTGACAGCTGCCTCCAAGGAGATCTTGAAACCAAGACCCCAGCACAGCAGAGTGCCAGAGAAACACATACCGCTGTGCTCTGGCAAATCTCATGCTCCTCCAGCCCTCCTCACCAAATGCTGGGGACACATTTGAGCCATGCCCTTCCCCTTCTCTTTCTTCCTTTGTTCCATCCTCTCAATCAGGCTCTGGCTTGGAAAGGTTTCATTGCACAACAGCTACACTGGTTTTAGAAAGATGCAATTAAGATGAAACCCACTTATTTAAAGCAGCTCCTCTCCCAGCACTGCTCTAATATCACCTTTGATCACTGAAACCAACCCAGCTCACAGACTGCCAGGGACTTGTCCTTTCATTTCTCCCTTTCCGCCTCACTCCATTCAGACAAAACTGGTTTCTTTCTTCCTGCTGGTGCTCTGAGCATTTTGCAGAGCAAAGGACGGTCATTTTTGCATTGGCCAGCAGGAGAAAAAAAAAAAAAAAAAAAAAAAAAAAAAAAAAAAAAAAAAAAAAGAGTGACATGCCTTGGCTGTGGGCCATGAAGGTTGGAAAGGTCATGGAAAGGTCACATAGATCATGCTGCATTTTGGGCTCAGACAGCTTAGGCCCAGGCACAGTGCCGCCCTGGGGCTGTGCTGCAGATAAGGGTGGGCTTGGGATGGGCAGGGACCCCTCTACTAATCAATCTGAAAGGAAGTATCCTGAATTCCTTGGGGAAGACTGGACCATTTCCCCCATTTATAACAGTCAGTTCAGCTCAAACCATCACTTAGGCCTGGCTTAGCTTTAAACCCCCTGGCAGATCCTGCTGTTACCTGCACACAGGAGCTGCTGGATCAAGATTCTGCTCAGCAACCTCCATCCATACACACTCACACATTTGATTGTCAGGCATTGAAACCCCAGATTTCCTTGTCATTAATGCATCCATCAAGTAGCATTTTCTATTAGACTGGAGGTTTCCTGGTTGTCAGTGCTTCCACCCACACAGGCAGGTCTCTTCTGAACTCCATCTCTGCCTCCAAACCTCACTGCGTCACATTTTCTTGGGAAGTGGGGAGCAAATACATGTGTATGTATCCCTCTGTTCTCTCAGGGAGATGGCAGAGCAATTTGCAGGCTTCCCTGGGTGGACAGTTCCTTCATCTGAACTGTTACTTCAATCTATTTTGTTTTGATCTGCAGGAGATATATCTCTTCCTGAGGGTGGAGAGAAGAGCAAGAAGCTGCCCTGTTACAAAACACCAGTGATTTGTAATTCATCGCCAGCCCAGGGCCAGGTGCACTCCCCACTGCCATCTCAGGGGGACATTTTTTTCTAATTCTTAGAAGTGGACTTTTGGCATGCCAAAAGCCTCAGCACTGGCATTACAGATTCCTTCTGATCTCTCCAAGTGTCTCTGATTTAGCAGCTTCTGAGGATTTCTGAGCACAGAGCAGATTTCCACCCTATCAAGGTGACAGCCCATGGGGCCACATTCTGTGAATCAGTGAGTGTTGGAGTGACACTATAGTGAGGGACCCCAACCCCTAGCTCAGCTAAATCATTTGGTCACCCCAGACAGGAGGAAATTTGTCAACTCTCAACAAAAGATACAGTTTTAGAGGCATCCAACTCCACCAGACTGCTGGGGGGGCTGCCTGCTCCACTCCTGCTTTGAGTAGGAGCTGGGGGCAGCAGGGGTTGGATGCACCCTTTTCTCCCCCTCCTGATGTACAATGCCAGCTGAGCTGAGGCTGGCTCCCAATACCTTGGTGCTTCAAGAGACAGGTGTCAATGACGGCTCTAGGGAGGACAGTGAAGAAACCAGCCAAGGTGCTCCTTTGTGCCTGTGAATCAGTCCAGATGGGCTGTGCTGACCTGCTGAGAGCTCTTCCAGGCAGCTTGGACACAGATGGGGTATCAAGCATGGCAGGGCTCCTGTAGCACACCCTGCTCAGAGCAGCCAGGGAGGGAGAAGCACAAAGCAAGTGATTTCTTGGGAACACTGAGCTCTCCTCAGCACGCCCCGCTCTGCCCACGGTCACGGAGCTTAAACAGCCACTGCCTGAGAGGCTGTGCCTGTGCCTGCCTCCTCCAGGGCTCTGCTCCTGCCTTCCCCCTCCACGGAGACCGGCTTCTGGCTCTTAAAGGTGTGATGAGGAAATGGAGGCCTTTTAAAAACACTGCTATTAAGAGCAATAAAAATAATAGAGCAGGAACATATGTCTCTCCACAGGGCCATCACCTTCTGCTCACTTGGATTGAAGTGTTTTACCATCAGAGCATGACAGCATGCTGATACCTCACCAGAGCAACAAAACTGGAAGCTTTATTACTGTTATTAACCTGGTTTTCTGAAGAAAGGCAACAGAACACCACGTGTACCCATCAGTGTGTCAGCCCACCCTCTCAACTCCTTAATCGGTCAGCTAATTTCTACCCACAGGGCCCAAAAGGTGGAGGCTGACAGAAGCCTCAGTCTGTGCACATGCCCCTGGGACAGGCAGAGGGACAGGGGACACCCTGCAGGACAGCCTGCGGGGACAGATCAGCCCCTAATCAGATACCACAGAGCACCCTAAGAAAGCAATCCCCACCTCATATCTTTTAAACCCCAGGGAAACATAGAAAGGCAGGGTGTGGGCTTTTTAAAGCCTTTGGTGGTTCCCGGGTCCAGGATGGAACCAGCACTAAGGTACAGGACCCAGGGGAGGCTGGGCCTGGGCTCTGTCCCCATTTGTCCTGTTACAGCACTGCCAGCAGGCAGTTCCCAAAGCCTTGGTTTGAAATAAGCACTGACACATCCCATGTCCCAGAGAGACTCCCAAAGGGTTTTCAGGCCCTCCAGCCTGGGCAGGCTGAGCAGGGATAACTGGACACCCCAACCCAAGCTCAGCAGCTGCACAGGGCTCCTCTTGAAGGACACAGACCTGGTTTGAGCAATCAACCATCCCTCTTCATGGTCTTTCGTGCAACACACACAACAGCCCTGCTGCTAACACCACACTTCCCAGTCACCTGTTTGGGCATTGGATCTCAAAAGCTTCCCATTTCATCCCTCCATACTCTTCCAGAGAGGTCAGAGGTGCCCATGTCCTTCAAGAGCTGTGGGGAAGAGCAGGGAATTTGAGTCTCCACCCACAACCACAGGCAATGCCACATGTCCAGGAGCACAACACCAAGGTTCTGTTGCCTGGGTGACATCCAAGCCACCATCCATCAGCCAGGCACAGACCAGGCAAGCAGCCAGACTGGCAGGGACAGGGAGGGTTTCCCATGGAAAGCTGAAGTCAGTCCAAGCCATGGGCACAACTCAGCCAAAAGTCCTCACTCTTCACCCTCCCTGAGGAGCAGGGAGAGCTCTCCCATTCATTACCTGGAGCTCACATGTTTTGGTCCGTCACTTGAGCCCACTCCCACACAGCTGTGACCAGGCTGCTCACTCTGTTTAGCAACACGTGCACAGGCTAAACAGCAGGTCTGGAGCAGTTTGGTTTTGCTTATATTTTCTTCTTTCATTACTGAGGCAAATAATCTGTTTTAGTAGGCAGAGGGGCATTGCTCTTGGTGCTTAACTTGCTGCTCACTGAAAGCAAGGTTGCCCTGATGTCAGCCTGAGCAAGGCAGATTAAGACTTCCATAACTGCTCCTTTTCTAGTAAAATCTCGGTTGTTGCTGCCATGACTGAAATTCTCCCCTGTCCCCTCAGTGGTGGGAGGAAGGAACAATTTCCCCCTGCCCAGCAGTTTAATCCCCTGACCCACAGCAAATTGCTGAGTGTTGTGCACAAACAACACTGTTCAAGGGGTGACCAACTTCCTTAGAGTGAGAAACCCCAAGGACCTAAAGCACCTCTGGGGTGAAGCAGGTCTCAGCACCAGGCTGTTTGGACTGCCAATAAGCAACTGTAAAGAAGAAGAAGAAGAAGAGGAAGAAGGAGAAGAAGAGGAAGAAGAGGAAGAAGGAGAAGAAGGAGAAGAAGGAGAAGGAGGAGAAGAAGAGGAAGAAGAGGAAGAAGGAGAAGAAGGAGAAGAAGAAGAAGAAGAAGAAGTGGGAACTAAAGGTCAGTCTACACCAAGGACTTAAAACTGAGCAGAACTTCTGGCCAGGGTTTAAGCTGCAAAGCAGCACACCCTTGGAGTAAAGCAGCGAAATAAATGAAGTCACCGAAACAATCACACTGCCCGCATCTTTAAGGTCAGGATTTTCACACCACTCTCTCTCCTGTGTTTTGGCTTTCAGAGTCTGTTCTTCACAGGTACAGAGAGTCACAAATCTGTGAGGGGGGGGAAAGAAAAAAACAACAAAACAACAAAGCAGGGAAGTGACTTTTACCGTTGTCATTTTCCCTGTCTCCCAGCAACAACCGTGTCTTCTCCACCTTGCTCCCCTCCCAGCACCTCACAGCTGGCAGAGATCTTGGGAACAAACAAGGCTCCCTGTAGCGAGGGCTGCCTGGCAAGGGCTGATGCTTCAGTCTAGCATGAGGACGATCTTTTCACCTGCAGAGGTGACAGCTCTTGGTTTATGTCTAACCATCAACTCTCATCCTCCATCTGCGAAGATTCCCAACCCCATTCCAGGGCTGAACAGATGGTGACAGTGTCTGGGCTGATGCCAAAGTGTCAACAAGACAGCTTCTTGCTTCCACACAGACTTATCCCTGGGAAGGGAAGTGGGAAAAAAGCACCTGATAAGACACTGCCACCTCACCCTGTCTAAACAGTCACACTAACTCCAGGACAAGTTCCCTGGGTTTGTGTTATTAATGTTCCTCCTCTCAGGCTGAGGGAAGGCTTCCCAGGGGGTGAATTTTGCTCCAAGAGACCTTTCTGTGCCTGTCTCAGGAGGAGAATTAGCAATCGGAGCCTCCTCCAGAGCTTGTCTTTTTTCCAATTAATACATGAATAATCAGCATAATTTCATGCCAATTGTTTTGTGTTTTGACACCACGGTTATTCTGTGTTCCTCTGCTACCCAACTCCTCTGCTCCTTTTAATGGAATTGATTAAGTGCTAAACCACGACTTCCACATCTTCAGAATCATTCACACAACTGGTGTTGTGACAGAGCTGGGCACATCCTCAGAAGGAGATACCATTGGCATATAAAAGTCAAGCACAGGCAGTGTTTGAGGACTTTGAGGGCAAAGTTGTTGAGAAAAGGTTGTGGCTGGGTCTCTCCTGTGAGGTGGCTCTGAAAGGATTCCATCAGCTCACCCACATGTGTGGTCAATCATGCCTGTGTGAGGACAGCAGAATTTGACACCTCTATAGATGTGTTTTCCTGATGTATTCATCGTCAGACACTGACTTCAGCTTCCAGATGGCTTGGAACGCCTGCATGCTGGGGAAAATCCATTGCTCTGTACTGCCTCGTGAAACCCATTGTGGGTGTCCATCCACTGCTTACTGGTCCTAGTGGTGATGGAGCACCAGAAAACTTTGTTTCAAAGCATTTACGAGGAATTTATGCTACCCCTTTATCTACCCCAGGCAGGAGATAGGATGATGTGCTCTCTACTTCATGAGATTTCCTCTAGACAAAAATCCACGGGCAAGGGTAGAGAAATGTCCCCCGATTGTTTAAGTCCACAGGGACATTTAGGAACTCAAGGATGCCCCTATGCCAAAGGCAAGATGAAGCTCTGTATCCCTGAGGGCAGACCTGTCTGATCTAACCAGTATGGTGTTCATACTGCCACCAGCCTTGGTGCCTTTGTGTGCCATCACAGACAAATTTAAGCAGTGACTATGAGCAAGGGCATTCAGCACACACAGGCCAGGCAGTGTCTCAGCCAGATTCAGAATCACTGGGATCTTGGGAGCACCAGCAAAGTTGTATTCAAAGGAATTGTAATCTGTGCTGGATTTATCCGAGGGAGCAACAAGGATTTATGGTCCATCACAAATATAGGACCATATTTGAGTTTGCTAATCTTGTTTCCATTCCAATGGCACATTGTGCTTGGATTCACAATCTCTCAGGCAAAGCGGGCTGGGCCCTGTTCATATCACATGGGGGCTAACCCGATTAAATTCTAGGGAATCTCTGCTGTCCAAGGATGCTGTATCAAGGCTTCCTTACATGCAGAGCTGCCAAGAGGAGACCAAGGGCTGTGAGCCATGAATGTCCTCTGGTAGCCCAGAGCCACAGCCACTTACAGGCCCCACAGGTCTCCTCCTGACCCTTTCCCTCTGAGTGCAGAACAGCAGCAGAGTTATTAAAGCACCAGCTGGGCTGGCAAAAATAAACCTTTCCAATCTGCCTGCAAAACCAGAGTGGCACAAGATGACTCTTGACTTCCTCTTGGGTGCCCCTCTGGGCTCGGGGGCACCTGCCATCCTCCCTCCTGCAGGTTTGTGGGCATATCCTCAAGCTGTGTTTACAAAGGGATTTCAGGCTCCTTTAGGATAAGACGTTGCTATAGAAACAGCAGAAAGAAGACTGAGCTCACTGGGAGAAGCCCTGGACTCTATTGGCTTAAACAGGAAAGCCCATGAGGAGAATGCAATTGTCTGGGGATTGAATAGGGAGCAGAGTCTGTTTTAATGAACACATCCTCCTTTTGGGAAAAGTAGGATCCTGAGTTTCCACAGCCCTCTTCAAGACCAAAAGGTTTCCAGTGCAAGAAGCATGTCCCCAACACAGGAAACACCAAGAGGTGGGATCTTGAGCTCAACCACTCTGCCAGAAATCTTCTACCCAGCTGGAGCTTGAGCTCATACCTCACCACTGCTGTCATCACTGCGTGGTGCCTCTGCGTGGCAGATGGGACTATGACTGGTACAGGAAATGCAGAGAACCAGAGGCAGGATGCAGATGGATAATTGGAACTTCTTACAACATATGAGCTCTGAATAAACCTGCAACAGAATCTTTTAAAAGGCGACCAACTTGGATCCAGGTGAGAGCCATTTCCAAACGCAGGGTACAAACCAAGAAAACAGTAAGTCAGCCGCAGGGTCACATCTTCCAAAAGGAAAAATCTGACCGTGGGAGTCAAGCTAAGATATTTGGTTGCAGATCAATGCTTGCCCCTTTTCTTGTTTCCTCCTGCAGCCTCAGACGGGAAATGGAATAGAAAAATACATCCATCATACTCACACACAAAAAAACGCCAAACTAACCCACACCACCTGGAATAAAAACCTTCCAAAGAAAAACCTCTGTGCAAAGCTCAGCCAGGGCTCATCAGCAAAGGGCCATCATTAACTGCTGAAGTAGCAGGGCGTTTCCTTTTCCAAAGGCAGAGCTACCACACAGCCCTGAGAACTCCTCTTCACAATCAGCCTGTGTTGAAACAAACCCAATCAGTGAGACACTGAGAATGAGTGTCCCTCCACGGATCCCTGCGGGGAGCTGATCTGATTACAGAGTGAGCTGGGGAGGGACCAGAAAGCACCCAGTGGGGGGTTGTGGAGAGGAAAATCAGAGCACAGCCTCAGAGCTGAGAGCCTGTGAACAATAAACTCCACTGGGTGCAAATAAGAGACACTGGGGGACAGGCTGCCTTGGAAAAGCCGCAGCTCCGCGGCTGCACCAGCCTCTAGTGAAGTGCTCAGCTGGGAACAGGAGAGCACAGATCGTGATTTCCACAGTGGCCTGAGCGGCCTGAATAGCTGAGAACCCGAGGGAGGAAAGCTCCAGCCCTGTTAAAGCCTGGTGACCAGGAAGATAATCTTTCTTCACCTGCAAGCCCCACCGCGAAGGCTGCAGAGCCGAGAAGCACAGTCCGGGTGGCTGGAGCATTGGCATGGGCACTGGGTGGAGGTGACATTTCCTCACCCTCATGAGGAGGCAGGGTAGGGCTAACAGCTGTTCCCTGAGGACTCTGTCCTCAGTCAGGCTGAGAGGTCGTCCCACATCCTGGAGGACAACAGGGCTCAGATGTAGTGTCAGCAGTCCGTGCCCCACAGGCATCTCTGATGTCAGCTCCAAGGAGATGCTTTTAGAATGGATTTGAGCCCATGATGCGCAGAAACCAGCATGCCACCAGCTGCGCCTAAGATGAACGCCCTGGTACTTCTATGTTGTCATTTGTCATTTGCCTCTCCCCAGGACTGTTTCCAGAATCTGCCTTCCCCAGCAGCTGGGTCACCTAAACCCTGCCAAAAGTCCTATTTCCCCTCCCCCAAATCAAAAACCTGCTGGCAGTAGGGTCTGAACTCAAACACAGCTCCCACGAGATGCTTGGGTCTCCTCAAAATCTTTTGGATCCACTGCCTAGAGCTAAGCTCCTGTGTGTGACTGGTGCTTAGGATCAAACCCTCTGACACACTTTGGGGTGTCAGACACCCCAAACAGCAGAAAGGGCCTGGAGCTGGTGACCCTGAGGCCTCTGACTGTTGGATGCCACCCCACAGTGCACAGTCCCTCCTGTCACACTGCCAGCTGGGGGCTGTGAATGACCTTATGAGAAAGGCACCAGAGGGAAGATGTGAAAAATCATCTGCAAACCAGATGCAAATCTAATAATATTGCCAGCTCCCCAAAGGGAATGAGGAAGTGAAGCAACCTGGAACAACTGTCAAAATAATACACTCCCCAGTGTGGATGGGAATGGGTTTCTCACTAGGTGCCAGAGTCACTGGTTTAACCTTTCTGCTCACCCCTGTCTTCTTACTTTAAGGGAAAATGCTTATTTAACAGGAAGGGAAAAAAAAAAAAAAAAAAAAAAAAAAAAAAAAAAAAAAAAAAGGCAGAAAACAGAATCAGATCATCCCCTGGAAGTGGGGATGAAAGGACACCGGAGGACAGAAATAGACCTGAGAGAAAGGCAGGTGCTTTGGGGAGGAATGTGTGCTCTGCTCGGGGTCAGAACACCCTCCCCTTGGCCAGATCCTGTTACAGGCAGCAGGGTTTGGATATACACAGAGAAATACAGAGACACAGTGATGGCAACTGAACAAATCCTGCTGGAGTCAGGCAGGAGCTTTTCCAGCTGTTACTTCTGGAGTCTCAGACAAGGTCCCAGACAACAGACCCTTAAGTGGAGCAAGAGACCCTGTAACACACTAAAAGACTTTGATATGTCTACACCACACTCATCTTTCTACTGATGCATCCACCCCTTCATTCATCTTTCAACTCCTTTATTCCTACCCACATCTCTGTGATCTACACACCCATGCATTCAGAGCAGCACTAGAGCTGTTTGGCACAGTAACATCAAAATCAGGAGAGATTCCTTTCTGAGCCAGGAGGATCCATCCAGCCCCCAAACATTCAGGGAGCAAGGCATTCCAATTTCCCAAGTCCTGCATTTGGGAAAAACAACTTTCCCAGAGGAGAAATCCATGCCAGGGCCCTTGGAGAAAGTGATGTGTCCATGGACTTCCCTAGGATCATCCATCTGCAGGCCACAGGAGCATGATCCTGTTGTTAATTAAAAATATTCTTCAATGCCAATGGCACCAACAGATAGAAGAAGCTTTGTTATACTGACACCAGTCCACCAGGAGAATCTCTTGGCTGAGACCAGCTCAGTTTGCTTTTCACACAGGGGACAGTTTTATTGAAGAAAAAGACAATTCAGTTTTGTATCAGGAGGAAGATAAAACACACTTGTTCTTTCGGCTGCCAAGGAAGAAAAACCAGCTTTGGAGGTCAAGGTCCAGGTCCTGCTCTCAGGTGAGGGGCAGCACCCATTTAACTGGTGAGAGTGGCTTAACTAGAGCTATATCAGGTAATGGGATAGAAGTAACCAAAAAAAGAGGAGGTAGAAGGACACTTAATCCCTTCAGTAAATAGTCACGCTAACATCTATATCTGTGCATTTGCTGATCCCAATTCAGCTGGAAACAAAAGCAGACTGGGTGGCAGAAAGCACCAAGAGCTGGGATGGTCCTGAGGGAAAGCAAGCTGGGAGCAGAGGTGGAGGGAGCCTCAGCACCCAAACAGGATCCATAGAGCAGGTGCTGATGTCAGGTCCATTGACAACCCAGTTAAGGCAAAGTGATAACTCAGGCTCAGAGAGACAAGTAAAAATAAATCTAAAGTAGCAAGGGGTGTTTCCAGATTTTTTCCATATCTTGTTGCCTGCCAGAAATAAGAGTGAGGGAAGAATTCACTTCTTATCATACCTTCTCAGAGGTGGTGTGTAGGGTAATGAAACAGAAAATCTGTTTCCAAGTTTCCAAGGTACATTCATCTCTGGAAGGTGAACATATTTTCCTGGATGGTTGAAAAGGGAAAATGAAGATATATGAAAAAAAAAAAAAAAAAAAAAAAAAAAAAAAAAAAAAAAAAGGGGAATATGTTTCTGGAAGAATATCTCAATAGAACTGGTCATTCTGATATTTGCCAGGCAAATTCAGCCCAGGGCATGCCATGGCAATGAGTAACTAGAGATTCACTGTAGCTTGGCCACTGCTTGAAACAAAACACTGGATTTGGGGATTCAGGGCAACACTTTCTCTCAGCTGCATTAAAAGCCAATGTTCAGATGCTCCCGGTGGGCCCTAGCTTGGACAGCCTGTATAGACAAAACACTCTGTTTATCTGCTAGGCATGGTACGAGCAGCAAACAGCATCTGACTGGGAGTATCTGACTGGGAACTTTGCCTTCACAGTCCTCTTGCCTCACTCCTCACAGCTGAGGCTGTGGATTAGGGCAGCAGGTGCAAACCCTGGGAACAGCACCTTGCATTGCACTGCAAGGACAGTTCAGAACTGGAGCTTGGGGTGCAAATCCTCAAAGCCAGCCAGACCTGCAGACTGGAACAAAGTTCCCAAAGGAGCACCTGAAGATGAGGAAGGTATTACTGAGGCCACGTGGGAGTGAATTAATCCCTGTCCTTTTGCTGGCAATGTAAAAAAGGTCCAAGTATCAAGAAACCAAGATATTTGTGAGCAGATCTTTACACTCTGAAAATCCCCTCCTGCTACCCCTGTCCCCAAAGAGTGCCGGGAGGCTCTGTACCCCAGCCCAGGAGCACTGCCCAAACATCCTCACCCTCCTTACACAAACCTAGCTAAAATTTATCATTATTTGGGTCCCGTCCAGCCCAATTCCTGCCAATCTTCTCATAAGAAGAGATCAAACAGCCTCTTTGAGCCCCCATTGAACTGCAGGGGCACTGTGGTGCCCTGTCCCCCTTGGACAGGTCTTCACCCTTCGGTGCTTCTCTCCCCTTTCATGCCATATTGCAGGTTACTCTCCTGATGAGATGTGCTGAAAAGCCCATCTGTCTGCCTGCAGGACAGGCAGCTCCTGACAGATGTGTTGCCAGTGTCCACACTTTTCCATCACTTTTCTGTCTGCCACTGCCTCTTGGATATTAAAAATCACCTGGAGCAATGATTCCTCACTGCTCTGTGCTCCCTCCTCCAGTCTGTCACTGTGTAAGCCACTTGACAGGTGATTATTCGGTCACTGAAGCCAGGGAAGCCGGGCTGAAGGAAATTAGTGTCTCCTTAAATAAACACACCGGGCAATTTGGAGAGGGTTTCTCGCTGGACAAGCAGGCTATTTTGGGATGGCACCACTAAGCTGCATTATGGCTTGTCTTGGTTTGGGAAGACAGGTATCTGCCAGGGAAAGCTGGAGCTTCCCTTGGAATGGAAAATGTAAACCACCACCAGCACCCCTGTTTTTCCAATTATAATTTTTCAGTTAAAAGCTTTTAGGCAAAAGATTTTGGAAATAGGAATAGCAGTTCTTTACTAGTATGTATAACAAAGCAAACAAACAAATAAAAAACCCAAAAAAACCCAAACAACTACAGCATTGATAACAAAAAACAGTACCAAAAACCTCAAGGACTTTGCTTTACAAAAACCCAGGGCAGTTTTGTCTCGGTGCCTTTGTAGGATACTCAGAGCACCAAGCTGGAAGCAGTGGAAAAGTCCTGGGCTGGTAGCTGGGATGGCAGGATGTCCTGGCAGGGCAGGGGCAGGGTCCTGGCGGGGCAGGGGGGTGCAAGGTCACGCTGTAGTAAGAGCAGCAGTGCCGACCAAACCGTGACGGCGGGGCAGGGCTGGCAGAGAGGCTCAGAATTCCAGGGCGAGCAGATGATGGTGAATTTCCCAGGACTGAACCCCTCCAGAGAGAGTGAACTCTTCTAGCAGGAGCACCAACACAGCCGTGCTTTCTCCCCAGACGCCAAAAACCAGAGTGCCAGGCTGCCCCAAGCTCTTCCTTTACTTTCCCCAAAACTCGTGTTATCCCCCCCACTCCCTCTGAGCTTCGACCACCCCTTTGTTTTGTTAAATAGTCTAAAGCACGACATTTAGTCTCTTTGGTAACTTATGGGGAAAAAATTTTTTAGAGTAAAAAGGAACAAAACCTGACCCCCAGCATGGCTTTGTGGACAGACTGGGCTCGGAGCAGCTGCCCTGCTGGCCTTTTGCACCTCTTGTTCCTCCCCTGAGGCACTGCTTAACCCGAGCCATGGCCCATGCCATGGCCCATGGCCCACGGTTTTTTTCGTGCCTCATGGTCAGACTGGGCTTCTCCCTGCACAGTCACTGACTCACTGTCCCTCTTCCAGGAAACACCACTGTCCCCTCTGTTATATAAGATGAATAATAAACAACTCAATTTCCTTGGACATACACTGTGTTGTTCTGATTAAGGCAATGCACTTTTTGGCTTTAGGAACTGATTTGTGCAGCTTTAGCCTCTGGTGGCCTGCCATCCCAGCTGGAGACGTCTCTGCTCCCTGGATGGGGTTGAGTTTACACCTGAGCAGAAGATCCCTGGATCAAAAGCAGTGTGGAGCCATCCCTGTGGCTGGTGAGTGCATCATCACCTTCAAAACAGCCATGAGGAGCCGTGCAAAAGTCATGTCTCCCTCCAGTTCTCTGTTTAATGACCCCTCCAAACAAGGTTTCAGTGGGAGACAAATACTGATTATGCTTCATACAAGCCCCTCAACATTCCTGGCTGTCCTTGCTCTGGGGTAGGGCACCATCTTCATCACCATCCCTCAGAAAACCAGCGAGATGAAAGTGAAAAGATTACTTATAACACTGTCCACAGGCTGATTGGATTCAAATTATCATCCCCTTTTGCATTCAATTTCCATCCATATTTTTACTTGGTAATTGGAGAACCAACCTACACTTTTCACTAGCTGAACTTCCCACTTCCTATTTGTTGGGAGTACCTGGTACAACTTGAGGCAGTTCCTCTCATTCTATCACTTATTACGTGAAAAGAAAGATCAACACCCACCTCACCCTCTTTCAGGAAAAAAATGAGGATATTTTGCATGGCATGAATGTTAGGGCCAGGGGTTGATTTTCCTGCTTATCAACACCAACCCATTACTTTTCCTGAGACCAAACTTCTCAGGAACTGCTGGAAGATAACCTTTGTCCTTCAGTGTGAGCATAAAACAAAGTCTTGGCATGGTCAGAGCCCTGCAAGCCCCCTTTGAGCACTGTTTAATCCCTGCCCACCATGGCTCCTCTGCCAGGTGAGCACACTCCAGGTCAGAGCTTAATCTGTTATGGCCCAGCTCCTGGAATCACTCATGTGTCAGCTTCCCACTAAACATGCACAGAACACCTTCAACTGGGCCTTGAGTAATCTTGTGTTTTCCCTCATATCTGCATCTGGAGTATTTGTCTCCCTGCAGATACAGTCTCATGAGCAGTTCAGAGGGAATTTCCTCTGGCTACAGGAGCTGCTCTGTGGATGGAGTCAGGATGGATTTCTGCTCTGCCCAGAGCTACCACTTCTGCAAAAATATATTAAAAATTTCATGAAAGTGAGCTTCTGATTTGAAAACCCTTTCCACAGAGACACTGTGGTGTCCCTACCAGAGTTCAGATCAAATGTGATCTGTTTTGGATCACAAGTGGAAAAGATGGTGCTTTTGCTCATATTGCTGACCACACTGGGCTCCTCTTGGGTCAGAATTCAGAATTCACTGAATTCTGCTCACTCCCATGACCCAAATGGCTGCAAAAGTTTGCATTGTTTGTAAATGAAGGGAGACATTGGCACTGCAGCTGAAGCTTCTTGAACAACTGAGCTGAACATTTCCACAGCAGTCACAGTCAACAACGAGTTGCTTTTCACTCACCATCTGCCTGCTGTCAACCAAAGGAAAATGGAAACAAGCCCACCCCCATTCATCACCTTAGTAAAACCCATCACTTAACGTCATCCCTGACACAAAGATCTCCTCATCCCCAGAGCTGATGCACTGGTCTCCAGGCAAGCTGCAGGAGCAATGCTGTCAGCAGCAGCAGTGGGAGGTTTTGAAGTTGGGTGTGAGCTGGGCATCCAGGCATGAAGCACAGCAGCAGGTCCCTGAACTCGCTCTGTGTTACATCATTCCCAAATACTCTCAGCCTGCTTGAACCTGATGAGTTGGTTCCACTGTTCTGTTTGTTTCAGTGCTGTTGGTTGTTTTCTCATTAACATTTCCCTGTTGGATGAAAGCATTTTGCTCCTTTCCGAATGACTGGGGTTTCTGGAAATAATCATCTGTACCCCAGACAGAAAAACTAATAGCCAGGATTAAAGAATGGGGAAGGGAAAAAACCCAAGGTCATTCACAGTTTGATACTCTGACCTGCTTCTCCTCAGCTGTCTGCCTGTCATCCTCCTCCTGGCCTCCTGAGTTAGATAAACTTTGCTCTGCTGCTGCTACGCAGTCAAAAAAAGTCTTTATTTCCTCTGTCAAATTTGCCTTCTTGAAAACTGGTAGAAATCAGCCAGGAAATCAGAGGGAAGGGGAATAATCAACACTGTCTTTCAGGCTGTGGAAATCAAGGCTCAGAAAACAGAAAGTGAGTTTCCAGAGGTCACGGGGACTGTCAGTGGCAGAGAGGAAAGGGACCATGGGATTGTGTCCTTCTAACACCTTGGCTGTATCTCACAGCCTCTAGAGACAGACTTGGAGCATAACATATTTCTGTGGCCCTTTTACAAAGCATTTGCCTGCCAGCAGCTCACTTCTCAGGGAGGCAGTCCCAGAGACAGATCCACAGCAGCATTGGGCAGCTGTGCGACAGCAGGACTGGTTCGCTGTCCCAAGGTGTGGCCAGTCCCTGGGGACAGGCTCCCTCCAGACAGGACACAGCCCTCCCTCTCCCCCTTCATTCCTGCTCTGATCTTCCCATTCATCTTCCCTCTCCCTCTTCATCCCTAGATAATCCCATTACTTAAGCTGATGTCAAGCTTCTGTTAAGCCCTGTCACCTCTGCCCTTGGCTGGGCTACAAAGCTGCCCCAAGCATGGGACACTCAAGAGGATGCTCATACTGGCATGGGCATTGCTGGAGTCAGTCATTTGGCTTGGAAGCTTCCTTCTGGGGCCATGAGGGTTTGAATACATGACCTTGGAGTTGTAACCTCACAGAGAGATCCCAAAAATTCGAAAGAAATTGTCTGAAAGCAGCCAATGAAATACAAAGCTCTGCTTCAGGGAGAAAGCGCTCTGGGGTCAGGGCAGTTTGGTCTCAGGTGAAGAGCAGATTCATGAAGACCACTAGTTTTTAATGGGACAGGGGTCCTGTGCCAGATTTGGGGCTGTGAGCTCCTGGCCCACAAGCTGCAAGCTCACATGCTGCCCACAGCCCCTCCCCAGCCGGCTGCACATCCCCAGGCCAGTGCCAGTTCCCTGAGCAGACCTGGAAGAGAAGAGGCACTACATAAAAGGCAAAAAGGGCTACAGGGGGAGAACATTAAAATGAAACATTTAGAGCTGCTTCTTTCTGCTGTGTCTTCCCCCACACTGTCAGCCTGGCCTTTCCTTGCTCAGCGCTGTGGGGGTGACTGGCTCTGATCAATTGCCCTTTATTTCCATATTAAGTGAAGCAGTTGGGGGATGAATATCTCCCTCTGCCATGCAGCCCCGTGCATAATTTTTGTTAAAAGGTTGTTAACTTGCCCTTTATTGTTATTATTATTATTTCCTCCTTCCAAAGTCTTTGTTTCTACATGCTATTTAGAGAACCATAGGAAAGAATTTTAAGAGTTATGAAATGCCAAATTATGCTAAATAGATTCTGCATGACCTTAGCAGAAAGCTGGCATGTTGACAGACCTTCTATACCACCCATTGTGTGCAATATCAAGTCAAAGTCCTATTTGAATCTCCTCCAGGAGTGCCACATGGAATCCCACCAGCGCAAGGAGTGGTCCCACCTGATATTCCCCAGTGGATATCCCAGTGCACTGCTAGGATCAGGTGCTCAGGGAACCAGAAACCTCCCTGCTGCAGTTACCTGCCTCTGCTGACACTCCAGCACAGTTCATCTGCACCAAACGCTGCTCTACAGACCTGATTTGACTCAGTCTGGTGTCTGTTCACATGCTGGGGCTGGTGGGCTTTCCCTCCAGAGTATTAGGCAACTTCTTCCCCTGGAAAGAGCCACGTCTTGTACTACCCCATGGCAGAGTGCAGGGCAGCACAGATATCCTGTGACTGCTTCTAGGGAAAATCCCTTCCCCACCATCTCCCTGGCTGATTGGAAAGCTCAGGGTGGGCTGTGGAAAACAAATATCTGTCCCTTAGCATGCCTGAGTGCTCTCCCTCCTCAAGGAAGGCTCAGCATTCAGATGAGCTGCGTGTTTACAGCTGCCACGCTCGCCCCGAGAGCTGCACTGCACACACTTGGATGGGTACGACAAAAGGTCATCTGCACGGGGACTCTGCACTCCCTCATGCATGAGCCTGGCAGGGAGCTGGACAGGCCCCTCCAGGGGAAATGGCAAGACAGGCTTTTATCTCTTTTTCCCACAGAGGAAACAGCAAACTTAAAAATCCAGGTTAGGAACCTTTCAGGGGATAACACGGTTTCTTCCGCACACCCGCCTGCTGCACTGGGAGATGTCACCTGGCAGCAGAGCAGCTGAAAAAGGTGTGTGCACGGGCTTCATTCGGGTCACCTCTGAGTGTCTTTGCCTGCAAGACAACAGCCAGCTAAGAGCTGCCGTTCTTACTTAGCTGGAAGAGAGGGAGCTTTACTGTGCCCAGCAACAGGCAAAGACCCAAAGGCTCGAAGCTTTCTTCCACGTACTAGTGCTAAGAGCAGGCTGGGAAAAGGGTTTACTTCACAAAGCTCCTGGAGATCTCTCTTTTCCTCTCCTGTTCCAGCTGAAGATCAAAATCCCAACCTCCTGTGAAACTAAACAGAAACTAAGCCACCTGGTTTGGGTCGATTAAAATGTTTTGTTTCAGTAGCTGCTGAACATGCTGTTAAGTAATCAGCCTTAATTGCAGAACAAGGGTGTTTCAAATTAGAAAACTAAAAATCTTGGTTGCCAAAGGGAGACTTTTCAAGAATTTGAGGGCTCTTTTTTAAACCAACACCTTTGTCAAAGCCATTCTTTTTTTACACTGCCCCAACACCCAACCCCCGCCAAAAAAAAAAAAAAAGGTTTCCACTTCAACCTTTTAGACACAAACAGAGACAAGGAGAGAGAAAGGTAAGGCCCAAAGCTGAGTGGAAACCAAGGTCATAACCAAGGTAACTGACTAAATCACCATCACATCAAGGGTTTAAAACTATAGGATGAGTTCTGTATTCCTCACTGATATCTGCTATTGCCTTTTATAACACCAGGATTTCACTAATGACTTAAAATCTCCAGCCCATCTTTCATCCTCAGGCATTACATGGAAGCTACATTACCTCCTTCGGAGATTAATGGGACCCTATTGCACAGGAACTGGTGGTTCTCTCATCACCCACACTGCTGATCCAGCATGTTTTATGACCACTCTGCCTGGGCAGCTTGGACATGACTGAAGTGATAAATAACCACCTCTCCATTGTGTGCAGGAAGAGACACCTCCCTCAGCACTGGTTCAACTGCTAAGGCAGAGCAGATGATGATGTTGCCCTTCACAGCATGGGCTTGGAACCCCAAGAATCACGTTTACAAATGATGCTTTGTCACCTGAGTTAATGCCAGTGGCTTCAGGCATGGTCAGATTCCCAAGCAAACAGCAGAGCTGTGTTCACTAAGGAACAGGAGAGAGGCTTGAAGGCAGCGGTGGCAGAAAGAAACGTGCATCTCTGAGGGCTCCACAAAGGCAGTGATGACAAGAACACAGCCAGGAAATAGTTCCCAGTGTGTTGTACACAAGCACCCTTCTACAAGCACACTTGTTCCACAAGTGCAAACAAGAGGTAGCAGGGGAAAAAAAAAGGAAAGTTGGCTCCATGGAGCCACCTCAGCCACTTCCCCATTCCAGTATTGGGAAAACAGCCTCAAAAAGATATGTGAAGGAGGAAGGGATCTAGTAAAACAACAAAAAGGGATTTTTAGAATTCCCAGAAAGCATACAGGCAAAATCCTATGAAGTGACAAAATTCCTAGAAAGAAAAGAATTGCCTAGAAAACAGTTTGATTTTTTTTCTACAAAGAATCCTAGAAGAAACTCAGAAAGTATTTGCAATTTTCCTGATAAGCACTCAAAGACATTTCTAAATGAAAGCAAAACAAGAAATGGCTTGAAAACAACACTGACATGGGAAAGCAAAGGAGAGATTTCCAGCAAGCAATGTCGAAAATTCTGGGAAGAAATGTAAAAAATCCTGGAAAGTAATATGAGAATTTCGAGAAATCAGATGGAGATATTCCTTGGAAGAAACCCAAAAAAATCCTTGGAATCATCCTGATAAAATTCAAAAGAAATCAAAGGAGAAATTTCAGAAAAAGGAAAACATCCTGGGACATTTCTAGGAAGCAGAGAAGAAATTTCTGGAAAGTAACTCCTTTGGTAAAATGTCTAGAAAACATCAGGAAGTTTTTAAAGACAAATGTGAAATTCCTGGAAAGCAGCTGGGGACAGTCCTAGAAGTCTAGGAGAAAGCTCCTGGAAAACAACCTGAGAACTTTCCAGAGAGCAACATGGAGCTTCCTAGAAAGAAAAATTCAGAGAAAACTTATGGAAACTCTGGAAAATTCAGAGAAAACTTATGATGTGTTTCCAAAAAGCACTGCAGAACATTCAGAAAAAAAACCAAAGCAAAAATTCCTAGGGAAAAAAAAAAAAAAAAAAAAGGTTTTTGAAATTGCTTCAAAATTGCTAGAAATCAATGATGGGACCTTCCTAGAAAGTAATGTGGAAATTCCTGAAAAGAAATGAGGGAGATTCCTGGGAAGAACCCAGGATAATGTCAAGAAAGGAAATGGAGATTCTTACAAAGTTCTGGAAATGTTGCTAGAAAGCACTGACAATGCTGATTTTGAAGGGGAAGAACAGGTGAGGGTGGCAGCAGAATTGAAGAGAAGGTCAGGGGAGTTTGAGAAAGGTGTGGTATTCCACAAGATCCCAAGAGTGCTGAAGGTGAAAGACACTGGAGCATCACTCAACCTCAGGAAGGTCCAGCTCTGTGCTGGGATGGCAGGAGACCAGGAATGTCACCTCAGTGACCAAGGTTCACACATGAAGGCACACAAGGTCACATTAGGTCTGCCCACATGGGCCTGATGCACATGCATCTAGTCTGTTCCTAGAAGTCTCCAGTGATGAATAAAAGCCATTTTCAATGTCAAGGCACCTCTGTATTTACCTTCCCATATTTCTGGAAGGGCTTTCTTTGGTGTACAGCCTCATTCTCTGACCCTCCTCTTTGCCTGTCCCCTCAGGCACTGAGAAGGGTGTGTTCCTAAGGCCATAGGACAATTAAAGTGGAAACGGAGCTTAGGAGGTCTTTTAGGTACAACTTCCTGCCCAAAGCAAGGTCAGCTCTGAGGTGAGACCAGGTTGTTCAGGGCTTTGTCTGCTTGGGGCTTAAAATCCTCCAAAGGCTGAGATTTCACAGCCCTTCTGGGCACCTGTCCCACTGCTTGACTGGCCTCACATGAAAAGTTTGTGTTGTATAAGGAGGATGTATATGTAACCTGAGGAGGATGTATACATAACCAGCCTGAACCTCTCTTATTCCACAGGATATCCATTGCTGCTCATTGCCCTGCTGTGTTCCACTGCAGAGAGCCCAGATTTGACTTCCCCATCTATTCCTTGCAAAAGCCTCCTGAGCACATCCGTGGCTGCTCACACTGCCCAGACAGCCCTCCCTTCCTCTCTGGCAGATGATGGGCCCGTCTGCCCAACTCCCTTAAGACCAACTTTGTTTTTTCCCCATGGCTTCTTCAGAAGCTGTTTTTCAGACCATTTCTGCTCAGGAAGAAGAAGAGATCACAGAGGAATTGGTGACATCACTTCTATGATGTTCCTCTCCCCAGCTGACTCAGCTGTCTGGGAGAGAGCCTGGCAATTATCTCCAGTAGGCCTCTGCTCATCTGATTGACTTGCCTTTCCTTTCATGCCTGCCACTTCAAACATCGGGGACAGCAAGGTAGGGGGAGAATTTTCCTAATGGAATGAAACAAGGGCTCCAGAAATTACAGCTGCCTCCTCCAGAAAGCAGCGCATGTCTCAGCCTCCTCACTGCACTCAGCCTCCAGGTTATCACCCACACGCCCAGGCTCGACACCACGGACAGAAATCATTTGTAAACAATTCATTGTGGAAGTGGGAGAGATAGCACCCACACTGGGCAGCACGGAATATGACCTCAGAAGGTGAAATCCACTCTTGGAGGTTCAGAGAGGGATGTGACACATCCTCGAAAGCCTGAGCTCCTACTTCTGCCACAGACTCCAGGCCGGTCCTTTAATTGGTTTGTGCCTCAGTTTCTTCACTTTCACCTGGGAATGGCTCCCACTATGCAGGAGGAGAGTATCCAGCACAACAGCCCCTTGATCTGTTGCTACCCAAATAAAGCAGGCCTGGTTCTGGTCGCTGGTACAGCCCACCTCCAAGGGTCTAGCCAAAAGCTCTCCTCAGAACCAGGTGACTTCATGCATATTGCCACATGGGAACGAGCCCTGGCCTGCCTGTCCCCTTAGCTGGGCCCAGTCACTGGCCAGAGGGTGTTAATTGGGAGTGTGCTAATGATGGAAGAGGGCAAAGCACTGTGGGCCAGTGCCCTGGCCCTCCCAGGCCTAGTGCAGATATGGCCGCCATGGCCCCTCTGGGGCAATCTCTGTGCCCTGGGGGTAAAAGGAGATTCCTTTCTGTCCCCACTGTTCAGCTGCAGCGCAGGTTGCAGGTGTCCAGCTTGGGCTCAGGCAGAGCTGAGCTGAAAGCAGCTCTGAGGGAAGTGGTTTCAGCATGGCTGTGTTCAGCCTCTCCCACACCACCTGGGCATCTCTGTGGGGTGGTGGCTGCTCTCCAAGGGAATTCCTGCTCTAGCAGAGTGCAGGTACTGCCTAGGAGATGACAGCTGCTGCTGGGGCAGAGCCACACACCCACATGCTGTCTGAATAATGAAAACAAAAATTCCTCGCTCCCACTGGATGCTGTTTTATTGCCTGACTGGTGGTTGCTGCCATGTGAGTCACTTCCAGGGGAGGCCACGAGGCACTTCTGTTGCAAAAAGAAGAAATTATGCAAAGCCCGAGTTGCTGTGCACTTGGGAAAGTAGATCAATACATGATCAATAGATCAATCACTCTCTTGGGCAAGGGAATTCTAGCTGGAAAGGCTTTCCTGGTTTTTCTGGGTCATTAGTAGAGCCCCCTATTCTAAAGCAGGGCCTCCATCTAACAACAGCGCTCTACTTGATTAATGCTGATTAGCCCTGCTTTGCTTGGTACGTTGATTAAAAAGCAAGGTTCATTTCCCAGGTTTCCTTCCCAATCACATTCCCTAATTTCTTTTGGCACTGCCACAACCTCTTAATTCTTCAGTCCTTCAAGAAGCTCATCAGACAAGGACAATGCTGAGGCAGTAGCAGACAAAGGTCAGATGTGGGTTATATCCAAAGGGAAGTTCTCTCCTGGGCTGTTACTCTATGTAGTGAGCTGGCTAGTGGCATTGTCACCTTAAAATGTTGCTCATGACAATTGTGAAGGCAGATAAAAACCCATCACCACTCAGGATGTCCCTACATACTGTTCTCTTCAGACATATCTGTTTGATTCCCAGCAGCTGTAGAAGCAAAGGGCCCCATGTTGCCTTTTCTTCAAATTATCAGCTAAATTGCTGTAGAAATGTTTTTATGGCTTAGCCCAAAGGCTTTGTTCAGTGGCTGCAGCAGATGCAGAGAAATCAAGGGAAACAGGGCATGTACAAAGTGGTCTTGGCCCACTTTTCTCATCTTTGGTGGTCTGTGGTTCAGTGGTCTTCATCAGTTCGAAGCCATACTCACTTTATGGGGTTTAACACCCACCAGTGTGTTGTCAACCACACTCCATGGAAATGCAGAAGGGGCTTCCTGCTGTCTGTGTCAACTGTGTCAACAGAAACACTTAGTTACAAGGAAAGAGCAGCAATCCTTCCCTCACAGCTCCCTGCTCTCCATGATATGAGAGGTCTCTGTTGTTGTCCCTTTAGGCACCTCTTGTTCTAGCCAGGAGGCCCTCCCTTCACCCAGAACAATTTTGCAGCTTATTGGAAGTTGTTTCAATAAAACAACCAGGGCTCAAGAAAACAAACATCCCATTACTGCCTCTTTCACGATAAGAAAGTGGAAATCCAGAGTATCTTTAAAACACAACCAAGTAAATAACAATTTGAAGCAGAGAGCAATGAGTTAATCTGACATCTGAATATTCACTGCTATTAAGATGAAGACTTGCCTCCTTCAGCTCTTATGTAAATAGAACTCATCTGCGATGCAGATTTTATTAATTAACTGGCAAATCGAGAAAACCCCAATAGGCTGTAATTGAACTTGGTGTTGATGATAGATGAGGAGACACTTACAGGCCATCCGCTGTGTCTGCACAGTCACTCCTGGGTCTGCTGCCATCCCTACCCATCCTCACAGCAGAGGGGCTGCCCCATCCTGAGCAAAATCAATAATATCTGAGGGGCAAATGCCTGGAGCTGATGGAATGCCTGGAGCTGATGAAATACCTGGCACATATTCTTCCTGAAGCACCCTCTGGCTCATCACATTGCTTTTGCTCATATTTTCTGCAGCTCCCAGACACTCTCAGGAGGCAGGCACTAGCTGCTGAAGCTCCAACAGGACTGAGGATGCTCATAGCTTTGAGGGGACATAATCACCCCTAATATGAAGAGGGTACAGTTGTTAATGCTGCGGACAGCTGGGCTGCTCAGACGTCCTCAGGGCTCCTAGTAACCTGGGAAATGTACAATTTCCCTATGGAAATCACTCCAGTGATTATATACGCCGTTTAGAAACACACCCCAAACCAAGACCTTAGGTGAAGCACAGACCAGCCATTTATGTGTGTCCCAGTGGTGACTCCCTGCTGGGGAACATGGATAGTGGCAGAGCAGCCTGTGTGTGGAAAAGGCAGCCCTAAAGCCCTGCAGGAGCACCATGATGCCCTTTTCCATCGAGACAGCACGTGGCAGAGCCCAGCGGGAAGGAGATTAAGGCATTATTGATGGAGGAGGAGAAGAGATGAATGAAACAACCCCCTGCACGGGTGCTTTGCAGTTCTTGGAGGGGAACTAATTTTGCTCTTATTTTGCTGGAGAAACAGCGAGGCAGCAGCAAGGAGCCCACCCTCGGAGCTGCCGAAGCCTGGGTTCTTCTCAGAGCGGGAAGAGGAAGTGGCATTTGAAGCACTAAGATGTGAGAAGAGTTTCATTATTGCTCTGGATGGCCCCTTCATTAGAGGAAAACACAGTATTTAATGAAGGGGAAAGAAAACTGGAGCTCCCTGCTGCGTCCAGAAAGCTGTCTCTTTTCAGCTTTGCTTCTTTCCCTTTATTTACAGGAATGAGGGAAGCTGGACCTACCCATCCCTGGAGCAGCCCATCCCTGGCTCTCCAAGGCCACTCCAAGTGAAGATCTCCCTCCAGACAGAGACTTACAAGCACAGTCCCTGCTGGACTCCCCAGTTTTGGGGTAACTCCCTGTACCCACACCCAGGTGGGCAGAGGCTGCTGGCCATGGGTGCAGATATGGGATCCTGAGATCTACTCCCCCCTCCAACCACATCGACACCAGAAATTCAGTGCCATTAGGGAGGAACTGAGGCACAGAGGATGTGTTACACACACCTGTGAAGACCATGCTTGATTAAAAGGCACAGGGAATGCTCTCCCCGTGGCTTCCTTGCAGAGTACATTCAGATTACCAGGGAAGAACTTGGTTTCTCATGACTGGCTTAACAAACCCAACATGGGATTCACACGTCAAGTTAATTCTTCCCAGCTGGCACCAATTATTTGCCAAGGTAGTTTTGATCTCTCAATTACACCCCATGAAGTTTTCAGCATGGAAAAGCAGAATATCTTTTCTTTCTTTCTCCTCTCCTAATAATTGGGGTTTTTTATAGCAACATGTCAACAGACATCAGGAGTAGAACTGGCTCACATTCCCTTTGCTGGGACAACTCTAGCTCTGCTAGGAATTGAGATAAAAGGAAGCTTGCTTTCATCCCAGCATAAGCAGGCAAGAAGTGGAGCATGAACAGAGAGAAGACAAGCGGAGAAGCGAGCACTGTGATTTTATTCTGAGTCTCTGCACCTAAAGCTGTCCTTAATCACCACTCATGACTCATAGCCATTTCTTTCACTGGGAGCTCCAGACAGGGTAATTTGGTTTCAGAGGCTCAGAGGAACACTGGCTGCAAGGGACCTCTGGATGTCTCCCATTCAACCACTCATAATTTGCTCTTGGAATTTTCTTGGGTTCCCTCCTGACCTGTCCTGTTCCCAAAGTGATGAGTTTTGAACGTGTCTTGAGGTGAGAAAGCTTCCTGCAGCAGAGAAGGTGTTGAAGGAAGACGAGTAGTTTCAACAGTTGCCTGCTCTCTTGGCTGCTCTGGAAAATTTCCCAGCCCCCTTCACCAAGTCAGCTGTGCCAGGAGATGGACTCTAGGACCTGTGTGGGTCAGGGTTCTTGGAAGACAGCAGCAGGAGGGGACCCATAGGATCTCAGGAGACTGAGAAAAACAAAAAGGACAGGGACACAGCTTGCAGGAAGCAGTGAGGTTCAGGATAAGGTCAGGAGCTGGAGAGGGGCTGTGTATGTGAAGGTTGGATAACCATAGACTTGGACCATCAAACCCAGCCATCATCTGACATTAATCATTTTTCCTGTTTGATTCTCAGATGCAGCTGGAAGCTGGACTGAGGTTTGACTGGAGCCAGGATCAGAATCTGCCTGCTCTGTCTGCTTCAGAGACAAACTCCTTTATCCTGGGCCTTCCTGCATTATTTACAGGGACCACGACCCCTTTTCAGTACCATCACCAGGACATTCCAGTGATTTCCAAGCAAAGGAGCAAGTTTCCTGTAAATTACATTTCCGGCAAGCATCTCTGCTAATTAAAGATTATGAAATGAATTTACCATTGCACCAATTAAAATCCATTCACAGTTAATACCTTCCTCTTTTTCAACGTCATTTATTTATTGAAGGTGGGGAAGGAAGGAACCGTGCTTGGAGTCTCCAGAAGTTCTCTGGATTTGGAACAGACTTGGCTCTGCCTCGTTACATGGAATAGGTCCCTGGAGAATGCAGACTGATTGCAATCTAATTTATGGCATTCATCAACATATGAATTAATGCTGGGGTCTCAGATATGAGATCTCTCTATTTGCCTCTCCCTCCTTGCACAGGCTCAGCAGCTCAGTTCCACTGCCATGCTTCCTTCCCTCCCAGTACTGCTACTTTCCTGCATTAAAGAAACAGCCTTGGGTTTGGTTTGGAAAGCTTGTTTATCGGGAACAAACTGGGCACCTCACCTAAATTTCTGAGAACTGAAGTCAACTGAAACCACGGAGGATTTAATCCCTTTTTTGAATGAGTTTGGGCTCTGGTGCTCAGCTGTTGTGCACCTCAGCTTCCCCATCTGTGACACAGGGACGCTGTTCCCAGCCTCCCTTTGAAAAAGCCACAGGGAGAATAAAAATACACTTGTGCTTTGGAGCCCTGCAGAGAAGTTTGCAGAGGGCTTTTGTGTGTTTTACTATTGCTTCTCTGTATTATTCTTGGCTTTGACCTTGGACTGAGCTGAACCAAAGAACAATCAAACAAAGCACTTACATTTCAGGTGCATGTTGGACACTTGTTAAAGAAAGCCTAAAAGTGCAAAGTCTTCTGGTAGCAGCCATTAACCCATGTGGTGACTGGAAGCCCTGGAGGTGCTGGCAGGGTTATAAATCATGCAAGTGGTGGATGAAGGGCTGCTTGTCTGCTCTCTGCTGAGAGGCTGGCACAGACAAAACACGACAGCAAAACAAATCTGAGGGCAGAAAGCCGGTGTGCAGGATGCTTCAGGGCAGGGAAGGCAGGTCAGGGAATAGGAGGAGATGTGCCGAGCAGCAGAGTGCTGCTATTCAGCTATTGAAAGGGGGGAGTTTGCTTTATTGGCATGAGCAAGCAGTAGTTGCACAGGGTAACTGAAAGCAGGCATAACTTAGGATATGGGAACTATAGAATGTGTGTCTGCTGCGGTCAGGCTTCCTTTCCTTGGTGCACAACTCCACAGACAGACCTGGTTTTGAGACAGAAACCTCAGCATTTGGGGTCTCTCACTGCTCAGATCCCAATGTTACCCTCAGCAGAATTCAGTTCTGGTACTATGTCATTGAAGCTCAGCATCACCATGAACTGCTCAGCATCATTCACCTGCTCTTCCCAAATTGTCCGAATGTGCATGGGCTTAGTGGATGTGGCTTAGTTTTTTGCTCCTCTCTCTGATGAAAGAAATAAAGCGTGTAAAGTAATTTTTAGACTTATCTATAGATTGCTCTATCAAAAACTTCAAGAGTGCTCCAGGGAAGAAGGAAATATGAAGCTGCCTGTGCTTGATGGAACAGAGAAGATGTGGATTCCATTGCAGTGAAGAAGACTCAAGCTGGATTCACCAGGAAAACCCATAACTCAACACTGAAGGACAGGAACCAACTGCAAAACTCCTCACTGATGGGAGACCTCCTTCATCTGGGGGACAGCAGGTTTAGCCAAAAGAACACACAAAGCAACCAGTATTTTAAAAACCAAGAGCTTTGGTGACCTGTGGACAATTTCATGTAGCATTAGCAGACATTTAATACCTTCATAGCAGTAAAGTGCAGGAGTCAAAGGATTCTGTCTCCTTGTGGTTAACAGCCTATGCCAAAAAATCCTGCCCTGCTCATTAGGAATGTCACCTTCACTCTTAATTTCAGACTTTTCCTGAGGATTCAACTCGAACTTCAAGTGAACATTTCCCTGGCTAAATTACTCTTTGGTAGCAAATTGGTGAAAAAAAAAAAACCAACATGCAGCCCTTCCATCACAAAATAAAAAGATGGAAGGGATGCAATCCCACCTCTGGTTGCGCGTGGGTTAAAAGTGGTTTCCATACTTGTTGAAAACACTTTTTTCTTTTCCTGGTTCTGCTCCTGAGTTTATCCTATCCCAAAGTAATCAAGCGTTTTGCTGCCACTGCCAATCACAGCTGCCTGCTGCTGACAAGAGAAGCAGAGCTGGAGCACCACGGGATGCTCGAGGCAATGCCCCTGCTGGGATGCAGCAGAGCTCAGTCCAGATTGGAGCTGTTTCATGCTCCTGTCACTCAGTCCAGGGCTCCTACAGTTCACCAGGAGTTGGCTGACCTTGCCAGACTCGAAGGGGGAAAAGGGATGCTCTCACCCACTGTCAGCCTTCCATCCACTTCTTTCCTCTATTCCAGCATCCAGAGTAGCTGGATGTTCCTACCTGGGATCCACCATCGGCGCACATTGCTTTGGAGCACAGGAAAAGTAGTGTTACCCACTCCCATTCAGGACACAGGCAAAGGTTCCAGTCCCTTTTTGCCATCAGTTCCTTTAATGTGTGTGCCTGTTGTGGCAGGGATGGCCTCAGGGGCTGTTTTCCTACCTGTGAGGTTGGGATCAGTCTGCAGACACAGTTACAACCTGGGCAGGCAGCAACATTCGGCTCAGGCATGCGATGAATGCACTGTGAGACACTGAATGAGTGCCTGGGAAACAGCAGGTGAGGGTTCTGAGAGGTGGTGGGGAAAGGGCACGGCGGGAGCACAATCTGCAATGCAGAAGAGAGCACTGCATCACCTCTCGTGTGAGGTGGCAGATTAATCAGGAGTCACAGAGTGCATTTGTAACCTGCCTGGCAACCAAGCAGCACTTCTCAACCCTACCCAGCTCTCTCTCCACTCCTGAAAAACCAGCACAACTTTACATGTCACTCATTAGAAACAGGTCCTGCTCTTGGAGGAGAAAATAGTGGAGCAAGGACTCGGTGAGGGACAGGCAGCAGAGCCCCTCCTGGGTGTGTCTGTAGGGAATGAGGACTGGCATCTGGGGAGGGCTCTGCTCCTTTACCTCTGCCTGCAATGAGGGGGATATTGCAGGGAAGGAGGTAAGTTTTCCTGTTTGCCTTGCTCAATTCCTTCACTTCTTCCTTTCCTCTACCATTGTTGACACTTAAAGTTTCCTCCTGAAGCCCAGATATCAGCAGGTGGACAGGCACCTCAGTCCTAACCTTTCAAGCTCTCTGAAAACTCCAACAGGTTTGCATCCATACAGCTTTTATTCCATTTTGCTTGAAAGAAACAGCAGGTGAGGGGGTTTCTTTTGGATCTACATATCCAGCCTAGATGGCAGAGAAGATAGAAAATGTAGAGACTGCCAGCTTTTCCCTCCAGATCCCTTTGAGAGGCTTTGGGAGGTGTAGGATGCACACAGCCTGGCTCACTTCTCACTGGATTTCAGGATAGCAAAGCTGTAAGTGGAAAGAGATGTGGAAAAACAGTACTTTCCCACATGTTGAGATGAGGCCTTCCTGTTCTGCTTTGTGTCAGACTTACCCACAGAGAACCCCTACAAATGCTTTTCAGCTATTTTTGCCTATTTTCTGGCCAAGCAGCACTTGCTAGAGATGCAAACAAAACACGTAATTCATTCTTCCCACCTCACCTCCACTGCAACTACTCCTGTTGCCCGGGTTTGTTTATTTGGGAAATGTTTCCCTTTCTTTCATGAAGCAAGCTTTTCATGCTGGATAATTTTGTGCTTGCCTTCAGCCTCTCAAGTCCTTTGAATAAGCCAAGCTGTCCATGAGATGGTGCCACACGCAGAGCTAAAACCCTACTTTGCTTACCAGACACAGCAGATAGGGAACAGTCTTCCTAGGCACTGCATTTAATATGGCATATTTATTATGTCTATTATTATTATAATCTGGACTTCTGCAGCTTTGGGTACATGAATAATACAGCATCAAAAAAAAAGTTTTTAAAAAGGTATTTTTATATATAGATAGATAAAGATAGCTCGCTCTGATTCATCTGCTAAAAATTGCTGCTGTTTCTTGTTTGTTTGTTTTGTTCAAGCAGAAATCGCTGGGCAAGATGAGTGCCAGGAATGGGAATACAGGATAAGCCTAAATTTCACAACTTCTTGTCGTGCTGGATGGTTGCTGTCAAAACTTTGGTGCAGGTCTGGAATTTGCTTAGAAATGAAGTCACTGCTCTGGGGTGCAGTGCAGCAGCCGAGCACAGCCAGGCAGGGAGGCAGGGAAGAGCATCTGGCCCGTCCAGGGATGAATGAAGGTCAGCATGCCTCCTCCAGGGGAAAGCTGCAGGGACTGGAACAGGAGCTGTGCAGCCCCCACGAGCCAGCACCTGGATGGGAAATGTAACTGCACAGCTAAAATTTGAGTGGTTTGAAGGACTCCTGTGATGACTGTTTTACCTTGTGCCATATGAGGGTGTAAATCATTGTGCCTGTTCTTCTGACCAGGTGCAGTGGTTTCTCTGGTGGGGATTGGAGTTTGGAGTCGGCAGCCAGGGCAGAAAAGAGGGAAAAACAAACCCTCCAGGCTGTAAAAATGACCCCTGGGCAGACAAATGTCTCACTCAAAAGCACAGATGAAGGTATTGCTGCTGGAGCTGCACCTCCTGACTACATTTTTAGCCAACTTCTTCATAGCTCTGAGCCAGGGAGAAACACAAAGCCTTCCCAAGCCACGGCACAGTGCACAGCAATAAACTCCAGCTCTGCTCTCCACCAGCTCTGTTTGCACCTGACAGGTGTTACCACATCCACAGCCTGTGGCCTCCTTGTCCCTCACATGTCACAGTGGAGGACACACAGCCAGCAGTGGAGCTGGGAGCAGCATCAGATCTCCAGATATGGTATAGAACCTGGGCTTCACCTTCCATAGAGATCCTGGGATCTGGTGCCAGTCACAGATAGGAGTCCAGAGTGTCTGCTCGGGGTGTTGCTGGTGATGTGTCAGAGTGGTTTTTCAGCTCTGCCTGGACACAACCATTATGAGAGTTGTGTCCCAGTAGTCAGTTGGGTCCTGCCTTGGTGGAAATAAAACACCAATGCTTTGGCTGTAGCTTCACAGAGGATAAGCCATCGAATAAAAATGCAAAGGAAATTGCTCTAACAAACACTTGACATCCATCATGAGGGACAAGATCTGTCTTGACCCACTAAAACATTATTTGTTCTTCTTCCCAGGGGCCAAAACACCGCTCTTCTGCATGAGATATATGTGTCATTGGATATATGTGTATCCCTAAATTTGATTTGTCCAATTGCATTAGGACAAGCAGCTAATTCCAAAATTCATTTTGTTCTTATAATCAACCCCTCTGCCAAATGGCATTTGGGTGGAATTGTGGAGATTGTGATTTTTATTTAAAGTGATTTATTGAAATCATTAGCAATGTTCCCTAAGTGGAATCCATGGCAATCCTTTTAATCTTCCCCCCATCATAGTAAATGCAAACATTTTTTTTAATAACAGAGAGATTGAAATATAAGGTTATTAAAATCCACACTTGTATATTTTTCCATGCTCTCTCCCTCTGTAATGGGCTGGAAACCATAATTGTGGAAATAAAGGCTCCCTTTCTGACTGGAGATGCAGAGAGTGTATAATGAACAGTTAAGCATCTATTTAGTCACTTTGGATTGATAAGGATGTTAATGAAAATGAAAGGAGCCAACTTTATTTCCGCTGCAGGGAAATACAAATGGTGGGGGAGCATTTGTTTGGTATTGCCCTGAGCCCCTTTAATGGAGTCAGTATCTGCAGCAGAACTCACAGCTTCCCCAAATGCTTTTCCAGCCTCTTCCCCCAAGTACTCAGTGGAGATCTAGGAAACTGAGGGGGTTTGCCCCGTGTCCCACTGGAGTGAGGTCTGGGCTGTTGTCACCAGCTGTCCCCAAGCACATAGAAAGCTGGCCCTGTTGCCCTCAGCTCTGATTAATCTCCTCAGGTACACACACCTTTGCAAACCTTTTGTCTCAAATCACTCAGGTCCGTCCCCTCCTGGGAATAAAGGGGGATACCACGGTGGGAGCCTGCCTGGGACAGTCACAGCTGAAGCCAGGCACAGGAATGGGTCAGCCTGGACCAGATGCTCTCCTGTTCCCTCTGGTTGATGCACTGGTGCCATGGCAACTGCTAACACCGAACAGTTGTGGTGAAAGTACTGCTTTGGAGCAGCTTCAGCCCCGATGACCAGTGGCCGTGTCCTGGGGGTTATTCTTTCCTCCTTTGCCCCAGGCAAAGATGTGCCTCTGAGCAGAGCAAACCCAGACTGCACAGTGCCACCCCTGCACAGAGCCCAAAACTCACTTCACATTGAAGAGTTCTTACAAAAAAAAATAAATCTTGCCATATTTTCCATCTTGGGAGGATAAAATCTGGTGTGGGAGGACTGAGATTCTGATAGAGTCATTTGCCCTTAGCTCCTGACTCCTGCCTTGGCTCTCAAAGCATCTCTGCAGCTTCACACTCTGGAGGCAGAGTAGCAGCTCCAACTCTGGACATCAAGATGCTGGGGCAGGGGGACATCAGCACCTACCCCACTGCAGGATATGTATCCATGCAGCTGCCCAGATATCCTTCTGTAACCAAAGCTCCGCCACTTTTGAGAAGAAATTTTAGGATGCTCTTCAGTGATCCTGGGCACCAGATAACGTGGTCCATGCATATTCCATGGAGGGCAGAAAAGCTTTTTCCTCCTTATTTTCTTTTCTCCTGGGCTGCTACAATCTGTCCATCACAAACCCAAATACTGGTGATATTATTGTACAGGAGATGTTGCCATTTTATTCTATACTCTTCCAACCTCCAGGCAGCTGGCAGGATTGCTGCTGGCTGGTAACACACACACGCGCACACACACACACACACAAAGTTAATGTTTTGCTATTCTTTCTAAGAAGCTCCATTTGGCTGCTTTCAGGCCTAATGTGGTGATTTCCTTGCCCCCATGACAACTGTTTCTTACATGGGGAAGCAGCCCCCCTCCCAAAAACTAGGGGGAGGGGGACTGTGATTTATTTTCACCTCCAAATACAGAAAGACAATTTCCCCTTCTCTAAGATTCCGTCTTCATCCTCTTTAAATATGTCCCACTCCCTTCAAACCAAGCCAGCAACTCAGTGATCCCAGAGATCCCATCACCGAGGGAGATGAGATGTATTTGTACCAGTTTAAGACCATTATCAAGGTGCCCAAGGACAGGCTGCCTCTTCCCCGTTGGCACGGACAGCTTAGCAGGGAGGGGAGATGGCGAGGCAGCTCAGCCTCAAACCCTCCGTGCTTCCTGCAAACCCGTCATCCCTCCAACGCCAAAACTTTGCTGGGCGGAGGCTGCCGGGGAGAAAGCGGGGCTGTGGGGAGCACCGCTCCTGCGGGATGCCGGCGATGGGCTCGATGATGTCCGCCCCGCTCCCGGCAGCGCCCGCGATGTGATTCCTCCCTGCCGGCGGCACCGCTCCCAGACAAAGGCTGAGCTCAGCGCCCGCGGGCGGCTGGACCTGGGGTGCCCACTCCAGCGCTCCGGCTGCTCCCCACCTTCCCCTGCGCCTCCCCGGGAACATCCGACAGACGGATCAAAGCTCATCTTTTGTCATCGAAAGGATTAACTCTCCGGGGAGCAGCGGCGGAGGCTGAGCCTACGCTCCCGCCACGCATCGCCTGCTTCCCAGCACGCTCAGGAGTTTTGGAGCCAACCTCCCGGCAGCTAATCCCCCTCGCTGCTGGAGCCGGGGAGGCTGGGGAGGGCCGGAGGGCTGCGGGGTGAAGGGACAAGAGGGAAGAGAACGGGGAGGAGTGTCCGCACACACACGCACACGCGTGCTCCAGCACCCCGCACACGGCATCGGGCAGCGGCACCGGAGCGGCGGCTGCGTGCGGGGAGCTCCGCAGGGAGCTCAGCCCTCAGTAAAACAAGCTGGAGCATCAGGCGACAGGATCGGTTGGCTGGGAAAGTGTTTAAGGTAAAAGCCGAGACCGCCTGCTTCTGGGCTGGGCTGGGGACCGGGTGCTGGGCTCTCTGCCGGCGTGCTCGTTGTCCCTGACTTGGTTCTGTTTTTGAAGGAATCGATCGGGAGATGCCGGTAAAAGAAGTTGCTGAAAGCCAAGCTGGAATGGCCGGGAGCTGCGCGCCGGCGGCCCCGTCGCGCACCGGGAGCAGCTGAACTTTGCGGGGTCTGGACATTTTTCTTCTCGGCGAACGCTCTGGGCAGCGCGAACGGGAGAGACAGGACGGCACCGCACACCTCGTGCCTCACCGAGCCTGGGGCAGAGCCAAGGGGGGATTTCCGTCTCTCCAAGGACCGTCGCCTCTGAAAATAAAAAGCTGGAGAAGGGCAATTTATCTTTCTTTTCCAGATGACTGAAAATATCGACAAGATCCCATGTCTCCGGATTTCATCAGTGAGTAGCATAAGCGAGAAGTGGCTGAGGAACAAAAATGATATCGGTCAAAATCATTCCAGCACCTGCTTTTTCCTAAGGAACTTCATGCCCATAGGGCTTTTCTGCGGGCATTTCCAGGAGTGAGACCGAGGTACCACAGATTCATCCCGACCGGATCATGTAAGAATTTGCAAATGAGACATCTACCCCATCCAGACCTTCTCTGCCCGCTTTGCAGTACATGGTTTGGTATAAGCACAGCAATTCTCACCTCTTTCTCTCCCTTTTAAGTCTCTTGAGCTTGGAGACCTCTTTTCTCATTGCAATTATGATTATTTGCAACATCAGTGCCATCAAAGATTGGAGCACTTTCCTTTCCCAAATCCTCCCCAGCGTTAACAAGACTCTGAACTTGGTACAGCAAGTGGAAGCCACCACCAGCTCGGTGGTAAGTGTCCTCCAGGACCCTGAACAGGACAACTACCTGTCCAATAGCCAGTCCATGAACTCCAGCAACTTCACAGCTGGCCTGGACCACTTGTTCCAGTACTCATACTCGGACAATGACCAGCTCTACAAGGAGTACAAACCCCCTCCTCGAGACGCCATTCCTCTGCCCAAGGCTGTCCTCTACCTTCTCATGGCAGCCCTGGTGGTGGTGGCAGTGGCGTATGCCATCGTCGGCCATCTCATCAAGGACCTCATTTACGACTTTGTAGGTGAGTGTGGGCTCCAATGCCTTGTGTGCTTGTGGCCAAAAAGAGGCTGGTGCCAAGCCTGGATGTGCTGCCCTGAGTCTCTCCTTTGATTTGGGTGGGGTTCAGACCAAGCCCTGACCCTTTCACATTTGCAAGAGTGTTAGTTTATTTAATGTGCTGGGCTCTCCAAGTTGAGTTCTGTGTTGACCATCTTCCCAGAGAAAACCCTTGGGCTTAGCCCTCTTCCTAAAGGAGCAGATCTTGTGCCTGTGTGCGTGGCTATAAATGTGTGTGCGTGAGTCTGTGCTGCCAAATCACTGTAAAATCCCTTGGCCAGTTTCAACTGAGCTTGGATTAGAGGTCTCCAACATGAAAAGTTTCATGGCAGCAGATACCCGAGCACAGGATAACAACTCACTAGTGCACAGTGAAAGAGAATCTGCCATATGAGCTTAACCCCTTATTAGGCACCAGTGAGTCCACAAACTCCTAGGAAACACAGCTAAGTAGTCTGGTTCCCTTGTTGCCTTACAACAGCCATCACAGCCCCTGAAACAAATCCATGCAATGACGGCCCAAAGAGGGTGCATTGTTTCGAGATTTGGCTTCCTTCTTTTTGGTTTCATCCTGTTGCTGATGAACCCTGTCCCTTGGCATTGAAGCTGAGAGCACAAATGCTGCTGGCTGCTGTGGTCAGGCAGAGTGCAGGCAGAGGTGCTTGGCTGCCTCAGTGATACTCTAGATCTTTGCCCCATAATTTGCAAGGCTGGTTGTGCTGGGGAATGCAAATGTGCCCAATTCCCATCTGAGTGCCTGGTGCCTTTTGCCACCCTGATAGCCATAGTGTTCTTTTGGGGGTCAGGGCCTGCTTCAGCGTGCTGGTGACAGTTTTCCAGCTTGGATAGGGAACCAAAAGCGATCGACAGAAGGATTTAAGCTCCTGGCTCCTGCAGATGTGCACACCCCCAAAAAGATCTGGGAACAATGCCTTGCACAGGGAAGCGAGGCTGAAATCCCTCTGCACAGCCTTGCTCTGAGCCTGACCCTCAGTCAGGGTTGAAGCCCTGCAGGCTCCATCTCTGCAGGGGGAGGGAGATCACACTCCTCTGGAACAAAATCCACGTGTTCATTCATGATTCCGCTTTCTCTCCCTGCTCCTGGGACACAGGAGACACACACCAGCCAAAACTCCAGCCAGTGCCTGTGGGTGGACAGCACCCCTGCCCTGCTGAGGGGAGGGCAAGCCAAGTCCTTTGGGCAGAGGGTCATGACCAGGCAAGGGCCAGCAGATCCAGCACACAGAGATTTAGAGAGGAGTTATTTGGAACAAGAAAGGTCAAACCTCCTGGCAGGGAGCAGTACTCGGGGTCTCACATGAGGCTGAGCCTGGAAAACAGCAGGGAGCTGCTGCTGAGGAGTTTGTCTTTGCTCCAGATGGAAGGGAACGGATATATTGTCTTAAAGTGTTAAATTTAACACTTAATCAGAAGCTTGCTGGGGCTGTAACATCACCTGGCTCTGCCACTCCTCTGATTTAGTGCTGCCTTCCCCACAGAGGTAGGCAGTGGGGACAGCACCTAAAAATACACCCACGCCTGCCCCAAGGTGCTCAAAGACCAGGTCAGGCCAGGTTAGAAACTCCCCCGAGGCAGGGGCCAGTCCACTCGCAGTACCCCAGCAAAGCAGACACCCCTGCCCCCGTTGCAGTGGTCCCTGAAGCAGGAGAGCACAGATGTGGGTGCCCAAAGCCAGCCCTTGGGTGGGTACTGCGAAGCAGGACAAACCCCACAGAAATGCCATGCCCCTCCAGGCACGGAGCAGGGCTGCAGCTGCACTCGGGGGGGACACCTGGGCCCCAGATGTGCTGCTCCCAACTTGGCACCAATGTTCCCTGGCGAGCTTTAACTTTAGCCTCTGAGCGGGACGAGGTCAGCAGGGCGCCCCTTCTCTTGCAAAGCCCTTTGCAAAGGGGCTTCCACAGCCGTTCACAGCACCATGGCCATCCCAGGGGCTGGACAAGCACGGGGACAGCACTGGGGTCTGTCTGCTTCCTGCCACTTTGGAAGAAATCTTTTCCCAGTTTAACACTCCTTGCTGAGGGCAAAGCATCCTCCCTGTCCCAGGTGGAGGTAATATCTCTCCGAATTAGGGTCAGAAATCCAGATGTGAGCTTCCTTTCCCCTCCAGGCAGAGAGGAGAAGGCATTTCCCGAACTCCAGCAGCACCCAGCAGTGCCAAAGGCTGCCTCCAGCTCATCCTAGTTAGCACTCCAGGCCCATCTTCCTACAGTTTATACACTTAAAATGAGCCAGTCCTCGGAGGAGAGCGGACGAGACCATGTTTGTTAACACTGCCAAGGAACAGTCTTTAAAGAGAAGGTTTAATTTGAATGAGTTTGCATAAATTTACTTTAGGGACAGGACAGAGAGACCAAGGGATAGTAAATAAGAAGCTGTGCTGTTAGCTCCCTTAACACAATGCCTGGATTTATATACTCGGCAGCAGTTCCAGCCTCTGCTATCAGCGTTTCCGCACTAATCATGTTCAGAAATATACATGGGAGGGAGAGATGGAAATAAGATGCCAAAGGGCTGGAGCCTGTTTCAGGGAGATTAAAGTGGGAATAGTTAATCGCTGCCTTAAACAGTCACTCGGAGGCATCAGGGATGATGATGAGTCCTCAGTAACAGCTTGTCGGACACGGCTTGGGGAGTCAAAGCATCACCCAGCCCCCTGCACTCATAGGAGCAATGAGAAGCAGGTGCTGGGCTCAGTTTCGGGTTGTGAAGGGGTTCTCGGGATGCTGCCAAGGTTTTTTCCCTGTGAAATCTAAGCGGATATTTGAGACATGGACACCTCTCTTGCAGATGCTTCTTAGAAAATTAGTTAGAGCTTGCTCAGGCATCCCCAGAGGGACAGGAACATTGCTGTGCTGCCCGGCGGGCTGGGGAGGAGTGGAAAATGGGAGGCTGCACTGGAGAAGGAGGAAAGATGCATTGTTGGAGAGTAGGAAGGCAGAGCACCTGGATATCAAGGGCTCTGAAAGAGCCCCTCTTCAGCTCTTCCTGGAGAGACCTGGCCAAAGAGAGCCCCAAACACCTTAGTTTCTCTCCAGTCCCTCCTGCTTGCTCTGAGCTGACCAAGTCTCACGTTTGGCTTTCCCAAAACTCATCAGATGTCTCCGCTTGGGGTTGGAAGGTGGGAGGGAGGCTCCTGCGTGAGCAGCGCTCGGATCCCACCACCAGTTAAGGCAAATTGGGTCGAAGCATTTGGAAAGCTGCTTAACTGGGAAGCGCTGGAGAGCTGCCAGAGCCGGCGCTGCGGCGAGGAGCTGGCTCGGCAAATGACAAGCCTGTCACCAACGTACGAGGCGCCTAATTACCGCAATCCTCGGGAATCAGCCCGCCCTCCCTCCTCCGTCCCCAGCAGCTCGCTGAATATCACTCTTATTTCAACATTAAAAAAAAAAAATGAGGAGGAAAGGGGGGAAAAAATAAAAAGTTTGACTGGAAACAAAGCTGTTGCCATGGAGACTGCACGCGTGTGGTCGCCGGGAAAGGGGAGAGCAGCTCGCTCCTGCACGGGAACCACACGGGAAGGGTCTGATGGGTTTGCGTGGGAGCAGTGCCTGGCAGGGAGAGCTTGGCTGGTGTCACCCGGTTCAGCCGAGGTCTCCTCTGGGCTGCTGATCTCCAGGGGAGACCTTGGAGGAAACTTTTCCCTCGGGAATGGGCCCAAGGCAGATGCCCAGCTGGGGAAAGGCAGGGCGGGTTCACTGACACTGGCAGGGCGGTGCTTGTCGATGGCTTTGAGACTGTTCAAAACCCAACGCCATCCTTGGAGCAGGGTCTTTCTTTTCCTTGCCCTTTTGACCCATCAGCCATATTTTTATTTTCCAGCCTTATCTCCAACCGCCACATTTCAGGCTTCTTTGGGAAACGGTCTCCTTGAACAAAGAAACTGTGTATGAATGTAGCATTGCTGAAAATAGCTGCTGGGTGATCCTGCAGGGACACGGGATCCACTTTTAATTGCTCCACACAGAACCACAGAGCTCTGAGGATAATTCAGCCCACGGCAGGGATTGCAGACAGGGTCTTAGGCCCATCAGAGAGGACTTATATGTCTTCTTTTCAAGCTCTGTTTTGACAATAATTCCTTTGCCTCCCAAAGTTGTGGGAAGAAACCACGTCAGGTTCCCTTCTGCTTTCCCATCTCGGTGTTATCCCACCTCTGACAGTGATCCCCTTCCTGTTTCCCTTCTGGTGCATGGGGGTGGATCAGGAGTTCCTTAGGTGTTGTTTAGGGAAGCAGTGGCTGCTGCAGGATAAATCACCACTCACAGGCTGGGGCTGTTGGCTGGACACTGAGCCGCAGTGGTCTGGCCCTGCGAAAAGGGCCCCCTCCAGGACAACTGCATTTGCAGCCAAACCTTTGGAGCTCAGAGCTGGAGGAGAGGGATGGCCTCCAGCACACACTGCCAGGCATCAACCAAGGCTTCAGGGATGCACCATCCCAGAGCAGCCTTCCCATTCCTGCCGTCATGTGGTGCAGGGATGGGATGTGTCAGGTCCTCAGGGCGAGGGCTGTGTTTGTCTACTGCCCTGCAAGTGCTGGTCTTCCTTGAGCTGAGACCAAGCAGGGCTCCTTCCCTCTCTGGTCACCCTCACTGTTCCTCTGGAAGATATGGATAGCAAATATCCACCTCCAGGAGCATGCCTGCCTCCCACCTACCACACCTGAGTCACCAACTCTGAGAGACCCATTCTCTGGAGCTGCAATGCTGCCTGATGGATGGGACTGGGATCAAATGCAGGCTTGATCCAGGGTTGCTCTGGTGCGGAGAAGCTGTTTTTAAGATAATATTGTAATTTATTGAATGCCTTTTCCATGTCACCCCTTTTCCCACCAGATGTTTCATGCTGGTGACAGCTCTGCAGAGGAACAGTATCCTTACCTGTCCATCAGGAAAACAGAGTGCTCGTGCAGTTTGGGGTGCAGGACAATTTTGACTCAGCCAGCACAGCAAAGCTGAGAAATTTCTGCAAAACAGGGAAGGAAGAACAACTCCAACATCAAACTGGTTTAGAAAAAAGTGAATCTGAGGGGGAAAAAGGAGGCTTCTAATAAATTACTGTTGCCAGGGGCAGACATAGATTTTCCATCAGAACAAACCTGGGAGTTTTCTGCCGATTTTGCTAATGAATAAGTAGAGCAAACGAGACAGATACAATGTCCAGCTGTGACTGCTGTATTGTGTCAAAAACATGAGGGATACCCTTGAACTCATGTCCATCAGGAATGCTCCGGCCAGAGCTGGCCCTGCCTTGCTGCAGAGCACTGTGTGATTGCTGGGTCAGGACTTGTTTCAAAGAAAGAGGTGCTTCTGCTCCTGCTCATGGGAAAAGAGCTTTTTTAGCAGCTGCTTTCACACTCGGCTCCATTTAAAGCAAAACTAGAGCACGAGTTTGATTGTTCATCGAACATGTTGCCCCTTCCTTTCCTGTTTCCATCTCTACAGGGACTGTGAATGCCTCACTCACCAGGCTGTGTTTAAATTTCAGCTTTCTCCCACCCCCTTCTGCTTGGGATGTCTCTTTTTTCAGCAGTTGAAGTGCCTCATAGACATCCCACCCTGCCACCAGTGAATGCAGGGGACCGGGCCACCTCCTTGGGGTGACACTGGGCACAGGGCAGCCCTGTGTCCCTCTGCACCCAGACAAGAGGAGGCTGCTCCCTGCTGCCTGCACTGTCAGGGGTTTCTGAGCAAGGACCAGCCCTCGTGCTGCTGGCACGAGAAGGGCACTCTGTGACATCTGGGTGACCCCAGTGTTTTTCTGTCCCCAAAAACACAGCATATCCCAGGGGTCCTGCTTTCAGGGGTGCTGTCTAAGACTCAGACTGAGCCAGGGAGGAGCAGGGGCATTTTGTGTCACATCACTCTGCTACTTGGGGATAATAATAATAATAATAATAACAGAGTTGCTACTCCACAGCTCCTGATTTGCCCAGTCTGCTCTATCTCCTCTCTCCAGCTGCTTTGGATCGATGGCTCTGTATTGATCTCACCCCGCCTGAGCACTTCCCACCTCTCCATTGGCCCTGCAGACCCCAGCAGGCACGCTGAGCCTTGGCAGCACCTGACAAGTCTGGGTTAGATGCTGCATCCCAGCCTGGCTGAGAAAGTCACTTTGTCCCTCTCTTTTATCCAAGACATTCACATACACACCCGTGTGCATGCCCTGGATTTTGCAGCATATGTTATGAGCTCCTTCCAGTGGCTGGGTAGGGGCAGGCAATGCTTTTGGTTGTCTACAAAATCTGGCTGTCCTGGCTGTGGATGTGCCACTGCCCCAGGAGTGCACTGTGTGATCCCTGCTTGC
This sequence comes from Sylvia atricapilla, assembly GCF_009819655.1. NCBI lineage: Eukaryota > Metazoa > Chordata > Aves > Passeriformes > Sylviidae > Sylvia > Sylvia atricapilla. The sequence continues at coordinate 13,421,605 of NC_089148.1, forward strand.
CCCAGGTCTGCCCTCGTGTCCCAGGTCCAGTAGGTGTCATTAGGTTCAGCCTAACTTTGCTCACCTTCTGGCTGTGCGAACCCATATGTGGACTTAGATCCAAAAGAGGATTTTGTTCTCCTCGCTCTGTCTGCTGTTTGTGGCTCGTGCATCCCCCCTGCCAGCTGTAAGGGATGGAGAGAGAAATACCTGACATGGTGCCGAGAGCTGCAGCTCCCTTCCACCGGTCACCACCACCCCTTGGCTCCCAGGCCTTGGTCACCCTCATTACCTGATTACACCCCCCCGCAGGGTTCATTATCCAGGGTTTTTCATTAGCCAAGGTTTCCAGCCTGTGCTGGCGCATGACCTGACGTTGTGCCTCCCATCCCCGGCAAAGTTCCTTCCGCATCAGAGCGAGGTTTAATCCCATTGACGCCAAGGATGTGCAGGTCTCCTCTCTCTCCTCCTTCATCCCTCCCCAGACATGCCATGGGTGACCCCAGGAGACCTCGGTTTCTCACCCACACACTGAGAAGAGCCAGAGGGAGGAACTGGGGAGGATCGAGCACGGCTGGGACTGAGCCAGCGGTGGCTGGCAAGGGACACAAGGGCACTGACATTTTTATGGTTGTTTCCCCAGGGTCCTGCTGGAAGGAGATCCTCTGCTAGCCCCAACGGGGCCTTGCTCCCCTCTTCCACACATGGCAACACGCTGAAGTTACAGGCCATAAATGGCCACAAATAACATGTAATTGTGTAATTACTTCACTCCTTACTTACACAGTCAAATCATAAAGGCATCGCAGTAAATACCCTCTAATGACAGCCTAATTACATCTTCCTGCAGATTACTGGGTAATTAGATCCAGCAGGCTCCAGAAATAATTCCCAGGGAAGCAGTGGTTCGGATTAGGGCATACAATCCAGCCTGCTCTTACTCAGGAGTTAGACTGCAGCAGCCTCACAGGAATCACCTTCCCCAGGCACCCCTGCCAGCCACATCCCCTTTGGTGACAATGCACTGTGACACTTCTTCCATGTGAATGGCTTTTTCTGGTGCCCTTGGTGGTCTCCCAAAACACCCATCCCCTGCATTTCTGCCTTTACCACAGTGTCTCATCCAGCTCTTGCTTCTTCTTCTTCTGCCCACAAATGTCACCAGGGGTTCATCATCTGGCCACCAAATGCCACTTACCCCTACTCACAGGCATGCAACGCTCTTTGCTTCCTGTTGCACACAGCAATCCTTATCCAGTTAATCCTTATTATATATTTATTATATACATTATGTATAAAATATATGTCATATATTATATTGTATATATTATAGAATACACATATTATATAATATATATAATCTATTATATCATATATTTTATATGATATATTATATATGCTATATTGTGTGTATATAATAGAATATATATTACATTATATTACATTACATTACGTTATATTATATTATATTATATTATATTATATTATATTATATTATATTATATTATATTATCCCAGGATATTTGAGGGCCCATCACCCCTTTTTCTACCGGTTATTCTCCTTCTTCCCTGCTGCTCCCACTGGAGTGTTATGGCTGACGTCAAGGAAAGCAAGCTGAGAACTTTAATAGTATTTGTAGGAGGCAATCTTGTTACTGCCTTTGGATTCTCCTCACAGCAAGCAGCTGTGTGGGGGCTGGAGGAGGCTGCAAGGTCTTAGGGGCAAGAGGCTCTGTCTGGGATGGACCAGATAGGGCCAGACCAGGAAGAAGGTGATGGAGTGTTTGACCTTTAGTCTAAACACAGTAAAGCCAAGCTGTAAAGGAAAAAAGCCCTAAATAACCCTCCTGGGCTTGGCTGGTTTTCCTTGGAGAAGGGTTGTGATGGGGAGCCCAGTCTCTGGTGGGGGCTGTGGGTTATGCAAGTGAAAGCTAAATGTCCTGGTTGGGACTCAAGGCATATGCAGCTTTTTTCACCTCTTTTCTGAGTTTCCCAATCACTCTTGCCAGCACTGCAGGGGCTGAGGAAACTGTGGTGGTTCTTCTCCCTTTCCCGTTGGACAACCAGCAAACCATGCTAGCACAGTGATGAAAGTGAAGAAACTAGGAAAACCAAGAAAAAACTGTCACTCTCTGGACATGTTGCCTGTGCCCTGGGTGGTGGGAGCTCTGCCTTCCTTGGAGACAGCCCCCTTTTCCAGCCAGCCCATGCTGGCAGTGGGGCACAATCCCCTCCACTCCCTGTCCAGTTCCCCTGGCAGGGTGCTTACGTACCCTGGCTCCAGAGCATGAGCATCATCCTGGAAGTCATGTTCTGCTCTCTTGGGGATGGTGTGGCCAAATGGCTTCAGGCTGGAGAAAAAAATTCAAATACTGCATTGCAAAAAACCCAAAATCTTTGGCTAAAAAAAAAAAAAAAAAAAAAAAAAAAAAAAAAAAAAAAAGAGAGAGAGAGAGAGAGAGAAAGTGAGAAAGAGAAGCTTTGGGGCTCTCAAACTCTCAAAAAAGCCCCAGATTTGATCTACAGTGCACATGCGCATGGTGAGCACAGGGAGGCCCCACAGGTCATTCCTGTCTCTCTGCTCACACCTGAAGAAATGTCTGGACACCACTGGTGAACCAAGAAATGAGATCTTCCATTCACTTCACACCTGGCATCCCACCCTGGCATTTGCTGTCATTCAGTCACAGTTTTGCTGCAAAAATTTTTCCACAGCCCATGAAAAAAATACATCATCTCACTAGGATGGAATTTCTGTGTCCCTGCTCCATCAGGAGCCTGTGTCCTCTACTGAAGAGCCATAATTGGAATGTCCTGTGGGGGCAGAAAATACCCTACACCACAGAGGAGGGAAATTGTAGTCTGTGAGATCCAGTGGCAAATAAGCAGAGTTCCTCAGGAACAACAAAACCAGGTTGGTCCTTTTGTCTGCCTCCTGATAACCACCTCTGCTTTATTTTGGTGGCAGGGCTAAAGCAGAGGGATGTTGGACTGCCCACAGCCACAAGGCCCTGGAGCTACTCTCCCCTCACCTGGGTTTCCCCAGCTTTGGTATCCTCATTGCTGGTGCCTTCCCATCGCAGCAGGGCACGGTCTCTGCCCACGCAGCCAAATTTTTTAAAAGGTAGCTGTTTGGGAAGCAGCACCACCTGCTTTCACTCAGCTGCAATCCCTTGTGCTGCAGGGGATGTTTCAGTCATATTGTCATCCAGCAGTGACACTGTATTTTGGAGGGGCATCAGTCATCCCCAGGGTTGTGGCAGTGGCTGGATCAGCTCAGAGACAGGTCCCAGTGCTCTGGTGACCAGCAGGAAGCACGGCCCCAAAGCTGCCATGTTTGAGGCCCTGGCATGGCTGTAATATATTCTCAAGGCAGAACAGCCATGTCCCAGCCACGTCTCCAGCCCCATTTGGATGTCACATAGTTATTTAATCGTTTACTCTGTCTGACAGCAAAAACCCACTTTAGGAAATACATTGCTAGAGACCCCAGATGCACACTTCACTTCGGAGGCATTTCACTCTCATTTTTGGGATTAACAGAGTGATTTCATCTGCCTAAGCCGGGAGGGCTTCCAGAAACCAGCAGCCTGAAAACCAGCCCAGAGCTGGGAAGAGCAAAGATCCCAGCACCAGGGGAGTGGAGGGAGCTGAAGGGGCAGGGGTGGGCGAGGGACACTCCTGGAGAGGTAAGCACCCAGAGCTAGAGGGAGAGTGTAGCAGGAGGCAGCAATTTTCGAGCCACCTTGATCTCTGGGAACAGCCGGAGATAAACGAGGACTTGTTTTGTGCTTTTCCCTCCTCCAGACTGGATCTTTGGCCCCAACCCGGATGACAACAGCAACAAGAGCGACATCAACTGCATCAGCAACAGCGTCAACGAGATGAGCGAGATGCCCGAGGCGCCGCGGCACCGGGACCGCCAGCCCCAGGACGTGGTCATTGCCATCAGCGAGACTTGCCACTTGCCCCAGCAGACGTGACCGGCGCCACCTCCGAGCCGGGCGGGATGGAGCAGCGGGATGGACAGGAGGGATGGAGCAGAGGGATGGAGCGGAAGGATGGAGCAGTGCAGCAGCGCAGCAGCCACCTTGCAGGACCGGGCAGGGAGAGGAAGGGATGGGCAGAGCCGGCACCGTGGAGCAAAGCCCTTCTCCCCCTGGTTAAACCAGCCTCTAAGGACCTTGCCGGGGTGGGTGGCATCACCCCTTTTCCCAGGCTTTGTCAGCCCTGTCCTGACATCTGCCCTTGGGTTTGTGACACCCCTCTTTGTTCCCTGTGAATAGCAAAAAAGAAAAAGCAAATGCAAAATACACCCACCAAGCAAAGCTTGCAAGAGCAATGAGCTGGAGAGAGGCCGGGCGGTGCTTTGGCATGCGGCTGTCCCATGGCGTGGGAATGGGGTGGGGAAAAGGGCAAAGGAGACCAGGAGGCTGCAGAGAAATGCAGGTGTCGGCGTTTCTGGGGACAGGCCCAGGACACAGCAGGGAGCTGGGAGCTGCAGAAGGGCACAGAAAGGCCAGTAGGGGCCAAATCCCCTGGTACATTGGTGATCTGCTTGGGCCATCGCTCCTGCCTTTAGTTTTGCAGCTCCAGCTCACAGCCCTTTTCAGCAGGTGTGTCCTATGGCTCTGAGACAGCAGGGTGACAGCCCAAACTTCCCGGGGGGCCTTATTCCTCTATGTCTGCAGCCAAACCAGGGCCATCACATTCCCTCCACTACATCTCTGCTTGAGCCCAGCACCCCTCGACAGGGAGCAGTCATGTTGGAACTGGGTGCAACCCCTTTTTCTGAAGAATGTTGTTGGAGAGAAGGACAGGCACCCATCTGCATGAAAGCCAGCCTCTTCATAGGGGAAAATAGCCCTTTTATGTCTGCATCCCTCAGGCTCATCTCAGTGTGACCACCTCCTACCTCATCCCCAAATCTCCTGCCACCCCAAGGGGTGCTGGCTTTGTATTGGGCTCAGCCTCACATGCATTGATGAAAGCAGGGAGACCTCCCTCTTCTCCCTGGACATCTTCCTCTTCCCAGCCAGAGCACCACCAACCAAAACTGCCCTTCTCTCTGCCCAAAGATATTCTTTACCATTTGTAACTCAAGGCAGATCCCTGCTCCTCACTGTTTAAGGGGCTCAGAGGAAGCCAGCAACAGCAAACGTGCAGGGCAAGCTCCCAGACCATGTGGGAAAAGGAGCATCCTGATGGTTTCATTGCTATTTTAAGATCAGCTCTTACCCCACTAAAGGGTTTTAAACCAGGATCCATAATTTCTTCATATAGCAGAGCGGAGGCACTGGGACCAAGCTCATTCCTTGTGCCTCTCCCTTATGAACATCCTTTTTCTCTCCACATCTTCCCAAACTTAAAAAAAAGATTATACTGATGTGCCACAGAGCCAGTCCTGAGAAAAGGCTGCGGTCCAGACTTCTGCCTCTGCATTCAGGGAGACAAGTCCTGCCTTTTCCCAGCCTGCAGTAACCCAGCACACCACAAATAGCAGGGGCCAGAACAGCATTTTCCCCTTCTGAAAGTTAAGGAAAATGGATGTGGTTTCAAACTCCTGCTCCAATGGCTTTAATAAGAGCCATTACCAGCAGTCGCACGCTGGGGCTTTGTCGGCTTTTCAGCAAGCAAAGGCGGAGGACAGTGCCTCACACCTCCCCCCGTAATCAACCATTTCAGGCAGTGCTCTGCCACCATCATTTTACTCCGTTGATTTTTTAATCCTGGGTTTGTAGCGCGGCCGCTGTGGCACCTGCCAGGCTTTCCCTGTGTGCTGGGGCTGTGCAGGGAGCTGGACAGCGATGCCCCGGCAGCACCAGGGGATGCTGAGGCACCATCCCACCGGTGACTGCCAGCCCCTGCAGCACCAGAGCTGCCTGTGGTGTGGGCTGGGGGAACTGGGAAGGTCCAGATTCCTGGGGGACAGGAGGTTGTACAGGGAGGGGCCGGGCTGCTCGCTCCCCTGCTCTTTCAGCATCGGCAGGCTGGACATCAGGGTCACCCGGGTGCCTCTGGCCACCGCTCGGGAGGGACAGTGAGACACTGTCTCACACTGGCACTGCTCACAGATGGGTCCCTGCCGTGGGGACATGCCACTCACTGGGCACAACCGGGCCCCCCACGGCTGCAGCAACAACCCAGGGGCTCATCTGCACTGCAGCCACATCACACATCAGCTGCTGGAAATAAGGTGGAGGCTTCCCTGAGCATGGAGGCAGCCACCTCCACTCCAGCCGGGCTCTTGCTCCCTTCCTGAAACATTTAGGGTCCCACATGAAGTGCTTTGACCTCAGGAGATGCTCCTGCACCAAGCACAACCCGCACGCAGGGCTGGCGTGGCTGTCACCCACCCGAGGCCACTGTCCTCCGAGCAGGAGCAGAAGGAAGGAGCCCAGCTCCCTCCTGTGGCCACCTGCACCCGCCAGGCTCTGCCATTCGGGGAAGGGGCTGCTGAGGAAGCGCCCTCGGCCCCCTCCCCTCAGCCTCCTTGAAGCCCCTCATTCGCAGCACTGCCGGGGGGTCCTGGGGCTGTGCCCATCTCCAGGACTGACCGAGCCCGGGGTGATGTTAGGGCAGTGTCCACGATGAGAGGAAACACCAAGCACCTCCCTGAGCTGGGGGGTCACACCTGCCCAACGCCAGGAACCAGAGCCCTGCAGGACCCCGTGGCTGCTTTTGGAACTGAGCCCACTGGAACCTGCCATGAACGGGGAATCCCACCGAGGACAGCACCTTCCTTCACATCCCCCCATCCCCGTGACATTGCCATCGTCTGGAACCTGCCTTCCCCCTGCTTTGTCCCCAGACATGTCACAAGACCCCACACCAGTGCTGAGCTCTGAGGCTGATTGTGAGCCTGTCAGAGAGTCCCAAGGCCACAGAACCATTTTTCCTCTAGACACAGAAGGCAGAGCATGGTTTTGACTGCAACATCCCCTGTCCCTCCAAGAATTCAGTGTTTTTCTGTCCAGCCATGTGCCCATGCAGCTGACTGCATTTTGGAGGATGTCTCCACTACCCTCAGAGGACCTTTGAAGCAGGGTGGCAGGACAGGACCAGGCCAATGAGTGAGGCTGTGAGGATGGGGGAGTGCTCCACGTTTTTGTTTGGGGTGTGCAAATGGTACAGGATCCTTGTGTGCTCTTCTCACCCAGCAGGACCCCCTCTCCAGGCTCAGCTGTCCCCCTAAGCCCTGTCCTTGCCCCCCACAACCTCTGAGCAGGGAACAAGTTTCTGGTGATCCAACAGCAGGGACCCAAGAAGAGCGTGGAGGGGCTTCTTTGCTCCAGAAGAGGATTGGATTTTTGGGGATGCTGAGGAGGAAGGGGTCTCATGAGTGTGCCAGGCTATTCTGACTGCTCCCATCCCTGCACCTCTTCATTGCAGGAGGCTGCTCTTTAATTCCTTCCTTCCTCCCCTAAGCGCCTTAGGGAGCAGAGACGAGAGATGCTGGTGCTTTTTATAGCAGCCATAATCCCTGCTGCTCACACTGCCTGCACCTCCTGCCCCGAGACACAGGGCTGAGCCTCCAAAATGGGGGCTGCTGCCCAAAAACTGCCTCAAAACCCTTTGTCTCCCAGCACTGCCTCTCTCCCAGACCCCAGCTGGGGTTGGTTCTGAACTCAAGACCCCTTTGCAGAAGGTGTGGGACAGCCACAGGTGCTGCACTCTGACAAGGAGGGACGGACAGACAGGCATACAGAGACACATGGATGAGCACCAGAATAACTGCCTGGCCTCCCTGCTCTCCTCCAAGACTTGTGGAGCAGGAACCAACCCCACAGCACAGCCACAAGAAAGTCCTTGGGCACAAGGGAAGATTGGGGGTTTCTTTCCTTTCCATCTCCCTCAACTTTACAAAAAGGAAGCTGAGGCAGGGAGGGAGCAGGGAAGGGGTTCCTGGCCCTCCAGTCCTGGAGCAGAGTCCTTCACAGGGCAGCTGATGAACTTTAAAGGTAGATGAAACCTTTCCTTGGATGTAAGCCCCAAGACACAAGCTTCAGCATTTGGTCAGGAGCGTTTTGGTGCTGGGGTGCCTGGTTTCCCTCACCCAGCCTGTGCCTGCGGAGCCACAAATGGCATTTGAGCCGTCCAGGCTTCACCTCTGGGCATTAAGGAAAAGGGATGTGAAGTGGGGCAGTGGAAGGTTTGGTGTGGGGCAGAAGCAGGTTCTGGGAGAGGCAGATTTCACCTCTTGTCCCTGTCCTGGTGGTCAGTGCTGTCCTTCCACACAGCCCCAGTCCCTGTCACCACCACAGCCACCAAGGGCGGGTATGAGCACTGCAGCTGCTTTATTCCCATTGCCATTTCTCTCTCCAGCGACTCCACTTTTATTTCTCTCCAGCCAAAAATCCCCCAGATTTTGCACCCTGCCAGGAAGAATCCAACACAGCTCTTGACCTTTTACTCTTTCTGTTTTACTGCCCATGGTTGGGCAGATGAAATTTTCTCTGCTCCCCCACCCCCAGATCAGAGGGTTTCACAGGAGAGGGCAGCCTGGCAAATCCTGCCTAAAACCATTCCTGCCCTGCTGGAGGTCTGGCCCCTGTCTCCCACAGTTTCTTTGCAATACATTTGCCATAATTTTCCCTTTAAACACCCCACAGGGAGAAAACCAAAACAAAACAAAAAGCAAAAATTAAAACCAAAAAACCCAAACAAACAAAAAACCAAACCAAACCAACAAAAAATACCAACAAAAAAACCACTACAAACCCCCCCCCCCCCCAAAAAAAAAAAAAAAATAACCAGGGGGGCCGGGTGGTTCTTCTAGGTCAGGCTGAGCTAAGACAGAGAAAGAAGATTAATTTCTCAGAAGAGCAATTCAGATTTTTTTGCTGCTCCCTGCTGGGGACCGAGGCAGAGCCTGGTGGCAGGAGCACACTCATCTCCTGGGCACACACAGGTTTTGGTTGTCACCCCTGGGGTGGCACTGAGCAGGATGTCCCCAGATCCAAGGCCTGCATGGGAGGTGTAGGGGGATTCTTGCCCAGCCATGGGTGATGGAAGTGGGAAGAAGGTGGCATATCAGCGATGCTGATGGGCCAGGGTAGATGCCCAACACCCAGGGAGGAGGAAGGGGAGAGTTGTGCCACCACTTCCTCCCCACCCCCTGGCTGGAACAGGCAGGGAATGAAGCCCTGAGCCTGTCCTTGTCACCCACCCGTGGCCATCCACCCACGAGGCCCTGAGCAGTCACACTTGTTTTTCACTCTCAGGGAGTGCTGGGAAGCCAGCGGATTATTCTCCAAAGCAAAGGTCTGGCCTGTTGCCAGCTCCTGGCAGGGAACAAACAGCCTGGGGAGGCATTTCCCAAAGGCTCAGCTCGTTCCTGGTTCACACTCTGACTTTGTACCCTTGTTCAGCAGCCTCACAGTCACTCAGCTGCAGACACCAAGACTCTCAGGAGCGGGTTCCCAAAAGTGGACAGGAGGTTACCAGGAAACCCCACTTGGTGTCTGAGCTTCCCTGGGCACAGCATCCCCTATCCAGTGCAGCTTGTCCAGGATGTAGTAGAGGTTCAACAGAAGACAGGCACAGGGAGGAGGATGTCTCTTGTTCTCCTCTTTGCACAAAACCTGAAGGAGGTTCTTTGGAGACCTGTGAACCTGGGGCAGTGGGAAGGAAAAGCTGGAAGCCATCTGGAAACTCAAGAATCCTACACTAGGCTGATTTAACCCAGTACTGCGGGTTCCTGGGCACTGTGGGGAGCAGGCTGGGTGAGGGCTGCTGGCTGGAGGAGAGCTGGGCAATGGGTATCATGACCCAAAGGAGCAGACTGAATTCAACTGTCCTAAATTTGAGGCACCTTTGGCCTCATGGAGCTCTTCCTGGGGATCTGGGAGTCATCACTTTGGCTGTGACCAGTACCAGCACTTCAGCCTTGCCCAGGAAACCATCAGAACATCCCCACTGCCAAAACAGGGCAGGCTGAGAGCAAGGGATGGGGGCTACACTTAGTCTTTCCTGACCCATCTGTTGGCCTCTCCTGCCTCACACTGTCTGCAGTGGGTCAGGCAGCACAAAACCAGAGCTCTGCTCACTCTGCTGCTCCCCAAAAAGGGATAAGCAGGGTGTGTGAGAGCTGCACAGGGAACGGCAGAAGGGTCAACAGGGAGCATCAGTCTCCAGATAAGAGGGTGGGGGCATTGTGATTAGCCCCACAGGGGGGTGGGGGCATTGTGATCAGCTTGCACCCACACACCCCCTGCACCCACTCCCAGGCTCTCCCCACAGTGATGTCCCCATGCCAGCGAGCCCACAGGGTGGTGTGGGGGCCACAGGGCTGCCAGACCAAAGGCCACAGAGTTTGGCCACCTCCCTTCCAACCATGGGGACCATGCTCTTTTTCCCCTGGGAAAAGGTTATTTTCATGCTTCCTCCTCCCAGGAACTAACAGAAATTGCTTAAATGGCTGCATTGCTCTGGGGACAGGCCCTTTTGGAGCTGAGCCACACGCAGGGAAGGGAAAGCCCAGGGGACATTTTAATAACAAGCAAGGAGAGCTATTGAAGTGTTTTACTGCCTCGTTAAGGCAGTCTAATCTCTGTGTATATCTGGGAAAAAAAATTGGCTTGCTGGTGTTTTTATTGTAACAGAGGTGGGTGTTTTCTGGCACGGCTGGGATCCCGCCTGCTTTATCTGCTTGTTTTCTTACCTGATACCAGCACTGAACAGCCCAAGAGCAGCTCAAGGGCAGCAGTAGGCAGGGTCAGGGGCAGGCAGACCAGGGGGGAGGCTGTGGATCCATGCTGTGGGCTGTTTCCCACCCATGGGTGCTCTGCACCCTATTGCCGCACCCACCTTTCAGCCAGAGGCAGGTCCCCGGGGTGTTTCCCCAGGGGAGCTTTGGATGTTGGCTCTGCATGTGCTTGGTAGCTGATCCCACATCCAGGCAGCCCAGAGATGGAGCAGGGAGACAACAACAAGATCCCATCCATCCTTCCACCTCCAAGGGCTGGGATTTGGGGTATACACAGATTTTGGGACTATGGACACCTCGGGTGAAGAGTTGATGAACCAGGCAGAAGAGTCGATGACGACGGAAGCCCCAGCAAAAGTTCTGCAATACAGGGTTATCCAACTGCTGAGGTCTACATTTGTAAGAGGAAGAGGCTGGACATTTTATCTCTAAGGTTTTCTTCATTATTCTGTTTTTTACCTCAGCCCAGCAGAAACTGGGGAAATCCTGCTGAGTCCTGCTGGCTTCAGCATCCAATTCCCCATTTGCAAAAGCTCAGGGTGTCAAAGCCGTGAGCCGGAAGGGATGCTGAGGCTGGGATGGCAGGGCTGGATAAGCCGATTGCATTTGCTTTGGAAAAGCTGATGTTTGCATGAGCACTGGCTCTAGTGGTTTTAAAGGGATCCACCCAGGAGCAAATCCCCACAGCCTGATATCAGAGCTGTGCTGCTCCCACCCCAGCTGGGCTGGAGAAGTCTCTGCTCTACACCCAGATCCACGCTGCACCTCCAGGGCGGAGGAAGCCACGGGAGCCAAAGCTGCCACTGCAGAACACAGGAAGCAAAGACTCCAGCACAGCTAGCAGGCCTGGCAAACACCTAAAATGGTCTTCCTTGGAAATATGGGGCAGGAAGGGTGAAGGTAGTGTTTGACACATAGTCCAGCCAAGAACAACACAGTCATCCTTGCTTCCAGCAGATGTGCCCTGGTATCTGCTGCTTCAAGAAGAGTGACTTTTATCACTGATGTGAGAAGGAACAGATGCCCAGACACTTGGACTGTGCCTGTTTCAGGGCTGGGGCTAAATCTGCCCTTCTGCAGGGCTGCCAGAGGCTCCAGGGTGTTCCATCCCAGAGCCTCTCCCCTTTCCCTAGAAACACCAGTGAGCTCAGCTAAGCACCGACAGCGTGGCCTGGGAGAAACACAAACATTTATTAAGCCAGCTATTTTTTGTTGAGAATGATTTTAACAGTGCCGAAGGACTTACCCTGTCTCCCCCAGGGACCCTCAGCTGATTCATTGCATGCAGGGTTAGCAGGAAAGCAGGGGACAGCCAGCCTTGGGGACATGGTGGCTCAGTGTCAGCAGCACAGCCACACAGGAAGCTACAAGCTACTCGCAGGCAACGGCAAGCCAAGCACAGCTGCTCCAGGGCAGGCAGGTGGATGCTTGTTGCATAGGGCAACCCACTCCCAGCTTGCTGGGATTTACCCAAGTCCTCAGCAGGTACCATCTCTGAGAATTCTGGGTATTGTCCTGCTCTCCACATCCATCCAGGGAAGTTCTGAGGATCTGAATGGGAAGGGAGGGTGCTCAGGACTCTCAGAGCAGAGGGTAATTTCCACTGAAGCTTCTGCTTCAGAGACACCTGTTGTGCACCCAGCCACCTCACATCTCACATCTGGGAAGTCACAGCCAGCTCTCTTAGCATCCCACTGACATCAGGAGACAATGTCCTCACTCCTGCCATCTCAGCATGGACAGATCCAAGCTGTGACCCATGCAGGCAAGGGAACAACAGCATGATGGTGAGAGCAAAGCCATCACAGCACTTGGCTGAGGACAGATATACCCATGGGTTCTGAAGTCAGAACACTCCAGGCTTATCCACAAATGTGGAAGAGCTTGGCTCCTTGAATCAGGATGCTCAGGTCCTTTCCTGCATCATCTGGTGAAGGCAGAAGGTCCTGCCCAAGCTTTCACACAGCTCCAGCTGCAAGCCATGCTCTACAAGGCAGTGAGGGGCGTGCTGGGAGGCATGGTGGGGACAGCAAAAGGCACGGGCAGAAGCCAAGGCTAAAAAGACAGAGATGTCTCCAAGGCAGAGTCACTGCAAATCCACCTGGACAGAGCAGCCTCATGTTTCTGGTTGCTGGTAGGAGGCAGAGACTCAGCACTATTCATCACACAGAGAGAGAAACTCAGCCTTCATCATCATCACACCACGTAAAGGGAGAGCAGGAGCCTCTCAAAGCCTGAGCCCTGCAGGCTCTGCCAGGCTGCCCATGTGCTGCCCATCCCAGGGATTCTGCAGGACTGCTCCCAAGGTGGAAGACAGTCCAAGAACAAACTGGGAGAACAGGATTTCCATTTCCCACCCAGTGCTTTGTCATTCTTATGTCATCACATCGGGAAGTCTGCACCATCATCCTTCCTCAGCAGGGCATGGACAGAGGCTCCCCAGACCCCTCAGACTTCACAGAGGCATCTAAACCAGGCAGGGCTTCACCCACAGGGAGGGATTTTAGCATCCACCATGTGCTGGGGCCAAACCCCAGGTCTGCTCTGCCCTGGATGGACACTGGCCTTGAAGACAATGATGGAAATGAGCAGATCCAACAGGGATGCCCTGCTAATGGTCCTGCCCCACACTGAGCATGCTGGTGCCACCAAGCTGTGGATGCATGGCAGTGTCTCCTGTCCTCTCTGGATAGTCATTTTGGGGGAAGGGTCCCCAGTTTTTGCACATAGGAAGCTGAGGATTAGAAGGAGAGATCCCAGGAACACCACTGTCCCAGGTTTCCCTGCCACCACCAAGGACAAAAGAGGGGTGTCCAGCCACCAGCAAAGCAACCACCCTAGAGCAAAGGATTAAATCTACCAGGACCCAGCTCATCCCTTCTTGCCCAGAAATGTGCTGCAGGGCAGGCACCCAGTCCCCTATGGCTGCATCATCTAATGCTGCTGGGGCCATCAGAGGAACAGTGCGACACCACCAAGCCAGCCTGGCCCTCCCTCTCCAACCACCCCAACTCTGCCAAGCACAGACAAGTGAAGCAGAATGGGCAGCTGGGAGAGCTGGCCTGGGGAGGTGAAGCCACGGGCTATAAGAATGTCACATCATCCTGTGACTGGAGCCAGCGCCAGTGGGCATCGTACTCCAGGTGCAGTTTGGTGTTGAGTTTGCAGTTCTCAAGGTCAGTCTCAGCTTTCCAAGCCTTCCCATCTGGATTTCCCTTCCCCAGCCTCTCCCCAGCCCTTGGTGGTGATTTGGTGTCTCTGTCTGGTTCCAGAGAGGGGCACTGCTGGCCCAAATACCCATTGGCCACCTGGGGCTCCTTAGCAAACCAGCGATCCTGAGGCAACCCAGGTGGGGAGAGGTCCACGTGGGGCCACTCGTGCTCCTCTTTGTCCTTCTCTTGCTTTGCAAGACCCCTCTCAGGGTCGATCCTGACCCAATCCTGCTCTGCCCTGGCCAGGGCTCTGCCCGACGTGGATGCAGCGGCCGTTTCAGCAGCGTTGTGGGAGTACTCATCCATGTCATCAGCCAAGGTGTCCAGGTAGCTGCCAACGGAGATGCTGTCCAGCCTGTCGTTGGGGTCCTGCAGGCTGTCCCAGCTGCCCCGCCGTGAGGCCTCCTGGCTCTCCACCAGGCTGTACTGGCTGCTGGCCAGGCTGCTGCAGCGGCTGGTCAGGGTGCTGCGCTCCTCCAGCAGCCACTTCACCGCCTCGATGCCCTCGTTCACCACCACCAGCTGCTGCAGGATCTTCACGTCCACCGCTCGCAGGTAAGCCTGGCAGGGAGACACAGAGCACAGGGGGGTGATCCAGGGGCCCCATGTCCCAGCCCAGCCCGGCAGAGGAGTCACTGTGCTGCCCACAGGTCTCCTAAGCTGCTTGATGAAAAGCATGGTATGGGAGAACACCCCACAGGGAACCATCCCCAGGATGACCTGGGGACACAGCCATTGGCAACTTACGGTTCTCACCAGCCACCAAACCCCTCAGAGAAATAAATCCAGGGCACTTGTGTTGCTCTTTTCTATGGGAGCAAGGGGTAAGCAAGGAACTGGAGGTATTGGATGCAGATCTGATTCCAGAGCATCCTCCAAGACCCGGGAAGCTGCTGGCAGGGCAAGAGGATCAGGCATCGCTCAGTGCAAGTGTCTGGCTGGACCATGAGCACTTCCCCAGGCTGGTCCCTTCATGCCTTTACTTCTCGCTGAACCAAGGCTGGTGACAATGTCACATGGCAGGATTTGGAGACCCAAATCACTCCCAAAATGGGACGGCAAGGAGGACAGGCATTGCTGATCACACCACTCGCCTCACCGACTCCTGCCCCTCCGAGCCTGGGGAAGCTCTTTGCAAACCTCAGTTGCTGCAGAAACATCTGTTTTCCTAATGGAAAGCCCCGTGTGCCAAGACATTCCTGTCTGTATGATACTGGCCGCCAAAAGCCACTGGATTTCCCCTACACAGGACGCAAATATTTTGCCAGGAAAGGAAATAAGGCCACGATGGGGGGAAAGGGAGAAAACCCACTGCAGGGCACATACAGGCAGCCTGCAGGCTGCAGATGCCCATGGACTCCTTCACAAAACACATCCTGTGCCCAGCATCAGCAAGCTGTGACAGAACTCCATGCTCTCCCCAGGGATCATTTTTAAATACAGCACCCAATCCTCAGCATCCGGTACCCTGGAAGTCACTTGCCCGCCCACGGGTGACCCCACAGTCTCCTGAGAGCCCTGTCTCCAGTCCCACAGCCAGCACAGCCATAGAAGCATCCGAGGAAGGAGCCTGGGAAAGCTCCAGCCAAGATTTTAGCACGTGACACCTCTCACTCCAGACGACAGAAAAAAAAAGGGTCAAAGATTTATAAAGATCCAACATCAGCCCTCCCACCCCCTCCTCATGCTCCTCAAGCTGGATTTAAATAAAAAATAGCAGGGATGTGCCCGGATTGGGGCAGGAGCCAGCTTCCAAGTGCAGAAATTTCCTTTCTAGGCAAGTTATTTAAAAAACTGCCTACAATGGACTTTTCTGCACGCACTGCTAAAGCATCTGGCCTTGGCAGGGAGACGACGAAGGAGGAGGAGGGCTGGAAACCCCTGGTCGGGGGTTCCCCATTTTTCTCTGCCTCGTGCAGAGCTACAGCTGTCAAAGATGCCAGGGAAGCCAACCCAAGAGCAGAGGGTGGGATAACACTCCCCACTTCCCATACTGTTTGCTGGAAGGAGTTAGCCATCAATTTGCTGCTAGTTCACTCCAGCCTGACCTCTCCACTGCACTCCAAGAAACCCCCTCTCCAGCAAGGCAAGGTTATTGTGGGAGGAAACCCAGCACAGGCTGTTCTCTATTACTCCTCCAGATGCACTGAAGTTCACTGCACGACCTCTCACCAAGGACAGCTGTGCAGGGGACTGCCACACTCCTCCTCACGCTCTCCATGGGCAGATGCAGCCCTGCTCCTCTCCCCAGCACATGAAACCTCAGGCGCCTTCTCCTTTCAAGATATCTAGCTCTAGGGATAAATCTTCCTCCTCAGATCAGGAGGTGAGAGTGGGAATTTGCTAAATTCTCCTCCCACCGCCCACTCCCAGGCCAGCTTATCCTCTGAGCATTGGGTTTGCTGGTTTCCTACTGCTTGGGGGGAGGGTGAATTCTGGTCCCTGTTCATGGGGATGGGGAGGTGAGGGGAGCCCTGTGCTGGGTTTTAGCACCCGGGTTCCAATCCCAAGCTGCTGATCTGGGTGTGAGGTGTCCCCACTTCCTCCCTGGCCAGCAAAAAGAGCCAGGGCAGGGCAAGGAAATGCCTTTTGGAGCCAAGGTGAATAATCACCGGGCCAGGCCAGGCCTTGCTGGCCATAGGCTGAGGCTGCCTGAACCTGGGCAGGGCAAACACTGCACTGCCCCAGAGACCTTTCTCCTCCGGTCAGGGTACAGCCTGGAAGCCGGTGCGGAGGCAGGATGAAAGCAGAGGGAGGACGAAAGCTCTTGCACGGATGGGAATACTGAATCAGCCAAAGTGGAGGGCTCAGGCTGGGCGGTGCTCCAGCCCCCTGGGGGCACGCAGGGATGCGGGCGTATTTAGTCTGTTTCCCTGTGGAAACAATGCTCATTCCCACCCGCTCGGCATGTTCATGCGTGGGAGCGTCCCTTCCCCCAGCTGCACTTGAACCCATTGCCCAACCTCGCCACGTTTTCCGGAGGCGCAGGCATCGCCGGTATTTGCTCCCTCCACGAAAGAGGGAGGCGAGAAAGCTGCCATCGGCACTCCCACGGTCCCCGGGAAAGGCTGCCACCGCAGCACAACCCTTTGCGAGCCTCCCGAGAAGCCCCGGCAGGAACCGAGCCCCGGGAAAGCTCCCAGGGATGCCCGTGCCTTGTCACCCCGGGGGTCACACCCGGGGGAGAGAAGATCCACCAGCATGCCCTTGGCGAAGGTCCCTGCCCTAAATTCTGATCTCGGACACGGCGATCCCCGACGGAGCCGGCGTGTGGGGGTGCGAGGGGGGCAGGACGGAGGTGGCCGAGGGGGACGCCGGGGGTGGATGCTGCGCGGGCCGGGGACAGAGAGCGGCCGGGGCAGGGCGATCAGCTGGGGGCCGTTCACCCGGACACGGAGGAGCCAGGAGGGTTCCCCGAAACGCAGGCAGAGCGCGGGCACTACTCGGGACTGTCACCGGAGGTGGCAAGCGGCTGCCCGAGGTGACTGCGGTGACCGCGCGTTGGGACGGTCAGTTACCGGGGGGCGGCCGGCAGCGCTCCCGGTACCGCGGCACTCACCAGCTCGAGGCGGAGCGTCCGGAGGCGTTCGGCGAGCGGCGGGTGGGCACCGCGGGCCGGTGCGGGTGTCGCGGGCGGCGCGGGCGGCGCGGGCGGCGCGGGGGCGGTGTCGGCCCTTAGCCCCCGCAGCAGCACGGCGGGCGGGCGCCGTCCCACCTTGCCCGCCAGGTCCCGCAGGTCCGCGGGCAGCGCCTCCCCGCCGCCCTCCATGCGGGTGGGGCAGCGGCGGCCGCGCTGTCACCGCGGCCCGAGCTCGGCCCCGCCCCCGCCGCGGCCCCGCCCCCGCCGCCACCTGCCCGCGCACCAGCGAGGTCCGCCGGGGCGCGCGGAGCGGCGCGGGGCGGGGCCGGGGGCGGGGCCGGCGCTGGCCGCGCCCCCGCCGGTGTCGCTGCGGCGCCGGAAGCGGCGCGGAGGGTGCTCGGGGCGGCGGCGGTGGCACCGCCGAGCCGGGACCGGCCCTGCCCTGCCCGGCCCAGCCCCGCCTCAGCCTCCCCGTGAGTAGCGCGGCCGGCACACGCCTTCCGGCCCTCCCCGGACTCCCCGCGGTCCCGAAGCGCCTGGGTCCCCCTCTCCCCGCCGCCGCTCGTTGCCGCCCTCAGACAGCTGGTTCTCCCTCCCCGCCCGGAGCGCCTGGGTGCCCTTCGCCATCTCCCCCCTGCGAGCGCCTCTGGGTCCCTCAGCGCTCCTCTCCCCGCCCTGCCGGGCCTTGCTGGGGCAGGCTGTGCTCCGGACAGGTTCCTGGCTCTGTCGGGGCTCCGCATCCCGCCCAGGCCCAGCGCTTCGCTCCCCGCAGGGCGCCCGGCCTCCCGCTGGCTCAGCTCGCCGCTCTGCCCGGGGGTGCTGGGAGCTCCAGTAGGACGCTGGCCCGGTGCTGCTCTCCGTGTCCGTCTCCCGATAGCAGGGATGGGGCTGTTAGTGGGGAGGGTGTCTCTCTACCGAGGACCCCGCTGGCACATATGGCCAGTGATGGCCCATTTCATAACAACTGATGGTCCGGGATCTGTTGTCTGCTTGTGACTTTGGGCCGCTTCTCTTTCCCGGAGCGTGGCAGTGGGCCCATGGCACTGCAGTAGCCTCGCTGAGGGGTTGGCCTGGAGCAGAGGCAGACATTGGCCGATGAGTTCGGGGGCTTCCCCTCACCCTGCAGCAAAGCCTGGCCTCCTGCATCTCTCCCAAGCAGGAGTTCTGGCAGGCAGGGAGGCTCCAAAGGGCTTTTGCTCATGGCACATCAGTGCCACTGCTTGTGCCAGGCTCTGTCTTTACTGGGGAGAGGGTTTGAAGGCACCTCCATCACCCTCACCCCTGCCGGCAGGGAGCCCCGATGGACATGAGAGGAGAGCAGCACACATCCTGACCCCCGCCCCACACGGCTGCCCCCGTGCCAGCCCCCAGGACTATGGACGAGTGGAAGCCCAACCCCGCTGTGAAGGCCCACAAGAAGCGGAGCTGGTACCTTGCCTGGAAGTACAAGCTGATGAACCAGCGCGCGCTGCGCAAGCTGTGTCAGGTGAGTCACCCGCCGCCCTGCAGTAGATTAGGAAGGATAATCTACAGGATTTACAAGTTTATGAAGCAGCAGCTTGGCTGGGAGTGCATCTGCTGGCAGTCTGGGTGACCTGACTTGCTGAGGAAGCATAACTTGTTCCCCGAGAAGCTGCCTCCAAGTGCCTGTGTGTGGAAGGGTCTGCCGTGTGTAGCAGCTCTTTTCGGGTGCCAGCAGACCTGTTGAGTGGCTGTGGGAGGAGATACAATTATCCAGGTGGCCTTGGGAAGCTTTCAACTGGAAACCAACTGATTGCTCCCATCCTGGCTCTGCACCCATGCTGAGTGCTGCAGGGTTCAGACTTTAGCTTTGTGATTTGCAAACTAAGCCTGGTATAAGGCACAACAGGTGGACAGAGAAAATAGGTCTTGGTAACAGGATCTCATGTCCTAGAGCCAGCTGGTGTCTGGGAAAGCCTCAGGCTTGGTTGCTTGTGCTGTAAAACAGCTAATCCTTGGTGGAGACAACGTCTTGAGGGGTGTCTGGGGCTGTAAGGACATGAAGGTTTGGCCCCATCACAGCGAAACACAAAAAAGGGACCTTTCCTCAGAGGAGCTCATGAAATCTGGCAGTTGGTTGCTGTGGGAGGGAGCAGGGGAGGGTTTTGCATGTGCCTGGGAGGACAAAGGTTCATGAGGTCTCCCCTGGGCAAGAAGACTGCTCAGCTCTGTGTCTGATAGGGTGTTCAAGGTTTGGGAATGGGTCTGGTCAGTCAGGCAGGCATTGCTCACCATGCTGGGGTAACGGGCTAGAGCCTGCACACATCTCTCTACTTCGTGGTGCTGCTTAAAACACAGATGAAAATTTGGCTTAAAATAGGTAGACCAGAGCTGCAGGTATGGAATAACCAGATCTACAGCAGCCAAGCATTCATCAATTAGCTTTGACTAGCCAGCTTTGCTAGACCTGGCTGCTGGTCTTGCTTAATTCTTATTCTTTATTGCCTTATTTACTCTGGTCACCAAGGCTGTTCCCTCATGTCTCCAGTGCTGATCAGGGCAGAAGGTCTGGGCAGGTTGGTGAGGTGGCCTTGCTGCCTCTCCATGAGGCCATGGCTCTGTTCATGCTTAATTAAAAGCTTTCGGTGCACAGATTCCAAAAGGTGCTCATAGTCCTGAGTCAACAGCAAATTAACAAGCCGAAATGCCATAGTGACATTTATACATCATGTTGTCTTATTGCTGGTTTTCCATTTTCCACATTCCTCCTTGAACCTGCTTGGCAGAGATAGCAGCAACTATCTGCTTTGGGGCAGTAGCTGGACAGATGGGGCAGGAATCCTTTTAGTGCCTCTCACCAAGGGCAGGCCAGTGTGTGATCCCAGCCCCATCAATGACCTCAGAGATCAAGGGTCTATTCCACAGCCCCTGGACCTTCCTAAGCCTTCTGTGTCAGCATCCACAAGGGTTGCAGTTGAAGTTTGCTGCAGACAGTAAAGCTGCAGGCTGGTACAGTGCAGTTTCCTGAAATCAGACCTCAGCTTCTTGCCTTTGTTTGATTCAGCTGCACAGCATCTCCTCTCCTCTGAATATCCTGAGTGCATCCTCTGGTTCCAGAGGGACAGATGAGAGTAGTGATGCTGCAGCAGAGGTAGAAGTTAAGGTTACCCTGGGAGCTGTAACTCTGAATTACCAAACTCTTTGCCTGCAGGGACCCTCAGCCTTGCAATAATCTAGCAGGAATCTGCTCACAGATCTGGAAGCAGGGATACGTTGGAAGTGGGCTAATTCTCACATATCAAGGAGTCAGTGCCTCTCCAACTGATGAATGCATTTCAACATGAAATTCAGTCACCTGTATTTCTTTCTCTTTGGTTTCCTCAGAAAAAAAATCAGGGGAAATGTCAGATGCTTATGATCCCATGCAGGATCTCCTTGGGATGCCCTGCAGCCTATGTCAAGGCAGGCTGGTTTTGGGGTTGTTACTTACAAATTTCTGACACAAAACATCCTGCATTGCAGACAGGTGCTGTCCTCTTCCTGCTTGTGACTGTAATTGTGAACATCAAGCTGATCTTGGACACCAGGAGAGCTGCTTATGAGGAGGAAGAGGAGTCTGCACAGGACTATGGTGAGGGGCAGCATCCAGTTGTGCTTTGAAAGCAAGGGAACTGAGGGGTTTCTTTAAGTCAGGGCTAACTTGTGACCAGCTCCATCACAAAAACCAGGTCTGTGCATGTGGGTTTGACAAAAATTAATAGAAAATGCTGTTCCCTTCCTAGTCTATGTACTGAAGGCTGTAGCACATTTCACCACAGAGATCTCTGTGGGGTCAGCTGAGGTCAGAGCTGTTGTCATTTGGTATTTCCCCTTTACCTACCATCCCTGTAAATTCCCACCCATGACTCCTTGGGCTGGGGTGCCTTCTGGAGGTTCAGCTGGGTTAGCACAGAGTGGGGACAAGCTAGAGGTGCCTTGACTGGTTGAAACTGGGAATTTCTCTGCTGTAGATGATGAGATGCTGAATGTGGAGGCCCCCAGGCACCCTGTCAACAACAAGAAGGTCCTGGATGTTGAGGTGTACTCCAGCCGGTCAAAGGTCTATGTGGCCGTGGATGGGACAACGGTGAGTGACAGGTGCTGGCTGTCCTGTGAGCAGAGGATGGACAGGGCTGGACAGGTGAAGCCACAAACAACAGTGCTGAGAGCACTTCAGTGGCTGGCAAGAAGTTCTGCTTCCAGGACTTCTACTCTGGCACCTGTCACTGCCATGAGCAAAGCCAAAGAGATTTGCTTCTTGTCTGGGGGCTCTGCTGTGCAGAATGGGTAGGGAATAAGAAGAAGTCTTGGCTTGTGATTCTCATCATTTATCCACTTACAGGTCCTGGAAGATGAGGCTCGGGAGCAAGGAAGAGGGATCCATGTCATCGTCTTAAATCAGGCCACGGTAAAACATCCCCGTGTCTTTCTTACGGGCAGTTTGTCCTTGCTCTTGAGCTGTTGGGTGTCTGAGGGCAGGGGCAGCCAGGAGGGAACTCCCTGAATGCTTTTTGTGTGCAGTTTGCAGAGTATGGCACGGTCACCCAGAGAGTCCCTTGTTTCCTTGTGCTGCCCAAGGGTTTCCTTGTGCTGCCTGCTGTCTTTGGGGAACAGGCAGAGGAGGAGTTGTGAGGTTGGGTGATGCTTCCCATGGACCTCTGTGCAGGAAGGCCTGAGGGCTGAGCTTGCCTGAGGACTAACTCTGGGGACTAACTCTCTGGCATACCAGAAAAGCCACTCCCTGTGTTGGTCAGGGAATGAGACTTCCAGGGCAGACTTCCATAATTCTGTGTCCACACCATGTAGTGTTTAAGATCCATTTGACGTATGCATACCAACAGGGTCATGTGATGGCCAAGAGGGTCTTTGACACCTATTCCCCACATGAAGATGAAGCCATGGTACTTTTCCTCAACATGGTTGCCCGGGGCCGGATCCTGATATTTACCATTAAGGTATGTGACCCTAATATAAAAAAAAAAAAAAAAAAAAAAAAGTTGTCTTTAGTCAGGATGTCCTGAAGCTCATCTGAGCAGTAGCCTTCTGAATGTCATCAAGCATACCTAGGACTAAATGTCATATCCCCATGGGGCTGTGACTCCCTGTCTGGATCACCTCCCTTGTCCTCTTGCTCTCCCTTCTTGCTGCAGATACTGCTGTGCCCAGCAAAGCAGGAGAGCAAAAAGTATATGTGTCAAAGCCCACAGCAATAGACAAGGGGTTAAGTGGAGAATGGACATGAGGAAATATAAGGATGTAGTGGGATCCTTCTGGCTTTACAGGGGCCCTGTGGACTGTGCTAGGTCTGGGCTGCTGTGCAAGCAGCACTGTGCTGCTTCAAGGTTTCATGTTTAGCTCTGTGAGGTGTTGCTTAACACATGGCCCCACTTGAAAACTAATTGGTCTCAAGGAAGTTCATGATTCCTCTGATCTCCCTGTGGGTCATCATGAAGCCACCAACAGCTTTAGTGGCACAGAGACCCTGAAGGTTTCTGATTCAACTGGTTCAAGGGTAGGAGTAGGCCCTGTACCCCTTTGGTGTTGATGGGAGACTTTTCCCTGTCAGGAGCCAGACCTCAGCTGCAGTGTTGTGTTTTATTCTAGGACGAAGGCTCCTTTCACCTCAAGGAGACAGCCAAGAACGTCCTGAAAAGCCTGGGGAGCCAAGTTGCACCATTCCTGAGCTGGAGAGACATGTGGACGTTTGTGGGGAAGAAGGGGGGTGAGTCTTGCACGGGCTGGGAGAGGGCGTGTAGCTCCTTTCTTTGGGACAAGCCAGATGAAGAGAAACCCAGCCCATCCCCAAGAGGCTTTATAAGCAGGGAGCAAAGTCCCAGAGAGTGGCAGCTCCATTCCTGGGGGTGAGGGAGGATATGGAGGCAGAGCATGTTCCTTCAGCAGTTTGCCAGAGGTCAATGGGAAAAGGTGCCAAGCTGTCCCCCAGGCTGACAGCCCCTGGTCATGCCTTAGCACAGCAGGGATGGGCCCTTCCAAGCAGTCCTGACCCTGTGTTCCTGCTCCAGGAGAAGTGTATGGGGAGAAACATGCCAAGTCACCTGCCCTTTCGACATGGGGCGACCCTGTTCTGCTGAAGACAGAAGTTCACCTGACATCTGTGGAAGGTAAGAAGTACAGTCTGCTCTGTGCTGTCTCTGGGAGACGTCTCGCTGCTGCCTGGTTTTAAGTCAAAGCCATCAGTCTGGATTTAAGGCTTTTTGAGATGATGATGATGCTAACTTTTAAAATGGGCTTAGCTCCCTTTCTTCCTGCTTCCATGGCAATTCCAGGCATGGCTGCTGATAAGGGTGAGGATGGAGAGGTGGAAGCACTGTCTGGCAAATTGTCACATCTCCAAACCAGGCCTGGTCTGGTCTTTTTTGACTGTTGACTTCGAATAACCTATTGCTGCTCAGAGAGGCCAGAAGTGGAGTTGGGCTCTGGATGGCTCCTGGCGTTGTACCTGGCATCCAGAGTGTTGCTTGCTCACTGCCAAGGGCTGTCTTGCTGGCTGAGCCCAGGGAGAGCTGTGTGTGTGGTATCCCAGCCTGGAGCACACAGGGTGAGTGGTCTGTTTCTCCTCCAGATGCCGAGTGCCACTGGCCCGACACGGAGCTGAACCGGCGCCGCAAGAGGTTCTGCAGCAAAGTGGAAGGTTATGGCAGCGTCTGCAGCTGCAAAGACCCCACACCCATCGAGTTCAACCCTGATCCCGTGAGTGCAGGGGCAGGGTGTTCAGGAAGACTCCAGGAGGGAGGGCTGGGCTGGACCAGGTGTGTTTTACAGTTGATGCAGAGCACTGTCCTTAAGCGCCAGCTGAGTGATGCAAACTGCCCCTGGGCAAGCCTGGGGCAGGGAATTCCTTTGCTCTGAGTTGCCAGGAATAGTGACCCTGTTCTAGGGATGTCAGTGTAAGCAGCAGAGCCTGAACACCTAGAGACAAAGCAGCTATTGTGACTTTTGGGCTGTCCTTGGCACGGTGTTGAAGGATTGAGACACAGGTCTCTGAGTGGATGCAAACTGGGATTTTGGAGCAGGGACAGAGGTGAGATGAGGGAGGGAAACTGGCAGGGTCTCCAGTAGTGCTGAGGGCATCCTGGTTGGTTGGTGTAGCCCTGAACCAAGAGTTAGGACTATGCAGCTCTGCTGTCTTAACAGTGGGCCCCTACCCCTTGGATCCTGCTTTCAGTGGCATAGAATCATAGCCTCATTTTGGTTTGCATGGCCTCTCCCACTCCCACTCACACACATTGTTCTCTTCCAGCTCAAAGACAATAAAGTCTTTGATGTGCCAGTAGCTGTCATTGCAGGGAACCGCCCCAACTACCTGTACAGGTAAGCACTCCCAGAGGGCACAGCTCCTCTGCTATGTGCCACAAGATCAGGCATGGCCCAGGTCCTTCCCTTTATCCTGCTGGCAGGATCCAGCCTCCTCCTCGGGTTGCATGAGCACCAAGGGCAGACCTTGGGGGAGGGGAAAGGGAGGCACAGGTAGGTTTTGTTCCCTAATCATGGACACTTTCCTCCATCCCAAGGGATCCATACCCCTGTGCTGAAGGGCCTGTGCCCTCTGGGGGCTGTGCTGTGCTCAGGCCCCTCTGTCTCTCCTCAGG
Source organism: Sylvia atricapilla (assembly GCF_009819655.1). Taxonomy (NCBI): domain Eukaryota; kingdom Metazoa; phylum Chordata; class Aves; order Passeriformes; family Sylviidae; genus Sylvia; species Sylvia atricapilla. The sequence continues at coordinate 13,446,694 of NC_089148.1, forward strand.
ATGCTGCGTTCCTTGCTGTCAGCTCAGGGCGTCAACCCACAGATGATCACAGTCTTCATTGATGGCTACTACGAGGTGAGAGCATTGCCAGGGATCCCTGTGGCAGCTCTGTGCTCCCCCAGCCCAGTGCTGGCCCAGTCCTTGGAGGGTGGCAAGTTGAGAGCCTCGTCACCTTCCTTATTCTGTGTGTCATGCTGCGCCTCACCTGCTCCTACACAAAGTCAGCCAAAGTCACCCAAGAGACGGGTGTGGATAAAGCTGCCTTGGCCTTTCCCAAAGCCCAGGACTGACATCCCCATGTCAGGAGGGGCTGGTCTGCAGGAATGGAACATGGTGGTCATGCTGGGCTTTCCCTGTCCCCTTTTCTCACTTGATAAACACCACTAGCCCCTTGAGCAGGCTCTGGGTGTAACATCACCTGCTCAGCTGCTTCAAATGAAGAGGAACAAACCAGTCCAGCCATCCTGTCCAGCTCCATTCTCAGTAAGAGGTGAAAAGACACAAAACTGTGTTTTCCCAAGGCTCAAAGCTTGGGGCTCATGCAAGCTGGAGACAGGTGGAGGAGAACTGGCCCTTCAGAGGCAAAGACCTTCTTCTCACTCAACCCTGTATAGCCCTGGAGAGTCCCACTGAAAGTCCTGTCTCTCTGGCAGTGGAATGTACTCTGGGACAGGCATGTGGGATCTTAGTAGATCTCAGGAGCTTGCTAGGCCTCATCTCTGCAGCATCCAGTGAGGTACTGCCTGGTTGCCTTGGGATGGAGACAATTGCTCCCTTGCAGGTCTCTCCCACCACTGCCACATTGTGGGGCTGGGGGAGCTGGCTTCTTTATGCAGGTTCTTGCTGCACCACATGAGAGCAGTTAAAGATAGCAGCATCCATTGCCATGGCAACTGGAGCAGCATCCCTTAGCTACGAGGGGGCAGCCTGGATGCTCGAGCTGCCATGGTGGATACCAGGGAAAGGGGGAAGGGTTGGTACAATGGGAGCTCCTTCTCTCTTTTGTGGCTAGGAGATGGGATGCACAGTAAGGGGGTGGAGAAGGCCTTGGTGGCTCCTTCTTGGGGCAGAGATATGTCAGCCCAAATGTGGATTACTTCTGACCCTTGTGCTTGGTCAGAAAAGTCTTTTTCTTGGCAACTGTGAGAGAAAATTGAGTTGATTGTGGTCTTGCCATTAAGCAGCTGCTAGGTGCTCCTGGCTATACTTATTTTCTTTCTGCACTGTCTATGAGGAGCTGGGAATCTGGGACCTCTCACATATTCTTGGATACAACTTTGGGTCTGCCAAAAGGACTAACAAAGTCATGGTGATACTGAAGTGCTGAAGGGCCATGAGGGTTTGGCAAGTTCTGTGCTGCAGGGTCTGTATTGAGCCCCACTAGTCTCCAAGAAGACAGCCACATGCAGGGGATGTTCCTGTTGTCCTGGGAAGCGGACACTGGCAGGGGAGGGGAGAATGACCCACACATTTGATGAACTTTGTACGTTTCCATTGCAGGAGCCAATGGATGTCGTGGAGCTGTTTGGCCTCTCAGGAATACAGCACACTCCCATCAGCATTAAAAACGCCAGAGTTTCCCAGGTGAGAGAGCTTTCCAAATCCTGAGACAATTATTTCCAGGGACCTGGGATAGCATTTGAGGGAGGCAGGCTTAGCCCCAGATCTGTGCCAGGTTGATGCTAATACAGACAATGATTGTCTTTTCTTGTAGCACTACAAAGCCAGTCTGACTGCAACCTTCAACCTGTTCCCGGTGAGTGAGACTGCTACAGCACAGCCTTCCCCTGGCATTTGTGATCCCTGTTCCACAGGAGCTGGGATCAGTCCTCCAGGGGAAGGAACCACACAGACACAGCACACTGCTTGTGTCTCTGCTCCGTTCTTCTCCAGCCTTCTGATGTTCTCCTTGCCCTACAGGATGCTAAATTTGCTGTGGTTCTGGAGGAAGATCTTGACATTTCCGTTGACTTCTTCAGGTAAAGTTGGGGTTCCTGTGTGGGATCATTTTCTGGAAGCTCTCTGGATGCTGGGGAGAGGCCAGATCCTTGCCTGCTGTAGCTCACTTATCTGAGGCTGAGCAGACCCCAGGCAAAAGCTGTAACTGAGCTCTGCCTTCAAAGTCTGAGGCCACTGTCCTGTCAGTCAGTGCAGAGTGAATTCAGGGTTAGGTATCTCTTCCTGGTTGGCTTTTTTGGGACACTGATCCATTCACATGTTTGGAGCTGCCCCATGACCAGAGGACAGGGACAGTGTCTCCTGTTTCTTCTTAAGGAGAAGAGACTAATGAGCAGGAGACGATGCTGTCCTTTCCCCACAGTGAGATGCAGCTTAGCTTGTTTGGGTGCTCCTCCCCTGGTCTCCCACCAGCATCAGCTATCTCAGGCTGAAAATTGGCATAAGTGATTCCAGCAGCTGGAGGTGGCTCATCTCTTGGTGAAGGGTTTGACTTGGTTTGCATGGCAGAAGGGTGTTTGACTAGGGTCAACTCTTTCCTCAGCTTTCTGAGCCAGTCAATACACCTTCTGGAGGAGGATGAGAGCCTGTACTGCATCTCTGCTTGGAATGACCAGGTGGGTCAGGGAAGGATGGTGGAGCAGGGCCACCTCTGCCCTGTGTTGTTTCCATGTCAGACTGGAGTCCAGGTTCCATCTTTAAAGCAGAGTGTGTGTCCCCACTGTCATCCTAAGTGGGTCTGTCTCCCCAGCCCTGGACTCTTCAGAAGTGCCCCTGCAAACCACCCTCCTGTCCCTGCCATGTGCTTCCCAGTGGCTGTTCCCTTCTTCCCATGATAGGAAACTCAATGGAGCACAATGCCTCCCTTTTTTAGTGGAGGATGAGTGCATTCAGCATGCTGAACTCTCCCCATAACATTGCAGGGCTATGAGCACACAGCTGAGGACCCCTCGCTCCTGTATCGTGTGGAAACCATGCCAGGCCTGGGATGGGTGCTCCGGAAGAGCCTGTACAAGGATGAGCTGGAGCCAAAATGGCCAACCCCTGAGAAGGTGAGTACCTTGGAAGGACCCTTTCTTCTACACCCCCACCTCTGCCCATCAGCAGTCCCTGATCTTCACCCAGTCCCTTGCGTGTACAGCTCCTGGAGGGGCTATCCCTGTGTTTATACTGGGAAGGATGCCCAAGCAGAATGGATGTGGGACAGGCAGTGACTTGAGGAGGCACATAACCATCCACAGACCTGGGGCCAAAGGGGCTGGACCTGGTGTGGGCACCCAGAAAGGTCCCTGGATGGTCACAGTAGCAAAGCCTGTCCCCAGAGTTGAGTGAGCAGCAGTTTCCCCTCCCCAGCTGTGGGACTGGGACATGTGGATGCGGATGCCGGAGCAGCGGAAGGGCCGGGAGTGCATCATCCCGGACATCTCACGCTCCTACCACTTCGGCATCGTGGGGCTCAACATGAACGGCTACTTCCACGTGAGTGACCTTCCAGGCCCTGTCCTGGTGCTGAGCTCTGACTCAGACACCTCCCCAAGTAGTGGGGATGCTTGAAGTCATCTCCAGGTATTGCTGACCCAGGATCAAACCTGGTTTTCCTTCCCTGCTCTCTGTTTCTCCCAGGAAGCCTATTTCAAGAAGCACAAGTTCAACACAGTTCCAAATGTCCAGCTTAAAAATGTGGAGAGGTGAGTGCTGGTCACAATGAGACTTTGATGAAAGAGTTGCTTGGTCTGACCCTTGTCTGTGGAGTCATCTCCCATCTGCAGTGGCCATAATCTCCTGTATCAGCACACTGGCCTCTGCTGGGGAGTCCTGGCAGTGGTTTTTGCAAGGTTGGGTTTGGCTACCCTGCACTCTATGTGGACATGTTGAAGGGTCATGGTTTTGCTGCCACATCTCAAGAATGTGTGGCAGTCCCTGCTCTCCATTTATTGGTTCCAGCTGCCTTTAGTCTTACACTGGGGCAGTCTTAAATTTGGATCAAACTATCGGAGTCTGCCCTGATCTCTGTGTTCTCTCCTCTTCCAACAGCTTGAGGAAGGATAACTATGAGACTGAAATTCATCGGCTCCTGGGGTGAGTGCCTGCTGGAAGGTGGGGAGACCACAGTACACTTTGGGTGAACCAACCAGAACAGAAGGAAAGGTGGCGGTGGCCCTGGTGGCCCCAGCCACATCTTGCATGTCTGAAGTACTCTGCAGTGGGAATAGGGAGAAGGAGGGGTCCCCTCTAACTCCCTTGTTCCATTTCCACAGTGAGGCTGAGGTCTTGGACCACAGCAAGAACCCCTGTGAGGACTCCTTTGTACCTGACACTGAGGGCAAGGTCTATGTCATGTTCATCAGGATGGAGCAGGAAGCAGATTTCACCACCTGGACTCAACTTGCCAAGGTGAGGGCCCTGGCATGGCCTGTCCTTAGCCCTGCACTGGTCTCTGCGTCACTGGGAAACAGCTGGCGGTTCTTGGGTTTTCCCATGGCATTGACACAGCTCACCAAATGGGTTCTTGCTGTCCCTGGGTGATGTTGAAGCTCTTGGTGTGGCTGGAGGGGTGCAGCCCTGTGCCAGCCCAGCGTTGGGGTGCAGCCCTCTCTGCTGTTTCACTGAGGACAGGGGTTGTGATTCTTCACATGCCAATGGACACCTGGCCCTGGTGCCCATTCCCAGGCTCTGATGCCTTTTTCTCCGTCCTCACCATCCTAGTGCCTCCACATCTGGGACCTGGACGTCCGTGGGAACCACAAGGGGCTGTGGCGGCTCTTCCGCAAGAAAAACCACTTCCTTGTGGTGGGGGTCCCTGCCTCCCCCTACTCGTGAGTATCAGGGACATGAAGGGCTGAGTAATGCCCCATCCCTAGGGCACTGTCCCCTGCCTGGGACACACCACCATCCACTTCTGTCCCAGCCCAGTTCTTGGGGGACACCACCTTCACTCCTTAATCAGTGCGGTGGAAGGGGAGATGGGATACATTCCCAGGGTTGGAGGATGTCCCAGTGGGAAGGAGGTCATGCCAGGCAGTGCTGTTGAAAATCGGGGTCCTGAGAGGAACCATCAGCTCTGCCTGCTCCCATCCAGCCCCCTCTCCTGCAGGTCCAAGAAGCCCTCATCGGTGACACCAATCTACATGGAGCCCCCTGCCAAGGAGGAGGGGGCAGTGGCAGTGCCAGCGGTGGCAGCAGCAGAGCAGACGTGAGGCTGGCAGCTGGAAGCAAAGGGGACCGGGGGAGCACAGAGACCCCCACGGTGCAGAGACAGAGTTGGCAGCAGCTCTCAGAGGCTGGTGACTGGATACAGACTCCTGGTTTGGGCTGCAAAAGCAGATGTTGGGCTCCCTCCAGCCTCCTGTTGTGGTCTCCCTTTCCCTTGCACAGGACAGGGTCCTTCCCTGTAGATATGCCACCCCCATCCCAGGAACTTGTTTTTTTTAACACAGACACTCTACTAACGCTGCTCCTTTTGCCCCTCGGCTGGGCAAGGCTGGAGGAGGGAGATGCTCAACTGGAGGGGGCCTCAAAAAACACCTCTGCTCTTCTTTTTGGCCCTGAAGTCCTGAGAAGGCAGCATGGTCTAAGTGCTGCAGCCTGCCAGCTGGGTGTTATTTATTAACTCTTGCCTGCTGGCTTTGTGCCCCATGGTGAACAGAGTGCTGAAGAGGGGATATTCCAGCATCTCTCCTGTTACCTGCACGATGGATGCACCTTGAAGACTCTGCTGCGTTGGACATCTTCCTGCACACTGGCTTTGCTCCATGGGCTGCAGGTACTGGTGCAGCCCAGCTCACAGAAAAGGGAATGCTGGAGAAGAGCTGGACTTGCTGCAGACTCAGAGGGGATGCCCCACACCCAGCACAGTCAGTTCTGGAAGCTGGAGGTGATTGTAGGTGGAAGTGGACCAGGCTGTGTGCTCTGGCTCAGACTGTCCTCAAGCACCTCCTCTGTGGGGAGCCCTGCCCCTGTGTCCTGGGAGAGAGGGTGAAAGTGCCTTGCAGGGTGAGATGGGAGCAGCCAGCAGGCATCATCCCCTGGCTGCAGGGGCAGGGTGGGCCAGGGTCATCTGGAGTGAGAGATGCTGCTCTATGGTCCTTGCCTGTGGTACTGTACCCTTGTCTCTCCATCTTCCCTGCCCTGGTATCCCCTGCTTTGGCTGAAGGCAGAGGCAATTTCTTCTCCTGAATTCCCACCCTTACTGCAGTTAGTTGCTGGCAGGGAAGCTATGAGCTGGTCTGGGATGGGCAGCCTGGCCCTCCCACTGTGGTACATCCCTCGTCCAGAGGGAGAGAGAGGGGGTTCCGTGCCTTAGGAAGGATCCCAGGGCCCCCTCCCATCCCCAGCCATTTGGTACTAATGTTCCTGCACCCTGGGGGGCAGTCCTGGTCCCCTTGCTCAGTACAGCTCCTCCTCATCCGTGCAACAAGAGATGCATTCTCTGCATCTCGCCTTGGGCAGGGATGCAATGCTCTGGCTGCCTTTGGGAGAAGGAGATGCTGCTCAGCCCTTTCCTTGAGGTAACAGGGTCTCTTCCCCTTCATTTTCTCACTGTGAACTGAGCATTGAGGTCTACACTACACTAACTTATTTATTTATTGCTCCTGGGAAGGAGTGGATTACAGGAAGCAGCATGGAGAGCTGGCAGCCCCCAGCCTGCACAGGGGCAGTCATGGGAGGTTTGTCTCTTGTCCCCCTGGCTCCACCAGGGTTCCCTGATTTCCTCCCTTGGCCAGAATAGGAATGAAAACTTGTGAACCAGGAAACTCCTCTTGGCCAAGATGACCGCAGTGTGCATGCAGCACAGCTCTCTAGCATGGCTGCAGGGACTCTGACCCTCACAGTCCCTTGCATGCCTGCCCAGCAGCAGGGATGGGATGGGATGGGATGGATGCAGGAGGGGAACAAGGGCGTGCAGAGTGGCACCCTTGAGGCTGGCAGTACCCGTCTGGGGCTCAGCCCTGCCCTCCCCAGCCCCCCCAGTGCTGCCCTTCTGTAGGACTCTGCTCTGGCAGCCCTGGCAGTTCTGGCTGGTGCCCCCTGTGCTGGCCCTCAAGGTAAGGCAGGTCTGTTACAAGGATGGAAAAGGGACATCTTTCTGAGAAAATGTAGCTTGCTCCCCATTCCTTGCTTTGGAAGAACTTCCAAAAGGCTCTCCATTGCCCTTCCTTGGCACCTCTGTTCCCAAGGCTCAGTTTCTCTTCCCCTTGAAACTAAATGCATTCTCTTTCCCTTCTCGGGTAGGGCTCAGGCTTGGCTTTTCCCCAGCTCCTCTTGGGGCTGGGGAAGGTGGTCCTAGGGTAGGAGGTGGCTAAACATGAGTTCCCCTCTCCTCCCCTGTCAGCCAGGACTCTATGGCACCCTGCTCTCAGTGACAGCAGGACTCAGCTGGTGGGCTTTAGGCTCTCCCTTCCCCACACACCACGGGGTGCTGATCTCCATCCCTCCCTGTCCCCCCAGCAAGGCTCCAGAGTGGCAGCCATGGCAGGGCTGGGTGTGTGGCATCACCAGGGTTTGATGCTTTCTGAATTGAATTATTTTTTCAAGAGTAAACATTGCAAAGCTGTTGAGCCTCGTGTGTTTCATAGCTGGCCCTGTACAGGGGCAGGGTCCCTGGCTCTGGGGTCCTGCCTGGAAAGGACAGACCCCCATCCTCTGGTGTCTTGCTCTGCCCGGAGCTGTACAGGCCTGGCCATGGGCTAATGGTGGCCCCAGTCCTGTGCCAGCAGAGGTCTCTGTGTGGTGCCATGCAGTGCCAGCAGGGCTGGCACATATTTGTGAGCTGTTTCCTCCTCAAGTGTTATCACTTTAATCTTCAGTACAGCAACTGATGGAAACTCTGACGAGCTGCCTGGTGACTCGCCCCCGTCTTCCTCCCAACACCTCCAGCTGCTATGTCCTGAGAACTACAGCCTTGTCACCCTCTTGACCATTCCAAATTCCTGCCCCTGTGGGGCAGGGAACCTGAGAGAGCTGGGGATGCACCCATTTCTGGGGCAGAGACACAGGACTGAAATAAGGTGGTAGTGGGAGAGTGTCAGCCACCAGCATGGACCAGCTACAATCTGCACCGCCAACCTGCTGCGTCTTGCTCCACTGCCTGATCCCTGCAGCCAGGCTGGGCTGGCAGCCCCTCCCCAGGACCAAGCACAGCTTTCTGGCAGGGCAACCCCTTAGCAGAAGTTTTTTACCTAGTCCCTGGGGTTTGGTGAGGGCTCTCACCTCCTGGCAGCCTCCACGTCCACCTCCTGCCGAGCCAAATCCTGCGGCACCAAGACTGCCCAAGACTCTGCCAGGGCACCGTGAGTGAGAGGAGGATCCACCTGCTGCTTCTGAGTGCCCAGGGCAGGGCCCTGCAGAGTGACGTGGGCTCGGCTCTGACACCTTTCGTGTGGTGGCCACCTCAGGGAGCCAGTGTGTGCAAACTGCTGCGTTTATAGGATCCTCCCCTCCTGTAAAAGAGGGATGACTGTAGAAGCAGGTAAACCCTTTGAAGGGGAGGACCTGTGCCAGGCTGATGGGAGAGCCTCGGCTCATCGCCCCCAGGTGCTGGTCATGCCAGGGTGCATTACCCAAGGGGCTCAGTCCCCGGGACACTTGTTAAATGAGCCAGGTCGCCCATCATCCTACCCTTTTTGGGAAGGTCTCGCTCACTTCCTGGTGCATCCTGCTGGTGCTGCAGCATTCCCGGCTGTCCCAGGAGCTGGCCGGGCAACTGTCCCCTTGCCTGCCCGCCCTAGAAGTGTGATCCAGTGGCTGCCACAGCTCAGGCCCATGTGGCAGCAGCTGTAGCACCCGCTGCCCGAGCTGTAGTTCTCACCCAGCCCCTGCAGCCCCCCCAGCCCGGCCTCCCTGGCTTTGTGCAGCCGTACAAAGGAGAACCTGTCCGGGCTGCTCCACCTCACAGGAGCTGGTTGATAATTAAACAAAGGCAAAATAGCGTTGGCAAGAAACTTGACCTTTCCAGAGCTTGTGGGGGGTGGGGAATTTTGCATAATTTCCGGTGGTGTTTATTTTTATGCATTATAGTTTTTTATTGGAGATCTCTGTGCTGGGGAAGCAGGAAGTCCCTGGGCTCTGATGATGGGCTGGTATGTGGGAGACAGGGTCCAGGTTGCCCCTTCTCGTGGCACATGGGTTCCTCTGTGCCCCACAGATGGAAGGAAGCTCCTTCCAGCCAGAGTCCTCTGGGATAACACACCCAGTCCTCTTGAATGGAGATATCTCAGCACTAGAAGGATGCTCTGTGTGCTCGCCCCATCTCCTTCCCTGCGCGGGAGGGAGTCAACGGTGCTGTGTCCAGCCACTTGCATCCCAGCCCAGGGAACTGATCCTAAATTTGCAGCACCCTCTACTTCATAAAAAGTCATAAAGGTCAAAAGCTTTTAAGAATAAAAAGTCATAAATGCCAAGGTGCCAAGAGTGCTCCCAGGAAGGGGCTCTGCTTGTTCCCAGCTCTCCCCTGCTCTCCCCTTGTTCCCAGCTGTGAGGGGGTCCTTTCCCTGCACCCAGCCCATTCCTGTCCCTGTTCCCTGCTGTGCCTGCAGACACAGGGCTGCCACCTCCTGTGCCCACATCTAAGGTAGGTGGCAAATTAATCTTCAACTGGGTATCCAGGATTGCTGTGACGGTTATTGTGCCATTCCTGCCCAGTGCAGCATTAATGATTAACACACCAGGTTCAATGTCAGCTCGTGCCTGCTGCCTCTTGAATAGCCCTTGTGTCGCCACCTCTGGTATTCCAACAAAATAATATGGGCAGGGAGCTGCCTAGAAAGCACTATTTGGATTAGGCTGGCACTCAGGAGGTTTATCTCTGAGGAAGAGGAGAAGGGGAGTCAAGCAGGCAGTCTATGCCAGGGAAAGTGTGCATTGCCTCACCTCTTCCCCTGGACCAGCCTGTGCCCTTCAAGGATATCCTCCCCTCCCCAGTCTGGGAACATCCTGGCCCAGCTGTTACAGCAGGCAGGGGAAACTCCCTACAGCAGGCACTCCTTGGGCAGCTGGTGCTGGATCAGTTTGCTTTTGTTTCTTATTTACCCCGTTTATCAGCACAAACCCAAAGAGGTGCAGTTCCTCCTTCTTTTCATGTACCTGTTCCCATCAATGCTAATTCCCAGGAAGGAGGGGGTGGCTCCTTTCCCTAAACTGCCGATCACTGCCCACTCCCTGCCAGCACAGACGCCTCACCACACAGGGTTTCGCCTGCTGTGCCCCGGGGCAAGTGATGCCGGTGGAGAGTGCACCCTACCAATCTCCAGGAATTCTGGTCTGTTTGCAGCTCCCATCATGGCACTGGCTGCTTGCCCAGCGTCCCTGGAGGGAGACTTTGTCCTCTGGCACCCTGTATTCCAGGTAGAAAAGAAGATCCCCCCCTTGGCACACACCCAGATGTGGCAGGTGCTCGAGCCATCTCCTGCCATCTTCCCAGGGCAATAAGGAAGTTTCTGTTTGCCACCACAAGCCCTTTCAGTCTTACGCTATCAGTTTCTGATTGCCCAGGAGTGTCAGGCTGGGAGAACTGGGCGAGTCTAAGAGATATAAGCTGCAAGTCTAAGAGATAGAAGCTGCAGAGGTGCCTGGTAGCACCCACAGGAGCTGGTGGGGGTGTGTGGTGGGCCGGGATGTGCCCACCTTCCTTCCATTGGGATCTCCTTGGAGAGCCCAAAGGCTGTGGCAGTGTTTGGGCAATGGAAGTGGAGGGCAGGGACACAGTGGGAGCTCAGGGAGGCTGTGCCAGTCCAGTTTACCCCCCACTGCTCTGTTTGGCTGCCAGGGCAGCCAAGAGCCACGAAGGGCAATTGGGAGGAATCACATCCGCGAGGAGAAACTGGTCCTTCAAGTTTTCCCAGCAGGTGGAGGGGAGGAACTAAGCCAGTGGTTGCCGAGTTATTTACAAAACTCAATGCCACAGAGAGAGCCTGTTCTGCCCCACAGAAACCCCATGGCTAGGAAGAGTTGCAAAGGTGGAAGGCAGCAGCTGGCCAGGCATCACCCCTGAGCCTGCTCCACCCCACAGGGGTGATGGTGAGAGGGTGTGTGCCAGGAGCCAGCTCTGCAAGGCATCCCAAAAACAGGGCAGAAGAGGTCATGGCCAGGTGTGCCCAGCTCTGTGCCAACTGGTTCCTGGGCACCATAATACCATTCCTGGCAGCTCCTGCAGCCTTGGGGAGGGAGAAGAGGCATAAAAGCCCTGACGTCACCTCTGACCAGTTTATGGTAGAACAGCCTGTTCAGGAAAGACAAGGCTATTTTCTGGCAGCTTCCCCCCACACCCTGCCATGGGGCAGGGCCAATTCCCATGTCCCCAGGGCTGAGTAACCCAGTGTGGGGAGTGGGTGCCCGTGCCTGTCTCACTGTTCCCTGCCTGCTCCTGCCACTGTGGCAGGTACTGGATGGCACCAGGGAGATGCCAGACCACAGCAGTGCCTCGGTGCAGCCTCGTACCCAGGCAGGAGCTGATAAAGGGGTGCCAGGGCAGGCACAGAGTGAGGCAGCACCTGGGGAGGGTGTTTGGACACTGGGCTGCTGCCACCCCCTGTCCTTCACTGCCCCTGCCCCACAACCATGGCAAAAACAGAGGGAAAGAGCCCTTGGAAGCTCCACCCTGGCTGTGGTTTTGAAACGGAGAAACTGAGGCAGACCAAGTGTATCCTCGAGAACAGAGAGGGAGTAGCAGGGCAGAAAGAGGGTGTCTGGAAACCTCCCAAGCCCACCCATACCTCCCACACGCCCACACACACTGGGAGGGCAGGTGCATCACATGCAGGCACTGCGGGACAATGCTGGGGTGGAGATGTTCAGAGGTGGGGGTGACAGGATCCACCCCTCCTCACCACCCCAGTGCGGGTTCCTGCAGCTGATGGGGACGCAGGAACGCCCCAGCCAGCCCTGCCTTTCAAGCCAAGCTGTTGTTCAGCACCTGACTGGGTGTTGTGAGCAATCAGTGGCTGTTGCAGAGGGCAGAGGGTGTAAGGGTGGTGCCCCCACCCTGCACCTTGTCTGTTGTGCAAACACGGGGCTGATCTGTTTCCAAGCACCCGAACAGGTGAGGAGCCACAGGCAAGGAGAGCAGAGAGGCTGGGGGCAGGGCTGTGCTCCTGCAAGGACAAGGAAGGGAAGGTGGGAGGGCAGCAAGGCAGCCCCCACCCCTGCATCACCCCCAGCAGAGGGTATTTATTAAAGGCAGCCTCAAGATATAATTTGTATCCAAGATGAAAAATTTATTTGCATTTCTTCACAGCATGGAGAGGGGCTCAGGCACAAAATAACAGGGGGTATGGGGCAGCCTCAGCCCCTGCAGAGGCAGGGACCACCAGGGCTCTCTTCATGCCAGGGAAGGGGCAGAGAGCAGCCAGCACCCAGCCAGCCCCTCTTTCAGGGGACATGGCAACAAGGCCAGGGCTGACAAGGCAGTGGGTGCAGGAGTAGATACATCCCCAGTGAGGGTGCAGTCACCACCTCAAACTGACGCAGGGGGACATGGCAGGGACAGTGTGAGAGTGGTACAGCACCCGCCTGCAGGAGTTTATCAAGACATCACTGTGCCATTGCCCGATCAGCAGCCCTGAACAGCCCCTGTGCTGCTTTATCTCCTACTGGCATCAGCCAAACAGACCAAGCAGCTTCTCCCAACATCTCCCCAATCAAAAAACACCCCAAATCTCTATGTACAGGCTCCATATGCCATATCAGTACAAAAATATACACAAACTCTACAGATCCCAGCTCAGTAGATCAAAATACAACTACAAATCACAGTGCACAGAAGAGCATCAGACCCAGGGAGGGATGGGGTCCCCCCGAGAGCATGGCACGCCACAGGTGCACCCCGGCATGGGGGGGTGGGTGGCAGGTCATCCTCCTGCCTCCGGGGGTCACTTCTCATCCAGCCGACAGTACAGGTACATGGAAACTGCCATGGCCGCAATCTGGGGGTGGCAAGGTGCAAATCAGCCCCCTTCAACGTGCACCTTCCCTCCCCTTCGCAACGGGGGTTTGGGTCACAGCCCACCACCCCCAGTGCACCCTGGGCTGGATGTGCCCAGGGAAGAAGGCTCACTAGCCTGGAGCTGCAGCAGCCCTCAGGGCCCCCCAGGCTGGTCCCAGCCCCACTTCCAGGCACAGGGAGGAGGCAGCACAGCCCTGCTCAGGCACTCACCTCCAAGGCAGCGATGCCGGCTGCCACGCCACCTGCCACGCCTGCGTTGGTCCTGATTTCTTCTAGGATTTGCTTGAAACAGCCCTGCAGGACACAACCATGTGGGTGAGGATGGCAAGAGGTGGTGATATCTCAAGTGCCAGGGCACAGCATCCCCCAGAAATGGAGGTACTGCTTCTCCAACCCAGAGCACACAGCCATGGAGAAAGCCTGAGGCTTCAGGGGCAACTCAGCCACTTCTCAGACCAAATATTGGGTGAGGAGTGAGGAAAGGAAGAGAAGAAGCAGGGAAATCACCCAAAAAGGCAGAGTGGTGTCTGGGTTCATGCCCAGCACCAGACAGGCCACTCTACTCCATTTAGGACCAGAGCATCATAACAGCTTTACTTGTTTCTACGAGGGACAAGCCGAGGCCACCAGAGCATCCCCCCAGAAATTAAAGCCCAAGGGACCACCGTGTGCAGAGCTGGGGCTGGAGATACAGGAGAGGTCTCCCTCCTGGTGCCCAGGCACACCCCAAGTCAAGCTCTGCCAGCAGGCAAGAGTCACATCTGTACCTCAACAGCTGATTGTGCAGCCAGTGTGCTGTTGCAGGGCTCCTTCATGTCACAGCACTGCACGGGGTAGCTGCCATGTGTCTCATAAAAGTAGGAGTTGTTGAAGTCTGTGTAGTTATTCAGACCACAGCAGTGAACCTAAGAAGGAGAGAAAGGAAGGGATGGGAAGAGTATCCTTCAGGTCTCTTTCCAAGCACCAACACTATCTGGACCCCACTTCTCATGGAGGGTGTGACTCAGCTCAACCCTGCTTCAGTGGGCCGTTCACTAGTCACCTTGGGACCAGGATTTTGCCCCACACACCATCATAAACATCTCTCACCCCACTAGGTCCCAAGCAGGTAGTTCCCAGTAAATTGAGGAGGCGGTGACAACTCAGCACATCCAGGATTGTGATGTGTGCCCACTTCCATCTCACTGTCCCACCCAGCCCACGCTGGGAGGATCCCAACCCACAGGGGAGGTCCACAGGGCTCAGCACACCTCTGTCATGGTGATGTTCCAGATCTTTGTGAATTCGTCATCCGACCCATACTTCTCCTTCAGGAGCGGGGTCACCAGACCTGTCAGCAACGTCTCTGCCTGGACGAAAGGGCAGAAAAACACCATCAGAGAAGGTCCTGGGGAGCACCACAGAGCTGAGCACCCCCATACTGGTCTCAGCCTATGGAGAGGAGACCAGAAAGACCCAGCATGGCCCACCATGTCTGTTTGACCCACAGAGAGTTTTCCTCTTCCCAACGTACAAAGTGCTTTATGGCACCAAGGTCATTTATGCCCAGTGAATCATCTGATAAGCAGCATTAAGTGAGGGAGCCAGGAATGAGTTTGCCCTGCGGTTGACTTCTCCAGTGCCTAATGAGGCAGTCTCCTTTCTCCCCAGGTGGTTTCTCAGGTGCCTAATAAAGGGGTGAGTTTGCTCAGCATGAGGCAATAGGGACTTCCTCCCCCAGCGGCTCCTACCCTCAGAGGTGGGGAGGTGTCAAGCTAAGCTGGTTAGGAACTGAGGGGCTTGACAGAAAGAAGTGAGCAAAACTTGTCCTAAAAGAAGTTACGATATAACAGGAACCCCTGTTCCCACCACTGTCAGGCTACTCCAGCCTGCCCATGTAGCTGGTGCCAGCAGGAACCAACATCCCTTCCTCCTGCAGCACTGACCACTACACAGCACCACACCCATGGGCAGCACTGCCAGCTCATGTCTTCTGTTTCCCCAAGAAGTAGGACAGCTCCCAGATCAGCCCAACCCAAGACACAAGTATTGCACTCACAAGACCTGTGAAGACCAGAGCCAGCACGGCAGCAGCAACTTCGGCAATGAAGATGATCAGCACCACCGAAAAGAACTAGGACACAGCAAGGGGAGGGAGGTCAAACTGATAGCCAGAATCCTCAGGGGGCCCTGGAACTCATTTGCTTCTCCAGGGGTCCAGCCCTCCTGCCTCATTGCCTTCAGCTCTGCTCCTGGGCAGCAGCAGCACAACCTTGAGGTCCTCCAGCCCTTCACCTGCATGGGCTGAGCTGTCTCGTCAAGCTCCAAGAGAGACCTCAGCTTAGCAGCCCCCCTCCTGCCTCATCTCATCCTTTCCTGGAGCAGACTGAGTCCAGCATTGCCTTTCCAAGGGCCACCCAGACTTCCACCATATGGAAAAATCCACTGAGAACATCTCCACAGAGAAATCTGCCCATCAGATCTCCCCCACCACAGACCCAGCTCAAACGAGGCTTGATACGGAGGTCAGTCAGGTCCATACCATCATCAGGAGACATTTGCTCTCCTTCTGGGCACCGTAGCACCCAAGGAAGCCGATGACCAGCAGGATGGCACCGATGACAATGAAGAGATAGCCCACATTCACAACCTGCAGGATGCTGGAGGAGAGCGCCCCAAATATATTCAGGAATGACTCTCCATCCACTTTGACCCAGATGCCAACTCCCAGGAGGGTCCCGCCACTGAGCTGGAAGGAGAAAGGCAACGTCAGCTTCCAGAGAGGCACAAGATTTGACATTTGGGGAAGGCCCTGGCACAGGTGTTTCTCCTCTCAGCAGTTTTCCACCACACCAAAGCAAGACTTTGTGGCACTGCGGGCAGCTCAGACAGGTGAGCACCCTGAAACAATGCCCACCATCAGCACGTCCCCTGGGCAGTGTCGCAGCTGTCCCCCCTCCCCAGCCCGAGGGGTTTCAGTGCCAGCAGTGGAGCAGCCAAGCCAGCAGGGCCACCAGCCTCCCCACGGTCTCACACGGCCAGTTCAGACACCGGCCACCATCACGCTGCCACAAGTTCCTCCATGCGGGGCAGCTCGCTGCCCGCCCAGAGGAGCAGCTGAGCAGCCCCTGGCCCCAGACAGTCACGTACTCCTGGGCAAGGTCAGCTCCGTGCCAGCCCTCCCCTCCACCCGCTCAACCTTCCCCACCACATTCAAATTCTGGCAGGAGCTTTACAGAGGGAGTGTTCCCGCAGAGCGAGCGGCGAGGCTCTGCGCCCCGTCCTTCCCAAGGCTGTATCCTACCACACACCTCCTTCCAGGCGGCTCCTGCAGAGCCAGGACAGCTCTTGCGAGCTCCACTACTCTTTGCCCTGGGTGGGAGTAGAGGCTGCATGTGCTCTGAATTCCCGACATCCAGGAACCCCAAAGCCACAGTCAGCCGCTCCCCTACAGAGGCAGAGCCCCCAAGCAGCAAACCCCCTGTTCTGGGGCACTCAGCACCTTCCCAAGCTCCAGCACAGCGAGGGACAGGGGCAGCTGATGCAACAGCCACTGTCCCCAGAACACGGCACAGCCCTCCGGGCTTTGCGAATCCCACCTACACCCACCTGCCCGCACAAAGGAGCCCGGAGGGGCAGGAGAGCCCAGCCGGACCCACCCCACACCTGGCTCCGGGGCTCCCCGGGACCTCCTCCCGCAGACCCCATCCCCTGGGGCGCACTTACGAAGATGGCCAGGTTGAAGAGGATCATCATGACCTTGATAAAGGTGAAGCACCCCATCTTTGCACCTGGGGAGAGTGGAGAGGTTACCGGGGGAACTCCCACCCGGCACAGCTGCTGCCGTCCCGAGAGCCCAGGGGAGCCCAGCGGGTCGCCACGGGCGGGGAAGGACAGAGCCCCACTTACCTGTACGGAGAGCAGCTCCCAACACCTCACCCCGTCCTGCCCCGGCCCGCTCTGGCTCCACCACCCGGCCGGCGCCGCCCTTTATGGGGCGCGTCCCGGGGCCGGCCCCGCCGCCGGACCCCCGCCCCGCCCGGCCGCCGGGGCCACCCCTCGGTGTCGCGGGGAGCCCGCAGCCCTGCTGCCCTCTGCTGCTGGCAGCTTCCGTGGGACGCGCTCCTGCCCGTGTCCCCGCGCGGTCTCTCCCGCCGTGGGGACATTGGGAGGCAGAGGTATCAGCCCACCGGTGTTTCAGCCTGTGCCGGAGGCTGCGGCTCTGCCGGTCCCACCCCGCCACTCTCCTCGGCGTGCTGGGCGCCGTGCTCGGGGTTTTCCAGCCGTGGGCACCCACAGCCCCCGGGTCACAGCCTCCCCTCGGCCAGCCAAGGCTGAGGCACCCCATCTTCGCAGGCTGGTTCTGCGGGTGACCTGCTGATCCCCCCTTCTCGGCACCACCTGAGCCGGGATCTCTCCGAAAACCCACATTTCCAATATCCTGGGCCGAGAGAGAAGCTGGCAAAGGAGGGCGCTGGGGAACGGCCGCCCGAGTCGGTTTGCAAAGAAAAAGCCAAAGCTGCACGGGCCGTCCCCAGACGCTGTACAGGGAGGTGGATTTTTGCTGGCGGGGACACAACAGGGTGACGGCGGGAGAGGACAGTGACAGCCATGACAGATGCCAGCGCTGGAGCAGTCAGCGGAGACCTGCCATCGCCTAAGGGCTGCCAAAAGTGATTTTCTTTGGAAACACGCTTTGAAATAGGGCTGGTTTCCCACAGAGGAGGACTGCGAGAGAGTCACACCAGATAGGGGGAGATGCTTCTTCCTCGGGCCTGACCCTGGCAGTGGTCCCTGCCCATCCAGTGCACCTTTGGGGCAGGAGCTTGTGCTGGTCCCCTCGCCAGTACCCACAGAGTGTCCCTTCAACTTGTCATCAAACCACAGAGCGATGCAGGAGGCAGGGGAGACCTCATCCTGCAGGAAACCAGGCTCTGTGTGCTCAGCACACTCCACACCCCACACCCTGCTCTCCCAAAACCTCACAACACATTCCCTGCCTGATTGTAATGATACATTTCAGCAGGATGAAGTCAGCCCCATTGGGCTCTAGCCAAATCCCAGTGGTATTTGGGGGAAGCCTCTAACCCTCCCAAGCACCCTGGTATGGACACAACCCGTGCTGCAGCTGGGGGCTGTAGCCCTCGTCCCCTCACTGCCTGTAACCTCAGCCCTTTGCTGCAGCAGCTGCCAGGAAGCTGCTCAGAGTCAGGGCCAAGCCTTCGTTCCTCTCCCAGAGGGGAAGGGCTGCTCCAAACCCCCCTCTCATACTGCTCCTCTCCCAAAAGTTGCCCCATCCCAGCCTGGCCTTGTTTGCTGCACACAATTCCTCCCCAAAAATAATTTTTGGGAAATACATGAATACTTGCTCTCCTTCCCAATCATTGTCAGCCACAGCAAAAAAAATGAGGACAAGCTGTGGACTGTTCCCCTTCACCTCCTCCAGCTTCTGGTGCCGCAGCCTGGGGTTCTGGTGCTCCCCAGCATCACCCACCTGAGCCCCATTAGGGAGCCAGGGCTGGATTTTCTGGTTCTCTGGGAAGGCCTGGCCTGACCACGGAAGGACAAGTCCAGTGACATTCCCATGTCCCTCCTGCCCAGCAAGGCCACACCATCTCCCTGCTGTCCCCATCCTCTCACACAGGCCAGCTGGATCCTGAGCATCCCCTCGTGGGGATGCCTCTCTCCAGGGCCTGGGCAGCAAAGCTCCTCCAAGCAGCCTGTCCCTGGGAGACTGAGCAGGGAAGTGGCCTCAGTTTCCCTCCTGGAAAAGCACTGGGTAAGAATCCCCAGGCATCACCAGCTATGGAGACCAGCCAAGCCTGGGACTGACAGGATTTTGGGATATCCCCAGCCAGGTGAGTCCCTTGCAAAGGGCTTTCACATGTCTGTTTTAGGCTGGCAGCATCTACCCAGCTGTCTGTCCAGCATCCAGACACCTGGGAAGTCAGGATGGATGGACACACTGCAATGTGCCAGCGATGAACCTGACTTTGGATTTGCAGATGGAAGTTACTGAATGTTGCAAATTTGTGCTGAATTCATCACTTCCCACCTCCTGCTGCGGAGAAATAAATATCTACATCAGCCAAAAGTTTTTTGATGTCTTGAAATATTTCACAGCTTCGAAAGGACTCAAAGCATTGTGGCTGGAGAGCTGGGGAAATCCGATTCCCCCACCTTGGGAGGGACCAGGCGGTGGGACCACACCGATTTCCCTTTGGCTGCGGCTCCCGCTTCCGGGGGGATCCTCCCCATTTCTGTGGCTGTGTGCAAAACCACGACTTGGCTCCCAAAAGCAGGAGCTGCCCCATCTGGTGCTGCGATCTCTCCACGGGAGGCCCAGGGTGTAAATCCAGAGGTGGGTGAGGGGGGCTGCCAGTGTGTCCAGCAGAGCATCGTCCTGTGCGTGCCCCTCGGGGAGGATCCGTCCCTGTGCCACACGCGGCCGATGTTAATCACGGTGCTGTCCCGGCTGAGCGCTAATAACACAACCAACGCGGGGCTCGATGAAAACGTCCCTCCTTTGTACCTGCCTGAGCTCCCTCCCGTGCGTGTCCCCGCAGAGCAGCCCCGAGCCTGCCCTGCCGCTGCCCGCCCGCCCCTCCGGGTCACATCCCCTAGCTCCTCACGCCTGTCCGCGCCGGAAAATCCCTCCTGCGTTCCTTGCCAAGGGCCACGCCGAGGCGGCAGCTGCCGAAGAGCCGAGCCGGGCGGGTTCGGGGCTGCGCTGCGGGGTCACATCAGGACAGCTCCGTGCCTCTGAGCGCCGGCAGCCGGGGGCTGCTGCGGGCCGAGCCGGGCTGAGCATCCTCCGCCGCTGTGGGGCCAGCCAGGATGGCCCGGGCTGGGTGGGTGCCGGAGATTTCACCCCAGCTCGGGCTGTGGGAGCCGGCCCAGCTCTGCTCTGGGCTGTGCTGTGCCCGCTGCCCAGACAGGTGGCACTGAGGGGCCCTGCGTCCCCGGTGCCACGCTGGGGTGCCCTGCCAGCACCCCTGTCCAGCAGCTCCGGCCAGCTGCCGTGCTGCGAGGCTTCAGCCCTGCGGAGAGGCACAGGAAGGAGCCGCAGCAGCACCTCCAGCCTTTCCTTGTGTTCCTCGGGTGCTGCCCAGCCTCTCCCTCCCCAGGCCCGGGCAGCCCAGCCCAGCAGGCAGCTCGGTGCTGGCGGCAGAGCTCGGCTGTGGGAGCGAGTGGTGAGAGGCTGCCCGTGGGTGCCACACTGGGAGGTTGTTTGGAGAGGCACTTGGCTATCTCTAAACCAAAATCCACAGAAGCCAGAGCTCAATCCTGGGCACTCTGGAAGAAAATCAAGAGACAGGGAGTTTTCCTGCTCCAAAAGAGAAGGCAAAGCAAGGCCCATTCCAGTTTGAGGAAACAGTGGTGACACCAAAAAAGCCAACTCTGAAATGCCAAATGAAAGCAAAAACCTTTTCTCTCTGTTTTTTTCTGGCTGGGAAGGGCTCAGCCCAGTTCTGCAGCCTTGCTTTCTCCAGCTGGGCATGTTAACAGCTCTATTTATGCTCTATTTATTCACAGCCATGTAACCAACTTCCCTGGATGTGAGCATGGCATCCCCCAAAAGCAAAGAGGAGAGAAGTGGGACCCCTGTTGCTTTGGAAAGGCCAGGACAGGCAGCCAAGGTGGATGCTGAGCATTCCCTGGAGATGCTCCCATCAAGGGGTGGAGAGAAGCTGCAGAAGGGCACGGGGACCCCAGCGAGGAGACATCACTCTCGTCCCCACAGAGCCATCCTGGGCTGCCCAGACAGGGAGCAAAGGGCAGCCTGAAGGGAGCTGTGGGGTACAGGCAGCAAGGACAGCTCCTCCTGCTCTTTCCACAGAACAGTCAAGGCCAGGCAAGCCAAAGCAAAGCTCTCACTGCTGTGAGTGCTGCTCATTAATCCAGCGAGGATGGATTAATCAAGGCCTGACAAGCAGCTCCTCTGGCTCAATCAATAGCAGTAAAGGCCTGAAGCACCTCTTGCAGCCTTCACTGGGTGCTCTCTGAGGGCCCTCTGCCCACCTTGGGGGATGTGCTCAACTCTGTGCTGGAGTGGTGTGGGGGTTTTAAATTAACCACGTAGGGGTGACACCGGGTCACCCCGGTTTCAGGGAATGCCGAGTTTTCAGAGAGGCAGCCCGGGCTGCAGAGTTTTGGGAATAATCCTGGTGCAGTGTAGCTGGAATGGGGTGTGAGGGGTGTTCTGGGGGTTCTTGGGACAAGAGCAGCCAGTGAGAGCTGGGGTGATGCTCAGCCCCATCCAACCACTGCAGGGTTGGGGACAGTGGAACTTGGCTCCAGCAGGAAATGGTGCCTTTGTGTTTGGGGACCTCAGGGGTGCATCAGGAGGGAAAGAACTGTTCTGGGAAGGAGAGATCTCACTCAGCATCCCGGGAATAGGAGATAATGGGTGTCACACCAGGTTGTTCCCCTGCCCCTGAGCCGCAGGACTGCGTTGATTCCTGGCCTGTATATTGGATTGACCCTAGGATAGGATGGGTGGTAACATGGTTGGGATGTATCCACCAACCTCCCCAGCTCTGATCCACCTCCTTGGCCTTCCCCAGGCAGCCCCCAGAGTACTGGCACTGTGCTCAGCCTTGACTTCACAGCCCTGTGGGACACACTGGGGAGACCAGGCAGGGCTTTAGACACTCAGCAAAACCTCTTCCCCCCTTGGTGGGGCACAAGGAACATGACTGGGGAAGCATGAGTGTGGGGAGGGCAGCACCTGGCTGTTCACAGCCAGACCTGACTCTGTCCCACCAGCAGCAACAGCAGCATGGTGCCAGCAGAAATGGGATGAGAGAGAAAAATCCCTTTTAATCCCCAAGGGCCAGCAGCTGGGCTGGATCCAGCTGGGCAGTGGGGCCATGGGGGCCGTGTGCTGCCCAGGGAAGTGCAGCTGGGCAGGAATCCCCCAGGATGCTGCTGCCCTGCACCATCAGGCCATGGGAGGTGGGAAAGGAGGTGGGGTTTGCTGAAATTATGGATAAGAAGGGTCATACATCTTCTGCATTGCTCTGCTGGCCCTTGTGTCTGTTTTTTCAGTTTTCCCAGAACTTGGAATTCCTCCTTGGACTTCATGCCACCCCTGCACTGCTGCCTGCAGTGGCTTGGATTCAGCCAGCGTGCATTTCCCAGAGCCTGTGTTTTAGGTACCATCTATTTTTAGGATGTCCAACCTGCAGCAAAGACAAGGAGCCACGACCATTTCAGAGAAGTCAGTGTGAGAAGCAAGGATTTACAAAAAAAAAAAAAAAAAAAAAAAAAAAAAAAAAAAAAAAAAAAAAAAAAAAAAAAAAACAAGAGCCTGTGAGCCTTTGGGAACATCACATCCACCTCTCTGTGCCTCACAGACAGACAAATACTGGGATAGCTAGTCCAAGCTCAGGAGGACAGCAAGGAACCACAGCATCCCTGAGCTGGGATTCTCCATGACGTCTCCTGCCTGTCCTGTGTGTGTTTTTTAGCCTGGCTAAGGGATGGAATTCTTTGTGGGTGCACAGGGAGAGCTGGCTGGCATAAGGGGGGTGTCCATGGGGTGCTGGTCCTCTCCTGTCCTTTAGCACCCCTAAGGATGGATGGAGACCCACGGATAAGCGATCTCCATCCTACAGAGGATGCAATTGGGGAGCAGAGATGCTGCATCTGGGAATGAAGTCATCCACCTACTCCTACAATTCTCCCTCCTCCCGCTCGGTAGCCGGGTGCCCCCCGCCTCCCGACGCGCTGCGGCGGGGGGGCCGCCCGGCTACCGAGCAGGAGGAGGAGGAGGAGGAGGAGGAGGGACGCTGACATCACCGCCGGAGCGCGGCTCGGCGGGGCCGGGAGCCGGCTCCGCTCCGCTCCCGTTCTCCGCTCCCGCCGGTGGAGCCACCGCGCCCGGTAAGGCTGGAGGGGCGGCGGGAGGGCTCTGGGAGGCGGGTGGATGGATGGACAGACAGACGCCTGCTGCTCAGCCTCCCTCCATTCCTCTTTCACGGGGTCCTGCTGGAAGCTGGGGGACAGTGGGTCAGTAGCAGCACAGTCTTTCCCCCTAGGGATGATGTCACTCTTGGAGGAATACATAAAAATGCACCAAAATTAAAAAAAAAAAAAATAATAAAAAAAAAAAAAAAAAAAAAAAAAAAAAAAAAAAAAAAAAAAAAAAAAAAAACCACACATGAAAAACCTACATCTTCATTTGCCAGCTCCGTGCAGCAGTGCCAGGCTGGAGCTGCCGGAGGGGAGCTGCGTGCGGCAGGAGGTTTCTCAGCACATATGTCTATTTTAAAAACCCGTGGCGTGATCTCTTGCCCTACTTTCCAGACTCTTGCCGGCACTTTCCTTGCGTGCGGTGGCCGAGCCCTGCTGGCGGGAGCTCCCCGGGAAGCAGGAGCCGAGCGAGGCGCTGGGCTCTCCCTGGCGCCGGGGGCTGGGATGGGGACGGCCGAGGCTGAGGTCAAGGCAGAGGTTTGGTCACTAACGCGCTGCCCTTCTCTCGGCAGAGGAGGGATGCCCCCAGCACGGTGCGGATGAGGCCGGGCTAACGAGGAGCCACGATTGCCCCCTCTACCCCCGTTAGCCTCGTTCGCTGCCCTCCGTTTGCCCCGGTGAAGAAACAGCTCCTCGCCCACACCTGAGCCAACGAGTCCCAGGCGTTGGTGTGGCTCCACAGCAATCCTGGGCTTGGAGGGGTCAGGAGCCGCTCTCCATCTCGCAGATTTTCCAACGCTGAGGTTTTCATCGTCTGTGTGCGGGGAAGGGAGCGCTCCCAACCCCTCCCTGTCCAGCCACAGCTGTCCCGTGCGGCCACCCCGGGCCCCCCATGCCCGGCTGGCCGGGGCCCGTGTGACCCAGGCCGCACTGCCACCACCACCACCATGGCCTCGTCGGACGGGCTGCAGTACCGGGCTCTCTACGAGTACCAGAAGGACCGGGAGGAGGACCTGGCGCTGTGCCCCGGGGATGTGCTGACGGTCAGCAGGGCCGGGCTGCTCAGCAGCCCCAACTACAAGGACGGGGACGAGCGCAACCCCCAGGGCTGGCTGCACGGCGTCAACGAGCGCACCAAGGAGCGCGGGGACTTCCCGGGCACCTACGTGGAGTACCTGGGGCCCGCCCGCATCGCCGCCACCGCCACCAAGGCCAGGCCACGGCCCCTGCCCCTGCCGCCTGCCGGGACCCCCACGCCCTGGGGTGAGTGTGAGGGGAGCAGGAAGGTGGGAGCCCACGGGCGGGTGTCCCCTGCAAGATGGCGAGGGTGGTGTGGAGCCGGGGTGGATGAATGCAGCTGAGGTGGCTTGGTGGGAAACCACGCTCGGGTCGGGGATCCAGCCCCTGAAAAAGAAGTTGTCCCAGGAATTATCTGCCCTGGTGTATCGAGGCAGCCTCAGGAGGGGCAGGGGATGGCCAGAGTGTCGCTACGCCCCAGGCAAACATGCTGCAGGGATTGCTCATTACCAGCATCCCAGGCTGGCTGCTATGGGGTGTCCAAGGGGATCCACATCCATGAGAGCACAGAAGATGCAAGGTCCCTTTGGCCCCTCAGAGAGGAGCAGAAAGCCCCACGGTGGTCCCTGGGGACCTTTTTTCCAACTGCTCCTCTCCCCATCACTGCGGCACCTGATTCAGCCTGCTCTCAGTGCCCGGGCGAGCACTGGCCCTCGGCCAGCTCCCAGCCTCACTGTCACTTTGTGCGAGCTGGGACAGGGGACAATCTTGGCAAGCAGTGTGGTCAGTCCCTGGGGGGCTCCTCTGTCCCTGAGGGCTGCAGCAGGGCACTGGGGAGGACATTTGGCAGGACCCTTCCTGGCACAGGGGCCTCCAGCCATTTCTCTGCCTGGATCTGCCGAGCTCGTGCAGCCGGCTCTGCCCTCGCCACTCACCGTGGGCAAGTGTATTGGGGCCGGGAGGGATTTCACAGCACTTGCACAATGTACACGAGTTAAAAAACGTAAAACCAAAGTAAGAATCCCCCACTTCCAGCCAGGCACGTCCTGGTGACCCCAGTCAAAGCCATGGTGCTCTCCTGCTCCGGGATGTACGGAGCAGAAATGGCTGTCCGTGCTGGCCTGGGGCTGGGAGAGCGGCATCGCCTTCAGCCATGGCAGGAAAAGCCGCCCAGCTGCTGGTCTGGCACCTCAGACACCCTCCTCACCCAGTTTGGGACCAGTGTGGTGACCAAAGGAGCAGCCCCTGTGCTGGCTGGGCACTGGATGTGCCTTGGTCTGGGTTTAGAGGGGCACTCACTGATGAGGAGTCTGTCTCCCTTCAAAATATGGTTCAGGACGCCCTCATCACCATGATTTGAGGTGGAGACACCCAGCTCCTGGGCTGAGCACAGCTCCATCCATGTCCATGTGTGCCCTGCAGTTCCTGATGTGCAGCCCCACAACCACATGGGAAGGATACTGGGCCCCCTCACACCTCCCCTCACCAAAATGCAGGAGCTCCTCCCCGACCAGTGCGCCAAGGCAGCTGCAGTCCCAGCAGCACTGGTGAGGCGCCGTGAGCAGCTACGTGCCGGATTTGCAAGAGGGTGGAGGCCACTTTTTGGATGTTTTTGCTGCCAGCTGAGGGGTTTGAGCCCCTTGCCCAGTTCAGCTCAGTGGTGAGCCCTCTGACTGTTCCACAGGCAGAGCCCTGGAAAACTCAGTGCTGTGTGGAGATTTTGGGTCAGACAGGAGCAGAGCCCAGGGCTCTCCAGCCCTGCTCACCAGCAAAGGTGAAGCCACCTTCTTGTTTCTGCCTTTGCTGCCCCTCGTGCAGGGGCTGCCACGAGTTCTTCTACAGGGGAGATGTGCCCAGGGACCCCTGCCCACAAGTGCTGGGGATGTGGAGATTCCCTACAAGCCAAGGAATGTCCACAGCAGGAAGCACATCCTAGCCAGAGAGCCTGGCCTAAAGGCAAGGTCTCAGTGTAGGCACCCCAGCCCTGCATGCACTCAGGTGAAAGGATACCAAAATTTTAAAAAACATTAAATCCAAATTTTTTTAGTAGGGAAAAAAGCTCTAAAGCCAGGTTTTGGGGTGGGTTGGGGAGGGCACTGCCATCTGCAGGACGTGCTCTGGCCATGGGCAAGTGTCCATCCCTGCTGTCCAGGGGAACACTGGCTGCTGCCTTCCCAGTGCTGTGCCATGGGGTGCCCCTCAATGGGGTGCCTTTCCTGGGACAATGCCAGGGTGTGCAGGCACCTCAGTAGGGAACGTTCTGTCCCACAGCCACGTCTTTCTGCGGCATGGGAGCAGTGTGTGCCATTTCGTGTCAGTTTAAACCCAAACTTCCTGGCTCACAGGGCTCCCTTTAGAGTAAAAATCTCCAACATCCTCTTGGAAGAGAAGGTGCTTTTGGTTTGGTTTGGGGTTTTTTGGTTTGGGTTTTTTTGGTTTGTTGGTTTTTTTGTTTTTTGGTTTGTTTTTTTTTTCAATTCTTCCTGTACTGGTTCCATTTCCAGATGGAGGTTTGAGGGATGCTTTTCTGGCAAAAAAACCCTAATTTATATTTCTGCAACGGCAGCATACCCCCCTCACCCATTCCTGAGTGCCCTCAGTTCCCACCGAGCACTGGTGCCACACAGAGACCCTGAGCTGGCTCAGGCCATGGAGGACGCCCTGAATGACAGACACTGCATGTCCCAGCCACGCCTTTGAGCCAGGGATGGCTCTGCAGAGAGGAATGGTCCTTTTTTTTAATTAAATAACATCCCAAAAATGGCTCTGCAGCAGATCCGAGTCCCAGGGCACTTCCAAGATCTTGCTGGCCGTTTTGTCCCCGACTTGGTGTCCTGGGCAGCCCCACTGCCACGAGGCATCACCTCCACTTCCCCTGGGGCTGGAGTCGAATGGGGCGTCAGGATGCTGGGGTGCAGCCTGGCACAGCTTGGGGCCATTCCCGCCATTCCCAGCGAGGAGAAAGTTGGTGTTTTTTGCAGTCACCACCTTTCCCCAAGCCATTGATTTGGAGGAAAAGCCCAGTTTCCCTAATTACAAAACCACTCATTCAGTGGGGATATTTTTGCATGAGCTTCCAACGTTGTGCTTTGTTTTTAACCCTGAAATCTTCCCCATTCCCACCCAAGGCACCAACACACCCTCACTGGGTGGCAGAGGGGAGCCCCTTGCTGTGCTTGGGGGTCGTGGCCATGCCTGGGGCCTGGATCAGCCACCCACGAGTGTCAGGTTTGCTTCATTATCTTTTCTCCAGGGAGCACCAGGGCATCACCACAGTGAGGATCAGAGCCTGGATCTACCTGTTGCAGCCAGGTTGTGTTTTTTGGAACAGATTGAAGGCAGTGTGGCCCTGCCCAAAGTCCCTCTTTTTTTTTTTTTTTTTTTTTTCAGCTTTTCCACATGCTGTCCGTGCTGCAGCAGTCACACATGGCCGTGGTGTGCTGCAGCCAGTGGCAGCCCCTGCCAGGCCCCTGCCTTTCTGGGGGTCTCAAGGCCACTAGAGAGCAGGGAGAAATCCCAGCGCTGGCCTGCCAAGGTCTCCATTGGGTTTAACCCACACAGGAAGGGTTTATCAGCTGGGGTGATAAAGAGGGATGGATGGGTGCAACGTGCCCCGGGGTAAGGACAGCTGCTCTCCTGCCTGCCAAGGGGTTTGCTACTCTTGGCCATGGTCTGGAGTGAGGTGTCCTTGATTTAAAACCCAGGAGTCAGCAGCACATGGGGATTTGTGCTGTGAGAAGCCTGATCCCTGTTTGGCTGAAGGGCTCTTCAGGGGCTGAGGGAGGTCTGCACCAGCCAAGGGGAGACTGAGTCCTCCCTGGGCCTGTACCCAATCCTGTTGTGCAGGTGAGAGCTGCAGAGAGACGTGTCTGTGGTGGACACGGACCCCAGCTCCTGCCTGGTTTCACTGTGGGCCGTGGTGATGAGAGAGGCAGTCTCAGTGCCATCGAAAGAGAGGTGGGGAAGGGGTTTTGGCTTGGAGGATCCCCATGCCCAGGATGGGATGCTCCCCACGGGCAGGGCACATGCCTGAGCAGGTCTTTGCATCCCAGCAAGCAGCTGAGCCCCCAATGGTGACTCTTATTGCAAAAAGAGGACAAAATAAAGGGAGAAGTGCTCCAAAATTAGACACGCGTGAGCCAAAGTGTTGTTTGTGGCTGTGCCAAAGCAGCAGCTTGATCCTGTCCTGGGGCAGCTGAGGAAAGTGGAATTCCTACAGGCAGGAATTTCCAAACCCCTTCTCCCCTTCTTTTCACCACAGGACTCCCCGGGCAGGCAGAGCTCCCCGAGCACCCCGCCCTGCCCGAGCAGGCGCTGCCGACCGTGGCCAGGCTCATCGAGGCGCTGGAAAAACAAGGTACGGAGAAGCACAGCCCCCAGGCGCAGGGCACACCCGGGGGCACACACACACAGCCCCCTGCTCTGCCCGGCTCAGAGCGCCCCAAGAGCATCGCTAGAGCCAAACCTGTCCCCAGTCCCCGCGGGCAGGGCGAGGGAGCGCGGGGCTCTTAGTCCCGGTGTCGGGAAAGAGGAGGTGGGCTCAGCACTAACCCCTCTCTCCCGTCCGTGTCCCAGGGCTCGACAGCGAGGTGCTCTACAGGTCCGGGCCCGGCGTGCTGGGGGATGCTGAGCTGAAGCAAGCCCTCCTGGCTGGTGAGTCCCGGAGCCGCATCCCTCCCCGCGTTCCCGGAGGGAAGGGGGCTGTGGAGGTGATGCTGCCCTGGCAGGGAGGGGTTACGGCACCAACATCATCACAGCCCCAGTCCCAGCTCTGGGAGGCCCCGCCTGCATGCGGACCCCCCTCCTGTCCCCGTGTGATGCAGCTCAAAGTGATGCAGGTGCAGGGCAGGGGCGCTTCAGTAGAATCGGTTTTTGGAGGGGGGGTGGGGGGGGAGAAAAATACTTGGATTTTAAATGTCTAGGGTTTATATCTGAGAAGCAGGGCAGGGAGAAAGCCTCCTGCGGACAGGGAAAAAGAAAGAGGAAAAGGAAAGATTATATACAAGAATGCGAAGCTGTTTGCAAGACTTAGGGGCATGAGCAGGGTGGGGGGAAAGGGGAAAACCATCTCCCCATATCTGCTTCTAAGTCCACGGCTGGGGTAGGATGGCACACGGCGGGAGGCGGGGGAGACGCGATGGATCCAGCGAGCCGCTCAAATCCGGGGGTTTCTGGGGGCTGGGGGGATGCATCGAGCACCCCCATCCTCCGGCCGCGGTGCCCAGAGGGCGGCACTGTGACACCAGGCACGGGCGGCCCCACAGAGCCCCGGGCTGGCCCCGCATCCCACCGCATCCCGGGCGCTGCCGGCCGGGGGGCGGCGGGAGCCGGGCGGTGTTGCTGGGGAGAAGGGCTGTGATGAAATCGCTATATTAAGCACCATGACCTCATCGCTTCCCGCGCACCGGGAGCCGAGTCCCGCCGGGCGGGGAAGGAGCGATGCAGGAGAGGAGAGATGGAGCTCCCAGAAATGCTCCTTCCTCACTGCCCGAGAAGGGCTGTGCTCCCCGCGGAGGTGATGGGGGCTGGGGGTACCCCACCACCCCACTCTTCTCCCCAGGCTGTGGGCTGAGGAAGCCCGGAGCAGTGGGTGATCTTCTTCACAGCATTGTGGCGCGGGCCAGATTTACTGGCTGAGCTCTGGAGGAGGTGAAGGCAGCCGAGAGCAATCCCCTGGACTGCCCTGGGCACTGGTGCCTAGGCTGGGCATGGGCAGCAAGACGAGAAGAATGTTTTGTATTCCAAACACACAGGAATTGCAGGTCCTCCGTTCTTCCCGTGTAGCTGGGACAGCATCCCAGGCAGATCCAGGGTTCCCCACAGAGCAGCACCACAGCAGTTAGTGCCAAAATCCTGCTCAGCCTTAGGAGATTCTCCCAGCCCAGGGGCAACCCCTACTGGTTTGGCCAGAGCTCTAGGCACTTGGTGGGTCAGTCCAGGTCTGTCCATCTCCCATGGCAGGGCCCAGCACAGGTCAGAGATATGCCATTGTGGTTTTCAAAGCATTTGAAATTCCTTTAAAATCACCAGGGGCCCTGGGAGACTTGATACTCCCAAGCCCACATCTCCTCTGGGACCGAAATCTCTAACTGGGCACCTCAGGGGGCTGCCCCATGTGCTCAGCAACACTGAGCTGGGCAGAGTCAGAGCTCCCCAGAGCTGGAGGGGGTTGGACAAGTCTCACACTTATTAGCTCTTAGCTGAAGGGGCTGATGATCAGCCATGCCAGAGGGATGCTCTGCAACAGGATGGGAATGATGTTCCTGAGTTCCTTGCCAGAGTCAAGCATCCCAGCAGAGGCCAAGCTTGGCAGCCTGCTCCAACTGCAGCCTCCTGCAGACCACGGACCCAGTGGTCCTTCCCCAGGACCCTGCTGGAGCCCATACTGAGCTGGGGAGGGCAGGAAGCATCTCTGCTCTTTCTCCCATACCAGCTCTCATTGCGTTTGGTGGAATGGAACAGCCCTGCTGGATAATTGGAGTTTGCTTGCCCCGAGAGTGAGAAGACAGAGGCAAGAGTCACATTTCCCTTCCTCCTGTGCTCCTGCTGGTTCACCCCTCCAGCATCCCATCTCTGCCAGCAGCCTGCCTGCAAAAGTCAAACTTCATCCTGGGGAATGGGGAGAAATCAGAGCCAGGGTTGGTGGCCGCTGGAACCAAACCACATCTCGGCTGGGGAGAAAACCGGGTTCCCACTGGGGGTTTTGGGTTCCCTGTGAATACCCAAATCGTGCTGGTGTTTGGCAGTGGTGGCAGGAAAACTGCTAGAGAGTGCAAGGGAAAAGGAGCAAGGGCTGGAAAAGTTCAAATGTTGGTTTTCTAACTCCCATATCTCAGTGTGTTGGAGAACTCGGAATGTTTTCTACACTGAAAGAGCATCCAAAGTTCCAGTGGGAAGAAAGAGGAGGACCTTGGGAGACAAGGAGCTGTGCAGGTCAGAGCAGCCCTGGGTGTCCCTAGGAACCAAGTCCATGTGTTCCCGGGGCTGGCAACACAGGCAGTCATCTGAGTTGTGCTGACTGAACCCTTTCCCCATCCCTGCCCCTTTTAGAGCCCCTACCGTGGGGGATCTTACCTGTGAGCTGTTCCTGAGCCAAACATCAGCCAGGTTTGGGATGAACGTTTCCCATCCTCGGCAGCACTGGACAGAGTGGCTCCACAGCCTGAGCTGAGCCTGTCCCCATCCTGCCAGTGGTGACATTCTGCAGGTCAGTGGCATCTGACTGCTGTCTAGAGCCTGTGCACCAAAATTGGAATTTCCGTGATGGATGGTGCAAGAAGAGTTAAGAGAGGCGAGGGGGGCATGCAGCATCACTGAACACGGGAATCAGAGTCACATGGTGGCACCAAAAAGGGATTTAAAGAAAAGCTGCAGCTTCACAGGGGGCTGAGGGGACCTCACCAAAGGGTGGGAGGTGATCAGCCAGCCAGGAGCCCTACTGCAGTGTAAGGGAAAGAGTATGGGCTGAAAAGGAGGAATAAAGCAGAGTTTCATCCTGCTGCCCCCAACACTCCCTGCAGACAGGGGCTGCTTCATACTCTGGGGTATTTCTGTGGTGTGAGGCAACACACTGACCCCAAATTTTTCCAGCTCCCAGCACTCCTGCTGCCCCTGTGTGCAGCTCAGGGGCCGTTTGGAGCACAAGGGATGGGGCAAATCACCCGCTAATCACGGTGCCTGGGGTCATGAGGTGTATGAGCCCCTTAAGTGTCTGGACCTGATGTCTTCTCCCCCGCCCCAAGCTTGCTCAGGGTTCTGTCCACACTCCTCTCCTCCTGGGACGTGGCAGGCAGCCTTCTCACAGCTACTGCTGGGAACTTGGGACGTTCTCTGGGTGATAGCAGCAGAGCTGTGGGTGGGCTGGTGGGTGCTGGAGCCCTTCAGAGCTGAGGGACCCGAGCTGGGGGAGGTTTGGCTTGGGGATGGCTGCAAAGTCCCGCGGTTAATGTCCGGGCAGTGCTTTGCCACCGCTGAGCAGGGAAGGTCTGCGTCCTTATCCCTCCTCCTTGGTGGGGGACAGTGCACAGAGATCTTGCAGGGTCCTCACCCCAGAAGTCCGTGGGTGCTCCCTATGGCTCAGATGGGACTGAACCTTTCCGGAATGACAGAAACCTCCCAGCACTTTGGCTAACCCCTGCTCTGATCGGGGCTCTGGAGTCCAGCTGCCGACGTAAACACCGAGACCCTTCCCCAGATACAAGCGCAGCAATGGGAAGAGGCTCCGCTGTTGTCAGGGCCGGGCAGGAGCCGGCTGCGGCTCGGGTGCCAGGGAGAACGCGTCGGCAGAGCGAGGCGGATTGGAGCCGGTGTCTCCGGGCGTGCCGGGGCTGCGCTGCCATCCTGCGCGCTTTGATCTGCGGCCCGGGCGCGGAGCAGTCTGCCTGGAGACACGCTCACGTGCCCGGGAATTAGGTCAGGTCTCGGTGGGGATTAGCGAGCAATAGTGGGTCCCGGGGCTTCACTGGGGCTGCCAGGAGCTGCTGCTAGGCAGAAAGGGTCGGGGAGTGAGGAGCGGCTTGGGGGGCCTCACCCCGCTCCCCCCCATCACCACGGTGTGGATGCACAGGGAGGGAGCGCATCCCCATCTTCATCCCTGAGATGCCACAGGGGATCGGAGGCCCCCAAGGGCTCTGGTTTCCCCCGGGCAAGCTCATTCCGCCAGGATGACTTTCCTCCCGAGCGTGAGGCGTCCCGGTGCCTGCGGCACTGCTTTTTATTTATACCTGCAGTGGAAATAAACCCCGTGTCGTCAGAGCCTGGCGAGAGGCATGAGCTCATCTCTTATATTTGGTGGTGATGAAAGAACGGTAAATAAACGGCAGCAGCAGAGACCCATCCCTGCCAGACCCATCAGGGAGAAAGAACTGGGGATGAGTTTTTGCCATCCTCTCCCATAGCTGCTGGGAAAACTGAGGAAGGGGATTGCCTTAGGGAAGGTGAGGTGGGGGAAGGCAGTCTCCGTGGGCACCCTCAAAGGGGATCCCAGCGCCCCTACCCTGTCTAAGTGCAGGCCAAGGGTACGGTGGGGTGAAACCCAGCTGGGAGAGTGTTTGGGGCTGGCAGGAGCTCCTGTGCATGAGCAGGGGGTGTCCTGGCAGCTGCCAAGCCCCCAGCACAAGGTACCCAGCAGGCTGGCTGGGAGATGTTACAATGATGCTGAGTCAAAGCCGGGAAATATTGCCTGATTTGGTGCAGTTTCCCAGTAAAACCTCACTGTGAGATGCCCTGAAGCTTGAATGCCTGGTCAGCATCCACACGTACAGCCCCCACCACTGAACAGCAAGGACATCTCCCTAGAACCCACTGACAACTAAAACTAAAAGGTCCGGAAGGGGTAGGGAAAGTCCCAAATCGGTATTTCAGTCAGCCTCAGGGTGGTTTGGGTGCCTCTCTGTCACAGAGACCACACACCTGAGAGCATCTCACTGCAGCAGCACTCGGTGACCTGAGCCTGCTGGGAGGGGGCCCTGGGTGCTGGGCAGGGTCTGTGCCCTGTCACCCACGAGCTGCTCAGCGGTGTGGGAGCAGCCGTCACCTCTGGCCACATGCAGGGGACAGCTGATTACCAGGATCCGCTCGAGCCTGTCCTTCAAAATAACCCCCACCTCCCCCGCAACCCCTCCTGGCTAAACATCCTCTGCCTTTACCGAAACTCGGGGCTTACTCACGCCTCCCCGGCCGGCTGCAGCTGCGAGAGAGGTCCTGGAGTTTCCTCCCTGGCCTGACTCAGCCCAAAGCTCCAGCACCTTTCTGCCTCCGCTGGGATGTGGGCTCTGGAATCCCAGTGCGAGGAGGCTGGGAGTCTTTCCCTCTGGGCCAGTGGTCATCCCACGCACTTTGTCCCCAATCCCAAATTTATTCCTGCTTTTCTCCCCTCCATGGTCAAGGCATGCTCACCGCCGGTTCCCAGATTCTTGCTCTGCCAGCAGGTCAGCAAGCAGGTTCTGTGTTAGAGGGGGTTGGTATGGGGTCGAGGTTGGGGTTTTGGGGTGTTTTCCTTCTAATTATGGCAGGCAGATGGAATCCCTCCGTCATTCCTCCATCATTCCCCTGGGGAAACGATGGGAACATCTGGAGAGCAGCAGGAGAGCACTGACTCATCCTGCAGCTTCATTAACTTCTTATAGCTGGTTATCATCTCCCTCAGATAAGAAGAGAGCAGCATCCGTGGGGTCAGGCCGGTGGTAATTGTCTGGGAAGGCTCCAGGGTTAACCCTTCCCCAGCTGCCGGGCCACAGCCGGTGCTGGGGAACAGCTCGGAGCAGCCCCAGTCGTGCTCTCAGCCTGACGGGGAGCCCAGCTCACCAGGGCAGCTTCTGGGGCAGGAGGAGAGCTCCTCCCGGGGCAGGAGGATGCTGCTGCATTTTCAGGAGGATAGGGACAACAGGCAAATGTCTAGCCGACGTGCCACGGAGAACGATGCCAATCAGTCCCTGTGAACGCGGTGTGAATCCCCCTGGTCTCCCCATCACGCCTCTCTCTGGGTGTAAAGATGTTTTTGAATCGCGCTTTGAAACCGGCTGAGCCTTCCCTTTGAACACCCCCCCAGGCTCATGCCTAACGAGGCAAACAAGCTAATTAGGCCACGGTGGAGCCCCGGGCTGATCGCCTGGGGCCAGCGCCCGGCAGCGGCCCCTTTGCTGTGCAGGAACAGCTTGTGGCTGCTCTCCTCAATCCGTGCTCTCCTCAATCCAGCATCCTTAAGGCGAGTGACAGGTCTCTGCAGAAACCCTCGTGGCGGGTGGGAAGGGTTTTGGGGTTTGTTCGGTGCATTCTACTGATGGGAAAAGCTCTCTGCAATGCATTGAGATCCTGAGACCCCCCCAGCAGCATCCCTGGGATTTAACCATGCACTGAGTATTCAGCCAAAAGCAGGTGTTGGAGCATCTTGTGGGATCCCTGACCCCACTCTCCTCCACCTGCCCAGCTCGAGACAACCTGCCCAGCTCACATCTCCAGGGCAAGTGCTAGCAAAAACGGGGAACTGATTGTCATACCCCCACAAAGCCTGGCAGAAATAACCCTTCTGGCCAGCCAAGAAGCTCCAGAAGTGTGGCTGGGAGATGGGAGCATGAACATGGACAAGAATGAGGCCAGGGTGCAGCTGGCACAGCCCTGCCCACCTCGAAGATGCCAAGGTCAGAGTGGTCCATGGGACAATGCTGTGACCTTGTGGGGACAAAAGTTCTGGGTGTGCCAGAAAGGCAGCACCCCATTTGCCCTGGGTCACATTTGGCCACACTGGATGCCTGCCTTACCCCAGTGTGGTGGCATCTGTCCCAGCTGTCCCCACGCTGCCCCAGGACACAGTTCTCAGCCGGGTGCTTGCTCCTGACAATGAGGTAGCGTCTCCAATGGCTGGGTTAAAGGCTTCACTTAGGCATTGGCCAATCTGTTTTCTCTCAGTCTGGGAAGGCTCTGGCCATAAGGGACCCACTGCAGCCTGGCGTTCCCACGCAGGCAGGCAGGCAGGCTCCCAGGCTGCCTGGTCCGCAGCAGGGACACTCCAGCGAGAGGAGATCAAGGTCAAGGTGTTTTAAAAAAGCTTTTCCCAGCTGTTCCCCATCCCAGCCCTGCTGAATGCGTACCTCTAAAGCCTTGTCCTAGCGAAGAGCATTTCTTGCCTCTTTTGGGTATATTGCCCCAGAAGGAAGCACAGCTGGAGTGGTTGGAGACTCGCAACATTTTCTGCTGGAAAATGCTGGGCTGAGAGATGGAGCATCTCCCAAAATGGCACCAATTTCAGGGAAGCTGCATCTGGAGATAAAGACCCAGTGAGGGGAGTGGAAAGGGGCTCAGAGCAGAGCAGGGCAAGCTCACAGTCTTCTCTGTCATTCCAGGCCATCTGGGGCCTGACACAGCATCTTTAAGAAAATGACAAATTTGATTTTCTTTTTTTTTAAGTTAACCATTTCAAACCATCTTAAATATGTTCATCTTTTTTTCTTATTCTCAACCTCCCATACCCCTCACCCTCCAAATTCTCCAACAAGGAGAATTTCAAAACATTGCATTTGGGTCCAGTTTGAATCAAAGCCAGATTTTGAAACCTTCAGATCTTTGCAAAAGGCACTATCACCCTCCAGACAGCCACCACCCTGCCCAGCCAGGATGGGAGACCTCCAAGACAAACACATGAGGCAATACCAAAGGATGCTGAAAGGCTTCTTCCCCCTGGACCATGGTGAAGCAATGCCCCTGTGCTGGCCTGGCCATGGGGCTCAGACAGACACATCCCACCCTCTATCTCCTGATAGACCATGGGACATTTCTGCTCCTAGCACTGCCTCTGTCCCGAGCCCAGGACCCCTGAACCCCTGAGCCCAGGCTGTGTGGCCTCAGACCCTCTGTGTGCTTTCCCCCATGCCTACAGCATCCTTCACCACCTCCCCAGGGCAGCCACCTTTCAGGGCTAGGAGAAGTGATGCCAATTGGGGCACATTCACAGCATTTTGGGATCACCGCGGGTCATGTGGGCCTTTAGCAACTTGAATTGCCTAGGAACCATAACCCCATTCCATGGATGCATTTTCCAAGAAGTTCCTTCTGGGCTGGCATTGGCATGTGGCACCTGGCCCTGAAAACTAGAAGGTTCCATCCCATGGGTCCTATCCCAGTGGAAAGGTGAGACTCTCTGTCCCATGCACGGGCTGTACAGTTTACTCAAAGCAGAGATGCTGCCTCGTGCTCTCCTTGGGCACATGGAACTCAGGGTCAGTGGAAATTGGGACAGGAATATTTGCTGGAGGAGTGGTGGCAGTGAAATCGTTCACTGCTCCACTGGGAAGATGGGGGCACAGGCAAAGAATCAGCCCCCGTGTCTGGAGGAAGGCATTCAGGGATAGAAGAGCTCTGAACTCTGTGCCAGAGAGGAAGAACCACAGGTTCAGGGCTCCCTCTGTCTCCCTCCCTCCAGATGCCTCAGCTGTGGACATGGACCTGTATGACGCCCAGACACTGGCAGATGCCCTGAAGTGGTACCTGCAGGAACTCCCCACACCCCTCATCCCTCCAGCTCTCTACAGTGACTTGGTCCACATGGCTCAAGGTAAGAACACATGGGCACTCCCCATACCTGGGAAACTCTGCGGGGCTGGAGAAACTTTGGAAAGCCCCTACAAAGGTTTCCCAGCATCTCCAGGGTGGCTCTGACCCCATCCTTTGCCCAATGCTGCATTAAGGGCAGATTCCAAGAAGGGCCATTGGGAACACCACCTGTGCTGGAGCAGCATGGCAGCATTTGGGAGATCCTGTGGGAAAGAAGGGAGATCCAGGGGCCTGCTTTGCCCCCACCACAGTGTGGTCTTCTCCCTCTGCAGTGCCCAGAGGAGGAGGTGCTGCCTGCCAGGATGGGCAGCTGCCAAGGCTGGGTGATGCTGGCCCCAGAAGAAAGCGTTATTATAATATTTTGGCTCTGCTGCCTGGGATTCTTTTTCCTGTAATCTCATTAACTCCTGGCTTTATATGGGCACAAGAAATTCTCAGCTTTTTCAGCTTAGTGCCATTAGGAAGTGCCTTTAGATCCCTGCAAGCTTTTGAGGCTCTGTGCAAATGTATGAGACCATCAGGGTTTTGGTTTTATTTGATTTCTTTTCAAATAAACAGAGCAGGGCTCATACCCAGGAGAGCCCACGGTCCATCCGAACAGTGAACCTGGACCAAAACCCATTTCAAGTGAGTCCTCATGGAGCTGCTCAACCCCTCCCAGCCTGAGGGCTTGTGGGCATCACCGGCACACAGGAAACCCTTGCCCACTGTGTCTGATAGGACCTGAACCTCTTGCTGCTTGTGAAACCAGGATTTCTTCCCCTCCCAC
The DNA here is from genome assembly GCF_009819655.1 of Sylvia atricapilla. Lineage (NCBI taxonomy): Eukaryota > Metazoa > Chordata > Aves > Passeriformes > Sylviidae > Sylvia > Sylvia atricapilla. The sequence continues at coordinate 13,484,319 of NC_089148.1, forward strand.
AGCAACTCTCATCTCACTGCCAGCTGCTGCAGTACCCTCCATCCCTGAGCATCACCTCCCCATCCTAAGCCAGATTAGTGCTTGGGCAGATCATATTCTTGGCTGCCTTAAGAGGCACTAAAAGATCACTCGTGGCCAGACCAGCATGGCCTTTTCCTACCATGCCCTGATGGGAAACAGCCAAGGGCTCTTTGTGGCCTCCAGCGAGGAAAAGGTGAGGGATAACTCACACCATCCTCCCTGCCCTGTGCTGAGACACAGAGCCAGAAGAAATACCCCTGGGGCTGGTGGCACAGAGAAGCTGCCTTCCCCTCACCCGTCAGAGGAGAAATCAAAGGCTGCCTCCTTTCCAAGGATAAAAACGCAATTAGGAAGCAATTAGCTGGGTTGCCTCGTTAAGCAACTTCAAAGGAAAGCGCCTTTCCCTGCAGCCTGTGCTGCAGTGGGCTCTGCTCCTGGCACAACAGGGGCAGGAGGAGGAGGGGGCAGAAGGGTGGATAAACCAATGGGAAGAGGATTTCTCTGGGGCTTAAAAGAAAAAATATAAGTCTTTGAGGAGACGGTGCGGGGTTTTGGCAGCCTGCCCTGCAAGGCTCCTCTGCCCTGCTTGAGGCTGAGAGCTGGGAAAGCAGCAAGAGAGAGGACCACCTTCAAAAGCAAAGGAAAAACAGCCCCAAATTCCCCCTTTGGCTGTGAGCCTTCTCCTGCAGGATCTTCTAGGTGCAGAAGGTGCAAAAAGAGCAGGAGTTGCGGCAGGGGAGGCCTGGAGCAAAGCTAACATCCCTCAGGAGCAGCTTGTGGCATACAAGGGCTCACAAACACCCCATCGCCAACACAGTGGGGTTGCAGACCTACTTTGGAGGGGATCCCAGACCCCTGCCCCTCCAGCTCTGGTGCACCCTGGCTCCAAGGATGGATGTCGGGAGCTGGCTGGGCGTTGGCCAAGCCTCAGTCCTGCTGCAAAGAGCGTGGGGAGCTGAGTCAGCCCCCGGCCGAGCCGGGCTTTGAAGCCGGCTGAGAGCAACCCAGCCCTGGGGACTTCCCTGTCCCCAGCAGATAAAAGGGCTGGGACAAGGCAGGAATGGAGGACGGCTGGAGAGTGGCTGTTTCCTGTGCCTGGGGCAGCATTGCAGTCCCAGGGCGCTGAGCTCACAGCTCACAAGACCAGAGAGCCCCGGCCAAAGCTGCCAGAGGGCACCGGGGACGTGGTGGGAACTCGTGGGCTGTGGGCTGCTCAGGGCAGTGACACCCGTGACAGTGGTTTTGGCAGCACCTCTGTGATGTGCAATGCCATTAAGTGCCTGATTTTATTCATACGGGCAATTCGAGTATCACTGGAAGCAGCTGCACCCCAGTCAGCCCTCCCTGTGCTGTGTTTCATGGGGTGTGAGACCATGATGCAGGGGGCTGCAGGAGCCTCACTGCAGCCCAAGCTCACATTATTTTTTCTTTCTAAACCTCGTTTCCCTCCTAGCTCACTGTTTCTGCAGGGGTGGGGCTGAGCCTTTAAATTCAGCAGATCTTCAAGCTGGTGCCCATTTTCCCACCTCTGCTTTGCTCTGCCTTTACTATGGCTTTGCTGTGCACCAGTGCAGGGCTCTCACTGTTCTCCATTCAAGCAGCAGAGAGGGATTTTGAGGTGCAGCCCCCACCAGGTGAACAACTTAGCCCTCTGAGCTCCCTCCCTGGGTGTGATGACAGGGAGAATGTGCTAAAGGCACCTGACAACCTGATCTGGGGTGGTGTGAGTGGGCAAATGGGGCAGGCAAACCCCAGAAAGAAGCAGCCAAGGCCCTGAAGAAATCATCTCTGCAGACCCTGGGATATCCACAAGTCCCATGGCCTGTCTGGGAAGGGATGGGCTGCAAAGAAATAGTGGTGGAAGAGGTTGAGCTCAGGGTTTCCTGGGTCTCTGGGGGGAGTAAAGAACTGCCACAGCTCATGCCCTGTGTGCTGGTAGGTGCTGGACTCCCACGAGCAGCATGGGGATGCCCCTGACCTCCCAAACTGATCATTTCTCTCCTGCGTACCTATGCTACAGAGACCCCAGGCCTGGAGGAGTGTGGCCAGCGAGCCAGAGCCCTGCTGGCTCCCCCAGCCCTGCCACAGCCACAGGCACTGCTCCTCCGCCAGCTGGCTCGTCACTTCTGTCGCCTGTGCCAGGGCAGCCACCGCAGCCGCCTCTCACCTCGGCTCCTCGGGGAGCTCTTTGGGGAGCTGCTCCTGCGCCCTGCGGCGGCCAGGTGAGGTGTCCTGCATGCAGGGGACAGGGTGGGTGAGAGGAGGGTGCCCACGGACAGGCTGTCCCAACCAAACTGGTTTTGCTGTAGGACAGCCCCACCAGTGCCCCAGGCACAAGGTTCTCAGAAGGGGGAGGGCAGATCTGGAAGCTGTGATGCTCGGACATCACACCTGTTCCCTAAGTGACCAGGCACGATGCACACACAAGACTGGGATTCACAGCATTGCCTCAGCCCCACAGCAGATCCATTGGGGTAGCTGGCTGCTCTTCCAGGGAGTTGGGGGTCTCCGGGGAGGTTGAACCACTGGTGTTCTCACACACTTCTCCTCCTCCTCTCAGCACTGAGGCAGGCCCTGAGCTCCGTGCAAGGATCCTCGAGTCCTTCATCATGGCCAGTGAGGTGGCAGAGCTTCCAACAGCTCCTGGTAAGAGATGTCTGATTGGTGGCAGAGGGGGGACAGTGGGTGTGACACCCAGACCAGTCATGGAGCAGTTTCAGTGGCTGGTGTAGTGATGAGAAGGTGCTTATGTCCCTGTGGCAGTGATGGTTTCCTATCCCATTTCCCTCTCTCCCTTCTCCTCAGAGACACTTTGGGAGAATTTCTTTGCAGCCTTTCAGAAGGTCTGCAGCTGTTTCCTGGCTTCATGTCTCTGTCATTGCTCTCTGGTCCATGGGTTTGTGATGCAAACAAGTTCTGCTCCCCCATCTTGGGGGCTTGGTATGAGTTGGGGGCTTTTGGTGAGGGGCTTGTGCACAGCTTGTTTCAGAGAGCAGGAATCTGGATATAATCTAGGAGGAAAAAAAGTAGCAGCATGACCACAAAATGGATGGGACTTGCAACAGAATCCAGTCAGGATTTATGATTTTTGACTTGCATTTAGTCCCCATGTGTGCAGAATCACTCTGCATCCACTGCTGCTTCCCCCACAGGGCATCCCCAGGGTAGGGATGAGGACAGGCACTTGCCCCCCACCTCTCCATGCATGGACAGCAGCCAGGAGAGTGGTTTTTTTCTGCAGATGTCAGTGAGCCTCACCCCCAGGGCTGCAGTCCTGCCCCTTTCATTGCCAACACCAATGTTTGTCTCCAGCACCTCTTCACCCTTTTGCTCTGCTGGCCACCTTCTCTTGCCATGTCCCTCTGGGTGGGATCCCATCAGTGTGCAAAACTGATGCACAATGCTCCCTGTGCCCTTTGCAGCACTCCAAGGATGGGGGGCAACTGATCCATCCAAGTAGGGATGTACCTGGGAGGGAGAGAGGGTGCTCAGGGGAGCACAAACCTCAGACTCTGAGGAGTGCAGAGGCCCATCCTTTTGGGATCCCATCTCCAGGCTGTCACTGGAGACCCATCTATTCCCCCACACTGAGCTGCCCAGATGCCTGAGAGGCGCAATTGCTTCCAGCCCTCCTGCTTGAAGATATCTTGGCACTGGCCCCAGTGAATCCTGTTGGTTTGTGATGTCTCTGGGTCCTTGTCACCACCCTGCCTCCCTGGGGGATGGCCAGGCCAGGCAGGATTACGACTCTTTATATTCCTCATAAATCAGCCCTTTCAGACCTGTCATCTCATTTATTGCTCTCCCCTAAGCTCTCACCCATGAGTTTGTCAAGATGCATCTGTCTCTTCCACCTGCTGATCCAGCTGATGGGCAGCTGCAGCCCAGCAGTCCCTGGGGTCACTGCTGCTGTCCCCAGACTTTGTAGTGTCATTGGTCATCACCTCCCCAAACTGAGGAGAGGCATTGGGCAGGATCTTGAGCTCCTTATCCCCTTTCTGAGTCAAAATCTCCCCTGTGGTCATCCCACAAGTGTGGGGCAGGACACAGGACACCTGGACGAACTGTGGGACTTCAGGCAAGTCCTGCTACCTCCCCTCTCTTTGCACCTAAAAGCGAGGATATTATTACTTGGCTGTCATCACATTAGGATGTTGGGAAGCTTAATTAAATGCCTGCAAAGCGACTTTGAGAGCTGCGGATGAAAGGGGCTATATATATAGTGCAAAGAATTATTATTAGTGGTGCAGTCCATGCCCTGGTCCTGCTCCCATCACCCTGGCCCCAGTCCCCTGCATCCCGGCACCAGGATTATTTTCGTGCATGTGTGGAGTTGTGGTTTTATAATTATATATGTAAAACAGCTATAAATACCCTGCAATAACACGGCAGGTGTGTGCGCATAGCACAGGAATAGGAGTCGGTAGCTGACATAAGGAAACGGTGGTGTGACCTCATTCTGACTCAGATGCAAATATACCTCATGTGAGGGGGCAGCTGTGGGGCTTGGGGCTGCTTGGGGCTGCTTGGGGCTGCAGGGACAGTGGCCTCCTCGACAGGGGAAGGTCTGGGGAGAGATTTGAAGCTGTCTGCTAATTCCAGGGAGGCTCCTGCAGGGCCAGGATCCTTCCTCTCCCATGTGTCCTAGGACTGATGGGGGAGTTTTTGATCTTGGATGTTAAAATCTTATAAAATAAAAATGTAAATGACAGAATTTGGTTCCTGGAAGGGCTTCTCTGGAAGAACTCGCTGCTGTTGGGTTTGCAATATCCCTTCCTCCAGGTGCTGCTCCTGAGGGATCTCTTTAGTTGCCTGTTTTATGAGCTGCAAAAGGGAAAATGGGTTTGTGATGGGTCCTTAAAGCTATTCCTAGGACACAGTGCTGGGGTCATGCTGGAGGCACTGGTTTGCACAGGGCCATGCTCTGGTTTGCATAAGGCAATGCCACAGATCCGTGGGGAAACTGCGATGGAGCCTGGGGCCAAGTGACTGCATTCAGGCCACCTCGCTGTGCTCTCCAGCAAGTCCCCAGCACTGGGCAGACACCCCAGTGTCACCTCAGGGGACATTTCTCAGCCCCATGGGGGCCCAGGGGGGCATACAGAGCTCACAGCAGGATCCCTGTGTCTGGGAATGACTGTTTCCTGAGCAGGGTGAGGGGGCAGGGGAAGGCAAAGGCAAGGAGTGATGCAAATACCAGCTCAGCTGAAGGAAGATGACTTCATCTCCTTTTCCTCTCCTGGTGCTATTTATAGTCACTTTAATTTACTCCCCTTTGCTTTATTATCTCTCCAACAAGCCGTTAGCCCTCAGACAGCAGGATGCCTTTACTCACCATGCAGCCAAAAGTTCTGAAAAAAACCCCTCAACCCACCACCAAAAAAACCCAAAAGCGGAGGCAGGAGGCAGAGTAAGGCGGCAGAGCGCTTGGGCAGGAGCATCGCTGTCCTGTGACGTAGCTTTCTGGAAAAAACGAGAGGATTTTTGGCTCCTTTTGGAGAAAGAAGTGAGAACTGGGCAAGGAAGATGTCCTCTTGCTCCTTCAGAGCAGTGGCTGAAGGGGACAGGACCAGTGGTGCCAGAATCCCCTCTTCACTCTAGGATGATGGCCACTGTTTTGCTGAGGCAGACTCCCCTGCTTCCCCCAGGAGCCCCAGCCCTGCCCTGCTTCACGTGGGGCAGTGGTATCATGCCAGGAGATGGGGATCAGCACCACCCCAGGTGCCTTGAAAACACCTTCCCAACAAGCAGGTTTAGCAGCCCTGGGCCATAGGGAAACTGAGGCACAGCCTCCCCAAGGAATTACCCTTCCAGTGGCTTCAAAATCCAGGCCTTGGGAAGGTTGGTGCCCAGTCCCAAGCTAAGCTCTGTGGCACCCCATCCCCAGTACTCAGCAGGGCTGCAGTGGTGGCAGTGATGGGTGACAATCCCATGAACATCCTGTGATGCGACACTCTGGGCACTTCCCAGCCCAAGCCCCATGCAGGCACCTCTGGGGCAGCATCGACACTGAGCAGGACTGCCGTGTTAAACCAAATTAGAAGGATCTGTCTTTGAAGATTTTAATTAACTTTTTCCCTGTTTGCTTTCTTCTGGATCCAAGGGAAAAGCCCAGCCTCCTGCTCTCCCCAGCTTCTGTGGCACAGGGGAGGTTGCAGACTCCCTGCAGGAGGGAGCAGGAGGCATTGTATGTAATCCAGCTCTGAACTTGGGACACCTCTGCCTGTTCCAGAGGGCAGCTCCCAAAGGCCAGACTCGCTGAGCAGCTGGAGGCTGTGTCCAGGTGCTGCCATGCCTCCATGGGAGCATCCCTGGTCTGGTACATTGGCCACAAGGAACCTCAAATTTGCATTACCCCGTGGTGTTTCACCCCCTCAGAGCCGCTGGCATGGATTAAAAATAGCCATGAGAAAACCCAACCAAAACCCTGGGTGGAGAGCAGCATGAAGGAGCCATGGCTGAGTGGTCCCCTGTGCCAAAACAGCTCGTTCTGCCTCCCCAAATCAGCAAATAATACAGAGAAAACAAATTAACGCTGGGGAAGGGGAGGGGAAAAAGCCAGAGCTGAGCTAGCAACATGAGGTAGGGAGAGTGGCTAAAAATAACAGATCCCTGAAGGCATGGAGAAGAACATGACGGGGATCCACACTCCCGCCATCCCAAAAGGCAGCCTTGCTCCTTCCCAACTGCTCCTCATAACGCAGCCTTGCCCGCTAGTCCAGAGAGGGAAAAGCCTCTGAGAAGGGAGGCAGTGGGGAGGTGAGAGGTGCAGAGCTGTTCCATGGAGCCAGGGGCCGTGCTCCCACCTTCAGCACAGCACGGGGGTCCCCCCAAGCACCCAGGGTGCCCAGCTGGGAGGGAGCTGCTGCTTGACCCACTTGCAGGCAGCCGGCGGGCACTGGGATGCTGCTGGGAGACCCCAGGGGTGCTGCCTCCGCAGCTAATTTTAGGCTGTGTTCAATTAATCATGGAACGGGAGGGGATCGCAGCAAGCCTAGCCTTTGCCAGCTCCCCTCTCCACCCCGTGTGTGCTGCTGCAGGGTTTGGAGGAGCAGGGGCCAGGCATTCCCTGATCCTGTGGGTTTGGGCTGAGGAACAAGGTGAGGTCCTGTGCCACAGTCCTTTTCCTCCGGTCAGCTTTAAGAGGCTGGGGCAGCCCTGAGAAGGATGTTATCTCCTCCTGCCTCAGTTTCCCCCCTGTGGCTGGCACTGGTGACATTTGCTATGGAATTTCTGAGGTTGCCTGTACAGCTCTGAGCAGGCATTTTCGCGGCATGCCAGAGCTCTGGAATGCCTCCCTGGGATGGGGAGCAGTGACCCCCAGCAAAGGATGTCTCAGCCAGCCCAGACCCCTGCTGCATGCCCTAATGGCAGCCCCTTTCCTGGAACTCACCAGCTCTGCTGTGTAAAGCTGGGGCAGGAACAGCTGCATTGCTCAGAGACAGACAGCATTCCTAGCACAAAGGATAGAGCCTGGCAATGCTTTTGGGGTACAGCATGAGAGCCCTGTGGTTCTGCTCTCCCCACACCCCAGCTTCACTGGTCCCCATGTCAAAAGCACAGCATGGTCCAGCCCTCCCCCATGACAGAGGGAATGGCTCTTGACGGAAACAGGGCTCGGCTGGGATTGAAACCCTTTTCCTGCCTGCACTGCATGGCCAGAGCTGATAAGGCCTGGATAACCCCAAGCATTGTGTGTTCCGCTGGCCCATGACCCGCCAGCGTGAGAGGAAATGCTGCTGCTCAGCCAGCCAGGATCCAGGGGGAGTCTGTGTGCTGGTGGTGGGATGCTGGAGTGGCCTGCTGTCTGGACAGCCTGCTTTCCCTTTGGCTAGCATATGAAGTTTTGGGATGGCTCTGTCAGATTGTCATTGGTGCCAGCCCAGGTTGCTGTGTCAGCACACACTGGCCAGCTCTCAGCTTTATGGTCACGAAAGAAAGCTGCCAGCATAAAAAACCTGGGGGTTCAGGGGGATTGTCTGGCATGAACAGGGTTTGGCCCTCGGCATTTGCATTCCATCCTCTTGGGATGGAGCTCTGAACTTGGGACACCTCTGCCTGTTCCAGAGGGCAGCTCCCAGAGGCCAGACTGGCTGAGCAAAACCTCGCCAACCCAGAGGGAGCCACCAGCTTTGCTGTCCCACAGTGGTCAGGGCTGGCTCACTCCCTGTGCCGGCTGCTGGCCAAGCCAGACTGCAGGAATGTGTGTGCCAGTGCGCGTGTCCGGCTCTCACATTCTGTCTGGGCTGGCGTCACCCTTTCTGCTGCAGTGGCTCTGGCTAAACACCATGGGCAGCTTCACAAAAGAGGATGGGAAGGGTGACAAAGTGCCGGCCACACGGCCAGCCACAGCTGATTGTCCAGCTTGGCACCAGAGCCAGGAGCATCTTCTACTGTGCAGTGGCATTTCCATCCCCTGCTTCCTGCCTGGCAGCAGGTCCTCCTGCTGCCCTTTCAGCCAGAAGATGCCAGAAAAGGGCAATGCTTCCCGTGGGGAGTTTCATGCTGGAGGAGGGAAGCTGATCCCACCGTGATCCCACCAGCACCCTTGGACCCTGCCTCCCTCGAGAGCACGCCAGCTCTGCTCCAAAAGGGTAGGAGGAGGCGGGCTACCCAACACAGACACATGAGCAGCTCTGGGGAAAGGCAGGATTTGTGTTTCCAGGAGGGAAGATGAGTCACAGGGGGATGACAAGGCTGTGCCAGCAGCAGAGCGCGGGACTGGGGTAAGCGGTGGCTGTCGGCTGCTATCCGGGAGGTCAGGCAGAAATGCTCTTACAGGCCTTGCCTGGCTTTAAAATCTATTAACGTCATTTTGCTGTTGGAGCCGAGAGCGGCACAGGCAGCAGAAACGTTCGGGCATGGCTCAGATCAGAGCAGGATTTCAATTACAGTAATCAAAGGTGACACAGATAAGAAACCCCTGGTCTATGGAGCCGCGACAGCTGTCCTCTGGCTCCAACCGGCACCCATCCAGAGCAGCTCCATCAAAATCACTGAAGTGGTACTAGGGTAAAATTGGATTGGAATCCATTTTCATCTGCCGTGGTGGAAAATGCTTTCCCTGCACTCCTTGGGGAGGAAAACCACCTTCTCAGGGACAGCAAGGGAGGAAGGTGCCAGGAGGAGGGGACAATGTGCCCAGCAACAGCACTGATGGCTGGTTTTGGATGATGGAGGCAGCAGAAGGAACAGCCGGGATGCTGGAGCATCAAGGCTCTGCCTCCTGCTTTCCTCTCTCCATTTCAGCCTGGCCCCACAGTGACTGTCATGGGTGAGGCAAGGATGTGCTCAGCTCAGTGTCAGGCTCCCTGGAGGAATGGGAGCATCTCTCTGAGCCCTGTCCGTGGCCAGAGCATCCCAGGATGTGTCAAGGAAAATCTGGGGAGAGGGTTGGGAGGTTGGAGGAGAAGAGCCCAAGGGGCAGGAGCTGGCACTCCTCTCTCATCCTTTTAAATGGCAAGGCAATGCATAGGGAAAGCTGCCTCCTGCCCCTGCCTCTGCCACTACTCACATATGTCACTGGTCAATTGTCCCCACTGCTTTTGTGACTTTTTGCAAATCTTTTGGATGGCAGCAGGGCATCTCTGCCTCTGATTCCTTCACCTCTTTGGGCTCCCACTCCAAGGAGCCACTGGTGCCCCTTGCCACAGCCTAATGGGACCCTGTTTGCAACCAAACCATGGGGGCATCCCTGGGTCCCATGAACACAAGGGGTCCTTTCTGCCCCTGCATCAGCACGGCAGGATCTGGCCAAAACACAGCGTCTCTTTCTGTGCCCACTGGCCCCGCTCCAGCCTGGCCAGGTGTCAACTGCCCGGCCGCAGCGTGTCCCCCCCGGAGCTCCGCCGGGAGCAGGAGCCCTCTCCCAAACACTGGAGGTTTGTGCGGGGCGGCGGGGCTGAATGGCGGGTCTGTGTGGCCGGGAATGCCGGCGGGGGGAGGGAAGGTGAGCCGCTTGTTTCATCTGTTTACCTGGAAGTGGAGATTGTGGCCAGACCCAGCTGCCGCAGTGGCGGCACTTTCATGCCAGCGCTAACGGGATGGGGAGTGCCGTGCTGCACCCGACCCCGCGCAGCCTGCAGCATGACAACGACGGGGACACAGCAGGGACTTGGCAGGGCTTCCCTCCCTCCATGTGCCTGCACAGTGCTGAACCCTCCTGCTCGCTGCAGCTGGAGAGCCAGAGCCTGGGGAGGGATGGGGGAATGACCCTCAAGCCATCACAGGAGTGGGTGATACCGCAGGTCATCCTTTGTCCTGCAGCATCACTATGTCACAGGGGCTATACAGAGTCCCCCTGCATGTGTCCCCATGCCAGCTGGGTCCCCATCCTGGCTGTGTTCCTCATACTGTTGGCAGTCTCCACCCTGGCTGCACATCCCTGCCCCATCCATAGCTCTCTGTAGTGTCTGTGGGGTCCCACACTGGCTGTGGACGCCTGCACCATCTCTATCCCTGTCCAGGTTGTGTAGCCCTCCACGGGCTGTCCCCCTGTACCAGCAGTGTCCCCATGGGAGCCACTCAGCAGTTCTGGGAGAGAGGGGCCACCCATGCAAGTGCTGGGTTTTGTCCTTGCATGAGACAGGACTGACAGCCACACATAAGCTGCCGGGGAGAGAAAGGGGATGATAGCATCTTCGTCAGTGCCTGGATGCACGGGGATTAATGAAGCTGGCTCGCCTTCCCCAGGATTCAGGTTGCCTTATCTGTGTCTATCTGTTCTTACCCAGGCACTGCTAGAGCTGCTCCCGAGGCGCACAGCTAATCCCACAGGCTGGCAGATAGAGCAGGGACGGCTGCCTCCACCCACACCCTGCCCACGCCTGCAGGGCCAGGGCCACAGAGCTGGGCCATGACCTGTCCTGCCCCAGGCCAGCTGATGCTGGAGATAACCAGAGGCACGGGGCAGAGGTGCAGGAGTCTGGCAGTGGTACATGCAGGGCTGTGAGGCAGGCACTGGCATTGCCTCTGATCCTGATTTCAGGACTGCATCACCTTCCAGCTCTCCCAGCAAAGCTGTGCCTGCCCAGTTCATCTTTCAACTCAAAAAAGTTACTGCCCTATGGGACTATCTCTGGGAACTTGTGGCCATTCTTTGGTTAAGTAGATTTCTCCATCTTTTGGATACTTCTGGCATTTGGGAAGGGTTGCAGGTGGTGAAGGGGTTGGTGTATCCACAGAGGCTGGCACCTCACTGAGCAGCTTGGCGCCATGCTCAGGAGACAGGGAGCAAGGGCTAGATCATTTCACCTCACCCCACACAGATGTGACTGCAGCTCTTCCCAAGTATCTGGAGGACCCACAAGCCCTGACTGCCCATCCCTGGTGCCATCAGGAGGGTGTCTTCCCTTTGCCTTCTGGCACTTTCTCCATTCTGTGTTGGCTCTTCATACCCTGGGGCAGGAGGAGCATCCGAGGCTGTGCTTCGGCAGCATCCCAAATTTCCGACCTGGTGCGTACAGTGCCATGGCAACACTTTATTTTTTCAGCTGCTTCCCTATTTTCTTTGAAATTGGGTTCTCTCACTGGGTGATGGTGATCACAGGGGCTATTTGGGCAGGGTTCAGCATGCTGCTGAGCAAGCAGCTGCAGCGTGGTGCCCCATGGTGGCCTGCCCTGCCATGTGCCCCACACCTCGCATGGCTCTGACCCTCCTTGGCCACAGCATAGAGGGAAAAACATCACTGGGGCTTGAGAGTGACTGCTCAGCTCTGCACACCCCAAAGTCGCCCTGGGACCTCAAAGCTACCCATTTCCCATGGGCTGTACAGCTCCATGTACCACAGACATGGACTCTGCAGACTGATGTCCCCAAGGTCACCAATGCTACCAGAGCTCTGTGTCTGTGGCAAAGTGGTGCTGAGCATGGTGAAGTGGGTGCCCAGCATGGCTGGCACTGCTCTTGCCTCCATGATAGTCTTTCCTGTATTCCCAGCCTCCTGACCCTGCTACAGTGAGGTTTAAAGCTATAAGGAAGGTGGCCAGGAGAAGGCTTTGTAAAATGCCTGTGGGGAACCACAGCAAATAAAAACATGCCAGGGGGAGAATGGGGTCAGGAAAGCACAAGCCCCCAAGGACCCCTGTGTGAACAGGGATTGTGTTCGCTGTCAGGACAGTGATGGGAGTTTGCTAATGTAAAAAGCCGAAGCAAGAGCTGGCCCTGACCAAACAGCCTCCCTGGGCAGTTTCAGGAACAGTCACAACCACTGAGTGGCTGCTCAGGTCTGAAGGAAGCTCTGCTCCACAGCTTCTGACAGCTGCTTCTGCAAGAGCCTTAAACTGAACACTGGGGGCGTTTCAGAAAGAGAAACCTGAGTGTTTTGGGGACTAGAACAATTCAAAAGATCCTAGACAAATTCACAAGCCATCAGTCTCGACAGGAATCTGGTCTTTTCAGCAAGAAAGACAAAAGCCTTTGTCCAAGTAGTTTCCACCTAGCTTTTAGTGCGATTAGAGCTGCAGTGCCCTGTGCTGGCAGGCATCCCCTGGGCCAAGCACAGCCAGACCCTGAAATCACTTTGTGTGGGCCCCAGAGTCCATCTCCTGGCGCTTGCTGCTGCCATCACTTCCAATTTAGACCTGCTCATGGCAGAGACCAATATAGAAGCACTTTGCAGGATGGCACTTCCCCTCCCCAGGGAGCCAATGCTGGCACTTTGCTCTTGCTGCTCACCAGCTCCAAGGAAGACTGAGAAGCTTAAATTACTTTTTTCCAAGAAAGGTGGATTTGGAAAGATAAGAACTGGGGAACAGTTGTTCTTCTGTTGAGCCTTTCTGCCATCTGGAAAAGCTTTTGGTTTCCTTCTGGATACCTCTTCCATGAGATGGCAGGACAGGGAGAAGGGCAAGGAGAAAATCCACTAAAACCACTAAAACCCCCAAGAAGTGGAAGGATGAGGAGATGGAATCAGGGGACACATGGGTCTGTCACAGGGATGGGTGAAAGTCAGCCCAGGCAAGTGGAGAGCTGGTTTAGGGAAGGGCTTGGAACAAACTTCACTGTGGAAGGTTGTGGAAGCTCCCAGTTAGCCTGCCCATGGCATGTGCCCACTCTGCCATCTCCTTGGCAGGCTGGGGCCATGAGATCCTGCAGCCACTGCTTATTGTGCATTCTCCAGCCCAGGGGTGGAGAAAGCCTCATTGTCTCCTTCTTTTCTTCCTGGGGAAAAACATAAAAGCAAAGTCATCACATCAGGGCTGGATTACTCAGGGACTGAAGAGGAGAGAGCATGCTCACTGCCTAAGGCAGTGGGCACTGCTAACCCCAGCCCCTTGGGTGAGGTTTCTGGTGTCTAGTAAGGGGCTGGTGCTCCTGCAGCTTTATCCTCAGTAAAGACATAAAAAATGTTTCTCATTCATCCAATTGCCTGTTCTACAGAAACTGGGGCAGAACTGGGTCTCTTGGGCATGGTCCTCCTCACAGTTGGAAAACACACCACAGAGCTCTTCCAGGGGCTGGACACCAGCTCCCATTGGCCCTGCATGGCTCCGAGCCACTCATGTCCATGCCACATATTAGTGTCCTCTGGTCCCTCCCAACAGTTCTTTGCCAAACACTTCCTATGTGGTGGATTTGATTTTGTGTCTCCAAGGCTGACACTCAGCTCAGGACCATGCTGCCACTGCCCAGGCAGTCTGTGCTGTCCTCAGCATCCAGTGCTTGAAACCACAACCTCATGGTGAGCATCCTCCCTGGAGAGGCTGCTCTCTGCAATTAATCCGGGCAAGGTTTATGCTAACGACTCTCCCCACTTTAAATTATAAATGGCCCTTGGCATGTGTGCACACAAACACACGTGTGTGCACAGAGATCCTTTAAGGCCATCATTAGCTGTAATTAGCGGGATCTGTCACTCATCTTTGGCAGTTAACGATGAGCCCTGAGTCAGAGGAATCCAGCGGCAGATAAAATAAACACGATTTCAAACAGTTTGGAAATAACAAGCCCTCATTAATCAGACAAGCCCCAAAGGGAAGTGCTTGGAAAAGTGGCAGCTTCTTTGCCGTGGCTGAGAGTGGGGCTGGGTGGGCTCCAGGACAGCCCCTGTGCTCCCCAAACCCCCACTCCAGCGGGAATGGGAGGCAGGATATTCTCTGCTGGCTGACTTCAAGGCAGAACTGAGGTGTCAGAGCCAGTCAGCTCAAGCAAAAACCTGAAAACTGGCAAAACCCACCTGCATAGCCCCTTTCTGGATGAAAGCAGCAGAGGCACGACCTGGCCCCAAGGTGCAGGTGGGGGTGATGCTGGTGCAGGGCTCAGCTCTGGGTAGAGATGAAGCAGCTCTGGGGCAGCACATCCCACAGCCATCATTCACCCCAAGAGCTTAAAGGCTGTATGGAGGGGAGCATCCTCAGGATCCAGAAGCACAGGGGAGAGAGGATTTGGGGAAGGGGCTGGTACAAGGGATGTTTCCTAGGGAGCAGGGGGAGCCAAGGAGACTTCTAGCTGTCACAGCTGCAGCTAAATTACAGCAAATAGGAGGGGAATGGGACACATGAGGCTGGTTTATATTACAAAGGAGCAGTCCATCATGGGGTATTTAAAATAATCCGCTTAGATGCACAGTAGCAGATTTGGAGTGCTAAGGGAATTGGAGGCGCTGTGGCTTTGCAAGACTGGATCAGATCTAGTTAAGATGCCACTTAGGACAGTACACCCCATCCTGCCTCACTGCCTCAGGGGACAGGCTCACAGCACCTGCAGCTCCTGCAAAGCCACTCCCATCCCACCAGGGAGGCACCCAAGGTGACACTGGCCACATCAGGATGGGTGACAATCCCCTGTGGCAGCTCCCTGGGACTGGCAGGAGCTTTGGGCAGCATAGAGCCATGGTCTGGGGACCATGGTTAGGCACAGGACAGGGGATTCCCATGAGGGGCCAAGCCTTTGGAATGGTGGAGGAGGTGTAACTGGTGTTTGGGGTCCAGGGTCACCTTCATGTTGAAGACAGGTGCCTGGTAAAGAGCTGGGACCACGGGATGCTCAGGAGAGAGCTGTACCCATACTGCCAGGGGGTAGGAACCTCCTCCAAGGGTATCCTTGTGGCATTTCCTGCTCAGCTGTGGCTGGGGACAGGGACCTGGTGTGGGGTCCTGGTAGGCTGGGACCAGGTGCTTCAGGGGAAGAGCTGGAGCTGCTCTGCCTCTGAATGGCCTTGCAAGCCCCCCAGCACAGCCAGTGGCTACAGAGGAGGGTGGCTCCTAATGCCACAAGCTAGGGGGTCCTCTGCTGGGGTCTGGGCTCAGTCTGGGGTCTGTGTGAGTAGGAACATGGGCTCTCTGAGCATCCCTGAACATCCTCGCACTGCTCCTCTAAGCCAGGCTGAAAGCTCAGCCTCAGGGAAGCCAATTTATCCTGAGAGAGGGATTTCATCCCAGAGACTTCATTACAGGCAGATATTCACCCAGAAGAGTATCCTTCCAAGGGCAGATGGTTTCCACCTTGGGCAGGCTCAAAGGGTTCAGCCTGCAGGGGCCCTGTGGAGCCAGAGCAGCAGCAGCCTCTCAGAGCCAGGCAGCATAGCCAGAAGTGACCCTGTCACAGAGCTGGTCCTCACACTGCCCATCCCTTTGCTCCCAGGGGGGGCAGGGCCCAGGAACACGCCCATAAAATCTGAGGCTGCATGTCAGACCAGGCCACAGGACTGCCTGCACCTCTTCCTGTCCTCAACCTGTGCCCTCTGTCCCTCTCTGACCCCACTACAGGGCTGCGCTCAACACGAGGGCTCACTCCGACAGGTTTAAACACTGTCCCCAGCTCCCCTAAGCATTAATCCAAGGGAGGATTAAGGTTACCAAGCTCCTGGAGCCACCCAGCTCTCACGTCTCCCACAATGGACCCCTCTGTCCCAACTCCAGAGAGGGCACAGGGCTCTGCTGTCTCCCTGGGACTTGTTGCTGTCCCCCTCTGAGCACCCCAAGCTCTCCTCCATCAGCAGGCACCTCACTGGGGTTGTGCAGCACCTATTCACCTCTGCGAATTTGGGACCAGAGACCATCTCTGGGGTTTGGGGGGCCTCCAAGCCTCTGTGTCCAACTTCCCCACTCCCCTGGGGTGGGTTTTGTGGTGGGCATGAGCTTCTCCCCCCTCTTCTCCCCTGTCCTCCAGGTGCCGTGTTCTGGGTCAGCTCTGGGTTCGTGACAACTAGTTTAAATGCATAGAAAATACCTTAATCCTGGTAAGACCCTGATCCCTGCCTGCTCATACTTCCCGTGAAAGCCCCCCACTTCAGCCATAATCCCCTGGGAGAGGTCATCTGTGCACCCTCCATTTGTGGGAGCAAGGGACTCTCTCCAGGGCACCCACAAACTCCTGGGGTTGGCACACAGGGTCCTGGCTACTGCACAGGGAGTCCTGTCACCTGCAGGGTGACAGTAGGGATACAGACCTCCTGCCACATGGCCAGTAGCTCCTGCCACCCTCCTGTGCCCCCTTAGGACCACCAGCTCCAGAAGTTTTCAGAGAGAACCAAGTAACTGTAAACTATTTTTACATAGTTATGATCATTTTACATTTCTGTTTTGAGTTGCTATATACTCCACAGTGAGCAGAACTCCCAGCTTCCCAGTCCCTATCCCCTCACAACTCCTGCCCCATCCCATCCAGAGGCCTCCCCAGGGCATGGGCTTGGAGGAATCTCTGGCTTGTGGGGCAAAAGAGGGCTTTGGCTCTGCCTCCAGTCCCATTTCCCCAACGTCAGGAGCTTCTGCTGCCTTTACCTGGCCTGACCTGTGGCCCCACGAGCTGTAATCCCCCTCCTGCTGCACCCACAGGATCAGAGGCTGCCAGTGTCCAACCCATCCCAGAGAAAGGAGGGCACTGGGGGTTGGTAATAAATCCTAATGATATCCTGGGGAGAGGGGTAGAACAACAGGTTCTCACCACTCCCTTGCGTGGCAATAAGAAAAGTCTGTGTTTGCAGAATTGTCTCTTGTATTTGTAAGAAGCAAGGACAATGCTGGGATAGAGGCTGAGCTGAGCTTTTAACCAGCCAGATTACACTTAGCAGAAGCATTTACCTCTGCCTCTAATCCGCCTGCCACAAAGACTTGCTAACTCCTTCCCGGATTTAACTGGAAGGCTTCAAATCTTCCTGCAGAGGAGAGAGTTAAACCCGAGCTGGTGCTGGAGGGCTGCAAGGGTCAGGGTCAGCGCTCCTCATTCTCAGGCACATCAGGTTTGGGCCAGACATTTAAGTCCCGGACTCAGGTTTTTTTTCTGGCAACAGGCCCTGCAGTGAGGATAGACAGGGGATGGGAAGGTGCCAGGAGCCCTTCAGTCCTTGGGAGTTCAAAATCAGAGCCTATACAGAGCAAAGATTTGGACATTCTTGAGCAAAAATCACTGCCGCTTAAACACAGAGGAGAGGCAAAAGCTTGGGAGGAGCCACCTGGTTGGAACAGTCCCATTGTTTTTAGCTGGATTTCTTGTAAGAACAGAAAACATCCATAGCCAGTGCTGGGAAGGTTGGGACGGCTGCTGTAGGATAAGGTCATGCTCCTGACACCCGATGTCACCTGACACATGGCTGATGTCCCCTGACTCCCCCATCCCACCCTGGAGCTGCCACATTCTCCACTGCCTGCAGAGGGCCAGGCCCATCGATCCTCAGAGCCCAGGATACCTATGCCTGGCGGTGGGCACCAGCCCTGTGGCTCGTGCCAGAAGAATCCCTCTCTTTATGGGCATTCCCTCCAACAATCCATGCCAGGAAGGGGAGAGACAAAACTGCTGGCCCTTGGCCCCGCAGCGCACCGCTACGGCACCCCCAGCACAGTGACCCCGACACTGCTGGGGGCCGCGGTGCCTCAGTGGGGGATTTTGGTGTCAGGCTTTGGGACAAGGGGACAGGGACATGGCGCGTGCTGATGTCACTGAGCCGGCTGGCACTGGGCAGCACGTGGCACCGCGGGAAATCCAGCAGCAAAGATGGTCTGACTGAGAGGGCGGCCAGGAGAAGGGCTGGAGCTCTGTGGCCGGCTCCACACGGCCTGGCCTGACGGGCTGCCCCACACCGCTGGCACCAAGCCTCGCATGCCAGGGTCACAGGCTGAGCCGGGAAAGACGCGTGAGCCGCGACAGCAGAGCCAGCGATGAAACCTCCCCTGACTTCTGGGAAGCCGGCGGTATCGGAAATTTCCCTCCCAGCAGAGCTGCGTGGGAGGGGACGGCGAGTCCCCTCGGCCAGACCCTGCACGGTGTCCCGCCATCCGGCAGCACCCCTCGGCCTCCATGGCGGCCGGGCCGGGATGACACGACGGCAGCCACCTCACTGCCGCCGCCCCGCCACCGGCTCCCTCACAAAGGTCGGAAGCCGGCCGCGGGCCGGGGGTTTCCCGGCTCCGCCGTGGCCCCGAGTGCCCCCGGGATGAGCTGGCTGCCAGCCAGCAGCACCCAGCCCGGCCTCTGAGTCCCTGTGCAGTGCCGCCTAGAAGGGGCTTCTGCCGCAGTCAGGAGTTCCCTGCCTTTCCTCCAGCTGCCCCAGTGCCGCGGCAGTGGAATCATATGAGGGGCTCCATCCACACCACCACCCCCTCCATAAGCTGGGTGCAGAAAGCACCTGGCAAGAGAAAATCCACCTCATGTGTTCCCGAAGGAAGGTGTGGGGCCCGCAGCAGGCAGAGGCTGCGGGGCTGCGGGTGCCGTGCCGGGGCAGCGCTGCAGAGCAGCCCCGCTCCCCTCCTCCAGCCTGCCGGGCAAGGGGCCAGCTTGGCTTCCGCAGCCCTTTCTGCAGGCAGGGCTGGTATGTTCGCCACAAGCTACGGACGGCCAGGCTGCCGCTTACGGTAAATCTGAGCGAGTTGTTTTGGGCAGGGCATTCGCAGTCCCGCCGGCAGCAAAGCGGCCGTGTCCTGCTGGCACCGTCGCCTCCCGCAGGCGTCTCCTGTTCCCAGGGCACCCCTTGGCTTTCCCAGCACTGACCCATGTGTCACACCCCGCCATCAGCACCGAGCCTCCGCCACAGGGCTCCCCCACCTTTCTGGTAACAGGCGGTGTCTGGAAGAGGGGAGAAGCATCTGCCATCACCCCCCTGCTTTGGCTCCAGGTGCACAGGAAAGCTGGGGAGGGAGGATGCTGGGACACACAGTCCCACAAACTGCTGCCCAACCACAAGCCTTCTGCTGCTTTCTCCCATCACTGCTCTCTGGCCATCAGTGCCAATCTCCAGCAGAGGGACTGGGGGACTTTTTTGCTTGCTTGGGACAGTGTGAAGCCTTTGCGTTGGCCAGCAGATGAACCTGAAGCACCACTGAAGCATTTTCTTTAGGGCTTAAGTGGGATTTATGGGGTGAAGATGCCTGCTCCAGCCCTCTTCATGGATGCGTAACTTCAAGCATTGGGAAAAGGCAAGATTTGGCTTAACCAACAGTTTCCCTGAGCCCTTAGGATCATATGTTGCATTTCCTTATCCACAAGAATTTTCTCCCTTCCCACCTTTTAAGTGAGAATCACTAAGGGATACATGTCACCTTAGACTATGAGGCTTGGAGCTGCAAGGACTGTCCCACACTTTGCTTCACCTCTGTACCCCAAGTCCAGAGGAAGGTGAAGTACACACTTGCAAAATTTCATTCTGTTGAATGACCAAGAAGCAGAAAACAAGCAAGGCACTAAGTCATCCAAGGACAGGCCACCTCCCAGGGTGGCTAAGCCCTGCCACTCCTCACCCAGCCTGGGGACATTGACCCAGAGCAACTTTGCCAGCTCCGTGGTGCCTTCTGCATTTGGCCCAACCTTTCTCAGCATGTGAAAGGATGCACAGCAGACATAGGCAAGGGATTTTCCAGGGTGGAAGCTTGCTCCTGGTCTGGTTTTTCAGAAGCAGACTGCAAGCTTGTGAATCGGAGGTATTTGTCAAGTTGGTTCCTGCAGTGGAAATGATCAAATAATTGTTCATACACCCGTCTGGCCCAATGGCTCATGCTCACAGAGCAGAAACTGGCTGTCAGGCTGCAGGACTGTGGTTTCCCCGTGATGCTGTGGCATGTTTGTAAGAGGAAGATGCTGAGGCTGCAGGTGCCTTTCCAAGGCAGAGCTATGCCACGCTCCAGGCACTTTGCCAGCCCGTCGCTTGGTGGATTCGTGCTGCCTTTCTCTCAGAGAGTCTCAGGGAGGGCTGTACTTCACAGCGGGCCTTTCCTGTTCCACTTGCCCAACAGAGTGCTTCCAGCATCTTCTCTACCCCTTGTCCTCTCCTTCCTCTTCTCACCAGTTTGCAGTTCTGACAACCCATCCTTGGCTCTCCCTGCTTTGCCATGCTCAAGCAGGCATCCAGAACAAGCCTGCTGCTCTGTGTGAGGATGGAGGACATGCATTCCTATGGAAAGTCAGGCTCTCCCAGCAGCAGCCTCTTCCAGCCCCTAAAATGACAGTGACCTGAACATTTCTATTCAGACCAACCAATTTTTCAGCCATTTTTAACCTTCTCTTATATATTTTTCTTTTCCTTTGGGGTTGAAATTATTCTGGCTTTGTACAAAAACCAACTCTGAAGTGCTTGGGGAGTGGAAACCTCCCATTATACTTTTGAAAAATAATATTAATCTTCTCTCTCTTTTTATGAAGAGTCCTCTCCCCAATGGCTCAGGACTGGAGGTAGGCATTTGATGTGGAAATAGCCCTTGCTGGAAGAGCCCTTTGATGTTGGATTTTCACACGGCCGACTCCTAACCAACAATGGGGGGCACAGGGTGCTGGCAGGGCTGGGCTCCAAAGGGTGCCCAGGAAGGACACAGAACAAAGGGGAGGTGCTGCCAGACCCTTATCCTGCCTGCCTTGTTTCCCTGAGCAACAAGCAGGTGTTTCCAGGCTTCAAAGACAATAAAACCGGGGGGATTTCCATTTGTGAAAACTGCCATTGGCCTGATTTAGCTCCCAGACCTAAGGCAGGTGCCCAGCCTGCACTGAGCCAGAGTGATCCTTTGCCCAGGGCAAGAAAGACCTGGCATCCCATCAACCAAAGAGACCAGAGGGGATTGCAAGAAGCAGGATTTGTCCTCAGCTGCAGAAATACAATGGCAAAGGGAAGGAGAGGACACACTGTCTGAAACCATCACCTGCTGGGCTCCCCAAAATGCCTGTGCTGAAACACACCCACTGCAGAGAGACGGGCTCAGGAGGCCATACCATGAGGATGAGGTGTCTGAGCTTGGCGTGTGAGGAGCTGGGGGCTGGAGCACCATAGACCTGGGCAGTATCTGCAAGCAACAGCATTCTCACCCTTGCTGCAGGGACACAGGGGACAGTGAAGTGGATTCCCACTTTGAGACTGAGACATTGTCATGAGATGCCTGTGGTGGCAGGGAGCTAGGTCACACATTTGCTTCTTTCAGCCTGACATTGATCACAGCTCCTTATTTAGTGGGTTTAGTATCCGCCGAGTTCTCCTCCTGTAGCGCAGCAGCGAGTTTTCTCCCCTTCCCCTTCCCCTTCCCCTCCCTCTCCTACTGTTTTCGCTCATTTAATTCCTCAAAGCACTTCCAAGAGGCCGTTCATCTGGGAGGTATCGCCCAAAACAAAGCTCTATTGTGTATGCTTAGTCAAAACAAGATAAGAGCTTCCCAGCGATAGGGGAGTAAAGGTGCTTCTTCAGGTGCTGGCAGCTCTCACGGAGCAGTGTTTGAGATGTGTCATTCCACCGGCAGGGATTTGCATAGGTACAATATCCCCCTCTTCACTTTCTGGCACGCTGGAAAACTGTTGTATTAAACCTTACTTCAGTGTTTTGGCGTGGTAATCAGCATGACATGATTTACTTTGTTTCTCCCCGTTTTCTGTTCGGAGACAATATGCATTTTATGCTTTGTCAGCAGAAGGCAGGGCAGAGCTCACCCTGCAGAGCATCCTACTCCTGGGAGCTCCGGCAGCTGACGGCTGTGTCTACTCTCCACAAAGAGCTCATGTCCAGCACATTCATGGCACCAGGAAACAAAAGGTTTTCCACTGAGTTCTCTACTAACCTATGTGTTGTCAGAGAGACTTGGCTGCCTTTTTACCCAAAAGCTTTGTCCTTAGTAAAATCTGAAGATGTTGCAAGTATTGTCTGATCCTTGAGGAACAGATGAACTGCTGGACATCTGGAAATCCTGGACACAAGCACCATGCCGGCACAACTCAGCCCTAAGGCACATGCTGAGCAAGACCTGTGATCCCAGGACACAGCTGAACATGTGCTGCGCAGTCCCTCTGTGCATGGGCTGTAAAGCTCGTGCTTTCCAAAAACTCTGAATCTGTTGCATGTTTTGAGGACATCTGTGCAGCATAGGGACTGGTGGGCTCAGGATTCCAGAAAATGGCCCAAAGATTTACCTGGTGTGCTGTGAAGCTGAACTTCATGCTGCAGTGGCTGATCTGCCAGCCTGTGCCCACCAGGCACCATGACAGTGTAGTCAAGACTTAGTGAACCTGAGAAATTTTGGGGTTTGGTGGATAAAGTCTTGTCTAGTGGCACAAAGTAGTGTGCTGGTTTGCAGGTATAAGGGAGGTGTTTTCCTGCATGTTTCTAGAGGATATCTAGGACTCCACAAGGCAGGCAGAGACACAGAGTGAGTTCTCGGTGCCCCAAAGTCTCACCAGGGAAATAATACTCTTCTCTTAGGAACACAGAATTATTCAACCAAATTGTTTGGAAATCTTCAGTAGGGAAAGAACCTTTATGCAAAGGACAGACAAAAAAAGGTCTCAATGAATCTGACCTGCAAGTTGCCTTTGCTCAAACCCTCCCTGCCTGTCATCTTGGCTGGACAAGGAAGGAGCTGCATTCATATGCTGGATTTTAAATGCTCACCCTACACCGCGCTGTTTGTTTTATTTCTCCACTCAGCATTCAGAGGCTCTTCTTCTTATGCTTATTTACTGTAAAGCAGAGAAAGCTGGAGAAAATGATCTCCAAAGCAAATAGAGCCATGTTTCCATTTGGGAAAACTTAGAGGGAAAGCTCGTGTAGCTAAGCAACAATGCATGATGGTAAATGGGTCATTTTCCAGGGCATGAATTGCATGTGGATAACTGCAAGGAAAACAACCCCGGCCAACACACTGCCGACATTTGAGTTCTTTGCCTAAGTGATTAACAAGGAATGAGAGGACTTTTCGTTACCTTTGAGAGCTCCTTGGATTGTTATGGGGGTTTTTCTGCATTCGATCTCCACCCAAAATCTGGGGTGGGAAGTCTCTGTTCCTGCAGCTGGGCAGAGGTCCAAGTATGGGTGTGCTGCAGTGAAGTTCCCTGGACACAGAGAAATTGATTGGTCAGTTCCATCAAATCCCAGGGAAAAGGGATGGGGGCAAAGGAGTTGCACGGCAGGACTGTGGACTCAGCCATGAGAAACTTCCTTCTGTTTTGGGCCAGAGAGAAGCCAGCATTCCCTGGGTCATTAGGACTGAAGTTTGATCTCAGCCTCTTCCAGCATTGCTCAGCGGTGGCTTTGCTCACTTTCCCTCCCTGCAAAACCACTTCAAGGAAAGCAGGGAGGGTCTTACATGTTGGGGACTTACAAGAGTATTGCTGCCAGGATAATACTGGCAGAGGGATGGTAAAATTGTTTGGGAGGCCAGGAATGGGAGAGTTTGCTGGAAGACAAATAGGTGATGCCACACTGGGTTGGGGGCATAATGTCCACGTCATGTAGCTGCTGCATCATGGGGGACCATGCTTCGCTCTGCCTAAGGTGAAGGGTTAGGAAACACTTCAGCTTTGCATCCTAGGGTAGGGAAATGATTGTGCTGGGGTTTTTTTTTCATAATAATAACAAATCTTCAGAGTTCAAGCTTTGCTTTTGCGGAAGTGAAAAGTCCTCTGGGCTTTTCAGAATTCCTCTTACCGGGAATGGTGCCACCTTCAAACCCATGCTGGCAATCCAGCCTGAAGGTCACCAAGTGGGATGTCAGCAGAGCAGGGCTGAGACCTTGCTTTTCCTAGAAGTGCTGTTGATTTCCTCTTCCTGCTGCTTGCATCACTGGCTAGGATCAAAATATACACTGCCATGTTTATTAAAAGGAGTTACTGCAGGAAGGTATTTGGATTATTTCTTTCCTCCATGAATAAAGTTCTACAGTACCTCTTAAAATCAGACCTGAGGAATTTACAGAGTGGTTATTGTACATTCCTGGGGAGGGGGAGTGGGGGGGAGAATACCAAGCAAGTAGTTCCAGTGCATTAAAGCAATGAATAGAGGAAGTGAAACATATTTTAAATTCCTATACAGTGTTACATTTTAAAAGTGTCCTGATTTAGTACATTTAGTACCAGGGAAGGCGCTTCTCTCTCTCTCTTTCTTTTTTTTCCCCCCTCCAATTTCTCTGAACTTGTTACAAGTCTCCTTCCATTTTGCTCACCATTTCCAAGCAACTAAATAGAGGGAGGCCTGGAACGATGACAGAGATGTGAAGTGCACAAAGGGACCAGAGTGTGGTCCGATAATTCTGTAATTGGAGCTGCTCGAGGCAAAATTTTTTTCAAGCCAGTGTAAATGGGGATCGCTGAAACCCTTAACAATCGGTCTGTCAGGCTGCTTCTTTAATGGATTGCTCTGTTTAACTCTCTCTGTTTGTCACTGGCAAGATGACAAGAGAAATTAGTGTACTGGAAAATATAAGGTAACTGGCAGTTCCCCAGCCCGGTTCCGCAGCCCCGCAGACCCCGGGGTGCTGCAGCGCTAGAGCCCGGTTCACCGGCTGCTCTCCTCATTCTGTGGAAAAGGAGGAGGAGGGGAGCTTTCAACCTCCTGCCCTTCCTAGGGGTAGGAGGACCTGCAAAAATACCCCGTGGCTCCGGGACTGACCGAGTGAAGAGCATGTGGAGAGAAGCGGTGCCCCCATGGCTGGCTGCATGCCAGGACTGGGGTGGGGAGAGCACCCAAGTGTCCTTCCAAGTCGCAAATCTTTCTTCAGCTGCTTTGTCGCCTGCTTTTACACCACGGATACTCTTTTTGAAAGCGCTGCAGGTTAATGCCGGTTTTCTGGGAGCAGTCACCATTACAGAATATGCTTCCAGCGTGTGTTTGAGTGTGCGTGAGCACATGTGAGTGCGTGCAAGGGTGCACCGCTTTGGAGATGCTCCGACACCTCCATTGTTTGCAGCCAGACCCTGAAACTTGGCAGCAACGATGCCCCGAGGCTAGAGATGTACCTTTCACTTTTCCCATGAAATTCCATTCTGGTTTGGCTGAGTTATAAAAAAAAAAAGTTTGAAAATCACCATTTCCCTTCTGCTGCCTGCATTCCTCAGGAAAACTTTGGCAGCCTGTCAAAACAATAACTGAACGTGAACTTTCTAAAGAGCTGGCCCGGTGCTGTCTGCCAAAGCAGCAATTCAGCACAGCTCAGTGCAGCGTGTCCTTTCCCTCACCCCCCCCGTGCCCACTCCCTCGTCCATCCCCAAGCACCCCCCAGGTGCAGATGTGTCCACCCCAGACACCCGTGTGCAGGGTCCGGGGTGGCATCCACTGTCCAGCTGCAAAAGCCACACACACCTCTCCCCTTGCAGGAGAGCAGCTTTCTGCTTCCATCCCAGACCGTTATCCCTGCACCTTTTGGGCAGAAGCCTCCAGAGCACTGAGGAAAGGCTGGTCCAAGCCTTGATGAGGAATACCTTAGGTCCAGCTGCAACAACCTACATTGTAGTAGACATTTATTTAAAAGATCTTTTTCTTTTTCTTTTTTTTAAATGTTATTTCCTATGTTAAAAGAATGTTGTTTACAATGCAAAGCCAAGTGCTTTTAAGTTAGGAAATGCCTAATGTATGATTCCTCACAAGCTCAGCTCTATGTGCATGCCTTGTGTTCCGACCTTTATGGACATGTGAGCCCCTATTTCAAACTCTTTCCTTACTCAGTGGACAGGGGAGGGAAAAGGGCACAAGCTGCTCTCACTGCTGTAAATAAGACACTTCCTAACACTGAAGTGTTTCATTTGAATGTTTTTTGCAGACCGCATATTATTCTTTAATACAGGTTTTTAATGCAATGTATAATTTTCAAACCAAAGCACCCAACTTTGGCACACTTGCCAGAGTTTTTCCTCACCACAGAAATGTGGCCGCATCTGGGGTGGAGTGAGGCAACTGTTTAGCAGCCTGTTAGGACATAGAATGACTATAAAGCAAAGAGAGGAAGTACAATCCTTGTTAAAAATGCCCCTTACATTTCACATGAAGGTTCTGGAGGATGCTTCACCCCTGCGGGAATTAATAATCATAATCTTGTGGCAAAAGATTTGTGGTCTCTGTGGTACTTTTGGGGCTCAGACTGTGCAACTGAAGGGGAAGATGGTACTTGCACTGCCCTGGTGGTTCAGGAAGGCAGGATGAACCTCTGCCATTCCCAACACCTCTTCTCCTGACAGCAAGCCCCAGGGTTTGTTTGCGGTGTACTGAGCCACACTGAGACCCCAGCGGCAGCATCTGAGCCAAAGCAGACAAACCCTCTCGCCTTCCCTCATCTCCTCATCACCAGGAGCTGAGGAACAGGCAGGAAGAATCCGTTAACTAAACCAAACTGCTGTAACTGGTTGTTCTTGTGCTGTTCCTCTCAAGGTGTGGCTGCCTCCGTGGGAAGCTGGCCACCAGTCACAGCGCATTCTCCAAAAATCCTTATGTCTGTGCAGCAAAAGGCCAGTGATTTCATGTAGCATCTGCTGATGGCCAGGGAGTTGTCCTTGCTGATGTGAATGCAATTCTACCTTCTCCAAGCTCCCCTCCAGCAGGCCCTGAGCTTGTGCTAACAGTGCAGCTAATATCTGCTCAGGAGTGGCCAGGAGTCTCCAGCCTGCCCCAAAAGTCTCCCATCATTTTCGTGCATTTGGCTGGCAGCACTGTGGATTCAGCCCCCCTCCCTCTTCCAGCCCTCCAAGTATAAAAGCCTGTTGTGGCCTACATTCAGCTGTCGGATATCACATTATCATGGCTCGGCAAAGAGGAAACCAAGCAGTTTGGCACAAATGGCTTTTCTGTGTTCAGTCTGTTCCAGCGCAGGTCTGTTCAGCTCCTCCTGAAGCACATGGAAGCGCTCAAAACTTCAATATTTAATCTTGCCTTGAAATGCAAATTGTCAGATCCAAGGAAAGGAAAGTGAGCAAATGCACAGCCGTCGACACGGGATGTTGGGAAGGCAGCAGGCACTGGGCTCACTTCTTGTCTTTCAGCGGTAGCATGGGGCACCAGGTTGCCTCCTCCAGCACTTTGAGCCCTGCTCAAGTACTGCCAAATCACCATTAGTTTGTTTCAGTGTTTGAATGTAGCTTTTCCTGTCTTGGGGTGATGTATTGGGTTTGCACGGCCAGGTTTTAGCAGTGGCAGCGCTCCCAGACCTTGAGCATCTCCGAGCCCTCGGCGCGCTCTTGGTTTTGTCTCTGCTCTCCGATGCTCAGACCTTGTGCCTGTGGAGGAGAGGCACAGGCAGAGGGGGTTCAGCAGTGTGTAAGGCACATGTGCCTCCCTCTCCCCCCTGGGCACACACATGCACACCATGCTCATCCCTGGTGAAAGGCAGGCAGTGTGGTAGGAAAGGGAGCACCCTATATGTGTGTTTTGGGAGCCAAGCAATCTTGGGTAAATTATAAGCACAGTTTTGAGAAATAAAAACACATTAATATTCTGTTCTCTCAAGGCATTATCCTACTGTTTACCATTACACACAATCCTCTGCCTTAAATTGCATCTTTGATTAAAGCAGCAATGAGAGAAACCAGTGCTAATAACAAAATGTATTCTGCTTTAAATCACTAAAGTGAAAACATCAATAAGCTGTAACCATCAGTGCCGCCATGAAAATGAAGGCAACCACCATGGGAAACAGCAAGGATGAAATCCACTTTGCCAGCATAAAAGCCAAGTAATTAGGTCTTATGTGGGTGGAACTTATAATGAGGTGCAGGAAGGGGGAAAATGAATTTCAACCTGAGTCTGCCACCTCCCCCCTCTCTGCCAGAGCTGCTAATCTAAGTTTGGGAGCTGCCATAGGGACCACAGCCCCAGTTTTTAGCTCTGCAGGGCCTGCAAAGTATCATTCACTTCTGCACCTCCACCCATGCCCGACCCTTGTGGGATGCCCCACACCCCACCAGTGGGCAGCCGGTAGCTTGGGCCCAAAGCACCAAGTTATATTTCACTGGGGGAGCCAGCTGTGCTTCCAAGGAGGGCATTTCCCTTTGAAGAAGCTGGAGCTGATACATGGTATCAGCTCAATAATTTAATTTAAAAATTAGAAAAAGGAATCGTATCTGGTTATCGTGGATTAATCAGAGTTTGTGGATGGCTTTATAAAATTAATTTATATACAGTGAGTGACTTGAATCAAAGCCCTGTGCTCTTCTGCAGCCGTCCATCCCTCAAGGAGCTCTGTTCCTGGAGCGGGCTGCTCTAAATTGCTTGCTGTGGAAGTTGTGATACATCAGCCAACTTCAGATCTTCCCTCATCCTTTTCCATTGGGTACAGCCTTTCAGTTATTCAGTGTCGCAGTCATCCAAAGGTTCAGCCAAGCCAGGAGGGTTTTCAGGAGCTGCTGCCTAGCACCAGAGCAGGACAAATTATTTGTCGCTTGCTCTTCTACGCTTTAAAGTGCAAATTAAACAGCAACTGCAGTGCTGGATTTTCCAACATTCCCTAACATTTCCACAGCAGATCAAGGTGTTGTCCATCCTTGTGCCTCTGACACCGGTTGGGAGTCTCAGGAAAGGACTTTTCCCTAATTTCTCAGCAGCAGCCTTTCTCTATGGATGCTTCGCCGTGCCAAAAGCGAGGCTGAGTGCCGAGCTGGCTGCACTTCTGCCTCCCGCCGGTGCCTGCGGGCTGTAGCTGCCCATCGGGATGTGGCTGCCAGGCAGGCTGAGATTCCATTTCGGGTGTGTTTGCAGCTCAGACTTATCCCAAACCTGGTGAGAAACAGACATGGAGTTTGGTGCCTTTTCCTGTGGTTTGGTTTGTTGGGGGTTTTTATTGTTGGTTTGGTTTTTTCCAAAATGGTTATGTCACTGGAAAGCGCGTCGGGTTTTTCTCGAGGTTATTGTGCCCTCTGAGACGGGCAGGTTATTACGTGGATTACGTGGCTCACACAGCAGGCAGCTGCCAGGGCCCTGCAGAGAGGAGGGAGGAGAGCCCGTGTTTGTGGCCAGTGCAGCGGCTGAGGGGGTCAGCCAGGACAGTGATGTGGCCAGCGGCTCTACCTGTACCGGGTCCCCAGTGCCCGGGTCTCCCGCAGGCCCCATCCCCGCACGGCGGCCGGCCCGGACTGGAGGCGGCAGGTAGCCCCGGTGCTGCAGCGCACCGGCTCGGGGCGGGGGCAGCCCCGCCGGCGGTGCGGGCAGCAGGCGTTTCCCCAGGGCCAGCACTGGGGCCGGCGCTGTCGGGGAGCTGCCGGGCCGGGATGCGGGGCTGAGATGCGGGGCTCAGATGTGGGGCCGAGATGTGGGGCCAGGATGCGGAGCCGGATCACCCCGCGCCCCCCGAGCCCCGCTCTCGCCTCAGCGCTCGCCTTCCTTTGTCCCGCTTAGTAACCGGCGCTCCCGGCCAATCGCCATCGAGCCGGCCAGCCCCGCCGCGCGCTGATTGGCTGGACTGTCCGCAGCCCTCTGCCAATCCCAGCGCTCGCTGCTCCCTCAGACAAAGGCAGCAGCTCTGGCAACTGCGCTCCGCTCCCCCCGCCCCCCGCGCGTGCTCCGCGGCAGTGGCCCCTTGGCGGCCGGCCAGCCGGGGGACCTACCAGCTCCACTGCGTGCCTCAGCACGGGGGGTACACTACGAAAAGGCGTCGAAAAAAGTGGCAAAAGCGAGGCGCATAAAAGTTAAAAAACGGAGAAATCAGACTTTTTTTCTACGCAAAGCTTTCTGTGTGGATCTGCCTCGCCGGCGCGAAGAGGGATGATTCTCCTTTATGTCTTTTTTTTTCACCCACCCCTCTCTCCGCCTCGTGGAAGCGCCCGCTCACACACACCCCCGTTCACCTCCAAGGGGTTAAAAAGCCGGCGCGAAGCCCCGCCCCCTGGCGCCGGGGGGGCGTGGCCCGGTCCCCGGCAAGAGGCGGGTGGCGGCGGCCGGGCCCCTCAGAGCCGCTTAAAATGTCACCGAGCGCGGCCGCTACGAGCCCGGCCCCGCCGCCCGCCGCCGCTGCCGCCCGCCGCCCCGCGCCGCCAGCAGGGCACGGCGGGCCCCGCCGCGGGCCGCCCGCCCGCCGCTGAGCCCCGCGCACCCAGCCCCGCCGGCGCGCACCGCACCGCGGGCACAGCGCCGCCCGCCCCGCTCGGGCTCCGCGCCTGCACGTATTGTTGCCCGCCGCCGCTGCCTCCTTTCTCGTCCTCCGCCGGCGGAAAGAATTCATCCAGAGACTGAAATCGCCCCTTTTTATCCGCTGCTTCCCACCATCCCCTGGCTTTCCTGTGGGGGGCTTGTTTTAAAAATACCCCGAGAACGGCGATTTTTAGAGAGAATTCAGGAAAGTGGCTTTTCTGTGGAAAGGTGTCTTTTAAAACAAAAAGAAGCACTCTCTCTATATATATTATATATATACCTACCTATCTTTAGTTCCTGCAGGGCAGCTGCTGAGGTGACTTGCGTGGACGCTTTTTTTAAGTTCGATTTCGCGATTTAAATTTTTTTTTCCCTTTTTGCTAGAAGTGTTTTTTTAGACCGAGGTGAATTTTTCTCGGCTTTGTTTTCCTTTTTTTTTTTTTTTTTTTTTTTTAATCCCTTTATTTTTTCACCTCTCGATTAAAAGCCGAGCTGTCCAACCTCTTTATTTCTGACCCTGCCGGACTTGGCTGTCGCGATGTACAACACGGTGTGGGATATGGACCGCGATGACACGGACTGGAGGGAAGTGATGATGCCCTATTCCACTGAGCTGATATTTTACATTGAAATGGACCCTCCAGGTAGGGAGCCGAAGCCTGAGAGCTGCCCCCGCACCTCTGGCAGCGGGTCGGGGACTGCCGTCCATCCCTGCCCTCCTTCCTCCTGCAGACTTTTCCCTTGTAAAATAAAAGGAGAGGGGGAGGGAAGGGGTGAAAATTAATATCTGTACTTTAACTTTGTGTAAACTTCCCAGGGACTTGAACTCGCTGTCTCCTGGGCTAAAGTATTTTCATACTGGGGGTTTTTGTGGGGGAGGTGGGAGGATAAGAGTAATTTATGGTGCCTTTTGGGAGATGGAAGGAGGTGGGGGGGTGGGGGAGAGCTGCTAGCAGCCCCTCTCCCGTGTGTCCTTTTTTCAAAACCTTTATTGAAAAGCGTATATTTCGGCCGCATTCACTCTTAGAGGAGCGCTTTTATTATCCTCTTCACCTGTGTGCCTTTATGTGCCTGTAACACTTTGATGGTGGTGATTTACCCACCTCCATTCAGTTCCAGTTTAATCGCTTTTACAGTCTCCAAGACCCTTTTCTCCCCAGTTCTCTTCCAGCAGTGACAGATGAGGTGTGTGTTGTCGCTGGGCTTTGGTGATGAGGGGATAATACTTGGGAACAGGCTGGATGGAATACATCCCTGGAGGCACAGTTACTTTGATAACACGTAATAACCTTGTTCAAAAGGATTTGATGCACTTTTTCTTCCCTCCCTCTTCCATGGATTGCTAGTGCTGAAAATGGGGAAACGTATTATTCTTTGCTTTCCTGAAGTTTTTAGATGGGGCAGAAAGTTTCTTTTGTGTCTGAAGAGGGAGGGAAGGCTTGTGGGGAGGAGAGGATGAGTCTTTCTTTGGTAAATGAATTCAACTAAGCATAAATGGGTACTGGTGAAACTGTATCTGTACCTGTAAGAGTCAAACAGGCTGAAGCAGTAAGGTAATTGAAGGGCCTTTATCTTCTCAGGTCTCTGATCTGTACAGCCAGAAGTAAAATATACACCAAAAGTCTTGGCCTGCAGAGAAATTGATAGCAAATAAGTACTTCTAAGTGCTGTCTTTTATGGGGCGCGTACTTTCAGAATGTGCTTTTAAACCTGTGCCTGAATTGTAGCATGTATCTGCAAGTGTGGTTTATTCTCTTTGTTTCAGCGCAGCAAGCTGTATTTTTCTCTCTGGAGGTGTGTGGTACTTTAATTAAAACAGGAGGAGGTGACCATCCTGAGATTTTTGGATCTCAAGGACCTGTACTTGCTTCTTTTGGTAATTCTGACGCTTATAAAATTGGACAGATCTCTCAGACACACAGCACTGGCCACTGCTCATTAAATTCTTGCATAGCTGACACTACCTATTTTTAGATGTTACTCCTGAAAGCCTAAAGTTCAATCAAATAACTTCTGCGAATTTTAAAGGCTATCTTTCTTGTAAATGCTTTTGATTTTTAACTATTCACGAGGTAAGTATTTATGTGTGCTTGTATCAAATGAACAAAAACCCAAGTCCCATTGTAAGTGACTTAAAGCAATTAGTGTGGGGCTTTTATTTAAAAAAGAATAAAGCCCCTTGAATGGCTTAGTGTAAGGAGGCTGCTAAAAGGGGCTGGACGAACTGAACTGGTCAGAAAACAACTTTCCAGGGTTTTTGCAGGAATTTGGCCATGCAAAATTCTTAGGAAGCCTTTCAAAGTTTACATTAAGAAGCAGCTCTTCTATCATTAATAATGCCAATGCTTCCATCACTGGAGCCCTCTTGTCAGGGATCAAGGATCTGTACAGTCCAAACACCAGTTAGCAAAAGGACTTCGTGTTACAGGCTGATCCCTGAAGTGTTCAGTAACTTTATCTTTCATATTTTTAAACTAGATGAGCCAGAGCTGGAAGCGATGTATAGGATAATCCCCCTGTCTATGCCCTGATTTTGTAGAATCGTAACTTTTAAATTGCAGGGAGGGGAGAGTGTGGCAGAGGGGGTCTGCCTTCTCCTTGTCTGAAGACAGGGTGGGAAAGCATTTTCTGGCCTGGGATGATAGGTCATCCCCAAGGGGAGTGTGGAGGAATTTATTTGGAAGCCTTAAGCACTCGGCATGCCTTGGGACAAAGTCACTGCGTTTGCACCCGGTAACAACCACAGCTCCCTTTGGCCCGCTCCCAACAAAAATGAGCGGAGGTTTTCGGCGCGGTGGCCGGGGCCGCCGTGGGGCTGAGCGGCGGCGTTCGCTCGGCAGCGCCCGGGGCAGCGATGTGCCCCCCGCCGCCTGCCCCACAGCGCTTTTGTTCCCTCGGCCGGAGCCCGGAGAGCCCCGCTCGGGTTTTGTGCCGCAGCACCGGGCACTGGCGGATCCCGGGAGCCGAGTGTCTGCGCTCACGCATCACTGCCCCGATTACATTTTTACTGCGTCTAAACTTGAGGCAGAAGACAAAAGCAAGGTGAACGTAATGTGCGGTGTCACCCGTAACCTCCGAGCCGAGGGTGGGGATACTGTTTCTCGTTAAGGGCCAGTAGACCTTTAATTTATCTTGGCAGGCCGTCTTAATACCCACCTTAGCCTTGCCCAATAATAATGCAGAAATAAAATCTGGTGATGGCAGGCAGCCTGCAGCGCAGCCGGAGCTTCTGTCAGGCCTCAGTGCACCTGCAGCAGCTTATCAGTGTGCTTGTGTTTGCTGTTCGGGGCTGTAGGTGTAAATGGATGTTCAGAGGCAGGTCCTCCAGCCTCTCTGCTACAAGGTTTGCTCCAAAGTTCAGAAATAAAAGTAATAACGCCTCTCTCTCACTTGAGTTTTTCTCAACTCGAGCAGAGGCAGTCAGGCAGCAAGGAACTGAAAGCTTTCTGCTAGGCTTTAATCCATCCTAAACGTAGGCATTGGGACAGTTTTCCCAAACAGAGTGGTGGAACTAGGGATGCAGCTCTGCCAGCCTCACAAAGCATAATTTAGAGCAGTACAACTAACACAGGAGCTACAGTGGTGACAGCCAGAAGGGTGACTCCTGTTACCTCATGCTTTTTCCTTCTGCTTACATTTTATTTCACATTTATACATATATCACTGGCATAAGGGAGGATCTCTTTATGGCAAATAACAATACATGCAACCAGTAACTTTCAGTCTCTAAAGACACAACTGGGGCCATCACTTGCATGTAGCTAACATAGGAGCTTCTCAACTTTCTAATGATGGATTAGAGTATTGTGACTGTAGCAGCTTCATGTGCTGGCTCTGGCATTGGGGAACTGTCAGGGGTTCACTCATGTGTTTGTTGTTGCTGTGGGTCTTGCTGTGTGAAAAGACAAGAAAATAGGTTCTGGGTTGAATTTAGTTTATTTGACAACACCAGTTCAGGTCTGCAAAAAAAGTTGTTACTGCCAGAAATTTTTGAACAGAGGATTTCAAATTGACTGCAAAAGTTACCAGAGTATCTAAAGCACCACTATCTACCTATGTATTGCCTCACTTCTGTTTGGAAGGGCTGAGTAATGTCTTTTCCCTCTGTAGATCTGGGATACATTATCAGTTGTATTGGTGATAAAATGTGTAATCACTGAATACATTTTGTCACAGTTGAATGAAAATCAGTAAGAGTGTTCCGCTGGGATTTCTGATACAGATGTCAGCAAAGATATTTGGCTCAACTACAAATTAGAGGTTAGTTTCCTTTGTGTGGGTTATGAAGAAAACCACAAGTTTAAGGTAGGCTTCCTAATGCAGAATGGGCTCTGTCTATGAACAGATTGTACAATAACTCTTTGACCTAAAGCTATATGGAAGCTACCTGTTTGAACCCTGAAATATGACCAACTACATTTATAACTCGATCCAGCTGTCTTTTTCAAGAACAGTGCTTTGCCTTGCCTCATATGCTGTAACAATGCTGTTGCTACAAAATCTTTCAATAATTAAGTGGGGGGAGCAATAATCTGTGGGCCACTTAGTTTAGTGTGCTTTGTAGAAGCAGCGCTGCCAGTGTATGAGTGAGACAAGTAAAGGGAAAGACCATATTTATTCATTATAGTTTCTATTTTCTTCTCATATGTAATTTGACAACCCTTATTTTAGGGGAGCGATACTGTAATTGTAATTTGGAAAACACAGGGTTCCGAGCTCAAGGGCAGTGTTTACTGGGATTCCAGGCGTGCTGTATCATTATCAGTGTTATAGTGGAAACTGAATGTGGCTTCTCAAATTGGGTTTGTGGTACACAGTAGCCAGATGTAGGTGAACACTGCCTGTCCATGCCTGACTAGTTTTCCAGTGGGAGAACAGATGCAAATTTGAATAGCATTGTCAGTGTTGTCCTTCAGCTTATCTGACTCCAGAAGCTTATCAAAGAAAAGCTCCGTACTTGCACATCTTAAAAAAAAAAAAAAAAGTAGTTGTACTAGTGCATGTATTCAAAACAACAGCACTGGAGCTTCAGCTGTCTTTTTTGCAAATTTAAAACTTGCTGGAAACATATTTCAAAAAAAGTAGATGTCTGGGATTGAGAGTTTCCCTGTTACAGAAGGAAAGTTTGTGCAGGCTGATTTGGGGTAGATCAGGGAATAAATAAAGCTCAGTCACTGAGTTCTGGATATCTGGGAAATTGTTTGGATTGAAGTCTCAGCTTCTATGAGGACAGTGGTATGAAATGCTTGTATTCTGTTCTTGTTTCACCTAAAGTTTTCTACTGACCTTTTTATTTAATGACTTCTGTAACCATTCTTTTATTTCTGATTGCATTTTTAGGCTTGCTTTTGCATTCTTTGCATGTCGTTTTCATTTTGATGACTCTAACTGTTAAAGAATATCACTCATCAGCTTTCAATTAAATACATGACCACAAAAAATAGCATCATTAATAGAAAGTGAAATGCTGTTTTGCTTGAGATGAGAGAGCCTGCCTTAAAAGGCTGACATTTTTTATCGCTAGCTTTTCAGATTATGTAGAAATAGTTGGGGAGGCAAAACTTGCTAAAGGGAGTTTTTCAGCTCAGTGTCCTTAAAGCTGTAGGCTTTATAAAACGCAAGGGGACATTCTGAGAAGAGACTAAGCTCTTCAACATGTGTTTCAGCAGCAAATGTTATTTCTGCAATTGTTGTTCCGAACAGTTTTGTGTATTGCATAATTCCTGTACCTGACAGGAGTTAATCGTGATGTTCCTTCTGTCTCACATGTTTAAAAGGAAAAAACTTCCTGGAGTTTTCTGTGGGGCCTTTTGCTTTCCCAAGCAGCAGAGTTGACTTGTGTCTTTGCCATTGCCTGCATGATTATCTTATTCCAGACTGAAGCTGTTTGTCCTTATCTTTGCTCTACAGCTTGGGAAAACAGAGGCATAGCTGGTCATACACATCTGCGCCCAGGACTGAGCGCAGTTGGGTGCCTTACATCACCTCATGTTGGTTGTTTAGTGAGTCACTTTTTGGGCAGAGAGCTAGAGAAGAATAAAGAATACTTTTATCAGCATGCCCTGTGTGTTTTAAAGCTTAGGCTTTATTATTGTCAGAAAGACTGTTAACTGTGTTGAAACAGGTTGCTGTAAAACTTCAGTCCCATTAAAGCAGTAGGTGTGTTCTAGTTGGATTTTTTGGAAAACTCATTTTTGTAAAGTAGGTTGCTGAGTAATGCTTAAGGAGCAATCTCTGCTCATGTACTAAGTGCCTCTATGGAAATGAGTCAGATTGTCGTCTTTTCTTCTGCTTTTTATCTCATTTCTTCTGACAGGTTAAAGTCTGCACAATAGCTAAGTAAGCAAGAATTCGCTTCTCCACATAATATAGACTACAGCAATGAGCTGGTGCTGGGTCCCCAAACAGTGTGAGTGGATGTTACTTCTTTAGAAGATATTTTCATTGTCCTTCAAGTTTGCTGCGTCCTCCACTCAACGAACAAAGGTTCTGCAATGTTCCAGTATCTTAAGTTTTTCTAATTCTGAAGAAAAGTGTCTATATATGGGGAGCTTAACAAGGATTAATACAGTACAAAAAAAAAAAAAAAAAAAAGGCAAAGTGCAGGTGTTGCCTCTTGTAGCCCTTTCCAAAAAGGACTCCAGCTGCCCTGCTGAACACCAGCCAGCTGCCTGGTGAATCCTGGTGCTGAAGCACAATGAGCTCTGAAGCTTTCCTGTGGCTGAACAGGATCCAGGATCTTCACTGGCTTTGAGTGCAGCAGCACACTCAAGATGGATGCCTTCCATCCAGAGCACTTTGAAAAAGGAGATTAAATACTTCAGCCTGTGACTGCTTCCAGCATTCACCCAGACTCCACCAGTTTTTGTGATTTTAGTGGTACTTCATAGGAATGTTACTTCTAAAAGCAGAAAGCCCTGAAGATGACACATAGTTACTTAGAAATGGCTTCAAAAACATCACATTTCTCTGCACAAAAGTTGGTGGGTTTGGAAGAATTATAAAAATACCAATCTACTCCTTAGTATTGTTTGTTCATTTCCTACAGAATAACTTGACTTTTGATTCAGTGTCACTTTGTGACTCTTGTACCTCAGGTCAGTTTTTCCTTCCGAACATAATCCTTTCCTTTTGTTAACTACTTCTTACTCTCTGTTAGTTTCTTCCTCTAACCCTTGAAAGAAGAATACTGGAGCCCTTTTTTTTTAGGTTTTTACCTTATGTAGCCTCATCCTAACTTTGTCTCTGGAGTCTCTAAAATCTGATGCTGGACACAGTCATCTTTTCTTTTGGAGGAATTTCTTCCTTCCTTACATGCCTCCCCTTAAAATATCCAAACAGGACCCCTGGAGGCGCAGCTGCTGCAATGGAGTTCAAGAAAATTTGCTGTAAAGGGGGGAACTTGGCTCACTGTTGATGTGTGGGGCTTTTTGAGTGTAGGCAGTAGGGCTTGCACTTGACACCTGTCCTAGGAAAATGTCTTAGAGGTGAAATGGATGAGAAGTCCATTGACAATATTATGCCTGTAAGTTTTGTTGTCTGTTGCAACCTGAATTTGTATACTGTAGTTGAGTTTCCCAGGCTGTCACTACTCCTGCTGCTCTGCCCTGTGCAGTTTTCCTGGGGACATTGTCAGAATCTACATCCTTGGCCCTCAAGGGACTGCTCCCAAGTGTCAGATTAGAAATCTTTGGTGGTTTTGCCTTCATTACCCTGATTCATCTCCTGTCTCCAAGAGTGCCTCTTGAAGGATACAAGACAGCTTAAATCAATGAGATGGGTGTTTAAGATCCTTTCAGTTTTGAAGGGTACAGTCTCACTGATAAGTTTTGGGGCAGTGAGAGAAGTTGAGGTGCTGCTCTGAAATGGATTTCATTAAAATACTTTGAAGATCACCATGTACTGAGTAAGGAGATTGAATCTGAGCATGAACAATGGCTGGGCTTGACTCTTCCATGTCTGCTCTGAATCTCCCCTTCTGCTGCAGGCACTGCGTGGGATCCCAGGGATTGGGACTTCTGCCTCGGTGGAGCTTCCTTCAAGATCAAGGTTCTTAAAAAAGATGACTCATGACAAAGTGTACAACAGATTCCCTCTGAATACTTCTTTACCTTCAGATTTCTTCTGGAGTCTTGATTTAGACTTTTGATCTTGATTTAGAAATACACCTTTTTATCTTGATTTAGATGGCTCTCTCCTAGCAATTTAGGTGGTGTTGAAATATTTGTACTTTGGTAACTAGAAAATGGTTTGACATAGCACAAGGACAGGTACTGTATGAGGAACAGTTTTACATACTGCTCTGAAAGATTGGAGCTAGTGGTAAGCTGAAATAAAATACTGCTTAGAGCAGCAAGAATCATATGCATTTGCAGCTGTATTATTATTTTTAAATAGGCTCTTGTGCAGGAACCTTCTCAGTAGCACCAATTATTTCTGTGAATTGGATCCCCTGTGAGGTTTGTACCTGACATCTGGATGGATGTTTAGTCTTTGAAATACCTGGGGAAACAGCCTTAAGCTGTTTTTATCTAAATTATTTATTATTTAAAATTAGTTATTATTTAAAAAATGTTTTTCTTTTGGCTTTGGTATGTCTCTTAGCCATAGCTGTCACTGGTTGGGGCTGACTTCATTTTCTGTCTTCTACAATGAGAAGGCAGTTCTTCATTCTCAATCACTGTACTTCTTTGATTATTCTGAATTTTGTGTTTTCCTTGCTCTTGTCAAAAAAATCTATTCCCACATATTGACCAAAGAGTTCTTTTAATAGTGTTTTGAAGACTCTGCCTGTGGAGGAGTAGAAAATATGCTGTGGTGTTTCTTCCGTGAAGGCAGATGAGGAGCTGCTTTAATTAGAAAGCAAAAAAGGGAAACTCCTTGCTCCATGCACTTTACATTTACTTTTGCTGTAAAGTCTTCTAGACCTGACATTTGACACTGTAAAGTACAATATTCTTGTTGAATATCTGAAATTTTCATGGCAATAAAATGTCTGTCATGGACTTTCATCCCGACTTGGCAGAAGTCTGGGCCTGCTGTCTGCATGATAAAATTATTCCTTCCTTGTGTGAGCCAGGCATGTGATGCTGGGTACTGATAATCTTTGAGTGATGAAACATGGCAAAAGTTCTAAAACCTCTCTAGTTCAATAAGAGTATGCTAAATATGCCTGGTAGGTGAAAGAGAACTTATCCTTTTTATCCTCCTCATGTTAATTTTGGGACAGTCGCCTCAATCCTGTTGGTCATGGAACCTCTGGCACTGCTGTAGCTTTGTCCCAGTTACATTGGGCTCTGGGTTGGAAGTAAAACTGTTTTCCTTTGGGCAGCGAAAATAATTGGGAAGCTGAGGGGTTTTTGGCTTTGCACCTTCATGCTAAGGCTGGAATGAAGGGGAGGAGCTCTGGTTTGGTACCAAAGTCAAAGATCCCCATGTCATTTGTCTGACTGAACATCTTCCATTTCTTATATCTCAGCCTGTGAGGTAATAGGGCTTGAAAAGTAGTGAGAGATGCTTTTGAAATGCCCAAAGAAATGCTGAATTTGATCCAGCCTCTTCACACACTATTGTCCTCTGTTCTGCAGGTGTCCCAGAGCAGATAATATTTTTACCTGTGCAGTAGCTGTGGATGCTCATGAGGAACAGAGTGCAGCAGAAGCCTGTCAGGCTGTAGGAGGTGAAACAGTGATTGGGAGCTGTGGGAGAGGGCTGGATAGCTGGGGAGTTTTCAAACAAAACATTTCTTTATCAAAAAAGCCAATTAATAAAACCTGAAATATTTCTTAAAGGTGTTGTTTTTTATAAAAGTTCATAGAAACACAAGCAAAGCTATAATGGGAGTGTTTTCATTGGAAGCCTGCCTGGCTTTCTGCCAACTTGTCTGCTGTTTTCTGTAATGAGATATTGAAAGACTTCAATTCTTTGAATATGTCTTACTCCTTGGCATCTTGCCTATTTTGGGGGAGGAGGGTGAAAATGTGAGCATGCCTGAGGTTCTGTGGCCAGCAATAATTCCATCAAGGAGCTTCCTTCCCTGTTCCCAGAGCAGTTTTCTGTGCACATTTGCTGCCCTTTGAGGAAGGGCGGCTTCGAAGGGCATCGGTGCTCAACGCTCTGCGAAAGGGGTCTTGGCAGGAGAACTGAGATGTGGAGCTGCCAAGATGATTTACCTGCCAGTGGTGGGGAATGAGCTGCTGTCAGCAGGTGCACATGACCCTCCTCTTTGTCAGCTGGAAAACCTCTGCTGAAGCCTGTGCTTTTTTTCACAGATACCTTTGAGGGGTTCTCATGCAGCAGGGACGAGAACAGGACTCCTGAGGGAGGGAAAGATTTTGAGGCTTTGCCTGAAATGTGTTAGAGGAGTTGAGAAGAGTGTTTGAGAGCAGTTAAAGATTGGGGAGAATTTTTCTCTTCAACAAAGCTAGCCTACATTTTCATTCCGAGTCTTCATCTATATCTCCAAAGGGAAAACCCTTCTGTCCTCAAGGACTATGTCATTAAAATGTTAGCTGGCCTAACCACAGATTACTTGCATGTTTCCATAGCAATGACACTTTGTAGAGCTCTATATTACACTTTGCAGGGTATCTACTGTACATCAGCCTTTTTGAAGCTGAGTAACTGTCTTGGAAATCCTCTGATCTGTTTTCTGCTTGTCACAATGTGGAGAGAGAGTCGATTGAGAGCATCAGAAAGAACGCTAGTAAACAAGGCCGTGGAAGTGCTGAGGGACTTAAAATTGACTTTATCAGTACTTGGTAGTTGTGATTATTTGTAACAGTAAGGTAGATTTAATGCTGCATTTAAACCCACTGTGCTTTTAAGTATCTGTCTTGAAGCTCTTAGAAAATACTGGAAGAAATAAGCTGTGGAGCCATTGTTAGGCTAAGTGGCATCTGCCTTAAAACTGAAAATTAGAGTTTAATTAACTGGCAGGTTGATTTTATATGCAAATACTGCAGCCAGAGAAGAAACAGCCTGCTTGACTGGGTACTGCATAGTATATGGCACTTGGATAACTGAAGCATTCTTCCTGTTTTACTCCTGAATCAATGCCACTGAAAACCCTCACACACAGGGTTCGGTGGCTCTTAGATCATGTAAACTTGTAAAAATTTTTATGCAAAACCTGACTGGGGGAATGTGTGTATCTCATTGAAGTCACAGCCTACTTCACTGGAGTTAAGTTCAGGATTAATATAGCCCACGATTTTTTACGAGAGACTTTAAAAGAAATACCGCCGTGTTGGACTTCAGATGCTTGCCAGCTTTGCCTCAGCGTTGGAGGCGCTTCGAATCTCAGAGAGTCAACTCAGTTAAAGTCACGAGTTGCCTTTTCAAAAAACAATTCTGCACAGTCAAAGCATCCCAAGACTACCTTTGGCAGAGCCCAATCCATGGGCTTTTCTCTCGGAGGCCCTGCACAGCAGCTGTGGGAGCAGCTCAGCTGAAGGTACCTGCTGGAGATGGCACAGCGGCCTCCGGGGCTGACATCAGCAACATCCGATCCCACTCCCAGCACACATTGGCTGCCATCCCTCTGCTCCATCACCAGCTCGTTTTTACTTCCCCCTTCTAAGTGACACTGAGCTGGGATTGGGATTTAGCTCAAGCTAGTCTGCCTGGGAAAGCGAGAAAGAGGGAGCTAGAGTTGCTAGAGAAATTAAAACCAGATATGCCCGTGAATGCATGAGGGAGAGCCAGTCTGCTCTCATTGCCAGGCGGTCACTGAAGGCTGAACCTGATCTTTGGAATGTTCTCATGTGAGAGTGAAGGGTACAACTGAGCTGTCACCTTTTGGGGTCTGGAAATATCTGTGCTCTAAAGGTGTCCTAGAGACATGGCAGGGGAAGGATGCTCGTATATCTGGTGCAAAGAGAAAGTTCTTTATTAGAACGGATAGATCTGTTGTGCTGTTGATCATTTGTGATCAGTGTTTCCCTCCCAGGAAAAAGGAGGCAAGAAACCATCAGGATCATTCACTTTAATCAGAGCTGGTTTTGAGATAAAGTAAAATTGTGCCTGTGGCTAGATCAGAATTGGACTCAGTGATGTGGAAAGAAACACGGCTGCTCTTGAAAGCATTTCTGTTGTCTTTAAGCCAGTCTTATTTTACTTTTCTCTAGGATTTTAGCTCTCTAATATTCATTGTGTAAGGTATATAAAACTGGTTTATTTTGAATTTTAAATCAAAATCTGTGGACTCTTTGAGGCTCTCTGTAGCTTCTCATAGAAACAGCACAGGTTTTCTCCTAGCAGAGTTGTTAGTACCATCTAAGTACTAAGCAAAAACTTTAGGATTCCTCTCCTAGCAACCTGTTGGCCAGTGTTAGGAGAGCAGCAGTGTGGTGGATGCTGCTGTGTTGCAGTAGCCTTGCCATGCTATTACAAAATATTCCCCTTTGTTATCAAAGGGGCTGGGCTGTGAGGTTTTTAAACTACCTTTCTGAATGTTCTCCATTTGTACAGACTAAAGTCTATGGGCTGAGAGGCTAGCCAAGAAATGCTGAATTGGATGGGGTTGTTGGCCTATGGATTAAAGCAAGAGCAAGCGCCTGGTTCTGTATCCAGTACAGGGGAAAATCTATTATGACTCAAAGAGCTCAAAGCATTGAAAGTAAAGAATTAGATACATAGCTCTCTGGAAACAAGATCCACCCTTGCAAATAGTTTTGTATTTTTTGAAATGTGCAAACTATTAAAAAGCATTTTTCAAAAGTCTATTGTGTAAAGGACTGGCTTCCATGAGTCAGGTTTTACAGGAACTGGTCCAAGCCTTATTTTTGTCCCTGAAAGAATTTCCTTCCAGTTTTCTCATGAAGAATGAAGTTCCGTAGGCAATCCCTGATAGTGAGAACTGATATCTGCCTATTAAGGGAAAGGAAAAGTTCCCACCTGTAGTAGGGGCACTTGGTGTAATATCTAGTGTTCTGAGGCCAAACTCCCATTCCTTGCCTTTCTAGACTTTCTTAGTTTGCTTTTCTGTCCCCAGTGCTTTGGAGTGAGCCCTTCTTACAAGGAGGACTAGAGAAGTATTCAAGTACTCTAGAGAATACTTGAAAGCCCCTTCTGGGAAGCCCCTACTACCAGTGTAAAACAGGCTTTTTACACTGTAGAATACCTTGAAGTTGTTGATATGTCCAGGCCTTAATCTGAAAGTCCCATTGAAATAATTGCAGATGCTGGTACAGTTCTCTAAGAGCTCTGCCTTCTTTTGTGGTTTTTATGTAAAACTTAATATACTTTTTGATGACTCAGAGCCTACAAAACATTCTGGAGTGGATCTACAGGTTTTCTGAACTCAGATTTACTGTGACATGCAGACACTGATGAGACTCAGAAGTGCTGTAGCTGTCCTGTCCCAGATGTGATGTTGGGAGCAGGGAGGACCTGATGACATTTTTTTTAATTCAGGAACCTTGAATGGGGGTGGGGGGGATGGAACAGCACAGTGAATACAATTGATTCCACAGGTTTAGCCTGAATATGTGTTCCTCTGACCCTGGATGGGGCTGGGAGCTTCAAGCAAAGTAGGGTTGGAGCTGTGTCTTGCTCTCAATGGTGCTTTGTGCAAATACTTGTGCGCTACACAAACAACCGTAGTAGTTGAGCTAGGAATAACTGAAGCTTCGTAACCAGGAAGCTACTTCACTGAATCCGAAGGTTTTCACCTTCCTTTTACAACAAGACCTGTTATTGCCTCACTAGATGTGTGCACACCTGAAAGTTCCCAGCTCACCCCATAAAAAGAACCTGTATGCTACAGTTTAATGCTCGGTCCCACAGAATGAATGCTGCTATCTGAATCAGGTGTTTGGTCAGCAACCCCAGGGTGCAAACGTCTGGGTCAAGGTTCAGATTTAGTTTAGATTGGCTCAATTAAAGCATCTACTGGTTTGTCAGAGAACAGTGAAGTTACTGTGTTGGATATTCAGCATGAAATGGTATTTGGAACTGCAGTTGGAAGCCTGTTTTCTCTTCTTTAATGTGGGAGGTGTGGCTCGGAGGTGAGCAGCTGCATGGTGCCAAGTAGCACACCTCTCAGTGCTAAGCCATTCCGTGCTGAAGCTGGAGATCAAAATCTTCTTTCTGCTGCCTCTATTTGTGTTTCTGTGTGTACATGGGGATTGTGCATCTGAAAGATGGCTGTTGTCACTGTATCAGGCCTGCTCACTGGTGCTTGTGTAATCTGATGGCGAGGGCACGGGGCTGGGAGCACAGATGTTCAGGTGCTAGCAGCAAATCAATGTGTGTAGCTGCTTTCTTACTCGGAATGCGAATGTGACCTGTCCCTCTGTAGAACACTCTCATGAAATGCCTTAAAAAATGCTCATTTTTGGTGGCAGTGTTCTTGATGAAGCATCTGGTCTTTGCAAAACAGGGAAGAGCATTCAGGACGCCTTTCCCAAAGAAAATAAAAAAGAAAATGTATAATGCATTACTGCTCACAGACCAGTCTTTCCCAGTACATGAACATGCCTGTGACTGCTGAATTACTGATTCAGGGCTTACAATCAGATTAATGATAAAGTTGTTTGAGCAAAAACTGGCCAAACAGAAACAGCTTTGGTGTCTTGTATGCTCTTACATTGTGTAACCTATTTTG
This sequence comes from Sylvia atricapilla, assembly GCF_009819655.1. Lineage (NCBI taxonomy): Eukaryota > Metazoa > Chordata > Aves > Passeriformes > Sylviidae > Sylvia > Sylvia atricapilla. The sequence continues at coordinate 13,529,172 of NC_089148.1, forward strand.
AGAATGGAAGTAAAAGCCTGTTTGCCATGAATTCAGGATAGGAGAATTCTGGGCAGGCATGCACCAAGCCCTGCAGGTGTGCAGTTCTGCCTGTCAGGCATCTGTAGCGTCCCCTTTCCTGTGGTAAACAATTCAGCTATGCAAAGCAGTGCAGGCACTCTAACAGTTATCTAACATCCCCTGTCCCCTTCCCTTATCACTTCATGTCCTGTAGTACTCAAAGAGTCACAGCCTTTGTTCCAGACAGGAGCCTAAATGACAAACCCAGTGTGAAACGTGAACCTCGGGTCTGTGACAGATACTGCCCTGCCCAGCCACCACTGCTCTCTAGCAGTGTTTTTCCCTCTGAAGAGTTCACCTGTTTGCTCTTGTGGGTTGGCTTCAGGACTGCTGATGCCTCAGCAACTGGAGTTTTTCCACAGTGGTGCCCAGTGCTCTCCAGGCTGTGGCTTTCAAACACAATACACCTTTGTCATTTGTTTGGAGCTTTAGGCGGCACCTGCCCTTGTAGTCGTGCCTGCTCCAGTCTTCTTTTAACAAAAACTCACATTTCCTCATACTCCTTACTTTTCCCCTCCCTCAAGCGAGTGTTTGATACTAAAAAATCTCGTATCACAGTGGAACAGTTGACTTCAGACTTCCTTTAAGATTACAAGTTCCATTGGGTTTGAGAGAGCTTGAAGGCTGAGTTCAAGATGCACATTTTCTCTTGCTTTTTTTACTGTCTTATTTCATTAACAGTTTTGTGATTATTTGCTTTTTCTCCTGTTTACCTTTTGTTAATCTGTTTTTCATTTTCAGCTCTTCCTCCAAAGCCCCCCAAACCAATGACTCCAGTCAATACAAATGGAATAAAGGACAATTCCAGTTTCTCTCTGCAGGAAGCAGAGTGGTACTGGGGGGACATCTCAAGGTAAGCAATATTGCTGGAATCTATTAATTAAAATTTATTAATAGATATTGATAAAAGTAGGATAAGCCTGCTAGAATTCAAGACAAAAAGAACATGCCTATTGCAGGCAGCATTTTAATGGAGGGGGATGCTTTAGGACTGTGCTTGGCAAAGCACCTAAGTGAAAGTATTCAGCTGGTTTCAGGATATTTAAGTTGTTGCTCTTCTGGTGCAGTTATTGCCTGTCTTAGTGACAGTAATTTTTGAGTTTCTAAATTTGTCCACATACACAATCTTTGAAAATACGAGAAATGCTTTGAATCTGATATTTAATAAAATGTTGTAAGCATGCAATCCTGGAATGCATGCAGTTCAGCAAAATTTCAGTATAAAAATAATATTTCAGGATAAAAGGAGTTGCATTCTTCTTTTTGGTTTCTTTAACGTTTCTTTAAAATTTCAGCTATATTAATTTCTATTACATGGTAGTATGAAAAATAGCTCTTACAAATGCTAACCATCACCCAGCTGTGCTGAGTAAATGATAGAGACACGTACCAAACAAATTAAGTTTTGCCTCTGAAGAAAAGCCTTTTCTATGCACTTGAGAAAATAGATGGCTTGGACTAGGTTCAGAAAATGAAAGGCCTGTTTTTATATACTTAATTGCATGAAGGAACTGAGATGTTCAGTCATCTCTTAAGACACTTCTGAAGAGTCTAGAATTTGGAGCTGTAAGAGGACGGGCGAGCGTGCTGGGAGTGTGATCAGCAATTGCTCAGACTTGTGCAGATAATACTTTGAAGCACTTTGGCAGACAGAGGCATGAAGAATATGTTTGCCACTTGAGCTCACTGGCGTTCTGAGAAGGGAAATAAAGTTTTCATATCTTTATTGTACCACCCTTATCTTTTTATAAAGCAAACTCTCATAGATCTTGCTTTTGAAGGGCCTTGGCAGAGATATTTTTCTGTTAATTTTAAGCTGAAGCAGAGTGGCAAAACCTGATCACAAAACCCACTAGGCAGAGTTTGTTTAAAACTGCTCAATATTGGTATCAGTTTATTGACTGTGGATTTGTCCCTCAATTACCAGTGCACATGATGTCAGGAGCTAATGCACTGCAAATCGCATTGGAGTGGCTTTATTAGATTAAAACTTGATACACGCTCATGTAAAGATGGAATTGTTTATGACCCTGGTTTGGCAGCCAGCTGCATCAGGCTAGCAGGGCAGGAACAATGTTCTTTAGTCAAGAACTTGTGCTGAAAATTCTGTCATGAGCTCCAGGGTGCAGCTTGCAGGCCCAAACCTGTAGGTCATATCTGTCCATTCAAAAAGGAGTTAACTGGGTCCAATCTCTAAAATGGTTTGAGGAGAGTGAATGGATATGAGCATGTGATACTCAGTAGGAGTCAGTTTTACTAACAGAATAGTTTTCAGGTAGCTAAATCAAAGCTAAGGCTATTCTTTGGAATACTTTTGTTCCTTAGTATTTGAACAAAAAGAGCTGCTGTTGATTTTTCTTTGTAAGATTCAGCTAGGCTTCCTACAGCACCTAGACAATGTTGAGGCTACCTGAGAAACTTTAGTTTCCAAATGACTGTATTAAAAAGAGCTTAGGGTTTCCTTTGAGGGAAAACCTTTGAGAGAGCTGTTATAAAGTGAGTTACATAATCTGGGTGAAATGCTCGTAAGCAAGATGCATATCTCTTCAGCTGAAATAATTTTCTTAATGCTTACAGGTACTCACTTTCACTAAAAGATTTCTTGGTTTAGCCTAAAGCTCTGTACTGACTATCCTTCTGCCTCAGTTGTAAATAAGGAAAAGTTGTGCTGAAGCTAGCAAGGTTGTAGTGGTTTAAAAGGGCTGTAAATAAGATCAGAGTTAAGCCAATAACGAGCTCTTGAGACTAAAACTGTGCTAAACTCTAGGCACCTTTGAGCTGTGATTCTAGAGACCGTGTCTTAAGAGGTCAGGACTGGCTTCTCAAAGGGCACCTGTTTCAGTGTGGACTTTAAAACCTGAGCAGATTAAAGTGAAAGGTTGTGAACTGAGTCACAGCTGCTACTGTTGTTTAAACAGAGACTCCTTCCTAAGTGGCAGTTGACTGCAGCTACTTTTCCTTTAGCACAGCTACACAAGTTGGGACTTGCTTTAGGTGTCCTAAAAAACTGGAGAGCCTGAGCGTGACAGAAGATTGAACTCTGCAGACCTTGGTGTTGCTGGGTGTGATGTTCTACCTGTGGCAAAGGTGATTATTTCCTCAGCACTTCTGAATTTGCCTCCCTTTCCATTCTGCAGGGAAGAAGTCAATGACAAACTACGAGACATGCCAGATGGAACGTTCCTGGTGCGCGACGCATCGACCAAGATGCAGGGAGATTACACTCTGACGCTGCGGTGAGCACTGGGCACTTGTGGTCCCCTCAGCAAAACCCTGAGGAGCTCTTGCCATACCACTGTCAGCCCTGACTGTGTAAAGCTCATGTGGCTCAAGCCGAGAGATGTTCCCAGTTCTGCACATCGCAGAACAAGCAAATAAAGAGCCAGCTCTGAGAGTCAGTTCTGCTCTGTGCATTGAGTCCTGCCCCTCACTAAATACTCACTAAGATCCTCACTAAGGGTCTTAGGTGAGACGGGACTCAGGGAGGAGAGCTGCTCAGGAGTGCTTCATAGTTTTAGAGCTGCTAAGATAAAAGGTGTTTGTAAACCAGGCCTTTAATTAATGGGAGAGTGTTGAATACCACATCAGTGTGCAGCTCTGCAGAACTGAACAAAATGTCTTGGTAAAAAGAGTATCTTGGGCTTTCTGATCTAAAGTTTAGGAAATACTGACTTGGAGCTGTGTTCTTTTCTTCATTAAAATCATCTGCAAGTGGCAGGTTTCCCAGAGCTGCCCCAGCCCTGTCTGCTGCAGTTAGGCAGAAACCTCATGTGACTGGCTCTGGTGCCTTGCCCAGCCTGCCCAGCCACTTGCCTCTGACAGGCTCCCAAAGGTGATTGTTAGGGACAAGCAGGTGAGGCACGGAAGCCACAGCCCTTGTAGCACACCCTTGGGAGTTACTGTGATACAGCAGGTACTTGATCCTGCCCGTGAAATTCCATTGCCTTAGTGGTAGGTTTGATCCCAAGGGGTGTAGTTAAAATTCTGCTTCAACTTCTGTCTCCAAGTTCACAGCCTGTGTGCTAAGGTTTGGCATGATATAGTTATTTTACTGAATGCAGCTGTATTTAGGAGGGAAAACTGTAAGTGCAGGAGAAGGACAGAACAGTGTCTAAGCAGTCTGTTGTGGGGAAAAAAAGGAAGAAATAAGCACTATATTTGGGGAAAACACTAGAATGTATAAATCTGGATAACTAAATTTACATCCATCTTGTAATCCTCAAAGGATTTTGTATGTTCGTGTATCCTGTATTAGCACCCTTAACTCAAAAAGATTCATTAATAATTGTATAAGTCTGTACTCACTTGAGTACTATTAGTGACCCTGAATTGCAGGAAATTATGGGTTTGAGTTTTCTTACGGCTCCTTTATTTAGCCTTCAGCATCCTCCTTTTCCCTTCCAAAACTTCTGGCAAAGCTAGACTTAAATACCATAAGCTGGCTCCAGAATGAACACATAGGAAGAGATTTACTTTGGGCTTTGCTCCTGTTCAAATAATCTGATGATAATTCTGTGTGTATTGACTCTTAAACTACTTAATACTGCTGCTGTGTAAAGAATCACTGTGAAGGTGTGCAGTGTGGGAGCCACTTGCCCAGGAATTTCACTGGTGCCTTTGTCAGCAGCCTTAGTGCTGATGAGGGGTGGGAGGGACGCAGTAAAACCTCTGAACGACTGTCCTTTACAGGAAGGGTGGCAACAACAAACTGATAAAGATCTATCATCGGGACGGAAAATACGGCTTTTCTGATCCGCTGACATTTAATTCGGTGGTGGAGCTCATTAACCACTACCGCAATGAGTCCCTGGCTCAGTACAACCCCAAGCTCGATGTGAAGTTGATGTATCCCGTGTCCCGGTACCAGCAGGTAAGGCCTTCAGCAGACAGATCCCAATAGCTTTTACTGCAGACAAGAAAAAAAAAAATGCAGATGTGTATATAATTTTGGGGGTTCTCTATGAATAGCATGACTTTTTAGAATTATTTTAATGATTTGTTTATTTATTTATTTCTAATTTTTATTTTTATAAGTTTAAAAATATTTTTTACATTTTTATTCTATTTTTTTATTATTATTTTAATTTTTTTTAACAGGAAAAAAAAGAATTTTCATATTTGGCCTCACTTGCATCTTCTAGGTCTAAGCTGCTACATTTTATCAGGTTTTCCAGTCTCTATCTGAGTGAGCCCGACAAAGAATTGAAACTCTTGACAGGCAGCAGAGTTGAATCTCTGAGAAACTTTTTAATTTCTCCTTGGACCCTTGTGAATCCTCTGAGCACTGTTCTAGCCAGTGCTACCCATGTGAGCTCTGCAGCTGCTCACTCTGTGCATAGCCATCTACATTTTTCAGGAACATTTTTTTCAACTTTTGTTCAGTAGCCCAAAACATACTTTTGCATTAAGGAAAAAGAACTGCAGAGCTTTTTAGAAAAGAACAAAAAAAACAACCCCAAAACAAAAACCAACCAACCAACCAACCAACCAAAAAAAAAAAACAACAAACAAACAAACAAACAAAACCCCCAAAAAAACACCACTCTGATCTTTAATTGAAGATTTAAAGCAATTTACTCCCTTCTTTCTTGAACCAGGGATAACAATCCCGAAAGTAAAATGTGGTGTGTTTTTGGAAGTTTAGTGTTTTGGCACAGCTCTTGATGTCCCACAGTTCCAGTTCCTTGCGTCTGTAAACTGTGGAGCATGTTACACAAAGGAAGGCAGATTTAGACACAGTGCTCTCTAGAAACTGGATTATAAATCATGATGCTAATATCTGTAAAATGCAAATGTGCATAAGTGGACAAATGAATACTCTTAAGCAAAAGCTGCTTTGCTTGAAGACTTAATAGCTCTTTGTGTGTGCAGGATCAATTGGTGAAAGAAGATAATATAGATGCAGTAGGTAAAAAGCTTCAAGAATACCATGCTCAGTATCAGGAAAAGAGCAAAGAGTACGACAAATTGTATGAAGAATATACCAGGACATCTCAGGTTGGTGCTGCTTTGGCTCTTTGCAGAGTGGGTTTATTGTTGTTTAAAAAGCAAAGAAAATTGTTTTAACAGGTTAAGGCTAATAAAGGTAATATAAGGAAAAATCTTAGTAAATTGTGGAATAGAGCAAGGAAGTTTCATATTTGATGGAAACAGTGAATATTGCTTGTTGCTGGTAGTCCTAGAGGTGTGGTGTGGGACAAGGAAGAAAGAGGAGCTGAAGTTTTAGTATAAGGTAAAGCTGTGGAGAAGGCCAACACTTACAAGCTTTACACTGCATGCTTCTTCCTTGGCTGCTGAGTATTTCCAGCTGCCACATGCTGCAGTGAGAGTTGTAGAGGAGTTTGTCCAGGTTTTTTGTGAAATCACATGCAAGTCAGTTACCAGATATTATGCATTAAGGAAGCGTGAATACGGTATTTGGACTGCTTTTTGTAAAATAAGATAGCTCATATATGGGGAAGAGGTTTGCTGGCAGTCTTCCTGCAAACTAAGATGGAAAATATGACTAAAATGTTTGAGGGGTTCAGAGCCTAATAGAGAGAGTCATGTAGGGGAGGCGGGTAGACTTACAGGGACTAAGTCTGCCCAGTTCTTTCCTAACCCTGCTCAGACATTTGACTGAATTTAAAGGTGATTAATCCTATTTTAATTTAGTGGGGGAGGGGGGAAAGATCATCTTCTCAGTTTAGGGAACATAATCAAGCCTTGCATTGTTGTCTGTATTATGAGCAAATGATGAAGGACTCTTTTCTTACATAGGAAATTCAGATGAAGAGAACTGCAATCGAAGCATTTAATGAAACAATTAAGATATTTGAGGAACAGTGCCACTCGCAAGAGCGATACAGCAAAGAATACATCGAGCGATTCCGCAGGGAGGGCAACGACAAAGAAATTGAACGGTGAGCTCTCAGGTTGTGTTTGCTCACCTGGGAAACGTGGTGTCCACACTGACACTGCCATTACAGCATCATATAAACCACTCTGTAAGCTCAGTGTTTTCTGAGACCTTCCCTCAAGGTAGCTCAGCCTTCAGTAAAGCTCTCTTTTCTCAAGGAATTGCTGGGAAATCTCTGGATTATCCTTTCTTAACTTCAGTAAATCGAGATACTATGATGAGGACCAGGAAGCAACAGGAAATAATGATTTAATTTGCTTATCCATTTTCTATTTGGATTTTCTCAGAATATAATTCAGAGAAGTCTGTACTTAAAAACCATGAAAGGCACATAAATCTGGTAAATCTCATTGTCCATAGTCTGTTTTAGTAACTTTCAAATAAGATCAATGATTAGTAGCTATGATCTAACAAATTCAGTGAGTGCATTGTTTGAAACTGCCCTTCCAAGAAGGTATTAGCAGAAAAAGCTGGATCTGGGCCTTTGAAGAAAGGCCAAGTATAATGCCTGACTTGACACTGTGCTTTATAAACCACCTTGAGGAGGCTTTTGGACCAGAAACAGTCACCTGCAACAATCTCACATGCATTTTGGAGTGCTTCATTCTGAGTAAAGACAATTAACGAGCAAAATATGTAATTTTCCTGAGTGACACAAAACCTGCAAACTAATATTGAATGAAGAGACAGGCAGCATTACTTCCTGGTAGCTCTTGATAGTAATTGAAGTTTGCATTTGAAATCTTGCTGTTGCTGATACCTGTGGTGCGCTCACATAACTGATAAAACAAAAACTGAATCTGATAGTGAAGGAGGAATCTGTTCTAGCTTACCTTCCTACAGAGAATCTGTTCCTGCATCTCTGCCAGAATGAAATATATTATGCTAAACCGAAGGTTGCAGGCCCTCTGGCAGGAGGTCTTTCCTGTCACTCATACAGTAATTTTCATGTAAGGATGAGGTGGTCAAAGGGAGGAGTTGCTGTTACGGTATTTCTGTGATACTCTTCTGTAAGGGCTGCCAGTAGGTTCAGTCCTTCTGGGCTGGTTTGACCTCTTCTCTCATACTCATTTGCAGGATAATGATGAACTATGAAAAATTAAAATCACGCCTGGGTGAGATCCATGACAGTAAAATGCGCCTGGAACAAGACTTGAAGAAACAAGCTCTGGACAACAGGGAGACTGATAAGAAAATGAACAGTATCAAGCCTGACCTAATTCAGCTCCGCAAAATCAGAGATCAGTATCTTGTGTAAGTAAGCCTGACCCATACCTCAGAATAGTGTCTCTGATGAATCTGATTAATGGCTGTTTCCATCAGGATAATGAGAGTTTAGTTTTCTTTTCAGAACTAAAGTTCTGCTGGTGTTAAGGTGCTACAGTCTGGCAGATGTCTGAGAGCTAGTTGGCCTCTTCTTTACTTCATTATTTAAAGAGCCAGCCACAACTAGGTGCACATTCTGCAACTCCCGTAAATAAAGAATTTAAGAAAAATTAGTTATAAACAAAACCTGTAGTTGCTAATACAACAGATGGTACTGCTTGCTTTTTTTTTTTTTTTTTTTTTTTTTTTTTTTTTTTTTTTTTTTTTTTTTTGGTTAGGTGTCTCAGATGTTGCTTATACCCACACTTGATTTCACCACCACTGTTACCCAGCTCCTAATCTCCCTGGGCTGGACACAGACTATTTCTCTTGTGTCTCAGCTTCAGCTTGCTCACTTAAGAAAACCCATACATGTGCTCTGAAGTAATGTATTAATATTCTCTTCTTCTGGCAGATGGCTTAATCACAAGGGGGTGAGACAGAAGCGAATAAATGACTGGCTTGGGATCAAAAATGAAAATATTGATGAGTAAGTGTCACTATACATATGATTTTATTGAGAAGTGTTCCATTAATAAGTGTTTTCTCTTGTGGGGTTGGTAACAAAAAACACCAGTTTCTCAATAAAGGACTGGAGTCATGTGATGTCATGTGAAGCAGCAACTCTGCTGAAACATGTAGGATTCAAATTAAGATCTAAGTGGAAGCCTTAAATATATGTTTGTTAGGAGCCCGACCTCCCAATTTGGGCAATTCTGGTATTTCTTTATGCGATCTCTGTGAAAATAACTCTGCTTTATGAACTCCTTTACTGATCACTGGTTAACAAATTTATCCTCTCAGCACATACTTTGTGAATGAAGAAGATGAAAACCTGCCACATCACGATGAGAAAACTTGGTTTGTTGGGGATCTCAACCGTATCCAAGCGGAAGACTTGCTCTGTGGGAAACCTGACGGAGCATTTTTAATTCGCGAGAGTAGCAAGAAAGGATGTTATGCTTGTTCTGTGGTGTAAGTCTGTTTTCCTTTTTGTTCTAACGACTCAATTCATAAATCTCTACCAAAGCTCTTTATTTTGGAGAACAAAAGCCAGGCCTAGCTTAGGCCTACCCATTGGAATGTGTTGCATGTTTGTAGGAAAATGGTAACCTGGCATTACCCAGCATGGTAAAAGCTTTGTAACAAAAATGTGCTTTGAATGTGCAATAACTGTAGTCCTGCAGGCTCTGCAGTTCCCACAGTAGTTAGTACAAAATTCTGAAGTATCCCAATTGAAGCTCTGTAGTAAGGGCTTAAGTTAGGGCCTAGTTCTCCCATATTCTTCCCTGGTAAGGTACACATGGGAAGAAATAAAGTGGGGCTGTAAAGGTGTGGCCTCCATTCTCATTTTCAGATATGCCCAATTCTAGATCTTTTTCTTGTACGTGTAAGGTAATGGTGATGCTTCAGAGGATTATTTGTGAGCAGTAGTTTTGAATGACATTCACACAGCCTTGCATTGATTTCTTGTATTTCACTTCATTTTATGCTGGTGTAATGAAGGTCAGAAATACTCCAACTCCATTATCTAAAAATCCTTCAAGCTTGTCCTGGAGTCCAAAATGCTTTCACTGATTTATTTCACATGAAGTTAATTGCTTCTGAGCACAAATCTGAGAAATAAATATATGAAGGTTTAGCATCTCAAGGTAACTGAAGACTGTAGTTTCTGCTGTGTTCAATGTTCTGTTCATTGCAGTCACTCAAGTGTTGGGTTCATCAGATGCTTTTGTTTGGTTGGGATCATGCTACAGGCTTGCAAAGAGGTGGCACAAAGTAACCTGTTCTTACATGTGACTGGGATTTTAACAGGCTCCAGTACAGGGATTACATAATACCCGATCTTTCTGGCAGATAAGTTTTTGTGGCAGCTTTGGAATTGCTGTGCTCCAGTAGCTGCTTTGCCAAGTTAGAGACTCGGTCGCTATGGCTTCAGATAATGAATCAGCTTGAACCCGTCCCATGCTTAACATTAAAAAATGCACATGGAAGGTTAGAGCTGTGTTTTATGGAATAGTTTGTAGGTCCTGATAATTTGTGGGTTTTGGTTTCTTTGCTTAGCGGAAAGGTTTCTAGGTGAGTTGAGCACAAAGTCATTGCTGACTCCAGGGTGCTTATCTTCTTGGTTCAGTTCTTGACTTTTTTCCCAAGGACCATTTGGAGAACAATGCAGTAGGGAATTGTACTGCTGGGATGGAAGAGCTCTCTTATGTGGATTGTTATGCAAGAGTGTTTAATCGTATGCCCTGAAGCACCGTTTCTTCACAGACTGTATTAATCTCCTCCACTTGCATCTGCTGGGTCCTCCATTATGTAATCCAGTGACTGGCAGAGTTGCTGCATTAGTTAATTGTTAATAGACTGTCACTTTGGATTTGTCCTTTTATGTTAAACTCTCCTCTTTCCTTTTGTTGCAGAGCTGATGGAGAGGTGAAACACTGTGTGATCTACAGCACTCCAAGAGGTTATGGGTTTGCAGAACCATACAACCTGTACAGCACACTTAAGGATTTGGTTCTTCATTACCAGCAGACATCCCTTGTCCAACACAATGATTCCCTAAATGTCAGGCTTGCCTATCCTGTCTACGCACAGATGCCCCCCTCTCTCTGCAGGTAAATTTTGGGGAGGAGGAAAGCGTTGGCTTATCTTGGATTCTTTTCTACGATTTTTATTAGAACTTGGAGGGCATTCTTTCTCCTTAGACTGCTTGTTTTGCACAAGAAGTGATTCTGTGAATGTGAATCAAAAAGAGGCCTAGCAGCAACAAGACGACAACTTGGGTGTAGGTGTCCTGGTGCTACCTTAAAAGCTCAGCTGTGCTTTTACACCGATACTTTTGTTTCCTTATGAGGGGAATAAACTCAACTGCAACGCATATGAAAATACTGGAAGCAGAGCATCATTTTATGGAGATGATTTTTTGCCAGGCACCTTCAGTGGAACTTCTAATTGGATTTTGTTTTCTCTTGTTCTAGTAGACACAATTTGAAGCCTCTACCTGAGGCACTGGTAATGTCTTTCAGTCTTAAACTCCCAACAAACTAGGGGGAAACTCTGCCACAGCAATTCTTCTCTGCTAATTTTAGCAGCTTCACTGCGATTCAGCCGGACTTCCAAAAGAGGGCTTGTCTTGAGGTAGCATGGAATTTTGGTGAGAGAAGACCAAAGGAATTATGGGAAAGCTTCAGGTTTTTATTTAAATGGAAAAATGCTTGTAAAAGGAAAGTTGCTTTATTTTTTTGCCAACAGTAACAAAGTTTTGGTTTCAATGGCACTACAGGTCTTCGCTTAAAGGAAACATAACCAAACTGAACACGCCAAAACTTTGTTCGTTGCTAGATCGAGCACTTACAGGGGAGGTTGCATTAGCATCCGCACATACTTTCTGCACCAAAACTTGAAACAAATAAAAAGGAAAAGCTAAACGTTGTGTGGCTTCAAAACACTAAATTTGTCTGATCTGATGTAATTGCTCACTCTGCTCCATCTTCACCCCCTCTCCCTCCTGTTCCTCAGCTTGGGATTCTGTTTCCAGAGTTTTAATGATACTGTGCTTCAGAATGTAAACCAGAATGAAGCTCACACTGACCTGCTGCAGGTCTCTTGCTGAACAGTGACAGACTCTTGATTTTGGTACAGAAAAGGTCGGTGTAATCAAATGCTCCTGGATGGCTTATTGTACCCAATTCTTTGGTGGGGTATAGTTACTTCCAGTTGTAAGAAGTGAGCATGCTAATCCTAGATCTCCTCTAATTTGTTCTTTGCAAGCTGGGTTCTGAACTCTCACACCACTGCAGCCAAGCAAGATTTTACTCTGGTATAATCTAAATTCCCTTGTAGTTATTTTAGACGTGATGCAAAACACAGAAAGGGATGAGAGCCATACTCCTCAGTTATTGGATGTCTGGTACCATCCTCTGGCAAGGGCTGCTGTCAAATACTGGAGTGGGTAGTCCTGGGCTTCATCAACTACAGCAATCATCAAATAAATCCCCTCCCTGGAAAGTGTACAAAGCAGCTTATTTCCATTCCTTAAGCTTCTAAAATGAAAAAGAGCTAAGTTTGGCAAACTGAACCACTTGGCATCAAAGCACAACTGGCAAAGCAATTGTTCAGTGTGCAACCTTGAAAGTTACTTTTGTTCCCATTACTGGAAGCGTTTCCCTTGCAATGCACCCATTGTGCAGGACAGGAAGCAGACAGTCATGCAGGTCTGAGAATGCTGGAGACCCGTTTCTGACCCTGGGGCTGGTTTCCTGTTCAAATGGCTATTTTCTGTAATGCCTGGGCAGTAGTGCCAGGCTTGTTGATGTATATTGTTTACACTAGAAGTATTATTTCACTGAATGTCTTGAATTCACAAGTAGGGAAGTGACAAGGCTGGAGCACTGACAGCCATTGCAGGAAGGGTAGTCTGGTTGCCTGGCATGCCACGACATTTTTTATTTTGCACTAATGACCCTGACGCATCCCAGACAGTTCCTAATTGGCCAGAGTGCAATCTTCAGGCAAGGAATTCTGTAGTTGCCACTTTTCTCATTTAAATGATACCCTACAAAGCTCAGCCAAAACTCAAAACTGTGTGAGAGAAGAATAAAATTCACAGAAGCTGCTATGTCAAAATGAACCACATCTGTTTGTGTGTTCCTTCTACTTCCCCAGGAAAAAAGGAAAAATGAGACATAGCCTTAGCTGTTAGTGGAAATTTTGAATGGTTTCCTCAGTGGTCTGTGGACATGGAATTTTTCTTGGCTAATTTGCTGTTCTAATCTGGTAGCTGTACAGTTGCCATTCTCACACCTCTCGGGCATTTAGCATTCCCTTGATGCTGGGCTGAGACCAAATGCTCAATGAAGGAAATCAGTTCAAAGGCACAAATGATAGCTGGGTGTCTCATGCCTGTAGAAAAACCTGTGTGAGAGGAGTATCTGATTTTTCCCTGCCCTTGTGATCTCTCTGCACTCTCTTACTGACAGTGTTAACATTTGAGGCTGATGAGGCCCATATTTCTGATCCCTGCTTTTGTGACAGAGGTAACCTGGCCAAAGGGTTTCACATCTGCCCCAATTTCAGGTAGGGCTCAGTTTTGTTTCAAACAGGCACAGATCTACTTTTAGGCTCATAAATCCTGGCACACCCCCACAGTCCTGACAGCAGCAGGATCGCAGAGCAGGGCTGTCTGAAGTCTCCCTGTAGTGGAACCTGATTGATCCTGTGAGGTCTTGGTCCAGGCTCCATCCCTGGCTGTGCCAAGGTAAATACAGTGTGATTCCATTAGCATCAGTGAAGGTAGCTTGGCTTTATCGTGGTGTGAGTGAGTTGGGAATCTTGGCCCTTTGCTCCCTGAGCACTTTTTGCTGATCACAGGTGATGTGTTTGCTGTGAATGATGGACCCAGAGCCAATAAGCCATCCTGAAGTGTTCTTTGAAGTTCTGTTTTGCCCAAACTTTCAGAGCAGGGCTAGGGGCAGACGAAGCCTGCATTCCTTGTACTGGCTCCATTATTCTGAGCAGTCTCCTGAGGCTGTTTTGCCACTGTCTCTCTCCGTGTTTGGTTTAGGCACCTGAAGTCCCAGCTGCTGCCATGGTTCCCCATTGACTCACACGTGCTATTGCACAGATTCTTCTTGCAACTATTTTGCACTCACAGAGCAAATGAAAATTGGTATAAAATCAACTGACAACGTGTAGTTGGTGTGATCTATGGGGCAAGGGCTTGGTCCTGCTCCTCTCATTGTGTTTGGCCTAATTCTGTTTGCTCAGTAAGGGGAAAACCCACAGCTTCCAGGAGCTGTTCTACACTTGCATGACTGAGAAATCAGAAATGGGCCTGTGAGGTGCAGGATTACACCCCAGGATGAAAAGCAGCTGTTAAGCCTGAAACAAATACAGGAAATGTGAACACAGGGGCAAAACAAAGAAACTCAAGTTCTTTTAAAACAGTAAGATGTGAGAAGGTTTTAATTTTAAAAGTCAGAACATCAGGAGGAAAGGGGGAAGTAGCCTCACTGTCGTAGCAGCCATCTGGTACCAGGCTGCAGTTGTAGGAGCATTGATCTCACTGACCCATATTGTATTAAATATATATGTAGAGTTAAATAAATAACTTTTGCACAGTGTTAAATGGGGGAGGGGGGGAGGGGATGCTGAAACTCGAATATGCACAGTTCCTTCTAATCTGTTTTGAAGTATATTTGCAGGGAATTAGGGGTGATTCAGTATTTTGTATTGGTATGGATGGAAATCGGGTCTGCTTCCACAGTTGCCATTGGCCCCATTGTGTCAGCCACCAGTGCCATGTTTTTGAAGTTACTAAGTTATAAATCTTTTCCCACTAGTTTGTTTGTTGATTACAAGTCATCTGAGCACGGGAAAAACCAACCCAGAAACAGAGGCGTGTCCCAACAGATGCTTCACTAGTGTGTGAAGCAGTAATGTGCAATTGTCCACCTTCGGATACGGGAGTGCTCTAGTTTTGGGGATTGTCTTTGGGTTTTTATTTCATTCTCATCAGCAGTGAAGTGAGTTGCTGCTTTGCACCGTTGGTAGTTGCAATCTAGAGTTATATCCAGTACAGCCCTTTGTCTTATGCCAAAAATAAAATGCTCTTTCCACACTCATCTCTCTTGAGGTGTTCAAGAAGTTTTCCATTTAATCTGATGGGCCTGATTCTTTTCTCGCTGACACTAGTGTTAGCAAGACTTCCACAAACCAAAAGCCATTCCCAGGAAAAAAACCTTGCATTTAATCACAGCTGAATTTTAGTCACAGCAGGACAAAAATCAAAGTTTTTCCCTCACAAAGCCAGGCAACTGTAATGGGACTGTGGAAATGAATGCTGACACTTAGTGCTGTTTTGGGGAGGACAGGAGGAGGGTGTGGGTCTTGGTTGCCCCAAATCCTGGGCTCTCTGCAGGCTTAGGTGGCACCATGTCTGTAACTGAACGCTGTGGCTGTTTAAAACAGCAGAATTGCTATAGGAGTGTCACACTTTAAGTTTGGAAAAGCCCCTTATTTGGTACTTGAACAATCTCGCTTCTGTTTTTGAATGTCTGTTTATTTTTTATTTTTTGTTACGCTAACAGGGAATAAAAATCTGAAATGTTAGTGAGTCTTGTATGCTTGCTGCATTGTGCAGACATGAAACAGGTACTGCTTGTGGATCAGGAGCGGTAAGAGACAGACAGGTTCAAAATGCAGTTTTACAAAGCACTATGATGGGTTGAGGGTTGTTTTGTTTAGGCCATGTTTAAAATCGAGTTTCCTTACGTGTAGTTTCCTTATAGCTGATTTGCAACCTCTGCTTTTGCAATAGCAAAATCAAAGTAACATTCCCGGAGAACAAAAATGCTGTGAGGGGAAGGGGGGCACGCTTGCTCAAATTCAGCATTCAAAGCAGATAGCTTTAGTGGAGAGGAAGGATCAGCACCCTAAAGCATCCCTCTGGTTGTAGCTTGATGAAGCAGGAGACAGACCATGAAGCCAGAGCAGACCCTTCCCTTTGGAATAACCAGTTGTACTCTCCTTAAATGCACATGCAGGAGAGGGTTAGGGAACTGATACAAGTCCTGGAGGAGCTGCTGCCCTTTCTGTATGGGAAGGGAACTTGCACTGCTGATCCCCTTGTTTCCCTTGGCACACGAGCAGCCGGCAGAAGGGAAGGACCAGCCCAAAGAAGCGCTGGCCTGTTCCTCAGGAGGCTGGGCCAGTTCGGCTCTGCGTGAGCTGCAGCTTTGGATGGGGTTACGTGAAGTTTGGCCAACATTTTTGTGAATCTTGCATTCTGTGGGCAGAAATACTTTCCACCGAATGGGAAGGGGGGGAAAAACACCAAAAAAGTCTCTCTTGAAATCTTTTCAGTTCCTTCCTGTTTGTTCAAAGGGGCAGATTGGGAGCTTTAGCTTGTTAACTGTTTAGATGATAGTGCTTGAAGTGCTGGTCTTTGGGGCTGGCTCCATACTATTAATGCAGAATTTGCGTTTTTTAAAATTGCTATTGGCATAGACTCACCGTATTTTATGACTAGACCAGCCATTTGTTCTAAAGTTTGCCTCAAAAAAATGTAATATGAGCTTCAGAGGCAAGGAAAAAAAAAAAAAAAAAAGTGAGACGGGCCCTTTTTGGTAGAAGAAAACCCGCTTCATTGATCAATCTGTATTAGAGAAAGCAGCTTTAATTTGATGCCCCCCTCCACCACCTTCCCTTGGGATTGCTTCTGTGAGATCGGCATTGGCAACTGAGGGGAGGGACATTTCCCCCTGTATCCAGCCCTTCCCATGCACTTTGCAAGTGCTTGTAGCAAGAGGCTCGGGAGCGTTTGGAGAAAATTACTGCGTCCAAAGACAAAAGCAAAGGTCTCTAAGGGTGACTGTCACCTCCTGGCAGGGGGTTGTAGGATGCTGGGGCCGGCCCTGAGCTGCCCCCGGGTCTCTGTTGGCCGCAGGGGTGGGCTCACGTTCAGTCAGCTGGGTCGGGGTTTGGATCTGTTTTGTTTTCGTGAGTGACTTCTACATCCAGCAAAGATCTGTTTGATGAAAACCTGTTAATTTTGTATATCTGGCTGTTTATTGCACCATGGGATTGTAATGGTCTGCATCATCCGTGTGTGTGTGTGTGTGTGTGTGTGTGTGTGTGCGTGCGTGTGTGTGTATATGTACTGTATGTATATAGATATATGTAAAATATATTCACGTACACATTTATATGCATTAGCTGTAAGTGGCACTGCCCCTTAAAAATAAAACAAAACTCACCGTTAGCACATTCTGCCACATGTTTCGGCAGAATTGGGTTGGTTTTTTGTCAAATGAAAAGGAGTTTATTGTGTTCATCTTGCATATGTGCTTCTGAAATGCTGAACTCTGGATTTCCTTCGGGGGGGTGCTAATATATTTGTAAACAGAGTTGATTTGGGGTGTTATTTACTCTGGGACAAAGCATTCAACCGTGTCCCAAGCAAAGGCTTAGCAAAAGAACCCCCTCTTGCTCTCCTGTGAGACGCAGTGATTGTTTGCACGTTCCAGTGGCCCCTCAGTGTCCCCTGTCCAGAGCTGATGTGCAATGGGTGGTGTTGGTGCGTGTCCCTTTGTGAGTGGACTCTTTGTTCAAGGTGTGGTTCAATGTAAAGCATGAGTGGGTGTTTGATCTTGTGTCGAGGGCTGAAATAACAGCACACTCCTTTGTACAACCTTTGCATCAATGTTTCTGCTTTTCTTTGACTTCTATTTTCTTTAAGGGAAACTGCATCTGTTAAGAACCTGCTTCTTCAGAAGCTATTGAATTATTTTGTTTTCCAGATGAATTCCAGCATGTAACTTTGGTACTCTTGTTTGTTATTTGTGTAAAATCTGTTCTTCTGTCGTTTATGGTGTAGTCGGGGAGGGGGGTGGGGGGAAGAAAAGAAAAAATAAAGGAATTCATGTAGTTTAACTTTTAAAGAAAAGAAACAAACTGCTTCATAAGGAAACCAAGTGTATGTTAGTGTTTTCTGACAAGTCATCCTGTAGTTTCTAGCTCAGTAATGCAACACTGTACTTGTCACCGGGTGTGTTACAATTTTGCTGTACTTTCTTTTACTAGATGGTTGGGCTTTTAAATCCCAGACACTAAGCATCCTGGGCCTACTTGCTCTAGATCAAAAAAAATGCAATAAAAAAAAATTGCAATAAAGCACATTGACATGTAATGTTTTAGAAGGATGTACTGACAGCTGTTTCTAATAAATTCCGAACTGCAGCGTGGTCGGGCTGCCGTGGTGTAGCTGTGTCTGTCTCCCAGCCGAGGCCATGGGCATCATCTTTAACAGAAGCTTTAAAAAAAAAAAGAAAAGGCTTGCAGAGGTCTGATTTCCTCTAGGCTGGAGAGAAAGCCCCTCCTGGGGCTGGGAGGAGGGAGGGATACACGTAGCACACGCGCGTTCCTTAGTGGAGCCTTCCCTGTGTTCCTTTCACAGCGTCTTCCGAGGGAGCAGGAGCCATCAGAAATGTTCTTCCATGGCTCACTGCTTCCTCTGCCATCAGGGGAAACCACGTTTGGTGATGCCACTGTTGGTGCTGGGGGAGAGGAGGGGATGCACCACGTGAGCAGACTTAGGAAAGACACGGCTCAGCTGCATCCACTCACCTAGATTTTGCAGGAGTTTGAGAAATCACTCTTTTCCCAATTCCTTCATGAGCATCAGGCATTGGAACCACTGAAAAACCAGTGAGTTTGAGGGTGGTGTTGCTGATCCTTTTCATTACAAATAAAGATGATGGCAGGAGGGCAAACCTGGGGGGATGTTTTGCCCCTTAAACTTGGCCATTGGTTGGGATGCCACTCTAGCATCCTCAGAAATTTAGGGCGGGGGCAGTGGCTGTGGCTGTGTGTGGCCCAGTGTTTTTGCAGCCCCATGAGTCGACCATTTTTGCAGACTAACGAGCAACATTTTTCCAACCTCCTGAGTCAACCATTTTTTTAAAAAATGCTGCATCAGCATTTTTCACAGGGCCCAGTAAGTCTTTTCAGCTGCTGAGTCAGCATTCCCTCCATCACCCGCACCAGAGGCCCCTTCACCAGCAGGCAGGGAGCACCCAACTGGGCAGAAAAGCCCCTGATCATGGTGCAGGGGAGCTGGGAGCACCCAACTGGACCCTGAAGGTTCACTGGGCATCTGTCATTACACCCAGCAAGGAGCTCACCCCATGTTGCAGCACCTTGGGGTGCTCCGTGCTGGCCTGCCCACAGCACTGGAGGGATGCAACCCCTTAGAAACATCACCTGGAACAGCAGCAGCCACGTGGTACCCAATGGAGGAGCCATGGGCTCTGTAGGCTGATGTTCACTGCATTGGCACCCCCAGGCAAGAAGAGCAATGGGGAAACATCAGCAAGAAACTGAGAGGACTCTGCAAGGTGCTCCAGGGGCCTGGCTCTTTCTTATGATTATTTAATTTATTTCTTTTTAATAAGGGCTAATGAGGTAGAATTGCAGGAAAGATGTAAGTCACTAATTGGCGAATAGCTTTTCAGGGCTTTGCCAGACTGTTCGCTGTGTTATGAAAACATCACAGCCAGAGCCGGCGTAGGAAATTTCCAAGCGGCTGTGCTGACTGGATGGAAAGAAAAACACCTCCCAGCTCAGATGTCTTCTCAGAGAAAGGGCAGATCCTGGGGATTTTTCCATCCTCAGCAATTCCACAGAGCTTCCTGCAAGTCCCCTGGGTTCCCCCCCACTCACACACAGGACCCTTCCCAGGGGAAGGCAATGGCCCAGCAACCCCAGGTGTGGCACCATAGGGCAGAGGTGCAGGATGGATGGACAGAAGTCCACAAGCTGCTTTCATGGGATTTCTCTTCCCCTCCATGCAGGAACCCACTGTAGTGGGAGATTCATGTGCGGATCTTGCCCATGGGAAAAAAGAAAATCTGTCAGGAAAATCCAAAACGCCTCCCCCAGCCAAAACGCCTTGATGTAAGGGATCAGGGTCTGAAACCCGGGGCTTGTTGCAGCAACCAAGCTGCTCCACGTTTCCTCCTTGGTTTCATCTCTCAAAACAGACTTATTTTAGTCTAATAGTTTAGTTTAATAGACACTGTGTTGCTTGGCAGCAGGAGCAACACAACCACAGCCACAGCTCTGAGTACCACAGTCATAAATAAAGGGCAGGGTGGTGAGTGTGCTGCACAGCACCTTGAGCAGCCCAAAATCCACCAGGGATGTGGTTGCTTGTCCCCTCCATCCCACTCCACCATGCACAGCTGGAATGTGGGATCCATCAGGCGCCTCTGCCATGAATGAAGCACCTGAGCCTGGAAATGCAGTTGAGGCAGCTGCTTCTCACACCAGTCCCAGTGTGTTTGGGGTCAGGGTGAATGCAAAGGTACCCAAGACAGAGCGAGCTGCCTGAATCCCCTGGGAACAGGATGCCTCCCAAGGATGCACAACCTGGCTGAGCCCAGGAAGACATGAGGAATGGGGAGTGTTCACCCTGGCCACAATTCCTCCCTGTGAGATGTGAGATGCAGCATTTCCCTCCTTGGACCATCAAGTCCAAGCTTGGAGCAGGAGTCAGCAGCTTTCAAGTGAACTGGTGGATTAGGGTTGGCCAGAAACCCAGAATCCCCATTTCATAGGAAATCTCATCATCTTGCTTGTCATGCTTCATCCAAATAGGAACAAAATGGTAATGTACAAAATTTGACCCTGGAAAATACTTTCAAGGGGGAAAAAAACATCCCACACCAATTTTTGGGACAGACTGTGATCTGGCACAGTCCCACACCAGCATCAGCCTTTCTATATCAATGTTATCCATGAACTCACAAGGGTTGGAAGGACAGAGGCTTCACTCTGACCAACATAATCCACTTCCTTGGCTACTATTTTCTCCAAATTTTCTGTTGACTGCTATTTTCATCAAATCTGTTCTTTCTGATGGCAAATATTCCTTGCCAAGATCTAATAGGCTTTGTAAAGAAGTGATGGGTAGGGGACCAAATGCCAGGGCACCCTCTGCGTGATGTCTCTGTGCTCCCTGGTCAGAAGGTGTGGCAGAGGAAGAGGAAAAGGCTGCAAAACACCAGTCTGGGTTGCTGCCCACTCTCCTGCCTCCAAACCCATCCTTGGTGGTGGTGGTGGTGGCTCCTGGGAAACACCTTGGCCACCTCTGCCCAGTCACTGGTACATTTCAGGGCAAAACCCAGCGCAGGTTCCCCTGGGCTCAGCTCTCCTGTGCACAGCCATGTCCCCAGAGCCCTCCTCTTCCTGACCCCACCAGACCCAACCATCTCCCCTGTACAAGGGGCAAAGCCTTGACCTCTCCCTTGGAGCAGGAGGAAGCAGCCCTGATGCAAACTAAAGCAACTCAGGGTCTGCTTCCCAGAAGAGGGATAAGGAGCAGGAAGAGGAGGATGAGCAGTCACAAGGCTTCAGGGGCAAGCAAAGGCATGTCCCATGGTGGTGCATCTTCAGGCAGACTAAGAGGCCAGGAGGGCAGGGGCCAGGATGTGCTCCTCCATCCCAAAAGCATTTCCCTGTGCTCCTGCATGGGCTCCTGGGCAAGATCCCGGCTGCTGCCACAGTCTGTGCCCAGGAGAGACACTCGGCAGTCACAAGCCTGCCTCGAGCAGAGCTGTGGCTGGAGCATTTCCCAAACTTTCCCTTTGCTCACACTTTCAAGGGAAGGGGTGGGGTGGGTGCACGGAGAGCAGAGCCAGCCGCCCTGGGCAGGTGCTGTGCACGCTCCCGCGGCCGCTCTGCCAAAGGAAACACAAACATCCTACCCAAAGAAAGCACTTTTCATCAGCAGCACAAGTTCCCATTTTTGCACAGGGCTGGTCTGTTCCGGGCAGCTTTCCCCACCACACCACAGTGCCAGGCTGAGCGAGGGCCCGGCCGAGCTTTCCGGGCCAGAGCCGCCCTTCCTGCCCCACGTTAGACCCACAGAAACCAGGCAGTGTGACCACGTCCGGCACCTGGAGAGGACTGAGGCTGACCTTGTGTGAGATGCCTCAGAGCTAAAGGGGCTTAGTCAGCCTCAGAGTCCCTCCTGCACTTGAGATGTGGCATTTGGGCATGTAGGACCCTGGAGACTGGAGACCTAGAGGCTGTGGGACCTCGCTTCTCCTTACATCTGGCAAGGGGAATTTTGGCCAAACCTGACTGTCCCAGCACTGCAGACAGAGGTGGTGAGGCCCCATAACCCAGAAGGAGCTTTGGAAGGGAAATTCCAGTGTCATGTAATGGTGCAGCTCAACACCAAGGCAGGACAACAAACACAGGTTATTAAAAAAGAGAACAGAGAGAGAGACTAAAAAAATAAAAGGCAAGTATTACTTTGGCCTAAAGTTAGTGAAGACCTGAGGAGAATGCAGGATTCAGGGTGGAAGAGGGGGTGAGGAGGAGTGTAAGGGCACTTGGATGCACATCACTCATGAAATAAATACTTTATACCTGCCCTCAGTGTCAGGTGGGCAGAGGAGCAGGATGAGCTGCTCCTCTGCCCCCGTCAAAGTGCTGCTGCTGTGCCTGAGCCAGCAGGTCCCTGGTCCCAGCACCTGCCTGGCCTCACCTGCCCGGCCTCACCTGCCCCATCTCACCTGCTCAGCCCCACCTGCCCCATCTCACCTGCCCAGCCCCACCTGTCCAGCCTCACCTGCCCCATCTCACCTGTCCAGCCCCACCTGCCCCATCTCACCTGCCCAGCCTCACCTGTCCAGCCTCACCTGCCCCATCTCACCTGCTCAGCCACCAGCAGGAGCAAAGTCCACAGCAGGAAAAGCAAGGCTGAGGCCCCAGGAACAAAGCAGCCTTTCACAGCAGCAGCTTGGCCAGAGGAACCAGGGAATATTCCTGTCCAAGGGCTCCCAAACGGCTCCTAGCTTTGATCCTGGGCACAGGGCGGGTTGTTGGCACTTTTCCTTTCCTTCTTTGTGTTGCTCTTTACTTTTTTTCCTTCCTACTTTATGGTGTAATTTCTGTGTGTGTCTATGATTTCTAGGAGAATTTTCTTGCCACTCTGGGAAGAGAAACTTTCTGCTGGGAGCAAGATACAGACTCTGCACAGACTCTTTTCACCTGTCTCCTGAGGGAGAAAAAAATCCCTCCTCTGGAGGCACAAGTGTTCATCACCATCATTTTCAGTTCAGAGGTTGTTTTCTGAATGTGTCTAATAAATCCCAGCCTCACTCAGGATGGGAAACTGAACCAGCTCCACAGCTGTGTACCTTCCTCCCAAACCACATCCCTTCCAGTGGACTCACTGGCTTGCATGCTCAGTTGGCCTTTCAGACTCCCCAGGTGACTGGGACAAGCAGTTCCCAAACCTGCTGGTTTCCATCCAGTTCTTGTCACCTGTCTAAAGCCTGCTCCCCCACCCCAAATGCAGAGGGAGGGGATGCACCAACCCACCTTCCCCAGCCCAGGGCACTCCCCTCCTGCAGCACAGGGAATGGTTCCCCACAAGCCTGTTCACCCACACAGTGTGGGGCACACCTGACACCCATGGCAGGGCAAGCCAAACCTCCCCTCCCCACATCCCAAATATATTTAGGCAGTTGGAAACATGCCTTTGCTGCCAGCCTTCCATGCAGGGATGGGAGGAGACAGATGGGATGGAGAAATTGAGTCAGCCCTGAGAGGTCACTATGGCAGCCAAGGGAATAAAACCATCCCTCTCCTTTTCCTCCTTCTCCTCATCCTTCTCCTCCTGGTCCCACCACCCGCCTTCTGACGGATGTTGCCTTTGGACCAGACCCTGTTGCAGTCCAGCTGCCGAAAGAACTCTGTGGTGAGCCCTGTGCACCCGTGGGCTGTCTGGAATCCATCACTGTCTGTGCACAGGGACGCCAGCCAAACCCTGCTCCTGCTCCTGCCTGCTGCTGGCAGCTCTGGCCTCTCCAGGGGAGCACCTGCGGGTGCACAGCGGTCCCCCCAGCCCTGGAATTCCACTGGAGAATCTGCACTACCACCAGCAGTGGCTGGGAAGGGGAGCAGCCACCCCCCAGGAGCCCCAAATCAGCTGATGGGGGAACGGTGCTTTTTTTCTGCCCTGCCAAGGGTTGGGTTGGTATCTCCAAAGCGTGGAGGCGCCACGGAGGATGTCCCTTGCCAGCCCAGCATGCTGGGTCATGCTACAGGGCTCCGGGTGCTACAGGGCATTTTCTGGCCATGGGGAGGGCATCCCACTGCCAGAGCGATGCCCTTAGCCAGAGGGACGCCCCCAGCATCACCATCCCTGGCACACCTCAGCAGCGGCAGGACGATGCCCCCGCCTCACCCCTGACCCTCCTCACTCTGGTTTAACCCCTGTGCGGTGTCACCCGCCCACGCCGGGCCATCCCCGGCAGCCTGTCCTCGGGCTCAGCGGGAACAAAGCCGGCCAGGATGCTCCGTGGCCGGGCTCACGGGAGGCTCCTGCGGGGAGCCCCGTGACGCGGGCGCAGCTCAGCGGGATTAGCGGGCAGACGGACGTGACTGCGAGGCAGTCGCCTGGTACTAATTAAAGAAGGGATATATTTAGGCACCCGGTTATCCCCTGCGTTTCACTTATTTTTAGCTGCCAGTCTGCCAGGCTGGGGGTGGCACATGGGGAAGGGCACGGATGCAAGGCAGGATGGATCCAGCCCAGCACCAAGGAGGTCACAGCACATGTCCTGGGCAACACTGAGCCTTTCCCTGGGGGAAGAGACCTCTGTCCAAACCGACTGCAAAGGAAGAGAAAGCTTTAATTTTTTTCCTCAGAAAGGCAGGAAAATGGGTTTCAGGGAGCAATAGGAGCATCCCTGCTCAGTCCTTGCCCCAGATCCATCCAGCCACCCACACCCCCATATCCAGAAGTGCAAATGGCCCTTTTTGGACTCACACAGCAAAAAAAAAAAAGCACAGCTGTGCCCAGGGCAGAGGCAGCTCCCTCATTCTGAGACACATCCCTCTGCAGTGACAGTGGCCTAGAAGCAATGCCACTGGTTCCCATACCTTCTTTCTATGCAGTACTGCCCCTCAGCACAGCCAGAGTCTGTCCTTGGCACATGGCTGAGCACCTGTCCACATGGGCCATCAGCAAGTGTGGAGGAGCTTCTTTGGGTCTTAAGTACCCTGAAAAGAGTGGAGGAACAGCAGGAAGAACAGTGCCCAGCAGCCCTGCATCCCTCCTGGGCCAGGACAACCCCATTAGTTCCATTCTTTTCCCCCTTTGCTTCCTTCCCAGAAATGCTCTGGGGTTTTGTATTTGTGGGTTTGGGGTTTCTTCCTCTTTCCAGTGTGAAATATTGATCAGGTCTCTGCTACCCTCCCACCCCTCACTCCACCACAGCTCCTGGCTGCCCAGCTTCCCTCATGGAGCAGAGGGCAGGGTGTAGGAGGAAATCAAAGTAATGGGATAATTAATGACCCAGGGAGCTGAAACCCAGTCCAAAGCCAGGCTGCTCTGGCTGGCCTGGGAGGAGACTTCCCAGCAGGGAAGATTTGGTTTGAGGGTATTTTTGGAGCTGAACAGCATCCAGGGCTGGCCAAATTTCTTCTTAGGTGGCCAATCAGGTAAAGCCTCTCCCAAAACAGTGAGGCTGGGAAGTTTGGACCATAACTCAATAAATCTGAGATGGAAAAAAAAAAAAAAAAAAAAAAAAAAAAAAAAAAAAAAAAACAACCCACCCCAATTTCTTTACTTAATTGAATCCTTTGACTCCAGGAGCAGGTGTCCTGCACCCTCCAGTCTGTGGAGAGTGGCCAGGGCCGTGTGGGGTTGTGAGCTCCCATCACCTGGGCTGCAGCTTGCCCTGGTTCCCTGCTGCCCATCAGAATTAGGCAGCCCGTTTGAGCAGGTTTACGATAATCATCAAATAACTCGTTCATTGACAGCGTGTCAGGCTGAGAAGACTGACTGAGCCCTCGTTTGCTGATTGCTAATTAGCTTAACATTCCTAATCCCTCATTAGTGACTATGAAGTAAGCTCTGAAATATGAGGTCAGCCCTAATCAGCGTTTAAAATATAAAGCCCACTGGCACATGATGGAGGCTGGGGAGGGGGTGGCTGCAGGCCAGCCCTGGGTGCTTCCATGGTCACAGGGAATGAGGCAGATAGGAAGAGTTAAACCCCGTGGAGCCACGGACATCTGCACATCCCCCTAGAGCTCAGCCTCTGCACTCAGTGCCCGACCTGGATCCACACCAGGAACAGGCAGCAATGTGGAGTGCAACACAAGAGGGGTCCCAGGTTCCTTTCAAGTGCATCCAACAGCTGTGGCTTCCATCCTGCACAGACTGTCTACAGAATCACAGAATATTCTGAACTGGAAGGGATCCACAAAGATCATGAGTCCAACTGTTAAGTGAATGGCTCATACAGGGTTCAAACCCATCAGCACTTTGCTCTGACCAACAGTGGGGGCCCAAGCACCCATGCAGGATGCTCTGGCTTTCCCCCCCAGCTCCCATCTTCAAGATTCCAGCTTAACTGCAGGCAGCCAGGCTGTTGGCAGTGGGACTTTCCCAGAGGCTCACCCACACCCTCTGATCCTGGGAGAAGGAGTCAAATCTTGGCATTGAGAAGAGAGCACCCAAGTGTGCTGGGCTGCCATTTCCACGCCATCATGTGGGAGGAAAAAATGGCCCTTAGTTGTTGTGGCTTAATCCTCTGGAAGAATAAGGTGTTGTGGACTGAGAATTACTTATTCCTGGCTGGGGAAACTCCTACAGGAGGGCTGTGGACATTAAAATAACCCTAATTAAACTCCAGCTAGTGAACCTTAAAAAAGGAGAAAAAAAATCTGCGTTTCCACGAAAATGCAATTTGAAAACCCCTTGAGCCACACCTCTGCTCATCCAGGGCGATGCTCCCACCTCAGGCCCCGTGTTGCTGGAGATGATGCTGTGGATTTGTGCTGCGGGGCAGAGCCAGCTCCTGCTGCACACCCGGTGCCTGCACGGAGGCAGGAGCAGGGAGCCTTTGCCGTGACCGGCAGAGAGGCCCCGGTGTCCTCTCCGCTCCCGTCCCCGCGGTCCCGCTCGCCGTGGGCAGGAACATCTCTCTTTTATGAACCCACGTCAGCGAGCGGCTGCCGGCAGAGACACTGCAAATCTCCTGCGGGCGGAGCCGAGCTTCGCCCCCGATTCCTGCTCCGCAGCTTCCCTGGAGCACGGAGACACGGGATATTTTGAGCATCCTTGGCAGCAGCGAATGAGGATTAGCCCAATCCCCCCAGACATGAACGTCTCCCCAGCTCTATTTCCAAGGACAGGAATAGCCCCTGAAGGCTTTTCCGTGTGGAGGGCACACACCTGCAAATGTTAAAAGCAAAGATCTGTTTCTGGAAAGGTTTTGGGTGGTGCAGGATCAAGGCTGCCTAAATGAGTGGGTGAAAAAGGGGCCAAGTAGCACCTGCTGGCTCTTGTCCCGTGGCTAATCCAAGCCAATGCCAAGCCAATTCCTGAACCCATCAGACATAGCGTGCATCCTCACCTTGCTCAGCCAAGTTTCATGTCTGACAAGTTCTTACCCCTTCCACCCCTTACATGCTTCTACCATCAGGACCCTGCATTAGCAGGGACACAAAACATTATAAACATACAGACTTGGTGGAGGATGGTAAATTCTGGGCTTGAGTTTCAGACTGGAAAGCCTTGGCTTAGCCACACACCTGGGCTGTGGAGCAGAAAATCCCAAATAGCCTGGCAGAGTTACTCCCATACCCAGACACTCCACAGGTCATTTTCTGCCCCATCAAGCAGCTGGTTGCACAGGCAGGTTGGGAGCACAGCCATTCCCAGCACTATGGAAAACTGAGGGGAGAGCAACCAAGAGACAAATACGAGTTTGGATTTATGTAAAAAAAAAAACAAAACAAAATTATTTATTTTGGAGGAGGATTTGAACATCGACATGCAGGTACAACATGAATAAAAATTATTGCACCGCTATTATGTGGCAATTGTTCAAGTTTCTAGAAACACAGAAATTCCACACTTTCTCTTATCTAGCTAAGTGCTGAGTGACACGGCTTGGCAGAGCCCAGCGCAGGAGGTGCTCTCACAGCCACCTGGATATGGTAATCGAACACAACGTAAACACACACTTCTGTCAAATCTTCTACTAGAAGTACAGAATTATCCTTCACATCCAGTAAGAGAAAACCAGAGAAAGATTTTATCCTCCCCTCTTCAGAAGAAAGAAAAAAAAAAAGAAAAAAAAAAAAAAAAAGAAAAAAAAAGAAAAGGAAAAAAAAATACTCCAAATCACACCTCAATGTAAGTGTGGCAAACAAACCCACTGGTCACTCCTACCCCTTCCCCCACAAGCGCTCTTTAGTACAGCAGCAGCCAAAGGCCTCCAACATTCGGACCCAGGAGTGGCCAGTACAACGCTAAAGTCTAATATTTACAATAAATATCATCCATTTCTCTTAGTTTGCAACAGTCAGAGACAAAGGGAAAAATAACACTGAGTCACGGGGCAGGGATGCGCCAGCTGGATGCAGGAGCAGAGAGGAGCTGCAGTGGCCGAACCAGCTTAAGACACTGCCATCCCAACAGGGATGAGGAGCAGGAGACACATCCAAGCTGACAGAAGGGAAGAGGGAAACAAAGCAGGAAAGCAGCATATTTGGATGGTGACATGCACGGCTCATTGACCAAACACACACCTCACGCTTGTGACTTCCACCTTCTGCCTGCCTGACTCGGGACTACCCACGGAAACCAAGGGCTGGCCAGGGCTTCCCTTGGCCACTGTGGGTCCAAGCCAGCACTGGGAACACACTCTTGCCCCTCAGACACAGCTTTTCCATCGTCCTGTTCCTTCCCAACACATTCTGCAAGCTTTTATTTGGGAAGCTATTTAAGGAATTCGTAGCAGAGCAAGGAATAAGTCTTGGTGTATCTACCTGGCTTATTATCAAAATTTAATAGGAAGAGTCTTCTCACCCAAACCCTTTGCTAAAGTGAGCCATGTAAATTTGACAGAAGGTGGAACAGGGCCAATGAGGCACCTAGCACACCAAGGGAAACTGCAGGACTGACCAAGAGCAGGGGATACAGGACTTTGCTAGAATGCTTTCCTGGCAATGCTGTTTGGCTTTGGATTCCAAAAAACCAGGGATTTTTAATTGCACTGACCACTCTCTGTACCGTAGCTACAAAAGAGGCAACAAAACACATACCTCACCTTTTCTTTGGCCAACACAGGCAAAAGCAGCAAAAGCTGTGACATAGCAAGGGTTTTCACTCCTCCTTTTATGCCTAGGAAAGGATAATTCTGCAATTCAGCATGGGAAGCATCGGCTGCAAAGGCAGGGAGTCAGCAGCTCACAGCCGGTACCATCACAGGGTCCCACCCCTGCCACTGGGGGCTGAACCAGGTTACCCAGCCTGGCTCACACCCCATGTTCATGTCCCAGGAGCAGTGATCAATTTTTTCCTCAGGTTTTTTAAACACAGAAGGAAAAGGGGGACCTGTGACCCAGGGAACAGCCAGGTTGGACCACATCCTCACACAACTCCTTAATTTACACAGACACTTCCATCTCGCCAAGGTCAGGTGCTCTCAGGAGATCAGCTTGTCAAGGAGGCTTGTCTTTGTAATTACCACAGACTCAGGATGCCAAATCCATTTTTCACTATTCCTGTCCATGCCATAATATCCTGCGCTGTTTCTCAACAAATTTTTAGTAGATCAACCCATCAGGGAGAAAACCAGCCAGACAAGTACCAGATCCTGCCAAGTCTGTTCCTTACTTGCTATTGCTCTAAATCAGCACTGAATGACACTCACCACCAAGAGCACTTGGAGAGGCTGGAGACACCCAGGACCCCGACAAGGCAGTGGAGATACTGTGGTTTGTAATTGCAAACCAAGTGTATATGAGCAGCCTATGAATTCCAGGAAAAAGAGCAGAGAGACAGCACAGCAGGCTCTGCTCTCAGTACCACCACAGCTGGGTTTATTAAGGTGTTACCCGGCAGTGCTGAGGCTTTGGTTAGTGTAGTAGCAACACCATATATGTTCACACTGACACACGGAGTAAACACTCATTTAAACATGTTAAAAAAAGAAAGCTCAAACCAAACCAAAACTTGGTCCAGAAATGAAATCCAAGCAGCCAAAATCAAGTATATAATGGGGGGAAGCAACTGCTACACAGAAAGAAACAGGGTGAGATTCCAGAGATTTTTGAGAGTTGTGGGTTGTACTGAAATCAGATTGAAAGAAATGGAGGAAAATATATTCCTATATAATAAACATACTTGCATTTAGGGGAAGCAAATCAAAACTTCAAGTTCAGAGAAAGCCAAGACAGTGAAGGAAGCAGCAGTGTAAGGAAATCAGACCAACAGAGATGGGGTTTAGCCTGGAATACTGTTGCACAGTCATTCTGCTTCTAACAGAGTAAGCCAGTGAGCAGGGCACTATCCCTCACAGGGGACCCGCAGGGAGATCCACTCAGACAAGACTAGGATACAAGCTGAGCACAATCTGGGACAAATGATGGGAGTGTTCATTGAGAGGAATTTAATTGAATGAAGAAAGGGCTTACAGTGCTACAGGTATCACCACTCGACACATTTATTGGTGCATTATTATTGGTCTAATCCTCAGCAAGGAGCACTGTCACCCAGAGTCGGTCACACTTAAAGCAAAGCGATGCCTAAACCTAGGAGCAAAGAGTAAGTTTTTAATGCAAAGTGACCTCAGCAGTGGAAATGATCTAGCTATCAGAGCTGAAATCTGAAAATATCACATGTGTTTTGAAGTCTGCTTGCAGCTTGACCACAGAACTCGAGGAGTCTGAACTCCTCATGGGTTTGTTTTTAAAACGGGCAGATTCAGAAAACTCAACAAGTTTCCCAAGCCCCAATTCAGAAATGTTAAGGGACACCATAAAATCCCTACCTATTTAGACTCACCAAGAGAAGGAAAAGTCTCCAAAAAGTCTCTCATTTTTCATTGAGATAACTTTGCCGGACACACTGGAGAATACACAACTACAAATTTTTCTACTTTAAAACCAACCTACAGGCACCCCTTTGCTGGGGTCACTTACTCTGAGGCAGGGCAAGTTATGAATTGAAGCCAGAGAAAGGAAGATAAAACATCACTAATTTTCTTTTTAAAAGAGGGAAAAGTTGCAATGTGTCCCATAGAGATAAGTAAAAACAATCCCCAAAAAAGCCAGCTTATGGATTGGAGATTTCTCTTTCTAGTAATTCCATTGAAAAATACTCTTACTTGTTTTAAAGAGAAGACAGGGATCTCTCTCTGTCCAGTCTCTCCAGCCAAGTCCTTTGTCTCCACATCCTCTAAGGACACAGGACTGTGAAGACACGTGGTGACAAAGAGGTTTTGCTTGCACTAAAGAGGGTCTGTAGTTTAAGAATAACTTGCAGACAAGAGGGTAGGTTGTTATCCTTGTCAAGGGACATCAGATTGTAAAACTGGAGCAAAAACTTGACATTTGTGAATTCCAATGGAATTTCAAAGAGAATGCTGAAAAGCAGAAATTTCAAACAAGCTGCCTTTTTTGCACACAGAATTTTTGGGATCTCAAATAAATGCAGAATTAGAGGGAAGAGCACATCAGGCCCTAAACTCAGGCAAAATAAAAGGTGCGGAAAGGAAAAGAAAATAAAACAAAACCAAAGTGTTCCTTAAGCCCTGCTTTAAAGATACCCTGTTCTAAAGAGACCTCAAACAGCAAGCACTACTGTGTACAAAAATAGAATAGCAAGGATGAAAAAACACAAAAAACAGTATGAAAAAAACCCTCCCAAAAATAGATGTACACAAGTTCTATTTTATATTAGTGTATATTACAAAATTCAAACATGCAGTCTCTATTTTGAATGTAGAACGCTCCAGTCCATGAGTACCAGCGATGCTGCTATGTTTTCTTTACAGCATCATCATGTGACAGGGGAAAGTCTTGTATTTTTAACTGATTTCCAGCCTCTTTGCTTTTCGCTTGTGCCAGAGTCCCTTCTTTACAGGGCCTTGTGCTGCCATCTGGCAGAGGAGAGGCTCTCAGAGCTGCTTGTCCAAGAGCATGAGACAGCTCTTTTGACGGAGTGATTTTGCAGCTACCTGCCAATGGCTCAGACACTTTAGCACTGCAAAAAGGTGCCTCCTTTTTGACCACTACGGGACATGTTGCCTCCTTTTTGTCCCCCACGGGACACACTGCCTCCCAGGGCTTTGCTGGGTGTAAGGACTCTGCACAGGACCCGCTCCTCATGGTCAGACCATCTGTGCTCGAGGGTTTGGCTTTCTCTTGACACTCTCCTGCTTGTGAAATTTCCTGCCTTTTTTGTTTCAAATCTCTCTCCTCTTTACCGGAGGCACCCAAATCCTTTCTCGTTTCCACCTCTCCAGACCCAGACATACCGAGCTTCAAAGGACCCAACACGCTCTGGGCCAGGGGCACTAACTGGGACACGGAGAGCGCATGCTCGATGGCACCGGGGATGAGGAGTGGGGAGGACACGGGTCCTGCTGGGCTTGTTTTGCTGGAGGATAAAGCACCCTCTGCCTGGGATGAGCTGGGCTGCTGCTTGTCGGGGCTAGGACTTCTTTGGGATGTTTCACTGGCACTCCCAGGAGACAGAAAAGAGGAGCTCTGCTGTTCCACAGGCTGAGGTGTCTCCCTGCGACCCTTCTCACCGGAGTCTGGGGGGCTTACCGTGGCAGGAGTGCTCATGTTTGCTGTGCACCACGAGGGAAGTGCCAGCAGAGGTTTGGAATCCTGTTTTTTCTGACTGTTTTCTGTTAGCACAGGCTCTTTCAAGTCAAGTTTATCACAGGAGACCCCAGAAAAATCACCTTCAAGTTCCAGGAGTTTGATAGACGGGCACTGCATATGTTCTGTGCCACCTACTGGTTTTTGAGTACCTGGAGTTCTCTGGAGGTCGTTGATTGCTTCAGAAGGCCTGTCTTTTGGACCAAAACACTCCAAAGTTTTGTTTTCTGGCAATTTATGCTCCTTTGCAGTTGTTTCTGATTTTAAGAATGGCTTTTCTGAATTAGCTAGTTTTTCTGGAGAAGTTCTTGAGGGGAGCTCTGGTAGGGAGGGGTGCACACTGATTTGCAGAGGCTCTGAAACAGGCTTTGCTTGTTGAGCATTTCCCTTCTGCAAATCTTCTGTACCTTTTGGATCTTCAGGTAGAAAGGCATCATCTTCAATACTATCCTTGCTTTCCAATTTAGATGAAAACTTACTATCCTCATTAAATGAATCTGAGCCTTGGTCTCCACTGCCACGGGGCTTGTCCAACCTTCTCCCATCCTGACTATCTTCTGAACCATCATCTGTTTCATCTTCAGAGGAATCTACTTCCCTGATGGCCTCCTGCTTTTGCAGAGACTCCCTCCTCTCCACCCTGTCCTGCCGAATGGCACCCAGCTTCCGTGAGCCCGGCTTCTGCAGCATCCCTTTCTCCGCCAGCCCAAGTTTGCCGCCTGTCGTTTCGTTGGCAGATTCCTGTAAGCTCTGGAGGCTGGGATCCCGCTGTAACATCTCCTTCTTGAACTCAGAGTGAGAGATATCCAAGCTATGCTTCCGTGAGGAGCCCAGCTTCTTCTCAGAGGAGGACAGAGAGGCAGCCAGTTTCTCGGCTGACTGCACTCTCTTCAGCAAAGGAGACCGAGGGGGCTCGGCACTTTTGGGGCGAGAAATTTGTCTCACCAGTGGTGGAGAGGAGTGTAGTTTTACTGGGAAAGACTGGATAATGCTGGAGCTACCAATTGAGTGTCCTGGCAAAGGAGATGGGGAGCGCTGTGGTGACGTGGACTGTGGGGTTGGTGATGGAGTGTGAGCCAGGGGGGACAGAGGGATGTTTCCTGCAGATTTACGCCTTGGAGATCTGTACTGCCTCTGGAGCTTTGGTGCTAGGCCATGCAGAGAGCTGGGTCGGATGTGTCCAGAGCTGGCTGGAGAATTGGGAACACTGGAACTGGGAGAGCTGCTCTGGGAAGAATTGCCACCAACTTGAAAGAAAAAAAAAAAAAAGAACAAAGAAAAAAAAATACGAAGAAGATTAATACATATTTGGCCATTAAAACAACTTACTGAAAATAAGTCAAGACACAATGTCATGTTACTCCAAAGCACAGCAGTACTATTGAAGGTAACACTGCCAGGCTTCTGATGGAAATTCACATCATTAGCACCCAACACCAGAGCCCAGTAAGAAACACTCAGCTATGAGAACACTTTTCTAGAAAAAAACCCCTTTGATCAGACAAATCACGTGTTTCATTGCTATTCTCCAGATGCAAATCTCTTTATTTCAGCAACTGATTCAATTTTCAAATATGACTTTACTACGGTGTTTTGATTTCTTTTCTCTGAACACAGAAAATGTGTCAAACTGCTATGAAAAGATTGCAACTTACAACACACATTCTCATCAAAGTGGCAGGATGCTGTAGTACAGCAAGTGCATTCTTAAAAGGATGTATAGATTTTCATTTTTAAATGAATCAATGAACAAGAACACATCCATTCTTAAGGTAATCGACATCATCACTGTCATTTGCTTCACAAAGAGACCTACTACCTGCTGCTGTGTATTTTATTTCCAAAATTAATCAATCAGCAAAAGTCTCCTCCAATACTTTCTTTTCTTGTCTGACTGGATTTTTTGGCTTAGTTTTGTTTTGTTTCATGTCTCTTTTTTTTACCTGAGTGTACAGACTCCGGAGTGGATCTGTAGCTCTGGGTTGGTGACCGAGGAGACAGGTTGTGAGTTGGAGAGCCAGGCACACTTTCCCCAGATGACAGGGATCGGTTCAGGGATGATAAACTCCGGCTGGTGTGAAGCAGCGATGCTTGTTTAGTGATCTTCCTCAACAAAGAACTCTTTTTCTTACTGGAAAAGAGCATTCAAAAGGTGTTTACAAGCCCAAATGATTTATTTACCTTTACTAGCATATTTCAGTCAATTTTGTGTCACAGTAAAAGAGAAAAAAAAAAAAAAGGAAGAAAAGAAGAACTAAAGGATATACCTGCTGATATACATTACAGGCAAATGGATTTGACAAGATCTCTCTAAAGATCTCTTACATTATCTTGGTTACCCTTTAATTTTAACAGAGAAGTATCAAAACAAACCTTTCCTGACCATCCTTTGTTTTGCTCTTCTTGTTCCTACGAGCCATCTTGGATTTGTAGCTGGCTTTTCGAGCTGGACCAACTTTGATGGATGTGTTCTCAAATGGTGTGGTGGAGATGGACACTTTATTTCCGCTCTGTCAGACACAAGACAAAGAGACATTGCTTAAACATGGTTATTTGAAGCAGATCTGCAGGCAAAGCAGGTAGGCTGCTAGTTTATTGCTGCCTGCCATTTTGTAATCCTTTGTCAAACTCCATTTTTCCCCTCAGCATTTCCACCTATCATTTATTAGGGAATTGTCGAGAGAGAGAGCCCTCGTTAGTTAGGCTTTCACAAATGATTAGCTCAGACCCCAGCTGGTAGGTAAAGTTTCCCAGAGCAGGCAGAACACAGCATCTGACCTCTCCCATTGAGATCCCAAATGACTCAATTTAATACTTGTAATACTTGGAAACTTGAACAAAGTGATATTCTGTCACCAATCCTATTCCCAGTGCTCTGACTGATGGCAGATGTGAGCATATCAAGCATCTATCATGATGAATCTGCAACACAGAGCATGGCTTGTCTTACTCATGTTAAAAAAATAATAATCCTGACTGCTCCCCTATTTGCAATCCCAAAGACTTTGGAACAGTCCAGAACTCTGGTTTGGTTTTCTTTTCTGTAAACAGATTCTGCTCAGAGAGGAATCAAACACAAGTGATTCAAATGGATAATTTCAACACCAACCAGTACAAAGCTGCTCTTAAATACCACCAGGTGCTGTGTGCACACTCGTATTTCAGACAACATTTTAAACAAGCTGCTCATGTTTTCCAAAGTGTAAAAGTGATGCTCCCCTACCTTCAGAATCAGCTCCACCACTTCGGTGTGCACCAGCCCGTGGACTGGCTCCCCGTTGACGTGGGTGATCAGATCCCCTTCCCGCAGACCCGCCTCGTTCGCCGGACCCCCTTCCTCCACGTGCTGCCAACAACAAGGAGGGACTGTTTGAGAAGGGGAATGTGCAGCAACCACTGGGACTCAAATCCATCTGTGTCACTGCCCTGCCTCAGCTGCTTCAGGGAAGGGTGAAAGAAATCACCCCAGGCACAGCAAGCACAAACCCGCATCTCCACTCTCCCCAGCATCCCGCAGTCTATCCTGATCCAAGGCAGCCAGGGATGGCTACGCTGATCCAGAGACCAGCTTCTCTCAAAGCAAAAAGCTTAAAACACTTCCAAATTTTACAGCACTCAGGAATGTTACCCAGATGCTCTTGATTTCCAGACAAACATTCAGTCTTTCTCAATTTCTTTGCCATCCCAAATCCAGCATCCTTCCATGTACATGCCGGAACCCAAGGTGGCCAACAGACTTTTTAGGAAGACTCTGCCATGTGTTTAAGGTGCCTATATTTGATTTCATCCCAAACAGAGCTTCTTTTTCCACTTTCCAACCTTATTAAATCTATCCACACCAGACTTTTCCCCTGTGAATACATTGCCTTTCCCCTGTCCCTGGTCAGGAATGTAAGCCTCCTTCACCACAAGGAGAGAGATGTGCAGAGGAATGCACATCTCTCCCTCTAGCCAGGAAAGATTCCAAACAAGTATGTTGGTAAACTCAGCATTGTTCAAGAAAAGCAAGAGAGGGGCAAGGCAAAAATTCAATTTCAGATTATTTCTCTCAGAATGAGTGTTTTACATAAGGACCAAAGCGTGTGAAGTCCGTATTATCTAAAGAACACAGAAGTGCAAGG
This sequence comes from Sylvia atricapilla, assembly GCF_009819655.1. NCBI lineage: Eukaryota > Metazoa > Chordata > Aves > Passeriformes > Sylviidae > Sylvia > Sylvia atricapilla. Next base: position 13,565,826 of record NC_089148.1, read on the forward strand.
AAAAGAATGAATCACCTTTCCCCTGACTGCATCCTCCCTATCTACACAATCCTAACAACACTGCTTCAGGGAATGGATCATTCCTAGAAGTCATCTACACTAACACAAAAGGAACACAGAGATCAAGTACCAGCAGTAGTGGGAAGGAAGTGATACAGTCATGGAAACCAGACCTTTCAGCACAGCTCACAACAACTAAGCCAAGAGCTAAATCCCATGGCAATCAGCATAGCCGCAGTGATGCTTTAAGGCTTGTAATCAATTCCAAGCGACTGCTTGGAAAACCCCAACAGACTGAGCTGATCAGAAGCAGGTTATAATCACTAACACAAGTCCGAATAAATTAACTCTAATGGGCCCTCATGCAACAACCCCAACAAAGAGAAAGAGGGTATGTACACAGAAACATGCTTTAAAGGATGTGTTGCAGGTGAAGGAAGGTGGATTCATGTAACCAGGGAAAAAAGAAGGAAAGAAAAGTTGCTGTGGTTCTGTGATGGGCTTGAAAACTACCAGAAAACCCAAACTGCTGTTATTTAATTACTTATAAAGGCTTCCCCCGACCCTAAAAAGATATAACTTTGGGTGTGATTAAGGAGAGAGAAAATAAAGTGGCAAAACACACTTTCTAAAGCTGAACCCCACAACCCTAGATGAGTCTGTGGCCCCGAGGGTGCCGTTTCCAGAGCAGCAGAGACCTACCCAGACCATGTGATGCACAGTGTAGATATCACTGTCACCCATGTAGACGCGAATGGCGCGTAGGGTGAACCCGTATTTCTTTCCAGCCCGATGGATGATGATTGGTGGTTTCAGGTTTGCGATAGCAGGAGAAAAGTCGCGGCTGGGTGAGGAGTCCCTCGAAGATGGGTTGGAGGAGAGAGAATGAGGTGACATTGGACTGGCCAATGGAGAGCACGTGTGGTGATCTACAGTGATGACACAAAGGTGGGCAAAAATTAGGAAAACAGGTCTCCGAAAGAGAAAAAATTCTTGTTAAGAAACAGCTACAAAACTGTATCTTCCAATGGTCTTAAAGCTCTGGCCTTCACCAGAGCTGGGTCTGTCTGCAGCTTCAACTAATTCATGCTTTGTAACACAAATAGCAATTTCCAAAAAGGCACATTTGGAGGTGTACATTTAGTGCACCGCTCATACAGAATTATGATTGAAGCACAGTGTTTTCTACTTCCCAGGATTTACAACCCATCACGAGCATTTGCTCTAGGCACAATCCTGCAACACTACATTTCCACGTTATCACGTATTACCCTCCTCCAAAAGATCAGTGCCTCTAGATCTTGGTGCAAGTTACAAACTGGTGCTGAGATAAATCCAAAAAAGTTAGTATTAACACAAAAGGAATGAGTAGATAATCAGTCAACAACTACATCTAGGCAGTTTTGGTAGTGTTTTAAATTCAGAGAGACAAAAATATTTAACCCTAAAATATTAGCTACTGCAGGGACTCTGCTATTGAAAAGCAGCACCACAAGTGTACTTTTGGGTGAGTTTCCCAAATGAACAGCCATGGGCTGGGCTGTCAGATAAACTACCTGACTCTGCTTGCTGGTGCAACATCCACTTATTAAAGTACAAAGCAAATACAGAACTCTCATTTTTAAAGTGAAGCTGGTCAACATCAGTAAAATAAATCCAAAGAGCAGGAATACTAAATGCAGCTGTAGAAGGTAATCTCTAATCCATTAAGAAACACCTGCTGAATGGCCCAGCACATATTTACCTGGCAGATGAGAGCAGCTCTGGAGAAACCTTTGCTGGATGATTAAATACACATTTTAGAGGTTTTCATGAGGGAGTTCGTAGTTCAAAAAAAGGAACCAATGCCCAAAGCACAAGAAATGTGATGTGCATCACCATGAGGCTGCCAAGAGCAGGTGCTGGGAGGAACATGTGGGCATTGCTCATGGCCCAGCTGCATTCCCTGCTCCCATCTAGACAGGAACAGGCACAGCCCTGGAAATACAGCATGGTCTTATCCTCTGGAAAGGGACAAAATCCCTGTGGGGAGAAACTCCTTCTGCTAAACCAGTCTGTTCACACTGCTCAGTATGGCTGAGCTGCTCTCTAGAAGTTATCACCTGGCATTGGGAATTGTAAATGTCTGGTTTTGCTTGTAGACAGAGCTGGGCCAAGAAAGAAAGCAGTTCAGCATTGACTTACTGAGTTACACTGTTAGGTTCTTGAGCACTCAATCTCACCCAAGTTATCTGGAGTTTCTGAAACTTCCCTGTGCATAAATGCACCAGACACATTTCAGTCCCAAACAGCGCTGTAGTTAGCACGTGACCCCAAAAACCAGCACTTTGAGGCTTAAAACCATTCTGTGTCTCTATACCTCCTTGCTGCACCATTGTCTAGAGACCAGACAGGAGTCAATTTAAACAAAACCAGGGGAAGAACAGGGCCCAGCTGCCATTTGCAGAAGCTGCAGTCAGACCACACGCACAACTCTCCTGTCTGTGGCACAGCAGTGCTCATCAGCCTGCGAGCAGGAAATATTAAACCGATTGTAAAAGTTAGCTCACTCCCCTCCTGCCAGCCAAGGCATTATTCCAGGAGAGCGAAGGGGGAGGATCTGTCTGCAGACCTTTTGTTTAGCGCTTGCAGATTCTGACAATGCCTCACTCAAGGCATTTCTTACCTGAGGGAATCAGGAGAGACAAGGCAGTAGCGGATGCCGATTTAATCACTTTATTGACAGGTCTCGAGGTACGTTTCTCCCCTGATTCCCCAGAGAGCAACCTGTGTCGTGCCCGCCGCACTGCCAAATCGCTGATGGCTTTTGGAGTGGAAAAGTCTGGGCCTTCATTGCTATTACTGCGAGCTCGTGGATCAGAGAAATCTGCAGTGCTCCCAGCTACAGTTTAAATTAAAACAGATTAGAACCACAGGGAATTCCTAACAGTCTATTCCCCTACAGGCAAAATACATTAAATCAAAGTCATGTTTACATGAAGTCCAAGAGTAAATTTTCCTAAGAAGAAACCCTAGGGCTTGAATTTTTATTTACAGAAATGGTGTTATTCTGAACATAGAAAATTAGCAGCTTCTGTTCTGTGGAAAAGCTCGCTAATGAAATCACATTGCTTAGTGGCAGTTCCATGAATCCTAAAGCTGTGGTGCACTTCTGCACACCATTTCAATGGGATTGTTCACAGACGAAAACAGGTTTATAGAAAGTGCTGCATTTTTACAACCAGCAAGAACTGTCAATCTTTAAGTTAAAACTGCCTGTAATAGAAGAGCCAGGTTCTACTCGAGTTGCACATAAAAAATCCACTTTAAGAGAATACTAAGGTACTCAAGTCAGGGAAAGTAAAAATATGGATTGCAAAGACAACCTTAATTTGCCCCCTTCTGTGCACCATTGCAATTTAGTCTTGAACTACTTAACCTGCTATAATTATATATAAAATGCAAAGTATTCTTGAAGATCAGACCGGGCATGTAACAAGAACAGATGCTGGGGGTTGGGGGTCCTGTACTCAAGGCCAGTGCCTCAGTCCCACATGTGATACCTTAAGGGGGCACTGTAAAAATACAGTAATTAGAATTTACAAGGTGCTTAGAAATGAAACTGGTGAGCATCACAGCAACTCCACAAGGGAAATTAATCATTCTGTCTTCAAAAGCAAATTTTAAGCAGCATGCAATAAATAAAGCCTAAGGGCCACATTTTGAACAATGAGGACAGAACAAAACATTGATCATCGTTATTTAAGTGGGCAGCACTGCTCTGCATACTAAGTGAAGCAGGAAGCATCATGAAAATAAAAATTCAAAGCACCATTCCCTTAGACCTCAGGACCAGATGCCTGTTCAACATTTAAGAGCCACAGAGTTTCAAATCAGGGTCCCAGACAATGAGGAACCTGGACTCAGAGGCTATGGGAAAAGGTGCCATATAAATTAGAGTCTGAGACAGTGACAGGAATTAAACTCCTTTCAAGCCTCTGACTTGAGGACACTGAAGCACTGGTATCCCTGGATTCCATGCACTAGATCAAAGACTGCTCTAATATATTGAGCTCAGGGGCACAGGCTGCCCAGGAGAACTTCATTTTTGCCACTCTCACATTGCAGATACTAGAATTAGCAATGGAAGGCCATTTTTAATAGAATGTTTCTAGGCTCTTAGCATGAAACTGAGAACCCAAGGTTTCACTTATGGCACCTATGCCAAGCCAAGTATGAGGTAGCTTCCTTCCTTCACTCTTGCACCTTTTCTTTACATGATGGCAGCACCAGGCTTCTTCAAGGAGCATGGGCAATAAAGGGGAACGGGACTATTTTGAAGGAATTTCACAGACTGAATTGCAGAAGAGGAATAATAAGATGTAGGAATCTTTGGCTTTACTCTGGAGGCAAATTTCTTCTAGGGCATTTCCACTTTCTGCTATCAGTCCCCCATCACATCTGCCCAGTGCCCTCCACCTTTGTCCATTCTTGCTGCCATTCAGACTGCTTCCTCAGTACCCCTTTCCTCTCCATTCTCAATGCACCACAATTGCTTTGCCTGCTTGCTCCCAGTTTCTCCCAGCAACTTGTTCCTTATTTTCTTACCCAGGTAGTCCTTGTTATTCAACCCTACAATCTAGTCCTTCCCCTAATTATGCCTTCTTTCCCAAATTTTCTTTTACCAACCTTCATTTCAACTTCCCCTCTTTCTCTCATTGTTTCAAACTTCCTTTTTGTTCCCCTCCTTACTAATTCCAAGCAGTTCCCAGCTCTGGCCTCATCTGTTCTCAGAAACAGGCAGCTTCACCCCCTTGTCTTTCCAATGCCCTGAAAGGAGCAGGAGCTGGGAACACTCCAGCATTCAGAGCTCAGTCCTGCACTGCAACAGCCCAGGGCACCACCATAGGAAGGTTCAGCTCAGCCCAGAGCTGGAGAAAACCCCCAGAACAGTCAAAGTTGCTGAGAAATCAAACACTGACTTCTTAGAGCCATTCTACTAAATTTAGGCTGCACTTTTCTAAGACTAAAACTGGACGAATTTCAGCATATTTGGCTGTTAAATTAAGTACCATATCCCTGACACAAGCCCCACTCTCCCCAGCGTAATTCAAGTTTCTCCAAACTGTTGGGATGAGCAAAACTACAGGAAGCAGGGATTTGTTGGTATGGCTGACACCCACGTTCTCCAGCTCCAACTCAGCAGTGATCTGCTCTGATTAATGCTTAAATTAATGCTGTCTCAGGCAGGTACCCAGTGGTTGCAAGTAAGCATAGATCACATGAATCTCAACCATGAGAAGACCTAAATCAATTTGAAGTGACGGGACCAAAATCAAAGATGCAATTTTTGCGGAGATGAAACCACTGGCATTATTTCAAAGGCAAGCACAAACACAAAACTCCACTAAAACATCTACTTAGCGTGAGGCAGTGACATCCCCTGACACCCAGAGCCAGTTTTACAGAGTTAACCTCTCCAAGGGGGACCAGGACGCCCCAACACCACACACATACCTGTAAGCGCTGAGGTGCTGCCGGTGGCCGTGGAGGGAGTGGTGGCTCCAGCATCCCCTTCCAGCTGCAGCTCATGCTCCACAGGCTGCTCTGGAATGGGCACGGGCAGCCCCTCCCGTGCCTGCACGGTGGACAGGAGCATCCCCTCGGGCTGGGGCCGTTTGAGGGCAGCCCCCTCGTCCTCGGCCGAGATGGCGAAGCGCGGCATGTCCAGGAGCCCCGAGCAGCGGCGCCGCACCGTCAGCGGCGGGCTGGAGTCGCTCTCCGTGTGCGACGACTCCGACATGGACAGGCGCTTGCGCAGGCTGAGGGCACAACCCAGACAGGGGCCCGGGTCAGTGTGGGTAGGGTGAATGTGGAAGGGTGAAAATAGGGCACAGACACAACCCACACATGTCTGAAGCCAATTTAAGGTGAAGTTGGGTGGCCAAGCTACAACACTGGGAGTTAAAACGACAAAGGCCTGGGGCATCACCTGAGTTTAGATTTCCAATTCACAGAATCACTAGGTTGGAAGAGACCTCCAAGATCATCAAGTCCAACCCAACCCTAACCTCAACACAGAATCACTAAGTTGGAAGAGACCTCCAAGATCATCAAGTCCAATTGTTAAGCTTCTAGGAAAGGAAGGGATAAACCCAACGAAAAGTACAGTACAATGAACATGATATTAAATGCTATTTAAAAAAAAAAAGTCATGATTGCAGAATGCAAATATCATCCTCCATGTTCCTTTTGGAATTAGTTAAATTTTTTCTTCTGAAGTTGCTCTAAGTTAGCAGCCAGGAAGGCCTAATGCAAAATGAAGTGCACCTCAGTTATGAGTGCAATCTGTAAAATATTTTTAAGGGAGTCATGCAGACTAGGTAAGAGCCACATTTTATGCTCTTTCTAATGTCAAACATTAGTGTAAAAGTTTTACAGGGGTTGCACAAAATGAGAGACACCCCTTTTATAAGGTAAGTTTTCAGTAATGCCAGAAACATGGCAGGTATCCAAATTCTGGGTATTCATATATTTTACTGACGTTTTTTATTAGAGCACAAGATTTTTGGGGCATATTCTGAACTTTTGAAACTTTGAACTTTCCTAACAATTTCTCTACTTTGTAACAAAAGGTCAAAGTCTGGCAACACCAGAATTTGCATTAATTCAAGAAAAAAACGGATGTGGGTACATCTCTGACGTAACATAAGAAATCTGCCCTTAAGGTTAGAATATCTTTAAATTCATTAAAAGTATTTGCTGCAAATTTAGATGTTAGTACTTAACTAGATACGTTTAAGGACCATATAGCTTCTACACATTCACTTTTAGCTATTCAATCCGGGCTTCTCCTGTGGAAATACAACACACAAAGCTCTCCTCACCTAACACTGGTCAAAGAAAGTTTTGGCTGGTCTTTCTTAGCTGCTGTGGGAAAACAGAAGACTCAGTGGCACAGGACTCACATTTCAGGAGAGCCAATGACCCAGCTGCGGTCCCGGCTCTTCAAGCCCCCCAGGCTGTCGAGCCGATCATCCTTCTCCTCACTCAGGCTCCGCTTGGTTGGTGGTGGAGTCTTCCTCTCCTCGTGGATGGAAAGTCGTTCCATGCTGCTGTACACCTGCGTGCAGCAAAAGATCCTTCTGTGCAGGGAAAACCAACCCACAGGGCCTTTTCTGAGCAAGGGAGAAAATCTCCTCTTGGAATTTCCACCTGAAAGCATGAACTTGGTGATGTTCTTTGACCAAATAGCACAGTGCAGGTGTGACACACTCAAGGTGTGCCAGGCAGGAAAGGATATAGGCCCAGCTTCAGAAACATTAAACTGCTTTTCTACAACAATGCCTCTCCTTTGAAAACACAACAAAAATACTGACAAACTTGGTGAAATTACTTTGATTTTTGGTTTTAACGATTCTCAAATCTAAGAGGAGCTACTGCTGAAGACAGCTGCACAACTCTTGAGGGCTGGCATCTGGATCTCAAAATCTTACTACACAAATTCACTTTGGTGATAGGCATCATGCTCATGACCCCATTTCATTATCATCAGTCTATCAGCATTGCCCCAAGCCTATTTCAGAACAAAAAAGTCCTGCCCTCCTCAAGGAATCTACTATAATGCTGACAGCTTAATGAAAGTGCCTTCCTTGGTTTTACAGCCGTCTTTAAATAATTAAATGATTAAGCAAAAAAATCCATCCTTTTAAAACTACACTTGACTGTGGACCTAATTTACATAAGAAGAGATTAATGAAAATAATGTTATTAAAAATTCAGAGCATCAACAAGATAACTATTAATAAATCATATGGCTGAATTGTCAGACAAGAATTTCAAAATATAATGAGCCTTTTATGCCTCCCACATTACAAATGCTGTATAATTTTCCAGGTCTTAAAATAAATTCATTAAAAGTGAACTTTCTCTCTTTGTGGCAAAAACATTGAACCCTAAAGAAAAGCTTCAGTCTAACAAATGAGTAATCCTCATGGTGAGAAAAGGAGAGAAAAGAAACTCTTACATACTCATGAGAACTTTTTCAAAACACCAACTAATCCCCAGGTCCAATTTTAAACATACTTTTAGTGATGCAAATCAGGAGCAACTCCATAAAATTAAGAGTAACTGTTATTTAAACCACTGTAGCCTGGTTGAGGACAAAGAACAAACTGGTCCTTAAAACTGACTTCAGGAGTGGAAAACTGGAGGAAGTGTTGTGAAAAACCAAAATACCTTTCAGAGCTCCTAAGTGTTATTCCTACTCCCATCTCACTTAGAAGGAAACACAATTCATAAAGTGGTTGCCTCAAAACAGCATTTCTTCTCCCTTCTGTTCCCCGCTAAACATATTATATTTCATCAGAAAGAACAATGAAGTCCTTTCCTTTTAGTTACATTTTTGAAAATACCAGAGGTTTTATGTTTTGTAGAACTCAGGTCATTCTTGCTGCTTTCTTCTGGGCGCCCTTTTACTGGTTCACGTTCATTTTTCAAGTTGCCAGTACAGACCAGAATATCCCAATGATGGCCTTCCTACTGGTAAGCCCAGTATGGAAAATTATTGCTCCAATAATTCGGCACATATAACTCAGGAAGGACTATGTGCAGAGACCCTTCTCTTTGAAATTGTCACCTTGCCTTTTGCTCCTCAGGCTGTATTTGAGACAATGGCTGATGGAAACTTCACTGATATTCTTACCCCTTTGATTTATTTTAGACCCTTATTTCCAAATGTCAGAATCCATTTTCATCCCAAAACTATCTTGTCACCTATGGAAGGTCCTTTCAGAATGACACTGCTCAAAGCAAGTAAGTTTTGGATATTCCCCATGCCAGCAACCAGGTGATTAATAAAAACATCAAACTGTATCAGACGCAGAAGAGACCTACACAATGCCCTGCATATTGGTGAAACATTAAGAAACATAAAATGTCATTCTCTCATTATTCTGGTACTCACCTTCTAACAGGCCACAAACTACCACAGAATAAACGACTCATGCATTCTTTTCTCTCCTCAGTGAATACTACACACCATGAGATCCCACAGAGCATCCACATGACTAAAATCTGCCCATACGAAACAAAGAAATCATGTTCCTTCCTAGATTGTTTTCTTTCAACAAGTTACCATGTCCCTACCTTGCTGAACCTGGGTGAGCAGGAGGAAAACTGGCGAATTTCCACGTGATCATCATCATTAGTGTCCTCCTCTTCTTCTGAATCCAGGTGCTGGTACCGCTCTGAACGGGCTGGGAACAAGACATGGCACTTGCATCAGTGTGGGGAGTGTTGGAACTCACACCTCAAGCATTGCTACTGGTCTGCTTGAAGAACTTTGAATGTTTATACACCATGCAGGGTATTTCCCCTTAATACTGAAACATACCCAAACAGTTTTTGCTCATCCCATCCATTTGCCAGTGAAGAATATCTCCTTGGCACTGAATTTATCTTATCCTGTCAGCTGTATTCCATTCTGGAAGCAGCTGATACTCAAAAGGTGTCTAATCCTGCAGACCTCTCTCATGGTAGGGATATTTCTTCCCTACAGCAAACAATCACGTGGAAGGAAACATGGAAACAATTCACTGCCCAACTTTCCAATAAACAGCTTTTTGATTGTACAAAGTCTGTCCTGCACACATACATACCCACCTACTTAAAAAAAATAAAAATATCTACCCCAAAAGAAAATCTCTTTTCCCTCCTGCAACTAGGAAAAGGATTAGATTTTGTGAAAGAAAATGGGCAAGCAGCCAATATGCAAAGCTATTTTTAATGCAAAAACGTCTTCCAAAGAGATTTTGTGCTTTGAGATTTGCAGCACTGGATTTCTAAGCCAGACACACTGGATTTTGTGGGGTGGGCACTAAGAAGTTTGGCTACAGAAAGCTGATAACTACACTGAGCCAAATTTGCTGCACCACATCGGCCAGAAAGCTACTTTTATAAATTCTAACATTTTCTGCATTAGGGTTTATAACAGCAATGCAAACTCCTATCAGTGTCTATGTGAGATATTTCCTGACATGAGAATTCCAGCCTTTATAAGGGACCACATCAAGGTCACCCTGATACTGAGTGTGCCTGGGCACGTGGAGAGTTTCCCATCATTCTGACTTGACAGCCCCAGTGGTTTTGCTTTTATCCACCAGGATGTGCTCGTGGCTGCTGCACTGGGCCTCTGCTGACCCAACTCAGTTACCAAAGTTTCCACATCTACAGGTCCCGTTAGCGGCGAGAACACCCCCACCACATCAGTTTCTCCATGTATGTTGTACCAGTACAACCTCAACACACGTAGAAATGTAGACACATCTACCAAGATGTCCCAATCCTACCTCTCCAAACAAGCCCCAGCCTAAAAACCCCTTCAACAAACCGGAAGAGCACTATCTAAATGGAATCACTGCTTGTGCAGTGTGAGAGCCAAGGGGCTGGAGGCAGCTGCTCTCTCCCTCCTTTCACTCTCAGCAAAGCACAGGAGAAGAGCAAAAATGTGCTTCACACAGATTTAACTAGTCCCATGGCCCCAAGATGGGAGAGATTCCATTGATGTAGAGCAGAAATTTCCATATCTCAGGAATCTGAAACAGCCAGCATCTCATTCTGCAGCTGGAGGAGGGAAAGACCTCACCCTGACCAAGCCCCTTCCACCTGCTGAGCTCCCCAAGTCAAATGAGAAAAGTTAGGGAGCAGAGGCTCTGGGAACTGAGATCTCTCCATCCCTCCTGTGACGCTCCTCCCTTCTCTCCCAAGAGCACTGACACTGTCTGGTGCTTATCTTGAAATACCAGGAATCTTACACAGCACTGATAACATGGCAGTTCCCAGACACACCAGACAGACACTTCCTATCTCATTAGAGTTAGTAATACTAAAATTAAGTGATACAGTTGCAGCATTAAAAAAAAATTAAAAATAATTCAAATTACTTCAAATCTCTTAAGAATTTTCCCCACATACTTGTCTTCAGGGTCTTAGGTTTGTTTTGGTTTTTTCTAAAAACATTTATTGGCTGAAAACAGTCACTAGGGAAAGATCGTATTGCTCAAAAACTCAAGGAATTTGGATTTACCAAATGCTTTGGAAGAAGTTTAATGAACCCAGCATGACAATGGCAGCACCTCTCACTGCAGGCCCATGGCTGGCAGGACCACAGGCACCAGTGAAAGGCCAATTGACTCCAGCAGCAACGTTTTTTCATTTAAAATTAATTTGCCTTCAAAGAAACCTTACTTGGCATTCAACAGAAACTTTTTAAAGCAATTTCCATCAAGTGTTTTATTCAATTTCTGAAAGGACTTATCTCTAACCATTTTAAAAATGAAATATGCACAGGAAATATGACGCTGTTTAGGCCAAATCTCGAGTCTTACTGTCAAAGTAGCTTGTGTCATCCTCAGATTCCAACTGTGGGATGAATTCAGCTTTCTGCCGGAGTAATCCATTCCAGTCCAAATCTTTAAAGAACCGATGCTGCTTCACTTCAAAGGCACTACCTGAAATAAGCACCTTTTATTGCAGAGTATTTCTTTCAGCATTTTCATAACATGAAAAACAAACCTAAAAATATCAAGAGCCTAAGAGAATGTACTCGAGTACTTTTAAGTCACACATTTTCCAGGAATTTTAAGAAACAACTTATCCTTTTACCAAAGTGGTCATGCAGGATAAAACCTGAATGAGATTTCCTCCTTCCCACCTCCTCTTCCTCTTTAGCAACAACATAGATGCTGGAAGACAACATCATCTGTTGCATTCCACAGGAGTTGCAGGATTAAGAATTAACACCGTAATTTAAAATTTTCAAGCTCTAAATACCATCTTGTTCATTACTGAATAAAGAGAGCAAAGTCTGAGAAGCACTTAGAATGTGAGTGACAACTCACAACTCCACTGCTGTGAATAAACTCATTCATGTGCCTAGAACAAGACAGGGTCCACCTATCTTCCTGAATTAGGATCCATTGTTATTAAGCTCAGAAGCTTGAGTACCCAGAAGGAAAAAGTAAAGACTACCTGTCTACCAGTTCATGCATTTTTTTTCAAATGAAATTAATATTCATAGCAGATGCTACTGTCTTTTTAGCAAAGAAAAGAGCAGAGGAAAAGAGATAAAAGGTTTGCTGAGTGCCAGTGGCACTTCGACGTGCCAAGTGAAACAGCAGTCTCAGCACTACAGGTATATAAGAATCAAAAAAAAAAATCAGTCCATCAACTCATTTTATAAGGCTATAAACTCTACATCTTTTCCATGACAGCAACATCTTTCAAGTACATGGATTTTAAGTAGAGAAGAACACGTGAAAACCATCTGATATCATTATTAATTCATGATCTATTCATCACCCTTGTGTGCACATGTGCTGAATACATGCACCTTTTGGAACTGTTATATATTTAAGTTTTTTTAATCCTTAAAGTGTAGTTTTGAATTGAAAATCCCAAATTAAATTAAACTAATCAAATCAATGAAAGATGAGCTGTCATGTGAAGCCACAGTGTTGCACAAATTACTTTAAAACAAGAGTGTAGCTAGAGATTATTTACGATTATTTACTATGAGGAAATGAGAAGTGTTGGCTTGTAAAACTTTAAATCTGACATTATAATACAGAAAGACTGACATACATGCCTGACTTTGCCAAAAAGATTATCAGAGTTTGCTGTATGTTTGGAGAATTCTACACTACAGGCCTCTAGGAATGGGAAAGTTTTCATTCATTTTATTGCACCAGGAATTCACATCCATGACAGGGATTAAGCCCCTACTCAAAAGGAATTTCAAAGAAATCTGATTATACACTGCTCAAATGGAGACACGACCCTCAAGCCTATAATGGAACAGCACAAATCAGAGAAGTTGCCAAGCTAACAGTGCCCCTTTCCTGTTTCCCAGACAGTAATATCTGCCTGGCTCATGGACATTTGACACTAATTCCCAGAGCTCCACCACATTGAAACCAGTATAAACTGCTCCCCAGCTCTATGTGAGCACTCCTCAACACGAGTGGGTGTGCCTCACTGGCTAGGTAGCTTCATCCCCTGCTTCTGGACAGTATTTTCTTGTGCACAAGGTTCTTACCTGTTCCCATTCTTTCCAGAGGGTTTTGGCGGAGAAGCTTAGAAATGAGGTCCTGGGCATCTGGTGGCAGTGCATCATCTCCTTCTGGCCAGGCAATTTCATCTGGGGACAAAAAGAGACTTGACATTTTCTACCAGTGTCCCAACTAATTTGAATAACCATTCACACTCCTATACCTCAAAGTGCAGCATTAAGAACTGCCCCAGAAGCGTAAATACCTTGAATTCAGCAGCTTAATATAATTCAAGCATTGACATTTTTCAAAATGCATAAAATTCAGCATCAGCTAAAGCTGCTGTCAATCCAAGCAGTGCTTGTGGAGACAAAAAAAAAAAGGCTTTAAGGACTCTATTAATAAAGTATGAAATGGGACTTCCATGACAATCCATAAACAAAGACAGTGACAATACTCTGGCTGTATCTCCTGCCTGCACATTCCACAGTCGTTATACTTGGAACAGTGAGAACAATTCACAGGTAACAATTTCATGCATCATATTTAGTGCTTTGCTGAAATTTGCTTTTTACAAAGGACATTTGCCAAGTGTGTTAAAAATTTACTGCTTCAGAAAGCTTTCCCAATAGGAAATTATTTCACTGGTATAATCACTGAGTGAACACAAAACAATTGTCTGTCCAACTTCAAGCATGAGACAGGTTTAAAAGGCCACAAGATGAGAAGATACTGAGTACAACAACTTCAATGTACTGTGCTCAGAATTTCCTTTCATTTCACTTATACAAAGTAACTAATTGACTATCACTTGGACCTGCAAAAAACAATAACCAAAATCAGCCTGAATTAGACCAGTTGGTGGTTACTCCTTTCATTTTCTCCATCATTTAAGTTAAAAGACAGAACAGAAAAATCCCCAAGTATTTTTCCTCAATCCCACAAGGATTTGTGTGACTCCCACACCATGATAGAATCATTTAGGAAGACGTTAGGCAACACAACAAGTTTCCACAGCTGAAATCAGATGGAAGCTGCTTTGATTCAGAAATTTAAAAATACTAAAATTAATTTTATATCTAGTCCTTCCTAACTAAACCTAAACTGTGCATTCTCCACATTTTCAAAACACATTTTGAAACCCGTTCAGAGCCTGAGCAGAAACTTACCACTGATGACTTGCCCAAACAGCTCTTCAGGTGTGTCCCCAAAGAAAGGGACACAGCCGACCAGGAACTCATAGAGGATAACTCCCATGGCCCACCAATCCACGGGCTTCCCATAGCCCTGGCGCAGGATCACCTCTGGTGCAATGTACTCTGGAGTCCCACAGACCTTTATTGCAAGAAAGCAATAAATTTACGAAATCCCAAATTCATGTCAAAGCTTATTTTTCTTTTTTCCCCCCTCAGAGCTTAAAACAAGGAAGTTTTTAATGTTTTGCCACTAACCACTTCATGCTGTGAACTACTTCCATGGAGCAAGAGTCTATATTTGAAGAACACATTACCTGCACAGAAATAACGCCACATGAAATTAAATGTTCCTAGTGTGGACATGTCAGCTAAGTAGTTCTTTGGTGCATGCAAAGAAAAGCATATGGGAAAAACGCATATTCTGTGTGTGTGTTTAGGTCTGACAGCTTGATGGATGTCTGCTGGCACAGCTACAGCTATCAGGAACTGAGTTTTGACAAATCTCTCACATCTCTGTGCTAACAGAATTTAGTTTCACAGATGCAGAATTAGCAGCACAGCATGATTACACAGTTCAGCCTTAATCTTGGGAGGTACAGCTGGCATGGACAATGGCTAAGGAAATTACTTTGAAAGCTCTAAGTTGCCTGGGGCTTAGAAATAGCAAGAACAACAATAAAGTAGTTGTAAAAAATATAATACTGTAAAGCGCAAGAACATGATCTAATGACCTAGGAGAGCTGTGCTAGAAAAAGCATCCTTACTCAGAAGCAAAGGAAGACAGCACCACAGGATGATTATGAATCAACATTTGGCACAACTAAAAATTCAGCAGAAAAATTTGCCACAATCCTAGATATTTTCAGAAGAGAGAAGCATCTTTTAATCCCATTATACAAGGCACTGGTGAGCCTGCACCCAGAACAGTTCTTTCAACTACACCCAGAAAATAGCAACTCAAACGGAAAGAGTTACATGGAAGAGCTATTCATTCATCAAAAGAAAATCTATCTTGTTAGTTACAAGAACTTAGCTGGTAAAGCCTAGCAAAATGAAGGCTAAGGAGAAAAATTACCCTTAGTAAATATCATGGGGATAAAAATCAATGTTTAAGCTGTTAGACAAAATTACAAGAAACATACAGAAACTTGCCATGAACTTTCTAAGCACCAGAAGGGGGAGATCGTGGAACAACCTTCCAGCAAAATCCCTTTTACATCTCTAAACCAACTTCTGTTTACACCTGCACGGCTGCCTGGGCCACCCCTGTAGTACCCTAAACTAAGAGCTGAAGTGCATGACTCCAAAACAAGAAGCTGAAATGACAAACACTATCAATTTATGTACAAACATGAGAATGGACTTGCATTTTTTCCTCCCATTTTACAGTGTGCAGCACAGCATCAAGGCAGAGAAGGAGTGCTACAAACTCTGATTCTATCCCAAGACATAATCTTGCATCCCACATCAACAGACAATTTTTTTCAACTTACCTGCTTGTCCAGGAATTCCCTGGTATCCTTCTCAATGTGGCCCTCATAAAGATTAGTTGTAAGACTCATTAACCCAATTTTGGACAGTCCAAAATCTGTTAGTTTAATATGACCCATTGAAGTTATCAGGAGACTAAAAGAAAGAGAAGTAAAATAATGCCACATTAATTTAATTGTTTCCCAAAAGCAATTTAAAACAAAAAGAACACAAGATAATTGAAAGGACAATCTCAGTGTTACATCCTCATTAAACACCTGGAAGAAAACTCTTATGCAGCCAAATACCACAAAGCAGACAAGGCAACTAGGAGTGAGACAACCTTCTGCCAAAACATCACCAGTGTAGCAACAGCTTTGGGATAATACCTGCAGACATTCCTCCCAGCCTTTCCCAGGGCTTATCTGCTTCTACATCAGTAGCAAGAGATTCCATGAAACCTCCTACATGTCAGATGCTGCTGAAGATCAATGCTGTCTCCAGCCCCTATGTCCTGTTACCTACAGAGAAAGCCCCTGAAGGACTGGCTCTCTTCCCCCTGAGGGACCAAAAACTTACTTATCGGGTTTTAGGTCACGGTGAACGATTCCATAATTGTGTAGGTACTCCAGGGCCAGAACAGTCTCAGCAAAATACATCCTTGCCATATCAACAGGTAGGGCACCAATGTTCTTGAGAAGTGTAGCACAGTCACCTCCTAGAAAGAAAAGATTGGCACATCTGGCACATTGAAATGGCAAATATCACTAAGAAAGAACAGACGTGGGTCTGCAATACAAGATTAGACTAAGTTTTCTAAAGGCTGTCTCTCACAACCCTGTTAGGAGGAATTCTAAAGATCTCTCCATACTCTTGAACTTTAAACAAATATTAAACAAATAGGAAAACTGAGATCTATATATGCTTGGGCAGGCTTGGACAGGAATTGTACAGATGCCATTTGCAAACTGCAGGAAGCCTTGAAGAAAATAAGCCTGTGGACTCCAGATTGAAGCTTCCTTGGGAACACTGGCCACACATTTCAGTCAACCTTCATTTCTACTTGCAAAGAGGAATTAATATTAAAATCTCCTATTGTCAATACATCTGATTTCATTCCACTAATTTATCTGAAAGAGCTCTGATACAATAGCTATAATCTTATTTCTCAAACATTCAGTCAAGCAAGCCAGGCATAAGAAATTAATCCTATCCACCAGTGGATATTGCTTATAATAAGATATACTGATAAAGTAAAATCAAATTATATTTCGAAGAATAAGCAAACCAAACAATGAAAAAAACCAACCCCAGCATAAAATGGCACTTTATTTTAAAAAAGGCTGCTAAAGAACAAAGATTTATGTTTCTTAAGTCTTTTTCTAAGTGGTATGTCAAGCAAATGTGTTATGGATCCAGCCACGCCATCCCACAGGAGAGAGGGAGGATTTCCTTTCTGATGAAGACTGGAAAGGAAAGTTCATGCTGACTTCTGACCTCAGCAGTGAGGCTCAGCTCCACTGCAGACGTGTTGTATGAGTCACAGGGATCCACAGCCCACATCCATGGGGACCGAGGCCCTTTTGGAGGTGTGGATAACGACAGCCATACCTTCCACATACTCCATAACCATGCACAGGTGCCGCTTGGTCTCGAAGGAGCAGAACATGCTGACCACAAAAGGGTTCTCGGCAAACGTCAGGATATCTCTCTCCACAAAGGCCTGCTGGATCTGGTTTCTCAGGATCAGGTTCTGTTTGTTGATCTTCTTCATGGCAAAACGCTGGCGGGTGGTCTTGTGCCGCACCAGATACACCGCTCTGCAAAACCACACACCAAGGGGAAAAAGGTCCACTTTCAGTTCAGACTGGTTTGTTGTGGGTTTAGGTTTGGAGTTCTTTGTGGGTTTGTTGGGGTTTTTTTAAGTGATGTTACTGTGACAGACTTATCCATGACTCCATAAAATCCCATTTCAGTGGCAAGCTTCCCTAGAAAACAAGGAACCCCATGATGCTTCCTTCCCAAAGCTCCTCTGCCTTCTTGAATAAAGCAGCATTTTTGCTGATGTGACAAACAAGGAGATATCACCAACACAAATGTCACAAGTTTCCATAAGCACTACTGCAGAGCAGCATGTACTTTTCAAAACTACAGTGACCACTTTGCTTAAAAAATTGTCCAAGATCTGTGGAATCAGCACGAGTTCTTTCCAAGTTCCATAAAATTAATCTGACGCAGCACTGTCACCAGGGATTTCCTTCACTAAAGTATCTCTTACACTTCTATCGTTTGCAGATCATTATATGCCTGCACATTAATAATACAGTTTGCAAATAAAATTTTCATCCAGTCTGCCCGCCTTATTGAATCAGTGCTTGCTTCCTTTTCTCTGGAGTACATTACATTTAACATGGTATCGTGTCTCACCAGCCACTGACTATAAAATAAACCCAGGATAAAGACATGTGACTAACAGCAAAACTACCACTTCTCTCTCTCCCTTTTACAAAGTTACATGGGGATTGGGCAGAAATATGACTGAAGAAATTTAAAATCTTTTTGTCGCATAATATGACTCTTCAACACTCTTCATTGTGTCTTCACTCACTAAAACCCATGTTTACACTTTTCCCACATATAATTTTTAAAAAGTGAGTTGTTGTTAACTAAGCACCCACTTCCACAAAACACTCAAGCACATGTTCAGGTTTTGTTGTTATGACCTACTGAGTATCACTGCTTTTCAGTAACAGCCTAATGACCTTAGTGGTAAGGATTTATGGACTGCAAAGAGTCAGGAACTGCCTTTTAAAATCCTGGATAGGTTTGTGTGCGCAGTTAAAATTGTAACCAACTGAATTCATACTTGATTCTTCAATGGATAATAAAATCTAATAGCCTTTCTCATGTGTTACTTCTCACAGTAGATTTACCCCAGTGTAATTCTAGCACTTCTTTTAGCATTTCAAGTGCTCACAAATAGCAACATATGTTACATATATAATCCAAATAAATGAAAGAAATGGCATCTCCAAGAAGAATGCAGAAGATACAAGTGTGGAAACTCTGTAAGACCCAAGTGAAATTACTTTATGCTTTGGACCCAACAAAACCCAAACATTTGCCAAACCTTGCTATAGCCCTTTGCTGGGTAGAACTATAATAGCATTTTCTTCTAATTCAAAGTCTAAAAGTCTTACCCATAAGCACCATTACTGATCAGTTTAATAGTTTCAAACTCTTCTTCAGATGGAGTTTTCTTTGACTGGACAGAGGCCCCACGGCTCTGGGGAAAGACGACAAGAAAACGAAAATCAGGAGCAGGAATGACTTAATTCTATATAGAGTAATTTTGTCCTTTTCTTCTTTAAACACCCATCCCATTAACTCAAACTCAATCCATTTCTGAATTTCTGGAGTCCTCAGCTTAAGGACAATTGTCTGTATCCTTAGGGTGTTTGCAGATTCCCCTCACAGATTATTGGCACAAAAAGTCAGTGAACTGTAAGATTCAAGCCTTTCCTTAATATTACTTTTTTAGGATAAAAAAAAAGGATCTTTGAAACCTAGGCAGTTACATAATTAAATTTTTCCAGTGGTTTTACTAAAGTCAACTCTTTTCAACACCCATCATATTTTACAAATGTAAATATAAAGAATTTCTCCAGATGATTTTCATTTGTAACTCCAAAAATTTAAAAAAAAAAAATCCACAAAACTTGGTAATAATGCCAATTTGCATCTTTTAAGCATTTTACCACCACCATATAAAGATTTACACCTTTTTATGAGCATGTACTCTAATTTTAATATGAGCTTTTAAATGTCAGCACTTTTTTTTTTTTTAAATTACAATTACTCTGCATTATAATTAATTCTTTACTGTAGACTACTTCTTTTGAGAGGAAAAAAAGTGCTAGACAGTGAGTGTATTACTGCTTTACCTCGACTGAATCATCTGTCTCGGGAGTGTCTGGGCTGTCATAGCTATTCAACTGGGCCATTTCTGAAAAGAAAGAGGAAAGATTACTCCTAATGATCTCAATCAAACACTATTCTCTTTGTTTATACAGGAAAAACAGGATTTTAAGAGGTGCTTGTAGATGATGGAGGACATTTTCTCCCTCTGTAAAAAGTCACCCCAATTACACAGTGATAACCTTTAACATCTTATATGAAGATGAATATAATTAATTGTTCTGATTTCAGCCTGACTTACTCTAGATAGTTTCTATAATAAGTAAAAGCAAAAAATGCATGTTTGGGGACAGTGCTGTCCAGTTAACATTGAAACCTATTCCACACATATATATTTGCATGTAGCTTGGTGGCACCTCCGTGCTCCAAGAAGAAAAAGCATCACATTTCAAACAGCTGCCCTCCACCTGAGGTGGCTGATTCTGCAAAACGCTGAGCAGCAGCAGACTGGGGGAAAATCACTTAGTTTAGGCTACTCAGCTGTTGCAGGAGATGCCGTAAACTTTGCGAGCCCAAATCCTGCCTTAGCTACAAGTCTCTGAACAGACATCACTGACATTTCTGGGTGCCCTCCTTACAGAAAGGAAATAAGACACCTTGACATCTCCCCATATTTCTAAAGAAAATTTGACTTTAGTAAAGGGAATTAGCGTTGGAAAGGTTCTCTCCCATGACAGGGATCAAAGGAAATTTCCCTTTAATGTCAGATTTCAACAAATGCTATTAAATTGCATTTAGCAATCTTTGGTAGAAATTTTCCTGAAGAGCTCTTCACTTGAAGTCAACCTGTCACTGTCATTCCAGTAAACACCAGAGAAGTTAAACTAGTCCTAGCCAGACTACTAATTTATGTTAAAATTATGCTCTCCTGAGATAACAAGAAGTATGGTTCAATCACTGAGACACTCTGTAGTAACCTCCAGTCTCAGTTACACTTTCTATTGTTGCCGAACAAGCTGTGCATGCTCAGAAAACTTGTCATTTCAGCCAGCAACGTGCCAGGCAGAAATATTAACTGACTAATTCTAAAGTTACAATCTTCTGGGCCAATGTATGTCTATATTAAGTTTACCATATGCAATTCTGGCACCTTGCAGAAAAGCTGTTTCTGTCCTTACATTGCTCTCTTTGGCTGCTACACAAGATGTAAAACTTTAGCAGTAAAACAGCTAAAAATTCATGATCTTGGTAATCTCATGGAAAAACACAAAAACCACACTTATCCCAGAGAGGACAATGAAGTGGGATGACAGGATACTTTCCAACCAGGCCACTAGCAGGACAGGCAGATCAGAAAAATAACAAGGTAAATTTACTTTTACTGTCCAACAGCACAGAACAAACAGTTAAATCATAAAGCTATTTTCTAACATTGTTTCAGCTATAATACAGGGAGACATTATTAACATCATAAGTAAAGATCTGTCACTACTGATGTGCCATCCTTACCCCAGCAACATTCCTTTGAGACATGGGGCTGGAAAGGACAGTCTAGAATTTGACAGCAAATGGGAAAATAAGGAAAAATGGCCTCAAAATTCAATAAAATAATAAAAGCATCCTCCAGCTATATAGTGACCAGGAGATCTGACTATTCTTCCAACAGTTTGGAAAGTACATAACAGGAGTTCTCACCCTCCAGGGGATCCCTGGTGAGTCCCAGCTGGCTGATAATGTAACGAGGAATGTCACATTTAATTCCTTGCCCTTCCTTGGCATGGCCTTCTGCAGCTTCCAACAAATGGTAGAACTCTTCAGGATCAAACTCCTACAGCAAAGCAGTGAGAGACAAAGAGAGGGGTAAATGATGCAGCTTTACAATTATGAAAGGTTTCTGCCCCATAGAGGGGAATCCTCAGAAACATCCAAAGGTAATTCTGGGCTCAGCAGTGATGCAGAACATTTCCAGTTACAACAAGCAAGGCAACGCTTCCCACTCTGCTCTGCAAAACCAACAGACAGTTACATCCCATGGGGTGTCCAGGGGTTTAGATCTGCAAATCAAAACAGAACAAGGACTGCAGTGACTTTCTACAGACCAAACTCAAACTTTCAAAAGGTCTTGCTAACCTAAGTGCCAAGTGTGGACACAAATCCCAGTTTTGTCACATTGAGATGTGCCAGGGAAAGGTCTGTGATGACAACTGAGGCACCACCTTCTGCCACCTCCATCTGACAGGTGAGTTAACCCAAGATAAGCCTTTCCTGCTGTCAGATACCACTTCTGATCAAGCCATACACACCCACCCAATCCTGTCACTGTCCTAACTCTGCAATTGCCAATAAAATTATTAATAAAACAACTTTCTTCATAAGAAGTACTGCTGCCCTACTTCTTGTACTCTACAGTACAAGATCACTTCAGCAACTCAGTCTTGCTGCATGTGATCTCTCAGGCCAGAAAAGGTTATAGAAGGTGTGATCTCTTGCAGTGGACTAAGAGATAGAGTAGGAAACAAAAGACAAGCTCTGGGCAGCAGGAGCACTCTGCTTAGGAACAATTTCACCAGTAAACTTTACCTTTCCCCCCTACAAACCTCATCATTCACCAGCAATGAGCAGCTTCGCCAACACTCTTCAAAACTTTTCCAGTGAAATGGGAGGGTGAAAGGGGAAGAGTTTCAGCAAACAGCTGAGCATGCACAGATAACAGTGAGGGCAGCAGTAAAGAACTGGTGTGTGGTCAGCAACATAAGAGAAAAAGAGCACAGAACTGCAAACAAGAAAAGGAAATTAGAGCTTGTAATGATGTGAAGAGACTTGAACAGAGAACAGATGCACTTTTCCATGACTGCTCCAAGCAATGCTGCTTGGATGGATGCTGCCACCAAAGACAGCAACCACGTGAGAAACAAAGTTCCTTCCCAACTCCTCTGCAAAACGATTCATCAACAGTCTCAGAAGTGGCAGAGAGCAGGCGCCAGACCAGAGAGGACCACAGAGAGAGATGTCACCAGAATGCAGTGAAAGGGATGGTGGAGCTGAGGAAGGACTTCTCGATGTACAACTGCAGGTCATTTGTTGGTGAGTAAAAGACAGAGGAAAAAAAAACCAACTTGGTGACAAAAAAGCCCAAACATAAAAAACATTAAGGAACCATATAAATTCCAGTTTTGACTTCTTTGTGGTAGGTTTAATCATTTGAATACAGAAGAACGAACCCTACTAAGGGGAGGTAAGTGCTATGGAAAAATAAACTGAAAAAAACCCCAGATACTTTTTCCCAGAGATGGTTTCAGAGATGCACAAACCTCATTATTATTTTCTGGAAGCCCCATAGATTGTCTGCCAATAAACACTTCATAGTCTAACAGGTAAGGCAAAGACAGAAGCCAAACAGCTGAACTTTAGAATACTTAAATGCTTTTTTGACTGCATTAAAACAATCACAACCATCACAAGCACTGTCTACATCAACTCTTACTTCATTTACAAGGAAGAAAGAAGAATGAGCTGCATTACTAAAGTTAACCTTAATATTAAATAGTAGAATTTTTTTTATAAGTTCACATATAACTGAAGCCAAAGGTTGAATTTCAAAAAGGTTAAAAATAAAAATGAAAATTAGTTCTCAAAAGCTATTTAAACAGTTCACTATCCATTATTAGATTTCTTATTTTATGGGACAAAAGGAACATTAGTATTTAATTCTTTCTGCCACCAGATAAAAACATATATTTGAAAAAAAAAAATGCTAGAAAGGCAATGCAGGTTGAAAAAAAACAGGTAAGACTAACCCACAGATCCAGATATTATTTCTACACTTTGGAGTCTGGCCACTTCACAGTTCAAGGTTGTCACTACATACTTTGGAATTCATTACTCAAATCTTAATGACTTCACTGCTACCACCTGCTCCCACTCACTTTGCAGAACATCAGGTAGAGAAGACTTAGAAGAACTGGAGACCTCTTGATTTGCAACTAAGAGTTGCCTTGAGTTTGGAACTCTTTGCAGGTTCCAAAGTCCTCACAAGGCTTTCTGAGGTTCGAAGTTTTCCTAGATGATTAGTGTACATAAGCAAAAATGACAATGGTGAATGCATCAAATAAAAACCACAGTGAGTTTAAATTTATTGTTTCTACATGTCTTCACTTCCAAAATAAATTTTGAAGAAGTGTTGAAAGATAAGTGGGAGTCACAAAAACTCATCTAAATCACAAACATGGTTTGAAAGCCAGGGAATTCCCAGTTTGAATGGAGTTTTGCCCAGGATTTTCAGTGCAATCTGGTGCAGATTTCTTGAATCAGTAAGTGAAGATATCTATCCTGCTGGTTGTGCAGCAAACTTCCTCACTGACAGTGACTTTCCTTGCACTGCAGGATCCCCGGCAAAGTGATCCATCTGACAGCTGTGGAGGAGGAATAAGGAACCCTCCAAAGTCTACTGCACTTCTCAGAACTTCTGCAGGTGTTTCCAAAAACTGATGTCATTGGTAAGACTAGATGCCTCTTGTCTACTCTGTCAAAGAAAGCTCCACAAAACTCATTCATCTTCCAGTGACTCCAGAGATAAAAGTCACCAATGGACACACCGACCACAACATAACCCTCATGTCAACTGTGCTTTTATAGCCAGCCACAGATTCCTCATCCAGCCAACTTCTCTGATGTCTCAAACACCTGTAGCATCTCTGTCACTTTTATGTCCAGAAAGAACCACCAAGAGTGTGCTCTGACATACCAGGGAATTTCATCCTGTCATTACCTAAGTTTCCATTGCAGGTTTGTGACACCTCACTATTTTTGTTGACTTCCCTACATTCTCACTAATTTTTCAACATCCTTTTGAAATACAGTCACTGAATTGAATGCTTTTAATTGTGTACCCCTCTTCCTATATATATTGAAGGTTTATATGAACCCTTTTGCTATGGCCTGAGAGTGAGAATACAGGTTTTCAAGCTGCTTCTCCACCATACCAAGAAAATATTTTTGCAGAACTTTGGGACACAGTGGCCTATTTCATTGGAATTGCCTAAACAAATTTCACCATTTTCTAGCATTAAATTAAAAAAACCACATTATTATTAGCCAAATTAAAAAAGGGGTGGGTCTTGCTTTTGCTTGTATTCCCATAGCACCAGACAGGATTTCAACCCAGGCTCCAAAATCTCCTTGGACCTCACACAGGTGGATCCCACTGCGTGTTCACAGCTGGAAAACCTGACACCAGGTTTCACCAATTGCAGGGTCTACAGAAAGGGTTTGAGTCCCAGAGCTCAAACACCATTTATGTCATGGTAGGGAACTTCTTCCTTAGCATAGTGCTCTGGACACCAGGCACACCCCATAACATTCACAACCTCCTTACAGTAGCTGTTAGAACATGAGGAACATCCAGTGGCATCAAGTAGCATGGAATGATGTTGACAGCTACATCTGACCCCTCAGCCATAAACTTTATACTAAAATATTACTTAGCTGCAAATGCAGCTGACAGTCCATTGAAAAAATACTTCTATACTAATGCAGAAGCCACTTAATATTTCTTCTTCTTTTTTTTTTTAATATCGATTTATTTTTCATCAATGTTTTAATGAGCACTTAAAGGTTTCTTTGGAAGGCTTTGTGTCCCTTATCTCCTCAGGTGCACAGCATTCTTTAGGTCCTGCACAGCCTCTCCCAGGCCCACACTCACCAGGCACTCGAGCAGCCGAGCTGGCCGGGCGATGATGATCATCAGCTTCTTCACCAACTGGGTAACAAAGGCAACCTCGGAGCTCTCGGATCGCTCGTGGGCCTGTGGAGAGCAGAACAGCACGTCATGGTCCCAGCACTGAACTCTGAATTTCTGTGTGTCAGATGCTGAGTGCAGTCACCAGCTCAGTAACCAACTCAGCAGCAAAAGCGCGGCTGAGTCCAGGCAGGCTGAGCTCAGCTTGCTCAGGGATGCCAAGGTACACGTGGCTTCTCAATCATAACTGACTCCCATTATCATGCAAGAGGTATTTCAAAGGCTCTATTTCCATTATATCACCTATCAAATATAATAGATACAACGTGGGCTTAGTTTATTTTTTAAAATGAAAAGAGGAATACTGATTTTTTCAATTTTATCTTCCACGCAACACTGACGTCTAGGTAATCACTAACAGACTCATTTCTGAGCTTGGCTTTCAGCTAGATTTTGAACTAGAATTTCCCTTCATCAAGAAAAACTCAACCTCAGTTTCTCTTTTTCAGTTTTATCAATCCTGTTGAATAAATCCAGCATTGCATTGTATGTTATGTACGATCAAGCAGATAAGCGAAGAGCATATAAAAACTTAATTTAGAGGATTTAGTTCTGTCTGTTACTTCATCAGATTTCAGTATAAATTCAAATCTTAGTTTCAAGATTTATGCGTGTATTTGTGTGATGGGACGTCTTTTTACAACAGCAAACACACCAAAACAATAATAATTTAAAAAAAAAAGGCAACACAAAAAAACCCTCAGAAATTACCCTTCCCTTGATGAAGCACACAATGGCTACATGATAAGTCCTGGAGCAGAAATATAATAGTATT
This sequence comes from Sylvia atricapilla, assembly GCF_009819655.1. NCBI lineage: Eukaryota > Metazoa > Chordata > Aves > Passeriformes > Sylviidae > Sylvia > Sylvia atricapilla. Next base: position 13,592,010 of record NC_089148.1, read on the forward strand.
TCATTGCAGAGTTATTACAAAAATGGTTCCAATGCCATGCCAAAACTCTCAAACAAAGTACAGCTATTCTTCCCCAAGGTCTAAAAATTGTGCTTTAACACAGCCACAAATATAGAGTCCAAATTTTAATAAATGAGCTTTTACTGGCAATGAGCCAGTTACTTATAAGAGTGATATTTTACCAACTACAGTGCAAGCAGCAATAAACCAAAAGGTTCATTTAGTGTTGTCCATTAGAATCATCTAAGAAAAAGACATATTTATATGGCTTTATATGTCTGAGAAGTCAAATCACACGGGTGACCACCTAAAAGAGCAATACATAGGGAGCAGAAATTCAGAACTAGAAATATATAAGCAGCATTTTAAGTAACATATCTCTGATACTTTGCTGACAAACAAAAAATATTAAAAGGTTTATTATTTCTCATTTTGACACCAATCAGAAGAGAAATTTTGTTTGTCTCCTTCTGCATATGGGCTAGAATTTTAACTTTGAAGAAAATGATGTACCTGCTCGTTCATTATCTAAAAATTACATCAGAGGTCCTTCCTGGCTACAGAACCTTAAAACAAAGATTATTTTGGAAATATTAAAATAAGTTGTAATTTCTTTTCCTAATTAAAATATTTTAAAATTATAAAATAGAAAATAATCAAAATGAAAATGATAAATATTCACTTTGTGTCCTCAAATGCATTAAGCAGACTTGTAAGCCACAATAATGAATTTTAGAAAGAAATTTATGCTTTCATATTTTAAAAGCCATTCCAGATCACCAGGGCTTAGCTGCACTGAAATGAATAGATAAAATATCGACAACTTTGTATTATTTTTAATTTGAGCCATGCAATTGCAAAGTCCTTTTTCTCCCCCCCTCACACAGGTTATATTATGAAAAAAAAATCATATAATAGAAATAATTAATCATTTTGCATCCATTTATACCGTTAAAGAGAACTTAGTCTTTTAAATCAAGTCCTTTTGTTTTCTCCTTTTCTCATCTCTGACAATTCAGGCAAAATAATTTAAAAATGCAGCTAGTTTAATCAGGTGTCTGTTTTGAAAATGAAAAGCTAGACCATGACTGCCAAATGCTACAGAAACCCAAAAGGAAAAAAAGAGAGAAAAGCATTTACAAAAACCAAACACAACTTGTAACAGCCACTCAGCCATCATCTCTGCACAGCGCTGCTCCTCCAAGATGCTCAGCGAAACTGCCTCCTCTTCTTTCCTCCTCACACAGGACAGCCCAGACATCCCTCCAGAATTCTTGCTTCCAGGGTGTCCCAGGGACGGAACCCGGGAGCAGGAGTTCTGTCCAGCCCAGCCCAGCCCTGCCTGCTGCTCCCATGAGGCAGGTGCCAGCTGTGCCACCTCAGCTGTGTGTCCCCAGCGCCCAGCGCTGGCCTCCAGGCACTGGTGGCATCTCAGGGCTCCCCTCCCCAGGGGTTTGGGCAGGGGCTGATGCCATTCCTGCACACACTGCTGGTGACACGTGTACAGGAGGTAATTTACAAACCGATTCCCTCATCTGAAAGACCCATCCGTCACTAACTGTGGCTGCTGGGGCATGAAATTAAAATCACTGTCCTCCCCTGGGGTTCAGCAGGACCAATAACTGGGATATGCAAGCCACAATGCTGTAATTGAGCTAACGTACTGATGGAAACCAAAACAATAGACCTGCAAAACCAAGGACTGATAAATTTACACTCAGGCTCCTACTAAGAAAGCAAACCCAATCAGAATATCCATTTGCCAATATGCAGCATCAGTCACTGCAGTAGAATACTCACACCCTCCCCTGCTCCTTTTGTTCCATGCACAGAAACACCTGTAATCCTTCACCTTCCTGCCCAACTGGCTACACCTAGGCAACAGACATCAGACTTCTTTTAGCCACTTCTACCTTATTGATTCAGCCAAGTAATAGCTGACTACAACCTTTTGTTCCTCAGTAACCTGAGATTCTAACCCATGGTAACAGGTAAAGAACTGAATGTCACACGTTCTTTTTTATATCAGCGCTTCATCTTAATTTTTTTGTATTTCTGCTTTGATGTGAAGTGTAGCATTCAAGTTCATGTTTTCCAAAATGAATAAAACCTCTTAAATTCATTTTTACTTCATGATTATTTCAATGATGCAATAAGTTCTTCTGGCCAAAAGACAATATTTCATGCTCCAAACAAGGGAAAAGATCTCATTTGCCATAGCTAATGAGATTTGTTGGCATGTTATTACAAAAGCCAGGATCTAAAAATCTTCCCAAAGCTTTCTGGTTTGGTGCATTTAAACAGCTCATTATTTGCATACCCAAACAGTCTGTTTTACATTTTTACTCAAACTGCAATATATAAATCAAGTTTCCTTTTTATGGTTTGAAATGCCGTGCAAGTTTAGTTTGTTATCGGGTATCAGAATCCACAACTTAAAAGGAATTTTTAAGAGAGAGAATCCATTCTTTCACAGTGAAATTGTAAGAAAATCTGTGGATATTTCTGCCACTTGCTGGCCTCATTATTCACCAACAAAGCATCTTTCCAATCTTTCAGTATTTTATAAAAATATACCATAAAACTCCATAGCCTAATACACAGACCATACAACTCCCAAGTCGAACAGCCTTTTGAATTACCTTCAAATTGGTATTGTTTATGTACCTATTATTTATGATACTTTACAACCTAAGCAAAGGTTAAGAGTCTGCCATCAAATTTGGAATAGTTTAACTTGTCTCCAAAATGTCCAGTATTTCAGGTGAGTCCTCCAAAAGAAATAGTATCACCAATTTCTATATCTAATATATCTATATAATGTCCCAATTATTTCCTTGCAGAATGCAGCCTGAAGGGCAAAGCATCGACTAGGCAAGCAGAGGAAACAAGGAGCTTTTAAATATTAAAATCTAAAAGATCAGGTAAGGAACAGAAAATGCCATAGGACAGGAAAAAAAAATACCAACAACAAATTAGAAAGATGTGGAATGAAGCATTTGGCTTTCCTCCGATGTCTTTAATGTCTTTGTTCTCTTCCTTCCCAGCCTGTTCTGCCGCCCTTGTCTCTCTAAACTTTCCTTTTAATCACCTCTAGTCCACCTTACTTCCTAGAGTAAATCAATCCAATTGAAGAGCTGACCCTTCTCTTGCCCCTGCCCTGTAGAAGATGTTAAGGAGGAAGAGGGCAAAGCAAGCCCCCAATGTCAATTCCTGAACAAGCTCAGAGATGACCACTGTATCTCCTCTAATCACAGAACAGTGACACCTTTCCCAGTATTTCAGCGCAGCAGGATAATGCCTGTAGGATCAAGGGGGAAAGGACATTTAAGAAGTGTATTTTGAGGATTTGTTCTGAGGGAAAGGGAAGAAAAGGAAAAAGCTGATTTATCTGACCCACACCTCCTCCAAGACCCTGATTAACCTCTTCAGGCCAGACCATAGGACTGAAAATGCAGACTGGAAGTGGCCAGCCCTAATTTATGGCTCTCTCAGTTCCTTATGGTGTAAGAAATCACTGTCCACACACAGAGGAGGAAAGTCAGGGAGAGGGAGAATTTCAGGCTCCAAGGATCTGCTACCAGAAGCAGTAAAACACAGTGTAGTCCCCTCGTGCCCCTGAAATGTAAGGGATTTTGCTGAGCACACAAAGTCACTTTTAATGAAACCTTTCCAACTTCCAAACCATCACCCAAAGAGGCCTGATCCCTTATTTCACAGCTGACATGTGCATATACCCTGCTTCCAGACTCTGGAGATACCAGGAGGACCCACAAGTGGTTACTGACATCCTTATAGGCAGATGATGATATAGCCCCTCAAAAGATATCCCCTACCTCTCTTGGTCTGCCAAAATTATACTCCCCATCCCACCAGAACACCACATATCCAAATATGACTCATTTTTCTCTCAAGCGTAACAAATACCAGAAAAATTACAGCCATACTTATATAAATGGGGCACCCACAAAGATTAGTTGATAGAAGGGAAGTCCCTGCAGGTTTCACAAGGCTTTTTAATAAAATAATTGTATATCAATATAGTATTTTTATTCATCTGCCTTTTTTTAATGCGTGCAAAGAGTGGCAAAGGGACACAAGCTAGTGCAATTCATGCCAGTGGGTTGGCAAACTGATCAATAAAGATAAAATAAAAATCATAACTGGAAACAAAGTATTTCAGATATTTTGTTTCCAGGTGCTTATCTGAGAATGCAATCTTTATAAAATCCATTTTTTTCAGCTTGCTGTATCATTAAAGCAGAGGATTAGGAAGATATTCCTAAACAGAGATCTGGACCCAGCAACGGACTCTTCACAACATTTATAGCATAAATTCTAAGAGATGTTTGAAACTTCATATTGTTTTCATTTTAAAGGAAAAGAGCAATGTTTAATAAGTAGCTGAAGCACACTGAGAATGCATTAAAATTACGCCCCCTTGTGTATTTTCATATGCTTTGAATGTCACAAAACACTTCCAAGTACCAAAAACTCACAACTGGATTAAGTTCACCTCAAGAAAATATTTTGTGAAAAATTTACAGCAACACCAATAACTATGGCGTTTTCACTCCTTGAAGGCACTGTTGTAATTAACGAGTCATTCAGAGTCCTGAAGTTATAAGAAAAGATTTCAGTGATTTTGTTCATCAGAATAAACCAAATTTTCATAAATGCTTAAGACTGCCTTTAACTTACTCATATTCACATTTAATTACTGTACAAACCAAGTTCACAGGTGAAGTGATTTACTCAAATCCACCTACAGCAGATCAAGAGGAGACTGGAACATCTCAGATCATCTAACATCCCCCCTGCTGCCCCTCCCCTGAAATCCACACTGCCTCTCCTAAAACCAAAGCTCTGGCTTATTGGTTGAAGTTTCAATGCAAATAATATATTCTACTTTCCAGAGGTCACTTACATCCTGGAGAAGTTTCTCTAAGTTTTCCTGCAGCTCATAAAAGTACCGAGAAGTAATAAGACCTTCACGTGATTTATCTAGGCAATCTCTGGCCAGTTCAATAACTTGATGATGAATGAAACTTAGGACCCCATCTGCTAATTGGAGCACGTTCTCTGGAGCATTCGAGGCAATAAACTCAGCCAGCCGTTCTTCCATCTGTGCCGTGGCCTAAAAGTGCACAATAAAGAGAAATTACTCCTGAATTTTACTAAGGCAGACCTTAAAGCATAAACAAGTAGAGTGCTAAAGTAACATTTACCATACCAAATTGCAAGAGGTTTAAAAAATATTCCAAAATACAGTAGTGTTTTTCTGAGAATAAAGACAGCACATCAGAGGCAAAAGTTATGTTCACATGAGCAAACAACAAAAATTAATGAAAACACGCTTTCTGAAAATGTAAATGACCGTAAAAATATCTTGGTCCTGAGGCTGTATCCCTCCCTGGGACTCCACAGTAAGGATGTAAGATGTGAGGCAGTTTTCAGAACTTTTAGACAAGACTGTGGAAGCTGAAAATCATTGCCCCAAGCAATAAATATGCAACATTTCTATCAGCCCTATATCTATATCTAACTATAAGCCCTGATATCCTGTCTCCAGAGAAACATCTATTTTTGCGGGTGGTGGAACAGGAAGGAATGGCCATATTGATAGCTGTGGGATACACAATCTTCTACACTCATTTCAATGAGATTTTAACTTCTAAATTGCTTCCACAGGTTTCAATATTCAGCTTTTTAAAAAGCCAAGGCATGGCCCTTCTTCTCACACTTGTGAGAATTTCTCACGCCAATAGAGGACATCAGAAATTTAGCAAATATGAAATACATACAAAAAAAACAATTCAGCCTTTTCCATCCTAATCTCTAGGTATACTAAATCTATTTCTCTACTGCAGAATTAACATATGAAGATGAGGAGGCAGCTTCAAACTCTCAGCAAACTGCACTGCTTGGAAATGAGATGTAAGAGCTGGGCTCCATCTCCAACCAGCACTACAAACTAATTCTGAGCTTGGACACAAGTTCATTGAATGCATTATTCAAAAATGATTCTTTACCTTTGGAAACCTCTCTTTGTACACATGATTCATCATTATTATTTCACTGTCAAAGGAAACTGGAGAGCGACCAGGGCTAGAGGAGAAAAGAAATCACGTTATCATTTACAGATATCACACCAAAACTTTTTACAACCCAGTGCTGATCATAATGTTGCCACATTGACTGTAGCCCTTCCAAAGCTTTGAGTTCACTACAGTAACGTGCAGATGCTGAACTTCAGAGAAGATCCTGGCAAGCAATGGAGGTCTGCAGTCTCCTGGAGAGGAGACATCCCTGTTCACATCCCTGTCCCCACAGGCTCTGGCAGAACCCCCCCCGTTTCATTTCCATTGAATGCGAACTCTAAGACAGAAACTTGTAAAACCCCAGTGCATTTCTTGCAGATGCATCTGCTATTCCCCTCATTCTGCGACTGCCCTCCATGGCAGTGGCCCTACTCTAAAAGAAATCACCGTGAGCTCTGGAGTGTCCAGGGCCAGAAGGGAGCAGAGCAATAGGAAGTAAGGAAGTTGAGATTATCTATTTTCCTTTGTCTGAAGGATACTGCATGAGGACTGTTATTCAGCTAGATCTTACGTATAAAATAAATACCACAGGCAACAGGGACAGAGCACTTTTATGAAGGCTGCACTCCCCTGATGCACATTACACCACGGATCCATATGCATCGATGCACAAGTTAGCAAGAAACTTAAAGGCACACCACAAAACCAGGCCTTGACAAGCTGCATTTATATTACTGTCTGGGTGGGTTGTTTTTTTTTTAAAGAAGAGTTGCATCTCGTTTCATCACATCTGATGGTATGCAGGGCTCTGAGTCACTCTGCCACCAAGGACAGCCGGATGAGGTAATGCAGATAATCTCCAGCTACAGATCGCCCGCAGCAGCTCATTTCTCCAGCTACCTTGTTTCAACGTTCAAAACAAACAAGGGCTTCAATTATTTGGCATCTCACACGATCATCGTCTTCATGGTTTTATGAGTACTAAATACTGCTAAAAATACTCTATGTCAAAAAATACAATTTTATCTTGAACGTGTTCAAACATTTCAAACTTTCTAGTAAAGGACGAAATGGATCCCTCTAAATGGAATAAATGCATTTTAAACTTGGAATGCATTACAGTTACTACCTTGCTGCTAAACTATTTAGAGCAAAAACATTCTTTTGGCAACATATATTAACAATTCAAAGAAAATTTAACTCATTGGCTCACAGACTGTAGCAGTACCAAGCTCTTTTCATGCCTTGTATTGCAAGTCTATGAATTACATCATGTCTTCTTTTTATTACTGTTTATCCCTTAGCTTGAGAAAATGCACTTCAGATTAAATCTGTCACTGAATCCTACTGTTGAAGAAGAAGAGAACTGATTTGGATGTTATGAATAGCAAGTAAAAAGACATTTTCATCAACTTCCCTAAGCTTAGTAGATAGCTATTTTTAATCAACGAGAATTTTCTTCAAAAAGAAACTTACATTTATATTCATACATAACATATGACATAATTAAACATAGGGGTAAAAAGATTTAAATTGCAGAGTTATAAGCAAATTCCTCTGCACATTTAGACTGCTATCCTTATCCTTTTTTCCCTAAGACCAAACACACTGACACAAACACGGCACTTGTTTACTGGTACTTCATATGGAGCTGAAGGACTTGGTGAACACAGTTATTGAAGACATTTTTCTCCGATGTAATTTTTCACTGTGTGATCTAAATGAGGTCTAGATTACAAGTATATATGCCCTTTGATACCTACACAGAAATACTGAGGCACACACATACTTCATTTTAACACCAAAATTTGCACATGCTTAAGTATTTGCTGTCTTAGGGCTACAATAAAACATGAGGGATTTTGCCTTTTGCTTTAAAGGCACTTCATTCATAAGGATACAGGAAATTAAGAGCTATGCAGAAATCAGGCTACTTGAGCTGTCCTGCCAGCAGATGTAGCATTTCCTTAGGGAGAACCATGATAAGAGAATTTACTGTGTTTGCTTTTATTTTTTAAAATAAAATACTGTTTTTATGAAACAGTTTCTGTGCACACCAATTGGCAAGAAAGTGAACATTTTCAATCCCTCAGCTTCCTTGGGCATTTGCAGTTTTGTCTCTCACCTCTGGAAGCTCGTCAATGCCACTTTTTACCAACTAAAACAACTCAAAAATCTCTGGATAAAACCTCAGACCAAGGGGCACATTGTCATCCAAAAGAAAATTTACTCAATATAATAGGTCAAATTAAATGTCTAGCTGACTATAGCAAGACTGCAACATAATATACTGCACCATAATTTTTAATGTTGATCCTCAGCTTGGGAAACTAAGGAATTAATTATCTGGATACCTGACTAACTAACCAAAGGCTACCTGCCAGGCACTGCTGGGTACTTTATAGCACCTCTGGGACACAACCAGGTGAAAAAGGAACAAGGACTGGGCAGATAACTGAATGCCACCAAGGGAGAACATAAGGAAATTTAGAAAAAAGATAAAAGAAGTTTAATACATTTTACTGGCATGACATCTTTTCAAATGCAAAAGCTTCACACATCTACCCAGCACCAAAATTTTCACAGACAGAACTAAACCGGTCTAACATTTCAAGCCTCACAGAGGAACAGATGATTTTCTGCAAAACAGAGCACACATGCTGTGCACGTGCATAACATTTTAAGACAAAAGGAAATCTCCTTCCCTTTTCTTGGTGCAGATAGGTAGGTCAAAGAAATTACTATTGTCAGTGAGTTTTTCATTTCAACAGAGCAGACATTAGAAGAATAATATCTGTCCCCTTAAGCTGAACAGCAGAATGAAAAACTACTTTCTCCCTTCTTCACGCTTCCTCCACCTCATGAGACGACGTGGTGGTGGATTTTCAGGGATATTTATCTCCCACAAAGATTTCTGTTGCCTTCAACCTGCCAAACCTCATGTGTCCTTATCTGATGCTTGAAAGTGAAAATAATGTACAGACAGCTATTTTAAGGAGCAACATTTATGCAATAACTTAAATATTACAAAATCTAGTTTAAGAGTGACTAAATAAAACCGAGATGTTTATGAATATGTAATTTTTCCTTCACTGTGACAGATGTATTTATTAGGAAAAAGCAAAAAAGCTAAAAGCACTGTGTTTCTCTCTGCTTTCACCCTGTATATAAAGGTTTATTTAGGTTGTATTTACAAGATATGAGCAAAGTCAGTTCTCACTGGAAACTTAAAACTGTAGGCTAAAATTTTCTGTCATTTCCAAACACACAAAAATAAGGAATTTGAAAACTAGAGAGCTAAAGTTGGATAAAGTAGGCACTAAGATAAGCCTTCTGCAGAAGGTGAGTCTTCCTCTTCTCCCAAGAAATAAATATTTAAAACTTTGAGGTAATGAAAATTACATTAATATTGTAAGTCAGAAAACTTCCCCCGGAGTTGAAGCAGCAGGGGCTTCATCTTCTTCTTTCTAATATTTCAGGGGTTTTATGCATGCCAGCAAAGACTGATACTGCTTTAGCATGAAAGCAAAATGTTGGGAGTAATGAGCACTGCAAAGGACAAATAAGAATACCCAGTTTTCTTCATAACAGAAAACCACAAAAATGGTGAGCTGAACCCAAAAGTTAATAAATTTAAATCCAATCACTTTGAAGAACCTTTTCAAATCAAGTTCACAGGGCACACTTTCTTGAGAGAGGAAAAAAAGAGACCAACATTATCTGTACTGCAGTTAGAATGCGTTTTCAGAAGGAACAGATGCCTTGTGCTGTAGAATATAAAACTATTATCCCTCCCCAAATCCATGGGGATGTGAATTCCCGCTCCATATCTAGTGGTGGATGGCACTGTCTGAGAGCAGCATGAAGCGATGAACCCACCACAATTACTCAAGTGGTTAAAGCTGCCTCTGAAGTGCACTGAGATGAGAGAGCCCTACAACCTGCAGGATGAAAGATAAAAATGGACTATATGGGCCACTGGTTTTCACAACACCTATTCCTTCTTGGGCATTTCATCATCAGGAGGGATTTTTTTTATTTTCCAGGAGTTTTGTCTGTATATTCTTAATGGCAGGATCCTGAGTGTTAAAGTCAGGTTGGGGCATTGCATTTAAAAAGCACTACCCAGCCAAGAGATGAAGAAGGATGATCTCATCCACTTCAACTATATAAAAATTCACTGCAACAATCTTCAGCCTTTTTTAGCTAGACAACATCATCCTGAAATACAAAAAGAGATCAAGAAAAATGGGCAGATTGGTGGGCTGAGTGACTGCACAAAGGTAGCTCCAGAAAAAGTCATTATTAGTTAACTCTACTTTTATCTCTGACATTCTCCACACATTCCCACATGTGAGCAACTGCTAAAGATGACAAGTAAAGAGAACTGGGAAAAGATGGAAGGCAGCATCTCTCTAACTTCAAAAGAGTAATGATGCCAAGTTTAGTGCAAGTATTCACAGCTTTTTATGCATTTTACTCCAGAGAAAAGATCTTGTTCAGGTAAAGCACAGGATTGATCTAAATAAAACAAATGTACCCTGAGGATTTCTCTGTTGGTCAATAACTTGAAAGATTTGAAGGTTGCATTATTCAAAAAAAAAAAAAAAAAAAAGAGTTGAGAGATGACATTTAGGAACTACTTCTGCAGCTAATAAAAAAATATTTTCTTCTACTGAAGACAGACTACAAGCACCCAAACAGGTGGCTCACATGGAATTATGTTCTTTGACTGAGCACATGAGGACTGGATCTTTTTGAGACAGATGAGAGAACACGCTCCTGGATTTTGCAAGCAGCTTTATAAGGACATCACACCTTTGCCTTCCAGGTCTTGTATTCCCTCCTTCCCCTTGCACAGAAAGCAGCTGGGAAACCAGGGCCATTTCTTCAGGGCAGAAATTCTGGGCATTTCAAATAAGGCATGATTAAATAAAAGATGAGTATCCTCAATGCACACTGGCAGAACACCTGAAGCAAAGCAGAGGTGCTACCAACCTGTCAGTGCACCCTCCACGACTTCACACTTTGTTAGTTTTATCATCCAGTTTGATCATTAAGAGTGCTCTGTATGAATAGAACATTTGCAGCTAGGTACAAGAAAATGATACATTTCTAGCCAAAGAAGTAAGTATATTTTTCCGAAAGTTACATTTAGGCAATATTCTATACCTAGGAGCATAAAAGGATAATCTGACACTTCTTAAAAAAAAACAACAACTTGGGTTACAGAGACAAAAAATAACAGTCCCAGCATTTGACAGTGACATTTCAAAATGCCAGTTCCTCTCACAAAAAGAGATGTAATGCTGCAGTCATATAGGATGGAAATTGAATACACATTAACAATGACACCATCTTTTAAATTACAAAGCCATGACTGCAAATTAAGGGGAAATGTCTGATGTATTTTGTTCATCTGCTTTTCATTAAAGCTGATCAAACAAGATCACTGAAGGAAAAAATACATTTTTAGGAAATTACTGCTTAATTTAATTTAATGTTGAAAAACAAAAGCTGTTCTCAGCTTTTATATTTTAAGTAAGTGAAAATATATTCTCACCAAGTGAAGTAACTCTAAAGCGTGAGCAAATAAATAAACAAGCTTTGTGCAGTGAACAATGTCTGGTCTTCATGTATTTCAGTACTTGTTTGTTTACAAGTACAGGCTGCCCTCTACCAAAAAGGGGGTTTGCTCCTGCAAACATTGCTCCAGTTGGTTGGACTGACCTATCCATTTTCCTTGGGGTTGAAAGGGCCAGCACGGATGCCTGGTAGTGGCAAGGGTGCTTTAGAGTCGCAGTACTTTAGCATCACAGTACTGGCAATAAGCAAAATGAAAACCAAATGAGGCATAGTGAGTTGAAAAAATTAAATTACTCCATTCTAAGCTTTAGAATACCAATAAGGCTGGACATTACCCCACTAAAAAACAGTGAGAGAGCCAGAAAAGGTATTCAAGAGAGGAAGAAGATTAATGAGTTATACGACACATTGAATTAATCTCATCCCACCACAAATTATAAACTCACTCCATGATCAGTCTGCTTCAAACTGGCTCACAGAGGCAAAATTCTCTGCAACCTGATAACCCATATGAACAAAGAAGAAAATAAAATTGGGCCCTTCACATGGTCATGTATACCATTCTTGCATTACCAAAAGTGTCTCCTACACCTGTGTCAGAGAACAATCATTACTTCAGCACATGTCATCCACAGGGGCTGCCTCACCTCTGGAGAATTAGTACCACTACAGTTACACTACTCAGCAGGGGTCAGCGTTAAGAGTGGCAGCACAAGGACTTAAGAGGGACTAAAAGGGACTTACTACAAAATTTATAATTAGTCTTTCACTACATGGCACTGAGGAGGTGGCTGGCTAAGTGTGCCACTACCCACAGTACTCATCTGCTCCTGTAGATTACTGTGTAACTACACTTAGCAGATCCATATGCAATTACCATGCAGCCTGCACTGAAGTTCAGAACATACAAATAATTACAAATAATTGTGAAAGGTCAGCTCTGTCATGACATGATATTCACCATGAGTTTTGTTGTTATCCTGTTTCACTTCCTCCTTCTACAAATTCTAACTCAAGGCCTGAGCTGGGCACACTGATTCAGCAATTCCAGCTGGCAGAGTTTTTGAATCCTGTCCATTAATTTAAAGGTGATATCCACCTTTGACACCTTCAGGTGAAGGAAGACTTCATCTCCTTCAACCCTGCTTGTAAAAACCCTTTTCTTTCACAAGGTGTGTCTAGACTTTCATTCACTTGGTCCAGCACTAAAGGCATGCAAAACTTGAGGCTTTTGCCACGATACAAAATGTTTGTGGATTTCTTCCATATAACTGCTAGAGATCTGCAAGAAAGATTGCTCGGAGAGTTTGTGGGATCTCTGTCCTCAGAAATATTCAAAAGCCATATGGACATGATCCTGGGCGGCCTGCTTTGCACAGAATGACCTCCAGAGATTCTTTCCATCCTCAGCCATTCTGTAATTCTGTGAAAGATGAAATTCTAGTTGCTTCTGGTTTTATATATGGAAAAATCAACTACACAAGGAAATAACCCTGGATAGTTATCTTTAACAACCAGTCCTCTGAACAGTAAAATCGTTCAACTATTAATGCAGCAGAAACATTTTAGGCCCTATTACAAAATTGTCCCGGTGTGCAATTGCATTTAAGGTTTTGACTTTATCTACTCTGGTTTTCACACCCCTTCAGAAACATTGCCAGAGAAGTTATTAAAAGTGGTTATGACCACATCCTGATGATATTGTAGCAAAATTCTGAGAATAAACTTCACTAAAGGAAATCTACATCCCATGCATTTAGTTTGAGACACTTGTGGATCATGTTTTCATAGAATTATTGCAAAAATACAAAAGCAGAGTATACCAACCACTTTGCAATCCAAAAGCTCAGTATCAAACATGAGAAAAAAAATCCTTTGTGATTAGATAAGGTGAGCTAAACGTTGATTAAAATCATTTCAAAAATGTGTAACAAAGTAACTACAAATTATTTTTTTTCGATCTGAAAGCACATACAGAAATGCAATAAATGCGCCCAACATCTTAAAAATTCAACAAGCGACCCAAAGCTCACCTGAGGCTGCGGGATCGAGGCCTCAAGGCTGGAGAATGGCGCCCTTCCTCATCAGTGATGCTCTCAGTACTGAAATGCTTTGTCAGGAAATGAAGTTCATCTGCCGTGGGCTGAAAGGGCAGCTGGTGCAGCTTCTCCTGAGATGAGCATGATGACTGAGTACAGAAAAAAATACAGAAAAGAAATGCACTAAACGCATGCATAGGGGTCAGCTAATGAATGGAAGAGGAACGGATTCTGCCAGACACTGCGCACTCCAGTGGAAAAGAAAGCTATTTATCAGACCAGGTGCCTCTTTTTATTGTTCTCATTAGGCTAAGACAATCCTAAATTCAATGACAGAGCTGGTGAGATCACCAAAACTTTGGGAGTAGGCTAGGGAACCACTGCATCTGATTGTGGAACCAGTACATCTGGTCACGCAGATAATTTACAGTGGGGAGACAGAAAGGAAGGCACGTGAGTACCAGCATTGCTCAGGAAAGGACAAGGAGGTTCCTGGAGTGGTGAGCAACTTTCTTTCCTTTTCCCTCATGTTCTCTTAGCTCAGGAGTTTCACTGGCATGCAGAATGCTATGGAGCTGTGTAGACGTAAGAGTTTTCTGCTGGTTACTGGCTCTCACTGGAAATTGCTATTGTAAATGGTCAGGATTTTATTTCTCCTTTTCATTACCCATCAGGATTCTTCTCTAACCAGGGAAGGAATAATAAAGTAAAGTATCTGACTTTGTTTTAATATTAACAAAGTTGCTCATTAGTAAGTTAAACATCTTATTCTTCTGCAAATAAACTCATGCATTTATATGACACATGTCCTGTGATAATAATAGACATGCAACTGTTTTAATACCTGAGATTGAAAGAAATATTTGTGGGAAATGCTAACAACATCAAAGTCGGACATTCCAGGGGAAAAAGCTGAAGGTCAACTAACAAATGTATTTTTTTGTGTGTGATTCTTCAATGCCCCTTTCCATTTTAGAAAAGTAAGAAAATAAATTACATAAGGACAAATTAAAAATTCTCTTTAAAAACAAAAGGTAAAAAGAAAAAAAAGAAGTGCTGAATAATCAGAGTAGCACTGAACAACACCAGTGGGCCTTATTAAAAACATCACCCTAAGTTCCACCACTCCTTATTATTTGATGAAATTAATTGTGTACACTGCTCCAGCAGAACAACTTTTCCTTTCGCTACAACAACCCTCACTTAGACTGGAAGCACCACATCCTAGTACCAGAAATATTGGTAGGAGGGAGTTATACATAACACATATGACCAAAGTTTTAAATCACCTAGCACAGGAAAGAAAGCGTATCTGTCTCTTGCCATATTGCTAGATCATTTGGATTGAAATTTTATGAGGGAAAAAACCCAATCAACCAACAAATCTGAGATAAACAAGTGATAAATAATGCATCTGTTCAAGTGGTTATTCCAAGTACTGTAAGCAACAGAAAATCAGGTGATAGAAGAACCTATAAACCTAAAGATCCTATTTTAGATAAAAATTTAATTGGCTCCAGATCCACTCCTACTGCACTGCACAGAGACATTTACAGAAAAGAACCCCCTTGAAAGCCTTGGGATGTGCACAAACTTCCCAAGTGTGCCTGGAACTGGAATCCACCACATCCAATGTTTTCTTCCAGGCAGGTCTATGTGGATGGACCAAGTTGGGAAGTCACTTCCAGCCCACTGTGTGCACCTACTGATGTTTACCCAGGAGCTGTATCAGTTTACCCTGGTCTATTCCACACTGAAGCCAAGAGAGTTGCAAGTATTTGCCCCTTTGCCCACAGCTGTTCTGCTGCCCAAACTGTTTATGCCAAATACAATAACTATTGTCTCCCTTAAGTACAGAACTATACAAGTCCTGTTTTGGTTTTCGGACATTTCATTCATGTCTTTGTTTATGTCTCAAACAATACAAGGAGCAGGAAGAAGAACCTGCCTATAAAAAAACCTCAAAGAAAAAGTTAGGTGACAGCTGAAATCCCATTCATGGTGAATAACACAGATCCTGCAATGGAGCAGGAAGTACTAAAGACATTTAAAAACCTGCATCAGCAGATACTCAAGTTCTGGCATTGCAAATATATGTCTGATTCAAAACAAAATTAAGGCAGGTTAGCACATAGTTACTTGAATTATGAAAAAAAAAAATCAAAACTTATAATCTAGAAAAATCATTAAAAACTTTATGTTTCCCAACAGCAAAATCGCTGGGGAAACAGTGCTAGTCAACCCATGAAGAGTCCAGTAAAATCCTCCCTCCACTTCCTCTCCCTAAAAGCAATCAGATCACAAAGTTTAGAATTCCAGAGAATAACTGATGAAGGCCCTGAAGATAAAGACCATGGACTTTTCTCTGCCCAGGGCTTCTCTAGCAGTATTAAGGTGTACAACCTTTCAATAAAAAAAGTATGAAAGCAAAGTGAAACACTTCTGAAGTATTGATTTTCAGGTAATCACATCACAGCACTCAATATTTGCAGCAGACTAATACAAATATCCCCCTGGTGTCTTAATTACAGATGCAGAATTAGCCAACTCTTCTCCAGTAAAAAAAAAAAAATCAATCTATATTACAGCTGCTTATAAATTAACTCTGCATCTAGAAAATGAAGCGCAGATTAACTGTTCAAAAGTAATTGTATACTGGCCCATCTAACTGATTATTTTATGTTCACCTAACTCCAAAGGTCTTCTCCAGCTTTTTCAGTGTTGGTCTGATGATACATCTGGTCTTCATGATTTGTATGGAAAGGGTAAATGTGGTTTGGTTTTGATTGAAGTGTCATCCCGCATTTGGAAGCAAAAAATAAATCAGAATCTACAGGTTCTCACTGACCGTAGACTAGGTAAATGCCTTGGATTGTTCAGTAGGTTGGTACAGCAGGTGATCCATGATCACAGAGATGAGGGCCAGCTCTTGCTCTCACACAAAAACTCAACCAGCAGGACACAGAACAGACTGTGCCCTTCTTGATATTTAATTTCCCACTGGCACATACACCAGAACAAAGGTGTACTGACTTCCTTTATCTTGCTTGGGAAAGAAACATAATCTTAAGGACTGATCCTATGAAATGGAAGCCCAAACTTCTGTTAAATTTGTATCTGCAGTTCTAATTCATTATATCCTTTGGACAAGACTCTTCACTACCTCTTACTTCAGTTTCAAAGTCTATGCAGGAATAACACTGCTTATCAACTTTAGAGGTGTTATTCAGATCAATTCAAATTAATTCTAATCTGTGAAATACTGAGATAATAGGATTGACTTAGAAATGTAATACCGGGTTTAATAGCTCCAACAATTGCATCACTGCTTACTAAACAGCCCATTGCAATGTCTTTCTACTACTGAACCAGCAAAACGACTAGAGATGAGAAAATTGGTCACTTAGGAGAAAAGTTTTGTAATTACATGCTTCAGCCTATTGCCTACATGAAGTTGAATTCAGGTCTAACTACAACTATCACTTTTATGCTTCTCATTACACTTCTCTGTTACCCACACTTGGAAAAATTACTATTTGAATTGATGCTTTCTATGCGACATGTCTATCTCAGATTTGTTGGATTGTTTGGGTTGTTTTTTTCATATGAAAACATCAATCAAAAAGATCTATCTATTTCTGGGAACATGACAAGAGTAGGATATGTTTTATTTCCCAGGCCAGAAAGCTGAGAACTTTCTAAAAGTCGCCTTGATGTCCCGATTTCAAAGCAAGAACTGATACTTCCAACAGATTTTTGGTGCTGTTACTCTTTCTCTCTCCATGGGCATCCATCTCAAGTCTGGTCAGACTACAAACTCTTGAAAAAGTACAGTTTGGCCTCCAAAGGTGCCTCTTCACAAGCTGGCACAATGACTACTAATGACCAAGCTATTTGGATGTCATCCATATGGAAAGTAACTGTACTTGCTCCGTGCTCCCATAGCTTGCTCCCAGAAGAGAACTTAGATATGGATTATGCCCATAAAGACTTAACCTAAGACTATAAAGGGCAAAGCAGAGCCCCTTTTTAACAGCTGTTCTCGAGTGCTTGAATATATAATAATGTGTGGCAGTGGAACCAAGGACATCTTTTTCATGTACATTTTTCTGTGCTCCTGCCCACATAACTGTTTGCACATTGAGATGAAGTCACCTGGCATCCAAGGAGACAAAAAGCACCCCAAATTCAACAAGAAAACAACTGTTTTGAAGTTCAGAAGATAAAAAATGGTAGAAATTGCATGAGCTAAAGTTTGCAACAATATGTCTGAACAAATGAAGCTACAGAGATGAGATTAACAATGCAAAATCAAATTTTAATCATATCAATTTATACTAAAAGGAAACTTTTGACCCCAATTTCTTCCTTTTCTATATAGACTGAATTTAACACACCTCCAAAAAAACTCATAAATTTGTGTTTGAGAGGCACTAGAAAGTTTATGGAAGAACTTAGAACAGCTCACAAGGAAAACAATGATACAATTTAAGATTCGCATAACGTCCTACTGAGTCCTAATTAATAATAAATAATTAAATAATTAACACAAAACCAGATGATCAATATTATGGAAAGAGGCAGTGATTTGTTACCACACAATTGAAGACGCCATAAGACACATACAAAAGCATGCTACATTAAGTCTATACTTTATAGTTCTAATGTTTCTATGTTTGTTTTTGCAAGGTTCTCATGTGGATAACCACAACGCCCAGCTGACTTAAACTGAAGAGTAAGATTTATTTTAGGAAGCATGTCAGAGTTACAAGGGTTAATATGGTGCTGCCAGCTCGGTGGTATTGCTGAATGAACTCACGCAAACTGCAGCCAGCCTTTCTAATGATGGGTGTAAGAACTGAAAAGCTTCATTAGGAGGTTCAAATTATTGGAGTGCAGGAACAGATGTGGCTTATCAGTTTTTCTATCTGCTAGCCTGAGAGCAGAGGTTTTCAGACTAAGCACTTGAAAGCAGACAAGAATTTCATTTCCCAGTTACAAAAAGCTGAGAGGTGGAAGGTATTTGTGCACTATCTCTGAGTCCTGCCACTTGGGAGACTTTGTGCCTCTTAAATGATCACTTGAGCCAAGTGCTGCACTGGGATTTCACCAATGCTAAAGGCAAAGTGCAAGATGATAGGAGCTGGGAAATGGAGGAAAAAAGCAGCAGAACAAATAATTAAAATAATTTGAAAAATTATTAGTATATTAAATAACGTTAGCAAAACAATGAAGAAAGATCCAGTATTTTAGTAGAGACTCAGAAGCTGATTTGTTAGGGTGTATTTGTACAAACGGAATCGCTTGGAAAAGTCTGTCACTTACTGAAACTGTTGAACTGGGAGTGTTTGTTCCATATCCAGACGAAGGAAGGGAGGCCAAGGACCAGCGGCGTCCATCCGTTCTGGGGAAAAGACGGAAGGGAAATTATAGTCAGGAACACAGCAAGGCCAGTTCTTGAGAGAAATAAGCTATTTTCTCCTCTCTATCTCCTAACCTCACGCTTTTATTAATGCCTTGAGTTATTCAGATAAATCAGGTATCCCATTTACAATCACACTTGTGAAAAAGCAATTGAGTAAGTTTTAAAAGCATAACTAAGTGTCCTCAGAAAAGCTAAAGCAAAGGGCCAGCAGAACCCTGCACTAAGTAGAGGTTTTGTACTTGTACAAAATTTAGAGTTTCTAAAACAGACAAATAAGAACAGCTCCTTGCAAACTTCTTTGAAAAAGACACTCATGCTTACCATGCTTATGTAGCTCATTGTCTTCCAAATTAAGATTCAGACTGAGGACCAAAAAATCACATTAGATCAAGAATCAACTGAAAGCAGATTAATTTGTTTACCTACTCAGAGGGCATTCTGCCCAGCACATCGCCTGGCTTGGCTAGAGAATTGAACCCACAACAGCAGATAGGAACAGAGCCAAGGGGCCCACTCCAAACACATGCATAAATCACAGAAATCTCACCTAGAGTCCCTTCTCCTCCAGTCATTATAACATTAGTAGTTATTTCCCTATCGTAGCCAAATAAACATGTCTCTCAGGGCAAACATCCAAAACATTGTGGAGATACTGCAGAAAGGTCTTGTTTTGCCAGTATCAAAACTGAAGAATTGAGGAGCTAAACAAAAGCTTTGAGAAGAATCAGTGCTGCCCTCCCTGAAACCCTGTTCTTCCCCAAACCCAGTCTCAGTGAGGATGGAAACTGAACTCCATTCAGCTCAGTGTCACAGCTTTTTTTCTGTCTCTGATCTATTTTCCCACATTTTGTGTCCTTAAAATGGACAGCCATGTCCCGTTGCACAGTGGGATGGATGTTAGAAGTCTTTTCCTCACATCAATTTCCATTTGCTTGGGATTTTTCTTGCAGCAGATTATCAGCAACCGGTCATAACATGAAGCTGAATTAGAAGAGTTCTAACTCTGGAGAGATATAGGGGGGTCTGGTACACACAGATATAGTGCATTTATGCAAATGCATTATAAAATAGGATACTCAGGACAGGTCTGAAAAAGAGATTATAAAAACCTCAACTGTTATCTTCACAGTAATATTTCTGATCCCACCACACCCATGAAGCCTCATCTCCAGAAAAAGGTTCAGTGCCCACCAAGACAAAAAACCCTGTTTACAGTTTTCCCAGCTCTAGTTCTTTTATTTTCAGGCACTGATACACACCACTCTTTGCAATCTATCTTAGAATGACAGGGAAATAAACTCACTGTTCCACATCACTGAAAGAATATTTTGTCAACAGAGTTTTAAAAAGACTCATACTTCATGCATTAAAAAAAATAATAAGCCTGTAATGCAGATTTTTATTGCATGCCTGTGTTACAGCTAAACCCCATTAAGCCACAGGTGATATTTTCTCTGGCAAGACAATTAAATGTAAAAGAACAATATCAAAATAATTTCAAGTGAAATGGAATCTCTTTCTTAACCCTGAAAAACAACAACTATCTGCATTACAAAGTTGTTGCATGCTGTGGTAAGGGATTGAACACCAAACTTCAATAATCTTCATTGAGTTCCTTGTAACATGCAGGGGCACTGGGTAAATATTTAGGTCAATGATTCAACCTCACTTTGGATCCTCAGTCCCAAAGCAAAACACTCTGTTGCTTGCTGCACAAGTTACTTATTTCTAGCAAAAGCTTGATTTTTTTTTAAAACTGGATTACCTAAATGGTAATTGAAATAGCTTCAGAATTTTCATTTTGACCCAGTTAAAAGTAAATATCTTTCTCAATTAGAAAATTCCAGCACACCCTTTCATGCTTAAGCTGTTTTCTGCTGATGCAATCCAGGCAAGCAATGTGCTAAGGAGTCAGGACAAACATATCAGCTCTACCCTAGCAGAAAGAAGTGGGACAAGAGTGAAAATCTTCAAAATCAAGGAAGGGGAAAAGACTTTGCAAGCAAATTCCTCCTGCATTTATGCAAAGCATTTCAATGTACTTTAGTGTTTCGTTAATAAACATACTCTTTAGAGAGACAACATGCAATATTACTTCAGGATAGGACACTTGGAATGAAATCTTTAGGTTTTTTATTTATTATAGATGCTTTGCTAGCCAAACAAAGACATGCAAACAAACAATTTTGCCTCTAAAATGACATTTCAATTAGTTAATTATGGAGGTGTTTTTATGGCAGCTAAATGCTATTTCATGAAGAAGCAGATCTATTTCAAACAAGGAGTTAGAAAAACCACACATCTTCTCCAGAGCACTACCTGTTTATCATTTTAAGCCAAAACGTAAAGATTTTCTGTTTCTATTACAAAGACTAGAAGCTGAATGCCTAAATAGGGTTGTTACAGCATGAACTTGTTAGGGACACGTGCTCAGCTGCACAGAAGCACAGTTCACACACAAACACAAACAGCAGCAATGGGATACACATTACCTGTCTGCTCTGTGTCCATGGCTGTGTGGAAAAAATTGTACAATAATTATGAGAGAGGGAGAAGTAAATGATGCAAGTGATTTCTGGAGAAAAAAAAAAACCTTCACCTTCTGTTACTGGTATTCCTCCAAGATCAGTTTTAATATGAGCAAAATTAACCATACATTTCCTTATTCCAACAGGAAGATTCCTGCCCATGTTGTGGCTATGACACAATCATTGGAAGAGTTTCTTCTAAATGAGGGATTTGTAGTCAATCACAAGTCAGACTAAGGTCAATCTTGCAGTAAATTGTAGCGGCTTTACAATAGCACAAGCTTTGCAACAAGTTTCTCATTCCATCTCAAGAAAGAATGCATCACAGGACTATAATGAAAGAGTGCAAATCACAAATTATGTCCAAACAGGATAATAAATGAAGAAATTACACCACTAATAAAAGGCAGAAAATCAGCAACAAGTAATTCCTGTGATGGCAATGGCAGGAAATCAGGCAAGGGCCATCTCTTAGCCCCATGCAATGTCAATGAAAAGGGTACTGTGAAATACCCACTTCTCTGGCACCACACTTGTAATTCCTTAATTCTATCATACAGAAGTTATTCAAATACCAGTATGGGGCAATCTAGCATATATCTGTTGTTACTGCTGGCATAGCTATTCAGGCTGTAATGCAAGCAGAAAATAGAAACAGGTTTCTAAAACAAGCAGTGCTTAAGTGTTCTCTTCCCTGGCAGAAAAAGTAAAGAGAGGAACATGCATACTAGAAAATGAACCACTGTACTCAATAAGGCTTAGCCCTTATTCACCTATTTCTTTAAAAATTAGATTTAAAAAGTGGGAAAGTATGAAAGGGCACTCTTCAGAGTTTTACTATTAAAACATTTATTTGCTGCCTGAAGTTTTAGAAAGCCATACTGAAGGATCAAGTTGAAACATGATGTTGAAAAATCATGTTAAGTTTTGACAATAACTTCTGGTTCTACTGCAACGCTTCTATCTTTTACATCTGGTGAATATATCTAGATCAGGCTTTAAAAACAAATGTGGATGAGTCCATTTGAATTGTTTAAGCAGCAGGTAAAGCACTAATTTTCCCTCTGAGGCAACAGGAAAATACATATCCAGGCTCTTACACTTCATGTGCTGTTAAAAAGCTTTTTCTTATGTAAGACCAGAAGCCCAAAGTCTGCTTTAAACAGAATTCAAGGACACCAAGTCTTCTAGCAAATCACCTCAATGAAGAAATGCTCCAGGACTTTCCTGCCATTCAGATAGAGTGTACCTTATTCCATCAAATCCTAACCTTTTATTCTTCTTTGAAGTTTTGAAGCTTGTAATTTTTTCTAACTAGTCCTCAAGCTAAATCTGTCTTTCTCAGAAAACTTACTTCCACTCAGGATGATCACCCATTTCCCATTCTCAGACCATTTTAACACAGATTGGGGTTTTTTCAGCTAAGGCAGAGTTTAACAAATCCAAATATCTTCCTCACACTTGTATCTAATAACCCACCTCCTATGCACAAACCCTGCTTGGGAGCTCTCTAATTTCCTGGTTCTTTCTTTCTCACAAAATTTAACTTTCTGTATCATTATCCATTTCTGCCTACCTGCTGGGATTCAACATTCAAATCACCCTTTTTCTGCTTTTCCCAGCTGTCTGTATTCTTTCATTCCTGTTCCTTACACTAAACCCACCACTGTGGTATCAGATTTCTTTCCAGCAGTTTGATACACCACATGACCAGCACCTGTCCAGCACTTGCTGCAGGACAGATGACAGCTTCACATTTGGGTCTCTCAGTGCTGCTCTTGCAGACGTTCTTGTAGAATTGCAATTTCAATTACCAGCTGTTTTCCTCACTGAGCAGTAATGTTCTCTTGACACCAATGCCCAAGACAGCAGAGAAAACTTAAAGAGTCACTACCAGTGAGCAGGCAGGGAATGAAGACACAGAGTTATGCACACCTAATTTAAGGTATGTTTATATTTGTGAGCAGACACAGCAAAGAAGATCAGTACATTTTCAACACCTCACCGAGAACAACATCTAGAACTACAACTACCCTAATCATGACTGGCTTTAATGTCACTTTGACTAAATAATGTGTTGTACCACATGCCCTACACGTCATTCTTCTGGGAGAACGCTGCCTCTTCCCTAGGCACCATTAACTATTTACTTTACTTTATCTTTTTCTAGGTCTGAAAAGCACCTAATACATTCTGTATGTATGTAAGATGCAATCCATAAGGAATAAAACAAAATAAAATTGGAGACATCAAAGAAAGTAAAATGCAATCAAAAATGTTCTAACCCATAGGCCATTTATAAATAAAGTGTATAGATTATTTGCTTGCCAGTCCAAAGAGAATAGCTCTTGCCTTACCTTCGGGCAGGAACAAAGGAAAAATGAGCAGGAGCATTTGGAGAGAAGTTCCTGGGACTGTCCAAGGGGCTGCTACCTGTTTAAGAAAGCAAAAATTAACAGTTCAAAACAATTTTGTTCACATTTGTAACAAATAGAGTAAGTTTTCAGTGTTCTGAATGACTTTGAACTGCACATTGTATTCACAAATAATTGAAAATATGGAGCTTTGAGTCTTTGAGTTTTGAGCATTAGTTTGCTGAAGAAATGTTCTGACACAGATGCACAGAATTTTTCCTCCTTTTAAAACAATTCAAAGGATATGTTTCATTTCCCACTTTCAGGTAAGTAATGTATCACCCATAAACAATAGAGTTTTCTAATATTTTCCAATAATTTCTATCTACAAGCTTTTCCTAACACTTGTCAATGAAGAACCTGAGCTAGAAATGACACTGATGACAGTCTCAGGAATAATAAACAGTAAGAAAACATTTCTTCCCAATGTATGCTAAGGCTGAATGTAAAATTCACTGGGAAAAAAAAACAACAATCATAAACCATGAAAACTGCACATGCTAAGAAAAGGGCTATGTACATGTAAGCTGTTGAGGTAAAACCTATCAGCAGTCACACAACTGCAACTTTTCTGAAAAAGTACTTTACCATTAAAATGAAAGTACCAGCTAAACTATACAGAAAAGAAGAAAGAACAATTTTTGGCACAAGTGGGTTTTTTTCCTCAGGGTTTTGTCATATGGTGTGGAAGCATGGTGAGTGTTTTTATTGCAACGTATTTTATTTCAAAGTAAAAAGCAACTATCATACAGAAGGCCCTTCTGAAAGCCAGGATCACTTCCAAACTAACTACAGAAATATTTGAAAGTTATGGATGAATTTAGAAGCTTCACATCAGTGAGTGTGCTTTCTATTGGGCATGAAGTGGTTTGCTCTGTCCTATCATTAATACGGGCACTGAAGGAAGAGAAACTATCCACAGTAAACATGTGTCAACAGCAATTTCTTTGTGCAAAGACAAAAATAAAGCACTAAAATAAGACCACGAAAATGAAATAGATTCTGGAAAAGCAATACACTGCAAGGTACATCAGAAATAGTTTTAAATTTAGATCTCATATAAAATGGCTTTATTTTAAAAGCCATGTCAGAAAGTCAAACCTCAAGTAGGAATCATCTGCAAAGGACTTGTCTCTGTTTCAAAAGCTCAAGTTGTCCGGCTTGCCCCTCAGGGCAGCAGTGATTTTGAGGTTACAGTCCCATCCTGCAACCTACTGAAGCTTATAATTGAGCTTATAATTAAGACACATTAATTTCGATCCCAGTTATCCACAGGCTTTTGCTGTTCCACTGAGAAGGAGCAGAATATAAGCACAGTTGAAGGTAACATTCCCTCAAACTTTAGCCTTACAGATGGGTCCCAAAAGTCTGCAGCAGCATCTCTGCACAAATTCTGTGAGCAAGGTGTGCACACCTGGCACATGTGTCAGGGCAGGGAGGAGGAGGAGGAGGAGAGGGGGAACAGGCTGATACCTCCTGGGGTATGAGGATGGCCACAGTGCAGCACAGGCCAGCAAACTCCATCTGGTCTGCAGGGCTACGAGGGGAAAAATAGCAGCTGGTGGAGATTAAACCAGCCCCAGGCTGATGTAACATGTGCCATGGGGTGATGAGAGAACTGGAGAGGTAAGTGAATTCCAGACCACTCCACAATCTGCTTCATCAAGAGCAAACTAAATTAAAAACAAAGAGTTTGAGCAACAGGTTTGTTTTCCTCTGCCTTGCTTTTCTTTTGTATTGTTAGTTAAGACTAACAACGGGTTCACACCTTAATACAGCACAATTCAAGTCTTCACCCAAAACTGGATACTCTTGAACCCATTCCCAGTATATCCCAAGTGCAGAGGGGAGAGAGCGATCAAAAATCTATAGCTAAATAACTTTTGGTGTTTCATTTATTAATTCATTTTAATTCTTATGGTCACAGTAGAAAGCCAGAACCATTTTGCTACTTTTGAGCCACAAGAAGATGGAGAGATCTGACAGTCCCAGTCCAGGAGGCACTGCAAGCTTCCAAGGAGATTGAAGAAGTCACCAAAGTGAAGAACTGAGTCATGCATGAACACACATGTCCTGGTAGCAGCACATGCCTTAGGGTGAGGGTCACCAATCACTTGCTAGCAGAAAGCTGAAGGAGCATTTTAGAATGCAGCAGGAGCGAGGCCTTTCCATGGTTATGCAGATGATCTAACAAAGCAAGGAAGGCTGCCAGCTTTGGTGGAAATCTTGGTCTTTGCCTTCTCATTTTTCAAGCTTTACTGACAATGAACACTACTGTGTCAAGATGATAGTTTTGAACGAAAACCTCATTGCCCAATCTTGTTATAAACAAGCAATGAACTGTCATTGCCTTTTTATATCTTCATCAATCTTTGAACTTCTGGGGTATGATCAAAATGTAATTTCAGAGTGACTGAGCAAATTGGGTAATGACAGTTTTTAAATTTTGAAATTAAGTATGTGGGTGTTCAAACTCTTCTGAGCCTGCACTGTACGGTACAGATACTACTAATTTTTGAGCAACTCCTTTTTTAGATGTATATGGCATATTTCCTTTCAGACACTAGAATTTTAATTAGATCCCCTGTGATTTGCTTCTAGTTTTAAAATGAAAAGCAATTAGTTTTTCTACTCAATTCGATGCTGGGTGAAACTTTTAAAACAACAACAGGGAGACAGGGAATTTCTACTTTCCCTAGAATTTCCCAGCACTGCTGCATCTGCTGTAGCTGAAGGTATTTTAATAAGAGAAGCCTGAGTGCAATGGACTCGTTCACCAAGGCTGATCGAAACCCTATTTATTCTGCAGCAAAGGTAGATTCCCCTGTTGCTCCAGGGTTATAGTTGGCTACTGCTGAACCTGAAATGCCTCTGTCTCAAGGGAGGCTGTTACACAGAATGATTGCCCATTAGGTAAATCAACACAGCTACACCAATGCCAATAACTCAGGCAGGAACCTTTACATCTTCCGGACACAGGAAGATGGATGCAGCCAAAGCATTTGTAAATCCACTGCCTTCAGAATATGAAACCAGACCTTACAGGCAACAACAGTCTCAGCTATCCCCTACAAGCATGAATGACACTCATCAGATAGGTTATGAGTCCAAAAACTCACCACACAACCATGTTGTAAAACCTCCTTCTGAGAGCCATAAAAGTTAATAAATAAACACAAAAGGCTAAGTTTTTGTGGTCTTCTATGCAAGATATTCAAATTACTTGCTGAATATTAAAGCAAAGAGCTAAAGGTCATATGCACGCTACAGAATTAGATGCCTTCCAGCACACACAAATTTCAAAATTATCACAATATTTAAAGCACCCTGTGTACCACCAGTCTCATAAACAATGAATGCCATGGTGCTCTCACAGCACCCAAGGATCACAGGCATGACGTGCTGATGAACCTCAGCTCTGATAACCAGGGCAGGATCTAGGGTGGGATGTTACATACCCTGCACACTCTAAAAATAATAAATAAATAGGCACCTCAGCAACAGTCATTTTTCTGCCAGAAGGAACTTGCAGTGTAACAGCAAAATCATTTAATTCAGTAGCACAGTGCTGCCTGTGAGCAGCTCCCTCCATGTGCCATTACAGATGGGAGCAGGGCAAAGTCCCAGCAGTGACAAGTGCCTCCCCGGAAATCAGAGAGCAACCTGGCTACTTTACAGCTGTGGAAAATAAATTTAAAATAGCCTGAGCCTCAATTTTCCAGCTCTAAGTACTTGTCTCTTTACTACCAAATTAAAATGTTACTTCTTTGATTTTAAGATTTTTGATTTAAAACGTAATCTGATAGCAATTTAGTTACGAACCTTATGGCGTAACCTCTGCAATTTTCAGATTTTAAAAACTGGATTCAAAGAAATAGAAAAAAAATGAAGGAATACACATGTACCTCTTTACTTCCCCCTCTCATTTCAAACAAAAAGAATTTAGAAAAAAGGCAAAAATTTCAAACTTGCATTCCTAAAACAGGCCACTGCAAGTTTGGGAGACTAAACCAGCAGAGTGACTTCCCGATGAGATGTAGCACTTTATGCCAAAGTACTAGGTCATTCTGGAAAATGCTATTTCATACAGTTTGAAAACTGAACTAGCACACTTAAGTGCTCTTGATTCAGAAGTGATTTCATGGCAGGGTTCAAAATGTTTGGATGTACTTCTTTCTCAAATGTTGAGAGCTCTTAAAGTAATACTTTTCTTCCAAATTTTCTAGGATATGAAGTTGCTTGGCATCTTGTTGAGACACTGTTTGAGACACTAAGTCCCTCTGCCTGGATCAGTGCTCAGGAGGAGGTGGGTTTGCCTGACAGAAAGACAACTCTCCTGCATCTCACCCACTGGCTTTTACATCACGTGCAGGAGAGTAACTCCTGACATTACTACTGCCTTACAATACATACAGGAATTCATTTTAGTGTGGTGCGTAAACAGAAACATTTTAGAAAGCCTCCCTGGTTTCTCTGCCTGCTTGCTGTTCCTTTGATTTGTAGGAGAGGCTCAGAATGGGCATTAAGAAGACAAGACAAAAGTTCAGGACAAAAGAGGCTTGGAGAGAGGCACCAGTATTTCTTAGTAACTCATCACTGCGTGTGCCTGAACAAACAGACTGACAGACTCTGTTCAAATACTAAACAAATATCACAGCCTGTTCTCAAATTCACTCCTCATATATGATATTTTTTAAGAAAATATTTGTGACTCTACTCTAAATTTCATCTACTTTTGTCTCTTGAATAAATTACTATTTCCCAGGGAAGGCTCCTAAATATAGTACTGGTAGATAACCAAAAATACAATTAATTCATCTCCCTGTGAGCTACTGGCTACTTTTGCAGGTAACAGAGGATGTTCTTTTAATTAATAATTTTAAATCCCATAGGCAACATCAGGGAAGAAAAGGAAATATTTGAAAAGTGGCACACCACTGAGTAGTTACTCTTCCTTTCAGAAGACACTCAACTCCTAATAAATTACAAGCTTATAAGCCTGAAACAGCATCAAAAACACCAGAAGAAACTTAATTTTTTTAACAGACAGAGGAGAAGAGCAAATAAAAAGAAAATAAAATATACAGGTTTCTATTATGAACATTTCTGCTTTTGTTTTCTGACCGATGATCATGTCAATATCTTCTTGCAATCTCCCATGCATTTCTTTTCTCAGTTAAAGGCTTGTAGAGTTAATTTAGAATTTAGTGAAACCAATGCATATATGAATTCAAAGCAAAAAGCACAATGTAACTAAGTGGAGACTCTCTACCCAAAAAATGCCTTGTTTAAATGAAATTTTACAAAATTATCACTACCATAACCACACACAATAGCAACAAGGGAGTTTGAAGTAGAAGGAGATGGGCTATACACATTTTTGGCCCTGCATTTTAGTTCAGATTCTGAAGCAGGAAATGCTTTTAACATACCAGCTTTTGTTAACATTTTAATTTGAAAATCATGAGTCATTTTAGAATAACAGTATACTTAAAGCATGTTCCTAGCTTTCCATGACTGGGCTTTTTATAGCATCCCAAGAAAATGTGGCAGATTTTTACAAAAACTTAAGAATGAATGAGGCTTTTATGGGCATCCCTGAACAATAACTTCGGCCTTCTTTTTTCCTTTCAGCAGGCTGGATATCACCTCTCAGGATGCAAAGCTCTGCAAACAGAAGCAGATGGCTCCTTCTAGCTGAGCTACTATCAGTTTGCTGTTCTTTCTCAGCATCGCCTCAGTTTCAGTCTCCAGAAAGCATTTACAGAACAGACTGCCATGTAGGAGGAAAAGAGCCTGATTATAATGAAAGCAACATTCCTTGTCTTACACTCAGCAGTGACGTGTTTCCAGAGAGGCTCCACCGTGGGTGATGTGCCACAAATGTTCCAGCTGTTTCCTGCTACTGACTGGTGCCCATCAGGGATGTACCTGGAGCCCAATCCTCCTCTCTGGCATTTTGAAACAGCGAAAACAAAGTCATCACACATCATCTACCTCCCTCAGCAGCAAAAACAAGGGAACATGCTGTTCAGGCAAGCTGTTGAATCTGCATGTGTGACCCTTTCTGAAGAATTATTCCTTTCTTTTCTGTTGGAAGAACATCTTCACACACTTCACTTCAATGACTAACAAGCCCCTGCCCATGTGCTCTGAAATGAGCATTTCCCAGTTGCTGCCATGGTAAAATTTGCAGCAGTGTAAAAAAGAAATAAAACTCCCAAACACCTCATGTTGCTGGGAGTAGCAGACAGAGACCATGAGATGGCACACTGCACAGCTGCCAGGCTGCTGGAGGCACACAGAAACAGGCAGGATGTTCCTCCTCATGAGAACTGCAGTTAAATCACTGGCACAAATTAACCATGCTCAGAGACTCAAAACAAGAGACTTACTTAAATGTATTTATCTAATTTTATTTGGCTTCGTTTCCCATCTCAGGCTCTTTTACAGGATGTAAGAGGATTGAATCCCCCAGGAAGAGTGGAGGATGGATACGGAAGCAAACTAGAAAGCGCAGAACATAAAACATTTATCTTGAAACTATAAGAACCCTCTTACAAGTTTGAGGAGGTGAAAAACTACCATGAGAGTAATTTCCAAAGGGCACATTTTGATGCTGATTATCTGTATGTTCAGACTCACTGCAATGCCTGCTGGCATTTGTGCTGATGATTCCCAGGTGGAGCAGTCCTAGGGAGTTACCTGTGTGTCCATGAAGAGGGGAATGTGGCCGAGGGAGAGTTGGAGATGTGCTGGATGTTACAATCAAACTCTTCCTGTTGCTTGTCCGGCAGCTGAAAGAAACAAAGATGAACAAACCATCAGGCACAGTCAGATGGACAACAGCACCTCGAGGCAAGTCCTGCAGAATCTCTTTCTGCTAAGGAGGAATCCCTCAGTATTTAGGGTGGGATTTCCTCACACTCTTGACCTCAGTAGTGATCCTGCAAAGAAGGAAATGTACATGGACAAAAGGTACTTGGTCAGCAGCAAGTGTTTCAACACTCTGGAGCATTTGTTACACAGGCCGCTGGAGATAGCTGGTAACTCATTCCTGATTCACAGAATATGTGCAACTCATGCTTTACAACTCAAACAGAAAGCAAAAAACAACATAAAATACCCCTGAGGGCTTTGGATGCTCTTACCAATACCCCACCTAGCAAATAAATCCGTTATGATTATTGGCTTGGTTATAAGAAACCAGAGCATATTCCTTAGGGCAGAGTTAAAATTACAGAGCAAAGTGTTAGCACAGCTCAGCAGATGAGTGGATTACTAATCAAACTTAAAACCTGGGATCTAAAAATCTTTGTGAACACATGTGGCAGCACCACTGGAAAACTCTGCAAAGCAAGTTTCAGAGAGGCCTCCACCACATCAGCTCCACTCATTGCCATGACTTTGTTCCAGCAAGGAAAGTGACACTTCTTTGGGACAGTTCAGATTTATTTTTCCCTGTTGGGAGTTTCAGAACTGAACCAAATGAAGAAGGATGTGTTCCTCCATTTGCTTCCTAGCTTGTGACTGTTGGTAGCAGACATTTAGCTCTAAACATGATAAAAGAAATCACAGTGGGTGAGGGAAACATTTTAAATCATGGGAGCTGTGAAGAAGAGCTGCCAGATAGTTAAATCCCTTTCTGTTTGCCATTTCTCTTGCTGCTTAAAAAGAAGAAATGAAGTTGCTAGCAAAATCTTACAACTGACCAAGCACTACAGCTACATACATCTATCCCTTGTACCTCCAGCTTGCTTCCTACATGGCAGGAACACTCCTGCTTACTTCAGCACTTCCCAAAACAGGTAACTAGAATCCCATTGGTATTGACGGGGCTGGGAGAGCAGCCAGGAGCAGGGAAAGCTGAGCAAAGGAGCTCGCTGGCCCCACTCCAGGGGTGCCCTGTGAAGCTCCAGACTGGGTTGCCCAGGCACACGCAAAGCCTCTCTGCTTGCAGACCCCAAATGCTGACATCTGCCAGGTCCTTCCTGCACTGACTGATCTGCTGGAGCTGCCCAACAATAAACACACTCGGGCTGCCAAGAACTACAATTTAATGCAAAAGTATTTTGCTGCCACAGGATACAGTGCATCTGACTATTATTATTTGTAACCTTATTTTATTGCTGTTCTATAGGAAACTAGAGAACTTGATGCAGAAAAAAAATACAACTGAACTGCCAACTATAATAAACAGTAATAAAGTTGAAGCACCATTAACTGCTATTCAGGCTCTTTAGTGTACTTAAAGCATTCCTCAAAATTATCCAACTGATTCCATACAATCTCCATTTACATTCATGTATTATTCAAAAACAGTCCATCCAAAAACTGATTGCCATTGTGCACATCTCATGGAAAAACTAACAGCCTGATTTTAAGAAGCTTAAAATCCCAGATCATGGATATTTTTAACATGTTTTCAGTTACACTATTCCAGTAACTGCTGAAAAAATCCAGAATACTCAATTTCAACATTAATACCAGATAATAATTGTTTACATTAGCACAAATCCTTCTTGCAACTTGAAATTCCTGAGTATTCTAGTGTAATATATATTACTATGTAAGAAATAATAAGGAAAAAAATCCTGGGTATTTTAGTATCAAATATAATGTAAGAATTTAGGATCTTGCTCAATAAAAACCGCTAGTGCAGTGAGAAAACAGAGCTCCATTCTCTACAGTTGTATCTCTTTGCTAAAGAGAGTTCCTACAGCACACTTTACCACAGCAATGTCTGGAGCCAGCTATGGAAACTTGGTATATTTAAACCACAGTATAACAGGGGAAGTGAACTGTCCCAAACTCAAGAGCTTTTTAACTGTTTGCCTGCATTTCCCCAATTGAACAGAGTTTTACAAATCCATTTTCTTTGCTGTTTTTGCCAAGATAAGGAGCCAAAAGAGAAAGGGTTAAGGGGATGGAGAGCGAGCACAGCTGAGAACCCTTAAAATAGGTCAGGTTTACACAAATGTACCCAGAGGAGGGAATGGCTTGGAGTGAAAGCCTAGCCCCAAGATGGGAATAAAACATCATTCTCTTTGCACCCTCAGCATTGGATAACTTTTAATTTCCTGGATCTCTCATCTGCAAAAGAGAAACACCACTTGGGTCTGTTTAGCCATTGCTATGACTTATGTGTGTTGGCAATAAGGCAAAGCTTAAACACAGAGACTAAAAACACAACACCCAACTTCTCAAATTCATGTTCCATGTTGAGAAAAATACACAAGTACAATCATTCTCTCTACTGGCTGAAGAGAGCTCTCTGCATATAGAGAAAAAGCTCTTGACAGGTGTAGGAATCCCAGAGGAAATGCAGAACAAGAGTGATGAAGTTCTGGTAGTCACTAAAACAAAAAAAGGGTGAAGGAAAGAGCAAGACAACCAGACTTCAGTGGGATGATCTCTCCCCCAACAAGTCACTACAACAGAATTTGAGCACCTCCTAAAAACAGCTAAATATGAAGGAAGCAAAGCTGGCTTTAAGCAGGGCTTAATGCCAAAGAAATTCAAACTAGTCAATTTAAGTGTTGGCAGAAACAGTTCCACGGAAGAAAAAAAATGTTTCCTGGAAGGTTCATTTTAGCCAGACAGACAGTGCTGGGCTCAAAACTGAGCTACCAGGCCAATGATAATGAGGAGATCATGTTGTTAATCCTTTAAATTTCATTCATTACTATTTATTATTATTGATTACCATTGGTGAATTCTCAAAACAATACTGTATGCCTTCTTGCTCAAAATTAATTCATCTACATAAGAAAACAGGAGTAATAGGAGAAAGTAAAAGGGGAAAAGGTTGCCTATATCTTACTTTTAACTAGAAAAAAAAAAACAGTTTTTAACCAGTCCGAGAGATTTCAAGCATTAGTATTTGTTTATAAGCCAAAGTTTTGCTGTTTTCATTAAGCACAAGGTGAGCCCTGAACCTCCTTTCCTCTCACAATTTGCTATGGGTCTTGTTAACCATTTTGTTTTTTTTTTCCTCAGATCTCACTTCATAACTTCAGAGAGCAAATCCCCTCCAGGTCTTCCACTTTAGGCAAAACACAAATTAAAAGCACAGAGTTTCTGTAGGGCCCAGAGCTGTAGGGCTGAGCTCCAGCCCATGCAGAGCTCTGGAGGCGCTGCCCTCCCTACCCTGGCTGAACACCCACACAGCCAAACCTGAGTCTAGAAACCTGGGAGCATTACTGTGTAATTCTGAAAACACACAGTAAAATGGATATATTATATTGAAACACTTGAAACAATGCCTTTGCATCACTATGGAAATAGAGCTTTACTCTGTTTCTGGAGTTAACTTCTCCGCTTGCAGTAAAAATATCTTTTGTTACGTGTGCTGAAGCGTCCCAGCGCATTCCTGAAACTGAACACTGCAGGACATCGGACGTGGGCTGGTAACTGGACACTGTGTTTGGACCCACTGCAATGTGCCCCCGAGCCAGCACCCTTGCCCAGAGTTATTTCTGAGCACATTTGGCGCTGTACCTGCGACCTGCATGCAGACCCCAGCTCTTCATCTGCACCCCAACCTCCTCCTCCTCCTCCTCCCGACCCAGGACAAGCCCAGGGCAAGCCTCTAAAATGAACACCAAGAGTGCACCTTGTTTCATGTGCCTATTCAGTCTGTAAAGAAATCAATTACTCAGTTCCAGCATAAATCAATATTTGATTCTTTATTTTAGCAGTTTACTCAGGGGATATCTTCAACTCACTGAGCAAAACTGATTAATGCCCAAGAGGCATCCATGTAATGAAAGCGAGGGCCACAGAAAAAAACATGTAAATATAAATAATCAGCCACCACTATCAAGCAATTTCATAGCGATGGTGGTTATTATAAATGAATAATGATAAGGAAGTTTCTCAAAATCTATCTGAATTTATAGGCCTTGAGAAATTTCTCATACCTGAAGCTGCCAGAGTATGTAAGTAAACAAGATAACACTGATTGCATGAGCCTTCTCATTGACTTTGACAGAAATCAACTTGAAGAAATAAGATATATGGAAAAAGTATAGCTTAAATCACATTTTGGTTACTATTCATGAATACATTTTATTCGTATTAGTGATTTGTCATAGAATCACTAAGATCAGAAAAGACCTACAAGATCATCAAGCCCAACCTTCAAACAAAAATTTTAATTTAGAATTTTGTAAACTACCTCAGGTTGTCAGAGTGCCAGATTAACTCCTGCACTAACTTCTTTCAAAATAGGATTTCAGAAGCCGAACATCGCACTTGTTCCAGATTTGACACCCCATCTAGTGACCTCAAATCTCTATGAACTGGGATCCAAAATTCAGAGCAATCACATCTCAAAAGTTATTTGTGGTTACGTATTTTCCTAAAATGTAATATCACCTAACCAAACTTCACCAGATTCTCCTCTGATGTTACAAAAGTTTGGTTTCAGTTGATTTGCTTTACAAAGAGTTCTTTATGAGAAACAGACATTTTGGAAATGAAAATAAGTATTTAAAATTTTTATTCACAATGACAGAAAATTTACAAAATCCAAAATCTGCATGTCAATGAATGCAGCAGCTGCACAGCAATGTTAACTAGATGTGGAAGTTATCGTCTTAATTATAGTAATTCAAAGATGGAAGCAATTTTGTAAGCTTTAGCACTACCAACAGCAGGGATAATTAGTTCTCTAAAATAGATAAGTAAGCATCTGGTTCAACTGATTTCTTTTTTTTTTTTTTCCATATTCAAGAATAGTTTAAGAGTTATTCATCCTAGAATAACTGGGAAAGAAGTGTTATTATTCATGGTGTAGGTTTGGGGGGTTGCACATTCCTGCAATAAACACCTCTTTTGTTGTAAAGAATACAATTATACACAGTTAAGATAGAAAGGATGGAAGCATGAGTCCAACAAGCAACTTCTAAAAGATTGCAGGCAGAGTCTCCACCACAACAGACCCAGAATTATCTTCTTCCCAACATCACCTAGGAAAACTGCTTTTTATTTCCTGTCATTAAAGTCTCAAGAGCAAGGAAACAGCCTGAATTGGGATTCCTTCCTGGCTATTTTGTCCAGAATAAACAACTAAAGAGCCTTTGCCCAGTGCATCTCTGGACAATCTGTACCTGCCATTCACTCCTTTATAAAATCAATCCCTATACCATGATTCTGAGATCAGGATTCCAGTTTCCACCATCTTTCTGAGAACTTCAAATAGGATTGAACTTGGAACCTAAATAAAGACAACAATGAAAACCAACTGCAGGGTCCTCTTCCACAAAAAGTTTTCTACAATTTAATTACTACAAACACAGAAACAGAGGCAAGTAAGGCTCTACTCAGATTTGCACTGCCCATTGTTTTGAAGCCCATGAGACAGAATAAACTGGACAAAAAGAAGAGCACAGACGAAAAAGACGTAGTCACTTCTGAAGTGTGGGTTGCACTTTGGTAGAGATATCCAGAGAGTGCATGGGGGTAAAACACACAAAGAACATCCTTTTCCATAATGCCACCACTCCTTTCAACGTGCTGCCAAACACATTAACTGAGGTGAACACAGAGTCAAGCAATGCAAGACTTACAAAGCAAGGAGTAAAATGGGTGGCAGATGGTTCTTTTGTTTTAAAGAAAATTAACATCATTGTACTTAGGAATTAACTTATTGCATGAAAGACCATTTTCCTTTCATCTAAACCAAGTTATATGTTAGACAAGCCCTCCTACCTCATTTAGAGCTTGAATTGAAGGAGCAGCATCACCGCAAGCTAAGAAATTACAAAAGAAAAGGCTGAAATTGCCAGTGAACACCAAATTTATGTCTAATTTGCCTAATGCTTGAGGCTGGTGCACACCTGCTTACACCATGCTTTATAGTCCAGACCTCTTGCATTATTAACAACATAGGAACAACTCTGCAAAGCCAAACAAAATGAGATGTCACAACAAATTACAATGACTGGTACAGCCATTCTAAACTACAAAAATCCACTTTATTCTGACACACCCCAAGCCTATCTTTGCTTTAGCATAAAAGAAAACTAGAAAAAAAAAAATCTCTGATTACGGAAGAGAAACCCCAGAATAAATATAGACATTATTTAATGGCAAAAACGCAAACAAACCTTCTCAAGCACTCCTATCTCCTTCTTCAGTTGTGTTATGCATTATACTGCCATGAAGTTACATCATAAAGTGTGAAAGGCTGATTGAACCAAAGCTAAGCATAACTGCATACTTTCATTTCCCATTTCCTCCAAATCTATTATTAAATGCTTCACGTAGCATAGCTGCTTTTTAAATAAGTCTCTACTTGGCAATTCTCACGGAAGATAGTTTATCACATTCCTTTCCTCCAAAAAACCCAAGCAAACAAATTCCAGAATGAAATGACAAAATGACTTTATATTGTTTCAAATCTTCTAACCGTGGAGTGTACAATTACATACAGGTGTGCAATATACAAACCTACTCTAGACACTCTCCCCCAAAGATGCATCCAGGAAACAAAGCAAATGAGCTGAAAATGGAAAGTAGTTTTCTAGGTTTAATGTAAATGTTACATAAAATAATATGAAAACTCACTTGGTTGCTTGTAGCACACAACATGAACATTTGTTCTCTTCATTTTGTTTCAGAGCATTTTCTTAGTTTAAGAACCAAAAAATGTTACAAATTAGCTCATTATCAGCTACCTGTGGTTCCAAACCTCAGCATGAGCATTAATTACTGATCTAATTTAAATCTATTCTAACAATACACTATTCTAGAATTAATCTCCAGACTGTCCAGGGAGTTGCCTCTACTGCACAGAACACAGATTTTCACATGGCCAAACAGCAAGTAATAACCAGAGTGGCAACATTCTGACAAGACTCAGATATTTGCAATCAAATTATTGGCACATTTGAAAAATACATGTTCTCAAGGTGCTCTCCCTGAGCTCCACTGGAAAGGTTTATGTTCTGTTGGTAAGATTCATCTTTCTAGCTATGCAAGACCAACAATAACAACCCCACTGAAGAGTGTCAGGGTTTGTTTTTGCTTGGCAGAATGTTACACTTAAAATGTCCTTTCCTACCAGCTGGAACTAGA
Organism: Sylvia atricapilla; assembly: GCF_009819655.1. Taxonomy (NCBI): domain Eukaryota; kingdom Metazoa; phylum Chordata; class Aves; order Passeriformes; family Sylviidae; genus Sylvia; species Sylvia atricapilla. The sequence continues at coordinate 13,630,125 of NC_089148.1, forward strand.
TCTCTGCAGTGGCTTTCAGACAAGTGCTGGGCCGGGCTTCCATGAGTGTACTAAGGTAGCCTGATAATAGTTCAATGGACATGTTAGGAAAATAACAGGCTTAAACAACCTGTAAGCTCTGTAGGCAAGCTACAAAACTTATGACGTTTGTCCAGGACTAAGCTTAGACAGGGAAGCGCCATGCTCTGCCTGCCTGGACTCAACCAGGGCTGAGCAGAGCAGTATCCTGAGCAGCAAGACAAGGTGAGATGTGTTTGCAACATGGTGATTTAATTCAAAACAGATACAGAGGGAGAATACAGATTGCACAGGTTGTTCCCTTTGCCTTTGGAAGAAGAAATGCTGCTTGGGACCTTTCTAATCAATGCACTCACTGAAATGGCAGAGAGAGAAAAGAGGCTACTAAGAGCTGGCTCTCAACATCAAGGAACAGGGCAGACAGGAGCTGAAGTTCTGTGAACACTGAAAATGCTCAGTGTAGCCACTAAGACTGGTATAACTCATGTCGACAGATACACTGCAGTGCTGAAATAAAACATTCAGTTTATGTGGTCCTTACTCACTTACAGAGACAGGTCTGTCGATAAACCACTGTCCCGGATAAAAACAACACACTTAAAAAGACATGAAAAATTATTTACAAAAACACATTAGATTGCTGAACTGCAGTGCATATCAGACCAAATAAGCTGACTACTAAAATATAAGAAAATACACCTGTAGAAGACATTTCATGTTAATGGAGCAACAAAACCACCAAGGGCAGGAGAAGAGGGGGAGGCCCTGGGGGCAGATCCTGCCCTGGCACACAGAGCAGCCCTCAGATCTGCAGCAAAGGGAAGTTTCTGGAACAATCAAGCCTGATTACATGTTAAACCTCATTCTTTTGTGTAAAGCCTACTTGCTGAGCCAAATGTTCATTATCCAACAGCCATCAATTTTTCATACAAGGATGGCAGTTCCCATTTAATAACTATACAAATGTGCACTACAAATAGATACATGCACACGAGGTTTTGAAATTTTAGTGGACTGAAGCTGCAACAACCATTCAAAAGACTAAGCAGAAGAAAAACACAAACAGAAGTCACAAGCTGACAGCTAAAGCTTGTACCAGCAGTACATCCAAAGGGTGAAGCAGTTCACCACTGCCAAGAAAGGGTACTTCTTTTAAGAGCTATTCTACTTAAGACAGCTGAAAAGTAAAATCAAAATCAATTCCAGTTACAGTAAGACAGTAGTATGTACAAACATATCAATGTATCAAAAATATGAATAGTAGCAGTGATAACAAAAAGAAATCGTAAAAGAAAGTAAGAAAAAACTAAAACCTACTAAAATCTGAGCCATAATTTCCACAGCTGTTAAAAAAGCAGATATTTAATAAAGGTACCTCATGTAAAATTGGATCAGAATGCAAGCAAAGAAACTGCTAAAAGCTTTTTGAATCCTTTATGTACTTACTCATAACATAAAGGGAACTAAGAAAATGTGAGCATTATTTTTACAAATGCATCTAACAAACTTGGCAGAAACTCACAAGCACAGGAAGACACAGCCCAATTTTTCTCTGAGACAATGGGAAAAGATAGGGCTGTTAAATAACATTAGCCTATTTCTGCATAAGTAAGAGATTGTTGCGGAATTCATTTCTGGGAGCCATATATTGTGAAATCCCAGCATTCTTGCTGCCCCAGTTCTGTTCTGCACAGAGTCTGAAACCAGCATGGCCAGCAAGAAAACAAATGAGACCCATGAAAATTGCAGAATGTACACTAATGAGGACACAGCAGAAGACAAATGCAAACAGTTAAAGAAAGTCAGGTATTCAAATTCCATAGCAATCATGCTTAATTTAAATTAGGTCTGTTAATTGTAACATCCTAATTTACGGCGCAATCAAGACTGGAAAAAAATTACAGGACAGGAAAACACACAATATACTGGAAATTAAGTAATTTCAAATGCCATCGCAGGATTCAAGCTCGCTTCCTCAGAGAACAAAGATTCAGGGAAAGACTGTTCTCATGGGTGCCTGCAGAAGATTTTTTATCTCACGTCACTGTGAGTCTCTCCTCTGGCACATGCTCACTGCCCGTGTCGCATGATACCAGAAGTAACTCCTTCAACATCAAACAGAACACGTCAAGTGACGTTTACATTTTTTATTAAACTCTGAAGGAGTTTAAATCATGTGCTTAGTGCTACACAAACACAGCAGGCAGTAATGAATATGGGGAGGCATCATACTGATATAAGCATAACATTTGCTTAGATTTTCACTACATGACTAGGCTTTGTCCTCATATAAAAGCTTATATGAGGACAGTCGAGGCATTTTTGTGTAAAGACAGTGATTGCTTAAGCTAACAATCTCAAAACACATCCAACTTACTGCATAGCACTGCCTAAAATGATAGACAAAAGAGACTGGTATCAGGTGGCTTGGATTTCATATGTGGCACAAGACTCCTCTGCACAGGACTTGTAAGCATCGTCCTTCTGAATACCAGTTCTCTGGACCCTTCTACCTTCAGGTGACATAAACCAAACCAAACCAAAAAATAATACGCCAGAACAATCCTTAAAACTAAATTTTTAAGAGGTCTGGAATAACCTATAATATTTCATTACAGAAGTATGTTTCATTTTACCAGCAAATCAGCTCTAAAGAACATTTAGATATTAATCTGTAGTCCTCAAAATAATAGAAAAAAATAAGACAATTGGGCTATGAGTAGAGAAAAACTATTCAGGGATTATCTGATAATTAGCTACGAATGTAGAGTCAAATAGCTTCAAAGGTGTTTTCTTTAATGGTTAGAAAAGATGTTTACTTGCTGAATATAATAACCAAAATGGTGGCCAATAGAAAGTGTTGAGCACCCGACTGAAAACTAAGTAATTTCTCTCCAAGTATGTGTTTGGTGATAGAAGATGACATTCTATACAGTGTATTTCTCAGTCCCTTAAGTAAGGTCTCATTTTTCTAACAAACATTTTCCTCTAATGTGTACAGTTCCTTGTAATGCCAACATTCAGCTGCCAGTAAAATAACAGGAATTCCAAGTGCACCAGAGAACATCTCTTAGTTTCTCCCGCCCACAACCTCACACCTCTCCAAAGAACAGGGGCCTGCAAAGGGAAACATCATGGTATGGGCAGAGGTTCCTCAGGTCCAGGTACGTCTCCAAGTCCATCCCAGAGCTTGAGGCTGGTGGGCACTTGGATTTAAAATGCGCTTGTCAGAGACAAAAAACAGTCAAAATAAGCAGATGCACAGACTCTGTAAGGATTCCAACACCCAAATGTGTCGACTTCAATTAAACACAAGAACTGCACATTTCCAGGCCAATCACGTGCCACTAAGACTCTCTGTCTTACTTTCCACAGTAGAACTGATCTCATCTGAGCATCCCCTGTAATGTTCAGGATCTCCCTTTTCCTCATACCTCTCCTCAAACAAGTCTCTTACCCCAGTATTTCATTTAGCTCACTTAAAACACCCATGCAAAATTATTTTATACTCAGCAGTCTTGTTCATGTCAAGGATCCAAATAATTCATGAAATTGTCTGCAATTTGTGTGTTGCTCCATTTCCTCTCCACAAAGGTTTTGACTTGAAAAACTGGTTTGTCCTGGGCAATAGCCAACTGTTCATACAAGAGAGTTTCGATCTGAACAAAAAGCTTTCAAGGCTCAAAACTTCAGTGTTAACCCTCTAAGACCCTTTCCCTGGGTTTTAGTCAAGCAGAGAAACTGCCAACAGTATTCAAAATGAACATAAAATGTGATTTACATAGAATCCCACATAAACTAGAAATTACAAACAGTCTGGGTAGATTGCCTGAATCATTACAAATATTTGGGGGTTTTAGGAGGACCTTGCTTCTATTCATTGGAACAGCCTTTTCCATTGTATTTAAGTACTGCAAATATTCTGTAATGGAGAGTGTATTGGAAGCTCCCCAAAACTCATCCGTTAGTGAGCAAAATACCCATTACACTTCCATGCAATCCAACAAACTATTGTCATAAAGAGATTTTCAGAAGATAAGGTGGAAATTTTTTCTCCCCCAAGCAGTGCTTTTGTCCTAAGGCCATATTGAAATACCTAGCAGAAGTAATTTGAATGAAATTTCCTCTCCAATTATGAGTGTCAGGAGGTTATTTAATATGCTGAGCTAGGCAAAAAAAAAAAAAAATGGAGCTAAGTATTAACAAAAGCATCAGATTTCCAGGTCTTTCCTATCCTTCTCAACATAAGGGAAACATTTCTTATGTTATTCATTTAAGCAAGGAAATGTGTGGCGTGACAGCTGTCACTTTAAAGTTAATTATAGTATAGACTCACATTTTTAATGCCTGTTTTATGTTACCACAATAAAGTAAGTATTCTGCTAGCATCAAACTAATTGTTTTTCTTCAAAGTGACAATGTATATGTGGAGGAGGTGGCATCCTTCTGACACACACAGCTTTTTAACGTCAATCTAGATGAATCAGCATTAAAAAAACACGGAACACATTTGGGGGGATATGTATGGACTCACTATCTAACGTGATCCTGTTATGGCAGCTAAAAAGTTACCACAAAAACACCAGTGCATCAGAAAGCACCATTTATATGTTCTTGGCCACCTGATCATTTCCATTCACTCATTTATGTCCAGTGAAAGGTGGTTTCTCTCACTGTTTGTGACTATTTCAATAATGAAGAGCATTTTTCTTAGTTACCGAGGAACTGTTTGTAATGAAATACAACAATTTCCATGGAATCATTGATCTTAGAGGTGTTTTGCTACTTAAAGATTGCTTTACACTTTGTAAGCAGTTAATTCTTGTGATTTTAGCAAATTATTGTATCACTAAAGCCCTTTCACTGAAAAGAGGAGAGGAATTACAGCATCAACAGAAATTGTGGATACAAATCCAAGATGTCCTTCCTCAAAAATCTACCTTTTTCATCCTCCAGAATCATCTTCCAAGCCACTTCAACACACAAATCTCCCATCTGAACTTTGCAAAGAGAACATCACTAAACAAAAGTGAAATCATTAAAACCCACAGTCACAGCCTATTCCACCCAGAGAGGATTAAAATGAAAAAATAAGGAAACATTAGAAATCGGCATTCTAAGTCAGTTTTACAAGACCAACAAACACCCACTTGCACAATTCTACAGTGCTGTTAATATCAAATCACAAGAGTATATTCAAGATACGCCCAAAGTGTAAAGAAACAAAAGGACTTAAATCCAGAGACATTTAATTTAGATACGTCAGAATTATGCTTTATCTTTCCATAATCCAATTTCAGTAGGCAATGCCTCAGTAGAGCTGATATCAGAATACCAACCCCATATGCCCTTTGAACCAAGGAGCTCTCATATTTCTCCTATAGTTTAAACTCATAAATATTTATACAGAACCAGTTTGACAGGTAAATGTGATTTATGTTTATGTCACCCCTCCCATGAGAAACTTATGTATTTACAGTTTGCTCTTGACTTTCTCTATCCTTCCGGGAATACACTGGAGAAGAAACAATCCAGCCACTTTGACTGGAGCAGCAGATGGTTCACTTTTCCAGAGCCATTAGCTGCGGCGAGAATCCCACCAGCTGCACGAGAGAGCTCATTTCCACAAAATGCACCGAGGAGAAAGAGGAGTCCTTCCCATTTGCCTCCTAATGCAGGAGAAGCCATATGGGAGTCAAGCCCTCTAGGATTTTTAGTACATATCAGAAGCCATTATAGAGAAATGTGCCATAGCTCAGTAGTCAGAATACCACAAGTAACCCTTTCTTGCAATGTGAAACTAAATTAAAACAGAGAAATCCAAGGTGGAGAAGCCCTGAATTAAGAGCACACAAGCTATCACTAATGCAACAGGACTCTACAGAAGTTTTACAAACAGAGCAGTGGAAAACCATATCAAATATTTGTCACAGTAAAGTATCTGTACTGCTAATATGACCAAGATTGCGAAGTTACAGGAGAAATGTAAATCAAAAATCATAATTTTTAAAGGAAGTGCACTAAGAAGTGAACATTAGCTTTGAAAGGGAGCCAATTAAAATAGAAAAATATTTATTTACTTATTTAGTGATAGAGTACTCCGTTCCTAGTGCCCAGACGCCACAATCCTGAGAACATTAGCACACAGAAACACCCAGGTCATGGCACTGCGACGCACTCCATGTGCAGGGAGGGACCACTCTCACAGCCCAGATACTCTCAAGAGCAGAGTCACTGCATACGTGGACACGGGATTTCAGGATGGATAGCCTGGCAAGAATCACATTATTACAGTGATTTACCACAGTACTCCTCAGACCAGCCCAACCTGCCCACCCATCTCCCGCAAGACGGCAGGCAGAGAGCTGGCAGGCTGCCAGCCCAGCTCGGCAGAAGGTGATATTCCCAGCAAACTGTCACACATGCTCAAATATTTCATTTCTGAGGCTGGCTGAAGGCTGTGGCTTCCATCCTGTGCAAAATAGGATTTCCACCACATGACTTCATGCAGCAGCTCTCTGCTCTGAATACTCATAGTGCTGTTTGATCATTTTGAAATACCTAATACTCGTTAATGTGATTAAATCAATAAAAAGTCATCTCTTTTCCATTAAGATGCTCAGCGGATTTACAGATCAATTTCTTTCTTTTTGTACTTCTACTGCGAACAAATAAATGGAATTGTAAATTTCGAGTAGGAGTTTTCTGACAAAATATCACACGTGAAACCTTGTTAGTATCTCTCAAATTGTTTCTGACCTTGATGTGTAATTTTAAATTCAAAATGGCACACTAACAAGATACTGAAAAACAAGGATGGTTTTTTCTGTTATGAGAGACACTGTGGGTGTCCGCCCTGTTTGCAAGATTATTATTGCTGAATTTTCAAAAAATACTACCTTTGGGCACACAGAATGGAGGAGCTTCAGGAAACCAAAGTTGCGCAAGCAGCAGTAATAAAAGGATCCAGAATCTGCAGGTCTAACACAGGTTATTTTCTTATGCAGAGGTGTCCTCCCTCACCTGCCCTAAACCAGCTCCTGGCTCTGCCCAGCCCCTGGCTCCCACAGCAAGCCAGGTCTCATTACCACGCTGCTCCCATGCTCACAGGTTGGTGGCCAAGAGCACCTGAAAGCCAAGTCCAACCTACCTTAGCCTTTGGAAATGGAGGCACAGGAGAACAATTTGCCTCCCTTTCCCCTCCCCAGCCAAATGCAAGAGATCTGTAAGAAAATACAAAGCTTTATCTTTGTCACTTCTGTCACTTTACCAAACCACTGCTACAACTGCTCAATGGGTGTGAAAGTTACTGCTTGGAGCAGAGACATCAACACACAACCTGGATCTCAAGGAGCTCTTTTACTTTAAAAAACAGGCTAAAGACAACAATTTCGAAAAGAACAACATTGCTAATGCAATTCCTGGTAAATAAATCTCTATTTATTTGCAAAATCTTTCTTCATTGCCACTAAGATTTCTAAAAGTCACTGGCAGCACACAGAACACAACTTTGATAAAATTTAAATCACAAATGTGGAATAATAACAAAAAATTAAGAGTTCTCTGAAACATTTGTTGGTAGAAGCTACAATCCTCTCAAAAAGATTAATTTAATTTCTAATAGCTGATGAAAAAAATTTACCCTAAACCTAAGCCAAAGCTTATATTCTGAGTCTTACATAGATTAAACTGTATCAGCAAAACAGCTGCTGAGAAATTCTGGTACCAGCTGCAACTGTTTACTCATAAATCTGAATATACTGCTTTAGTCAGGATTAGCTACCTACCAGTCTCACCAGTAAGTTTTCAGGCTACGAATGTTAAGCTCCACAGAGCACCTGATGAGCAATAATTATGTTGATATTTCCCAGTCTTGAAGGGACACCCCTGTACTGCATCAGATCTGATACTATTCATTAGTTTGCACATTTCAATGGGATTTTATCAAAATCCAGAGAGCAGGGTAAATACAAACACTCATCCTATTAACTGCTACATTAACATGTTCACATCTCCAATAAAAAAATATGCTAAATGTATTAAGCATTATTTAAAATTTAAGGTTATGCATATCTCTGTGAAGACTGTAAGTGCTGTAAGTCAAAATATTTGCAAGCCTTTCATGGTGCTGCCTATTTCAACATAATACTGTTTTGCTACTTCAAATAATAAAGCCGCTTCCTCCCAGTAAGCATCTATCCATCATTTTGTAGAAACAAATCCCTCAACACATTGACATAGTATGAGAAGGAACAATGCCTTTAAAATATCTTTAAAAAGAACGAACCGGGATCTGCACAGTATGATTTTTTACAACGAATACAATTACAAATTATTCAGAAATTAGGAAATCATATCTAACGTACTAGGATATTGATTCAATCTGTTAAAACAGGAAAAAAAGCAAGACTAAACAGCATTGAAACAAGTAGCTTAGAAAAACATCGTAAGAATTACTCGCAAAATCCTTAGATTACCTTTTGGATCGTCTCAACATGCTGGTAGCAGGCAGAGAGAAATTGGACAGCACTGTCCAAAAGGAGTCAGACATGATCTTTAAAAGCTTTCATTGCTGGGAAAATACAGCACAATCAAGCCACTAGCAATAAATAAGGAACTAAATAATACCAGTGACAGAGCCAATGCAAATTCCCTGTAGACCTTGCAAGCTGTTCCATTAATGTGAGACAGGCAGGCAAGCGTACATATTGCTGCTGTTTCCACTGCCTCTGTTTTCTCCCTGCTCCATCCCTGCCTCCCTCCCTCCACCTTAGGAGGCAGTGCAAAATGAGATATTTATTCTCTTCCTAATACATGCACTTTAAACGTGGAGTTTGGTGAATACACAGCATACATGCTTTCTGCACATATCTCTGTGTTCATCTAATTGCAAACAAAATATTTTCAGTATTTTCAAAACCATAACAGGGCACTGTTTGCAATCCTGAATAACACAGGGGGGTTTAAGCCGTGTCTGCACAGAAAGCACCATTGACTGCCTAGTTGGTATTTTTATTCTGATATGGTAGCTCTTCTTTTCCTAACTACATACGGCACATCAGGGCATTTTGCTTATTTTCCTTAATTAATCTTCCACCTTTAAACAAATCCCATTTTTCATCTTCAGTAACTCAGGCAGATTTTTAATTAAAAAAAAAAAAAAGAAAAAAAAAAGCTTCCAATGCCTCCCAAGATCAGTTTAAAACCAGAAAACCATTCTCCCCCTGAAGTCAGCCACACTAGAGCTACATCAGTCACAGTAAACCAAACTCCTACGTAGCACCTGGCCCCCAAAAACAACTCAACCAGCTGAATTTTGACAACAAAACACAAGCAGGACTCGTGCGATGCACATCAGAGGTTACTCACACACTCCCTTTGCACATCAGCCACAAGTTCACTATTCTCCTTTGTGCCTGTAGAACCCTCTTGCCATGTTTTTGCTTTTTCCAGAGTCTAAACAAAATCTTGCTGGACTCGGCCCCCACCCCCCCTTTTTTTTTTTTTTTTTTTTTTTTTAATTTCAGTATGCAATCTATTTTCTTTCTATTGTGGCTTCTTTAAGCAGTTCTGCCAGTAGGAAAGCTAAATGACGTTCTCATATTTCAGCCTTCTTGAGTGGCTTTTTATCACAGACATGAGAAGATGACAATCAACAGCTGGCACAGCCTTCCAAGCACAATACAGCCCTAAAAAAATAATACACAGAAATGTCTGGGAGAAAGAAATCCCACTAGACTTGCTTTAGCCTTCTGCAGAATCTCATGGAAGAATTAAGACGGTCTTCATAATTTTTCATTAAATAATTACATATTTTTAATACATACATTTATCAAGAATCGCAGTATCTGATTGAGCAAAGTATTCCCTTCCATCTGGAATTCAAACAAGCAAATGGGATTTTTAGACTCTCTGCCAACATGACCATCTTTTCTAGTGCTTTTAAACATTTTTACAAAGCTAATCTACATCACATAGTGGTTTGATTCACAAAGTTAATTTAGAGTACCAAACTCTGACCAATCTCTGCCACTGTCTACTGTGGATGAGAAAGGAACTAAACACATTCATTTTTGTGTCCATATAATATCATATGCCAATCAAGCATAAACTGAAAACTAGCATTTTAGAATTAAATTCAGAATATTATGTGACCTTCCAATTCCAATAAACCCTGATCTTGAAAAGCTAAGAAAATTTTACTCTTGTCAGCTAAAACATTAATTGAAATTCACGAGCAATAATGGTGGAACAAAAGTGTTCAGTTAACTAACAAAATAAACCTATCACAGTAGAAATAAATTCCTGACTGCTTATAGTTAGCAAATAAGATCACAATCAGCTAACACCCCTAAATCGGTATTAGTAACGCTTTTTACAAAATGATTGAAAACTCAGTAGTTGAAGACATATCACTCATTATCACTGTACTCAGCAGCAGCACTTTCACATCTCTTGCAGGAAGGGACACAAAAAGGAGAAGCCATTTTAGGAGAACATTTCTCCATGGGCATCAGTGACTGACAGCCCTACAGCAATGTTAATCCAGCTAAACCCTGTCCATCCTCTGCTGCTCCTGGGGAACACGGGGCAACCCCAAGCAGGGAAGGGGATGGGGTGTGTGCTATCATGGAAACTCAACCATTTACTCACCTTGCATTTAACGCAATTCTTCAGAGTTTTTACCAAGAACTGCAAAAAACACTTTGAGAATTACATAATGCTTGTTCAAAACCAGCAGAATTTTCTTTTAACACTTTATATTCCTACTTTTCAAACTGCCTGTTCACGTGAAGTAACAAATTCTAATCCTGCAAATCAGCACCTGCAAAGCGCTCATTTGGGACCCAGAGATTCCCAGAAATTCAGAGTACCCCCAAAAATGTGAAGACACCACACTTGGAGATGTAGTGTTTTTGCTAGAAAAAAAGAACACAAACCGTCCAAGGAGCTTTTAAAATAAGGCATGTCGTAAAATATGACAGTGTCAACATTTGCAAAATTGTCTTACTAGCAACAAATATAGAAGTCTAAGGATTTTCTCACACCTACAATGACAAATGAAATCCTTTGAAAGAACTGTCTTACTGTCTCTGTATGATCAGCAAAACATTTTGGAAAATCCAGGCCAGAAACTTCTCACTAAGTTCAAAAATATACCATACCTGTGTATGAAGAACATGTCAACAGCACACTCACACAAATGGGTTACAAGATGAGTTTTCTATTTTATTTAACTCATAATAACATTAACATCTCTTTGTGAATTCCAGATCCTGAGTTATCCAAGCCTAAAGAAACCTCTTCCTTTCTAACATTCTCTCACTCGCCTTTCAGGATATTTAGTCTCCATCAATCTTCCTAATGCACCTTCCTTCTTTATGCCCAACTTGTCCCCTGAAAAGACCACCTGCAGACATTTCAGCAGCTCCTGCGATGATGGAGTATTTCTCTGTCAACCAAATGTACAGTTTCCAGAGGGCCTCCTAATGACACTGTGTCCACTGGACAGTTATAAATAGTCAGTGTCAACGACTTTCCCTATCTCTCATCTTTACCATTACCAAAGTAGGATATTAATTAAGACTGACATTAAATGAGAATGCAATTAGGCAAACAGTTCACATGAAAACCCATTGCTTTCTGGACTTTTTTTATAGCAGTTACATTTATCATTAAATAAATTTCCTCAGTATAAGATCATCTTCTTTAAATAAAATCTGTCATTTTAAAAGTAAGCCAAACTCCCTGAAAAGTCTGAAGCAGTACCAAGCAGATCAATGAGGTAATTTTGAAAAAGAATAACCCAAAGATCAAAACTCCTGTGACTGACTACCTTTTAAGTTGACTATGTATCAAGAAAAGTTTCCACAAAGTGTTGATTGTAATTTTAAACACTTCAACCAGGATGAACCATGTAATAGTGCAGTAGTTTTCAAAATTAATTTAATTTCACGAGTTACACTGTGGTAAAGGGAAACTTACAACAAAAATCAGTTGAAATATTATTGGGAAAAACCAATAGTATCTTGCTAATTAAGCCATCACTTGAATTGGTTACATTGTATTAAGCTTCACATAGAAATGTGATACTTGGAGACATAACTTTTTTAATTAGTCAGTAGACAGCAATCCATGAATTACTCACTAGAAATACCCAGAAATTAAAACCATTTTGCTAGCAAAACCAAATTCTTTGGAGAAGTCACAACAAAAGAAGATACATTCTATCTCTACAAAGAGCAATACTGACTTTCTTTTAAACTTTAAATTGCATGCCCAACGAGCACAGAAAATTATTCTACTATAAGTAAGCATAAGTTAACACAGGTGAAGAGACACCTGTATCACCATACAGTGAAAGTGGTTGTAAAAACTCCAGCAGAAAACTTTGGTCTTTCAATAGAGAGAAAGGAGAAAGTTCTTCCTTTATGCTTAAAAATAATAAAAAGGAAGGTTCCTTTAAAAAAAAAAACTACATGGGAGATGTGTGTTGAGCTATTGGGGCATCATTATTATTTGAACAGTGACCTAAGCAAGGGAAGAACAGACTGTCTTTGAGCTGCCTGCAATCGCCAGACTCCTAAGTAACTGTCTGAGAGAAAACATTAGGCTGAATGTATCTTCAAGGCCCACTTTTCTATCATTTGCTAAATTATAAAACCATGGATTTCTTCCTTTTGGGGCAGAAATCACCAATCCACCACCCCAGAGCTAAAGAGTCATACTCTTTTACTACCATGGCTCCCATGGATTTCAATTGCTACTTCTGTATAAAAGGGCTCCCAAAGACATATCTGTATGAGATTAAACAACAGCTGATGGCCAAGGGTTTTGGGGGTGAAGAACAACTAAACTTCCCTCTGGTGTGCATTCCCTATTCAGGGAACATCCTAGTGACTGCACTAGTTATGATTCAAAGGATCAGAACATTTACTGAAGCAGCTATCAGGCACTGCACCTGCATGGAAGCTGCCAACTCCTCATGTAACTTTAATTGGGCACAGTTACTGAACTAACAGGGTTGCCATTCTAGTGGACAGCCTGAAATGCTATCTAATGCACTACAATATCACTGCTAAGCACAAGCAACTGCTCTGATTTCAGTCTAAAACAACTCTCACAAAATTATACTCACTCAGATAGAGAAGACGCCAACCACAGCTCCATCATCACAATCTTTTAAATGACGACATTACTAAATAAGTGATAAGCAGTGCTAAAATACCAAGTTAATTGTGCCCCAAATCCTATGAATATTTAATATGAAATATTCTTCTTTTGTATTTTTATTTACAAAAATGTCACTTATTATTATGTTAATATTCCATGCACACTATCCTGCCCAAGTAACACCAGTAAGATGTTCAGCTACTCCAATACAACATAAGCTTAACATAATTTCAAACTCACAGACTTGACAATTGGGCTCAGATGCCATGGAAAGGTCAATTATCCTCTTTAAATAAGTTACAGAATCTTGCATTCTTTCCCTAGCCCCAGCCTTCTTCATGTGTGATTCAAATGTCCAGTTGTCCAATTTAATCAAACGTAACCTCCATATGTGATTCAAATGCCATAAAAATTGAGAAATGTTATTTGAAAACCACCATACTGAAAATCAGATCTGAAATGTCACTTCCTGTTTACACAGAAATCTTCTAATGCTTTATCCAAAATGTAGTTAAGGACATTCAGTAGCACTTGCAAAAAGAACAGCACCACAGAGTGCTGCTGTTACCCCAACATCCTCCTCCAAAGGCTCTCCCTCCTCTTCACCAGCCAAAGGAAAAAACATAGATTGAGCCTCCTCTTGCCACCATAGCATTTCCTCATCTTTTTCATGTATTATTATGCCAAAGCACTTAAAACTTCCTTTTTAACCTGTAATACAGTCTTAATGAATTCACTGTGCAACTGGATTTGCAAACAGGAAGATAACTTAATCTCTTCTCCTGCCACTCCAGCCTGCCATCAGCCTCTCCATGAAGAAGTACAGCACTTCAGCTCCTTGCAGAGCTTTTCCATCTCTTTCCACCTCCCTGTACTTGAGTAACACCACCAGGCTATTGCTAATTCCTGAAGGATGGGGGTTTGTACATATCCCAAAGAGCTGTAACACACAGTCCTTGAAAGACACAGTCCATAACCATTCCAACAAAACCATGTCAAACAAAGCAGATTTGAAAAAAGCAGGTGTTATTCTCCCCATTTTGCAGAGACGTTACAGTGCAGAGCCTAAAGGACAAATTAGGGCAAGAGCAGCAGCAAAGGTGGCTGGCAGACTTTGTGTCTTAGTAGGGAGTGAGGACTGAAGAAGAAATACCAGCGGATAGCTAAAACTAAACCAAGACAACAGGCAAGTAATTAAGGTAAAATTAACAAAGCAAACAACAAAGAGAGGGAACTGAGCTGCATTTCAGTGGGTGAATTAGAGGGCTTTGAGTTACTCAGTTCTCAATTACCAGCTCACAAAGCAAAAAGGGCTCCCTCATCTATGCAGGACCACAAACCCCCAGCAGGCATCCCAGGGCAGCAGCCAAGGCTCCACCATGGCACCCCTGGGCTCAGGGCACACGTGGTGAGCAGTGAGCAGGGAGTGCTGTCACCTGTTTCACAGCGTATTACCCAGAAGACCAAATCAAGCCTGAACTCTAAAACAAGCTCTGGCATCTGATTTGTTTCTCAGTATAATTCGGACTGTTTGCTCCAGCCCAAATCTCCGGTGCAGGACGTTCCACCTCCACAGCTTGTTTCCTCTTCCCCTGGTTAACACACTACGCTCAGCTGAAATGTTAAGGACATTGTAAAGCCCTTGCATTACCATGGCTTTTCTGAGACAAAAAGCTTATTTTGTAGGATGTTGGCTACGAAGAGTTATTCTGGGAGCAAGGGGAATGCTAATGTAATGAACAGATGAAGAAGATGAATTTTACATTTTCAAGCATAAATTCTTAATGAAGTTAGAGCATGGGATAAGAATAGACTTTACAAAATAAGCGTGGTACAAAAGAGACATGAGAAACCAAAACCATGCTTGGGAAACATCAGGGGTGCTAGTAGACACAGACACACAAAAAAAGGAGGAAAAGTTTATCTAGTTTTAAAGGCAGAATTACATCCTTATTTGGACATGCATTTTTAAGAGAAATTGGCCCCTACTTTAGCCATTCCTCTGGAATACTATGAATCTTCACAGCAAAAGCTTAGCTTTAATCTTAAAGTCTGGGAAAACTGTGATAAAATACCATCAACTGTCAGACAAACAAACTACTTCAGGTTGTGAGCCTCAGAGAAATATATAAAATACAAACAGATCCAACATGAGAACAAGCCTGGACCACAGATTTTTACATAACTACAGATTGACACAACTCTATCAACTGTTCTACTGTAATTCTGAGAAACCCACCAAGGTGATTCATTATAAAACCAAGGTTTCCTAAAATACACATATTATTTAGAAGGTCCTGAATGAAGGACATTTATTTTACATATGACTTTTAACATCTGTGTCTACCTATATATAAGTGGAGACATAAATGTGAGAACACAGAAGCAGATTTAATAATTAAGATAAATGACTCAAACTGAATTCACAGCTTTGAAATAAAGTATAGAATGGACAGATATGGAACTCCTAATGATTTCTGCAGTCTCCAGAGAAACATTCATGTGAAATACTAAAACCAAAATTTATCAGTATGCAATGCTGTATCTTCTACACTCTACTATAACATTAAAAATGGAACAAATAAATCTAAATAACAGAGCTAGAAACACAGATATATACAAAATTTCTTGGTTTTAAAATAAATTACTTTCATAACCCCGCCTCACCAATGACCTTTTAAGCCATCTCAGATACGAAGAAAAGGAAGAAAGTACTAATAAATGGGAATATCCATCTTGTATTCACTTATTTTCTTTTCTTACAGTTTTTTATTAGGAGACGTAGATTTATAGATTAGGGAAAGGAAGAAAAATTAAATTTAAGTACAAATGCATACAATTGAAAAAATATATTTTCTAACAAAAACCATTTTCTGCACTACCTATTAAACGCAGCCGGTAAAAAAAGCAAATCCCGTTTCCAGCTGGCCAAAGTATTTAGCACAACACACAGGCTCCTAAACAAACACATAAGCGAGGAGAGCACAGATGAGGCGTGCAAACCAACAGCACCTGCGTGTCCAGAGAGAGAACACCCTTCCCTTCCCTAAGAGCGAGCACAGCTCCAACACCACGGAGCTCCTCGCACTGGCCACCACTTACAAGAGCACGATGTACAGCACCGACTGCGGCGTCCTGCGGCCCAGCCTGCAGCTGCCCTTGCTCTTGACGAGGAGGGGGAAGTTGCAGAAGCGACAGGTCCCACTCTTGAGATCCATCTTGCCACCGGCGGAGGCTGCGCGCGCTCAGCCATGGGGCACAGGCTGGGACACGTCCCCATGGGCTGCTCCTCCACGGCTCTAATCGACTGCATTCTGCTCAAACTAATTGCAAGTTCTCTGCGAGGGCAGTGCAGACACTCGTGACTTTAAAGGAACAACTTCTGGTCAATATTTGTGTGTTGATTCACTCGGAAAATTGGACGTTTAATGATTCTGGAATCTTCCAGTCTCTCGGAAGCAGAATGGGCAAGCAGTTGCATTGAAATGAAGTGTGGAGGAAAGGTAGTAGGGATTTTTACCAGATTTCTTTCAGTGGAAAATTTCGCCCTAAAAATGAGGTGATGAGAATTATACCTTGACCTGCTCTGCTATTTTAAATTCTCATCTGCTCACAAATAAAAGTGAGAATCTCAGCAACAAAAACAAAAATGCAATAAAGAGTACAAAAATTATATCACCTTCACAGACAAGCTATAACCCAAACATACATTATCACTTCTATTTGTGCCGCATGTCTTTGATGAGAATCAAAAGAACTACTTCCAAAACCAGCTTTTTTGGTGTTTATATAAATAAATGCCCATCTCAGGCCAGAGATGTGACTATGCAATTCTCAGTGCACAGCAAGTCTTTTCCAGACAGCTGGATCAATAACATCCCTGCTCTAAAGACCTAAAGGTCTGAAGAAAGGAAAGGACGGGGAGAACAGGAAGGAAACAAAAGCACACAGAGCTCTTTCACCACAGCAAAGATTACGGTTTGAAGATTTTATTTTAGAACATTAATAATTCATAATGACAGTGTAATGTAAACTAGGTTAGAAGATTATGCTCTCAAGTACCACACAAGGGATTGAATGACAGAATAATAACAACTAGCCAAAGTAGCAAAATTTCAGGAGATAAATGAGGGGAAGAGAGAACTTAGAGCACTAAAAGAAGCATATTTGAAATGAATGAACAAAAACAGGAACAGAGAGATATTGAAGAAAAAGGGAGCACAGATGCAGCCTGTAGAAAAGAGAGCACGAGTGGGTCCATTTACAGCAGATGAAGCTCTGCAGGCCCTCTGGCATGGTAGCTATGAATATTCAAACAGGAGCATAAATTTGAGGCAAAAGTTCACCATAGCTCATGATAGCAAGACATAGCTGAAATGGGATACCATTGCAAAAATTGGTGAAAAGTTACCCTGAGATCCTCTTTCCTTCTTTACATCCTAAACCTTCCTTAAGTGTTCAGGTTAGTATTGATCCACTAATGGTTTATCTAACTAAATTAAAACTGTAACACACATCTTTAAAAAGCAATTTTTTTAAGGAAACACATTGGAAAGGAACTTGGTGCTTATGGGCAGGAACAGTCCTGGGCTGACACACACAGCTGTGTAAAATAACCTGTTTCCCCCAGCTCCAGGTCATGAAGGTGACACCAGCTACTCACTGCTAGTACATCTCTACTATTAGTGCTTCAGCACAGGACATTAACAGGTCTCTTTGCACACTCACTGATTTTCCAAATTAAAACTAAAAATAGCCCCTGGTTGCCTCACAGTCCAATTAAAAACAAATCTTGGAAAATGCATGGCACTGTCTATCAACAACAATAAACACATGACTGTCTGGTTAAGAATTTTATT
Source organism: Sylvia atricapilla (assembly GCF_009819655.1). Lineage (NCBI taxonomy): Eukaryota > Metazoa > Chordata > Aves > Passeriformes > Sylviidae > Sylvia > Sylvia atricapilla. The sequence continues at coordinate 13,648,175 of NC_089148.1, forward strand.
CTTTCTCAGAACTACTCCCTTGCCAGGAATCTTTCAGTGCTCTAGTTGTTTTCTGTATCTGTATTCAAGATCAAAAGTCTTTGAAGGAGAGACTACTTGGAAGGAAAAATTTTACACAGAACTGAGCACATGACTATCGTTTGAGGAACTCACTGTTATTTGAGGATAAGAACAGAAAAAGAAAGGCTTCAATATTTACTACAGTCTCTTAAGAACCTTCTGAGCTGTTTGTTCCTCCCTAGAAGTTGCTGACTTGTCCCAGCCATCCCAAACTCTGAATAGTGCAGGGGTAGTGAATGAGTCAGCTTATACACAGGTGCACCAGCAGATCACAGCCTTCAAACACAATTATAGAGAAAAAACCAGTTATGAACCGTAACCTTATATGGTTTATACGTGAAATGGCCCACAGACAGTAAAGCTCTCCAACTTCTAAAGTCACAAGTACAAGCTCCCCTCTGGGAGCCTCCAATTTCCCAGGTCAAACCACCAGGTTATGATTTACAATTGGTCCCATGGAGGGCAGCCAAATGGCGAGCCTGGAAGGAGACAGGAATTCACACCTCGGGCTCCAAACCCCAGGGTTTAACTCTTCTGCTACTGCAGCTCCAGGCAGGATGCAGGGATTTTTGCATTTACATAATTCCTTCACATGAAAAAATTATACCATTCAGGCCACCATGCCTCAATATTCCCAACGATATTAAAGTAAACAAACAGTTTCCCATCAGCTCAAGACACACAAGACGTTTATCTGAGCCTGTCACGTTTCAAGTATCACCAGTGTGTCCCTCCCATGTAGCTTCTTAGATGGGAAAAATGATTCCCAAGAATAATAACCAGTACAAAGGAAAAGGAATAAGGAGAAAAATTTCCATTAAAAAAGAAATTAATTCTGGGAAACTCATTCATTCAATGTGAGATGTAGATTAGAATTCAGTTGCCAAAAGCTTACCTACTCAAAATTCATCATTTCACATTATGCACAATAATATATCCACAAAGTTGTTCTGTTTCTCATTATTCTTGAATTGCTGATCCACACTGTTTCCAAAAGTGACATTATGCTGTCTTGCAGTCAACTCTGACCAATTATTTAGCACATTTAAGAAAGCAGAACCTGTACCAAATCAAGCACTAAACCAGTAGGATAACAGTTACTGTAAAACTAGAACAATCTCCAGATGTCATTCAAACTGAATATAGGCCTCTTCATTAATCCTCCAATATTTGTCAAGTAGGAATTTCCAACTAAAAAAAATATAATTTAAAACCTGTATCATATCAAGTAAAATTTAAGCAAAAACAGGAAACCACCAACAATATTTGATACCCTTGAGGTATTTCAAATAAAAACAAGGAACTTATCAAGTCTGAATTCTGAAATGTTTTTGATCTTCCTTAAAAATAAGGAACTTCTGTTTACAACTACAGCCCTGATGTTGTAAAATATATGCAGCCTTCAAGTCCCAAACCTCAGGTGATCTGGGGATGTGTGTGCCAAGAATTTATCCTTATGCTATGGAAGGGATTTCTGCATCTGCCTTGAAGCAGCAGGAGTGGAGTTACAAGACTCTCACTGAGGCACACCAGCAATCCTCATACACAAGATAAAGAGCCACAGTCTAAGAGGAGACCCATTCCAAGGAGGTGGATGTCTCATCCCAGCCCTTTGGTGAGGGCTTGCTGACCCTGCACATCTGGAAAGCCCACTGGATCCACTGCAATGGAGCAGACTGGCCCAGGACACTGCCCAACCAACCTCACTCATACACCCAAACAAGCCACAGCTCTAAATATAGGTCTCCCCTCATCCATCGCAACAGCTTGTACAAAAAAGGCTTTAAATAAAGGCAGGCAGCCCTCCAGGACATTTGCTGAATGCCTATGTATAATATATTCTTGTTAGTTACCACACTTATTGATGAAAGGCTTGTTTCCTAGAATAGGCTTTTTATGTAAATAAATTAATATATTCTTAAATTATATCACAGATGTCCATAAAATCCTAATTATATAAAACTCATAACATTGTAATTACACACTGATCAAGTAATTATGTAGTGTGCTTAAAGACTATTTTGGAGCAACATTAGGTTTCCCATTTTGTTTTACTTAAATAAGACAGCAAGGGTCTGGTCACCATCACATCCACAAATGGTGACCAGATTTTATACAGCCTAGGAAAAAAAAAAAAAACTATTAAACTATTCTGCAAAGCTATAAAAATTTTTAATAGCTATTTCCAATAGACTTCATTAAAGCTAGAATTTCCAAGGGAAAACATTTCTATAAAAATAACCTCCACCATACATCCCTATAAGAACATGTTCCACAACTGGCATGAATTTATGAACTTGAAATAGCACAAGAAAATGCCCCTCGGATGATCCAGCTGAAGCCAACTCCTCACTTGGTTTGTTAGGAAATTGAAGCAAATTTCCACTGAGACTTCACCTCAGCTGCAGCACTCAGAGATGCCAGAAAAACAGCACCTGGACACTTTCATCCTTTTTACCACAAACAAATTAAACTGCTTCTAGAATTACTGATAGCTTACTGAGGTTGTTAGACAGAATGGACCATTTTCTAGAATGGGGGTAATTGCACTCTCCTTTAATCTCACAGTTCATCACTTCCAAGTTAGAACAATCAATTCATGACATCTCTTAAGCAACTTGAGATCAAAAAATTCTGTAAATTCATATTTTGGTTAAATTAAAGGACTAATATGGGTGCACAAGGATTTGCCAGCTCACAAAGAGGACCAGCTGTGAAACATGGCCTCATTTTCTTCTTCAGTAATTTGACTTTCCTGTTACCCCCAGAAGAGTACAAGCCAGATCCCAAAGACAAGAATCAGCACTTGTTTAATTCTGGATGTAATTCTCTCTTCTTCCTAAAGATGCATGACCTTAATTCCAACCCACATTTCCATCAACTACAGCAGTCTTATTCCACCTGTTATCAATTTGTTTTTATTGCAATCAGACATTTCCTTTTACTCTTTTGCAAGGTTTACACTATTTTCATTTGTTCAAAGGTTATGTATAAAATATTTTCAATCTTAATTAGATTAATTCTTTCAGAAGCCATGAACTTTCATGCCATCTGTCTTGACATCAGATGCACCAACAGTTGTTCATCTGCCAACATAAAATTATCAATGGCACCACAAAATATAGGGAAGAAGGGAAAAATGTGTGCAAATTCTTGCACATGCAATATACCAAAGGTAAAAAGTGAGGAAGATTTAACACGAAGGCACAAGTTTTTCTTGTTACATTTTCCAGCAGTTCCCTGCATAGCCATGGAGATGAAATCACTGCCTGGCTAACCTGAGGTGCTAAGCTGAGTAGATCAATGACAGTGGTAATTTGCCAAGATGAACCTTTGCTCTAAGCAGGCAGGAATGGCTATCACTGGCACCGTAACCAAGTAAACAAAACTACAACAAAGAAAGACAGGATAAAACAGGATCAAGAGCTGCACAGGTGAAAGCAACAACGACGAAAATAAAATCTTATTACAGTCGACCTAAGCTCTTACACAGAACCATGTATCTGTGAATCATCAACCATTCAGTATTTAAAGAGCAGATGGCTGGAAGGTCCCCATATGTGAAAAATATTATTATCAAGGAGTCCATAGTAACAGTGGAATAAAGCTTGCTATTAAGACTTTTATATGAACTGTTCTTAAAGAGAAAATTATTCACTGACGCATGTCAGAATCCTAAAAATGGAAGGTTTCTCAGAGGAAGAAAAAGCAGAAAGTACCAAAAAGGCTTTTGAAAATAATCATTAATTATCAGATCTCATCTCCAGAAAGAACAGTTCTCAATTGACTTTAACAATAATCTAATCTTGATGTTTAATTGCCACTTACCAGTCTGTTAATTAGCCCCAAGGCTAAACAGCATTTAATCGAGTTTAATCATCCTTGTTTAAAGGAACATTATCCAATACCAGCCTTTAAATAATAAAAAATCAGTTAAAATTAGATTGATGGCCATGACACTGAAATGTTAGGAGACTGTAGTCACTGCCCTTCACTTCCCCCAAGTGCTGCCAAAGTGAGCACCTTCTTAAGAATTGTCACCAATTGCTGCCCAATGTGCAGGGAAAGCAGCAGATGCTGGGCAAGCCTCTCCCCACGGCCATGCACAATGAGGACAGACACATGCAAAGTCTCTTTCTCCTGCTGACAACCTGATTTCCACTCAACAGATGTCGTATACATTACCCTGCATTAGAGGGGCAGAAGCCTAAAATAGTTCAACTTCACATTTTCTGGGTAGTCCTACCAGAGCTGGCCAGCAAGACCAACCTCCCTCTGAAATAACATCTACATTCAGGGGCTATTGCATTACCACCTGATGAGTAACTGAAATTTGACCAGCCACATCCACCCTGCAGCATGTGAACTTCAAAACCAGCCCTCTGGCTCTATGTTGGCTCAAGTTTTAAGCAGGTACCACTGAGCTCTGGTTTCATAACTGCACACACAAAGACCTCCAGCTTGCATGAGCCTTTGCCTGGGACTGTCCCCCTGAGAGCTGGTGGCATTTCCTCTTAGTGAAGAAGCTGAAGGTTTCCACTGGGGCAGCTGATGGCTGTGCTTGTCTCATACAAGCACAATGAGGAGCAAGAACTGATCCTGAAGGGAAAATGCATCAGTTGAGCTGTTAAGTGCTTTAATATAAACTGAGCCAGTTTGGGCTATTTTTGCTTTAGAAACTCTTGTACCTTCACTCAAGCCTGCTAACAACAGGCTTGATTCTACTCCTTAGCCTTTGTATACCCTGTGCTTGGAGACTTCAGCCTGCCAGACTCTGTAAGAAAGCAGAGCAGATTTCTAGGGAATAGAAGAGGGTGCAGTATTTAGCACAGACCCACTACTTAGACAGGGGTTTTCAAGGACCCCACTTTGGGTTGTTTTACTTTTAAGTTGTTTTTCCTGACACCAGACATGCCTGTGAGGACTCCCCTGCTGCATGGTACAAGCTGCCCACGTGCTAACACAAGGTACCACCAGGAATAGGCATGCACATACCAGCAGACACGTTTCCATTCCTTAATTCAATTTCTCTTCTTCCCTACATAAGGCCTAAACACAAATTACAAAAAATCTGTCCCATACACAACATCAACCTGAACACTAAAAGGCTGGAAGTAAGTTGTGACTGGGAAGCTGTTCCCTTCTGTTAGATGTTATTCTCTTGAACTGTAAAGCTGTTAAGTTCACAGATGGTTATGCCAACACCAAACTGTTAGAAATTCCTAGTTGATACCTCTCCTTACCTCCACTGGAAAGGATGGCTGTAGCACGGGCTAGATGGATTGCTCTGGGCTTTTGAGTTCAGGTAAAATACTAGAGGAGAAGTGACAAGTGCACAGTCAGCACTAAATGGGAATTTAAGATGCTGCAGACCTGGAGCAGATGTAGGAGAGAACATGTGCTGATGAACATCATTTCCTCGGCAGTGGGAGAACAAAGGAGAGGAGATTCTGACAAGGTACCACAGTAGAAAAAAAAAATTAGGGTCAATATCACATCTTCTGTTTCAATAAAGAAAAAAGATAATTCCAAAATACAAGTTATATCTTCTAAACAAATGCAATAAACTAAGTGGTCAAAAGTCATTCCTTTCCATTATCATCCAAACCAAAATGTATTTTTCAGTCAATTTAATATCTATTTAATGCTATTTTTCCACTACAAAAATCCTCCAATCTGGAATTATCCAAATCCTTTCTTGCTGTGATTTCCAGGTTTTCTGGAATACACATAATTGTCAATCTCCAATATAAAATGTTTAATTGAGAAAAAAGAACAAATTGATAATGGCACCAGCACCAAACACAGACCATTTCTATCACTGCCTTCACAATTTGGGAGCCATGGTTCCATGCCACGGCTGTGGCAATAACTGAAACACGCAACCGTGAAAATATGAATTACACAAACCATTAACTAGAAAACAACATTTAGCAGTGGCAGTTGTTTTAGAGCAACAACTAATTAAGCCTGAAAGCAACACTGCAAAGTGGCTTTATTCTAATTTTAGCAGTGGGGAAACTGAGGCATGAAGAGGTTAAGTGACATGTCCACAGCACATCCACAGTAGCATCAGGATTGCAGCTGAGGGTGCTGGTGCCCAGCTCTGTGAACTATCCTGCTTTTGCAGGGTCAGCAGCCAAGGCACATTTGTATTCACACAGGGCACAGAAAAGGTCTCAAAGTAGCTGCTTTTCAAAAAGCTGCGCACAGACTTGTACATAAACACAGAGCAGAGCTTCTAACACCTACTTTAGTGAACTATACACGATGAGATGTCCTTCACTAGAAATAAAGTAAAAGTTAACTTTCAATTATTGGTATTACAAAGTGTGCTTATGTGTTAGAATACAAGTTAGTGCCACTGTATTCTTACACCTATAACCTTGATTTGTGACTGAGGGCTGAAAAAAAATTGCTCTTTACCATATTTAAACACAAAAGTGAGCAAAATGTAAATTTGAGGCATGTTTCAGTTTTGTTTAGAATTCAGATATGTTACACTTAGAGTCCTCAAGTCAAGCATGTTTGTCCATGTTCCTAGCTTTAAATTTCCTGATGAATCCAAATACTTATCAGTAAAGCAACCTTTACATACTGGAAATCCTCCCCACCAGCAATCTCTGCTTAAACAGCTGATGAGCTTTACAGTCTGTAGACAGAAAAGGTTAAGCCTGCCTCTTACCCTGCTCCTCCCTCCACTGCACTGACTACATGATAGATTCTTCTCACCTCCTCTGCTTATGAACACTGTATTAAATATACAATTTCCTTAATTTTACCTAATAGAAATAATAAATATAATTATGAACATCATAAATAGCATCTTGAATTAGTAGATTTCAAAGCATTTATAAAGGACAAAAGCATTAAAAAAGAAATGCTTGTTAAAATTCCATTTGTAGAAATACATGTGGCAATGTAAGTTAAGACTTCTTGCTTCAAATCTAGACGTTTTCAATAGCATTCCTAATTCTAGCGAAGGTAGCAAAGGTTTCCAAAGATTTTAACACTGTGACAGCTTTCTGCCAGATTATTAAAAGTACTTTTTAAATCTGAAAAATGTTTAAACTAGAAAGACAAAGTTAAAAACATTCAGTTTTACTACACTAATGCTTGGGACAAAATCCAACCACAATGTATCCCAGCTAAAAACATTGAAACATTGCTCTTTTTGGCTATACTTCATGGTTAATACTCCACAAAAGTAACATGCCTAAGTTTCCAAAATGAAATTCCATGTACAGTCAAATAAGTATAATAGATAAATTTCTAACAAATCAAAGCAATGTCTACCAGCCACAGAAAATTCGGGCCAGTTTTTCTTCTTCATAGCTTCAATTTGAAATGATTAAGTGCAATTTATTTTTCACAACAGTCCTTACTGGATCCGCAGAGATGGGGCTCCAAGCCTCTGTTTCCTCCGCTTCATCATTGTGCTGATACACTGATATGCCTCTTCCCAGCATAAGAGGCTTAGAGCTGGGAAGGAGAGGCCACTGTTATCACTCCAACGCAGGGCAGAGAACAATCAGTGCAATTCCAAGCTCTTCATACACCCCCAGTGTCAGAGAGACCTCGGGAGTTCAGTACTGGTCCAGATTAATCGCACAGCTCATGTCAAAAACCTAATTATTTATTTTCAAAAAATCAGATTAAAAAAAAAAAAAAATCTTCTGCGAGCCTATTCACATCATCCGGCCAAAGGGAAGGGAGCCCAGGCGAAGGAAAGGAAGGTGCCGACAAGCCCAGGACACAGAGGGGCCACCTGACCTGTCACCCCGCCAGCGGCGCGGTCCCGCCACGCTCCGGCCGAGCCGCCGCACATCAGCCACCGACCGCCCCAGCCCCGGGCTGCCGGGAACGGGAATAACCTTCCCAGCACAGCAAAGGGAGAGCGGGACGGCGATGGCACAGCCGCGAGGGCTCCGGCAGGGATCGCACGGAGCACGGCAGAGAGCGGAGGCAGCGAAGGCTGGCACACCCTGAGCGGGGCGCGGGCAGCAGCTGCCGCCGGCCGCGGGGACACGTGAACCAGCCCTCGGCCAGAAATCAATCCCCTCAACTGCACGCACAACTTGCTGCTTGGAACATCTTCCCGTGGCTCCCAAGCCGTGCTCCAGACACAAACTTTCTGGATTCCAGCACCGCGAACAGAGCGGCAGCGCTCACAGCAGCCTGGGGAGCCGGATGCTGCAGGGGAGGAAAAGGGGAACACCTTCACTTGGGAGGAAAAGTTCCCTTCGCATTTGTGCTTGCGAACAGCAACTTCAATCAGCTCAAAATCAGTTTTGTGCTATTAACAAAACTGCCCCAAATGATGTCCAGCATTTTTTCCAATGTGTATTTGTAAGAATGTTACTTTCCCCAAGAAAATTTCCACGTATGTAGGTTTGATGGGCTTCAACGCGCTAAAGGCTGTATTTAGGCTGCCATTCACAAGCACTCATCAACCAAGTCAAATTCCAGGTGACAGCTCCGATCTTCAGACCCTCCCACGATTTTGATGGAATCCCCACACTACAAAATCCCAACCTCTCAGCAATTAGGAAGACAGAGCGCCAGGCTGAGGAGGAAAGGCCGAGGTGGCTGTTCCTCACACAGCCAAAGCCTCTGCCCCCCACACTGTGCCTCTGGAGTAAGACAGCACAGCAAGCAACAAAAAGTACAAATTTGGTATGCTACGTATAATTCTATTGTACTTATTAAATGAGAGCCTGGATTAAGTAGTGGAAACTTGACAATAAAAACTGTGCAAAATACTTTTTCCACTTTTAAATCCTTGATGAAAACCTCCATAAATTCTTTGTCTCTGAGAATACAGTCTCTACACAACACCAAAATACCCTTGATTGACCAAATCTTCTTTTAAAGAAACAATGCTTTCAAATAATTTTTAAAGTCTAATACAGGAATAGCAGCACTGCTGTGGAGCCCTACAAGAATAATTTGGCACCTTCCACCTCCAGAACCAGCCCCATGGATCAGCTTAGGAGCAGCAGGTTATTTTTGACCTACTGCTTGTGAGCTGCTTCTACGAGCTCAGAGAAGGATGGGGTGGTCAGAAGAGTGCACCTCTTTCTCTCCCTGTCTATATAAAGTACAACAAGCAGAATGCATTGACTGGAGGCATTATTTCTTACTTTATTTCCAGACCCAAATCAGAACAGATGCAAAAGCAGCAAAATCCCCTACTCCTTTTCAGAACCATTTTTCATCCACTTCCTGCACTTTGGCTTTCCCACTCTTGGGACAGTGGCACTTGCTCCTGGCAGGGAAACAGCATCGATCCATCACCAGCAGAAACACTCACCCGCCAAGACGAGCAGAAACTGAATTATATACTCCATTTCTCTGCAGATACAGAGGAAATTCCCACAGCACCTGAGCATGGCAGCTCAAAGAGGTAAACCAGCACTAAAGGCCAGAAATTTTCTTTCCTGCCATCAAATTTCTTATTGTTTCCAAGGTGTAAACATTAAAAAGAATACAAGTTGTTCAGCATATCCCCCCAAAGAAATTCCTTGGTGTGTCTGTGTGTTATTTTACTGTCAAGAAGCTGAGGGTAAATTTAACAAATTATGATGAAGACTTGTTTAATGAAACCCCCTCAGAAATGTCTAGGGCAGCAGAAACTAAGAATCTTCAGAGGTTTGAAGTAGAATGGTAATGCAGAGAAGGAGGGAGAGAATGAGAGAAAACAAGTCCCACAGGGGACATAAGCTGCCTTAAAAAGTGATTAGAAGGAATAAAGACCACCATAAAAGGCTTGTGCATGTCTTCAACAAACACTTTTATGTTGCTTACCATATTTCAGAGATAGACATAAAAACTTCAGGTAAATACTACTCTTTACCAGCACAAATCACCATCAAAACAATAATCTGTAATATTTGGTTCATATAAATGTGTATTTTTACTGGATATATTCTGGATTAAAACTATTTTTTTCATGTTTTTTATGCCTCCATTTTCTTTTTCCATTTGTATACAGCCTTTTAAAGTATATTTGATACAGATGGTTGATAGCAGGAAATAATTATCAAAAAAAACCTTACAGCTGAAGTTAGAAACTGGTTTAGCAAATTTAGTTTGCTGAGGAAATTACTCTTTTCAAATTTGGATATAATATGGGAAAGCTGTATTTTCTTTTTAGAAAATTTTACATTTAGACAGCACAAAAATTACAGCAAGCCACACCATGAACCCTGCCTTAGAAACCATGAGGATTTAAAATATAAACCCAAAATTTTCATGAAAAAGCCTGAACTGATCAATAAGGTTCATGCTATAAAGAACTGAATTTATTTTTAATTTATTGTTATTGGGGTACTGAACAAGAAACCAGATGGCTCAAGGGCAACCCCAACTGGATTTAGTGACTACTGCTCAGCCAAGGAGGCAAGCAGGAGCAATAGTGAGCTCCAGGCTGGTGCTGGGCATCCTGCAGCCACAATGAAATGCAGTTTGCAGCCTGATCTTCTGGGTGCTGAACTGCTCTTCAACACATGACACACCATGACACACCAGAGGTGCTCCACATGGGATGCTCCTGCTGCAAATCCCCACCTTTGTCCTTTCAAGTCTGGAGCATCTCTGCTGCAATTCATGTGCAGGTGCACATCAAAACCATGTGAAAGCTGCAGCCAACAATACAAAACCCAATCTCTTTACAGAGAACAGAACAGGATAAGGCTGAAAATAATTAAACCACTTCGACTAATAAGCTGGAGATCAAAGTTTGAGCCTATCACTCCACATTCAGTATTTGAAACTAAAGAAAATATTCATGAATGGTAATTATTTCTTTTGTGAACAAAGCATGGGGAAAAACATAACCAATACATTTATATGCATAATTCATTAAAGGAAAACTTTGAACTCTGATTATTAAACTACACTAGAGACAAAATATAACTACTTATTCCTGTTCTCTAACTATTCAGTCTCTTAGCAGCCTACAACTCAGCTGAGTATCATCTCCTTTAGTGCATTAAACATAACCCCCTATAGAAACACAAACACTTTAAGCCCATTAACAACAAAATGGTATCTAAATTATAAGGCATTTCTCTTAATGTCACCCTGCATACAATTCCCCCATCTGTTTTACATGTCTGCTCACTCTGTGCTGATTATTTCAAAATTAGGGTTGCAAGATACCCAAGTGCAAAGCCATCCTTTACAGTGTGCCTGTGTTTCCTTCTGCTAATATGGAAACAGTCATCAACACTCATCAACAGACTTCACAGGCTCCATCCCACCATTCATTTTCTTCAACTCCCACCCAAGACCTTCTTTAGGTGGCAAAATTTCTCATGTTCTCCTGATAAAAACAGTGAGACATGTAATCCCACTCCTTTTCCTTAGCACAAATAAGCACAGCAACTGTTGTTCTCCCTGCTTGTAATTAGTTCCTGCATTAGAGATTACTCATTCTGACCTAGGAAATATGAAGTATTGAGAGTCAAACAAAGAAAAAGTTTAGAAGCATTGTCAGGAATAGCTCATCCTTTTCCATTCAGCAATGACAAATATCCAAGCTGATCCACAGGCTAAAACCTTTCTAACTCAACAACACAGCAAAGCAATCACCAAACCAGCAGCAATAGTCAAGCTCTCATTCTGTTTCTGGCAGGCTGGAAATAATTACTGCCTCCCCCAAATATGTTTTTTTTACAGAAGTAAGTGCACCCCAACCTCCAGACTAACACACAAAAAAATGCTGAGTGGCTGGGTTTTGTATATAATTCAATTGCTACTGAACTGCTACAAAGGCTGGAGTTTGTGCAGAAAATGGATGCACCTCTTGAGGGTTTCTGGCTCCAAGCCAGGTACTTCATCCTCCTGTCCATTCCTGCCTCTGCTTCTGTCGGTGAACAAAAGTCAGTGACTGACAGTCCATGAATCAGGACATGGCTACACTCATAATTATCCCTGCTCATCAGCTGCAGCACAACAGCAGCTTTTCAGAATAAACATTATTTTCCAAATTTATTTTTGTTTATGAAGTTCACTGTTACATTGATTCCAACAGAGGAAACGCCTCCAGAAGAACAAAGAACTGCCTACAGATATAATGCCACCCTTTCTGACAGAATGGTTGAACAAATTTATACATATAAATTTATACCTTATATTACATCCATATATTATAATTATTCCCTTGATATAAATTTCTCTAATTTCTAATACAAAAACTAAGAGGATTTTTTTTAATCAAGTAAGCACTCTGATATTGGGATATGCAAAATCATGTAGATCAACTCCACAAGAGCCTTTTTAGTGAGCCTGTACATTTCACAGTACAGCATCAACACAGCTCTACATCAGCCACAATGCACTACTGACTTCATGAACAGTTAAAACTTCTCAAACAACAAGACATCATCTGGTTCTGGACTACACTTGGTACTTGAGTTGACTATAAAATCTGTAATTCCAGAAACTACAATCAAATAATCAGCTAGATAACACAGGCAACTAAGACATTTCAATTTTTCATAGATTTTTAGTCTCACTAATAGCTGCAACCTTGTGCTTAAAATTTATGGCCTGGATCTTCTTGACACAGGTTGCTAAATTTCTTCATCTAGTGACAGCTTAAAAGGCACTCACTTGTGGAAGAAAACTGAAGTGAAGTAATGAAAATTGCAGGAGTTAAGCAATACAGAAATAAAATATTCAGTCATTTGGTTTAGTTACCAGTGATTAAAACACTACACATCTGAAGCACTTCATTTGTATCTCAGATACCTCAAAATACGTAAATAGTCTTGTGTCATACCCACCTCCATGCTGGAATGAGCTGGAGTATCTCTGGCATCCTCAATTTCAATTCCAAAAGTTTTTGTGCAAAAAATATCTAAGTCACATTAAACAAAAAACTTACTGGTAACTCACTGCTCCACTATTTGATCAAAGAACCTTCATAATGTTCAAATGATGAACACCACCTGTCTTAGAAACCTCTGAAATCTTGTTAAGCCAGCCTTTGAGGCATACTGGTTAAAAAAACCTAAAACCAGTCAGTGCTTCATGTTCTTTAAATAACTCCCTGACTGGTTTATCATTGTCATATGAACTAAACAAAAAGGTCTGGTCATGCCCCACTTTTAAAAAAAGACCTTTTGATCCTCTGTATTGTTCAGCCCTGAATCACTAGCTCTACACAGCATTTTCCAAACACACTTTGTTTCTCATACAAAGGGGATAGCTTATATTGAAAGACTGAAAATAATTTCTCATTAGAACCAGAAACCTGAGGAAGAAAGGTTATAAGCTTTTGTGAGCTTCATGTCTGTAGTCCACAAGCTTTGGGAAACAATTTTGAATCATAACTCAATAGCAGGCAGTACAAAAGCTTTCTCTTTTATATAATGCAATCAATAATGCAATTTCTTCCATCATAAATCTGTAAGCACAGCAGAAGCTAAGCTCTCATAATACCATTGAAACACAAGTTAGTTCGCTAAAATTCTTTAAACATCATAATGCATTTAAAAAATTGCTGTTTGTTTAAATCACAGTTTTAAAAGCCTGCTCTTCCTGACATGCATTACTTTATTGAGATACTTCTATCAGGCTGCCTTGCTCCACAAACACCTGACCTGTGTGGCCCAGGAGCTGTGTGCTTAGACTTCTGTCAACAGACTGTTTGACGAGCAGTGATCAAAGTTGTCCATATTGCATAAATAATCAGTGACTCCTCTAGAATCACTTCAGCGACGTTGGAGTGGGAACACTCAACACCACAGCTACTTCCATATCAGGATCAGCTCAAGCTGGTAATTAGAAGTAAGCTTACACTACCACTGCTTTTCCTGCTACACTTAAGGAAATGAATAGAGGCTTCAGTCTCAGAGAAATCCAAGCTAGCTGTTTCCAAGCCCATGACAGATTCTTGAAAATGCTTAACAGAGAAAACACAGCATCTGCCCATCTAAATTACTTCCACAACTGAACAGCTATATATGTTCAAAACAAACCAAGGGATGAATAAAGAATAATTATACTTACAAGCTTCCTCTTCTGGGGAGACTGAGCTCTTTCTGGAAAAAAAAAAAAAAGAATGAAAACTTTGAGTTAATTTTACTTTTTATTACATATTACTAATTTATTTATCAATAAATGACTGAGGTGGAATGAATAACGAGCTGGCCATTTCCCAGCGCATGCTCAGTGTAGAACTGCACAGCTCTGCTACTGCACATTCACAATGCACAGTCTGGGGTACAAAACTTGCTCATATTCCCTAAACAACCATTGCCTTTGGAGTCAAAAAATCATAAGCACTCAACAGAGCAAACATAACTTTGAAATTCAAGCCTGAGCACATATAAGGCAGTAATTAATTCTGTCCTACATACCTCATCAGCATCAGACCGAACCACTTCCAGAAGTGTGGAACGTGGTGCGCCTGCAGCTGCTGCGGTATGGTCTCACACTCTCATCAAAAGGAAGAATTAATGCCATAGAGTGGATTTTGGGGGTGATTTGGGGTATTTTTTTAGACAGACGCATTAGATGTGTTAGGTATCATCACAGAAAATTCGAGGCCAAACACAACTTCCACTTCCCAGCAGCTTTTTTTTTTTTTTTTTTTTTTTTTTTTTTTTTTTTTTTTTTGGCGTTTCAGCAGCACAAGTAAAGGCAGACAGAGGATTTTGCTGTTTTTATTGCAGTCCATAGCCCGGGGGCATCCCCAGGCGCGGGCATTGCTGGACACGGCTCATCCCCCGGCACTGCCCAGACTGGACACAGCTCATCCCCCGGCACTGCCCAGAATGGACACAGCACATCCCCCGGCACTGCCCAGAATGGACACGGGCTATCCCCCTACGCTGCCCAGAATGGACACGGGTTATCCCCCGGCACTGCCCAGACTGGACACGGGTTATCCCCCGGCCCTGCCCAGAATGGACACGGCTCATCCCCCGGCACTGCCCAGACTGGACACGGGTTATCCCCCGGCACTGCCCAGACTGGACACGGGTTATCCCCCGGCCCTGCCCAGAATGGACACGGCTCATCCCCCGGCACTGCCCAGACTGGACACGGGTTATCCCCCGGCACTGCCCGGGCTGGACACGGCTCATCCCCCGGCCCTGTCCAGAACGGACACGGCTCATCCCCCGGCCCTGTCCCCCCTCGGCCGTGCCCACCCCCGTCACTGTCCCCCCGGCCGTGCCCGCCCCAGCCCCGGCCCCGCGATCCCCGGCCCCTCCCGGCTGCGCTCCCGCCGGTCACCGCCAGGTGGCAGCCGCGGCCGCCCCGGCCCCGCCGCCGCCCCCGATTCCGAGGTTTTTATCCTTAAAACAGGGGCACGGGCGGGACCTCGGGCCGCGCTCACCGCCGGCTGCTTCGCTTCGGCTGAGCCCGGCAAGCACCAGCACAGCCAGTACCAACTGGTTGTGTCAGGGTGCTGATCTACGGGATGGGTTTCTCATCCTCTCTAAGAAAAAAACCCGTTTTTTCACTGAATATTGAAGAAAAATAAATCAATAGAAAAAGAAAATCAAATCCGCAACATTATTAAGGTAATCTCTTTTCCATCTTTAGCTACAGTGTTTGTGCTGACTGACAAGGCTAACAATGTTATTGACAGGCGGTCATTGGTCTGATCAGTAACACATGGGATTTGGCTTAAAGTTTTTCAAATATACCAAAAAGTTACAGCCACTAATAAGTAATATATAAAGAACTTACTCTTACATGCCGTTATTCTTTTCAATTATGAGTTCTCCACAATTTGAAATTTCATTACAGTTTAACAGTACCGAGAAATTCCATGTGTGAATTATCACAAGGCTGACAGCTTACAGCATCGAGAAATAAATTCCTGTCGTCAGACAAACTTGTCAAGGTCTAATCAAAACACTTCAAGTGTGCAAGATAATAAATCATTAGCATCTATAACAGGTTGTGTGGTTTATATTCTAAAAAAGGTACTTCTTCCACTCTCATTTGTTAGAAAGAATTAGTTTCCCACTGTGAAGCCTACATAGCAAGGACAGCTTTTTGCTGCTGCAAATTAATAAAAAAAAGGTAAATATAGGTATTATGTTATTCTGCTTTTGTGGATAGTGTGTTACTTAGGCATGCATATGAATCTCTTTCATCATATGAGCAGCTGTATTTAATTTATGCTTTTTAAAGAAAATGGCACCTCTTGGCAGAAGGCACTGTTTCTATTCAAATGACGTATTTCTGTTTATTCCAACACAGTAAGCCCCAGAAATTTTTAGAATGCATGTATAAAGCTCTGGAATTTCATAGTACTGGATGAAAAAGCAAAACAGTGACCTTTAAATCTCTCTAACTATCTTCTAGTTTTTCAACTTCTGGGGTTCATTTTTACAAGCTTTGCTCTAGTCATTAGAGCTGAAAAGTCATTTTAAGAGAGAACACTCCCTTGCAGCAGCACAGCTCTGGTAATTGTGACTTGTAATTACCAGACATACATCACAAGAAACATGGTCCAGGAATAGGAATGCACAAATCCTTTCCTCTACAGAATGCTTGCTTTACTCAAAAAATATGACCTTTAATACTTCCCATAACGTAGTAATTCAGGATTAAATGCATGCAAGTTTAGGAGGATGACTGCCTGGGGCTTTGTTCCTGAAAGCATCCCTTGGAAATCAGGTTTCCAAATAAGGAAGGAACAAAGTCCTAGCAGATGACATCTCAATGCAATTGAAATATTATCCAATCCACGTAGGAATTGTCTTCATTCTGCACCTCCACCTTGACAAACACGGTGCAGCTGTGGAATCAATAGGCAGTAGTTCACATTTAATACTAGTGTGGTCTTGACAACAAAGAGCACAATCAAAACAATCAATTTTTATGCCTGTTGTTCCACTATGCCTCATTTCATGTTAGTCTTAAAATCCCCTTCACAAACCCTAACAGCCACACAGCCCATCACATCCTGGCCTCTGCAGCACTTTCCCTGTCCTCTGGAGAAATGACAATGCACCCTTCACAGCTCGAAGCTTGTCAACAGCCCCTATAATCCCCCCAAACACCACCATGAATGGTGGGGCCAAGGCAAAAGCACCAAAGCTGGACGTTACACAACCATGAGCAGTGTAATGGTGAGATTCGCTTTTCCCAAATCACCAGGGAGTTTGTGTGTGAAGAAGTTATATCCCAGAGAGAAAATACCTGGAGATGGAAAGAAGGAGGGAGCAGACTGCAGACAACTGCTGAGCTATTTCCTATCTGAGGATGCCCACTGCCAGGAGAACACTGCAGATCTCCAGGGGATCAAGTGCACAATGAAAATGCCTCCCAGAGATGCGGATGCATCCACAGGGTCAAGACTCAGCTGGGTCTTAAGACAGCTCAACACTTCAATGTGTGCAATGAGACCAATTCAGAGTTTGTATCTTAGAACGAATGACAGGGTGATTTCAAATGTAGGAAACAGCACTACAAAAACAGTGACTCAATAATTACGAAAAATGTAAGAGAAAAGTCCAACAGCATTTCACAAGCACCCTATAAAGGCTAAAGTCTACTCCACATCATATATAGTATCATTCAAAGTAGAGATTAAATGTTTTAGTTAGCAAATTATGAGGTAGGTGGTATGATTTAACTGGTTTCCACTCACACCACAAAGGAGTTTGGCATTACATGTCCACATATCCTGAAAAAATAAATCACATTTTAAGAGGTGAGATAACTAATAAAGGAGTGCTGAGCTGTGACTACTTGGTCTGAAACACTATTTACAGGGTGCAGCTGTAATCCTTTCAGTATGCTAGTTTATCCAGAAGGACATTTTTCATTAAAGACCACCCTTCTGATGTGAACAACACGTGAACCTGCAAGATTCCAAACTGCCCCCTCCAACAGCACATCTGCCTCCCTGAGCACTTGTGCTGCCAGTAGCTAAATTTCTATTACCATTATTACTCCAGCCAGCCTCCATGTCACCTGCTCTCTAGGTCAACAATATAACACTCAAAACAGAGGCTTACATTTATATTTGATTTATATGAAGTGCTAAATAGCATAAGAACCTTTTAAAATATTGGTGCACATTATTCACAAAGAACTTTCAGAAGTGGAAATAAAGAACTACTTTCACAGATCCTAAAAAAATAAGGAGTGTATTAAATCTTGCAGTACCCAAATGACAAGAACAGACTGTTCTGAAAGTTAATTTTTTGTACCAGTTCCACATTTCAAGGCATAATTATTAAACATGCAACTTGATCTCTACATGACAAAAGAAGCAGCAGATTTTCAGACAAGCAGTTAAAAAGGAACCTTGGAAAAGAAATTCAGCATCACGGAATTTATAAAAAGCTGATTCAAATATCTGCCTTCAAAAGAGTTCCTTATATTTCCTTTTATCTTAAGTTCATCACCTCAATCATGAGGCTATAAAATCAGTTGGACATTGTATCATGCTACGGAAGAGGTTTCACAACAGAACAGATCCTCATTTTACAGGCAGAAAAGAGGCTAAAAGAAAAAATACCAGCCATTTTAAAGATCATTTTTCTGCTTGCAAAACATATTGCTTAGTACATAAATACTGGAAAATTTATTCAGTCATTTCTATATATTTTTTCTATACAGAAACTGCATCTGAAAACAGGAATGTTTCAGGCAGCAGGAAGAGGACTGGCTTTTTGCATAGGTGTGTGCACACAATATGGAGCGGAAATAAAGTCTGGAAATATATTTGTTCATTGACCTACAATACAACCCACATCGTGCCAGCAGATACGTTATGTTATAAAAGTGTGAAAAAACAGGAACTCATCACTCAAATTTGTCACTTTCTCTCAGTCTTGCAATTTGTCCTTGAATATGTATCTGCGCATATGGCACAGACCCACAGGCAAAGTTGGATGCTGGAGCCTGCACTGATGGCAGCTTAAATGGAGTCCTTGCAAATTAAAATGAGAACCATCACCACACAGGATGTTCCATATTTTTGCCAGAGCAGACAGCATGATTCCTGAGATTGCTTTTGACCTTGGCTCCCTTGCAAGGTAGCTCACTATCAGACCAGTTGGGACAATAGACAAATATTTTTACAGCTATAAGTGCAAATACATTTCAGTTAATAAGTTAATATTTCACAGATGATGAAATTCCACTGACAGTCAGTGACCTGGTACCATGCACTCTTGTTTTAATTTTTTTTTTCCTTTGCTGACTATGTTTGCTTTAGGGTATACTACCAACCAGCAGGGGATTAATTAAATCTCCTTCTATACATAACCATTTGCATTACAGAAATGATATAATGAGGGTTGGAATCTCCAATTCTGATGGAAAGTACAACCTGGCCATGCAAGGACAAACTGTAATCCATCCATCAGATTAACAGGAAGGAATTTTTCATGGTGATTAGGAAAAAAAAAACCACCGCCCCATGCTAAGCTTTTTTTTCATCCTATCAGAATCTGTCAGAAAAAATAATTTCCTTCTTTTCACCATATCGCTGTAAATGGTTATTAAAACCAGCACTTCTCAATTTCTCTGTCTAGAAATGATTACATCTGAACTTGTTTCCCAAACTCATCAGTGAAGAATTTTAAACAGCAACACTAAAACTGTATCTGTACTGAAGGTCAGATGAACCTTTGGAATATGCTGCAGATATTTTCTATAATTTACTGACTTTTTAGAAACTAAATTCAGGATCATACTGTTAGATCATCTGCTTAGCTACAGAGATACTTAAAATACAGAAAACGAATACCCAGCCTCTTGCCAATACCATTCAAAATATTCAGAGGACATGTATTTAATTCCCAGACCTTTCTTTGCACTCCACTGAATTTATGTCTGCCATCACATAAATTCTGAAATGCCATGGATAGCTTAGTCCGTATTCCCAGTACCAGCCAAACTGCCTGGAACCACCCTGCCCTAAGAAATCTCACCTTCATGGTGGCAAAGTGCCACAGCCTCCAGGCAAATGCCTGTGACACCAGAATTGTTAACAGTTTATCTGTGCACCCAGTCCTACCCTAAACATACTACAAGTTCAAAGCAAAATAAATTTATTGTTTCAATTCAATTTCTACCTCAACAGGAGTTGCATGACAATAAAAATGCCATTTGCAACTATTCTAACATAAAAAACCAAATGGGGAAAAAATCCTCAGCTGTTTAACTAACAGGCAGCCCTATTTCTCTAAATATTCAGTATATATCAGTCTTTCGACCCACAGGTCACGAATCAGCAAATGATGCATTTCATGCTTTTAGATCTTCCAGCCTTTCTTTTCTCTTCAGCTTAGAAATCCCTTACTAGTCAGCAAAATAAAAAGCCTTTGGATTTATTTCAAATTAGAGCTACTGCAGAAGGAAATAAAGCTAAAAACCCTTTAAACTTTAAGCAAAATTCTCAAATACAGCAAATTATTTTCCCTCCTCCACCAGCCCTTCTGACTGGGCAACAGAAACTTACTCCTTGGTAAGCAAAGCTAAGGATCCAGGTCACATCTGTGCATTAACCTGTCAAGAATATATGTGACTAGAAGCTTCCCACTAACCTTTCATATCACTTAACCTCAGGGCTTTCCATAAGATTATGGATTTTGGTTACTTGACCTGAAATAATTCCAGAATACATCTCAAAACAGGCAAGAATTCACACTTTCCTCAGAATATTTTCAGCGCCCACTCCCGTGTGTGTATATATATATATATATAATATATATATGTGTGTATTTTAGTAAGCTGGAGTGTCTACTCCATATTTTGTACATTACATCATGTTTTCCAGCCCAAAATACAACATTACACAGTGCACACATGAGCCACAGCTCATGGCAACAAACGGGACTGAAACCACACGTCATGGCTTGGACTGGCAAATGACAAGAAAAACAGCGGATGCAAACCACATTCCCAAGGGATAAAGAGAGAGCTGCCCAGCCCCAGGAAAAGCCACAGCTTTTCCACAGCTGCCACAGCTCAGTGAGCACCCACAGGGCAGGGTGGCACCCACACATCCCTCAGCAGCCAGAGCAATGAGTGACTTCAGTCCTCCAACTCTCATTTGCTCCACAGCATTCATTCCTATCTCTGTTTCTCAGGACCAGGAGCACAGGGTCACTCTGATTTCATGCCCTCAGTCAAGCAGAAGTCTCTTTCTTCCCATAATAAAGACAATTCCCAGTTTTGTATTCAATCCCAGGCTTTTCGGCTGTGGTTAAACAGAGTGGTTTCTCAAAATTAAGACAACCTCTAAGAACCCTGGTCACAATAACAGGGGTACAATAACTCAGCTGTTCAATCCTTAGACATCAGCAAACTAATTTACTATTAACTTGATTGTTTTCCTCAACCAACCATAGAAGCAGCCCTCTTCAAGTACACACGCCAAACTTACTTTAAAATGTTACAGAGCACATAAGAGATGATGTTTTTAAGGTGTAATTTCACCAGCAGGAAAAAGTAATATTAAATATTACAGCTTGAATTTTGCAACCCAGACTCCTAGATGTGGTGCAGAAGCATAGAAAAAAACAGCAGAGCAGAAGAAAAACTATGAATTTACTCTCCTAACAGACAATCCATAAATTGCAACAGCAGTAGTTCCAGAAAACCATTATGATAACTTATTTCCCAAATTAAACAATAGCAGCAACCCAAAATGTGTGTGTGTGTGGCAACAAAATAAAAAGCAAGACACATGGCAGTCCTCTGTAAATAAAAGGTTATACTTTAAAACCTGAGAAATAACACCAATAATAAATGCTCCAAATCTTCCTTATATATTTTTCACAGATTAGCCTAAAGGCAAAGGAATACTGAGAGTAATAAAGCACACAGCTTAGACAGCTCATTAATCTTTCTCATTACTTAATTCTAGTTTTACAAGGCCACAGAAGCAGATTCCTGATGTGTGAAAGAGCCTGCCCAGCACTGAACAGTCATCCCAAATAATGGAAGCAACTGTTCAAAATTCTCTTTCATTTTGCCAGACGGCGCCAGTTTCAGAAATTTAAGTCAAAAGGTCACATAATGCACAATTTCAGAAAATGTAGGAACGAGTGTCATCTTGGAGCTGTACAGGACTGCAGCTGTAATGCTATTGTTAGAAACCACTCTTAAAATTACTCTGTCTTGACTTGCACCAAAAATTCCTTCAAGACTGGACATGCAGTGGTCATAAGGAAACAGTCACAGCTGCTAAAAATGCCAAGAGCATTACAAATAAACAAATCCAGTTTTATTCTCTCCCTTGTAGGCTCATACTAATATTAATCTATGATTAAGTCAATTGATATTTCTACTATACACACATCTACTCCTTAAAAGGTTGTTTCTAGACAAATTAACTGTCATCAAGGCTACCTGACAACCAATTGGATTCATAAAATTCTTTAAATATCCCTTGAAACTGAATAACCAAGCCCAACAAAATTTTGATGAGTTCAGAACCTTTCTGGTTTATTCTACCTAAAAATTATATAAAACAAGGAGCATCTCATGAAAACTCCAGGCCCAGCTCATCAGCTCACATCAACTCAGTGCACTGTTAATACAAACCATGAGCAAAAATCAAAGGTTGCCCCCAAAATTATATTGAAATACACTGGTATTCTATTATATTGAAATAAACTGGACATTTTTCAACACCGTAGTTGAAGCAAGAAAAGGCACAGGTCGGTTCAGAGTTAACGTCAGCAGCAGGTCTCACCCACCAGTCCAAAGTCTGCCAGGCTGGTTTCTCACCAATTCCCCAGTTGTAAAGTGTTTGAAAGCAAACAGGCAGAAATTAAATTGGGTGGTTGTTTTGGAGAGGCACTCCCCATGTCTCCAACTGCTTTGTCAATGTTAGGCCAAGATTTGTGACACATCGACAGAATTTTATCTTTACAATTGTCTGTTTCTCATTTAATTTAGACAAAAAGAAAAATGTGTCAGGCTAGTGTTGCCAGACAGCTGGACAGCTTGGCCAGCCCCAAAATAAGGCCGAGTTTCCTAATAGCAAAGCTCTGGGAAAAAGTTCCAGGGAAGAGAAACCTTTTAGTTCTTCAAAAAGCCTCAACAATAAAGGCTTCCATCCTTCCTTAAAGCTGCATCAAGTCCATTCCACACAGATATGGGAAAACACTCTCAGAAATTGAAAGCATAAGCAATCAATTTTAAAGATATTTAGTAATTAGTCCTAAAAGGAATTCCAAGCAAATAAAGCTCCCTTGCCTTCATCTAGTTTATGACTGATAGCATCTGTAACCTCACGTGGCATCCATTAAGTTCAGTATTTAATTACATCTGCTCTGACTGGACATTATTTACAGAACAAGCAGATGTAATTTTCCATTGCTTAGCTAAGCTACCTGAGGCACTTCAGCCTTCCCCTCTCAAATCACTGCTTCTCACAAAAACACGGAAGGAGGGACAGACATTTTCTGATCATTTTCTGCAAAGGAATAGTTACAGGCCATCATCCACTTAATGAAGAAATCTACATGCTGAGCACCATGTGAAAATGTGGAATTATCAGAGCCAGACAGTATTTACACCTTTGTAAGCAAACAAGAGAATTTGAACTTCTCTTTTGCCCTCAAAAGTGAATAGTCTCTGATATTGCATATGCCTGCTGGGCACACTGGAACATAAACCTTTGACAAAAAGCAATGAAAGAAAGGGCTCTGTTGCTTCATTCCCCCAAAATAAATACTTTTTTACATCAAAAGCAAAAGCCACAGATATTTGACATTTACACATATTATGTGTATAGGAAGAGATATTTATCCCCTGGATATATAAGGTGGTTACACACCTAGGATAACTCATTTCAGTTATAACACAAAGCCTTTATACCACAAGTTTTTTATTACTAGTTCTGAAAAACAATAATTTTAGTGAAAAAACCCAAACACTGAATTGGAACATGCTTTCTTATCATCTTTCACACATGCTTTCAGACAAGTTAGTGGTTTTTTTTTTTTTTTTTCTGCTTAGGCATATTTAAATTCATCATAAAGACAAAAAATACATTAGAAAAAAGTAATTAAATGGTGCTCTCAATTTCAGTGAGACAGAACTGTAATAATCACCAAGTGAACTCTAATTTTAAAATTACAATCTTATATTAACTTCAAGGGTTCAACAGTGCAGCAATGCTCTACGGTGGAATATAAAATGGGAAACTGCAAAATGGTGCTAGGCCAACCTCAGCATGAATTTACAGATCAAACCCAGTGTGGAGGAAGTCTTCTACAGGTGTAGGTAAGACAAACTTCAGGCTTAGAAGAGGCAGAACATATCTCTCAAAAGCAACATTTATTGCCCTCATAATGAAAAACATGTGAGGAACCATAGAAACTGACCAACCTCATCCCTGGGCATATTTTTAAATAACCCCATCTAGCCCTGTCCTTCAGGTGTATCATAAATTCTCCAAATGTTAAGAGAACTGAAGTTTTTGGATCACTCTGATTTCTCCTATGAAAAAACATGGGATACATCTAAGCACCTTTTACAGATTTATTTATGAACAACCTTACATTTAATATAGTTGGATAATTGAGGTTTACTCAGTGCCAAGAGATCTGTTTCAGAGTAAAGGAAAATTCACCCCCAATTAAAGCAGTGGTAAAATACAGGCACTCACTCCCAAAGCACAGATCTGAGAAAGTGCAGACTGTGCCTAATGACTTTTAGTTCTGATGGGCGATTATTGTGCTCTGTAATGGACTGACAGAAACAGCTGATTCTATTACAAGGACATGTTCTGGCTAGGATTCTCTTTCTGTTGCATTTAAATTATAAATATGGGCTCTCTTGAAAATACATCAAGACAAAAGATATTAATCAATATCTAAAACTTCTGCCTTGTGTCCTTTACCATACTTCAGATTAGAACAAACACTGACTTCATCACCAGGAAAAGCCTTGCAGGTACTCAGGACTGTAGCGTAATTTCTCTTTTGTACATTCCTCTTCATCCTCTACTCCCTTTAGAAGAAACTGCAAGTTTTTTTTTAATTCAGCTGTTGGCTTTAAAGTCAGGTTTTAAGGTATATTCCTGTTTGCATTTATGGATACAGAAAAAAAAATTCCAAAGACTTTGCAAAAGTCTGAAAATTCATCACCAATTGTCACTGAACAGTCTCTTTCTTCAAAGAGGATTTGGGAAGGGGCTTTTCCTCAACTTGACAGGTCTCAAAACTGTAAGTCTAATCAATGGCCTTGTTCACACTTTCAGGTTGAATTCAATGCATGATTAAAGCATTCAGCTCAGAATAGCTTCTGGGGAGCCAAAAAGTCTCTAATACGATGTTTTTAACTCGATGTCTGTAATGTACTATAGGAGAACTCGAATACCAGAACCAAAGTCCCTGCTCCTCTGATACATATTTCATAAAAGCAACAAAAAAATCTACTCATACTGAAAGAAAAAGCAGCATGGAAACTGCAAACTATCTAACAGGCAAAAAGCTTCAGCACATGGAAGCATTTAAGTACAAAAGTAGTGTGAGCACCTAAAAACCAGGTCTATACCTGTGCACAAGCCTTCCCACTGTTGTTTTTGAAGTTTTGTTGTAATTTTCTTTTGTCTATCCCACCTCACTAACAATCAGCCCCAACTCAACAGCTTTTTTTCAGAGCAGAAGTTACAATTTTGATGTGCTGCTACGTGCATTAGAGTACTTCCTACACAAAGAATGTTTGCTGTGGACGATTAAACAATTCTTATGATGAAAACTAATGAAAAGGAAAAAAACCTTATGAGACTTTGCACTGAACTTATTACATTTTTGTTTGAGAGGGACCGAACTGCAAAGAAATAACAAAAAAGATGGAAGTTTAAGTGACCATCTGTGAAGAACTAACCTAAATAGCTTTCAAAGAATGACTCAAGGTTTCATTTCCTGACAGCAACCATCTACCCATGCTCCTTGGTATGATAAGTTATCTTCTTCATCAAGAAAATTCTTGGTTTATTTCCCTTGGATGTTTAACTCCTTAATCCCTATTTCAACAATGTTTTCTCTCAGGCAGTGCTACCACAAGCTGTACTGGTGCTTTCAAATTCTCACAACAGAAGTGCAGCTTCAGCAGCCAGAACAAAGGATTAGTAAAAGCATTAAAGGGATCCTGCAAAATCATTCGGTGCATACACAAAAATTGAATGAATTTCACTAATTCTCCTCCAAACATCAATTCTGTGATAACTTACAATTTTCATTTCAAAAAAACAGTTTAGAAACTGATAAAATAGTTCCAATGTGGTCTGACTGCAACAGGCTCAAAGCTCTTTTAATATATTTCACTTTTCTGTTTCTCACAGAGTAAAAAGCACTGCAAAAGCAAAGAAAAGGCAAGATTGTGAGTCCCATTTAAATCCTTCTCTTGTAGCTGAGATGTTGCTCCAAATTCACCACTGTATTTTAAGCATTCAGTTTACTTAGGAGGAAAGAAATTTGGGAGATTTAAAGATTTATGCAGACTTTGTATTTGTTGAATTCAGAATTTTAACACCAGAAAGCAAACCCACCATCTAGTCAAGGAATTACAGATGACTGGCTGTAGGGGGATTTCTCTAACACACACACACACACAAAACAAACCCAGTGCAGCTCCTGGGGTAAATCCAGATTTACGTATGTGCTAAGTGACAATTTAGACTTAACATCTCAAATCATCTTTTCTCACTTACATGATTTTAAAAAAAAGGTGTGTCACAGGTACCACTTCATTTTCACTGTTTCTAATACCACAGTAACTTCATAAATAATGAATATTTCTTTTCTGCACGTCACTTAATTCTATAGAAGTATTTATCTCCAAAACAAATTTAAAAGTCAGGTTAGTATTTATTTAAGAAGAATCCTAGGATGGCTTACCTGGACACAAGAACTATAAGAGATTGGGCAAGGAAAATATTTAAAAGCAGTTTTTCAGATGTCATGAGCCTGGTGTCTTACCAGGTGAGGCCCTGGGAAAGTCTATTGCTTTCTTAACATGGTGTTGGGTTATTTTTCAGATGAAGGTAAAGCAACTCAAGTCATATTCCCTCCCCCACCTGAAGCTGTAAGAAGCTGCCCAGCATTTATGTCCAGAGTGCTTAAATTGCTATGTACAGCCAGCTTAAAAAATAAAATCAATAGACATTATGCCTACTTATTTAAAAATCAATAGACATTATAGATTAATAAAATATTCTTTTCATTTTCCCATTTTCATTTTATTCTAATTGAATATTTATAGCCTCTCTACCCAAGTTTAACATTAAATGCAAATGGACAGAGGGCATTTAAATGTGTACTGGTTCTAGGAAGCAGAATCTGTACTGTTATATGAACTTGAAAGAATTATTTGTAAAATTACCATACTGAGGAGAGCAAAGCCTTTTTTTCTTAATTTTAATACTTCAAGTTTTCCTAATTTCAGTGTACTTAAATAACATTCCACTTCCTGTTCAGACCTAGAAACTATTAAAGCAAATTACTTTTTTAAGGTGTAAGGACCAAAAAAATAGTATTTTCAAAACAATATTGGAACCTCACTAGACAAATGTCCATTAATTTCAATGGAAAAGGTGGGAAAATGGGTTCATTGTAGTGTCTGAAAATCTCCATCTATGGCTTCCTTCATGCCTAGAAGGTTTTTGCTCCACAGATTCACATATTCCTATCAAAGCAAATAAGTCTCCGGAGCCTGGGAAAGACAGAGAACAAAAGAAGGGCTCAAAAAGCCAACAGGCAAATAAACAATGTAATAGCAAGATACAAGAAAGGGAAATGAATCTGTCTACAATGCCAGGGAGCTACCACATGCAATACTAGGCATCAAGCAAAGCAGAACTTACAAGTGCTTCTACATTAATTCTTGAAGCCTGAAAAATAAAACAAAAGTATATTTGGCATCAAACAGCCACCCTCTGTAACAGGCATTCCACACACCTGCCACACGAGGATAATCTATGGGATAATGTTGGCAGTATTTACTTATCAGGACTGATGGATTAAGCTGTGGGAGTTGGGAAGATGCTCTGCAGATGAAATCTACCAGGATAAAAATATTACAGAAGAAATAGATCACAGAATCTCTTTGGGCAGGAAACCCAGCCTGTAAAAGCCAAAAACACAGTTCCATGGCTGTGCTACTGATTCTCAGTTAAAGGCAATGGCAACAATCAGGAAACAATTAATAAGACCAGGGAAACTACAAAGTTAGAACAACTCACAACAGTGGAAGCTTTCGGTCTGGGCCAGTGCTTCACCAGGGTAATGGGAGACCAGTCTGAACTCCAAAAAGAGATGCTTTTTTTGGGTTTGTCTTCAGCCTCCTACACTCCTTTTTAGTGCCCACAGCATGATTCTGTCTTGACTGGGTGCAGTTTTCCTCCTGGGCAGAAGTCTTCACTCCCAAAGAGCTGATCAGCTCCTGCCACGCCTAATTCTTTTTACTCCATTATGTTGTTGTCCATTCACACGGCCTGCCAATTTCTTGTATACAGATTCTCTCACATACAACTGGCAAACATTACAGAGAATGTTATCACAGAAACCTTCTATTTCAATGGCCCACTTGGCAACCTCAAGTTACCTCAAATCCTCCCTCCTTGAACCTCCCACATAGAAACCTTGTTAACTGCATTTGTTCACAGACTCGCCCACTATCACCACCAGCTTGCCCTTATCCCTGGGGATATCATCTCTGCTGCAGGAGCCTCCTCAGTACAGAAGGATGCACTGACACTGTCTGGAGGGTGGATCTTGTCCAAAAGGTCAGGTCCATCCTCAGCAGCAGAGCAGAGGGGGTGCCCCTGTGCTGTCCCTGCAGGTCTCACCTCTGAGCCTCTCTACTAAGTTTGTCCAGTTTCAGTCACTTCAAGAGCAAACCTGTGCTCTTAGTGCTGAGAGCTCCCTGAACCACACACACAAACACGCTGAAGACCTGTTACATCATGTGATCTGCATTCTCTGCAAAAACTGGAGAGCCCTCCACTTAGACACCAGATTTTTACTTGTGTCTTATGTTTAACAATGTGTTAGGTACTGGGACCTGATGCTAATGAAGCTTCTCCTTTAAGTAGTAATTAAACTTGCTCTCCTCCACTCTATTCTACTTTTATTAAGTAAATTAGAAATAGGTGAGATCTTTCCAAAAGCAAGTTTGGGGTTTTGAGTTTATGGGCTTCCTCTTAAATGCTGACTTGAGGCATTCTCTCTTTGCTGATGACAGCCAACATTTTTGTTGTCCCCTGTTCAACGTACAAATTCGAAATTTCTTTTACTTTCACTCCTGCATCTCAGAACTGGTTAGGCATTCTCAGTACCCCAGGTGATCAAATAAAAAGCTGGCTAATGTTGTAGGTGCCTCAAAAACCTCACACACAGAACTAAAAAAACCCAAACAACCAATGCAGAAGTTCAAAAGCATGTTGCTATTTTATTACAGCAAAATGTTAAACAGAAGTTTGAGATTTGAGTTTTCCATTTAGGTTGAATTTTCCTAACTTAATTCCAGCATACACTGCAGTAGCAGATACTGCACAGAATCAAACGTGGATTTCCTATAAATCCTGGCAATGTGAGGAATTTATCAGGCAAGTGGTCAATACAAAGCCAGAATCAGGATATACACAACTACTCACACAGCCACACACAGTCAAGCTAGCACTAATTTGAAAAAGGACAGAGGACAAACTGTGAAGGCAATGGACAGCTGTAATTGGGGAATAAAAGGCAAACAGGCTGCTAGGCAGCATCAAGGACGGGATGGAACATAATATGGAAATTATTATAATGGCATTAGCTCAATCAGAAGCACATCAGCAGCTATGATGCCATGTCTGGTTCTGGGCATATCATTCACAAAGAAAAATCCCAGACTCCTGGCCAAGACAGCTTGCTACCATTCTTGAAATTCATTTTCCTATGGAATACATACTTGTGCCTAAAACTAGAAAAAACCTTCCAACCACCAGCAAGCAAGTTTTCGTAAGAAAGGAAATAACTTGTCTTTTTAGCCAAAGGAGGAGAGGTATCTCCAAATGCCTGTAGTATGACAGGACTGCCTTCCAAAGCTCAGCAAGGAGTGCCATTTATCTAAAATGAATATTCAAATGCTGGCAGCCATCATCATTCCAGCAAAAGAAGTCTTTGGCTGTAGTGAGGACAGTCTCATGGATTAACTGAGAGAAGAATTCCCACAGAAGGAAAGCTACTCAGAACAAAGGACAATGCTGGCATAAAAAATGATGCATACAAATAGGTGTGTGCAGAAAACGGAACCTATAGATTTCTGATTTTCAGGAGACTATGCTTGTCAAACAGTAGCAATGAAGTGCTTAATTTCTCTGTGGTCCTAAAGAGATACAACTGGCCAGTGTATATACATTATTTCCCACATACACACTATTTCTATGAATACACAGACAAAGAAATTCTGTTTTCCTGGGATAGATGGAAAGTTCACACATTTTCATTTATATATATATGAACTTCAAAGACGCCACAACAGCAAATTTTGTTCTAACGCACCACAGATTACAGTATTATCTCTAACACCTTCTTTTACAACTGACTTCTTTCTTTGGAAAACAAAAGGCTTGAAAGCTACAGGTTTCTGGAATGCATTTTCTAGATGTGCAATTTATGGAGGCATTCATAAACAGCCTACAATATATATAGCAGGCAAACTGTGAAGGCTTAGGGCAAGAGGAATTTTCCTAATCTGCTTAAGCTCAGGATTTTTTTAGTGGCAACATGGCTGCTGCTATATGCC
Source organism: Sylvia atricapilla (assembly GCF_009819655.1). Lineage (NCBI taxonomy): Eukaryota > Metazoa > Chordata > Aves > Passeriformes > Sylviidae > Sylvia > Sylvia atricapilla. Next base: position 13,678,973 of record NC_089148.1, read on the forward strand.
TGTGTCTCCCTGTCCTAAGCCTGTTTGCTTTTTGTTTTCTGTTCAGTTTGGTTCTCTGGGGGGGTTTAATTGTTTTTTGCTTTTTTGTCTTCATGGTAGGATTCCTTTATTATCTGATTTTACGGCTGCCATTGCCATTTTCTGTGGGAGCACTTTTTTGTTTGTTTTATGGCCCACCTTCAGTGAATCCTCTTTAGTACAATCAACCTTTTTAGCTTTTTACTCCACTTCATTATTCTACTGCACTACAGTTTACTTCTGAGGGATTTGCTGCAAGACTCTCAGCCCCGTGTTCCAGCAAATGAGGACTACAGGAGGACCCATCTACTGCTGATATACAGAAGTCTCAGTTGAAATACCTCTAATGCCATAAATGTGTCATTTGGGACGGATGGAGCCAAATCACTACATCTTTTCACAAGAGGCTGCACTCCAGGAGTAGGAATCAAACTCCTGAAGACACTGGGGATCAGGATTTTTTCCAGGAGAAGGAAGAGCTACCAAGAATCCGAAGGCTTCATCATTTGACTGCCATTCCACCAGTAACTATTATGAGCTGTTACTTCAGGTTTTTGCATCTCTAATCACTGATGTTTTCATCACTGAAAAAGGAATTAGTACCTTTATGTTAACCTGTGAAAATATTTACTTGAATTTTGACTTGGTCATTAATTTTCATATTGCACATACTTATTATATGGATTTTGGAAATACACTGGTTGATTAATCTCCACCATTAATGTTGCAACAGGAGAGTGACAGGTCTCTCCTGAACAGCTTCTGGAGATGAAGATGCAATCTTTCTTAACTGAGAAAGGATTACTTCAGATCTAACTCTGATTGCTGGCAGTATTGTTAATGCATCAGCATCTTGTATTACGGGGAAAAATTAAAATTATAATTCTATGTATTTTGGAGAAAGTTCTACTTTGTCCAGCATCAGGAAACAACAGGAGCTACTCTGCTTTTCTTTTAGCATTAGCTTGTTATTATGTCTTGTGCATCAGAATACAACCTTCCATGTCCAAAAATCAATTTCTTGTACAATTATGTCTTTTCTCTATTGAAAGAGAGAGAATTGCTTTTAGCAAGTGATCGTATTTAATATTTCACTGTTAGTGCAGTTTTAATCTCTTCCCTGCAACCTGAAGTTACTATTGCAATCTCAGTGGTATGCTGGCTGCCCTTAAATATTGCAAGTGAGTTTTTCCTATTGTTTCAAGACTGTCCTTGAGGAACAGCATAAATGGTCTTAATTCTCAGTTAATTCTCAAACTGTCTGCAAACCAAGCCATGGTCAAATGACTGGAGGTGATCAGGTAAGGACAGGATACAAAGCTGCCCCATCTCAGTCATTTGCAGTAGGTGGCCACATGCACAGCTACAGCTGCAAGTCCATTAAAAGCCTTACTTACATTATCTTAATTAACTTTCTTAACACTTGCCTGCTCTGGTGAATTCATCTGAAGTTGAAGGCTGACTTGTGTTTCTATTTGGACTCCAATATTGGAATAATGTTCTGTTTCAATTTGAAACTCCATCAAATTGACAGCTTTTTTTTTTAATGGTCGAGATCAAAATAGCACAGATGAATTTTTACCTGTATCAAAAACAGGAGACCTTATTTACATTAGTAACATTAGCACATTTTTGTACTGTTAGTACTAATGTTTGTATTGTTCTCATTGAGCTAATACTGCACATTGTCCCCTTATCATAGTTCTACTTTGAACATTGTCAGTCCTGTGGCATTAGGTATTTTGTAGTATAAGTGTACTATTTCTTATTTGATACTCATATTTTTACTTGAATATTTTCATGAGCTGATCTCCATGTTATGATTTTTTATTTCTGTGAGACGACTCATACAGCTATTACATGAGTTCTTTAAGGAATTATGATTCACATTTTGATATCTCTTACACTATTTAACATGTGTCAAAATAAATAGTAGAAAAATCCTTTTTAATGCAAAAGAATATCTGCATGGATATTGCACAAATCTTTATCAACCGAAATATTATTTGAAGATTTCCATTCCAAAGCAATTACCACTCCTGCAGAAGAAAGCAGCTGATGAAACAGGGGGCAGAAAAGATCAGTACTTAATCCATTATCACATCCCAGTAATGCTAATCTAGGTGTAAGATTAATTTGGACTTCAAACATATTAAAGCAGCAAAATAAGATTTGCTTCCAGAAATGTTCAAAAGACAGTATATCCATATGATCAGATTCAACATTTACTGCAACCTTTCGTCCATAATACGAATTCGAAACTAACTCAGATGTTTAATAAAAGATAATACAAATAGATGATGTATGGATCACTTATAGGACCCAAACATGGATTTTAATATGGGAAACAAAATTTAATGAGATCGTCTTCTCTGAGAGAGCAATTAAAACACAAGAAGCATATTTCCAAAGCAATCTCTTCAGTATTTCTCTCATGGAAACTTATTCAATTATTCAGATGTAGCATTTTGTGGGTTTCCACCTATAAGGTTTCTATTCTTTTTAATTCTAAAAAGAATAGGGCTTCTCCTAGGAACTTGACAGTTACTTGATAAATCAATTTTAAAAACATTCGGTTTAGCCTGCCTGACCTTAGAAGTTGGTGTATTATTTCTAAAGTAATTTTTTCCAAACACAGCAGTTCAATAACCTACCAGCTTATTTCACAGCAGCAATGGTGAATAACCTCTAAGCATCTTACTACTGTTAAATCCAAAGTGTTTAGTTTTTCATTTTTGTTTCCCTGACTTTGATTTCTGTTTAATTTACAAAGGCAAACAATTCCTAGCAGGTTGACAGCTATCTCTTTTTACTTGGGATTTCAAACTGCTCAGTTTACCTGCCACTGACTCAAGGACTCATTTCGCTGTAACAAGAATTAACACTGTGCATAAAGATTCACATGGGAAGGCATTGAAAGGCTCTGGACCTTCTGGGTTCTTACAGTTCCTACAGCCTGCCATTTGGATTTCATCTTCCTGCCTCCCTAATTTTCTGTTAACTTCACAAAGCTCTCACCCAGCCACTACCAAAATGCAGGCTCAAATATATACTTGTCTTTTACTAACAGCTCCATGTCCCTCAGCGCTGGGGACTCCAGAGCAGGGCAGAGAGGCAGAATTCTCTCGCTCCCCTGCTGCCCAAGGGGCTCTGGATGCAGCCCAGGACACATTTGGCTCTCTGGGCTGTGAATGCCCCATGGCTGGGGCATGTCCAGCCTCTCACCCACCAGCACCCCCAAGTCCTTCTGGGCAGGGCAGCTCTCCACCTGTTATCTCCCAGCCCGGATCTGTGGCTGGAATCGCCCCAACCCATGTGCAGGACCTTGCACTTGGCCTTGCTGAACTTCATGAGGTTCTCACAGGCCCATTTCTGACACATGTCCAGGTCCCTCTGGAGGGCATTGCTTCCCTCCAGTGTGTCACCCATGCCACTCAGTGTGGTGTCACCAGCAAACTTGCTGAGGATGCCCTCAATCCAACATCACCAAAAAAGTGACATCCAAAATCCAACATCACTGCCAGTCAGTCCCAATACCAATCCCTGAGGAAACCCCTCGTGACTGGTCTCCACTTGGACATCAAGCCATTGACCACAACTCTGGGTGCAACATCTATTTCGACTTTCATTTTTCTCCCATTATCTCATTTTAATTAAAAAATATTTCCTCTGAATTTTATTTAAAATTTTAACCTTTAAAAACTAATATCATGCTCAAATGCTGTGAATGTTTATCTCTACTTTACTGCTCTCTCATCTGCATTTTATGATCTTCACGGCTACTTTGATTCCTTTGGCTACATTTTCTAAGCAAAAATCTTCAAGAAGCCCTTAGTTTGGAAAAATCTTTACCCCATTCAAGGAATTAAATACAGGTTTTTTACTACAACTTCAAATATATTTATGATTTTTTTTGTCTTTATCGGTTTTCATTTTCCGTTTCCTTATGGTTTTCTGGCTGCTATGGAACAGTTTAGAACTACACAAAAAACAAATGGTAGATTCAGACAGGAAAAAAAGAGGGCTGATTATTGAACAGTAAAGTGGATGTTACTTCAAACAGATGAAAAATAGATACCTTGTCCAAATATATCTCTTTGCATGGTTGAAAGACTGAGAGCAGAAGCAAGATTTTAAGAGAGGCAGGTTAAGTAAAAGCCTGTAATATTGCTCAAGCTGTTCCAAAATACAGTGCTTAAAACCAATTTATAGCCATAACAACTATCAATCATGATCTGTTACACTAATAATAGGATTTTATTCTAGTTTTGCTTTTTGAAAATTGGAACACATCCAAGATGAAAACTGGCAGAAGTTTTTCTCCCTTGCCTTTGTGTCACATAATACAGTCCCTAAACTTGCTTCTTACACAAATATTAAAGAGGAATTCTTTTTTTTTTTTGAGTGTTCTATCAGAACTAACTCAGCATTCCAAACTGATTTCACATCTATTTGGTTCACCCATCCTAACCACAAGTTGTTCCACACAAGACCAATGTAGATTTATGCCTGTTCTTGGTTCCTGAAAACAAACAGTATTTGTTCATTTTTTTTTTTTAATGAACAAAAGTCAAATCAACCATTCCCACAAGAACCTTCAGCAAAGACCCAAAAACCCAGCCCAGGTAAAAAGGTGACCTCTTTTTATTTCTACGGCTTGCTGGCTTGACTTTTCGGGATTTGTTTTGATTCTTTTTCAAGAGAGCAGGGGGGCTCTCAAAATGCCAACAGGAATCATTTCAATGCGTTCTAAAATCTGCCTTCTAGGAGTTCAGAAGCACTAATTCTTCACCAAGAATACTCAGGGAGAAACTGAGGTTGCCAGCTGGGGAAAAAAAAAGGCAACCATTCCATTTAAAACATCCCTTCTGCTCCAAAGTGGTCAGGTTTCATTTGCACAATGCACCCTGCTGACGTTAATTTAGCAGCCCTCTAATCAAGCTCGCTTCCTGAAAGAAAAACAGAGAATATTGAAATGATGGTTGTTAAACTCCAAAGTTTTCAGAAAACAGAAGGAACTTCGTTATAAAACCTCCTTTTGAGTCCCATTACACAATATGCACAATTCTGTCTGACTTCACCTGCGGAACAAGTGGGATCTGATAAAAGGACTTGCACTGTGGCACAACGATAAATGAGGAATAAGAAGGGGAGGCAAAGCCCTCTTGTGACAAGGCTTTAATCTGCCTACAATAGAGAATTTTTTACAGTTCCAAAACAAAAAAAAAATAAATAGTTGTTTCTTGAAACATTCACTTTCACCTGATATCGGTCATGAGCACGTAAAGAGACCCAAGACACCAATACTGGAGCACTTTGTTTCAAATACCAGGGTCTATGTCATGGGTATTTAAAGCCATCTTACCTCAGGATAAACTAGGTCACCTGAGGATTAAGGGGTAAATGAATAAAAGCCATACACCAATCTCCCAAACAATATAATACAGCTGTTCCTGGTTGAAAGGTGAAGTTAGTAAAACCCTTTGGTAGCATTATATTGTCTGCCAAAAAACACAAACAACAAACAGTAATCACTTCATCCAGTAATTCTCTTATTAAAGACCAAGAGAACTACTGCCTCCCAGAAAGAACTTACTTGGCACAGTGACCAGACTGACCTTCTTTGAAGTCACTGCACCTTTACCTCAAATGCTATTTTGCTTGATATGTTTTTAAACAGAGAAAAAATATCTTTATCTTGTGGTACACAAATGCTACACAAAAAGATGAAGTTATTTGTGGAAGTAACGCAAGGCAAGATCTAGCCCAAACCCTTCTCATTCCTTCAATTCTATGCAAGTTATGCAAGGGATTGCTTTCAAGAAATAGATCTTTTCAAGAAGTGTGAGTTAAGTACATGGAAAACTGGCAGTTCCCAGCAACAGCACATAAAGATCTCTCACCTCACCCCATTTAGACATGTAACTGGATTTTTCAGCTGGCCATAATCTCCTCCTCACCTCTATCAAAAAGAAGGGATTCTGTTACAAGTACCATTTTTAGGTAACAGGTTTCCCCAAGGTTGCTGCAACCCATACGGCCAGGCGAGGTACAGGCTATTTCTCTTGATTCATGGTAAATCAATATTATGTTCCCAGCACCACGCAACTAAATTACACCTACTGCATCTGCTGCTGAAAGCTGTATGTAAGGGCATGGTTTTTCTTTAGTATTTCATTTTTATCAGTCCCAATGGTACTACATTGGATTCTATGTTGTATTATGCCTTAACAAAAATGATTTTACTACATCACTCCATCATCTGTCTAAACTTAATCAAGCACAACATTGCTTTCTGAAGGTCTACAGTAGTCTCATGTCCCTGAGGGGCTTTCTTCATGGTAGCCACTTTGGAAGAAAAATATCAGCTCGGCAGTGTCAAACTCTCAAAATTTACAAGCAGGCAGTCACCAGCACACAGCAAAACTGTCCCAGACTATAAAATTGTTTAAAAAAAAAACAAAAAAACACACTTTAATGTTGTCCCATCTCAGTACAAGAAGTTTTGGGTGCTATTTCATAAATAAACATTTTGAGACAAAGTGCAACAGAACTGCCAGGTTTAAATTTGGTCCACAGAGTTTTAAGGTAGGGCCTACCAAAACAGTAAACAAGATCAGAACAGGAAGCTGCCTGACATTCACATCTGAAAGAGGAAAAGATAAAAGCTAGAAAAACAAATAGTAAATTACTGGGGACCATTAGAGAGAATAAACTGCCAGCCCACAGCCTTTGCAATCTGAAATCAATCTCAAATGTAAAATCACTCATGTCCATGTTTAAGTCACCTCCAATCTTTGTCTCGCCATAGCTCGCCACAATCCATTCCTCCAGCCTTTAAATTTATCCTCATTGTTCAGGTTTTTAAGATCCTAATTGCCTCCCAACAGGCACCTCACAATTAGCCCCCCCAGGGGATCTCTCTACCAGTCAGCACACATTCTTCCACCTTAGCCAAACTGTTCACTGTAATTATGAAAAATAAAGCCAAACGACTCACATTTTTTAAAGGAGATCACTACATGTACCTAAGGGGGGAAAAAAAAAAAAAAAAAAAAAAAAAAAAAAAACAACCACAAAACAGTGCAATACTGAAAGCACTCAGAAACACTCTCAGGGCCACAGGTTTGTTGGGAAGTGATGCCATGGGCTTGGCTTGCTCCATTTCAGACCACTGCAGCCTGGAGTCATCCCTGGCATGAACGAGCCCCAGCTCATGGACCAGTGGGGCAGAAAGGGCCTTTTTCACAGAATACACTGACCTACCCCAGTGACATCTGATATCATTTCCCTTTTTTTTGGCTGGCAGTACAAGTGACATTTATTAGCCTATGCTGATGTAAAATAAGTGATAAATGTCAGAGGCAATTAATACTTTCATCTTCTGAGGAAAGTAATTTAAAAGTAATTATATCACGTTACAGTTGTTTAAGCTGTGCCATACAATAGGTAATATTTATATTCATCTTCATTCCAAACATGGTTTTATCACACTAATATCCAAGAGCATTTTGAATAGAGAAACCTTTGGCTACAAAAGCATTTGCTGTGCTTCAAGAATTTGATTTAAAGGGAGCATTGCTATTAGCAAAATGAGTCATTTATAGATTTGATTTATAGATTTGACCAGGTAAAAACAAAGCTGAACCACTTTCCATCCAGAGAACGCATTCACAGATGATGTGCTGATAACTTCAAAGCCCAGATTTCAAAGATTTATGTATATATATATATCATACCTAAAAAGAAACAATACTAAACCATAGATGCAATTATCTATTTAAGAAATTCATTCAAAAGACAGCAATGACTACTATCAGGAAGCATTCTGCATAGAAAGTCAAGAGTAAACCTTTAATTCACTATATTATGACACACCTGCAGTACAGCATTTCACCCAAAGCCCCACAGCAGACAACACGTCAAGATGCATGGAAAAATGGACCTTATTACCTTCATACATATCAATAAAATTGGTATTGGAGAACAGTTATGGACAGTAAGGCTAAATGTTAGAATAAAGACCATCAAAATCTGAAATAACTGAATACTTTTTACTGGACCTCATTCTTGATCCTTGAAACAAAAAAGAGAAACTTCAAGGTTTAATCATACAGAAGCATTTACGCAAAATATCATGTGTTATATGTTTCTACTATAGTATACAATACTTAAATTCAAGCTGAAATGAGCTTTCCAACATGGAATAGAATTTTATACTCTGAATCACAAAACTACTAAGTGTGATTCATAGCAAACCTTTAAATAGAGATGAAAAGCTCAGAAAGCCAAAGTTTAAGGAACTCTGCCGCATTATTTACAGTACAAACCCAATGTTTTCATGAGATATGAGTAAAGTGAAAATTCATATTTCTAATACATACCTGCTTCCATTAAACCTAGTCTAACAAATCATATTGGCTTGGGTAAAGCAATTTAATAAAAAAATAAGAGGACCAACTAATGAATCATATGGGAAATACTGCCACATATTTACAACTGACTTTAAATGTCTCTTGACATTTTAGAGAGCCTTTTCTAGGTGTTACTAAAATACTGCTACTTCTAAAATATTTTCTGCCATTTATGTGACTACTACCCAGAAACATTTAGAATGCAAAAATAATTTATCTTTATCTCTCGAAAATACAAGAGGACTACCTGTTCCAAATCAATAGTGATAGTTTTTCAAAATTAGGTTTTTTTCACTTGGCATGTTTTAATTAGGTTTCCTTTTATTTAAAAAAAAAAAAAAAAAAAAAACCACCACCATCTTTCAATGTATTTAAGAAACCAAAGAGGCAACCATAACCAGCAGAACTGACAGGAAAATTAAAAAGTGCTCTAACCAATTTTAACTTCCAGGCTGATGACATAAGCCTAGAAGCAAAACACACGCTGCCTCACTGCAGGACATTTCTTCTCATTAAAGAGGTAAGTGGGTCTGTGTAAGCAGTGAAGACTATTAAAGATAAGCAGATTAAACACCAGTCTTGCAGCATGGCAGCATTATGTTATGTTGCTAGGCTGGAGAACTGGTTTCCCTTTAAGATTTGGGATTTCCAGCATTAAGCAAGTACAAAATGCAGGATATTAACACCAGTGAAACATGCCAAGTGGCTGATGGTGAGGAGGAGAAACACTCCCACTCTACACAGCAACCCCTGTCACCAGCAGCAGCAGCAAACATCATTCATGGCAACAAGCAAACCCATCTGACATGTTCAAGCCAATGAAATGTATGAAACAGGTATTACAGGGAAGAATCCCTCCATCCAGCATTTCCTTAGGCTCAGGTTCATACACATAGATCCATTCTTTCATGCAGTCACCTGCTAACAAAACCTTTTTTCCTGAAGTAGTAGAATTAATTACTGCTATCTTTATCTTTTCTCACACACAGCCAGAAAATAAAAAGTTTAGTGCAGCTTTACAAGCATTCACAAAGTCCTTACTGACAAACTGAAAGCACTTATTTAAGCATAACTACAGCAAATTATCAAACCAATTTAACAATGCCCTGAAGACAGCAGCTAAATGCTATCTTTTCTGCCTGAGCAAACCATTTAACCTTTTATCCTTGTCCGTATTTTGAGGACTTTTTATTCTGAAGAGGTTTCACATTTTTCCCTTGGTATATTTTCTAGTGTCATCAAAGTGAATGTCAGAAGCATATGCTCCCCAAATTTAGTTCCCTTCCCTACTCCATTGCTAAGCGGACCACAAGCACCAATCCTGAAAAATCAAACCAGTGGGAAAGCTCACATGCCCACAAGACATCCACCAAAAACCCACAAGGCCTCATACCTGTGTGGGCATGAATCCTCAGTCCTACAATGAGCTGTAACACACAGATTTCACAACAATCCCTTTTCCCAGGTTGTGACATACAGCATCCCAGCACAAGATGACAACAGACTCATCGAATAAAACTGCACAGGTTTTTTCCACTGACTTCAGTCAAAACAAGTTGCTCACAACTTGTCTAGTTAATGAATTCTTGCAACCATTCATCTGTAGTCAGAATTCCCCAATTCTTCTCCTCAGCAGAAGACAGAGCGCATTGCCCAGACAGGCTGGACACCCACAGCCATCAAGCTTTGAACAAGAGCAAGGCTATTTCCCTTCTGCACACAGGTAACACCAATGCAGATCCCACTTCTCCTGTCAGCTGCCAATTTTCACAGAAGCTAAAGAATTTAGACTTTTTAATTAATTTCAGGTGCTGGAAATTTACTGAGGAACCAAGCCTGAACGTAAATCTTGCTTCTTTCAGAAGCCAACCTGAAAAAATTATTTTTCTTTAACTAATATTTTTAAAAAGATAACTGCTATGCAGTTTCTGGTATTCTAAGATGAGTTTAAAATTTCAGTATCTGAATAAATCATTTTTATGTATCTTCTCATGTTATCACCTCTTCCTCAGATGTCAGTATAAGGGGTGACTGCCTACATCATCACTGTTGGAAGCGCCTCAGCAGATATTTGACCTGTGGGTTCAGTTAAGTTCCTGGTAAATCTGTGAGCAGTATAAAATAAGTCTTGTTAATATATTTCCCATGGCAGGCTCCCCTGTAGCACACAGCTCCAAAAACTCAGATCCAAGAGACTCACCTGAGGATCTTTACATGTATGTATGCATGCATTTTCATGCTAAACTTACAAAGGTAACCTTCACTGTAAAATGTAGATAGTAATTACTTAGTTAATGTATATTTCAGAAGTTTTTTAAAAGCAGAACAGAAAAATCGAATTTTGAGTCCCATTCAGAGTCTCCCTTCACCGTGAACAACTTATACGTCTTTTAGAGAGCAATTTCTACTTTAATTTTTTATAAAAATACTATAAAAAGCAGCGTCCTTACTATCAGTACTTTTATCAGATCTTGTAATGAGCTTTGTACCCAGCAAAAACTGGCTAAAAGACTCTCTAAGAGACAAAATGGAAGAGCTTGTCAGGTTTCAGAGTCTCTAAATTATGGCCAAAGATGAGTGAGAGAAGGCTTAAACTGTGCAGTGCAGTCAGCCTTCTCTTGTTAAATATATTGAAGCTTAGGGATTCCACTGATTTTCTGATTCCCTTTCCCTATAGATGAAAACAAAAAAGTGCTCAATCCTTAGAGTAAAATAAATCAGCTCAAGAACAAGTCCACCAAATACTCTGGGATTATACTCTCCATGCCCTATTTCCCCCCTGCCCCCAGGAGTAAAATGTTAGATTTATCTTTAAAATTAATGAATCATTCTTCTGGTGGGGTGAAAGGCATGGTTTTTTACATATATTATATTTCAGCCAAACATGCTGTGCAGTAGAAACACTAGCCAAGATAAGCACATTCAAGTCCTGTGATGCTTTTGAGTTTGTCTTTCAGATCTCCACTGAAACCAGCACAAAAGTGGTTCCACAAAGTAAATTGCCTAGTTGAACTTAGCCCAAATTTCAGCAGAAAATGAAAGGGAGATATCACACTATAAGAAAAGATGGATGCAGGGAACTGTGGTGATAATGTCCAGCCACACCTGAATACTGCTCACATAGCACAAATGCAGAATATAAGCTGCGTGCAAGCATCTGAAATTTGGAATATCACTCTCTCCATTACTTTTCTTACTTGCATTCATTCATCAGGATTTTTGAGATAGAAACTCTAATTTCTTGCATGTGTGAGAAGAGTAAAAGCACACATGCACCAGTTTCTGCAATGCAAAAGAAACAACCCCACAATTTTCTGGTACAAGATGATGTTCAAAATACCAGTTCATCTTCACAGGGACTCACTGGGTACTACTGCTATGATCTGCACTAAAATACCAGCAACAACAAATGTACAGGGAACAATAACAAACCTAGGTAGCCTCCTAATATTTGTGGCTACATCACAATGCATTTTATGTAACACCAAATAACTTAGAAATCCAAATACAGATCTCTGTACAGGGCAGCAGAAACAGCTCCACCACTTACAGCTCCACCATTTAGCACCTGTCCCTAGGCAGTAATTTATGTCAAAAGTCCAACTTCATTACCTAAAATGAAAGCCTGGAAATTAAATTAATATTCCATTAATAGAAGCTCTTTCTCAGCCTTTTCTCAATACTATTGCACAGCTGCACCACACTGCGAGCGTGCTATATGCATGTGTATATGTATAAACATATGCACTTAAATGTACACAGAAAATCTGATTTGCCCCTCCTGGACTTTAAATTTCCACACAGTTCACCACTACGAATTTGCAGATTAAATTTGTGGCACCAAACAGGATCCAACAAAAGCAGTCTGAACAAATGAAGAAGGTGATACAGAAGGGTCACATGCCAGTATATTAACTCTGCATGTAGGAACATTCCTGCTCCTTTAGGTTATCTGCTTCCTCTAGCCCACAGCTATTTGCTGCAGGAATCAGGGCTGAGCTCCCCAAGAAGACAAAGTTATCACAGTGTTGATATCACAAGCATTTCAGGTGATGGAGGTAAAAGGAAGCACAAGGAAAACAGATGCGTACATTTGGAAAGTGCCCTGCATTGAAACATAAAGGAAACAAGAATTTCACAGTGCACATGATTAAGTACCAGAACAGGTGCCAAAAAAGGCTGCAAAATCTCCATCCCTAGATATACTCAAAACCAGCCTGGACTAGTCCTTCAGCAACCTGATCTAACTATGGAATTAGCATTGCCTTGAGTGGAGAGGTTGGATTAGATGACCTAATTTGGGCTGTGATGTTCATTTTAAAAGCCATCAACATCCAGTTCAAACTAAGAAACCAATTCTTTTCATCAGTGGCCTTTCAAATTAGTATCACTCAGTTCTCAAAGGGAAGTAGTTAAATACATTGCCTTGGCAATATATTTATATACCATCAGATTTTTTTTCTTGGTTTTTAAAGTTGAAATTGACTGTAAAATGATCATTTTTCCAAGCCACAATTTCTTCCAAAAATTCGACTCCAAAATTCAGAGGGGAAAAAGCAGATCTAGCATTAACTTCCTTTTGGACATCTGCCTTATTTCCTTATGCCCTTTTAGCCTATTTTCTTAGTTCCTGAAGCATCTTTGATGTAGATATTGATTACATATATATAGAGAGAGATAGATATATGCATATGCTTTTACACATATATACCCAACTGTGTGCAGCCAGAACACCACATTTAGACAGTAAATACTCAAGACCACCAAAATGATGAAATTTCACCATACTACAGAGTTAAACCAGGGAAATGCATTCTCACTCTCAGCAGTGTCTTCTGCTGACACTGGTGGACATCTGGGCTCCTTCTACCTCCCCTCCTTTTCCAATACTCCCTGAAGAATTACCTGACATGTCAAACAGATACAACATGCCCAAGAAATTCTAGGTTCAGAAAAGCAATAAATGGCTTGAAAAAAATTTTGCTTATCTGTGGAGGAAACAATCTTCTTGGTTATGAAACTCTGACTAGCTAAATACACTGAAAATAAATACCATTTTATCCAAAAATTCACCCCCAACAATTTTACTTATTACTATATACTCAATCAAACATAAATAAGTAAATACAGCTGATTTTATGATAAGGAAGTGCAATATCCTAACACACTGTCACCATGGTATATGCAGTACACTGTGTCAAGCTTTTTCAGTGATATTAATAAATGGAAAAAAAATTTAAAAATAAAAAAAAAAGAAACGTAGAGCATATTCACGTAAGGAAACAATTATTTGTAATTGCCTTAAGGCATCAGCAAGGTATGAATAGCAATATGTTAAAACAGTAAACATATTTTCCTCAAAGGAAGTTAAACAATGGGACAGGCATGGTTAATTTAATAGGCAACGTTCATGGTCTATAAACAATTACTTATGCTAGCAAGTATGTAACAGGCTATATACCATCCTATTACAGTGACAAGGCAGGGGGACCAGGGGAAGAATATGCTGCTCTCAAGCACAAATCTGTTCCCTGTCCATCTCACACAGGATTTTGGAATCACTCACTTTCAGTTGTATTTATTCCAGCAGTTTTATTCCATTAGCATCAGTTCAGTCTTCACACACCACTGACACTGGCACAGATTACTGTTTGTCATACCAGTGCAACTGGGTACAACTTCCACAGCACCAGTACAAAATAAAATTTCACTAGTATGTTTGAGTTCAAAACAAATTGGAGTATTTATTTCAACAATGATGGTTATTGAAAGTAAAATATAAATATTATTTGCATTGTTGAATTGCATTCTGGTTTTGGATTGCTGTGCATTTGAAGCAATAAAGAAGCATATGTCAAAAATAAATGAGAATATTCAATCTGCTTTGACATTGAATTTTAAATTAATGCTCACGTAAAATGGCTACTCTAAGGCAAGTCTGACAAGTCATGTAACAGATTTCTGTATGTATCTGTAAAAGCGAAGTTCCAAAAATAAGGTAAGCCTCATCATTTATAGTTCACTTCTTACCATAGGAATAGTCACAAAACTATTGGGTATAATCCAAGACATTAAAAAATTATTTGATTACTGTATAAAAAATCCTGCTTTTAATTTATAAAATATACACCAGGTGAAAACAGAAAACCTCAAATTCAAGTACCATTGTTATGTACTCAGTCAACCTGATTTACACGAAACAACTGTCAGCATTTTTACGAGACTGTCAACATTACAAGCGGAAGAATAAATAAAAGAAGGCTGAAGTTACACTTACCTGCAGCCCTCTTCTTCGAAGAATACTTGAATCATCCATATTTCGACCACTGATCACTAAAGCTCACTTGCTTCTCACTAGCTTTGCTCTCTCACTGTTAAAGAAGTCCATTATTTTCAAACTTTTCTCCCCCTCCCACTCGTCCACTTGCTAAAAATAGGACATGGTCTTTCACTTGCCTGTCATGAAGAACTGCAGCCACGGTCTCTGACTATCTGTACGTAATTTTGCCTGCCTCTTTGTGGCAGATTTAGCAGGTCACATTGGAAAAAAATCTGTTCGACTTTCCTAAATCTTTTCAAGGTTGGGTGTCTAACTCCCCTCATACACACAACTGTCCACAAATATATAATAATAATAATCCACAACTCCACGTAAGGCCAAAGAGTGGAATTTAATTCAGATCCCATACACACGTAGTTTTGCTTTATTTCAATTTACTTGAGCTGTTTTAAGGGATCAGTAAACTAAAACAGCTGCATTCATTTACTGTGTATAATAAGCTCACAAAATCCAGGTCACATTTCCTTTAAAAAACACACAGTCACGCTAACTAAAAAAGCAATACTGTGGGCACACACTGGCACCTAAAATACAGAAAAAAATCTCGATATGAAAACCACGGAAATTTTATTTTTCCCAATTCTGACAAAACTCCTTTGCAAGACAAAGCAACTGTCAGATTCTTCAGATACTGTCACACATTCTTTTGTTTCTGCTATCTCTGAGGTATGCTGGGCTCCTCCATGCAGCAGCCACGGCACATTCTTCAGCTCATTGCTGAGATCTTGCGACTCTCATGTGCTGAAGGGTCTGGAACACATGTTGCAAGTTCTGAACATTTAAGAATTCATTCATCTATTCATCACTGACAGAGCTGTCTGAAGTAGCCCTTCCCTCATCGTCATCCATGGCAAAAAGGGGGGGGGGGAGAAAAAAAAAGAAAAAGCACAGCTCAGCTGAGGCTTTTTCAGTCTGTCCTGCAGTTTCTGTTTTCCAGCTACCTTCACACAGACAACTCCAGCAAGGTCAAAAAGAGCTTCGCCTCTTTAGGTCCATTACGCCAATGCCATTTTAAAACATGAGCAGACAGCACGTGTTGAAAAATAAAACAACAATAAAGCTTCTAGCTATTCCAAACACCATTTCAGTAAAAACAAAATTCTAGGTATGTTCATCCAGTATCATTTAAATTACTAAGCATGTCAAGAAGCCTTTGTCCTACACATGCCCTTTCTAGATTAAAAATGAAAAAAGAAAGTCTTGCAAATATAATGAACAACCTACTGCCGCAACGACCTTCAATTTTTTAGCAGAAAGCTAAAGCAACAGATTTCACCTCCTGATAAAAGCTTAGGAAGAGTCTATTTATAACTTCGGAATATAAACACTGTATTTAAAACGAACCTAACTTCAGACTCTGAAGGATTTCATGAGATACGTAAATCAAACTTCATCGAGAGCTGTATTTAGGAGGGGATTTCAGCCGGACATCCTCAAGTGTGCAAATAAATGCACGAGCGAGCGGAGCCCAGCCCGTGGGCTGCTCACCACAGCTCCATGGAGCTCCTGTTCCCACAGTTATGACAGCTGCCAGCCAAAATGAGTCTCCGCACAAGCACACAGGTTGGCGGTGCTTAAAGGAACAGAGATTTACACGGAAATCTTGAGCTGATCTTCATGCTAAGTGACCGAGTCACATGAGCTGAACACATCATTGTAAAGTCAGCTGAAAGCAGATACAACTCAATCCCATTCACCAGGCTTTTTTTTTTTTTTTTTTTTCTCCTGATCCTCTGCGGAGCCAGTGTGGTCTTTTATTGAGAGCAGCTAATAAATCCTCCCGCTGCCGTCCCTCCTTCCATCCATCTGCCGTTTTACACAAGCGAATGCCGACTGAGGGCTGCAGCGCCTTTGTGCGCTCCGGAGAGGGCAGGAGCTCATTTGCATGGAGCCTACTGTACCATATAAAAACCTACGCTAGTGAAAACAACTCCATGAGCCACTTCATTTTAAAGGAACAGCATCTTCTTTTGCAAATGGGGCTGGGGAACGGCGAGCCAGCCACAAAACTCTGCGGGAGAACTTAAGGATGCGTCACCGGGGAGAACCGCAAGATAAAAATACAGACTAAGCTCTGTTTAAAAGCACACAGGAATGTAAAACTATCATAGCACTTCACTGTGATTATATTTATGACGGATTTCAGTATCATCTCTTGCATTTTGCCATCAAATAAGCTTCCTCGGAAAAAAATTACGAAATACTAACTTCAGTTAGCAGACATTAGTACCATACAAATTCTATCTGTACCTAAGGAAATCTCACAGAAACAAAACATTTTAGCATGCATGCTCACATACATTACCTGCACTTTGCAATTCATTTTAGTCTATAACAGATTTTAGTAATATTTATATTAGACCATGCAATAACTGGATCATTCATCTTACCTCTTCTAAGGCCACCCGCATTAAAAACGTTCTTTGAGAGGAATCAAGGCATCTCAACAATCATGCAACAGCATTCCCATTGTATTCTCCTCCTAAATCAACCACTAAATGAAAATGTTTAAGCCAGATAACAGTAGTATATAACCATAACTTATTTCCATAACATAATTGGAAGCATTCTTATTGGTACATATACATCTAATCCTTCCTGGATTATTTACCGTAATATTCAGACATTGCCAATTCTCAATATGTCTTCACAAGTGACTTGTAATTGATTGAGGCTGGCATGAGTCTCAAAATACCATGAGAATCATCTGTGCTCTTCCAAATTTCAGGCTTTCTTAGGGAGGATGCTTTCAAATTGGCTGCCTGCCACACTTACCCAGTTTCTGGGGTAAGAGAAACCAACTGAGGCTGCTGGAAAAAAAACAACAGGCATGGCTTTTCCTCCAGCTGCCCTGCCCCTTCCCTTCTTCACTGCAAGCAATGTTTATTTAAATGTCAGATCAAAAACCACCACCAAACCATCACAAATGGAGTGATCACCTTTTCTTCCTTCCTATTTAACTGTTAGGACTCATCTAACTCTCCTTTTTTGTTCCTTCAGCAAAATCTACCACAGAAACTCAATGATGGAAGAGGATGGGAGGAAACTTCGGTTCAAACTGAAACAAGCAAAGGACAAATGGAATTTAAAAGCAACTCTCTGACATGGAAATTTTTTTTTACTAAATACTACCTTTAGAAATTTAAATTTACCTCTCATTTGGTGTAAAAGATTACACCACCCCTAGACAGTGATTTAATATCCTAAAAGATCCGCAGGTAAGTCTCCAATTAGAGATGAGACAGTATTTGTATAAGACATCACACTAAAGGATATATTACTTAAAGATATTAAAGAAACCAAAGGACACAAAATGTAATTTTATCAATCAAATATAATAACTATTAATTATATAAAAAGTTAATTACAGAAGAAATTTCCCAAACAGTTTCCAGATGCAGGCAACACTTAGAAAGGGTCTAACAAAAAGCCTGTTTCTTGGGGGAGGGGGGGGAAATCAAAATAAGGAGGTCATGTAATACTTGAATCCTGTAAGAATTGGAATACCTACTTTAACATTCAACATCACTAAAAAAAATTAGGAAGGGGGATTAAAAGAGGGAATCCAAAGCTGGTTCGCCAATAACTTTAGTAAGCTCCTAACTCAATTCTTCCTTCCTCTATCAAATCTACAAATCTGGAGAAAATTTGCTTTGCTCTGAAGCAACACGGAAAGAGAAAGGGTAGTGTAGCATTGGGATCTCCTGGACATAATCCAACCAACTCCTGTTTAGCTGCAACGCCCTGAAAAAGCTGAATCTTGATTTGAAGACATCAAGAAATGGAAAGAGCCCATGAGCTTCCAGCATGCTCCTGCAAGGATGACCCTGATAAGTAGGGAAGGGCAGTTTATGAGCTCGCCAATACTGAGGTGAATTAAAGGAGGCTAAGAGCAAGTTCCAAGGAAACAAAAGGAGGTACTGCTTTACACAATAGTCACATTGGGCTATTTCTTACTGTAAAAGGCCAGAGGGGAAAAAAATCACAAGCATGGGCAGAAGTGTTTAGACAAATGCACTGAAGAATCTGCCAAGAACTCTTAAAAGAGGGAAACACACTGAAGTTGACCCAGAGTCACAAACAGTTACAAATGTTCTGGGAAGAGACTCTGCCTTGGACACCTGCTATCAGAGATAAAGTACTGGGCTCAGCCAGTGTAATCATTCCACGGTTTCATTTAGGTAGAAAGTCCAAAGGTAATGCTTGCTGAAGACAACAGTGTCTTGCATCCTAAAAGGCATCAATTCCAAAAAGGAACAAAGTGTAACAGTGAATTTGTAAATTGAAAAGTAATTCTAAAAATAGTGTGTAACTATGACAGTTCAAGGAAGGTCTGAAGCGAGCAAGAGAACTTACATGTCATAAATTAGTAGTATTGTCTCTAGATATGATATTGATGACATCACCATGGCAAATCCTATCTGTTGCTTGTATTTTGAGATGAATATTGATAAAATGAAGGATCAAAAATAAATGTTTGTTTATTTGTTTTATTTTAGGATAGAAAAACATAAGGGTTAAAAGACTTTAAGAACTTGGTCTTCTTTAATTACCCCAGGAAACATCACATGTATGACAAGACATTGAAGAGGACCTGGAATTTTACTTTTTACACACTAGACAGCAAACAACCCTTTCTCTCAGAGTCTCTAGGAGGGTCTGTGCTTGAATTCTGGTGAGCATTTTATGTCTTTTGATAAGAAGAAATCTCATTCATGCTGATTCAGACCCCATTCCACTGCCTGCTACCAAAATCTATCACTTCTCTGTCTTGTAGAAGAAAAAAAATTTGAGCGGTTAGAACATTGCCCAGGTGAAAATGACAGGAGTTTTCCATCTATTAACTTCAGTATAATCAAAACAACAATTCTTTCAGTTATTCTGTAGCCCACAGGTTTTCAAATAGCACCAGTGGAAGATGACCAAGGCCAGACCAATTTCACAGTCAGACAAGCAATGACCATAGGAAGCCACTCAGAAGTCGTACAATACATTTTACTAAAACATAATTGAGAATTCCTGAGTAAGCTATTATCCTATTACTCGCGTTTTCTACTCACCAAAGCAATTGCAAAGGGGGATAAATAAGGAGCCTCTATCGACTATATTAGAGAGTGCATTTACATATGCACAAAGACATATCTGAGAAGAATCACATGACTCATCTCTGAGCTGTATTCAGTTTGCATATTGTATTTTCTATGCTGAACATAAACTACTTGCTACCTGTCTTAAATTCTAATTGATATTTGAAGTATCACTCAATATCCATGAAAAAAACTAAAAGTTAACTAAAATAAAGCAAATAAATTTGCTATCACTTCCTAGTCATTTAGCACTGCATCCTGACATCTTTTGTGGCTTATACCATTGCACCAGAATTGAAACCTACCATTACATAAAAGCAAAATCAGTAAAGGTCATCTTGGCAATCAAATCATCGCACTGTGGATCAAAATTGTCTGTGCTGTCTAGAATAGCTTAAGTGAATCCAATAGCTGCGCTCCTTAAACTCATAACTCCAGAGGATCAAGTCTACTTATAATAACCACTTCAAAAGTTTTGATATTTCATATTAACTACAAAAACACCAGAAAGTCTCACACCAGAAAGTCTTTCACACAATCAGGGCCCCATCACTGGAAACATGGTGTGAAGGATGTCAGCAAAAGAATGATGTTGTGATGAACACAAATTCCCGTTTTGCCACACAAAGAGAGCTCCCATCCAAAAATCAGGCTAAAAAGACCAACAGCTTTTCAATTTTCTGCAGCAAGATGCAATGTTTCTAATTACATATTTTATTGTGAAGGAATTTTTTGAACCAATGCCCTGATCTAAAATACTGAGATTCAAAACTTACATTTTTCATAATTCCCAATTCATTATAGTTTTTACTCTATTTAATCAAAACTAAAAGCAACAAGACATCAAGCTGTGGGAAACTTTAAAGCGATAACATTTCCTTACATAACATCTTGTCTGGTGGGGAAAAAAGATCACTTTCCAAAATTTTATAAGCTGACAACTTCAGTGAATTTTTTTTTTAAGTCTTTGGTAGCATTTATCTGTGCAAAAAAAAAAAAAAAAAAAAAAAAAAAAAAAAAGAGCCAAATGTTTCGCTGTCAAACTGAAACTTAAGTGCTTGGGGCTTTTTTATTTATTTTGATCAGGCTGTGTTTATCTGAAGATTTAAAAACGTGTCTCTTCGAGCTGCACTGACAGACTACTGAAACCAGGAAGGTTGATGAGGTAACTTGTTTAAAAAAAAAAAAAGAAAGAAAGAAAGAAAAAAACTCACAACTTGGCAGCCAACCTAAGGAAACTCGCCTGACAGCTTGTCTGAATTTCTTCTGGATGTCTTGCCTATTTACAAGATTCAGTTTGATAAAGTAAGACCTTTGGAGCAAGGCTGTGCATTAGCAATGAACCACAGCAGGAACTCATCCTGAACCACCGCTTATGAGGCTTGGTCCCAGAAAAAGAAACGCTGAAAAAATGTCTAAAATCCTCAAGGTTTTACACACTACTCAGGCTTTCACAGCACATTTTCTGTTCCCAGTTTGTTAGGTTTGGATTCCTGGGCCAGACTGCCCCATCCCCCACATCCAATCCTTCTGAAAGGCGGCACTCCCACTCATCTTCCATACAAATGTAAATGTGCTGCCGACAGGGCTGGAGGAAAGAGTTCATTCAGCTACAGACCAACTGTTTCCACACTGCACCAGAGAAGGGACATGCAGAAGAGACACCAGCTTCCAGGCAGAACCTTGGCTCAAGCTAAACGTCTTTGGAAAGGGATCTCCAGTTAAATTCAATATTTTATTTAATTAAATAAATATTATTAATTAATTATTTATTAATATTTAATGTCTATAAATTTATAGAAAATGTTGGATTTACTAAGCAAATCCATGTCCTGGAGTTGAACTGCCATTAGAAGAGAATGGAAATCAGCTTTTCTCATGTTACATTTCAAATACTATGCCATTTTTAAAAGAAATGTGGTTTTGATAGGCAGAAAAGCCTTTTTCAATATAGGCTGCAAATTTAAACCCGAAGAAAATATAATTTCTGTTTACTAAACATTTGATGACATTACCAAAATCAAGTTTCTCTTACTTTATTATAAGACAAACCCTCATGCCTCAGATGTTAAGAGTTAAACCTCAGCAATTAATAACTCCAATCAAAATGCCAACAAACCCAAAGCTCAAGGACTCAATACCAACTTGTGTGTTTCCCAAATGAATCTATTGACATTTACTGAAATGTTTATGGAAACAAAGCTTGTAGTTTCAAGAATCCCACTGGAAAGACATTATGAATCCACTTAGCCCAGAAGCTATTTTGCCCTAGAAACTGGCTCTCTGAAGCTACAAATTACAGATGCACCTCATATCTCATGCAAACACACTGATAAATACTCCAAAAATTTTACTACACACAGAAGATTTCCTCCACCATCCACACTCCTGACTAGCAGTGCCCTTCCTGCAGCCTCACCACAGGAGCAGAGGTTTGCATATACACACTTCCCTTTTCTGTAAACTCCTCCCAAAGTTCTGCTTCCAGTTCTTACTTCATCAATAAAGCCACATTTGGCTTTGAAGTACAATTGAAGACAATTTTTATAGAAAGATGGCACTTTTCATCTAAGAGTTTCACTGAAGAGTTTTAAGGACAACAAATTGCAGATGTGGGAGACTAAACCAAGCTGCATTTTACTGTATCTTCCTCCCACTTCTATCTGTAGGATATTTGTCATTTTGGACACTAATTTCTTCAAAACAAACACTTGATGTTTCATGAGACAAGGAACCCCTTCTATTACACTGGTAAAATAGTTACAAAAAATAATTCACACTGTCATACAGACTCATTAGGAAAAAATCCATGAAACCCAGTAACTGGTCAGAACAGAGTCCACAGCATTGAATACATTTTTCCAACTTAATCCACATACAACTCATTTCAATATACCATGAATTTCAACTTGGTTTCCAGCTGACATTAAAGTGCTTAAACAAGACTCCAAAGGTTGTACCATTTTGCTGGCTTAAGACCAACATGATATACATTCAAACACTGCCTTTGAAATAAATACTTGAAGATAAGCCAAAACATTTGGAATTAGAGGGCTTTATTCTCTCCTACTCTCCTTGTTTATACCTGACTAAGCTTACATCGATATCTAGGGAGACATCTCACAGCAGTTTTTCACTGATTGATTCTGACAGGTTTTTATTCTTCCATTTCTGGTCTCAGACAAAACTTTGCTATTGATTTCTCACAATTTTGTCAGCTCCTGAAAGTGCTGGACAAGTTAAAAGCTTTTTTATAGATATCCTTTTTTTCCAACATTTATCCGCTAAACTTGAACAAAAACTGAAAGAAACATAAAGAGAATAAATTCATTGAGCATTTCAAAGATTTACAGCACAATTATAATTTTTTTTTCCATTCTCCCTTTTCTCCGGGATTTGCATTAGACCTCTCATTTTTATTGAGTTCTCCTGGTTGGGGTTTTTTGGGTTGTTTTTTTTTTTTTTTTTTTTCATTTGATAGCTATTTTTCATTTTAAAAAGAGACATAATAGTAATTTGGCAATTTCTCAAACTTTTTTTGGTATTTTTAATAGAACCATTTACATTCAATCAGGGGAGTGGAAACAAAAGACAGTTAAGCTGTTGACTTAAAAGATTCAAAGAATATTTCTCACAGGAAAAGTCTGACAATAATTATTTTTAAAGGCATGGGAGGACATGTCTACTTCCATAAAAGTAGCACATAAAAATGCTTGGATTTCAGATTAATAGGCAAGTATATATGTTTTGCATTTCTTGGTATGTTACTTTACTCCAAATTATATTCAAACACAAAATTCTTATGAGTGGCAGAATACATGTCCAGCAGCAAATGTTTCAGAGAAACAAATGTGCTTCATTGCAGTGTCTTTACAACATATTTCTTGACAGCATTCAGATATACTACTGAGCTACTAATATAACATTGACCAAAATTATCTTTTGGTTAAAATCTTTTGTTCTTTGTTTAAAAAAAAAAAATCTGAGTTCACCAGAAAAAAATTGAAATGTTATTTTCATGCATCATTTGAATTGTCACCTGGGCTTTTTGTCTCTAGAACTGACAGAGAATATCAATGTGTTAATTGAAACAAGCAGTATGTAATCCACGGGACATCTTTAGCATATGTTCCCTTCCAAGGCTGACAAGAGCTTTCTTGGATTTTTTAGCACTAGAATCTGACATTTCCATTTTCAAGCTAAAAATATGAACAAAAATCTTACACATTTACATAAATATGTATTTTCCCAGCAGTATCTTTCCACAGGAATCAGACACGCTGTATCAGTTTTGAGACCTCGAAAAATAAAACGTGAGTGTGGTAACATTGGCATGAAAGTGTTGAAAACCCCATCCCTTAAAGCTGTATTTCTCTTCATAATTCAAAAGGCCCAGAAAAATAAATCCAATCAGAAACCTAGCTCCATGAGAGAACATTGTTACTGATGAAGGAGAATGAGACAGTGGATGTAACAAGGCAAAGCTCAATACTCAAAGCTATCATAATTTAAAATTAGACATAATTATCCTTAACAAAACCAGGCACTGTGGAAAAGGGCTTTGGAACAGCTGCTCCTCTTCAATTTAAATGCTCATTTGTTTTACATTGACCTAGAAATCAGTATCCTCCTAACCAAAAGCCAATTAGATAATAGTCTGTCTTTCAAGCTTGTAGAATACTAATTTTTGTAATGTTGTTAGTAGTGAAAAGCAAAGAAATAAACTGCAGATGATGCCACAAGTATGCTCAGCTCCAATATGCAAAACCAAAATGCGAGGGTTCCCTTCCCTCCTTTCTGGAAAGTCAGATTTACAGTCCAGGAAAGACATCCATCACTTCCCTGTGCTGACCCTGCAGTGCAAAGGCAACCACATGGAAAGATCTTCAGTTTGCTAGAGTAGCATTCTGCCACTCCTTCCACAGCAAAAGCAACAGGCCAAAATGAAAACAAGGAGCATTTCAAAAGCTGCCCTTCCTGCCTTGCCCAGAGTTAGGTCGTGACCAATGTTTCTGGAAACAGGAGGATGCCACTTTCTTTCATTACTGCAATATAAACAAAAGCAAAAAGAATTAAAGGCGCCAAATTTCATACAGATTTGAGTTTGTCTCTCGCTCACTCTCAGAGTCTTGACAGAGGTAACTCTGGCTCTCCTATTTGACCTTCACCCAACTGGAGACAGCACCTCCCCCAGTTAATCCAGCACTGTCATATTTGAGCGTCAAACAGTGCTGCCAAACCACAATAAACAACAAACTGACTGCCACTGAGAGAATGTGAGGGGGTGTCTCCTACTCACTTCCAATTCTTATAGCATTGCAGTTGCAGTTATTTTTGACATTTCTTACTCTTTTCAAGCCTGGATGAAATTGGCTGGAGGCTTGGAAGTTACCAAGAAAGAAGGAACAATTGGAGAAACTTTGACTCCCTACTACTGTTCTGTGTTTCTGGCAAGATCATTCATACCATTACTTTCAATTTTGGTTAAAACCAATGCCAAAAACACATATTCATCCACTAAGCTGTTCCTGCTCTAAAGTGACAAAATGATGATGAATGCCACTTTGATTACACTTGAATACAAAGCCATAACGTTTCTTGGTCTTCTGAGACTTGGCAGCATCCCTAGAGAAAATTCTTTCCATGAAAGAAGGAGATCCTTTTCTAAATGCATCCACAAAATAAGCTTCTCAGAAGGCTGCTATCACAGTGAGGCTGACAGGATCCAGCAAGAAACCAATTAACACACAAAACTACATTAGAAAATAGAGAATTCAATTCTACCAAACCATTAGGTTTTCCTAGAAGAAAGAAACACTGACAATCATCAGTTGCAATTCACAGTTCCATGCTGCTGTTAGTGCAAAAGGTGGATGTTTCAATATTGAAAGGAGCCTTCCAAAACTGCTGAAGTTGTGAAGTAAACAAGCTTATATTGACAGAATGATCTCATAGCAGAACACAAATCTCTACAGGCAAGGTGGAATTCAAGGCAAGGAGAGGCTCTTTCCAGAATAGTTAATGAAGCTGAAGAAATCCCTGTCTCCTTAGGTTTCCTTCTGAAGTCACTGAAGTAGAAAGCAACTAAATACAAGTGTGAGCTGCAATGGACAACAAAAGACAAACATGAAAACAGCAGGAGCATTCTCAGTGTACCTCCGAGTTATCGGACATCAGCATTATCAGTTGATTGGAGCAGTTTGCACTGTCCTGTGCTCCCGAATTTCCCACGCTAGCAGCTCCCTTTCCTTCTCAGAAGTGCCTTCAGAGCTGCTTTTGCAACAGGAAGCAGAGGAAAAGCCAAAGTCCGTTCCTACCCAGCCAAACATGTAAGCAGATTATCGAGGAGGTTTCAGAGCAGTTAGGACAATGTCCAAGGCAAAATAATTATTTCAGTCCTGTATCAGCTTTTCCAAAGAACAAGTAGAAGAAGCATCGTAGCATTAGTTATTGAGATTTGCATCAGGAAAAAAAAAAAAAGGTTGCAAATAAATCACTGGCTTCTGAGAAGAGTTCCTAAGTGCTTTTAGATGGGAGAGGTAGAGGTTGGACTTTAAATTACTGTCTCTGCTGATCAAGTAAACATATAAACATCAGGCTCTGAATTGTTTAGAGCTTACAGCTTGACTGAAAACTACATTCTAAAGAAAATGTATCTCTATGAAACAGCAAAACTTTCTGGGTTAAGAACTTGCCAATCAATTGAATTTTTAAAAGTAGCTGTCAGATGAATTGCTAGGGAACATGACCTTTCTATGTCAAACGAACAGCCATGCATATAACAATAGATATGAGGAAGAAATTATTCACTCTGAGGGTGGGGAGGCACTAGCATATGTTGCTCAGAGAAGTTGTGGATGTCACATCTCTGGAAGTGTTCAAGGCCAGGCTGAATGAAGCTTTAAGCAACCTAGTCTAGTGGAAGGGTGTCCCTGCCCAAGGCAAGGAGTTGGAACTAAATGGTCTTTAAGGTCCCTTCCAACACAAACCATTCTATGATTCTATGACTTGAATGGGTGACCTAGAAATAAATATAAAGCCACTGATGACAGATGTGTTGTAACAGCAGAGTATAAGCAGTGAGGTCAACACTGTCAGGGTGATCTGAATGACTTGCTCTGTGCATGTACTGTGTTAATGCAACCAATGGTAAATTACAGTCTTAGGATTTAGGCAACTACAGCATGAAAGGAGCATCTGCAATTCTAACTGCATGAATCTCTTGTGGATCCTTTTTTTTTTAAATACTGCTACTCAAGTTGCCATTTTCCAGTCCTCAGACTATTTTAAGCAATTGGCTGTACAGCACAAATACTATTTCACACATTTCATCTTTGAATTATTTTAAATCTGTGTCATTATCTCCTTTTACTCACTGAATTAACAACCTGCTTTGGTCTGCTCCTCACCATTCTGCTTTCCTTTTAACCATTCTTAATTCTTATTCATAGGTAAGACAGGGGAACACTGCATTCCTCTGCTTTGAAGGAGTGGTCCTTAATTTAGTCCTGTGAAGGCTATATAAAGATGCAGGTGTCTGCTGTGAATTGTCATCTCACTGATGTTCATTGTTCTTCAAGCTTCTCTTTCTAAATCGATTAACCTTTTTGAAACTAAAGCAGGTTGATTTTGTACTGATTTTAGCTTCGCATATCTCTGTTTCTAGTTCAGCTTTTAGGGTGTTTTTTCGACTTACTTTTCAAACCAGAACTGAGCACTGCTAAGGACACAAACAGCATTACACCTCCTCCCATGGGATCTTTGCTGGAGCTTGATCTGTCTCATGAAACCATCACTGAGCATGTAAAGTCTGCTCTCATCGTGTCCCAGCATGGCATATGCCCAGTTTACACAGAAGTAATTGAGTTCTCCTACTAACATTTTGTTCCAGGATGTCCAATCCTCCTCAGCACAGTGCAGTCATTATCCCTGGCCATGCAGTGGTCAATATAGTCCTCTCAATTAATACATCTTAATTAGACCCAAGCTTAAGGCTTAGTGGTCTGTGCTTTGCCCATTTCAAAAGGGATCAGAGAGCAGGGCCTTTAAACTTGCAGCACACCCAGCCACAATCCCAGCCTCCATAATCTTTCCCATGCAGTTTGAGGATATGATATTGGACCCAGAACTGCATGTAAATGAGACAGGCAGTCCTCAGCATAGTCATGGCAGAATTTGAGTATTTTATGGGATTAATTATCTGTAAAACATACAATAGTGCAATAATTATACTTATGGGCAGTGAACATGATTATTATTATTATATGCATGCTTTCCACTACTCTGAACTGGGGGATTCAACAGAGAACAGAAGCTCATAACACAAAGCATAAGCTCAATAGTGTCGCTTAGGTGAAATGGAGTTAAATCAACTTTATCCTTTTTAATAATACAAAATGAAGTTCAAACAACCTTTCAATGCTTGCTCCAGAATGTGAAATTGTGGTTACCTACTTCTGAACACTCCAGCTACTGAGGAAGTTTCCTGATGGAAAAATGGAGCTGTCCATTATGAACAGTTGTCAATGACTACTCCCAAATGGAGATTGCATGCAATGGAGGCAAAGCTTGATGATAAAATCCTTGTTGATAATGGGACAAAAAGAAATCCAATAGCAGATGGAAGGGCATGCATCATTAGTGTACTCCACTGAAGAAGTTAGGCACCATCATACCTTTCCTTGGAATTATTGCAATTTATAGTAAGTCAGGGAGAAGAGCAGTTCACCTTTTGCTCATGGAAAAATAGAGAAATTCAGCAATTAGAACTGTAAGGGATATCTATCACTTCAGTGCTGACCCAAGTTTAATGGCCAAGCACCCTTCAATGGTTTTCAATCCATTCTTTCTCAGGGAAGTTAATACCACAGATTTGTCTGACAATAAAACACATGGAACAGGGTCTCCCAAGGGAGACAACAACTCTCATTTATACAAACATTTGCGGCCATTTTCTTTTTAAATCTCATATACATATATGTATGGATATATATAAACTGATTTCGGAATCCTCTTTATCATAAAAAATAATACAAGCAAGCCATTCAATTTGTTCAAGTGCTTTCTTGGAATTAAGTTGGTACATAAATCAACTGGTTTGTTTGTAGGTATTACCTGATATTCATATATGTTCATATCAGCCATAAGAAGGTCTGACATTTTTTTTTTTTGACTCTGCCTTATATATAATTCAACTGTTTCTCAGTCAGCAACATTTTAAACACAATATGTAAATTATATTGAGAAAGTAAACATGCCAGCAGGCCAGTAATCATATAGAAAATAAAAGATGTCACTGTCAAAAATACCACTTTAAACAGCTGCCTGTTTAATCAGGATTGATGCTGATACTTGATCAATATAATCTGGCAATGCTGACATAGCTCTTTTCCTCTCAATTCAGACAGTTCTGCATGTTTGCTATATTACACATTGTTCCTCTTTCCTTTCATACACCAAATCATTTATCTTGCCAAGCTTTTCTTTCATTAGCCTGTTTAACTGTAATTAGATTCAAGAAGTAACTTCAATAAGAAATTTGCGCATTTTTGAAATTCATAACATTCTACATTTTAGTTTATTTACAGTATTTGATAGATGAATTTTAAGGCAAAACATCAGAATCTTATTTAAAACCAAACAAATAGTTATAGATAGATTTAATAATACCCACAAACTTGACTTTTATGTTGCATACTGTCATTTGAGCAGACTCAAAGAGCTTGTGGATCAAAAGCCCATGACTTAGAACACTGTTCATTTAGCAAGGAGATACTAAAGAAATAAAGGTAGTACGAGAATTAGTAACTGTACAGTAGAAAAGGGGAGTGCAGATTTTGAGCAGGTATAAAGCTGCAATACAAGACACAAAAGTGTGGGAACATCTACAGCGTTCACACTTCCCAAACCAGGAGCCCATAGCCCAAAGAACTGACTAAGGAGAGGGACCAAGGAGGTCACAGTAGAATTATACGCATTCATAAAGCAGCCCAAAGTCACAATCAGCCAGAATTTTCTGGCTATCATCAAGTCATAAGAACTGAATTTTACTGTGGAGAGGTTTTTTCTGGGGGTAGAGAAAGCTGTGGAGAAAAATAAACACTTCTGGGAGAACACAGGAGGGAAAGGAGAGCTTAGGAATATGGAGCAGGCAGGAGAGGTCTTAAAAAGGATCTGTCTCAGACTGAGACAGCCCAGTGTGCAAACGGCTCTAACCAAGGTTAGCAGCACTGATGAAATGCATGCAGGAATGAACATTCCGACCTTTGTCTCCAACCCCTGAATTCCTGACACTGTGATAAGCACTGTATGTATTTTCCTTGACAACAGCTCATCCATTAAATTACTTCAATTACCAATATTTAGAAAATCTGAGATGCAGACTTGTCAAAAGTACCTCTGCAGGCTTAACTACCTGAAACAAAAACATCCCACTCTACCTACTGAGGTGGCTTTGTGTGCATGAGAGATTTAGTGCATGCACTGTAACTTTGTGTAAACAATTCACAGCAGAATTCTCTGTGTTAAAGGTATGTAAATGCTTGTTGCTAATTTGAGCAAAGACAAATACAGAAACCATGTTAGACCTGAAGTTTCATGTTTTATTTAAACTCCAAGGCAGAGAATTTTAATTCCAAGTTTCACATAATAATTTGTTTTCATGGACAAATTATGAACCCTGCCATAGGAGTTCATCATATAACTTCTTTAAGTGTCACTACACTGTATGACCACATTAAAATAATGAGGTTTGAACACTCCTATCTTCAATTAGAGCTTTGTGGCTTCAAGCACTTAAAGAATAAATGCTGCCATTAACCTAGACCTTACCCCTCAAATATGCACCAAATATATTAACAAGGTTACTGAATCATGAGGTCACTGTGAAAATATAAATCTGAGTGGATTCCATTGCAAAGCAAAATCTCACGGATTTTAATAGGATATTATTTAAGGTATAAAATTAAAATCTCTCACTACGTTATCTCAACAGCTCATTTAATTTATCAAGCTCAAAAATATTTTAAAGGTTATTTTAGGTTAATTACATTTCACATCCTTTTATGACAGATCTGAAACTCTGCACATCTTTCAATCCTCTTTTATAAACATTCCCCTTTGCCAAATAGCTGAGAGTTCACACTGACATATTTTTGCATACTCACACTACAGTCTCAACATGACAGTGTTTTATATTCATGATGAACACAGCATCTTGGGTTTTTTTTAATGGAAACATGGTCACTGCAATAAGTAACAAAAGCAGAAGCTCCTCAGTCAGTAAGGCACCCTCTCAGCACATTTTACACTATTTGTAGCTAGTTGGCCACAACTACTTTCAGTGAAAAGATTTCTGATCAATCCAAAATGCCACAACACAGGCATTCTTCTCATCCATTCCTATAATAAACAACAATTTGGAGAAGAAAAATAAAAAAAAGCACCTGGCCATTATTTGTCCTAGTTTCTGTTCACAAAGGGAAGAACTAGAGATATTGACTCTAAATCAAGCTTGGTAATATATTGGTTGTTCTCACAGCACAAGGACTCTGCAGTTCCCATCAGGGCAGAGTCTGAAACTCACAATTAATGTGGAAATGCTTGGGTTAGCAATAATAACCCAGCAAGGGCAGGTAAGAGATCATGCCTTGGCTCTTGAACAACTGACTTGAAAATCTAAATACGAACACAATCAGAAATAAGAAAATTATACTGGCACACTATATACAGTGACCGCAACAATAAATTATTCCACAGCACCGTCCATTTGAGCTCCAAGCATCTGCTAAACCTTAATAAACTGAGGTTTACAGAAAGTCTGCGAGACATACAGTTCTCTTCAGGTGATCAAGGGACTGAACCTCTCTGTACCTGAGCTTATCAAAGTTCAGATACCAGGACTGTTGCATAAGTCCCAGGCTTGTGTTTCACTTACAAGGCTACCCTTATCTCTGCCAAGAGATTTCACCTCTCCCCTTCTGGTAATCTCGAGGCAATGAGGATTTTAGATTAAGTCGTTGGAAAGATTCTGACCTGCAGCTCTTCAGAGGTGGTGCACACAAACCTTTGTATTTCCACTGTCCTGAAAGGGGTAAAATAAACAATCACTGTGTCTCTGGGGCCGAAAAAGGATTGCTGGAAAGACACGTTGCATGGCTTGGATAAACCCAAGTGACACAGAGCAGGAAAACGGACCAAACAAAAAGTGGCAGCCAAACATGGAGGATTATTATGCTACTAATTACAGAGCATGTCCAAAGCTTTTGCTTAGTCAAAATGCTACAGGAGATTCTTATAAATGTCCTAAGGCTCAAAACAGTTTGCATTTCTGAAAGAAAGTGGCTTGAAACTTAAGCAAACAAACAATTTCATGTTTTAAGACCAATCCTCCTATTATCACAGACTAGGAAACTATTTCAAGAAGTATTACCCGACACAGAAGATATTAAAACACTAAATGCAGACATCTCACAGTGCCTTTCTATGGAAATATCTGCCAAAAATAAAACAGCAGATTTTCCACTACTCTAAATTAAAACCCAGAATTTTTATTGTCTACATCAGTATGTGTTTATAGAGAGGCCATTAGGAAGCACAGAACAACACTCAAGGAACAAAGCCTCACTCTTCAACAGTGTGTGTTCAAGACAGTCTGAATAACTGTATTTTAAGTTCCCCACAGCTCCCCAAGCAAAAAAGCTAATTTTCCATGCACACTACAGCAGTTTCTCACTTTACACCTACAATAGTGCTGCTGTCAGGAAGAGAAGTGACTGCATGTGCCAAAAATCAATTCAACATATTCACAGACAAAAAAAAATAACATGCAGCATCTGAAGATAATGAGAACTGCAATCATTCAAACTGACAGTCTAGTGCCTAACAATTATCACAAGGCAAGTTTTATGAATTCATATTTCCTACACTGACAAGCCTCAGGTTACACAGAAGGGTGTTCACATTTTCTTTCAAATATGAAAACCTCCTTTAAGCCAATGAGTCCACTCCAAAATGGAATTCACTTAACTGAAGTGAGTAAAAAGATGCTGACTGTGTTTTAAGTAATCTGCTGAAGTTTCTTTAGAACAAGATGCTGACTATGCTTAAGTAATATGCACTATACAGAAATATAACTTTAGTACAGAATTTATCACAATAATTTTCTGTTCTTTAC
Organism: Sylvia atricapilla; assembly: GCF_009819655.1. Taxonomy (NCBI): domain Eukaryota; kingdom Metazoa; phylum Chordata; class Aves; order Passeriformes; family Sylviidae; genus Sylvia; species Sylvia atricapilla. Next base: position 13,712,006 of record NC_089148.1, read on the forward strand.
ATGAATTATTCAGAATGAAGTTTCCTAGTGAAAAACCAACCAGGACTATCAGTTTTGGATGCCTGCGTGAAGCAAGTGTCCTGAATCTATAATGAAAACACGCCCAGTCATAGCACATCCATTTCTGGTTTCCTACCTGAGACACGCTTAAAGCTGTGACAAAGCTAAGTCCTTGCAAGCACTCTGCATAAATTTTACTTGTACACTGCCAGATGTGTACAACTTGCTCCATACTTCATCCTTAGGCCCTGAACAAATTCCAAAACTGATAATGTACCCAAAGATTCACCAACAGACTCTGCAGCGTATGTCCATGCAAATATCTAATTAGTATGCATAAACTTAGACTTCACACAAGGCCTTAATTTGGAAATCCACTTACTTCCTATCTCAGGTTATTACAACTGCCAATTTGAAATGCAGTTTCCATGCCTTCATACAGTAATAAAATTCCTTCATACATGCAGCCACAGCTCTTGCAGTCTTTTCCTTTTCTAACAACATAAAAATATGAAATTGTACTTGTACAGTCAAGTATTGAATGTTCTCTACTCCCTGAAATAATTTATAGCCTTCATCACCTATAACTTTCATGATTATTCTTAAATAAAACTATATTCATCTGTATTGAGCAACATTTAAATAGTCAACATGTTATCATCTAAAGTGGAAACTAAAAGTAACATTACCTATGACAAAACATTTTGGGAAAAAAGCAACTGTGTGTTTTAGAAGACACAAATGTAAATTAAGTTTTCCCATCAAATTCAAATGCTTGCTTTTGTAATAAGTATCTATGCAATCAGCAAGAGGCAGCACTATGCACAACTGGCATTAATGCTTTGTCCCTGAACTAGTGCTGTATTTTTCAGTAAAAAGAGATTGTATCTAATTCTTTTGTGAGGAGGAGGAATTCTAAGCTCTCTGCACTCACCTCACTGCCAGCACACATAACGAGCAGAGGTGGAGAGCAGATGCTGTACCTTGCAAACTAATGCTTATTTGTTAGTCAGATAGCTGGTGTCTGCCAGCCACTGCAAACTCCATTCCTTCCCTCCAAGACCTCAGCCCTGGGAGTCTAACAACCACCACCCAGGTGCCTGCATAAAGCAGAGATCCTAAATAACAAACAGTAAATCCATTCAAGCGCTGGGGACTAAGCAGGAGATGAGGAGAGAGAATTTCCCCTTATAACTAGGAGGGGCTTCACAGCTGGAACTTCTAGTTCCACTGTACCTCGCCGGGCCTTTTGCATTATTCATTCCCGTGCTGAAGTGACAAACAACACAGCATTAAGGTGTCCTTCAGTGCGGGGAGCCCTCCCTGTCCCCAGGCCGGCAGTCCCGGAGCCACGGTGACATTCCCGGCGGGACACGCAGCTCGGGACACGCCCGGCCCTGCAGCGCCACCACCAGGCCACACGCCGAAGGGCAACGCGGGCAGCTGCCACCCAGAATTTCCCCATTTTATTTATAGAATCGCCTACAAATAGTTTATTTTTTTTTTAATCTTGTTTTATCTGTAAATGTCCCAACCATCATCTCTCTGCTACCAGAAAAAGGATGCTTCAAACCACAGCGTGGCATTAGAAAGCGAATTCATACTCCAGCTAAAAGAAAAAGGCCAGTTATTAACAAGTGATTCCTGTGCGACACGATCCCAGAAAGGACATACCCCTGTTGTAAAATCACGAAGGATTCCGGGGATCCCTAACGCTTGACAAAAACTCCCTTGGATCGTGGAGCTCCCGATTGCTGTCCCCAGCCCCTGGCACACCAGCAGATGGCAGCCCAGCTCCACAGACTGCTCCACAGCCTTGAATAAAGCACAGCCTTTGGATTCCACTCCCACATGAATTCAAAGGGAATGACCTACCTTCTAATAATCTCACTCACTAACAAATCTGCAGCAAATTAGCCACTCTTCCTCACAGCCAGGAACAATACGAATTTTAATTTTCTTTTTTAATAAACAACATCCTGCACAGGGGAAATATGTTATTAGGGGAAGTTTATATATTAGGTACAACTGACTCTACTCCTAATGTATGAAATTTGGGAAATAAAAAAAAAAAAAAAGAGGAGCAAAAATTTAGAAAATAAAAAGTCAGTATTGTCTCCTCAATCTAAGCAGCACAGCACAGCACAGCACAGCTTGGAGACCAGAAGTACCACGCCACAGTGTGAGGTCTGTCTGTCACCAGGCTCCCAACACCACAAGGATGACCCATTCTCCCCATTCCACTCAGTATTGCCTAATCCACACAGCTTTGGGGAACTGAATGTTCACAATAAATCAGGCTGGGTCTTGGTCAACAGAGGCAGTTCTTCAGTTGAGAGTTATTTCAAATCTTTGCATTTGAGCCTTTCTATCCTCCAAATTAGTATTCAAAATCTAAGAGGCTTAGTTTTTTAACAATTTCTTCTAGAACAAGATGAGGGAAAGGTGAATTCTCTGGCATTGTGTACAACCACAATGAATATGCAATTATTTCATTTTGTTTCAACTTTCACTTTGTTTGAAAGTAAATGTAAAACCGTAAGTCATTTGAAATTATCCTGTGAAGATGAGACTTATCCTACAATGAAATCTTACAAATGTGGCATCAGAGGATTAACAGAGCACCGATTGCTTAGTCAGTAGCCTTTATCTCTGAAGATGAAGAAATGGCTCTGACCACATCCCATGTGGTACAGAATACAAGGGAAAAAATTACACTAAATAGAACGGCACTGAAACCCTCAACCTCATTTTCAAAAATTATGTCCAGTTTTTCAGTTCAACAACTGCCACAAGTTTCAGTTCAGTACTGGGAGCACTTCAGAAAATTAGAGTTTTAAGTATTTTTAAAAAGAATTTCAAAATCTCTTTCACAAACATATCTAAGTTTCCACTGACAAGCTTCTTCAAATGTTTTCCTATCGCCACAGCTGGCAGAAGGAACATGCATGGTTTCTTATTCCTGGAACATCTCAAACTTTTCCAGGCATTAGATGGTGAGCAATGCATATGAGACGTAGTCCTAATTAATGGGTTGTACATTATCAGATGTTTCTTTCACAAAACCCTGGAGAGAGGGCTTGAGATGCTCTCTGTGAGGGGCCAGGACATGGGACACACACAAAATCTCTCTCCACAAATAAAGAAGCATATTCAGCATTAGTGTAGTGCTCTAGTTAAGTATCCTGTCCCTAATAAACACAAGAGGAAAGTCACCCCTTGCCCACCAATAAATGCCCAGCTATGGAATATTAGCACCTTATGACGTTGCTCCTGGCAGTCATTCACGCTGTGTTTTGTGAAAATTAACAGTTGCAAGAAAGACATTCCCAATCTACCTCTACAACAATCACAACCATCTCTTCACAAGGTCATTTTCCTTCCTAAAACTTAGAAACCTTAATGCGCTTCATACCTTTTCTTCATAAGAAAATGCACCCACGTTACTGATCTTTTCCATCACCAGTGACAGGACTCAAGGAAACAGGATGAAGCTGAATCAGGGGAGGTTTAGGTTGGATATCAAGAAGTTTTTCACCCAGAGGGTGGTTGAGCACTGAACAGGCTCCCCAGGGAAATAGTTACAGCACCAAGGCTGTCTGAATTCAAGAAATGCTTGGACAACACTCTTAGGCTCATGGGGTGACTCTTGGTGTGTCCTGCACAGAGCCAGAAGATGGACCCAATGATCCTCGTGGGTCCCTTCCAACTCAGTGTATTCCAGGATTCCAGGACACTCCTTAAAACAAACACAGTTCAAAGTCTAACTCTTTTATGACAGGGTAAGATCTCAGATAAAACCCCAAAACTAAGTCATAAGAAATTTTCCATAAAATTACCCTCTTTAAGGGGCACTCTATGCAACCAATGTTTTTCATGTATTTGGGTCTTGGCAACAGGGAATACTACTGAGATGCCCATGATGATGCTTTGTGTTTTCCTCTGATTACTTCCTCAGCTATCTTAGGGATTTAAAAGTCTTAAATAAGATACTCCCCACCAGAATTCAATCTCATAGGCTCAGAGCCATTCGTCTTAAAGTAGATGATGAGCTGAAGGTCATCCTCTGAAATCCTCACATATATTTAGAAGGCACACAGATCAGATCAACACCTTTCATCCCACAGTGCCACCACTCAGCATTCACTCTGCCCTGGCTTCTTTCTCAAGTCAAGGACCTTGTGGCAGCTGCTGAGCAGGCACATTAATCCAGATTATCACACATGTATGAGCTGAAAGGTTCTGCCCAACAATAAACTGTGTTTATATAGTTCAGCAAGTTCGAATTTGATGTATTCTCAGTTCTGGAGTCGTTGCTGATAAGTAGCCTAGCTATCAGGCTTGTTTCAGAAGCTGAAAACTACTTTCTGTAGATTTGCTATTGTTAACTTATCTTTTTGCCTTGTAAATATTTTTAAAGAGGAAAAGAATGCAATTTAAGCCCAGTAAACGACCTGTAGATTAGTAGTACTTAGAAAGCAAAAAAAACTCACATTACTGAATGCCACAAAGCAATTTTCAAAGGAAAATCTACTGACACCTGCAGAGCCAGAAAGAGCAGAAACAATGCACACAGCTTTCCTGGCTTTCCTAAGTCACTTCTTTTCCTAAATCCACTTCTTTCTAGCTACCCAACTACTGTATTATAACAAATAATAGAAGAATTAAATGCTCCAGCAGTCAAGGCTGGCATATTAAAATGACACTCTCCATTACTGAACTTACTCATCTCTTAATAGAGCTATTCTTCAAAGGAGATTAATTATACTGGCAAGAGACCTTTTGCTATTCTAATTTGTGAAACAAGCATATTGAAACAGCTGCAAACATGTAACTGGCTCCAAGATCCCAGGACTCACTGCATTTAATTAGGTGTTCATCTTGTGATGTTCTTTAGTCACTGCATTTGAAGCCCACTTCACATAAAAATTTGTAATGTCTAGGCTTAATTAACTACAACTGTAATGAACATACAGCCCATCACAGAATCTACAGAGACAGGAAAGTGACCATGTCATTCAACACCTAAACACTATCACAGAGGGACAAAAACTGGATTTAGAGATTAATTTCTCTGCCTTACTTAGGAAACAGAGAATTTAAAATTATTTTAAAATAACTCGTTGGCACTGTGTTTCATATCAGAACATTTGATAGACAGCACAAACACTGCCACGACAAACTGAAAACACAGTGTATAATATGAGTAATATGCAGAATTTTAACATGCAAACATCTGCAGCTCACTGAGCTGCACACAGCTGTTAAGTAACAACCTAGTACTCCAAATTAAATATCTGAGAATTAGTGCTTTGTTTTAAAGCACAGTTATTTTCATTAACCTAAGTTATGAAGCTTCAAGGCATTTATCTGCCTCTAGAGAACAGGCTTGTGTTTTAACATATTACTTTTTCTAATCCCCGCCAGATAAATACTTATAGCCAAGTCCATGTGAGCACTCTCCTCTTCTGTTACATTGAATTTAGAACCACTGGTGAGAGCATAAATTTAAGGCAAACACTGAACAGGCACCAAATTAAGATGCAACACAATTAAATCAAATCAGAAGAATTTCAATACAGTAACATGTCTGAAAATGTCAAGACTACAATTACCTCATTGTGAAATCAAAATTAGTTGTAACACAGACGTGTGACTTTTTGAACCTTAAAGATTTAAGTTTCCTTTCATAGCCTGGTGGTGCCAAACTGTCTAGGAACCCCCAAAAAATTCTCAGGGCTTTATCCAAGGTACTCAGGGTCATTGCTCCTAAATAGTCTTACAATGTAACATAAATTTACCCAGTTACTTGCAGCACTATAAGTAGCACACATCAAAATTCCTCACTTGAGTAAAACTTGTTAAACAAGTAACTCTGTAGATGTTCAGAAAAAAAAAAAAAAAAAAAAGAAAAAAAAATTTCAACTTTGGCTTTAATCTACTACTTACCAACAATTTCTGTTGCATATATGCCTGCTCACAAATAACTGTCTTTTCCTACCCTTGGAATTTTCTTCTCCTCACACAGCTCTGATTTTAGATTTTTTAGTGATACTAAGGAAACTTTACAAACAAAACGTGTTCCTTTTTGTGTGCAGCTCAGACTTGACTGTAGCCACCTGAGTGTGTGTCCCCATACAGAACACACTTTTCTCAGAAAATGTTAATTTAGCAGATGCAACATTCCTCAAAAATATTTTACCAAGGTTTTTTTACCAAAACCTCTTGACAGGAAGGACAAAGAGCATAATGGGAGTTCCAGCTCTTTCCTGGACAGTTATCCCTTTCAGATTCACACCCCTAGCTATCATCTAGTGAAACAGGCAGAGGTAGATATTCAGAAAGCTGCTTCCCAATTAAACTTGTTTGAAATGGCTGGGTTCTATGCTCACATTTCCAAGACTTCCAATGATATTTCTTTCAGGCATCAGGCAACTGAAGTAGTGTTGAGAAGGAATATTCCCAAAAAGTAATTATTCTTCAACACACATCTTTTCCTGCTTTTTGTCTAAAGCGGGATGAACATATTCTCTTCCTAGTTCACCCTGTAGCCTAAAAAGTCTCACAGGAACAAAATGCTGCTTTCACTGAGCAGGAGCAGGGAAAAGAAGGTAAAAACTAAAGCACAGGATCACATCATTTTTTATAGCACAAAAGCACCACGAGTATTCCCAGACTCACTCACCAAACCAGCAGTAAGTGAAGGAGCAGATTGTCCTAGAGACTGATTTCTCATGCGGACCAGGTTGGAGGTATCTCCAGGAGGCTGCCACATCGTCTGGCCCACTCCACTGTGGACACTATTTGATAAGGGAAGTAGCTGTTTTCCTTTAAAAATAAAATCAAAATACCATCAGCTTGTTTTTAAACAAGTCTGCAAGTTCAAAGTACAAAGCTGAGAACAAATACTACATGTGAAGGAAAAGTATTTAATTAAAAAAGAAAATTCAATATTTTGGTAGGTTAAAACTTGTAAGAGCACCTTACCAGTAAATTCATTATGTTTGATAACTAATGATTTCCAAAAAATATACTTTACATTATGAGATAATGGGGAAATCCAAAACCATTATAAAAACAGACTACTATCACTTTATAAATTTCTATATTCCACTCACCTTAAAAAGGAAACAATATTTGTTGCCATAAAAGAAGGCAAAATCTCTTTAGTATAATTTTTAAGATTATTTTGAAAATGCATTCCTAAATTGTAAAATATTGTCTCCTCTAAATAGCTTGGTCATCTAGACATCCCCACTTTCTCCTACCACTGGAACACTGAGCACTGCATTTCATGCAGCTGTAACATAATACAGTGTATGTTTATATATTGTCTTGCTTTGAACCATGGATGGATTTTTTTGCTCAATACATATTTTCTAGTCAATGCAACACTCGTTTTTGAAAAATGTCAAGCAGTAAATTTCCGCAATGAAAAAGAACCAAAGTCAAAGTAGGTCATATTTTGACTCCACAGAGCTTGACAGCTTCCTTTTATGTACAATGTCATCCACAAAGAAAAAAGAGAAGAAAGATATTTCTGTGGTTAAAAACACATAAGTGAAGAAGTCTGTGAATCTGGGTTCAGTTATTAGCTTCCAGATGACTTTCTCTGTAAGTTTGGTGAGTCAATCCCTGTACTTTCATTTCCCCATTGCAAAATGGAAGAGAATAATACCTCTTTTCCTTAAAATTGGGACTATGGGACTAAATAACACACCCTCTTCCAAGCCCAGTAAAGATTCTTGAATTCAATGGATCACTACATGCTCAGGTATCACAGGGGACTGAGACATTTATTGCAATAAGTAGTAGGAAGGCTACACCTTTAATCACATATACGCTGCAGAAAAAGGCTTGTTCTCTCAGGGGCAGAAAGCTGTTTACAAATTCAACTGCACCTTAGAACTAGATGTGAATTACTACATTCATTCCATAACAATGGCTGCAATATTTGGAAGACTGTCACATAATGTGACCAGCCATGATGCTGGGGGGAGGGAAGGCAGTGGAAGTGGTGGGGCTTTCTTTTTTTAACTTGTTAACATTAATTTTCTGATAGTTACAAGCAATGAGCCAAGTATACACCAAATGAGTCAAAGTGTAGGAGAGATGAGCAGGCTCAAATTTGTCAAGCAAACAGAGACACAACCTATGAGTGCCCTCTTCCTGGTCCCACTCAAGCTGCTTACAGCTGTGGGCACGATTTTCATGACTTGATCATTTTCAAGATAACATATAAATACAACAATTTGTCTGCAGGCACCTAAAACTGCAGAAGTGTACATTGCTGTATTCATCCTGTACAGTACTAACAAAGAGATCCTATAATAGCAAGTCAAATAATATAATTATCTAGTAGTCTAAAATACTTGAGGACAAGAATAACTTTATTTAAGTATCTCTAAGATATGGTTATCAATATCTCCTTTTCATTCCACAAAATCTGAATCCAGGAGGGCAGAATTCCACCAAGAGTCAAATCTCAGCCAACCAGTTTGTGTGCAGTCATCTACACTCTTCAAACTTATTTAGTAAAAATTAGCTGGAATCATTTTAAGGATGGAACTTTAAGCTAAAGCCTTTCCCTGTCATGCATCAAGTTCTACACACATTCTAAACACCCTCACTGAAAATATACATCTAAACCTGTACAATTTCTCTATTCAGTTGGGTCAGACTGATCTTGCTGGGGCTCTTTACCCCTTCCTGAAACAGGTATAGTAGGTTGAAAAGTAATTAAGATGAATCAACGTATTCTGGAGAAGATGGAATTTTTTGTTCTGAAATTACAATCTCCAAACATAAAAATATTTTTAAAAGAGAACAGACCTTCCAGTTTTCCTGCTTCCTTCTATTTACTTTGCTTTATTCAAGGCGGGGGGAAAAAAGCTACAGCACTAACTTAGGCCATTGCAGTCAGTCAACAGCTCTGTAGTTCACAAAGTTCTGTCCTCCTCTAGTGATTAACCTATCTTGGAGAACAAACTTACATGCATACAAAACAATTACATTACAATTGCTCCTATTTTTCAGAAACTATCCACTTACTACAAATAAAACACTAAGCCAAGGCCAAGCCAAACTAAAATATACATACCTTACTGCTAATTTAATTCTATTACACCTAACACCTCAAATATGAAAATATTTATCTTCCTCTGATAAAAGACCAGGGACCAGGTCTGGATGTATTTTCACAATCATGTAAATCAAGCCCATGCTGATGCCAAAAAAGGTGGTTTCACCTTCTTCCTCTTTCTCTCCCACTCGAGAATTTTCAACTCTTCCAGTTCTTGCACTAACATGCAAATAGGCAAACAGCCTAATTAGGGAGGAAATGGGCTGCAACTTCATCCTACAGAGTAACAGTGGTATTCGGGCATATCAGCTCTTTTATTCTAGACTGATCATGCAGCTCTCTGTGCTCCACTCCAGCACCACAGACTCTGTTATCACTTTTAAACAGCTGTAAAACCATCCCCTAACCCACCAACAAAGTCTTTGAAAAAAAAGAAAACTACTGAACTTGGTCCATTTTTGGGTAATTACTTTGCCTATGCTCACTTCATGGTTCTACAGCTGACAAACTAAATTCAGTTACAAGGGTGAATATTGTGTTCACAAAAAACCCAAATTTTACACAAACCGAAAAAAAAATCAAGTTAGTAAGCGAGATTTTTACTTTGAATCTCAATTGCCTACAGTGCTTTTGAAGCCAAGAAGAAACTAAATAATAATTCAAATATGATATAAAAAGTCTGTTTCCCAGTAAGAAACAAAAAGGCAAAGTGGCAAGCTTGCATTCAGCGCTGATGTTAGAAGGGATAAGAATACATCAGTGGGCCACCTAAAGTTCCACAGTTCCATTCTTTAACTTTGCATATTAAATCTTAGCTTTTAACTTTTCACTCTGGGCAATTTACAAAACTTCACTCTAAATCCAAACTTTTTCACTCTTCTCTCCTGATATTTCATTTTACATCTTTCTCTTACATAAAATTTTGTACACCCTGCCAACAAGAGGTCGACTTACCAGCATCTTTTATTATGACTGTTATGCCAACAATGCTGCAAATCTTTAATGCTAACAAAGTGTCACATTGTCTTTACAAAACGGCATACCTGACAAAGAACTTGCCAAGCTACCTCTTCGTAGCTTGCAGTCATCTTGACTTAGCTGACGGTGGAGCTTGGTTTTCCCAGCAGATGAAAAAATGTCAGGATTGCTGAGCTTCCTGCAACGCAGCGGAGTGGACTCTGTTATCATCTCCTGGAGGACGAAAAACATGCAGAACACTCTGTTATTGGCGGCCAAGTATCAGTGTCCCCTGTCTGAAACATGCAATCTTCAAAGCATAAAGGAGACTGTTAAAAGAAGCATAAAGAAACACACTCCACCCCCACCAAAAAAAAAAAAAAAAAAAAAAAAAAAAAAAAAAAAAAAAGGAACCAAAACAACAACATTCAACATTGTCAATCCCCCTCTTTGGTGCCCCATAGCTGCACAGAAAGCACATCACAAGGTCCCTGGCAACTCTGGTCCTTGAACACCACTGCTACAAGAAATACCATTAATAATAGTCAGAAAAACACACTTATGCTACAGCAGTTCTTTTCTCTTACAGAATTTAGGAGAAAATGGTACTGAAAAAACAGGCTCAGCTTTGATTAAAGCTGTTTCCTGCTAAAGCAAAAGTACTTTCTCCAATCTTCTTCAATCTGTAGTCCATCCAGTCTATGAGTAATATACCTATAAAGAAAGTGTTGCAATGTCTATTGCAACCCAAAACTCCTATTACAAGTCACAGCTCTATGAAGACCATATGCATAACTAACTAATAACTAGGATAACGATCAGCCTTTGTGTCATGTCTTTGTTATTACTACAAACAAAATTAGACATGTATTTGTCAGAAACACTCCCACACATGTGAATTCCTTTCACAGCATACAGCAAAATTTCAGTCAAAATTGCGTAGGCAGAACAGTGTCGAGCACAACCACACTGCTTTCCTCATGCTTTTCATTGTTCTGGAGGTGTCAAACTCTCATTCCACACCCAAAGAAGAACCACCAGCTTTGCTACCAGACATGGATTTGAAGATGTGACACTTTCCATTATAGCCCATATAAATGAACTGTCCAAGTTGTCCCTTTTCTGCAGTGTGAAACATTCTACTTGTTTTAATGGACTCCTCCATTTTATTTCAAATGCCTCTCATTACCTATACAGCACTTCAAGTCATGCTTATCCTCATGAAAATCTCTTCTGAGGCAGAAAATAAACTTTCCCTGCATGATACATGACCACACAATTTAACATAGTTTTAAATTATGTTTAAATCAAAAACTAGTTTACCACTTATGGTTTTTAATTAAAATTTGCAGATTCCGGTCAAAATCTATTTCTAAAGTCATTAATTCAATTCTATTCAGTCTACAGTGTTATGCCTCAAACTGTCAAATCCAGACCACAACTACACACTTTAAAAACCTCAAGGGGAAGGGAGGGGAGATGAGTAAAGTGGTTTTATATGAAAAAAAAAAAAAAAAAAAAACCTGATTTGGGATTTGAAATAGAATTCTCATTTAGCTCTGAGTCACTCATTCTCAACCCTTCTTAGACCCCATCTCCTTCTAATCATGAAATCTTTTGGCACCTCATAATACTGAGTAACTTTGTTATTGTTTGAGGGACAGCAATGCTTTGCTCCACATCAGCTTCAGTGGTGCACCTTTCCCAGGCTGCTCCGGATCCAATTTCTTCTCTGGTTCTGGTCAGACTTTCAGTCGCCAGTGTCTAACCCAGCTCACCAGAGACAGCTGGTCAGTTCACTCATCCAGCTCACACAGCTGGGAACAGTTGTGTTGGGGCAAGAGTGCGGAGGGACTCAATAACAAGTGACCTGAGGGGGACAGAGAAAACTGCTCAGCTGAAGAGCTGTTTAAATCTTATGGTTCCTTGCACAAATCTTGGAGCAAAGAGAGTCACATTTTCATGTCTCTGACCTTCCCCACAAAGGTGCTGAAGTCCTTCATTTGCAGGAGCTTCTACTTCTCTTTTTCTGTCATTTGGAGAGCTGAAAAGACATCTACCTAGCTTTTTCTCTGTACTTGGGAGTAAGCTGAGTAATATTAAATTGCAGCATTAGCAGGCTCCCAGCACAGAGGACTCTGAAAGCTGCAGAGGCCAAGGGCAGAGAGTCTGCTGTTTCTATTCAGAATGGCAGAACATGGTTATATTTGTGTATATGACTGTAAGTAGACATACAGAAACATGCACACACTTTTAATAAGGCCTGTCCTGTGCCTATAATATCTGAAATCTGGCACATGTTTACCATCTGTGACAGTCTGAAATTACCACACCTCCAAAATAAAAAAAAAAAAAACCCACTGACACCAACATGGGCACTCCAGGTTACAAACAAATGGCTTAAGAACTTCATCCAGCCTATCCACTCACACTCCTGATGCTTCAATTCCAAATATTTCCAGCATCCTTCAGTAACCAGCTACTTCCCTGAAACTAGTCAAGTGTTGAAAGGCCCCGTGTACATCTGCAGCAGTTAAAATTAAAATGTCAAAGACTAACTTGAAGTGAACTGGGAGTTCTTTGTTCAAAGTTTTGGGGGTGTTTGTTGGTGTTTTCGGAGGTTTCTTTTGGTTTGTTGTTTTGGTTTTTCCCCTGCAGGTGCATATTCACCTCCCCTTCAACACACACAAACACACGCTCCTCTCACCAGTCGTTCTCAGTGAACTGCAGCTAAGTAAGAACATTCACTCACTTGGGACATCAGGTAAGGAAAGGCACTGAAGCCAGAAACTAAAGTACTCTAAGTCATGTTACAAGAAACTTTTGTATTTTACGTGTCCCCTTTTCCACACAATATACAGACAATGCTAACCAGGCAAAGAATGTGCCCATTTCCCTACCCTTTCCCTTTTCCCTCTATGCACAGTCTCTTTTTATTGGCAAAAATAATTACAATTCTTAATGTGTCTTCTTGAGTTACAGTACACAAGTCTTGTAGGTCTGATAATATCTAAATCAAAAGTTCCCCAGCTGAAGGGCACACCTACTCCTACCACAGTATCTGATCAGCTACAACACCCTGCCTACACACACCTTTGAGGTCAGCCCAGTGCCATAAGCTACTTCTCAAAAAGCCATTCCATGTGACAGCTGTCCCCAGGTTCAGCTTTCCACCAAAACTTCTACCACAGAGATAAGAAAGGAATAGTAGAAAGGTAAAAACAGCTTCCCACACTCACAAAATAATCCAGGCTGTCTTCCAGACAAGATGGATTTGGTACATATTACATATGGAAACTTTTTCATTAACCCTTTTCTTGTTAAGCACATTAAACACTTGGGCAATATTTAGAAGACTATGTAAGTGTTAAATGTCTGGAAGAAAAGGCCTCCAATCACATTCTGTAGGTTCATAAACTGTTTTAAGTCACTTTTCAAATCATATTTAAAAAGTTTTTTAAAAAGTGCAGTTCTGAGACAGCCTATTATGTTTTAAAAAATGCTCAGTGCAACACAGCCAGTTTAAAATTTCATTTTCTAAGCGCTGTGCCCATATTGTGTCAGCAAAACAATGAAGAGCGAAAGTTTTAGCTTAATAACAATAGAGCTGTCTTTCATAAGACTGCAATTTATTTCACTCATCCATCAAAACCCTGCTTTGATACTGCAGATCACAGATGAACTGCATGGAAAAAGCAGTAGATTACATTACCACTCTCAAACAAGGAAGGAAAAAACCTAGTGGAAGAGATATTTCCCTGTCCTTGCCCCAAAGCAATGCATACAAAACACAAAAATCTTACACAACATTCCAAACTGATGAATAAAGAAACTCTTTGCAGCTATAGAGCAAAATTTTGCTTACATGCTTTCAAACTACTAAATTAATCTATCAGAGCAAGTGGTTGAAGAATAGATTACATAGAACAAACTAATTTTAAGGACTCCACTTCCCCTTTTCAAAAGAAAAAAATTTACAACCCTAGAGATGAAAGCATTAGTGAGCACGTAACACTTTGCTCACATCGTGTGAAAAGGACTGTGAGCCCCTCTCCATTCATTTCTTTTCAAAGGTGATAAAGAACTTAATTTACTTTAGGCTTGTGGCTTTTGCCACAAGCTAAAAATCAGGTTCAAACAGCCAGCTGATTCCTGCAAAGCTTAGGGCTGAAGATAAAAGTGTCACATAATCTTGATTTGCTAGGCAAAGATTATTGCTATCACTCCCTACAAAGGTACACAAAAATCTGCTCACATAACTTGAAATATCAGGATATGAAGAATGGCCAAAGGTTTTCTTGACTATCAAGAGGCTCTGCATTTTTCAGCTCAGTCACTTAACACACTTGCACAGAAAAAGCACTAGAAGAGTTCTGATACTGGAGTAACACCTAAGTCTGTTGCTCCTGCATGACATCTCACATTGGGGTCACCACACTCAGCTAGATGGGAGAACCAGATTGTCACAGGAGATGCAGACAAAAGACCAGAAGCCAAACGTGCTTCTCAATTTGTCTGATCATACCAATATCCCCTGTGAAAATCCTGATCTGGTAATTCAGAATACAGTTACAAGGATCCTTCTCAGTCTTCACTGCACAGGAAAAGTTCCAAGCAATTAAAGCAGGAAATAACAAAACAAGCACATAAACAACTGCAAGGATTTTCAGAAGCTTTTTTGTTTCCCCATTGTTCATTTAATGGTGCTGCAAGAGAGCAGCACAGGTCTTTAATCTACAAAAGGCAGGGAAATACTGCAAGTGTGGATTTGTCTTTTGCTTCGACTGCCAGATGAAGCATCACACAGTCAGTGAGACTGACACATCAGATTCAGACCAGTGCTGGGACAAAACTTTTTAAGCCCTGTTTTTATGGCCTCTATTTAAGATGCAACAGATCATGCAAAGGACAATTCCTTGCATGTAACTGTGTTATAATTAAATCAAAGACAAACTGCCTCACAATCTCTATGACAAGCAGAAGCACTCAATTGTGACTGACAAATATTCAAGTCTGCAGGTCAAAACAAACTGTTAGCTAGGGGGTGGGGAATCTACACAAAAGTTTTCTATGAACAGGAAATCCATTAATAAAAATGAGAAACCTTTTTTATGAAGCCTAATGAGCTTAACAACCTTAGGTCATCTGGAAGTGAATCCTAGCAAATTGTTGGAAGGAAGAATGAAAATTTAACTACAATAATCTGGCCAAGAATTCACTGTTATTCGCCCATCATGTAAGGAAGATAACCAATGAGCAGTGTAACTTGAGGGTAACTTGATACTTTCTGAATTTTTTGAAAGCACCAAAAATAGTCAACATTGAAAGCTGCATTTTCTATTTTTTAATACAGAACTGTTTGTCCTTTAAAAGATAAAAGCCTGTTGTGTCAGGGCTGTGTGCATATCTGAGCAGCATTCTTTTTCTTCTCAGCCTTTCCTCATCACTTTATATATTCTGTGTGCATACCCTTAATGACAGATAAATCTGATCCTGTCATTAGGCCTGCTCTAATATACTCTAAAATACACTGCAAATTAAAGGCCTAGAGAACAGATCACAGACCAAATATCTCTCTGTAAAAGTAGCAATTAGCAATGGAATCATAGTATTCATGCTTTTGTATTTAGCACTGAAATTTGCCTTAACTTTCTAGTCTGGAGATTACACATTGAGAGGAGAGGGCCAGTAGTTTATCAAGAAGCTGGAGTGAGCCCACATGTGACCAAAATTGTAGGCTAAATAAGAATTTGCAACTAAGTCTCTTTTTAACTATATCTGCTTAACTCATGTACTTGCCAGCAGCACCCTGAAAAATGCCAGAGACAGCAGAATCAAGGAAAATTACAGGAAATCTACATAGCATCTTAGGGGCTATAATATATTGGTTTACAACATCAACAACAGAGAAAAGCTTTACAGAATGTATTGCATTATATAAAAGTGTCAGTATTTTAAAGACAGAAGGGAGTTCTACATTATTTTTCTCTATAATAGATTTATTTGAAGAATTTTGCAATAAATTCCGACATTCCTACGACAATAAATATATAAACTGAACTTAGTGTTCAATATTAAGTTTTCAAAATTACTGCAAAGACAAATGTTATTTCCCACAGCGGTTTTCAATGCATCATGAACACATTTACCATTCTGAATACCTTCAGATTCCTCTGTGCACTCATCTGCAGTTATAAAACAGATGACAGAAAAGTTACAAACTTAAAACTTTCTATGTTAAAAAAATCCCACAGTTAAAACTAAACAAACAAGTAATAAAAAGGAATGCTCCCTAAAAGACCCAGTATCAGAAGCCTAAACAATACACTCCCCTTATCTTGTTCTTCAGTGAGATTTCTTTTCTTGTTAACTCTTCAGGAAACAACTACAAGGCATGTTTGATTCGAACAAATGAATTAGAAGATTTAATGTTTCATCAGGGAAGTTAGTGCTGTTGACTTTGTTGTGAAGTGTCCCAGCTGCAGGATCACATGAAAAAGCTTGTTAAAAAGAAAAGGTAAATATTTATAACTGTGTACATTATTTAGACCCTTTCTGAGGCCCATGGAGATGCAGAATAGTTTTATTCCTAATGGAACCACAGTCTAGAAGACAAGGTAATTGATGATTAAATTGTATCAGCTGGAATGTTTGGTGCTTACATGAAAACACAAATGGATTAAACAAAGTATTCAACCCTACTTCAAGATCTCCCCAACAGCCAAAAGGGAAGAGTAATTCTTGAATTCAGCTTGTAAATGCCTAAAACCAAATAAATTTCATCAAGGGAAGGAAAAGAAACAGCCTCTAAAGTCTGTATCAGACTTCACAGAGGCTCAAAGAAACCACTATCAATCTATCAAGACTGCAAACCCCACACCAGGCTCAGTACTGACTGACAACAAAACCAGTCTGAACAAAGACACTGAGCATTAAAGACCACATCATTCCTTTATCATTGCTCTTCTAGCATGAGTACTGCAAACATTAAAAGGTTGTATTGAGCAGGGAAATTAACTCCTGGCCAGATAAAACAAAACAACTCTATAATTCATCATCCTTACTTATACATTGTAAGGATTAAAAGAAATATGACCCCCCCTCCCCCCAAAAAAGGGATTTGTAATAGAATTTGATTTTTTAAGACATCAAAACACCTTCTCTCTTAACATTTTCTTTCAACAGACCCAAAAGTTGTGCCAAGCATGTCATGTGTCCCAACATCACAGACTGCAAGTTCTCTTGAGCATCCTGTGTGTTATCAAATATTCATTTATCTTCTCTATTCTTGTCTATTAGGTTTTACACAGTTAAATAGGGTGCATGTTTAGATTTGCTAAAGACCCTAATCCATAGCATCAGCAAACCAAACTTTTCTTGTTTGCCAGTTCCTCACAGATTTATTCAGATATTTATCACACAGAAGACACTGAACTTAATACCTCTTAGCACAACTAATGCTGTGAGATAGACTAGAATGGAACTGCTCATGGAACCAGGCAAGCAGCAGAAACTGCATTTTAATCTGTGCAGGCAAAGGAACCTATTATTTCATATTGGCTATAAAAAGGAGACTTACCAGAGAGTTCTGCAGGGCACCTTCATTCCCTGCAGCACTGATGCTCACTTTGGAGCTTCTAGATCTCCAACTATATTGATTTTTGTGCACATGACATTGTCTAACTGTCTCGTCCACAGGGAAAGAACAAACCAACATAAAATACTGACCTATACCTGTGTAAATGTTGTTTAATGCCCATTAAAATGTTACAATCTAATTAATTTTTATTTGGAATGTAAACTCCCTGGTCTTTTTAGGGACAGAGCTTAACAAAATCTAGCAATAAGTTTTAAGTTTATTTCATTTACACAAACAATTGCTTCATAGCAATAGAACCAGGAAGAAAGTTTCATCTGATATTATTTCAGACAGGAACCTCCAGGTTGAGTTGGAAAACCTAAGAGATGTTATCTGTATTAATATTTGATGCTTGACCCAAAACAATATATACTTTTCTATGTGTAAAGCACAAATAAAATACATTTCAAATTAAAATGCTAGCTTAAAATACAAAGTTTGACAAGTGAACAATAACAGTGTATTAAAATGCATATTCTACAGCATGTGCTGTAGAAAAATTACTTATTACTAATAATGCAGAGTTCTAATCTTGTTTTGCAAAAAGCAATATCCAAAGAAAAATGTTTAAGGTTCATTAAGTTTGGAGTACAATCTCAAATAAAAGTATCTATTGGTCCAGTATGAGATATGGCCCTTAAAAAACTGTCCCAACACTAAGGAGGCCAGAGAAAAGAAATCCATGTCCAAGTGCTATTCCAAGGCTTATTTCAAATGAAGCTACTTACAAAGAAAATTAAAAAGTAACTCATAAACGGAACTTCAGTGGAGAGTCACTCAGGTGAGCTCAAGGGGATTTTGTAATCAGACATTGAATGGCTGCTTACAGATGGGCAATACAATTTTAAGACTTCATCCTAAGTGTAAAGCTCACTTGAATAACAAATATTGCACAAAGAAAAGTATGAAACCAGAAAACACACCAGGAATCCCTTTAGCAGCACTAATTTTTTTGCCCAGGATTCTTTTATAGATCACAGATATGACCTGAATAGTAGCAGTAGTGAAGCCATCTGTAGTTAGACAGAGATTACTGGCAAAATAAAATATAACAAAAACCAGTGGACTGCTAAGAGTTAAAACACTGTTTGTTCATATACATGACCAAGAGAGACCAAGATACAGTTTAATCTGGTATTATCATCACTGAGGAGGATCTCTATTTGCAGCATGAAAAAAAAAAAATTTGTGAAAGTCCCAAACCTTTGGCATCAATATTTTTGTTTCTATGAAACATCTGCAACCTTCTCACTTCCTACCACAGATGAGATAAGTAGATCGATTCAGAGCCAAAAATAAGAAGCACTTGTGTAAAGCTTTTCCTGAGAACAAATTTCCCCTGACATTCAACAGCAGATCTGCATGTATAGAACAGGGGAAAATTATCAATTTATTATGAAATTGTAAATAAAATTACCAGTGGCTTTAGACCTAAACAAAATTAAGTCAACCCTCAGACACACAATGAGTGCTTAGTCCTTAGCTTCTCTTAACAGAAATCCCATTAAATAGCAGTCAAAGATAAACTAATTCACAATTCTTATCAATGCCTGCACAAAGAAATGGAGACTCTGTAATCTGCACAAAAGCTTTTCCTCACCAAGCAGGGTAATACAGTCCCATCACAAAGGAACAAAAGCCAAAATTTTTTTCAAGGACAAGACATATTTCTTCCCTTCTGCCTGAGAACAGAAACAATGCCCAAGTGTTAGGTTTATGAACAGCACCATGCCTTGAGCTCAAAGAAAGACTGGAGTCAGCAGACTCTTCTGCTAAACTGGCAAAACAACCCTGTAAACAGATTCTCTTCTGTCCTAAAAACAGGGATTAATGCCAATGTCTAAGAATATACAAATAACTAAATTGATGAATAATTTAACTTTCAGAGTCATATTTTTGCCACCTTCATACCTTCAGGTATGACAATTTAAGTCAATTAATAAAGATATAATTGCTACTACTATGTCACTGCATCCATCTATGCCTGGATATTTAAATATCTAAATGCCTTCAGTCACTGCAGTAACCAGAGAACTCACTTAAAGACTTTTCTCTAAAACAGTGATTATAATTTATTCATTTGTTCTCTGATCTTCTGTTGCTGTCCAGAACACTCCACATCAGTCCTGACTTGATTCCCTCATTTCCTTCTAAAGGTCTTTACTAAGGCTCCATATTAAAATGTTGTTTTTATGATAATAAAATGCCTGTAAATACACTAAATATTGAATGGTGTGATTTCAGCAACTAATAAACCCGTTTCAATTAATAGACATTCCATTTTTGAGATGGTATTTCCTTTCTCTGGGCCATTATAAGAGCTCCTTTACAAAAAACTGGAGTAAGATACAGTGATAAGAACTGCTACTAGTCCTCAGTGAACAGAGGACACACAACCACCGGATTAACTGAACAAACATCAAAGAAACATTGCTAGACATGAAATCATTTCACTATCTGCATTTTTTCCAAGTAGCACCCCACGCTGACATTACACACTCTTGTCCAGCTTTGTCTTTGCTAGAGTTTAACACTTTGCTTCCATTAGTGAAGTTGTATTCTCTGAAAGCAGATAGAAGGCAAAGGTAGTTTTGTCATTTGTGTACTTGTTTCATAATGACAAGATTTTAAGAGTGCAGAGAAACTCAATTTGGTGATTCTGAGCTGTATGCCCTTCAATGCAAAGAGAAGCAAATCTCTAGTTTAGCACCTGGGATATCTGGACATTGTAGAATCATATATTAGTTTTGGTTAGAAGAGATGATTAAAGATCATCTTGTCCCAACCCTACTGCCATGGGCCAGACACCTTTCACTATACCAGACTGTTTAAAGTCCCCTCCAACCTGACCTTGAACCTCTGCAGTGTATCACCACATTCTTTGTAAAAAATTCTTCTTATATCTCATCTAAATTAACCGTCCTTCAGTTTAAAACCATTACCCCTGGTCCTATCCCCACCAAGAGGCCCCACCAAAAGAACTCCACGTGCACAGGGAATGAGCCTTCCTGGAAACACGAAACTATATTTAAACCATTTTCAAAGTCTAACTCAGGTAGTTTTGTGGAGTCTTTCTGCACGTGTACGAGCCCGAGTGGGATGAAAACAACCTGCAGAGGCAGCAGCACCAAGTTCCCATCATAGACAGAACCAGAAAAGCACATTAGAAAACTAATGTATTAGAAAACTAGGGTTTTTAAAGCATTATTACTGTGCTCAAAGCATGACAGCTGTATTTTCAAAGGATAAAAGGAAAACAGTCTTGAGCATCAATTAATCAATCTGACAAGTACTGCATTTCATAGAAGACTTCAAGCTCCCTGAAATGCAGCTAAAAGGTTTTCTCAAGTTTTCATCCCACAGACTGAATTCTCCTCACTCCTTGGCGGAGGTACCTTTTCCTCTTCATTTTTGTTTGGATTAACAAAGCACAGCAAAGTGTCTCAAGTCTGAGTCTCACTGCATACATCACTTGGTCTTTAGCAAAACTGCCTTCTGAATGCTGCAGGCCAGCATTTGTTTACTACTGCAACCTTTCTTCTGTACTGTCTCTTCCATCCTGAAAAACAATCTGCTCTGTGAACTCTTCCATCAAATCCCATAGGGGAAACTCAACAGGGATGGCAGGACCTACACAATCTATTACTGGGTTTTAATCCTGTTGTGCTAGCAGCTAATGCATCCAAGTGATAAACACACACAGTGTGTATTGAGCCAATTTCTACAGTTTCCACAAGACAGCTCCACAGTCACTGCCAGAAGTTAGGACCGGCTGAATGAGCCCCTTAGAAGCAAAAACTTCACTGGAAATCTGTCCTGAATGGATTGCTGGGTATTTGGACAATGAGGAGATACTAGAAGGTGCATTCCAGAAGTGCACTGAAAAATCAGCTTCTTATTCTATCTCTCGTTAAGCATTTTTAGCATTAGCTGAATTAGCTGATATGTCAAACACCTACAAGACTTTCAGAACACAGCATGACTCAGTAGATGTCAAGACAAAATTTACCCAAGTATCAATCAATTAACCAATTAACTTATTTTGGCTACAAACAGCTGAGAATGTTTATGGTGGATTACTTCTCACACCATGTAACAGAAATCTTTAGAGAAAATCTTCCTATATAGACAGCTCACGAAGACATGTGTGGACTGAAACTGAACCATAAATTACATTTCAAATATTTTCACACTCCTCACAGTCCACCCTCAACAGTGCCATCTCCTTCTGGAAATTTAAACACATACATGGAATGTTTTGAATTGCTCTCTTCCTTTTACATTCATGAAAATCATGACCAACTAAAAGCTTTTAAAACATGTTTTATTGGTAGAAATGTTTACTATATGTATAACAAAAAGTGAAAATATTTATGATGCAAATCCATTAGCAAAGACAGTATTTTTTCCAGGAAAGAAAGAGAGCATCATCCTATTTTCTATGTACATAATGGACTGCATTCACACTAGAGCAATTTCAAATAGTAAAAAAAAAAAATATAAGCTAGACTTCCAAATTATTAAAAGACTAAGTTGTTAGTCTTGAACCCTCTTCCCTCATTGCACTGTAACATATATTTTTATGAACATGTAAAATGTTCAAACAGAACATTTGAAAATAACTTCTGACAGATTACTAGATGTAAGGTTCAGGGAACCTAACTATAAGTTAAATAAAAAGCTCACAAAAGACACAGCTTAGAGAAAGAGCAAATTAAAAAAATCTAAATCTGGTTTCAAAGGTAGTTCTTTGAGTGTCCATGTTTCGTCCTTCAAAGAACAGCATTTTTACCAGGCTTCAAACAGTACTGTATCACTAAAAAAAATACACTAACGACAGCACATCATTATTTGATGTGGAAATGACTGAGACTCTATGTGACCTGTCCATTTATCTATTGTGGTTCTTGAGGAACAAAGTCTTGCTAGGGAATAAAGCATTTTGGTTTAGTCTCAAATAATTCACCAGCCTGGTGGTCTTCACTGCTTTGTTAGCTTCAGCTACTCAGCTTCCATGAATAGGAATTAAGACTTTTTAAAAACTTCTTTTCTAAATAAATGCCTATCATCATATCTACAATAATCCACTGCCTTTCTTATAGCACTAAAGCTATGTTGGCTTATGGCAGGCAGCATGGGCAATAAAAAAATTCTATCAGAGAAAAATAAAGAACTGCCCCTTCTAAAGACTCTCAAGAACTACCTGGACAGGCAGGACTACATTTACACTCTGTGCTGCAAGAAGGCAGATGAGCTTGCTCAAGAAGTCAACTGTGAGGTGTTAAGTCAGTAACACGTACCCATTCCTCCAACACAATAACATTTGCATATGTTACTTGGTTTCCTAAAGCATCCAGTCAGGAATATATCCAAAATCTTTGAGTGTTCTGCAGCTGCCTAATCCTAGCGTTGGACAGCACCCCACTGTTATCCTCAAGTGCTCTGTAACAAACAGTAAGTAGCAGCAGCTTTCCCCTTAAGGCTAATAATTATTCTAAAGAAATGCAGTGCCACACCAAATCCAGGCACTTCTGATAGAAGAATTCTCTTGGCTCCTTCACTTCTATTCTGCTTTTGCACAAGAAATGCAGTGTACTGCATCTCTCCAGTGCCTGCTTAGCTTTTCTAATATGGAAGATATGAAATTAATGTGGCTACTACAGTATTTGCTCGTACTCTTCACTTGTGACAGGAAATCGAAATCTCACATGGGCGAGCTGAATCATCTAAGCTGCTGATGCAATACCTACCTAGTTATTGATTTACACAAAAGAGTTTTGTCCATTAATACTCAAGTCTGACAGAAGTGATGATTGCATTTTCTCAGGCCAGAAAAGTGCCATCAGCCCTCTGGTGCCACTGCTCCTACCCAACAAGCCCATTGCAGAATTGGTCACTTGATTCCACATCCCTTTTGTCCACATCTGGATTTATCTTTTGGCTCAATTCTATTATCTAATAAGCACATTACAGAATTGATCCCTTGATTCTATTCCCCTTTGCCTGCTTTTAGATGACTCTTTCCCTCAGCCACTTTTTCAGCACCCCGTATTTTTAAACATTAGCATGAAGACACAAGTGAACTCAGAGGAACAGGCCACCAGGAGCTGCCATCTCTGATGAGGACAAAGAGAGGCAAAACTACGGCTAATGAAGAAGTCAGGTAGAGGCAGCTCTGGCATCAACAAGAATCAGCTTATGGCAGGCAGTGAGACACACCTATGGGGCACAGACAGATTTGGTGTTTCTGGTTTCTTTTCCTGCCTCCTCAGAAAAAGGACCAAGAAGAAAACCAAGACAGAACTATGCATGTCGTAAGAGAACATCTGATACCTCCACAGCTACACCTTGACTTCTTCATTACCCATATTTCTCCATAAGAAAGGGAACAAACTTCAGAAAATAAAGCCCGAGGATAAGTAAGAATGCCTGCCAGCCACCCATGTACTCTGGACTCCGGTTAACCATATTAGAAGCTCCCCAGGCTAGAATTATGCATCTTTTTATTAGAAAACAGCACTTTTTTTTTTTTTTTTCTTCCTCCCATAAGAAAAAGAGATAGCAACAAAGGAAGATGAGAAAATGAAGTCTGAGGTCTGCAAACAGTTACTGAGTTTTTAATGGCAAATTAGAATCATCATAACTTGCAATTTGGGAGTCTTTACCAATGTCCTCCTTAGGAACTTTCTTTAGCTTCCTTGACAAAAGAGGCACAGGTCAGAACTACCCTAAAATCAACCCTGAACAACAATGTCACAGAACAGGTGGCAATAAGCATTTATGTAAACAGATGGTTCCTGGTCTCCTAGAACTTAGCAGCACTCCATCTCTACTTCAATAAGAAGGGGCAATGACGTTTACAGAATATATTTGACTATGATTAAACTATACTTGCTTTTATAGAATATGCAATGTGAATAGAAAAAACTACACTTGACTGCAAATGCAATCTGCATTGCTAGCAGTAAGTCCATTTGATTCAGCTTATGTGCCTGAATTTTGAAAATAAACCTCCATCTTCTTCAGATTAAGTTTCATCCCAGCTCGTAGGTTTTGACATGAAGTAATAAAGAACAGCTTTGAGTGTTGTGAGCTGTTACTCACAAAGTCCATGGCTGAGGGAGCTGCAACTGAGCTGTGATCTGAGAGCCAGAGCTGTAGAGAAAACCGAGAAGCAAAGTGCCAACTGAGCTCCAAAAACTTTATTCTTCACTTGTCAATCAAAAGAGAAGACTCATGGTAGAAATAACCAAAGAACACCAAACTGTTCTGCAGTCTACATACAGGGCTCATCACAACAGGGGTACTGCCTTTACTAGCACTGATGTCACCTAGAGGGAAAAGAAAAGAGAACATTTATTATACTTGAAGTATAAAAGTTCTAATTAGGAAAAAAAAAAAAGATCTCTCCAGTTTCCAGGCTTGCCACGCAGCAAGGAAAGCATGGTAACAGCTTCTCTGCAGCTGTGGAGACAAAATAAATCTGAGTAGCACTCTGGGGTTTGGCCAGTTTCTCCCCGCTGGTCACTGACTGCTTTCCAAAAAAGAACAGGGTGAGAAGTCAGTGGAAAAGATCCTTTGCTATTCCTTCCAAGAAGAAAAAAAAAAAAATAAAAACCACAATCAAAATATAACAACAACCTGAAAGGAGTAATAAGCTTTCTAACCTATTTATAAGTAGTCTTGGACCAGTTTGCATGATTTTACTCACAGAGGGAGGAGGAATATCCACATATGCATAATGTTACAAAACCTTCTCTCAGATGACACACCCAACTGCAGTAATGCAACCCCCAAAATTGTAAAAAGACAAGTATCAAACAGTGGTGAAGGAGGAAGCTTGTCTGCGATCATGCTGTTCCAGGCTGCTGCCAGAATATTACCTGGGTTTGGCAAACAGTCCAAGAACAATCAAGAGGGAAAAGCACAGAGTTCTAGAAGCAAAAGAACTCAGTGTCTTCTGTTCCAACCAAAGCTCAATTTTACATTTTAAATACTTCTACATGGAAAAGAGATCAGATAGTAGAGAATTTTTACTGCTAGCACAGGCATATTCCACAGCTGAAAGTTGGCCATTAGACAAAACAAGCGTTGAAATAAGATGTCGTTTAGTTTTCTATCAGCAGGAATAATTAAACATTGACAGAGCTTTCAGAAGAGGTGACAAACACACTACGATCTAATGCTAAGATAAGATCAGTTTCTAAGAGAGATGTTTTAATTTGTCTTTCAGGAAAGCTCCACAGACTGCACATGTGGGCAATTCACACTGGATAACCTCAGTATTCCATTTTGCCTTTGGGACATCAAGATCTACAAACTTACAAAGACAGGTGGAGAAAAAGGAATATTTTTGTTACTCTCAGAAAGCTTGTAGCACTACAGTTCCAAGAGACAGTCGCTGTTAAAGGAATTGACTGTAAGTCAGTCATCCTGTTCAAAGCTCAGGAAATACTTTCTATCCAAGCAGAAATTACTACATGTACTGCCTGAGGATCTCCCTTCTCCAGGTAGGTCAAAATTTACACCTAGAGGTAACCCACTGCACTGACAGCTCTAGAGAAAAGGCTCTCCAACACAAAGCTGGACTCAGAAAGGTTTGGCCTTTCTCTGTACTATGTTTGCAGTTTTCCTGCTGCCATCATCTGAACATTTCCTATACAACAAATAGAAACAGCAGGAGAGCCGTCAGGTTTAACAACATTTCAGTCCAGGTCTTCATGAGCAGCAGCTGAGTTAAACTTTATACACAACAAATGGTACATCTACCCCAAAATCCTGCCTCTACAACTGGCAGTTCCTCACCAGAGCCTTAGACTACTTGTTGAGATTCTTCTACTGTTTTCCTCTTTATCTCCTATTAACTAACAAAGCCACAAAGTCATGGAATCTACTCATAAATCCTTCCCTGGCCACCCAGAGTAAGAAGGGGAAGCTTGTGACAAGTGAAGAGATTTGTTCCTGTTCCCTCACCTTGTCAGATCTCCAAGCAAGCATCCCTGGGTAGCACTCTCTAGTTCCCTGCATGCCTTTAGAGCAGAAAATGTCATTCAGTGATGCTCAGTATTCTCTATTTTTACTCTGTGACTCTCAACCTACATCCTACTAGACCTGCCACAATGCTTCAGTTTTCCTCACCTCTATTTATCATCCCTCTGCTTTCAGAGGAAGACAGCATTTAGATTTTTAGCAACACATTAGCTCCCACTCCTCGTGGGGAAAAAAAAAAATCAAGACATTCTATACAGACAAGTAAAAGCAAGCATCATGCATTTGCCCCATTCCAATGTTCTAGATTTCAGCTGATTTCAGGTGTTTTCCTCAGGGGAATCCAGTCTAACTATTAAATATACTTCACTCTTAATCTCTTCCTTTGCATCTATTACATCCCTTGTAGGGGGAAAAAAAAAAAGTACACATATTACCTTTAGCATGAAGATTGACCTCCTGTAAAGCCTGAGTCATCACTTGATACCAGAGGAGACAGTGAGTTGCTGTTTCTACCTACCCCCTGCAGACCAACCACGGTCTTGTACAATTCCAGCACAACCCTCTACAGCCATGTCTTCTAGAAACTGAAGAATCCTTTCTATGAGGACTTTGTCTTTTACCTGAAGAAAAAAAACGCTAATAAAAGCAATTCTGACAAATACTGGCTACGATCCATGTGAAATCTTTCACTATAAATATCACTAAAACTAATTATGTCAGCATGATATGGCAACAGTCTACTGCTTGAAATATGCCTCTGGATGAGGGTGACTGTCATTCATAAGTAACATTCACTTTCACCTCAACTTCCCATTTTTCTCCTTCAATGCAGTCAGCAAACACAGTGATTAAGCTGATCCTTTACAGAAATCCAAGTGGGCTGTGTTTGACAAAGACGCCCACACTCAATGAAACTAAAGCATCACAGAGTAAGAAGGACAATTCAGACATGAATTAATGACTGATGAACAGGAAGTGAGCTAGAGCAATTGGCCTTTTCCCAAAAAAGAAGGATCACCAGTGGAGTCTCATATGGATCTCTTCTGGGATTAACACCTTCCATATTTTAAAGCAAAATCTAGCAAAGAAGCTTGACACTTACATGACAGAGTTTGCTGACAATACTTAAAGTTATTGAAGATCCCAAAAGCAATGGCCAAAGATCTGAAGAAGACTTTAATGATACTGTTTAAGTGAGCTGCAAAATAGCAGGTAAATGTAAAATGGTGCATAGTATTAAAAAAAAATATGTACACAAAGACAAATTCTGAATTAGTTACTACCATTTAAAAGAGTGACTGGAGTTATTATAGTTCCACAGAAGTGCCTCAATTTTAAAAGATGATCTAGAAAAAGCATGCAGAAGATTAAAGAATCAAACCTAATATGCCACGTCAGTTTACTGGGTGGCATTTGCTGAAATACTGTAGCTGGTCCTGGTTATTGTAACCCATCCCTGTTCCTTGGATTCCTGCATCACTGTCTCCAATCAGGAACAACTGCAAAAGGTGCAAAGAAGACAGCAAGGACAATGAAAAGGGTAAAGTAAATTCTTTCTGAAATGACTCTGGAAAAGTCGCAAGCAAGGGATGGGAAATAAAAGTCATCAACCCATAAGTCACACAGAATAACATGGATTCTCGTTTTCACTGCTTCTTCCAATACAAGAGGGAACAAGCAAGGCATGAAACCAAGCAGGCAGAAAGTTTAAAAGCAAACAAAAATAAGTGTTTTTTCCACACAAAATGTATTTAAGCCCTACAAGTCAGCCACAGGATGTTGTGGATGCTACAAACACACATGGCTTCAAACACCAATTGGACAAATTCATAGAAGAAAAAACCCACTGGGGGCTCTAAAAACAAATATCACCTCTGGTTCAGGAAACCTATGAGCCACAAATTACTGGAGGCTGGGAGAGGCATTTCCTCAACATACACTATGCTCTTCTCCAAGCATCTGTTTTTGGCAGCTCGGAGAGGCAGGATACTGGGCGAGAGGGATCTTTAATGTGCCCGAGTACAGTCATTCTCACATTCTTGCGTAAGGCACAAGAAAGTGCAAACATTCATCGTATACACGTCGGAACTATAAGCAGAGCAAAAGACCAGATTTTCAATGGCCTTAAGGTCAGTACAGTGATTAACTGCTGCAGTCACAGTTTGATAAGGACTTTTTTCAACACTGGAGTAGCTCAGCCTCTCCCAACCACAAACTTGTGCAAATGTATGGCAAACAAAGAGATCTGAATTTAATCCAGAATGGTTCGCTGCAGCTGTGCACACTATTGCACTGTTACAGGCTTGGGAACAACAGGGCTACTTAAGGCAGAAGTGGCCCCAAAGGAAATACTTGTCAAGCTACAAGCTGGATCAGTGAAAATGGAGTATCTCACTGGCTTTTGCATCTCAGAAGGCCTTTTTTACCACACGCACACTACCAACTACGGACATTTAAATAAACACTGAATTATTGGTATTAAAGACAGAAATGCCGTTTGCCACATTTGTCCAACACACCCATTTATTTGCAGTTGTTTACCACACTTACAAAACCTTAAATGAAAGACAAAAGGGGAGAGGGGATGAGAGGTTCTCCTTAGAAGTCTGGGGAGTATCTCACACATGGTTGAGTAGAAGCTTTCTTAACTTCAGCTGAAAAACTCCTCTTCCATCACACCAAATATCTGCCAGCATGCAAAGATATGTTCTTACAAGTCACTTCAGGTCCTAAAGCACCTAAACACAGATTGGTAATATTTTCCATTAAAAAGCCTCGTGCATCTCAAAAACTGACACTTCTGAATTTGCAGCCTTCCCTGATTTGCAGCATTGGGGTTGTTTTGGTTAAACTCCCCATGTGTTCAATTAATTATTCAATACACAGCATGTTCTGTGCGCACAATTTGTAACTTTCATTCACACTGCCAAGAATGGAAATAATTCCCTTCAATTTCCATGTCAATATCACAAACAATACCTCAAAACAGTACAACAAAAACCAGCTACTGCATTTGGTTGCTCTACAAATTTGTCCATTTCACAGACAGTCGGGAAGATACCAGGTGACCTCCTCTGATTTTCGATTTTTTTTCCACCCAAATGAAGATTGTAAGATTCCTTAGTTGTTTCAAGAAAGAATAAACACCAAAAGCAGCAGCCTGTCTTAACCACCTGGCTTAACAAAGCACAAAAAAATAAAGTAATAGAGGTGTCCTCTTCAAGGGCCCAGTCTGATAAATCTGTATTCAAAAGATATTCACCAATGAAAGCCAAAATCCGAGGCTCCTATAATTGAAGGCAATGTAACGCAGCTTTTCTAGGAAAAAACTAGAAATTATTTTTAAAATAGCATAAACTTGTGCAGCTGCAACAATGACATAAACTTAAAATATCTTTTTCACAAAGAACCTAGGCTTTCTCTTTGCTCCAAAAAATGGCAAAACAGAGCAATTTATTACTGTATCCAAGGAGTCTTCATACTTGTGATACCTTCTCCTTTTCTTCAAAAAAAACAAAAAATAGCATTAGTTGTCACCTACATTTTTTTCAACTGCAAAGTGTCATCTCCCATTTTCATCTCTTGTAAAACTGGGACTACCAAACGAAAGTCTTAATGATCTTAAACTCTGGTTTAGGATCTCTTTGGTGTCTCACCCTTGTAATCCCAAGCACCAACCAGTAGATTCTATTTCAGTGCGTATGAAAGACATAAAAGTGGACATACTGAACTTACACACTCTCAACACTTAACAAGCCTGTGCATTTTCAAGTCTCTGCAAAGGTACGGTATGTTTCCTAAATAAACCACTTCTGGAATTAAGACCTAAAAATGCTGGAAAACGCACCATAATTATGATGGCGATTAGGAGTGACCTACAGAGGGTTACTAGAAAGATGTACTGTGTGATTAGTAACACCAGCCAGCACTCAGCACACACCCGATTTCACTGCATCCTCCCTCGCCTTCCCGGCACGCGGGCAGACTCCCGGCACCGCGGCTCCCGCACCACTCACTCACTCACGCCACACGGTCAGCACCGACACGGTCACACCACCGCTCCCACCCTCCCGTCTTCTGGGGGCATCTACCTGCGGGAGCGCACGGAGCGCGCCAGGATGCTCGGGGGCAGCCGCCGCACCGGGCGCCGCCGCTCCCGCCCCGCGGCCCCGGCCCCGGCCGCTCTCCCCCGCCGGCGCTCCGCGGTCCCGGCGCGGGGCGGGCGCGGACCGGCCCCGCCACGCGGGGCGCGTCTCCATAACAACGGCGACCCCCGCCCCGCGCCCCGGCTTTACCCGCTCCGCCGCCCCCGCGGCCCGGGCGTCCTCCGGCTCCTTCCTGCCGCCGCCCCCCAGCAGGGCGGCTCTGCGCTCCGCCGCGCTGCCGGACACCGCCCGCCCGGGCTCCCTCCGCGCCGGCGGCGGCGGCGCCGCTTTGTCCCCCCGAGAGCGGCCCTTCCTCATCGCGGCGGCTTCTCCTCCTCCTCCTCCTCCAGCTCAGCGGCGGCGGCACGGCCGGGGCCCCATGGCGGGCTGGGCGGGCGGCGGTCACGGAGCGCCGGGGCGGCGGGGCGGCCGCGGGCACCTGCGCGCGGGGCGCGCGGGCGCGGACATGCCGCGCGCTCCCGCTCCCGCCGCCTGTCAGCGAGCGCGGCCGCCGCGGCACCGCCCCCCCGGCCCGCGCGCCGCCCGTGCCCGCTATCGCGAGAGCAGCTCACTGGCGGCCGGGAGGAGGAGCGAGAGGTGCGGGCAGTGAGGGCGGGCGAGACTCCGGGGCCGGGGCCGGGTGGGGGGTGTCCCGGGCAGAGGCGCCCCTGCCGGGCGGAACCGGGGCTGCCTCACCCGAGGAGGCCGGGAAGTGTGAGATCAGGATGCGCCCTGTGGGAGTGTCGCGCGGGCGGGAGGGCAGCAGCGTCTGTGTCCCGCAGAATCAGTGGCCCTCCCTGGCGACGTTCCAGAGCCGCCCGGATAACCATCCTGTGCCTCGTGCTCCGGGGGACCCACCCTGCCTGAGCAGGGAGGTTGGAGCAGATGATCCACTGTGGTCTCTTCCAGCCTGAACCGTGCTGTGACTCTGCGGTTCTGTGATTCTACAGTTCTGCCATTCTGTGAATCACAGAATGAGTCAGGCTGGACGGACCTACGCAGTGGCTCATCTGCTCCAACCTCCCTGCTCAGGCAGGGACCCCCGGAGCACGAGGCACGGGATGGCATCCGGGCGGCTCTGGAACGTCGCCAGGGAGGGCCACAACACGATCTCTCTGGGCGATCTGTACAAGTGTGTGGTCACCCATAGAATAAAGTTCTTCCTCATACTCGGGTAGAACTTTCTGTGCGTCATCCTGTCCCTATCGCTGTGATCCGAGATCAGCTCAGATGTCCAGCAGAATCCTGCTTCCCTGTCAATAAATTCTTAATTGTCCCTCAAAATCTTGGGTGACTGCAGGACTTTCCCAGTGGTTTTAACAAATAAGACAGTCACACTGGAAAAATGCCACAGAGTTCCTCCAGCAGGACACAGTGGGATCCAAGCCCCCAGTGCCTGGATGAATGGAGAACCTCTGGGCATCCCACATCCTTCCACAGGAACTCCAAGCTGCAGGACAGTGTTCACCAGCTGTGGCCCTCCACCTCTTAGGGATTAGATTAAGATGTAGTTCACCATCTTTTTAGTAGAAAAGAGAAAAGAGAAACTTTAGTAGAAAAGAGAAGCTTTCATTACCTAAAGGAGTAATAAGAAAATATAATCATCTTGTGTTTCATCTCAATACTTCACACCCTCTCGGCATTTTTGCCTTTGCAAATTATTTCTTGAGGGTTTAAGTTACCAGTTTGTACCTTCATTTTTCACAAAAGCCACTTCAAAGTTTTGGGGTTTTTTTCTTCACTGTTACATAGTCAGGAATCTTGCTGCTGCTGCAGAAATATAACTCCTTTTTCCTTTTTACCAAGCTGAAATGGCTTATACATCTTCAAACAGGAAATCTAATTGTATAAATTTTTTATTATTTTGTACAAAGACAACAAAAATACACTTCCCAACAATCTACTGAGGTAGAAAAGTGGAAGCATTTTTAAGTAATTATTAATGTTTAAATGCTTGCTCAAAACTATTTCAGGATGCTGGATGAGTCAGAGGTGTTTTTCCGTCATAATTGTGTATGATCAGGATGGACAACCATGTGGAACTTCCCAGCTGGGAATCCTGCTCTAACTAAATGTAAATAATGCAAATCTAAGGAATCTTGGCATCCTTGTTAATGTGAGTCTATTAGGATGGCACAGTGCCTCATCATAATTTGGCTGGATCTTTGCCCCGTTGCGGCATAGATGCCAATTAGTTATTTGTTGGTTATGGCCTGTGGAACACCTTGCTCTGGTTCACACCTGTTCACTTCATGTGCCAGAAAGGAATTCATGCACACAGGAAGAAAAGTCACAATGAGGATGTGGATGACATTACCTGTCTAACGTATTAAACAAATAAACATGTTAGAAACAAATCTTTGGTCGTTCATTTTAGACGGAATTGCAAATAATTGCCTTCTGGTTCTGTGTTTTGAATTTAAAATAAAAATATCTTTTATCTCTCCAAATCAAAAAGCCATTTGGGAGTTAATAGGACATTTTATATGTGAAGAGATTGTGTTTGGCTTGCTTCTGGCTCATTTCCTTCTCTGTTTAATTCCATTTAGCATTTTCGACTCAAAATGTCTTTCCAATATTTTTGAAACAAAAGAACAGCAAGGTTTCATGTTAACAGAATAGGAAAAATACTCCTCATTTTACTGATTCTCCCAGATTTTTTTTCCATTTAAACATGTTACTGAATATGACCTGAATCTGGAGACCAGTCTGAGTGACCTGATTTTTCTTTTCCATATGAGCTAGTTTTCTGAACTTTTTTTTTTTTTTTTTTTTTTTTTTTTTTTTTTTTTTTTTTTTTTTTTTTTTTTTCCCAGCTTTAAATAAAAGTGAACAAATCATGAAAGGCTTGGCAGGGAAAAGGGGTACAGATGAATGAAGCAGATCATAATGTGGTACCACATCTATGCTCATGGTGTTTGTCTCCAGAAATCTTCTATCACATCAAAAAAAGAGAAATTAATAAAGGCTTATAAAGGGGATGATTCTTAGGTTATCTACACTGACTAACACAGAGCAGGGCACCACGGAGTCTGTGTAGCTCATGTTCTGATACTCAGCTAATGCAGTTTCTCTTTGCTGTTCCAGATATTTCCTTTCCCTGGCTTCCACCTTGGTTTTTTTCCATATAAAAAAGGTCTCAGCATGCTCTTCTGATTCAGAAGGTAGCTGGAATGATAGTGTCAGGAAAAGTTCCCTTCCATTCTTCTCTAGCTGGTTAAAGAGACTTTGGTAAGGGGGAACACAGTCTGCTCAAACTCACTCCATGTTTTCTGGAATGACAAATTCCTCTGCAACATTTTTATGACTGCTTAACACACAGCTACAGCAGTAATTCCTGGAGCTGGAAGAGAGATATGCAGACTGAAGCTGTGAGGTTAAAACCTCTTAATTCCAAACAGAATAGAAAATGCTGAATAGTAGAAGTCGTTCTGCTGAGCAAGAGAATTTCCTCTTCAAAATGAAATACTTAATCATTTGAATCCCTATTAAATTTGACCATTTGGCAAAATCAGTGCCACACGTAGCCCAGCTGATCACCTGCTTCCACTGTTTCCAAGGCAGAACTGCATCACTAATGCCACCAAACAAATCTATCACTGCATCCTGTCATTTGTCATTCTTCTCACACTGTACACACAGCCTTCCCTCACAGTATTTGTGCTCTGTACGAGACAGAGGAAATGGCTTTGGTTGTTCTGCATGTGAATCTGTCACGCACCTTCTGTTAGTGACCCACTTCTAATGGTATTCACAGACAAGTTCTGGGATTTACACTGGAATACTAATGCTTGGCAATTGGCAATGTGCAGTCTGGCAGGAGGAAGGCACGGGACTGTGGCATGTGGTGCTGTACCTGCACAGAATGTCAGTAATGACAAGTAATTAACAGGCTGCATGTCATCACCGTGACTCCTGCACTCCTGCCTGTTTCCCCAACTCGTGTGTGTGACAGCATTCTTTCTTCAAGATTCACACACACACACACACACACACACAAAAAAAAAAAAAAAAAAAAAAAAAAAAAAAAAAAAAAAAAAAAAACCACCACACCACTACCAGCATGACACAACTTGAGAACCCCAGTTATAAGCAAAATTTACTCATTACTCTTTATAGAATGAAACATCCTTTTGTTCAACGAAAGATCCCTATCCCAGCCCTGCCAGGCTGGTAATGCATGCTGGCTGCGTAGCACAGGAGTGCAGCCACAGGGTACAGCTCCTCATCAGCACCCAAGCTCCACCAAAATGGTAAGAAACAGGATTTTCCAAAAGAATGCTGGAGAATTAACAAGTTTCGGGCCATGACACAATCTAGGCAAAATATCTCATGATCTGGATCTAGCGAGGTCTGCTGTTTGAGAATCACAGAATATTCTGAGTTGGAAGAGACCCACAAGGATCAAGTCCAACTCTTAAGTGAATGGCCCACACAGGGATTTAACCCACAACCTTGGTGTTATCAGCACCATGCTCTGACCAGCTGAACTCATCTCAAGGTCAAGAAGGTCGATTTTAGACATTTGTGTAATTAATAAAAATACTCATAATTACATATGGACTTTTTACAAGAGGGTTGTAAACAGTCATGCTTCAAGGCACAAACTAAACATTGAATTAAGGAGGATTAGGAGAAACTTTCCTATTAGCAGGTTTTTCCATTGAAGTATAATATATCACATATTATTCCAGTGCATCTTATTCCACTGGAAGCTACCACTATTAGTCTGTTTTAGGGACAGACCAATGAAGTAAACCAGCAAACATTTGGATGGCAATTACTATATCTAGAAATAACAACATTCCAGTCATAACTAGATATGATTTGCTTTCCAATATTTATTTTCCTTCTTTGTATACCAGGAAGGACATGTATCCTTTTTTGCAGTGATGCAGTATGTCAAAGTGACAGCTTTGCACTGCTCTAACCTTGTTTTAGGTATCATATTTACATCTGATAAGGAAATAGAAGATATAATTATGAAAATACGTAGTAGGAGTTAAAAATTATGGCTGTGAAATATCAGGAGAGCTTAGTGCAATAGCTAAGTTAACAGCACTTCTTAGCAACAAAAGCTCATCAAAGTCATGAGAGCTTTAAATATAGAAAAACACTAGGGAATGTGCTGCTCTCTGTCAGCTTGGGCTTGACTGTACAGCAATTGCCACAGTAGGGCTGCTACCCCTGTGTGTGAACAGAGACAAATAAGATATGCACAAAAATATGTATTTCTGAAAGGTCCAAAAAGAGAAGCACATTAGGAAGGGGGAGATATTGGCCAGCAGGAGTAGATTCAGATCCTAACTGTTACTCTCTTTGGCACCAAAACAAAGATGAGATTTAAGAAGGGCCAAGGGGACGATTACTTGTGGTTCTTACGGTTACTTATGGAAACGCCTCCCAAATAGAAGATGACAAACCCAAAACAGCAGCCATGGAAATCCAGCAGATGTGCTGTGAAGGCTAGCACTGGGATACTTCAAGAGACTTAAGGTGTCTGTGTAGAAAGAGAACAGTCAAAGAGGGCCTAGATAACTAAGAAAGGATTTGGAAATAAAAACAAGTCTTGGTTTATACAACAGAGAGCAAAGCAATTTGAGGGGTACAGAGAGAGAGATGACAATGAAAATAAAGGTACTGGGCAAAAAAAACACCTGTTTCATGAGTGTTGTGGTCAATTTTCTAACCACAGAATCATCACAGGACAATGAGTCAAGCTATCTAGGACTAATATGGCATGTATGGGAGTCATTCACCAGAGACAACACAGGCTTCAACTGTGTCCTCCTTAACATTCATCCCTGCAGTGATACCAACAGGAAAAGCTCAGCAGTGACTCATCTTGGTGGTTTCCAGTCACTGCCTTCTAATATGTTGACCAGTATGATCTCATTGTTACCTTGTGCTTGCATTATTTGTTTTCTCTATAGACCTGTCAGCTCTTCATTTTGATTACCAGGTGTTCAACATAACAATTAAAAAAAAAAAAAAAAAAACAACGACACAGAATGTCAACACTGTGGGACACAGAGGCTGGCAGTTCTGACTGAAAGTACTGCCAGTCCTACCCTCACGTGTGTCTCTCAGTGTGATACCACTCTTTTTCACAAACCTCTTCTTCAGCTGTGCTATAAACTGAAACTGATTCACACAGAAATACTGGAGGCAAGGGGAGCTTTAGATTTCTTTTTGCTGTATCACTTCCCCATCTGGCTGGGTGCACAGTCCCATGTGAGTTGTGCCAGGACAGTGGAGGGAAAGGGGCAGTACAGGATCAAGGCACAGAGGGGACTGTGGAAGGTGGCCATCCAGAATCCAGTAATGGCACCAAGTACTGTAAAACACTACATCACAGTGTGAGGCAGGGACATCTAGGCATTATCTCTATTCAAATAATGAATACCCATAATACAAGTGTATATTTAAAAAAAAAAAAAAAAAGTATTGCTGTCCCCTTAAGAGGAAATGCATAATTCGTAACTGACTGTAAAAAAATCAAATAATAATGGTCTGAATTCAAAACATGATTCCCGCTGGTTATTTCTGGAGTATAGGTCAAACTGGACACAGATTTTCTTTGTCACTCCCACAAGTCCCCTTCACACCAGTCAGGAGCTGCCCAAACCCTTCTGTGTAGAAAAACTAACAGTAGTTGTTAGTGGTTCAAGGAACTCCACAGTAACAGACTAGCAGAATGTGAAAGGCAAATGAAAGACTAGGGCAAAGGAAGAGCATTCTGTTATGCTTTCAAGAGGTGCTTTCAACTCAGTAATAAGCTGAAATAAGTAGGGTTTTTCCCCTTTAATTTTGAAAAGCCTAACGTGGGGCTTAAAACGACATTTTTACAATTATAATTTTGTTGGTTTGGGTTGTGATTTCTTTTTAAACCTACCATTCATTAAAATATCTGCTTTTTTACCCACCACTGACTCACTCTCTTCATTATATAAAATTACTGGTGCTTTTGTCATTCCTGTGCCCTGTTGGAGAACTAGCTCAGCAACATTTGTATACTCAAATAAAACAAATAAGCCTTACTTTGTTCTGTGATCTATTCCTTACACCAAGAAAAAAAAAATGGGAGAAATCCTATCAGTGAACTGAAATAAATCACACCTCAGATTCAGTAGCATTAAGATTTGACCTCAGCTGTTTTTTTCCAGAGTCAGAAGTGCCAGACTGAGTCCATCTGGAGTGTCTCCCCTGGCATTCAGCTTGACTTGTGACATGATACATTCAACCAGGACCTGTGAAGACAAACTCTCAGTTCAAAATTCTAACTTAATGAAAGTCCAGTTTATATACTTCACTGATCGTCAAATAGTAACATGTTCTTGTTGCAATTTTAAATGCAGTTCTGCATTTTAAGGAGCTTCACTAAATTAGATAACAACCTGTCCTCCTAATTACATATTTTGTTACAGTTAACAAGAAAAACACTTCCAGCCTCTGAGCATGCAGACTCACGCTGAGACATGAGGAACAAACAGATTAATTTCATTAACAGACATTGCCATGTCTAATAAAGCTATAACAGGCCAAATGCTCTAATTTACACTCCTGAAACTCAGTCTCCCTCCAGCCACACTGTTATTACACGTTCAGGGTGCCAAGAAGGGAAATGGATCTGGCAATTGTCACTAGTTGGAAGCACAAACAATTTTTCCCTTAACCGCATCGGCTTTGCAGAGTTACCAAGAATACAAAAGCATGAAAGCTTGCTGCAGTCATTAAAGAGATCTGACTCACAAAGCAGGAATCACTCTGTTGAGTTACGAGATGTCAGTTCACATAGTTACTAAATTGATTGCCAAAAGCTGGGAAATTAGAAACTATATTTTTTTAAACATTTTTTCCCTAGTTTTCTGCCAATGGCTTGTGCCAGAAGGAAATTGTTCAGGTAGATGATTCTTGAGACCCAGTGTAGCAGTGTTTGTGGGTTTGGAACAGATGCATGGGTTTGCTAACACCATTGGCCAGTATCAGTTAGATCGTCAGATGATAATAATTTATTTTTGTGGTGCCTGAATTGTTGTCTATGACAGTACCTCAACATCATCCATGCTTTCACTCTAGCTTCTGAAGAGATGAATAGAAGTTACAGGATACTGATATTAAAGTTAATATGAAATGGCAATAGGAATCTTAAAAGTACAAGAATATCACCGAGTACTTGAAAATAAGTTAAATTTTAACAAATGAAGATAAATGACCCCTTCAAGTACGGGAAGAGGTAAGAAAATTCCTTTAACAAATTTCCCAGGATAAGCCATTGGACAAAACAATTGGCAGAGGATACTTTTAGAAAAGAAGAACTGAGATT
The DNA here is from genome assembly GCF_009819655.1 of Sylvia atricapilla. Taxonomy (NCBI): domain Eukaryota; kingdom Metazoa; phylum Chordata; class Aves; order Passeriformes; family Sylviidae; genus Sylvia; species Sylvia atricapilla. Next base: position 13,751,146 of record NC_089148.1, read on the forward strand.
TACATCTCAGGAGATGATGTATAGCCAATATCACTAAAAGCTCCTTAGCTTGAGCCTGCTTACATGTACTTCTAACCAAAGCCAAGTCTGGGAAATCACAAACATATGACAATTTTCCTTCCTGCTGCTAGAAACTCTGCCTAATCTCCCAGCAAGCAGTCCCATTTGGCTCATACTCAAAGCCTGAAAGTGATCCCAGTTTCCTATAGCTTAATATAATTTGTATGCCAATTCAGTGAGCAGAGGCATTACAAGAACCTCCTGGCATGCTGACACCTCACCAGTGTCCATGTATTTCATACAAACCGAGCAGGAAGGAGCTGAGCATGGATTATTTCTGTGCTTTTCACCAGGCTGGCCAGTCCACCCACTCCTCACAGGGTTGAAAGTGAATGTTCATATGATACCTTAGTCTTTATTTCATATGACTATACACATCTGAGTGCTGAGCAGCACACATGAATCCTTTACTTTGCAAAGCAGCAAGGAGCCCCATGAATTTCAGTCAAAACTAGATCAAGCCACATGAGGTGAAAGCAAGGGTAATACGCCATTAGATTTACTTCATTCTCTCCTATAGTTACTTTATGCCTTTTTAAACTTGCAGTAATTAAATTCATTCTCTAAACTTGCCTTAATTAAATTCATTCTGGAACATAAAAATTGCTCAGTTTCCACTGAAGTGGAAAAGGCTCTTTTTAGGCCAGCAAGACTTTCACCTTGAGGCATTTACTAGAGCTAGAATAGGAATCAGTACTTTCAGCTTACAGAGATTGTTTTATTTTCATTCTTGTGCCTTTGCACACTGAGAATCCTACCACGCTTCTACTGTGCCAATGTTTGTATTTTCAAAAAAAAGCTAGTAGATAATGGCCTCAGAGTATTATCTGACAAATCAGTGCTCTATTTAAAACACAAAACACTGCTTTCCTTATGTATATAAATAATTGCAAGGTACTGCGGTGTGCTGCTTTTTACAGTACAGCCAGACAATCTGTGAATATGACTGCAACAATTTATCATCACCACATCTACCTTAACCAACGGTTTATGATTAGATGCAAATGCTCTTTGCAGAAAGCAGATTTCCCAATGAAATCCCATCAGGAGCCACTATCAGTGGTAAAATAAATCATTTCTTGTAGTGAGACTGGGTGTAAAATACATACAAGACAGGTAGAGCAACCAGGGTGAACAGCAGCAGGTTGTGAAGGGATCTTGTGAAGAGAGAGCAAAGAACTGGGAATCAGGAGACATGGACTGTCTTCCAGGGAATGTAGTAAAATTACTGTGTAACAAGGCAAGCCATTAGTCAGAATTAAGCCAGTCAGGCTGAAATAAGAAGCATTTAATGTCTTGAATTCACTGAAGCCTGAGTTTGTGGTAAGAGCTCCATGAAACTGCTGTAGAAATTAATTTAATAATTAATAATACAAGGAATGACGAAAAAATCAGGCAAGAGGGGTTAATGGGACCTGAAATATAGGAGAGCTATTGTTTTCCTAATTCTAACCTGTGTTTGTACTTTCCTCTTTATCATGTCGACATTTGCAAGCAATAAAAGGGCATTATGTGCTGGTCATTGCATCTGCTTTTGAGATAAATCTGTGTTAGCATTCCAAAGGGTCAAGGAACTATTCCAGGGCAAACAAATTCTGGAGCACTGATGCCAGATGGTGTGTATATAAAGTGGAAAACGGGAAAAGCAATTTACTGTGTTCCTTTTCCAGGGAGAAGTATCACCCAGAAGGGAAGCAGAAGAGGTGAGAAATTACTGAGGAATTGAAGAGATAGTTTTCTTGTTCTGTGTAAGTTGTTCTTTATAACTGAAAAGTCCAGGTACATAAAAGAACTGCATTGCTTATTAAGGCAAAATTATTCCGAAAAGTTAACAGGAATATTTAACTCAGGAATGAAGGGTTAAATTAATAACACGTACAAAGAATAATGCATTGATCTATGTAACAAGTTATAGATTTTTCTTTATAGGTGACTAATGTATAGCCTGTGTTTAGAGAAATTTTAGTCATAAAGACAAAATGTTTTTATCTTGATTTTTGACCAAACTCCACAAAAGAGGCAGAAAATAAAGATCAGATTCTTAAATATAAATTAGCATAGGTTCAACAAAGGCAAGGATTCAATGTAATTTATTGAGCTCAGGTGGTAAACACTACGATCTTGCAGCTGTATTTAATGTGTAATTTCCAAGTGTGCAAAAAATTCTTCGGGTTTTAGAACTAAGCAATATTTTCTTCAAATCTAGTGAAACATACAAATGCCTCTTGGAAGGATTAAAAAAATAATTCAGGTCAGTGGAAGAAATTTAAAATAATTTTCTTAAATACTGAAAATTATAACATGTTTTCCTGCATAGCCTGAATTATTGATGACTTTTATCACTTGCCACCAAACCTCAGAAATATGTAACAGAAGGGTAACTGTTCAGTTATAAACAAATAGGAAGGGAGAATGTGTCTTAATATTTCTGTGTGGATCTTTGCTGAGCATTTTTTATTTGATTATGTATGTCGCATTTTAAATGCAGCTCTTCCTTTTAGTGTTATGGGTTCTCCTAGAAATAAAGGATGTAAACAAAGACTTCTCTCCATACAGGAAAAAGAGCTGAAGAACAATGCTGAGGTTTGCTATCACCCTCCTTGCTGTCATAACATCATCCACCTGCAAAAAATATGGATGTCTGGAAGGAGACACCCAAAAACTGAAGCCAAGTCCTGAGCCAAGTATGCAAGAGTGCACTCTCTACTCTAAATGTAAGAATGATTTTATTTTTTCCGAATATGGTCAAGAAATACAGCATTGTACACACTAATTGTTCTGGCAGTTACCCGTATTTCTCAAAAATATATAATATGCAGTATACATTGTATTTGAAAAACCTCCTTCATTGGCATTTTCCTGCATGCAAACCAAGAGTAAGATTCTGGGTCTTAGCAAAGTCAGCTGTAAAACCCTCAGTGACTTCATTTATTTTCTTCTCAAAATTCTGATGCAGGCTTCCTGTCTTGTAGTTCCATCTGCTTAAAAATGCTTACAGCAAAGATTATTTTGTTTTATTGTAATTAAGTATAAAAATTAATTGTAGCAGACACCAAATGGGAAAATTCAAAATCAAAATTCTATTGTAAGCAAAGCACAGTACTTATTACAATTCTTCAACTCTTTTTTAAAATGTGTGGTAGTTTTCAAAGTCAGTATCCCTCGGAATGTGGCATCTGGCAGAACATTGGTGCAATTCTTGGGACTCTCTGGGCACAACTTCACAAAGCACTGTTAATGGCAGTCCGCCTTACCTAGCATTTACACTGCCACTTTCACTTCCAAAATGTTAGAGCTTGAGTACATCTTCTTGTTACTACCAAGAGACTTTATCATATTATGGTTCTAGCCAGATTCATCTCACATTTTGTGTCTTCCAAATACAGTGTTAAAAAGGAGCACTTATTTCAAGATCTTTGTTTTATTCCCAACAGCTTCCTGTTGCTATGCAGACTTCACAGAGCAATTGGCTCATTCCCCAGTAATTAAAGTAAGCAACAGCTACTGGAACAGATGTGGGCAGCTCAGTAAATCGTAAGTCAGCTTTGATATTTTCTGTCCTGGTTCCACAGATCTGGGCTGGAGCAGCCACCAGCTGCTGATGCACATTAGGTTACCCCAGAGATTATCACCCAGCCTAGTTCCCATCAGCTTTTTCCTATACCTGACCAACCTCTGACTCTTCTTCTCCTCTCACCCAAACCCACAAGTCCCCTAAGTCTACACTATTTCTGCCATTTTTTCAAGATAGGGTTATGTTTTTTCAAATCTGCTTTCAGTATAGAACCGGATCTAGCAATGCAAACCAGTCACAAACCCAGTAGGTGATAACTACCCTGCACCTCTGTAGCTCTCCAATCCACCCACCAGGGAGAGTGATCTGTAATTAAGAGACCAGGCTTCTTCCTTCGTTTAGAAAGCACATCTAGAAAGCACAACTAGATTATTAAATCTCACAAAAAAAAGCACAGGAGTCCAGAAATGAAACAGCTGAAAATTCAGAATAAAAATTCTTGTAGTCATGTGGGTTTTGTAACCATGAAAAATGTCTCCTTAATTAAGATTTTTAGTACCCTGTTAGATGTTAAAGCTGTGAAACATGGCAAGTTATAGAAATAAAGGGATGAAAGTACAAAACAATTAAGCAAAAACAGATGTGAAAAAGTAACAGCTCTTGCCTGCCACTCCCAGGAGAGCAGCACAGTATGAGATTTTAAGCAATTTCAGCTGGGCTGTGGGAAAATCTAAAGATTAGTGAAACCATGAGGCTACAGCACAGACAAAGTTTTATACTATAGTTTTAAACTACGTTTTATTATTGCCTGGAATCCTTGTTGCCAGGAAAACTCATGGCCTCAAAAGTTTACAGGAAGCTTACACAAATAGGGTTGAAATATGCATGGAAACATTTGTGCTGTAGCTGGCTGTGGTAATTGCACAGTCAGAGTCTGTAGACAATGCCAGAGGAATGAGTTTCAAACTTAGGCATTAACAGGGCCAAAGGATGCTTTTCTGTGTTTTTCTCCTAATCTGTAGTATTGCATCCACATCAAAGCAGGCCTAGAAAACTGAAGCTATAGCTTTGATTCTCAGAAACTGGCTTATTGTGGCTTTTCTCTTCCACCACAGCTGTGAAGATTTCACAAAGAAAATTGAGTGCTTTTACCGGTGTTCTCCACATGCTGCTCGCTGGATCCATCCCAATGACACTGCTGCTATTCAGGCTGTTCCATTGTGTCAAAGCTTTTGTGATGACTGGTAGGCTCAGCTTTTTAATCGAAGTACTTTAATTTAGTTTTGATATGCCCATGATTCGGTGGTATTGCACCACCTTTTGTCTCGCTCTGCTTCTGAATTTCTTGTTTCTCGTCTCTGCTTTTCCTTCTGCTAAGCTACTGAACCCAAAATAATAATGACACAGGCTGCAGGATGGGGAATGAATGCAGGATGGGGACACTAAGATGAGTTTAGTGACTCGGGGACAGCACTGCCCTGCTCTGGGGGAGGATGCAGTGCAGTGACACTGTGACAGAGGAGCTCCTGCCATACTGACAGGCACTGGCAGCAGCAAGGGCCTGCCCACCCTTTGAAAAGTCCATGTCTGTGAGACAGCATTTATGTAATTAGCATTTTCAATCTGAATACTTGATCATTATATGATACATTTGTTTTGTATGTATAAAATGCTACAAAATCAGGAAAGATATCAACTCAAGTAGGGTTTCAACTAATTATTATAACAAATTAGCTTTATTCCTTAATTTTTCACCCTTGACCTTATCCCTTCTATCATCATACTCTCTAAAATGTCTTCTAAAAGCCTGAATATCAGAGACAATTGCAGCCAACTAATGTTAAAATTATTAATAGCAATGGACAGCATAATAGTATTGAATCTTGTTTCCCAAAACACAGCATCAGAGAATCACACTATTTTTTGAGTGCAAGGCATGAGGAGGGACAACCCAGCACCCATCTGTCCTTAGTCTTGGGGCAGGAGAATTATATCCATGTAGGGTACTGAGATTTTTCCACTGGTACTTATCCAGCATATATCTCTCCCTCTCTCCCCTGTTTTGACATGTTGGATCTTAAAAACATCACCATGGGACACATAAACTCAGTCAGCACCTTATGAATGTTGTGCCCAGTTACTGGAGGAACTTGTCTGGATGTGTGTATGAAGCACAAACACCACAGGCTCTGTTCACACTAAAGGATTGTAAGTGCTAGCTTTCCATGAAAGCAATGGACTGTGAATGTCTGGATCCCTTAGGCTGCTCTGAAAATCATGGAAAACCATTACGATACTTCTAAAAATGTTATAAAAGAGCTTTTCTTCGAAGTACAGAAAATACAGAACACAGAGCATGGTAGGGTTCTCTTGGGCTGCTCTCTGCCCTGCTTCCCTAGGGCTTACACAACTTGAATATTATTGACATGTGGATCCATTTCCATTCACTCCAAAGGCAAAGCCATGTATGCACTACAGAATTTTGGTAGGATTTGTCTTCAAATATGTCTCCATTGCTTGATTGCTTTGTGCCAGTGAAGGAAACAAGAAGCACAGCTTGGATTTGTAATGGAAACAAGCAACAAAGGCTGATGTATTTCTTAGCTGTCCTAGAAGTTTCTCTAGCAATGAATTTTATTTCTGTGTCAGGAAACTACATGTGCCTCAGGAACAGATTTGTCATGTGCAGTCTTCCTTGCTAAGTTGTTTGTCATCTTCTAAACTGAATCCAGATTATTGACCTCCTTGAAGATAAAGACTTGAATTTCCCCCAGTGCTCTGAATCTTAAAGCTCAGAACCAATTACCAAATTTTGCATTTGGATATTAAAGCATTGGAGTTGCCAGTGAGCTCTAGAATAGCTCTGATGGGCAAAATACTAGAATGCCAGTATCTCAAACAAATGTGTCCCAAAACAAGTAGCATGAAAAGTTTTTACTAAGCTGTTATATCAAGTGAAAGTGTAAAGATAAAAGAAAATGTGTGCTGTAAGTTTAGTTTGCATCTATGAACTAGTTTAAGCCAGCTTTAGTGCATATGAGATTTATACCGAAGTGTAGATCATGGGTCAATATTACATTGCAAAATCCTCAGTGTTCCCTGGGCACTGCCAGAACCTGCAGGTGAACAGCACTTTTAACTTTTGTTGCTGTAAAGTATGGTGGAGTGATTGAGAGCTGCTGCCCAGGAACACTGACCTTTTTCCAGTACAGTCTCCTGGCAGAGAGAGGATCTGCTCTAAACAAGTCCTGAGCAATGATCTATTGCTCCTTTTGGCGTCACAGATGCCTGGCCTGAATAAAAAACATACTGATGGCCCATTACCCTGCATGCTGGTCTGTGTGCCTGCCTAATGCCAGTGTCAAATTCATTCCCTCACCCTGCTTAAAGGCCTCAGGCTAGAAAAGAACCTGGACAGAATTCCCACTCTTTCTGGTGATTTAAAGTAACATTTTTTCATGTTCTATTCACTGGAGTCCCTTTAACATGCTGTCGCACTGCTGGTGATGTGACCTACTTTCTCTACATACTGTGAGTGTGCCTGCTGCATACGGTATGTCTTTGTGGCCAGAAATGTGCAGAGTATTCTGAATGAGCAGTGACTTAATTTAAAAGAAATTCTTTGGAGTAGCTTGGGGCCTTCCTTTTCTTCCTATTGTTTCAGGATTCCTTGCTCTCACTAGTCCTTAAACTATTGCTTTTGAAAGAGCCCAACATACAAGTCATTTTCTCATTCACCTGTGAAAGGGCCCTGTGTCCTATAAAAAAGATAATTATAAAAAATACAGGGAAAAAGGCTTCAAAATAAAAATATCCTACTCATTGTACATAGGGAACTAATATGTTCAGGGAGGATTTTTCAAGTATTTATGTTTCTCACATTTGGTTAAGGCTTGAAGAAACAGCTTATGGGTTTGTGGACTGCAGAAATCACTTTTCACAAATCATGACTTTTCATAAACTTGACTTCATAATTACTTCACACTGGGACAAAGAAAAGCTCCTAACAAGGGAATTATGTCTTGTCACCCACTTACAGAACAAACCACAGTCAGGTAATAATCGTGATTAGGAAACATTTCATCTGACAAGTCAATAAATAATGGTGAAAAAAAGATAAACACTTTCATTAATATATTTTATTCATATTCCTGAGGAAACCAGATGCATACCATGAATATTAATTTCTCAGATTTTAGCCTCTGTTTTCAGCAGAACCTCTGACAGCAGATCCAGGGATGAACACACTGAGAGTACATATCTCCTGACCCTGAGCTGTTTGGTTCAGGCCCTGGTTACCTTTCATCTGTTATTGCTCTTTCTCCCTCAAAAAGCCCAGTGTGAAGATATTGCAGATATGCATCTTCTGACCTTTCTGCATTTGGAAATCTACTGCAATGTCCAGTTCTTGTTATTCTCGTGACCACATGACAACCCACATATTTCATTTAAAAATGTAAGGCTGCAGCCCTCGTGATATCAAAATACTTTTGAAACATGACCCTGAAGATTAAAAATGACAAACAGAAGATCTATCCACAAGGCACAAATTACAAACACCATGCTAAACATTAACTCAGAAAGTAGTCCTTAAGAAAAGTAAGAGCCAAAAAGTACAACATAAAAGAGAAGTAGAAGGGAGAAAATTATGTAGGATAATGGTAAGCCATGAGATCTCTCATCACATCAACGAGCCAGAATTCTGCTCATTCCAGGCCATTTATAGGTTTTTTTCTACATTACCACTTACACATTAAAAATAACTTAAAATTTAAGATTTTAGACTATACCCTGCAGGACTCTTTTCTTTTCTTTTTAACTTCTTTGAAAATGTCATTCTGAGGCTGACAGCCTATTAGTTTATATTATTTTAGTTTTTGTGGAATTACCTTATTTCAGTGCACTTTCCTCACAGCAACTCTCCTGCCTGGGAAACATCATTCTTCTTGTCCCATATTAATTCATAAATACAAACTTTCCCCACATCTTCTTCAAGTGACAGTTCACCCTTAGCACACTTATGTTCTGTTATGATACTGAACAGCAGCATCCATGAAAATCCCTCCCTCTCTCCCAGGATTTCCTCCACTCAGTAACATCAGATAACCAAGCAGAAAACAGCCACAACGTGAGCCCTTTGCTAAGTCTGTCAGTATAAAAGGTAGTGAGTGAGCTGTTTAGTTTTCACAGGAATTTAGGTTTTCCTGGGCAGCTCGGAGTTTATGAACATGTCAAGCTAAGATAATGTGCACATTGCTTGAAGATCTGTTGCTAAGCTCCACTGTAATCACACCATGTTACTAACAAAGCCCCTGGACATCTCTATGAGTTGAATCTGAGTCCAATGAAAAATGTGAGAGAAGTAACTTTATTTTCCACACTAATCTCCATGAAGGTATGAAGCCTGCAAGGATGATTCCATATGTGTTCGTAACTGGCTGACAGACTGGGAGTGGGATGAAAGTGGAGAAAACCACTGCAAGAGTAAATGTATTCCATACCATGAGGTAAGAAAACCTAATCAACTGAAGCAAAAAATGTAGCATTAGTTCTTTTTTTTTTTTTCCCCCATATAGGAGTATGGGAATATACCCAAATATATAGGAGTAAAATGACATTGGTGAATTATTTTTACTTCAGCAGTTTCAAGCCATTCCTATATCAGACTTCTTAAGTACACAAATTTTCAAACATTCATTTTTATGTACAGAACTCACTCTAAGTAGATATACATTTAATTAATCACTATTCATTCCACTTGTGAAATGAAAGTCCAAGAAACCCTGATATTTTAACCCTGTGGGATTTGGAAAGTAAAAGATAAATGAACTTTGTTCATACAGAGACACTGAGATGTATTTCATAAGATTCCTTACACAATATGGGGCTCTACACACCTCTGTCTTTTTTAATTGGAATGGAAATTCCCAAAGCACCGAAGAATTTTTAAGGTTGTCTTGCCTATTGGGGGTACCTTTGCCCTTTTCTGTATTTTACCTTGTCCTTCTCCACCCCATCTTTCTAAGAATGTTTAATGGTTGGGATAACTAATCTTATGAGCAAAACTGTATAAAATGAGAACTGACAAGACTTACAGAAACCTGGAACCTGATCTACAGACCTTTCCAGAGTCAGGTAAGGTTTTTCTAGTGACTCAAGTGAGTTTAGCATAAGAGCGATATAATACAGTTCAAAATTGTATTTGAATATTTTTAACTCAGTGAAGTTCAACTTCACTGAGTCCATTAAAAACTGCACAAATTGAAGAAGTAAACAAAATTTACGTGAAGTGCTTAGGGAGTGGTAGTAAGACTTGCAGATTCATTATTTTGAATTTAATTCAAGTGCACGTACTTCCAAAAGTCAGTTCAGCAACTGATATAAGTGGAAGACACGGTTCAGTTAGTGCTGGATTGCTGTCTGCCTTGCAAAAGTGACACTAATCAGCCAACTCAGGAAGGTGGCCAAAAACAAATGGGCTGTGGAAACTTACAGATTAATTTCCCAGATGTGTTAAATCATCAGTAGTTCCAGATGAAGTGAAAAACAAAATTATAATCTCTGTAAATAATCTCCAGTCTCGGTTCAAAGTGTCCCTGTTTCAGAGATAGGAGTTTTTAACCTTGAGTTCCCTTGCACTTATTTCTTAAAGAAAATATACCATCTGCAGGGAAAAAACATGAAGCAAATTTGGAGGTCTTATCACTTGAAGCCAGGCACAGCTATTCCTTAACTAAATGGAACCACACCCTAAACTAGGAATGTTTTTCACCAAAAATAGGCTTGCAGGGTAAGTAAGCATAAAGATGAAATTTCTGCAGAGAAATTAAAAACCACACATTTCCCATATGAAAATTGCATGATATACAAACACTAGACTGCCTTGGTTTGGACTCAACTCATGGAAGGGTTCTTACACGTCAGTACAGTACTTTTTTCACACAGAGGAGCAATCAGCAGCTCTACATGTGACATATGCAAGTGGTTCTAAGGCCCATTTGGGACAACTGTGGAATAAAGAACAAATGCTGAATATTAAGGATGCACAACTGACCATGGCCAGTTTTAGCTTTGTCATTATTCTCTCAGCTGGGTGCTCCCCAAGCAATTTTAATGCACAGACTAGGACATTTCCCAAGAACCTAAAGGGTCAGAATCCTTTGCAGTAATTTAGGGACATGCTGGGGAAACAGGCTGTGTGCTCCATGTGTTTGCTGCAGCATTCTGATTTTCCTCTGATCTTACGCAGAATTAGGAAGAAGGTCAAAATAAAAATTACCAATTTAGCAAGTAGAAAAGCACAAACACATTACAGAGCCAATGGGATACAAGTATAGAGTGTATACATGTCTCTTGCATAAAGACCTAAACGAGCCCATGTGAGAGGCTTTAATACCTTCTGGAATGATTAGCTAAAAGCAGGTAGAAATTCAGAACTGCAGAGGAGCTGGAAGAAAATATCTAATGCTACTTAAAATCACAGGATTAGTGGAAAAGAAAGAGCTAAGATCTGCCTGCCCTGAGAACATAAGGAAAGAACTAGTGAGAACATAAGGAAAGAACTAGATGGACTTTCATTTTCTGACTCTACTCCCAGTGTATCATCCAACCTCCATACTCCTTCTCCAGCACGTGCAGTATTCATGGTGCAAGCCTTGGCTGGAGATGGTATGAGCTGAAAAGCTGTTTTACAGACTACAGAGTCTTTGGGGCTATTTGAAATGGACTTTGTATTATTCATCAAGAATAGATTTTTTAAAGGCAGGAATCAACATAGTTTTGCACATGGGGACATAGGGAAGAACTTGTTGAAAATACCTGGAGCAGAAGATAGACTACATATACCAAATTTCACTTCTGTATAATGGACTTAAATCTGTAATTTTTTTTTTTCCACGCAGAACAGTTTCTATGCAGAATTATCCCAACACAAAGACAGGCACTGCTCTGAGATTCACAGTGTCAGATCTTTGTATGAGGTGGTAATGGTGGTAAACCAGCAGAGCATCCAGGAATTACAGCAGTAAGATAAACACTGTAGGAATCAGCATCACAGGCAAGGACCGCTTTTACTATTACAGATAAAACAAAGCTTCCATCAGAGAGATGCCGGTGACGTGGTCAAGGTGAATCAGTCAGCAACAGAGCCCAGTGATGCTGCTGCCTGGCCCACAGTTTTAACGCTCCTTAATTTCCAAGGCTTCTGCTCCTGCCACCACTCCCATCCCTGATCTCATCCTTAGTTTTGCTTCTGGGAGTACCTGAAGCTTCCTTTTCGGAAACAGCAAAGATTGAACTTCAACCACAAACACATGGGAGAAATTCAGGCAAGATAAAGTGTACACACTGCCTGCTTTGTGTCTGGACATGATAACTCTTAAGCTAATATTCTTAAGACAAACTCAAGCTGGGCAGGCAGAAGGTTGTCACAACGTGAGCTTAGCAAACAAGCAGTTTCTTTGTTGTGTGGTTGGCAGGTCCTATGACACAAGACTTAGAAAATGCTACAGTACCAAGAACAGAACAGCTTCACTTGATAAGGGTAAAAGAAGCTGCAATTTGCAGTTCCTTGAGCCAGAAAGGCCATTGCCCCATTGAAAAAAGCACTTTGGAAGCTTGACAAAAACTTACTTTCTCCAAGCTGAATTTTGTCTCTTCTCTTTGCCCGTGAGGTCCTTCCCGGCCATGAAGTACATTACAGCAGGCACAATGAGATCCCTCTGAGCTGTGACTCCACTGGGCTGTCTCTGGCCTGAAAATAAAAAGAGTCCCATATTCAAAGCACTGTCTGGCACTCTCAGCACTACTCAGATTTCAAGGCATGTCAGAGTGTCCTGACGTGCTACAAGTTGTAAAGGCTCTCACGCACAGCTTTAACTGTCAGCCCCAGAGAGCTGCTGGGCTGTCAGCCCCAGGGTGGAAACAAAGGGCAGCTGTTGACCCCTGCATTTTGTGTAATCACTTGCTCTCAAAACAGTCAAATTACTTTTGCCAGTTGTGGGACTGGGTAACATTTTCAGACATCTCAGAAGAGACGAAGCATAGCACACAACGGGACAGTAAATGACTCCAGACAATGTTTTTATAACCTGGTACCAATTTTTAAAAGGTGACAAATGTTTATCAATTTGATACAAACTGATGTTAATTCAATTCTATTTAAATGTAATTGAGGCATTTCTTATTTGACACACAGGTGTACGCAAACGGGACTGACATGTGCCAGAGTATGTGGGGGGAGTCATTTAAGGTGAGCGAATCCTCCTGCCTCTGCTTGCAAATGAACAAGAAGGACTCGATTGCAATCAAGTATCTCCTCTCCGAAAGCTCAGAGGAAAGTTCGAGCAGCAGCAGCAGCAGCAGTGAGGAGCGTGCCTGCCAAAATAAACTCCTGAAGTTTGAGAAACTAAAGCAAAAGGAAGGTGAACAGACAAAATAAATGCTAGTGGATGTATGTCAGGACAAGAGAAATCATCGTGGAGGCTGGGCTAGGGGCATCATGCCAGCCTGCTTTATCCCTTCCTTTCTAGAACATAATAAATCAATGGCTGGTTCTATTAATCTTCTTCTGTTTTTGTATCTGCATCACAAAGCTCCAGACAGGCTAGCACAGGTGTAATCTTGTGACTTGAACTGAACAGCTACAAGCCTGAAGGAAACATCTAGGGGTTGACTTTCAAAGAGAAGAGGCACAGGCAGCCCCTGCTGACTTAAGGTGGAACAGTGAGAGCTGGAGACCTCTGGAAGGTCATGCCTGCCAGTAATACACCAAATCTTCAACCCAAGCACTTCATTAGCACAGGCACACAGCACTCCTGTCAGGAGTTCCTCTGTGCCTCGGTCTGCTCAGATAAAGAAGAAATCTTCAGGCAGAAATAGGTCAGGGAGCCTGGCTGCTAACCACTGAAAATGTATTTATTTTGAATCTTAAGAACATGGCTTTATGGCATACTACATAAATCCTTGGATACAAATATTGTTAGTACACAGCATGCACAGTCTGTTGCACAGAGCTTTTACCTTAAGCAAAAGCAGTAGTCTCCTACAATATCAGTTTAAAGCATAATTTTGAGTGAAATTATTCCCACTGAATTATTCCAAATATAATAATCTCTGAGAAACCAAAGTGTCAGGAACAGCTCCAGTCAAGTTTCTCCCATCAGTAATTCTGTTTCCCAGCATCACTGTTACAGTCAAACTAAAAACAAAATCTGCACCAGTCCCATAGGAATTTGTCAGGTAAAGATGAATGAAATCCTGCTTTCAGTTATACATCCATACTTCCTCTGACATCACTGCAGAGTGGACAGGTCTGTGCCATTCTGTACAGCCTTTTGCAATGCCATCACCACAGAAACAATGAAAAGGGTTGAATTTGGGGGTAACATTATCAAATTGTGAAAATCAGCATCATCTTGGTGCTTCCAAAGGATCTGGTTGCCTTCAGCATTTAAGGATCTGTTCCACAGTTAAAACAATGACTTGGCACATCCTATTTAACTGGCAGAATCTTAAAAATCTGACACACTTTCTTCTCTGAGCTGTTTATTTCTTGGAATGGTTTCAGGCAGCTGCAATAGTAATGCTAAACCCATTAGGTCATGCTCTGCTTCCAACCAGCTTCTCAGTACACTTAACAATGGACTAATTCCTACCAGCATTGAATTGTTTTCAGAATGATACTTTGCCACATCTGTATTTTGTGCTAATTCAATTTGTCAGTTCTACTGTTAGAAAAGAAAGAATAAGAATTTAGTCTTCTGTAAAGATCTGACAGTCCTTTTCTCCCCCTATTTCACTAAATCTGTTCTTTCCTGTCAGAGCAGAATTTCAGATTTCCTGAATCAGAGCAGAAATTTTTCTGTGTTCTATTTTGCTATGCTCAAAATTCAAGATTTAATTATCCCCTCACTGTTGTAACACCACCTTTTTCTGTATCACTCTGGACAAACATTTTCTTCATGTTTTCTGTTAAGTATAGCACAATTGTTTCTGCCTGTGTCTCTGCTCTTTTTCTTCCCATTCCACTTTATTCTCTTTGTTCTGACAAAATTACTCTTGAAACCACTCTCAACAAACAACTCCTCCATGCTTAGTTTCAGGATGACCCATAAAACTGGTTACTGCATGCTTTTGAAGAACATTGGGTCCTACAGCAAGAAAAAGGACCAAGAAAGATCATTTTGCTCCTATTCATAACTTTCCCACTGACTCATGATGCACCCTAGGCAAACCATTTAACTCTTTTTTGACCCAAATAATTTTGCAGAGCTATCATATTTCCTCTAGGCCATCTCCTTTCTAGGACAAAAATTCAAGAATTTCTCAGTTGTCCCTACAGGACAGTTTTCCACTCTATAGTTCCCTGGTCCCAGAGGTGTGAACAGTGATCTTAGCTCTCAGGCTCATTGCTTTGCACTCACCTGTGTCACAAAAACTCCACCTGAATATGCCAGTGTTCTTAAGCCACTGTTTGCTCTGTCTAGTTGCTTTATATATACAGTAATTTACACCCTAAACAACCTTTGTCATACTCAGAAATGCTGCCAGTGGATATTTTTTGTTTATAGAAAGACTAGGATAACTCAGGTAAAGCAAAACGAAAAATAATACAAATGGCTAAAAACCAGATCACAGCAATACACCGTGAAGGTAACCAGGGAAAAGAAAGATCCAAGTTACTGGTGGCTGCAGATATCCCCAGCTAATGCTGCCTGATTAGGCAGATGTCTCTGTGCATCACAGCCCAAAAGCATGTCCTGCTTCTGGAGCCACACTGGCCCAAACCACTGAAACGCCTCCGTATTTAGAGACACTAGACTTGAATGAGATCTTTATTCAGATGTCACAATATAGTCAAATGCTTTGGGAAATAGGCTGGGGAAATGTTCCTACACCAATCTAAGGAAAGAGATTTAAAACCCTTATCAATAAACTAAACTGGACTTATCAACAAGACAGCGTTGATAAAAATTAAAATTATTGCCAATTATTGACTTATTTACAACCTGGCTAGAAATCAACTTTTGTACTGTGCTACTTGGGCCTGGTGTCACGTTAACCAGCTAAGCTGGGTCATCGTGATTGCTCTGTTTATTTAATTTTCTTTCCTTAAACATTGGCAGAATACTGTGAGTCTTCTGAAATTTCATTGACGTGCCAGGATTGCTTACAAATGAGACATCTCATGACAGAGCTCTTAGAGTTCTTTAGTATATGTTATCTTAACCTGGTGCTTTAAAATTATCAATATTACTTACAATGATGATGAACCTCATCCTTAATTATTTGCAGACTGAAAAGGGTTCCATCATACTTCTCTAATACAAATGCTTCATCCAGGATATATTTCAATACCAAGTATTATTACCAACACTTGCCCACTGTTCCTTGTGCCATTGCAAAGCTTTCTTCCTCAGGCCAAATTTCCTGTAGTACCTTTACAGTCCTCATTCTATTTTTATGGTTCATAAATCTCCATGGGTATTGATTGCCATAGAGTCTTCCTTTTTAAAAAATAATAAATGTCAGTAGTTTTGACATTTTCAACTTCTGTTGCATTTTTCTTGTGTAGGTTTCACTCAAAACATTTTATAAATATTCATTAATCTTCAAAATATACCGGAGAGGAAAATAAGTAGTGAGAAGCAAACTGTGTCAGTAGGAGAGGGTTAAAAAGAGACTTATCTGATCACTGCAAGTATTGCAGAACTAGGACTAGCACAGACAAGTTCTGTTGTAGTCTTTTTTCACATTGCAAATGGAGCTGCACTTTGTAAGGTAAACCTCAGAAAAAGTTATGTCAAATTATTATTCAGAAGTTATTATGCAAAAATTATAGAATCACAGAATTGTTCAGGTTTGAAAAGACCTTTAAGATCATTGAGTCTGATGCTCCAGGCTTTTATGAAATAGAATAGTGTAAAAAGCCTGATCATCCAAAACAAATTATTAAACAATGCATTTGCATGGATCTTGAAGAATAATGAAAACATACAAAAAATCATTGTTTCACTATGTAAGACAAATAATGTCAAGCAGGCTAATTTGCCTTGCTGAGAAACAACCATCCCAAAGAGAAAGAGAAAGCTATAGAATAGATTTGGCTTTTTAAGATTTTGATAACATTTGATATAATATTCTGATAAGCAACTGGAAAAACCAAAGTGCAAATGAAATCACTGTAACACTTGCTTAAAAATATATTAAAAGATTACTGTGATTATGTTGTTGTTAAACTCAGACAAATCTTCTGTTAATAATCCCTAAGGATCTGTTCTGATCCAGTCAACCCCTTACATTTTCCTAAACAATGAAGTCAAGATTTTGCAAGCATTCTGAAGGATGAGATTAGAATAAAAATGATCTTTCTATCCAAAGAACTAGACCAAGCCTCCAAAGGTGAAATTCTAGGAAAGGAGATGAAAAATGCTTGCACTGAGGAAAGATAAATCATTGGAAAAAATTATCCAGGAAAATATACTGCAAAGCAACAGCAGAGCAGCCAGGGAGTTGGGACACGTAGTAGCAACCTCTGCCATTTACAGCTGAAATGTTACACTGTGGAAGAAGGTTTAATCTTTTAAGGCTTCAGTGTGTGCGGAGCCCTGGAAGTCCTGACTCACCAAGCAAGCAGATGCAGGACCTACAGACATCCCACTAACAGTTACTCAGAGTTGGTGACGTATCTCACATTCCACTGAGGCGCTGCTTCTGGAATGACCCCAGTGCATCACACAGACTGTGGAATGTGGTGGGTATCAGGCAGAGTTTAACTCTATCCATCTTCCCAATGAAATCGGCTCACGAGCTCTGTCAACACCAGTGCAATATGTTCTAGGAGAACAAACATGCTTTTGGTATTTATCTAATGACTATATAATTTAAAAGGAATGAAATTAGCTGAATTTATGCACAATTTCTGGTTATTTTCCTTCCTTTTTTTTCTGTTCCAAAGGTTTGCATAACTTGGACTTATTTTAAAATATGCCATTTGCTTCAGACAGCTCATGTCTATTGTGTTTGCTCTACTTCATTATCCAAGAAAACACTGAGATTTAGACAAGAAGAGTTAAGTAAAAAGTCCAAAAAGCATTAGGGTTTGGATTACAATTTGAAACATTGCCAAACTTTACTAATGGCAAAACTGAATTGCCCCATGCCTGAAGACTGATAATTCTCAAGCACAATTCATTTTTCCTTTTGGCAAAAAAAAACTCCTGCACCTTTGATACAGTCACCTAAGAGAACAGATCTAATTCAGTGTGAAGCTGCAGGTCAGCTCCAGACTATGGTGAGAAAAGACCCAAGCAAAGAAATCAATCATCTGCTTCAAATAAGTGTGAGGACACAGTTAGGATCAGACCTCAACAATCTGGCAGCTTTCAACATGTCCAAGATAAAGCTGCGGCAATTCCCTACTACTGAGATTTTATCTTCATAGAGAAATGAAGGAAGAAAGTCTCTCTCCTAAAAGCATATATCTCCTGCCTCTGTTCTGATGACCAACTGCTATCTGTGTCCTAGTTTCTTCTGGCCTCCTTCCTTGGAAAAGCAGTGAGGTCTCTGTGGAGTTCGCCTTGATTCCCCTCTCAGACAGCTGTGAGTAATTCAATGTTAAAGCTCTTGAGTTAATTCTCTCATTAGATCACTTTCCTTCTTCATGGAATGATTATTCCCATGGGAGAAATGAGAAAGACTAAAACAATATTGTGCTAGTATCTGACACACTGCATTCAGGATGTTTATTTTAAATCAAATTGCCTGGAATTGATCCAGATCTATGGCTTAAACACAAGAGTCTTCTAAGTGGTGGGGAATTGTAGCCATGCATGTTGCACAACATTCCCCATTTCACTGGAATTCCTCCAAACTTCCTGCTAGGTAAGTGTACCTAGAACACAAACCTCTCCATACAAGTAGGTCAGGTGACACAATCCTTTCACTGCTAGGGCATACTTTAGGACTGAAAAAGGTTTTTTTCCTTGTTTTATTATTTTTTATCACACACCAAACCCTTTTCCACCCAATGCTACTGTGAAGGTGAAGCCTGGAGCACAGGGTAGTGGAATATTGCTAGTGCTCCTGTAATCACAAGCCAATATCTGTGCATTACTCACTGGGAATGTTACATTCCCTCTGAAGGCTCCTGTGGCTCAGAGGTGTTCCCAGCTTTTGCTGCCTGGCTCCCCAGGGCATGACTTGAGGGGGCAACATTTCCTCAACTGGATGCCAGCACAGCCTGTGCTGCAGCACCTTTGGTGGGATGTGAATACTTGGGAGAGTTTCTCAATTCTCACTTCAAAAGTGCTAAACCTCTCTGGACTGACAACTCTCATAGCAGGTTGTTACCCTAATGCCACCTTTACCTCAAGCCACATTACAGTGAAAATAGTAAATACTTACTTATGAATTTAAAAACAGAGAAAAAAAGTTCATGAAGACTTCTAAAGGAGAGGAGAGGAGAGGAGAGGAGAGGAGAGGAGAGGAGAGGAGAGGAGAGGAGAGGAGAGGAGAGGAGAGGAGAGGAGAGGAGAGGAGAGGAGAGGAGAGGAGAGGAGAGGAGAGGAGAGGAGAGGAGAGGAGAGGAGAGGAGAGGAGAGGAGAGGAGAGGAGAGGAGAGGAGAGGAGAGGAGAGGAGAGGAGAGGAGAGGAGAGGAGAGGAGAGGAGAGGAGAGGAGAGGAGAGGAGAGGAGAGGAGAGGAGAGGAGAGGAGAGGAGAGGAGAGGAGAGGAGAGGAGAGGAGAGGAGAGGAGAGGAGAGGAGAGGAGAGGAGAGTTTCCCAAGCCATTGACAGTTCAGCTGAGAAATGGATAGAGCCATCATCATCTTGCTGGTAGTGTGAACACCTAAATGTTTTCACACAAGTCCTGTATACTAGGGCTGCCTGTGCAGAAAGACTGTCTTGGGGGACCCTCTTGCTCTCTGTGTTTGGGTCAGTTTCAGACCTCTGTCCTACACACACAATACACACATATTCATCAAGATTCACTAACCCTCCCAGGAATGAAGGTAATAGCTCTTGGGTCTGGCCCAAACCTGTCGAGGGAGTATTCTCATGCCTGGCTTGAGTCTGGAAAATCTCCCTGTGAAGCACAACCCACTATGGTAGGAAACATTCAGACCCTGAAGGGAAGCTTCTTTATCCACTGACGCTTATGTATCATCACGTGAAAGCATAAGCTGACAACAGGTTTATGCAGGTATCTAATTAGAATATAGTGTCTGTAGCTCATTAGAGGCTTTTGGCTGAGTTGACAAACACAATAAGCAGTTGCGATTATCACCATTGGGGTGATATAATGGGGTAAACCAATGCTGTCTTTGAGAAATACCTTACAAGTAGCCAGGGATCCTCTTCTCTCCTCTCGTCTGAGAGTGTGAGGTTCAGCCCCTTCAAGGGGCTGCTCAACAGCACCCACCAACTGTGCATCCACAGACTGCTGATCTGCATTGTTGCTTTGGACATGCAGTGGCATCCAGAGTAAACAGGATATCTGGGATAAACCTAGACTTTTACAGAGACAAGGTGTCTTGGAAATGTAAGAGATGTAGCTTAGTACACTGTAGATGCTTGTACTCCTCATGAACTCTTGGTAGCTCTGCACTTTTGCAATTTTGGCTTCCCTGGGAGAAGTTTAAGTCCAAATCCTTGTGGAATTTAGGGAAGTGGAGCAAAAATGGTTGTATCCTATGAAGATTTTGTGACCTCCACACGAAAACACAAAGTAAGCTCCTTTCCATTTTTGGTAAGGCTGTAAAACACCTCTCCTTTGACAGATCCAGTGCATTACAATACAAGTAGCAACTATTGTGGGCAATTAGTAACAAAAATGGCAACTGCCTGTACCATTGCAAAGTTATAGCACATGCCTTAGCAGAGAAGGCAAAGTGCAGAGATGCAGTTTGCAACAAGAAGTGAAGATTTCATATCCACTAAACCGGGGAGGAATTAGACCTGGCACATTGTGGTTAAAAATGGAAAGTGGCTCCCTATCAGAAAAGGTCCCGTGGGATTTGATGTACCTACAAATAGTCAAGGCCTGAGTTTCATGTCTCCTCTGCAAAAGGGAATTTTAGCAGCCAAGTATGGTAAGGGGTTTTAAGTCAAAATGGTCCCCAAAACTGCAAATGTAATGGACAGGTTCTGACAAGAAATAGTCAGGCGAAAGTGCACATTCAAATCAATTATTACTCTTTTTTAGGGTTTGGGGTGGATATTTGGTTTTTATTGGTTTTTTTAAGACTAAGAGCTCTCCATCTATATCGAGTTCAGGGGAAGGAAAAAAAAAAAAAAAAAAAAAAGAAAAGAAAAATCAAACGTACAAACTTAAATCATACTGTAAGAGAGGAGAGGTTCAGCATCCGCATAGGCAACACCTTCCAGTCTCCCGATGTTGTTAATGTTCCAATACGTCACCCTGTAGTCCCGGTTTTATTAATGTTCCAATACATCTCCCTGCGGTAACAGCGGCACCTGCAGGATCCGGGAAAAGCAGCACAGACACCTCCCTCGGCTCTGCAGAACATCATCCAGGCGTCTGGAAAGGTTTTCCTGAGAACACTTCAGCCAGGGAAATCTGAGCAGCCATGGGCCTCTGTGGGACAGGGTTTTTTCAAGAGAAAACATGAATAGTTTTTTTGTGAGAATCTTCTCACTGTTTTGGCAGGGTGGCAGCAGCACTTCTGTGCAGGTGTGGGCAGTGGGACGTTGAGGAACACAGGGCATGACTTTTTTTGTCACGTGTCCTACGTGACAGTCAGCATTCATCTGGCTTATTGGCAAATATATTTTTAAAAGTCTATTATATTAAAAATTGAAGACATTTTTAATTCCTTCACTACAGTGACTGCCATTCTTGGTGTTGGTTAATCAAAAGGCCTCCTCGTTACACAGTGCAATTTTACACTGTAAAAAGCACTTCCAGACTTATTCCTGAAAGTCTACAGCATGTTTTGGGAGATTCACAATAGTATATGGGAGCATTAGCTCCAACCTGTACAGCTCCTGTGTGGCCACAGAAGACACCCACTGAGGAAGTGCTCTTTGCTGGGGGCAGAACCAGGAACCCAGCACAACACAGGCCTTTGGGGCAAAATGAGCTCTCTCAGC
This sequence comes from Sylvia atricapilla, assembly GCF_009819655.1. Taxonomy (NCBI): domain Eukaryota; kingdom Metazoa; phylum Chordata; class Aves; order Passeriformes; family Sylviidae; genus Sylvia; species Sylvia atricapilla. The sequence continues at coordinate 13,772,832 of NC_089148.1, forward strand.
AATGCTATTTTGTGTCTGTAAATTTGGCGCTATGGTGTGAAATCCCAGTGCTGGCCAAGAGTCTAATAGCTGACATCAGCCAGCCAGTGAGCCACTGGCATTTAGGGGAATTCTAAGCCTTTTACTCACAGGCCACTTCCGATGAATAAAATGTCAGCGCGAGAGCGGTCTGGTTTCTTTTACTGATGCGTCAAAGAAAGAAATACCTCGATGCATTTATTAGCTAAGCTTAAAATTTATAGTTATATCAGCATGCATCCAACTGTGTGTGCTTGCAGAAACCTTCTTCTAGATCTATGTTTTCTATGGGTATTTTTTCAAGACTAACTTGAAATGCAATTAGAATGTAATGCTGATGAAGAGAGAAACCAACAGCCCCCCAAGGGTATCATGATTCAGATTCTTTCCAGAAGTATATTTAAAAGTTATTACAATGAAATGCAGAATCATGAGAAAAGCCTGAGGGGCCATGACCATTGTAACTGTGAGCAGACGTGTTTTTCTTTCCCGGTCTCACAGTAAATAGATATGGAAGCTATCCAAGTGGCTCTCTGATCGCTTTTCGCTCTGGCTGGATGTTATGCTGCTGGTACACTTACGGAAAACTCCGGATGGATGTTCTTCTCTCAGAATTAGTGCCAGCTCTGCTGGACCCAGTGACTGCATGCATTTACCTCAGTATGTGATGCTCATCCCCCATCAGTGCTCAGGCATGCCATGACTCAGGGAATTACACAGGCTGAGATGGAAGCACACTCTGCCTCAGGATCTGTGCTGGAATGAAGAGGAAGGCCCACACATGGCATGACACTATGGACAAAGAGGCTGCTGGGCTGCATCTGCCTGTCACGCTCCTGGGCAGTTGTGGAAAACTCAGGAGGGATGCTTTTCTCTCAGAATCAGTGTCAGCTCTGCCAGGTCCAGTGATCATGTGCATTTACCTCAGTATGTGATGCTTATCCCATCAACACTGGTCTGCAGGTTGCACATCTGCAGGTACCTGGGCTGGTGGCAACTGCAATTTCTCCCCAACATAGCCAGATTTCTCACAAGCACAGACTGAGGCGGACAGAGACCCAGTTTGCAAGAGCATGAGTAGGACTGAGGGATAGAGGTTGTGAAGGCAGTGACTGAGTGAAAAACGTATTGCAGGACCAGTTTTAACCACAAACAAGCTCTGCAGACCAGGGAGGAAGCCCAGAGTGGTCAGAGGTGTCTGTCGGGGTGCACAGGGTCTCCTCACTATGAAATAGACATTAAGGTGCTGGAGCATGCCCATGGAAGACAGCAAGGCTAGAAAACATGTCTTAGGAGGAACAGCTGAGGCAGCAGGGGCTGTTCAGTCTCGAGGAGGCCCAGGGGGCACCTCACTGCTCTCTACAATTCCCTGCAAAGAGGTTATAGTGAGGTGGGGGTCAGCCTGTTTTACTGTGCCTGCAGTGAGAGGACCAGAGGAGATGGCCTTAAAGCTAAGACAGGTGAGATTCAGATTAGATGTTAGAAAAAAAAAAAAAATCACTATTCATGTGGTCAGGCAGTGGAATAAGTTGTCCAGAGAAGTGGTGGAGTCACCACCCCTGGAGGTGTTTAAGAGGCATCTAGATCTGGTACTGGATGAGGTGTTTTAGCAGTTTAGGGGTTACAGGAGCAGTGCTGGGTGGACCGTCGGGATGAGTAATCTTAAAGGTCTCTTCCAACCTTGACGAGTCCGTGATTCCTGTGGTGCCTCACGGGGCCAGGTGCCCAGGCAGGCGCACAGAGAAAGGAGCGGACAGAGGTAGCAGAGCCAGTGCCACGCTGAGGGCAGGCTGCTGGGCACGCAGAGCCCAGGGCACACAGGGAGCCCACACGGCGCCCCCGGCACGCACGCCCCGGTGCCCGCCCCGTCCCGGCACAGCCGCCTCAGCCGGGAGCGCGCTCTCCCCCGCGCACGCGCCCCGGGCGGGCGGGCGGAGCGAGGCGCGTGCGCGGCGCGAGGCCGCGCCTGGGGGGGGTCGGTGCCGCAGCAGCGATGGCGGCCAGTGCCGGGACGGGCAAAGGCGGCTCCGGCTCCTCCAGCTCCGTCTCGAGTTCCGAGCGGCACGCCCGCCTCCTCCTGGCCCAGATCAACCGGCTCCGTGCCGGGCACAGCTTTTGCGACGTGCGGCTGGAGGTGGGCCCGGAGGCGTTCTCCGTGCACCGCCTGGTGCTGGCGGCCAGCAGCCCCTACTTCGCGGCGCTGTTCGCGGGCGGCATGAAGGAGTCCGGGCGGGACGTGGTGCGGATCGCGGGCGTGGAGGCGGACACCTTCCACACGCTGCTCGACTTCATCTACACAGGTGAGGGCTGGCGAGGGGGCGAGGGGCGGGTGCCCCGCGGCCGCAGGCTGGAGCGGGGCCCCGCTGTGGTTTGGTGCCCGCAGGGGTGGTGAGCATCGCGGAGCACAACGTCCAGGAGCTCATCGTCGCCGCGGACATGCTGCAGCTCACCGAGGTGGTGGAGCTCTGCTGCGAGTTCCTCAAGGGCCAGATCGACCCGCTGAACTGCATCGGCCTCTTCCAGTTCTCCGAGCAGATCGCCTGTCACGACTTGATGGAGTTCACCGAGAGCTACATCCACGCGCACTTCCTGGAGGTGCAGAGCGGGGAGGAGTTCCTGGCGCTCACCAAGGAGCAGCTCGTGAAGATCCTGCGGAGCGAGGACCTGAGCATCGAGGACGAGTACCAGGTTTTCACAGCAGCCATGCAATGGGTTCTGAAGGATGTGGGGAAAAGAAAGAAATATGTGGTAGAAGTACTGGAGCCTGTTCGATTCCCTCTGCTACCAGCACAAAGGCTGTTAAAATACATAGAAAGTAAGTGAAAGAAGGAATATCAGATGCATGTACGTGAGCAAACCTTGTGTTGTTCAGAGTTACTGGGCTTTGATGGACTATTTTTTATATTAATAATATGATGAGTGAAAATAATTGTAGCAAACAAGTTCTATTTCTTAAAAAATAAGCACAGCTTACTTTAAAAACATGCTTTTGAAAACGCCTTATAAAAGTAAGCAACACTGATTTGTCTGCTGGTTTAGGAGAAGTTAGTAATTTTTCTACAACTGAATTGCTTACAGTTTGTTACTTTTCACTGTGCTTTTTTAAAATTCTGCTCATTTTATTCTTATTCTGCTTATGTTGCTCTTGAAGGTATTCCAGATTTCAGTCTTCGGGTGGCCCTGCAAACTCTGTTGAAAGAATATTGTGAAGTCTCTAAGTCTCCCAAAGAGAACAAGGTCAGCAGTTTTCTGCAGGCTTCTAAAGATCGTCCCCGGAGGAAAGCCAGGAAGTACCTTTATGCAGTAGGTTAGAATGTGGCTGTTTGAACCTTATAAAACAAATGAAGTAGTATCTCAGAATGCAGTACTGAAGAAGATGTTCGAGGATTTTTTAAAAATCAAAATATATAAAGATAGCAAAACGTTTCATCATGACTGAGTTACCATGTTAGCTACTTTGATTAGAACTGCACAGGAGTTCAGCATTCACATTTCTTGTCATTGTGACATGGCATTCAAAGCCCAGATTTGTTGTTCAGAAGTCATTTGTCATCTGCAAATCAGCAGAGGATTTACCCAGGGTTCACTGCTGGAATAGTGTATGCAAATTCACTGTATGCTTTCTTCTGGTGGCTGAAGTTTTCTCTGTGCAGGACACTTTGGTTCATATGATGGGATACTTGAAATTCCAAGTTTCTGGCAAAGCTGCAGCTTTATATTGGAAGGGAACATGTTTGTGTCACCCTGTGGGCAGTAGCACCAGCTTAGAGAGGAGAGGCTGTTGGCTGACCCTTGTATTTTACTGAAAACATGAAGTCTAATATTTGTAGTGTTGTGGCATCAGCTCAGCACAATTTCCGTGACCCTCAAGACAACCATTCTTCCTTGTATGCTGGAGAAACGAAGCTACTTGGAAAAATCCCATTCCTTCTAAAAGTGGCTCAATGGGTGTTACTGTAGTATGTTTAATGGTTTAGATATAGGAGCATGAGGATGAACAGGAAGCCCTTACTTGGTCTTTCCACTTCCTTTCCAGGTGGGTACACCCGACTGCAAGGAGGACGCTGGAGTGACAGCAGAGCCCTCAGCTGTGTGGAGCGATTTGACACCTTCAGCCACTACTGGACCACAGTGTCCTCTCTCCACCAGGCCCGGAGTGGGCTGGGGGTGGCTGTGGTGGGGGGAATGGTCTATGCCATTGGAGGTAACAGCTGAAATAAGCTTTCTTTCTTACGTGAATGCTAGACAATTCATGTGTGGAGACTTTCAAAGTTATTCTTCTTTTTAGTGGTTCTAAGGATTATACTGTTTTTAGGTGTAATAACAAAGGAATTTGGGTTCCTTGATTCTCTACTGTCACTGCTGTGTGAATGCCTGTTAAGGATCCTGTGCTGGCCAGTTTTTACTATGCTGCTGTCCCCTCATGGTGTAGCTACTCACAGGTTACCATATAGATCTGTGCAGGTATACTCAGAGATGTTGGCTATTCTGTGGACTTTGTGTACCACCACTAATGGAATTTCTTTCCTCGCTTACAGTCTAGCAGAAGCCCATAGCATAAAAGGCAGTAGTACAGGACAGATCACTTGTGCGCTGCCTGCCTGGAAAGGCTCATTATGTCTGTTTGCACAAGGATGTGATGAGTAGCTCTACTAGCCCATCACAAAAGAATGCATATGTAGACTGTTTTTGTCACCACAGAGCTCATTCTTTGGTCTTGAAAACCCAGTCAGTTATGCTGAGGAGTAAAAAATGCAGTGCTGTGTTTGTTTACTTCTCTGATGTTTTCAGTAACATTTTAGGAAAATATTGATGAAAGTAGTTCTTAGTGATGATTCAGTTCTGGGTATAAATGAAGCTTTTGCTACGTTGGCCGTTTTGCCAAAAGATAAATGTTGTATTCAAATGTTGCCTGTCCTGGAAGAAATTGAAGACTGTTTCCAGATCTGCTCTGCAAAACATTGTATTTCCCCTGACTCTTCTTGTTTTTATTATGCAGGTGAGGACAACTCAATGATTTTTGACTGTACTGAATGTTATGATCCTGTTACTAAGCAATGGACAACTGTGGCTTCCATGAATCATCCCCGTTGTGCACTGGGAGTGTGCACATGCTATGGTGCTATCTATGCTTTGGGTAAGTTGTGGGGTTTTTCTAGGTGAAGTTAAAGATGCTAATTCATAGAACTTGTAAATTGATTTGATCTTAAATATTACATCTTGGTGATGCAAATTTGCAAACTTAAGTTTTGAAAAATGGATGTGTCCTTAAGTATTGACATATATACTGAATCTGCGTGGATTAGTTACTGTTTAGTTATAACTTGTTTCCGTTGTAGACTGACTGCGTGCTGATTTCAGAATTTGTCCTGGAACAGTCCACTGTGTGTCTAAAAATGCAGCTAATACACAACTTTGTGCCATTAAATTCCTTCCTGTGTTTGCTGTTAACTTGCAGGAGGCTGGATTGGAGCAGAGATTGGCAACACAATTGAAAGATTTGATCCTGAAGAGAATAGTTGGGATGTGGTGGGAAGCATGGCTAAGCCCCGTTACTGCTTTGGGTGTTGTGAAATGCAAGGTGAATATTGTTAAGTTTATATCCCTAAATAGTTCCAACAGCCATTGTATTTTGAAGCTTTATGTCTCAGTCACGAATTCTTACCTTTGTCTTGTACTGAGCTGTCAGTCACACACACTTGTGCCTTGCTTGTTTGTTGTTCTAATACTCTATTTTTAATTCTGCAGAATTCAAAGGCTATAAAGTTCTGTCTTGTCTTCTGCCTTTTGTCTTGTGAAAAGTTTTTACATGACTGCCATTAAGATTATCCAGCTAGTCTTTTAGCTAGCTAGTCAATTAAGCTAGTTGACTGTTCTTTCTGATATTGCTTTTATTTATCTTCTGTATTTGGGTTTGCATGTTTTTCTTTGTGACAATCTGAAGACTTGCCACAGGTTGTTTTAAGACAGACTTATCTTAATACTTGATCAATAAATGTGCTTACTAGGTATTTGATCCTGGCCAGGTCAGCAGTTGCAACCTTCTGAATTCCTTTCCCTGCACCTAATTAATTTTTGCTTTACTCAGCTTCTCGTGCTCAAGCCGCAAACTGCTCATAGAAAAAGCTTTATGTATTCTACTACTGAGCAAAAGGAGTGTTTTCTGTCATTCTTTAACCATCTTAATGTCAGGCTGAAGCTTGTGTTGTGACAGTAATTTTCTGTCTGTATTATGAAACGTGAAAGAGGAGAAACTCTGTTTCTGCAGGTTTGATTTATGTCATTGGTGGTATCAGCAGTGAAGGAGTAGAGCTGCGTTCTGTCGAAGTCTACGACCCCATCTCTAAACGCTGGTCTGAGCTCGCTCCAATGGGCACCCGAAGAGCCTATCTTGGTGTAGCTGTTCTCAATGATTGTATCTATGCTGTGGGAGGCTGGAATGAATCCCAGGATGCACTTGCTACTGTAGAAAGATACTCATTTGAAGAGGTATGGCAGAGTCCCTTCTTTTCATAAATGTGGATTGCATCAGCTTTGTCTAAGATGCTATAGAGGTAACCTGCTTCCTTTCTTTAAAAATAAAAAGCTGGAAATTCCATTTCCTTTTTGCTACTGGCTGGGTATCTTGAGTGAAACAAAGCTTTGGTAATCTCAGGGTCTGTCCTAAGTAATTGTCATGGTTTAACTATGCGCAGATACACATAGTTTGATAAATACTTTTTAGGATTAAGATAAGAGGATAGATTCCCCCTCTGCAACAGAAAGCTCAATAATCTGAATAATGAGAAACAACTCATTGTAAAGGTAAGAGTTACCTTTTATTGCAAAATTTAAGGATTGTCTTCATCAAAATGTAGTGGTGTTTTAGCATGACTAGAAGAAGATAAAAATTTTTTCTAGACTCTTATTGCTCATGTTTTTATGATGCTCTTTGGAAGAGTAGCTACTCTTAAAAGCAGAACATAATCCCATCTACCATCTGTTTTGCTTTTCAAATTGAATCTAGTTTTTCTGTTTCCCCCACCTCAAACTGTACCATGCTCTATTTTAGAGACTGACTGTATCTTGCAGTGACTGAAGAAAGGGAGGGGTGTTGTGTGCAGACAGTATGGCATCTCTCTATAGAGATTAACACAGTTTGGACCCCTTGTGGAAGTGTTGTCTTTCCTGTCTTGATAATGCTCTGGATACTGTACACATACCACATGTAAGCCTATGAAGTGTATACATAGTGTTCTTTCTATATGTTTCAGTCTTTAAGCTTTAAAAGTTACTTTATCAGCATCGGGGCTTGCCCTAAAGCTACTTCTTCATCTTTCACCTTTTTGTTAGGAAAAGTGGGTTGAAGTTGCATCGATGAAGATCCCAAGAGCTGGTGTTTGTGTTGTGGCTGTGAATGGACTTCTCTATGCCTCAGGAGGCCGAGCTCCCAGTCCTGATTTTGCTGCTCCAGTAACCTCTGACTCTGTTGAGGTTTATAATCCTCACATGGACAGCTGGACTGAAATTGCCAACATGATCACCAGCCGCTGCGAAGGAGGCGTAGCTGTGCTGTAAAACACAAAGAAGAAAACTCATTCAAGGAATGAGTAAATTATGTCTCCTCAGATTTCCTGTTTCATTGGCCAGAAACCTCCTTTAACACCGGAGCTTCAGTGGAGAATCAGATCAGAGGGATTTTCCTGAGCAAAAGGAAAAGCCCTTCAAAGTAAATTGGCTTATCCAGTGTCTGTCTCAGGAAGTATTCTGTTAAGAGTAGGAATGCCTCTCATAACTGGATTAAGCTCACTGAAAGAAATGGTGAATTTGCCGTGTAGAAATCTGAAGAAATATTTCCAACACGTTAGAGACATGAATCAGGTTGTTACTGAGCTGGCACTTCAGCCAGACTTGCAATCTGAAAGTGGGTTACTGTCAACAGCAAGGAGTTACCTGTAGGTAAGATCAGATGGGTGATTTGGATGGCATTAGTTCTTTTTCTGGCAAAAACAAGGAAGAGAAGATAACAGACAGGAAAGACTTAGTGCATCTACTTAAGACTTTGATGCATTTAAGCCTCTTTTCTGTTGCTGGATATGGTGGGCATTAAATATGAATTGGATCTTAACTTTCTGGCCACTCCACAAATTAAATTGTGAGTGGATGAGAATTTCCTATTCAGGAGGGTTGTCTTCACAGTTCTAATAGTGCTGTTCCCCTTCAGCCCTGGCTTTTCTTCTCAGTGGTATCAGTTATGCCAGTAGAGCTCCTTTTTGTGTAAGCTCTGGTGAATTTTAAATGCAAATGCTAATCATTAGATTGACTGTTCTGTTTAGGGCTGCTCTTAGTATAAAAACAAAGGGAAAGGCTTTTGCCCCCATAATCAAATTTTTTCCCGTGTTTTTTCCCGTGTGACACATGCTGAGACTGAGCATTGAATAATTGCTGTTCTGCCAGGCACTCTCCTTCACCTTCACTACATCTTGTATCCTGCCTCACCCAAATTTGAGCCAATGGAGCTTTTTGGGATAGAAGTAGCTGCATTTAGCATTAAAGTGATGACATCAGTGTGCTTTTAAGGAGTTTGTGTTTAGCTCGGATACACTTAGTAAAACAATACTACAAAGAGTTTAGAGTTATTTCTAGATTAATTTAATTAACACATTTGAAGTTGCTTTTTGCACACTGTGGCTGCATTTTCAGCACAGCTGTGGATGCTTGGGATGGAGTCTGAAGTGAGGCTGCTTGAATTTTGATAGACAGTGTTATTCTGGAACACAAAACCACAACTGGAACATCACAAAGCAGGAAGCCTGGCACTGTGTAGACAAAGGAGCATTCATGTTATTTAGGTCAATATCACCTCTGTAAAATTAACAAATTAATACATGAATAAATCCTCCAAGGTGAGTGTTGCAGGTACCTTAATAATCTAAGTCCTAAAATCTAACGTAGGGTTCAGCTAAAACATGCTACATGATGGAGAGTTTCTCTGATTGTTACATAATTTTGTGTTTGCTTTTACTTCAAAGAATTTCTTATGTTTCTGAATTAATGGTTTGATTTTTTCAAGTATAAGCTTGTTTTAACTGTTTTTCATAATAAATTGCAATTCAGAACTGACTGGAATGTTCTTGAATAGGTTCCTTTCAAATTTAGTAAGCTGTATTACTGCCACTTTTATATAATAGGTCACATTTTCTTTTTATTGAAAATCATATTTCCCAGTAGAACACTAGGGAAAGATTGGTTATAAATTGTGACTGAGTGGTGGAAGTAACATGCTTCTGCAGTAAAATACTCATGTATTTCTCTTCTCAGTGTAAAATCACTCAGACTTCTTGGGAGTTTGACTGTCTTGCCAGCTCTATTCAGCCCTTTGAGGGATGAAATTACAGGTAATATTTCTTAGTCTTTCTTCTTCATATTTCAGGATCCACCTTGGAACCGTTTGAGAAACACTACCTTAGCTGTATTTTATTAGTTTGGGAACTAATCAGGTTTACTTCTGATCTCTGCCTGTAAACTTCCTGGTTTAATGGAGCTTGAGAGAGTCTGCAGTTGTCTGAAGTTTCCTTCTCCAGGTTTTGTAACTGATTCTGTTATGTTTGAATGAAACTTTGAAGCTGGTTGATTATGGTCTCTGATCCTCAGCACCTCTTTTACCTAACCAAGACAAAGACAGGACTCTTCTCTGGACCTGTCTTAGAAGATGCCATGTCTAAGTAAGAAGGAATAGAAAAAAACATTTTCATTCACAAACTCAATTTTATTTCCTTTATGTTCAGAAAGCTTTGAAATATATTGTTTATAGGGTACTTTGATAGTTCAGCATAGAGCAATTGATACCCATAAATGCTTAGTATTGTTGTTTAACATACAAATGTTAACAGATTGCAAAAGGCAGAGGCTGATGTAAAGAGCTGCTGTTTCAGCAACATCATACAAGATGGTTCCATCTCCAGGACAGGCAGGTTTCTTAAACATCTGTTCTTTGCAGAATGAACAGGTAACAAATTTTCAGGGACAATATGTGCTTTATTTGGTGTAGAACAACAATGAAGAATAGTGCTTTACCAGAACTATGAGGATTATCTGGTCCTAAGACTATGTATGGATGCCATTTTCAGCTTTCTTCCTGCATTTTATACTGTACTTAAATACTTCTGATAAAAAGCTTACAGGAAATATGCTCACATCCCATTTCATACATTTCTTGAGGTAGCTGACACAAAAAAGAAAATCCATGTGGCTCAGGTTGTATCTTCCACTGTTCCACTAAATGATGTGCTAGGAAGAATGAAGTACAAAGAGCATATGCTTCTGCAGTAATAGACCCATCATGGAGGGTTTGCAGGCTACAAGTCCATTGGTACCTGTCCAAATACATGGATTCTTAGGGCAGAGAAGACAGAAGCTACTTTCAGTCCCATTATCTGATCCCTTAGTGCCAGCACTTGAGTGCTTGTGTCATAGCATAAGTTAACAGTCCTTTAAATTAGGAGCATGGCAGATCTTTATGGCTGTGTTGCATGCAGCTTCCTGACTGCATAGGAACAGGCCCAAATAACCTTTTTAATTTCAGTAAGCCTGAGCAGGAATTTGACCTTCCATCTCTTGTGGCACCTTGTCAGCGATACAAAGCTCCCCCTTCAGCTTTTCCCCACTCCAGCACAGCAGCTGAATGACACATTTCAGGTGAGCGCTGACCTTGGCTTGCCACTGCAAACAAACCTCCCCTGTCCTTTCTTCCCTGACACCACACTGAGCACTTCCTCACGCAGCATCCCTGGAAGTGTCCAGGCTGGATGGGGTTTTGAGCAACCGGATCTAGTGGAAGGTGCCCCTGTATACAGCAGAGGACTGGAACGAGATGATCTTTAAGGCCCCTTCCGATCCAAACCATTCTGGGATTTTCAGCACCTTCTTTGAAAAATGGAGTGAAGTATGAGTCTTGTTCCACAATACAGCAACTGAGTAAGATGTGCTATTGCATAATTCTCCGCTACTTCTTTAAACACCAAACTTTCACCTTGTTACTGCTGTTTTCCCCACCTCAGAACATGATCACACATTACAGTCAAACCAGACGCTTTCACAGTTCAGCACAAAGCAATTAATACTCATGTCATTTTGAATCTCCATTCTAAATTCCTAGAGCAGCAACATCTCAGTCAAGAGCAATTCTTTATTCTACAGATAGGGACAGACTCATGCTTGCCTTGGAAAAAATTGCCATTTACAATCCTTCCCTCTTGAACAAGCTTCAAAATCGATTGGAAAATCATTTTGCTTCAAGAATAAGCATCTTGATCCCTGCCCTAGTATGTCTTTATTTCTCCTGGATCTCCTTATTGGCAGATAATAGCTTTTCCTTATTGATTTATTAATTTGTGTTCTTAATTTGTGCCATATTTTTGTCATCACTTTGCTCCCCTTCTAATAAAGCTTTCAGTCCTACCGTGGCCAACAGGGATAATACCATCACCACTGTTCCCAGCACCCTCAGTACTTTAAACCACCTGGGGTAAGTAGGAAGAAGGGAAATGTCATAATGCAGAGCTATCCCCAAGGCCAGCGTGAGCATTACTGCTCCCTGAGTGACATCTTTGAAAAGCAAGGCTTGGCAGGCCAGCAGAGGAGGAACTGTGCCATTAGCCATGTTCAGCCAGTCTGGCTTGGCTGGGCTGTTTTCCGGGAGAGCAAAGCCCCACCTCATTCCCCCGAGGAACGAGGCTGTGGCAGCACCGTAGGCAACCTGAGCCAAGGCCAGTTCTGGGCAGTAGGTCCCCTGCACGGCCATGGCCAGCGGCACGGCCACAAACGGAACGAGCCCCCCGAGGCTTAAGTAAAGGACTGGTTTGGGAGAATCCTTCAGTGATTCCGGGCTTTTTTGTGACTCTGCTTCGGATTCTGCAGGGATTTTCTTCTTGAAGACAGGGAGAGAGGTGTGAAAAGCCTGGAGCTTGGTTGTGTAAACTGATGCTGGTTTGAGGCTCGGAGAAGTTGATGGAGGACGCGCATCTCTCCGCAGCTGGAAGGCCAAGGAAGACCAAGTTGTCTCATTCTTTCCATAGAGCAGCAGACTGGGACCAGTCAACTTCTGCAGCTGCAAGCACAAAACTTGTTCTGAGCACTGCATAGATCTGCAGGTACCTAAACCATCTACTGAATATTGTACCAAGTGGCTTTACAGGTCAGGTCACACCACAGCTGTCCTTGCTTTTGAATTTCAAGTGGTTTTAACTGAACTAATGAAGACCCTCAACACAGCTGATGAAGAATAACTGGGCTCTCCAGAGTGCACAAGCAAAGTTTACCCAGTGCCCACCTACCCCTCCCCACACACATACATTCTCTAGGTACTTTTAAGATAAATCAGTCGTTTTCAAAGTAAAATATAAAATAGTTTCATATAGAACCAGGATAAGGTCACCCAAAAAACCAGCTACTGTACCCTCACTACTACATCAAGAAGTGATAGGAAAAAAGACTTTGAGACAATAAAATTGGATTTTATAAAAAGAAATAGCATTGCCTAAAAGTGCTGTAGAAATTACAAACTATTCCAGAAAAGCTGACTGATAAACTCACACTCAGAAGCTGCTTTTTTTTTTTTTTCCAAAGCTGCAGTCCTAGCTTTTGCTATTTTACTTTAAAATAAAATCAGAAAAAAAAAACTTCCAGTAACTTACTTTGAAAGCTGAGTTGAAGCAGCATCGTTGTATGAGAGGAAACATACTTGTTTTGTCAATGCCCTAAAATAGAAATCAGGAGAAGTTGGTCTGATACTCAAAGTTCAGTCACAGTCTACACTTATCAAATACAGGAGTCTTATAGGTATATATTTAAAGAGATACATGTATATATATTATATACGTATTCAATCAGTACTTGCACACTGCAGAATACGTAGTTTCAAGCAGCTTTACGAACTGAAATTCTAAGGCTGTATTAACTGTTGCAAGAATAATTTCTAGTTAAAGAACTGAGTATCAGGGAACAGGTGATGGCTTCCCGTTCATGGATCATCTCCTCTTCAAGGGATAATGGCTGCACAAAGCTTATAAAGGAGCGATTCCTCACGCGCGGACAAAGCGATCATTAATTTAAAAAAGGAGTGGGAAAGCGATCCCATCCAAGCTGCAGGTAAGCTCCCTGCCGGGGTACGACACTCACCGGGGGAAAGTGGACGGTTCGCCCTAGATTTGACTCCGCAGTTCCCGGTCCTGCTGCGCCGGGAGAGAAAGGCTCCGTGCAGCCAAACTCCCCTGACGGAGAGCGAAGGGAGCGGAGAATATACGTATATTCCAGAGAAAGAGGGGGCCGCTCCGCCCACCGGGAACCGGGCAGGACTCACGGGGCGCTGCCGCCGGCCCGGACCCGCACGCTGTGGCGGCTTCCGGTGCAACCATAAGGGCTCCGACGGCGCCCGGTGCTTAGCGCTACCGGTCCGGGCGAGAACCGGCGCGGCCCATCGTGTTCCTCCAGCCGATAGTGGGGGCAGCAGCGTCAGCCATTCAGCCCGAGGGCCGCGGATGGTCTGGCAGAGGAGTCACACGCTCCTCTCGTGCCCGTGGGACAGAACCTCTCGTGAGGAGCAGTGCGATCTGCAGAAAGCACTGCTTTCTATCTTCCGGCATCGCCGCATCGGGAAAGCTTTTCACAAGCAGCCTACAAATCCCAATATGCCCTGCGGCGCGCCGCCCGCCTACATGCACGGCGGAGATGTCGGGTAGTCTTGTGGGACGTGTAGTCTGCGGCTACTTCCGACAGGCGGTGACGGGGGCGGTGCGAGCCACCGCCTCCGATTGGTGGGGCGGGAGGCGCGGGGGCCGGGGCGGGGGCAGGGAAGGGGAGCCGGGGAGGCGTGCCCCTTCCGCGTGCTCGGCCCCGCCCCGCGCGCGCGCGGGCCCCGCCCCCTCCGGCCCCCGGCCGGGCAGGGCTGGGCGGCCATTTTGGGCAGAGCTTTGTTATGGTTGTGGGGCCGCCGGAGCCGCGCCAGGGCCCGCCCGGTGAGTGCGGCCCCCGCGCCGCCCCCGCCGCTCCCCCCGCGCCCCCCGCGCCTTCACCCGGCCCCTGCCGCCCCCAGGCCCGCCCCGCCGCCCCCCGCGGCACCGCGGGCTCGGTGCGGCCCGGGAGCGGCCTCCCGCCAGGCCGGCCCCCCCCCCCCCCCCAACCCCCCCAGCGCTCGGTCCCGCGGCCGCGGCGGCTCCGGGGGGGGGCAGCGCGAGGTCCCGCGGGCAGGGCCGGGCCGAGGTGGGCGGCGGGGGCCGGGGTTCTGCGGTTTATTGTTTCCTGTTCAGCCGGGAAGTTCGTAGCGCTGACACTGCCGGAGCTGAGCTCCTGTCATGAGGCCGTCCGTGAGCGGGGCGGAGGGGGGGGCGGGCCGGGGCGGCGGGTCAGTCCCGGGGCGGGCAGGGCCGACCCTGCTGTAGGCTGGAAGCGAAACCGGGCGGCCCGGCCGTTTCCCTTCGGCTCCTCCCGGGCCGCGCTTCCCGGCTGCCCCCGGCGGGAAGGGGCGGTCGGCGCCCGGCAGTGACACGTGTGCTGCGGGCAGCAGGGGCTCGGCTCGCTTTGCCCGCTGCCAGCGAGGCTGGGAAACTTGTCAGGTGCCGCTCGGTGTCTGCTCGTAGGGGAACAGCGCCTGGCCCGAGCATGAGGCGGCTCTTTCCGGCGTGAAAGTTATTTCCGTGTGTCCGGTGTGTTCTGTGCCCCCTTGGCCTAAGGTCTTGCGTGGTTTAACTTAAAGGGCTGGGGCTGGACTCGATCACAACGCGCCTAGCGCTTCAAATATCCATTTAAGACTTTGAATTCAGTTCAGTTTAGTAACGAGCTGTTTCGGAACGATTTTAGAGCCGTCAGTGGGTGTCTGCACAATTACGAGTTTTTAAACAGCTTTAGAGGAACAGTAGCTATTTAAATTCTTATAAGTAATGGTGGAGTGTTTTAAGAGTGTTGCTTAAAGATCTTTTTATATTAACATGACCAGGTAGGTCAGCCTGCCTTTCCCCGCCCCCGAGCTGTGAGTGACACAAGTGTTAGTAATGTTGATAATGCTCTGAAACGTTGCAAGTGCCTGAGCAAAGTGTGGAAATAGCAAAGAGGGGGAATGGAGATAACAGCTGAGATAATTGGAGCGCCATCAAAGCTGAGTTTACTGTAGAGTTGACATTGCTTCTATAAAAATGTTAGGTGGTTATGAAAAAAGCTTATGCAAATGTTACTTCATGAATGAATATGGCTGGTATTTCAGTGAAAGGTTCCCCGTGCTTATCCATTGGAGACCGGTATTTGAAACTTCCAGTTTCTGACTCAGGAAGAAAGCAGGTGTAGAGCAGTGGTAGGAACAAATAAAATTCACAGCTTTAAGAGGAGCAGCTTTTCCTCTCACGCTCTTTCACATCATTTGAAGAGGAAAGTCCCTTTAAGAAGAACTTATTAAAAGTTTTGTATTTAGAATAGAAAGGCTTCAGGTGATACTTCTTTATGGTGTTGGGGTTTTTTTTTACAGCTATTTGTAGGGAAGTGCAGCAACTCTCTGCATTTTATATTCATCTGGTTTATAGCCTGAATCCTATATGACACACAAGTTTCCATTGCAGATATCATACGAGGACCTGAAGTGAAAATATGCAGGGAACAGATGGCATTTGTTCTGAAAAAAAGCGCAAATCCTGTTTTTTCTGCAGTGTCTCAGAAATATGAGGATCAGAATGCAGATGTGAAATAAATCAAATGAAGTGCATACTTTCCAAATGTTAGGAGAAAGTCTTTACTTTGAGAATATTTACAGGATATGGTCACCTTTGTCTCACATACGTGACTGCTGCATGGTGTTACTGAATCTTGACATTCCTGTTTTAAATTAGGAAATTAAGTCACTACAGGAAAAATAGTATTCACTAGCATTTTCATTAAATGGAAACAGTATTTCACGAGTTGTGGGATCCTTATTTTAATGCAGAAAAATGCTGTGGTTAGAGCTGTGAATTTCTTCAGGAGTGTGGGGTGTCAGATAATGTAGTTCTTGCCTTTACAAAGTGAAGAAAAACTATTGGCTCAGGAGTTAAAGTTACCTTTTTTTTCTTTTTTTTCCTGAGTGTTACAAGTTGTTTGAAGTTAGTTGTGTAACTGCTGAATTGACTTAGCTGTGAAGTGTACTCCAGGGTGTGCTTTGTTTGTTTGTCTGTACGAAGAGATTGGAAAAGGGCTGACTCTGTTCAGTAGAGCTGAAACTTTAAAGCACCTCTCTCCTGCAGAGTGCTGGTTGTGCTTGCATGGACACAGCTTTTCCTTACAGCTCCATAGAAACCAGGGGGTGACTGTTGCTCTAACTTATCCAGGTCATACTTACTGGATTTTGCAGTTGATGAGATAGTGTGTGTACCAGGAAGTTTGTCTGGGATTTTAAAGTTTTATGTTAATTTATTTGTAGACGCAAGAGTGGTTTAGTTTTGGTTCTGCAAACTCAGCAATGTAAGTAGACATTTTACTGTCACTTACACAGTGACCAGGATGCCAACTAAATCATGTGTGGCTTTTGTTTCAGCAAGAGGAATTGAAGTCCATGTTCTCTTTGCTCGTCAGATTTGATGAAAAGCAGTGAAGTTGGCAGAAACATGGTCCTGCTTAGAATATTTCATGAAAGCCAGGATGTTGTTTAACTTGTGTGCTGTAACTTTATAAGTTCCTGTGAAAATGTGCCAAACTTTAATGAGTTACTGTATGGTCAGAAGATAAATTTATGGTTTTGGGAGTGGATTTAGGTAGAGAATGATAGTGGCTAAGTGTCTACTGCCCTATACATGTATGTGCAAACATTGTGCAGACCTTAAAGTTCTAGGTTAGACAGGGCTGTGAGCATGACAGTAAGCAGGGAGGCTAAATTGATCACACATATTAGTGATCAGGCTGTATTACTCCAAAGTGGAAATTCTTGATTTAAGTGTGCAACTCCTTCTCTAGCTGGTCTTCAAAAGTCAGGAGAATTTTCACCCTTTATGCTATTTAGACCTTTCTACAATTAACCAGCAAAGAGTTTTGCTAAGTATTGGTGTCTGCAGTTTTATAATATGACTAATCTGAAATAGTTGGACTTCCAAGGTCTGGCTTAACAAAAATGCTTTGAACCAGTGTAGCCAAACATAACTGGGGTTTTCTGCAATAAGTGATGCTCAGAAAGAAATATTTTGCAGCATGTGACCTTGTGCCTCAGGGACTGTTGTACATTAGGGAGTTTGCCAGGAGCAACTGAAGTTCTAGGATTTACAGACATTCTAGCAAAAATGCCAGTGTTGATTTGTTTTCTCCTTGAATCTTGTGATCATTTCCACTTCAGTGTTTTGCATAGTTTTATCCTCCACACTGTAAGGAGGATCACAGCTCTGTGGTGTGATGTTAGTGGCTCTTGATAAGAAGGTATGTGTATAATGTTGTCTAAGTGTTCCTGGGTTTAAGAATCCCCTTTTGTAAATACAGGAAGAAATTAGAATTTTTAATGTAAGTTTTATTTTTGGGGTCTCTTTCAGGTTCTGGATATCTATGTGACCCCCTCCCCATAGTGTGTTTGCAACATACAGAGTATGTGGCAGTGAGTGACACTCTCTGGGAATTTTGTGATCTTCAGTTTGTGATGAACAATTAACTTGTAAATACTGAGTCTGCCAGGGAGGTATATGGTATTATTCTGGGCACAGAAATTATTGGTATTCACACAGTTGCTGGTGAAGGTGTATGGTTAGGATTACAACAGGTCTCCAACCTTTCAGCACAGAGGAGTGTTTTGCCATTGTGTCACAATGCGTCATCCATCATCAAGAGATTAATCAGGACTCACGTGAGATGATCTGGAAAGACCTTTGATGTTAATCTCAAAAAATTCAGCAAGGATCTCTCATTCTGAAAATACAGAATTTGTTATGATCTTGGCTGTTAGTTTGGGAAAACTGTTTTTGCTCTACTTTGAACTCCAGTTAAAAGTAGACAAATGGGTTAATGATAACTTCAGGTTGACTGGGCCTTCTGGAATGTATCCTCTAGTATTTAGGGAGCTGAGAGCCTGTGGGGGTGGGAAAAGTTCCAGAATGCTGAAGAGTCAAGGAGCATTTTCCCTCTCAACATCTAGAAAAAAAGGGAAAACTTAGGTATGTCCAAGAGAAGAGTGTCTGGGACTATCAGGGAGTCTGTCCTCTGTCACGTACTTTTTGGTGGTTTCACTTCCCTATATTGCAATAATGTTCTTACTGAACACACAGATAATGACAAAATTCAATAAATGGTCTGAAAACAAGAGCTTTGGATTCAGCCATTTTGGTGTAGATGGGTTCAAATTACTGTGTTTTGGTATATTGCCTACACAGACAAGTAGCAGCTGGCAAGGCAGCAATTCTGTGGGGGAGTATCTGGGGGTTGTAATGGTTCCTAAATTATCATGAGTCAGCAGCATCACTGTCATGAAAATCCACTTGTCATACTGGAACCTATAGAAGCATTTTAAAAAAGGCAATGAAGCAGTTTCTGCATTCTGCTGAGAAGGGGTAGGTCTTCAGCAGGGACTATCTTCTTCAGTTTGGAATAATGTGATACTTGGGAAAGTTTTGGTTGTGTAACAAGATCTGTAAAGAAAATAACAAAGTCTGTGAAAGAGAGAAGCCATAATTAAGGATTGGGGGAAAAATGGATTGCTTAGCTCTACAATGGTTTTATACATCATGTTTCATCAGACATAAGCAGGTGATATATAAAACAGCTTTTAAAAGTTACCTGCAGGTATAACTGGGAGGCAGGTCTGACATCCTGCCACTGCTTGCGAGTTGTCACACTTGGTAGGTGGGTCACATCAGTTTTTTCATCATTGATTCTTTGAACTTGAAAGCTTGATCTTTGCCAGTAAAATTTGACTGGTTGAGGGTGGGTTGGTTGTTTGTTTTTATAAATGCATGGCTATATTTGATCCCAGAATATGATAGCTGATCCTTTTTCTGCTGCCAAACAGTGCTGGGATACCGGGTGGTCTGTGAGACTTCCCCAGGAAAAAAACAAAACAAAAAACACCAAAAGAAAACAACCAAAAACAAACCACCTGCTAAAGTTGCCTTTGAGTCAGGGAATACCTAAGTTTTGGTCTGAAGAAAATATTTCTTAAAAGGTATCTGCAAGGAGAGTTTAGTCAGGTTTCCACATCCATCATGAATAAAACAAGCAGTTACGAGCTGAAATTGCAGCAGAATATGTTCAGGTGAAGCATTAGATGCAGAGAGATGCTTTCAAGCCATACAAATAACCTGAATAAATTGTAGGGATACACTGAAGCATGCTGGTGTGCTAATCTGGTTTCATTTACAGCTTCCAAAAAAATATTCCAGTGGAGGTATGTATAGCTGCATAATGAATTCCAGTCTGCTGAAAACAAACTCGTTTTTCTGATACATTATGAGACATTCTAGGATTAATTTTTGGACCTCTGCAGGCTAAAGATGACTGTACAAATTGGTGAAGGGGAGCATTTCCTAGTTGATTTTCAAAGACATCCAATGGAAGGGGGGAGAGCTAAATTCTTTTAAATCTCTGGAAAAGGTGCTTACCTATGCAATAGATGAAAATTTTCCCCACCACCCCAGATGTTTTGCTTGTATTCCCTAATTTCTTGTGGGACACTAGGATAGAAGAATGACAGTGTTTTGGTCTTGGCCTGTACAGATTACCTGGGGAAAAACAGCTCAATAATTCTCTTCAAGACCTAAAGACAAAGCTCAAACCAGCTGGGCAACATTTTGTCCATAACTCCTTGCTTTATTTTAACTCATTTTCACGGACTAGATCATCCTGGAAAACACTGTGAACGTGCAAAGAGGATATATGTCCCAGCTGCAGCAAATAATTAGATCACAGGAATAGAGATCACTTTGTCTTTTTTTTTTTTTGTCTTTTTTTTTTTTTTTTTTAAACCAAGACCAAACTAGTGGAATATGTATTATTTTTACAATTTATTTTATAGGTATAAGAGTTGTTTTAAATTGAATTGTGTTCAGTGACTTTTCTGCATTGATGTTTGTTAATACTTTCTCACTCAGAGAAAGTGCTGAAAATGTTGAACCAGTGAAATGAAAACCATTGCAGACAATGTAAACTTTACAAACTGTAATGCAGGTGTTGTACACATGCTGAAAAGTGCTGAGTGAACATGTCTTTGTCATGTCCTAGTTACGGACAAATAAATGTGGAGTTTGATCATATTGTCCTGGTCTTGATGTAAAAGGGTTTGGAAATAATCCAGATGCAGGGAGGGGCAGAGGTATGAGCTGTCCCTCAGTCTTGGCAAGTCTTTAGGGGAAGTACCTATAATTGGAATGCACCTCCCTTCCCAGTTTGTAGTACTGGTCTTGTAGGACCCAGGCAGTGGTATTGAGGGGAAGAATTACTCCAGTGTGGTTAGGAGAATGGTCTCTGAATTTTTGAATGTCCTCTGTTTTGTTGACTTTCAATTCTCCTTCCTCTTTGCAAATGACATGACATCTACTTGCTTATCCTTCATCTGGAATGCAGATCTGTACTTCCCTCTACTTGATTTGTAGTCTCTCTTGCCTTGACACAAATATTTGATAAATAGTCTGGTTGCATTTGGAGCTCTTTTCCAAGGGAAATGTATTTTTCTCCACTCCAAACAGAATATATTTAAATGTAAATGGGCTATAGTAGCAATAACAACCCTGGTAACATACTGGTTTATGAAATAACCTTTAGTGGGAAATACCCATTCCATTTTTTTAAGGTACTGGAGAACTGCTTACTTAACTTTTGCTTAGGCTCCCTCCACATTTCTGGAAGACAGGTAGGCAGGAGGTGTGTAGCATACAGTGGGGATAAGCCAGTAATTACATATTTGCAATTCTTTCCTGATGATTGAGAACATTATCCTGGTTTGTGCTACAGTGCAGCAGAAGTGACTTTGTTCCTTAAGGCTTTGGGCAGACTGCACAGATGGGCTCTTCATTGCCCTTTCACTCATTCTGTCATGAGGGTTTGGGGGTGAGAGCAGTTCCTTAAAGGCATCCATGGCAAGGTGCTGTGCTGTGTAAGTTTCTGGGCAGAACAGAACCCTATCTTGACTTACTTGCAAAAGGTCTGTAGATCAAAGTGCAGTACAAAATAGATGTTTGATTTTGTTCCTTAAAGAGCTAAAAAGACCTTTGGATTTGATGAATATAGTGTAATACCTTGTCCAGATTTAAAATACTTTATTTAATAAAATGCTAAAGCTGTTTGAAAGTTCAGAGCAATGTTCACATTTAAAGCCTAATACTATTTAAAGTGTGTTTCTTTGGTTTGTATCAGTAGTGTCAATAGGTGCACTTGTTTAAGAGAGGCGTACAATCCCTGAAACTCTACTCCTTGCAGCAGGGTAGGGCAGTAAACAGGTTTTAACATTTCAGGTAAATACCACAGTTCTCTAACAAAAACAGTACTAAAGACAATTAAAGGGACATTGGAGGGAGGTGGCATCTTAACAGGCACAGGAGAGAGGCATAAGGGATGACAGCACTGCCAGTGGCTGCACGGTATGAAACACCCAGGAATAACTGATGGTAGGCATAATATCTAGAAAGTCTGTGCTCTCCTATTTTGTGCTTAAGAGAAGTTGAGCCTATTAGATTTCACATGTTTTAAATTGCTTTATCTTGGTATTCTTGCTGCTTTGAGGAGTAAACTCATGAAAACCCCCTGGAAGGGTTCATTTTTGATGTATCACACTTGCTGGCTGAGGTCCAGAGACTTATCGTCTTACACAGGCTTCTGTACAGGTTCCCCAGATGCTGCCTTTTCCAAAATGTGCTTTGGGCTTTTGAGTTAAGTGCAACTTCCTTCCCAAGACAAGTTTGTGTGGTAACCTTGCTTGCAGAAACTTGGATCAACAGAAACCTGAAGGGCAGGTATCTTTCAATCAATAGTATTTCTAAAGGCAGTATTTTTGTCAGTGGTGTTTTCCTCTTTGGTGAAGAATCTTTCCTACAGTCCTAGAAGTCATGTTTTCTCTGTTCCTTCGTTGTTACTCTTGTATGCCCCTGTATCTTTAGTTGCTGTCACAAAGGGAAAAAAAATCATCATCTTACCCCCTGCACTCTATATCTCAGTACGTATTCATGAGACCAGACTGCTCAGGCTTTGCCCAGTATGTGGTTTTGTGGGAATGTGTGTTTATCCAGAAGTTCTGAGGGAGGTAAGACTGGGTCAGCATGACCTTGGAGAAGTGGAAAGTAAGTTTGTGAAGGAACAGGTTGTTTGTGAAGCAGAGCTGTGTGAGATATCAGTGGAAGGATTGTCAGTAGAGAAAAAGGGATCAGGACATAGATGTGTCTGTATGGACCTTTCTTAACCAATTTTCAGTTTATTTAAGTTTGTATTCTGGTTTGCATAAATGGTCAGGTATGTAACCATTGGTATGATTTTCCCCCACCCCTAGCCTGTTACTCTGGAAGAACTTTTGCATGGCCAAGTTTCTGGCATGTTTTCATCTTGGAACACAGATTTATATAGCAGTGTTCTGTCTAGAATACAAAACAGTTTTGATGACTCTGCAAGATAGATTCATTTGCTTTAAGCTTGAAAAACAAGGTGTTAATCTCTCAGTAATAGCTGCTTTTTACTAAAACATTTAATACCTGTATCTGGGAAGATTTTAGTTTAGTACATGATTAACATTTTGATCCATCATTTAGTGTTCTAAAATGGGCTCATATTTCTCTAATTCTAGAAAACCTGTTGTGAATGATGCTCTGCATTTTTAGATACTAGATTTTTTTCAGCAGCTAGATACCATTTAAACAATGTTTTTTGCAGTATTTTTAATTAATGGGGCTGTCCTTTACATTTGTGCAGCCATTTTGGACAGCTGGCTGTGGGATATAATGGGAAAAAAAGGAATAGTGATGGCATATCTGGGATATATCTTGATAGCTCAGGTGTGTGAGCTCTACCAGTTGTACATGCCATTCCGGAACATCTGTGTTTGTCCTCTCCAAAGGGAGCTGTTTTTCAGTTGTGCAGACAGGGTGAAGGTGTGTCTTGACAATTGTATTACTGGAAGTGAAAGCATAACAAAAGTAAGTTTGTTTTGTAGATACTTTATGTAGGTGAACTGGAAATGAATGATCTCAACTTGTGAAGATGTGGCTCACCAGTTGTTATGACAACTGAATGAGTTATGCTGCACTTTTGTCTTTTACACTCAGGCCTAATAATGCATGCAAAGTGGAAGCAGGATTTATAATTATGTTATAAGTGGAATTTCCTGGCACAGATTGCCTAGAGAAGTTGTGGATGCCCCATCACTGGAGGTGTGCAGCCTGGTCAAGTGGAAGGTGTCTCTGCCTGTGGCAGGGGGGCTGTAACGAGATGCTCTTTAAGTCTGTGTGCCCAAGTATGATTATCTTAATAAAATGTTTGTAAATGTTAGTAAAACCAGGCCATGTTCTGTTTGGGTTTTTTTCAGGATAGTGAAATTTCATGTGAGGCTTTTTGATATCCTTAAGGAAATCTGTAGCATGCTTTTGACTCTTCCTGAGTTGAACCCCAGGCTGTGGCTCCCTATTTCTGTGAATGTATTGCGTGAATTGGAGGTTATTAGAAAGAGATATTTTAGTGAATACATATTGTATTAATTCTTTATCGTGAAGTAACATACACCTATTTAGTGACGCTACTCTGAAAAGTAGCTAAGTGGAAAGTGGTCTGTTTTGGATGTTTGGGCATATCTGCTTGATTAAATAACTTTAAAAGAGCTCCACAGAAAGAAAACTGATGAGGGAAGTAAATTCTGTTCTGCCTTCTGCATCCATTAAATTGTTCACAAATGCTTCTGAATGCTTTTGCAACCCAGCAGGCATCTGATCTTTAGGAATATTACTGAAATCCCCATTGACTTGGCTGGTTAGAAAAACAAATCTTTACTTCTTTATAGAGTAAACATGTTTTATTTAAAATAACAGGTAGAAATGCAGTGAACTGAAATTGTGGCAGGGATAGACAGGTGTTGTCCTTATGACCTTTTACAGGTGCTATTAACTGGATTGATAAATGTGTAATGAAGGGTAAAAGTTTACTTTTATGCTGGTTTTCTGCTAGAGGCTCCATGTCTTTGTGATTTGCTATTGCCGGAAAGGAGAAACTGAACTAGAAGCTGCAGTTAATAGGGTTCTTGGTAGACAGCAGTGCTGATGGGACCTGGGGACATTTGCAGGGTATACAGTGAAGCAGAAAAAGCACCCAGCAAAACGTGTCCATTTCAGAAATGTGCACTGCAGTGCGTAATGTGGACTAAGGCTGGGAGCCCTAGTTCCAGGTATTCCCAGAGAGGTGCTGGAAATGCACGTCATGGCACAGCAGGCAGTGTGGAACTCAGGGGAGACTGCTGCCCATTGCATTTTTACAGCCAAGGCAGGAGATGGAAGAGGAAGTAATAGGAAAAATGCACTGCTGCTGAGGCTCATCTGTTCTGTTTCTTAGGACTTCTGAAATATCTTGAGCCGTTTCCAGTGAAAAAAATTATAGCTCAGTGGCTCTGATTATATTTAGCTCATCTCTCTAGGCTCTAGTTCTGGTCAATGTAGGTCTTTACACACTGAACACCTACTTCGTTCCCACTATCAGGTATATCTGAAAAGCTCGGGTCATGAGTCAAAGCTTTAGAAACACTGGTTTAGAGATTAACTCTGATCAATTGTGTGTTAGGAGTAGAAATGAGAGTAAGCAGAAGGCTGAAAACAACCAGGTTACTCCATTCACCTGTGGTACAGCAAGAACTTTATGTAAGTGGTATTGGAGAATGGGGGTTTGTCTTTTCAGATATTTCTTACTCTGGGCTGTGTCTCTTTAAATTGAATGTGCTTGTATGTTTTCATGACAGTTTTTCATATTTGTTTAGACAAATACACTATAAAATCTTGTATATAAAAGAGCACCTGACAATTTTGTTTGACTCAGTGATAAATACCACTACTTGCCTGAAAAATGACACAGTGAAGGATCTTTAGTTGTGAAACTTAAGCACTTAACAAGGGAAAAAGTACTTTTGGAACAACAAAAACTTAAGAAAATAGGTTACTATGAAGTAACAGTTAAGACATTTTTAATGTTACATGTAAAAAATCATAATATAAATAGTTAACAGTTATAATTAACCTTTAAAAAGAAGTGGAACCTAGGTGCTAAAACAAAGTTTATTTTTTTTTCCTACTTGGATTGCTTGCCAAAGACTTTTTCATTTTGATGGGTGAAATAATATTTTGGGATAGTTGACAGACAACCTTTTTTTTTTTTCTACACCAAGGCTCATTAGTGCAGGTTTCATTGTTCTGAAAGGAGGTATGCCTTTAGAGAACATTTCATTTACTGATATTACTATTATTTTCTCTTTTTCTGTTTCATATTGCCAGAAATAATTCACATTTTAATTCATTTAAAAGGAAAGTGAGAATTAATTAGATTTGCATTGACAAACAATTTTGTTTGCTTTTTTCTGGAATTGGGAGTGGCTACCGATGATCTTTGTCCTTGCATTTTCCGTAGCGAAACAGGGATCAGTTTGACTGAACTGTAAATGCAGTATCAGAAGAACTGAGTAGTTGTCAAAGGTCATTTCAGTTCTGTGTAGTAATAGAGGAGAAATAACTCTGTTAGATATTAGGAATGCACAGTTTTGCCACTGTAAAAATTGGCCATGCTCCCAAATTTTGAACACTTGATGCCATTTCAGTGGTGTTGCACTTAAAGAATAGGGTAAAGGCTAATAAGGATGATTAGAGGTATTCAGAAGGCTTCCTGGATACTCTTAGTTTGGAAGAGACATGACTTGATGAGTCCATGTACCTTCTGTAAAATCTTGAGTATCATGAAAAACTGAATAGAATGTGGTTGGGCACTTTGGCTGCACAAGAAAATATCCGGTTGAATTGAGGCTGATATTTTTTAATAGCTACAAGTTGACTTCTACATAAAGCACAAGTAAACTGTGCCCACTCTCATTTGGGAGGCAAAAATGTATAAATATGTCTGAAAGCAAAGCAACTGAACAGATTTGCATAGAACTCTGACTGATATTGAATTGTAATACAGACTCTGGCTTGAAAGTGTGAGAAAGTATCCTGGGAGTCCTGATGGTATTTGTTCTTGATCTTGCACTTTATTTCTCGAGAATTTATTGTAGGTTACTGTCAAAGAGGGTAATGTAGAGACTTTGGGTCTTGCCTGTTCGGATTTTGTGATGTTGTTGTCAGTAGAGTGGTAGGTTGTGGAAGTGGTCTCAGGTAGATTACAGATGTGCTGTTGGACAGGATTCAGAGTGTGTGTGGGCTAATCCTGGAGACTGAAGAGTTTCAGTGCTACTATAATTTACAGCACTTCATCTAACGAGGGTTTTGCTTCAGCAAAAAGTATTGTTTAAATGTGGCATCTGTTGTTCTTTTTGTGCTGGGACATGCTCAGGAAGGCGATGACTGAAGAGTTGTTTATGTCCCTACTGAATTTTGGAGTCAGGTGTGGGTGTTGTCCTAGACTGTCTACATGCTTGTTAGGTGCTGCTTAAGGGACTGCCCTGGTCACTCCTACTAACAGTGATATCAGAATAGCAGCTTGGGAGACCCAAATCTCTGCAAGATCATCTGTAAATTGGTGGTTGGAGTTTGACAAAATGTTTCACCTTCGCTTTGATTGTGCTGAAATAAAAACGGAAGACTCACACAGCAACACAAACTGTTGATATGCTTTTTCCTTGACTTTCCCAAAGGTACTGGGAACCTTTTTGGTAAATGGAACCTAGATACTGTACTTCTGTGGTGTTTTTATTTTTATTTTGTACTCAGACTTCATTCTTATTTCAAAACTGCAGTTCTGTGGTGTTCATTTATTTAGATGGCTTAAATCCAGAGAACAGCTCCCTGTGGGCTTTCTTTATGTCCATTTTTCACATTGCTATGAACTGTTCTCATGGTTCATTAAATCAACTTCTTAAATTTTTTAACTTCTATCAATAGCTTGACATAGCTTGATTGCTATACAGTTTGTTCTGAAAAGCATATTTATTCAGAAGGTAATGAATCTTGTTTAAATATGGTCAACTGCATTGACTTTGTCCCTGTTTTATCTTCTACTTACTGCTCAAACGTTTGGTAGTAAACTTAGAAGGTCACATCTGAAGGAGTTCTGTGCCTGTGCAGAGTTTAGCAGGGTAGGAAGACTCTTCTGTCTGCAGCAGATGTTCCATTATGTCCATTAGACACACTGGAAAATTACCCTTTAATATAAAAACCATGTTTTTATGCATTAGAAATTCAGTTGTTTGCAGTGTGTGACACAACAGATTGTAGCACAGGATAGGGTGCTCAGAAAGTTCCCGGGTCAGTACTGTGTGTGGCCATGACCACTCTGTTTTTTTCACATCTTGGCTGGTAGTTCATATGTGTTGTGAGACTGCTTGTTCTTACTTGGCAGAAATGTGATTGTGGTTCAGAGCTTAGGTGCAGAAGTGTTTCCACATTTCCAAACTCCTCTATATAACAATAACATCTAGTTCCAGAAAGAAAAAGAAAATATATAAAAATGAAGGGGTTTATTAACGGGGCGATTATTTTACTATTCTACAGTGTGTATTTATTTTGAGCCTTGATCAAAATCACCTTTAAAACTTGTTTTGAAATCCACACTGCTTAAGTAAAGAATGACATAGCATACACAGTGAAAACCAAAACTGATTAAAGAATGGAACCATATGAAAACAAACTCTCATAAGTCAAATATAAAGGCACAGTAAGGCACACCTAAAGGCATTCTGTGAAACAGCTGATGGCATCAAAGGAGTATTAAAACTACTCAGTTGTTTCAGGATCACTAAACTATCTATTTGCTTCTGCTTAGGTAGGGTGGTTCAAGAAAAAAGAGGTCATAGCAGAATAGCTCAGGTTTTGGGGGTGATGATGGTGCTTTCTTTGGAGAAGTTGATGGAATACCATTTGTATTGCTGTTGTCTTCCTCTTGAGAGGGGAATCTGGCTGTACTGGAGCAGGTGAGGAATCACGAGGGCATGTAGAGATGCATTTTGGAATGGTCAGGCCTACCTGCAGCCCAGAGTCTCATTATCTTAGCAGCAGGTTTTAAAATTACTGTGAAGTGTGGAATCACTTTCATCAGCTGCATGCAGTTTCTCCAGTCTTCCCATTATTCTGATTGTTTTTGTTTCCGTTTTGTGGAATAAATCTGGGAAATGATAATTTAAAAGTAAAAATGCGCTTTTCAGGGACTCTTTTTTAATTAGATTATTTCATGTTTTGTTTTGATCAGAGATCAAATAGCTTTTGCCACTTTCACCCTAGTTGCTCGATTTCCCTTTCTGTTCTTCTCTTTAGTCATACTTTGTCGTGTTTATACCACTTGTATTGATGGAGTTGTGTTTGGTTTTTTTACAGTGACGACAGTTCCTGTCTCACCTCTTTGATGGAAGAGGACTATGAGCCAGAAGTGAACTCTTCACTGTAGAACAAGAAGCTGTTGTGGATTAACTGTGTCCCTTTAAAAGCAGCACCCAGTCTACAAAAAATAGAGTAGAAGAGATTATTTTTGGACCTGGCTTTTTTTGTTCATTTGACCTATGTTTCAGCATGTAAATGGTGAAAAACAGGGAGAACATTTGTGCCTGCTTCTGAGCTTTATATCAAGTAGTGCTTAGCTCTTTGGAGCATTAGCCAAGTTACGTGAAGACTAGAGTATATCCCAACATTCATTTTTTAAATATTTTACCTTTTTTTAGCAGATGTATGTGATAAAAATGAAATTTATATTTTAAGAGCACTTGGGCAGATGCTTCTTGTTTAGATCTTAGCGTTTAGGGCAAACATTTTTATGTAATATCTTTTTTTTCCAGAGTGTTTAGGTTGATCTGCTGCAGATCATGAACTGTCCAGCAGCCTTGAGTGTATCTGTTCAGTATTAACCATGATGTTGCTCTGAATGTTGTCATGCAAGCTTTACAAACCTTTTTGTAATGTAAAGGCTGATTTCTGTACTACCACGACCAGAGGAAATTTAATGAGGTGAACATAGGCGTGGCTTTTTTAAATATAAATTACCTTCTTAGGTATCTTTTTTTTGTAGTGAGAGTGCAAAGAGAGGGTAAAATGAGCAGCTGAGGGGGTGAAGGGCACAGTTGGCACGAAGTGCGGCCTCTCGTGCTCTGCTTCGAGACGCACTGTTGCCTCAAGGCTGGCCTTCCAGAATTCTGGAGAAGGAAGGAACCCAGAGGTCACTGAAGCACACAAACTGAGGACATTGGACTGCAGAGGCCAAACTCAGGGTAAGTGATCATGCGTATTTACTGCATTGCTTATACTGTGTTGGCTTGTTTCTAGAGAAATTAAAGTTGAAAAATAAAGCAAAATGGTAAATTGGAGAACCTTCCACAAATAAAAAGGTGGACTTCAGTTATACAGAGGACTGGTGAAATGTTCGTCATTTTGAGCAGTAAAAAATGCTGTGTTGTGTTGGAAAGAACGTAGTGGTGCAGGAGCTGGCATATTGTTGTTGTTCAGGTCTCTGATCTGCTTTGGATGTGTCTTAACATCACCAGTTGGTCATATCTGATTTACAGCCTCTAGAATAAAACATGCAGTGATCACCCCTTTGCAGACTGTGAGACAATGAGCAGTGAAGGATTGTACCCCAAATTCTACCATGTCTTCATTATTACATTGCCTTGTTTGGCTTTTCTATGCCATTGGTTTTATTTTTTTCCCCTCCATGCCCATTCTGTTGTGAACCTCATAGGTGCGTTAATTGTAAACAGGAATTAACTGGGAATGTTGAAGTTCTTACCTGTTTCAGTCAGAGGAACAAAGTCAGCAGGAGAAGAACAATGCTCAAGTATAATACAAAAAACTTCCCTCCTTTTCCCCTCCTATTTGTGTAGGCCAAACTTTGAGAGATAAATTGTATTATAATTTTAGTTTGGATAAGATGACAGGGAATGTTCTTTTCATTTACAGAGCCTGGCCATGAGGTTTGATGCCTCATTTTATTGAAGGGAGACACTGGACCTAAATGGCGCAGCATGACTTTGTTCCTGCCTGGCTTAACTTCTCAACACCACAGTCAACCAAGGTAACAGTAAGACAGATCAGCTCCTTTCACAGCTCTGACTATGGGTAATATCAGTGTGTTGGGTTCTCTGCGATTCTTTGTGAGGAGCAGGTGGATTTGTGAGCCATTCTGATTAGATCCAGGCTCGTTGATGTTGCTGGCTAATCAATGCAGTTATGGATGCTCTCTTGAAAACTCATACAAGAATGTGGGGGTTGGTGGTTTTTTCAATTATCAAGATGTCACTGCTGGGCTGACAGGCTCCTGGAGAGTCCAAATGAGTGCTTCATTGCATAACTTTTTACTTTCTGCAGTCCCCTGCAGCCACCTTTGAGAAACATGGAGAGCATCTTCCACGGGGAGAGGGCCGCTTTGGCGTGAGCCGCAGGAGACACAACTCTTCCGATGGATTTTTCAATAATGGGCCCCTCCGAACTGCGGGAGGTGAGTAAGAAGGATCAGAATGCAGCCTGAGAGCAAGCATTTTGAAATATTCTACAAAATGAAGAATTCAGCAGAATAGAAACATTTTCCCAAATTGTACCTTTTCAGAACATCCTATGAGGAAGTTGTCTACTCTCTTCTCCTGGGCAATGTGCTCAGGCCTTAAGAGGTTTTCATGGTAGCTGTATGTGCATTGTGTAGCTTGATTTGTTTTCTGATATAATCACACAGTACGTAGTAAGTTCAGCTCAGCAGTTATTTAGTGACCACTGGCTGAACAACGAGAAAAACAACCTGATATTTCCAGTATTCTGCATACTTTGTTGATTTTTTTTTTAATTTGCATCCTTATTTCCTTTTGTTTAGACTGCTGGCATCAGCCGTCCCTTCTCCGCCATGATTCTGTAGATTCTGGTGTTTCTAAAGGAGCTCATGTTGGGCTTTCTGGCAGTCAGCCTGGCTGGCATGGTCCCTCACGGGGCCATGATGGTGTGAGCCAGCGTGGAGGAGGAGGAACTGGAGTTCATCGCCACTGGAATGGCAACTTCCATTCTCGGAAAAGTTCCGCCTTTCAAGAAAAGCTGCCTGTTGAATCCAGGGAAGAGAAGAAGGAAGATAAAGAGCATTTGCAGTTTGAGGAGGAAGACTTTGTAAGTGTGTAGCTCCTCACTAGAGTGGAAGGTGTGAGAAATGGCCTTTCACATCTTGTTTGTATTAGCATTGATAGGTGGTGAGGATCTAGAGTTTCATTCCATTCAATGTTTGAGACAGAACAAATTTAACAAAATTATCCCAGCACTGGTAAGATGCTGATTGGTACCCAGAGCCATCAGGACTTGAAGACTTGTTGGATTATGGAGTTTGGCTCGTATGTTTTGCCAAGTGGTTATTGGGAACGGAAGGCACTGTAACATTCAAGCCAGGTCTTCAGCAAAGCCTGTAAGGTGACAGAAGAAGAGTAGTTGTATTGATTTTGTGGCTTTGCTTACAAAGCCTTTTTTTTTGCTCCTAGAAATATATCTGTTCAGCTTATCTTCAGTCTTCCTGCTTCAGTCTTCCTGTCTCCTTCACTCTAATACGTGTCAGTGTTTGTGATAACCTTTCCAAGCTTGTTCATGACATGCTCAGACCTTTGCCACCGTCTGCATTGAATCCTCTGGAACAGTATTATCAGAGATGTTTTCCTTTCTCTCTCTGTTAATCTGTGGATCAGGGTTTCTTGAGCTATTTCTTTCATCGACATCTCCAGTTCACCAACTTTCTTCTTATTCAGCATTTTGATTCATGTGGTATTATCAGTATGACAATATCTTACATCCTGGCTGGAATACCTGTAGTTTTTCAAACTTTTATCAGGCAATATTTGGACTTAAGGCTTTCATGCTTACTATGTTCCTTCTTTAATGCTAATGCTTTGAGAGATGTGCACCTTTTCTGTTTTCTCTTTTCAATTTAATTCTGTTTCTCCTGACCCCTGAAGAGTGTTATATTATCAGACTGTATGTTTTCCTTTCTGCATTTATTTCTTGCTGTCTCTAGGCTCTTCTTGACCAGTGTAACGAGGAGAATATCCTCTGTAAAATTCTGATAACTCTGTCCCTTCCTCTAATGCAATTCCTCTGTCTTCATCTTCAGTGCTAAAGCTTTTGCTGCCTCCTGTAATGAGAGGTTCTGGTGTTACTGTGCACACTTTCATGTATCATCACCATGAGGGTTTTGCTATTTTATTCAGCATTTGTCTCTGGAAGGGTGTTGACAGCCAAAATTGTTGTGGCAGTTTGATGGCTTCTGCTCAGGAATTTACGAGTTGGAGTGAAATGCATGAATACCCACAGCTGCTTCAGGCCAAAATCCAGAGCCTACACTTAAATTGCCACAGGAGGCAGTTTTATTTAAGTGCTGGGTTTTTTTCAGTGAAGGACCTGGGAAGTGATTGCATGCTCTTGTTCAGCTGCTGCTGCTTGGAGTAGGAGTCTGCATCACAGGGTGGTTAACAGCTGGAGAGTGAGGATAAAGCTTGTGTGAATTTCTACTAGCTGATTTCTCAAGAATACTATAATTCAGGCTCTCTATTAGCCTGGTTTTCTGACTGTCAGAAGTCTGTTGAAATCTAGAAATATTGCAATGATTGCAACTGTGCAATCTCTTATTTTCTATCTTGGTCTAAATCTTTCTTCCATGTACTTCATTCTCTTCTTCAGTGCCTTGATGAGTGCCTTCCCCAACTACATGGCTGTTCCTTCTCTAATTACTTTCCTTAATTTTAAGATGATAATACCACACACTGTCTGGTTAGCAGCAAGCTCTGTTTAGTAACTCTTGTACTGTCTTTGTCATAGTGGTGAAGCTGATGTATGCTGTGGTTAGGTGTGTAGCTGTTAGGCCTGCATGGCTGACAACACTTAAGTTCCTGAAAGGTCTGCAAGCAGGCTGTTAGTCTAAGTGTGAGCACCCCTGCTGTAAAACTGACCTGTAGCTATAAACTGAAGCACTTAAACACAGCAGTTTCTGGAGACTGAGGTGGGAATTTATGCTGTGGTGTGACATTTTTCCTTACTCTTACAGAGCAGAAATGCCTACTATTTCAGATGCTCACTGTTAAAGAGTTATGCTGTCACCACAGTAACTGACATAGGAGGAATTCATTGAAAAGAGGAAAAAGATGACTATTTTGAACTGAGGTTATTTGGGACAGAGGAAGAGGAATAGCTGATCAGGAGCACTTGTCATTGAATGCTTAGATTTTCTTCACTTGGCTTTGAGCTTGGACATGTCTAGTTGTTCCTCCCAGTTGAATTCTGAAACAGAATCATGTGT
This sequence comes from Sylvia atricapilla, assembly GCF_009819655.1. Taxonomy (NCBI): domain Eukaryota; kingdom Metazoa; phylum Chordata; class Aves; order Passeriformes; family Sylviidae; genus Sylvia; species Sylvia atricapilla. Next base: position 13,806,213 of record NC_089148.1, read on the forward strand.
AAGTCTGCAGAGAGCACTGAGTCTGTGTGCACTTTTGTCCTAAAAAGTGGATTCTGAGGTTTGATACAAATTTAAATGTAGTGGGTTTTTGTCAGTAAACATATTCCTTTACATTATGAAACTAGTATTGGGAGGTTTTTGATTGGCTTATGCATAATTATTTTATTAAAATATTTATGAAATTAGGGTAGATTCTTCATATACTGATTATGTGGATTCTATTTTATTTTTTGAGCTGATGATCAAATACCTGATTTCTTTATGCCTGTACTGAACCTACTTAATTATAGTAGAAGACTAGAGGCATTATCCTGAACCCTTTGATATTTCCATTGGAAATACAGGAGAAACCAGGGAGAAGGCAAAGTCGATTTTTAGATGTCTTGTGGCAAAGCACTTTCTTCCACTTCAGGTGCTGTTCAGAGAAATCTACTCATACTCTGGGCTCCTGGAAACAAAATGTTAATAGTGATTATTTTTTGTTATATGTGATATAACAATATATTCATTTACATTGTCTTTTTACAGCCATCTTTGAATCCAGAAGCTGGAAGACAAAACAACCAGAACAAACCTTTAGGGACACCTTCTGGAGTATGGGGTAGGTAAAGGTCACTGTGCACAGTGCTGATGATGGAGCAGAAAGTTGTAACCAGTGTTTAAATGCTGGGTTTTTTGCTCAAAAATATTTTAAAGATCTAAGTGAAGCAGACAGTTTGCTGCTTTCTGTCCTTTGTTGTTTTCCTCCCACAGTCTTCCCTAATCTCTTGGCCTTTTTGTGTGTTTGCAGCTGTGCTTGTCTTGTCATAAAAAAACAGCCAGTGGCAGTAATGTCACTGTTGTGTGTTCGCTTCCTGTCGTGCTGCAGTTACAGTTTCACACAGACATCACTTGAAGGGCAGAGCAGATTGGAGTGGACTAGACATTAGTTCCTGACTTGGGATCTTCATAGTGGAAGTACAGCAAAGCTGTCGTAGTTCTGTGGCTTGAGTTTATTTGATTTTTTTAAACTCAGAACAGCCTTGCTTTTGATCCTGAAGTACTCTGTGAATCTGTGCCTTTAGAAAAAGTGAAGCCAGTTCTAGAAATTAAACACAGATTTGTTAATACCTAGTTGGATTAGTTGGGTTAGATACTCTAAAATAATACAAATGCAAAAGAAGCTCAAAACACTTCTTGCAATACTGTTGGGTTGTATTCTTTTTGCATGTTTGTCAGGTAGCTGATGTTCTGCTCAAAGCCTATTGACAACATGTATGGGGCTTTTTTCTGTTTATACTATTAGTATTTTTAAAATTGTTATGCTCCTGGAAATGTACTTATTTGGCCTAAGAATCATTAACTGTGCTTGTTTGTAAAAGCGTTGTGTCTTTTGAGGTATAAGTTACGTAAATGTTTTTCCTGTGTTAGTGAGCTAACAAAGCTGATCCATGGTTGCTCAAAAAAATGCTCATACCTGTTCTGATTTCTGTAGAATGGTGCAAGAATGTTAACTGATGTCACTGTAGGTTTTTCGTTTCAGCATCAATGAAGCTGTTATATTTAAATTAGAAAAGATTGTATTTAGATATCCACATCCAGTATCTTCTCTCAGTGCTGAAACAAAAGAGCAGCTGATGGTCTCAGAATCTAAGTATCTAAGATTCAGTATGTAAGATGGAGAGGGAGGAACTGGAGCAGTGTACTGAGGCTGTTCTGAAACTGAACATCTGTATTTCAGAATCTCTTGTTTTGTTTTTACAGAAAACCCCCCTAGTGCCAAGCAACCTACCAAGATGCTGGTCATCAAAAAGGTTTCAAAAGAGGATCCTTCCGCCGCCTTCTCAGCTGCATTTACATCACCTGTTTCTCACCTGGCAAATGGCAACAAAGCCACCACCATTGTCCCAAGTGTCTACAAAAATCTAGTTCCTAAACCTGCAGCTCCTCCTTCCAAGGTACAGAGGGTTCCAACCAAATTAGTGAACTGCAGATCAAAGAAATCAATCCCCCAACAAGCAGCAGGAGTTGGAATCTAGTAGTTTCTGGGCAGTGGCTTTTACAGTAGAGGTCTATTTACTACTGAAGTTGTTCTCTGTTAAAATGCCTTTTGGGTTTGTCCATAGGGAGAACTAACCTCTGACTACACTGCGGTCTATTTGAATGGGTGTGACCTCATGCATTAGACAAATCCTTATCTTGGCAAGACAAAATGAGCACTGCTGGAGCGGTGGAATGTGTGCTGCTATGTGCTTGAACTGCTCACATGACTACCTTGAAAAATCTTTATTGGGTTACAATACTTTGATGTGTCCAGAACAATTGAGGCTAAGATCAGATTAGATTGTAACATCCTGTAATTCAGGTGTAATTTAGTTGAGCTTTAAAAACAATCTGGAAAAGCCATGGGGTTTGTGCTATAGTTCTTTTACTGAAGGAAATACAGTAGTGCTAAAAAAGACCAGGTAATTTTTTTTCTTAGTTTTAGGTTTAATCTTGCCCATTTTTCTGGAGAACCGAGATGTATAGATGCCTTAGAAATTTTGAAGAATTCATAGTAAAAGTATTTTAAAAGCTAAAAAAGAAAAGTTTAGTTAGGTTGTTCTCTAAAGAGATGTCCAAATACTTTGAGTTCTGAAGAGTATTAATTACTAATGCTGGCTGCGATATCCCAACAGAATCTTCTTATGATTACAATAGATAACTATTACACACTTCAAAGTTAAAAGCAAAATATGAGATTCACAGCTTCCTTACGTAAGTAAGCTCTAAAGCAAGTTTAGAGCTTCTTTCCCTTTTGTAAATTTTTGTTAATTCAGGTTAAATTCTGCCAGCTACAGAAAATTGTAGTAGTTAAAATGATTATCAAATAATCTTCTCTAAACACTTAATTTGACAGCTAATCTACTTCTTGGTAAAATGAGATAAATTGGCCCATTAGAAAGGTTATTTATAAGGAGTTTTCCATTCTACACACAGTTTTCAGTCTATATATGTTCTTGTTTAGAATAGGTAAACAAAATGCAGCTTCTAATGGGAGGGAACCTTCTGTGGCTTTTTATTTTTGGTTTTACAGCTTGATTGATACATGGGTAGATACAGTCTGACCTGGGTTTACTCTGGATGTTTTGTGTCTTTGAAACAAAACGCCAGATGTAGTTTCTGACCAGACTGTTAGATTGTCTCTGGCTTCAAAGTAAACAGAAAATTCATGAACCACAATGCATACAGCTTGTCTGTGTTACTGGCTGTTGTATGCAGAGATCATTTCTGAGGTGTGAATGCTGTACTAATGTAGAGATTGAGAGATGAAAATACATTTCTGAAAGTTATGGGAATGCGTGTTATTACTGCTGCTCATGATACACCTGTTGCTTGACAATTTATAATTTGGGCTTAAAAATCTTCTTAGCTACTGTAGCAGCTTTAGAAGCAGCTACAAGTGCAACAGAAATTGCACAGCAAGTTGCTTCTTGCAGCTTTCTGTGCAATAACTGTTGCATTTGTTGTAGCTGCTTCTAAAGCCCATGGACTGAGGTTTTTCATTAATTCAGTGAAGGAGAGCTGCTCTTGAAGCTTTTCCTAACCATATTCTGAAATTAGACTATGTAGGTTTTGATTCTTCAGATAAAAAGAATACATTATTCACTGCTCACAGTTGGAATAAAACTGACTATGATCTGAATGTTCAGTATCCGTCAAAATAGTGGTAGAGTTGGGTTTTTTTAGCTTGCTTTACATGTTACGTAGTTCATTTGCATTCCAGATTGCTTATCTGTATTCAAATCAGAGATTATGGCAATATGTAGTGGTACCTGCCTACATTCCTTTTAATGAAATTTTTACTTCACTGCATCCAGTAGGCCTGAATTACACCTGGATTTATACCTGAAATATTGCAGTATTGATAATAAAGAAAATGTTCTTTTGCTAGTGGAAAAGGTGTTAATTTCTGATATGTAGCTCAAGAGATCAGTCACATTAAGCAGGCTGTAAATATGTACTTAGTGATTTAGCTGCTAATTTCTAAGTATTTATGCACTGACCTGACATCGTGCTGTGATTACTGGGACAGTGTGATATTCTTTGGTGGTAGGGATTGCAGTGGGAGGAATTATCTGTTAATGTCATCAACATTAGCAACAATGCTTTGTTAATGAATGATGACCATTAGCAAAACCAGAAGGTGGGGTATCAGCATATCCTCCTTAGCCAGAAAAGCTGTGTGCATTGATGCCTTTTTAAAGTCACAACCTTAAAGCAGCAGTAGTAGGATGCCTTACCCTGAAGACTTCTAGAAAGTTATCCAGGAATTACAGTGCATGAAGAAGTAGACTCAAAACAGTCCTTTCCACTAAGTCAGCAGTATTGGAAAGCTGTCACTGGAAAACCGAATGAAAAATGGTTTTGTTAAATTGTACCAAGTAGTTGAGAAAGGACGAGAACTGGTGGCAGTGAAACAAGTGTGTTCTTTCTGGCTAATCGAGATGGCAAATAGCTCACAGTCAGGCAATGCACGAAGGTCACACTCAGCCACCCAGGGAAAGCAATAGGGGTCTGTGTTTGGATCTGTTGGAACTGCGAGCTGCCCCTTTGTGGAAGCCTGGAGAACAGCACTGGGCTGGGAATTGAACAATGCAAACCTGGAGCTGTGGACAGAAACTTCTTGTCAGTCATACTGCGCCCTAATTTTAGTACAGGCGATAAATATTGTGCAAATCAGGATATTTCTGAAGTTTGAAAGGGGATGTTTTTTAATGTGCACTGTGGATGCCATAGAATCTATGTCATAGTGTGGGATGCTCATTTTTAAGTTAGAGTGGAAGAGTAAACCTGGTGGCATCCTCATGCAATGTATTTTATTTTAATTCATAGAAGAACCCAGTAGACGGTGACAACATACTGAAATAGTGTCTCTGTTCTCATTGCTGGCAGATTACAAGTTCTGTTGCATCTCAGATGTAACCGAATCCCATTTGCGCATGAATTATTTTACTAACGACTTGAAGCTGGCTTCGGAAGTCTAGTGGGTCAAAGGAATGTCTATGTTTTAATGTTCTGACAGTGTCTTGCTAATGCTACTTGGTACAAATTTCTTCTTAGGATTGTTTTAGTAGAGACTCTCACTTCACAGTGTTTGTCCCTGAGTGATAAGAGAGCTTCAAGAACAACATTCCAAGTAACAAAAACTTATCTTGAAGTCTTCACTCTTCAGCCAAATAGCCAATGTATTCAAAGGGATACTGCAGAGAGTATCGAGGGCAAAACAGCAAGGGATCCTGCACTGTAATAAACTGGATGCTTTTGCTTCTTTTTCTTGTTATTGTTGCTAAATCGGTGCAATAATGGACACTTTCAGAGACCTAGGAAATAAATAATTTTCATTCTCACTCTAACCAAAATATTGCATGATGATCATTTTCTTCACACAGGGAAACTTCCTGTCAAGTGATTGGAATCCTTTCTTCATGGCATGTAGTGTTCCCCTAAGAAATGTCATTTTAATTGGGATTTTTTTTTTAATTTCTCATCTGTGGGTATCTGTAAGATGAATTGCATTACACAGTAGTGATTCCAATCCATGAAGGGCAGTGCTGGATTTTCTCTGCGAGCTCTTAATGGTGTTTTACTGAAGGGTGGTGCCCATGAACCAGAATTGCATGTTACTTGGGGAAAACAGAAGACACCAGGAGTTGAAATAAATCTGTTGAGACTGTTCTTGGAGAGGGAAGAAGAAAATCCATACAACAGCCAGCATAATGTTGCTTATTTATTTCAGTACTTGCAAGCAACCCCTTCTCCTGCCTTACCATTTACTACCCTGTATTTTGTGTTCTCTTCAATACAGCCAAGCCCATGGAAAGCCAACAGAAGTGAACATAAACCAGGCTCGCTGTCCTCCACCCGTGACTCTGCCTTTACCAGTCCAGTGTCTGTAACCAAACCAGCGGTACTGGCAAGTGGCTCAGTCCTCACCTCTCCCAAAGAGGTAAGGGTTGGGCTTAGGGATAGGGTGGGAGCTTTTGTCACTCACCTACTAGAGCATAAATATTATAAAGCATCTCTGCATGTGCTACCTACCTTTGCACCCTTGAGGGATGACTCACTTGTACATTCTTAGCACATTCTGCCACATCAACAATACACTAAAAGAAATAAAAATAGGGTTTATCTGGCTGTAAAGCCATTGGTGTTTGTTCAACTGTATTAGAATTTCCTTCCAGTAAAAAAAATGTACTAATGCTTTAAATGGCGTTGTGTAACAAGACATGCGTCAGCTTGGTGTTATGGGAGTGCAGATCCCAAGAACTGATGTGAGTAGATAGGCAAATTGATTCCCATGATGTTTTTCAGTATAGGAAAGGAAGGGGAAGGAAGGTGATCTGCTTAATTTCCTTCGTCTAGAACAACAGCACAAGCACTCAGTTCTGAGGGGGTTGAAGGAGTTTAACATGTGTACATATGACTTTTGAGCTACAGTATCATTTTAATTTTGGCACTGGAAGGAGGTAATCTGCTGAAATGGAAACTGGCTTGCCCATAGTTTTGATCTGAAGTGTAGAAAGAACCTTGGAATATAAATCTCCTAATATTTTAGCAATAACTGTAACAGAGCACAAGAAAAAAAGAACAAAAATAGAACAGACTGTGATAAATTCCTGGCCAATGCAGCTGCTCTTTACAGGTTCAACTTGATGATCTTGGAAGTCTTTTCCAACCTTAATGATTTGTGATTCTGTAAATGATGAGTCACAACATCTGAAATTAGCTTCTTTTAATGTAGAATCAGGGGATTTTTTTAGTTGTGCACTTGGCTTGTGCCCTTATAGACATGACTTCTAAAATAAGGCCTTGTTTTCTTTATGATTCTCTGCTTTGCAGACTTTTCCTGCAGCAGCCTGCACTTTTCTGCCTTAGCCACAGCTGAGTGTACAAGCAGTCATTAAAGGCAATACTTAATAAACAGGTTCCTATTACTTTGACAAATACATCTTACACTCTGTTCATTTCCCTTACCTTGCTTTTCTCTCTTCTGGCAAAGTTCTTTGTGCTGCTGACAGCCTTCCTTTTGTGCATGCATAGCACAGTATGGACAGTGTAAATATGTAAACTTAAACAGGCTTTCATTTCAGCAGACAGGAGAGAGGCATTCACTTTGTATCATACAGGAGTAATGCAAGTGTTTCCTTCACTTGCCCCCAAAAAAGTCTTCTGTGAATCTCCAGTCAGTGAAGATGTTGGGTACCAACCTGAGAGCTTAACATAAAGGGCTTAAAAATTCCTTCCAACTAAACTAGGCACTTGTAATACATTTTTCTTTGAATCTGTTGGAGATCTACAGTATGAAAACACAGGTGTGTGGCCAGCAGATGGGACTGCAATCCTGGTTCTCCAGGACTACTACACATCGTCTTTGGCTCTTTGCTTCTGAAAGGGGGCTAATGCACTTCTTGCAGAAGTGGTAGAAACAGCACCTTTATTCATAAGAGACCACAGTGTGTTGAAAACTAAAAGGGTGCCAACTAGTGCTGGCCCTGTCCCCATAAGCCAGTCTAAGACAGCCAAGTTGCAATACAGCCTGAGTTCTTAAAATCAATTCAGGATTACTTTTCTATAAGAGTAGCCATCCGTGTTACATAGATGTCACAACAAATCTGAGGTGACGCATAGTGTTCTTTCATTCATAAAAACTCAAATACCCAAAAAAAAAGGCAACACCAAAAGACAGAGATGCTTTGATGCTTCAGTCAAAGGGCTAAGCTTACTTTAGAAGAGATGCCAGTTTACTATTTTAGTGCTAAAGAAGAATGTTTTGTAAAACATAACACTTCTACAGAAAGCTATGCATAAGACCAGAATTGAGGTGAAATTAATCCTTTTCAGAGATCTGTTGCTTCTAAACTTTAGAGGTAACTGTTTTCCCCTGATGTGTAGAAATCACGTTTTAGTACCTCAGTAGTTTATTAGAGATCAAAACTCCCACTAGCAAAGAGTTCAAGATGAGTATTTCAGGTTACCTGAAGACATCTAATTTTAGTCTCCTTTGTTCATTGTTACCTTCTGTCACTGCAGTCAAACTAATAGTTAGGTTGAGAGCTCAATTTCACTTGTGCCGGCTTTTTATCTTGATAGCTGCAGTCACTCATTAGGTCTGTTACAACTGCTGATTTATTTCTTACTGTGTTGAATTAGGCAGAATCTGAAAGGTCTGCCTGAGAAATTACTTCCAGGCTACACTTACTTCCTTGCAGGCATTATTTCACACCAGTGTCTCACATGCAACAGCCATTAGAAATATAAGCAGCAGTTGCTGCCTTGTTCTTGGTTAACTTCCCTTGATCTTTGCTTAGAGTGTGGTAAAAAATTTTGGCACAGGAGATTAATTTTGAAGAGCCTGAATTTGCAACCTTCCCCTGCAGCTTAAAAAAGTGTGTGGGGAGAAAAACACTACAAACTTCAGGAAATTTAACTGGTTTAATATTGATTTTTTTAAAAAAATCAAAGCATGTACATGAAGAAAAAAAGTAGTTTTGCGTGCAATATTCTGGTGTCAGTTATCCATAATAATGATTAAATTCCTCATTGTTTTAGAGTAGCCAGATGCAAACTCCAGCAGGAGGTTAAGATACTGGGAACTTTCCCATAACATATTCTTAGACTCCTTTCGTGTGCCCAGTCAAAACATGGAACAGATAAAATTGAAAGCTCACCTCGGTTAGCAGTGCTCCTATTGCAGGATCATGGCATGGTACTGCCAGGGGGCCTGATTCACAGACTCCAGATTACTAAGGAAGTTAAACACTGGAAGAGCACAGGAGATTTCCTTGTGTTGATGCACTGAGCTGAGCAGATTTCCCACAAGCTCCAGGGCTGTCCATGTCTGGCCCCACACTGAACTGTCTGGGCTGAGTGTACAGAGCCAGCAGTTGGCAGCATTCTCTCCAGGGGAGGATTCCCAGGCTGTGGCTGCCGGTTCCGCACCCGGTTGTGGTTACTTAAGGATATGACCACGCCCTGAAAGGAGATTACCTCCCCATAGCTTAATTTCAGGGTGGAGTCTGTCAGGACTTAAAACGCAAATTTGAACTGAGTTTGATTTGCTTAATTTATTAATTTTTGTAGGGCTCGAATCCTGCCTGAAATTTTTTGCCCTAATACTCCGTTGTAGGCACCAGCTTGCTCGAGAGACTTACATTACAAAGAAACAAAATAAACACATTCATGGCCATGTGAATTGACTCCTAGGGGAAGAAAAGGAATTAAGTTGATAATAATAGATGGGAGAAGTGAATGTGCAACACCCATGAGTATTTTGATGGGAATTTGACATTAGGTTGGGGTTTTTTCAGGGGTTAAGGGCCACCCAAAGAACTGATGAGTGTTTTTGAAAGGTGTGAGCACAGCCACTGGAGAGGCCCCAGGTTCGCAGCAGTGCAGTTTGATTTCTGTGTTCTCTCTGCCTGTGCAGAGTCCTTCCAGCACCACCCCTCCCATCGAGATCTGCTCCTCGCGCCTGACGAAGCTGATGCGTCGGACCACTGATAAAAAGAGCGAATTCCTGAAGGCGCTGAAGGATGATAGAAATGGGGAGATAACAGAAAACAGGGAATGTGACAAGCTGGATGATGTAAGTTCACTGTCCTTGCTGTGTATATTATCATTTTTATTGAAGGAGTTGGGGCTGAAAAAGCCTTGAGCAGTGTATGTAATTCAGGCTCTGGAAGAGGAAGAGAATGACTCCCACTGGTCTGACACAAGTGCCAGTGGAAATAGAGCACAGCACTGATGGAGGGAGGATGGGTAGCACAATGAAATGCAAGTGGGTAAGAATAAATGAGGTGGAAGGGAAGATCACAGATGTTAAAGGTAATCTAGATTTTTTGCAAGTATTCTCTGAGGAGAGGAATGGTATCATATGTTAACATCTTAAGTTGCTTTCCAACTTCCCTGTCAAACTGCATTCACAGAAAAGTAGAATTTTGTGCTTGTGAAAGGTGCAGGAATATGGCTCAAGCCTCAGAGGCTCAGACCAGACCCCCAAATGCATAGATCTGTGCCTTAATGTGTATGTAAAGTGTGTCTTTCGGAGCACTTAATTCTCGTAGTTTTCCTGCTGTCACTCTGACCTGCTGGTGATGGCTTTGCAGTGCCAGCATTCACTCCCTTGGCACAGCAGCACAGGCCACCAAACGTCCTTTGTCCTGTGCTGTACTGTCACAGCCAGGTACACGTTGCTGCAGCTTCTGTAAAAAACACTGGCTCAAGGTGAAAGGTTTGGCTGGACTTCCAAAGGCAGAAGCTTGAACTTGAAACTGCTGTTGGCAGGATCTGTGCAAGCCACACTTTGATGATTTTTTTTTTTTTTCTCTTTAGATGGAGAGCAACAGCACACCAGAACCAAAGGAAAACTGGGAAGAGAATTGCCATCAGAATGGCCTTTCTCTCCCTTTGCCGGAGGAGGGGGAGAACCTCTCCCATTCATTGGAAGCAGAACACAGGTGAGTAAATGGCAGAATAAAGTGTCAGGAGTAAAGGAGGGTAAGTCCTTGGGCTGTGTGAGAAGAAGGAAACGATTTTGAAGAAAACTCAATTTCTGGGAAGTGGCAGTAGCTGTGTGTGTACAGAGAAGGAGGTGTGTGGAATTTGTGAATAGTGCTGGACTGGGTGGGGTCTTATTGAAAGTAAAACAAGACACCAATGACAGGTGAGCCAAGGTTTTACCAAGGTCTGTAATTAAATGCCAATGCTGCTTTAATGCCACATCCCCATGTGTTAATGCTGCCTAGAGATACTTATCTGCTCACAGTGGGAGTCAGCATGAACCAAGGGTGATTCTGTTTAATTTGCAAGCAGGTGTCCTAAATGTAATGGTTTGAAGACACACGCCACACTTTGTTTGCATTCAGAATACTCCAGTGCTGCTTTACATGTTGTAAAAATAGAGGAGAGTTAAGAAAATATTTACCTGGTATCTCAGGCTGTATCTCACATCACTGAATGAGCAGTGTGAGCATCTGGTGCAAGCAGATAGTAAGGTTTAGAAGATTCTGAGCTGTGATACTGGTTTGGTTGCCTCATGTCCTCCTTCAGTGTCCTTGAGCTAGAATTTCAAATCCCTGCCTTCCACCAGGCTGGTTATGTACCCATTGTACAGGACTGCTGATGGTTAAATATTTGTAAAAGACATTGAAAAATGGTGGGTAAACACAAAGGATTGTTGAAGTGGTCTGTGATAGAGAAGAGTCCCTGGTGAATTTGGAGTGATTTACTACACAACCTTATTTTTCATGGACAGAGTGTTCCTTCCTTTGCCATTGATCCTTGCTTTAGTTCTCATGCCCCTTTTATTTTTTCCACAATCAGGTTATTGAAAGAAATGGGATGGCAGGAATATCCTGAAAATGATGAAAACTACCTTCCTCTCACGGAGGATGAGCTCAAAGAGTTCCAGATTAAATCAGAGCAGGTATGTTTACAGCTCTTGCTACTTCTCTCTCTCCTTTCTCAAGGGCTTGTTCTTAATAGTGTTCAAAAGGACCAAGCATTTAAGTGAGACTGTAATAGATTGGATAATTCTGCATTATCCATGTGTGCATACACAGTTACATGTGGCATTCATGTCCACAGAGGGTTGATGACAGTTACTCTCCACACTTTTTCTCGTTTTAAAACTTACTTTCATTCCTACAGCGAAGAAGAAACGGATTTGGGAAGAATGGATTTCTTCAGGGCCGCGGCTCCAGCCTGTTGTTCCACTGGGGAAGCACTTTGAAGACAAAGATTGAGGACTCAGACACAGAAACAAGTAGCAGTGAAACGTCAGATGACGATGCCTGAAACTGGGCACAATAAAATTAAAATAAATAAAACCAACCCAATAAACTCAGTTCATAGTTCAACACGTGTTTGGGGTTGTATAAACTAAACAGAGTTTATTCTGTCTCCAGTCTGTTCAGTTTTTTCTTTTGTTGTTGATACTTCATGCACAAGGGAAATAATTGTATCCCAAAGAAGAGAGAAATTGGCTTCTTTAGCTTTTTCTTTTGGTTTTGCCCTAATGCTTACTAGAAGTTTGTGCAGCTAGCAAATTTTGACAAAAAATCCCTTGTGGGGCAGTGCACAAGTTCAGTCGTGTGAGCAGGACACAAGTGGCTGACTGATCTCTGCAACAACAAGCTTCTAACAGTGCCGCCGCATTGCCCAGCGCGCGGTAACGGTGTGCTAAAACAATCATTGTCGATGACAAAATGGCTTTTGAAGTTCTAATTATGTTAAATTAATGCTAATAACATGAATATTTTATTTTATTTTATTTTTTTTGGCGGCTCGGGGAGCTTCATCACTTAACCAGGCGTTTGTGGTTTTCTTTTTTTTTTTTTTTTTTGGGTACAGCTGTAAAATATTTGGATATAGGAATTGTTTGTGTTCTTCTTCTTGCAGCCTTGATATTCAGGGTGGATTGTAAAATATAAATTTTTTGTGAGATTTCAAAGATTAAGATTATTTTGATAACATTATTTACAGATTTTAAAAAGTGACTATCACATTGAGTCTGTATGAGGGGGAAAAACTACTGCATCAAAAATAACTAACTTGGAATAAATATTTTGCATCAGTTTGCCAATTCTAATTGTCTTTCTTATGTAAGGAGAACTTTCCTCTAAGGGACCTGCAACTTTGGGGGTTCAGTAGCACTGGGGATAAACAGTTTCTTCTCCCACTCTATTTTTCCACTTGGCAAACATTGCTGTAGTGCTCAGACTGCAGGAGCTGAACTCTTCCTTTAAGAAGGGAGAGGGAGAACAATGCTGAGATGACAGTCCATGTTTGGGGATTTTTTTTAAAGAAAATAATTCACAATTATCTTCTACTAAAGCAGTTTGCTTTTTTTTCCGCTTCATACAAAATGGTGAAGCTCGACCGGTCGGTGTCACTTGTTCCTAGTGCAATGCTGCTGTTTATGTTCACAACGTGGCAAGGGAATGTCTGAATCCAAAGCTGTTTTCATTGAAATCTTTTTTAAAAATTCATGAAAACATTTCTATTAGATTAAAAGAATTTTACAAACAACTCAGTTGTGGCCTAAGCTATTTTAGTGTCTGGTGTTAAGTTCAGCTTGTGCACAAAGGTTTTGGATTGTAAAGTGCTCTGGGGTTGTGCACTGTTTGCAGGGGGTTGGATGGAATCACACAAAACCTGGTCTTGGTGACCCGAGGGGGTTTGTCCCAAGGTTGTGCCTGTGTGTTCTTAATCCACTCTTTGCCAGGCAGAAAGGACTGAGGTATAAGAAAATGGTAATATTTAGCCCTGAATCTTTACAGCTGGATTCAAGGGCACAGGCTCAGCACTGCCAGGTGTAACTCTGCTACCTCTGCCTCCAGCTCCTACTGGCTCTGTGGTGAACCCCAGAGGAGAGGGGCAGTGTGGCATTTCTTCATTCCTGTGCTCTGGAGACCAGGGTCCAGGAGCTGAGGCTGCCTGGGAGTGTTTGGGGAAGTGCTGGAGTTCCTGCATGACTTCGCACAAATCATCTTGTTTCTTTTGAATATTCAAACACTGCTTTTGTCTGGAAGAACCTATCCACTTTTTAAAAGTCTGACTTCCTACATCCATTTAAACCAAGTTATGCAGATCTGTGTGCACTGATCTCAAAACCTGGGGTAAATTTGAAAACCACTTCACCTCAGATCAATGCTGACAGCCACTTGGAATGGGGAAATTGGATTGCGGAGCACTCGGGTGGAACTGACTGCCCTGGGACAGCACGGCCCTAGGAGCTCTTTGTGCTTCATACCAGGTGTTGTGCCCCAATCCTCCTGTGGGCTGTGGAGGGTTTCAATATCCGTGAAACTTTGGAAGTGGCAGTGGCAGCCCCTGGGTGAGCCTGGTGGGGCAAGTCCCCATCCATCAAATGGCAGCTTTTTCCTGCGCAAATCATGAGTCCGTGACGGGTACCACTGGCAGTGAGGGGAGGGGAAAAGATTGTAGGGACTTGGCAAACGGAGCTGAGGTGGGTGCAAGGATGGAATGCAAGGAGCTCTTTTGGGAACAAGGGCAGGGCCTGGACACCTGTGGCAAGAAAGGGCAGAAGGAGCTGTTTCACCTCTGTGTGGAGGTTCCCCTTTAGTTAAAGTCCACTAAGGAGCAGCTGAGTGAGCTGCTGCAAGGTAGGCAAGGGCACTCCTGGACAGCCTGAGGGCCAGCACGGCTGTCAGCGAGCACTTTGTAACCTCGGAGTGACACAGGGCCGCGGGGCCTCCCTCATCTTGTTTTCTGTGGATTGCTCAGCAACGCTATTTTCCCCATTCCAATGCCGGTGGTAAACATGGGAATGTCCAGGGCTGGGGGTGCGGCCTTCCCTGCCCAGCCCAGCGTCCAGCATAGCAACAGTGACTTCAAACACTGCAGCCACTTCAGACACTGCAGCAGCAGGTCTGTGCACGCTTCCAGCCCGTCCCGGGGTGCCAGGCCTGCGGGGGAACCCCCTCTCCCTGTCAGGGTGGCCCCCCGAGTGATTGCACCCACTCTGCTTTCCAGGGTGTTGGACATGGGGGCCTTCCTCTGCCCCCGCTGCCGCTTGGCGTTCAGATCCCGACCACTGCTGCAGGTGCACCTGGAGAAGCTGTGCCTCGGGCCTACGGCACCCAGCAGCTCCAGCCTCCATGGGAGGGACCCTCTGGCTGTGGAGGGAGCACAGGGCACGGCAAGGAAACCACAGGACATCTCGGTAGTGTGGAGCTGGGTCTGGCACAGAATGGGGATGGGTAGGAGGGACAGGGACAGGTGCTGGGCTGGGAAACAGGGCATCACATCCTGGATCCAGCTTGGTCTGAGCTGGGGTAGGCCTCCATCCTACCATTCCTGCACCAGGCAGCCCTTGATGCTTATTATGCCAAAACCAGAAAAGTATTTTATTAACTGGGGTGGGGGACTGAGTGTCACCCTTTTTTCCCCTCTCTATCTGCAAGTTCGGGGTGTCCCCAAATACGGATGACACTGAGCCACACCATCACTTTGTGCTTCGTGAGGTCCCACCAGTTGTGCGGGGACAGCGGGGACCAGGACAGGTGCGTGGAGCCCCCCTGGGGGACGTGCTCACTCCCCGTGAGAGGGCCCTGCTCCGCACGGCCGACCCCACGTCTGCAAGTGGAGGCTGCAAGGAGGTACGGTGAATCCCCAGTGCCAGGGTGGGCATCACCCAAGAAGGGGCTCCAGCTCCTCCTTCCCGGTGACCCCCGTGTGCCGCAGGCAGAGCCCCCCCGGCAGCCGCTCCCACTGCAGGGGCACCGGCAGCCGCCGCGGGAGCTGCTGGAAGCCCATAAACGCCATGTGGCCGAGATCCGGGCCAGGACCCAGCAGCTGGAGCAGCAGAGAGAGGGTAGGGTAGGCACTGGCAGTGGCTTTGGGGCGATGGGGAGGCACATGTGGGATGCAGTAACCCCCTGAGAGTGGGGCTCTGGGGGCCGTGCTGAGCCCCCAGACCTTTACTTTCCTTCAGGGCTGTGCCGGCAGCTGGCGACACTAGGGGCCAGGACAGCTGTGGGCCCCCAGCCCTCACGGGGGGAGCCAGAACCGAGCCAAGGCCCACAGGACCAGGCCGGCCAGGTCCGAACAGCACAGCACAGGTGAGCCCTGGCCCTGTGGGGTGCTCTCCATCAAGGGGCCTGTTTGCTCCCTCACCCCACATTTGCCCATCTTCTCTCCAGGGCCACCCTCCACCTCGACACCCTCCTGCCGCCCGCGGGGCCGCTCACGGCCGAGGCCAGGTGAGGTCTGTGGGCGATGGCAGCTCCCAGCCGAGTGCCGGCCCAGCCCTGGCCGTGGCTGATCCGGGGCTCCGGCAGGGCGCTGAGGCTGTCGTACCTGCGTGCCGGGGGACACGACCCGGCCGTCCTGGAGCAGCTCCTCCACCTCCAGCTGGAGGCCACAGTGCTGGAGAAAGGAACCGCGGGGCTGCGCAGAGGCAGGCAGATGGGTAAGCGCCAGCACCAGGCCCAGGCCTGTCCCCCCTCACGGCCCCGCGGCCGGCGCCTGAGGCACCCCCGGCTGTGCCTGCAGAGGGCCCCGGCACGGGCACGCACGGTCTGGATGAGGCACTGCTGGCCGTGGAGCTGGAGAACCGGCGGCTGGAAGATGAACTGTTGGCACTGAAGGTCAGAAGAGAGAGAAGAGTAGATGCTGGTAGGTGATGGGTCCCTCATCTGCACCCCACAGACCGCACCTGCCTCTATGGTTGCAGCATCAGAGCCCCGGGCTGGACATGGCTCCTGGGAATATTGGCAAGTGGAGGGAGCTGCAGCTCGGTGTGGGCTCTCTGCAGTGAGCAGGGAGAGTCCCGGTCCCCTGGGGCCCTGAACACGGGCCTGGTGAGGTGCCGGGAGGATGGCTGCTGTAAACGCCACGGTACGGAAATCCTGTTGCCAGGCTCACGGGCAGCCCAGCGGCACACGGAGGAACTGGCCCGGCTCCAGGCAGAGGTGGGAATGCTGCGATGCCGCGCGGAGCAGACGAGGCCGTGGCTGCACCCCCGTGTCTTCCCACGCCCTATAGCCCCCCCACTGCCACCAGCCCTGGCTGTGCCAGAACTTTTCATGGTAAGAGCCTCAGCCCAGCGCCATTTCCAGCTCTCCAAGGAGAGCAGAGGGTAACCGGGATTGAGCTTCCAGCTGGGATGGGATGATGGGGGTGGAGGTACAAGTCTGGGGACATTTGGGAACAGCTTCCTTTGCTGCACTTGGGGACAGAGCCACTGGGGCAGGAGGTGAGTCTCCAGCAGTGCTGGACCAGGGCTGTGATTTGTTCTGCACACCCAATGCCACATGTAAGGGGATGGACAGGCAGCTCCCACCGTGCCAGGTCCCTCTTCGCCTTGACATCACTTTTTTCCTTTCCCAGGAGCCCCCCGAGCCAGCACTGGGGCCTGGCAGACCCACAGGCCATGTGGCCCCTGGACTGCCCCTCAGCCCCTTTGTGGCCCTGGAGGACCCTCCTCCTGCTCAGGAGCCCCCAGCACAGGACAGGGCTCTCCGAAGGTGAGCCAGGAACAGGCCATGGCCCCACTGGCCTGCCCTGCCACCCTCTCCACCACCCTGCGGCAAACTGGGGCTTTGGTAACTGTGATGAAGGTGATGAAGGGATGGCAAAACCTGTGTTCGAGCTGCAGCTGGGTTCAGGAACCAATTGTGCAGTTGGTACCAGGATCCCACAGTGCTGGGGTGGGTGGAAGTGGACGGGATCACTGCTGAGACCAAAGACGCTCTGGGGCATTTCAGCAGGAAAAGGACAGGCAAAGCCCCAGGCCAGCAGCAAACTGAGTTACACAGCTCAACCCCCACCTCAGGACAGAGCCCACAGCCACAAGAGTGGTTCCACCACTCCTGCTCACAGTGGTGGTTTGGGGACAGGCAGCAGGCACAGAGGGGCACAGTAAATTCCCTGCCCTCAGGCACATCCCCACATCCAGCCCTCCGTAGAGAAAGCCTAACCCAGGGCAGGCATAGCTCAGCCCTGGGAATCAGCAAAGGGAACAGCCAGCTTTGCAAAGTGTCAAGAGACCCTGTGCTACATGTTTAATAAAAGGCTTCAGCTCACTGCTCTTAACTTCTTGGCCTTTTTTTATACACACATATCTCAGGGCAAGGTTCCATCCCACCTAGGCACGCAGGCTGGCTCAGGCGAGAGCCCTGCTCCTGCCTCAAACCAGCAGCACCTGCTTCTGCATCCCCTCCTGGGTACAAAGCAGAGATAAAACCACATAGCAACAAAGCCTTTATCAGCCTTTCCCACCATCTGTAGGCTGCTCAAAGCTGAGGGAGGCACTATCAGAACCCACTTCAGGCTCAGCCTTGAATGAACAAAACACAGCCCCAGCTGTGACAAGGCCCCAGAAGGAAACAATGCCAGATCCCTGGACAAGACAGTGAAGTTCAGGCAATGCTCTCCTCCTCTGCAGCAGCCAGACCTGGTCCATCCAATGCTCTGCTCCTGCCTTAAGCAGGCAGATGTGGGCGGAAATGCTGAAGCTAAAGGGAGCATGAGCCCAGCAGTGGGCCAGGGTTGAGACCTGCAGCCCAGGGGGACAGCCAGGAGCAGAGGCTGGAACCTGCCACAGAAGGAAGGTCAAGACAGGGACTATTTGCTTACAATCTTTATTGAAGTCATACAAAAGTTGCCAAAAAGTGAAAAAATACACTATATACAAAACCATTTTCCTTGTAAGGAGGAGAGGAGTGTCCAAGGTTAAAGAATCATTATCATACTGTGCTTTCAACTGCAGCCCCTGATCCTGCTTGTGGCCTTTTCTCTGTCTAAAAGAGAACATAAGGGTTTGTTTTTAAAAGACAAGACAGTCTTGCAGCACCAACTCATGCAGCAGCCCAAGGGTTCTGTAATTTGAAGACTTAACTATGTGAGCTTTGCAAGTCTCCAGAGCCCAACATAACCCTAAAGCACTGACAGTAACAAGTGCAGTCCAGGGGTAAGTAATGAACTCAAGAAATGTTAGAAAATGGGGGAAGACTCTGTGCTGGAGTTGAGCACCGCAAAAAACAACCCAGAACCTGTCTCTGTCCCATCCCACAAGTGACAAGGTTCCACAGCTGGATCTGTCCAGCCCACACAGGGTCAGCACCATGGTACAACATGCATCTTGCCCACTAGGAATATTCATCTGATCTGGGAAACCTTGTGAAGGACAGCAGGCAATAAAACCAGTTCATCTACCAGGCACAGAACAATCCCTGAACAGAGAGGTGGGGAAATAAAACAAAGTACAGCCCAGACTCCAGGCTCAGCTGCCCACCTCCTCTTCCATTTTTTCCACAACCTCATTTCCACTGGGGACAGGGTCCCCACCACCACCACCATTGACGGCCGGTTCTAGTTTAGATTTCTTGGCTTCATCGCCTCCCTGATGAGTCTCCTCCTCTGGTTTCCTCTGAAGACAAAATTGTTTATAATTTCCACTAAGTACAAATCAAAGTTTAAACACTTTTGAAAAGCTTAGCATTAGATGTCACTGCACATCATCTACCCAACCCCTGCTTGCCAGGCTCAGGACAGACCCCTCAGTGTTGGGGTTTAACGAGAGCTTTGAGGCTCTGACACCAAGTCTTGACCACAGTGACACTTTGGGTGCCAGAACTGAGTTATTCTTGGTTACAGTCTGGCAAGGAAAGGTGCAACCACCGAGCCTGTAACAGTTCCAGGCTAGACTTAGGGGATATACAACATCTGAAACCACCTAAAGCAGCTCCAAATCACTCCAGGCACACCAGAACTGACAGGCCAATGGACCAGAGGCAACATAAAACTGAGAGCACCCCCTATAAGATCTTAGTTTTTATCAGCAAACATTTCTAGAGAACACATAATACTTAAAGGAACCAAGTTCTCAATATCTGATCTCCTTAAGAGTTAGTTACGACTAGTGTGGCATTACTATTTTTTAAGTCCAAGTCCCAATTTCCTTTTGAAAAGAAGGAAAGCTAGCCCAGCCTGGTTGCCTGCCATTTCCTTGGGATCTGCAGGTGACCCTGCTGCTCTTGAAGGTCCTCAGCAGAGGAAGCTCTTCTGCAGGGAACGTTGCAGAAGCCACGCAAGGGGGTCAGATTTGTATCAGTGTGGGTCAGGCAGGGTACTGAACCACCAAAAATGGTCTCCTGGAGGCCAGATGGTTCCCACACTGCTTGGTTCCCAGTGGAAAGGAGTTTCATACACTACAGGTTTTACTTTTGGAGTGTTTTCCCATTATACAACTAAGAATAAAAATACTTTTAAGAAAAATCCAATTACACAGAGCAAGCCAGTAGTACTTTAACAAACTGCTTGTTTAACTAGTCACTTCTGGACTCACCTTTTTCCTGACCAGATGAGAAATGTCTGTTACACACTGAGATGCACCATCAGCTCCTTTTCTTACTGGAACCTGTTACAAGACAGACATTGACACATGAGCAAGAGTAACCAGTAGTCCTTAGAGCAGATGAGAATTAACAGCATTTATTTTAGATTAACTTACTGTGGACACAGAACCACTGTCTTCACTTTGTGCAAAGCCAGATGTAGTTCCAACCTTAAGAAAAGCAGAAAAAAATGGACTGTGATACAGATACAGACTGTGGTAGGAGATACATGTGAACTTAGTGAGATGCAGAAAGCCCAAGCCCTTCACATCCCAACACTGGATTCTGCACAGGACAGAGGTAATGTGAGCTCCACATTTGCCTGAGCCATCATTTCCAGCCTTGATACATTAAATGCCACAGAAGCCTCTCAAGTTCCTGTTTAGCTTGGAACAATTACTATCGGGACTCTTCATAAATATCCTCTTTAGATGTCAGCTGCCTCAGTTTCCTTCTCACAACCACAGCCTGGTAACACCTGTGAGCAACCACCAGCCCCTGATCAAGTCTGAGCTCCTCCCTTTACTGATTTACTCTAAGTTCAACTGGACGAAGGGTTGGGTCAAAAGGAAACCACAGGACACACTCACCAGAGTTGCTTTCAGTCCTAGCTCAGCTACTTTTGCACTCTTCTGTGATTCCTTTGAATCTTCTATCTTCTCTTTAATCTCAGGAAGCAGCCCCTTCAGTTCTTCTATCTCCTTCTCGTCCTCAGGGGACCCAGTGTCTGCCTTCTTTATTCTCTCAGTCAGAATTGCTGCAGTGAAACAGTTATCAGGGCACAACACCTCAAGACAAAGTAACTGTCCAGTTATCAACATCCAGAGGCAACTATCTGCTAACAAACAGTTTCAACAATTCTGCCCTTGGTGTAGCCTGTCCCCACTTTCAGATATAACACGACACAGCAGACAATGAGCACGCCTCACTACTTTGCCTTGTGAAAACTCACTAGGCAACTTCAGAATTCCACATACCCAGTCTCTTGTCTATGACCTCCATGGACTTCCCGAACTGCAGCACGGCCTGGTCGAAGTCACTGTTGTAGTGGTAGGCCAGGGCCAGCTGGTAATGGCTCTCAGCCAGCAGCCGGTCGTGAGCCTCCAGGTACTTCTGCTGCAGGGCCAGGCAGGCCTGGAACTCCTCTATGGCCTGTGTGTAGTTTTCTACAGGAGAAAGCCACAAGGTTTTTACAAACTTCAGTAATTATCCACAGCAGCACCATCTAAACCCTGGTTTGGCTACTCCCTGTTTTGTTACACATTATACAGTCTGCAAACAGAAGCACCCCTGAACACAGCAAGGCTGGGCTGCTTTCAGACCATCAGGTGACAACTCTGCCTCCCCTGAGAGACTGCCTAGGCCAGCTCCTCTGGTTCTCAAAAGTGCTTTATGTATTTTAGCACAGGAAACCGAGCAGCCAAGTCAAAGCAGGCATCAAATCCTCCTGCTTTACCTTCTACCAGCAGCTGAATGTAATTGGTCACAACTGCAACATGGATCTAGAGCAAAGGACAGTGCTACCATCCTACCAAGCTCTCCCCAAATGTGCTCTAGTGACATAAGCCACAACCCTTGTTCTGTAACCCTGGCCCAGAAACCTGCTGGATTATTTCCAATGCCTGCCCCAGAGAAAGCGTGCATTTGGATTTAACAAGATTAAAACACATTTTTAAATGAAAGGCAAGTGACACGTTACAAGGAACAAACCTGGGACTTGCTTCCCACTCCCTTTTTCAGAGTCTTTCCTGACTATAACCTAGGATTTGGGAAGGTCTAGGAGAGTCAACTACTTCTCACGACAACTTCAGTAAGTCTCTCAAGTTCACAAGCAAGGTTTGGTCACTTCAGAAAGCAGAACAGAAAGCTGGTTTTGATCTGGCAACACACTGCTTCTCATTCAAACTTTTTTTCCACTGCTCTGCAAAAGCACAGACTATCCTATTTAAGGCACCAATCATTACTTCCTAAGCTCCTCACATGGCTGCAAGTATCATGATCAGTCCAATTTTTTCTTATCCTGACAGCCTTAACTTACATCTACTCATTTTAAAGCACAAATCCCAGTGACAGAAAGTAGAACCAAACACTTTGCACATGAGAATTAACATTACTTACCAGATTCAATGCTAACTTCTCCTAACTTCAGATGAGCTTGAGCTGCATGGAGCTGAGCTTCTTTTGTTTCTTGTCTACAGTATGGAAAAAAAAAAAAGTTTTCAAATCCTGATCAAAGCATGTCACATTCTCTAACTGGCTATGCCACTGTCCAATTTACACTGAGTTTCTGTGGCATATACCCGAATTAAAACTTTAGTCTTTACCTCTTGTAAATGACTTTTGCTAAATCCAGCATGTCCCAGGCTAGCTCAAGATTGCCAATTTCATCCTCCTCACTTTCCTGTAAAGACCAGAAGTGCATGACAGATTAAGTGACTTGGACATAGATCACATCAAACACCATCACTAAAGCAGTTTTATCTAGAAACTAGTTTTTGCAAGAGGTAAACATTTCACCACCCAGAAGAAAAAAAAAATGCAGATGAGGTTCTTGCATCAACCAAGACATTGCCTGGAGTAAAGATGTTTCAATGGAACATGAACTCTCATTGTTCTGTGATATATTTAAATTTTTTTTCTCAAAATAACAGGGCACCAGGTGCCAGTATTATCTCAAAAGCAAGATCTTGGGTACAGTTCTCTTTAGATGAACCAAATAAAGTTGACAGTCCAGCTTTTAAAATGAGCCTTTGAACTTTATTAGAATAGTCTGAGAAAGGGACAGACAGTTATCTCACATGCTTAGTGCCACTCTACAAGGTTGCAGATTTTTCCAGGTGTTTTGACTGCCTCATCAATGCATATCTCAGGTTTGAGGAGCACCAGACTTCTCAAACAATTCCCATCCCAATCACAACTTACCAGACCAGGAGACTTCAGCATGGACAGTAAAACAACCAGACAAGCAGAGAATTAACTGTACCAAGAGAATTAACTCCAGTGACAGGCTGGAACAGCTCTGCCTGCCCCTGCACCACCAGGCCACGTTAGCTCAGCACACCACAAGCATTTGTGTCAGAGCAGCTGAATAAACCCAAGTTTACAGACACAACTGAGCAAGATGCTACAATGCAGACTAGGACTAGCATTGGCCATTCTTAGGCAATACTGGCTTTCAGAAGTATTTTCTTACACAGAACTAAAAATAAAAAAAGAGCTTTTAGAAGGACATCAATATCATATTTAGGCCTAATACTGCATTCCTCCATGAGCACTGGTGTCAGACCTCAGCAACCTCACCTTGTCTTCCACTGTCAATTCATTCTCCTTATCATCCTCAGCTTTATCATTTTCTTTATCTTCCTCTTCAGATTCTTCTGTTTCTAGAAGGCAAGTAGATGCATGAGGACACTTCTTGTTACTGTGCTTGCTGGACCTGGAGTCAGGCAGAATATGTTATATCCAACCCTTATCCTTCCAGTGACAGGTTAGAGGTGTGATGTAAGAAGAGCAGATACATTAAAGTCTCAGCATCAGCAGCCATCTTGCTGAAACTGTTCAGCACTGTAGATTAAAGCAGTCCATAAGTTCAACTTCTTACTATCTACAACAGAAACTTTGAATTTAGCTCTCACAAATCTGTTGTCAGCTCTCACTGAAGCCACAAGATCCTGGGCAGCCCTAGATGTACCTGCCAGCTGCTGAACTTCATGTAACAGAACCTCAGTGTTTTCAGCAAGATAGCTGCCAAGCTGCACACAAATTAGTCTCTTTGAGTTCATGATCCTCATGTCAGGCATTTAAGTGTCAATGTTAATGAACTTCCTCTTGTGTAGTACTAATTAGACTTTTGACTCTATGCAGGAGCATCACATCATCTGCTCTTCCAGCAGAAGGCATTTTGGGAAAATGTGCAGTGAAGGAATATGGGCAATAACTTCAGAGCACTGGCTGGTCTGCAGGCTAAAGTCACACACTTAACTCCTGTATCACAACCTCTGGCTAATTCCAGAACAGGAGCTTGACTAGGAGGGACTAGAGAGCCTGTGAACTCACTAGTCCAACTCCCAGCACACACCCACCACTGAGAGGGCCAAACCTGTAAACATGAAGACACCTTGTATAAAGGTAAAACAGAAGAGATGTCAGGAAGCTAATATTTATGTAGTGGGAGAGTTTGGAATGGCACAGCACCAGACCAGGATGTACCAGAGGGCCCTCACAATCCCAGACTTGGGACAAAGAGCAGCAGTATGTGTGCATAAACAGCCTTTCAGCACTTACGGTGAGGAGCAGGTAACTACTCTTAGTTTATTTTCAGTCATCCTCTCTCCACACAGACACCCTGTTAGGTCACTGCTCCACCACTATGCTTAGCAGAACAAATCCTTCCAGGGTCCAGAACTATTTAGTCTGAACATCTGCCACTCCTGAAGTAAGGCATTGCCTGTGAAGATGAGTTACTGACAAGCAAAGTTGCAATTACAGTTCATCAATTAACTTGTGGAATAGAAGACACAGGCCACTGAGGCACCAAAATACTGCTGCAGCAAAGGGTGCAAGT
This sequence comes from Sylvia atricapilla, assembly GCF_009819655.1. Taxonomy (NCBI): domain Eukaryota; kingdom Metazoa; phylum Chordata; class Aves; order Passeriformes; family Sylviidae; genus Sylvia; species Sylvia atricapilla. The sequence goes on from NC_089148.1 coordinate 13,830,660, forward strand.
CTTATTGAACAGAGCCCTAGAAACAGCTATAATGAAGCAGGGAAGCAGAAGGGCAGAAGCTGGACAGCCAGAAGACTGTACTAGAGCAGCAATAAGCCTTCAGCAAATCAAGTTTAGATTTTCCAACTAAATTCTCCTGACAATGACCCTCAAAAAGACCCAAATAAAGAGTTTCTTTCCTCCACCAGAAGTAACTTTACTACTTTATGTGTTCAGCTGTTCTTGTCTTTTCACTATTTTAAAATAAAACACAGCTACAACCAGAGGCAATTTGTGCTTCAAGTTATGTGAAGGTTAGTGCAATACACCCAGATGCATGCAAGTGAACATCCATTCAGTATTCTCCACCAGCCTAGCCATTACTTACACATTTCACAGGGCTGTCAGTTTGCTTTCAAGTAAGACTTGCTTTGCAGTTAGTTAAGCGTTAGTCTAGAGAAACTAAGACTATTCACTATTCCTTGAAACTTTACTTGTATGTAAAGTCCTTCAAGAGCCCCTTTACTGTGCCTTTTCCTCATTCTAAGGCAAACAGAAAATTCTGAATGGAACACTTTTTACCCATTGTTAGCCAAATCCATCAAGTCATCCACCCACAAGTACTTTTCTCCTCTCAGTGTTACCTTCTCCCTCTTCCATCACGTCATCTTTCTCTTCTTTTTCTACCTTAGCACCTTCACCCTCTTCCATCAGGTCATCTTTCTTTTCCTCTTTCTCTACCTTAGCAGCAACTTCGGCCTTTTCTTTCATGTCATTAGGTGGCTCTTTGCCCTCTGTAGGCACAGGCTCCTTTGAGGACTCTGTCTCTTCAGATTCACCTGTTTCTGGTTTCTCTTCTGTAACTGTCTCTACAGACTCTCTTTTCTCTTCTGCCTTCTTCTGTTCAGCCACTTCTGCATCTCCTTCTGCAGCTTCTTTCTGTTCCACAGCAGCTGCTGCCTGTGCTTCTGCCTTCTCTTCCACAGCCACTTCACCTGCTTCAGCCTCTTCCCCAGCTGCCTTTGCCTCCTTCTGCTCTGACACTTCTGTTGTTCTCTCCTTTTCCTCAGCTGCCTTCTCTACCTTGTCCTCAGACACTGTCTTCTGCTCTTTTTCTACCTCCTTCTCTTCCACAGCTGCCTCCTCTTTCACAGGCACCTGCTTCTGCTCTTCTGAAGTTTCTTCTTTTCCCACAGAAATCTCAGTCTTCTCTTCAGCCTCTTCAGACTTTGCATCCTTGTCAGCAGCAGCTTCTCTGGGTTCCTCTTCTGTAATATATTTCATTTCAACATTCTCTTCTTTGATTTCCTTCTCAGATAGTACTGTAGACTCTCCCGTGGACTTTTTGGCCTCTTCCCCCATGGCGTTATAAACCTGTTCTCTCAACTCCTCCCTTGCTTCTTCTATATGATTGAGGAAGCATAAACATTTCTTCGAGTTTAGTTTAGATAAAGACATTAAAGGGCACTGACAACACCACCCTCAAGACCCTCCAGTGTGTTGGCTTCTTACCAAGTTGGATGGCATTCCTAAAAGCTTTGTTGTCCAAGTATAAGGAATTAGGACACAACCAACATAGCCACTCGATCTAAGCCAGTCCCTTCCCCTTCCCCAGACTGCAGCATTGCAAGCGGCCGCTCAAGCAGTGTGCGGTTGTGCAGCGATTTTAGTCACAGCTAAGCAAGAGGTGCCAGTGCTTTAACAGTCTGGATGGACAGGAATTCCTGCATTCTCTCCAGCTGCAGGCAGTATAAAATAGCCACTGTTCTTGGGACTTTGTATAGACTCTGACCTGTGGGACTACACACACTGTACTGCTACAAGGTTACAAAGCAGTTGGGACCAGCGGTGAAGCTTAAGAAAGCAAGTTTGAATGCAGTGTTTCAGGACACAGACACCTGGTGACCCTTTACACATGCTTTCAGTGACTAGCTCCTTCCAGATGCTTTACAGGTTTTGCTCATCTTTAGGCAAGCAAGACTAAAAAAAGCCAAACAGAAACAGAGTCCGTTCATACTGCCAAGAGTTTCAGTAGAACGATTCAGGAAACCCAAGATACCAATGGACTAAACTTGGATCATTCCAACAAGAAAACACAGTCTGATGCCTCCATGGCAGGGCAGGCAGTTTTACATACCATCAGCAGCTGGCAATGCAGACTCATCTTCTGCTTTTTCTCCTTCCTCTTCCACCTGCACCCCTTCTAAGGCATTTCCCAGCACACCATTTTCCATTCTAAAGGAAATAGGACTTTGTTATCCCTTGGATCTTTTAATACCATCATTTGAACCGCCCGAGCTGCAATGCCACAGCCCATCCCACCCCGGGCAATCCTGTCCGTAAAGGAGTGAACACCAGATACTCTTCACTAAACGACAAACTGTCACTGTACCTTGCCAACTCCAGGAGAGATTTTCCATAGTAAAAAAAAGCTTCTGCACACTCATCCGCTGTCTCACCGTACTTTTTACCCCTGCAAAAATAATAATTATTTGTCTGTGCCTGCTTTAGATTTGGATATGTGAACTTACATATTAAATACTCCTCGACAAAGGGATCACTTTCTTGGCTCATATCTCGTTGCTTTAAACAGATATTGAGTGTTTCTCAGATATGGCTTTCAAACACCCAACTGAAATTAACCTATAACCCAAAAGTACCATTCACAGAGACTGATCAAGACTAGTGAAGAAGTTACTAGAGAAGACACCTGCACAATAAACTATTGAATCCCTTTCCCTCCTTAGGGAACTCTGCTGGTAATGCCTATCACAAAAGCTACCTAAACTACACATCAACTACTGTCCAACTCATGGGTGACTTTAGTCTGACCCCGGCTCAGCTGCACTATAAATTATAAACATATTAGGTAAAAATCCTAATCTTTCTAGCATAATCCGTATCAGAACAGCCAAGCTGAAGCCCAAACCCAGCAAAAACACACAGAACATTCCACTACTCACAGTAAGCTCGCAGCTTCCTGGAACGCATTCACAGCAGCTGGAATATTTCCCATTACCAAGTGCTTCTGTCCCAAACCCAATAGTTTCTTTGATTCTCCATCCACATCCATACTGGAGGAAGGGGAAATAAATCAAATAAAGGATTCTGTTAGTTTTTCACAGTAATTTCAGCTCTCAAAACCTGGTCTGCTTTATAGAAGTGGTTGGAACTACCAGGATAGGCAGGTTTTGTTTGGTTTTGTTTGTGTAAATCTGAAACAACTGATTGTTCCAACACACCACAGAGCGGCAGTGTTTCAGGCTCCAATGCTAAATCAAGAAAAAGAACAATAAACTCAAGCTAAAACTTTTCATAGGACAGCACAGTGCATCTGAGAAGAATAGCAGATGCAAGTGTCAGTTTCAATTTAGTGCAAGTTGCACAGCTTCACTTCCAGAAGGTTCAGCCCAGCATCTCAGACTGGGACAACAGGAGCTACCCACAGAGATATACCATATATCACATGCCAGCTGCATACTTGTGCCTCTCCAGCACTAATTAAAAGCCAAAAAACTTCAGGAACAGCTGGTATTTTTGCATGTATCAGTCCCTAAAAGGGTCTTACTGCACTAGACTTGTGCAAACCACTGGCGAGCACAGGTTTTCAGCACCTACAGCATGCATGGGAGTTAAACTCCAAGTGTAAGAATCGATCTGAGGGGTGACCTTCGTGTTTCACTCAGTAACTCCAGGATTTTGTGTTATTTGATAATTGACAGCTCCAACTCCCATCTCACCTGTCTGTCTTGTCTGTGGACGTGGAAGGAGCTGCCAGTTCCTCTTCCATCCTGCAAACAGAAAATCGAATGTTTTCTTAATTCACGTTTAGAACCGGCCACCCATTTCACGGCACGAGCTGAGCTCTCCGAGGTGTGAAACCAGCACCAGCAGTCGGGACCAGAGGTGCCCACCCACCCCGAGCGGGCTCAGGCTCCTCAGTTTGGTGTTTATTGTCCGAGGGGAAGCTGTGAGGAGCTCTGTCAGGCCCTTCCCGGCCGGTCCCCCTCAGACAATGGGACCTTTCCCGCCTTCCGCGGGCCCCGCCCACCGCCCTTGGCGCCAAACCCCGGCGGCGGCTCCTCACGGGCCGCCGGTCACGTGACGCCCGCCCCCTCCCCCAGCCCGCCCCGCGGCGTCGACTGCCCCCAACAAAGATGGCGGCGGCCGCACAGCGGTCACGTGGTGGATCCGCGCGAGCCGCGCGGGCCCAGCTGGCGCCGGAGGAGCGGGGCGGCGGCACGTACCACCGCCGGCAGGGGGGGACGGCGGAGGCAGGTACAGGCGGCATGGGGGGGGGACGACGGGGAAGGCAGGTACCACCGCCGGCGAGGAGGAAAGGGGGGAGGAGGGGGAGCCGCTTCGCCAGCCCGACCAGTACCCCCAGCCCTCCCCCTAAGGAAATCCGGCCCCCCTTACCCCCCCATCCCCTCCCGGTACCCTGCGGCCCGAAGGCGGCCCCCCTCCCCTGATGCCCCCCGTCCCCGACACGCACACAGCGTAACCGGGGCCAGCCCGCGCGGCCCTACCTAGTCTGGGAGGCCGGCGCGGGCTCAACGCAGGGGGAAGCGGCGATAGCCGAGGATTGCATAGAAGCTGCTGGAGAGAGGGGCGGCGACGGCAGAGTGCAGCCCCCTGCCCCTCCGGCTGGCTATATACCCCCGAGGACACGCCCCGGCCCGCCTGGCGGCGCGCGCGCGCCGCGGGGGGACTACCGCTCCCGGCAGGCTGCGCGCCCGCCCCGCCACGGGACGCCGGGGGCGCTGCCACGCGGGGCGCGCTGGGAAGTGTAGTGCCGATGAAGGAGGCGGAGTCCCGCGGGGCATGCCGGGAGGTGCAGTCCTCACAGCCCGGCCGTGGGAGCCCCTCAGCCCCAGCCTGGAGCCTGGGAGGCTCCGGCAGCCCGGCCCGGGCTCTGCACCCCCCTCGGCCTCTTCCAGCTGAGGAAGCCCCGGGCTGCGGCCCAGCTCATGCGGATGCTCGGCTCTCCCCTGGCACATGAACACACAAGCAGAAAGGGCTGATGAGGCCGCTGCCCTGTCACAGCACAGCCCCGATCCGAGACCTCTAGGCTCTGCTATTTCAAGGTAAAAGTTCTCCAGCTTTAAGCCCGCAATGTCCCTCCCCGCAGGAACAGAGCTGGGAATTGCGGAGTTCACAGAGCTACAGCATTAATGTGCTTTTCTTGGGAATTCTCCCAGTCCACTGAGGTACTCTTGCTCAGAGAAATAACTAGAGAAAGTTAATTTGGGCCTTGAGATATGAAGGGGGAAAAAAGTCTCAAAGTCATACAATGAGTACAGAATTTATTTAAACAAGCAAACATGCAAGTGAAACAAGGAAGAAAAGCCACTGTCCTTGGCAGGATGACTGCAGTCTACAGTCTCCTTCGAAGTACAACTGCTTCCCTAATGATTGCAACAAGAACCGTATTCACAGTCACAGTGTTTGATTAGAACAATTAGAAGAAAATTAAATTCCTGTTGGTTTCTTTAAGGAAAATGTCCAGTCTGGTAAAGAATCCTAAATGAGGTGCAATGGCTTCCTCCACTGAGGCAAATTCATCAGGAATTAGGAAACATTTTACAAAGGAACAGAAGTTCCTGAAATTTTGCCTGAGGTTTACAAGGAGTGATAAATGAGTGTCACTCTTTTTTTTTTGCAGTTCAGCTGCACACTGTGAGCCCAGGGCAAGAATTACCTGAGAAAGCTTTACACTCAAAATGAATATAGATCTGCTAAAGGCTTATTGCAAATGAGGTTATCCAAATTAAAGAGCCAAATTCTTTAACTTTTGAACTATTTGATACACAAGACTATTTTCTAATTGCTTGCTACTATCATGGGAAAAAATACTCCTATTTAACAGGTAGAGAGGACCAAAATAAAGCGTTGATGTTTCTAAGGCCACAAAAAGTGTCACCACCAGAACACAGGTAAGTACTAACACGTCATGCCCTTTGTGCTCAGATGACCAGCCAATTCAGTAGGAGACTGAAACGAAAGAAAACTCTGCTTAGAGTTGGAGTTCCAGTCCCAGGGTGCATCAACACTCAGCAAATTAGTCCCTGCCAGGGGAACACAGAGACATGGCATGTAGGAAAACAGGCACAAAAGGCAAATGACTCACCCTGGGCTACCAGTAGGTCAGTGGTACAGCAGGAGACAGGAGCAGCTCTCCTAAGCATCAACCAAACACGTTTCTTGGCAGCAGCTAAAAATGCTACATTAAGACATTGAGAGCTCTGAAAGGTCTTTGGTCTTAGTGTGCAATTAGAAACTAATTTTGTGACCTTCCAGAACTCAAAATGGACATCTCTGGTGAAGAAACACTGGACAGTTTCACGGGAAAAGCAGGATGTTTTTCTACAAGGCTTGCTGAAAAGTTCTTGTGGCTTCTGTGATAGGATCAGAGCTGCTGCCAGAGCTGAAACCCAGCACTGTGACAAGCAAGAGAGAAGATTGCCCTGAAGGCCTGCTCCAGGGTCTGCTTTTTTTCTGCTCAAATCTACAGGCAAATTATAAGAAAGAAAATTCAGAACTCTAGGTCCCAGATGTACTATGAAGTGGATAAAAGCACTGGGCATGGCTGATTACTTGAGTTTTAGTGAATGGTTTATGGACATAGTGCAACTGTAGCACATTTCACTTTATTCCCTGTGTAAAAAATTATTAATAAAGATGTCCAAGTTGATGGCTAAGCGATTCTTTAGCCTTAAACAACTTTCATGCCTTCACCCTTCTTTTTTTTTTTCTCCCCTCATCATGGTAGTAACTGAGTTTTCAAAACGGTTTCTCAGTAGTGACCAAAGTAATTACCCCAAGTAATGACCTAATCTGGTAACGATGTGTTTGGAATTTGACTTAGACTCCAGCACTCTTTATCTAATCCCCAAAAGATCTGATGCCTCCAGGACCCAGCTTGCAGTCATTGTAATAAATCCACAAACTTTGGCACAGAAGCTACAGGATCTCCAGACAGGAGGTCGATTCGAAGTAGCACATTGTAGGAAAACCTACTTGGGAAAGAATGTTTCGATTTGAACAGATTTGACAAATCATGGCAACAATTACTTTGTGGAAGGGCTCCCATGGGAGCATTACTTTAACACCTTATTTTCCAGTAGTTAATAGGGGTCATTGAAGGGGTAGTGGGGGTGTCCAGCATCTCTGGCTACTAGCTTTCCATCCACCTGTGAAATAAACAAGACAGTTTCAAGTCAGAAAGATAAAACCCATTCTTACTCAAGTAAGTTTCAAGTTCTCCATGATGTAGATTTCTAAACCTTTCTATCCCAAATATCTGGGAGAACATTTTCAGCTTGAACAAGAGCTCTTCCCTCTACTCCAAGTCCTTTTAGCCTTTCTAGAAAGAAAAGACAGACTTCTGTAGCCTAGAGCAAGAGTCTCTCAAGCTGCAGAGACTTGAAGAATTAGACTAAGGATAGTTAAAAGCCTTGTGCCTTGTAGCTGTTACTGAGTAAGTACTGTTACATGCACGCTTCAAAACACTTGATTGGAGCCTTTGTCCCTGTTTCCATGATAGAGAATTGCTGGGCTGTGAATTTTAGAGATGGATAAGATGAAACACATTGAGAGACTTGTTCAGGGTCATATACTGAGGCATTAATAGTGTCACTGAACTCCTTTTAGGAACATTTCCACAGAAGACCAGCTTGTCCAGCTGTAAAATGGGAGCACTGAAATCAATACTCACAGATAACCAGTGGCTCAGGCTGGCCCAAAACCAGAGATGGCCACGTAGAAGTCTCAGTTCCTACATCCCACCTCAAAGCATTCAGATGGACAACTTGCATTTCTGGTGCACCAAGTCCACTGCAACACCCCCAACGTCCGTGTAGCTGAGGTAAAACCTCATCTGTAACATGTGGGGAAGTCTGGGTGCAGCACTGACCCAGAGCACACACCTCCCCATGTGTCAGGTGAGCATCATACAGCCAAAACTTAAGTTAAACAACTAATGCCTCAATAAAAGTTTTATTAGAGAAATCCTTGATTTTTAATACATATAAACGTGATGGTTTGATCACTCAAAATGTTATAGGCACAGAGGAAATCGCAGGGACTTCCAAACCAAGTATCCACTAGCAAGTGCTCAATTAGCTTTGAATGTAAAACCTGCATTTCAAAGCAACTGGAATTCCTGCAATGAGCTGTTTAAATGAAATGAGTCACCTGGGGGCACTGCGGAGCACAGAATGAAGATGTTACGGTGTAACATTTGACTAATGCTCCAATTAAAATAGACCTGAAATGAAGCTGTCAGCTGAAGGCCATCCTTAAAACAGGACAGAAGAGTCACAGTAGCTTCAGGTTTCCTCAAGTTCTTTTGAAAGCCAACAGCTTCCTCATGTTCCTAGAATTCATATTCACTTTCCCCCCCAGTTCTGTCCCCCTGCATATTTGTCCACACAGAACTAGCAAGCATTCTTGTTCACAGCAGGCCAAGACAGCAGCTGCCAGAAGCAATGTTTCACATCACTGATCCCAGTCTACTCCAGGAATTTGAGAGGAGGGGGGATAAAATCAGCAATGAACACACCTGCAGGTCAACAGTAGCTAACTATTAAAAAGAGATCATGATGTGCTCACTACATTCCTCCTCTCCTGACCTGACAGTCATTTAAGTCTCACTTAAGTATATTCCTTGGCCAATTATGTTTCCAAAAGTCTGGATTTCAGATTGGTGCAAGGTATCTTGCAAACTCTATCCAGATAATGAACAGTTAAAAGTATAAAGCAACTTTAATTGTCTACATGCAATGTAATAGCCTCCCCTCAGGCTTTAAACATACTCAATGAGGAAGAGAGTGGCACAATTTTAAGAACTTGTGCCTATAGATCAATGAAATAAAGCCAAGAAGAACTGTCTCATCAGTTATGACAGGAGCTCTCATGTCACTGCCATATCACACTTTGAAATCCAGACACTAAGTCAGATTCATAGTGGAGATAGGCATGAAAGGTTAGACAGGAATTTTAATTCACAGTTGATGAAAATTCTTTCCAATAAGCCCAGAAGGGATGGGCAGGAGACAAAAGGTTCCATTAGAGATCTTAGAGCTACAGAGCCATGATTTAACTCTACTCATCTTGCCTCTTCCTGTCTTGTTATCTGACAATATGGCAATATCTTTGAAGCCCAGCTGCATCACATTCACCCTTTCTCAAGCTGGATGGGCTGCCACTTTGAACTGTATTTCATCTCTACTTTGCGAATCCCTGTGATCTGATCAGGTCTCCCAGGGAACAAAAGCACATGAATTATCCCTGGCTCATTCAAGCCAAGCTACATATTAATGCATTTTGCAGTTTCATTAACAAAACAACTGTGTTTGCAGCGGGAGTAACAAAACACTTGAAACAAACATATTGTCAGCAGCAGGTGTGCTTGTCACTACCCCATTCACACAGATCAATAGTTAAACTGCTTGTTTGGTGTACAGACTCCTGAGCCATAAACACAAAGAGAATTTTGGCTTCAGGGATGTGAGGGTTTATATTTATGCACACATATAGTAAAAAGGGTGGCCTTGAGGCTTATGTAAGCATGACAAACAGTGAAAGCTGTAACATGTATCTACCCTTGATATGAGACAGTCATTCCCCACACATCACAGCTTCTCTTTTCTAACTTGGGCTGGTCACTGATATACTCCCAAGTATTCAAAAAACCCACAATGATAAATCCTAGAGAAAAGCTTTCCCCAAGGAATTCCTACAGCCAGCATCCACTACTGAAGGATAATTTACAGGCAAAGCATTGAAGAGGCCAGACTATGCTTGACAGTTCCCAAATTTGTTGAGATTTCCTGTATCTGTACAGTGTACTGCATGGCAGAGAAGGACTAAATCACTTCAGATTCATTGTAGCACAACTACGACAACTTGTTACAGTTGCCATATCCTGGCCAGTGATGCACCAGGGAATGGCAACAGCTTTCCGTGGGGAAGTCAGAAGCAGGACAAGAAGAAATGAGAATATAAAGCTAGAAGGTAACAAGGCATTGACTATCTTTTTTGCAATGAGGGAAAAGGAACAAGTTTAAGTCCTTTAATGTAATAAAAGACAGACCATGAGGACTTCAACACTTACAAGGCAGTAGCTTCTCTAAAAACAAACTGGCATCTGCTAGCACATGAGGTAAGGGTTTGTGTGCCAGTGAATTACTGATGCTAAAAGATGCTAATGGATTTGGGGAGAAAAACAGAACAGCCTAATCCAAACTCCTTACACTGGAGGAAGGTCATTACAAGAGATTCTGAAAAGGGGGACATGCAGTGGAGGGAAGGGGACAAACTCCCTGATGTGACTTCCACAACGGATGTGGAGAAGCAGCAGCACCCTGAGTCTTGTCTGATCTTAGAGGTTTATGGTACAAAGTAGACAGTGACAGCTGGCACAAGGAGTACTTCTGGAGGAATGCCATGGAGCTTACCCTGCTTGGACTTGAGAAGAACAAATCAGCAGGAGTCTGGTGAGATTTGAAGACGGGACTCTGATTTAAAGACCCACAGGAGTCAGTAATGAGAACTCAAGAGAGCCAATCATGTCCAAAACAGAGGACAAAAGTTTTCAGTAAGCTGCATTTTCTGTACCCAGCTTTTGAAAAATTCTTTCCTCTTAGATACCCTAAAAAGATGCACTGTTCTTATGAGTAAATAGTTCTGATGGCAACACTAAAGAAACAAAACTGTAAAAATCCCATGTGGTGGCCATATGCACGTAATGAAAACTATTAGAAACAAGAAATTTACCGTAATCATTGGCACGATGTAACGCCAGTTTTTATTCAGGCTTCCAATGTGGCTCATCTCCTCTTCTGTGAGACTGAAGTCAAACACCTGTGAACAAAAGCCAGAGCTTTACTCAATAACCATAGGTTCCCATCAGTTTGTTTTCAGCTAATAAATATGAAATTGCAAATAAACTCATAATGAACACCAAAGCAAAGGTGTCAAGTCAGAGCTGTTCACACGCTTGCCAGATCTACGCTTATATTGGTACTGCATAGTGCTCTGCCACTAAGATAGAAAGCAGTGGGACTGTTTCTCACAGTAAGTGCTGCCTATTTGATAAATATTCTATTTCCATGTAGATCTAAACCTATTTAGAATCTAAACCTAGTTAGAATTTATGGGAATTTCTTGAGATTTCTAGCAGCACACTACATGCTAGAATTTGGATTAATGGGAGTAAGAGTTACAGAAAAAACTCCTTAAAAACAAGTATGTAACCAGCCAATCTTTATGAAAAAACATCCAAGGAGGTGATTCAGAAACACCCCTCAAAATTGTTTAAAGCCAGGGTTTTCAAATAATTTCTAAAGTCTCTATATCAGAGCAGAAGTGAACCACACTTACTCCTTCAGCATCACTAGAATGGCAGTTTGCTGGAGATGTAGCCACCAGCCCTCACTAGCAGGATAGAGCAACTAAAACTTATAAATAAGAATCACTGAGCATACTTAGAAGACTTCCTATTTCAATCAACTTGCGTCTCAAAAAAATTTAAGTACAGATTTTTAATTTAAACCTCTACAAAGTACATTCTTTACCTTCTGATAACAAGACCATGCATGTACACATTGCACACACTCACACACCAAGTTGCTTAAAGCACATCCTTTGTTTTCAAAAAGCATCTTTACCCTCCCTCCCCAGCATGTGCATACGTGAACAAGTATGAACCAAGTGCCTCAGCTTGCTGCTCTCGAGGTTGTAGGACAGTATAGCAATTACTCACTTGAAAAGGGCATTTCTGAAACTCCTCCATTTCAGCTTACCTGGAGATTCTGCTGAATGCGAGCAGGAGTGACACTCTTGGGAATGACAACCACTTTACGCTGCACTTGCCATCTGCAAGAGGAGATGAGAGACTTTGTCTGTGCATGCAGTCCAAGAACAATAAGTACTGATTTTGGATGAGTAATAATCTGTGGCAGCAGAGATGCCACTTCTGTGAAATAAAAACCTCCACAGGACTGACACAGCCCTGTATTGTATTAGGACCTGGTATGTCCAAGCTCAAATAAGACAGTAACAACTGAATTAATCAGAGAGGGGAAGATGTTCGTACTTTGGAACAAGCATCCAGGTTTCAAGTGTTTTAAGCTAAAAATCCAAGAAACAGTCAGAAAAACATATTTAGGCATTTCAAACGAGTTCTAACCTGACAACCACTCAGAAACTAGATGAAAACCCAGATCTCTGAAGTGCCTGTCTAGTGGCTTGAGCACAAAATCTTGAACACATTTGGCTCTCTGGGTAACCTGCTACTGCCTGAGACTGTGGTAGTGACACTTAGTCAAGAAAAATGAGGATAGAAATCCAATTTTAGTTTACAAGGTCCTGATCACATTCTGGGTATCGTTCAGTCACCTTGTTTCCTAATATTTAGTACCTAGCTATATAAAAACAATAAAGCAAATAGTTCTTCAGTGCAAAGGAGGCAAGTCTTTTCCTCAGCCTCTCTTCCTGGGAGCCCACCTGAGTGCAGCAGCAAGCACTAGAGGCTTCAAGGAACTGGCCACATGCCAATTCAGTGACCAGCACTCAGATGTGGTACACTGCTGCCTTAATTGTCCTACTGCTATTTCCCAGCAGAAAAGGTACTGTCCCAGACATGGCAATAGTCCATGTGAACTATCTCAGACATGGATCCAGGCCCTGAATGGACTGATCTGATCTAGTCTACCTGCCCTAAGGCAGGACCAACTCTACTAGCTTTGTAAAACAAACACCAAGTGGGGCTTGCTTTTGGCACTCCCTGTGATTTTAACCCCTCCCTGACACACTTTAAGTGGATTCCTGTAGCTTGTATGTTTTGCTTGATTGGAGGCTGGGTCCCAAACAGCACCTCTCTCACAATTACTCTGTACCTGAGGATGATCTGTGCAGGTGACTTGCTGTATTTTTCTGCAATTTTTTTGACGCCAGGTTCCTCTAGCAGCACAGGCTCATCTGGGTGTTTCCACATGCGATCCGGAGAGCCAAGGGGACTGTAGGCAGTGACCACCAGTCCTCGTTTCTGGCAGTGAGCAATCAGCTCGTTCTGAGCTAGGTAAGGATGGCATTCCACCTGTTAAAATGACCCACAGTGAGTGCCTACAGAACAGATAGCAACATACAATGAAACAAACAGGAAGTCAAATGTCACCCTAAGTTTTCTTTCCGAGTGTTGAATTTTTGTAGTCAAGACTCTCACGCAGCTTCATGTAAACTATGTATATATTCAGAATGATCTACTTTGTTTACATATTTCTCCTCTGGGAGGAGAAAGATTATTGATGGTGATGCTCACCTACGAGGTTGAAGAGATGGGAACCTGTGTGCTTTCTGATAAAGTGTATATAAATGGAATCAGAAATATTAAAATAGAGCTTTCCTGCCTTTCTGCTGCCTGCCTCGTCCTTTGTGTCCCCGATACTGCGAGTCAAGCACAAAAGAACCACACATACCACAGGAGTTCATTCCAGACTCCAGAAAACCTTATGAGAATAAGGTTTAAGTCAACCTTAGTAACACAAGTCACTACCAGGAGAAAGAAGTGTTTGGTAGGCTAAGCTTACAGAAAACAGATCACCTAAGCTTGGTGCTGGACTTTCCTTTGGTACCAAACAGATCATCCAACAAACAATAGGGATTCAAGTTACTCCCTCACAATCTTTCCTTTTTGCAGACTAAATTGTTCCTCACATGGAAGATAAACTCTTCAACAGACCTGTTCATCTAAGCAGGTATAAAATGCCCATACAACATGGATGTAGGCCTCCTTTCCAATCTGCCTGGAAAGACAACCTCTGTGTGTCTGCTCCTGCAGAGCTGGCTGTATTCTTCCCTGCAAATAAGAAGCTGCATCTCTTGTGCTAAACAGATGACTTTTGTTTGCAAATTCTTCAGTCTTATGGACAAATAGGAAAGGCATTTGTCTCCTTTATCCACCTTACCTGAAGCACAGCTGGCTTCACAGTAGCCACACTTAGTACATCATCAATCTGACGACTGTTGAAGTTTGACAGCCCAATGGCTTTCACAAGACCTTTTTCCACCAGTTTCTCCATAGCCTTCCAGGTATCCTTGTAGTCAATGTAGTCATATCGCATTGTGTTATCAGGATTCTTTGGGAAGAGATTGTCCCCTCGTCTACAGCATCAAAAGTGAAGTGTAAGTACATGCATCAAATTATTTATGTTAGTTCTTCACTTAAAGAAACCTTCCTCAAAATAGTCTTAAAAGTTTCTACATAGTCTGAAGTACGGAGTACAAACTGAATTAATCTGTCTGTTCGATTCCATTGCAGGACTTCACCTACAAGCAGTTATTACACAAGACAGTCTTTCCTACATAAAGTTGTTACACAGCACTTTGAAGTACTCACCTATACAGCAGTGACTACACAGAGCTGATAAACCACTGTACACAGGGCAGCAGTTCTTTGCACACTTTGATTCCAAAGAACAGCTGATTTAGGGAGCAGCAACTCACGCTTGGAGTTGCTACCAAAGGGATCTGGGTTTAAGAGCTGTCTAGTCAAAGGATACTGGCCTTCCCACTCCCTCTGGATTCTGTAACTGTGTCACTACTCAATACAAGCACAGATTCTCCCAGAAGTATTAACATATACAGGTTGTTTATAGGTTGGGTGTGTTTCCTTCCAATTAGTCATACTAACACATTAAAAAAAAAAAACAAAAAAAACACCACCCACCCAAACAGACACAAAGTAGCCAGCTGTGCCAGGTGACATCCCCACAGCCAAAGGGCAACCACTGGTCTCAGAGCAGTCCTTGCTGGGAAGGACACCAGCAATTCCCCTGGAAGAGTCCTGCTCTGTAATCACCACAGGACTCTGCTGGCTCAGCACTGAGACACTCGCACTGCTCCAGCTAAGCAGTGAATCGTGACAAATGGCAGTACCTGGGGACAAGGGGAGATAGTTCTTCGTGTCAATCATAAATCTAGAACCAAAAATCACTCTGAAAGCCTTATGAGCTCCCAAGTCAGAAGAGCTTGTCAAGAGTACTGTACTAAGTGAGAGACATTTTCTAAATCAAAAGGCACTGTGATTTTCATCTGGAAGTCTGTTTTAATTTCTCTGTAAGTAACATTCCTTAGCTCAGCCTCCCAATGCAACAGACATTATAAATAAGCATGCAATAAAACAGCTAAGTAGAAATAATGGAAAACTGCAGAGTATACGGTTTCCAATGAGAAAGAAATGAAACTGCTTTATTAGACTGTCAGTTTTGTCAACAGAGTCACAATATAATCTAAATTTAAACATTAGTACTATCTAAACATACATTATTGTGTTATGTGTCATTATCAAAGCAATGTTTGATAGGGTGGTTTCTTTCAAGCAAAAGAAAAGCAAACCTGTTGCACAACAGGGAATTTTTAACAGCTCTTCCTCCAGACCAGTTCTAGTTAAAAATACTTCCTCATTCTGCTATGCTGAGGAATATATTTATACTTTGAGCATCTTTCATATTATCATTAATGTATGACATTTGTAAAATTCAATTGATATGACTAGGAGAAAAAAATATTCTCAGATTTGCAAAACTCTTAAACTGAAAGGGCTTGAGTGAAGCCTCCATGCAAACATCTGACAACGAGATTTATTCCTTCTGCCTTTTTGCTGATTGTAGTCAGGTGGGGAAAGAATTAGTTTCACATCTACAAGGAAACAGAGTATGGAACTGTGCTTCTCATGGGATTGTAGGTTAGGTGCACTTAGCACTTAACTGGAAAACTTTCTTGTCTGTTATTTCCTCAAATCATAGAATTACTGCAATTTGTGTCATAAGAAGTCAATTCACTTCCACCTCATACAGATACCACCATGATACTTGCATGTTCTTGTCCACTCCAGTACAGTTAATAACTACAAGTGAAAAGTGTTGTGAAGCACTTAATTTCCATTTTACAGATCAATAACTAAGGCACAAAGCAGTTCTGGTATTTCCTCAAGGTTTCCAGGTAGGCCAACGGCAGAACTAAGAACTACACTGCTACACTTCCCCAATGCCTAGATGAAGACACTAGACTGTTCTAAACTTTAAACACCAAAAAACACCTTGTAGGCAGCATAAACAGAAAGAAATTCACAGCTCAGAAAGAACATCCTCAGGATATAACATGAGCCACTTATCTAAAACTGGTGCTTCTGCATTCTGTGCCCTTTGCATCTAGAACTTACTCAAAGGCATGAGGCCAGTGCATGAGGTACAGGTCCAGGTAATCCAGTTTCATATCTCCAAGTGTTTTCCTCAATGCTGGCTCTACATCTTCTGGGTGGTGCTTGGTATTCCAGAGCTTTGATGTTACAAACAGGTCCTCCCTTTTAATAACCTTCAAGAAAGGAAGAAAAGCATAATATACAGGAGCAAGTTCAGAAAGAGAATTGCAACAATTCCCCAATTAGTTTTAAAACAAAGAGAACAACCGAAGTTTTGTGGTTTGTTATGTTTTGGGGTTTTTGGGGTTGGTTTTTTTTTTTTTTTTTTTTTTTTTTTTTTTTTTTTTTTTTAAGGTAAGACATGGAACCTACAAATTAAACCTGTCAAAAATACACTAGATGGAGAAGAGCCAGAGAAATACACACAGTGGCAAGTCTTAAAGAATATCAAATACTTTAGCAATTTGAAGTTTTGAAAAACAAAAAAATTCCTTTCCACATAAACACTCTTCCAAAACTTCCAATTCAAGGGTTAAAGCCATTACTAAGTGTGATGTGGCCAAAAGAATGATTACTCAACTTATTCATATGTAAATTTTGAAATTTCCATTTAACAATTCACATATTCCAGGCCCAACCAGCTAACTTACTTTACTCATCACATGCTATAAACCAAGATTGCTTCTTGTGGAAAGTGTGTGGGGAAAATAATCAGAAGATTCCCCAAACCTCTGCATTTGAGTTTCTAGGCTGTGGAAGGAACACACTAAGAACTGGAAGCTCTGTACCCTGTGTTGGAAGGGTAAGAACCAGAAATAAAACAATGCAGAACTGGTTAACTAGAAAGTATAAAATACAAAAGGGAGATCGCACTGGGCAAAGTGAAGCACAGAATTCCATTAGAAAGGCTGCTTCTCACTGTCTCATGTCTGACAAAACTTCACTCTAGTGTATTTTGAAGAATTTGAAATGATTCATTCGTCAGTTTCTCTCTTCCAACCATTCAATTATTTCTGTGTTTCACACAAGAATCTTGCATTTAAAAGGAAGATATCTAAAAATTCTTTTAAAAAGAATTTTGATTCAAATTCTAGCTCTAAGTTAGCTAGCTAATATGAACTGAACAAAATGCTTCCCTTTGTTACCACATCTAGAATGGAAGGAATCCCTGGGGCAAGCTGAAAACAGCCTTTCTCAGACACATCACATAACAAAGAGACTGCCCTAAAGCCAAGGCAAGAGCAGCAGGAAAGCAAGAACATGAAAACTTCCTTTCCATGGGCTGTGAGGCTGTACAGGTTATCCGTTTGGCCCCTTTAGGGAATATATTCAAGATTCCACCTCAGCTCATACATAAGAATGCCTGTCATACTACATTATACAGGTGCAGATTATGGAGTCACATTTATGAACCTTTCATGTGCATTCACTGTTTTTTAAAAAAATTAAATTCACCACATTTACTCACTGTAATTTTATCTATAACAAAAAAAAATACCTACAGTTGATATTTTATCAACAAGCAAAAAACTAAATTTTATGTGGCTATCCCCCATTGCATGCTAGACTGGAAAGTCAGGGTGGCTTTTCATACAAATCATGACAAATATTTTACATTATAACTACTGATTCTGGGAACCCCAAAGTATCCAAATGGGGATACTTTGTGAGGGGAAAAGGGGCAGGTAAAGGGAAAAAAACACCACCACCACCAAAGGTATTTTCTGTACTTCCATCCAAATATCCCTGACAGTCTTTCCTCCCCATGACAGTCAGGAGGGTTCTAAGAGGAGAGAAAGCCCTCTTTCATGCCTTCTCCTGCTAAATAGCAAACAGCTGGGATAGACCAGCAGGAAAAGGCACAAATGTTAACTTCACAGGGGACAGCTGTAAGTTTTGGCACAGGGCAGTTGCTGTGTTTTTACCTTGTTGGGCCCAAGGCACTCCTGGAAGGCTTCCCCGATCTCGGCTTCGTTGCTGTAGGCGGCCGCGCAGTCGATGTGGCGATAGCCCATGCCGAGGGCGTGTTTCACTGCCTCCTTCACCTGCAACCACAAACACACCGCCCGGGCACTCGCTGAAAAGGGATGTGCCACTGGGGAAAAGCTAAAAAACTCTCAGAGACTTAGTGAGCAACATCCCCCCCAAAGAAACCACTGATCTGCATAAGGTCATGAGAATAAAACAGGAAGATCTGGAGCTGCTGTGGCACTGCCCTTAGCGGGGAAAAGCAAATGGCTGGCAGACACTCCAAGAGGAACAAGAAAATGGATCTTGCATACTGGTACACAGGGCCAGCATGCAAGAATGCACCAGACAGAATAAATCCCTACTCTTCACTATAGCTGTTACACGTTTCTTAAATTTAAAAGGAGTTGTAAGAACCAGTTTACAAATAAGTACTGGCTTAAGAAGAGAACTTTCTTGACCTAAGTGACAAATCAACATCAGTAAAACCTGGAATATATTTCCTCTTGCCCAGTAAAAAAAGAGCCTGGCTCCTAACTCTAGAATCACCACTCTTGGTTCAACCACTCACACTTAATTACCAAGACAATGCTCCTTTATGGAACATTTTTCTTTATTGTCCCATGATTGCACAACGGTGAAAGTCATACTGCTGGGATACTCCTGATGATGCTCACAATTTACATTTTGCTTTCAACACTGCTGACAGGGAAGATGTTGCCAACAACAACACATCTCTTGCTCCATATTGTCACACAAAAGCCAGAATGATTTTTGGAAACCTAGGCACTACTTTAATTCTGTATCTGCTTTTGAAAGCTCTAATGAAACACAAGCATCAAATGTCTTCACATGTGGGCCTCAGATATGGGGCAAGTCTAGAAACCTGAAGGAAACAGGGAATGGCATCTTTGTGAAGACTCATAAGGAGCTTTTGAATAATGGTTTTCTAGAAACGATTGTGCAAGAATGAAGAATTACTTCACTTGTCAGTGTAATCATCATCCCCCATTAGGCTGATGACCATTTAGTAAAATCTGTTTCATCTAACTTCCAGTAGACAGTTAGAACACATTCTCTCTTACATCTGTCCTTCTGAAGTACTACAGAAAGAATAGTACACCCCATCTGCACAGGGATTTCTATACATTGCACCTCACTGACTTGTCTCTCAAGACTGTGGGAGACTGTAAATTACTCTGTGTATAAGGCTTGATGCAATAGGGCCATAAATGTTAAGTAAGATCACACATCTCTGGTCATGAAATTAAAAAATATGTCCACAAAGGCTAGAGGGAAATTGATTTCTTTCAGTTTAATCAAAGTGCCAGCATTTTCAAATTTAAAGCAGACAAAATTAGTAACACCAAGCAAAGGCGTGTACAGTCCCGCTTCCAGATGCTACAGAAAGGCAATGGGGAATCAAATGTGAAACCTCTCCCCTGCTGGTGGATTTAATTTGTTTTTCTTGTCAAGAAGTGCAGTAAAAGCAGACACAGGATATTCTGACTACATTCTTTGGCATTTTGAGAGGAAAACTGGAGCGTAGCTCAGTTTTCCTTAGCCAGGATGACAAAGCACTTCTATTACAGCAGTGAACTCTTCTTTTCTCTAGCAGGATGGCACTTATAGTCCTTGTTTCACCTGACAAAGACACTTCTCAGGTCACTACAAAATCAAGGGCAGGGTAATTCTGAAATCACTTGAGACATAGTAAAGGCTTTTAAGACTCAGTATCTATCCTCCAAAAAGGTGAGATTTGTCGAGAGGGACAGAAAACCAGAAATGTTTTATGTCTGGAACCCTCTATTTCCTGTATCAGATTAGTACTTTTTTTAATCAAACAGGCACAAAGATTACCATACATTAAAGTAGGCACCACTCACAGAAAAACAGATATAAAGCACTCTAAACATGTCTCTGCAAAGTAATCAACAAGAGGCTGTATTTTTTAATCAGCATGTTTTGAGAAATTTCTAGCACTAAAGAACTGGGACTGATAATTTAAAGGTTTCGATCTGAGGAAAAAAAATCGGTATTTGGGTAAGCTACTCCCAGCCTCCTAAGACATTCCAATGTGAACTGAGAGCTACTGTTCCACTCAAAAGGCCAACAATCAAGAGGAAACAAGCAAAAAACAGGCTTTTTTCGAGGGGAAAAATAATAACATATAGATGTACGTTTTTAGAAAGTACTTTTTTTTAACAGGGAGTTTTGTATTTTTGAGATTAACTTCAGATATATATATATATATTTCACAGTAGATAGAGAAAAAAAACAAAACAGAAGCAGTTGAAGATTCATATGCCTGTGGGTATTTGTTGTTGTTAAGTAAAAATAACCAAAGGACCCTTCAAACTTTCCATATATTCTTCAGTTTAGCCTGTCAATACTGCTATGAAAGGAGCAATTAGAGGGTTTACTTTGCACTAGGCAAGTTGAGTAACACAGCTCAAGTGTGACACAGCAATCCATCCCCATAGAACTAAAAAATTAGGTCTTGCTAAAAGTAGGTCTGAAAGGATCTTGAACCATCTTCCAACCTATCCTCAAGACCCACAGCCGGGCAAAGTAAATCCAGACCACTCCTACACACATTTGTCATAGCCCTTCTTGTGACAGGCAGTCTATTCCAATGCTTTGAAATCTTTATGCTCAAAGTCTTTTAGATGACTCACAAAGATGGACCTGATGCCACATCCTGTTCCTCCCAGACATGAAATCCACAGTTTGCCCTTTGTGAGGACTTTTTGCACATTTGCAAAGTGCCATCACAGCTCCTCTCAAACCTCTCTTCACCACATAACTGCAGGTGCTTCCCCCTTTTATCACAACTCACCTTTCCCAAACCTTCCATCACTGTTGCTGCTGCCTCATCAGCTGTTTCATGCCTTTCTTCAAATGGTTTGCCCCCAAAAAGACACCGGTGTTGCAGTTGGAGCTTCACTCTCCTTCACTTTATATCAAAGTCTAAGGAACTATACTCCCATTTAATGATCCCAGTAAGGGATTTGGCTTGCCACCCACCCTCTTTTGAAGATGAACAGACTATCAGTGGCAGATTCAGAAACACAATCTGTAAGTTCCCATTAATTATAATATCCATTACTAGATTTCCATTTCTTCAATTTGCCTCTCACATGGTTAAAAAACTAATAAACTATCTTTATACTTCCAGACAACACAGAGTTCAAGTGACAAGGAGCCTCTCATGCACAGTCCCAAGCCATTATGAAGAGATTTCCACTCTTAACAGTTCAATACTGCTGGGAAAGAAAAGGCTCTGACCAGCCTCTCCTGCTTGCTTCAAAGCTGACACATTTTAGCAGTCCTTTTGCCAACAGGAAGTAGGAAAAAACCAGATTATCAGTGCACGTGATATTCAGATGCACTATGACCAAATGTTGCTACATCACAGTTTCTAAATATTGCACTAAAATTTGCTGAAAAGGAACTCGCACCACCAGATAAATAATGCAAATTTAAAAGGTGTTCCCTAAAATAAAGAGGTTTGCCTCTTATCCTTCAAATGTTGAATTCAAGTGCCTCCATTAACAGCAGTGATTTTTTCTGTGCCCATAACTAAGATTCTCTGTATTGTCTAACAAACTTCAAGAACTAAACATTCTCCCCCGAAGCTGCAATCCTGTCACAAGACACCCTGTCTGACTTGTTTTCTGAGGTGCACTTCTCTTTAGCTTTTCCAAGGTTTCACACAGAAATATAAGCCCTGTGTCTCCCTGTCCAACAGAACCAGCCTCTGCCACTGCAGGTTAGGCTGCTCATCAGGTGGGGATCAATCCTCCAGGTTGAAAGCATGGCTCACTTGAGAGAAGAGAACAAAGCATTAAAGGATTACAGATAATCCAGATGCAATATCAAAGAGCCACAGTACTGATATTCTTGATGCTCCTGTCTGAATGCATTTCTCTTTGAACTCATTCATGCTGCCAGCTCATAAACTTCTGTACTGTCCTCCTTCCATTCAACAGCCCTCCATCATATTCCCATAGAAACATGCAAAACAATTTCTCTTCTAGCATTTGATCATGTAAAACACAAAACATTCTATTATTTTGTATGGTGCCAATCCTATAGTCTTTCAACACGGAGCTAGATTCAATTGTTTTCCCCCTATTAGTATCTAGGAAACTAGGGCTGCAATGACACCTTTGTACAGGACTACTAAGATCTGTCTACAAGGTCAAGGCTTATATACAATCAGGAACAGTAACAGCCGTAATAAAGAAATTACTCAAATTTGGCAAGGGAAAGAATTACAATCTGCAAAATATTTACCTAAAATAATTTTAAAGCCATCCATTTCCACACTTGCTTCTAATGCAGCCCCTGAACAAAAGAGTTTTTGATAAATAGCCTCTACTTGGGAAACAGCTAAATCAAATTTAATCCATGCTAGTTCTTTTGCTTCTCTGGATTTTTGCCTCCTAATCTTTAATTCACAATAGCAGTTATTATCCCTGAACTACATCATGTCCTTTTAAGGGTAAATCATCTGGACACTGCCAAATTGCTGTTATAGTCCTGAATTTTTGAAAGTGATAAGCAGAAATTCATTAATTCCATAGGAATCCTGTAACTCTGGCCCTTTTCACAGCACTTCCTAGATTTTGCTTTCAATACATCCTACAAGGAAGTCTTCGAAGACAGTAGATAATCTAAAGAAGTGACTCCCAAGGAAACCCAGAGAAGATGGCTGGATCCTGTGTGGGATTCAGCTTCCAGCAGCACTGCTGACTATGGCAAAATCCAACTGAATTAGGTTTAAATTACAGACAAACAGGATCTGTCCTGGTTCCTTTCTAAGGCCACATGTTTCTCAGAACAATTAGTTCACAGAATAAACAACACATTCATATTTTGTTTTTTTAGTTTCAGACATTTGCTTTAGACAAAGCACATTTAACTGTTTTGAGTGCACAGAAATTCATCCATTAAGTCTGTGCATGTTAACAAACTTAATTCAGCTATCATTTGATGTTTTAAGTGGCAAAGCTGCACATTCACCCTTTTCCTCATTTAAGAGGTTAACTGAGGTCTCACACCAACTCAGCTTCCACATTAGTACAACTTCTGTTCCCAACAGATCCACTGTTCTGACAGTTGTTTGGACAGGAAAACCCACAGTAAAATGGCTCTGAATAGGTTTAATTTTCATAGCTTGTTTCCCACCTTTTCCTCTAGCTGACACAAGAGAATAGCACGCCTTGAGAAGAGTCTTAACTTTCCCTCTCAGTCATGAGCAAAATGTCATTCAACATAGTCCAAAAAACATCATAAAGCTCACACAAGAGCAGCAGTGAGACATTCACTTTCTGCACAGACATGCAGTGGTGTGCATAACCCAGAGAAGCTGTGGATGCCTCATTCCTGGAAATGTTCAAGGCCAGGGTGGATCGACCTCTGAGAAATCTGATCTAGTGGAAGGATGTCTCTGCCCACAGCAGAGAATTGGAACTAGATGGTCTTTAAGGTCTCTTCCAATCCAAACCATTCGGTGATTCCACAATTCTTTGAATACCAGCTACAAATTCCACTAAGCAGTGGACATTACCTTTCACAGGAAGTACATAAAAATTTCTTCCTGAAAAAGTGTATCTTTTAACTAAATGAAAGAAATACAAAAAGACAGACAAAGGGGAGAAGCATTACAATAGCAGGCACACCAATGAGCACACAAACATTCCCACAGACTGCTTGTAGTAACACACAGAATTGTTTCCAAGTGTGGTGTTTGCCAATTCACTGCATTCAGAAGCAGAGTGAATGTCTAATGATACATGAGTCCTCTTATTCTAAAAGCAGGCTGACCCAAGCAAGTTCTTTGTTTTCCTTCTAACCATTGGCTGGCTGCTGGAACAGGACAAGAACAACTTGAGTTTCTGCCTCCCAAAATAATGCTTTCTGCTGAGTCATCAGCCTAAGCCAGAGGGGTGTCTGGTCAGACCGTCAGCCTGAGGACTTGCCAGTGGAAGAGTCCAGCATCATATTATAGAAACACCCTTCACTGCTCTTTTTCTGGGTTTATGTCCCGGAGCACCACTGCCTGAGTCCAGGGTTAACAAGTCTGAAGGGATCTTCCTTTCTGGAAGGATCTGCTGTCTTTGTGCCTTAAGGCCTTAGTCATGCAAATACACACATACATACATTCAGCTTCAGTGGACTCAAGACTAGAACAGCTCAAGCCAAGGATCCAGGCCTCAGATCTGGGACCTCCAAAAAAAGTGCACAAACACACATAGTACTTGAGAGCACAGTATCCTACTGTTCACTGCTTACTTGGCCACGGTCACTTTTCCAAGTTCCCAGCCCCACGAGAGGCATCTTCTGCCCAGTGTGGAGTGTAACAAAGTCGCATGTTGCAGGCATTTTTGCCTAGAAAATAAAAAGAACAAACAGTTTTGCAGAAATTCTTTAAGTTGCAACAATTTACCTTTTCTGCTCACAATGGCAAAGCTTTTTCATCAACAAAGGAAGGGCTTACAGTGTGTCCCAAAATCCTCACAGTCTACGTTTCTGCTCAAACAATTAAAAAGAAACTGCATTCAGGATGAGCTGATTTCAGTTAGTTCCCAAGCTCTGCTGTATCCAAAATCATTATTGTTATTTGTTTAAAATAAACCAACAAAAATAACCAAGAGTGGAAGAATGCAATGGTAGTTGAATAGCTGACTATGTAGGAGGAATGGATGTTTTCAGAGTTCAGCATCCACACAGCATACTATCCCAAAATAGGTCTGCCTTCTCAGTGTTGCACTTTTCCTCACATAATTTGGTCCCAGCTGATGGATGTGTTCACAGAGTTTATTCTTTCAATTTCTTGCTTAGCTTCTCAAGCCAAACTTTTGTAGATTTAACAGCAGACACCAAAGAGCACACTTTGTTCTTCAGAGATACAAATGCAGCTGGAGTGACCCTGACCTGAAGGCCATTGTAACCAAGGAGCCTGGGGATCCCTGTAACAGTTAACCTGACTAGGTCCAGGTTCATCTTGTGCTGTGGGATGCACAAGCTGCAGGATAAGCTCAGCAGCAACCTGTAACAAGTCTGCAGGTCGCTCACACTTTGTACCTGCAATTATGCCACCTATGTGTCCTTGCCTTTATCTAAAAAAGCAGGAAGTTCTCCTGCAAGCATCCTTTCTGCTCGACAGCAGAAGTGATGAACAGAGGTGTTTTCTTGTAAAAGAAGACCTAGCAGTTCAAATGACAAAAACAGGGTAAGCCCTGCTATGGACAGGGTCTGCACACCGCTGTGGGAGATCTGCTCAGTGCTGCACAAGCTGCGGCTCCCAGTACCTGAGGGGATGCACACTCTCCTCTTTCTTTAAAGGGTTAGCTCTAAAAAACATCATTCGAGATGATACCTTAGAGTCTGAGTGCCTTTCTTATCAGGACTGTAAAGGGCCAGCACCTCCTGGTGTAAGACAATCATTACACTGAACTAAGAGCCCTGGATTTGCACTGAAGTCCAGCTATTGGTGCTGAAGACAATCACTGGTGAATCAAACTGCAGGTGTACATCTGTTCTATTGGAGTAGGAGGTCAGAGAAGGCAGGATGACAATGCCAACAGTATTCTCTTTTACTCTGAGCTTGCACAGCCATTTTGTAGCCAGCTACATACAAGTGGGTGATGTTTACCTGAATTTAGTTGCCTAAATAAAGACATCTCCTTGTATCATGCAACACAACTAAAAACTTAGGGGGTTTTGATTCACTTTGGCCTGCAATACAGATAAGATACCAACAGTATGCTTTACACAACTATGTTTTGCAATCATCTTAAGGGTAAGAGTTCAGCCCAGAAGACAAGGTACACGTTTAATCAACAACTAGCATCAGCACACTTTTAAGAATAATCTTGCTTCGTGTAACATTGCATATTAACACTGCAGAGAGATTTGAACTATAGCCTCTGGAAGAATGGAACACATCAGAACGGCAGACACTGGAAGAAAATATGTTAATTATTATTTTCCACTCTGATTCTTCCCTAAAATAGGGGATTTAGGAGAATCACATTTATTATGCTAGCCATAATTATTCAGTTCATTTAGAAGTTGGAAGCCTCCTCTTAGAAGAGCAGAGATAAAAACAAACATAAAAGCAAACTAATTCTTAGGACAAGTAAGATAGGTTATAGCTTAACATCACCAGCCTACTGCCAGATTCACGTGACGGAATTAAAGCTCAGAGTAATTCAAGAACATTGTAAGGCTGGGAGGCTGCATCGATAACCAGAGCAACGCAAACTACCCCGCTTCATCAACCCACAGCTACAACTCATTTTTAACCTAAACCAAGGAGTCTTCCAGCAGCAAAACAGCCACGCATATTAGCAATACTTAAGTCGCTGTAACTGAGCAGCTTCTACCGCACAGCTCAGGGTAAGCCCTCTGCATTTTGGCTCCCCCGGAGGCGCCAAGCGCGCCCACCCGGCCCTTATCGCGGCGGCGCAGGGCGGGCCGGCCCGGCTGGGGGCGGCGGAGGGCGATAAGGCGGCCCCGGGCCCCGCAGCGCTCCCGCACTCACCGCCGCTACCGAGACTGCTCCCGCTACCGAGGCTGCTCCCGCTACCGAGACTGCTGCCGCTGCTGCCCGGCCCTTCCGCTTCCGCCGGGGCAGCGCGGGTGCCCTGACGGGTTCAAATGTGAAAGTCCAGCCGTGGGGCCGTCACGGCTCTGCCCCCGGGGCCCGGCCCAGCCCCGGCACGGCTCCCCGGCACCGCCCCGTAACTCAGCGAGCCCCCGGCACCGACCCGCTCCCTGCTGCTTATCGGGCCCCCTCAGCGGGTTCGCCCCGCTGATCTCTCGGCCCTCCCGGCCCGGTTCCCGCCGGGAAGCTGAGGCGGCCCAGCCTCGCCGCTCCCGCCCAGCGCTGAAGTGATAAATGTGGCCGCACCACACGGGAGGAAGCGACAAAAGACGACCCCGGCCCATAAATTCGACAAGAAGCGTTTGCATCTCCCCGACTGCCGTTTGTTGTGGGCCTCATGAAAGCGTTTCTACGTGTGGGGAGACCGAATATAGCCAGTTTTATTTGCAGCCCTAAGTACAGGAATGCAGGGAAAGTTGAAAGGCCAATTGCACTCGTTTTGCTTCAGCTTTTCCTAAGTGCTTTATGCACTCTAAGGTGCATAAAGAAGAAGTGGCACTTTCCGGGAAGGTGGGGGCTCCTCTCCTTGCACATGGCCAGGAATTCATTTCCTTGTTTGCTCGAGCCCGCAGTGAGATTAAAGCAGGTTCATTCAGCTGAGTGCTTTCACTGCTGGGCAGGGACAGCCCTGCCTCGGGTAAGTCAAAGCCTTCCGCTGGAGCACTTTGGCCTGCAATCGAGAATCATCTGTGCACCCAGTCTTAAACACAACTAAAAACAGATAATCAGTTTTGACTTTTACTCCAGGCTTCCATCTCTGCAAGCAATTTATAATCACTTAGAACTTAAGAGTAAGATTAGATCAGAAATAAGACAATTGATACCTCTGGTGAGGCTTTGAAGAGCTTGTTACTTATTTCCAGAAAGATAAACCTGCTGCAGATTCTGTCTTCGCTGTTCTGACTTGAACTGCTCGGGAGGCTTAAAGGCACAAAGGTCAATTAATCTCTTGGGCATGCATGTGACCAGATTTCTCTGTTGCACAGCCTGTTTTGACAAAATAAAGGAAAGTGGAAAAAAAGTGCAAGGACAAGATAACAATTATAGGTAACAGGAAGCAGGAAATGAAAGAACAAAGGAGGAGGAATCTCTGCTGAGTTTGATTTATTTTTATGAAGACCCTGCCAATCACAAATCCATTTGAAAATTCACATTCTTCAAGCAAAAGAATATGCCTGAATTATATAAATCTCACACATGAAAACTTTCACAAACTTCAGCCTCCAGTAATGTGATAGGGATTAAAAGAGAAAAGGTAAGGACGACTAAAACATTTTGCCATCAAAAGGCAGTGGTTATCCAAACATACAGTAATACAGTAATACCTTGTTAATTAAAAAAAAAATAAAAAAGATATGCAGAGAAGAGGCAATGTAAGACATTTTACCTAGAAATACCTAGAAATCTTCACCTGATTAAAACCAGGTGAAGATTCTACGTGCATTGTATATTTAATGATATGCGGTTGTTTTCATTGAAATGATTGTGCCCCAGCTGCTTGTGCCTAAATATCCCATGGAACTTGTCAGTTGTTGACTTGTCAGCTGACTTTCTGCACACATTAAATTGTCCCCACTCGACTCTGACTGTGCCTCTGGTAGTACCATGTGTACGTAGGAGGTTTGGTATATTCAGGGCTCAGTGGGCTTTTGGCACATGCAGTGATGATCTCCACAGGGAATGTGTGGGGGTGTCCCAATGCACTGGCTTTTAAAGGCATGCAGGGGTTACCTCTGCTGTGTGCTCCAGGGCCATACCCAGTGTTGCCAAATCCATTACTATTCTAACTAAGTTTATCTTACTCTGGAAAACTTTGATACTCTTATACAAAACCATTCCCAAATGCATAGAAACCCAAATGTGTGGTTACTTTCTGAAACAGGTCCAGTTTCTTTGCCTTTCTTTTTACACACAGCAGGGTTTTTATTTTTCACATCAGGGGCCCATTCCCAACCAAGATACATGGGAGATACTGTGATCAAAATGATGGATGTGAAAGCTAGCTTGGCTCCCAGTTTGGGTAGTTTCAGTGCTCTGGCACTGCAGGGCCTGTCAGCTCCTCTTTGTTGATAGATGAAGTCCTTATTGTGTCCCTGTCCGTGTGGATGGGTGCAGAGAGGTTTGCACTGGGCTCTGATGCTCCATGCTAATCAGGTACAAGCTGATCCTGTCTGGCAGCTATTTTAGCAGAACATGACACCACAGTTACACTGCTGTGTGGAGAAGCGAAGTGAGGAGAGAACTCCATCCTTCCACCACCTGCGGGGGTAGGCATGCCCTTTCTTTCCATAGAAAACATAATTGTTTTAATCTAAATAGCATCTTACATCTAAAGGTTAAGAAAGGCTACAGAAACCCAGGTGCTCACTGAACAAGGAGTGGCCCTGACAATTTATTATTCCAAAGTCTCCAAAACCTGATGTCTGGAAAGACAAGCTCAGAAATTAATCAAAAGTAATGAGGCCATGGACATATGAATGGAAAGACAATGCTTCTGGCCCAAACCTGGAACAACCTGCAGACCATACCGGGTATATTGTGCATCTGAAAGTATGAGAAATGAGCATACCAAGCATTAAAGGAGTAAGAAACCATGATAAGATCATTATTGCTTTGTCCACTGATCAACACACCAGAGTTGCAGTGGGACTACATTGTTCTGGAGGTTTTGATTAAGACTGCCTGACCTTTCAGAGGTTAATCTGTTCACAGGTTTATCGGCCTGAGGTGATGGGGAGGTACATACATGTCTCAATAGATGGACCTCAGTTCTCATGACAATGCTGATGTTAAGAAAATAGCAAACTTCTTCCTGTAAAAGATTAGGTGTGCTACAGCAGTAGAAATAAATGTAGATTAATTAGTTGCATGAAAGTGAGTGCAGATTTTTTTTTCCCTGAGTACATATATGCATGTTATTTGCTTTCATTATTTAAGGATTAATTTCATCTGGTCCCAAAATGAGTCATCCCTGGGTGAACCACTACGTGGGTAAGGTCACCCAGCAACTCTACACAGTGATCTCGATTACAAACGTTTAAAGTTTGTTAATCCTTTGTGGTTTTCTCCTCATTACAATTTATAATCAAGTTTTAACAGGTATAAGAAACACAACTGTAAACTGCAAAACAGATGAGTAAAAATCAGTTGGTGAACACATTTATCATTTTCGACAGAAACAAGCATTTTTGTCCTTGATATGGCTTAATGGCTTTTTGTATTCATTATTTATTAAAGCTTTCACATTTAAATTCAGAATTTGGCCCTTAAAAAGTACCACACTTCTTGTTCACTCTTGTATTCAAAGACAGTGCCTCTGAGGGATCACTGAGGTTAAAGGTCCTTCAGAGCAGCTTCACTAGGGAATGATGCAAAACTCCTGAACTAACTGTAAGGGTTCCAAGGGTTTCCATCCTACCACTGAAGCTCAACGATTAGACTTTAAGCTTAGTTTTCATCTTTTGCTGACTTGTATGACTTGGATCGGTGTTCCCATTGATGGAGAGGAATCAATGAAAGCCTTGGGAACGAGTATCGGGGACAGCAGGCAGTGGGTAGTGCAGACCCAGAGGATGGAGATCTGACACCGCACCTCTCTAACACTGCGAACACACACTGCTGTGTGCCTGAGAGGTTTCGTTTTACTTCTGTCAATGGCCAACACTTAAATCACATGAATGACACACCAGTCATCCCTTACTCTCTCTCAAAGTCCTGCGTACCCTCTGAGGACTTCAAATAATCATAGCTCCGTCAATTAAGGCACTAAAATTGCAATCGCTTCTTGCACCAAGCCCATCAATCGTTTACAACCGCGGCATTGGGTATTTCCACGGCACCTCTCCGGAGAATGACCGGCGTTGAGCGGCGGCCGCGGATCTGCCAAGTCATGCTGCCCTTGCAGGCGCCGCCGCCCGCCGCGTCCGCTCGCGAGATCCGCGCTGCTATAAAGGCGGCGGCGCGGCGCGGCTGCCGCAGTTGGCGCTGCGTTGTTATTGCTGCTGCGTGTGCGGGATCGGCTCGGCGCTCCGAGTGAGTGTACGGGGCGGCGGGGGTCGCTGTGGGCCTTACACAGTGGTTGTGGGGTTTTTTGTGGTTTATATTTTTAATTTTATTTTATTTTTACGTGGGCTTTTTTTTATTATTATTACTGTTTTGAGTGGGGTTTTTGTTCGCATTCCCTTCCCCCTCTGTGCAGATGCGCCCTTGAGCGTTGCGCGTAGGGCGAGCCCTTTCTTCCCGCGTCCCGCTCCCGAAGGATCGCGCTGCTGCGGCTGCCGCCTGCAGCCCGCGTTCAGTTTTCCCTGGTCTCAGTTTGGGGTTTTTTTTTGGCGGGGAGAGCGGGCAGATAAGTCCTTCCAACGCTCCGGCCTTTATCAGCGCTGCGCGGGGAGGAGCCGCAGGGAGGGCCCGCGGGGGGAGCGCGCAGAGCGCCTGCCGGGAGCCGAGCGGCCCCTTCCCGCCGCATGCCAGGCGGCATCTCGCTTCTAAGCCTTAAAAAAAACCCCAAACCCGAGCGCTGGATGCGGCCTGGGGGCATGCAGGGCTGGATTCTCCTGTCCCAGGGCGGTGGAAAGGCTCGGAGGTGGCCTCGGAGCCCCTTGGGCACCCAGCACGCGTGCCGCGGTCCGTGCGCGATGCCCGCGGTTCGGTGTCGCACCCCGACCGCGGCTGCGGTGGCCTCACCGAGTTTTTGTGACAGTCTGAAGGTTGACAGAGTGGGAGGCTGATGGTGTGTTTTGAAACGGCCTTTCGCTTTTGTTCAAGGCACCCTGAAGGTATGAAATCGCTCGCTCAAGAGAGCAGGCCTGGCTTATTATAATTGCAGTTTGAAGATAATTGAGGCCGTCTGCGGCTATGAGCAACCAAGATACTCTAGCCGGATTCGCGTGTATTTGATTTATGGTGCTCATTCTACTTTCCTCCGGAATGAAAGGAAGTAACAATGATTCTGTGGTCTGCTCCTCTGCGGGTTAGGAAATGCTGTGGCTAAAAATCCGAGCAGAACACGCGCTGACCCCGCATGGAGAAGCACAAGGGTTGGCAGGTCACAGTGGGTGCTCTGAGGAAAGCACATGCAGTGTGAGCTAGCCAAGGTCTCCTGCAGTTATTAAAATATTTTATTGTTACCAGAGAAAGGTGCAATAACGTATAGTTTAGAAAGGGGAAGTATCAAAGAGCAGTCTGACCTTGACTACCTAGTGAAATACTCCAGAGGATTGCTGATGGAACAAATACAGAAGGACTGGCATAGTATTGAGCAAAAGGATGGCCTTGATCTTGGAAAACGAAAAATAATGTAATTCAGTGATAAAAATGTGGGGTCTTGCAATCCAGGCCAGCAGCTCTTGCTTATAAGATAAAACTCGCTAGTTGGAGGCATCTCAAATAAATACTGTGCAGTGGCTGTTCCCCTGTCCCTCTTGCAGAACTGCACTTTGAGAACCACAGCTGCATTTGTGGTACCGGATTCTTGATGTCCTCCTGCCAGGCTGCTTCATTGCATCCTGCAAATGATCTCTAGCCCTGGCTGCCACATTCTCTCCCAGTCTGCTGCTGTTAAGGATTAAAACCCCGTGGATGAACATGGGGATAAGGAGCTTTGTTGCACAGTTAGAAATGCTGAATGTGTGGGCACTTCTCAAAATGAAAACTGAGAGGTGGATCATTACTGTCAGGGTGTGCGAGAGAAACTTTCAAAAGCAAAACCGTTGCTAAAAAACCTAGGTGTGGGTTCAAAGCTAAATGTTTGACTTGTGGGCTTGTTCTCCAGGAAAAAAAAAATTGCTGTCAAGGGGGAAGGAGCCAAGAAATGAGGTGCTCTCAACCCTTTTTAGAACGGACTTGGTGCCTTGCAGGCACAGCTTGGAACAATCCTTGGCTCTTGGCTTTCCTTAGCAACATGAAACTCAGCTAACCTTTGAGAGGTGTATTTTATCTCCAAGGTAGCCAGTGCTGCAGTGTGTAGTGAAATAACTCTTAAGAATATTTTGTGATCTGCAGAAATGAGGTTTATAGAATTGCCTATCTGAAATATTATGCTTTGGAAGTCTAAAGTGTTATACTGCATTCTCAGACTGAGCAAAAATACTGCATGGGGTGTATTACAGATGACAAGCTTTTGGGGCAGACAGCCAGAAGTAGTGTTCTCTTGTCCTTGTGTGCCCTTTTATTCTTTTTTCAGTAGGCTTAGAGGGGGAACAACCTGGCTGTACTGATTTAGACTTGGTGAAATTCTAATTAACATAGAATGTGATTTCTGTATGTACCACAGATCTTTCTGGTTGCAAATAAAAAAGGGTTGAACTGTTCAAAAGATTAAAGTGTGGTTACATAGAACCATGTTCCCTGGGGATTAACAGAAATTAGTTTCTTTCAGAATCAACAGGAAGATCAAGTTTCAGGTCTTAAGTTCCCTTGTAAAATTGAACAAGGTTCTTCTCACTGAAATTTCTAAAAAACAGACTTTCTACTCCTTTACCATGTGGAATGGGATGGTTTTCTTAGTGCTGCTAAAGCTCTAGGCTAGCTCTTTTCCAGACTCTGAACTGTTACTGGTTAGATAACCATGACTGTGTCTCTAGGCGGCCATGAGCCATACATTTTGAAGTGCTGATAATCTCTATGGTGGCTCAACTGCCCCCAGGTGACAAAACTTATTTAACACCTAAGCCTTGTTGCAAGACCAAGTGCTGATAAACTGTCTTTTATGTTTAATCTAGATTGATAAGATACTTAAAATAAGTCCTTACTTCCAGCTGCAAACGTACTACCATCTAACTGTATTGGGGTTAACTCCTGTCTAGGTTAAATCAAGATGTCTTCAGGAAAGGCTTTCATTGGAAAACCAGCTCCTGACTTTACTTCCACGGCTGTAATGCCAGATGGACAGTTCAAAGACATCAAACTCTCTGACTACAAAGGTAATTTCATATGCTTCTCTAATTACACAGATAGTCTGGCCATAGGAAGGACTGGAGGGTATCTGAAAATACATCTTGGTTTGGTTTTGAAATAATAGTGACCACTTGGCAGTGGGCTGAAGATCGGAACTTGTGCAGTGGTGGCTGGAGTATGCTTAGAAGGCTGTCAGCAACATGGCTGAATGGCCCAGGTGTGATAACTGTTACCAGTGAGCATAAAACTCCTCTAAACTGTTACCTTGCATCAGGCTCATATCCCTGTATTGTACTGAGACTGGTGTAACATTTCCAGACTGTGAAACAGCAACATGTTCTGTCTCATCTTTGTCAATGGAAAGTAAATTCTTTCATCTAACCAACAGTCCCTTTCTCTAGAGTGCTGGCAATATGTCTGCTTTGCCAAAAAAAAAAGCTTCACTAAAAACAAAGGGAAAGCCTGAAGTAATCAAGTACTCATGTTGATAGCTTTAAAAATACATTTCTAATGATGCTGCAGGCTGCATGAGGATGATGAGTAGGTATAGACTATTCACCTACTCAGTTAAAGTGTCTCCTTGGCTGATAGCCTTTCAAATCTGTGACATTTTTGTTTAGGGTTTAGCCATGGGGTCTTCTGATGTAGCATACCCAGAGCTGTACTTGGGGCAGTAGACCCAGGAGATGAGCATTCCCTGTTAAATTTGACAGTCTGGGTTTAGAGACTTCAATTGGGTAGGGTTTTAAGGTTATTATTTAGGCTTTTTCTGTGTTTTGATGGGGTTTGTTTGTTTGCTTTTTCTTAGAAAACTAACAATAACTGCTTGTACTGCTTTTCTAGGAAAATATGTTGTGTTCTTCTTTTACCCCCTGGACTTCACTTTTGTCTGTCCAACTGAAATCATTGCCTACAGTGACAGAGCTGATGAATTCAAGAAAATCAACTGTGAAGTAATTGGAGCTTCTGTTGACTCCCACTTCTGTCACCTTGCCTGGTAAGAATCAGCCTTTTAACCCAAGAGATAATTCTGCTTGGCCTCAGTCCTTGCAGGAGCTGAGTCCTGGGTGTATTCAAAGGCACGTGATAAGTATTGGTGTTGCCAGGTGCTTCTGAACAGAACTGAGCATACTGGGCATCAGTTCTGTTGCCACATGTCAGATTGAGTGTGATATTGCAGAAAAGATCAGCTTCTGTTGTATGTAGCTTGAGCCCTCGTTCTGAACTGTCCATATTTTTAACATGTAAACCTCTCTTCTTCTAGGATCAATACTCCTAAGAAACAGGGGGGTTTGGGCACTATGAAAATCCCCCTGGTTTCTGACACAACACGTGCCATTGCCAAAGATTATGGAGTGCTGAAGGAGGATGAAGGCATTGCATACAGGTAATGTGCCAGAGATAAACGAGCTGATAAAGTTCTGGTGCAATGCATGGACGTGTCAGATGAACACAAGTTGTGTACACTTGAACACCTGCAGCCAGTTAAAGCTATTGGCTGTTCTGGGTGTGAATTCCTGCAGGCTGTCAGACACTCCTACAAGGGGAGATGCTCCCTGTCTCTCTGTGGTGCCCAGGCTTCCTGTACTTTTAAGTTAAATCTGCTTCCCTTTGACTGCCTGTTGCTCAGTGGCAGTGTCTCATTCAGGTGAGCTGCAAACATTGGTAATGCAAGACCTACAAGTGGTGAAAGTGATAGCAGGTATTTAGTCTAGTGATCGAAGTGTAGATTAATTAAACCCCAAGTCTTTAGTCTGCTCTTCATAAAAGTTGCCAAGGGAGCTGAACTTCTGCTAACTCTTAACCTTATGGTTGGAGGACTGATGAGATATTGCTTATTGTCTTTTTGAGAACAGTGTGTAGTGAGGATTTTTTAATGTAAGAATGTCTCTCCTTGAATTTGTTTTTTCCTTGGGTTTCTCTTCCTTTTTTTTCCCCTACTACTATCTGCCTTAAATAGGAAGCACTTCTCTCCTGTGTCAGTGCTTTGACTTGCCTCCTGTCTCTCCTAGTTCCTGTTGGGCTTTCAGCTGCTGCTGTTCCATGCTGTGCATGCACCAAGGGGTTCCTTTCTAGGAAGAGGTCACAGTAAATGGCACAAATGGTGCCATAATCAGATAGTGAACCTGGGCTTTTGAAACTCACATCAGTCTAATCAGCCTTTCAAAAGCTGTGCTTAACTTCAGGGCTGTTTCTTGTTTGTTTTTAGGGGTCTGTTCATAATTGATGACAAGGGGATCTTGAGGCAGATTACAATCAATGATCTTCCTGTTGGCCGTTCTGTTGATGAAACCCTAAGACTTGTCCAGGCCTTCCAGTTTACAGATAAACATGGAGAAGGTAAGAGTGCTTCTCAATTTAATGTTTTCTCTAAAGAACAGTGTTAACTAAGCAGGTTAAATCAAGGGTTACTGAAAGGTACTAAGTACATGTATCAATCTGTGCACAGCAGGTAATTGTCACTGTTGAAATGCAGCTGATTCTGTAAATCTGTTTGTTGAAGGACACCATAATGCTTTGTCTTATTCCAATTATTTATCCATTGAGTACTTGCTCATGTTGAGATTTCACTTAAATCACTTTGGTGATGGATGTTTTGTCCAGCACATAGAAGTTGTTTCTTTCAATTAGACACAGAAAGTAATTGACACAAAATTCTAACAGAAGCCTGTTAGACTGCATAAATTACTTAAATTCACAGAAAGTCTGCTGATCTTTCTGTCAATATATAGTGAGGGTAAAATGGATGAGAGTCTCTGTCCCTATAGTTCAGGAGGAATAAGGTGTTTGATACTGTCAGCTTTTTTGCAAGAGTGAAAGAAAAAAAAAGGCACTGCAGATAAAAATTTCAAACCAAGTTATGGAAACTCAAAATTGTTATGCAGGTGTTAGTAGTCTTCAGCTGTCAGTAACTAATGACGTGTTGCTGCTGATCATACTTGATGTGCTTCAGAAGTGGTAAATCAGTGGCAGATTTTATTAAAATAAGCTGCTCTCGTGACTGTGGTAAATAAATACGTCATGTGAGGAGATATCCCAAACATTTGATGATGGAGCGGTCACACGTCATGCAAATGAAGCGTTCCTGTGGCTTTGAGTAGTCAAAACCTGGCAAAAGGTTTTCCTTTGGAACTTCAGTCTCATCTAAATCAAGACAGACCAGAGTAAGGTGTGTAGCAACACTCAGAAGCTGAGCATACTGTGGCTAAAATTGCCAGTCCTGAGTGGAGCAAGGACTCCACTCATCCACATCCAGCATTCCATGGCAGTAAAGAAGGAACACTGTTCAACAAATGCTGCTCAAGGAGCTGCTGGAAGTTTTGAGACCATGCAACCTCTGCATCCTGGTGGCTTTTTGATAGCCATGTAGGAAAACCAGTGATAGTTAAACGCTTTTTCCCCTGCCCCATTCAACTGGAGAGCTGGACCAGGGTGGATTAAAGATAAGGGGAGTACAGACTTGGCTGGATCCAAGGAGATAAGTGTAGTGTGGTGTTAGAGCCTTTCTGACCTGGGCTGGTGGAGTTGGTGTTACTTTTGCTGTCAAACTTCCCAGAAGCTTTTAAGTGGGGCTGGGAGAGGTGCTTGTGTAAAGGACGCACTGTTGTCTGGGCAGGCTCCTGGTTCCTTGGATGCTACTGCCGAGTAAACAAATAGAAACAAGCAAAACAGAGCATAATGTGACACTGAGTGCCTGTCTGTATATTGCAAAGATCTGTCCTGTTCTGAGCTGCTACTTTGTTTTAATGTTGTGTGAAACATGTCCTGCAGGAGCAGCTGGTAAGACTTAAACATTCTTATCATTTCAGTGTGCCCAGCTGGCTGGAAGCCCGGGAGTGACACAATCAAGCCTGATGTTCAGAAAAGCAAAGAATATTTCGCCAAGCAGAAGTAAACATTCAGCCTGAGTGTGAAACTAGTATGCCTTACATAAAGAGCAAGTATCAGTTACTGAACTTTGATTAAGTCACTGCATCTGAGTCAAGGGATCATGTAATAGTTATAAACAGTAACTTTTTTACTTGAAGGAAAGTTTATCCTGTTGACAGTACCTTCATAGCAAATCCTAACGATCAGTATCTGTACGTCAAGCCCTGTTGACCTTAGTGACAATGCTGTGTCTGTGGTTAGCCATGTGTTACATAGAGCAGTGGTATCCTTTTGTAACTCTATTAAACTTGTGAAAAGAGCACACTGTCTACTGTTCTTGTATGTAGTCATCAGGAGACCTGGGAAGCAGTGCAGGCTACACTTCTGAAAGCTTTCTGTAGACATCTTGAGTCCTAGAGGCCTTTTACTATGGCTCCATTAGAATGGAGAGAAAAAGACTTGGTTTTCATCTTGAAGTAATAAAGTACTGCTCACACTCTTTGTGGCTTGGCTGCTAGAGGGAGGATCAGGCTGTTGGGCTTAAGCTCTGGGCACTAAGCTTGGAGCATGTGACTGACAAAGGTGGGGCATCTCCTCATGTACCATGTCAACTTAGTCATTCTGGCATCTACTTCAGTCAAAACTGACTGTTCATGTCATTCCTGGGAATCCAACGTCGAATTTGAATGCTGTCTCTATGAGAATAGAGCACTGGGCTTTCTGGAAAGCAAACTTCTTGGATATACAACATTCACGCACAGTCTTTCCCACTACATGTCACAGGAGTCATAGATAATATGCCAGTTATCCATTAGCTTGTAGTCATATGATTTAGATCAAAAGAGTGGCATTATAAAATCTGGTACTCAGGTGTACTTAGCCTTTTAATCTTTGTATTTCAAGTGATTATGTAAAACTCAGAGCACATGACTGGCCTTAAGTTACACCAAAGATGTGACTGCTGTGTAGCTTCATAGTTCAGGGTGGCTCCTGACGGGGCTGAACTTCAAAGCTGAGGACTTGGGTAATGAGTTCTTGCTTAACAATGCAAGGGAGGTAAAGCCCTGTGATCTTCATGTACCTGTAAAGATTAAACTCTTACTGGACCTTGTAACCCTCTTCAGCTCAAGTCATAAACAAGTTCTGTCCTGCTTAAAGTCAGCAACACCAAAGGTGAGGACCAGGGCTACTTACGTCACTCAAAAATGGAAGTTGTATGCCTTGAGTAGTAAACTTGTTTAGTACAGCTGCAAAAAGTATGTGGCAGAAGCCTTGATACCAAATACTTGAATATCTACTAAAGTAGCTAATCTCTGAAGATATGTGAAAGTAATGTTTAGCTGGGTCACTTCTACTTAATTTTTAAAAAATCCAAAGTCTCAAGATAACAAATGAGCTTCCCAGGAAGGCATTGATGAGTAACAGGAGCATTTATATGGTTCAAAGTAAAATTAATATAAAGAAGCATGTCTGAGTAAGAAGTTACCGAACTTTCTTTTCTAGCAAGTAAAAAGGAGTAAAGTTAGGGCTAAGCTAATGTAAAACTTAATCTCAGTGAAGAAATTTTTGCTAGTATCTAATCCAAACCTACCCTGGTGCAAATTGAGGCTGTTTCCTCTTCTCTCCTTGCTTGTTAGTTGGGAGAAGTGACCAAACCCACCTCACCACACCCTCCTTTCAGGTAGTTGTACGGAGTGATTTTGTAGCTACTCGGTCACCTACCCCTGGACATGGAGGATGAAGGGGTTTTCTGATGTTCTGCTCCTGAAACTCTCTCCAAAAAGGGGATTTTTATGTGCCCGTCCCAGGCCTTGGGAGGAAGGTGAGGGTCTGAGGGTGGTTCCAACCCCAGCAGGTGCTGTGGAGAGGTCAGAGCTACCCTGCAGCACATCTGGGCATATGAGTGTCCTGTAGAAACACCCCTTGTGTTCATTTCTTCATCCCACTCCTCTGGTATGAGGAGTTTCCTTCATGTGCTGTCAATTCCTGTGTGTCCTGCCCACCTTGAGCTCCCCCACACTGAGAGGCTACAAACTGTACCTGCTTAAACATCTCAGTCACAGGTGAGTGATGATACTGTGAAAACTGGAAACAGCCAAGAAACAAAATCCCTGTGGATTAGGAACTGGATTACATGCATGCATCAAACAATTGACAGTGGGAACCAGTGCAATTAAACAATTTTTTTTAATTCTTCAGCCACATGAGTCATTCCCAGGAAGGTTTGCTATGATGTCATTTTAATGTTTACATTAAATTTCCAAGAGCGTGACACACAAAAAATACGTAAGGAAACTTCTTCAAACCAAGAAGAGTATTTCTTTGTTTAAACTCTCAGTTGATTCAGATGTAGCTTGGAATCTCCAGTAACTGTTCTGGGGCTTACACCCCACTCCTTGCAAAATGACATCTTACTCTGG
Organism: Sylvia atricapilla; assembly: GCF_009819655.1. NCBI lineage: Eukaryota > Metazoa > Chordata > Aves > Passeriformes > Sylviidae > Sylvia > Sylvia atricapilla. The sequence continues at coordinate 13,870,675 of NC_089148.1, forward strand.
TGTAACTTTTATGATACTCAAATAACTATTTTTTTTTTTTATTCTTTTAATCATTAATTGAAGTGGGTTTTTTCCAGGTACCAAGATACAGATTGTATTTTCACTACAACTATGAACTACTTTTGCTTTCACAATCAACAGGTGCCATATTTCCCAGTGAGGCAAAGACCTCACTCAAGTAATGCTTGAGTTTGACTGGATGGGTAGCTGCCTAGTGGGATTTTCCCTGACGATGCAAATCAGAAAGGATAGATGTGACATTTGCTAATTTTTTTAATGTGTGAATGACTGCATATCTATTTTCCTAGTTTGGATGCTTATTATAAATAGAACCTTTATTCATTTATTTCTTTACAATAGTCAGGTGAAGGGAAACTGAAATATGTCTTACTGTGTCTCTATCCTAGATCTCTATATTTGTAGCTGATTGCTGTGACTCGTGGGGGTTTATGTAACCATTCCTCAGCTGGACAGGGGAGAGATAGAGTGGAAGGTTCATGGGTCAAGGTAAGGACAGGGAGAGATCACTCGGCAGTTACTGTGTCAGGCAAAACAGGCTTGGGAAATTGGCTTAATTTATTACCAATCAATTCAGAGTAGGATAATGAGAAATAATGAAGATGCAGGGACATCTGTGCTCTGGAGCACCTCCTCCCCCTCCATCACTGACCTTGGTGTCTGCACAGTTGCTCTTCTCACATTCTCCCACTCCTCTCTCCAATTGCAGATTGTTGTACAATTGTCCCCCACTTCTTGGCTCTGTTATCCCAGAGCTGGCTGGCATTGACCCCCTTGGAAACATGGAAACTTTGAGGAGCTTCTCACAGAAGCCACCCCTGCTGATGCCTTGAGAAGGCTGATCTGGAACAGAGACTAGACAGAGCTAAGAGAATAAAGTAGGGATTTATTAAAAAACCTTTAAGGATACACCTTGGGCAGTACAAGAGCCTGGCCAGGGCTACACCCAGGATGGTCACAAAATGGATGACTGGTCATGAGGGCTCACACTTTTATAAATTTTGATCTATTTGCATATTGGGGTTAATTGTCCAATTACAGCTTTGGGTTATGAAGTCCCATCCTCCCAGATTGCTCTCTTCAATTCCCTGTTGTTTATGCTTTTTAGGCCTGAAGCTTGTAACAGTGTCCTTGGTTCTCAAGCTGGAAAAGGATTTGTTTTGTCTGGTTACACTGTGAAGGGAACTGACTAACAATATGATGCTCAGAACTGCACACCTAGGCAGCACAGAATTTGAAAAATATGAAAGCTAAAAGTTAAGGCATCACTGTCACCCCCATGCTGCCAAACTTAGCTACAGGAACCCAATATACACACATTGTGTTCTCCCATATTATCTAGAGTTAAAAAAAATATTTCCTCATGTTTATGGCAGATATTTATAATTAAGTTTCCAGATAATAGCATTTGTGTAGGAGCAACAGGGGGCTTCTTGGTATGTATAATACAAAGCTGTGCATCAGATAAATTCTATATATTGTATTTTTCTTGGCATACATAGGATGTGACATTCAATATTCAACATACAGAGCCTTACCTTTACTAGATTTTCTACTTCTATGAGTTTGTAATTTCAAAATTAACAACTACATATTTATTTTTAGACACTTAGAAGAAAAAAACCTGCCTCAATGTTTAAAGAATTATCCCTTTGTAACAAAGCAAATTTCTCAGTAGTTTGGAAAAGAGTATGAAAAGTTACTAAGGTTTAAAACCCTCTCACAAGTACTCCAGCCTTTTTATCAGGCCTTTGTTGAATATGTTATTGGATTGTCCAATAAATCAATACAGTTCAAAGAACAGAAGCAAGCATTTTATATCTCACAGGTATTGCAAAATTTTGTCCTTTGGTTAGGAAAGTATGTTTGCAAAAGCCCCATGAAAGCATAACCCTAATGTTACACATCAAAGTAAGAGTTACGTAAAGATTATGTTAAAATACTCAGGATTATTGTATTAACTGTCTGAAAAATGTATTAATAACCTGAAATTTTCAGTGGGTCTGGTGTTCGGTATTACATTACGTGACAGTCTTCAAATGTATATTGTGATGTATATTGTTAGACAGATAGAGGAATCAAACCAGAAATGTCTTGGTTCTAATCTGCAAAGGGTGAAATGAGGAAAATGCAGAGTAGTAGAATGCAGCACATTTGGACAAATAATTCAGAAAGTGTTAGAGCTGTTACTGTCTCCTTTTTTAAAAATACAATTTAATGGTACATAGAAAAAGAACACTGAACTAGGAAATCCAGTGATTTTTGCTCATGAATGTAGTAGCTCTATTTTTAATCCTTGGAAAGAAAAAACAGGAGTTTGCTGTTAATGTACAGTCAAACAACTAACTCTGCATTACCAAGGGCTCCATGCTGCATACCCCTGGGTGGCTGCAGGAGAACAGGCTGTGAACTGTTTGCAGTGTTCCTGAACAAGGGCTGAGTCTGTGGGAAGCAATTCTCACCACACCTAGTGATGAAAGGTTTGGACTTCAAAGTGAAATTTGGCTCTTTCACCTGAAACTTAAATCTCTGTACATATTATGGGGACACGGGTCTGAATTTAGAATGTTTCTTTGCAAGAAACCATTTGAGCACAGATATGTGAGTAAATATATGTGAAGTCATTAAGGTTGCACACAAAGTCCAATAGGTTTATCTTCCATATTCCACAGCAACAGATTTTTTAAGTATCTGCATTGATGAATGAAACCAATATTTTTTGTCTAGAAAGGAAAAAAGGCTTCAATCTACACTTAATAAAACATTGTAGCCTAAAACTGATGCTTTTCATCAAATTCACTTTTCACAACAATAAGGCCGCTTTTTACATTTTGGAAGACTGAAGCAACAGTGAATGATTCAGGAAGACTAGTCTGAACAATACTGGAAAAAATGTTATAACATGAAATTAAAACCTAAGACTAATTCCTTTAAAAGGAATGAGAGGGTTTATGCATTCACAGAAAAAGCAATGATTCTGCATAAATTTAAGAAACACAGGAAAACTCTACTCCCTCCACTCCTATAATCCACTTAAAGGAATTTTCCTGTCCCATGGTTTGTTCTACACGAGGAAAAAAACTGCAAGCAACTTAGTGTAAATGCATTTGATTTTCAGAAACTTTTCAAGGTGCTTAGGGGAAAAGAAAAACATATGCAGTTATTAAAAGTAAAATTGCTTTCTCACTGAGTTATATATACAAACATCAACAAAGATAACATTAGAATTATAGCTGTAATATTAATGAATTGTAGTAGCCATTTCAAATATTTGTATGCAAATATAATCACATTTTGCAGATTTTGGTATATTACTGGAGAGATTTTAAGCATTCCACTAACATATCTTACTGCTCATTTTATGATAAATATTTAATTCTTTCAAGTTTCCCACCATATTTCCTAAGGAATGTTAACATCTTTTTCAGTCACAGAGGTAAAAGAAAAGCTCATTTTTGTTCCTTGATGCTCTCTGTTTCCTCCTTGAAAACCTAGAAGGGAAGTGCTCTGTTCTGTTTTCTGAGGGAAACGTGATGGATGATCTGTCACAGGAAATATGATAGCACAGGAAGCCAAGGTAACAGCAAAAACCCTCTCATGAATACATTTGTCTGTTTTGGTAGATGGATCTGTGAAAGTTCAGGTTGCAGGGGTGCAGCTGTTTCTCTGCTGCACTGAGCAGTAAAACCACTTCCCTCAGAGGAAGAGTTTTGAACTGCTGCTGCTTAAGTCAATATTGAAAGTTAATTTATTAAATACACTTTTTGCATGAGGCTTAACAAAGTGCTGATAACCACACTGGCACTGATCAGTAGCTGCCACTATCTTGTTTTTTTGAAATGCATCAGTCTTAACTCAGAGGGTTTTTGATTCAATTTAAATTCAAGTCAATGTGCATTTTCAGAAATAAAACCCATGTCAAATAGGGACTACACCAACAATAATTTTGGTCACAAATGAATAAAAGACCATGAGTATTATAACTGAATGAGTAAAATTATGTTTCTGATCCAGAGGAGGGCAATCTAACCCTAAAAAACCCAAAACAAAAACATAGCAATAAACCCAAACCAGACTTTAAAACATCCATCAAAACAACAAACCAGGAGAGTTCCCTGCTCTCCTAAGGTTGGCTATTTTTGTCTGACACACCAGCACTGATTTATACAGCAAAACATCTTTAATTTTCCATAGTTTAGAGAAAAACAGCATTGTTACAAGCCACTCTTTTTATGGGAGAAGGAAGTAAGTCAGTATCAGGAATTAAGTTTGCCCCATTCTTCTTCATACCACAAAGAAACTTTAGTGCTTATTGCACCACTGAGATGTAACTGATCCAAACCGACACCAAAATCCCCCAACAGTGTTTTCTGAGGTGTTTTTCTGAGCAACAACCCTGATGGCTGCTGGTCACCAAATTAGACCATGCTTTGTATTTAATTGTCTGTCAAATCTTTAACTGTTATAAAAATATCAGTTATTTTTAGATTAATGAACTAAAAATAGGAAAAATATAAGGATAATAAGAATGGTAAATGCATGAAGCTATTACAAATTTGTTAATTCTCCATAAGCTATTTTATTAGCTTGAAATATACTGAATACCTTGTTGCTAAAACTGAATTTAAATCCAAGTTGCTTTTAATTTCTTTTATTTTTCCTGTTCAGCTCTTGAATACTCACTCTACTGGTTATACTGAGGAAAAGAGTCTTTAATAAATGTTTAAAAAATAGGATTTAGAGAAAAACTTCTCTAAAATCTAAAATGTGATACTTGAATGAGTAAATCTATCTGGGTATTTGCAATTACTTGTTTGACATTTGCAAGGGCTGAAACTAAGAATGCCTTCACAATGCCTCAGGATCCAAGGATGATCCATTCCTCACCATGTCTGGTCTTGTCATAAGAGATGAGATAAGTCAAACAGGTTTTCAGACTTCAATTTTATAAGACAAAGGCTACATACTCCAACCAGCAAGGAGAGAAAACTACTCACTGCAGCTGTGGATCCCAGTGACCTAGCAAAGAGAAAGTAATGCCCAATCCAAGTCTCTCCAAAATCACTGTAGTAGGAATAGATATTGCTAAACATTTGTACTCTGTTCTGCCTGATACAACCATATTCCCAGAAGCACAAGGAACACTGATCTGTGGCTCACTGTTCACTAATAGGTTTTAATCAGTAAAAATTCCAGTACTTACAGGTCTTACTTTAATGCTATTGAGGCAAAGTCCCTCAGTTATGTCTCACTGAACATCTGGAACTTTTGTTACTCTTAAGAACAGAGGAAGAAATGAAAAGTGCACTGTCATGGTGCTTGCTGTTAATGCCTTTGCTGAAATGACCTGGAAGGATAAACCTTTGCTGGACTTAGGCATAATGTGTTGTAGGTTTTATTTTTTTATATCCCAGTGGGCCTGTGATAATAGTTTACCAACTTCTTACCAACTAATGAATGTCATTAGTTTTCAGATACTGGACTGTGTGTGTCTTAGGTAGCTCACTCTTTTCAAGATATTAAAACCACCATGATTGATTCTTGCTTGAAAATCTTGAGTTCTCTGCACGTTAAGAACTCCATTGTTTAAATAAAAATACTCAGTACTGAGGTTTACTTACAACTTTTTATATTTTATTAACCAAAATACCATTTGAAGAGAAATAAATTACAGAAATTGAAATGCAATGGCCATGGTAATCTTTTACATAAATTAAGACAAAATATTAAATAGTTGTAAGAAATCAACACCAAGAAATCACAATATTTTACTTCAAATTGTAATGAAAAAATAGATTTGATTCAGGTCTATATTTATCCTTCTAAGAGAATCAGTATTTTGTCTTTCCTACTAATATAAGCCATTAGCTCAAGCCCCTGTTAAATTACAGTTCAGTTGGAAAGTTCTGAAACATCAAACAAATTTGAACCAGAAGTAATTCTGTAACAAAGGAACAGATTTTAAACACATTTCATTCTTTAATTAAACATCACAATACCTCTATCACATTCTAAGTCAGGTGTCTGTCTTAGTCAGAGATGAATAAAGCATGGAAAGCAACAAAGACTTTTTTTGTAACAGCAAATGCAGTGAACAAACCCAGTGATCACACACTCACTACTCTGTTTACAGGGAAGCAAAATTGTTATCCTGAATTTGGATTACAATGACTTAGTGTACAGACTATGAGCAACTCTATCAAGCAGTGAACAATGGTGAGGGCAACCCTGTTGGTGGAGTCTCCAAAAGGTTTGAAGAATCCCAACATAAAAAGAAAGGGCTCAGTTCTGCAAAGTGAGTATTTCTTCATCATCGGGTTGATACCATCAAAAGGAAAAAAGTGCCTGTCCATTTGCAGCATTGCACTGCAGTCTGTAAAACAACTCCCACAAATATTATTTTTATGTATTATATTATTTTAATGAGATCTGAGCCTCAAATTGCTCAAAGATAAATTAATTCCTGATTTCCAGGTGCATTGTAGCCTCTGAACAAATGTAACAGGACAAAGTCATATAAAAATGTTATGTTTCTGTCTGAACATGTTTTATCCAGCAATACAAGTAACATGAATGTCATTAATATTTTCCTTTTTCCTGTGCTCGTTTATCTGTGCATGTGGCAAGGCTTTGTGCCATGGCTTTTACATGTGTGCAGGTTTACAATCTTCCCCACACAGAAGGCACACCAGGAAACTGTGGCAGTAACTGTGGGGGTTGTGCAGTGTGTTGGCACAGAAAAATATTTTTAACACAAATGTCATCTACCTTAGAAAAGGCCATGAGAATTGTTTTTTTCTGTCAGTTATTTTAACATGAGTAAAACCTCCACTCATATGAACATTACTCAACATCTTTACAAATATTTCAGTCAGCTGCTCTATATATGGATAAATGTTTAAATGTGACCTAGGCAAGACTGAAAAGACTCTAGATATCTGTTCCCTAGGGAGAGTTATGACAGAGGATATTAAAATGCTATGCTAGCTATGTCTAAAAAAGTACCTGCCCCAAGTTTAGAGAAAATCAAACTAAGTAGTACAATGCCTAATTTTTTTTTCATACTTATAAAGAATGAACCCAGAACATTCAGAAAGACAATTCTTGAGAACAAAAGTGATTTCTGTAATGAGCAGCACGAATTTTAAAGTTGCCAGGATGTCTAAACTACTCCGAACCAAAGGCTAATTGGCATCTTACTGGACTCCCCAAAGGACACCCCAGATCAGCAGCAGCACAGAACAGACGGCTCCCACCTCTCTGGGAAGCTGATTGAGGCTGCTCGGATTTGCCATCTCCCTATCAGCATAATCGTTCTCCTGCACGGCACCGGGAAAAGCCGGTGCTCATGAGTTACCCTTTGCTGCCCTCTGCCCTCCACGGTTTCTCAGTGAAATGTGATTCTCTGGGCCTCCTGTGAGAGCCCCAGCAGCCGGAATCTCTCGGCTGGAGGAGTGGCAAAATAGGCTTTTTGCTCCTCTGAGTACCTTTCCTTCACTTCAATGATGTCCCTGTAGCGGCCGTCCTGCCAGTGGAAATTGAACTGCTCCAGCAGCTCAATCCTTTTCTCCTCCGTGCTCACACAGTCAACAGGGGCGGGCTGTTCCAGGAACGGCACCTGAATGTCTGGGAAGAGCAGGAGACCCCGGATAGCAAACCAGCCGCCGTACTTGGGATGGATACAAACGCCAAAGATCTTCTGGAAGAAAAAAAAAATATTATCTAGGCTGCCTCACTTTGTGTCTAATCAAGGTTAAAGTTCAAGGCATCGGATGCCTCTCACTCTCCCAACCTTGTCTTGGAGTGCTGTACAGAGCAAAAGGGAAAACTTCCCTGAACTTGTGGCTCGAAGCCCTGCATTTCACTCCCATTTTCCTGTGCCCACACACACCTCCATGGAATGTGGGGAAGAGGTTCCTTTCTGAAAATCTATTACAGAACTTAACCACAGAGCATTTCCCCCCCAGTTTGTAATACTTTAAGCAACAGGTTTTCCTTTACACTGCCATTTGTTCTTCTAAGTAGGTTTAACAGATCAAGATACTGTCCTCCATGCACATCTTACATCTTGAAGAATCTTGGAAGCTTCCAATTCCCACCTGAAACACTTTATGAACCTCTGGACTTTGTAGTTTCAGGATGAACTAATGACTAGTGAGCAAACAATCATTGTACAATTTACTGGTTGCAATTCAGTGGTTCTTCCCAGACTGCTTCTGCCTCACCTTTTTCCCCCAAGGATCAAGCTTCACATCTTTCCTTTGGTAGTAATATGCAGCTCCAGAAACGTGGGCAGCTGTCTGTGCCAGGAACTTGGGCTTTCGGCTCGGCAGCATCTCGTAATCAAACATGACATCCACCCTCTGGTCAGGGAATTTCTGCAAAAACTTGAAAACATCAGCCCAGCCTCATGGGAAAAGCTTTGCCACTCCAGAACTGCTGGATGGCAGCAAATCAGGCATACGTGAAGCCTGCAGACTCCCACATCCTGGTGCTGAATTCTCTCAGCAGGTTTGAGGCTGTGGGCATTCAGCCTGTGCCTGTAGAGCTCCCTCACAGCTGCACGATGTAATCCAGAGGCAGAACATGCAAGTAAAGCAGCCAAAGCCTCCCACCTTAATGAATAATGCTTCACCCTTCCAAAGAGCAGGGCAGGAGCCCGCAGGGCTTTGTCTGCTGCTCAACCCAGCTGGTTATGTGCCACAACACTAAATGGAATCGTTATTTCAGCTTCTTACCTCCTTCACACGTGATAAATGATGGGAAACACACTGATCCACAGGATCCCTGATTATTTTTAATCGTTCTTTTTTCACAAAAGGCTTAAGGGCTTTGTCAAACATGGAAGGCGTGCTGAGGACCACGAAGGCCAGTGTGTCATCTGGGTAGGGGAGGTGGAAGGCTGGCTGGAGAACAGCATTGTACCACCCAACCTTTAGCAAAGAAACACAAATTTCCATTAGAACACAGACACCACTCTAGTGGACATGCAGGAATGTGAAAAAGTGGAAATAACTGTAGCCCCCTTCATTTGCAACCCAGATGGACAACCTGCCCAGGGCCTCCCTTTCAAACCAAGTTGTTTTGCACAGCAGGATTCACAGTTTGGGGAAGCTGTGCTGTGAGCTGTGAGATAAGAATCACACATGGCATTCAGCTCTGCTCTGCCCTTTATCCAGCTCTGCTCAGAAACCTAGAGGGAAGTATGAGCAATCAGTCTTGCCAGTGCAAATTAGATGGCTTGGTTCAGATAAAGCTTTTACAGGGTTGGTTTGAGGTTTTTTTCCCTTATCTTGTGCCAGAAAGAAACTAGTCCTTCTGTTTTGTGTGACAAGTTGCATGTTTTACCTCTGCAGGAAACACTTGTGTGGAATGAAGGATATGAAGCCCTTGGCAGTGCTAAACCCCCACCCCCCCCCAAACGTTACCAGTAGTGCGTGGATTATGACACAGCCACATTTGCATATTTGATTCCAGGGCTGGACATGTTATAACACAGTCCAGAAATAAGAGATCAAGCCAGGGCAGCAGGAAGCATGACCAGCAGGACAGGGATCAGACCTGCAGCTGCCAAGTGCAGGAGAAAATGGCCCAAATCCCCTGCACCCCACTCCTAATGCCCTGCACAGCAACATCAGTCTTTTCATAGGTTATGGCAACTCCCTCTCTCTCAGGGTGCCACAAAGGCCAGGTCTAACAGCCAGAGAGACGCTGAGTAATGGAACATTAAGTTTGAAAATGAAACATACTGGTTATTCTAAATAATCAGTGAAATTACTCTGACAATGACTCTGCAGCTGGCCACTGGCAGCCTGACTGCCCATCTGGAAACACAGAATAAAAATTAGATTTACTATAAAGTTTACATTCTTATATGAACCTCTAAGTTTATCCATTTTTGTGGCTCTTAAGATGCTGAATTGAGATGTTACAAGGAATTAAAGAGATGTGAATCTAAGCTTCGCTGGTTTCCCAGTGAACATCAGTCTATGCATCAGAGTTGGCTGTGTCAGAATGAAACCTGGAGAGAGCTACAGGGCTAAAAGGTTTCCCCTATGCTAGCTACAATTTTTCCTCTGGATTCTATCCCGAATTCTCCTGGTGTGTTTTAGGCAAGCAGCATTAAATTTTCCAGATTCTAGAGGCACTTCTCTCACCACCTCATTGCCTTGTACTTTTTATGCAAACAAGATCATAGCAGGAAATAAAAATATTTCAGGTGACAGATACAACACTCCCCCAGGGAAAGGCACGTTTATTGCAGATTGATTTGTATTAGATATTGTAGATTGATTTATTGCAGATTGCCCTGGGGCGGGCAGGGAAGGAGCCCGTGCATTTACACCTGAACAGGGGACTACAGTGGCAGAGGCTGCCGGGGGGGGCCCTTCCACGGGCAGGACAGGTCAAAGGCCATTTAGGAGCGGAATAGGTGGTCAGCACTTGCACAGACAGGCGCTCCCACACTTAGATTAAAATTTAAGCTTGCCTAGAGGACTTTGCCGTCTGCTGGGGCAGATGTGTCATTACTCCCCGACCCCGCCGGTCAGGGCCCCGCAGCAAGGGCCGGAGCAGCTGCTGCCGCCGCGGTCACCTTGCCCCGCGCCGCCGGGCGGGCCGGCCGGACCCCGCGCTGCGCATCGACCCGCGCCGGCTGCAGCGGCTCCGCGGGGGCGTTCCCGTCCCCGCTCGGCCGAGGAGCTCCCCGGGGCGGCGACCCCCGGCGACCCCGGGCATCCCCATCCCCTGCGCAGCCCCGGGACCCCCTCCCCGCCCAGCGCTCCCTCAGCTCGCTCAGCTACGCGGGTAGTGACGTCCTCGGATGACGTCACTGTGACGTCATTACCTTGAAGGCGTGCGCCTCGAGGCCGAGCGGGCCCAGCGCGCTGCGGAGCCCCTCCGCCACGCGCCGCTCCATGGCGGCGGCGGCGCGCGGGGCACCACGGGAACGGTAGTTCCGGCCCGGCGGGACCCCCCGCGCGCATCCCGGCGTCTCCTAGGAGACGGCGCGGCGCGCAAAGCGCTCCGGGAGTCGTAGTTCGCGGCACCCTCCGCTCCGTGCCGGCACCCCCTGAGGGGACTCCATGTCCCAGCATGCTCAGCCAGCCCAGTCCAGCTGGGGGTCTCCTCAGTGCTCCCGGCCTTGTGCCCATCCCTGTCACGCCGCCAGGGATTAGGTGTATTTTCCTGTCCTAACACTCTGTGGGAAAGCCCCACTTGTCCCTGTGCGTGGGTACTGCTCGCTGAAACAGTGAGGCCTCTGTGCTGGCAATCCTTTCTCCTTCCCCTTCTGAAAGTACACGTTCTTTGCAGATTCCGTATTCCCTACCAATGGACTTGCCACGCTGCAAACCGAGCCTCAGATTTGGATCTCCTTACCCTAATCTTTATAGCCGTTTATCATAGTCTTTATAGTGCAATCTTTATTGTGCAATGCTCTCCAGTCTGTAGTCCTGGGTGTTAGGAAGTTCAGGACACCAAGTGTGCAAGTTCTTGGGAATCAAACTACCTCAGATATGCAAATTTATTGCTTTATGGAGTTTTCTTATATCGTCTAGTACTCCAAGGGTTCTTCCTTATTGCATCCATGCCTTCTGTATTGGGAGGGCAGATCCCATCGGTCATGATTAGAGTTACAGTTTGCTCTTTTCAGATCTCCCTGTACTTCCAGCTTGTGAAGTCCTACCAGACCACTAAGTATGTTCTTTCTTGGACTAAATTGTAAGTAATCCTCGTAAAAAGTCTGTTTCTGCCCATCCATTCATGACATTGAATATCTCAGTCTGTGAATTGACTAAACAGGAGAAAGAGCTCCAGCAAGAGCAGATCCATAAGCTAGGAAGTAGTGGAAGTAAAGGCAGTGGAAGCAAAGCACTGATAGCTACAGGAGCCTCTTACACAAGTCACTTCTTGTCTAGGTTTCTGATATCATGCTGAAGAAACAGGAGGCTGAGTGTAGCCTGGCACAAGGTTGCTCCATCTCCCTGCTCAACAAGTGAGCAGAAAGAGTTGGATACAAGGCAGAAAGGGCTTTGCATCTTTGATGCTGGAAATTAGAGGGTTTTGCCTGTCTCGGCATATTATCTGTCCAGCTCCCTTCTTTTTCTCAGTTGTTCCGAGATTTTTCTGAGGGATTTAATGATGTTGGATCATTATGCTGGATGCTAATGGTGCTGGATCAGAAGTTGCCTCTGGAAAACGCTTGCAAGTGGTCGTCCCCTCTCTCTCAGGTGCTAGATCTGCTGAGCAGCCACAAAGCTCAGTCTAACAGAGCACAATCTTACAGTTTGTACAATCTCAGGATGGAAGTGTGGAGCACTCGACAGAGGCTGGGCTGCATCAGGTGGAGGGGATACTCCTTCAGGGAATTTGGGGATTCCCAGGTCCACGTATTCCAGTGTGCTGCAGGAGCAAGTGCAGCTCCCGCGTTTCAAGCGGAGCAGCTGCCTGGGAGCTGCAGGAATGTGTCACAGGAGGGTGCTGCTGGCTGGCGGCTGCTCAGGGCTCTGCAGGACGGCTCCTGCTGTGGAAATTGCTTTTCACAGGCGCTGGATTGGCAAACTCAGAGATGCTGGGGACTGATCTCTCATCCTGCTGTTCTCTTTTGCCAGCTGTCCTTTGTACCTCCCTGTGGAGCACAGTTCATTTCCATATGTGGCTCCTGCTTTACTGATGCAGAAGGATTTGCCAGCTTTGTGAGGTGGGGTCTTCTGTTTAAATCCTTAACTAGCAAAGCTGGAGGCAGGTATGACTTAAATGTCTGCCCTCTCCTGGAGCTGATCTCTGGCTAAGTGCGAGCAGGGTGTTCAGTCCTTCTGAACCAGCTCATGAAAGGGGTGACCCCAGGAAAGGGTGGGCAGCACTGGGCCTGCCAGAGTTCATTTGGACAATGCTCTCAGATGCGCAGGTGATTTTTGGGGTTGTCCTATGCAGAGCCAGGAGCTGGACTCGATGATCCTTGTGGGTTCCTTCCAACACAGGATATCCTTCAATTCTAAATGGCAGCCTCTGTTACTGAGGTGTTTGTATCCTGAGGGTTGGCATCATCTGCTCATTCCACGTGGGTGTGGAGAAAGGATACCTGCTGTTCCCTTCACAGCTGACCTTGGAGCTGTTCCCTGAGCCACCTCATCTGCCTTGTTTAATCAGGAGTGTTGCTGTCTCTTACCCAGGTCCTCTGTCAGGGCAGTCTCCTTTTTGCTGTTTGGACAATACTTTCCTTGCATTTTACTGTAATGACTGAAATAATTGGTGCTTTTAAGAAGAGGTGCTCATTTGAAATGCCTGAGTTCTAATTCCTTCCCAGTTTCCCCATCCCTCACATTCCTTTCTCCCCAGGCTCAGCTGGTGGGAACTGGCTTTGTTTGTGCCTCAAACCTCCGCTATCCTGGCCCTTGCTCTCCCCCACCCCTACAAGGGCTCTGACCTGCTCCCTGGAGAGAAATGAGTGACATCTCAGCTTCCTTGTTGAAGATCCTTAGATCTCTTTGGCTCTGTTTCATTGTACCCTCTGTCCAACCCCAGCTGCCCCCGGACAGCTGCCAGATGTCCGAACTGTCACAGGTCTGGCTGTTTCCAGCATTCTCTCTCTCCTGACATCTTTGTGCTACAGTAAAACAGCAATCAGAGGACATGGTTTACTTCCCTGGGGGCAGGCAGCAATATGCCTGTGAGGTGTCTGTGTCCCAGGTATGGCTTGGTGGTTTTTTTCTATTATTAGGAATACACAACACTCTCATTCATCCCCCTCATACCGTGATGTCAGGCTAATGCTGACATCACGGGGGATACAGTGTGATTTGGTGTCATCATGAAGCATTTATACAAAAAGGATCATTAGTTCTTATTGTTCTTCACAACAGTAAATGACAACGACACAATGATGTACCGATTGTAACAGAAGGGATTTTCCTTCTGCTTACCATCCACAGCTCTTAAAACCTTTTTCTGACCTGGTAAAGAACAATTGCTCTGAATTTGGTAGGAACCTAATATGAGAGAGAACGATTCACAGAAATTGCTTGAACAGTCAGGGCAATTTGGTAACTGAAATGGAGTTAAAGGACATTTTAATTCCTTGTCTGTTTTTCTGATCTTTCTAGCTCTTGACCACAAGCATATAAATGTCTGTTTTTATTAGTGGGGAAGTACTGGTGAACACTGAGTCTGGAGGTTAATGTAGATTCATTATTAGGTTTGCTTTGATAAAAAATATCGTATCAACTCGGTGAGATGTTTTCAATAATGGAACTTCATTGCAGTCTTCCTGTAATTAAATATTCATTCCCTATTTCTCTCTAAAAAACCCTTATGCCTTCCCTTATTATGTCACTGTCCCACCTGTTAAGCTCAGATTTCATGAGATGTTGTCTGCGTTGTCAACATCAGCTTAAAATGTTCCAATCTCTCTGCATTTTCCTGCCTTGGCCTCACAGCACATTGCCTCCCAAATTTCTGCCGCTGCAGTTGTTGGTGTGCTGTAAATCCGATCAGGGAGCCGAGCTGGTTCTAACAAGTGCGTCATTGTTTGGACTCTTTTGTTGGGTTGTGGTTTTTTTGTTGTTTTTTTCTCCCCCTGAAGTGGTGTGGTTCACAGTGCTGCTGCAGGAAAAAAATTGTGCTGGCACAACTAAGAGAACAATGTGATCAGGGCTAGGTGGGGAGGCAGAGGTTCTGCTGCCAGACCATTTATCTCTGAAAACACAGCTGAATTGCTCAGCAGAGCTGCCTTCTGCTGCATGAGGCACGACTGTTGGAAACCCCATCAAAATGTTGCCCACCCCATCCTCACCCCCAGTAACTGTTCCAGCAGGCATTGCTAAGCATAAGGGACTGTCAGGATTATCCTTCAATCGGATCTACAGTCTCTGATCTGAAAGATCAAGTGAAAAGTCTCTTGTAGAAGGAAATAACATCCATGGCACCTGCAGGGAAAGAGGAGATCATAGGAATGATTTCACACTTACTCCAGTTTTACTAACAGTCTGGGATATGGTTTTACAGCCTCTGGTTTAGAGATCTGATTGTCAGGTCAGGTGTCCTGTTGTCTGTTTCCAACAAAAACTGACCCCTGTATGGGAAAGGTTTGGCGTTGTGACCATGGCTTGGAGCAGAAATGAGGTGGCTGATTCTTTGTGGTTTAAACCTGCATGATGTGGATCTGGCTGGAGCTGTTGGTGCCACAGAGAGGTGAAGTCCAATTCCTGAACGTTTTTGCCAATATGTCTTCCTGCCCATCATGGAACCTGTTTTCTGCTGCCTTGTGCCATTGCTTGTACCCATGTAAGAATAAGAAAATGCTGTTAAATCAGAATAACAGCAGTTTCTCCATGTGTAACAGGTATCACAAAAGCAGACAGAGGATACTTAGACTCAGAAAGTCTATCCTTGAAATTTTGGCATAATCTGCTGCTTTTTTCATTTCTTTTAGAGAGGAGCAAGAACTTGCTGAGAAAGGCGGAGTGGTTTTCTCCATCTTTGGCTGAGGTACCCACCCCAGACACTTCAGCTCCAAGGAGCTTTCCAATGCCATGGAGATCGAGGTGCCTGAAGGTAGGTGTGGCTGGATCCTGCACCCTCAGGATCTTAAGGACCTGGAAGGGTTTTCTGCTGCGGTGAGGATGACAAAGCTTTACTGTTCAGGGCATTCCAGAAGTCATACCAATGAGAGGCTCTTGCTGGCCCCAGTTTTACTGGTAGGGCTGAGTATTAAGTACCTAAGGGCAGGAAGACAGGACAGTTTGGAGTAGTGGCTGAGCACTTCGGCCAGATATAAAACTTAGTTCTGAGAGCAGTATTGTTGTGCCAGGACAGAGGTAACATGTGTGTGCCTGTCTGTTCTTTCATCCTCCCTCCTCATCTAGTGTCAGGGTAATGAAAAGCTGCATGTGAGGGCCAATTATGATACTTATCATTTCCTCTGACAGTACCAAAATACCATTTTTAATGTGGCTCCATTTTTGTTTTGGTGCTGACACACAGCCAGTGAGAAGGTGAAAATTGCTCACTTCAAGAAGGTTTGCCTCTCAGCATCTTCTTCCTTTTGGATTTATGCTTTGCTTTTAGGATAAAAAACCCCCTTGTGTTTGCATTAGCACTTAGCATTAGAAGAAATCAGGAACAAAAGGCTAATGTTCCTTTAAAAGAAAAAAAAATCATGCCCTACTTTAGTAAGATGCTTAAGATTCTTGTGAATGGAGGCTTTAAGGCATATTAAACTGCCTTGTGTGCTGTTTTTCCAATTTACTAATCCTGCTGATTCAGACTTTACTACCAAACCTGCTACAATTAACTGCTTTGTAGATGCAGTTGTAACATGTCAGGTTGCTGTTAGGGCAATGCCTGAAGAGCCTGCATGTCCCATCAAAGGGTTAAGCTTTTCTCTGACATTTGTTCTGAGGCACTTGCCAAGTGGGGACTCTTACATAGAGCTTTACTGATCAAATGTTCAAGCAAACCCCCTCATTTAATAATAAGCAGCTAGTTACCCGTTGCTGTGCTATTGTGGAAAAAAATTTGTAGATAGTAGCATCAGATACCCTGCAGGGGTTATTACGGCAGCAGCACCCAGTAGCTGTGTTGGCAGCTTGCTAGTGTAGGACACCTGCAACCACGGGCACCTGTTTTTATTTAAGTTGACATAGCTTGTGAGGATGCTTGTTGGTATTTCTGTTTCAGTGGGAGATAAATGAGGATGTTTTTAATAGGGTTTGAGATGCTTGCAGACCACACTGAACCAGCAGTGCTGGAGGGGATAGACATAAACTGCTGTTGTTCTCAGGTCTGGCATATGGGGTAAGAAGGCTGGGGAAGGATAATATTTTTGTCTTTTGGTGTAGATTGTACATGTATCTCCAGGCTGTGTTTTGAGCTGGTGGAAAGCAGGGCTGGAGAAGTGGCTAGAAATAGCTGGAGTGATGATCTCAGCAATGACCTGCCTGGGCTAGAGCTGCATGACCTCTAACGTTAACTAAAAGATGCACTCTTTACTGTCGGGAACAACTAAAAAGTGGAATGGATATTGGCTTCCCTGGGTAGGCAAACTCTTATTGACTTGTTTGTTCCCTGGATTTTCCACAAGTGGAAGCTGTGAAGTGTGGGACTGACCCAAGAGGGGGCAACTCCAGAAAGGGAAACAGCCATTTTGTGAAATCATTGACAGACTTGCTCAATCCCACTCTGCCAAAGACCTGAGCTGTTTTTTGCCATCTCATGCCCCCTTGTTCAGACCTCCCCCTTCTACCCTTTCAACACCACACTGCATGTTCTGCTCTTCCACTGCAGGAGACAGACACTATTGCAGGGTCTGATTTGTGATTTGTCAATCAGTTTTGGCAGCTGCCAGCCGGCTTGCAGAGGGAGGGATGCTGTGGTGCTTGGCTGCAGTGGGGGTGTTCTTCCAAGGTCGGAGAATTCCTAGCTGCAGTCCTCTGCTGCAGCCCTCTCCCACGGGATGGGATGTGTAATCCTGTCTGAGCTTTCACTTAGTGGACCAGAACCAATTGAAAGAATTTAGTGTATTTTCTCTACTAATGCCTTCAAATGTTTATATTTTGTCTCCCAGATATACTATAAGTTTTGAGTTATGTTGGATTGTGCTTACACTGCTGGCTATCTAAAGCTCTAGGATGTAGAGCTGAATTTGGATTGTTCCTTTTAGGGAGACTATGCACAGCAAGAACAGAACAGATATAGAATGACCACAGATTTACCCTGTCAAGACCCAATCTGGAGCAGCTGACTTGACAAGTGCTGGTAAATTGCTTCCTC
The DNA here is from genome assembly GCF_009819655.1 of Sylvia atricapilla. NCBI lineage: Eukaryota > Metazoa > Chordata > Aves > Passeriformes > Sylviidae > Sylvia > Sylvia atricapilla. The sequence continues at coordinate 13,888,462 of NC_089148.1, forward strand.
TTGTGTGGCACAAAACAGGTGGAGAAATCTTGTTATTTGAACAGAAAATTCCATGACGCTCATAAAGGGGAGGTTGCCAGTTTGTTTTATGAGAATAGAATGCCACAGTGGCAGAAAAGGGCTCTGTGAAATTTCCTTATGCGGTTTGAATTTTTTTATTCCATTTCCCTCTGAGATAACTTAATTTTGTAATTGCTGTCTGTTGAAGGCGAAGGCAAGAGGTAATGAATGACACTAGCTTAGACTCTGTAAAATAAAGGGAGGTCTTTTCCCAGTGCTTCTCTAAGCCCTTCGAGAAAACAGGTTCCCTTTCTGCTAGACAGCCACAAATAGTTTTGTCCACAGTTGCCTTCCACCTAAAAATACTGAGATTCTTTTGCAAAAGTGGGCAAATTTTCTCATCCTGCCCCTAAGATTATCTTAAGGGAAATTGAAGCAATGATCGTGTCAGCTGTGTTTGCCTGTGTGATCAGAAGGCATAGGCAGGACTAGCACAAAGGAACATTTTGCTAATTTTGCAGTTGTCCCTAGTAAAACTCTTCTCTGTCAGAATCAAATGAGTGTCTAGATCGGGCTGAATTGAAAGTCGTGTTCAAGAACCCATGAATCTTGTCTTGTTCCAAGCAGAGCCTGTAATTCAGCATCAAAAGCTTCAGGAGTCTGAACATAACAGCAATTTTTTAAAGAAAATACTGAGCAGGGCTAACTGAAGATCCCTCTTCCTACTGGTCCCAAGAAAGACCAGTGAAAGGAAACACTCAAATGCTTGTGAGAGTCATCCTGTGGCAAGTGATGTGTACTTCTGAAAGAGAAAGAGAATTAAAACAGGGGAGGAGAGAAGTTACCCTGCGGGAGATTGTCAACAGATGTTCCATTGTAGTTCAAAGAGAGCTAGCAAAAGGCTTCTGCTGCAGGGATATATTAATTCTGGGCAGTTCATCACAGGGAGACCTATTTTATGGCTGGGAGGATACCTCTGGTAACTTACTTAGCTCTTTATTTGAGCTGAGGGTGGGGAATCTGGTCTACCTGTAAACAGAGAGGGAGCTGAACAGTAGGAACAAACACGTACTTGTTTTCTTGCAGCTGTGACCACTGTCAGTCTGATCAAGATCAAGCTGGTTTTGTGGTTCAGGGGGTTATTTGTCTGATGGGTCATTGAATAGGAAAAATATTACAGAGGAACTGAGGCTAACCGTTGTTAAACTGCTGGGGCATGTGGAGCAGACCCGTGTTGAATATATCTTTCAAGTACACTTATTGCACAGGAAGTGGGAACAAGCACAAGGAAGACTGTGCAGGCTGTCAAGCAGATGAATAAATCGATCCCTTTGTATTCAAAAAGCATGAGATTATCAACCTATCTATGCTTCCTTCACGTACTGGTTAATGATTCCTTATAAAATCTTACCAATGTTGCAGAATTAACTAAGGTGGGGAATCTAGTTCACAAGTTGTCTATCACCAGGCATGATTAGAAAGTCCTCTTCTGGGAGCTTCTAAGTGCTTTATCTTCTGACATTGTTTTGAAGCTGTGCTCTGGATGAAGGTTGAATTTTTTCAGATCTGTGAGGAAACATGACCCCTGTAGTATTTAAGTGAGAAAGTCTTCATTCAAATGTGTTTGGGTGGGAAAGTTTGAAGCCTGTTGTTCTGTTACAAAGTTCTGGGAGATTAAAACCAAACCACAAACGATTTTGGGAAACTGCTGGGAGACTTTTACATTTGCAGTCATGGTCTTCCAGCTTTGCTTATCACTTCAGTATGTATCAGTAGGCCTGAAAAATTGGCTGGTTTATGGACAGTAAGTGCGTGATTTCTGTTTTCTTTGTGGAGGATGGAAAGGAATATTGGAAATAAGATTTCTGTCACACTTCTGCTATGCAGTGAAGCAGAGGGAGCAAGTACATGAACATCACGGGCAGAGACTCAGGAAGTACACTTAGAAAAACTGTCCCACTTCCCCCATGACAAATCCACATTTATACTGATTTGATGTAGTTATAGAAAATTGTGTAAATAATATGGAGGTGTGCCTCCTGTTTCCTTCACAGGGAAATTACAGTAGGCATTTCTGTTCTCCCCTGGGTATAAGAAGAACACTGGCTAGTAAAATCTTCTAGGTTCTGCATTATTTCATAGCCTTCATTACTGAAAATTTACTGTTCTGCCTTCCTGGCTTTCTTCTATACTCCTGCTCCCTGGATCAGGATGCCTTTTTCATTCTGCTTTAAGTGGTAGCAAGCACAGGACACTATTATCCATGGGAAGTCCTTATGGGATGATCGATCTTACAAGACCCACACACTGCCTTGTCCACTCCAGTACTCCTCACAGCAGTTTCTCTGTCTCTGAACACCCTCTGTAGCCTTATTTACAGACTTGCAATGTGACTTGATGGTTAAATATAGTGTCTAAAGCTAAAATACAGACACTGAGACAATGAAGGACAACTGAGTGGGCAGAGAAATGGCATGAAGCACAAGTAGCCCTGCCCATGGCACAGCAGCTCTAGGACTGTCACTTTTCAGCTTCTCAAAGCCCCTTCTCTTCAAAACATGAGTCTGGAGGAGGGAAGGGCAGAGGAGGCAGATGGGTCTCAAATGCTAGTTTTCTTTTACCTGTGTTTCTTTCCTTTCTATTTAACTTAAAGCCCAAGTGATTCAGTTGATTCTTGGTCCTTTGCTAATTAGTAATATAATCGTGCGTTAGCCTAAGAGGCATTAGAACTAAACCCCGTCAGAGGCAACAGCTATGTTCAAGGAGAAATGCAGAAGTTGGCAACAGTTGGTTTCTGGTTCTGTCAGCTCTCTTTGCTGCACAGGAAAGGTGAAGCCCACACAACTGGCCCATGGTCCATCTCCAAACCTGGCCACCTCAGAATTGCATCATCTGGCTGGAAGGTCAGAACTCAGCTGGGCAAAGGCACAAAGCTTCATGTGTCCCAGGGGGGGCTGCCTGCACAAGCCTGTCCTGCTGCTGCCTCTCCAGCTAACAGCCCTGCTCTGAGCTACCTCTCCAGCAAGGCAGCTGAGCAGTTGTTCTGCAGAGAATTTAATCAGCTCTGAGTGGGTTTGGTGGTAAAAAGGCAGAACAGAGAACACTCCAGTATAAGCCACCAGAATAATGCTGACTTTAGACCTGAGAAGACTGGCTTAGTTGTGGCATGTTTGTTCTGTTCTGTATGGTTGTGTGTTGGGACAGGACTGAAATCTCTGCAGGGTTTAGAGTCCACCCTCATGTCTTCAGATTACTCAGCAAGCACTTTGGTAGGCTACAAAGTCTTTGTTTGCTCTCCCCTTGCTCCAGATCTTACAAGGATTTGCTTTTCTAGATTTGTTGTGGGAACTCTTTAGAAAACAGTATAGGCCAAAATACCAAGTAGTTTCACTCACATTTTGCTTTTGCAAGGGAAAATCTTTAATACAAGCAATCTATACCATGAGCTGGCTGATTTTGCCTAAGTATTTTAACAGCTAGGAGAGACTCTTACCAGGTCTGCAGCAGAAGCTGGGTTTTTGAGCACTTACCTCCCTGAGGGTCTGAGCTCTGAAGAGAAAAGTTCAAAACAGCTACAAAGCTAAACAAAAAGAAGTAAGTCCTTTTCAGTTTGCTTTGTCTGCTGTACTATAGAAAGAAGCTTGAGAGATGATGCTGCTTAGGTTTGGATTAGGCTGGCTTTCAGGATATTTCTGTAATTAAGGTTTGGGGTTATAGCTGACATCATGAGAATATCTTCAATCAGAGGCCAAGGAAGGGAGTGTAAAGGTGTAGATTAGATATTTTAGTCTAGTGTGGTTGTCCAAAGACAGATTTCATCTGATTTAACTGTACACAAATTAATCTCAGTTGACCCAGACTAGGAATGACCCTGACAAGAAGGAACACAGGCAGGGGGTGGTGTCCTTCTGAACTGTCAGAGCTATGGTTCATAGCTGTCTGGCATTTTCTAGTTATCAGCTCTGTGAGTCTCTGTGCCCCAAACTGCTGTTATTTATCTATCACAGAATTCATTGTGATCTATAAAAGCTTTTCAGTTAGATGTTTGTAATGAAAATATGCAGACGGAGACACTTTTGGCATTTGTAACTTTATTGCAGAAAAAAAAAAACCACTATCAACATATTTTACAAACAAAGTTGCACTTTGGTGTTGGGCGAGTTTACTTCCTCACCCCTTTCCCCTGGACAGTGATGCATGGGAAACCAGAAGAACCAGCCCCTGCCCTTTTGATTGTGTGCAGACACATTGCCAGATATGCCAGCCTGCACCAGTTCCAGCCAGGATGGAGTTCTATTTTCCACCACTAACTTGCCAACTTTGTGCTGAAAACCAGTAGCACCCTGCCCTCCGGCAGGGGAAACAAGTCTGTAGCTAGGGAGATTGCTCTGTGCAGACAATGCTTGATACAAAAGCTTTGGAGTTGTGACAATTACTCTTTAGTTCTCATGCAATCATAGGAGAGAACCAACCCTGTTCCCTGTTTTACTGGGCATTAACGTAAGATGGAAGGCCAAAGCCAATAGCTGAACCTCAACTGCACTGCAGCCATTTGTCAGCCACTCTGGAAGCAGCAACACAGGCAGGAGGAACTGCTGCATTACCCAGTTCATCTGTTTGACCCAGACTGGTTCTGCTCCACCTTTGGGCTTTCCAGGCAACTTGAGCTCAGCTGATGGGGAAATTCCCCTTCCCCTGCTACAACAACCAATAACAGCACTGGGGAAAAAAGGTACTTCTGCTAGTGAGGCGGTATCTGTCCTTTGTGGGGTTCAGTGATGTTGCTACTGAAAGGAGAGGAGAAACTGAGGCTTGTAAGAGCAAAGTGGCAGATAAACTCTAGCCCTTGCTGTATCCTGAGGGAGCAACTGGCTTAGTCAAAAACCAAACACGCTAGAGAAGGCATGTATTTCCATTTACCTGCAGTCAAATGTGAGTTAGAAAACAGGAGCAGGTGTAATTACATGAAGACTGTCATGTCACACACACTCTGGTCTTTCTGAGGCAAGGGCACCAAAAGATCCTCTGATTTACACTCAGAGGCTCTGGTCTACGGGTTTCCTTGAGTGGCCTCAAGAGCCTTGGACGCAGTCTACAGCAGTGATATTCTGAGGCAAAAGTGCAGAATCTAATCAGCATAACACCAAGAAAGGGAAAGGGAGGAAGGCACCTACATCCAGGATCAGTCCTCATGACAAGACACCAACTGGTCTGAAAGACCATCATCAGAAAGTAGAGGAGCTTTGACCTTGCATAGCACAGGAGGGAGAGCCAAGTACCAGTTTTTTACAACTTCCAGCAACCAGATGCTAGAAGCAAAATGGGAGGTACCTGAGGAAAGGCTTGTGTTAGCCCAGGCAGGGAAATGGACTAAAGCATTTACTGAGCCTGGGAAAGGAGTTTACATATATGCCAAAAGCATCAAGTGTAGGAGACACGGTTTCCTAATTTTGGTGAGACAAAATTAGTGTGTCTAATTGGCAATAGACTGAGTCTTATCAAGCTCAGTTAAGATAACATTGTGTTCATTTTCCTCCCAGCAACTTCAAAGCAACATCAAGTAGCAGGGGCACCTCTGCAGTGGCCACAAAAACTGTTTTCCCTGCTTAAAGAGAAAGGGTATGCATCTAGGAAGGAAGCAGAGTAGTCTTTTATCCTCCTGGTAGATGCCTCAGGATGGGTACTGCCAATCCTGGGACTAAAGCTGAAACAAGAACAAAAAAAGTGCAAGAAAACCCCCAAAACAAACAACCTTAAAAATACAGAACAAAAGGGAGCCCAAGAGAACTGATTTCCACATCTTTGGCTTCCTCAGAACACAGCAGTCTCCTTTGCTGGCACTGTGCTGACACTACCAGTGTCAAGAGCCCTAGTCTGTATCACTTTTCCACCTCTTTTGAAGGCAGCAGCCACCAAGATGAACAGAAGAGATCCATGCAGAACACCATGGCAAAGGTTATCTCGGCTAATTGGTTGCCACACTAAAAGGAGGAGACCTCTTCAGGGCATTGTTTTGAGGAGAGCCTGGAGAAAAGGTCAGACTTGGGCTCTGATTTGCAGCATAGAAACTTCAACACTGAACTATTGAAAACGTCTAAAACCAAAAACCATCTGAAAAGGATCTTTCAGTTGTGTGCAAATCACAGCCCCTCATTCCTCAGCAGATCGTCTGGGACCAAGTCCTCAAGGCCTTTTCCTCTGGGCAGTGGACAGCTTGGTTGCCTAGTAGCTGTAGAGGGAGAGAGGGGTGTCCTCCATCATGTCATCCTAGAAGCAGAGAAGAGGGTGCTTTAATGAGATGTCTGCACAATGGCATCACGGCCCCAGCCTGGGAAACTGCTGTGCAGGCAGCACAGCTTTCTCAGCCACAGCGTGGCCATCTGCCCAGCCATCCACCTAAATGCTGTCACTGTGCAGTTCCTGGATCTTTGAACTGTCAGTCTCCCTCCTGCTGCAGCATTTGAAGAGAAGAGGTGTGTGCAGGGACTGCCTGCCTGCTGCAGGAATGTGGAAAATTCTGGCTGTTGAAAACTCCACTCAGCTTGAAACAGCATCAACTTGCTTGCTAGCTGCAGTACTCCTCTATCCGAGAAAGTTCAGGAAATTATTTGCAGCTTCCCGCGAGCAAGTCCAGCCTCTGGAACCCTCATATATTTTTATATTCCCAAAGGGTCAAACACAGACAGACAGAGAGAGAGACAACCTCCCTGGAGCAGAGCATAAGATCTGCTTCGTCATAGTTACAAAGCAAATATATCAGAAAACAGGAGGAGAGGTTAGGAAGGTGTCATTTCAGGACAAGCCTGGATGGAGCTCTCCTTCCTCTCTCTAACCTCTCAGCATTCCCCTGCAGAGTGAGGGGAAGGCAGAGAGCTTCTTTAGTACCCAGCCTTGAGACTTGCTGTCTTGATTCAAACCTTGGATGGAAGGAGAGGGACCTAAGGAGGAACAGGAGTGTGTGATCAGCATTGGTGCTGCTGCAAATACCCCCAAGCATTGCTAATGCAGCAGAGAAGGGGAACTGCAAAGCAGTCAGTGGCAAGGCAGCCCAGATCAGGCCGGGCTGGAGGCAGCACTCACCATGGGCAGGTCCTGCAGGCGCCGGAACTCCATGCGGTTGTTGTGCTGGCGGTATCGCAAGAAGCCCACCAGGCCCAGGATGCCCACCATGACAATGAAGACGGAGATCACAGTGATTACCAAGGGATCAGCCCTCGCTTTACCAGCCAAATTGGGTAGCTCTGCAAGGAGACCAAGGGAATGAGACCAAAGGAGAGCCTTCAAGGGCTGGAACAGCAAAGCTTTGTCTTTTCTGGTTCTGCTCAGTACAGCCAAGAGGCAATTTGAGGTAGCTCCAGGCCTTTGCCATGTTTTGAGAGAACAGGTACAAAACAATTACAGAATCTATCAGGCTGGAAAAGACCTCTGTGATAATTAGTCTAACCTATGACCTAACACCACCTTGTCAACTAGACCATGGCATTGAGTGCCACATCCAGTCTTTCCTTAAACACCACCAGGGACAGTGACTCCACCACCTCCCAGGGCAACCCATTAAAAGCAGAGCATTTACCTGAATTGTCATCATCACCAACATTCAACACAGAGGCCTTCTCATGCCTGGGCTCTGATGACTGTGCCAATGTAGGTGTGCTGGTGGGGGTGGCAGCTGTGCTGGCAGACGTGGGGCCGGTCATGAGGGGTGTCACTGTCACAGTGCTGGAGGCAGTAGCCGAGGACGTGCTCTGTATGATGGAGATGGGAGCAGGGGAAGTTCTGGGCTCCACAGTGCTCTCCTCTGTGGCACCCACAGGGCTTGTTCCTGGCTTGGCTTCAGACCTTGCTGCTGTGGGCTCCAGGGTCTGCCCATCAAAAAGCCCTGACTGAGAGCCGTTAGTTGTTGCTGCAAAATAGGAACAAGCAGTTATTTCAAAAGATCTGGTGCAAGATCTGGAAGCAAGATGGAAGACTGGACAAGATGGAAGCAAGACTGTAAGGAAGACTGCTGGGACTACAGGAATAGCAGCCTATTGTCAATCCCTTGGAAAACAAGCAGAACCTTTAGCACAGCCACAGCTGAGCCACACTATAACCCACAGTGCTTAGAAAGTCCTCTCAGTTTTCATATGTGCCAATCTGCAATGTCAGCCAACCTCAGCTGGGCCCACAAGGCCTGTCCCTGGGGACAAAGGACAAACAGAGAAGCTTAAACAACTCTACACACAGCTGGGGGTCACCCCAGAGCAAGACACCGGGAAAGGCCTCTCATCCCTCCTTACAGGGAGAACAGAGGGGGCTGCCCAGGGCCTGGGTAGCAGCATCCCCTGAGGCTGTGTCTGTGTGTCACACAACAGCAGGACCAAGCCAGGGAAAACAATGCAGTTGTGCATGAACACCATGCAAATCAGTATCTGCCTTGCATTAGGATGTGTAACAGCCTGGCATGCCCCAAGATGGGGAAAATTGGGATTGCAGACCCTATAGCCAGTCCCCATGCTGCCCAGAAGGATCTGAAGGTGGGGTAGGGTTTCCCGTGGTTGCCCAGGGATGGATGAGCTGTCACTTGTGCTTGCCCATGTTTTGTGTAAAGGGAGGGTGTGCTTCTCCAGGGAGGCTCCCATTGAGCCCCCAGCCCTGAAGCCAGAAAGGCCCAGCTGGGCACTGCTGCTGAGGAATGTTGTTTCAGATTAGATATATGAAGAATGTCCCTGCACACCATCAATGTCCTCATCAGAAGGCAGCTAGCACAATTAATGAGGTTTGCAAAAAGGATGCTGAACTAGCATCTCTGCAAATAAGTTGCACTGAACTGGCTCTGCTTAAGTGTTTTGTTTCCTTCTTCTCCCTCTCTCCAGTTACCAGGAAAGTGTCAGACGTTTCCAGGTTGTGCATCCTTGAGGCAGGACTTTGTACACAGGCAGTAAAGGCAAAAGCTTACCCAGTACAGTGTTCAGAGGAGGCGTGGGGGTTGCACTGCTGGCATCATCCATTTCTTCAGTTGTGCTGAAAGCCTCTGTGGCTTCATGGCTGGACTGGTTTTCTTCCAGAGTGCTGGCAGTCAAGGTAGGGGAGGGGATTTCAGTGCTGCTGTTGACTGACAGACTCATGTTGTCATGCTCAGGATGTGTAACTGTGATGTCCCCAGGACTGGCAGTGGTAGAAGTCTGCGGTCTCTCTTCTTTGGGGCCTGCCATGGGGGTGGTGGGGATGAAGGCATCGTCCACCTCTGTAGCGTGGGCCCCAGTGGTGCTGAGTGTTGTAGCAGTCAAGTTTTTCTCCAGGCTTGTCTGAGGAATGGCAGTAGTCACTGGACTGACGCCAGAGGCTTCCCTTGGCTGCGAGGTTAGCGCTGTGCTAGGAAAGGGTGATGGTGACACCAAGGCCTCTCCTGTCTTCTGACCCTCTCCTATGGAACAGAGAAGTTTGTCAGAGATCCCACAGTGAGAAAAGAAACAGAGGGGAAGGACAGAAATGGAACTTCTTTATCCTCTTAATTCTAATTCCAGCACAAGTTCACACTTGGGGGAAAAAGGATTCAAATAGCTCCTCTGTCCTCCTGGTGTTTGAGGCAGAGACCTGTTCTAGGGGACTTTTCCTTTACCCTCCTCTGCCTCAAGTCTTGTGCTGTTGTTCCCTAGGGTCAGCACCACCAATCCCTCTATCCTCAAGCAACTTTTAAATTTTTTAGAGGATTTGGGTTTGTTACAAGTATCACCTGAAACCTGATTCTGTAAGAAATTTAGACAAGTCTTCTTTGGTTTATTGAGAAAGAGTCAAAAGTGGTCCTCAAAAACCACAAATGTGGAAAATGTAGAAGACTCCCTAGATCCCCTGGCTCAAGGAGGGAGAGAAAAGTGATATTTAAAAAGACTGAGGATGGCAGAGGTAAAGCTAATATTGTGAGTCACCTTAGTAGTAGTGTGGGATTCTGCTGGAGGGAAAGGTGAAATGGGTAAACAGAGTACTACAGCTAACAGGGCTGGCTAGGGGTGTGCTTCGGGAGCCACCTTCATGAGCTATTTATGAACACATCACCGCTATGAAGAGCAACTGTTGTCATAGAAATAAATAGGGAGCTACTCAGCCTCCCACTGCAGCAAAAAGGGGCAGCTTCCCTGAAGGGAACCTGCAGCAAGCAAGGATCCCCCAGAACCACAGCTGCTAGACAGTGTGACAGCACAGAGGAGGAGGAAAACCACAAGGCTCTTACACTGCCTGTTCATAAATACAAATCCTGTGAGGGTTTTTCATGGTATAAACAGGAAGAAAACAAAGAAATGTAGCCACATTAGGGTGGACTCTCCAATTTAAAAACATCTCATAGTCAATATTTGGACAATTTCTGTTAAAGTTTCAATCCAAGCAATGGAGGACTGATGAGCTAATTACAGAAAAAAATAAAGGTACTGATCTGTTATCATGCCCCTTCTCTCCACAGTGAAGAAGCATCCAAAGCAGATGCTATCAGCAAGAAACATTCATCCAACAGCAAAACAGCCCATTCTTATACTGTTTTGGGAAAAATTCAGCAGTTTTTAAAAGCTCTTCAGAACAGATAGAGTTATCAGAGCTCTTCTCCAGCTACAGCACTTAACAAGCCCTAAAAAAAGACACAATACATGGCTCTCTCAAGACCTTTGCAGTACCCTGACCAGCTGGAGAATTCAAAACCCTGGAGCAGTCTGATGGAGCTGTGCTTCCCCAGCCCGGGGCCCCAGCCCCAGGAGGGCTCCCACAGGGATGCACAACCCTGCTCAGCACATTCAGAGAACAAGCTCTCACAGACTACCCCAGCTGGGGCAACTTTAAACATGGCCAAAGGCCTAAGTGATGCTCCTTTGGCCTCACCTGGATCCAGATCTGCATGGCCAGAAGATGGTTCCAAATAAAGCAAGCTGCTCTGCCATGGAGCTCAGGTGTAGGATCACCAATAACACCTGGAAGTGTGTGGAAAAACCTGAAAAGGATTGAGTGCTGGGTTTCCTGGGACCAGGCACCAAAAGGCACAGGTTTCAAGTGACAATTTCCAGCCCTGAACGCAGCACTGCTATTCAGCACGGGGTGGGACCCCACCAGCTCCGGATGCTGGCTGGGCACTGGCAGAGGCTTGCACAGTAAACACCCAACTACCTGCTCCTACACAGCCAGAGACACAGAGCCATGCTGTCACTCTAGGGTAAACAGGAAAGGTGGTGGCCAGGTGCCTGGCCAGTGGCAAGCCTGGCTACGTGCTGCTCTGAATAGCTGTCCTGTGCCTGGGACAGCCTCTCACAGGGTGGCAAGCCATGACTTGAGTCACACAGAGGAAAGATTTCAGCAACTCTGAAACCATCATGACAATTTCTGACTAGAAAAGTGATAGGCAAGATGGGTGCTAATGTCTTTACAAGCAGCTCGAGGGGTGAAGGTCTTTAGGAGAAATGGGTCTTAATGTCTCTCCAACCTCAAACTGCGAAGTTCGTTGCAGAACCCAGACAATTTGACTACAGTTAAAACTCCTGAACTTATAGGTAATAAACAAATGGGTCCATGCAAAGTGTATTACAGAGCCCAGACAGTCTGAACTTCTGGTGGATCAGCAGGACCCAGATAGGCTGAACTTCTGGGGAAAATCGGTGATTTTAGACACAAAAGAAAAGTCAGAGGGAAGACAGATGAGTACCCTACATACCAGGACACCTCCCCGCATGCCAGGAACTGGTATCCTTGCCACAAGGTGCTGTGGGACAGGAGGGCTGGTGGGGACAAGCAACTCCCCTCACCCCACTGCACGCACAGCTTCCTGCTGTCTGCAAGAGGGAGAGCTAGTGGGACTGGCATTTCCCTAAGCTCTTCTCTCCAAGAAGCCACTTGGCTTCTTCCCACAGAATTATCTGATGTTCATCACTGCAAAACAATATAATTCCGGGATGGATGGGCGGCTCTGGTGTGACAGAGCACTGTGGTGTGTAAAACGTGGTTTGTAGAAAATTGCAGAAGAGATTTTAAATTGGCAGGTGAGGAACAAGCGACTCGTTTTGAGTATGGCAAGTGTTGATGGCACCTCAATTAGCAAGTCGTCCAGCCCAGCACATCACAGCACACCCAGCTCAGGAAACAAAGGAGAGCCTGAAAAAAGGAGAGCGTAATCCAGACTAACACAAAGATTCAAGACATTAAGACATGATGGTCGGAAGACGGAGAAGGCAAAAGCCTTAAAATGGCCAAGGAAACAAAGGACTGAGTAAATCCTGATCACCCGGGGACGGGCAGACAAAAGATTCCCATCACCCATCTGTCAAACTCCTGAGGGGTAAGGGCACATCCAAAGCCAGCACACAGTCATCAAGAAAAGCACCTGGGGAAATCCCCGAGGTGCAACTTGTTCCTTGTGAGCTGTAGGTGTTAAAAGGTACAAGCGCTGAGTTTTACTTCAGTTTTACTTTAAAATTAAACACTGTTCCAAAGGGCCTTGCTGCAGTGCCACAGCTTTGTTTACCAGCTTTATCATCCATCCATAAGGGCAACCTGCGGTACAGAGGGGAGAGCAGAGCACTGCTGCAGTTGCCTGTGCTGGGGGAGACCCAGCAAACTCCTCACGGGCTGGGATTCTCCGGGGTCCAGCTTCTGGAGCTTGGTACCCAACAGGTCGGAAAATCCCCAGCTCCAGCGCAGTTGCTGCTCTAGTCACTACGTGCTGACGATTTTTGCTGTTTATCGGTTACCTACAGAGACGCAGGTCAGAGCTCGTTCCTCTGGCGTCTTCCTGGAGAATCTCTGCTTCCTGCACCACATGCCAGGAAAGCCATGGCTGTACTGCCTAAGGCATCGCTCTCACCAGCTTCAGGAGACAAGAGGGAACCACGTCCTTCTTGTTTCAGATGCAAATGAAAGCAGTTAGTATGAATGCTTCACCTTTTCTGTGCTACTCCAAGACCTGATAGTTGCAGCACCCCAGGACAGCTGGCAAACATGCATTCAGCCTTGGATCCATAGCAAAGCAGCTACGACTGTTCTAGGATCTGTGTCCCAGGATCTGTAAGCAAGACCTCTGACCATAAGAATATCTGTTTCCCTGATAGGGGACCAAGGGTGAGCTTGCTTTGGTTACACTGAGGTGCCTGCTGAAACAGAGTTGGTCCCCCCTGGCTTCAGCCTCACTCCTGCCCTGTTTCTGTGCTAACCCTCCACGTTCAGCCTGTGCGTGCTGAGAACCAGAGATCCCAGATCACATTAGGGCAGGGCTGGTGGATTTGGAGCAGCAGCTCCCATCAGACTGTGCTGACTGCGGTGACCTCTGTCTGGGAAACAAGAGGGGCAAAGGAAGAGAGTGGTCCCAGGGGAGGAGGGATGCAGCGAACCGAGAAGCAGCCCCTGCCTTGGACAAGGGTGGGAAACACTCCCGGCTTCCTTGAGGGAAGGGAGGGCTCTGAACATCAGCCCACAGCTTCGACCCCTCTCCAGCACTGTCTGACAACACTGAGGGACCTCCAAATACCAAGCCAGGCTCCCACCAGCTCCAGAACAGACATGGTAAAATGATGCTGTAACAGAGAGGAGCGAAGGAAGCCGGCTCTGCAGGAAACGGGGCCATTCCTGCCTTGCGCTCCCTGCCCAAGATTCAGGGCTGGGGCCAAACAAGGGGCTGAGGAAGGTTTGCACAAGCAGCACAGAGTCACTGTAGTGCCAGGATAGTCATGCAGAGTGGGGACTGTGGTGTCCATCCTCTGCCACAGCAGCTACCCCACCATCTATTTGCTTCTCAGAAAAAAACCAATGACATAGAGCAGGGCCTCGGCTGGACAAGCCCCTCAACTAGCTTCTGCCACAACCCTTCCTGCTGCTCTCAGCAGCATCCTCTGCACCCCTCTTCCTGTCTGACAGAAAGAGCAGCCTGAGCTCCTCAAAGGTCAACACCAACCCATCTCCAATCCAGACTTGAGCACTTTTAAAAATCCCTCTTTACGATGAGATGAAGGTGAGGAAGCCCATGGCAGGCTGGTTCCAGGGAATGAGGGAGAGAAGGTACACAGAGTCCCAGGTGAGAGCTAAGCACAAAGATGAGAAGGATTCACCCAGGATTTCAGAGAAAGTCCTTATGGGAGCAGGACTCCCTGGTGTGGATGTATAATCCTGCACAGGCTGTCACTGTTTGAGGATAGCACCTCACTTAAATTAGCTTCCTACAGAATGGATGTCAAACGACTGCTCTGATTCATTGAAAAGGCACACAAACCCTTCTACAGCGCTATTTTGGTGCACTAAATGAATTCAATTTCCATTTAAGTGTAACAGCTTCATTTGCAAACGACCTAGTAAAATGGAAAAATACAATGTCTAAAAAGTAACAGCATAAATTGTAACTTGTATGTATCAAAGCAGTTGTGTCTTATTGCTTAGCAAACTACTTCATTAAGTATAGAAATTATCTTTTGTTGCCAGTTATTACATTTAATGGTTACCAACCAACGGTAATTAGACAATCTCTTAAAGGAAAAAAAGCTTGAGTATAGATGCAAATAAAACCATATTATGAGATTTAAAACCAAGGCTCTTCATTTCATTTAAAAGCAGAACTGGAATAGCCCTTGATAAGATACTAGCTGATCTTGATCTCTTTTCCTGGAATAATAAAAAAACCAAAACAAACAAGCAGAAGAGATTTCTGCAGCCCTTGAGGGAGATGCCAGATGCACCCAGGGATGCTGCAGAGCAAACACCCTCATTGTGATGAAGCGAGCTTAGAGACAGGTTTCGGTACAAGGGGCAACTGCTTTGTGAACTCAGCTCCAGTTGGATACCTTGCACAACCTCGATGGAGGCAGGATGCCAGAGGGATGCATTTGCCACAGGCTCCAGTGCTCTCCCTGCCAGGGCTGATGCCCAGACTGTTCCCATCCCCATCCTGGCTGAGAGAGGCTGAACAGACTCTGTCTGCTGCAAGGAGTCCAGGCAGGAGATGTAGGCACAGATCCGACCTTGGAGCCTGCTTGGGGACCACAGTGAAGCTCTTCATGGCAGCAGTTTAATTCAATGCACCCCTCATGGCCTCTGCAAGCTGCTCTGCAGGCATCAAAACTGGGGCTGCTGAACTGGGGGTGCTGAGCACCCAGTTCAGCCCTGGAGAGCTGCCAGACCAGGCACGCTGCAAAGCAAGGGCTGAGGTAAGGGACAGGAATAGAAAGCAGGTCTCCTGACTGAGAAGGCAGGTGGCCACGAGCAGAGCACGAGACGGGGCAGATTAGATATGGGGTGCTGAGCGAGTGTGGCACTAGGCTGGGACAGCCTAGCACCCAACCTGCTCAGGCAGGCAGGAAGATGCCTCCTCAGGGGATCTGTGGATACCGGGCCACAGGCTTGAACCACGGGGAAACAAAAAGGGGAAGCAGTGCTAGCACCTTGACAGATGGCACTGCATTGGGAACCAGGACAACCAGCCAATGGTGGCATGGCAGCGCAGAGCAGAGCAAGAATTGCAGGAACAGGGATGAGCAGCCCTGGAAACAGCACTATAAATGCCAAGTACAGGTACTTCAGTACTAGGAAAACTCATGAAACAGCAGAGAAACAGTACAGCCCAGAGAACCCAGTAGTGGGGCAGCACCAGCATGGTCTCTACCTGCAGGAACAGCACCCCAGGGTGTCACACTTTGCCTGGCCCTGCCGCATGGGATCCTCCTCACCCAGCCAGGGGAGAAAATGCAAAAAAACTTCTTACCTACAGGAAGCTCTATCACTGATCCCCCACTTAGAGATGAGGGGGGCTTATCCCAAATTTCTGTGGCAGGGAAAAGGGAGAGAAGACTGCCTTGGTCAGCTGTCACTGTCAGAGCAGCCAGTTATTTTCCATGGTCCACATACAGCTATGGAGCACCTTGCTTGGCAGGAAGATGACTGAGAGACTCATGCTGTCTGGTTTTGTTCCTCGGTAGGAGACTAGGCAGTGGTGAAGACCCCTTTGCCCAGAAGTTTCTGGGCACAAAACCCATGGCATGCACAGCCTGGGAAGCCTGCCCTTCTCTGGGGTTGTGTAACCCCAGTAATACAGCAACAGCAGGGAGCTCTGGCATCAGACAGCCTGGCCCTGCTTACCTCAGGAGCCACAGCTGCAGTGGAAGAAGCATTCACATCATTAGGAGAAATTATTAGCCAGTTGCCTTAATAGCAGCCCCATGTTAGCAGGGAGCCTACTCTTCAGTGCACTGTGGCATGAACTGGGGGAAGTTTAGACATCAGGAAGACTGCCCAGTCCTGAGCAGCCCCTAGGTCCTTCCAGTTGTGTAACTGCTGGTTCCATGGGCTGTGAGGCTTGGAGGATGCATCCTGTCCTGCCCTGGGCAGCCCTACAGGGCTCAGTGGTGATGAGCCCTATGATAGCTGCCCCAGAGAGCATTGTGGGGGTGATCACAGACCTATGGAAAACCTTGCAACAAGAACTGTGACTGCCCATCCAGAGAGTCTTGGTGTTAAGGAAGGAGGGACAAGGACTTCTGTGCTTTAGATCATCCCTTTTCCCCTTTGTCTGGAGGGATGGGGCCAAGGGAGCTGAAGGTGAGGGCTTTGCCCCTGCCCAAGCCTTCTTGGAAGGGCAGCAGGGAGACAAGGCCCACCCTGCCCCTGGGGTTGAGGGAAAAGCACGTATAGAAATTACATCAAAGACTGATGGCATGACGTGAAAGGTTGGGCTGGGAGTGCAGGGTCACACGGCTGGAGGAAACACCCAGACAAGAGGATCAAGCTGTGGCTCCATTCTGGGTGCAGCAGAGCTGAAGTTGTCCTGTCAGGGTGGGGCCAAGTTCATCCTTGTATCCTTGCCCTGGGCAAACTAAGGGGAAAAAGTCACGGCAAATCAGCTGTGGGACCCTGAAGCAGACACACTGCCCGCCTGTGTGCATGGCCCCGCTGGTGCCGACAGACGAGGCTTTATGTGCTCCTGCTGCTCCCAGCGCAGCACTGTTCTCACTGCTTGCAAGGCAGCTCAGCACGGGAGGGAGAGGCAGAAAACTGCCCAGACCAAAATTACTCGGGGTTTTATTTGTAAGGCTGATGGTGCTGGAGGAAGTGGATTTCCGCAGGCAGCGAAGAAAGGCTGCATTGAGAGGTCGGGGTGGGCAGAGCACAGGAGATGCAGCCGCCTGAGCTCCTCCACGGCCCTATTGCAAACCCAGACAGGGAGTGGGAATGGGCACTGGCAAACAGCAGGAGCAAAGGGAATCCGTGCTGGGACCAGTGCAGAGAGCAGCTCGCGGAGCGAGGACAAGCCCAGTTTTGGACAAATTTGTCTAGGGACTGCTGACTTTGGGGCCAGTCTCTGGGTGAACTGTTTCTTTCCCCCACCACTGTCCTGCTGAGATTTTCTGGTGTCTCATTATGGGTTGTGCTTGCTAATGGGGCATTTTATTATTGGCGGCATTTTTTCTGTTTATTTTCTATTTTCACAAAAAATTTGCTCTTTCATCCACAGTTGGGATTAGGTAACAAATTCAAAGGCTATGAGGGCAAGGGCCAGGTCAGCTGCATAGGTACCATTTCCTGAGACTGTGAAGAATCTTGGATTTGGACACTAAGAAACAAAGATTCCGGGAAAAATTCAATGCAATATTAATTTCTGGTACATTCTGGCAGTTTGAGTCTTGGACTTTGCAGCGAGAAGGTTTCTATGAGCCAGCTGGGCCAAGGGGCTCCCTGGGGTTTCCCAGTGTGCCCAGAGTGTGAGACACAGAGCCAGAATATAGCCCCCGGCAGCTCAGAGCTCCTCCTTCTTTCAGCGATGGAAATTCTGAGTCCTTCCTTTTCCAGTGGCTGGTCACCTCCCCACACCCCATCACAGCACAGCCACTCTCGTGTGGGGAGTGCAGCTTTGCCCACATAAAGGGCGATGGTTTGGGACTGCTCCCAGTGCTCAGCCTCAAACCCAGCTAAACCGCATCCTGCGCCCAAAACCTCATCCTGAGTGCTACACTCGCTGCTGCGGCTCAGCCCCACAGGCATCTATTTTAGGGTTTTCCCAGCCCTAATCAATTATTAGAAACTGAGATTATGTATGTCATGCCTGGGCTCTTGCTGCCGTCAGGGTGCTGGGATCTGATCAGTCTGGCCAAGGGTTTTTCTCAACCACAAAGAAGAAGAAATACGTTTTACTTCCTGTGCCCCGGGCAAGTCCCTAACTGCCACAGAGCCTTTATCACTGCCAGAGTCACGGGGAAGGTGACAGTCCCCCGACTCGGGGAACGCTCCAGCCACGCGGCAAAGCTCGGTGGTGTCGGTGGACGGGGCTGTCAGCGCCACGGTGCAGCCTGTGTCTGCCCACGTGGGGAAGTGTTGATCGTAGAGCAGAGCCGAAATACGGCCCAGGAGAATCTGCCTGCTCCGTCCCGAATAACTCCATCGGTCCTGCCCCTCTCCCCGCAGGCACAGGGCCCTCGTCCCGTCGTGCTGCGGGAGGCGGCAGAGTTCGGGCTTTGTCCGGGCTTCCGTCGGGGGGAAGCTCAGCAGCCGCTCGTAGGCACCCGCGACCTGCCGGGCGGGAGGCAGGAGGCTCGCAGGGCTGGATGGCGGAGGGCGAGCCCCTCCAGGATCGTTGCTCCCCTTCCCGCACATCCCCTAGGGATCCCGCCGGGCGCCGGGCGGGAGGTGAGCCTGGGTGGCTCCGCCGGCGGGAGCAGCGCTGCCGGCAGCTGCCTTGTATGGGCAAGGCCGGGAGCGGCGGCCGCGCCGCTGCCCGGAGCTCGGGGCTCACCCGGGACCCCCCCGAGCATCCTTGGAGCGCCTCACCTGCGAGTTCGCTGATGCGACGGTGCCTGGGGCCGAGGGCATTTCGCCCGAGTTCGGGGGTCAGGCCCGGGGCGCTGCTCCTCGGAGAGGGAGCCCCAGGGAGGGCTCTCCAGACCCTTCTCCCGCAGTCCCACCAGCGGGCAGAAGAGCCCGCGTCCCGCCGCTGCCCCGACGGCTGTCCCGGCGCTGCGCTCCCCGCCTCGGTCAGCCCCCCCGCCCCGGCACCCCTCGGCGGCCGCCCCGGTACCTGGTAGGGCGCAGAGCAGGCAGCAGGCGGCGGCCAGGTGGAGCAGGGAAAGCCGCGTCCCCTCCATGCTGGGCCGATCCGCGCTGGCTCCGCCGGCGGCACCGGGGCGGCGCCGGGGCGGGCCGGAGGCCGGGGCGGGGCGGGAGGCACGTGGTCCAGCCCCGGCCCCGGAGGAGCGGGGAGGGGGCTCCAGCTGCCGGCCCCCACGCTGCCGGCCCGGTACCTCACATCTCCATGTCGGACAGCGCACTCTCGGTCCGGTACCGGTTCGGTCCCCGGAACCCTCGGTTCGGTTCGCAGGGCCGCCGGCATTACTTACTGATCCCCGGCACTCTGGGTTTGGGTAGGACGCCTTTGTACGGTCCGACAGCGGCCTTGGTGTCCTCAGAGCGCCACTCCTGGTTTGGACAGGACACTCCCGGTACCGTCTTTCTCTGTTCTGGGAATCCTTAGCCCAAGTTTGTACCACCTCATCACCCCATGGACGGGTTCAAGTGACCCAGACCAGGATCTCACCACCTCCTAATCTGCTCTTGGCACCCCCATTTATGCCTCATACGGGGATGGGAACAGCAGATGAGCCCAGCGTGGGCCATCATCTTGGGGCCTCCAGACAGTTTCAGGGTACCTGGGTCTGTTGGAACAGCTGCATGCAGAAGTGCTCCAAGCATCCCTGCCAGGGTTCAGCTGGGGCCTCAGTGTGCTACGTCTGGTTTCTCGAGGCATCCTGAAGCTCCTGGGACTTCCCCTGGCTTCATATCCCTCCTAGGGGCTGGCCAGCCTCATCCAGGCACTGTGCAGGCTGAGCCATCCTTCAGGAGGTCTGACTGCTCTCTTTTGGCCGGCATTTCTGAAGAAGAGGGCTCCGTGTCATGGTGCAGTGTGATCTGTACTGATCTTCTCTCAGGCTACTTTGGCAGAGGTGGGGTGTGAGTCCCCTTCTCCATCAGGTACCTGAGCCTGCAGCACCAAGGGACAGAGGAAGAAAGTAGAAATGGGTATTAACCCAAGAGGTTTTGTCTCCCTTTTTCAATACCAGGCTGTTTGGTAGCTCCTCTTCAGTAGCTCCTGCTCTCAGTTCTGAAGCAGAAGGGAGTTGATCTGGTACAGAACTTATCACACTTCTTACTGGCTTTATACAAAAAAGTAAAAGTCAATCTTAGCCCCTCATGGGAAATGTGTTTCTAGCTGCTTGCTTCTTATTCCCAAGAAAACTAGCTATACCATTTTGTGGCAGAGGTAATTGTGCTTGTACAAATATCCCAGTTCTAAGGGAAATTTTTAAAGCATATTTACCACTACTTAGTTGGTTGTAGGGGTCTCCTACTACCCACAGAGGTTGCAGGGCTACACAACAGACCAAAGCCTCCTTTGCTCCAGACAGGCTTGGTCTCAGTGCTGCACTGTGCAACTCCCGGGGCATGAGGCACATTCTCACCATCGAGGGATCAGGACATCCCCCCAGGCACCCACACCTGAGGAGAGTAGGAGCTCCAGAGGACATCGGCACTGCTGGCTGTGCCCACAGCTCATGACCACATCCAA
Source organism: Sylvia atricapilla (assembly GCF_009819655.1). Lineage (NCBI taxonomy): Eukaryota > Metazoa > Chordata > Aves > Passeriformes > Sylviidae > Sylvia > Sylvia atricapilla. The sequence continues at coordinate 13,909,007 of NC_089148.1, forward strand.
CATCTGTGTGCTTGACTCACTTCTCTGCTCTGGCTCTCCCTGGAGACGCCAAAACCATATCCATCTCAGCTGCCTTGGAGAGGGTGGCTCGCGGTCGTCAAGGTTACTGGTCCCTCTGCTTTAATTAAGCACATAGACGCTGCGCGGGGTGTTTTCAACAGCCGGGGGACAAGGAGGAAGGGGGGCTGGCAGTCCCCGGAGGGGTTGGTGAGCAGCACCATAAATCTGGGCAGATGAGCCCCCCTGCAGGTCACTGCTATTACTTAACTGATCTCCGCACTCGTTAGGATTATTATTAACACACTAATGAGGAACCTTTGTCTCCCCATAGCAGGAAGGAGCAATTGGAAGCAAGAAAAGGGACTGCATCTGTGTGGCAGTGTCTTTAAGATGTTAGTGCCGAGATTCCAGTCTGGAGAAGGAAGCAAAAACAAAGGGAACTTTAACATTCCACTGGTACACAGGCACTTTCTCATGGAATAAGCAAAACCATTCTCCTTAGACAGCAGACAGCATCCCCAAGCCTGTGTAGGCTCTTGACTTTTTTCTTGAATAAGACTGAAAACACCCTTGCAAGCCCTACCAGCATCTAGATCAGACAAGTGTGGGTAGCATCAAAAACCACAACATCAAAAACCTCAACATCAGCTCAAAAACTACAACATCAGCTTCTGCCACTGTCCCACCTCCCTCTTGCAGTGGCTCTATTCAGCTCCCATCCTTCTTTTCCTGGCTGCCGGCCAAGTCATGGAGCAGACCAGATATGATAATGTTGGTTATAGTAATTTAATAGGAAGAAGCAGATAATAGAAAATAAGTGAATAGAAAATAGTGGCAGCAAAAGAGCTGAGGAGAATTAAGGGCACAGACAGGAGGGAGGGAGGTGCTGGCCCTGGGAAAGATAAGTAAATACAATCCTTGGGCTGTGCTCCCCAGCCCAGGGTATGACATGGGCTGAGTGTCCCCTGAGGGAGCAGAGCTTTGGCCTCGCTGCCACCATAACCTGCAGCCCCACACAATCTGAAAAGTGATCACCAGTTTCATCAGCCCAGGGGTGAGTGACTGCAGCAGTGGAAGTCCTGAGCAGAGGAATGGCTCTAGGCATGTGGGTGGTTCATCTGGGCTCTGGGCTCATGTAAATCATCCCATTTCTTGTGCTTTGGCCTCTCTCCCCTCTGCCCTTTGCCAGGGGCACTGGGAGCATGGCTGGTGCATGTCTCAGCCTGGCCTTGCAGAGACCAGCAGATCCCAGCCTGCCCCCTTTCCCCTTGTTTTTTTCATGAGGATGGGGCATGATTAGGATAGTCTTGGGGTAGACAGGCTGAGGTATCATCCCTAAACAGCTGTTTTTGTCCTCCAGAAGCTCTTCAGTGCAGAATGAGGAGAGGAGCTGCTCTCAAGGGAAGACAACTTGGCACTTGTAGGGATTTTCAATTCTTAAGGAAGCTGGAAGTCAACTGACTGGAGCAGAAGACCTAATCATTGAGTGAGTCATTCTCCCTCCCAAAGCTGAAACATTAAACTAGGTGTTGTTTTTTTTTTTTTTATGAAAGGCAAATTAAATCTCACAAGTCAGAGCCAAGAAAATAGAATTTATCAAAGAGCAGAAGATGCCACTGGGGAACTTGCAGGCAGACAGAGGGAGCATTTGCTCAGCAGCCCGGGATATTACATCTCCTGTGTCTCTCCTCCAATGTGAACAGCACTGCCATTCTATTTTTAATAAGAATGACGCAGGCAGTGAACCTGACTTCAAGGCTGGAATATCATCTTCTTCCCTCTGCATATCTGTCCTGACTCATCTTCTGTTCCAAGAGCTCTCCACAGCTTGGTAGGCCAGCAAAGGAAGAAAGAAAGAAAAAAAAATTAAAAAAGGAAAAAAAAGGGGAAAAAAAAAGGTGGAACAGACAGCAAAGCATATGAGTTAGAGAATCATACTGGGCAAGAAACAATAAACACTGTGACTTCACTGGCTCAGGGAGCCATGGAAAATTAAGGCTCTGAGAAACCTAAATGCATCTGGAGGCATGCTGATTGGAGAGTGGGATCTCATAGAGAGCTGAGCATCTGATCTGAGATCTGGTAGCATCCCTATACTTGTAGGTCTTGGAGCTCTGCAAAGGGCTGGAGAAAGCAGGGGGAGAGCTGAAGATGCCCAAGCCTTGGCTGGCTGGGATGGCGGACAAGCTGAAGAGCCCTGTGGTGGCAGAGGTCTTCAATTTCAAAGCCACAAAAGGGACAAGTCTCTTCACTTGAGAAGTAACTGCAGAGAAAAGGAGTGAATGGAAATGTGAGGAGCATAATCAGAGGAGGACACAAAAAGCTGTGTTTTCATCCCAGAGATAACCTGGCTTAGCTGGGGAGTGAGGACAGTGCACCAGGCAATGCAGAAACCCTTTTGTGCCTCAACATGGTGCAGGAGAGGTGGGACTAATGGGCATTAGACTGTTGGCCTCGATCTTCATAGGACTGTGTGGCCTCTTTCAGCATCTACCATGGTCCAAGATAATATAAATCTGTATTTCTGCACTTTGGTGGGTGAATACAAAGCAAATACAGCTTTGTCAGATGTTTAAGATTTTCCCCTATAAAAGTGGTATTCATTTCAGGTGCTGCTGAGAGAAGCCATGCTCCAGGCCTGCCCTGAGTCTAACCTTTGCTCTTCAGCTCCAAGGGTTGGAGCATGGTATGATGGTCTCTGCCCAGGGCCAAAGCAAGGCACAGTGACACAGGCTCATTGTCCCAGTGTTTGCACAGCCACATGGCTGGAGCACCTCAGGAGCCAGCTGGTCAGCTTGGTGCCACTCCATAACCATGGCACTGCCAGGAACTTGGTTGTAGCCATGCCATAGCACTGTGGCAGGGCAGACAGGCTCTGAATTGTAGCCAAGGCAGCAGATGGCCATGATGAGCAGGCAGGGGAGCACAAGACAGCGGCACCAGTCCCAGTAGAGGAGCTGTCAATTTGGGCATATCCATCTGCCCTAGAACAATCCCTTTCCAGTTTCTGAGGCAGGGTGTCTGGTGCTGTGCCAGCCTCCTGCCTGGGCTCTGCCCAGCCTCCTGGAAGAGGAACATGGAAGAAGCTGTGACATTCCCATGGTTGCCAGGTCTTGTGCAGAGATGTGTGGTATTGGGTTTGGGCTGACACAGCAGCACAGCTTTGAGCACACTGGCCATCTCATCTGCACCAGTGGTGTGACAGAATTGGTAACCCAGTTGGTTGGCAGGCAGGTACATCCTTGTCCATACAGGCTGCCCCCACAGAGCCCTCGCTGCCAGGAGCATGGGCGTGACAAAACAAGGGGCAGAGAGTCAGAGCACAGCCCCAGCTGTGCCTCCCCCCTTCCCCTGCTCACAAGCAAACTTGTCCCTGATCTGCAAAGGCCACCTGCAAGGCTGTCTGAGAGAGGTATGGGTGGAAGAATGTTCCTCCCAGGGAGCCCATTAAGATGGTTTTCAAAATCTAGGGGTTTGGTGTGTGACTGAAAACCTAAAGACATCGTTTTTTCATGGTTGTTATGTTAAACATCCACCAAAGACAGGGGCTAGAAAAGGGCCTATGTTGGCATGAATCAAGAGCAAATTCCTGGCATTCCCATGGGGACCCTCTCTTCCAGCTCCTGTGACATGTCTTCAGATCTCCACGGTAGTAAATCAGAGCAGAATTTTATCAATCCTATCCAAAGATGTTTTTTCTTGACAGGTGTCATTACATGAAGTATTTAATGGGTTAAATCACTAAAATGCCCAATCTCATCACAATGCTGCGAGGTCAAACCACTGTTTTGGTCCCCTGGGAGGGAAGAGAGACAGTCCCTGTCGTGTGACACTTGTTTAATTTTGGCGCCCACAGAACCTCTGCAGGGGAAAACACTTGCTCTCCTGCAGTGGGGGCGAATTTGCATAGACTTATTGCATCAACTTTCTTCTTGGGAAGGAGAAATCTCCCAAACTTCTCTCCTCCGGGGCATTTCCAAAACCCATAGGAGGGGAATTAGGGAATTCCCCCTTCTGCCTGCTCTCATCCCCTTTCCAATGTCTATTTTTATGTCCAACCGTGAGTGAACCCTCCGCTGCTGCTTTGCCAAACCGGATACATTTAAAAAGCCAAAGTGATCAGTCTGGAGGAGAGAGTCAGTCTGAGAGCAGAGAGGAGGGAACGGCAAAGCCACAGAGATGCTTTTTGGAGCGGCCGATCTTTGCATGGAGCAGCCTAGGGGCATCCGGAGGAGAGGGGAACACCCACCATGAGCACAGGCGTTTACAGGTTGCAGGACCCTTCTGGCACGCGAGAGGAGATCGGCAGAACCGAGAGCGCTGTGACATCTCCGAGACTTCGCTTTTGATGAGTCTCTTCGACGAGTCTTCTAATGCCGTGTTCATTTTCCTCTCTCCGGGAAACAGAGGGAGGCTACAAAAGCCACTCGTCTGCAGATTTCAAGGCTGCAGTTTTGCCCCGGTGCTTCTGCCAGCTGCGAGAGGGGACGGGGACACTGAGAGAAAATTCTGCTGCTATATACGGTTATTTCTGCTTTCAAAATGCAGGACTTGCCCTTGAGATGAAATCATAGGAGGGCTCAGAAGATGGTTTTATTTCCCTCAAAACAGGGCTCAGTAATCGAGTCACAGGACCTCATGCAATGTTACGTGAAACACAATGTGAGTGTTTCCAACTGAGATTCAACTTTACTGGATCGCTTTGGTGTGTTTTAATGATGTTACTTTGCACCAGACTGCGAGATAAGTGCTTTTTCCTTCAGTAAGACATTTGCAGTCCAAAAGCAAGAATTACACATATCTTGCTTGGGAAACAAAAAGCAGGTAAATTTTTTGATGGGGAACAGGGGAAAGAAAATTCTTTTGTGTAGTTCTGGGATCAGTTACTAAAAACAGCAGTAATAAAAATCTACCACCAGATGTCACCTTAAAGCCAACTAATAGCTCCCGAAACAGCAGAGACGAGGATACCGGGGAATACGGAGTTACGGGATTTTTTTAATGGGGTACAAAGTCGCAGGGATCAATGGACCCTAACATGGCAAAGGACCTAGGAGATGTTCCAGAGCTGACTTTGCAAAATCTTGTTTAGACAAATCCTAGCAAAACATAAAGCATTGAATTAAAACAACAACAACAAACAACAAAACACAAAACAAATCAAAAACAAACAAACAAACCCAACCACTAAAGAAAAATCTTGCTAAAACCCTGTATTCTGAGACTCAATTCTGCTTGAATATAGAGAGAAGAGACTGATGGATCTGGTAGTTCCATCTGCTTTGTCACTCATTAAATATGATGCATATGATAATCATTTCTAATGGCCTAATTACCAAAGTTTTCTGCACCTATTAGAATAGATGTTTGCAGATGGTTGTTATTTAACATTTGTGACTGTGGGAAAATTTCCTGTAAAGGAAATCTAGGTGGAAATTAAGAAACAAGATGCTTTTTGCCCATATAAAAAGTACTCTTAATGTGTCACCTGTGATGATTACACATTTTGTAGTTAAACCTATGGAGAAAGTTTCACTGTTGATTGAAATTCTGAGACTAAATTTAATCAAGACATTGCAGAATAGAGAGATTTTAATCCAACTGTAAGAATAAGTCTCTGTCCCGTATTTAGAATTGGCGCAAATATGTTCAACATCAAATTCCCTGAAGCGGGTTTTAGATCATGCTGAAAAGACTAGATGTAAAATTAATGATGAACGTTAATGACAAAACTTATTACTAATATGGTATGGCAAAGCTGAGTGACACATTCTTGTCCAGGACCCTTTTTAGTTACAACTCCTCTGGTTTTTAACTGTTCGGGATTTGGTTATTCTACCCAAAACTGTATAGTGAATGAATTTTGTTTGTTGAAGAGTTTCAGTAAAAATAAGTAGACCTCTGCCAAAGATGAGGTCAGGGAAAAAAATCGGCCTTTCGCCAATATAAAACAAAACCAAACCCCTCCCAGCTGTTTAACGAGATGTTCTAGTCCTGCCGTGCTTTGGAATGGATACTTGGAATCTGGCAGTGCGTCGCAGCAGAAAGAAAGGCTTTTTCCATACCTGTTACAGGTATGCCTACGTGAGGATAAGTGATAATTCGAACAACAACAGTTTGCATGTGAAAAATCCCAGGTTGATTTAATTTTGGCAGCCGAACCCCCAGAATATCTGAGCTGGATTGAGCAGGTTCCTGGCGGGGACCGGGCGGGCCGAGCCGTGTGACCGACACCAGGAGCAGGGGGCAGGCAGATGGGCAGGACGGGAAGAGAAAAGGCCGAAGTTGCGAGTCCTGGAGAGAGGAGGGGACCAGAGAAAGGGATGAGTCCTGTGGGAAAGGCAGCAGGGCACGGGTAATTAGAGGAATACCAGCAGGGTTACCATCACAGAGCCCAGCTGCGGTCGCCGAGGGCCACGTGCGAAGGGCTCACGGATAGGGCGGGGGAGGGGACCGGGATGCGAACCGTGACCGGGACGGGGAGCGAGACCCACGGGTTCGGGACGTTTGAGTGCCCGCCCCGCTGACAGCTTCAGCACCGCCGCTCCAAACACACGGTGATTGGCTGTCTCGGCCGTCCATCACTGCCCGCCCCGCTCACCTACTGGCTGAGTCTCTTATTTATCAGACCAAAGGACAGACCAATGAGGGCGAGGCGCCCATAGCAACGACCCCTCCCTTTCCTGCCGCTGCCCCTCTCGCGTCTGTCAGGGGCAATTGGTGCTCCTGTGATTGGTCAGCCTGAGTGTCGCTCAAGCGCTCACTACCAATTGGAAAGGGGCACTCACGTAGACTACCCGCGAATCCCTGAGCCCGCTTTCTTTTTCCCATTGGTCGAGAGGCGCCGTTCATCACAATTCTCCTGCTGGCGATCGGCCTGAGGGGAGGGGCGACTCTCGGCCGGTTCCCGCCCCGGTCTGTGGGCGGTGGGGCTCGTGAGGAGGCGGAGGAGGAGGAGGCGGAGCCGGCGGTCGCGGCCCCGGGTCCCGCAGCCGGGCTCCCGCCTCACATGGGGGCCCCGCGCCGGCCGCAGCGGCGGGGCGGACCCGCGCCGGGGTGCTGAGGGGCCGCGGGTGGGGAATGCGGCCATGAAAGCCCGCGCCGCCCGCGGGCCCTGCAGGCGCCGCCGCTCAGGTAACGGCCGGCGCGGGGGCGGCGCGGGGCAGGTCCGGGCGGGTCGGCGGCGGGGAGCGGGGCCGCTCCGGGGAAGGGGCTCCCTGCAGGCGGAGGGGTCTCTGCGGTGAGGCGAGCTGCGGAGAGCAGGTGAGCGGAGGGGCCGTGGCCGCCCCGGTGGCGGCAGGTGAGGGGCGGCGGGCGCTGCGGGAAAGCCGCGCTCGGATCCGGGGGCGAGAGTTTGGCAGCGCTCGGCGCGGATCTTTGCCGGCCAGGATCGCCTTGGAAATGTTCGCTTTGCCAAGAGGTGTGAGGGCTTGGCTCGGGTTTTGCTATTGAAGTGCTACCCTGGAAGAATACGTGAATCACGCGTTAATGACAGGCTCGAGTGTTCAAGTGTGTGTGCGTATATGTTTGCTTTATGGCTTTCAGGTGAGATCTGCTATGTAAATGTAGATGGTCACTGCTAATGTTGTATTCCTTGGAGGGTCGGAAGGGTTTTTGCTTGAAGTACGGGGGACTTTCCACTTGGGAATTCCTGTAAGTGCTGCTGTAATAGTTGAAAGCTACAATTTCAAGGGTAATGAATTTGAAGAGTACCGAGTTGAATTTTATTTAAACCTTTCTGTTTGCCCCTCTAAAAAAGGCAACAGCTAACTTTTAGGCTAGTCTATGAGAAGCCTTTGTGCTTCGACTGTGTTTTTTTTCTAAAGAGATCATAGTTCTAGCATATTTTATTGTCTGCAAAATCAACAAACTTACAGTTCCATAGACGTAATTAGGTACTGGAATTTGCAACCTCAGATAAGGTTTTTTTATGAGAAATTCTGACGTGCCCTGTAGATTGGTCATGAACCTTTCCGTTTAGTCATCATGCTTGGAAATTATTATTGCATGCCAATAAAAATGTCATTTTCTGATTCTTGCAGTTTTCCGCTGTAAGCATGGCTGAGTAATTCCATTGTCCATTTTGGTTTGTGTAAAACTTTCATGCAAAATAAGTCGTTTAAGCTGAAGGCAAAGTTCAGTATAGGCAAACTGTATTCCCTGTACTTGAGGGCAAGTGTGTGCTCTGCTGTGTTTTTTTGCTTTGATTAGTTTTGTGGCTTTTCATTAGGATGAACAGTTGGCAGTTGGATCAAGCACAAATTAGGGCCTACAGAGCAGTCCTTGCTTCAGTTCTTCATATTTTTTTGACTGTGGAAGGACAAAGTTCAGAAGAGCTGCTGTAGTGGCACAGGCCTCCTGTAACCTAGTTATACCCTCTAATTCCAGATATTTGCTTTTGCCACTGTAATCCTTTATGCAAATGATTTCACAGACTCATGGAAGAAATGCAGGGTTGAAGGAGGGGACTGTTGCTTCTGTGTCTGCTGCTGAAAAGAATGAAGCTTGTGGTTCACTTGCATCATAGGTTGTTCCCTTTCTGTATTTTTCCTATAGCAGACAGCCATGCATTTGCACAATGGCAAAGCTCTTTATTGTTTCCTTGCAGTGTGGCATCTTGCAAACTGGCACAAAAATAAGAGCTCTGCTAAGCAAGATCAAAAAAGGTCAATGTTCATATTTTTTTAAAGCCCTTTTCCTGCTTATTAGTTCCCTAACATATTTATTTGAAGCTGTATTCCATCAGTAAGTCCATCTAATAATCAGCAACTGTATCACAGCAGCTCCATCTGTTGTCTGTTGCCGAGTCTTCTTTCTGACTTAGATTGTAAGCTTCTTTTCATATGATCCTGTCACTTTTTGTTAAGTTGAACACATTGCTGGTAGTGGCTAAGCCACTTTCTGGTGTGATTGTCCTGTTGGTTGGACTGGAGAAATGTCACAGCTTTTGCAGCCAGGAGTGGAGTTGCTTGAGGTAACTTTGCTTTTGAAGGCCGACCTTGTACACTCCAGGTCCATGGCTCTCAGACTATGAGTTATGTGTTTTCCGTTGTACAGGGAGCTTCAGATTGGTTTGTAAATACCATCAGACATCAGTGTCCACAGTACCTTAAGAGCAGTGGGTTTGGGAAGCCCTGTTCTCACTTCAAAGAGTCATAAATTAGTGAAGACACTGTTACTGGTCCATCGTGCAGTCGCTGCTGCAGTAAACAAGGTACTTGGTGTTTCACTGTAAGGTGAAACCAGTAACTCAGGCTTTTGCTAAGTAAGGGTAGGCTACAGAATGTGTCTTAAGTATTTGTGGAGATGATACTTTTAGCTGGAAAATACCAATATTGACCGCCTTGTGTGGTGATGCATAAATATAAGGTTGTGTCCAAGAGCTGTCAGTCAGGTATGAAATTCAGCCTGTTTACTTGGTCTTCATCCCTCTTTCAGGCATTCGTGTTCTCTTTCCTTTGCTGTTCTGGATTGTCTCACTGGCTGCATTGAAACAACAAAAGTTGCTTCCAGTCTCATGTGAAACCCTCAGTCCTAATAGAGCTGTCAGCCCTCACTGCAAACCCAGGGAGAGGCTGGGGGGGAAATTGCTGGATTGAGATGTTACAATACCTGCTGGTATTAGAAGCCTTTGATTCCTTTTCTTTTTGTTAAGAGCTCAGCAAATGTCAGCCTGCTGACACCTGGAAGGCATGAGCAGCTTCTCACTGTCTCTATTGGGCCATGTTTTGTTAAGCAAACATAATGTATTAAAATGATCCATTTGCAGCAGCAGCTGTGTCTTGTACATGATCTACTTGAGTGGTTATTTAACTCTAAGGATGCTCTGTAACAAGGCTAGAGCCTGTCTGCACTCTGAGTTGGAGTGACTTAAACCAGGCTAGGAGAGGAATGGATTTTTGCAGGGTCCTTGGTAGAGCTTTAGTTTTGTATTGTTAATTGGACCCTAGAAAATGCTGGTAATTACACTGTGGGCATAAGGATCAAGTAGTTTTGTGTTTGTTTGTGAGATTTTAATATTCTTCCTCAGTTATATTTGCCTTCTAAATATGTGCTAGAATTTATGCCTATGCCTGATGAAAATATTTTTAAACCTACAACCTTGGCCCAGAGTCCTGAGCTCTGCAGTAATAGCTGGTCTCTCCTACTCATTTCAAACTTGGCTACAGTCACAAAATAAATGAACTGTTTGTTTCAGCTTAGCCTCTCGTGGAGGTTTGTTTGCATTATAAAACCATGATGCAGTTCAGCAGACTTCCAGTTTCTGGAGTGGTGTAGTAGGGCTAATGCAGCTCTCTTCTGAGGACTGTCAGTCCTAGTTTGCAGGAAGCTTATGCTATGACAGTGCTGGCTAGAGCTGGGAATGATCCTGTACAGGGGAGATGAAATTAAAGCAAAATGTTATGTAAGTGAAAATAGAAAATATTGGGATTTTCATGTTCAAATGCAGCGTTGTAACTAAGACCATAAACTGAACCTAAAGACATGTCCCGTAAAGTAGTAAAAAAAGACTTCAGGTTCAGGATGAGTTGGGCCAAACATAGTCCAAGCTCTGGTATTTGTAGCTACCTCATCTGTAAATATTTGATACTGTCTTCCTCTCGAGGACGAGAAGCTAAGTTATGGACAAACCAAGGAACTTTCCTGTTAGGGAAGCAGGTGACAGCAGCTGAGAACAAAATTGAGTGTCTGGTTCTCTTTACTGCTCAGTTTAAATTCTTGGATTTAATTTTTAAACATTTTTTCCTTGTTTTTATTTTTTTGTCCTCCAGGCTAAGGACTTCAGTCAATTCAGTCTTTGGAAAATTTTGTTCTTTCTTTGAAGCCCTTCTGAAATTTGCACAGTACTACAGTGAAGTCTTCTTCCCTCTTGAGTTATTATTTTGTTGAGTGGCACTTGCCAGCATAATTCCTTTAATTCCTTTGTTTTTTTTAGTGCTGGCTGTTGAAACTTCATCAGACTACAAGTTTAAATAGTTAACTCTCGGCAAATTACTTTTGTCAAACCTTTGGCATCTTGTTCTTCAGAAAACCTTTTCAAATTAATAACATGCGTCTTCCAGATTTATTTCTTTCCAGGCTGAATGCCTAGCGACCATCTCTGTGTCTAAAAATGGTTGTTGTTGTTATTAGGGCCATCTTTTAGGAAATCGTGAGTTTGACATTTGAGTACAAATATGCACATGTTTGTAAAGATACTGGGGGCAGAAAGCCTCTTAGTAATGAGCTGAAATGTTTTTTTTTTGCAGGATCTTGTTTTATGCTCTGAGGTGTAAAAGGGATGCTGCTGAAGTTGAGGAGCCTTACCCATCTTTATATCCATGAAATATAAAATGTTAATTGCTGGCTAATATATGCCACTTATTTGACACTGATGTTTAGAGTATAACCTGATATACCTCTTGTGAGGTTTCTATCTTTAAATAATTGCAGGCCCAGGCACTGGTTTTGAAAGATAAATCTCTAATTAACCAAATCAGTGCTGATAATTGTTGTATTTGTAGTAATTTCTGTGCTTAAAAAATCAGTGCATTCATTCAGTGAAGAAGCTGATCTTAATATAATATTAATATGGATTTTTTTTCCTTCAAGATGTGTTTTGGTAAGCCAGGAAATTAAAATGTGGTAGGGCATGAAACATTCTGAAATTGTGTTTTTTAGAAATGTAAGAAATAGTTGAATAGGGCAGATAAGCATTTTGAGAGGTGAATTTCAGAATCACTTTAGTTTTGGCAGAGTGGGGCGCATTTTTCTTGCATATGGGTGTCAGAAAAATTGTTCTGAAAGCTGAGAATTTATTAGGAAATTTTTTTCTAGTGTGTAGTGTCTTTTAACTGTCTGTTAAGCACAGCTCAAGAGTTTTTAAGCTGAACCTTAATAGGAAGAAAAAACACCCAACAACCTTTTAGTTGGTTACAGGATTTACAGGATAGTCTTGGCTTCTGTTCAGTGCACTTTAATTAATCATACAAGGTAGTAAATTAAAGTACCTCAGACTGACTTGACAGTCAATTAAACCTTGGTTGATTTCATTGAGAATGTGATCATTAGTGTAATTGGCCAAAATGACAGGAGGCCCACTTGGAATTGTGCCCACTTGAAATTTTCCTCTGATTCTGTATATGGAATCCTGGGCAAGATAATGGAGCTGTATCCTAATAATTTCCAAGGATTTTGTGTAGCTGTCTGGAAAGTTAAACTCTAGCAGGCAAAAATGAAGGAATGGATTACTTGGGAATCCAGGTGGCAAAATTTTTGGGGGTTTATTTTGTGTGAAGTACATTGAATCTCTTCTCTCATTGTGGAATTTGTACAGAGTTTTGCAGAGTTCACCATGTGATTTCAGTAAAAGGATGTGTATATGTGTGAGGGAGATTTTTTTGCTTTGTTAAATAGATGTAGAAACTGTGTGGAGGCCATTTTTTGTTAATGGTATCTGGATACTTAAGAGATTTGGACTTTTCCTCCTGTTTAATACTGCTTATCTGACTTGGTCTATCTTCCTCTAGTTAGAACAACAGCAGTCTTTCCTATTTTGTTTTTTGTTGTCATGTTTTGCCTGACAACTTCTAGTCTTCAGTTTGCTGGGTTGCAGTATAGATGTGTTTTATCACTGAATTTATTTGGGTGTTCTGCACTTTCTGTGGAGTGGTGATCCTGTGGTACTGGGTTGTCAGGTTGTGCATTTCTGGGGGCAAATGATTGTCTCCTTCCATGGAAAGTGTCTGGTGCATGTGGGTGCTACTCTGATGGAAACAAGTTCTAAAAAATTTAAAAAACCCTGTTCCTTCAGTTACAGTGGGTTTTCTGGTCAGTCTTCAAAGATTGCATCTTCTGATCAAAAAAATTAATTGTTAATACTGTGGTTTCCTCTGTCTGTTCTCCTTCCATAGACAGTTCTTTCTTTATCTCTTTGAAAAGTAACCAAAATATAGCTTGTCCTTTTCAGATCAAAAGGAATTATTTAAGCAGGCCTTGGAAACTCCCAGGCATCTTGTCTGTAGCTGAGGAGGTTCTCTGGGCTATTTTTCTCCATTGAGGATGTGTAACAGGCTTTGTCTTCCTCTGGTGCTTCTGTGCTTTTCCAGACCCTCGAGGCTCCTGACTCAAGTATAGGAGATCAGAAACTGGATCCTGATCTCCTCTGTGCCAGTTGGCCACTATCATCTGAAACGTGCAGTAAGATCAGGAATGTGGGAGTCTGCACACAAAATTCTGTGGGAAAAACATGAGGTGGGATTTGATAGAGATTAAATTTTCATAATCATGCCTTGGTGAGAGTCCCTTCTACCCACTGACATCCATTTAGAGAGGTGTTAAGATGTTTGAAATAAACACTGTTCTTTTTTGGAGCGGACAACCTCAAATTAATTCCAGACAGTTCAACAGAGCTTATTGCTGAAAGCAAGGGAAGGGCTGTGTGTTTGCCTGATGTGTTGGCACAGAGCATCTCTAAAAGATACACTGCATGCAAAACGTGGGTATGGCAGCACTGCTGTGTTTTCAGAGGACAGCTGGTGTGCCTCTGCTTTTGAGATGCTTTTCAAATGTAGTGCATTGTTCAGGTTCTGTACATCTCTGTGAATAGAAGTGTAATTATCGGTTTTAAAAAATGATTTTATTGTTTCCTTCCCCTCCCTCTAGTTTTTCATTCACCCTTGGGGGGGAAGAAAGATGTACTCTTTGTGACTGTTCACTTTGTGCAGGCTTTGTAGGTGCTTACCAAATTGCTTCAAACTATCTGTGAAGTTTGGAATAGGTGAATAACCTCCTAAGTCTAAGGTTTGAAGAAAAAAAAAAATAGGCCACCTGTCAAGTTTGCCAGTCCAAGCTGGATTTGATGGTCTCCAGAGTCATCCTGATTACTTCATCATCCTCTTAAAAAGAGAAAAAAAATCTTGGTCCTCGCTCCCTTTTTCTTCCTTTTCTCCTACTTGGCAAATGTAGCTTGTTTCCTGTGTTTTCAATTGAACTGAAATTAATATAGCTTTAAAAAATATGTTTTTGGAGGAAATTTGTCTGACAGATTGCTATAAGAATACTTTGTTTTTGTAGCAGGATTGTCGGTGTTTTTATGAATTTGGGGCTAGGTGTTCAGTGGATATAACCTTGTGACAGTCCAAGTGAATAACTTTCCTTATGTCAATTGAAAATCTATCTACATTTTTTTATAGTTAGAGACCCCTTGTTCACTCCCAAAAGTGAAATAGTTTCTTGCTGTAGCAGTAGACTGGTCACCAGTTGCAGCTGAAGTAGAATAAAATGTTACATTTTATGGGCTTCCTCCTGCTCCTTTGCTTGCTGTAGCAATCAGAATTTAAGTAAAAAAAGAAAGAGTTGGAGGGGAATGGAATGAAAGTTGTTACCAGTTAAATTTTGAGTTCTCAGCCTGTTTGTCTCAGAATGGCCAGAGCATAGGGTGTTTCCATGAATCTAAAGGAAAAGTTCATTATATTGCTGTCTTTACTGTTGATGTTGTGTGTTGGTTTCTTTTATTTCTTTGGTGTTTGTGCCCCTGCTTGGATATCTTCATTCTTTTCTTTCTCAAATGGCTGTAAGCTTTGTTGGAGTCCTATGAAGCTTATTAGATATCTTCACAGTAATAGTAATCCCAATTTCTTGTATTTTAGGATCCAACAAGAGTAGAGAAGACAGCAGATTACCTAAGATGTGAGAAGTCCTCCCGTAGTGAAATCAAATCTTGTTTTCAAAATGGACCGAAGTAAGCGGAATTCAATAGCAGGATTTCCACCACGCCTGGAGCGCGCCGAAGACTTTGATGGTGGCACTGGAGAAGGGACTGCATCCCAGATAGGAAGAGTTTGTACCTCTTCATACAGAGCCCTGATAAGTGCCTTTTCCAGACTTACTCGTCTTGATGACTTCACATGTGAGAAAATTGGCTCTGGTTTCTTCTCTGAGGTGTTCAAGGTGTGTGTTTAGTTTTTTTCCTCTCAGTGTTGATTGTTTCATGTTTGATGAAAAGAATGTACAAGACTTGCTTTTCACTGAAGTCAAGTGATAGTCCTTGTATTTGCTTCACTCAGAATGAGTGACAAATGAAAAACTTTCAGGCTCCAAATATTTCTTCTCTTACTCTTCCAAATGATGCTGGAATCACTTATTTATTTGAGGAGTTGCAGAGCTTTTTGGAAAAAAAAGAGAAAAAGCTAAAAATAATTGGTTTATTTTTTGACCTCTGCCGTGTATTTTTGCATTCATGTAGTGTTAAACACTGATGGCTGTTGGTTTTCCCATATGTGAGTGTAAATGTCTTTAATTTAGCTGGTTTATTGGTTTTGTGGGATGGTAGACATTCCTTTGCCTCACAAGACTTGGATGCATGTGTTAAGGAGTTCCATACATGGTTGCTGAATTGGGAACCACAGATTTTATTGCACTGAAATTACAATGCAATTTACTGCTGTTCTATGTTTCCTTTGCTGCTTATGCCACTCTTAGGCACTCTTTTAGCTCCAATAATCAGAGATTGGTTTGAAGTAAGTAATATGAAGGAGAAAATCTGATGTTGTCAGTGGCTTGCTGCTACGAATGTGGGACATGGAAAAGAGCTTTTTAAAGTAACTTGTCAAATGCAATTTATAGTGCTAGTAGTGTTTCTGCTGCTCTGAGTGTTCTGGTAAAGTTTATGGTAGAGGAACAGGACATTGAGTGGTCTTTCAGGCATTGAAAAAAATAATTTGTTTCCTTGTTCTAGTTCCTGACTTTACATGAAGTTACACTCTGTGTTGTTTTCTATTTCAGTGAAATGCCAGAAAACTATCTTACAGTATTTTATGTCCATTCCATGACAATTTATGTGGGTTTTTTTTCTTGAAGTTAAACCGAAAAACCTTTTGTCCAGTTTTATTGCTGTAAATAAATACCTGCATTAGAAAAAGGAAATTATTTTTATATTGCTTTACTACCCAAAGGCATTGAGATCTCCATGTATCTGTGTCCTCTTGTGAAAGGGCAAGTCACTTCACAGAAGTTTTTCTGTTTAGCTAGATATATGAAATTTTAGTTTTCACTAACACAAGTTTTTAATTTTTTCAGATGGGTAGACATGAAGAAATTTATCTGGGATGTGTAGGAGACTCAGTGCAGGATATTTCTTAATAAAGCCAGCTTTTGTAGCAGTTGAAAGCAAGGGTTTGTTTGGTGTTCTTTGTTAGTTTAGGTTTTGTCTTATTTCCCTGTTTGGAAAACTTTCTGTAATACATTTTGTACCAACTGGTTTTGTGTGGAGACATTTTCTAATGTTAAATGTTTAAAAGTTCTTTGTGTTACTGGAATTCATCTTTACAGCTTCTATGGTGAAGCTGTGGTGCCATGTATAAAGGTTCAAATAGACTTGGGTCATTTCTAACTAGGAAATAACAGACCTTGTTTTACTTGTGTGAATGTCATAATTCAGGTGGAGGGAAAAAGGTAGCTAAAAATAAAGGTGAATTTCCAGCATTCGTAGTAATTGATGGATTTGAGAATTTGTTGATTGAGAGAAATCCTTGATACTCAGTTTATTTTTATGTGCATAAATTAATCTCTAATTCTTTAAAAACCCTTCCCCTGCTGTTTTCCTTTGCAGTGAGCTAAACTAGACATCCCAAGGTGTTGGATAGAGTTGGTGGCATTACTGTGGGAGCGCTGGTGGGAGTCTGAGTATCTGGTGTCTGTTTTTGCAGAGGCAGCCACAGTCCCCCCAGGCAGACACTGAGTGATAAACTCGTTTTTCTTTTGCATCACTTTCGACCAGAGCTCTGCAGTTCTGGTGTGAAGGGGTGAGAGTGCATTACAGCTTTATCACAGATGCAGTTCCAGACTCATTTAAGCAGGTTTCTGTTCTGCTGCTTTATCAGCCTGACCACCTCTGTCATTAATCCAACTGTGCTGATGATCAGATTTCATGTGAGAAGCTTGATGTGCTTCCAGTAAGGAGAGCCTCGTGGCTTGACACAGTTAAAATTCAGTCTGATCTGCAGGTTCACAGCTCAATGATTGAAGTTGAGAAAAATCCAGGGTAGATCTAAACTTACTGTGTAAGTAATCTTACAAGAGCAGTGAAGCCTTTCCTTAAATCATCAATGGTGTCTCAAAACCCACCATGTCTCCAGAGCTTTTTCAATAATGTATTTGTCTCTTGTTTTGTAACATGCATTGGGTCACTCAGTGATTTAGCAAAGAATGCTGGGACTGTTTTAAGGGTTAGAGATTTTTGTTTTGCTATGTGGCTGACAATTTTTTCCAGTGATTTCTTCCCTTCCATCCTATTCTATGGAAACTTCTTTTAAAATATAGCCTGTTGTGGTGGATAGAAGTTGCCTTCTCTTAACTTGTGAATAAGAGTATGTTACAGCTCTGATGTGTTAATGGCCATATATGCTATGAATGATCTTCTAACATTTCTAGTGCCCCTTTATTCTTAAACATATTAAAATCTATGGTTTATTCAGAACAGAGTATTAGACTAGTTTTTTGATTTTGTTAGCCATCACTATAACACTTCAAATTCATGTTCACCTGAATACTAGATGTTACAGAAACTTGTTTAGAAAAACTGAACTTTGTCAAAATATCAGCAGTTTAGTTGGAAGCTGCTGACTGACTAAAGCCTGTTCCAAATTTCCATGGCAAGTGGAGTACCCTGAGGTTTGCTTTTAAGATCGAGCTGGGCAGAGAGACTGGTGAACAGCTGTGAGCCCAAACCCTTAAACTGCTAGTAGGGAAAACCAGCTGATGAGGCTATAAGGAATTGTGGGGGAATCCAAGCATTGTACTGAAATAAAGTATTGTATCAGGAAATAGTTACTATTAATTATAAAATGTGTGGTTTTGAACAGCAGTCAGACTAAAATCCAGGATGATCCTCTATTCACATTTGCCTTCAGGTTCAAGGCCAGTACTAAGTATTCAAGTTGCTGTGAGTTTCCTTCAAGTGTTCTTTTTGTCTCTGCATTCTGTAGCTGAACTTTTGGGAGAGACTGGAAATACTTGTGACATTCCAGTGTTAAAAATTGAACTTTTAGTTCAATACGTTTAGTATTTGTGTATACGTGAAACCAGGAGTCATTGATCCAATACAGAATTGTAGAGGCCAAGTATAAATACAAACAGAGGGGACATCATACTTTTGGATGTCTTAACAAGATGAGTGGTGGGTGCAAAAGGATCAATATCCTCAGGGTATTTGTGCTGTAGTTGCTTATACTGTGAGGCCTCCTATTTGAATACTCTGGAGTGATGGTCCTCAATTCATTAATTAGTTGTTAGTCTTTATTTGCATGGTCAAATTAATGTTCTCTGACTTTCGAAAGTGTTGACTGTTCAGGAAAGGTGTGCCTGTCCAAATACGTACCTTGTACCTGAGGCTAGGATCCTGTTTCTAGTATTTATTTTATGTCTTCAGGATGTTTAAAGATAAGCAGCATCTAACTGTCTAATGTGAAAGGAGAAACGAGGCTGGAGTTGTGCTTGAGGTACTGTGAGGAACACATATATAGTTCTTTTTATCAAGTACTTGTAATGCACTTAGAATAAAACTGGTAGTTCTGTTCCTCTAAACATACAAATCATAAAAAAATACTAGATAGTGTATAATTTGTGATATTTTGTCTCATGGGCACATTGTCATGGTCATGGGCTTGATCTCTGGAATATCTTGTTCTAAACTGTGGGAGGTTTAAGAGATGTTACTGATCTGACTTTCCAAAGTGACTCAATGGGAAGTTTAGGGTTTTTTTGTACTTTATGACTTCATTACCATTCAGATTAACATTTCTCTCTGTGTTTGTCTGTAATTTTGCAGGCCTTGAGGAGTCTAGTGTGGGAATGTTTAATGTCACTTTCTTCTGTTGCCTCTGACTTAGGTTTGACTTAGTGAAACAAAGAGGATAATGGTCCAAACTTAGGAGTGTCAGATTGTTCTGAGTGGCAGCTTCTGTCAGGAGGAAGGCAATGCAGAACATTGAGTTAGAGGAGACCTTGCTTGGTTCCTCAGGAACCTCCTTGAGGAGACTGCTCTGTCTTACCCTGATTTGTCATGTCCAAGTATCTTCAGCTGTCTCTGGCCAGTCTGTAACCTGGTTGTAGTCAGTTGCGGCACGGAGTCAGGTGCCTTACAGAAGTCTATGTACATTGCCATTGCTAAACATGTATACATTTTGCTTGATCAATCTTATTATCTAAATTGAAAATTAATGTAAATCTAGACAGAGATGTTATGAGAATTAGTACAGTATCCTTAGCTGAGCTAGGCATAAGTATTTGTGCTCTGTTCTTGGCAGCTACTTTTGGCTTGTCCTTTAAACTTCCATTGTAAAAGATTCTACAACCTCCTTTGGTGTATCCAGGCTATAATTTATTATTTTTAAATGATCCTTTTATAGATAGAACCTCCCAGTTTGAGTTGTTTCTACAGCTGGTCCTTCCTATTTGCTTATTGACTCTGCTAGCAACTCATTACTGACAGAGGGTTCCATTTTCCTGTGGCATTAAGTCAGAAGAGTAACATGTCTGTGAGTGTGTGGAAGGAGGGAAGCAGATATTTGAGTAGTTATAAAAATGGAGCATGCAAGGAAGGGAATGCCAGTTCATATTAAAAGGAGAATATGACTATGAAAAGTACATGGAAAAGGCACAGGAAAAATGGCAAGGGACCTGCTGCTTGGTTTTCAGCCCACGCTTAGCAAAATCCCACTGCAAAAGGTGTTGGAAACTGTCTCAGAGTTTTTGCAGACAACACTTTCCTAGACTGAAATCTTTATTAACTTGGGTTTTATCAGATAAACAGCACTGCAATATTTTAACTGTCAAAGTGTTTTAAATCTAAATGTGCATCTGTGTGTTATTGCTGGTCTTTGCAGGATGGCCAAGAACAGAATTGGTTTGGGGCTCTCACCTGCAGGGCAGGGCCTCAGCACTCTCCCAGGGCTCTACAAGCGAGTTCTTTCTCTCCTATGTGTGTGCCTATTTCCTGCATTAAATGGGATGTCAGTCTTCAAGACTGTCAAGCCAGTAACTTCCCTGCTGAATTCTTGTGTGAAGGAAGCGGTTAATTGTCAGCATAAATCAAGGAGAAGCTGGGTTTTTCAACTGGAGGCAAGCTTTCCTTAATTCTGTCATACCCATTTGATTATTATTTCAAAACTCCCAACATAAACACTGACAACACAAAGAAATTTTTTTTTTTGTTAGTACCAAACTGCTTTGTCACCAGACTTTCGGCCAACATTGCATTCTTCAAGGTGACATTAATATCACTGTAAAGTCACTTAATTGGGCAGAATGCTTGTATAGAGAAAGGTAGGAAGGCTAATTGTGTGTAGGTGTTTTTCTTTATGGTAACTGTTGTACATGAGATGTAGAGTTCCTGGAACCATAGTTTGGTTAATGCTATGTGTATCGTGTCCTCAGACTTACAAGGCAGTAACAAGAGTTCTCCTCTTGGCATTAGTACTGTACTGCAGATAATCACACTAATTTTTTTTCCTGCAAACTCATTCTTCCCCAGTAGGCATAATTACTTTCTGCAAGTTTTGCTGAACATCAGGGTTTGGCATTTTTGTTGCTGTCTAGGCCTTCCTACCTCACTTTAAATCTGTTTCTCTTTGTGTTGTAGATTAATGGAGTCAAAAAGCATAGAGTGGGAAGAGGCTTCTTGTCCTCTTGTTCTTAATCCTTTTGTTGTGGGGCAAGAGCAGCTTTATGTCATGGTGTGTGGACAACTCCTTAACCTATTCCTTAAATCTGGTTATAGAGGTGACTGCAGTGGGAGGTGCCCAGGAGTTAGTATCTCTGAAAAATCAATTTTATTAAGCAAGAGAGGAGTGGTTGCATCATAACGACACTGAACTGGAAAGCCTCCAACAGTAGATCAGGCTACTCTGACTTCATGTAAAGATGATGGGCATGGTTAGTCCCTTTACCAGGTTGAGCTGGAAGGGCAGAAGCTCCTGGAAAAGGAATGGTACAAATTTATTGAGGAATTGAGAAAGCAGCTGGAAGAATTCCTTTCCATCATCAATAAGTACTCCGCTCATACCTTCTCTGTCTAGAATGATTGATTGTCACTTTGTCTTAAGGAACAAAATAGTAACACTGTCAATTTAGAAATTTGAAACACAACAAAAACATCATTCTGTATAACATAGATGTTCTGGTATTCAGATTAAAAATATTCTGAGAGCAGCATTGATAAAGTAAAATTTCACTGAAATCTCAAATCTTTCTCATGCTTTTTCTTTGTCCCTATGGCTTCAGTTTCAGAGTTCTCTCACTGTTGTGTTGATTTTGAATATTTAGTGAAAGGTTTGTACTGGAAAAGCATCTTATTTGTCTCTGGAATTAGCAGCCTGATCAGACGCCTAAATGTAAGTGTCTGAACATGTGTTTTTCAAAAACTTTGTAAAACATTAGAGATGAGATTACACCTCTATCCACTAACCATGAAATTTGTGGTACTACTTCATAGGCTTAAAAGATACTTTAGTTATTCTATTAAGTATTTGTAGGAAACTTTCAAGTTGTAGCCTTGAAATACTTTTTCAGCGTTGGATATTTGACTTTTCTGAAGTTGGAGAATACAGGTTGTTAACTCTGTGTTAACACATGAGGACAAAGAAAAAATAAAAATTGGTTTAATAACTAGAGGAGTGATTCAGTGGATGACTTCAGTCTTAATGTGTTTGCTGTCTAAAAATTGTCACTACAGTGCATAGACAGACTTACAATAAGGAAATAGTTATTTGAAGGTGCTCTTCAATGTAATGAGAAAGGCATGATAAAGCCCAGTGGCTGAAAGCTGTAATAAGAGTTGTACTTATTTTAAAAAAGTAAGCACCTGTGGAATGTTCCTTACCAACCAAAATTTTTCTCTCTCCTGTTGCTTTATTAGTGATATTTGTGGCCATCTTTATATGTATTTTTAGAACGTTCTTAATTATGCTTGGTAAGGTGTTGAGGAAGTTACAGCTTCCAGCATTATAATACCACCAGTTTTGGGAAGTAATGTTCTAGACAATAGGATTTTTTATTTATATTTTTAACTGGTGTGTGGGTTTTTTCCTCTTGAAATGGCTGTAAGCTACGTGAGGTGAAATGAGATACTTCAAAGTCTGCTTACGACAAATAGTGGCAGAAGCCATCTTTTTAGGGTGGAGAAGGAGTAGGGAAGGAGTAAGTGAACTGTCCTATGTTTTGGCTTTGCAGATATAATATCTGATCTTTTAGGCATGGGGAATAGACTTTTTGACTGAAAAGTGAGACCCATTTGACCAGGGCTTATCTTCCCTCACTCAGGTGTAGAGCCATTGTTCTTGTCCCTGCCCGTGTGATATGATGCCAGTTAGAAAAAGACAGCAACTCTTCTTGTCCATGTATACCCTTTTGGCCTCATTTTTAAAATGGAATTACATTTTAATCTGAAGATCTTTTCCTTTTGACTAGCGAAGGAAATTCACCTTGCTCAAGGTGACTGAGGTAAGGTGTTGGAGGCTAAAGGTCTCTCCTGTGAAGTTTCAATGTTAAAACAAGCTGCTATATGTTTGGGAATACAGTCAGTATATTATGTAATCCAGCCAAGGAGCCTGAATAACTCTGAAACTTCATTTCAAACTCTGGAGTTGTATCAGAGAGGTGATTCTAATCTGTTTCTATTCTGGTTCTTGTCAGGAGTAGGAAGAAGCACCATGGTGGAACTGAGGCATAAATGCTGAGGATGCTGCTGCTTTCTTAGTCAAAGTAGAACTCTTGTGAGTTTGATTTTCTTATGCTGATATGTGAAGTATCAGTCCTTTGGAGCCCTTTTTCCAACTGCTAAGATTATTTGTATGGTAACCATTTAACCAGACAGTTGTCTTCCTCTTGCTAATGTTTTTTTGCTATTGAGGTGCCAAGCTGCTGTCATCCTAGTCCTTGTCACTTAATTAGCAAATACTTTTATAGGGCATAGGCTACTGGGAGAAGTAGTAATGAATAGGTTGTACTCCAACAAATCATTAATATAGGAATAAAAAACCTCATCTGTGTTGTTAGTCTTTATGGATTCCACCATGGGGCAAAATACTCACTTCCTCCCCATTAGCAATTCTGAATTTTAATGACATTTGCCTATCTCTGAAGTGTAGAACACTCTTACTTTTAGCAGAACTGAAAATGCTTAGGAATACAAGGTAGGATGGAGGGCCAATTCATATTTGCTGTCTGAAACAAGTTCTGGTTTTTATTAATTTATTTTCTGTGGAGAAGTTTTAATATATGCAGTATTATAATCATCTTAAAACATCAGCTGAGGCAACGCTGGAATCAAAGGAGAACCAGGCAGCAGATTAAATGAAAGCCTTGTCTTTTGTAGCGATGTTGAAATATTTTAAGAAAATTTTCAAAACTATTCTTCCATAATGCTTCTTCCTACAGTCCTGCTTGGCATAATTACAATAAAGTCTAGAACTCTACTGAGTAACATAAATTAAAACAGGGTGAAACAGTTCTTACACTGTTTCACTTTCTCTGTTTGGGTCAGACAGCTTCTCTGTTGAAGACAGAAATATTGAGAAAATATGATAGAACTACCCTGAAAATGAATGGTTTGTTTGACTAAAAAGCCAGAATAAAAATCACTGGAACAAACCTGATGTTAAAAAATACTCAGTCAAAAAACAGAACAAACAAACAAAAAAACCAAACCCCCCTCCCCCAAAAGAACAAACAAAGAAACCCACCAACAAAACAAAAAACCAACAGCATAGTGTAATGTAAAATTGTCCGTTTTGAAATATATTTTTCAGTTGTTTGAGAACTTAGCCTCTCCTCAGCCTTGCTGAAGAGCTGATACATGGAATACCTGCGGTAAGTCTTTGTTGTCCTCACAAATAGAGAGAACACTCACAAATTCTGTCAACAGTAAGAAAGACACTGATACTGTAATAAGTACCTTGCAATAGGAGATAACCTCTATTTGGATTTTGTGTTTAGTACAGTGACTGCTGTAGTTCAGAGTCCTTTGGGTCTTTGATTTTCTTCTGTAGGAAAAGTGCCAATCTGAGTATCGTTGTGCAGTTTTCCCAGGGCAAAACAGGTGGCAAGATTCCCTTGGCTCTGAAATGTTTGTGTGCTTTTTGTCTTGTTTTCCATAATAATTTCTCAAGCACAGTTAAATGAGATCTGTTTAGTTTTCTGTTCTGGATGGAGATGTGCTGGGTTGCCAGCTCTGGGATTTTCTGTGTTTTGCCAGCTGGCAAACATGCACATTTGTGTAAGCTCATTCATAGCTGATACTGAGAGACAGGTGCTGATTTACTGTTCTTCAAATAACTGTGCTGGCATACTGGCATATGTCCAGTATTAACATGACTGTGCCCAGAGAACAGGAGTGCTTCACTTAAAAATCTCTGTGAGACGCCTCTGAGGCACCTCTCTGGACTCTTATTTACTGGTATTGGCAGCAGGGGAAAGTTAAATATATTTCAGTGATGGATTTCACTGCCTGTGCCTGGGGAGTGTCTGTGATGTTAATACATACAAATGTGTATGTGTTACTGCCTAATAGGAAATGCAAAAATGAGAACTGCAAATTGCTATTGATGGCACTAACAAAAAAGAGATTCTTACAGCCACAGATTCATATGGAATGCTTCTCCATAGCTCCTTAACAGCCTTTGCAAGTGATTAGAGAAAGGAACTCCAAAGCTTGTATGACAGGGCTTCTTTTAATCTTTCCTGCTGCAGTTGTTGGTATTCTGTATGCAAGTGATCCAAAACTTCTTCCCAATGGATGCTGAGGCGAAACTGTAGTAATCTCTTCCCCGTCCACGTGCTTCCTGTGTCTGGGAGTCACCACAGCTGCTGACCCTCCCTGTGCTTGGCACAGCCTGGGAGTGCTCTGGGGTGGCTGCAGGGCCCTGGCAGCAGCTCTGCAAGGCGGGGGCCCTCTGTTTGATGGTCTGGTGGCATTAGGGGTTGAGGAGAGGACAGAGCCCTGAAACATCCACTGGAGTGATCGATACCGAGACAGCGTTGCTTTGTTAACTAATCCGGAGCTGACAATGTGTCTAACACTGACTCACTGGTGTTGCTTTGTAACGTTCACATGAGCTGCCTGCAGTTAAGTCCTGCAAATCCAATTCTTGCGCTTCCTAGCCTTTACAGGCCATGATGAGACACAAGAAATTTCACGGCGTATTTAATTAGTTAATTGTGTAAGAACCTAGTTCTCAAGAAGAGCAGTTTCATGAAGGCTTAAATAGCAAGAAATTACTTAGAATTTTTTGTTTTAGCTGTAACCTGAAAGTTATTAACTGTATAGATTTATGAAAGCTGAAGTATTTTCAAGTAAGCAAAATGTGGTTTATTCCTGCTCCCTGCTTTCTTTTTATTTGTGGTCGTGATCAAGTTCTAAGTGCTGTGATTATAATAGCAATAGTTGTATGTCAGTGGGCTCTCTTCTGAAAGGTGAGACAGACCTCCTTACTCATGCATGGCAATGTTTGTTTGAAAGATTTGTACAGGAAATCTAAGGAAATTATTTCTGCTCCAAACAGAATTTTCTGTTAAGGCTCCCATGCAGTTTTGAAAAGAAACCCCACAAATGTGTTTAAATACCAATGATGAGATTATTAGGGTAGTGGGGGGACTGTGTGCTCAGTGCTGAACTATTCATAAACTGTAATAGTTAGAAGATAAAATTTCTGTGTCAGGAAATCTCAGTCCAAAGTGTTGTTTTTCTTTGAAAACATCTTCAGATTATGTAAGTGTCGTTATCGTTCATACAGGATAAACCCATAGTAACATGAGAAATATTTAACCATAAGTATTAAAAATTAAATGGGAAAATAGGAACACAGATACTGTATCTGATTATGTATTATCTTTGGATGTTACAGCAGTCATTTGCAGATGTCAATCTTCCAGTTTTCTGGCAGGTAGATAATATCACTTCAGTATAATAGAACAGTTAGAGAGGTAACAAAAGAAAGGAAGTAGCATGCTCAGGGCTGCTTGGTGAGCTGAGGATAGCTAACATTGAAAATTAGGAATAAGCTCTCGGTTATGAACTTCAAACTCATTATTCTTTTTCTTTCCTGACTATGGTATTACTCAGGTATAAAGTACATGGCTGAGCTGTTTACTGAGGTTGTGGTAAAACAGTGCTCACCCAGTGTCTGTGTTCCATGTCCTGGATTGCAGAGGAAAGTTTATATGGTTACATTCTGCTGAACTGGCTACAAAATCAGTCAACTTCCCCACCCTGGGCCGTGCCTGTTTATTTCTCATCTCAAACTGTGGAACAATAGTCCTCTGATGAATTTGTGCTTTCTCTCAAAATAAGACTGTAGTCTCTTTTTGCCTTTATGGCTTGATTGAGATCAAGTTAATGGCAGAGATATGTGCATAGATTCCTATCAATAAATGGTTTGTTTAAAATAAAAGGGTGCTCTATCTTGGGCCCTGCTTCTACATTACAGTAGGCAATGAAGAAAAACAAAATACAAAAGAAAAATTGATCGTTTTTTGGCACACAAGTGGATTTACAAAGTGTCAATGGCACTACTGTCTTACTAATTAGAAATTCACTTTAGTTTGAAAAAAAAAGTTGAGAATTTGTTTGACTGTAGGTGTGGAATATTCTCTAGTAATTGAACTTATTTTTTTGCTGGGTGGTGCTAGAAGTTACTGAAATTATCAAATTAGGACCTTTGCCTAATAGTGAGCCTTTGTACTAAAGGGAAAATGGTAAAGTCTCCAGCCTTTTCTCGGTATTTCTCTCAACTCTTTTCAGTATTAGAAATTAGTAGAATCACAGTTACTGCCAGGCTTTTGAAAGGTTTGGGGCTTTATTTTGTGCCTAGTTTCTGTAGATCTTCTGAACCTGGGCTAAAGCTCTTGTAACACATGCTGACTGGTTTTGTTTGGCAAAGTTTTGTTACATTTGGCAGGTCTCTCTCTTGCTGCAAGAAGTTGTAGTATAGTGACATTCTGTATTACTACTCTGAAAACAGCCACAACCCATCTGACTCTCTGGCATCCGCATAGCAGCTTAGTATTATCTGGACTGGTGTATTTCTTTCAGCTTCTGTTCATCATTGCAAAATTTCCTACTGCTATGAAATTTTTGACTTGATACAGGCATCACTACTATGAATATCTGTGTCTGACAGTAGGTACCTTTTAATGTTAAGAAAAACATTTTGGATTACAGACTTATAAGTGAACTGAGCTGAAGAACAGGTTTATCTTCTTTACTGAAGGGAGCTTTTTTTCAATCAACCATAGAGTTAAGGCATTCTTCTAACACATTTGTCCTTGGGGTATGAATATATGCCCCTGTAAGTGTGATGACTTGGTAGCTTGACTGTGAGACTTGGATAAAATGTAGCTGAGTCTATTTTTTTTTTTGAAGATTTCTTCTGCTGTGACAGCAAGGAAATAGTCTGTTTTTGAGAGAAGTTTTGTATCAGAGCCAAATTGCTGGTCAGCTTCCCTGTGAAAGACTTTTCCTATCATTTAGTTGCTACTCATACGATGAAGCCTTTTCTCCTTAACAGTGATTACTTCTATCATCTCATGTGCCTCACAAGTTTTACTGTTAACTCAGTCAATCAAAATTAAACTGTGTAACACATTTAGTGCAAATGGCCTAGAATAGTAGCTAAGGGAATGTCTTAATCTCTTTTCATCAAAGAGCAAATACTTGTAAATCAAATGAGGACAGAGAAGCAAACTCAGGGAAGGCCAAATATTTGGACCAGACGGGACTGCTTTTAAAATAGTGCTTTGGATACATGGCAGCAAAGGTGAAATGGCCAGATGAAGACTAAGGTGTGTAAAAGAATGAACAAAAAATTGGTGTGTGTTCTAGAACAGCAACATGATTTTATGGAGTAGACTGTGTAAGTAAAGATCTGTAAATGTATTTAAGCAATGAGGCTGGATGCCAGAAGAGAGAAAGGTAAGGAAAAACTGGAAAGCAGTTAAATGAAGATTTGGAAGAGAACTGTGACAAAATACTTCCAGCTATATAATGATGATTTGGAAAATAATGAAAATGCATTGAAAAACTAGGAGCACAGCTGAAAGCTGTGTTGGCAGATCTACAGTATCAGTATTAGGAAATGTTCTTCAGGTGTTTATTCCACGGCCACCTGAAAAGGTACAGTCAATACAGATTGAAAAGGCCTTGTGAAAGATGAAATCAGGCTAGATTTCAGCTATTTCTTAAAAATACCTCCCCATCAGTCCAGCAGAAAGTGGAAGTAATAGAAATGTTTGGATTTTCAGAGAACCATGACAGACATATATGACATAATAGATAAATAATAATATAATTACATTAAAGTTTTTTAATAGTAAAGAACTTTACAGCTAAGCAGCAAGCTGAACATTAAACTCACCAATTTTTGCATGATATTCCTCATCAATTTTATGTAGTAACTACTTCTCTGGAATGTGATTCTGTGCAATCACTATTATGAGATTACCTTTAAATCTGTCGTATTTCTTTACCTGTATCCATGATTTCCTCTACATCCCGCTTTCTTCTGAAGAAAGGGGTAAGGATCCATGGTCCAATGTGAGCAGAACCACGCTGGTAACCACAGCCAGGTCTAAGTCCAAAGTACTTTGGTCCTGGGAGAATTAGAGTGCAAAGGGACAGTTTAACTGCCTGTCAGCAATAAAACAGGGAGGCAATATCTGGTTATTGTGACCTTGGAGATGGAGTCACACACATAGGTAAGCAGACTGAGAAGCTGGAAGCATGTGCAAGCAGCTGTAGGATTGTCAGAATGTTTCTAAGCAGAGGCACCATGATCCAGACATTGCTGAAAGGTTGTTTGGTCTGATATGCGAGGGACCCTAATTAATAATAACGTCAACAGCTTTAAAAGCTTCACAGCAATCTGCAAGTTGCATCAGTGAGAGGTTTGAATTGCATGAGTGAATCCCTGTTTATGTTGAGTATACAGGCATATGCCTGAGGCAAACTGCCTCGTAAACAAATGTTAAATTGGATCAGCAGTATTGCCAAAATATTTACTCGTTTTCCTTCTGGAGTCAGGTGGTTGAAGCATCACTTCCATGTTTTCATGGCACAGAGGTGGTCCGAAAGGAGAAGGATTAAAATGAAGTAGTTTTGCAGGGCTTTGGCAAGGCATGCTGGGATAGACATAAATTTTCTCTAGGGTTTGACTGATGGATAAGCAGGCACGGAGGGCAGAGCTGATGGTTCCTTCAATGTTGATCATTCAGAGTTTGACTGAGACCTTGAAGACAGAACCTGTCAGTTCCTTGTTGTCAATTTATTCTTGCCATAGAAATGCTATTTGCCAGTTGTGCTTCAGTGGAGAGAACATAATTAGTCTTAAGTATATTCCAAGCAATTAGCATTGTGCTCCACAATTTATAAACTGATACTTGATACTATTCATAATATTGAGTGTTGTCCTCTTGAGAAAGATGCCCTCTCACCTCTACTTCTGCTTCCTCCTCCTTGCTTAAAGGATAAGTAGCAAGAGAGGAAGAATCCCTTTTCCCCTATCTCTCCTTTGGTTTGATTAGGAATTTTGCTGTTCTGTCAGATCTTGCAGGAATACATCCTCCAACACCAGAACAATATACAGAAGTTCAAATAAAATTGCTGGTGTTACATTATTGTGTCCCTTTAAATGAAACAAAGTGTAGTGCAATTTTGGCTACTATTTAGAGACCAGGTAATTGGACAGAATATGCTGCTCTATGTGTAAGAAACTCAAGAAATTTCCAAGCATGGGAAAAATGATTTTATAAAACAAACAAAAGAAAGGCCTACTGACGTTGCCACTGAGCTTTGTTCAGTCTGTCAAGACTGAAAAGACTAGACTTTAGGCAGAATAGCCTAAAACAGAGTAAAAACTTTTCTTTGCAAAAGCAGCTCAGCTTTCTCTGGGTGTGCAGTTAGTGCTGTGGGCAGTCAGACCTTTGAGAAGCAGTTGTTGACCACTTGTTTCATATCAGACCTGAATATCCAGGAAACACGCAGGACACAGTGACCCACCTTCTTTTCTGAGTTTTGCTTAGCTCAAGAAAAGCAGTCTGAACAAGGAAAAAGATCCTATGACAAATTCTACCTTTACCTCAGAATTGAGGCAGAAAAGCAGGAAATTTTGGCGTGAGATTGAGTGAATTATAGAAAGGGCAAGAAATTAAGAGGTAGCTGGCAGAGTTAACGAGAAAGCAAATACTGTTTAAGACCACATTCCATCTGAGTTCCTGATCACTTTCTACCTGTATTCATTCCCTTTTGGCAGACCTTGAAGCTTCTGAGTTGATGGAAAGCTCATTTCTGAGGAAGCTCTGAGAGCATCTCTGACTGTAGCAATTAAGTTACTTCAAATCCTTTCCTATTCCCTGAAAACCCCAGATTATTCCACTATAACACCCAAGATTCCTAACCTTTGTCTCAGAGGAAGTGTGTTGATTTAGCTGCTGCTCTGTATAGGTTCAAAGCATGGTCCTTTTTTCTTTATTTAAATTTACATTGTTGAAGTTTTCTAAGTCTATGAAAACATTTTAAGATTTTTTTCCCCTCACCCAAAGCGTTGCTCCTAATAAAATTAAGGTATAATTAAAATATGTTTTAAAAGTCTCTGCGTAGACATTGACTTGTCCAACTTGGTTTGTTCATTCAAATTGGCTGGGTAAAATTAAAAATTAATGAATGTACACAACTGACACAAGAAACCTGTCAAGTAACAATAAACCTCATCAACTTAACATGCAATCATCCTGCTTAAAACCAATAAGCATGCCAAACAGGCAAGACAGGTTGTGTTGAGAATGACTCTAGATTATCTTGTTGTAATGCACTAAAGCTGTAGTTTGACCAGTTTTATTTAAAAACCAATATTACCACGGAAAGGAGGAGTCCCATGCTTGTGAACTTGCTGTTGGTTTCTACTCAGTGCTGGTTTCTATATCCTTCTCCACCCCCTTTCCCTGATCCTTCCTGCACTGGGATTACTGGGTGGCTGTAGGTGAGGCATTTGAGGAGCTGGTACATAAGCAGGCTGGGGGGAAGCAGGAGGAAAAGCATCTGAGGACTATTTTTCTACTCAAGTGCCTCGATGTTGTTTACCACACTCACCTGTGATGTTTCCAGTGCTATCCTATACTTGAAATTAGGACGGGAAGAGGCAACGTAGAAGTGTTAAACCAGACACATACCTGGAACATGACACCCTTTTCTCCCTGTACATCCCTGTGCTGAATTCATGGGCTTTGTGTCTAGATGAGAATGCTTAGCTGAAATATGCCCTTTGTTCTTGCAGGTAGTGGTGTGGAAATAAAATTGAAAGTAGGTATCACTTGCTGCCTTGGAGCTACCAGGGAGCCTTACCTTCAAAATCCATACTCTGTTTTTTTTCTTGCATCTGCTTATCATGGGTTCAGTTGTTCTTTCTGTAATTTATATCACAGCTAAAAGAGCCTCATACCAGAGAAGATGAACAGTTTCCTGGAATAAAAGCAGACAGGCTGCTACTGTTTAAAATATAGGTAGTTTGTATGTACCGAAGTTATAATGTTGATTTCAGTTTTAAATTAGAAAGCTGATGAGTCTCAAATTCCCGGAACGCAGACTTTCCGAAGCTAATCTCCATAAACTTGAATAAATTTGCCATGGGGGTAATTGAGGGTTTTGAGAAATACATGTTTTCTATTTATGAGCTGCAGGTACTGATGTAGGAAGAAAATGGGAACATAATTTCCATGTATACTACCAATAAGTGTGTGGGAATGCCCAACTGCAAGGAAATTCAAAGGATTGGCAAGCCTTACACTATTGTGACATCTGCTTTCTAATAGTAGCACACATCTGCATAACATTTGACAGATGGACTAGTTTGAGTACCAAGTTAAAAATGGCCACAGTCCTGCATTTCTGACTGGGGAAGGTCATGCTGAACGAGGTGCTGGTGCTGTGGAGTTGCCAGAGAAATCCTCTTTTTCTTTCTGGTGCTCTACAGCCACTACTGACACCCTGGGTGAGGTGATGCCCTGTGCAGGAACTTCTCTGCTTTGTAGCAGGGGATGGCAGGAATGATTTCAGACCCCTGGATGTGGAAGCTGGATCATAGTCTATTTTCAGAAGAAAACACTGAGTACCTCCAAAATCTGCCCTGTAGATGTAAGCAGCAGGTCTCTGTATAACACATTCTGTGAACAGCAACCACTGCAGGGGGAAAGAAAGGATGTGGGTGGAATAAAGATAAATTTCATAGGTCTTGGAGTGGGAGACTTTTGCTCTGTGGACAAGCAGCTGGCTTCCTTCTTTTGTACTTAGAAGCTAATAGTTGGGGTTTTTTTCAACTTCTCAAGCTTTCTGTCATCATGAGTTGCAAGAAAAGAGCAAAATGCCATTTCACATTTGCATAGTATGCTTCTAGAGAGTCATCTCTGTGATAAAGACTGCAAAAATTGCTGTATGGATCACTTTTGTCATGAAGGATCTCTGCATTGCACTACAACCAATACTGGTCTTTCATTTCGTATCCTTACCGTTTTTTGCTTCTATCCAATAGGTAAGGCACAGAACTTCAGACCAGGTAATGGCTTT
The DNA here is from genome assembly GCF_009819655.1 of Sylvia atricapilla. NCBI lineage: Eukaryota > Metazoa > Chordata > Aves > Passeriformes > Sylviidae > Sylvia > Sylvia atricapilla. The sequence goes on from NC_089148.1 coordinate 13,941,594, forward strand.
GAAGATGAACACATTGAACAGCAACAGAGCAAACATGCTGAAAGAGGTTCAACTTATGAATAGACTCTCACATCCGAACATCTTAAGGTACACTAGCATTTTTCTGAATCATATAGAGATAGGTTGTCTTTAGCAAGGGCTCTCCTCTTTCCAGTTTCTATTTAGTTATTTTTTTGTTGCAAGTTTGTGTTCTGAATGTGTTAGGATCAATTGCTAAATTGATACATGAATGGGTAGAAGAAGACAAGACTTAAGAGAAAAAAACCCAACATGGACATGATTTTGGTATCTAGAGTTTGCCAGTAATGAGTAACTTAGTCAGTTACTTCACATTTTACATTTCTGATAGATCAATAAAGTGATACGAAGAGTGAAATTTAGCTTCTTTTGTGAATTTAAGTTACTGCAAGTCTAACACTATTCAACTAACTTATGGTTGCTAATCTTAAAATTAAACAATGCAAAGTGCTGTAACTGTTTCTTATTCTTAGGTCTGCTTCCTAGTTTTTAGGATTTTCTTATTGCAGTATTGCAAGTGGGATAAGAAGGACTGAAGGAGCTAGAGTCAAACTAATCTAATTTATATGCTTCTGGAAGGAAAGGGTAGTTCTTGCTTTGCATTAGATTACTGTGTGCAAATCCAAAATGTTCCAATGTGTATCTTGTTATTTCTTGACCCATTTCAGTCCTGGTTTCTCTTCTATGGTGATGTGACAAGCAATTAACATAATTGGCTGAAGCCGTAACATTATGAAATGTAAAGATGTGATGACAGTGCATCAAATGATCAGTTCTCCTAAGCTGCTGTTGCACACCTGGGATCCATTTCTGATCTCGGCTCCTTTTGAAAAGTTTTGGAGACACAGTGAACTCTGTTACTTAATTTTCTTTTTCTTGCCATTCTTTTACATAGCACAACCATAATACTGATTGCTAAAATCCTTTAGAATTAATTTTTCTGATCCTTGAAGTTCTATTGCAGTCTTCATCAACTGATTTGTAACAATATTATCCTGTGGGTTTCCTTCAGTATTTATGAGTACAGGTGTCAGAAGCATTTGAGATGTCTGTAAGGAGTATTCCATTAATTCATGTCTGTTTTCTATTATTCTTTTTCTTAAAACCTCAAAAACCTGTGAACCTAAAAAATTCTTACTTGTAGCAAATGGCATTGGTTTTACCATAAAATATTTATTCAAGTGTTATAGTAATCTACCCCTAAATACAATTCCTGGTCTATTTTCTGTGCTCCAAGGTGAGGTGCATTCCAAGCAACTCCTCCTTCTGTTTGTTTGCTGGTGGGGTGTTGGGTGGTGGTGGTTTTTGTTTGTTTTTGTTTGTTTGTTTGTTTGTTTGTTTGTTTTGTTTTGTTTTGTTTTTTGTTTTGTTTTTTTTGTCATCCATCGGGTTATTGAGATTTCAGGATCATTAATTGTATCTTATATATATCCCCTACATCTTTTTCCTTAATTTTCTTTTTTCTATATCCTTTGATAAGCAGCATATGACCCTGGGGACTGATAAAGCAGCTTTTTTAGTAAGGTTTGTGGAAAGAGTAACTTTCCAAACTAAGATTGACATTGTCAGAATCATCAACTCAGTGTACTAAATCAGTTTCTTTTTCAGCTTTGTGTGGTTGGTAAATCTTATTTTAAAAAAATCTAGCTCTATAGCTCTGTTCAAAATCAAGAATTTGATTTTAATTGGAATGAGAGAAAGTAGGAAAGGGATGTATTGACAGGCCAAAAGCATTCAGTTGTACCTAAATGTAACCCTGCCCATTCTTGAATGGAATTAGAGGTGTTGCTGAGAACTGAAATTATACTGCTCAATCCTGAGTAATTGCTGAAATTTAGGTGTCTTTTGAAGTAAGAGAGATCCTATTTGTGATGTACTGGTCCCCTCTGGCCTTAGAGCCTATGAATAATTTGAAGTCAGCAGTGTTACACAGATGGTCCTGGAGGAAGAACAATAATGTATTGATTTATGTATAAAGCAGAAAAGGAATTTCATTTGTTCTTCCAGTTATTACCCAGGATTGACAGAGAAATATTTTTCTTTTTGTGCTCAAGTAAGCAGTTATGAGTGAATAAATCAGTTTGTTTAGAAAACTAAACTGCATTTGAGGTATGAATTGCTTGATTTGAGGCTTCTTCAAAAAAATATGGTCTCTCTGGTAAAAAACCACAGCTTTTTTCTTGTCTGCTAGGTAAGTCCCTTTGCTACAAGGAGCAGAGTTATTCCTACAGGAAATGCAGATGAGAAAACAGTATTTAGTTTTACTTGGTTTTTGTGTAGGAGATGACTTGATAGTTTTGTGTGTTGATGATGTGTCGTTTAAAATTGTATTTAAATTTTACTGCAGTGCTTCCAGTTTCTTTATGTCTGGCAGAAGATTTGGTCCCTCTTAAATGTTACCTGCCTATGTGTCTGTATATACCTGTATATAAACACACACATGCAAGCCTCTCTGTTTAGATTCCATAAACATATAAACCATTGGTGCTTCTCTTAGTCTTGTGAAACAACCTGTTTCCCACTTTAGAAACACATAAAAATAATAATTAATATTAATTTATGCTTAAAGTGGTGGGAGGTTGTGTAGCTTGTCTGACAACATTGTGCTGTCAGATAAGAGCAGCTAGAGTTGTACTGCTGGCAGGTTTTTAGGAGAATGTTCTACAGCAATGTGTTCCCACTGAAACATTTTCTGGGATTTTTTTTGGAAATTTTAAGCTTGTATTAGTATTTAAAGGGAATATCCTCTTCAAAGAAGTTCTAATATAGAACTTTTCCAGGGGCTATGAGCTATCTCAGTTTGCTGTTAAATATTTTCTTCACTTAATTTTTTTCCTTTGAAGTTCTGTGTTACTGAGTAAGGTGTTTTGTCACTAGCATCAAGTTCACTTCTCTATTGATTAGCCAGCCACTGGATCTCCTCCACATGCCTTGAAGGTGCCCTCTGATTTTTACATAATATATCTCTGAGCTTCTACATCTCCTCTGAGCTCTGGGACTGCCGACTGTGAACTTCCATGAAAACAAGTTTCTTTCCTTCCTGTTGTTAGCCAGTATGGATAATAATGGTTTCTTAGGTTGAAATGTTGAGATCATATTGTGCAGTGAGGTGATAATTGAAGCAGGTGAGGGCTGCGAGTTGCTCTACCAAATGGCTTGTAAAATTATGAAACTGAATAAATATTGGCTTTACGGCCCCCAAAATCTGCCCTCAAACCATTGCAACACATGTAGGATAGAAAGTTTATCTTTTAGAAAGCAAATGTCAGATTCAGCAACAGGGCATTTATTTTAGTACACTAAAACCTTGCTTAAGCTGGGAGTGTGGTTGTGTTTTTGGACATCCTGATGTGTCATACCTTAAATTTGTTATTGAATCAGTGTTTTTGTCTGAGGGCTCTTCTGTAGTTTATATGGTTAAGTGTTATGGAAGGGAGAAGAGGCTCCTCTTCCCCATAGTGCATTTGGTAGCCCAGAATCATCATTATCCTTTAGGCAATTAAAAAACTAATCCCTTTGCCAATGCTCTAAAACACATAGCAACTTTTTACAAGCTGTCGATTCCATTGTGCCCACAGTTAACTGCAAGATATTATTCTGAAGATTTTCGTATTTTTGCTGTTGATTGTGCTGATGTAACTGATAAATATTGCTGACTATTTGAAACTGCTTTTGCTTCTGTGCCATTCATATCAACTCCTTTTCAGAGTTACAGTTGCCTTTTTAGGTTTTCATCCAGACTCTGGTCACTCTTCTGGAGTGTGAGTTTGTCAGTAGCTGGTGACTTCCTTCCATTGCGTAGCTCAGTAGAGATCACGTGAAGACATGTCTGTGTTTTTACCTTACTGACACTTGTACATCTTGAGGAGATGGAATTGGCTCAAGGTGTTCCAGTTTCTCTTGGTGAGTTTCAGTTTTACTTGGTGAAGTACTGGTATGGGTATTTAGGCTTTAAAAGCAACAGGCTTTATTTGCCATGGAGTCAAAGGCTGACTCTAAATCTCCACACTCATTTCAGTATTTCTGCACTCAAATTCTGCTCTTGGCCAGCAATATAAATCCATCTTGATTAGAACAGAGATGTAAGTGAAGAGCTTAGTTTTCACTCACTAAGTCCCCAGTAAGTCTACTGTCCCCATGGTAGGATCATAAAGATTCCAGTGGTCAAATATATGTGTATATGTAAGTTTCTAATGTATTTTCCATGAAGAAAATGAGAGTCTGCCCTCTATTAGAGGATTTATTTTGGCAAAAAAATTGACTTCTTTTTCAGTCTGTTAAGGATATTTTAGAACCCAAGACTCCAACTCTTGTAGCTACATAGGCATGATGGTAAAAAATAGGGGATTTGGGAGGCTTTTTTTGTCTCCCTTCCTCTTGTTTCTTATTTCAGCTAGCAGATGTGATTCTAGAGGCAAGAGTAGGTGTTAACTACAATGTAGTAACTTTTTGTTCTGTCACTGTCTGGTGTTTATAACAAACTATGTATGAGAGCTGCTTATCTTTCTGGTTTGCTTTTCCCCAGGGTCCAGGTTGGGGACATTTTAGGGAGTGGACAGGGCAGAAGCAGATGAATGGTGTTCAAGGAGTGTTTTCTTCTGTTTCTACCATCAACCTCATCTCCTGTCTCCATCTCCCTCCTGCATACAAGTTAAACATGGAGAATTAAAATGCTTTTTACCTCTGATCTACATTTCTTCCTGCCTTGGATGTGGGATGTGCTGGTTTTATCACATCTTCCCTCAGACAGATGGTGAGAGGGGGTGTGGAAAAGTGAGCTGAGGTCGGGGTTTGTACCATGTGATGTTTACTATAACCACTTTAATACAGGTTAGCTGATACATGGCAAGACTGTAATTGCTGAGGTTAGGGAATATGGGTTTGGAGCATTTTTTCACTTCCCTATTAGCTTGTGTCCTATGTAAAGTGCAGTGCTGTTCAAGGGTTGAGTTAGATAAAGTACCATGGTTATGCAAGGTCTGGTGTATGGTCATAGATGTGTTTTACTATTTCGTTACTTTTCTGAATGCTGGTGTGCTGCTGGAGTCATGAGTTTTTACCCAAATCAAAGTAAGAAAATAGGTCTGGAAAGGACTCAAAAAATCTCCATCCTTGTGTCCTGAGCTTGGGAGCCTTCAGGCTGCAGCCTGAGAGACCTGATAGATTTTTTTCCCCCATAATATCTTACAGATGTGTTTTTCTCATACAAATGAAGTGGTGTGCTACCAATGATTCTCAATCTCTTGTGCTGTCTCTTAAATTAGTGTATCTTCAATTTTGAGCTAGAATTTCAGTCTTTAATATCACTATTGTTTGCATGAAAAAGTATTTCTTTATTTGATCTGTACCTTGGGGACTTAATTTAAAACATTCTGTACACAGAAAGACTTAGCTCACGTCTTAAGTGTTCTCATGGGAGCACTTGGAGGTATTGCTGCGTGTTTGGCTGTGAGCATGCAGGCAGATTGACTCATTGATTAAATCCACCTTCTTGTGTGTGCAGGCACACAAATAAGCACACTATGTGCATATTCCATGAACTCCTTTCAAAGAGAATTTTATTTCATCCCCTTTGAGACAAATATATCACCCTGGGAACACAATACCAGGGTTGGTGGGGGTTTTTTTGTGTGTAGTTTTATCCTTTCAAACCTTCCTTTATGTAAAATTGCTTGTGATGGACTTTGTTACAATAGCCAGAAGGATAGATTTCATCTTTTAACATCCTTTGTCCTGTACCAAGCAGTGCTTTAACAGGAAAGAAAGTTTTTGCTTCTCTTTGGGTAATGTAGTTATCAAAAAAGAATATTTTAGAAATACAGTGTATAAGGCAGCAAACGAGAGGCTGTATGTGTTGTGTATAGTATGTTACAGAAATGATAGATTAAATGCCTTACCTCTGTCTAGAATCAAGATGCAAGTGTAGAAAGCTTGAAATACATTTTTAATCTGGCATGATGCCTAAACCATTAAGGAGGGCCTTAATGTGGGCTTAATATTTTTACTTTCTAATGTATTTTCCATGAATAAAATGCTCTTCCTTCTCCAACAGTCAGTGCCATGAAATAAGCACGTGTCTTCTGACCTTTTGTCTCTGTTACTGAGCTTATACTAGAGGCTTTTGCATTGGTGTTTGGTTTGTTTCTCTTGTTTAATGTTATCAAAGTGCTGAATTTTCTCATTACAAGCAGTGAATTTTGAAGAGCATCAATTTCTTTTGTTGAACTGTAGCTGCCCCAGGTTTATCCACAGAACAGGAATGTGTCCCTGTGAAGTTCTTTTAACTGGAAGCATGTGTTCAGTGTCTGGATATCCACAGAGGCTGTATGATCTGGATATTACTTTTGCTTGATAAATTAAGGCAAAGATTGCAGGCTGAGGTTATAGTATTTAGTCTCCCCTTTTCTGTCCAGGATTTTCTCCCTTGCCATCTGACTGAACTGAAAGCAGGTTTTGTAACCACTGTGAAGGACTAAAAAATATCCAGACTTCTCTTGGTTTTGTTTAGGAGGACAGGTTTTCCAGATTGATTGTTTATGAAATAAGATTTCTAACGTGTATAGATTGCTGACATTTGTTAGAAAGCATTTGGTAGTGGAAGTGTGCTGCACTGTATTTAGTTGGGTGGACTCAAGTGTCATCCTATTTGCAGCTTCTAGGAAAACTTTTCCAACCAGGCTTTGGAAGTGTTTCAGCTTGCTGATAAGGCCAGATACACTGTCTTGAAAATAAACTTCCTTAAATCTGCAAATGGTCTCCTGTTTTGTGGATGATTGGCTTATGGGAGCTCCTTCCAGCTAGAAATGCTTATAGGAAGTGTAACCTTTGGCTGACAAGACATTCTGCTGGAGTTCACCTACAAGCACATTTTGGCTCAGGAGACAGTGTGTCTAGCCAACAGGAATAATCTCAGCTGTGCTGGACCAGCATGTCAGCTTCCTATCCACGGAACTTGGAAGCGCATCTGGGGCAGTCTCAGAAATTGAAACCATGTTAAATCTTGCTTGGTAATTGTATTTCCCGGTAGCAGCTGGGTGTATTATCTTTGAGTGAAAAATCCTTTCCAACAATGTTTTGTAGCAGTTCTTGGCTTAACCAAGCGGCTCATTATTGCTTGATAAAACATAAGCAGAAGTTTTCCAGGAATTTGGATTGCTAGAGGTCTGTTCTGTCAATCTATTTTCCAGAGCCTGAAAACTGAGATTCATTCACACACAGTTTAAATGGCTTCAGTATGTTGCTTGTAAACTCATTAATTCTGTCTTTATCAGTGTATTTGATTTCTCTTTTCCTGGGTAATAGTTTCTAAATATGTGGGGTTTATAAATGTATCTTTATGTCCAGCTTTTTTTCCATGAGATCATGATATGGAGCTTTGTTTTTTGATTCTTAGTGGAAGTCCTAAGCATTTGAGAATTTTTACTCTTACTCTTGGTAACTTGATTCAATGTGACTTTGTTGCCTTAAGCATAGGTTCACAAAGATAATGAGTATGTTTCCATTGAGACTTCCCTTGACCAAAACAGGTTGGCATAAAACATTAAGTTCTACCAGTCTTTAAGTGACAGTGATGTTTTTCCTGTTTGGTAAAGATGAGACAAGAAATTAAAATTTTCCAAAGTTTTGATACATTCTTAAATGGATTTGTATTTTGGAATTAAGTCAAATACAAAGAATTCTTAATTTGTAAGTAGTGTGATACACCTTTACAAAGGAAGAGTTGATCTATAGATGAAAACATTATTATTTGATCTGAGGTTTTTTGAATGAAAATATTGCCATAGCAGGTTAACTTTGTGTTATTAATAGAGAAAATAATACTTTGAAAAGTTGTCTTATAGCGGAATTAATATATTGGATTGATGTGCTTTCCATTTTTGCTTGTGAATAAAGCCATTAACACTATGCCTGATAGCTCTGGAGACTTTCAGAATGCACTAAGACATAGATTTCTGTTCTATAGAAGTCTTGGTTTCTTCATTTCAGGAAGCTTAATTTGTCAATTTCTTTAGAAAATTGTTCATATGTTCATTGCTGTATGAATTGAAACTCAGAAGGAGCAATGTTTTGAGTAGATGGTATATCTAAAAGTAGCTTCTTCCTTTTCCCTTGAGGACTTGATCATGCCCTAGGATTCTATGTTAAACAAGAGGAATTGGGTTTTCAGTGTCTCTCAAATTAAAATTCCCATATTCAGGGAATATTGTTTGAGGTGAGAGCAAGAGTAGAAGTTCTAATACAAGTCTTGCGGCTTCTTTGGTTATAAAAACAGATTTCCACAGCTCGGCTTATGCAAAGGACTTTACCTATATTATTTTTCTTTGGCTGCTTGAAATTTACCAGTCAGCTTTAGACAAGAGAACAGTGAGGATCATTCATTTCTTCAAAAGCAGCTTAGGCTGAACTAGCACTACATATCTTGCATCATTTTGTTTTTAAATTCGGAAGTGTTTCAGGATATAAAAGGTCCTTTTACTTTGAATTGTTGTCCACAAGATTCCTGTCACATTTAATGAAATAATACATGTCTACCTCTTACTTGCAAAATAAAAATTTCTGAACATTATAGAAATGTCAGACAGTTTGTTTTTGCTTGCTGAGACCAAAATCTAAATGCTAAACCTGAGAATTAGTTAATCTATAAAGAATGAACACTTGAACTATGCAGGGAAGTCTCTAAAGTGTTTAAAGTTTCAGTTTTACTGAACTTTCTCATGGGAGATGTTTACTAGTAGTATTAATTTGCATTTTGTCACTTTGAAGTTCAGCTTGTAAAGGTGGTAAAAATGAGCTTTCAGTTGTTTATGCAAATTCTGTTGCTTTCCAGAGAAACCAAGGGTGGCAATCATTACTGTTAACAGCAGGAGTCTGAAAACTGTGCAGTGTAGGTAACATTTGTGGAATGTGTGTATACTGGATACTATTGAAACTTGCTTCTATCCAAGTGTTGGAAAGAGGAGTTTGGGGAGGGGAAGTATACGTTGCATATATGCCCTCATATTCCTGATTGGTTAAGAATGGAATAGGAAAAAACATCTTTATGCTTAAACAGCAAAATGCAAAGGGAAGTAATTTTCTGTTTATGCAGACCAACAGTGGATTACTTGGCTTAAACTTCCTTAAAATAGGACTCTGAGACTGTTCTTTTCTGCTTAAATCATTATATGCTGGCCTTTGTTTATAGTCAAATCAGTAACTTTCCATTTTGAGGTTGAGCTGTCTCCTGTGCTTTCTTGGAACTGCTAATTCAAATTATATTGTAGTGTAGATACATGATTTTGTTTTGTGCTGAGATGTTTAAATAATCAGTGGTGAGGTGTGCAGTTTGTGAGGCTGAATTTTTTCTCTTTCCTCCTTTTTCTTGTATCCTGTATTAGTTTCTTTAAAGAACAAAAAAGAGGGGGGGAAAAAAAGCCCAAACCACTTTTCTTTTCTTGTTTCTTGTAGGTTTATGGGTGTCTGTGTGCATAAAGGACAGCTGCACGCTCTTACTGAGGTAAGACTATTTCATAATATACATACTGAATAGATGAAATATTCAGTTCTCTGGACAGATTCTGCGATTGCCATTCACCTTGAGTGAGGTTTCTTTTATGCCTGGTGAGTTAATCACTCACTATTTGCTATGTTAAGGGAAGACTGCAGAATCAGTCCTCAGAACTCCACTCACAGCCTTTTTATGTCTTTTCTCCTCAGAAGCACTTATTGGGATAAAAAAAAAAATCACAGTAAGACCATAAAACTTCACTGATAATGTTCTAAATGAGAGATGTGCATTACCTTTGAGCTGCCACTAAATATTATTTGTTTCAGTGACAGTGCATTGTATTTAAGTCTTATTTATTCTCCAGTTGTGCATTTCACAAGTGAATCAATAATGTTTCAGCTGGATCATGTTATTGTATTCAGTCCCTACCACGTTCATATTACAGCTTAATCTGGGTCACATAAAAAGGAGTTATTCCATTGCCCAGGTACCTTGGCCAAGATCTAGGTATCAAATATGAAGCTGAAGTTTCCATTCATATGAGTTCCCACCCAGCTTTATTGGGTAGTTTGTTTAATCCCCCTGTAAACTGTTCAGGAGAAACAAGGAGAGAGTATTCTCTTGTTAGGAATAGTGTTGCCTGTTTTGAGTCAAAAATCAATAAAATGCTTTTGCCTGTTGTGTTAGTTTGAGTACAGACTGAAAGGAAACTCATGGTTTGTAAAGTTAATGTTTCTTATTTACTTCTGTTTTGTAGGAACTGCTCAATTAAAAGATTTTATTAAAGATTATTTATAAAGATGATTTATAAAGATTATTTATTTCCCAACGTCCCAAAGACAAGTATGTTATTAATTAGCAATTTAAGCAGGTATAGTGTGCTTGCCAAGAACTGCTGTAAAATGAGGAGACTGGGGATCTGTATGCCAATTAGCAGGATATGTGTCACCATCACTTTCTGTAACTTACAGATGCAACTCTGAGGCAAAGATGCACATATGTGGGCAGTGAATTTCTTCACCTTCTGGGGTGGCAATTTTGCAGTTTTCATTCTCTCTGCTATTGGAGTGATGCACTCTGGTTCACTGTCTGTATTTCTAGTGGAGCAAAGGTCAAGACACTTTCAGAAATTTCAAGGTACAGCATGTGTGTGAGCACTTTGCCATGAGAGGGACAGTTTATTTGGTTTATTCTGTTTTTGTGGGGTTTTTTTTCCTCCTGTCCCTGTGCTCAGTAGAGGAAACATTTCTAAGATGGCTGAGCAAGTTATTCAGGCAGGCTTTGCTGACATTATTACTGATTTCTTTTGGATATGTGGTCAATTAAAACAGGGAAGTTTTGGGCCATTCCATGCACTAAATATTATCATAGAAGAGGTGGAGCTTTGTAATGCTTTATCATACTAAAATTTGGAAGATTTGCTCAATGTGGGTTGTTTTGTTGGGCTGTTTTTTTCCCTTCCTTCACAGCAGTTACTTGTCATTTAAATAACCCTCCCCACCCAAAAAGCCAAGAAAATGAAAACAGCACAGATGCTTCCTCATAGTGAGCTAACTTTGTAGCTGCTGCTTTGTTCAGCTATGTTTGAGTTCTTGGCAAGCAAATAAATCTAAGAAAGACTTCAAAGAATAACTTTTTATAGCTATAATTCGGCATAACAGAAGAGATTCCTGAAGCATCTTGAGACCAAAAAAGAAAAATTTTAGACTGAGGAAGTTTGCTGCAACATTCTGAGAAACAGAATAGCTTTAGTGACATATTGTAGAAGTATAATTAGTGATCACTGCTTTTCTTCTGTGGACAAAGGCAAGCATTTAATGCCTTCAACAGGAAAATCCATGACAGAAATTGATGTTGTAGGGAATCCACACACAGTTTTTCCCAGTAACATAGCTATGGTTTGATTTTAGAGAGCTTTTAAAAGTTAAAAACTTCCTATGTTCCAAGTGGTGGAATTGTCTTTTCTAGCAACAGTAGTAGCATTTTTCATCTTCAAGTGTGTGTAGAGTAATAGTTGAATTCTGAAGACTTCTGGAGGTTGGAGAAGGTGGCTGAAATTATGAGCCGAAGGAGTCATTAGTAAGACAGACAGGCTGAACCACCAGTTCAAATATAGCTCAGGAGGATAAACAAATTAGCCACTGTCTCATGGCTTTTTTCAGCCTGTGGTCCACAAAAGTGGTCTCCTTGCTTCCAGTGCTCAGCATAATTGACACCAGTCTGGCACTACAAGTGCTCAGAACTTCTGCCAGGGTTTCACTTCTTTGGAGATGAAACTGTTGATTCAGAGGCCCATTGGTCAGTAGGGGTCTGAGTCACTGTGGGGAGAATTCTCTTGCTCTTGCCTGTGCTGGACCTGTTCTGTAATGAGTTTAATTATCGCCTCTTGTGTTTTGAGAGTACAGTTGATGATATGCCTATGTAAGAGGGATACAGCATCACTTAGAGCTTATGTCTGAGGGCAGCATGATGGGAAATCATGTTTATTTTATATATGTATATGTTTCCATAACTGAAGAAGTTGAAAACTTGTGCCAAATGTTTGATGACTGGATTTAGACAACTTGTGCTATTAACAGGCAGGGCAACCTCAAATGGTATTAGAAGAGCCTTGAGGATTTTGTAAGCCTGTGAAGGGGCTACATTAAGAATATGCAGCACTTTTTTATTGGAAGGCAGAGTTTGAAGTATTGCAGGTTTCTCTTCTTCCATGTTTACAGACACAGGACTGAATCATGCAGAGCATGTTTTTTTGCTTGAGGAAGGTGTTGATCCTTGGGATTTTCCCTTTTGGCAGCATTTTGTGTTGATTTAATTTTCCTCTCTCAAGTGGCTTTTGTTTTTAAAACTCTTGAGCAAGAGGTAGTTTCTGTTTGTTTTGGTTTGTTTTTTTCAAAATAAGAATGGAATTGTTTAATTATAGACTGCACTAGGACTTTGGCCTTGTTCTGAATCCACAGTCTTATCAGTTTTGATAATCTGATTTTTTTTTAAGTTCTCAAGCCAGAAGCAATGGCATATGCCTCTTCTGAAGTAATTCAGTATCCTTAGATTGATAGAACAGCTTAGGCTGCCAAGGACCTCTATTCCTTACAAGCACTAAGTTAAGAAACATTTAAGGAAAGCAAAGTAAATGCTTTAATAGGTGTATAACCCAGATGAGCTGGTAGGCATTAGACTGCCTCACTAATGTTGAGCACATGGGCAGAGATTTGCCATGCTTGTCTTCTCTAAAACCAGAAACTGGGTATTCCTTTCTCAGCATTCAGCTCTAATCTGAAGCTGCTGGTTTGTTTCTTTAACTACAGGAATCTGCAGTGCTTCCTGCTGTACTCACATGCCTCTCCAAACTAATTTTGGCCTTTCCCTCAGGCCTCTCAGTGTTTTCCAGCCACTTTCCTAATCTGACAATTCTCTTCACTTCCATTTTCTGGCCGCAGCAGTATTGTAAGTCTTGGAGAAACTTGCACAGTAATAGAGTCTCTGGTGTCAGCATGGGATGCTGCTGAGTGTTCAGTGGCCTGGTGAGCAGACAGACAGTGTGTGCTCAGGGGATTTGGAGCCAGTGGGGAACAGCCATGGCTCAATAGCCATTGTGTATGATTTTATCCCATACACATCTACCATGGAATGGCTGCATTAGCAAACATCCATTTTAGATGAGAGGCAAACAAATTTGTTTGTGTGTTGTAGGTTTTATAGGCCTGTACTATTATACTGAAGCAGATAACGTAGCAACATAAAGTCTAGCATATAAAAAGCACTTAATACCTTCTTGCAGATCTTGAATTGTTTGTTGAACTCAGTTAAACAGGTTTATCTGAATTTCTAAGAGACAGGTCAGGCTAAAATCTTGTTATAATTAGATATATATTTATATATCCCCAGTATGACTCATACAGCTTGATAATTCCTTCTTGAAGGAAATGAAAGCCTTGGCAGTTGTGTGTATAGAAGATGAGGAATGGGAAGTTATTATGTGTTGATGAGATATCTTGAAATTGTAGTGCTTCGGGGACAATAGTTAATTGTTGCAACAGAAGTTTTATGGCTATTAATTCATACTGGGTGATAGTAAAAATGTGTGCAAATGCACTGCTGCCACAATCTGATTGCTCAGTGTGGGATCTGACATGCTTTGGGACTTTCTCAGGCAGAGAACAGAGCTGTTGCAGTGTGATAGGAGCACGTGGTAGGTGATGGAGGGGTAGGGCAGTATTATTTCAGCCAGAAGCTGTGCAAGCTCAGAGCTGCCTGATGTCCTTGAAGCCTTTCAGATTTGGTCCTTGCTGTTGATCTGCAGGGTCATACTCCTGGAACACCTGATGCCACATTAGGTACTTGGAGTGGAATCAAGCAGAGTGTGGTTGGGCAGCCATGGTTTTCAGGTGCTGTTACACATGGCAGTGGGGCAAGTGCTAAAGCTCATCGTAGTGAAAATGCCAGTGTCCTTTGAAGAGAGAGGGCTTCTTTCATTATGTGCTCTGGTGGTAACTGAAAACTGCCCCTCTCTGCTTTCCCTCCCAACATCAATAATATAAGTAAACAATAGATGCAATTAGTAGAGTTTCAGGGTTTTGGAGGCCCTCCTTTTTAGCATTTTTTCTTTTTTACTTTTGGAGATAGCACTGATTAGAAAGAAAAAAAAATTAAAAGCTTAAAAATCTCAGAATTGTTTCAATTGTACTGAGTTGCCTTTTTAAAAGGAATAAAAAGTAAATTCTTAAAGTGAGAAGGTTCTTCTGATATACAACTTTCACAAGCAGAATAAATCATGTAAAGTATTTAATTCTTCTTTCTTTTTTCCTTCCCTTAGTTCTTGGTTATCTTTCTGTGGAGAGCCTTTTACCCTAGAATGGAGAAAACCAGACAGACATCACATAGGTGTCCTCTTCTGAAGCTTCATGCTACAGCTAAAAGTGTAGTCATATATTGTCTTTCAGATGGCAATTGCACACTTGTGAGAGTTTTAAAAAGGCCTGAAATACCATTCCTTCCCTGCTCCCTCCTTTCCTCATCTCCTGTAAGAAAGACTTTCTAATCCCTACTTCTGTTCCACCAGTGTGATTCATATTGTTTGAATAACTTTAGTTTTACTCACGTGGCACTGCAAATATTTAACTGAGCTTTGGTGCTGGCAGTAGGCTGTCAGCTCTGGAGAACTTGGTGTCTTTGGAACTGTAGTTCCTATTAGCTGTCATTCTGCAAATATTTCATGCAGCAAAGGAATTGTTCCTGTTTAAGGTATTACCTGTTTACCAGCTGCCATTTAGTTCCTGGATGAGTTGGCTCCAGTGGTTGTTTCTCAAAAAAAGAATAGCTGTGGTGTGAAGTTGATGAGCCTGAGCTTGGAGACAGCTGAAGAGAAAATTACAGTTGTACTTAAGGTGGCATGAAGTAGAAAATGAAAAGAAAATAAAGGACTCTCATTCATCCTGTTAGAAAATATTAGTTATTTTTTGGATAGTGCCATCCAATTTCTAGAAAAAAAAAACAAACCCAAAAGTCAGAGACTTATTAGGGAAGTCCTTGAATTTGTGTAAGATAAATGCTACCTAATGTGTTCAGTGAAGCCATACTGAGTAGAGCCTCCCAGATGAGTTTGTATTCCTTAATATCTTGTACATACCTAATGCTTGTGCATTACCTCCCCTTGTTCATTGAAATCTTTCTTAGACACTTTGTATAGTCCTTCTGAGTGAAGTATTGGAAAAAAGAAAACTCAAAAGGAAGGGGAAAAAAGCAGAGGGGTGGGAAAGCTCTAAAGGTAATTCTGTCCTCTATCTCTCCTCAGATTTGGGACCTAATTCTGCTCCAGTTTGGTCTCATTTGCATACATAAAGCATCTTCCTTAAATGTAATAAGGTCTTGGGCCGTATGTAAAGTTACTTGTTTCATGGTTTTGTGGCACTAGTCACTGCTTTGACTTTCTGGAGGAACAATATGAGCAGCAGTGCAAGCTTTCTCTTGGATGTTTCTGTTGATAGCTCAGAAGACACAGAATATGTCTGCTAATTCTAAATGTCTTTGCTTTAAGAGAATGAGTCTTGATACAGAGTAGTGTAAAGAGGTCATTTACTTTGGGGTAACTTAAAGAAAAAGATTATCATACGATGATGACAAATGATCTTTTGGATGACTTCCAACAACTGACAGCCAGAATTTTTAAATGCCTCCTGGCTGTAGGATGGAACAGAAGGACTGTGGTTTGAACTTTATAAGAACTCTAAGTATGTGTAAAATTCTGCAGATTAAATTTATCCTTGTGATCTCTCAGCCAATGAATAACATGACCTGTGGATTAATGCTGTAATAAACCTCTACTTGCAGGCTCTATCCTTTTTGTCCGTGGTTCAGATACCTTTTGTAGCATTAATTGGAGCTACAGCTTCACTTTATCAATGAAGAGTTCTTTCAGTGGTGCTCTACTAGTGCTGGAAAGTAACATGCAGAGGTAATGTGGGCCTCCACAGGCATAAGCCCCAAGCACCAGAACAGTAAGTGTAGCCCTGTTGAAACTGTGTTGGAAGTATTGGGTCCTCTGCCAAGCTAATGGTTACTTTGTATCTTTCCAAAAATGGACTAGAGTTTTAGACCTGGATATATTCCTGGTTCCAGGAATATATGCTCTGATGACAAGAATGGTTATGTGGTATAAAACTAGAGGTATCTATTGCTATTATTTGCTTGCCTTTTTTGCTGTTTTTGTTGTAAGACTGGAAGTCCAGCCAGCACATATCCATGTTATTTCCTCTGTTATTTTGGTTGTTTAGCTTTTCCCTTACAGGAGTCATTAAGAGTTAGACCTTGCATGTATTTGCCTCAGGGTCAACAGAAAACCATTTGCTCAGAGCCCAGGGATTTGACCTCTAGAGAAGAATAATGGTAACCTTGTCTGATGCAGCAGTAGTTGCACTCCCCATTAATGACTCAGTGAGGATTCACTGTAGGACCTGAGAAGAGCAAGGTCATGGCAGCAGAAGTAGTGCTCAAGAAGAATAGCTCAAGGTGTTAGGAAGACTAGGCTAGTCTGTAATGTAAAAGGTGAGAAATCTATAGGCAGTAGGGGACTTTTCTTACAGCTGAAAAATTAGGAAGCTTCTGTTTATATTCCAAGATGAATGTGTTTATGAGATGACAAACGATTCAGCAATAGATGCTAGCAAAGTCTCTAGCAATATCTTTTTGAAATTATCAAAATCCTGACTCTTTAAAGTTAAAAGCTTTGGGATGTGCTTTGTATTTCTTATATCAAAAGACAAGAAAAGATATATCTATAAATGTAAGTATTAAGTACATGGATGTGTATCTGACAGGTATTTATTTGGCACTACATGTAGATCTTGGGCTTGCTTGTTTCTATGTCACTTGCAAAATGATTTCTACTACGTCTTTGATCATTTTGAAATGCAGTTAGAATTCTTTTTATAAACTTGGTTTGGTGCCGACGCTTCCCTTCATCTCTCGATTGTTCATAATAGAATTTTAAAAATACTTGTCAGCACTTGAGCCATTTTTGGACTTAATTTTTACACTCTTCACAGCATATGGACTGTCAGTTTCAGTTTTGCTGGAACAGTTCACTTAGGTTCTCAGTTTAATTTATAAAAAGTGGCTGAATATGCTCTCAGCAAATGTAGTTTGTGGCTTGACAGCCAGCTCTACCTCATCCTTTCTCTGTGCTATGCAAGGCATTGTATTTTTTCATCTTCAAACAGTGGCCTTTTTCCTTTGGTTTTATTCTCTTCAGAGCATACAGCCTGTCTCTCCAACCTTAGAGATCCCCATATGAAAGACACATACCAGTCTGCAAAACTGAAGAGACCCATTCCTGTGCCCTTGATCCTGTCAAGAAGCTCAGGTGCCTCTAGAAGCAGCCATGCCCTGATTAACTGGAGAGTGCTAGACCAAAGCAGCTGTACAGGCTTCGTGGGAGGGGTGTCTGCTCTAACTATATTTTTTGAAAGGGTGTGTGAGAAAGCAATAAAAATGATAATTCTCTTTTCAGTGACAGTTCAATATAGGTTATCAACTCTGAGAAAGCTGAGTGAGGGTCAAAAGAATGTGAGCACCCTCATCTGTTTTATCAACTAAAGATGTCTCATTTTTGTTGAAATGGTTCTGTAGACACTTGCACTGAGCTTGTTCCAGCAGCTGAAGAGTTGCAGACTCTGGTACCCATGTGTACCTGGTGTGTGAGATCTGAGTCAGGCAGATTGACGATAGGTGTTAACATGACATCTGTATGCACCAGTGGATGCAAAATTAAATCTAAACATGGTACATATAATAAGTATATTAGACTGTTCGAAGTAAGTAGACTGTAAAAAGCTTGCAGAAAAAGGAGGAGGGTAGTGGTGGTTTTTTAGAAAATGTCACAGCGTTTAAACCTCATGTTGTAACTTGAAGGCTTTATGTATTATATTGTAACAAAAAAACCCCAATGCATCTAAGACAGTGAAGTAATTCCACAGAGCTTCAGACAAAGTACATATTCTTTACTTTTATATGATTTTCCTTGGGAACCCAATATTTTTGTGAGTTTTTCTAAGAGAAAAAAGACTTCAGTCCCAAACACAGCTTGATGTGCTGCACATACCAAAAGAGTCCATTTAAAATCACACAAGGGGGCCTGGCTTTCAATGACACGAGGCAGGAAATTGAGTGTTCTGACTGAAATTCCATCTCCAGTTCATACTCTTGCAGCTTCATGTTGTGGCATATGTGGTGTGCTTGACCCTTTGGTTCTTTTTCCAGCAAAAATGATACAGGGCTCCACAGGAGTTTCGGCTAAGTCTCTCTGATTTGTAGCTTTGCAGTTTTGAGTGCTTAAATATCAAAAGTCAGGTTTTTTTGAAAGCATATAAAGGACCTTATTTAAGTTAGGTGATATTTCCATTTTTTCCCTCTACATCTGATGCTTAGTTACTTTTTTTTTTTTTTTTTTTTTTTTTTTTTTTTTTTAATTACTGAAAGCTCAGCCATCTTGTCTGATTGCAGTGATCGGAGACCTGAATCAGAAAAACACTTAACAGAGCATTTTTAAAATCTGTTTGGGTAGGTTGTACCTGGCCATGCAGAATGTAGGGGCCTTCATTTTGGAAGGAAATTCATGCTGCTCTACCTGGTCATGACACTTACTTTGAAGGCAGAAAGGTGGAATTGATTCTCAAAAAGTTGCAGTAGAAAGCTCAGTTACTCGAAGCAAAAAGCTGACAAAAATGTTGGCTTCTGGAGGACACAAGCTGGCATTATAGGCACTGTCTGAGGAGGAAAGCTGGCAGGTCATTTAAAGGAAAAACCTATTGTGGGCTGGTGGTGACCAGGTAAATTAAACACAGGGACAATTCTCCAGACAAAGTCTGTGCTTTTACCAAAAGCAGATAAGCAGTGAAAGCTCTGTGAGCCCTGCATTGTGCTGGAGGCAGTGGGAAGCTGCTTAGATACATCTACACTGTGTGGTTAGCTGAGAAGGGTGGGTTCTCACAAGAAGAAAGTTCAGAGTAAAAAGAACTATAGTCAGAGACACTAAAGAAGTCCTCATGTAAAGCCAGAAGCCAAGACTATAAAACTCTAACTTGAGGTGCACAGTCTGTATTATGCATGTGGGTGCTAGATGAGAAGTGATGAAAACCAGTTACTTCAGTGAGAACTTTTGAGCTCATAGTTAAATCTCCTTTTCTCCCTTCCTGCCCTCTATTTTTAAAAATTAAATCTTGGCTCTGCAGGCTATTCTTTGGCTCTAATTATTTTCCCTTCTTCTCTCACAGGAGGATGATTGGCTTGTTTTATCACTTCAGAGCCTGTAATAGTGCACCTTGAACTTCTATTCATTATTTTATTTGAGCTAGGTGCATCTAAATATGTTGTGTCCTGAAGAAGACTTGCTAAATATCTTGCTGGTGCTAACCTCTTCCTCCTTTTTAGAGTGTTTCAAGGATAGAAGAAAGATAAGAGGCAGATAAATATTCAACTGCAAACAAGTTCCATTGTCTCAATTCCTTGTCTCCCTTCCCCCCATGTGCGAGGTACACACATAAGGGTGGGTGCTCTGTGTGGGTTGTGTGGGTGTTTTTTTTTAAGGGGGTGGGGATTTATTGTCTCTGTTTTGACATTCACTGCAAGGCAACTGGACCATTTGCCATTGCCTCAAGCAAAAAAGAAAAACATTTTTGAATTTCAACCTCTGAATTCTTTTACTGGTGGCTAGGTTAACAACAGTGAGAAGATGTAAATTTCTCAGCTATCATGGTATGGTGGGGGGAGAGAAAGAAGGAGAACTGAATACTGTCAAGCACTAGATTTTCCTGTTACTTTTGTATATGAAGAGAGAGTATCCAGATAGGTACTGTGATGCTGGCTGCTTAACTTCTTGCCTTGGAATTTGTTTCATATGTATTTTCAGTTAATTCAGTTTGTATGTATGTAGTGCTTTCTCTTCTTTCCCCACTTTTCAGCCTGGATCCTAGGAAACATACTCTTGAATTAACAAGTGTTCTGTAGTTTCACTTCCACATTTTGCTTTAGTTATCAGCCATCCAAAACATTCAGAAACTGAGTTGTGAAAAAAAATTCTTTTAATGTTTGCTTTTACACACCACTATTAATAGAGGATCTTGGTGCCGTCTATAATTGCCAATAAAGTGTTTGAGCACCCTCAAGTGTAAGTGGACATGTTGAGTGGCTGTGGGAGTGTTGAGGCTTGGAAAAGTACTCTGAAAAAGCTCAAAGAGTATTCCTTGTGCAGAATTTAAACAAAGTTTGGACTATGAGAGGTGTTCATTTGCTGTAAGTTTTGCTCTCAGTAGATCCTTGTAGCTGTTTCACAGACTTCAAAAAGTGAAGTGAAGGGTTATTTTTCTGCAATCTTGCAGGCATATAAACTGTGGGCTGTTGCTGCTGATATTTATGTGGGGAAGGTGAGAAAGACCTTATTCAAATGAGAGGCTCCTTGTCAGGGATTGCAGCTTCTCAGCAGAACTGAGTCTTGTATGTTTGAAATGCTGTCAGTGTGGATAGAGCCTTCTGCTCTTAACAGAAGTGTTATTGTAGAGATGCTGTTTCTCTTGCCTGTGTCAGCAACAAGGTACTTTCTCTTCTATGCCTGTGTGCTAATTTATGCCATATCCCAGATTCTTATCTGCACTGAAACTGGGCTCCACTTAGAATCCAAATGATTGTGACTTCAGATTATAAATGCTGGGTTTTTTTGTTAGGCCTTCTTTGCTTTCTGTTTTTTTTTTTTTTTTTTTTTTTCTACTATTATAATTACAGGAAAAATGGTTATCAAGGTCAGTCTGTATAGATATACTGGGAGTGTTTTCCGGTTCCAACAAAATAAACTTGTTTCCTGCAGTGTTTCAGACCTGAGTGTGGGTGAGCGTCCATAAAACTTCCTTCATCCATATGGGTTGCAGCAGTGCATTGTTGCTATGTGCCTCAGCTGAAGCCTTACCAACAAGAATCTGTTTGTAGCAGCAGGCAGCCAAGTGAACATTACATTTTGATTGAATGAAATGACAGAAAAGGATTAAATTCAGCATACTGACCATAAGAGCTGTTGGAATTAGAGAATTTAAGGAAGACAAATCTTGCTGAATTCTTTTCCATGCCAACGCTTGAATGTTTGGAGTGCAACAAATGGTTTTCATTACAGCTCCTTCCTGAGTTAGTGCATGTTAATTCTTGTTTACCCTTATAAAAGAAGCCATGCCTGTACATGCCTTTTCAGAAGGAGGAGCCAATGAATTAATCAATGCCACAACTGACAGAAGAAGAAACAGAGGTAGATCTGTTGCATTTCTTGGCTTTTGGTTCTGAGTTCTGATAAGTGACCAGACTATGGCAGTTGACAGAGCTGACCCTTTTCTCTGAGAACAGCTGAGGCACTTTTTAAATTTATTTTAATTCTGTAATGGTTAACACCTTTAAAGAAAATACATATTTTTTTTTAATTGAAGAACAGGATTGCTTGTATTGGTAGAAAAGCAGAAGAGAAGTTGATTTTAGGTTACAGATTGTTTTCAGGAACTGAGGAGCAGGAATGTAAAGGGGCCTTCAGATGAAGATTTTCAGCTTTGCTTCTGTTCTTTCAATCAAGCTGTTTTTCCAAGCCACTTGTGCCCTTCTGATCCTTCATGAAAAAGTTTGAGCTTTGTTCTGAAATGTGTTTGCTTCACCTGTGTTCTCTTTCAGTACTTGTGTGTTTCTCCGTGGCACCATTAGTTGACCTGCTGACCAGAAATATACTCACACAGCCCAAATTCAGTATCAAATTTGTTCTGTTTCAATGATTGTATTAAACAAAATAAATTAATCAATGGAAATGGAAGGTTACTGCTCAGAGGTACTTGGGTCAGGTGTTTTTTTTTAATTGTGGAATTTTTAAAAACTGGAGGTCTGTGAACCAACTTCACATTTTAAAAAAATGTCAATTTACTCTCATAGTCAATCTCAGTGTATCAACTTGTGGTATCTCATATTGTAGTTTTGAACATAGTGATACTATCTTTCTTTTCCAGTTCTGTACAGCTGTAGCTAATGAAAACAGTTTGGGGAAAGGAGAAAACTTCCAGTCCTTCAACTATAGCTAATTAAGCCAGTTGTGACAGGAGGGTACACTGCCTTGTACAGAAGCCTTCAGAGTAGTCACTTTGACTGCAGAGTATGACAGATGACTTCAAATATATGAGAACTGAAGATGAGGTGGTGTCTTCCTTGAGACATGTGGTTTAAAACAGGTTTTAAACTTCTGCAGAAAGCTTAGAGGAAAGCTCTCGACTTCCTTTTATTAGGCATGAGAGTTACCTTCTTATTTCCAGCATTAAAAATGATACAAGTGTGCAAGCTCTGTCTGTTTTGATACTCTTCAATGCATTTGTCAATAGTGTCTCCAATACTTTATTTTGCTTTCCAGGTCTCCCTTCAGAGTACAACTACTTATTCTGGGTTTTGCTCTGATGTTTCTTGTGCTTCACCATGCAGAAGGTGCTACTGCTACAATTCCAGTTTCTCTATTCTCCTGCATCTCTCCCTGTTTCTTCAATGTGTTTTTGGAGTATATTCATCTGTTGCTATCTCAGTATTTGTCTTGTAGTGTTCTGGGTCCCTGGAACTCTTACTCTTTACTTTCCTCATTTAGTTTGTCATCTTAAGTGCACTCTCCACACCTACTTTTCTTAACCACTTAATGCCTTGTCTTCGGCAATATTTGGCCAACAGAACAGGGGTGTCTTGTGGTTACTTGTTGATTTTTAAATGACAGGCAGTGACATTTAAAGTCATCTAAATAGCAGGCTGACTTTTTTTTTCTGGCTTTCCTGTGCAGTATGTGTTGGCTTATTTATATCAGACCTACACACTGAAACAGCATTGGTTTTCAAAACAGCATTGAAAACTCTTTGCAATTCCCATCAGTCTTCCTGCTCAGCCTTGGCAATATTTGGAGTCTTTAGTTTTGAGACATAACTGCTAGAATTGTGTGAATCTGATGTGCCTTTTCTTTAAAAGCTTCTAGTTCTCTTATTAGTGTTTAAACTCCTATTTTGAATTTTGAAGCTAAAATCTGACAGCTGAAGTTGGGTATTATCTGATAGCTGAAGTCCATTATTAGGCTCTTGAAATGAAGCATGTAATGCTATGCTTAAGTACTGTTATATGCTGAATTTCTATCCATCCTTTATTTCGTATGCCTGAGTCTGATAATGTGACTGCAGTTGTTACAAGGCAGCAGTCCTATTATGCTGCTTTTAGGTTAAAGTAGCACAACTGTTGTACAGGGATAAGTTAGACACGGCTGCTACTGCATTTCATAGCAGTAAACGATAACATCAGAAACCTCTTCAAAGTTCTTTGATCCAGAAATCATCTGTTCTTGGCTGAGCTTCTGAGTAACTTGTTCTTCTAAAAAGCTACTGCCCTCTTTCTTCATAACATTTGGGAGAGGTACCAGAAATGCAGTTTAGCTGAACATTTGTTTTCGCAACAAAGGTATGAGCTCTTACCTCAGATTTTTTTTTAAGAAAGAATATTTTTGTGGACTAAGATGCCAAGGTCTTTTAAACCAGTATTCAGCTTGCTGTGTTAAGTTTTAGTAAATGCAAAAATAAACAACCTATAGCTGTTGTTTTCAGACTGGCAACCAGATAAGCTGGCTGTTGGTGTCCAGTTACATGACAGAAAATTAGCATGGGGAATAATGGGTAGCTGTTTCACTGCAACCTGATGATACAGGGTTTGAAAAGGTCTGAACACTGCCCCACTTAACTGTGATGTCTTTAAGCGATGTAGTGCCCTTTGCTTTCATTGTCGTAGCCTAGTCAGATCTGTTCCAATTGCTTGTAGATTTACGTGATGGCTGTTGCTGTTTTTGTAGTAAAATAATGCTTTGACTTAATGTGTGTGCTGTAGCCTTACTGTACCAGTACTGTGTCAGGGACAAAATAAAATCCAGTGTTCTCTTTGGGAGAGGTGCATTTTCTATCCTTCAGGATATTCTTACCACACAGAGCTGATTTGTGCTAGTAAGAGATTGAGAACAAGTATTTTTCCTTTCAGTTGCACTAGCAATTAGGAAGTAATGTACATAGTTTTGTGTCTGTCCTGAAAAGGCATTGTTGCAGTCCTCTGAAAAAAATAGGCCATCAGGCTGGCTGTTTGCATTATCAGCCTGAATGACTGGAAGAATTGGATTACTTACATGACACTGAGGGAGCACTGTGCAGTGCTTGCCTTAGGAACAATTTGCGTCTCTGCATGCAAATATTACCTGCTGGCCAGCTAAAACCTGAAATCAGCTAAAGCTTTAAAGATGTCTAGGAAAAATCTTAGTTCAGTTGTTCACTTGATGGTTAGCCTCATGTGCTTCATAGGCATAGAAATTAGAACCAAAGCCAGAACTCGTTTCTCTGATAAATGAGAGCTGTGCCTTGGTGGGTAGCGGTTTTGGAATGAGGCCTGGTAGGTTTTGTAGATGTGCTGGAAACAGGTTTTACTGTCTGTTTTGTAGCTCCTGGATGCTGTGTCCAATGTGTGTGTCACCTGTTGCCCAGCCCATGCTAGAATCTAGGCCTTGCAGTTAAGATGGGTGAATGACCCTGCAAGCCAGTTTGACTGGAAGAATGCTGCAGGAATGGATGTATTGGATGCACTTAACTAATATGGCAACAATGGATCAAATGAGTAGGCTGCTGTATTGAAAAGGAAAGCAAGAGCATGCTCGATATAGTAGCCAGCTATTGCCCCATTTCATTGTGTGTGTCAATACTTTTAGGGGCTGCATGTTGATTAGCATTTCTGGAGCAATTTGTGTCATGGAGTGGCACAGTTAAGAGAACAGAAAATGGAAGCTAGGTCGGTGATCCCCTCCCCCTTTGCATTGTCTTTCCGATGAATTCAAGTATGGTGGTGCTTTATGGATGGTCTGTTACTGGCCTGTCAGGAAGGTGAAATGGTTTGGGATAATTGCCAAGTGTCATTTTATAATTGGGTTATTCAGCCGAATGCTTTGGTGCTTTCTGTTCCAGGTTGGTTAGTATTATTCTGATTTGAACATGACTGGATGAGAAGAGCTGTTTGCACCCTTTCAAGGAGGCCAGGAATATAAAAGATATTACTGTAGAAATCTTAGTCGCCATTTATTCCTTAAGCATAATAGCAATTTATGTTAAACAGAATCTAATTTTATTGAGCATGGTTGGGATTTTTTTTGTGTGTGTTTTGTTGTTTTTGTTTTTGCTTGTGTGCTCTATAAGGTCATCTAGCTCCCTTAGGGGTTAAGATAAAAAGAAATGAGAAAGATCAAAGCTGGAAAAGCTCAAAGCAGCATTGTTCCTAACATTGAACCAGGTTGGCTGCAGCTCTAGTTGATCTTGAAAATCCCAAAGGATGGAGATAGCATACTCTGAGTGACCTGTTGCAGAGCTGCTCTGCTCTCTTGGCACACGAACTCCTAGCACAAGGAACAGGTTGTTTTTGATAGCAGGGGGTCATGCCCTAGACTGCGGGTGAAACGCGCTGCTGTGCATGGGCTGGGATGACCCCCGTTCCCGAGGGATGCGCACAGCCGCCGGCTTTGTGGCGCCCCCTCCCGATGGGCTCTGTGCCAGGTAAAATTGCTTTATGCCTCCTCTGCCCCGGCAGTTTTGCCTCCTCAGGTAGTTGGTGTGGAACCTGTGTATCTGCTGAAATGGTTTACAGAATTCACTGGTGAGATCAGCAATAGGTGAACCTGAGCTGTAAGGAAGAATCTGTTTCTTGGAGACTGTTCAGGAGGTAACCTGTGACCCTCAGACTTACCAGCAGAATCCAAATTGTCAATGTTCTTTCCTTGCTGTAGCACAGCCTCGGGAGATGAGCTACATCCATCCACGCTGCAGTGTGTATGGCTCATGTTTGCCTCGTGTCCCAGGCTCCAAGACACAAAGAAGAGAAACCAAATACAAACAGGTTCCAAGTTTCTGAAACAACAAGAGCTGCAATTAAGTTTGTTTGGTCTTTTTTTAAACATTAGAATGGTGTCACATGTTTTGTCTGAGTGATTGACACAGGAAAGTCATTTTAGAGAGGGTTGGAGACCTGTGGCAGAGAAGTGAAGTTGGTGCAGTCTGGTGCAGGGATACATGTGTGGGCCAGGCTTGGGAGCAAATTGTCCTGTTGGCTTCACTTGGGTTTCCTTGACAAAGTCACTGCATTGCTGCCAGGTTTTCCTTGTGGAGCAAGCTACTCTCTTTGCCTGGTCACTGGTGGGGGACTGAGGCTGGGAGTGTAACAAGAAGCTGCTTAAACGCTGTGTAGCTGCTGGTGTGGTAAAAGAGTCTATACATAAAGCATTAGCTGTGCTGCTGTAATGATTATTCAAGCGATAGAGCTGCCATGTCTTGACCTGGGCTATATTACCTAGTATCGTTTAGGTGCTGCTTTGTTTCACTGTGTCTTGTAGCATTTGTCTTTTGTTTAATGTGCTTTCCTTTTCATGAGGCCTGCCATTTGATGGGGTCGATGTAGTACTGAACACAATGGGAATCATATTGCTGATTAGAACTTGTAGATACAGCAGTGAAAAAAATAGAGCTTACAGCAGCACACTGTAGTATTTTTCTTTGATACTGTTTCAGTTTAAGGAAACTGGGAACTTGATCAGGCTCCATGACCTACACTTGGATACTTAGCTCTGCCTTTGTTGATTAATTCTACATGAAAGTCAGCTCTACATTGTTTTTGTCCTACTTTTCCTGAAGCTGAAATGAGAGAGTGATAGGATATAGTAGATTTTTCTGAAGGGTCTATTTAAATACCATGGAGTTAATACAGTGGTGGCTGTTGCATCTTTAACATGAGGGTGTTGGTACAGGTTGTGAAGGGAGACATTTTCAGCTTCTCTTAATCTGCAAACTTTGTGCCTGCCAAGCCCATATAAAAAAAAAAAGGTTTGAATGTGTAACTGAGCTGAGGTCACTTGTTGTAATGATGAATTTTACATTCTTGACAAAATTTTGAGTTGAATAATTAATTTAAAATGTTGCTTTGTCTTTTCAGTACATCAATTGTGGTAACCTGGAACAGCTTCTAGATGGCAACCAGCATCTGCCCTGGACAGTGAGGGTGAAACTGGCATATGACATTGCTATGGGAATCAGTTATCTTCATTATAAAGGCATTTTCCACCGAGACCTTACATCCAAGGTACTGTTGATAGAATATGGGGAACTTCCTAATGATGAAGGTACTGTAGCTGATTGTTGGGTTTTCTGCCTTCCTCCATTCCATGCAAAGAATTGCTATTATATAATCTAAAACATTTTGAAAAACAAATTGAAATGCAGTTTATAGAATTAAAACTTTCCACAAAACATGCTCATAGTTTGAATGGAAACTAGAGAAATTATTATCATGAAGGAAGATCATCCCTTAAATGAGTTCAGGTTAGGATTTCTCATAAAGCAGCTACAGAGTTCTTTCAGTTCTGAGTAAAGTATTTAAATCCCTGGATAATTAATCACAACAATCTAACATTTAGAACAGGTTAATCATATAAAGAACCCAAACTGAGGGGATTATTAGCAATGCACTTCAAAATCTCCTGGTTGTTTTTGTTTCCCCGTGTATTTCACAAGTTTTCTTCTGTAGGAAGAGTGACCTTTCATTACTAATTCTGCATTAAGTGCTGTGTACAATCCTGGTTTATGGTTTTTTCATTTCTAAAGTCAGTAAGATCAAAATAGTTTGCCTAAAATTTTTAAAATTTGAAATTTTTTCCGGAATAATGTATCAGTGACAGATTTAGATTTATAATAAATCTAAAAAATAAGTAGATTTCTTTTTTTCTAGTTGCTTTGGTGAGAACTTGCATGAATTTAGTTGGCTGAAGTAGCTGGATAATTCAAGCTCAGTTAGAAATATTGACATAGGAGCACTAAGCTGTGTGAGCAGATTGTCCCAGTATTCACACTTGCTCTTGCCCCCCATTGCAGCCTGTGCTGAGGGCTTTGCTGTCCTGTCTGTCCTGTTGTCTGGTGCTAATGAGCTGGTTTAAACTCACTGAGGTCCTGCAGCATGAAAGTCCTTTAAGACTGTTCTTGAGAAGGCTTCATCATGTCACTTCAATCAGAAGAATCCAGAATAATATTAATTTAGTCTAAAAGGAATTTTTTTTTTCTAGAAACAGTTTTTAAAAATAAAACCACAAGAGAGTATGTTTGCCAATGAGGCTACTAGTCCTTCATCCACTTCCAGGCATTTGCATTTTTTTAAAGCTTCCTTAGTGCACTGTTAAACAGATGTAGAGTGTACATTTAGTCAAGGTGGAAAAAAAAGTTCAGCTTGTAGAGGAAAGAAGTATTTTGTTGAAGTCGTAAAATACTTTCTTGGCTGTTCTTTCAAGTGAAAGGCACTGAATTCTGTAAGGAAGAGTATCAAATTTATGAAAAATGCCCAGACTGGGAGTCATGTCACTTTGACATGATACATTCAGAAAGCTCCATTTCAGTCACCCTGGAGTGTGCAGATAAGAAATGCATAAAAATATCTGAAAAGACAACTTGGTATTCCCCTTTCTTTTTCAGTTCAGGATCTATTCTTAGTGCATTTAAGAGTAGAGTTACTGCAAGGAACCAAAGTAACTAAGGAGAACTCAGTGCCTGCAGCATTTATTGTAACACATTCTGTGATGGTCAGTCATATGAAAATCCAGTTCCTGGGATCCCTGTGAATGTCTTTGTTCCAAGCTTTACATAACTAACTGTATGTCATTCTCTGGAGCTGTCCTGCCAATGCTTCAGTGTTATCTATTGTTGGATGCCAATTGTTTAGAAAGCTGCACCTGCTGGGAGCGGTGTGGGGTGTCCTGGCAAGAGCAAACTCATCAGAGGCCACGGGAAGTAGTTAAGGTTATTCACAAACAAATTAACAACATATCAAACCCTAAGAATTTACTAGCAGTTATGCTATATTTGGATGGTTCTTAGAACAAAAGTGATAGTATCTTGTGTGGGTCATATTGGAAGCTGTCAGCGTTAAGAAAAATACAGAATTTAATTGATAACAGCTGTGGTCTGAATTTTTCAATTTCTTGGGGATTTTTGGGTTGTTTTCTGGTTGTTTTGTTTATTTTTTAAGTTTAATTTTTTAAATATGATGTGTACACTTTCCTTGTTCTGTTTGGAAAGAAAGTAGATGAAGTACCTGGCCTTAAACACTTCACCTTAAGCAACTCCTGAATTTTATTAGCATATTAAGGTACTGATGAAATAAAATTTATATCTGTTGGGCAAACTATTCCCCTTTTGGGCAAATGTTTGCCGTCTGGCTGCCTAGGTTTTTAAAAAGTAACTTTGTTAGAAAGCAAAACAATTAAGATAACCATAGGAAAAATCTGTCACCAAAATTTTCAGTTCTCAGACTATGAATTTTGGCTACTACTTGAGAAGATACCTTGGCTTTTATCAGGTTTGTACTGGTGGTACAATGAGTTGTCTTCATTCCTACTAGTAAATAGTCAGTGTGTGAGCAAGCTGAAGGAAGATGTGATGGACTCTTTCTTTGGGAGAGAACTTGGACTGAACAAGGGCAAATTCAATCTATTCTGTATTGTCCTTCTTTCTTCAGTAAACTTCACTAATTGATGGGATAACTTTATTATTCAAATGGAGGCTAGCTAAGACAAGGGTTTAGACATTTGCAAAAGTCAGAACAGACTGAATTTGTAAGGTGGAAGAGTTGGAGCATTTTTCTATGAAACTTGATGGCCTTCACTGAAGTGTGAACAGAATGAAACTGAGACTTTGTATGTAGGAATGACTCCATGCTTTACACGTTACACTTAGGATGATAGCCCACTGACTGTCCCTTTAATATGAATTTTACTAAATTTAATTCATTTAGACTCGTACTTCTGCCTTTCTGTTTCTGGCAAACCTCTAATTCCTGCAGCTTCCTGGAGTGGACGGTGTGATACATAAATTTTACTGTGTCAGTTATGGCAGCAGAGTTGTCTTGCTCTTAACATTATATGTATATTTGATGCCTAACAATTTAAAGAAAGAAGAGCTCCTGTCCCCTGCCAATCTAAGATTGGAAAGTAAGTGGGTTGGGCCATTATTATACAGCAGGGTGATCTCTCTTCCTAATTGCACCATGTGGAGAGGAACAGCACAGCATTGATACTGCAGGAGGCCAGAGGGAAGAACGGTAGAGAAGAGTAGATGTAGGTCATTATAGTCGATGTGACAGCCCACAGGGATGTCAGCCCTCATATCCCACTGGTGCCCTTCCTGATGTCCTTCTGTCAAAAAGAGAGGCAGCACTTGTTGGAAGGGATGTGCTGCCCTGACAGCCGCTGCTTCCCCATGTCAGGAGCAGCTCAGTGCCTGGGCTGCTGCAGCTGATCAGGCTGAGCTGCCCTAGCTGATAGCAGCAGCCTGCCTTGAACCTGTTAGAAGATACGAGTGGTCAGACTGGCCATTTGCAGCCTGCACAGAGCAGGGGTATGGGCAGAGTAACTTGGACTTTTTATAAGCCAAGAAATGTGGTGTCTGCACTTTGGACTTGTCATGAAAAGATTTACATGGAAATGAAGCCATAGATGGGTTCTGACAGCCAACCTCCTTGGCTTATTCCTGCCCCATATCCATATCACCACAAGCCGCATGAATCGTTTTTTACTGGGCCCTTGCTGAGTGTGGAGGAGGATTTGCATCCTGGAACCATAGGAATTTTCTCCATCTTTCAGTGATTGTCAGGGAGCTCTGGTTATTAATTTTAACTCTGAAAATCTTAGTCCTAGAAGATGTAATCATTAAGACTGAAATCATGTTATGGATGTGTTTCAATAGCAGCAACTGAATTGTGATAGTTTCTTCTTGATCTGACTTAGTTTTACAGCATTCTAGCTGTTGTAACTTAAAATTAAAATAGCCATGATTGGGAAAGCATGGGAGAGAAGTATCCAGCCTGCAAAAAGAATATAGTGAAATCCCTTTGTACCTCACTCTTCAAAACAAGTGTCTTCAAGCTACACAGTTTCTTCAACACCTTTTTTACACTGTATTTGCACTGCATTCAAACCCTGCTCTGGAAGCACTGTTGATTTCCATGTTAAATTATGCCAGTGACTGCCCTAATACTAGTGAAATTATTCTTACAGTACTTCTGAGATGAGGGAGGAAAATAAGATCATTCCTTATTATAACAGGTTAAAAGCAAAAATATTGGTGAATATTTGGTATGTGCTTTAAGACTTTGTTTGGAATATTTGCATTTTACATGTTTAAGTTCAAAGCAATATGCTTGCTGACCTCAGAGGCATTGGAAGCATTACAGCACTTATAAAATAGTCAGGTTTGACCCCTGGAGGCAGAGAAAGCACAAGATAAGTAACAATCTGTGAAAGATTTTGCTAAAGTAGCTTCTTCTTACAGAATCCTTCTGTGATGGTGAGGAAGGCTATTATCCAGATCCTAGGGCAGCACTGCAATAGACTTAACCACAAGACAGAAGAGCTTCATTTGCAGTCCAGGCTTTCCTTTCATCTCTTCCCAGCCCTTCTGTCACCCTGCTGTTTCTGTGGGAAAAGTGGTCAGAGTCCTGAAAATAGTGGTCCAAGTGTTTTATCCAAAGCCCCAATTCACCGTCAGCATGAATCCTTTGTGTGTACTAAAACACACGGATGCAAGGTGGAAAACTGTCTGTGTGATCTTGTAATTAAGGATGTTACCTTAATATGTATGGCTAAGGGGAAAAAAGAAAGTTGTTGCAGAAGATTTACATCCCATCTTTTGTGCAATTTTTTTTTGATGTAGTGTCTGTTGTGTACAACTTCCTACCAGTTTTGGAAAAAAATGGCATTCTGCACTTCATTTTAGATTTGGAAGCTTGAGATTCATGGTAAGGGTGTCTGTTGCTTTAGTTACTACAGTAACTAATACATGAAGTATTTTAATTTGTTAAAATTATTTGTTGCTACTGTTAATTAGTATTGCTAAAACACATTGCATGTTTTTGCTGTAGAGGAGCAATGGGGAGGGGAATGAGAGACTATTTGGCCGTGAGAAGTGAACATCTAGGAGTCTGCCCATTTTTCCAGGACCAATCACACCTGCTCTCTTACAACCCATTCCTTTCTGGTAGTGTACAATGCCGGTCTCTGATCAGACATTTCATCCTTGTTCCTAGTTTTTTTCTCTTCTTTTTGTTCCTAGTTCCTGTCCCCCAACCTTATTGATCAAAATCCTAGTCTGGCAGACTTCATTCTAGTCTCTTCCTATTGCTCCCGCTTGATGCTTTATGCAGTCTGTCTTTGTGTTTTGGTCTTTAGTATGTTTAGCCATTTCTAGCTCTCCTCACATTCTGCAGCTCCAGGTTAGCTGATCCCTGCCACCACCATCACCCATTTCCTGTACTTGCGGTTCTTCTGTCCTTGTAATAGTATTTGCCTTTTTTTCCCTGGCTCAGGACCCTGGTCTTGGTCCCTGCCTGTCCCCGGCTTGGGCTTATCCTCTGTCTTGTCACCTTAGTCGTGCTCTTAAATTCCTCACACAGCATATGATGTTCCATCCCAGTCTGCTCTTTGCAGAGGTGGCAACAAGGGCATCTTATACAGAGGTCTCACCACATTTCAAGTTGAGAACATGCCAAATTTGATATGATACCATGGACTGATATTTTGATGGTTTATACCCCCTCCCTAAAAATCCACTACCAAACCTCTCAATTAAAAACAAATAGGCCAACCTCTGAAATGCCTTTTAGTTTTGCAGAATTATGTATAATTGAAAACAAGGTTTCATAATCAATAGTGGGTTGTGAGCAGTTTCAGGGGACATAGTGGGCTCCATTGATGATAAAATCTATGGAGAAATTGTAATCTTTAGGCACATATATATAAACACATGTGTATGTGTGTGTATTCCTGCCAACATCTGCTTTCACTTCACAGTGTGTAATGGCTCAGCCTTCTCTCATTGAGAGAGGAGCAGTCTCAATTACTATGGGACAGAATCATGCATGTAAGAAATTACTGTGGACTATCTGATGTAACATAAATTCACTGCCTTTGAGCTTGAAAGTGACATGCCCTGACTTCCGACCTTGTGTGCTGTTTGCTTCTTTAAAACAAAATAACCCCCAGGCCGTGAACAGCACCTTTGTCTGATGAGTCTCATAGCTGGTGCTACAGTTGCAAGGTCCCCTTTGTGCTGGAATAAGCTTGTCGGGATATTTTGCACTGCAGGGGAGGGCTTGCACTGAAAAAATTAGACATGTTGCACATGTCTATTTCTGATGATAGTCTCAATACTAAGCTACTGATACTTTGGGAACCAAATGGAACCTCTCCCTTAAGCATAATAGTTTCAAAACTGTATCCAGTACTGTAAACTTCCTGTTACACATTTAATTCTCTGGGGTTTCTGCCAGGGAATAGCTAGCACTTTTTAAACGGTTGATGCATCTCAATTGGCCTTTAAGTATTTTAATTTGGTAAGTCATCAGAATGTTGTAAATGACACTGCAGTGGCATTTCTGTATTTTCTGGGGTCCAGTAAAATCTCTGAGGAGTTTACCTTGTATGTAATATCATAAAGTGAAACTATGGTGTTTCTTCATCTAAGCAACTTATTTTTAACTCTGAAACTCTTGAGTCTATTTTCATTTTTGTTTATGTAAAAGGGAGAGTAGAATATTGCATTCATCTTAGGATTATGCTGTGCAAAGCAGATGTTAAGCTCCTGTAACACACAAAGGGGGCTTTATGTTCTTTCACATCTGTCTGCATAAACAGCTCTGTTAACTCTTTCAGGCTCACGTACAGAGCTCCTTGCTTCTATTAAGAGACTGCCTCAGGAAGGACTGATGAGGTCCCTATTTTGGGAGGAAAAGTACCCCTCAAAAACTCAACTGAAGTCAAATACTGCCCTCTTTGACTGTGTGAGCTGCGAAAGAAAAGAACATCCCTGTCTGTAGAGGTCCAGAAAGAAAGTCTGAAAAGGTCACCAAGTTTTATTGCCTTGCAGCTTATACAAATAGTGCAATAGTAAGTCAAAAGTGCTTTCTCAA
Organism: Sylvia atricapilla; assembly: GCF_009819655.1. Classification (NCBI taxonomy): domain Eukaryota; kingdom Metazoa; phylum Chordata; class Aves; order Passeriformes; family Sylviidae; genus Sylvia; species Sylvia atricapilla. The sequence goes on from NC_089148.1 coordinate 13,975,648, forward strand.
AGCTTGTGATGTGAAGCTGCTTGGCATTTCATTTCATAGGCAATTGTTGAGAGGCTCTTTGCACTAGTGAGGGGTTTGAACCCTTGCATCTCTGAGCTAAAATCCATTAATGGAACATCTTCATACCACACTGATATACTATTTTTTTCAGAAATGGGGAAGTATCACTTTGTAAAAAGCAGTGCAATTTGTACTATTGTACATTTCCTACTAAGATACTACCTCTAGATGAAATTCAAAAGCTCTTTCCAACCTTTTAGTCTTTACCAAAGCTTTGTCCCTTTTTGATCTTGATTTATCCTCTTGGTAGAATATGAGCTCTTTCTGTCTTTCATTGAGTACACATGAACCACAGTGGACTGTTATGTCACCTATTTATGAATTCCATCTTAAATCTGGTAACTCCATTATCTGTGCTGTGGGTTTGGCACAGCATTGTGCAGTGGCATTCCTAGGGTGGGAAGTGTGGAGAAGGAGTATGGTGGTGCTGAGGGTTTGCCTTGACTGCTTGGACAATCTCAGCATAAAATGCATCATCTGCACAACATTGCCCCGAATGAGCAGTATAGGCTGGAGAACTGACATCTGACCAAGCTGGTGTATGTAGAAAGGGTTTACTACTGATTTTGCTAGGAATGGGCTTTCATTCTTTCTGGGTTCTTGGAAATCAGTGCTTAGCTACATAAAAATTGGTCCCAGATGAATTAAATGAGTTTAGTTTCACTACAGTGAGCATTTGTAGTGGCACTAGAATTTTATTGTATGGTACATGTCACCTGCCTGTGGCTGATTTAAGTATGAATAAAAAAGTCACTCTTGTATTGGAATACGTATCCTAATGATTTTAAATTCACACTCAGCACTTCTTCATGTGCAAACAAAAGACATGTGTCCACTAATGAGAGAGAACAGTTTGTACAGCCCACCAAAGCAGAACAGCTCATCAGCACTCTACAACAGGAATGTTGCCCAAGGAATGTTACCTAAGGTTTGCCCCCAGTGCCTTCTCCTAGCGGAGTGGCCTCTCCTGAAGGAGTTGTGGACCCCACAGCAGTGGGATGTCTCTGCTGTTGGGTCTCTCCAAATGCTGAAAGGAGCCTGGCTCTGCTGCAGACAAATCCTGCTCATTGGGGAAGAGGCTCAGAGCTGTCAGGCAGCATTGATTCAATGTATGATTTATCTAGGAATAACCTACTTGTGTAATAGTTCAGTGCTGCACCTGAAAGCTGAGACTGCCTGGGGCTTGGTGGGGGTAGGATTGTTCAGCTTCAGTTGATGTATCACTGTCTAAGGGGATGTGATTAGATACTGGTAAGAAGCTGAAGGAATATTTGCTGTCATGATGATGTTTCATTTAAGCTTCCTTTTGGTATCAAAGCAGCCTTGTAAATTACTGTGGATCTTAAGATGAGTAGACAGATTTTTAGTTATGCAGAAAATAGTTTTTAGCTGGGATGTAAATGTTTTCTCAAAATTTTGGAGATCAGGGGTTATTGGAGAATAACAATAACCCCTAAACCCCAGAAGGTAAAATTAATACTGCAGTCTTGCTTCTTAAAATTAATAAAATGTAAATAATCAAAGGTATAATGCGAGAAGGAAATCTATGTTTCAAAACCAGTGTTTATGAATTATGGAGGTTTTTTTTTTTAAAAAAGTTGAATTAAGAATCATTTTTAGTGGCTGAGAAATTTATGGCAGAAGAGTAACCTGAATTTTTTTCCTGCATAAAATAGTATCAGCCTTCACGAACACTGCAAAATATTTGGTGTCCTCATGGGCTAGTTTCTGTGTGGTAAGCAATGAAATTCCTGAATCATTTGAGTAAGATTTTTCAGTAGTTTTATCCTTCTCAGGTTTAAGTCCACTTAGAGTGACCAAATGTTTAAAGAGAGTCGAGCTGAATGAATGCACTCTTTGATAAAAGATAACAAAGCCTGCAACTGAGCAGCTTTGCTGCTCTTTGGGCAAGCACAGTTGATTTAACTTTGTACATGTTTATGGATCCCCAAACTAACTGTAGTTATTATACTTGAGTCATGCTAAACAAATAAAGCTTTGCATCTCAGGAGCCTGGCTTGTGTTTCAAGAGGCTGGCATGCATTTTCTTTACATGATTGCAGGAGTGGCTCACTTAACCTTTTAATTGGCAGGAAGAAAACTCACTTCGTAGCCTGAGCCACAATCGTCTCTGAATAATGTAAACACTGATGACCTGAACTTGATCTTTTAGACAAGGGACTCACTTTTCTTGGTAGTTGCATTATACAGACAAGCTAATGCTCTGGGGTCAGCGAGGGGCTTTTGTATATCCAGGGACAATAAAGCCAAAAAGTGTTTCCTGCTGTTTAACTAATTAATGCAGGGTACCACTCGGTAGGAGTCGGCAGTGGGTTTGCTGCCTGTCACAGCTCTTGTACTGCAGCAGAAGGACACAGAACAAGCATGTGGGAAAGGAGTGAATTCTCTGTCTTGTTCCACCCACTGCAGGACAGAACAAAATGCAGGGCATCAGCTATCGATTCATTTGGTGAAATGGGAAAAGAAGAGGTACTGGAATGGTCAAAGCATATTTCTCAGAGTTGTAAATAAATAACAAAAAGAAATCAATAATACCCTGTGTGTGATGTGGTGCTGTTAGAGCACAATTATCTGTGTGTGTCCTTAAGTTGCCCTCCATCCTGACACTGGAGGGCACATGTGAAAGGAAAGACTGACAGCATTTCCCTATTAGATTTTTCTCTTAAATCATGTCTTATGATGTACTGTAAAATAAAGAATTTTGAGACTCTAAAAGCACACATAACTTGGTGACATCCTATATTTTCTGATGCAAGTTTACTGTAAAGCAGTGAGTTCCTTTTCAGTAATTAATGTAGCAAAATAAATAAAGGCATTTAGAGTCTGCTCTAATCTTGTATTCTGGTCAGGTACAGGCAAACTGTAAAGAGAAAATGTGAGGTGTCATAGCATGTATTGAATATTTGAACAGCATGTATTGCATATTTGAGTATAAGGGAGCTAAATCATCTTAATTCTTGTTAAAACCTAGCAGGGTATGTGCTGCCTGTGGCTGCCTGCCTTCTCAGCAAGTTTTTAAATGGATTATTAGCTAAGTGGAAGGCTGTTTGCAGCATCTTAAGTTTGACAGACATGTGATTGTGCAGAGGGAGGGTGGGGAAAAAGGGCTGTTGCTCTCAGACAAAAGCTTCTCCTAGATTAATATCTTCCAAACTATATTTGTAGTCTTGTTTTTTCTATTTTTAATCTGGAATTTTATGGAGGTTTCATGCCCAGACAATAACTCTTCTGTTTGGTTTTTGCTTTGTTGTTTTGTTTTGTTTGTTTTTTCTAGAACTGCTTAATCAAACATGATGAGAATGGATACTCAGCAATAGTTGGAGACTTTGGTTTAGCAGAGAAAATTCCTGATCACAGGTATGCAAGCTAATCTAAATGGAGTGAGAGTTCTAGTACAAGTGCAGGTCAGAAGCTCTAGTGAGCCAGATCCCTGAGGCTGTTATTGCACTATGGTACAGAATTTTCAAAAAATACCCTCAGTCTTCAGTCTGGAACTGCAGGCTGGATAGCCAGAATGTTCTAGCCTTAATTACTGTCAATTTTGATATTTAGTGGTGACATTTATTCTTCAATCATGAAAGGATTTGCTTAAGGTTTTTGGTAGATCTTTTAAGCTGGTTCTTGGGAATTGTGGCTTTAAAAAAAACCCAAAACCCAAAGCAAACACAAAAATACTGTCCAGCATTCTGGATTGGGATGATTTTGTAATAAATGTCGTTTGTTGATTTCAAGCAACTTTAGCTTCTTTGCACTTTCATAAGCAATATTCAGTGGCATTCCAGCATTATTCTTATTTAACCTCTAGGTTAGTTTTTAAGATCCAGTATTATAAAATAAAATTCATTATAAAATTACTGTCTAACAGGAGCTCACCATTTTCTTTTCCCTAGGATGAAATTATAATCTTAACTCATTTGAGGAATGCACAGGGGACTGTCACAAGCTATTGTCACAATTGAAAATAGTTCTTTTGTCATCCCTCTGTTAGAGAGATCAAGGACAAGGATTTAATTGTTCTCTCTGTATATTGACTTGTGTATTGCAGAGTGTTCTGACTATGAAATGTGCTGTCAGATTTTCTCCAGTGTGTGCTTCTGCGTAAAATATATAAAAGCCTTCCAGCACTTCTGACTGCAAAGAAGGCAATGGAATTTGATCTCAGCTATGCACAGTTTTTAAAGTGCACATATCCTAAAACCCTATCTTGAGAGATCTGAAGGCTTGCATTAATATTGGTGAAATATTGGATCTAAAAGCTTAACAAAGCTAATGTCTTAATTTACAAGCTACTGATAAGTACAGCCAATGTCTGTCTTGTAGCTGCTGTGGAGCACCCTGTGAGGTGCTGAAAGCTTCAGCTGTAGATGAACCCATCACAAAATCAGGAAGACACCACAGGTGCCTTAAGGTGTCTTTAATACCCAGCTTTGAGCTGCCTTGAAAACTGAGATTACAGTTAAGTTAGCTTGAGACGAAAACCAGCAACATAATAGGCTTGCTACATCAGCCACTATTTTGTTTATATCTAGTTTTACCTCCATTTTCAAATGCAGCTTTGTTGTTTCCAGTTTGCTGGTTACATGCCATGCTGCTTTGAGGCCTTCAGAGGCCTTTTCGTTTTTAAATAGGTATTCCCTCAAGATCAGCTGGAGAACAAACTGGAGCTTTTCTTAAGGCCCCAGTATTCCAACTTGATGGAAACTGCAAGTTTTTCAAATTGGATTCCTTCTGTTTATTTTTAATTTTTCGATATTAAAGGTTTAATCTGCTCCATCTTGATTTTAATATTTTTTTAAATACAGTTTTCAAATCTTTATTATTTCAATACTAAATACATTTTACTTCATTCAGAGCTGCATAAACACGTAGGGATGGGTATCTGCATGTCTTGCTGGATTAATGGAGAACTTGGCATTAGCCCAAAACTGATGTCCACAAACATTTTATGTATAGATGAAGGAGCCAACTCTGTCAAGATTAGGCAATAAAAACTATTGAACATCTGTGGCCTTAAAATAAAACATTAATTTAAAGTGGCTGGGCACTTAAACCTGGAAGTAAAATAAGAGTAATTGATTGAAGTAATTGATTGGGAAAGTTAGTAGCAATGCTTAGCATTTAATTAATGGTTGTTCCTTCTCTCCCACCACCTCGCATCCATATCTATATCCCATATCTGTATAGTGAGAAGTTACCAGTTGTGGGTTCACCTTTCTGGATGGCACCAGAAGTTCTCAGAGATGAGCCCTACAATGAAAAGGTAGGTACATGGCATAAATGCAGTTAGTTGTCAAATGTTTTTCTTCTGTAGTGGTATGCAAGATTCAGAATTTTCATAATACTGAAACTACTGTTATTTTCAGTATTACTGCTATTACTCAGTAGATCATTCAGACTAAGGGAGAGTGAGAATTAAATAGCCAATATTTTTTAATCACGGTGTTCAATCTTATATGAAAATAGAATTTGCTTTAGGATTGTTCTGTTATGCTATTTATTCTGAAACACCCCACATACTAAAATACAGTAATATTTTGTTGACCTAACACAATTTAATTTAACAAAGTCTGAGAAATGTAGTGAAGTTACTTCCCTGACTGTACACTAGTGAAATCTGGGTAGAAGTAAAAGGTCTGTATATAAACTTGCACAATTCTCTGTGTGTGTGTATATATATATGAAAAAATAACCCAGCATGTCTTAAGGTAAGATTCCTTGGTAAAACAAAATGTTCTCCAAAGGTATTTCTAAGTTTTCCTGTTTCTCTCATTGGGAGATGTTTCTTTCAGAGGAGGATCAGGTCACATGGGGTTTTAGAAATGGTTTTCAATCAATCTCTTTTTTACACAGGATTATGTTTCCATTACTTCAGCTGTGCCAGTGCAACTTTTCTGCACTTTTCTATATGATAAAGCCCACATCCTATACCTCTCTATATCTAGTATTAATAATCTTTTTAATTTGTGGTACTTTAATCTTGCAGGAAAGCAGTACCTCAGTAATGAATATAATAATTACCATTTCAAAGCTTTTAAAAGAGTTTAATTAATAAATAATAATAATAATTTATAGTGACCTAAATTAATAATAAAGTACCCAATCTATGGTTCCATATTCTTCATTAACCCTACCATGGAGAGGACTAAAGAGGAAGTAGATATCATACTTCATCAACATGAAAGGTGATATATAAATAAGCCTGATACATAAAGGATGAGAGATTCATACTTCTGCCCTGTAGACTTGTATTCCATGTTTTCCTAAATTTTATTACCTAAAAAATTCAGATGGGTGGAAATCCGAGGAACTGTGCAGCTCTAGAGGTAGTCAGATAATTGGTTACTAAACGTCATGGAAATTAAACCTGATATACAGTGCTGCTAGCTATCTCAAGCTTTGGGAAGACAGTTTTCTCCAGAAGTACTGAACAAGAAGAGGAAAAAAGTAATTTTTGTTTTTTTTAAATAGCATTAATGTTCTGGCTAGGCTGTGAATCATGTGTATTCTAAACCTGTTATTCTAACCACAGTAATATATGAGTATGTTGTGTTTTGGCTATGTTTTTAATTATTCCCATGTGTAGGACATCAAATGGAACTTCACTGTTCTTCATGCAACGAAGGATTTCTTTACATTTTAAATTTTTGCATTGCTGAACACTTAAGAGTGGTTTGCTGGCTTTTTCTTTTTCTCTTGAAAGAATTTTAATTTTGTCATTGCTATTTGTGCAACCAGAATGTTTTCTGTGAGCATGGGTTTCTTCACATGGAAGATGTTAGCTCTAATGCAGTTGCTCAGTGTTGTAAGGCTGTGGTGTTGTTTAGTTGTTCCATGATAGCCATTTAAGGTGAGGAGAAACTCAGTGGCAGATAACGCTGGGTATTCATAGCTGAACTGTGTGTTTATTAATTTTTTTCTCTCTCAGGCAGATGTGTTCTCCTATGGCATAATTCTGTGTGAGATTATAGCAAGAATACAGGCAGACCCAGACTATCTCCCTCGCACAGAGGTAAGTGGTTGTGTTTATAACATTGGTGGGAGGTGGTGAGTCTGCCATGATAACGGCTCAGCTTTTTCAACTTCTGCCACTGCTGTCAAAGATAGGATGAATAGGTGTGACATTAAAATAGCCTGTAAAAAGCTTTTGCTCTTTATGCTGTTATTGTAGGAAGCTCCATTGAAGACACTTTCTCTGAGACTTTGTGCAGCTGCAATCCTCATGGGAATCCCTTCTGCCCCTAACTGGCAGGATTGAGAGCACTGCAATGCAAACTCTTCCTTTTGTGGACTGATAGCCTCTCATGTAGACTTCTTGCCAGGTTCACAACTAGGCACTTTTGGCACTCTGCATGCACTAAGCAGCCCCCCCTTGTGAAAGGTGCAGGAGCTGTGTTAACAGCAGCTCAAATAAGGTTCACCCTTATTTTTGTGTGGACTCTGCTAAGCACTGTGGATCTGAGCTATAATTGACTAATTAAAAATACTTTTTTTCTTTATTCATCCCATCTACAGGACAGTTTTTGACCCTCTGGGGGGTTATCCAAATTGTCTATCCCCCTCTGTTTCTTAAAATGGAAAATGCTTAGGTTTTGAACTGCAATAAATAAAAGATTCTATTTTAGTCTGGCCTTCAGATTTTATAGACATACCCTTAAGGAACTGGATAATTTGTATTACCAGCCTACCATCCACGGAAAAGTTAGCCATTTTAACTGATACGTTTCCATCATAGCAAAGCCTCTGATTTTAGAGTAGGCTGTGAATTTGCACTATGAAAGCCACTACAGTGAAACATCACAGTATACGGTATTGTTTCCAAATCCACACGGGCCACATTTCAAGTGCAATGAATTGCATTTCAATCCAGGAAGAAGGATGGGCTTTGATGTCAGCCCATTCTCTTACAGCTATCCTGTATCAGTAATCCCCAGTGGGAATGCTGCACTTTGGAGTGTACATGGAGTTTTCTCAAACTCCTCTGTTATGTGGTTGCTGAGAAAGTTGTTCACAGTTATTCCTGATAACTTCACATAGAGACCTCCTAAAAAGAAGATGCTTTGAGCTAGATAGATGACCTCATTTATTTCTCTATGCTTTGTTGTCGTTTGTACAGAATTTTGGATTAGATTATGATTCCTTCCAGCACATGGTGGGAGACTGTCCTCCTGACTTCCTCCAGCTGGCCTTTAACTGCTGTAACGTGAGTATCTTACTTGAAGGGGAGAAGCCTAAACTGGAGTTCTCTAAATCCCTCTGGCTTTTGAAGATAAAGCTTAAAGCATTTACAGAAGAGACTTGAAGAGCCTACCTATAGAAGCAATGTACCTTCTGACAACCCAGGAAGTCCCTTTCAGTGTTTATAATCCTTCCCTTCCTTTTGCTAAAAGGTCTGTCTTGTGTTTTTGCAATTCTGTGTTCTGTCATGCCAAACAAACAGGTCTGGCACACTGAACAGCTCCTTTCAGGCTGCTCAGGCTGATCATAACCAGTTGGATGCCATTGACACTGGCTAACCCTCGGGCTGACAAAATCCAGCTGTTGTGTGCAGAACCTACTGAGCTATGAAGGAAGGACTGAGTTGCTCCTACAGAGGGGGCAAACAAATCAAGAGCAGGCATTAAACTATTCTGAAGTGTCTGTATGATGCCTTTTGGAAAAGGGGTTTGACATCCAAATCCTTAGCCTGTGTCATAAAATTCAAACTTGGACTGAAATGATTTACAATCTCTAAGGCTATCAGCCATGTGCTGCATGGAGAAAATTTTCTGGCAATTATTCAAGTAAAATTGTGATAATGCTGGATACCTTCCTGGCTCCTTATTGTGACAGCGCTAGGCCAGGAGATCTCTTCTGCTGGTTATCCTGTAACAGAGTTACTAGTACCAACATACAGAAAACCAGTTTATATAAAATAAGAGAACCTGAGCTTCCAACACATTCAGCTGAAGTTGGGAATGTCCAGTTTGCTCAACTTAAGTAGAGGAAACTTTAAAAAATTTTACTGCACAAAATCTGGCCTTGGATTCACAACCAGGCTGTGCTGGAACTGATGTCAGCATTGTATCCCAGTGAGTGCTTTTAAGAAGTCTCATCTCTTTGTGCTTTTGGTATTTGAACTTTTGACCTGACCTCTCTCTTTGCTTTGTACTAGTACAAAAGCCCATGCTCAAGGAGAGAGTGGTATAAAGGTGAGAATAGGGGCAATGACTGCTGCTCTTGGCACCACATAGCATAATTTAATTCTAAAAGTGTTTGTGGAACTTACTATGGGCAAGATACTTAACTCCTCTTATTTCACCTTAGTACAGCAGAGCTTGCTTTGCCTGGACAGTGGTACATCTCACTCATGGCTATGAAGTGCTTTAATTACATGAGCACTAAAGAGTTTGGTTGGAGGTAGGATTTGACTTCGGAAACCTCAGCTCCCACGTGCAGACTCCAGAAATTGTACTGCATCCAAACACATGGTGCATGATTTAAAGCAAATTTTCAGCTCAGAAGTTCAGAGTAAAGCTGCTCATGAAGGAAGAGGCAGTGACCTTATATTTATTCTCACATAAGAATTGTGTGTGCTCAGAGAAAAAGGGTTTTCTCCTACTCATTATTGTCAAATGCAGCTTCCTGTATAATAAATGTCCCTTTGCTGAATTGAAATGGAAATTACTGTCTTGTGATCCAGCCATTAATATGCTGATTTCAGTGTGGAGCATGCTGGAATTCACATACCACTCACCTAGGAGAAGGAAAATGGAGTAAACAGATAAGGCTTTCCTATATCTTCCTAAGCATGCTGTGCTTCAGTAAGAGCTGATCACTGTGGTAATTTTCTCTGAGACATGGACATTTATGTAGCTTTTTATTATTTAATAGGCCAATAAGGTGTGAACTGTACAGCCCAGCTGAACTAATGTGCAAACCCCTGGAATTTTCTACAGCAAGGAAATGTGTTTTAAGGAACCCAAAGAAAACCAGTAAAAACTGACACGTATGAGTAGTGGATTAAAATTTAATTTACTGTTATAAAGTGTGGGAGTTTGTAAATAAGCACCTGCAAGCACACAACAATTATAAGCCTACTTGTGGGAAAATTTAATAAATGTAATCATAAATGATCATGCAAAAAGCTTACCAGGATGAGCTAAGCTGTTGGCATTGCTGCTTTGAGAAGGGACCTCCTCTTTCATTTGAGCAGAATATGGACTGCTTAGGGGACAGAAGAGGCACATAGTGCTCTGAGTAACTTTTGCATTGCTGCTCTCGTCTCGGATCTTACCTAGCAGAAATTAAAATAGCCAGAGAGCTCTTTTTACTTCCTCTAACTTCCTGTAGCTTGCAACAGCTCCCTAAGATTCCCAAATTAGTAAGTTTGTCAAAGTACAGTGTGTGCTTCAGTGTTGCCCCTGCCCTACTCTTTCAGTGAAACAGAGAATGCAGAAAAATATTTTCCAGTGCCAGGAAATTCCAGCTGCTGCTTCAGAACAATTTTCTTGCTGCTCTTGAGCTCTTCAAGTATGGTTTCTTTGTTTGGTATTTATTACTGTACATAGGTATTTTTAGCACTTTTTCCCTTGTTGCTAGAGGGTGTTTCTGGCATGGCTGATCATACCAGTTCTCTTCAGAAAAATCCATCTCAAACAACTTGCAGGGCAGTATCGGGAGGTCTTTGGGGTTTGTTGTGTACAAAGCACTACTGTTCCCATTGTAGAGGTGAGATCTGTCTGGGCTTGTCCACTCTGAAAAAGCCTTTAGAAGGCTGGAAATAGCAATCAGGTCAAGTGGAATTGTTTTTATTACTGGAATGAAGTTAACTTTCGGCTGCTGAATTAGGTGTTGCTACCTAGAGCAGTGAAGCCTGTGACATATACAAAGTCAATGCTCAAAATGATGAAATGCCTTCAGAGTTATGCTCAAAGGAAGCTGCTTGCCCTGTGGTACAATTTTAGTGTTGGACTTTGTTTAGAGATCTCTATCTGTTAGAGTGAATAGATAAATGCATACTGAGAAATACAGACTAATACATATTGATGAGCAGGGGGAATATTTTACCTGGGAAGGATTGATTTTTTTTCTTTTTTCCTAATTTATAACTTTGTCAAATTATATAACCACCCTTGCTTCCTTACAAGATAGACCAGTACACTGAGTAGTATGGCTAATCAACAGATGGAAAAATATAACATTTTCAGCTTTAAGATCATCAGTGCCATTTAGGTGTCTTTTAATTAAAGCCACAAAGAGATGATGGAAGAATTACAATCTTTTAAAGACTGACGTAGCCATGTTGTTTTGTGTAATCCTTTTGAAATAACAATGGTACATAATCTCTGTTTGATTACCAGAGTCCAGAAAGAAATCCTGAACTATGCAAGCTGGTTCAAGCAAACCAACCAACTCCCCTCACAAGCCATGAATCTTGACAGTTTCCCACCTTTTCAATTTAATTTTTTTTCATAGAATATTTACAAATTGATGATTAAATGTGAGAGGTGTAATAGAATACTGCTTTTGTCCTTCTTTCTGTAGGTTTTTTTTTCAATGACAACACACTTAAAGCTATTTTGAATTTCCTCAGTTTTCTCACATTGGCCCTCTCTCTGTCCACTGTGTAAGCAGAATAGCAGGGACAAACCCACATGGACTTATTTGATTTGTGTGCATTCACAGATGGATCCAAAGTTGCGTCCTTCATTTGCTGATATTGTCAAAACACTGGAGGAAATGTTAAACCGCCTGAGAAATGAGGACTCAGAGAGAGACAGAAAGTTCTTAAACCTTGATAACAATGAAAGAAAAACAAAAGGTAAGTGTCTGTATTGTACAAACATTGCTGTGTGCTCACAGAAGAGGAGAAAAAGCTTCGTATTTTGAAAACTGGTATTTTGGTTATATATGTTTTATTTGCAGTTTATTAATAATTTTACACAAACTCTGAAAATTATTCTGGAGCAATGCTCTATACTTTGCATTGCAGAATGTCCTTTAGTGAAAAAACCCAGCTAACTGTTTCTTAAAGTGGCTGATAATATTCTGTCCCCAAGATCTTGAGAAGAAATTTAGAGTTCATTTGGGAATGGGTTTGCAAGTCACTAATAGTAAATGAAAATCCATCACCTTTAGATTTGTTGCAGCCATACTTGGTACATATATGTAATTTTTTTGGTGTATGTTACATGTAACATTTAGAGGCTTCTTAAATTCCTTCAGGAGGAAGAGCACAGAAGATGCAAGAGTATTATAAAGTACCTAGAAATACTCTGAAAGACAAGAAAAGATGAGTCCCAGGTGTGCTTGGGAATGTTGGCCTTGGAAGGTTTTCTCTAAAGCTGTCTGGTGCCACCTGGTGTGGGGAGCAAACTCTTGTAGCCTGGGCTGTATTCTCACTTGGGTGTTTTATATTAATACACTTCTGGCATTAGAAACTTAGGAGCACATTAAAAATAGTTTTTTATATTATGTGGATATACAAATATGCAACATATGGACATACCTATTGATGTGTAATATACTTGTAGATTGAAATAATTTTTCTCTATGTCAAACCACATAGAGTTAATGCATGTGGTAGTTCTCCCACACCTGGAAAGCATCTAAAAGAGGTTTGAGTTAAAAAGGAAATCTGTTTGTTTGTTTGTTTAAGGGGTTTTGTTTGTGTTTTTTTTTTTCTTTTGGTGTTTGGTGGGTTTTTTCCTGGCATTCTGCCTTTGGAGTACATGTACAAAATAATTACTTCTCAAAGAAGTGTTAAATGCTGTTCTTTGACTTGCATAGTCTTTCCTATGTGGAATGATTGTAGTCTCAACTGTGGCAGTATTTACAGGAAAAAGTGAAAATCCATATGTGCTTATTCAGGAAATGGTAATCAAAAGAAGCCACCACTTCTTCATACCCATGAACTATTGCTCTAACGAGGCTCTTCAGAGGCACCTTGAGAGCCTGTGACAGAGGCATGTCCCCAAACACTTGGGGAGTTAGCATCTGCCAGTTTCTCATCCTAATCTAGTGATACAGCTTTTATTTATAAATGTGTATGTGTGCAATGGGTGCAAATACACAGGCATACATAGAACTTTTAAACTCCTATTCATTAGGCTCAGACTCATTTATCTCCAATTTTGTACTGGATAATGTACTGAAAGGCTGGGATGGAATGATTTAAAATCTGCATGGAACAGGGAGAGAGACCTTTTTTTTGTCTTAGACATTTCCCATCGGGGTGAAAAAGTCCCAGTTTCTTTGGCAACTATGTTGTGTACTGGTTCTCTTCTGTGGTCAGTAGCACCAACAGACCTTGGGCAATCTCTGCTGGAAGCCAGGATGATAAATCTAGAAACATGCAAATTGTTCTTCTCCAACACCACCCTGTTCCATCTCGGCTGTGGCAGTATACTGGCAGCAAGGAGGTTTGCAGGGGCTCTAAAATACACTGAGGAGAAGAGAATGGTGTGCTTGTGTTTATGCAGGAACTTGAAGGAGCAGACATGTGCTTATGGGACAGTTTGGAATATCAGAAACACAGCTTTTTTTCTTTACAGTTGTCATGAAGGCTCTGTGAGTGAGCAGGTGCACAGCTAATACAGAGCTTCTTTAAGCTAAGAGTGTTTCTCTTTTTCTCCTCAGGATCAATTGACAAAGGACCAGGAGTAAAACGTTTGAGTTCCTTGGATGATAAGATCCCACCCAAGTCACCCCGTCCGCGTCGGAATATCTGGTTGTCACGCAGCCAGTCGGATATCTTCTCCCGCAAACCTTCCAGGAAGATAAACGTGCAGGACCCTTACTACACACCAAGCAAAGGGTTAGGCCGGAAAGTTAATCCCTTCAGTGCCCGGGAGGACCTCAAGGGGGGAAAGATCAAATTCTTTGACATGCCAAGCAAGTCTGTGATTTCCCTCGTGTTTGACTTGCATTCTCCAGAGGCAGGTGGAGGTCTGAAAGCCAGCCAGTCCCAGTTCCGGCAGGCATATAGCACAGACTGGCAAGACCTTTCCCTTCTTCCTGGGAGGAGATGCAGATCACTTCCACTCTCTCCTGAATTACCACACAAGGAGTATGGCCTGTTTGGGGGACTGTCTTCAACTGTTGGCAGATGTGACCCAGCCCAGTTAGGTGCAGAGGTTCGGCAAAAACTCTTGAGTAGCACTAAATATGGTGTGTCAGAGATTCCCCCCTTTCACGCCAAGCCTCACAGACCAGAGTTTCTTCTTGCACCAGGACAAGAAGAGGATATGGACTGTTCAGATGGGCCAGTGGCCCAGGAAGAAAATGGGTTTTGCCCTGTTGAGAACACATGTGGAGATCCAGCATGTGATCAACCGTTAGTGCTGGCCCAGTCTGGGCCACTATCTTACAAAAAGCTCCCAGTTGAGAATTCAGTGAACTCTGAGGGACATGTCTCCCCCCAAGTGTTAGCAGGTTGTCTCCCTTCTGAAGAGATGGAGGTAGAAGATGATCTACTGAAAATTACTCTGTTAGAGTCCACAAAGCCTTTGTTCAGTGTTAGTCCACCCACTGAACTGAAGAGAGAAGCATGGTCCTTCAGGGAGCAGGATGGGGACAGTCCTGCTCTGTTCTCTCAGACCTCCTCCAACATCTCAGCAAGTGGCAGCACAAAGTCAACTTGTGACATATGAAGAGAGGGCTCAAACTGAACGTGTCCTTGAGGGACAGTTGTTCCCAGTTGCTTAAACTATCTTTCTGCAGTGCTGGGCTTCACATTTGAAAGAGACTCAACGGATGGTGGAAGCTGGCTGTCAGACAGCTGCAGTCAGTGTCTGAAGAGACTGATCATTTTATAAAACTTTATTTCAAATTGTGCTTATTCCCTTTACTGATTTGCATTAGGAGGGGGAACTACTCCAGCCAGAATGGCCATGTGGGTCCCACAGTCCTTCCAAGAGGCAGCAGCCAAAGCAGGCACCATATAAACAGTTTGACCTGGATTTCCAGCCTGGGGCATTTTAAGGTCTTAACCTCCAAGTAGAGAAGGAAGAATGACCCTTAGGTTTTCCCCTCTTTCTCTAACTGAACAGCTGCTCTAAGCCACTGCAGAATTTTCATTAACATTCTGCATCAGTGCACGTGAGTTGGAGCCTCTGTTTCAGAAACAGGCACAGAAGTCTTTCCGAGCTATGTTGAGCAGATAGGAATGCTCTCTAGTCCCAGAGCTGCTTTGAATGCTGTTGTAGCATTAAACAAGCTCTTCTTTCAAAAGGAGCAGAAACAAAACCCCTCATGCTGGTCACAATCTGCAGGCTGAGTCACATGACAAGTATTTTGTAATTAACAAGAAGAATCTGTTCCCTGGTGTTTCATTTTCCCTTGGGATTTAGTAATGATGTTTAATACATTTGTGCAGGGAAGCTCGCTTCCTTGTACAGCTCTTTATGTACCTCAGCCCAAATGTGGAGGAAGATTTGCCCAGGGCACAGAGAAGCATATTCCAGGCATGCCATTTTTGGGCTTCTGAAGAAACTGCTCCTGAAAGTACCAGCTGTACTGAGCTTTTGGCAGGGGGTGGGCTCTTATCTCTGAAGAGCTGAGTGGACATCATAATCTGTTTCTGCAGCATAGCTAAATACAGTAGCTACATCACAGTTGACTATTATCACTAAGCTAGAAGGGTCACATTCACCTCTCTCTCCAGTACAACATCCCATCTCACTGATTCCACTGCAGTTATGATGGCTCCTCACTAGCCTGCTTGACAGAGGACAGGGATCTCCTGCTCAGGGGAAGCTGGCAGCAGTGTTGTAGCCACAAGTGCTCCTGAAGAGGACAAGTCACAGGAGGGCTTTGAATTGTCAAACTGAAGAAATTAGCTTGTCCCAAACTGACTTCTTGTTTCCTCTACAGAAAGAAGCTGCTGTCTTTATTTGTTTCTCCTGTCACTGAATAGGATGGGTTGTTTTTTTGTTTTTTTTTTTTTTTTTTTTACATTTACTTCCCTCCACCAGCAGGTATCTGTGAAGGAAGCAGCAGCATGAGCTTTAATGCTGCTTGCTGGAACCAGCATCAGCGATCCCTCCTTTGGATACAACGTATGGGAAAGCTTGTTCTGTGACATTTGTGCAGCATTCTGCCCTTTTCCACTATCATCATCCCAAAACACATGGGATCTTTAAAATTTTATTTTATGGGGTTTTTTTAACCTATATTATCATTCCTAAGTGAGGTAAACATTGCACACCTGCTGAGCAGATGGTGATGCAGCAGAGTCCAGAATTTCATCCAGGTACCTTGCTACACTCTTCCTGCTCTCTTGTAAGGCTGGATATTGTAAGCTAGTCTCTGATGAAAGCCAGACTATTTCTACTCTTCTCCCATCTCAAAGAAAGGATGGATAAAGCCTTAGTTCTTTCTTGGCTGGGATGTGTATCTTTCCTGAGGTGTAGATGGCTATTCTATAAGTTACAGCTCTGATTTCCTCTGGTGAAGTGTGTGTTAACCTGAGCAATTCTCCCTTTGCAGTGGCTGCCATGAATGAAATTAGCAACCCAGTGTTGCTGAGTTATTTAACACAGTCCATGCTAGATTAGGCAGCTGTTGGCAGTTTGAAAGAGAAAATGCCTGTGCTCACTTAGATCACCCCTTCTGGCCCACACCTCTCTGCCTCTTGAAGGTGCTGATCTGTAGAGTAGTCTCTGTCTTCTGTATCATGTCTGCAGAGTGCAGAGCAGCTTGTGTGGCTGCCACTGTGTGTGTAACTTCCTTTGAAAACAGAGAAACACCAGAGCTCAGTTACCTGCCTGGTGCCTGCTCTTTTTTTTTTTTTTTTTTTTTTTTTTTTTTTTTTTTTTTAATCTTTGCTAGTTATATCTTTCAGGAGGGAAACCATCAGCACCATCTTCTGTTGTCACAAGATGCATTTAGGGGTGTGACTTCAGACAAACAAGCAATAATGAGTAATTTACTTTTGGATCACCAGGCTGAGGGAAGCTGTCCAGCAGCCTGGCCGGAGAGCACACGCACACCTCTGGCTGCCCTGGGGCTCCCCTGAGTGAGCCCTGGCTGTCAGTGCTGACACCTCATCATGAAGCCTGTTGCCCTCTCTGACACTGACTGCAAAGCTTGAGCAGTCAGGCTTGGGGTACCCCCAGGGCACCCATTGCAGTGACCTCACTGTTCACTTACACCGCTGTCTTTATGGTTCCCTGCCCTGAACAGCTCTTACAAAGCAGCACAGCTAAAAATTTATTTTCTTAAATGTCCGCTCTAAGCACAACCAATTGACATGCATTGGGCACAACTAACAACTTTTCTGGCTCTTTGTACTGAGGTGGAGATGTCAGAAACAGAAGTGGCAAGGACTGCAGCTCAGGCCTTTCCTGGATTGGTCTGCATGGGAAGAGGCATGTGTATGAAACTGGAGTAAAAGGTCGTTTTGAAAATAGCAGAGTGGTTGCTGAAACCCAGTGTTTCCAAGGATGCAGCTGGAAGACACTACATCTCATCCCTTTGGCTGCATAAAGCTGAATCTAGGCTGCACCTAGTAACTCCTAGGTTTTGTGCTTACTGAGGTTGCTTTTCTACAGAGGGCCATTTTTTGACAGCTGCTGATAAACATGAATTTGAACATGTGGTCAGCAAAGTCCTTCTTTTATAGTGATGTGACAAAGTTTTATCGTGATTGGATTTTACCGTGATTTTGACTTTACAGGAGCAGTTCTTGCTCTTTTAAAGTACTTTCTACACATTGCTACACATCTCCCTGAAGAGATCAAAGATGTTTTTAATTTACTTTAAATCTATGTTGAGTTCCTTTAAATGTCTGTTATAAGCTATTTTTGTTGTGGTTGCAGGTTGATAAAATGCAGCCCAGAGAATGCATGTGAATTGCTGCCCCTCAAAAGCAGCACAGCCAAGGGGCTGTAGCAGACTTGTACTTGTTGGAGAGGCATTGATGTATTATGTGTAACAGAACATTGGTATTTTTTGCCAGTACAGCTAAAGACACTTGAATAATTCCTGTTTGCACTTAATGCTATTGTTTATATTGCATGTCACTACATTTCTATGCAAAACAAATAACTTTTTTGGGAGAAGGGGCAGCCAGATATTTGATTAAGTATAAAGATCTTTGCAAGATGATCTATTTTCGTATTTATGAAGGAGTTTTACGTCTTAATATTTTGCAGTCTGTAAATAGCTGAACTTGTAATTAAAGGCTTAGGAAGAAGTTTGTAGCCTGTGTATAATAGTAAGTTAACACTGCCAGAAAAAAATTCTTTGCAAAACAACTTTTCTAATATTGCGGATATTTATGAATATGTAAAGAAAGCACGTCTTGTTTTTATGTTGATTGACTTTCTGACTTTTTTGAACTATAGAAATGGTGTATGTTTTATTGGAACTGCAATAAGAAGTAACCAAAGATGAATCCACTTAAATATTTTCATAATTTTTTTCTTGGTCAGGTTTTGTAAACTTTCCCAACTTGCTTTCAAAATAAAACTGAAATCAAGGCCTGAGTCTTGTGATTAAGAGGACAACTGCTTTAAGTTAAAAAAGCTGGCTCGAATGATTACTTAAAATACAAATGCCATTAATAGCTGGCTTGAGATTGTATTTGCTATTACTCAGTGCTGAGTTATACCCAAGGAAAACTGTCATCCTCAGTAAGTGTTATTTCTCTCCTGCATCTCAGTGAAGAGTTACACTATTAAATCCATGCGACTCAAGGATTTCTTTTCTGCTCTGTAGTACAGTGCTCTGAAGAGTAGACCATATCGTGTGACCTACCAGATAAGAAGGCTTTTGGTAACAGCCTGCAGGGCACTTGCCATGGTGGCTACTCTGTTCTTGCCCTAAATAGCTTCAGTAGCATGGGAAGCCGTGCAGTTTCTCAGGATCACATATCTGGCTCTCAGCCCCACTGCCTCTCCCCTTGGAACAAGTCTGAAGACCTGCTGTGGCTTGGTTCTGCATGCAGTTAGCTGGCACTAGAATCAGATGGCCCATTTGGAGGAACATTCTCCTTCCCTTCTCTCCTGTAGGGGCAAAGGTGTCATCTGTGCATGCTCTAACCAAAGGTGCATTTCTCCCCCTTCAGCCTCATCCCTGCCTTCACATCCCAGCATGCCACTAAGGAACACAGGCAACTCCAACTGAAAGCAATTTAATCAGTCAGGTGTTAAAACAGAAACAAGAATATGAAACCTGTTCCCTTTTTGGCGAGTTCTTGATGGAAGAAAGAACTTCAAAACTTGGAGGAGAAAAAAAAGCACAGTTTAATGAGGAGTTCTGTAGCTCTATGCACTGTCCCAGGCCAACTTTATCTTCTCGCTGTGAGCTTTGGAAGACTTAGAAAACAAGCTCTTCACTATCTGAAGTGGCACTGATTTCCCACTGAGATACAGTTTATTATGGCAGTCTGGCAACCAGGGCCCTGTTCCAGTGTCTGTGTTTTTCCTTTGTTTGAGCATCCAGACATAAGCCATGATATAGCCAGTCATGAATGCATCAAAGCCAGCTCGGTGTGTGCCCCCCTGTGAAGGAGGGCCATGGGTCTCCTTTGCCCTTCCTGCAGCACCTGCTGCTTCAGTCTCAGGGCTGGATGGGTGACTGGCTGAGCCCAACCCAGTGGGAACCTTTGACTTCCCTTCCATTTGGTCACTGTCAAAGGCATTTCCCTTGGCAGAAGGGCTCTGGGCAGCTGCTCCCTGGTCAGTTCTTTCAGTGCTCCCCCGATTCTCCTCCCATTGTGTGCTGGTGTCGGAGCTGACCTCTGTTTCCATGTCCATGGAGATCTCCAGTGGCCTGCCCTCCCCGTTAGGTGTAATCTCTGCCAGCTCTGTAGAAGCTGCAGGCTCATAGCAGCTCTGCTTCTGTGGCGGTCCTTCCTCCCCGTTCTGGGCTTGCTCCATGTTTTCCCCTGAGCTTTCCTGCTGGAATGCTGCTGCAAGCGCTTTCATGTTCTTCCGATGCCTCCATTTGTGCTTCCGTTTCTTTCGCTTCTCCCAAAGCTTGTCGTCCTCATCAATGATGAGGTCGATGTTATGAGAATGTGGACACTTCACCCCTTTTGGACACCACCCATAGGCCTAGAGAGAGAGAGAGGTTGGTCTGCAGCTGCCTCCATCTTACTGGCTAGAGCAGCAATCACCATAAGGTGGAGTGGAGCTAATTATTCCCTTCCACTGAGAGCTTGTGAGGCTGGAGCAGGAAGTGTCCACTCACAGCCCCCTAGCACACAAGAAAGGTGCTGACACACTGTACTGGGTGCAGCACACAGCATGAGGAGAGGCTAAGGAAGGTGGATTTGTTCTACCTGGAAAAGACAAGGCTAAGGGGAGGAGGATATCTAGTTGGTGTCTGCAGGTACCTACTGCAGAGGTCATGGACAAGATGGAGCTAAACTCTTAAGAGGGCACAGGGAAAGGGGACCTGGTAACAGTCACGGGAAATTACGACTAGAGATGTAGGAAAACATTTTTCACTTAATGGTCAAGCACAGGGCTATGGACCTGGAATTGTTTTTTAATGTCTGTCCTTACACAGTTACAAAATTTACCAAACAAGGCTTTGAGCGAAACTGAGGTGATGGTTGGATGAGAAACTTCCAGAGATTTCCCCAACCTCTGTTCTGTGACAGAATGTGTAACATCTGGAAGAGCTCCTTTTCTCCATAAAGCCAGTTATGATCTAATCAGATGGGCTCTTTGCTGCTGTAGCTGCACCAGGACAAGCTGTTGTGGATCACCCCTGTGCTACAGTGCCACAAGCTGCACACAGGTAATATTTTTTTATATCTAATGAAGATAAAGGCAAGAGTTCAGGTAGCACTTTCATCTTGTAGGAGAAGCCAAACTAAGGCAGAACTTGCAGCTTCCCCCCAAAGTTACACCAAGGGATACTGTAACTCATACTGCCCCACTGTTGAGGGCCATCGTCTCCCTGTTGGAATCTTCCTAATGAAGCCTGTAGGATTCCTCACCTCCAAGCAGAGCCCACTATTGCCCTGTCTGTTATGAAGCCACTTGAAGCTTGAAAATGTTCCTTGTACTATGAAGCAGGTGAGGGAAGTTCCCGTTCCTACAACTTCTGCCCCTTTCCACGGAGCCAGGAAGGAAGCAGGGATTTGCATTACTTACCGAAAACTTCTCACAGACAGGCACCTTATTCCCCCCAGCAGCACTGTGGCTTTCTTCTTGCAGAGAGCAGCAGCGGTAGTCGATGTAGCGGGACATGTCAGCAGGGTAATGGCAGAACTCCACCGTGAGGTGCTGCCCACTGGAGTCCCTCAGCTTGCAGTTCTCTCGCTTGCTGGAACAAGAGGAGCACACAGTTATTGTGGGACTGGAACAGGGCACGGAGCAAACAGTGCTCTCCACCAGCTCTCAACCCCATGAGTTTCCTGCTCTTGAGCTCCAGCCCCAGATGCTGGAAAGAAATTCAGTCCCTGGAGAGTAGCTTAAGTAAGTAGTTTTTCCATGCTGATTCAAAGGTAGTTTTTTCTTATGCTGAAATAGAGGAAAGGAAAACAGCATCTCTGGTAAAATTACAAGAGAAAGGGAGGCATAGTGGGGGTTTTTTTAAGTATAAAGGGCACTAAGATATGTGTTTGTCTTCATAATGCTAAAGGACAAGGAAAAGATGCCCCAAAATTAGGTACTGTGCAGACCATTCAGCAGTCACCTTCCAGGCAAGTTGAACCTGGGCAATGCAGGCAACAAGGAAAGGGCTTTCATTTAATGAAAAAAAAACCGATTCTTGTTTTGTCCCAAGAGCTGGTTAAAAGGCTGAAAACCTTTGGAAAGCTCTACCTAATGAGAACTTGGGTTAAAACATTTAAGACGTCAGCTTAAAAAGGGTTTTTTTATCTTGTCAAAACAAAGTACTCTCGTGTTTTGAGAACGGCCATCTTGAATGTTTTCAGACCTATCAAAGTGGCATTTCCTGAGATAAAACAGTCGCTAAAAATACCGTTTCTCCTCAAAACAGAGCATGACTTGAGCTTTATGGCAATCCCAGGGGCTTTATCACTGCCAGGGGTTTGTTTAGATTGTGTGAGGCTGGCAGAATGTGGGGCCAGACTGCAAAGCACAGATGTGTGTCCTAAACAAGAGCACAACCCTTGCTTGGAAGGAAGTGATGGGCGTCAGAGTGGGCCATGGGCATCTCATGTGCAGGACATGTGACAGAGCTGGTCAGCATCAAGGAGTGCAGGGAGCACCCACCCTTTAACTGCAGTGTCCCTCACAAAACAGAATTATAACTAGCAGAACCTGCAGGACAGACCTGGTTTCTTTTCTGTGTGAGTTCCTGCCATGACCCTGTGGCACTGCTGGACCAGAACCAGACAGTGACCCAGTTAGATCTCAGATCAGGCCACTGTGGTCAATCTTCTACTGGCATCAGTTCTGAAGTTCTCCTTCAGCTGCTGCCCGCTGAACAGGTAAGGTCTATTAAAAAACAAACCCATTCTAGAAACAGAGAAAACACAGGGCAGAGTCACCTGAAAAGCACTTTCAGTCAGTGGGACAGTGAAAGGATACAGCCCCCTTGCATGGAAAAACAAACACACATTGACTTTCCCTTTGCCTTTCCTCCTGTAAGCTCTGAGTACCGGTGTCCTGCTCACCATTTCTTGTAGGCGTACTCCAAGTAGGACGCTACAAAGCGAGTCTCAAACTCCGAGGCATATTTGGTGTCGTATATTCCCGCTGGGAACATCTCAGAGAGGTCGGCGGTGAAGGTGCCGAGGCTGTCCGGGAGGTGAGCGTAGAAACACTGGTACAGGAAGACCAGGTCAATCAGGCCGTTATGGAGAATGAGCGGCTTCTTCGCCCGGATGAGCTCCAGGAAAAGCGTCCGAACGCTCAGGCTCTGGCTCTCGTTGCCCTGCGTGAGGAAGGATCAGTCAGTGAGCCTCAGACACCCTGACTGGCTGCCACCCTGGAGAGCCCTCAGAGCCCACAGCAGCAGGGTGCTGCTCACAGCTATGACTTACTCTGAACAAAGCAAACATTTGAAAAAGCAACTGTAACAAGTGGGTTTAAAGCAGCAGGGAGGTGAAAGAAATAATGCTGCATGTGAGAACCCAGCGTGTGCCTACCTTCACGCAAGAGCAGGGGAAGGCAGCACACTCTCAGAAGCCTGGAGCAGAGCAGGCTGAGGTGTCTGAAAGGGAATGGGTTTGTACCTTGTCGTTGCCCTTGTGGTAAGGGATCCCCTGGGAATACTGCTTGTTGAAGTCGAAGCCATGCTGCACTAGGAACTGCACTGACTGGGGCTCGACCACATAATCCTCGGTGCAGAGCAGCGTGAGGTTGTAGACCTGGCAGAGGTACGTGTTCTCGGACTACACAAGGAGAGCATGCAAAGAACCCAGGGACATCTGTCAGAGAGAGCTGCCGAAACAGCCGGGAAAATTCCACGGGGGAATTCCATCTCCCAGCGCGTCCCCGTTCCCCGGGACAGACCAAGAGAAAACGGTCGCACCACGGCTCGTGCACGCACCTTCTCGGGGAGCTGCTTGAAACAGGCGACGCCGAGGGACAGAACAGAGCGTGTCCTGGCGGCGCTGCAGACAGCCTTGTACCGCTCCTCGATGCACCTGGCGGTGGGAGAACGGGCTGTGACGGCTCCGGCCTCCCCGGGGAGAGGGCACCGCGCAGCCGGTACAGACAGACGCACCCCCCCGCCCCACCGGGCACTCACGGGCTCAGCAGCGACTTTCTGGCGCCGAGGCCGCTCAGCTCCTGCGGGGAGACAGACACCGTCAGCAGCCTCTCGGGACCGGCAGCGCCCCGCCCCGCCACCGGCCCCACCCCGGCTCACCGTGTCCACGGCCACGAAGGTGGCGGAGCGCAGCGCCAGCACCATGGACGGCCACAGCTCCGCCAGGTTGTCGCTCTGCACGTCCACCACCGGCACCCGCGCCGGACCCGCCATGGCCGCGCCCGCACGGGGCCTCCGCCGCCCTGCCTGCCCCTCGCCTGCCCGCCGCGGGCTCCGCACGCCTCGCCCGGTCCGCGCCCAGCGCTGCCCGCTCTCGCTGCCGGCCCGGCTCCTTCCGGCCCCGGTGGGATTTTTTTACCGTTCCCAAAATCAATTTTCAACCGAAATTTGGCATTAAGTCAACAGGCTCTTAGCTAGGGCAGCTCCTTTAGGTCCTTACGGAGCGGCCGCTCGGACCGGCGGGAAAAGGGGCTGGCTCCTTTTGCTCCCGGCTTGCTGATTGGCTCCAGCGCGCCGGGAGGCCCCGCGCCTCCTCCCTGCGATCCGGGGGTGGGCGGGTACGAGCCCTCTCCACACCCCTCCCTTCGATTGGCTGGCGGGCGAGCGGTGGGCGGAGCCCCTGCTCTGATTGGCCCTCGCGCGGGGATGGGGCAGGAAACGTTTTCCCGGGAAAACGCGCGGCGGCGGGAGCGGCTGCGCCATGAGACCCGCGCGGGCCCGGGCGGCGGCGGCGGCCGGGACGCTCCGGAGGAGCGGCGGGAGCGCGGCCCCGCCCCAGGAGCGGGGCAGGAAGCGCGCGTCGCGCCGCGGAGGTGCCCGGTAGCGGGAGGGCTGGGGGAGTGTGAGGTGTTCTCTCCGGGGCACGGACAGCCAGCCCGGGCGGTCTCCGGTGCTTGCTGGGTCCTCGTAGAGCCCGGTACTCGGTGCGCGTCCACCAAGCAGCCACTCAGTCGGGCTCCCGCCTCTGCTGCGGTTGAGCTCCGCAGCCGTTCGCCGTCTCCCACCGTGCGCTGACCTCGCGCCGCTCTCCTGTCAGGGACCCCGGCTGCAGCGCCCGCCTCACCGCCCGCCCGGCATCTCTTCAGCGACCCGGCTGAGGTCGAGGCCCTGCGCGGGAATCTGCTCGCCTGGTACGACCGATGCAAGCGGGACCTTCCCTGGAGGGCACTGGTAAGGGGAGACGTCGGAAAGCGGGGATGGGAAACTACTTATTCTGCCTTAAGGGAACCTGGCTGAAGTGACCATGGTTTTTCCCTACGTCATGCATCCCTACCTGCATGGAAGTGCTCCCAGCTAGTCGTGGCTGTTTTGTGGTGGGTGGTCTGGAGCCAGTCCCTAGGTATGAAGAGTAAAAGCAGGGCACGCTTCTCAAATATAACCTTGGAGAGGAGTACTCATCTCCGGCAAGGTTAGTCTAGCTGTGTTTTAATCCTGTATTGTTCCTACTTTTATGATACCCTGTAGCAGCGAGTGTTACATGGAGAAGGTTTCCCATATATTTGTTTTAAGCCTGCTGGACCTTTTTTTTAGAGCTCCTGCCTGTTCTGTGCTCAGCCTGGCAGCAGTGGCTCGAGAGTCATTGTGGTGCTGAGGGTGGGCATCAGCTTTACAGCAATGTCTGAATGGTGGGAACTGCACAGCCCCTCTGTGGCATTTACATCTGCCTCAAATTGCTTCCTATGCAGGCAGGCTCAGGTATGGGCCAGTTCTCTGGAGGATTTTGAACCTCATAAGTAACTCTCCATGTGAGATTTCATCAGCAAGAAGATGCTTTGGCTGTCACTTGATTAACACAAATTTAGAGCTTCTAAGTGCTTGAGGCAAATATATATATTCTTTTAATTTTAGATTGCAGTGTTTGAAACACACCTTGGATTTTTTTATTTTACACACCGGTCCCCTCTGTGTCAGCTTGTTTCTCACACTTCATCTTCTTCCCCTTCCAGGCAGTGACAGAGCCAGATGCTGACAGACGGGGATATGCAGGTGAGGAGCAGAACTGGCATTGTGAGGTGTGGCTTTGGGTGCTATCCCTGGAGTAAGTTGTCTGAAGTGGCCACAAGAGCCATTGATTGCCTTTGCAAGGCGCTGGGAGGTTGGAGAACCCACCTTGGGCCTGGGGGAGCTCCTGTGGGGCAGCATGTGGGGAAGGTGAGGGGTGTCCCACGAGTTGGATGCTGTGCAGGGTTTGTAGCCAGTGCTAATGAGGTCACAGCACGAGGTGTAGGTGGCGTTGGTGCCTCTGCTCTGACCCCTGCCTTGCTCCCTGCAGTGTGGGTGTCCGAAATCATGCTCCAGCAGACACAGGTGGCTACAGTGATTGACTACTACAACCGCTGGATGCAGGTGACTGCTGCTTACAGAGTCCTGTGCCCACAGGCTGCCCCTTTTGGAGACCTCGTCCACTGCCTGTGGCAGGTCCCCAGTGGCAAAACACAACTCTGCTTGTCCCTGACTTGTCCCCTTCCCTCTGTCTCACAGAAGTGGCCGACACTGCAGGCTCTGGCACAGGCATCGCTGGAGGTGAGCGTCGCTAGGACCGGGTGCTCTCCCTGGCCTGTGACTCTCCATTAACACCATGCTGTGTCTCTTGGAGCAGGAGGTGAACGAGCTGTGGGCTGGGCTTGGCTACTACTCCAGAGGGAAGCGTCTGCAGGAAGCAGCAAGGAAGGTGCTGGAGTGGGGGGGAAGGGGCGTTTCTAAACCCCTCTGTTTGTGCTGGGCAGGTGCTGGCTCACATCTGCCCTGCCTCGCTGGGGCTGTGCTGCTGGCACGGGGCTGCACAGGCTGGGATCCCATCTTCCCCTGGGCAAAATGGGTTACCTGCACACCCAGCTGCTTCCCTGAGCTCAGCCCCTTCCCTGCCAGGTGGTGTCTGAGCTGGCTGGCCGTATGCCCAGGACTGCTGAGGACCTGCAGAAGCTGCTGCCAGGTGTGGGCCGATACACGGCGGGAGCCATCGCGTCCATCTCGTACGGACAGGTAAGGGCTGGCATCAGCGGACATGTCTCCCCCTCTGCTGCCCAGCCCCACTCCTGACAGGGTCCTGCTGCTGGGTCTCACAAGCCAAGGGCTCCTCAGGGTTGTGCTTGGCTCTCCCCCAACTTTGGGATGCATCTCAGCCCCCACCCAGCCTGGCCTGTGGGTTGGCCTTGTGCGTGTCCCTCTCCATCCTGGGAGCATCCCAGCTCCCTTCTCTGTGCGGAGCACATCCTAGCATGGTAATCCCAGCTCCTGGTCCCAGGCTACGGGGGTTGTGGATGGGAATGTGATCCGGGTCCTGTGCCGCCTGCGATGCATCGGTGCCGACTCCAGCAGCCCGGCTGTCATCGACAGGCTCTGGTAAGGGAATGCTCTGTCTGTTTGGAGCTGTGCTGATCATGGCTAAAGGCAGGATCACTCAGGAGCCTTGGGGAGCTGAGCCTATGAAGGGAGAAAGGCGAAGGGTGTGGGAACTCTTGGGAAGTTGGTGCTGCTGGGAGCAGTGGTGAAAGGAGCTGCATTGCCTGTGCCTACCTAGGAGCAGCCCCCCTGACAGGCTGGAGGCAGGCGAAGATCCCGGGATGCTCTCCCCAGAGATCCCTGTGCCTCTCACTACCACTTCTCCAGGGATATGGCCAATGTTCTGGTGGACAGAAGTCGCCCAGGGGATTTTAACCAAGCCTTGATGGAGCTGGGGGCAACCGTGTGTGTGCCCAAGGCCCCACTGTGCGGGGAGTGCCCAGTGAAGCAGCACTGCCAAGCATGGCGCAGAGTAAGTGTGGCCACAGGAGGTGGCCCTGAGGGTTTACCATGCCTGGGGACAAGGTGGGCTGGTGGATGAGCCTGTCCTCATTTCTGTCCCCCCTTGCAGGTGGAGAAGGAGCTGGCCTTTGCTTCTCAGAAGCTGTTTGGAAAACCCTCCCCAGTGCCTGATGTTGAGGATTACTGTAAGCATGTGGGAAGATCCCTGTTGTAGTGGTGGGTCTGAGCCCTGCAGCAACTGTTACATTGGTGTTTGCAGGTGTTGGGGACTGTCCCCTGTGCCCCCCAGCCACGGAGCCATGGGACAGCAGCCTGGGGGTGACCAACTTTCCCCGGAAAGCAGCAAAGAAGCCGCCGCGTGTGATGCGAACGGCCACGTGTGTGCTGGAGCGGAGGGGCTGCCACGGGGCCTCAGAATACCTCATTGTGCAGAGACCTAGCTCGGGTAATGCGGCCGGGAATGAGGGGCATGAAGGCACCACACAGCCCCTTCCCACCTGCATAAGGGATAGAAGGAGAGGCATTTGTTGCTGGAGTAGGGAAAGGACCCCTTTGGGGCTGTGATGAGGCTCAGTGTTCCTGAATGTGTCCCTTCCTGTCTCACATCTGTCATGCCTCCTTCCCAGGTCTCCTGGCTGGACTCTGGGAGTTCCCAAGTCTCCCACTGGCTCAAGATCTGCAGGAGAAGGAGAGGGAGGAGCTGGCTCATCACCTCCAGGCCTGGATGGGGCGGCCTGTGGCAGCAAAAGGCCTGCAGTTTATTGGAGAGGTGAGCCTGGAGCTGGAGGGATGCAGTGTGAGTTGAGTCCCCTGTGCTCAGCCACGGGGACGTAGCACACAGAAGAAGGGTCTCCCCCACTATCACCCCTCCCAAGCTCTGTCCCACTCCTCAGGGCCCTGGCAGCCTCAGTGTACTTTGCATTTCCAGCCAGCTGCCCATCTCATGTGTCTTTCCATCCCCTCAAAGGTCGTCCACATCTTCTCCCACATCCACCAGACATATGTGGTCTACTCCCTGCGCCTGGATGGGGATGTGACCCTGGACCCTGCCTTGTCCCCGTCACGCTGGGTGACAGAGGATGAATTCCATGCCTCAGCCGTGTCCACAGCCATGAAGAAGGTAAGGGGGCACTTAGGCCTTTCCTCCCTTCCCTCAGTTATCTTGGGAAAACCCCTGGTGGTATCCCCTCAGCTTCTCTGGGCTGTCCCAGCTCCAGGACCCTGTTGCTCTTCAGCTCTGGGCTCTCTTTTCTTTCTTCAGGTGCTGAAAGCTCACGAGAAGCAGCGCAGGAAGGAGAGCAGCCCTGTCAAGGTGAGCAGTGCTCCAGGGTGCCTGGAGCCTCAGTGCTTTGGGACAGCCACTGCTGTGCTGTGCTGAATGCCCCCCGGGATTTGGGATCAGGCCAAGGAGCATTCCCAGCCTGTGGCAGGGGAACTTGCCTGACTGGCACTGCCTCTGGGTGTCCCCTTACCCCTAGGGGGAATCCCTGGAGACCATGGAGGCCCTTGGGGTCTGGTTGATTCCTGCTGTGTCTCCGGCAGGGCTCCAAGAGGAAGCGGGGGGCAAAAGCACAGGGAGCAGGCAGCACCTGCCCTGGGACACAGCTCTCCCTCCGCGCCTTCCTCCGGGCACCGACTGCCCCATGAGGGCACTGACCTTCCTCTTGTGAGACACCAGAGCCCCTCGCTGGGGTGACTCCTGCCCCGGGGGTGGCAATGGTGTCCCTGTGCTGTAGCAAGCTCAGGACACAACACTATCGTGGTCTCTCACTCTTCCTTTCCACTGCCTCCCCTATGGACATTGTGCCTGGATGTGGCCACTGGTCCTGGATTAATCCTGGAGCAAGACTTGCCCTCCTTCCTTGGCTGGAGCCTTCCTGGGGCTGTTCAGCCCCATATGGCACCACTTTGGCACTGTGGACTCAGGGCAGCAGGGATTTCTCTCCAGCAGTAGGAAAGGCTGTGGCCACGTTGCTCCTGCAGCCCTGTCCCCTGCCTGCATCTCATCCACCAGCGAGTGACTGGGGATGCTGCTGTACCCTCGTTTTTACTGGACCTGAAAATAAATCTCAAGTGTGTGGGGTTTTTTAAGTGACTGTCTCTGTTGCACTGTGCTAAGCTGGGCAGCCCGTGGTGGAATGTTATTATGGCCAACAGGATCCTCAGATCTGGGCAGGGAGAGCAGGGAATTCTTTATTAATGCACCAAATAGCCCCTTGGCTGAGCATTAACTGCTGGTGATCCCAAATAAGGCACCCAGAGCACCCCTCCGGCAAGGGCAGACATCATCCCCCAAGGGCTGTGCAGCTCCTGCCCATGTGCTGTTCTTCCCTGGGGCTGAACAACTGCTCCCAAGGATTTTTGTAGGGTTTCATCCCCCTTTTATATTTTTTCTGTTGGGCTGCTCAGCATTGTTCATGCCAACTGTGGTGCACCTTGCAAAAGCACAATCCTGGGAGCTGACCAGGACAGGGGACAGTCCTGGCAGGGTGCAAGGGGCAGTAATCTCAGTTTTAGGGACATGCCCACTTTGAGTGATGGAAATGGTCATTTCATCCTCACGTGGAACTCAGCACATCTTAAATAGGAGGATTAAAAACCCAAAGCAGTGCCTGTAAGTTAATTTAATTGAGAGGAGCAAGAGGCCACCAGGGCTGGTCATTCTGTTCGCGCAGTAAGCGGCCATATCCATGGCCTCCCGATTATCCAGTCCCCTCTGGCAGCCCCTCATTTCTCCATGTCTGGGGATGTTTTTGTGCCAGCACACTCTTGGCTGTGCTGCAGGCTCGAGTCTTAATAAATTAAGATGAAAGTAAGGCAGAAAGTTCTTTACATGTAGTGATAAATCACTGGAAACCCAGAGCAAGGGAGAAATCCCACTCATCCTGGGGCATGCTCAGACCCCTGCTGGACTCAGTCCTGAGCATCTTGCTCCCACGCTGAGTTAGCTCTGGATTGATCTGGAGTCACCCCTTGTTCCCTTCCCACCTGGGCCATGCCAGGGAAGGGATCTCTATGCTCCTTGCCCCAGGGTTAAACTGGAGAAGATGGGGAACTAAGGGAGGAGTGTAAGGGAGGAGGAGTGCAGTGTTCCACTACTGCTGCTGATCCATGTAGACCTGCACAGCTTTCCACAGGGCCCGGATATTGCCTTCCCCAAAGCCCGGCGCTCCCCGACGGTCAATGAGCTCCAGGAAGAAGGTCTCCTCAGAGAAGATGGGATGGGTGAAGATCTGCATCAAATATTCCCGAGAGGGGCTCTCTGTGGCATCAGTGCCTGACTGGCCCTTGTCCCCAGGCACTGTGGTGTCCAGGAGGATGCCAAGCTCTGCCAGCATGTGGGGGTCCTGCCCAGCTCCTCGGATCTCTTCAGCTTTGCCCCCCTGGCTGTAATACGCGGTGGGGGGTGTGAAGAACCGTGCCCCCTGCTGCTGCAGAGCCCTGGTGGTGCTGACGATGTCAGTGGTGCAAAGGCCGACGTGCTGGATCCCAGCCCCGCCGTGCTGCTCCAGGAACGTGTCGACCTGGTTGGGGCCATTCTGGGAGAGAGACTCAGCAAAGACCAGCTTGCAGCCATGTGCTGGGGTGCCCTGGGCACTCTGCAGTGCGAGGAGCAGCATGCCCACTCCCTGCCCCCCCAGCACATACCCCTCAGCTGGCCTCTCCTGGGGGTTCAGCAGGAAGCGGTGGAAGCCAAAGCAGCGCTGGTACCAGTCCAGAGCTGCGCGGGCCCCGCCCCGGGGACAGACGTACGTGATGTGGTCAAAGTGAGTGATCTTGATCCCATCCCCTGTGACTGAGGGGGCTCCTTGGATGGGCTGGAAGCCAGGCAGGAAGGGTCCCTGGTAAGAGGATCTGTCCAAAAGGGTGTGGCTGATGTTGCCCACGACAGAGCTCACCACCCCATAGGTGACTGAACCACCGTCATCGCTCAGCTCAGTGGGGGGCACCAGCAAGGAGCACCCCAGGCTCTGCAGCCGCTTGCAGAGCCCTGGCACGTCATCCACCTCGAAGCAGACATTGGAGGCTGTGCCCAAGGTAGGCTGGGGATCTATGTCATAGAGGAAATCCTGGGATGAGGTGCTGGCAGGTGCCAGGCGCTCGTTGACGAGGAAGATGGCAGATTCCTGTCGCAAGGCCAGCTGCCGAACACGCGGCGTCTCCCGCATGGCCACTGGCTGGAAGCGAAAGGTGTTGGCCAGGTGCTGGCCCCAGCCCTGCCTGTAGGGCAGGTGGAGGGAGATGAAGCAGGGGCGGCTCAGCGAGGCTGCCATGGCTGGGGAGGCTGCAGGGAGGACGCAGGAGATCAGAGGGGCTGCTGGCCATGGGGAAAAGCCATTCCCCAGCCTTGCACAGAGACATTTGTGTTTGCAAGCACAGATGCAAATGTGTGTAAACTCCCATCTTTTAAATGTGTCTGTTTTAAATAAGTGGGTCTGAGGAGCCAATGTGCACTGTGAAAGGATACCCACCTTTGGGACCAGCTACAAAGAGCTGCCCAAGGATGCTGAGCCTTCCTGCCAGCCCTCCACTCTGCTGCCCTGCCCCATGCTTGAGGTCCCAGAGCAGGAAAGCCCCAAGCCCTGGATACAGCCCTGCGGGTCCTCTCTGGAGCCATTTGTCCTTTGGGAGTCCTGCAGGGATTCCCAGTGGAGTAGGAGTACTGCACATGTAAGCAAGATTACGGGGACAAGGGTTGCGGTGGGAATGTCCTGTACCAGGAACATGGAGGTTGGACTGGTAAACATGGAGCAACACACTGGTTACAGCTAAAACACTCCTGTGCTGCTCCAGCACCTCAGGTGTGTCCCACAAATGGAGGGGAGCAGTGGGGTCATGACAGGCTGATGTACCCTTCCCTTCTCAACAAGGACAGTGTGCTCTCTGCAACAGTCTCAGAACAACGACCTTGTCCTACGGGCACAGTGGAGGGACACTTCGGGAAAGTGACCTTCCTTCCCACGCATCCAAATATCTGTGATGCTCGGGGGGAAAAAAGATCTGCCCAAAACACCAGTCAGCATCACCCCTCCAGAGCACCCACTGAAGCTTCCTGACCCCAAGGCATGCACGAACCACCCCGGCCAGACCCCACAGGGTGCTATGCGCCGGGGGCCACACACCAGCTGAAATATTCCTTTTCACTTGCCCGCTCGAAGGGGCTGTGTGCACTGAGCTCTCTCTGCTCCTTCCCACCAGCCCAGGGCGGACGGACCACGTGCAGCCCCGCTGAGCACACGGGCAGGAGCCGGCGCTCCTTCCCTCCGGCCCTGCTTCCCGCTGCCCACCGCGGCACCATCCCCGCTCCGCTCCCGCCGGCCCCGCTCTCCGCGCCCGCCCCGCCACCCCCGTGCCCGCGGGGCCCCCGGACTGCGGCTCACCGGGGTCAAGGCTGCGGGCGAAGGGGACGCCGGGCAGGGCCGGGGCGGGGGCGGTTCACTTGGCTCCTCCCCGGCATGCACCAGGCACGGCGGGCCGGGCACGGCGCCGGCACTGCCCGGGCCCTCGGGGCGGCCGCGGGAGCGCTCCCGGCGGGGGATCAGGGGCATCGCCCGGGGCAGAGACGGGGCCGGCACACCGAGAACGCGCCGCTCGCTGCGGCTGCCGCAGTTCGTACCGAGCCCGGTGGTGCCAGGCAGCGTTTGCGGGACGGAAAGCTGCCCAGGCTGAGAGCCGCAGGCACCGCGGCTCGGGTTGAGCCAAGGAAAGAGGGAAGTGCCTGCCAGGCGTTGGCTGGAGCTCCCTGGGACACAGCTCCTTCTGTGCAGGGTCATTCCCTGCCAGCCCGAGTCCCAGGACGTGAACTGGGGAAACGCGTCCTTGCTCAGTGCTGGGCACTTCACGGTGTCCGGGGTACCCGGTGGGGACTTGTGAGGAACAGCGTGCGGGTCAGGGGTGGCAGCTCTGCGGAGAGTCCGGTGTCAGTCATGGACTGCTCACCAATCCAACCCACAGCCTCACATCCTTGCAGACAACTCTGAGCCCCCCAGCCCCTCAGCAGCGATTCCCCTCTCCCCCTGCTGTTTTCAGACGAATCCCCCCTCTCTGTGTGTCTGGGATCATGCTCTGCCCCCGCTGTGACTGTGGCTGCTGCCCTTCCCTGCCTTATCATGTTTTTGTACAGATCTTAGGTACAATAAACTGCTCAAATATTTGCAGAGATGTCCTTGTGCTGCCACAGTGGTGAGCTCCTCGTTTGGTTGGGGGGTGGAATCCAGTGCTGCTGTGATTTCCCAAGGAAACACCGACACCACCGCAGGAGGCATGGAACTGGACACTGGGGAGTTGCTGTGGGACCAAGCTTGGCCTGAGAATGGCCACGGGCACAACACGGGCCCGGCTTTTGGGATGACACCCCACAGGGCAGGCAGCTCCAGCACCCCAGTGTGTGAGGGAGGCACCATCTTTTTGGCTGCAGTGTAGCAGAGACTGCACTGGTGGCTCCTGTGGGACCTTGTGCAGGGATGGCGCTGTTCGAGATCACCCCACAGTCCTGCCACACTTTGGCGCAAGCAATGTCCCTGGCAACGCCCCCAGCCCTGCCGTGCCTGGGAAGTTTGGAGCGGCTGAGCCCATCTCTCCCCCGCAGCACCGCCTGTCCTCCTCTGGCGTCAGCCCGGCACCAGGCACCGCTTTGCTCCAGCACGGCTCGGGCTGGGCTGTGGCAGCAGCACCCCGAGGCCACATGGCACCGACGGGGGACAGTGCCTGCCTTGTCGCTGTCCCCTCGAGGCGGGCGGTGGTGGCCGGAGCGCAGTCCCCGCTCCAGCCGGGCTCTTCTCCTCCCTCCTGGGCGGGGAGAGAGGGCAGGAGATAAAAGGGGGGACCAGGGCCAGCTGGAAGTTGCCGAAAGCTGCTGGGGCCCAGAGCGAGGGAGGACGGCAGCGAGGAGAAGTGCGGTATCGAGGGCTTGTTCTCGCGGGGAGAGGGCTGGGGAATGGGGGCACATCCACCGTGACCAGATCCTACATCTCCCTGCTCCCTCCCCAGATCATCCCCCCAGACCCATATCCTCCCCCTTGCCTATTAAGTGTGCTGGATATTAAAGGGATGGGTAATATCCTGGGGGGGGCAGGGTTAGGGAGCTGTTGGAGGACGGGGCTTCAGGCAAATGTTGCAATTGCAGCTCAAGGGTTTTAAAAGCTCTATGTACCTCCCAAAGCACTTTGTGGGGCATCAAGGGCTCTCAAGGTGACCTGAAGGTGAAACCGTCTCTGTCCCAGTGACTGCTCACTGGCAACGGAAATGATGAGGGCTGTATCCCTGCTCCCTTCTGAGGCCAAGACAGACCTCTCTGGGGCTGGGTTTGTTTTGTGGGATCAGAGAAGTGGAGAAGGCCCATGGGAGGAGGAGCACCTTCATCTCTTGAGATGTGGAGTGGGTATTCACTGCCAGGGGAGAACAGGGTGCTGTTGCACTGGGTGCCCACGAAAGACAGTGTCAAGGAGCTAGGCGTTCCAATTCCCCACCTCGTCCCCCTTTCCTTGCACCCTGCGGTAGGGGTCCTGGCTCCCAGTGCCAGGATCAGGCCAACACTGCCCACACTCTTTGTCTGCCCTGGAGCAGGGTGCAAAGGAGGTATTTTGGGATTGGATTGCAGTGGATCTGTGAGGAGGGTAACACCCCGTGTCCCCCTGCCAGGGCCGGGGTCCAGGATGGGGCTGCTGGTGCTGGCCCTGGCCACCTGGCTGGGGCTGGCCTCGGCCTCCGAGGAGGCGGCCAACAGCAGCCGGATCTGCCAGGAGGCCCCGGCGTGGACCATCAATGGCTCGAGCCCCATGGAGGAGGGGGCGGCAGGGCAGGTGACGGTGGTGGCCCTGCTGAAGGCCAGCTGACAATTCTGCCTGAGGCAGGCCCACAGGTGAGCCCCGCTGCCTCTCCGCAGAACAATCCCCGCCGCCTCCGGGGCGTAGGGCAGCCCCCTGCCCCGGCAGCCCCTCCCAGCGCCTCTTCCCACAGCCTCGGGGGCCTGCGGGAGCGGCTGGCCCGGCAGGGCTCGGCCCATGTCCGCTACATGATCGTCAACGAGAAGGCGCCGCTGTCCCGCGCCATGCTCCCGGAGCTGCGGCGCCATGCCCCGCCCGGCGTCCCCGTCTTCCAGCCCGAGCAGGAGGACCCTGACGTCTGGCAGGTCCTAGGGGGGGACAAGGACGACTTCCTTGTTTATGACCGGTGAGTGTCTCCCGACTCGCCCGAGGCTTTTCTGGGAGTTACGGAGCATTTGATGGCCTTCTAAAATCTCCCCTCGTGGCCGGGCTGGGGGAATTCCAGACCCCGGCCTTGAGCCCGGCCATGACTTCTCCCCTCAGGTGTGGCCGCCTGGCTTTCCACATCCAGTTGCCCTTCAGCTTCCTCCACTTCCCCTATGTGGAGGCAGCCATCCGCTACAGCCTTGTCAAGGACTTCTGCGGTAACTGCTCCCTCTACCACAACACTACCCAGGAGGTAAGAGCTGGAATGCTGCTGGAGCCGGGATCCCTCCTGTCCTCCGGCACTGCACATCAGCAAAATCAATCTTATCTCCGTGTTGGGGATGGGCTCTAGGCTGGCAGCTGCCCTCAGATGTGTTTGAGAGGGAAGGTGATGAAAGGTGTGGAATAAGGGCACTTAAATAGGTCAGAGCTTTCGGGTTGAAAAGGGATTGACTAAAGGGGTCATATCCCATGTCTGGGAATGCTAACCAGGATTGTTCCAATATAAGAAAGGGCAGGCAGTGGATGCAGAGGTGGCAAGCTCAGAGCAAAGAAAAGGGTGTAGCTCTGAGCTTGGCAGGCGATTAGTCGCTTCCCAGGAGAAAAATACATCCAAAAATACTAAATGCAAATTCCCATTTCTGGGCCACAGACAGCTTGAGCCAAGGGATGCAATTGTAGAGGCTTGTGCCCTGTGTGCTTCAGCCTCTCCTGTCCTCTCTGTGCCCTGGGTTAGGGCTGGAGAGCATTTGCTCTGACCCACAGTTTTCTGTATGATGAATGCTGGTCTGCCTTCTTCCCAGTCCCTAGCTGTGCTCTCAGGCTTTCTGCAGGGCTCTGTGGGCAATCTCAAACCACACTAGTCCCTGTGTTACTTTCCTCAGGCTAACAGTACCATGGAGGGCTCTGCAACTCCGAGCCCACTTCCTGAACATGAGGGGATGGAGTCAGAGACCCCCATCCACCAGCACGAGCCCCTCCAGCCTCACCACCATCATGAGGTCAGCAGCGAGAGAGACACAAACCCAAAAGAGGACCACAAACATGCTACCCATGCTCACCACCACCATGGAGACCATGCCCAGCTCCATCACAAGGGGAAGAAGCAGAAGGAGGGGGATGAGCATTAAACCAGGCTGGGCAGCCTTGCAGAACCCAGTAGTGTGCAGACGACCCCAGCTCACTTCGCAGAGGCACGGAAGGACTTGCTTTGTGCTGCTGGTCACCAGCAGTGCTGGTTTAACAACTCCCTCCAGCATACCCCATGTGGGTTGCACTCCTATGCTGTGATAGGGATGGAAATTCCCCTTGGATCCTGCTCAGTGCTGCATTTTCAGCCCCAGGGCTCAGTTTTGAGCCTTCATCTGCCGCTGCCTGCCTTTCTGTGCTCAATGAAGCCCGCTGTGCAAACCAGGAGGTCCCTGGTCACTGCTGGCTGATACTGCACAGAGCAGGAGGGTGGGGGTGGAAGGGCCAGAGCTGGGATGGGAGCAGCACTGCTGGCATCCTCTGTCCGTCCAGACACTCGTGGGTGTGCTGGAAGTCCTGGGTTTCCCTTGCTGACAAGAGAGCGAGGGGAGGGACAGCATGTCCCCCGCAGGACATGGTTCCAGGGGACTGAGGGCACGAGGAGCGGTGGGATATCGCTGCTCCCCATGGTCTAAACCCTGTACCCCCATAGCTGTCACATCCTGGGCACCCCACAGACCGTGCACACGGGTATGTGCAGTGGTGGTGGGTGGCCGCAAGATGGTGGCCTTGTCCCCTCTTGGAGACCCAGGGGCTGTATCCAGTGGGCAGGAGAAGGACAGGATGAGGATCCTGAGCTCTTTCCCGGGGGTAAGCGAGGTGGGAGGGCAGCGTGGATATCCGGAGTATGAATAAAACCTTTGTGAAGTGACCACTACTCAGTCTGGCCTCTGGTGGGCCCGGGAGGGGGCTCTTGCTCGCTGGTCTGTGCTCTGGGCACGGGGAGGGACACAGGGCTGGATGTAGACTCCATGATGCAGCAGCTGGGGATAGTTTGCATCCCTTCAGCAGGAGCTGGAGGTAAAGGGGTTGAAGACTGAAGAGAGATCGTCTTCAAGAGAAGACTCCATCTTTTCCTATCTTCTGGCTGCCTCCCAGGGTAGGAGCCCAGGACATTAACACTGTGCTGCTTGGAGGATGTTTGGCTCAGAACCTCCATACCTGGCTTGTAGGTGTGATGTGGTGCCTGCCCCAAGCTGCTGCTGGTTCCCACATGCAGTCCAAAGTCACCGTGGGCATCTTGTCCCCAGTGCCCAGACCAGTCCCCACTGCAGGCACATTGTGGGGCTCCCCAGCCCTCAGGTGGGTGCTGTGCCCCTGGCAGGCAGTCATGCCTCCCTGCACCTTGGGGTGCCCCAGGCCTTTGTCTGCCCTTTACTCCATCTCCATCCATCATCCCACACAGCCCCACTCAACGCCTCTCCAGGCCCCACAGCCTGAGAGGGGTGCAAAGAGATGTTTTTCTGCTCAGTGTTTTCATGGTGCTGTGTCTTGATGGTGGATTTCTGCACCCTGTCTCTGCTGGAGGATGCTCTGCACAGTGACTGGGGCAAGAACCAGGGTGAAAAAGAGCTGTTCCTTACAGGGATGAGAGCAATGGGATCAGATGTATCTTTCTCACCAGCCAGGCTCTCCCATGAGGCGCTGGCTGAGACCCTGCTCCCTCTCCTCCATCTCTCCTCCCCCTTCCTCCTCTACCTGCTCCCAGTAGCCTGCAAGGGCACCTCTGTCTGCGGCTCCTACCATCAATATTGAGGTTATCTTTTTCTTCTGGCAGCTGCTGTAATTGAAACAAAGCAGGCCGGGCCTCACGGGCTCGGCTCCTCTCGCTCATTTTGCTCATGCTGTTGAGACAACTAATTCATCTTATCGATGCATGGTTGGCCTCTTTTCCACCAGAGCCAGGCAGAATGGTCTCCCTGCCACAGCTGGTAAGAGCAGACTGTGTTCCTGTGGCATGCTGCTGGGTGCTGCTCTTATCCAGCCTCTGGCCCTTGGCTTTCCTCAGCTGGGTGCTGGGCACCAGCAGAAGATGCCAGAGGAGCCAGTCAGGGGAAGGAGGTGCAGATTGGAAGGATGGTGATGACTTCATCTCTTTCTTTTGCCTTCTGATGCATTATCAGCACTTGTATTAAATTTCACATCCTTTCCTTGTGCAGCTCCTAATGGTGTCCCTGCCAAGGAAGTGACAGGTGATGAGTGGGACATACGTGGATTTGAATTTCCTCACTGATGACCAGTGCTGCAATTAGCCACGGCAGAGAGAAGGATCCCATCTGATGCTGGCCGTGTAGTCCAGTGCAACAGCTGCCATTTGGTTACCTCCCAGCAGACAAATTTCTGGCCCTGAAAGATTGGGTGGGCATTTTGCTTTGGGTAGAGACATTGAGGTGTGAGAAGGAGCTGTGACATTGTTGGGGTGAAGTTCTACATGACTGAGTAGGGGCAAGGCTTTAGAATGAAACTGATCCAATTCCATATATTATTGTCCAAAGATCTGAAGGGTTTGAGATGCCACTCTTGGGGCCCCTATGACAGGATTCACTCCTGAAAGATGCCAGAAGCCTGGAGCTCTGCAAATCCTGTGTCAGTGTCTGTACTCCTGCCATGCTGAGGGAGAGCTTTTCTCAGGGTGGGGTGGAGAGGTGTTTTGGGGGAGGAAACAGGCTCTTTACATCACTGATGTCTTGGAGTGTGATGGTGTAAGTACAGTCAGAGAGCTCCAAGGAATCCTCACCTGTTGGGGGAATGGCTCAGCTCTGGGTCAAGGGCCAGAAACAAGGGCTGACTTCAGGTTGAGCAGTGCTGCTCCTTTGGTACCCTGTTATCTGTGGCTGTGCCACCACCCTGGAGGAGGACAGATGTCAGTTTCACATCACATGAAACCTTGGCCCTGTGTGCTGCTCTTGCCGAGGAGGAGGAGGGACTCATCCTCTCGGGAAAGGAGGAACAGCCAGTCCTAATGTCAACAGAGGCCTCTTGTGCAGCGATGCTGTGTCAAGAAGAGGAATGGGTCCCTCCTCCTCCGCCCATTCATCTGGCAGCCGGGGTTGGCGTGCTGCCAAGCCAGGCTGCTTTGGAAACATTTCATTGAGGAGGCAGCTGAGCCTAGGAAAACAGAATGAAAATATACAGAGGGATCACTGTTGTTAGGCAAAATAAATGCAGGCGGCTGCATTTCTGTCCCCCC
Source organism: Sylvia atricapilla (assembly GCF_009819655.1). Taxonomy (NCBI): domain Eukaryota; kingdom Metazoa; phylum Chordata; class Aves; order Passeriformes; family Sylviidae; genus Sylvia; species Sylvia atricapilla. The sequence continues at coordinate 14,015,563 of NC_089148.1, forward strand.
AAGTCCAGCCCAGCCGGGCCCCTCTGGCTTCTTTGGGGTCAGGGTGGCTGCTGCTGCCTGGGGATGGCAGCCTGTCTACCTCCACTGTGGGTTAGGGAGCTGGGGAATGAGGCCTCAAGAGATCATCTGTGGCTTTGGCCAACTTGCTGATGACCCTGGTGAGGAGGCCCAGATTCGTCTTGGTATAGTGCTGCCCAAGATGGGACAGAGCAGAGAAACAGCAGCAGACATGAGCCAGCAGCAGTGACTCATGGTCCCTGCATGGCCACCAGCACAGGGGGGTTGATGGAAGTGATGCAGGGGCTGCAGAAGTGAGTCAGATTTTGGCCATGTTCAATCCCATCTCTCTCTTCATCATCAACCATGGGACCAGGCTGGGCAGGAGGACAGAGTCCAATCCCTGGATTTTCAAAGTCCGGTTGCTTGACATGCCCCATCTTCTGTCTGCTGCCGGAGGGAGAGCAGAGTCATCCCAAAGCAGTCCCCAGCGACAGAGAGTGGGGGTGTCTCTCTGACTTCTGAGCAAGGCTGCATGCAACAGGTTTGCCTCTCCTGTTGTTTCCTACTATAATCTCTCTCCTTCCTCCAAAGGCCCTCAAGCCACTCCATGGCCCTTTGATCACCTTTGAGAGATGCATCCCAGCTCTTTCCTTCCCTCCTGATGAGTCCAGAGCGATTTGGGGGAGGCAGAGCTGGAGCCCCAGCCCCACTGGATACCAAGGCTCTCACCTCTGCATAGCTTTCTGTGGCTTCACCTCCTCTCTTTGTCCGCCCAGCACAGTCTGTTTCTGTTCTTTACAGCTTAGATCAGGGGGTTGAAAGAGGCCAGTGTGAGCAGAAAAAGCTCAACCCACACTCTGGGAGAGGCACATCTCACCAGCCCAACTCATGTGTGGATTTCTAGCACAGGACAGGTGCCCAGGGCTAAGACTGGATCTTGCCCTGGTCCTTGTGTTTGTAGAAGCTTTGCTAAGATTCAGCCTGCCCTCCTGCCAGGAAAGCAGACAGCAAGATAGTCCTTTTCTGCCATGTAAGGGGTGGTTTGCCATGTGTCCCTCAACACGCCTGTCCTGGACACAGGTTGGATGTGATGCTGGATTCCCAAATCCTGCTGCCGAGAGCAGCCTGGTATGATGGCAGATGGGACAGTGATGGCCTTCATGGCACCTGAGGAACCACAGCTTGGTAGAGCTGCCAAAATGCCTGACTCCAACTTCTCATCCAGCTGGACCCTGTGGCCCATTCATGTTCCCAAGATGGGGCAGACCCCATACTAAAGGCTAACAGAAGCATTGTTTATCCTTTGCTTTGCTATCATTTATTCATTTATTCTTGTAGCCTGAAGAAATGATTCCCTGTTTATTTTAGCATCCCTAATTAAGGGGAAGGAACTTCAGTGGCTGAAAGGGGGAGGCAGTGGCCCAAGAGGGTTGTTTTCTGCTGAGCTCAGCCCTGAGACAGCCAGCCTGGCTGGGATGGACATCCCTCCAGTGCAGGACTGAGTAACTTTCTGGAGCACTCTGTGCTTTTAGACTCCGTACTGGAGAGGTGGCTGTTCCTCCTGGAAGCCAAGGGTCTTTGCCCAGCTGCTCCTCTGTGCTTAATTGCTGTCTGCACAGCAAATGTGTTTGCTGGAAGGGTGCTGAAATCTCTGTGGCAAGACAGAGGCTCAGCACTTTGCTAATCTTACAGGGGCTGGGGGAAGGCAGCCCTGGCAAGCCAGAGGTGTAACATCATGTGTGGGGAAAAGAGGGAACAACATCTTCTGACAGCCAGAAGTCTCTGAGTACAAGGGGGTGTCTGGGTCTGCATCATCCCAACCTAAGCAACCACAGGGACACATAGGCAAGTAGAGCTGTTCCTGGATTGACATGAGGGTGAGAACAGCCATCCCACACCTGATCTTGGAATTCAGCCTGTGCTTGGAGAGGGGAAGTGTACTTTCAGTCCTTGGATTTCCCCTTTGACTACACAGACAATTGCAGTCACATCTGAAGGAGGTCTTTGAGCTTGTCAGTTTTGGAAAGTTTCATAAAATGACTGGCTGGCTAGCAAAAAGCCACTTTATTAGAGTCCCTGCTGGAAGAGGAGCACAGCAATAACTCAGCGCTAATGAATCAGTGGAGAATCCACAGGGGATTTGAACAGTTTGACAGCAAAAACTCCAACTCCAGTCTATGCTTTGTTGGAGACCTTACTGTGCACTGGAAAATCTAAAAATGGTGCTAAACTCCATGGGCAACCAAATCAAGGTGTCCCTCCTCTTGCTTGAAGGGCCAAATATTTCATAAGACAATGCTCTCTGTCTCCTCCTGGACATTGAGTCTATGAGGGTGCTAAGGAATAACTATCCTGGCCAATAGATTTCTCTGCTCCCAAATGCATTAAGGCAGGGGAGCTATAGTTACTCCCTGCATCCTTTCCTTTCTGTCTCTGCTCTGAACAGCATCAGCAACATAGGAAAGGCAGGAACAGCCACACTTCCAATGAGTACTGTATAATGGAGGCTGTAGCAGGGAGCTTTGCTGCTGATAAGCCTGTCTTTGGCTGCTTCACCTCTGGATGGCTGGAGCAGGAGCTTGGTGTCTGCCTGCACTCTACTATCCTGTTCCTTTCCCACCATTAATTTGGCATATAGCTTCTTCTGCCTCTGTATATCTTCATCTGTCACTCCGGGACTTCCCTGGTGCTCCCTGGGCCTTGCAAAGCTCTGCTGTCATCGCTGGAGGCTCAGGGAGTGTTACTGAGGGCACAGCATTGACTGTTGGGAGTCAAAGCAATGTCAAAGCAGAATGGGAGCATGCAAGAGAGGGGAAGATGCCCAGAGAAATGCAGTCTTTGTGCTGAGGATGGGGTTTGGGCACGGTGGGGAGAGAGGAGAGCAGCCACATGAAGGTGTGCAGGTAGGAGCAGCCAAGGAGGTGACATCCTCTTGGATAGAGATGTGATGCCAGCCATACCTTGACTGCCATAAAACAAAGCACAGATGCCCAGAAGCCCACAGAGGCATCTCATCAGCACCCTTGTCCTTTCTCCTTTTTATAGTCCTTTAATTTAGTTTCTAGGAAGATGAAAGAGGTTTTCTTACTCCACAGCACCTGCACCTTAAAGCTGGACTTCTGATTGAGCTGGCACCCAGAGAATTTCTGAGGATATTGCACTGCATTGCTGCCTGACTGGGGTCTAGAGCCCCTGGGGCTCCAGCCCGTTTGGTCAGTCAATTTTCTTGCCAGGGACTCAAAATAAAATACTTCCTGCAGCCAGCAGAAGAAATCAGCACTTGGTGGATAACAGCAGTGATCAGGCCAGAAGGGCTGGAGTTGGTGGGTTGCAGCACAGGCAGATCCTGACAAAACAGTCTTGAAAACAGGAGGAAAACCAAGATTGCCAGTGGTAGTGGCTCAGCAAATGGCTGGGCTCAGGGAAACGTGCAGTGAATTATTGATGTACCTGGTTCCAGGCTCTGAATGAGCAGCATCAGGGGCTGGGCAGGAGGCTGACATTTTGAATCCTTCCCCAGGGAGAAGAGGTCTGTCCATGTTCCCTGGGAGGAGGAGTGCTCTCCCCCTTGCAAAATTCAAGGCAGTGATGAAAGGCATAGGGAAAGATGGGGAGGAATGGGGAGCAACAAATGTTCAGAATGAAGAGAGAGAGGAAAAATAGATTGGTTTGTCTTTGAAATAACATGCTAACCCCCCAGAGACAGGCTGGCCAGCGACTGCACCAACCTTGCTTTGATTTGAGTCTGGATTATATGTTTTATGCAACGAAAAGTCAGCTCATTGGCAATGAATAACATCCCTGCTTGGTCTGAAGTCTAAAATCCTCTTTATTGGCACTGTCTGGGGACGACGTAAGTAAGGACACTCAAGGTTGTCACTAGGTGAGCTCTGCAGTGACTGGTGACAGAGGGACTAGACAAGCTGGGGTGCTGTGTCCCACCTCTCATGCAGCCTCAGCCTCTGCCTGAGCAACCCTGGCAGCTGCAGGGAGAGATGGGTGCCAGCAGAAATTCTGTGACACCACAGCCCACAGCTTCCATCATTGGAAAAACCTGAGATTGCTGGACTGCTCTCTGCCAAGAAGGTGTGTTCCACCTTGGGCCAGGAAGGTGCTTTGGGATGGCCCTGTAAGGTGTCTCACCGCCCTGTGAGGTCCCTCCCTCCATGCAGCCAAGGAGGGACAGAGGTGGATAAAGCCCTTCTTTGTCACCCCAGGACCTGTCACCACAACAGCGAGCAGAGGTGACGGGCAGAATGCCGTGCTCCTGTGGCAAGTGCTTCCTGCTGCAACAAACTCTCACAAAGATAGCAAAATGGCCTTCAGGGTTAAAGAAATGGGGACATGATTCCTGGGGAAAATCTGTGCGCAAACAAATCTGTGTGCAGCTGCTGCCCCAGGCTAGTCCCTGCCACTGCTAGCACTCATTACTTTGAACAAGACCAACGGCAGCAAGGAACACCTCAGCTTTCAAGGAAAACCTCTTCCTGACCTTCATCGATTAGCTTGTGGCTTACTCTCTAAAATGGAGATCTCTCATTGCAGTAGCTCTGCCTGCTCTCACCACCTGCCTGAGACCTGATTCCTTCCCTCTGTGTCCTGAGGAAGAGACCTTGGGCTTGGAGGTATCTTGTGGCAGAGCAAAGGCGCATAATTATTTCCTGTTCCCTAATTGCATCGCCCTGTTATTCCAGGAAATGTACTCTTGCTCTGTCAGTAAGAATAAATAGGAGATCTCTGCAACAAGGGAGTAACTGGTAATGGTTTAGATGTGACTGAACTGCAGATAGGAAGGAATCGGTCTTGGATTCTCAAAGCACTGAGAATAATAGCAAGAAAACTGAACTCGGAGACCTGTGAGCTCTGCTCCTTCCTCAGAGGTTTTTCACTTAAATTTAGACAGGACACAAAACCAGGAATGTATTTCTGGGGAAAATCTTGGAATGGTGTCCTGCTGGGCACAGCAGCAAAGTGACGGCAGGGTGTAGAGGCCCAGAGAAGTGCACTTCAGTTGCTGCAGCCCTCCCCACATCAGCCCCAAGCTGTGCTGGTCCCAGGGGTGCTGCCATCACCCTCGGCTGAAAGCAGATGCTGGTGAGGAGTCAGCTCCCTGGATTTCGGGGTGTCAACTCAGGCAGTATGTGCTGAATATATTCATATGTAATCCCACCTGAGAGCACAGGAGAGCTCCTGGAAGCCAGCAGTACCTATGTTTTTCATCTCCTCCCCCAAAGGCCGTGCGTACTAATAAAGGACCTGGCGGTTCCTGTACCCACGGACTTGCTATGATGCGTGGAACAAGCATCTTCACTACAGGGCTTTAAAAGAAAAAACAAACCCTGACGCCCATGGAAGGGCAGGGCACTGCTGTCTGTTCTGCTACTCGATGTAAAGTCGTAGGTGAACTACGGGTGAGGGCTGGCTGTTGATTTGTGGGTCACACTGGGCGCCTGAACCGGGCACCGCCGGGCACGCAGCAGGAGCAGTGCCGATCCCGCCGACACCCCAGGGGAGCGGTGCCACCTCCTGCGCCGCCGTGCCCCTTTGTCCCCTTGGCTCAGCGCAGGCTCCCGGCGCTCGGACGGCCTCGCCAACCCCTCACCGAACAGCGCCGTGGGGACCCGCAGCCGCGGGTCCTTCCTCTCCGGGCACGGGGGAGACAGCGTCCTTTGCGTGTCCCCTCCTGCCTGGTGACACGGCCAGCAGGACAGGCGCTGCTCAGGGCCGTGCCCTCACCACGCCGGCAGCCGGCCAGGGGGCACAGGCAGCGGCGCCCCGACGGCCGGCGGGGGCGGGCGGGGGGCTGCGGAGCGTCCCGCCCCCGCGGGGCCGGCTCCCGGCCGGCGGGACCACCCCCCCGGTCCCCGCCCTCTCCTCCTCCTCCTCGGCGTCTCTCCTCCCCTCGCCCGGCTCAGTCGGTCGCAGCCATGGCGGAGGGAGGAGAGGGAGAGGAGCTGCTCCGCCCGCCGCTGCCCGCCGGCGCCCCGGGCCCCAAGCGCTTGTGCTCGCGGGCCTGCCCGGCGGGGGGCACCGGGGCCGTGCACCCCCGTCCCGGGGCCGCGGGGGCCGGCTCGGCGGGGCCGGGCGCGGGGGCCAGCGGGGCCCCTCCGGCGCTGCCCGGCTGCTGCCCCGCGGCGGCGGCGGCGGCGGCGGGGCCGGTGGCGGCGGCGGCGGGGCCGGGGGGCGGCGGCGGGGGCGGCGGGACCGGCAGCCTGCTGCAGCCCGAGTCGCTGCTGGACGCGGCGGCCAAGCGGGTGGCGGGGAGCTGGGCCTTCGAACGGGTGGAGGGCCGCTTCCAGCGCATCCCCGAGCCCGTCCAGCGCCGCATCGTCTACTGGAGCTTCCCCCGCAGCGAGCGGCAGATCTGCATGTACTCCAGCTTCCAGCCCGGCCGCGCCGCTGCCGCCGCCTCCCCCGCCAGCGCCGCCGCGGGGGGACCCTCGGCCGCCGCCGCCCCCGCCCCGGCCGGCGAGGAGAGCCCCGCCGCCGGCCCGCCGCCGCCCGCCGCCCCCGCCGCGCCGCAGGGCGAGGGGCTGCCCTTCCGCCGCGGCATCCGCCTGCTGGAGACCGGCGCGGTGGACAACGTGCTGCAAGTCGGTGAGTGCCGGGACGGGGCCCCCGGGGACTCGTCTGTGTCCGCTCCCCGCACCCAGCCCCCCCGCCCCCCATCCTCTCCTGCACTTAAGCCTTTTGTCTGGCGCGGTTGTGGTTTGACAGGAAAATCCTGCCCCGGGGGCAGGGACTGCCGTGCGCTCCTCCGAGAAGATGCTGGCTTGGGGTTTGAGGAGGTGGGAGGGCGAGGGTCACCTCCCCCCGCCTCGGGGGTTGCGTCTGCCCGGGGGTCACTGGCAGCTGCCCGCAGCTTGGACGCCGTCCGTCCAGTCTGAGGGGGAAAATAAAGACCACCCCTCTTTCCTTCCGCCCCTCCCCAGCGTGCCCGTCGGGGGGTTGTATGGAGGGCACACAGCCCTGCCGCCCTCCCCGACCCCTCAGCCGCGGTCCCTCTCACTCCGGAGCACCCCCACCGGCGCTCCCACGGCGGTCCTGTCCTTTCCACCGCGAGATGGGCTTATAAACATAATGCATCTCTCCAGCAGCTCCGAGCGTTCCTCTTTGTCCTCTCCATCAGGGGCTTTCCCTGCTTGGAGCATCTTTAGGGGTGGCATCAGCCCCCTCTTTTCTCTTCCCAGCCCCTGCGCGGGCACGTCCAGCGGGGCCGGCTCGAAGGGAGCGCTGGGGGGTGACAAGTTGGGCGGACCCGTGGGTACCACCGGTGACCTGGTGTGATGCGCGTGTCGGGGACGGATGTGCACGGCCTTCTCACGCTCGTTCGGTGTCGAAGGGGCCGTGGGAATGATGATGGGAATAATGGCATCGTGTTTTCTCTCCATGGGCAGGTGGCTTTTGTGTGCGCTGGAGGAGAGGGATTGCCGGAGAGGAAATGTTCCTCTTCCCCTGTCCTTCTAGTCCCTGTCCCCATCTGAAATCCGCATATATTTAAAAAGAAACAAATTGGGGTGTTTTACATAGAATAAGCCGCTCCTCGTTGTTATTGGAAGGGATTGAAATGCGCGTTCCCATTAAAATGACATTAGGCGAGAATTTGTTTTGCAAATGCGAAATGTAAATTCATTTTGTGCCAGGGTATGGCGTGAATGAGTAAAGGGAGGGTGGTTTTTGTTGTAAGGAATGGGTAGTTCGCTCTGTTTATTTAAATAGCCGTTCTTCCTTTTGGGGAAAAAAAAAAGCTGCTTAAAAAATAATAAAAATCCCATTTGGTACAGTTTACATTCAGAAGAGCATTATCAAAACATTTTCCATTTGAGATGTGAGAATAGGAGGCAGCAGAAGAATTCTCCTCCCACCTCTGAGGACATGCAGTGAAAATTCCTGAAGCACAAAAGGTTTTTCTCTGAGGATATGATTATAGGCTTTTTTTTTTTTTTTTGGGCATGAATTAATATTTTGTAAGGGCTGCGTTAAGATGATTAATTATTCTGTTTAAAATACTGTGAAACTCAAAACCAAATTATTTTTTTAGAAGGAGAGGAGTAGCTCTTCAGGAACTTTAAAATTAGTGGGGAGGAAAGATAATAGCTTGGTGAGGGTGATGTTTTAATGACCTACCCACCATGGTGTGGATGCAGTGAGCTAGTGTGGCAGTGGGAGACAGAGGTGATGGTTGCCTAAACCCAGGATTGGTTCGGTACAAAGGAATTTTCTTTTAAAATTACTTTTTAAATTTATTTGTCTTTGAAACATAGCTTTGATGAGCCTTTATTCAATTCTATGGAGGGTCTGGGTAAGCACTGGGGTCAGGTGTATACAGGACACAAAGCAGAGCAGTCCCATCCCAAAGCGATGTCCAGTGCTGGTATCCAGCGTTCCATCTGCCCCGTCTCCCTGCACTTCCTGCTGCTGCTCTGAGTGAGCCAGAGAACAGAGAGGATGGTCCTGGCTCTGGTGTTTCATGTCCCCCCTGACAAGTCTAAACCGTCTCCCCAGCTTTGAAACCAGAGCTCAGGCTCATTGTCCTCCGAGCCGTCGGCTTTTTAGATGAAGCAGCACGTTTTGGAAGCGCTCGCCGCAAAGTCGGTGGGTGATTTATCTCCTGTTTTCACAGCCCAAAAGGGGCGTGTGGGATGCTCGCCATGGGAATTTGCCTTTGGAGCTGCAGGGGGAAGGTTTGGATCTTGGCTGTAGTGTGGCTCCTCTTCACATGGCAGTGGGTGGGTGATGTGGGGTCAGACACCTCTGTTTTTGTCCCAGGAGCAGCCACGTCACAGCAGTGCCTTGCAGCCCTGAGTTGGAGGAGGAAAATTTACATCAAACAAAAGGCTGTGAAGGGCTGTGTGTTTATAGACAGGAGGCAAAGATGAGATGTCCTCCGCCAACTTTCCATATCCATCCTGTTCTGTGGATGCCTCTGGAAGGTGAGGTGGAAGAGCTCCAACCACCAGAGACACAAACACTTTGTGGCTGCGTGTGTGTGTTTGCAATTAAGATAGGAACTTGGGAACCATTATGTCTTGGAAAAAAATAAAACTCCAACCCTGGCTTCCTTGATGCTCTCCAGCACTAAATCAAAACTACTGTTCCCCTCTAAGGATCCCTTTAACGGACACCACCGGCTCCTGGCGCCATGACCTGAGGTTTGCACAGTTGAGATTTGCTGTTAATAAAGATCAGATGTTTATACAGTTGTGTCTCTGACTCAGACCTGTGAAAAAATAAGGATAGTACAGATGTGAAATTCCTTCTCTGTGTGGTTGGAAAAATCCTTTTGAAAAATTGAAAGACAAAATCCAGGAGGAATGACCTTCTGGCAGTGGAAGATGGTGTAGAGGGGTGAGGGTTGTGCTCATGGGCACAAAGTGCTTCAGGCTTTGCCTCCTTCGTGATTACAAAGCTGGCAGGTCTGAAAAAAACATATATGCCACATTATCAACCAATAATTCCTTCATGCTTAGTAAAACTTAAACGAGGCTTAAACCCTGATCTCACTGGAGTCATTAAATTGATTTTTTTTTCCCCTGCTCAAAGAAAGATCTTGGATGTTGAACACAGGCATCTTTGTCTTCTTAAAAACTGCTTTATTATTATGTGTACAGATCCCGTCTTTGTGTGTGTGTGGTGTGTGGGTTTTTTTTCTTTTAATTTTTAGACAAATGACAAAAGCATGCAGGAAAGGAATGCAGAAATGCCAGGCTTAATATAAAGCATGCAACTGCACTGCATGCTGGGAATCCTAAAGGATACAAAACCTTTAACGACAGCGGTTAATTTTTAACAAGTTCACTTGCATAAATATTTATGAACAAAAGTTTTTACACTATTATCTCTTGGGTTTTCAGAGAGAGAAAAGACCTTTGCTGGATTTTGACAGTAAGCTGTGATCTGGCAGAACAAATTCATGTTTCTCGCCTGCGCTCCCTAGTATGGTATAATATGGTTTGCCCTTGAGTCGTCTCGGATGCTGATGGGTGGGCAAGTGTCCTGGGTAATTTTAGGCGGGGGGGAATTCTCCTTTTTCATTGGCCTTACAATTACTTATGAGAGGAAGCATCGAGCTTTGTGTTGTTCTTTGGATTGTGACCAGCCGCTTAGGAACCTACACGGTATGTGCTCCTTACCCACAGATAAGCCTTTGTGCCCCGATGGGAAGGTATGCGGTCCAGCCATAAGTACATAGGCAGAATTTACTTTTGCTGTTAGAATAACAGTGAAGCAGGGCTTTAAAATGCCCTGGCTTTGTAAACACTTGGAGGGAGCCTGTTTCTTTCAAACCTGCAATTATTCTGGATATTTTATCTGATGCTTTGCAGGTCAGTCATGAGTACCTTCCCATGTTTCCTAGTCTGGTATCTATGCTGGACATGTAGGTGCTGGGGATTTTCTAACCTTGCTTCGACAGCCTTCTGACTGGGCAGAGGTTAAGTAAGACCTGATACCTGCAAAGGCATTTTAATTGCTAGAGTTCAGATTTGGAAGCTTTTTATGACACTTCAAGTTTTTGGCTTGTATTGGTCTATGTTTGTAATGATGCCTGTTGAAATGTAGCTTCAGAGGTAAAAATACTGATGAGTTCCATTGTGGTTGAAGCCACTTCTAGCTTTTTTTTCCAAACTATTTTTAGGTTTTAAGTTTCTTTTTTTCTTCTCCTCTAAAAATGCTCACTTTTAGGCAAGCGTTTGGTTTCCTGCTTCTGTGACGTGGTACAGAGCAGAGTCTAAATTTATATCCAGTGGTGTGTTGCTTTATAGAGCTGTTTATTTTGGGGAAAACACTTTGCTGGGGCTCTCTAGGGCGAATTGTGGTTGCTTTTGTTTTGTGTAAAGATTGGTCTCCTCCTGGGTCTGGGTTTAAAGCTGTATCCGGCAGGAGCAGGTTTGGAAGGAACGCCAGGGGATGTGAAAGGTTTTTTCAGGTTAAATCCTGGTGTCCAGTGTCTGAGTGCTACTAAAGGAGTTTAATTTTTCTGTAGCCTTTTAGTTTTTGTGTGGGATGCTTGTTGTACAACATGTATCCAATTTGCTAATTAATTTTTACTTTGTTTTTCTTTACGGGTAGATTACTTGATCCTTCTCTATGTATTAAAATACTTTAAACCACATAAAAGGAGCTAGCAGAGGTTCATTAGCCCTATCATGACGGAAACTCTTGTACATTTTAAATATACATTAAGCTCTTTAGGTTTCTAATTATCTTTTTCTTAACATATATAATTAAAACAAAGCATTATTAGGCATAAGAACTTATGATCTGTTGTTGCTGCTCCCTCATAGGTGAGATATTTCTTGAGTCTGTTCTGGACTGTATTATAGAAACTGAAAAAGAGGATGATGAGAACCACCAGAGTTTCTTACTGGTAGTGCAGGGAAGGCTGGAATGACAGCTGGAATTTTAACCTTTTATTTTAAGCAGAGTTATTTATTGGCTTTTGAGTCTTTTTCAAAGAGTATAAACAGATCCTCTAAGGCTGGGATGTCTTTTGAACTAGGTGGTTAATTAAATGATAGTAACTTAGAGGCCAGAGACCTGAAAAATAAAGCAGGAGAAATAAAATATTTAGTGTTGGCTTTAAGAATAAATAGGTTTGAAACGCTTTTCAGAGTATGAGTCCTAGTTTCCGGCTTGAGCTGGCAATAGGAGTTTGTTCTCAGCTCACCTGTCCTTTATCAAGCTTAGCCTTCAGCTTCCAAGTTGCGTGTCATTGACAGCAGATTTTAATTTTGCTCACATCTAGGGAGAATATTTTAGGAAATATTTAACTGTGCTAAAACTGCAATAACATAAACCACATGTGCCTGCTTGCTTTGTTTTTGAAGCTTTGTGTGAGGGAATGTGCTTTGCTGTTATTTGACGCTCCCTTTGATGTTAGATGTTTTATGATTAGTCCGTCAAACCTCAGATAGGACTTTTGGAAAACTTAAATGAGCTTGTCTATCTGATAGCTCTGTAAAGTCACATTCAGCTGTGAATGGTCTTGTGGTGTGTCAGCTTTTAATTTTCTTTGAAAAGAAAAAAGTTTTAAAACAGTAATCTTGGTAGTATTAGGATGGAAGAGTTTGTGGGCTTATGTGTTTCCTTAGCCTGTATTGGAAGCTCGTCTTGGAGGAGGACCTGGTCCATGGGGGAGATGGGGTCCTTGGTGGTTCTGGGGTTATGTCCTGCTCCCCTCTGGGATTAGCTCAGATGAATGGCATGCCCAGTCTTGTGCTTGTATTTATTTTCCAGGGGGTTTGCATTTAGGTAACAAGGACAGCTTTGTGTTTAGTAGTGGTGTTGGTTTTCCCCTGCTGCTCTTGAGGCTGGAGTAGCTCATGTGGGTGAGGAGCTGGGCATGGTTTTTTGGGGGAGCAGCATCTCTTGACCCTCTCAAGGTGACCAGGCCTGGGGATTTTCATTGTGAGGCCAAGGCTTGTTGCTGCATTGTGCTACTTTGTACTTGGAGTGAGTGAATTTTCTCCCTGGCTGCGCGGGTGGTGGGGTGGGGGTTGTGCTGTTTCTCCCAGGGGTGTGAGGCTTTGACTTTGCTCCTCTGGCTGCTCTCTGAGAAGGTAAACTCGTGTAGCATCCTGGGTGAGGTGGTGGGGAAGGAGCCTTTGCTTTGCAGAGCTTGTTTCTGCTGCTGGGGCAGTGCAGGACACCTGGACAGGTGGCTGCTGGGATGGCCTCCTGGCTTTGCTCAGCAGGAGTCAGGTGATGGTTGAACCTGTGCTTCTCCATCAATCTCTCCATCTGTGGCTGGTGCCGTCTCCTTATTTTGCAAGGAGATGGAGGTGGGGAATATCTTGAGGGTGTTAAAAATGAACTCGTGTGGTATGTCCTGCTGTATGTTTGATGCTGTCTTGAACAGGTTGTGTGACATGGAATTGTCATAGTCTTGGTCTTCTGGGGATGAGAATAAGGGAGGAAAGCGACTCCTCTGGGTAAATGGTTCCTGCCTCATCTGAGCCTTTGCTTTCTCTGGCATCAGCATCAATAGAAATTGATCTGTTTTCTGATGAAAACAAAAACTCAAAGACACCAAACCTTGTCTGTGCTACTAAGTGCTGTAGGACGAATCTAGTATCTGGAGCCAGAATGTGGAGTGGCACTGGGGAGTTCTCCCTGTCTGCCCACAGAGCTGCCAAGGCCTTGGAGATGCTGTCCTCCATGCCCAGGAGAGAACTGCTGAGCCCATTTCATTTTTTCACCTGTATTCACAAGGGTTTGATACATGGGCTTGACCCCCAACTTCTTTTGTGCCTTTGCAACAGGAGTTGGTAAAGGTCCTGATAACATCTCACAGAGCTGACACAGGTCCTTCAAAACCTCTTCTTCTTGGGGAATGTGGGAAGGAAAGCATCTTCACGGTTTTACAATAAAATGCCCCAGAAATAAAATTTAAATTTTCAAAAGCTTTTTTTCTTTTTTTTTTTAAATCCTGATGTTTAAATATGAATAGATTGCACTGGGTTGGTGTGGTGGGTGTTTTATTAAATGCTGAGGATTCACCTGTGCATGACACCACCACATTTCTCTCAAAATGGATTTTCTAGCACTGCATTTTAAGAGCATTTGCTTTTTTGTCTCAAGCTTACAGCTTAGGATTTTGTGCAGGATTGGGGTTAGTCCTTGTAAAATGGTGCATTTAAAGTAATGCACAAATTAATAAAACCCTGGGCTTTTACTCGTCGCATTGTAGGTGCGTGTTGCCAGGGATTTTTCTTTTTTTCCTCATTAAAAACAAAGACATGAATGTGCTTAGGAAGCAGATCTGCTGGGATGCCAGCTTGGAAGGGTTGCATGCGGATATATTGGTCCAGCTTGTTGTCTGCAAATGTCGTGCTGCTGTCGCCCCAGGTTAAAATGGGGCAGGGGGGGTCTGTGTCCCCCCTTGCCATGTCCTGCTTGTCGCTGATGCCCATAATGAGCTGCCTGCACCTTCGCCACCCAGCTCGTTTGACCGGGGCCGCTAATCATTATTGAGCTGCGCTCAGCAGGATGCAGCGTGGTATCTGCCTGGCTGCTGTCCTTGCACCTGGAGACAGTGCCCGTGTCCTGCAGCTGCCGGAGCCGGGGGATTCCCCGTGGGAACGCCGGAGGCTTGGTGTCTGGGACCTTGGCGAGGTCAGGGCAGGCTGTGCCACTGTTCTGGATGCTGACCAGTCGCCCTGGCTTCTGTCCTTTGACTGATACCAGCGTGTAAGTGACCGCTTTGGGACACCAGTCACGCAGCCATTCCTTGTTACAGGCGCTGTGTGGTGTTTAAAGGCTGGGGTGGCAGGAGATACTTTGTGCTGTGCCTTGTGGGGTTGCCTTGATGAAGATGAGTGCTCTGTCAAAGGAGTGGCAAAGCAACAAATGGTTCCCGAGATAAATAAAATTTCCATTAATGAACTACGATGGCTTTGGATGCCAAATTAAAAGAAGTGTGTCTGGAGGATAAAAAATAAATGCATTTTCTGTCTCACTCACTAATTCTCATCTCTTTTCATTTTCTTTATCATCAGAAAGACATTTTTAATTTTTTTTAAAGCCAGTTGTGTTTATTTTGGTAACAGTTCATTGGCTGCTCTGTGTACAGAAGCTTTCTCTTGAAAGTACTGAAACTATATTAAAAGTGCTTTTGGCTGTCATCTTTTATTTTGCTTCTCCTTCGTTCTTTTCCCAAAGCTGGGTCGTTGCTATATCAAATGCTCTGAAACTGTCTGGTAGCGTTTTCCCTGCGGTGCTCCGTATAAACTGGAAATAAAAAGGGAAGAAATTGCAAGATTTGGATTTCTGCAGCTTTTTCCCCCCCCCTCTATGTGTGTGTGTGTGTGTCCCATTGAAGTCTGAGCAGCTGTCTCCATCCTTACAGCCGGCTGATGGCATGCACGGATCTGTTTCTTGTGATTAAAAGGAGCAGTAAGACTCCGGTGTTCATAGAGGGGCTGGAGGATGAGTGAGCAGCCAGAGAGCAGAATGTCTTTCCTCCTACCTGCTTGGCCCAATGACCAAGGGAGCTGGAACTCCTGTGCTTGTCCTTGCAGCCTTGTGGCTTTATATCCCAGCGAAGGAAGCATCCCGTGCCATTGGTGGTGGGCTGTCCTGCTGCAGCATCTCCACCCCGGGGTGGGCTTCTGCATCCTGCACCGGTGACCTGCAGAGGCCCTGTGGTTTTTATTCTATTCTCAGGGTGTCAAAACATTTCGGCGGTGCTGCTGCTGCTCACTACCGGGAGTGCTTTGAAAATTACCCAGCAAGTGTCAAGCATCTGTCTGTGAAGGGGGAGGAAATCCCCCCCCGTTATTATTTTCTCCCGATTGTCCTCGCTTGGTGTGGCTTTGGCTATTATGGGTTTGTAAAATAGAACTATATATGACCTTTTATCTTACAAGAAATAGGTTAAGCCATTTTTAAAGAAAGTGGTGGAGTCAGCAGTGCTGCTAAGGAGCTGCTTTCGCATGGTTGATAGGCTGTGAAGCCGCTCAATGGACTTTGGTTTCAGAGACAATATCTGTTTAAATTAATCTTTGTCAGATACATGCCACTGCAGACAATTCAAATTCCATTTGCTTTCTGATCTCATAACAAAAAAGCACCTTACACTGGTTCTTTTATCGGAAAATTAACTTTTGTCTGTGTGTCCTGGAAACAGGGGTGGCATAAAATCTAGTTAAAAGGCTCTGTTATTGGAGGATTCTGTTTCTTTGTACAAGGCAGACTTTTTTTCCCCCCTTCTTTCCCCTGCGTGCATTTAAAAAGAAGACGAGTGTTTGAGATAGATTAAGGAGAATGCCAGCAGATGGACCGATTCTGTTGTTGCTGCTGGCAACCATCTAAGCAGCCATTTTGAACAATGCTGATACCAGGGTACAGATAACACAAAGATGAGGATGGGATAAATATCCAGCTAGTCCCTTTCTCCCCGCCTGCTCCTCCTCCCTCCCTTTCGCCGCTGCTGCAGCCCTGTTATTAGAGAACCCGATTGTTTCCAGAGAAATGCTTCATCCTCTTAGCTCGGCTGTGGATGTCTAGCGTTGCTTATCTCCTTGATTTTCCTCATGGTTGGTGGAGATGCTGGCAGATCAGCTTCTCCCAGGAGTGCCCACACCATTGGTCTAAGCAGAATGGGATGTACATTTGGGTGTTTTGCAGTAGCAATGCTCTTTCCCCTACCCCAGTAAAGCATGGGGTGGTTGGTCCTTCCCTTATAAGTGGAGACAGTTTCCTTCCATTCTTGTGCACGTTTTATGTGCTTAATTACAAAGTGGGAGGCATGAGATTGAGATTTCCTTTATGCCGAAGCAATTAGCATGGGGCAGTGACTGCAAATTGAAAGAATCCCCATTGCCTGGCCGCCTGATTCCTTTCTCCTTCTTGTGGTGTTGTCTGGCTCTTGGGTATCTGGGTCGTGTTAATCTCCTGGACCTGCTGCTCTTGGAGTTTGTTAAGGTCAGCACCACTATCTCTTTGGCCCGCTGGATTTTTGACACTGAAATTTGTGGTCTTCTATCTCTCCATCTGGTTTCCCAACTCCAAGGAAATAACCCTTTAACTAATGAAGGAAACGCAACTAAGCTTCATCTTTTCTTCTTTTCCTAGCAATCAACAAAACGCTACTTTGTATTTTGCATTTGGGTCAGGATGAGCACAGGGCTGTTCTGGGAAATCTACTGGGCTTTGCCCTGAGCTCAGTGAGGTGTAACATGGTTCTGAGTGTGGGACCTGGAGAGTAGTCAGGAGATGCTGTGTAGCCCTTAAACGTTTCTGGAGCTTAAGGTGGGCAGCAATAAGCTGGTGTGTTCCTCTTGCCTTGCTCAAGTCTGCAGACCATGGGCCGAAACTTTAATCTGTTGATGTTGCAGTACCTCTGAGAACTTTGGGTGAGGCAATGCTCTAACTGCAGCTTTTGATCCAGTTAAAACTTCTTCGGGGTTAAAAATTCTACAGATAAGTCTCAAATCTGTATAGAATAGAATCATGGAACATATATCTAATTATACACAGTAGATGGAACTTTGCTGTAAAGCAGCAGATGTAAGGATTAAAAAAAGGAGCTGGGCAAGCATTTTATGGTTTCCCTTTTTAATTTGTCCCTTGTGTCTGGTATGTTTGAGGCAAAAGTTACTTCCTTTTTTTTATTATTTTCCTGTTGGGAAGTACCTTTTCTGTGTTGAGTCTCCCCTCTTTTAAGCCTGCCTTATTTGATCTGTAAGATGTGGACTTGCCATATTTGAGGTATTTGCTAAAACAAGGGGCATCTGGCCTGAAAGTAGAAAAACTGGGCTGTAAATTCCACTTGGAAGTGTTGTCATGGTGTGTTGGGAAGTTGTTGAGTTCAGCCGAGCTCTCCAGAGGCGTGGACTGAGAAACTGAGGGTCTCACTAGGTTGTCTGTGAGGTTAACTGGCATCACTTGCAGATGCTTTTAGTGCACTCAGAAGGCTCCAGTCCCTGTGTTATCCCCAGCCACCTCCTTTGGTGTCTTCTGCCATGTTGCTTCACCTTGGTTGGCCTCCTGTTGCATTTGGAGATGACTTCTGGAGACTGGAAATTGGGTAACGGAAGAAGTGCCTGTTTTAAGCAGATATCTTCTAGGAAAGGTGATGAGTGGGACAATGGAGTGTGCTCTTCTGTTCCTTTGGCTCATGATGAGGTCAGACCTCAAAAGCTCTGGCAGGTTTTGGTGGAGAGGAACTGCAACCAGTGTGTGTGACAAAGCATGATGGTGAACTCGGGTGGCTTCTGGTGTGCTGCTTCTGCTCACTTGCTGCCTCTGTGGAAAATATTACTCACCAACAACAGGCACAAAGCAAGTGCTTGTGAGGATGACGAAGAGCAAGCAGTGGGGTTTAGTGTTCTTTTAAGCTGTGCCCTCTGAAATGGCATAGAGTGGAGCTTAGCCCTGTTCTTCCCCTGAACCCCTGGATGACATGGAAAGATACACTGGCTCCCCTTTGTAGAGCTCTCTTCATCTCCTACTGCTCTTGAATTTGACTCAGTCTGCTTTAGCTTCAAGGGACTCATCCCATTACATAACATTCAGGTTCTTTGGCTAACCCTCCTCAGGAGTGCTTGAGAGTAGCCAGCTTTTTTGAGATTGAGGAGTATGTTCAGGGGTTTATGAGGCTGCTGATTTCGGCCTCACCACGTTGTTGTGGGCATATGGAAAGAGTGAGTATCTTCAGCTGCATCGCTGTCCACTTTGAGTCACAGTCCTCATACAGCTCAAGCATCCATGATCTCTAAGAGTCATTGCAGTGACATGGTTTGAAAGGTTCCCATGTGCTGTGCTTTGCTTAAGCTGGAAGCTATTTGCCGGTGGCTCCCAGTGGGCTGCCTTCCCTGTGGGGTATCTCAGAGGCAGAAGGGAACTGGAGGTGTTTTACGACTGATGCTGTACTTGCTGGAAAAGGGTGAAATTTTGCTCTGTTAACTTTCTCTCTGTGTTGTGATAAAAATTTGCTGTGACTCAAGCTCTGAAAAAACCATAATAACTTAGTAAAACTAGACAGGATGAAGATGAATGGTTCGTTGTTTCTAGTCATGGCTCAGCTTCTCAACTTTCCCTATAGAAAAGAGGGATGGGGATTGATGCTTTCCATGAATGATGCATCTCCTGTATCTGAAGGAGGCACAGGGCACTGGTGATGTTTTCCCTTGCCTGCTTGCCTGCCTGGGTTTTTGGCTTGTTTCTGGTGGCTTCCAGCTCAGCCCAGAGCCTGTGGTGCAAACACTGTGGGAAGGCCTGATACCTAAAAGGGTTTTTTCCCCCACCCACGCAGAGGTAGGCCACACCAAGGTTTCCTGGGCTGTGA
This sequence comes from Sylvia atricapilla, assembly GCF_009819655.1. Lineage (NCBI taxonomy): Eukaryota > Metazoa > Chordata > Aves > Passeriformes > Sylviidae > Sylvia > Sylvia atricapilla. The sequence goes on from NC_089148.1 coordinate 14,034,353, forward strand.
GGTTTGATGAACCATTAACCTAAAAATGCCCTGAGTAGGAAGAAAATGTTTCCAAGGCCTGAAAATCTTGCAGCACTTCTGAAGTGGGAATGGGAACTGTGGTTTGCCTAAGCAACTTTTTGTGCTCCTGGCTGTGCTGTGAGCTGGCTCTGCTTTGTGGGCGCAAGGGTATGTTTGGGATCTTGCTGGGATGGGAAGGCAGCCCTCCAGGGCTGGGTCAGCCAGAGAGGCTGCCTTCCAAGCAGATGTCCTTTTGGCGTGAGGCTCAGCAGGTTTAAGACAGGATGTCCCTATACTCCAGAGAGCTGAAAGTATTGAAATAAGTAACAGGCTGGGAATGTCTGAATCCAGTTACGAATTCCTGGGGAAGAGGATTTGGCAATGGCAGGATGTCTCATGGGCTCTGCGTTGTGGATGGGAGATGCACCTCGCTATCCCATGGGCTCTGCTGGGAGCCAAACGCTGGCAGGGCAGCTTGGCTGCACAAGCCCCTTCCTTTTCAGGACAGTGCCAAGTCCAGCTCTAATGCTGAAGGAGACCACTGCCCTCCTTGTCCATTGCTTCTTCTGTTGTTGAATGAGGGAGGAAGCACTTCACTGTAAAAGTGGGGGCTGTGGTGTCAGCCAGACATGGCTGTGTGGGGCTACAGTTGTTCAGACTTGGCTGTGGTGTGGTGGCACAGTGAAGTACGGGTGTGGTGGCTCTGGGGGTGGCCCAGAGGACAACCTGGTGGCTGTGGTGTGTTTGAAACTGGAAGATGGGGTTGTCCAGGGTGGTGGGCACAGAGACACCCAGGTGAGGGGAGGTTGATTTTACTCCAGAGCTGTGTTAGTGGCTGGGTCTTGGAGCCTGTCTGTCATTCAGTCCCAGTGGTCACATTCCTGAGGGCTTTCCTAGAGCTGCCTCAAGAGCACAAGTGACGCTGCAGCTCAGGAAGGAGCTGTGACAGCAGGATCCTGACCCTATTTTCATAAATAGTAACAGCATCTCTAAAGGCTTCGAGGTTGGGAATGGAGCGGCTGGGTTCCCCTGTGTCTGGCAGTGGTCAGCAGCAGATGCTTGGGGAGGAGATTAAGAAGCAGGGCTGGAGCAGAGGGATGCTTCCCTGGTGTGAGCAGTCTCTCCAGCCAGAGGGCTGCCCTGGCCCTCGGCTGCAATGTGCATGCATTAGGAGATGGTTTGTGACAGCAGCCCTGGCCCCACATCTCCTGAAGCACTGGGATTATCCCTGAGTCTCCTTGAGGCGTAACATCCCTGCTGTGGGCATCAGGATGGCCCTCCCTGGCAGGGACTGCTGGCACTGCTCTGGGAGGCAGCAGTGATGCAGCCACTGGTGGGGCTAAAGAGGCTTTTGGAGGGACCAGCATTTCTTCACCCCACTTCGATGCCATCCCCAATCTGCAGGCTGAGGCTTGGGAGAGGAAGCAAAGCTATTAAGGGCTGCAGATTTAACAGGGTGTGAGGAATGTGTAGTAAAAAAAATGCAGTCTCTATTCTTTTCCTTTCTCATCACAATCTTCTTGCTGGGTTGACTTTGCTAAATATTTTAGCGCTTCTCTAATTGTAGGACAAGTTAAATTCCCTGTGCTAATATTTGAACAGGGTTAGCGGTCTGGAGGCAGCTGCAACTCTCTGAAGGGCTGCCTCATCTCGGGGTGTCAGCTGTGTGCCTGGCCCTCTCTGAGACACCCAAGGTTATCCACTGATGAATGGCCTCCAGTGTGGGGATATTTGCTGGAAAGAAGCAGAGCTCTTCAGCCTCCTGGTTGCAACTTTTTAATGTGTGGCTTGTTTGCTGTGAGCTGCAGTAGAATTTGTAGCTTGCTGTGGAAGATGCATCCAGAGGATGTCCCATGGACTGCTTTGAATGGAAGAGCTGCTGCTCAGAAGCTCCTCACACCAGGTCGGTGAGATCTCTTCGCCTCATGGGTTTTGGGCAGCATTACTGTATTTGGAACATACAGCTGCTGTCAGGAGGCTGAGTGAAAGGTTTTCCTTGGAGCTCAGAAGAAAGTGTTTATTCTTTAAAGGGGTAACTTGGGGTGAGAGAGAAAGAAAGAGAAGCAGCCTAATCTTGCAATTTAAATATATTTTAAGATTCCTTCTGTTTAAGTTTGCTTTCTAGCCTTGATCAGAAGGAAATGCTGTTAGCTACAGAGTGGAATAAATCGAGGGCACCCTTATCTGTGCAAGATAAATTACCATTGTTTAGGAAAGACACTCCAGGGATTGAAGAATTTAATTAAATACACAGGGATTATGAATATGCATGTAAATTAGACAATCTAGATATGACATGGCTACAACTGCAGGGAATTGTTCGAACTTAAAAGTGTAATCATTCTTTTTATCGGGATGTGGGGATGGGTAACAAATGAGAAGATTCCCTTTCCCATTTGCCTCTGCCTCGGCCGGTCTCAGGTCATTAAGCAGTGGGAATTACCCGTCGCGGATCAGCCCTGCACAAGCCCGCAGAGATGATGTGCTGGAGCCTTTCTCCACCCTAATGAGCCTCTGCAGGAGCTGAGGGAGAAATGGGGGGTTGTGGTGAGGGGCTGCCACTGCCCTGACCCAGATAAGGGGTTTGGGAGGGTGGGGGATGTGGTTTGCCTTCTGCTGAGACAGGGAGGAGAGTGCTGTGGGCAGGGTGTGTGCTGCAGGCTTGCTGCTGGATCTCCTGCGACCTTCCCCGCAAAGAAGGATCCTCTTCAAAGGCATGGAAAGATGCATACGGTGGTTTCAGAGTGTCTTCCTAAAAAAGTCATGGAGCTGGGGAGTGCAGATATTGATTGGTCACCTTTTCTGCCTTTTTCTGGTGGTTTTACACCGGTGCCCTCCTCCAGTGTGATCACTGCTGTCTAGAAAGCAGTATGGAAATCGCAAAATTGTTTTTTAGAGACTAAGATGAGTGTCAAGAAGAGAGGAAAGATGGAAATATTTCTTTAAAGTCGAGACACTTGAGGAATTTACAATGAAATGTAGGAACGTGCTCTTGCTGCCCTCCCTGCCAGGTCTGGGCTCTTTGTAGCATCCTGCTGATGTGCTGAGCCAAGGCAGGTTCTTCAAAGGACATTAACTGCAGTATATGGTGCTGCCTTGAATGTGTTTAATTTGCAACTCTTAGAGGTGACATCTAATAACAATGCAGGGAAATATTTTTCTTTTTTTCCCCTGTGTCTCCTTTGTTTGACTTCACCTCCATCCGCTCGGTTTCATTGTTCTGCTAAAATCAGATGTGTCTCTAGTTTGAGTCCAGGACCTGCAGGTGAAGAAATAAATTGCTACAAGCCTCCCAATTTGTGAATTATTTGTAATTTTTAAAATAAGCTGCAAAGCATGGACATGATCTGACTTTGAACTTGACTTGTCTTTAAAAAAAATAATAAAAGAGAGGCTGGATCTTGACTGGCTGTTTTCCCTCACCTTCCAGTTTTTTGCTTTTCAGTTGGCCAGAGCTGGATGAAATGGATCTGTTCTGATAGCGAATCCCCATTAGGACCCCCACGAGCCAGGGGCAGGAGCAGAGCTGAGCCCCTGGATGGCTTCCCCGAGGAGCTGGAGGTGATCTGTAGGGCCAGACCCAGGTCTGCTCTGGGTCACTCCTCCACGGGTGGAGCATCAGCTTCTCTCACCTCCTCCACCCCCATCGAATTGAGGGTTTATGGTAATCAGGAGCTCAGTCCTGTCCTGTTCCAGCCACGTGGGAACAATTCCTATTTATCACTTTGAAAAGTGGTTGATTTTCCAGCCCTTGGCTCATGGGTTCTGATTAAAAAACAACAAGGAAAGAAACCCCCCACATCTGACATTGTGAAATATTTAAAGCCCTCACACTGCACATTTTTTCACAAACCTTAGAAGACCTGCTTTTTTATTTTTGTCAAGGAAAAATATAATAAGAGAATATTTGTATGGGTGCACAAGTGCATAGAGAGAGATTTGAACCTTTGTAGTAAAGTATTTCTAATAAAAATTTAATGTCCTCAAGACAGTGTTATGGCAGCTCATTACTACTAAAGGTCATTTGAAGAGTATTGATCCTAAATGTTACAGCCGAATGTAAACTTTGACTGTTACAGTTATTAATGTGTATTTATGATCTATGGGATATGTGTAAAGGGAAAATGAGAATCTAACGGTGTGGTGAGCTCATTTGCTTCAGGATTGCCAAAGGCTGAGTTCATGCAATTCACCTCGGTTTTAAGCATGTCTGTCATCTTTGTGTTACATGGATTGAACCTTATTTATTTTTACTTTTTAAGCTGGAAAAATCCTTTAGTCCTGCCCTAGAAAAGAAATGTGTTCTTGAATTTTTGGTCATGCCCATGACATAGCCTGAGCTTTCTATCTGTGCCTAAATGTATATCGGAGAGCAGTGTTTTGCATTCAGCTTCCATGCTGACACAGAAGTACCAAGGGCTGAACTTTGTGTGTGACTGAGTTGCAAGCGTAAGTAGGAGCTCTGAGGAGCATGAGTCTACTCTGAGTGTAATTAGAAGGTTATGCCACTGAAAAGCAATAGTGGTTTTTTAAAACTGAATTGATTAAAAATGTTAATGTTGTATACTAAGAGAACAGGTGGTACTATATTTATATTTTTGCTATACTGTAATGCACCTATGTTTGCACATTGGAGGCAGAACGGCTGTATTCACAGGGAATTTTAAGGCTCTTTATATTTAAAAAAAAAAAAAAGAGAGAAAAATAGACAAGAAACCTGTGGTGGTAGGAGGAAGATAAACGGTGCTTGTGATATTTCAAAGTCACATTAATCTTTTTTTTCTTCCCTTTTTTTTCTTTTTTCTTTTAATGTATGACTTTCTCCAGGGAAATTGTCTCCTCATGACTGCAGCGGATTAATGTGCACAGATCAGCTCCTGCATTATTTTTCTGTTTTGACAGAGTGGTGATTTTTATACGTACGTCCCTTTCTGCCGAGATTACAGCTCATGTTCTTGAAGTTTGGAAGAATTCCCTGCCAAGAAGTGGCAAGGAACGGGAAGCAGCCGTTCCCATGCACGATGTTAGCAAGGAGCTCTCCGTGGGTGGGGAGGCTGTGGGTTTGGTGGTGAGCACGGGAACCTGGCGGAGGTTGGTGAGGGTGAGTGCCCACCCAAATTCTGCTGTACGTGCTGGGACTGGTGGCACAGGGTGCTCTGCCTCGTGCCCTAAGGATGCTGATGTGGTTTGGTGATGATTCAGAGCTGGTAGCAAGGTGTGAGCATCCAGTAGTACAGAGGAGCCAGTTTTAGATGGGTTGGTTGACTACACACAGAGTCCTTCAAAAGATCCTGCTGCTCTCCAGGCTTGTTGATGTCAGCTTATTTATTTTAAATTCCAGTTAAATACATGTTTTTCTGGTGGTCTCCAGTAAAGTTTTGCTTAAACCAAAAAGTGACAACTGAGCCAACTCTGGCAAACCTATGGGAATGGGATAGGTTTGGCCTTTCTTCTCTGCCTGTGGCTCCCACAGTATCTCTAGGCACAAACTTGACATTGCATTTCTGATGATCATTGCATCCTGTTTCTAATGGTTTGTCTAGACAGTGCTGACATAACTATGAAAATACTTTGGTGACCTAGTCTAGAATTAGTGCACATGAAGAAATCAACCCTCGCTTCTGATGTTTGCAGTCAGTTTGAATGACTATGCTGTAGCACAACTTAAGAGGGAGGCAGATTTGGAGTTGCTCCAAAGACCGAGTCGTGAGCAAAACATCCAAACAAACCCATGTGGTAAATATGCATTGTATAGGGAAAACACCAAAATGCAGGTTAGCCACACATTGCCTTGACAGGTTTATGGAATCTGGTGTAAGGCTGGAGTTCCCCCTTGGTTGGCCCATAGTTTTTCTGGGAAGCACATAACCCAAACTCTGAACTTGGTCTCTGTGATACTGTTCCCTATATTGGGAGAAACTTTGTCAGCATAAAAACAGCGCGTTCCTTCCAAGCATCAGCTGTATTGTTGACAGTGCCTTGGATTAGGAGTTTGTAGACTTTTGGACCAGCAGTGTTGTCCAGTCAGTGGACAACAGAAAAACGTGGCACATCAGTGCTGGTGACTCTCAGCAGTTTAATGGCACTGGACTTCACTGGACCTGGATTTGAGGCCAGTTTGTGTAGCACTACCCCCTCCCGAGTGTGTGACCTGGCTTTAGATTACTAATCCCAGGTATTTTAGAATAACATAAGCCTCCTGAGCTGTAGGGACTGTGTGGGTATTTCTACAGAGTCTCTCTAAAGAACCCATTGTCTGGTCATTTGCTGATGTGGTGAGGATTTGGACACCCTGGAATAAGGGTGTCACTGGAGATGAGGTCCTTTCTTGTAACATAGCAAGAAAGCTGTAGGAAAGATTTGGTTTTGGTCAGGGTGTGTAGTGCCATCTTCAATGGGATTGGTAGACTTTGAGAGCTGCCCTCAGAGGGGACAACAGCACATTATCCATTCATGTAGTGTAAACAGGGAAAAAAGAGACAAAATATGGAATGTTTAGTTCATATGCCAGGAAATTAATGACATGAAAGGGAGCCTGACAGAGCAGTACGATGGTTCTGTGCTTCATGCGTAGCTAGGTAGTGCGTGGAGGCACTTCCCAGATGTGGGAAAACTGTCTTCTACCCCCAAGAACTCCTTCTCTATGTGGGAATGGGAAGAGGTTTCCAGCCAGCATGAACAGAGAAGGAAGAAGAGGACAGACAGGTTGTGTACAGGGGTTTAGCTTTCTTCAGGGTTGAAGGAGAGGAATGGCAATGCAGGTGGAGCCAGGAGCAGCGCCTTGTGCCAAGGCTCTTTGGGGGCTTGCAGGTTTATAGGCATTTAGGGTGGAGGAATCACTTTGGGTGGCAACGGAGTCCATCCTGTCAGCATGAAGTGTTGCTTTGTTTGCCCAGTGGCTGTTTTTATTCTTGGATCGACACGTGGAAAACATTGGAGCTGCAAGCGTCTTGGTGGAGAGGGACAAGAGCAGGAGCCCACGAGCTGGGCGGTGGCCATAGGGCGAGGGCCGGTGTGCCCTGGAAGGTGTCCCCTCTGCTATGCTGTAGGATTTATTGGTGCAAATGCCTAAAAATTCTTCTGTTCTTCTGCCTGGAGAAGCCCTAGGGCAAGCAAGGATGAAGAAAGATGGCCCGTGAATCATGTGGGTGTGACCTCAGTCTGGCGCTGGGGAGAGCTGGAAAGGTCTCTCAGGTTGGTATCTGCAGGAAAGGGATGTGTGCACTTTATTGAGGAAGGCAATGAGGGATTTGATCAGCTTTCTGAAAGTGAGAGATCCCTCCTGCTGTGGATGGCTGGGGGTTGTGTGCGTGGGGCAGCACCGACCCTGCCTTGTGCAGGGGAGTGTAGTGAATCCAGGTCCATCAGCCTGCTGCCCTCCCTGTCGGCACTGGCGTCTCCCTGTGTGGGGACAGCAGCAGGATGGAGGTGATCTGCAGATGTGTGCGAGACCCACTGTGCAAGGGCTTGATGCCTGATGATGGTGCAGTGACTTTCTGTGCCCTTGAGCCTTTGCAGAAGCGACATCGCAATAACCAAAGGCAACCGGTCATGACATTTCGAGGCCGGAGGGGAGCCTGGCCCGCCTGCCTGCTGCTGTTGGAGGAGGTGTTTCATGACTACCATTAGTTACGTGCTTGAAGAGGGAGGAAACAAACCTTTACTGAATTGGAAACCTTGTGAAAAGGTCACACTTCTGAAAAGCTGCGCATTTTAAGACTGCTCAGCTCTGTAAAGCTGCCTTTGAACTGGAAGAGTGGGAGTTTAACACCCTTTCGACAGCTCTGGGCGTATTAAGCCCACAAAGCAGGAGCTGGAACCAGCCGTGGAGTTTAACTCTTACCAGGTGCCTGGCCTCAGGAGGAGAGAGGGGCCTGTCCCCTGGTAGGTCTCCAAGGGAAAGCAAAATCAGTGTGAGCTCAGACCTTCTACCACACATCAGAGTATTCACTTGGGAAGGAAATGGTGCAGTGGGGGAAAACTCTTGTTGTTACTGAAAATTAGTGGATGTGTGAGGGTATTGCTCCCCAGGAACTGTGCTTCTCCGGTGACAGTGGAAATACTCAGGTTTTTAAATTAAAAGACAAGGCAAATCTCTTTCTTCTTGGGTCTGGTTGCTATATTATGTTCAGTCCCTTTTGTCTTGAAGACTCCCATTTAAGTAATTTACTTATATGTAATAAAAATGCATTTCCCCTGGCTCTTCTTGGTCTCTTTGGGTACCTGTTTCTTCCTTGTTCCTCTAAATAACCAACTTCCCAGAGTGCCAGCACCATTTCTTCCTGTATCTTCTCTCCTTTGCTGTGGCAAGGTTTGCTCACCCCGATGCACAATGCTAGGGAAATCGCTGTTTATCATTCACCCAGCTATTAGCATAGGTAAAATGCTCATTACTGGCTATTAGTTTGAGACTGTAGGTGCTAATGGCCCCGTTCCAGGGAGCATCAGGCACTTGCAAAATCCCCCTGGTGAGCAGAAATTGACTGCTATTGATCGATCAGTCTGGGAGCCACCAGCCGGATGTTTTGAAGAGGATTTAATAGTGCTTACAGGGCAGCTGGTCCTTCCTTATCTTTTGGACTCTTTTGAAGCTTACAGATAAGGAGCCCAGGCCGTGTCCCTGCCAAGTCAGGACCCGGTCAGGTGTGCTGGGCATGGGTGCCCTTACCCTCTCAGCTGCAAGTTGTCCTCCGTGCCTGCACTGTGAAGCACTAAAGGTACCTTAGCCCATTGTCAGGGTCTCCTCACCTCACACAGGGTGTGAATGCGTCAGCAGATGCATCCTGGAGAAGTGAGTGGAACATTCCTTAGCCAATGAAATCCCCGAGTTGGCGATTCTTTGCATCCCTAGTGCAAACTGAGCTGGAGAACTGCGGGGGGAACATTTGCTCCCGTGGATTTGGGCCGTGGTGTTTCTGGAGAACTCGGTCTTTTGTGGTCATGCTCTAGTTGAAACTGGTCACCTGCTCTTCATTGCTCTGCATAGATTATTTGGGAATGTGATGCGTTTTCTCCTGACAGATGTTTTCGTGCAACCACACGTCCATAACTGGGCTAAGGCAGCAGTGAGCCTGCAGACGGTACAGGTTTTCATAGCAGTGTCTGTAGGCTGCAGGACAACCTGCAAATGCTCAACTGGCTGTCTGAAAAAACAGTTTCCTGTTGTCTGTGGTCTGCTCAGGCTCAGTGGTTGAGTGATCTTGCAAATGCAGCATCCCACCTCCATTTTTTTTTCCTACGGCTGGTCCAAGGGAGACTTGTTGATGTTCCCAGTGGGTGTAAAGTATCCTCAGCTGCTGTGCCCTCTCCATTCCTTCTCAGCTGAGACATGCCTCAAGATCCTGAAAGAGTGGGACAGGATTGAGAGGACCTGGAGATGGTGCAAACAGATTATGCTGCTCATGACGTAGCCTAATGGCTTGTGGTGTTGGTGTGAGCTCAGGGCATTGGCAAGAGTACAAGGAAGGGTGTCTGAAGTGAAGACCTGCTTAAAACCAAAAGGAAAGAAAAGCAAGGAATATGAATGGATGGAGTCCAAGGAAGTTTGACCTCTGCTTGTCTCTGCTCAATATCTGAACCACGGGGTCCCATGTCCGGTGGGACCTCTGACTCCTGTGTGTGAGCTGACGTCATTTTAATTAAATTGTGCCTACCTGGCTTGGATCCTACTGGCATAAGGGATTATTTTGAAGAGTCATCTGTGCTGCATAGGCTCTGGTCTCACTGCTTCTTGTATCCAGTACAGGATTTCCTTTGGTAAATTTTCACTTCCCCATACCATTGGCAGTTGCCCTATCTTTTCCTGCATCCCAGCAAACGAGGTGGGAAGCTGGGCTGGGAAAGGCAGGGTGAAATGCCCAGCTTTGGGTACCCCAATAAATACTGCTTGTGTCTTTGTGAGGCTGGGACTGTTGCATGAGGGTCAAGCCATGGCAGGTGAACACTTCTTGCAAGTTAATAAATCAGTGGTGTGCCTTTCCAGGCTGCGTGGTGCGGGCCAGGGAAGAATTCTTCATGGCAGTGAGTCACCTGTTTGTGGCCTTCTGGCAGAGGGTCTGCTGTGCTGCCTCCAGTCTGCAGCCCTCCCTGTTCAGACACCATCGGCTGGAGAAAGTGCTGATGCAGCCTGCAGTGTCTGAAACACGCCGTTGCCATCTGCCTCCCTGATGGAGTTGGAGCGGCTTCTTTTTTTAACCTGAGTTTGCTGAGTCTTGACTAATTAGCTGCCTTTGGAATTTGTAACATAGAAAAATGCCTGCTAAGTTTGGGATGGAGTGGGGGTGCTAGGGCACTGTACAGTCACAGGTTTGTTTTTTTAAAAGGAAAGAAGTCTAATTTGAGCAAAACCAGATATGCAGTAGACTGATTGGCTTGATTTCTAAATTTGAACTCCAGTGGCTTTGCTGTTTCCAAACTCAGTGAAAGTGGTCATTTCTCTAAACTGTGGCCTTACCTGGTCCTACAGTTTCCTTAGGGGAAGGAGGTCATGTCCTCTTGCTGGTTTAGGGGGTGGCAATGAGCTGGAGTCCCCCTCAGTGTGCCAGTTTGGAGCAGGTTGTCAGTGTGATGGGAACGGGTGTGAGGTGCATGGGGATATCCGTGGTAGGCTCGTGCTGTGCTCCAGGTGAGGCCTGGCTGGAGACTGTCCCTGGCTGGGGTCCCTTTGCTGAGGATGAAGACAGGCACTTTAGGGGTGATCTAACTGGAGAGGGAGGGTCCATGAGCAGTTAGAACAGAGGGTTTTGTTGCTTTAGTCCAGAGTAGGGGACAAGATGAATCCTGACTGAGGTGGCTTAGGGTGATTGATCTTTCTAGACTTCTTCTGTCTGTATGACCCACAAGGGTTCAAAGATCCATCTCTGCTCCATCTTGTGATCCCTCAGCAGGAGTGATTTGGAGTGTAGTAGGGATGTTTCCAGGTAGGGGAGGAAGTCACTTGCTGTGGGAAGAGAGCACCATTCACCCTGGTGTTGGCCCCAGACTTGCATAAACAGTATGCTGAACCAGCCTTTACTGCTTTGAAAGGACTTCAGCGTGTGAGGTCCATCTGGCACTTTAAACAAGTATGTTTATTTCAAAGTGAATAGGCTTTTTTGATATTTGGGGTTGGATTGCCTTTTTGAACCCATAGGAATCCTTACTGCTCTATCCTGTTTCTCTAGATCTGTTGTTGCCAGTGGGCAGAAGGGCACTTCAGACTGGGAAGGTGATGGAATTAGTTTTCTTTCATTCTGGGCCTTCTGTCTGCTCCGGACATGCTGCCAAAAATTTCATCCAGTCTTATCTTAACACAGATCTTCAGCTTGTAAACTGGAGTGACAATTAGGTGATGCCTGGGCAGCAAACCTCATAAGAGGCCAAGGAGAGCTGATGTTTCACCCTTGCCAGCAGGAGAGCAGACTAGCTAGCTGAGACATCCCTCCTCTAAACAGCTTTGGCATCCAGACATTTCACAGCAGCTAAAATAGATAAAGCTCTTCTCCATTTTGACCACTGGGAGATGTCTTTGCTGTGCTGGGGGAAGCATCCTGGAGTTTGCTTCCGTGGCTGTGTGCTGCTGTTAGGGGCTGATGCAGATCCCAGCTCCTTTTCTTGCTGCTCTAGCCTGTGGGCAGAGGGAAGGTGCTCTGCCTCCCTGAAGGCTTGAGAAGAAGAGCAACACTCAGTTTTCAGAGAACTGCCCTTCTCCGCCTTTCCTAAGGCTTCTTTCTTGTCTCTTAGATCTCCTCCTGGATTTCAATGAGGACCTCATTCTTTTTGGGAATGAACTCTTAATATTTGTCCTTGTGTCTCTCTGCCTGTAGGTATTGGATTCCCAGCAGAGCTTCCCTTTTGCAATCGTGACCCCATGTTGCAGGAGGATCTGTTTAGATGCCCTGCTTGCCTGGCATCTCCGGAGATTAGGGAGTGGGAGATCCTGGCCAATTGCCTAACACTTGCCTGTTTGCTGTGAATCTCCTGCAAGCAGCGTGATGAAGGATAGGTTGGTGGCATCAGTGAAGCTCTGTGCACTGCTGCTTTATGAGGGTGCCCCACTTAAAGTCATGGGGGGTACTGTAGCTTGAGGTGCTGTAGAAACTGTGTTTCTTTCTGATTTAATGCTCACTTGATGTTCTGATATGTATTATTAATTGCAGCCACCCAAGAGTTGAGGGGGGTGGACTTTGCCCTTCAAGGTTGGGATGTTTGTGCTGGTGGGACTAGTTTGTGTCCCAGCTGCTTTCTTTCCCATCAGGTGACTAAACAGGTTGGAGGAGACGGTCCATTCCCCACAATCCTTAGCTGGTGAATTTTGCTCTGGACTTTCAGTCTGTGCCATTGGACAAAGAAAGGGAGCCTCTACAAATGCAAAGTGAAAACCTTGTCTCCTGCTATTTTTGAGAACTTGCCTGTAATTATGCATCCCTGCTGTGGCACACTAGCTTAAATAAAACCTACACTTGGCAGGAATATTAGAAGACAAGAAGTTGTAAATGTCTCCAACATCAACTTTCTGCAGTACCTTTTAGCTTGGCCTGTCAGCTGTTGATTGGCACAAGGTGTCAGAGGAATACAAACATGTTTTGCTGATGCTCTTGTGGCAGGGATTTAGTATCTGTCCTTCATTCCTTTCTGTTTTTGCAGTTTAGCTTCTCTTTTCAAATTTTTATTTCTTGCTCCCCGCCTCCTTTCTTTTCCACCTTTGCCATCTTTGTGTTGTCTGTCCTGTCCCAGTGGCTGTGGTCCAAGGGCCTGAAGATTAGAGGATCACCCTAAAGGATCTGCAGAAGTTCTTGGTGAAGTAATCCCTGCCTGTTTTAGGTGGCTGATGTTCATGCTGTGGAAGTGCATTTCCACGGGGAAAACATACAGAGATGTGCAAACACAGAAGGGTTAAAGATTTTGTGCTTCTGTCTAGCTTCCCATGGTGACCAATCCATCTGGGCAAAAAATAGCCCTCTTGAAAAATGGGAAGGACATGGGCCATCTAAAGGAGCACCAAGGCTGAACATCGGAAATGTAGCAATTGGAACATTGGTTGCACATTGGAAATGTAGCAAGGATTTTTTTCCCCCTGAAATCTTTGTGCTTTAACCAGGTACTGGACCAATATGTTCTTTAAGATGGAGAAGCTCATAAGATGACAAATCCTCCAGGACAGTGTGTGATGAGCCTCTGTGGGTCAGGTGGATGCTCATAGTGGCTGCTTTGACAAAGGTGGTGGCAAACCCCATAACAGGACCCAAGTGGAAGATACCAGCTCCTCTTTTCTAAGCATACCAGTACCAGGTAGTTCCAGTTCTCCTCAGGGCACCAGGAGCATGGCTTTCTGCTTGTGACGGTTAATCCTGCTGTAAAAATCATGTTCTTGGTCGCTTGGGAATTGTGATGCAGTAGTGTCTTCAAAATAATAAATGGCTTTGAAACTCAGAATGAACAAGTGTTATAGATTACACTTCTCCCCCACTTTCTTCTTTTTGTCTAAACCAAATTCATATTGCAGAACTTTAAAAATATACAGTCTAATCTCCCTGAAACCTAAAACCATTGATCTTTCCTGTAGGGCTTCATGAATGTGTTTTATTTTTGCAGCGTAGCTGTCATCTTGAAGATCAATGATTAAAGTAAGGCTTTTTTCCCCTAAAACCCCATTTTTATCTGCTGGTGAAGCTGTGGTGAAGCATTGAATGGATGCAAAATTCATAGCAACCCTTGTATCAGGAAGCAGAAATTAGTTGTGTTTGTTTGCTACCACATACCTACCTCACCATCAGTGCCCTTGGTAATGTTTATGTTACATGACCGTAATGTTCTGGGAGTGGGGGAAAGAAAGACACTTCAGTTGAAAAACGACTTGGTTGCATATAAATATTTTTTTGTTTGAAGCCCATCCAAACAAAACCAATTTTTAAGCTATTTTGGGCTGTGAGAAAGTATGCTCTTTTCCTGCAGAGATGTAGATTGAGTGTTAAAATACTCAGCTGATGTCCTCACAAGGACCAAATCACTGGGAAAGAAGACAAACCAATTAAATGCTGGAGTAGAAAACCCTTGGCGGAGAACCTTTGCCTGTGTGTGATGTGAAACTGCTATAAAATACATAGAGGTATATTGGCAAAGAGGGAAGAATGCCAGTTGAGGGTTGAAGAGTGGATCCATGCCATTTTGCACTGTTAGGATGTCATCACACATGCACAAATCTGCTCATGTCATAAATTGGCCTGTTTGATCCTTTTTCTTTCCAGAAAACTAAACAGAAGTGTGTATCCCAGCTGGGAGCGGAGGAAGTGGGTTTTTGCAGACTTCTTGTTCCAAGCAGGAGAAGAGCTTATGTACAATGGACTGCGTCTAAAGTTTGCACATTTGACACTTAGCATCTGTCCAGCCTACAGCATGGTTGTGTAAGGTGTTCTGCTTAATAATCAGGGAAAAATACACAGTGCTGAGACTTATCCTTCCTGCCTCTTGGGGAGGACATGGGATACTTATCCCAGTAACAGGCAAACTCGTGTTTGGTGGCTTCAGGGGCTTTCTTTTTGTTGGAGCCTTTGCTTTTAAGAGGAATTTTACTTGATTGTACCTTCCACTTGTTCCTTAAGTAAATGACTGAATTCTCTGTGTCTGTGAGGATTTTTAGCACAGAGATGAGAGACATGCTAGGTAGGACAGTGGTTAAATTGATCGTAGTGATCCGTAAATATCACCTTGCCTTCCAGGTATTTACATAAATAGAAATCAGAGTAAATATTTGCGTTAGGATAGACCCTACCATTATGCCAGCTGATGTACAGAATCAGGAAGAGACATGTTGCCTGCCAGTGTCATCTTGGCAACGTTAAGTGGGTGCAAATGTTACTATTTACCCTCAAGGTCTTTGGGTAGATTTCTTTTTAAAATGTTGTTGAATCAGTTGAATGTGGGGGGTGGTTTATTTTTTTTTTCCTTTCAACTTTGAGATCAGAATTATTTGCCCTCCAGATTAAAACCCAGCTTTGGAAATGAGAGTGAATTTATGGAGTGTGGTGCATTTTAATTAGAACATTTAATTAGGAGGGAATTCATGAGAGTGGGTCTTGTTTTAAAATGATCAAAGATGTTAAATGAAAACAAAAGGGAAAAATTATAGAGAAGCATAAAAGATTTATTTTGGGTATCTTCTCTACTCATCAAAGGAGATCACCTTCTGTCTTGTGCTTTTGTTCCAAAAATAGCTGAGGTGCTGCCTGATTTCTGCAGGTCGATGTTGATCTCTCTTTGTAATTAACTATGAAAACAAATTGCGCAGTTGGGAGGGGAGGGGAGTGAGTGTCAGCAGGCTGCTGGAAATCGCTCAGGTGTGTGAAATGGCTCCACTGTCTCACCGCCGACTGCCCAGGAAATCACACTGTGGATTTCTCGCTTGTGTTTAATGTCTGTGTCGTCTCCTCAGCTTCGTGCTGACAGTTACTTTCCATGTGTGGCAGATTAATCTCCTGAGACTTCAGCCCATCTCCTCTCTGAGCTGCATTAGCATCTCCTTGCTTCTGGTATCAAACCATGAGCAGCCAGTGTGGGCATCATATTTTTCTGATGGGCGATGAAGGCAAAGAAAAAGATGGTTTTCCTCACAAACTACTTCGGTCTTGCTGTCTCCAGGTGGCAAATCATGTTAGGTACTGATTCCTGCTCAGGTGTGTGCCTTCACAGAGTCTTCCAAGGAAGCTTAAAAATCAGCATCCCTTCACCAACCTAAAATACAAATCTCTATTTTTAGCATAGAGCAAGATCTGATGTCCTCAGGAAATGAAGTCACTGACTTCACTGCATCACCCGTTTCTGCCATGGAAACAGTTGGTGAATTAATGCAAGTTTTGCACAGGTTTAACAGCCATCCTCCTCTTCAGAGAAAGGGGTGGGAGGAACATTTTTTATTAAACTCAGAATTGTTGTCTGAAGTTATTAATTCCTTGCATCCTAATGTATTTATCTCTGGCTGCAGTGAGGAGTAGAGAGCTTTGAAATCTTAGCTCAAAGGATGCTTTCTGCACCAGAGAACAGAGAACAAAGAAGCATCACTTCAGTAGGACACAACATGGATGTAAAGACTACTTTACACACAGTCCGTGACTGTGTATGCAAGTAGAAGACTCCATACACATGGCATGGTCAGAACCTTGCTGTGGTTTTGAGGGTGTGTAGGTCCCTGTGTCCCTCAGGACCGTGACATGTGTGACGTGGGTTCTGTGTAAATAGAGCATGCAGCATCTTGGAGCTTTATCCAGATGAAGTCGGGACCACCACTGGCTGTCACCAAGCTGTCCTGGCTGCGAGGGACCAAGACAGAAGGATGAGGACCTAGGATGGTGGTAGTGGAGGCTGTAGACACTCCACACCAACACACAGTCCTCATCTCTCTTTCCCAGATGTTATAGCAGGAAGAACATTTTGTCTTTAAAATCCCGACTTCAAGACCTGCTTTTGCAGGGAACAGGATTAGATTTGGGATATTTTTGACTCCTAAGTGGTTTTTGCATTTGGTTTGATGCTTTACTTTGCCAGCTTTACTGTGTATCTCCCTTGATACCCCATGGCTGATAGAGGCACATTGCAGGGTGTGGTGCCTCCATGCAAAGTACTCACCTGCCCATGGGGCCGTGTGGGTGGGACCTGCAGTGATGGGGTGTTAGTTCAGCCACGTGGCTGTGAGCAAGGTCCTCTCTGGGACTTTTTCAGTCTGTGTTGTGCGGTTGGCCACACTTTCTGAAGTTGTTTCCATCTCCAGTTGCTTGGGTTCACTCTTGGCCAAGAAAACATCAAGTTGCTGAAATTATAAGCCAGGGTTGTACTATTTATGTTGGAGGAATGGCGCAGTTTACATAGACAGGCTCTTTGCAAAATCAGCTTACACTGGCTTTTAGCAGTTGAAGTGAACAGCTGTATCAAGTTAGAGATGCTGAAAGGGAATCCAGCTTGAGAGCAGTGTCTTTGTCCAGCATGGCAGCGGGCTCTCGGTGAGCAGCAGTTGTTTTTAGCTGGGTTTTGCTGGGGTTCAAAGTAAGAGTGGTTTGGAATGGGGGTCTGAGTGCCACGTTCCCCAGGAGGAGCCAGGATCCCAGGGGCCTGCTGTTTTGTTTACCCCCCTCCCAACGGTGAATAACAGGCAGGGCCCTCCTGCCTCCATCCAGATTGTGTTGAGCAATGCTGTGGTGCTGGCTTGATGTTTCTAGTCTTGGTCTTGGTCTTGCTGGAGAGCAAATGTCTTTGGCATGGGTTTCTGAGCTCTGCTTTTCTACTCTACTTCCATGTGTGTGAGCCTTGGACTGCCATCCCAGCCTTGCCCTGCACCCTCTGAACCCTCTGAACTGGAAGCAAAGATGAGTTAAAGCTCTAAAATCCCTGGGAGTGGGTGGGTACTAGGAGACCAGTTTGGATATGGTGGGAGAGCTGGAGGAGATCAGGCTCCCCTCTGATCTTCACTCTGATGTGAACAAGTTTTGATAGACTAGTTTTATAGCAGGATCTGGAGGGTGTTTGGGACATCTCAAGTCTATGTGTGGTGTATGGCAGTGTGTGGGAAGGTGATGAATATTCTGGACCATGGGACAGCTGGTAAAAAGGCAACTGTTGGGCAGATGTGTCCCTTTTGAAGTGGCTTGAAGGATCTGTTGTCCCTTAAAACAGGGAAGCTCTGTCTAAATGCAGCTGCCTCTGGACGTGAATGGTCCCAAAATCTCAGCCAGTTCTTGCAGTGTGAGCTCAGGTTTGCCAGACCAGATCTCCAAAGGAGCACCAGCGTTGCCAGAGAAGCGAGCTCCCTCCCACAGATGATTCCCATGGCGAAGTGTTGGAGAAGGCTCTTGCACTCCTTTGCCTTCCAACCTTAGAGCTACTTTGGACAAGACTGATCCTCCATGTCCTCCTGGTTTCCTGCTGGCACCTTTGCCCAGCATCAGTGGATATGTTGAATAAGGCAATACTTTCTCACACCTGGTGGCATGTTTTTGCCACAGAAGCTGTTTCTTTGATGGGCACCAAACTTGTGTTTGTAGGGAGCAGGCTGGCCAGGGGTCTGGAAATATGCTTTTTTTTAAGGCAGTGAGGGAAGGAAGATATTACAAATATGATTAATAGCAGTGGGTTTGCATCTTAAAACTTCTTTTAGTTGTTATTTGATCTTTCTCCTGCAAACTCAGCAGCTGACTTCTGCAGAAGATAAACACATGGGAGGAGAATGAAGAGGGGCTCTTTGGTGTTCAAAAGCAATTAAGTGTTGAATATCTGACTAGAGACGTCTTGAAGAGGCCCAGACTTCAGCAGGAGGGTGTTCATCCTTTTCTGTAAAGCAGATTTCATTTAAGGGCTCTCAGATGGACAGCAGCAGTTGCAAGTCACTTGGGCAAAGTGTGATTCCTTGTGGTGGGGGGTGGCTGGAGCTGTGCGGGTCAAAGGCAGCTCACACCAGGGCTACATTCTGTCATATAATCTATATTTAGGTTGTGTTTTACATTGACTGCTATGGCTTCAAAATAGTTGAAGATACAGCTGATGTTGTTAGAAGTTGATGAGTGTGATTGGAAGTTTGGGTCCTGGTGACCCTGAGAAGGTGTTCTTGGTGCCACAAGGTCTCTGAGAAGGTGGAAGCAGCGAGATGAGTCAGTGGGTTGTGTAATTCTGACACGCAGGAAAGCAGATGAGTCTGGCCACAGCGTTTCTGTAGCACTGAATTGGCAACTGTGAACTCCCAAAGGGCAGGGGCTGCTGCTACTCAGCTGGAAGCTTCCTGGAGATGCCCCTGGGTGAATTTTGGCATTCCTTTGAAACATGAGGTGGCCACCACATGCTGAAGTAGCTGACAGGAGGTGAGGGCAGAGCCCAGGTCACTAGATCTCTCTTCTTGACTGCATGCAGTTTTCAGTAGCAGGTTTTGGCTGCAGATGTCAGCTTCTATGGGCTGTTTGTCTTTTCTGAATCACAGAATCATAGAATGGTTTGGGTTGGAAGGGACCTTAAAGATCATCTTGTTCCAACTTCACTGCCATGGGCAGAGACAGCTTCCACTAGACCAGGCTGCTCAAAGTCCTATCCAGTGTGGCCTTGAACACTGCCAGGGATGGGGGATCTTCCCATGACCCCATGCATGAGATCCTCCCATGTCCCATGCTGCCCAGCTTTGTTGTGCCCCCCTACTGTTTAGCCTGATTTGAAAAACAACCTGAAAAGACTTATTAAAGCACTGACTGAGTCCTTCAGCTGCATCTCTCTGTGGAGAGCAGGCTGAAAATTATGTCAAGGGACATGGAAATAGTTCTTGGAAATAGTCGTCTTCTAGACTGCTTCCCTGTGCAAGGAAGGTGAATGAGGGCCAGGTTTCTGTAACCACAGACTTTCTGCCTAACTGTTCATGCAGCAGAAAAACTCCTGACTTCAGTCAAAGCTGAGGAACTGGGCAAAGATTTGGAAGAGGTTTGGTGCAGACTCTTGCTCCTAATGCAGGGAATGTGGTATCTGCTTCTAAAACAGCCAGGGGCAAGTTGTCTGGGATCCAAGTCGGCGGCAGAGCAACAGAGCCTCTCACTGGTGCCAGTGAACTTTTGATGTGCTTTCTGGCTGAATCCCACATTTGGAAGGTAAATCCAGGGGGGAAATTGCATCTGTTACCCAGGCACATGCTGTTTGAGCGGGACTCCTGCCTGCTGCCTGCTGTCTAAAAGTTGTGTGTCTTTTTCAGTATAGTCCTTCAAGATCTCCAACAGTCACTGGAGACACCGGTGCTGCCTGGAGATGATGCTATCCCAGTCCTTTGGGGTATGTAGATGATTTTCTTGCAGTTGATATTGGAGGAGCCTTGTCTGCTGGCTTAGGCCCTCAGTGATAGCATATGAATTCCACCATAACCTGTACAAGTGGGATACCAACTGCTCCATTTTGTAGTGGATTTAGCTCCATTGGCACAACATTCTCATAGATACGAGTCCTTCCTGAGACCAGAGGAGGTGTCAGAATGTGCAGGCCACTTGAATCCATGGGTCCTGTCTGAATGCTGGTCATTCACTCTGTAACACAATTGAGGATTAGTGTGAACAAATCTTGAAAGTGTACGGTCTTCTGTATGATGTGCTGGGAAATCTGGAGGAAGAAATGGGTGATCTGTTCTTTAGGAACATTTTTTATCTCTTCACATCTGTTACTCTTTCTCCTGTCTTTTCTTCGTGCCAACCCCCAAATTTGCACTTTGTCATTAAAACCAGGAAAGAAAAATTCCAATATGCATATGACATTTTACAAAAGTGCTCTCTGTGCTCTTAAAATCCAACAGTTTTGCTGTACAGCATTCATCTGTAATCAATTAGAAGGTTTTTTGATCAACAGAAGCTGGAGGTTCAGTTCCCTGGAGCTTAGCACTCTGCACGAGGAGGTGGGATTGCCTTGGCACTTTGTCTCCTTTCACCTGAAGAAGGAAATTGGAGCTGCAATGAATGAAACTCAGTGAGGCAGAATGAGATGAAAAAGCTCCAAAGATGCTTGTTAACCCTATTCCAGCCCCATTTCAGCGGTGTTAAACCAGATGGTCCAGATGCAGCTTCCAACTCAGGAAGTTCTGAAGCTGCTTCCTGCTAGAAGCAAGGAAAAAGCTCTCTCTGGGGGTTGTCAGCCCCTGTCAGAGACCAAGACAGAGGTGAAAGCTGTGATCCATTGCACATTGGCTTGTTATTTTGAGGTCCTCTGTGATGTGCTGCCAGTGGTAGGACTGAGACCTCAGGTACCTAATTCCTCACTCGCCCTGACCCAAGACCTGCTCACCTCTCCCTCTGGAAACCAGCCCAGTGTTGCATTGACGGCTGATTATAACCCTACAGGAGCAAAACTTTCTGGGGACAAACCTTTGCTTTCACACTGCTTGGAGCCTGCTCTGGTTCCTCTGCTGTGTTGGGACTTCATTTCCACTTGTCCCATGGTGTTTGAAGGAGACAGTGGCTGGGTGAGGGGGGGAAAGGAAAAGAAAGCTTGAGCTTTAAGTTCTAGGAGGAAACTGAATGTCCCCATGTGGGGATAAACAACCTGAGTATTTGATTTCTTAAAAAGAGGGAGTGAAACTTGAGATATGAAAAGTTAGGCTGGGCCAAAACTGAGACATAATCAAGGAGAGATTGGTTCTGGATGTTCTTGGCTACCAACACAGGTCTCTTTCCCTCCATGCTCTTAAGAGAGCTGACTCCATAGGAAGCCTGTCCAAGGCTGGCTTCTTTGGCTTTGCTCCAACTGAGAGCAGCAGCAGCAGCATCATCCTGTCTGATGGAGCATCAGGATGTTTCTCCCTGTGGATGGGGCAGGGGCCTAAAAATTACAAATAAAAGGCAGAAGGGCTTTTGAGAGGGTAATAGAGTGCAAGATGGGGAGTATTAAGCCCATTTCCAGCCATAATTAAACCTGCAGTTGGAGGGTCTGTCACATTGCTTCAGACCCTTGGAAAAAAAATTCAGTTGCTAGCTTCATTAGTAATTAAATGTCCAATTACTGTATGTAATGTTTCTGCTTTGCTGAACTCCACAACTGCATTCATAAACAGCCCTAAGGAAGGCCTCTAATCTGTGCCATTGTTCTTCAAGTGGTTTGCACATGCAGAAAAAGAAAAGAAAAATCAGGCAGACATACATAATATGGAAAGGAAAGGGGGAAGGGGTGGGAAGAGGAGGAAATCAAATCAGCATCTTCCACCTCCCTCCCCCTCCCCGAGGTAGGATCTCTGCCAAGCCCACAGAGAAGCCCTCAGGCCCCTCGAGCATGCAAATGTAATTTTCTATCCAGACAACACAGTATTTTTTTTTTTTTATGAAATGAAGTCCACCCCCACTCCCCCTGAAAACCTCCTCAAATCCCTGAATGCACAACAGAAGCAAGAAGAAAATTACAATGAATAGGAGAGAAAGCGATGGGAGGGGGGAGAAAAAATAAAAGCAGCAGCAACCCACAAACAGAAGGAGAGATGGAGGGAGAATTGAGATGAATATGCAGTGTCCAGAGTTTAAATAGACATAAAAGATAATGAAGGTGGGGAGGGGGGGAGGAGGGAGGAGAGATTGTAATCAAACAAAATGATTTTGGTCCTCTTCAATCATCCCTGGTTTGCAGGCTGTCATTTTATACAAATTAGAGCTAGGGTAATTGTATGAATATTCACTGGGATTGAAATCCACGTTTATTAAAGGGAAGGCACCCTTCTCAGGGCCCACTGTGCAGCTCGGCTTTTGTTTGCCTGGAACAACAGGAAAGTCACTTGTGCGATGGATGAGCACAGGATCCACGCCCCTCCCCTCTTAGGGGCTGGGATTGGGATCCTGGGGGAATGCTGGGGGTGGCAGGGCACTCTTAGGGATGAGTGGCCCTTCCCTTTGGACTGAGGAGCAGAGGTCTGTGTGGAAGAGTGCCCATCTTAGGAATAACAACCCATAGCCTGGGAATTGGCTCTTCACCCTGCCTGCAGAGAGGGGAACAGCAGTTGAACCAATAATATCTTGAAACCATTTGGTATTAAATAATTGCCACATTTTTCAATAGCAAGCCCAAATTTATATTAATAATGTTATTATTATTATTATTATTATTATTATTATTATTATTATTATTTCCCCTCTCTTTAAGTGTTGCTGCTGAACAGAATTCTTCTTCCTGCTCAGGAGTCCGACCCAGGTCTGTGTTGCACATGTCTGGCACCATGCTGGGGACGGCTCCTCTCATACATAACCAATCAAAGATGCATTCAGGGCCGTTGTGAGGAAGCCGGGCATGGTTATAAGTCAAGCTATCCAAGCCTTTTGCTGACTGCTCACCCTCGCATATTATGAAATTTCTCTTAGAAGGGCAGACAAAGCCTTTTGAGCCCTGTGTATGGTGATGGCCTCGCTTGGATGTCTGGCTTTAACCGCTTCACAATGTCAGCCTCTCGTTTCTGAAAAAAAGGCAAACGTATCCCATTGTCACATGTCAAGTACCCAGCGCTGCCATTCAGCAGCCCAGCCAGGCTGTAACCCATCCTCGGGTTGTCACGGCAATGCAAGGAGATCGCTCTGCCACTCGGTAGCCGGCGGCAGGAGGAAGGCGAAGCTGACCTAAAGCAGAAGCGTTCATTTAAATATTTGATTGTGCCTTAGCTCAGTGATAGGATGGGTTGTCCCTTCTCCAGGACAGCTGGGGTGCTGTGCATCTGTGTGCCAAACCCAGGTGAGAGTAAGAAATCACCTGATGGGAGACCAAATGCATTTTTTTCTTCTTTTTAGAGCTCATCTTTTTTTTCCCTTTCCTTTCTTTGGATCTAAAAAAGAGATGAACTCAGATCTGAGGCAGCCAGCCCTGCTAATGCAACGGGTACATGGATAATCAATCTAGCTTGAACCTTACAATAAAAACAGCTATCTTAACCTAATTAAGGGGTACTTTGGGTTGTTTTTTGCTCAACGTGGGAACATCACTGGGGCAGACTGCAGAAAAATGCTTGCACATGTAGCATGAGAAGATTCCTTCTGAAATTGCAGTGACTGTAGCATCTGCCTGCACTGTGGAGGGTCCTGCCTTCTCCAGATGATAAACCAAGACAAAGGGACAACAGATACTCCCAATACTTTCCCAGGGGTTTGATCTGATGGCACCAGCTCTCTAAGACCAGCCATGGTAGAGCAAGGCATTGGATTCTGCTCCCAGCAGGTTGTGTATTGGGCCAGGGCATCGTCTGCAGTCCCAGCCTGCTGCTGGGGCAAGTCAGACTTGGCTTTCTCCTCCACTTTCTGTCCTGACCAAACCCTTCACTGGTACTGGCCCACCAGTGCCATGGCTGTTGCTCAGCCTGATGCTGCTCTGGACTGACCTGGTCAAGTTGTCTCCGCCATGAGGGGAGGCCGTGTGTATGCTTCTCCTTGGAGTCACAGCGGTGTCTCTGTCCTGATTCAACATGGCCTCGTGTACAAATAACCCTTCAAAGCTTCAACGTGGGAGGCCGTGTGTGTTCTTTGGGGCCTACAGGCCGTGTGGTTCCTGGCTTAGCACCCCTGCTGGGGGCCTGTGTCCTTTGGGTGTTCCTAGGCATCCTTGGCTTCCTGCAGACCTGCTGTAGAGCTGCAGAGCTGCCCATTTGGTTTTTATCCAGGGTTTTCCTGTTCTGGCAATGTTTTTGTCTTTGAAACGCAGCCCAGACCCCCACAGAGAGCCCCCGTATTGAACTGTGAGGCACTGGGGGCTGTGCTCAGGGAGATGGTTGGGATCAGAAGCTCCCTGCGGCGTTGAGGGCAAAGTGGAGGAGTGGGCTGGTGGTTTGAAGACATGGGATGAAATGATTCCCTGTCTGTTGATGGTGTCCTTGTTGCTTGGATTGGTGTACATGTGCTGGCCAGACCCTGCAGACCCCAAAAACCAGATGAACTAAGCCAGTGCTCTCTCCTGTGAGATGCAGGTCCCCAGAGACTGTGAGTGGATGTGAGGCTGAGGTTTGTTTAAGGGGGAAGGATGTAAAGGTCAGCCCCATGGGCTGCCAGGCAGCAGCAGCAGCCTCTCTGCATTTAGGTCTTGTTCTCTCTGGGTTGTGTGTTGTCTGGCTTCTCTTCAGCTTTTCCAGTACAAACAGCTTTGCCAGAGTGGAGTGTTCTTCTTATTTGCATACAGGGACCTAAAATTTCTGAAGTGTATTTGAGCTTGTAGAGACCACCTTTTCTGGCTGGTGGGATGTATCACTGAGGGAACTTTAGGGAAGACCTACAGGATCTATATTGCTTCAGGGTCATCTAAGTTGCTAGGACATCTTGAATTGGCACAGAGAAGGGGCTGTTCCCTAAGTCTGTGCTGGGAAGTCTTTTTCTGTCTCCACAAAGGGAAACAATTTTTGTTTCTTTTTTTCCCCTCTGAGTTCAGTTGTTATTGTCCTAGTTTTTGAGCAAAACTAAGAAGAGAAGCCCTCAAATGGTTCACTATTTTGTTATCATACCAGGAACAAGGAGTCTTTCCAACAGAAAAGATAATCCCTTGTCTCATTAAGTTTATGACTTCAAAAAAAAACTCCTGCTGGCCATTTTCTGTGGGGACTGTTTTCTGAGGCAGCTTCTCGGTTTTGAATGGTTTCATTCCTCAGCGCTTCTTTTGAGTGGAAAGTTTAAAGATGCGTCATCTTGCTTGAGCAGGGCGATAAACTGTGAAGCAAATGTGAAGAGCCTTATAAAAGGGCTGTACAAAATGCAGATGTCGGGGATTAGAAAACAGAACTGAACTACATCCAGCGATAAGTAAGGTTGGACTCAGCAATTTCGGAGCAGTTGCACCAGGGAGGAGCAGGGAATGATGAATGATTTGCTTTTTGGCTCCCAGCAAGCAAATCAGAGGCGGGGGAACCTCTGGGGTAGGTTTGTGCCTTGGGTGCTGCAATGGTGCTGGTCAGCATTGTTCTGTGGACAGGGCTGGGGGTGGCAGGGGGGTGAATTACACTGCTGTGTCTTTTAGGGGCTGTAGTCTCGTCACCTGTCAGCCAGACAGGGCACAGGGATAAAAACATCCCACTGGATTTCATGTTTATCAAGTGTTACATGCTCCAGAATGGTTGGTATTTTGTGCCTTCTCCTTTGGCTTGCTCATCTTACTGGAGGAGCAATACTGCTGTCATTCCCTTGGTGCTCTGGGGTAAGATCTGTTGATGTATCCTGAGGCCAGAGTCTCTTTCTGTTTACAAGTAGTTTCCAGGGCACAGATTACAAGTTCTATGATAAAAATTTTGACTTGGATATCTTTATTTTTTTTCTCCTCTGATCAAGTCTTTCATCACTTTGTCTCTTGCTAACCAAGGAAGCTCTGAGACTTGGGCAGATTTCAAGATTTCCATCTACCCCAGAAACTGCAAATTTAGTCACCACTGGCCCAGCCTCACAAGGTTGTGAGCTCTACAACTGCCTTTGACTCGGGGAGTAGCTGTGCAGGCTCACTTTATTGCCAGAGCTTTTTGATAGAACAGATCCACCTTTTCCTTGTGCTGAGCCTGTATATACACTGTCTTCATGGACGTCTTGCTTGGGATACCTGTGGTACCCCTGAACCTCTTCCTGCCAGTTGCATCCCACCAAGTTGGGAACCCATGGATGTAGGTCTCTTTTCTATTTCAGGCTTCTTGTGGAAAGGCATGGGGGATCCTATAAGTCTGTTCTGCTGGATCTCTTTTGCCATTTCTTTCTGCTGTTTCCATTTCTTTCCCTTCTGAAGACTATCCAAAGACATGAATATTATGTGAAGGGCTTGAGAGAGAAAGCTGTAAAATGCACATCAGGCACTCCATAAATGTCAGGGATGCTGTTCAGAAGCATGGCTACTCGAGTTTAGCCAGTTCTCTATCTCAAGTGATCCCTGCAGATTTATTAGATGTTTCAAAATAGATTTGAAATAACTGGATTTAGTGTTTCTGGCGATTCCTTGAACCATCTTGTTTTTCAGCCAACTTGCATAAATGTGCCAGTCATGGGCTGCAGTGTATCAGCCAACTTAGCAAATGGTTTTATTTATAGCTAAAAGAGTGAAGCCAAAGAGTATAAATCCTGAAAAAAGTATAAACTGTATTGTGGAATTAATAAACTTCAAATTCATGGAATTTCTAATGTTCCACTGATGGCTAAAAAATCTGTTTAATGGCCGCTGAGTGATACTTGGCTGCAAAGCAGAAACCCCAAAGTTGTCTTAACTCAACAGTGATATTTTTTAGTGTTTGTGTGCTGGCGCTGAGCGTCTTTGCTGAATGATGGAAAGCTGACCTTCTCCGCCGCGTTTCTGCAGCGACCAGATAAGATTTCAGATCACAGCTTCGCTTTTTCTGTTAATGGTCTGTGGCTGTAGCCCAAGAAGTGCTGTTAGATGTCAGGGTGTTTATCTGGAGGATCAGTTGCGTGTCTGGCTAACTTTGGGGGTGTGAACGATGTTCGGTGCTGAAAGCAAGTGCAGGGGAAGGAGCTGAGGAGTAGAGAATGGATCCTGTGCTTTCAGAGCATGGCTGGCCAGCCAGGGGAGGTCTAGCCACATCTTCAGAAATACCAGTATGTGTTGGACCTTAAGAGGTAAGTAGATCTGGGCTGTTGAAGAGGCATCTTCCTCCATCTTTCATCCCCATTGAAACTGCTTGTGATTTTGGTGTATTTTTAAGCTGGTAAATGTAACATTCTTTTTCACAGTGATTCATTAAAGTTTCAGGACCTTATTGGACATCCTTTCCTCGTAGGTCAGTGTCAGGGCAAGTGTGTTGCAGAGATCTCCTTGCTACATGGATTATTTATGTGGGAATGTGTTGGACCTGTTGTGGGCATTTAATAGCTGCTGCTTGGCAAATCTGTGGGTAGGAGAGTTATCCTGGGTGATGCTGGTCAGGGAGTGTTGGCAGCAGCCTGAGCTTGGGGTCCCCTTCCTGGGTGGGGGGTACGGAAGGAATGGTGACAGCAGAAACCTGACCATGAGCCTTCATGGTCCCCAAGGCAGGGGGTTACAGCGTGGTGTCTTGAGCATGTAGGTGCTCTTTTGTGACTGCAGTGAGCTTGGGGTGCTTGTGGGGCCATTCCTACAGCCTGGCTGAGTGGCACGGATGTGCTCCGTGGCAGGCACAGTGAATCTGTCCCTGCTCTGTCTGCAGATGGTGGCCAGGTCTCCTCCCTGATTGTTGTGTCCCTCATGGTTGGGTGTCCCTGACCTCAGGGAAGAGCTCTCCCAGTGTGTCCGGGGTTATTACTCTCAGTCTCTCATCTGTTACTGTGCTTTGTCAACTTGGACCAGCCTGGCATTTCATGCACGTGACTGCTGCTTCTCATTCGAGAGATGGGGTCTAAAAGCCGGGTAGTATTTAATTTATTTAATTTATTTTAGGGCTGAGTTCAGCTAAGCAAGTTTGCACTTTTCTATGTTCTAGTGATTGACATTGTGTTTGAACACCACATTCAAAGCTAATATTTCTTGCAGATGCTGAGATAAGTATCTGTAAATCTTTGCATTTACCATTATCCCCAATTTTCTTGTGCAGTGCCTGCTGTCACCGTATAAGGGTATTTATCCTGCACATAATCTGATTGGAAAATAAGGCTTTGAAACAGAAAGGAAAATACACATTTGAGGTGGTGTTAGAAATGTCAGTTGTGGATGCTTAAACAGTCCCGATTGTCTGCAGGCTTTGGGTCATTTGGGTTTTTAGCCCCCTATTGTTACATCCAAAGCTGCTTATTGGAGTCCGAATAGGTTAGAAAGACACCTTGTTCTTGAGACCCTCAGAAGTCTGCCTCTCCCCTACCGTGGAGGATGGCTTCTCACAGCCCAGCCAGTCAAGTCTTAACCCTTGGCTTAGACAGTGTGGGGCCGAACAAAGAGCCGCAGCTTTCAGATGGAGCAGAATAAAAAGCTATTATTTCATAATAATACTCTACTCTTCCCTTCCAAGGATTTCCTAAGGACTTTACAAATATTAAGGCCTGGGCAGTCACCCCCATGACTGAGAGCTGGAGAGGTGGCTGTGTGTGGGCATCTGAAGAGTTGAACATGAGGCATAATCTCTGCCCTGGGGTGGATTCAAGCCTCGGGTTCCATGTGCAGTTCATACCTATAACAGGCCAGTGTGTGGGACCATGAGGATGGTTTGGGCCAGGAGAGTCTCCTGATTTGCATTGTTCTGTACCAATTTCTCAGCCCTGGTCCAGCTCCTTGACCCTTGCCAGTCCTTGCTGGGTCTTACATTAGTCTGGTGACTTCAGGATCAAGGATGCTCTCTGCACGGTCCAAATGGACTTCTTCATGCCATCCTTCAAGCAGGGAAGATGGAAAGATTTCAGTGCTCACTTAGACACCGCTGTGGGGGTGGTGGAAATCCAGCTGTCTCCTGAACTGATTATATCCAACCCTCTGCCTCTGCCACCATCACAGTATTGAGGTATCTTTGTGTGGGGGGTCGTGTTTGCAGCGCCTTGTCTGAGTGTTGGGACATCTTTTCCTGCCTTTGAGGTCCTCTGGGGCACAAACAGGAGCCGTTTTAGGTTGTGAGTTTTTCTTTTCCCACATCTTCTTCAACTGCATCTTAAAATTGGCACCTCCAGGAATGTTGTGGATTCTCAGCTTGGTATCTGGCACTTCTGCCCAGCCTGGGCCAGCTGTGTCTGGCTGTGAGCAGCAGTGGGTGAGCAGAGCTCAGGACCTCCTGTTCCTATGGATGTGGGTAGTTCTGTGGAGGGAGTACATGGCACTGCCCTCTTTGTCCTCACATCATCCCTCAAAGACCTCCCTCTGTCCAGCATTACAGAAGGGTGGATAGATCAGCTGCCATTTTCTCTTTCAGACAGTGACAATAAGTCTCTTTCCTTTGCAGGGACAATTAGTTTCTTTCCTTTGAGAGGTGTTTGGTTGGAATGGGCTGACCCCTCTTAGTGGAAGGAGGGCCTTTGTCCCTTGTGTCCCTGGGAGAAGCCACAGCATGGACCGTTTATGGTTTTTCCTTTTAACACAGTGACGGCGGCTTTGTTTTCTACATTTAGTTTGCATCTGAGACCAGGACATGGCTCATGCTGTGCCCCTGATCCAGTGTTTAAAGCTTTGCTGTGATATAAGTTTGGCCTGGGCCCTGCAGGGTTTAGCTTAATTTTTAAAGCTCTCAATGTGAATAATTCCTTGCTGAATGCAGATCGCAAGAGGGGATATTGATTTAAAGCTTTAAAGCTGGTGGTTATGGATTTAAAAAAAAAAAAAAAAAGGAGAGGAAGGAAGGAGATTTACTGTAGTCAGAGCTGGTTGCCTAAATGGTAGTCCCTTACAGACAGGCTTTTGCTGAGCTAGGTGTGGGAATGGCAAGGAAGCCTGGTGAATTTTAGCTTTAAATTGTTGGCTGCTGAGAACCAGCCCTGGGATACACTTGATAGCTGTTTGATGCGCCAGGGGAGCATTTACTGCTGCCTGGGCTCTGTCTGGGTACAGACATGCTATGGTGCTGCAGCAGCTAACCTGCACCCTTCCCTAGGATGGGGAGAGGATGAGTTGGGTTGGGCTGATGCTGCTGTGCAGCCACACACAAAGGTGTAACTGGAGTGGCAGGTGGGGTGCGCTCAGCAGAGCAGGGGTGGAGCAGCTCAGGAAAGAGCATTGTGGGAAAGGAAACTTTGGTAGGGAAGATGCAGTGGAAAATAAAGAGAATTAAAAGTAGACTGTACGTCCAGTTAGCAGACAGGGCTCTGAGGTCACTAATGCTGGTTATTTGGATTTCAAAGAGGATCCTATTAGCTTCTGTGTCGGAGAACCATTAATCAGTGGGACAGGAGCTCAGGCTGGCTGGAGAAATCAGTTTTCAATGTCCTTGATGTCCTGCCGGGCTGGCACTGCAGAGCATCCTGCACAATGGTGGGTTTGTCTGGGATGAGGCACTTCCAGCCAGAGGCACCATGTGGAATGGGGAACACTAGGCCCCTCTGCCTGGGATTAATGCAGGGATATGTGGATGTTGTGTCCATGCAGACCCCACTGCAAATTCCCATCTTGATGCTGCTGTCCCAGTGAGTATTGCTGAGCTGCTCTAAACAAGTACAAAAACTGAGTTACATACCTTTGGGAAGCATCCAGTTAAGTTTGCTAAATGGGATTTGGGAAAAAACCCCTGTGTTTCCAGGTGTGACTGTTTGTGATCCTTTGGAAATATAATCTCTGGCCTGCCTTTTTGTTCCAGTTGAGAACACGTGCCCAGGAGCCATTTCCAAAGGAGCTTTAAGCACAGAACACAAAGTAACGTTGGGAGTTTGAGTTGGACTTGCACAGCAGCCTTGCTGTCCAAGCCTGGTGCTTTAAAAACCTTTGAGAGAAGCCTCTTCCTATTTGGAAGAGTCATTTGCTGTAGAAAGATGCCGTAAATAATGCAGAAGGAGACCAGAGATGTGGTCAGAGAAGGGTTGCTTCGAAAAAATTAAGATGTGGTCATATAATCTGGAACAAAAATTTTTTGGTAGTTTTTTTTTCCCAAGAAAAGTGTCTGAAGCCTCCTTGCTTGAAATATTTAAATTTTTGCTAGAATTTTGCTTGTTTATTTGGGATTTGATGTAACACTTCATTGTTATTTAAATCCTCCAGATGTCATCAAAGGAAGATATTTATCAACCATTACTAAATCGAACATCCATAAACCTCAGTAATTTCTTCTTCTACATTTGGATTTAAACCCCTAGTCTGATCCATTGAGACTTTGTAAGGACTGATAAGCAGAGCTTTAAAAAAAAAAAAAAAAGGACAATAAAAATGGTTTTGTGTAGAAATTATGGCCATTGCTTTGAGAAACTTGATTAAGATCAGCAGGTCTCTGGCTGGACTGAGTAGACTTAAAATCCCTAATTGTCTGACTTTTTGTCTGCAGAATGAATTTACAAGAAAAAGGAGAACCCAAGCCTATTTCAACATGCCTGGAATTCATGAGTAGAGCTGGGTTTCAGAGACTCCTGCCTTGTTTTGGCTAAGTCCTTAAAATGGAGATCTGGAGATTAGCATTGTGGGCCTGGGGTCATCTCTTTGCAGAATGTGTAGTCTCAGAAACACAAGATCTTTTTCTTCAGACATCCCTTCTGGTTGTGATGTTTGAGCCTTTGCTTTGCTCCCTGGCTAAAAGCAACGTTAATCATGGGACCGGAATTTGTGACTTAACCAAAGAGGCGTTTTAATGCTTTTCCTGTCATCGATCAGTGGCTGGAAGCCACTGTCTCGGTAGCGTGTCCACATTGACCTCTGTGTTGGTGCTTGATGGGTTCCCGTCCTTCTGGGTGCCTCCCAGCCCAGGAATGCCTTCCAGTGTGCCTGCCTTTCTCCTTTGGAAAGGGATTCTCTGAACTTGGACCCTGTAGAGACAGAAAGAGGCTTTTTGTGCACGCTGCAAAGGGCTCTTGTGTCTGCAGCAGGGCACGACAGAGACCTTCCTTCTGAATCTGTACTTGGAGAACAAAAAAAAGCACTTGCATCAGAACTTGCTATTTATATTTCTAGCTCTGAGACTCCTCAGCTGCATTATTAATGAAGCGTTTACCAATTAAGATAGATGAGTCTGCTCTTGAGGGTGTTTGTTAAGGTAAGGAACCTTATTAGCATATCTGATAGATACAGTGCCAGGTGCTGATTAAAACCTTGTTGACTCCCCAGGGGCAGAAGTCTTGAGGAAATAAGGAGAAAGTTGTCCTCTTTCCTGGCTTTGGCCGTGCAGGGAGCAGGAAGAGAAATTCAGCATCCCTCCCCAAAGGCAGAGCAGCTTGAAATGGGCATGGGGATGAAATTAATCAGCCTGGATCAGAGATTCCAGTAGCTGGAGTGATGCAAGTGTGATTAATGCCTCCTGAATGTGAGAGGTGGCAAGATGCTAGTTCTGCTGCTCTTGCAAGGCTAGGAGCCTGTCAGGCGAGGAAGTTGCAATGTTGACCCTATGGGTTTCGGAGGTCTGGCATTGATGCTTGCCTATGTAACAGTGTTTCAGCAGCTCACTAAATGAAGTTTGCAGGCAAAATGATGCTGTGAGGTACAGTCAACCCACATATGAAACCAATTTCCCTTTGAAGCAGCACTAAAGAGGGCGACCAGAAGAGAAACGAGATCATCTTTAGGTTTCTCGTGACCTACAAGAGTTGAGAAGTGTGTATTTGCTTTCCATATTTATTATAATATGGCAAAGGAACTGTATTGTAGGCTTTAATGATCCGCATGTGAAGAGCTTCTTAAAATAGACTTCAGATCTCCTTGGAACATACATATGTGTTTATAATTTTACAGCTATAAAAATATATATTTACTGAATACATGTACTTTGTTTCTCCATCTGCTAAATATAGTCACGTATGAAAGTTATATAGAAAATGTAATTTTCCCCCGAATTATCCTGCTGTCAGTCTGTTTCAATTTCAGCGTCAGCAGAGGCGAGGCGGGAGTGGAGATGGGCACTGTTGTGCTGCCAAGCAGGTGTCTGGGAGCAGTTTGCCTCAGGATGGGGATTACTTGGAGGTGGGATTGGTGGTACCAGCTATTATGAAGCTGTGTCCAACACTTCATGAGATAAGATCCTGTTTTCTGATTTGCTTGTAATTTTGTCAGGCTTTTAAACATCCATGCTTTGAGTTTTCACGCTGGGTGTTGACCTCAAATGGTTTGATTTTAAGGGAGAAAAAAAAAAAAAAAGATTATAAAGTGGTCCTGCCATTTTGGAGAGTAAGCTTGGAGAAAAATGTTGTATTCACCCTGTTGAAGAAGTCCAGAGAGCATTTCTTAGAGCTTGCTGTGAGGCTCAGTGCAAGGGGAATGGGGAGGAGGTGTCCATTTTGCGAGATGTCTTTGCTGTCCCTTTGCAAACATGGTCAAATCCAAGAAAAGTTGGAATTTGTGTGTTCTCAGCAGAGACTTTTTTGATTCTAGCAGCTGGTAATTACCCAAGTGCCTTCACAATGGGCAAAGCTCCTTCCCACATGACTCCCCAGGGAGTCAGGGCTGGATGCTGGCCATCTCCAGCCAGTGACTTCTGTCACTAGAGTGTCTTGTCCTCTAATAGCTGCTTTGGGGGGCAGACACGGAGTGGGGAGTGTGTCCCTAATCACAGCAGGGCAGGCAGGTGGGGCTGGGCCTGGCAGGGAACATTCTGGAATACAGAGGTGTTTTAGGCAAAGGTAGGAAATGGCACAGTGTCTGGAGGAGAGAGAATTCCCAGAGTCGGGGAGTAGCATGGCATGGCGTTGTGCAAGAAGGACACACCAGGTCAGTTTGTCTCTGATATTTCCCAGTTGTGCAGCTGGAGTCACAGCCCTTCACCGAGTGCTGTGTCTCCTGTGCATGGTCCTTGCAGAGGGCTGCTGAAATGCTTGCACCACGTTTGGGAGATCAGCAGATGGTTTCTCTAAAGAGAGCCTGAAATGTGACTGTTGCTAAAATTGGTTTTTACAAAAACCACAAGTTCTTTAAAAAAGGGATAATTTCTCTCAAAAACTCCAGCTCAAATAGTCTTTAAAATAAATACACTTCTGTGGCGTCTGCAGTTGGGCCTGGCTGGAGAGCCTGGAGTCTGCCTTGTGAGAAGTGTCATGACTCTAGAGTTTGTTTTGGTTCATTTTTGGAATGTTCTGCTGAGACGGAAGGAGCCAGGCAGTCATCAGAACAGTCCCTGGGTAGGATCTGGAATGGGTGACTCCACCATTCCTGTTTCCAGTCCTCTGAGCTTGGAGCAGGAGTTTCAAGAGCCCTGAGAAACCAGTCACCATCAATATGTCTCCAGACAAGAGGCTGCTGAGGAAGATGCTCTCTCTTTATGGTTTATTCCTGTCAGCTCTTTTGGGAACCCATCACTGGTGGGATGTGTTTCTGGTTGGTTTCTGCAGCCGAGCAAGAGGGTTAGCAGAGCTCTTGGACCTCCTGCTTCCCAACTTGCTGGTGTGCTGTGATGGCAGCATGGCAAGTCATGCTGCTGTCTGCTGATGTGCTGAAGCTCCAAAAATGATCACAGGCCTCTGGCACACAAAGGGAGGTTTCAGCTTTGCACCCCTAAATGCCAAGGATTGACCTGCTTCTTCCCTTTGAGCTGCTGTGTGTCCAGCTGCCAGGATGAAAGTTTGTAGTGTTGGGGCGTGCAAAGGTAGCGATGTATTAACTTGAAATGGTGTTACTGGGTTTTCCTTTCAGAATCACAGTTTGCTCTCAAAGGAGCATCCCAGTAAAGGGCAGCCTGCCCATTCCTCTAGCCTGTCTTTCCCTGCCACGTGTGTGCTGTGGTGGAGTTGGATGCTTGTGGGAGTGGGTGGGTCCTGTGCCCCAGACAAGTTTCTTTCCTCAAGGATGTGATTTACTGAGAGACAACAGGAAGGATAGTTAGTGGGGTAAAGCCTGAATGAAATGGGACCACATTGTGGTCTTGCAGACTCTGCCTGTGGGGAGCTGGGTGGGTGGCTTGTTTGCTGGTGTTTTCAGGGATTCCTTGTAAGCATTTGAGGAACATTTGCTCAAAACTCAAAACCAGTTTCTTTCTTCCGTTGTACAAAAATGCTACCAATGAAAATAGACAAGCTCTCTGGGTCATTTCCAGATGCCCTTACTAAGACAGAAGTGTTTATTTTTTATGGGCCAATTTTTGTAGTCTACCAGAACGTCTTGTACTGTTAATGCTACATGGAGCAATAGCTCTGCAGAGTGTGTTTAATAAGAGCAATGTGCTCTCAGGGATATTCAAATTGGAGGTCGTTTCCTCACATGTACACACTCGACAGCGTGTGTTATGAAACATCTGGGTCTGGAATTGCACTAAAGAAATCAAATGGCCAAGTCAACCTGAAAGTCGTATCAGGGCTCTACCTGGAGAATCACCATGTGCAGCCCTCTTCTCTGCTGCAAGACCCTTGAGCAGATGGCTTGGCTTTTTTTTATCCTGTTTCCTCCTCCTCCTCAGGATTTGCAAGTCAGGAGTAAAACTCAGCTTTGAATTTTCCATTAGCATAAGGAACCATAAGTCCAAAAGGCTTTCTGGCTGCAGTTACATGGCTGCGTGGGAGGTGAAGAGCCCTTGGTTCTCCTGTCTCTGTGTCTGCCCTTCTCCTGCTGTAGTTCTTGGCTTTACCTCCAGGTCTGGACCGCCTGTTGCCAGTGGTGCTGGAGCAGTGGGTGGCTGGTGTAGTGTAGGAGGATGTTGGCAGCAGCAGCTCTGCCACAGCATCCTGGCTGTCTTGGTGCCTCCAGCCTCTAGGTTCCTGCATCTCAGAGGTGTGCAGCGTGATGCTGGTGACTCTGCCTTGTTTTGGGGCTTCTTGGGCTTTCCACCTGCTCTGTGACCTGAGTATCTCTAAGGGGAGCGATGGTAGGTGTCTGGGGGAGAGCACGCATGCTTACATAGACGCTGCCCCAGAGCCCTCAGTGTGAGCTCTCTTGCCACTGGACATAATCCTGGCAGGGCTTTTCCATCAGCTTCATGAGGAATGGGGTTACTTCTCCTCAAAAGGAGCCTTACCTGCTTTTCCTGAGTTCTCTGTGCTTTTACTGTGGGAATGGAGAGGGATGGGAGAGGCAGCAGCTGGAGGTCTGTGCAGCTCTGTTGGATGCCATGTCAGTCATGGCACCACAGGCTGGGACATGGTCATTTGGGTGAATTTCCTTCTTTTATTTGACCTTAAAACCTATCTTTCCCTTTGGTATGAGTGTTTCAGGGACTGATCTTCAAGATTTAACCTTTCCGATAGGAAATCTGCTCAGCACTGGTTTTCATCATGGCTGCTGTCCTTCAGTAAACATCCCTGGCATCTCCATGTCCCTGTCTATTCAGAAGATTTTGCTGCAGAGATGGAGGAGGTCTGTATGTCTATCTTACTGAAGGAGCTGGCAGAAAAATCAGGAGTTGGGGAGTTGTGGTGCTTTTTCTGCCTTTGCTTCATGAGGGAAAGCAAGACCAAGAGCTTGGCTTTAAGGGTGTCTGAAGTTGCTGTCTGCAGACTGGGAGAATGTCTCCCCCTTGGCTTGGAAAGGCAGTGGGCTGTGTTTTACGTGAAGCCTGTTCGGTGTGGTTGGCATTGCACCATGTACAACAGGGGAACCAGCTATCTCTCATTTTAAATAAGGATGGGAGATGCAGTGGGAATCGGCCCTGGAGCAGACTGCTTGTTCCGGGCGTGGGCAGCTTGCCTGTGAAGTGTGTCAGCGTGGGTGAGGGAGCCAGGAGGGACTGAGATGCTTGTGTCCAATGCTCACAGAGGGTCCTTCTTTTGGTGCTGCACCAGTAATTTGAATGACATCTGAGTTACTTGCTGAAACCTTCTTACAGATATAAAGTCATGCTAAGCCCTTGCCAATGCGGCTTCCCGAAGGGACCAAGTTTGAAGGATTTGGGACCCTTCTCGCCTTCATGTTCACTCTCTACATTCTCAGACTCTGTGCCTGTAGGATGGGCTGTGTCTGCAAAGAGCTGGGCTTAAGCCAGAGTTATTCCAGTCAGTGCTGGTAGGTTGGGGGCCTCTGAGGACCTCTGTCCTATGCTCTTGCGCATGCTGTGTGTGCTTCTTGGGGGTGCTGAGAGGAGCAAACAGAAAATGATGGGCTGACCAGGCAAAGCATTTCCCCAGGAATGTAACACCTGGTTTCTTCCACCTCCACAGCTGACATTCTAGAAACCAAGAGCCTTTCTCTGTGCTTGTAGATCCCAGCTGCACACTCAGCTGTCAGCAGGAGCAGGAGATAAATCAGGGTCTTGCTGTGGGAAGCCCGAAACAGTACAGTTTTGGTTGGAATATTATATAGGTGTCATGATGGACCATACAGCTCTGGTCAGCTGTACGGCTGGGTGTGCAGAGGTGGAAGTGGGTCTTTTCTTGTCTGTGCAGCTGATAGAGAGGAGTCCTGCTGACTCCTTAAGCAATGCAGGTTTTGGTGTAATGGCTGTGCTTGGGCGAGGTGACTTTTTGTACAGCTCAGGTGGTGTGCTGGACCTAAATTTAGCAATGTGGACAAAAATCACATGGGTTGTAGGGTTCCTACATGCTTTACAGTGTAGGCAAAGGGCCTTCAGTCAAGGGCTGTCTTCAAGATCTGGATGGTTGAATAACACTTGAAGGAGAAAGTACTTGTGCTGAGATGGTGCTGGATCCCTTGTTCTGAACAAGCCTCACAGTTGTCTTTATCTTTTGTATGTCTGTCTGCAGAGCAAGAGTGATAATTAATGCACAATGGCTCTCCTGGCTTCTGCCAAAGCCAAGACTGGCTTTCCAAAGTCAGCTCAGAAGTACTGAAAGTGCAGTTTTAGGCAGGGCTGTGGGTCAGACGTTTCTCCGTTTGGCTCTTGCTGCTTTGATTGTCAAGCATCACTTGAAGCTTTTCAGTCAGCATTAAAGTGAGAGCATCAGTCTAAACTGAGGCAGTCATGGATATCAGATGATTACATATTTCACAAAATTACCTTAGCTTGACCTTGGATGAGGGGAATGGTCAGCATCACATTTATATACTTTTAATGCAGCTTTTAATTTTTTAACTTCTTTCAAACAGTCTTTTTTCCTTCATAGATATTTTCTTCCACAGCAAATGCACCAGTCATTTTCCTAAGGAGGGAAATTTCCTAAGGCCAAACTTCAGCCTATGAAGTTTAATAGGCCTTAAAATACCCCTATGAGTCCCAGAAGGGACATTATCCCAGCTTTGCAGTCAGGAAAACCAAAGCCCAAAGAGAGTGAGAGCTTAATTTCAAAGCAATGGAGACCAGGTATATTTTCAGTGGGATTGAGTCTATGGCTCCTCCGAGCCAGGTGGAAGACCACAGGCTTTTGGAGAGCTGGAGCTCCTGTCTGCTTCAAGTCCTGCTTGCCAAAACTCTTACCTTGAAGAAGCAGCATTGGGGTTTGGTGGAAGGGTCTATGTCTGAGACTGATGTGGGCTGAGTTGTTGGTGCCACACCACCTCCTCCAGTGGTGTGAAGCAAGGGTGAGAAGGGCTCTCAGAGCTTTCCAGCCAGCGGGGCCAGGGAGGGTTGAGTGTTTTAGGAGTGGATGCAGGTTGTTTGACAAGGCTGAGACCACACAGTGGCTGGTGGTTTCACGTGTGTCTCTGGAGCAGAGGGGAGTGATGAGATACATACCACTTGCATGCCTCTGCTCTGGCTTGATGTGGTCTCCCGAAGTGAATCAAAGCTTTTGCTTTGAAGGCAGAGGGGGGGGAAGGGACTGTCTTTGTTCTGCTTTTTGGAGAGCACTGGAAATCCTTCAGACCAGAAGACTACACCCTTCATTACCCTCTGGCTTATTTGCCCCATATTGGAAGTATGACTCTGTCATGTGAAGTATTTGATTATTTATACAGTTAATGTTTAACAGAGTCGGAGTATTAGAATTAAACAGGGGACGAGCTTCCAACTTTGCATGGTTAAGGGCTAATAAAACTTCTCTGATCCAGTGTTTTCCTTTCACCAGAGGGGATTTTTTTCATTAGCTTTGGAGTGTTAAAAAGAGATCTCCTGTATTTGAGGCAGATTGATCTGTTGGCTCCAGACAAAGAGAACGTGCAAAAGTGTCAGCTTAACTATCCAGTTGACACAGATACGAGAAGCCAAAAATTTCAAGGTGAGTTTAATTGAGTGGTGGTAGCTGGATCCAGCATCTGCCTTGGGTGCTGGGTGATATATCTGTAGCCCAGCCCAGGTGTGGAGGAGCTGGGTGGATGGTGGAAGATGGAGAGTAGTAGGAGGCTGGCTTTGTCACTTGTGCCAGCCTCCACCACGCTGTTTAATCTGTCTTCTTGCTGCAGGACAGCTTGGAGTTGTCAACTGGTGGCTCTTCGGTCATCACATCTCCCAGGGGTGTTGAACTGGAATAGTCTTTCCCAAGCATTTGACTCGAGGATTGCAAAGGTGTGACCAGGGCAGTCCCATGACTGCTGTGGTCCAGGGGTCAGTAGGAGAAGAGAACAATGATTGGGATTGACTGAACTTCTCAGAGTCTGTGGTGGTCACAGGGGATTTTGTTTTCATTTCCTTTTAGCTTAGTTCACTCATACTTATTGGTCTGGGGATATCTTGCCCCAATACACTTCATATGCCCATTGCCTGAATCCAGCAATGTCTCTTGGTGGCACAGAGCTCTAAAAGCTGTGGTTCTTACAGTAGTGTGGTTGGAGATGATGAGGATGCTAGTGTCACCTTCATTAAGGGGGAGGCTGAGGAATAAGGGCTTCATGGTGTCCTAGAGGTCTCAAGATTGTGACTGCCCCAGAGGCATTCTCAGTGCTGTTGCTCTGCAGTGATTACTTAAAAATCAAGTTGATTTTTAACAAACCACCAGGACTGAAGACAACCATGACTGCAGACCTGCTACTTGTATTTTAGGTGTCCTGATTATCTGCTGAGTTTTCTTTCCCTTTTATCTCCCACGTACTCCTGTCTGCACAAATGCTGGATATACTGTGGACATAATTTCCTTTGGGCTGGTGTACTGATGCAATTGATATCTTGTACTGGGAACAGCCATTTTTAATTCTTTCCTTGTGACTGGAGAAACAAGGGGGGCTGTATGAAAGCAAGGCTGTTGGAGCGGCTGTTGCATGGGTGGAAAATCCACAGATGATGTTTTGCCTTTGCAAATGTACATTGTGAGCATGAAGGGAACTCTGCCCCTCATCAT
Source organism: Sylvia atricapilla (assembly GCF_009819655.1). NCBI lineage: Eukaryota > Metazoa > Chordata > Aves > Passeriformes > Sylviidae > Sylvia > Sylvia atricapilla. The sequence continues at coordinate 14,074,429 of NC_089148.1, forward strand.
CCTTCCAACCATTTCTCCTCACTGTAGATGACGTAGGAAACTGTACTGAGGAGTTTTGTTCTTCCAGTTCCACCCACGAGCATCACCTGCTTGTTGACTGAATGGAGTGAGACTCTGCTTTCAGCTCTCCTGGGAAGTGTTGGTCTCTTCATCTGTGCTGAGTTCATCTCTGGGTTTAACGAAGCAGTTTCTCTAAACAAAGGAACTGAATTGATTGTAAAAGATTGCACCTCTGCAAGATGTCAAGGTCATGATCTGTGAGAGCAGCCTGTAGACAGATGCATTCATCACTCAGATGCATTTAGCTTTTACTTTAAAATGTCTATTTTTACTTGCATTTCATCTGCTAGGTCCAAAATTTGGTGCTTCCTCCTCTCAAAAATGACTGAGCCCTCAACATAACATAGAAGTCTGTGGGATTTCCATCCTGCACAGAGTGGAAACCGGTTCCTGGGGGAAACAGCAAGTGGAAAGTGTAATCTAGCACAGAAGTATTTATTTTTTAAAGACAAGTGGCAACCCCCTGCCCCTCTGCTGCCTTGTGTGCTCCTGGTCTGTTTCAGACTTTAATAAATTTCTTGTTTATCTTGAGGAAGCAAATTAATAAGTAATGGCAGTTGCTCTTCAGAGAGAGAGGCTGCTGAGGGTTGGAATAATTTTTATTTGGCGTGTGTGTTGTTGGGGCACTGTTTGCTGTTGAGATGAGTGCATCAGTGTCAGAGCCCATAAAGGTTGACCATTCCCTGTGCACACAAGTGGTGGGTGTAAAGTTTTGCAAGTAGATCTCTGAGCAAGGGCTCAGGGAGAGTTAAATTGGTCTTGCTGGGAACTTTGAGGCTCTCATCTCCTTTAGCTCTGGGTAAATTTGGAACCCAGCGCAACTGTACAGACATATTTTCCCTGTGTATCATTGGGCAATCCTAGTGTTGCTTTTCCAGGCAAGCACTGTCATTCATTGTGTGGTGCTGTCAGGTCAGCGCCCTGAAGATGCCAGAAACCCACAGCTGCTTCCTTCAGACACCCACCTGAGGTGATGCTGTGTTTGGTTTGGAAGTGACCTCGGCCTGAGTGTCATGCATACCCGTTCTGTGGGAATGTGGAGATGATGGTGGAGTCCGGCTGTGCATCAGGCTGATGTTAACTTCTCAGAGCAACTAAAGTTACTCAGAAGCCATGAGCCATGACTACAGCAGTCGTATCTGCTTAAAATGTTACAAGCTTTGGAGAGAAAACTGAGTTTAATTTCTGTACCTTGATGGTTTCAAGATCATGCTTGCATCTTCTCGAAATGCCTGTGATAATCAGGCTTCTCATGTGGCTCCACAGACTGAGGCGTTTCCACTGCAAATGGTTTATAGTGGTTGTTTAATGGTGTGTGCTACAGGTTGGCATCCTGGCAGGATCTTTTTTAAGAGCTCAGCAGAGGTCGAGGTGGCACCTCCTGGAGGAGATAATGGCCTCTGTGTTATCTCCTGTCTGTTCCTCAGCTGCAAAACCTGAGTGTGAGGGTACTTAATGCCTGGCACACAGTCAGTGCAGCAAATCATGGGAGTTACTAAGCTGCTGAAGTGGGGTTAGCAGCATCCAGCATCAGGGATGTATAGAATCCACCTCCACAGATACATTTGCAGGTGAAGGCCCATCTTAGTGAGGGCATCATCAACCCTGACCGCTCTCATTAGAGCAATTTATTTTGCAGTGAAGCACCATATTTAGTCAGTGACTGTGGTTCCTGGAAAGCCCAAACATGGGAGTTTACCCAAAGCCTTGCAGATATTACAGGTTGAGCCCTAGGATGTTGTCTTGGGGGTAAGGCAGGGCTGAAGGTTTCCTTCCTGGTGGGACAGTAGTGGAGCCTGGCCTCCTTGCACTTGGAGCAAGTGGCTTCCCAGCCACTATTCCTGGCCCTTGATTTGCTGCCAGACCCCTCTGCCTTGGTTTCCCAGACTGGGGCAGAGGGACTCTGCTCCTCCTCAGCATGGAGCAGGAAAAATAGCAGGGTGCAGCTCCTCAGGTGCACTCAGCCATCTGACTAGGAGAGACCACTCCAAGCCAGAATATGTCACCCACAGTGGGTGACTGCTCCTCCTTTTCCAGGCATGCCTATGGACCTGCTTTCAAGATTCAGGGGAAGATTTCCCCACAATGTTTTCCCATCTCTTAAGTGGGAGTACTGTGTAATACTTGGGTTATGTGGTTATTTGGGCGACTCCTAGACCTCTTCGCTGAGACTGTGGGTAAAACCACCTTCTCTCAAATTACTGGCTTCCTTTATCAAAGGGGAGGGAGGAGTCAACTCCTAGTTGCTCATCTGGTTTTGCTTTTTACTTGATTTCTATCCCATTATGCTGAGCTGACTGCATTTTTGGTTGCTTCCAGTTCCAAATTGTGATGAATGTGCTGATAACATTTTGGTACATGCTGTGTCTGCTGCCAGGGGGCTGTGCCTGGCTTGTCCCACAGAGAATGGGGGCTAAGCAGGAGTTTTAGGAGGCTGCAGAGGTGGAATTTCTTCCACAGATAGTTATCTGGGATATTGCAGCCCTTTCCCTTTCCCTTTCCCTTTCCCTTTCCCTTTCCCTTTCCCTTTCCCTTTCCCTTTCCCTTTCCCTTTCCCTTTCCCTTTCCCTTTCCTTTTCCCTCTTTGTAAGAACCTTAATTACTAAAATAAATCTGTGTTTAGAGGAGCTGGAGACTCTCCGTCCACCACCAATAGGGCCTCATGGCACATAATGGAAGAAAACCACCACTAAATGTTTCACGCCACGCTTTTCCCTTCAAATCCTTTGTATTTAGCATTAACTTCACAATATAGGTTTCCTTTTGTTTTAATTGTGTTGAATTGTAGGGAGAAGGAAAGGATCGTTCCTTTGTTTTTCTTTCTACTGTAGCCCCAGCCATCCTGATGACAGATCTTGTCATTACATGGTGTCATTTTAGATGTTTGCACTGCATCAAAAGCAAACGGAGGAGCCTGCAGTCTAGGCTGTGGGTTGAATAACAATGTTTTTCCAGGGGAAAAAAAATCTGTGAAGTTTTTAATGAGAAACATGAGTTTCACAGAGGCAGCCTGTACACTGCTCCTGATCCAGCAGGAGCAATGGCTCCCATTTCCCTGGGTATCAACTTTTGTGACCCTTTGTGTTTCTGAAGGCTGTGAAGCTGTGGAGTCCCTCTTAGAGTTGAAAAGCAGGAGGGCTCCTGTTTTCCTGTGCATGGTGGGTCTTCTGGGACAGCTTTCCAGTTGCATGCTCTTTGCTAAAGCAGAGGTTGGTGATGTGCAGCTGGGAGATGCTGGGGACAATGTGTGTCCGGAAGGAGAAAGGGTAGTACTGAGGGGCTTAAAATCATTGCAGGGAAATCTGCTTTTCCTGAAATGCCTGCATGCTAAAGATGGTGAAAATTGCTGATGCAGGAGAGCAGAGCATCTTTGTCTGGCATCTGTCTCCCAACCACATTCCTTTCAAGCGAGAAGGGCTGCTGGGGAAGTCTTTGCTCTGCAGACCTCCCGCTGCCTTCCTAACTTCTCAGAAAGGTCATGTGAAGACTAATGTGATCAAAAGGGTTTTTAAAGTGTTATTTAAAGCGTGTTGACTGTTCTGCAGAGGGTTTTGGTCATGCAGAATCGGGAAATTTGGCTGTTTGTCAGCCATGACCCAGAACTTCGCTGCGGGGTCTCACCAGAGAGGACATACTGGCAACTGAGGACTTTAATGTGGTTGCCTCGCTTGGGTTGGTCTTATCCCTCTTTGATTTTCCTTACAGTGCATGAACACACTGCATTGCTGTTGCCCTCTGAAGTGTGTTAATGTTTGTGCATGGTGGTATTTGTACCAGGGAGCCGTTTGTGGGGCTTGGGGAAATGGTCGTGCCCAAGAAATGGCAATGAGTCTGGCTGAGCACAGCCTCTGTGCTCCATGGAGCTGACTGTGAATAGTGCTGGATGTGATCCATAATTTGGTGGAACTGGAGGATACCCTAAAAAACCCTGGTCCTTGTAGAAGAGGCGTAAAACATCCAGCAGCAGGTTGAGCTGGGCTTGGAAACTACCACAGCATGTGTAGATGCTCTGCAAGGGCTCTCCACTGTCAGAGTTGGTACTTCTCAAATGCTCTCAACATACTTTACTTGCATGATGGATAAAAGCTGTGCCACCCTCCTTGTTACACCTTGTGGTGCAAAATCCTCCAGCCTCTTGCTGGATGGTTCCTCTTGCTTTTCCACTTACAGATTGAAAGAAAGCTGGAAAAAAATTTTTTTTCTACACAAAATCAAGGTCTTTGCCTTTCATTCACCTCAGTTTTTGCTGGATGTTGAAATACAGCAGTCACTTTTCCCAAACTTGACACCACCTCTCACCTCCTCTTCTGGGATGGCTCTGGTCAAGGCTTTCACCGTGGGCTGGTGACCAGCCCAGCCACTGGTGTGCCAGCAGGTATTTGGATAGCTCCCTGTCCTGGAATTGAGGTCTCTTTCTTCAGAAATATACTCAAAGACTTTCCAAAAATTATTCTGGAATAAAATGTCAACAGAGGAGGCTGATCTGGAATAGCAATTGCTGAATAATTTATTCTGCAATGAGTAGATAATTTCCCTGTATGGAACAGCCCAAATAAGCTCCAAAATTTAAGCTTTATTGGTTTGAGGGCCAGAGGGGAGAGGAAACCGCTAAGTTTTTGTGAAGTTACTGAAGTGAGCTAAGCTGTTTAAGTATAATAATATTTCTGCAATATAAAATGTGTGTCTGTGGTCTCCTTAGTGAAATTCAATATATATATATATATGTGAAAGAAAAAAAAAAAAAAAAAAAAAAAAAAAAAAAAAAAAAAAAAAAAGATGGGTTTATTCTAGATAAGGGCTGTAAAAGTCAGCAGGAGAGGGGAGTCATTCTGATGCCTTCTCCTGGGATCTGTGCTCAGCTCCCGAATGGAGAGTGGAGAGGAGAAACGGCAAAATGGTGTCACCTTAGAGTTTTTTCCACTTTGGGGAAACAATTTTAATGCAAAGCCGTTTTCTGTGCTTAGAAGCAAGGTTCTCGGAAGGAAGTTAATTGACCTTTTCAGCAAATTTGTTACTGAGACCATTACCACAAATGCTGTTGAAATGCTTTGTAAATACAGTGTTCACTTAACAACACTGCCAGTGACTTAAAAAGTCAGACTTTATGCTCTCTTAAAAATGAAAGAGCTATTCTTAGTGGAAAAAGTGTCTTTTTAGGGAAGAATTTGGAGCAGATTTTCGTATTGAATCTAGGCTGCCTCATTCCCTTGGAAGGCGTCTGACGGCCAGGAAAATCATAACTAATAACTTCCCTATAAATTGTAGAGCTGCTATTTTAAGATCTGGTGTCTCAGGGAGGATCAGGGTGGTGTCCTGCTTCTCTCCATTGCTGTGTGATGCCCTGGTTTGATTCTGGTCCTTTTTAAGTTAGTCCTGCCCTATGCAAAACCAAAACGTGAGAAAAAAACAAATTAGAAGGTTCTCAGACTTGGTTTTGCTTTTGTTTTTTGATATTGGTAAATCGGGTTTGTGTTCTGATATGAAGATGGCCCACTCCTGAGGCAGCTTTAAATGGTAAAATACGCATTGAATGCCATTAATCTTGCATATTTGGAGACGAAATCCAAAGTTGCTCCCCCAGCCTCAGTCTAAGTCCTGGAGAAGCAGCCAATTCAGGAGGGAGGTTATGTCTTGGAAAAGTGTGTCAACAAAGATGCCTCGAGAGAGAAGGATGTCCATGGCTCTGGATCAACTTCTTCCACAAGCAGAGGGCACTCAGGAAGGAGCCCTTAAGCCAGGAGCAACAGGTTAAGGGCTCTGGCATAGGTGGCACTTAGCTTTAAGGCCTGGGGTTTTGTTTTTGTGGAGCTAAGAGCTCTGTGAATCACCACATGAAAAAGGCGATGAAGGGAAGAGCACTGCTCTGCTTGCTTTTGACTGTGATGGAGTTCAGTGATCCCATCATGATGACACTTGCATGAAGGGATAAGAGGCAGTTCCTAATTAAAACCCTTTTATGTGCTAGAAGCCAGCTTCTCAGCTGTTGGAAATCTGGGTGGCTTCATTGAAGTCAGGAGATGACCCCATCTGAGTCTCGTGTGTGAGTTTTGGCATCTCCCATCAGTTTCCTTGAGGCAGCCGAGGTGGTGACAGCACAGGGCTGGGTTTGCTTTGTGGCAGCTCCAACTGATGGCACGCATGGGCCCGGAAGCTGTGGCAAATGTGAATTTCCTCCCTGTGGATATTTTCTTTCATGCTTGAAAACCACCCTGCATCTGTTGAGCAAACACCTGAGCTGTAACAAGGAACCATGTTCCTCCTTGTTTGGATATAGCCACTTGTGAGCACAGAGAGAAGAGGGCTGGATGCTTTGGGGATGGTCACAGAAATGCGTTGCTTTTTCTCCCTTGACCGTAGGGATGCTGCATTCACTGCTTCTGCTAAAAAATGTGCTGCACGTCTTCGTCTTTCTCACATTTCTGGCTGTTTTAAGAAAAGCCTTTATATTCGATATGGCTGTAAGTTATACTGTAGCAGTAAAGAGCAGAGACTTTACAGCATTTTGGCCACCAGTTATTGCATGGACAGCACATGTTAACCAAGATGGGGTCAACTTATCCTCTCTTCAACCCCTTTCTGTTGCTTCCAGAACCATCATTTAGATTGGTTTGAGTTGGATCTGACCTGTTAGAAGAGGAATTCAGCTTGCAAGTCTGCACCTTAGCAGAGGAAATCAGTCCAAGCTTTAAAACTTGTTGTATTTTTTCTTTTTTGCTCAAACCGTATGTCTTCAGAGCAAGGGTTGCACATCTGAATAGGCTGAAAACCCATTTGCAGGCAGGTGTTGGAAAATTGTGGAAGGTGATGCTGGAAAGGGTGGTCTTGGCTTTGGGGCTAACAACAAAGACCCAAAAAATCTGGGTCTTGAGAACTGTATGGGCAAAAAAGAGCACTCCAGGCTGGGTAGAAAAGGGAGAACATTGTGTAATATTTTTGGGTAAAGTCACAGATTGGGGCTGGCTGTCTGGAGCATGGCCTTGGGCCAGCCAAGCCCCTGAGCTGGATAGGGGGAGGGGAAAAACCTCCATTTCAGGCTCCTAGATAAACAAACACCAGAAATCTCGTAAGGGTAATAATGGAAATCACTGAGAAATTGAGTTAATACAAGGGCATCTGTGTAAGTGAATGCTCGGGACAGGGAAACGGCTTTGTCCTTTAACTCTAGTAATGCTGGAGCAGATGGGAAGCGCGGTGTGCTTCACGCATTAGCTGGCTCGGATAAAGAGCACGGCAGAGGCCGGTCCTCTTGGCTGATTAGAGGTTAACAGGGATAGAAACCAGCGGATTGACTCTTCATTTGCAGGAGGTGTTGTGGGATCAGAGCAGATGGCAGAGAGAGCGTCCCTCCAGCTTACTCAGCTGCTCAGAGGAGCTTACAGCTCCCTCCAGCACAAACAGCCCCATTGCATCTCCTCTGTTTACAGCTCCAGCTCTTGTTTCTTCCCTGGCCTACCTGGAGAGGTGATAGAAGAGTATTTCTCCTAAACCTGTGGTGTAGTTGGTGCCCGAGGCCATAGGTATGTGTGGGGACCCTTGCAGACATGGTGCATACTCTCCAAGTCATCCATATCCTTTGTTTCGGCTCCTCCTGCGGCAGCTCAGCTGCGGGCATGGCTCTTTCCTGGGGTGATATTAATGGTCTTTGTTAGCTCTGTGAAAGTAGAGGTGCTTTTCCAGGATGATAATGACTGGGCAAGGATAGGAGCGTGGTGGGGACAGGGAGAAGGGCTGCAGAGGGAAAATCTTTAGCAGCAGGAGCATGGCTGCATTCTGCTGGGCCAGCATCCTCCTGGCCAGCCATCGCCTGCCTCCTTCATCCCTGCCAAAGTCTGTCTCAACAGCAGCACCTTTGCCTGTGGTCACAAAACAGAAGAGCTTTGGAGAGGAGGGAGGATGGAAACTCATAGCAGCTCTGCTCATTGACTCGCTGGAAGCCTGGATTCCCTATTTTGCAAGGGAGAAATGGCAATTGATTCAGCCTTACCCTCTTTCTTTCTGTCTGCCAGTGCTCTGAAAAGGCACATTTTATCTGTGTGTGACAACACCTGCCTAGGGTGCCTCTCATTGAGCCGCTGAATCAAAAGAGCAACAAGAAAAGTGGGTTTAATTGCACACATCTTCAGCAGAGTCTTTCTTGCACTGGCAGCACAAAAGGCCAGCCCTGTGCTGGTTGAATGGAGCCCAGGAGGGCTGGGGCACGCCGTACTCTCGTTACTATCGGAGGCAGATGATTCACTTTGCTGGAGCATTGTCATGTGCAAATGAGTTCATGAGCCCATCTCCTTTCCAAGTGCAAGGTCAGGGACTGAGCAATTGTCAGCATCAGCCGGCTGGAGGAATTGATCTAGGAGCCGCCGCAAAGCTTTGGGAGATTTTACTAACCTCCGCTTCCCACCCCACCCCCCACCCCCCCTCCGAGTACACCGACACCTTCCTCCTGTGGGTCTTATCTACATTACAAATATTGACCAATTTTAAGTTCATGTTTAGAAAGCTGCTGTTTTGAGGCATGGAAATGTGACTGAGAATGGCTTATAAATAACACTTGGTGCGGCAATTATTATTCATTGCTAGTTATGGCTTTCACACACTGGAAAAACAAATGGTTTTTCCACTAGGAGCTGGAGCTGCAGTCCGTTTAATCACTAAAGAGCTTGGAATCACTTTAGTTTAAAATAACTTTCCGCTGTGGTTTGGAAATTTAAAAAAAAATCTATTTGGGTCACATTAACCTAGTGTATACAACTTGCACCAAGAATTTCAGTTTGCCTCGTCTACATCTGCTGAGCCCCATAAATATCTGTCTATTCATTCCTGTTTGGTTTCGCAGAGCTCCTGCCTGCCTGAGGATAGAGCTCCCCAAACACAGATTCGGAGTGGGGTTAGTCTGGCTAGAGGCAGAGAATCCTAGGAGCTGAGCATGGAGTACAAGAGCAGTGGGCAGCCAAGCTGCTGTCTGCTGCAGCCTCCCCTCTCTGGTTTTGATGTGAGAGGATGTGGCTGGTGCCTTCAGGAAGCTGTGTGGATGGACTCTCCATCACGTTGCTCCTAACAGAGCCGTCCCAAAGTATCAGCCCCTCAGGTATTAGGAGGTTACTTGAAGTTTTGACAGCCAGGTGTGATTGTGAGTTCTTTATGTAACACTGCCCAGCCACATCCCACCAGCGGTCCATGCTCAGGGTGTGGATGTGGTGCATGTTTCTCTCTGCTGAGCCATTCCTTGTCCTGCCTCAGGATTTCCACAAAGACAGAGAAGAGCCTGTTGAGGAGACAGAAGAACCACAGGGCCATGAAGAAATGCTCCCCATGTTACCCATGTGTTGGCTGGCCCCCATCCTCTTGCACAGCAATGCCAGTGCAGCGTCCTCAGGGTTATGTCCTGCAGATGGCTGCAGCTCCGTGGTGTTTTCCACCCCTGCAGTGCTGTGCCAACGCTCCGGGAAAGGCAGGCGACTGCCACGCCTGGGAAGAAAGAGCTAATTTTTTCCGAATGGCACAACTAAGCAAATGACAACTGTGACTTCTGTCTGGGCTGCGGTGTGAAATCTGAGGGATGGCTGTGAGCAGCAACTGCCAGAGGGAGCAGAGCTGAGCACTCGGGTTCCCAGCTATGTTGTAGGTGTGGAGTCCTCTCTCTTGCAGATGCTGGTGCCACAGTTAGAAGGGAAGGGACTGTGCCTGGGTTTTGCTTGTTTGGGGGGTTTAAATTTCCATCTGGGGGTCTGCCTATGTCCACACTCTAGGTATTTCAATGTAACTAGCCTAAATGTTTGCTTTATCTTTAGTGATTTGCTGGAGGACACAAAGCAAGGAGTGTTTACAACTAGCTTCATAGTGGGTTGGAGCTGCAGGACAGGCTAGTGGTTTTTCTTCTGATGGTTGGCATGCGGATATCTGGGTTACAGATGTCCCGTTGAAAGGCTCTCTGCTCTTACAGAACTGGAAGAGTTAGTACACAACTCCTTTTGGTCAAGTAGGTTTAGAAATCATCTTGGTTAAAGATGCTTCTGTTGAGATGTTAACGCTGTTGTCCAATAGCAAAGTCTCCTGTACTGAGGTCCCTGCTAAAGGCTTGATCCTTTGTAGATGTTTGAGAGCCTAGGAATTTCCCCCGCCCCTCGGGTTCATCCTCCTCACAGCCTTCAGGGTTTATCAGCTCCTAAGAGGAGAGTGCTGCCCACCTGACAAGTTTGTAAGTCCTACCAATGTGGAGCTCACAAACTCCTGGAAAACAATTCTAGGGTCTGTTTTAATTTAAATCAGAGGTGCAATGTCCTGCAGCAGTAAAAGGAGGAAGGTTTTTGCTCCAGTGTTTTGTCCCCATTTGATGGGTTGGATGGCTGGGATTAGAAAGAGATGAGCTCATCATGCCCTGTGTGCCCGTGAACATTCATGGCACCTTTCTGTGCTTTTTCTGGGGCAGTTATGAACACTCAGCTCCTTTTACAACCTCGATCAAAGAGACAGTCCACTGGGAAGCTTCTGTGGTAAAAGTAGGAGAGGGTGTTCTGGGGCAAGAAAAATGCGATGTTGTTCTTGGGACAAAGCTAGACTCTGGAGGGGCATAATGAGTCTGTAGTTACAAAGATGGTATTTAATTATTACTTTTCCATGGTTTTCAACCCTTGGCACTGTCACTTTGCTGGCTGCAAATCAAACACCAAGTTAGCTTATGTTAAGAACAGAAGATGAAGTCCTAGATAAGCACTGGGCTGTAGGAACATCTTAAATTGAAATGTATGGGGAGGACACAGAGGAGAGTATGTCTTTGCTCTCAGTGCTATCCAGACCCTGTGTCAGTTATCAGGGCTCTGTTTCTCTCTACTGAAGTGCTAGTATCACAGCTCCTAGGATGCAAGATGAACAGAGAGGAGGGTACAATGACAGCTGTACTTTTCCAGGGTTACGTATGGCTTTTTGGTGATAGTATCAGTGTTTTGTGTGGAGCAGAAGTGTGTGCTTCAATGGATGATGAAGTAACCACACCGTAACCTACCTTTTAGCCATCACTCTTCTCTGGGACAGTGGTACCCATCACTGCTGAGCTAGTGTGCTCAGCAACCATGGGTGCTGGGGTACAGACCTGGCTGTGATGTGGTAGCTGCAGTCTGACCTCACATTAATGTAAATATTCACAAATAATGCCTCTGTTCCTGCCAGCTCATCTCTCTTCCACCCCAACATGTTTAATTTATGACTGAACTTCTGATAAATGTTTTGTAGAGTTCCTAGTTTATCTTAAATAGACCTGCTGTCACCACAGCTAAAATCTAAACCAACACTTGACTTGGGGCTGGAATGCCAGATGAACTTGGCAGTTGTTGACATACTGAATGGTCCTGTTCGATGTGCAGACCAGATCTGAGTTGTGAAAACCAGATCTTGCAGCAGATGGGAGAGCACAGTTTATGGAATGCCTGAGAAGTATCTGGACAAATATTCTGTCTTGAGAGACTGGATCAGATCACAGTTGATATATTTTCAGACTTATACCTGTTTGAAATAGGTAATTTGGTTAAATGAGTTCCTCCAGCCTTACACCAGTTAGCCCCAAGTGGGGTCTGGCCTATGGTCCTGTTAAAGTAAGCATTTCAAGGCAGTGTTTATGGCCAGTAATTTGTCCTAGAGTGTTTTATATCTGTGTGTGCAGGCATACATATGAAGATATACATACACACTCGCTCAGGAACGCAGTTTCCAGTCCCTTTAACTTGTTCAAAAAGTAAACTAGGGAGAAACTGGCAGTGAGTCGGAGCCGCCTGCCAAGCATTGCAAACCAGAGAAGTGGTAAAACATAAACACTTTGGAGTTTATCCTCTGGATTTATATAGTTTGGCTGCCGGGGGACGGGCTTGTGTAGAGGGGGAGGCTTGTCAGCCCCTGGCCGCTGCTCCCGCGGCACCGAGCCCAGCACCTCCACTACATGCTCCTGCTCCCGGCAGCCTGCGAGCAGGGTGGGGAGGGAAGTGCAGGGCTGTCCATCCCTCTCCTCCTGCTCTGCTGGCCACATGGGGTGGCTTTTGGGTGATGGCAGCAGAGCAGCTCTGCTTTTCCCCCGCCCCAGCACTAAAGTAAAAGCAGACCTCCTTGACGCTTAATCAGATTTGAATGTGGTTTTTGGCGTGGCTTTAAAGAGACTGGCAGTGAATAGCTGGTTTTGATGCCATTTATTAAAAACCTCTGGTAGAATTTGTCTCCGAAAGCCTTTTTAAGAGCTGGCAAACGCACAAGGGTTTGATGCAGTTAATGTATTTTAATCTTCGCCCCCCCACCCCTTCTCCTTTTCTGTCGCTAATTGTAGGGCTCTCAGCTGTCTGCTGCCTTCTCTGAGGGGATGTCAGGCTCTGCAGGGACCTGTACATACACAGACTTAATAAGGTTGCAGTGGCATGGGGAAAAGTGAGCATCCTCCTCAGGGAGGACGGCTGAGATGGGCGGTGTGAGGTGCCAGGTCCCACACTGTGTTCTGACATAGGGACACTGGATTGCCCTGGCCATGTTAATTAACCGCCTGGTGCAGCCTCACTCTCTTGGAGGAACAAGGCAGATGAGTGTGAGAAACAAAGATATCCCTTTTTCAGGTGGCTGAGAGCAAGTGCAGAGTGTTGATGTTGGACCCACTCAGCAGCTGGATCGTGAGAATAACTCCCTGAGACTCCTGCTCAAAGTCAGGTTTAGAGGCATCCATCAGTCAGTCTTCTCTCTCTGACTTAGTCCCTCACTTGCTTGGTATATCCACCTTTCTTTGGACCCATGGGACGTCTCATGCCCTTCCTGAGCCCATCTCATGTTCCTCACCTGTGTTTGGGACTTCCGGGGCTTTTTTTCCACACAGTGTGCCTGAAGGCACTGCACCCCCCTTCTGCATGGTGGGAACTATCTGGAGCACCATAACATTGGTGTGAACGATTTGTGGAACTCAGGGAACGGTTTTCCCCCCAGCTGTGGTTTGAACTGCACATAGCTCCTGTCCCTGCTCTTTATTTACGCTGTGTGGAAGAGCTCAGAGCTGTGACCGTGCCCTGGAGCACTCTACCTGGTTGAGAGACCAAAGTTGGAATTGCTTTGCATTTAGTTTGTGAGGTTTTTTTGTCTGCCTCATCAAAGAAAAGCAAACGTGGTCTTTTCCTACCAGCCCTCACTCATGTGAGTTGCAAATTCAGCGAGAGGGAGGCGTGGATGAAATGACTCCCAGGAGAGAAACAGTCTGAGATACTTAAACAAATGGGAACTGAGCAGCTTCGCTCTTCCCCTGAGGGTTTGGCTGTTAAATAAACTCGCCGATGAGTCTGGCTCTGTGTGTGTGTTGGTGCAGAAATGTGTTTGTATACACGGGCTGGGTGTTGCTGGGTGTAAGCCACGGGGATGGGCTGTGCTGGGTGCTGCACTCCTGGGTATATGAGAGAGACACACAAGCAGCCTTGGCTTTCCTTTCTTCCAGAGCTGGCATGGGTGGCCGTGGTCAGGGGGAGGCTAACCTGACCTTTCCCTCTTCTTCCCCTCTCCAGGGTTCCACCTCAGCGGAACAGTAACGGAGCCAGCGACTGCGACAGAACCAGAGATGACTTACAAGGTGGCCATCAGCTTCGACCGCTGCAAAATCACCTCAGTGACGTGCGGCTGTGGGAACAAGGACATTTTTTACTGCGCTCATGTCGTGGCGCTTTCACTGTACAGGATCCGCAAGCCAGACCAGGTCAAACTCCGTCTTCCCATCTCAGAGACCCTTTTCCAGATGAACAGGGACCAGCTCCAGAAGTTTGTTCAGTATTTGATCACAGCACACCACACCGAGGTGCTGCCCACCGCCCAGAAGTTGGCTGATGAGATCCTGTCATCCAACTCCGAGATCAACCAAGTGCATGGTAATTCCTCCCTCCTCACTATGTGGTGCTGACTCTGTGTTTGGGGCTGGGGTGGTGGTTTTGGAGCCCATGGTGATGTCCTTCATTTTACATTTTGTCTTTTGCTGCACAGAGAGAGCTGGCAGTGTCACACTGATGTTAATGCATGGGTATTGGGACCACATGACTGGCGTGTCCCCATCCTGCCCTCTGCTCTTTTTTATGTGTTTTATCTGTCAAACATGGGCTTCAACAGGCAGGAAGAGGCAGAGCTGACAGGCTCGTGGTGCACAAGACACAGCTCAGATCAGAATGGAGAATCCAAGGACATGGTGGGACCCTGAGGAGCAGGAGGTGCAGTGGGGATGTGGTTCCTCCAGCACGTGAGGATACAGTGTTAGGCGGAGCCCTGCACTAAGTCAGATGCAGCTGAGCTGGTGGGAGATAAAGCTTTAATCTCCATGGGTGTTAATTTGCCCATAATAAATTAGCGCCGCTGTTCTTACCTACTGCACAAAGGCAGTGGAGATGTGTCCTGGGGCTTTGTGTTTGGAAGACGCTTTTGACTTCCTCCCCTGGGAATCTGAGGGACAGTGCTCAGCCCAGCCTTGCTCCACTGGCCCAGGATATGGCCCAATCTCCTGGGGATCTCCGGCTGTGTCTTTTCAAGGAGCCCAGGAGCTGAGGTTGCCCAGGGTCTGCAACAATGAGCTGCTCCCCACCGTGCCAGTCCCACCAGCTGTAGAGCAGAGATAATAAACACTTATCTGCCACGGAAGGGTGTTGCACAGATTAATGTGTGCCTGTTAAGTGTTCTGAAGATGAAAAGCCCCATATGCAGCCTAAAATACCATCTCAACTAGTTGAATCCACATGTAGAGAAGTAAGGCCAGAGGTTCATCGTCACCATGCGGGTGATGGCAGCTCTGATCTTAGATGCGTTCATCTCTCTCTATCTGGTCGTTACTGTTCCTACCTTGGGAGAGGCCTTGTCTCCTCTGCTGGGCCCCATCTGCCACATGGGTGGTTGTGCACTAAGTAACTGGCTTTTGCAGGGGGGGCCTTCAATTTTTGGCATAGTAAAATAATGAGGACCTGTGATGCTGCAAGGATCTGGTGAGGGCCATTCCTTCTCTCAGCTGATCTACTGAGGCTGGGCAAGATCCCTTCTTGGCCATTGTTTGAGGCTGCTTTCTACTAAGCAGATTGAAGTAAAGCTTTTAAGGCTGTGAATATTTATTGCTCTAGAGTCAGCAAAAGGCTGGTGATTGAAAGTCTTACAAAGATACAGATGTTGGCTCCAGTTCAATATCTGCTTCTTGTTTTTACAAGTGGTTTAAAAAAAAAAAAAACCCAAAAAATTCTCCGTTCAGACTTGTGCAAATTCACACACTTCAGTGAGAGACATGGTCACCCAACAGAGGGTGGCACCTCTCTGCCACCCTTGTGGCTGCCCAGCAGGTCACAAATAAGTGAACACCTCTGCAAGCAGGAAAGCAGCCTTGTCTCACCCTGGGGGAGGATGCAGATCAGCCTTCATATGATGACATATATTAAGGTGATCTATAACTCATAAGCATTGCATCCTTTGAAAAGGAAGGCTCCAAACCCCTCACATTCAAGGTCAAAATGATGCTGTCCAGGGCTTCAATTATTTATCCTGGACGGTGTTGCCAGTTTTGCCCTCCTGGTCCTGCCAGAAGCACAGCCACAGTGCAACCAGCTACACTGCAGACCTGCTTGACCCCAGAGTGAGGAGTGGTTGCAGCCATGGGGGTCTGTTCGTGGGAGAGGAATTCTGGGGTCTCCACGTGAAGTGAATCCAAATTTGTCCCTCGTCTTGCCCTTCCCAGCTGTGGATCATGCATTTGTAGTGGGTCACTGATCCTGGGATTTATAGTTCTTCAAGCTATGCTCTGCACAGAATTTTATGTCCATTTCTTGACCATGTGCATTTCAGATCCTTGGGGTCACACCCCAGCCTTGGTTTGGGACCAAGGTGGCTTTTGGCAGGCCAGCCTCTGCAACCTAAAAAGTAACCCAGTGTGTGCTTTGGACACCTGAAATTATTACACCCTGGAGCAACAATGTTCTCTCTAGAATTCCTTTTTTTTTCCCCTGCCCCTCTTTATTTTGAGAAGTGTGTTGAGCTTTGTATCAGCATCAGGTCTTCCTCACGTGCCTCAGGTCACCCAAAGGATTCCTCTTTCCTTGTTTATATGTTGAGCATGTAGGATTGAGGAACTGATTTTGCACCAGGCTGGGTGAGGAATACCTACCCCTTGTGCAAGGGGCTTGTCTGGTTTTGTAAAATAAGGCTTTCAGGGATGCTTCTTCTCCTCCTGCAGAGCCTGAGTGGCAGAGAAAATTACTGGCCATTGTCTGGTGTGCTCAGCTCCAGGCATTGGAGCTTTGTTCCTTGCAGGAGTCTGTAGCCGCGGGCTGTGCACTGTGTGCTGATCTTCCCGGCTGTCTTCCTAGAAGGAAATGCAAACTATCCAGTAATGATGGAGTCTTGGAGCACAGCCAAGGTGCTTGCATGTTCCCAAAGGACTCAGTCCAAGCAGAGGCTAGGTGTGCCTGCCTCTCTGCTCCCCACTTGACCTCCGCCGACTGAAGTGGCTCACGTTTCTGCTCCTATGGCTTGGCTGCACAGGGCAGTGTGTGCCAGGGAGAGCATCCCGCGTGTCTGGCACCTCCATGCTTGGCGTCTGGAGTGGCAGCTGGAGGGAGGAGCCCCGGGTGGGTTTCAATGCTCCTCCCCAAGGGGACAAAGCCAGCAGTGTGGCTGCCTGGCAGAGAGCAAGGCTGCAAGGATGTCACTGCGCCAGCAAAAGTGACTCGTGGCTGCTTGGTCTCTCCTGGTGGGCAGAATGCTGGGGGCAGCCAGAAGCTGCAGCTGGAAAGCTTGGATCCAACAGCTAGGACTCCAAGGGAATGAGGATCATCTGGTGGTGACCACCTTGGCACTGTGTTCCCTCCGCTCTTCTTGAAGATGGAACAGGCCCAGAAGATTTGGGGCTTAGAGGTATCCTTTGTGCATCATTGATGAATTCTCCCCCTTCCTTGTGTAAGGAGCAGGGGATTTTGGCAGACCCCATGTTTGTAGTTCTGTATCTCACTCAGCTTGAGCAGCATGTGGACATGGCAGAGAGTGCTGCTGGCCTCAGTCCAGGAGTTGTGGCTGGGGTGGTCTGTCTGGCCCACGGAAATGCCAGTGGATGACACAGTATCTGTGGTGCTCAGCTGGTGCCATCAAAGGGCTTGGGGTGCTCTTCTCAAGCAGAAGTGAGAAAAGCCACAAAAACTCTGCTGTAGCAAGGTGCAGGGGCAACTCCCTCTGAGGACAAGCCATGTGAATCACCAAGGGGCCTCCATGGTCCTCCTGGGTCTTGGGAGCTTCCTTGGAGGAGAGGACTTCTGGAAAACCCTCGAAGGGAATGGGCTCTCCGTCTTTGGCATGGGAAAAGCAGATCTCCTTATGCAAAAGCCATAAGAAGCCTGCTGCCTCATCCATTCCCTTTTGTCCCACATGCATTCTTGACCACCTTGAGCTTTCTTCAATTCCTGGGCTAATATTGTCCCATCCCAAGCTAATACTTGCCACTTGTGCACAGCACGCTGGCTGCCAGGTCAGTGTGCAGGAAGTCCCTGCCTGTCCTGTCGCACTGAGCCAAGGCTGATGTTTGAGGAGTCCTCGGGTGCTCTTTGACTTTCAGGTCATCCCGAGACAGTGTCTGGAGGGCAGCGCCAGTAAATCTATTTGAAATTCTGCCTTCCCACAGGGAAGGAGGAGAAGGTCACATCTCCAGGGCATTCGTGTTCCTGTTTGCTGAGCTGTTGTGGATTTAAGGGATAAAACACACCTGAGTACTGGAGAGCAAGGCAGCTCTTCCCCCTGTCTTGCAGAGTGACTGGGGTTGCCAAATGACTCCAGAGCACGAGTGGTGCTTGACAAGCAGCTTCCAAAGTCAGCTGCACCAGGTACTGGTACCAGCTGGACCACATTGCTCCTGTCCTCCATGCTGGGAGCCAGTCTGGATTCTCTTGCCTCATTGCTGTCAGGTGTATATGAATCTTCAGGCTGGCCTGGCAGCTCCCTCTGACTTGCCTCCACTTGAAAACAAAGGAGGAGTCTTGGCGGAGCTGGATTCCTTGCTTTGCTGCTATTTTTAATCCCTTGTTAGAGTTCATTTCCTTTCTGGTGCCTGGTTATTTTCTCTTCAAGGTTTTCTGCCATTTGCTTATTTGTCCATGTCCTCCCCACCCCCTACCCTGAGCTGATCCTTCACATCTGTTTTCTCTCTGGATGCCGGAGAGGAGCTCAGAGGCATTCAGCAACACCACCACGTGCAGCCATGAGATGGCCCTTGTGAATGGCCACCACGATGGCCAGCACTGCTCCAGGCACCACTAGCCCCGGGGATGGCACAGCCAGGCCCCAAACCACTCATGGGTGCTGGGCATAGTCAGGTGAAATGACCATAGGGGAGATGATGGAGCAGCAACCTTTATTGCTGGGTGGCTTTTAGCATCACTTCATCAGCTCCAGGTACTGGTTAAAAATAATGATCATGCCTTTTTCCTTTTTCTTTGTATGACCAATCCTGCTTCAAGTCAGGTGTTCTGGGAGTGTTTTCCACACTACTCGCTGATATATCTCCCCTTCTTGGATTCAGGAGCTTGGGTTTGGGATGTGCCAATGCTTTGGCGTGGCCCATAAGGTCCTACTGCCTCTTCAGCCCTGGAAACCTCAGCTTCCCAGTCCAGGAGCCCCTTTTGTTTTCTTCATGTTGGGCAGCTAATTTCTGAGCAAGGGGTTGAATTTTCCATGCCTGACTTCACTCTGTTTTCTAATTTGTAGATTTTTCCAGACCTTTTTTCTCACTCGTTGTATTTGCCAAGTCCTACTTGGCTGTCAAACAGTTAAACCCCCGAGCTCCCAGTGAGGAGGGAGCCCAGCTCGGGGGTGTGATGGATTGCATTTTTATCTCAGTTTCTACAGCCAGTGTAAACGGGCTGGTGAAACACTCTTTCCACTCAAGATGTGCAATGGTGTTTCCTTAAATCTGAATCCGGCAGGACCAAGATCCAGCACATCTGAAACAGGGCTCTTTGGAGCACGAATGCTGCTATATGAGAAATGTGTTATGCAGGCGCTGGGCTGTTTTACATGCCGTTCCCAGCTCCTTTGGAGCTGAGACATGGAATCACTCATCAGCTGCGTCACGGCACGCCGCTGCTGAAGCCCCCACGGTGTGAACGTTGGCAAGGGGAAGTGGACAAATCCTGCCATTAATATTTAAACCCAGCACAAATCCCATTGTTTGCTCTTAAATGTTTATCCAGCTCCCCAGTGTAATTGGGCAGCCCGTTATCTGCCGGGTTGCGCTGCACGTGTGGGAATTTGCTATTACAGCCCTCTCTCTGAATCTTTTATAGGAGAGAAAAATACATTTACAAGCAAATTTGGGCTTTATTTGGAGGCGCCGGAGGCGCGTTGCTAATTTGGCTGCGGCCCGAACCCCAACGTGCGAAGTACTCAATGTGTTGCGTGGGAGGAGGAGGTTTTATTTAGCTGCACACTCCCTTCCTTGCTGCTCGGGCTTTCCGTCGCTAACGCTACGTGTGAGCAGCAGGCACCGAGGGGTAGCCCCGGGAACCCCCAAAAAGCACACCTACTTTTGGCATTTTGCGACCTCCTCCTTAATCTGTCACAGTGGCCACGGTGAGAGATGAGCTGAGCTTTGATGGGAGGAGTCACCCCAGGCGTCCATGCCCTGCTGGTCCCTGTGGACAGGTGACCCTGTAGAGGCAGCCAAGGCTGCTCTGGATAGCTGCAGCTGGGAGTGGCGGGGCAGGATGGTAGGGAGGAGGATATTAAGAGTGCAAGCGTCTGGGATACCTAGTGATGGGGCCGGATAAGCACTCATGGTAGACAGATTAGTCATCGGTTCCTGATAGGGGATAATCACTGGCTTGTCTGCTCTTTATCTGCGAGATAAGGATGAGGCTGGGGGAGGGAAGGAAAAGGCGCAGAAAAGCTCAGAGGGCCGGCCGCATGGACTGTCCCTGTCCCTGGCTGTGATTGTCCCTCATGGCTTATGCCCCTCTGAGCTGACTCTGATGGTACACTGAGCAGGACTCTCCTCTTGCTCGGGGCTCGAGGTTTAACTGCTTCTCCAGGGCTGTGGCAGGGGAATGGGATCAGGATCAGGGCATGTGTGGCAAAAGTCCTTATGCTTATTCCGGAACTGTGATTTCCTTTCTGCTTCTTCAGATCTTGTCCCAGTTATGCAGTTGTGTTGACTATAAATTATTCTGCAGAGGGAGCAGCAGGATCCTGTCCCTTCAGCATGTCTAGAGCTTGCTGCAAATTCTTTCAGGCAGTGAATGTTAGCAGAAATTAAAGTAATTTTGTAAAGGACATTAAATACAAATAACTGTATCTTAGCAGGTCAGGAGTGTTCTCAGCCTTTGCTGGAGGAACAGAACCCCTGAGGTTGATGTTGTCTTGCTTACAAGCCAGGAAGAAACACTTGCCCTGCTGAACAGATATCCTGGAGCACAATTTTCATGAATTGTATTTGAGCTCCTGGTTCAGCAATGCACAAGGCTGGGGTGTGTACAGCATCCTGGACTGTTTCTGTGGGAAAGTGATGTCTGCTTCCCAGCCAGGTTCCAGTTTTGGAAAAGATGTCATGAAGATTGAATTGGGAATGTGTCAGCTACAGCATCCCATGGCTCCTCGTGCAGCACCATGCTCTTCCTGGGCTTCATCTCTTGAGAGGGAGATGGGAGAAGCAGACCAAAGTGGGGTGGAGCATCCTCCAGCTGCAGCAGTCCCTCCTTAGTACTGGTTTTCCCTAAGGAGTTTCTGTAGAATGGGACCCAAAAGCAGACAGCTGAAAATCCAAGTTTCTGTTCCATTTTGTGCTCTTGGCTGCTCACTGGAGTTGTGCTGTTGCCTGTCCTGTGAGCCCCGGAATCCATGGCTGGGATGTAGGGTAGTGCTTGGGTGAGAAAAAGGGAATTGAAAGGGGCAAGGCAAGGGATATTTGTTTAAATCAATTGTGGATTTTCTTTCTTTCTTTTGTTCTCTGGAAGATGAAATGCAGCCTGTGAATGCATATGTGTTCTTGCCAAAGGCCCTTCTCTGGTCACAGTTTGTTCTTTGAAGGGTTATTGATCTTCTGTTCTTTCCTGCAGAGGGTCTCTCTCAGGCAGGTACAGTGATGCCTAGGGTCTTGTCTCCTGTCCTAAAGCAAGTGAGGGGCAGGACCAGGTGTTTAACCCAGGGCTCTGGAGTGCAGTAGTACCTTTGTTAGACTGTTTCAGACATGGGGAAGGGCTTGCAGGAATTGGAGCTTTACTGATGCTGTAACAAACCAGTGATGTGGAGCAGGAGCACACTGGGCAATCCCTGGAGCCGCAGAATGCTCCAGGCTCTGCAGCTGTGCTGCCTGCACTCCTGGGCTTTGGAGGAAGGCAGGTCCCTGGTCTTCCTCAGCCTCATTTCACATGGAGTGCAGAGAGTGAGGAGCCATGCAAGCATTAGCCCTGTGGTCAGGATCCCCCCTGATGGCTGCTGCCACCACTGTGTTAGGACAGCACAGTGCTGCCAGCTGGGCTCCCTACTGAGGAATCTAGTTGGTTTTCTGTCACCTGAGCTGATAAAGTAAAGGTAGGTTCCTAATAAAAGAGAGATAGGTCCACTCCTTGCTAGTGGGACTGCTGACCCTGCTGCCATAAACATGGTTGTCTCTCTTCTCCCCTCCCCATCCTCTCAGGTGCTCCTGACCCCACTGCTGGGGCCAGCATCGATGACGAGAACTGCTGGCACTTGGATGAGGAGCAGGTCCGAGAGCAGGTGAAGCTGTTCCTATCTCAGGGAGGGTACTACGGCTCGGGGAAGCAGCTCAACTCCATGTTTGCCAAGGTGAGGAGCTGGCTGCTCTCTCTCATCTCTGCACAGCGTGTCACGTAGCTGGCACTCGCTGGCTGCCCTGGCAGGATGCCCATCACAGCTGGGAATCTCTGCTCCAGTGCCTTCTCGCCCTGTCACGGAGCAGGCGGTTGTGATCCAGGCTCTGGGTCAGGCCTGGATTGTTTCACCTGCTGTCCTAGCAGGTCCCTTCCTCCCATGAGTGCCGTGATCCCTGTGCAAGGAAGGGCATTCCCCTATCTCCTCTTCAGCACAATGGGGAAAAAGCCAACCCTCCAGAGCCTACCAAGGCCAAGGGAAGGTGGGACCATAACCCGCAGATCTCACCAACCTATGGGCTTTTCTCTTTCTTTGCAGAAGGGCTTTGCTTTCATATTCTTAATCTCAGTCTCCTTCACAGCTTGGCTGTGACTGCTACTCAGCTGAGCTCCAGTCAGCCTCATCACAGCCATTTCATGAGGGTTTTAATGTGTGTACATTATACACACATATATGTATGAATGTATTTATTTACAGTCTGGACTCTCAGGCTGAGGGAGCTATGGGTTGTGAGCCAGGTGAACGTGTCTTATACACCTCTGAGGGACCGTGGTTTGTCTCACGCAAGACTTTCTCTTTGTCCTTTCCAGGTCCGGGAGATGCTGCGCATGAGGGACTCCAACGGGGCCAGGATGCTGACGTTGATAACAGAGCAGTTCATGGCTGATCCTCGGCTCTCCCTCTGGCGGCAGCAGGGCACGGGCATTACAGAGAAGTGCCGGCAGCTCTGGGATGAGCTGGGTAAGGGTCATTGCCTTGCAGGGAGGAGCAGAGTTAGCTGGGCTGCTGGGCCAATGGGCATAATTAAAGAGGCCTTATGGAGCTCTTTTGGGAACAGAGACCCTGAGACATGCCAGGACCTTACTGTATCCTCTGTTGTGGAATCACTGTGAGACAGGTGGATCAGGCCCAAACCACACAGTTCAAAACCTTAAACCTGCCCCTCTCCTGCAAAGGGATCAAGGATGACAGGTGTGCAGTGTATTGCTGGTCCCACGCTTCCAGCAGGCTGGTGGTTTGGTGAGCTGCCCCAAAGCCTTTGTGAGGAAGGACACAGAGCTGGTGAGCCCCAGGGGCTGGAGGTAGCCTGGATGTGGAAGTGCTGTTCCTGGAGGAACCGTGATCCAGAGAGGGAAAGGCAGGTTCTCAAGTCTCATCACATCTAACAGATTCTGCCTGCTGTGGTGCACGTTTCCAGGATGAGGGGGGCAGGATGGGCAGCACAGAGCCTGGCTGTGAGGGAAATGCAGTTCTGGGTAATTCTAGCTAAGCACCTTAGACACCAGCTCAGCTGGCTGACACTGTAATATCATTAGAATAAAACATTTAGATGACGTGGGCTTGGGGAGTAGGGTTGTGTGGTGAAGTTAACCCTGCGGTTCTGGGCTCCCCTGGACTTGTGAGATCTTGGGTGAATAGTTTGACTTGAGCCATAGTTTGATGAGTGTGTTTGAGCTCCTTTGCAGCCTGCTGTTAGGAGATACTGTGCAAGGGCAAGGGCTGATGGGCTGGCACCAAATGGATATGGTAGAGCTGGAAGAAGGATTAGGATGGTCTGGGATCTGGAACATCTGAGGCTGCAGCTGGGAATCATATACCCACCTACCAAGTGCCCAACAAGTGCAAACACAAATGAGGCTGGGAACCCTGGCCAAACTATGCAGACAAGATCTGGGCAGGGGTGGGATGTCTTGTTTCTGTATGAAATTTCCTGGATGGAAATAACCACACCAGCTCTGGTGAGCTCATCTGTTCTTGCTTGCCAAGAAGATATTTCCAGGATTTTGGGATGCTGCAGCTAGACAATTGGATATGCAAGGATCCTGGAGAGGTGGCCAAGTCCACCAAGCCAGAATTTCCACATGGAGGAAAGCAAACACATTGGTGGTATATGAATGGATGGGGGTGTGGGCAGGCCTGGACGCAGGAAGCAATTTGCTTAAAATTACAGATTATTTGGCCAGATTTCCAAGCTGTTATCCAAGCCAAAAGCCCTCCCTCCCTTCCTGCACAGGCCAGGGGAAAGTGGTTGGGTTTCAGTCCTGGCTTAACTGTACAAGGACCAGGTTGGTGCACACAGGTTTGGTCAGCAGAGTGGGAGGAGGTGGCAGCACGTCCCCGTTGGCAGATGGCAAAGTGGCTGGGGAATGTCAGGGCCCTACCAGTGCTGGATCAACAGGACAGCAGGGGAAGTGTGGTGCCAGCCAACACACGTCAGAGCATAGGCATGTCACACATGAGGGTCTGGGCACCTCCTTGCTGAAGAGAAGCTCCTGTAGAGGACATGGTGATGTTCCAAGAAGCACCTCCAGGATGGGCATAAACTGTACTCAGAGCAGAGATTATTCCCTCATTTTACAGAAGGCTTTTGCATTTGGCCTTGGTCAATGTTTACTGTAGGAGCAGAGCATACCTCTGAAGGAGGTGTGGAGATCAGAGCTGTTCTGAGTTGGGGGCGTTGACCAGTAATGAACATCAGGAATGCAGAGAGGTGTCCTAAACAAGTACCAATACCCAGGGCACATGAGCAGTGGAAGCACCAAATCCCACTGGCTATGGGCTGTGGATGCCAAAGCTGCTGAAGGGAGGCATGAGGGGCCTGTTGCCAGCTGTCAGAGGAAGCCCTGGCACAGACCACAATTCCCCACCACTTAGAAGCAAAAAATGGGCCTTTTGCAAATTATTTTGGGCATGTGTTTAATAATTAATCATCGATTTTAGCAAAGACTGCATCACAGAATTGCATGGGATTGGAAGAAGATCAGCCTTAAAGAAGATTGTGGATTTATGCTGGGGAAAATGTAAAGGATTTTGCAGGATTTCAGAGTTATAAAAAAAAAAAAAAAAGAAGAAAATTAAAATAAAAACGGGATCGTTCACTTGTGCATGTGCTGCCAACTGAACCTCTATTGCCCCGTCTGCTGGGGAGCCAAAGGAAGGACCTGCTGGATGGAGAGCTCAGCAGCGTGGGAGTATTTGCCCTGGCGCATTAGTACTTACGATTAAAGCCTAATTACAAAAAATAGACGAAAAACCAGCTGAAGTGCAGCCTGACCTTAATCTGCCTGGAGACGGGTTTATTTATCTCGGCCACTTGTTTACAGTGGGGAATTTCAGCAGATTAGGCCGGGGAGCGACCCTGTGGGAAACAGGAGAATTTCTTTGATGGTTGGGAAACTTGGGCGCGGGATCGGAGTGCCTGTCTTCTCTGGGGCCAGCAGCCAGGACCACTGGGCTGGGAAGGCTCTGACCCCCCTGTCCCTGCACCCAGCCCTCTCATCAAAAAGCATTTTTGTTTAGAGGCTTAGCTTAATCGTGATCTGCCGCTTTGTTCCCCACTTAACCTCCTGCTATCAGAAAGTTCAGATGAAGGTTTCTGCAGCATGTGAAGAGACATGGAGTCTGACCTGGTGTGGCATTTCAGCTCAGGACAGGAGTCACTTTGTGTTGTCAGCTGATGTCACTTGACCACAGGGCTCAGAAAACCACTCTATTATATCTCCCAGATAATTATCATGACTGAGACAGATGCAAATCTCACTTCCCTTCTGGTTCCCACCTCCCCACCACATCATTCTTTCTGCAGGGGAGCCCAGGGGCATAATGTTTTGGCATGCAAAGGATGCCTCAGAGGGCTCTCAAAAATAGGCAGCAAAGTCATGAGGCTTCCGAGGAACGCATATTAGCAGAGCTGTGGAAGCCAAAATTCCAGCGGGTGCATCCCATTCCTGGGGGCGGTAGAGCTGGAGCACCAAGCCTTGTTACTGCCTGTCAGCCAAGCTCTGTGCACCCTCAGAGGCATGAGTTGAAACTGCCTGAGGCTGCTTTTCACACAAGCAGCCCCAAAGTGGGTGAAGAAGAGCAATGACAACAGGCTTGAGCACTGATGGGAAGGGAATGCCCAACACCCAGAGTTGAGTGCAGGTTTTATCTCATGGCCACCCGAGGAGGTTGGAAGCTCTATCTCCTTCCTTAAGGAAGACTCACTTTCTGGAGCTGAGACCTGCTTTTTACAAAGATGCCATGTTTAAGTATCCCCTATGGAGTCTGCAGGAGCCTAGAAGTGAGTGACATAGACCTGCTCTGGTAAGGATGGGCCCCTAAGGAGATACCTCTTTTACACGTTAATTAATTGCTGATGTTGCAGCTTAAAAATCTTAATCGCCCCTGTTCATCAGAAGGAAGTGAGCTGTTGGTGGGGTTTCTTGGGAGCAGAGATTGAGCTGAACTGGGCAGGGGCTGCTTTGGACAATTGCTGATGCTCGTGCCTGCAATTGCTTTTCCCATGCCCATTCCTGGATGTGATGCTGCTGCCACCATCTGTGTTGTGACATGGTGCCGTCTCTCCTGCTGAGCCAGGCAGCTCCAAGGAGCCAGATATGCACAGCCTCTACGCATTACTAATGTTTTGAACCAGACATGCCCACAAGTTGCAACTGGCAAAGGATTGGTCTGGGGACATGCACCCCAAAAGCACCACCAAAGCTCAGCTGTAATGCAGAGCAGTGGAGAGGCACCAGTGTGGAGCCAGGCCCAGGACATCACTTCTCAGCCTGGGTTTGCCTGGCGCTGTCTGGCAGAGGGACCAGCTGATCTGGCTCCTGTCTGGTCTGCAGCCTTGCTTGGGGCTCTTTGGCTGAATGGCAGGGCTGTGCAGCTGGGGAGCTGCTGCTCAAAACACAGCCAGCAAGGGAGGTGGTTTGGTCTTGTCGAGGAATCTCCGTGTTGTGTGTGTTGGGTGATGTTGTATGCCACTGGCTGTCACTTTGGGATGGGAATTTTGGCTCTGGGAGTGATGGAGAGGTGAGAGACAGCAGTAGGCTGGGCAGGGAGAAGGAAGGTGCTCCAGGTCTTTACTGAGCCTATGGAGGAGAGGCAGGGAGGGTGTTTCTTCAGAAGCTGAGCTGTCCCATTTGTGTGATGGGATTTGACATGGGCAGAGAGAGGAGCAGCAGGAACTGTTCAGCCCGAGGGGATCCCTGGGGATACCTCACATTGCAGCTGTGGCAGCCCACAGCCATCCCACCCCTCAGGGAAGCACAAGGGAGGGGGGAAACACGCTGCATCCTAGCAGCCTTGCAGGGAAATTTGGGTAGAAATGGAATTAGCTAAAGGAGAATTCACGAGTTTGCACTTAGGTTGCTGTAGCCCTTATTGGAGCAGTGAGTGACCCGGAATAGTCTGCAAGGCTCAGTTAGCAGCACCAGCATCAGCCCTGTTTTATGAAAGGATGAGCTGAATCTTAATGATGACAGATGTCCTTGATCCTGGTTTTGCCTCTGACACAGCAGACAGCATCATCAGCATCATGTGAGATCCCATGCTTGACACAGAGGGTGTCAGTATGGGTGTCCTACTGGTGAGCAACATGGCTTGTGAGATCCAAAGGGCTCGCATCAGGGAGAGCCCTTGCCTGCAAGACATTGAGCCAAGCTCCATGTTCCTTTGCTGGTTCCTCTGCAGGCTGGGGGCTAGTAGGGATTGAAAAAGGAAAAAAAAAAAAAAAAGAAAGAAAATACACCAAATCTCCTTCTTAAATAGTTGAATGCAAATGGCCTGAAGAACAATGGTAGATGAAATAGCATTCAGAGCGGGTTTTAAAGCACTTGGAACGTGGGTAGGATCAAAATCAGGTTAGTCTTTGGAGATACAGACTCTGCAGCTTGCCAGGGTGTTTTTAAGCATGCTTTGATGTGTAGTTCAAACACTAGATTTGTCCTGGCAGACAGAAGCACTCACAAATTCATACACAGCCGCTCTCCCCTTCCCTCCTCCCCACTGTCCCCCATCTCATGAGATTATAATTTAGCTTCATTATAGAGGAGTTTTACTTTGTTCTGGTTTCAGCTGGGATAGAGTTAATTTCCTTCTTATTTAAAAGCTGTGTTAATCCCCCTCCTGGGTCTGTGCATTATGCTGAAATGAGTTTACAAACCTCGATGGAACCTTGCAGGCTCTCGGGGCAAGCGTGGCGGCCGGAGAGCTTTGCCCTGCACGCATCGCGGGGGCACCTCTGTGATTTTTTGGCTTTGTTTAGGAGCCCTGTGGGTGTGCGTGGTGTTAAACCCGCACTGCAAGCTGGAAGAGAAATCCTGCTGGCTCCGGCAGCTTCGCAAGTGGGGTGAGATGGACGTCTGTCCCCTGGAAGATGGCAATTATGGTAACGAGCTTCCCAACATCACTAACGCGCTTACACAGAGCTCCGGTCACAGCCAAGGTGAGTCCGGGCGGGGAGTGGAAATGCAGCTGACAGCCACAGGGGTTGGGCCCAGGTCAAAACTCACCCCAAAGCTGAGAGAACTCGCTTCAGCTGCTGGTGACATTTCTGTGAATCAAAGGAATATAAGATATTTGTCTTCACAGGCTCTGGTTTTATATATAAACATTTGCTTCTTTGCTACAAGGTAAAGTTGCCCATGTTTTGCGTTTAGAGACTGTTTTAAAGCAATTTGACTTTAGGGGAGTTTATAACCCCTACAGTCTGTGCAGGTTTGTGCATGGGGTAATACTGCTTGCAACAGAGCAGAGCTGAGCTCAGAAGTCCTGAGTGATGTGAAGGTAAGGAGCTGGAGATGGTGCAGAGCCTGTTTCCCAGCCCTTAAGCCTCGCTTTAAGGCTGTTATTCAGGTGGTAGGGAAGTCATTAGCCAGGAATGTTAACGCAGTTCAAGTGCAGAGCATAGACAGAGCAGTGTAGTTGAGAGGTTGTTCCTTAGTGCTAAAATAGTTTCTCAACCACTGACAAAGCATTTGATCCCTTTAAATTTAAGCATTCTTTCTCCTTCCTTTTGCCTGAAGTAGATGTTAATTGAAAGTTACTGCTCTTCACATGGCTCTGTCTGCTGCACTGGAATTGCTCTTCGGTGTATTATGTGTGGCCAAAGTGGTTAAAAGAGAGGGGGACAGCAGCCGTGCCAGAGGGGAAACTTCATTCTCCTGGGTGGGGTCAGTCCATCAGCAGCAGTTTAGGAGTGTGGCTGTCCTGCCAATCAGCCCAGCCATGGCAGGACTGCATAACTCAACCTCCCTATGCTCTATGCTCTTCCTCAGGGAACAGCTTAATTTAAACCTGGCCTTGCTCCATGTCCTGCACCAGCCCAAGGACTACCCCCCTGGTATTTCCAGCTCTCCCATGGATTTGCTCTGGCATTTGGAGGAGGTTGCTAGGGCTGAACAGAACACTTTTTTTAGACCTGCAGGGAGTTCCCAAAGCACATGCCAGGGGTGTCCCCTTCTCCCTGTGCTCCTGCATCTGCAAGAGGGGGACTGAAAGCAGCACGGATTCTGGAGGTGTCCTGGGGTTCATGTTTGTGCATATGCAAATACTGCTCCAGATTGTTGACAGCCTCTTTTATTACTGAAGAACAGCTGATTCTTGAAATCCTTCCTGGTAAAGTGAGCAGGCTTGGTTCTCAACATACAAACACCTGTTTAATTTCTCTCCACCTCAGGGTGCCTGCAGCATTCTGGCTAATTGCTTGTTGCCATCGTTTCCGGAGCATGTTTACCCAGCCTCCCTGGATCAGCTTTGAACAGTGCCTTTTGTTTTCCACCCTTGAATGCATTTAACTCGGCCCCTCTTGCGGGTTGCAGGACCTAACATGGAGCACTGCACCCCCTTTGGGGCTTCCCG
The DNA here is from genome assembly GCF_009819655.1 of Sylvia atricapilla. NCBI lineage: Eukaryota > Metazoa > Chordata > Aves > Passeriformes > Sylviidae > Sylvia > Sylvia atricapilla. Next base: position 14,103,949 of record NC_089148.1, read on the forward strand.
TTTTGCAGCCTGCCAGCTGTGCTTGGCCTCCATGATCCAGTGTGGCTGCAGTGATAGTGGGACTGCTCCAGACAGGTTTTTTCCTCAGAATAAACCACTTGTCTTGATCGGTCTAGATGGGGTGAAATGCTAATCCAGCATTTGGTAGTTTGGTAGAAATGCCTATGAACTTACAGAGCAGTTCCGAAGAGGAGTGCAGATATCCGGTGCAGGGCAGCAGTGGGGTTTCAGATGATGCTGTCTACTCCTTTCCAGCCCTCTCACACAGCCCACAGAGATTGCTGGAGGGTGATGATTCCTCCCCATTACCCGGAGGCAGATGAGACACACTCGTGTGGTTCCCTTCGTGGCTTCATGTGCTGCTGATCTAAGAAGCTGCAGTTGAGTGAAGCTGAGACTTTTGTTGGAGTGGAGGTGGAGAGCTCATGGTGCTTGCAGGGCAGTAGTGCTGAGGAAGCCCAGTCCTGACCCTGGGGCAGCTGCCTGCATGCTCAATGTCACAGGGGGGGGAGCACACTGCCAGGTTTCAGGGTGTCAGCCTTGTGTGTAACAGTGGATTGTGGTCACAAAGCAAAGAGTGAGTGGTCCCTGCCTCTTTTCTCACCTCTCTGACCAAGTCAACTATTCTAGCAAGTTACTTAGCAATGCTGTCTGAGGAGACATTAGTCTCCCTCAGAGATGGGGTAGGCAGTAGAAGTATCCAAAGCCAGAGCTCGTGTCCATCTCGGAAATTACTAGGGTGAGACCAGGTTTTGCTGTCATTGCAAAGGCAGAGCTCTGCCCAGGGAGGTCATGTCTGGGAGGAGGAACAGGCTGCCCCTGCACCACCAGGGATCTGATGTGTTTTCTCTTTGCAGACTCTCTGGCCAGGCCCAGACGAACCGTGTTCACCCGTGCGATCGAGGGCTGTGACCTCCACTGGCAGGACAGCCACCTGCAGCGCATCATCAGCAGTGACTTCTACGTGTCCCCCTCCTACCAGCGGGAGGGCGAGAGCCTCCTCTTCAACTCCCAGGGACAGCCACTGTGGCTGGGTGAGCATCCAAACCAGCAGCCCCTCTCATGGCCTGTGTGGTAGGGTTGTTAGTGCAGTCACCTGAGGCTACCCTGAGTCCTTGCAAGTTTCTGCATCCTAGACTGAAATGGCTACCCTGGCCCTTAGCCTGAGGAGCAGGAGGAGCAGAAGAATTCAATGCCTACCCACACCCCAGCCACAGTCAGAGCAATCGCCACATATTTACAGTCTGGGCTTCTCTTGGGCAGTTTGGACCAAGTGCATCATGTCCCTTTTCATCCTGCTGGTGTTTAGCTGTACCCAGAGCAACCTCTGGGTTGCTCACTATTTTCAGTACAGGGGGTCTGGACACTAAAGTTTCTTGAAAATTGACTGCAAAGCACAGTGGTATCCTCTGGATTTTCTCTTTCCTGCTCTCACCTTCTTGTTAGTCTTCCCTTAAAGGCAATTAGCAGTCAGTACAATTAAGCCTCATGGGAGCTTAAGGTATACTGGGCCAGGCAAGCCCAGAGGCCTCCTGTGTTGTAGACTTTTGGCCCAAGTACCTCAAGCCACACAAATTCTCTCCTGCAAAGTCATGACCCCAGGCAGATCTGTTTACCCTCAACAACTCCTTGTCTGGGATGAGAATGAGTGAGATATGAAGGGCTTGGAGGGAAACCTGATGTGGCTGTTAGCCCTAAGACAGACCCCAAAATGGGAGATACAAGTTCCCACCCACCTCCAGGAAGGGGGACTACTTATCTCGTACAGTCCAAGAGTTGAATATATGAACACACAACAGGTCAAAGCACACCATTGCACTGTTGTCCACTCCAGAAGCTGGGGTCTGCCACCAGGAAAGAGAATATTTAAAGTTGTCTAGAGATGTAGTTTCTGGAGTAGGAGGCACTAAGTTGCTGCTAATGCCAGGAGACAGGAAGGGCTCATATGTAGGCTGTTGGTACACCTTAGCTGGAGCATAAGAGGATATTTCTTCTTTGGGAAGAGTTCTGGGCAGCTGCAGGCAGGAGGTTTCCTTCCTGCACAGCCACAGGCAGCAGTGGTAGGTTAGTACATGCATGGACACCATCTAGAAGGGATGTGGTGGCCACAGCTCTCCTGTCCTGAGCCTTATCTGGGTTCTGGTGAACCCTTTTCCCCAGTGGGTTGGTGCCTGTTCTTTTTCTGATGTGTTTGCCATGATTTTTGGATTTTGCGCTTCTGCTTTCTTGGCACCTCTTCAGGGACTCAGTGCTAGGAGAGGAAGGTGATTTGTCAGCAACTTCCAGTGATGAATTCAGTGAGAAGATGAATATTTCATCCATTTAGCAAATGAATCGAGGGAGCAACAAGAATCTCTTTTACAGATGTGTTTGTTCTGAAATCTCTTCCTCATGTATTCCTTGTGGGTGACCTTTGGGATGTGGATACCCATTTGTGGAGGTGGTTGTCTGCATTTCCAGAGCTTTCTGAACTCTTCCAGGAGTAGAAATTATCCCTCTACGATAACTTCAGATTGTCTGTCTTTGCCTGGGTTTTTTTCTCCCCTTGGTAGGACATTTTGAAAGAAAATGGGATTTTTGCTGCTTGTTATGCAGCATGTCATGTCATCTGCTCCTGCTAATTTCTCACTCAGTCATAATCCTCTCCACAGTTGCTTGTGATTTCAGGTGAGCAATAAGCAGCAGGAGCAGATGAATTCCTAAGCAACTGTGAGTCTTGGGAGGGGGTTTCGTGCAACTGTTCCTAATAATAAAACACCAGGTAGGAGAACTGCAGAAGGGACAGGATGTCTGCAGAGCTCGCTCCATGGAGGTGTTAAGGAGTCAGTTCAAAGCATCACCCCAAGTCTGCCAGTGCCAGGACCCCCAGCACAGTGCTTGATGCCGAGCCTCACCCTGTGTATCCTCACCTGTGCCATGGGAGTAGTGAGAGGAATCAAGATAAGCCATGCAGATTTTAGAAGAAATGAGCGGCAGGGTTGTAGCAGCCTGTGTTGGAGCTGTCGTATTGCAGCAATGGTGTGCTGGAAATGCTTCCATTAGATAAGCTTTGCGGAGGTGGGGATTTAGGTATTGACGTGGCTGCTGTGGGTTGAATGTGGCAGGAGTCCCGTTAGTATTCCTGGTAGGCATCCTTTCCAGGAGCAGGGAGAAAGGGATGAATTCAAGACAGGAAGCAGGAGTTTATCCCGGGTGTGGGGAACGTGAGAAGAAGATGCCCCACGAGCACCATGTTGTCAGTGCCTGTGCTCCTCTGGTTCAGCTGTGCCCTCTGTTCCTTGCCTTGCAGAGCACGTCCCGACAGCCTGTGCTCGGGTGGATGCACTGCGCTCCCACGGTTATCCCAGAGAAGCTCTCCGACTAACCGTTGCCATAATCAACACCCTGCGACTGCAGCAGCAAAGGCAGCTGGAAATATATAAGCATCAGAAGAAAGGTATGAGTAGAGCTACATGAGAAGTGCCTTGTGATGTCTGGCCGGGGTGCCTCGGTTGGAAAAGTCTTCTCTGCCTTGAGGAGGCAAGCATCCAGCCTGGATGGGCAGTGAGGTTTTGAAGGATTTTAGGAATAAAAAGAGGATGGATCATCTTTGGAAGGAGGGTGAGGTCTCTCAGGAATTATTTAAGGGGGTTGCTAGGGCATGTAGGAAAAAAAATAGAGAGGCCAAAGCTCAGTTGGAACTTGACAGCTTTTGTAAAGGATAATAAAAATGTTTTTACAAATATATTAACAGCAAAAGGAGGAGTAAGACCAACCTTTGTTCTCTACTGGGTGTGGGAAGGAACTTAGTAACTATAGGTGAGGAGAAGGCAGTGGTGCTTAACACCTTCTTTGCCTCAGTCTTTAGGGGAAGGATGACTTGTCCTCAGGACAACTGTCCTGGGTTGGTAGATGGTGTCAGGGAGCAGAATGGTCCTCCTGTTATCCAGGAGGAGGCAGTCAGAGAACTCCTGAGCCACTTGGATGTTCATAAATCTATGGGACCAGGTGGGATCCGTCCCAGGGTGATGAGGGAGCTGACAGATGAGCTTGCCAAGCCTCTCTCCATCATTTACCAACAGTCCTGGCTCATTGGTGAGGTCCCAGGTGACTGGAAGCTGGCCAATGTGATGCCCATTTACAGAAAGGGTGGGAAGGAGGATCCTGGTAATTATAGGCCAGTTTAGCCTGACCTCAGTACCTGGTAAGGTAATGGAACAGTTTATGCTGAGTGTCATCATGCAGCACTTACAGGATGGCAGTGTATCAAACCCAGCCAGCATGAGTTTAGGAGGGGAAGGTCATGTTTGACCAACCTGGTCTCCTTTTATGACCAGCTGACCCACCTGGTGGATGTAGGAAAGGCTGTGGATGTTGTCTATTTGGACTTCAGCAAGGCCTTTGACACTGTCTCCCACAGCACACTCCTGGAAAAGCTGGCAGCCTGCGGCTTGGACAGGAGCACTCCTTGCTGGATTCTTGTTCTTATTCCCACTGTTGCTGTGTCTGGTTGCCTGTAAGGGTGGCCCAGGCAAGTGCTGCCTGCATTAAAGAGGAGCTGCCTGACTGCAGAGCCGCAGTAACTGGCTGTGTGTGCTACTTCCACCTTGCATTTCCTGAGTAAATGTACCAGGAGACAAGCCCAGTGTTCCTCCTTTTGCAGTTGCAATTGGCAGGGAGCCGGGGTCAGTTACTGCAGTGCTGCTGAAGATCAGCAACTCTTGGTCCTTGCCAGCTCAGCCAGCTTGAGATCACCAAAAGATGGAATTTCTAAGAATCACTGGAATTATTTGTCATCTCAGGAGAGATTTCTGCTTGTGTTTCCAAAATATTTGGGCTACCATTGCAAATCAGTCCATGAGTTGAAGGTCTGGCATTACAGACCTTATATTTGGGAGTCTTCAGACCCTCATGTCCTCTTGAAACAGAGAATGAGTCTCTGCATCTTATGTGGCCTTAGGGACACCTTTTTGTGTGTGTGTGCCTGCTCTCTCAGTTGTCTGTGCAGAGTGACTGCTCCTTGCTGCTCCTTGGCCTTGTGAACTGCCATGCCAGAGTTTGCCCTAGAGGTCTCTGTGACCCAAGTTGTGGGATAAGAAAAGTCCTCTGGTCTCAGAAGCCTCTCTGGGTGCGGAACTTGTGTTTAAATTCCTTACTTTTACCACCATCCTGTTCTATTTTATCCAGAGCTGCTGCAGAGAGGAGCAACAACCATCACCAACCTGGAGGGCTGGGTAGGCCACCCTCTGAACCCCATTGGCTGCCTCTTTCTCACCCTGACCGAAGCTTGTAGATTAGAAGAGGAAAATTGCCTTGAAATTTCAGGTACCAAGTGCTCCTCCTGGATCCTTTCCTGGTGGCTGTGGCTGAGGTGGGTGCAGATGTGGGGCTCTGGACACCTGGACTCTGAGTTCTCCCTCTCTGCCTTGGCAGGAGCACCAGGTCAGAGCTGCAGTGCAGACAAGGAAGGTAGTGAGTAGACAGAAGCAGAGTTTTCTCAGCCTCAGAGTTTGCAGCCAGAGCAGAGCAGGTCCATGGGAAGCCTCTGGTGTCAGCTGTGTACCCTGTTGCACATGTCTTGGGTCTCCTGCATCTCCTAGTGAGAGGAAGGAAGGGAGGGTGAAGCCCACATCTCCACCGGGGAGCTTTCATCTGTCGTTTCTGGGTAATCGAAAGCAGGCAGGAAGGGACATGTGGGTCTTGCTTCTGAAGTGGGAGATTTTTCTTTGCAATGGTTCTATTGTCTGGGAAGATTCTTTTAACCTCACTGCATCTCCTCTCCCTCCTTTCAGACGCTGGGGACTCCAAACCGCCGGCGTACCAACACGTGCCCGTTGTGACTGGCAGCCAAGACGGTGACGAGTCCTACCTGTCCCTGGCCTTAGAGGTGGCCCTGATGGGGATGGGTCAGCAGAGAGTGATGCCTGAAGGTCTCTATGCCCAGGACAAGGTGTGCCGCAATGAGGAGCAGATCATTGCCCGGCTGCAGGACCTGGAGCTGGACCCAGTGCTGGTGCAGACCCTACGGAAGCAGTGCATCTTGCTGCTAGAAGGTGGGGGCTTGGCTCATCTAGCTGACTTTAGTGTCTTAGCCGAGTGCTGGTAACATCTCTGAGGTGCCCTTTTCAAAATTTATGCCCATCCTGCTTGTTCCTGTCTGGATGTGGTGCAGAGCCTGTAGGATGGCTGCTCTGCTCTATCACCTGGAAAAGCAAGGGTTTGTTGGCATCCCTACAAGTCAGAGGCAATATGGAGAAGGGTGCTAAGCACGTGGCTTCAGTTTCTTATTTTCTTTTAGAAAAGGGAAGAGCATCCTTGGATCCAACTTGAGTAACACACCAGGGAGCTGAACAGCAGATCCTCAGAGCTTTGGGGTGATGCAAACCCCAGCCACAGATCCTGCTGTGCTAATTATGGCTGATGGGCTCTGCTTCTGCCTAGGTGGTCCCTTCAGCGGCTTGGGAGAAGTCATCCACCGGGAGAGCGTCCCCATGCACACCTTTGCCAAATACCTGTTCTCTGCCCTGCTGCCCCACGATGCTGACCTGGCATACAAGCTGGCTTTGCGGGCCATGAGGTTGGTGCATGTTTAATTCTGTTTCTGCTCCCATTTTTGCCTCTCTTATGCTTGTTGGGGAGCTGGGATGCTTTGCAACTTTAGAGCAGGGATGGCAGTGGAGACAGGCTTGGAGCTTGCCATCCATGGGATCTTTTGTAGTGTGTAGGGCCACTGTGCACAGCAGCAGTCCAGAGAGGTTCCTGCTCTCCATTTGGGTGATTCCTGGTTTATAAACTCCATCCATACAGACTTGCATGGGTCCAGTAATGTCTGCTGGCCCAGCCCTCCACCCAGCCCCTTGCTCCAGGCTGGACCACCACCTGCCTGTCCCTGTGACAGGCATCCTCTGCCAGAGCAGGTCCCAGGCACACACAGAGCTGTCATCTGCCTTCTGTCTGCCGGGCCTCAGGCACCCTGCAGCCCTCCCTGCCTGCAAGAAGGGCTGTTATCCTGGCACAGATGGGTGGATGGTTTGCCCCGGGCTCCAGGGTGTCACAGAGCCAGGTGGAGAACAGTTGCGCTCTGTTCTCTATTAAAACTCATCTCTATATCTGGGACTGGGGAAACAGCTGATGCTGAGAGCTGTCCTATCTCCTTCCTCAGTCCATGACACACTTCAGACATCAGCCTGTGTATTGCACTGTTTTGACAGGAACTGGATGTGTCTTGGAAAGGCTGAAATTTCCTAAAAAAGTCAATGCTTGGAGGACTGTCAACGTCAGAGCATCCCAGTGTTCTCTCCCTCTTACCACCATTAAAAGTCCTGGCCCAGAGCATCACCTTTTTTACAGCATTTCTGCAGTTAAATGGGTCATCTCTCCCCAGCGCTGGGGGAAAGTTTGAAATCCCCCCTACCCTGGGAAGAGCTGCTCAGGAGGACAACAAGCAGCCCTAATAAGCAGCCAAGGACCTCTGTGGTGTGCAGAGACACCATGTTCTTCCAGACCTGAGACCTCTGGCCATTGAACAGGACCGAGGGCCCCGGGGATGCTATCTGTTGGTGCCCATCGTCTGCTCCCAGCTAGGACTCTGTCCAGGGCTGGAAAGGCTGGGCTTCATCTGCCCTGTGGTTACCTCAAGCCTGGAAGTGAGGATAGCAGAGACACTTGGATGCTCCTAATGTCCAGGGTGCAGTTTCCCTCCTGCATAACTAACCATCAAGTTAGCAACAGTAGCACCAACTCAAGGATTTAGGATTTGTCACCATAGCTGGTGACTTGAGACTCCTGTTGTTCCCCTTCTTTAGGTTTGCTTCTCCCCCAGGTTTTCCAGGCTTTTGGATGTGCCCACAAAAACAGGCAACCTAACCTGGCTGCAGAGGCCCTGGGGAAATGTGCTGCTGCTTCTGATCATAACCAAGTGTTGTAAGAAGAACCAGATGATACAGTCAGTAGTTCTGCTGGGTGCTTTGATATGAAAGGAGCAGGAGGGGAGGAGGGATTTTACTTTTTTCCCTTCCTTTTTTTTTTTCCTGAGGTCTTTGCTTTTCCTTACAAGTTTATAAATCACTCAACGGATCTTTCTCCCCCCTTTCAAGTCAGTCTCAGATTGATCCCTGTGCCCATGTGTTGAGCACGCAGCCTCAGGAGCCCCACACGTGCACAGCAGCAGGATGTGTTCAAAGGCATTGCTGCAGGCAGCCGCCTGCAGGCAGCCCCTGCCTCGCCTTGGCAGCACCTCAGGGAGGGGAGGTGAAGCTGGGGCTGGACTGGGATCTGATGTTGCCTCCTCCCTCTTGCTTTTCAGGTTGCCTGTCCTGGAGACCACGGCACCGTCCGGCGATGTGACTCACCCTCACCACCTGGTCTCAGTGGTCCCCAGCAGGTACCCGCGCTGGTTCACCCTGGGGCACCTGGAGTCACAGCAGTGTGAGCTGGCCTCCACCATGCTCACCGCAGCCAAAGGTTGGTGGCAGGGCACTTCTCGGGCAGGGTTGATGGAATGATGGTGCACAAGAGCATTGAAGAGTTTTTTGCTGGAGAAGGGAGGGAGCTCTTGCTTCTGCTGGCACTGGCAGAGACTGGCTGGGTGCCCCATTGGCAACCTGCTGTGGGCAGGGCACAATGAGCTGGCCTCGAGAATCTGGGGTTTCTGGGATTCTTGTCCCAAAGGGCTCATGGTCCAGCAGGGCAGGATGGGAATTTCCAATGAGGTATAGGCAGGCCTTGCAGCCACGGTGCTACAGGTTCCTGGATAGTGCCTCAGGTGATACAGGACCTCTTGGGCCTCTTCAGTTCCTGCCCAGGCACTATTATGAACACGAGTACGGGCTTTTTGTTGAACATCCCCCTGACCAGAAACCAGCCCCAGCAGGATGGCAAGCGTCTTGTGTCCTGTGAGGGTCAGTGAGCCAAGCAGTTACCACTGCCCTCTGATGTCCTGGTGCTGCCAGCCTGACAGGGAAGGTTTTTCTTTCCCAGTGAAAAGGAAGAGAAATGAGCTGTCAGAAAGCTCCAGCCTCGCTGCCTTGGCAGCCTCTTCTCTCCTTCCAGCCTTCTCTTCTAGGCTGCTTTACCAAGGTTGATGGTGTTCTGTCTGATTTGCAGTGCCTTGATGAAGAGCTGGTACTTGGCTTATCCTTTAGGTCTTTTTTCTCCCTTTCAGTGCCTAATGGGATGAGGATTTTATGCTGGGGATGTAGGGCTGTTGGATTGCATTTGTTTTTCCCACTATCCCCTTCCTCAGGTGTTGCCTTACTGCAGCGTGTCCCAGTGTGATCTTGCAGCCTCTCTTGCCCACGCCCCCATGAGCCATTTTAGGGAGGCTTGGATTTTGGTGGCAGTGCAAGTGGCTGTGGTGGGTGGCAGGTGATATCTTTAGCTATGAGTCACCCGAGATGTCTCTATGTGTCCAGGTGCAGCACTGGGTTTTTCACACTCCGTGCATGATTTGGTTGTCTTTGCATGAGGTTCGTCTGCTCAGTCTATGACTAGGAGCAGAAATAAAGCTGGAACCCAGTGTGGCACATTGCCTCCTCTGGTCTGTGCAAAGATCCCACACCCCACACTGTGTCCCACAGGGACTGATAGGACAATTTCCAGGCTAGGTGCAAGGTCATGATATGCATATGCCTTGATGTGTCCCTATTCCAAGATCCTGCCCCATCTCCTGTGCCATCATATATCCTAGCACCCACAACTCCTGTAGCAGAAGACCCACAGCACCACTGGATATTGTGCCATGAACCTCCTTCTTTGGGGATAGTTCAGCCTGTCCCAGTTATGAGTGCTATGTGCCTGGCCTGGGACATCGAGGACTAAGGTGCAGCAAGTCTGGGTGACCCCAGCCCAGATTTGCAGAGGAGACTTGCTGGGCAAGACAGTCTGTGTGCAGCAAACAGCTTTTCCTCTTCTTCCTAATGTTTCTGGATGAAGACTCATCTTTCTGCAGCCATTCAATACTAGGCATCTCCCCAAGCCCCTCCTTTTCTGGATAGAAGCTGCTGTACAGCTGTCAAACTTGAGGCCAAGGTGGAACATCCAGGTGCCTGGAGATGTCTGCTAAAGACAGGATATGTCTGGGATCACTCAGGTTTGTTTGTCCTCTCTGTGAGAGGATGAACTTGAATGAGGACTCGTGCTGTAGGGAGTATCATTTCCTGGGGAAGGTGCTCCATTGTAGACTGTTGGACTGCAGAGCCTGATCCAGCATCGCTGTGTGTCCCTTTGTGTGTGTATCCAGAGGGCCTGGCTGTGGTGAAGGGACTGTTCACCACGTGATACAGGCAAGAGATGGGGCTCCAGGGCAAGTTGGGGGATGTCTGAGCCATCTGACCATTCTTGCTTGCTCCCAGGGGACATGCTGCGCCTACGCACAGTGCTGGAGGCCATCCAGAAAAATATCCACTCCTCCTCCTTGATCTTCAAGCTGGCTCAGGATGCATTTAAGATTGCCACGCCAGCCGACAGCAACTCTGACACGACACTGCTCAATGTCGCGCTGGAACTGGGGCTCCAGGTATAGGATGATGCTGGGGATGCTGGTGGCCCTTCTGCCCCCCATGCTGTGGCAGCCGTGCTGGTTATGGTCTTCCACCCAGCAGGGTGTCCCCTGTGGATGGAGTAAAGTGATCCCTCCATGGTCCTGAGCAGGGAACCTCAGCCCTGGGAAGCCCCTGTGCTCACTGTGGTTTGGGTGGCGGTGAGGCAGTGCCACATAGTTGATAGCCAGTCGAGCCAGAGGGATTTTTGGGGAGCATTGCGCTGTTGGTGGCCTCAATAGAGCCCTGCAGGGCAGCCTGTCACCCTGAGTTTGCCTTGCAGGTGATGCGCATGACCCTGTCCACCCTCAACTGGCGGCGGCGGGAGATGGTGAGGTGGCTGGTGACGTGTGCTACCGAAGTGGGTGAGTTCGATGTGCGCTGGGGGGCCCTGGCCTGCAGGCAGGGTTGGGCATGGAGATCCTAGGGTCATGCTTAGCCCTGAGCATCTGACTTCTCCTGAGTCTCATTTCTTCCTGGGTAGCTGAATTCACCTCAGAGCACCAGCTGACAGGGTTGGGGCTGCAGCAGTAGCCGGCTTTGGGACTGGATGGGTGCCCTGTACCTGGCCCAGACCAGTGGTGGTCTCTATGCCCTGCAGTATGGTAGTGCAGGTTGGCCTCTGCCTGTCCCACTCTACCCAGTCCCTCTTGGGGCAGAGGCAGCAGCTCAGCACTGCTATGGGCTGGTTTTACCCTGTCTCTGGGTCTCAGAGGAGCTCCATGAACTGAGTCAGGTTCCAGGACTGCGCTGTGACCCCAGTGTTTTCTTGCAGGAGTGAGAGCCCTGGTGAGCATCCTGCAGAGCTGGTACTCACTGTTCACCCCCACGGAAGCCACCAGCATTGTGGCAGCCACAGTGATGTCCCACAACACCATCCTGCGCCTGAGCCTGGACTACCCACAGCGGGAAGAGCTGGCCAGCTGTGCCCGCACCCTGGCCCTGCAGTGCGCCATGAAGGACCCCCAGAACTGCGCCCTGTCCGCCCTGACCCTCTGCGAGAAGGACCACATCGCCTTCGAGACCGCCTACCAGATAGTCATTGACGCTGCCTCCACCGGCATGACCTACACCCAGCTCTTCACCATTGCCCGCTACATGGAGCACCGGGGCTACCCACTCCGAGCCTTCAAACTGGCCTCGTTGGCCATGACACATCTCAACCTGGCCTACAACCAGGACACGCACCCAGCCATCAATGATGTGCTCTGGGCCTGCGCCTTGAGCCACTCTCTGGGCAAAAACGAGCTGGCAGCCATCATCCCGCTGGTGGTGAAGAGCGTGCACTGTGCCACAGTGCTCTCGGACATCCTTCGCCGCTGCACCATGACAGCACCAGGGCTGGCCGGCATCCCTGGGCGCAGGAACTCGGGGAAGCTGATGTCCACTGACAAAGCCCCCCTGCGGCAGCTGCTGGACGCGACAATAAGCGCCTACATCAACACCACCCACTCCCGGCTCACCCACATCAGCCCACGGCACTATGGGGAGTTCATCGAGTTCCTCAGCAAGGCCAGGGAGACCTTCCTCCTGGCACAGGACGGGCACATACAGTTTGCCCAGTTCATTGACAATCTTAAACAAATCTACAAAGGCAAGAAAAAACTGATGCTGCTGGTGCGAGAACGATTTGGGTGAGCCCCAGCTCCTGCCATGCTTACTGGCAGGGTCTGGCCGCAGCACGGGGACTCGGGAGAGAAGAAGGAAGGAAAGTGGAGATCAGCTTCCCCCGCATTGGCAGAGGCTGCTCTGTTCTGGTTTTCTGTTTCTTTTTTGTTTGTTTTCTTTCTTGTTTTTTTTTTTTCTTTTAGTGTTACTCTTTCTTGGATTTAACCATTTCACACACTGAGAGGATCCAGAGATTCCTTGGGCACAAACCAAAAGGCAACCACGGGGAAAAAAGGATGGTTTACTCAGCCCCTGCCCTCCCTTGCCAATACCAAAAGCTAACCTGGAAATCTAATACCTCTTTCCTGAAGGACGTGGTTGCTGGAGGGATACAAAGGTTGCAAAGTGAAAAATCTTTAAAATTATGTGGGGAATTTAACAAAAAACAAAACAAAACAAAAAAAAAAAAAAAACACAACAAAACCCCAAAAAAGGAAAAAAAAAAAAACCGAGCAAAGAAACCTGCGACACTAGAACCTCATGCATCACCAAAAGCGATGGCTTTGCAGAGCGCTTCTCCCGCCCGCCCGAGACATGCAAACTCCTCTATTTGTGAAGATACTTCAATAAAAACAAGTAAAAGTAACTGTTCTCAGGGATTGCTTACTAAAAGTAACACAAAAAAAAAAGCATTTATGATACTGTAAATACTATAGTATATGTGTCAATTATTAAATTGTAAAGTTATAATTATTTATAATTCTGTCTTTTATTTGGGGGATACTTGAAATTGTTGTGGGCTGGGGCGATTATTTTTATTATTGCTATTATTATTATTATTGTTATTATTATTATAACTATTATTTAAAAAACCCACACAAAACCACAGACAAAAAGAGGAGGAGGCACACGAACATTTCTCAGGTTCCCATGGCATCGTCAGCAGCAAGAAGGGTGTGGGGGGGAGGCGAACATCTACTCAACTCACAGCCCTGGGACAGAAGGACAGACGGACAGAGGAGCAGCAGCCCAGCGCTGGAGGACAGCGAAGGAAGGAAGTCGGGGCAATGCTGGCTTGGACACATGCAGATGCTGGCGATGGAGGACTCAGCCCATCGCAGGTGCAGGGTGTGAGTGCCTGGGCGGGCACCAGGGCTGCCGGCTCCGGGGGAGGGAGGGGCAGCCGTGTCGCCTTCCCACACTGTTCCCAGCTCCGTGGTGCAGCCAAACGCTCGGCCCTTCTCGGCTCGCCCTGTGCTGGGGACACACTCCAGCCCCGGGGCCGGTGGCTCTTAAGTTTTGGTTTGTTTCTTTGCCAGTGGGTTGGGAGGGCTGGAGGGGCCAGGGCCGGTCTGGACAGTGACTTGTAGTTAGAGAACGTGCGCTAGTTATCTGCTGTCTGGTTTAATTTTTTCGCAAGTGACTTGTGTCCATGCTCTGGCCAGGAACCCAATTGTACTCGGTCTGTGTCGCCACCGAAATAGCAGTCTTCAACCAGTCTGTTTCTCTCTTTTTTTTTCTTCCCTTCTTTTTTTTTTTTTTCTCCTTTTTTTTTTTTTTGCGTGCGTGCGTGTATGTGTGTGTGCGACCTCTTCATCTGATGTTTAATAATAAAAGGGATGAACGTTACCGCCTGTGTCTCTCCTGCCTTTCTCTGAGTCGAGAGGGGATCACCAGACTTGTACAGAGCAGTGTCACAGACCCCTGTGCCCCAAAGAGGGGGGCACAGCGAGGACAAGGCACCCCAGCTGTTTCTGGGTGCAATTCCCTGCCACGTACAGTGTTAGCAGGTCCTTGCCTGTGCTGGAGACATGCCCCTATTGACGTCAGCTGGAGCAGCATTTCTGCCCATGTCTTCATCCATCCTGCCAACCTGGACCACAGTGAGTGTGCTGCAGTGTGGGAAGGGGTGGCAGGGAGCTGTAACTCAGGGTTCCTGGGCTGCTTTTTGCAGTGTTTGCTGAGCCCCAGGCAAGCTTGGCCTTGGGGATCAGAGAAGATGCAGAGGTGTGCACGGGGGAACGCTAGGACCAGGGGGATGGTGCTAAAGAGGCTTTGGGAGCTGGAGGAGGAGGGCCATGGTGCCACTGCTGCCATCCCAGCCAATGTGGCAGGGTGCTGGTAGTGCTGTGTCAGAGGTCCTCCTGCCACTTTGCCAGCTGTCTCCCAGGTGAGTCCTGCTGGGTCTCCCAGCCCATTGAGAACTACCCTGGGTTGAGAACACATTGCCCATTCCAACCTGAGCAGGACTGTGGGACAACTGATGCTGAGCCTCTGCCGGTGGTGGGCTTCAAGCCCCAAGCTCCCAGGCTGTGTCCCTGCCAGCCTCAGGCAGCCCACCTTCCCTAGCAGGGCTGAGCACATCCACATCCTCAGGAGACAGCTGTTGTGCCCTGGGCTCACATCCTCAGTTGCAAGCATGGACACTGCAGCCTGGCAGGGAGAGGCATCCTCCGCAATTTGCTGCCATCCCTGTTTCCTCATTTTGACCTGCAGAATGGGACTCAGGGGCTCCCCCTCACCGCACATGCTCTTCTAGCAGCCTGCCATGACTTCCCATCTCCTTCAGGGCCCTCCAGTTTCCCATCCCCAGCCAGAGCCACACGGCTGCTGCAGAGAAGGTCTTGGTTTAATGCTGCAGCCCAGCCTACAGTGAGCCCTGTGACAACATGGGTGACTGTGCCCAAACCAGAGCCCTATCCCCAAGGCCCCCGGTTCAACTGTGCTTGTTGATATGACGGGAATGAGCATGCACAGCTTCCACAAAGGCACCCACATGTTCAGGGTTCATGTCAGGGTAGAGGCCATGGCCCAGGTTAGCAATATAGCGTTGGGTCCCAAAACTCTCCAGCATCTTCTTCACCAGCTCGCCAATCTTCTCCTGTAGGTATGGTGGGAAACCATGTGTTAGACCGATCCAGCCCAGGGTATTTCACCCCCACCAGTCCCGCCCAGCTAGCCTAGAGGACTGCTGGGACATGAGCCAGTGCTGCAAGTAGGGAAGCTGAGGCAGAAAACCTTTAACACAAGCTAGAACTAGCCCCAGTTGCTGGCAATGGCCATGGCTCACCTTGGGTGCATAGAGAGCACACGGATCCAGGTTCCCTTGCAAGGTGACATGTTTTCCTATCTGTGCACTGCAGCAGGGAGGAAGCAGGTGAGTTGCTGCATGTGGTACAGAGGCTGAGGGCAGCCGGGTGCCTGCAGCCCCCACCACAGGACACACAGGACCCCTCAGCACAGCCTTTAGGAGCTGTAGCATGGTGGCCCAACTATCCCCACTTCTGGAGCATCAGTGTCCAGGCCTGGGGTGACTCAGGGCAGAGGAGGATGTCAGAATACCTGGCCTGGGATCCTGCCCAGACACCTGAGCCCTGTGTCAGACTTACCGAGCTTCCTGGGGCCGGATGGTCCAGTCGAGACCAACGACCTCGTAACCAGCGTGGGCCAGGTCGCGCAGGGCGTAGTGTGCATCCTTGGCAAAGATGATCTGGGGAGGGAGGAGATGGGCAGCAACTGCTGTGAGTCTGTGAGTCAGACCTCTCTCCACGGGCTGGACTGAAGGAAGCAGGTACCAGGGGATGCACTGCGCTCCAGCAGCCCCCAGGTATCAGGCTCAATCCAGGCAGCCCTGACTCACCATGGGCACCAGGGGCAGTGCCTCCTCCTTCAGCTTGCTCTTGACAGACTGGGCAATGTCTCGGATGTAAGGCAGGGCAAAGTCCTGAAACAGCTCTGGGCCCAGGTGTCCTGCATGGGACTCAAACAGCTGGAGCGCCTGTCAGGGACACAGAATCCTTTAGGCTAGAAAAGACCTTGAAGATTGTTAAGTCATGACCACTAACCCAGCACTGCCAAATTGGCCAGTAAAGCATGTCCCCAGCTGCCCCATCTACTCGTCTATCAAATACCTCCAAGGATGGTGACTCAACCACTTTCCCATGGCACTGGGAGAGCAGCACCTCAATCCCTCCTCCTCCAGTCCCTCCAGGGATGCTGGACCCTCTCTGCTCCTTGTCTTCAGTCCCTGCCATCCTTCTTGGCCCTGTCCCCATTGCCCCAGGACACACCTGCGCTCCAGCAGCCACCTGCCCCACCAGGTAGTCAATGATGACGTCGGCCAGCAGCCGTAGCAGTCGGTGGCTTGCCTCAGGGTAACGGTAGAGCCAGCTCTTGGCCTTGGCCATTGTAGTGGAGCCACCACCTTCAATCATGTAGGACATGAGCGTCCACTGTGGGGAGGAGTGAAGTGAGGAGAGTGATGGAGATGAAAGAAGACACAAAGTCCCAGCCACAGTGTGGAAGGCAGGATCTGTGAGCACCACAGAGCCTGGGGCACAGCTGCTCCTGTACTGAATGCCTTACACAACTGGGGGTGCCATAGCTGGTCTCACCCCAAGAGGAACCCATCAGGGAAACCCACACAGAGGAGCCACATCACTTACCGGTGCCCCCGAAAAGCCAATGAGGGGCACCTTGCCCTCCAGGCTGTGTCGTGTCAGTGTGATGGCCTGGAAGACATAACCTAACTCTGCAGTGACATCCATCTTCTGTCGCAGTTTCAGCAGATCCTCCACCTCCTTCAGGGGCTCTGTGAATGTGGGTCCTTTGCCAGGGACCATGACAACCTCCATGCCCAGTGCCTGGGGATAGGGGAGAATGGAGAGAAAGGAATGGAGCAGCCCTGAACTTTGCCTTGGTACCAGCTGCTGTTCCCCATGGCACTGGGCATGGCTCTCACCTGGGGCACCACCAAGATGTCAGAGAAGATGATGGCAGCATCCAGAGAGAATCGTCTTAGTGGCTGCACAGAAGAAGAGACAATGTTAGTGAGGGGTTGTGACTCCCTTCCCATGGAGGACCTAGTCAAGCACGAGGCAATGGAGGGCTGCACAGTTTACTGAGGCTACCCAGGATGGCCAGAACCAAGGCTTCTCCTTATCCTCATGTGGGCAGGGAGAGATGGCACACAGACCCCTGAGTGATGCTCACCTGCAGTGTCAGCTCACAGCATAATTTGGGGCTCCGGCAAGTGGCAAAGAAATCCTGTGACGCCCGTGTCTCCCGAAATTCTACAAGGGACCACCACAAATGTTACCCAGTGCTTGCTGAGGCCCCCTCGCTACCCCCCGCATGCCTCCACCTCTCACCTGGCAGGTACCGCCCCGCCTGCCGCATGCACCACACCGGCGTGTGCTCCGTCTCCTCCCCGCGGGCTGCGCGCAGGAACGTGTCGTTCTTCAGCTTGG
Organism: Sylvia atricapilla; assembly: GCF_009819655.1. NCBI lineage: Eukaryota > Metazoa > Chordata > Aves > Passeriformes > Sylviidae > Sylvia > Sylvia atricapilla. The sequence goes on from NC_089148.1 coordinate 14,121,323, forward strand.
GGAAGCCTTTGGGGCTGCGGAGCAAAGAGCAGGTACAGGCTGTCACCCACGAGGAGTCTGGGTGCCCTGCCAGGCCCCCACGACTGAGGCAGAGGGTGCCAGAGTAAGCGGCTCGTCCCCACTCCCTGACCGCAGAAGGGGCTTCGGCCCAGCTGTGACAAAATGTGATAAATTCTCTCCACCACAGCCCAGGACTTCTTCCTGCTGAAGACGGCGGGGCCCCCTGGGGGAGAGGCGATGCGCTGCCCAGGACCCGCGAGATTAAGTTATCGGGGCCACCAGTTGCTCCCGCCTGGAGAGATTCGGGACGAGCGGGGCGCGGGGCGGGCAGTCCTGCACTCCCCCCGGTCTGTGCCAGGCCACGCGTCCCCGGCCTCCCCGTCCCCAACCCCACCGCTGTGGGGCTGCTGGAGTCCGGCCTGCGCCGGGGAGAGGGACCCCGGCAACTGCGGGGTCTACGGGAACAAAGTCCCTAAAACTTCCACTTGGGACCAGTGACTTAACTACCGTACCATTGGCCCTGCTGATCCCTCTCAGTGCAGGATCGCCCCCCTCCCTCCCCGCCCACAGCCCCTCCAGTGACCCAGTACTGGACTCCTGTGACAGCACCACAGTCTCAGGGCCACTCCAGTGCCTCGGCGGTGTCCCCAGAGCCACACCAGGGTCCCCGGCACAAGATCTCAGCACGAAAGCACTATCCCCAGTGCTCCCACAGTGCCAGATCGCAGTTCCCAGAGCCACGCCAGTATGCCCCGTGCAGGCGCCGGAACACGGCCCCGTTACCACACTAGGAAAGGACGCAGGCCTGCTCCGTCCCGCTTACTCACAGGAACCGCTCGCCACCCTCCATTCTCCTGCGACGCTCCCCGGCCTCTCCGTTGCCTCCCGACGAGGGGCGGCCCACCCCGTCCCGCCCCCATTCCGCCTTCATCCCGCCCCGCCGGCGCCGCCATCTCGACGTAGTCCCGCCTCTCCTCCCGCCGCCATCTTGTCCCGCCCCCGTGCCCGGCTGCCCGCCCCTCCGTACGCTGCCATTTAGCCTCGCTCCTCTGTACATGGAACGGGCGCCGCCATCTTGCTCGACGTACGCCCCTTCGGGCGCCGCCATCTTGCCTGTCGGCGGGTGGGGTTCGCCGTAAACCGGAGCGTCGCGGAGCCGGCGTCCGGAGCGCGATGATGGCGGGCGGGGAGGCGCCGCACCAGGTGCTGGGCCGGCTGCGGTTCCTGCTGCAGTGCAGCGAGTGTTTCCGCCGCGCCCAGGCGCTGCCCGCCGCGCTCTGCTACGTGCCGCGGGAGGTGCAGTACAAGATCTGCAAGGACCCCTCGGCCGCCGCGGCCGCCGCCGCCCGCAGCCTGCTCAGCGTGTGGGACAGCCCGGGGCCGGCGCGGGGCGGCAAGCGGGCGGCGCGGGCCACCATCGAGGTGCGGAAGGGCGGCTGCCTGCGCGCCACCGGCGAGGAGTACTGCAACGGCGCCGGGCTGTGGGTCAAGCTCAGTAAGGTAACGCGGGTGCGGCGGCTCGCGAAGGGCCCGGCCCGGCCTCGCCTGATCGCCGACTGTCCCCACAGGAGCAGCTGGAGGAGTACCTGAGCGGCTGCGATCTCGAGGAGGGATGGGTGCTGGCGTGCAAGCATGCCGACGGCGGGGACCGGCTGGTGCCCGTGGAATCCACGGAGCGGATCCAGCGGCAGCAGCAGCTGTTCGGGGTGGATTACAAACCCGTCATCAGGTGTGGGGCCGCCGCGGTGTCCTGCTGGGTCACCGGGGGCGCTCACCTCTGTGCGGGCTCGGGACGCTGCCCCATGGCCCCTCCTGCCTTGGGCTGGGGAACCCCCGGCCTGCTTGATAGGTTTCATGGACGTGAGGCTAGAGAGATGACGGATGTGGAGTGACCTGGGTTTGGCTCAGGCACTGTGCTTTTCACATGCCCAGCGGGGTGTGGAAGGAGTAGACATGGTTGGAAAGTAAAGAGCAGCAGATCATATTGGAGGTGATGGAGGATGGAGCACAGTGGGGCTTTAAACCCAAATCTTCACCTTACAGCTACTCTTGGATTGTGACGGAGGGTCACACGTGCGGCTGCTGTTAGGAGCATGAAAGGATGAAGCAGGCCAGCAGGAGGTCAAGCAGAGCAGGAAAGCTTCTACTTTATTTTTCTGACTCTATATATATACAATTTTACAGACAGGCCAAGATTGGCTACACAGGTAGCCACCTCTTTGACCTCGTTGGTGAACATCACCATCAATCATCTTTCTCCTCCCAGAGGAGAAGAATGTAGACATGAGATTATTTTCTAAAAACATACATAGTTTACTTGAAGCTGCATGAGAACAAAATGCAAACAGTGAAAAGCAGGCAAACTTGAGACAACATTGGATCACTAACTTCTTGTTCCTCCTGGGATTTCTCACTCTACTTCTCTGTGTTGTTTCAGATGGGAGCAGGTGGTGGATCTGACATATTCCCTGCGCCTTGGAGCAAAGCCCAGGCCCATGGAGCCGGATGAGGCTGCAGTAGAGAAGCTTAGGTATGAACTCTTTCCTGGCTTCTGCTTTGGTGGGGACAAGCTCCTGTCTCTTGTGACTGCTCAGACAGCTGTCTCCTGAGGGGTAGAGGGGAAGACAGGCACTTCTGCACAGCACAGTCTTGTTCCAGCTATGCCTGCAAAAAGCAGGAAACCGAGCAAGATAAGCAGGATATGGACCTTCCCTTTTTGACTCATTAGCCTGGCTACCTCTGGCTCTCCAAACCCAGTAATCCCTTTCCCCTACTAGGTTTGTGCCCCCAACATGGACTTATGAATGTGATGAAGACCTGGTGCATTTTCTGTATGACCACATTGGGAAGGAGGATGAGAACTTGGGCAGCGTTAAGCAGTATGTCGACAGCATCGATGTCTCATCCTACACGGTGGGTTAAAGAGACAAAGCTACATCAGTCTCGCTGTGCCATGGAGCTGGGGAGCATGGATTGTGCTTTCTGTGCTCCTCTGGCCTGGACTGGATGTTTGAGGATGTGGGAGAAAAGCCTGAGGTGTACCATGCAGCATGTTGTGTAATGTAGCCCCTGGAGGGACAGTGGTTTAAGAAGCCAGTGCTAACACTAGCTGCAAAGCTGATTTTAGGGAGGGTTTGATACTCTGTGCTGTTTGTGTGACCCCAGAGCACCTCAGAGGGTCAACCCCCACAGTGTCCTGTGTGCTCTGCACTCCCAGTGTCTACCCACAGCCCAGGAAAGGGAACAGGCCAATGTGATGCCCTCTGACATTAAGATTCATGATGAAAGTAACCACTAAAGAGAAGTTAATCCTACACCCATCTGATCTTCCTTTCATTCACTTGCCCTCTTCCAGGAGGACTTCAATGTGTCATGCCTGACCGACAGCCATGCTGACACATACTGGGAGAGTGATGGGTCCCAGGGCCAGCATTGGGTTCGGCTCAACATGAAGAAAGGCACCATTGTCAAGTGAGTCATCTCCATCTGCTCTACAGAGTCATCTCTGCTCTACATTGTGACTACCGACTGGGGCAAGCTTTGCCACTCCCTTTCTGCCTGAGTGTCATGGCCCAGATTCACGCTGTGCTCCCTGCCCCTCAGCCCTTTCTCTGGCTCTGGTCTTGAACGAGTTTTAGCATTGTCGCAGGTACTTGGGAATCCCAGTTTGGTAACAATGTGACCAGGTGATGAGAGGGAGTAGGAATAGGTGTTCATATACAGTTGCCTTTTCCTTAATGTCTTGCTTCCCTTTGCAGGAAGCTGCTGCTGACAGTGGATACTACTGATGAGAACTTCATGCCCAAGCGTGTCGCTGTGTATGGGGGCGAGGGGGACAGTCTGAAGAAACTGAATGACGTCGGCATTGATGAGTGAGTGGGTGGAGGTGCACAGGGTGTCATGGCTCTTGCAGGGGCCCAAGGTGCTGAACACTGGCCTTAGGCAGTCATGCAGGTTCACTCTGCCTGACATGTACAATATGTATGTAATATGTATTGTACATACATGTACATGTATGTACAGTAGCATGGTATGGTCATCAGGCTCTCATCTGATTGTGGAACACATCAGAATCATGGCACCTGGACCTGAGTCACCAGCAGGTTCAGGCATTCAGCTGTATTGTAAGCAAGAACTGAGTTCTTGCCTTTGGCTTCCATTTCAAAAGATGCAAACCGTCTTCCAAGTGTCTGAGTGGATTTTGGCGGGATGGGTGAGGGAACAGCCCTTCAGTCCTCATCTGTGCTGTGTTTGCAGGAGCTATACTGGGGATGTGTGCATCCTTGAGGACATGACAACACACCTGCCTGTCATTGAGATACGGATTGTGGAGTGCAGAGGTAGGGCTGGCTGTTGTGGCCACATCCATAATGGCACCTGTAAAATACTGTAGATCAAGAGTTTGTTCTTTGACTTGTACTTCTCCCTGTGAGCTGTTTTAGATGAGATTCAAAAGAACCATGGGAGACTCCTGGGAGATCTGAAGTTTTGCAAGTTCTCAGCTTTCATCCTATCTTTCTCTGCCTTCAATTATTTAATTCTTTTTCTCCTGTAAATGCCCTGCTTCTTCTTCACAGAGGTATTTGAGGCTCTCAGTGCCCGGCCCCAGAGCTGGTGGAGCTGGTACATCCCTACTGTTTTTGCTTATAGACCTCCTACGCTTAATTTAAGGCTTGCTTTCTTGCAATCTTGGCATATCATCCATGGTCTTCCTTGGCAGATGATGGGATTGATGTTCGTATTCGAGGCATCAAAATCAAATCCTCCCGACAGAGGGACCTGGGACTCAGTGCTGACATGTTCCAGCTGCCCAATTTGGTGCGTTACCCTCGCCTAGAAGGGACTGACCCTGACCTGCTGTACCGACGGGCCGTGCTCATTCAAAGGTACTGTGTGGAGGGGAGCAGACAGCGATGGATGCCATCTCCAGCCTGTGCATGGCTGGTAGATGTGGAGCTATGACACTCCTTTTGAGACAGACATCTTAGACACTGAAGATTATAGGAGTCATTTGGGAACAAAGTGGGCTCTCTAGGGTGGCTCTCTCATGCTTTCAGAGGAGTTCTGTAGCTCAAGTTTACAGTGTGCTGTTTGTCACAAGCACAAGCGTACCTGTGCAGTGTTGGGGGCAGGTGTAAGCAGAGTCACCTGTAAAGGATGCAAAATCCATGCAGTGCCCAGGGAGTGGGAATTTAGTACCAAAGGCTCCATGATGTAAAAAACTATGCTGGGTTCGGTTTAGATCAGTTATTTTTCTGCTTGTGTTCAGGCATATGTGGTCTGCAATAGACTTGTGCAGATCCCCATCAGTCCTTGTTGCAATACCTTCTTCTTTGGGATTTAGGTTCATCAAGCTCCTGGACAGTGTCCTGCATCACTTGGTGCCAGCCTGGGACCACACTGTTGGCACATTCAGCAAACTCAAGGTGAGCAATTTGCTCTGTGTCTTGTTGAGGCCTCAGTCTGGCAGGGTGATGGTGCTCATGCTGTGGCAAAGGAAGCATCCAGGACTTCTTGTTGCCTTTAAAGCAGTTGCCTTTCTGCACTCAGGTTACTAACACTGTGAAAGATGATATTGTTTATTTTCCTGCTAAACTGCTGATGTAGAAGCATGTAGCTGTGGGCTAACAAGTAGACCCAAACCAGAACATTTCACCCTCAAAGGGGCTTGGATCATAGCAGCACTGGGCATGCAAGCTGGTTGCAGATACCCTCCAAGATCTCAGTCAAGGACGCTCTGTTCCTGCGCTTCCTGCCAGCAGCTTTGAGCTGGCTTGTCCAAACATCAAGCCTTTTACCAGTAACATTTTTCCTGGCTTTAATAAGTTTTTGTATTTCATCCTTTGCGTAGTGCTGAGTTCATTCCTCCACGTGTCTGTTTTCCTTATATCCTCTCCAAGAATACACATGCTGAACGTTACCAGGAAGCCCCATTCTGTGTGTTTCCAGGCTCCGTGTCAGAAAGCACTGTAATTCCTGTCCCAGGTCAACATGGGACCCAAAGCATTTGAGGATTCTTGTTTGTATAGAGGAGCTGGCTTTGATTACAATTAAGAGGGATAGTAAGACTAGAGTTCTGGTGTGAGTGAGGGTAAAGGAGAGTCTAAGCAACACTGGACTGTGACTGTCAGATGACAGCTGGTGGACTGAGGGCTGAGTTCGTTATCCCCCTTGCGTAAGAATGCAGAATCTGAGAGGCAGAAGGAGAGAAAATACTGTCAATGAGAATGTGTCTGAGTGGGAAGGCCCTGGGAAAGGGAGAAACCTGGAGGTGCAGTGGCTTCAGCAGAGAGTAGGTGACATGTTTTGTGCATCGTTGTTGGCAGCACATCAAGCAGTTCTTGCTGCTGTCCAAGAAGCGCACAGCTCTCATCACCCAGTGTCTGAAGGACTCCGAGACCAGCAAGCCCAACTTCATGCCAAGGCTCTACATTAACCGACGCCTGGCCATGGAGCACCGGGACAACCCTGCCCTGGACCCCAGCTGCAAGAACGCTGTCTTCACCCAGGTACTGTCCCTCCTGCAAGGGAGAGTGGGGCATCCCAAAATCAAAATTATCTGCATTAAGATGAGTGGAAGGGACAGCTTGGAGCTGGAGGTAGACCAAGCCTTCAAGGCCTCTTCACATGACTCACAGGCTCTATAATTACATGTGCTGATGGTCCCATATCCAGGAATAATATCTAGGAGGGATTTGGGATCTTTGAGTTGAAATCTGTATCCTATCCTGGTTGCTCTCTGTGGCATTTTGTTAATGGAGAGTGTAACAATCCTGTTGCATTAAAAAGGCAGCAAAGAATTCTTGTGTGACAACAGTCAAGTAGCTGCATGCAGTTCTGTGCTGTGATTTTACAGCAATGCTGATCTTCCTGTGTGCATTCTCTCCCCACCTCCAATAGATTTGGGGCTCTGTGTGTGCACAAACACCCCAAACTGCTGTGAGATTTGATGTGTTGATGTACCTGCTTTCATGTGGCACCAGTTCCCTCTGGAGAGGGGATACCAACCAGCCTTGATGGTCTCTGCTTGTTGCAGGTATATGAAGGCCTGAAACCCTCAGACAAGTTTGAAAAGCCTCTAGATTATAGGTAAGCAGTATCTTGGGGAGGGAATGCACCATTCAGTGCTGGGACTTGTGTCCTGTCACAGCAGGGTGTTTGGGAAGTTCATGTCCTGCCCTCTGGAGAGGGTTTGCTAGGAAAGGAGCCAGCTCAGCCATGGGATCACGGCCCATTCCCCAAGGCGTCACCTCCCTACCAAGGGTGCAGCTGTCTCTGGAGCTGGAGATCTTACCCTGTCCTAAACTCAGACTGCTCCACCCTAGTCCCTTGATGTCCCTGCTGTGCCTGTCCCAGCACCTCCTTGGCTTTGAGCAGCACCTCAGGTGATGCCTGGTTCTCCACAGATGGCCGTTGTGTTATGACCAGTGGTGGGAGTGCAAATTTATCGCAGAGGGCATCATCGACCAAGGTAGGGGCTGCAGGAGGCCAGAGCTCCTCTGGAGCAGTCGGGGATTGATGAGGTTACTGTTGCTGTAGGTGCTTTTGGTTGGTCCCAGTGTTAATTTCCATGGGGGAGAGAGGGAAGGCAGGTTGCCTTGTCCTGCCACTCTTGGCTATGTCGCAGATAGAGTGCTGTTTGCTGGGAGGGGGACCAAACTTCCATTAGTCACTATTAGTCACTAACAGCAGCTTTACCAGTGCCAGTGATCCTTCTGGCTGTTCTCCATAGGCCAGGCAGGGGTGTTATTTCTCTTGTCTTAGTTTCTCCAGTGTCATAAGGCTCTAAGAGGAGCCTTCTGATCAACCCAGGTCCAGGTTAGACCAGAAATCCTCATCTTTGCTCCATAACTCTGAGGATCAGCACATGGGGTGTTTACATCACTAAAAATGCCCTTCTTTTGGGGTTGCAGGTGGTGGTTTTCGGGACAGCCTAGCAGACATGTCAGAGGAGCTGTGCCCCAGCTCAGCAGACACCCCTGTGCCTCTGCCCTTCTTCGTGCGCACATCCAACCAGGTGCTGTGCATTGGGAGGTTTGGGGCAAACCCTTCCACGCCTGGCAATGCAGTGCTGTCCCTGTCCCCTTGCATGCCAGGGACATACCTACTTGTCTGGGTCCAAAGCTTTTCTTTGTGAGGGGTTGGGTAGTTTGCTTTGTGGCATTTCATTTTAGAAGAGGCTCACAAATGCCTGGATACCGGTCTGTCACTGGGAATATTGGCTGGGGGGTTGGGATGGAGGGTTTAGCCCACTTCTGCTGTGAGACGTGCCAAGAGGCATGGCAGGAGTAGTCTGTGGTGTTTCATGCTGTGCTGAAATTATGACTTGGAGTTTTGCCTCTCACTCCTACAGGGTAATGGCACTGGAGAAGCCAGGGACATGTATGTCCCCAACCCCTCCTGTAAAGACTTCCCAAAATACGAGTGGATTGGTCAGATCATGGGAGCAGCTCTGAGGGGCAAGGAGTTTCTGGTAAGTTTTCAACCTCATGCCTCTGAGAAGATATGCTGCAAAGGGAGTTGATAGCCCTCTCCTGCAGCTTGTCTAAGAGGAGTGTGGAAAGGCTCTGTGGTCACACACTGGGAGATGAGGTGTTTGGGGCCAAGCAGTTCGGAGAACTCGCAGCCTGAGTTTTGGAGGATGCTGCTGAGAGCTTGGGAGATAGTGTTTGGTCTCTACTCAGCTACAATGAGCTCTGCATGTGGAGGGGGAAGTAGGGAAGCCTCTTTGTTGTCTGCATTGTTGAGTCCTGTCTCCATCTTTGGGGAGGTCTCATTCTGACACAGACTCAATAAAATCTCTTTTCTTTTTCAGGTCCTGGCTCTTCCTGGCTTTGTATGGAAACAGTTAACAGGGGAAGAAGTCACCTGGAGCAGAGACTTCCCTGCTGTGGACTCCGTACTGGTGAGAGGGACTGGGAGGCTGTGCCTATCCTATTCCTTGTGGCATTCAGCAAGGTGCTGATTTGTGTGCCTGTCCTCATGTAGTTGCTTCCTCTTGTGATATGTCAAATAAACACAACAAAGGACAACTTTTAGCTATAAAAGTTATAGCTAATAGCACTAAATATTGTTATAGAGATGCAGCCATGCTGACTGCTGCTTCAAGCAATGGCCCAAGGTCTGCTAAAGAGCTTTAGGGCAGCATGTCCCATGTTGTATCACTGTCACTTGTCTGGGAAGGGAGAACATGAGGACTCAGGCACATCATTGCCCTCTGGCCATCTCTCTAACATGCAGTTACTTGGTGCATGGGCAGGTGAAGCTCCTGGAGGTGATGGAAGTCATGGATAAAGACACCTTTGAGTTCAAATTTGGAAATGAGCTGACCTACACGACAGTGCTGAGTGACCAGCGTATGGTGGAGCTGATCCCCAATGGCAGCAACACCCCTGTGCGCTACGAGGACCGCAAGGAGTTCATCCGCCTGGTGCAAAAGGCTCGGCTGGAGGAGAGCAAGGAGCAGGTGACACTGTCCCACCTTGTGGATGGTCATTGGCTCCCAGAGACCTGCCCCCAGCCTGTTTCTGGTAAAATGCACTTTGTTTAGTGTCCCTGTGCTCATTAGGTCAATGGTATCAAATCCTTTCAGTGGGGTCCTAGAGCCTATGAGAAGCTAAGTGGCTTCTAGTAGCGTGGGTGATATGGGTGTTTATTCACAGCTCTGACACAGGCTTTCTGAATGAACAGGGATGCATCTCTCTGGGATTGTGTCCCATTTCTTCGGGTTCCTTGGAGCATGTGCTGAGCAGTCACATGGCTTGAATCCAGTAGAATCCCTAGGCTCAACCATGAGTTAGGGAGATAGGCAAGACATGCTGCTTACCTGCCTTGTCTCCTTTTCAGATCATGGCCATGCAGGCTGGGCTGCTGAAGGTGGTGCCCCAAGCTGTTCTTGACCTCCTTACATGGCAAGAGCTGGAAAAAAAGGTCTGTGGAGACCCTGAAGTCACAGTTGATGCCCTGAAGAGGCTCAGTAAGTGAAAGGCTTTGCTGTAAACTCTCTTTGTGAAAACAAGGCTGTTTACTGTTTGTGCTGGCACAAGAAGTGTGGGAAGCCAGTATTGGCCCTTCTTACAGTGAGAATATGGTCCTGTGTACTTCTTGCCTTTAGCTGGGTGCCCATGGGGACAAGACTGTCCTTAGACTCCATCCTGGGCCACATAGTAGAGGCTGGGGTGTCCCTAGGCTGCCAGTATCTCAGTCTCTGTGGAGCTGAGATGTGGATCTGGCTGTGCTTCCTGGGAGGGGTCTGACTATATATATTCCTTGCACCTTGGGTCTGTGTGGTCACACCCTGCAGGCAGCCCACTGCCAAAGAGGGAGGAGCTCAGATCTTTATTAAACTTCTTTTCTGTATCCTTTCTGACAGCCTGGTTTGAGGACTTTGAGCCACAGGATACTCGTGTTCAGTACTTCTGGGAAGCACTCAATAGCTTCACCAATGGTGAGCAGTTTGCTCTGTCCATGTATATCTTGTGCCATGACAGCTCCTGCCTGCTGGCTGGGAGCTGGGAGGGAAACCACTCGAGGAAAGCAAGCAGCTAGGCTGAAGGGACTGCTTGCTAGTGCTGGGAATTCCTGGAAGCAGCTGTACTGCCTCTCACATCCCTCTAGGGTTTGCTGATGTCTTTGCCTTTCTTTCATAGAGGATCGCAGCCGGTTCCTCAGATTTGTCACTGGCAGAAGTCGCCTTCCAGCACGGATCTACATCTATCCAGACAAGATGGGGTAAGTCCATTCTTCTGTAGTCTGCAAGGCCGACAGATCCCACACCAAAGGGGTGGGTTGTCTGGGCTCCCTGCCTCACTGGCCTGCTTATTCTAACCAGTTTGTCACCTTCTCCCCAGCTCAGAGACGACAGATGCTTTGCCAGAGTCATCCACCTGCTCCAGCACTCTCTTTCTGCCCAACTATGCCACGTAAGTTTTGATGCTTCTCTGTGTCTGGGGGACTGTGTGTGGGCTCTCTTCTTAACCTTGGTGCTGACCCATTGAGCCCCATCACTTTGCCACACTTACATCCCCTGCCTGTCCCATGTGGCTGCTGAGTTTCTCTCTCTGAGCCCCTGGTGAAGCATATCCTCCATTTCAAAAAGCATCTTGTCCTCTCAACTGGCAAATGCAGCAATGGCAGCTCCTCCTCCTATTTTGTTTTTTTTTTCCTTCCTGCCATCCCTAGAGCCAAGGTATGTGAAGAGAAGTTGCGCTATGCTGCCTATAACTGCGTGGCCATTGACACAGATATGAGTCCTTGGGAAGAGTGATGTTGCAGCCTGACCAACCAGCATGGACAATTTTTCAAGAAAACCGTGCAATGGGAAGCATTCTCTTGTCCCCACGGGATGTGTATATATAATAAATATATAGGTGTGAAGCATGGATCCCAGCAGTGGTTGTGAATGGTTGGGTCTTTAGCAGGGTGGGAGCTAGCTTGGATTGTAAATGTGATTGCAGTGATGGAACCCTGGCTGAACCCTAAGGCATCAGAAAGGTCTGGTAGGCTTCTGTAATGAGTTTCTTCTCCAGTCTTGTAGCTCCACAATGCTTGCTCCTTCCAGGCTGCGCTTTGCTCAAACAGAAGTGGGGTAAGGAGGCAAAGCTGCACAGCAGCTTACAGCACAGGATAGAGAACTGTGAGCTGCTGCTGAGACTGTGGGGTGGCCAAGATGCTCAGTGTGTCCTGACCACACTCTGTTGCCTTGTTCCTGCTCTCACATGAGGTCAGTGGAAATGAGATCATTTATCTAGGATTAAGAAGAATGGGGCAGTCTGGTGGCAGGTGCTGCAGGGCTGCCCTTGGCCACCAGGTGTCATAACAGACCTGCACAGTAGGACTGTGAGTGCTTCCAAAGAGACTCCCATGTTTTTACATCACACAAAATCTGAGTTCCTGTCCCTGACACCTCTTGTACAGCAGCAACTGCTGCGGAAGCTGCCCCCTCACAGTGGGTGGGAACTGTCTGCTTCCCTTTTGTTCTTTTAGTTCTGCATCCAGCATGCTGGTGGCCTGGCAGCTGTTCTCCCAGGCTCTTTGAGCCTCATTTTACTCCTGAATGCCAGTATTACAGCTATCTATTGTAGTTCTCATGGAGATCTGCTGTCAGGGCCAAGTTCATCTTCCAGACTGCAGAGGTTAAAGCAGTAGCAGGCATGGCAGTGCCAGGCTCTCCTCACCTCCTCTCGTCCATAGGGAAGTACATGGAGGTTTCAGGTTAATAGGGAAAGTGTTTGCTCTAGAGCAGTGTAGAAGGTTAGCAAGAGTTGGAGCTCCTTGAGCAGATGGACACATGCTCTGTGAGTAAGGAGTGAGCGATGAAACCTTTACAACTAATTGGAAATATATATGGATCATCCCAGCTCTAGACAGGGCTAGTAATTGCCTATCACTGGGAGCTGCTAGATGTTAGTCTACATTTATACCCCCAGCTCCAGCCTGTGTGATCTGGTGGACCTCCATTTCTGTGAGTCACACAGTCATGGGGACTGCACTGGAGCTAATGCTGTAAATTAAGATTTATCCTGTCTTAATGTTTATGGCTTTTTCTCCTCTGTTAAAGGAGTATGTCATCCAGAAATCACTACCAGTTGTAAACAAAGTCCTTCCCTTCATGAGTTTCTTTTGAAACATGTATTCCCAGATCTGTCGAGGAGGGTTGTTGCCAGAAGGGGTGTAGGACCAGGAAGGAGCATGTGCTGCCATCTCCTGCATCGTGGTGAGTGGAGAGAGCACAGGGGGAATGGGGAAGCTGTTTATGGCAGCCTTTGCCTGCAGCAGGGCCTTCCATGCTCATCTGGGTGGGTGTGAAGTCCTGTCTGCTAGAGGAGGTCTTCTGTAAATCCTAGAGTTGTCTCAGAATTGATCTCTGTGGCTTTGTGGCTGATTTCAACCAACAGTGTGGATGGGAACAGGAGCAGAGCCAGTGCAATACTTTTCCGTGCTGGTGGCTGAGTCACTTCCTAGGGCATCTGTTTTAAATGGGCATGAGTAAGCTGGTGAAAGGACTTTGATCTGCTGGCTTGCCATCAGTCAGGAGTGTTGAGGAAGAAGCCTGCAGCAGTGAGCTGGGATTTGAAATGAGCCATCTGAAAAGGGACTGACATTGGGATGGAATTGATACTGCTTTTTTCCAACCTTGCTCTCTTGCCTCTACCGAAGATCAGCAGGAGGCTACATTATTTACTGAGCAGAATTAGAAGCAGTAATAAAATAGACTCGTCTCTGTTGCTGGGCTGGGATGGATAAGATGGCACTAGTCTTTGGTGGAGAGTGAGCTGATGTCACCTGTGGGAATGGGCAGGTTAAGAGGTAGCTAGGGCTGCTTGAGGTGATCTGTTGTGGGGGAGAAAGTACCTCTGGCTCCTCTGCTCTTGGAAGCAACTGCAGCTGAAAGAGGGTAACTGAGGTAATTACAGAGGTATACCCAGAACACTTTGGGTTTCTCACTGAGATGTGTTTAGACAGCTCTACTCAAAGCCCTGGCCTTCCATGATGGGGAGAGAGCTGCTGTGCAAGGCGATGCTGAGACCAGAACCTGGCTGAAGTGGTTGGATCCTTCCCTAGAAGCATTGTGGCACCTCTATCTTTGGAGATGCTCAGGACTTCCTGTACAGCCCTGGGCACTGTGGTCAACCTCCCAGTCTCATCCTGCCAGATTTAGATCTGTGCCCTCACTAACCTGAAGCACTTGATGACTATGGCATTATCAACTAGTTTTTCCCATGTTTCCTGCATTTCTGTACTCTTCCTTCCAGCAAGGTCTTTTAGCATCTGACCTCCTATTTCCTGCCACTGAGTGCTGCCCAACAGCTTGCTGGAACTCTGGGGAAAGGATCTAGCTGGTGACAGGGATTTCTGTTTACAAGGTACTTGTAGTAACAGCACCCCATGACCCTAGCAGAAAAGGGATCATCCAGGATGGTGTGGATTTAACTCCTACAAGCATACTGAGAAAAACACTTTTTTACTGTATAAACCATTGTTTTACTGTCTATTTTGTGTTACCACTGTATACGTGTTGGAGAATTGCAGCAGTTGCTGCTGTGGTGATGTACTAGGGTGGAGAGACCTGTGAAAGCCTTTCTAGTAGGAGGAGGAGTACGTTGCAGCTGAGAGATTGTTTGATGCATGGTCAGAGGGTATGGAAAAACATGGCTGCTGTGGAACAATGTCAAGATAACCCACTGCTTGTGCTGTTCAGTTCATTGTGCAAAGGTAAGCTGGGAAGGGGAGCTGGGAGCTGGCCTGAGTATCCTCTGCGTGGTCCTCTCATCTGCAGTGTTTTAAAGCCAATTACAAACTGAATTTCTCCTGTGACAGCCCAGCGAATTGTGGAAAAGGTCAGCCTGGCTCAACTCTGGCCAATCTCAGAGGCCCAAAATAGGTGTACTGCCAGTGCTGGGTCATGTTTCTTTTCTCATCTCTAAAGCTGTGGTTAGGAAGTGTCTCCTATCATGTTTCACAAGGCACAAATCAAGTGCCCCTGCCCTGGAATCCTGCTGCACATGGCCTGGGGTGAGAGAGTCCCCCTGAGTGAGCATCAGCAGCTGCATGTCCTTGCCCCAACAACCAGTCTCAAATCACTGGAGATCGATTTTCAAGCCAGTGCTATCCTAAGGAAGGTGCTGGTGTGTCTGTGCTGCTGAGGAGCATCTCTGTGTGCCAAAGCTGCATCTCTACAGAGTGGGTAGAGGTGAGCTGGGGGAGGGACTGATGATGTCATGGCTCCATGTAACCACTTGCTTTCTCCTGCCTTCAACTTGCTGGATTGTCATAGAATAGTTTCAGGTGATTAAATAACGCACATGTACTCTAGCTGTTCTTGTTATGCTACTAATACCCTAGAGTATGACAAACTCTTAGTAGTTTGACAGGTTTTGTCTGTCCCTACCTCATGTCAGATCTAAAAATGAATTAACTAACTGCTCTTGGCCTTCCTGATGATTTCTCTGGTCTGGCTGAGGCTTCTGTGTCCTTCTGTTGTGTTACACAGTGGTTACATGGTTTAGTGATAAACATGGCAGTGCTGGGTGAACACTTGGACTCTATGAACCTAGAGGTCTTTTCCAGCCTAAATGATTCTGTGATCCTAAACAGCAGTGAAGACTGGTGTCATGAGAGGCAGCTGGAGGTGAAGCAGATATCAGCCCTGCCCTGTCTTGCACATAAAGTCATGTCACAGAGGTGACTCAGAGTATTAACGGGCTCAACCCTTAGCAGCAGCTCCGCAAACCAGTGGTACAGGGTAACGTGGCTGCAGAGGGAGGGCCCAGAACCTTTCTGGCTCTGGTTACTGCAGGCCGAAGTCTGTATTTCTTCTGCACCGTGGTTCACGGCAAGGCAGGCCATTGCTGCAGTGAGGTACAGTCATGTCTGTTCAATAGATAACACGGCAGGGATGAGCAGCTGTTGGGTCTCTCTGCACTGTGCCTTTGCAGGCAGGGATGGAGCTGGACTCTGACCTGCCAGGAGAGCAAGCAGGCACCAGGGGGTTGTGGGGACCTTTGAGCTCTGCCAGCCTGCTTGTTTCAAGATGGCTCAACTCAGCCCTTTGTGCCCAACCTGAAGAACTTAAGGTAACGGGGTGGAGCTGACTTGCTCTCTGCCACCGCCTTGCTGTGGTATGCAACAAGCAGACATGGGGTGACACACGGCTGTTCAGGGTGGGGTTGGGTGCTGCTGAGTGTCATGGCCTCACTCCTCTTGCCAGGATACCTCGGCCACCTGGGATAAAGCTCTTCTGGGCAGGGATGACTGTCCTCCTCCCCAGCAAGTGCTTGGAGCATCTGCACCTTCTGCACTCCTGCCCAGGGCAGAGATATAACAGCCAGAAGCTGTCTCTCCCATACTAGAATTCCCACTCAGCTCTTTTCCTTATCCCTGCTGGAGATGTAGCCCTGATGCCACAGGCCTCCCTCTCTGTTGGAAAGCAAGCAATGACAGAGATGTTGGAGGCCGGGAGGGAGCAGAGTCCTAAGTCACAGGTTGTCAGTCAAGGGGTTGCCTGTGACCCGGGTCAGCTCCTGCTGGATACTGAAGTGGGCGTAACAGAGTCCCATCTCGGCAAACGGGGCCCGGAGCGGAAGAGCGGAGCGCTCGCTGCCCGAGAGTGGCGAAGAAGCGCCGGGGCGTGCCTGGGGCGCGGGCGGAGCGGCGCCTGCCCGGCGAGGAGGCGGCAGCCGGGAAGCACGGACTGCCCGAGGCGGGGCGGCCCGGGAGAGAGGCGGGCACGGCAGTCCCGCTGGAGGCGCTCCGGGCCGGCGGGCACTCCGGGGCGGGCACGGTCGGGGAACAGTCGGGACAGCCCGGGGCGCAGCGTCGCGGAGCCGGCGTCCGGAGCGCGATGATGGCGGGCGGGGAGGCGCCGCACCAGGTGCTGGGCCGGCTGCGGTTCCTGCTGCAGTGCAGCGAGTGTTTCCGCCGCGCCCAGGCGCTGCCCGCCGCGCTCTGCTACGTGCCGCGGGAGGTGCAGTACAAGATCTGCAAGGACCCCTCGGCCGCCGCGGCCGCCGCCGCCCGCAGCCTGCTCAGCGTGTGGGACAGCCCGGGGCCGGCGCGGGGCGGCAAGCGGGCGGCGCGGGCCACCATCGAGGTGCGGAAGGGCGGCTGCCTGCGCGCCACCGGCGAGGAGTACTGCAACGGCGCCGGGCTCTGGGTCAAGCTCAGTAAGGTAACGCGGGACCGGCACCGGGAACCACCCGGGCGTGCCGGGTCCCGACGGCGCTGACAGGGCGGGATGTGCCTTCAGGAGCAGCTGGATGAGTACACGGGCACCCGTGGCCTGGCGGAGGGCTGGGTGCTGGCGCAGAGGTTCGGAGAGGGAGGAGATAAGTTAGTCCCGGTTGACTCCGAGCAGAGGATCCAGTGTCAGCACCAAACGCTGGGCGTTGATTACAGACCTGCTATCAGGTATGGCCCCGAGCTGCTGTGCCTCCGGCAGGAACTGGGCTCTGGGCGCTGTACATGTCACCGGTCCCCGCAGTGGACGTGCAACCAAACCATCCCAAACCCCTTGGGCACGCCCAGCACAGCCCGCTCACTCCCTCCAGCGCAGGCAGGGCACATCCCCCCGAGCACCGGTAGGTGCCCTCCGTAGACTTATCCTGTTCACTTGTGGCAGCGCCTGCACAGAATAAAGATGATGCCAGGGGCGTTCTGAGTCATTTGGATTTGGGCTGAGCGATGTCACAGAGGTAATGCAGTGATCAGAGAGCTCAAATTTTATTTTCATGACGGAAGGTCACGTGCAGGGCGGGATTCCCCTGCTCTGTCTCAGCCTGTACCCGGGTGCAGGGACAGTCATCCTTCCCGCAGCTGTTCCTGGGTGTCGCCCCCAGTGTCCCACCACTGCTGACTACACTTCAGGCTAAGGCAGTGATGGACACACTGAGCACTGACACATCTTTTCCATTGTGTGACTCCTTTGCTGCTGCTGCTCCAGCTGGGAACAAGTGGTGGACTTGACGTATTCCATGCGCCTTGGAGAGATGCCCAGGCTCATAGAGCAGGACGAGGCTGCGGTGCAGAAGTTTAGGTACGAATGCATCTCCTAGAGCAGGACTGCTGCATCCTGAGGGGCTGCTGGCCATGCCTGCAGGGGCAGGACTGGCTTCAGGGTCTGGAGGGGGGAAGATGGGTGCCATGAGACGTCTTTTACATTGGTACTTCGGCCCTGCGCAAGGGAAGATGGCCTTTGCTCCGCAGACCCTTGGAGTGACTGTGTACTGCTATTCCCACTGGGCTGGAGTGGCCATAAATGCCTGATGTGGTGGTGATGAAATACAGCCGTGACATCCGTCTGCTGCAGGGACAGTGGCCTGGCACCATGCTGATTTGGTGGCCATGAGACACTGCAGCCAGTCTCAGCTGGGGCTCCTGCACACTGCTGATGGGCAGGTTTGGGGCACAGCCTGTTCTCCTCATCCTGTTAACACAGACGCTCCCTGCAGGTCCGTGCCCCCAGGCTGGACCTATGAGCATGACATGGAGCTGGGGCGTTTCCTATACGATCACAGTGAGAAGAAGCTGCAGTGCGTGGACTGCACCAAAGAACACATCAACAGCATCGAGGTCTCCTCACAGACGGTGCGTAGTGGGGCTCCTCTGCAGCCTCAAATCAGCATAAGACATGTGAGCATCGCCAGAGATGTGGGGAGGAGTGGCCAGCTGTCGCTGTCCCCTCTACGAGGGGCATGGGATGGTGGTGGGGGGGTTTTGCTGCTCTAGCAATCTGTTGGGAGCTGGGTGTCGGGAGCCAAACTCCATTGTGTCTCTGGGGCACTAGGGGTCCACAGCTATGCCTGGTTTGCTGTGTCAGGGAGCCACCATCCACTCACAGCCTGACAAACCAAGGGGCTGGGCTGTTCCTGACCTTTGAACCCACAAAACCCATCTCAGAGGAGGCCATGGGGTGTCCAAGGATGCTCATCTCCCTCCTCTGCTTGTTGCACTCTTGCAGGAGGATTCTGGTGCCGCCCATCTGACAGACAACCTGACATACACCTGCTGGGAGAGCAGCGGGCCCCCGGGGCAGCACTGGGTGCGGCTCAACATGAAGAAAGGCGCCATTGTCAAGTGAGACCTCGGGATGTCCCCTCCATGCCAGCAGCTGTGCCAGAGAAGGGCAGGGTGCGGGACAAAGCACCATCTTCCTCTTCAACACAGATTTCCCCCAGCTGTAGCTGGGCGTGTGGGGTTGAGGTGGGGGACAGCTGCTGCCAAAGGCACTCCAGGAAGACACAGCTTTGTCCCAGGCCTGGGATAACTCTGGGGGCATCTCTGGGCCCACACAGCTCATGAGGGGAGGACAATGCTGTTCCTTGCTCTTCTCATCCCCAGGAGACTGTGGCTGATGTTGGATGGGCAGTCCAACTCCTATGTACCTAGGCGAGTGGCTGTGTATGGGGGAACACCAAGCCGGCTGCAGCACCTGAGAACAGTCCTAATTAACGAGTGAGTAATGAGTGAGGAGCTGACTGTGCCCAGCTTGTGCCAAACTCCTGACCTGTCTTTGCATCCTGAGCAGATGTTAAGGATAAGGCTGGGCTTGGTTCTGAGTGACTTGCCAGTGACAGTGGCTCTCCAAGGTTTGGAGCTCCCTGGGTGCAGGCTACATCTGCTCCCACAAGTGTGGTGGTCCCTTGCTTCCATGTGCCAGTCAAGTGCCTCTCCTGCTCCTCACCCATGCTGCAGCAGCTGGTCTGCAGTGTGCTTCCTTCTGCCTGATGACTTTGGTGTTCTTTCTGCCTCTTCCTCCTCTCTTCTGGGAACATACACCAGTGCTGCCACCTTCCTGAGCATCTCTGCCATGCTGTAGCCGAGTAGTACTGGGTGCTTCACCTCTCCATCTCCACCCTGGCCCTGAGCACCCTTCTCAAGGCAACTAGGGGCTTACAGAGGAGTGCAAAGATCTCCTTCACCTTCTCCCAAAACATGTCTGTTTGATGTTTTCTGGCTAAGCAGTGAAATCTGTCTCTGAAGAAGGACCCATGAGACTGCAGAGGTGTCCTTTGCAGTGGCAGGAGCCAAGTCCTCACTGCATCTGAATACTTGCAGTGGTTTTTACCCATGAGCTCACAGGATTTTGATGGGACCTTGACAAAGGTGTTGAAAATACACTTAGTAAATTGCTCATTTACACAAATCCCTGTTTCTTTCAAAAACACACCACCCTTGCATGACCAACTGTGCATGAAAGATGGTTCTGGCCTTGTGGGATGTGCTGGGACTCCCCAAGAACAGTGACATGTTCTCAGCTATCTTGTCTTTCTGTACTGCTTTGAATTTGTGCTCTTTTCTGGCATTTTGGATGCGGCTTCCACCTTCTCCAGAACGTCTCTGTGCCTCTGACGGCCTCTTCTCTCTGCTTGGGCACCTCCTGCCGCAGCCTTGGTGAGGTGGGGGAGGTGTTTGCATGGGTAGAAGCACATCCTTGGTTGGGGAGCCAGAGTGGCCTGTGCCTCACTGGCCACCTCACCATTGTCTGTGCCTCATGGCTCTGCCATCTCCCTCTGTGCTGCATGCAGGAACAGCTACCAGAATGTCTGCATCCTCCGTGACATGAAAACCCACGTGCCGGTGCTGGAGATTCGCTTCCTGGAGTGCCGGGGTGAGCCTGTGCACCCAGACTGTGGCTGCAGCCCAGCCTGGCCCTAAACCCACAGCTAGTCCTAGGACTTGTGGCTCTTCCTGCCACACGATCTCCTTCTTGGGATCCGCTGGCAGGAAAGTTGAGGAATGAGCTTCATGTGAGATGCTGCAGGTGCTGGCAGCACCTGGTGGCAGCGTCCAAGCTGTGCTGGCTGCAGCACACACAGCATCACCGTTCTTTCTTGGCAGACCAAGGGTACAATGTCCGTCTGCAGGGGATTAAGATCATGTCCTTCTGGGAGTGGGACCTGATCCTGAACTCCGACATGTTCCAGCCAGCCCGGCTGGTTCGCTACCCTCTCCTGGAAGGGGTGAATTCTGACGTGCTGTACCGGCGAGCTGTGCTCATTCAGAGGTACGGCACAAGGATGCCGCAATTCCTACAGAGATCTCAGTCCCAAAAAGCATCATGCCCTGACCTGCAGGGCAGCTGCAGGCTGGGGTCAGCACTGGCCCCACAGAGACCCTCTACAGTGATTCAGCTAGTGCAGCGGCATGTGCTGGGCTGCCCTTTTTTGCAGCATTTTCTTGGGAGAAAAGAAATAAAGTGCTTGGCCAGAGGGTGCTGGGTGGATGCTCCCCTTGTGTCTGGTGTCCCTCCATGGGCTGGAGGGGATCCATGTGCAGGGAGCACAGTGCCCAAGGGCTGTGGTGAAATGCTGCTCTTCTGCAGCCTCACACTGCTTCTCTCCTGTTCCAGGTTTGTCCAGCTTCTGGAAAGTGTCCTGTATTACCTGATCCCTCTCTCTGAGGACAGCATCGGCACCTTCAATGCACTCAGGGTGAGCATGTGCCCGGCTTCCCTGGGATGGTGCCAGTAGGGGCATCTCCTCACAAGTTCAGGTTTTCTGGGGGCTGTAGTAGTTCCTCCTTGATCTACTGGGGACAGACCAGCCCAGGGCTGAGAGCTGCCATGTTTGGCATTGCCTGAGGTATGGAGGAGCAGCATCCCCTGAGACACCAGGGCTGACCTGGGGAGAGGAAGACAGCAGGTGGTAGCAGGATCAGACCTCTAACCATCCCTGCTTGTCCCCTGTTAGAACATGAAGCCATTCCTGCTGCTGTCCAAGCAGAGTGAAGCCCTCATTGCCCACTGTCTGCAGTCCTCAGAGAGCTCTGCTCCTCACACCCTGCCAAAGCTCTACATCAACCGGCTCCTGGCCCGGGAGCACCGAGCCAACCCTGCACTGGATCCCAGCTGTAGGAACGCCGTCTTCACACAGGTATGGCAACACCATGCCCTGTGCCAAGTACCTGTCACTTCAGCAGGTGTCTCATCCCCATCTCATCCACTTTCTGATCTACTACTCTCCAGCTGTATGAAGGCCTCAGATCTTCCAAGAACAATCAGCCCCTGGACTACAGGTTGGTCTTTAGTGTCATATTTGTGGGGTGTCATTTCCCCGGAGCATGAAACAAGGGGATTCCAGGTTCTGCTGGTATGCTCAGAGGAGGGATGTGCATGGGGTTCTTGCTTCTTCACAGGTGGCCCTTGACCTACAGCCAGTGGTGGGAGTGTGATTTCATCACTGAGGGTGTCATTGACAATGGTGAGAGCTCTCCCCTGGTCTGTCCTGTGTTGGGGTGCAGCTCAGTGGATGCTTATGCTGTACTAGCTGCTCTGGGAGAGACAGCCTGCTCTGCAAGCATGAGATTGTTCCTGTATCTTCCCTATCCCACCAGTGCTGCTGCTGCCCCAGGGAAGGGAGCAGCTTGGCCGGATCCTGTCTGGCCCTGGTGTGTCAGGCACTAACCATCCTCTGCCCCCCTGGCAGGTGGTGGCTTTCGGGACAGCCTGTCAGATGTGTCAGAGGAACTATGTCCCAGCTCCAGTGATGTGCCGGTGCCCCTGCCATTCTTTGTGCGCACCTCCAATCAGGTCTGGCATCTCACTGTCTGCCTGTCCAGCCAGGGGAGTCAGTTAGCAGAGCCTGGGGTGTTAGCCCTGTCTTAATGCTTGCAGGACTATTGGCTGGGGGAGCTGTGCTTGTACCTGGGTGGTAGAGATCTGGAGGAGTGTAAAGGACTGGAGAGGCAGGTGGAGGGGTGATTGTGGGGGAAGCTGCAGGTGAGGCCATGCTTTGCTCGTCAAATATCTGTGTCCTAAGTGTTTCTCTCACAGGATAACAGCAGCAGTGACACCAGGGACATGTATGTCCCCAACCCCTCCTGCAAGGACTTCCCCAAGTATGAGTGGATTGGGCAGCTGATGGGAGCAGCCCTGAGGAGCAAAGAGTTTCTGGTGAGCACAGCAGAGCCTTCCTGGCCACTGAGGGGACTTGACATGGACCACCCTCTTTTGGGCAGAGGGGGCTGCCCATGCATGAAGGAGAGGCAGGGGGAGAATGCTCATGTCCACTCCTTTTGGCAGATCCTGTCTTTGCCGGCACTGGTGTGGAAGCAACTGGCAGGGGAGGAGGTCAGCTGGAGCAAGGACTTTGCCACTGTGGACTCAGAGCTGGTGAGCAGGTCTGGGTGCTGGCAGGGCAGCGCTGTGCTCTCTCATGGCTGTTCTGGCTCCACTGTGGTGACTATTGCTCATTTGGATTGCAGGTGAAGCTGCTAGAGGTGCTGGAGAGGGTGGACAAGGAAGGCTTTGAGTTCACGTTCGGCAAAGAGCTGACCTACACGACAGTGCTGAGTGACCAGCGTATGGTGGAGCTGATCCCCAATGGCAGCAACACCCCTGTGCGCTACGAGGACCGCAAGGAGTTCATCCGCCTGGTGCAAAAGGCTCGGCTGGAGGAGAGCAAGGAGCAGGTGACACTGTCTCCCAGGGTTGCAAGGGGACCCTGCTCCTGTGGCAAGACATCCTGGTGCTTGAGGGACTGGTGGTTGCCAAAATGTGTCCTTCAGGTCCAGCTGGGTGGTTTCTTTGTGCATCCCATGCCCAGGATGTCCATGTGCCCTGGGGATCCCTTTTGGGGTCCTGTGGTCGCTGTCCCGAGAGCCCTGGGTGGCTGCCCAGGGCTTAGACCCCCTGTGGTGACATGGGGCCCATCCTGTGTCCCCACAGATTGCAGCCATACGTGCCGGGCTGCTCCGTGTGGTGCCTCAGCCTGTGCTGGACCTGCTCACCTGGCAGCAGATAGAGAAGAGGATCTGTGGGGACCCGGAGATCACAGTGGCTGAACTACAGAAGTTCAGTAAGTCACAGGGCTGAGGGACCCTTCACAAGGGCAGGGAATCCCCGTGATAATGCTTGCCCTGCACATGCATCCTGGTCATGGGGTGCCTGAGAGCTTGGGGGAGGATAAGATGGAGGGTTCCTGGATGCTTCAGGTTTAGCAGCAAACCCCACTGGACCCCATCTGGTCCATCTGGTCCTTAGCTGCTGTGGGCAGGGGTGAGTGGCCACTCTGCAAACTAGGACCTCTGTTTCTCTACCCACCATGACACAACGTGCTGGTCCCACTCAGGGAAGCCAGGGGCTCTCACGGGCTAACCGAGGAGCAGAGGGTCTCTTCCTTTCCTTTGCTTTCCTGGGAGTTTCTAATTAAGCCATTGCACATTCTTTGTTGCAGTTAAGTTTGATGACTTTCCCTCTGATGATATTCGTATCCGGTATTTCTTGGAGGCACTCAACAACTTCACCAGCGGTGAGTGACCCCAAGCCTTTCCCTGCTCTTCACGTGCAGTAGGACAGGCCAGGGGATGGGGTAGTCACTGCCTTGTGCCCCAGAGGTGCTCACCAGGTGCTTCCCTGGGAACTGGCTGGGGTCATCCCACTTGGTCCTTTCTGCGATTCTGAGAGCATCCCTTAGCTTTGCCCCATGCTCCTGGGGTGATTCTGCAAAGCAGATCTTGCTGTGACAGCAGTGACTGTCCTGTCCCTGAGAACTGAGCTCTGTCCTTCCCCTCAGAGGATCTCAGCCGTTTCCTCAAGTTCGTCACTGGCCGGAGCCGCCTCCCAGTTCAGATCAGTGTCTACCCAGAGAGGTCGAAGTGAGTCCATCCTGCCTGTGTTGAGGTCCCTGTGCCATGCTGGGGTCCCCATATGATGTGAGATCCCTGTGCTGTGCTGAGATCTGACTCTCCTTTCTCCCAAGCTTGGATGCATTGGACCTGATGCCACAGGCCTGCACTTGCTCCTGCACCTTCTTCTTGCCCAACTATTCCTCGTGAGTTGAGCTGGGGATAGGATGCTCCCCACTCCTTGGGGCTGGTGTTGGGGTTCCCACCAAGACTCCCCAAGCCTTCCCCTGGGGAATGTTAAGGCAGGTGTGGGGAGGGAAGCCTGAGGTTTTCTGTGCCCATCATGGCTGTGACCTAGCATTCCCCCTGCCAGGGCCAAAGTCTGCGAGGACCTCCTGCGCTATGCCGTGTACAACTGCATGTCCATCGACACGGACAAGAACCCCTGGGATGAATGAGACCCTCATGTGCCCCGCACCATGGAAGCCTCAGGGACACTGGATTCAATAAAACTGCAGGGCCAGATCCTGCTGTCCTGCTGCAGGGCCTGTTTGTGTCTGTGCTTCTCTAGGGCTAGGAGTGGGGCGTGTGGCCAGTGCTGCAGCTGGAAGGGTCAGCATGGCACTGGCTGCTAGGTGCTTTGCCTGCACTGGGTCTTGTGGGGTGGAGAGCGTGGCATGCGGCGGCAGGGGGCGCTGTGAGTCCCGTCCCTTCTCTGGACATGGTGTGGGGAGCACGGCTGCAAACTGACCCCCCAGTGCCCCCCAGTACACCCCACACAGAGCCCCCACTGCCGCCCCATTACCACCCCCAGTCCTGTCTGCGGCCGCCTGGGGGCGCTGTTCCGCCGAGCGCCCCCCGCGGCTGGGCAGGGATCCATGACTCGGCGCTCGGCAGCGCGGGTCCTTCGCTCGGTGTTCCTCTCGCCGTTCTGGCTGGGTGAAGGCCGCCCTCAGCCCACCGGGGAGGCGGATCGATTCCATTGGCGCTCGCCCGCGATCGACGCTCTCGGCTGTCCGCGCGCAGGCGCAGCGCGGCCGCGCCGCCATTGCTGCGCTGTCAGTGCCGGGAGCGGTCGCAAGGACCGGAGGAGTGAACTGGCCTTGCCTCACCTGTCCCGGTGAGGCCCTCCCCTGTTTCTGTGTCACTCCGCCACACGATGGAGTTTCAGGCCGTGGTGATGGCGGCCGGAGGCGGCTCTCGCATGACGGACCTGACCTCCAGCATCCCGAAGCCGCTGCTCCCGGTGGGAAACCGGCCCCTGCTCTGGTACCCGCTGAACCTCCTGGAGCGCGCCGGCTTCGAAGGTGAGGCACGGCGGGGTCTGGGCGTGCTGATCCTGGTGACTGCGGACTGCCCCTGGTCACTACGGGCTGTCCCCGGTCACCGCCGCCTCTCCCGTCCGTTCTCCCGCCGTTCTAATGCCGTGTCGCAGGTGCCCTGTTGAACGGGGCAGGTGCTGTAGCACATCACTCCTCTGCGCTGGAGCTGTACTGCTGGCCCGTGTCACATCCCTTCCTGCCCTCTTGGCTGCGCTCTCTGTGGCGGGCCCTCTACCCCTCTTCTCACCAAGGGCCGCGGGTGTCTGAAAGGAGTTTGTAGAGAGGTGTGTGTCGGTCTTTTCTCCCAAGTGATGAGTGGCAGGATGAGAGAAAATGGTCTCAAGTTGCACCAAGGGAGGTTTAGATTGGATATTATGAAAATTTATTTTTACTGAAGGGGTTTTAAAGCGTTGGAACAGATTTCCCAGAGAAGTGGTGGAGTCACCATCCCTGGAAGTGTTCACAAACCATGAGAATGTGACGCTTGAGGACGAGGTTTAGTGGTGAACATGGTGGTGGTGCTGGTTGGTTGGATTTGATGATCTTAAAGGTCTTTCCCAAGATTAGTGATTCTCTGATTCGAGGCTTTTCCCAACTTTGATGTCTTTTCCTGGGTTTCTAACCATGAGTCTCTCATGTTTCTTTCTCAGAGTCATTAATGGCAGCAGCATGAGAAGTGTCAGCTCCCTGGGGATGGCTCGTGGTTTGTTGTTTCAGCCTGGCCCTAAGTTCAGGGTTACTGGCTCTGCGTGAGGCGTTCAGCCCGTGTGGCAGCACAGAGGCAGGTGCTGGGGTTTGGCCAGAGCAGGGCAGGGGGAATGGCAGACTCGTGTTGCTTTGCTTCACAGTGGGACTGAGGTGGTATTTGGTACCTGGTGAGCTTCTTCACTATCTTCTGAGTTTAGGATTTTGTTCATCTTTTGAGTGCTGGACCAAATCTTTCTGTGGCATCCCCCAGCTTCTCGTAAAGCTTCTTCCTGACACCTTTCAAGTGTCTGGGTTTTTTAAGTTTGTGTTTGTCTTTTGCGTTTTTGCTTCTCTGTTTTGTCTCTGTGATTATTCTGTCCTTTGTCCTGAGTTTGCGTCTTTTTTCCTGACTGCTTCTTTCTTCTGTGAAGATGTAAAGATTAGCTCATGATTATCTGTGCTAACCTCTTGCTATTTCAGTGTGAGGGAACAAAACTAAGAACAGACTTTGCCTTTATTCTGCTTCATTAAAAAATCCTAAAGAACTTCTGTTATTTGGATTTGTTTGTTGTTTGTTGAAATTTGCATTCTGAATATCTGCCTTCTTTGCCTGTTCTCTTGTCCTTTTTTTTTTTTTTTCCACAATATTTTTATCTTGCAGTGGAAATTTAGATAGCTGAAATCTTCTGTGTAATCAGTATTGTGCTTTGCGTGGGTCTTTATTCAGAAATAACCATTTCCACTTGATGCTCTTGACCACTAATAGCTGCCCCTCTACTCAGCCCTAGTGAGGCTGCATCTGGAGTGCTGTGTCCAGTTTTGGACTCCTCAGGACAGAAAATGTGGAGTTCCTGGACTGAGACCAGTGGAGGGCAACAAAGATGATGAAGGAACTGGAGCATCTCCCTTATGAGGAAATGCTGAGGGAGCTGGGCCTGTTCAGCCTCGGGAAGAGACAACTGAGAGGGAACTCATCAATGTCTATCAGTCTCTGAAGGGAGGTGTCAGGGGGATGGACTGGGCTCTGCTCAGTGGTGCCAAGCAATGGTACAAGAGGAAACAGGCAAAAACTGATTTCCCAGGAAGTTTCACCTGAAAATGGGAAAAACTTCCTTCATGTGTAGGTGACCGAGCACTGGGACAGGCCGTCCAGAGAGGGTGTGGGAGCTCCCTCATTGGGGATAGCCCAGAACCATCTGGACACAATCCTGTGCAGTGTGATCTGAGATGACCCTGCTGGAGCAGGGAGGTTGGATCAGATGACCCACTGTGGTCCCTTCCAGCCTGAACTATGCTGTGACTCTGTGATACTGCTGCAGTCAGATCTTTCTCCTTTCTCACACGTAGCTCTTCAACTTACCTGTCTCCAGGGAAAATGTGGACATGTGGAGTTGTATTCAGTAAATGTATTCAGCTTCAGTAAGCAAACTGCCACCTTCCTCCCTCCTTGTTTCACACCTGTGACCAACTGTACGTTCCTGCATTAAATGATCCAGTGGCATGAATTCACTCCCTGGATGATTTTTATCAAGTACTACGTAAGACTGTAGTTCCTCATACTTGTTTTTGTAAGTAAGTAGGTGTTCAATGGGCTGACTCACTGTGTCTCTTTTGCCCTAATTGCAAGTGCTTCAGCTCTCCTAATATTTAGGAGACCTTTGCACAGCTCAGGTTTATGCTCAACTGCATGAGCTTACAACTTGAACCTGACACCAATTCCATTTTCATCAGTTAATTCTTTGCCTAACTCAAGGTGTGCTTTCAGTCCCTTTCCCTAGGTTCTTCAGCCTCTTTTAAATCCATGTTGGCATCCAGTATGGGAGTGGAAGAGCAGCCACGTCTCTGGCACCAAAATGGCACACAATTCCCATGTTTGCAGTTTCTTCCTCTTTTCTTTTAATAGGTTCAAGATGAGTTAAGCTTTGATTGATGCAGATTTATTCTTGATGTGTTTTCATCTTGCCTATACTATTATTATCATTATTGTTTATTATTTCCTATACTTCTCTGTTAAAATTCCATGTGGAATGCAATGTTTTAGTGTTGGGGTATTTTGAGGGGATATTTTAACTGGAAAATTTGATTGTTGCTTTTCCTTCCTGTTCTTGAGACTGGGGGAAAAGGTTTCTTGTCATTTTGTTTCCTCAGTCTTTTCTTTGCAGAGCTTCTGTTCTCACATTCTTCATTTTGGAAAATATGCTTTCATGCCAGTTTTGATTTCCTTCAAATATGCATTTATCCTTTTTCTTTTGTAGATGGAATGAGTTTGTTGCTCATATATTACTCCACTTTCTTGCCAAGCTGATGCTGAGAAATAATTTAACCATTGTATTGTAATAGTGTGGTTGGTGGTGCTGTCCACAGAGGATTGCACAGGATCAGGGCAGCAAAAGACAAAGCTCTAAAGTCTTGGTGACATGAACACGGGGTCTCATTGGTCTGTTTGAGGACATATGGTTTGAGATTGCTGGTTAATGATATAAATGTCTGTTCTGTCTTGCTAACTCATGCCACACATGCATGTTTCCCTTTCAGTAACAACCTCCACCCAGCAAAGCAGCGGAGATTGTTTTCGTGTTCATTGGCAGTTTAATTCTTTTCTTGAAAAGTTGCTGTTGCCAAAAGAGTTTGGCTGGGTGGAGAACCCGGTTGTGTTACTCAAGCCTTTTGACAGTTTCATCAGCCTTTCTAAATAAAAAAGTGGGTGTATCCTATTTGTGATGAATATTATTTAGATTTTTTTTCTGCTTCATTTCATCTCACTCTCCCTTGTCCTAGAGGTCATTGTGATTACAAGGAAGGAAATCCAAAAGATGCTAAACCTGGACACAAAAATGAAGCTCGATTTTGTGTGCATCAGTGACAACATGGACATGGGTACAGCAGATTCACTGAGGCATATTCACCAGAAAATTAAGGTATTACTGTCTTTTATTGAACTTGTTTATAATTTTTTTGTTGTGTTGTGAGGAGTGTCCTGTGTAATGATACTGTGCATAACTGAATTTCCTGATCTTCAGAAGAGCTGAATTTTGTGTCCTGGGGGAACTCATACAGAGACTCTGAATGACAGGAACTGAGAACTGGGAAGGCTGGAGCCTGTTCGGGCTGGGCTCTGGGTGCTTCTTGGTCAGTATTAGCTTTCTCTCAAGGTAATTAAAAGGTTGTATTTGTTTTTACAATTTTTTTATACAGTGTGTGATAGTTGATGTCCACCTGGTGCTTGGAGAAGTAGCTCTGCACAGGCGTTCTTTGCTGTCATAGGCAATGCAGTGGTGCTCAAGAAATGTTGTGTTCGCTGTTGGCCCTGACACAGGCATGCCTGCACTGTTGGGTTAGTGACTATTGCCGGGCTTCAGTTTTCTGCTTTTTCTCTGCTTTTGCTCACTTGCTCTTACAGTAAGCTTTTCAATAAACAGTGCCCAGATGTGATAAAGGGCTGCTGTTTGAATAAAACCAAGTTTACAGAATTTTAATTTCCAGCTGCGTAATTAAAACACTCCCATGTAAGGCAGAAATGCTGCTTGGAGCTCTTGCTATGATCTGGGACAGAATTTTGTTTTTGTTGTTGTCACAGACTTAATCATAGGATTTGTTCCCTGTCTGTTTAGGCCATGTTAGCCAAATGGCCTGTTTAAATAAATGTTGCAACAGAACATCAATGAGTGCTTAAGTCCTGAGGTTTCTTTTTGAAGCTGTGTTTGAAGCTAATGAAGTGCAGTGTTACAGGCTGTATACTCCCAAGAGAAAGACTTCATTTGATACAAGGTGACACTTCAAGGCAAATAGGGATGTGGAGGTGGCACAAGGAGGCAGATCCAGCGAAGGAATTGATGCAGAGTAGACTATTTAGAGGGTGAAGAGAATATATAACAAAGAAAATCAAAATTAACAAAATCAGTTTAACTGAACTGAATGTTTCTGTCATGTGGAGAATCATGTTTTGTCGTAACTCAGTTTGGCAGTATTTGTTAAATATGTGCATGCAGTAAGGAAGTATCTGCAAACTGGGATCCTGACCTTGCACTTTTATTGCCTGATCAGTGATGAGTTCATATGTCTGGATGAACCTCTTTTTGGTAATCCAGGCAGATCTGCTTAGAGGCCCTGGGAGACAAGCAGAGCGTCTGTGAGTTAGAAAATAGTGTCTTCACAGGCGGCAGTGTTGATCTTCTGTTTAATTTCCA
The DNA here is from genome assembly GCF_009819655.1 of Sylvia atricapilla. Classification (NCBI taxonomy): domain Eukaryota; kingdom Metazoa; phylum Chordata; class Aves; order Passeriformes; family Sylviidae; genus Sylvia; species Sylvia atricapilla. The sequence continues at coordinate 14,151,582 of NC_089148.1, forward strand.
GAAAAAAGGCTTAGAGAAGATGTGAGGTAGTCCTGAAAACCACACAAGTTTTCGTAAGTCAGATGCTTCATATGAATGGCAGCAGCTGCTTCTGCCCTTTTTATTCCATGTCTGCTTGTCTAGGCACAGAGGACAAAGTGGTCTCTTATTTGAAAGAAGCCTATACTAAGTTCTTGAGCAGATTGCTGCACTGTGTATTTTGGAGTCATTCCTCTAGTAAGTGCATACCACTGGTGCACCTCTTACAGGGTATGCCCTCTCCTGTGTGATAGAGGTGAGAGAACTCCACAGCAGAGGTAGCTGAAAAGCTGCTGTATGTTGGCTGTGTTTGCAGTGCCGCAGGAGAGTGATCTCGTTGAAGAATGAGTTTCCCTGGTGAAAACAACTGCTTCTTGTGGCCATGGTTTGCTGGCAGGCTTTTTGCAGCCCATGCCAAAAGTCTGATGAGAAGTTTAAACTGGTTGCTGAAACTTAGTTGTCACAAATTGAGTTAATTGCCCACAGACAGAAGAGCAAGTATGCTCAGTGAAAGCGAGGTAACATGGCCCAGTATAGACAACTTGCTTGTGTGCAGTGCAAGTGACAGGGAGTAAAGCCAAGATTATAAATGCACAGTAAGAAATATGTCTAAGGGTAGCAGAACTGCTGATCACAAATTCTGAGATGTGCATAAAGCACTCTAAAGCATAACATTTCATGACTTGCTGCCTTGTCTAGCTTTGAAGGAGTCTCGCTGCTGCTTGCTGTGCCTGCAGTTTTGGGTCTTTTTGTTGTGTTACACCTTGGGTAATGAAGCTTGATACTTTAAAGATTAGATGTCAAGGTTAGACTTTCAGAATTGCATTCAGTAGTAGTATGAGAGCACGTGCATGCAAAACCTGTAAGGGCTAAGGAAACGTAGTTTCCATTGTTTTCTATTTTTATGCTGCTGGTGTTTTGGCTGCAGGTAAGACTGACTTTTTATTCACAGTAACAAGCATCTGACTCTGCTAGTCTTATTTTTGCAAGTTGTTCAGAAGTTCATGAAAGCAAAGGAAACCTATTAAAGTTTTTGTTTGCTGTTTGTCCACTGTGCGCCCACAATAATGTTTTTGACAACTTTGCTTCAGAAGTTGATATACTAGATGCAGGTTCTTTGCTCTATTGGAAGTCTTCCTGTTATTTTTGGCTGTCTCAGCCTACACTTGATTGACAAGGTAGCAGCTTCATTAGGGTTTTTATGTTCATTGCAAGTCTGAATGTATCCTTTTCTTGGATCCTTCATGCAATAAAAATATTATGCTAAACTTGATTCCTAAAGGCACCTGCTTGAAAAGTAGTGAACACCAGAAAACTTGGTCTTGTAAGTTTGACTTTGTGGATTCCTGGGCTTGGGTGTCAGTCTGGCCTCTTCTTTACCAGTAGTTCTCTAACTGACTTGTGTAGTGTGTTGTTTTGCTTGGATTTATTAAACATTCACTTCTGGGGTCTGAGTAGCGAACACCATTAATCAGATTGTTCTCACAACTTTAGAACTGAAAACTGAGGCATAATGAGGTGATTTACCTGGGATCATTAAAGAGATTTGTACTGGTACTGGAAAGTGGACTTCTGTCTCAAATATCTTTCAGTTTCATGCATAAGATAACCTTATGATATTACATATTCTGTGCAATATTACATATTCTGTGTAATATTACATACTCTGTTTTCCCACCTTCAGAAAGCCAGCAGGACAAGACATTAAATACAAGTTGAAGCCGTTTCAAGTGAAAGTCCAGTTTCTGAATCTCCAGTGTTCTGGTTTATTCAGTGTGTGCTAGACTATGATATTAAAAAGGTCTTCGATCTGGAATGTGTCAGTCTGTATATAAGTAACTGAAATATAATTTTGCAGCATATAAAGTAGAAACGAAGGGATTTTTTTTTTTTTGCTTGTTTATATTACCAAATAAAAAAATTACACCAGTGTTTTACACTAAGTGCAGCCATTAAAATTATGTTGCCAAAAAGCAAAAATGTGGGTATGGGACCTATTTATTTCTTAAGTGTTTTGTTTTATACAGGGATATGAAAACAGTTTGTAAAAGCACATTGTGACAACTGTTAATCAGACCCCTTAATTGCTGTCCTATGGACCATCCCAGCATTTCCCTGGAATGCAGTTTGTTTCAGGATCCTGCTGTAGTCTCTGTGCCTTATGACAGCTTTCTTTGGTATCATTTTAATATCCAGTTTTAGGGTTTTGATAGCATTTTAGTATCATTGTCAGTTTAATTCTTTTGGCCTTTTAAGTTCCTAGTTTTCTGCTCATCCTTTGAAGGACTGCTAATGAATGGCTTTCTAAAATATGAAAATGAAAGTAGAGCTCCAAAGATTTAATTATTTTCTTGTTTATTTGAAGAAGTGGTAGAACACTGGCTGTATAGATGCACAGCTGATGGTATAACAATGCTGTTGTTGAACTGCAGCTTTACCATCAGAGAGGTTTTTAGTGGTCTCTGTTAGCTCACCTTCTGGCCTCAGCAGAGCAATAAGCCATTCTTCCTGCCTTTAGGTTTGGATTGACCTTCCCAGTGAAGAGTGAAGAAAGCTCCTGTGCTTCAGATGGGGCTTGGGAAAGGGCCTAGTATATAGAGAAATTTAATCTATTCTGGAAGATGGCAGTCTGCTTCTGTAGATGCGTAAAATCGTTACAGGAACACTGGGTTCATTATTTATTTGTTTATTTATTTATTATGCCTTCTGACTTCAATTTTCTTTCAATTGTTCACATATGCAGTTTTACTAGAGTAATTCTGAAGTGTTTTACTTAGTAAAAAACTTCAGTACCTTTTGAGTTATTGCCTTCCCTGCAGCATGAAAGTGAGGTGAGTCCAGCAAGACTTAGAGGACACAAAAAGAGGCACTGATTTTTGGCTGTTTTAATTCATGATTATTAATGTTTGAAGAACTGTCTCAAGTAGTGGTGTTTTAGCCTCCTGCTTTGATGGAGCCAATCTGCTTTTGTCTTAATTTCTTGTTTGCACTAAAGAATATTCTTGACCTGTCAGGAAGCGTTTGAAAAAAATTAGTTAGCAGAGGTATAAAAGTTTCTTTTTGTATCAAAAAGTAAATCCAACTTTCCATTATGAAATCTTATTTTCCACATCCAGATTTTTTTCCTGCCACTTTCTGGTTCTACTCTCTTTAAATATTTTTCATCAATCAGTTAGGGTGTTACTGGTTACTGTTTCACCCATTACAGGCGTGGGAGATGTGTTGCCTTTGCACACTTTTCTAGCTGCCTGGAGAATCTGTGTGGGGGAAGAAATAATTTGCTTTCTTAAGAATCAGGTCCTCTAAAAACTAAACTTTCATTAGGGTTGAAAAAACAAATAATTTGAATGTAAAGAATGCTTAATCTAACCCTGGTCATGAACAACTAAATACCTCAACCACTGATGTTAAGAAAACATTAATCTTGCTCTGGATTTATACTCAAATTTCCTCATATATACTGCTTCAAGATTGAGGGGGTTTTAAATCTGATTGGTGTTTGGCCTTTTTAGTAAAACAGTAAGGCCGATTTGCAGGTGTACACAGCAGGTGTTAAGGTGTAATTTAATAACTTCCATAAGCTTGTTTTTATTTATTTTTATTTAGCATCCTAAATTTGCTACTTTCTTGGAGCAGTGTGGAAGAGGTTCTGTGTAAAAGATACGGCTTTTCTTTAAAATCATATATAATTGCTTTCTCCTCAATAACTATTACTAGTCTTTATTTCTGGTTTTCACTGGTAAGCAGCTCTGGCTGGAGCATTCAGATGAGCTGAATCTGAGTAATAGGGAAATCAGTAAAAGTCTTGACTATTTCAGTGGTGATATGTGATACAAGCTGTGGTAACAGATGATGCAGTTTTGTTTTGTGGGCAGCTTGTTTTTCAGTGGTATTTTTTTCATTATTATGGAGAGTAGCCTTTTTAAAAGCAAACTTATTTTGATGTTCCTTGTTAATTTATGTAATGAAATCCCCTGGCTCACTTAGGGAGGCCTTTCCTCTGTAGCTGGTATTAGTGGACATGTTTTTTTCAAGTCATATTGTAAAGTCTTCTGATACATCCAGTGTGGTTTTTTTTGCAGTCCAGATATAGGTCTTAATTTATTTGACTTCTGCTGCTATTCTTACAGGCCTTTTCTTGCAGTTCAGTAGACCTCCTTTGGCTGATTAACAGGAATTCACAATTATAGCACATAGAGTTTGGCTGGTAACACAGAACTTGTGATTTTGGGGAATAGTAACAAGAAATTTGTAGTAGGAGCTAGAAGCCCAAGAGTAAATTGCAGTTGTCTCAGAGTGTACTAGTTGAAATAGTGTGATGATAAGCAGCCACTCTGATGGAGGAAGGAAAGGTTAATGCAAAACTAGAATGTATCAGCTGAAGTATTTTTATGGTAGAGATGAGAAATTAATTCTATTGCTTAAGGCAATGAGAAGAGGTTATTTGCCAGGAATACTGAGCAGGTATGGAACTCAAATGTATCAAATGTGGGACAAACATTAGAAAAGGAGATAAGATATTCAGAGTGCAGTATGAATGGGTTTAAATTTGCTGTGAGAAAACATACGCTGAAAATTACAGAAATGTTTTAATCAGAGCAGAATAGGATTGTGAGATAGTTTTCCAGTAGTAAACAAGATCAGAATCTCCTAATTTCCTCCAAGAATGAGAATCTGTTTTCTCGTTGTATTTTTGTTTGCTTTTAAATAAACTAAGTAAATCAGTGGCTGGAATGACAGGAGGCAAAACTCTTGACTCAGGAAACCCCTTTGAGAACTCTGTTTCTATGACCTTCTGCTTGTACCATTTATCAGGCTGCTAAAGCCCTTTTTGTGGATTGTAGATTACTGTTGATTAAAAAAAATGAATGCTAAGGGGCGTCGCTATAGTTTACAAATGAGTTCCTCTGCAATTTAGATGTCTCTAATATTTGACCATTTTGTTTCCTGTGCCAAATTTTACCAGACCCACACAGCTGCTATCTGGCAGCACCTCCCAGGCTGGGGCTCTCCAGGCAGCAGGTTAAAAAACTTGGTTAACTCATGAATCTGTGTTTTGGGTGGATTGGATGTGCCTGGATCAATCATTTGTCTTCACTGAGTCTATATAATTTACATCTTCTATTAAGCATTTCTCTCCCTTGTGTCACTCAACTATGCTGCAGACAGTGATTAAAATGTAGCATTCCAGCAGAGTAACAGCAATGGAACAATTTTGTATTTTCCTCCCTCGATGAGCCCTGAGCTCTGTTAATGGAAGCCCTGAATAATACGGTGTGAATTAGTCAGATTGTCTTCTGCTGCTATCGTTGGTGAGTACTTGTGAGAGAAATGTTTCCTCTCAGGTGGTCCACCTGGTTTTCTTAGTTTCAAAAATTATAATTACAAAGTAATACAACTCTTTAAAAGCAAAGCAAAACAAACCCTAAAACGCTACCAAAAAGAAGAAGAAAACCCAACTTTCTTTGAACAAATAAACAAAGATTGAAACTCCAGATTCTCTTGGTATGTGCATCTTTGGGATCTGTGTTGTGGAAAGTGTGATGTCACGGTGGTGGTCTGTGTGCTGCTGAGGGTCACTGATCCGTGGAGTCTTGGCCAGCATGGCGAGGCGCTCCGCTTCCTCTGCTGAAAAATCTCCTTTCCAAACACATGATGTAAGTAAGCTTGCTGGAACGGCTGGAAGATGGAATCTGAATCCTTTTGGTACGACTGAGCTGAGTTTGGTGAGCATGGAAAGAAAAACTTAGGTCCCCATAATGTAGAGTTATGCATTTTTTGGTACTGTCAGTGGAAATAAAAAAGCCAAATTAAATTCATTTGTAAGAGACAAGGTCTCTCTCTATATAATAGCAAGACTGAACTAAATATTCTATTTTGAAGTAGTAAAAAGAATTTCACCATTTTCTTCCAGTGCAGCTGACAGCAAACATTGTTTACTTAAGTGTTTAAAATGTAAATAAAAATGCTGTCTGGGTGGTTTTTTCTGATTCTGCCCTTCACAATGTTGTTAGAGAAAGCAGATGTATCAGATGGCAGCTCACAGGGCATGTAGCATCTTTTTTTCTCTCTCTGCCTCTTACTGAAAGCTGCCACCACTGAAGGCACTAGCCAACATTTATTACAGCTTGCATGCCCGAGTCCCATTCCCAAAGCACAGTTGATTTTCTTTGTAGAAAGCAGCTACATGGGCAGGTGCTCAGGGTGTGTGGCTGTGGGGAACAATACACCACTGCCTGACTCTGTGCTTGAACAATGTGTTCAGGACTTTCAGCTGATCATTATTTTTTTTCTGGCAGGGTAAGAGACAATTCTGCAATTGCTGGGGTTTTTTGTTTGTTTGTCTGTTGTTTTGGGGTTTTTTTTTAATGTTACTCAGCTTTAGAAAACTCTAGCTAATTAAATTATTTTGCTGCCTAGGTTTACTATGGATAATGGCTAGAACACCAGAAGTTTGAACAGGGCAATTAGCTGTGAAGGTTGGATCAAGAATGATTATTAGGGCATTTGCTATTCTGCCCATTGTCAGCTGAAGAGGATGCCTTCCATTATACAGACTGGCAGAACCTTAGGTGTTGTGCAAGAGCAGTCCTTGACAGACCTGAGATGCCTGTCACTTTCAATTGCTGCATCTCCCACTGCATGTCCTTATCCTTTTCATGCTCCTGGGAACTCCAGGCCTGTGCTCATTATGTTAACCAATACCTCTTGTTCCCATGTAGAAGTTAATGGTCAGTGCTTTTCCTGTATTACAGTGTGTGTTTTCATTTAGGCCCTCTGTGGTTTCTGATGAATTACACAAATTCAGCCTATTATACTTGCAGACACAGCAAGCTCTTTGCACATGCGTGTAGCTGAAGTAATTTACTTAAAAGCATCCTGGTAAAAAACATATTCCTGGTTTTGTCAGCCACTACTAGTTTTCTTTTTTTGGGAGTAAATAGTAGTGTTCATTTTGGTAAAACCTCTTTCATTTTCTCTATTTAAAATATATACAGCTGCCCTATGTAAATAACTTACTGTGCTTTAACCATGACACTGCAACAGCTGTAATGCCCACAATTGCCATGAAAAGTCCAGATATTCTATGAGGGAAGAGTTGTTAAGATCCAAACATGGGGAAAATACACAAGTAGAAATCCCACAGGCTAGAAATAAAGTAAAAAAGGCTGCAGGTGGCAAGGAAGGAATGTTCTCCCAGAAAAATGTGCAAAAAAAAGGATCATTGTAGGTGATACTCTTCCCCTGATTGAGAAAATGGAATTGTTCAGATCAGACACAACCAGTCTAACTGTGTGTTGGAGCCTAAATACCTAGTTCCAGTTTTTGGGGAATGTGGGAGGAGGGAGGTGCCAAACATGGACTTAAGTGTGCTGGAGAGGGTTTTCCCCTGTGTCTGGTTTTGCAGCTTGGTACAGTTGTGTTACACTGATAACAGGAATGTGGTGCTGTGAGCAGCACAGGCTATCCCAGAGGCTGTCACTCTTCTCAGCACTGGTTTTCTGTCACTGTTTAATTTGGTGAAAGCCATGGTGAAGATCAGTGGACTTTAGGATGCTTGGAATTTAATTTTGCATGTTTGTCATGCTGTTTTAACTGGGAAACCCAAACAGGTTATCTCATTTTTCCTTGGTTCTGTGCTGAAAATGGAAAAGCAAATGTGTGTTCAGAGTTTCTTGAAGCAAATTTAGGTATTCTTCTGTAGTATAAATTCAGTCAGCTTCTTTGGGAAGATGGTGAAAATTCTGGATGTAGACTAATAGTGCTGGAAAAAGCATTGGAAATCCCGAATTTTTCATAACGTTTTTCTTACAACAGCAGTTGCTGCAGACCAAACACCACTGGAAAATTGTAAAGGTGCTAGAGGAGAAAATGATACTGTGTGGAAGGTAGTTTAAGAATCTACAGTTTATAATAGTGTTTCATTTACCATGGCATGAAAAGTGTTTAGAGGAGAGGAGCCACAACATTTGAACAAGACTGATGGGGTTTCAGGTAGGTGGTTGCCACTCCTGCGTAGGCTGGTGCACAGTAGCAGTTCACTGAGCTGTCTCACAGAGCCTCTGCTTTGCAAAGTACATCAGAATTCGGGTTTTCTTTTGAAGCAGTGTTGAAACTGGGCGTTTGTTGTGTAATGACTTGTTTTGACCTTGGAAAGAGGTTTTTTTTAATTTAAGATTGTGCTGATACTAGCTGCAGGATGGCAGAATGATTCCTGAGGACACATGCTTGTATGTTTTGGTTTTTATTTACTGTCTAGTTTGAGACTGCAAGGAACCATTATGATCCTCTAGCCCGTATGGGAGTTTGCACCCACCAGTTGGGGCTGTTAGCCCTGGAACTTAGGGATGACTTAGTGAAAGTGTTTCTAAAATATAGCAAGACTTTCTTCATCTACTAGAATGTATGAATTGTCTATTACATACTTTGATACTTTATTCCAGGTTATACTTGTTCTCCCTCTTAAACCACTTTGCATTTTATTCCTGTGATGATCACTGGTTCCTAGACCCTGAATCCGGTCATTCCTGCTTTTCGTTGTGCTGCTGAGAGATCTGCAGTTGAGCTGATTCCTGGCTCTAGGCAGAGGCCTTCTTTCCCTTCAATAAGTTGAGCCGGTTGAGCTCCATTAGGACTACTTTTTATTATTATTGTGTGTATGACTGCAGCACCTGACTGCCTAAGGCTCTGCTTACATTAAGTGTTAAGCCTGGACTTGAGCTCTGGGCTTTGGCAGTAGTTCCTGCTGCGCTGCTGCTGCTGAGGTTGGAGCCCAACTGCTGCGTTCTCCTTTCTGTTCATGTGAGGCAGAGTCCAAGATCAGCTGCACAGCAGGTCTGGTAGTGCTGCTGTCCAGGTAGTCCTGGAAACCTGCCTTCCAGGAACAGGAGTGACGAGGAGAGGACCGTTTGTTTCTGGAGTTCTGCCTGTGGAGAAAGGATCCGTCTGTGCACTGCATTGAGCCAGGAGAGAATTTATGTTGCCAGGCTTACCCTCCATGAACTGGCAAATTCAGGGTCTGTGGTGCTCCCCTGAGCCTTAGCAGGCACAGTACATGCTTCTGGATGCCTTTAGACGGGAAAAACAGTGCATACTCAGGATTGGGACATAAACCCAGGAGATGACCCTGATCTCAGACAAATGAGAGAGCCTATCAAGATGGGATCAACTGTGTCAGTCTGGTGCCCCAGAACAGTGATAGCATGACAACTGTCCATGTTCTGAAGTGTAAGGGTAGCAGATTGCTTTGACTAACAACCCCCCCCCCCAAAAAAAAAAAAACAAACAAAAAACCCCCCAAAAACAAACCAAAAACCAAAAAAACCCAAAAACACCCCCCCAAAAAAACCCCCAAACAAACAGAAAAAGAAACAACAAAATAACTCACACCAAAACAAAAAAAAAGAAGACAGCAGAAGCTAAAGCCCCACCCTTTAGAAGATACAAATAGATACTAGAGCTGTAATCCTGTATTGAAGTGAGGTAGATTTGCTAAGTGCATGACAAATGGATGGGATAGGCTATTAAAAGGACAGTAAACAGCTTGTGCTTCATGTGATAGAAAACAGAACCAGTGAAGAAGGGTGATGTGGGTAGAGGAATAAGCTGGGAAAATTACTTTTGGAGTACTGTAAGTAGAGCAAGAGTGATTTAGTTGAAACCAGAAGAAAAGGTGGATTGCAAAGCCTGTGTTCCAGACCAGAAGTTTTACAGTTCAGTAAGTGTCATAATATCAGTGTCCTGCTTTGAAAACATCCTTAATAAATTTATGAACTTTTGTTCATCTCTAAACTTCTGGGTTTGGTTGCTGAGAGCTGTAAATTACCCTTTTCCACCCCACATGTCAGTTTGAGCATAGGGTAACAAGTCTTCCTTCTGGGAGGAGACAGGATGCCTTCTAGGCTTGAATATCTTTCCTGTTCCTAGCTTATATGTATGTAAATTAAAAAATATTGATTTTGGATGGTAGCTCATGAGATGCAAAGATAACCTAAAATGGTGTTTTCATTGTGTGATCCCATCTGATACAAAACATAGGGATGAGCCATATGATGAGGCTGGGGTTAAGTCTCCTCCCCAGCTTCTGGCATCTTTCTTGCAGCTTTCTTTGAGAAGATAAACAGTGATGCTGACAGGTTACGTATGTGAAGGCATTCACATTGCCTTGAGATATCCTCACCTGATGAATTCAGGGCCATCCAAGAAATCAGAAGAGACTTCCTTGGCTTTCACATTAGACTTTTCTGTTTTCTTTTTTTAAAGGAAGAAAAGAAGCCTCTAAGAAACTCTTTTCACATTGCACACATCCTAAAAAATTATTCTTCCATCCTTTAATGAGGAGAGGTTGCTTTTGGATTTCAGATTGAGAGACATTCTGTGCCTTCACTGTCCTCTATCCTCAGAATAGTTACGAAGGTGCTGATCTACAGCAAACTTTCTGCTGCAAGATGAGAGCAGAATAGGTAAATGCTTCATGTCTGCTAGCAAGGTACTAAATCATGACTTCCTTCTAAATCTTGCCATCAAGGACATTACAAAAGGAGAGTGGGAATTCCCAGCCAAAGGCGGTCATTTCAGTTGGTAGCTAACAAGATCTTACAGACATCAAAAAATAAATGAGGTTCCCTGCTCCAGTTGCAGCAACAGCCATAGAGCTTCAAAGAGGTTACAGGTGTGGAAATTGGAGGTCTCTTAAGGGAGACTGAGATAAAAAGGGATTCTCTAAAGTCTTGGATGTAAGTTTCTGATCTGAAGAGTGGTGAGTAATGCAATTGCTGGGAGGTATCTTTGACTTTGCCTGGAGAATGCTAACAAGCAATCAAAATGCTTGCCCACAGCCAAACTGTTTTTTCCCTTTCCACTCTTTAGAATAATAAAAAGCATTACACACAAACCCCAAGTAATGCAACATGTGGTGAAGTTCCAGGCTATTGTGTATAAAACTCAGTCCTAATTCCAGCAATAATTATAACTTATTCCCCTCTCTCTCCCCTGTTGTTTGGTGACACTGCAGGAAGTGATGCAAAGTTCTCTGTTTGTGCATGTATTAAGTTAGGTTGAGTATATCTAATCTCTTGATTTTCTTTCTTTTCCTGTCAAAGTCTCAGCTGTAATACTTTGCAATTGGAAACTTTTAACATTTAGCTTCAATGTTTCGTCTGTTTTCAGTTCTGTTAGAAGCTGATTCTACTGCTTGTGGATGTTTTGCTTCTTTTCTGTTTGTAATGCAATCTGACATTTGTTTTCCTCTTTCTCTTGAGGCTGATTTTGTTCATATTACAGTTTCCTTGCAACACATGTTTTCTCATTTTCTAGTCTGCTGTTTTTGAGGCCATCAGCAGTTTAGGCTGTGAGGTCCTGCCCTTGTCTATACTTGATAGAAAAAGCATAGTGAATACCACTAAAAATTCATAATTTGCTGCCAGCTATCTGTGGTAACCTTGACATCTCCTGTTTGATCATAAGGGCTCCAGCAATAATTGCTGAATATAAAAGGGTTTTTAGCATTGCCTTTGTATGCAGGGTGTGAGAAAGTCCAAGGCTTTTTATTTATGCTGGTATATTACACCATATAATTGCATCCATCTTTTGATCTGTGGTATGAATTAGTTCCATTGAAAACATGCTTTCTATTTTTAAATCGGCTGTCTTGATCTGAGTTCTTGAAACAATCTGCTTTTTGGTCTTGTTTTTGTGTATATTTTCCATATTGTACTGGCTTTAATATAATTGTTGACATATTGGTTTTCAGTGTTTTTTCCTTACTGTTTTCTCTATTTTGTATAAGTCTCTTCATGTTTTATGTTACACTGTTTTATTTATCTGGATCAAGTATTTAACTTACTTCATATCTGGCCATTTCACAGTTCATAACATTTGACGTTGAAGTGCTGTTAGCCGGTGTTAGAAAGGCAGAGTAGAGATTTGGGGACCTTAGTGCCATGTTTTCATACTTGACTTAATACTCTGTATTCAGGGATGGTTGCACTGAAAGCCCAGAGCTCCAATAATTTATGAAGTCAGTGGGGATGCAGAAGGATCTTCTTGAAACTTGGATCATAAGCGGGGTGGTCTCTGTGGAATCCCACTTTTCTCCACTGGTCAGTAGCCTAGTCTCAGTTCTTCATTTGAGTGAGTGATTTGTGAATCTGAGGTTAAAAGGGATTGCTGAGGCCCAAGTTAACGCTTCCAAGGAGTATTATATTCTCCTTGTCTTTTCTGTGGCTCTTGGGTTGCTCACAAAAACATGAGCTGTGCTACCAGCAGGGCGGGGCTGCTGTACCTGTGTACCAATAGCGTTTTCCTGTGTTCATTGCCCCAAATCATTTGCTGGTCTCTTATGCTTGATGGCCTTTTCATCTGCTCTTATAGCAACTTCTGTGGTAGAGCCCTGGTCTGTGATGAGGGCTTCTCTTTGTCATAAAAGTAGTAGAGACAAAACGGCATGTGCCAAGTTCAGCAGAGCAGGAAAATACATGCTCCATCCATTAGATGGTCCTTGATTTAAGACCCTTGCCTTGCCCTGCCTGTGGTTGTAATGCGTGTTGAGAGTGCATTTGTGTGTGCATTTTTTTTCCTTTGCAGTCGTTCTGCTTGAGGTGTGTGTTTGCTGGGGTTTTTTTAATCAGTTCACGTTGATTCTTATCATCTGTTTGTATAATAGTTTGGGGTTGATGTAATCATTGTTACATGTATTTCATTAAGAGATGTGTGTGTACTTAGGTGTTTGCATAATTCATGAAGTCAAGTATGTTCACATACCCTTGTTAGCACGTGAGTGCATGTAGTAAGTGCGTACTTCTCTTCTTTGTATCAGTGGCTCATTGGGAAAGGTGCACTGCATTTATTTGGCATGTATATATGTAAAAAACCCAAAAGTTCTACCATTTATTTTCTTTCTTCTACACCCACCCTGAAAACGTAAAGAAAAACACACACTTCTGCTAAGGTTCTAGGATAGTTTATTTTTTCATTCAGCCATTAGTTTATTCGTTCAGGAGTTGTACACTGAAAAAAAAAAAGTGCATCCATTAGACAGTGAGGGCTTTATTTATGAGGGGGGTGGTGTTTCAAAGGGGAGGCTGTCAAGTCCCAAAAGAGCCTTTCATGGTGTATTCTCAGCGTGCTTCTGAGGCCACTGCTCTGCTCATCAGGAGGAGAGGCAGAAATGTGGGCTTTACAGAGCAACTGTGTGTTTCACTGGTCCCTGCGCTCACTGACGTTTATTTACATATTGGGAGAGTAAATGGGTAGAACAGATGGCAACCAGACATTTGGTGGTTCTGTTCCCATATGCTCCTCAGGGGTCTTGCATTCAGTTTTTGCAAAAAGCTTGTCCTATAGTGAGAAGAAAAAACCCAGGAGCCTGGTCAGAACTATGAAACGCTTGTTGCCTTTTTGCATTAGTGACAGATTAAAGCATTTAGTAAAATGTGAAATAATTACAAGGTTTGTTTTACAAATCCAGATAGTCGTTCCTTAGTATATGACTATTGGGGTGTCAGTCTCTCTCATTTTATTATTTCTTATTTTCACCACCGGAGTGAATGCATCTAGATTTGAAGCTGGCAATCTCTTCCTTCTATAAAGTGAGTTTGAAAAGTACAGGTCTATTTATATGGGTCTTGAATACCTTTTGGCCTTTTCTGTAAACGTTGTAATTCATTCGTGCTCTTGTAAAAACAGAATATCTGAAAATTTTGCAGGATTTTCCAGGATATTTAATATGTGTTTCTTCACAGTTTACAGTCGTGAAGCGCGAGATTTGCTTCCACACCAAGCTGAATTTTTTTCTTATTTTCTTTGTACACCCTGGAATGTTGGAGCAGGTCTGCTCCAGAGTGCTGGGCAGCTTGCTTTCGTGGTTTGGGTTATTGGGGTTTTTTTCCAATGTGTGCATGTTGGGTTTTTTAGAGAAGTGCTAATTAAAATACTTTTCTTGGGCAAAACTGTAATATAAAATACACATTTTGAAAATATGTTAGGAGGAGTGATGCAAATCAGGTTTTGAATGTGTAAAATTCTCAACCTGAAGATTGTTCCTTCCTGTAAAGCAGCCAGGTGTTTCTCAGTAAAGTGAAGAGAAGTCACATGAAAATGGAAGAGCTTGACCTTTTGCACAGCATGCCAAATCAGCAGCTCCAACAGTTTGTGACATGATGAATTCCAATGCCTTATTGGTAAACACATGAAACTGCCCAGCAGTTATAGAAGAACCTGTCAAGTAATGTAAATACCAGACCTCAGCTAATCTCAACTACAATGTGGAATCTTCTAGTGTTAGATAAAGTCTGTAAAGCAAGCTTTTCTGTAATAAACCTTTCTGGAATGAGAGGTCAATCCTGAAATAGTTTGCTTTAAACCAAGATAGTTTTCAAAAGTAAGAGTAGAATTACTGATTGATCCTCCATGGATTAAGTCGGGTTTTTCTAAGTATTGTCTAATGCTCTTCTCATTAAATATTCTCTTTTAAAAAGACAAAAATGGGCAGCCATGTCATACTGCAGGGAGGCTTAGCATGGAAAATGGTAGCAGAGAAAATGAAAATGGTAACTGTCAGGAAAGAAACACTGTCTTCTGGAGAGGCCTTTAGAAGGTTGAGCATTAACAAAAAGTGGAAATTTGCTACTTTTCTGTAGGCCATGCTGCACAAATATTATGATAGGATTAGTTTAAATGAAGTTAATTGCTGAACTCATAGGTTTTTGGCAGCGTATTCCACAACCCACGTGAAACACAGAAAACTTTTTCTTAATAAGAGCTTTTAGCTGGGTTATACTGATAGTGTGGACCATTAATGAAACTGCTATGTCTTGCTCCATATGTGACAATGTTCCTGTGATTTGTGCAGCAGTTCTCTTAAAAACTGTATAAGGGACTTCGGAATCCTTTGAGGTCAAAATTAAGTACAAGCCTCCTATTAAATAGGACCTAATGTTCTTTTTTTTTTTTTTTTTTTTCTTGTAATACGGAGTATTGCTGATTTTAGGAAATGTATTTCTAAACTGAGCCCACCATCACAGTGCAATTACTGAGTAAATCACATCCTAGATAGTCTGGGTTTTTTTGTCCCCCAATAAAATAACATAGTTTAAATATCTTTTCCAGTGGTTTGTAGCCAGATGCAGAGTCAGCTAAAAAAGAGTTCTTGAGAAGGATTTCTTTTCTACATCATTATATAACTAAAAGTAGCTGTTGAAAATACTGTAGAATTTCTTGTTGGTCTTGAAAGCCATGACTTCTGTGTCCTTAGGAACAGATGAAGACAATTTAGATGGTCACATTCTTTATGGTCCAGAGCTGGATAAGCATTAACCAAATAACATTAACAGCAGGACTCAAGAAAAGAGCAATGGTAAAAACAAGGAGCTATTTTTGGCAGTGGTGAATTAAAAAAAGAAAAAAGAAAACTAAGTTTGTATTTGTTTTTGGCTCCTCAAATGCTAGTCCATATGTGGTAATTTGTATCTCTGAAAGGTTTCCTGTTTTTTTTCTCTTCTTTGACAGACTGATGTCTTGGTGTTGAGCTGTGATCTGATCACAGATGTTGATTTATATAAAGTTGTGGACCTCTTTCGGACACATGATGCTACTCTCTCCATGTTGATGAAGAAAACTCATGAACCAACAGAAGTGGTACCAGGACAGAAAGGGAAAAAAAAGCCAGGTATGTATGTAGGAATACATATTTATTAATAAATTGTAGAGAAACCACTGGTATGTATGATATGTTTAGTTATCAGTCTCAGAGCAAAAGAAATAAAAAAGGCACAGATACCCTATTTTTCTTCAGATTCCCTAGTGAGGGTGTGACTTGGATTTTTCCAGCACAGAATTAAGTATTCGACTCGTGTAATCTTGCAGGCTGTGATCCAAAGCTCACAAGAGTTAAGGGAAAAGCTCCAGGTGACTTCAGTGAGTTTTGGATGAAACCCTGAATTTTTGTTACATATGAACATTAAAACCATTAGATTTTTCAAGAGCACTAAGCATCAGCAGGATTATAGCTGGGAATTTTACACTGACTATAGGGACCAGCACTAGGTGGGTAACAAACACTTCTAGAAATTCTTCTAACATGGTATGTAGTGAATTACTCCTCTGAAATCACATCCAGGGGCCTTTTGCTAGGCAAAACTTCCACTGATTTCAAGGAGTTGATTAGATGCTTATCTTATCCCTCTTACCATAATATCTTAGTTAGTGCCTTGTAATCTTTAATGTATCTGCTCTCACAACACTGCTGTAAGGCAAAGCAGGGCTATTATACCCATTTTACTTATATGCTAAAAGTACTAAAACACTGTTGTTCCCACACCATACCTCTCATTTTCTTTTAATATCTGTTAAAATGCTGAGCCTTGATTACTGTCAGCGTAGTGGGTCCTGGTCCTTGATTAAAGCTCAGAGGCATTACTGGAATGCAAGTAAGAAAGTGTAGCTTCAAACTGTCTGAGAGAGGAGTGAAATGCACGCCAACAGTTGTCTGAAAGTAGAGGAAACATTTTTAAAAGAAAACTTCTTAGGCTCTGCATGAAGATTTTTCTGGAGCAACATGTCAGGTTTAGTACTTGGACTCTCAAACAGCTCTAACTCCCCTATTTTTGAAAAGGCAATCTAAGTGCTAATGGCACATAAAACATTGTCAAGAGCACTGCTACAGCGCAGAGTTGAGCATTCACGAGTTGTAAACTAATGAGTCCATGGTTAAACATCAGAGAGTTGCTCAGCATGTGAGCTCCGAGCACACAGGGTGGGGGTGAGGAGGTCTGTGAGGATAAACAAGACTATCTGAAGACTCTTTGCAAATACAAACACATCAGATTGTACATGCATTCTTATTTTGCTTGTTTTTTATGTCTGTGTGCTTGACTTTGTAGCATAACTCTTCCTACATGACTTGTTAAAATTTGTGTGTGTTTTTTCAGATCTGTAAAAGACCAAACTTGAAAAGACTAAAATTCCATTAGATAGAAGTGTTTCATCACCCCTGGTGTTTTTCGGTGGGACTCAGTTCTAAGATCTCCCACCCAAAGCATCACCTGAGCTGCCATGGACAGCATTAGTGACATGTTTCCTGTGGACTGCCTCAAACAGGACATGAACCCCACCAGGCCTGTGTCAGTCATTTGTTAAAAGCAGGAGAGTGCCAAGTGAGGAATTTCAGGTTCTTCTCCAGTTTCTGGAGGAGGGAAGTACATTTTAGGGAGCACCAGACCCTCCTGGCTTTCATTCCTAGTTGACTAAATACACCCTATTTCTGTTGGCATTACCTTATCTCATCCATCTTTCTTTTCCTATGCTGGCATCTTGCTGCCACCAGACTCCATTCTTGTTCTCTTTCCTTAGTTTCCTTCCTCAAGGATCCTTGTCAAGAGCCTGGCTTTTCTTTGTCATATGTTGCACTTTTCTTTCACTGCCAGTTCCGTCTTCTGACTTCTTGTCTTCTTCTGCCTATAGTCACCTGTTCTCTTCTGATTCCTGTCCTGTCTAGTGTCCTCATACAGTCACAGTTTGCAGTAGTTTTCAGGGGTTGCTTTCTCTCCCTTCCAGCCTGTCTTGCAGAATCCTTGTTTGTATGCTTCTTCTTTCCCCTCACTCCTGTGAGTTTATGACTTTTCTTTGTAAAAAACAGACTGCAAAAAGACAACAGATTAAACTCTCCCCTGGAACAGTCATCTCAGCGTGGCTGTGGAGCCTCGTGGCTTGTGTGCTTTGCTTGTACCACCTGATGGTACAGAAAACCTTACATACCACCTGCTGTTTGATTAGTCCTAGGAGCTGAGGAATTGGGAGAATCTATCCTTAAGAATAAAATATGCAGAAACTTTTGCAGTGAAAATAGAAGGCTAGAGAAAATACAGCATGTGAAACTGCAGTTTTTCAAAGATTGATTAGAGCTTTTCAAGGGAAGGGACACCACACCATTTCCACTTACACCGTGAACACTTTTTTCCTTAGCCTTAGAACCAGCTGAATGGTTTTTGCTGAAGTGTTTCAAATGTTCATCTTAAACCAGGTACCTGATATTTGAAATTTCATCCCAGACAGTTAAAACTTGGTGAAGCTTATAAGCACCTGAAGACAAGATATTAACATGGAGTATGTTAGGCAGTATTTTGTAGTAGGTGGCACTATTAGCTCCTCTAAATTGCGACATGTACGGGTTTTTATGTACTTGAACTCTACTGTTCAAGTGTTTGTATTAGAAAATGGATCCCGTGACAAGCCACTAGATTTATTTTTTCACTTTCTACAAAGCAATTAATTTTTTGAGAAGGATCAACAAGATTTTATTTCATATGTCATGAAATCTGATACAAACTTGTTGCTTTTGGGGTATTATCGAACATTCAAGAACTGTGATATAAAGAACAGTTCTTAAAGTAGCCTGAATTGCAATGTGTTAAATGCTATAAATTCATCCTGATGGTTTCCTGCAGTGTTTGACTCAATTGCAAATTACAGAGTCAAGTTCATTGGGTTTTATACTTAGGGGATCGTGTATTCATGATAATAATCTCACTGGCTTTTTTAGTTGAGCAGTAAGAGCAATGGCAGTAAAAAAACACAACATGAAAATGCTAGTCAGTGGTGCTAACCCAAATAAACAGAGGGTGTCAGGAATTCAGATACCCAGAATGGAGCTGTGTGCTTAAAGATGACCTGCAAGGGATTGAGTGGAAAGCAGTGTCTGAACCTTTCTGTGTATAATGAAAGACAGAAAAGATGGAGATGGTGACTCTTTCCTACTTATTTTTCTTGTCTTGAAAGCAGCAAGCATGTCATCACTGGTATTCTCTGTGTTTGCCAGAGGACCTCCTGATGGTCTTGAAGGCTGTATCATGTGAAATCCTCTCCATTTAATTGAAAGGGTGGGGAGACTGAGTCTTTAACAAAGATATCTTTTTCTCAAGTGTCAATTAATTATGATTGATTAAAAAGCATTTTAAAAATATGACTGAAATTTATTTCTTTTTGTCACTAAAGTGCTTAACATTCTCTTGTGATATGATTTCTTTAGATCATTAAAGCTCTTAAAATTGATGTGGATCTAATTTGTAAGATAATGAATAAATTGCAATAGCCATGTCAAGTCCTTATCTACTGTGAGGAGGCAAAACACATTCTACATTTCATTTGTATACTTTAAATGATTTTTTAAGTTATTGTCACCTTAATGCTTTTCTCATACTTCCTTGCAGGGATTTTGTGAACTAGTTATGTGTCTGCTCTTACATTTATTTTTTCCCTGCTAAGTGGTGCCAGTGGGATTTCAAAGAGCACTCTTGTACCTCTGAATAATTGATTTTAGTATGTAAGTTTTGTCTTTTTTAAATTACTGAAGTAATTTTTTTATTGCCAGTATACAATGAGAAACCTGACTTGGCTTCTGCTACAAAAAATCCCACAGTGCACTCTCATTGTTTCACTGTTTGTTTCTTACCTATCCACACAAGCAAGACTCACCAGATTGGTGTCGGCCATGTACTTGATCCTGCTCTCATCAAGTTGTTTTTTGTTTCCCTTTCTCCTGTTGCACAGAGTTTTGCTGTGGCAGTGTAATATGTTACTGTAAGAACAGCCAGGAGATGAGCAGGCAGGACCTGAACTTTTAGAGGAGTGTTGGTACCTCGATGGAGGAAAGTCAGTCACTGTTGTATTTTCATCCTGTCAGGAGACCCCAGTTAGGGGACAGAGGTGAGGGTTCATTCGCCCCCAATCTCAAACTTCACTGCCCTCCACAGAATGAAAATCAGCACTGCTTTCAAGGCTTACTCTGAGTTTTTACAGCAAGTAAGCATTATCGTAATTGCACTTATTTTGTCATGGTGTTAGATGTTCAGGCCTATTTTTGTATTTCTTTGCTGTGTAATGAATTTCTGAGAAGTGTTGGGAGGTTTTCTGAAGAGGCTGTGCTAGATCACTTGGATCGAAGATTGCACAGGAGTCCTTTCAACAGCTGCACAGATCTGACTGTTTTAACCATAGTTATTACTGTGGTAATAACCTGTGAAAGAACAGGTATAAATAAAACAAGGGATAGGCCTGAACTGGGAAAAATAAAGTTAAAAATACTTCATCTGAAAAAGAGGATTAGCTGCTTCTAGGGTATGTTGTTACTCCATTGTGGTTAAAGGCACAGAACTTAGGAGATCAAATATGTGCCAGTTTGGCCCACAATAATAGTATTTATTGGGAGAAAAAAGACTTTTGTTAAATTGTACCATGGCTTTACTTGTACAGCCTGTGTCTATAAAGATCAGTATATGGTTGTCACCACTGTATTCAGATGTTGTGGAAAACTGTTAAAAAATAAATGCTTTACGTTTCAGTAGTCCAAAGTCCCTGCTGATGCATGGTCACTGATTGCAGGAGATATGGACTGCCACAATGATACATGTGAGTGTTAGGTATTCTCTTGGTGGACAATTTAACCCACCCAGAAACATCCATGGTAGAAGTCATAGAATCTGTACTTTTATGTGTATTTGTGATTAACGTATTGATATTTGTCTAAAATTGATGAGTTGCAAAATACTTGTGTCTTGACTGAAATCACAATCCTCTCCAGACTCCCTAATTCTAATTTGGAGTGACATTATGAGAAGGAGCAGTTGGATTTGAAGAACTTGCTGCTTGCCTTGAGTCTGTTGTTGTTTTAATTCAGGTAGCAGGGGTTTTTATTAAAAGAAAAAGAAGAACAGGAAAGCACAGCTCAAAACTGAGTGTTGCATGTCAGGACCTGTAGTTGGCATCTTCATGAAAAGGGTGCAGAAGCCTTTCAGGACCAGTGTTTTGAATGCCATGATATATACCAGGTGCCCCAACTGACAAGAATTTGAAAATGTTATCAACAGTACTTATTAAACTCATGGATTTGCTCAGATTTCATATTTGGGGGCTGGTTGGTGGTCCCATTTGTCTTTCCAGCCTGTGTTAAAATGGGGTTATATATTGATTTTCTTTGATTTTTTACTTCAGTGGAGCAGCGCGACTTCATTGGAGTGGATGACACAGGAAAAAGATTGCTCTTCATGGCTAATGAAGCTGACTTGGATGAAGAACTTGTCATTAAAAGATCCATCCTTCAAAAGTAAGCTCATGGGTCTTTGTAATAGAAACTGAACTTGGGATGAAATAAAATAAGCGTGTAGTAGGAGAGATGGCTAAAGTAGGATGAGAAGGGAAGAGGAAAAGCCACTTTTGCAATACTCAGGGAGCAGTATTATATCCTTTGTTACATCATTGGAACCAATTGATAGGCTCGTCTTATAACTTTATTAGGAAAAAATCCAGTGAAGGAAAAGGAATGCATGAAAGGGTAACTCTTCTTGAAATGAAATCTATATTGTGATAGGTCAGATACAGTTTAGATTCAGAGATTGTGAAGTGTTAGACCTATATCCATAAATTAAATGCTTGTCTCATTGGTTGAGTTCATCTTGCATGGATTTGCAGAGTATCCATGAGAGGCTGTCAGAATTTCATGATCCTGTTGCGCATTTAAGGCACAAAATCTCAGCTCTCTTTCCAGGCCCCAAAAGATTCATTAGAAAAACCATACTATATCCACCATTAAACTTCACTGAGAACTTGGATGAATTTGTCAAATATGCCAGACAAGCTGAGCTTCCTGCACGGTGTAATTCATATTCATTAGCAGGAGAAGGAAAGATGCCTTTTTCTTTATGCTCTTCAGTACAGTGATTTTAGTTTTTGCAGGCACACGTTGTCTGACGTGTTCTTTGCAAAGCTGTGTTGGCTCCTTGAGAGGCCAGCCTTTGTAGTCTGTCCCAGGCTGACAGTCAGACTTCACCTCAGTGAGATGAGACACCTGTGGAACAGCCATTTGAGAGCTGGGAATTCATCCATGTGGACCTATTAAGTCAAGGATGTGGACATCTGGGGTTTGCTCTCAGATAAATCTCTGCTGTGAAAATGCCTCTGGTGTGTGCTGTAGGCCACAGCTCAGTGTAATCTTTCCTTGAACATCCCGCTGCCAGATGTGAGGGAGATGCTCTGTGCCCATGGAAAGATGACACCTCCTCTGCCCGAGTTTAAGGAAGATCCTAGAAGGAAGGTGATCAAGAGTGGGCCCTGTTAACTGTTGTAATGGAAGGAGCCTGTACCAGCATGTTTCTGCTGGCTCTCTCCTGGGCTTATCTTGGGACCAAGCTGCAGGCAAGCATTCTGTGCAAACACAGCAGCTGATTTGCATAGGGTAGGAAATTCATCACTGATGCATTCTGTGGGTTTGTGCACATGAAGGCTAATAGATCTATTTTGGGCTAGGGGAGGAATATTTTATCTGCTGTTAGTGACAAGCTTGCCTTTATGGCTTCCTCCTGGCACTAGAGGGTGGCTGTGGTATAATGACTTAGAAATTGCTGAAACATATGTGATCTTAGTTGACCCCTGATTTTACAGGTTCATCTAACCAGAAGATTCTCATTCCTATAGCTAAATTAATCAGGCTTTATCCTGCAGGCTAAACTTTGCCCTCAGTAGCACCTGTTCAGTTACATTGTCTTCAGCAGATCTTGAGCATAACTGTTTGGGATTTGGTAAATGGAGTGTTGATGATCTGCAGATGGGATAAAAATCCGTCTCCCTGTCTTTCTTACACGCACAGCTATGAAAGCGAATGTAAAGGGTTAGCCACCCTCCAAGTAGAGCCCAAAGATGCTAGGATAGTGTAGAAGAACAAAAAAAGATCTGCTAAGTATTGAAACGAATAAAAAATAAGATGCTTTGAAGCATCAAGCAGAAGTATTGGGCCAGTATCCACCTGGGCGAGTCTCTGACATCTGAAACTGCCAGTTGTGGATGTTGGTGCGCTCTCTCTGTCCTACAGCTGCCATCTTTGGGAAGCTCTGAGGGAGGCAAAATATATATGGAAATCATCAAGTAATTTTATTTCAGGCAAATCCAGGGTAGCAACAACTGTGGGAGCTCTAGGAAGAAAAAGTGTTGGCAGCTAATGGTGTTTTAACCACTGAATTGTCTAGACCTGCTCAACCCCTGATTTTCTCATGTGAGAAACAAAAGCGACGCTTGAAACAATCTTTGAAGTCTTTTTTTTAATACATCATAGTAAAGAAAGGGGAAAAAAAAAAAAAAAAAAAAAAAAAAAAAAAAAAAAAAAAAAAAAAAGCAAGCCCAATCTCATTTTCTTCATGGACCACTTGACATGACTGACTTTCAGCTGCCATGTTGGCTGTTTCTTGATCTCTGGGCTTTGTTTTGATGAAATTACAGACTTTGTGGCAAGATGGTGGGAGAATTTCCAGCAGACTCATTTGTTCCTCTGTAAAATACAATAGACATCTTGAGGGTGTTGCTTTTGTTTGTTTTGCTTTTAATGGTCCCTTTGAAGGGCTATAGTGGTCTCATTACATGAACTCTAGAACTCCTCCAGTGCTTGTTTTGTTCTTCAGATCCTTTTTCTATTTTCTTTTTCCTCTCTTTTTAAGGAAGGGAGTGGAAGGAGGGACAGGGAGGGAGTGGTGAAAGGAGTGGGAAGAGGAGCTTTTCTTTAAAGCTAGGAATCTTGTTACTGGTAAAAATCTAGACCCCATACAGAAATGGTTCAAAGGCCCTTTGGCTCCCCCTCCTCACAGGAGGGAAGTTGTGTTGACAAAACACGCAAAACTGTAGAACGCTAATTTAAATCCTTGAAGTAAAACCTTTTTCCTGACCTTTGCCTTCTTCCTATCATTGGATTTCATGCTCTTCACTTTCCTGCCATAAAAGAGCAGCTGGTGAGGAGGGACAGGGGAAAACACACATTCTCCTGAGTACCTTTTGAGTATTAAATATTTATTTGCTCTTGACTCTGTGTTTTGTAGTTATGGAAGTGTTACAGAATGAAACATTTTAGTGGAATTTCTAAGCTCATGGTTTAACCTGTTATTCTCTTTCTCAGTTTGGTTAGGATTTCTTTTCCAGATTTGTTGTTTTGATTTGTGTTGTGGTTTTGTAAGTCGTGGATAGCCATTTTGGGTTTGGGATTGCATCTCCTTGTTACACCATGGAAAGGAGTCTGGATTTTGCTTCTTTGTTTGCCGGAGCAAGTCTGGCAAAGCTTTCAACTCGGCGGGTAAAATTATCTTTTATTTTCCCTGTGCTGTTAATCACCCTGATGACAAGTCCCACAGGTAGCATCCTCCCTCAGTAAACAAGTGGAAAACAATATCAAATACATCTATTCAGGCACGTTTTGGAGTGCAACAGGCTGAGCCAAAAGACAAATTTATTGGTGGTGCCTAGAGAGACTAATGCTGCTGGGGAAAGCATTTTCAAGGAAATGGTTCCCTGTTTGGGTAATGAGAGCTTATAAAAAGCCATGAACAGCCTGTGCATGTCATTCACTTTGGCAAATAGCTGCAAGATGAGATACTAGAATGAAAAAAATACAGTTTGGGGACGTTTCAGAGCCCTTTGAAGAGAAAAAAAATAAAGTTATGTGCTCATCCCTGGAGCCTGGTTTTGCCAGTGACATCTCTCTGACTTGGGTCTTGACAGGATGAAGGAGTGAGGAAATGATGAGAATTCCATAGCTACTGCCTCTGCTTTGGGAGAGGGCAAAGGTATTTGTTTTCAAAGCACAATTACAATGGACAGGGAGCTTTTTGCTCCACCTCTGATATTTATGGTCATGCAAAGTGAAACAGTAAAAGACACCTGTTGGAGCAGGTCTAAATTTGGAGCATTTCCTTTTAAGATCTTGTGGGCTGTGTAGGGGTGAGTTCAGCCTTCGTGGGTGTTCTGTCTGCACAGATGCAGGTGCAGGGCTTCTCCTAGAGAATGTGTTAATAAATCACCATGACAATTCCAGCTACTTATTACCTCATGTGCTTCAGACAGAAAGGAATATCTCATCTATAAATATATATAATACTAACATTAGTAACCTTGCAGTAACAATGCAGATCTGTTTTTAAGGTAATTTAATAAAAGAAAGGGGTAAGATTGGGGAGGTTTTTCTTCCTTTTGTCCTTGTATCATGAGAGTAAAAATGAATGGTTTGGTATAATTTCAAAAGTCAGCATTGCCAAGTGGGTAGGTAATGGAAGCTCAGAAACAGCTTTGATACACTTGGTTTCCTTTCCGTTGCCTTGGGATATGGTATTTTTTTTTTTTTTTTTTTTTCTCCTGCTGATACTTTGTTTTAAATAAATGGATCATATATAAACACACTGCAACTTCCTTAATGTTTCTGCTCTATAACTCCATTGTTCTTGGGAAATTGGCATCTCTGAAATACTCTGCTGCTCCTATGGTGGCTCTTTTTTTTCCTTTTAAAATCGATTTCCTTTAGAAAAGCTGGGAATGACACTGGTATAGTCAGATGCTCTACAATGTGAAGCATCCTAAATTAGATCATGGGCAGATGTCTTGTGCCAGATCCAGCTGTGCTGGTGAAGGGGGCCACCACCCTGAGCTTATGCCCAGCTGGACATAAAATTGAGGCCACATGTATCAAGAATAGCTTCATGACTTCTGATAGATTAAAAAGCAATAATTTGATAACTTGGTTCTGTTTTCTTTGTGCATTTGGGAGATGTCCCCACAAGCTGTGCCACTGGCAGTGAAGTGGGGGATGCAGTAATGAGGAGCAGTTCAGGACTGACCAGGGAGCAAAAACTCTTTGCTGGTCTCCGCTGTGTACAGAACGAATACACGTTCTAGCTTTGGTGGTGGTCTTCTCTTTGAGAAATCAAGAGTTTTCACTATTACCAAATTTTCTGACCAAGTTTATTTGCGTTCAAGTGGTGTTTTGAGTAATACCGTAGAAAGTTGTTGGATATAACTTCCTTTCTCTAAAATATGACCTCTGTAGAGTGATGTCTTTTCTGTTGATCCAAATCTGCTCTTTCAATTAGTCCAGGTCTGTTCTTCTCACAAATAAAAATAAAATTTTCTGACTAGCATCCAGGAATTAAATGAGGTTCCTTCTGGCTCCTCTATCAAAAAAATAGAAATTGTATGTGTTGATATAGGTAATAATCCTTTTACAGATGCACAAGCCAGAAAAGAATCTGGTTCCCCTTCCCAGAATTGAATTGGTTTCACAGTACTAATAAGAATTTAGAAAGCTGTAAAAAGTTATTTTGGCCAGTAAAGCAAGCAGATCTGACTGAATTCAAAACAGGGGAACTAAGTCTATTGAATAAAAGGGTGTGACTTTTACACACTGACTTCTCAAACTATAACCACACTTTAAAAATGTTGATGTAGCTTTAATCATATTTCTTTAGAAAAGAGGATTTTGCTGAACATTTCAGAAAAATATATCGACCCAAGACCTGTTGTTGTTTGGGACATGAATTTGGAGTAGATGTTCTCAGGATGCTCTGAGTAGGTTCTGCATGCCTGTTTAGTTTCTCAGTTCACTAAGAGTAGCTGCTGTAGCTAAAAGGCATTCATTTTCTTGGAAAGTTTGCCCTTTTTATTATGCATTTAAACTTTGCTCAACTTGTTCTTCTTTTTCTGTAAATTTGTTGAGGATGAATGTAGCCTTTAACTTCAGAAATGAAGTGTTTTTAAAATTATTTACTATTTCTAAAATCAGTGTAGCCAAGTATAATGAGAACTCTTCAATTTTGTGCTTTTATATGTTACACATACAATAAATGTGAACATAGTGTAAAACCAGTCAGTGAGACGTTGACTTTATATTTTAAAGGACACAGTGCTATTACTGATTTCAATGCTGTTGCTTCCACAGATTTTATTCTTTTGCTGCTGCCATGTTAGTTTATTCATACATAGGGATTGAAAGGAAGGTACAGCATTTCCAGGTCCTATTTATAAAAGAAAGGTCATGCAGTGTCTTGACAGCTTGTGCAGGTAAGAGGTCATGAATTTCATGAATCTCAGAATCTGGAATGTTAGCAGAAGCTTCTATTGAGTGTAGTTATAGAAAGGCTTATTGTCAATGGTTTTCATTTCTGTGCAAGATTCTGGCCAGTGATCTAGTACACATAAGGCTAAAAGCAGAAGAGAACTTGAGGCTCAGCATTTGGTTTCTGATCAGCAGTAAATGTATGTTGCATGGACCGTCATTAGTCATTTGTCTGTCTGCTGCGGTCTCAGACCAGCACTTAGCCCGTGATTCAGTTTTACTTTTCAAAGGTTTCGAAGGAGGAAGGGATGACTGTACTGCTTGGACACCCTCGAGTCCATGTGACTTGGTAAATGCAGTACTCTGCATGAGTCATTCAGTCTGGACAACACTGAAGTTGAAGCTCATTGTTACCCTAAGCCAGGCTCAGGTCTTAAAAAGATGATAAATGGTCTGTTCATTTTAGAAAGACATCTTAATGCTTTAATACTACTGCCACTGTGTACTTTTTAGCAAGTCTGTGAGTTATGTTATTTCACAGAGTTGATGAGGACGCATAGCCATAGTTCTTTTTGTGACATGCTTACTGCAGTTGATCCAGATGTAACCTGTATGGTCAAAAGTTCCTCTGGATGGTTTGCTTAAGGCAGGGACACAGAATGATCAATTGCTTGCTTTCAACATACATTTTCAGCCATAATGTGTATTCAGTGTAGCTGCCTGTTGAAATGTTAGGGTTTCAGCTTGTGTCCAGTGATCCCAGAGTGACCAGTAGGCGACAGAGAGGCACAGACTCCTCATTGTGCAGTTGGGATGGTACAGAGAGAAAAAAAGCCAAAGGTCAGAGGAGTTATCCCTGCTTGTGCGAGCGCTGTCAGGCTCTCCCCTACCACATGTCCGCCATGTGTTCCTCATCAGCGGGATGTGGAACTCCATGACGCAGAGCAGACTGGAATGCAGAGTTAGTTAACACCCGCCGTTGGGGAATTTATCAGCCAATGTGGAATATGGAGGGGGGGGAGGAAACAGCCTCGTTTAAAGCAAAGTAAGGGTGAAATGAGGCATGTGACTGTTCCTCTTCAGTTAAAAGGTCTGATTCTGCTTGGGGATGATGTCCTGGCTCACGAACCTAGCCAAAGTTTGTGGTTCCCTTACTGTTCTGTGTTACTGATACATTTTTAGTCCTTTAAATTGTCATACTTAGCAGAAGGTTTTTGCAGTGGCAGGAGGGAAATACCCCTGGGATATTTTCAGGGAACCATTAATCTAGTTTATTCTAAGAAATCCAGATTTCAGAGAGCCTTTCCTTTATCCTGGTCACCAAGATCCCAAATCACTAACTTGCAAGGATGCATAAAAGCAATAGCCTCTCCATTAAAATTAACTACACTTGGTATCAGTTGAACTGCAGTTGCATAATGTTTTTAGTGCTGATTTATTGCACTTAGTTTGTGGCTCCTGTGAACTCTAACCCTAGTGATTTACTGTGATGTTTCGCACTGCGAAGAGTATTACGAAAGTCATAATGGAGTCACAATTTGCAATTAGCTGATTGAAGGTGTATGTGGGCTCATATCCTTACTGGGCTTGCATTCTACTTTAGTTGCGGCAAATATATATCTTTGAGAAAGTTTCCATTCATTCAGAATACAATGCCGAATTCCCTGTTGAATAACTGTAGTGTGGTTCTCCCCAAACTGCATTGTGCTGGCAGTTTCTGGAATTACACAGGAAATGAAGAGCATAGCAAACTTTCCTTTCTCTTGCTAAGACATGCTCCCCAGGAGTTCTTCCAGTAGATCAAGTAAATAGCAGAGATCTATTCCTAAGGGCAGCTCGTTTCTCTGTGTTTCTGCTTTGAGAAATCCTAATTTTCTCTGGCTTTAAATCCTTCCTTTCTTCATCAAATTTATTGCACCATTTCCCCAGCTAGAGAAGATGAGAGAGAGATTCCCTTTACAAGTAGCAAAACTGCTTATCCACTTTCCTTGGAGATTTCTTGTAGAACTCTTCTTCCCCAGTCACCAAATACTATGTACTCTGTTACGAAGGAGGAGGAGGTAACTATTAGATCTTGACATGTGAACTGACCATACAGAATGTTGTATCTTGCCTTGTTACTCATTTTAGTATAAGTTGCATGTACATGCATACCTGCATATTGGCCAGCAGCAGCTGTTGGTATTTCTTGGGTTGATCATCTTGAAATTTACCTTCTTAAAAATGTATGTGTATGTGTATTCATAATTAGGTTGGTGAAAGCTCAAGAGTTTAAAAAATCTGCGTCAGTTAGTACAGGAAGATTTAAAAAAGGAATAACTTACATCCTTCAGAAAAATTTGGCTGTTGGACTTTAATTAAACTTCTAGAGTTGGAAGCAAACCAGTAAGAAAGCAGGGAAATTTAGGTTAAAGCCCAGCTTCTAGGTTTTTTGCATATAAATCATCCAGCAGCTGGTGATATTTGTGAGAGCACCAGAGACTGTCTTCTAGTATTCCCTTTGATTTTATTTTCCCCCCGCTTTGCTTTATTATTCCCAAGGTGCAGCATTAAATATAATTTCAGAGGCCATGTGTGTCCTTAACTTCTCTGTCCTATTTCTATGGTGCACGTGTTCATACATGTATACATGTATGTGTAATGCATAGCTTTGTTCACTGATGGATTGGTATAGCATTTGTACAACTAAGTAATTTTTGAGTTGGTTTTTTTTTTCCCCAGATGTGCTACATCATTTCTGAAAATACCTCTGAAATTCCCACTTCTGTGACTTTGAGCCTTAGCCAGGTAGAATAGTAATAACAGAATCATGGCCAGTAGTGCCATAAATTTTAACTAAAGTATCAGGCAAGAAGTCTGATTTCTGTTTGTACTGTTGTTAGAGATATTTATGCGGGGCTGGTCTTTCAGCAAGTGTGATTATTTTCAGAGAGGCCCTGTCTCCATTCTTGCTTTAGAATGTGCTGAGGATGTGTGTGGGGAATGGCACCTGACAAACAGCAGCCAGACAGAAGGAATAAAGTGCCTTGGGAATGAGACTTCTTTTTATGGCTATTTTTCACTTCTAAGGCCACTTGAAAAATATTGTTTTTCAGGTAGATCTTGTTCCTTGATCCCTGGGTTAGCATTTGGGTGCATGCCATTTTCCCAGATCAAGGAACTACTGGAGACTTAAGCTTTTCCAGTAGGAAAGTATGCAAGTACATACTTTGCAGCACCAGACGCTATTGAAAGAATAATGGACCCTTCCCACATTCAACTCCATTCTTCTTGCACACACTCCCAGACCTCTGGAGCCACTGTGCCAGCAAATGATTACGTTCTGTTTTTCTTCCGTAACTCTTCCTAAACAAAATGTTAATTGAGACATTGATTTATACAATTCAGATTCCTCTGTTAAGTCAGTGTACTTAGAAGTAGCCTCTGGCTATTGAGGGGATAGATCAGTGAGACAAATTGGTGCTTGCTGGTATGTTTTTCTGTATCTTACCCTTTGAGAAAATAGTATATGTTTCAGATTTAAGGAGTATGTCCTTTGCATGTGTTTATTTTAGATGTACTCCATTGTAGTGTAGCTTTAGAACACAGGACTCCATATGTTCTCTGATTTACACTGTTATATGAAGGAAGCATACTGGAAAAACAGATTTTAGCCTTGATATTTGTTTGAAAAAATGTTACAATACTAGGGATATTATGTAGATTCCAGGCCTTCATATGTGATAGGGGTGGTGATGACTGTATGCCTGGGGTTAAAAAGTTACTTTTCCTGTCCTAGAAAACTGTTGAATAAAAGGATTTCCAGAAAAGTTGTCTGACCTTTCTTCTTCCTAATTTGTTCTTCTGTTCGAAAAAAGTACAAGTATTAATATTTTTGTTGTAGAGAACCATTAAAATAAGCAACCTTTGTGTTTACAAGGGAAGAGTTCTCTGGGCACTGGAAGGGATGAGCTTCATATGAATTGGTGTGTTATCACCTGTTTGGATTAAAATTGCCTTGTAATATATACACAAAGAGATCTCACCTGTCTTCTTGGCTTGTGACCTTGAGAAATCCACTTAATGTTACCGTACTTTCTTTGTGTTTTAAAATGAATGCAGTATTACTTTCCTGTCTCATAGGGGCATAACTTGTGAACATTTATGTCAGTAGTATAAATGTAGAATGCTGCTCTGAGTACAGGGTATTAACTGTTGGCTTTCCCACACTTCGAGTCAGAATAATACTTGTTAAAATGACCTTTAGGAAACAGCTGATCTAACACTGCATCTAGCCTGAGCTACAGGTCATGATTGAACCCACATTTTCAGTTTCAGTACTTGTATTTTTGTATGTCTGACGCCTGTAGTATTTATTACTGTTGTGTATTAACACTGTTATGCACTGCTATTCTTATCACTCCACTGTCTCTAATTGCCTTTCAATGTACTAATTTTTTTTTTTTCTACAAAGGCACTGGACATGCAGTGAAAAGTTAAATATATTTTCTTTTGCATTAACAAGCCGCTCCTCCTGAGTGTGCAGGAATTTGTATATAGGTGGGTGACTCCTTGTGTGCGTACAAGCTGGTTTTATGAATGCTGGCTTGAGTCTGGCAGGACCAAGCGATGCCCCTGAGATGACACCCAACTGCTGCTGGGACTTTGGTATCCTGAGGAAATACCAGCAGGACTCCTTGGGAGGAGCCAGTCCTGCTGAAGAAACTGTTGTGTCATCTGGGCTTTGTTAGGTGCATATTGTTCTGCATAAAGGAGAAAAAGTGATGTTTATGTTTCCTTAATTCTTATGTTTGTTTGCTGCTCTCCGCTTCCAGTTTGGCCGCCTGATGGCAGCTTTTAAATTCTGTGATGTGAACTGTGGGTTTGTTACCCATATGTATAGTTTTGGTCAGCACTTTCAGGATTCAGCAGAATACAAATATCAAACAAGAGTATAATCTTTTATAATTCTTCAAATCGTTTATTTTTGCAGTAGAGAAGTAATTCCCTTTAGAATTAGTGATCACTCCAAAGACCAACTGCTTTCATTTCTCCTAAATATTTTAAAAACTTGACAGGTATTTTTGCAAGTGATCTGTTGTAAAACATCTTCCAAGTTGATTTGGGTGGCTGTGTGTGATCTGCTTCTTCAGTTTTTAATGACAGTTTTATCCATAAGCAGAAAGAGTAAATGTTTTCTGAATGGCAGGTTATGGTAATAAAACAAAGTGATACTGCCCTACTAAACAGTGGCCTCGTAAAGGTTGTGCACATAAACAAAGTTATAATGAACCTGTAAATCAAAAAATGCCATGAACAGCATAAATGCCACTCGAGAGCTGAAATAACCTTGCAGTTCAGTAGCCTGTTGCAAAGAAATCTGTCACTTTACCTGCTCCTTCATTTCCATGTTTTGAACTTCTAGCTGATTGCTTCACCATCTTGGAGGCAGTGGATGAATGGATATGAACTTGTCAATATGAGAAAGGTCTGTAGTACTGAGTATGAGTGATAGAAAGATCATTGCAAACTGCAGCACAATAATTTAAAAGTTTGTTTTACTTTGACATTCTGTGCTTTGACTTCCTAATTTTCGTACCTGAAAACATGGTGTGTTCACAGTGGAAGTGACTCACAAATTCCAGTCAAGACTTCTGGAAGGCTTCAGTCTGCTACCTGCCATATGCCTGCATATCTACTGCTGATTTCACTGCTCTTCCAATGGCAATAAAAAAATTGGCCACGAGTGTTAATTTATGTCTCAGTGGAAATATCCGGAGTCTTATGTATCTTAGGATACGGCTGTTTCCGAAGTTCTAGATACACTGACCTGTGAATGTTTTTATCATTGGGCAGTGCCTGAAAAGTTACTGTATGCTGAAGAGGTGAAAGCTGAACCAAATTGTTCAGCATCCAAATGAGCAGGGGTTTTGGGAAGATGATGTGAGGCCACCACCAGCTGTGTGCTGTGCACACAGGAGAGTTAAAGAGAGCTGCAGTGTACACAAGGGAAAGATGTTGTGGCTGTGTCTTTGCAAACTCTGATCTGACCTCTCTGTGTAAATTTGCTTGTCAGATTTGTTGATCACTGCTTGCTGAGTAGTGCATGCATTGGGGGAATTAGATGAGGTTATAAAGAGCAGAAAAATTGATGAGCTTCAGAAGTATTCATTCAAGGTAGACACTGACTTGAACTTGTACATTGTCTCTAAAAAGAAATAATATCTTACTTACACTCACAGTTGAGTGTTCATTCCCAAAATTTTGGGATGTTTTGGCTTTTAAATCTACCATGAGGAAGGACAAATACCTGTACTCATGGAGATCAAAATGCAACAGGGAAAAAAAGTGTATGAGAGCCCATTCTTAGTAGTCCTGTTTGTTACTTCAAGCAAAATTGTCACCCTCCCTGCCACTGTTCGTGTCCTGAAGACAATCCATTATTCACCTCTCTGAGGAAACTCATGTTGTCATCCTGTTGAATAATAAGACCAAAATTGAGATTAAGAGTTCCCAAGAAGCCGGCGTTCTGCTGTTACTTGATCATAGTGGGCTTATTTGCTAAGCTGAGATTTTGACCACTTAGGGTTTTTTTTGGCTTCTGAGTACTGTTCACTAATGTAGTTATTTCACTGCTGAATGACAGCATGTTCCTGTGCATTCCTGTCAGTTCTAGCATTGTTTCAAAATGAGAGGTGTTTCTTGTTGCCAGAAGTAGAACTGTAGTATGGTTTGTACTTCCAGAAATTCCTTCATGACTTCAGTTTTTGTTTGATTTTTGGCTGGTTTGCAAAATACATGATCCAATCGATCCAGTCATGTTTTTAATTGAAAACATGCATAGTCTGTGTATATTAAAAAAAGGATCATTTGCATGTAGGGAAGAGCCCATGAAAGTGTATTTGAGAATTCCTACTTGCATCTGGCATAGAAAAAATTTAGGCAATTATTTTGTGTGTGTCCACTGTGTATTTTTTTTCTTCTTCTATCAATGTACGTCAGAGGTCTGAACACAAATAAAGCATGCTTTGCAGACTAATTAAATCAATGTCTCTGTGGAAGCAATTTAGTTTCTGGAATTGCTCTTCTAAATCAGAGATGTAAACAAAAACCTAGTTATTTTTATATCATTTCCCTTTGCCTTATGTACATGATTCTGAAAGTTGAAGAGTTATATGTTTATGCCTCTTTTTACAGCAGAATATTTGCGTGGCTGAATTTTTATTGAAGCATAATTCCTGGTTTCCTTAAAGCTGAGCAAGACTACTGTACAGTGGGAACACACATTAATTTGAGTTGCTGTGAAAGGCTGCTCATGTTAAAGCTGTCGAGGCAGCAAATTGTCCTCAAGTGTTTTTTCATTAAGAGTTGTTTGCTGCTTTTGTAGAAACAGCTGCTTCTGCCACAGAAAATAAATGGGGAGCTTTTTCTGAAAGGAGTGTGTGCAAAGAGCAGTGTTTAGGTCATGGGCTCTTACTATCCCTCCTTCTTCCTTCTCTTCCTACCTAGGGAAGATACAAGTACCATTGCGTTTTGTTCTGTCCCCAGAGACTCCTTTTTTTTTTTTTTTTTTTCTGAGATTGGCTTCAGGTTGTTGTAGTTTCCTCACAGACTGTGAGCTCATTGTGCTGGTTGCTTTAAAATGTAGAACACAAAGATATTACCTATCTTAGAAGTATAGAGTGTACAAGACTGTACGCTTAAAGATATGGTCCATGCTCCCATTAAATGTGCAATGCCAGCTTTTCCCAATAAAGCTATTTTCTAGTGAAGTCCAATATAATAAATCTATTTGTGAAGAGTGCAGCTTCTGTGGTGTGAAGAATCAGACCCACTTCTTCTGTTGCAGTGCTAAAACTCCCTTTTATTTTTAAAAGCAAATTATTTTGAGAGCAGAGCCCAGAAGCATGGAATTTTTAGACATAAACTAGTCTTTTAAGGCTTCCTGTTAATTTTTGTTGTGCTTATTGCTTCTTACCTCTCTCTGTGTTTACTTTTTTTAACTGTCTCTGCAAAAGCAGCCATTGTAGACTTGGGCCTTTTTTATATTGCTAGCATAGTCTAGAGGGTTAGCACAGGTCTTTATAGTTACAGATTGGTTCTAATACATTTTTTTTCGTTATAAACTAAGGGCAGGATTGTACACGAAATCTCTGTTATTGTATTTGTGCTTTGTACTCATGCACTTGTTGACTGTTTTACAAGCCAGTAACGTAGTAGCCACAGGCTAGGAAGCTTGCCCAGAAATCTGGCATATTTAATTAGTGCTAGTAAACAAGCAGAGTTTCAAATTTAATTTTTCCTTCTTTAATTCCTATAAACCTCAAGCCATTTAAAACTTAATTTTGACACTAGTTTCGTTTATGCAGTTGGATAATACTGAAACAGTCTACAGCCACAGACAGAATGGTCCTAGTCTTTTCCAAGCAAGAAGGGAATAGAAGTTGTTTTGATTTAATAATACCTGAGGTTGATGTAAAATTGTAAATTATAATCTTCAGGTCATCCACTACCCATTTTCTTTTTCTTTCTGTTAGGCTAAATGTTTCAAGGTGGAGCAATTGTCCTACCATGAATATAGCCTTGCTAACGACAGTGGCTGGATTTGTCGCTGTTATGGTTTTTGTACAGAGAGCTCTCCTAAGAGCAAATGATAGAACATCTGAGCTCTGGAACTTGGCATGGCCAGTTTATTGCTTCTAGGCTGTGAGGTTTAAACTCACTGCTCCAGGTGGTATAAACAACAAAGGATTCAGTTGCTGTCTTCTCACTTGCTTTTCAATACCAGCTTGTGATCTGTGCTGAAAATGGTTCTCTACTGCTGCTGGCATGTGAGGGACCACTGAAGTCTAGATTCATGACATTTCTCCTATCTGTTTCATTGCTGAAGCTACTCTGTCTCCAGAAAAATAATATACTGAGTGTCATAGCAATAAAATGTGTTAATTTTGACCAAAAACTGGACTTCATGACTGCAGCTAAAAATTTTAGAAATTAATACTGAAATTGTGAAAATTCACAGATGAACAGTGTTTTATTAGCTGTCCTGACAGCTTTTCATTCAAGAATGTGTTTTGAGGGTTTTTTTGTTGTTTAGGGTTTTTTTGCCTACTTATTTATAAAGGCAGCTCCTATCTTAGCATGTGCTGAAGTGAGAAACTTCTCTCTAGTGTGTGTGAAGTTTCTCAGTCAGCAATAACAGTCCAGAGAAGGAAGGAAACCTGCTCAAAGTACCTTCTCACCGCATTCAATTCAGCGAGAATTGAATTGGATTTTCCTCTGCAGTATTCTAATTGCTATATGATCACTGTTCCAAAGGAGTAAAATTCTTCCAGCTTGATCTTAAGGTTTTATTCAGGTGCTACTAATGCGTGAAAAGTGAGAGAGATTCTTGGAAATTCAGCTGTCTTTAGTGCAGACCGTTTTTGTTCGTCTGGGCTTAATGCTGTAGAGCTCCAACTTTAGCATCTTCCTGAAAGCATTTTAGTTTTAAGTTCAGTTTCTTGTAGTAATAAGAAGCAGCAACCTCTGTTATAGCTATTAACAAGTCTGGAAATTTTAAATCATGAGTAATCTGGTCTAACCAGAAACTAATCCAGTGTGATTGTAACCACCGTAATTACTTGTTTAAAAAAATGCAAATTTGGACTTTGGGAGGATGTTAAGGTCGTCTTGTGGTGGTGATACTTTTTAGTGTCTAGTTTTTTTTCCTGTGATACTTATATTCGTCATTACATGGTATTTCTTATGGTGTTTTCTAAAATGCCAGTTGGCTATTAAAAGAAGTAATCATGAAGTTCTTTCGGCTGAAAAGATGAGTGATGTCTGTCAGAGGCTTTAGTCTGACTTCAGTTCTCATTTGGCTTTTAATTTTGCTGTCACTGCAAAAAGAATGTTACACTTGCTAGTTTTAAGATATTCTTTTAATGAAGTTCTTGTTTAATACTGTCAAAATGTTAGTTAATAAATTGTATGAGTTCTTTTAAACTAGAAAAAACTTAAGTATATCAGTATTTCTTGTGTCCCTATCACCTGGGTTGGTTTTTTTACTGCAGAACTGGGCTGTACTCTAAAGTTGATGATGTGCCAAGCTCTGATGGCTCTCACTTTCTTGAAATCTCACAGCTTAAGGTTGATGCTGCCTTAAATCTGAGCTAGCATGTCTCTGAAGATGTATCTGAATACACAGGCCGAGTCATGACTTCAATATAACCAAGTCAGGAAACCCCTCTGTTTTCCTGTAGGGAAGCAGGATTCATGAAGTCTTAGAAGGATTTTCTGTAACATGTATTTTTCTTTTATGTACCCTTTTGACACTGCTGAGGTGTGGAGCAACCTGTGCCCTGGCAGTCACAGCCAGGCTCCCTCCACAATGGCAGCAGAGCCAAGATCTGTGCCCACTTTAATTTCTGCCTGAGATAAAGCTGTTCTCACAGTTGTTGTTGGGATCTTGCAGTTGTTGGGATCTTGTCAGTATGAAGAGTGATTACTCTGTCAAGTGCTAAAGTGTTGAGGTTCCAGTGGAATTGAGATGTGAGTAGATATGGTAGTAAAAGCTTATTGTGAATCAAAACTGAGGCAGAAGCAGTAGTTGCTAAAAATCAAAAAAACCCCAAAGGTCAAAGCATCAGCTAAGGAAGCTACAGACCATCACAGAGCAAGAACAAAGTATAATTCACTTAAAGTAAATGAAGGAAATTAGCATTGCCAGGTTTATGGCAGAAAGGATTTACATGGGCTGGATTTGAGTAGATTTTGGTAATAGAAACCATAACACTTAAATTTTTCCCATCTTTGGACTCAAAGCTCATGTCGTGTTGCTTTCTAGACTGTACGTTTTGGTGGGAGCCACATAATCTGTAATCTTCTCTGTCTTCTCCACTTCTCTCCTTCCGTCTAACCCTAATGATCTACTGTCAGGCTCTTCTCAGGTTGTTCTTCAGTCTGGTGAAATTTAACTTTTTTGAATGCAAATATGCTCTACAGAAAGACTAACAAAGATGCACCTTCTGTCATGAAGAGCCCTTTTGCTTGTCAGGCAAAGATCCTAGCAAAGGGAAGTGAGTGATCAGCCTATGGCCTGTGCATAGTGACAGGTTTAAAGAGAGATTTTTAATTTTAGTAAACTGGTGGTGCAGTAGGTGATTCTCATGGACAGCAACTCACAATGGGAAACCCAAGAGTATGTGTGACAGCTTCAATTTGTTCTGCTTCTGGGCCCTGTGAAATGCAAGGGAAACATTTATGCTTATTTCAGCTTTGGAGGGTATTTTTGCTTATGCTTTTACTTGCAATTTAAGGTTGGGGGAGGAAGAATTTCTTTTTGCCTATGTATTTTAGTAGCCCAAAGGTATGCCCTTACCTTAAATTCCCAAATTTTGCAGATCTATATTCTAAGTAGGACCCACCTCATCTGGAAGGTGCAGAAGGTCTTTGGAGCCTTGTCATGCAAGGTTCATGCTGCAAGTACAGTTTTATTTCCCTTTGAGTCCAGGCCAGTGGCATGAAGAAATTGTGTCAGCCTTGCTGTGTTTAAGCTATATATTGCTAGTGACCTGCAGCTTTGACCTAGTACTCAGTTTCACTGTTTCCCATGCATTTACTGTAATTATTTGATTTAAAAAAATATATCATATATCTACTGCTTAGCCCTTTGGGAACTGATGTAGGAGGGATCAGCAGGAGCTGCTGTTCTTCAGTAGTCTCTATACAATCCTCCAGCTTCAGTTGTTTTCTTAAAACTTGTTCCTCTGAAGTGTTGTCATCTTTTCAGCCCTGGTGATTTTAGGGAACAATTATTTACTGAGGTGAACTTCCATGAAGTAGGAAGCAAAATGAGCTGAAAATTGGAAATGATTAGGGTTGCCAGGTGCAGACTTTTAGTTCTTTCTCTTCAGCAAAGAAAGCATTTCCCAAAGCTCAATTAAATCTCTTAAATCACAGTTTAGCCCAGCATAAGAAAAATAAGCTCAAACACCAGATCTATACTAAGTGACTAAGCCATGTCCTGTTGTGTTGGAATTGAATTGGTTATAGCACACAATAATCTACTTTATTGTCATCCTGGCCTTAACTGTAGCATAAGATGATTACATTCAATGTGTATAATAATAAGGCTTACACTTTGTATATAGCCCTTTAAATATTTTGGCAGACCATAGAAAGAACCTTTACGTGCAAGGCTTGATTAATCCTTTTCCTCTGTGTATAGAACAAGTAGCTGCCAGAGCTCAAGGGTAAAACCTATTAATAATGTCTCTGGCAGTCCCCGCCCTCCTTCACAGTGTATTCTCTTCTGTTCACACCAAACTCCAGGCTTATTATCATTTTGGTCTCTCTCTTTTGCTTCCCCAGTTTTTACATAGCAATCAGGGTATTCTAGCAGAATAGTATCTAGTATAAAAGTGTCTAGTATAAAATATTTGCATGAACTCTGTTTTTCCAGTGACAGGGAAAGAGAAAAGGGGTGGTACTGTTGTGAGCTGCCTGGCCCCTGCATTATTTCCTGCAGCTGTTCACACTCAGTATGGTAGAGAAGAGCCTTAGAAGCAAGTTTAGGGAAGTGCTTTCATGGGCAGCTGTGTCTGGTGTGCTCCCAGGGGGATGCACGGGCGTCCAGCAACGTGGCCACACAGCCCCCAGGGAGCAGCACTCCTCTGACTTGGGGTGGGTGAGGAAATACTGTTGTTCTCCTTTTCATATGGGAAAGCTGAAGCAGGATGGTGAAAAACATTTTTCATAGGTTCATGTGGTTGGGTGGCTGTGCAGCCATTGGCACCCTTGCTCTTCGCATCGAAGTCAAAAGAGATGTTAACGTTAAAACACGGCGTTGTTGCCAAGAAAATGACTCTTTCTACAGGGAGGTCACACTGGCTTATTGTAAACCATTATTGACCTTGAGCAAATATTAATCCTGAGTTCTGACTGCTAACCTATACTCTTTATACTAGAGAAAATGATTTAATCTTTGGCTTTCAATGAAAGTTAGTTCCTTTACCAAAAAGTTTTCAGCATGTTTTTGTCAGAAGTAGGTTCAGAGTTTGTGTTATAGTCTCATGGGTATATTAATAACATAATACAACAAAGAAAAATGGCATGTGGTGAAGGTTTTAAGTGAAAAATATTTATTACTCAGAAGGCTTTCAAGCAACTTAGGTCACTAGATCAATAAAACATTTTCATTTGGAAAGTACTTCCCATTTCTGGTGCAGTGTCTCTTTAGCAGCAGCAGCTGTGAAGATGGAGGATGGTGGGTAGTTGTTACCAGAATTGCAGTGCCCTGTCCTCCCTTGCCAGATCCTCAATGGACCCAAGCAAATCTTGCTCTCCTGTCTTTTTAAATAATGTTGTTACAAAGCTAGAGGAGGGAGAACAGTGACGGGACGTCCCTGAGCAGGGAAACGGAGATCCGGGTCATGGGGGCTCATGGCACATGTTGGGAGACCCCTCATAGGAGCATGTGCATCTTGAACTCTTGAGTTCCCATTGCTGAGATGTTCCTCGGCCAGAACTGAAGCAGTCCCACCCAAAAAGCAGCATCTTCCGATTCCCCTCTGCCCACCCGTCTCAGCTCCTCGATTCCCCTTGTGCCCACCCTCCTGTGCGGCGGTCGAGGGCGCGGCGGGGGGAGCTGCCCCGCCACCACAGCTCTGCAGCCCAGAGGTGGCAGCATTTCACCGGTGGGCAAAGGAGCCCCGGCATACAGTGGGGACATTCATGTGGCTAAGTGCTTTGGGATCTTTTTGGCCAAAAGCACTGAGTTTAAAAAAAAAAAAAAATTAAGGTCATAAGGTGTCTGGGATTTTTGAAGAGCCAATGTAACAGTGGTCTTTTATTATTAGTGAGTTTACAGCCAAGAGCTGTCCCGTAAATGAGCAATGCGATTTAGGGATTATTTTTTTTTCCTCTAAAAGCAGGAATGCTTGAGACATTAAAGGTGGTCTGGCAGCTTTTGCTGTGAGACTTCTCTTCATGTTGATCTGTACACTGGCTTTGTATCAACACAAGAGCACCACGTCCTTGCAGACAGGCAGGGGTCAGCACTGTGTTTGAACTGAACCGCACACTGCTTCATGCAAGAGCACCGTTCATGGTGTGGGGGATAGGAAGAATGTGATAGAGTGTTTGGCTTTATGGACTATGTGAGCTACATGCCATTAGTTAGAAAAGATGCAAGTGTGGAATGCGTAGTTTGCACTTAGCTTGCTTTTATTTATTTACTTTGGAAGGAAGGGGGGGAGGATTAACTAATACCCATGAGCCCACGGTGGATGTAATTCAGGTATAGGTTTAGGAGCCAGGTTAATAGCAGGTATGATTAGATTTTTATTGTGTCATTGCTTGGATTAGCGTTAGAGTATGGACAGCCTCCGGTCCTTGAGCTTATTTAAAGACCTTCATATTTTTCGTCAACAGCTGTATGAAGTTAGGGAAAGGGAGGCCATGGGATTTCTCTTTCTCAGCTAGTTTATTTGTGAGGTGGTGAGGTTAATGTGGCAATATCCCATTCTTAGTAGAGAGGCTTTTTGGCTTTAAGCATTGTGTGTGCTCCCTTCAGATTTATGATTTTGACCTCAGCCTGGCATTATCGCACTGTCAGTGGGAGTATGGAGCTGGTTGGAACCCCCAGCTCTTGGTGGTAATCTCTGTTAATTAGTTCACGGTTGAAACAATTGTCCAACTTCTTGCCTTTAAACAAGGGAAGTTTACTCTATCAGTGGTTGATTTCCCTGAGGGAGGAAATCCTGAGGGGGGTTATCAGGGAAAGAAGAGCTCGGGGCTCCACTTTCAAAGCAATGCCATGTATGAAGCATGCATCAATCCTGTTAGTACTGCTTATTATTTCACAATGGCGTGTCAGGAATTACAGGCACAGACTTTTCTAAGGACTCTTGCAGACCTTTATGCACTCTCATCCTGAGTCAGGATTTTGTGGAATTATGTGCTAATAAAAGCTAATTTTACACATTAAATTGCATTCTTTGAAACTGCTCTTTTAATTGCTGATCTTTCCCTGACTTCTCCCAGATCTCTCCTAGCCTTCTAATTGTCAACTTTCTGCCAG
Source organism: Sylvia atricapilla (assembly GCF_009819655.1). Lineage (NCBI taxonomy): Eukaryota > Metazoa > Chordata > Aves > Passeriformes > Sylviidae > Sylvia > Sylvia atricapilla. Next base: position 14,193,494 of record NC_089148.1, read on the forward strand.
GGAGCCCTCCATGCCTCATCATTAGGACTAAAATCTGCCACCAGTTAACACACAGAGCGCTTATAACTGGGAGCAGCCCCCTCCCTTGCATGGGAGCACAGACAGTAATAGACACTATAGTGGCAGCACCAAAGGGAGTTTTACCATGTATTTTAATGACTCGTGCTTGATTATATTTGCTAGATTGAACCGAAGTTCATTTAGTAATTGGTATGATTCTTACAGGGTACACATTTGACATTCCTCCCTCATTAAAGAGCTCCAACAATGGCTGTTGCAACTTTCATCTCAAGGGTGACCCTCTCAGATACATATCCAGTCTTTTTCTTTTGATAAACCACCCAACCCGGCATTCATTAACACTTAACCATCTGCAGCCAGCACCTCCTAGTACCTTCTCTCTTGCTTTGATGATATAATTAAAAGCCTTCTGTATTATCTCCCTCGAAGCAATAAGTCTAGGTGTGTCAGCTCCTGCATTGTTTGTTATTTGATTCTCTCTGTATCAGCTGTTCTTGCAACGGGCTCATTTTTCATATGTTGTAAAGATTAGCTGATGGAGTGGGAGATCAGAGGCATGAGACTGGAGTGTGGCTCTCCATATTAGTAACCAGATGCTCATTTGAAATGGTGATGGAGTTTGGCGTTATCTGTTAGATTATTTGGCTCCTTTGCTTTTACCTGAAGATAAACTGGTTTAAGCATTAGTCAATGAAAGTGAGCATCATCTTTAGTCGCTTGTTATGATAGAGTGCTCTTATCAGTCTGGTTTAGTGTGGCTGTTCTTTCCTTGAGCCTGGTTTACAGAAATCATGGCTTTGTTTATGCATGTGCCCAAACTTGCCTGTTTGACCTTTGAAGCTGTGACTATAATATTAATCTGTGGGACTATTCTGTTGCAAATCACTTAGGTGGTCTGTATTTCAGGGGATTTCCTTGTGGGACCTCCCTCTTGTCCAGCATGATGTTCCATTATTGTTAGTATATTCTACATTGAAAGCTAGCTCAGACTGGTGTTTCAGTACATCTTCTTGTCTGGCTGCTTTTTGTGGGAGCTTCTTTGGGCGTAATGGAAGAGCTGGGATAGCACTGTGCTATTGTTTGTCCACTTGCACTGATTTCGTATAACTTTATAACAAAGTTGCTTAGCTACAGAAAAACAATGCTTGCAGATACAAACTTCAGCCCACAAATCCTCAGTGTCCTGTGATGTAGCTACAAATATTCCAGTTTGCAGATATGGAGGCTGCATGTGTCAGACCCTGATGACAGAACCAGCATTTACTGCGGAATTCCTGGTTTACACCATTGCTTGATGCCTAGCCTCTGCAGCCTTCCTCTGCCTGGTGTTTAAGGGGGATGTATGAAAGATCTTGAACAGGAAGAGAAAACCCAGGCATTCTGGCACTAAAGAAATTTTGTCTTGTTTGTCATCTTCAGATTAAGAATTGGAATTTCTCCTCCCATTTTTGCCTCTCTTTTCTATGTTCCATCTGTTTCTGTATTTTACATGTTTATTGCCTTGTTCCATTGATTTGTTAATTTTCCCAGTAAACTATTATATTCATTACATAAATACGAAGGAACCCTTCTCAGAGAAGATAGGAAATTTCTCCCTCATACATACACAAAATGTGGAAACCATTCTCAGGATGCAGAGCAGGAGGGAATCTAATGACTTCCAACTGCAAGATCTCATTAAAATTAGTGGATTCCCTATCCTCTTTGCATAAGGAACATTGCTATTTGGGCTGCCTTCCACAGCAACATCTGTGCCACTGATAACATCAGTACTGGAGCATTGCTAGGTGAGCTCATGTTTTGTTAATGAAGTAATCTACTGAAAGTGCATATATCATTTTCTAGTACCTCATACTTCACTGTAAAGTGTTGTACTACTATTATAGGAGCTTTCCTTTGCAAATGGGACTTAAAGAATTTTGTTATAGTCAAAAATATGCGTAGCTTGAATGGCATGCTTGAGAAATGCCACATAAGTCATGAAATGTTAAGACTTAAATACTTTGGTAGTTCAAGGCATTAATTAAGAGATGCACTGAAAAATGGCTTACTAGAACACCTGATGTTCTTGGTAGCTTTAGTGTTACTAAATATTTGGTGTGATAGTATTGGTTTACTATTTATGTGCACGCCCAATTTGTGAGTGATCCTTCTGCTGAGCTAGCTACATAATAAAAGTGATCATGATCACAAACATCTGACTTTAGCATGTTCTGAAATAAGCAAACCAAGTTGGATAGAGTATACTGATAAAATATGTTCATTCGAACTTAATTATGAAATCCAGACATCAAAGGAAGAAAAATGAAAACAGAGACAATTTCAGGTGTGGATTGAAATTTCTCTCCTTAATAACCTCCAACCGTGAGTGCAGTTATGGATGTCTTGAACAGCTCAGCAAAGTCCCTGACTGTTGTTGTGTTTTTGTCTTTTTTAATCTGCAGACTAAATATTCTTGTGGCTTTTCTGTTCTGAGAACTAGTGGTAAATGTTCAGACAGCCAAAATGCTCTCAAATGAGGCCACAGATTTGTGGAAGGGAAAGTAATATTTGCCTTAAATATCTAGCTGGTTTGAGACAGGTTCCAAGAGGGGTTTCCATTATCCAAAGATAGAGAAAGCATGAAGAGAAGCAATAGCAGTCAATGAGTCTTTATGATTTAAATTTTTTTCTTAAAATTTTGAAGCTACCAGGGATTCCTGAAGTTCTGAAATATTAACATGACACTGCTCCAAAAGCAGACTTCCCTGTTTGGCTTATGATGAGTGGGAGTTTTACTGATCTTTCCCACCTTGTGCTGGATAGCCAAATGCTTTGTAATTGAGCTGTGGCAATCCTTTGTAATGTGTAGTGTAGGAAAGGTGAGCAGACCCCATCTCCTTCCCCTCTTCCCCTCCAGGAAATGTTGGAGAAAATACAGTAGTGTTGTTGTGTTTGCTAGCAGAACATGCCCAGCCTTGCATATATATGAAGGCAGGCACTTAGCCAGAAGCTTTGAATTATTGTACCCTGACATTACCCACTGTAACTTTTAGCACTCTGGGCCCATTACTTTGGCTTCCTGCCCAGTAATGTGCAATTTCCACTTACATGAGAAGATGTAGCAGGAGTAATGACTCCTCGGAGGAGGTGTTTTCTTTTGCAGCAGATCAGCCCAGGGCCAGCAGGTGTAAGTTTATAGACATAGCCCACTAATGGCAGCCTGAGCTCTTCAGTTGCAGCAATCCAGCAGTAAATGGAAAGGAACAGACCTTTGCACACTTGTCACTATCCCCTGACCTCATTGCAAAGTCAAGTTCTTGTAAACAGCCATGCAAAAACTCCATGATTTCCCTTTTTTATTCTTTTCCAGGCACCCCAGAATGCATATCAGAACAGGGCTGATGGATGCCCATCTCTACTGTCTGAAGAAATACGTGGTAGACTTCCTGGTAGAAAACAGGTAAGAAACCAAGCAACACACAAGGTAATAGCAAGCATTTGCACTGACATATGGTTTACACCAGAGCTTTTAAAGGAATATTTTTTTTTTCATTAAATTAGCTAGCATAAAATAGAAATATTAAAGAAACCAGTTTTCAAAATATTTTAACTATACTAAAAGGAATGCCAAGCATTATGTCTGAGTGTTTTATTGGAATCTTTTTGAAAAAACAAAATCCCCAGTACAAGCAAGCACTAACATTTTTGTCTCTTTTATGCATCCCTTCTTTTTCTAATGTATCTCTTCTATTTGGCTGCTCATTTTACCAGGGCTTCCCCATTGTTTGGCTTGTGAATACATTTCTGACCTTTGATTTCCCCCACCACAGTCTGTTTTGGTCTTTGCAATCACCTTCCCTCTGCCCCTTCACATCCACCACCACTGCAGGTGGGCTATCTCTGTAGCATCCTATGTTTTTAGCTTGTGATATTCCTCTGTCAAAACTCTGAGACCACCCACTGAGAGTAAGAAAAACATCCATTTATGGAAGTGGAGAAGGATCTTAGCTATAATATTTCATGAAACAGACAAAAAAAAAAAACCCTGTTTGTCTTTTAAAAACAAACAAATGAACACTCCCCCTCACAGTAAGTAGTTCAGTTTTGGAATGGTGTCCTGTTCCTAGACTTTTTATAGCCCTCTCATGTCCATTACATATGCTGAATGCTCACGGAGTTCTCAAGAGTTTTTCTTCCCTTTAAAGTAAGATAAAAGATACGGGGGCTAAGTGTTGTGTTCATAGTACATTTTCTTAGCAGATAAACTGACATGTGAAAAAACATTGAGGGTGGGAGATTTATGTTAGTCTTGACCATATACAAATCTGGTGATACAGCTGCATACATGCTTGAAAGAGCTCTTCCAGAGTAAGGGTCTGTGAGCGAGTTAAAATTAAGTGGAAAATCTGTGTTGACCCCAAGGGCAATTTCTTACCATGCATAAGAATAAGGCTTATCCGACACTTTGACTGGTACACGGGGGCATTGTACAAGTTATTTTACTTCCCACTTGTGTACAGAAATGTGTGAAAGGTGAGAAAGTTTCAGGAGCAGCAGATGCTTTTAACCTGGAATAAACCATTTATTTAGTGTATTTTAGAAAGTTGGTGAGGGTTTGGAATTCTTGTGCTTCCTGTGGTAGCATGAAGCAGTGTTTACACCTTTCTTTTGTCATAATACAGCATGTAGGACTCATTTCTTGAAATCCTAGCTCCTAGTTTTGCTAGGATTAGACATTTCTGGAATATGAGATATTTCACATGTTCAGTAATTTTTACCTGGTATTTAATTTGGTTTTGAATTTAGATCTGTGGGACAAGGATCGTCTTTGTCAGATCTGTCACTCAGAGAGGCCTCTGAATGTAAACAGCAGTAACTAAGATTTCAAGGCTTTATGCTATTTCAGTGGAAACTGGTGAGATCTTTGTCAGTCAGGATTTTACCTTGTATTAATCAAAGCCAGCAGAGTAATAACCAAAGGAAATCGAGTAAAATTCTTCTAGTTGCCTCCAGATCCCCATAGGACAAGTCTACTGACTTTTTGCAAGTATGACCAACAGGGTGATTTTTTGTTGTTGTTTTCTGTAGTAAGGTCATTCTCTGTCTTCACTATTTTTTAAAGCTATGCTGCTTTTCTGTAACACTTCCATGATAAATAGATCATTGCAGCAGCTAGGCAGCATTTCTTTAGACCTGACAGCAACATCTGGCTTACTAATGGTAGATGGCTGCTTCATTCTCTTGATTACACAAATGCTGCTTATTCGGTCAGTTGAGAGAGGCAATTGCAAGTAATGTGCTTAACTGGCAAATCTGGGGAATGGGACTTTTGCCATGGGGAATAACTTCAGCTTTCAAACTTCTGGCACTGGTGGGCATTTGCAGCTTGTTTTTCTTCTCTGAGGAAGGGGAGGACAGTGCATACCCAAAGATCTTTCCATGTTTGGCAGCAATATGCCAAGACTTTTGAAAGACTCTGGGGATTATTTTTTTTTGCCTCAAAAGTACTGACATCTACATAATTGTTTGGGTTTAAGGATTCTTTTTAATGCTTTAGTTTTTAGTCTATAGAGACCCCATAGTAAAATTTTGCCTCTCTGCAATTCTGCACCAGGACTGGAGAAGCTCAGATGCCTTGTTTAAGTTGTGAGTGTTTAAAACTAACAGCAGGGACTGAAGGGAACAGTGAAGCTCTTGTACGGTGCCAGGAAGTACTGACACAGTGTACTTCCTCAATATTACAATATTTACATTGTGTTAATATTTTAACAGCGGGATTTGATGGCAGGCAGAACACCTTTTTTCATTGTTTGTAGCTCAGTGAAGCATTTACATTTTTTCAAAACTTTTTTTTGACATACAAAAGTCGAAAAGATGTTGCCCAGCAGTAAAAAATTCAGATGCTACAACTGGCTTTTGTAGAGGAAAATTATGATTACTTCCAGGTTGAAGTATTACGTGAAAACTAATGTGGTTATCTGTATGGGGCCTATTTCTTCTTCAGTGAGTCCCAGCTTAGCTCCAAAGATATGGCAAGAACAAGCTGCGCCTGAGTGAATCTAGTTTGTTCATAGCTGTACCTCTAAGATAATTGGCATTCAGATTAATATATGTGTTGTAAATAAAGTACAAAGTCTCAAGCAATATATGAAAACAGGGGAAAAAAGAACATGAAATGGCTAAGCCTTGGTTCTGTCGAAGTATATAAATCTTGCTTACAGATTTGGAACAACTTTGTTGTGTGGCAGCTTTGGAAAAAGGTTGAATATTCAGTTCCAACATTAAGTCATGATACCAAGAGTTTTTTCATCAGCTTTATCACTGTCTTTTTTTGTGGTACTAGACACGTCCTTTGATTTTTCTATGCACTTGTTTCCTCTTCTGGATGGGATTGTTTGGAAAATAATCAGTATTTGTTTGGCAGCAGTGAGATTCTATGATGAGGGATGTTAGGAGAGGTCAAAATACTGTTTGTTAGCCTGTAACTCAGTTTGTAGTCCTTTAATACATTTTTATGAACTATTTTAAAAGGCCTGAATTTAGGATTATCCTGCCTGAAGTTTTATTGCACTATAGCAAATCAAATTCTTGAGTTTTAAAAGGCAGAACTTGCTAGTGCCTTTGAATAAAAGTCAGAGGAACTATTCTGTTTATTAGAACACCCACAAATATGTATGTCCAGACAAAAATAAAAGATACCATGCCCCTAATGTAATTTAAACCTGGGGAATTTACTTTTCAGGAATGAAACTGCTTTTTATTTCCTCTCCTAGAAGGAAAAAATGCATTTTGGCAGTTAAATCTCCATCTATCACTCATCCACTAGTTCAGCACTGGATCCTAGTGAAATCAAGTGTGCAGGGGTCCTACCCTGTCCAAATCTACCAAGCTCAAATGCTTGTGGCTCCATGCTGGTTTGGGCAACAGCTGAAGAAATTCTTGCCCATAGCAGTTTATTTCCTACAGCCGGAATTTGTTATTTCTCTTCTTTTTATACTTGTGCTTCACCAGGGTAGGTTGATTAAAAAGTGCTCCTTAATCAGCTGCAGTGCACTGGCAGCCTCTGCACAGGGGTGCCAGTACGAGATTGGGAGCTCTGCCCTCGGATGGATGTCTCCATCCCTGCATCTGCAGTGGATACCCAACACTGGTGACTTCTGGGTCTGTTCACATGATATTCACAAGAGGTCACAGACCATACCCTGCAACCAGCTGGATTTATCCTGTCTGAACAGGAACTGTGACCTCAGTATGAAGCTCTTGTATGGGCTGAATTTTCTGCTGGTGGTACCTGACCCTAGAGTTTATTTCAGTGGAGGCCTTTGATTCTTCAAGTTCCTTTCTTACCAGTGAAATAAGAGTTGCTGAGGTTGGTATTGGTAGAGAGTGTGGAGTTGTACCACATGAGAGGGAAGTCAGTTAAAAATACGAGCCCTTTGTATTTCGGTGAGAGCTTTCCTTTCCTCAGCATTTCCTCCTGGGGAGCAAAGCCAGCCTGGGGATCTCATAGGTGCCGTGCTTTGTGTTGTGGGAAGACAGGCAAGCACAGGCTGTGCGTGCTGCTGGAGCTGCTCTGCCAGCACAGGGCAGGGATACTTGAAGGTGAACACCTGCACCACATGATGAACTGCACAATACTGCTTTTCTTAAAGCGATCGTTCCACAGGCTGAGCCAGCAGCGAGACAGAAGCAGAGGCTGTAGCTGGCTGGGGGCACGGCTCCACCCCACAGCTGGCGGGCCTCACACCCCTGGGGCCCTGGAGTGGCAGCCAGCACAGTAGCCAGTCCCTTTTTTGGCACTCTCCTGAGTGCTAGGTTGGAATCCTGCCTCGCTGCTGCATTCGGAGCAGATGGAAGAAGAGAGTCCTTATTCCCTTTCCCCATGAACTTTGTGTGTAGCAGAGGGCAGGATGTGGGCCTGTGCCGTGTGAGCCCTGCCTGTTGCACAGACATGTGCTGGTATTTCTTTGCTGTGTGCTGACAGTTGGCTTGCTAACAATCCCAGCAAAGCTGCTACCAGGAGAAAAGTGATCAAAGGGGAGTTGCATGGTAGCTTGCATTCTGTTTTTCCTGAAAATTTCTAAAGCTTTGGCTTGGTGAAGTAAGATACATAATTTGGAAGGAGGCAGAAGGGAGATAGAGCAACCCCTTTCATTGTGAAGTTTTAACATGGAAAATTCAAACTGTGTTTGGAAATTTAAGTCTTGAAGATATGTCTGTACATATCCCTTGAATATGCTTAAGAACATACATAATATGCATTTATAATATATGTGTACGTGAATGGCATTGTGCCCAAAGTTGGTTGTACAGGTACAAATGGCAGCATTTGTTATAATCTTACCATGCTCACAGCTGAAACCTGCAGACTTATGGAGACTGCTGTTTTCACCCCTCATTGAGGTAGACAAGAAAGTCCAAAGCTGGATCAAGGCTTCCTAAAGCAAAGCAGTATGTGGTCCTAATCAATAAGGTCCCCAAAATAATTTTTCTCAAATTTCATCAGTGCAGAGCTTGTCAGGAATATACTAATCAAACGTTAGTTATAGGTTGAGAATACAAAATGCCACGTTTAAAAATACTAACTTTGTAAATTGTAGCACTTGCCAGTTAAAAAGTGCCACAGCTGAGGCTCCCTGTGCAACTTTTTGCTTTTGTTCTTCTCACATAGTATGGTATAGCCTCAGTTACATGACTTTGTACCTTGTTTGGGGGATTTTTTTCCCTGTCTGTGACTGTTGCATCATTGCCTGAGATGTCTACCGAAGGAGATACTGTTCAGGGTTCAGTAGTTCAGATGAAGGCCACTAACCTTATTCCCTGTTTAAACCATGTTCTGCAGATAAGTTTAATACTTGTTTTGGAATGGTAGAAGTAAATATGTTCCTTTGATGCTCATAACTGGTTCTGTAATGCCCATTAACTGTCTTTTCAGCGCCTCTGCTAGTGAAGCAGTGGTTTTCTCCCTTCTGAAGGTGGGAAACCTTCAGTGTACACAAGAGCTGAGGTTTGAAGCATCTTTGTCTTAAGTATGCCATTTTTCAATTCTTAACATTATACAGGAAGCTCATAATGTTGAAAAAGTCTTTTCTATTGATGATAGCTGTTGCAGGGTGATAATCAATGGCAACCTGCAGAAATTAGATTTATGTTCTGCATTCAGCACCATCCATAAAATCATCTGACAGAAGGAAATTACAAAAAAAACCTAAAAAGCAGTTCTTCAGGCATCATTCACTTGCCTTACGTCTTAGCAGTTCTTTTCTACTCTTGCAGCTCTCTGCCTTGTACATTTAACACACACGTTCTTACAAATGAGGTAGTCATTCTTCTGCCTCATTACACAAAACTGGTTCATCCCCCAGGCATAGTCCATCTTTGCATTGGGTGAAGGTGTGTTTTTAAGGGTTGTATAATAATGTAAATACACAAGGTCTTAATTGAGGTATAAGCAACATGCTTCTAGCTTTTCTTAATTTGAGCACCCAAAATGTTACCATGATATTCTTTAAGTGTGTGTATATATATTTATGTGTGTGACACTTCTAGAATTAATCAGTGAGTCTACTGTGACTCTTGCTAATGGAGTAGCTGTTGTCAGCACAGATTTATCACCTTTCAGGATGTCACCCACCAGAAGGAGATGGGATGCTCTAAACTTCCATGAATATCCATCTCAGGATCCTTAACCTTGGCCTGGAGCATACTCTGTTTCTCTGTGGAGCAGTGCACGAGTATATAAATTGCCTTGCAGAAAAGAGAGAATGGAGCATGCCCAAGGTAGAAGTACTTCTACCTTTTAGAAGTAAAAAACCCCAAAATGAACAGGTCTCTTCCAAGCATATGCAAACAGTGTTTTTTCAGACTTAGGCTGATGTAGTATGGGCACTTTTCCTGTTTACAAATGTAATGCCCAGATGAAAAGACAACCCTGTGCTGTGCCAAATTCTAAGCATGGAAGTGCGAGAGCTTTTCAGCAGAGCAGATGAAATATTTTTTAACATGGTCAAAACAAAGGGGGGTTTTCCATAATTTTGTTCTTGGAAATAGCTGAGACATTTTTGACGACGCTATCCAAAAAATAGTCAACTTTAGGGAAACACCTGGCGTGGGTAATTTCAGCCAAAACAGTTACACTTTGGCAAAGTTTACAAACAGATGAAGACAGAAACTTAAAATAGGAAATTCTGGGCAATTTTTCTTTAGGTACCCTAGTTGCACTGCCTCTGAATGTTGGTCATTTCAGATTTGGTGGAGGCAGATGCCACTGTGTGTTTGATCAGATGTTCTGGGTTCTCTGTCCTCCACGTGAGTGTCACATGCACTTTGTGACATAAGAAGATCTTCAGACTTCATTTCCGAAGTCTGTGCGGGCACGTGTAAAACAAAATTGACAACGCACATATTCCATTCATATATTAGGACATTTTACATATTTTATGGTGTCCGCTCCCCTTTTCCCCTGCTCCTCTTCCTCCTAAAATCAGGTAAAATTTTATTGTGTTTGGTAGTTTGTTTTGCAAATCACCATTTTGTCCAGAATCTAGTTGTTCTGAAGTTCTGGATGTAGAAAAAGCCAGTTTCCCAGGTACAGTCACCTGGGAAGTGGGCAGCTCTTCCTGTGGCCAGAAGAATTATGTGTGATGATAAACAGCAGCACTGTGCTCACTTCAAAAGGTCTGAGTTAGCAATTCACAGTGCCTTATCCTGGGAATGCTGAGTGCTAACATCTTGCCTGCCGCCAGGGAAGTCCACTTTCCCTGGGGAGCCCTCCTCTCAGGGTGCACTCGTGAGAGTTTGAGCTGTAGCTAAGAAAACAAGCCAGCTTTCTGCAGTTCTTCCAGCGCTGGAGAGCTGCCTGCCAGAAATTGCCAGTAGAGAAACTCTTTTCTGAACTGAGCAAATTTGCAGTAAACTTTATAGCCAAAGTCTGTATGATTTGTTTACAAAATTAAACACTGGGGTTTGGGTTGGTTGGTTGTTTTTTAAACTGCTGAAATAAATAAGAGCAAAGTGTGTGAGGTCATAGCACTCTGCCTTTCCAAACTGCTTCAGCTGCACTCCCAGAGCACACTTTTCTGCTCAGCTCCCCTCTGCTGTGTACAGAGAGACGCTGCTGGGCCAGCACCAGGAGGGGAGAGGAAGGTTTGCTGTCTCAGTGCTGTGTTGGGAGATCTGTGGCCATGAAAAGAGCTACAGCAGGGCCACCCTTCTCCCTGGATAAAGGGCAGGGCAGTGTAAGTTCTTTGGAAACTGGAGGTGTGAGTGACTGTCTCTGGAGCTCCTGCTTGGATGGCTGTGTGCTATGCTGTACACAAAGGCCCCTGCAGGTTTATATTAAGATGCTGCCCAGACTAAACCAGTGCATTTTTTCTTTTTCCCCTCTAAATGCCTTTTTATCATTCAGGCTGTCACCTGTGTTTCCTGGCAAGGGCTGCTGGCTGGGGGAGGTCTGGCAAAGCTGAACACCCAGCTTTGGTGGTCTTTGTGTGGCTGCCTGAAAGATGGCTTAAAACAGAACCTGCTCTGTGAATACCTGCAAGTTAACATGTGTCAGCCGTGTGGCTGGAAGGTTTCTCCTTTGCTGTAAAGAGAGATTTTTATAATGAATACTTTCCTTGTGATTAAAACGGATAAATAAACAAATAGCTCCTACAGGAAGTATACTGTGTGAAGTCAGGGCAAATAGATTGTAGCTTTTCAAACAAGGAAGAGAAAAAGGGAGAAAAACGCCCCACAATCAACCCAACCCAGGCTCCTCCTTAATGCATTTCATCTATTACAATGTGAAATGGCAATTCATCTTTCCCATTTCCTTTCCTTGTCAAACATATCCAGCTGTTGGAGCTTTCCTTGCTCCTTACTAGAAATGCCAGGAGTGAGAATTTGTTGATGTTCTCTTTCTCCAGGGTATCATTACTGTTATCATCTTACCATGGTACCGATCAGGCTTACTCCTGAAACCTCAAGGGGAAAAGCCCTAATGATCCAAACAAGATTTAGACGCATAATGGTTTTCAGCAAATGCCTTCTTGTAAGAAATACAATTCCTTTTTCCTGCTGGCAGACTACTTGGGAGCAGACATTTCTTTGGATATGCTGAATGGGAGCTGATCAACTTCATCAATAACTGCAAACCTTTTTGTGGGACCATGATAGTCCATAGTGGCCACGTGCCTGACATACCAAAGAGTGCTTGGTCACAGCACAGTATTCTGTGCACTCAAGCTGCTCTTTTCTAAGGTAAATGCTAAAATGTGTTAATTTTGTTCTCTTACTGTGACTTACAGCATCATATTAAGACACTTCGGATTCTGTAAAAAAATGAATTTAGGGAGGGCATGAAAGACGTCATTCAGTTATAGAATCATAGAAATATTTAGAATGGGGAAGGATGACTAGCAGGATCTAGTCCAACCTCCTGCTCAAGTCTAACGTTTGTGTTGTTCCGGGATTTTTTTGCAGTTGAGTTTTGAAAATCTCTAAGGATGGAAACTGGGCCTTGTCCCAGGGCCATACCACTCATTGAAAAGTTGTTTTCTTTATGTCCCAACTGGAATTTCCCTTGTTGCAGCTGGCATCTGTTGGCTCTTGCTCTCTAACTGCGCACCTCTTGAAAAACTCTGTCTTTTGTATCACTTCACTTGTGGTAGTGGAAAACTGTAATCAGATTCCCTTACAGCCCTCTCTTCTCAAGGCTGAACAAACCGAGCTCCCCCAGCTTCTCCTCCTGTGTCATGTGCTCTTGGCCCTCTTGGTGGCCTCAGCTGGGCTTGCTCTGATCTGATAATAAACATTAAAAATGGTTAACTGTTTTTTCCACTGTTTGATGCAGTTTCAGTTTCCTTGGGTAGCCTTCAGTCACGTAGACTTTTGTCTTCACATAAGATGTGAATTCAGAACCAAGAAGTAATTAGTTTACTCACCTTTGTGTGCTTTTTTTTCCCCTTATTTTTTTCTTCTTAAAGCATTGCCACTTGGGCAGTATCACCCTAAGTATTCTTTTATCAGTGCAGTACATTTTCTGTACCCAGCACTACTTGCGTGTAAGATAATACCTTGGGTAAAGTCATTATCTTGCCATGCTGGACACGGCCCTGTGAGGATACAGTCCTTATACTCTGATATCATATATATGTCTCTTGCAGTGGAAAATGTAATTTCCTTTTATTCTCCATTAGGATGATCTGAATGTACAAATTTCAGGATAATGTTTTCCTTTCTGCCTCTCTCTGTTTTGCCTCTAAATCTCTCTTCTACAACACCTCAGTCACTGACACGTCCTTCTGAAATGCTGAGTCTCCTTTTACTACTGACAGGCTGAATTTTAGGTAAAGAGAGAAAACAATTATTGTCTTCCTAGTATTTCACTTTTTCTTATAATTTTTTTTTTTTGTTCTAGGTGTTAGTTCAATGTTAAATTTCATTGTGCCTTAGCATGGCAAAGGAAACATGAACAATCATAAATATGTCTGTAACACTGTTGCTGACTTTATTATTGCTTTGAATTATTGTGGTGGTAGACTTTTAACTTCCTGCCTATAGATGAGACAAATGCTACCAGTGATGATAGGGTACACATACATGAATAGAGCAGCTAAATGTCTTCCTTAAGTTAGTGAACCATCATTCAATTACTAATGATACTCTCAGTTCCATTTTGAATGTGATAAGGAGCCTAGAGTGTGAGGTAAGGGTTAATCTTAGAACAATTTTGAATCAAAAAGGAGCAACTGTGAATTTCTTTACTTAAAGTGGAAAAATTTTTAAAAAATGAGTATACCATTTTAAATAGTCTATGGAAAATGCTGAATGCTGACTAGTTAAGCTACTGGTTTTGAAGAAGTCCAGGAGCTGAATGGAGAGAAGGAGTGATATTTCCTCTAAATCAAAGATGTAGAGATGAACTGTAGCTCACACAGCATTTTACACCAAACTTTTATGGATTAATACCACCTGGAAAGAACATTATGAATAAAAGCTGTCTCATGAAAAAGAGGAGGAGGGATTCATTGGCCAAAAATCTTTCAAAGTTCTTCAAGAAAGGATAAAGTGAAGACAATAAAGAGTTCAGTCTTATCACAGGCAGAAGATCATCTTGCAAACACCATGGTAAAAAGAACAGAAGAGTTGTCCTACTGGGAGGGGTGGAGCAAGGATTAGCAATCAGTATAGAGGATTGGAGTTAAGGTAGAGCGATTGCTGGGGAGAAGGGTGTAGAAATGGTACTTGTATAGGTGAAAGCAACATTGAATTATACAGCAGAGCTTCCAGTTTATTTCCCAGACTGCTGAGAGAAATTACTCAAATGGAGGATAGGTCTGTTTGATTGCAGACCACCAAACACAGTATCTGCATGGAGAAACAGCAAAGTCACGTGGGCATCTCCAGTGCCTGTAATGCAATACTGGTGGAGTGGGATGGAAGAGGTTGCCCATGTGAAGCTATAGCCATGTCTTTATTTTCTGACACACATTTTATACAAGTCTGAAATCTTTTAATCTATTTATCTGAATATGTAATTATCCACCTAAAGTAACGTAACTCATCGGTTTATGGATACATTAGCCTTATCAAATGCATCATATATGTGTGTTTGTTTAGGCAAATTGTCAGAATGCCTCTGTTTCTTTTTCAGAAAAGGAGCCTAATTTCAAAGGCACTTAGAAAAAAGTTGGTAACTCAGACACAGATGGCTGCAAAGGCGGAGGTGGGAGAGAAACGGGAAAGATGAGTTCTGGCAAGGAATCACATTTGTTGCAGGTGCGCTTGTTTCAGAAGAATGGGATGCTGTCTGGGAATGAATGAGATCCATTCCTCAGCAGCATGTACAACCTGCCAAACACCCTGGGTGGCCTCCGACGGCCTCAGAGACTTTTGGTCAGAGAGAAGTTCTAAAAATGTCTAAACTTGCTGGCATTCCTATGCAAAAGCTGTGTTAGTCGGGAGCTGTGGGGTGTTGCTGGCTGTTTGGCAAGTGGGCAGAGTTAAGGTTACTTAGATGACCTGAGCTGAGTGTGCACACGCTTTCAAAGGATTTGAGTATGTAATTGAGGAGTTTTAATTTCTGTGGTCAATTTTTCAGAAAGCTGCCTTGTTTCCCAAAGGGCTTTTTGGCAGAAGTGGAAGTTAGATCCCTGCTCCTTTAACTGCATCCAGACTTGGTGGAACTTGAGAACAGCTTTTATGTGGTTTGCATCCATACCATCCCTTTCATACTTTGATCTGGTTCCTCTCCGTGTTACGGTGTCTGTGACTGTCACTTGTGTGTCTTCTGCTTTCCCTCCATCACCCAGAATGTGGGGTTTTGGTGGTGATTCTGCAGTTTTGGGAAGTCATTCATGAACTTGAGCCTGCAAAGCAAAGCTGTGCAGTTTTACTGGCTTGCTGTGTAATGGCTTTTGAATGAGTCATGCACGTTCTTGTGAGCATTGGGAGTATGTTGCTGTCAGGCTTGAAGGTTTTACTTAGAAAATAGTTTGGAAAGACAAATGAAGCACAAATGCAGTCGTGTGGAATTACCTTTAAGTAGAACATTTCTCGAAGTTTCCTCGTCTTCTCTCTAGAATTTTAAGTTCAAAAATAAGAGATACTGACAACTAACTAATGTGAAATTTTTTGTGGCAGGGTGTGAGATATGTATTTACTCTTTTTGTGGTCCAAATTTTGAGGGTAAAACAGAAGAAATAGAATGTAGCAAGATATAACAGATGTTTAATGCTGTGACGAGTGCTGCAGGTTATTGAATTAGGCACAATTAATTGCCTGGTAGTTTATTGGCTTGCCTGGTTACTTCGGCGTTTTCCTTTATTATAATTTGTCTTGGGTACACTAAACAAAGGCAAAAGGATTATTTCAAGATGTAAGGGAAGAATTAGCCTTCTGCAGAGATGTGGCACACCCTAGAGATTTATCACTTGATTTTTTTCCATTTGTATGTAGTCCTTCTCTGCTTTCTCCGCATTCTTTACATGTCTCAGAAATTCCAGCATTTTTAGTAATGAATCAGTGAGAAGAAGGGGAAAAGTCCTGTAATTCCTTTTTCCACTGTGCTTGTTAAAACAGCGTTGTGGGAAATGGACCCAAACACTGTCTTTTAAGTGGTGTTGAGTCTGAGGCAGGTGGTATTAACTCAGGACTGCATTAACTCTTTTCAAATCTCTTTCCTGTTTCCTTGAGGAAACATGCCTGGTGTATATATGTGGCATGGGCTGTTTGCCTGCCTCCTGCATTGACATTTTAATTTGGTCCATGATATAAATATCATTTCCCTAATCCCCCTTGCCCTGACCCTGTTTTGTCTGTTTTGTCTTTTCTTCAAAGTGAGTTGACTTTTTTTTCTTGAAGGAGGGGGGAGGAGATGGGAATGGTGGCTGGCTGCTCTAGTTTGGAGCATTAAATGCTCAGGGAAAAAATCTCAGAGTAACTGTTGTTTCTTTCTTTGTATTCACATGGAAATTTTTAATCTCCATCAAAGGATCAGGAGAAAATAACGTTGAGATTCAACAAGAGAGCTCCCAGCTTACATGGAATTTTTAAATGTTATTTGGCTTTATCCTTTAAACTATGAGAACCATGAACTATGTACCTACAGGGTTCAGAATTAACTTTTCTCTTTCTTCCAACACACCCTCTTTTTTTTTTCTTCTTCTTCCCTCCTTTTTTCTTACATCTTTATTGTTCTGTATAAACATGCAACTCCTTTTTGGCCAAAACTGAAAGTTGCCTTAGGATTTGTTTAGTTGTATTTATGTATACATTTCTAACATTAATTATGAGCACCAGTCTGAAATACAGCCTCATGTTCTTTTGATGTGATCTGAAGAATCTCTATTGAGGCCATGGAGCTAAGATCAGTACCCAACCCAGTGTATGCTTGCATAGCTGTACAAGAGCTAACATTTGCCTGTTAAAACAAAACAAAAAAGGGGATACAAATAGGTATAAAAGGGCTGATGATCTGCTTGTTTGTAGTGGGGAATCACAAACACTGTCTGCAACTGTAGATGTAGCTGATTGTGCTGACAGTGATAGCAAGGAAAGCCCCCTGCAAATACCCATGGGAGGGTAACAGCAGATTTCACAGGTGGGTGCTGACAGCAACAGTAGATTTCATGCTTCATCACAGATTAATAAAACAGGGAGGATATTAGAATGCTAATACTCATTAATACTATTTTATGGTGTTTAACATTAAACATGGAAAATGAAAATGAATGACAGCCGGTAAATGGAACTGACAGTTGTGTTTAGGGTGTCTGAAACTAGTGAGAATTAGCTGCAGGAAGCAGAAGTTGTGGATGCTCCTATTCCTGCTGTGAATCAAGCCAAACAGCACCTACAGTTAGCTAGACTTGTGCAAGGTTGCCTAAACTTAAATTCAAATAGACTCTTGTATTATTGTAAAATATTTATGAGCTTCCTTTCCTTGCCATCATTGGTTAGAACCATTATTTTCCGTGTCCTGTGACAGTCTCCAGCAATACATGTATCTAAAAGCAGAAATCACAACCCATTAAAGCATAATTATGAAATCCATTTTTGTCTTTTTTTTAAGGGGACAGTATTAATTTTTTTTTCCAAAAAACTGTTCTTGTGTTTCAGTTGGCTACATTGTTCTTCATTTCTTGCTGAAGTTTCCATAAGCTTCATCCCAGAGGCAGTTGCATTTCAGCAACAAGTAAAAGTTGGCCCTCTGTGGGCCATAATGTAACATAATATAATAGAACATACATAGATACAAACTTAATTCTGCCATGTTGTAGACTGCTTTAAGTTTATTTATGGTTAAAGGTCTCTGAAAACCTCTGCATAGCTGTGTTTAAATATTAAGCTTGTTGACCTAGGGTGTTTTCACCCAATGTTCTTTCACAAGTAAAACTTTTTAATTTAAATTAAATTTTTTAATTTAATGAACCTTATCTGTGGCTTTACTGAGATGCAAAAATCCCAGAAACACTGGGAATACATAGAATGCGCAGGGACCAGGGATAAAGGAATTCTAAAGGTGTAATTATGTCTTGGCGGTAGTAACAGTACTTGATAAAATAACGGTTGTCTGACCAATTAGCCATTCTTGCACCTTAATGTTTTAGGTTTTAAATGAAATTAACCTCGAATATTCTAGGTTTATATTGCCTGAGTCTGAAATCTGCATAGCTGACTGCAAGTAATTGATGTGTATTCTAAGCTCTTAGGTACATTTAATACTAAATTTTCCAGGAGGTTCCTTTGATTTTTAAATATTTCATATTCACTTGAATTCCCAGGTTTTTTCTTGCACTTGCACCATGAATTTCAACTGCCCAGTTGTCTTCATTTCCCCCACTTATTCACCATCTCTTGCCAACATCCCCTGTAGTTGTGACTTGTTGCATGAATGGCAGATTCCATGCCAGAGATGCTTCTTCTTTTTGCTTAAAATTTTAAATTTTAAAATTGCTGCCAACTCTTGTTCAAATGATACTGGAGCCACATAAGGTGCTTCAGGGATTAGTGTGTACCCCTCTCTTCATTTACAAGCAAACATCTAACACCACTCTCCATCTTTGGTGGTTTCATTGAAAACCTGCTGCTTTCTGTTGAGGTGAGAACAGACAGATAGAACTTCAAAAATTGAAGTTTAGGGAGTGAAAAGTCATGAAAAAGGGCCTGTCACTTGGGCTAGATTTTGTAAAAACATATTTATTTTGGCAAACGTTTCTCAAAGGCAGGTTCATGTTTATGCTCTCTACCGTCTGAAGTTTGCTCTGAGGTGTCAAGAGCATGCTTACTCCACATTGGCTTAGAATTGGATTTCTGCCAAAATTCTGTGTGCCCTCCTCTCCATCCGCTCACCCCTTTACTTTCTTTCTCCTGGTTGTAGCAGATTTTTCCTTCTGTGGATCTCAGTGCATATATCATTTTCACTTCTTGGTGCTAACAAAAACAACAAGCTTTAGAAACCAGGGGCCTCCAAGTTTTAAAACCTGAAGAGAGTAAAAAAAAAGATGCTTTCTTCAGCTTATACAGTCTTACGTTTATTTCTTCTTAAGATAGACATGTGAAGTTTGGTGTTTGATTGTAAGAATTTTAAATACACTGGACCAGAAACCTTTTTGGTTTGTCTTCTTCTGTAACTAGGTTACAGGTCAATTGGTTCTTCCAAACTCTTGCTAATTTTTGTTCATGTAGGGTCTTCAGTCCCTCTGCATCTCCTTTGATTTATATTCCTTTCCTAGTTCCGGCTAGATGTTTAATTTCTCCTGCTGTTGACAGTCAGATAATAGTCTCACACTATCACTTCGTATATCTGAATTTGCAAGATCTGTTGGAACAAATTCCCATATCTTTCTCACAGAGGGCCTTACTGTGTATTTTTACTACTTTCCAAAGACAAATTCCTTAAATGTTGCATATAAATTGCTTCAGCAGCAAGCAGAGGCAAACCTTCCTGGTTTTCCTTTTCCAGTAAGCAGGATGTGTTTCTGAGCCACATCTTATGGATGACCCAGAGATTTGTTCCACCTTTGGCAAAGGAATGTGGCTAGCACTTCAGAGAATTGCAGGAAAGCTTCAGGAGTTTGGCCAAGAAAGATTAAACCATCAAAAACCAGGCAAAACTGCAAAACTTTGTCTTTTCCTCTTTCCACTGCTTTCATTTCCTACTGTGTTGTGTTGTCCTCTGCATCAGACTATTTAAGACTGCCAAATACTTGGGTATTTTATAGGTAATATATCTTATAAATGCCATAGCCAGCCTCTGAGGGAAACAGAGGATTGTCGGTTTTGGATGAAGTATAAAACCCAAGCAGGAAATCATTGCTGAATGGCACAGCTGCAGGCAAACATTGTGAGCTAGTAAACTGCCCATCTGCACAGCCACACATGTGTGGGAGCGCGGGGCCGGCGCGGCCGCGGCAGAGCGCGCCTGTAAGTGGTTAGCAGGCAGAAATTCGGTGATTAAAGAATGAAGTGTTTTGCTTCGTTAGTTCCTGAAATACAGCTATCTGAAGGTGATTATAATCTTATTTTTGAGCAGGAGGAGAGACTAAAGACTAGAGCTTTTCCTTGTCTGTAATAAAACATAAAAGCGAAACTTCAGAGGTGGGCTGCAGGACAGAGGATGTGACACAACCTACACTGAGGACTGAAGAAAAAGTTTGTCCAGAAAGTGAAACACACTGTATTTGTTCATAGGACTGAAGTGTCAGTCACACCTGAATCTTTCCTTCAGAGCTAGAAACAGGAAAGACTGTTCTGGTCCTTAGGTCTGCTTCACTATCATTGACCTGAACAGGGGCCTGGGTGGGCTTTGAGCTGGTCTTTGAGCTGTGTAAGATCCCCATTTGCTGGAGATTTTGCCAACCAAAATAACTTTCACTGTACTCATTCTAGTACTTGTCTTTTGTAATTTAATAGATTAGTTAGTTCCTAGTTTTGCTGTCTTCCATTCTAAACAACTCCTCTTTCTTTGTGGGTTATTATTTGTTGAGTTCTTCTAGCCAAACTCACTGTGTTAGTTCTCCCAATCTTTCCTCTGAAGTTTAGCACTTCCTCTTACACATGCCAAGTTTGAGTTCATTTTCCGCATGATTTTCCCAAGTACTACTTTAAATAATCCACAATTCAGTAACTAAATGGAGACTGTTAAAATAATGAAACAACAACAATAAAGCTCTTTTAAGACTGCACTCCAACTGTAAAAACTGTTGATTTGGGGTTTTTTCCCAAATACTTTATTGAAAAATAAAATTTTCTTCTCATAGTCAAAATTAAATTAGCAGGGTTATAATCCCATTGTACATTAGACTTTCTACATTGATATTTGTCTTTTGGGAGAGTTTTTAATTGACTC
This sequence comes from Sylvia atricapilla, assembly GCF_009819655.1. Classification (NCBI taxonomy): domain Eukaryota; kingdom Metazoa; phylum Chordata; class Aves; order Passeriformes; family Sylviidae; genus Sylvia; species Sylvia atricapilla. The sequence goes on from NC_089148.1 coordinate 14,214,333, forward strand.
ATTGCAATGTAGAAGTCAATGCAAGAGTAGAGATAATCCAGTGATTGGGATCCTTGTTTAAGGCATAGGTAGCTTAGGATAAAACCGCTTGTGATTTCCCCACCTCCTAGTATTGGGATATCAGAATGGATATATAAGTTGAAATCTGTATAAGGGGAAGATGAGTGTAATGCCAGCTGAACCCTCTGGAAGCTTTCTGTTCACTTGCACCTTTTGTATTGGAGCATCTAAAGAACATGAAAGTCTTGGGACCTAAACTGAAATGTCTAATTTCTCTTGGTTAAAGGACTGAGTCTTTGAAATGTTCTGGATGTGTCATTTGAGTAGGAATATCATAAATGTATGCATCATAAAATTTTTAATTTAAAGATATATTTCATGTATCCTTGAGCATTTCCATATTTTTATCACAAAGAAAAGGAGCTGCTTTGGTTTTTCCTCTGTGGGCACTTTATTCTCTCTTTTCCTGTCAATTGATGCCATTTTTAAAGCCACATAAAGAGACTCCAGTTTTTGCCATTACAGTGTTGATACTTTCTGCATCCTATCTGCACACAATTGTGAACTGTAGGATGATGACATACTAAATTACAGTCACCTCTGTTAAAATATAAGGGATATAGTTCTGAAAATGAAGTTTTTTCCACATTTTGAATATTTCTTTATGTTTTAATGCATGAAGGATGCAGGTGACTAGTGGACATCGTCTTAATGTCTTGCCATTTTGATTCATCCTCATGGAGTGTGCAAAATGCTGTGCAAAGAAAATGAAGACATAAATTTTAAGATTCATAGACTTCATGTGTCTCTTTCTCCAGGACAATCACATCTCTCCGGAGTGAACTGATTCCACATCTGGTTAGGAAACAGTTCTCTTCTCCTGCATCATTGCAGCAAGGACTAGACAACAAAGAAGAGGACCAAAAGAAAAAAGAGCAAGCATCCCTAGGTCAGAACACTATCAAAGATTTGGCTTTATGGAGGTTTTAAAGCCCATATGCTACAGCTGAGTTATGGAATAGAGTACAGAACTAGCCTGAAACACTGTTTTACAGATTCAGCTTTTTATCTGTTTTACAGATTCCTTCTCAGCAGAGGAAGCTTTTTTTTCCTTAGCAAAGATTCTAGTAGATTTCTTTTTCAAACAGTATTGTGTACTGTATAAATTTTTTTGTCCTCCCTTATTTTGGTGTAAACCATAAGCATATCAGCTAGGTGCTCTGTATTTTTTTTTTCTGGAAAAAAGTTAGATTAGTTTTTGAAAATTTTAGGGGGGAGTTCCTAAAATTGGGTAGGACAGCAGACTAAGCCTTAACCACCCTGTACTGGGAACTGGACAGGATCTCAGATCCTGGAATTTATTTTTAGCATTTCTGCTGTTCCCTTGTGTGACCTTGGGCAAAACATTGCATCTGTCCTGATTCCTTAATTCACACCTGCAGAATAAAAATAAGCACTTACTCACTACATGTGATAAAATCTGTTAATGATTGCTGAGTATCTAGCCATGGAGATGAGGTTAGGCGAAGATTTCCCTTCACCAACAGTATTTTAATAGTATTCCTCTTCAGAAGGTATTTCATTAAATCCTGTCTAACTTCATGCATGTGTGTGTTCTCCAGACATTTATAGTTTCATAAAGGAAGATAATAGCTTGCTGAAACCTGCTCCAGATAACTCTTGTTGGAATGATCACAGAGGAGATATGAATGAAACTCTCCATGAAGGAAAAGTACGCTGCTATGTCCATATCATGAAGGAGGGGCTGTGCTTCCGAGTGAATACTCTTGGGCTGTACATTGAAGCCAACAGACAGGTGAGGAAAATACAGAAATGCCACCTGGGAATACAGCAGTAGCTTACAGAACATTTCACCCTGCAGGAATGACTCCCTGTGATACAGGGGAGTATGTGGGAATTGAACCAGCGCCATGTTATCCAGGCACGTCACCCTGCTGCTTGCTGGATAGGGATGTGAGGCCAGGAACCAGTTCTGTCACTGGTTTACTCTACATTTGATTTAGCTGAGAAAACCCTCATCCTACACATTCCTGTGGGTTTTTGGGAGAAGCAAGACCTGCAGCCAAAGAGCCACGAAGTGTGGAAAATAATAATGGAAGTAGCTTTGATAGCTCATTCAGTCAATGTCCTCCATGTCCGAAAAGTAAGTTCAGTTCTGACTGGACTCTTCTTAGCAGATGTTTGTTTGTGATAATAACAAAGATCATTAACAATTTGAAGAAAGATTTAAATTACCCTTTCATTTAAATTGCCTAATGATTTCCATTATAAAAGAATTCTTTTATGAACTGGTTTTCCTAGTGTGGGACTCCAGGTACACACAGAGGTGAACTCTTGATCTGATGCTGCATCTGTTGCAGCTTTCACTTTCACACTACTGAGAATTCATAAAATAAAAAAAAATCACATATGAGAATTAGGGAAATCCTGTATTACCTAACAAGCTGATGATTAAAAGCTCTTAGTATCTTCGTGGGGCAGGGATTTGAGTTTTGGGTTTGTTTTTTTTTTACTGCACTGGCTTATGCAATGTACAAGTTCTCTGTATTTTGCTCTGCTAGTGATGAACTTCATTGCTGTCAGGAATGGACAGTTTCCTCTAGTTTTGAAAGACCAGTAAGGAGTGCAGTAAGGAAAGACTCAAGATTTCTGGAATGAGGCTGGAAAGGTGATAAAGTTGTATTGGGAATTCTGGAAGTGGTCACTGCCTTGCCTTTGCTCTTAGACTGAGTTGATTTCTTTTTGACAACATTAAAGGATTAATTCATCAAAAGAATTGCAGAATGGCAGCATGAGTTTACACACTGGAACTTTCTCCTCGATGCTTGAGGAACACAGAAATAAAGTGATTTGCTTTGTGCTTAGGGAGATGAGGAAGAGAGGCAGCACTGCTATCAGAAGGAGAAAACTTCCCAAAAATAGCAGGAATAAGTGTGCCCAAAGGGTTAAGGGAGAATACCACTTGCTAAGGGAAGTGTGCGTGTACATTTGGCAGCAGCCACTTCAGTAAAAAGTTACTGAGTTAAGCCAGTCAGACTCCATGTGGATTTTTTGTGTTGGTTTTTTGTTTTTGGTTGGGGTTTTTTTAAACCTAAATATTCTACATTTTGGTTAGTTCAGGAAATATGTTTGCTCCTGGGTGGTACAAAGAATTAGTGTTTTGAAGTCACATTGGGGCCTTCAACGTTGGAAAGGATTTTCTTTGAATTTTGAACTTTTTCAGGATGGTAAAATTTCTAAGGAAACTATGTGGAGGTAAAACATAAAATTGAGCTTAATGAGGAGTTGTAAGAAAGTAGTTCCTTTTTTCAGTACCATTGCATTTTGTTATTCTTGCTAATCCTCATAAAAGATGCACATTTAATTGGAGGGGGGGGCAAGGTTACCTATTTTGTTGGTCTCTAAGGAAGATTTTGGGTGTTTAGTTTGCTCTTATCTTGGCCTTCACAGACCAGATTCTGAGCCCCTTGGTGCAAAGTTGGGACCTATAACTTTGAGGTCCCAAACGGTTCAGATGTTTAGACTCATGCAGCAGTAGCAGTCCAGTCCAGTAGCTGTGGGAAGGAATGGCATCCTAACCCATTGCCCTTCTGGTGAGGAAACACTTTGCTCACATCATTTCACTTCCAGCTGGGTTTCTGGATGCCTGCAGCCTGTGTGTGGGCAGGTGGGTTCAGGAGGGAGTTATCTTCAATAGCAGGAAATAGTTTCTTTGTAAGATGAATTAAATCCAAACACATCTTAAACCTTCCCTTGACCCAGGCACTCCCTCTGACTCCTGCCCCCAGTCTAACCTTTCTTTTCAGAGCAAAATGCTTGAGCTTGTAGCTTTTGTGGGTTACCCCTCAGGCTGCACTACCACTGACTGATTCTAATAAGGGCTTTGCTCTGGCCAGTAAAATCCTTTATTTATTTCACCACACCACCTTTCCACTGAGGAGGGCAAGAGCCTTTCTTCATTTTTTTCCCTTCCTGGAGATCAACACTGGATAGTAGGAATCTTTCCAACCTATGCTGTAGGTATGCTTTAGTGTGTGTTCCTCTCTTGGATCTTTGTGTCAGGTGACATGTCAGGACAACATCCCTTCAGCCAGCCAGCATCATCCAGGCAGATTTGCCTAGTTTGTGGTGTTCTGGTAACCTGGTGGTTTTCTGTAGTGGTGGACCTTGGACTGAAGGATCTAATCTACTCTTGCTTTTTAAAAAATAAACAAAACCCAAGTCTAGTGGGAAGGGCCAACTTCAGGATATAAAGAGCTACAGATGTGAAAATGTCTACTGGGGACAACAGGCGAATTGAAATGATAGCTCAGAAATGTGAGCTCATCTGATCCCATCTTTTTCAGATCTGTGGGGTTTGCTTTTTGAGGTTCACTCCTTAGCCATCAGCTCTTGTTATTCCAGCTTTCTAAGGAAGTAATTTTACACAATTGTACTGCATGGCAGTTCTTAATAGCAGCTTTGGAAATTGTTGGCAACACTCAGCCAGATTTAACAGAGTAATAGAGATCTTGAAGATAAACTTTTCTAAGAGTTTTGTAAAAATAGGTGCTTGGGTAGAGAAAAGGGAGACAATGAGTGCTGCCGCCTCCCTTGAGGCAAACTCAGTTGCACCATCACTGTGCTGAGACTCCAGATGACCTCCCAGATGGACAGTCAGTGCCCACATCATGGCTGGCCAAGCAGCATGTGTAGAGCTCCACACCAGCCCCAGCACGTGCTGCCTGTCATTTAACCAGACAATTTGCTGTGACACAGACCTCCTGTGTTCCTTTGATTGCCATCTCTGTCCTACCAAGGAGACATCATACATTGCATTACCCCTGCCAGTAACTGTGTAGCACTGTCTGTGCATTGCTGCAAGGCTCCCAGCTCCCCTGACGTCCCCATCCGTGCTGTCATCACTTCTGTGGTGTGTGACCTTGGCCTCAGCCTGACACCAGGAGATGCAGAATGCCTCAGGCTGCTCTTTCACCCACAAAAGGAGGAATGATGGAGTGATATCTTGTCCTCCTGCAATGCTGGCTCCCCTTCCTTTCAGGAGCCAGTTCAGAATTGCTCTCCATGGGTTTGTTCTTGGCTGCCTCATGGGCTATATCTCTCTGTTACCACTGCTGCTCTGTCTGCTTATCTAATGCCTGCCTTCTCCCTGTCAAGAACCTTTTGTTGTGCAGCTTCCTATCATCTGGAATAGCCACTTGATCAATTTTAGTTTCTTTCTACTTGAACATCTGAAATACAATTTCATTGCCCATGCCTCAGAATACTGTCTTATGGAGTGGGCTGGATGCAGTCATCTTTTTATGCCAATTTACTGGTTTATATTTGTTATTACTTGCTTCCCTCCTTTGCTTTACTGGACAGTGTAAAACACGCTGAGCTGCGTTTGAAATGACAGATACTGGATATTGTGGTAACATAAAGGATGTCACTGTGTTCAGCTGGAGCCAGCCTGCTTGCTGCTGCTGATCCACTGCCTCTCCACAGGTGGGAAGCTAAGTTGAAAGGAGACATGTAGTACACTGTGGTAGCAGGTCTCTTTTACAAAAGTATGGGATGATAAATCACCCATAGCTGGTGGACATTTGAAATGCGGTGACCTACCTTTTCCCATAAGTTAAAATGTTTATGGCAAATACAGTAGTGCAATGGAAACCAAAGCCATCTTTGAGCTGGTTATGTAACTTGTGGGCACAGCATTATCATGTTAATTTGTGATGTGGTTTTTTTCATGCAGGTTCCCAAATTATTGCTTAATCTAGGTCTGGAAGAGCCGTTGGTTCATGGGTCTGCTCAGATCACTGATAGAGGCATGGTAAGTGCTCCCTTTTCCCACCTCTGCTCTTTCAGTAGTCTGCAACCACTTTGTTTCAAGAACTGCTTGCTAGAATTAAGTCCTGTTGTTGGAATTGAAGCCAAGTTTTGAGGTGTGGAATGGTGGAATGTAGGTGATACAGCCCAGAGTCTTCTGTAGGCTCAACCATGGGTTCCTGCCTTTCAGTCTCTTTCTTAAAAATTTGGTAAAACATCTAACTTACTCCCAAGTCAGACACTGCAGCTTCTTGTTCCCTACTGGCAGTTCCTGGTAGTTGAGCAGTTTGCCTCCCTAAGGACACCAAACCCAGAAAGGATCAGTATTTTAGCTTTGCTTCTTGCTAACGCATTTTGGTTGAATACCAGCTTCAAGCCTCCCTTTGACAGGTCTCACTGGGCAAACGTGAGTGAAACCAGTGAGTACCAGCAGGACTGTGCCTACTGTGCTTACCTTTCTGCATGAAGCCTCCAGAGCCAGATACACTAATGGAGTTTTTCCAAGCTAAAACAGTCTCTTCTTGGGAAGACTGTCTAACTGTCTGCCTATGGGGTGAGCCTTAAATTTTCAGGTATTTCCTCTGCCAAGGATCCCTCAGGGTAGAGCAGAGTAAACTTTATTGATAAGTGCTTGAGACATGCTTTGGAAGAGGTGTATGGAGAACACATACCAAAGAGCTTTTGCTAGTTTCTGTTCTTTTCTTCCCTAGGTTGGATCAGACAGTATCATTGGGTCATCCACACAAATCGGGGAGAAGACATCCATCAAGCACTCCATCATTGGCAGCATGTGTACCATAAAAGACAAAGTTAAGATAACAAACTGTATCATCATGAATTCTGTTACAATTGAAGAAGGGTAGGTTACCTTTTTCTACCCTAGTTCCCTAAATTTGCAGTTTTCTTTTTCTAGATAGATCCTGGGTCAGTAATTTTGTCCTGTAAAGAATACTCAGCCAGAAGAGATGATACCAGGGGGTGTGTTTCCAAAGACCAAGTCACATATCAGTCTCTATGAGCAGTCCAGAAATGTACAAGTGAAATGAACCAACAAGAAGGCTGCAATCTTGGAACACAAATTTCTTCTTTTTACAGTAGATCCTGTCATCTTCAAAATGTGTAAGTTAAGTGGATGTATGAGCTTGTGTGCCATTCTTCCAAGCCTTATTTTAGTGGCTGGATCAGTGAGTATACTTAAAATATTTGAGGCACAAAGCGTATTTTAAAGTGGTATGCTTGCCAGCTAGAAATATTCTTCTCACATTTGAACATTACAGCTTCACCTAAGATGTCATTTTCTTTGGCCCTTTTTTGTCATCCTGCAACCTTTACGTTACCATTACCTATGCTGAGTAATAGAATAAATGAATAAACTTTTCAAAGAGAAAATCTGCCAGGTAGTAGAGGTTTCTCATGCACTCAATAGTTAGCCTTGAGCTGTACATTTCCAAATGTGGGAAAAGTGGCCTGTCTGTAATTGTTGATGTCTGCATGCCCCCATCTTTCCATACATGCTGGCTTCCTGTGGATGTCAGTGGAAAGGAAACTGCTGATTGAGTCTGTGCAGACCTGTATAAATTCTCTGCTCCTTCATGGCTTGAGGTTTGCTTAGGGCCTCAGGAAAAAGGCCAAACTCTTAAAAAATGCCAAGTTGGCTCTGAAAGTTGCATATCTGAAAAACATAAAACCCCAAAGGATGTGGGGTCTGTGGAGGATACTACTATTACATAACTAAATTACAGGTAAGTATGGTACCTTACCACAAAGTGTTTGTCTTTAATAGAAATCCACAGTAATTTCAAGCACATCATAAATCAGAATTCCATTGAGTATAGAAAATAGCTGGTTTCCAGTTCAATCACAGATGAATCCAGTATGGCTGTATCACAAGTGCTACTGTCATAAAAAGTAGAGGAACCTCTCTGATTTGATCATGAGACCCTCTGTAATTTTGATTAATGAATTGATGCCATAGTCATAAGGGTATGATTTTGCATATGAGGTCAGCAGCTCTACCATTAATTTGCAGAGGCAGCTAAGTGTATAAATAGCACTATTTTTATGAAGAGTCTCAAATCATCTTGTGTTTGTCTGCATTGGCATTTAGTAGAGTTCTAAATCAATCCCAGAGCTGTTATGTTAAGCATTTCACAAAATTCCACAAGCATCGTAAAGTTGGTGATATATTATTTTTAAGAGAGATAAACTGACTTTTGGGGTAACATTTTGGTGAATTCTAGAAAACAATGTGATCCCTAGTCACTCTTGGTGAAAACAATATAGCCACCAAAGAGTGAGAAAACTCACAGTCCCAGGCATTTACCCCCTTTAGCTGCTTTATGGTTACTGCACACTGATGCACTGGATTCAAATTTGTAATTATACCTCTCCAGCTGGAATTAAGACTATAGACCCTGGATCTTTATTGCAAAGCATGGTGTAATTAATAGTATGTAGATCTGCACAGATACTGAGCTGATAAAATATTGCATCATGATAAGTCTTAAGATTAGAGAGGCATGAAGTCATGCACACACGGGCACTGAGAAACAGAAATACCCTAGCTGATGAGCTGCTGAAAGAGACCTTGCTTCTTGCAGTGAAGAATTTCTATGTATTTTTTTAATGTATTTTGACTCTCTTTCATTACTTTGGTTAAATCTGATGGATTTTTGTTAAAATGCTAATCATTCTTACTCATGTTGATGGATCCATTTGCAACAGGTGGATGTGGTTTTGTTTTAAACTGTCCACAGTGGACAACTCCTTATAAATACCTCTTCTCCCGAGTGTCTCTAAACCAGCTCAGACTTTATCTAATCACAACTTCAGAAAATATCTTCATCTTTAATTGGAAAGTCAGTATGTGTTGGCTGATATGGGTCAAAATGAGCATAATAAAGTGCCTTGACAGATCTAATTAATTTTTTTTATTGCACAGCAGATGTCCTACAAGTAAGGCAGTTTTACCAACTAAGGTATTGTATGTTAGAAACTTATGAAATTGCATTGAGAAGTGGATAAAAACTGTGTCATTTAATGAATCTACATTTTAATGCTGACATGAGCAGCTCAACCAGAGTAATGGTCTCAATAATAGTGCCCAAGTCAAATGTGAGAGGTAACTGAAGGCTGTTCCTAGGAGTGTTCATTGCAGTTAACACCAGCTTGAAGCAGTAGGCTTAGAAGACTGCAGTAGGACACTTATTATGGAAAAGACAAAGGTGTATAGATAACTCAGAAGAAAAAAATACCAGACAAATCTTTTCTTTTAAAGTTCGGATATTGGGAACAGCCAATTGCAAAAATTGCTCCGCATTCTAAGTTTATTTATCAAGAGGTACATGGCACTGCCTTGGTATTTCCCTTGCCTCTTCCATCACCTCTGGCTTCTCTGGGTTGAATCTTTCTTTTTTTTCCCCATCTCAGCTGCAAAAGTGATCAGCAGCTTCAGTTCACTATATCGATGTAGCAGAAGCAAAGCAAAACAAACAAACAAACCCACCAAAAACTAAATTAAAAATATTTTTCTTTTGGTAGTTTTCCTATAATGTGATTGAAGATCCTGTGCCATAACTCCTGTGTGTCAAGATTCACAAATTTCATCTCCAAACCAGAAAAAAAGCTTTTGAATCGCCTCACCACATGTAATAGCAGCTTCTAAAATGGATAAATTCTTGCTGTGCAGGTAGGAGCACCACAAGGTGCTTAGAACAAAACCAGATATCACTTGTTAGGCAGTGGTCGCCTCATTATTGGAGGAGCAGGAGTCATGGTCTAGGTAATGATAACTTTCCCAAGTGAAATTGGGATCAAGTAACTGGGGTTAGTTTGGACAATCTATTGCATACTGTTCTGTGTCCTCTAGCAATGGCTGGTGCATTTGATACTCTAGAGTACCAGAAGCTGGGTTTTTTGTTTGCTTTGGTGTGTAGGGCTTCTGTTACATTATATATGTCTCCTGTGAAGTGATTTGAGTAGATATGAATTCCCCCTTAGAAGAGATTACAGGGGATTAAAGAAGTTAGTAACAGGGCAAAATAATTGGTAGTCCTTCCTTAATGTGTTTCCCACTGTGCAGCTAATTCTTCCATCAATGAGACAATAAAATAGCAAAGATTACATATGTGCTGAATGATGGACATACTTGACCAAGCTGGGAGGGATGTAATTTATGCAACAGCACAAGTGCTGAGAGATGCTGACTGCCCAGGTGACAGGCTGCAGTGGCAAAATGGTTCTTTTTTCCCTCTGGATGGCTCCCTAGAGCTCAGTGACAAATGACTGCACTGAGTTACATAGTTGGAGAAAATCTACTAATCAAACTAAAATCATAGGCCACTTGAAAACTTTGGTCTATGTGGATGTTCCTGCAGTGGCTGTGTGTCTCCAAACCCCTTAGTCTCCAAAGAGGTTCAGGACTGCCCCTTCTCTTTGCCTTATTTGCTTCAGGGGTGGAGCAGCACAGCAGGGACCCTGGATTGCTGCATCTTTGGTGCAGGAGTCCCCGCACTGTAGCCCTTGTGCAAAGGGACAGCTTGTAACACCCACAGACTGACTGAAGCTGATTACCCCGGGGGATTGTGCCATTTGCAGATGAAAAGTGACGCCTGGTAGATTTAACCCCCTGATAAGCAGGGCTAGCCAGGTGGTCACAACTGATGAGAAAAAGGCTGAGGTACTCAACCACTTATTTTGTCTCATTCTTCACTGTCAGTCTCTCTTCCCAGACCTCTCAGCTTTATGGTCTGTAATACATATGATCAGACATCATACTTATCAGAGGGCTGGAGCACTTCTCTTGTGAGGACTGAAAGATTTGGGGTTGGTCAGAAGAGAAGGCTCCAGGGACACCCCATCATGGCCTCTCAGAACTTAAAGGAGACTTATAAGATTGACAGTTACAAACATTTCAGCCCGGTCAGCTGCAGTAGGACATGGCCTAATGGCTTTAAACCAAAGGAAGATGGAATTAGACTAGATACAAGGAAGAAATTGTTTAATATGAGGATTTTAAGGCATTAGTACAAGTTTCCCAGAGAAGTTGGGACTGCCCCATCCCTGGAAAGGCCAGGCCAGATGGAGCCCTGATCAACCTGGTCTAGCTAAAGATGTCCCTGCTCATTTAAGGGCGCATGGACTGCATAGCCTTTAAGGTCCTTTCCAACCCAGATTACTTTATGGTTCTATAATGTTTCATTTAGTAGACTTATGCACACTTAGTTGCTTTAAAATGAGGCCTAGATATGGATGGATTAATTTAGTTTCAGGTTCCTGTTGTGGCTTTTGGTTTAGCAAACCATTGTTGGTTTGTTGGTTTTTATCAAACATTGGCTTTATTTTTACCAGTCTTGTTGTTTTACTTAGTTTGCTACCTTCTGGCAGCAGGAACATCTAATTGCTCTGGTCATACAGAATCTTGTGCTGAAGCACTCTGAGCATTACAAATAATATTAACAGGAAAAGCATGTTGAAAACTACCCCAGTGTATACACTTACGGGAAGGAGCTTGGCCATTTATTGTGCATATTATATCCTTTTTCCTTGGTCATGGAAAATGAATGTTTCTCTGGTAAATACTCAGGATAAGGGACTGTTTAGTAGGGGGAAAAAAATCTGGTCTTTGGACTGCTTAGAGGTTTGTTGAGAAGACAAGGGTGAAAAGCTCAGATAAATACTGAGTCTACTGTAAGCCATGCTTTGAAAAGCTCTTGTTGACATGATGGTAGTCAGTACCATAAAGACTCTGTGGTAGATATAGTCTGAAATGAAATATTCTGCTGCTCTTCTTTTTTCATGGAAATACAGGAAAGCATTCTGCTTCAAATGATGTTTTTATGGAAATCATAAATAGGCTACTCTGGTTATCAGAGAGAGCAAATGGCCCAAGATTTGCTTACTGACTGACAGTTTACTGACTGAGCAGGTTACTGACAAGTAGGTGACTGAGGTTACTGAGTCTGTTCAGGGGCAGGAATCACTGAACAATAATAGCCTCGTATTTTGTTTGTAACGTTTACAACATGTTGTCGGAGCCACATGCAAACATTCTACTCAGAAGAACTGAACTGCTGAAGTTCCCCATGTGGCACACAGCTAAGGTCACCTCTTGGAAAGGGAAAGGGTTAAAAAGACAGGCAGATATGTTTTGGGTCAGACTGCACTGTGATGCCAGCAAATTGCAAAGTGTTGCAGCATGAGGAAACTTGGAATGCAAGGGAGGTGACACCAAAGGCTTCAAGTTACAAACTGCAGGGAGATGATGTGAATGTTGAGGACAGAGGGAAAGTTAGAAGAGTCCCACAGGAAGATGTGATAAACCTTGGGGAGTTCTGACTCCCCAGGCAGAAAGAAAAGGCTGAAGTAAAAATTAGTATGAAGGACTAAAGTACCCAGATATGTGAAGAAAAAACTGGCACCAAAAATGTTTTATCAGCCAAAACTAGTGTCATCCTTCCTAAGTCATGTGAAGACAGTAGGTTGTGCACTGGATTTTGCTAAAGGTGTTCTGGGTACCTGTGTGAAACTAGGTGGACAGATGCTGTAATTCTGTGCAGTGAGGGGACTGGAGAGAGACCACATGTGACTGGTTAAGGCTACTCTAGTTTGCCACATGTCTTCAATTTATTGCTACTTTCTATGAGAAAATGTACAAAGAAAGAAAACAACAAGCAAGGCGAGCTGGATTGACTACTAACTGCAGATTGATTGTGAAGTTTATTGGTTGTTTCCTCAATAGTGCCAAATCAGCACCTGATGTAGAAACAGTCAGCAGTTTGAAGAAAGTTCTAATTAAAACCAGGGTGCAATTGAGTCTTTATAGGGGTTCAGTGCATAAGTAGTCTTTTTCCCCTTGGACAATGCCAGTACAAAGGAATGATCCTATTGCCAAGGCAACATACTTTACAGTACATAACCTCACAAAAAGGAATGAGGAGGTGAAGTTGTTTCCAGCACCATAGCTTGCAAAGCTGAAAATAAAAATCTGCTTATGCTGAAATTCACAAACGTCTTGTATCTTGAACCATTTTTTAAGATGTCTATTGTCTCCTGGACACTTCATCTCGAACTGCTGATTGTCTCCTTGCTTCCCTAGAAAGAACGAGTTTAGAATAGATATCGCAGAAAGCCCATAAAAAGTGAGAACTTCATTCAGAAAAAAGTACATGCTCATTTTAAATATATGAATAAAGTATATAATGGATATTGATAAAACTTAAATTCATTAAGCAAACTGTATTGTAGTTCCTGCACGTAAAAAGGGATCTTATTTCTCTTGATTACGTACCAGTTCTGTCCTTTCTGTTCACATCTCTTGGTTTTAAACTGTAAACATTTTTGGTCAGGAGTTATAATTTTCATTCTATTATTTCATTCACTGCACATACTATGTAAGATACTGAATAGAGACAACGTCTGGCTAGCAGAGTTTGCTTTCAGGAAGATAAATTGAGGAAGAAAGTGCAAAGTAGGAAACTAGTAAGTAGGAAGTGGTGGAGCTACTTGTGGAACTGGTTTTCAATTACTTTCAACTGAAGTCAAATTCTACTGTGTCTAATGTATTGAGGAAATTTCTCATATAATACCTGTTATCTTATGAGTGTCTGAAACATTATTACTAGCAGTTCCTCAAAAAAAATTTTCTTCTGGCTAGCTTCCTGGTACATCAATCTGTCTTAAATAAATCACCTGTTCTTTTATCTCAGATGCAGATGTTTCCCTGATAGTGCAGGGAGCTCATCCCAGTTTTTCAAACATCTTGTACATCAAATGTTGAACTTAAAGCACAGATGAGCCCTGAAAGGTGGCATTTTAAAATATGCCTTCTCGTTCTGCTGATCTGCTTCTTCAGGTGGACGGGGTTATGTCTGACTTCAGAGTTATAAATAAGCTTCTCTCTCCTGCTAACCACATGGGTCTAATCAAAGAGTATGGAGAGCTGTTGGATTTTGGTGGGAATCTGGGTGTGAATGTCTTTGATGCTCTTTAAAATCTTCCCCCACCTGGGTATGGAAGAGGAAGAATTTATCATATTGTGCTTCTTAAGTTCCTGGGGAGACAAGGGTTGAACAAGTTCAACTTGGATCTAAGAAGCCAGGTTCAGCTGTAAGGGTGATATTTACAAGCACCTTTTCCATGTCAACCTAGCTCACATGATATGGAAACTGACTTAACCAATAATGTCTTATGAAAGGCCAGAACTGTGCTTCAAAAACCAGAAAGGAGGTGTCCTTTTACTGTTCCTGTTGCCTCGCTCGGTCTGACTGTGTGATCTGGTGGGAAAGTGAAGCAAACCCAGAGGTGGTAATGAACATACAATTTTCCTGCGTTGTTTCTTTCACATAGAAATGAGTATCTTTTCCCGGCCATCAGAGAAATGTCTGTAAAATCATGTAGTACCTGGCCCTCCCAAAGAGAGGAAGGAGAATCCAGGAGGTGGTCAGTTTTCCTCTGTGTGGGGTTTCCTGGTGTAAACTCCTTGCAGCGTACTTTTGCTGAAACATGCAGCCCCGAGATTGCGGCTACATAAAAGGCCACCAATATGTTTGTTCCAAGATCAGTTGGATGTAACTGAAGTTTCAGAGGTGAGGCATGACCTTCCTGGTGACCTCCCCCCACACCCTAAGTTTCACTTAATAAAACACATTAAGGTAGGTTTGAGGCAATCCTTTAAGGTCAGTTGAACTTTCACTGGAAAATACGAGTGCTGGCAAGTAGATGCAATATGTAATGCAAAATGTTTAGGGTGTGGGGAAGAAGTGTAAAGGAGCCATACCACAGTGATGAGCTTGGCTAGAAAAGAGACATGAAACAAGTTCCTTAGTGAAAACACCCTCAGAGACGGGCAAAGAATTTAGAGGGGTTGGTAGAATGATTTTGTTACCCCCAAGGGGAAAAACAGGAGATCAAAGCCCAAATTCACTTATGAATGCTTGCTTTGAAATGTATCTATAAATTATAGCATGTACTGCTGGCATCTATTGTAAGCTTTACTTGGTATTTACTTGGATGTATAACGTGAGATTCATAGTGCCCGGAGTTCATGTGTTCATGTGTAAAAGTATGTTGGTGTAAAAATGTATTGGTGTGTAAAGCATGTTGGTAAAGGCAACATTTTAGGTTCCCAAGTTCTCTAATAGTGTTTTTACCTCTCCTCTGTTTTTCCATGGTCTTTGTGCCTCACCCCTGTGATCATGAGTCCCAGCCACCAGCTCACTAGCTAGCAGGGGATTCCTTCAGGGGCTGCTTGTAAGGTTTTAGAGCTCTCCCTGACTTCTTGCCATTTCTTAGTGTTGTTAAGGTGCCTGTGGTGGCTGTTATCTCCTTGGTCAGGGCAGAAGGGGATGTTGCTCTCCGGGGAATTCACATCTGTTACCCCTCAGTCAGCAAAGTAGCTGCTGAGGCATGTCACCCTTTGCTTTTAACTCCCGTGTCAGGCTCTCTGTTTCGGAGCTCATCTGGAGGCGCAGGAGGCCCGACTCCTTGGCACGGCAGAGCAGTACCAACAGGCTGTCCTAGGCTTTGTGCTCCAGGCTTTCTTTCTTTCTTGTGAGTCTACAGTTTTAAGCATTGCATTATAGACACCTCATTTGCTTTGCTGCCCAACAGAGATTATGTCAGGGTTTTGGCACAATTGGATTAAAGTACCAGGCCTGGATAACTTCCATTGGCATTTCAGGAGATTTGCTGTAAGGCAAACCTGTGACATTCATACCTTCCTAAGCTTGCACAACCAGGGCGAGAGCTGCAGTTGAGGTCTTGACCTCAGTTACTTAAGCCCCTTTCTCCCAGGAGCGTTCATCACTTTAATCACAGAGTCCTAAATAATCAGTGGGTAGCCTGTAATTAGGGGGTTGTGTCTTGGACTCCTGCTGCCTGTTCCCGGTGTGCTGAGCACTGCGTATTTTGATTTCCCATTCCCCCAAAGGATGTTTGATCTCAGATTTACACTTTAGAAAATTAAGGAGGGTACGGCACCTCAGTCCCCTGGCAATCTTCCTGCTTTCAGTGGTAGGTGCCTTGCTTTGCCTGAGTATCACAGTGCTGCAGCAATTGACACACTTGATTTAAGAGTTTGATTTATAGACCGATACTTGGGCTGAAAGTCAGCAGTTCCAGGGCTGCATAAATCAGCCTGTCTCTGGGATTAATACTTCCTTATTTATAATTTCGACAGGAGATGGAATTCTTTCCCAATTCTTCACATTTCTTTCAGACTTAATCGACCACCCTGTCCTTTGGTTTAAAGCTATGTGACTTTGCCACAAATAGAGGGAGGGGAAAGTAAGCTGAGTCCAGGAATTGCTGTGCTATAAAAGCTCCATATTGTGTGCTCTTGGACTTTGCTTTCTCCCAGCTTCCTTCAAGCCCACACAAGAGATGGACTTGAGGTTTTTTTGGCTCTCTTCCCCTCCCCCCTCCCTCCATACATACGCTGACCTTTTAGAAAAATAAATAAAAGATAAAGAAGGACCTGGAATGTTGCAGAATGTGTGTACATTTTGCTCTCTGTTGTTTTCTGCTGGGATTAGTTGTTTACAATGGGGGAGAGAGGGAGGGCAGAGGAAGGGAGGTCTGTGGCCTTAACTGAAATTAGTGGCATTTCAGAGTGATCTTGTTAGGTGGTCTGCAGTTTAAAGACCTAAATCCTTGTAATCCCCCCATGCCTCCTTGGCCACTACTCCTTTTGCTCTTGTTCTCTCACTTTCAAAAAAACCCACCCCAAAGTCAGGCTCTGTCTCTCAGATGCAGGCACGTAGTGGACACACAGACACAGATGTAGGCGCACTCTCTTTCATATGCTCCCATTTGCACATTGTACCTGTAGAACAAATTAATGCTTTAGCTACATCTGTTCCCACTACAGGACTGGGCTTGTAAAATGCTCTCTCTAGAATGCAGATGCATGCTGAATATTTTTATTTATTTTCTGAAAAACACCCAGCTGCCAGACTTTCAGTTTGTGATTACACTTAAAACAAATTCAAATTGAAATTTCAGCCGTAAATCAAATGCCCCAAATTAGTTCCTCTTGTGGGTTTGAACATGCTCTTTGGATTTTAAGGTCAGGAGATATCCGTTTTCACCGTGCTGAAAAGTTTAAAAATATACTACATTTTCAGGGGAAAAAATAAATATGGTTTGCATTATAAAGCAGTACATCAATGGGCGCGTATGCACACACACACCAGAGCTGATGAAGCTGGATGCTGTCAGAGCACCTTTCAGGGCTAATAGCACCTAATTGTTACGGAAGGCAGGAACTGTGGTGGCAGTTTAGCCAAGGAGACTACAGCAGTGCCCTGAGATCTGATATTTACCCTGTAAGAGAATAAAAGTTTATTCCTTACTCTTCAACTTGAAAAAATAGTAAAAATTAAATAAACACACAAAATACTTCTCTTGGCAGGCTTTATAACCTTTTTTTTTTTAAGAAAAAAGGCATTTACAAGTGGTTTCAAAATGGCTGTGTTACATCTGTCAGCGGGTGAAGGGAACACCCACAAATTGTGTTTTTATCTCTTGAAGTTTTGTTTCACTTGAGCAATAAAAGCCGGATTTGCTGCTGGTTTGTGTGATTGGGGTAATCTGAGCATTGTATGGCTTTAAAACTTCTGCAGTTGGTTGGGTTTATAAGTTTTAAGGAACTCCTGGGGTAGTGGAGTTCTTGGATTTTGTTTTACCCTGGCACCAGGGAAGGGTTGATTTGCAAGCACCTGGCACAGACAAGTTCATCTTGGTTCCCTGGCCTGTCCCTCCCAAAAAATGGTTTGGCAGGAACCCTCACTATCTTTGATGTTAATGTCATCAGCAGTTTCTTGGTTACAATGCTATTCTTTCTCGGGGAGTTGAAAGCCTATGCTCAAGTAGGCTCCAAACACACATGCAGTATTCTCCAGCCTGAACTTTAGACTGACAGCTTAAATCCCCTCTCTTTTGGGGAATATCCTCCTGCACGAGGGTAATGCTGAGAGATGTAGTGTACTCACAGCTGCTCTCTTGCTCAGGAGAAGTGATAGATGGTGGGAATCTGAAAGTTTGCACAGGAAAGCTTTCATCTGACTGGTTCAAAGCAACAGAGGAGGAGGTATGCTGGAGCGCACGTTTTGGATAGGAGCCATTTCAGTGGGAAATGAGCAACTTCTCCCATTCCCTTTGCTAGTTTTGCTGAAAGCTAAGTCAGGATGGCAGCACTGGGCAGTCCTGCTTCCACTGATCCCTTCCCTAGCCCAGCATAAATGCCAAGTTGCTCTTGCTCTCAAAAACTGCCATTGCAGAGGGCGATGGCCTGAGCCGCTGTGCGGGCACATGAGGCTATTGGAAAGGAGGCAGATTGTGACAGTGTGAGAGCAAAGACAGGCAGGGGTCTGCTGTGTATCTTTGCCGCTTTTTATCTTATTAACATGTTAGTAAAAACCTTGCCAAAGCAACCTGAGCTGGTTGCTTGTAGAATAATTGCTCATATTGCCTCCTTATAGGTCAGCAGAAGGGGGGAGTTTAAGTGAGTTAAAAGAATGATTGTTCAGAGGGGACAGTCTGTTCATGGGGGGTTGTAACTGTGAACCACTGCAACTGAGGTCCAGTTTTATTGCTTTTACTCCTGCAGAATTAATGGTGGTTTTGTGGGGCAGATGGTTTCTGCTCTGACTCACACAAGCAACAGAATTGTAATATGTTTAATGATAAATTCTTTGTTCTAGATAATAGTGTTGTGTGAGCAGGAAAAAACTATGAATTAATTTTGGGATTGGCGGTCTGGAGTGAGTGAGGATTGATGTTTCACACTTCTGAGGAGCTCAGCTGACTAGTGCTCCATTCAGTACAGATTTGAAGCTCAGGACCTTGACCTGATACCAAAACCCCTCTTTTAGTTCATACTCCAGGCTAACAGTTCTGTCCACAAGGCAGCTTGATGGTTCACTACAGTCGTGCTTCACTAGTGGTGGTAACCAAGTGGGGAATGGCTGCAGGTTATTAAACTCTGCAACTCGCTGTGCAGAACTGATAATATTCACAATTATTGTAATTAATATTGACAGAAATACTGGGAAGCAGATATGAGATGCTATGGTTCGTACTAGGATTAATATTGGGTTATCTAGGGGGAGCAGATTACCTGATCCCTCCGGGGTTACAGATCTCGCTTATACCCTCTTCCTAATCAGCTGGTTTCAATGAGTGTTAGTATTTTTAGATACATCTTAGCTGTGTTTTCTGTCCTTCGGTAACTCCTATCTACCTTTCCACATGTGAAAATAAGAAATAATATAATTTGGTTCACAGCTGTTTTCTTCTTTGTAACCTTGAAAGCAATAATATTTAATGCTATTTAACACAACTCCTCATGCTGAGGGACCAGCATTTCAGGACACATCACAGATACTAATAAATATTGACAAGTTCCAGCTTACTGGAAGAAGGGGCTCAGAGTAATACAGTAACTCAGAATCTCTCAGCAGAGAAGTTAGAAACCCAACAGTTGGACTCTGAACTCCTTTCTTCTCTGGACAGTGGGATTGGCAGATCTGAAAGCTGATTATTACAGATTCAAAACGTTTTGGAATAAGGTGGCTTTTGCTGAAGTTCCATCCTGTATAGCGTTTCAGACCTAGTGGTGTCAAAGGCAACATGAGTGTGAAGATACCCAAGGAAGGTAGTGTAGGTCTAGTGTGGGTTTCATTGGTTTAGTACTGCAGAATAATCATGTTTGGGTGCTTGAATGTAACATGAACAAAGCCAACCAGCTGAGCTATTGATCTGCCCCTTCTCTCCACCTTTTCTTAGTGCCTGGCAAGCTGAAATGTATAAAACTGCTCAACAAAATTTGCAGATAAAGACTGGGCTGCTGCTCCTGTTTTTAGCTGGGAAGCTGAGCAGAGAAGCCACCCCCACAGTTACCAGACTGACTGTGGAAAATACAAGACTTGATCCAGGTCCCAAGTCTTTATTTATTCAGTTAAGTATTTATTCTGTTGAGGAAATGTAGAGGAAAGCTGTTCTAACAGGAGGTAAAACTGCAGACTTTTTTGCAAACCCAATCTGACACCTGGCATTTAAGTTTTTCCAGCAACTGGATGTGAGGATCAAGAGAAGAATGGAGTTTTTGAGAAAAGAGCTGAACTGAACCTACTTACTGGATCATTTCACAGAATCATTGGATATTCCAGTGGATACCTTTGTTTTTTACCTGTCATTTAAATTATTTTCTTGCTTTGCTTATGTTTTTGTTATAGGTGCTGTCTTCAGGGCAGTGTTATTTGTCATAATGCTGTGATAGAGAAGGGTGCAGACATCAAGGACTGTTTGATTGGAAGTGATCAGAGGCTGGAAACCAAAGGTAAGTTCAAAAGCTGTATTTACTGTGCATTTGTAATAAATTTCAGAACTTTTTCAGAACTCCTGCTTCTTCATGAAGTGCTAGTGAACTGTGGCAGTTCTACAGTGGGGTGTCCTATATTATCAGGATTTGTTTTTCATGGAAAGTACAGCTTCTTGGCATAAGTTCAGGGGCTTGCAGCTCTGAAGTTGGCAGCAAAGCTCTGTTCTTATAAAGAATAAGCTTGGGTGCTGAGACAGTCTTTTCCCAGAGACCACAATTAGATCAGCCTGAGGTTGTCCTCAGCAGTAGGAGCCATTATTTTGACTAGTAATCTTTGTCAGTAACGGGCAAAGCAGGCAAATTATTGATCACACAAACATCCTTCTCTGTAGATGCTCCCAACCCACAGTGCCGGTATGCTCCCATTCACTTTGCTCCAAGCAAAAGCTTGAGGTGGAACATCATATTAGGAACTGCTGTTCTCAATCTGAAATGCAAGGGCAGCTTCGTTCACATCTGCTTTACTGCCATGAAAGTGCTATTTTGGGGCTTCAGAAAGGATACAGCTACGTGGCTCTCATTTATACAAAGTTCAGCCAATCCAGTGGGAGAGCGCGTGGTGAGGGCTCGGTGGTAACCGCATGAGTGGAACTGTTGATTTCCTGCCCTAAGAGATAATGGGCAGGAAATGGCTGTTTCAGTGACTGCATCCCAAGCACAGGCTTTTTAATGAATATTTATGGTTGGGGTTTGGCAGATCCCTGCTCCAGTGTGTGGACTGAGGACAAAAGTGAGTTCCTTTGCAGGCTCCATGTGAAGTTATTTAGTCAGATCAGGATTTATTTGCTTGCTTTGTCTTCGTGGGTGGATTCCCAATTCTAAGTGTCTTGATACAGAGCAGGGTTTGAACGTAATGTAGTATAGCGTAACCTATTGTCAGCTTTGCATATGACAAATTTTCCTTAAATTGAAATTAAAAGTAAAAAGTACTCATGAAAATGAAGTATTGATCTTGTAGTTGCAAGTCTGATACTGTAGATAACACAGTGAGTTCACTGTGGTCTTAGTCTCTCTGTGACTGTGTTTACTCATAGCTTTGCCCATCACACCAGTCTGAATCAGTGTCCTTTGTGGGGTTCATTGCCCCTGTTGTAGAATCATTTAGGTTGGCAAAGTCCTTTTCATATCATCAAGTCCAACCATAAATCTAACACTGTCAAGTCTACCATTAAACTATGTCCCTAAATGCTGCATCTACACGTCTGCATGAATCACCAGGAAAGATGAATTGGGTCACGTTTGTTGTTGGCCAGCAGTGTGAACTGTGAGGACACAAGGTCTAGATTTAGCTAGTATTTTAGGAAATAGGAATGTATTTGATTTCTTTAGCAGATGAAACCAAACAGAAATATCACCCTTTGGCCTTGATCACTACTACTTTGGAAGTCTCTTCCAGGGTGCAAATCCTAGTTTGGTTGATTGTAGTATGAAAACTGGTCTTTCTTCTTGATTGTCCTTGTCATCCTTGTTTGAATATTTTTCAGGGTCTGTAGATGTATTTGTAGGCAGAGTAGCAGAGCTGCACCCATGGATCATTTACCTGTTCTTAAGAGTCTGCTGACGACGCTCTAGTTAAACTGTTTAGAAATGTATGGTCGACATTAGCAGAGACATATTCAGGTAGATTATAAATACATCATTATGCTAAGCAAGAAAAAATAGTAAACCCTCAGTTCATTTTCCTGCCTCAGTTTCCTAACCATTCTAGAATTTTTTGGGGCTGGGGGTCAGGTTTGCCTTGGTGGTCTAGGATCTGCCTGCGAAGTTCATGACTTATTTCCTGCACCACGGAGTCTTTCCAGCCCAGCATGTCTCTTCTGACCTTGACTGGTCCTGTAGTAAACTGGGTCTTCTCTTTTTCACTGTGAAAGCATGTCATGACTTCCTTTCCCCTGCCCAAGGCTTCCTCTATCTTGTGCCAAGCTTTTGGTGTGGCCCTGTAAGTCTGTTTCCATATTGCCCCCTTCATCAAGACTTTGGCTGTGTTTTTCTGTTTGGTAACTTTTCCTTCTTCAAACTTGAGCCTCCATGGTGGGGTTAAGAAAAAATGTAGTTCTCTTGGGTAGGAGCCACCTTTTCTTGCAAGCTGATCACCCTTCAGCAGACATAAGCAGTAGCTGCTGGCTGCTGACCCTAGTCTGAGAGTTACACATTCCAGTTTCTGGGAGTAGAAACCTCCTCAGCAAAACTCCATACACCTTCCCAGAAACATTAAAAAAATAAAAATATAGCAGTCCCTTATTCCAGAACATCAGCCAGGATTCATCAAAGGTAGAAATATCCCTGAATCATTCTACACAGCCCCAAGCAGATCCCACAGTTGACTTTGCTGGAGATCTGGCTGTGTGCTCCCCGTTCTACCATATGAGTCCTGCCCACACTGCCCAGGCAGCTTGGGGTACAAGAGCTCTTTGAGCCGGTGGTGCACTGACCTCCTTTCATAAAATGAATTCCAGTCCCATACAAGGAGGATGGCAGGAGAACAGCTACCACAAATGATAGGCAAACGTAACTTAAACCAGCTTTCATCCTTCTTGTTCTGCAGAATAATATGGGTATATTTAGGGTGGTCCAAATGGTACAGCTGGGAGTAATGGGATTGAATTAAACACAATTTAGGTTGGCTATCTGGAGCATTTTCCTAACGATGGGGTCTGGTAGGCTGTGGGATAATCTCCCTGGGGACATGGTGGGAGACCTCATCACTTAATAACGGGCTTGGCAAATCTCTGGACACCTAAATAGAGAGAATACTCCAACACTGGTTACAGAGGCAACCTGGTACTTTCAAACTAAAAAGAAGATTGGAGACACAGAAGTGCAGGTAACTGTCAGCAGCATTTTCCCAGTCCTGCATTGACTTCGGCCCTGTTGCAGAGCTGGCTGGAGACAGTATTTTTAAATGTCTCTGTTGAAGTCAAAGTATGGTGTTTTATTTAACTTCTGTATTTGCAAGCTGTGCCTCCTGAGAGCCCTACTATTCACCTACTGCTTTTATTACCATGCCTTGGAAGCATCCACTTTCCTTCCTCCTTGATACTTAAAGGAATTTGCTAGCAGAGAATTAACAGATGGGCTTTGTGAAAACTACCTCACCAGGTAGCAGTTTGAAAAACATGTTGGTACCTAAGAAAATGGCAGTAATTTTTAGAGGAATAGGAATTGGCAGACAGCATTCTGAAAGAACATCATTGCACAGAGCATTCAATCACTGTTTTGAAGACAGGTATTAAGATTATGCTGCAGCCTTTTTTGATAAACCTGGTTTTGAGGAGGACCTCAAAAGCAGCATGTGCTCAGTGAGGTAGGTCTAGAGAGGGGGACTGCTGGTGATGGGCCAGTCGAGGAGTCAGATGAGCCTGGAGTCACTAAGTACAGCTCCCAAAGGAATCTCTGAGATTCAGCCGGGAGAACATTATACATCTGGTATCGGTTAGCCAGGAACAAGCCTATATGGTAAAGCAGCCTAACCCTTCTTCAAGGTAAAGTGGCCTAACCTTTCTTCAAAACAACACCAGGATCAGAGACAGTAAACACAGGAAAACTAGCAAAATTGGTATAAAATTCACCACCTTATCCCTTGCTTCCATCTCTGTTGTCATTGGGGCAGGGATGTTTTATTTGCATATTTATTGCCAGCATCAGACATGGGGCTCCAACTAGATCTATGTTCTACCTGATCCTGTCTCCTGCTTCACAGCTTTCTACTATGGCTCTGTCCCAGCACGAGGCTCATCCCAATCCTATCCTTCTCTTTGGTTTTTCTCCTGGTCCTTCTCCCATAGAGACTCTTGTTTTTCTCTTTTACTCAGTTATTTCCAGACACCCATCTGTCACCTCCTCTGGTCTGAACATAGCTGCTATTTCCAGTCCTCTTGCCTAACAGTCCCATGCTCCTTTTTTCATCTGGCACTCATTCCCTGACTGCTTTCAGTTGGATTGCATCCCTTTCTCTCATGCCCAGGCAGGCTCATGCTGGGCACAGGAGGGGAGTGGTTCTGTACAGAGTGCTCCAATGGTCCATTCAGCTTGGAGGAAGTCCTGCCTTCCTCCTGCCCTTCCATGGTCAAGAGTGCTTACTGCAGTCTTTGGAGCTTTCAGCTGCCCTCCTGAGAACATGTGCAAACTTCAGAGTTTTTTCAAAGGCTTATCACATAGCCAAAACTGTGTGGTTTCTCACAAGAGGAGAAAAAGGCACATATCCAGTAAGGACTGGCTCCCGTTTCCAATCATTTTCCAAGTCCTGTTCCAAGCTTGGAGTCCCAAGACTTCTCAATGAAACAGAATAAAATTGTTTTATTTTAATGAGGGCCAAAGAGCACATTTTTCTCCAACATCATCCTCTGAAGGCAGGTACATTTTATGAAACCTCCACATGTGAATGGATCCCTGCTTGTGAGGTGGCTTCAATGAGCCAAGATTTAACAGGATAGGGACAGAAAGGAACTGAGAGACTTTTTGATGCTCTCACTGCATTCAAGTAAGGGCGAGCATCTGCTCTTGCAAGATGCTGAGTACCTCCTGGTGCAGTCTTCAGGAACTGAAAACACTTAGCACGACACAGGGTTGGGATCAGAAAGCATGCTGCTGTGCAGATGGGAGTTACGAAAGCTCATGAAGAACAGACACAGACTAAACAGTGCACACATGTATATTGTGCACAGGGGTGCAAAATGAGCTGGAGGTGATGTAGGAATGGTGTGAATTTATAGCAAAACTGAGAGATTGGTAAGATTTCTCCCTGAAGTAGTTTAACTACTGAATGTCCATGACAAAGATATTGTTGGCAGTTAAAACAGGCATCTCTTAAATAGTCGACATTTTTGTTTCAGCAACTATGCAGTGACTGTACTGCTAACTAATCCTAATAAGCCTCCTTTCCAAGTTGTATAAAAATGGTTTATGAGTTCTGGCCTTAGCAGTGGCATAAAACTTCCCTAGAATATCCATCCAGCGATGCTTTGTCCTCCCTTCTGCCGCTGGGGACTGTCACACTCATGCATACTGTCATTCCCAGCCAGGGAAGTTCAGGCTTCCTGAGTGAGCAGGTTAAATGTGCTGCCACATTTGCAGCATGCTGATATGAAGTCTACCCATAAGACAGCAGTTCATAACCTTGTGGAAATATTTTTACATGCTCCATGCAGAGAAAATAATCACTTCTGCTCTGCTAGAGCTCAGCCACATGAAAGAGCCGGGAGGAACACCCCAATGGATGCTGAGAAAGGAAGACGACTTGTGTCCAGTGCTGCAGACAAATATGGCACCTCTGCCATCATATTGGGTAGTTAAGATGTGGGCAGTCAGACTGCTGTTTTGAGATCTCTGCTTGCATTTGCTGTGAAGAGGTGATAGCCCATGGGAGCACACTGATGCGTATAATCCAATCCCATCTCACACACTTTGCTCAGACTCTGTCCCAGTACAAGGACTTCAAGCATGTCTCCCTCCTCAAGAAGCTTGCTATCTTAGGTTACATCTCAAGCTCTGGGTCTCCTTTTCCCTTTACTAACTTTTCTTCTAAGACCCTGACTGATCACTTCCTCATTCATCTCTCTCCTGTTCCTTCACTCCCTCATTCTGTCTGCTCCTAGCCACAGAAAAGTGATCTCTCTTTGGGCACTGAATCACTGTTACCTTTCTACTCTCAAGACACATCTATTCCCCAGAAGTATTTGAGAGCAGAGGGATTAATTCTGGTTAAACTATGAAAATATCCTCACCTGAACCATGGGGCCACCAGCACTGAGAACTGGTGGTTGCTGGATGTAAGGCAGAAGTAAGATCTTTACTGCCTGGCTGTTCTGTGGGCTAGAGGCCCCAGCTATGGGCCAGGACTGATCTGCTGGAAGCTACCACCAACCCCTTGGGATGAGCTGCACATCCCGCCCTGGGAGCAGCTGGAACACTCAGCTCATGGGGATCATCAGTGCTGGGGACCCATGGACTCAATTGATGCCTGCACCAGTGGGGCTGACCTGGCACTTGGAAGAAATTGTGAGACACGCCTGGCCTTTGGGGCCACACTGTGGTCACCCTGGTCTCCAGTGATCATGTAAGTAAGGTTTGGCTGAGGAGAGAACAGGCCTTGACTGGAAAGTCCCACTGCTCTGTAAACACAAACAAATCAGCTCCCATCACCTGCTTCCCTTCTTTATCTGTACATGTAATTTAAAACACCCTCCAGCCTCCCAAAGTCAAGCTTCAGCTGCTTCCCATCCCCTTAAGCCCCTTTAGTTCCTCTCCCCCCACCCCCCCAACCTGGCTGCTTTTCCAGAGCCAACCATCACTGCAGAGACAAGTTGCTCTTCTCTCCCACTCTCTGATCCTTTCTGTCCTGGGTGAATGTGGTGGGAACCACCCACAGCGTGTTTTCGTGCATGCATTTCTGCAGCCACCCCTCCCCCCCGCCTAGTTTTTTAAGTTAAACTATCTCTTGCTTTAAAGAGAGCAAATACACAGCAGTGGCTTTCATCACTGCTGTATAATAGAGCAGTAATTCTGTGCCAGGGACTGTTTTCTATTTTATTTTAAAGGGTTTATAAAACAGTGTATGTAATTGAGTGAGTAAACTGAACGTTTTCTGGAGCCCCTGAGGGCTGAAACTTCGTGGTGGTCCTGGGCCTAGGCCCTAACCCTTTTTTTTCCTCTCTTTTTTTTCCTCCCTTTCCCCTCCTTCCCCTCCTCCTTTACAACCCAGCGTTGCCACCAGCAGCAGCAGCAGCAATCTGTCTGGGGCTAATTGAGCAAACAACAAGGAGATGCTTTCACATGGCTTTTAAAGGAATGCTCCGGCATCCCCTTTCTGTGAGCGGCTTGGCAGGAACCTGCCAGGAAGGCTGGGGAGCGCTGGGTCCCCGGCCCCCAGCCTGCTGGTGGGGTTTGTGCTGGGCTGCGCAGTCATTTCCGCCCCTCTGTTTATTTGCATTACAATTTGTTTTTAGCCAAGCACCAAAAGCTGCTCTGCTCTCTAGCTCGCCTTGTGCGTATGTTTTTAAGGGGCTAGTGTACAGTATATGTAAACAAATGTCTTCCCAAGCAGGAACGCATATATAACGAGTGACAGATTTTTGATTTACACTCAGTTAAGTCTCCGTGGACACTCAGTTCAAGCACCCAGCCTGACTTCAGACTGGGCTGCGTCAGCAAGTTGAAGCAAAGTGCTAATCAGGAGGTTGAATGTGTTGATCAGCTCTGGATTTGCTTAGCACCAGATGCTCCCAATCTGAGAAGATCTAGTTGAACATGATTTAAGGTTGAAGAGTCCAACTCTTAAGGCTTTCTCAAAGTCCTTTCTCTAATCCGTCTTCTTTCTCTGTGGGCTGAATGCATCTGTAACCCTGCCAGTGTCAGATAAAAGGCAGCCTGGTAAGAAATCCCTAATGGGGAGCTGGGGAAGTAGAAAGGGAGCTGAACAGCAAAGCATGTGAGGTACTTCTCCCTCCTCCCCCAGAGTTTCAGGCAGAGTTTCTGCGGGAACTGAGCTTGCTGGTACCAGCCAGAGCCACTGGCAACTGGCAGCCACGTCTGATAATGAAACGCTATCCACAACTCAGCTCTCTGGCACACACACTGAGTCTGAATTCCCTTCGCTCCACAAGAAGGGCTTTGGGAATGGAAGAGGGAAGCAGGGTGAATCCTTATCTGCCTATCGCATCCCCTTGGGGTGCGGAATGGGGCTTTGTTTCTAGCAAACCCATTCCCTTTATCACTTAAAAACTTTTTCGCGGATTTTAGACCGGCAGATTCATGTGTTTTCTTTAAGCCTTACAAGAAGAAATCAGTTTGGTGATTTCATATGAGTCTGAGGTAGCAGTGACATACCATGTGTGCCTACTTTGAGGAATCTGGGCCACAGGGATCAAGGAGGAGATGAAACAGGCAGAGGGATGAGAGATGAGGGAATGCAGGCTCCAATTTCCTATGTGGCTTTGGCTGCTTAAGCTCCCTAAAGTCACTGCTGCCTCAGTTTCCCTGCCTGTAAAACAGGAATTCTTTTACTCACAGATTCTCAAAAAGCATTTTGAACTCATCAGGTGTAAAATACAAGGCACAATAAGGCTGCTGCAAGCATGTCAGTGCAAAATACAAATAGTTGGTACCACCTCTGCAGCAAGGTATGTGACAGGACCCATCCCAGCTCTGTACATTTAGATCCGTGGAGGATGCTGTCTGAAATGAAGCAAGAAGTTCCTTATTAAAAAGTATTCCTACAGATAACCTATATATAGAACCATAAATTGACATGGCTTTCTATAAGCCTAGATGAAGGCATGTTTAATCTGCAGAGGCATAATGTAATTACTCTCACTGGATGGTAGCCAGGGTCTTATTCACATCATAGAAATCAACATGATAGGTAGTCTGCTTGGAGGAGGTTCAGGAATGGAGTCACAGGAGTTGCTACAGGGCCTGTTGAGATATATTGAGAAAGTTGTTGGGGGTGAGGAATGTTATAGCAAGAAATGCTGCAGGTTGGATTTGAGGTACCTTGGCAAGGCTGCGTGGGGTCCAGGACGGGAGGAGAGAGGCGCTGAAGGCTGGACTTGGGGCTATTGGCAAGAGCTGTGCTGGAGAAGTTGTGTGGTGCTACCTACATCATGCTTGCACCTGGCACATGTACAGTCAGCCCCTCATTTTCCTGAGCATTGCATCCACCTCTGATCATCCTGCCCAAAATGCTGGAGATTGAGCTCTAGGATGTTACTGTGAGGCTCCAGGACTAATTATCAGTTGACGATAAATACCCTGAGCAAAGAGCTAAATGTCTCACTCAATCTGATGCTGCAGGTGAGAAGCAGCCCCTTGGTCTCCTTATTTTAGCCTTCACAGAGTCTCTGAAAGGAAGTGGTATGGCTCACCCATTCTGTCCTGCAGGCTGAGAAGATTGCATATGATCCACACGATTGTGGGGTTGAGGTTGTAGTGAGAAATTATCTTGCCACAGTGCAAAACACCTTGAAGTTTATAGAGCAGAATTTGATCAAACCTTTACTGGAGCAATGGTTTGCATGGTACAGAGGTTGCATCTTGAATTTTAAACCAAGAGAAGTACCATTTTGTCCCACTTTGGGGGTTGCCAGGAATTTCTTCCTTTAGCCAAAGGTGGCATATTTGTTGTTTTGCAGCAGTCTTGCAAGATCCACTCCCCTGAGGGGAGGAGTTTTAGGTGGGTAAATAAAACACAACTCATCATTTCCGTCATCCTTGGCTATCTACCCACACTACTGTGTAAGGTGTGGGAGACACCAGAGCCTCCACTGGTGTATCCCAGCCCCTCACAGGCCTTGACACTTCATCCCAGGCTCCAGAGCCAATTGTTATTCCTAATTGCAGGAGGTAAGATGAAGAGCCTAGGGGCATGGGACACACCACCTGAGCTCTACCTGAATAGAGGTGTCCAGCTCCTGGAGAGCAGTTTAGGTTCAGCACCTCCCCCACAGTACCCTGAGGACACCCACTTTGAGCATACTAGCTTTGTGTCATGCTCTGAGGCCACATGCTTGGGTTTTTTAGGCACTGGGCTTTCAGTTACGTGTTTTTATTATTTTGGCTTTAGATCCTTTATTTGCAGTCCTTCCCTGACAAGCTGCTTTTGCATTTTAAAGGGAAGGCTCTTTCAGTACAGTGCATTAACAGTGCTGGGGCAGGGACTGGCACATTAATGTGTCCACTGGGACTGTGCAAAGCTCCTGGGAACAGGCAAAGAGGAGTGACCTTGCAGAAATTGTCCCTCCAACAAATTTGCTCCACAGGAGAGTCAGGTTTAAAAAAAAAAAAAAAAAAAAACCACCTTGTTTTTAAGCTGCCAGGGCTGAGTTGAGATTGCTGAGGGGATCTCACACTGCCTCAGTGGTGGCCCCCTGGTGCTGAGTAGCCCCTTTCCTCCCCAGCCTCCAAACAGTTTGGGGCAGACAGTGCTCTTTAGGGCCAGGGTGGATTACTGATCTTTAATTTTATGTCCAATCTCCATGTTGGATGTTGATGGTTCCCTGCCTTGACCTAGGTGTACACCTGTCAGTAGCAGCTGTGACTTCCGTAGGGCCTCTCTTGTTTATTAGTGACACATACATGTGAAAACTCTCATTAGGGAAATCTCCTGATGTTTAGTCAGTTGTTTAGGCTTTCACCATGTGTGTGGGATACTGTCGGAGAGACACTGGAGTCCAGCAAATCTCTGTTCGAGTTCCCCAGAATCTGCTTTTCTCATTTGTTTTAAAGTTGCAGGTTTGAAAAATGCAAGGTCTGAAGCTCTGCTGCAAAACTCAATTGCTCTTCTTTTCCTCCCTCTCTCTTTTCAGCCAAACATGTTAATGAAGTCATTGTGGGCACCGAACAGCTGATGGAGATATAACCCGAGTAGCTTTTAAAGATGATTTTATGGAAGCCAGCAGCAGAACCAGATGTTCAAGCATCGTAAGATCATCCGTACAGATCAGTACTGGCATGGTTTACACTGTCATTGCTCCTTTCCTGTTCAGCTTTGTATTTATGTCTTAATAAAGAAGTATTTGCAGAGCGGAGTGTCCGTCAGCCCCTCCCCCCTCATTGGGATGCGCGGGTTTGTGCCGGGTTATATCGGTTCCTGCGCGCCCGGCCAACGCACTGTACTTTTCCAGCGGAGGGGAGAGCGGGGACCACACAGACTGTGCCCACTCCAAAGAATGACTTAGCCGCCCTCCCTGCGGCGTAAACCACCTCCCTGCAGTCCTGCACCACCGGCCCTGAGCCTGGGAGAAACTGCTCAGGATGCTGCTTGTGCATCTCATCAACACAGCAGGCGGACAGTGAGAACAGTGGCAGTGCCGGCTGCTCTTTGCAGCCCGGCAGCTTCGCCAGCCTCCTCCTCGCTGTCTCTCATGATGCTGCCCCACAGCACAGAAGCGTTTCATCTGTGCCTCTTCTCTGTAATGCAGTCGAAGAGTTTGGCACCCATTTCCATCAGGGCTGAGTTTGGTCTGATACTTTGAAATCCTGCCCAAGAGCAAGTATGTGAGGGCTGGTGGAGCATGAAGGAGGCATGAGGTGTTAACAGTGGGTAGTCCCTGCCTTATTTTGATGGTTCTTTCTGTCAGTCCACTGTTCCTAATCCCAGACAAGAGGTCTCTCCCCACACTTAGATGATCTATCTATGACTGTACTTATGTCTCTGAGATGAGTCGCTCGTGTTAAATGTGAAACGCACAGGGTTGTGGTCAGGGCCTGTGCCAGGATTGTAAAGCACCTGGATGGGATTGAAACACAAGCTGTTCTTTAATGTTTATAAATTGGACACAAGTTCCTACCTAAAAGCTGTTTATTAGAATGTAGCAGGATTGAACGGGGCATTTATCTGCCCCTGGCAGTTTGACATCCAGAGGTGCTCACAGCAACTGGCGGGGACAGTATTTCATTAACTGAAGTGATAAATGTTAAACGTGTGCTTCATGGGCATCTGTGACCCCTGAGGAGAGTTGCCATTTCCTAGTTAATTTAACAGGAGAGAGATTATAATCCAGACATTATCTGAGTTTCATAAACAAAATCCTTCCACGAGGGATCAGACTGGATTGGAAACTGTGGGTAAGGATGAGCTTTGAGGCCTGTGACAAGCTGCAGAGAAGAAATGCAGTGCAGTTCAGCTGCAGCTTCATGCTGGAGGTTTTGTCTCACGTATGTGTGCAAACATGTTCCTAAGGTACGAAGGCTTTTTCATCCAAGGATCGCAGAGGCTTTACAAAGGTTAATTAAAGAGTTCTTGTCTCTGTGTGCGGCAAGGGAGAGAGGCTCCATTTTGGGTGTGTAGAAACAGAAGCATAGTGGGGTGTAATTACCTGGCTTTGCATTTTACCAGAAGGCTGGCAAAGCCATGAGAGGTTTGCAGGGACTTTGACTCACAGTCCTTTTGCTGAAACACAAAACCTTCTCCACCTCTGTTTTTGGGATACATCTTTACTTCTGAAATGTCTGCATTGCCTTGTTTAGCAGCTACAGCTTTACCTCCTTGAGCTTTAATTACATGTTAAAGTCTCAGTCCTTTTGTTTAGCTAATTTAAGAAGAGGGTGGGGGGCTCTTTACTGTGTCAGTTAGAATTTAGCATTAATTTAGTGTTCTCTGACACTTGAAAACCTGGCTGGGATTTGAGGCATTTTCTTTTCCTTTTCGCCTTTTACGACCTGCAGGTGTTTGGTGTGAGATAAAAGTAGATCCCAAAGTGAGATTTCACAGCACAAATTATCAAAGTGAAGATTCACTCTTGATGTAGTCTACGTGTGTGGCAGCAATTATGAAAAATAGTTCAGGATAATAAGGCCTTCAGGAATCCCAAGGCAGGCATTGGGAGGTTAACCCTTCCTCATCTAACCTGGCCTCCATGCTGCTGTCATCATCAGGTGAGCATGTGATGGGTTGGGTCAGGCAACTTCACAAACTGAGTGATGTTACAGTCATTGAAAAAACTGAGGAGGTGACTGAGGACATGAAGTTCTGTTCCCAGGTAGTTTTGGATGTGACTGTTTGGTCCCAGGTCACAGAGATGTTCTAGAAGGCGTTCCTGGTGCAGGCTGCTCACTGACTTTGAGGAAGGAGGACCTCTCAGACACAAGTAAGCTGTTCTGTCACACCCAGGCAGCTGAGCATTACTGCTCATGCCCATCACGGTGTTACTGGCATCAAAGTGGTGCTATGTAGGCAACATTTCTCTGAAGGAGATGAAAGTTCTCCAGCTCTGTAGGTGCTGGCTCTTTCTGGACAGACTTTTCTTGAACACTTCCTTGGCAAATGTAATGTCAGGGTTGCTGTGATTCTTGCAGTGGCTTGTCACATGCTGGATCTGCACAGGGTAAAGCAGAGGTTTGCCATGATGGCCAGCAGGACCACTGGCTTGTGGTTTTCCCTGAGCAGTGTCTTGCCAGCTGCTCCCAAGAGGCATTTCTTGTGACCAGGGCAGCAGGGTTGGTGTGGGTGCAGCGCGGTGTGGGTGCACACATGGCCACACTTCTTCCTGTGGGTCCTGCTCCCTGACACACCATGACAGCGGCACTTGAAGCTTTGGCACCCTCTGGCTCCTGTGAGAGCTGGGTGCAACCAGCGCCAGGTCCTTGCCAGGATTTTTGCAGCCAAGCCCATTTGTAAGACACAGATTTGGGAAGAGCATTTGTTGGGCAGTTGCAGACATCCAGAGCCGTGGCCCACCTCCCTCAGCAGTTCGTGTTTGCTTTTGTAGGTGGCTGTTGGGATCTCTCAGGAAGCAGCAGCTCATCTGATCCCTTCTGCAGTCAAACCAAAGCGGATGGCTCCCATCTTCCTGGCAGCCCTGGAAGAGAGCCACATGAGGTGAAGACAAACAGCCAGCCATTCCCAGGGACAGTGGGCTTCTCACCCCCATGGTGTTCAAATGGATACAAAAACTTTGCACCCAGCTCTGATCTTGCTTTTTCGTTTCTGGGCACGAAGCGGAGAGCAGAGCCTGAGTGGTCATATGGCCTTAGGTATGCAGGTCTGGCCCCCCAGTCACGTATCCAGCTGAAACTCTGTGTGCAGCCCTAGCAATAGGACTCTCCTGAACCTCTCAGGGTTGGGATCAGAAGGACTTGGCAATCTTTTACTGTCTTCAGTCTCCAAGGCTGATGGTGCAGAGCCATGCTACTAACTGGCTTCCCTGCTGGTTTCTGCACCCCACTGTCCTTCCTCTGGCTGCCTGGGAAGGGTGCTTTTCACCATGCCTCTGCCCACACTTTGGACTTTGCTGGTCCAGAGACAAGAATTTTCCTAATAAAATCCCATGGGTCTGGGGAACGCCGTTGTTTTCCAGAGGTGCCTTACTGCCTTCACGCTGGCCCAAGTCCCCACTGAGGGCTGGTAGTGGCTGCTGTGGTCCCTGCCCAATGTGTTGCGAGGGGCAGAGTGAGATCAAGCCCCACGTGGGGCTCGCAGAGGAGCCGCCTGTGCCGGCAGCAGCGGTGTGACAGACGCACGTTGCACAGTGTGTGGTGTAATCCAGCCCCAGGACACCGCAGTGCTGCCCTCCCATCACACACAGCCACTCCTGTGGCCTTTGGTTATCTGTTTTAAGGGATTGATTCTTGCAGTGGGCAGTTGGGGCTGGGGCCTTTGGCACTGCAGGCTGCCCACTGTGCCCCGACCCAGCCCATCGGGGGAGTGCAGACCACAGGGCCCTTCTCACTGGCCACCTTCAGAGTTAATTTGGGGATGTGGAGATACCCTCACCAGCACCCAGCAACCTCCCCACCCACCCCAGCACCTCTGCAGTCACTTGCCCACCGAGGCGCGCTCCCTCTCAGCCAGGAGGCTGATTCTGGATCCTGTCGGTTTTCACTCCATCTCCCAGGAGCCAAGGTCCACAGCCGCGCCTGTGCCTCCCAGACGGGCCGGCAGACGGGAACTTCCTTCCAGGTCCTATAGACAGACATTTTATATACGTTAAAATACGTGTGTGTATATAAATATGGAAAGCAAGAGCTTGGGAGAGCTTGAGTCTAAATAAACTTGTATGTTTTAGGCTTTAAAATGCTAATGTTGAATTTCAGGGGATGGGGGACGGCAAGGGGATTGTTGGACTGAGGACCAAGACAGCTGATGAGCTTGGATCAGTGCCTTTACAATTCAAGGAAAAATGGGATAGTTTGGGAAGGGAAAAGGGATTTTCTTGTTTTTGTTTTTAGTAGAAAATAAAAGAAGCTGCCTTCTTATTTGCCTCCCTCCCCCAGAGCCGGAGCAGCAAGCGACTGGTGTTGTATGCATAAGCTATTCCTTTGTGCAACATCTAAATGGTTAATTGTGTTTGAGGAAGATGTACGGGCGAATGGAGGGACCACCCAGCAAGAGACAGACAAGAAAGAGCGATCTCTGAAATGTTTAACCAGAGAGAGAGCAAAGTTGTTTAAAAATATTTAATTTACAACATTCCACACTGCTGATTATAAATCGGCCGTCCAAAAACACTGCTGCGTGTGGGGAGGGATCCAGGCAGCATGAAACAAATTCTTGTGATTGTTTTTCCTATCTTCCTCCCTCCTTTCCTTAGGGAGTTTAACCCTGTGGCAGGATGCAGGTTGCCCCCAGGCAGGGAAGGCAGCACTGTTCCCCGGACTGTGGTCTCCCGGTGTGAACACCTGCGCCTGGGGCCAGGGTGCAGCCGCCTGCTGGCGCTGGGAGACTTGGAGGGGATGGTGAGGAGCAACCAATTGGCAACACTGGCAGCGGTGATGGGTGTGAGGGTCAGTGGGTAATGGCCTCTCAGCCCCTTCTCTCTGATCTCCACCCCAGCACCAGGGTTCCCCAAAGCATCCAGCTGTGTTCCCAGACAAGGAAAGCCATGAATCCCCTGGTGATGGGTTGAGAGACTTGAGGAGGCAAACCTGGCCAGTCTGTGCCACCCATGAGAGGTTGCTCACTGTGGTGATGATGGCGCCTGCTCTTTGGGTTGGCAACTCAGCCCTGTCACCCAACCGTATTCAGCGGCGCCAGGAAGGACCCAGGCCCTCACAGGGTCATTGAGCAACAGCAACATCTTCCCCTGCTTGGGCCTTTCTGCAACGGGGGTGGTTGGTGCCAGATGCCGGGAAGAAGGGATTTGGCCGCACTCCGCTTGCAGCCACTGCTGATCCACAGCTGGCTTTGACACACCCCACTGCCCCAGCCACGCTGCCTCCGTGCAAGGCGATGGGACTGCTCTGTGAGGGGTCCAGTCTGCTCTGCATGGTGGCCAGACCATCCACCCCATCACCTGGGGATCACTCATCAATGCTCTCACCATGATGTCCTTTCCAGTCTTCATAGCCCCTATTCTTCCTGTAGCAAGAGACTTCTGGGAGAGAAGGCTCCTGGGAATGTCCCTGGGAGACCAGGCAGGTGAAGGATGCACATGGTGGGGGTCTGCCCCGTGTTCCTCAGCCCTGTCATCATCCACCCTCATGGATGTTGCCTGTGTGGTTGGAGACCCACCCTGCCTGAAGGGCACTGGGGAAGGGAGGAGAGGCACAGCCCCTGGCTAGTGACTCCACTCTGCAGAAAGGATCTGAGTGGAGCTGAGGGACAGGAGGGATGCAAGAAGAATCAGGATCCAAAAGCAGTGGCTGCTGTCGTTGTAGGTCCCTCCTTGGCATCCTCTTGTAGATCCCACCTTAGAGAGCAAAAGCCAGGGTGCTTTCACACGCCCTTTGCCCCGGGGTCCTCAGCCATGAAGCTCAGGAGCCGAGTCAGCAGGGAGGGCAGGGGTCTTGCCTGTTCCTGGTCTCCTGGCAAGAAGGGAGCACGGGGAGAACTGCAGGGCACTTTGCCGGGGATTGCCACGCATTTCCTAACCCCTCATCAGCCAGGAAGCTTCGCTGGCCACCTGGACGCTTCCTCGCGTGCAGCGAGGGCCTGTGACAGCCCGAGGAGCCGGGGTAGGTTTGGCTGCTTGCCCCAGTGGCGAGCTCGGCTCTCAGTGGCTGCACCGCTCCGGGCCCTGCCAGCCCCAGCCGGTGCCGGGAGCGAGAGCGGAGACAAAAGAGCTTGTGTCCGCCTGCCAGCAGCCGGCCCCGCCGAGCGGCCGCCCGCCCAATTAAACCGTGCCCGCTTCCCATGCGGCAGGGGCGCCCGGCGGGCTCGCTGGCCCCCTCCCACCACCCACCGGCCCCAGGGGACCACCACCCTGTGGGGCCTCCCCTGCCTCCCTGCAGGCGCCAGCGCTTCCGCAGCCCTCGTCCAGCACGAATACGCTCCCTTGGGCCCCCAGCGAGGGCACCTCCACCGGCTCGTGCTGGGGATGGCTCGCCCCAACCCCAAACACCTCCCAGCTTTTCTCGCACCTCGGGGTTCGCAGCACCCGACAGCCCAAGCTATGGAGTACTGAGCATCCCTCCCTGCTCCTGCTGCCCCCAAGGGTTGGATCAGGATGAGACCTGGCAGCAGCAAGCTCTGCCGCGGCAGGAGCATCCCCACACCCCGTCCCGACCCACGGGGCCGATGTCACATCCACTTAGTTGGCTCCGAAAATCCCTTGCCCTGACACCTTGTTAAATACCCACCAGGGGTCACAGTTCCTGGGATTCTTTTTCCTGCTTTTCCTTTACCCCGCTGAGACGTTTCGGTTGGCAGGAGCTCTCCCCCCGCTATTAGGTATCTTTCGGGGAACAAGAAACCTAGATCACTTACAAATTAATTTGGAGTTAAACCTACAGAAAATGAGAAACATGCTGCTTTGCAGGAGAGAGTGCTTGGCCAGCGATCAAGAAAAATACATCCAAACCGCCCGATGCGGCGGCTCGGCCGCGGCCGGGGATGGGGGCTCCGCACTCAGGGTAGCCAGCAGCTGTATTCGGGTGCACCTTAATGGAGCGGAGGCTTTTCCTCCCAGTTAAGAGAGAGGAAAAAGGAGTACCAACTTCCCAGCGTGTGGGGGAGGCTGGCATGGAGTGCCGCACTGCAGCACGGGGGGTCTGCCTGCTTCAGCACTTTTGCCAGCAGGATGAGGACCAGCCACCCCATAGTATACGGACACCTTCGCACCAGTTTCCCCATCACTGCGTGCCTGGGGCCTCCGCAGCTTGTGCCAGGGCTGGTTCTCGAGGCGGGGTAGGATGCCATGACCCCTCATCCCACGGCGCCTTGTGTCAGCCCTCTGGCCAGCAAGGTGCCGTTGGACAAGGGAATGCGGAGTGATGCAAAGGACCCTGAGCCCTTTGGCAGGCGGGTGGGAGCCGCCCCCTGTGCCAGGCACTCCCGGAGGGTCACGGGTGCGCGTTTGGCCGCCACCGCGCATTGTGTCTGCTGCGCGAGCGGCTGTGCCGGGAGGGGGCCGTGCGGGGGAGGCCGGGGCGGCGGAAGAGCAGTGATAAGATAAAAGGTCTGCTTTCCCATGCCGAGGAGCCGGGGGGGGGGAACGCGGGGCGAGCGGCGAGGCCACCCAGGTTTCAA
The DNA here is from genome assembly GCF_009819655.1 of Sylvia atricapilla. Lineage (NCBI taxonomy): Eukaryota > Metazoa > Chordata > Aves > Passeriformes > Sylviidae > Sylvia > Sylvia atricapilla. The sequence goes on from NC_089148.1 coordinate 14,252,447, forward strand.
GCACTCGGCCTCGGCGCCTGACCCCGGCACATTCAGAGAGCACTTCCTAAATTTGTCTCCTGTGTTCCTGACTCACAAGCAATTTCCTCACCCATAAAACGGCGTCGGCATGAAAGGACTGGCCGGGACACCAATTACTTGTCACCGTTTTACCACCCCGCTGCTAACCAGTTTGCAGCCCCCGGCAGTGCCTGGCCAGGATCTCCCCCCTCCTCATGGAGCCCCTCTGCCCAGGGGGGACATGGCAGCCGGGGTCCCCTGTGCCGGAAGGTACGGCACAGCAGAGGGATCCCCAATGCCGGCACCTGACGATGCCCCCAGGCAGAGCCATGCAATATCTCCAGTGCTCCTGGGCATCCTGAAGGAATCACCCAGCCCAGCCTGCAATCAGGGGACGTCAATCACCCGGCCCCAGGCCCCTCAACCCTGTGCTGGTGCCATCCCTGTGCTGGTATTGGTATTAAAGATGCTTCTATCTGTCTGCACAGGAGGAAGCAAGGTTCCGTCATCACAGCTGTGGTGACACCATGCTCTGTGCTGAGCACAGCCAATGGCCCTGACACAAAGCCTATGGATCCATGCTGGCACAGGGCATTGCCATTCAGGTGTCTCCTTGCCCTGCTTTGTCCCTGCTCCCTGTGCCTCTGTGCCACCTCATCTGTCTATCCCTGGTCCCCAGAGCCACGCTCGGTGCTGTCACATCCCCATCTGCTCCCACGCTCAGGGGATGTGGAGGGGGACAGACTGGTGCAGAAGGGCACGGAGTTGTGGAGGTCTCAGAAGGGTCTGAGCACAGCCAGAACTCCTGGGGAGCCCTCATCTGCCGCCCGGGACTGAGGAGATGCTGTGCAGCTGCGCCTGCAGCCCGACCTTCCCCGGCAGCAGTTACCCACTGTCCCCGCGGAAAATCGCTCCAGCTCCGTGCCGGCACAGGGCGAGGTTTGCCCAGGGCCTGGCGAGCACCACCGCGGCTGCTAAACGGGTTTTATGGTGGGATTTAGGGACTTTTCTGCTGGGTAATTGATTTGCCCAGGCAGTAAAAGATCAAGGCAGGGGCTCAGACGGTGGCTCCCGGCATCTGCCCACCGAGCAGCCCAGGGCACGGGTGGCTCGGGGCACGGTCGGGGCCGGCGAGCCTCAATGCCACGATGCGCAGCGTGGGGTGCCACGGCCCCACAGCGATGGCGTGGGTGCTACGGTTCCGTCCAGGAGCTCCCTTGCAGCACACCCCCGCTCCTGCATCCTCGCATCCCCCTCCCCAACCCCACCACAAAACAGCCCCCAAAGGAGACAAAAGGGGCTGTTTGGGGACCTGCCACCTGCTAGTCCCCATCCTACAATACCGCAGTAAAGAGGCACCAAACAAAGGCCTTAAAATCCTAAAGGGGCCCATTCATTAGGGTGACAAAGGGGGAAAGAACTACATTATCATAATTAATCCCGGTGCTGGCGGTGGGTGGCAGGGCTCTCTGTCTTCCAAGGTGGTGTGGGGACGGCCGGTGTCACCACGTCCACACACTATTGTGCGCCGTGGCCTTGCGGGGCTTAGGCGGGTTTTAAGCTCTGTAAACACCACAGGACCCCCGCCACGGCTACCAGGGATGCCGTCCTTCCCCCCGGCCCCTCCCCAGCCCCGGCTGTTTGTCTTCTTGCTGCAGACCTCCCCAAAATCCCAGGGCTGCGATGGGTCCACTATGCCCCCTGAGTGCACCTGCTCCCAAGACCGCTGGGGAGTGGGGAAGAGCTCGGAGCCCCAGGTCCTGCTGGTGGTGCTGGGATGGGGGCTTGATGTCTGTGTTCCGTGTTGTACTTCCCACGGAGGGTTATTCCAGGTGTGATGTGCCAGGGACTGCTCCGATGTTCCCTGGCCTCGGAGATGGGGTTTATCCCTTCCCTGCTGTCTTATCCCTATCTGGAGGGAAGAGGTGGACTCTGACCTGTGGACCAGCTGTTGGCTGTTCCCTGCTGTTTGGGAGGCACAGGGAAACTGAGGCACAGTGTGGCACACAGGGATGCGTGGGGGTTTTAAGGGATGTTAACAGCCTATCTCCAATCCCCTCTGGCGGATTCTGCCTCGCATCTCCATCCCTTGCGACACATCATCCCTTGGGACACACACGGTACTGGCTGAGGAAGCTGCGGGGCCGGGGACGCTCTGACAACCCCTGTCCATCTGTGGGGCCTTCCCTGCACCCCCAGCTCCCCGTCCACCTCCACGGGGTCCTCCCAGTGCTGTGTGCTGTGCAGCCCTGGGGTCCCTGAGAGCCTGCGCCTGGCTCGGGGCCGTGGCCAGCGGGCTGTGCCGGTGGTTGGGAGAGCACCATCTGGTTTCCAACTAACTAACGCCCGACGTTGGCTCCCGGCAGAGGAGTTGCTGCTGCGGCGGCGGCTGTTTACAGCGTGCTGAGGCTCTGGCATGTCCCTGCCAAGTCCCCTCTGCTTCTCCCCCCGGCCATGGGGCTCTGGGGCTGCATGGTGGCCATGCAAAGCTCAGTTCCACGCCCCAGCCTCTGCCCAGTCTCTGCCTGCCCGGGGGATGCTGCTGCCCGCCGAGGCTGTTGTCCTGGGCTGCCCTTCCTGAGCAGGGCTCGCCGTGGCGGGGCTCCTGCCACGGGGATTTTCACATCTCCTTTAGTCAACGGGGTGGGACACGCAGTGTGGGGACGGGGTGGACTCCCCGGACACTCCATCCTCTCTGTGGGTGCTCTGTGGGTGCGGTGCCCTGTGCTTCCCAGTTCCTACCGCATCCTGCCAGCTCACCCCGGCATCTCCCTGCGGCGGGGCCGAGGGTGGGCAGAGCCCCGGGTGGTCCCTGTGCGGGGCTCCCGCCTCGCACCCGAGGCTCCCGCAGCCACCAGTGCCACAGAGACACTGCGCAGGGTGGGGGCTGCGCGGAGCCATTTGCCTTTAATTGAATTTATTTGTTACAACCCCAAACAATGTAAAGCAGGCTTCTCCCAGGCTCCAGCTGCCTGCCTGCCCATTAAAATACCATCTAGAACAGCAAATCCCCCCTCCCGCCTTGATATAAAACAGCCGGTCAGCAAGAAGCGGCAGGAGAAGTCTTCCTGCGTGCGAGCCGAGCCCCTGCTCCCCGGGATCCCGCTCCCCCAAGGCCGGGGGCCTGCAGGGCTCCCAGTCCCCGTTCGGGTGGCTCCGGGAGAAATAAGTGCCCTGCAGAGAGACTCAAAGCTCATCTCTGTGGCGTCAGGGCAGGGCAGACTGAGCCCCCTCCTGCCCACAGGCGTTTTCCAGTTGGGTTTTCAATCCTCATCGGCGTGGCCGGATCTGGCCCTGTCACTGGTATTGTCACTCCAGCTGCAAATTTTAGGATCCCAAATTAGCTGCCTTTCTGCCAAGCCCTGTGGCCTCTTGCTTGGGGGGCAAGTCACCATGCTGGGGCAGGTCCCTGGGGACCGCAGTGGCAGTGGGTGGGCAGTGGAACAGGGGTGCATGGTGTGGAGCAGGCAGGAGTGGTGCTGTCCTGCCTGGTGCTCCTATGGCACAGCACCCTGGTGCCAGTGTGTGTAAGCCAGGATGGGATCATGGAAACTGCTCCTGTAGGCACACATGGGTGCCCATGTCCTAGGGAAACATTTGCTACCCCGGGATGGGGCAGAGCCAGCTCATCCCCTGGCCCTGGCAGACACTGAGCAGGTCTTCGAGGGCCATTCCATGACTTTTCAGGGGACATTGATGAGATTTCCTGGGGTGAAGGGCAGGGGTGGGAGAGCCCCAGGTGGAAACCAGCGATGACAGGCAGGGAGCCGATGGAGAACATGGGGTGGGGCAACCAGCCATGCTGGAAAGCAGGAGGACAACTTACTTTTTAGAAATCAAGTTGATAAAAAGCTGCAGCTGCCCAGCAGTAGTGCGGGTCCACCGGGAAAGGGAATGGTGGAGCTGTTAATAGCAATCAGGCAGCAGAAGTGCTGAATAGCCGTTTCCCTTCTGTATTTGGGGACACGCCAGATGCTACAGGCCTATCGCTGGACGAGGGAGAAACCCTTTACATGCCGATAAGACCCAGGAGAGCTCGGCAGCAGCGACTGGGCTGGGGGTGGGCTGTGACTGGAGGGGCACAGAGAAACTGCCCCAGGAACTTTATTTATTGGGATGTCCCCCATTTTTGTCCAGGAAAACACCAGGTTAGGCATCTCTGGCATTGCCGCCAGGGAGTGATGGGAGGATTCCACATGGATGAATGCTGCTCCATGTTGGTTTACCAACCTCCCTGGGTGCCCTCAGCAGCTCCTTGGGGCCACTTTTCCAGTGAGAGCAGCACCAGGTCTACCCAATAAAGAACTGAGAGGGGAGAGAAATAAGCAGAGAAAAAATCCTAATCACCCCACAAATTATGGGTGCCATTTGTCTTTGGACCTTTTGCACTTCCTGTGTCCCATGGGTGCATTTTATGCTTCCTGCCTCCAGCTCCGAGGTGTTGGGCTTGGCTCCCCATGGCAGGGGATGGGGCAGCGCTTGTGGGAACAGCCAAGGAGTGGAGTGTCTTCCTGCCCCCCACTGTGGCCTGGAGGAATATCTGGCCTTTAGGGAGGTGGGTACGGGTGGTGGGTGGACACCCTGCTTTTGTGGAGCGGCGGCTGGTTAATTTTCTTGGGAAAAGGTATTAATTGGGATGCCCAGTCCTTTGGTGGAGGACACTTGGCCCTAGAAGAAGAGATGCTCATCCCTTGGGATGGCTGTTAAAGAGATGCATAGACTGGGAGAGCATGGCCTACCCCTTGATGTGGCTATAAGGGGCCTGCCAGTCCTTTGGGGGTGGCCACAGTGGGGTATCCAACCTTTAGGAGGTCTTCGTGGGGAGTAGCTCTAGGAAGATGTCTGGCCCTGGAGGGGATACCCGTCCCTTTGGGGAGGCTTGGAGTGGGGGGGGGCATCTGTCCAGCAGTGGGGAGAGGGAGCATATGGGGGAATGCGTGGACCAAGGAGGGTGGCTATGGTGAGGGGAGCGCGTTCTTGAGGAGAGACTGTGCGCACAACACCCTGCCCTTGGGACACCCTTAGGGAGGATGCCCATCCCTCGGGGCATCTCCAGGGGGCTGCCTACCCTTTGCGGGGTAGCTGTGGAAGAAGGAAGTAGGGAATGTTTTACTTTGCCGGCTGCCCATCCTCGGGGGGACAGCAATGCCGGAGGGCATGAGGGGGCTGCGTACCCGCCCTTGGGGACGCTCACAGGGCGGACGCCCATCCCCGGGGTCTGTCTGCGGGGGGCTGCCGGGGCCGGAGGTGTGGGGCAGCCCCCGGCGCGGTCCGTGCCGGTGCCCCGGTGCCGCCGCCGCCGCGCTCCCCCCCGCGGCGGGGCCGGTGCGGTGCTGCGCGGGGCGGCGCGGGGGGGAGCGCGGTGTGTGGCCGCCGGCGGCGGGCGCGCCGTTGCTTAGCAGCGGCGATGGGCGCTGCCGCGGCGGCGGCGGCCAATGGGAGCGGCGGCGGCGGCGCGGCCCCGGCGCCCCCCGCCCCCGCCTCCCCTTTAGAGGCGCGGCGGGCGGCCGGCGGCGCACACACAGCCCTCCATCCGCACCGGCACCGGCACCGGCACCGGCACGGCCCCGCCGCGCGCATGGGGGCCGCCGCCGCGCTCGGCCCCACATAACGGGGGGTGCCCAGCCCCGCCAGCCGCCCCGCCATGCCGGCCGAGCCCCCCCGCGCCGCGCCGCCGCCGCTCCGCGCCGCCCGCCGCAAGCCGCTGCCCGAGGTGAGTGAGGGGCGAGCATCGCCCGCTCCCGCGGGGGCTGCGGGCCGGGGAGGGGAGCTGGGAGAGCGCGGAGGAGCCCGGGGCGGGCCGGGCGGGTGCGGGAACCCCCCGCGTTCCCCCGGCTCGGGGAACCTCCGGCACTCGCGGTCCCGCTTCGCAGCCGAGTGCGGCGGCCGCGGGCATCCCGGCCCGCTGCGGATCCCCTTCCCCGGGCGGGGGCTCTCCCCTCTCCGCTCCCGGGCTGACCCGATCCTCGCCCCCTCCGCAGGGCAGGGCCGCGGGCCAGAGGACCCCGCTGTGGCTGCGGGCCCGCTTTCAGGCGCTACTCTTCGCCCTGGGTTGCCGGATCCAGCGGCACTGCGGGAAGGTGCTCTTCGTGGGGCTGCTGGTGTTCGGGGCGCTGGCCGTGGGACTGCGGGTGGCCTCCATCGAGACCGACATCGAGCACCTCTGGGTGGAAGGTAAGCGCGGCCCTGCGGGCTCGGCCGCCCGTGGGAACGGTCCCGCTCCCGGCCGCGGCTTTGTCCCCCACGCGCGGCGCGGAGTGCGGGGCCGGCCGGGAGGCAGGTGACAGCGCGGGAGCGGGGCGGGAGGAGGAAGATGAGGATGCCGCTGCCGGGCGTCCCGCCACCGAGGCTGTGGAGGACGGGGCCGTGGGTGCCCACGAGCCGGGGTCCCATCTGCGCGGCCGCTCGGGCTGCGCCTTGCGCGGGTGCGTGGTGCTGGGTTGAGGACGGACCCCCACGCGTGTTTCGACGGGGGTCCCCGCGCGAAGGTGCAGACACGTGCGACGGGACTGGTGCTCGACACCCCCTTGCCGGTGGGAAAAACCTCCGGGGACGGCCGCAGCCCCGCTTCGGGGCAGAGCCGGAGCCGCCAGTCCCGGCCCGGGACCCCGGCCCGAGGGGAACGGGAGCGCGGGCAGGGTCAGGCGGGAGCAAATCCCCGTTTCCGAGTGGAAGCGGCTGATCCCCCTCCTTTGTTATTAATAACTCCAGCGTGGATTTTCTCTCCCCGATCCCTGCAGCCCCGCTTCACGGGTTTAGGATTTGCTTTTTCTGCGCCTCCCTTCGGCTTTGGGGGCCCCCGGGGGGGGCAGCACCCCGAATCGCGCCCCCGTCCGTGCCGCCGGGCGCGGCGGGGGGATCCCCCGGGCGGGGGTCCCCGCGGGGTGCTGTGCAGGGGCAGATGTTGCTCAGCGGAGGGGTGTCAGCCATCTTTGTGCGGGAGCGCTGCCTCCTCCCCCACGCCCCGCTCCCTGTGTGGTCCTCAGCTACTCTTGGATTTGGTTCAACAATAGAAGCAACTTTGCTCTCCCACCCCCTTTTTTTTTTTTTTTTTTTTTTTTTTTTTTTTCTAATTTAAAAAAAAAGAGCTCTGCGCTCCCTGGCTGCTTGCACACAGATGCACACACGGACCCCTGCCCAGGAATGCCCGGCTCTCCCACCTGCTCCCCACTCCCCAGGGATATTTGTCCCCCTTCCGCAGATCTCGTGTCCATCACCCACTTCCACTGCAACACGTAGCAGAGAAATTCAGTGATACCTCCCGGTCCAGCCAGCGCCTGAGCTGTGGCTGCTGAAGGAAGGACGTGCTCCCTCCGTGGTTCCCTCACTCTGGGTCGTGGCTCCGGCTCCATTGAATTTTTATTGTGCTTTTGGGGTAGTAAGGAGTCAGCGTTTTGTAGAATTGTGGCCAGGAAACCAGCTGTGGTTGTTCCTGTTAAGGAGAATGGGACTTGTGGCACATCAGGGTGGAGAGTGGGATGGGGAAGGGGCCAAGCCTGGGGACGGCTGGAAGCGCCCAGAAACCCAGCTTTTCTTGTGCCCCACTGAGCTTCCCTGCTCACACGGGCACAGCCAGGAGCAACTGCAGCTGCTCTCGGGGGATTTCCCCCACACTGCGGTCTGGCTGTAATGTGGGTGCCGGGGGCCTCTCTCAGGAGGAACCTTCTCTTTCTCATGGTTTCCCATCTTCCTCAGTGTCAGGAGCTGGATTTAGATTTTTTTTCTCTTTTTTTTTACTCCGTGGTGAAACCCTGCCGACTGGGGGTGTCCTGCCTTTCCTGGGCAGTGGGTGCCCCGGGGCCTGTGCACAGTCCCTGCTCTGCATCTGTGGTGCCTGGCTGAGGATGGTGTGTGATTCCAAGGGTGCTACTCAGAGCCCCTCCTTGTCCTTCCCGGGGGAGGGCTCTTCCCCCGGGAGTGTGCACTTGAGGCAGACCCCTCCATGCCTTCCTCCTGGGTGGCACAGCCCCAGCGTCCTCAGGCGTTGGCACAACCTGCGACCACCAATGACGATGTGTCTGAGATGGCTTTAGTCCCGTGGGGTCCCTGCCAAGCAGGCATGGGTCAGGATGTGTGAGGAAGGTTTGCGGTGACACTTTCAGTCTCATGTATCAGCTGTGGGGCTGCCTGCCTTCCCCAAAACCATTTGTAGGTCCTTGCCTCGCTGCCGGGCTCAATTTCTGCATTTTCTGGCGAGATCAAAGCATCCCCCATGTATACCCAGCCCTGATCACTGCATCCCATCCTGCTGGTGTGAGGATGGGCATTATCAGGGGACAGGAGGGCCTGAGATGCCCCCCTGGAGAGTGGGATACAATTTCTCAGACTCTGTGGTTGGATCCAGAGAACTTGAAGTTGCTTTGGGATTTTTCTCAGTTACTACTTTCTCACATTCCCAGGTGTGTGGCAGGGTTGGAGTATGTGTGCTCTGCAGTGAGCCTGATACCACCGTGCCAGGCTGAAGCAGCGCAGTTCTTACTCCTTGGCTGGCAAAGTTGGTGTCCCGTCAGCCTGGTTCCAAGTGTTTGGGATCCCCAGTGTCGGGGGGACCTGAACTCCTGCCTCCTCTGGGTCTGAGAGGGGATGTTTGTGTGAGTGTGGTTCATCCCAGCCTTGAGGCAGTGCTGTAGGGTTTCTAAGGGGCAGGGTATGTGTGCAGGGAACCCCAAGTCCATCATCCTAGCCCAGTGAGTCTCAGCTCAGGCATAGGGTGGTTTAAGGTTCCAGGAAGCCTCTGGTGACTGCACCCCATCACCTGCCTCTGCCTAGCCAGGCTGAGGGATAGTGGGGTGATGCTCCAACCCGCAAATCACCCCACCCAGGTGTGGTCCCAGCGCCACAGGAGCAGAGTGTGACCCTGTTCCAGGCAGTTCCCACTGCAGGCAGAGCTCAGCTTTCTGGGAGCTGGTATCCTGGTGGGCAGAGGAGAGAAGGGAGCTGTTTCCCACAGGAGCATGGTGCTGATGTCCCATCCCCCTTCTCCCCAAGCAAGGGAATAGGGTGGGCAGCCCTGCTTTGGCCCCATGACTGGGTCAGCATTCAGGCCATGCTGATGGTATGTCCTCCTGAGCCTCGGCTGTGACCCCGGCCACTGTGAGAAAGCAGAGGGTACCCTGTCCCAATTCTGGGAATGTCCTTAGACCAGGGGTCTGGCTGAGGGGTTCTTGTGGTGTTCTGGGGTTATGCCTGACCCGTATCCCTCTTTGGGAGATGGAAAGAGGCTGTGTCACCCCATAAATTGGACTCGACTGTGGAAATGTTCAATTAGGCTCCTCTGAAGCAATTAGCCACTCGGAGGCTTTGAAATCCCGGCTAGCGGCGAGTGTTGAGTTACCTCTAGACACCTGGCAGCTGTTCCTGGCTCTCCCAGAGCGTCTTTAGGGCCAAGGGGCCGGGGAGGCGAGCTCTGGGCAGGCAGAGCCCTGGGTGGTGAATGGGTCTGCCTGATTTATAGCGCCGAGGGCTGGTTCAAAGGAAGGCCGGGTTAATTCCTAACCGGAACAGCCAAGCGCCCCGCACAGCCGTCGCGCTCTCAAAGAGCTGCTGAGTCTCCCTGGAGAAGACCCTGTCCCTTTCCTGGAGGGGTCATGGACACCCCGAATGTGCTGGTGGGATGAAATAGGACACATCTTACGGGGGTGAGGGGAATCTGCTCCCTTGTTCTCATCTTGGGGCACAAAGTTGAGACACCCCCAATACTCTTGGCAGTGGCTTCTGTCCTTCCTTGACCTCTGCAACAGTTCTTGGCACAGGGCAGCACTTCCTCGGTACCCAGGACAGGGCTGGGATGCAGCCTGGAGCTTCCCCGCAGCAGGGCAAGATGGAGAGGAGGCTCCGGCTGACTGTATTTGCAGAGAGAGGGGCATAGGGAACGGGAAAGGCTCAACAGGAAGCCAAGGACGGGATTGAACACCCTCACCACTGTCTGTGTGGCCCCTCTTCCCAGTCCCCACTGTGCTGGGTGGGTCTCATGGAGGGGTGTGGGGCAGCAGCAGTGGGGGAGAGTGGGATGCCACAGCTGTTCCTGGGTGGGCACACAGAGAGGTGGGTGGTCTCTTTGCTGGGTGGGTGGGTTTGTGGGGTGGGATGTTTGTGCGGGGGCTGAGAAAAGAGTGGGTGAATCTGGGGGGCTGTGTGTGGCTGGTGCTGACAGGTTAGGGGGCTCTAATGGCATTTTGTCCCCATGTCTGGGGCAGAAAGACGCCTGCTGGGATCTGGCCAGAGCTGGCTTCACTCCTCTGGGGTGGCTCCTGGACTGCCATGTCCCTGCTCTGTCTCCAGACAGGTGTCCTGGGGAAGAGGGTCCCTATTTCTCTTGAGGTGTGGTGGCACAGGTATTACTCTGCAAAAAGGAAAAGGACAGCCCAGGGTGCCTGTGGACTGTCTTGCCTGGCCTGGTGGGATTTTTCCTTCAGGACCCTGCTGTCCTCTGTGTTTGCAGGGTCTGGGCATATGTGGGGACACTGTGCCCCCATGCTTGGGGGCTTGGAGGAGTGAGGAGCAGCTGGGGTGTTGCTGCCATGAAGGACTTGAGGTCCCTGTTATTCCAAAAACCTGCTTGCCTGGCTGTCCCCTCTGCTCTTCCCTCTGCTCCGAAGGCCCCTCTGGCTCTGAAAGAACCTTTCTTCTCGGGAAGGTGGAGGGGGAAGAAGGCTCACCCAGTAGCTCCCCACTCACCAGAAGATGGGGTCCAGGCAGTTCACCTTTATTTATTTATCTTTGGGAGGTGAGCGCAAAACCTCTTGCTCTTCCTTTTCCCTTCCTTGACAGCTTGGTCAGCTTTTTTGGGCTGGAAAATTTTGCTAATTAACCCAAAGAGACTGGAAGACTTTACAGATGGCTGTGGCTTATCTGCCCCTATCCATTTTCATTTGCTTTTCAACTTATATATTTTTTTATTTCCTAGAAAGTGTGGAGTTTTTGTTGTTGTTTTTTTAAAATTTTTTTTTAACTTGGACATATCTACGGACTTAGGGAAGGAGCTCTTTTTTTGTGTGTTTTAAATGTTATTTGGCGGCTGGGAGGGGGCAGCGCCAGGGCCCAAGAAGAGGGTTTTATTATCTGCCTCTCCCTCGGGCCTGGAAAAGTGGTCTGAGTTCAAAAAATTCATTTCTTGCCTGAATGAAGCCAGCAATGTGGAAAAATTTCACCATTCAGAGGGGGATGAATGTATGTTTCAACCACACATTAAGTGACATTAGCAAGCAGTGGAGTGCCTAATGTGGCCATTTTTCACAGCAGCCAACAGAGGGGGTGATTAGCATAATTAGTACAGGCAGCCCTATACATATGGAAATGGCAAATGCCTAAATGCCAACACCAGTGGAAATTTATGTCAATGCTGACAGGAGTCTTAGCGGTGAATAGTTCCCAACTGAATCCCCTCTCTCTCCCCCCCCCTTTTTTTTTTTTTTTTTTCCCCTCTCTCTCTTTTTCGGGGGTCGCGCTGTCCCCTCGGCGCTGGCCGGGGAGGTGCGAGCTCCCGGCTGCCCCCCTCCCTGTGCTGGGAACCGCCGCCCCCGATTTGGGGTAATAAAGACATTAATTTAGCTTTGCCGTTAAACAAAAGAGTTCGGCCGGGGCCGGCGGCTGGGGAACTGGCCCCAAACGGGCCCTTTCAGCCCCTCCGCCGCTGGCTTTTTGAAGGCATCCCCGTCTTCTGCCGCCCCTCTTGACTTAGTTGAGAGCCCCTTCAATGTGGCTGGGTTTAGTTGGAGATGCTGGGGCAGCGCCGAGCTCTCGTCCGTCCCTTCGTGCTGCTGGGGGCACCCATCTGCCACGCAGCTGCCCCCCTTCCCGGGACCAGCCGCGGGGTGAATGGGGCCGGGAGGACGTGTTTTGACAGGATGGGGCCGCCGGGCTTTTGGCGAGGCTGGCGGTAGCGGCCGGGACAGGTAAAAATGGCTCTTTCAGTGTGCCCTGGGCGAGACTTCCTCCGGAGCAGCATGGGTCCTTTCACTGCCTCCCTAATCCAGCTAATCCGCCCCACAACACTTTGAAGGTGGCCTCCGGCTTGCACGCCGCTCAGCACGGGGAAGCTGCAGCCGAGGGATGCTTGGGGCGGTGCCTCGGGACCCCCTCCCACCGGAATGCGGGATAGTGCTTGAGTTGCAGGATGGTTCTGGCATCCCTCTGAAGCCCCTGGGGCTCTAATCACCCAGGGCAGGCATCTCTGCCAGCGGGATGCACTCGGTCTGTGTTCGCCCCCGTGGGTGCCTCTTGTAACAGGGGGTGCTGCAAAGGGGGTTCCCCATGGGGATGGCTTTTCCCAGGGGATCTCAGCCTGACCTTGCCCCATTCCCAGCTGTGCCTTTGTGGTGGTTTCCAACCCTAGCATTGGGAAGTTGTGCTGTAGAAAGGGGGCTGCTCATCAAGTCCCTTGCTAGTGGACCCAGCTGGAGCTGGGGTCAGGGCTGCAGCATCCCCTGTGCACCAGCCGAATCTGGGACTCAACAACATTTGTTGCCCCATTACAGCAAGCAGGACAAAGGCCTGATTTTGGGGGCCAAGTGAGACTGTGTACCCAGGAGTGCTCCCTCCCTGCCATCCTGTCCCACCCAAGTCACCCAAGCGGTGACACCACCAGCAGTGCCTGGGTACCATCTGCACTGTGGTGGCAAGGCTGTTGACCATGGCCTGTACCCACCCTGACAGGAGAGAGCAGTCCTTGCAGTACGTGTTTCCTGGGGAGACACCGGTACCTCTCTGTGTCCCAGCACCTCCCACATCCCTCCCTCGCCCTCAGCCTTGCCAGGCAGGGAGGGCTCAGTGTGGGGCTGGCAGCCTGCCCCGACCCACTGCCCTCCCCGTGCCACCCAGACACGCTGCCCTGGCACACTCACTGCTGCCCCCCACCCTTGGGTGCTTGGGACACCACGGAGTTTGTTCACCTCCTGCCCTGGGAGAGCGTGGTGGGAGGTCTCCTTGCTGTCATAGCCTCGGGGTGGCTGCAAGGGGGCCAGCCCCAGGCCGGGGCGCTTTGCAACTGCACTGTGGGCAGCAGGACCTGGCATGGGCTCAGCTGACCAAACTCTGAGATGAGCTTGAAAGTTCTGGCTAGCCCTAGGGGGATGTGGAATGAGCTGGGATCAGACCCCTGCCAGGGCAGGAGGGCAACACAGGGGCTGAGGCTCTGTCTTGGCCGGAGCAGCTGAGGGCACAAGTTGGTCCCACTGTGTGGAGGTGAACTGGCTGTGGTGCCGTGGCTGCTGGGTGTGCCAGGAGGGTTTGGGGAGCAGTGACAGGGGAATGGCTCAGGCAGGGTGGCCGGGAAGGGGGCAGGGAGGCTCCGGCCCTGCTCTATAATTTTGTGGCGGATGCTGTAATTACGGGGAGGGCTCCCCCGGCATGGCCCGTGGATGGGAGGCAGCCACACACGCAGGCACCCTCAGTGGCAGGGACCCTGTCCCATCCTTGGCATCCACTCTCCCTGCTTGGGCACAGCAGGAGCCTGCTCTGCACCCCAGGTGTCTGGAGTGCAAGTGGGCGTAGGGTCCCAGTCCACCATCCAGCCCGAACTGCTCTGAGCCTGCAACCCACACCCCCCCCAGCACGAAGCCCCCCGGCAGTGGTACCAAGGAGCAATGCTCAGTCCCAGCGGGGATGGTCCTGCCTCGGGGGACTGTCCTGCCCCCAAGCCCTGCTGTGGGATTTTAGAGGGAGCTGGGGGTCCAGGGCAGTGAAGCCAAACCCTACCAGAGAGCAGAGCAGGCTGTTAGTAAGCAGGACCGGACGCCTGATTGGAACCAGAGAGCCCTTTGCATGAAAAAGCCAAGGGCTCCCTTTGTTAATTGGAATTAAAAAAAAAAAAAACAAAAACAAAAAAAACCCTAAAAAACAAAAAACCGAAAAACAACCCAACACAACAACAACAACAACAACAACAAAAAGGAAGAATTTACATACAGTTCCTCATTAACGTGCTCATTGTTGGTATCGGGGTGCCCCCCCAGCCTCCTCCCCGGCCGGGGGCTGCGTGCGGCGTGGGGCGTCTCGCCGCGCTCCCGGGCTGGCCGGCCGGCGGGCGCGCGCCCGTTTGAAGTGTCCTTGGCAGCCCTGTGTGCGCTGCCTTGTCTTTTCATGTTGCTCTTTGGTTAATTAGGGTGTTGGAATTTGAGGCTTCCTCACGGCCTTTGAAGCTTGCTGACGGCTCGCAGTGCCCTGTTCCAAATTAACACTAATTACAAGGGACGGCTTTTTATTTTCTCTCTCTCTCTCTTTTTTTTTTTTTTTTTTTTCTTTCTCTCCTTAATTTTTCGGGGGGCTCGCCCCCCACCCCATGCTTGCAGATGTGTGGCTCCTCCCGCAGCCGTGCTGGGCGGAGATGCCGGCAGGGCAGGGCGTAGCAGGATGCATCCCCCGGGAACAGCAGCGCTGTCGGGCACCCCCTCATCGCTGTGTCCCACCTCCCGCCCGAGTTCGGCGTGGGTGGCATGGCTGAGATCAGAGCAGCTTGGCGCACCTCCTGCCCGACCTCCCAGCCTGCTGGGAACGGGATGGGCGTCCCTCTTCCCCACCCCCGACACCCACCCTCCCTGTGTCCTCATCCCCTCGCCCTGGGTGCTGCTATCCCCTCTGACACACACACAAAAGCCGCGGCCGTGTCCCCCCCCAGCCCGTCCCTGGCACAACCTCTATCCCAACTGGCATCTGATGGACACCAGCTGCTCCCTGGCCCAGCCAGGAACAATAAAGATGCTTTGCCCTCCCCGTTCCCAAAAAGCAGGAGAAAAAAAAAAACAACCAACAAAAAACAAAACACCAACCCATATAATAAGTCATTAAAAGGGAAGATTCTGCTCCTTATTTGTGGTCTCGCTCTGGCCTCCTCGGTGCTGGCGGAGGGCCAGGCCCGCCGGGGCCCCCGCCTCTTGCTGAGGGAGCGTCCTGGTGCAGATGAATCGTGACCTTCCCCCCCGCTTTCCTGGGGCTGGGCAGGAGCTGGCCTCACCCCTGCCTTGGGAAGCATCCCACACTGGGCATCCTGGCGTACCCCAGTGGATGGCACTTGGATGGGAGTTACACCCCCAATGTGCCAGGGCAGCCAAGTGGTGCACTTGGGAGGGGTCTCAGGATCCACTTCCCACCCTCCTCCGGGCTGTGTTGTCTCCCCTTTGCTATGCCAGGCGGGATGGGAGCCCCACATTCAAAGGGAATGGGGACAAATGTCCCTGGGATGGTGCTCAGCCATGCAAAAGACCATGTGGGGTTTGGTCCCAGCCCCAGCCACGCGTGCTGGGAGGGGATTCCTCTTCCACTCCGAGGCAGCCACAAATGAAGTTGGTGGCTTCAGCTGGAAACCATGGCCCTGCTGTGCTCGGAGCTCTCCTGCTGCCAAAGGGGGACAGATCCCAGAGCCTTGGCAGGGAAGAGGGATGTCCCCAGCACCACCTCCCTCCCCTGTCCCCAAACCTCTCCTGGGGTGGCCTACACCTGCAGGGACTTCGGGGTGCCTGCCTCTCCCTACACTCATTCCCTGCCTGCCTTGGGGTGCCATGGAGGAGCTGAGCTGGGGTGCCCCCAGTTTCACTTCCTATTTTTTGGGCTGGTTTTGGATATCTGCTCCACCCACCGCAGTGCACAGGTGGAAAGTGGACAGGTTGGGTCCACTCTGCTTTGCCAACCATCTGTCTGTGGGTTTTTTCTGGGGGAAAGCAAAGCCCCCAAGCTTTGGCACTGGGTACAGTGTTGGTGGAAAGGGGGATGCCTGGTCCAGTGTGTCCAGAGGTGGTCCCTGTTTGGATCCCTTGGGTAGGAGCACCCAGAGGATGCAGCAACTGGGGAACCGCACACCAAGAAGCCCCTGTGAGAGGGGCACCAGCTGATGCTGCGTGGCCTTGATTCTGTTCATCCCATTCCCTGGGCATCCTGATGGGCAGGGCAAATTGGTGGGATGGAGGCTCTGCCTGCCCTGGCACTGACAGGGCACATCATGGTTCCCTCCACAGCGGGCAGCCGAGTGAGCCAAGAGCTGCGCTACACCAAGGAGAAGTTGGGTGAGGAATCTGTCTACACCTCCCAGATGTTGATCCAGACCCCGAAGAAGGATGGTGATAACATCCTGACGCAGGAGGCCCTGCAGCTCCACCTCGAGGCGGCCTTGGCCGCCAGCAAGGTTCAAGTCTCACTGTACGGAAAGTGAGTCCGGCTCCAGATGGGGGACGGGGACCCCCGCCATGCCCTGCACGTCCCTCCACCCCTTGCCATGTCCCCTGTGGGATATGCCTGCTCTCAGCTCCTCCTCCTGCCTTTCCAGATCGTGGGATTTGAACAAAATCTGCTACAAGTCGGGTGTCCCCATCATTGAGAACGGCATGATCGAGAGGGTAAGGGCTGGTCGTGGATGGCCCTCTGGAGCTCCCAGGGGGTGGCTGTTGACCCACGGGATCAGTCCATCAAAGAACGGCAGTGGACGGGCTCTGCTGGGGACAGGGCTTGTCAGCCCCAGCTGCTGTTAAGGCACTGCTGGCTGGATGTGGGAAGGTGCAGGTTTGGGAAGCCCAGCAGGGCGGGAAAGGCTGGGAGGTCTGTCCATCCCTGCTGACCCCTCGCATGTCCTCCTACAGATGATAGAGAAGCTGTTCCCTTGTGTGATCCTGACACCGCTGGACTGCTTCTGGGAAGGCTCCAAGCTGCAAGGAGGCTCGGCCTATCTCCCGTGAGTGTGTGTGGGGAACTCTCCTGGGCTGCGGGGGGCTATGGCTGGGAGCAGGAGCTGGGGATGCTGCCGAGGGGCTGTGCTCGTCCTCCCTTTGCAGCTTGGCTCTGCCTACTCTAAGGTGCCTCGGTGCTGCTGCAGCTTATCTTGCTCAGCCTTACGTTGGACCCTCCACCATTGCTGTCCCGCTGGGTCAACACCCTCGGGACAGGTCCCTGTCCTCCCCTGCCTGGCCTCGGTGGCACAGGTAGGGCTGCACTGCTGCAGGGGGCTGCAGCCCGCAGGCAGGAACTGCCCATCCCATCTCATCCCTGCCGTGCCATGCTCTCCCATCTGACAGGGATGGGAACGGGGGGACAGTGGCTGTGCCGTAGGCAGGTCCTTGAGGCTGCTACCCCCGCCCCGGGAGCGCTTCATGGGTGCCACATTTGTGAGGGGGCACCCACATTCCCGAGCTGCGCCCAGGGCCGCGGAGGGCACAGGGTCCCTCGGCTGGGTGGCGAGTGACTTGCACCGCGGTGGTGGGGCTAGGGACCCCGGGCTGGGCTGGGGGAGCCTCCCCCACATTCCTTCTGTTTACGCGTGTGTTTGTCCGGGAGAGCTGGGGCGGCTTGTGCATTGTCAGCAAACGCAGCCCCGTGCTTTCTCATGCTAATGCTGCTCTGAAAGCTGCCCCTTGCCAAATAGATGAAATAGTGGCCTTATTCAGGCTGCTGCGGACGGGAGGAGGGGGAAGGGGCCGCAGCATCCCCAGCCAGTACTAGGGGGCTGGTTTTGCCCCCCTAAGACCTCAGGTTCTCCTCACCCCAGGCTGGGGAACTGCCGAGAGAGCAGGAGCAAGTGGGGCTGGAGTGGCTGTGCCAAATGGGATGCTGGTGAAATTGCTGGCCGGGTTGGCCAGCGTTCTGGGGCTGAGGCATGTGGCAGGCAGTGTGGCACCGGAGCAGCGATGGGACTCATCTCTCCTCGCAGCCGAGTGAACGGGTGCACGGGCGGGCACCCCGGCTGAGTGCCGGCCAGCCCATGGGGACTCGTCCCCCTTTTTAACGCCGAGGGGTGAGCGGGGCGGGAGCTGGGAGAACAAAGAGCAGCAATCTATGGAAAGACAAAAGGATTTGCCCTGGCTCAGTGAAGCAAGCGAAAGCAGATAAAAGGGGCTCTCTTTGGAAGCAGCAGCAGCTCCGGTTGGTATGTGGGAATCTCGAGCGGCCGGCTCTGGCCCAGCCAGCCTTCATGAATTATTAGGCTGTGTTTCTCCCCAGAGCTCACACTTGCTCGGAGCTTTTTCTTCCCCTCTTTGGAGCGCTGGGCTGGGTTATTGGCTTTTTTGTGTGTCCTTTCTGTCTTAAAAAAGAAGCTGAGTGAGGTTGGAAGCTGGCCCCCAGCTCCCCAGGCTGGGGTGGAGGGAACAGAGCATCTGCAGGCAGTGGGAAAAACCCTTTTCCTGGGTACCCAAGTCCCGTGCAGTTCTGCTGGACCTCCAAGAACCTACTCCAAGCCTAGCTCCCAGTATTGTGCCGAGCCCCTAGGACCTCTGCTGAACCCCAAACTCTCCAGCTTGAGGGAAAATGGCAGGAAGGGCTGTAAGGGATGCTGGGAGCTATTGCCTGCCTGCTCCCCTCTATCAAGATGTTAACCCACGGGCAGTAATCGGCCTGACTGCTCACACAAAGCGGGGCCAGGCAGCAGGGCCGGCTCCCCCCGCTTTGTCCTGGACTAACAGGATCAGGCACGCTACTTGACTCGGGGCATGGCCCGCTGTGGCGCACAGGGCACGGGGGGATTCCGCGGGCAGCCCCGGGAGGGGGTCAGGGCTGTGCTGGGGACTGACGCTGCTCGTCTGCATCCTCGCATCCTGCCTTGGAGGGCATCTGCAGCGCCCCCGGGATGGGTTGGCAGTGGTGTTGGTACTGCATGTGGGTTTTGGCATCCCCCATGACCCCAGTGCTATTCTCTGCTCAGGGGCCGCCCGGACATCCAGTGGAGCAACTTGGACCCTCTGCAGCTGATGGAAGAGCTGGGGCAGTTCACATCCCTGGAAGGCTTCAAAGAGCTGCTAGACAAGGCAGAGGTGGGGCAGGCTTACATGGAGCGGCCCTGCCTGGACCCCCGGGACCCTCAGTGTCCCCCCAGTGCCCCCAACAAACAGAGCCAGCAGGTGGGTCACAGTCCATGAGGACCAGGATTAGGTGTGGGGGCTTAGTGCTCTTCTGGCTGCCCCACAATCCTGACACCTCCCCTCCACCCACAGAGCCCCGACATCCCGGCCGAACTTTCGGGGGGCTGCCACGGCTTCTCCAGGAAGTTCATGCGCTGGCAGCAGGAGCTGATTTTAGGCGGCACGACCAAAGACTCCCAGGGCAAGCTGCTACGGTAAGAGCTACTGTGGTGTGGGCATCCCCAGGCACAGGGCAGGATACCTGCCCTGGCTGCAGGAGGAGCTGTGGGGCTGTCCCAGAGACTGGCGAGTGTGTGGGGCCAGTGAGCAAGGCAGACCAAGGAGACAGGATGCCTGGGTCCTCTCCTGGGTGTCTGTGGTGGGGATGGGTGCCATGGGGTGGGGGATGGACCCATTTCTGCATCCTGGGGCGCTGCAGCCGGTCCCAGCGAGGTGCGTGCCTGTCCCCCAGCGCCGAGGCCCTGCAGACCATGTTCCTCCTCATGAGCCCCCGGCAGCTCTATGAGCACTTCAAGGATGACTACGAGATCCATGATATCAGCTGGAGTGAGGAGAAGGCAGGAGCCATCCTGGAGGCCTGGCAGAGGAAATTTGTGGAGGTGAGCACTGAGAACAGCCCCCACATGGTGCTGGGCAGGGGTGAGCCTGTGCATGGCATCCCTCTGTGCCCAGGTTTTCGTGTGTGCATGGGTCCTGGCACTACTCTCTCCTGGTCCAGCGGGTCACTAGGGACTGTCAGTGGTTGTTGCTGACACCCTGAATGGCTCTGGGGTGGGTGTATGTAGAGCAGGGGGGTCCTGACTCCTCTAATGGGATGCATCTCTGGCAGCTGGCACAGGACTCCATCCCTCCCAACGCCACACAGAGTGTCCATGCTTTCTCCACCACCACACTCAACGACATCATGAAGTCCTTCTCTGACGTCAGTGTCATCCGGGTGGCTGGGGGCTACCTCCTCATGGTATGTCTGCCCCTTCTCTCTGTCCTCTGGCATCCCTCCATCTCCTCCCTGGTTCCTGCTAACCCACTGTGCTTTTCCAGCTGGCCTACGCCTGTGTCACCATGCTGCGGTGGGACTGCTCCAAATCCCAAGGGGCTGTGGGCCTGGCTGGGGTCCTGCTTGTGGCTCTCTCCGTGGCCTCTGGCCTGGGGCTTTGCTCACTGCTGGGCATCTCCTTCAATGCAGCCACCACCCAGGTATGTTCTGGGGGGAGGAGCTGGGTAATATAAGGTGGGCGGGGCCCTAGGGGCTCAGGAGTCCCCTCTCAAGTGGTGGCCGGTCCCTCTGCTGATGCCAACTGTTCTGTGGCAGGTCCTGCCCTTCCTGGCCCTCGGCATTGGGGTGGATGACATGTTCCTCTTGGCTCATGCCTTCACCGAGACGAGCCAGCACATCCCCTTCAAGGTGAGCACTGAGCACTGCCCAGGGACTTCTTGGCGTCCTCCTGCCTCGCCATGGTCCCTCTCATCACCCCTTCTCTGTCCCTGCAGGAGCGGACAGGTGAGTGTCTGAAGCGCACGGGGACCAGTGTGGCTCTCACCTCTGTCAGCAACATGATCGCCTTCTTCATGGCAGCCCTAGTGCCCATCCCTGCCCTGCGTGCCTTCTCTCTCCAGGTAGGGCCATGGTCCTTTTCCAGGGGATGGGAAGGGATGGCCGGACCTTGCTCTGATGTGTGTCCCCCTATACCTGCAGGCTGCAGTGGTGGTTGTGTTCAACTTCGCCATGGTGCTCTTTGTTTTCCCTGCTATCCTGAGCCTGGACCTGCACCGCCGGGAGAAGCGCCGGCTCGACATCCTCTGCTGCTTCTACAGGTACCGGCGCTGGGCTGGCTGGGATGGGTCTGATTCCACAGCTCCCTGAAGAAGATGGGGTGACTAAATATCTTATCCTTCTCTCTCTCCTCCTTCATCCTCTCCACGCAGCCCTTGTTCCTCACGGGTCATCCAGATCCAGCCGCAAGAGCTTGCTGACGCCAACGACAACCATGCCTGCCACCCATCTCCTTATGGGCACCCTGGTGTGGCCACCAGCACCCAGATCACCACCACTGTGCAAGCCTTCACCCGGTGTGACCCCTCGGGCCACCACATTGTCACCGTCCTGCCACCCACTTCCCAGGTGTGCACCTCACCTGCCGTTCTCCTGCCCCACACTGACCCCTTGGGCTCGCAGGTGTTCGCACCGTCCAGCTCCACCCGGGATCTGCTGTCCCAGCTGGATGAGGCCAAGGGCGGGCGGGAGTGTGTCCCCCTCCCCTTCTGCCGCTGGAGCCTCGCTGATTTCGCCCGGGAGAAGTACGCCCCGCTCCTTCTGCGCACCCGGACCAAGGTGAGGTGGGGGCAGCCCTGGTGGTGCCACTCAAGGTGGATGGGTGGCACAGAACTCTTCCTGACCCCCCCGTTGTCCCCACAGGTGGTAGTGGTGGTGCTGTTCCTGGCACTGCTGGGGCTGAGCCTCTATGGCACCACCATGGTACATGATGGCCTCTACCTGACGGACATCGTGCCACGGGACACCAAGGCACACGCCTTCATCTCGGCCCAGTTCAAGTACTTCTCCTTCTACAACATGTTTATTGTCACTAAGGGTGGCTTCCACTACCCGGGTGCCCAGGCTGCCCTGCTGAGCCTGCACCAGGCCTTCAGCACCGTCAAGTACGTGGTGCGGGAGGGCAACCGCGACCTGCCTAAAATGTGGCTCCATTACTTCCAGGACTGGCTGCGAGGTGAGAGACATGCCTCTTCTCCATGACTTCCCCTGCCTGACAGTCCTCTCCCCAGCCTGCATGCTCACCGCTGCCCTGGGAATGCTTTCCTTTGTGTGCACTACCCTGGGGAGGCTGGTCCCAAGGTGCCCAGCACTGGAAGCTGAGACTTGGGGTTTCTGTGTGCCCATCCCTCTGGCACCACACTCCCTGGGTCACACGGGGTGCTGTGCAGGGTGGTGTGTCCCCAGGGATTCTTACCCCCCCCATTCTGTATCCCCAGGGCTCCAGGCCACTTTTGACAGGGACTGGCAGGCCGGGCGTATCACCCATGACAGCTACCGCAATGGCTCCGAGGATGGGGCACTGGCATACAAGCTCCTCATCCAGACTGGCAACAAGAAGGAGCCCTTCAACTTCAATCAGGTGAGTGGTGACAGGGCTGGACTAACTGGGCTGGGAATGTCTCTGCCCCAGCTGCCCACTTATGCCCACTCCTGGTCTCTCCTGTAGCTGACCACACGGCGGCTGGTGGACGAGAATGGCATCATCCCTCCTGACACCTTCTACATCTGCCTGACGGTGTGGGCCAGCAACGACCCCCTGGGCTTTGCTGCCTCCCAGGCCAACTTCTACCCTCCACCCCCCGAGTGGATTCATGACAAGTACGACTCCACGGGCGAGAACCTGCGAAGTGAGTGAGAGTGGTGACCTCGACAGGGCTCCCCCTGCCCCCAGCATCCTCCTGCAGAGTACCCTACTTCCCACACCTTTTTGCCCTGAAGGGAAACCTCCCACATTCCTTACTCCATCTGGTAAACTGCCTTGCTCCCCCATGCTTATCCCTAATCCTCCTGCACCCCACACCCTGAGCATCTCACTGTGCATTCCCTGTGTCTGTAGCATCACATGTGTGCTCCAGCCCATGAGCATCTCACTGCAAAAAGAAACCCACTAATGGACAAAAATCCTACAGGCAGGGAAATGCCCTGCCCTCCTGACCCCAGTCTGTTCCCTACACACTCCCCAGACCTGTGGCACCCAGCCAGGCATCAGGCTGCCCAGGCTACACTCAGGCTGGTGTGACTGTGGTGCTCTCGTGCTGCCTGTACACCCATACTGCCCATACCCTCATACTGCCCATGATCTCCTCACCAGTCCCAGCAGCCCAGCCACTGGAGTTCGCCCAGTTCCCTTTCTACCTGAGTGGGCTGCGCCGCACATCCGACTTCGTGGAGGCGATTGAGAGCGTACGGGCCATCTGCCGGGAGGCCGCCCAGCGCCACGGCGTGCTGAGCTACCCCAGCGGCTACCCCTTCCTCTTCTGGGAGCAGTACATCGGCCTGCGGCACTGGTTCCTGCTGGCCATCAGCATCCTGCTGGCCTGCACCTTCCTCGTCTGCGCCTTGCTGCTGCTCAACCCCTGGACCGCCGGCATCATCGTGAGTACGCGCCCTGATGCATGGGGATGGTGCTGATGGGTGGGGCCGGGGGCATCCAGCCTTTCTCCCATCCTGCTGAGTGGCCCTGGGTACCTGCTTCATAGGAATTGGGTGATGGAGTAGCCAGGGGCACTCTGAGGGGAAGGGATGCCCATATGAGGGCGGCATATGGGTGGGGGACTCCTGTATGGGGGGATCAGTTATGTCATTGATGAAGAGAACGGGTGGCCCTGGATACATCCATGCAGAAGATTGTAATGGAAACACCCATATGGAAGTGGCAGTTGGTGGGGGACCCATAGGGAAGGATCAGGGAACCTGTTATGAAGGGAATGTGTGTAGTGAGCAGTGGTTTGATGACATCCGTGCAGAACAGGGTGAAAGCTACCTCCAAGAGATGGGACAGAGGGACACCTCAAAGAAAAGGGTTGGTGAGGTGAGGCTGCCCTATATGGAGTAGGACCAGCCTTGCCAGGGCGAGGGGACAGCCAGTGAAAGCCATCCCTCACTGACCCCACCACCCTCCAGGTCTCTATCCTGGCCATGATGGCTGTGGAATTGTTTGGCATCATGGGGCTGATGGGCATCAAGCTGAGCGCTATCCCTGTGGTCATCCTCATTGCCTCGGTGGGCATCGGTGTGGAGTTTACTGTCCATGTGGCCCTGGTGAGTACAGGCTGATCTCAGTTCCTGTTCTCTGACACCCTCACCCCCTTGGCCATGTGCCGTGCGGTGGCCCATCATGGGTGGCACACAGGAACAGCCCCACATGACATCTCCATCCTACTCAGGGCTTCCTGACAGCTGCGGGCAGCAGGAATGTGCGCTCAGCCGCAGCACTGGAGCACACCTTTGCCCCTGTGATGGATGGTGCTGTCTCCACCCTCCTGGGTGTCCTCATGCTGGCTGGCTCTGAGTTTGATTTCATCATGAGGTGAGCACTGAAGAAGAGTAAACCAGCAACTTGCTGCCCTACAAGAGCTTCGGCAGTGGGGACTGGTGGGTGTGGCAGCCCCCATCTGGCAGTGGGGATGTGGGGCAGCTGGTGAGAACATCTTGCTGGGGACTGATATTTCATCTTACTATTCCATCCTAGAGGCTGGGGAGACATGGCAGGGCCAGGGGGTGGGGCATGGGAAGCCGTATTTGGGATGGGACAGGTTCATATGGCTGTGCCTGCTTACCCATGTGCCTATGGCCCCCTCAGGTATTTCTTTGCGGTGCTGACCATCCTGACGCTGCTGGGGCTGCTCAATGGGCTGGTGCTGCTGCCCGTCCTGCTCTCTGTCATTGGGCCACCCCCTGAGGTACAAGACCCCTCCATCCCACCTCTTCCTTGTCCTCCCCAACCCTGTGCCCATGTCTCTCCATCCCACCTCTTCCTTTTCCTCCCCAACCCTGTACCCATGTCTCTCCATCCCCTATTGTCCATCTCCCTGCCCACCTTTCACCCTTAATCCATCTTTGCCAGTCCCAACCTCATCTCAAGCCCACCTCAGTCCATCCCTTGTTCTGTACCATCCTTATTTTACCTTATCCTTTCTCTGACCCGTATCCTACTTGCCTCATACCTGCCTGACCTTGTTCCTGCTTCATTCCACATTCAACTTCCCCCATCCCTTCCTGACCCATTTGATCCTATCCCTGCTTCACCTGGTATCACCTACATCCCCATCCTCGCATCAACCCATGCCCCCTACTTCTCCATACTATTTTGTCCCTGGCCCCTCTGATCTGTCTTCTTTCCCCAGGCATCCCTGGTGGATAATGGTTCCTGCCTACCCCCACCAGAGTCGGTACCCCCCTGTCTGGGCCCTGGGGGACTGTACATCCGGCGTGCTCCAGCCTGGCCCGCCACCTTCCCTGAGCCCTCTGACACGGAGCACTACACGGAGAGCGTGGTGCCAGGCAGCCCACGGGGTCCCTTCATTGTGCCTTCTGCCCCGGCACACATCCTACTGGAGGCTGGCAAGGACCCCAGCTTCCCCCGTATCACTGTAAGTGTCTCTGCCTATTGTGGTATTGCCAACTCCCCTGCATCTCCAGGGAGAGGGTCATGGATAGAGCTGGGGGATGGGGGCTGGTGCTGTCTCCAGGGGGATGCTCAATATGACTGGGGACCCTCATGCTTCATATTCCTCCTCCAGGTGTTGAAGCCCTACAAGGACAGCGTGGAGGTTCAGGGGAAGAAAGAGGCTTCTGGCCCTCAGCCTGCAGCCCCCTTGCCCTTCGGGGAGCCCTGCACCACACTGCCCCGAGAGCACCTGCAGCCTGGCCCACCGGGCACCCGGCCAGCTCCCCCCGCAGCCCTGCCCACCTACAGCACCCACCTGCAGGGTCCTGCCGGCAGCTACACCACCGTGACGGCCACCGCATCAGTGACAGTGGCCCTGCACCCCACACTGCCTGGCTCCTACCCCAACTTCAGCCCCGAGGGCTTCACCAGCAGTGAGCGGGACTGCCTGGACGAGCCCAGCACCAGCTGCACCGCTGTGCCCGACACCTTTGAGATGCAGAACATGGGACACCACGGGGCAGGTGCCCGGCGCTAGGTGAGCTTGGGGACATCCTACGCAGGGCTGGTGCATGGCAGCATTGGGGGTGCAAGGTGGGTGTCGAGGGACCCAACTGACCCCTTGAAACTCTCTTCCTGCAGATTGCTGGTTCCTGGGCAGAGCATCTCCTCAACACCCGGTGGGCACAGGAGGGTGCAGAGCGGGGTCACCCGTGTCATGCTGCTAATCACCGGAGCGGTCTTGGCCGAGGAGGACAGGCCCCCCTGCACCCCGCACGGGGGCTTGGTAGGGCAGGCTGGCACTTCTATGCAAGCTGTGTGCAGGCCACGCTGTGCCCGCATGTCCCTCACCTGAGGCTGTACCGTTGGTGCCGTGTCCCATCACCCAGGGCTTGGGGTTATCCTGCCCTGGGCTTGTTGCCCCCCAGAAATGGAAGCACTAACTCCCCCCTCTGTTTCTGGAGCTGCTGGCAAGGTGGACTCAGTGCCATGCCAGCTCCCCCTCTGTGGGGTCACTGCCTGCTCCCCATCACCTCCTCCTGGGACCACCCATCCCAGGCCATGAGCTGGGGTACCCCCACAGGGTGCCCTGATGCCCCCTGTCCTGATAAGGGGGCAGCCCCAGAGCCAGCTGTGCCCTGGCGTGCCATGGGCAAGGCCTAGGGTGGGCACCCCCACCTTTATTTATTGCAAAGGGAAACTATCTATAGAGAGATATATATTTTTAAGCTTATTTTAAAAGATTTATTTCTCAGCCTACAGCCTCGCCTGGCTGCCCAGGGTTCAGGCAGGGAGCGGGCAGACCCTTTGCCCAGTGCAGGGCTGCCCACTGGAGGCAGCAGGAGCCTGGGGGCACAGACCTGGTTTATGCCTCCACTCCATGGGCAGCTCACCCCTTCCAATATGTAGCCCGTGCCCCAGTTTCCCCGGTGGCAAGGATGGGAAGACTGGAGACAATGGATGTGCCACAGTGGAGAAAGGGAGCCTGTTGCTCTCCAGTGCACAGGCGGGGTTTTGGAAGGGGGAGATCCTTGGAGTGGTCCTTGCTGTGCCAAGCTTCTGAGCTGTCCCACGATCACAGCCCCGTGTCACACTTGTGCTCTGCCCAGGGGATGGCACAGGCTTGAGCACGCACAGGACAGTGCACGCTGCCGTGGGCTCCCATGGTGCCGCCAGGCACGTCTTGCTGGGAAACCGTATTTCTTACCATGTCCCCGTGCAACGGGGCTGTCTGTGCAGCCAGCCCCTGTCCCTGTCCCCATCCCGGGCACAGTCCGCGCCGTTACCCAGCACTTTAACTCCAGCGGTGTTTGCCGTGCCTGCAGCCCCAGGCCCCCCGGCCCCCTGACACTGCCGCTGAGCAGGGGTGGCCTTGGGGACCCTGTTCCCGTGCCAGGCGTGGGCACGGCGGGCAGCCCCCCCTCCCCCATCAACACGCCATCTAAGTTATTTATATCAAAGAGAGCAAAGGTTTATTTTTGTAGTTTGTACAGGTGGTAGTGGGGACTGAAGGTTTATTTTTAAAGAGTAAATATATATATTATATATAAATTACCTGCTGTGTCCAGCCCTTTCTCCTGGGGAACACAGGTGGAAGGGGGGTATGTGTGCTTGAGACAGACCCAGCTGTGTGCACACACGCAATGGGGGGTGCAAGGGGGGCTGCACACTGTGTGTGTGGCACATGGGGGGCTGGCAGCCTGTCTTGCGTGTGTGTGGCCTGCTGGCAGGGCTTGGCGGGGGTTGGCGAGCCTGTCGGTGCAGCGGTGCGTGCAAAGATGCCCGTGTGTCCTCTCCTACCTGTACCCCCTCCAAGCCCAAGGGCGCCCGTGCGGCTGCCGTGGAGGGCTCCGTGCCCCTGCCCGGGCAGGTGCTGACGCGCTCTCCCGCTGCAGCACGGCCCCGTTGCCGGGGGAGGGCAGCACGGCGCCAGAGAAGGGGGAGCTCATCGCAGGGATCTCTGCATCCCACTCCGGCCCCGGCGCTGTGACATGGGACAAAGTGATGCTCTGCCTTATCAATGCTCTTGGCCAAGGCAGCATCAGTGCCAAGCCCCACACTGCCCCGCTAAAGAGGCCCCGGCTGGGCTGGACAAAACTCGTTGCCCAAGCCCTACTTGGCGTGTGGCTCGAGGTGGCGGTGATGGTCGCGGGGCCGCGTGCCTCGGCGGGGACGGCAGAGGCGGGAGGGGACCCCACTGCCCTTCCTCAGTGCGTGGGCACGCCAGGCTGCCGCGATGTTCTCCACCTGTGGGCACGGGGAGAGGGATGGGGGCATCAGCACTGCCATGCTGTGGTCCTCCTCAGCCCACCCTGCAGCATCCTCCAGCCCTGGAGGTCAGTCAGGAGCAGGCAGCAGCTTACCGGTATGAGGAGGTCCTGCTGGTTGTAGCTCTCCAGTGTCACCAGTTCGCTGGGTGCCAGCAAGGGCAGACGCAGCTCCCTCACAGGCAGGGCAGCCACCTCTGGCACTGGACGTTCCAGGACTGCCTGTCAGACACCAAGATGTGAGGGATGAGGCTGGTGATGTCCTGGGCACCAGGGAGGCAGGGGTCTGGGGGAGTGATACAGCTTCTGTGTGCATCACAGAGCCCTGGGCTCAGGGATAGGGTGCCTACATTCCCAGCCTGGGCTGGTGGGGGCCCACGCACCCCTGTGTGACACTCACCGAGCTGACATGTGCCCACTCCCGCACAGCCTGCACCAGGTCCAGCTCATCCACAGCCAGGCGGTCACTGCGCAGCACCCGTGCCAGCACCACGTCAGAGAGCTCACGGAAGCCCTGTGTCTGCACCACTGCCTGCCAGCACACCACAACACCGGGGTGCTGGAACCAGGACCCCACACATCACCACCCCATCCATCAGACACATTGTGGTGCCATCCGTGCCTGGCACTCCAGCATCCCCCAACCCAAACTCCAATCCCCCGGCACCCCCCAGCCTGCCTCTGCCAGTCATCCAGCACCTTCTCTCCAAATACCATTTGATCCTCTCCCAGCCTCCTGTCCTGAGAGGCCCTGCTCCCTTGCCTCATGCAATGTCCTCCATGCCATGTGCCTCCCATACCCTGGGGTACCCCACATCATGCTCCCCCGTCACCTGCCACCGTACCGCGGTGCAGCCCTCGATGAAGGCCAGGCAGTGCTGCTGGAGGTCCACCTGCCCATAGGTCACTGCAGCCTGTGAGACAATACAGACACCTGCAAGGGGGTCCAGGGCAGGAGGGATTCCCTGACAAAGCCCCACTGAAACACGGGCACTCTCATGGACACAGGTGAAGCAGACATCCCTCTGGGCTGAGTACCACGGTGAGAATGTAAGGAGGAAGGGGCACCAAGGTCCCTTCCTTTTCTGGCCTGCCCAACAGCAAGTGTTTTGGTGGCTCTAATGCCCACAGTGGTCACCCAGCCCCACCCTTAGCAGGACATGTGATTTTCCACCTCTGCTCAGGCAGGTCACCGAGCCCACAGTGCGGGGAGAGGCCCTAATGCTGTTCTCACAAGGTCACACTGCAGGCACATGAAACCACCAGTCCCCAGTGCTCCTTCTGTGAGCACAGGATCAGCTTAAAGCATCCCGCACCCCTGGTGCCAGCCCCAGCCTGACCCATAGCTGCCATCCCCCACTGCATCAGGAATTTGGGGTTGCTTTCATTTTCTCCTAGCCCTACTGAGAAATGCTTGTCATAGGGCTGGCATTGCCCATCTGGTTACCAGGAGGGGATGACTCCATCCCCCCACAGCAGCCTCTGTATGTGGGGTACTCAGGACCAGCACAGGCAGGGTGAACATCACCTCCCCCTCCACCACAGCAGGGGACCAGTGCTGACGTAAGTGGGGAGGGCAGAAGAGCTATTTTCTTCAGGTTTGTTTTGTTCTGGGGTTTTGGGGTTTCTTGTTTTGTTTCCTCCGGGCCAGTTTTAGCTCTGTTTATGTGGCAGTGGTCTGGCATCACATCTGGCTGGGGCTCTGTGTTCTGGGGCAGGCACCTCACCCCAAGATTATTTCAGCTTGTGGGACATGAAACAAATCTCCCTTCTCTGGGGAGCAGCCTTGGTCGCACCAAGTA
Organism: Sylvia atricapilla; assembly: GCF_009819655.1. Classification (NCBI taxonomy): domain Eukaryota; kingdom Metazoa; phylum Chordata; class Aves; order Passeriformes; family Sylviidae; genus Sylvia; species Sylvia atricapilla. The sequence continues at coordinate 14,282,017 of NC_089148.1, forward strand.
GCATGGCCAGGGCCATTAGGACCTTCCCAAGGCAATATATTTTTAGGTTCCTCAGATCTCAGCAGGGGTTTTGGGACTGGCTCCCCAAAACCCAGTGCCTCCCAGTTTCATGCAGATGATGAGAACGCCCTGGCACTGCAGAATTCTGACCAGCCCTGCTCAGGGCAGTGTGAAGACACTTCTCTGCTAGGTTCTGGTGGCCCCACTGTCCTTTGCAACCCTGGTACAATCCCAGTGGTCTGGGAGCTGTCAGGGCAGCTGCTGGGCCAGGGGTGAGTGAGAAATCCTGCCCCCTGCCCAGCAGAGAACAGAAGGGTCAAACCTGGTCCTGCCCCAAAATTGTACAGGCTATTTTTAACCCTTCCTGACTCTACTGGTGTCACTCTTACCTGCAGGGCCTCACAGACCTGCTCCACACTCAGTGTGTCCTTGATGAACTTGACACAGAGCTAGAAGACAGACAGGGAGATGGTGGGCAGAGGAAAGGACACAACCCTGCCACCCCCCCCAACTCTCAGTATCTTCTGAGCTCCCAGCACAATGGAATGTGGGGCAGAGGCACCTCCAGCCCCCCAGGATTTCATAAGCAATGGCCTGTGGAATGAGGTCTTGCAGTGTAGATATGGGCAGCCAGCTTGGCTGCTGATAGAGCCAGGGACCAAGATTGATGAGACCAAACCCAGACAATCTGGACAATCTGAGAGCCTGAGGTGGGTCCCCTAACCCTGTATACAGATGCCATAGGGCACAATCCTGGTGCCAATTGCAGTGCACTAGGTGACCTCAGCTTTGCCCCAGCCCTGCCCGCCAGCTCTGGCTGTGACTCCAGCATCTCCAGCTGCATCCCATACATGGATGATGCAGGTGGGATGCAACCAGACCAGCACGTTTATCAGTGAGTGGGACCCCTCTCCTGCCTATCTCAGCTGCGTAACAAAGTCCCTGGGAAACCCAAGGGGATGTGACATGCAGGGAGGAGCTGTCAGCCGGGGCAGAAGGGCCCTGAGTCATTGGCAGGAGGAATATGAGGTCACCCTGCAGCTGGGCACACTGACATGGTTTCACTGGCTGTCCTTGGTCAGCCCCTTTCCTTCCCATCCCTTCTCTATGCAGGTCATCCCCCTCAGGATGCATTTGCTGAGTGGTGGGGTGTGACTCATGATAGGAGTACCAGGTCTCCCTTTTCTGCTACACCCCTTAAATCCCTTCCCTGCCCACACAGCTGTTTGACAGCTCTGTGCCCCATTTGGGCTTTGGCTGAGCTTGTTCCCACAGGTCCCATCCCACCACCCTGGCAGGCAGGAGCCCATGATTCCTCACTCCTGAGGTACTTTCCCAGCATGAAGGGGAGAGAGGGGAAGTCAGTCAGGTCACGCGCTCAGCCAGGCTGTAATTCAGGAATCAGGCTGATGACGTGGCCTGGCTGCCCTCCCCAACACTGAGCTGCTTCAGCTCCCTGAACCCTCCTCGTTCAGCTCCCACCCTTCCTCTTTGCTCCCCCTGCTGCCTTCCCAAAACCTTCCCACCCAAAGCAGCATTGCCTTGGCAGCACCACAGCTGGGGTGCTGACTGCTTCCAAGGATCGAGGCTCTCTTAAACTGCATCATCCTGTCAGATGACCAGAGAGCACATGTGGGTGAAGGGGTTTTCCTTTTGACTTTTGCTGTGCAGCAGATGTGAAACTCCATGCCTTTCCCCCGCGGTTTCTTGGGATTCCCCTGTGGAATTCCCAGCTGCTGCTGCAATCAAGGGAGATCCCACTAGAGAGACCTTCCAGGATGAAGAAGCAGGGCCAAGCCTGCATGATGCACCATGGTGCTTTCCTCAGAGGCACCTCCAGCTGCCAGCGATGCAGGGACCACTCTGGGGGCTGCCCAGCACGAGAACACTCAGGGACCACTGCCCCCAGCCTAAACAGCGCCATACCTTGCACAGGTCCTGCAAGCCATACTCCACCGATGAGGTCAGCACCTCCAGTGCCTGCAGACAAGAGGGACCTTGTGATCATCAGCATGTGGGGCCATGGATGGGCACAGCACCCCAAGGCAAAGGGCAGGCATCCTCCTGCCTCTGTGGGAGCTCCTGAGTGGGGCATGGGAGATAAGGCTGCTGCATGGAGAAAAATTTAGGTCCCCTGCTGTGGTGTCCCCATTCTCACCATCTAGGGTATGCACAGCCAGAGGTCCTAAGGCTGGGACAAGGTGCTCTGGACACCCCACTGTGCTGGGTTGAGACCCCACACATTAATTACACCATTAGCCAGCCAGAGAGCATCACATAGACCATCTCCTTCAACTTTGGCACGCTTAAGAGTTGCAAAGCACCCCCTTCCCCTGCATCCCCTTCTTGTCCCTCCCACGTCCATGGTCCCCACCAGTCCCATCCTCACTCACTATGTTGCTGTTGAGGGTGACACTGTTGGTGTAGAGGAATTCAATAACGGCCAGGAAGACCTCAGGCTGCACGTTGCCCAGGATGAAGGGCCCTTGGGGTGGGGCACTGCTGGAGGAGTCCTGGCTGCCCACTGGTGCCTGGCTGAGCATCCCACGGAATGCCTGACAGCGGCAGGCCAGCACACAGCGGTGTGCAAACACCTTCTGCTGCTCCTGGCCCACCACGAACATCACATCGCTGCGGGGGAGAGGGGACCATGAGGGACACAGTGCCTCGAAAGCAAGGGCACAGCCGTCCCTGGGCTGGGACAGGGCACACAGTGAGGGACCTGCTGAGTGCCTGGCACAGCAGGACAGAACCCTTTAATTTTAACCCAGGGGTTTGTCCCTGTCGGACCTTGTTGGTGGCTCTTTCCAGCGATTTGAATGCAGCAGGCAAGGTGAGCACGACAGGTCATCTGGAAAGCACTGAGAGCCCTGTGTGCTGGCACTGAGCAGGGCAGAGAAAGGCCAAGGATAGCTGGAGAAAGTGACTTTCTCCTTCGGCATAGCAGAGCCAAGGAAAGCGTTGCTGTCACCAGGATCAGTCTCCTTGACTCATGGGAACTGACTCATGTCTCAGGGATGTGAAGCCTCTGGCATAGCTGCCAGCAGGACTGGCACTGACCCAACAGGGCAGCTTGTTGCATGCACTAGAGCATAGGGACCATCCTGTTGCCCTGATCCCCTATAACACTTCCCAAAATGTTTCCCCTGCTCCATGGCCCCAGAAATGGGGGGCAAGACCAGGGAAAAGGGAGCAGACAAAAGACACAGAGTCTCCAGCCTGTGCACACCTGTGGCTATGGCACATCTATCCCCTTGTCCCTTCCTCCATCCCAGCAGGCCAACGAGCAGAAGACATGCTACCCAAACTGTGACTACCATGAGGACACTCACAAATTCATGGCCTGACCCTCAGAGTGTCCCACAGGGAACTCAGCAGAAGGAAGGACACCTGGGTCACCCCAAGTGTCTATCAGGAGACACACAGCTAGGGCAGGATAGGTGGTGTGAGCAGAGCCCAACAGGTCCTCCACAACTGCTCCTGCAAGGGGGATCATGATAAACTGATCTGTGATTGAGATCCATAGGCCAAGAGGGGCAAGCAGAATGGAGGATGCAGGCTGCGATTATGGCATGCAAGGTCTGGGATGCAGGACACAGGGTGCAGGATGGGTGCAAAATGAAGGCTGCAGGATGTGGGATGAAGAACAAAGGCTACAGAGTGCAGGTGGTGAGGTACAGGCTACAGCAGAAAGGATGCAGGATGTGGGATGAAGTAGATGGATGAAGACTGCAGGATGCTGGTTAAGGGGTGTGGGCTGAAATACATGAGCCCAGGACGTAGGCTGACAATGACCAGGCACTGTCAGCCACTCCCCCTGGGGAGTTTTCACTGGGATTTCTCTTCTGGGTGGCCAAAAATTTCAGCAGGAATGGGGATTTCCTTAGATAGCTCTGGAGTTCCTTAGATAGGCTGGCCGGGCCTCAGCAGGAAGTGATGAAGAAGACCACAGTCAGGCAGGACATACCATGTGGGTGAGGAAAGCCAAGGCAGCATCTCCATCTCTGTGTCCTGCTCTGGCAAGAGGTGGCAGGAATGCCAAACCCCGTGAGGAGGGATGCCAGGCTGTAGCATGCCCTCCGGGGAGGCTGGAGTAAAACACCAGTAAAGCCAGGTGGGACAGGGCTGAGCAGGGAGGAAGCTGCCCCTGGGGAGCTCAATGTACCCCCATTCCTGGCAAGGGCAAGAGCCCCAGCACAGGATTGAGCCTGGGATACTGCCTTGCCCTGTTGGCACCATGCCTGGGGACAGAGAGGGTTTGGGCACACCCAGGAGCCTTCCCTCCCCCTGAGAGATGATGGCTGGCCCGGGTGGGCTACACCTGGGCAGCCCTGGACTCCCGCTGTCATGCGGGTGTGTGGGCAGCGCTGCACAAGCCACGTCGGCCCCACCAGCTGCCCGAAGTGCCTGCGGGCCTCAATCGCCCCGGCACGGAGGGTTCGGGGCTGCGGAAAACAGCACGGAGGAGCGGCCGGGGGCTTCGGCGTGTCTGGGGAGAGGCGGCAGGCCCCGGGCCCTCACCTGAACTGGGGGTTGTTGACCAGGGTGCGCAGGGCAGCGCTGAAGGCGGCCACGTCGCCCTGCAGCCGCGCCGAGCAGGGTCCGGCCATGGGCTGCCTCAGCGAGCGGCGGCGGAAGGAGGCGCGGGCAGGCGGGAGGAGGCTGGAGGACGGCGGGAGGGGAGCTGCAGGCTGTCGGGAGGCCGGCCAGCCCGGGGAGGCCGCGGGGGGAAGGCAGCACGGCCCATTGCCAGGGAAACCTGGCAGGCAGCGCTGGGGCTGGAGGCCGGGCTGCCGGGGGAGCGGTGGGAGGGAGCCACGGGACAGTGAGGCGTGAAGCACGACCTTGCTGCCGAGGCGGCTCCGGCCGGCACTCACCGGAGGGGGAGGCGGGCCTGCGTCTTGCGGCGAGTGGAATTCCTTGCCGTGTTTCCTGGCTTGGCTCTGGCACCCTTGGCACGGGGACATGCGGCCCAAGCTGGTGGCTTTGCTGCAGAGCAAAGAGATGGGGGTGAAGGGAGGCAGGCAGCTGGGATTTGGGGAAAAGGCAGCACATGCTCGGAGATCACCGCGGCTCCGCCTGCACAGCCCCCACGGAATGCCGCTGGGCATGGCTGAGTCCCCAGGAGCAGCACTGGAGCAGACTGGAACCCAGCAGGGAGATTTGTCCCCTGAAATGGGGGAAGCCTTCTCCCCTGCGATGCTCCAGGCCAGAGCTCTGCAGCTCTCATGTCTGCTTAGGGTGCAGGTGATTGCAGGCAGAAAACAAGCAGCCCCAGCCTCACAGAGAGGCTTGGGTGGGAAGGGACCGTTTAGTTTTAACTCCCCTGCCATGGGCAGGGATACCACGCACTAGATCAGGCTGCTCACCTAAGCCCAAACCAAGTGCTGTGCCAGGGATACATCGTCCTCATTCTCTAACCTTTGGCTGGCCTCAAGCAGCCCGAGGAGGGGATTGCCCATGGAGGGATCCACCCTTGCTTGTCAGTGGGTGGTGCGAGCGAGAGGGCAGGAATGGGGCTCGGAGCTGAGGCAGCACCCCGAGGGAATGGGGTCCAGCTGGCAGTGTGCTTGGCAGCGCTAGTCAGAGGCAGGCTATAAATACCTCCGACGGGAGATAGAAACACAAAAGCCGTCTCCACTTTCCTCAAATAGCTCGGCAGCCGGGCCAGACAAAGGCACATTGATGGAGCAGCCGCGTCGTACCAGCTGGGCTGTGTGCTCCATTGGCAGAGAGAAACCCCAGCCAGGGTCGGGAGCCCCCAGGGTCCTGCTCACCCCCCAGGCTTTACAGCAGTAGGGTGCCTGGCAGGCACCGAGCCTGTGCTCCATCCGGTCCCTGGAAGTGTTCAAGGCTGGCTGGGATAGGGCTCTGAGCAATCTGGTCTAGGGGTGGCATCCTGCTTATTGCAGGTGATTTGGAACTAGATGTCCAAATCACTAGTCCTTTCCAACTCGACCCACTCACTATATGATAATATGACTCAATGGGTGCCCACCCACCCACACTCTCCCTTACTGCAGTGGGGCATAAGTACCCTAAGGATGCTAATGTCTGAGCAAAATCAAGATAGTGGAAGGCCCAGCTCCTGTGCATACCATAGTCAGGTCACAGAGTAGCAATCACAGCCGCTACTCTCCACTCCCTGCTCTTCTCTTGCGCATCCAACAACAGCCTGCATTTTTCAGGGCTGGCAGGGAGCTGAGGTTGGAGGGCACATGCCTGGAGTAACCACATCCCTGTACTGGCACAGCTGAAAATGCAGAGGGCAGGAGTAAAGGGAACAGGGCTGTCCACGGACCAGGAAACAAGGAGTTACAGAAGCCAAGCCCCAGAACAGCCCTGGAGACCTACAGTGTCATGTAGCAACACTTCACCTCCCAGGAGGACAACAGGTTTGGCCCTGCTCACAGCAACTTTCGAGACAAAGATTGGTCCTGGGCAGCGACATCCGCCAGAGACAAGTCCCCTGGGTTTACTCTGGAAGGACAGGAGTGGCACTAAGGGTAAGTGTGGGATCAGATGCAGACAGAAACACTGGGGAAAGAGCCACTCACCTGTGCCAGGGGAAAGGCTGGGGATGGGAGAACAGAGGGTTATGTGAACCATAGGTTGCTGGATGGGATCAGCCCCAGCTGGCCAAGTCTGATGGGCATGGAGGCGCTGGAGAAGGGAAGACAGCTGCCATGGATCTCCCAGCCCCTCTGCATCTTTGTCTCATAGAGACTCACATGCCAGGAGGCATGGGATTTGCAGAGGGCAGGGAGAAGGGGAATGGAGAAGCTACAGGACACCTGCCTCACCTAATACTCGGGTACATCTCCTTTGCAGACCACCCCTATGGCTGAACAGCCCTTCCCAGGGACAACCCTGCTAGCCCAGGTGCTGGCTGCAGACAACACTGAAGCCCCTCCAGTCCGCACTACACGCCGTGGGTCCCAGCCCCCAGCCCGGGGCACCGAGGATGGCAAACCACAGTCCCTGCTCTCCCGCCGCAACTCCATCCTCAGCCGCTGCAGCTCATTCGGGATGGGCCCGGGGAGCAGGCGCCCCTCCTGGATGTTCCACAGACGTGTCAGCTTCACTGGGCTCCCGATTTTCCAACCCATCCTCAAGACCCGCCTTGAAAACACTTACAGGATAGGGCCAGACAAAGGCTGCAAGTTTGATGCAAAGCAGGTGCAGCAGGTGCTGGAGAGGACCCTGGCCTGTGCCTTGGGGACTGCTGCATACAATCCCCAGGGCAGTGCCCCACTAGCCCAGAGCCTGACTGAGCTGCTGCAGAACCAGGCCAAGGAGGTGGTGCCACCCCGCTACAAGCTGGTCTGCCACGTGGTACTGGGCCAGCAGGGCCAGCAGAGCCTGGTGGTGGCCAGCCGGGGACTGTGGGACCCTGAAACTGACAGCTTTGCCTCTGCCACCTTCTCCAACGCCTCCCTTTTTGCTGTGGCCACAGTCTATGGGGTCTACTTTGAGTAGCACATGCCTCTCCATCCACCCAGTCTTGTAGAGCTGTAAGGAAAGAACAGCTGAAATAAAGAAGTTTTGCTCACCTGTGTGTCATACCTGGATTCTTGGGCTAGGGTGTGTGCAGGAGCAAGATACAGATGCTCACTCCAGCCTCAGCTCACACCCACACTGCAGTTCCCACTACTATGGTTTGCAAAAGGACCCAAGCTGCAGCAAACACAACAAAAGGCTGGATTTCCCTGGAACATGAAACTGCCCAAGGCTGTTGGAGCAGCCCAGGCTGCTTCCCACAGCACAAGCTGCTCCCAGGCAGATTGATTACACAGATCACCTTCAAAGCAAGCTCACAGAGCTCTTTCCTGGCTTCATGCCCAGCTCATATCCCATCACACAAGATTGTCAGTGCAAGGGCCTAGGCAACCCCTCAACCACTTGGGTCATAGCTCCTGCCTTCTGCAGAATCAGGAGAATCAGCTGGGTTGGGGCCAAGTGCAGAAAGGACTGGGAATGAGTTTGCCAGCAGCAGTGAGAAGCTGAGGTGGCTCCAGGGCTCCACCAGCATAAGCAAGAGCTAACGCTGCCCTTTGTGCCAGTCCCATGGAAGCAGTAGAGGTACCACATGGGCTCCTCACAGCCATGCTTCCTCCCTGACTTTTTTCCCCCCAGCACCAGTCAGCAGCAAGAAGGGTCATCCCCAACAGGCAGAAGCAGTTCTGGAGCAAGAATGATGCTAAAGCTCTTTTGTGACTCCAGCTTCAAATAAGGTAGACAGTTTGCCCTTACACAAGTAAGTTTTATTGAGGCAAGTCAAGGAAAGGGGAACTGCACATGGACATACCAACAGGAAAATAAATAATTCCATATAAATAAGATACATAAATAATCCCACATGGCAAAGACTGCCTTGAAATAAGAAACCTCCCTGGGTCCCAACAAAATGAGGGCTTCTCCAGGCAAGTCTTCAGATCCCATCCCCCACCCTTTATCAAACCTCAGGTTGTACCAGACAATTCACAATTTGAGAAGAGACAGAGCACAGTTGGGCCCAGCACAACTCCCTTCTTAGTGTAACAGTTGTGGAGCATCACATACCAGCCCACAGAGCTCCAGGCAGGGCAGGCAGCATACCCCCACCCGCTCCTGGGAAGGGGTTTTCCTATCCCACAGCACCCAAAGTTTGAGATCAAGGCTGTGCCAGCCATCTCCAAGCCACGCAGAGGGTATGTGCAGCTGACACATTAACTGGGGCAGGGGAGCCTGAGCCTCCAGCACAGGTAGTTGCCAGCCCCAAACAAGGCCCAGCCAGTCCCAAACCAGCTGCAGGACACTCACCCACCACCACCTCCCTGTAAGACCCCAGTCCATTCCATCAAGACCAGCACCATCAGAGCAGGAGCTGCCAGTGGGAAGACAGCGATTGCCCAGAGGCAGGGAGCAGCAAGGATATCCAGACCTGCTGCTGTAACCACATCCACATGTCTTAGTCCAGAGTCCAGCTGAGCACCAGGATACACAGTGCCCAGGGGTAGCCAGCACCACATCATACCTCCCATCCCATGGGAGGGCAAGGGGAAACCTCTAAGTCCAGACAAGGTCCCCCAGGGTCCTAAGCTAGGCCTCAGCCCATTCTTGGAGAAGCTTGAGGATGTATCTGAGGCGGTGGTGGAGCTCAGGAGAGCAGCCCAGCTCCTGGATGCTGCACAGCTTGTAAGTGTAAGAGTTGCGCTCCCGGTTGATGTAGGTGACAAGGCAGGAGTGGTCAGGCTTGCTAATGATCACCTTGGTGTGGTCGTTGTAGAAATTCACCTAGGAGACAGGTTGAGCTTGGTTTAACCCATGCTTCCCATAGCATGTTGGGAACTAGGATGGAGCCACATTTCCTGCCACAACCCATTCCTCCTCCCCAGCCTGGCCAGGAGCATCCCTGCCCATGCCCCATGGCAGGAATGAGCCAGCCCTAGCACAGGGGCAGACAGAAGCATCCAGCTGAAGTGCTATGTCTCCCATGGGCTGAGGAAGGTGCAACCAGCAGCTCCAAGCAGTAGTGTGCAGCATCCTGCACCCACAACTGGATTTTCCATTTGGGCTGTGGCAGACAAGATCAAACACAGACCAGAAGACCCCCACCTGGCCTCCTCTTCACAAGGCTCTGGGCATCTCCACAGTGCCCCACACATACCTGGAGGGTGCCATTGCTGAAGAGCATGAGCAAGGCTTGGTCAGTCTTCACCCACTGCAGGAGGAGCAGGGCTGGCTGCCCGAGGTCATCTATGCTGGGCAGGTCACCTCCCTTTGAGAGAAGGGTCTGTGTAAGCCACTGGTCCCACCCATGGGAGCACTTCCACCAGCACACACATCACCAAAGCTGGAGTCCCCACTACCAGGGCACAACCCTGTGTGTCCACCTGGCCACAGCTGCAAGCAGGGAGTCCAACCATGACCCAGTGTCCAGCCCTGGGCCCCAGCACTCACCTTCATGAGATGCTGCTCCATGTAGGACGCAAAGTAGCGCAAGACACTCATCTGTCCCTGCAGCTGCTCAGGGATGAGAGACACAGAGAACACCAGGTGTTTGCTGTTGGTCGGGTTGTAATGTACAGTCCTGGAGGGAGCAGAGCAGGAGTTTTGGGGATGTCCACCCTGGTATAGAGTCCCCTTCCCACCCAAGGGGCTTCCCCAGAGACAGAGATCAGCCCCATTCCCACTGCTCACCTGCGGTTAGGAGAAAGCATCATGTGCGTGCCATTGTTGAAGAGGACCCCAATGCTGCGGTTGGAGAGCTGATAGCCAAAGCCATACTTGTTGGAATAATCCACCCACTTGCTCACCCAGACAAAGTGCTCATGGCGGGCCAAGGAAGCAGGGTTTTTCTCCGCTGTTGGAGAAGAGAGGAGGTGAGCAGTGCAGCCAGCCAGCCCCTGTCCATCTCACCTCCCCTGAGGGGACACATCCACACAGCAGGCTCTAGCACTGTTCAGGGTGTTATTTGTACCCCAAGCTGCAGCCATGCCTTCATCCTACAGGGACGGGGATGCACAGCACCCTATCTCATCCCAGAGCAGTCCAACCAGTTTACCTGGAGGCATGGAGGAGAGGCAGGCCCGCAGGAGCCGGACAGCTGACTCAATGATGGCAGAGGCGGTGACACAATCTTCAAAGGCTGCGGGGAGAAGATGACAGGCTGAGTCAGCCGGCCCCGCTATCAGCCCAGGCATGACAGGAAGCCTGGGGCAGGTTGGGGTGGCTGGGACAGGTATTGCTCACCTTCACAGCTGCTGGCCATCGTTCCCCGGATGGAGGGGGATGCAGACTTGTGAGACGTCTCCTCCACCACTGTCTCCACGGGGCTGGAGCTGGCACTGCGGCATGATACAGGAGTGGCCTGTGGAGAGACCTGGCTTTATCACAGTCTGCCTGCTCCCCAAAGAAGGGCATTTATGGCCTTGGAGATATTCTCACCTCATTCCCTTCCACAGTTTTATAGCTCATCTGCCGACAGATTGAGGTCTTCATCAGCCCAGTAACCAGCTTGGAGATGTCATCCCTGTCCTCCGAAGTGCCCTTCTTGGCTGAAGAGAGAGCAAGAGATGAGCACACTGCTGAGCATAGAGGCTAGGGACATCCAGGCCACCCCTCCCAGTAGCTCAGCTCTCTCTTATCTATTCCCATGCTCATGGAGGCAAGGAGGGTGTCAGACAGCTGCCTCGCACTTTCACTTCCCAGTTCTCATGCGACACAGGGCTTCCAGGAGGAACTGCCCCATGGGTTGTGGCACAGTATCCACTCTCCAGGCACACACCCATGCCAGGCCACCGGAACAAGAAGGGCAGGAGCACACCCAGCTTGTGCTGTCCCCAGGCAGAGGGTCCAGAGAGATCCATTAGGAGGTCTCTCCAGAAAACAGATCCAATTCTTCCTGAAGGAAGAGCCACCCAGAGGATCCTTGGCAAGGCACAAACTTACCTTTGGGTTTTTTCTTCCCAAAGAGTGTCTTGGTAACTTTAGCAAACAGAGTCTTTGCAGGATTTGGGGGACTCAGCTCTGGAGCCATCACACAGCTGCTGGGAGGGAGCTTCTCAGGCGTGTACCCCTGCAGAGAGGTCAAGGGAGAGGCTTGGTTTCCATAGGCCACATGCTCCAGGCAGAGCAGCTGCCCGGGGCTGACCACAGTCATTCACATCCCTCCTGACAGCCAGCTTGTGTTTCCGTCAAGCCTCAGAACCATGACTGGCATCAGCACAGGAAACAACCCCTTGCTATAGCAACAAGGCAGCAGAAGCACACCAGATCCCTCAGTTCCTCTGGCTGGCATTTGGGCAGGACAGCGGCTGCTTCCTTTGAAGGACTGACACTTAGGACAGGACAAGGACAGCACCTTGCACAGCCCAAAAAGCCTCATCCCACCTGGAGAAGGGTCCCTTGACCCAGGCCCCACCCACTCACCTTAAAGAACTCATGGTCCAAAATCTCCTCAAGGGTGAGGCGGTCCTGGGGGTTACATTTGAGGATGCCAGTGATGAGGTGCTTGGCGGGCACGGAGAGGAAGACTGGGAGGGTGTATTCCACCTGCTTGATACACCTGTAGGTCTCTTTGACGTCAGAGGTCTCAAAGGGAGGGTTCCCACACAGCAGGGTGTACCTGGGAGGGGACATACATGCCACTGTCAGATCCCCACCAGGCTTGTGACTCAGCAGCACTTGAAGCAAGGAAGTTATTGGCATTTGGCCGGCCACACCTGGTTGACAGCACCACTTCCAGCCCCGACAGCCACGCTCACATCCGGCCACGCTTCCTCCTAGCAACTGTTTAGAGCAATAGGCAAGGAGCCTTGAGGAACAACAGAGAGCTGGCAGGCAAAGGCCATGCACTGCTACCTCTGTTCCCGCCCGCGTGGCCATCAGGGTGGAAAATGGGGCAGGCAGCGGCCGGGTGAGGGGCTGGATGTGCCGAAACAGCGATCGCTCCCTGAGCAAACAGCACGGCAGCCACAGAGATTTTCCGTTGTTTATCAGGTTCACAGTGCGGTCAAGCCTGCTTTGAACTGGAGCTGAGTGCAGCATGAGCACACCCACCCCGTGCAGGTCCTGCTTGCACAGTCCCCACACAGCATCCCAGGATGGCTACAGGCAGCACCTGCTCCAAAGTAAGGCTGGGCAGGATCCAGCCAGTCGCTCCCCTCCCCCTGCCTCTCAGCAACCACCGCAGAGCCGCAAGGCACAGCACAAAAAACTTCCTCATTGGGTTGCCCACAGAGCAGCTGCCCCCACCCCAGGCAGGGTGCCTGGACCCCTCCCCACCCAGCAGCAGACTTACATGACACAGCCCAGAGACCACACGTCTGACTCTGGCCCGTGGCCCTGTCTCAGCAGCACTTCTGGGGCCAGGTAGTTGGGGGTCCCACATATTGTCCTGTGGGGCAGGGCACCAGATCAGTGCATGCTCTGAATCCCCAAACAGACAGCCTTCCCCTTCTCCAGGCCCTAGGATTTAGCTTTCAGCCCTGTCCTCCCCGCTCCATTTTGCTCTTTGTGGCCCAAAGCCCCCCCTCTCTCCATCTACAAGGAGTCCCATACACACTCCCTTCCTCTCCAGCTCACGGGGGTCAGTAGCAGCTGCTCTTGGGGAGCTGTTGGGAAGAGCTTGTCCCAGAGCTGAGGAGGAACAGAGCCTTTGTGTCCCAGCCTGTGCAGCCGGCACGGCAGCCGGGCAGGCACAATAGCAATAGTCAACACATTGTTCTCCCCTACGGCTGCAAGCTCACTCCTGGAAGAGCCACAAAGCCCACAGCCCCCTTGCTTTGCCTGCAGCTGGAGCAGGAATTGCTCCCTCATCCCAGGAAGGGGCTCTAAGGCTTCCTCTCCCAAGTCCGGGAGGGATCCCTTGCCCTTCCACTCTCCCGGGATGCCACAGGAAGACAAGTGAAACAACACTGGAGGATTCTGAAAAAGGAAAATCTCAAACGTACTTTTTCTTCTGGTCAGAGGCATCCTGGCAAGCAGCCAGCCCAAAGTCCCCCACTTTCAGCTCCATGTTTTCATTGATGAAGAAGTTGCCTGCAAGTCAAGAGTGATGTGTCACCATAAGTTCCTTGGGAACAGTTTGCTCCCCACACAACACCACGTGCCGACCACAGCACTCACCAAGCTTGAGGTCTCTGTGCAGGATGCCCTTGAGGTGAAGGTATTTCAAGCCTGAGATGATTTGTTTGAGGTAATAGCGCACTTCAGGCTCCAGCAGTGTATGGCGGGCCTTCCAGATGTGGGCCAGGGACTGCAAAGGGAGAGAAGACAGCTCGTGATGCAGGCAGGGAGAACAGGCAGCCCTGCTGACTAGGCATAGGGTAGGCAGGGTCAAAGCCAGTTCTTCCAGAAGTTGCACATTCACAAGTAATCCTTCTTTCACAGTCATGACCTCAGCAGACTCCCCACACAAGGTTGAGGCTGCTCATCAGAGCCATGGGAGCCCCTGGATTTATGGTGGTCACACCATGAGCAGGCAGTGAGAGAAAGACAGCTGATGGAGTGCCCAGTGCCATGCAAAACCACTCGGCTTATGGTGAGCTCAGAAGGTGCGACGGCTGACAGCTCAGGAGAAGGAGAGTGCTAACAAAACACTCTGGTAAGGCCTGCTCCAACCAGCTATGGCTGTTCAGAAGATCCTTTGACAAGGAGACCACAGCAGCACTGACCTTCCTACTGCAGTGCTCCAGAAAGATGTAGATGCTCTCTGAGTCCTCAAAGTAGTGGGAGAACTTGACAATGTGCTTATGGTGCAAGTCCCGATGCAGCTCGATCTCATTGGTGATCTGAAAAGAGAGCAGCAGCGTCAGGTGAGGGTAAGCACAGGGCCCCTGCTGCCCCCACCAGCTCAGGACCCCACCAGCTGCACAGCACCCACCTTCTCCCGCTGGTGAGGTTTAGCCACCCGGCTGTGAGGAATGACCTTCACAGCATAGGTTTTGTTGCTGGAGAGGTCTGTCATTTCATAGCATCGTGCAAACCCGCCCTGCAAGGGAAGAGGTGGTTATGGATGGGTGAGAGACAGCTCCTTACCCCTGCTTACATGCCTCTCCTCCTCCCTTCTCTGGCAGCACAGCCCGGCAGCGTCACAAGCTCCCTCCTGCTGCGTCGCCTACTAAGATCTGAACTGTGATGCTCTCAACCAGGCATTTTCTTCAGCCATTTCTTGTAAAACCTCCAGGGCATTTTCCCTCCAACTATGGCCGGACTTTGCATCTTTCCACATGATAGATCAACCTGGAAAGTCCTGCGCAGGGCAGGAAGCCCGAGGACCGGAGGCCATCGAAAGGCAGCCCCATGGAGACAGGTTTTTCCTGCCGTGATGTCATCCTCCAACCTGCACACTCAGCCTCTGAGCCCTCTCGGGCCGGGCTGGGAACCGGCACCCTCCTCCTACACACGCTGCTGACAGCCGGAGGAAAAGTTGCGCGCGGCGGAGCGACGCGGGCCGGCACTCCTGGGAACCGGGGCACCCACCGGCCCACGCACACCCCGCGGGGCGCCCCGAAACCGATGCGGCACCGATAGCCGCCAAGGCACGCAGCCAGCCCGGGTGATTCACTACTTCCAGCACCGCTGCGGGCCCGCCGAGAGAGGCCGGCAGGGTGGGGGCGGCGGGCGGCAGCCGAGGGGCTGCATACAGCCCCGGGCCGCCCGGGGTGGCGGGTCGAGCAGGGGCGCAGTCCCCGCCCCTCCCCTCGCCCGCATCGGCTCATCCCGACACAGCCGGTGCCCTCCAGGACGGCCCAGGCCCCCGTGCCCATTCCCGGTACCTTTCCCAGCAGGCGGCCCTTGCAGTAGGAGCGGCCGGAGATCGGGTCGGTGATGATGCGGGTGGTCTCGGCCGCGCGGGGTGGGGGCGCCGGGGCGGGCGCGGGCCGCGCGGGGAGGGAGGCGGCGGGGAAAGGGGGGAAGAGGCCGGCGGACTCCATGGCGGGCGCGGGAGGATGGCGGCTCCGCGGGCCGGGGCTGCACCGCGCCCCACGCACGTGGCCCCGCCGGCGAACGCCGCCGCTGCCGCCCCGGGAATCCCGCCGCCTTTATCAGGGGCCGCGATGACGTCACCCGCGGAGCTCCGCCCACGGGCGGCCCCGCGCCGCCCTTAAAGGGGCCGCAGCATGGAAAAGGGGGCGGATTTTCGGGATTCCGGGGGGGCATTGGCATCTCTCACCGAGGGGTGAAGCCCAGTCCTGGACACTCAGTGACACCCCCCAGAACAGGGTCCTCCCAATAGGTGCAACCCCCTCCTACGGATAGACAGAGGGACAACCTCCTCTTGACTCAGGGGTCTCCTACAGTCACACCGAGACCCCACAAACATGCAGAGCTCCTTCCTTAGCTCTCTCTCCTGTCTCCCAGGGCATACATAGCCCCCTCCCATGCACATCTGTAAATACAAATACATGCACACAACACCTATTCACTGGGTGTTTCTCCTCATGGGTGGCAGCAGTGTGTGTCACGCGACCAACTGGGGTCCTCACACCTCCTTCCCATGGAAAGGTGGTGGCCCAGGGAGGGTTTTCTAAGCCACTGTGGGCCCTGACCTGCCCTCTCTTGTGACAAACTTGGATGCAGGTAGACACTCCCCAAGAGCCTTTCACTCTGTGCCAGGCAGGGCCCAGGCAAAGGGGGTCAGATCCCACTCCAGGAGAGGCAGGGGGCACACAGAGACCAGTGGAAGATGCAACGATGATGGGATCCAGCATCCTTTCCCCTCAGTGCCTGGGCACCTCATCCTGGGAGCTCTGGCGCTGCGGGGGGCGCGGGGTGTGCAGTGGTGGCGGGGCAAGGCACCATAGCGGTGCTGCTCTCTAATGGCCGCGATGAGAACACGCCTCTCTGTCACTCGAGAAGGGTCATGGAAGGATGCTTGGCATCTCTCCCTCCCCACGGGCGTGGGAGCTGGCAGAGGTGCCTGTAAACCCACAGGTCCCACGAGTCTGAAGTAGCAGTGCTGCAAGAGCCCCTCAATCTTCCCGCTGACCTTCCCTTGCTCACGCCACACACAGGGTGACTGTGTGACCACCCCGTGCTCTGTGCCTCAGTTTCTCCCCAATGCTGCTCAGCGCTCTTGCCACTGATGCTCCCTGTGCTCCTGAATATGCTGAGGGTTTTGCATAAGGATCTCTGGCAAACAGCCCCATTCTTCCCAGCAGATCCCCTTTTACCTTGCATGCTGGGGATGAATTAACTCTATTTTTTTTTCCTGCAGAAAAGCTGAGAAAAACTGCCTAAAGAGAAAGAGGAAAACAACACAGATCTGTCTGGGTTTTTTTTCTTGTGTTTCCAGCTTTTGTAGGGGAGGCAGACACAAACCCACTGCCCATCAGCAAACACGGCCCAGGAGCAGGCTGGGCTGCTGCTGCCCTTGAGGGAAGCTGCCTTGTTCCATCAGGGCCCCGGGGCTCCCTGGGGCACTGGTGGCATCACAGGTTTTCCGACGGAGGCCCCAGCTCCGGAGCTGAGTCAGCGTCTAAAGTGCGTGGGTGGAGGCACCCAGGAGTGCCGGGAGGCCCCGGGGGACCTGTCTGGGGGTGATGTGACAGACAGGCCCTGCCCGGGATTCCCCACAGAGGGACGGTGGGGACCTGTGAGGACTGAGAGCTGCCATCTCTGCTCCTGCTCCCCAGTGCCTCTGTCACACAAGGGGCAAGGGGCATGGAGGGACCCTACAGCCCGTGTCCTGCCGAGGCTGAGGCACCTCCTCTCCAAGAGGGATGGAGCCTGGGCGCAGCTCCCCCCCTCCACCTGCACCTGGGGTCCCCTGTGATACTGAACATCTCAGTCATGGGTTTTCCCATCACTGATCTGGGGCAGTGGGAGGAACTGTGGTTTAAGATCACCAGCCTGTTGGGCCTGGGGAAGGGGAGGCTGTGGGCTGAATTCCTGACTGCCTGCAGCTATTTAGGTGGAGTTATAGGAAAAGGGAGTCAGGCTCTTTGTGGAGGTGTACAGTGAAACCATGACAGGCACTCAATGCAAGCTGCATCAAGGGAAATTCCATCTAGATATTAGGAAACTTTTTTCCCCTTGTGCATGTGGTAAAATTTCACAGGAGCCCAGAGTGGCTGTGAGATCTCTGTCCTCCATGATGCTCAGCCCTGGCCTGGTCCCCTCACCCTCGTGGCATTCAGTGATGCTCAGCAACATCAGGAGCAGTGGAGCTGAACCCAGCTGCCAGCTCACATCTGCACCAGGGCTGCCTTCCCAGGGCAGCTGCAGGGCACTGCTGTGTACCCTGCATGCAGTGCCTGGGCTGCAAGAGCAACACCAGCCAAGCATCGGGGCGCAGACAAGCTCCCCAAGATTGGGGTGACAGCCTTCACCCCCTCAGGAGTGGAGTTTTGCCATCCCTCAGCACAGCTCTGCAAAGCATGAGGCTGCAGCCACCAAGGAGGAGGATGGAGAGGGTGGTTGGTCCCTTGAGTGAGCTGGGGAAGAAAGTAGCAGAACCAGCAGGGGCCAAGGCATGCCAGGAACTGGCAGGTTCCACAAGACACCACAGAAATGCCCAGGTCCCATCTTACCCACCTCCACCAATACTCAAGCAAAGAGCTGTTGGTACACTCCACGTGCCTCAGTTTACCCAGTTCACCCTGTAGTGAGCACACATGCACTTTCAGGGTGTGCAAACAGAGCTTCCCTGTCCAGCACTGCTTTTCTATGGGATGTAGTGCTCATGTCTGACTCTGCTCCTCCTTACCGGCCTGAGACTTGTGGGGGGATGGAGGGAATTCATACGGGGTCTGGTGATGGAGTGCGACACTGGCCCTTTTGGTCCCCATCTGGCAAGAATGTCCACTCTGCTTCCTTTCCCCAGTGGAGCTGGCCGTTGCACCCAGCCGGGCAGAGCCCTCTCTCCATCCGAGGAGAGAGACAAACTCAGCAGAGCCCAGCCCAACCTTTCTCCAGGAGCTTGGGGGACTAGAGTACAGAGGGGACTTCAGGGATACATGGCTTCTGGAGGGGCAGAGTAGGTGGAGAGGGAGAAGCTGGGAAGGGACATTCTTTCTGGGGGATGGAGAAGGGAAGGATGATGAAGGGATGGGTACTATGGCTTATGGAGGAGGGGCAGAATAAGAGGGAACCCCAGGTTGATTAACTACAGGGGAGCTGGGTCGAACGTAGTTTGGGGGTACCGCTGCACAGTGTGGCTGGAGGATCCATGGCTGGCGGGACTCCTGCGAGGGGACAGGGAACGGGACGCTGAAGGGCGACCATGGGCCGGGGCGGACGGCGGCGGGGCCGGGGCGGGATGTGGCCCTCCCCGCGGCGAGGCGGAGCCGGCGGCCGCGCCCGGCGGGAGCGCGGCGGGACTCGGAGCGGCCCCGGAGGATGGGGCGAGCGGCGGCAGGTGAGGCCGGGCAGGGCACGGGGGGCACGGCCGCAGCTCCGGGCGTCGCTCGCTGCCCGCGGGCACCCTGCCGGAGCAGCGGGACGTCCTGGGAGAGGCAGCCCCGGGACGGTGGCACTGGAGGACCTGCGGCGAGCGAGTCCTTTCGTTGTGGGGAGGAGAAGTGGGTTTCACTTTCTCTCGCCGGGAAGGCTGGAGAAAAGGAGCAGGAGGGCGGGTGGCACAGGGAGTCACGATCTCCTCTGCTCTCCCCGCAGGCGCCGGGCTGGGCACTGTGTCCCTCTGGGGCAGCCTCCTGCTCGCTGCCGGCCTTACCCTCGACCCAGCACCGCCAATCTGCAACTGCTCGGAGCCCATGGACTACCAGACTTTCCGGGAGGCTCCGCTCCCTGAGAGCTGCTGCCTCAACTTCACCAACTCCAACATCACCCACCTGGACTGGGGTGCACTGGTGGGGGTGCAGGGGCTGCGGGAGCTCTACCTCTCTCACTGCAGCATCACAGCCATCAGCAATGCACAGGGAGTCCCTCCTGCCTTGGAAATCTTACACTTAAGTCACAACCTGCTGGAAAGTCTCCCTGGAAGCTTTCTAGAAAATGCCCCTAATTTGAGGGTTCTTTATCTGGACAGCAACCAGCTTCAGGAGCTGCCCAGGTCCTTCCTGAAAGCATCTTCCCAGGTCCAGGAGGTCTACCTGGGCTTTAATGCCCTCACCTTCCTTCCTGCCAGCCTCCTGAAGCCATCTCTGCTCCAACTTCAGCTCTCCAACAACAGCTGGGACTGCAGCTGTGCTTTGCTAACCAACCTGGAGGGTTGGTCCACCCAGGTTGCTGAGGTTATCTGCCACACACCAGAGCATTACCACGGTGTGGGCCTGCAGAGCATCCCCCGGGATGAGCTGTGCCGCTCGCACAGCCTCACCGCCCTCTTCGTCTGCGTGCCCCCTCTCCTCATCCTCACCAGCATCACTTGGTGCTTCTGCCGGCAGAAGAGAAAGACCAACTATAGCTTTCAGAGCAGGTCCCAGAGCCACGG
Organism: Sylvia atricapilla; assembly: GCF_009819655.1. NCBI lineage: Eukaryota > Metazoa > Chordata > Aves > Passeriformes > Sylviidae > Sylvia > Sylvia atricapilla. Next base: position 14,301,899 of record NC_089148.1, read on the forward strand.
GGCCATGGCAGGGAGGAGCAGTGCGCCAGCATCTGCAGAGCCCCACCACTACATCCCCTATGAGCTGCCTGCTGCTCCCTCCACAACTGAGAAGAAAGTGCTGCTGGGGAAGCAGGTCGTGCTCCAGCCTTTTGAGGATCCACTGGAGAGTGGCAGAGACCTCTACGAGGAGGTGGAGGTACAGGTGGGATCCCCCAGCAGTTCCCAGGTGCCATCCCATGAAGAGGAGCTGGGCACCCCAGCACCAACTGCAGAGGAGCTGGGCAGTGAGCCAGAGGTGGACACTGTCAGTGTGAGCGAAGTCCTGAAGGACTCTGCTGACCGGGAAAAGATCTACATGAGTCACTCTACCAGATATTACAACCTGGTGCCTGGTATCGAGCTGGAGGACTCAGACAACCTGGAGTATGAGACCATTGACCTGCACTGATGCCAGGAATTGGGCTGTGTCTGGGACACACCAGCAGGATGGCAGGGGCCAGGCAGGAGTGAAAGCCACCAGAACAGGAGAGGCACGCATTGTCCTGCCATGGCTTACAGTGGCTTACATGGCTTGCAAAGCTGCACCCCCAAATACCCATCCCTTCCCCCCATGCTACCATGTGATCCCCTTGCTTGCCATGTGCTGCAGCTGGGCAAGAGTGCAAGGGTACTTCGGGCTCTGGGGACCCGGTCACAGGATGGTGGTGCCTGAGGAAGGACATGGAGGGAAGGTGGGGGCTGGTTTTGAGGATCAAGTGATGATGCTGTGTGTGTGTTTGCCAAACCCACTGACCAAAGCTTCCTCTCTTGTTGGAGCCAGATGGTGCCTGGCACAGACCTGCTGCTCTCCAACCTGCAGAGAATGTGCTCTGGAGACAAGAAATAGGGCTGGCCCTGTCTGTGTGCTCTGCAGGGAGTGTCGCATTTGGATAGGGAGCCCTGGGCTTGTCAGGGGAAACCTGTGGTGGCTCTGCCTGCTGCCCACTCCACAGTGGCACAGAGCCTTGAAACAGTCAATGCACGTTTGCTGCTTCATGGTGTGTGTGCACACTTGTGGGACTAGGTGTGTGAAGTGCACACAGGGCGGCATCAGAGGGGGCCCTTTGCAGCCGGCCCTGTAGGATCCAGCTCTCAGTAAGAAATAAAGCATTTTACTCCTGGCAGTGTGGCTCCATCCCTTTGTGTTTTGGGGTAGAGGGGAGCCAACCAGTGGGATGTGGGGAGTACAAGGATGGTGGACTTCACTCCTACCCCATCTACCCTCCCATGCCCTGGGTGATGGCCTAGTGAGGGTCTTGCCCAGGATCCCTGGAGCCTCTTTGTCGCCCTGGCAGAGCAGAGCTGGGCACTGGCCGAAGGCAAACAGAGCCTTTGCTTTATACCAGGATTTACAACAGGGGTGGGGAAGGTGTCAGCCTGCTGTAAATGCCACAGATCCTGAACAAAGCAAGGATTTGTGGGGCTCCTGGGAGCAGGGCAAAGGCTGGGTTTGCTGTAAATCGCTGCCCAATACAGGCACCCCCAGCAAGTCTCACCCATGGTGCTCCAGCCCTTCTCTGTGGATGGAGGATGAGTCTGGCTCCTCCTGCCCAAGGGGGACAGTCTCCAGGCTGGAAGCTGCACTGGCCACCCTGTCTGCTCTTGGAGCTGTGCTGGGCCTGGTGCCCAGGCAGGAAGGGAGGGAGCTGGGCAGGGCAGGACGCTGTGCTCCGGCCTGCAGAGGAAGTGGTGTTTCCTGCACAGTGCAGTGGGGCTTCCAGCAGCCCGTGGTGGGACAGACTGCTCAGACCTAGCACTGCTCAGTCCCAGCCCCACCTGGCCTGCGGACAAGGATAGGGTGATTTCTCTTCATGTCTCCTGTCACTCATGGATGTTTCACACTGTTTTATATCCAGCTGGACACTTTCCTTCCCTGCTCCTTCCTGGGCCCTGGCAAAGTATCCCAGCCTTTAATATCCCTCCATCACTCTCTGCCAAGTACTACATCCAGGGCATCTCAGTGTACCCCGGCTCATGCCACTCCCACACGCCCACAGTGACAGAGGGACCAGGGCAAAGGCAGGACAGGCACGTTAGCAGCTGTTCCCAGGGGCTACAGCCCAGCCCATGGCTGGAGATTTCGACTAGGGCTAACAACAGCTGCATTTTTCACATGTGCTCCAGAAATGCCCATGGCCCTTCCGCGAGTACCCCTGTGCTCATGTACCCTGGAGTCCCATCCCAGGGCTGCTGGGAACAATGTAACATCCTCTCCTTTCCCTCATGAAGCCTAAATTCAGATGCCACGGCTGATGCAAAGGGGAGTGACCCAAATCAACCCACTGGGCCTTGTCCATCCCCAACTCTGGTACCTGCAGCCCCTGCCCAAATTTCCACCTGTGACAGGTGGCAGGGAGGTGTGACCAAACCCAGTGTTCCCTGTTCTTCGTCTGTGACAGCCACGGCACACTCAGACATGTATTTTCTCCAAGTGCATTAGTTTAAAAGTTCCCTTTCCTGCAAGTCCCCCTTCCTTTAAAGCTCCCCAATTCCCTCAACAAGTCAGCCCTGCTTCCCCTCCACGGCATTCAGGGTCACTACTCGACATATTGAAGTGTAACCACAAGGTCATTTCATTTCCTGGGTTGGATCATGTCCTATGAAAATACCCCAAAGTTAATTTATGTGGAGCTGAGAGAGCCACTCAACAGCAAGGAGCAAGACACAAAACAAATTACTTCACCTGGGTTATGCTGCAGCTGATCATCCTATGAAAGCAATTTTTTAAATTCAGACCTTCCACCAGTGGGTAAGGTCCTAAGCCTAACTTTTGCATTTCCAAAGTCTAGCCAGGCTAAAGTTGTGCTTAACCCCAGCCCCTGCCCATCACTTCCTGGCTCAGTGTACAGCACGTTTGCCCACTCCCAGGCAGGTAAATCCCTGTGCCATCCAGAGGGCTGTACATCCCACAGCCTGCACCACCTTGGGAGTGAAGCGCCACACACCCCTGGCCGGCTGCCACTGCTTTGTTCCCATGTCACACTTCCAGCGCAGCTCCAGGTGCCACTTTTGTTCCCATGGGCAGTCGCCCTTGGCAGCTGTTTCTCAGAGTAGTAACTGTAAACAGCACACATTGATGAGCCATAATCACATTAAGCAGGGGACAGGTGTATAATCCTGCCCTGACACCAAGCTGGCATTTGCTCCATAAAGCCCTAGTTTCTACATCAGTTTAAAGTTCCCCAGAAACACCCTGAATGCTGTTTGCACTCTGGAAGATGACGGGAGAGAAGAAACACACTCAGAGGAAGCAGCCGTGACACATCCCTGCCAAGTGCTGTTATCGCCTCTGCTCCCTCTCTGGAAAGCAGGCGTTGCTGGAGAGCAGGGAAAGTTTACATCGGATCACTATGGAGAAGGAATGTGCTTGTGCAAACATCCCACCCAGCCCAGGTCCCACTGCCAGGGACTCCTGAACTGCAGTGGCACCCAGCTGGGCTGGGCTCTGCTCAGTGCCCACGAGCACAGACCCAATCTGTGGCATGGTCAGTACACACCCACACCATAACCTGCTGCCGTGGTCATCAGGAGCAGGTACCATTCTTCAGTGTGTAGCTCTGGCATTGACTCGTGCTCATCTCCCTGCCAGCAACAGGATGAACCCACACTGCCCAGGGTACCTCCTGCTGTTACACCTGGCAAACATGGCACTGCTTCGCAGGAAAAAAACTTAAACCCCTCCCCCCAAAACCCAAGTTACTTGGGGGCACAGAGTTGCATTTTCAAAGCATGAGACTCATGTGTCTCACCACAACTCTGCCTGGGGCAAGGTCATCATGGGCCACCTCCTTCAGTTCAGAGCTGACTGTGATGCTGGGGCTGTAGGGAAGCCTGACCTGCACCAGTGATCCAATGGATAATGAGGCCCTTGTGAAAATACACAATGAAGTCTGCAGTGTGTTCACCTGACAGGGACAAGGTGTGTGAGCCTGGCCTGCCCCCTGGCACAGGACCAGCCCTCAGATGGGCTCCTGACTTCCTGCTACACCTACACAAAGGGCAATGATTTCCAGGTTTACTTTCCTTGAGGACAGGAGCCTCTAGGAATGGTATCACCAGAACATCCAAAAAAGCTTTTTTTTTCACCACAGCTTTCAAATTCCACAAGTAACAGGGCAGAAAGCTGTAGTTTGTATCCAGCTTTCGAAAGGGACAGACCATGATGTGAGCCTGGCCCTTCTGCTAGAAGGAATTGATCTTGCACTGGAATGAGACCAAGGAGGTCAGGGAAAGACCAGCTGGTCATTGAACAGTGCCACCTAGTTTGGTGAAAAGATACTGGATCCTGCAGGGAATTGTACAACCAGGCAGGAAACAAAAGGGGCTGCTGGCCCTGAAACCAGGGGATGAGAGCTCATGTAATGTGGAAGGCAGAGGCATGAGTTACCAGCTGCATAGGCTGAAGGTGGAATAGCCAAGTTTTCAGCCAGACTTAGGCCATTTTGCCCACTGACCTCTCAACACCCGAATTGCACCACATGCTGACCTAGCACAAGAATGGGGTGAGGGGAAGACAGACACCAGGTGCTCCCAGGAACCCAGAACTCTTAATGAGGGTAGATACTTGCACCTTCCTCCTGCTCACAGGTTTCTAATATTGGACATTCTCCACTTCTGCCAAATCTGACAACTCTTTTTGCCTGAAGACATTAAAGGGCTCAGGGATCCTAGAGTTCCATCTTGCTTCACACTTTACATGGCAGGTGAGCTACAGAAGCCCCTTCCATACTGTGCACACAAATGAGCACACAACCCTGTTACGGTAGTAGACTCTTGGTTTATTCGGTCTCTTAGCACAAGAGTTTTTATTCATTTGCCTTTTCTGGCCTTGATCTTCCTCAAGTAGAACTCCAATTCCTTGCCCTTCCAACACGTAGCCATCGGCTCGGCCACACTGTCCAGGTCTGGAGGCAATGCAGGCTGCAAGGAGAAGTCACCCCGTTAAAAGTCTGGCAATTCCCCACCCCAGTGCACACACCAAAGAACAAACACTGCATGCAGCCCCACTGCAGCAGCACAGAACAAGCAGCTCTGAGTAACCGAGTCACCAGCTCATGTGCCTGCTGCAGCTCTCCTGCCTGAGGTTCTCTGGCACTGCTGCAGACCCTAATGAAGTCCTCCTCAGATCTCCAAACTGTCATCGCTCGGGTTCAGTAGCAGAACTGGACAAAGGTCTCATCACCAGAAGACTTCAGAATGCTAAACTGTTTGCCACAGCTTGAAACATCAAAGCTCTCAGATGCCTGAAGCACATTTTTCTGACACAACACGTGCTGACTTTGCAAGTCTTGAGCCCCATTTCTTTCTCAAAGCCCCAATGGCAATAATAAACTGCAGGAGCCTGGCTGGCCAGATTTCCCATCCTGCCCCAAGTGGGGTATCTCTGGAGAAGATAAAAGTACAAGTTACTTTAATGCTGTCAGGGACTCACCAAGTAGCTTCCTTGCTGGAACTGCTCCTCAAGAATACTTGCTATCTTGGCATTCTTCTTTCGCTCATCATATTTTTTCTGGATCTTTCTTTGAACGCTTTCTTGTTCAGTATTTCCTCCTCTTCAGGAGTCTAACCCAAGACCAAAAGCAAAAAAATTGTTTAACAAATGGCCACCTTCCACTAACACAGTTTGTTTTCCACTACCATGAAGGAAACACCCCTTGTATTCTCAGCACTGTACTGTTTTCAAAGTTATACCTGGCCGATGTACAAACACTTTGATCACACAGAACCAGGTGCTGCATTTCACTTTTTAGACCAAGAAATGCAGCACTGCTAACCAGAGTCACTGCTGACAGCTGAGCACAGTGTCCTAGGGAAGGCTGTTCTCAAGTTAATGAAACTGCAAAGGTTTTCCCTGGTGAATCAATCCTCCTACAAAAGCACTGAATACTCCTTCCCTCTGCAGAAATAATGAAAGCAATTTGGTGTGGTGCAAATCCAGGCTGATGCGCTTTCCTCCTTTTTCTGCACTACACAGCACCCAAACCAGAAAGTCTTTGCTTTAAATGCAAGGACTAACCTGAATGCCACATGTGGGGGTTTTAAATACTTTCAAACAGTCTGGTGTTTGATTCTTAGATTAATGGCTCAGTGTAGTGTCAAGACACTTAAAAGCAACCCCCAAGCTTCTCACCAAAGCAATCACTGCCCAGCACAAGAACCTGACCTACAAAGTCTTCCTCAGCATCCCTAAATTGTCATCGCTCTCCCTTCAGTAGCAGAACTGGACAAAGGTATCATCATTAGAAGACAGAGATCTTGACAGGCAGGTTCCTTGTGCACAAATTGGTGTAATGCTTACGTGAGAGCTCTTGCTACTGAGCACTCCATAAGAGAGCCAGAATTTATCCTGGGAACCTACGGGAACACAACTCGGATATAAGCAATGCTAGCATTGCGGGGCACCCAACCCTATCTGGCAGGCACTGTTTGTCAGGATGGGTAACTGCCTGTGGCAGGGCAGACTCTGCTGTGCAGGAGCCAAAAGGAGAAGCCCAGACGTCCAGTTTGGCGCCCTTCTTGCGTCCGAGGGGCAGGGCATAGTGGGCCTCGTACCACTGCCGGTAGGGGGTGCTGTCAATGAGCACGATGCAGTTCTTCACCAGTGTCTGGTCCGCACCAGCTCGTTGTTGGAAGCGTTGTACACAACGTCAATAATCCTGGTCTTGCGAGTGCAGCCTTTCAAAACAAGAGCACAAGTTCAGACCTACAGATGAGTATACAGTTCATAGCATCTTGCACATACCCTTTAAATAACGGCACTCAACACGCCATTCATACCCTCCAGCCTGCCTGGCACTGAATTAACTTTAACTAAAAGATGCATCTATTTTTTATCAGTCAAACTTTTTGTTAGGACAGAAATCGACATCTGGAAATTAAATCCCTCCCTACATGGGAAAACCAGGATCAGGTGGTCTTGCTGGAACTCGTCTCTAAAGTATCTAACAATTCTAGAAAATAAATTTTCAGACTGCAAGATCAGCAGATGCCAACTAAGACTGCACACAGGGCTCAAACGCTGTATGAACTTGCCAGAATCACTGAACTAAGCCATACTGGGAGGACTGCCCTGCAACACATTCCAGAACACACTTTCATAGGATGAGGGTTTATGAGTAAACTGAGAAGGGAGGCTGGTGTTTTCACCCTTCCAAGACCCATATGAAGCCTGCGGTCTTAGGTACTAGATTTGACTGCTTAGCAACCTGCCCTGAAAACAGCCCTCACATACACAAAGAACATGCACAAAGATGGGTTTTCTCCCCTTCACTTATGTACCTCATCCTCGTTGCAAGGTACACTCAGCCTCCTCACATGTGCAATACTGACTGCAGTTGCACTTTTCACTGCACAGACAATGCTCTGACATAACTGAAAGCATGTCCTATCCCTCACACCATACAGGTCACTAACCCACCACCGTCCTTACTGCCGCTTTACCATCCTACTCAAGCAACACTGACTGGCTCAAGTGATACTGTTGTCAATTCGTTAAAGCAAAGAAAATCCACCTTGCTCAGGGGAAATATGACAACCTCCCTCTTGCTTCTGAGCTTCCCACTTCTGCTTAGCAAAGCGAAATAGTAAATTTGCACATGCTAATGTAACACTCCTAGGTTCAGGCCTTCTCACAAGCATCCTCAGCACTTTTCTCTGTGCAGGCCACTTAAGGGATGAGAACCACGTTCACTGACGAACAAAATTTGCATTTATGAAGGACTACTCCCATTACGATTTCAGCCCCTCTTTAACCCCTCGTCCCCATAAAAAGTTAAGGAAAGCATGTCACTCATTGTAACTATGACACTCCTCTCATGGTGACCTTAGTGGAAATTCAAGTCCCCTAAGGCCCATCATAAGGTCAAAGTTATCATCCATCACCATGCATTGCTGCTTTAGCTGCTAGCTTCCAGGATGTTCAATGCAGGCCCCACAGCTCCATGCTTGCATCCTTCTACTCTGCAGCAGTACTGTAGACGAGCACAGGTTTCTCTTCCATGCAGCAGGCTCACCACGTACTTACATTCTGACCCCCAGGAGAAGTTGCCAACATCCAACCGAGGGCTCGGTACTTCTTATTTCCCCCACGAACTCTCACAGTATGAATCCGGCGTGGGCCAATCTGCAGTCAGAAACAAACACCAGGCTGGTGGTGCTGGAATGCTGCCATGGCCCTCACAGGAGCCCAGCACAGCCCTAACTCGAAGGCAATGTGGTCAGTGTAACTATGGACAAACCCCAGCATCGGCAGATGCATTGAATGACCAGAACGGTCTATTGCGTCTGCCTAAGGTGAAAGCTTCATCACTCAATTGCCTCTTACTGCAAAAATGTATCACAGCTTTCCTATCGGCAGAGGGGCAAATACCACCTTTCTTTTACAGAAGCACGGTCAGATATTCAACCCCTGCTAAAAACAGCAGGGGTATTTAAACCTCTACTAGCACAAGAGCAGCAACTCGAGTTTGAAAACCCTGCCAATCACTCACCTTAGTGTTGGCGGGAGGTCGCCCCAACTCATACTTCTTCTTATGGTAGGGCTTCCTCTTGCCCCCAGTCTTGCGACGCTTGTGCCAGTTGTCCCTGGAGATACCTGGATGGAGAGCAGTGTGGTCAGAGAGTGCCACGAGCCCACTGGCTGCAGCAGCAGGGCGCGGTTCTGAGTCCTCAGCTCTCCAAGGTTGGTATCCGCAGAGTGCACTCAGCTGAATGCAGCAGTTAGAGAAGCTTCATCATTGATACTCAGATCTGCCCCGAACACATCCCTTCCAGCAGAGCTGTAGAAAGCAGACAGACGCCCTCTTCCTCCGTGTCCTCTTTGGTAAGCTGCCTCCCAAAGTACGTCGCGTGCTGGGCACTCTCTGGGAAGCGCCCGATGCCGGTCTGACAGGCACACTACAGCAATCGTCCTACGCTACTGGCAGGACGTGGTAGGTCCGCTACAGGAAGGGACCCCCATCCCACCTGTCCGCTGAGGCCCTACGACAGACACCCCAAATCAACTCAGCCTGCTGGGTCCCCAGCGGGGACCATCTCTGCAGAACACGCTACCTCGCGCAAAACTACCAACTTGTTCAGTGTTCCACAACGCCACCCTGCACCCCTACTGCTGGGTCCACTGAACGCTGTTCCACCTCACCCGCATCTGCTCATCCGCAGCCGACACCGGGAGCGATCCCAGCGCTCGGGATCTGCAGGAAATCAAGGCACGGCGAGACGAGGCCCCGGCCCCCATCATCCACCAGCCGCCATGTTGGGCCCGCTCGCCTCCCCCCGCCAGCGGCTCGGCACTACCGCAGCCGCCCCGATGGCGGACGGCGAAGGCTGGCGGAAGCCCCCGCTTGCCACCGCCGGACGACCGGGCGGAATGCGGTGGCGCAGCGGGTGGATGGCGGCGGAATGTCGGCAGGCCGGAGGCCCACTTCACTACCCATGGTGCGGCACCAGCGCAAAGAGGCGGGGCGGAAGTTCGCGGGGCGGCTTGGCGGGGCGAGCTCTCGCGATGTGGTGACGTCACGGCGCCGCCAGAGCGGGGCGCGCGCCGTTGCCCGGAGACGCGGCGGCGCCGAGGGGAGCCGGCGGACAATGGCGACAGCTTGCGGGGGCGAGTTTGCCCGCCGGCCCGGCAGGGAGCGGGCATTGTCAGGACTCTGTCTGCCGCAGGCCCGTCCTTCCTGTCCCGCGGGTCACCGCGCGAACGTCTCCAGGCAGGGCCCAGGGCCCGGTGTCCCGCGGCGGGGCTGAGAGAGCGCAACAAGCGTCGGGCACAGGCCCTGCGGGTCGTCATAGCCTCATTAGCATATGCATGTTAGTGTTCTGAAGCATTTACATGCCCGCTGCGCAGCGCAGAGTCATTAGCATATCCCTCCTTGGTATTCAGATATATTTCCATACCCAGGGTGCATCGCGCGCGGCGGAGCGGCTCCGGTCGCGGTTTCCGCCGCTGCTCCCGGGACTGCCGCGTCCGGGCACGGGCTGCATCCACATCTGTGTCACGGGAACAGGCCGCGACGGCGGGAGGTCCGAGCAGGACAGAGGGAAGTCGCCGTGTCCTTGAGAGCGACAGAGGAGGGACGCTGTGTGCGCAAGGGCGGCAGCGGGCATACTCTGGTTTCTCTTCAGATCGTATAAATCTTTCGCCTTTTACTAAAGATTTCCGTGGAGAGGAACAGGCACGAGTGTCGAGAAATTTTTTGAGGCTTCACTTCGGTGAAGCTATCCCTATTCCGGTTTAAGAATAGAAAAGTTCAAATAACTTTAGAATGCCGTACAGGGTGCGTGTGGACTAAAACAGCAAACTCAAAACGATGTTATCGTTTGAGTCCTATAGATATGGTGTAAGTGGGGATTAGGGTTCTTTACGATCGTTACTGTCCAGATTTCACAAGTGTTTAATAGGAATGCGCTGGATGGGCGCAGCCAGGGTGCTGTGTGCACTGACGTTATATCCAAGTGGAGACAGGTGACAAACGCTACGCCGTGCCTCAGGGCTGTGTCTTGGGACCGGCTGGGGCGTTTAATAGCTTTATCAATGACACGGACAGTGCGAGTGAGTGCACTCGCCGCCCGTTTGCAAGGTGACTCGTGTGGGTGACACTCCGGAAGGACAGGGTGCCATCTAGGGGGATCTGGACAAACCTGGCCCCACAAGACTCTCATGAGGTTCGACAAATCCAAGTGCTTCGTGCTGCCTTTGGGTCTGGATACTCCCGGACACGAGAAGAACTGTAGAACACAGACTGGGAAAGTCGCTGAGAGCAGCCCTGCTGAGAAGGCAGTGGGGGTTCTTATGGGTGAAAAACTGGACATGAACCAAAAGCGAGCAGTCACAGCCCAGAAAGCCAACTGCATCCTGGGCAGCAGGTGAGGGGAGGCAATTCTGCCCTTTTACTGCTGAATCCAGCTCTCTGGTCCCCAGTACAGAAAAGAGACGGATGTGTTGGAGCAAATGCAGAGGAGGCTATGAAGATGATCAGACGGCTGGGAGTCTCTCTCCTGTGAAGGCAGGCTGAGGTAGCTGGGGTTGTTAAGCCTGGAAAAGGTTTGGAGAGATCTTATTGAGGTCTTCCAATACTTAAAGGGAGCCTATGAAAAAAAAGGGGGAATAACTTTTTACAAAGGCATGTGGTGATAGGGCAAGAGAGAACGTTTTAAAATTAAAAGATCAGAGATTTAGATTGAATATTAGAAAGGAATTCTTTGCTAGAAGGATGAGCGATTCTTTCCGTGAGGGTAGCGAGGCACTGGAACAGGTTGGCCCGGGAAGTTGTGGCTGCCCTATCCCTGGAAGTGCTCAAGACCAGGTTGTATAGAGTTGTGAGCGATCTGGTCTAGTAGGAGGTGTGCCTACTCAGGGCAGAGGGATGAGAACGAGTTGAACTTTAAGGTCCCTTTCCAATCCAAACCATTCTGTGATTCTATTTATTTTCCTTAACTTTGAATTTCATACTATTTGGCTTTCATTATTGAACTCCTCAGTCTCAAGGCATGTGTTTCTTCCTTGTACCCGTCCCGCGGGATGGGGACAGCGAGCGAGCGGCGCCACGGTGCCCAGCCGGGGTTAAAGCGCCGCAGGCACCCGTGAGCCCGGCGGAGGCTGAGTCCGCCCCGCCCCGTAAGCGGCCCGATTTGCATACCCAGGGTGCCCCGCGGCGCCGCCGCTGTCCGGTCCCGCTGCTGTCCAGCGCTGCGGCCGCTGCCCCCGCCCGGGCTGTGCTGCGGGGACTGTCCGAGCTGTGCGCCCGCAGAGCGGGGCCGGACATACGGGGCCGGTGAGCGGCGGCACTCGCCCTGATTTCTGTGGATGGGAGCAGACGGGGGGTGTGTTGGGGCGGAGACAACCGGCATACTCTGGTTTCTCTTCAGATCGCATAAATCTTTCGCCTTTTACTAAAGATTTCCGTGGAGAGGAACAAGTACGAGTGTCGATTAATTTTTTGAGGCTCCCTTTCGGGGGAGCTATCCCTACCGTGGTTGAAAAACAGATGAAATTTCGCTAATAATCCGGGGAAAACGTTAAATCTGAAAAGCACTTCGTTGTCGTTGTATGCTGACAATAACTCTCCTGCGTTGGAGGATCTGCTCCGTTACCTCCACATTTCACCGGTGCCGAGCGCGGCTGGAGCACCCCGCGGCTGCTCTCGGGAGCAGTGCCTCCGCCCGCCCCCAGCCGCACTTACGCGGAGCAGGGCCGACCTCCCTTCCCCAGAGCAGCGGTCCTGCCTGCTCCCTAGGACTACATCTCCCGACAGACCCTCGCGTACGCCGCACCGCCTGGCCTGCCGGGAGATGTAGTCCCACGGGGACTCCCGGCAGCCCCCGCGGCACGCCGGCGCGCGGGGTTTAAACCGGCGGCGCTTGCCGGGCGGGTGTTTCGCTGCTGCTCGTATCCCTGTGTCCGCGCCATGGATTCCCGCCTCTACCGGAACGTCCATCCCGGCGCCGCTATCAACATCCTGCGGAGCAACGGTGAGGAGTAGGGAATGGGGAGTCTGCAGGGTCCTGGCCACCGCCTCCCCCCACCCGCGGGAGTCCGGGCGGGTGTGGCGGCCGGCTTTGGGCTCAACGCCGGCCTTTTTCCAGGCTTAATCCACAAGGCAACGGTGAAGTTCGTGAATGTGGAGCAGTCCTGCGTGACCGTGGAGTGGTGTGGAGGGTGGCGCTACCAAGGCAAGGAGGTGAGTGACGGCTGCTCGCGGGCCCTTCCTTCCCCGGCTGCTCCAACGCCCTCGGGCCCCGGCGGGATGGGCCCTGGGAAGCCTGAGGCTGGTCAGGAGTGGCCCAGCTCTTCTGCCCCGCTGGGTGCGCCCCCGCTTGTCTGCGCTGCTGGCGGCTCGCTCCGTGCTCTCCTGGTTTATACGGAACGAAAGCAACACTCTAGATGTGCTATGGTAAGGTGTGAGAGCTGCAGTGCCAAAGCTGCACCCTTTGCCTTTCAGAGGGATCAAGGATGGTGTGGATCTCTTCACACTGATGACTTGATGCCGAATGTCTCAAGATTTCTCGTTTTTCCTGGCTCTGTGGGCTGTTTGTTGGCTTTCCGTGCCTTATGCTATGACCTTTTAGGCTTTCCTTAAAATCTGCTACTAATAAGGTGCATGTTAACAGGGCCGGGTTTGAATTCCTAAGTCTCTGCACCAATATGAAATAAATACAGCCGTGAGATAGGAGAGTGGTGAGTCTGGGGCATTTGAAGGCGATGTGCGCTGAAATTCTGACACTTAAAAAGCCTGGACTCACCAAGGCACTTGTCCTTCTGGTGTCTCTAGAAACGTGGCGACACTGTGGATTTCAGTGAAAATCTTAAAAGTTGCCAATTTGGTTGTTTGAAACCAAATCTTACTCTGTGCACGTGCCTGCTGCATTCAAATATAAAAAATGTACAGTTTCAAATTTAATTCTTAGCTAAATTGTATGTATATGTAAGATGTTAAAATCTTTAGAACGGTACTTAAAATCCAGCAATTTTCTTACGTGCTTATGCATATAAGCTGTGCATGTGCTTACACACACTTATGTTGTCCGCATACCGTTTCTAAGCTAATTCACCTTCCAATTAGCTGCTAACCAATTCCAATAAATTAGACTTCAAAGATTACTTTCTTATGCTAGAAAGTGATATTTCACATTTTAAGAGAGGTTCATGTAGTTGCTTTCATCTGTTTTCATGGACTGTGATTTAAATAGTTCCAAAGCTAATTGAGAACTCAGTAACTTCCTGGTGGTGGTTGTGTTGCCTTGTTAGATGAATTCTAGTTGCAAGCTGCTGGAATTTTTATGTACAGGTGCTTTTAATTCCTTTAGCAGGGATAGTTTTGAAAGACAGAATAGAAAACTGAGTTGTGTTATTGTGCTCAAGCCTGCCCTGTCCCTGCCTTTGCCATGATGCCCCATGATGAGGTGAAGGCAGGCTTATGATTTCACATAAGGGTCCGTCAGGAAGTGATAGCTGGCCAGGTGAAATCATTTGCAGCCGCAAGTGAAGATGCAGGTGAATTAAGTTATGGATTAAATGCTGAACCCTTCATTTCCCAAGCCTAAGCGCTCTTGGACGTGTATTTGGTAAGTACAGTCACACAATAAACACTTAATGCTCTCCTATCACAGAAGTCATAGAGCTGCTGAGATTTACTAAGATTAGCAGTGGGAGATTAGAGCAGGGGTTGTCAAATGGGCTTTGCCTTCTCTTCAGAAGTGCTCTATGGCACCTGCAGAGCTGTGGTGGTGTTTGGCAGATGAGGGTAAATGGCTTAACCAGCCAAGTTTTGTCTGGTGTATTTAGATGTACCAGATCGTTCAAATGGAATAGGAACTACTGGTTTGCTTTTCCAAGCATTTTAATATAACATTTGGCAGGCAGTGGGTCGAGTTTGTTTGCCTTCCCTGAAATTCCAGTTTGGTAAAAAATAATCCCTAAGTGGTAGCAGCAGTATTCTACTATGTAAAATCCTGCCTTTGTTCTTCCAGGTTGATATTAATGCTGTAGTTGCAATAAACCCTGAATTATTTGAACTACCTCCTGCTGATGTGAAAGAGAATGCTCCTTTGCAAGACAATGTAGCTTTGCAGGTAAGTGCTTTAAAGTAGTTTAATTTCTTCTAAGGTACTGATGGCATTGGTCCTGTTATATATCATACTCTCAGTCTTAAAGCTTGAGATCTCTAAATTGTCTTTTCTGTCTAAGAGTTAGGCTTTAGTCAGAAATTCTTGCTGTGTCGATGTTGCCCTAAGAGCAGTGCTAGGTGTCTGCTGCTTACAGCATTCCTTATTTTTCAGAACAGAAATGTAGAACAACCCTTTCAAAAATTCCTGCTCCACGGGAAGGTGAGAAAATGTTTTGCATTTTTTTTTTTTTCCCTCGGCTATACCCTTGTGGGATTTTGCTGGTCTTTCATTGTATAATATTGTCCTTTAGTGCATCGTTAAGGCTGCTTATTCAGGCCGTGCTAACAAAGAGGATACTGTCTCATTCCAATGTTTTGGACTCCTGAGGGCAGGAACTCTCCTAACAGGTTGCTGTCCTGTTCCTGTGAGCTGGGGTTTGTTGATAGGTTCTCCTCTTCTGCACTATTGCTGTAGTTATTTCCTGCTTTAAATGTCTCAAGGTAGTTGCTGTTCTAGTGAGTTTTAAAGTTCTGTATGGAGCTTTGAAAATGCCACAAACAACGGAAGTGGCAATTATTAAGATTAAAAGTGTCAGAATAAGAGTGGAAGGGATAAGAAGAAATAGTGGTGACAAATGTGTGTCTCCTCATCAAGCAGTCTCCCTAGACAATAGTGGAGCTTTAATGCTTCGAGACATTTCAGAGCAGGCAGACTAAGTTCCAGCTGATGTGCCCAGCTCCCTGATTGCATGTCAGTACAATGTGTTGAGCAAAGCCTTGTGACGGAGGGTCACACGTGCGGCTGCTGTTAGGAGCACGAAAGGATGAAGCAGCCAGCAGGAGGTCAAGCAGGAAACCTTCTACTTTATTTTTTCTGACACCATATTATATACAATTTTACAGACAGGCCGAAGATTGGCTACACAGGTAGCCACCTCTTTGACTTCATTGGTAACATCACCATCACTCATCTTCCTCCTCCCAGAGGAGAAGAGTGTAAACAAAGATATTAATTTCTAAAATCATACATAGTTACTTGAAGCTGCGTGAAAACAAAATGCAAACAAGGAAAAGCAGGCAAACTTGAAGCAACAAAGCCAGAAGAAGCGTAGATAGAGAGGTCAGTGTGGGATTGCTAAGAAATTGTTCTTCCTGAGGTGTCAGGAGTTAGAAAATGCCTATTTTCTACCTTCTCTTAGCTTTTTTAGCTGACTCTTTAGGCTTTTTGAATTGCAAATGGCAGCATTACTGGTTTATTTGTAATACAGTGAGTGATGCTGAGGTTGAATGATGACTAATTTAATGATTCTCTTAGTGCATAGTTAGCCAAAACATGTGTTTCTTTATTCAGCTGAGCTATCAACAAAACACCTGGGCTTGTCTGGCCTCTTCTGTTGCATGTAATGCAAGACGGGGAGGCTGGTCTCAGAAGACAATGGTACAAATTCCTTGGCATCAGAGAGGCAGCAGTTGTCCAAGAACCCTAATTGTAAGAATTTGATTTATACTAGAGTATTCTGATCTTTCTCAGATTCAGGGAACTCCATAAACCGACAAGCAAAATGATGCGGTAAAGTCATTACTGTCTACGTATAGGTCTGTTAATAGAACTGGATAGCCAGCTGGAAAACACAAGGTGTGTTAATCCAGTCACTGGTTGATGGAAAGATGTCCTTGCAGAGGTCACAGCTCTCCTGAAGTAGAGATTCTAACTGCATATTTAAAATATCTGTTGCCTGTTGTACTGGCACACTCTTGGCTCTAAGACCTGCTCAGAGCTTGAGAGAAGCAGCGTTTTCAGTATTGATCCAATAATGTCTGTTGTTATAACTAGCTAAAGCCCAGGAGTGTCAGAGTATCAGTCCTGTTGCAAACTCTGCACTGCAGTAATTAGAAAGCTAACACTGGCTTCAGACTTGTTCTTAGACTAAACAAATTAAAGGAGATCAGCAGGTGTGTCTCCATCTATTCGGAAAGGGAAAGAAGCAGAAGCAGTGCTTTCAGAATTAAGAAATAGATTATTAAGAAGGAGATGTTGTCTCAGTCCCACAAATCGATAGGCATTTTTGAGGATGCTGAATATCCTCACATACAAGAATCACTTGAATCAAACCCATTTACATGGAGTGAGTCCTCCAGTTAATCTGCCTGTACAGAAGCACCGCATTTATAGTAACAGTGCTGCTGAGTGGTGAGATGAGATCAGGTCTGGGCATGTGGGACAAGAGAAGATGGAATGAAATGCCCTCTCTGAGTATAATGAAACTCATGCTTTTTGTTTCTAAAATTGCAGCAGTCACATCTAATGCCTCTGCTCATGAGCAGAAGATACAAGGTAAAGAGTTAGCAGGAGCAATGAATTTTGGGTATAGTTCTAAGGGAATTTGATTCAGAATTGACATGAACCCTTGGTCTCCAACGGATCCTTTAAAAATAATAGTGATTCATTCTGGATAAATTCTAATACTTTGCTGGTCATGAGAGGTGAAGGGAGTTCTAGCTTGTGTGTCACACTTCTTTTTCATATCAGATTTGCTTTTTATAACAAATCTATTGAGGTCAACATTCCAATCCTTCCCCTAGGAAGTTTTGTAAAGGACTTGATCTCAGTGGAAGAAATACCTTGGCACATGAAAATGGAGACTGCCTACAAAGGGACCTCTTCCAAAGATTTACTGTTGTGGTTATACAGGGTCGTTTAGCTGAATGTGGTGCCATGGAGCCTCCAGCCTACTGTGCACCACACGCAGCCTTTATGTGGGTGCCCTCATGGGGCACAGTGGGCACAGTGCTGCCGATGGCCAGTTGCCAGGCTGCCATACCCTTGCCACCATCAAAGAGTTAATGCATACAGCCTTGCAAGTGTGAAGTTTCAGAGGATTTAGTGGTTCTCTAACTTGAAACTTCTTCCTTCCTAGGTATTAAGTGTTAAGGTGCTAGAACTGCCATATCCTTATGTGAATTCTTAGTGGAGTCTGAAAGTAATTCACTGGAACTGCAAATCTGGAATGAACTCTTTGCTTTTCTCTAGTGGTGGGTTTTACTGATCCCTTACACCCCCATGCATTGCTTTGTCCTGCACTTTGCTAATGGAAAAGATCCTTTTAACCACACCTTGTTCTCCACTGCTCTGTACCCTGTGAGCAATTGATGAATTGCAAGTGTCTGAGTGTCCCTGGGTTGCTGTTTCCAAAGCTGTGCGTGGCCGTTCCAGGATCTCTGCTATCCCAGAATCCCAGTGCAGCCTCCGTTGTGTATTGGAAGAGGAGATGACAGTAGATCCCTGCGCTCCTTTGCAAACCGGAAGGTATTCGTCGCTCCCTGGTGAGTGGAGAAACATCCCAGTGAATTCTTATTGTGGAACAGTTTTCACTTTGTGTGCCTTTAGTTATTCAAACTGCAAATCCCAGTGGGAGAGCAACCTGAACTCTTTCACAGATAAAAGGAGAGACCAAATATCCAGGGCTCCTACCTGAAGTGTTTTCCAAAGGAATTTAAAAATAATGTTGTGCATAATGATATACTTTCTTAGGCAGAGAGCTACGGTTGGGCATGTTGGGTGGATGTGGTATCTGCTTAACTGCACAAAATGGAATTCATGGGCTAGAGTAGGAAGAGAAGCTCCTTAACCCTGCTGACAACACACCCTGGAACTATACTGATAGTAGTTTTACCTATAGTGGTTGATTAAAACAAGAACTTGAGCCTCCTTGAATTATAAAATTGTAGTTATTTCTTTTACTAGGCTACCCTATGAATAGCTGAGGGCATGCCTTGCATGTTAAGTTCTATAAAAACACTGAAATAAGAGGCTTTATATTGACTTCTTGTCTAGTTGGTTTGGCCTTGATTTGCAGCATTGCATACAAGTTGATGACTGGCAAAAGATTTAAAAGTTTACTTGCAGGTAAACTTTACTACAGGTTTTAGATAGTTCTCTCTCCTCCCGCAGGAGTCAAGAAATACCTGTAATCAATGAGGCTTTACGAATGCCAAAATTATTCTTGATCTTTGCAATCTAATTATTGATTTTGGTCTGGCTTCTTTCTGCAGCTGGCCAAACCAGGGCTCGCAGGCTGGGCTGTGGTCCAGAAGCCTCACTGTCAAGTGTAAATGGAAATACAGAAAATCATCTGCCTGCTGCTAGAACAAGCTCTTCAGAGACCCCAGGTACCAAGGAGCAGTGGAATAAACACTGACTCATCCGTCAGCAGTGAATCACTATGTGATTGCTGCTTTGTATACTCAGAGACTAAAGCTTTGAAAAAGGTGACTTTGGCAGCAAGGCAGAATATCTTGATAATTTTTTATTACAGGTGTGTCATTCTGTTAGAGTGGTATTGCCTCAGAAATGCTGCCTTTGCTTTAGGGTGGTAGTGTGACTTCTGAGGCAGTTTCTGTGATAGTTAGATTTGGTTGGGAAGGAAGTGCTGCAAACTTAATGGCCATCCTTCTGAAGATGATAGCTTCCTGTATGAGCTAGTCTGTGAGCTGGAAAAGTGGAAGCATTTGTCTTGTGCTTAAAACCTAGTATGAAATTTTAATCCGAGGAACTGTTTTCTTTTATCTAGTTCAAAGAAGATCTAATATTGTGAAAGAGATGGAGAAAATGAGGAGCAAGAGAGAAGAAAGGAGAGCTCAAATCAGTGAAATCAGGCTAAAAAAAGCGCAGGTAGAGTACTCTACAATACACTTATAAGGGGAAATTCTATAGGACACTGTAGTACAGTAGTTGATACCAAAGCAGATTTTGGACAGGTCTTGTTCTTAGATGTGCATAAAGAGGGATTGAGTCTGGTTCAGAAAGCTGTGAATCTTGTAAAATGCTTTGAATTGCATGCAGCTGGTTGTGTAATAGGCTCTGAGGCCTTTTTTTTTCTGCAACGGATCAATTACATTCACATCCATGGTTTTTCCATGCAGGAGTTTGACAGCACCTGTCCAAACTGGGAGTTTGCACGTATGATCAAGGAATTCAGAGCAACTTTAAACTGCCAGCCAATATCTATAAGTGATCCAGTAAGTAAATACTGAGGTTACTAACTGCAGCCTGTAGACAGACTTCTCTATTTTTTACTGAAAATGTTGGCATCAAGCTGTTGGTGCATCACTGCGCCTTGGAAATTCTCTGAGCATGTTGTGAGTTTGAAGAAGTTGGTGGTATCTGTGAAGTCACTTGCCTTCCCTGTTTAGGGCTAAGCTGTCTTGTTCGCTTTGCACGTGTCACTAGTGAGCCTGTGGTTCAACAGTTATCGTGCAATGATGTGTGACCAGATTGTAAGTGGCACAGCCATTGTTGCAGGAACAGGTATAATTTAAAATGGTCTGTTGACCTATTACAGAGCATGTTGATATAAGCAAGTAATATGTTAAGCAATTTAAAATAGGTCAAAAAGTGGAGGAACAAAAGTAGAGATTGAAAACTAGAGAACCCTGGCTTGGTCAGTACCCTCAGCCATTAAAAAACCCGGTGTACATATCACTGTGTGACAGGACAAGAGCTTGTTACCTTTGCCTTCTGTCTCACCAAATGGGGTGTGCACTTCCCAACTCATCTGATGTGTAACTGTGCTGCACAAATAGCTCAACTTGCTACCTCAGTAAAGAACTCCAGGTCACCAAAAACTCTAGGGTAAATGAAAATATTAATTTGTCTGATTGATTATGTGACCATAACTGCAGTATTGGTACCGTAAATTTTGCTGGTCAGCATTTTACACCTTGTATGTTGGAGAATGCTGCATAAAGGTAAATTATTTGTAGCGTTGCTTTTGCACTGAATGCACTTTAAGACTGACATCCCTGCAGGAATGGGTTGGCACAGAAGCAACTGATCAGCATATAGAGAAATGGATGTGAGGGAGCATCAGAGCTCTCTAATAAAGAGTGAGTGTGATTGGGAAATAACTACTTATTTTCTTACTCTTTTTTTAGATAGAAGAGCACAGGATTTGTGTCTGTGTGAGAAAGCGCCCTCTCAATAGGCATGGTGAGTGTACTGACCAAACAGCTCTACCTTGAACAGCTTGACTTTGTTTAGTTTTGTTAAAACTGAGGGTCTTTTCTGTCAACAGAACTTCAAAAAAAGGAATGTGATGTGGTTACTGTTCCGAGCAAGTCTGTCCTGATGGTGCATGAGCCAAAGCAGAAAGTGGACCTAAAAAAATACCTTGAAACCCAGACATTTAGATTTGACTTTTCATTTGATGAAACTTCTTCAAATGAAATGGTATACAGGTAATGCTTGCTGCTCACTAGAAATGACTTTCAGATAAAAGCATGGAGCTATGGCTAGATGGCATCGAAGCTTAAAGAAACTGTTACTTGAAATAAGTATTAGAATCCTTTTTGGAGGAAGCCGAAGGACTGCAAAGTCTAAGGTTTATTTTTAGCATAGCCTTGCTGATAGCCTAAGGATTTGCCTTCTTTTAGCTTCTTTTCTTATTAATACTGATGATGATGAAGCAGCGTATGAAATATTTGCCTTAACTATTTTTCATCTTTTGAATATTCAGATTCACTGCTAGACCTCTTGTAGAGACCATCTTTGAGGGTGGGAAGGCAACATGCTTTGCGTATGGCCAGACAGGCAGTGGCAAGACACATGTGAGTTTTTCTTAAGGTTGCAAATTTTCTAGCTTTGATAAGATATTTCAAAGCTCCCTGATGTTGAGCATGAGTAAGATCATGGAAGAAGTTTGGATCTTGGTTTTATTGTCTTAAAGCTAATACTCTGTAAGATGTTAACTCATTTTCTGTAGCTTTCTGTACTAGTGGGTTTCCTTGGGGGTTGTGAGGAAAATCGTACTGACTTTTCAAAAGATTTTTCCTGAATCTTTTTGGAATAAAAGGAAGAATTAGAAACAGAAAAAGATTTTTTTTTTCTCTTTAGAAAAAAGAAAGCCTGGATTTGTCAGAGATTTAGAATGTCCTGATATGTCAGTTTTAGTCATGGCTATTCCTTGCCTCAAATGCCTGTTGTTGTTTAAGTCCTGTCTGTAAAGTGGGGCTATTAGCCTACATCTGAGACAAAGCCTACAGTCTATCCTGTGCTTTGAACTTGGAGGCATTCCAAAGAATTCGGCAAATGTAAATATTTAAGTGATCTGGTATTGTGAAGTTGGGCGAGTTAGTGTGTTTGTTCTCTAACCACTGCTTCCAGTCTAGCAGTTGCAGCTTCAAGAGTTGTGAAAATTGTTTTGTCTCAAAAGAGAAAGCTTGCTCTAAATTTTCAGCAGCCGTGTTGTCTTTAACTTTCTTCTGGGAACTATGGGGAAGAATGTTCACAGCATGATAGTAGAGTGCAATGTGCTCTCCTGTTCCACAAGAAGCATTTACCTCAAACCACAGTGATCTGCACTGGCCTGGGCTGACGCACTGCTTTGGCTAATCAGACAGTCATTGCCGTTGATCAGTGTCACAGCCGAGTTCTAGGCTAGCACCTCCTGTCTTTAGTGGTATGTACTGAGCTGTGGATATTTTCCAGACAACAAGTTGGAGCTTTATAGCAGTTTGCCTTCATTGCACTGGAAAGGGTAGAGAAACCTGCTTACCTGAGCAGCATTGCAGGGATACAGCTGTGATGCACTAAAATCATAGGTGAAGTTACTTTCCCTTCCTAGTCCTAGGGCAGGACCAGTGCAGGGAGAGCAGCTGTACCTTGAGGCTGGAGTGCTGCATATTAAACTCTGGTAGATTGAGAATGTGTCATGAGATTGAGCTGTTATTTAAAAAACAGCGGTAAAGCAAGTCACTAGGATAGCACTGACTGAAAATTTTGTTACGATAAAAGACCCTTTGGCCAAAGGAGTTAAAGGTATTGTCTGCTCTAAATTTGTATTTTGTGTCGTGTTAACTTTTTCAAGTAGCTGCAGAAATGTTATTCAACCTAGATCCTAACAAACAAAGGTTTGTCTCTTCTGACTAGAGGCTGTTTGGTTGCACTGTTAAAGCAGTTTCCTTGGAGGAACAACTGCTTTGACTCTGCACCTCCAAGCCTTACAGGTGCACTGCTTTGTGTAGGCCGGATCTTTCTGAACTGATAGGGAATCTGCAAAC
Organism: Sylvia atricapilla; assembly: GCF_009819655.1. NCBI lineage: Eukaryota > Metazoa > Chordata > Aves > Passeriformes > Sylviidae > Sylvia > Sylvia atricapilla. Next base: position 14,324,581 of record NC_089148.1, read on the forward strand.
TAATTTTGCACTAATTTTGTTCCTGTAATCCTGTTGGCGTTGGGGATTATCTATGGTAACTTCCTAGCCTGTTTTTGGAACTAAGAACAGATAGGCTGACTTGTTGGTGCCACGGCCTGACCTCTGGCCTTTCCTCTTTGCAGACTATGGGCGGAGACTTCTCCGGGAGAACCCAGAATGCCTCAAAGGGCCTGTATGCTTTTGCCTGTAAGTTGATTCTTCTATATAGATACCAAAATTAATGCTGGTTTTTCTTAACTAGGTCTGGTTTTGTATGGTTATTTTAAACATGTCTGGTAGAAGATGCATAAAGTATTTGTGTTTTTAATAATAAGAGCTGGTGTTTGCAGGAGGTGTGAGTATTTTTTCATTCATTTCACGAAATATTTTTCCTCTAGCCTGTAAGTGTTAACATCCATACTGAACTCGCCAGAAGATACTTGTTTCTGATACAAAGAGATGACCCATTTCTAATTAGGTGTTTGCTGGGCAGAACCATTTAATTTTGATTTTTCTGCTTTGGTTTTGACTCAGACGTATGAGTACAACACAACTCTCTACCCATCTGTGATATAAAACTTGTTATGCAAAAGGATGTATGTATTGTGTTACTGTGTTTTGTCCTATAAGCCTTAAATGCAAAAAAAAACCTAGCACGTCCAAAATTATTTCAGAAAACGGATGCTTAGAAGCCTGTCCTTGATATAATGTCTGGAAAGTACCATGAAACCTTGACCTTTACCTTCCCTTTAGAAATACCCAGTGTGAACCTAGTCAGCAGCAAGACAGCTGAACCAGGAACAACTATTGGCAGATCTAAGAAATAATTATGAGAAATAATTAAGACTCCTGAAGGAGTCTTTGCTTTTTCAGCTCAAAGTCTGGAGCCTAATGAAAATCTGCACTGGAGACAAGTATACTGTCTCCAAACCTCAGCAATGCAGACGTTTAAGGATGTTTGTTTTCTAGACTTTTTGCACTTGAAACACAAATACGCGACTTTTTCAAGCCTGTCCAAAACAATAGTGGATCCCAGTGTGCCTTCAGAGCAGCAAGGATTGTTGTCTGTGGGTATTAGCAGTTGAAACTCCTGTATTTCCCTGTTTTCAGTCCCTGGGTAAGAATGCTGCTGAAACTCTTCTCCAGATGGTAGCACAGCACTGATTGTTAGCATTTGTTTGGATGACTGTCACTTAGTGCTAGACACTGCCTTATAGCTGTGCAGTGTTTGAAAGTAGATCAAGTAGCAACTAGGATATGTTTTAAACTAGCTAACTAAACTTCTGTCTTTCCTCACTAGCACAAGATGTCTTCCTCCTCCTAAACCAGCCCAGATACAGGAGCCAGAATCTGGAAGTCTATGTGACTTTCTTTGAAATATACAATGGAAAAGTAAGACCTTTTTATTTTTAAATCTCGACCTGATTTCTTTGGTTGAATATTTCATAAGTAGCTTAGTAAAACGTAATACTTTCTATAGTTCTATGTATTCTGTTTTTCTTGTTGTGTTTGGAATTGAATTCAAGTCCATGTTAAAGATGCTGTTTCTATATAGCTTTGTAGGAAGACAGAAAAAAATACTTGCAAGGAGTCCTTGTTCAGGTTTGCCTCGATCTTTTTTGCCTAAATATAGGTGTTTGACCTGTTGAATAAGAAGGCCAAGCTTCGAGTCCTGGAGGATGGCAAGCAACAGGTCCAGGTTGTTGGTCTCCAAGAAAAACCAGTTGGCTGTGCCGAGGATGTCATCAAAATGATCACAGTTGGCAGTGCCTGCAGGTTTGGTGACTTAAAACCTGTAAGAGGAATCACGTCCTGTTGTATGTCCAGGTTTAGAAAAACATATGCCTGTGGCTGGTGCTTTGAGATTTAAATGGAAGCTTGTTGTTCTCCAGTAAGGGCACTGAGCAGCACCTCTGCATGAATACCAGGAAGTGGTTGCACAACAAAGGAACTAGAAGGGATGGGTTCAGCCTGCCTTCCATAGAAAATGTCAGGGCTCCTCATTCGTATGTCTTCATGGAACTCCAATAAGAGAAACCATTCACGTGAGGAGATGGCTGCCTTGGTGCTTTCTAAGAAGTATCAGCTAATTTACATGAATACGAGTAATCTCTGTGGGCTTGCAAGATCAAAGAACAGCAGCTGGTATGAACCATGGTTGCAAAAATGGTTTGGCTTCATTGCAGGCCAGGTGAGCTATTCCAATGGCAACAAAAATACTGCACGTTGTTCAGGAATCTTGTCTAAAGAATCCTTGGAAACAGGTGCCAAGGGACAGCTGTAGGCTTGGCACATCATCCTGGCAGAAAAGGCTGTGGTAGGGGCAGCTCTGCCATCACACTGGTCTCTTTAATTGGGAGCCAAAATCTGGATTACCAAGTGTTATCTGCTTCAGTGAAGTTACAACTGCTGTGGAAACGTTCATAGGCAAATGAGAGCTCCTTGGCTTCTGTTCTGCACTGTGGGCAAATATGCTCATCCTGAAAGCTTATTCAGCATTCTGTGCATCCTTCTTTGGCTGGCGATTTAGTCCTGAACTGTTTTTACATTTCAGGCTACTCCCTCCTTTTTCCTCAGTAGTAGAGATAAGGGTGGAACAGTGAACCTGCCAGCATTCCCAGGGAATCAATGATAGTGAAGGTCGCAAGGTGATTTAAATTGAAAGATGTCACTTTATGCCTTGCAGTGATGGGGCAGGTGCAGCTGCACAGTAGAGGTGAAGTGCCAAGCCAGCTTGGCTGGAGAAGGGGATTTACCATTAGTGTAATGTGCTAGCACAGCTAATGCTGTTTAGTGGGGAGCTTGGCTGAGCTTACTGTATAATGGCAGATGCATTAGGAAAATGACATGTGGTGTGCTGAAGGTGTGACTTCTAGCTCAAGTGCATGTGAGGCTTTAGGACTCAGAAAGGCATTCCAATGTAGGCTGGCTGAGTTGAGACAGGCAGCTTAAATAGTCTTAAATTCCTAGATCCAGACTGCAGGTTCGTATTTTTCACAAGTAGTTCTGTGCTCTCATTTCAGAAGAAATTCCACAATTCACACAAACTTAAAGTATTAATGTGTGGGATAAACCCTAGGAGGTTAATTGCATGGCTACAGGTCTTACCTAGTGCTGTCAGGACTTACTGTCTTCTGTGACACATTCCTAAGGCTTGTTTGTATCTTTGCTGTAGAACATCTGGGCAAACTCCTGCAAATGCCAGCTCTTCAAGGTCACATGCCTGCTTCCAAATCATACTGCGCCGAAGAGGACAAATGATTGGCAAATTTTCCTTGGTGGATCTGGCAGGAAATGAAAGGGGTGCAGACACATCTAGTGCTGATCGGCAGACACGGATGGAAGGAGCTGAAATCAATAAGAGCTTGTTGGCTTTGAAGGTGAGCTACAGGAGCTGGAGCAGAGCAATAGACCACATGTGGGTTCTGTTCAACTCTGGTGTTGTCTCTTCTGTTTCTTTCCAGTAAAGGAAAAAACAACCAAAAAAGTACTAGTTTAGAATGTGAGCAACCTAAAAATAGAGTACACTTCGATTTAGAATGTTTCCAGGAAAGTAGTGCAGTCTTGTCAGGCCAGACACTGGTATAGTTATTTCAAGCTTTATTCAAGTCAGCATTTTTTTTAGAGTGGGTTTTGTGACATAGGATGGCTACACCTACTGTCCTGTGACAGTTGGATACCTGGAGTATATTTTATTAAAGACTGTGAAGAACTTAGAGCAATACATGTGACCGTTCTTCAGCCTGCTGGGTTTACCAGCAGTTGGTGGTTGAGAGCTTGCAGAGCTGTTTGAAGAGATGCCTATGCTGCATTCACAAGACTTGTCTTTTTGTAGGAGTGCATCCGAGCTTTAGGGCAGAACAAGTCTCATACCCCTTTTCGGGAGAGCAAGCTGACACAGGTGCTAAGGGACTCTTTCATAGGAGCAAACTCAAGGACCTGCATGGTGAGTATGCACGTGTCAAGCACAATGCTTAGGTTCTATAATTTGACCAAATAGCTGCATGTTCCTCTAGAGCAAGGGGGGTTTCTAAGTAGAAAAGCTTTTGATCTTGTTAAAAACAAACAAACAACAAAACCCACCTAACATTTTCTTCACGGAAACTTGTCCGTGGTAAGATAATAAATTGGTGAGCTATACCCAGCTCCCGTAGAAGCAGGGCTGTAGAAGTCTTTTTAATACAGTGGATCTGCAAGAGAGCTTGGTGTGCTCTCAAAGGGCTTTGCTTTCTGTGGATGGTGAAGCACAGCAGGTGCACACAGAGACAGTGGAAAGCTGGATACAGGGATGCTGGCATGTCCCACAGAACCCATAAAGAAAAGCAGACTTGGCTGTCTCAACTCCAGCCTTTTGTCCTCAAATGTCCCAGCTGTGTGGTGAGCTCTGTAGGAGCAAAAGTCAGATAGGAGTCACCAAGGTTTCTTTTGTGTTTGCAGATAGCAATGATTTCTCCAGGCATGAGTTCGTGTGAGCACACCTTAAACACACTGAGATACGCTGACAGGTAATGGCCTTTCAGACCTGGGGATTCTAATCTTACTGTAAAAGGTGTTTTAGCTGCCTTTACTTTGGCTTTTGGAACCTCAAGTTCTCTTGTATTGTTTGTATTGGCAACCTGGAGGATGGTTGTTAGGAGCAAAGTATCTCAGAGCTGTCATATGAAACTAACCTGGATGTTTTGTCTGACACATACTATAGATGATGTAAAACCACGAGTAATGTCTCCTTCCCTCAAAGGAATCTCCTCTCATGCTAGACTTCAGACTGCCCTGGTTCTTGTAGGGAGTTTTCCCTGTCCTGAATGGTTACCTCCATGCCCTTTACTTTTTGTATTACTTTGTGATCCATCCGTAAGGGTGTGCCGAGATTGCGTGTCACAAGTGAGTGTTTTAGCTCACTCGGAGAACCACTGGCAAAGGTAGCAGCAAAAGCAGGTTTAAAATTAAATGAAAGACTAAGTTTGTTGGCAAAGTTTGCTCTACTACTTACTAGGTGGTTAAAGCCCACAGAGAAGAAAATTGACCAGAATCAACTTAAAATTATCTACCTGGAAGCCTGAAGAAAGGAAAAAGGGGTAATGATAGAAAAAGAAAGGGTAAAGATGGAAAGGACTAAGGGACACCCTCCTCTTGAGTCACAAGGTTTATGTAACCCCCTTGTGAAACATAGCCCTGGACTTGACCAACAGCTTAGGCCTGAAGATTTTAACTGCACTTAATCCATAGCCTAATTTAAATAATTTAACATAGGAGTCTATTGAATTTACTGTAAGCACAATAGTAGCTCACTTACAGGCCTAACTTTGTTACAAATTCTTAACATACTTAAGAATCTAGCACAGCAACCTTCATAGTACGTTTGCTGTAGCATAGTCACACACACAGACCTAAGGGACTCTGTACAAGGTGCATGTACTCCCCACTGTGAAGGGATTTCAGTCCCATCTCAAATGATGCGAGTGTAACTGCCAGAGTGGCTCCTGGATGCCCAGACAGGAAAGTTTCCTTAACACAAACATCTCCTGGCTTTCCCTCCCACAGTCTTTAGGGGTTTCTGCCCACATAAGCCTGTTCTGGGGATGGTATTTGTGCAACTTTTAAAATGAAACTGATTGATTGTTTCTTGCTGAGCACTAGTTGATTGTAGTAGCTATTTTGTGATACTGTAGCCAAGAAACTGGTGGAAGATGAATTTGATTGACCAATCTTCTTCTTGCAGAGTGAAAGAGCTCAGCCCTCATGATGGAGGTAGTGAAACTCAGAGTCAGATGGAGACTGAGGAGACTGAGACCAGTACAGAAGGCCCAGGTCTTCAACTCGGTGTATGTGTGTGCAGTGGGCTAAACTGAACTCCAAGCTGGGAACAACTTGCTGTTCTTACCTGGACTGTTTCTTTCAGCGCTCCAAGATTGAAGAGGAAGAACTCTCTCCTCACACGTGCAGCTATCGAGAGGTTATGATTCAAATCAGTGAACGGGAGGAGAAGGTTGTAGAACAGCTCAGAGAACTGAGACAGGTATGGGGAAGCAGCAAACCCAGCCCAGGCCACCTTCTCTATGTCGGTAGCAGCTTGCTTTTGTAGCCATGTGCTACTGGGGAAGCAGCAAGCCAAGATAATGTACTAGTGGGGTTACTTTTTCCTCACTGCCAACTTTTTCCTGTATTTTCTGTCCCAACTGGTTAAAGTGAGGCATTCCAGTGCTTTTTCCAGGTCCCTTTCCCCTCCAAATAGTAGCAACCTCTACTTGCTAATGAGCACTGACTACTCCTGGTCTATAGAAGCTCAGCCATATTGATTAGACTCCCATATTTGAAGAAGTATGACTTTTTTCCCAGACAGTCCACTTCTCATCACTGTTATCCCTGTAAATACAGAGAATGACTTCTGAACTTGACTACCTCTTGGGAGTCACAGAGAAACCCGACTATGATCTCGAGACCTTTGTGAGCAGAGCTAAATACTTCATAGAGGACAGCTCAAGGAGTTTCCTCAGTGTCAGAGGTATGTTAGAGCCTCTATCTGACTAGCACTGTCACTAACGCTTTTCCAAACACCTGAAAGTAACACCAGCATACCTGTGGGGGTTTGAGCATCCAGTCCTGCATAGCTCTGAGGTCTGCTGAGAGTGACAGCTGGGCTGGACAGTTCAGCTTCCAGATCAGTCACCATGTTGCTCTTTCCTTTCTTTACAGAAACACTGGATGCCCTGGCGACTGCCCTGCAACTGGAGGAGCAAGCCAGCAAGCAGATCAGCTGGCAGAGACCTTAGTCATTACAGACGTTGAATAAATAAATGTTCTTGGCCCTCATTATCTTATCTGTCCTACAAAAATATTTCTTGCTGATTTTTGTGAAGTTTAATAGCTTCTAAAGACTGGCTGATTGTTGGTAGGGAGGCTGATTTCTTGGATTTTCTTTTTGCAGCGTTTATACTCATAATGTTTACATAAGAATCACTCAAAATATGTTTTGTCTCTTAATTTTGAGATGCTGCTGGGATCCCCTAACAGGGGGGAAGCTGGCTTAGGTGTAGCTGTCTGCTGCCATGGCCCTTGTGTACAGCCTGGGCCCAGACTGCCCTGCAGACCCTTCCTCTGGAGAAAAGCAGGTTAGAGGAGGAACAGTTGTAAGGCATGTGCTGGAGCCTGCTCTTTCTTACTTATTCAGCTCAGTTCAGCACAAAATAGTTGTGTGAGCTCTAGGTTCAGGAGCATGGGATACAGCTGTGCAAACATCAGATCACAAAAGGATGCTTCTACCATTACTCCATCTTTTCTTACAGCTACCTTCTTCCTCTGATAGTTAAGGGTGTAATTTAAGTGACAAGGCCCTCCCAGCTCTGCACCTGCCATCCTTGCTGTGTGTCTGAAGATGCCAACTATGTTGGAGGCCAGTTATTCAGCCTGGACTGGATCAATTGTGTGCTCCGTTTCAGGGCTGGCCTGGAAAAAACAGCAAAAGAGTTAGGGATCTTTGAGGGATGTGAGCAAACATTAGTCACAAGCACTTAAAGAAGGGATGCTTCAACCCAGGCCCGATCCTCCTCTATTGCTGGGGCTCTTTGTGCTCAACAGTTTAGGTTCTGGGAGCAGAGGGAGGGCTGAGCACTCTGAGGCTTTCTGAACTGCGAAAGCTGACTTGGACCTGGGCTCTGCCTGCATCATACTAAGATGGCCAGCCAGAGTAAAAGAGCTTTTATGCTCTACTATGTCTGGACAAAAGTGAGACAATCCTGTTCCACTTCAGGTGTTAGTACTCTTGGATTATCCAGCCTTTCCCCATGCAAGGAACAAAGTATTGCCCACTACCTTCCCTCTGTGGATCTAACATTGCTTATTTTTCCCTATATCTGCCTTAGGAGTTAGAGACCTGATCTGGAGGCCATCAGCTCACCCTAGGTGGGGGAAGAACCATACAGTGGCCTGAGTCTGTGCCTCTTGGTGTAATCCCAATGGAAAATACTGTGTTCCTGTCCTGCCCTAGTAGTACTAACAGACAAAGCAGTCCCAAAATAAACAAGAAATGTTCAGCTGTGCATTGATTACCAATCATTTAACATTGAGGCTTGCTGAGAACCACCTGTTTAATCAGCAGCAGGAGCTTTGTGGTGTATATTAGTCTGGCACGTTTCTTGTGTGACCATAAAAATCCCAGGTCTCAAACATTACCACCCTTACTTGTGCTGGAAAACTCCTCAGGTTTGCCTCCCTATCCGCACAGCATTTTCTGTCATCTGCTTTTGCAGAAAAGATGTTCTGACAGCACTATCTTGTGGACGCTGCAGGAACTTCATACTGAATAAACCAATTTTAGTGCCAATGGCTGAATTCCATTAAGGATTGTGTAGTCTATCATAGGCATGAGATTTTCCAGTGGGCTAATGTTATAAAAGGGTGTTTCACTGCTGGCTCTGGCTCCCAGCTGTGTGGAGAATACAGTAGCCATAAGCAATTCAGCACCTTTCAGCCCTCTGTCGGATACACATTGCTTCCAGGCCCACCCATCAAGAGTGCCAATACACAAAGCTGGTGCAGATTTCACATCTCCCTATAAATAAAACTTCAAGCTAGCTCCAGTGGCAGTAGCAAGGAGGGTCTGAGCACCTCTACCTGCAGGCAGTGACTCTGCCTCATTCCTGAACACACCTGTCTCAAATGAGCTTAGGCTGGAGACTTGACAGAGCTGGGATACCTAGCAGAGACGGGTGCCAGAGGTGAATGGGTGAATCTTTCCTGGCAGGAACATGTCCCAGTCATTTTCTTCTGCAAGGATGCCACTTGTCTGAGGTTCTTTTTATGGTTCTGTAGATTCTGCTCCAGTTTCTCACCCAATGGCTCTTGTGGCAGCTGCCTGTGGAACATACTTTTTCAGCCAGAGTGTGGCTCTGTGTGTACGTGGACCATCAGGAAGGAGAGAATGACGCTTTGAAACACTTCTAGGATGTTAGAGGTGGAGTTAAACTGCTAGCATGAAAAGAGGATGGATGAAGATTTTCAGGAAACACTGTGGCTACATATAATTATCTATGCACATGCCACAGCTCAGGCAGCCTGGGCTACTGTGGCTGCACTGCTGAGCTGGGACAGGGAATACCCAGCCCTGGGAGCATTCACCATCCTCACCCAGCAGACCTCAGCACATCTCTGGAGGCCTGCATAGTAGCATTAATGCTGTAGGCAATCACAGCTAGGCCCAGGCAGCCCTTGCTGCTGCACCCCCTGCCTCAAGGGACGGCACCCTGCACATCTCCTACCTCTGAAGGTGACACTTATGCCTTGCAGGTGATGATGGAAGGTCACCCGGGGGCCCTGGCCTGTGCTCATTCATTTACTAATCAACTCATAGGGCAAACATACAACAAGCTATTAGAACTACTATGGAAACGGGACTGTCTGCGTTGAGTAGCAGTACTTTTGATTCTATCTTTGACCGAAAAAAGATAGCTTCACTGAAGCAGAGCCTCAAACAATTTTTTGACACTCGTGCCTGTTTATCTCCACGGAAGTCTTTAATAAAAGGCGAAAGACTTATACGATCTGAAGAGAAACAAGGGGGGAACTGCCAACTTCCTCTTCAACATAGCCAGCGTCTGCTCCTACCAAGTGAGGGTGACCTCAGCGGGCTCGCCCTGCGCGGACCCGTCCCCCCGGCCGACGCGGCCCCGCGGGTCGCACACACCGGGCACCCCCGCAACCGAGCGGGGCAGCGGCCGCACCGGCGGGACCGCGGGGCACCCTGGGTATGCAAATCAGCCCGCTAAAGGGGCGCCGGCGGTGAGTAGGCGGAGCCGGCGGTGGGTGGGCGGAGCCGGCGGTGGGTGGGCGGAGCCGGCGGTGGGTGGGCGGAGCCGGCGGTGGGTGGGCGGGGCGAGTTGGTTTTGCTGACATCGGTGCTGCAGCAGATCCATTATTCCCAAGGTCCGAACCGCCAGGGGATCCTTGTATCCTCACTGCTTCAATTCATTACCGGCAACCCACCCCGAAGAACGTTCAGCATTCGCTCTTTCTTTAACCATAAATGGTTAGCTCCACCGTAATGGAGCCACAAACATTTTCTTATGACTCGTGCTTGTTCCTCTCTACGGAAATCTTTAGTAAAAGGCGAAAGATTTACAGGGCCTGAAGAGCGAAACCAGTGCATGACCCTGCTTAGGCCCGCACATACGCCCACTCCCCGCTGCTGCCTCATAAGGACACGGCAACCCTCACTCCATTCCGCTTCCGACTCCCCACTCCTTCCGGCGCCTCACCCGGCTCGGCACGGCCCCTCGCCGGTACCACAGCCCGGCTGGCCCGTGCCCCGGGCCACGCCGGCTCGGAGCGGCGGCGCTCGGCGGGGCCATCCCGGCGCTGCCTGCACTCCATCCCGGGGATGCTGATCACACCAAACGGAGGAGGGGGCCCCCCCCGACCAAGCCCGGTGCTTCCTGTCCTCCTGCCGGGGCGGGGGAAGCGGAGCGGGCAGCTGGGGCCGAAGATAGCGGGAGTGGACAAAGACCCCGCGGCGCTCGCATTTGCTCGCATCGAAGCCACGGGCAGCACCGCGCAGAGGCAAAAAGTCGGCTCTGAGAAAGGTCACCGTACGCCTCCGCCACGGACCGGAGCTCGACAGCGAGGGGCCTTGCGGTAGGGGCCCCCGCACGGTGCTGAGCTCGGCCGGCCGGCGACACCACCCCTATCCCCCTGGGCGGGGCTGGCTGCCCGGGGCTGCCGGCCAGGTCCCCAGCTGTCGCTTCTCCCGGAGTCCGAACCGCCGGCACGCAGCCGCTCCGCTCCATCGCCCGAGCCCCGCCTCCTCACGCGAATCCTCTGACCAGACACGGGTGGTGTGAGGTGGCCGCCCCCGCGGCGGTGGGAGCGGCGGAGATGGACCCGTAAACACCAGCTTAGTACTGCCGGGAGGCGGGCCGAAACAGGCAGCGATTTCAGTCCTAGAACACCGCAGTCACAGCGCAATTGTATGCTACATTGCAAATATAATCCTCCCAAGAGAGCTATAACTTTAAATCTATTTTTAACAATAGTAGGGATAGCTCCACCGAAGTGGAGCCTCAAAAAATTTCTCGACACTCGTGCCTGTTCCTCTCCACGGAAATCTTTAGTAAAAGGCGAAAGATTTATACGATCTGAAGAGAAACCAGAGTATGCTATGGCGTCCTCCTCGGCAGGTACCGCTCAATGGCTGTCCCTTCCGAACATACAGCGACCCCTCCTGCCGCCAGGTTCCACCCTCTGCTGCCCCGTCCCGTTCCCGCCGCAGCGGACACAGCCCGGCCTTGCACCGAACCAGCGGTTCCGGGGAGCGGCGGCCCGAACTTCACCGCGTCTGCGGCACCGCCGCGCGGTGCACCCTGGGTATGCAAATTACCCGGAGTACTAGGAAGACGCCCGGCCCCGCCTCGGTCGCAGCCAGGCAGGATCGGAGCCGCAGGGGCGCTCGACCTACACCTCCTGTTCCTGCCCTTCGCCCCTGGCACACTTGCCCAGGCTAGCCCCACACCGCCCAGTGTGGCTAGACAGATCCTACCTTTGTTCTGGACCTCCAGGTGTGCTGAGCACAATCGCAGCAATATCGCACCAAAATGACTGTGAGGAAATGAACTTGTTAAAAAAAGAAGGGGGATGAAATGCAACCTCTCAACAATAGCTGACACTCTGAACTCCTTCCATCCAGAGCAGCACTGCTGAATCTGCCATCAGCAGGCAGAGGGAAGAATGCTTGCTGCATTGAATGGCTCAATGCAGCAAGCAGCCCCAGGGGCCAGAGGTCATGGAGAACATCCTCGCCTGAATCAGGATGAGGCACAAATTAATATGCTGAGTATCATAGCTTTCACAAATGGGCTCCTTATACTCCCTGCCAGTGTGTCCAATGAGCAACAGCAGCTTTACAGACTCTCTTTATGTTCTCTTCTTTCAGGTGGTTCAGCTCCAGTATTTCCAGAAGAATCAAGACACCTCCAATCTCCAGAAATTCAGTAAGGTATCTGTGGCTGCAAGGCTGCAAGAATAAGGGGAACAAGGCCAGAAATGCCACTTGCCTTGGAGCCCATCTTCCTCTGCCAGCATGCCATGTCCTGGGAGCCATCACCTCACATCTCACTGCAGTGGCTAGAGGTCTGAACTGGATACTGTCTCTGCAGAAGAGCATGGACTGTCCTCTTACAGGCAGGCAGAGGCAGCACACTCATCCAAATATGAGAAAACCCACTAAATCTAGGTTCCCGAGAGATGGGTTGCATGGCTTTCCCTTCAGTTCCATCTTTCAATAGCCAGGTTGTTTTTTAAACCTGCAGAATGTGGCTGGACGTGGATCTGTACAAAAGCTTATTCTTTAAACAAATTTTCAGTAGAGAACTTGCCCATCCTCTCCATTTCACTACCACACAGCACCTCCAGCTGTCCAAGGAAACAGATGCAGCATCCTGAGCCACACTGTTAGGTGAGCCAGAAACAAGCTGGCTCTCTGGAACTCCAGCTCCAGCTCTGGTTCTGGGAATGCTTTAATGAAGCTGTTCAGGACGCAGCTTTGAGCAACTTTGTGAGCACTATCCCATTCCTGCAAGCAAACCATGATGGCTAATGGCTTCCTGCTCTTTGATAGACGTCATGATCTCTTCTACCTAGAGAAAAATGAGAAAGAAGTTTAAAAAGGTCTGTGAAAAAAGACTGTGCTAATGAATTACCACTAGAATCACATTTAAAAACTCTGGCAAATAATTTTAAAGCACCTAGTATGCATTTAATCTCATTTTCTCTTATAGTCATTTCATAGATAGGAAAACATCAAAAAGAGAGATCCTGATATGTCTGAAGCTGCACAATGCATCTCTGACAGACTTGAGATTATTTTCCTGGGCAGGTGGTTTCACCACAGGAGCTCTCTTCTCTGCTCTGCTAATAAAGTCATTTTGATGTTACCCATTACCCCAGTCCTGTTTCTCACTAGTCTCATGATATGAACACTGCATCTCATATCTGACCTGCCAGGGAATAAATAGAGTGAAATGAGAGCAGAAATAGGTATGGATTTATGGGAGTGACAGGGTCAAGGGGGCTATAAATGGCTGTTAGCACAGCAGCACAGCCCTCACTCACGTGCTGGAACGACAGCCATTTGGACTGGGCCCACATCCACCCCAGGTACACTTGCCTGGCCTTGGCAGTTGGAAAAGGCTTTGGCACTCTTTAGCATGACAGACATTTGCTCCATCTTTTCCCTATATAGTTTTCCTGGCATGTTTTTAAACAATCTAAGGAAAGCTAAAATGATAAGAGCCATAAGCAAGAAGACAAAAGCTCCAGAAACATCCCTTCTCTGCAATTCCTTCGATTTCTTCCCACAGGTGTTAAACAGAGAAATCTACATTTTTCCAAGTGCCTTTGTTGCACTTTTGGCTCAGTATGATATTCTCTAGTGCAGCTTGGCAAATGTGAAGGTGCACTTAGTAAGGGAGCTGGAATGTCAGGGACTAAGCTCTCCATTTGTGTGGCAATCCCACAGCTGTGCACATCTTTGGCTGGAGGACACTGCCCAGTCTCAAGGAGCCTCACCATTAAACACCAAGATCTGTGCCCACACACAGATGCAGAAAGAGGGATAAGGTCACAAGGTGCCTTATCCTCCACCAAGCTGTATCAACATGCCTAAAGATAAGGGAGGAATTCACACCTTGTCTAATGTACTTCTTGGACTTCCTTCCTAACAAAAGCACCATTTTAGGGTTTATTTAAGTGTGGTTTATTGAGAAAAAGAGTTAAAATGACATAAAATCTTTCTGTTTCAGAATAAGAAGTTTCTTTCAATTTAATACAAATCATCAAGATTACCAATTTTCTAACTACAAAGTTCTTAAGCCCTTTCTCCTAGTATCTGGAGCAAAATTTCAAATCAGTTAAAAAATATCCCAAAGATACCTGCTCCAAAGTAACTTTCTACTTCTCTTATCTGAACCAGACTGAGAACAACAACTAAGACGTGAACATGTATCTCAGTGCCTAAAAACAAACAAGTAAAGTATTCAAAAAACTAGCTAAGAAACAGTGCTTAAGAATTAAGATGAGATGAAATTTATTTTGGGAATTAATGGTCTGTGTTCTTTAAGGCATCTGTGTCCTTGGCAGGGCGTTTTCAGGACCTCCTTTGCAGGGAAGCAGGTTTAAAATAAATCCATTTTCCCAAAATAGTTGTGATTGAAAATGTTATTAGCCATAACAAATGTTAGTGCTGACAGGAGAATGGCCTGTTAGGAGCCTCTGCTGAAACAGTCAAGTGAAAGTCATATTTCACATTATTGCAAGCATTTTCCTGTGATTTACAGAATATTTGTGAAACATTACTTACAAGGCATATGATTGATACTGAGAGAACAGCTCGTGTGGAGGGGGAATCTGTATTTCACAGAGACTGTTTGCATGAAATTTACAGTCCCATAAAGTGCTCCTCTGTCCTCAACAGAGATCTAGTTAAAAGAACTTTACAGTCTGAAACATCCCAAAATTGATTCTAAATTAACGTTTCCATATTTATGTTTAAGATGCTGGTGGTGTAATGCTCTCCCTTTTTTATTATAAAGCTGCAGTAACCCCACTCCCTCCCCCCCCATCACCTACTCAGAAATACCAGCTCCAGCCTCTGGACGTGAGGATTTTAGTGATACAAAGGGATTGCCTATGAATCAATGGCAAAAAAAAAAAAGTTTGAAACAATGATGACATGGCTTCAGAGGATACAGTGGTGTCTGTCTCTGGCTGCTGCAATAACAGCTTTTGCTGACATAGGAGTCTTTAAACCAACCTTGCAAAGTACCCTGAAAATGTACATTGATGTTTTTATTATGACCATTTTACATATGGGAACATACAGACACAGGGAAGTTAAATGACTTGCCTGAATCATTTGTCGGTGTAATCAGCATGTACATCAGCATGGAACCCCTGCTCATTGGCTTCAAACTCTGCTGTCAACAGGGCTGGGCTGCCACCCAGTCCACTGGACCTAATAATCAAAACAAGGCTGGGTCAGGGCAAGGCTTTATTCCTGCCAAGAAAAAAAGGTGATTTAGGAACTGGCTCTGGCAATTCAGCAGTTCTTTACATCCAGAATACTGCTAAATCATCAGATTAAGATCAAAAGGCAGACTTTTGGTGCTGCTTCAGCCTCAGACCGAGTGTGAGGTGCCAGGGAATGTTAGCCTTGGATTCACGGAAGGACAGAGTGGAGTGATTTGGTGTTACCTTTGCATCTTGAAACATGAATGTTGTGCCCATCCTCAGGCAGAACTTAAGGCTTGTTTCCCTGGCAGGTTTCACCCTTTCCTGGCACACCTCAAGTCCTCCCACGCACAGTGCACTTTCCTCAGTGTACCCCAACATCCCCAGCCCCTCAACCCACAGTCCCGCCGGCCCCTCTCTCACCCACATGTCCTGACTCCCAGCCCCACTGCTAAGCCAGCCACAGCCCAAACCCCACCCCTGCACTGCCTCACCCCCAGGCGGACCCTGCACTGCCCTCTGCCTCCATCCCAGCCCTGCCTCGTCTGATCCACTGCAACCTCAGCATTCCCAGACCACCATCCCACAGGCCTGATCCAGCCCAACCACAGGGCCTGTGCTCCCTCACACCCCAAACCCCACTCCAGGCCCTACAGTCCCTGACGCACTCCCGGACCTGCGTGCCCAGCCCCTCCTGACCCAAACACCCAGATCAGGGCCAGCAACCCCTCTCGACCTTCATGCCCGCCTTATCCCCCGACTACAATCCCCACTCCAGGCCCTACAATTCCCCGCATCCCGGCCCTGCGGCCCCCGCACGCCTCAGGCCCTTACTCCCGCACCCCTGTCCTGAGGGGGCGGTTACTCCGCACAATGACTGACAAGTGGCTGAACCAATCGCTGCACGACTTTCTCCCCTGCCCAATGGGTGGCCAGTGGGCGGGGCGCTGAGCCGGTGCTAAGGGCGCGTTGCTAAGGAAGTGGGAGGAGCATAGGGGCGGAGCGGATGACGAGACGGCGTGGGCGCTTTCCCTTCCTATTGGCTACGGGGAGGGAGGTGGGTGGAGCTTTCGGGGGGGCGGAAGCGGCGGCCGGTGCGCGGAGCGCGGCCATGGGCACACGCGGGCTGAAGGCGGCCGTGGTGGAGCTGCAGCCGGGACAGGCCCGCGGTGAGGAGGCGAGCGGGACCAGGGACACCAGTGACAGCAGGGACTAGGGGACCTCTGCGGGCGGAGAAGTGGGGAGCGCGCTGGGGTATGGGAGGAAGAGCTGTGGGGCATTGGTGCTCTAGCAGGTGTCTGGCAGTCCCTGGAGGACAGGGCAGGACGCTTCCCTTTTCCCCCTGGAAGTGGCAGCAGCTGCTGCTATCTCGCCGGGAGGCAGGAGGAGAGGTCTCACCCCCCGTAGGGATCAGTTCGGTGCTGGCTTTGCATCACTGGAGAGCGGTGGGAACTGCAGGGGCTGGAGCTGTGCTGCAGGAGCACGCCCACCTAGTGAAACCGGCGTGAGGCAATACTCGTAACTGACCGAGACGTCAAGCTTATACTTGCTTCACCATTGCCTTTAAACTTTACTAACCAGACAAACTGCTGTAAGTTCTGACTCGGGTAGACTGGAGGGCAGTTCTGTAACACTTGTGATTTGTTTCAGAAGGCAGTACAGAGAAAGAGCCTGCCGAGGGCCAGCCTGTGGTGATCCTCCTAGGCTGGGCCGGCTGCCAGGACAAATACCTGGCCAAATACAGCGCAATCTACAGCCAGAAGGTGAGCAGCCTGTCTGTATTTTCATGACCCTGTCATACTGTGAAACTGCCTATTTTTGCATGTTGGTAAAGGCTCTCTGAAGCCTCTCTCAGTCTCACTCATGGGGAATGAGTGAGAGTTCTCCTGTCATTGAAAGGTCCTTGTCTCTCACAGCCCAGGCAGTGTTATCTAACAGCTGCTGATGTCACCTTTGTGTGTTCAGCTAAGATAGAAATACTTCCTTGGAGAAACTTTCAGTTGCTGTGTGACTCAGTGAAGTATCTTAAGGCTTTTAAAGTTGTGAGATTATTTAGGAATGATGTGGACTGTGTTAGTTTTCCAAACACGTAAACATGCAGGGAAAGAGTCTGTGTTTACTGCTTGCTGTTAGACCACAGCACAGACGTGGTGAGGCTGGGGTGGGAACTGACAGAACATATCAGCATCTCTCGTGCCTTTGGCTCTTCCTTTGAAAATGATTAATCTAAATTTTGTAAGCCAAATTATTTTTATCCTGTCTGTGAAACAGGCATCCTGTGATAGTCATAGCTGCCCACTAGGAATTCCTTGTGTTTGAACTAGAGAGATCTGCCAGTTCCCTAAATTATGATGTTTTCCTTTTTAATACTCTATTTTACTGGAATGACCCCGGCTTGTAGCATGGGGACCCAGTGAAACATTCGATTTTTTTTTCTTGGTCAGCATACAAGGAATCTTGTATTTATCCAAATCTGTTCCAACTATAGCTGGTAAAGCTTGTACATTAACAAGTCTATTGTTAATGTGTAATCCAGTGCAGGAGCCATTAATTGGGAATTAGTTGTTAAGTGGCTTTAAGATGCTGCTGAGCGGACGAGGAGCATGTTACAGGGCAGCATAACAACATCTTGGAAAATACTTTTCTCTCAGAAAGATAAAAGAAATAGGACAGGATGGGTTTTCTTAGCTCACTAAGAGGAAGTGGCTGTAACCATGGCAAGATGGTAGAGAAGGCATTGATTTGAGAACTTGCTATATCCTCTTCAGTATGGCTCATTGTTTAGGGAGCTCTGGGGAGGTGTTTTGGTGACTTTGCTTTGTGCTTGTCAGTGTGTAATGTCAGTGAGCTCAGGTGATAGAAAAAGTCTAAAGCATTTATAAATGTAGTTCCATCTGCTGTATTTTGAACTCCTCCAAGATCCTGTTTCCAAATCTATACCTAAATGTAAGGACTTAAGTGTGAACGCAGTTGCTCAGGAGTTCTGAGTCCTTCAGCCAGAGCTCTTTCTTTGCCCAGCTGGAGTGTTTCAGGAAGGTCTACAAAAATCATGTCAGTGTTGGTTGGTGGTGATTCTTAGAGACAGCTGTGAATAAGTGCACCTAAGGAGGGGAGGATATTCCTCTTTCTTCTTAAATTTGCTTCAGTGTGATGAGCTGGATGTGTACCAGAGCAGGCTCCTCTTCACCAAAATGGCTGATACTGAAGGTTTGTGAATCAGGGAGATGGTTTTCTTCTCCTGGGTGAGGATTAACACCCCTAAAAATGGGTGGCAGTGTCCTCAGGGGTTGTGCCAGTTAGCGCAAGATTTGAAAAGATCTCAGACATGACCAAAGCCAGGCCTCTCCCACTGCAGAGACCTTTTCTTATTACTCTGTGCTATTATGATTAATGTAACCTGTATACATGTCAGTGCCTTGCTGCTGACATTAAAGACTTTTTTCTGGCCCTGTGGCTTCTGTTGGAAACCTGTCCCAGATTTTCATGTTTTTTGTACTGCTACATGCCCACTCTCTGTAATTTGCAGCACAGCTTAAATGTGTATGGGATCTCTTTCTGTTGTTCTTAGGGGTGCACTGTCATCCGTTACACGGCTCCATGGAGGATGATATTCTTCTCTGAGACCTTTGGCATCAGATCCCTGCAGACCCCAGCCAGGCAACTCCTGGAGCTGCTCTTTGACTGCAGTGTTGAAAACAGACCCGTTCTTTTCCACGTTTTCAGCAATGGTGGTGCCATGCTGTACCGTTACGTTATCGAGGCGCTCCACACCCACAAGCCGTTTAAGAACCTCAGAGTAGCTGGCACCATTTTCGATAGCGCTCCTGGCAGAAGAAACCTGCTAGGAGCCCTTCGTGCCCTGGCAGCTGTCCTGGTCTCCATGAACGTGCTGCTCAAGTATTTCCTGCTGTTCACTTTTGCCAGCACGGCCGTTGTGCTGCGGATCCTGCTGTACCCCCTGACCCGCTTCATCCACGAGAGCCATTTTGACGCCCTGCTGAAAGCGCCCTCGCGCTGGCCCGAGCTCTACCTCTACTCCCAGGCTGATCTCATCATCAAGGCCAGCGAGGTTCAGCTCATGGCCGACGGCCGGCAGCAGCTCGGTGTTCCTGTGAAAGCTGTGGACTTCTCAGATTCGCCTCACGTCAGCCACATGCGGGTGTACCCCACCTATTACTGCAGCCTCTGCACGACTTTCCTGTCTGACTGTGTCAGGGGCTCAGCCCCTTAGTGCTCTAACAACCTGCAGTGTTTGCCTCTGCTTGCTCAGCTCCTATGGGAAATGTCACCCCTTTTGCTTTTGTGTCTTTGAAGCGAGAAAAGTAGAGGTTTCTTGTTTGTTTGTTTTTTCCCCTACTGTCTACAAGGCTGAAAGCCTGCAGCCTGGCCTTTGGACCAGCCACGTTAGAGCAGAAAGTAGATATGGATTAATTTAAAGTCCTGAAGGTGAAATCCTGTCATGGTTCCTATCGATATGCTTTACTAAGGAGTCACAGACCAGAGTCTCATGCTGAGTATTATTTGTTTCTTCCTGTCTCTTCTTGTTCTCTGCTTTCCATGTTGTCTCCTTGTCCTCAGTGTCCAATGTGCATGTTCTGTTGCTTGTACTAACTTTACAATACAGCTCTTCCTTGTCTTTGTTGTTGTGGGTGGTTTTTTTTTTTTTTTTTTCCTCTCTGCCATTTCTTCTATCTTGCAGTGAGCAAACAGATCCAAATCTGCAGGGCTTTCTGCTTTTCTCACTGCATTCCAGCTCTTGTTGTACTCTCCTTGCTGGAGATCAGGCCCTGAAACCAAGTCTAAGACCAGGAAAAGGTGTGTGTAGGGCAGTATGACCAGACTGTCATCTGGTTCCATTAAAGAGCTGAGATAAAACAGTCAAAGCTCTCTAATCCTTAGTGGGAGCTCAAATGTTTGTGATAACTTTTGTGTTCTTCAACGCAGAGGTTTAAGCTAGCATTTTTGAATGTGTCTAGTGTTTTGTTTATCTTCCTTCAAGTCTTTTGTGTGTTCTACTGAGTAGTTTGCTTTCTTGGAGAGCTACTTATTTGTTATTGTATGTCTTTGAGCAGCCTATATTTTGCATCTGGATATTCAGGGAAACTTTTGGATTACAGCTGTGCCAGACCTTAGAAACAGAAAGGTGGAATTGCAGAAGAAAATTGAACTGTCTCTTGGAGCTATGCTTTATACTGGGTATTTCTTAAATCACCTCCAGCCTACAAATGACCATGAAATACGTTTTTGTCCATAATGTTCTCTTCAGATGATCAGTTTTTGCAGTCCGTGCAACCTGTACAAGAAATTAATTCTTTCCACCTAGTGAAAAAGTAGCTCATTGCACTGTACTTCATCCATGTTTGGGTTGAGGTTTTATTGTTTATTTGGGGGAGAAGTGGGGATAAAGACAGAGGAGAGCCTGCTGATACGTTTATGCTATGTCATAACAAGCTAATTAATAGCATGGTGATCAGGATTAGCCAACTTCAACTTTCCAGGGAGAAGCTCTGGATGGCTGTGACATGGACCTGTTTGAACAAGGAGCTGCCCTAAAGAGGTAGGCACTTAAAAAGCAGGAGTTTTGCAAGAGGTTCTGCTAGTGGGTGGCTGTGCTGGTCTTACCCACCCTTGGGGTGCTGCCATCCACAATTACAAAACTCTTGCTGTTCTGGATTGAAACACAGAGGAGGAGGTCCTTGGGAAGCAGTAAAATAATTTGGAAGTTTTAAACAAGAACTGTAACACTTGACAGAAGTGAAAGCACAGGATGAGTGGTAGTGGTGACCACACAGCTGTTTGTAGCAGACTATTGTGACAATGCTCATTTCCAGCAGAATAACTCCCCGATGGGCATGGTTTTAGAGGCAGGGTTGGCCTGTATATGGGATAAGTGAGAATTAACTGAAAAGGGCCTGATGACTGGCTTGTCTTTTGATTTTTTTTTAAAGTGAAAGCTGTCTCCAGGCACAGGAGCCCTTGTTGCTTGGGATCCAGTCTTCTGTAGGTGTGATCCCAGTTCCAGCTCTCACTGTGACAACGTGGTGTGAGGGTTACCCTGTGGTAAGAGTCTTCAGCCTTCCCCTTTTCATGGAGAAATTCTTGTTTCTAGGGTTTGGACCTGCAAAATCCAGGCATGGTCCCCTATCTCCAGAAAGCCCATCAAAGATCTCCCAGCTTTTTAAAGCAGGCCCCTGGTTTGTGCTGTCAGTCCTGTAACTCCTGAGCTGTGATTTGTTCATCTGCCTTTTCAGAGATCTGGGCTGGGGCTTCTTGGCATCCAGCCTGTTTGTGGCACTCTGAACACTCTCGGGGAACAGAGGTGATAAAGGCTATTTAACCAGCACTTTCCCTCATGCTGGTTTCTACAGGTTCAGTATTTACAGATCAGTTAAACACTCCATAATGTACACCTCTGAATTAATACAGTTGTTCCTGGGAATCTGCTGTTTTCCTGTTTATTGCTGTGGGTGTTGAACTTCTGTTTAAGGACTTGGGCTGTTGCAGAACACGGCTGGCAGGAGCTGGAGCTAAACAGGACTCTGCTCCTGCCTCACAGCATGGTGAAGCTTCCTCTGGGAAGAGCCTCACATGTCAGCTGCATCTTCCTTCCCCACTTTCACCTCCCCACCACGGTGTTGCCACTTGCTCAGCTCTACTTCCCCACTTTCCAGGGCAGCAGGCAGGCAGTGGGTGCTGCCTGCAGGAGCTCTGCAGTCAGAGGTGTCCTGAGCTTTGCCAACAGCAATGCGCTCACAGGCATTTCCACCGCTGCAAAAGTGACTTGAAATTTGGAAGTGATTTGTGTACACAGCTCTCTGAGAGCACGATGATCTCAAGCAATTCAGTGATTTACAGCACTAGTCTTCTGAGTGAGTTTTGTTTTCTGAGTCCCAGCAAGTTTTAATTCTGATTGTGAGCACTGTGTGATATGCTGGCCTCTGCTTTCCTGTACTGCATGTGCCCCCACCTTCCTGCCCTCCGTATTCCTGTGGCTTACTTGAAACAGAAGGTTAATAACTTGGAGCCTGAAGGCACTTGGCTGAGAACTGATCCAAGCACTACTGGATTTACAAAAACCCAGCCTCAGACCCTTAATCCTTGCTAAACTGTCACGGTTTGGCGCAGCCAGTGTTCCTAAAGAGCTTCAGGCTGAACACGGAAAGCCCAAAGGTTGTGATATCTTGGCAAATCCAGGTAAATCTCTGAGATGAGCTATGGGGAGGAGGGGCAGTGCAGATCTGTTCATTGGGAGGAAAAGTGCAGCATCCCTGGGCTTGCCTCAAAGACAGGGAGTGGGATGCAGCCCAGAGCTTGTTTTCCTGCAGTCCAGCCCTCATGTGCAGACTGTGAAATAGTGCAGGTGGAACACCAACAGTAGTGGGAGATGATGCTCACAGCTGGCTGCCACAGTTGTGGTAAAGCAAAATTAACTTTCCCTCAGTAACAAAATCCATTTGAATGTTTCCTGTGAGGGAACTGACTCCTGGCTTGCTCCCCTGCGCTGTCCTCTCTCCCCAGGCAGTGATGATGTTACAGGATGGTTTTGAAAACCGAAAAAAGCCACTTAGTGGTCAGGATGGCATGTGAGGCTGGGCTGGAGGGTGTCTGCAGCCAAGAGCTCCCTGCAGCACTGGGGGAGGCTGTGGTGGGGAACTCAGCAGGCCAGGGGCAGGATCCAGCCAGCCAGGGTTCAGGTTTTGGAGTTGGGGGAACATCTTGCAGCACGAGTAATTCAGATTAGGCTCCTGGGTGGAGACTGACCTGTGCCCACACCACATAAAGGTGTTTTAAAGGTGTGTCAGCTGAGGTCCCGTTTTCATGCCTGTTGGGATGCTGCAGGCATATGCGAGGAGCTCTGCCGTTGACGGAAAAGTGGGAATGGACGGGATGGAACCAAGCAATCCAAGCCCGTGCTGCATCCCAAAAAGTGAAGGAGGGAGGCTGGTCTCCACTGCCTGCGGAGGAGCTGGCAGAGGGCGGCTGTGCAGACCCCGCGGAGCCCTGTGCCGGGCGGGAACAGCTCCACGAGGTGGCAGCAGGACCCCTCTTTCCCGCATGGAGGGATTTCTAGTCTAGGAGACAGCGGAGCAGATGCTGGCGAAGACGCCAACAGCACGGCTCAGCCCCGCGCTTCTGAGTGCCCGAGAGCATCTCCTGCAAAAGGTCTCCTCTTGGGGCAAGGAAAAGACCAGCAAGAACTAACTCCGATGACAAGAACTCGAGATTGTGAGTTAATACGGAACAATCTCTTCCTAAGGGCTGCCTGCCTCTGGAATTTGTACTAGATCCCATTCTTCAGGTTTTTTACTTCCCTCTCCATCACCCAGTGAAGGCTGTCTGGTTTTTGAGTGAATTTGTGTAATAGTGTGATCAAGCAGACCATGGCCCAACCTCTGGGTGCTCCATGCATCAAGACTCTGGAGCTCCCTTGTGTTCCCTTGTAGTCCCCAAGCCCTGGGAAAGGAGCTGAGCATAGTGCCACTCTTCTGAAAAGGCTGGCAGGACCCTCAGCACACAGGGCTGGGGGCTTAGGACACAATTAGGAAACAGGACACCACGAATGAGGGCACACCACCTGATCTGTCTCCCAATGCCCCCTCGTCCAGCACACCCACAGCAGCTCCTTCACCCAGCCTGGGGCATAGGCATCCCTCCATGCCCTTCCCTTTGGACTTGAGCCCCCATCCTCTCATTTCTGCATCCTCAGATGGCTGCAAGTGCACCCAGCACCATCAGAGATGGGCTTTGTGGGCACAGCTGGGATGGGCAGAGGTGGCCATGGCATCCTTCGGTCACCCTCCCAAACCTTTGGGGGCTGGGGCAGGGAGAGCTTGGGCAGCCCCTGCCCCCGTGGAATGATGGATGAGCTGACAATGGGGTATTGATAAGGAATTAACCTTGAGCCCTTCTTGCTTCAGTGTCAATAGAGCAGGAGCCAAGTACACACGTTTGATTGGAAATCTGTGTTTGGCCTCTGCTGCTTCTGAGCCCATCGAAGGAGCGGTAAGAGGGAGACGTGAGCTGCCCCCTCCCCAGCTGGGACCTCCCCTACGCCCCCCAGGCAGATCCCTCTCAGCTTCCCCAGCCCCCTGCTGCTGGAGTTGACCGTGGGCACACAGCTCTAGAGGCTGCAGCAGCCTCTATGCCCCCAACCTGGCATGTGGAGGGCTGAGTACCAGGGCCCCCCTTGTTTCCTAAAGAGCCTGTGCCCATCCTGCACTGGCCTACACTCCGAGCAGTTTGTTTAATTAAGTGTTTTGCCTAATGGGATTGCCTCATTTCCATAACAAACTGGCGGGCTGTCATTAGGTGGGCTCCCTCATTCATTACTGTTAATTAGATATGGATCCCCCAGAAGGCGGCGCGGGGTGATGAACGAGGCCCCTGACACACGCTATTACACATTAGCATTTTCTCAATATATCCGATACATCAAGGTCCTCCGCTTCCTAAAGATATTTTAAATAAAATATTAGCAGCCTGCTGTGGGGTATGCAGGGAGGGAGGGTTTCTGCCCCTCATCCTAGCCTCAGGCCTCCTTTGGGCTGCAAGTGGAGGTGAGAGTGGCTGAGATGCTTTGCTGCTCCTTGTCAGCCAAAAAAGTGTCTAAATCCCACCCTTTCCCAATCCTTCCCACAACAGATGGTAAGAGGTCCCTGACATCCATACTGCCTCCTCCCACCAGCCTGGGGACCCCCAGCACCCCATCCCTGGGAGACACAGCCATGGGGAGGGGGTTGAAAACAGCTCATTGACCCATCTGCAAAATGTTTGTAAACCGAAAGCATCGGCGCCAGCCGCGTGCCGGGGGGAACCTGACCTCTGCCCCCCCCTGCCCCAGCAGCCTCCCAGTCCCTGTGTTGGGGTAACCCTACACGGCACTGCAGGCCCCTAATGCAGGATGTATAGATCTGTTGGGGCTGGGCATCTCCTGCCCCAGCTAACGCAGACTTCATTATGGGGGTGTCCCCTGAGGGGTGCCCTTCGCCCTGCCCTCCTGGCTCTATGCGGGGACCAGTTGGGGGAACCTGTCCATGGTGGGGTCTGGTGCATGTCCCAGCATCCCCCTGCATCTGTCCCTGCATCCCAAACAGGACCAGGGCTCCCCTCTGGGACATTACTTACATCCAGAAGCTGCAGCGTGTGGGGGGTGTCTCTGCTGCCTCTCGCCTGCAAAGGGAAACACAGAGAAGCAGAAAGCACCCGAGAAGATTTATACTTGTTTAATTAATGTCAAATGTAGTTTACAAACGGGAGTGACAAGTACCTCTTTTTATAGTATACACTGACACACAATCATTGACACACCGGAATATCGCTTTGTGCAACTGGGATTCTTTGGGCAAAGATAGGTAACTCTGATATTTCACTTTTTTTTTTTTTTTTTAAATCATTTAAACTCATTACAGAAGAGGGGAAGTGGCAGGTGCCTGTTACAAACTGGGATGCCTCTCTCCCCAGCCTTCCCCCTGCAGGTTCCCCCTTGGAAACAGGGGATGGCTTTACATTTTAAACAAAACAAAAAAAAGAAACCAAAAATAAACCCCAAAGCAAAGAACCAATGACTAGTTACATATGGTTTTACACATACGTACATAAAGCACATGGCTGGTCCACAACACCTGCCAGAAAGGCCCTGGGAGGGAGCCAGGCTATTTCCAAGGAACGGCTGGGTAGGGGTGTCCTACCCTCTTGCCTTTCCTGGCTGCCTCTCAAACCCACCTGGCTGCACCTCTCCATCTCTGAGACCTCAGCACCAGCTCACTCCCAGCTCAGCCATGCGTGCTGCAGGTTTTTCTCCTTTTACAAATCCAGCCTGAGCTGTGCATGCCTGCCTTTCCCCTGCCTTGTCCTGCTGGCTGCAGGGTTACCCTGCACTGACAGCCCCTGCCCACAGTCTCCCTGTGAAGGTGGGACCCTCTGGGGTGCCTCGACTTCCTAGTTCCCAGGAGCTCTGCTGGAACAGAACAGAAGAGGCTGCAGCTCTCTGGTCTCAGAGGCCACACACAGCTATGAGCTTGGACACATGGGAAACTCCCAATTAGGAATTGTAACCTTTTGATGAGAAGTTTGTGAAATAACAGCTCCTTCAATTTCATTTGAGGTTTCTTTGGGTGGAGTGGGATCCGTCTGAAATCCGTAAGGAGATGCCAAGGCTGTAGCCGTTTTCTGCAGCAGAGCTCAGGGTAGGGAAGCAGCACTGGGACTGTCACACCCCACACACATCCTGCTTACCCAGCCCTTCTCTCTCTGGAAACACCCCAGCAGCTCAGCTCAGCACTGGGGTCCCAACTCCAAACCCCTCACCCACTTCTGTTTCCAGAATGTCTTAAAATGCCCCAGCTCTGTTGTGCTGCCAGGTAGGATCTGCTTGGAAAGGAGTGGAGCAGACGAACTTTCCCATCTCCCTGTCTTCTGGCTATGAGGAGCTGGCACTCCACAACTGCCCAAGGAGCCATGGCAGGGATGCTCAGTGTGGGGCTGGGAGAAGTCCCAAGGCCTTGGGAAATGAATCACTATCCTTTTTTTGGATCCTGACAATAAAAGAAAGAACAAAAGAAAAACATGCCAGATGGCAGCTTTGGTTAAGGCTGAGGAGATGGGAGACAGGGACAAGCATGAGGGACTGTGTGGAAGAAGCTGGGGTTTGTGGGGGCCTCTGGGTCCAGCTGAGAGTGTCTCTGCTGGACCCTGAGAGTGGCAGTGGGGACGAGACAGGGCTGGCTTGGCTCTCTGCCCTAATGCCAAAACCTCTTAGGAAAAACGCAGGCTGCAGGAGAGTGGGAGCTGGGGGAAGCGAGAGCAGGGCAGGGCTGGCTCTGCAGGGGAACTGGCTGAGTCTCTCTGAGCAAAGCAGGACCATCCCGTCCCCTGCCATCCCCACTGTCCTGCCTCAGCACCATCCTGAGCAGCCCATGCATCCTCAGCCAGAAAATGCTGCCCAGAGGAGGAAAGCAAAGCCAGGCAGGGCAGGGGAAGGGGCTGTGGCCTGGAGGAGCACAGGTATCAGCTGCACCCCTGAGCAGGCACTCCCAGCCAGCGGGGAGGGCAGTGCTCTGACAGACTCCCTCCTTCCAGCTCCTCACCATTTCCCCCTTCCCCAGCTGGGAAAGATAAAGGGGGCTGAGCCAGATCCCCCCTGTCCTGCCTGCCCCCCCCCCCCGGTGAGGAGTTAAAAGCTGTGTCTTTCCGGGGATAACGATTCTATTATAAATAGCCCCATTAGCTACAACTAATGACAAAAATCCACCTCCTCTACTCCCCATAAGTTTTGTAAGTTATGGGCAATGCTACAGCCATTACTAAAAGCTGTTAACTTCATATCTGAATGAGGAAATATACACCACAGAACATTAAACCATTTATATTATATATATGTATATATATACTTTTTTTAAACTAATGACTTTAATGCCAAAACTTTGCTGAACCAAGAAAAATATGGGTTTAATGTTCTCTGCTCATTTTTTTTTTCTTCTTTAAAAAAAATACAACCCAAAGAAAAGAAAGGGAAACTTATTAGTATGTAATGTTTGAGTCTATCCCATTTATACACAACATTGTAAACATATATAATCTATATTACATGTGCTTCATTTCTGCCTGGGTGTGTTTGTTTTTTTTTTTTCTTTAAACCTTTTAGTCATCACTAGAACACCACAAAAAACCGAAACAGAACCAAACAAAAAAAAATCAAACCAAAACAAATAAAAACAAAACAAAAAACTGATCAAGGAACACAAGTTACAGGTTATTTAACATCTTTCTGCCAAGGGTCCCTTCCCCAGTCTCCTGGGGGCAGAGTGGTCACCAATACAGTCCAAATGAGGGCTCACGAGCCATCCACATTGCAAAGCCAGCTCCAGGGAACGGGTGATGGGGAACACTGGTTTTAAAAAAGGGGGCTTCACAACAAAGGATTTGGTTTTGCCCGCTGCAGATGCTGAAGGAGGTCTCAAACTGCGGGACCTGACAGCCGAGGCTCCCCACTGCTCCTGTATCCTCGAGTCCATGTCTGGAGTCTCTGGCATGTTTTTTCTTTAAATTTTAAAACGTCTTTTTTTTTGTTGTGGTCGTTCTTCTCCCCCTGGGCGTGATGAGCTGAGCCGAGTAGCTGGGTCCCGCCCTCCTGCTGGGTCCTTCATAAGTAGATGCGCCGAAGGTCTCCAGGAGATGTGATGGTGTTACACTGAGGACAGAGCTTCTTGGCACCCTGCAACCAGCAGATGAGATGCACAGTGTGAGAGCGTGAAGGACATCTCTGTCCTTAGCCTGGGACTGCAGGAGAGGTACGGCCCTGCAGGCAGGGCCATGTCCCCCAACAGGGAGCACAAGATGTGT
The DNA here is from genome assembly GCF_009819655.1 of Sylvia atricapilla. Lineage (NCBI taxonomy): Eukaryota > Metazoa > Chordata > Aves > Passeriformes > Sylviidae > Sylvia > Sylvia atricapilla. Next base: position 14,352,916 of record NC_089148.1, read on the forward strand.
TAAGAGGGAGTCCCAATGCCTTCCTTGCCTGCCCTGCAAGTCCCATGTCCTGCTCCAGTCCCTGGCATGAGGCAGCTGGACAAGCAGGAGCTCTGCAGAGGGCTGAAACTCAGAGCCAAGGTTCATCACCCAACCCAGCACTGCTGTCACCACTGGTTGCCAGGGAGATCTCCTCCTTTTTGTCTCCCTTGCTCACCTGCAGCCCTTGATGAGCCAGTTCAGGTCTCCGAACATAACCCAGCTGGAACAAGCAAAGTTTTCAGCAGGGATGACTGAGCTAGTTCATGGGGGGCTTGGACCATCCCATTCAGGGCAGCACAATGGGGCACTGCCTCATCCATCCTGCAAAAGCCTAAGAGCTGCTGGCATGAAGGAACTTTTCATCCCATCCTCCCCAGCTCACAAAGATACTGCAGAGATGAGTCTGTTCTGCCAAGGTGAGCTGGAAACAGCAAACTCACGTGAGCTGGGGTGGGGTAATGGGTGGCCGACAGGAACACTACATGAAATAAAACAAGGGCTGATGTGCCATCTATCACCGAGCCTGACAGCAAAAGGGTGTTAATAAGCCTCAGAATCGGGGTCAACCTAAGCCGGTCATCATTAGATTGGCAGATGTGACAGACAATTGATGGGAAAAACGACAGAAAGATGGCTCTGCTGTGAGGCAGCCTCTCAACTACAGCACCAGCGTGGGAAATTGGGATGGCCCTCCCTGCTCCCACTGCACATTATTCCTTGCAGTCATGGAATTGGCACACCTGCCACTCCCTGAGCTTTGCACTTCTGAACAATCAGGTCCTGTTTGACAGCCCTCGCTGCCAGCAGCTCAGCTGTTGATGGAACACATGTTGGGACCATAGGCACCTGCACCTCATCTAAACCAGTCACACACAAAGTCCTGTTGAGCTAGAGCTGAATGAAGTGTAAAAGACATCCAAAATACTCTTGGCATCACTCTCAGGGTGAGTGGCAGGCCAGCAGTCTGAAGAAGGGCAGACCACTGGTGGTCGAGATGGAAAACCTAACCCTGGTGCTGATGCCTGTGGGCACATCCTTCCAGTTACCTGGGACAACTACTGTGTCCGTTTAGATTTTCAGCCTTCCAGGGCAGGGACCGTCCACTGTGCCTGTGCAATGCATCATGCAGCCCTACGCAATGGTCTTCACTGAGTAGACGTCTGGGAGGAGGAAGTGCAAACTGTAACTCAAATGAAAGGCTTAAAATGCTGATGAAATGGAAACTTGAGTGCACTGGACTTTAGCAGTGCCTGTTTATTTAACATGCCTCTTTGCTTATGCTCAGTGCCTCAGCTTTGGATCTCCAGTATTAGAAACGGTGAGCTCTACTCTGCACGGCCCAGTAAAAACTTGCTGCAGTGGTGAAAACATGAGAGAAAAATCTGAACATCTGCCACTGTGTGACATAGCAGCACTCCCAAGGGGCTCACTAATCTGGATGCAAATGCCCCAAAATATCCTATTTCAATTGAGTCTCTGCTCATTTCCATGCAGTTTCCTTTTCCTTGGAGGTACCTGTTGCATCTAGTTGCCCTCTTGGCATCATCTTTGTAGCCGGAGGGGGTCCCAAAGGAAGTGGTAGGGAGGTGCTGAGGAATTAATTCACAGCATGTTGTCCGAGGGACAGCAGCTGGCAGCTGCCTGTTCAAGCTTTCCTGTATGCCCTGACAAGCAGAAGTAAGTGTGCATGGGGACTTTAAGCATTCCAGATGTGACTAGTGCCCACATCTGTGTCCATGCTCTCCTTCCTAAGACAAGCTTACTGGCAAGAGGCATGAAGGCATTGAACCAAAGGCTGCAGGTGTTCACTATAAGCACTCAGCCCACAAGGACGGCAAAACAAGCCCGATGGAATCAAGTGCATCTTTGCTGCTCTCTTCCACAGCTAAGCAAGGTCAGGTATGCAGTTCCCTCACACTACAGGGAAAGGGAAAATGGCTGAACTTATCTTGCCACACCTTGGGATCTCTGTCTCAGAGATGTTTTCTGCAAACATGCTGATGGCTTTAGAGGGAGATTCACTCTCCCACCTAAGGCTGAGAGCTGCACATGCATAACCAGGAACAAGTTTTCAACCATGTCACAAAGCAGAACCCAGCCACACAGAGCTTGACCTATTTTCTGCAAAAGCTACATGATCACAGATTGATTTAGGGCAGTGGTGGATACTGCTTCACCTGCGCGTGGGGAGCACAGCTCATCCTTGAGCTCTGAAGCCTGGGTACACTGAAGGGAACAACCGTATCCTGGAAACTTTCAGCAGCCTGGCCTGAATGTGGTGCAGGCTGCACGTGGCACACTGGGCCCAGGGCTCTGGGTCTCTCTAATACTTTGGACACTTGGGGATACATTTTTCTTTTATATTATATGAAACTGCCCTCCTCTGCACACATAAGCATGTGCGATAAATTCAGAACTAAGTCCTGATTTTTTACTTTTTAGATGGAAGTTGTTCAGAACCTTGATCCTTGCATCTGACTTTGCGGTGTAGGTGTACAACATTTATCTGCACCAGTGATTAAGCCCTACTCTCTTGTGGAGAGGCACATAAGCTTGTACACACACACATGCTGGCACAGGCACAATGAAAAAGCATTGCTCCCCCACTGCTCACCTGCCAGCTGGGGTTACTAAACTTTTCCCTTGAAATAAAAATGCTGTGGAATAATAAGTCCCACCTGTCGGCCATTTCTTTTTCCTTTTTTCCAGGTCCTTCTGCTCCTTTCATCATAGCTACATGGAAAAGCCTTGATGTGTTATAGCTGTGTGTGCTGGAGTAAAGGCCACCTCAGCTTTTCCATTATAAACCCCAGTTTTGAGGGGTTTATAAAACTCTGCTGCAAGAAGTTTGCTCCAGGGCTGTTACAAAGCAAAGAAATGGGGCTGGAACCAGGATGGAGTTTATTTTTTCTCCTCCTTTCTTAATTAAAATTTGGCAAGTGATTGATCCACAATACAGGCTAATCACTTGGGGTACTAGTTTGAAAAATGCATTAACGAGAGCTGAGATGTTGAAAAGTCGTTAGGGCTTACACAGTGCCAGGAAGGATTGGAGTAGTTTGTCTTAAAGTTGCCTCTTAAAAAATGGTATGATGTCTGCTATAAATTGGCTAAAGCAAGGAAACTCACAAGGAAGGATTTAGGCACTTCCTGCTGTCCTGTGGGTCTAAAAATGGGCAATTTCCAAGCAGAATATGTTACCAGGCACAGAGAATAAAGGGACACACAAACAGAGCAGGCAAAGAAAGTAAAACGGAAGCAGAGAGACGACAGGAGGAACCCAAACCAAGAGCCAACTTCTTGCCAGGAAAGGAACTGAATGCCAAGATCCAATTCTCAACCAAAGCATCCACCTCCCCTCCCACCCACGCCTCCACACAAAGTGTGGAGCTTCTTCTCTGCAGATGCTGATTCCCAGAGAAATAGATGTCCTCTACTGCCATTGTGAGCTACCCTCCAGCTGTCAGGTAATGGGAACAACTTTTTTCAGGAAGCTGCCTTGACGGGTGGAGCTCACCTCCACACTGCTGGAGGCCAGAACTGAAGAATGCTAAATAATAACCAGAGAACCTCATGGCAGATGAGAACACCATGAAGGCTCAAGCACAGCATCCATGCAGCTTCTGACTCAGGAGGTCCCTATATGTTGCTGAAGCACTGAGGAATCACTCAGAAGAGCCGCTCTATATTTGTGCTGTTTTGTACAAAACCACTCCAGCCCACATGGGATATACGGTACTAGAGCCTAGAAAGAGTGGCACGGCTAAGAATGTAGTAATTACCAAAGATATAAATGTGTCAACTGCAGAGCACACGTATATATCGATGGATCCCCTGGAAGCATTTTGTGATGAGGAAGGGCTTTTAGAAGTGATTTTTTCCTGCTCTTGTAGTTGTCATTTTCAAATAAGCCCAAGACAGGCAGGCACAAGCCTGGAGTCAGCAAATACTCGTGGGAAATGTTGGATCTGGCTTGTACAGGTGATGGGGGAAACTTAGTAAACTGCATTTCTCAAATAAACCTGTCCTCTTTCAGCCCTTGCACCCACCAACAGTTCCATCACTGGCAAACAACAGCCTGATTTAGCTTCCAGCTCCATTTTCTTTCTAAAGAAGGATACCAGGGATTGGGAAATCACACAACTACAGCTCAGAGAGACATCAAGAACTTGCTGACCTATTTCCTGGGCAAGACCACCTCAACCTGAATTACTCCTGACAAACACATATCAACCCTGTTCTCACAAATGTCCAAGGATGGAGGCTCCCCAAGCTCCCCAAACCTCCCCAGCAAATCACTACAGCAGATGGCCCATCTTTTCTGTTAGAGAACTCTCCTTAGGAAAAGGAAAATACTAATCTCACCCACTATTAGCTGTAGAGTCCCTCTCAGTTAACGGGGAAGGATGGAGATGGGGCAGACTCTTACAGAGGGAGAGTCATCCCCTACCACCCCGTGACACGAGCTGTAGTCCAACAACCAGCTGAGGATGGACACTCACCATGAGGACTGTCAATGTTCAGGGAAAGGGAACTCCACCTGCTGCTGAATCTTGCTCCTCAAGGCTTAATCTTGCTCCTACAACACCATTTCCTCTCCTGTCCTTGAAGAACCTGCACATGTTTTTAGGGTTTCTAAAAGGGATCACAGGTAAATCATTCCATGACCTTGGTTCTCTTAAGGCATCTCAAGGACTCATTTCTGCAACCTCAGCCTTTGCTTCAGAGATGGAGTCTCCTCTGGTCACTGTTTCAACCCCAGAACTTGCAGCCTCGTTGACATACTGAGCTCCAGTATAATTATACCTAAGCTAACGAGTCCATCATTTGTAGAGTTAGTGATTAGAAGTCTCTTCCTTGCCCTTGCCAACAGAACAGTTATAATCTGGAATTGAACATCAAGAATTGAAAGTCCAAAAATTTTATTTTCATAAAGTCTAAGCATTTTAAGATCCAATCCAGTGCCCTAAATACTATCAAGTCAGATGCTCAGATCATTGTACTATTGTATCCTAGAAAATGTTTAAACCTTAGGTCCACAGACACACGTGAGCATCAAATTTCACCCTATCTTCACTACCCTGCAGTTTAGAAGTGCTCCCAGGCACTCTGAGCCTTCAGTTCCAGGGCCTTGTTCAGTACATGATCCTTGCTCTCTCAGACACACTCACACTCTAAGTTAATGGGCATGTGAACCAAAGGCACACAGCAGAAAGGGGACTTTTCACCAGCATGGATGGCAAATCTCCAGATTGTTCAAAAGGGGCCAGAAGCCTGACACAACCCGCCTGCTCCAACTCCTATTAACTCCAACAAATTGTTTACTGCAGAACAGAAGGAAAAATGCTGCCCCTCTCCCCCAGCCAAGTCTTCCATGTGTGCTGCACGCGCAGGCTCCCCTCCTCCCAACCCCACTGGGGAGCCAGCTTTATACCCAGGGAAAGGTAACAGCAGCGATTATTACACACACTATCCCACAGCTCCTCGCTTGTTAAAAAAAACAAGAGTCTCTTTTGTGCCCGAAATAAAAGGAGATACCTTAATTAGAACAATGCAGGTTGGTAAGCATTAAACACTGAGCCCAGCTGCTGTATGCCATTAAATTCATAAAAAGGGAGGGGGGAAGGAGGGCAGTCTTAACGAGATTACACACATTGACTTTGATCAAGACACAAAAGCACCAAGGCGTTCCAGGGTTTTTATTGCTGTCTTCAGGCTACATTTTAATGGTTACATTAGAAACATGCGAACACAGGCTGGGAGATTTTTTTGAGATGGGAGAGGGAGTGCAAGCATGCCTTGTGAAAAGGCCTGCTTTAATAAATTGGGGGCTGCAGGGAGAGGCTAGGACTGGGGAACACATGAGTAGTCACTTATTAATTGCTTCCCCTATGCAAGTGCCAAGTCCTAACATGATGTCTTGCTGGACTATTCCCATCCTGCCTGCCTGGTCAGCAAAAGAGCTATGTGCAGATCACACACAGCCAGCCTCATCGCCACCTTTCTCACAGAATTCTAGGGGGAGATGGCTTCCTCTCTGCAAGGGAAATGTTAATCCCATAGCACCTGGAGTGGCTTTCCCCGTTCTCCCGAGCAGCTGTGACGGCTGAACATGACAAAAAGGGACCTGACTGAAGTTGAACTAAGTTGCTGCTGAGCCTAAGAACAGCCTGAAATTGGTGCCACAGATTTAGAAGATGACTTGAGGCTGGTGGGGAGAGGACAAAGACTTCAGAGTAAAGAAAATGAAGAGGAAATTAGTGTTTTATCCTGTGCTTGTAGCACTGCTGAAAGACAAGATCAGTCCTCACTTAGCAAAGGTGGCAGAGCACATAGTCATCCAGACACCTCACAGCTGCGTACCCACATATGTGTCTTTTATAAGATGCTGCTAAAATGTTTACAAAAGCTTGTATAATGTAAATAGTGACAGGGTGTAGCTGAAGAGCTATAAAATACAGCCCAAGGGATAGCCAAGTTATTGAGTTGCTATTAGTACTCAAGCCCACAGGCACTTCACCATCCTGGTAACTTTTCTTGGACAAGACTTTTAAAAGGCAGGATTTAAAGGAGCATGATCAGCTTAATCGTAATTCCAAGCACACAATGTGTTTTATAAAGTAGAGTAATGCCTTCCAGGAACAAATTTTTAGGGGTGGCATTCCCTTACATTTTTTGCAACCCAACACTGTATCATCTTGCTAACAGGAGAATTAGAAAGCACAATTGACTATTTTCCACTCCTCATCCTGAACAAAAAGAAAGCCTGAAAATCAGCTGCAGAGGGGATGTTAAAGGCTGATTATAAACCCCACAGTTTTAACACAGGAAAAGAAAACACTTTATTTAATAACACGTTAAATTTTAACCTGATGGCCTTTAATAAACGAATAAATTACTACTCTACTGGGTCACCTATTCAATGTTCAAGGTAGCTCCCAATCTTCTAACCAGAACGGCATATGCTTGAAAACCACCCAGTGCTATTCCAAATAATCTAAGAAAATACAGATTCACATAAAATCTCCTTTCCATCACATTATAAAAGTTCTCTTCCGTATCTTCTCTCCTGAAGATGGTTCCCCTAGCTTCAGGGGAATATTATGTTTCTCAGAAGCTATCCATCCCATGAAATCTCAGTCAATTTGGCCTGATTTTCACACCTTTACCTCTCTGCATGGATGCCCCACAGGAAATTACTGAAAGGCAAGGTAGTCCCTAGCACAGAGCTCTTCCCACAGTGGAGGAAAAAGCAAGGGGCAGGATGGAACTTGGGTCACAACAACTCAAACAAAACTCTCTCATGTCAAAGCCAGAGTGGGGTGTTAAACAGCCAGGCTTGGGAAGTCTGCAAGCACATGACTCAGATTTTTTAAAATAAAGCAAAAAGCACCCTTCCCCGTGGCAATCTATAATAAAGTATCTGAGAAAAGAGAAAAAAGGCTATAAGTCAACAAGAAAGCAGTCAAGAGCCTCACCAGAGTCCGCAGCCAGCATTCTTCACAGTGCACATGCCAGCACTGAATAGAAGTCAGGGGCATTGTGTAGGAGTCCTGAGGAAAAGAAGCAAACAGATTATTTCCATAGCAGTAATCTAGCGATTCTTCATTCCCAACCCCATCACAATGCCTTTTTTTGTGGGTAACACCGTCTTGTATTTTGTTAAAAAAAACCCAACTTGTGTAATATGTAAGTTGTATTTTTGTAATGTTTGTATAGAAGTGGCAGAATGTCTTCTTCAATCCCTTTTCTTGGCTTCCCAGAACTCCTGCTGGAAGCCCATAATCCACTCAAGTGATGACCTGGCTCAGCACAGTTATCGCAAAAGCATCTGAAGTTGCTCTGGCCACCTGCCATTATTCTCATCAGAAAGGTCACCAGATCATATGAAAACCAGTGACAGGGTAAGATCAACCCTTATCATAACTCAACTCTGCAGGAACAGCTTAACTACATCCCAAGAAAGCTACTGCTATTTCAGCAGACATGCCTTCTCAAGTGTCTTCTATCACGGCTAACAAACCTCTGGAAATCAGCATCAAGCTGTTGTCCCTCCTGTGGGGTGAGTGACAGTGACTGCACTCCCACAACCTCCAAGCTGTGACCTGGCTGGGAGGGAGAAGCCTGTGCATCAAGCTGAAGTTGCAGAGGGAGCTCTCCACCAAGCAGAATGTTCTGCCCTCAGCAGAGCACAAACCCAACAGGACACGTAGAGCCCTGCAGGCTTGGACCATCAGAGGGAGCTGCTGCCCTTCCTGAGAAAGGCCACAGCATCACCAGAGAGCACGCAGGACATTGGCAACTTTCAAATGGTCAGGCAACATCCCTGTTCCCAAATCAGAGAAGGTGAGCCTCTGATCACAATTCTGCTCTCTCCTATGTACCTAAATTTGCACATGCAGGAAAAGGAGGCTGGTATCTGGAAGTTTTCTACAGGAAGGCAGAAAGCATTTTGAAGTTGGGCCTTTCTTGCCCCTGATACAGAGGGACAGCTACAAATACCAGTGAAACAACGTAATTTGTACAGAAATTTGTGTTGTTAAGACCTTAATTTGGAAGGCTAATTGGTGATGAGTTCCCTAAGACTGCCTGAAAAAGGAGAAAAGCTTCTCCCCTCCTTGGCAGAGATACCAAGACATTTCTGATTCATTACCACAAGTGGAGTGCTACTCACCATGCAAATGAGACATTTATAGCGGTCCCCACGGGAAAGCTGCCTTTCTAACTCACGGACACGAGCCTTTAACGCTTCAAATGTTGTCACTGCAGAGTCTTCTGTAATTCTGCAGAAGATGATGAAAAGTGAGCATCACTGAGCATACAAGACTGTTAAGAGTTTGGGGGGAAAAGTATCCCACAGCAGGTACTGCACAGGAAATAGCATTGCATTCAAACTAATACATTCAAACTTGGATTAAAAGAATTCCCAAAAAGCCTAGTGTGAATTCTTTAAAATGTCTTTTTAAATACTTCCAAACACATCACAAAAGCACAGAACCAGTGCTGGGGTTGCCAGCTTCATACAGAGCAAGACACAGACATTTAAACAGTAGATATTTTTGTTAGCTTTTTTTTTGTTTGTTTTCTGCCTTTTTTCTTGTCTCCCTTAAGAGATTACTTAGGACCACATGCTTGAGACAAAGTTCTGTGTGTTGCTTTAAAACTGCTGAGATAACTTTTTGTGGGCAATAGGAGCTGTTCTTCCCCTTAGGGAATGGAGGCCTTTGCTGGCCATCAGCCTCGTGAAATGCAAAATCAGCTCATTACACAGGATCAACACAACGGCTTATATTAATGAAAGCCCCAGCTTTTTGATTCTAATACTGAAAGAACGGAGAAATCAAAAGCATTGGACATGGTGACAACAGGGTGGCTATAAAGGCAGCTTTACAATCTCAGCTTCTCCATTTCCTAGGGTCATTTTTGATGGGCAGCATTATCTCTTTTGTCACAGAGGCACTGTGCTGAGGCCAGGCAAGTGTATTTTCATGGTTCTGCAAGGCTGGGGAAAAGAGCAACTTGCCAACCCAAAAGCAAAGGCAGACAGCAATGCTTAGCAAATGAAATGCAGGGAGCACTACAGGCAAGAATGCGTCACTCTAGCATGCTGCAAAATCCGATTTCTATACAGTGTGGGCATAGGGAGGGGCCCTCAAGTATTCCCCAGAAAAGATTTAGAGCATTGACATAAAGGCTTTCACTTTTTTGAATAAAAACAAAACCAACAATTTTCAATGTGTGTCAGTGAATTTCTGGCATCTCCAAACAGACTCCAGCTCAGAAGAACCAGAAGAGCATCTTGACACCAGAAGCTGAATCATCAATCACAAGATAACCCGTAGTGACACCTATGTCTCCTACCTTTTTAGAGGATGATTCATCAACAGGTGGCTAAGGCACGGGTCTAGTGGAATTACTACAGCCAGTAAAGTGAGCTGCAATCTCAGCACTCAGCTGCAGGCAGGCACTCACTCCTTTGTTCATTAGTCACTTGTCGCTAGCACGCAGGGAGGGACTTTGGGTATCTCCCACAAACTGATTCTGATGGCTTTTCCCAAGGCTTTGGTAACAGAACTAGTCAAAGAGATCTTGGGTGATTTTCCCAATTATGATACTTCAGAAGAAAGTGAAGCTGCTGGAATGTATATAGTTAACTACCAGTGTTTTAAAGCTCCTTCAACGTCACTCCTGCCTTTACACTGATGAGACATGCTCTGCATGAGCTGACTGAGATCTTCATCAGAAGGAGATTCATTGCAAGTGATAGCTGACAGAAAATGGTAACAATTTTAAAACTGCAAAAAAGGTAAAGAAATACAAATGTCTCATGTCAGCCTAGTGGGTGAGGACTGTCTGGGGACAGGGGCACTGTGGATTCAAGTCTTGGAATCCATAAATACTCTTTGAAGCAAGATGAAAGAGTTTCAGTAGGAGACAGTCCTCCCTGCTGTGAAAACACCCACTTGCTCCTGCTCATCGGTATAAATTATTACCATATCCCAGCTTGAGTTCTCACCCTCAAGAAAGGGTTGTTAGCATTTTCAAAGAAAGTCTAGAAAGGTGTTAGTTTTGTCCAAGGAAGAAACAGATTTATTTATTTATAGCTTGAAGATTATTGTTGGCTGAGAAAATTGTTTCCCTTCCAGTCTGGCCCACTGTTGAACTGATGCTGGCTGAAGACTGCAGATGAATTTGACTTCATGGAATCCATTACTCCTTCCTGCATGTATAAAGGCACTGGAGGTATAAAGGCAGCAGGTGTGACTCCCACCCAAAGCAGGTGGCAAGTAGAACCTCAACCCTTGCTAAATTCTCCTTCTACCATCTTTGGAGCTACCTGTCCTCCTCAGATGGGTGGGCAGCTCAGAAAGGAAAAGTTGTTTCCTTGAGCAGATACAAACAAATGCCCATTCATCCCCAGTCCCAGCTCAGTAACAGTAAAAACTTAAAAAGGAAAAATTTGTCACTGCAACTAAAGACAGAAAATGGTTTGTTTATAGAAATCTAAACAGCTGACCCCCATTGGCCAATTTTGGAAAGTCTCTGAGATAATAGCACCTGTCCAGTAATAAACGAATGAATCAGAAAAGGAGGCTGAATAGAGGTATAAGCAATAATGCTCAGAGGCTGCCTGATACAATGGCCAATCAATAGGAGGGCTGTAGATCAGGGTGCTAGTTAGCTGGAAAATTACCGCACCGCTGTGTGCGTCACGCTGTAGGGATCCTGGACAATCAATGTGGGAGGTATTGATTTAGTTATTATCACTTCATACGCTCCAGACATTGTTAAATATACATTTATTAACAAGACTGGGTAAGAGAGGGAGCTTTAGCCACTGCGATACCTCCCGGCACTGATCAAAGCTCAGCTATGACAGAATTTAAACTCCATGCTCTCCCGGCTAAGCAAAGCTCACAGGACAAATCCTGACACACAGCACAGTGCTGAAGACACAGCTCCTACTTCATATGAGAGATAGGAGTGTTGGCCGTAAGTGAGTATTTTGCACTTGAGAGTTCAGGAAAGCCTCTCGGAGCAGCAGCAACAAGGGACATGGCAGCCAAGGGTCAAGCCAAAGTGAGTGATAATTGCATGGTTGCTTCGGAAAAGCTGGAGGAAATGAGGTCAAGGGAAATAGGGAGAACATTAGTAAATAAAGGAAACTGAAGCTACCTCCAGGGATGGAATAAAGACAAGAGTCACTTCCCATGTGTCTGGCTCCCGTGGTGGCCAGCGCACTTGGGACACATGCCATTCCATTTAGTGTCATTTTACCGTCAACCTGCTGCTTGTATCCTAAAGATAAGCATCGCTTAGGAGCAACTCTTCCTGCAGCAGCAATCTTGGCAACTCCCTCAGGATTCCCTCTTGTGCGTGCACCTTGTGTGCGCTTGCCTGGACACAGCTGGGAGCAGCCTTGGGCAGAATTTCTACAGGGTAACGCCAGGGTGGAGTGAGGGTCAGAAAGCCAAGTGCCATGAACAGGGGAAGGCTGTGTACAAGTTACCCTGCCAAGTGAGGCAGAGGGAATTACGGAGAAGGAATTGGCTCTCTGCTTTGCCTTGACCTCATGCTGGATGCAGGAGGACTCTTAACAATTTTTCGCCTCAGCGCTCTGATTTGACGTGTTTGGATAACGTCATTTATCAGCCTCCAGAGAGACCTGCTGAGCACAACGGCTGCCACGAGCTATACCTTGAGCCCCAGTGCTCATGCTTCTCCAGCAGGTGTGAGAGGCCTCACTGACACCTGAACTGCTCTCCCTGGCTGAGGATGTATCAAGAAGGCACTTCCATCCTGGAGTACAGACCCGCTGTGACATCACTACACACAGGAGAGCCTGAGTGAGAATGTTTACACAAGAGCAAAACCAGGAAGGGAGGGCTCCTTGTGGAAGAAGCCGGGTCCTGTACTTCTCCCTAGACTTTGTGGTTAAGTTTTCCACACACTGGCAGCCACAGCTGACGATGCTGCGTATCAAGAAGCAGGTCTGTGAGACTGGGCAGACGGCATGTGATAATTTTCAGTTTTTCTGCCCAATGCGTATTTTTCTACTATTCATAGCATTTTCCCTTGAGCACTGAAAATAAGAACACATTCTTTCTCTGAGAAAATCCTTGCTTTGTTCAGGTAAAAGGCCAGAAGAAGTGCACAGAAATACTATGGAAGAGGAAAATGCACCTATCTGTAGCTCTGAGCAGCAATCGCCTCCTGGGAAATCTCTCCTGGGAAATGGCCACCCCCCTCCTCACTAAAAACTTTAACCCAAACACTGGTTATTTGTTAAACATTAGCATGCATGTGATCTTTGTTTCTCCAAATTAAATCGAGCAATTCCTACCCGCTGTCCCAGTGGGCAATCACAAGCAATTCCGTTAATTAAATTATCTCTGATTCTGCAGCTCTGGAATCTCTCAATTGACTAAGTCTGTGCTTTATCATCAACAAAATACTGGACCAAAAAGGAAACAAAAAAATGCTGATGTCAGTGTGATCGGCTTTCGTTAACCCTTCCCAGCTGGGTATTAAGGGCCTGCTCAAGAAACTGCTGTACTGGAACAAGCCCAAGAGCCAGAGCCTTGTAGCAGATACCAGTAGCAGCTGTTCACCAGTGTTTCCTTTCCCCTGTACAGTAAAACACAAACACCACACTGTCCCTGCATCAAGCATCCTGCCTATTGAGAACTACAAAAGATGCAAAACTGTTTAGCTGCTGAAGAAACAGGAAAACACCTCAAAAAACCCCTGCAAATATCCCATCCTCATCTTATCCAGATCTTATTTGATGTATCCCGCTGTTGAGGAGTCTCCATAAACATTCTCCTTTGGTTTATTTCAACTGGATATAAATTTTCCTTTCTTCATAAATGGCTACACTGTACACAGCATTCCATAAATTTTTACAATTCCACTGTTTGTATGTATCTTGTAAAAACCGCTTAGCACTGATTAAATGCACCACCAATAAATTTCATGGGCTACTTTTGACACTTGATATTCTGACCTTCTCTCTTCCTCATACATTTATTTTTGCTTTCCTGTGCCTGTAAGACTGGTAGACTGACAGAGAGGAAAATGTACAGTACCACTGACAAACCTGAGTGTGATGTATTTATTTTTTAAACAAAGCCTTTATCCTCCCTTGTCCAAAGTGGAGAACCCAGCAGAACATACATGCCACCTCCCTGCACCAAGGGCAGAGGTCATGTCACTAGCAGCTTACATATCATAAATATTAGAAACAGACTGGTCGATACTTAGAAGGCGAAGTTAAGCTACAGTAAGATTCCAGGAGCAGAGAAATTGCCCCCAGGCCATATGCAACCTCCGCTGTAGATGACAATTATCATAACCACTACTACACTGCAGGAGAGAAGGTCTGGCACAGTCTTTGCTTTGTGGGGGACAAATCTTCAAGACTTGATAAAAACGACCCCAACATCAGTGCACAATGATGCACCTGCAAACCTTCTCTCATACCCAATTTACATCTGGGTGAGAGGGCAACTCTTTCTGAGAAGAATCCTGTTTATCAGCCTGTAACATGCTGTGCACAGCTCTGTAACACCAAGGAGCACTGCAGAATGGCAGAGCACAGTGATGCTGTCTCAGCTCTCACCCATATATTGTCTTCAACTACCTCACTACGTGCATTTCAAACACTAACTGTGAACACCCCTATGTTTTTTGGGATAAGAATTGCTTTCTTTTCAACTTGATGAAATAATCTGTCTCCACTTTCAATTTAGCAGGCATCACCTGCAGCAAGTAGGACAGCTAAAGATACAGCGACTTTATATTGGCAGATGTGGGTGAGCAGCACTGAAGTCAGTGGGAGATCCACCAGACTGAAAGGATTTTTACACTTACTTGAGTCCAAGAACATAACATAAAGCTGAAAAAGCCCCTTTGCTACTAACAAGCAAAACACTTCAATTGACATGTAAGATTTTAAGAAGAAAAGTGACAGGTGGCTTTAAAAGAAAACAGATACAGCTCAGGCATTTTCAGTATCTTAAGTCTCTGGAAGAAGCTCAGTGTCAGGTACTGATGGCAGATTGACTGTGAATCACCCCCAACATGTGGGCTACCAGACTGGGACAACGTACTGAGATTTTATTTCACTAGATGAGCTGGTTATAGCAGAAGGGGTTTGCATGCCTTGATGCAGAAAACTGCCCAGCAAAGCTGTTTACAGAAGAGCCATGTCAAATCACAGCAAGTGAAGTTTAGACCCTCTAAAGGGTCTGCAGGACTGCCAACGCTAAAAGCAAATATCCTGGCAAGACATCAATATTTTAGGAGTTGGCTTCCCCTTTATTTAGCTAAAAATCTCATTTATTTGGTTTATTTGTTTTTAGACTAACCTCCTCTAAAGAGGCTGACTTATAATCCTGTAAAACGTTGTCACATGTATTGAGGAAATTGGCAAGGATGCTAATTTATTGTCCTCTAGGAAAAAAAAAAAGCCCTCTTTCCTTGATTAATGTATGTTTTTGTATTGTAAGATATTAAAGAATGTTGCTTCACCTGTAATTATAGAGAATAGTTTACTCTGGCAAAGTGCCCTGGCTTCTGGTTGCCAAGTTATGAATAATGCAATGTTCCCCATTCTAATTTCCGTGTTCTAAGTTGTGAATTTGGAGCAGGGTGCATGCAAGGGCACACACACACGACTCTGAGGCGTTCTCAGTCACGAGTGCCTCTATTTTATACTTGCTTGCACAACTTGTTAATACTGGCATCTGCTTGCCAAATTCAGAGTTTGCTTCTAACTAATTTTATCTTGATGCAAACCAAAAATGTTGTCTCTTTTTTTCCCCACAGAGGAATTATTTCTCTCACACTTGCATGCACCGTCGCAATACCACTGAGGGGAGCTTACCACTCCAAGAAGGCGTTTTAAGCTGCATTTAGTAGGGACTTGGATAAAGATTCCCTGAAGAATTTAATGATAGAAGAATTCATTTTGCTTTCATATCTCCCCCGCCTCCATAACACAGAACCCAACAATGTCTTTACAGAAGCGGGAAGTAAATCCAGGCACTGGCTCTTTCTCTTCCCTTTTTTTGGCCCGTGTTTTGCTGGGACACATGTGCCCAGCCCTAATCAAAACAGAGACAGATGGCACCGCTGATCATTCAGAATAGAAGGAGCCTCAGAGTCAGCATGTTTAGATGCATTTGTAGGGCTATGCAGTATCCACTGGCCACTGGGACTGATTTAAAAAGGCGGCGAGTCAAAGTCTGAGCTTGCGCCAAAATTTTAAATGTGCCATTTGAGCAATTATGGTTCAACATGAAAGCTGGGAGAAAGAATGCATAGGTCATTCTGATTAGATTTAGAGACTATGTTCCCTGTTCCAAAGAGAAAATAAATGCAATCCCATTGCTTTACTGGCGCAGATTTGGCGATAAAGAAAAAACCCATGCTATGGGAAAGTGGTTTGCTGCAGCAAGGTTTTGTTGAGGCAGCACAGGCTGAATCAGAAAATGATTCTCTAAACAGTCTTCCGAAAGAGAAATAATTACTCACCTAATGTGTTAATGTCTCAATTCACTTTTCAAATGTATCCTTCATCCTGGAGACTCCTATTGTATTTCTAACACATCAGTGAAGGTGCATTATGGTCTCTATCTTAATACAAGCCAGGGCCACAAAACGCAGGAGGTGGAAATGGAAAATACAGCTGCTTTCCTTGCTGAGGCATGCAGGCTAAAGGTTCCAGCCTACAGACACTTGCCTCCATCCACAAGTAAACATGTTTGGATTATGACCAAGCTACATGTATAGCTAGGCAGGTCTATTTTTCTACTGGAAGACTTATGGCAGCTGTAACTTGTCATCTTACTGTGGCCTGGAGCTGGTCTAGGATTATTGGTAGCTTTGGTTGGACGATCAGGGCAAAAAATTATAAAATATCCATGAAGTGAAAGAGGAAGAGCAAATTCCTAGGGCTGAAAGTTGCTCAGAAGGTTGGACATGCAGCTGAGTCTTGCAGCCAGCCTCTGTGAGCAATTAAATAAATGTCTTCTACTCCCATGGCCCCCATCCAAACGACTGAAATAAACAGGAAATATCTATGCTACTACAGCAGCACTTGGATTCATCTATAGCCTTTTAAGGGCTTTACTGTGGAGGTGATATGCTTTCCAGAACCTCCATTCATGACCGCTGATTGGAGGCACACAAGGGCGGTGCGATAACACATCCTCCAGACAGCTTCCTACAACTGCTGCTGCCTCCCTGGAACTTTTACACTGTTGCTGTTTCCTTTACAGAGAAAGAAAGGATCAGAATTAGCATCATTTAAGGTAATTGTGCCTTCAAAAAGAAACACGAGGCTATTAAAGGAGGCCAGGGCACATTAGTATCATATAACCAATTGTGGTCCCAGAGCTAGAAAAGGAAACTAGCAGCAAAGTGGAAGGACAGGTCATGAGCCAGCTATCTGAGGGAAAAGCAGGAATGCTTATGCAACTGTGTGGGGAAACATGGGGAAACAACAGCTTTTTGCAGATAAAATCTTCAAAAACTAAGAAAGAATATAATAGAAAAATAGGATGAAGTGCCTGTAGCAGTGGAGTGTAAGGTTAGGAAAAGCATCAAGACTGATGTGAGGACAAAAAATCAACATGGATATTAAACTCCTTTAATTACATTACTTGCTATTACTTTGGTTCTGTAAAGGCAGTGTTGGGTTCCGTGTTACAGAGGTGAAGGAGACATGAAAGCACAATGAATTGTTTTGTCATTAAATTCCTTGGGAAATCTTTACGAAGCTCCAACTAAATGTGACTTAACACTCCTCCTTGCAGCAGTAAGCACCCCTCAGCTATACTGCAACTGCGCATGCAAGTGTAAAAGAAATAATTGCCCACTCTACAGTTGTCCCAGATATAGTTTAATGAGAACTAACAAAACTGGTCCTTTTAAAAGAAGTACTATTTCATATTTATACTTACTAACTGTAGCCTAAGAAAGGCATAAACTACCAAGAGCTTTAATTACAACCACCCTGTTGTCATACAGCAACTGGCACAGCACAAACACTCACTGAGTCCTGCCACAACAGTCAGCGAGTGCCAAGAAAAGCAATAGCCCTGTCACCACCAGCACACAGCCAGCCTGTGCAGCCAGGGCTGCCCCTCAGCAGATGCAGGAGAGAGACAGCAAACTGGCAGCGGATGGGGCACAACATGATCCCTTTTCTGCTCTTCAAAGGAACATTTTCATCCAAACAGGGAGTGCAGGCTACATAAAGATAATAGTTACTTTTCTCTTGAGAGCATCTGGGCACCACACAAACGTTTTCAAAAAAAACAGTATCAGTCCCTGCCTCTTAATTCTTGCAGCATAGCTAAGAGAGGTGAATAAAAAGTCACATCCTCAAAGTATTTTCAGAAGCATCCACAATGCTCCATCAGAGACAATGTTAAACACAACAGGCTAATTTTAGGGACCAGTCCTCTCCCTGACAAGCTGCTCACACATCTAAAGGCAGAATTTGTCTGCTAGAAGGCAGCTGTTTGTGTTTTATAAGCTAAAGTTTCTCTACCTATGGAATAACTCCAATATTTCACAGGGAATCATCATCCATCTAACTGAAGTACCCTCTAACAGACCATCAGCCTCATATCCCCTTTGAAATAGCACAGCTGAGCACTTGCTGGGCCACGATTTATTTTTTACCTTCTAAGACATCTTGGTAACTCTATAGCTCAATAGTGACAGCCGAATTTCACACTGCGATAGCCCCCCATCGATTTTTCATTCCCAGGAAGCAACTCTACAAATTAAAGTTAACAGCATTTCTGAAACTAAGAAAAGAAAAAAGAAAAGAAGGGGCAGGCAAAGAGACATAAATTGCAAGATGCCTAAACAGTGCCTTCAATGTAGGAATAAAATTTCATTCTGACTTTTTCACCAGTTATGGGATAGGGATGCAGAAGCTACTGCTCCTGAAGCCAGGAGATCCCTTGGGTTTGCAGATGCTTCAACTTAAAAACATCACATGTTCAACAGAAACTAAGAGTCCCTTTCTATACTGAAGATGTCAAAATCTATAGAAAATGCCTCAAGGCATGAAATTAGACCAAACCTCCGGACACTAAACAGAGATACCACTTACCCCCAAGTCTGAGATTGTACAGTCACAGCCTGCCTTGCTGAGCTTCCTTAACCACTGGCCAGTGAAGTACCGGACACTGACATAATTTCAGTTTGCACAGTGGTTAAAATGTTTGAGACCATTACTGGCACATGCAACTTCTCTCCAGCAGTTAAAAGAGAGAGAATAAGAAGCAGAGTCCAGCATGCTGCTCTCCACTGTCACATCCCAGAGGAAGAAGTAATGCCAAAGCCACACCTCATAAAGAAATGGTGCATCTATCTCCATACTCTTTCAACACCAGTATACAGTACAAACACAGTATTACATACTATTGAATTACTGAAAAAGAAGTAAAACCTAATAAAGATAAAAATCTGGACACAAGCAGCACAGTCCAGCAGCTCTTTCTCAGTCCTCAACAATCCCACACTTCAGTTCAGTGTCCTGAATCCTCTCCCAAGTTCACGTGGGATGCTCTAATATTGGACCCACCAGCAGCATCATGCTCTTGGCTTAGCAGAGCACAAAGGGTTAGTTCATTTATGACTCAAGTTAATTTTTTAAGTCTGTTTTTGCTATGAGATGTCTTGTCTCCCATCAAAGCCTATTAATGGTGTGACACTGTGGAGAAGGGCTGGGTAGTGCTTACCCTATGGTGTGAATTCTCAACAGCTTCTGTTTTCCTCTGACATACCAGCTAAAGTGTGGCTCCTTCGCTTTCAGGCCTCTGCTAATCCTCTGGCTTCACACTCCACTCCCGTCTGGACGTGTCTGCTTGGGAGCAGGGTCTCCCCAACAGACACTGCTACCCCCCTGCCTGCTCTCACATGCCTGTCTCTTCGCACAAGGATCCCAATCTAAAGTTTGTTTAATTTTAACTGATGCTCCCCCTTGTGCTGCTGCACTAGAGCCCCTCCAGAGCCAACATTTCAAAACAGCTGGACTGGAAAGAGGCGAGGTGGGGGGGAAGGGGAAGAAAGAGACAGGAAAAATAAAACAAATACAATTGCTTTTTGTCTCTAAAACCCTCTTTTTAACCCAACAAGCGTCTCATCCAATGAAGCATGATAAGCATGAAGTGTTATATAAAGAAGATAATTATAAAGGGATTTAATGCTTGGCAGGCTTGTATTGCAAGGTTCAGAGCAGAGGTAGCATACTCACTTAAAGAGCCTAATGTCCGGGTTTGCTATTATGTGGGCAGTGTGGCTGGGGCCAGCAGAATCAGAAACAAGATTTAAAAAAAAAAAAAAAAAAAAAAAAAAAAAGCACAGCCCCCTTCCCAACGAGGATGGCAGTTTCAGTCCCACCTCCTTCCACTTCTGTCCCATCCCTGATTAATGATGTTGTCTGCCTGATTTATGACCCACCCCAACAGATTAGAGTTTCCCTCTTCAACCTCCCCCCCTTTCACCCCTCCCAGAAGGCACAGCCACACTCTGCTGGAAATATTAGAGAATTATTAAATAAACATTCATACGTCATGTCTCTTCCCATACTGAGCTCATCGTAGTCAATGCTCAGCGGCCGGGCCCTGTTTGCTTTGGGGCTGACACCAAACAGCTGGAGTGATTCATGGAGAGGCTGGCTACAATGCTCTGTGCCATATATCATGCTCGCAGCGCTCCCTGCCCCGGCGGAGATAAACTGATCAACCACAACGGGCTGGAATGAATTTATGACAACACAAAATTGAGGAAAACAAATGGGAGGTGACCCAGTGGGCCACTAACCCAGACTCTCTTGCTGGCCTGCAATCTAGTCTGGTAGCAGAAAGCAAAATTGAACATTGGCACTCTGAATTAAGATGCTGGCTTTTAACCCCGGGGAACCTCAGTTTCAAAATGGCACCAGACCCTCACAAGGCAGCGAGAAAGACTTTTTGCGGGGAAGGTGCTTTTTGCAGCTGTGAGCAGCATTTCTTCTGCTGAGAGTCTGACATCAGTGGAGTTGTCAGGGAGGGTGCCTGGGCAATTAGGGACCAGTTGCTCTCTGAGCAAAGCTGCACCTCAAGCTGAGGTAAATGAGCACTGCACAGGCTGAGCTTTGCCTTGGCAGTGGCTGGAGTCTTCAGCAGACAGGCAGGGCTCAGATGGTGTGATGCCCCTTCATCTCTTCCCAAGAGCCTTCAGCAGCCCAGTGTCTCTTCCAGACACCTCACACGGGCAAGATTAGAACTTCAGTGCTGGGCAGGAGAGCTGGGACCAGCACCATGTCTCCCACTGCCCCTGGCTGTCACCTTAAGTTCAGCACTACAGATGAGATCAACTGTCCAGTTACTGATGATCTGGCACAGCACAAGGAGCAGAGCAACAAAACACAGACTTGCCCCAAACTCCATTTAGCTGTTCTACATGCAAGAGACTCTCTCACAAAACCCCATGTTTCAGATTAATTTAAACCTGCCCAAGTGAAGAAATTCCGCTGCATGCCAAAAGATAACTGCTCACTGTACTGTATTAATGGATTAAAAACCAAACAAAACACACTACTCTCTTTGCCTGGACTTATTTTTTGGAAGAGGGGAGGAAGGAACGTCATTCCTTATGAGAGAAGGATCAATAGGCAGATCACTGCTAACTCTATAGCCACTGCTCTAAACAGAGAGCACGGCTGACACAGGTGCTAAGCCATGTGCTTCTGGACAATTTAAAAAATGCTAATCAGATGCTACACAAGGTTTAACATGCCAATCAATAACGCTCAGATTTAAAGCAAAAATTGAAGTTACAAACAATGGAGTAAACTGATGCTGCCAAAACTTCCTGTAAGCATCACCCAAAACAAGAAAAATGAAACCAATTTAGCTCCAGATTAAGAAACAGGAACTAGAGATGAATCAATTTAGCCTGTTGGGCTAGGTCGCCATATATCATGGCTCAGCAGTGGAGTGGGAAGCAGCCAGACAGTGAGAAACCCTTCCCCCTCCTTCTCTGTAGGCTTCTAGCTCTGATCCCTGTTATCAATTAATTTACAGAAACCCCTCTACACAGACAAGCACACACAGCATTCAGGACTCCTTAAATGGCAGGACAGAACTATTTATCACACATGAATCTCAAAGGAAAAAGAGAGAATAAAAAAAGGCAGCTAGAATTCTCTACCTGAAACACCATCTTGTCTGAACCTCGGTGAAATAACAGTACCCCTAAATGAAAAGGTCCCTCTGCTACTTTCAAAAATTAACATTATTAGAAAGACTGAACAAGACATTTAAGGAATTTCCTGTAATTTCTTTTGGTTTTACTGACTTTAGCAGAACTGAAGCTTTAACAGGCAAGGTTATTGCAGAGCAAAGTGTGTGTGCATAGATGCACGCACATGCTCACTCTCTGCACTTCACAGCAGCGTTAGCACAAGAGTTGTTTGGATAGGATGCTGGGGACCCTTCAAAAGGGTGCTAGCTAAAGCCTCTTTGATCAGATTATTAAAGCTATGTCAATTTTATCACTTGAGCTCAAGTGTTCTGGAAAATGTCAAATCCTTTCAGCTCCTACAGTTTAAAGATTTTCAATAGGAGTGGATCTGGGAGGATGGAGGGCTGCTGGGATGACAGGCAAGAGGCCCGAAGGGAAGCCAAGCAGCAGCTGAGACAGAGGCTGACAGATTAGGAGAGGAGGGATGAGTCCTTGCCACCAAGGACAGCATTCAGTGGTTGGCTCACTCTAAGGACAAAGCTGGTTCTGCACTGACCTGCAGGCTCCCTGACTCAGTGGTCCTTGGCCAAAGTCTGCTGACCAAGAAGCATCGAATGGCAGACAGCCAACATTTGGGACATGCTAACAAAAGGGCTTGTTGAAAAGAAACTGCCGGAGACAGCAAAGCAGTGTTAAAGTTCCCTCTACAGCAGGGAGTTTCCCCAGTTAACTCTGATTCTGAACATACGCTCTGCCAGGCTGCCTGAAATGTCAGAGATCCAAACATGTGCCAGGGACACAACCTCTCAAATCAGGACCAGAGGCAGGAGGAGAATACCTACATTAGAAAATGACAACTTTCTGTAAAGTCAGCTTAATGCTACACTACTGGATTTTTCCCCATCCCAAACTATCCATGGATGTCACCCCAAAACGTAGTATTTTAAACCCACCATTACATCGTTGCTTCCACTTCATTCAAGTTGTTTGGTGTCTCACTTGATCTTGAGGCAATGTTTTGTATCAGGCAATAATCAATTTAAAACATCCCATCCCACCTAACGCAGTTCATGGCAGCAGAGAAAAGCCTGTAGTTTTAGACTTGGACCACCAAATCTGCCCAAGCAGTAAGTCACCCAGCAGCATGTGGAAGGTTTAGAATACAGCTTGTTACTCAAATGGAAAGTGCAGATAAACCCATTTATTTCTATTTCAGGCTACACTGCAGCACACTCAGTGAGCAGAAAGGGACAGGAAAAGAGATGCCCAGCAGTCTCTCCACGACTGTATATTCAAACACTGGCACTTAAACTTCTGAACCACTGAAAGGGCTGCAGGTAAAAAACTCAGAAACTGAGACATTATTTCTGTTAGGAACCATAGAAGGGCTCAGTATAGATCTTAAAGAAAAAGAAAATCCCTCTGTGAGACTTCTTCCAAGTAACAGTGCTGCTAGAGGAAGATTCCTTTTTTGTTGAGATGAAAGCTGGAACAGACAGAAAGAAATCGTGGATATTTACATAATTAAAAGAAGGCAATTGCAGTGGAGAAGTCCTTTGGAAGCTGTGCACAACTCCAAGTCCACTGGGTATCTGCCCTCATGGATATCTGTGGAGAACTCCCCATAAGCCCTCTGTGAACACAGCAGTAGTTAGTGCTGCAAGTTCAGGTTTGTGTTTGCAGCACAACTTCCCTTCTCAGTCCGTAAAAGCTTCAGATTGCCTACCTTCAGATCACCACTGCTGCTGGAAGCAACAGATGGGACACTATGTTCTTCAAAACAAGAAAAGGGGAAGCTACCCACTTCACACTCACTTTCAATGTCACTGTTCTTACAGGTCTTCTGCACTGGCTCTCCTGTTTACTGCTTTCACCATTACTTGTTGAGGGCATTTCTGTTGAGGGAAGAACACAAAAATTAGTAAGAAAACTGAGATCATTGCAATGAAAATAATCTGAGCAAGTTAGTTTCAGAGGACTCCCATGAATGACTATCATGCTATTTCTTGGTAAGAGAGAGAAGTGACTGATGCTAAGTGCCCCTGTCTGACAAGGGGGGCCTCTCTGGACAGTATATTTCTATGATTCAGGGCTCAAAATACAACCCCTGCTCTGTTCCCACTTCATAGTGATCTGACCCCCACTCGTGTACCTACTGTTTAAGCCAGGATTTAATTCAGAAGGGTTGATGCAGTTGTCACATAGAAGTGTACTTCTAGAAAGGTGGGTTTGGAGCAAATCCACCCAGCCCAGACCCTGATCTCAGCCTCTCCCATTTTCTGAGACCTCACAGACACAAGCAGAAAAATATATGCCAGGTAACTAGAATGACAGAACAGTCTGCTCATCATGGTTGCTCCCAGCACAGAAAAGGGTGTGAGACACCAGCTGGAGATGAGAAGATGATCCAGCCCCAGGGTTGTAGGTTCATCACTGTGGATTCAGGTAAAGGGTATGAACAAAACAGCTCACAGCAAATGTCATCAGGGCTGCCTTCTCATCACCTCTGTGGTTGTAGCTACTGAAGCTGATAATACCTACAAGCCAAGTGCTTCTACATCACAGAAAATAAATGTAATTGCCTATCCCACAGAAGAAAATGCCTGCGATAGATATCCTATGTTCTCCATTTAACCATCATGCCCTTGGCAAAACTGGTTCAACTCCCTTCCCCCACTCCCACTGGCAAGTATTTATGTCTTGTAGGTACTTTCAAGGCTGGAAATCAAATGCCCAAAGCATGACAGGAACAGAACAGGGAACAAAATCATTGGGACATGTCTCTTCAGGTCGCTGAGCTTCAGTTTCCTTCCTAAGGGAGCTGGAGCAGCACTGCCCAGCTCTGGAAATGGATTTGGCATCTCCAGCTGGAAAGCGCCAGGTTTTATTATTCTCATATTTCCACTAGGTTGCTGCTTACACTTACAGTGCTGCTGGCATTGAATAAAAACAGCCAGCAGTTGAATGGGTTCAACACTACCCCCTTCCTCCTCAATCCAATGAGCTTTCAGTAATGTATGCAAAGGTACATATTCACATTAACTCATTTGCTCTGGATTCTCAACTACAGGTCATGAAGTAGGACAGACCTAGAGTTTTCACTCCAAAGGTGAAGGCTTCAGAGTGGTAGGCTTTTCTTGCCATACAAAGGCCAGCAATGACAAGATCTACCCAAAAGAGACAAGCCTTTAGCATATCCTCTCAGAGAAGGGAAGGTAAGAAAGCAGTTGAAAAAAGCCCAGTAATAGGTGCACCTGTGTGGTTTAAACCCTCAGCAGCTGAACACCACCATCCCACTGTCAGGATCTGCTGGTTCCCTCTGTAATAAAGCAGTTTGCCTTTCAGTGACATGACATCAAGTCAATCCAAACCCTATCTCTCATCACCACACCAGTTAAGATGATATTTTTGGGAACTTCCCCAGCTGCCATCATTGACAACTAATTGTGCTGTAAAGTTTCAAAAAGAGTGTGGTTTTATCTGATGACACTCTGCAAGAGCATTAGTAACTACCTCTCCTAAGTACGGGCAAGAAGAAGACATGGACTATCTATCTGCCCTCCTGTAGTATATAAATTAACAATTTACAATTTCAACACTCACCATCACTGGCCCATTTAGAAAACTCTGGTGTTATTCGAGTACTTGGTGTGCCACCACTAAAAGAGAAAAGGACAATATGCTAAAGGTTGAATACAAAACATTTTGCCGCTCAGGAAAAGCTACCCCTTTCACCAACCACTTTTCTCTTAATACTTCTATCCATCAGTCTAAGTTTCAAATTGTGAGTAGATGGCCAGCCAAAAACCATGCTCAAGCTTCACAGCATCAGTGACACTACTGCATTTCTACAGAAACTTGACAGAATTTCAAAGTGCTTTTACAGGCAACATCACCTCTTGTATTGTAGAGATGGGCAAACAAGTCCAGAAAATGTGCAAGGAAGGACCATGCCCAAACAGCAAAACGATGTGTTAGGTGCAAGCCACATGAAGGGAGTGGATCTCCTGGCCTCAGGTCCTGAGTCCTCTCACCAAGCATTAACTGTCCATAGCCAAGTATCCTCCAGCTACAACACCAGCCTCCTAGCTGGGAAGGAGCTTCAGCATCTTTGAGGCCCTGCTTTTGGACTAGCATGGTAAGCAAAGTATTGAATGGACCAATGGTATGGATCCAGTGTGGCAAATGCCAGTTTTCTATGGAGTGAAACCTAATTTTGAACTAGCATTTGTGACAGGCTAAGCAGTAAGAAAACTTCATTTCACTGCTCTATCAATCACTCAACCTTGACCCCACAGGATCACTCAGTGAAAGAGATAGAGGGGTAATTTAAGTCCTGTTTTATGCAGGGCAGAGGGCTTAGAAAGCAATCCTAGCTCCCTGTTAAGACCCATTTTATTTGCCTGGAATCCTTCCCTGAGCACCCTGAAGGCTGGCTGCCTACATTCTCCACATATGTATGTGGGCAGAGCCACATCCTTGCCCCAACTCAGAGCTGAATATAGAAGGTTTCGTTTGCACATCCCACAACGTGTAATCGGATGCAATGAAGTCAGATATGGGGTGCCAGACTCCTACTGTGCCAACCAAGATTCTCATGGCATCACACTGTACACTACTAAGAGGCCACATTCCATCATGAACCAAGATGATACAGAAGGCCTTAGTCCAGCACAGTTTCCTCATTGCCAGAATTCGTCCTCTTCCAGCACTATTCAGGGCAAAGATGGCACTGGCTGGGCAGTGGGGTGGCTCAGAGAGGAGTGTACAGAGAGGCTTTACTGAGGCTGCACGGGTAGCAATGGAGACCCACCGGATGGATTATGCTTCTTTGTAAGACTCTTGTTCCATCCCTTGCACACAAGTGAATGGGTATTTTCCACAAACTGAGACTTCCTAAAAGTAATGAATGTAGTAATTTAGAAAGGCATGATACTTACTTTAAAACAGCACCTCGGAGCGCCTCCCTTTCTTTGGCTTCACCTGGCTCTTCTCCAGTGCAAGGGATAATGTCTGCCTCTGTGTACCTGAGCACAAAGGGTTAAGGAACATACAGCCTTGCTGCAGACAGTGGAAAGGCTTTTGAGATGGTTAGGACACTGTCTGGGATATAAAACAAATTAATTCCAACTGGGAACACTTTTAAAGAAAAAGGAGTTGGTATGCACAAAGGGGCCTGCTTTTAAATTCTGGATTAAAGTTTTGTTTTAGGTGGAAAGAAACAGTAATCTTTTGATAGTAACGTGATTCCACAGCTTCTTAGAAAGGGAAAACCAGTTCCTGAACCTGTGCAAACCTAACCTGCACAATTTCACAAATTCTTTTTGAAGTACAGAGTTCTTTTACCAGTGGAGGGTTGGAGCTTCAATCCTAAAGGCTGGTACAGATTTCAATAAAACCTAATTCTATAGCTGTACATTGCCCCTCATCACAGCTAAGGCAATGTCTGTCTAAAGCCCTTGCAGGAATTCTTCCTTGATGCCTATTACACAACTGCTGTGGGGCAGAAATCTGCTCACAGCTCTCCCAAAGCTGTGCGCAAAGAGCCTGCTCCCAGATGGAGAAGTTCCCAAAATCTGCCTTTAATGATAGTTCTTCTGCCCATGAACTGTGTCATGAAAGAAGAAAAAAAAAATCAAATCTCTCAGAATGGAAGGTGAATAGCGCTTACTGCACAAACCCCCTGAAAATGAAAGGGTGTCTTGTGGAAAATAAACTCAATTTCTACCCACAAAGCAGGAAAAGCCATCCATACAAAACAAACCTGGATGGAGGCAACAGACTGTTTATGAAACAGAATGGAGAAACTCTTAACTAACTGATCCCTTGCAATGCCTCCTATAGACTTCAACCCTGTCTGAAGTAGTGCTGTATCAACAGCAGGATCTCAAAGGGAGTAACGGGGAACCCCTCCTAGCTCAAATAACATGGTAACAGGAGAAGGCAGTGTCATTTCCAGTAGGGCTGGACACAGATTATCCACCATTTCCCAGGGCAGATGCACCTCCAGATTCTCTCTGGGTAAGAGCCTTTCAAAAACGATACTGTGGTTTCCCGTATTCGAGTGTGTCATCTCCATCCACATCCAGGTCTGCGTCACTGTCTGGATTCTCCTTCCCGCTGCACATGATAAACCCAGAACCTGAAAAAAAATAAAACACATGGATGAGCACCTGAATTGGAACTGAAGTGTAGGAGATCTCCCAAGAAAGGTGCCACAGCATCAGTTTGCAGGCTGTCCTTTACTCTTAACAGCCTCATAAAAGGTGGCCTCTCCAAAAGCTGCACAAGAACACTCACAGAAATGCTCTAACTTGCTAGATTTTATGCTCTAAATGTGCCCAACATTGAAAATGGAACATTCTTGACTTTAAGCTCTCCATATGAATTATTTTAGAATTGAAGTCACAGTAAGTGTCTCTGTAAAAGGCAGAAAAAGCAAAGAAGCTAAACAGGAAAGACTTATCTTTCACAGAAGTAGTTAATGCAAAATCCACACTACTAGCAGGTAAGAGAAGGCTGCAAGGACATTCTGAATTACTTCTTAATTCAGATGCAGAGGGCAGGCAAAGGCTAAAATAAAATGAGAAACATCTTTTCCATTTTAAAATACATTTAGTCATGGCTTAGATTTTTAAAATTTAAAACATTTAAGAACAGCAAACCTGTTTCTACAAGAGGGGAAAAAAAAATCAAATTTCTGTCATTACCAGCTCCTTACAAGCACTTATACGAGCAAATTGTAATGCAACTCATGAAGAGTGCTGCTCTTCCAGCACAGGTGGGTCAGGCACACATCCAGCCCCAACTCCAGCAGGAAGCAACCACTTACAGTTCCACCTGAGGCTGACTGTGCATCAATTTCCACTTTCTAACAATTTCTACGTTTATTTGGGTCTAAAGTGTTTTGTAAACTGTAACCAGGCTTCTTTTAATTGAATCTGCAAAAACACCTACCAAGATGAAACTTTACATGGTATTTTCTGCCCAGGGTTTATTAATAGAAGGGAAACTACAGAAGGCATATTTACTCTTCATGAGAAGTACCACTAAATATGCTCTCTCCTCTAAGGCTGGATATTAAGCAAAGACCTCCTGAACCTTAGGGTGTTGGTTGCAAGGTCCCCATTTGTGTTCAATTTTGCAGCAGATCTAAGCTGTTTGGGTACACTAGCTATGCAGATAGAAACGTACTCACTGCAGCTGCCTCCAGTATGTTCCTTGACCTAACACCCCTGTCCAGACAGCAGAGCTGGGCACCTGGCTCAGACAGAGGTACCTGCTGAAGCCTGAAAGACCTGGCACATCCAGAGGGCTGGTGACCTAGGTCTGTGGTAGACCAGGGAACACATCCCAACTGCAAAGGTTTTAAGAGTAAGGTAGATACTGCCTTGGCCTTGCACTAGTGCCGCAAAAGGGCTACATTCCTGTCCTGCAATTATGGTTCTAAATGCAGAATACAGGCTAAAATTATTGTAGAAGCACTGAACATTATATGCATGTCCAAAGAATAAGGACATTCCAAAGCATTAGGGCAGCCTTTTCAGGCCTTCAGATGTCTGAGTCTGTTCATCCCACTGGGTTCTCAGCAGCACATTTAACATAAGCCCAGAAGAGTGAACTGTAATTCTAATGGTCTGCATCTGTGCAGACAGCAGGGCAAAGCAAAGGTCTCATTTCCAAGGATACCATGAAGACACAGTTCTTTATTGTCACTCTCTAGGAACGGATGCTCTCACGGATTCATTAAGCCCCCAATAAAATTTGTTTATATGGATTTGATATTTCTCTTCCCTGAATATCAAGAAGGTCCTTAACGAGTGACAACTATAGCATGACAATGATTTTAAGACTAACCTTTCCCTAGAAGCATAAACTACCTTTTACTTCAAAGTAAGTGCCAGCCTTAATTTTTAGCACAAGTAACACAACCAGCACCAACAATGCAGCACCCATGTCTGTGCCAGGTACCATGGGAGCCATGCCTGTAGGTCAGCCCCATGGTGTCACTGGGGCAGCCCTTCTCCAGAGACCCTTTTCAGAGTGTTTCACATACTGGCTGCACACTGCCAGCCAACACGTGTCACAAGCTGCTGCTTCCTCTTGCTGCAATGGCTCATCTAGTAAATCTCGACTCATTCAGTTCATCACAATGTTTGGGAGAAGATTTAGAGGGGTAAGAGAGACCTGTCAAAGAAGCTGGATAGTCTTTCAAAGCTGCTTTAAAAGTCAAGAGTGGGCGATGGGGTGGTAATTTATAGGCATGGCATTTAACCTACAGTAACACCATCCCCTGCACCTGGCATTACTTTAGCCCATCACTTCTCAAAGGCCATAAACTTTGGACACACAGGTCTTCATTTTTCTTGTGGCTGTGGGAGACACAAATCATGCAAAGCTGGAGCTGTGACTTGGCCAGTCCCAGGAGGTGATCTGAACACTTGCCAGACAATGAATACTCAGAGCAAATGCCTTGGTGGGGGTGGGGCAAGGTGGCCAAGTGAGTGAACATAAGTGGGACCACCCCCCATGTTACTGCCTCTGCAAGAATGCCAAGCACACAGCAGACATGCACCTTTCCATCAATTTTGTTTCCAAGTGACTCAAGCCAACTGGTGGTTTATGGCTAGAGCTTAAGATGAGAAGATCTGCTTACTGCAATACAGTTTACAAATATTAAGGCACATTGACTTCAGAATCCTTGTGTCCTTGCCCTCAACACCTTTGTATTTAAGAAAATCCCTTTAAATCTGGAAGGAAAATATTCCAGAGCTTTGGTAGAATCTAGCTCTATTGCCTAGCTGCACTGCCAGCAGCCTACTACTATACTTCCTAAACAGGGAGTGTACAAGGGGAGAGTTTGGACAGTATCTGTTATGATTGCAAATACACACTGGGATGATCTGAGAGAGCCTTTCAGTCAGAGAGGATGACACTGCAGAGAAGTTCATAGGTTAAAATGAGGGGCAAAGGAAAGGTAAATTTTCTTTTCTGATCAAACAAGGACTCCCAGACCGACACCTAAAGGAAGGCACAATCAGGTGATCCAACTCTCAGTTTTTCACTTAATATGGAATTTTTTAAATGTGAACAAGCAGATCACTGCAACACGGTAAAAACCAATGGTTTAGAAACTGTGTGCTAAACAAAGTAACCTCCATGAACCCAAAAAAATACTCTGAATATAAGTTGTGCTATCAGTTTTCGGACTTCAGAAGCTGCTTTAAATAAAAAGGAAAACCAAAAGCCACAAAATATGTTTCTGATGCAAATCAAAAGATCCATAAATCCCAGTACTGCTCCTGCACACAACAAAACACTAAAAAATGGAATGCAAACCTTGGCCCAGCGTCACCTGGGGAACGAATGGCTTGCAACCAGCATCCTACAATACCTTTTTATTCTGCAGCAGGGATGGATTTTGAGGCCAGTTCCAGTGGGATCGGGTTTGGTGCCACAATTTCAACCTGACCCTCCTTGTCTAACTTCCTGGGGTTGCTTCCATGCACAAAGCCAGTGAAAACACCCACGCAGCTGTTCAAATATTTGACGTCTGAACTGCCTGACATTATTCATTCATCTCAGGCTCATTCAAACCAGATTTCTGGACAAGTGCTGTTATAAATGGATTAAGAAGACCACTAAATGCAAGGAAAGCCCAAAAGGATCACACCTGCCTCTCACTAACTCAGCCCAAATGTAAAGAGGGCTCACAACTTCTAGCTCCTGCTGGTGGTGTACTTTGCCATTCTAGAGAAAGGAAAACGTGAAATGGAGTGCAGAGGACAGGAGCTCCCAAAAGACCCCCTACCAACTCCACACAGGTGATTTGCAGTTCAGTAGTGTGCACTGAGAACAGGGAAGGGTTCCTCCAGCAACACTCTGCTTCTGAAGGTCACACAATAATTCACAACCATCAGCAACACTGCCTAGAGTAGAGACCTCTAAAGCCAGTGTGTTATCCAGAGGTCAATGCTCAGGACCAGAACTTTATTCCCACATGTTAACAAAGTGAAACCCGATAACTGAATGTTAACTTGCAAGTTTGACCTAGGAATTCATAAGAGACATGATCTGTTATTCACAGAAGCAGCTGTGACTCTTAGGAGTCACCCAAGGCCTGAGGAATGTAATTCCACATGTGAATTTGAAAATGCTGCTTTTACACAAAAAAAGAACATACCCAGTGTAGACTCTCCTATACTTTTCTTGTGCCTTGTTGAGAATTTTTTGCTCTTGCTGTGCATTTGGTAGGAGGCAATCCCTCGTCATATGCTGCCAGCCCAAATACAATTAGCCTCCTGATGCAAAAGCAGCACAATTCTCTGACAGTCTTAATCCCACCTGCCTCCTTAAGGGCCAGACAAACAGGAGTGAACAGGCAGGTCAGACGCTGGGGCCATTAAGCAGAGAAAAAACAAAGTTACAGCTCTGTCTCCAATCCCCATCGCTCTTGTAGCCAGGTGCTCTGACAAGCAATTCCAGCACTGGTATTGAGTGGCACCTCTATAAACCCTGTGACAGTTTGGGAGACAAACTCACCCATCAATCAGAATGTACCTATCAACATCACTTACCTAGCACTGTGTACACAGCTTTCTTTGCTTGGGCTGGTCTAACAGCAGTCTGCCTGAGCACCAGTTCTAGTTACTTTCTGAAAAATTTAGGTACTCTACACAAGCAACAATGTCTCTGAAATACTGACTCAGAGGTGAGAAAAGCAGGAAAAATTTGCATGCCTCTTAACTGCTGCCAGCTTCAAGCACTGGCAGGCAACAAGAATCAGCTGAGCTTGAAGGTGAAAACACTTCCCATTCTTTCCGTGTACCTATTAATAATGTCTGTAGATAAATCCCAGTAGAAACCCTTTCCTTCCCCTTCGTGTAAGTTATCATAGCACTTTTCTTTCTCTTAAGCTGTCCCCTATGCCTAAGCATCCTCTCTGACCTCTGCACCCCTTCTCAAATCTCACTTCCTTTGTGCAGTCCTCCTGATGAGTGGCCACCTGAACAACTCTCCAGTGAATGGTGGCCCAGGTTAAGATCAAGAGTTATTAATGTGATATATAAGCAGATTCACAGAAGAGATAAAAGGACTTCACATTCAAGTCTCTTCTTTTCTCCATCACACTCAGTAGCAGATGGTCCAAGTGACAACATATGCTGCTTCAGGTGCTGACAGCACTGCTAGCTCCTGCACAGGCACACACACAAGAGCTCACACCAAGACTGGCAGCCTTAGGGGCAGAAGGGTAACACAACAAGACCACTGCAGACCCAAACGACCTCAGCCTAATTTCATGAGCACAGGTAGGAAAACACATACCTACTGCGCCCCACTCTCTGCCCCTCAACTCCTATCTAGGCAGATCAGTTTTGGTGACCAGCTGTTCTGTCTATATTTAATTACACATTTACACTCAATTATCACTCCAAAGAAAGCCAGGGAAGAAACCTAAGAGGTCAGTATTATTATTTGCACCACCACTGTGAATGCAGCTACTAGATACTGCTCATGCAGAGGATCAAACTCGTCTGGATAACTAACATTTCTCCAGTTTGAACCCAAGGAATGGGAGTGTGTGTGTGAAATCTATACTGGAAATATTCTAGAAATCCCAAATTTTGTGTAAATTCCATAAATGGGTCCAAATTCAAATCCATCTCAAAGGTGTAGAGCTCTACTGGGGCCTATTTTGGCTGGCAAGAGGCATTCATTCTGTTTGCAGGTAGTATACATGTGCTCAGGAAAGAAGAAAAGACTCCTATAAATCTCCAGAACTGCAGCCTTTGCTAATTGCACTCCTTGCAGTGACCTCGTTCTGTACAACCTCCCTTTCCAGCACGTTCACTCTATTTTTTTACCGAAATGTCACTCGTTGGCTTCTTGGAGAGTAAAAACAATGAAGGCAATGACAGTAGTTTATGCAGACTCACGGCCAGGCCTCACATACTTCCATGAATGGCTCTAAACTGGGTTTATTTCATCATCTGCTGAAGTATCCCAAACTAGTACTAAGAGGACAAAGTGGCATGGATGCTGTTTTATTGTAGGAGACATCTGGGAAGACAGAGAAAGCCACTAAAATTTCTTGAAAACAAGAGGAAGGCAAAGATGAGGCCATGTTGAACATGTCTTTCTACAGATCCATAATGCCTCCCCAGCCTTGTTTTTCAACAGTGAAATTGCTTCCCCACTTTTTCCTAGCACCAACAAAAAAACCTGCTTACTAACAAGGGTTTTATTTCTATGGAGCCAGATGCATTTAAAGCTAAACTGTGATTTACCTGGAAAACTGACACCCAACTGTGTTGTTATAGCACACACCTGAAGCAGCAGATGCATCCATCTGATGCTGTCTATTAGCTCCCACTGAGGCACAAATGGGCTGTCAGAGACCTGACTGCTTACCAGTGTGGATGCTTACAGAGATCTTTGCTAACAGATCATAGAAACAGCTGCCTTTAAGGAAAGGGGCCATATAATTTTATGACCATTACCATAATTTTGCAGCAGCATGCTGAACAAAGGGCAGGCAAGCACTGCTGTACAGGGTAAGAGCCAGCTGCTGCAAGGCTCAGGAAGAGGCTTCCCCACCCCATGCAGCATTGGGTATTCCAGAGATGTCTTCTATGCCTCTCATAACCCATCAGATAAAGACTATGGCTGCAGAGGGCAAAACACACTCAGACCAGACCAAAGGTCTCATCTGGTTTGGCAATTCATGGCTGCCTCCTAGAGCCTCGTGCTGATGTGATACAGGAAGGTGAGAACAGTTTTATGCCTATCTCAAAGGTTACTCTTCAAAACCTGGAGCTGACGTACAAAAGCAGCAGCAACAGCCATGGTCTTTGCAGCTACAGCTCGTTTTCCACAGTTAGAGAAAGGTGGATCTGAAAGCTTTTGTTCCCCTGGGGAGAGGGTGGAAACAAACAAAAAAGGAAGAGGGAGAATTAAAGTAATCTTGAATCACTAAGCAGATTCACATCACTGGATCAATAAGCACCACTGACAGGGATCACAGGAATGTCGCAACTTTGCCAATAATAAAGCAGCACAGCAGAGCTTGGAGGATGACTTTTCTAAGGCAGCCGAGCATGAAGCAGCAAGGCTGGTGAACAGCTGAAAGTGACACCCTGGCTTACAGTAGGCTGCTGCCCGTGGCGAGGCTCAATGCAGTTTGCTTTAAATAATGATGAGCACAGAGATTGTATTCATGGGGGAAAGGCAACCAAGGACTGGAAAAACCAAGGGCTAAATTTCATAGGCCAAACACAAGTGCTCTTCCTCCCAAACTAATTCTTTTCTAGGTTGGAAAGAAGAAAGAAAAATCAGTGCTAATTTAATCAATTGATCAGTCTATTGATTGCAAAACTGGAGCTGCTAGTTAGTAGCCATGTGCTGTAATGCCCTCAACTCTGAAAACACAAAACACACCATTGATTTCTTCACTTCCAGCTCCAAAACAAGAAATAAAACCAGGCTTTCATGGAAAAACAACTTCCTCGTCCAGGGAGAAGATGCAAGCAAAGAAGAGAGGCCAGGAAACAGGGACAGCCGTATTTTGCGAGGTTCAAACTGAAATTAGTTACAGATGCAGTCACAGTGTCTTGTGTAAACTCTATCGATTGGGTGGCTGACAGTCTTGGGAGCCTCCATAGTAGGACAATCAATCCGGCTGCAGTGTCACCTGCCACTTTGCTGAACAGTTGACAATGCAATTATCCAGTGTGGAGGCAGGGAGTTGGCGTGTGTCAAACGCAGTTAGCCACTTTCCGGGCACTACTCGATAATGCGTTTCACCGCTGCGTGTAGGAGACGACACGCAGAGACAGGAGCTGTTTAGAGCCATTGAGACCTGTGCTCCCTTTTTGCTTTAGAAACATCTCACTGCCCCTGACTTAACAACTGTATTCTAAAATGCTATTAAAATCACGTCAATCAACTATTGTGTGCTTAAAGCTCAAGTCTGACCTGAGTGTCCAAGAAGGAGGTTGCAGTTCTAGCAAAACTGCAGACCCTTGAGGGAAAAAAATTAAAAATTTATCAGATTACTATCTTAAAGCCTGGGATTTTCAAAGCCACAGCTAACAGAACAGCAGAAAACTGGATAGCACAGCAACTAATGTCTGAGATCTACAAACCCTGAAGTTTAAAGGAACTGTCAACTGAATCAGTGAGTCTACTTGAAAAAACTGAGTAGTTTCAGGTGCTCTACCTGCTCCCTTACTCCCCCTGCTAATTTTCATGGCCTTACAATTGCATTTTCTGTTTTCTTCCCCGCTCCTTCCTCTAGGAAGAGGTTGACAGACATCCCTTTTCATCTCCCAACTACAATATGCAATACTGTAAAAATGGAGGGAATTTCATTTCTTCCCACAGAAAATCTTTTCCTGGTTA
Source organism: Sylvia atricapilla (assembly GCF_009819655.1). Lineage (NCBI taxonomy): Eukaryota > Metazoa > Chordata > Aves > Passeriformes > Sylviidae > Sylvia > Sylvia atricapilla. Next base: position 14,389,090 of record NC_089148.1, read on the forward strand.
GAGTGGCTGTTGGTGTTACATAAATCAACCACCAAGGTTTAGTTGATTGTGCTCCTTTCAGCTAATGCATTCTAGCAGTTTGAGCATAAAAATTAGATTCTCATATTTTTTGTATGCATTCAAGTTAACAAAAATGTACAATCAGCAATGAGAAATTTTAATGGCCATCCACACCAATTTCTTTTTTTTTTCCCCAGTTAAAATGATTTTTTACCTTGCTAAGTCCCATTGATTATTTTGTATTCAAATGAACAAAATTGTGTTCCTTGAAGAATTACATGAACTTCAAACACACATAACATTGGGCATCAATTACACGGCAGGTCATGCTGGCTTTTGTACATCAGGTAAGAAGATTTTTCTTCTTAAGTCACCTACTCTATTTTTCTGGCTCACCAGAACCTATGATATTAATATACAGGACAGTACTTAAAAATATTTATTAACCACAGAATACTTCAAATTCTATATGCAGATACAAACTACAGAGAAAGAATCAGGTGCAGCCCATGTGATTACAGTATCTAACACTATGCAAACAGACTTTGTTAGCGTTTTTAGGTCAAGTATTATCTTATGGGCAAGTACTTGCTCTCAAAGGAGAGAGGTGCAAACGTTAAGAAGTGGTTGGGCTACTCCATCAGAACGGTCCAAATTATTGTGCTTCTGCAACAGAGGTATTACCAGGATTATCACTTTTACACCAGTGATAAAAGTGAGGTAAGGGATACAAGTGCTCTAGGGCTCAGCAGCCCTCTATAAGGGGCATAAGGCACAGACTAAGCACTTGAGAAACATGAGATTTATAAATCTTGCCCACGAGGAAGCTTACAGCAGGTAGAAGTGACCAGCAGAAGGTAGCAATCCAAACACAGGAAGGCTAAAATTCAAGGATTGAGAGGCTGGGAAAGATGTTCAGATGTACAGACATATTCATCTTAGAGAGAGATGCTGACACTGGAAACGTGGCAGGGAAATACACTGAATTGAGCTCTTGCTAAATGAAAGGAAGATTAAGAATTTCACTTCAGCAAAGATTCCCTGTACTTTTACCACAGACTGCTCTTGCATCCAAGCTGAAGTTTTCTTTAGCCTGTCAGGGTAAAAGGAATGAATTCTGGCTCATCTACACAGCAGTAGCAAAGATGATTCTAGTTACTAGACCACTCTTCCAAAAGGCCTAAATATGCCAGTAACATCTTCTATTTCCTACACAGTCTCTTTAGAGAAGTCACACATTTACTGTTCAGCTCAAATGCTTTTGCTGCATTTGAGTATACCAATTTATACCCTCTTACCAGTATAACCTTAAATGCAGCCTGAATCTCCTGACATGGAAAAAAAGGAAGTCTCCATGCCTCTTAAAGCTTCCCTGTATGTCTCATTACATTTTATCTGAGAAAAGAGGGCACAGCTGGGTACTAGGTGAGATTCTAGAGCAAGACTTTTAAGGTTTGTTGCCGGCTCTGCTACTACCTTTTAACACTAGGGAAGATGCTTCTCTACACTTCACTTTCCACATACGTGTCAAACACAGATTTTAAGAGTTTTGTTGTAGAGTTCCATTTTCATGAAATTGCACAGAAAAGCAAGTGAGTTTTCCTTCTCTATTTGAAGCTTTCTGCCAGGCAGTTACCAGACCCAAGAAGTCACTGTAATCACAAAAGCCTGTTGCTGAGGTAGGAGAACTAAAAAGTATCTACACAGATTCTGAGGCCAGGACCTCACATGTGAAAGAATGATTCTAATGCTGCATGGATTTAGAAGAACAAACTGCAGGAGCATATAGCTATTGCCCCAATGCTCTTTCTGGGACAACTAACCCACACTGGATTTAAAGGCTGGCCTACAACACTTGCTGCTCAAACTGAAGCATATCTTGATTCTGTGCTGATAGAAGGCTGGCAGTGGTAGGACTGCAGCCATTTGCTAGGAAGTTTTAAACATTTTAATACAGTCCTACTTTCCAGGCAGCTGCCCTAATTGTACACTACATGAGATCCAATGCAAGTGGACACCCAAGGATGACTGTAGTTTGTTACAGCTTATAAAGGCTTTACCAGTCCCTCTATGTATACACTCAGCTGTGCTGCTCTTTTCCCTTGCTAAGACATTAGCAAATAGAGCCAAGCCCCTTGCTAGCTTGGGAGAAGGGCAGTATGGAGAAATAAAAAGAAATACCAGAAAAATAAAGAGAAACTTCAGAGTTACGTAATCCCTATGTGTTTCTCCTTCAAGAGTATCACAATATATCAGACAGATCCTTGTCATGTTGATCTTTCTTAGAAAGTATCCTTCCCTGAAAATGCCCTGCTTGCCATTTCAACATTTTCAAAGTCTTTCTCTCTTCTGTGTTATTTTTGATGCAACTGATCTGCAGAAGCAAAAGAAACTGACAAGAGCAGTGGTGACTAGCTTGCTACTGCACCCAGAGGAAGGCTTTTTGGTGGGAGAGCTGGAAGGGAGAAGAGGAGGATGGGGCAGGTGGAGAGAACTTAGCTACAATTCTTCAATTCTTTCATATCTAAAGAGGACAGCAATCTCTGTTCTATCAGACCGCATGGTTCGTGCTTTAAATGGTACTTGCTGCCAGCTTGCTTTCCCTGTCTCTCTCCCTTTGAAGCAGACTGGACAGCTTCCTCAAGCTGGCGTTATCACTCCCTCTAACCACTCTTGGCAGGCAATCTAATTCCCCCTGAAAAGGTCACCGCCATTTTAACTGCCTTTCAATCACATTAAGCACGCTGCCGCTCGTGCTCAGAGCACTGCGCCCGCAGCTCTCCTGACTGAGGTGCGATCGATAAACTGACATCCCGCCCAACACCCAGCTCCCCGTCTGCCCCAGCCGTGCTCTCCTCCATCCCCTCTCCCGGCCAACGGACGGAAAGAGACCAAGTGACAAAACCCTCTCCTCAAATCTGAGGCAGCAGAAGGAAGCCGCTAACCTGGCATTTACTAATCTTCGTCCCATCTGTTAAGAAACAGAAGGGTGCAAGCATCCCTCACCCCCCGCCTTCCCTAGACCTACAGAGGCAGCAACTTCACAGGACAGTTTGCTTAGGCATCAGTCCAGACACCTTTGAAGCTGTGTTACAAAGAACAAGCCTCCCTCAAGCTTCCCTCAATGCAATCATTACCGTTATCTCTCCCCCCGAGCTGCTTTTTTTTTTGCAGTTATGAGTTATGTGTTCCACCCATCGATCCCTGTGTAAGACACTGTTTTAAGTCCTCTTGCCTTTTGACTGTGCTAAGCCGTTTAAGAGATGACAGCAGCTTCTATCAGTGTGAAGCTGATGTGATTCTTTTCAGATAAAGCACTTTTTTTCCACTTCCCCCCCCTCCCTTCCCTTCTTTCAAGTAAGAAACATACACACAAAAAGAGACACTGAATCTTTCAAAGAAAAAAAAAGCCTTTTGAACTTCCCTCAGGAATTCTTTAAAGGGATAACCTTACAGTGTAAACACTGAGGTTAACGTGCATCCATTCTGGACTGGAATAGAAGAATTGCTACAAATATGTTGAGCATTAAAAAAAACCAACAAACCCCACATCAGAGAGGAAGCCACTTGACGCTTTCACTTGCGAAGCCTTGTTGGCATCCTAAACACAGAAACTCATTAAAGATGGCATGAAATAATCCTGTGCAACAAAGAGCCTCAGAGAGAGATGATTCAGAGACATGGTGAGAGATAGTTACTGAATGTTCAGGTATTTCAAGAGAAATTTTAGTCTTATGACACTGTACTGAGGCAGGGGAATATTTGATTATTTTATCTCTACAGTTTTACATGTTGAAGTACAAGCCTGATTTAGAGTTTGGTATTTCATGCTGCTATTTTTCTGCACCTACTCCCAAACAGAACCACAAACTCTCCTACAAACTCTTCCTTCAAGCAGGACCCCTGCTGAAACAAAGTGGTTCCAAACCCTATATATAACTGCCAATAATCTTCCTTTACACCCTGTATCCTTCCAATTTCAGAAAATGAATTGAATGGTAGCAAAGGATGCTTTAATAAGCCAGGAGGACAGCTAGAAGTACTAAACATCTCCTGACTGAAATCATTCACCAAATCCAACAGCTTCAGAGACAACACACTAATGCCTGCACTTCTCAGGTCATATTCCTACTTGCTGCCACAGCCTGTTCTTTCCACCTGCTGCCTCAGGTACACCAAGCTGTGGCAGCCAAGTAGGCGTGCTTTGGCTCTGCTGCACTAGAGCTGACTGGGGGCTTGCAGCTGTAACAACAACAGAGAAGACAAAGATTTTCCAGCTTCTAAGACAGCCCCTCAGGTTAGAAGAGCAAATTTTTCCTGCAAGTGCTTTGGAAGCGGAAAAGCATCATCCTAGGAACTTTACAAGTCAGAGTTTCAGTCTGTGGTTGCTTCTATGTTTTAGACCATCTTCCAGAAAATCCAAACAGGTTGTTAATTTCCCTGACATTTCTGTTTTTAAGAAGAAAAACCCCAAGGTCTCTCAACTTTACTACAGCTGAGAATCTGTCAGGATTTTCTATATAATTGGCAAAGAATTTTCCTCATGTTGAGAGTGATATGAACCTTGTCCCCTAACCAAAAATGATAAAAAGAAGCCAGGACCTATGGTAAGTTTGAGACACTGCTGTAATGCTGCCCCAATGGACTTACGTGCAACACACACTGGCCACAGTGTCCTGCTCCCCCTCCACCCAGCTGTGACATCTCCTCAAAGCAATACACCATTAAAACTGAAATTAATGAGACACATGGCCATCTATTTTCCCCTCCAGTTTTATGTATTTCCCCATGTCATCTCTTTAGACATTGGTGACATCCCTGTAGCCTGGCAAAGGCTGTCTGGCATTATAAAAGACATTTGATTTCCACATCACTGCTACTTCTCAGCAAAGGGAACAGAGCCAAATGCAAAGCCTCAGGTGACAGGGGTTAACGAGGGCCTTGCCAACTCCAGACAAAGCAGTTTTAAGCATTAGAAAGCATCTACAAAACGTTGTGCTGTGCTTCAGGGCTGTAAATTAAGAATTCTGTCTGGCAAGAGCCAACACTGGCAGCAAAAGAAGAAAAACAGTCACCTTAAGGTTACCTGAGAGTGCACATAGCAGTCCTGAGTGATGGAGACCCATGAATGCAGCAGTCAGAGACAATAGAAAGCCACAAAAGAGAGCATGAAAAAGTGTAACTTAATTAAAAATAAATGCAATCAGCCAGCTGTAGGAGATCACTGCAGCTTTGCTTTGGCTTTCCAAATTGTACAACTTCTTGCACAGAGTAGGTAGGTACCCTGTACATATTGTCTGGTTATCCCAAAATACTAGGTAGAAAGTTGTTAGGAAAATATTCCCCCACTTGCAGAAGAGGACACTTCTCTGGAGAAGCATGGCAGCTGTTGAATCTAGCTGCCAGCAGAGGTGTGCTCCAGAGGAGGAAGGCCAGGTGCTAGAGACCGGCCAGCTGCTCAGGTATCAGGAGTCCCTTCTTCAGCAGTGGTTCTGCTACAAAATGCTGCACGGGGAGGATGTTTCTCACTACATGTATCACAGGAAATTTCCTGTGCTTGTGAGCTGATTTCCAGATACCTTACATTCAGCACCACCAAGGGAAGAGGTCTAACCCAAAAGCCTCATCAGCAGGGTGATTATGGAGGGTTTTAGAACTGCATGTAATTGTATTCTGCTTTTCTCCTGGACTTCCAATCATCTCCTGGATCTGTCTATGTAATTCCTGAAGATGTAATGAAGGTCTCCAAAAGGAAAGAAGAGACAGACCCCATACTTCCTGATGGAAGCAATGCCATCTCTAAGTATGAATGAACTGCACAAGTATATATTCATGCATGTGTAGCCATCTGGCAGAGGTTACAGCACTGACTGATGATAGAACCTGCCTAACTTCTGGTGGAGGAAAGCAGGTGATCAACACAGTAACAAGTAACACATCTGAGAATTCCTTAAAATAATGAAGAAAACGCAACAAAGAGCAAATACTTTAAATTTACCCAGCCTAACCACATCAATTACATGCATTTTGTCCACCAGAAGCCTCATTTGAAAGAGGGTCTCTATATAAGCAAGGCAATGTGGAAGGTTTAGATCACACTTCATTGAGTTAACTCGAAAACAACTGGGAACATTTATCAGGTGGACGTCCACACCAAAGAAGTGGAAGATTGTGCTCTCAAATGCAGGTGTTTGGTGGGGGTGAAGGAAGAAACCACTCAGGCACAAAAAAGGGGAAAAAATCAACTGAACAGTTTTTTTCTAACCAGGACAACAACAACAGCGGCACAGACACTTCCCGTGCTTCCCTGCTACACATTGTAGTGTCTATGCTACATAAACATAATCTAAGATCCTGCATGGTCTCATCAGGCCTCTGCATGGAATCATGCACAGACACAACTCTCCATGCAGTCACAAAAGAAGTTAGGCTACTGACACAGCATGTAATAGTCTGGGCTTCACTGGGGATCCTTTAAAGCCCAAAGAAGCTGCTCCTTCAACTCTGTGCTTCTGATCATCTGCTCTGCTATAACCCAGCTACAATTTATTTCTGGAGGAAAGCAAGAACAGATCAGGAATGCCTGGTTTTAGCTGAGCACATGGCTGGCTTTTAAGTCCAGCTCCCTTATGCAGCAGCCTTTCCCCGAGATATTTTAAATTAAAATCCAAGCTGATATAGGAAGAGATCGCATCCCATCCTCTTTATTGAACGAAGGGAGCCAGCATTCCTCCTCTCATTAAGCATGCGCTACGTGGATTGCTTGTGAGAAACTCTCGTGAGTGCCTGAGGTTCATGCCAACGAACAGTTTAGTAAATCCTCCTCTTTGAGGCCAAAGGGCTGAATGTAAGAAAGGGGCCAGGTTTCTAGCTAAAATTACATTCACCAATAAAGCTCATGAGAGGTCAAATTTTGCCATAACTCACTCTCTCCTTGGTAACTGATTTCCCCGTCACTGAGGAGGGAGCAAAAGAAGGAGGAAAAATAAAATGTGTTTGTCTGAGAGCCCTAAGGGCTTGCAGTGCTGGAGGTGCAGAGCAGGTTCCTGGATTCTCATTTATCAACCTTAAAAGGGATGGAGTGATAAATGCACAACTGGCCCTTTAATATTTTATGCAGGTGCTAAAGCGACTTAGCTGTCACCTCCAATACATCACCAGAGGCTGATACACCAGCTTTCGTCACTCCAGGCTGGGATTTTTTACAATTTCATTTCTATTTCCCTCTCTTCACATATTTCCATGTATTCCTTACTATGTGTGAGATATAAAATGTTATTTTCCCCATATGATCTATCCACTCCCTCTTCAGCCACATTCCTTAAGAAAGAAATAACCCCACGCTTTGTTCAAGATTTGCACAAATTTCGACTCACATCATTCAAGAGGGAGAAAAAAACTGCAATCACTTTACATTCTGGCAAAGGCTGATCAATTTGCCTTTCTGTGGAAGGGAAATCCCCATGTCCCTCCCTTTAAAGATAGGTAATGATGAACTTCCACAGCAGAATGATTTGCAAGTGACCTCAAAACCCTGGCGCACCTCGAAATCCTCCCTCCAGGAGAGTCGTAGCCCGTATCCTCTTCTGTCCGCACCACTCGTACTCTTCAAAGCGGTTGCCATTCTCGTTCTCGATGTCCACAGAGTCATCCTCAGTCATGCATGAACCTTCTCTCTGCATGGGGTAGAGCAAGGGCAGAGTGTTGAGATGCATGAAATGGCTCTTTGGGGTTCATAACTCATGGTGGGATGGGGAAGAAAAGCTGGACTGCTCCCAGGGCAGCTGAGTATAGAGCATACAGCAACCTCTATTCCCATCCTTGTTCCTACTAACCTAAACTAGAAGTAAATAGGAACTGCTAGAACTTGACAACCTAAGACAGAAACAAGTTGCAAGTTTTATAAATTTTACTCAAGGAAATTTAAGGTCTGGTCCCTACAAAAAAAAAATGCTGGTGTTCATTTCAGCATGCATTCCCCTGCCTTGCATGCAAAATTCCTCTTTCATGGAGGAACATAATACCACAGATTCCTTTGACCCCTGGCAGAAGTGTTCTCCTGTAACATAGTTTTGGGGCATACTGATCAAAATACACCTCTCTTTATACTATCTACCTCTTGAGGCAACAAGTCCTCTGTTGAAGGTTTTTCCTGAGAAGCATGAACAAAAAGCCCTATGACAAAACTCTCTCCCTTCCCCAGGGTTTGTTTCTCCTTCCTTGCTGTCTTTGAGGTAAACAGCAAGAGAACGATTCTGCTTAAATGCACTTCCCTGGAGTAGGATGGTCATGCAACCTTTACAAATCCCAGTCTGCTACAAAAGAACCCTGCAAACAATAACTGTGATATTGTCAAAGGCACAGATCACAACAAACTGTTCTTCCTGTGCTACATAGGATGCCTGAAGTCCTACAAAAGGTTCATAAACTTCAATAGCTCCATCTTTAAAATCTACAAATTAGACTTCTGTAACAGCAGAAGGGTGCATGAAGTAAAAAGTTACTAATGCAACAGAACAGAAAAATCCATAAAAATCCATCCTCCCAGACAAAGAAGTGACTACAGATCTTAGGGAGACAGTTAGCATTGCCTGCAAGCTCAGCAATGTTAGTTTTTGCCCCACATTAGGTGAACTGCAGACAGAGCTGGGAGTAGGGAGAAGGGAATGGCAGCTGGTGATCCTGCTGCGCCTCTACCTTTGCAAGGCATTGTTCCACATGCCTACTCATCTCCTCCTCGGATCCTGACAGAGGTCGGCTGCAGAGGGGACATACCTGCCCTTCGTCTTGCTTCCTCCGTTTCATTTTTCCAATCCGAGCTGCATGGAGAAACCAGGGAAAGAAAACAAACAAAAAAGGAAGACATGTCAAGTTTGTAGATCCAGTCTTTATTTGGTCAGCTCCAAGTAATAAACCTTTGGTAGAAATGGTAAGATTTCACACCAGAAAATCCCATTGTAACTCTCTATTCCGACTTCTCTACGCAGTAAAGAAACTGTTACTTGGCACTTTTCAGACGAAATCTGTAACCTGTAGCTGAGCACTCTGATTCCACAGAAGCAGCTGTTCATGATTTAACAACTAGGAGAAGGAATATCTGCTGCAAACCCATGGTAAATTATTAAAACAGTTAAAATCTTTCCCTTGGAAATGTGGAATTGTTTTTAAAGTTGAGTAGTCAAGCCACTGAAATACTGTTTTGGATTTTGCCTTCTGAGTCTGAGGCCCTTTCAATAACACATCTATTCCCTCTAAAGAACTTGCTTAGAATGCAGAAGCATGATGTAGCACCTGATAGCCTTGGATAAGGTATTTAACAATCACTTCCAGGACCACAGACACTCTTGTATACCCTGAAAAGCTCCTTCTCAGACCACCAAAACAAGTCAGAGTACCATCTTGTTAGCAGGTAGCATTTACGGAGAGGAAAGATACTTGCTATGAAAGACACAAGACCCATGCTAGATAGCTTCTGTCTCTCTGTTGTTTTTATTTCATGAAAACTAGGGGCTACACTGTCTTCTTGAGAGCACAGCTCTAGGAAACAAACATGTTAGAAATCATGATGATTAGAAAAAGCAGCCAAGGTAGCCTGTTGCTTAATCCAATAGCTGGTTAATTTGAGCCATCGTTTAATGTGATCAAAACATCTGGAACCAAATAATTTGCATTAAAAAGAACTTCTGTCTTATTATGATGGCTTTAGGCAGGTATTACTGAATAACTCAATCACTGGCTGCAGGAAAGTCACTGTTTAATTAATAAGGAAGGTCAAAATTCTGAATGAGAGACAAGAAAAAGCCCAAGGAAAGCCCATGTGATAATGAGAAATGACACCACCAAAAGGCTGCGTTAGCCAGAAATTGTTACTGACATCGTGAGCACAGCAGCATGCTCTGAAAGCCTTTATGCCTGAACACTGTGGGATCAAGAGCTCCCTGCAGCCAACAGGGTCAGAGAAAGCTTCTGGAATGCCAGGATGAGAAGGACCAGTGTACAGGAAAGTTTCTGTCAACTGACAGTTGTTTTCTGAAGTGCATCAGTTTAGAGCACACACAACAACAGAATAATAAAGTTTCAGCTGAACACTGGAATGGCCTCCTTCAAGACTTTCTTGTTGGCTTCCTTGGACTCAGGACTCCCTGGGTTAGGATATACTTTCCCACAATCTGGAACTAGGAGTATTCATCATCCCCTATACTCAGTCATGTTCCAGCACTAAAAAAGCTTCAAATTATTCCCTGAGCATTGTTTTTTGTCATTGAAATACATATGTGTGAAAAAAGCTCCCTGAAAAATACATCTCCACTCCTCACATCCTGGAAAGGATTCTGTAAATGTGACATTCCTAGAATAAGAGACAGCAACCTGAGACCAAAACAAGAATTTTTTGATATCTGGCACTTTGAACAACACAGACTCTCAACAGATACAGCTTTCATTGTTTGTCTAAATTTTATTTGCTGAAGCTCCACAACCTCTTCTTGTTTTGGGTACACCACACTGACAGGTCCACAACCCTCTCTTTCAGGCAGAGTTAAGCCATGCTCTTTCTGGTTTGTACTTTACTGCCCAAGAGATTTCTGAAGATCTGGCTTGGTGCATACTTATATCCTTCAGCATGGCTCTTGCATGTAAGTTTAGGATGCTCTTTCCTTGCCTCACTAGCTCTGTAGAGCAAGAAAAAAATATGGAAGGAGGCTGGAATCAGACACGACTTGAGCATTCCTCAGCAAACACCCATCTGGGGAGAAACACAGAAACAAAGCCTTCACTATACTGATCGCAGACACAAATTTCTCTCACCTCATCAGGTTTTTAACAGGGAAATGCAGGGAAGTAGCAGTTTAATTATTCTGGTAGGACTCCCCATGGCCAAACAATTCAGTTAGAGCAGTCTGTCTGGTGAATTTATTAGTATTTTTAGGAGTTTTTTAACTGCCATCCTCCAGTCTATGCACTGTAGCAGTGACAAAAGGAAGACAACTTATTTTGGGTCTTCTACTGATAAATTCTTGAGACCATTTTGCCAGAACAAGCACCTGATCTGCTGCTGAAATGTTAGTGCGGAGCTGGGAAGAGAGCCTCACTCTGCTCCAGCTCTACACCAGACCCAGCAGCCAGCCCTGATGCTGGCTCATTTAGCTCCACAGAGAAGCAGCCCTTTGAGCTGCAGTGCCACAAGTGAAAAAGCCACTGGAAGAAAGAGGTGTTGAAAACAAATCCCCCTTTGCCATTTTCATTCTCTGGTCATTAGCAGCGGCAGCGTGGTGCCCATGGAGGCCAAGGGTGCCCCTGGTGAGAGGAGGAAGGGAAGCCTGGGAAGCACATGCGAGCGGCGCTGTCCCTGCTCGACACAGCGGCCATCACTTCCAATCAGCGCCGCGGCGACGGAGCGGCCCCAAAGGCAGGGGCTGATTGTGGCGCTGTCCCGAAGGGGAGCAGCTCAAAAGAACACGCAAGTGAGACCACAGGATTGCTAATTAGTGTTGATAGATGCGATCATTTCTAATTAGCTCACTAATCCCTCTCCCCCTCGCTCCTGTCGCAGGAGCATGGACAGGGGGAAAAAAAAAAATCAACAAAAAAGAAAAAGTAATTTTCTCCCGTAATTCAGGAAGATAAAAATGCAGCCAGTTGAGGACTGCATGTACAAAGAGGACAGAACTCGGAAACGGTTTTTTTATAAGCCTGACCCATGCTTACCTCCGACTGTGATGCTGCCTTGAGAGGCTACCTAGAACAGAGGCTAGACAGTGTTAAAAGAATAAAGTAGGTATTTATTAAAAAGGCCTTCAAAGGATACACCTTGGGCAGTACAAGAGGCCACACCCAAGATGGATGGCAGGTCGCATGTTTTTACATTTTTATAAATTTTGGTCTATTTGCATATTGGGGTTAATTGTCCAATTACAGCTTTAGGTTATGAAGTCCCATCCTCCCAGATTGCTCTCCTCAATTCACTGCTGTTTATAGTTTTTGGGCCTGAAGCTGCAACGGTGTCCTTGGTTCTCCGGCTGGAAAAGGATTGTTTTGTCTAACTACACAGTGAAGAGAACTTGCTAACACTTCATATGAAGTTCACAGCTATATACTAATGCAGCACAGAATCAGGAAAATATGAAAGCTAAAACTTATGGCATCAACTGAACAAAGACTCCATAGTTATTATTCCAACCTTCCGCCAGGAGGTGAGGAGTTCACTAATTTTTATTAGCATTAATAATTATTATTAGGCTATCAGAGGGCTTCCAGCACCTCTGAGGCCTCACTTTTAAAGATGTACATTACCCTACACATGGCTCCTGCTGCAAGTGCATGTTCTCCTCCACATTACATGAAACCATCAGGCACCCGGGGAGTTTAAGTCACCACAGCAGATGAATGACAAAGTAGCACATGGAGGTGAGCAAGAACTGGGATCTTCTGCAAGGGCAGGGGATCTCAGCTACGGTTTCTGATTTAACCTAGGAGCTGTGCTGGCGAAGGGAATTGCTCTTCCCTTCACTGATATGTAGTTCTCTAATATGGGACTATGCAAAGTGAGGCTGTTTGCACTAGAGAAGGAGCCAAACTGCACTTGACAAAGCCTCTGCTGCTGAGGGCACACTGGTCCCTGCCTTCCCACAGGTGCAGAGACAATGAGCCAACCCATCACTGCTGCCTTATTGGCAGGAGAGACCGAGGATCTTTCCTAACAATGGGCTCTCCTCATCAAGGCTCAACCTTATTAATGCCTAAAGATCATGTTTCTCTCTAGTTCAGCCAAACTTCCTGTGAGAAAAGCTAATGGATTTTAGTTTTCACTGGTACTCCCCTCCCCAAGCAAAAATTCACCTTCAGGACAGGGCACTAATTACCTCAGAAGTGCTCTTACACAGCATCTTAGCAGTGGACGTTGCACCAACCTCTCCTGCAGCATCGAAGGACATGATTAAGTTACTAGCAATATCTCTTATGGTTCCCTCCACCAGTTTGAGTGGTCCCCTGAGTCCTATGCAGACATCATTAGCAGCTCCTGCAATGGCAGGCCAATCAAATTAAGTGGAAACATTTTTGTCTCCTTTCCAGTGGAAATCATCCAGCTTTATTCCTCCCCCACCCATCAGCTACATGGTGGTTCAACAAACTGAACGGTCTGTTTGGAGAGACAGGCTCAGGGTAACCACCAAAACTGGACTCACCTCAGGCAGGTGCAAATACAGCTTTGTAAGGACCTACTTCACAACTTGCCCGAGAATGAAAACTTTGGAAATAACCCTAAATTTGAGTCAAAGATATTCAAGCACAAGAGCTAGCACCTGCTCTCTGTAAATCTACTAGAGGAGTCCTGAGGAGTGATTATACCTACTTTTGTTAGATCTATCACAAAAAGCTTTTGTGAATGATCAAACTCATCCAGAGCATCTGATGCAAGGGAACAATGGCAGTAGTGACAGAGCACAAAAAGCCATCTTGAGAATAAGCAAAAGCAGGAAAACAGATGGTCAAGAAGGAATCTGTTTCAGACCTTAAGTACAATTTGCTGCTCATCTGCCCAAAAAAGAACATTAAGGGCCAGATTCACAAAAGGGTCTCAGTGCAGCTTTCAGATTTGCATGGCCAAAGTTCCACACAGATGATTTTCAGCAACCTTCAATCTGACACTGTTCTCTGAGATAAGCAACTACTTAACCTGCTGAACCCGTGTTCTGATACACTAAGCCAAACTTTGTGCCTCTAATTTTGAATGACTGCCTAACCAGCTCTGCACTGTTAAGCTCCACAACCATCAATTTACTGGGTGGCTTGAAGTTTCCAGTTTGGCAACACAGAAAATAAGGCAAATGAAAGAAATGCTTCCTTTGTCACTCAGGTTCATCAGGAATCAGGACCTCATAGTCCTGGGTTCACAAGGACACAACCTCTGGAAAGTGAGTTTAGCACAGGTGAGAGGTGCAGGATTAACTCACTGAGGCTGACAGGGAAGTTGTGATACAAACACTCAACCAAGAGCGTAACAGACAGAACATTAATCTCCTGCTCCTGAGCTTGAGAATGTATTTGCCTTACTTACAGCTCAATTGAAGTCACAGGTTTGACTTACAGAATTAAAATTCTGGCCAGGCAGGAACGTGTGAACCATGTTACTACCAGGACCTAATCATGTTGCAGCCAGGCCAACAGCAGCTCACAGAAGACATTTCCCTCTCTACCTTCTCTTCCCTTAGCTTCTTTGGCATATTCCCACGAACACAAGAGGATGGAAAATATCAAGGTCCAAACAAGACTGAGTCACAAACAGCCTGGGCAGCCAAGATTTGGGTCAAGGACAATGTGAAAGAAGTGCAAACACTATGAGCCCTTTTTATGGGAGGCGTTTCCTGAAGTGCTTCAAGAACTCAGCTCATAAAAGCTTGACAGAAATACCAAGATAAACTGGTTACAACAATATTGAAAAGTACACATAAAATATAATAAAAACAAATTAAATAGATGATTTTTTTTTGACAGACTGCATTTGCTATATCTTAAGTTACAGCAGTGTGTCAATGAGAATATGAAACAAAGAGCCAGGTGTCTTTGGACAAGTCCTACACAACTTCTATTCATGTAAAATAATCAGGATTAGGAAACTAAGGATTGCATGATTGATTAGAAGCTCATTAAAATATGAGATATAGATAAATAAGAGAGTTTTTTCCCCTAAAGCACTCCAGTGTTCTCCATCTAAAGCTCAAGGCACTCTTCAACAAGGGTGGCAAAGCTTACAAATACTGCAGTTATTTCGCTGCAAACAAAAGTGGAAGAAACTAGAAAACAAGCAGTGTTCAGAAGTACAAATGTAAAGAAACATGCAGAGAAAGGAGCAGTACAACCCACCCAAGCATTTGGCTGGGTGCAGACTGGACCAGACACCACTACAGGTGTGTTCTGTAGTGTATGTTCAGCAGTAATCAATCATAACAAGCTAAGTCAGAAGAAACCAGTTCTGATCTAACCTGACCTTCTTGGAGACCCAAAGCACTTAACCTGAATTTTTGCATCCAGCTCCCTAAAATCTGAACCCTCTTCATCTCAGGGTGAAGAGAACAGACAGAAAATCCCAGTATTATTAGGGCAGCATGTATGTTTTTTCACCTGGAATATGGCTGTACCACAAAAAGTACACACAAAAAGAGCAAACCGTCCAGCAAAAACAATGCAAATGCTGTACCAAACGACATGCTTCCCTTTAGATGAGCACAGGTTCACAAAAACATCCAACAAGACAGGCCAAGAAGAGTTCCCAAAAGGAAATCACAGTCTACCCAGACTGTGTTGCAGCTCTGCTTCGGGACAGAGACAAAAGCAAGAAGCAATACTGAGGCAGTTCAGCAAGAGCACGCTCTCACCAAGAGCTTCGTCTCATGCTGAAGAACTCCACAACACCAAGGATTTCACAAGTCTGGCTCAGACTTTAAAAAAGTATTTAAAATAAGGTGACTGCACATTGTTGGCCTGAAAAAAGGTGGAACGAGAGAGCTTAGCCCCAGCCATCCAGCTATGATAAAGGAACAGTGTGACATCCTTGACTCCGGAGACCTTGGTCACATAAAAAAACTCACCACAGAGCAGCACCTCGGTGTATCTGAGCCATCTGAAGTCTCTGTGTCTGCCTGCCAGCACTGGCAGCTATCTGCACTCATCCTGGAGTGTAGAGTGAGCACCTGCCAGCAGTTACCTGTAACTGGTGTAAGGTAACTCACTTCTTTGTTCTGTGACTTAACAGACTTTTTGGAGTTTGCAGTTTTTTGGCCCTCTGGATTGATATTTAAAAATCTCGAGGCTAGCTCTTAATTCAGATATGTCTAATTTACCAAAGATCTGGATGAGTAGCTTCTATTTCCTTAAGACTACACTTAAACATGGAGGGCTTCAAATTCAAGCAAACTTTTGCTATCAGCACACTCTAAACCTTTTTGCTATTTTGTTGAAGTAGATCTTCTTCTAAATAAACTCCAAAAGCAGAACATCAGAGGTGTTATCGTGAACTACCACATCAGGAAGCTTGAGATTAATGAGCATCCTATTAGCCTGAATACCCAAATTCTGACTCAAAGTTACATACTAAAGTAGCTACAAGCAGTACAAAACCAGATGACAGAACATTGTTACTGTGTACATGGTAAGTCCTGACCTCTGAAGTTTGAGAAAAGTTTCAACTTCTTCAACTGTAATAGAAAGTTTCCTTTAAGCTTTTCTTTCCAATTTCAAAGCAGAGAGATGGGCTTTTTTTAACACCAGGCCGCTGTCCATTAGAAAAAGTTGTTTACTTCTTAGGAGCACCCACAGATACAAGTAAAAAAGTACCGCACCAGCATCTGTGGATTTGAAAGAAAAAAAAAAAAAAACCCAAACAAAACAAACCATGACGTCAGATGACGCTCAGGCTTCTTAAAAGTTTACTGCAAGATTCAGCTATGTGAACCGTCAAAGCTCAGCAGCCGGGCCCCACACAGAAAACACGGGTTCTGGGGCTTGTTTTCCACCGGCGGTGGGAGCCGGGGATGAGCCCCCTGCGGCTCCCGGCCTGCGCTGTGGGGGCCGTGGGGGTATCACACAACTCGGCCCAACTCTGGAAACTTCTCCGGAGGGGCAGGTGCGATGGGGGCCGCACTCACCGTTCAGCCGGGTCTGCCGGTTCGCTCGCACCCGCAGGAAGGTCTGCAGAGGGGAGACAAGAGCGGAGAAGCGTCAGGACGCGGATGTAAACAACTCGCCCCCCGCCCGTACACAAGGCCCGTAACGGTCCCCCCGCTC
Organism: Sylvia atricapilla; assembly: GCF_009819655.1. Lineage (NCBI taxonomy): Eukaryota > Metazoa > Chordata > Aves > Passeriformes > Sylviidae > Sylvia > Sylvia atricapilla. The sequence continues at coordinate 14,405,872 of NC_089148.1, forward strand.
CTCGCGCATCTCCGGGACAACGCACCGTCCGCGGACCTCCCCCCCACCGCAGCACCCACCTCTTCCCGGCCCCCGCCGCCGGGCCCCCTCTTTCCGCTCTGCATAGCCGCGGGCGCCGCGGGCGGGCAGCGGGCGGCGGGCCCGGGATGCGGGTGGATGCGGCGCGGCCCGGCGGGCGCCGCTGATCAGCCCCCGGCAGCCGCCGCCATGTTGGCCCCGGTCATGTGACCCGCGGCGCGCGGGTGAGAGTTCACTAGGCAGTTCCCATGACAACCGACAGGGGGCGGCAGCGCCCGGCGAGCCCGGCCAATCAGAGCCCCGGGGCGGCTGGAACCCGGGGGATCTGGCCAATCAGAAATCAGGGGTTACTGGGACCCTGTACACTTGACCAATCAAAAAAATTAGGTATTACTGCGACCCTGGGGTGCCTGGCCAATCAGGAATCAGGACCCACTGGAACCCAAGGGGCCATGCTCAACCAGACCCCAAAGGCAGTTTGCTGCCCAGGGGCAGTTCACCAATCAAAGCCCAGGAGCGACTGGGAAGAAGATTTCCTTGTCCAATAGTGATTGAGTACCCTTTAGGCCCAATGTCACTGACCAGTCAGAGCCTTGGCCCCAAAAATAACCCAACAGCACTGGCCAATCAGGCATCACGGTGACAATCTCCAACTTCCTCTGCCCAATCAGGGACAGGGGCCCAAAAGCTCTTGGCCAATGAGGGTCCAGAAGTAATAAGACCCAAATGCAGGTGGTCAGTGGGGCTTTCTGTGGCCCCTGCCCTGCCCTGGAGCCCCCAGGGCATGCCCTGGCTGGTGGAGTCCACTCCTGGGGAAGCAGAGCCTTGGGAAGTTCAGCCCCATCCTTCCCACCTGCTGACACCATCTGCATCTGCTGGGGCCAGGCTGAGCATCCACCTCAGCTCCAGGCTCTGACACCTGCCTGCCTTACCCAGAAATGGCCCCTACCACAGGGACACCTTGGCTACAGGCAATGCCTGCGCTTTCCAGCCACTCCTCCCTCTTTTCCTTTCCAGGTTTCAGCAAGCCTGGGTGGTCAGAGCTGTCTCATGGATTTGTCTCCCATATCTGCTGCACAGCTGTGGCGGAGATCGGACCCAGCAGACTGGCCTGAGGTTGGGACAGAGCTGGGGGCTACAAATTTGGCAGCAGAAGCTCCTATACACACAAATCCCATCTCTTTCCCTCTCTGCATACTCCTCAGACTTTGTTTCCTGGAATCAAACCTACATTTTGAGTCTTCTCTCAGGCACCTGAAAATCTGTCACTCCTTCTTCAGATGGAGAACAAAAACTCCCCTCTATATGTTTCGCTGCCCCAGATGATGATGGGTAGCTGGAGAGTTCAGGTGCTGGCTGGTGAGCTTTGCAGTCTGTCTCCATCCCAGGTGTGCCTGGCTGCTGAACGTGCAGCTAGATTTTCATACATGTGCTTAGTTACAAAATCAAAGCTGCTGATTGCTGGCTTTACCCTTTTAATGAATTGAGGTGTCTTTTGGGAGGCACGCTTACCTGAGCTCAGGGGGAGGGAGGTGAGCCTTCACTGGATGACAATTTTAGGCTTTTGGTTCCACCACACTTGCTATTTTCAGTCACAAATATCCTGTGGGCTCCCTCCAAGCTTGAAATGCCATCTCTGCACTACGATGTATCACTTGTAACTTGGTGTTGATTTCTCCACTGGGTATTCAGAGTTTTATCTAAATGTAACTAAAATGGCTTTGTTTTTACTCAAAGCTCCATCTGACAGAACATACTGTAAGAGGAGCAGCCCCTACTGACCAAATCCATTGGCTGCCACTACCTTGGTCTGATCAGTCTCCATGTACCAAACTCCAGCAACCAGTCTTGGCACAGGGGAGGCAGGAGGATGCCTCCTCCCCACATCCAGGAGCCACCCCACTGCCTTCACTGCAGCCCCCTCGCAGCATGGGGAGCAATGCAAGCAGCCAAGTGCTATGCAAGCCCCTATTTCTGTAGCATTCCTATTCATAAATCTCCTTCATAAGTATCCCCATGGTATATAAGCACAAAGACTAAGAAAACTGAGCCACACGAATTCTGAAAACCCAAACACCAGTAGCTCACTTCTAGCATGTTACTTAATACACTGTATAATCATGATTAGATCACAACACAAGGGACAGTCCAGCAAACCTCTGCATATTAAAAGCTAAATTTTGCAGCCCTTAGAATCACCACCACGAGAGCCTTCTGCTCTGCTTCCTGGGCTTTTTCCCTTGGTAAGCCAGGCAGACTGAATTCTCGTTCATATTGTGGCTTTATTAAGAATACGGTGAGGCTTTACACACCCTTGGCACCCACACTGAGGTCCCTTTACACTGCCAGTGCAGCATAACGCAGCCAGCACAAGTGTAAATGAAAATCAGGCCCCAGAGGTGTTTTCTCCCTGCAGTGCAGACTTACAACTCCCATTACACATTTGCATTAAGGGCTGCAACCCTCCATAAAATATGCTCACAAACTTAAAGCACATTAGAGAGTAGCTGGACTCAGCACATAGAGGGGCTTCTGCTAAGAATATTTGTCTTTGAGTATGACATAATAAAAATGTACAGGAACAGAGGGCTGCAAGGGGCCACCAATCTCACAGAGACTGATGTCTGGCAGAGTGGGAAGGGAGGGCGATTCTCCAACAAAGGGGGCCATGGCAAAAATCTCTTCCATGCCCTTTTGAAATGAACATAATTTATTTATTAGCCTTAATAAACAGGCAGGAAAGAGAGCAGGATTACCTGAAACAGGCATTTCTGTATCTTCTGCATGGTTTTGCTTCTTTTACTTTGCACCAGCTTTTACTGTTCATGGGAGGGTAAAGCGGCTGTGACGTGACACCGAGTTATAACTCAAAGCCACATGGGAATACGATCCCTAACTTATAATACAACCAATAAATAGGACAGAGGATGGAATAATGGGCAACAAATGTACAAATCTGCTACTAACAGGACCCATTTTCAGGAACACATATTATAACTGGGCCTGCTCAATAAGAGCCTCAGCACTGGTCATCAGCCTCTCTCTGCAGGTTCAAACACAGACCTGGCATGTGCAAAGCATCTGATGCAGGAAGATACGAGATATGAAGGCACTCGCTCCCTGTGCCTGCCTGACCCTGGGCACAGGGTGTGGCTGCAGACCACCACAGAATAGAGGGTGATGGGTGTTTGCTACACTGGTACAGCCTCAGCCCACTCAGCCTGTCCACATAGCAGGTGGGCGCACACTTGGGTCTGTGCTGATGACCAACACTAATTTATCTGCTGCCTTTCAGAGCCTACTTGAAGCCAGTGGCTGAGTACAGGCCTGCAGCCAAACAGTTTGGATGTGTGTTAAGAGTCAAATGTGCTAGCCTGCCCCAAAAATACAGACAGACTAACAACCAGCCAAGCTGTACTTGTGTTGCTGTCCTTTTCTTCATTTCTTGCTCCATCTCATTGAAGTTTTACTCATTGCATCACCCAAGACAAGACCTGCTGCTCCTCTGGGGAGAGAGTGTTTTAAAGAACAGGCTGGCATGGCTGTGGATTGTCCAAACTCATTTCTCTCTTGGATGGGAGTCATGAGTAAAAAAAGTCACTTCTCTGAAAGTTTCTCAATGGGCACAGGGTGGGTAATGACAAACAGAGCCATGGAAATGAGACCAAATGGTGAATATAGAGCAAAAGAAGCCTCTACAAAGATTTTAAAACATTTTTAAATACCACAGTGATTCTAATTGGAGCTGGGAGGACAAAAGCCCACCTTCACAGTCCTGAGAGGGGCCAGGTGCTCATGATGCCGGCAGGAGAACCAGGGCAGTGATTGCATAGCCAAGAGCAAGGCTGTTACACAGAGAGAGCTGTGGGCACTGGGGTGTGCTGGCTCCCTGCCTAAGGCTGAGACCAGCAACAGCATCTACCTGCTTACCTGGTATCTGTCTGAGTGATGGATGTCATCTGAGGAGTGGGGTGATGCTGTCGGAGAATCTCCTTCCCTCTTGATTGAGGCTGACAACAAAATTGACTGCAAGAGAAAGGAGAAATTCATGTTGTGGGTATTGTCAAGCTCTCTGCCTGTCTCTAAGCTGTCCTCAAAACCATGGAGTGCATCTGCTGAGCTGTGGGACTGTGCTGGGATGGAATGCTGGGCTGTGGGACTTGCTCTTTCCAAGGGACTGTGCCCCATGAGGGGACCAGGCTGCTGGGTCTAGCAAGGTACAAATGAATCATGCTGCAATGGGACAGTCATTTTTTACCCCAGTTCTTGTGGCTGGGGCAGAATCAGGTCCTGCTAGAAATGATATGTGAGGACCACACCAGAAATTCTCATGATAAGGCACAGGAGTGCTGAGGTGGAGCAGTGATTACATGTCCTCATCTGCCCTTTTTGAGTGCCACTAAATCTCTCTATAGCTTTGTAAACTACACTAAAGCTCTCAGCACCTTTGCAGTGCAACTACTTCTTCCTTCAGTAATGATGCTATTTATTTTAATAAGTAGCACAGAAAAAAAAAAAAAAGGGCCTTTTAGAAGGTTAAAAAGCTCAGAGATATTTGAGACCTAAGAGATCACTGATAAACTTCAAGTCCATAGTAGGTAAGTCTAAATTCTACACACAGTGAACTCTAGCAGGAATATTAGTATGGGAGTGTGACAGCATCTAAAGAAATGTACACTGAGTTACAATTGAACTCTATGATTAGAGTACTTTGAGGGGAAAATGCAATTTAGAATTCTTACTTAGATTATAAATTAACTAAACTAGGCTAAATTTAGCCCACTACATTGTGAAAAAATGTACACTGGAAATGCAGCTCTGCAGATGTTTGTTTCTGAGAATCAGCTGGCAAGATTTGACAATAAATAACTGCTGGGAGATGTGTGTGTTTGTGAAGGGAAGTGTAGATATCATCTGAATTGGACAGGTCAAGTGTGATGACAACATTATTAAAAAGCATAATACCTTGGAAAAAGGCAAGTATTCCAGAAATATTTGCCTCTGGGCTGAAATGAAACGTGAAAAAAAATGTGCATTTTTTTAGAAAGATATGAGAAAGTGGAAAAATGACTCAGCATACAAATCGGTTCAGTCAGCAGCAAGCAATCCCCCAGGCTTGGACAGCTCCCCACGGGAACAGCACAGCGGTGCTGCCGGCAGGGGCATGCAGGGAAGGCAGGCTTGGGGTGGCAGTGGAGTGTTGTGGAGGGCAGTTTGGGATACCGAGTTCAACCCCATGGGTATGAGCTGCCAGCCCTGCCATGAGGGCAAGAGGCACATTCCAGTGCACAGATCTCTGCCATAAAGCGCGGCTCTACCGGCTCCAGGGAGATGTGATGTCCTGAAAGGGGTCACAGAGGAGCTGACTGCTGGGGAGCTCAGTTATTTCCTTGGACAAAACCACTTCTGCTGACTGAGGGCTGTGCTGATCACATCTTGGGGCTGGCTTGCTCCTCAGCTCAGCCCAACAGGGATGCCAGGCACTGGGAGGGCCACTGGGAGCCCACGGGGCTGGGAGCACCCATCAAGGGCTGCCTCAAGAACCCACCCTCCACTTTCCAGGGGACAGATGGGCAGAGCGGGGAGGCTCTCTAGCTTCATGTGTTGGTTAAACCAAACTGCTAATGGGCTCTGGTGAGCAGCTCATTTACTTCTGCAAAAGCCCTCTGCAGAATTTCTGTAGAGTGCAGACCTCAAGCTCTTGGTGTTGTTCACTTTCTTTATTTTCTAAATAGAGAGTGAGGACTATTTTTGAATAATCAGGATTGCACGTGTCCTAAAAAACACGGGGATGAGGCTCAGAGCCTTCAGTTGTGACTCAGAATAACAGCCCTGACTGCAGCAGTGTTAATGCCCTAATAAGCCAAGCATACTGGAGCTGGGAGGGTTAAATCTGTTTTGTCTTCCAATGTATTCTAGAAAAGGGGAAAAAATACCCATCTCCCCATTCCTCGACGACAGACAGACAAACCCTGCCCGCCTCTCGCTCCCCCCCTCAGCTTCTGGTAGCTCTAATCCAATATTATTATGTGAAAAATGGTTGGGCTAGCTATGGAGACAGTAAATTAAACGTTATGTATTAGTTTTTAGCGTGTGGTCCCAGGAAGAATGCCGGCCCCATTTATTCCACAAACCTCCTGAGCACCATGGCAATGACCTCTGGAAAAACGCAGGGCTAAACTAATCCCAAAGATGTCAATCTCGAGGCCTCTTCTACATACACTTGCAGTTTAGATTAATAAACTGTCTATTTTTAAATTGTGTGCAAGCACTTCAATTCTAAATACCTTGCCGGCATGTTAAACACAGCGTTAGAGATGCCAAGTCACACTTCCCCTTCACTCTTAGGAAACTTGACTACATTTGTTTTTCTCATTTCCCTGTGCTGTGCCACACTTTGCCTCTTGGACAGCCATGGGGGCAGGCAGGGATGCAGGCTCAGAGGCTAAGGGATTAGAAAAGGCACTCGCCATCAGGGTGACTTTCAATCTTGCATTAGGCCAGCCTCTGCTGTCCCAGTTTTGGCCTCTTTTACCCCAGACTGTCACATTGAGGCTGTTTTCCAATGGCTAAGCAGTGAGGATGCCTGAGCACAGCACATCAAGCCAAGCATTTGCTGCTCCCTGCACCACTCTGCTCATTCCCACACTGGGTCTGGCAAGCAGAGAAAGGGTAGCAATACAATTCCCATTCCTCTCTCAACTGCATTCTGGGAAGATGGGCTATAGAGGGAAAAGGTGCTCTCCCAGCCCTCATGCATGCCTATGCTGCATAGCAGACCCAAATTCTGACATCCCACCCCAAAAAACACAGCACTGGGTGCTCTGTGTGCAGACAGGCCTGATGTGCAGGTCCTCTCTACCATGGGACCAGGTTCTTCAGCACAGTGGGAGCAAGCCTGGATGCTGAGATGTCCCTTTTCCCTTGGGGAAAGGCCACCAGCCTGCTCATCCATGCCTGGCTGCCAGTACATCCCAGCTGCCCTCAGAGTGTGTCTGAGTGAGGATACTGGGGGGAGAGGACCCTCCTCCCTCCCTGGTCTCCCCTCCACAACTCCCACCATCAAAGATGGAGCAATGGCTGTGTGTGAGTGGTGGTGCAGCTTCATATTTCTCCCTCCCCTTTAAATCATCTCTCTGGTGGGTAGAGGCACTCTCTGTGGAGGTTATAAACCCTGAGAGGATCAGACTGAGCATTACACCTGGGGCAAGCTAAATAAAAAAAGGTCACTGGTGCTTTTTAAACATGGACAAAAAAGCAGTAAAATGTGTTTGAAAAAAAAAATCTGGCATTAAATCATGACTTTTTGCCTGCCTTGCCTCATTAAAAGTGGCCTTTTGGAAGGTAAAATTATCATTGTAAGTGATAAGATCTTTAAGAAAATAATTCACGGCTTCTTCACCCTTTAATATGATAGCCGCCACCGGCTAATTTTTTTCTTAATGGCAACGAGGCCATCAATCTTGTCCAAGCCCTGTACTCCCTCCTTCCTCCTGCCCCTCCTGCCATGCTGGGCAGCCATGGCCCTGCTCAGTGAGTCCTTCCTGCCCCTTGGAGCCCAGCTGTGCCGTGCCAAGGAGAAGGGATGTATCTGGATAATCTTGTGTCCACAGATCCCGAGGGCACTTGCTCATGCTGCAAGGCTCAACCCAGTCACTCCCAGTGTGCTCCATGGACCGTGCAATCCTGCAGAGATCAGCTGGGAATGTTTCAGCAGCTCACCGAAACTACGAGCAACACCTAGTTCACTACGGGGGCAGGCTCGGTATGAATCAGACGTGCGTCCTGCAGCCTGTATGCCAGCTGCGGTGACCCCAGGCCACCGGTGCCCAGACCTGCTCCTCCCTCCTCGGCTGGAGGAGCCGTGGGCAGCGCCGAGGCGATGTCGGCAAGGACACACGAGCACACACGCCCCCGGCTCCTGACCCGCAGGCCGGCCAGGCGTGGGCCCCGGGCAGGCGAGGGGAGGGGACGGGTGTCAGGGTGCAGCCGCCAGCCCGAGGAAATGGATGGAAATTACCGGCACACGCTGCCCCCGGCCCGCAGCGCGGCCTCTCGCCGGCAGCCGGGGCGGGTGTCAGCGTGGGGACAGCCCAGCCGCTGCCTCTGACATTCTGCTGCCTCTCAAGGCCAGTCATTTCAGAGTATTAAAGTGCTGGACTCCTGCTTTCTGAGAGCCCTGGAAAAACATAAGGAGTCTATTTTTCTTAAACAATCCATCACGGCTGCTGTCAGCAGAACAAATACCCTAACCCTGCTTTTTATGTATCTATATGGCCTTTTTTTTTTTTTTTTCTCTCCTTTTTTTGGGGACAAAGTGTTCCCTGCTTGATGCATTCAGCCTTAACTCTGCTGTCTAAATAGGTACTTATCACTTAACATGGAGGTGATGGCTTGACATGTTTTCTGTCTCCTGCCCTCCCCTCCACGGTAGGGAAGACGTCAAAGTGTTGCTAATAGCTGTTATCACTTGGGAACTGTAACCCGAAAGCAATAAGTGATACCAGGCCTTGCTGTGAATTTTCCCCCTTAACTCTGCTAGCCATTTTTTATGTTATTGCTGGAGGATCCCCGACACAAAGATGCTACTATTAGAGCTGAGTTTCCTAGAAGCTTTTGGAGGGTCCACATTTGCTCCTGGGAAAAGTTAGAGGTAAAATTATCTAGTGGCTTTTAGCTGGCAGAGATAAAGGTGGGATAGAGCTGGGGATGAAAGGCTTAAATGTGAGAAGGGTGTGAATGGCGAATAGAAATAATGGTATCAGCAGCTTCTGGCCTTCACTGAAGAATTCCAGTGGTTCACAAGCAGAATAAGCTCACAGAAATGTGAGCCACTAATTAATTTCTGTGCACGTTACAGTGACACTTGGGATTGTAATGGAGCTCTGCACCCTCTTGGAAGAGACACCAGCTACATGGTGGGAAAAGGGGCCGCTTCCAGCAGAACTGCACATCAGCATTCTGAAGATAGAGGGGAAAGAGGTCTGGCCCAAGTCTGCCCCACTCTGCTCCTTCTGCCAAATGCAGTGGTTTACCCTGGTCTAAAGGGAGGTTACAGCTGTTTGGCCCAAGGGGAGTGAGGGGCTTTGTTTGGTCATGGGGTAATTTGTTTTATGGAATAAAAAAACCTGGCAGATATTTGGTTTTGGAGTGACTCTGGTATTCATCACCCCAAACTGCAGGAAGCACAGCCAGCTAACACTCATCCTACGTAATTTCCTCTCCTTCACATATCTGTGGACTGTGTTCATGTCCCCAGCTTGGCCATAGTTTTGCCACAATACCCAGATTTTGCTTTTTAGTTTTTCCTTGTAAAACACAGTTACAGATGGAGGGAGCAGAGATACGGTGAATGACTTTGCCAACCTCCCAGTCTGTCAGTGACACAAGAGAAGGAGTTAAAACCCCAGGGCACTGACACCCGTCCCCTGTTCCTACCACCAGACATGATATGAAGAAGTTAAATTATTGTGCTAGAAATTTCATCTCAAGTGAGGCAGCTGGGAAGGGCTTAATACAGACATTCTGTCAAGGTTTAAGGCTCCAAATCTTGCTTGCTTCGAAGCTCTTTTTCCTTGGAGGGCTTTAGTGGTCAAATTTCCCACTAGATGTTGTAATTCTCTCTCAAACTGCTCAGTGAAGCTGTAAAATCACAGGGGTGGGTGGGGGAAACAAAGAGCTCTGGCACTGTGGCTTGGTTCCCAGCTCTGCCGGAGGTCTGGGAGCAGTGTGCTGGCTGCCTGCCTGCGGGCACCCTCCGTGGAGCTGGGTGCACACCTAAACAAACCAGCTGCAGGCATCTGCTGGGTGCATGAGATGGATTTTGCTCATGGCCACTCACGTCAGTGTTTGTGTATCAAGAACAAGAGCATAGCCAGGACTGCAAGTGGGAAAGGCAATTTGCAGTCATTTATTAGGAAGTAGCAGTGGAAAACGAATGCTGAATCCACCACAAGAACTGGGATGCTTCATGGGACCCAGTCTCTTCCCCTTCAGTGATCAGTACCAGCTCTTCCACAGGGGATGTAAATTTACTTGTTAGGTGACAGGTAACAGTCTGCAGCTAATACCCTGAAATACAGGCAGTAGTGAAGTGCTCTGAGGTAGCAAGGAGGACTTGGGGATGCTGACTCTTCAGTTGCCACTAGCTGCTCAAGGAAGAGTGGGAACAGTTGGACTTACACCTCACCAACATGGATTCAACATGTGTGCTCCTCTCCTGCCTTGCAAGAGGCAGCCAAGGCAAGAGGAGAAAGGCCAGGGGAGAGCATGAAGCCTGGGAACGATACGCAAGGGAACCTTGCACTGCTGACAGCTCTGTACTGACTCCTGGGCACCCACCAGTCCAAACGGAGTCTGTTCTCCACATGCCTCTATGAGACAGTCCTGCTGCCTGCTCTGCCTGGGACTTAGGCTCTGGCCATGCTGGGGTGTACTGCAGGAAGCTCTGGCCTCACAGAGGTCTGGGGCATGGCTGGCTTGGACAGACTTTCAGAGAGGGACCTTCTCAGTGACAATCTGCTTGTCTAAGTGCCTTGTCCACACTGGTGTATCACCATGTGTTAGGCTTGGTCTGTAATGATAGATGAGGATCCTGAATGCTGCAGATCTGTGGCATTCAGTGCTGCCCTTTGAGCTGCCTTTGCAGGGAGGGAGCCCAGGCACCAAGCAGTGGTGCTGGCTGGAGCCTCAGCCTGCAGCCCTTGCTTGGCCATAACTGCCTCAGCCGGCTCTGTTAATAGAAGAATCTGATACAATAATCCAGCATTCATCACATCCCATGTTGAGTGATTGGATTTTCTTTGACATATTGCCATGAAAATTGACCAAGTACAGTGAGTGACAGCTCTTCAGGAGCAGGGGAACAGTGAGGGAGGAACATGCATGTACATCTGAGCTTTCATTGCCCACAGAGATGTTTGCTGGGGCAACTGTGGGAAAGGGGTGGGAGCAGAGCTAGGACACAGAGCATGGGAAGATTAAATCCCAAGTCCCAGCTGCATCCCCAGGAAAAGCCTCAGGCCAGCAGAGAAGTGGCAATGGTAGTGGTGCTATAGGCAAAGGTCCTAAATGAGCCCCAAAGAGGAGTTAAAGCCCCTGGTGACCATGGAAGTAGCTACCAGCCTGCAGTCATCCCAGTTTCTATGTCCCTGAGTTAAACCAGCTTCCCCTTGTTTGTTTTGCCATTGGATGCTCCTGAGGAATGGAGAGATGCAGCCCCTTTCTCCTGTTGCTGAGCTGCTGGAGCTGCTGGCCTTTTTGTTGGCACCAGGAAAAGGACTGGCCAGGAAACCTTGTAGCAGCCCCATTCCACCAGTTTCAGAGTGGAACAGATCTTCCTGGAGGTGCCTGCCAAACCTCCAGTGACGCCTGGGTGTTGGGACATGGACTGTAAGCCTACTCCAGGAGTCTGTACCCCATCCCTCTGCCTGGGACTGTATCAGAAGGACTGCACAACCTGATGGGCTATTGACACCCCTTGTGGCAAACATGCAGTGGGCACAAAGGAAAAGAGCAGCCTTCATCTCCCCATCACTCTCCTCCTCAATCCCACCTGGTTACAAAGGGCCCTTTAATACCAATCTCAGGTGAAGGTGACAGCACTGTGCCTTCCCGTGCCACACAGGACTTGTCTCCCAGCAAAAGCCACACAGAAATAATGAATCCTCCTGGGCTGAGAAGCTTTCAAGCTCTCTGAGAAGGGAATGAAAGATTTCCTGATTTCACCCTCTCCCTCCCTGCTCTCCTGGCTTCTTGAAGTTAATGTTCTTAGTCCCAGACGTGATGGGCAAAGGGAAAAGATCCATGTGGTGACAGGGGACGATTGATCTCTTTTACATAGAATGACGCTCCAGTCCCAGTTTAATCCCCTCGCTCAAGGCAAATGGGATTCTTTGTCAATGGAAACTTCAAAAGCCTGGCCCTGCCTTGAGATGGACCTTCTTCTTTATCTGGTCTCTGTCAGTCACTCACTGTGTTTGCCTCCAAACAGCTAATCTGTCTTCCTAGCCGTCCTTCTCCCTCACAGGCGATGTGTTTGGGACTGTTGAGTTATCTACACGGAGTCCTGATGAAGAGGGAATGGGAAGATTACAGCCCAAATGCTTTCATTCTGCTGGTGCCCTTTCCAGCTCCTTCAAGATGTCCCAAGGCAGCCTCACACTCTGTGGATTATCACCAGTTGTGGGTTTGGAGATTCCTCTCTGCTCTGCTTGTTTTCATGGGAGAAATAGTCAGGTCTCCACTCTCCTAATTTCCCTGGGATAGGCTACAGGAGCAAAGTATAGTACTGCAGGAGACAAAGCTGTGGAGCACTATGGAGTATCACTGCAATTTCTTTTTTCCCTTGAAGGGTTTGGGAAATTGTTGGGCTTATTTGGGAGTCATCTCTAACTGCCAGGAGCTCAGTTCAGCACAGTGGCTCCCAGGCCTCTCCCTTGGTGGGGCAGACAAGGTGTTGATGTACTTGGCAAGACACCCAGCCTCAAGGAGAAAATCTAGAGCTGAAATGTCAGTCTTTGCTTCTGACATGCCGTGCCAAAAAAATCACCATAAACTTCCAGAAAAACCAATGAGGAATGAGAGTGGAAGTTAATTCTAATAAAACAAGCATGAAGACATCTCCTGTGAGAGATGTCCTGCACTTGTCTGGAAGCCAGGAGCCTCGCTCACTTGGACTGCATCAAGTGTAGGAGAACCTGGAGCACTTGCCTTTGCCCACTTAGGAGAGGACAGCATGGTTTTCAGAGGCTGTGCAATGCCCTGCAGTGCCCCCTGCCATTTGCTCCCCTCTGGTCTTTCCCAATGCCCAAGCTCTGGTCTTTCCCACCCCTGTGCCACATGAAGTCCAGCTGACAGCAAATCAGTAAATGATGCCCTTTGCAGTGATGCCATGATGCTCTGTGAGTTTTGTATGTCTGCATTCTGAGCCAAGGGGATGGGAGGTGGGTCCTGGGGAGGGGGTTGAGGTTGAGATGGGGTTTTTTAGTGATTTGGGCTCCTCCTTGGGTGTGCTTCACTCCCTTGAGGCAGGCTCACTTCCCTTCCAAATCTGCCATATGCCTTTGGCTCCAGGAACTCCCACATGTGATTTCCCAGGCTGAGCTCAGGCTGCGTGTGATCAGCTTTCATTAGCTGTCATTAGACACAATCTGGAGTCCCAGAGCCCAGCAGGTCCTTCAGCTCCACTGTTCCTTGGCTGCACAAGGAATGCAGAGCCCTGTGCAGGGACTTGGGCTGCCCCAGCCCAGCAGCTGAGCAGGGACAGCAGCTTTCCCCAGTGTCACCAGCCCCCAAAGTGTGGCCACCTTCCTGGGACACATCAAGTAGCAGGACAGGGAGTGGGTTGGGAAGGTGAAGGGGTGTAAAGAGCATCCCTTGAGGGACAGGGAGAATATGCTGAGGTTTGCTCACTTACCTTGGGGGTGCCTGCTGCCATGGCATCCTTCAGGATGGAGCTCTTGCTGCCAAGAGAAAAGAGAATGAGGTCAGTCACAAAACTGGCAGGCAAGGAGGGGAGTGCTTAGAGAGATCTCATAAGGTCAAATAGCAAAGCACATTGTTCCTCTTCCCTGGACCAATAAGAACCTCCTCACCCTGACTGGAGGGGCATGGGAAGGAAGGCAGTGCCAACTATTTCTCCAGCTGTAACAAAATGGTCATACGAGTGGAAGTCCCCAAACCAGCCACATGAATCAAACATCAACTCTCCCCCTGCCTGGGACCTGCAAAGCTCTTCTCCCAGCACTGGGAAAAAGCAGAGAGCAAGTCTGGTGTGGCATAGGGAAGAAAGCCAGGGAGAGGGGAGCAGAGGTAGTGAGCCCTGTGAAGGGTCAGGCACAATGAAAAAAAGGGAGAATAGGGAAGAGAAGGAGATTAAATCGGTATAAGAGCAAGGGAAAAAAGATCTCCTCAGCTCCAGGCACACTGGGGAAGCAGCAGCTCTGCTGGAGGCCGGAGTGATTTGTTAATTCAGCTTGTTCCCCATTTAGCAGGGAAGGAGGTCCCTACCCGGTGCTCCTCCTCGCCTGCCCTCGCCAGCGGGAGATGCTATAGATTTAATAACACCTTCCCCCCTCCAGACAGGTTAAACTTGAAACAATTACATATCAAAGCCGACATGGCGGGGAGGCCTGCACTGTAATTTTTTGGTTATTAAAGTAATCTCTCTCATGTAAATTCTCCTGCTAACATGCTGCAAACAGCATTAGGAAATAAATTATTTCCCCATGATTCGATTTGTCAATGCAAAGCACCTGCAGCAGGCAAAAGGCTCTTGAAATATGTTGCCAAGCCCAGTGCCTGTGCTTGTAAGCACATGCTGGTGGGGCGGCTGGCTCCCAGCTCCCCATAGCCCCGGGGACATGATGGATGGGTGGGTGGGTGGAGGGGGGAGGGTGGTGGGGAGAGGCGGGGGCTGGGGAAAGGGGGGGAATGGAATTGTGTTTAATAACAAAATTTGTATGCAAGCCTGCATCCCAGGCTAAGGATGAGTGATCGGCAGCCAGAAAGTATTAAAAAGCCTCGCTAAACAGATGCTGACAATAGAACAAGACATATCAAATCAGATCTACTTCAGAAACATTAATATACACACGCACACACGCTCGCCCGCGCGCGCGCACCCGGCTCCGCACACCCGCGCTCCTTTCTTCTCAATCACAGCAATATGGGAGACATCAATAAATTTTTATGAGACTTTTAGAAGATCAACACGGTACTAGATGTGACAAAAAAGCAATGTGCCTGTCATGTTCGCTTTGTCGGGGACACTTTAGCCCCAGATGCCGAGCTGCAGTGCCAGCAGGGAAAAATTGAATTTGGCTGGCTTTAATCTGCCTTGATTTGGCAGATGGCTGGGTGTTACGAAATGAGCAGGGATGGTGGAAGGTGTTTTCTCCTGGGGCTATGGCCCCCCTCCTCTCCCAGTGCCACTGCCTTTTGCCCCCTGCCCTGAAACGGTGGAAACACACCATTGCCATCAGGTCACTCCAGATGCCACAGCTCTGCTCCCAGCTATGCTTCCTGGGGACCATGGATGGATGGGCTGGGGCATGACCTCCCACAAAGCCCCACTTCCTTGAGGGAATGTGCTGCGGGATGCTCACCATGGCCACAGGATTCCCCCTGTGTCCTGTTCCCCAGCTTTACTCCCTACCCTCAGGAGGTGTCATGGAGTAGAATTAGTTCCTGCTGCCCACTGAGACACAGCCCGGCACCACCTCAAGCCTGTGCAAGAACAAGCACGATGGGAAAGATTTCCATCCCCTCTCAATCACATGAAGTGTGAAACAACTTTTTTTTCTCCTTTTATAATCCAAACGCCTTGTAAAAAAACCAAACCCGTTTCCTCCCTTTTCTTGTTAAAGGTGTTTAAAATTATTTGTTTTCAAGGGAAAGAGGAAGAATATAATTAATTCCTCCTAGAAATGGTGTTAGGGCCAGGAAGCTGAAGTTTTCAGAATGAGAGTCTCGCTGGTCAGCCAAAAGATCAAGCCTCTGCTGTTGGGACCGATAAGGAAGGGGACTGGTTTAGATAACTTGGCAGACCTTATTTTATTCTTCATCTGGAGAATTATTAATACTTACCCCATTTCTTCCAATGTAGCTCTACTCTATCCCTAATAAGAGTTTGCAATTTGGTTTTTTTTTATATCCAGAGATGGGCTAGGAATAGGCATAAGCCCAGGTCATCCAAGCACCCAGACCCTGCGATTTAAGGGTGCTTTCCCCATCCCACTAAAGAGCCCCCTGAATTACAAGGGCTGCAGCCCCCTGCACCTCTTAAGAATGCTGGCAGTGGGCTCAGGATCGAAAGGCTGTCAGCAAAGAGAAACCTTCCCCTCCATAAACACCACGGACAAATTAAAAATGGTAAAAGGGAAATCAAGACCTTTAAAGTTCAAACACTTTTCGGTGCCTTTTAAAGTTTTTTTGCTCTAGGCCCTTGCAGACAGCACAATCTTTGGAGACCTTGGGATTCTCTTTAATCACACAGCCAGGCTGCAGTGGTCTGAAATGATTACACATTTACATAGTAATAACCCCAACACTCCCCACATTATTTCATGGCTAGCATATTTCCACTCAGCGAGTGATCCATGTGTTTTAAATTATAACCTGTACATAGGAAATTAGTTACTAAGTACGATATTCACGGGCTCATCTGACACTTCTAATTAAGGTGATTTACACAGAATTATCTTACGAAATAAAAAAATGGTGTTTTGCTAGCTAATAAAATATAATTACTACCCGCTTTTCTAAGTTACAGTTAGTTTTAATCTATTTGGGGAATTGTTTATCTAGTTCATTACAGCAAAACAACTTCTTTACCTTTTAGGCAATCCCTCCCAAAGTACCAAAGAAGAGCAAGGAACGCCTTGGGAAGACCCAGTGATTTTGGCAGCCTCCCTCTCTCTCTCCTGAAGACTTTGCACTTCCAAGAGATATAAGGCTGCTTCCTCACTGGCTCCCTTTCTTGCGGCTGAGATACCAGTTCAGTCAGTGCTTTCATGCATCCTCATGTGTTTGGATGTCCCCATGGGTACAAAATAAGGCCCCTGCCCTGGTGTTGCCAGAGGGCCCTGCCCAGCACTGCAACTGCATCACCCATTGATGGGAGCAGCACAGCCAGATCCCCACATGCTCCAGGACACACTGCTCCTTTAGATTAGGGACCATCAGCTTTAAGAGGGGCCTTTCCTCTCAGCAAGGTTCTTCACAATGAAAGCAGGACTCAGGCTACACCAGAGACATGCAGATGTTCTTTAATGCTAGGCACATTTGGTTAGGAGCATCCCCAAGTGCAACTGGGAATCCTCTGGCATGTCGCTGAATGAGCTTCAAGGGGCTCTTCAGGCCCAGTGCTTCTGTCATGATTTCCCAAAGGGCAGCTCAATAAGACAACTGTGAGCCCTCCTTATCCACAGCCTTGAGGTTTCCTCTACCTCTGCCATGGTTGCTATTACACACAATGGCCTTCAAGCCTTTTTACTTTGTTATAGTCCTGCCTTTTGGGGTGTGCTTGCCATGGGAAATAAAAAGGCAATGTGCAAGGAGTGGTCCCTTATCACCCCCATGAATGGAAGCTGCTGCTTCTTCCCACGAGGAAAAATCGGGTCATTAGCTGAAGGTTAAGTTCCCTGAGTTTGGGCAGCTGCAGTTGTTTCTGCTTATCCCTGAAGGACACTGAACCAGTGAAGAAGCAGGTCAGAGAGCTGCTGCCATGCAGCTGGAGTCTTTCAGCTCTGCCACTCTTCCACAGAATCCCTTCTCAGAAGCCCCCTGTTTGACAGGTATCATCCTGCGCACCTCCCACATGAGATCCTGCAACACCAGAAGATTTGTGCAGGCTGCAGCCAGTGGATGTATTTTATAAAAAACCCCCAAACAATTGGAAACCATTTATTTTTAGCTGTAGGACTCATGGCTTGAACATGCAGCCTTGGGAGGGGAGCCTCCAGCAGAACTATGTGGATGGCAACACTGGCTGTAATGGAGCAGTCGCCGGGTAGAGAGGGAATTGGATTTTTGTGAATGCCACTTTACATAAGTGGAAGTGTCACTTGATGCTTAAATAAGGAAATGGCAGTTTGATTTTACACCTAGCTGCAGGTGACAGCCCTCAACATGGCCAGGTGAGATCTGTGTCATCACAGGAAGCACACTGGGATTTTTAACCTCCTCTGGCTCCCTCTACATCCCCTGATAGGAAGAAGGGGTGTGTGATGGCAAAAAAATTGCCAAAGAGGCTGCAGTCATGGCTAGAATGTTCTACAGCTACAGTGCCAGACGTGCTTCCCACATGCTCCCCCAGAGAGTATTTGTGAAACCTCAGTGACCAACACAGTCAGTTGTGGCAAATCTGACCCACAGGGCAGTCACCCACCTCCCCCAAAGAGATGAAATGCAGCAGAATCATAAAACACTGTGGCATGACCTGACCACACTGAAATCCCCTATTTGCTCTGTCATGTTCACATCCCCAATTCTTTGTGTTCTGCTGGGTTTTCCTTTATCAATCTCTGGTACCCCATGTCTCTGCTCAGGGTGGATAACAGATTCCTGGGTGAGGATGTGATGGTCCATGTGTGTAGGGCCAAACAGAACACCATGCCTGAGGGGTAGTTTCGTTTCTCTCCCACTATTTGAAAAGGAGGTGGCTGGAAAAATAAAAAGGAAAATCAGAGGGAAAGGTCATGCATTAGATTGATTTGGGGGGCTCTTTGCTACCATGGCTATAATGACTGTTTAATTATTCCCAGCTCATGTGGCAGTTCAGAAGAGGCTCTGCAGAAGACATGCATTGCTCCAGGGCAAATAACTGACCGATTTATTTCTCACCCTTGGGTTTCCACATACTCCTTCCCAGGTCTCCTGCTGCCCTGAGACTCAGCAGCAGAGGAAGGTTTTGCCCTCCAGAGTTCCAAACCTCAGCCTTCAAATCCATACCCTGGAGTCAGGGAATGGACTGCAGGTACCACAGGTCTGAAGGCAATTTAAGGAATGTTCATAG
Organism: Sylvia atricapilla; assembly: GCF_009819655.1. NCBI lineage: Eukaryota > Metazoa > Chordata > Aves > Passeriformes > Sylviidae > Sylvia > Sylvia atricapilla. The sequence continues at coordinate 14,424,407 of NC_089148.1, forward strand.
CCCTTTTAGGGCACTGCATGAGCAAGGGAAAACATCACCCACACATTTTTTCACTTGCTATGCTACCCTGAAAGTTCTGACCCATGAGAAGTGATTCTCACCTACAGATTATGGACAGCAGCCTCTGCCTTTCCTGGGCTCTGCCATGGAAGTGAGGGGGGCATCTCTAAGCAGGGTGGGCAGCTGCCTGGCTTGTGCTCTCTCCATAGGAAAAGCTATGAGTGAAGGGTCCAGGCTGCTGTCATTGCCACCCTCTAAATGAACAGGAGGAAGCTGGAGGGTCTCTCTTCCCTTTCTGTCCATGATTAATCTGCCACAGTGAGGGGCAGGGACACAAATCAGAGGAGGAATGAAAGAGGATAAATCCATGGTATCAGCAGCACCACATTGGCTAGATAATAAACAGACTCCTCTCCTCATAAATTTCTCTCCATTTCTGCATGTTTCCCCGCCATCAACACTGGCAGACCTGGGGCTGGACTGCTCCTGGCCTTTCTGGTGTCCTGGCTGGTGGGAAGAGCTGTGATTCTGCCAGGGAGCCTGGGACCCTTCACCTGGTCTGGCATCCTTACTCCCTGCAGAGACTGGGAGTGAGCACCAGGATGGCACAGTGGAGCCCCATCCGAGCTCACTGGGGTTTAGAGGATGCATGGGACACCTAAGGTGACTGTGGTGAGGTCATCCACACCAGCACATAGAGTGGGTAGGAGAGGCACTAGAGACACAAAGCACACTTCAGTTTCCTTGGTAGTTTCACTCTCTGTCTCAGTGCCCCAGGGCAGCTCGTTCTCAGTGCCCCAACACCAACTGTGACCCCACTCCTCACTTTGGTAGCAGTCAGCTCACCCCCTTCTCCACACCCCACACAGGGATGTGACCCTGTTAGCTGCCTTGTGGTGGCAGGTGGTCCTGGCCCTGCTCAGGGATCACCAAGAAACTGACACTTGCGGGCAAGTTTAATTTAAATTTGACAGGAGTCAAACTGCTGGAAAAAGCTTCAGGTGATACCACCCAGCTGGAGATGCATCTGTGTCTGAGACTGGACACCCCCGACTCCAGGGCTGAGGTTCTGTGCTGAGCACCTCTGCCGTGGGTGGCATGGGATGCCCCGCTGCTGCTGTGGGGTAGGACTCTCTCCCCGAAGTAACTGGGGAAGAACAGGACTCAAAAACCCGTTCTGTGTTCCTAGAGCAGCCCCCAAGCACCAGCCTGTCCCTGCAGACTGGTTTTGCTGGTGAACATTGGCTGCAGCACAATCATAGGGCACTCACACCCAGGAGAAGCACTGAGGAGACATCACAGGCAATTAACTGCTTGACTGAATATCTTGGGGGATACCAGAGCCTCTGGGAAAGCCCCTGGGAGCACCGGGAGGGCACAGCCAGGGAGAGGTACCCAGTTCCACCTGCAAAGCACGCCCAGGCACTTAATAGTACCTGTCCCCAGCATCTCCCCGGCCTGGATTTATGCCTTGAGGGGTCACCTCTGGCGAGACTCTAATAACACGACTTTATTAGCTTTCTTGTTCCTTCTTTAAGATACAGTAGCAAGGGGGGAGGAGGGCAGCAGCACCTCGGGAAAGAGCGGGGGTCGCAGGGATAGGAGGCAGCTGCCCTCGCAGTTCCCCTTCTCCTTGACAAGGGGGAGAGGGAGAAAAATGATGCTCCTTCGAAATTTATCATGCACCCAATTACAATGTTAATTGGCAAGTCCCAGAAATCAATTAATTCGCAAATTTTTTTCAATTAAAAATTAAGATAAATCATAAAACGTTATTAAGCAAAGGCCAAACTCCATGAACTTTTTTTTTTTGTAGGCATCTGGGTTTTTTTTTTAATTTAAATAAAGAAAAGAGCTGTGTTGCCAAAGCCCGATGCCCTTGAGTGCCTTTGCTGAAGCGCAGGGGGCTGTCATCAGCAGGACTGGGCTGAAGACAGATAAAAAAATATCGACCAGTCGGACACACTGCTTCTGCTTTATTGATCAGGCGGGAATTTAACTTGCTGTGCATATCCACCGTGTCAGCAAGGGCCACGGGCGAAATTAAAAGTACTTGGCTTGGAGATGTCGCCTTGATACCGGGGGGTGGGGAGAGATGGAGGAAGGGTGAAGAAGAGGGGGAGAAAGAGAAGAAAAGAAAAGAAGAAGGTGGAAAATGAAGAGGGGAAAAAGAAGGAAGAAAGAGACAGGGATAAGTTGAGGAGCAGGAGGTTGCAGTGCCTGCTTGCAATCTCACTTGTTGGTCAGGGCTCCTCCCTCTCTCTGGAGAGCCTGCAGGTGTCTACTGCATGCAAGGAAGGGAATCATGTATTCCAACAGAGCATTGGAAAAAACCCTTCTCACTCAAAACCATTTCTAACATCTCTCATTGAGAGGCTGGGAGACCTGCAGCATTTTCTGTACAAGAAGTCTGGGGAACTACCTGGTCATCAAGTTAAAGTCCCCAGGCATAAATCAAGGAGACCTGAGGCGAGAGCCATGACCCTGATGTGACACATGACAACAGAGCTAATTCGGGTTTTACACACTCTATTTATCCTGCCGGGCCTGGCAGCATGGCCACTCGCCCTTCCCACAGCAGCTGCCCACGCTGGTCCTGGGAAGGTCTCCTCCAAAGGTCCTTCGGGACAACACAGCGCTTGGCAGATCCCACAGAAATGAAGCAAACACCTCCTTGGGGCAATGCAAGGAGCAGCTGGATTTAAACAGAGGGTTTCCTGAGCAGGAGAGGGGTGTGAACCACATCTCATAACCTGCTCTGGGTCCTTATTGTGACCAGGATCAACTGACCAAGCCCCTGTCATTTGGGCACAAAGGGACCACAGGGAGGATGTGCTTGCCAACTTTTCCATTAGCAGGAGTCCTGAGCGCAGATTCTGAGGGGCTAGCATGGGATAACTTTAATCAGAAAGACCACAAAACATTGGGAAGACAACCTGTGAAAGATGTGAAAAGCAGGATGCATCTCCATAGGTCTGGTGACATCTCTCAAGAACAGTAAATTTGCCTTGTGACCAGTTTATCTCCCAAGGTCCCATAGCCTTCATGTTTCAGCTATATTGCCATTTTCCTCCTTAGTTCTTATCCCTCTGTGCCCAGAGTTGCCTCTGTCCCCTGAGAAGAGCTACTGTTATGCCTCTCTACATAAAGAAACCTGGAGGTGAAGCTCCTCACAGCAGGGTAAGGATGCCCTGTGCAGTGCCAGGAACTGAGGAAGCACTTTCTGCTTCTGTCCCAGCTGCTATAGAAGAGACGATTAAGAACAGTGCAAGGAAAAGAGCATTTGTGCAAACAATGGAGAGGGAGCTTCAGATGGAACTCAAAGGAAGATTTAAGCCTAGGCAAGGTGCACTGAATGCTGCTACAGGAGCTGGGGCACCATAGTCCTGTGGTTGGGTCTTTTCCTCTGACATGAATCAAAGCTGGCTCCAAAATTCAAGCTGAATCCCCCATCTGGGCACTTCAGCCGCCTTGACACAGGCCTTCCCACTGCATCTTACTCTGCCCTCCTTTGCCTGACACTATTTGGTTTTTTGTGACAGCATGTTTGAGGTCACACAAAACAGCCTGCAGCACTTTCCATTTGCACCAAGGTGCGAGACCCCGGTGCCCTCTGTGCTCCAGAAAATGCTTCGTAATCACAGAAGCAGACAAGAAATTATTCCTGGACACACAGAAAGGTCATTAGGGGAAATCAGTAGCTCCTGAGCTACTGGATGTGCCAGGATGTGTCCCCCACACCCCCAGCAGAATGGCTAGGAGCAATAAGAGCTGCTGGCCCAGGCTGGGAGCAGCAAACAGGTGGGCACAGGCTTTGTAACACAGACATGCTCAGAATAATTACTGATTGCAAAGGAAAAAAAGAAAAGTGAATGAGGGGGGGAGTTTGCACAGCCGTGAGGCACTTTGAGAACATCATCACGCTCACTGCTCCACCCTCTGGACCACTCTACATATATTGATACCCCTCATCCATTTTGGGGAGGTGAAATCCCAGCTCTGAAGCATAGGTTTGCTGCTGGTAAGGCAGAGGAGAATCTGGCAGCTGTCAAATGGTGAAATACCACCCCCCCCCCCCCCAAAATATCTTGTTTGGTTGTTTGTTTTTTTTTAAGGAGCATTGCATATTCAATAACAGATTGTTATGCTATTAAAACCACTGCATTCAAATGCACATTCCCAACCTTCAAACTGCTGAACTCAGCAACTGTAATATTTGTAATGTGACTTCCTAAGGTTTTTTAAATGGCCAATAAATGTCTCTTCTCCAAACTCTACAAAGAATCATTGTGGAGCATCAGCTGAAGCTGCCTCTACAGCTTGTACTTCCTCCTTTACTTCTGTCCTCAAATTCATCTTTCCTCCCACCCCGAAGTCAAACCTGAGCCCCAAACCTGCCCTTCTCCACCCAGCCTCCCCTCCACCAGCAGTGCTCTGTGGTCTCTGCAGGGACTAAAGATCCTGCTGCCCACTGCCACCTCTGCTCACAGTATTTACCTGCAGGGTGACACACGCAGCAGTGCACATGGGGATGTGTGTGTGTGTGTCTTGAGGGACACTCCTGAGTGCTGTTCTAGAATTATGTGCCCACCTGCACTCCCGAGGTAGTTCAAGGCTGGGGAAATGCAGCTGTAGCCAGAGCACCAGCTGAAGCTTGGAGCTGGGGCCACTGACAGCTCCAGAAAGTCTCACATTTCAGTGTGCTTTACTGTGAGCCTTTAACACGGATGAGGTGTAAAACAAGTGAATATATATTGAGTGAGGATAGGATGCTCACATCCAGATCAGCTTCATGCACCCAGACCAGGAATATTTATGTATTCTGTGTTGACCAGCCTGGCTGAGGCACAGGGCATAGACATATACAAAGGGCCACTGTGATTATTTCTTATTTTCACCTTGGGTGGCACTTAGCTGCTCAGATGGGCACCTTTTGCTCTCTGACTGTACAGGCAGAGCAAGGAGAGCATCCCTTCTGCTCCGCATCATGGGGCCACCCCTCACCCACCTCCCACTCCCCGCTGCTTTGAGCCTGTGCTCTGCAAAGGTGAGCTCCAAGGTAATTTCTCTTTGGAGGAGGAATACCAACAGTCTTGCCTGGCAAGAGTTAAACCCCATAAAACCAAGGCTTGTAGTTTTGTTTTCTTTCAATTTATACCTTTCACTTAAAGGGGGGCAGGTGGGGAGGAAAAGAGGGGGAGAAAAAAGAAAGCCAGGTGACATATTCTAAGAGGGAGCACCGAAAACGTGTTAAGCACTTCAAAATCTCATATATTCAATCGGCCTCTGGCAAGACATCTGCCTAATGTTAGCGCTTAAATATCCTTTTCCATTTTACATGCATTCAAGTCTCATTTGAGCGAAATGAAACGGTATTATTAAAGGGAGATTTTGCACAAATGGCCTGAATTTGACATGTCAAGTTCAATGAGGCTGTTACATATGTAACACCAAAAAGGGCTCGGAGGCTGCCGGCTCTTGAAACAGCGCCAGTGGCTCAGAAATGAAATTTGCATTCAGAGAGCCCTGCTTCACTGCGTGGAGCTGTGCACAAGGCTCGGTTGGACCCAGACAGGATGGAGGAGCTGTGGGGTGAGCACAAGCAGGTCTCTCCCTATGCTTTGGGAGACTGGGCACACCAAGAAGACAGCACAGCTGGAAACCCAGGTACCTCATTCCCAGTCAAGACCACTTTTCCAGGGGAAAGCTGGGCCCTGCGCCAGGGTTGATCCTCCTGAGTGATGTTCACCACTGGTCCCACAGCTGGTTTTGTCCCCAGTACATGCACAAGACTCCCTAGGCATGGGTGGGTGCTGCATGTTGCCAGCATGGCTCCTCCTGCCTCTGCATGATGCTCAAGCTGGGTTGACCTTGAGATGTCCCTGTCCTGAGGCCAGGATGGTCACATCAGTACTGCCCATGGGGGAAAAAAGCACCATCCCTGTCTCTGGGGGGTAGCAAACCCCATTCCCACCAGCTGAGAAAGGGGTTCATTGGAGTGTGTGAGTTGCTTGTGATGATCTGGGACCATGGGTAGCATCATCCAGGTGGTGCCTACAGCTTCTTTGTATCTCAGCCCCAAGAAGCTCCTGTGATCACCTGGAGAAAACCCTTTTCCAGAGAGTTGATCCAGTGCCCACCAAGCCTCCAGTGCTGCAGGCTCAGTGGGCAGGAGGGGATCTGCCTTCCTAACCCCCCGGGCACAGGAAATCTATGATTTTGTTGCAAATCATTAAGGTTTATTAAAACTTAACACCACAAGCCATGATTGGCTGCATCCTCTTTAAATTAGAAAAAAAAAAAAGAGCCCTTGGAAAGCAGCCCCCAGTTTGCTTCTCCCCATCAGACTGATAAGTAACAGCTGCTCGGCCATTTCGGTAACAAGTCGGTATTGGCAGGGAGCGGCCAGGGCTGCCCGTGCCCGTCACGTTTATAGGCCTACATTTTATTTTTATGTTTATTGGGTTATTTGAGATCATTATTAGTTTCTCTCTTCTCTTGTTGATGTGTTCTTGCTCCTGGCTTCTCCAGGCAGGAAAGGTGGGGGAACGGGAAATGGAGCAATCCACTACAGCGAGCTGCCTGCTGGGGCTGGGCAGTGCATGGGACCTCAACCCCCTCACACCCTGCTGCCTGCTGATCCTGCCCACTGTTCCTGCCCTTCCTGCCTGCTGCTGGTTCCTGCATCGGTTCCCACTGGGACTGGGAGAGCCCATCTCTGTGTGGAGCTGCTGTGTTACAGATTAGCCTCCATCGCCTGAATCCATCGCCTAGATTGAGCATTATCTATCACACTATGGAGGGAGTCGTTATTTAATAATTAATAAAGACCTCTGATTCTTCCTCACCGCCTGCGTGGCCGAGTTGAGCAGGCCAGGGAAGAGAGGGCAAGCCAGGGAGAGCTGTCTCCTCTCTAACTGCTGCTGTTATTTAAAGGAATAATGCCATTCTTTTTCATTTGTCAGCTGGCCCACAATGGCCCTTGTCACACTTTATGATTTAGGGTTTCCTTTCCTTTCCCATTAAACGCCACCTTCCCATCACCACTTCGCGCCAGCCAGCCTCTGCTCCTGGCTTGCAGTTTCAGTTTCTGATATTGGCCCAACTTCTTTGATGGGCTCCTCCGAGCACTAATTGCTTCTGTTCATTTAAACCTGTTCACTAATTTGCAGTGGCCCTTTATTAAGTTGGATGCAGCCCAAATTACACCATAAATTACACTTGCAAGGGGACTGGGTGTTGCGGGGGATAAATGGGCTGCCTGTTCCCTGCTTCCCCCCTTCCCTATCTTCCTGTGCAACACGTGGGGGATGTGGGTCTCAGCCTGAGGGTGCGGGTGCCGAATTTGGGATATTTCAATCCAGATCCATTCTGGGAGGTTTCTCTTTCTCTGCTCCCTTCATCTGCAATGGCTATTGTTGAATCCAAGAAGATCCAAGCCAAGCAGGGATGGATTCTGCATCCTCCACACTGTACACAGCCACATGTGCCCCTTGTCCTGGTACACACACACACACACACACACACACACACACACACATTGACACACTTGCTGTCCCTCTTCTCCTACCACCTGGTGATGTAACTTTGCTTCCAGTAGGCAGTTTGATTCCTTTCCTCACCTTTTAATGACCGGAGAATTCATTAATAATTGAAATAAACATGCTCTTTCCCAAGGCTGCTGACTTTTATTAAGGCAGGGGCAGGGATCTGCCAACCCTTGGCTGCAGCCATTTCCTAAATAACTGCTAGTAGTTAAAAGGCAATTATTTTTTTTTTAATAGGTGACTTTTTTGCACTGGGGGTAGCAAAAGGGAGCTGAAGGCAGCTGAGGAGCAGTGTGCACCAATGCTGCAGGGTTGCTCCATGTGGGATGTCAGCCACATGAGAACTGTTCACTGAACACACATCCCCAAGAAGAAGGATGTCTGTGACCTCTAGGAGGAATTTCTCCCTGACTTTACCATTGCAGTGAACTCCAGGGAAGTATTTCTGCCCCACTGGCTAGCACTAGATCTCCCACATCTTGTACCTGTGGGTACCACCATCTTCTCTGTCACATGCAGGTGCCCCAGCTGGGTCACCATGGATGCTGGTGGGCCCCAGGGAGCTGCTTACCTGATGTTCAGCTGCGTGAGCTTCTCCAGCTCCTGCTCCATGTGCTCCTGCAACTCCCCGGGGCGAAGAAGGACCTGGCAGATGGGGCAGATCGGAGCCTGGCTGTCAAACAAAGTTGCTTTCTTTTTGCCTGTGAGAAGGAAAAGAAGGGGAAATGCTTTAGCTCAGATCAGCTGCCATCAGCATAGTCTGTGCTCTGCTCTGGTTCCTGTCCTAGCACAGGACTGAAATCCAGGGATTTTGTCATGGTATAGGCCTAATTCTCTCCCCATCCTGCAATCCCTGGGGCAGGGATTGGCTCTCTTCTGCAGTGGCACAGCAACTGACATGAGAACATCCCAAGCCTGGCTCCCCCTAGTCTTCAAGGGAGAGCAGCAGCAGCCACATTCTGGAAATGACCTTGTGCAAACCAGCTTCCCATCTGAGGTTCAGGTGATATGCCTTAGGGCAGATGGATGACAAAATACTGCTCACTGTTAACTTATTAGAAAGTGCTATCTTCATCCTCCTTGACACTCCTGAAGTTGGGTGGGTCAGAATGATCCTCCCTATGAAGGACAGAGTAAATCTCCATGGGCACACAATGTTGGGAGGTGGAGGAGAACTCATGGTGTGAGGCTGCGGATGTGCTAGGAGCAGGTCTAGATGTTCACCCAGGATTGCTCATCCTGTCCCAGGGCTGGGGCCCATTGTCCTCCCTGCACCACCAGCAGCTCCAAATCCCACAGCTGCCAGAGTTCTGGACCTGTATCACCCCTGGGTGAGATTTGGGGCTGCCTCTGTACCCTAATTCCTAGTTGGGTTGAGCCTCCGGGGCAGATCTGCAAGCGACACATTTCCTCACGCCCTCCTTATTTTCAATCCTGTCTTCTGCTTCCTTGCCCAGCCACATCTCCCTGGTTCACTCCTTGCTCTGAAGCCAAAACTTTATTGCCCCCTCTGTAAGGAATATACAGCGTCTATTTAACATAAAATAAAACTCTAAAGCAAACAATGAAGTTCCCATAAAAGAGGGAAGCCTGCGGGTCCCCAGGCCCCCTCTCCCAGCTGTACTAGCATCTCTGCTCATGAGAGGGCGTGCGGAGCCTGGCTCAGATGGCTCTGGCAGGGAGAAACGTGCTTTACAGCTGCCTGTTGTCATCCAACATGAACCCTCCTGCTGGATTATTTATTTATGTATTAGACATGGATCAAATTGGTTAAATCCGAGTGAGAGGCAGTAATGCACAATAAAGCAGCCGGTGCTGGATATGAGGGAGCTGTGTGCAACGTGGCCTTCCAATCAAGAGCCAAAAGGTGCCATTTTATGGCTCCTAATGATGGGGGAGCCCAGTTAAATGAACCCCCATTAAAGGAACAGACCTTCTCAAAGGATAAAACATTGGTGTGAGCAGCTTTATTCGGTCCTGCTTCTTCCTGTATAACTGCCTGGCACAAGCATTTAACAAGAGAAAGCGTCTGAAATAAGTTTGAGAGTCACTTGGCCTATCTTTGCCCTCCAGCAGGACAAAGTGCACATGCCTGGTGGAAGCAGAGCTATCACTGGGATATTACTTGCCCTTTCCTTCAGCACCTCTATAGGAGATGGGAGAAACTGAGGCATAAGGGGCAAGTTGGGGCTGGCCAGTGCTATGGTGTATTCCCTACCTTCCCAGCTTTCCTTTCCACTGGGAACTCTCCCATTTGCAGAGCCAGGAGGAAAACCCTGCTGGTCTCTCCTCTGGACTTGGGCCACTCCCAGAGGCTCCCAGGCAGATCCCAAGTGCCTCAGCTCCTCATTCCCATCACCCTTCTGCCAGGGAAGACACACTATTTTCTGGCAGTATGCAGCCCATGCAACTTGGAACATCTTCCTCTCTCCTCCCTCTCTCATGTTTAAATAATGCCCAGAATCCAACACAAACCCAAACACCCAGCTCCTGCTGACCCTTGCGGGAAAGGTCTGCATTTCAGTAATTCCACCTTCCTCTTGGAGCTTTTCCACTTTTGTCTAGTGGGGGCCCAAAATAGCCCAGGAGCGTCCCCGACCACCTGCTATTTATAACCCCAACTTCACAGCAAAACAATGGAGCTGTCTGAGTCTCCCTCCCAAAATAAACAGGCAGCCTTTGAGCGGACGGGAAATCCTGCTGGATCCCCGCTGTGGGGTGTACAGATGGATGGGTAAACAGCCTGCCCTCCACCCTCCTGTGCTGAATCCCCACTCCTGGCCCAGGCCACTGCCATGGGGCCCACAAGCCCCCATCACCATCCACAGCTTTGGCTGCTGGGGCTGGGATGCTCTCAGCAGCACCAAAGGTGGAATAGAGGTTGAGTGTTCCTGTGTCTCTGCTCTACGGGGAACCCAGAGATGTTCCTTTGCTGGAGGAGGTGATGGACTGTCCCAGACCACAGAACTGAGATTGGCAGCTTTGGATTGGGATGCATAGTCAGGGTCCCCTGCTGGGGACCAGCTGATACACCAGACTCATGCGATATTTAACTTCCTGCACACTCAAGCCCTCACACCCTGCTTGTTCTCTGATACTCTTCCATGGGGTGCACGTTCCTAAGCAGAGGTGACTTTGGATTTCAATGGCTGGGGCAACCAGGAGGGATCTCAGGCCATGGGATGAAGCCTTGCTGTGTTCCATGGCTGCTCCCAATTCCAGCCTAGGCCAGCAGGAAAAATGAGCAGTAGTGGCCTTACCCATTAGCTACACCAATGATACAGTGATGAATTTTTGCCAAGGAAGGATGTGACAGCTGTCACTCTGCATCCCCATGACAGCTGGGGAAGATCCCCTTGCTCTGGTGAGTGTGGGAGGCTGGTGCTTGCACTGAAACAAGGGCTTCCAGAGGGGCAGGAGAACAGGAACCCAGACATACAGCCAAGTCCCTGATATACAGATTGCAAAGCAGGAGACAGAAGGAGCCCCAGCTCCTGGCCCAGGGGGCTGACAACTGCACTTTCACAGGAGCAGGGCTAAGTGCAACTGACAGGCAGAAAGGAGGGATTCTCTCCCATGACAGGAGGACACCTACGCAAGCCTCCCCAGGTCTGTGGAACCCACTGCATGCCTGCAGTGCAACAGAGGCTTCTCCTGGAATGCATCTCCCCAAATCAGCAGCATCCACATCTGCAGAATGCCCAGAGCCTGGCATACACCCATGCTGTGGCATCTTGCTCCAGGCAGTGGTACCCATCTCCGTGATGTAGGATGCTGGGTTGTGAGGAGAGGGAGAGGATGGTCCTGGCAAGTCCTCAGGCTTTTATTGTGAATGCCGGAGTGGAGAATCCCATCTCTGCTCTCCAGAGCAGAGACATCCTGATATCCAGGAGCAAACAAAGGATGCTACATCATGTGTGTGGCTGGACAGTGCTGGGATGTAAGTGCTTACCCCTCTGGACAGAGTAGAGGGCATTGATTTGCCCAGGGCAAAACAAAGGGCCCATATCCCCGAGCGGGAGGGACCTACGCCTGCTCCCTGCTTGTCCTTCCCTGCCCTGTGCCAAACCCGCTCCTGGGAGACACTGAATGGCTCTTTTCAGGCTTTTGTTTTTTGGCAGCTGTGTTTTTGTTTTCTTTGCCCTTCTCTCTCCCCTTCACTCTCTGGTTACTCGGTAGGCTCAGCTCCAGTGTTTACCCTCCGTGGCTCTGCCGTGCTTCCCTGGCTGCCGACCCCCCACTCGCCAGTGCCAGAGAGATGAAAAGGCAGAGCCTTGGTGCTCCCGCTGTTTGCACGGTCTCCCGGGCTCCGCGGAAATGTTTAACTCCAAGTGTTGAAACCGAATATTTCCTGCTCTGAAAGCAGAGTGCTCGGTACGCAGATGCACCCCTGTGTGGAGGAATTTGTCCATAGGCTCTTTCGGAGGGCATCTGCAAATGGATCCCAGCCCAGGCAGGGACTGGACCAAACCCTCCTGATCCCACTGGGGATAGAGGACTGGACCCTTCATTCAGTTACACTGATATGGATCCAAGATAATTCCTTTGGGAAAGGTCTGATTCACTGCAAATCAGCTGGTAATGGGACCTGGGCTCCAGGCTGGGAGCTGGGCTCACGAGCATGATATTGAATAGGCATGGAGTCATGAAGACATCCATGTTCCTGCCCTGCTCCTGTACCCTGACAGCACTGCAGGGTGAGAGTGTCACTTGGAAGGCAGAGCTTTCCCTCACAAGCTGAATGTGAACTACTGTTTTGGAGAGCATTCAAGTGAAAAAAACCAAGGACCTCAGCCCACCAACAGTGCCAATAGCACAGGATGTATACAGCCCTTCACCATACACAGCACAGAGTAAACAATGCTCCCAGGTCGCTCAGTGAGCAAAGTTTACAAGGCATGAGGGCTCACTCTGCACAGGAGCTCAGCAAGTTGCCAAATGAATGAAATAAATTGTCTGTAACTACACTGCACATCTGCACTGATGCACAGTCAGGTGCCTCTCCAGGAATTGCTGCCGTGGGTGGCACAGGCAGTGTCACCTGTGCCTCCCCATGCTGTCCTTCCTTGTGATCAGCTGAAGCTTGCTCTCATGAGGACCAGCTCTTCAGTCCCAACCCCTGATTTCTCCTACCACAAACTCTTTTCCACTTCTCCGAGTACCAACACCCCCCTCCCCTCTTTGAGATGCCTCCCTTCATCTCACCCTCCTATTTCTGCTCTCTCCCTCTTAAACACTCCACCATTTAAACCAAATCACAGCCAGTTGATCTGAAACTCTTCTGAATAGAAATGACCTCATGGCCCTGTGCCCTGCTTTGGGGGCTGTGCTGAAACCAGGTGGGTGGTAATGGACGTGCTGACACAGGCTCCTTGACAGCACTGCCACTGCCAGTGCCTGCAATAATCCCTCCCGGCTGCTCTGCAACTCCGTTTCCGCGGCGATTATTTTCCATTCGATGATGGGCTTGCTGTTATTTGTGTACTGATAGTAGGTATCTTGTGTGACAAGTCTCCTTTCCTTCCAGCTCAAAAAACAATAATTCAAAGAAAGCCCCACGTTAGCTTGGAAATAGCAAAACACTCGCTCTTCTCCTGGCAAGCCCATGCTGCAACTGATGAGGCTCACAGAGCCGTGGTAGTAAGTGGCAGCCAAGGCGAGGGGATGACAAAGGTGGCTCAAGGCAGAGATGGTTCATGTGTCAGTCCAGAGCACCCCAGAATAACAGTAGAGGCAAAAAATATTTGGTGATAAAGTGAGGGAGCAGGAATAATGTTGCTCATTGCTCTCCCATCTCCCTGTTGTTTATTGGTATGGTCCCAGTGCTGTCCCCATGGAGCAGTGTCCTGCCTGCTGGGCACTGCCTTGGATTCTGCTGGCTGGTACCAAAAGGTATAGGCCCCCAAAAACCTGCACTTGAGGTCATGGCACCTCCCATTCCTTCCATCAGGGCCTTCCCATCCTTCAGGCTCCTGCCTGGCTGGAGGATGCAGACCTCAACTTGCTGCTCAGGACTGAGTGCCCTGGATCTGGCCCCTGCTGCAGCTGCTGTGCACAGGACAGTGGAGACGCAGGTGCCAGAAACAGTGACAGGCAGTGAGGTGACTCCAGGTTTGAGTGCTGTGGCTGGGTTCAGTGTCTGGCCATGACTCCATCCACAGCACAACTTAACTCTGCAAATACCCCACAGAGCAGCAAGCATATCCAGACCACTGAGGAATCACCCTGCATTGAGCAGACCTCCCTTAGAGCATGCACCTTTTGGAGGTCTGTGCAGGCAGGAAGGTGGCAGAGGTCTGAAAAAATGGCTATTCAGGTAAGAAAATATTTTTGAGGAATCACTCCTGCATCACAGGGCAACGATGCTGCAGAGCACCAGCAGAAGCTGGACTTGTATTGTGCTTGGCACAGCACAGGGCCAGTCCTGCCTTGAATCCAGAAAAGAGAGGCACAGGGATGAGTGACAGCTGGTTTTATACACCTAGGGTGTATAATATAACACATAGAGACACAGACGGACAGGGGGACCTCTACAACCCCATGAACAAACTGGGTCACAGAGAAGACCTGTACTCAGACTGCTGCATTCCCACCAAGAGCCTGATCCTTGACACTGCTCTCTGCTAAGATGCCCAGGCTGCCAAGCAGCTTTGAAAATACACCTGCTTCTCCTGAGAGTAAAAACTACAGAGGGATCTGAGGCAGAAAAGCTTGCTAAAATATTGATTTCCTTCCAGAGAAAGAGTTGTTCTTGTAGCTGCCTGTCCAGACAAGCTGGATACTGGAGAGGACTGGTGTAAATTGGTGCAGCGCTGCTGCCATGCGGTTAACCCCAGCTGAGGTTCATCCCATGGGTCACTCAGTGAAAATGCATGTTTGAACAGTACCCTGGGCACTTTAGAGGCTGCTGCACGTCCCGTTGCGTCCAGCACCATGTTTCTCATGACGAGTGGCAGCCTGGCAGCAGAAGAGGTGAGGAACCCCTTGTGATCCGACCCTGGCTCTCCATCTGTGGAGACCACAGCTGCCCAGTGTGGGGCAGTGGAAGATGGATTGAGCTGGGCAATAATTTAAGAAACTGAGTGAGTGTGTACATCCAATCACTTTACAAATCAGGGGAAAGGGAGAGAGGAGGAAAGGCAGGAGCGGGGGGGAGAAGTGAAAAGGCCGCGCAGGGAAATGCATCACAATTACTGTCTCAGCTCTAATGAGGAGCCTGTCATGAGGCTGTCATCCTGCGGAAAGCCACCTACTCAGAAAGATTCAATAAAAAAGTAGCAGAGAGATAAAAAAGAGATATATTTCAGCTCTTGCTAATATTCTTTTCATTTGTCCCAGCACAAAATAAGATACTGCACTTAACCGGCTCGGTTAAAATGAAAAGGGGGGGGGGGCGGGAAGGGAGCAGCATTGATCAATACCACTAAAAGCCGGGAGACACGGTGATGGAGTGCAATTTTTTTGTCTGTGCTGAAGCATAGCAGAGGCCCGGGCGGGGTAATTTATGATTTGTACGCATGCTGGCTAACTAGAGGCTGACAAGACAATGAATCCTCGATGAGAGGGATACAGGCTGCTGGGAGAGCTGGAAAGGGAGAGCATGACAGGGACTTGGAAGGGAGAGGGGAAGAGGAGGACTGGGACAGGCTGATGGTGCTGCTCAATTAGGGGATGCCGAACTGAGCAGAAACACTTCCCCAGGTTTCACAAGAGGAAAGTAGAGAAGTACTGAGAGCAAGCAGAGGAAGGTGTTGCACTGCCTCCATCTCTGCCCTTCCCTCTCACAGCTCCCAGTTGGGCAGCCTGCCCATGCAGGTTTCTCCCGAGGCAGCACTACAGTGCCCAGCCACACCCCTCACTGGGCTGGAGACTGACCAAATGAAGTCAGCAGGGACGAAGGACAGAAATGATCCCTTCTCTGCTCCAGATTCTCTGATGGGTGCTAATATGAGTCTGGAAAAGCTCAGAGGCACAGAGTTGGATCTTCTTGCTGCTATCCATCCTCTGCTCTGGGAATGAAACTGGAATCTCCTCCAGCCCACTGATTCATCTCCCAAACATACAAGTCCTGGGGAGCAGCTGGGTCTCTCCAGCATCAGTCAGGGTTCCCTGACTTCAGCAAACACGGCATGGCAGAAATACTGTTGAGGGAATCCTACAGCTCTGTCCTTCCACCCTGGGGCATGATGCACCTACTTCCCCCATCTTTCAGCTGCCCTCCATCCCATGGTCTTTTTATACCATGCACCCAAGACTGGCCAGCCTGTCAACAAACCAATATGGGTCCCACCCATAACCAGTGGGACCCAGGGAGCACGCCTGCATTTCTGCAGACTCCATGGCCCATGGCATGTCCTTCCTCAGTGGGACTTGCAAAATGAGGCACTGGGGCACAGCACACTTCCCAGCATACAGGCAGCCAGGCAGAAGACGCCAGGGCTCTCTCAGCTCCTGTGTCATGTGTGCTTCATGGCAAGACAGAATGTAGGGAATGATTCTGCTCCTCACCATCCCTCCTCCTCCTTGTCTTCAGTCACCTGGAATGCCTGGGGATGTGTATCCAGGGATGGCAGCTGGGCAACATTCACCAATCTGCCTGGCCTCTGATCCTGTTTCCTGTTACAAGGGCCACTTCTTGTCCCTGGTTGAACCAGTTGTTGGAGTTTCTGCTGGGCTGATGGAAGATGGTGGAGGGAAAGAGCTGTGTAGCTGCATTGCCAAAGTGTGCCTTAACTATCCATGCTTTGCATCAACTCTTGGGATGGAAAGACCAGGAGCAAAGCACCTTATTTAAATGCCAAAAAGTAATGGCAGTGGGAACTAGAAAAGGTGGGACTTTCACAGAAACATTCTTGTATTTGCCTGGGAGACTTCACAAGAGCTGGAGTATGAGGTCTGGACACATTTGGGGCCTGTTTTGGGCCTTGATTGCTTCATCTGTAGCATAAACAGGGATGCAGTTGAGAGTGGGAATCACAGCCCTGCAACAGGGACTGGAGGAGACAGGGGATTCTCTCCCTGGCCTTATTCCACTATCACATCCAGCTTCCTATAAAACACGCAGTATGATCCTGCACTAGGTTGCAGCTGCTCAGCTGTCTCAGCCCCACCTGCATGCTCCTCTGAGTCCTCAGCAAAGGACCTGACTGCATCCTGAGAGACAAGATCAGCCTGGAAATGAGTCTTTGCCCTCACCACTGGTAGTGAAACAAGAGCCTAGGAGCTACCCCACTGCCTGTAGGCTGGGGCATGCTGAGGGCCCCCCACAGCCCAGGGAATACCCCAAGAGGGGCTGCAGCCCCATCCTGGCCCTGCAGAAGACACTTGCAAGCAGCCATGCTGCTCCCATGCCCTTGACTTGGAGGGCAGCCTGTTAAGTTGGTGATATACTGATACACCTATAATTCGAAGGGGTGATGCAGTAAAGTCTTTCCCTGCCTCCCACCCACTCCATCCCTGCCACGTTCCTGTTCCTCTCCTCTCCTCCCTTGGGGATGTGTGGGGCACATATCGAAAACACAGATATTGAACTGTCAAAACTATTTCCTACAAGAAAATAGATTCATCAGCTTGCAGCACACAGGGTCATTGCCACATTTTCCCCTCGCGCCAGCACCTGCACATGCCGGCGCATACCCAATGCCTCTTCGCAGCACTGGCACTTTAGCTTGTAGCTCAGGGCCCTTAAGTGACTTTGAGAAATGGATAATCGATTATAATTCCACGGGCCTCTCTGCAGATTTATCCGGAGAATGTATAAAAGCCAGGGATTGGGAGAAGCGGGTCCTTCTGGCCAACACGTCAATTGCCTGTGCTTTTCGTGCCCGGCTCGGAAAATCGCATCCCGAGCACGACTCTGTTTAATCCATCAGTACACAATCAATGCACTCTGTAATCAACTCTTGATCACTTAATTTTACACATGTTGGCTGAATCCCTTTGTTTAATCACTAGATCAGGCCGCCTTGTTGCACTGCCCCCTCCCTGCTTAACCCTCCCTGACCCTCATCCCCTGTTGTCGGCACTACCAAATGCAGCCCAGAGCCTTCATTTCACCTTGAGGAAGAGCTCCCATGAATTCAGAGAGTCATGAGATGGCAGAAAGGGAAACAGAAGGAGTGAAAAACAACACTGGAGAGAAGGAAAATATTTTCCCTTCTGTGTCTTCATAGAGCTCGTGCTGGTCTTTTCAATCCATGTAACAGAAACCACTGCTGGGGTTTAAAGAGGGGCTGGATGTTGGGGTATGCACACTGAAGCCCTGTAACATCCCAGGGAAAATGGGCACATTGGGGTGACACTGGGAAGATGCACCAGCAAACGATGGACACTCATCACCAGCTGCATCTGTCCCCTCAGAATCCTCCCAACCCCCTGATTATTTTGACTGTTTTAGCAGCCACTGCCATTATGAGCAACAGTTCTTGATCTTTCCCTCCCAGAGGCATCCTTGGGAGCATCACTCTGATCCCACCAGGGTTCATCTCCCTTTTTATGGCAAGAGCATGACCCTTGGGTTGTGAATGCATGTAAACACAGCTTTTTGGCATTTTTAGCATGATTTGTGTCGCTAGCCTGATGCCATCTCACCCTTTGCATGTATTCTGCCGGTATGCCAGGGTCAAGTGTCCGGGGGATACTCATGGGTGGAAATGTCTGACGGGTGGAAATGTCTGACAGTGAAATGCACTGGGATTTTGCAGAAGATTTTGTTGCACTTTAATTGTGTGATGAAAGCCTGGAGCTCAGAGATATGGGGACCACATACTTGCAATCCAAATGTGGACCATTTTAACTGGACACGTAGGTCACACAGCACATTTCTCCTACCCGAGCAGCACAGCAGTCATTCCCAACCCAGTTAAATCTTCCTTTTTAAAGAGGCCTTGATGCTGCCTCTGATTTGGCACGTGGAGTAACTGCTGTTCATTCCTGCAAGAATAAATGATGGGATGTGATTGAACAAGAGGGATCTGGAAGCACAATTGCCAGGGGAACGTGCAAATGTTAGCTTTGCACAGGAAACTCGCACAAAACTGCGTGTTGACACCAAGAGGCCAGTTATAGGACAAAGCAGGCACGGATGTTTGAAGAGAATTCCAGTTGCTATCCTATAGCAAATAGTCTTCAAAGAGCCCCTGGAGCTCTTAGCTTCTCAGCATGGAAAGAGGAGCTTGTGCAAGATGAAACGCAAATAAATAGTTTACCATAGAAAAGATATCCAAGGCAAAGAGTGAGATGCAAGTTTTAGCTCTCACATTAGCCAGCTGGGGTTTTATTGGTCCCCAAGTAAAAGCTGTAAATAAAATACAAACCTAACCTGCATATTGTCAAGTCACATTTAAAAAAAGCCCACAACTTAATTGCACTCAAGAGCACCAAGGGGCGAAGTCGTGCGTGGTGCATCACAAGGCAGCCCACAGAGCTGTTTAGTAAAGTGTAAATCCAAGAGCTGAACAAGTGGAACCTTCTACCTTGGGATCTGCCAACAGGCATGGATTAATCTGCCTTTGCTAACATAGCTCATTCTGCTCCAGAAATTCTTGGTAATAGATTTGTAAGGAAAAGGAGCACAAAATCCATCCCCTCTTCTCTGCTCACACTGACATTGGTGGCAAGGAGGAAGGATGAGTGGTGAGTTGTATGCTAAGACTCGATTTCCTTGTTTCCAGTCTCCTGTCTGGCCACAGGCAGTAAAGGTAATGCTGCACTTTATAGAGGCACAGGCCAGGTGACAACGACAGCAGCTCCACTTGGAATCTGCCAGCAGGGAATGGGTGAGCCACCATCTGCCTCTCCTGTCCTGATTGCTGAGGGCTCCCAGGGACTCCTGTGCCAGCCTCTGCAGTGCTCCTGGGGTGCTCCAGAGCAAGGACAGGTCTTTCCTCCACATCAGGCTCTCATACCTCCTATGCAAATCTTAGCTGCTATTTTCATCCACTTTTTCTTTCCACTGCATTCATTCTTTAAACAGTAATACATGCTGATATGTTGATAACATCAAAATTAGCTCACCTCTCTCACTTTAAGGAATAGGTCATCTCAGCAGATCTGTGCTTGGGATCTGGTCTGGGCTTCACCTGACTACTGTCTGCAGGGCTTTTTTCCCAGAGTCTGCACTTGTTCAAGGCAGTCTGACTTCAGGGGATTAGATAAATCCAAACTGGCTCATTTTGTCCCTAGAGTCTTGGGTCGACCCTCGCAACCCCTGGCCAGGGACTACTCTTCTTAGGGACTACTCTTCTTCCTTATCACTTGACACAACAGACACTGTTTGGGTTGGGGTCCTGCTGTGCAGGAGCAGGGCAGGATCAAGCCTCATATACACATCACAAGCAATGAGGGGTGCTGCTCAGCCTGGAGAGCCAAGTGCCCAAGTGGACCATGCAGGATGAGAAGCCAGGCAGAGAAGGGATATGCCCAGGTTGGAAGAAAGTACCATCCAAGCTGAGGATGTGTTTGCAACTCTCTAGAAAGAGCAGGAAAGACCTTGTTGCAAGCCAGCTTGGAGGAGAAGGAGCACAGGAATGGAGGAGACCCTCTCTCACTCTCACCCACATGCCGACACAGGCAATAACAGTGTCACATCCCTTTCACTCTTTTCAGGTGGAGGGAGGGAAATGAGGAAAAAAAAACCCAAAACAACCTGCCAAGGACTAATTAATATTTAATTTACTGCAAAATGTACTTATTATTCCCAAGTAATTGGCCGACTGCACAGCTGTGACCACTAATGAATAGAGGGGGGGCAAGACGCAGGGACAGGAGGTGGGTGGGGGGAGCACAGGGGTGGTGGTGTCTTTGATCAGACCCTGCTGCCTGCCTTTTAGTGTGCATAATAAGAAAACTTAAACAGCTTTGATTTTTTTCTCCAAGATCTAAAAATGGCTGTGATGCCACTAATGGATTGCGTTTAGCTTATTGCACTGTAATTGCCCTATTATCGCTGCAACTTTAACGAGGGGGGAAAAAAGGACTTTGGAAGATGGCATTTGCAAATAGGTTGTTGAATAACACTGCTGCTAAACACAGAGAACACAGGCGAGTCCTGCTTATTGTGATTCCTAGCATAGATTCCCAATACCTGAGGCACTCAGCATCCCTGTCTCTATTGCCGCTTTTCGCTCTGTGATTGAACTATTGGCTCATTTAACTCTAAGGATGGGAAATATTTTTTTACCTGCTAATAGAAGCATGGCTCGGTTGTGGCCCAGCGTAGATTTTTAGATCAGTTTTTCTTGATGGCTTGTTCTGTGGAGAGAGTTAATTTCACCCCGGTGCAAAGTACTTAAGTGGGATTTAAGTGGCACGGGAGTCTTTTGCTGACCCCTCAGCACAAGGTGAAATCTGCCCTAAGAGCCTTCCCTCCCCAGAGAGGGATGCTCAGCACAAAGTGGAGACACATCCTGATGCTTCAGCCTCTTAATCTGCTGCTGAGATCTGGTGTTTCACACACAGTTCTGACCTGCACAGGCACGGCTTTTGGGCACAGGGACAACCTCATCCCCATACCCTGGGCTGCCTTGGCTGATGCACAAGAAAATGTCTTTGCAAGGTTGAGGGGTATGGGGAGGAGTATGGAAAATGTATTGAAGGTCCAGGTTTCTCATTCTTTCTGAGTCCTAACCTGCTCTGACCCTCACTGTTCCCTCCCAAGACAGGCAGTCAGTGTAGCCTGGAGGCTACAAAGACCAGGGCTGTCTTCCCTTTACTCTGAGCCTCATCCCTCCTCTCCTCCTCTGCATCCCCCACTCCAATTAAAGGCCTGGCAGTGGGTCCGAAGGCTCACTCAGCTTCACAACAGGATTGAGACCCATGCCAACTTCCCATTCTGCTTCCATGGGTGTAAATCCAAAGCAGCATCGTGGACTTCAACAGCACAAAAACCAGATCAGCACTTGGCACCTCCACTCCTCTTGACATCCAAGTCTGTGGAGGAGTGGGCTGGGAGACATTCCGTCACAGCCGCCCGCTGCTCCCACCCGTGGCTGCCTTTTCCCTCCAGCTAAAGCAAGCAGTTCCTCAGACACTGCCCCTTTGCTGCAGCTGGTGGCCATGGCACACAGTGGTGGGGACAGGAGAGAGTCCTGAGGGTAAAGAGGACATGGAGCACACACACACGCTGTGAGGCCATCCAGCAGTGGGAGGGAATTCAGGGAAGGGTGGTGGGAAGGATCAGGAGGTTGGTAGAGCCATACCTGCAGCTAGGTGCAGCAAGGAGCCATGGTCCTGACTTGCCATGGGCCCCATGTGTCTCTGTGCAGGGACTTTGTGGCAAGACACAGCCTGACACCTCCTCGTGCCTGGTCCTGGTAGCTTTCCTTCCCAGCAGGGACAGAGGCAGAGCAGGCTGGTGCATAAAGATTTCAAGGGAGATGGACTTATCCTGTGCTGACTAATGGGTACATGCATGGGGAAAAGACAGATTTGAGTTTGGGAAATGCATCTCCATGGGTCATTGTCCTGGTTTCAGCTACGGCAGAGTTGATTTCTACTCTTTTAGCTGTTACAATGCTGTGTTTTGGATTTGGAATGAGAATGGTGTTGAATGGTACTGATGTTTTGGTTTTTTGCAGAGTCAGGTTTATCCTAACTCAAGGACTTTTTTCCCTCTTGTCTCACGCTCTGCCAGTGAAGAGGTATGCAAAAGAAACTGGAAGGATGCATAAGTGAGACAGGTGACCTGAACTGAGCAAAGGCATAATCCACACCATAGAGTGCCATGCCCAGTATATAAACTGGGGGGAGCTTCCTGGAGTGTGGCTGATCTGGATTTGGGAAGAGGGGTCTGGCATTGGTCAGTGGGTGGTGAGCAATTACACTGCGTATCACTTTTTCCCCTTTTATCATCATCATCATCATTATTATTGCATTTTACTTTATTTTCAATTACTGAGCCATTCTTATCTCAACATAGAAGTTTTACTTTGATTCTCCTCCCCATTCCACCAGGGTGGCAGGGGGAGGGTGGTGTGTGGCATTTAATCTCCAGGCATAAAACCATGACAGTCATTCAACCCCCCTGATGGAAACCTGTGACATCTTACTGCTCACACAAACCTAAAAACAGGTTGAGCAGAGCGAAAGGAAATGCACTGGGAGCACATGTTCCCTACCTGCCTGAGGGCAGGATCTGATCAGTGTCAAACTGACACAGACCAGTGTCAAACTCCCCAGGAAGCTGCAGACAAGGACAGGCTGGAAGGGCAGTCGTCACCCATGGGTGACCACTACAGGAATTATCAGCTGAAAACAGCCTCCCATGCAATGCAGTCCCAGTTGATACTCAAAATGGCCAGGCTTGGTTTGAAACCAACTCCTGCTCTACCTTTTGACTATACACTGTGCATTATCCCCATAGTAAAACTGTAATGGCAGCAGAAAACTACATGCTAACCCAATAAATAGTAACAGGCCCCCTTGGAGCCATTAGAGGGGAGTGTGTCAGCAGCGAGCCGGCCACATTGGTACCAAGGGAGCCACACAGCCAGAGGATGCTATGGGCTGCAAGGCGAGGAGTAGTCTGGGTGCAGTGGGATTGGCAGAGAAGCCCCCCTTCCTGCTTGTATAGCTCCTCTCAGAGGGGGAAATTCAGACCTAGATGCCAAGTCTGAGTATCAGTGCTGTACTAACTCTTGCCCCATGTGCCTTGTGCTTTTGTGGGTGCTGAGCTGCAGGCAGAGGTAATGCCTTTCTTCCCAAACTCTCCATCCCCATCTCTGCCTGAAGCCAAGCAGCTTTTTCTGTGTCTTTCTGCTGCGCTCCCCCACTCCTTCCCTCTCTCATCTGCACTCCTGTGCTGGCCAAACCAAGAAGCAGACACTGCTTGAAAATCCTCCCCAAAACCACATTTCTGCCTTGCTCCCAGCTGGCAGATCTTGCAAAAGAAAAACTGCCACCAGACCTTCAAGGGGAAAAGCAATTTTGGTTGGGCTCTTGGCAGGCTGAGCTGGTGTTGGCCTCGAACTGTTGGATTTTCCTTGCTGGATGCTGTCTCTAGAGCTTCAAGAAGGAGCTGGCTGTCAACCCATAGAGTTTTATTTCGGATTTTATTAGATCAGAGAGGCCCTTTTTTGGGGACAGTACCTCAAGGCGGCACTCAGATGCCCCTCAGCATCTGCTAAAACAATAATTAACATACATTTGATTAGTGCCCTGTGTGTGAGGGGGCTGATACTTTGTGATCATGAATAGCCACAGGGAAGTGGATCAGCACTACCACTCTTTCCCAAAAAAGTGGTGCAAAGAGGGGGGTATGGCCTTGTGACCATGACATGAGAAAGGAACTCAGGACCAGAGATTGCCTGTTTGATCTCATTAATTTTCCTGTGCTTTAAGCCCTCATTCCTAGAAAGAAGATCAGAATTCCATGTATGCCCCATGTTTTTGTTTCTTTCTCTGTTCAGCCTTTAAGCTCAATGGGACTGTGTAAAGTGCTCTGCTGCTAAAGGGGTGCCATCTAAGCCTCAAGAAAAACATAAGTAACATCATAAATTAAAAAACCAAGAAAATACAATAAATAATACAAATTCTATGAATTAAAAAAAAAGGAAAATAAAAAAGTCAGTTGCTGGCTCCCAGTTCTCCCTTTGCCTGTGTCACCTTCTGTCCTGCGTGCTCTTCTGAGCTGGACTGAAGACACTGCTCAGGAGCAGATTCCAGGTCAACCTCCCCCATCAATATCCCCAGTATGAGCACTGCAGCTTGTACACAGACACAAAAATCCAGCACAGGCAAAAGAAAATCAACACAACACCCCAGGGAATTTAAAAATCTGACCAGATAGGCACTATTGATGGAGAAATATAAACGCTGCTATTTCGGTGGCAGCTTCCTGAGCCCTAAACCTGAGCTGCAAAGTGGATTGTTGGATTCGATTTGTCAAACTGGGAGGCTGGCAAGTTTGGGCAGCTTCAAAGACTGTGTTTTATGGAACCTTTCAGGAACCCTCAATAAAAAATGTATTAGATTAGTAATTTGAGTCCCAAATGACCAATTTGAAACGATTGCTTTCTTATGATTTTTCTGAAAGTGCCTTTTTCGTGAGAAATTGCTTGAAAAATCAGACAGAGTTTTTAGAGACAATTGTAACAGCACACACGAGGGCTGGGCACGATGGGTTAGGAGAACATTCATTTAATTGAGAAAGGGAAAAAAATCCTTTGTAATGCTTCGCCCGTCTTTCTTTGGCTCCTGCATTACCATAATATGGTCTAATTCTCCAATAATTCTCCAGAAGGGAAAGCACCTTGCTCAGCCCTGTGCTCAGGTGGGGAGAAGGATGCTGTGGGAGACACAACTTGCCAAGGTCATGCATCCTGAGCATAGCTGGGACAGGAGCCCCTTGCCAGGTCCCCTGCAGGTCCCAGTTCAGGCAGTTATGGCTCCCTCCCAGCAAACTGGTTTTATCCCTCCCTGCTCAGCTCAGACCTGCCAGTCTGGGATGTCTGTAGGAGCACTGGATGGGCAAGGGGCGGCTGGCCTTTGAGTGGAGGTTTATACTTGGCCATATGGAGATGTATAGAACACACAGTCCACACAAAACTGTAAGCTGTGCCTTACTATTTTTAATACTAAAAACACTAATGGAAACTGCCATTTGAGATGCATCAGAAATTAAGTGTATTTTGACCTCCTTAGGCCTCTTTCAACCTAAATTATCCTACAACTCCACCACCCCGCAGTTATCTTTGTCTTTGCTCTCTGGTTTCTATGCTTTAAGGACCAGGCTCACAGCACATACACAAGCTTTCTGCCCTGACTGCAGAGCTCGAAGTGTGCACTTTCCATTTATTTAAAGGAAAATTGAGATTCTTATACCATCATTTGACTTCAGAGACTGAAACTTTAAGAAGTAAAATTAAAAAAAATATATCCTGGGAGTCTTGTGATAAACTTGTGAAAGTTGGCAGTCCTGAGAATGAATCACCCTTGGACACTGCTACCTGGAAAGGTATCAAGGAATTACTGTATATAGCCTAGTTAGGCTTATTAGCAGAGCAAGGCTGATTAAGAAAGATACAGAATTTGGAGGAGAAGCCAGAGTAGGACTAACCTACCTACCCTCCAACCTCTTCTCTTTATCCTGTCCAGTAAATCCTTTACGCCCTCCACACTCTTTCTTCTGTTTCCCTCACACCACCTATTTCTTTCAGGATAGTGAAGGAACTTTGTATGTTTTGCTCAGTGGTTAGGCCCAAGGCAGCACTGAGATTGAGGGCATATTGGGGTGCCTCCAGGTGTGGAGCAATGGAACAAACCCCCGGTTTTGTCTCACTCAACTTATCAATTTTATCACTAATGAAAATGCAAAAAACTTGCCCAGATCACTGAAATATCTTTATTCTTTTTCTCCTTAATTGCTCCTATTGAAGCAATATTTTTAAACAGGCCATTTTTAAGACAGGAAAATACCAACCAGTAGGTTTTGCATAAATGGCAATTTGCAAAACTGCAAAGGTGACATTTTTGACATGAACATTTAACAAAAAATTAATATTTTGTCTCTTTAATAAATGGGTATTTGCAGGAGAGAATCCATTATAAAAAGAGAGCTAACGCAAGGTTCTTGGAGCCATTTCCATCAATTCCTATAAGATTTATATGTAAATATGTTAATGGTACTATTAATAATTTAATGGGGGCATGGCAAGCTGTGTTTACATAATAAATATGATTAAGTGTTTCCCTCGAATGAAGTTGCTGAACTGTCACACTACCCCAGGTTATTATCAACATGGTTTTAAAATGTTAATCAGGCAATCAGAAGGAAATAGTCCCCATCCCTGCTGGACCATCCAAGTTGTTTTAAACACAGACTGTCACTGCGTCAGATGGTCCCAAATCCTCCCCCCATTGCTGCAGTGATACAGCAAAGGCGTGGAGATTTGCTAGCATGCATGGACAATGTTTTATCTGGTTTTACTTTTTACAAGGGTGGACTAAGATCATCCACTTGAATGGAATCACTTCAGATTTACTTGAGTGTAATTGAGAAGAAAATCTCGTCTGAGATAATTAAGTCGCTGAATATGCTTATTGCTCCTTAAATCCACTGTGCACGGAGCAGGGAGAATTACAGTCTTTGGGCGGTAGGAACAAAGCAATTTCTGGGATGAGGCAATGCTGCAAACTTCAGCAAACTCCTACCTTGCTGGACTTTATCTGCCTGGGCTTGCAGGATCCTCCCTTATTCAACCATCACTTCTCTCTCAATTCTTGCTGGAGTGAGGTTTTTTGACAGCTCAGACAAAGCCACTCTGGAGTTCCTGGAACTGGACCACAGAGGGGTCGTGGTTGCAGCCCCAGGCTAAGCCCTCAAACAGCCATCCCAGCTTGCTCACTGAGTCCAGCTTGCCAGCTTCCAGTAAAGTCTTTAGCGTGAGCAGGCAAGGGATGGAAAGGGTTAATTTAACTGCAGTGCAAGGCCAATCACGCTGAGGTGTCAAACTATAATTTTATATTAGGGCCTGTAATAGTTACTAGAGTTTTACTACAATAACTACATGTCCAAGCAGAGTTTAATGAGAAAATCTATAGTTTTGCTATGGTATTTTCTCTTAGTTTGCATAATTCCCTGAATGCAACCCAGTAAAGCTTTTGACCTGAGATAATAAAAAGGTGATAAAAATGGGCTGTAAAACCCAGCATATACATATATATACACACATATATATATATTAAACAGCCACTACAAAATTATGAGTAATTTCCACAAGATAAAATGAAACAAAACCCTGCTTCAGATACAGCTATATCAGGGGAGAACAAAACTGAATTAACCTGATAAATTTAAACCATAAGCAACCCCAGAAATGTGGGTCATGGAGCTAATCCTGCCTGAGCTCAGCCTGGCTTCTTTGGGGACAGCAAGTGCTCCTAGCAGGGATGCTCCTGCGTGTATCAGGCACACAGGTGTGGGCTGGTGCTGCACATCATAGAGAAAGAATGGGAATTTGCCTGAGGATGGGAGTAGCCCCCAGCAGGAGTGTTAATTTTCAGAATTTAATTCATACTCCATGAATCAGAAATAAGAACAGTCTGAAGGACTGTACTGATAGCTGGACTGACAGACTGGCAAGATGTTAGCAAGGTAGGCTGTTCTCCTAAGGACCTGCAAACAGGAGGGCAATTATGGACAGTCTGTTTGGATACTCAAATCATTCCACAGAGCTCCATGTTTCATTTCTGGCAGACTACACCTGTTTCACCCATTTTTGACTTACAAAGCACTGTCCAGTGGTCTGTGAATGATAGATCTCACTGTGTTAACAACTTCTCCTCCCAGGTGAAAATTCTGGAGTGCAGCTAAAGGCAACCCCATGCAGGAAGGCAGTGGAAGAGCTGGAAGACCAGCTTTTAAACCTCATCTTAGGCATGTTAAGAATCATGTGTGTGGAAATTGTTAAGAATCATGCGTGTTCAGATCCCAAATGACAGCTGCACCTGCAGGAAGGTCCCAACCAAGGGCCACACATGGCTGAGGAGGAGTGAACCTGTTCAACATCACCTCTAGCTAACCAGAGAGAAAATGTGGAAGTATTTGCAGCTCATAGCAAGAATGGTGCTGAGTATAAGAATAGCCCATGGTCTGCAAATTGCCTGGGGAGATATGTCTGTCTGGGTGTTAAGAGCTGGTAAACTGCAACAGCTCATCCTGCACAAACTTCACTCTGAGGGCTGCTTTCTCAATATTCCTGTATTCCAATCACCTTGGCTATTCCCTACACATATCAGGTACAGATCTCTTTTGTGGCAGTGAGCTGTCATGAACCCAAATATTCACCTCCAAACATGATAAGATTCCTGGAAGCTAGTGGGAAATGCAGTACCTGCCCCAATAAGGTCAGGGTACCATTTTTTAACACAAAGATTTCACCAAGGAAGACCCAAGTCTGGGACTTGAGTCTCCAGTCTCCTGGTCCCCCATTCTGACCTTGATTAAACCTCTCCTCCCGCTCCCTTTGTCCATGAGGGTGTGATCACAGAGCCAGAGCCCTGCCAAGTTTGGGCTGGTGAAGGAGGGAGAAGGCTCCTTGGCTGAAAGGCACATGAGAAGGACACACTAAATCATCACACGCTCTCTCCGCATTTCCTCCTCCACCCTGCAGCTGGTTACAAGGAGGTTTGGATTGTAAATACAGCAGTAACTTTCTCCATAAAAGTCAGCCTCTTCGCCAGAGCCATCAAGGGATGGCACAACCCAGTGCTTGGGATCTAATAATAACAGCATCTTTCATTGCTACGGCATCTCCTGCCCTGAAGGCTACTGAAGGGCCTCACAAGCATGCTCCGCGTATTTGGATCTCATCCTGAAATGCACCCACCTCCAGGGACAGGCAAAAAATCCGTTATTTACAGGAAGAATTCATGGGGGGTAAGGCAGAGTGAGCTGCATGGACACCTCTTTAGGACATGGTAGTGAACACAAAATATGCCTTGGAGATTTTTACGTGCAAAAGCAGTTTTGCTTGGGATTCTGCATTACCCTGAAGATGGGGACATTTCACCTTGAAGCACCTGCCTTGTACACAGAGAATGGCTGGAAGCTTCCCTTCCCACCTCCCTTCTCCACCCAGAGTCTTGCAGTGTGAGGGGAGATACCTGGGATGGGCTGCCACCTTGTGAAGAGCACTGTAAGGTGGGTCAGATGTGCCAAGTGCCACCTGCCCTGACCGGTGGCCCCTGAGGTTCATCTCCATTGGGTCCATCTTTCTGGCAAGCTCCTGGCTCTCTGTCACCCTGCCAGCTCTGGGCTGTCCCTGTCCCGTTCCCCCATCAATCACCCACAACGGGGATGATGTGTTAATGTTTTTCCTATAGACAGACACATTATGTTTCCACACTGCCTCTGCACACGCCGTGTTTACGCCCCTTCTCCCTCCAGGGAGTAAATCAAGCAAATTGATGCGAGCCATGATTAATTGTGTATCTCGGACCAATCTTTTACCGAGTCCCTCACACGGGCAGGTTGTTTTTCCCCCCTCTCCCTCCCCGATGTACAGGGGAGAGGAGATGGTGCTCCGCTCGCTCCCTCTCGTGCAGTTTGACGGATAGAGCCTGCCCAGGACGCGGCGAGATAAATTTGAAAGGCCTGCGCCGGGCTGTCAGCGTTAAAGATGATGAATGTGGGAGGTGAGGCGGGAGGGACCCGCCGAGCTCGGCGTAATGGATAGGGCTCTTTGGGAATGGATGCTCGCCTGGCGATTCCGCGTTAATCTCCGGGCTCCGCCGAGGTGCCGCCAACTGATAACAAGGAAATAGGAATGACAACAATTTTTAGCCGAGAGATTCTTCACAAAAATGCCAACCTGCTGGAGGTCTGACAGGCCCTGATTGAATGGGAGCAGGGAGGGGGGGAGCCTGCGAGCACCTCTTGACTAACATGCAAAAGATGGATCATTTCATTCCTCCGCCTGACCATCTACATTTATTATCATTTCCCTTAATTCTGCCTCGCTTAGATACCTGTCAGCACCGTTTCTCTTCCAAGGGTCAGCTGATGGGATGTGAGAGGGGCCGAAAACCTGGTCTCTCCTCTGGCTCGGCAAGCAGGAGCATCACGGATGTGGCTGCCCAGCCCTCAGCTTGCCTGGACACACAGAGGGGCGGATCCCCAGGACAGGCTTTGCTCCCTGAGGTGGGATCATGGCACTGTCCTGCTGCTGCTGCTCATGCTACCAACCAGCATCTGCATTCCTGGGCTTTCCCTGCCTAGGGCCAGGAGCCCAAGGATGCCAAATCCCTGCTCTCCCCACCTCTGAATGGCAGAGAGTGACTGTCTCCTCCAGCCAAGGCTTTCCAAGCCACATCACGGTGATCACAAGCCTGGTCTCACAGCCAGGAGCCCTTTGCTGTGACTCAGCCTTTGCTCACCCACCCGAGACACCATGGGCTGTCCCCAGCTGGAAAAAACCCATCTGCATTTTGTGTGATGTCTTTAAACCAATAGCTTTGCCCAGGCTCAGCAAAGAGCCTCTGTGCTCATGCAGCAGGAACCAGAGATGAAAATACAGTGGGGTCCCTCCTGGCCTGAGCACAGTGGGATGGGATGCTGGTGCTGCTGCAGAAGTTTCAAGCCGTAGAAGGGCCCTTTGCTCCTGGCAGGAAACATTCCACCTCACTTTTTAAAGCTTTCTGCCAGAGCCTGTTAGCGCCACAGATGGTGTTTGACCCACCAATCATCATCTTGGTCCCCAGACACCCTGGGGACCCTCTCACGGCATGTTTGCTCAAATAAAACTCCTGCAAAGGGTCCTCTGACCACTGAGAGATCCTGAGGTCAAACAACCTGGAGGTTGTTTGTCAAGCTATGGCACTGACCAGAGCAAGGACAGCCTCAGGGACAGGCACAGGAAAAGAGACACTGACAAGCAGGGGCACAGCTAATATGCACCAGGTCTGCCTTGCAGAGGGCTGTGATGGATGGGACCCACCAGGGTCATGCAGCACTCTGAAGTCTTCCTCCCATGCGTGAGGGCTGACCCCACAGAGCACTTCAGCACCTGGGGCAGGAGCTTAGCACTTCCAGGGTCCTTCACAGCTGCATCAGCTTGATCAGGTGGAGAAATCATCACATTCACCAGCAAAAATCCAGGCACACTATGGTGCACAGCCACAGCAACTGATTTCTTCCTTGGGATTAGGTGGGATGCAGACACCAGACTGTCCTCAAATCTTATCCTTTCTTGAGTGCTCCTGGCTTGGCCTGCACTCTCTTACTCTCCCTACAGCCTCCTCGTCCCCTTGTTCTGTCTCTCCCTCTGTAGACAGTGCTGGTTCTTTAATGACCCTGATCATACAACTATTTTCTGGCCACACATAAACGCTTTCATTCCCCCCGCCCCGCTCCTCACCCCTGACTACCATCACCGTATTAAAAAGCAACCCGCTGCTGGGAATACATTAGTGACTTGCAGCAGATCCTTCTTTGCAAGGATAATTACAAAAAATAGAGGGACAATAACTATTAATATTTTATTGCAGTATTTAATGAGCTAAAGCAAATCATCTTGCACTCCACTGGAACGACATGCTTTGTCATTCTTACGTTCCCTCCATCATTTTCTCCAGCTCCCCATCTGAGAAGCCCTCCCTTCTTTCAAGTCCTCCTCACTCCGTACAATTTGTATTTCCTCTAAGCTGCTTTTCTCCAACTTGAAAAAGGACCTTGCTACTTTCTGGGGCTGGTGAGCTCTCCCTGCCAGTAGCTCAGCCTCCAGACCCATCCACTTTTACCGAATGAGTCCAGGGAAAGAGCAAGCCCTTTATCTTAGCAGAGAAAAGCTGCCCTTTCATCTCAGGTGTTTATTGTCTCCATTTCACATGCAAGGAAACCATTTCCAGAGGTTAAAGAATGAGTTTTAAAGGCACTTTGGGATTCCTTGGGACTTGTGTCCTTGCTTTTGACAGCTCTGCATGGTGTAGGTCGCCCACAGCTCAAGAGGGAGTCAGTGGCTGAGCAGGGGACAGAGACTCGCCCCGCTGCCAGCCCCGTGCCCTGGCCGTGTCCGAGGGCAGCAGCCCCGCGGTGCACACTCAAAGACAGGGACAGACAGGTCTCGCTCTGGGGACAGTGAGCAGGGCCACTGCTGTCCCTGGGCAGTGCTGGCTCACGCTCAATCAGCTGAGACTGCAAAGCTGTGGAGAGATGGCGGCGGAGCCCTGACCCCAGAGCACGGGACAGGCTTGCTCTCACAAAGCAAACCCACTGCCCCACTGCCAGACAGTCGAGGAGGCTGGGGACATGTTTTGGAAGGCTCACTGAGACTAACCCCTCAGCATGGCTCCAATTTGGGCTGCCCTCCCCAGGAGCAGAGGATTTGAGGAGTGCTCTGCAGGTACCAAGGCTGCCAGAGTGGCCCTGGGCATCTGCACCTCTGCACACCACAGAAGACTCAGCATCCCCCTCCCATGGGCACAGGCCCATGGCAGATACTCACTGGGCTTCCCTGAGGAAAACACCAATATGTCAATGTCTGCTCCCTTAATTTCCTTATTCCTGCTTTTTGATCCATTCTGGTAGGGGAGAAATATAACAAAAATAGTTCTATAGGCTCCAAATATTAGTTCTATATAATGTAATACAGCATTTCTGTATTTTATGTATATAGTTAAATAAATGTATGTAGTTCTATGGTTCCAATATAAAGTTTTTTTCTCTCTTGCTATCTCTGAACCTATATAATAGTTCTATAGGCTCCCATATGTAAGCCCCAGGGATCTGCCTCCAAGAAAGCTATGCCCCAATCATTCAAACACTTCCTAATGCTCAAATATCTCTCCCTCTTTACTGCATGTTCATTATTTTTGAAATCCACACCTCTCCTTTGCACTGTCCTGGCCTTCCAGGTAATGTCCATCTGTGTCCCGGCCACCTCCTTGTCCTTCCTGTATGCAGGTAACATGAGCATGCAGGGGCAGGGCCCAAAAACACATAGCACAGCACCTTCTTCAGACTGGCAAAAACCCTGGAAAGAGCATTAGCACAAAGCTCTGTCATCTTCTCAGTGTCATTTTATCCTGCTGTGCTGGCCAGGCACTCAGCAGTGGGTTTACCCACTGCAACAAAAAGATGCTTGAGGGAAAGACACTATTCCTGTGGAGGAGCACAAAGCCAAGCCAGGACATTCACGTATTTGTGCCCCCTAATAGACAGTGTTACCATGCACTTAACGCCTTGTCACACACAAGCCAAAGTCAATCAGGCTTCACCAGCACAAGCAGCCCTTAAAGGGTGTCCAACTCAAACAGATCTGGAACAAGACAGTTTCATTTTAAAAGGACTCAGCAAGATAAAATTAAAGTAGGAGTTGTTATTGGCACAATGACCTTTACCCATGAAAGTGTAACAGAATATCTTTCCCTGAAAAATACTAAAAATATCTTACAGATACACATACGTATGTGTGTATAAGCATAAATGTAATGCTTCCTAAAAAACACTCAGGTTGTGCATCCCTGTCCAAGAGGAGCAAAATACAGGAAGCAGCAGCATTGCTGGCAAAGCTAAGGGGGAATTTTTTTGAGTGTTCACTGGCTGAAAATCCAAGACCAGGTGCTCAGCTGGGATCATTTTGACACTGATTTCTATCAGCTGAATCAAGGATTTCAAGATGATGGGACCATAGTAACATGTGCTCCGGCTGGTCATTGCAGTCCATGGGTAGGAAAATAGCAAGAGGGTTAAAAATTCTTTCCCTGACCTTCCCTTGCAGATGGCTGGGCTAACGGGACAGGGGATGCAGGGAGCAGTTTCCTTGTCCTCCACAAATAAATAATTATCCCCCAGCCTCTGTGAGCAGAGCAGAGATTTAATGTGCTGACAGCCTGCATTTTTTACCTTTAGTCAATACAAGAAAGGCCCCAAGACTGTGATTCCCAACATCTGGATTCCATCAATATGTGATCTGTCATGATGTATCGGCATCCCTCCCTCTCTCCAGATTGAGCAATGCGGCTGGTTTTATTAATACGTCAAATACATTATCCGTGTAATACACTTGTCTGCCTCTGCCCTCCCGCTGCTCCCACACAGCAGATTTGAATGTATGATGAATCAGTTTGCATTACACGTCTGTACGTCATAATTTGTCAGGATTAATAGAACTGTGTGCGTGGGGTGGGGGAGCGGGAGGGAGCGCGTCGTGTGTGTTTAGTGCAGAGATGTCTGTATCACTTATTTATCTCTGCTCAGGCCACTGGGTTCCCGGAAAACAGC
Source organism: Sylvia atricapilla (assembly GCF_009819655.1). Taxonomy (NCBI): domain Eukaryota; kingdom Metazoa; phylum Chordata; class Aves; order Passeriformes; family Sylviidae; genus Sylvia; species Sylvia atricapilla. The sequence continues at coordinate 14,458,673 of NC_089148.1, forward strand.
GAGCACAGCACATCTGGGAATCACTGAGCAACCCATGTGCTCTCGCAGGCAGAGTCCTGCCCACTGCTCCAGCTGCAGAGCCGTGGGAAAAGGGGTGATGGGGGTATTTGGGGTGCCTCTGACACACTGGGGTTTCCATGGCCCCATGCACAGGGCTGAGTCCCTACATGATATGTCAGGCACCAACCACAGAGACACAAGGAAAGTGACACAAAGGCTCTCAGTCTTCTGCCTGGCTCTGTCAGACCATTGTTACATGAAGCATAACTCCTTGCCTCAGTTTCCCATGTATTACATTTACCTCAGCCCACAGTGATGATTCCCTGTGTGCGTTGTAGAAAGTAATTTATTTTCACTTTGCAAGTGACTCTTCATCTCATGGCAAAGAGTTGGGAGTCATGTAGCTGAAGAGCAGCACCAGAGCCAGAGGCAGCTGGTGCGAGTGACATTCTCTCTAACACTCAGTGAAACATGGCCAGAAAACAGGTTTGGGCTCTGTAGGAGATACTGGTGCCATCACCCCTTTGCATACAGTTCATTTGTTTGTGGCTTTGCAGCTGGACTTTGCCTCTGTAAAACACCAATTTCAGCCACAGACTTTATTTACAGAACATTACATAGGACTTAGTGGGACCCATGAAGACCTGAGAACACAATTCCCCATGCTGTTGCCTCCCAAGGGTGACCCAGCAGAATCAGTGGGAGATCAGTGGGCACAAAGTCTTCTCTGCCACATCACCCAGCTGATGGAGAGCTGCTGCCAATGGCTCTGGGGGCCCCAGGGAATGCTCGCCACACCACCTGACACCCTGCCACAGCATCATGTTTGTTGTCTCTCAGTTTGCTCCTAATGAGCTCACGTGTCCACCCGGGACAGCCCAGCACTACCTGGAGCTCCTGGCTCATGGCCAGGCAGCCCCGTTAGTGCAGCGCTTTGCTCCGTCTCATTACCACTGCCTCAAACCAGGACTAATTATTCTGAACGTCAGTTGGTCTCTCCTGCCCAATGTGGCATGGCCAAGAGGAGGTGTGAGGTCGGCTTGCTGTCCCTGGGCTGGGTCTTCATCCCAGTGTTGATGGTGAAACTGCCAGGACCACAGCATCCAGTCCCCTACAGCTTACCATGAAGCTGCCCATGTCAATGCACTGAAATCAGGGGTTTGGGGATATGGAGCAGGGACCACCTGCCTTTGCATCTGTAGGAGTTGAAGCTAGGTCAGAGAGAGAGGGCAGTAAACAGATCTCAGTGTGCCAACACACTTCTTTACTACCCCCCATGCTTCTCCAGCTGTTTCAATTCTACCACATGAAATAAAAAGTGGTGATGGCCTTAAAGACCTGCACAGTGTAAATATAATGTCAAATACCAGAATTGTGGACAATTACAAACTGTCTCAGGTGAAGAACAGTGATACTTTACAGAATTTTCATTGCTGTTACTTTGCTTGCAGCAAAGCTGAGCAGAAATGTGGATTCTAAACACTCACAGTGGTGTTGATGGCAACACCTCACTACAGTAAAATCCCCTGAAAGTGGCTCACGACCTCCTTGAAGGGTGTGTACCCCACATTAGAGCACCCTAAATCCTACCTCTACATCCGGGGGGTATTGCATGCCCCTCTACCCCTAACCAAGGTCTCACAGAGGCTTGGTCCCCCAAATTAGTGATGCTGTACTATACCTTGCAAGGGGTACTGCAGGTGAGGCTCTTGGCCAGCCCTCCCACCCTGCTGAAATGGTTTAGGCTGGGCTAGAACTAGGCCTCCCAACCAAAGCACACTAGGACCTTTTAGTCAGAAAATCAAAAAATCCCTGATTTGCCCCTTCTGCTTCTCCAGAAGGGCCATGGGATGTTCTGGTCAAGTAAACTCTCCTACTACCTCCAAAACCCACACCTTGCTGCAAGTCCCAAACCCACCCCCTCTGATGGTTCCTTCCAGAGTTCTCAGCCTGCTCTTCTGTGTGCAGACACAAGCCACATCCCCAAAGGTCCCTAAGAGTCCCCAGGGGTTCCTCTGCTGGGGCCACCATGTAGCCCATCCACACAAGGGCTGGTGCCACCCTCCCTCTGCTCTGCTCTAGGGGACACCACGGTTTCATCCCTTCCCTGTGGTCACCACGTGGCCAAACCCTGTCCCAGTGCTGCTTCCCAAGCGCGGCTGGAGGATGTGACGTCAGGGTCCCTGAGCAGGCAGCAGTCACCTCGCTTTAATAACAGCTCCCAGAAACAATTGTACATTTACAACCCAGCGAGCGAGCTTGGCACGCTGAGCCCGCTCCCCTTCCAAGGCCTAATTTGATTTTGACATATTGGCTCGAGATTAAAGGGTTCTCATAAAAAAGAAAAAAAGAAGAAAAAACAACACCAAAAAACTCCAAACACACACACACGCATCCAGCACACCCCCCCCCGGCCCCCTTTTCAGGGCTCAAGCAAAAGTGCTAACACTGTAATATTTTAAGTAGAGAAAATCCAAGTGTGCTTTACCCCCCGCTGGCTCTTATGCAGGGCTTATAAAAATTAAGTGGAAACCTACACAGCTGTAGGCTATAAATCCTTTGTCGCTAATACAGCCAGGCCTGGTACCTGCCTCCAAAAAAAAAAAAAAAACACCAACTAAAAAAATGAAAAAATAAATGCAAACTCCAAGAAGTGAGCAGCCAGAAAAGATGCATAGGGCTGGCTGAGCTGGGCAAGTGCAGGAGCAGTATTTGGGGCCCTGGGAACACCCCACCCGCCCCCCCCCCCCCGCCAAGGGGCTGCAGGGAGAAGTGGGGAAGAGAGGAAAGTGCCAGAGCATCAGGGAGAGCACAGCAAAGCAGTAAGAGCCCTCTCGGCTGAAGATCAATTAGCATCAATTACTGACTTCATTTAATTGTCGTAGAAGATGAATTTGTCATTTTTAGTCTGGAATTAATGGGAGACCTTCAACTTTCCCTTGGCAGCCCCATCAGGTCACTGAGTATTTTCTTTCTCCTTTTGCACAGAGAAGAAATGAGGCAGCAGGAAGAAGAGGTGTGTGCCACCCAAGTACCTGTCTCATCAATCCTTGCCCATCCCCATCCATCCCCTTGATTTCCATCCACTGCCATCCCAAGCATGGAGCAAGGTGGTAGCCAGCCATGGCAGCTGACTGGTACAAGCAGCTCAGAGGATTCTGGTGCCTTTACCAGCTCTTCTGCCATTCCTGGCAGCCCTTCTGCCACCACCTTTCTTGTTTTCTCTTTTTATTTGGGCACCTCCCACTTCTTTTCCTCTTTCCCATTTTCCGCCAGAAATTAATTTTGCAGCCAAGGGCTGCAAAGTGTTTACATTTTCCCCAGCAAACAGGCGACAGTAAACAATGAATGCTCGCAGATGAAATTGAATTTATAACTGCATTATGGGGCCAGATAACGCCCTAAAATAATACAACGATAAGGAAATTCGATTTGATTGCCACCACGAATCAGCTTGGGCCCATCTGCAGCCAGGGCCTTCCATAATAATTTTAAATTGGGTTTGTAAACCTTATTTGTCCTTAAATATTTCTGTCATTTTTCATTGCCAGAGACAGGTCCTTGGGCGTGAGGCGGTGGATTGGTCCTGCCAGAGCCACGCCAGGGTGCAGGCTGAGCCGAGCGGTGCCCGGCGTGCCGAGCAGGCGCCGGGGCTGGCGGTGACAGCCACTCGTCCTATCCATCACCGTGTCGACAGCCAGGGAGGAATCTCAGCCAGAAATTGAGTTTGCCTCACAGGGGACAACTGAACAAATTAATAGACCATTAGCCAAGCGGTGACCTGAGAAATGAGGGTGCTCAGGCTCCCCACAGGTTTGGTAGGGAGGAAGGGGAGAAGCAATGGCAGTCCTGTTATTATCCCAAGGGGACAGTCCCAGTGCCCTGGGATGGGAGATGTGGGTGGGCAGCCAGTGCAGCTCATTTGCAGCCCAGCACTGGCTCACTCAAAACCAGCTGCATTGGTGTGCAGAGGCATGCCCAGAATGATGCAGGATTCTGATGGGTGGAAAATGGCAAGAGGGCCTGCAAGGATGATCCACAGTAATACAGAGGGACAGCCAGGCAGCAGTAAAGTAAAAGGTAATGAGAGTGTGAATAAAAATCTCAATTCTCTAATTTCTTAGAAATGTTCCACAGAAAGCTACTGTACAGAAGTGCTGCATGAAATGGTGCTGCAGCATGCACAAACGGCTCCCAGCTCCCTGGGGTTCAGGGGCACAAGACATCCCCATTCCCAGTGAGTGACAGGCTCACAGTTCCTGCCAGGAAGGACACTGGGGTCTGCATTGATCCCTGCGAGTCTCAGCCCTCCTCACACAACAAAGATGCTGAACTGGGAAAGCACTGGGCAACCCCTGTGTCCCAGTCACCACCTGGAGCTGTGGGACCTTGTGGAGGATTAATCCCAGGAAGACATGATCCTCCTGCCTCCAAATGCCACGAGGTGCCCAGTGCAACATCTCTCCTCTGCAACCTCCCTCCAGCCTGCCTTTATCGCCACCATTCATTATCCAAATGAATATATTTATTAAGTCCCCTGCCAAGGCATTACAGAGTGGTCTGTAACAGAGATTAAAAGCAAAATAAAACACCAACATGATCTTTTCTCTAGTAAACAAAACAATAAACAGCACTGGCTATCAGAAACACACCAGCCGTGGGAGGGATGCCAAATTCATTGCCACAACAAGGACATACTAGTCCCTCTGCTCTCCGAGGTGGGATCAGACCTGCACAGGGGCTTCTGCTTGGCCAGCTGCTCCCTGCACTGGAGACCCAGCTGTTAGGTAAAATTTCCACCCACTCTGCACCACCCCATATCAGCTGGGATGCTGAGCCCCACAGAACGTCCTGCCCTTCCTCTACCCCTACAACTCATAGGGCAGAGTCAGCTCAGAAGTGTTCCTCTGTCAGTACTAACTAACTGCATGCCTGAACCGGGCTGGGTCAGTGACTGTCCCCAGATGCGCCAGCCAATGACCCCCATGATACCAAGGTACAACAGTCCAGGGCAGCAGGCAGATGGACTCCCATAGTCCCAGTGGCATTTGCCAACAGCTGGGACAGCAGTGGGATCCAGCAAAGAGCCACAGATCCTTGTTCCTGCCCACTCATGTCTGCAGAGCACAGTGACAGCCCCCACAGCACGAGGCTGCTGGTTCCTATTTTCAAAGGTATTATCTAAAGTCTGCGGAACAAGGTGCTTTATGAGGAGGCACCAGGTTTCCTTTGTCTCTGATGGAGATAATCAGGTGCAGATAGGATATATATTCTGTAAAAACATACACTCACTTCCACTCACCGGTTACCTTTTCCTGAGAGCTGTAAGGGTTTCAATTACCGGATTCTGGGATTTAGTGCCCAGGGCTTTTTGGTGTGCGTTAGATTTATTAGAAGGTTTAGTACCAGCAGAGGATTCACGCATTTACTCCCAGGAGCCCAGCTTCCGTTCACAGACCCTAAATCATGAGCTGAGATGGGCTATTGTCACTTAGGACATTAGCATGGTTAACGTACGTGGGGATGATTAATAGCAATATACATGCAGCCTCCCCCTCCTCCCCAAACGCTGCTCCGCCACCTCTGCCCGAGCCAGGCACTGCAAGGGGTATGGCCAGCTCACCTACCTTCGCAGGGAGGGCCACATTGTACCCCATCACCAGGAGCCCCGAGTGCTCAGCACCACCCCAGCACCACCAGTATCACTGCTTTATGCTGGTTTGGTGGTTTTTTTTGTTAAAATGGAATGTTGAACACACTCGGGGTCAAAGGTGTTTCTGCCAAGGGAGAGCTATGGGAAGCCTCTGCCTCTCCAGGGCAAGGGAGTGGTGCACAGGGGCAAGAAGGGGCTGGAAGAAGGCGCAGGAAGCAGGTTGGCAAAACCTGTAGGGAAAAAGAAGTAATATTCTAAGAGTAACCCCAACCTTCCCTACCAGGACCTATCCACCCCAAAGGGTACCTCAGGCCAATTCTGTCACTAAAGGAAAGAGAAGAGGATGGTGCCTTTAATAAGCAGAGAGCACCTGAAGCAGATCTGATCCAAGCAGATCTCCCCTGAAAAATCCCATGGGATTATCTCACCTGTCTGCCGCATCCTCACAACTGTAGGAGCACATTCACATGTTACAGTCCTCCCTGTTGCCCCAGATTACCGGCAACAAGGCTAAAACTCATTACACAAGTGGGATCCCAGCATTTCAGAGATACAGCAGCCTCTGCACCATAGGTACCCGAGGCTTGAGGTGAGTCCTCAGCCTTGCTGCACTCCAGAAGAGACACGACCACACTCCTAACGAGCAAGATCCTGATGGCTTTTGTCCTTTTTCCAATACTGTGTTACTTACATTCCTTCTTTTTTAATTAAAACAGCCCCAGCTGATTTTACAAGCTTGCCGCTGATTCTTTCCCAGTCTCTGTGTCTCTCATATGCTTGAGTGCTAGTATTAATTATTAGAGCCAATTTACTGTTTATACTCTGATGTTTTAACTAATTACCACTAATGGCAGACACCAGTGGGCAATCAACTTCATTTAGTTCCCAGTGCAAACCACTCATTACCATCTGAGAGGGGAAGAGAGTGCATGGGAGGGATAAATAAAGACCGAGCTGCATGGCTGAGTGCCTGGTGATGAGCTGCGGTGCTGGGGAAGCCCCTGCTTCCCAGGGCAGCCCTTTTGGCAGGGCTCTGGGCGAGGATTTAAATCTCCAGCGTGTGTGGGTGGGCAGCAGGGGAATGGTGCTGTGCAGAAATGCCCTGCAGGAGTTGTGAAGATCACTGGTTCTTCACTCCATGCGCTAAGTCCTGCCTTGGCATTAGGCAAAGGGTGAGAGCCTGAGAGCTACAGTTACCAGAGAGGAATGTGCCTTTTTCCTTGCATGGTGAATGGCTTATTTTCCCTTCTAGGATTCATCCCTGGGGGAATGAAGCCCCTGCTTATGTTCTTGCCTTGGTGAGATGCCAGATGGAGCCAGGCCTCCCAAGTCCCAGGTGCCTCCGGTGTTAATCCTGCTGTGAGAGGAATGGTGGGTGATGTTAAGTCAAGACAAGCTGGAGATGAAAGGTCCCTGAGCTGAGCTTCCTCCTGCTGGAGCTGGGCTAATGAAGGTCACTCATGGAGATAATTCAGCTGTTCTGTCTGTAGTAATATTGTCAACACAGATCCTTAGCCTAGCTAAGTACATCCCTTAGCCTAGCTTGTGTCTCTGTCTATGTTTCCACTGGAGACCCAGGAAAGACCCTGAGGCACGTTTTACCCCCCCTGCACCTCATAACCACTGCAAGAACCTGTGATGTTAAAAGTACAGCACCTTCAGGTGATACAATTCTCCCAAGCTGTGCTCCTCTCTGTTTTGGCCCAAGAAACAAGCCCGTGGTGTAGACAGGGGCCTGCAAGGAGGGATGATGGAGTAAGATGGCTCCACCGGAGCTGAGCCGGCTCTGAGGATTTAGGAATAAACTTTATGGGCACAGCCCAGAGGAGAACACAAGAGACAGAGCTCCTGTGTGTCTCCCATATGGCTGAGAAACACCTCTAGAAAAAGTGATATCCGGATTTATTTGTCTCTTACTCTAAGACCTGTTAACCCTGATCTGGGACAAACCTCCAGCCAACTGTATTTGTGCACCTGGGGATCTGGACTCCTCCAGCCCTAGAACAAGAACCTTTCCAGGGGACAAAGCTCTCTAATGACCTGCCAGATTATCTCATTACCAGTAGTGGGAGTCCTGCTCTAACAAAAGGGACCATGGTGTTTTCATAGTTCACATTTCACCAACTTAGCACACTGCAATGCCACAACAACTCAGCTGGGAAGCCTGAAACAGGGACATAAACCAGAGGGACAGAGCTGGGCATGACCTCTCCAATGGGGTCTTCAGTCTTTCTGTTTCCCTTTCATGTTTTCTCTTTCTTTCCCTGATTTGCTCTGTTGAAATCTTGCTTTTGAAAGGGAGATGGGGGATGTTGGGGACCTGCTCCGCAGCGGTGGGGACGTGGTTGCCTGTCTTGCAAGGAGAGGGGGTTATAACTATGCACACATCTGATATGTAATTGCTGTCAGCTCTCTCCATTCTTGCAGCACGAGGCCTTTAATCTCTCCCACCAGACCCATCGGCCCTGATATTGCAGCTCCAGAAAGGCTGGTTTTATGTACTTTAACCCTGCGACCTTTACAAATCCCATCATTCCAATCAATACGTCTCATTAGCGTTAGGTAAATGTATGGGATGGATGGGGAGCTGTGCTGGCAGGAGCCTGCAAAGGGTGGGGTGGAAAGTGCTCCTGCCTGCCTGCTCTCAGGGGGCAGCACAGCCCCACCACGCTCCCCGAGATCCTGGGGGCATCCTTCTCCCCACAAGTATCCTTGCCCCCAGATATTCCTCTCCACAGATGCACACCTTGGCACAGCCAGAGATGGGGGCCAGCTAATGTGGAGCACAAAACAAAGTGCCTGCAAAGCCAACTGCAGAGTCAAGAGCCTAAGCTGTTAACTGGACCAAGCTGTTGGGGTCATTTTTTTCCCTCTCCTTGGGAAGCAGACATATGTTTTACAAGTTTTCCTTATGTTGACTAAATGAAAACATACAGGCCCTATGGCAGGTGATGGGAAAACAGTATGAGGTGTGTGCAGGGCTGCTTGCCATCCCTGCCCATCAGGCAGGGAAGCTGCCAAGGAAGGTACTCACTGTGGATGTCAGGGTAAAGCCATGGAGTGGGGTGATGGAAGGAAATCTTTGACACTTCCTATGAAAATGAAGGGCTTAATTAATCCATAGGGAAGTATGAGTTTACACCTCACCAGCACAGGAATGCTCACTGTGCCAGATGGGATTGACCCACAGGTTCATGGGGCATCAGTCCACCAAGGATGCTTCAATAAAAGGATGGGGCCAGTCCTGCTTTGAGAAGGCTGGAGGCCAGATACTATTGCAATTTTGGTTTTGCTGAGGAGTTATCTCCCTTCCCTGTGGATCAGCCAGCTACCCAGCTCTCCTCCAAAACCTGCTCCAACGTTTGACTCAAGCAATCCACTGGCACCCACAGATCCCAGAGGAGCAGGTGGCTTTGGGGCTGCTATTGCTGCAGCATGCCCATAGTATCTCTGCCTTGCTATCTGTGCTTCCTTGCTCCTTCTGCTGCCCTCAAGGTGTGGGGTGGCTTTCCAGGAGTCCACAGTGAGAAAGAGTCCGAATGAGTGGCCTCCGGACCTCGGCACTGCCAGCTTGCCTGTGACGTCCCTCACAGATCTGCACTGTGTCAGATCTGCATCCCAGAGCTTGAACTGAGCTATCCCCTGCTCAAACGAATTCATACTCAAGAAATCCAGCTCCCCAAAAGGAGAGAGAATGACTAACATTTTCTCCTTCCAGCAGGGCAGCCGGGATATCTGTGGAAGTGAGGGTGTCTTCCTTGTCCTCCCCAGGCAGAGCGAGCTTTTTCAGTGGCATCTGGGTTTAGTTTCTGAGCTCTGCTATCCCCATCTGCAGAGCCAGCACGTTACTGCAACAGTGTTCAGCCCCACCAGCTCTGGGCTCGCCTCAGCAGGAAAAGCATCCTGGTGAATACAGCACACAAAATATATGTGTACATCAATTTCTGCAAGAAACTACAAAAGCAAGGACTTGAAAACTACTGGCCAGCTCTACTTTTCCACATTAGTGAGGTTTAAAGAAAGTTTTTCCATGAGGTTTAAACTTAAGAACTGGGCCAAACACAACTTTTGCTGGAGCGTGGGGTAGTCAAATTTTCTACTGGGGGTACATGGAGAGGGATATGTGATGTTCCCATGTATGCAGGTGCTCTGGAGATCTGCCTCATGTGTTCCCCCCTTCCCAGCACTGGTGCCTACTCTCCTTGTCTCCCTGCTGCTCTGTTTTGCTGAGGCTTTTCAGCAAGACCTCCGACTTGTTGACAAGCACTAAACTTCTCTGTGACATGAAAATCATTTAAGCACTAAGCTCCCCTCGGCTTTAGCGAGATGACTCTGAGGATCTCGGCACAGCTCCTGTCAGGGGGAAGAGGGAAGGAGAAATTAATAAATCCTCTAGTAGGGCCAATTTCTCTCGATGTGACACTGTTCCTCCTGGAATTAAATGTGCAAGTCCTAAAGTGTCTCTTGAGAGTGGTGGACCAATTCCCTGACCACCAAGCAGCCATGAAACCTGGATCTGGTCCAAGATAGGAAAAACTAGTTCATTGCTCAGAGTTGTCCTCTCCAGCAGAACAATTGTTGGGCCCAACAAAGCCCCTGCTGTGCAAATCCCCAGCTCTGCCATGCACTGGGGCACCTCACCCTGGCTAACAGGTCCCAATTTCAGGGCACCCATGTGCAGGGGGCTCATGGGACCTTTCAAGAAGGTCTTTTTTTGACACCAGTAGTGTGGAACCAGCAGCAAAACCTGCCAGGCAGCTGCAGACCCCCAGCAAGCCTTTTGGAACAGTGTTGCCCTCCTCAGTTCTGAGGTCCCACCTGGCAGTGGGGCATCCCACACAGCCACTGCAAAGGGGGACAGGGTGGAAAGATGACACATCCCCCAGCTACGTGGTTGTTGGAGGAGGACAGAGAAGCAGCCTTGCTGCTGTTTAACCTTCTGGGGCTTCCCTGCCAGAGAAGAGTTTAACAGGAGGAGATTGTAGACAGCCAAGGGGATTGGTGGGGCCAGAGATGCAGGGGACTGCAGCAGGCTTAGATTTTATCTGCACCTCTGCAAGGCCTGATGACCTTGGAATCCCAGTCAACAGTTGTAATAAATGCAGGGAAGAAGCATGAGGGATTAAAGGCAGAACATGCAGCAGGGCACCCCAGGAGCCTCGTAGAGATGAGGGTACTCAGTGCTATCACTATGTAGTCTAATACCACCTGGAGCATATAAGCTTAACAGCTCCCTTTCCCTTACCCATTGCCTTTGGACAGCAATGGGAACAGAGGCCTGGAAATCCCTGCCAGATCCCTGTCAGCTCCATTGGCTCCTGGGTACCAATGGCTCCTGGGAACCTGGGTTGCTGTGCTGCACTCCTTGAAAAGATGGAGCTGACCCTGCCTCAGGGGAAGGTGGGAAGAGTCTGCAGGAAGCTACAGGTGTAGGAGCATGAATTTCCCAGTTTTTCCTTTCACTCTTGGTCTCTCCTAGCAATATTCAGTCCCCAGGACTGCTCTTCTGTGTGTCTCTTACCACCATGCACGGTCTGGATGTGCTGGACCCATTCCTTTACTGCATTTCATCTGTATCACTGGGAGCTCTCTTCTTTGGAAGGAGCTGGAGAAAGAAACTGGGGGCAGCCCCAAGGCTGGGAAAAGAAAGCTGGAGAGCAAGCAGGTTCTCAAAGCCCTGGGAGTTCATTCCAGAGCCACAATTGCTCCCTGCTGTGCCCTGTCTCCTCCTCACCTCTGGTCAGCAAAATCCTGACTCTTTCTCAGCCCAGCATTTCAGTCCCAGCCATTACAATGACAAGGGTGATAAGAGATTCTTATCACAGTGCTCAGAATCGATTTGAAGCTGAGCCCCTTTCCTGCACTCCTCCTCCTCCTCACATCTGCCACAGCAGCAGTCAGTGCTGCACAGGGACTCAGCAGCTGGGTTTGCTGGAGAGCAAAGATGACAGTTCAGGGTTCAGATCCCTCCAGAGATACATCCCTCAGCCTGGCAGCTTCAGCTAGCATACATCCTTCAGCTGGAGACAGAGCACGGGATTGGAGCCAGGATGCCTGGGCTCCTTCCTGACACACTTCTGGGGGAGACCTGCTCAGTATCCCCAGGCTGCAGGAGAGACAGTGCAGCTCTGTATCCCTGGAGGACACTGTATGCCTCTGGCCAGGGGGATCTGAGCAAAACATGTGACCTCCCAGCGTCTTCTCTTCCTTGTGCTTGGGTGAAGGGAAGATCCTGCCGACCTCACAAGAGAGACAGAGAGCATACTGCAGTCCTGAGTCTCAAGCCTGGGGCTCACCGCATGCTGTTTTACTTCCAAAGAGCTCTTACTTTCTACAGCTTAGGGCCGCCTGCCTGCCTTTGTTCGGATCTCCTCCTAATCCTACCCACACACCCAGGCCTGAGGGGGATATACCCTGCCCTCCCTTAAGTGGCTAATGGGTACAATGCTTGGGGAGAAGATATTTCCTGCTGGCAGAACAACAGGCGTCTAGGCTGGAGTGGGTGTCTGTAAAGCCCCGGTCACAGCAAAATTGCCAGCATCCCCTTGGCATCACTGCAAGCTGCTGTCCCATCCCCTGGCCAGAGGCCCTCTATGTGTCTCTCAGAGCAGACACAGACTGCACACAAGTTTCAGTGATGTTTGGGCTGATTTTACACAGCTGCCTTGTCTTTTGATCTCTCTCTGCAGCCACTGCCTCCACCATTTAAAAAAACTCAGTCCCTCCCATCAGCCTCAAAAGGTGGCCAGATCCCTTCTTGGAGAGCCCTCCAATCCCCAGCCCTGGCTTCCACATTTCCGCTTCCCCCTTCTCATCTGTCAGGTGGCCAGCACAGTCCTGTCTGCCCAGGAGGGAAGGCAGAGGACCTGCCCTGGGCAGTTGGCACTTCAGCTCCCCAGTTTTTGGGGGTGCCACGGCTCAAATGCATGTATCCACTCTTTGCTGCACATCTGCAAAGGTGAAGCAGGACCTCAACCACTGGTGGGAAACTGAGATAGGGTGAGTTGTGGGCTTACACAGCCACATAGCACAGTTGCTGAGGGAACTGAGATGTCCTGGTCTGAAGCTGCTGAGGGGACCAAGAACCTGGTCTGGCCTCACACGAGAAGTCTCAGTTCCTTTTGAAACCTTGAAGTCTCAGCAGCTCTGCTCATGCAGATGTTGCAAATCCTCCATTTCCTCCGAGAACCATCTCTGGGAAGAGCAAAAGCACAAGGCAGTGATAGGGAAAGCATCTGAACAATCAAGGCTTGTGTGGAGATGAAGAAAGGCCCTTCTTGTTGGCGGGTGCAGTTGGGGTGAAGCCGGGGGCATCGCAGGATGGCACCCCAGGTACTCCAGCTGTGCCCACTCTCCAGCTCAACAGAGAGGGGGCTGTTGTGGGCCCAGCCCCGGCACAGGGTGTCACCGCCTGCCTTGGTTAGCAGGGATGCTCTCTCTTTGTGCCTGCTGGTTTCTGCTCTGCCGACCCGCTTTGCTCCATCAGCTGGCACCATCCATCACCTCTGGCAGCTGCGTCAGTTCCAGGGCTCCACAATGCCATTACCCATGGGAAAAAGCACATTTTTTTAAAGGAAAGGAGAAGTATTTTCTCTCCTGGCACCTTGCAAGGCTCCCTTCCTCTCCTCCTTAGAGACATCTAAGGCTCAGTCTAGCCCAGGGACAGCGGCACAGCATGTGACTGCATTCTTCATTCTGCCCAGCCCCAGGCCTCTCACTGGAAACCAGGGCTAGAAGGGCTGCAGTACCTGCAGTGATCCTGGGGCTGATGTGCACTGGCCCTCTCAGGAGCTGGGAGAATTCAGTCTGGCAGTGGCCCAGCCCTTCATACAGTGCCTTATCAGGACTGGCTGCAGCAGCAGCAGCTCAGGGAAGGTGTTGTTTCCTATTTCTCATGGCAGATGGTGGTGGTTATGAGCCAGGGTGCCAGGGCAGCTTCAAGCTGGGTCAGCTGCAGGATCTGGTATGAAAATGGAACAGGGTGTATTCACACCTCTGTCCCTGAAAGCTGTTCTCCAGGAGATGGCGAGTTTAGAGCATATGCTGGCAGTAATGCCCCATGACTGAGTGCTCACCAAAGACCACAGCACTGGAGAGTACCTATAGCTGAGTGGTGGGAAAAAATAAAACAACCGTCACCCCTTCCTCCCTGCTTCCCTGGGCCAGGATCAGCCCTGCAGTGCTGGATGTTGCCCTAATTCTCCCCAGCCTCAAGTCACTGTCCTGAGGTCCAGATGTGGGACAGGACCCAGCCATTTTATCAGGGCTCTCTGCCTCTGTCCTGCCAACAGTCCCACCTCAGCAGCAGAAACATATGCCTCTTCAATCAATACTCAGCTCTTAATAGTCCTGACAATTTGCAAGAAAACAGGGGCATTAAACGTTAATTATATCTATTTGGATTAAAAAAAATTTTATTACTGGAGTTAATTACAGCCGGAGTCATAAAAAGGTGCAGAGCAAGAGGTGCTGCTGTTCTATGGGGTGAGCAGGACTGAACAGCTCCGGCCACCCCAAACTGTTGCTGGGCAAGGATGGAGGGATGTCCCTGCTATGCCCATCTCATGTCCGGACACTGCTCCTTGGAAAGGGCCTGCCATGGGAAGGGGCTGTGCGGGGGCTCTGCTGGGGGCATGTGCAGAGCCAGCGGTGGAAGCTCGGGGCGCAGGGCAGGTACTTGCTTAGCTGTTGTGCTGGCGGGACCTGGCCTGCCCCAGCCTGTGGGCTTCTAATTTACTGCTTTCCTTTTACCGTAAAACTGAAAGGGGAAGGTGCACCCTTTAATCACTGCCTTCGGGGCCCCGCCTGAAACCACACAGAGACCAAGCGAAGGCTAGGAGTTAATGCTCCTTCCGACACCTTTTTATGATTCACGGGCCTGACCTGGAGCCATAAACCGCTCAACCTCCCCGCCACACTGCCAATATTTACAGCCTGCAGGGGCCATTGCACGCAGCCACCGATGCAGATCCACGGCCAGCGCAGGTACACAGCTGGGGATGCAACAGGGATGCAGCAGGAGATGCACAGGCTGGGATGGCTACATGTCCAGGGACAGCCATGTGGATGGGCAGCCATGCATGGATCCTAACACAGCACTGGAGGTGGAGATGCACCTAGTGCACTCATCAATCTGTGCTTATGCACACCTGTGTGTGTGTGTGCACAGGTAAATGCACCAAGATGTCCTCACTGGGCAGCCCCTGCAGACACACATCAGAGCATGTTTCATGCAGGGAGCTGGGAACCCAAACACCCACTACCTGGGCATTGGACACTGGACCATGGTGGGGGCTTTCTGCTTGTTGCAGCAGGGCAGGAGGACAAGCACTGTGGGCATGGCTCCACAGGAAAAGGCCAGGATGAGCTGGCACACTACAACCCCAACAGCGTGTATCCCACTTCCCAACAGGAGGAACAGCTGCTGCCTCAAGAGCCCTCAGTGGATTCATCCTACTGCATCCCACCAGACCCCAGTCTTGCTCCAGAGGTGAGACCTACAAAAGCCTACACTTGTCCAAACTGGAGCAGGGTGAAGTGTAGTGGTTAAAGCAAAGGGTGCCCCTTTGAGTGGGCTCAGGTCAGCACACTCCTTGCTTTATGCCTCAGTTTCCCCACCACTGCAGCAGGAAAAGTAATCCTGATCTATCATGTTTGCATGGAGTTGGGAGGTCAAGCTTGTTAATGTTTGCGAAGTGGGTTTGGCTCCTGTGATAGAGCCAGAAATGTGAAGGTCATTATTATTGGTGGGATTAAAGCAGTTGAATCCAGAGCAAGGGGTACAGGGGAACACAGCCTTTGTGTCAAAGCAGTAACAAATCGCACATATGCACAACCTCAAGATAGTGACGAATGCCACCAATACGGCTCATTTTAGAAACAGTGCAGAACCAGACAGCTGCCAGAGCACCTTCTAATACTTCTACAAAAAAAACCCCAAAGCCCCTCCATGACAGGTCTGAGATAAGCTTTTCCTGGAGACACCCAGAGCCTGTCAGTACTCACTCAGTATATGCCCAGTGAGGCCACAGGCCCATAAGCATCACTTGCCAACACAGCTCACCTGGTCCTCACCAGGACCTTCTCCTCTGCCCCACTGGGCATCATAGCACTGGGCAACTCAGCCAATACAAGTCCCCATATTTTCTTTTTTTTTTTCAAGTTTACAGGTTGTCTAATTTTTTTTCCTTTCCTCCTTGCAAAACAAAAGAGGGAAAAAACACCCTTATCTCAGAAAGCAGAGTTCAGGAAAAAGCTACTGGTCTTTTGGACTTGGTGGGCCCCCATTGGTAGCCTTGCTTGTCATGGAGAATTTATCAGCCAAACACAGTGCTGGTATAATGTGCTATATAACTCGTGCATAAACAAACTTCAGCATGATAAATGCCCTGCTTTGAAGCCATAAAGTTATTAGCTGGTGGCTGTTAGCTACTGCTTAGCATGGGACATGCTCCTTCTGTTAACCCCTGGATGCCCCGCCCGAGCTTAGAACCCCAGGGAGATCTCCGGAGGGCACCTTCACACAGCAGGAAAGCACGGAGGGATCTAATGGGTAGGGATGCTTCTGCTGGCATCTGTGCACATTGTACTTGATGCAAGGGCTGAGGGAGGGAAATGCTGAGAATTGATCTCTGAAGATTGGCAGCTCCTTGCTGTTTTATTTGAGCGCTTTGGCAGCTCCTGTCCTTCTCTCTGCCCCTCAAGAGGCAAATGTAGAGGGGAGCAGGGCTGGGGCAGTTAGACGTGTACT
This sequence comes from Sylvia atricapilla, assembly GCF_009819655.1. Lineage (NCBI taxonomy): Eukaryota > Metazoa > Chordata > Aves > Passeriformes > Sylviidae > Sylvia > Sylvia atricapilla. Next base: position 14,475,076 of record NC_089148.1, read on the forward strand.
CACAGCTCAGACCTTGGGGGTGTGTTCCTGTTTCAGAGATGGGCTAAGATGGGGTGGGTGGAAGTCAGCCACCTCTCTAGTGCTCAGGTCACCTCCTTTAGGTGAAGAGCTGCCAGGGACTCTAAAGTAAAAGCCTGAAATTTTTCTGGCAGCAGCCAGGCAGCAAGCTCCAGTAAGGTGTTTAGAGTTCCCTCTGCTGCCTGCAGTGCATGGCTGCCTGCAGCTCCTGGTGAGCACAGCCTTACCAGAGGCTGGGAGATGCTGGAGAAACAGAGCCATGTCCCAGGACCAGCACTGCTGGAGATGGGTGACCAGCACCAGAGAACCAGCAGTGCCACAGCTCCTGCCAGCACCACACCTGCAGAGCACCCTCCACCTCAGAGAGTCAGGCTGACACCTACCAAGGACCTCTGGTCCCCCAGGCCACCTCCTGCTCTTATCCCACTGGACCAAGGCAGGGAGCTGAGCATGCTAAGGATGGCAGCAGGTCTCCAATGCTCAGCCCAAGGCACGAACAGAATTATGCAGCAGCGTGGCAACTGGCTGGACACCCGGAGCTGTAGTGGGAGATGCTGGTGCCCAGGGGCTAACTGCTATCCCTTTCCCAGTGAAACCACTCCTGCAAGGCAGCAGGAGGTGTTTCAGCAGGGCCAGCTGGGGGGCAGCAGGACTCAGGGCTGCCTCGGTGCCTGTTCCTCATTAGAAGTCCAGTGTTGAAGAAACTTGTAATTAGAGTCCTGAGTATTAATTAATCTCCATGACCCTCCTCTCATTCTCCTTCCACCACTCCCACAGCTCAGGAGGTCAGCCTGGATTATTAACACAGGGAAGCAGAGGATGGCAAGCTCACCAGCGGGTTGACAGACCTTGGGCCATGTTCTCGTATTCAGAGCAGCCAAAGGCACCATGTCCCTGCTCAACAGCATGACTTCCCTTTCCTCTCTGCTTTCTCTCTTGTCTGGGTTTGATAGGGGTCATCTCACTCACTAGGGCACAGTCAGCACTCTGGGGATAGCATTCAGTGAGCTAAAACATCCCAGAACAAGCAGAGCTGCTTCCATGCTAACTTGGTCTGCACAGTCGTTTGCAGAGTGGCTGAGGGCAGACTCCTGCATCCCACAGGCCTGGATGAACCTTGCTGGAGAAACTTACCTTTGGAGACCTCCTAGCACAATGAGAGAGCAGAGCAGCAATCACAATCAAAAACATCACTGAAAGGTCTTCAAGCATCTCATGTCTGCTCATGCAGGTCTTGCTTGGGTCTTTAAGTGCCTCAACATTATAGAGGCATTGCTGGAGCATGGAGAGGACATGGACACCCTTTGTGCAGCATGGCCCTTCCATCCCAGGGCTGTCCATACTGCTTAGAGATGGACATGGCTCCTGGGATGGCCAGACTCCCCGGAAAGACGCTGCCCAGGCACAACTCAAGGGCTGATACACTACAAAGAGCTGTCACAGAGCAAGGAAACAAGATATGAAATAAATCCAAACTTTTCTGACTCCCTCGTAACCACCAACTGCTTCCCTCATCTGATTTTTTCCCCTTTTCTGCTGCAGCAATAAAAAGGGGAAAATCAACATCCAAATGATCTTGTTTATGGCGACTAAATAAGCTGCATGTGCTTAATCCGTTAGAGTTTAATGAATTTACGACTTGCTCTGGAATTTGACAAGGGCTGTAAAAGAGTAATTAACATTTATCAGTGTGTTTTTTACACACACCCCACCCTCCTCCCGCCTCCCTTTCCTCCTCCTGCCGCCTGTCGCAAAGCAGCACCGGGTATCGGGGGGAATATAAAAGTGATCAATTAATTCTTAATAATCTCAGGGAAAGATTGTAGAGTCACAGTATGAACTCAGGGAGTGTCAATAAACATGCCAAAGGTTGGTCGCCCCTTTCCTGGCGCTGCTGCAAAGGAATGTGGGCAGCCAGGGAGGGGATGGGTCTGCAGGGGCGGTGCTCTGGTGGACCAGCCGTGCACCTCTTTCCCTCTCTGCCACACTCCACTGCCCTCCAGAGCAGCTTCCTGTCACTAACACAGTGGCCTCTGGGACAGGGTGAGAGTGAGCAGGGGGCTGGGGACGAGCGGGGAACCATCTAACACGGCACTGGTGATGATTTGGAAACACAACCCCAGTTGCTAACTCTGCCAGTCAATAGCTCTGTCCTAATAGACCTGAACCTGCTGGGAGGGACCCCAAACTCCCCACCGGGCTCACAAGGCAGCCGAACATCTGCTGAGATGAAGTGTCATCCCACTGTCACCCTCTTGTCACTCAGAAGAGGTGGCTGCTGCTGTTTCAGCTATACTCGACGTGAGAATATGTCCCTGCTGGCCCCTGAGACAAGCAGGGTGGGTTACACCTTGCTTATGCCCAGCCCTCTCAGCTGCTGAGCTGCTGTGGAGCAGGGAGGCAAGCAGGGATGCAATCTGGGGGCTGCAAGAGAACAAGCCCAGGCTTCCCCCACCAGTCCCAGGGTGGGCTGAACATGATCCCAGGAGACTCCTATGCTGGGAGCCCAGTGTGCTCCACCTTGGGCCACCTCCCTTGGCAGCCCTGGAAACCAAAGCCTGAAAGAGCCACAGCCATCACCTCCCGGGTAGGTAGGATGAACATGTCCCCTGCTTCTGTGACTGCAGCATCCTGCCCCCAGCAGCAGCATTTGCATGTGTGTGACCAGGGTGTGGGGAAGCTGCAGGACTGGACATCCATTGGGGAAGAGAAGGGTCAGTGCTCCTGAGGGCCACCAGGCTCCATGGAGGAGACAGAAAAACAACTGGGCTTGGCTCTGGGGCAGAGGGTCTTGGACACCCACAAACAAAAGCTCAAGATGATAAATCCTCAGAGGTTTAAGACTGTCCGGGGATCTGCTCTGGACAGAAACAAATTCTCCCTGTTGAACATAATAGCCCAGAAATAAGCAGTGAGATGGGGTGGAGAGGGCTGGATGCAAGGAGTCTGGAAAATCTCTGCCCAACCCCATGCAGAGCACTGATGGGGGTGAGAGGTGGAGGCAGCAATATCCTCCTGGCAGGCCAGGTACACACCTGCCAGCTGGATGGGGCAAACTTGGGATTTCTAGTGAGACGGGAGTTGGTCAAGCCAGCCTGAAGCAGCTGGGTGCAGGACAGGCAGGGAAGAGAAAGGGACAGTAACAGGATGACCTTGCCTTTATTTCACCTTGACTGGTTTGAATCCAGCTGGCTGGCCTGGGCTGTGGGGCTGGGCCGGGAGCAGAGCTGGTGGGGTGTGGGGCTGAGCCCTCATGCAAGGCAAGGGAGTGAGGCAGGGGGCCTGCAGCAGAGTAACTCTGCATGGCCAAATCATCAGAGAGCACCAGCTCCCAACAGCCTCTGAGTGAGAGTCTGCAACCTTGGGCAGACTTCTTGTGCCAAGGGCTGCACAAAAGTGGCACAAATGCAGCTGGGAGGGAGAAATGGAGAAACAGGAAGGGGTTTCAGGCCACCAGGAGTGATCCCGGCACACCAACATCTGCTCTACTCACTAGGCAGCAGCTCTAGGTCTCCATTGCATGAGTGGTGTAGCCAACATCCACAGCCAAGGCTGCCAAAATCACTCAAGAAACACTTGCCAGGGCCAGTTGCCCTTGCAGTACTCTGTATTGCTGTCCAGGTTGCACCACAGACTCCCTGCATGACCTCTGGATCTCTCCTCTGCTGGAGAAGAGCATGCTGTGTTGGGCAGTGAGGGGCAGAGGGGGGCTGCACTCCCCCTGCCTGTGCTGGCTCAGATGCTCTCGTGTCAACCTGTCTAAACAGCACCTCCTCCTGCGGAGAGCTCGAGCTGGGGGTCGGCAGTTCAGCATCTCTGGGATTTGTCACAGTGTTCCTGGAGTTACCAAACAGCAGCTTGGAACATCCCAAAGGGCTGGACCAACCAGACCACCATCATCCAGCTGCCAGAAAAGCAGCCCCTGAGGCTGAGGTGACTCGGGTGGCATTGGGCAAGTCTTTCCTGGCCACTGCCACACTGCCTCACACCAGGCACATGGCTTCACCTCTGTGCAAGGCTGGAATCCCCACACTTCACCCTGGTGTAGAGGCAGTGCAGCTTAGAGAAGAAGCCAGGTTGTGATGGGTGATGCTTGGCCAATATTTGCTGCTTTGCAGAAGCATCTAATTGATTTGAGACAGCCTGGCCATGCCCCAGCCTTGCTCCACTCAGGTGCTGCTGACTGTTATAACCAAGAGCATTTATCCAGCTGCATCCCCAGTTTCTCCTGCTTTCCATTTCCCTTCTCTGTCACTCAGGTGTGATAATTTTAATACCCATCAATAATAAGGTGGATGGTAACCATAACAGAATGTGCAGCCCTGTGTTGACTTTTCTCCATCTGAACAGTCACACTTCAGGTGACAAAAGAGTTGGAAGAAGTAAACAGGAGACCCCCCCGGTCATCTAAATGCCCCATTCAAGGTTTTAAGCCCATAAGCATTGGTGCTAAAGATGATTTTAAGCCATGATTATAAGAAATCTATTGATCCTTTTGACTCTATAATGACAGATTAATTATTTTAATAAAACACCTATTAATCATGCATTAACCCTTCTTAGCTATTTGTACATTAAATACCAAATCAACAAGGGTATTTGAATTTCTAGGAGGCTTTTTGGAGGGGAAGGGAGGGGAGATTTCTTTAGATAACAACAACAAGAAGAAGAAAATAATGCAAACTTACAGAGGGGGAGAGTTAAAATCATACGATGAGTGGCAGTTGCAGACGCCTGGGGCCCTCTTTGGTTGTCGCTTCTATCTGGCAATCAATTGACAAGAAATTGAGATTATGAAACATTGTGCCTATGATCAAAGGAGCTGGGCATACTTCCCCCATCTGAGGCCAAATCTCCACTCCCCCACAGGAACCAACATCAGGGAACACCAGTAATTTGGCCTTTGGCAGGTACGAGACAATGCTGACACCAATTTTAGCGTGAATGTGTCCACCAGCCCCATGGGTCTTTATGGCAAACCTGGAGCAAGGTTGCAACACCCTGAAGGTGAATCCTACTAGAACATCTAAGATGCCAACAATTATTTGTGAGAGACTTTATCTGGAGCAACACAGTAAAAAGAACAGGAAATTAAGAAAGCAAGCACTCCACCAGCTCAGGTTGGGAATGGGCACTGGTTGTTCACTCCCTCTCCTTGCCCTTCCTAGAAACACACAGCATCAGTGTGGAATGGTTCAGCTTGCAGACCTGTCCCAGCACAGCCCTGGGGCCTCTTGTGTAAGGGCTGGAGAGGGGGCAGACAGGGCTTCCTCCTGCCCCAACCGTTGCAGCCTCAGAAACCACAAAGTCCCCGGGTGCATTAGGAACTGCCTGGAGGCTGGAGCTTCCTGCAGGTGCCCCACACTCATGAATCACACCTTGTCAGGGCCTGGGGTGCCCAACGGCTGGGTGACCGCTGAGATGCCCAGGGAGTCCTGCCCTGGGATGCACCTGCCTCCCCACCATGCCATCCCAGCCAGGCAAGGGTTAAGCAGGCATTAATCACACTGTTTGAGAGACATTTCAAAGCCTCTTCCAAATATTATAAAAAATGTCTTTAATCATCTAATAGCGTGAACTCCTCTGATGATGGATGGAGGGAAGTCGCCTCTCTCCTCCTGATCCTAACAGATGAGGCTGAAGAGCTGGTGCTCTGGGCGGGGGGGAAATTGGGGAGGGGGCTTGGGAAAGAGAAGGATATTTCTCAACCTCCCACCAGAGCAGTTATAAATATGAGGTCATACGGCAAGAGATGATAACACATTAAGGGCTCTTGAGATATTAGTCTGTCAGCCTCGTTAGACACAGCCTATTTGGGGCTGACTGTGTAATTAGAGGCTGGGGTACCCATAACTCATTGGTGTTTATATGGTAGGAAGGGGCTCCAGTCACCATCACCCTCAGCAGTCTGAGAAGCCATCTTCATCCAGCATTAAACCCCACTCCCTGCTGCAAATATAATCCTTCTCCCCCCAGTAAAAACTGCCCCTGTTTCCCTCTTCCTGCCATTCCTACTAAGCCTGGAGCCCACTGGATGCTCAGTGCACCCGCCCTCACCTCTCCCCTCCTTTCTAGCTGGGGAACAGTGTTATGACTCAGCCAAGGTGCCCCAAGGTAGTTAGTGAACAAGTGGAAAAGTCCTGGCTCTCAGTTCCTTTCCCATGGAACAGCCCAGGGGGAGCAGTCCACGCTCTGCTCTGCGAGGGACTGCATCCCCCAAGAATCCCTAGACAACCTCCACAGCAAGTTTGACCTACACCCTTCTGCCCTCCAGGGTGTAGCTCCAGACCCCAGGAGAGCTTGCCACCCCTGCCCTGCTGTGAACATCCCCATGCTTGGTGGGGAAGCTGGTGAGGGGCTGGGCTTTCCATGTGTTCTCCAGTTTCTCTTCTCAGTTCTGTCTAGGTGGCAGTGAGCACTGACACAGGCAGGCACTTCCTAGTCAACCGAGCCAAAAATTTGGACAAGTGAAACAGGGAAGGGGAGCATTTCCCTTATGAAACCGAGCAGAGCAAAAGCTCCACAAGTGCTGGCTCTGACTCGACAGGGAAGAGACAAGGAGCAGTGAGCAGGTGGAGGCAAGCAAAAGCCAAGCCCAGCCCCCAGCACCCCACAGAGCTTTCCCAGCAGCACATCCCTGTAAGTCCTCTTGCTGTGTGGCAGGAGGAAAATTAAGGCACCAGAAAGAGCAGGGACATCAAATGAGAAACAAGAGTTCTCACTGCAGAAACTGCCTGACACTGCCAAGGTCCATGGCACGGCCACCCAATGCCTCATCTCCTCTCCCTGCTTGCCTCCTGTAGCCGGGGAGGGGGCAAGGGGTCTGCAGAGGAGGGGGCAACCCCATGGCTTCCCAGGATGAGGTAGGATAATGAATCCTGATAGGGGAAGTGACCTTTTCCAAATGCCACATGTCATTGGATTTTATATCACACCAGGACAATGTGCCATGGGTATTAAAATCGTTTTTCCAATAGAAACATGAGTGTGTATGTGTGTGTCAGAGAAAGATGTGAGAAAAATAAAATTAAGATGTGAAAATTAGGCTCCCTTTAAACACAGCCTTTAGAAAAAGACTTGGGTCCTCACAGAGCAGGACTGGAAGAAAAGAGCTGTGCCCTTTGCTCCAGAGATCACAGATGATTTTGTCAAGGGATTATGAGGTGTCCAAACCCTATGAAGAAAAAGTGAAGAGGATCCTGAGTCCTGATCTCTGTTTCTTAAGTTCTGCAGACTTTCAACTCTACAGTGCCCCTCTGCTGTGGAGGGACACCTCCAGAGCTGTTCTACACTTGGAAGCACATACAGATGCATGTGGAGCACAGATCACCTTGCACATGTGCTCTTGGACGTGCACAGGTGTTAGTTTGGTGCATAATGAGACAGCCAAGTCCTGCATGATAGACAATTCCAGCTTGCTCAGCCTCACTTGGGATGCAAAGCAGCCCCTATCCCTGTGGGCCAGCCCAAGGATATGTGCAGAGCATCCATGGAGTTACCCACACACACAGGTATGGACACTCTCCCCACATATGCCTGGATACATTCTGATGTGAAAACACAATCTGAAAAGGGAGGCACTGGAAGCCAAATTCACTTGAACTATAGCCTGTTCCCTCAATCTGCAGAGCAATTGTCCGGCTGAAACAACAATTGTCCGGCTGGGATAAAAATAAAAAAAAAAAAAAAAAAAAAGAAAAAAGAAAAAGGGACAAGTTGTGTTTGTTTATTCATCCTCTTTCTCCCTCTCTCCTCTCGACAATACCCTGACACTGTGTCCTGCTGCACCAGGGCTGCAAACCCAAAGGGCTAAATTTATCCCAGCTGGAGCCCTGTTTACAAGCCTTGTCCTGTTTACAGCATGGTGCATCCTGCCCGGGGCCAGGCAGTGGCCATCTCTGGGGTGGACAGTTCAAACCTCACCTTCCTTGGCCTCTGCTGTTCCCAGGCTGCCCATGTGGTCCCTGGAAATATGCCCAACTCCCTGCACTCCCCACGTACTTGCACACATGGCAGCTCTGTGGCCCCATGCCCATCTGGGAAGCAAGAAGCAATGAAGAGATGTGGGCTTGCATGGGCTGCTGCTTGTCCAGCACAATTCTGTGGTGGTCCAGGTGGCTACAGCCTCTATCAGTGCTGGCTGGTAGCAAACCACCACCCAAGAAAACATTGGTTGCAAGCTCAGCAATGAGGGTACAGTGCATTCCATGTGAAGCCAGCTGGGAACAACCATGCTCCACCATGAAAGCCTTAGAGGAGCTGCATGTCTCATGCAGCCATGCATGGATGCTGTGCTCTCCATACCTTACACTGCAGTCACTTTTTCTTTCTTCCTGTCACTCACCCATCCCTCTCTTCCTGATGGGCTCACATGGGCTGAGAGGGCAAGGCTGGCAGGAGCTGAGCTCCTCTTCTGGATGACACAACTGAGAGTTCAGAACTCCAGGAGTCTGAACGGCTGAGCGTGGACAGACATGGTGGGTTGAAGACTTTCTGAGCAGACTAACCTTGGGGAGCTGGAGGAGGGTGTTCACTGCCAACCCCACCCTGCACTCTTCCCACAGCAATTCCCATCTCTGCTGGTATGCACTGGCCATGGTCTGCTGCACAGTGATGGGACCTCACCTCCAGCATGAGGGTCTCCTGCCATCCCAGGCTGCCCCACCTGCAGCAACTCCTTTTGGCAGGACTCGGTTGGCAACATCCAGGCTCTTGTTTGCTGTTTAATGAGTTCCAGCTAATGAATCCCAAGACATGAAAGGTTTTCATTAAAGCCCTGACTTGCTGTCAGCATTTTCCACAAGTTTGGAGAGGCTGGGGGGGGTCACAAGAGTGGTTTCAGGTGACTGAAAACTCCCACCTGTGTGCCACCTTCTGCCCTGTCAGCCTTTCCACGCCCATGCCTGGTCTCAGTGGATGCAGAGGGGCTGTGAGAGCCCTGTAGATGTGAAATGAAGCAGCTGATCTTCTGTTACTGAAGCCTCCTTAATCAGGGCAGTGAACAGGGGCTCACCTCATCCCCAGTGGCAAGGCCACTGCTCTGCAGTGATGGATCCCTCTTTGCACCTGCTAGGGGCTACATCCACTTAGGCCTAATGAGTGGGCAACCTCCAGCACGGCTGGAGATGCAGCCTTTTCTCACATAGATCTGGTGGAAAACACTTCCTGATGTTGCCCTGGGAAGCTTCCTGCTTAAAGCCAGGAGTCCTGGATCACATGTTGTGATAAGGGGCCCCTTGTGTGCACATGGATGGGAAAGGAGTATCTCTCAGAGACCCTGATGTGGGTTCAGCTCCCAAACTGGATGAGGGGCTCAAATCTCAGTGCCTAATACTTCATCTGTGCAAGGAAGGGTCCGAGAGCAGCTGAGTCTAGACCAAGGCTCCAGTTGCTGCAGGCACAGGAGCATAAGAACAAGTTACCAAAACCTTCCTGTTGCTACATTTTCTGGAGACAAATAGATTGTCCAGAGCAATGCTCATGGTGGCACTGTCATGGTGTGACTCCAACTTCCAAGTGCTTTCTCACTGCTCACACCTACCTCATTTCTTGCCTACAGCCCGATTTTGGGTTTGTTTGTACCCCGGGTGGGGGGAAGCCTTTCTGCACTGTGTGCAGACACAGGACACTGTGTGTCCTGAATGGCATCACATGGTGAAGCAGAAGCTCCAGGGAGAGCAGAAGAGGGGTTGAACACCCCAGCCCACCTCCCTATGCAGAGTTTTGGACATCATCTGTGCATGACTGTGGATGGGGGTGAATTTGAGCCTAAAGGCTTGTCTACATGAAGCACTGCTCCTGAGAAGTTCCCCATGCTGGGCATTTCCTATAACCAAAATAATACTTTGTTTGCTCAAGTTCACCAGACCACCTTTCACTCTGAAATACAAATGAAAGTTTTGGGGACTATTTCAAAAGTCAGAAAATCACCTCCCACCCTTTATTCATGTTCACTTCCAAATACAGGCAGGACATTAAGGGAAGGGCTAATGGAGCAGACAAACACATATGTGTGTGCCCCTCACACGTGCTGCTCCTCATCTCCGGAAGAAGATCTTCTTGTCAGGAAGTCACGGCCCTGATTACTTTGTCTTCCACGTTTAAGAACATCCCTAACTGCTCCTTGGATAGCTCAATTAGTAAAGTGAATATATTATATAAAGTCTAAAAGATTAAACTATCATAGGCAGCCCATAATTTCATGAAGAAGTCAGGGGAGCATATCCCTCTTATTAACTCTATAACAAATGTGATGAAAATGTTCAAATAGAATGTTAATGCAATGTTACGTGTAATTTTCCCAGGCGATTTTCTGCTGAAATATTTCTTTATTAATAGTAATTGAGGGTATAAATTATGAATGAGGCGATTTTCTCCTTTCACTGGGAAAGACGTACTAATGGCAATAATTCTTTATAATAATTTTTTGGGGGGAGAACGGGGAGGGAGCTAGGGTAAGGGGTTTAAAGAAAAAAAATCTTTAAAGGGATTGCAAAATATATAGACTAGCAGTGCATGTTTTATGGCAGGGCGCTGTATTTTATATCCGTGTGCTGGCCATCAGTCCTGTGTGGGTCTGTACTGCACGTGCACAATGAGGTTCAGGCCTGTGGCAAAGGCTATTTCCTCCTCTATTCTACATGTGTAAAGCCTGACATCAACTACAGGGAGTATGAGAGCACCAATGCTGTGAGCCTGCAAATTCAGGACTCCTTGTTTCACTGTATAAGGGAAAGAGTGGCAGGAAGCACACTATGAGCCACTGGCACTTGTGGTTAGTAGGTGGGTATTCAGGGATGAGCAGGTTAGTGGTACAGGCTCTTGTGAATTTAAGACAGACTCTGACAGTTTTCCATGTTCTCACCATAATCAAAAGCACCTCTTTTTGCTTGTGTTCAGGGGTTTTTTGGGGTGCGTTTTACCATCAATTCTTCCTGCTAATCCTGACCCCTAAGTACCTCCATCCAGGGAGATGTGTGGCAGTGATGCTTGGTCCTACAGCCAACTGAATCTTGTGCAGCCTTGAAGCAGGGTGGGACTAGGGGCAGTGCTGTCTTCCAAATGCCACCTCCCACCCCTCTGCGGGACAGAGCCTGAGGACACACACAAGGCCAGCCCGGGGCCATGTGCTTGCACACCACAAACAGGCAGCACTGAGCAACGCAGCTGCTTGCAGGGAAACAAAAAGTCCTTTTGGTGACGCCAGAATGAAAGAGGCATTTTACAAGGATTTTAGAGCTTAGTCTCCTTCAGGTTTGTATGTTTTTTTCAATAGACAAAATTATTTCAAAATTTTTCCAGTCAATTAAAAGAAATGCTTGTTTAAGTGCAATTCTTAGCCCCTTCCTCCTGCACACATCTCTTTCCTCAAAGAAAGACAAAGGCGAAAGAAAGGATAGTATTCCTTAAATTTTTATTAAACTTCAATTTGCTTTAAAAAACCTTCTGAAAGGTTTAAAACTTTTATAGCAAAGAATCAATTTCCCCCCACATTCTATTTAAAACTTTTCCCAGGAAGGAAACTTTTCAAACAAGTTCTAGACTACCACAAGCATAGGAAGAAAAACTCCTGACTCCAGGCCTTTGCCATACGAACCAAAGAGCTTCAGCTAGCTAAAAATGCCTCTGATAAGGATTTCCACTGAGAGTGGCCACCACATACTAGTACCCTGCAAGGGATAGAGGTCCTGGACATCCATGCACAGGGGTGCAGACATGTTCCACATGAGTGCAGATGTGTTGAGGAGTGGGTGGCTTTGCTCCTCCCCGGGGCAGCTCTTACACAGTGGGGGATTCCCTCTGCTCAGGCTTCTCCCTGAGCTCTCCAGTGGACTCGAGGAAGAGCTAGAGCTGGTCCTTCTGCAGCCAGCTGACTGTTGCCCTGTCTCTTCCCTTCTCTGAGGCACAAACCCTCAGGCCCTGCCCATGGCTTACTCCACACCAGCAGGCTGTGTGAGAGGCTGCAGAAAAGCAGACAAAATCAGCATGATCCGTCACCAACCCTCCTCAAAATTAGGTTAATAATTTATGATGTTAAATGGGACAGTTAATAGCTGGGCCAGATGATTCCTCAGCTAATCTAGAGCATGGGCTGAGCTGCAACGAGTCCTCTGAGAGTTCATTACACTCCCCAGCCCTCAGCACTAGTGCTTTTGGCTCTACTGATACCTACGGGAGGCTGTGGCTGGTGCCGCTGGCAATATGCCTAAGACTTGCCCCTCATCAATTAAGAGAAATAAGGAAATCGACAGGAAAATTAATTTCCAAAGAGACAATGCTTCTGAAACCTGCACTGCCCTCAGAAAGGCGGGGGGGCTTATCTGGGAATCCGCGCCTGCCTGGGAGTAGGTTGCATTTGCTGTCTCACTGAACGAGGTCAGGCTGCTTTCCTGAGGGCTGGGAGAGCAGGGAGGGCTGTAAGCAACTGAACAAAAGGTGCTTTTGCTTCTGGGTCAGTCCCAAGCAGGCTCCTTATGAGGGAGGGTGCTCAGCCGTATTTGTGAGGAGATGCACAACACATCCCTGCTGCTTAAAGCCCCGCAGCACATTGTGGCTCACTGGCAGCAAGGATTTACTCCCGACAGTGCATATCCCCAACAAAACCTCAGAGATGAGGGGTTGGGATGAAAAAGTTCAGCAGGTGTTTTCTGTCAAGAAGACAGAGCAGGCTTAAGACAATCAGAGATGAGACAGTCAGAGTGCTCTCCAGGGCCAGCTCTCACTCAGAGAACAGCCATGGGTGCATCTTCAGCTGCTTGCCTGTCTCTCTAACCTCCCTCTCACTGGAGATCAGATCAAGCTCAGCCATAGAAAAATGGCATTGGGTAAAACAGCTTCCCCACACCAAGACCTCAGCCTCTGTCTGTGCCCTGAGCCATTCCATGTCCCTCACCATATTTGCTTCCTCCTTGGTCCCAGCAACCTTCCTAGAGCGCAGGACAAGCTTGCCAGCCACAGCCAGAAAATGCAAGGAATTACCAAGAGTACATCTGGTCACTGTGATGGAGGCTCTCCATCCTAATCCAGATCACTGAGGTCCAGAGCACCTGGAGACAACCAAGATGCTCTGGTACTGACACCATTTGAGTCCTGCTTTGCCCATCCTGCTTTGCTTCTTCCTTCACAAAGACCAGATTCTGCAAGACATAAATGCTCCAGAAAGCTTGCTGTCTCTTGGAATCAAGTTCAAGAGAAACAAGAAGTAAGCAGGGAGCCCCACCTCACTGATCTCAGCTGTGCCTGGAGGCAGGAATATCTTCCTTTGCTCTAGTGTCTCACTGGGGGTGTTGTAAAGCAGTGCCAGCCTTAGGCAAACCTGGAAGATGGTGGCACAGGCACTCTTCTCTCTGGAAGAGCTAGAGGTGGGTACCCTTGAGTATGGCACTTCAGACAGCCTAAATCTATTTTACAAGTAGAAAAACGAAGTCACTAAGTGTGAGTGACCACTCAACATCAGCAGCAATAGCAGGTGAAGGGAGTAATTCCTCCAAATGTCTAAGGTTCCCAGTACCAGTGTGTCCATGTCCTGCTCTTAAGTGGGAACTTGAGACAGACCCAATGGGCTGAAAAGTGACTGGCTGGGCTACAAGCACAGGCTGCTGCAGCCAGATGTGCACTGATGACTCGTGCAGATGTTGGCCCTGCAGCACGTCTGGGCAGTAATTCCCCTTCTCCCTTCCACATTCCTGCTCTGCCAAATTCAAACCATGCATGGTGCGGGGGGACTACCTGCAATTACGGCTTTCACACATCGGGGCTGGTTTCACTTGGCTGGGGAGGGGGGCAGAGCAGTGAGACGTAAGGGCATCCATATGGTGGGATTCTGCAGCCATTCCCCCTGCCTGTGTTAGAGGCAGCCAGTGCCGTCTCACCCCTGCAGCTCCATCCCCTCCTCCAAAACCCCCTCCCAGATGGGAAAACCAAGAAGGCCAGGGCCAGCAGCAGAGTCAGTTTTCCTTCCAGCTTCTGCCCAAGTGAGTATGGGAGAAATGACAATTAGGGGGACAACAAATGAGGCTGCCAGACCCTTGGGGGGGACATGTGCAGTAACTTGAGGCTGAGGCGGAAATAGCTTCAGTCAACCCACTTAGAAAATCATCATTACTGTAAAATTTATGGCTGACATGAGCTTGTCTGAGAGATATGACTATTTAAAGGCAGCCAAAGCCTCCATTTATAATAATGCGAGGGAATGGGGGATAGAGAGAGATAGGCCAGGTTTGAAGATCAAAGGGGCATCTGGGAAAGCAAAGGAGACTCTGTCTGACTTGGTGGCAGGGACAAAGGGACAGGGGTTTCAACACAGAAAGGGCTGGTGTGGTGGGGCAAGACACTGCGTCCTATGGGAAGGGAGCAACCTTCTGCCATGGCTCTGCTGTCCCAGTTCCTGAGACCACTGCATTCTCTGTGACCTCTGCCAGTCACTCCTGCCTTTGGGGCTGACAAAGTGCCACCACCTGGGTGCAGGCTGTCCCGGACCCCAGGCACACAGGTGAGCATGGCACCATCCAGGCAGTGCTGGACAGGGCCACCATCATCCACTCAGGGTGTGCTGCAGGGTTTGCCAGGAGTGTGCTTGTAATTAGATGTGAAGAAGAAAGCCATTGCTATGACAGGGAGACAAAAAAAAGCAGTGACAGGTTTGGAGGACAACAAGAAAATGCCTACAAGGTTCAATTTATTTTTTCCTTCCATTCGTTAAGGACAGAAAACTAGTCCTGGTAGGGGACTCCTGACAGGCCATTGCAGTACCCAGCCCCTTAGCTGTCCTCCTTAGGTGCACTTCCCTCAGGGCTTTACAAAGAGGATCATGCAATCAGTCAGTGGGGCTTGTTTGAGGAGCACCTCATCCCAACAGCAAAGCCAGAAAGAAGGCCCACTTGCCAGTTCCTTGGGCCAGGACATCTGGTCAACCCTCACCTCCAGTCAAACAGAAATGCTGCAAATTTGCTGGAGGATGGACCCCTGGGGATGCCCATCTTGGCTGGAGACACAATGCATATCCCACCCAACACGTTCCTGTGCCATGGTTCCCCATGGATATGCAAGGGGATATGGTACCCAGCCATGAGCAAGCTGGAAATGAGCACAGAGGTATGGATGAGCTCTCCACTGAGGGGCTCCCAAAGGTTGATGGATGCAGAGCAGCAGACTGCAGGACAGCACTCCATGCCATCCAGAGCAGGGAGCAATCCCTGGAGGGACGACCCTGCCCGGGGACCGCATGGAGCCAGTCACTGGCATTCCCATCTGGGCTCTCCTCCCCAATTGGGCTGCTCCCTGTCCTTCGGGGATGGCAATGGCTCCTCACCTGATTGAATTTCCAGGCCATCACTCGCTCTCCCTGCAGCTGCGAGGCACGATCGCCCTCCCGGCAACCCCACGCTCACCCCGCGGAAGGAGGGGCTAATTCAGTTAGCCCAGTGGCATTAGCTGCCGTGAAGAATAACCCGCCAACAAGGGCCTGCGAGCCTGACACAATATTAAAGACCCCACTGCCCTCACTTGGGGCAGATTAAGCTGGGCTCATTGCTTTAATGCTGCACTCCTCGGCCGGGCTCCCTCCAAGGCTCTGCACCTTAACTGTATTACCCCAGCACCGATGTGCTTGACCTGACGATATTGCTCCCACTGATAATTCACCTCCCAAGAAACTTTGCCTTTTTGACCTCCTGCTGGAGAAGGTTCTAACCCCATGGAGCAGGGCTACCCCTGCATCCCACCATCCACAGGCTCGCTTTCCCTCAGCATCATCTCCTGCCTCCCTGACCTACTAGGGGCCCCAAGGTACCTTCTTCTGCCAAGCTCAGGCAACTCGCCCCTGCAAACAGGTCACTGTGGTGATCCCAGGATCCCAATCTTTATCAATGACTGCACTGAAATGCACAGTGAACATGTGGCACATGCATAGGTGTACAGAGGATGGAGAATGTAATTTACAGCACCAAGGACGTGTGGGACATCCCGGCTCACTAACGTCATCTGGGGTACCAAGGCTGTCTCAGTAGCAATGTGAAGTGATGCACAGAGGGAGCATTGGGTCCTTCCTGCTCCCAGGGATACAGATGTCTCATCTGATCCAAAGAAACAATCAGGAAAAACACCCAAATACCAGTCTAGAGGGAGCCTGGGCTCCAAGTGAAACTCAACAGAGCAGAGTGGGAGCAAGACATGGAGTCATCCTGCTGCTGCCAAGCACAAGCAGTGCCAACATCATCTTGGCTTGGCAGCAGCCACTGCCCCCTCTTACCCAAAAGCTGCCAGCAGCTGTCTTGTGCTCTTATCCCTACTTCACCCTGTGGCCTGCAAGCAATACAAGGAGAGTCCTGAAGGTGTTGTCTGCTTGGGCTGCTGGCTCACACAGCCTTGCTTTTCATAGGAAACAGCATCAGAGTGGAATCACTTCCCCACTTAGTCAAAACCAGAGGGCCACTGTGTCCTGTAAGTCTCCATAATGAAATTTTCAAACATGGAAAACTCACCTTTTTCTGAGAAAAAAACAGCAGTCTGATTTAGCTACCTATTGACTTCTGCCCTCCTCACCAGAAAATCATAATAATCTACACTGACCTCTTCCTCTTACTTTTATCATTGGCAATGATATCACTGATATAATTTTATCATTATGTAAAAAACAGGTTGGACTGCTAGATGCTCACCTCCTTGGAAAGAAGCAGCTTAGCATCAGCAAATTGGAACTCCAGCTCTAAACCCAGAACAAGGCATCTGCTCCCTGCTCTGCTCCCTTGCCTTTGCACAGGTGGTTTTTATACTTGTGTTGCACAGTTAGTGTTTGGGTAGTGTATATCAGGCTGGATATCAGGTGTCTTTACATTACTAATGTATATGTACAGACACTACAATTTACACTAAGTAATAATAATGACCGGGAAGTGCTCACAACAAGCAGGACCTTCTTTTGGAAATATTTTGCTTCCTTATTTTCTGATTTCACTACTCAAAGGTGTGTTTCCTTTTTTTTGAAGAAACAAAACTAGAAAAAGGAACGAACCTAAACTTCCACTCATAACTCAGACCACAAGTCTTGGTGTTTTTCTTAATACTAAAACTTCTGGTGAAGCTGGGTTTGACTCGGGGCTGCTGGCACAGGAAGCAGAGCACCCACACGAAAAGACTGTCACAGAGCAGTTGTGAAGCCATGTGGTTTGATGGCTATCAGGACAGAAGGGCTCTATTTTGAGGTCTGTCGTCACTCAAAGGGTTCTGTGACCTTGGGGAACGCACAGCATCTCTCCCTGTCCTGGATCCCCTCTGCTCTCCTCTGGGCACCTGGAGATTTCAACAGGTGTGGAAATTTGCTGCTGTCTCCCGCCTGGGGCAGAAGGAGCTTCCCAGCATGAAATACCAGCTGTGCCATCTCACATCCTGAATTTGCTGGCTGGATCACTGCTCAGAAACTGTGCCTGTCCCTGGTGTTGTGCCCAGAGTCTGGCCAGACCTGGGACCTGTCCTAACCTGATATAGCTGCCATCCTGAGCAACACCAGTGGCAGAAGGTTTTCAGGGACACAAATTAAGCCAACAGACAGCAGCAAAGCTGGTATGGTAACTACATGGGAAACACAAAGGCTTATTCCCTCTACTGTTCCCCTGGAAAGAATCCCTTCAGCTGCTCACACATATATTGGGAGCAGGGACTGAATCCAATTCTGCTTACGCAGGCTGTGACGTGGCTGAGGACAGGGCAGATCCACACTGCTGGAAGCAGGAGCAAACCCTGCCCTTGGTGTGCAGCCAAATGGATCGGAAACAAGGAAGTGTGTATGGCTTTTACAAGCCTTTCTTTAAAAAGGTAGGCAGTGTCAGAGTAGAGTCAGGCCCCAAATTTAGGCTTGGGCAAAGAGACAGGAACCATTCATTCCACATATTGCAGTTAGCTCGCTTGGGAGGCAAATGGAAAATGGTTGATGTGAACACTTTTTCCTACTGGAGTTTGTTTTTTTAAGTGCAATGCGACTGAGGCCTCTGCCCTGCCACGGTGCCTGAGCTAACCTCATGCCACTGTGCTCATCCCCAGCTCCCACAAAATCCCTGCGCCGTGCTGCTCTAGAGATGGACTGTGCCTGCGGGCACCAGCACCTTACAGCATCTCTGTGTTTTTCCACCCACTGGTCCAGAAAGTGACAGGTCAAGCCAAACCTATCTCCATAAAGGTCCATTGTGGGGACAGGGAGTACCTTTAGCGCCACCCGGCAGGTGACACGGGACATTGGGCCCTCTGCTTGTCACCCTTCTGACATGACCCCTCCTGTTAGGGGGAGATTTAAGGTGCTCTTATATCTCCCTGCTGTAAATGGCCTCATAAAAGTGACAGAACGACGTTCATATGGATGCTTGTTAAAATTTTATTACTAATCACCACCAAAGTTAGCTGCTATATTTAACTCAGGCTGGGGGAAAGAGGGGAGGGGACAGTGCCTGGGCAGGATGGAGATATCCAGTTCAGAAAGCAAAGGCAGGACATGCTGATGAGCAGCCCTGATGTAGCTCACGGACACAGACAAGGGCCTGCCTCAGCAATTGCAAATAAAAACCCCATAGCCTTCACCCTCTGCTCATCAGCAGCAGCCACAAGCCTTTTACAAGCCCCAGTCCAAGAAGAGGATGGGCTTATGGTGAAGCACAAGGCTACAGATCAAAGAGGCCTCAGCTGAGCTCCCACATCTGTTGCAGCCTCTCCATGTAGTGCTGGGCTCTCCACTGTGGAAGCTCCTGTGCAAAGCGGATGGGAACAGATTTAACAAGACAGCCAGCTCTGCAGGCTGGGGAAGTCTCTCATTGGTGTTCAAGAGCCTGACAGTCCTATGATGAGTGAGGCCTCTCCACTGGGGCTGCAAGGACTGTTAAGCTTCTATTCCTGTTTCAGTCAGATTTTGTCCTTGCAGGTAAAAGAAATGCTTGGAGAAGAATGAAGAAACCCAAAGGATGCTAACTGGCAAAAAGGAAAGTTCAATAGTTGCAAGGTGTCACAGGGCACTTCCAGATATGTCCTTGCTGAAACACCTCTGGGAAAGGACCAGTGAGAAGTTCTGCTCTCTGCAATGTGACACATGAGAAAGGAGGAAGGTGGGTGAAAAGCATAGAGCGTACAGGTGGTATGGGCTCAGCTACCCCTCCTAGACCAACAGATTGTGGTCACCTCCCCAGACAGAAACACAAGAAAAGGATGGCCCAGACGGCCAAAAAGGCAGGCCAAGAAGAACCAAGAAGATGGTCACCTGTTCTGCTGTGTTAGTGGCATGCACATGGTTCTGCCCCACTGTGTGTGGACAGGAACTGGGGCAGTGAGGCAGGGATGGCTCTTCCCCCTCGACATGATACACTGAGAAGAATGAGACCAGCTCGTATCAGATACTAACATAGCACCCTTCTGCAGGAGATCCTGAAAAGGCCTGAGGTTTGCTGCTCTGCTGTTTGTCCAATGCTGGGAATGGTAGGAAAATATTTTATTGATGCAGCGAAGAAGGAGGCAGAGGGAGAAAAGTCTCACAATGAAAATAATCATCTTTGAGTGTCTCCTCAATTTGGTAATGGAATCCAGATGACTCCAGGTTTCTGGAGAATGAAAGACAAAGTATTGCTTAAAAGACTTCAGCTACCAGTACACCCGCCTGCCTGTACAGCAGAGGGGAACAGGAGAGGGAGACACGCTCCTCTCTGAGGATGCTCTCAGAAACCTCCCTGGAACTCCCCATCTGCATCTCCTTACAGCTTCATGGCACCCCCAGGTGTTTTTGGCAGGTCCAAACATCCTCATCTACCCTCATACTTGCTGTACTTAAGCATCAGTGAGACCACTGCCATCTGGCTTCCTATCATGCTTCCCAGTTACCTCGTTCCTGGCACTCTAAGGGAACTGCTGTCTGTCAATCCTCACATCCATCTTTAGGGGCCCTGTATAAATCTCCTAGACGCCTCTTTGCTCCCTATATATCTATCTAATTAATGTTAGTGTAAGTAAAGCACAGCCTTTTCCCCTTAATAAGCAGAGTGCTGACTTGATTACTGGTCCTTTTTTTCCCCCCCCTCTTCTTGCTTCAGTGCTTTAAATCATGCTCAGGAAAGCGCTTACGAAGGGAAAGGCTGCACATCACATCTTGCCGTGCCTTCACCCCGGCACGGCTGGGGAGGGCCGTGGGGACTGCGGAGCACAGGGCAGCAGGAGGAAATTGGACAGGATGTGTTCAGAGGGATGCCAAGAGCTCTGCACTGCCAGGTTCGCCGAGGTCAGGGGAGAAGTCAAAGGCCATCGATGTGTTGTCTGGCTGAAGGCAGAGTCCAAGCAAAACAAGGTGTTAAATGTCTGCTAATTAGAAGTGTCAAAACAGGACTGGAAAGGCAGGCATGGCTGGGGAGGGCCTGGAAATGTGATAAGTGGGGCTTGGTGGAGAGGGAGCTGAAATCCTGAGTCTCCAGACCACACTGCAGGTGAAAGTGGGAAGGCTCTGGCAGCTGCATTGTTCTTCTTTCACACTTTTTCGTTCAGAAGTCCTAAATGTGAGATGTAAAGGATATGGGCTGAGAGGACAACAATCTCTGTCCCATTTCCTGTAAATTCTTAGGATTATAAGAAGCAGAGAAGATTTTATAAATGTGTTACTTGTCTCTTCAATGTTAGCTCTTTGTCTTTCTCTGTCTGAGATCTCCCTCATCCAATTTTAATCTCTGTCTCATGGTAAGTGTTGTTCTTCCTTCCTCTCCCTCATTCTTCTCAGGCTGCATTGAACTGGGTGTACCAAACTCGGCCTGCCTGCAAGGACTAGGAGTTGCTGAAGATGATGGATGATGCAGAAGGGAGACCAATAACTCCCACTTTCCTGAGGTTGCACATCAGTTTGCTAGGGAGAAGTGATGGAGGAAGACATGGCCTGGAGGCTGGGCTTGGCTCAGATCTGTAGTGACTCTCAAGCCCTCTGGCAGCTCCTTCTCCTTGTGCTTCACATGGATGTGGTGTCTGATACTAATCCTACTAATACAAGCACTCCATTTCAAAGAGTGGTGGGGACACTGTGGGAGGGGGCACCACTGGAGAGGACACCATGCACAGGCTGCTCAAGCTCCTGGTGCCAAACCACATCATGCACATGAGAGCATGTGCCACTAGACCCCTTGCAGCCAAATAAACACACCTGGCCTCCAGCAAGCCAGGCACAGGGAAGAGGTGCCTCACTACTTCTTACTGCTACACCAAGCCACAACCTGGTCATTCTCCGATCCAGCACTGGAGCCAGAGGGCTGCCCTGAAAGTGTTAATGCTCCCCCTGGCCTGGGGTGAAAGGGTTACCCATGTTGTGCTCGGATTCTTTGGCTGTAATGTGATTTCTTGGTTCCTGCGTATATATTTATGCAGTTTTGTCCACACTCCTGCCCACTCCCCCCCACACGGTGGCTATCGATCAGGCTAATGGAAGGGATCCGATTGCACATGCTCTGACGTGCTCCCACACAGCCTCGCCAATGCTGGCCCAGCCAATCAATGCTAAGGTGCCCCCGAAAATTTCCCATAATCTGATTTGAAGATGTGTTATCACTTAATAAAATCCACACTTGCCCTTCCTCTTCCCCCTCTACTGAAATGCATTTGCACTCTGGCTTTGCCATGCCCCTGCATCCTGCCAGCCTCTGGGAGAAGGACCATGGAGTGGCCAGGGGCTACAGATGTCCTGTCTAAGTAAGGGAGGGATGCAGTATGGGGAATCTGTTCTTTCCTGGGTAATCAGCGCTGCCCAGCAGTGCCAGGGGACACACATGGTGACATAGGCTGGTGTGTGAGGGCTACCTGCTCCCTGCTTCCTTTCATGATGCAGCAGCTGTGAGGATGGCAGTGAAAAAAGGGGATGAATAATGTTCCTGTTGAAAATATGGTGAAAAACACTATCAGTCTTTAGTAGACTGTCAAGAAACATTCCCGTGGTCTTTGGAAAACAATTCACTATGGTGTATGAAAACACAGAATATTTCTGGTGCAAATGGATGTCTGCTTTCTGATCAGCCTGCACAGCAGTGACAAGAAGAAAGTCCTGGGCAGTTGGGGCAAGACACCAGTGGGGTTTAAATGAGATACTCCCTGACACTGTGTCTTCTCCAGGGAGGATTGTTTCTCCAAGAAAAGCAAAGTCAGAGGTTCCCCTACTCAAACAGACTAATCCTTTGTCCCTTCCTGTCCTTCTGCTCCAACAGAAGATTTTGGTGCTACCTTGACTGCACACCTCTGTTTCACAGGAGGGGACACACAGGGCTCAGTGTTCCTGAGGTTTCAGGCTGGTTACAAATGGGAAGATGGACACAAACAAGTCTGTCATCTCCCACCCGTGTCCAATAGACAGAGAATGATGGTGCAAGATGCACACCCCAGAGGTGCCATCTTTTAAAGCCCTGTCCCTAAAAGACGGGGATCTCCTCCCATAGAAGCCATGCATGCAGAGAGCCATGTCTGCCTGGGGATCCAGGGACAGGCATATGCCAGCAGCAGGATGAACCTGAGCCCTACAGATCAATGGTGTGTGGGGCTGCTCCCTGGGGCCGGAAACCTGACACTGAGGTTCAATAATTCAGGGGGAGAGCTATCAATGGCTTCTCAGCTCTTCAGAGAGGAGAGCAAATTGAAAGGCTTGTCAGGAGTCAAAACAGAGCAGGGCAAAGCTGGGCTGAATGTCAGAGAGATTAAACAGGCAGAAAGCCACAGGGATGGGTATGAGGACAGGGTGAGCGGGGAGGCCACTGCTTTCTGTGGTTCACTTTGGTAAACATAGGAGCAGTCCAACTGCAGCAGAGCAGGGGATTTTCACAGCTAGATGGGTGACCAGTGCTCCAGGAAAGCTCTTTGACTGAGAGGGTTTCAGCAGCCCTGATTGCTAAGGTTAAGGAGTCTGATGGCATGAAGCTCTCCCAAGCTTAGACACTGTGTCACTGAACACCTCTACAGAGTGACCTTCCTGCTGCTGTGCTGCTGCAGCTGGGGGCCAGGGCAGAGGGGTCTCAGGCCAAGGTTGTGTGTCCCATTTCAAACAGCGCCTTGCATGCGGAGAAGGATGAGATGAGTCCTGTGGTAGTGTCCTGTGGTAGAAAATAACTCTTCCAGGCTCAAGTGGGACACTGCACCAACAGTGGATGATAAATAATGGTGATATTTCAATAGACACAGGTATGATAATGAAGAGCTATTCTTCTTTTGCAAAGATCACTTGTAGAATTAAATATTTATAAATGATATTTAGACTTCTAGTCCTGTAAAATGCCTTTTTTTACACAGATAATATATGTTGACTTGTTGCAGAACCAAACCAGTTTGATATGATGAAATATAGAGCTGAGTGACATGATTCATAGCCTTTCTTCCCCACTTGCCAGCCTACAGCATATGCAAAAACTCTCTCAATACATTTCTACAGATATTCACATAAAATAAAAAAATAAATTTAAAACTTAAAATAAAATTCAAAAAATAAAATAAAATAAAATAAAATAAAATAAAGCCACAACCATCTCAGGTGAAAAATACATTGAAATCCTCCCAGCAGCCCAAACATTCTATCAACTTTGCAATGTCTGGCTTGTAAGACAAAGTATTTCATACCACACCAGGTAGCTTTTTTTATGGACAGAGTTTCATTTGTGTTTTACATGTGACTTATCCAGCTCTGGCGCCTGACCCTGCAGGCCCTCATGTGGGGACCAAGAGGCTGAACTGGCAGTGATGAAGATGATCAGGGATACAGACCTAAGCCCTCTCTCTCTCCCTTCTCACAGCACTTTGGTACCACAGTCAAGCACGCTGCACTTGAACAATCATTTGGTTTAAGAGGGATGTGACCACAGATGTGTGCCTTCTCCAGAGTATGCACTGGTTTCACATCTTGAAAGTACTCTCCACAGCTCTATGAACTAAAAAACAGAGGTAGAAAGAGGCAGAAGAAAGAGGAAGAGATTGCCAGGCTGGTGACATGTGCCCAGGGACACCTGTCTCACAAAGCTCACTTAAGACCTCAGCCTGACCACAGCATGGAACCTCCATTTTGCAGTTTCACATGTATGAGGAAGAGAAAACCGTTCATCTTACAGAAACTCCTTTTCAGCCTCACCTTACATGTAATCACTGACTGTTCACACCACGCTGTTCTCACACCAGTGTCTGCCCCTGCCCAAAGAACAGTTGGGCTGGGCAAGGATCCTGGGAGCCATCTGCGCCCCAAGAAGCAAGGCTGGTTTCTAGCCCTCAGAGCATGCAGTTGGACTTGTTAAACAGCACAGGCAGCACTATTGGAAGGAGAAGTTTCCATTAATTTGCAGGTGCTGGGGGGAAGGGGGGAAGGAGAAGCCAGGTGCTTTCTGGACGCTGCCCCCAGCAATCTCCCGCCGGTCCTTTCCCATTGTTCCAGAGCCGTCCCACGCGGCCCCGCCAAAGGGGATAACAGGCTCAGGAACAGGCTGAGTGACAGCAGACACCTTATAAAATGCCTGGCCGAGCGGGCCTGGCGCCTTGCTGCACGCAGCGCACATGCCCGCAGCCCGGCCAGGCCCGGCCCTGCACGCAGGTACCGAGGGGGGCTCACATCAAAGGCTCCGGTTTTGCAAGGCTCAGGACGCAGGAGGGCGTGAATTATAGACTTTGATGTCTGAGCGGCGGCAGAGGAATCGGCGTGAAGATCGTTTATAAATCGCTATTTATGGTCTCCTCTAAGTACCAGGCAGCCCCTTAAAGCGAGGGATCAGGTTTAACTGAGGGCCGCTGCAGAGTGCGGCTGCCGGCGGCTGGGCCAGGCCTCTGCGTGGGCAGGACGTATTTTAGATGCTCTCCATCTCAAACAGCTGAAGTCAACTCTGAGGTATCCCCAGCTAACTTCCTCAGGTCTTTGCCAGTTTTGGGGAGCCCCAGTGTGGAAAGCTGGTGGTGCTTGCACAGGTGCCTCCACAGCTCCTGGAGAAGCAGACCTGTACCACAGGGTGGTGGGGTTTAGCGCTCACGTGGGGTTGATCCTAGTCCCTGCTAAGAGGAAAAGAGGCAAATGGGGAATTTCAGCACACTGTCTCTGCTCCTAAAGGGCCTTCTGGCCTTGCTGCTGACTCTGCTGCCTGATGTAGTTTGTAACCATCCCCAAGCCTGGGTAGAGCTGCATGACTTCCCTTGGCTAAGTCTATGCTCTGGCTGCCATGTTCCTCTTGAAGCAAGGCTGGGACATCAACCAGGCAACTCCGCAGCAGAAGAAAGGACAGCATCCAACCACACACCATGTCACTTCTGTCCCTGGTTGCAGTTGGCACCTGGCACTCCCTGAGGGAGGGGCAAATGCATGCTGCTGCCTATGGCATATCTGGTTGTGCCAATGTTAAGAGATATCTTAGACATTAAAACCTTTGAATCCTGGAAACATAAACCATTCAGATTTCAATTCACTGATGTGGAACTGCCCTGTACCCCCAGCCGGGACTCAACTAAAGAAATAACTGATTTTGGGTTCTTCTTTATCTCATCCGAGAATGAACAGTTTGGTTGGATTTCTGCCACGTGGTTGGATTCCAGTTCCTGTGGTCAGAGGTCAATGGACAGCTGAGTCTCAGGGGAGCTGCAGCACAGAGAATGCCTTGTCTGGGGCTGGAACAGTCCTGGTAAGCCCCACAAGACCCATCACCCCAAAATGTTCCCAAATGTATCAATGAGTCCACAAAGGTGGCTGTGTTCTCCTTGCCCCTCTCCTCATCCCAGAAAGAAATACACATTACCTCATGCAAGGAAGGACCATTACCTGGATACTGAGAGGTCTATCTGGGAATATCATAAGCTGTTCCTATACCTGAGCATCCTCTCCTAGCATGCACTGTCCTCTCTACCCTGACACTATTTCTTGGCCCTCAGAGGCATTTGCAGTTCCCTCTACTGCTGCATAAGTTACAAATTCCTCTGCATAGCCTTCATGTCCTCTTCACCATCACGAACTCAGACATTGTCTTAGGCCAAGTCCATTTTTCCTTGAAAGAATGTCATCCAAACTATAATATTTGAGCTGATCTGATTTACAATCCAGCAGCCAGTTCTGAAGCCCCCAGTTGCATTGCTTGGGGATGCACAAGGATGCTGGCCCATGTACTCATTCCTGTTCAAACAGCACAAAAAGCCATTGTGAACAGAACTGGATTTTCTCCCTACCTTCAATTAAAGGTTCAGGTCCAGCATCTACACCAAACTTTTCAAATGCAGCTGCTATGTTTTGGAAGCTGAGGCAGACCATGCTGGATTCTTCAATGAGTTACGAGCCTGAAATTCAATGCTGGCCCCTCAAATCAGTGAACATTTTTGCACGCTGACTATTATACCCGGAACACACAGACAGACTTCCTCATTGTCCTCTCCTTGCCTTGCAGTCTCCAGCATAGCAGCACTCAGCAGGCCTGGTTCTGCCCTTGCACATGCACATGTAAACTGTAGATAACCACATATTTCTCCTTGCTCCAGCCACTCTCCAGGACTTATCTCAAGCAGGACAGGGAGCCCTCCACCACAGCTCAACGTGATCCCTCTTCAGACACAGTCATTTTTATGTCCAGAAATATTTATATACTTTGCACAACTGTTGTTTGCAGATTCTCTCTTGGTGGCTTCCAGACTTTGCGGCAGCCCCTGTTTGAAGTTGGACCAGATGGGAGCCTGGACCAAACATAAATAAACCAATCAAATCTGAGAAAACAAGCCCCCATCCCTCCTGCCTCCTCCTCAGACCAGTGTGAAGATCCAGCCCAGGAGAGGGGGGCAGGCTGTGCTCTGATGCTCAGACTGCTCCCTCCGTCCACCCTTGAAGTCCCTTCCTCCGGGCAGAGTTTGGTATGTGCTGTTTGCAGGGGGCTTGTTTTTCTAACATGGTGAACACATGCTCTCTCCCGAGAATCATTTATTTTACATCAGAGATCCTGGGGCTCCTGACCCAGAGTTTTGCAAGATGGTTTTGTACTTTCCCTCATGAGGAAGGAAGACACATTCCTCCAGCTACGACTGCAAGAATGGCAGGTCCCGGATGTGTCCTTCACAGACCAGGCTCTCACTCATTTCCCTCCCAAGACAAAGGTTAAAACTGACACACTGAGGTCAGAGGATGCTCTAAGGGGCTCCACAAAGCTCTCCCAGTAAGAAAATCCTGTTTCTTTTTCTGATAAGAGCCTTCTTCTAGTGGGGCTCCAGTGGATCAGATGAGCAAGGAAAGATGGACTGAAGGGACAGTGGCCAAAGAAACATCTTAATAAATTATCCACTATTTTGACTGTTTCCCAACAATTCAGGCTCAAAGGAAGATAGAAACATGCCCTGAGAACATTTGTTTGCCATGAAGGTCTCTTTAGACCCATCAACAGCCAGTACAGTACCTTCAATAGCCCAGGGTCAGACCCACCTGCAGTTCCACCAGCAGACCTGGCTGCTTCTGTGCCCTGCATTGGGTTGCTCTGCCCTCAGCACTGGCTGGGCTGCGTCGCATGTGGCTGGAGTTGCTGACTTGCAGGACCAAATGTACCATCCAGCTCTGGAGCACAAGACAGGCAGTTCTCCTCGAGGGCCAGAGTCCTCTTAAGTCCCTGCTGCACACGGAGTCCAGCACCCACCTTCCTTCCCTGGCAAGGAAAGGATGCCGAGGAAGAGCAATGCATCTCTGCGAAACCCGATCCCTTAACACGCAGCTCCTCTGATGTGGGCAGCTTGTGCTTTACAGCATTAGAGGAGCAACATTTCATGGAAAATTCAATAAATACCCCTGTACAGCCAGACATCTGTAAACAAAGGCTTCCAAATTCAATCAGGCTGTGGGCTCAGAGCAGCATTTATAGGCTACAGCATGGAATATTATATAGGAAAGCTAAATGTAGGGGGAGGGAGCAGATTCCTGGAAAATGAAAGATCTTTTAGCTCTCTATTACCCCAATGAAGAGTAACTATGTCTGTGCTGTACCACTGTGCCCCTTCTTGAATGGCTGGGGCAGCCTTGTCATTTGCAGTCTGCCAGATGCCATGTCAATCTGTACCGAGCTTTGCTCTCACCTAGCAAAGACATTGCAGTAGAAACCACAGCAAGACAAGCAGGGAAATGCTGATGACTCCAGCGACTGCCAGCCACACTGTTTGCTGGAGGCATTCCTGCTGCCAGCCATACCAGGAGGATGACCTTTGAGATGTAGGTCTGAAGATGGCTCTGAAATAGCAAGCCCTGATCCAGGAGTAAATGCTTCCAGAAGCTGGAAGCAATTACAGCCAATGCTCAACTCACAGTGGGTTTTTGGCGCGGAGAACAGTGTCTTGCTTGTCCTTTGGGGCTTTCCTGGGTCATGCCATCCCCCAGCAGGGTGACTGGGCCCTATCTTGTCTCCTGTTTTATCACAGCCTCAGTTCGCATTTGTATAAAACCAGATAGACTGGACAAAGTGAAATGGGAATGTCCAGTCAAGGCTCTGCTGAGCTCCATGGTGACTCACCGGATGGAGCAGCAGTGCTGTGACCCTCAGCCATCCACACCAAATGACTACTGGCACTGGTACAGAACCAGAGTTGAGCAATATCAGATCTGTAACACACAACTGAGCACTGCTGGGCATGTTTGTGTACACTTGTGCAGAGATACACACCCACCCACAAGCCACTACAGCATCCCCGTAGAAGTTCCTCTTCACTCTTTGGCTGCAAGGTTTTCTCTGTGGATCCTCACCCTCCAGCACAGTAACTGTAAAGGTCTCCAGCACATGCAAATGATGCTGAACAGCATGTGACATTGGTCCCTGCTAATGTCTGCCACCCTGATGAGGCTTTTCCAAGTCCAGGGTCAAAGATCTTCACAGTCAGGAGATCAAAACACTGTCCTTCCTTTGCTGACCTGGTTTTCCATGCATCATCTGAAGGTGAACACCTGCAAGTGATTTTGATCCAGGCTACATGTAACTATCATTTCAGACATACCCAAAATTTTTCATTACCATCCAATAGCTACAGCACCTCACAGGCTCTGGACTCAGCATCCCCAGAAGTGCTGGCGTCCCATCAGCTGGCTGCTCCAAGCTGCACCTGCATGGTCAGGGGTCTTGATTTCTCCAAGCTGGACTTTGCAGATCCTTGCAAAGAGCAAGCCATCAGCTCAGAGAAAGTTGTTCAAGTCCTGCTGTGCTTCTGCAGCCCTTCAGGCACCTCAGGGATGGTTACAATGGCAGGGACAGCTTGATCCTCTGTGGAAGACAGGTATCAAAGAACGCCTTTGTGGAGTAGGACCTTCATTCGGATGACCAGCTTGAACCCTCTGGCAGCACCCACAGAGGTTATCAGACCATATTTAGGGCAGGCCAAATCAGGCATTTGTCTCCTCCCTTCCCTGGAGTGCACTTTTCCTTACAGCTCAATCAGGCTTTACGAACACACTGCCATACACAGAGGCCAGTATATATAATAAATAGAGCCTAGCTCTGAGGGCAGCAGCAGTACACTATTGCCCAGGAGACAGGAAGGTTAGTGGGATTGTGATCTAAAACCCGAGGCTGGCAGCTTTATGCTCCCCTGGGAGAGATTTCCACAGCTACTGCGAGGAAAACAATCACTGTTTTGGTTATTACACTTCATTTATTGGTTTGTTCAAAGATCACAGCCAGGTAGGCCTTAAATTCAGGGACGCTTGGAGCATGGGTCTCCAGCCTTGCTCTGTGTGGGGCACTCCAGGGTGTTCCCCCAGCTTGTGCCCTTCCCTACCCCAGGACAGCTCCATCCTGACTGCCTCTGTAAGATCCCTACATCATCACCAGGCAAAGCACAGGAGGGGAGCTGTCCCAAAGAACGTTATGCATTGGGACAGATCTAAAAGCAAAGCCTCTCACTGATGTCAACACAAAAGGAAGCAACACCTGTGCTCTGAGGGAACCATCCAGAACATATACTTTTGGGACCCTATTCACTTCCCAAACAGATAGTGAAAACAGGAGAAATCACAATCTGGAATGGACACATCCACACCTGTACCTTGGAGGACAGAGAGCAAGATGTGAAACTTGATGTTCCCCAATTGAACATGGGTGCTCAAGGAACTACTGTAAGACATCAACAAATTTACCCATTTGGGTCATACAACAGAGACTTTAAGGCTCTGGGAAGAGAAGTGTGTCCATGCAATGTAGAGGTCTGCAGAACAAACCATGGGCACCCCTTTGCATGGTGGTAGCACAGGCAGGAAGGAGCAGTGCAGTGACCACCTGAGCTGCTTTGGTCATGCAGATCCCTGAGCAAATCCAATCAGCTACTGTCCCTCCAGGATGCATCAAAGAACACTGGGTGATGGGTGGGATTCAGGAAACGTGGGGCACTTCCCCCACTGCTCCTCAGCCAGCTGCCCTGGAAGTGTTCCTATAAACTCCTATTAATTAGTTGACACTTGGACTGTGCAAACAGGCTGCCCCCTCCCTGTTCCCCCCCCAGGAGGCAGTGCTGGAGCAGGCCAGCGTGGGGGCCAAGGCACATTCTTCCAGTTAATATTTCAGCCCGCAGTTGCCAAGGGATCGGGGCTGGCGTTTCCCCCCTTCCTCCCCCTTCCACCTCCCAAAGCGCCATTGGTGAGCGGATAGCCAGGTTATTGCCTCCCCCTCCCTTTGCAAGCAGATGTATGGGAGCCAGAGAAGGAGATTGATGGGGTTTATAGAGTCTCCCTCCTGACCACCCACCATGGCTCCAGCTCCCTTGGGCCTGTCCACACCACAGCCACAGCAGTGACTCCACTGGTGTCCACCACACAGAAAAAAAACATCCTGGCTACTTCTGCTGGGCAGCCTGGGTCTCACATTTGCTGCTATGGAGGACTTTCTTTGGGTCTCTGACACATCATCAGGGATGGGCGAGAGTTCTTGCAGTTCTCCAGCAACATCCATGCAGTGAAGGGAACTCAATGAGCCCTGAATATGAGTGACATCAAGTCCCTAACTGCTCCTGGCTTTCACAGGTGGCACAGAGCAGACTCCAGCTCTCCCAAAGCCTTCAGCAAGTCAATGCACTGCAAAGAGTGACCCTACAGAAAGGGCTGCAGCGCAGCTATGGACAGAATAGTGTTTGGACATGGACCCCCTCCAAAGTGCTGTTGCCGTCCCTCGTGGAGGCCAAGGTCCTTGGCAGGTCCTAGGAGGCACAAGGGTGGGAATAAAAATCATGGAGGCAAGCTAGGCACAAGATGCCCACATGCTGTAAAGCATAAGGAGGAGCCCATGGACCCCATCAATGGATATGCAGTACAGCAGCCACTCAAAGAGGAGGGAGGCTGGGTTTGGTGGAAATGCCTGAGGAGAAGCCTCAAAAAACCCCACAGCTCAAAACAGTGCCAGGGATGGTATTCGGTGTGACAAACATAGTTGCCACCAGCAGCACCCTCAGCCAGGGGCACCATTTCAGCAGAGGCTTTCAGGAAGGACCATCCTGCGGACAAAGCCAGCAGCCATTGGATTCCACAATTTCCAAATTAAACCAACCGCTCACAAAAAGAAGAAACAAATCAAGCTAACTAAATGTGTTGGTAACATTTGGGCCATTTCCTGTAAGTTTAACACATTTTCTATTAAGCCCACGACAAATGGCAAGGGCTCCAGGCACAGCCATAAAGGCTCCCTCCTGCCGCAAGCCGAAAGGGCTGCAGGCAGGGAGGGGAAGGTGCGCCGGCTGAACGGGCAGATGGGAGGTGAGCATGTAATTCACAGCAGATCCACGATTTGATTAATTTCCCTGCTTTTCCTGCTGGAGAATTCCGGGTTTTATTGGCCGTTAAAAGGCACTATGCTGCCTGATTTCGGAGCTGGGCTGCACCAGAGCGGGGACACAAGACAGGGGCTGGCTGCAGGGACCTGTCGTGGTGTGAATCAGGTGCACAAGTTAAAGGTGGGTGTTTTGGGGATGGGGATTCCCTTCTGGAGGATGTGTTTTCTAGAGACTTGTCTTGGGGCCCTGGCTTGGTGGGGAGAAAGGTGACTGGCTTGGGACAAAGCCTTTCCACAAAGCAGTGAGACCCTCACTCAGCCAATTTCTCCCTCCCCTCCTTCAGCTGCTCTCCCTCATCCCTCCTCCTCACACCAAGCTGCTGGGATCAGCCCCTGCAGGAAAAAAAATGCTCAATTTGTCATGTCATGTCCAGCTGTTAACCTCCCGTTGCCGAGCCATAGGAAAGACTTGCTTTCTTCTATTTATTTATTTGCCATCCAGACAATAGATGGCCCCAGGCCTGCTGAGCTCTTCATAATAATGCCACCAACGATCCCTCCTCCCAGTCAGCAGCACCAGCTGAGGAGCTGCAGGTGTCAGTGGGCATTAACTAGTGCAGGGATCCCAGCTCCCTTGAAAGCCCTGGACACCATGAAGAAGGCAACTGTCAAGGGCTGTGGCCAAGGCTGGGAGGACCCCTTGACTGGGAGGACGCCCAGACTGGACTCATGTGAAAAGACCCACAACAAAGAGGGAGAGGAGAGAAAGTCATATGATAACCATCACTCCGGAAAGTTTATCCTGCCACTTTGAGGATACTGGGACAGGGAAGAAGAGATCTGTCCAGCCACACAGACAGTTTCTGGGGGGACCAAGGCCTGGCATAGTCACTGTGGCCCTGGAGACACTTAGCAACTGAGTGGAGGTGATGGCAGCTTGGAGGCTGGCTTTGACCCCTGACAGGGTTCTCCTACTGGCCACAGTTCAGGTTGGTAATTTGGCAGAGCTGAGGAAAACTGCTCTGGTGGCCAGGATGTGTCCCAGAGGGGAAAGGCACCAGCCCCTCTTCACCCTCCAACTGAGGCCATGGTGAAGGAACGTTCTGTGCGAGGCTCAGAGACAAGGGCTCTGACTGGGGAGTCATAGGGCTGTTTCCCCTAGTCAGCAGAGTTTAGGGTATGGAGACCCCCCCAAGGACACTTGCAAAGTCTGGGGGAAGCTCCAGATCTGCCCACCACCTCTGGTCACAGATATGATGCAAACGGTCTGCCATTCCCACAGGAACTGTGGTGCCTCCCACCCACCACCTCTGGTCATGAATGGGAGGAGAGGACCAGCCACGTCTCACAGACCCAATGCCACACGCCGGGACACTGCCCACTCCTGGCCTCAACAGTGGCAGCTGCCAGTGCTGTGAACACATCGGCGGGTTGGGTGTGCATTTGCCGGTCTGACAATAAAACTGCTCTCGGGTTACTGGGAAGGTATCGGCGCCGAGCAGCCGAGGAGCGAGAGCACGAGGGCTGTAACTCCTTCCTGTCTGCCCGGCTGTCTGTCCGGCCTTCCTCCCCCTGTCAATGTCACTTTATTTGCTGCTGGGGTGGCGATAGGATCACTATTAAAAGCACAAGTAGTAGGCATTAAAATGCATTTCGGTTAGTCCGGGATAATAAAGGCGCGTGAGGGGAAGGGGGAGGTGAAAAGAAGGAAGTTTTAACTCGCTAATAAAAATCAAATGCAGGCAGTTTGCAGGAGCGAGCAGCTCGGCGCTTTGCCTTGCTCTTGTTAAGGGCCCGCTGCCATAAATAACTTCCCTGAGCGAAAGCAAAGGAGAGCCAGGGAGCGAGGACGCAACAACACAAAATTTTTCATTTTTCTCCATAAATCATTTCAGCGTGTGATAATATTTGTTTTTTCTAATGAGTCTCCTGTGATCCATTCCGGGAGCTAACATCAGGGCCTGTCAGGGCATGATGTGTGGGGCACTTCAGCGCTTTACAAAAACTGCCGCCTCTACAGATCCTCCCCTGCCCTTCGCTTATGCTCAGTACAAATGTAGCCAATTTTTTTTTTTTTTCCCTCGGGGATTTCAGGCTCTCTCTCCTTTTGCACAAAGTTCTTCAGCATTAAGCCCTGAGAAGACACCTCCCAGAAAAGCAAACCATTCTTCTAGTTTTCTCTTTGTCCTCCAGAGCAGCAAACATCCAGGATGGTCACCTCTCAGGATGAGAAAAAAAAACATGCGAATGGGAACAACCAAAGTGAATCCTGGCAGTGATTCCCAAAAAGGCAGCTCCCCAGAGACAGCTTAACACCTGATGTCTGCCACACTTGCCCTGCCCCATGGGCAGCCCAGCACAGAGTTCGGTACTGATCCACGTCTCTATGCCCACCTGAGGCCCAACATCTGACTATACCACACCTTCATGAAGTCCTAGGCACCTGCAGAAGCACTATAGTGACTGCAGGAGGTTCCATTTCCACAGAGCACATATGCCTACTCATACATCTTCTTTTAGTCAAAGACCAAGAGCTTCACAGCCAGGTTTCCTCAGGGAATTCTCTGGGAAAAAAACCTCCTTGTTTCTGAAAATGGAGCCCAACACACTTGCAGAGGTGACTGCATGACACAAGGGTGCAGTAAGTAGGGATGAGATTTCACTGAGAGTCCTTCCATTCCTTCACCCCTGCCAGCTCCTCAATACCCATTGCTTCAACCCCCAAGTAAGTGAGACACCAGATCTCAGACCTGAAGAGAGCATTTTGGGTCGGGAGTGGGAAAGATACTGTGTGCATTCACACCCAGGTCACCACATTGGCCTCGGCTCTGGTTATGACAACCAGAAATTATAACTAATACCTCAACAGAGTTCTGGGCACCCAAGCTAGTAGGTTCAGCTCCTATCTATGGGCAGGAGTACGGCCCCATGGCATCATTTTCAATCTCCCAGCACAGCACCCATGGATCATGGAGATTGCCTCCAGTGTGTGCCTCAGTGACATGAGTC
Source organism: Sylvia atricapilla (assembly GCF_009819655.1). NCBI lineage: Eukaryota > Metazoa > Chordata > Aves > Passeriformes > Sylviidae > Sylvia > Sylvia atricapilla. The sequence goes on from NC_089148.1 coordinate 14,509,806, forward strand.
ATCCAGGTAGCAGAGACAGAGGTTGCTGCTGGTGCCTTTCAGTCTAATTTAAATGGAAGGCACTTCTATTCAAGAAGGTCTGTCCATCAGCAGATAGATGGTTGGAGTCCACCTCAGTGAGAAATAAAGGGAAAAAGAGAAAGTGGTGCACCAAGAATGGTGTAGAGAAAACAAAAGGGGAGAGGAGCCAGGAGCATACTTCAGCTGAGATCTATTGCTCAGTAGCCTGGGAATCACCAAAGACTATAAAGATGCTCAGCTCTGAGCATCACACATCAAGAGCAGTTAACACACCATAATCCTGTGCTCAAGAAGGCAAGATATCCCTGCAGGCCTGGAAACTGAGGCCAACCCTTGCTCCTCCGCAGCATGATGCAGGTGAAAAAGAGCTCATTCTGGCTCAGTCTGATCCTTCTTCTTGCTCCTGCAATCATCACCATGACTGCCAGAGCCAAGGCTGCTCTTAGCATCACCATCATCAGGGTTGTTATTATTATTATTAACATCATTGTTATGGTGTTTCCAGAAAAGGCTCTTAACTCTGGTCATCGGGATAAAGGCAAGCTGGTGGCATCTTCAGGGAGTCATAATGGTACGGGGCCCGGCTCAGTGTGTGTTTACTCTCTGCCAATGTATGTGAGAGAGAAAAAGAGAGCGAGGTAGTGAGATAAACACTGTCATGGGCCGCTTCCATCATCTACTCACAAGAGCATAATAAAGCCCTTGTAATATACTAGAACTTGTGTGGTCCCGGGGTCTAATTTGCATACTAATTACTCAGTGCAAATGGGAACGAGGGGTAGGGGGAGGGCGCGCGGGTGAGGGGGACTGGACTATTTGCTCTGCCGTTTCATATCATGCTAACAAGCTAATCCGGCGTGCAGTTAGCTCCTGATATATAACTGCTCATTAGTATTATAATAAAGTACATGAAACAACCATAAAACGTTATATACTGCACAAGTGTTGTTTTCTTGCCAATTATCTGCGGGCGGATTTATCACCGCAGTTGTTGCAAATTCCCCTTGGTGAGGTTTGGGTCGAATAAAGAAAGGTGTTGGTGTGAGGGGGGAGTGGGGGGGCTGCTTTCAAGGGGGAAAACATGTGTTTTCTTAAGTAGCACTTACCGATGCGCCATTTCGTATGAGAGAGAGGGGGAATACTGCATCCTTAGGAGGCTGAGACGGGAAGGGAGCGCAAGGCTCCACGTTCAAATCAAACAAACTTCTCTGTGTTAGGGAAATGGGTCCAGAGCCCTAATGATGTACTTCAACCTAGCAGAAACCAAATGAAGACAGGGCAATATCTTTTTCCTACTGCCTTCTTCTAAGGTAGAAGGACCAAGACCAGAGAAAAGTAGGTCCATTTGATGCGAAAAGGGCTTGCCTAGCACATTTGCCAGCAATGAGGCAAATTTCTCAGAGGAGTCAAATTCATCTCAGAATCCCTACCCAAATCCTGACACATCTTCTCTTTCCCATTACAGCACTAGCAGTCTGCAAGAATCGACAAACCACAGCTCCCAGCCCCTCTCCGGACTCTGCACTGTGGCTGATGTTTCTGCCCTTCCAGCCCATACAACTGCCCCAAAACTGCTTCATGGCACAGGGCTGCTGACCAGATCTATATGGCACTGAAAGTCATGGAAATCTTGTGGTTCACTGCTTTACCTGGCTGGTCAGAGGACAGCATCCCCTGCCCTCCCACAGGCACAGGGACAGTTACAAAACATGACAGACTTAAGCGGAGCGCAGTGATTTACAGCCCTTGGTCTGTGGCCCCCGGGGGTCTATGGATTATTTCTCAGCTACCCAGGAATGCTGAACAAGAAAAGCGAACTGAGGATCAAATAGTGCTCTGCATGGGGGCTCTACACCTTCACTGGAAACCCCCGGGGCACCACAAAATGGGAAGAGGCTGAAAGCTGCTGGGAGGATGTGAATGGCAGAGCGCACGGAGAGGAAAGGGGCTGCACAGGGCAGCCAGGAAAACCGTACTGCTGCACTCACCAGAACAGACAGGGCACCGAATGCTAATCCCTATTTCATCCCGGGAGGGTGACATAGCTGCAGCCATCACAGGGCACATGCAGGAGCATGGACTCAGGGTCCTTCACTTATGCTCTCTTAGAATATCTCTGACAAGACCATGGACCCTTTGTGCCCCAGACAAGACAGGCTCCCTGCCCTTGAGACCTGCATGTTCTCCTACCTTAATAGGTGCTGGCAGAGCTTGCTGAAAATGAGGGGCACCTCATCCATGCCTATGCACAATCAACCCCCATGCTCAGCTCTTTTCAGAGATGCTCTGTGCTCCCCGAACCTACTGCTTTGCATCTTTCCAGAACACCAGCATTGCAGATAGGCTCACGTGAGTGTGCAACAGGTACTTTTAAAGCTTCTTTCAACCTCAGCATCCCACTGTGTTCTCACAGTGAAATACCTCTGCAACAGGAACCCCCTGGCTACCCCTCCTGCTGATACTGCCTCCCAATTGAACAGTTGTGACCATGCTTGCCCACCCCCTGTGCTGGCACGCTCTGACCCAGATGTGCGCTGCCTGGTGTACACAAGGTTATGTTTCCAAACACTTACGCAGGGCAATAGGAAGACAGACATTATCTTCAGTGGAGACCCAGTGGCATAAATCCCACCCATTTTCCCTCTTACAAACAGGGGCTACAAATGCAGCCCCCCATGGGTATTTCACACAGAGCCATTTTTCCTCTTTCACACACACACACACACACACACACACACACACACACACGCACACGCCCCCTTGCTGTGAAGCATTTGCTTATTTATGGCTTGTTTTTGTCAAGCGGAGGCAGGACTGACAGCTCTCAGTGGTGGGGCTCTGTCTGTCTAACTCCGTAATAAGACACATGATATCCATTCTGCTGCCAGCAGGGAGTGAATCACGCCAACCCTGTCACCCCGCTTCGCCTTGGCGAACTCCACAGCTTGTTAGCATCACAATATTGGGAGCAAAATGTGACCCAGCGCTGCCATGCCCCCTCCTCCCTCAGTCTGAAAAGAGAGGGGGGAACACACACGCTCACATCTCGCCACCAAGGAAATGCACAAATCCCCCACAAGGCTTTAAAAGGACTTAAAACCATTTTAATAAACTGATCGTAGAGGAAACACCTCCCCGTGGGAGAGCAAGTGAGCGAATGCCAACACTGTCCTGCTCTGCCTACCCCGAAGCTGCTTTGGGGCACCCGGGAAGGGGTTTCCCCCATCCTCTCTCCTGCGGCTGGCAAGTAGGCTGTGGAACGAGCATCCCGGCCGATCAGGGTGAAGGAGCGCTGCTGGGATCCATTTCCAACCCCAGCATCCCAGACTGGGCCAGGAGTCACCACAGAAGCACGGAAGGACCCCAAACTCCCTCCCCAAACCCCTCTGGTCATGGGGAGGGGAACTCCTACTTACAGCTTGTTCCCAGGAGATAAATAGACCTCAGAAAAAAGATTGCTACATCCTTTCAATAAAGATTTTTTTCCTCTTTCCCAGACAGCTTGTGAAATGTTTTAAAAGCTTCTCACATTTCCAGTGAAACCCACAGAGAAGAATTTTGCTTGTTATCAGCCCTAGAAGACCCTGATAGACGGATGATATTTTTCCCCCTCCTTTCCCTCTCTCACACTCTCTTTTTTTACAAGCTGAAAAGAGAGTCACAGTGTGTTTTATAACCGGCTCTCTGCATTTCAAAAGCTCAACGAGAGCTCTCTGCGAACCCTGATAAGCCCAGGGCTCTTAGTGTCTTAAATACCTTTGACAAGCTATACATTACAACGCTAATAATTTGCCAAATTTGCGCCCATAATATGATATCTGTAAAACGTCAAGGGTGGTAATGCGATTAGCGGCCTCAAATGAAATATCGAACATTCAGCGTTTAGGCCCTGAATAGGGGAGAAAGGAAAGGAAATCAATTTCAAAAGCAGGAGGGAAAGAAGCGATAAGCGTGTAATAAAAAGGGAGAGGGGAGCATGGACAGGCCAGGAGAAAGAGCATCTTGTTTTTCATTCTTCCTTTTTTAGGGCATTCAAGCCTTAAAATGAAGGAAAAAAAAAAAAAAAAAGAGGTGGGGAAAAAAGTGCAAACAAACATCTCTGAATTAAGCTGGTTACAACTCTGCAAAATAACATTTGGCCACCCTAACAACCCCAGGGTTTGGTGGACGGTGAAGGTGGGGGAAGGATTTGGTGTTTGGTCTCTGATCCCCCCCTATCCAACTCCCCGCCCCAAACAGTTCGGGTCCATAAAACACAGGATGTGAAATTACAAGTAGTCTGAGGGTGGGCTGCCCCCTCCTCTCTCCCCCACTCAAGGTGGTGGAATCATAATGTACTAATTATCTGAAACCACTCTGAGTAGAAAAGAAACTGTCACATACCAGGCTGTAGACTAAATAACAAACATCCCACACCTGCGGCTTTATGAGCGCTTGCTGCGCAAGGCAGCCAGAGGGAGGGAATTCCCTGCTCCCCACTGGCATGGCGGACAGGCTCCTGCCAGGATGGGATACACCGGATGCTGCAACCTGGGGCTAAGCAGGGTCCGAGCCCTGCAAGGGGCCTTAATGCACACGTGAAGCTCATTGATAGTTCTGTCCTGGCTTTGCATTTGGTTTGGCATGAAAACAAACCTTCTCCCAGGATCTGCTTGGGAAGGAGAAGAACCCTCCAAAGGACGGTGATCCACACCAGGGGCAGGAGGCATGGAAGAAGGAAACAGTCAACAGTGCAGGCTGTTCCAGAAACAGATCTGGACACTGTCAAGACAGCAATGGTGGGAACAGACTGCAGCAGACTCTCAAACCAGTGCAACCAAGGAGAATGCCCAAGGAAGCACTGCAGAAGGCACCAGCCTCTCTGTCCTTCACTGCAGCTGGAACCTGAAGAACATTGTGTCTGCACACAAAAATGACTTGTGGGTACTCAACCATGGCACTCTGCTCTCTGGGGTTAAGAGAGACTGGAGCAGTGAGGCAGGGTCAGCCCACTGCAGCCCCGCACACCTGGCAAGGTAAGCAGCATCCTCAGAAGCTGCAGGAGAGCTGGGATGCACACTTTGTGTAGTGCCAGCTCCATTATCCTTGGCTCATTTTGGGCTTCAGCTTCTGTGCCAAAGCTGATCAGAGGAAGGCAGAGTCTCAGCCCCCATGTGCACATACCACCAGAAACTATGCTGAGGCCCACCAAAACCCTCCCAAGGAGGAATAATGATGGAACTTGAACAACAGAATATCCACAGGAGCATCATTAGACAGCAAGTCAGAAGTAGGCAACTTCCTGTCAAGGGAACTTTACCTTAGGTTTTGCCATGCAGTCAAGGGGTTTCGGCTGAAGTCTAGTAGTGAATGGCCCAAGGGCTGGAGGGGAATAACCCCAAACTGTCAACTGCAGAGCACATAGACTGGCTGGAGTACTGAGCTCTGCTCACCATTGCAGACGAGGCGCGGGATTAAACACATCGCTAATTTGCTTCCCAGCGGACAAGTCCCATAGCAATTCTCCTTTCTGAGAAGAACTGAAAATGGCCACAGGGGCAGGCCTGGACAGCCGCTCAGCTGACAGATCTCCTGGATTTCTACAGGCTATGTAAAAAGTGCAAGGTCCAAAGCAGGGACTTTTCTGCATGGAAATCTGTGGAAGTCTGGCAGGGACAAGGGGCACAAGAGCCATCACTGCCTCTCAGCTGCAGGCTATGTGACCACAGGGCATGTCTGGGGGTGCTTGGTCCCATACGAATTCCAGAAGGCAAGTGTGGTACGATGCTGGTGTCTTGGGGCTTGGCCAGCCCTCCTACAGGCAATGACACATAGATAGCATCCTCACTGAAAATTCAGCTCCCAGGCAGTGGACAGCCAAGATTTTTGCTCCAGGTCAGAGTACTGCTCTCCTCCCTCCCAGTACAAGCAGCAGATCCATGGTCAGACTTAAGCTCCTGGGTCTGAATCCACCTCCTAGCTTAGCCAGCACCTCTGAACCTTCTGCATGCAGGGAGAATTAACACTGGTCCAGCTCTGGTGATGGGTACAGCAGAGCCAGAACAAACACCTGGATGGCCACCAGCAGCACACCTTACTGCAACCTGCAAATCCCCCAGACCCTTCCCGAAGGCACTAGGGTCTCCAGGTGGCCCTGCCTGGGGCAGCTGGAGAGCGGAAGGTGCCGGTCCCCTGTGGGAATGAGAAAACACACCGGTGTGGGGGCAGAGCACGTGCCCCTCGGCCAAGCATGGAATGGCCATTACAGGACCACTTCTTGCGGCATCACGAGTCATTAAAGCCAAGAGCGCTTGGGGAATCATCAGCACCAGCCAAACTACTTCCCCAGATGTGGCTCATTCTCAGGATGTGGGAGCCCCCATGGACACCCACCTCCGATCCCAGCTCCTCCAGACAAAACATTCCCAGCGCTGGAGTCTCCACCCAGCACCCCACTCGAAAGAGCTTTCTAGGCCATTTAGCAGGAGGCACTGTTTTGTTTTGAACAGATGTTGCCTTCCCCCTGCCCCCAAGGTCCCCAGCAGCTCTGCAGCCTTTGAGCTGGGAAGGCAAACGAGTTTTGCACACTTGTTTAAGGTCAGTCAGGTGCATGCGCACAGGCACACACATTCTCACACACAGGCTCGACAGTGGGGTGGGCAGAGAGATACCCCAGACTAAAGCAAAGCAAGCACTGGGAACAGTTACAGCTATGCTCAGCCTTTAGTGTTAAAAGGACTTTTCTTCCCCACAACCCGCCAGCAGTACAGGTGCTGGGACTTTGCATTGCCATCTCTCAACCGGAGTTAAGCAAATTGTCTGTCCTCTCTGGTAGATGTGGGGAACTGAGACAGCTGCAGGAGTTGGGCAAAAGTAAGACCTTCTCCAGGCAGACCACAGCAGTGGGTGATCTGTGTGGGCTTGGTGGATCAGCACAGAGCTTCTGTGTCATGACTGTCATCTGACTTCAGTGAAGAACAGACAACTGCTCACAGCTTAGAGGATAGATGCACTTATTTATTCCCAAAACATCACACCAGAGGGGGCCACCTGAGACCTACAATTCACCAAGACCCCAGTGAGCCGAGGTTATTCTCCAGGACCATGGCACACCACCTCCAAACCAGCTACAAAGGGAATGGTGTTTGCTGAGATTAGTTTTTTCTCTGCCCAATCTGGTCCAAATAAGTATTGATCCCTTAGCATGGTGGTGTAACAACAGCTTTAAGGCATTTTTAGAGAGAGACCCCATTTTAAGCTCCTTGTCTCTTTCAAACCGTACTACTGCAAAATTACTGTTTTCATTTTGGTCAGAAATGGGGCAAGACATCTGTACAAGTGTCCTTTGGCCATTCCCATGGGATAAATGTACCTGCTGTGCATCCAAGCTGCCCCCTGGGGTCAATTCTTGAAGAAAACTGTCCCAACTTCTACTGGGTGATGGACATGGTAAGCCTTGAGATGATTTACTACATACACTTAGAGGTCCGAAAGGCAGGAAAGTGAAAGAATTGGGACCTTTTCAACAAACAAACAAACCAACGTGCAGACCAGCATCCCAACTGAACATCTTTTGTTCGTAAGACCAGCAGCCCTTTGTGCGAAATCCAACTTAAAGACAGAGGAATTTGTCACTCAGTGCCCTCTAGAAACATCTCAGTATCTTCTAGAATAGCTTTGTGATCCAAATTTCAGTGATACACTTTGTCACTGAGCTGGCACAACCATGTGTGGTGCACTCACTTCTTGAAGATGTCTGCAGGGTCTTGTACAAGTTTGAGTCCCTGTCCCAAGCAATGAATATGAAATTTCACAGAAACATGCAAATGCATTTGGTGCCACACTTCCAAGCTTCTGTCTGCAGTCCCAACTCTGGTCCTGTGGCCCCTTTCTGGCTAAGTGTGCAATCCCCTGGTATAGAGTCTTTCATTAGCACATGCTATTCTTTTGCTATTCCAAGGGAAAAGCTGACTGAGTTGTGTTGAGCAAGAAAATGTGCATGGAAGTTTCAACAGCAGAGAAGACCTGGGTGATGTTTGGAGACATCAAGCTGGAATTCAGTTTGCACTGTGAATGGCAACAAAAAAAAAATCAGAGCTTGGACAAGCATTTCACTTTGTCTGGTGCTAACATGGCTGTGTTAGAGAAAGGACATAGTCCCCAAGTACCACAGTGCTGGAGAGAGGAAGAGATGACCTGGACTGAAGCAGCAAGAGATCCTGGGAGATGATCACGGAGCTGCCTAAGGCTGGGGAAACTGGCTGCATTCAGGGAAGGAAGCTCAAAGCATCTGAGGTTGGGCGAGATACTGCAGACCTCTGCTCTCTGCATACCAAGGTAAACATTAAAGGAAGCACAGTGAGCCAAGGGCCAAGAGGATGGCAGAGCAACCTCTGGACACAGGGCTGCCCTTCCCTGGATGTACATCTTTTTTCACTGTACATTCTTTTCACATCTATCCTTCTTGCTGGATGTATATCCTTTTCACTGTCCTCTGCTTGCACAGGCTCTTACAAGAGAGCGAGGCTTTTAGGGGCCCTTCAAGCCCCTAGAAGTGGAGGTGGAGAAAGATAGAAGGGATCTCACTCCATGGTATGCAAGGCAACAAGAAAGACACCCCTGCCCATAGCCCCTGTTTTCTGCTCTGGCATCTGTACCTCACTGTGTTCCCTGCTTTCAGTACCAACAGCCATGGCATGGCAGAGCCTCAGAGAAATCTCAGTGGGGTCCCCATGTCCCACTTCTCCTGAAGGAGACTACAGCTGTGCCGGCTTTCAGCATCTGACCCAGAGCTTTAAAAACCTGGGCGCCGCGCAGAGGGCTCTGTTGTTCAGGGACCCGCATTCTGACTTTGATTAAGTGATGGACATGAAAACATACAGACACACAAACACAGTGCAAGGCAATGTCCCCAGAGGAATGGGAAAAAAGGAGAGATAAAAACCAAACAGCCGTTTTCACCCCCCAAACCGTATAATTTTGTGTAAATTTTTACTTTAAACATCTCTTTTTTTCCTGAGCTGTGATATAGGCCCTGTCAAAACCAGGGCCAATTACTGCCATTAGGTTCCCATTATGTCACTGCTTCTCCCCCCATTATGAAGGTCTTCGGCACACAGAGCTATAATCTTCACTCACTCTCGCTCCATCACTCCCAGAAGGAACAAAATTGTTTAAAAAAAAATAAAGCCTTTATTTTGCCCCTGTCAACTCTGAAAAGGAAGGAAGGGAAAAAGAGAAAGAAACTGGTAAAGTTTTTAACTGTGAGGTTGCCAAAAGAACCAAGAGAGAGCGTTCAACACAGCCAAGGCATATGAATTGGGGGCTGGCAGGAGTACTCTGCAGGATCACCCACAAGTCAGTCTCCTTAACCCTCACAGGGGAAATATTTTCTTCCCTTCACCTCTGCCAAAGCAGACCTGTGGTGAGCCTGACACTGCCCCTGGGAATGGAGAACACAGAATGACTGTTGAGAGCAGCACACAAGATGAAATATGTGTTCCACATCACACTTCCCATGCCATGGGCTACAGCAATTTGCTGCTAAAGCAGCACCCCATCTGCTTCCAAATACCAACCACCCTCTTCACCCAAAGTGCTGGGCTTGAGCCTGGAAGTGATCTGAGAACATCCTCAGACGTACATGGATCTGCTGCCATCAAGGCAGAGCCTGCAGGATCATGCCCAAGAAGGATGACTAGCTGAGGAGAGCTGAGGTGACCATGCTCTGAATCCTCAGAGATCAGAGTACACAAGACTGTGCACATATCTGAGAGGAGAGCTCAGCAAGAGTCAGATAGCTCATGAAGGATGATGAGGTGCTTGAGAGGGCTGCTCACTTGGCAAAGCCAGAGCAGCCTTGGTCCAGGAGCTCAGGAGAGTGTATCATCCCAAACACATTCATACGTGGCCACAACTGGACAAGACCACATGCCTGGACATCAGAAGAGGGCTACAAGGCATGTTCTCAAAACTCTGCTGGTGCTTTCAAGTCCAGCTCCTCCCTGGGATGCTGAGAGAGGGAGAGCAGTGTGGGAGAGCTGTCTGCAGTGGGTAATTGCAAGGTGAGAGGGAGGCTGTTCAGTGTTTTTTTCTTGAACCTACCATCCTGCATTTTGTGTGAGGTTTATGGGAAAACCAAGGAATGGATCTACACTAGTTTGCTATGAGAGCTGGATATGGTCAGCTCCAATAAAATGAACTAGGGACACTGAAATGCAATACCCAATCCATCTCCCTCAGTGCCAGTTAATTCAGTCCTAGGGCTCCATTTTGGTCAAGGCTGGAGGTAGAAGCAGCATGGGAATCAGATGTGGTATCAAATAACAGCAGAAACTCAGACCACAGCATCCAGAGAGAGCCTGTATGGAGCTCACAGCCCCACAACGTGAGGGAGGAGCACATGTCCTTTCCAACCAGCTGCACTTCTCTGGGCCCTTGCTCACATACAGTTCCCCAGACATCGACAACAAATCTCCCAAACCTTTCTCTGTTTCCCCTTGTATCCTTGCTACTGGATCCACTGAAAAGGCAACAGCTTCCCTCCCAAGTCAGAGTCTTTCCTCTCCTCTCGTGGCTCCCGCACCCCTCTCTGGGGACCCCCTGCAGATGACAGCATCTGGCAACTCTGGAGCCACAGAGAAGGGGCACAGTTTGCCCCTAAACAAAGAAACATCAACTCTGCTAAAGCGATTTCCACCCTCAGTGAGACCTCACAGAGCCATCCTCCTTCTGAATGCAAAGGTCTCGCCCATTCCTCTGCGGAGAGAGGGAGGGAAAGAAAGGGAAAAGCAAAAGAAAAGGCGTGGGGGGGCCGGAGAGGGACACAGTGACAGACACTTTGGCTTTCCTGAGCTAAAGGCTGAGCCAGTGCAATGAAAGCGCTCAACAGCGGCCCAGTGAGCTGTCACTTATGCGAGTCTGTGTGTGTGAGACACAGAAGAAGGGCTGCGCCCGCCAATTGCCCCGCTTTCCACCAGCCCCCTTTTGTTTTTGCTTACATCAAATCAAGGATCGCTTTAAGTTGTGCAGCAAAGCAATTTGCTGAGTATTCTTCCCCCCTGTCATGCCAGCAGCAGCCCCTGGTAACTGGGAAGCTGCCCACATGGAGGGGGAGACCCTCTGGCTGACTTGCCAGAGAGGGTGCAGGGTGAAGGGAGCAGGGCAAGTGGGCACTGGGACGCTGCTTCCAGGGGCTGCATTCCCTGCTTGTCTGCCAGCCTGGGAAGTGACAAGCTCGTGCTGCAATGGGGGACTCAAGGGGACCCACATGCGTCAGGAACCTACCCTTCTGGCTGCAGAAGTCAGTGGATTGAGGACATTGGCTTGGGGAGGGCATATTTCTTGCTTTGTCTGGGTCTGCCCAGGTGCACGACTCAGGCCTGAGGCAGAGGTGCACAGGCTGCAGAACTGTGGCTCTGCTGTCACCCACAGCCCGCTTGTCCCAGCTCCCACAGAGTGGGACAGAGCAGCCTGAGTCCAGGAACCACCTGAGTTTGCTGTGGTGAGAAGCAAAGGTCTTCCCTCCTTCCCTGTCCTTCAGCTGACAAAGCTGTAGATGGAATCCTGGAGTGTTCAATAGCCAAGGACAACAACTGGTCCCTGGTTCTGCACCCTCTGCCACCTCCATGCCCCCACTGTGAGCACTGGGAGGGGAAGCAGGCATGGGACCATCCTCATAGGTCTTTCCTAAGAACACTGCTGGGGAAAAGTTGCTGCTGCTGCGCTACAAGTGCAGAAGAGAACTTGCTGAGGAGAAGGAGGGTGTAGAGCTGGGAGGGCTCTGGAAAGCTGCTGCGTGCTTGAGGGGGGAAGCAAGAGATGAGCTGGAGGAGCAAGATGCTGGGAGATTGCCTCTGTGTGTGCATAGCACACAGGTTTACAAGAATTCAAGTTCCCAGGCCCAGAAGAAATAAAAATGAGGGAATGTGGGAGTGACAGGGCTGGATATCCTCCTCAGCTCCACTGAAAACAAGGAGCAGCCTGGATTTCCAGCCTATGGACCAGACTCTGCCATGATGCTGGTTACCTGGTTATTCTGGCAAGTCCTTTGGCTGCCTTGTGCTTTATTTCTCCTTCAAAATAACATACTAGTGAGGCTCATCTCCCTAGTGAAGAGAGAGTATTTGGTTTTAAAGGGAGCTTGTAAGAACAAAATAGTATGAGGATTATCACAACTGCTGTGCCAGAGGACTGGAGGGTAAAACACTGGTAATGTTGCTCAAAGAGGTCGAAAGATAACTATGGGGATTACAGATGAGCATAGCCTCATTTCAGTGTCCAGCAACTTGCTGGAAACAGTTCCCAAATTAAGGATTGTGTTCAGATGGCCACAATTTAACAACCCCCTCACAGGAAGCCTCCTCCAAAGGCAAATACTCTCAGCTCAATGACTAGCTGACAACTTTTTTGGGCTTTCTAAATGCACATAAGACAGCCAGAGTCATCAAGAGGAAAAAAGCAGGATTCTCCCCAAAAAGCCATGGTAACCACAAGCTGGGTGACCCACACATGCACCAGTAGCAGGGATGCCAGCTCTGCTGCAAACAGAAATGTTCGCATGAATCATAGACACCATCCAAAGTTGGGAATAATCTTTTCCCCAAAAAGAATGAAATTATCTTTTCTGTAGAGGAGAAGTAGAAATGGTCACAAAGGTCATATGAAAGATGGAGCAGGAGTGGTTTTAATAAAATTACACCTATTACTCTTTTCCTCTGGTAAAGGAAGAAGGGAAATAAATAAAAAATAGGAATGGCAAAAACCCCTTACAACTGATAAAAAGGCAATAGTTATAGACAACGCACTGTTAACCCCTGTGACTCTCTGCCGCAACGCTGAGGCTACAATCCAAGAGAGGAAAAAGCCCCACTTAAACAGGATAATGGAAACATCCTGGGTTATGGCAACAAGAGTAAACAAAAACTGTCAATGTCATTTTTTAAAGGAGTACACACGCTTTCAACCAAGTAAGAAAAAGTTCCCCTGTGGTCCATTTATTCCAAAATTACATGCCCTGCTGAACCATCCTCTACAGCAGCCAGCCTTGCACCAGACAGGATGCTGAATTTCATGGACACTGTCCTGATTTCAGGTTTGTGTTTTCACATATGCCCTGCCCACACTGATATCCTTTCCATACCAATAGCTTCCAAGGGGTTAAAATAAAACTTCTCCCCAAGAAGAAGAAGAAGAAGAAGAAGGAGAAGAAGAAGAAAAAAGATCCAGAGAGACAAAGTTAATTGAAACTGCTGTTTAATTTTTCAGCTCCACTGGATTACACTGTGGCACAGATGGTTCATCAAGACAGTCTCTGTCTGTATCACTGTCCGTCCCAGCCTCTCCCCCCATCATGCAGGAGGGAGGGGGAGGAAAAAACACAGCAGGCAGTGGCTGAAAAAAAAAAAAAAAAAAAAAAAGGCAACTTAACACAAAAGAGCATTCTGTGCAGCTCTTTTCAAGGCGCTGGGACAATGCTCCCAACTTGATCCTTTCATAAAGAAAACGTTTCGGGGTCAGAAAACAGGACACATTAAGCCCAGAGAAGCACATTGGCCATTTTACCGCTGACTTTCGTAGTTAGCTAGAAGGCTGCACCAGAGTTGGGTTATTTTAATTGTTTTTAAAGGCAGCAGCCCTGTAGGAATAATCACATTTGGGGTTTGGGGTGGCCTCAGCTCCCATCCGCCCGCAGCACCCTGTGCTCCAGCACAGCTCACCCATCCCTCTCTGCTGAGAAAAGTCTAACAGAGATGAAAGACACTCTCTTTAACTGGATTACCCTTACAAGCAACCAAACCAAAGAGACTAAGAAACAGCTAATTAAAGCTGTTCAGATACAAAGAGCAAATCCTTCCTCCTGCTCTTCCTTCTCTCGCTCAGCCCAATTCATTCATATTTCCCCTTATGCCTTATTAATTCCTCTATCGCCGCTCTAGGGAACAGAGGGTGGGGGAAGGAAAGCAGGTGGGGAGTGTGAGAAAGGAGACCAAACCTATCCATGGGTCAGATTTTCAGCATTGATTTGGCTTTTGCCACGGCTACAACCCATTGATTCTTAAGCTTAAATTGATGATCAGCATTTTCTGATTGAAATATTTCCTAGATCCTTGTGAAGGAAAAAACAAACAAACAAACAAACAAACAAACAAACAAACAAAAACCCCACAAAAAAACCCCAAACAACAAACCAAAAAACAAACCACCAGGTTTGTTTGCGTTTTGTGCAATAATTTGCTCTCCTAATAATATTTTCTAGAGGTCCAGCAAAGGTAAAAACTCCTGTAATTTAAATTTCAGGTAAGCATCCTATCTCTAGCTAAGGAATGAAGAGAGGGCAAAGCAGAAAGTTGAATTTCTGCCTACATTAACTTCTCAGCAAGTAGCTGTTGCCCTTGGGTAACAGCCAAATCTGAAATCCAAAGCAAAATTCATACTGAAGCTTTTTTGAAGATTACATGTCCCTGGGGGATATATTTTGGTTTAAATTCTCCATACCAGGTATATAAGGCATAAAGGTCCAATCCCAAATGAGAGAGATTCTGAACTTCTCAGAAACCTCCTGATCAGACATTCAGGAGAAGGCTGTGCACCCGTTTACAGTTGAACCCCATTTCTCTGTTTCCTCCCAGTAAAGCAAAAATTTCACTGTCCCCAACATTGCTGGGAAGGCATGAAAAAAGGACAACTTTTTCTGTTCCACTGCTGACAACTGTTCAACTGCTCTGAAACAGGCCAGCTCTCATCACCCCGTCCCATCCTGCCAGCACATACTGCATAATCAGGAAACTGCTGACTTTCCAACTAGAGGAGGTTTCTCCACTTTGAAGGAGACTCAGGCACTCTAGAGGAGTCTACAAGGCCACGTCAATAAGCAATGATTTTGCTTATCAACCAGAGATTAGATGAGAAGCTGCATTCTTCACTTCCACCTGCCTCTGACAGATCTCTGTCCCTCGGGAGGAGAACTTTCTGGACAGTTATTAAACAGAGAGTCAGAATTAGGCAAATTTGGGCCAATGATGGCATTTCACAGCCAGGATAACTGAGGTCAAGGAAGACTAGGCAGCTTTTTCAAGGTCACAGGAGCAGCCCAGAGCTAACTTGCAGTGCCATGCAGTAACAAGGCTGGCACTTGGCTTACCCCTCTGCCAAAAATAAATCTTAGGGGAAAGCAATTCTGATGATTTCAGACCAGGAAAGAGCATACAGGTGGGAAAAGAGCTGCATCATCCTCGGGATGGCTAATGCACCAACCACAGCTGCCCTGCTCCAGAATGCTCCCATTGTCAGCAGTGCAACCACAGTTGCCTTTCATGGTTAAGAGGAGGGAAAGAGAAGCTTCACCTTAGAAAAATCACAAATGAAACCAAGACATCATGTGCAATTACTTCTAACAGGGTAATAATCCTGTACAGGAGGATGACACAAACACACTCCAGGCCCTAGTACCTTGGGAGATGTGTTTTAAAAGCCCACCTGCCTTTATGATGTGCTCCCTTCTGTCTCCTCCTTGGCACACCTGGTGCGTGGGCAGCTGCCATGAAGGTGTGGGCAGCCAGGAGTATCCTTAGCTGCTGTGCACATGGGCATTCTTAGCACTGTGGAAAAGCCATCATTGTTTTTGGGTTGGGACATGTGCTTCAGGCTGAAGGCCATGCCTGGCTTTGTATAAGAAGGTACTTTCCTCTGTTATATTTTTTTCTTTGCTTTTGAAGAAGACCTGCCAGCTTCCCACCTCCCATCTCACCTGCCATAAACAGGGTGCCAAGAGGTGGAAGACTCAGAGCAGCAGAGAGGGAGAGGAGGCTGGAGGGGGAGGGGGAGCAGAGATGACTGGAGGGAGGTCGAGAGAGGAACGAAGAAAGAGGAAAGAAAAGAAAAACCCAGCAGTGCACCATGTTGCATTGTTCACGCTCAGACCTTCAATTTGCTCTCTGCATTCTCCTGCAGCGGGGAGAATGTTACGCTGGCTTAAGAGACAAATCGGACACAAAATAAAGACCAAGCACTCAGCAGTAAAGCAATTATCGCAACATTTTATGCCGGGCCTGTTCCTTTTGAAGGCAGCCTGGTGCTGCCCGCATGTACCTTAACCCGTTCCTAATAACCATAAAGTCACCATTATTTACGGTACAAGACATTAAATAAATAATGAAAAAGCTGCCGGCGACGGAGCGAGGCAAGTGGGGGTTGCAGGGAATCTCCCGAGACCAGAGCTAGCATTGGCTTAACCTGCACTGCAGAAGGCAGAGGAAAACAACTTCCCTGGACCTGGGGAAGGGAGGATACATTTTTATTTTGGGGTGGCTCCTTAGGCCCTGGGATCAGAGTAAAAATTAGATTGTGAGGATTTTTTCAAAGAAAAGAGAAGCGAAATGGAGTTCCATGGACTCATGGGCAAGTCACAAACCAAAAAGGTTTCTACAAGAGGAAGGAGGGGTGGCAGGGCTGGATTCTGACTTTCACCTTGTCAGCATAAATCCTGGTGTAATGCTGCTGGAACCAGGAGCTTCTGACACTTGCAGGACGTACCTGAGACCAGACATGAGTCCTCTGTGAGGAGACATCCAGTCCCATCTTGCTTAAATTGAGAGGTAAATAGATAAAAATAAAATATGGACGTAAATATGGGTCACAGCAGGACTTCCCACAGCCGTGGATTAGATTAATGTACAAAGGGCATTTTATCCCACTTGATCTCTACCTCTCACTGTACATCCACACAAATCCACCAGGAAATAACACCTGCCCTTCAAGCTCTGCTAACTAGTTTCAGAAACAAACATCTCAACACCTCTGGTTTCAAGGTTTAGCTGCTTTTCCCCAAACTTGTTTCTCTTTTGAATCTCTCCCTTTCTTGACAGTCTTCCACCTCTGAGCAATGCTGGGTCATACTCTGGGTGCTGTGCCACCTTGGTCAACCCCAGCAGCCTGGGCAGATACAGATACCTCCTTCACCCTTCATGTCAGCCTTGTGTCAGCACACCAGGGTACTTGCTCTGAAGTGGTGCAGCAGCTCCTACCTCCACTCTGTGGTCCTACAGGGGGTGACAGACACACAGATGGAAAGCAGGACACTGTGTGCTATCTTCCACAGAACCTTGGGTCACTGCCAGAGCTCCTGACGATGAGGGATATAAAGCACCTGCAGCTGCTGGAAAAGTCTGCCCAGAGTAGGAGTCAACAGCAGACAAGCCCTTGGGTTGTGGTGATGTTCCTGAAAGGGACGGTCAATCTTCATTGTCCACGAACACATTCTTGTAACTGATTTCTAAAACAGATCCTTACAGCTCGATGTGGAGATGGTGAACAGGGATACTGCCATACCAGTCACCTGCTGAAGCTGCTGGCCTTACATCAGAGATGGAAAGCAGGAACAATTTGGGAATGTCCTTCTATGCCAAGCATCACAGTGATTCTGTGAAGCTGCTTTAAAACTCTCAAGGCAATCAATGTGAATTTTCATAGTGTTTTAAAGACAAAGGAAACTCCACAAGAGGTAGAAAGGGCATACAACAAGATTACTCTAAGAAATATTATTTATATTTTGCATTTCTACCTAGTAAGTGCTGTTCAGGGGTAAGGCTGTATTCTTGAAAATGCACAAACACAATGTGGAACTGTGAAGGACACCTGACCCTCACAGAGCCACTGTAATGCTGCTGGTGAGCTCTCCAGACACTTCTCTGAGGTTTCATTTGGCTGCCCATATTTGTTAGCTTTATAAGAAAGATCAGGATTAAATGAGACTCATTCCAAAACATTCTTTGTATTGTGGAAACTCGTCCTGAATTATACTGAAATGAGGCTCAAGAAAAAGGTGTTGCCCCTGGGGCAGGACAGAAGTTCTGGATCTTCTGACTTTTGAGGAACAGAAATAGGTTCTTTATATTTGTAGAATGGGAGACCTCCTTTTATAAGAGCTGAGACCTGCTCCTGGCAACCTTTCTTCACCTTGCTCTGTTGCTTCTAATGGATAAACAACAAGAAGAAATTATTTCACTGCCAAGGGCATGCTGGTCTGGCGGCACACACACTTCTGGGACACAAAATGTTTCTGATCAAAATCCAAAAGTTGTTGAATTTATTTCCTTTAAACCAGAAATATCCCACTCTTTCTATGACCTGAGAATTTGGATCCATGTCCTAGGATTAAGGATTTTCCTCAAAAATGAAAAATCATCATATGAAACCATACTACTTGTTTCACAAGATCTTCCACACTTTTTACTCCAAGTTTATCTCACAAAGAACTGCAGGAACTAGAAGAAAAGGGCAGTTTTTGATTTTTAATATCAGAGGTGTGTACCTGAATGGTCCCTTAGGAAAGCTGAAATCTGCTCTTGGAAGTCCGGGGCTGTGCTTTTCTTACATCTACCCAAAACAAAGGAAAACGAGCTCTTCTGCAGCTGAATGGGAGAGTCAAATGTGCCACACACAAAAGAGGAAGGGCCATCTGCACTATCTGATTCAACCAGGGAAGCTGGTACAGGTGCCCCTCTACCACTGGACAGATGGGGGCAAGAAGAGCATCAGCACGTGCAAGGAACACATTACTGGAGATGATGACAAGCTGGCATGACTGATGCTCCTCTCCCTCAGGGCTGGCCACGCCGAGAAGGTAATATCTGCTGCCTCTGCACTGTGAGCGGGGTGCAGAGGCAGATGAACCAGCTCATGGAGGTCGCAGCGTGCTGCTCTCACCCCGTCACCGTCCTGCGAGACTGGGAATTGCACGGTGCCCAACCGGGGGGTGCCTCAACATTCAGCTGAACGTGCCCTTCCAAAGCCTATGCTGCGGTGACAGCTGTGGCACTGCACAGGAGAGAGGACCCACACCATCCTATCACCCGTGTCCAACTTTCGTCCCCGGGTTATAAAGCGGAGCGCGGGGCAGGCAGGCACGGGGGCAGAGGCAGCTGCTGCCTGTAAGATCTGCTCCATTACACCTCTCAGAAACGGGGCGAAGGAGTGGGAAGGGAAGGAGGGAGGAGGCGGATTTCTAGGCATCGGTGGGTCCATTCTTCACCAGCTTACGCAAGTCAAAGCTACCACCGATGTGGGGGGGATGCGCCGGGCGGGGGGTGGCCATCGCTCCGCGGGGACAGGCCATTCAGGCGGGCTTGTGTGTCACACCAGCTCTTCGGATGGACATGCCTGTCTCGGAGCTACTGAGAAAGCGACCACAGCGGTGTCTCACAGTCCCCGTGCGACAGCCTCTCCCAATGCCTGCCAAATCCAATGCCTGCAGGCTCTGGGATGACACTTTTTTTTGGATGCCTAGCCCCAAAGCCAAACTGATGTCATTAAAGAGGCTGCCCCCCCTCCCCCTCGCCTCCCCAGCGCCCGGCCACCAGGCTCAGCTGAAATGTAAACCTCCCCTCCTCTCCCCGCAACAAAAGCGAAAGGCTTTCAAAGCCCAACCTGATTGAAATTCAAAAACTTTTTCAGCTCCTCTCCCTCCTCCCCACCTTGAAAAGAGAGTGTATAAAACTGGGAGACAAAAGCCTCCCCCAGCCCACCCTCGGCATTGTCTGGCCGGGGCGGGTTCGGGCCAGCGACAAGGGGCACCCAGCCCGGCGGGGGCCCCGCTCCCGCTGCCCGCGCCCCGCTCGTCCTCGGCCGGGGGGGTCCCGAGCGTCACAACACACCCGCACGCACCCAAAATAACCCACTCCCTGCCTTTGTGCGGCACACAAAGAAGAGACCGGCGCTGATGGAGCCGGGCGGGTGATTTACTCACCTGCCTCTCCGGCCCCCGGTGGGTTTCTATGGGGCGAGGGGGAGGGGAGGGCTGCCCTTTGGTTTTACACACACACACACACACACACACATACATATGGCTTTTGTTGCTGTCCCCTTCTTCTCTTGAGCCGGCATCTTCTGGGTGATCCTTAACCTCTCAGCTCCCTGGCGTCCCTCCCCTCCATACCAGTGCTGGGTGTCCCGTTCAGTGCTCACGGTCCAGGCACTGCGTTCTGCAGCTCCCTTACCATTGGGACAGCTATTTCAGGGTTCTCTTTTTGAGGTGAGCTCCCCTCTATGCATCTTCAGCTAAGCAGCTGCTATTTCCTTCTCAAACGTCTTCCCTAGTTCCATACTCCCATTGCAGAGATGTCTTCTCTGTAAGCCCCGCTCATGCATGGTTATGCAGACACCAACTCCACTAGCTCATCCATCCCTTGCAGCCAAGCCAACATCTCTCAAGGGTTTTAGAAAGGCACCAGCACTCCTATGGCCTGTTGGGCTGACCCAGCTGGGCAGTCCCCATCCATTGTCCCCATGTTGCCATTGGGACAACTGATATAGATAAGTTTTAGGCTAACACACACTGATAGAAGCCCATTGATTTGGTGTTTATTCCTACGTGCTCCTCAGCACTTCTGCTTCTGCTCCATTAAGACACCTCTAGCCTTTCCATTTTTCCTTCAATACTGCTCCTGCTGCCTATTTTCCCTCCCTAGACTGTAAGATCTTTGGAAGCAGGCCTCCTCCCTGCCCCATGCTCTCCCTGCACAGGAGCCTTAATCCATAGCAGCAAGTCCTGTGGGTACCCTCATCATGACCTGGCTGCACACAGTCCCAAGTTGTCATCCCTAAGTGACACTAAGTGGTCCTATGCTCAAAGGTGACATATTCCCACATGATGTGAACTTAAAATGCAAGCTGCATGCCTTGGCAGACGTATCCTAGTTCAGATGCTGCTACTGCGTGATAATCCATTTTAAAATATCTTGGGAATGGCTGATGTGATGCATGAACAGGGAAGAGGGAGTGCAAATATCAGGTTCTTTACTGCTATTCACAGCATCAGCCTGGACAGTTGATGCTTTTCTCTGGATCTCATTTTCCCCTCAGCAGAATGGAGGCAGTGATTCCAGCTCACTCGTTTAAGCTGCTCTAAGATCTTACAAGTAAGAAAAAATAGGTGTACAAACTGCCAAGTAATAGCTCCGACTCCAAAACTGGATGACAGACCTGGCTCCTGACTCAGCTGCCTGCCTGCACAGCTCCCTGGCTATCCAAGACAGACTACTAAATTATGCAAAACCTTTGAGAGAGCCTGGCTTAATTAGGTTTTAATTTTAGTAAATTACCAGTGTGGGAGTGGTCGAATCTGTGAACCATTACTCGTGCTTGTTCAGGATTTTATTTGGAAATAAGACACTTCATTACATCTCTGCAAACAAGATCTACTCAGAAATGAGAACGGGTGCAGAGGATCAATACAGAAGTGAGAAGAGGAGGTGACGGACAACCAAGCCAGTCTGGGAAAGTGTGGTTAACACAGGGATTAGAAAAAAACTGTCCAAGAGCTGCCTATGCTGCACTTGACTTTTCCCCAACACTCCAACATCAGCTTTCAGTCCCATCCTGAAACTTGCAGCTCTACTGCCATCCACGGCAGTGCTGTAGGCTTTTGTACATGGGCCTGGGATGCTTTGCCTTGAGAGGCCTTCCCATCATTGTACCCCCTGTCCTTGGATGAAGGAGATGTGGACAGGCTCTTCACAAGTGTACAGCACAGATCTCCCTACAGCTAAAATGGGCTTGTAAAGTCCAGCAGGTGCGCAGTATCACTACTGCTGGGACTGCCATGAATTGATACTGCCCATAACCCAGAAATCACTGTTTCCACTACAGTACTACCACCAGAGAGAGTCAAGACTTGGAAGTACTTGTGCCTCCTTTGATTGGCATGGGAGAAACCATGAGCAGCAACAGGACATCAACACAGCTTACACCTTGGAATCTGCTCTTCTTTGCCCAGGACACAGCTCTACCATCACAAGTCCCTAATTGGTTTAACAGCATAATGCAGCCCCCACGGTACTGCAATGCCTCCTGCTCTCACTGTCACTCCTGAACCCACTTCTACACCCACCACCTGCCACATGGCAGCACAGGACTCGAGTACAGCACAAGTCCAATAACCCAGGCAAGTAATGACTTACCCGTCCAGAAACCTGGTGTTTTGAATGCAAACCAGATATGCATTTTTACAAACAGGACTGATTCTCAAAAAAAACCTAAAATGGGACTAACTTGCTGTGTCTGGTACTTTAATTAAGTTATTTCTAAGATAGTGCATCTAATTTTTAAATTGAACACAGCTCAGTATCTTGTTAGCCAAATGTTACGGTGTTTTTAACTTAGATATCCATCCAGAGAAATTATGATACTTTTACAATTCTCCCTCAATAGCTTAACTTTAAATTAAACCAGCCAATCTATCAGTCAGCCTTATTCATTAATCTCAGCTATTGTGGGAAGAAAAGAACAACATACGCAAGAGAGAAGCAAATGGTCTGAGAAGAGGCAGCTGAACGTATTGATCAGAGTTAAAAAAAAAAAAAAAAAAAAAAAAAAAAAAGATAGAAAAACCCAGACACACGTCATTTGGTTTAATGCAACCCACACAAACAGCTCCAAAAGGCCACAGCTGCACGCCTCGAGCTCTGCTCAAGTTGGTGGGTGCCTCTCTCCCAACTGACAGCCCTCCAGAGCAGGCAAGACCTCTCACTACTCCTACTACTTTAAAACTACTCTATCTTTCCCAGGATAATAATAATTTAAAAAAAAAGAAAAAAGAAAAAAGAAAAAAGAAAAAAGAAAAAAGAAAAAAAAAGTCAACATTGTATCCTTAGGACACCAAAATAATAAATAAATAAGCAGGAATGCTTGCAACCCACCAAGTCTGACAGCTTAAAGTGTGCACAAAGAAAAAAGCACTGGTGAGAGAGTGAAAGCCATCCTTTGAACTCCCGCACCCCAGTACTCTCAGAGGCGACGGATTTATGCTTCTGCTCCAGCATGCCAGTTCAGAGACCCTTTCTATCCATCTCACCCTGATGGGCTCTCAGAGTCACTTGTGGCCTTCTCCCCCACTTTTGGCTTCTATTGTTTAAACTTTCACTGTTTTCCTGGAGGGGAAAAGGGGGAGAGAATCACCTTACATTGCTTGGGTTATTTAAAAAGAAAGGGAAAGAAGAGGAAAATTTCTTTTCTCTCCTGAAAGGAAAGTTTTAATGTTTTTTGTTTGTTTGCTTGTTTTGGTTGTTTTTTTGGTTTTGGTTTTGGTTTTTGTTTTTTTTTTAAATAACCTGCCTGGGAAGACCCCAGCCCCTGGGCTGGAGAGGGAGCTCGCCATCCCTCTCAGCCTGTTGCATTCAGGCAAGGTGAAGAGGCAAAACTCGTGTTAGGCCGATGGGAACAAATCTCCGCTTTTGTTCCCTGCCAAAGGCTTCGCTAATTGCCGTTGGCCCGACCCTGCCTTATCGGCGATCGCTCCCAGAAGGGGAGGGAACAGGCAGGTTCAAAGAAAGGAAGAAAGAAGAAAAGCAAGAAGAGAAAGCAAGAGAAAACATTCCTTTTCTTTCCTCCAGCAGCCAGTGAGAGGCAGAAAACCAGAGGGAAAGAAAGAAGAGGGAGCATGAAAGAGAACAAAAAATAAATAAATGACCCAAGCCTGCTCGGAAGACCCTCTTTCTCTCCTATCAGCTTTTACAGGGGGCAATACATTTTATTCATTGCCAGGTCTGACTTATCGCAGCCTTGTTTTTAATGAGGTATAATAAGGGGAACATTTTGTAACAACACGGTTCCTCTATTTTATCCGACAAACAGCTGTGTCATGGCCGTCTCTGGGAGAATGAATCATATCTCCCTGCCTGCATATGCTAACTCCCATGTAATTACCCTCGCATCTTAAATAAAGCAGGCCCTAAACCTGTCGCTCAGATTACAAGCAAACGGTGCAGACCTCGTAACTGGGGCCTCTATCATTACAATTAATTTATCACAGGAGCGGCTGAGATTAGAGACTAGAATTAAAACACGAGCAAGGAGGGTGCCCAGGGCTGACAGGGAGAGGGAGAGGAGCTTTATTGCAGAGGCAAGGCAAGCTAATTCCTTAACTGGAGCAATCCTGGATATTTTTTTTTTCCTTTACGTTTTTCACTCAATTATTTTCCTGGGGCTACGGCAGGACATTTTTCTCCCTGAAATGTCAGGAAGCAGAAAGCAAAGGGAACTTTGCCCTGTATAAAGCCCACTCGATAAACACAAATGTATAAAGGCACTGTTCAGGGTGCATGTACATGTGTCCAGATACGTCCATGCCTGGGATTTTTTGGAAGACACATATGCTGTGTTTGTATGCAGATATAAATGCCAATGTATATATACATAACATGCACAGAGACCCCAGCTGTGCAAGAGCATCTTTTCTTCACTGCTATACAGAACTGTTTGAAACAAAGTTTTGCCTTCTCCAGGCTTCTCTGCTTTAAATACAGCTTGTCCATTCCTCTCTGAAGCTGCCCCCAGCCCCAGCGCTGCACTGATTTGCATGAGCACAGTTCCCACTGCTGGGCTACCCGTGCTTCCTACATCCATGCTCACAGGTATGGGCTCATACCCCCATGCCAGACACCTAGCAATGCTTTCTGCCTCCTTGGAAGAAGGCCAGGGCAGCCAAAGGTGCTGAAGATAATTCAGGTACAAATCTTGCCTATAGAGAGGAGCAATACAAGTGCTTTGTTTGGAGGGCACATATTTTAGCAACACCACAAATAGCCCTTAGGGTACCACTGCTCTCCTATGAACTCCCTACACTTGCACACATAGTTTTCCCTCTCCAGGGTGCTCCTTTCAATCACTTGGGGTGCTGTGGCACCCAGCACAGCTACCCAAACAGGTGATTTACAGAGCTGCAGGGCTCCTCCAGCCCAGAGCTTCCCATACCCACAGCCTTCCTTGCAGCCCACCAGCCCACACCAGCCCTGCTCAGTGCCTCCCTTCCCAGCAGGACAACCTGACTTAGGGCCAAAACCTGAGCATTTAGTCACGTTTACTAATACAGAGGGGAAGGGAGGGGAAGGGAAGGGAAGGGAAGGGAAGGGAAGGGAAGGGAAGGGAAGGGAAGGGAAGGGAAGGGAAGGGAAGGGAAGGGAAGGGAAGGGAAGGGAAGGGAAGGGAAGGGAAGGGAAGGGAAGGGAAGGGAAGGGAAGGGAAGGGAAGGGAAGGGAAGGGAAGGGAAGGGAAGGGAAGGGAAGGGAAGGGAAGGGAAGGGAAGGGAAGGGAAAAA
The DNA here is from genome assembly GCF_009819655.1 of Sylvia atricapilla. Classification (NCBI taxonomy): domain Eukaryota; kingdom Metazoa; phylum Chordata; class Aves; order Passeriformes; family Sylviidae; genus Sylvia; species Sylvia atricapilla. Next base: position 14,534,896 of record NC_089148.1, read on the forward strand.
GCCTTTAAAATCAGTTCCTTTAAGGGCTTTATGCAATAGAACAGCAGTTTTTGCATGGTCTGATGACACCTTGATGCCCTCCTAACAGCATCTGACCTTTGGTATGAAAACCACTCCTCAGCTATGATCTACCTCTGGTTACTTACAATATCCAGCAAAAAGAGAGAAAAAAGCTAATGGGTAATTTTACATCCACATCAGCACCATGCACTTGTGCAAAAGGCAGCTCTTAATGTCCTGCTTTTTTCCAGCACTGCTCCCTCCAGAAGATCCTGGACTCTGGAACATTAATTCTATCTGTTGATGGGCATTTGCAAGCCAGAGGACCATTTCATCACTAGACATCAACTCTGCAGCTGGATATACAGAGGAACAGACTCTACAGACAGCAAAGGCCTCCTCATATCAGAGGGAATAAGATGATTTTCAACCAGCTCCATCGAAAATAGATCTAACTGTATGACTGGGTAAAATAATAAAAAAAGATACTTTGATTAAAATCACATGTATTTTTTAAAAATATATAATCTCTTATTTTTAGAAATCTCTGTGATTGTTGCACTAGGAAGAATCATGAAAATTTATTTTATTTTCTACTACCCAGAATTTGGGCTCTTTTATCAGTTTGCATATTGAAAACAGTTTTCCTGTCCTCACATTTGCTTCCAGTTGCTCTGCAGTGCCTTGTCTTTTAGCATTTTGTGCATACTGCAAGCCTGGGCTCCAAAATGAACAGATAAAAGTAAAGGAGGGAAAGTTGGCTTTTAAAGCATTTGTGTACATTTTTATTTCAAATAGCTGTTTGTTTGGGGGTTTTATTTCCTTTAGAGGTTTTGTAAACGTTATTTCTTGCCAAAAACTGAACCTGAGACCAAATGACATAGACACATTACAGAAAAAGCTAAACCACTTAAATCAAAGAGTGCTGGTCTGTCAGCAGCGCACCCCAGCCAACAGGAAGGTTATAGTTTTATGGGCACCAGAGATGTCACTTGTGGGTAGAAAAACTGACCTGTGGTCCTTCCAGCCCAGTGTGGTGTCTTCAGCAAAGGCCACACCAGATGCTTCTGTGAAAGATCAAACGAAGTAAAGACAAAAGGAAAACACCACTGTAAACAGTTACAGGGCAACCTCAATTCAAGGGAAGTTTCCTCCCCAAAAGCTGGCCACTGGCATATGCTCTGTGGTAATGGCAGAAGGCATTTAACAGCACCTTATAGGATTAAGGCCTAAAACTCCAATCTCCAGTATCAATGGGATGGGAAAGCTGGTATCTTTTCTATTAATATTATTATTATTTAAAAGCAAAGCTTTTTTGCTTCTCTTTTCTACCTACTGGTGCTTGTTTTTATGATGTGTTTGCTAGCCAGGTACTGGAAATACAGAGCTTTGGGCCTGAAACTTTCTGCTTCTTACCAAGTGAGTCAGCACTGCCAGTTTAACGCAGGTATTGAATTGATATCTAAATAATATCTCAAAACTCATCCTGCCTGTTCTGGCAGTATTTTCTTTCCTGAACCTCCACTGTGGGATGGAGCCTGATGGCACGGGCAGGTGGGTGCAGGGCACTGCATGCTCCCTTTCCCTCAGTGCTGTCTCTGCTGCTCTGGGCAGGACTGGGAGATGCAGCCCGGGAGGCAGGAGTGGACACGCCACTTTATTTTCTGCTCACAATTGGCAGCTTCCTCCACCCACCCAAACAGACCCTGCGATGTTTTTAAAATGCAGTCAGCAGCTGGAAACTAAGGCAACTTCTGTCTCCTATTGAAAGTCTCCCAGCAAAGCTGCAAGCCTTCCCTGGACCACCCTGGGTCATGTAAATTCAGCAGATTATCCATCCCTAACTCTCCTCATCTATCACCCGCCTCTGTTATCGATCTGCTCCTCTGTGTGAGTGGGGCCCGGGCTGTCCATTGCTGAGTTCTGCAAATCTGGCCAGACGCTCGTGTGACTGCCTGGGAGAGCGAGGAGGACAGGTTCAATAATGCTGGGTTACTGCCACCACACCGCCTGAGCCCAGCTGATCTATGGGCTCAGCAAAGGCACGATTCAAAGGCAGGACAAGACTTGGCCATAATGCCACAGGACTCAATTTAATCCCATGACACTCAGCTTTAAAGGCAATACTGCCAGCCACCAGCTGCCAGCCAAGGCTGGAAAGTCACTTTCACCGCCCAGTGAAAGAGATCAAATGCTTCCTTTCCATCCATAAGATACCAACGACAACTCAGCCAATTGTCTGCTCCTCCATTTTAAAGGTGAAGCTGGGAAATGCCTATCTCCATGTGCCCTATTTGAGCTCTTTGCCAGAATCTCATAAAATCCCAAGACCTGGGACCATAAAACTTCCCTATTTCAAACCCAGCTGACTTACAGCTGAGTTTAATTCCCCTCTCAGTTTCACCCAGTGGTCCAGCTGCAAAGTTCAGCAGAACACAAGGTCAAAGCTCTAAACATTACACGCACACCACCTGCACTAAAGACCTTCATTTCCATGAAGAATAAGTCCTTGTGCTTTAATTTATAAATAAAATGAAAGATGAACCAAGTGTAGTCACACTAGTGGTGTGTTCATTCCCCTGTAAACATCTCACTATAACTGCACAGCAAGGGCTGCTGGACTAAACTCACCCCTGTGGGGTGCTAAATCTGGGAGATGAAGATAACCATTGAAATGGGAATACTTCCAACAATTTTACTGCTGATTTTTCAGCAAATATATATATCTATGATGCTTATTCATAATCTCAATCTACTTTCCACATGTCCCAAAGAGGTGACAAAAACCTTACGTGTCTATCCAGCTGCCAAATCCTCCCGATTTCCCCCGCTTCTACAATGCAGCTGAGTATTGTTAATATGAAAATCTTTGGCCTATTGATCACTAAAAATATGAGGGTGACAAAAATGCATTGAATTTAACATAAAAATGAACAACTCATGGCTGCTGTATTGACTGTATTATTCATATTATGATTTAATTCATTCGCCTTCCGCGCAGCAGCTGCAGATTTCCACCATCTGTGTCAGACCACTTCCGAAGTCCAGATCTGGGAACCCTCACTTGCTGAAAGCAATTGGGTCTCGACTCCAGTGCTACCAGAGCAATGGCATTGTAGGTGGAGAACATCACCGTGCATGTTGGAATAGCTCAAAGCAGCATGTGTTGGTACCTCCTTTTGGATGCTAACCACTGTTATGGGACATGACTAAGTCTACCTTACTTTCAAAGTCTGAAAGAAGGAGGAAGCTAACCTGTCCTTTGGAAGAATATTCCAGAGAAGTTGTGGATGCCTCATCCCTGGAAACATTCAAGGCCAGTTTGGACAGCGCATTAAGTAACCATCATTAAGTCTGGTGGAAGCTGTCCCTGCCCATGGAGGGTTGGAACTAGATGGTCTTTAAGGTGCCTTCCAAGACAAACCTTCCTGTAACTCTGTTTCAACAGCCTCATAGCCCTCAGGCTGGCTAACCCAACCCTAACATTACCATGACAGTTCAGCAGGGAACATACAATATGCTCAAGATACTCATATTCCTCCCTGGATTTCCCCAGGCTCCACACCACAACTATGCAGCACACACAGGATGATGCAGATCATCTTTCTTCCTGCTACTTCAAAAGCTCTGCACATATTAGGGGCCCCAAAACTCACATGGATGGGATGAACACAGAAAACTCTGTACCATCTCCAGTCCTTCTCAGGGCACTGGAACAGCAGGGCCCTGGGGAAGAAAGGCCTGACTTTAAATGGAAGGATGGGGTTGGGACCCCACCTCATGTCCCACTAAGCACCACTAAAACCAAAACAAACCAGGCAGCCCCATAAGTCGTAAGAATTAAAGGCACGATTCTGCCTTTCTAACGATGCTTTTACAGAAACCATTCCACTGTAAAACTTTATGATTTGAATCTTTATAGCTGCCAGCAGAGCACATGTTCACTGCCTTAAATTATAACTTAATCTCAACAGAATTTGTGCTTTCCAGCCCTCTGTGGGTAGAGTGAAAGATAAGAGGCAGAACTTCATGCCTGCTGCCCACCTGCCTTCTTGGACCGTGACCTCCAGAGGTGCCTTGTGCTGGGGTACATCCCCAAAACAGCTCTCACTTGGAGATACTCTACAGCACTTAAGCAGCACCTTGCAGCACAGGGATAAAGGTGCCCAGAGGACATTGTTATGGTGTTGTTTATCACCATGATTGCTGAAGCACTAAAATGAAGGAATGTGGATATCAATAAACACGGTAAAGGGGCCAGAGGAGATATGACAGCAGCATCCCAGACATGCTTTGTGGGGCCAGTGCATGCTCCTTGGCAGGATCACACACACCAACCCTAGTGGAAAGCACTCAGGGGCAGTGAGGAACCCCCCACTTATTCAAAGGGTAGAAAAGGACCAAATCTGCAATAGGTGCTGTAAAAATTGGTTTACAGCAGTCCCCCAAAGGATGCCTTCTTCCAGCAGATAAACATGCATGGTCTGTCCACTAACAGCTCTGCTCTCTGCAGCAGAGGTAGTCCTGGCAAGACCCTGCTTAGGCTACAGTAAAGCAGAGCATCTTCCTGTGGTCTCTGACCTGCTTTCCCTACGCAAACACCTTGCTCAAGAAGAGCATGCTGGTTGCTGGTGGATTTTTTAAAATCTTGCTGCATGTACCCAGAAGCAGAAGTTGCACTAACAGCAATACACAGCAGAGTGCAAATGTGAGATGCAAGTATATCAAGCAATCCTGGAAGAAGCCCATGCCTTGTAAGCATGTTTGCACATAGCAAGATGGCAGCAGAGGAAAAAATGCTGAAGAAGAAAATTGCCAGCTGTCCACAGCAAAGAGTGCTCCAGTTTGGTGGGGGAATTGGCAACATGTTTTTTCAATTCATTCTCATCTTCAGCAACAAGAAAAAGAACGGTCAATCAATATAACAGTAACTTTTTAAACACAGCTAACCTTTAAACACTAAACAATGTCATACAAAACTAAAACAAACTGCATGAAATTCCAGTTAGGTGTCAAAATCACCCTGGGTCAGCCAGACTAAGAAAACAGAGACAACAGAGATAACAGACTGAAGCATCCTGCCATACTGAGCCCCGAAGTTTTCTCTGCTGAGATGTTGGTACCTATGAATGAGTGGTCCTCCTTGGGCAGCTACACAAAGAGTCTTGATATTTGTGAGTTCTTTGGACAAGTGACCCAACTAGATGGTTGAGGTTGCTGTACTCCTGCAGCTCCTAGATTTGAAAGATATAAGAGCCATCTTTCTAGCTGTGCTTCCTGCTTCCAATCACTGTACAATATGTTCACACCTTTCCCCTTTGCATCTTCTTTGCTTTTCTTCTGATAGGGAGAACTGCTTTTTCCCTTCTTCTGGTTGACCATGTGTTGATAAACTTACATGGAACCATTTTTGCTGCCAGCTGCTGGTCCTGCACTTTCTCAAGTGAGGGATCCTCTCCTCAAGCCACCAGGCTACCAGATCACACAGAAACTGTAGTGCATTTCTGAGAGAACATGTGATGCTCCACACCTTGTGTCTGCCAAACAGTGGGGACCTAATACCTGGACAGTCACAAAGTCATGCAGAAGTAAAAGGGTGAACATGAGGTTATATCTTTCTTTTTGTCCAAAAGCAGAAACAGCTAAATTTAACACATTCCTGAAATAATCCTGCTTCATTTGCTCCTGGAAACTTATCAGTGCTCCCCAGTGCCTACGCAGTCTACGGCACTACTCTGTCACCTCCATGCTAGAAAATAAAAGCTGACAGAAGGGATTTGGTTTAGGCTCTGAATTTCAGGCCTTGTCTGCAGTTGGCACATCTTCCTACTCCTTAACCTGCAATGCCCACTTGTCACACAATCTTAAATGAGGGTGGATTTTTTTTTCCATTTTCCCAAGGAGAGACCAGCCTGACCACCCTCACCACATTTGTTTTAGGCAGGCTACAGCTGAAATGGGCATCAAGAAGTAAGAAAGTGAACAGCCCTTTGTTTTCTGCAAGACTACCAAGAATTTATGAATAAACCTGGCAAGCCTTTTAATTTCTTTTTTCCCTTGCTCTAATATTCTTATTTTTTTCTACCAAAAGGGGATGTAGATCTCCTGCAGGCAGGATAAGAGACTGCTCTTTGGGAGCTGAAGTTCGCCAGTTCAAACTGGACATCTAGTACCTGGCAGACCTCACCTTTCACCAAGCCACATGTGACTAAGAGCTTCCCTTTGATGTTTTCTCCTCTGGATCTTTTAGGCTGAAGTCCAGTAACTTTCCTTCTTTAAAGGAAGGCTGAGGAGATTTTGTTTCCTGACTTTTGAAGAGCTTTTCCTCTCCTTTCTTTGATCTGTGTAGTGAATTTGATCTCCCTGAAGAGCAGGATGAGTGTGTCTCCTGGCAGCCCGGTTCCGGACAGTCAGGATTTGATTCATTGATTCGTTTGTTTTTATTTGGCTTTTGTGTTTGGCAAGCTGAATACTGAGCTGCAAATAAGGCTCTTTCCTTAGGTCCAAAAGAAGGAAGGTGCTTCCCTGAACCTGGCCGAGTCTGTACTTTCCAGGCTGTGGGCTGGATGCCAGCACATCTCTCAAGATATTTCCACTCTCTGCTCAAGAATGCAAGGAAAGAAGCTCATCTCTCCCTCCTGCTCCATCATGAGACTAAACATCTAAACAGAGTATGCTGATAAGGTATTCGAGTGCGCTCCTGCAGGGAGTGCTTCAATTTCCAACTTGTTCCGTGGCAGGCTCTGGGACAGGCTTCTGGTGACCTTTCGTGCTCTCCGCTGGCAGCCAGAGGAGGGATGACAAGGGGACCTCGCCTTCCTGAGGACTGAAAGGAGGCTGTAACACCTCAAACTCATCCTACTGAAGTATGAATGGAAGCTCTTTGAAGGTCTTTATCTCAGTGACAGCCCTTCTGGGACTCCAGCACCAGTCTGAATGTCCTCCAAACAGCCATGCATGGTAAATCCCACAGCAAACCTCTTCCACACCTGCTGGCAGCTTTCCATCCCAAGAGGAGGAGACGGAGGTCCTGATGTGCCCAGACATTCTCCTGACTTGAAGTATAAAAGACCTGTCCTAGTTGGACACCAAATATTTGGGGAAAAACAACCATTCAGAACAGATGCTCTGAGGTGAGGTGACCAGGAGAACAGACCTGGAGTGTCAGAATCCGCTTCTGAGGAGCCCACTGGCAGAGCATCCTCAGCTGCATGGGCAAGACACGGTTCCTGCCCACATCTTCAAGAACTTGAGTCAGCCTGGGGGAATTCCTGCTCCCAGGCTGTCAGGAGTCCAGCTTGCAGGCTAGCTCACAGCTTGAATCTGTCATTGGGAATCATCTCATGGCTGCACTGAGATTAGAAACAAAATGAATGTTTTTGTAGGTATTATTGAAGTTTTCAAGCCTCCTGACTGATTGGTGCCAAAGCTGGGATAAGAACAGGAGCCCCTTGCTCCCAGCCCCAAGACAGACAGCAATGCTGTATATTCAATAAATAACTGGGGTATTTACTCAAATGAATGACTCTGAGCCTGCTCCAAGGAGCTAATTTAGTGCTAACTGACTGGATGAAAATGAAAAGGTCTCATTTTACATTAAGAATGATCACCTGACAGTTTTATTGAATATATTATGACAGGATTTATATGGCTATATAATTTTAGGGTATATTTGGAAGATTATTATCCTGATTTAAATAAACATGATCTCAAGAAAAACAACACGGAGTCAGGAACTTTTCACACAAGAAGAAAGGCAAGAAACTGACTTGGAAATGGATCTCAGTTATTTTATCTTGTGCCTTCTACCAGATGCTGCTTTGTAAACAGTGGGATCCCACAGTTCATAGAGAGAGGCAAAAATCCTCCAAAGCTCTGCTAACTTACACATAACTAATGAGTATGACACAAACTTCTCACTCCAAATGTCTTATCTTTCCACCAGGAAGAGAACAGCAAGGGAATCCAGCAGATTGTATGGGCTGGAGGGAGGAGGATGTGGATGGAGGCAGGAAGGAGAGGCCTGGGTGTCAAAAGTGCCCCTTAAAAAAGTGTTGCTTAAAGGGTCTTCTGCAAGGAAAAAGAAAAGAAAAAAAAAAGGGAGGAATCAAAAGTCAAAAGGAAATATATTGTTGACTTTGAGAAGAGCATGGCTTTCATGTGTCGTATTCTCCAGAAGATGTTCCCATTCTCCAAACAGAAATGGGGCACAAAGGAGACTTTCAGGAACTTTTGTCTCTTGTGCTCAGGGGCAGCTGGCAGGCTGCAGGCTTCTGGCTCACACAAGAGCAGCTCTGAAATGAGGCTAAAATATGCCCCATTGCACATAACCTGTGGGATGGAGAAAAGGCTGCAGCACATGCCTGTGGCATTCTCAGGCCTGCAATACATCAGCACTGCAGCTGGCATCGGTGCAAAACCAAATCCATGCAGGTATGAGCTACTTTGCATGTGCTCATCTTCCTTCCAGCTTCCACAGGCTGTGGAGGCTTGCATGAGGGACTTTAGTGCAAATAAGTGCCGAGGACAAAACCAGCTGCCTCTTTCATCCTCCCCAGGTCCTGAATCCCTTCTCATCCTGTGTCTCTAAGTGTAATTCTATACAAGAAAAACCCTCTCCAGGCTTGTTCTGTTTTAAAGGCTGCCTGATGGGATTATCTTTCCTGTCATTTTGAAGCTTGTATAAGCATGCGACTTACACCACTCAAGCTAAATCACACTCAAGACACTCTGTCTGTCTAAATTGTTTTCAAGATCAAGTAATTTATTTACAGATCATGTTATTTATTTAGAGGAAAATGAATTTAAAATCAGAATTTAAAAATAAATGTAAGACATGGGTAATAAGTACATTGCAGTCAAGTACCAATATCCTGTGGAGCAGGTAAATGCCAAATAGCAATGATCTTAAATACTGAAAACTGCACTCTCTGGTCTCAAACCACACAAAGAAAAAGCAACTTATTTGGTCAGGCACAGACTTCCTGGGAGGTAACACTCACTTAGACACTGCAGTGATGATAGGCAGTCCAGACATATCCAAGACAGGTAGATCGATTCTTCCTGTAGCAGTAACCTTGGGGAAATATTTGTCTGTCATAACCCCAAAGCAGATCAACTAACATTTAGGGACTAATCTGATGCCCAGTCCAGTCAGTGCAAATTTTTACGTTTATTTACTTCCATGGCTGCTGGATCAGACCTTTTGGGACTGCAAAATATCATACAAGCTTCTCTTTCCACTGGAAGAGCTATAAATGTGCAAAGAGCTGAAGTCAGGAACAGCCAGGTGGAATTTGGCTGTGGGTTTATTAAGTAACAGAAACATCTCTCAAAGCTGAAGAGTGTAAGCGCCCTGACAGGGGTCAGGGGCACACACAGGTTCCTTCATCCACTTGCTCCATGCACAGTGTGTTCATAATTCCTATGGGAATGCATCTGGAAGCAAGTCAGGTATGGGGGCAGATGTCCACCTCCACACTGGGAAACTGGTGGCAGTCCCAGGGGTCACTTGGAGCATCACCACCCCACACCTATGGGTAGGGATGCCTTTCAAACAGCAACCAGATGAGGCCAAAATCCGTGTGCATTCTCTCCAGTACAGTCTAAAACTCAGAGCTGACTTTCTAGGCTTTATCCTTGATTTTAAGTGGTTGTTAAAAAAAAATAAAGAAAGGATCATGACGGGGGGGACTGTGTGCTTTAAAGTGCTTCAGCAGGCTCTCAGAGTCCACTTATTTCTGAGTGAAGATGGATACCTCAAGAGGTTCTCCTCACCAGTAAATAATTCATAAAAGACAAACAAGCCCGGGTCTGTTTGAATTAGAACAAAATATTTCTTTAGAAAAGTGAAGTGATTAAGCACAGGAGGAGCTGGAGATGACAGCTGGTGTCTGCAGCTCCGGATGAGTCACCTTCACTCGCCAAGGGCCCTCTCTCCGGGAAGTGCTGCTGCTTTTTTTTAACCCTTTGAGATTCCCAGGAATGATTTGTCACCGGGGTTATTAGCATTTCTCCCTTGATATCGACAGCTTGTCTTTCCTTCTTCTAACTGGTGAGTGATTTCTTCACACGCTCGCCAAATATAGCCAAATCACCATGGTAAACGTATCGACAGAATCATATTAACAGCTGCTGAGCATTTACAGGGCTGTAAGTTATACAGAAAAAGAAGGAAGAAAAACACACATGGAAATAAACCAACTCTGATCAGCAGTGACAAGCATTTATTTAGGAGTCACTCAATGGAAATATTTTTTATGTTTTAATTGCTAATCATGGGCTACTACAGAAGGGTGGCTTTAGCCAAAATTATTGTTTAAACTGGAACATTAAGCCAGAAGTGAGCAACACCCGCCCCCCCCCCCCCCCAGATGTATCTCGGGGCATCAAGAGAAGGAGGATTTAATTTTAAAGTGCTGCTCTTGTTTACACCAAGCCTGAAGTTTTCCAGTCAAAATCATTCAAAATCATTTGCTGAGGATGCTCTGGTCCTCCTCTTGCATACTGGGCATCACAAAAGGGCCCAAAGGGGACACCAGGTAGTGGGCAGCAGCTAGCAGTATCCTTGCTTCTTCACCGTGCAGCAGAGCATCACCCCATTGCCAGCCCCAAGTCAGACTGGACCCAGAGGGAGAAAACAGCTCTTCTTCTGCTCACCTTTCTCTGCATGTTCAGGACACACTCAGCATCCCCTACCTGCCCCCACATTCGGAGGTATACTTTTATTAGGAACACACAGAACAGGTATGTGTAGGATCCTCAGTACTTACTTTGAGGCACCCAAGTCCCAGGATTGTTTCCGACCAGGTGTTTTAAACCCTTTGGAATTCCCACAAATTTCTCAGGAGCCAAAGCATTTCATTCCAAAAAGCTGGCGACTGCTGGGAACTACTGATAAGAAACCAGCACCCCTAAAGCTGTCTCTGCATCACCCTGCACAGGACACAGGACCTGCTCTACTCCCAGAAGAGCCACCCACCTGCCCTGGAGCTCGTAAACATAAAACTGACTTTCTGTACAAGGTGAAACACATAAGAAGAGTTGCTTGTATTGAGCTAAGCACAGAGACCTACAGTGAACTCACTCTCAAGAAATTTAGATGTAGAATAAAAAGACTGCTCTAGCCAGGCCCTCAAACAACCCATCTGGGCCATGAACCTATGACCACAAGGGAGAAAGAAAGAGAAGATGAAGTGTTTCTGCTGCATGCAGACATCCATAGTTGGTACCTTAGGCATTTCACCAAGGTTCTTGAAAGAGTTTATATCTCTATAACAGCTGCTGCTTCAGGGTTCCTGAGGGTTGGGGTTAGAAAGCTGAATTTTGTGGGAGCTGTACTCAACTGAGTGGCTTCCTCTGTTGAAGGCAGAAATGGGATGGGGAGGGGTCTGGGCACTACTGACATGCAAACACATTTGCTGAGATCCCAAAGCTGGCTGTGCTGACTCACCTGGCTCACTCCTCTGCAGCACCCCCTAATCTTGTTAGACGTCCAAGGGAGATAGCCTTGCAAGTAACAGCTTCCCATAATCTCCTTGTGCCCAGTCAGAGAAGGGCACCATGGAGGCTCAGGTATGGCTTGCTGGCTAGCAAAGCAAGGACAGCAACATGGGGAAGAAATGGCCATTATCTGAGACACAGAGACGAGAAGTCAGCCCCAAGAAAAGTGCTTATTCCAATCCTACTCACTTTCTTCTAGCATTTTTCAAGTCATATTGGGGGATATGAACCAAAGTAACTTCTCATACCTCTGCTGCTCACACTTCTTGCCTGCTCTAGAAAAAACACAGACCAGACTGCAAACTGAAAGCTTATAAAATGTTAGTGCAAAACCTTTCTTTAAAAGTTAGATATAAAAGGTGTTTTATTTGTCAATTTCTTCCCTTCAGCCACCTTCCCCATTCAGCTCCCTATCCTCATACACACACCCTTTCCTTCCCCAAACTCCTTTGTTCAACAGAAAAAACCAAAAAAAACACAAACAAACAAACAAACAAAACCAAACCAAATTAAAAAACCACTCACAGAAAAATGGTGCTACCTCACCTCATCTGTCCTTAATTTCCCTCACAGATTCACTTCTTTGCAACTCTCTTTTAAAGCAGCCCAGACACCAGACAGTGGGGCTGCAGAAGGATCACAAGCCAGGTAATGGAATGGTTCATCCTCTTCGGGATGAGGTCCAGCCTCATTAAGACTTGGACTGCTTGGGAATGGGATGGAGGAATAGGGCAGCATCACCACTTTCAATCCCTTCAGCTTGACCCTTGCACCATGAAGCTGTTCTTTTGGGCCCCCCAATCCCAGATTGTAGCTTTCTGGACCCAGGAAAGAATGGCACCATCCTGCTTTTATTCAGTCTTCTTTTTTTAAGAGTTGTCAGGCACTGTGGGCTTTCTAAGACCTCTGCCCCAGCATTTCAGCAAGTTTCTCTTTCACTCTGTTAAGTCAATGGGTGGCCTGGAGGTGCAGAGCTACACCTGCTGCCTCTGGAGAGCCACGTTCCCTCTGTCCTGCTGCAGTGGGTACAGCAGGCTGTGAACTCCTGTCAGCTCAGCCATGCCCCTCACTGATGTTTTGCAGTGTCCAGAGACAGGCTGTCTTGGAGCTTGGAGCTCTCCCACCCACTGGGAACAGGACTGGTGGGATTTCAAGGACTTGCGACTGGTCAGAGCCAGATCTGCCTGTGTACTGGGGAAACACCCTGGCATCATCCATCTGTATCACCTCCGGCATCTCCCAGCTTCCAGGGAAGGAAATACCAGTTCATCTAAATCCAAAACATCGTGGATTTGTATTCAGGCAGATGAACCTACCCCGAGGAGGGTGAGGGGATATGAAGCCATTCAAAAGGAGAGACCCAAATGGAAAAACTGAGCCACGCCAGGCTGTGATGTAAGTATCTCCAGTTGCTGGATTCAGGCTGCCAACAAAAGACTCTTCTCACCAAAGAGCCCTTTCTCATCCCACCAGAGCAGGGAGCAGGTGCCTGACACCTCAAGAGCTATGACTTATCTGTGAGGTGTGATGGTGCTACTGAGAGAAGGAAAATTAGAAGCAACTTCTATTGCCAGAAGAAATCTCCATCAAGTTCCACAAGAAGCAAACTCTGAAGAACAAGTGAGGGTCTGGCTCTGGCCTCTGCAGAGCTGGGACCACAGGAGTTACACAATGGACTTCTCCAACCGTCCGTGCATCACTCAGGGAAATACAGTACCTGGCAGTGTGAGCTCAGAATACAGGAAGCAGAAGTTTGCTGAAAACACAGATGCTAAAAGCTGTTCGGGCAGGCAGTGCCAAGTCTCGTTCTTCATGTAAGAGAGCTCCCTCTAGGTCAAACACTCGGGTATTTCAGAGCCAGCGCTCGTTTGGGATCCATGCTCGGACCTGATACATTTCTCCGGAGACGTGTCCATCAGTCAGAAATCCCACAGCCACGCCAGAAAATCTGTGGTTTGCTTTCCCCTCGCAACCCGGCCTTCCTGCCGCGGGCACTGGCCACCCGTGTGTGCCATGCGTGTGACATTCAGACACGTGTGTGACACATGTGCCCCGCATGTGCCCGGAGCCACCCACCGGTCCTCGGAGCTGCACCCATCAGAGCGGCTCTGACCCCTGCATGTATTTAAAGCACACTGAGCTGTGGCATTTGGGGACATACTTTAGAGCTGGATGTGGCACTGCTGAGTAAATCGTAGGACTCGATGATCTTACAGGTCTTTTCCAACCTAAGTGATTCTGTGACTCCGTGATTCCGATATGTTCAGCTGGAGCTACACCAGGGAAGGAGCCAACCCGTAATTTCTCCAGCCCCCAAACCCAATCTTTACCCTGCTTTGAAACACCGATGAATTATTCCACAAACTGATGAGCAGGGGGAGTTCAGAAGAGCCTTTCAAATTCACAGAGCTAGAAAAATCAGATGGAAAGACTTAATGCTGGAAAATGCTAGACCATTCCCTACAGTGGGATCCCAGGAGCTTTGCACAAACTAGTTTTAAGCCTTGAAGTCTTTAATACAACTTCCTGTTTTATTTTTCTCTTACCTAGACTGGTATTTACTAATAAATATGCAGCTGGCTGTATACAGAACAGCAGGTAGCTCCCATTTACAGCTGTATATAACTGACTGCAGCATTCAACACCCTCACTCTGCTATGCAGTATAATACTCACAATAAAACACACACCGTATTTGCAACTGTGTTCATGCTACTATTCTGCTACGTGACACACATTAAGAAACATATTGAGAACATAGAAAAGAATTTACCATTTACATAAAAAAGATGCACTGGGATTTTCAATAAGTTCCAGCATAATACAGTATCATTTTTATATCTTGTCTGCTCCCTTGGTCTTGCTGATTTAATAAATTTTTTCTCTTTGTAACCAGAAACATATAGGTTGTATATAGATTTTCTTAAGCATAATATATGGTGTCAGTGTGCATTTATAAAACTTTACCACAGAAATGTAACAATTGTCAGAATGACTTAATCCAAGGGCCATCCAGGCCAATATCCTGTCTGCAGCAGTTTTTGCCATTAATATGGATTAGGCAGGCAATACAGTTTACTACAACCTAGTTTTAAAACCACCTTAGTGATAATACTACTGCCTTGTGTATAAATGGTGACAGAGCACAGAATACAGAGAAATAGCATCATCCCTACAGGGCAGGGAGGGAAACTGAGGCAGAGGACATCGAGATTTTTTTCACATGTATAAAGAGATATTATATTTACATATACATTAAACTTGATGGAGATTATATATAACAAGGAGCAGTCTAGAGCCCCAGATAGCAGCACCACCCACTCCAGCCCTTGCATCCCACCATGTGTCTCTGGCTGCCACCAAAAGAAGGGCCACAAGCCCGGGGGACCTTGCCCTGGGAAGAGTTAATGGTGGAGGTCTCAAATCCAAGCACTGCAGGTGTCTGCTTTTAATTCTTTGCTGCTCTTCTCCCAAACAGCCCAAGGATTTCCACCCTCCCTCTTTCTCCTTTACAAATGAGTGTTTAACATAAGAAGAGAGGCAAGAGGAGCCAGGGCAGCCGGGAGATCTCCTACAGCCCCTTCTAGGCAACCTGAGCAGGCGGGAAAAGGCAGCTGGCTGGAGCCCAGCGAGAGAGCGGGGACCATGGGAAGAGCCTTCTCACATCTGGTTAAGTACTGCTAAAACCTCTGACGAGCTGCCTAATTATTACAACACTTCTGCCGAAAAATTAATGTGCTTGGCCGTCTGCACCGGGGCAGAAAGGGTAGGAAAGCAGCTGTCAGGATGCAGGCAACGATGGGAGCACCAAGGAAAGAGGTTTGCCGCACAAGAGCACAAGGGCACAAGAGAAGGGCAGGGAATCTCTGCCTGCAGGGACCCTGCTGGGAAAACAGCCTTCTCTCTGCTTTTTTTGTTGCACGGCCCCCAGGAGAGGACAGTGCCAAAAGAGTTGTTAATCTAGCAAGAACAGCCCCTGCAAAGAGCTCAACAGTGATGCCCTGCCTACCAAAATCAACAGAACGACCTGCCAGCAGCCCAAAACATAGATAATCATCCTAAGGACCCAATATCAGGACCAGGAACAAGACACAGGACAGTGAGGTCCCTTCTGCCTGGCCTCCGCTCACTTTTCCTTCTTGCTGAGCCCTCATTTCAGTAACTTCCAGAAAATCCAAGTGTGGCATTTGATTTCAGTAGGTCTCTAGGAGTGCTGTACGCACAGAAGCACCGAGGTGGTATCATTCATATGCGCATCCATATTCATGTGTCTCTGCCACAACCGGTTAAAAAAGGCTGCAGAGAAGACAGCAGGGTCCTGCCCCCCCAAGCTCAGCTGTCTCTGTGTCAGGTTAGTGAGTAAGCCTCTTTCTGCTACAGCTGTGGTGGGATTAATCTCTCTCCCTAGACAAAAAGGTGGGCTTATTTCCCAAGAGGTGTCCAAGTACACCCAGAGAGCTCAGCGAAAGCAGCAGCCTGCTGGGTGCCTTTTACCCACAGACATTTGATGAAATTAATGGCACAAAAGTAAGTATAAAGGCTAAGACAAATAGAACTGGCAACAACTTGAACCTTTGGCCTGTCCTTTGAAAGTCTCTGGCAAGTCTCAAATCTTCTTGATCTGCTCACTAAAAGGATGACTGTCCCACAATTATTTTCCAAGCATTTGTTGGCAAGTTGTAGGAGGAAAAAGGCATTTCACTGAAGCTGTTAGTACAAAAGCTCAGCTCCAGCCAGGGGCTGGACTCCACTTCAAATTATAATATTTTAAGTACCTGAAAATAAATATTTTGTCAGCTGCTGAGAATTAAGAAGTAGCTTCGACCTTTCAGAGAGGGGAACCCTGCAGAGAGCGGCGAGGCTCAGAGAGTTAGTTGCAAAACAAGCTCTGCCCTAGCCATTCAACCTGTCTAGCACACACACAGCCTGCCCTCCCATACTCCCAGCTCCCTGCAAGCTGCCCAGAGCGTCTGGAGCACAACAGGCGCTCCTGCACCCAGCAGCTCCTTCCCAACCAGTAAATGTGCTGACAAAAAAGACTGGAGCAGCACTTTAGTATAAACTGGGTGCCACAAGTAAACTGAGCATCTTCAAGATGGCAACAGCAGAGTCACCAGCCCCCTGTTGTTCACTGATGCTGTTGTGTCATATTGTACCACTCGCCCACCTAGGAATTTTGTCCACAAGGATTAAAATTATTCACTTTTGTTTTGTAAAATCTGACTATGACCAAGCATCTGGGTAGATGTACCCATCACCCTGTCACCCCAGCACCTCTCAGACCTCTGAACACTGTTTGTACTCCAGCAATGGCAGAGGGAACCTACACAAAGCAGGAGATCTCTGTTTTTCCAGCAGAGCTCAAAGAGTTAAATCCCTCTCCCTTCCCCCCCATCTTTCTGCCTTTGGCCTTTAGATCAGCCCTGGTTGCCAATGAGGACTCATCGAAACACCACCAGGCTGGGCCTGTCAGGAAGGAAACCAGCGCGTCCAGAGTTTTGTTGTTCTAAAGACTTTTTTTTAAATTTTATTTTACTGCTCAGGAAGGAAGCCAGAGCTTGCGCTTCACTCCAAGAATGTTGATTACTCATCCTTCCCTGCATTATTTCTTTTATCTCTCACTTTTATCTACCTTACTCCAATTTTTACCCCAAATTCTTTCTCTACCATTCCTAGCCACTGCTTTCAGCTGTTCATCCAAGTTTCATTAAAAAAAAAAAAATTTGGCAACTGTTTCCTCAGAAAAAAAAATCCCATTTGTTATGTTTATTAGGCAAGCCTCCATCCCTCCCCCTACACAGCCTCTTCAATCCAGGCACCACAGTTATGACCACTGCTCGAGGATCTGGGCACTACAAAACATGACCACAACCACCCTCAGCTGGAGAATATCATAATCCCTGCTTTAGAGAGAGACGATGAGAAATTATTCTGCTTGTCCAAGGTCAACAGAGTCCACAGCACAAGCACAACCTATGCTCAGGGCTTTGCCCAGGCAGCCCTTCCCTCTTCCTGCTCTGCATGGCTGTGAGGATTAGGCACGCTCAGCTCTGCCAGTAACTGTGTCCTTCAGTCTCAATATCCCCCCACCAGTCAAGCCAGAAACGAGCAACATGAGAATTGGTATGTGACGAGCTGATGACACGTTTCCTTAGATGCAGAAAAATGTGGGTCCTGGATCACCCATATGTCAGTGGGCCACCTGAGTACATAGCAGAGACACTATCAGCAAGTGCTGTCTAACTGCCTTCTCCTCCCAGGCTCTGCAAAATCCATCACACCACCCGGGGGTTTCCTTTTCTTCTTTGCCCAGGTGCAGCTAACAACCCAGACACAACTGGCAACATCTGGGAGAACACACACACACAGATGTTTCTCATTGACATCATAACCTTCCCCAGCCTTCACCAGCACATGCCCAAGCCCCGAGGTGGGCGCCCAGGTGGGAGACACACATTGGGTCCTCACAGTGCTCCCAAAGAGATGACGAAAGGTGAAGCTTTTCTTTTTTTTTAGTTTAAATGTCTTTTTTCCTTGATATGTGCCACAAACCTGGGGGCTGATCCGGACCACAGCATACACAGCTTCCCCCAGCTCCAACACCCACAACATCTCTGTTACAAGCAAGCAAGGCCAATGCAAGTTCTCTCTGCCCAGCTCTGTCTTGCTCTAATACAATCCTCCCCTGTTTCCACAGTTAACGCATTGTTTTCATTTTAAGAGGGGAAAATAACGAGATGGTGGGAACATTACTTCTGGCTAATGGAGACAGAGATCTGCAGACTTTCATAGCTTACTTTTTCCAGTATATCCTAGTCCTAGTCCAAATATCATCACACTTATTTCAGTCCTGGACCAAATGTGGGACTGGACACAACACACTGGCCAAATTAAGACAGAAATAACTTGTAGCATTTTTCTACTTCACACTCTCTCTAACACCTCTTGCTGACATTATATTCCTTGTCTGCAGATGCTTTGCTTCCTGCACTACTGAATGTCCCAGCGCCTTCAACACAGCTTCCCTGAACAAATTTGTCCCAAATCTCGAGTGAAGGCAGGCTGCCCATCTCCTCCCCCCTTCCATAATCAAAACAGCTCTTTGAGAGCAACACTTTTGTGCACGAACCTTAATATGCAGAAAGGAAGGAGCAGCACAGACGGCAGCAACCAGTCCTGAGGAGCAGAGCTGGCAGGAGCAATGCCAGCTGTCCTGTACAGGCTGCATGCTGAGAAAAGTGCAAATCTGAGGGCAAAGAAGCAGGGTTGTAAGAGTTTGACTCGCCCATTCTCCCCTTCTCTCGTCTAAGGGGCACCTCCTGATGTATGAATCCACTCAGGCTGGCAACTTTTTGATTGTAACCATTAAGTTCCTCTGCTCTTTTTCAGCACGGGGTTATCCAGGTCACTGATTGCTCCTTCATCTCCCCAGCAAAAAAAAACCAAAATGTGTCAGTGGTCAAGCTGCCTCCTAAGGGAGGCTGAAGACCATTGCTCAGGAGGTAAAAGCTAAGGACTTTGCTAGAGGCTTATCTCCCACCTATAGCGCTGGAAATATGAAGTGAGGCTGGTTTTCAATCAGAATAATAAACAAGAGAAGGAAGCAAGCTTCTGCAGCCCCCTCAACGGTGCTGCAGAGTTTGGATCCCTCTGAGCTGCCGTGATATCCAGCTGCAGGATTTCCACCCATCCACAGCCATCGCGAGATGGCCCTTGCGAGATTCCCCACACTGCAAACAAGGTTCCCTCCAGCCTGCATGGGCCAAAGGTTGGGCTGGGTGCGGGGCAGCTCTGCTGTAGCACGGCCAGGCCACCCTGATAAGGCTTTCACTCACCCAGCCAGAGGTGCAGCACGCAGGGTGCCATTCACCCTCCTCCTCTCCCACTCACAGATACCCTCACATCACCTCCCAAACAACACGGGAGCTCGCCTGGGCCTCTGGGAGGGAATATTGTGGAGCATCCCCCCGAACAGGACTGACTCCTAAAGAAATCTTCAATATTGAAAACCGGGTTGGAGAACAAGGCAGAGCTGTGATCTGGTACCAGGTCTCTTTCCATCTCTGCACAACCACCATAGCAGGTTCTCTGCAATGAGGGATGATTATCCTACGCTTCCTGATAGCAAGGGATGCCACAGGACAGACAATTTCACATTCTAAATGGCTTTACAAGTTGTTTCCTAAAGCACAGGGAAACAATATAAAAATCAGATTAAAAGGTTGAGTCCTTTTTAATTAAAAATACCTTCATTTAAACCAAAGTCCCAAAAATCCCAGTAGAAAGAAATGGCCCTTCAGGGCAGTGCCCTTTTACTTGTTGCTCTGCTTACAAAACCAATTGCTTTTGGGAAGGCTGTCACAGGAGGCCTTCACCTGAGCTGCTCTTCCCAGTCCTTTCTGATCTAGTTTTCATACAAATGCCAGAAAACATTTACCTGCCTCCCAAAGAACAAGCCCATTCTTGGGGAGCCAGCTGTGCCAGCCAGCCCAGCAGCTGCAGCTGGATGTGTCCTGGCAGCCTCATCCTGTCCAGGACTGTGGCACTGCACACCTAGAAAGCCCAGGTAACACTTCAGGATTGAACCTGAGAAAAGTTCATGTGCAAAAGCTCTTGGATCCTTCTTAATTGAAAACTTCATGTGCTTACTCTGGTGAGTTCTTAAGAATCAGTGCTGCTGGTGGACTCCAAGGACACAGTTTCCAGCTCTTCCTTTTAGGACTACCCAGAGACATTTGGTGCCTTCCTTTTCCCACTGCAGAGCAGCCCACGATTCACAAGAAAAAGCAGAAAACACATTCAGGCCCTGCAGTTCAGTGAGAAAGCTGTTCTCAGCCTGAAGTTAACAGAAAAGGAAGGTTTAAGAAATACTGATGAAAAACTATGTCCCAAGTGAGGAAAAATTTGATGGAAGTGTCCCACACCTGAATTCCACAAGTAGTTTTGCTTTCAGCAGGACTCCCTCCCATGTTATATGCATTTAGGACAATAAATCTCTCCTTCCTTTGCTCCTCCCCAACATTGTTTTTCCCCCTCTTCTGTTGCTCAGGCCACTGCTGCAATTCAAGATGCCAGCAAATGGTCAAAGGAGAGGAGAAAGCAATGGCTAAGAAGAGCTCCCAGATTATCACAACCACCCTCATGTTTTTAAAAGACAGAACAAAGACGAAATGGACAGATACAGATAGTACCAAACCCAGCAGTACTTTTTCAGCCAGAGCTTTCACTAACTTGAGGGCTGGGTCAATCTGGACAGAAAATACCCAATACGGAACTAACAACAGGAAAATAATTCAGTTGTAAAAAACCTGAATTCAGGGTGATGAATTTGTCCCAAATGTCTGTCACCCGTCAGTTTCTGCACTCAGGCCAGCAAAGCCAAGGAGACAAACAATGATGTTGCATGAAAGGAGAGAAGGACACATATACAGCTTACATGTGTAGATTTACAATGGTGCACATGCCCTTTTTCAGGGGATGCTATACAGGAATCTGATCCTATATTAAATTTCCCAAATAGAAATCCATTATTTCTGAAGAATTTCAATTGCTCTGTATAGCTGAAAAACGTCCTCGAAAGTCCCCAAATCTGCTGTTCTACCCTAAAGAAGAGAGGTGAAACATTCACAGGCTATCAAGCACATTGACATGATAGAAGACCACCAGTGACATGAACCACAGGATAAAAATTGCCACAATTTGCTATCAATAGCTGCTTTTCTTGGAATATGGTATTGAAAGGAAACAACTTTGTTCCCACTATGAATTTGCATTAGAAATCCATAATAAAATAAAGCTTAATATTATACAAATGGGTACAGTTCCCTATATTGCTCCTGATGCAGATTAAGGTTAGACAGATTTTAGATGACAGTTATTTACCTCAGTCTAGCACCATGTATGCACAAAAAGAATTTATTTTATAGCTGCAGATATTAGCCAGAAAAAAGAGATGAGAGGAAATCTTACAGTCTCACGTAAAATATAATTATGTCTGTTTTCTACTCCTTGGAAGGCAAACAAAGAGAAAAAAATGAATCTGCTGCTAGCATTTAATGGGACTTGTCTAAATGATATCAAACAAATAACAACCAGCAGCGTTTCACTAACACTTTCAGTTCAATTTTTTCATTGGGGAATTCCAGAAACATTAAGACCTTTTTGCCTTGAACAATTTCAATTCTACAGAGCAGGATTAGGCCCGTGCCTGAATATGCCTCTTTCTTTCAAGACCTTCAAAATATCAAAGGAAGATAAATAAATCACAGAGGCACTAATGCTTATTTTCTCCCTCCTGAAATGTTCGCCTTCCCCCCTGCTTCTCCCAATTCCTTGTGCAATCACCACCAATCAACCAGGAAACTGTTGCTAACTCTTCAATTTTGCAAGTTAGCAAGTAAAATAATAAAACAATGTTTTAACTGTCAGAGATCCTGGCTCGCAAAGTGCACTTTGGTCATTTCCTTTAATAACTGTAGCTTAGTAGTAATGATTTATAATAGTTCATAATATTCTACTAACTGTACTATATTAATAATACTAATACTTTGCCCTTGCCTAGCGTCTTCTGTCAGGGGATATCAAAGCGGCACGCTCCGCTGTGAGGGAGGAATCACTGCTCCCCCGTTAGGGATAGGAAACCGTGACTCCGAGCCGCGCCCGAGGTCAGGATTCCCGATCCCCGGCGCTGCACGGCGGCCGCCAAGTCTGCCTGCGCTTCTCCTGCCGCAATCCTCTGACAGCAGTCGAGTCTGATCGATGGGGCTGAAGATTTAATGTGATTCATTCCTTCTCGAAAAGCAAGGTTCGGCCAGTGGTTTGGGGGCCGTGGTTTTGATGGGAAATACCGAGCAAGGTGTGTGTGTGGGGGGGTTCCCTGCAGTCGTACAATAAGTGCCCTCCTGCCACCATCCAGGCACACGGGGCAAAAGAGGAGCAAATAAATATTTACTGCGTCCGTGCCCATCTCTCCAACAGGATATGGATAAATACAACATTTCGGTGTTGCTCAGCGCTCCAAAGGCAGCGGTTACACCAGCTCCCGGGGAGTCCAGAAAGGGAGAGGGCACGACGCATCTCTGGCATGGCAGAGACGACACGGAGGCTGGCCGGGTGGCAGCGGCTGCATAGGGAAACATTTTGGAGGAGAAAACAGCCCCCAGCCCTCCCCCTCAAACGATCAATTAAAAGCCATCCTTCTGCCGAGAGCGGGCGAGGACAGCAAATGAGGGCTGTGAGGAGCAGCGCCCGGCCGGGCTCTGCATGACAATTGATGGGAAGGGGAGGCCGGGGGAGGCAGCCCTATCCCTCCTCTCACCATGGTGATTAGGTATTCCAAGTGCGCCAGATAGCCCCAAATAACAGAAAGAGAAATATAAACTGGAGACCGGCAGATCCAAGGGAGGCCAGATGGCCCCGCAGCCGGCCGGGGCTGCTCCCATCCAGCCCTTCCCCACTTTTAACTGTTCAAACATTTCTTTATCCCGACAAGACAATTAAGCCGAACAGCATGGAAAGGAGTCTCGGCAACAGTTTGCAGAGGGAGAGGGAAGGTTGCTGCCAGAAAAGCAGGAAAAAGAGGTGATTGCTGCGTGCTCCAAGACCTCTATGCAGCACACTTTACTCCACAAGGATGGCGTGCATTTGGTGGAGCAACAGGGACGGATGCATGGCTGTCATCCCTGCTACTGCCCATCTGCCTGCCCAGTCCTTCCAAAATTCCACTGTTGCTTCTTCACTCCTACATTATGTAAGGCACTGCATGACAGTAAGAAACATTCCACTTGATTTATTTCATTATTTCACAAGCAGAGTTAAGCTTGCAATTTCCCATGATCATGGCTGATTATGATTAGCGGCAAAGCATCACTTCATGTTAGACCTCAAACTTTACCAGCCTTGGACGTGATGCATTCCAGAGAGAAGAGTTGTGAGCAATGGACATGTGGACATGTGCATTCCCCCTCCAATCCACTGTTCCACCACAAAAAAATAAAATCTTGCCGGCACCACATGTACATTGACACACACAGCTCTCTACACAGGTCATAACACAAATCTCAACACGTTTTTGAGTGGGTGGGTGACTGCACAGACAGCCCTTGATCTGATTTCCAAAGCACCACATTATTCAGGAATTCATGCTGTGGTCATCATAGCCCTGATGTCCATCACCTGAAGTGCTATTTACATTTGATCAATAACAAACCGATTGTTTCAAAAGGAAAACTAACTCCATGCTAGAGATGTTCTTTAAAACCCCAAAGTGGAACAAAGAGCTCACAAATACATCACACAACTTCTCCTGCAGAAAAGAAACCAGTTGCAGTACAAACTATGTCCAAGGTGAAATATGATTATCAAAAATAATAATCATCAAAATAGTGTTAATATAATCACTCCTATTATACGCAGCAGACCCAAGGAGTGAGCGAGGATCCCAGCCTACTCCCAACTCAAATGTTCATCCCCTGGGCACAGTAGGAGCTGGGCAAGGGCCACCAGTAGGAGCAGGGAAACTGAGACTTGGAGTGCCAGACTCTGGCCAGAGGACGGAAACTGAATCAGTGGCCAGGATGTAGAGGATCACCTTCACACGTTGGTCTGTGCTCCACCACTTGTCACAGACCACACGTGATGGAGACCCAGCAGCAGAAATGTGAAACCATCTTCTTGTGATCCCAGGGGGGCTGGAGGTGTGGGCTGCCCCACAGGAATGGCAGAGGTCTCTGCTCTGACAAGGTGCAGCTCTTTGCCAGGAGATCCCAGCTTCAGCACCGACCTCTGCCTGTCACTTTGTGGGAAAGCAATGCCACAGGAGCTGGACTTCAGTACTGTGACTGAAGGACACTGAGACAGATTTTATTAGAAGTAAAAAACCAGGAATCTTTCTTTTTTCCCCCTGATTTTAAAATAGGGCTATAGATCTCTTTTGCAGAAAGGAACATGCCATTTATTTCCGCCCCTTCTAGGAATCTCAATTATTGTACGCTTATTAAAGCAAACCCATATAATATGTCTTCCAGTGCCTTTAACACATGCTTTACAAGAAGCTCCTAAACTCTAACAAATGCCATTATTTTTCTCAGTAAGCACCTAAGGGAATGGGCCCATCCAGTACACAGTATGTCAGCTTATCCATGGAAAGGCTCCACTTTTCCACATGTTCCCTGTATACTCCATCACTCCGGATGTCCTGAATACTCACATCTTACAGCAAGAGACGACTTACCTAAATGCAGATAACCAGCCCAATTTGGTGATTACCAAAGAGTCCAGTCCCACCCAAAAGCACCCCAAAGATGTTGTCCCTTTAAGGGATGGGTCCAAGCATCATCCTGCTTTAAAAGTAAGGAAAGGTTTATGCAAAGGGCTGAGCAACCTCTATGGCATGAATACATCTCTTACAGGGACAGGTGCTAATCTGGAATACACCAAAATATACCACAAATAGTTTTACTAAATTCTGCAAATTTCTTCCATTGGTGAAAGCAGGCTGAGACTTTCCTCCCATGCTGCAGAGGACTAAATAAGCACCGTCCAAACACTGCTTGACATGCAAATATCTTATTTTGATCCTTGTTTTCTTGAAAAGTCTTCCAAGCAAAACCCCATTTTTCAGGGAAATTAAAACTCAGTGACTACATTTTATTAAAAAAATAAAAAAATAAAAGTGGGGGGAGTTTCTCTAGAAAATCACCATTTAAGCTATGAGGTAAAACAAATATTTTAATGATCTTTTCAAAAAAGGCTCCTGTGCAGTGGAACAGAAGACCATGCAGAGCCATCATAGTAATTCAGCCTCCATCTAACACAAACCCTTTCAGCAATCGGAAAAACACACCAAAATGGTGAAGCTCTACAAACCTGAAAAGCAACCGTTAGACATGGGAAGGTGCTGTTGATCTAAGAAAATTTTATAATTTTTCCTTGCAGTTGTAGAAAAGCCTAATTAATGACATTTTTACCTTAAAGCTATAGCCACCTATCTGCTCCATAAGGAGCACAAGTAGGCAGCTTTTACAAAGGGTTATATATACCAGTTACATAAGGAATCCACAAAACTTCTCAGACACAACGAACGCCCAAAGTACACATTCCTACAGAAACTTCAAAAATTTATCTGCAAACGCTAATGCAAAAGAGGATCATCGTTCTATCTGCAACCTGTGATCTTTTGAATTCTTCACTTCAGAAGTTTCTCTTTTCTGATGGCCAGTATCAAAGACCATTAGGATCCTCTAAAAGCTCCACAACTCACTCTCAGCCTCCAGCAAACACACCCATACGTGTGTATGCACACACCAAATAAACTCGCCATCTTAATGGAGCGAAGTTTCCATGGTGCAGTATCTATATGTGATGGGAATATGATACAGAGCCAACAGACATATTTAGTGTACATCACCCTGTTGGTTACAGAAAAATTTTAATGTTGATGAAGTATCAGGATGTTGCATTTGCTCAGCTCTACAGACCAGAAAAGCATCTTAAAGAAATATAAAAAAACAATACAATGAAACACCTTCCACTTCTGCCCAAGTTTTCCAAGCTCCCTGCAAAGTTTTTATTCTGCTTCCTTTCCCTGGCAAGTCCCCTGTCACGGCCCTGGCACTCGGTGTCAACCTGCCTTCATCTGTGAAAAGCCCTGTCTGCTCCCAGAAGGAGCGGACCCGCGTTCGGCACACGCTCTTGGCAAAGGCAAGACATGGCGATGGATGTGGCTGCGTCTGTCTGTCCACAGCTGTGCTCCATGTGGTCTAATTCATTTAACAGATTTACTTCTTTAAATGGGGTATCTGACAGGATTTTGCCAGCAAGATCCATAGCAGCTGATGCGCTCTAAATTCATTTAGCCAGTGGATCCTCTCCTCCACCGCTATCTCTCAGAGTACTCTTTCAAGCAAGCTTCATTTTCCCAGCCAGGTTATATCGATAAGGGAAAGAGCATCAACAAAGATGTCTCTAAGCCCAGCCATCTCACCTGCCTCCCCCGTGGATAATTATATTACCAGCTTCCACACATCCACATGCACTCACACCTACAGCCACTTTCCCTGCAGACCCAAAAGGAGAGAGAGGAGATGCTGAACAATGAAAGGAGCTTACGGTACAAAAAGTAGCACGGTCGGGGGTGGATCAGGAGAGGGGGGAGATACACAAGGCATCACACTGGTACTGCAAGAAATACACTGCTCCTGCCATCAGTGGGAATCGTCCTATCCTTGCAAACGCCAACAATAAAAGACACACTTGCAGCATATTTCAAAACCAAAGAGCGATGGATTTAAAAGGCAGGTTGATTTTATGATGACTTTTATTGCAAAGGTACGCTGGGTTTAGGCAGATGTCTTTTAGCGGCGGTAAGTTAGCACAGTGCCTAATTCAAGGAGACAGCCTGAGGAAGCAGCGCCGACAGGGGAGAGAGAGCCACAATGTCTCTATTACTCTCCTCGGTATCATAAAGGGGAGAAGAAAAATCACATCCAAAAGGGAGAGGAAGCAACAGTGGAGCAGGTTTTTGTTTTTTTTAAAAAAGTAATAATAATAACAACAACAATAATAAAATTGTTTTCTATTAATAAAATTCAACAGAACAAAGCAGCCCATGTGAAAAGCAAACCACTCACTGAGTGAGTGATTACATGTCTGGGTTTACAGGAAAACTCTAATCATAACTTAGCACTCTTCCTTGGGGTACCACGCTCTGTTGCCCCCAGACCACTCCCCAATGTGGGTCACCTCCCAGCTCTTCAAACCTGGAAGCCTGCCCTTCATGAAGGACAGCTCTGCCCCTCTGTGTAGACAACTCCACAAGGGACAAGGTGATGGGGGAACAGAGAATTACAGTCATGAGCAAGTGGACCAGGTTCCTTCAGTCCAATCAGTGGCCTGCAAGGGGACACATCACCTTTCATTTCAAAATGGGGGAAACAGAAAAAGCACATGATGCAACAGCTTACTGAATTGCAAAAACAATTTGTATTTGTCTTGAAGAGGGAGCTCAGTGGCCAACAAGATTCTTAAGTTAACCAGAGGGGAAAGGTACTTTTGTCCTAAGCTGAGGCATGAACCGTGGTGGTAGGTAATGCATTTACTCTAAGAATGGTGTGCATGAAGAAAAGGGCAGAAACAAACTTCTGAAGAAGCAGGGGTCACCTGCTTGCTGCATGCTTTGGGAAAGCTCCTGGCTACACATTCCAGTTGCATCCCTGTTCCCACACATACATGTACCAGCACCTATAGCCTCACACTGGCGCATGGACAGCTTTCTGCATGGTCAACATCACCTCTCCAACTATGTGCTGGAAGGCGAGTTTCCTTCAAGAGCATCCCACCTTAAAATCTGTCAATATCCTTTTGGAAGAACAAGTCAATATTGTATGGCTGAGCTCAGCAGGTGAGAAAGGCTGCCTTGCCTCTGCCTCCAGCAAGTCTCACAGCACTGCGGGGCAATCACCTGTTGCGTATCTCAACGAGGCACAACTAAAGAACCACCAAGTCAACAGAGGTACTTACATCTGTCACTTCGGTCTTCAGGACTGGATGAGGTCTCACGGTCGGAAATGAGGCCAGAAACAGCAAATATCTTCTTCCCTGTATCATCAACTTTGAGGGAGCCAGGGGAGCTGGAGGGGAGCTGGGTGCCAAACTCGTACTCCTTCCCATCAGTGTCCGAGAAGCGCAGATGGGGTGAGTCAGTGTCATGGCAGTTTTTCAGGCGCTTGGCCGGCGTAAAGGCGGACTGGTAGCTCTCCCGGTCTTCAGTGGATGCAAAGGGGCGGAAGGCCCCGACGCCGCTGTGGTTCAACATACTGATTGGGGTGCAGTCCAGGTTGGGGGGTGCAAACTGAGGATGGAGGTGAAGCAAGGATGGAGGAAAGTCACGGTTTGCAAATGCTCCCGGCACCCCGCCTTGGCGGTGATACATGGAGGCAAAAGTATATGAGCCATTGGTAAAGGGAATGTGCACGTCCTTATCTGCTGACACGGGGACCCCAAAAGGCCTCGGCTGCTGGCAGGGAATGGAAGCATCACGACTGGCTTCGGCAGTGGAGGCGAGAACCATCAGTGCTGGGGAGGCCAGGGGGTTGGGGAGATAGGGTGAGTTTTCCATCTTGAATGCTGCCCGGTGTAAGTCCATCGGAGTCTCTTTCCTCAGCAGGATCACAAGCAGAACGATCTTCCCTGGAAGGAAAGCAAAGCGATGCCTAGGAATGGAGCGGGGAAAATTACTGGAGCATCATCACCCTTTGAACACTGCAAGGAAACAGAAAGGGAAAGAAAACACAACCAATTAGGTTTCTGCACTCATTTCTCTCGGATGCTCCAGCAGCAGAGTGGCCACATGTGTTACAAGCCACTGGCCGGAGATGCGGCACTGTTCTCATTCAAGAAAATCAATAGACAACTTCACACACTAGTGGAGTCAGCCCTGGCCCTCCAGGTTAAAGGGTATCATCCAGTGCAGATGAATGAAAGGCAAACCAAACATAATAACATACAGATTTAATAATGCACTAATAAAAAAATGTTCAGTCTAAAATTAACATAGTAACTCCAAATTATAAGTGGAATTTTATATGGCAAGTGGCACGTATATATAACCACAATAAACTTAAGAAAGCCTCCACATACACACCCCCTGCTATTTTCTTGGGGGCTGGGGGGTGCAGAACCAACATAAAAATATCCATTGTGCACATTTACCCAAATCAGACAGCACACAGGGTTATAACTGTACACCATGCTTGAGATGTACATAACTGACAGGTATTTTCTCCCGCTCTCACAGTACATATGGGTAGATGTGTACTTGAACACACAGGACTCAATACCATCATACATATACATACACACCATTGGAATGTAGGAATGTGGCTGTGTCCGGGTCTGTATGTGGAACACACAAACACCCACTCGTGTCACACGGTCCCTGTGAGCCAAAGGAGAAGAGACTTCCCCAGTAAAACGCCTGGCGTCTCTGACAATACTTAAAATCATAATGGGTGCTTCTGCCATCTGATCTCTGCAAGCGTCTGCCTTTCGGGTCGGGGACAAGAGAGGATGGATCAGTAATTTTAGTTCCTAATGCACTCACTATTAAGTAGATTTGTAAACTGCCCTGGATGTGCCATTAACATTTAGAGGAAAATGTTAACAAAATTTCTGCCTCACATCTTCCTGAGCCTCCCAGGTCGGCTGCAACCACTCTCCCAGCCACAACCCCCTCCCAGGGTGAAAGAAGGGAAAATCCTTCT
Source organism: Sylvia atricapilla (assembly GCF_009819655.1). Taxonomy (NCBI): domain Eukaryota; kingdom Metazoa; phylum Chordata; class Aves; order Passeriformes; family Sylviidae; genus Sylvia; species Sylvia atricapilla. The sequence goes on from NC_089148.1 coordinate 14,564,657, forward strand.
TTCTCTATCTCCCCCAGTTTGCAGTGCCTTTTTGTGTTGTTATTTTCTCCCCCAATCAATCCCATGCCTTTTCTTTTAAGCTTCCGCTGCCTGCCATTCAGGCCCCACAACCCAGCTTAAAATACAAGGACTGTAACTTTGAAACAATATACTAGCCGCTGAAGCTCAAAGGGCCAGAAAAATCATATAATAATAAAAAGCTGTTACAAATTGTGCCTCTTAAATCCAGAGGGTCAAACATCTCAAATAAAACTTAGTGAAAGAGTGTCTCCCTAATGGAGTGTCTTTTGTACTCCATGAATGAGGGAGCCTAGGTTAACAAAGTGTATGAAATCCAGTCTGGGGCTTTAATGCAGTTCAGTGATAGCATTTCCTCTCTCCCATCCTGTACCCAGCCGCTCCACTGACTGTTATGAATTGTGAAGATGAGTGGACATCATCTCTCTGCTTCCTCATTTGGCACTCATCCTTACAGACATCATTGCTAAATTACCAGATTATGTATCTCGCATTAACGGATTTGCTCTCTTCCAAATTTTAAATAACTTTCTCGTTGAGTTCTTGCCACAGAAAGCGAGGGGGAGAGGAAGAGTGAGGGATGCCAAGGGCAGCCTGGTCAGCACTGCAGTCCTGGATACACTTGCTCTGCTGCTTCACATGAGGCTGGTCAAAATCTGGAGGTCAGAAAACTGCAGCCACTGGCAAATTTAGAGTTTTGGGGGGCTTACATAACCACATAAATATATATATATATATATATATGTATATACATACATACATACAATTACATATTCAAAGAGATGCATGCAAATAAGCCAGTGTTCTCAGAAATAAACGATCATTCACATAAAAGCAAAACTGAGCAATCATAGAAAAACACAGATTTTCCAGGGGGAAAAAAAGGCAACCACCTCTGCCTGCTTTTCTATTTTTACTTGTGCTTTCACACCATTACGTTAAATGTATTTCATAAATTAGTAATCTGGCCGCAACACTTGACACTCCTGTAGGATACTGTGAATCACTATGGCCGTTTATTCGTTTGCAAACTTCATTACACCGGGAATAAATCAACACATTACAATATCTCAGCCAGCCAAATTTAATTTTTTTTCAGCTCCCACTTCCTTTTTCGTTCTCTCTCGCTCTCTTATCACCCCGCACCTCCCCACCCCCCAGCAACACGGACAGATTAGGCTGCGGCGGACCAGTCATTATGAAAATCTATCGTTAATACACTCCCAATGTCAAAATGTCATAGGTTTAAATACAGAACCCAAATATAAGAAAACTAACTGACCTTCTTAATTAAAAAAATATGGATTGCAGGGTAATCAGCTGGAGGGAACATTTGGGCACTGGGAAGGCAGTGGGCACAGGTGGAGTGAGGAGCTGCTACTTTTCTGCCTCTATGCTGATTTTTTTTAATTTAGCACCTCGCGCAAATCCAGATTAAAATAACTCCAGCTATTGATCTGAGCAGTGGAATTGACATTAATTTTAGTTCACTTCTCACTTTGCAAAGGGATCAATAGGAAGTAATAACAGCTGACATCCCCGCTGAAAGGAGGAGAAAAGACGGGCTAGAGACAGAAATCGAAAAGCAACCAAATAAATCAGCAGCTACTTTTCCACGGCATCAGACAAACTCCAAACAGATTGCAAAAAGTCTTTGTTGAATTAACTAAACAAGGAGTAGAGGGAGGGAGGGTGGAGATCAATCTAGGAAGCTATACAAACTGTCCACCAAGTATGAAGGTTAGATGGACATACTGAAAAGTAACTCCGAATTTTTTTGTATTATTTTTATGGCTACCTATATGCATACTTACTAGCTTTTAGAGTTACTCTGTTTAAGGTGTGCACAAATTACCTGTGTAATCATGTATGCTCCTAATAACGAGGCTAAACACCCCACGACCAAGGCAAATTGTATCAAGAACCTTTAGCGGTGAACCATAAAAAAAAAAAAATCTCTCACCAAGAAACAAGTAGTAATCAGTTCTCTCTAGCTTAATTTTGAATCCTCTGCTTACAAAGGTTGTAGCATGGTGCTGCATTAGTTAAAAGGAAAGTCTGATAAAAGTAAGAGAAGCCATGAACGAGCTGCATTTATCAGGCATCACAAACACCCACCAAGTGGAGAAAACAGCAGTGACCACTGGTTATAAGTGTAAAACCTACTTGCTAATCAGCCTGCAAAGAAACGCACTCATATGCGAGCACATGCACACCCCATACACAGCCACCAGATCTGCAAATCTTTTACTAAATGTTACTCAGAGTTCCTATTACTAAATCACCTCTCTGCTATCGATTAAAATAAATAAAACACACCACTCTGGTTTCTACAACAGGTTGCATTTTTGTGGTCTCTCAACCATTTCCAAATGCCAGAGATTAAAGTAATGGGGCAAATTAACGTCTTTCTCCCTCCAGAAAAAAAAAGTTTTCTTGGGGAAAAAAATTAATTAACAAGTTATAGGGGAGGAAAAAAGATGAAAACATTAGGAAATCCAGGCAAATTGATGATGCATGTAAATTAGGAAATACCCAGGAAAAAAAAAATCACAATACCCATTTACATTAAAAAGTTTTTCCCCATAAATGTCAAGTAGGAATTTAGAAATATGCTCTGTGCAGAAAAGCCAAAGATTATAAAACAAAATAATGCCAGCTGTTTGGGGATTTAAGTGCTCAAATGGATTATATATTTGAACCAAACTGGATTTCCTTATAATAAATAAAACAAATGCAAGCTCGAAAGCCAACAAAGGAGAGCTCTCATCACTGGATTAAGATACAAAGGAAAAACAGTTAATTTTTTCCCAACGTGTAAAATATGCCAACTGCAGCCGCACACCCGGACAGCTGCCGTGGAAACCGGTTTAAGGGGGAGAGGAAAAAAATTAGGAGCGCGGTGTACGGAGGAGGCGGCGGCGGGGCCGGGCGTAGTGGCCCCGGTCCCGGCCCTGGACTGAGCCCCGCTTCTCTTTGGCTGTAAACTTCTTCTTCAAAAATTAAAAAAAAAAAAAAAAATTAAAAGTATTTTTATTTTAGTTTATTTTAGTTTATTATTATTATTATTATTATTAATTTTTTTAAAGAAAAAACGCGGGGAAAAGCCCCCTGGCCTGGAGGGCGCTCCCGCGGCGGCGGCTGCCGGAGGGAGGAAGCGCCGGGGCTTTGGGAAGACGAAAACAGAGAAAGAAGGAAAAAGGAAAAAAAAAAAAAAAAAAACAGCTCACAGCCTACCCATGGGTTTGCTGCCGCTTCGCCCCCGACCCCGCTCCCGACTTGGCGAAATCCGAACGAAAACCGCGGGCGGCGTCGCTCCGGGGGCAGCCCCGCTCCGCCGGGCAGCGCGGGCGGCGGGCGCGCCCCGGCCCCGGGCACCGGCCCCTCACGGCCCCTCACGGCCCCCGCGGGCGGACAAGCGGGCTGGCACCCGCCCGCAGCCCCCTCTCCCCCCCGCTCCCGGTTTTTTCTCTCCCGCCCGAGGAGACTGTTCAATAAACCCAAATAAAATAAAATAAAATAAAATCCGTCGGGGGTGAGCCCCGGGCTGGAGCCTACCAACACCGCCAAGCCCCACCGCTCCGCGCTCCCCGCCGGCGCATTAAACAGGTGTTTGGCGGGGCCGGGGCTGAGGGCCCGGCCCGGCCCGGCTCGCTCCCGCCCGGCCCCGCACGTCCCGCCGGGAAGCGGCGATCGGGACGGAGCCGGGGCCGCTCCTCTCCCGCCGCCTCGGGAATTATTCACTCCCGGGGAGGGCAGCGGGAGGGGGCACCGCCAGCCCTGTCCCTACAGCCCGCTAAGTCGCCTTTCTACCCCTCCACTTTTTCTTCCTTTTTAAACCCGAGTTACAAAGATCATCAAACGCGAAGATGCCCAGAGTTGTTTGGATTTATTGCAACAATCACTTACCATACACATTTCCTGTGTGGAAGGATAAGCATTCAATACAACTCTTTAAGTAGACAGTTCCTAATGATTTCATTGTGGTCAACCAGATGGTTTTTATGCATTTAGATCTGAAGGTGAAGAATTATTTTCCATGCTTCCAACCTATTTACAGACTTCCCTGGTCTAGAGCTGGGGTTGTTGGTTAAAAGAAAGAAAATCCTGCAATTTCTCGATCGCATCGCTGGATGATCCAGAAAGTTTTCTAAAGAACCTAAAGCAAAAACAGGGATAATTCCTTTCACCTCCTCTGGCTTTCCAAGCTACGCCATTCTCATGTGGAGTAATTTTAGCTCATTCGTTGAATAACGCTGCCAATTTAAAGCGCCTCTCTACCTTTGTTTTATCTGCAATAATAAAACCAGAATAACACCGCATGTGAGATCCAGGCACTTGGTTCCTACCTGGAAGCAGCCAGGGGCAAGGGCGGCAATCTTTTAGAGATGAAGGACTCGAAGAGGGGCGAGGATGTTGGACAAACTTCAGTCGCGTCCAAAATTAAGCTAAGTGCGACTTAACAACGAGTGGTCAAAAAAAAAAAAAAAAAAATCGGCGTTTGAGCGAGGATCGCGCATTTTGGGGATGGCTTAAAACTAAAGTTCACCCGGGGACTGCGCGATCGCAAAAATGAAAGCTTCAGAGTAAATAAAATTACTGTCTGGGCAGTGTTGCTTGAACGCACAGAAACCCTTGAGGGTGTTTCGGGTTTTGGTTGGTTTTTGGGTTTTTTTGGTTTTTTTTTTGGGGGGGGGGAGGGGGTGGAGTGGTTTGGTTCCCCCCCGCCCCCCCGATACTTTTATTGCAAAATAAAAGACTAAGTTTATATATTTTAAAGGCAAAAAAAGCCCACAAACAAAAAATTCCCAAACCACAACCCCCTGGGTGGGTGCGTGGATCTGCTTATTTCCTTTGAAAAAAGTTTTTGTTTTGCAGCTGCTGGGAAATGAAATTGTCGCTGCCCAGAACGACCGCGGAGAGAGAGAGCGCCGGGAGCACCGGAGGGAAGCGCGGAAATTGCCCGGCTTGCCCCACCGAAAAATACGGAAGAAAAAAGAAAAGGGAAAAAAATAGTTTTTTAAAAAATATATCTATTTGGGAGCGAGGGATCCGTGCCGGTCTCCGGGTCCGGCCGGGCTCCCCCTCGCCGTGCGCGGTCCCCAGCCGGGCTGCCGCGGCAGTCCCCGGCACCTGATCCCCCTGGTGGCTACCGGTCCCCCTCGGAAAGCCACTGCGGGGGGAGGATCCGGGCAGCTCGGGGCTCGCCGAGGGTGCGGGGGGGGCCCCCTTTTATCTGCCTTTCCCCTCGGCATTACCATGCCGATCCCCACCCACCCGGCCCTCCCCGCGGCCGGCGCGGCTCCCTGCCGCCGCCGAGCTGCCCGGCTTCCCCGGCGCTGGGGAGGGAGAAGGAGGAAGAGGGAAAGGGCAAGGGGGCTGGGATGGAGGTAGGAGGAGGGGGTTGAAACTTGCCCTGCAAAGTTTGCGCGTGGCCGGGCGGGCGCGGTGGCCGGTACTCACGGTGCGGCTGGCGGCGGGGGCTGCGCGGAGCTGGCGGCGTGCGGGGAGCGGGGCAGTCCCGGGCGTGCTGGCCCCGCTGCCCGCCCGCCGCTCGCATGTAGCAGCGCGGGAGGCGGCGGGGGTGCGAGGGAAGGAGCAGTGCTGCCTCTCAGTGCCGGCTCTCATCAGTGAATGAGCCTCCACTCTCCGAGGGGCTCCCGCCGCACACACACACGCACACACACGCGCGCTCACACACGCGCTCACATACACTCTCACACACACGGAGCCGGGCTGAGCACTGCATACATTAGGGCACTCGGGCAGTATGGGAAATGCAGTCCAGGACCGGCGCCCACCCGCCGGCTGCCCGCCAGCCGTGGCCCTCGGAGTTGCCCAAATGGGGCGTCCGGGGCTGCTCCTCTCCCGGGCGCGCCGCTTCTCCTCCCAGCCCCGCCGTGCCGGCTTCGCCCACCCGCCTGGCACCGGTCATATTTTCCACCGTGCAGCTCCCTCCCAAATTGCAGCGGGACGCTGCTGGGCTCCCCGGGCAGCAGCTTCCCCGCTTCGGGGCAGCCCCGTACCCTTCCGGCCCCGAGGCAGCCGACTGCTCTCGGGATGCTCATTGGGACGCAGCCTTCCCTCACGTACCCTGCGGCATCTTCTGGCATCGGATAGGCATGATTTCCAGGGGTGGGCATCATCCCCAAACTTGCCTTGGACAAGCAACAGCAGAGCCAGATAGCAAATTAGGGACTTTACACTCCCAGCGTTTCCCAACTGCGGCACGCACGCACGGCACTCACACTGCTATTTTAATGTTTCCTGGATGCACGTCGCCGCTCTGCACAAATCCTTCTGCACACACGCTCCACCTCGGCCACAGGCAACTTCCCTGCCAGTCCTAGAAGTGTCCCGAGCAAAAACTGCCCGTCATAGGAAATGGAAGAGCCAGTTTAAATGGGGACTCAAAAGAAACACTTGTCTTATTGTTTCTCGTGAAGTACACTAAACATTGATCCAAAGAGACTTACTTATTTTGTGCAAGAGCAAAATGTTTTGCCTTTTTTCTTCAACTGCTAAATAATTTCAAGTTGTTCTTAAAAATAGTACGGGCAGCATTTTATGGCTCTTCTCTAACTCTGCACTGGCATTCTCAAAATATGAATGTGCTTTGTGACATACACTGTAAAAAGAAGTCCTCTCCATCAGCATCATCAACCACTTGGGCTATATCCTGTGTATGACAGCAAGAGAGATCACATGCTTATGTCACCCATCAACTTTTGTGTAAGCAGTGACTCATCACTTAAGTATATGGGCTGGCTTTACCTGTTACTCCAGGATCACCGAATGTTCCAGCCCCTATAAAACTGTCCACAGGCACAGCATGAAGCGTGTCCTCAGGCCTTAACTGGGTGCCGACAGTGATGGTTTGCTTCTTGCTGGACTGAAATGCACACATCCTTCCTGCAGCACTTCAGAGACAGGTCTTATGCAGAGTGCTTGCATAATGAGACTTTTGAATGATAAAATCTTTGGAAATGTTAATAATAATAATAATAATAACAACAACAATAAACGTCCTTATTTTCACATTTAAATTTCAAAATAAAACAATATGCATTTCAAGCTTCTCAATTCAAGAAGAAAGCACCTGAGTGGAGGAGTTTCATGTACTTTCTTGACTCAACCACCAGAAGCCCTGTTCCTTGCTCTCACCTGCAGCTCAGCCACTCAGAGGCTGACGACACCCACCAAAAAGAGCCTGCTTCCCTTCAAGGCATCTGCTCCACTGCTGCTTTCCTGCACACTGTGTACAAGAGCAAGGAGGATGGCAAGGCAGGCAGCAAGCTCTGCCTTCTCCCATGGATCAGCCATGGCATAATGGAAAACGTGGGCTCAGATTCCGGAACTCCTTTCCTGCTTTGTGTAAAAACTGTCATTTGGATAGTCCAGGTAAAAATCTCTCACAAATTCGAGCAAGCATTATTGTGCATGTATTTTGCTCATCAGTAACCCCTCTGATTTACCGAAGTTATAATTTTTTTGCACTGGTGATTTCAAACACCTCTCTGGAAACAGCTACCCCACAGGCTGTGCATACAGACATGTCTCAATACCTGAGTCCTGACATTTTTTTCTGGGGACCCTGAATTAGTTGGCACCACACACATTTCCAGTGTGCTCATTCTGCAGCATGCTCCTCACCAAAAGCATCAACAGTTCAGGACTTCAGTAAATATTCCACAGGGTAGTGTAGATGAGCTACATTTTAAATAACATCAGAGTTTGACACACTTCAGGAGGCCACATTAAAAACCATCCCTTATCTCCCAGGGATCCTGGGGAAAACATTCAGTCACAGCCCAGCTTGTGCTACAGCTTCACCATCAAAATTACAGAATTCTAGGGGAAAAAAGTGCTCTTATTTTAAAGCTGTATTTTCAGTACTTACAACATCATGAAAAATGATCCCTCAGATTTAAACGTCTTTCTTTTGTTCTTAGCCAAAAAGCAATTTTTTTTCACTCTTTCAGTTTCTTAGTATGGAAAAAGGGATCTGAATCCTGCGCCAGTGTCCAATTTATGCTAGCTGAGAACCAAGCTCCGTGTTTTGAGGCTTGGAAAAAAAAAAAAGGCAGCTTTATTTAACTTTATGTTACTGCATCGTCACACACAAACTTAATACAGCTTGGATTCAGGGAACAAATCTGGCATTTAGCTAGCTTCTGTGAGCAATGTCTTCAGAGGAAAATAAGAAGATACACTCAAGTTATTTATATTTGTAATTACCATTAATCTGTATTACTAATGAGGATTTTGATCCTGAAAATGGATCCATAAACATGGACTCCTGCACCACTATGGAGCTGTGATATGCACAGAGGCCCATAGGAAAAATTTCCACTGAAATATATATGCTACACTGATTATTTAGACCTTAAAATAACTTTGAACATCTGATTTAACTTTGACTGTATTGCTCATCTCTAAAAGTAATAGGGTACACCTCCAGTTGTGGGGGTTTTTTCCACTTAATATTAAAACAAAATCTGAGATTGTTACAGGCTATCACAGTCCTGTCCCTTCCAATTGCAAACACTGTTCTAAATATTGAAGTCTAAATTAATATATACAATCCTGAGCCTACAGGGTTGATTGGATGCACTTAACTTTATGCCTACAGATTTCAATAGGATTGCTAATAATGCATAAAGTCAAGTACACATGTAAATTCCACCATGAGCAGTGCCCTGATTGGAAGTCTGCTGTATTCCTACAGTACCAATGTGCATTCTTAAAACAAGAGACCCCCTCACTCATTATTATGTCCTCTAGCTAAAATATGATTAAGAAATGTGATAAACTGTAGCAGCAACAGCAGAAAGCGAAGGGCAGACTGCGTTGCGTGTGTACCTGCAGAACACTGGGATTCTGGGACAGGGACTTGCATTTGTTGGGAGCTGCCTTGTTTTGTGCCCGATTTGTTACCCCAAGAAGTGACACCCCAAGAAAGTGCTGAAGTTCTCCAGTTACGGAACCACGTCCTGCAGTCACTGGCACCATCACACCTGTAGCCAGACCCAGACCGTTCCTTGCACCGCTTCATCCGCAGTATGGGCGGAGGGGGGAAAGATGGCAAACGAACTACCGAACTAATTAAAACTAAACTTTCCCCCGCAATGAGCCTCGGAGGCGGCAGTCGCTCCCAGCGGGGTGTGGGTGCCTGGCTGCCGTGTGTAATGTCCATGCCCTCTGCTGGCTACAGCCAGCGCGTCTCAGCTGCGTGCCACCGCCACCCTGCCCTCGCCGCCGCCACAGCGGCCACTCCGGGGAGGAGGTGCTGGCCAGTCTGCCAGAAGTCCCTGCTGTCCAAATGATTTTATCTCCTGGTTTTGTCAGAGCTGTGGCCCTGGTTTAAGCATCCCTAAGCTGGTGGCCATATTCCAGGAGGACAGGAGCTTGGAGGCTCTGCAGTTAGCCATGTCTCACTCTGATGCTATTAGCAAGGACATCTGAGATGAAGGTTGACCTATGAGTTTGGGAGAATTATTCTGGTCTTAGCAGCTGATCTGGGTTTTACTCTAGTGGTTGCTGTAAGGATTGTCCCAGAGCTCAGGAAAGCTAATATGGGATCTCTTGGTCTTCTGAGCCATCTGTGGCTGCCCTCTGCCAGAACCTCTCTCTTCACAGGAAGAATTTGGCAGAGGCAGGGCTGAAATCATACTATCTGCCAGAAAATTGAAATTTAGAGCTGGCACACTCTCAGTGACCAGTCTTCCCAGAATGAGAAAACAGTCCTTTAAATGAGTTGTTGACTCATACAACTAGTAGTAAGAAAATTTTCTTCAGCTTACAAAATTTTTCTATGGCTGAGAGATAAACTAATTTTCTTCTTCTTCTTCTTCTTCTTCTTCTTCTTCTTCTTCTTCTTCTTCTTCTTCTTCTTCTTCTTCTTCTTCTTCATCACCATTGTAATTTCCAGAATCACTATCATCACCATCACCTAGATCTCTTCCAAAGTCTCCTGACTAACACAAAAGAACCTCTTGGTTTTGTTTTTCATAACATGCTGCAAGATGCCAGTATAATTTTAAACTTTGCTCATCGCCGAATTTCTTCAGTGATTTCTTCAGATTTTCTCCTCTCATTCAGTAGAATGGACACCATGCCTGGGATTTTGCAAACAAGTATTATGTATTCTTTATATATCATTGTCCTGCAGTATCATTTCCTATATGACCTTCCCCTTGAAAAGTTCCATCTCCAATAAAGAGGTTGTACACTTGATGGCAGATGTAGGACAAGTAACTGTATCAACTGTTTTAGACGGCTCTTATGTGAACATCAACCACATTATCATTTCTACAACTGAAGCCTTACACAGCTAGAGCCCAAAAGAGGAACTTCTGGGACATGGGCTCCTGAGGAAAATTCTCTCCAAAACTCTGGTAGCCACAGTGTGTGATTTAAGCACATGCATGCAGGAACACCCTTTCCTATCAACTATTCCTAAAATTTGATTACAGCACTGGACACTTGTTTTCTGTACAAGCATCCACTCTTTTTTCAGGGCTTTTTTTAATCCCTCTCTGAGCAATATCCTCTTGCTAGGAGTTCCACAGGCTAATGGTGCGGAAAAATATTTCCCTATGAGAAGAGCTACACCTGTCCAACCCCCCTTCTGTGCACCATCCATCACACTGACAGCATAGGTAACTTGCCCAGGATCATGTCAAAGCGTGAAATAGCTATAAAGGCAACGCATATGTGTTTGTCATTTTTGTCATTAATGGGATCAAGCAAAACTAAGGCAGAGCTATTGAACTGTGCCACAGAAGCCAAGGGAAGCTGGAGCCACGTCCGAGAGCAGTTCAGAGTGGTGGCTCCTGCTTTGGCCCATGGAAAGTGCACGGGGTGAGCAACACTTTGATCTTCTTATTTATTTGTGTTTGTACTGCAGGGAAAATGTTGGGTTCGTTTTTGGGGCCCAAAGAAGCTGAATAGCCCGGTGTAGGGGAGCACTACTTCCACAGCCTGGACCTCTGGCTCCAGGCTCCTCCTCCTCCCTTCCCAATTCAGCGGGGAAGCCCAATTCAGCAGAGGATGGGAAAAATATCCACCTCCCCTTTTAGCCAGGCAAGCAAACCTGAGCAGGGCAGATCTAGTGAGCTTTTAAGGCAGCTCTCCGGTGTGATTAGTTAGAGCTTAACATGAGATAAAATCAATTGGAAACTTGTGTGAGTTAGGGCTGCTCTCATCAGTCAGAGTTTGTAGCAGCCAAGTGCAGCATGATTGTTATTAATATCTGCTACAGATATATAAGCTGAAATGGGCCTTTACAGTAAAAAGGAAGACAAGTTGCTCTTTCCCAAGAACATACAGAGAGAGAGATTGTGCATGTAATTCAGGGCCATGCTGAGCACTCCGCACATCTGTAGTGGTGAGAACTGCCTGTTCGTAGGAGAAAATACACTGGTGTCTTATATGCATGTGCATTTTCTCATAATACTGCATGACACACAAGGATGTTGTTTAGGAGTTTAAAGTGCTGAGTATTATGATGTTTGTAGTCCATCCCAGGAGCTGCATTAGATATGAGGCAGCCCACACACCATGGGTGACTTCAATCCTGTGCTTTGTGCCTGCCTTCTTTCAAAGGAGAAATGATTTCTGCCAATGCAGTAAGTAATTCTGTATAAGGCTGGACCTCAGCATCAGCTGTAGTGCTCACTACTGTGACTGCTGTGATAATTCCCATGCTGTCACATGAATGGGATTGCACCATAAACTCACACACCTTAGCCGTGCTGATGGCCAAGCCTACATAATGGCCCAATGCATTGGTGCTAATGATCCAGTGTTTATGGTGGCCCACAGCACTGTTGTCATGCCAACGAGATGGTATTCCTGTCTAGAAAAAATAATAATAACCAAATAAATAAATACTTTCTTTCTCTAGACCGATCTGGCTGTTTAATAGGAGTTGGAGATTAAAGCTGAAGGGAGAAAAAATCACAACTGAAGTACAAACCCATCTCTGTTCAGATGAGAGCGGAGCATTTCTCAACAATTCAACATTCCTCCCTCTCCATCCCCTCTGTGCTGTGCAGAACACTCTGCAAAGCTTCCTTTCCAGCAAAGCAAACCCGTCCTGTGGCAGGGTGGGGGAGCAGGAATTTCTGCCTAACCAGTCCCTCCCTGGAGATTTGGGTCAGGCTGGGGACTTCCATGCTGAACCCCCCTATCCTGGTCCCATGGCAGTGTGGTCCAGCAGGGACATGGCATGAGGAAAGCCTGTCCCTGTGACTGCCATCCTGCCCATGAGCACCTAACCTGCCTTCTACTCTGCCTCAGCACATGTCATGCCCCAGCAGAGAGTTCAGCTCTGAAGCACTCGTCAGGATACTTGCAGTAGGAAGGGTGGTGCTACAGACCCAACCCAGCATCACTCCTCAGGATCATCCCTTCCCTCTCTGAGAGGCTGATGTGCTTCAGAGCTTAAGCTCCTCCTTACCTCAGTCACCAAACTTTACTTCAGCACCCATTTTTACAATCTCTTCTTAAAATCTTGGAATTTTTTTTGTTTCATACAGAAATAAACTCCTGCTGCTGAATTCCAGGACTTGGTGCCTGGCTGTCACAATTCCCCTTCCAGGAAATTACCCATCTTCCTCTGAGAAATATCTGTCTTCTTTCTACCAGTTTTTCTCACAAGTCACTTCTCACATGCATTTCCCATTCTGTTTTCTTGCCCCTCTCATCCTTTAATTCAGCTCACATTACTCTAGCAGTAAATTATTTAAAGCAGGCAAATACGTGCAACAAGCCAGCTTTCTGTCAGACACGAGCCTTTTCAGAAACTGATACACTCAAAATTTCTTTATTTTGGCTCAGCTTTATCTTGAGCTAGCCTTTTCTGCCATCCAGTTCAGATGCCTCATATCCCATCATACAGTCCCAGTGCCCTACACATCACGGCCCCTCAGGTTCCTGCCTTGATTGTTGGAGGAATATCTTATTGCTTCTGCAGTTTTCTTGTAGACTCAACCCCTCCATGGAATCATTAAGGTAGAATTTACTGTAATTCAGAAAATGATTCAGATAACAAGAATAGCTTGAATTTTAAGAGCAAATAACAACAATAAAACTTGGAAGAGGCATAAGCCCATACAGTACAGGTTGGATCAGTAGCTAGTGTGAAGAGGAAACTGGCACAGGGAATGTCATGTCCTGCCAGTGTAGTTTTCCCTTGCAAAGTTTCTTGTATGCCTGCTGTGCCCTCTGGCACCAGGGGCAAGACATGGATTAGGTGAGCTCTAGGTCTGGTCCATCTCCACACTCCTGCATTTTTGACTCTGGTCAAAATTGAAAAATTCAAAGGCAACATCCAAAATTGGGCATCTCGCAGCTGAGAGCCTTCACCTGCACTCACTATGTCATCTACTTTCCTTTGTTAGCAGTGAGACTTTGAGTTGGTTAAGGCAAATGCACAGATTCCCAGGTGCCTGCAATGTATCATGTATATCCAGTCAGGCTGCATGTATTAATTTCTCTCTGCTGTATGTGAAGTGTATGAAAGGTCACTTCTTCCAGTCCTGTGTTCTAGGCTGGTTTTCAGGAGACTCCTTTGCATCCATCCTTCTATCAGTTCATCAAGCCACCCACACACGGCACTGTTCTCCCTCCACAGGCTGTGACAGTGAGACACAGTGGTAAGGTTTGACCAAGAGGTGTTAACAGACCTGACAATTTGTGTGCTCTTGTAGGAAATCTTGAACTTCAATAGCATCTGGGTCTTTCTCCCAGTGATCTCCTTGAAGCTGTCAGATTTGAATTGTCCTGGAGATGTTCAGTGTCTCTCTCTTATGTCCTCAGATCATGTGGGTAGTTGACCCTGTTGAGTAATGTCATCCCATTAGACAGAAACACATGTTCATTGAGATAAGGATGAGCTGTCTCCCATAAGGTTTGGAATCAGATCTCAGTTGGTATTTCTGTTACACATTCAACTGGCGTGATTCCCCCCTCCAGTGAAATCCTGCAGGGATATATTTCAGTGGGCTAATTATAAATTCCTTCTGTCTTGCAATAGCTGGATACAGCATGCCTGGTGGCATGAACCTCCCCTCCTTCATTCGTGTTGTGCACCTCTCTTGCTGCAGGCAAAAGTAATTTCCCCAGCCTGGAAATGTGATTTAATTTGACCTTGTTCACACAGGTTCTGCTTCTTTTACATTCCCACCCCCAATGATAAAACAGGATCAGAGGAAATTGCAATGATTCACAGTGATGCTCTGCCTCAGCCTCCAATTCTTCTTGTTCTCTCCTCTCCCTGCCATCCCAGCTCTGCCTACCCATTACAGCTACAGGGTACTTCTGGCTGTAGGTGGAGGATGTAAGAGAGATTTAAAGATGTGAAACCACACGTGTGTGTCATATCTCCTCTGCCAGGAGAGCCAAATTATGTGTCTTTCCTTATGAGACATTTCAGGAGTGAAAGGAAAAGAAATGGAGAGTGAGAGTGAACAGGGAATACTAGCAGAAACAAGGGGAGTGCTCTAGAACCCTGTTTATCAACTGTTTCTGTAGCAGATCAGTAGTTGCAGTCCCTCCCTGTCTGGATCCACTTCTTCAGCCATCCAGTGCCTGCCCCAAGGCTGCTGTCCTAAACTGCACCATCCTGCTCTCCAGTGGCCACTGTCTCCAGTCTTCCAACTTATTCTTCCTTGAGATGGTAAGAATAAATTGTCCAACTTAAATACCTCAGCCCTGGACTCCTAATGGTCCTGTTTAGAGGGACATCTGTGGAAATCCTTGCCCTCCCCCTGTGCAGGTTCAGAAGGTCTTGTTCGTGGGATGCTCTCTCCCTTGTCTGGTGTTTGATGCTCAGCAGTGAGACATAATGGTGAGGTTCTCTAGAAGACAGTCTCTCTGGCTGTGCCAGAGGAGTTTTAATAATACAGTTGCTACTTTGCAGAATCCTAAAGCATACAAGATGGTTGGAGAAGCACATTCTGGCTGTGCAGTAACTGCCTCCACCAGTAAACCTGGCGACAGCAAGCCTTTTTACACCAGCTCACAGAAGCTGTAAGCCATGACAAGAAACTGGCTACCCATAGCAATAAACTGCTGAGCACTAGGGAAGCATGCTTACAGGATTTTTCCAGTAATAGGGATGGCATCAATTGTCAGCAAAGCAGACAATCTGGCTGCATGTGTCATTCAGACTCGTTAATGCTCTGTTTCTCACCTGCTGGCTTTCCCTTTTGTTCTGAACTGTTACCAGAGCCTTGGGAAACCTGCTGAGTCCAGTGCCAAATTGCGTGGATCCTTTCCCTCCAAATGCAGAAGATTTATGTCTCATTTTAGATGTGTGGGACTGCTATTCTTACAGGAAGTTTCTGAAGGGGATGAGAATTGTTTGACATCCCTGAAGAGATCAGGGCTATATTTAATATTGCAATGGCTTTATCCAGAGAAGCTCATACTTGCTCTTTCTGTTTATACCTCGCTTCAGTAATTCATATCAAATGGAACATGGTCTAAACAGATAATTTCTAACTCCACATTGTAGGGCCTTGGGCCAGACAGGTCTTGGGCCAGACAGGAAGGACCACAAGTAGTCTCTAAACTGCTGGTAGCTGCAAGTGTTGAATATTGAGCTTTTGCACTAAGAAGAGACCGGGAAGGGGCAGGATGGAGGAGAAGGAGAGTATATCCTCTCATCAGCACTCTGTGAATTTGGGAAACAGCTGCCAGAGCTGGACACCACAGTGGATAAAGGACAAAGCACTTGCATGTTTTCCACCTAGTTGGTACAGACTGATAAAAACTAGGAGGATTTTGACCTGGAGTGAATTCCTCCAGGGTGTAGACTTTAAGGCCCAAAGGTTCGCTTCTGAGCATGTGATGGGTTGTCTGCATATTGATGGGTTGACCAGTGAATCAGTCCAGGGGATGGAGCAGTTTTATTGCTCTCCATCAGTTCAACACTTTCTCTGTCAACCAAAGCAAGATGCCTTGTTCCCTAGAGCCACCAAAATGATGGCTTGTGCCTCTCACATGAAGAAAAAGGTCCACACAGTGCAGCCTGGTCTAAAATCCCACAGCCTGACTTTAAGAAGTGGCAGTAGGAGCTCATTCCCAGTGACCTGGATGTTTGCAGGGCACAGTGCAAGACTCAGAGAGAGACAAGCACTGCCCACTGCTGAGTAATGTTGTGAGTAAAAGACTCATATAAGCCATCCATGGTTTTTATTCATTTTCTGTCACCCCCCCAGGCAGCTCGTGTGAGGCTGCGCAAGTCGCTTTCTCTCTTTGGCTGCAACTAAACTTATCTTCATTATTACATATTTTGGCTCACTTTCATCCTCTTCTATTGTGAGGAGTTTGCCTCCAACTCTGATCTTCAAGCAGGGATGAGCATGCTGATGCTCCTTCCATCCTCTCACAGCCTCATGTCTATTTAAACTGTAATGTTTTAGGAGCAGGGACATTAACCCTCATCTGGATTAGCATTGCTCTAATGTAAATAATATTAGTTACATTATAGATGTTTCTGTAATTAGAGTTCCTGTTTCTATAGGCATTTAAACACCTCGTCTCCTCATTTGACAGTTATGTTATTTGATTTGTGTTCTCCTGATGTGAAGATCAGTACTGAAACCCTTTTATCTCTTCTGATGAGCAGGTTTAGACTATGATTGGATTTGATTTTTTTAGAACTGTGTGTAGGGAGGAGCCCACAGATACTAGGTATGATGTGTGTACAGCGCAGAATTTAAATGGAGGTTAAATAACATGGCAAGAAGCAGGGCTTTAATCAGTAGGGTTTTCTCAAGGAGCATGAGGTAAGGACAAACCTTTTCAAAAGCAGAGGGGGAATAAGAGCTGGCCTAGCTGGCAAACTCTTGGAAAAATTGGCTTCCCTGTCTCCATTTGCCTGCGTTTTAAGTGGGACACAACAGTATTTGCTGGTACTCTGAGGGAAGCCCACTCATGAAAAGGTTTACCAGAGATTATTTTATCAGAGACACTCGCCTTGGCAGATGGCTGTATGCTTTAAATTTAAACAGAGAGGCATAAATAGTAGAAAAGAAAAGAGGGTAATAAGAAAAATATCAAACTGCCCAGTGCAAATCCTTGGGGAATTTCTATTGCAATAACTGACCTCCCATATAGCACCATTTATTTCATACGCTGGCAGCTTTATAGGTGCTTGTACAGCTACAGACGAACACCAATTTGCCAGTGCAGTTTGTTTTGATAACTGTTGTTTTCAATAAATCTATATTAAAATCAAAGGGAAAATTAAATAGACTGAAGTCAGTGGCACTAGAGATAAGGTAGCACATTACTACACTGGCCTCTTCAGCTGGAGGAGCTCTCCCTACCATCCAGTGTGGGTCACAGGTGTGATAAATTTTAATGGTCTCAGCTGTGCTTTCTAATGGCAGCCAGTGTGAGTGAGCATTTTGGTGGGGAAAAGAAATTTTGATATTTCCAAGGTCAGTTACTTTCAGGGCTGTAACAAAGGAGGATGTTGGGGGAGGATGCACCACTCACTTTCACAGGCTCTTTCTCTTGGGTTTCAAAGGACAATTGCAAGCACAGAGGTCAAGGTCTCCAGCCTTTGAACTCTGTGCTGAGTCTCCCAGGACCCCTTAGGTGCTCCCACTCCTACGTGACAATCCACACAGCTGGTACCTGTGGACGGAAAGCAGCAGGAGAAGCGGGATCTGTGAATGGTCCCCTGGCAAGTGGGATGTCTGTGTCTCAGATTTTTCTGGACATGGCATGTCCTCCTCCTCTCTACCCCGGGCAGAGTAGGTACCTCCTGCAGGATTAGGGGAAGTCCTGATGGAAGAGAGGGAGGAGAGAAGAGAGAATAGAAACTCCAGGGAGAGTGCTGAGAAGGAAGGAAAGAAGAAAGAAAGAAAGGAAGGAAGGAGTAAGCTAGGGGAAATGATGGGAGGAAGAGAGAGGCTGGAAAAGGAAAGAGGGTCTCCAGACTCTGGAGAGAAAAGATAAAGAGGCAGAAAATAGAATAAACAGAGGGGGAGATAGTGGGGAAATTAAAGCAGTGTAGACAGAAGGTATGTGAGAGCATGGATCTGACTCCCAGACCAGGCAGCAAACCCTCTACTACCCTCCCTGGTGAATTTAGCTGTCCATTGCAGGTGTGTGTTTCTGGAGATAAAGAGAGACTTAAGTTTGGGGAAAAGAGCTGCTTTGGTCAGGAGTTTTGGAACTACTTCAAAGACTTAGCCTCTGGACACTTGGAGCAGCAGGGGCTAGAACTATCCAAGTAATTATTTAGCTTCAGTGGGGCAGTTTAGAGCAATGTTGAATTCATGAAGTTTTCCCCAGCACAAAGCATCACAACTGAGTCCAAATAAATAATGAACCTAAGAGATTTCATGGTAGGGTAAGTAATTTTTTTTTTTCCCAACACACCAATTTTCTACCAGAGAACATTGATTAGAGTAACTGAGAACATTTACTAGAGTGTATCAACATTATCCAAGCTTTTGCTGAGAAATTAATAAAAATATTAAATTTAAAATTAAATATTTTAAAAATTAATGTTTTTAAAATATTATTTTAAAAATATAAACTTGTGGAGGTTTCTCTCTCTCTCTCTTTTTTTCCCCCCTCATCTCCTTCTGACAGTGTCATTTTATTCCTGTTATACATTATACCCCAATTGGTCCAAGCATTTAGCCTAAAACATGGCGTCTCCTGAGCTGGGGGGAAACCAAGTGCTCTCTGGGTAAAATATTTTTTCTATGTTAAGTTTTGCTTCCCTGCCCACAGCAAAAATCAAACCACGAGTGATGATAGCCTTGTGCCAGGCCCTTTGCCTGCCAGCCACCAAGAGCTAGTTCAGGCTTTTCAGGAACAGTCATGTTCCCTGGGGTTGTTCAGACTGTGCCAGGCACTTCCCCCCCTCTTCTAGACTCTTATGTCCATCTTTTAAATGCACATTTGAAACATAATTGTTAAAACCCATTGTTGCCTCAGCTTAGGGCAGGGATCCTTGTTGTTCCTGATATTGAGTTTCACAAAGACATTCAGCTGGTTTAATAGGAATCTTAAAAAAGGGTGGGGATTATGCCTGTCCATGTAATGTACAGTATGAGGAAAGGAAACAGTGTGGTGTAATGGATGGTTTGGGCTTCTAGAATGATGTCATAATAAAGCAAAAGAAATGTCAAAGTGGTAAAGTGAAAAGAAATACACTATTTTTATTTGGGAATATGTCATTAAACAACAACAACCACAAAAAAATCCGAGCACTAAACTTTAGGTCAAAAATCATATTTTTTGAAACCTCAGAATTTCCCAAGGGACACAAATTCCTCTGCTATTATTTTTGGCCAGCTGTCTTCCATATGACTGCCTGTGAAAAGTATTTTATCTCAAGCTAAAATCCCACACATAAAAATGTCTCTCTACCTTCCAGCAGGTGTGCTTGTCCTATGGGAAGATTTGCTTTATCAGCAATGTGTTCCTCCAGGAGAAATGCTTAATTTTAGATGTTTTTCCCATTTACACTTAGAGTTCAAGACACTTGAGAAGCGGCTCAGTATTGGGTGGCCTGTGCAGGCGTCAGAACCCTTCCTTTATACACTGCAACCCTATTAGCTAAAATACTGGCAAAGAGATTTTGGTGAAGTGGTGGGGTTTTTTTAACATCTCATTTAAAATGTTTAAAATGTTTTAAAATGTCCCATTTCACTGCTGTTGATGCCCTCACTTTGAAATACAGCTTTCCCATGACGACATAACTGTAAAACACATTCAAGTTTTTCTTTTTTTTTCTTTTTTTTTTCTTTCTTTTTTTTTTTTTTACTAGTTAGCAATGGAGTTTTGTTATAGCTATTAAAATATAAAGAATAAACTGCACCCAATTGCACAATATTTTTTACCAAGGTTAAACCTGAATTTTTTTGTGGATGGCATTGGAATATCAAGATTAAGTATACAGTGGGAGCACAAGGGTTTTACAACATACAATAATGTAGAAAAGCTTGTATTTCTTTGGCAAATTGACATCACTGTTTGCCCTTCTTTCTTTGTACTTCTTGGGTCTGATTTTTAGGAGCAAGAGTTGGAAAAGGCATGGTAGATGATTCAGTGCAGCTCCCTTGAACTGAAATCACGCTGGCACCAATGGGACATTTTACAGTGCTGTAAGTGGCTGGTTTCATGGCTCCCACCGCTCCTCTCGGATGGTGATCCCACAGTTTAATGCATCATAGTCTTAGGAAATTTCTCCTGATGTTCAGGCTATGTTTTCCTTTGGTCAAATATCTTGGGGAAATCCTTTGCTGATGGGTCATTTTATTTTGTTTTGGTGCTGACGCCTTCCTGACACGTGTGGTTTTTTCTCCTCACCCCATGTACAAAGGGGAGTGAGGGGCAAAAGCTGGATCCACTGGGACCCACACAAAAGGGAGGAGTACTGATCTACAGCCCAAGCAACACAGTTGTTTATGTTTGCTTTGCATTTCACTGCATCCTCTTGCACTCGTGATTAAAGTGGGACTTTTTGGAGACAGGACCAGCCTATCTGACTAGTTTTGTATGCTCAGTCAATATAAGGTCCAGCAGGGACTACTCTGACCATTCCAGCAAAGCACAGACTAGAGAAATAAAAAGCTCCCATGCATCAAACCCCAGAAGTTTGCTCAAATCCAAGCAGATCTCCTATGGAGACATCCCATCCTCATGTGAAATGTCCAAGACTCCCTCGTCCTCTGTTAACATAGCCCACTCAATAGCCACTTTCTGATGTCCTGCAATGTTTTTCTAATGCATTTTATTTCCTAGCCTGCCAAAGGCTGTCCTCTCACCTCTGTTTTAACTGGAAAAGGATTTCCACCCCATGGCCCTGATTCTGGCTGAATTAATGGTTTTTGAACTGAATCAGCACATTTGAAGTTAAAACAGATCCCCACTGAGTCTGTACATTTTTATTACTGCGCAAGGAGTGCTTAGGAAAATAAAAGGAAAGAGAAAGCCCTGAGAGTGGACCACCCTGTTGAGGGGGGAAATGTAGAAATCAAGCATGTTTATGTGAGTAATATTTATAGGGTAAAGTGACATATATTGTATGAGGCCTTGGAGCCCAGCTCAGGAATACCACATGCCAGTCTGGGCACTCATGCTCAAGAAAATTTAATTGAAACTGAAGCAGGTGCAGAGGAGGTCTACTAAGATGGAGTGGGAAATGGAAAGATAATATGCTAAGGAGACACAAGGAAAAAATGGCTCGTTTAGGCCATCGAAGCAAAGATGGCAAAAATTATTTGGATCTGAGAGCTGCCTATGAGTACACCAGGAGAAAGAAAGAAGCAAACAAGTTAAATCAAAGGATCATTTTTCCAGAATTAATTAAACTAGTTATAAATACATTTTATCTAGGAATTAGGAGTTTTTCCATCTATCAGGTAGAGAAAAGCTGAAGAAGCCTTCTACTGGGTTAGCATGGGCAAGTAAAAAGACATATTTGAAGATGGAGGTTGATAAATTGGGATGTTGGAAAGGAAATTATATTATAAGATGAAGGAGAATGGCTCAATATCCCTGGGACTTCTTTCCTGACCAACACTCCTACCTGTAGATTGCTTTTATCATCTGAAATACTCTTTTGCCTTTTCTTTGCTAAGGACATCAGCACCTTTAAAATCTCCTGTCATTGTCATCCAAGAGCCCTGTGCTGTATCTGCAAAGCTCCGAGCCCCACGGAACTGCTGTTGCTCCCAAATTCATCAAGGGGGTCACTGTCAAACAATGAGACACACTTGCTCCCACGGGGTTTGAATGAGCTGCTTTCTTTCAAAACACCCTTTAATTGACAGCTAGAAATAGCTTTCCATGATGACAGGCTGTCATTAATATCATTCACCAGAATGATACCCCAGTGATAGTCTCTGTGTTTAGAGGAAAAGGGAGAGAGAAATCCTCTGCAAACAAATGTTTCAACAGAACACAAGAACTGAGCTGTGGTTTCAAGAATGACAACGTGAATATAAAAATGTACATTGTGAATATTAGTATTCCCTTAAATATGTACTCATGTTGGTTAATGAGTCCCACCGGTGGTGTTAGTAACTGAAGGATTTGGGTTGGCACATTATTAACTTGTTAAGTAGAAAACAGTGATACAAAACTACTTGTCATGTGTATTATAAGACATTTAAAAGTTTCACTCAGCATAAGCAGCTGAACAGTATTAACGGAGCTGCCTTTAAAATTATCTGATGTTTCTTTGTGCCATAATAATGTAAAATCCTATTGCTTTAAAAGGAGCTCTGCTCCATAGACCCTTGGGAGGGAGGCACTGGGAGAAGGACTGGGGAATGTCCCTCCTCCTCTGTGCTGACCCAGCAGCAGGCAGAGACCTGATAGTTGATCTTGGGTTAGGATAAGCTCAGACCTGTCTTCACACAGAGGATCCCTTGCAGCTACCACATGGGGTCAGGGGGGTTTAGTCTGTATTTTCTGCCTTACCCTGCCCCACTGGTTTGCTGCTTTTTAATGGAGCTCTGTCCATCCATCGGCCCAGTGGTGGCTTAACATCTGTGCAGAATGAAATGAGACTCTGTTAAGAAACTGTTAGGGTTTTAAAACAAATAAAACTTTAGGTAACGGTAGACCAGGATGCTGCATCTGCTGGCAGCAGCAGAGAGATCCAGCCATAGGAGAGAAGGTCACAGCTGGAATATGAGCTGATTTCCACCCAGGGTTTGAAGATAGTCCTTCATGTAAATTAGGACAAAGCAGACACTGCCCCAGCGTGGACCCTATTTCCTATGGGCTTCTTCTAACCATCTCAAAATCTCTAAAGTAGGACAAGCAATTAAGACACCAGAGTGACTCCTGAAACACACTCACTTGCTCTCAGATAGAGTTGGTCCTGAGGCAATGGGGTCATGGGACTAACATGGGCTGTGCTACCTGGAATAAATTAGGTGGCCCTAATGAGCAACTATCAGCCTTTTTGACCACTGTTCCCCACCTGCATAACCCAGTTTGTCAGCATTCCTTGCCTAGGGCCCCATGGCAATTGACTGCCTTTACTGGCAGAGTCCCCTGGGGAGGGAAGCTGTTCCCAGTGAGGATGCTACAGGGGCCGTGAGCATTGATGGGCACGCCACAGGATATCTATTGATCACCCTCATTTATTTTTCCAGAAGCCTGGAGTGAGCCAGATTAATCTGTAGGTGATGTTTTCAGTGGCCTGCAGTGTTCATTTGAGGCATGCACACCCACATAAGGCTAAGACATGAACAATACAGAAACAATGACAATATTTCATAAAACATGGCTCTCTTTGAGCTGGTTTGGGCGCTGATAGTTGTGCCATAAAAAAGACCCTCTTTGAAAGTGCAGTTGCTGAAGGAAATCTCATTGCTGTCCTGCAGTCTTTGGTGGACAATGATTTTGGGTCTCACAAGGGTCACGGAAGCTGGCAGAAGCCAAGGTGTGGGCCCTGGTTACTGTAGATAACTCAGATGGGAAAAGGGGTTTCCCCCAAAAAACTGGGCAGGAGGAAATCTGCCAGCTGTACTGCCTGGGAAACCTGGGAAACAGCATGAGGCTGATGAAAAAATATGCACACACCTATGAGCCATTCATCGTTTGTCTAGACCAGGGAATTACTTTTTACTGCAAGATGCAGAGGTCAGCAGAGGAAAGGCCTCTTCTCTTTCATCCTCTTAGGAACACAGGCAGGCTGTGAGCCCTAAATTTCAAGCTTTGGGCCTGCAGTGTAATTTCAGCCAGTTTCCATCCCTGCTAAGGGAGGGCCAGGGACAGATTGCTCAAGGACCACACAGGGCAAAGACCTTCAATTCACTCTCCTGGGTGCCTGGTAAACCATACATCATTCATCAAAGACTTGACAAATCACAGCAATATAGCTAAGCTTAGAAGTAAAATTTCAGATTTTCCTTGCTTATGTGGGTGGGAAGCTGAGAGATGCCAAATCTAAGAGGGCTTAAAGGAACTCTTACTATTATTAAATGGTTTGCTGTTGGTATTTCTATAGTTCTGACATGATACTTTCATGGTTCAGGCCTATCAAGTTCAAGGCCACATACGGAGGAAAGGATAAATCCAGCCTGAAGAGTCAGTAACTCAATTAAAGGCAGGAGAACCAGGCAGATTCAGTCAGACAGCCATCCCACCTTGTGTGGAGCAATAGTCGATGATCTCTGTACTCCGGTACTTACCTGTGTCCATTATTTTAAGACATGGAGCCAGAGAAAGGCTTAAGGAAGGATTTAAAGAGGAGAGCAAGATGACAGGTAGGACTGCTCCTGCCTGCTGGCAAAGGATGGGTAAGGCTGCCTCTAGAATCCCTCGCAGTCCTATTTGCATGAGTCAGTGCTCTGGATTTGCTCATCACACATATGAGGAGTATCAGGGGTGTGCAAAGGAGCTGCTGGCTGGAAGTGTGGAGGTGTGAGTTAATGTGGAAGCAAGGAAGGAAGCAACGCAGGGAATGGCCCCAGTTAGAACACTCATCATTGCAGCTGAGATTCCATGAGTTATGGATGTGTCAGTAGGCTAAAGATGAGGTATGATTGCACGTAAGTTCAGAGAATCACAGAATCGTCAGGGGCAGAAGGGATCTCTGGAGATAATCCAGGCGGGTCTTGAATGTCTCCAGACAGGAAAAATCCATGACCTCCCCGGGCAGCCAGTTCCAGGGTTCCTTGCCGCGCTGTCCGGCAGCAGCAGAGCGCCGGCAGCTGTTCCCTGCGCAGGCAGGGACGGGCTCGGAGCCCTTGCAGGGTGTGCCAGCCAGTGAGATTTGACTGTCCCGGCTCAGGGCGCCAGCCATGGGAGTGCGGAGGAGGTGCCACAGCTCAGGGGCGTCAGGCAAAGACCAGGCACGGTTCAGACACAGGTTTAGCCTAAGAAAGATGAGTGAACACACAAGCATGGAAGCATCAAGAGTCGGGAGAGGTGTCCTGGGGACACGGTGGGATGCCCCTTGAGGACACAAGGCGGGTAAGTGGTGGCCCCAGAGTAGAGGAGGAGTCGGGTCAGCGGGGAGAGTATGAGATTCCTCCGGGCACGGGGGTTGGGAATCGGCGCCCGGGGAGGCGGCGGGGCCGGCGCGGCATCGAGGCGCGGCCACGCGGCGGGGCCGGCCGGAGGGAACTACGAGCCCCAGCGTGCCCCGCGGGGCGACGCGCGGCACGCGCCTGCGCGAGGGGGCGCGGCGGGTCGGAAGCCCCGCCCCCGGCGGCGGCGGGCGGCGCTGCGGTTGGACGGCGGCGCTGCCGCTCAGCGCGGGGTCGGGGGTCAGAGTGCGGGCGGTGAGTGGCGGTGCCGGGCACTCGTGGTGCGGAGTGCGGGGCGCGGGGCCCGGCCGGGCCGGGGCGGCTCCACCGCGGGGGTGGTGCGGGAGGCGGGCGGCGGCTCGGCCCAGCCCTGAGGGGCCCGGCCGGCGCGGGGGGCCCCGCAGGCCCGGCGGAGACACGGGGCCGCCGTGGCCCGGGGCGGGGGGTAAAGGCCCGGCGCGGAGCGGGGGCGCGGCCCGGCCCCCCGAGGCGGCGGGGCTCGACCCGGGGGCGTGGGGCTGCGGGCCGGGCGGGGCTGGGCGGGGCGGGGGTGCCGGTGGGGACCGGAGGCGGCCCCGGGCCGAGGGGAGGGCGCGGGGTGGCGGCGCCTCGTCGCCTCGACGCCCGGGCTGCCGGGCCCTCCGCACGCCGGGCCGGCCCTGAGGGGAGCTCTGCAGGGTGGCCGTGGCTGCGGTCCCACAGATCCCAGCTGGAGCGAGATCAGTTGCTTTCAGGGCTTGAGGAAGGGAAAACAGCCCGTCTGCCCAGGGGGTGGGCACGGGCTGAGCTGGAGGCAGCAGCAGCAAGGATTTTTTTATGTTTTGGGATGAGGAGGTCCATAATGAGGGAGTTGGAGATTTGTGTTTGGGGGGGGTTTCCTTTATTTTTTACTCTATGAGATTGAACTGATCACCTGTCTCAGATCGTGAGAGTGAAGTAAACTTGAGAAAGCTTAGGAGTACGGTCTGTTTACCTGTTTCTTGAGTGGCAGTAGGATTTTCTTCTTTTCTTTTTTTGCTGCTATGCTGTTACAGGTGTTTCTTCCAAACTAAGATGTATGAAGAGGTGTTGTCATTTACTGCTTATGTTCTGTCTTTTACAAGTCCTGTGTCTGGTGGATTTACGTGGTCATTGCTGGCCTGTTTGCTAATGTGTGACATTTGTTTTGCTACTTCTTTACTTATCTAGTTTCTTTATTGAGCTTTTGGTTCCAGAGATGGTGGATTGACAGCTGCTGTTTAGTCTGAACTCTTGATATTCTTTCAGCTGTGATGCAAGGGACCAGCAAGTTTTCTAATGTGTTAATGCTTGCACTGTGTCTCGGGAAGCATGAGGTATACAAGGCTCCAGGAAGGTACTTCTCCAAAGCACTTGTCCCATCAGATGCTGTTAAGAGCTGTTTGAGGATTTTACCTGATTTCTTTCTAATGGTAACTTGAATTTATTTTGTCCTGTAGTGTTTTTTTGCAACAATGTAGCATCTCATATCACTTGATATTGAAGTTGGCACTTGAACTTTTATCCAAGAATGAATGATTCTGAATTTTAGTGGTTTGTTAAAAGTCCAGTTGGTTAGTCCCTTCTGTGTAGGCTTGGGAAATTTGATTTCAGATGGTGTTTTTTATTTCAGATATTTTTGTTTTCATTTTGAAGCCCTGAATTCTGCCCTTTTCAACTGAATTTTCACATTAATTTACAGTGTGGACTAAATGCTTGTTTTGTTTCAAAGAGTGGCCCTGTGGCCCTTTCATGCATCTTGTTCCTCTCAAACTTTGGGTTGCTCTACCTGAATAGTGTGTTTGGTTTGGTTATTGTTTTTGTAAAATTGGTGTGTCTAGACAGATTTGAGTGGTACCAGAATCCAAAAGAAGAAAGTAATTAAAGCCTTTAAAAAATGCTAGTGTGCCTGATGCTAAATAAAGACCTTGGATTGAATAAACACTGATAGGACCTGAAGTTTCTGTTCTGCACTTGAGAGATACTTCAGTTTGCTTTCTTTAGAGGGCCTGATTACAGCTGGTTTGGTGCTTATCTTGTTTTGATTCTTTTAACTTCAGTAGGCCTTGATTTTATTTTATTTTTTTAACCCCATTAAATTTTGGAAATAGAGTTCTGGAAGATACTTAAATGTGTGAAGTATTTGCATTTTACCCTGTCTCTGTGTCAGTCCTGTGGCCACCTGCAGTGGAGGGTCCCCAGGCTGCAGAGTGCAGGTATGGTGATATCCAGGTAAATGGTGCAGGACTGCCCACTGTGCCTGGGCTTACAGGAGAGCATGGAAGGCTGTAAGCAACTGTGCTTTTGTTACAACTCTGTCTTGGATCTGAAGCAGGTATTTTTGCTAGAAATTGTCCTGCTGAGACTCCTGGTGTTTCACTCTAGTAGTGATGAGCTGACATGCCAGTACGGTGCCATGGCAAGCAGGGGAATAAGGGAAGAACTGGATAAGTTGAGACTGTCAAAATATAACCTAGAGCAGACCTGGCTGTGCTAGGGACCATTTGGACCATTTCCCTTCCCTAAGAGAAGTGATCTCACACTGGCCCAAGGCCTGGTGAAAAGTTATGTTCTCTCTTGACATGTTGTGTAGATAAAGATACTTCCCTTCCAACCAATTTTTTTATTTTTTTTTAATTACAGCTGTATTTGTTACAATTTTGTTACTTTTTTTTTTTCCTGTGGTTGAATATCAGGGTCAACAACTGCTCTAGCAGATTTTCTAGGTTGAGACTGGGTTGTGTGGAAACCATGCCCCACTGTAGCTGCTGCCCTGCTTGGAGCCTATGCCAGTGTACCAGGACAGAGCTCTGCCAGAGTACTGGCTTTCTTTTAACACTTCTGGAGCTCATTTGTGAAGATCAGAAGTTACCAGTGTGTTGAGCAATGCAAATCTTGTTTCCCTGAATCCAAGCTGAGATTCATTTGGCACTCTCAGGTGTTAACCTTCATTTTTCAGATAACGAAGGTGTGCAGCTGTATAAGTGGTTTGAACAACTGTGGCATTCATGTGTATGAAAATGAAGTAATTATGCGTGCCAGATTCCATTAAACAAAGGGTGGCCTACTATGTCTCCTTTCCACTAAATTAGGCCAATATGCAATAGTAGCTTTTACTGACTAGATGTGTAGTAGCTGCAAATCTCTAGCTCTTGGCACTGGGAGCTGTGCTGAGGATTGAGAGCATTGAAGTGCCATAAATTTCAGAACTTATCTGAAAGACCAGGGCTGGGAAAGTTTGAATGAAAACTGAGACATTATTATTTTGACAGAGAATGGATTGACCATTGGAACGAGCTCTCTGAAGGTAGAGGGGAACCTCCATTCTTCATGTTGCAATTCAAGGCCAGAAACTTTCCTGAAAGGTGTTCAAGCCCTTGGGCTCGATTAAGGAAATGGAAACTTGAGGGCCAGCATTACATGAGGTTGAGACAGGATGGTCTGATGGGCTTTGTGAATTCAAGTTTAATGTGTCTACACTGCTAGAGCCAAGATAACTTCTCCATTCTCTGCAAAGTGCCCTGTCATCCCAGGTGTCTCTGTCCTTGAGTACATGGTTTGGTGAGTGGCTGAGCTGACCAGCAGCTCTTGTGGCTCCTCTCGTTCCTGCTTCTGCCAGTGTGGGCCCATCCTCTTCTTTGAGCTTTTGTTTTCATCCAGCCTGGCCCTGCGCTAATTCATCTCACTAAACCAGCCAGCAACTATCTTGTTTTAATTGTGTTTTATTCTGGCTGTGTTAATCCTTTTATAGGTTCCTGTGGTTGAATCGGCTCACAGAAGGGCCAGACACGCTCAGGAACTGGTGTAACGTAATCAGCAGGAAAGTAAGACTGAGAGGAAAGGACAGGCCTGCCTCCTTTCGGCCTCCCAGAACTATTGGCTTGGTTAACCTCATTTTGTGTAGTTTCACACTGGTGCGTTTTCTTGCGGCTCCCAGGCAGAGGCAGGAGACTGGACTAGAGGATTTTTGGTCTGATCCTGTGCAACTGTTCTTTTCCTTAATAGCAGATCTGTTCTTCCTCTTTGGCTTTTGCTGTATGTGTCCCTGTTATTGCTTCTTTGTTTTAATTTTTGTTCTTTCCTTTCTCTGCGTTTCTTCTAAGTGACCAATCCTTTGCTGTGTGGAACTTCTTCAGACTCCAGCTTAGACCCGTTTGCTCATCTGCAGTTACTCTTGGAGAAGGTTTAAAAATACACAGCAAAGCCTGTCTTAGGAGACCAGTCAAGGAGCTGACGAAAGTGGGTTGCCTAGCAGAGGTGGCCTAATAAAATTGGAGTGGAATTGTACTGTGCATCATTGGGACGGCTTCTGGGTGGTCTGTTCAGACAAATTCGTGTCCTGCTGATGTGGAGTCTCGTGGGTTTCACTGTGTTGTTAAGTGAACTGAGATGTGTTTGTTTCACAGCTTTGTAGGGTGCCATAGCTCCAGCAAGTGCTTCCCTAAGTAATCAGCGCCTTCGGCCTTGCACATTGTGATCTCACAAGCCATCGCGTCTGTGATGTCACAATGGAAGAGATTCTGGTGCTCTGACATGTGTGGTCGTGCCTTTGACAAATCAGCCAAGGAACCCAGCGGCAAGAATGAGCTCAAGAAATGGGAGAGACCTTCCTTAACCAAAGAGTGCCCTCCATCCTTTAGTCAGCCTTTTTCCATGTTCACTTGTCTCTTCCATAATGACCATACAGAGGGAAACCAGTGCCTGTATAGGGTGAATTCTATTTTTCAGTTGACCTACCAAGATGCATGTTTCTCCCAGATGAGCAGTTGCCCAGCTCTCTTCCTGTACCCCTCATTCTTTTCTGTTGTTCCCCTCACATGTATTCATTCTAATTTTAGACTGTAAGTTCTTGAGAACAGGGACCTCCTCATCTGTAGTGGGAAGAGCCTGGGTGTGATTGTGGAGTACTGTAAAAACAAAATGATGAATGCCAAGTTGTATCTGAGCTGAGTAATGATGGGGCAGCATATAGACATGCCATGACATTACAAATTTTCCAAAACATAGGCATGGTTGTCTAGCAGTGCTGGAGACAAACCCAGCCAAACATGAAGGGAGTGTAGCCGTGAAGTGTACTGTTCTCATGTTCAAGTGCTGATACTGTGAGGTTAACAAATTAAAGAAAGAAGCAAATTTACTTGTCTAAAATTGTGTTACTTTATTAAACAGTTCTAAAAGCTTTGTCTTTTGTTATTTGTTTTACTTTATGTTGGTTTTTTTGCAAGTTCGAGTCGTGAGAGTGGATAAGCTGGTCTTGTTCATAGTCTCTTGTTTCCTGCCTCACAGGCTAGCCAGGTGCTGTCATTTTTGGACTGTAGTTCATCTAATGAAATGTCTGGGTTTAGGTTAAGGTTGATTAAAAAAACACCCTGAGTTATCTCTATTGTTCTTCAGTTATATCTTCACACAAGTGAAATATGGGCTCACATTTGACCTCTGAGTATGCATTTGAACAGCTACCAAAAGTGAAGTCCTGCATTTTTTGTTATACTGTGTTCGAGGTGTTGCTAAATGTGTGCAATTTCATTCTAGAGAGAGCATCTCTATTATCCGAACTTTTTTCCTCCATAATTCAATAAAATAGACAAACCTGACTTACATTTTTGATTTGTTTTGGTTACTCTAGCCTTGAGTTTAGTTGTCTGTGGGAGGCCAGGAGTCACAGCTGCCACTACACAGGTTTTGCACAAATAATAAACTGAAGCATTTTACTCCCAAAGCTTGCTTGCTTTTATTTTTTAATTTCAGTTTGTCTTGTAGTTTAGGTTAGCAGGGGATTTTCTTGTTTCGTAATATGGTGGAGGGCTGTCTTACATAACAAAGTAATTTGACATGTAAGTGAAGGCTCATAAAGTGTGATTTCTTGGGTCACACCACCAGTGTGTAGTTAGGTGTTGTCTTCCTGCCCCTTCCCTATTCAGCTTATCAAGCTGGAGAGTAAAGGCGAATATTTCGGACTTAAAGGCAAACTGTAATTTTAATTAGATGTAGTTGTAAAAAGTTCATATTTATGTTATGTGCCAGGAGTCATTAAGATCAAGTTCATAGGCTAATCTGTCCTGCCATTGATGAATTGGACTCCTCTGGAGCTTGTGTGGTGCACATCTCTGTGACTTCAGGGCAGCCCTGCAGGCAGGGGACAGCGTTTGCACTGCCCTGCTGGCTCTTGTCACCAGCATTCTTCACATGGCAGGAGTTCCCTGTCGTGTTCCTTGCTGCTTTGGTTGTCCCTAAGCAACTTTCCCAGTAGGAAACCTGGTGTGCAACAGCCGCCAGTGCAGATTCTCCGCTTCACACTCAGTGGGGCCCCTGGCAAAGCTGATGGCTACAGCTGGCACTTGCCTTTCTCTTGGCTTTCCTTCCTTACTGGTGATCAAACTGTTGTGCTTTAGTACCATGTGCTTGGACTGCTAAAGAAGCAAGAGCTGTGGTCAGCCTGAACTTGTCTTGGTACCTGCAGCTGATGTCCAGAGAAGATTTTTTTTTAATTTATTTTTAAAATATAGATGCTGATTTTAGCCAGTACTGTCACATGAGACACACACTGTTATACAGCACACAACATAAACTATCTTCCAGCTGAAACCCACTGCATATGGCCATGTCCCATCTTGCTGGCTGTAGCAAATGCAAAGTGCTGTCACATTTTCCTAGGTCTGTGTACAATCTGTCAAAATAATTCCTGAGGTCCAACCTCAGTTCATGGTCCCATTACATTTCATACGTATCTGTGTGAGGAATTTGAGCTGTGTGATATGAAATATTATCCTAGTAGGGTTGACTGCCAGATGTGACAGCTTGCACTGTCTGAGATTATAATCTGATCCTGTGTGTATAAGAAATATATATGGTGTTTTATGTAGGTTTGGAAATGGAATCACCGAACATGTGGATTTATATGGCTAGAACTAGGTTTTTAGTCTTTGAAGCTGCGTTGCTTACATCGTTGCCTCTTTGAAAAAAATACAGGATAATTACTAGTGCTTTGCATTGTCATAGCCATTATAAATGCTTTACATGACATCTAATAAAGTGTGTTTGCTCACCGGCTATCTTGTGCTCTGAGGCACTGTGACCTTGCCAAAGAAGATGATGTGAGGTCTTCCCAGGGCAGCCAGAGCAGTGGCTGGGTAAACATACCGTTAAAACTTCATTTGGCTGAAGGTGCAGCATTTGCAGTGGGGTTGCCCTTATTTGTATGCTGCCTGTGTAGGGAAATCCACATGCAATACCCCACTCATGCACCTTTGTTCAGAGCACTGCTCCCTCTGCTATATGAGAGAGTGGAGAGGGAGGCTGCTTTTGATGGGGAGCCTGATCCTGTTGATAGATGTGGACCACTGCAGAAGCTGTTATTATAAACAGGCACTGGATATTGGCTGTTACTTTCCTCCATGGATGTCACATGGGACTTTTGTGACCCTGACCTGCCATGCCAGGGTCTGGCACGATGCAGCTGTGTCTGTATGGGGACGTGCCTGAATCCTGCAAAGGCAGCTGGTTTACCTCTGCCATGGACTCAGTGGCTTGGAAGCCTCTGCACCACTGTGTGTAGTGCAACGCAGCCTGAAGATGCATGGGCTCCATGTCAGATACCCTGGTCTTGCTACCCAGTTAAGGTAGATTAGAGATCTTGCTGTGGGTGGGTGGATAATACATGTTTTATTGCCTGTGTATGATACAGGGGTTGAAGCCTGTCTGCCTCCCCCACTCCAACTGTGTCGTTTACTTGATGCAGTAGGCTAAAGACCAGGCTTTCCTGCAACTAATTTACAAGTTGCTTTATTCTGAGGGATTATATTTGTTGTGATGGGCCTTTAGATTCATAGTAGTTACAAGATTTAAAGCATGTATACCTTAAATATCTCTTATCTTGCACATACTAGAAGTAAATATAAGTAACTTCTATTTGGTTGCAATGCATTTATGAATGACAGCTGTAGATGGAACGGCAATAGGCAGAACTGAGCCCCTTTAAAATAAATGCCATGTTGGGTTTGGTTTTGAAAGTTGAGTTTTCAGATTTTAAAGTACCTGCTGTCTGGCACACTGCTTTAATAAAGCAAACAGCTTCAAAACATGGAAGCCTTAAGGCAGGGGCAATACATATATGCTGTGGAATTGGCAGTGTGGGCACTGGCTCAGTCTTAAACATTTCAACTTTGATTTTTGCCTTTCACTCAAAAGCCTGGAAAGGGAAGGTTACCAAATGCATGTTTACTCGAAGCACACAACCTGCTTAGCCGCAATTATCTCCTAATCTGGTCCTTCCGAGTTTCTCTGGTCTCGCAGGTAAATACAGATTTAGCTGTTATTCAAGGCATATTATTTACCTCATTAAGTGTGTGTTTTGGCACGTGCATTATTTACCTGACGGACTAACGGATGGGAGAGAGCAAATGCTGTCTTTTGTGCAAACAGTCACTTTGTTCATGAGCAGCAAGTCCCCATTTTGCCATGGCCACATTGTCTCCATGTCTCACAGTGGGCGCTTCCGTCCCTTCATGGTAGAGCAAAAAGCAAGGACAGGTGTGGGAGGGCAGTGCTCATAAAAGGGCAGATGAGTGGCATGTCAAGGGATGGAGTTCTACAAGCAGTGGGACCAACCATGGGGAGAGATTTAAATATCTATGTAGCAAGATGTGTGTGTATATATATGCATATACAGTTAGAGGGGGTACTCCTGTCCTTGTTCAAGAGGACTGAGTTGGTGCAATTTGCTTGTTTGGCTGTCAGTCCCTGTGCCCATCCATGTAACACCATGAGCTGGTCTTGACTTCTCATCCCTGTAGATCTGTTAACAGCCCTGAGGCTGACCCATCTTGGATAGTGACAATCCTGGCAACTTTTTCCTGCAAAGTTTTAGAAGAAAAGTTGCAGGAGGGAAATCCAGGTAGTCTCACACGGATAATACAATTAATTAAATAGTGTTTGTTATACAAAAGTTACAAGTGTTTGTTATGAATGAAAGTGTCAGAAGTTGATGGCTGAGTGAGGTATTTCTTTGAGAGGGAGACTGTACCCTACAGAGTCCTGCTTGCATTTTACAGTTCCTGCAGTCCCTGAGTGTGATTAGTTGAACTGATATCCTCCACTGAGAGAAATACCTGAAGTAAGAAGTTGAGTGTAGCACTGAAATCACATTTCTGAGAAACCTTGTATACAGAGCAAATGAGAACTTCACTGTGGAGGAGCCTTCCAGCCACCTGGATTTGTAATGGAAATGCTGTGTTTTGATGCAACTGGCAGTTGTTTCAGGGCCAAACTGTTTGGATAAGTTGTAGTGTTGGTGTGTGTATTGCTGTGTTTAATTTTTACCATGTATTAGAAACTGCATTGTATATGAAAAGATAAAAGGCCTTAGAAATTTCAGCAGAGCTTAGATTGGATATTCTGTGTTTTAGTTGGTTTGTGTTATGTTCTGGTATAATGAGGTTCAGCAGTGGGGTGTAATCTGGTGCCTGGAGCCATGACTGTGGTGTATCTCATCGTTCTTAATTTAGAGTACTTTGCAGAGGTTAATTTTCAGTTGCCTCTGGTTCTGGACACCTTAGGCTCAGTCCAAATGTCATCTGTTGTGCTTAGAGCAGGTTACTGTGTTATTTCAGGTTTGTGATGCTGGAACCTCCACTGGGAAGCACAAAGGGAATCCCTGTCAGAGTAGGACAGTGAACAGATACCAGTATAGATGAGATGTATGTGTGCGTGAGTAACCTGAGTTTCTCTTCAGTTTCAGATGCCTCTGGATGTTCAATGATAGCACTTCTCCATACTGGAGCAGCAAAGTTTCCTCAAAACTTACTTTCAAGGTCAAGACAAGCTGTGTTCCCCCTCTTCCCTGCTGGTGTTCTCAAAGGGTTCAGCTCCATCGTAAGCAGGAAACTGGCGTCCCACGGCTTTGGAGCTTCCATGGCAGCAATGTCATCCTTCCCTCCACAGAGATATCACTACTTCTTAGTGCTGGATTTTGAGGCTACGTGTGATAAGCCGCAGATTCATCCTCAGGTAAACAGCTAATCCTGTTAATTATTGCCTTGAAAGTTGCTGCTGCTCTTTGGAGAGGTAAAAGGAAAAAACACAGTGCTGGCTCACTAATTTTTTCTGGTTTGTCCCACCTCCTTTCTGTTGCTGGTTCTCCAGAGCTCTTGCCAGTCACCTGCTGTCTCAGGAGCAATGCCAGGACTGTTTGATGGGAATGAATAAAGGAGTCTGATTTCCATCAAGGAAGTGACAATTCATGTGTCATTGGAAACAACTTTAAGTCATGTATACTTGTCATTTGTCTGAACTGGGAAAAGTCTAAAAGTTTTTTTGCGGGAAACTTGCATTAATTGATAGCAGCCATGTTTGATGCTGCAAGGAAAAAGGCTGTTGGTAGTGAACAGCTTTAGCAAAAGAATATTTTGAATGATGGGAATATGTGCAACATAATGGTATTTCTAAGTAGAGAAGAAAAACAGTTTTTAGATAATTCCAGCTAGATCAGGTATCTTGCCTGGGTTTTAACTCTAGAGTGTAATGAGACAGGAATAGTTCAGCTTCAGAGAGGTCTTCCAGTGCTCTACCACTTGAGACATACAGAGATCTAGATGAAGTACAGAGCTTTTTTGCAAACAGTTCTTCCACAGTACTGTAGAGCAGATTAGTAAAAAAATTCTCAGTTGTCATCACGATGGGCCTAAGTTTTCAACTGGAAAACTGTGCTAAAAGGAAAACCCCTGATGTTGGGTTGGTAGCAAAGAAACAGAATTTCTGAAGTGGACCCAACCTCTTCTGCCAAGTAATTAGTCTGCATGTGTTGGCAATACCTGTATTGGGTCACAACAACTTCCTTTTGCTTTGTTTTGACTATATGAAAGGCGTAAGCAGTTTTCAGCGTGGTGTCTCGTTACTGAAGTGACTCAATGCAGCCTGTTCACTTCCCAGTGCTGCGGTGGTTTCCCTTGGACTTGTCCTAACAAAGGGTTGCTGCAAATTAGGATCAAACTTGACTCCCGTCTTCCCCAGTACTGCCTTGGTGGGTGCTGCCTGTTCTTCGTGTTTCTTGAAAAATGGATAACAAATTCCCTGCTCTTTTGCTGGCTCTTTGTGGGAGGCTGTTGTGGCTCTGCATCCAGTTCTACTAGCAGGCTCTTAACCGCTCTCCAAGTGAGATGTCGGCTATTTCCTGCATGCTCTGCCTCGGGTGCACAGACCTGTCAAAGCTGTAAATTGGATCTACCCTGTCCCTTTGGATATGGGCTTGGTCTGTGCACATTTTGATGCAAAACCATGATGCATGTGGAGCTAGTTTACAGCTGGCAGTAAAAAGGAGCATGAGTGGAATATGATTACTACTGTTTTAAGGAGCTTTGTCCCCAAGTCCTTGCCAGGGAAAGTAATGGTCTGGGCCAATGCAGATCTGCTATATATTTTCTTGGTGAGATAGCACCTTTAAGGTAGAGATGTTCTTCCGTGTTGTTTTTCCAGTCTGCTGTGTTCAGTGCCTGTCTGCATCATATAATGTGTTGAAAGGGCTGTCAGTCCCTCACATCCTCACCAACAAATTAGTTTGACAAATAAAGAAATTGCTTTTGCTACGTAGGGCTCAATGTAGCTAGAAAGGCTGAAGATGCTTGCCAAAATCTGAAAACTTTATAAAATGAGATTTCAGTTGACGCCCTTACATCTTTGCTGACCAGCATGGCTTTTGTCCTCTTCACTGCTAGGCTGTATGTCATGGTGAGCAAACTGTGCTATGCATTTCAGTGATGTTTTCTGCAAAATTTTAGTGGCAGGATCATTTACTGCAGGATTGATAGACAGGTTTTGGAGCTTTGGTCTCAGGTCAGAGCTGGGAGCCAGAAATGGTCAGGTGCTGATCTTCACTGTGATACTGATAATTTATCTGCTTTTATTTTAATACCTGCAAAATAGAAGTGTAGATACAATGAAATTCAAATGCATTGGGATTTGACGAGAAGGGTGTGTATACAGCTAAGCTAAGCTGTGATCCACGTTACTTTAAGTGGGTAGGCATAGTTGTAAATTTAGCCAGTTCTGCCTAAAAATCTTGCAAGAGTTCACTTGCCATCATACAGCACATTTCACATTTCTCACTCACTGCTCTTCAAAATATTCTGGCTTCTTACAAGAAACTACTGAAAGAGCTATCTTTTTATGTACACTAAGATATGTGACTGCCACATCTGCTCCCCCTCCCGTTCTATTTACTCGTGCTCCTCTGTAACTGGCAGCCTTGCTGGCTTTATCCCTGGGGAAGTCCTTCATGCTCATTCGTGAGCCCTGAAGACCCCTTCATTTCCATTCCCTTTCACATTGCCTGATCTCTCTCTGAGGTCTTGTGATATGGCCTCTGTAATGGGGATCAAGGAGGGTCAAGGACAGTGGTATTCCCCTGGGAAGCCATCTGCATTGTGGCTCCAGTGGCTGGAACTGCTGGCTGAGTGCCTTGTGGCCATTGCCTTGTGCTTTACCATTCACTCCCATGTAAGGCGTTGAGAGTCCTTCATGTTCCCTGCCCTATACCCACAAAGGAACAGGAGCATCCTTGCAGCCCTGATTTCTGACTGTTTTCAAAAGATACGCCCCTCTATCAAAGTGCTTGTTTATATACACATAGAAATGACTTGGCTTTATTGGTTTTCTGGATGTATGCGTGAATAATGGACCATCCCAGAGAGAAAAGAAGGTGTGGGGGGTTTTAACTGCACAGTCTGTGTCATGTAGTGTTTTAGCCAGCCAAAGGTCATTAGGGGTTGGTGGTAAGAGATGTTTATGGCTGGCCTCTCGCATCTCTTTAAAGCTTACCTTGTGCCTTTGGAATGTGATCCGAAGCCCAGTGGGGTCAGTTGGGAGCTGTCATTCTGCGGAGGTCAGTGGACCCTGAACAGTGGTGGTGTGTTTAATTTTTCAGCTCCGAGTTTTTCCTTTTACTGTCTGGTAAGAGTTTATAAGTACCTTCTCCTTTTATACACTCTCAGCCCATAGAGCTGGGTACACATGGAGCTTTAGCTTCAGGAGAAGATGCATTAATAAGTGAGAGTCTTGCTCTTTTGTCCCTTCGTCCTTGTAGACACCAATGTTTATGATGGTCAGTGCTTTCAATGACTGTGTTAAGTAGCTCCACTGACTCAGATCTGTGTCTGCCTTTATTAATGCAGTATAAGAAGGTGTGCCTCTTTCAGTCAGCCAGCCAAGGATCTTGCCTTCAGCTTCAGCTGAGTGGATGAAAAGTGGATGATTTTTTTAAAATATAAAATGTCTGAAGGTAGAAATCAGATCTGTTCAAAGCTGAATTTGAAATTAGCCTTCTATATACGATGTTAATTTCTAATCTATTAAAGCCACTTAAATGAAAATCAAATAAAATTCAAGCTCTGTATGTCTCCTGCCTGGAAGTGTAAAAGAGCATCAGACCTCTGACCTGGTAGAAGGAGGTGGATCTAGGAGTTGCTAAGCTGCTAAATGAGCTTTTGTAAAGTTGTGTTTTCTCATGTCAGTTTTTTTCAGGTGTTCACTGTCTCAGATTCACTAAAATTGGTAATCATCTGAGAAGTAAAAATTTGTCTCTTTCAGACTCTCTGTAAAGGGAAAATATAAAATGTTCAGATCATCTCATTGCTGGAGGAGGTTATGACCAGAAGCAGAAGACTAAATTGTTTATAGACAATGTTTTTTGTGTCCTTCTAAACAGTAATTTTTAAATGCAAAAATATCTTGATATTTTT
The DNA here is from genome assembly GCF_009819655.1 of Sylvia atricapilla. Classification (NCBI taxonomy): domain Eukaryota; kingdom Metazoa; phylum Chordata; class Aves; order Passeriformes; family Sylviidae; genus Sylvia; species Sylvia atricapilla. The sequence goes on from NC_089148.1 coordinate 14,603,433, forward strand.
GTTGGTGTATCCTAGATACTTCAACTCTGTTTAGCATGCATTTAGGTTGATTAAGGTTGTTATTTTGTGAGAATTTTTAATTATAATTGCTGTCAAATGAAACTGGATATTCTAATAAATACAAAACATCACTCACCATTTCAACATAAAACCATAAACACTGACTAAGCAGATTTTCAGTTACTAGTTCATTTTGAAGCGTTTAAAGAAATCTAGATGATCATAGTACATATTGTCATTGGCAAAGGTGTATTAACAAGTAGGAGCTGGTCTTTCTGATAATTAGATAGTATTAAGTACAAATGCAGGAGAAGGTTATATTTGGTTCAGCCTGCATTTCCTTGAGTGCTGCTGTAAAAGAGCATTACATGTGTTTTCCCTTGAACATCCGTCTCACATCCAGCTCACGGTCACAGGCAAGTATAGCTGGAGTGGCTGTGATAGTCTGTACAGCTGCCTCTCCTGCTCTATCCGCGAACTTGTTACTGCAGCAGGGACAACTGAGTCGTGTGTCTCTGCTCCTGAGGTGCTGTGATTTATAGACTGACCTTGTAATGGGAATGGATGTTGATTTCCACCAAATTTAGGCCATATCAACAGATGTGCAGTCCTTGCCAATCTCTCTGTGTAGGGTGACTAGATAGAGGATAAGGAAGCTGCCTTGAGAGCCACAGCTGAAGCTACTTTGTAGGAGGAATATATCCTTGAAATCACAAATTTGCTGCTGATGGAGGGATCGCTCATCTGCTGGGAAGCAGGCTGCAAGGTATCTTCTTTGTGCTTTCCACATCATTTTCTGTGGAGGCTGCATCAAGGCAATCCCAGCTGAAGGCCAGCATGGGAATGCAGGTGTCTCACACAGTAACAGACATTGCCACAATCCTATCCAGAGGCAGATAAAGGACGTGTGTGTGCCTGTGCCTGCCTGTTCAATCTAGACATGCCCATGTAGCAGCTTGCTTCTTGCACTGTTTTTGTGTGGCTGTTAAGCTCAATGTATGAGAAACCACCTGCCAAAACCTTTATTGAGGATGATCATGAGTTGCTGAAAAATAAAGAAATTCAGGCTTGTTTCCCATAGCAACTTTAACTCAGCATAAGTATTACAGTGGAATATTAATCTGCAATTACCTGTGTTCATGCATGTTAGGCTTGGGTGTAGTTTTAACTACCTACTTCTTAATTCAGCTTCTTATAACGCTGTTTCTAGAGAAATGCTGTTAAAAATGCATGTAACATAGCTATTTAAAAGTTGGTTTTTTACTAAAAGTAAGTAAATATATATATACATATATCTCACCTCTTTGCCATTGCTCTTACATCAGACTGTTTTAAGTTCCTAGAGTGGCAGGAAACAGTTCATAAAGAGCTCTTTCAGATGGATTTTCCTGTTTGCATTGAGTTTTTGAGCAAAGTCCTTTAGGCCCTGTAGCTTTAGAGGGTTACAGTGCACCTGGCATCTCAGACCTGCACTCACTTTGCCTTGGAGACCTTCCTCATTCTCCCAGTAAGTGGGGACAACCTTGCTGTGAACCATATCAGTCTGACAGGGTAGGTTATGACTTCAGGCAACAGAATTAGCTGTATTTGTTTAAAACCTGATGAGCTATAGAACATGAACAGTTACTGAACCCAAATCTCCTGGAGAGCACAACTATGAGACCACCAGGCAAGCCATCTGATGTACGAAAAAAAATTCAAAGCAATTTCTTATTTAAAGATATAAACCCAGCATTATTACAGGAACAAGTCTGAAATACCAAGGCACTCGGGTGGCCAATGGCTTCAGTCCTAACCTGACCTAACCTGCTCAGCTTTTGGCAGGTTATTGACAGGCTAGCGAGATGACTACTTTAAAGCAATCAGTCGTGTTGCCCTTTCCCTCACAGTGTGTGGAGACCCCACATCAGTTATGCATGCCGGCATGCAATTCCCCACCTATGCTGTTTGAACACTGTATCCTTAGCTGTGCAAACATTACACATCGTTTAGGTGACAAGTTGCAAAGTTAAGTAGACTTGTTGTTACAGCAGAAAGTAGTTGAGCAGCAGTCACCCTGAAAAGAAAAGATGCAGGCTAGCTCAGGAATGTGCAAGTCTGCTGGATTGTTTGCCTCTCTATGAAGTTGCTGATGAGGGCTACATGTGCTTCTGGAAATACTCCCATCACGTGCATTTCTGAAGTGAAGGGATGGGTGTCACAGGCTTGTACATTTTCTGTGGTTGTCCTGCCGTGTGCATGGCCCTGTGTGGTTGTCGATGATTGGTGTGTGCCTGCTGCTCTTTCACAGCCTCTGAGGTACGGGAAGTATTTTACGTTGCTCCCAGCATAATGTTTTAAAACCAGGCAGTATTGTTTCATGGCATGGCACCCATCTAGTGCTACTTGGGAATGGTGCTTTTCAGGCAGCTGTGTTTCTGGGAAATGGTCTTTGCTATGTTGTCTTGTCTTAGCTTTGAACAAAGCCTTCCTGATAAAGAAGCAAGGCAACTCAGCACTTCTAGTGAGAAGGACACAGGACATGCCTAAATCTTGTGGGCTTTTTCCCCTTTATGCCAAGCTTGCTGTACAACCATCCCTGTGTTGTCTTTGTTGGTCTGTGCACTTGTTAGCTGGCAAAATAACTCTTCGTAATGTTATTTAGTTCCTCTCTGTCAGACAGAAATGCGCTGTCATCAGCAGCTAGTTGTGATGTCTGTAAAACCCTGGGTATTCATTTACATGCACTAATGTGCCCTTTCTACCCATCCCAGATGTTTTAGTGTCGTTGGGAACATTGATCATTTGTCCTGCTCAATATCAGGTGAAGAGGTTGGGACTTGAAATGATCTGATAATTCTGCAACAGGGACTGCACAGGCTGTTTGTCTGCCATAGAGAGGAGTGGATGTGAAAAAGGATATAGTGTAGTTGCTATCTCGCAGTAGAAAGGTAATACTTGGAAATGTGTGTGTGTGCTGTTTTTAACCTGGTTTGAGTGCTAAACTTCCCCGCAAACTGTCAAGCTTAAATTGTTGTTGGCTTTGTCAGTAGAGATGTTCTGGGTGGTCAAATATACGTCAATAATGCTTGAAGAAACACGTTGAAGTGTTGATGTCTGTTGGTCTGTATCTCTCATCCCGTGTGTGAAAAGACGAGGGAGATTCTGCCTTATTCTTCCTGTCTGGGTCCTGCTGGAAAGATCAAAATAGCTTAGTGGGTATTGGCAGAGAGAGATGGTGCTAGTGGTAAGAGGCAGGAACTAGCTGGGGAGGAAATGATTACTGAAAGTTTTTGTTAAGGATGGCAGGACAAGGGTTGTGAGCCTGCTGTCAAGATTTCAGGTGCAATGGCAGGCATGAAAATCTCCCAAGGACCAGAGTGGTAAGTTTAGGAGAAAAGTGTCATTTGTGAGACATGGATCCCCCTTTTGCTGGCCCTGTAAGAAGGGACAGATATCACTTTGTATTCCATACTCTTTAAAAGGAAAAAAAAATACTATTTCAAGAGGGTGAAGAAGAGAATTGGTTAGTATGACCAGGGTCTGCGAAACACAGCTGTGAGTGCAGGCTGGATGGCATTGGAGTTGTATTAAGTGCAGAGATGAAAGGTGTATATAAAATGAGATCTTTGTTACAAAAACAAAAAAGGCAATGTACTGGCCTGTGTCTGCTGTGGGTAGGAAGAGCAGTCAGGAATTTAAACAACAGCAAGGGAAATTCAGATTAGACATTAGGAAAAACTTTCCAATGATAAGACTAATGAAACAGGAGGATAGAGTGAGTGCCTGGGGAGTGTGTGAGTCTCTCTTATTGGAGTCGGTAAAAACAGCCTAGACAAAGTCAGAAATTATTTAGGGGGTGATGATGCTGCCCTCAGGCAGGTGCATGGACTAGATGTCTCTTTTAAAGCTGAAGCTCCTGGAGGCATGTGATTAGATGAGGATTTCAGCTTCTATTAAAGAAAGAGAAATGGTCCCTCACCCTCAGTATTGTAAGGCAGCACTGGGAAATAAGAGCTACATTTGATGTCAGTGCAGAACCCAAAATGCAACTCAGAATTTATCTATGAGGAAATTGAGCCTTTGACATTGGGCTCCAGTGCCTGAATGCTGGGGGTAGGCAGTGTGATTCACCTGAGAGCAGGGGGAAGAAGAAACATCAGATAATCAGTGGTCAGGCAGTGGAATTTTTCTTCATGTCATCTTATCCCAGTGTTTCACCATCTTCCCTATTCCTTCTGGTTCTCTTATGTTTTGGTTTTGATGTGTAATTCCCTTCACGCTTTTCTGGGATATAGTAGTTCTTTTAAGTGTATCAAATTATTAGGTCTGTGCATATGCGTGTTTCAAGCTAGGTAAAAAAGAAAGGGATGGAAATGATGGAAGAAAGAAATTAGGAGGTCAGCTGCTTCCCCGAAGAGCTTTTGATAGTTTTAATCAGTACACAGAGTAACTCAGCCAGGACTGAGGCTCTGAGAGGCTCTGTGGCATGTGTGCAGGCAGACATCCTTTGGAAAGCCAGCATAGCCCTGATTCAGCAGAAGTCCCACTGTTCCATACTGGGGAGGTGTTGCCTTTATGATACTTGTTTTGGTTAGTTTAATAAAAATTTAGAAGTGGGGAAAAGACCTGTGAGGTCATCTTGGTTACTGCCCCTGAGGGCCAGTGCAAGGCTGCTCACTTGGAAATGGCTTTAGTTAAAATAATAATTAAGGCAGAGGATGGAAACTGGGGAGGCAGATCTGTTAGGCTAGTGCTGTCCTTACTATGTCCCTTTTCGATTTTAATTGCCTTGGAAAAAAAAAGAAAATCACAAGGCTTTAAAAGCTCTGATTCTTTCTGCTCTTCAACGCCCCCACACCCTCTCCCCGATCTTGGAGGCATCAACTCTCATCTGTCAAAGTGTAAATCAGCAATTAAAACACAAACAGCGAAATGCCAAAGATGACCTGAAGCACAAAGCAACTGACAAACAAGTCCGGACAAATCGGCGGATAATTTATAAGCATTGCCCTAAAATCTAATTATTTGGCAATTCGAATTTGCAGCCGGCCAGGGCTGTGCAATAAATTTAACCCGCCATAAATTATTTAGGAGCAGCCCATGGTGTAAATCAAAAACACGAGTGTTTGTTTAAGAAATAAGCTCCTTGTGCATAAAATGACTTTTTTTCTTTCTTTAAAGAGAGGGGGGAAAAAACCATTCCCGAACAAAATAAGCTGGTGCTGAAGCTCTGTCCCTTCATAGACACTCCCTTGCCTCTTCTGCCCTTACCTTTTTTGAAGGTGCAAACGGTTGTTTTGGTAACAAGTTTTATGCTTTTCTTTATCAGACAAAATCTGTTTCTCTCAACAGCCTCTGCTTGTTTTTATTGCATTTTGAACAGTCAGCTCTGATTTTTATGGGCATCTTTTATTCTTGTGTTTATTAAACTTCTTCACATGGGGGTTAGAGTAAGGGATAAATTATTCTCTGGTAGTTTTTGAGATGAATAGGCCATACGGTCTTCCTCAAATATATAACTCCATGTCCTGAAGCATGCCCTGTCCACTTTGTACATGGGTATCTGGATAAAAAGGTTTTGAGATCTGGGAAGCTCTTGCTGGGAACTTTATTCTTTCTCTATAATGATGTTAGTGGTACCCAGATCCAAAAGAATAAGCAAAAATATTCCTCTGTGGGAGTTAGGGTAATTTCAGGTGCTTTTTTCTCTGACCAGAAATTGTTTAGCAAGTACAGTTTTGTGCTTGTTCATTTCTTTTATTAGCAAGATCAAGACAGCTGAATTGGTGCATCCCTGCTCTGGTATTGACGGGAAAGGAGTTTCATGTAAGATGACTGGGTAAGGAAAGGCTGGGTTTAGAGCGGTGCTTTCACATGCCATTAAGAATTTTTCAAATCACTCTTAGAAGAAAGTCCCTAGCCATTCCACAGTTATCCTGCTGCTGCTCAACCCACTGGCGTGGGATAGCCAGGTTGCACAGGAGACTTCTACCTGGAACTTTTTGTTTAAACCATTGGTTTTTCAGAAAGACAAAAGTTCTGAGGAAGCTGTCACCTAGATTTGCTTGAAGTACCTTGAAATCATAAATGTAGGATTGTTGTAAAGAGAGTGGACCTGGTAATGGATCTGTATAAGCCTTTGGCTCTGTAGGTTCCTATTGTTACTGTGTTTGGGGGCACAGCTGAGGGGAGGGACAGGGTGCTGATGTTTTTTTCTTTAAGCGTGTTAATATTGATTTTAGAAGATCTGTGTTCCAACAATATAAATGCAAATGCCTGTAATTGGGAGCCTTGTGCAGAATTTCTCAACAGAAAACATGTTCAACTTTTCTGACAATGAAAGGAAAATAAAAAGCTGCTTATTTATTGGTGGTGGTTTGAATCCTGGATTTCCTTTCAAGTTACTTTGCAGTGTAAAATAAAATACCTAATTGCAGTGCTCGCAAAATTCAAATGTGTACATTTGTTCTTCTGGTAGCTCGCGGCTATTTGCAGCCTCTGGACACCCTCAGCATTATTTTAGCATATCCATAACTCCTGGTTGTGCTATAAGGAAAAGCTGGCGGTGGAGGCAGAGGGAAGGCTGAGAAGCCCCAAATGCTGCTGGCACAAATCATTGCCAAAGTTGGAACATTTACTCGTGTTGGAGTGGATATATGTGAGGATCTCAAGGTAACACTTACAGATGATCAGGTTCTGACAGAAGAAAGGAAGTGTCAGTGAATCTCTGCCCTTAACTCCCTCATGCTGCTTTCCTCCACCTGAAGCAGTAAAGGTCCTTGAATGGTGGAGATGGAGCTGAGCATGTTGAGCTCTCTGGGCTGCTGTGAAATGTGAGAGAGCACCCGGCTCTGCATCACAGTCTGTTGGGGGGTTGTGTGTATGAGTGGCTAAGTGCTCACCGTTTCACAATAATTACTAATGAAATTCTAGATCTGTAATAACATTTCAGATATCTAAAACAAACCATATGCTTGTTAAAAAAAAAAAAAAAGAGAGAGAGAAAAAAAGTGGAAACAGATCAACTTTAAGCCATAAATTCTTGGTAATAGAGGCCTCTTTTCTCCCCCCTTTCTGTTTATGTTTGATAGATATTTTTGTTTCTGCAGGAATGTCAACTCTTAATTTCATGATGTATCATGGGCTTAAGAAAATTGAATTTAATAAAGGCAAAAGATGAATGGCACCTTTAAAGGTCCCAACACTTGTCTTTATTAGCAGGACAAACTGCAGGGTCTCCAAACACTGCTTCTCTCCAAATGAAAGTTTAAATGAAAAGTACAGCAGTGTCACAGGTTAAATTTCATTGCAGGACTGGCTAACGTCGTTAGTGAGGAGTGGGGCTGATTTCATGGGGCTGGTATCTGTTGCCTTAGATACCAGTGGAGCAAACACTGCCAGAGACTGGAAAAATCTCCGCTATAGGAAGCGTGCAGATAAACAGCCTTTTGGGAAAGGCTCTTTACCACTTGCTTCAAAAACTGACCCAATGAGCCCAAGAGAGGCTGCACTTTCTCCTAAGACGCTCTAGTTGCCTCTGGGGTTCCACCCCTGCTCCTGGCCATGCACTTCCCACAGACCTACAATAATTCTGGATATTGTTAAATTTTCCACATTTTTTCAGTATGGCTTTTTATTTCCTCCGTCTGTCTTAATCCGACCCTCCTGGAAGTGCTTTGTGCCTTTGGTTCTGGAAGGCGAGTGATGCCTTTGTGTATCAGATCAGCAGCAGGCTGTCTTTCAGTCTCACTTTGCATACAGCCAGTTGATGGCCCCTGAGGATGTTTGTGGTCCCTTAGGGCACATCCTGGCATTGCAACACAGCTCTGCTATGAAATCCAGCCAGTGTGTGTCCCTCTCTGGGAGGGGAAATGTTCGTCTTGCCTTGCTGTGGGCTTGCCTGCTTCCATGGTCACCCTCTGGGTGGGATGCAGGTCTAAGGGGCGGTGAGATGCCCCAGACTAATTTGAAAGATGGGATGGTATTATCCTGAGGTTAAGCCTGGCTCTGTTACGGTGGCCTGTCCATTGACTTCGAACTTTGCAGTCTGTTTTCCTTCTGAACAGAAGTTTGCTGCTTTCAGAGCCTGTCTGTGGTGGCCCTTTTGAGGGGAGGATCAGCTGTATCCAGCATTTCTTGCTCTCTTGGGTTTCCATGGGTCCTCCTGGGTGGCTGAAGCTGGTGAGTTTGGCTGCACCACAACAGGCAATCTGGCTAATACTCAGGTGTTTGGCATGTGTCTTCTCCTTCTGTTAGAGCCCCTGGGTCAAGTTTGCTCTCTTTCCTGGGAAAACTTGGTGACTCCCAGTGGGGTGGTATGGCTGTGGGGAAGGATGTGCCCAGCTGTCCGCTCTGCCTCAACCAGCACAGCATACACAGGGTGTGGCACAGCTGACCACGAGGAAATGCTTAAGCCATTCGTCCTGTGCAGCTTTGCTGCTCAATGTCTACACCTGGGCACTTCCACACTGTTAACACTTGATTTGATTTTTACATTTTTTCTAACTTTCCATCTCAGCAGCATGTGCTCTCCGCATGCCCTGGTCTGGGCTGTGCCCCTGCTGCACTGGGGAGATGCTCTGCTCTATCTCTGGGCTCTGTCCACCATGGAAATTGGGTGTTTCTCCTGGCTATTTAAAGTATCTGTTGTTTCCATTTACCCACCCAGCTTCTTGCCCTCCCGCTGCCTAGTGGGGTGGTGATGTCATCAGCTCATATGTGTAACCTCACGATAATTTCCGCCTGCAGGTCATGAGGGTTGCAACCACAGTCCAAAAAAGTGTGTTAGTTCCTCTGCAGCGGCTGCATTTTTCACATGCTAATTTTACTCACAGGAGTTGGGGGTTTTTTTTGATTTTTTATTATTTCTTATTTGTCTCTTCCAGATGTTTTCAGGCAGTTTTTTTTGTTGTTAAACTAATTCCATTCATGTTTTAAAAATTTATGAAAGCACTAATAAAAATGTCAAAGTGGTAAAAATGTTAGCTTTTGCTCTGCTTTGATTAAATTTTGCAAACTGTTTTTGAATATTAAAAAGCAATATTTTTTTTATTCTCTCTCCCTCTCTCTGTTTTTCTCCAGAAGTGATTTGAGAGGCTTGTTGCATGGATATCACTCAGCGGGCTCATTTGCACTCCAGAACCTTGGTGCCATGGATCTCTATTAAATAACATAGACGAATTATTCTTTAAAGACACCAAACAAATTGTCACTTCTTCTCTTACATTAAACTGGAAGGAAGAAAGGGAGTGGAGAAGGAGGGGGGTGAACACAAAGGATTTTATCGCTTTTATTCAGTGGGCGGCTTTTTTAATTTCATGTATATTTTTTAATAATTGAGAAATCCATCGCAACTGGATTTGTTTAAACTTTTTTATTAACAAGTCCATGTAAATTTTTGATTGCTGATTATTCAAATAACTGAACATTCTTCTGATGAAGGAACGTTTTTATTTCTCTATCAGCATAAATTGGCTGCAAAGAGGAAAATGAAGTGAGGCTTGCTACTGTGCTGTATCCCACAGGGATGGATTTGGGGGGAGCTTTCGGCTCCTCTTCTCAGTCTGTTGGAGGAGGGCAGCTCTCCTCAGCCTCTCTAGAGAAGGAGGTGCTTCATGCAGTAGTCCCTGTTGTCTGTCTGATGGTGTCCTCTAAAAGGATGGCGGGCTGGAAAGGTTGACTGGTCTTGTGGAGGGCACAGTCCCTGCGATGTCCTTGCTAAACAGCTGTGAGCCCATTGCAAGTACAGCTTCATGGGTAGCACATGGGAGTGGTGTCAGACCACCTTCCCTACGTTCAGCTTAGGCAGTGATGTGTGCAGCTGCAGTGCTGAGCACAGAGACCTCCTTGCAGCCTGTCCCAGCTGCGGTGAGCTTCAGCACCATCCTCATCTGTTCTGATGGTGTTGGATGTGCTCTGTGCTGCAGCACCATCTTCCCACTTCTGCAGAGCTTTGTGTTGAGTTTATTTTTGTTTGGGACTATCGGGCCACCTTGCTAGATGGGTGCTTATTTTCAGCTTCATTTCTTGTTTGTCTTAAATGAACAGCTGCTTTTCTTTTTGCCCTATTCAGGAAATCATCGAATTCCCTATCCTGAAGTTGAATGGCAGGACGATGGAGATCGAATCCACCTTTCACATGTATGTTCAGCCTGTGGTGCATCCCCAGCTTACGCCCTTCTGTACAGAGGTAAAGTGCAAAGGTTCCCTGGTGCTCAAGAGTCTCTCTGGGAAGCAGGTTTCCATTGCACCAGGGACTCAGGTCGCCTCTTCACGGTGCAGTTGCAAGGCAGTGTGTCATGCCAGCCTTGAGTTAATAACAAAGAGAATCATTTTTTGTTACTGCAGTAGTGGGTAAAGACCTCAGTTTGGATTCAAGTAACTGTAGCTGTGATCTGCTAACTAAGATAATTGTATTTACAGATAACAAATGTCTTAATTGGGTGACACCACCAAATAAACACACTCATGTTAGCTGATGTTCAAAATCCTGTAACCTCTTTATGAGCTCTTGCAATTTTGCTGTGCTCCTCTGTGGTGGGGAAGGTCAAAGAGAGCATGGACTGAGGAAAGACTGTGCTGTGCAGATGTGTGGTTCAGAGACACTAAATGACTCTCCTGTGGGCCTGCATGTTGGGATTTGAGGAGTCCTTCAGAGTGGTAGGATAATTCATGTCTGTATTTTTAAGACTTTCTTTTTGATGTTGTAATTGTGGGCCACTTGAAATGATTGCTGGAGAAGTGGCCTCTCTTCACTTGCTTACTCTTATTGTCGAGGACAACTGCTCTTGAGCTGTGGACACCTTTCCTCAGATACGGAATGAAGGTGGTAAATATGATCCTTGAGGGTTCAAAGGAATTGAAGAGCAGGGGTTGGGTTTGTTGTTGATTTGGGGATTTTTTTTTGTTCGTTTGTTTTCTTTTTATTCAACCCAAAAGGTTAACTATTTTTCTGAGTGTGTTTTCCCCCCCTGCCATAATCATCAAAAGAAACTTTAAGTTCCTTTTGCTTTGGGTTTTTTTTCCTGTCAGTCCATTGGTTCAGTTTTGGCCAGCTCAGTGACTAGAATACTTACTGTGGGAATCAGTCTCTTCAAGGTCTCCATTCTGTTCTTGTCTAGGATCATCAACACCATGGTGTGTTCTCCCCTACCTCTGTGTCTACAGGCTTAAGCCCATGGAGGCTTGTCCCACCTGTACTTGCCTGATGAAAAATGACTCCTCTGTGTTAGGTGGAGTCCCCTCCAGAACTAACCAGCCCCTTCCATATTTTCACATTGTAAAAACAAATACTTATTTTTATTCCCCTGTAACTCAAAACCATCTGAAGGTATTTTATTTAAACTTAAAAAAAAAAAAAAAAAAAAGACTAAGCACAGAAAACATTATTCCCCAGAGAAGAGCTTTCAGAAAGCTTTAAATATGTGAGAACAGAGAGTTGTAGTGGAAAAGGTTTTGCGACCTTAATGCTAGAAGGCTGGACAATTACTTTGGCTGTCCTTATCCCCATGAGACTTACTGGACATATGCTTATACAAATGTGATAAATATCACAGCTTGCACCTGATCTTTGCTAAAGACAACGTCATCTTCTAGAGCTGAGCACAAAACATTGGCCTTGCAAGTCACTTAAATTCTGGAGAGAAGAAAACCAAAACCAGAACTTTTTTTTGAAATCTCTCTAGTGCATCCTTTCCCCTGTTCCTAAAGGCTGCAGCTCTGTTCTTGCACAAGAGTCTGCATGACTTGCTTGCTGCATGCTTGTGGTTCAGCTTCATGAGCTAAACAGAGCTTCCAGTCTGCTGCAATCTAGGGACATTCAGAGGTTCTCTGGATGATGACCTTGTGACCAGCAGTCAGCCCATTGAATGCTCCTGTACTGCAGAGATGGTTTCTTAGTCTTCTCTTGCTCTTGGGGGTCTAGAGCAGGTGTTTGTGTCTGCTATGGGGGGCCTTGAAGCAGGTGAAGCTGAGTGTGTGTGTGTCTTTGTGTCTGTGATGGCTGTGCTTTTGCAGGAGTCCAGGATGGGCCCAGGTGTCCCAGGTCAGCATTCTGCTGCAGACTCTGCCATGAACCTCAGTCTGGCATCATGGCCAGAGTTGGGTGGAAATGGGCAGTACTGAGGCCAGCAGGCAAAATGATTGCAGAACCCCACCTGTGTGTATCAGCAGTACGAAAAGGCCCCACTAGCAGGTTTGGCAAGTCCTCTGTAATTAACAGCATAGACTAAGAAGCTGGTTTTAATCCTAGCCTTGATGCCACTGGCTCCTGGTCACCCCCACGTTATACCCCTTGCTACTTAGTGCAGTCCCCTGGCCTGTTGCAGGGGCTGCCAAGAGGTCCAAGAGGGGGATCATGCTGGATGTGTAACTGGGCTTGTTCCTGGGGCCCGTGTATGGGACTGAGTTTGAAACCCTGCCCTGAGAGCCACAGGTGAACCTTACTAAACAGTGGGGTGCTGCTAGGTAGATGCAGGGATCATCTCTGTGCTGCTGGTGTAGGTTCACTTGAGACCCCAGGGACACAGCCAGGATGTGGTCTTGCAGAGCTGCTGCCTGAACTGCTGTAGCACTTGTCATTGACTTTCTGCTGGTTTATGTTTTCTGAAAAATACTAATTTTGCTAAGTGCCAGTAAAGGCTTTTGTACAGGCACCTCCACTTACAAAAGGGTGAGATTTATTGGCCTCTTTGTCTACAAAGAAAGACTAGGCCTGATTATCAGATTGTACACTAGAGACAAGTGCTTAGGTAATCAGCAAACTGTCTTGGAGTAGAAATACGATGGTTTTCCAGATAAACTCTCTAGGAAAAGATATTACATGGGAACCTGTCTGCTGTGCTGCTCATTTTCCCTCTCCCCTCTGCCTTTGCTAAGCAGTAGAACTGCTTAGTGTAGACTCTGTGTGAAAGAGTTACTGGGATTGCTTGACATCACTCCTTGGGTTTGGAGTACCTCTTCCAGCCCTCTTCCTTCTTGAAGACAACAGTAGAGCATGGGAAGGTTGCCTGGAAAGGTGGAGAGTTTGTTGCTACCCTCAAGACATGACTTTGCTTACCTTTTGATGTGTCTGTGCTCTCCCCTGACTACAGGATGTTTCTCCAACTCCCCACACCAAAGGCCAGGAGCTGTCTTCCAGTGCTGGCTCACTCTGAGACCTCATCTTGTCCCCTATCTCCCGACCTGCTTCTGTAAAACAACAAGTCATGAACCTTGGTTATTGTGAGTGGTGAGCTGAATGCTTAGGCGGAGAAGGTAGAAAGTGTTTGCAAGTTGTTAAAAGCTGTTAGTAGGTGTATAATGCTCATCATACCCTTTTGGAAAATGCAGATGATTTTTTCCAGTGCCCAGGAAAGTTCTTGCTGGAGCGTAAGGAGATGTTCCCTCTACATGCAAGGTGCTTGTCAGATCTTTTAATGATACTTTGCTCTCTTTTTATAGCTAATTTTATTGATTTTTTTCCTGAAGGAATAGACAATAAAAATACAAAAAGATAAAGGCATTGTAGCTTGTTTATGTTCCCAAGTACCTCATGTTTCTTGGGATAACCAGTGGAATTTTACAGTTGTGCAGTTTTGGTTTTATACTTTTTCAAATCTGCAAGACCAGATAATGCTGCAGAGATCCAATGCAGTAGGTTGAATGTGGCAGATGGACATAACTGATAACAAGAAGTATTAGAAAAGATGACAGAGTAGAAATCTGGTCCAGTTTGAGCACTCTCTGACATGTATTGAAACGTACCTCTGGAGCAGGTACATTCCTTTGTATTTATGTGTGTGATTTCTGCAGCGTGAATCTTGTGTATGGATACTTGGCCATGTGCCCTTGTACGGACAGCCTGATACTTTGCTTGGCTTGGCAGGGGAGGACAGAAGAAGTTTTAGGCAAGAATAAGCAGTGACTCCTGCTGGCACCTCGGCATCCACCTTCATATCCTTCCCTCCTCATGATGGGAAATGTCTGGATGAGGCCATTACACCCTGTCCTCCCATGGCATCAGGGGTGCAGTGCTCCACAGACACAGTCCTGAGGGTGCCTGGAATGGTAGAAACCGTTTGAATCATTACTGGCTGAGATCATGAAAGGTCACCTGTCATCCTTAGTACAGAAAAGATTTGGACCTCTTGGAGCAGGTTCAAAGGAGGGCCACAAAGATGAGCAGAGGGAGGAAACACCTTTACTGGGAGGGAAGGCCGAGAGCTTTGGGGTTGTTCAGCTTGGAGAGGAGCAGGCTCCCAAGAGACCTTATTGCAAGCTTTTAGTACTTAAGGGAGCCTATAAGATAGACTTTTCAGCTTGGCCCCATCGGGACAGGACAAGGAATAATGACTTTAAACCAGTCAACTAAGTATACAGAAGAAGATTTTTACATTGAGGGTGGTGAGACAGTGGCACAGGTTGCCAGAGAGGTAACATTCAAGGTAAGGTTGGACAGGGCTGTGAGCAACCTGTGATCCTAGTTGAAGATGTCCCTGCTCACTGTGAGGGAGGATGGATTGGATGAACTTTAAAGGTCCCTTCCAAAATGAACTATTCTATGATTCTGTGTTCCTTTCCGAGCACACCTTTCAGTAACTTCCAGGGATTTGGGTTGAGCTGCTGTCTGAAAGGCAGAACCAGCATTTTGCAATAGGTGAGCTGTTTCCACCTCTGCCAGAAGAATGAATAGAGACAAAGATGGCAAGAAAAGCAAAAACCGTGCCAGTGAGCTTTAAAAACTGATCTAAAGAGCCATGGGTTAATTCCTCAAATCTATTTTCTTCTCAGAGTATGAAAGTCTGGAGGTAGCAGCTATTAACCCAATTAAAATACAGATTAATATAAAAACAGTTTCTGAAATAGAAGAGAGTGTTTGTGTCCCTCCACTTTCTTAAAATTCCACTTCATAATGGCTTGATGAACTTGAGAAACACACCTAGAGGAGCTCTGCATTCTTAAAATTAAAATACTTTCCCTAAAAGGTATGTATTGCCATTTCATGGGAGTCACTATGAGAAAATAATCTTTCCACTTACAGTTTATTCAGTGAGTCAGGTGTTTGGTATTCATTAAATCTAATTACAGTTTAATCGGAGTTTAATATCATTTCTTTTTCTATCCTCCAAGTTCAGTGCTGTAAGCCAAGCAGCCAAAGAAACTGAGAGATAGAAACCATTTACCTTCCTTCAGTTGCCACATACTTAATAAAGCAGAGCCCTGTGGTTTGTGAGAGGATTTATGTTGTATGTTGAGCTGGTCTGTGTGGAAGAGTTATTCCCAGGTGATGGTGGGGCCATCAGTATCTCATAACTGGGTGCTATGGCTTCTAGAGGCATGGATGCTTCTAGGTTGTGCTTGACCTTTATTTTATGAAAGCGTGTGAGATGTGTAGCTTCGGGAAAGTGCCATATGAAGTGAAATCCCAGAGTGTGCACTTGTTTTAATAATGATTTTTTTAATTACTTGGGTGCATTGATGGCAAGCTACTGAACTCCGATATTCAATATGTTAAAAGACAGTTTTGTCAGTTGGAAGGCAGACAGAAAAATTATCTGTTTTCCATGTGCCTCAAGCTCTTCTGGGCAAACACAGGCAGAGGCCCATAAGATTGGATCTTTTAATGCATGTGTTTAGCTTTGAACAGCTGAGCAGTCTAGAAGTAGTTATTAGGAGTATCTGTGGGCAGGACCTCTTCCTAAGGAACCTCCTGGAAAACAGACTAGACAGGGTTTTGGAAGAAAGTGCTTTTCTTCAGATTTCATCCCATTGTTTTAAATACAAATTTGAACTGCTAAGGAATGCTGTGATGGACTCTGGGAAAGTGCACATGCTGGCTGCCCAGCTCAGGGCAGGATGACTGGATCCACTCCAGGTCTCACTTACCAATACTCCTCTGGTTCATCTAACACTGAAATTTTGGTGTCACTGTGATAGCAGAGCAATGTCTAGAGACCTTGGTAGTTACCATGCCTGTGAACATGAAGGCAACACCAAAACTGCTGAAAGGCATGTTGAAAAAGGGCATCATGCTGGTTGGTGCATGACAGTGCTCCCCAGGTGGACCCTGCCATACTGAGAATTTGCAGTTTTGTGGTATGGGTAGAAGCCCCACTGCATTTCTGTGTTTGGGATGAAGCTGCGCCCTTGCCTATGGCTGGGGAGCTGCCAGGATCACTCTGCTGTGGCTGGTTGCTCAGCAACACCCTTGTAGGTCACAGGAGCCTGTTTTGGTTGCAGAAAGATGGACAGGAGAGTAGACCTCTCTAATGATCTTTTGAGTGCTGCTCTGGTGACTGCTTTCCGTTTGTCTCTGTTTCAGCTGACTGGGATTATTCAAGGCATGGTGGATGGGCAGCCGAGCCTCCAGCAAGTGCTTGAGGTAAGCAGAGTAACCTTTAGTTCTCAAACTCTGACCTCTGGTCCTGTAGTCCCCTCTTCATCTCTTTCCCTGCACCCTCCCCTTGCTGAGAATCGAACCGCGTAATTTGACTATGATTACAGCTTCATTAGAATAACATTTGCTGTCACACTGGTGACACACTGCTGAAATTATTGAACCATTGATCTGTCATCTCCAGCTGTTCATGTCAAGGGTGCTGACAAGATATCCAAACTCCTGCCAGTAGATAGGAGAAGAGGCGATTGTTTCTTGAGCCAGTTTTAAAGCACCACGACATGGCTCAAGACCACTGCTCCTGGAGATTCTGCTTTCGTTTCTTTTCCCCTCCCTCGACACTTTATTAAATTATTTTTTTCTACCTATTTAAATGCTCAATAATACATGTAGTATAGAAAGAAAATGCCTCTGAAATCTAATCTAAAGGATGTGTGAATGCAGATACAGCCCTAATAATACCATCTGTTTAATTGTGGAATTCCTAGAGCATTTAAGGCTTAATTAGCTTGGAAGTATTTCTCCATCAATAGATTTCATTGGTAGTCAGATAGTGAAGGAAACCTCCGCAAGCAGAGCCTACTTGGGCTGCAGGTTGGTATTTGATGCGTTGTCTCTGTCAGGATTTCCACTGCTGTGTTACCTAATTGTTCCTAATCAGAATAATTGCAACAATTGCTTATCTGAGGAAATCAAATTAAAGGCATTAAAATCCTCCATGGAGACCGTACTTGATGGGCGCTCACATCAGGGAGTTTAGAAAGGTTACCAGTGCTGTGCCCAAGTCCAGGCAGGCTCATGAGAGCCTGTCGGCCAAAGGGAGTGTGACTGAGAGGCTGGATGCTGCTTTTCTGGGGAGTTTTACTGGGAGGGCTGTTGTACAATCAGTCACAGGGAGAAGCATCGGCTCCTGGCAGGAAAGGCTGTGGCAGTGACATGAGACTGAAGATGGTGCTCTGCGGAGGTGATGTCTCACATCCATGCAAACCCCCAGCTCTCCAGAGAGCATATTGCAGTCTTGCTTGTCCATAAACATATGGATGTGTGTTCTTGTTTCCCCCAGGAGGGAGAGCCCTCTTTGCCTAGATCACTTCTGGAGTATTCCAGAAAATGGTTTGTTCTGTTTCTATGGAAGCTTCTTAGAGCGTGGAAACACTTATGTAGAATTTTTTTTTTATTTGGACAGAAAAGGTGTTCATACAGCAGCATGTTTGTAGGTTAAAATGAGATTCAGGTCAGGCAGCTTCTGAGGCATGCTGGTTTACGCAGGAGTGAAAGGTGTCAAGCAAGGGAAAAGAGGAGGGATTTCTGTTGCTCAAGCATTGAAAATGCTGCTAGTGAGGTTGCATAATAACAGCTGATTGCCTGCCACTGCAAGATTTTGGGCACGTAGTTTGCTAGTTTTAGCTGGAATAAGTGTCTGTGCAGGGCTTCTGTCAATGCAGGGTGTCTAGTCTAGGTTAAATCCTTAAACCCTGAGGTGGATTGCATCCTCCTGGTTAACATGGCCCATTTCTGAAGAGGAAACATCTGTCCTTGTGGAAAGTTGATCAGGAATAGTGGGTCCACTTTAAATCCACATTACCCTGAACAAGCACTTCTTCAGAACTACAAGAAGGAAAGAGGGATCCAGCCTGGAGAGGAAGGGGACACCCGGCTTTGCTTGTTACTGCCACACAGTGCCTATGTGTGCCCAGCCCTTCCATTTTTTCCCCCTTCCCATATTCCCCCAGTGCTATATGAATTAGAGTATGTTAGCAATGCTGTGGAGGAGGGATGCCATCTCAATATACCTGTTTTTTCTCCTCACTGGAGAGGGACACAAGTTATGTTCCCTATGAGCCTCTTTGGTACGGGGAGAGGAGAAATGCCAGGCAACAGCACAGTTTGTATCGTCCCGTTAACGCTGCACAACTTTCATCCCTCCACAAGCAGAGCTGCTGCAATGTCTGATAAGATCATCTCTCCTCTGGTTGCCTGATGTCTCCTATCAGAAATCTTCAAAGGTCCAAACGTGCTGTTGTTGAGATGGCAAGCAAAGAGAGAAGAGAGAGAGAGAGAGGTTGGATAAGATCACAATTTTCTTCTCTCTTGATTGCAAGCAGCTTATCTGAGTTTAACTGTTGTGGCTCGGCCTGTCTCTGCAAAACTCATCCCCTTTCTTGCCTTCCTTTCAGAGGGTTGACGAGTGGATGGCAAAGGAAGGCCTCTTAGATCCCAGCGTCAAGTCGATTTTTGTGACCTGTGGAGACTGGGATTTGAAAGTGATGTGAGTATGGGAGGGGAGGGAGATTTTCCTGGGTTTTATTGCTCCATGCTTGGCTGTAGTGCATATGTCTTTGTTCTTGCAAGCCTCCAACTGTCCCTAGTCATTGTTTCTTAGGGAAAATGTTGTTTGCCATGCATAATTGGGAGAGTTTTTTCAGAATACAGGTGAATGCTGGGCATGGTGCAAGATCACTGCCTAGGATATTCCCTATAGTGAGTGAAGTTTTTCAGAACCACAGGAAAGGTTTAAACTGGAGCTTTGTGACATTTTGCCTATTGTCCAGTATACTTTCCAAAGGGACGGATATTTCTGAATGCATACATGGGATGATCAAGTGATGATCCCTACCTGACTTCCTGCACTTAAGGCTTTTTCTGTCATCTTGGCACAGTAACTCAATGGGAATCACACAGTAGTCTTTGGAACAAAATACAGGCCAGGTCTGGCATGCTCCAGTGGTGTTCTTATTGTTACGGTTACCTTCATCAGCTGGGTGAATATCTGTCAAGTACCAGGTAGGGACCTGCACTGGGATCTGCAAGCGTCAGTGTATGTGCATGTTTTGTTAGAAAAACAGCTAGGCCACAACCTAAAAATGTTATAAGAATGGAATTAAATGTCCAAAAATTAAATTAGTTCAATCTCGAAAGTGTTTGCAGATCAGTGTCCTATAGAGCTGAATTGCCTTGGATTTGTATAATCTTGCTTCAGCTTTTCATTTCCCTGTGGTGCTGGATAAAGACTCCTGTTGTTATCACACCAGTAAAGCATGGGCTTGACACATCCCATCCTAAACTGACAGCCACAACTCATTAGTAGTGTTACTTGGTTTTCACTGTGACATTGGTTTCCTCAAGCTGGAAACCTAAATAAACTGCACATAGTCTAGGAGCAATCAGCACCAGTTCTTCCCTGATGAGCGGTCTTTGCAGAGTGGCAGCTCCTTGCCTTTTCTTGGTGTAATTAGTGAAACATGAGATATGGGGTCCAAAGCTCGGTACAAGCACTGTGGAGATGAGAAATTTGCTCCAGACAGGGGGGTGGTGTTTGAACTTTTGAGTCAGAATCTGGGTCTCTGCTCAGGCTGTGTCCAGAGCTTATATATATTGCAAGTTCCTGTGTTAGTTGCTTAAATTAGGAGTGAGTTATTTTTCTTTATGTACATGTTTAAGCTTCTGTTAGAGACCAGCACAGTTGCTGTGCTAAACTTTTGTTTCTCATGTATTCTGTTTTCTTTGTTCTTTACTCCTGTATTGCTATTGTGAGAGTCCAATTTACCACTTTGTTGATGGTTGTGAGAAACCAGTTATCTTTGCTCCAAGCCCATCTTTCCATTGCTTTTGCAGTGGGCTGTCAAGATTCCCAGGTAATGACATCCTAACTTGGTGTCTATATGGAAAGAGCAACCTGGATGTGTTGGGTGGTTTTTTGGTGGGTTTTTTTTTGGGGACGGGGGTTTGGGGTTTTTTTTTTGTTTTTTTTCTTTTTTTCTTTTTTTTTTTTTTTTTTTTTTTTTTTTTTTTCCCTTTCTCTTCTTCAGAGCTCAACAGCAGGCAAATAGAGGTAAAGATGAGCTCCATTTCTGGTGAGCCATAGGGGTTGTGAGGTGAGCTGGCTCAGGGGGACATGCTGTTCTGGAGATACACTATTCACAGTTTGCAGTGGTCTCTCGCATGGATTATCCCTCACTAGTCAGCTGGAAAAGAAGACTCCACTCCTGGCCATGAGGTTGTTGCGAGTGGTTCATTTCTCCCTCTTCCTTTTAAAATTTTTTTTTAAACCATTAACTTCAGAATTCAATCCTGACGCATCTCCAGGGCAAGGCAGAAAATACATTCTGTGTTTCCAAGTACATGGATAGCAGGAGTCTGGCTGCAGCCGCCTGGTGAGTAGCACATCACGCTGCTCCATCGCCGATTGGGTGCTGCAGCGTGTAGCGTCACATCTGATTAGCACCGTGCCGGTGGATAAAGCTTGAGTGAGGACTCCCTGCCAGCTCTGACTTGTCTCATTTCCCATTACTTTTATCCGTCACCACAAATGCCGAGTCTCCCTCCTGAACTAATTAAGTTTGCATGTGTTTAGACACATTGCCAAATAGGGTTTAGCAAAGCAGAACTGAGCATCTCTTTTTAAAGAGAGAAAGCAGAGAGCTGAAACAAGGCTGTTTAGACACCGAGACAGAGCCTCAGAGCATCCATGAGGTATTCCAGGGAATCACCCCATGCTTCCCTGCAAGACCTGCAGCGTAGCTGATGCCCTTTGCTACCATGTTGAGAACACACATTGGTCACAAAAGGCATTGGGGCAGTAGGAAGGGAGGTGGTGCTGTTTGTCCACATTTGGAGGAGTGTCGTTGGAAGCATTGCGTGGTAGAAACCTGGCTGGGTTCCAGAGGAGTTGAGGACACTGAGGTGAGTGCAATGCTTCCTGGCTTAAGGAGCCACCACTTGTGGCTTCTAGCTCTGCTCTTTGTTTTCTCAGCTTCCTTAGTAATGACAGCTGCTTGCATAGCTGCAGTCCTCTTACCCATGCCTTGAATGGCTTGGAGTTCCTGTCCTCCACTGTCCTCAGCTTGGCTGGTAAACCATGCAGCTTTGTTCCTGGCCTCTCCAGCAGTGACCTGGGCATTTAGTTTGGCTTCTGTCTGCATGTGCTGTTCTAGAGCTGAAGGCATGGTGTCTTCTGAACTGACCTGTCTACATGAGGCCTTCCAGTAGGTATCACTGGTAGGTCCCAGGGAGGAGTGGGATGAGCAAGCTGAATGTGGGGAAGTGGCTGTAACGAGGAGGAATCTTCAAGCCTGTCAGTGTTGGATATAGGGATAAGGTGGGGAAATAGCCCTGCCGAAGCCAGGAGTTGCAATGTGTGTAGCACTCCCAGCTCATACAAAAGCACCAGAGGAATAGTGATTGTTAGGATGTTGCTCTCTGCTGATGGTGTCTGGCACTGCTGAGTCTGCAGGATTCAAGATGTAAACTCAGCTGCTAAAGGATCAGTACAGACTCTGCTTGGCTCAGGGATCTTCAGGAAATGAGGCACTGTGTGGGTACGGACTTGATTGCTCTTGAACACTGGAGCTTCCTTGGAAGACCACAGAGCTGTTTGTCTTCCCTCAGACAACAGGGAGCACTAGTCACAAGGAACTGAGATCCCAGAACACCAAGCATCTGGGAAAGGCTTATGGAGGTTTAGCATGAGTCAAGGTCCTCGGCCATACTGCCAAAGGTTTTGTCATGGGTGTGGTGCACCATCAGAAGGTGCACCTTTGGAAGGATTTGGTTGCTGCTGGAGAGAGTCCATTGTGTGAGAGGGCTCCTAAATCCTTTCCTGGCTGTGCTTGGATCAACCTGCTTTCAGTTCTTGGTGTCTGTGAATCAGGCTGGAGTCGGGGAGACAGCAGCTCTCCTGCCAGCCCTCCCCTTCCCTCTTGTTAAGATGCAATTTCTTTAATGAGGAAAACCTCTTGAGTAGGAACATCACCTTTCTTGAAGGCTTGTCCTGACAAGGCAGTTCAAGCCGACAGAGTCGCATATCAACTTCAGCAAATATCAGTCACTCATTACAGAGACTCTTCTCCCCCCCACCCCCCAGCAACACCCCTCATTCCCAGACAAGGGAATGAATCACACTTCTGCTCTTGAATACATCATGACAAGTCATGGTTCTAATGAGAGAGGGCCATTCATTCTGGGTGGAAAGTTCCCTGTGTCGACTCAGAAATGTTATTAATTAAAGAGAGCTACCTGAAGCAAAAGATGAAAGGAGCACCAGACCTGCCAAGCTAAAATATGAGTGGGGATACAGCCTCGTTATACACACGGTCCTCAGGCCTCTGCATGCTCAGTGGGAGGATTCCTTTAGCCTGTTGCAAGGAGCTATAGTCCAAGTTTAACAGCTCCAGGGATGGATTCAGATACCTGATGTCATCTGCTTTAGTGCTTGGACCTCATTCTGCACCTAGGTTGGAACTGACACTAGTCATTAAGCAAATAGCATTGATGTGGCATTGGGTGGCAAGGGTAACGTGCCTCTGAAGGGACTGAGGGAGCTGCTGACTGCAGGAGACAGGCTTAGTGAAAAAGAGGGTACTTAGTATCTGCCAGAGTTGAGCCCTTGTAATATAAGCTCTTTAGTATAGTTTATCTCTGCTGAAATGTCAAATTGCTTTCCTCTGTGTATGGAACCAGTTTGTGGGCCTTAAACACAATGTGAATTAATCTTGGCAACATAAGAGGCATTTTTACCATGTGTTCATAGATAAAGAGTTGAAATACGGTGAGGTTAAGTGAGATGCCTGTGGCAGTGCAGGCAGGCAGAGGCAGAGCTGAAGTCTTATGTCCCAAATCTCAGACCTGCACCATAATGTCAGAAGCATCAGTTAATCCTTCTCCTTTCAGATTTGGATTGTTCTGTAAATGCACTGAGCATAGCTAAAAGTACATGCAAGCTTTGGTCTATATAACTCTGACATGAAGATGCTTGTACTGCACTTACTGTGGCTGATCAGAACATGCTAATTTATGTCTTCACAGGAAACTACTGCTCAGAAGTTTTTTATTTTCTTAAATAAGTGTTAAAAGGCAAGTACTCTCTAATATAGTGATAAAACACAGTGAAGTGTCTCGAAATGTTTATAGCCCTTGGTGCTTTTCCTAGGTTGGATATTAGTAAATTCTAAGCAGTAAATTATACCATTGCTTAATTTTGTCTTACTGTTTTAATTCTTTCCTTGCAAAGTTACACAGGCTGGGAGCATGCTTGTCTTCTCAGAACAGCTCCAAATGTGGCAGTGGGTTGCTCTTTCCAGACTTCTGTCCTGTCCTGTCTGTTTTTGAGATCAGAATTAGATCATGAATGGAAAAGAATTGGTTAGTGTCCTCTGTACGTGCTGTTCTTTATCACGGAACCAGGAGGGGGTCGGTAGCCTCTGCCTCAGAGAGAAATCGCAGATGGCCACTGACTGGAGTGAGTGGGAACGCTTGGGTAGTCCTGAGGAAAGGCAGGAGAAAGCATAGGGTGGGCTGGCTGTGTGGCAGCAGGGCAAGAGGTGTGTTCAGAGTTGAGAGTAACAAGAAAGATCTGGTAATGGAAAGATAATGTAGTCATCTGCATTTAAAGCTAATACAGCAATTCCTTTCCACCAAGATCTTTGGATTAGCTTGGTGGTGTTTTTTTAGTGGGGATCATTTTGCTGAACAAGCCTATGCTGTATCTCTTCACATGGTTACACTGGCTGAACAAAGAGTGTGGTGTGAACTACAGTGAAGGGATGGGACTGAGTATCCAGGGTCAGGAACCTTTTGAGTCAGATTTGCTGATGGAGTTGTTCATGTAATTACATCCTAAAGTGCTTTGCCAGAGCTAAGCAAGGGAGCCTTGTGAGCACTTACAGGGAATGGCACTGACCCCATTCACTTCTATGACCCTGCAGTCCAGCTTTTTGTTTTTAAAGAAAATGATATCACTTATACAAAAAAATTTTGGATTTTAAGATTCCCCCTCTGTACACTCCTACTTAAAATGAATATACCAGACTTGACTTTTGTTACTCTTATGTACCAGTTACCCTGGCTGACTCCTGTTCTTGTCTTTATTTGAAGTAATTGGTTGCTTGGGCTTCTGCAAGTTACATTGTCCTAGATGTCTGGGAATGCCTTTAGGTTAAACTTTGGACATGAAATCTTTGCATAGGGATCATCATGCAATGGACTGTCACCTTCAGGTCTGTTCTTTATCTGGCACATCATAGCAAAGACATTTGTCATAGTCAGGGCTGTAGTGGCTACAGATTTATTGAGCTGTGGTACCCAGTGCACTCTGGGGAGCAGGACTCTGCTACTTGGGAATTAAGATCAAAGAAGTTGGAAGTAGCATAAAAGATGATGGAGAAACTTACAAATAAATTTGCAGTGTAGGGGAGAATGAGACAGGCATTGCATCATGTGCTTTATTTCCAGCACTGAACCTTTGGGATGGAGTAATAAAGAGAGAAGGTAGATTTTCTACCCCTGGGTGGGTAACTTAACTCAAGCCGTTTGAAAACAGTCACATTGAACTGGATGTAAATCAGTGGTCTCAATGTCATCTGCTCACAGAGTAGGGAACCATAATTCCCTCTGCACCAGAAATCACTAGGGTGAATTCTGTGTCCAGTGTTTTAGTGAATTCAGGCAAAATGGTTTCAAAATCAATGGATCTATAATGGTAAAAAACACACCCTTGGTTCTGTCTGTATGAGAGCCCCCTAATCACAGTTTAGGATTGTGGTGATTCTGTGCCTTGGGGAATTGAAAAGCTGGTTGGTTTGGGACTGTGGAGGACAATCAGTGGAGGGCTGTTTGCTGTCTGAATTTTGTTGTTTGTAGCATGTGTGAAAAACAGGATTAGCTCCCCAAAGTGTTTGTTTTTTCTTAAAACAGCTTAATTTTTCTAGTGTTAGACAGCCAATTTCATGCTGGATCTGAAACGTCAGCTGTCTTCCTTTGGATCCCAACTCTTCTTACTTCACAGCTGAAGCAGAGCAGTTGCGTGCTGGCACCAGTGCTGCCCTCTCAGTGGCTTGGCTGGGAGAGATGTGCTTATGGCTCCTCTGCCTAGAGAGCTCTGCTTGAAGAATACTGCCAGCCTGGGAGCAGCATCCTTCCTCTTTCACTTGCTCTGCTGTGTGAGTCTATAGCTTTCTTGAAAATGTTTTATTTTGGATGTTTGTTTCCTGTTGGGAGCCATTTTCCTGGATGGGTTCAGTCTCTTTCCTCCTGAAGCTCCTGGCTGGCAAAGACCTACTGGGCCATCTTGAGGTCATCCCTGGTATTTTCCCTCTAGCATATCCTCATGTGCCTTGTCTAGTGACACTCTGTATCCTCAGGAGTGGATGACCAGGTGCATGCAGGACTTGGGAGGACATCAGAGCTGCAGGCTAACTTTTTGAGCCAAGTCCATTTCATGTTGGAGTCACCTTTTTTGGTGTTTGGCCCAAGTGCTGCCGTCAGCAGCCTGGCACCCCAAAGGCAGGGTCATGTGCTCAGATGTTGATGTGGAGCAGGTGTGATGTGAGGCATATGGAGGTGCTAGTAGAAGAAAGCAGAATGGAGAAGTCTGTGAGAAGAATACAGAGGAAGCAGGGCAATGTCCTGGTAGGGTTGTGTCTGGGAAGCTCATACTGCCCAGGACTTTATCCTGCCTTGGTCCTACCAGTTTCAGCTCTCCTGGAGCAAGGGTTTCTCCTCCTCTCTGCCCAGCACCTACATCCTGGGACACCCTTCATTTTTCCTCCGTATGTGCCTTCTAGTCATCTCTATTTTCCTTGCTTCAGTTTTTCCATTTGAATGTTGAACCAGGTTTCAGTGTTGACTGTCAGCCAGCATGACACCGTCTGAGTTCAGTTCCTCATCCCTGCCTGAAGTCATGTCTGTCCCTGCAAACCAGGTAGATGGAGTAGGCTGGTGGGAGGTTGCCAAGACCTCTCCTCCAGCTCACAATGCTCCCAGCTCTGTAGAGAACTTTTACGTTTTATGGACCATTTAGCTTCCCAATGGTAATCTTAATTCTTCACAGCATCTATATGCCATTTCTTGGTTATTAAAAAGACCCCTGAAAAGGAGCTGCCCTCTAAGTCAGAGCTCTTCCATGCAGGTAATTGCAGGAAGGTTTTCTTTAGACTGTGAGGCTTAATATTTCCCAACTCTCCTTATGCTAAGAGGACAAATTAATATCCAGGTTTCCCCACAGCTGCAGAGACTGACCCTTGTGCACCATCAGTAAGCAGGCATGGGAAGAACACTTACGCTGGGAGTAGTTCAGTCATGGAATTACTCTGGAGGAAGTCCACTTTATTTCTTCACAGAGCTCAAGAGTGCTTTAAAGTTGTCTGGCCAGGTGGCTCTGTCTTTCATCTCTGCATCCTTATTTCGTGTGACACTTCAGGTGCCAAAGTAGCCTCCATTCCTTGGGGGCCCAAGCAAGCACCAAGTTTACTGGGAAAGGAGTGATTACCTTGGACTGACTGACAGGTCAGCCAAAGGTTGGATGGATGGATGGACTGGATGTGGTTCAAGCAGAGAAGTTCTTCGTCAAGTCACTGTGCCATATATGAGAAAACAGAGGCAGCAAGCCATTAGACTGTGTATTTCAGGTGTGAGGAAGCTGCGGACCTCCCCTGGCATTGTGAAATGCCAAGTAAAATGTTACTGCCATGCAGAGCACAGCAGTGTGTTGGAATTAATGAGTCTGGTGTAGGAAGAGCACATGTGAACAGTCTGGAGGGTTAATGTGTGATGGTGATAGGCAGGGGTTTGTCATCAGGATTGCTGTGTTTGGGAAGCACATTCTAATGGCAAGACCAGATGAAAAGAAATTGGCACTTGCAAGGAGAGCGCTAAAAGTCATCAATTGCCAAAGTTGTTTTGCATTTGCTGCAGGCCTGAAGCAAATTGCTGGCTTAAGAGGCTCTAAGCACCTGGGTCTTGCACTGGATTTACAGGTAAGGTGAAATTGAGAAGGGGCTAAGTAATTAATTCCTCTTCTTGTGACCAGGATGGGAGATGATTCTGACTTGCCACTTCTCCTCAGAAGTTGCTTCAGAAGCTAGTAAGGACTCTGGTTGTGAAACCCAGGAAGCAAAGAGGATCCCTGGATGCCTGACAATTCCTTTTCTCTGTTGGTTCTTTCTTGCAGGCAGCCTCGGGCTGCCTGTCTCTTTGTTAAGAGAGTGACAGCAATGTGACACCGTGAAAATAATTACTAACAAATCACGGTGGTGACTGCAAACAGCTCGCTGTCTTCAGAGGCATGTCAGGGAGCATTAGAGCAGGGCCGTGGGAGCAGCAGAGCGGCTAGGGGCTCTTTCTCTGCTCTAGGCTGAGGGAAGATCTTCGGAGACCTTTGGCGCCTGCTACCCCCCACATCATTCCTTCCTCGTTGCCTCTTCCTTTCCTCCCTTCCCTGCCTTTGCCATCAATAATTAAGCCCATTAATTTCACAGTGAGTTTAGAAAAGCTACTAATGGTAAGACAGGGTTTCTGCCTTCACTGGATTCCACAACCAGACGCAGAACAATGAAAAAAATTCTGGAGAGGTATCATGGACAGAAGCACATCCAAGCTGTGTTTTCCATCTTGCAGTTCTCATGTGTTGCCCTGGGCTGTAATGTTTATTAGCAGAGTGCCCCTAGGAATTCATGGGCTGCTGGTACAGTTGGAGAATGGCTCATGTCCTTGCCCTCAGGAGCCTTCAGTCTCAGTGAATCTGAGATAGGTTTGTATTTGTGCAGAGCATCATGGCAAACGTGCAGTTACCTGGCATGTCCAGCAAAAAATGTGGGCAGAAGAATGAGGATGTTCCAGAATACAGTAAAGATGATGCCAGTCAGTGTGACTGAAGCAGGTGAAGACAGTCCTTCAGGGAATAAGGAGTGGTCACATGTGAGGAAGGTGGCTGGTACCATATAGAACAGCTGGGAGAGTTTCTGCAGGGATGAGCCCCTGTGGCTGTGTTGGGAGTGGGAACCCTTCTACAGCTCTGCACAGAGTCTGAGGGAAGCTCCCTCTAAAGCCTCTCGTTATATTGATATAAAGATCCTTCAAAGGGCAGGTCTATCAGAGATACTGATAGGAAACTGGAAGGCAGCTGCTGGCTGAAGTGTCCTTCAGCAGCATTGATAATCAAACCCCTGGACAAGCTTTGAGAGGGAGCTCACAGCCTCCCCTCCCCTCCTTGTTCCTGGTGGTATTTCATGCACCAGTTTGTGAACAGGCCCTGCCATTTGGCAGGGCTGTAAGGGGAGGCAGAAGGTGCGGATGGGAGCCTGCTCCCAGGCGCCTGCTCTACTGTGCAGCCTTCATTCCCATTCCCTTAGTTACTAAAGTGATTTTCCTGACTGTCACATCTGTAAATAATGTTGCTGGCGTATCTAGCTGGATGCAGAGTGGCGATGGATGGGGGAGGGCTGGCGCTGAGGGTGGCCGTAACAGCCCCTCTCCCCGACTCATACAATATTTATGCAGGGCTGGGAGTCGGCGGCACTGACCTCTGGGTCGTGCTGTTAAACAGCTCCCGCAGCCCCTGCATCCTAATTGCTGCACTTGTCCTTTGCTCTGGAGGATTCGCTGCTCCTTCTCTCCTGCGAAGCAAATACTAATGGCAGCTTGTGCTTGGAGGTGGGAGCAGTCTCATCCCCACAAGGAAAAGACAAACTTGTTTTCCCCTGTGCATGTGTAATTTGCACAGAAACCTATGCTAGGACCCTGCTGCCAATGTGCCAGTCTCCCCAGTGCTGACAGCATCAGAGCCCATGAAGCTGCTGTGCATGCAATTTTGGGTTGTATATCATCATAGGGCAGAGGAAGGTGCTTTACCTTTTTTCAGAAAGGCTCCTATTAGGATTTCTCTCTTTCCTTTAGTGGGGAGTGGGAAGAAGAAGCAATCTCAGAAGTCAGTTGAGAGTAAAATTGGGTGATGTGGTGCCAGAGGAAGACAGAGATGGTGCCAGGAAAGAAGAGGAGTTCAAACAGGGTCACAAAACAGAATGGCATCTTTTCTTGTAGATAAATAGTCTGCTTCAGTGTCTGGAAAAAGAGGCGATGCAGAAGGCTGGAGACTTCCTCTGTGGATGAGGGACTCTTCCCCTTGTAAGTGGTACAACCATGGCTGAAGGTGGAGACAGACCTGGCAGACAAGGGTTTTCAGCTGATTCGAGTGGTTCAAGAAAGCCCATAAGACAAAACTTTTGATTGCTAGAGCCGCGATGGCTTTCCCCTGTGCCTTTTGGCTAGGCACTGTTGTGCTTGGGGTTTCACATCAGGTGTCTGAGAGTCCAGTGACCTGACTGACCACCCACGTCTCTTATCCTGCCTTCCTGTGTTGGCAGGTCTCCTCTGTGACTGGGAAAGTGCTGTTTAGACTGGAGACTAATGGCCTTTAAGTGACATGATTGTATTATGTTAAGCGTCTATAGGCTTTACCATTAGGCACTAAACAGTTTATGACTCATAGCAGAGAAGCCCTTGTCCTGAAGAGTTTAAATGCTAAATGGTCCAGACAGGCAAGGCTTGGAAGAGGCAAGCTTTACTCCTGCCTGTCGGAGAGCAGATCTAAGGAAGGCCTGGGACAGTAGATGCTTTCTTAGTTTAGAGGAGCACCTTGGCTCTAGGTGTGTGTGTTCAGGTTTCCTGGGTTAAAATACTTCTGCAGTGGGATTTGTGCAGTGGGAGGAGAATAATATTTAATTTTAGCTTAATTTTTGTGCATGTTTTGGTTTTGAGGGGGCTTAGACATGATGTGTTGCGGGTACATTCATTTCATCAGATACATTCCCTTACTCAGTGCGTAATTACAGTGTTCTACAGCAGGAGTCCAAATGCTCCCTCTTAAAGCAGCTAGTATGCAGAGAACCAGGGCATTACTAAATTAGTGTCTATATGAAAGACATATCAAGAGACAGAAAAAAGACACATGTTTTGTGTAATCAGGCTCTGCTGGAACATAATTTGCAGAATAATTTAAATAGAGGTATCTAATCCAACCACCTGTTCAAAGCAGAGCTCACTTCACACTTAGATTGGGTTGCTCTGGGTCTTCTCCAGATGAGTTTGAATGTCTCCAGGGGAGGAGATTTTGCCACCAATCTGTTCCAGTGCTTTATTAACTGAATGGTGAAGAGTTCTTCCTGATGACAAATTGGACCTTCACCTGCTGCAGCCTGTGGTCGTGATGCATGACTTTCACTGAGAAGACAGTATTCAATTTTGTACACTCCTTTTCATAAGATGCTGTATAATGCCATGTTTAGTAAGCAGACAGACTCTCACACCAAGTTTATGTGTAAAAATCTGTTTGCAGGGGTTTTTCATAGGGTCAAGTTCCCAAGGCTAGGGAGGCGGCCTCAGCCTTGGAGACTTTGCAGTTTCTCTTTTCTTGGGAGCAGTGTCATGCATTACTGATGTCAAAAGGAAGTCCATCTAGTTACTCTCCGTGTCTGGAAGGGATGGTGAGAGCATTTCCTCTAGCCCTCCACCAATCTGGAGTAGTGCAAATCTTCTGCCTGCTGTGCTTCTAATCTCAGCAGAGCCATGGAGCCAGCCAGCTCTGGTTTCCTGCATGGTAATTAAGTACTTATTTAAAAATCAAGAAGCTCACTTCTGATCCTACTATTCCTGGCTGTTTACAAACTCCAGGTAGAGTTACTCTGGATTTACTCTCACATGCCTAGCAGCAGAATCAGGCCCAGTAAATAGAGCTATGAATCTTTTTAAGAGAAGCTGTTAAGAGGTAGCACATAGATTTATTGTAGCATCATGTGTGTGCAATTGTTGATGAACATCTTCTGTTGGAGGCTGAATACCTGCTGTGTTACAGCCTTGCTTTTAATGTTGAGATAGCATCTCTGCCAGCATCTCGCTGATGCACAGACAGATACCCGTAAAAGGGACAGATCTCACTTGGTGTTAAATGCATTCATGTTTCATTAAGGTTGATGGCAGTGGAAGGCACACAGTGCTTTGCAGGACGAG
This sequence comes from Sylvia atricapilla, assembly GCF_009819655.1. NCBI lineage: Eukaryota > Metazoa > Chordata > Aves > Passeriformes > Sylviidae > Sylvia > Sylvia atricapilla. The sequence goes on from NC_089148.1 coordinate 14,634,568, forward strand.
CGAGTCACAATGAGCCACTTGCCCTATGTGCTTTTTGTGGCAGAATTATGTCCCTAGTGTATACATTGCTCTGGCTGCAAAAGGCTAACACCCTTTTCCATTCACTGCCTAGCAGCTCGGAAAGCAAGGGTCTTGAGGTTCTCTCAAATTTCTTAATACCCAGCAAAAATTTAGAGAATAGGAATCACACTGTTAGCATGTGATGGGTATTCAAATATTTCAGCCAATGCTGCTATCAGTCCCAATTGTTAAGGCTTGCAGCTTGCCTTTTAGGCTTCCTAGGCAGGAGGAATTTGTCTGGTAGAGAGAGAACGCAGCTCTGTCCAGAATTGGCATTACAGAACAAGGAAGAAGATCTGAAAGTGCCAGGTATTAGCCTTGCTGCTTAGCGTGTGGTTTTGGCCTCATTACACTAATCCAATTAAAGATTGATGGGCAAAGAACACACACTCCAGTGAAGGGGTTTGTGTGGCAATTGCCTTCCTTCCTGGGCATCTGGAGTGGCCTAAGTTTTGTTGTGCATCACCACACCTCCTCGGGCCCTGCAGACCCACTGGTGCCTCCAAGTGCCGTGGTGTGTGCTCTTCTCCTGCATCGTGTCTCTCTTATTACTAATGGAGCATGGATGCATTTTAGCTGCTGGTCAGCCCTCATTAATATCCAGAGATGACAGGTTGACATTTGTAAAGAAGACTTGCATTGACCTTCATGTTGTGCATCGGTGCGGTTGCCATACAGTGCCCTGTGTGCTGGATGCTTCTCCCTGTGCTGCCTCGGGAATGCATTTGTGTTAGCAAAGGGACCGACTGCTCTGTAACCCTTTACTGCTGTCAGGAATGCAGGCAGTGTGTCTGGCTGGATGTCTCTGCATCCCTCTGCTCATTCCAAGACTCATTGCTGTAGAGCCTCCATCCATCCCAGTGAACAGGATTCTGGAGGGTGTTGGGATTGCACTTGTGGCTCCTTGTGGAAGTTTGTTATTTGTGTACTGGGGCCTTAATGGAAGACAGCTTTATGCCAATACCAATGACCTATCTTCTTCCTTTTCCTGGCTCTTGTCTGGGAAAGCAGCAGAAGAAAAGGCTGTGCTGCCCAGGCATCCTGAGTGCTGTCAGTTGCCTGTCTCTCCCCAAGCCCACGCCATCCTGGCTTGAGGACTGCTGCAGCCTGCTCGACAATGACATTTATTAACAGAGGGGGCTTTGAAAAAAGGCAGGCTGCTCCTGCAAAGGCTTCTCACTGTAACTCTGTCTCCTCTCACCAGCCCGTCTGAGGCAATGGCTGCTGGTGTTGAAATTCATTAGTGCTACCTGACAGGCGATGGAGGCTTGCTCTGTCTGTTCCCACTTCCCTGCTCTCATGTCCCTGCTTCATGCATGCTGATATTTAAAGGTGATGTGTGGCTTATAGGCTTGTTGCACTGTGACAAGTCTGGGGGTGGTTGAGAGAACTGAGAGGGTGGAAGGAAAGCAAAGAGGGAGGGAGATGGGACCTGTCTCAGGGTTTCTGTGAAAGCCCAGGGCTTTTCAGACCCTCTCCAGATGTACTGTCTTTCCACAGCTATTGCTTGTGAATTTTAAATACAGCCATGCAGGTGTGGTTTGTCCTGCACTGATGGGGGGCAGAGAGAGATGGCAGTGTGTGTGCTTGGTGAGAGTGGGGTGCAGTCACCTGGCAAGGGCTTATCTGGTGGAAAGCAAGAGCAGGTGGGCTACTCTGGCCTCTTGGCTGGTCTGTGGGTTGAGAAGTGTGTGAGTGGAGAGTCAGAGGTCTGGCAGGGGGTTTATGCTTCACTTTGGACAGAAGTTTGCACTGAGTGGCAAATTGGCTCCAGCACTGAGGAGACACCTCCATGCCAAAGCTTCCGGTTACACAGGAAAGTTGTCTCAGTCTAACCTGAATTACTGGGATGAGGGAGTTGGGGTTTGGGGATTTTTGTGGAGGTGTATGTCGGCATGCTTCAGTTTTTGTAGGCTGCAGCATGGCTTGGGCTGTTCTTTGTGCCTGGGCCACTCTACTGTGTACGGGTGCTGTGACATCGCCCTGACAGAGGCCTCCTGGTCTGGCACTGTGGTTCTGGCAGCCTGCAGCCACCTCTTTGGGAGGGTATGGATCTACCTAAACTGTTTGGAATTCCTAGCTTGGCCTCATCTCACATAACTGCAGGCTAAATGCAGACAGACACAGCTTTACCTGATGTGGTGCCATTTCTCTGCTCAATCAGTTCAAGTGCCTTAGCATAGATGTTATTCCCTTGCTTGCTTATGCTGTTGGGAGAGGACACCTAAGTTTTCCTCTTAGCTAGGCAGACATGCCACTCTATATCAAAACAGAGCAACACCTCTGAGCTATGTGGTCCAGAGCATTGACCAGCCCTGCTTTGAACGAAGGGGTCCAGCTGAGGTGGTTTGACATCTCCTCTCTTTTACCATGATGCCGTTGTGTGCTTCAGCATCCAAGCAGCTTCCTTCTTCAGTGAAGGATTTCCAGGGCAGGAGCCTGCCAGTGCAGGCCTTTGCAGCCCAATGCACAGGTATTGGCCAGGACACAATTAAAATGTTCTGCATCTCTTGCAACACAAGGTCTCCAGAGGATGGATTTTTTTGGAAGGTTAAGATCAGGTCTGTAAACCCCAAGATTTAATGTCCCTTTATCTTCCCATAGAGGAACTTACTCTTTTAACTGCCTCTATATCAATACACCCAATACTTGTGTAGCAAGTGGCCCAATTTCTTTGTCTCCTGACATCCTGAACCCAGAAGCAGATGGACGTTAACCAGCTCTGATTAGTTGGGAGAATCAAGCATTAATTTTTTATACGCCAGAACCACCTGAGTGACGGAAATCAATTATGGCTGCCCCTCCCCCTTCCATATTAATGTGCTGGCTCTGAGCAGAGATGGAGGGACCTGTTGAAATGAGAAACCCCTATTTCTTCGTTTGACCCTCTGGATAATTAGGGTTAAATTGATATGCTATCGCACTGGTGACACATTTTATCTGCCTCTGTTTGTACAAGAGGATACAATAGTGGAGGAAGGACCAATTTGTGCCCTGCTTTAGCTAACCAGACTGAGATAAAAGGTGTCACTAGAATGATAACGTTCTTGCCTCATGCTCCTTTATTGTTGCTCAATTTGCCTTTTTTTTTTTTTAATCCCGTTCTTTTTCTTTCAGTACCCTTGGTCATATTTTAACTCCATGCCATCGCATAATGACGCCCTGCTAAATGTGTGTGGAGATAGGCACCTCTGGCTGACAGCCTTCCCTGATAACCAAATTCCAGCCCATCCATCACTAGGCTGCTCTCCTTAACTTAAGGAAAGTGATAACTAAAGCAAGGCCGTTTATCACCGCCGAGCTATGCTCTTCTTGCTGCCTTGGAGAGAGCTGGCTTCAACAGCAGAAATGCAGCCATGTCTCCTCACCTCCAATTTGCATCCTGTTCATCTCCAGGCCCTATTTACCCTGCAGGGTGGTGAAGCAGGGTTGGATGGAAGTCTGAGCCTGGGATGGTGAAAGCTCTCTGAAAATGGTGCAGAGTTGCCACTGCTGACCATGGTGGTGGTCTAAGACAGACTTAGACTTGCTTAGCTGGTGGAGGAGAGTGTGCTACCTGGTGTCACTTGCTCTTCTGCTGAAAGCGGATCTGCATTTTGGGAGCAGGTAGAAGTTAATGAGCTCCCATCTCTGCTTCTGGGAGGACAGAGCACCAGAGATGCATCAGAGGCTGGAAAACCCCACAGCCATTTTCAAGTTTCTCTGTATTGAATGTAGTTTGGCTGATGGGGTGGTTTTTGAAAGCTAGCTTCGTTCCCAAGGAACAAGAGCTTCAGTGTTTGGAATGCCAGTTAGACCTCATTCAAAAACTGAAGGATCATGGGATGTTGAATGCAACAAAATGTGCTATCATTTCTCTTTTCCCTTACCTGAGGGATGGCCAAATCCTGAGTTCTCTGCTAAAGCAAAGCTTGACTTTTTCTTACCTTTTTTAGTTGTTTTTTTTCACTGCCCTCAGTGGGCAAGTTTGGTTCTGGCAAGAGCAAGAAGCCGTACTGAGCATAAAAGCTTATTTATCAAATAAGTGAATGCTTAAGTGAATGGTGGCTCTCATAAACAGACATACTTCCTTACAGGCCATGGTACTTCTGTTCCCCAGGACAGCCACAAGTGTGCCTTATTTAGTTCAGGCTGGAAAAGATGATAGAGAAACTCCTGCCTAGTCATCAGGATGAAGAGTGAGAGGGACTACTGCAGGTGACAGTCTTGGAGCTGGGGAAAAGATTTTGCAAGGGTATTTTCCTCCCCATAGCTACTGGGAAATGTGGGTCCCACACAGTGAAAGCCCCTGGTTCCCTGTGCCAGGAGTGCTGCATATTCAGACTAGGCCAGACCCATACAGCAATCCTTTGTTAATCCTTGCTCAGTGGATGTGACCCCAGTGGCTTGGAGCCACCAGGACTGCATCTTCCAGCTCAGGGATAGACTTAGGTTTTGGTCTGTGCTGCTGACACCCTGCCCAGGTTGTAATGTGAGTATTGGTCTCCTGATGCTTGAAAAACTTCAAGCCCCTCTGCTGCTGACAAGAAATGAGGGGAGCACAAGCTTGGAGGGGGAGGGGGAATGTCCTGAGGTCACACAGCTTCACAGGCAGTTTCTGGGGTTGTTACTTGTTTGCAAAAATGCATCATTTATTTAGTTGACACATTTATTTGGAGCATTTATTTTCTCCAATTAAAGACCCACTGTCCAGCGCCCAGGGCATACTGCCATCAGTCTCAGGGTGAAAATAGAACCAGACTGTCCAGTTTGCCGGGCCTTTTGGTCCCACAGGGATGGCAGTGCTTTAGATGTCATTCGTTGCACTGGGTGGTTTGCTGTCAATTCCTATAGCTAGCAAGAACAATGCTGCTCTCACTTCTTCTGGGCCCATCCTGATGTTAGGTAAATTGATAATTTTTCTTCTAACTGGACCTAGTCTGAGACCTGTATTAATGAAAGCCTCTTGGGTTTGGAGGGGAAACTCATTTTTTGTAGCATACCTTTTGCTATCTTCTGTCATCATCCTCTCTAGCTAAACATGAACATGAAAGAGGTTGAACTAATCAAGTGCCTATATATAGATCAGTTGTTTGTTTTAAATGGTTCCGTTTCTTGTGATCTTTCTTGATTTGGGCACCAGTAAAAAGCAGCTTTCCTGGAGAAAGAGCTTTCTCAGCATGCTGCTTGGGGATGGTTGGGTCTGTTCGACTAGGGGATATCATGGACATCTGTGTAATGGCTGTAAAATGCATGGGGCAGGCTGCTGTTTGTGTGGCAGTGTGCAATTGTGAGGAGTGACTCCAGGTGCTTTAGTTCAGTGTGATGGTGTCAGATGAGCTGTGCCCAGGGATGGGAGTGTGCTGTCAACTTGCACTACTTGCCCTCCAAATTGCCGTGGCCCTGCTCCTTGCAAGCTTGTTCTTTTGACAGCCTTCCTCCTTTCAAAGAGATTCCTCTGGACATTCTTATTCAAATGTGTTTGTGCAATTTAAATGATTGGTCCTAAATCATCACATGTACATCTTCTCAGGACCAGGCATTTGACCAGGCATAGAAAGTCTATTAATTTCTTAGCCTAAACAGGGCAAAGGTAACTACACAAGTGGGTCCCAGTGTGTGCTGGCTCAGTTGGCCACATATTCCCAAGAGATTCCTCTGGATGTATTTCCCAGCTTCCTTCCTTTTCTTTGTATAGAAATGGAGGAGTCACCAAGACCAGACTGCTCTGGTACTGCACTATGCTGGGTCTCACATTATCTACAAGTGCATTATCTGTGTTGCTCCTTCATCTCCTTACTTGGGGAAATGTCTGAAGAGATGCTTCTCTGTTCACCAAAGGGTTTGGAGCTGGGCTGACCACTCAGGTACTGCCTGTGATACTGATGGTGCACCTTGGGGTGTTTACCTTGTATCCACTTCTCACCAGAGCTTGTTCCTGTATTTCAGTCTTGAGTCTGAGGACTAGTCTGGACTATTCACTCTTTCCTCCTTGGAGAGCAGAAGACTGCCCTGGACATGGTGGTTTGTGTTCAGATGTTTGAGTAGTTGATGCTGGCACTTATAGCTCTGCCTCCTCCCCTACAATCTTCTCCCACAATCCCCATGTGCCTGAGGATGTTGGGAGATTCCCCACCCTCTCTGTTGCAAAAGCTGATTTCTGGGGTTGTGACTTTTAACATGCACAAACAGCGCTAATTTAGTCATTTATTTAGTTGACATATTTATTTGGGATGTTCCTTTGCTTCACTTAAAGATCGTGCGACCAGTGCCCCAGGCATGCTCAGCAGTATGTGAATGAACAAGATCCATCAATTACTCTTGATCAGATCAAAGTGGCCAGGAAATACTCACATAACTCATGTCCCTGCACAGGCTTGGCTGGAGCCACATGGTTTGCAACTCAGCATTCCCCGGCTGAGGGGCACATCCTCACTCCCCTGCAAACACACTGGGATCAGCACAGTGTGGGAGAAGCAGCTGTCCTGAGGTGCAGCTGTCCCTTCAGGCAGTCCTCCTCCCTTACTGATGCTGTTTTGTTTTGAGCCCTATTCCATCGGCTTGCTGTAGGAGGGGAGAGGATCAATACATGTGCTCACAGGTCTGACTGCTGTGCTCGCATCCCTAGTGAGACAGTGTGCACCACCTTGTATCTTCAGAGTTGTGTCTGCTCTCTTCTTCCAAGCACCTGCTTGGAAAACAGCATCTGCTTTCTTAGTGCACAGCATTGCTATCAAAAAAACGAGTACTTTAGTACTTCCTAACTTCCTCCATATCTCTTTTGATGTTTTAACCATAAAGGCCAAATGGAGAAGCACCAGGGCATGACAGGTGAATTGTCAATTCTTCTGTCTGCTCTGTAAGCTTCTGGCAGAGCAGGATGGTTTTGCAGGGATTTGAGATGGGTTTGCTTAGCCAAGGACAGCCTGGATACTCCAGTCATGTTTGTGTGTTAGCCAATGTGGAGAAGAGTTGAGTGCTGCACTTGTACACAATTGTTCAAAATGTGTAGTCTAAAAGGTTTCAGCAGCCTGGATGTATATAAGTCTTAAGCCAAGTTGTACTCTCATGAGATTTTTTTTCGCCAAGAGCTATGGTGTTTCTGATGTGCAGCATGATGTTACAGCAGACTTGAGAGTCTTTTCTGTCTCTGAACGAAATGCACTTAAGAAAACAGAGTTTGTGTTGTCAAGACAGTGATTAAATCAAACTTGCTCTCTCTCTCTCTTACAGGTTACCAGGACAATGCCAGTATTTAGGGCTGCCGGTTGCTGATTACTTCAAACAGTGGATTAATCTGAAAAAGGTACTTCTGTGCAAACTGCCATGGTCCCTATCTCCCTGTCTCCCTCCTCCCCTTGTCCTTCACTTTTCCTCTTTAAGGAGGTATCTAATAACTACTGCTGTTTTGCATTGAAATGAGTTATTTTCTCAGAAGCTGGGCTGAGCGAGTCCTCCAGCTCCCTATTGTATCTCCTCTAATAGAGTCTTACTGTACTTGATGGGATGTGTTCTGCAGCTGGGGAGAATCCCATTGTGGCAGGCACAGTGCAATGTCTCTGCATAATATTGGGACACTGTGAGACCCGTTTTCAGTGAAGGTTGTGTTGTCACCAGTACTGCTGACTTTGTTTTGTTTTGCAGCCATATAAGGCTCCTGGGAGCATGGTTCCCGTCAGATGAAATTCCAGTTAATAAATGTGGAAATACTCCAATATAAAAATCAGCATTTCTCTTTGTGCCATGGGGAAAGGGAGCTGTCTCAGCAGCACATCCAACTAAGAGATCAGTGATCACTTTGCTAAGCAAAATGCCTTGGACTGAGTCTGGTGCCTTGTCTTTCGCTCCGCACCTTCACAGGGTAGTTAAGGAGCAGCATGCTGTGCATCCACAAGGACTCCTGCACTCATCTTCTGCTGCTTCTGCTGCACAGAAAAACAGGGTGATGCCATAAGTCACAAACCATAGTGGGAAGAAAAGAATAGTGTGATTACAAGCAGGAGCAGGGTGAGGGAGGAAGCTGTGGTCTGTGCACAAGAGAATTTTGGGGTGGCCCTCCTGGTTAAACCTTTAGATGAGTAAGATTCCCTTCCCCCATCCAATTTAGTGCTTTATTTGGGTTTCTATGCCTTTTCCTGGTAATTAAGGGTCTCAGTAAGCAGAATTTTCTTATAAACAGCTCGTTGTTCTTGTGGGCTTTTCTTTTGTCCTTTTATTTATTTATTGTTTTAAATGGAAGTGTGAGTGACAGGCTGAGCAGACGCAGAAGGACAATTTGCATGATCTGTTCCGTCAAATAGGGTAGAACATGAACTTAACAAGGGATGCTGGCAGCACATTCCTGGCTGAACTTGTCAAAGGGTCTTGTATTTCCCTGCTGTCAGAGTAAATCTTTTGGCTGATTGCTGGTCCTTGGTAAATGAAATCTGAAAGCACATTGGGGCATTCTGCAGTTCAGTGACCATTAATGATCGCCATTTGAAGTTCACTAAACTTCCGGTGAATGGATAGCAGCTATATAACCAGCAGGTTGATGGCTGCAGAATAATAATACTCAAAAAAATTTTTCAAAAAAAAAATCCCTGTGTACCATGATGTTTGCTAAGAAGTAGGTTGATCCAACCATGCTCCTCCTCTGGGCCTCAGGATGAATGACTTATGGCACTTTCCCATAGTTCCAAGCAGTCCCAAGGCTCCTGGATTTAGTGTGTTACTAAATTCATCATTATGTAGATATCCAGGCAAGCATCTCTTCTACAAGGTAAGCATTCAGAATATTGCATGTCAGCAAATACTGTGATACTAGGCTGAGGGCTGCTAAGCATCCATGAATTCCCAAGCACAGAGCTAAAGGCAGGAGCAGGAGGGAAGTTGTTACAGTAGAACATTCCCCTATCCAGCTCCCTGAAAGGGTCACATGCTGAGCATGTAGGATGGGGGCATGTGGGTTGTCCTCCTCTGCAGATGTGTTACTTGGAAAGCAAAGCTTCAGCCTCCTTCAGATTGTGCAGGAAAGGGGATCTGAGAAAAAAACATTGATCTTCTTCCAATCCCTCTAGTCCCTTAAAAACAGTGAAGTTTTTCTGACACTTTAATACCTAACACCCTCTGAACACGGAATGGTTCCAGGGACCCTGCATCCCTCTGGGAAGTGACCCATGTTGCAGAGGAGAGCAGGGACCTCTCCTGTCTTGTGGCTAAGAGCTGCCTCTCCTGGGACTTGCTCCTACCCTGGGGCAGTGACCTTTCTATGTCATGCACCGCCTTCAGGTGCTTGTGGGGCAACTGCCTCCTGTGTGTTTTCACAAGAGAGAACTTCCAGCCTAGATAACGAATTCTGTCCAAGCAGATGGACCCAGTGGAGACTCAGTCTCTATTGAATGAGCTCCCAGTGTGAGACAGATAAGAATGGACAGGTAACTAACCCCCCCATTCTTCCCGCATAGCTCAGGTGGCCCTTTTTCTCCTCCCTCTGGCACATTCCTGACTTAGAAATGGCTCCTAGGCTGAGTCTGCCTCTGACCTGATCCATGAAGTAAGTGAAGGTGTTGGACGGTGGATGGAGCTTGCAGAGTGAAATGATGATTTCTAGGTCATGGATAATGCAGACACTTGAATGTTTCAGATCTCAAGAAAACAGGCACATATAACAGAGAGCAATTTACTGAAGGATGGCCCCACCTGCACCTGCTGTATCTTTGAGTCTTTGCTTATGAGCAGTGATAACAAGAGAATATTTCTGAATTAGGGAGTTCCTGCTGCAGCTACCAGGCTGTGCTGAAGTAGGATTACACACAGGCAAGTTTGTGTACCTATGTGTACAGCAGTAGAAACAAAATACATTCCAGATTCCTCTGCTGATGCACACACAGCTTCAGGTTCTCTTTGTCTCTGTTTTGTATCATTTTAAAAAACAATCCTTGTCTGAACTCCCTCTGCCAGCACATGGGATGCTCCAGAGCTCGGCAGATCTTCCTACAGTGGTGAGAGTCTTTCTCAGAGTTCATTTGCCAATAAACTTCCTTTTCACTGCTGTGCTTCACGAGCAGCTGAGGTGAGAACTTTGTGCCTGCAGGCAGCTTTCACAGTTTCCAAGACCTGCCTCTCAGGCAAGCTTGAGACAGGAATTGCCCCCAGTAGCTGTCACACATGCTTTGCCTCAGGCAAACCTTGTTGGATTGATCTGGCCGTTCAGATGGTGGTGAGCTCCACATCTGACTGCTGCAGTGGTGGCCACAGAGTCTTGGGATATGTAAAAAATCACTTCTGTGGAGGAGATAGGGTGGGAGGGGAAAGCTGCCTTGACCTTGTTTGCTGAAGTTTTACCTTGCCCTGTGCCCCCCCCAGCCTGCTAATGCATCCCTTCCGTCAGGCCTGATCGGTGTTTGCTGACATTTTTAATGTCACTGAGTGATCTTGTATCTCTAGTGAACTGTCAGTGTAGAGCTGACTCGGGGCAGAGAGTTTATCATGTTCTTCACTTCGATTAGCTCAGCCTTGTGGGAGGGGAGCAGAAAGCAGAGGAAGCTTTCTTTGAATGCTGCAACATTTCAGATATCCCCCTAAACCATCGCAATAGAGAGCCACCATCCCATCTGCCAGTTCTCCTTAGGTACCTGTCACGTTGATCTGCAGAGGCCCCATGGGTTAGGACTGAGGTGCAGAACCTGAGCTACATCACTGGAGCTGGATGCTCAGTGTGGAAATAACAGAGAGTTCTTCATGTCAGGAGAGAGGGGTGCCAGTGGAGAAATGTGTGCAGAAAGCAGGAGGCCATGGGTCAAGATTTATGCAAAAAGGAAAGCTGCTGCAGTTAGCAAGCTCCAACCAAGATGCTGCTCTGGGAGTATCCTCAGGTAGCCTGGGTAAATCCATTGCTGCTTTTTCTAACACAAGGATCAGCTCTAATTTGTGTTCCCTCTGCTCTTTCAGGGGCCTCTGTGGTTTGTTTTCCGGTTTCACTAGAGTTAGCAGCATGGTTGGTCCCGTGATGAATTCTCACCCCTGGGGTGGAACCAATGCTGTGTTAGGCTGAGGACACAATGCCTGCAATCCCAGGGTGTCCAAGAGCCTGAGAACTGGAAACCCAGCAGGCAGTAGGAGTTGTCAGCACCGCTGAGCTTGGAGCTTATCACTGAAGGCAGAGCAGTTTAAAGGAGGGAGGGAGGAGGTGGAAGAAGAGAGATGAAGATAGATATTTTTACAATGAGCTTGTGCAAGAAGAATGTTAGAAAAATGATGAGGGTATCAAAATAGCCAGACCAAATATGTAACCCAGATAGTCTTTATGCCAGAGACCAGTAGCCGATGCTGACAGGTGTAACAGGGGAGAGCATGGCTTGAGTCAGCTTTCTCTGATTCCCAGCAATTGTCTCCTCAAGAACTGAGAGCTGGCCCTGGACCACTGTATCTAGCACCCACTGTTTTACCATGCCTGTCTACCAGGAACTTGAACACCCTTTTTTGAATCTGCTCATGCCTTCAGTTTCTACAGCATCCTGCAAGCAATGACTTTTGCTCTTTAGTAATGCATCAATTATACTCTGTTTACTCATACATTGTGTGAAGATGCAGGTCCCTTTGTTACTTTTAAACCTATTGTCAGATCATTTTCTTGGACCTCAGTCTCGCATTGTGTGAAAGAACACATGTTTCTAGTTCTTCTTAGTGGTATTACTCTTGATTTGAGACATCAGTCATATTCTTGCTCAATTGTCTTTTCCAGCACAGCAAAACTTGTTGGAGGGCTGGCACAAAGGCACTTATGGACTCTGTGACTCTACAACTGGCTTGTGGAAGTTATTCTTAACATGTGTACACTATCCTGATCTTCATTTATTCTCTGGATGTTTTGCAGTTAAAAGATAAGAGGAGTGTTTTATGGATCCACTAAGGATACATACTGTCCTTATTTCTCAAATTATATATATATATTTTTAGAAGAAGACAATCTTCATACCCATCACAGAGCTGTCCTTTTCTCCACACAGCTATCCTGACATCTTTGACCATCCTTGATTTCTGGTCAGAGGGTGCAGCATGTCTTTAGATACAGTAATAGTGGCTGCTTTAGGAGTGACAGAAAACTGGTCTCAGTTTGACATCCTCCTGAAATTCAGGGGAGTTTTTATGAAAGGCAAGAGTTGAATGATGCATGTGAAGCACTACAACTTTCCTTCTCTGGGCATGATGAAACAGGGTTGACAGAGCCTTGGGGAGCACAACGTGACCATGCTGGGGTGCTGTGGCCTTTTCCAGGGTCAACGTTTATTGATCTGTAGATATTCCTGTTTGGAAGCAAACCGTTAATACACATTCACAAATGTTTTAAGGTCACCTACTGGCAGTGTGAAATCTGTCAGAGGAAGCTTGTAATAGGATGTTTTTGTTAATATTTGGCTACTAGAAATAAACACATCTTAAACAAACAAAGATTTGCTAACAGCTTTTTGTCTCTCCTCTGAATTAACAATTCCTTCTGCCTTTGGGGTGGGAGGAGGGGCTCTGAGTACTTCTCAGGCAACTGATGCTGAAGTGTCTTGAGTGGTTTGGCTGAAGATCGTTGAAATGGGTGAGAAATGGTTTATGTGTTAACCCATATATTTGGAAGTTGCTTTTGTGAGGTCTAACTTTTTGAGGACTTAGAGTGATTGTTATCAATTTCCTGTTTATTGAGTTACTGGCTGCAGGGAATATAAAATGCCTGGTAAGGTTAGAAATGCCAGAGGAGGACTCCTCAGGCAAAGTGCTTCACAGACCACAGCATCAAGCACATGAATAAATGTTGCCTCCTAACTGCAAAGAACTGGGCTCCGGGCTTTGCTGGTTTGCAGTATGGGTGCCTGTTCTGAAACTCTGTCAAACCTTCCTTCAGTGGGACCTGGGTTTGGGCTTGGTTCCTCACCCCATCAGTGAAGCTCTTGGCTTTGGAAAGTCTCAGAGGGCAGAAATGGGAGAGGTTTTGAAAGGAAACACAAGGGTAGGTGTGACTGTGGGGCTGGGGAAGTAAGGGCATCTCTTTCACAGAGATGAGGAAAAGAAAATATCTGTGGAAGGCACCGATTCATAGTTGGAAGGAAATGGAAGGAATTGCTTATAACAGCAAAATGACTGTGTTTAGTAAATACTTTGCTCTGTATTTACAGAAAGGCAGAGGTTGCCATATTGCTGAACAAGAGGTTTGCTGTTACAACACAAATTTCTGATAAAGTCAAGTGGCGTATTGGTTGGCATTTTGCACAGCTGGTTTACAGGAGTTTTAAAGAGCTGGCTGAGATGCCCTGGACTATTAATAAGTCTTTGAGCATGGGGGAAGTTCTAGAGTACTGGAAGAAAGCTAATGTTGTACCAGTAATTTAGAAGGGCAAATGGGATGACCGATGAAGTAATTATAGCCCTATCATCTTGACATTAATTCTGGGCAAAGTAATGAAAAGCCAGATATCATAGTTGATTAATAAAGAATGAAAAGAGGGTAATATAATGCCAATCAATGTGGATTTATGGAAACTAGATCTTTTTCAAACTAACTTGATATTTTTTTTATGAGAATACATGTTTGGTTGATAAAGGTAACCATGTCAATGTAATATACTTCTGAAAGGCATTTGACTTGGTACCTTATGACATTTTGATTAAGAAACAAGAGTGATACAAAATCAACATGGCACACATTGCATTGATTAAGAAAGAGCAAACTGACAGCTCCTAGCATTTAATTGTAAATGGATAATCATCATGGAGTGCATGTCTTCCTGGTGGGGTCCCACAGGGATCTATTTCTCAGACCTCTTGTATTTAACACTTTTGTCAATGCCCTGAAAGAAAACATAAAAATCATTTTCGATAACATACACAGATACTGCATCCAGAAGGCAGCTGCTGTTGGATTTATAAACAGGCAATGGTGAGAAGGAGCAGAGGGGCTGGATCATTTCTTTCTTTGGGTCTGATTTGACCAGTATGGGATGTTGGATCCCATCTGCATCAGAAAGAATTCTGGAAATTTGAAGACTGGATGAGAGCTACAAGACCAGAGGAGCACTCGCCATGCAGTAACAACCCTGGGAGCCATTTAGGGTACCAGACCAGGGTAAGGGCTGTAGTTGCCAAGTATCTAAAGGGAGAGCCAAGATTTGACAAGAAGTTCCTTCACAGAAGCAGACAAAAGCATAAGCAGTTCCAGTTCCTGGAAGCCAGAGCAAGGTAATTCAGGTGCAGATATTTACAGTGTGGGGTAATTAACCATTGGAACAACTTACCGAGGGCTGTGGTGGATTATCCAGCTCAGGAGGGAAGGCTTTTTTCCTAAAAACATCAGTTGTGGTTCATTTAGACAGGAATTTGGGGCAGTTCTGTTGCCTGTGCAGGTCAGGCCAGCCAATCGTGGCTGTTTCTTCCATCGTGGTGATCTTTGCTTGTCCGTCTCGCACAGCTCTGGCTGCTCTGTTCCCTCGCAGGGAGAGCACTCTCGAGGGCTCCTGGCATGGGGAGCACAGACAGCACGATCAACACAGGGCTGGGAATGGAGGAGGAAGCATCCCAGGGAATGTGGCATCTCTGGCACAGGCAGAGGAGCCCTCCTGCTCCAGGGCTGGAGCACAGCAGCCATCCATGACTTCTCCTTTAAATCTGTCGTGCAGCTGTCTGAACTCTGAAATTTCTTTCACTCTCTCCCTCGCCTTGTTAACATGTGTTGCCTTTGGGGTAATCAGGGAAAAAATATTATGTCCTTTTACAATTACCGGGTTTTGGAATATTAAAATGTCTCTCTGCATCGGCAGTGTTATTTTGATTGGTATTCTAACCTTTGACTAGCCCATAAAGCGAGCCGCTCTTCAAGCCAATATTGCGGGACTGAAATTTAATTCCGAAATGATTCCAGATAATAGGGAGACAGATAATATATGCATGAAGGATATTATGTTTGGACTAAATGCAGCAAGGCCAGGGCTTGGGAGTTGAATAATAGCCCAGAGTGAGTTATAATCTGTGGGACAGAAATACCTTACTGTCAGGGCCAGGAGAGGAACTCTTAAATCAAAGGGAGGGAGATCAGGAGGGAGTTGAGGAGAGTCATCTCAACGGGAAAGGGCATCCAGGAGAGGCCTTAAAGGAGCAGCCCTTTCTGTCCTTTTGCAGAACAACCTGTCCTTCCTTTCTTACTTAATAAGGAGTGCTGAGTGAAAATGTACTTCCAAGAAAAACCAATAGGCAGGAGATTCTGGAAGTTCTTGGCAGTCTTGTCCCTTTTGTCTTCTTGGATTCATTAGAAGAAGCATGGGTTGATGTCTCAGTTTCCCTACAAGTTGTACCAGATGGACCAAGGGGTTGTTGTTGTAGTGGGTTTGCAATACATGCTAAGGCAGAGGGCTCACATAATACAGAGTAATCATCAGGGTTGATTTTGACATCCACTTTCACATAAAACAAAGAAAGTACAGGCACGGTGTGTGGGCTACATGGACAGTAGTTGTTGTTCAGGGCTCTGCCCAACATTCTCAGCCTGGAACTCATTGCCAGGCAAGGCTGTCTCCCTCCCTCAGTTGGTTGCCTAAGTTGGTGACTGGAGACACAGAGTAGTATCTTCTGTGACAGCAGAGGTACAAATTCAGTGACTTTTAAACATTGGAGGCTTTAAGAAACAGCACCTCCCTCTGGGCTCTCTGTACCAGGGAAGGGAACTTGAGGGTTTTGCTATTTACTCCTCTACAAGTACTTTGTGCTTTGCCAGCAGCTTCCAAGTGTGATGGAGTACTCAGCAGGATACTCTCCACTCTGCAGTAGCTCAGTCCTATAACTTAACCTTTTGGGCAAGGTGTTGGGAGATTTCTGTAGCTAGACTTTGCAGAACATTGTGGATGACCATGCTGCCAGCTGTCTTGGGAGGAGGGGAACTGAGCAGGCAGAGATGGAGAATGATGTCAGCTGCTGGGTGACACAAACCCATGTCAATATAACAGGCTTTGGCTCAGTGGCACAAGCTTATAGTTTTAACTTAATGATCCCAGCCTCACATTTCATTTCCTTTCCTTGCAGTCTCAGGAGCTGGTCTTGCTACAGCTGAGAGGGGCTCTAGATGCAGCCTGGAGGCTTCACTGGTTTCGGATTACTTGAACGATAACATACATGCCATCTCAGGAGGGCAGAAATTAAGAGAATCCATTTTTGCCTAAATCAAATATTTTATGTTTCCCTCTCCCTTGGTTTTGGTTTTGGGGTTTTTTTGTAAATTACATCATCAAAACACGGGAGCAATTTTCTGTGGAACTTGTGTCTGTACAAATTGTTCAGAGAGACAGGAAAGATGTGATCCTCTGAGGGTTAATGTAAGTTTTATGGAAGCCACTTAGAGTTACTCCAGGGTAAAGGGGATGCCTGAGTATTTTGGTCCTATTAACAATAGGCTCTTCCTGAAAATTCCTTCCATCCTTCTGTCCTTCTCGTAGCTATGCTGCATGTTTTCTCATGGCATCTCACGCACAGGTTAACTTCTTCACCATCAGAGGTTCTCCTACATTCTCTTTTGCTAATACATACTAAAATGTGTTAGGTGATTATTAAGGTTCACCTCTTTTCCTAGGCAGGGTGTTTTGCAGCCTGGTCTTAGCATTTATAACAAATGAGTTTCATATATGGCATTCAGGGAGGACCTGGCACAGGTGGAAAAACCCAGAGAGGAACAGAAGGGTCAGAGAAATGGAAGGCATGACCTCCAGAGGAAGACTGAGGGATTTAGAGGACAAAGCTCCAGCTGCACCAAGGGAAGTTTAAGTTGGACATTAGGAAGAATTTTTTCACAGAAAGGGTGATTAGATATTGGAATGGGCTGCCCAAGGATGTGATGGGGTCACCGTCCCTGGAGGTGTTTGAGGAAAGACTGGCCATGGCACTCAGTGCCATGGTCTGGTTGACAAGATGGTGTTAGGTCATAAGTTAGACTCCATGATTTCAGAGGTCTTTTCCAACCTAATTGGTTCTGCGATCTGGGATGTTCAACCTAGAGAAGACTAAGCAGAAATCATTTTTGAGGAATGAATGTGCTCAGTTTCTGACTGGTTGTCATGTATGGCTCTCAATCACATCCTTACTTACCTGCTGCAAGAAGATCAGTAAGCAGGATAAGAACAGGAATATGGGACCTCTAGCTCTTTTGAGTTCAGAATAACATGGTGGGGATGGTTTGAGTAGAGCTGGTCCTGCCTTGAAGCAGACAGTAAGTCACCATTTCTCCCCTCCTGCTTGCCCTGTGTGCTGTGATACTACTTCCTTTGCCCTTGCATTGGGACACAGGCTGTCTGCATTCCTTGGGACACATCATTGCAACTCAAGAGTATGTGAGCAGGGAAAGAAGGTGTATTTCCCTTAGGTGCCATGTACGGTCTCCACTCCTCTCCTGATGCTGTCTCCCCAAATCACAGATGTTTGAACTGGGAAAATCTCAAGGCAGACTTTATTATTTGGTAGTGCCTTTGGCTTCAAGTAAGAACCAGGGGCTCCTGTAGCCACAATGTGATACAGAGGGCTCTCAGGTAAGGTCAGAAGGTACTGATTCAAGAGAAACTGAGGAGCACAATTATGTTCCTTGGTGCCATGTAGCCTGCCAGCTACTGGACAAAGCAGAAAGGAGAGTTTGTTGCCTTTGAGCTTTATTTAACCTGGGAAAAAGGTTTGCCTTTTAGGTGAAATTCTGAGCAGTGGTTTGCTGAGCACACTGCAGTGGTCACTTTACTGAAAGCATCCTTGTTTATGCAAGTGGTTGGAGGCAGGTTGGCATTTGTGATTCTTTGTATGCACACAGTTTTAGCTGCAGGCAAAAGGCAGCTGCTCAGACCTTGCGTGCTGCTCTTCCTGCTGAGTGCCATATTGCTCGGCTGCTCCTCACTGTGCCTGCATTCACTGTGCTGGGGAATTTGAACATCTGTCCCCTGCACCGAGGAGCCTCCTGGTTTCCATCTGGCTATGTGTGTGCTGCTGCTAAGGTTAAACATACTGCTCAGACCTTTGTTCCACGGGTCTGGTTGCTGCTTCCAAGTTGAGGAAGGAGCTGTGCTCACACTCCTGGTCCTGCCTTTTTATGGGAGTGTGTGCTGTAGGTGCCAAAGACAAAAGTTTTAGAAAGAGCTTGCATTCAGACTTGGTGCCCTTAGCACAGCAGGCCAGGAGCAAGCCAGGGGAACCACAAGAATGGTCAGAATTATGCCTTTGTGAGCTGGATGTCAGTCTGGCACAGGCCTGGCATTTCACCTGCACACAGGACTGTGGCTGTGCCTACAGGGCACTGGTGCTGTTGGCAGAAGCTGGGCCCTCCAGTCTCACCTGCCTGTTTATGTGAAGCTGTGGAAGATCTTGCATTTCTTTGTTACTCAAGTACTGAGGTCTGCCAGAGGGACTGGAACCTTCTTTGTGCCCTGGTATTGTGAGACAGAAGCCAAGCCCAGGCCTGACACAGCTCCATGCAGTCAATACCAGAGCAAGGCTGGAGGAGAAGAGATTAGAGGCAGGGCATGTTTTACAATAATCCTGCAATGTGTGCTGCATTCCAGGCCAGGAGGAGCTGGGAGTTGAAGGCACAAATGTGTGAAAAATGGCCTTTCCTAGAGTCCCATGGGAAAGGCAACAGACAGAGCATTCCTGAATCCCAGCCCTTCATCTGGAGCTTTACTTGACTACACAGCTTTACTAGGCTACACAGTGGCCTGGTGCCTGGAAAAGGAGCTGGTTTTCTCAGCATTTATTTGAAAGACAGGAGCTCCACGTAGGAGCATGAAAGTAGGCTTTTACAGTTCTCCAGGAAGGCATGATGGGCTATCAGATTCTCTAGCCTTGGGGATTAAAACACTAACTGATTTGGTCTTCATTGTCCTACCAGGCCAGCATAGCTACAAAAGGGAAAGTGACTGCTTGCCTTCACCACCAGCAACAACAGGCTGGTTTATAATAGCCATTGGCTTACCTGTAAGTGGGAAGAACAGAACTTCTTTTTTTTCTTTTTTTTTTTTTTTTTTTTTTTTTTTTTTTTTTTCCTAATGACATGTTCCATGTGTGATGCACTGTCCTACTGAAAGGGTTGGGACTTTGCTTCTGGTATCTTGGATGGGAAAGTGTGGGTGTGCAGCTACTGCCCCATTGCACAGAAGCATACCAGGGCTTGGCTTTGGCTTCTCATGGGCTCAGTATAAAGCAGCCAGAGATGGTGAGCAGTGAGATGGGAGATACAGTAGTGGGATTTGTATATTAATAACTTGCAGTATTTCACACTCATTAAATTAATTAATTAAATCACTCAGAACCCTAAGGCTACTAAGCAAGTTGATTTCAGAGTTAGGATTAAAAGTCTCTCCTGTCACCCTTCCCCCATGCTGGCATAGCACTTCTGACTTCATCCTGGCTTTTGCTCTTTCCACTTTGCAGGTTTCCAGGCTTGAACTCTGCCTGCAGCCCAAGGATTGAATCTATCAAAGTGGCTTTTCTAAGAACTGGCTGAAAAGTCTACAGATACAATCTGCTTTTGTTTAGAAAACAGCCCATCTTTTATCCTTGTCTGGACATAAACTTCACTTATTTTGTGGCCTGCTGGGGAGAGCAGCTCTCATCACTCTGAAGCATGAGCCCAGCCAGGGTCTTTCCCACAGTGACTGGCTTTCCCAGTTACCTGGGCACTGTCTTCTACAGACCAGGACCATCTTCTCCTTGGGTGCTCTGACATGAGTGTTGCTGCCATCCTTATAGGGCATCAAAGCTCCTGAGCAAATGGCCATTTCCAAGCTCACTCAGTACCATCAAGCTCTCAGCAGTCCTTTCTGGGTGTCAGTAGGTGTAGTAGGGCAAGATGCTTTTATTTACTGACAAACATGCACTGTTCCTTCCCCATGTCCAATGTTGTGTTGCCAAAGCTCTTAATCATGTTGTTTGATGTTTTCCTGGATATCCTATCCACAGCTGAAAATGTACGTCTCACTCATGGCTGATGGATCAGCTCCATCCACCTCACCTTTCTTTGAGCCAGGACACCAGCTTTTCAATACTGCCCTCAAAATACCTTAAAGCAAATTACTTACATTAAGCCATGCAGGATAGAGTGTAATTGAGCTATTGCCTCTCCTCCAAGCATTGGTTGATATCCCCAACGGTTTTAGTCATGTGGAGATGAAACCTCAGTGTACTGTTCAGCCAGTGCTCCTCCTGCATGCATCCTGCAGATGTGTTTTTAAACAAACTGTAGATATCTAGTGTATGGTTTTGTGCCAATTTCAGGAAAGTCTGTTCTTTGTGTTCTCCCAGTGTGGTAACCTCTGTCAGCCTGGCCCTGACTGATGCTGTTAATATTTGAGAGATCATTTGGGATCTCTGCCTTGGCCATGCACCTCACTCAGGGAAGAGCTGTCCTGTGTGGACGCTGCAGCTGCCAAAGGAGTGCGCTTCTTGTCTGACAGTGTGTTTTGGAGGAGGCAGGTCTACCAGGACTCCGGGTAGCACAAAACTTTCAAAGAGCTAATTGCTAGCTTCCAGCAGTCCAAATTGGGCCTTTATTTCTGTAGGTGAGGGTCTTTCAGCCTCCCTGGGACATGTTATTCTGTTCTTGCCTTTTGGCACCAACTGTATTTGCCACTGCAGTAGAAGGGTGGCCCCACACGTCTGCTTAGCTCTTCCAGATACTGGAGCTCATCTTGGCAGAGCTGCCAAAACAGTAATAGCTGAGTCTCTCCTGTGTTTTGGGTCTCTCTTTGCCATTGTACCAGGTATGTTTTGCCTGTATGGAGCTGGTTCTGCTGCACCGTTCCTTCCCCTGTGGGGACAGTCTGTGCTGATCAGGAGGTGACTGATCCTCTGTAGCTCTGCCACATGCAGTTTCCAGCTACCTCTCAGGAGCTGCACATGGACTGTCTGCTCTAAGCAGTGGAGGTGCAGGGTCATTCCTCCTGGTGCTGGAGAGTTCTCGAGACACATTTCTTGCTCAGCCTTCCCTATGGGGCCCAGCTAAATCCAGCTGTAAGAATGGGGCTGATATGCTGTGGGGATAGGGGCTCTGACAGATCCAGGAGACAGTAAAGCCATGTGACTGAATACCAGACTGTGTTTGCTCTGCCTAATTATCAAAAGTATGAGTTTGTTCTGCTAGGTGCACATTATGCCTTTATTGTGGTGTAATTATGCCAGCTGCCTATGTTTAGTGTCATAAAAAGGAATAAAATGCCCATTACCCGCCTAAAGAATTCTTCTTGTGGGTTTTTTTTATTTTTATTGCTCTGGAGTACACAGTGGGGATATCTTTGATCGGCAATTCTCCATGCAAAATAGCTAGTGAAATACTGTCCCTTTCAGAGAGCTCCTTCAGCCAGCAGCCTGCAAAGGCAGCTGGCCCATGAGCCTCACCTGGCGCTGCCTCTTTTGCTCTCTGCCAGCCTGATCCAGTGGTCAAAATGGTGAAGCCACCACAATGCCTTCCTCTGCAGCAGCTCGACTCCTTTCCAGCAGCATTTTCCTCCTGCCATCCAGGTCTCAAAGCTCCCTCTTGCCGACACAGCGCATGAGAGGTGCAGGATGCTTTCCAAGCCTGGGAAAAGATGCAGCCTCTCTACCTGCTGACCTACTCAGGAAGACACAATGGTGCCTGGGTCTGGCTGAGGTATTTTTTGGGCAGAATGCTGTGTTAGGGAGTCCAATGCCATGGGGAAGAACTTAAGGTTGTCAGGGAGCAGCCCAGAGAGATGTGCAGGTGGGAGCCACGTGCTCCTTTGCCCTGCCTCATCTGGAAACACAAGCCAAGTGTCATGAACCTGCCAACCAGCCTGGTGCTGCTCCTGCAAGAGCAGGAATACCAACCAAGCATCATCCCCCTGCCAGCCCACAGCCCTAAAATTGGGTTTTGGCTGCTTTGAAGTTTCCTGTGGTGTCTAAATATCTGAGGCCATGTTTCTGTGGTGCAAAGAGATGCCTCAAAGGAGCCACATCCTCCAAGAGCTGAGGTTCTGTGCAAACATCAATTACTGAAACACATACCCTGCCAGGGAACAGCAGCGGGGGGCTTGCTTTGTGTGTGTAAATCCTAGGGGCATTTTGGTGGTATTAAGTAATTTCTGATGAAAAAAAAAAAAAATCCCCAAATCCTACATCTTCAGAGGTTTTTTAAAGCTGCCTCTCTGCCTTTCCTACTTCTAGTGTTTCAGTCTCTAATTGGAGACTGACTTTATTAGCCTCATTAGGAATGGTTAGTGCTGGTTATAGATAGCTCTTAAATATATGGTTTCGGTGGATGTTAAATCTCTTGGGTTAGTTGGCTTATTTTTCAACTCGATGTTATGTTCAGCAGGTCCCTGATCCCCCCCAGCCCAGCTGTGCCACGAATACCTCGCACAATGTCCCTTTTAATTCCCTCCACTTATTTTTTACATCAGGTGTTCCTTGAAGTGGCCTTCACAGTTCTCCACCCTTTCAGCCGACGACTACGTCAGGGGAAGATGGACTTGTGCCTCCCCGCAGCTTCATTGCATATGCACACGCTGTCTGCCCCGGCGGCACGATTGCCTTGGTGAAGAATCCAAGGGGCTGCTGATAGCAATCATTGATTAAGAGGGTAATTGTCCTGAAAATTCAGATTGATCAAAAGGCAGAAATGATAACTTGTGTAACTGTGTTTAAAACCACGTCCTGTCAATAGGGGAGACTGAGACGTGGCGAGCAGAAAGCAGGGAGAATTGGATGTGCAAGCAGGTGAGTGTGCCTGTGGTTCAGGGAGGAGGGGGAGCCATTCTTCCTTGGGGTCCATAGCAGGATGTTTCTTGTCACTGACGCTGGGCTATTGGAGATTCAATCACTTTTATCTTCCCCTCTCTCTCAATCCAAATGCCTTTTCATATTAGAAAATTAGAATCAGCTCTGCTCATGCAAGATTTATTAGCTCTGCTGAGCAATACCACAGAAGAGTAAATGATGTCGCATTTCAGGGGCTTTTTACACATTATGACCAAACTTGCAACTTCTTAAGTATTTTTCCATTGAGCCACTGTAGGATGTTAAAGGGATGGGGAGACAAACTTTTCTCTCTGGAAATAGTTCTGCACCAGTTCAGATGTCTTTCCTTTATTATCAGAATTATTGGATTTGGATTCTAATACAGATCTTTTCTTTGGGCTCAGTTTCTGTGCTTATTGCTCTGGAAATGAAACTCTGAGAACTGTGCCTGTTTATCACATTTTTTTCTTGGGTCCCTTTGTAGAAACTCTTTTTGGTGCTAAAATGGGTGTCGTTGGAGCACTGCTGCTAGCTGGCACTCATTTACATCTGAAGAAGGCAAATCTTGTTTCATGCTCACTTTTTTTCCATTGTATTTTGCACTGGGTGGCTTCTTTTTAAAATGCCTTCTGACCTCGTGCTGTACACAGCTCATGTTTTGCCTAGTGATGGTCCTTTGGTCTTCAGGTAGTAGATATTAAAGCTCCTTAAAGACATGGATGAATTTAGGCTCATACCAGTCAACAGATGTTATTGTGGGGATACTGAGGCATGGGGGATTAGATGATTTTCCTGTGAATCCATATCAGAGATTGAACCAGAAATTAGGTCTCATCTCTCCTGCCTCTGGACTTCAGCCACCAGGCTTGTTTGTGAGGCTTTTCACTTTCAAATTGCTTTGCAGGCACTAAATCCATGCAGCAGCCTCATGAGCTGGCTGCACAGGAGGGTCACTCAGCCACAAGAGTCAGAAAGACCAGTTGCTGGGTGCTTCTGCCTGAGCTGCTGTTCAGTTTTTCTCCCCATCTCAAAAATTAAACACTTGAGATACACAGTATTTCACTGATTCTACCTACACAAATCCGTCATGCTCTACAGCATTTCACCCCTCTCAGAAAGGGCATTTTGTATGTAGCCCCTACACAAAAATGGCTGTTGCCAAGGTAAACACAATTTTTCTGCTAGATCTGGTTTGGAATATTCTCAAAAGGGAGCAAATTTTTCTCCAGACATCATTATATAGGAAAGTAGACAGCACCACACAGGGATACTGATGCCACTGCTCAAGTGTCTCACACCAAAACTAGCATTAAACAACAGAACCTGGAATCATGCTG
This sequence comes from Sylvia atricapilla, assembly GCF_009819655.1. Lineage (NCBI taxonomy): Eukaryota > Metazoa > Chordata > Aves > Passeriformes > Sylviidae > Sylvia > Sylvia atricapilla. The sequence continues at coordinate 14,658,678 of NC_089148.1, forward strand.
CGGAAGGGAATGGTTAATTCATAGCTTCATCTGTTGTCATTATGTTGTGGTGAGTCCAGCACCTACAGCTGAGCTTCTGCCAGTCTTTTGTCTATTTGGATCTGACTTTTTCTTGACGTGGCTGAGCTGCTGGGAGAACTGCAGTGCAGACAGGGTAAAGGAGAGGTTTGGGCAGCCTCATGGTTAAGGCTCCAAATGCCCAGTGGCGTCCTCTGCTTGGCAGGTACAAAGGGGACTTTATTAACAGGCAGTACTAATTACATTTAAAATAACACCATATTTGGACCTGTCCAAGTGCCAGCCTAACTTGGTGCAATGTCTTGCCATTCATCTTAAAAAAAGCCATTTCTGAAGAACTGCTTGGAAAACTGTGTGTGGCTGGCAGGGAGGTTTCTCATCAGGTGTCAGTGCTTGGGAGGCAGATACACTTGACAGGCAGAAGGACTTGACTTCTTCCCCTTCCATGTACAAGCACTATGTATTATTCACGGTCTTCTTAAGTCAATGCTGGGTTATTAATCGGTCGTTTCTCTGCATGTTAAATTTGCCTACTAATTTCAAGGCTCTGAAAGAGGACTGTGAGTATGAGATTGCACAGTATTTTCTTTCCCTCTGTGAGTCTGAACACTCGTGTGTGCAATCTCTGGCTGCTGCACCCCCTTGCTTTGAGTTCAGATGACATATTTCTGCCTGCGCAGCAGCTGCATGGGGAGGTGAGGTCCAGGGTATTGATGTAACGTTCCTGTTTGCAGATAGTCACGGATAGTGGGGGGAAAAGGGGCAGGGCTGGAGCAATAAAAGCCTTGTTAAACCTTGAGGGACCAAGCAAGACCCCCACACACCGCCTCCTAAGGACTAAGAGTGCTACAGTCTCAGGTGTCATCCTGGTGTGGTGTCCAGGTGTGGGGCAGGCATTGTATACAGGCCAGGAGGGGCTTGATCCATGACATAGATGCTATCCACCTCCCCTCAGCTCCTGCTTTGTTTGCAGACTGATGTAATGGTGTAATGAGTTATATGCAGTTGGTTCGGAGACAGCCTCTTGTCTTGGGACTTTATGCTCTGGTCTCCTCTCCTTCCACAAGCTCTGGTGATGCTGCCTGTGGTAGGCAAGGCACGTGGGCCAGTAGCGCCTGCACGTTCCAGGAATCACGTCAGCTGTCATTACTTACATTACCTTGATTGGGAACAGTCAGTTATGTCACCGTTCATCATCGCGTCTCTCCCAGGAGACGCTGAGGAAGGAGGAGAGGAGCAGGAATTATAAAGCGCTTCTGCGGTGCTCTGCCAATCCCACTGCTCCGTTGGCTGAACATCTGTCATCAGGCAGCTTGAAGAGAAGGTGCTTTGTCTGATGGATCTTCCCATTGTAGCTCCACAGGGAGGAGCCTTCTGCAACACCAGGACTGCCCCGCGGGAGAGCCCTGGGGACTCTTACAGAGTTTAACATGAAGGGAATAATGCTGCTGCCTGGGAAGCTCTGTGGGGTACTGCAGTAGAGTAGGCTGGGTAGCTGGGGCCGCAGGATGGGCTCTCCTGGCTAGGGCTGCTTTGAGCCAGGTGGAGTTACCAAAACTGTCTCCAGTCCAAACGAATTAGAGCTTGGACTTGGACATTGTCTCCAGGTGTGACTGTGGAGGATTTCTGCCCCCATATGTCAGGTGGGATTTCATCCTCTCTTTGGCCAGGAGCTCCAAATTCCCCGGGTGAGAATGAGATCTGGGTTTTGATTAAGGAAAGTTCTTCTTTCTAATGGAGAATTATCTGGAAAGTTTCCTAGTCCTCTGCCCCCACTGATTTGGGAATTTGACTCCAGTTCAAGCAACGAGTCTCTTTGACTCTGGTTCCCCTGGCAGGCTGGGGGACAACATGTAGTAGTAGCTGTGTTCATGTCTGGTGGCAGAGCCCATGATGCCATGTGTGGTGAGGAAGACAGTTTGTCTGTCCAGCAGTCTCCTGTGAATGAATTTGTGACTGAACTCTGTGTGGGTTTGAGAGGGTAAGAAGAAATAAAAGCTCTTTGACTGTAGCCAGGAGGTGCTCCAGGGCTGTAAGGCCAGGTTCCCCAAGGCCTGTGACAAGGTTGTCAAGGCTGAAAGCAGGAGGGGTTCAAGAAGCACATGTAGCCCAGCAGGACACAATGGGAAGTGGGGAAGGCAGTAGTGCCTCCCTCCTTGTATTTCATGTTATGTGCATTGGTCCTGGCACTGTGAAGTGGGAGAAATGCTATCTGTGCACACAGTGCTCACATTTTAACTTCTGTTAACTGGGCAGAGAGCCAGGGTGTCTTGCAGTGCCTCTCTAGAGATCAAGCCACGGAAGGGGAGGAAAGCCAGACAGGAGAGGTCTGTACCCAGGGTCCAAAGTGGGGAAGGAAAAGAAGTTCTGTGGTTGTGTGCTTTTCCTTGGAGCAGCTCCTTCACAGGCAAGAAGATTGTTCAAAGGCAAGTGTTAAAACACACAGAGAAACTGGCTGGCACCAGCAGTGGCACCCAGGTGCTGCACAGCGGGGATATGTGGGTAGGTCATGGGTGGCTGAAGCAGCCTGGTCTCAGCCTGTGCAAGTACAGCCAGCAAGGTCTGACCTGTGATTTATCCTGTCATTTAAAGAACTTGCACTATACAGAAGTGATACTTTCTGTGTGCCAGAGGCATCACTGCAGTTTCTCTTAGCTGAGTTTGAAGAGCTCTTGCTGTCCCCAGCTGTAGGTGTAGGCGTTGTTGTACTGGATGGCCCAGGTGCATGGAGTTTTCTAGGCAAGGGAAACATTGAAAAGGGTACATGGAGCAGAGGAGAATTGTTCTTGAGGAAAGGTGGGTTTCTATGGTTGGTGGATAGCTAGTGAAGTGAGTAAATACTTGCTATAAACATGTTCAGAGCATCTTTGTGTAAAGAACCCAGCACAGCTTTTCCAAGTGAATAGAAAGAGAGCCCGGGTTCAGTTCATATGTCTGTTTTCATTTCTTTTCTTCTTCTGGTCAACTGTGGCTGTAGATAAGAGTTTTCTATTTGAAGTTCAGAAGGGAAGGGAAACCCATTGTTAGAAGGGGAGACATTTTTTTTTGCTTGATATCTATCTCCAGCGACACAGCAGAGAAGGAAAAGATTTGCTATGATAAAGGTAGGTTTAAGGAGAAAAAAAAAAAAAAAAAAGGCACATTGAGTGTTGCTTTCCTCTGTACTTCAAAGCCTGGAGTAATATGGAACAGTATAAAAGAAGAGAGGAAAAAAACCAACACAGCCCAGCCTCTGCACGGGGGCTGAGAGTGCCATAATAGAGCACCGTCCTGGCCAGAAATCCAGAGCTCTGCCTGAGCTGTTCATCTGGGCTTGGCATGGTGGTGTTCAGTATGCAAAGCACCTGCCAGAAGTCCACAGGGATGGGCTGCAAGGGGGATGGATGCTCCTTATGGGGAAGGCAGAGGAAATGTTTTGCAGGTGTGCATCCTGTGGAAGGACTGAACCAAGGGAAGTCACTCACTGGAAAGAAAATCAGGCAAATGTGGAAGCAGTATGGGAAAAATGTGCCAATAAACATTTAATAATTAAAATAACTTGGAGAGTCTATGGAGTGTTCAATACAGCGTGGCAGAGTGAAAAAGCTGAACAGCACAGCTCTGGTGAAGGCTGTGGGTGGGAAATAGCTAAATGTCCATGTGCCTCAGGGCCAGTGGGGTTGGCTTTCTGGGGTTCTGGGCTGTAGGATCATTTCCCAGGGCTCAGATGATTCTGAACAAAGAGTAGAGGAGTGCTGGGGATAGGGGGTACCTGTGAGTGCCATTCCTTTGCTTGGAGCAGGCATGAGCATACGGGGGACTGCAGCTCCACAATCATCAGCGTGACTCCAGTGGCCTAAATGAGGGTTTGAGCTGTGCAAGACAGGCAGGGGTAGGAGCTCCCTCCCAGGGGAAAAGGCAGGGGACAGAGAAATGTAGCCTGAGTAGCTGGGGCGTGTGATATCCCCGCTGCAGTTCTGTTCTGTTCATGCAGGCATCTCCTTTCCTCTGGCCCTCCAGCCAGACTGATGGTGTGATACTGTATGTCTGCTCTGCTGTCATCATGGTTTTGGTCTTCATCCCCATCCCAAGCTCCATGCATCACCCTGGTTTCTGGAACAGCCTTTGTTGTGTCAGCCAGTTGCTGCTCTGCCAGCCTGTGTTGGGCTTGCTGAGCTGCTGGGACACCCCTGGAACAGACACCATCCATGGCCTCCTGTTCCCCTCCAAAAAGCTGGTGCCTTAAATAAAGGAGAGAATAAGCCTGTGCTGGAGGCTTTGCCTCCGTGGGAGTCTGGGGAGGAGCAGAATAAGAAACCAACAAACTCATTTTCAGTGCTGACCTGAGCAGAGGTTGGAAGTGAAAAGATTTCCAGCAAACCTGGGTTGCTCAGGGTTGCTAACGAGCCTTTCCTTTGAGCAATGTTTTACATTCTTTAAGGATGGCAGGGTGCTCTTGGGGAGAATCTGCTAAAGTAAATGGCAGAGTCAAGTGTGCCGGCTCCTTTCTTTCCCTTTTCTTTTCCCTTTTTTTTCCTTTCCCCTTTCTTGGTTCTCTTTATTATGTGGAGTTGCTCTGGCTCTTTCTCTCACTTCTGTTTCTCCTTTTGTTCTCTCTTTGTCTATTTATCACACTGTGAAGGTTGAAAGAGATGTTATTAATCTGGGAGAATGAAGGCAGGATTAGTGGTATGAATCGGATTTTGAGAGCTGTAATGATGGAAAGACTCGCTCTGCTGGCGGGCTGCGTGAGTTTGATAAATGGGGAGCACTCCAAACTGACTCGCGCCTTCCTCCGCACTGCTCGCTTTGCCCGCTGGGGCGTGCCATGCTCTCAGATCTGCCAGCCATCCCACACCGCTCCTACCTGAACCAGAGCAAAAAGCCAAGGGTAAATCAGAGACAAATATCTCCCATTGCACTTAAAGAGATCATTTCTTTCAACATCTTTTTCAAACAGAGTCCTGTCAAGTTCTTGGACAGCCTTGTGTGGAGGTAGGATCCTTCCTTGGAGTGTGGCTCGGAGCCGTGGCCATGTGTTAATGTCTCCTGGTGGCTTTGCGGAGAGCAGTGAGGAGTTAGTGTGGCTGCAGCAGAGCTCCCATCCTGCAAGGCACAAAGAAGCAGGATCATCTCCATAAGGCTGCACCCTGCTGTGTTTGCTTCCTGGGGACTGCACCAGGCTTCAAAGCCCTTGTGGAGCTGGAAGAAAGCAGGGGCTATTTCATCAAAAGTTGCTTTGTGATCTTTGCCATGAAATCTCGAGTGAGGGGTTCTTCCCTTGCATAACATGAGCCAGGCTCCCTGCTATCAACCTTGGGGTGGGGCAAAGTAAGCTCTGGGAACAGCCATGGAGAGTAACAGCCCCCAGCTATGGGCCAAAACAGGACTCTCTGGACAGCACCACCCTACAGTGAGTAAGGTTCCTTCCTGGTATCACCCATCACTGCATACTCACCCACTTGAACCCTTCTTCATCCCCACCTTTGGGTATGTGGTGGCCCACATTGCACCCTGCAGAGCCAGAACAGCTTGGGACAAACTCATAGGTGTGGGATATGTTGCACTTTGAAGCAAGGACAGAGCTCACTGAAGTTACACCACCAGGAATTCATATGTGGGGACTGTGCCCTTGTCCCAAGGTCCTACATGGGAGTACTTAATCCTCCCTCTAGTATGGCCTCTGTGGGACATTTTGGGCTCACTGCTTGGTCATGGCTGGGCTTGGGTCCTGTGGTCCCACCCGAGAGCATGCATTTGCCGAAGTGAGATGTGGTAGTGTTGTGCATTTGCTGAAGTGAGATGTGGTTGTGTGGAGGCCATGTGCAATGTGTTGAGAAGGTTTGGGTTCTTCAGTGCCCTTTGCCCTAGAGGCTGTGGGCATAGACTTGGCCCTACAAGTCCCCATCCAGGGCAGCAGCAAGTGCCTGGTGGTGGTTGCAGGACACCCCATTACTGCAAGGTTTGCACCTTGCCTGAATTAAGCAGGGGGTTATTGCTCAGTAGAGGAGGAACAACAGTGTGCAGGAGCAATCCTGTTTCCAAGGGAGAGTCAGACCACCAGGCAGCCCAGAGTTGTCATTGTCCCTTTAACTACAAGGTAATGCACTCCCCCTCGCTCGGGCTGAGCTCTGCTCCTGCCTTGGCAGGAACAGTAATGATTGTCAAGGTAGAGCTAATGAGACGTGCACATCTTTAAAGGATCGTGGCTTCCAAGACAAAATTAAAAGGAAAAAAAAAAAAAAAAGAGAAATGAGGGAAGGAGAGAAAGTCCAACTGCACTGCCTTGGCCAGCAAGGTGTCCGTCCATCTGTCTTGCCTGCCCTTGGCATGATTGCCCCTAAATGACTAGCAGGGCTCTTTCTTTGCTGTTGCAACTCCTATTTGGTGCTGAGAGCCCCTTCACCTCCCTGTGAACTTCCCCCCAGCCCCTCTGCAGGCTCTTGCCCCAGTGGGGAGAAAACAGGGCATTGCTGGGTATGTGACACCTTTGCTGCTGTGTGGCATGGCTGTGGGGGCAGTGGGATAGCAGGAAGGCATACAGGGAGATTAGGAACACAGGACTATCCTGTCCTGGGTCACTTGAAGATGTGAGGATGGTGGTGCTGTCAGTCCTGGCTCATCCCTCTCTTCATCCTTTTCTCCCAGGTCTGGGATTGATGCACTTGGCATTTCCAAGCATACATAAAGGTACAGTCTGGATACCAGGGTTTTAATGATCCACCAAAATGCCTGTCCTGTTGTGGGTGGGGAGGAAGAGATGTCTCCACTTTAGTGTTGGGAAATGCTCCATGGCCACTCCTGGCACAGAAGAAGGTTGTGTCAATCAGGCTGAGCCAGGATGTGACTCTTTGGGAAGAGTTGGCAGGGGAGCTGGGACGTGTTGTGCAGTGTTTGGTGTGACTGCCTGCCCACACTTTTCCTCCTGTTCTCACTGTTTCAACTTCACAGGTTGAATTGGTTCAGAGCAGCCAAACTAAATGAGGAGAGAAATGATCAGTCAAATATTTCTTAAATCCTGTCTTTAAGAGATAAGTGCTTAGCTGGAACTTTAAGGCAGGTAATGAGGCTCTCTTCAGATCAGCTTGTGATGTGGAAAGTGCCAGATTGACCAGGCTGCAACTGGAAGAAAGCTCTGTCACAGCCAGGGACAGTGCGGCACAGGACTCCCCACACTCCGGCACTCTGTGCCAGCTGCCGCCCACTGCTCCCTGCTGCCTTTGCCCTCATCCTGCAAGGACTAAAATACAGCTTGGAGCTGTGGGGAGCAGCCTGCTCACACAAAACTGAGTGACTCCATTCCACACAAGGAATGTCAGTCAGTGCTTTGGACCCTAGCCCCAGTTTGATCCAGCCATGCAGGCAAGAGCTTGAGTGGAGGTGGTGAGCCAGAGGACCACTGTCCCTCCAAAGGGCTCTCACCAGTTTTCAGTTTTATGCTGACAGATGTGTTTTGCTGAAAAAATCAGAGTGACTTCAAGCCTTGCAGTGGCTCTGCGAGGTGGGGTTTTCTCAATCACATCTCAAGCTGGTGCCAGGAGAGAAAGAAAATGGTGTCAGTCTCCCAGCAGCCTGGTAAGGATGTGTTGGTAGGATCATCCTTCCTTTTCAAGACACTGTCCTTCCCTCTGCAGTGGGGCACCAGAAGTGCTTGTCTGCCTCAGGATGACACCTTCACAGAGAAGAGGTTGTTGGAGGAAAAGTGGCAGTGCAGGAGAGGCAGAAGAGAAGGGAGCAATGCTGTGCAAGATGGGATGTACAAGTGTCTCTTCCTAGCTCCAAAATACTTGCTTCTCCTTTAGTCTGTGACTGGGAAAGAATCTAGTCTTACCTGCATGCTGTGCACGACAACCCCAGTGCCAGACTCCTGTGCCCTTGCTCCCTTGTGTTGTACCCACTGGGCAGCACCTTGCCATCTGCTCTTCTCTAGGGCTGTCCTAGGCAGGAGATGGGTACCCTCTGAGCTTTCTGGTTTGTATCCAGGATTTTTAGGCCTTCTGTTGTTAATTATTGAGATGTAATAATGTGATTAGTGCACTATTAAAAAAATCGCTGATATGATTACCATGGATTTAATATCACATGATATATCATTACATTGTTACATTGTGACAGATGTAATTGAAATACACTTATTGGAGCCTGGGGTTGTGTTTCATTCAATCACAGCAGCACCTCCGGGGGGCAGAGCAGAAATGGCTAAAAAAAAAAGGCATCAGCATAGGAATTTGTAATGAAAACAAAGAAACTTGCAGCCTGTTCAAGTGTGGGGCAACTGCTGCTTTGGCATTTTTTCTATAGGAATTTAGAAAGGTAAAAGTTTGGAGGATCGCCTGGAGGAGGTGGGTCAGTCAAGATGAACCTGTTTGCTTAGGGCACCAGCAGGAGGATGTGTGCTATGGACCTGTACCCAGAAGGCTCCCAGCCATCTTGCAGCACATGAGCCTGGCACTGTGGGCACGATACCACTGTCCTCTTGGCTCCTTTATAAAAGGCAAGTGGACCCAAAGATGATGTTCACTGTGCTGGGGGAAAGCCAGCCAGCTACTCCCCACCTTCTGGCAAATGCATTTTTGGAGTCAGGAATAACTCAGTTGCCTCTGTTTGGCTCAGGCTGTGCCACAGAGGAAGGGCAGGCAGTGGTGAGTTCACCCGCACAACTGTGACCTGGGTCATGTTTCCTTCCATGTCAGTGAGAAGAGGTGACATCTGTCTCTGCCACATTATTCTCAAGGGGATCTGCACGTGGGCTTTGGGCAGCTGGGGTGAGGAGAGGAGCGGCTCTCATGTACCCTCTGTGCAGCTAAACTGGACTCTGGGCAGGGAAGGGACTGGGCTCTCACTGCCCACGGGGCAAGGCCTGGACTGGAGCAATGTACCTGCAAGAGAAACACAAAGACACCCTGCCTGCTGCTGCTTCAAACCTGCTACTTCTCAACATGGTGGTGGATAGGAAGCTGAAGGTAAACAGAGATCTGCTTTTCCTTCATCTTCTCCCCTTCCCAGGGTCACCCAGTCTCCACAAAGCAAGTCTGGGGTATTGCCTTGGATAGGATCAGGGTTATGGAAGACCTCAGAGATACAGCACAGCATACTTAATGCACTTTAATTGCTCTTATCATCACCACGTGCTAAATCTGGTAAAGGGGGCAGAGATGTGATTTTGTCTCAGGTGCACCTGTTCCCACCTCTACTGCAGGTCCCAGAGCTATTTTATCTTTGCAACAGACAGTGTGTAGGTGACTTTGAAACTGAAGGGGATGTGTTTAATCTTGCCCTCATCCAGAACAAAGGAAAGAGGAAGAATTTGTGGATAGAGTGAAGGCGACTTTTCCACCAAGAGGGGAATGGCAGTGTGGTGAACTTGAGACATCTGGATGTTTGCATAATGATGTAGCAGCATCTGGCCCTGGTCACTAGCTCAGCATTCACATGTTCAGCACATCATCACCCCCTACTCCAATGTATCTGTCCCCAAAAACAAACCTTGCTGATGCTTGAGGGGTCAGTTCTATTTTGGGCTTTCAATTCTGTGTTCTCCCCCAAAAAGTGCTCCCACCCTTCATTTGTGGAGCCAGCATACCCATTCTAAGCCTTTGTTTTGCTGGGAGCTGTGGAAATTAATTTCCAACTGGCATGGGAGCTCTCTGGCTGGGAAAACTCTGGCAAGCATCTTTCTTCTGAGGTTAAAAGCATAATTTCAGTCTGACCGCTGCGTTTCTGAGCTTTTGTTGGTTTTCTCCACCCCCAGATGGTTTTTGTGTGTGATTTTAAAATAGCCTTCTCCTCTTGGTTGAAGCTAGCTGATGCGTCCACTTCTCATTCGAGGATTGTTGTGTTTTATTAATGCTGTTATTATTCCATTACTGTCATTGTGCTCTTTTATAGCAAATAGCTTAATTTAGTTGAAATACACAGATGCTGAGAGTGTAAGTGAAATCTTCAGCATTTGGTATGCTGGGCACTGAGCAGATATTCCTTAAGCACTTTGGTATAAACCTTTCACTTAAAAATAAATAGTCTGCGGGGACAGTGCTGGGTGGCAGAAGTTTGGGAGAGGGAAGAAGGGGTGGGAGACTACGTGTTTAGCACTATAAACTATAAACTACTATGTGTTTAGCACTATACAGAGGACCTCATAGTTAAATGTGACTATAGGTGCTGAGGAATGCCACTCCTCTGAGGATTTCAAGATGGGCTCTGATGGGTCCCTCTTCCCCACCAATGCTGCAGAACACAGGGAATTATGCCACCAGCATTGCTGGGTGCTTTGGGTTGAGATTTTTAGGGGTGTGGGGACAAAGTGTACTGTAATTTCTTCACCTGAAGCTGCCTGGCTCCTGGGAGAGGTGAGGACTGGACATGCTGCCACCCTGGGGTGGAAGGTACAGTGCCAGTGAAACCCAGTGAATGTTTGAAGAAAAATATGGGTGCTGGAAAGCTGTACTGTGCTGCAAGTAGATCTTGGAGTAGAGGAGTTGAGAAATAACATTGGTGCCCAGACAACTTAGGGGCCAGGGCCCTACTGTTAGAAATTACTTGGGTGCCTAAGCCTCCTGGGAAGCTGGTGCAATGCAGGCTTTGAAGTACCTTAGCCACTTCTGAAATTTTACCACTTACTGTTGACAGATGTTCATCTGAAATGGATGCTTCTTGCTCAGTGCCTCTGGGCATTCATTAATACTAGTGATAACAATTTCAGATTGTCTCCTACACCTCTTTCCCTGCCTCCATCCCTTAAAAATTACAAGGTAAAGCTTGTTAGTGTCATGGGTTTTGTGCACTTAACTCTTACTGCCTTAGCAAAACCTGCTGATTTTGGTGCTGTCAGTGCCAAAATTTCTTTGTGTGGGGTAGGGAAAGCCAAGAAGAGAGTAAAGTAAAATGGAGCAGGCATGTTGCCACACAGGTTGTGGTGGTGCTGATGGTAGTAGTGGCTCAAGTTGTCCTCTACGCCTGGCCATGGCATGAAGGGTAGCATGTCCCTGCCAGGTTGTCCTTTAGAGGCCACAACTTTGCCTTCTCTGTCTACAACCCATAGCTCTAGGATACCCCAGTCTTCCTGGGGAGGGCTCTGGCTCCTCTCTCGAGCCCCCAGGGGCAGCCTCTTTGGGGTGCAGCTAGCAAAGACTTGCTTCTCCCCCTTTATTGTGTGGCCAAGCAAGGGGAACAGCTCCCGGTGATAGGGGATAGTTTGGGGAGAAGTGCTAACCCATGCTGTCCATCCCCAGTGTGCACTCATAATGGCTTAGGGGTCCATGGGGAGTTGCTGGGATCATTTTTATTCCCTGCTTTGCAGCAGCTTTGTGACTTTATCTGGTTTTTGAGGCGACTGGGGTAGCTAACAACATGCATGGAGCATCCTCTGCGGAGGAGGCCTGGTGCCCGGGTTTGCTAGAGGTCTGCTTTACCACTTACGAGAAACGAGTTAACCTCCCTTTGATCTCAGTTCACGGCTAACCCTTTAACAAAGTCCGGGATGTGCAAGGAAATCAATACTCAAGGCATTGAATTTAACACCAGCCATCAACTCAAGCGTAACACACACACACTGACTGACTCCGATTACAAGGAGCGGTCTGGTTTGAAGCTTGTTTGCCAGCTCTCTGGGGTGGTGCAGGGCAGCAGTGGGGAGGGCAGGCAGGCTTACATATGGCTTGCTGTCATTCAGGGAGGGAGTAAGAGGGACCTGGTGTGCTCTGCCGTGTCCTCCTGATCAGCTCTGCCTTCTGGTGCCCCATGTCTCCTTATACCTCTGATTTGGAGCCCCAGCAGCTGTTCCCTGACACTGGAGCAGAAAGCTTGGATGCTGTGTGTGATCACTAAATATCTGTTTGTGTACACATGCAATCGTGCTTTGCTGGTGAGAAGCAATAGGGCCCAAGGCAAGGCAGGCTCTGCTGAGCCACACAGAAATCGGTACTGCAGGTTAAAAATCTGAAAAATAAAATGCTGCAGGCGGGAAAGGTTGAGTATCTGATCAAGGAGGCAGCCGTGTCATTTCGCCAGCTCTAGTCCTCCCCACGGAGATCTAATTAGATTAATGGTGAACTAATTGGGACACCTTGTTCCATACCAGCTTCTTTCTCTTTGCTGGCACACTGGCAGTGGGCAGGCTGCCTGCCATGGTTCCACATTGGGAAAGCCAAGTTGTCCACAGCCAAGTGCTTTCTGGACAGCCCATGGACCTACTAATCACACCTCAGCCCTCCAACCCCCAGCTGCAGACCAGCTCTTCTCTGGGGACATTTGTTCCTACTTCCTTTTTGTCTTTCGACCAGCCACAGCCAGAGCCAAAACAGCACATTTAGGTTAGGGGTGGGTTCAGAGGGCAGCTGAAGGAAGCTGAGGGGGTGGGATGAGCATTCCATGACCGCACAGCTCTGTTCGTGCACTGTGCCTGTGTGTGGGCCATTTCTCTGCTATACATGCTCAGTTATGTTGGGCAGAGCTCCTGGAACATGCTCCTCAGGTCACATACCACCACATACCACATACCACCAGCAGGCAGCAAGACAAATCCTACTAGCGCTTCCCAGGATCTCTGGCTATGAAGAGCCAGCCGAGCCACAGAATCTCAGCAGTGATGGTCCCTTCCACAGGGAGCAGGGCCCGGGGGCATCCATATGTCTGGGTGTCCCAGCCCTTCCCAGCACCTTACAGAATTGCAGACACGGTTAAAAGCCACAACCAGAGAGTGTCCCAGCTTGCCCAGGAAGGGACCTTGTGTCACTGGCTGTGGGTGACTCCCTGTGTCCTTGCAGGAGCCCAGCCTGGCTGGAGGTCAGTGAAGCCTGGTGGCACCAAAGAGCTTTGGAGGTGCCTTAAGCTCTCTTGGAAGACATGAGTTGAGCTCTTGAGGACCCAAAGCCCTTCATTGCTGTCAACTGTGACATGATCTTCTCTGTCACCTTCTCAGGACTACAACATGGTGCTGGTGCCCCCTTTCCTACCCTTTCTAGGTAGCCAGTCCTGCCCCAAACTCCTGCCTGGCTGTAGCTGCTGTGGTTCATCCCCTCCGTGTCTCCGTTAATAACCACAGAACCTTGCCATGTTGTCCTTGCAGGTCCCTTTATTCTCTGCTTTCATAGCCTCTTTCCAAATTGATTCCCTCATGATGTGTTGGCCAGCCCCTCAGACCATCTCTTTCTGTTTGTTCTTCCACTGAAATTGGGAAACCTCAATTTTGCCACTGGTGCCCCAGCAGGCTCTGCTAGCTGGGCTGCTTGCCTGGTGTTTGCATCCATCAACGCTCTTAGAGGTGCCTCTGCTTTAACCTCCTCAGTCTTAACCCTGACCTGAGTCAATAATCATGGGGAAGAGCTGCTGCTTAGATGATCCAGTGTAAACTCTACCTTTGATTAGACAGGTATCATCCCTAGGCACTGGCACAGCAGCACCTTGTTAGCTTTCCTTGGTGTTCCTTTACTGCAGCCATGAGAGCCTCCAGTGCGGGCAGGGGATGGGCTGCTGCCCTAGTAATCTTTATTGATCTTTTCCCTGATGTCTCATGCATTGTATTTCTTGCTTTTCTCTCATTCTTCCAGCTGCCTCGCCTTTGAGCAGCTTTGCATCTTGTGGGAGTGCAGAGAAACTCTGTTTTTTTTCAATTCTTGCAGAGCAGTAGCACTCAGAGACTTCAACAGATGTTAGATTGTTGCTCTGCAATGAAAACTTGGGTTTTGCTCCTACGGGTTTGCTGTCTGGGAGGAGAAGGTAAGAAGAAGCAGGGCAGGTATTTCCATGCCCCTCTGGTATTTTGTGCGTGGACCAGTTTCTCTGCATCTTGCCAGAGGTGTTTTAGAGAAGGTCATGCAATCTGTCCCAAGAAGACCTAACCCAGTGAACGTGAAAATGGAGGGGATTGTAGTATGTGAGCTGAGTGAGAAGTGTGTGATAAGACATGCAGGATAAAAGTGATGAGAAGGTCCTGCAGGATCACTCTGATTTCTTTTCCATCTTCTAGGACCTGGGTTTTCCCAACAGATTGTGAAACTGAGATGTGAACATGCTGGTCACCTAGCATCCCTCCCTTGCTGCCACCTTGCAAGCACCTAACTTTGGCAATGACAGGTAGTGGAAACCAGACAAGTTGAATTGCCTTGTCTGGCAGCTGCACTGCGAATGGATGCAGTTGTGCATCATCACTCCTGTGCTTTTCTCTTGGTAACCTGTCCATGGGTCTCTGCCCTCTGTGGTCCCATTGTCCCCATCTGGCATGTTTGTGCACAGCAGCTGAACCATCGCCAGAGGCGTCCTTGCCAAAAACGTCCAGACCACCATATGCTGAAATGTGCAGTGTGGGGTGCAAAGGAGCAGTGTGTCTCCTCTGGACAAATGGCTTTGTTTTGCACTGGGAAAACTGGAGTCAAAATGTCAAAGCAGTGTTTTGCACAGGAATAGATTGTTCCTTTCCAAAGGGCAACAGTTCTGTCACTGGCTTTTACTTTGTGATTCCCAAGCAGAACTGTTCCCATGCAGTGAAACAAGCCAATATTTTGGTTTTTCCATCCTGGCTTAGGATGAAAGGTAATATCTTTGGTCTTTCAGTGGGGTGGACACAGTTTCCCAGCTTGTTACAGCAAGAGCACACTCCCTGCCAGGAGGCAAGGATGAGTCCCAGGGATGTGTTGCTTCTGCTTTCAGCACGTTTGATCCAGCCCGTCTCTTTCAAGGTGTGTGGAAATGAGCTACAATCTCATCATTCCTGTGGAGGCTTCTCGGAGGAGATAGCAGAAGGGTCACAGCGCCTCTGGAAATCTCCCTTCAGGTGATGTGCCGTCGCATTTCACAGCAGACAGACAGAATAACCTTTAGGGCATGGTAAGAGGCAGCGTTTTGAACTTTGAGCTGGGGAGCTCAGGAGCTCATTTCTCTGACACATCATCTGTGTCCCTGCGGTTCCTGCATCCTCCTGAAATACCTTTGTCCTAATCCATCACTTCCTTAGCTAGAATTTAAAAAAAAAAAAAAAAAAAAAAAAAAAAAAAAAAAAAAAAAAAAGCTGGGCAGTTGGTCCCTTGTGTGCTGGCCACACAAAAGCAAGTCTCTTCTGGAGAAATGCACCCAGACCCTCTGCTGTGGCAAATTTTGCCTTAATTTAAGCTGTTCTCGGTCTGTGTGGAGGTGGGGGGCTGCCCCACCAGGCCAGCTCCTGGCAGCAGAACGGCTCTCCTGCACTCCCTTGCCTGTCCTGCAGTGCAGCCTCAGTATGTGGGTCCTGAGTTGGTTTTTTCCCCCCAGATTTATCTTTGCAGTAGTGGTGAGATGAGCAGGCTGGAGCCAGGTGAACTGGGGTACGTGCAGGCTAGCATAGGCTGCCCCTACAAACCAGAGGCTCGGAGCACGGCGAGGAAATTGCTGGCTCTCCCTCCTCTCCGCTCTGGAGTAAATAATGGTACTTTTTATTTAGCTATTATTTCCCAGTGGCAGATATCTCCTCGGCTGTCTGTTTAACTATCTTTATCTCACCCTCCTTCTCTGTTTGATATAGTTATAGATAAACAGATAGCTACCTTATTAAATAACATGTTTTAAGAGACCAGTGGTATGGTTAACATAATGCAGCAGCTGTTGATTTGTCTTTCACTGTTGGTTTGTTTTTGGGGTTTTTTTTCTTAAGGAAATGCTTTAAATAAGGGATACTTCATCTATTAAAAAAAATACACTTGTAGCAGCTGCTAAGCCCATCCATAAGCCTGCTTTACGTTGTATTTGTGATGGGACTGACAGTGCATGGAGGAGCCTGATTATACACAATTCCATTTTAGCAAGCCCTGCGATGTAATTTCACAGGGCGATCAGTGTTTGAATGTAATAGCAGCCTGTGCTAAGGTGTCAGAATATTAAAGGCGCTAATGGAAAAGCTCCCTGGTACACAAGGGGGACAGCATTACAGGAGACGTCGCAGATGGCTGGGCACTAAACTAATGGGGCAGGATCCAAAAAGGGAAAAAAAACCTAGAGAAGGGAGAGCTCACGGGAGCACGGGCACCTGCTTCCCTCTCACACGGAAATTAAACAGCGAGCGAGGGAGAGGCGAGCGTGTGCGTGTGTAAAGATAGAAATTGAGGGGGGAAAATACCCCCTCTTGTAAGGCTTGAAGGTTTTGACAGCAAGCCTGGTGCCAGCTTTGCTTGGGAAAGGCTTGGAGTTAGATTAAAGGAGTGTCCATCGTCTGGCCCTGGAAAGAGAAGAGTGATGGATGGATACTGTTACCCACCCTATTGTAATATGGCAAAACTGCAGCTCTCTTTGGTGGTTGTTCACCTCCAGTTACATCCAAGGAGGGTGAGATATATCTACCTTGCAGCTGCCCTAACAGCTCAGTTCTGCAGCAAGGTGCATCTGCTGGGGCCATCCTGCTCATTTCTGTCTTCATGTATACAGAGGCTGATGCTGTGTCTGATTATGGGGCAGTGTCAACATTTTCCTGTCTTCCAGCACAGTTAGAGGCATCTTCTCCCTCCCCATGAACCCCCAATTTCCCCAGGAGCAGCCAGAATTGGACCGATCCATTCCTGTCTGTATGGAGAGGCTTCTGTGCTTGTGGTGAATCATCCATGAAGTGTGCTTGTGGGTTTTCCTTGGTATCATACCCAGCTTCCCGCTCTGCTGGCCACAAAGCTGCGGTAGGGAAAGGCTTAGTGCTGCTTTCCTACTTGAATTGGCCCCACAGGGGCTGGGGTGGTCGGGGGATAGCACTGCAGGATGTGAGCCTGTCCTTCCAGGGCTGCAAGGGTAAATCAGCCACGTGTAGGTACTCCCTGGAAGCTGTCTGCCATGCCGTCATGTGTCTCTGCCTTTCAGGCACTAATCGGGAGCTGCTTGTGTATCCTCATGCTTGGGAGCCAATTGCATACATGAGAATAACCCAGCTTGGGTCTGTCACCCTGCAGTGCTGCCAGAAATGCAGGGACACCATGAGAAGTCAGCCCTGCCACTTGTCCCAGATGGGGAAAGGCACTAGGAATGTGTTGCCCAGACCCTCTGGTAATGCTAGCAGCCTCCATCCTTGGGCTGCTTTCTTGGTGGTTTATGGCTCTGCTTGTCCCCTCCCTGGGCCAGCACTGGCTTGTGCACATCCCAGCTCTATTTCACAGCCCTCTGGAAACCCAGACCTGTAGTTTTGTTTTGCTTGTGACCAAACCCAGGGCTTTGACCCAGATCTCCACGGCATTAACCTAGTGTGTCGCCAGCTGCAGAGCACACAGCAGTCAAGAACATTTTATCCAGGATAATCCGTAGCCTGGGAGCAAGGCAAAGACTGTTCTTGTTCAAACACAGGGAAATGTGAAGCCTAAACCGCTTGGCACTTTGACACCCTGGAGTCAGGCACACCAGCATGTTTCTACTGCAGCCTAAGCCATGGCACATGCTAAACCTGCACAGCAGCAGGGACACCTTCCTGCTGCCTGATGGGACTACAGCATCCAAATACACCCTGGAGAGGGGCTCTTGGTGGCTGCAGGGTCCCTCCTGAAGTTCAGATGAGTTTTGGCAGTGAATTTGTACAGCTGTGGCTGAGTTGAGATATTGCCAGCACACAAGCGGGATGAGGCTGCTTAGATGTGTCTGAATAGGAATAGGCAAGACAAGAGATCACAGTGTGCCTCAGTTTCCCTTTTGCAAAGCTCCTATGTACAGAGCTCTGATGGCATGGGCTGCTTATTTTAGTGAGGAGAAAGCACATGCTGCTTCCTCTGCATCTTCTCTGACGTCTTGGTGCCTTCCCTTAAGACTGACCTGTCCTCCTCCCACAGTCTGGGGGGCACCTTACCCTCTGTAAAGCATTTCCCAAAGGTGGGCAGAGCTAGGCA
Organism: Sylvia atricapilla; assembly: GCF_009819655.1. Taxonomy (NCBI): domain Eukaryota; kingdom Metazoa; phylum Chordata; class Aves; order Passeriformes; family Sylviidae; genus Sylvia; species Sylvia atricapilla. Next base: position 14,676,494 of record NC_089148.1, read on the forward strand.
GCTCCTGTGTGCCCAGCACTCACTATTCAAAAAAAAGACCATCTTTTTATTTGTTTAATTTACTCCTTGATGTGAGGCATAAAGTTGTTTCTGTTCAAACAAGCAGCTTTGCAAATGGACTGAAGTGGACACCAGCTGGGCTTGCCACAAGTGCCCTGCATCCAGGACACAAGGGAAGACGGCTGTGTGGCACTGATCTGTGAAAAGCTCTTGTGTGAAGAGGCCAGAGTACCAGGCAAAGCCTCAGCATCTTTTTAGCAATGTTGAGAGGATTTTGTCTAGATCTCATCCTCTCACTGGCAGGAATTTCCAATTTTCCCTTACTTCCACCCAAATGGGGCCAGACCCTACGCATGGTGTCCTCTTTTTCAGTGTGTCATCTGCTCTCCTTCCCCCCACAGCTCTCAGAGGGTTTGTGCTCTGGAGAGTGATGTTCCCTGGGAAGGGGCACTGCTCACTTCTTCCCCAGCATCCTCCCATGTCCAAACCCCACCCAAACCATGTCCTGCAGTGGCACTGCAGATATCTTTGGCAAAGGACAAAATGCTTTTGTCACTCTCACCCAGTAATGATTGGCAGAGATGTTTAATTCAAGGCTTAGGTTCACAGGTGCTACGTTGGGCAAAAGTTGTTTTTGTGCACCCTGTACCACTCATGAGCGTTCTCGGTGCACTGAGAGAAACTAATTAAACATGAGTGGTGTTGATGCTGTACCTGGTCAGTCTGGAGGCCCCTCTTGCCACTGTGTTTGTAAAAATTAAATGCCTCTTATTAGTGGTGCAGCAGAGATCTCTAATATGCGTGGACAGAAAGGCAGGGATGGATGGAGTTGGTGTCAGGGCAGCAATTGCTTATCGTGCCTTATCTGGGAATATGAAACTGTATTGCATGACATCCAGAGGCAGGCTGAATAGATATGCCAATTCATCTCGAGCCCGGGCTTTGACAAGCTAGACTGCCCTTGTTGAAAGGCATCAGTCAAACAAGGGCTGCTGGCTGCTTTTCCCTTTTTTATACTTTCTCTCGCTCCCGCGCTCCCTCTCCCTCTCTTGCCGTCTCCCCTCCCTCCACCTCTTTTTTCTAAGCTTTTTCCACATAAAATTGAAAAGCTTTGGAAATAATAATAATAAAAGCCCCCCAAACTAATACCGTTTTAAGTACAACCCCCTCCCTCCCCAAATGGGATTGATAAGGAACCCCAGTGTATGAAGGCATGTTTAGATAACATTGAGAATATTATAGCGAGTGAGAGAAAGTAGGGGGAAAAGCTTCCTGCCACGTCTAAGCCGGGAAAGGCGACGGCACCCTGGCTAATACGAGTGTTTAATATTTGATGTGTTGGGATAAAGCAGGATCACCTTCGAATTGAATTGAGTGTCAGAATGAGAATCTATTACTGAAATTCTTGTGTGATTTGACAGCAAAGCAGACGATGTTATTCTTCACTAGTTACCGCAATCTTCTCTCCTACATCACTTAAATATTTTTTTCTTTGCTTGAGTAAACACACATTATCCTTTTTTTCCACCTCCCTTTCCTTTTTTCTCTCCCTCTTTTATACTTATTTTTTTATTTATTTTTTTTCTTAAATCAAACCTGCCTTTCACAGGGCTGATGGAGTAGATTGTTATTTCTTTATTTGTCCTATTAAATGGAATTCCTGATCATTTAATCCTGCTTTTGTAAGTGATTTAAAAATACTTGAAAAGCTGTGAATGTGGCAGCACTTCTGACTAAACTGCTTAAAAGGGACATGTTACACCTGGGTTTAGCTCCTGCCTCCTGACAGCCAGCAAGGAGTCCCAGGCTCTGTGCCTCCATCCTGCCAGGCAAGCTTTCCTCTGCACCTTCGCTGCGACAGAGGAGTTCTACTGTTGTCAGCTGGGGGTTGGCAAGCTGCTTATTCATCACCTGACTCTTCTTTAATTGCATTCAGCCCTGTTCAGGAGCCTCCTACTAAATGATTTGGCAGTGGGGTCAGCCCCTCAGTGGTGTTACAGTTGCCTCATATTGTGCTGGTAAATTTGCATGGCAAGAAATCCCAACAAGAAATGTCCACCTCTCATTCTTGGACTGGCATGCAATTAAAATGGGAACACTCTGGAGTCTCCGGTGTCCTGGGTGCTATTCAGGGATGTCCTGCAAGACAGTTCCAGCCCCAAAACCTTATGGTCACTAAAAACATTTCAAACTATGTTTAAAAGCCCACTTAGTCATAGACATGACCTCTTTTTCCTTCCCACCATACGAGGTAATATAAAACCTTGACACCTCATTGTGGCAGCAGTGGAATAAGGGCAGTTAGATGGGAAATGCTTATTTTGGGCAGATACAGTGCACAGTTAACGTGACAGGAGGAAGAAGATGATTTTGCTGTTCCAAAGACATTTTTTCCATTGCAGAAATGTCAGGGGATTCACCTTTGATCGGCAGGCAGCTGTGCCCAGCCTGATCCTGGGGGAGCACAGCTGGTACCTGCTGCTTGCCCAAGCTACGGGCAGCTGGGAGTTCTCACACCTTCTTTCTGTGTATTTAAAACCATGTATGTTTTCATGTGTCTTTTTGAAATTCTTAATGGAGATTTTCATCAAAACCCACCTATTTCTTATTCCTTAGAACCCACCCTTCAGCATCTTCTCAGACTGCTTAAGCCCCTTTGCTCCTAGGAGGGTTTTTTCCAAAAGGAAATATTCTCTCCCTGCTTGAAAGTCTGTATTAATATTAAAATTGCAATTAGCAAATGAAACATAGCATATAAAACCTCTTTGGTAGGATATGTTAAAAAAAATGACAGAATTGCCCAGCTGGTCAGGGTAGGACACTGTGCCAGTCCTGGCAGTTCTTGCTGCCGTGGTTTGTGAACATGTTCATGCCATTGCAAAGCACAAAGGTCTGCTTCCCTCCTGCCCTTCAGCTAAAGCATCCACGGTGATGCAATGCCAGCAGCTCTAGTGGAGGGCAGAGGGACCAGGAGCTGGCCAGCAGGTCACAGCATGGACACATGGAAAGAACAAGGCTGGCTCTGCCGACATCAGCGCACTGCCCTAGCAGAGCTCCAGCAGCCCTGTGAGGACCAGCTCTGTTCCTTCCTCTCCATGTGGGGAAGATTTGTGGGGCTCTCTTATTCTGACTTCTGAACAGGTGCCTGTTTATGTGCTGCGGGGTGTTTAATTTTGCCTTAATGTGACTGCCAAACACCAGTTTTTGTGAAGTGTGCTGGGCACTTCCCCATAAATAAATGATGGAGCATTATTCAGTCCACTTAGATCAATACATCAGCTTGACAAGTTCCAGTTCTGGGAATTTTCTGACCCCCTGGAACATCTTCTCTGCAGCCGTGCTGCTTATAATCCATCGTGTGCAGCCTAAACAAACTCCAGAGAGCAGCACATCAGGACCCAGCTTGCATTGGTGTTGTCACCTTGCCAGCTCCAGCATTGCTGGGGATGGGCACTGATATGCACTGGGATTGCAGCAAGGGCAGGTAAGCCAAAACTTGGTGCCAAACTGCACAAGCAACCACCACCATGAGATTGCCCAGCCTCACTGGCACACACTCTGTCCCAGCACAGGTGATCATCTTTGTACCCCAGTACTGTCAGAAATAGGACAAAGAGCTCTTTTTTCAGGCTCTTTGCAATCTGACGTAGATGTGTCATAGCTACTGGGAAGGTTTGTGACCTGGTGCAACAGGAGGTTGGTTTCACACCTTCTTTTGCTCTGTTATAAAGCCAGCCTCAGATGCTGTGATTCTGCACATGCGTCATCGCCATGCCCCATGTTTTATCCCCACTTCTGGTTTTTGGATTTTTCTGCAGGATATATGGGGTGCAGGTTACCTAATGACCTACCTCCCCACACCAGCACTTGTTTAACAAGGTGTGGATTAACTGTGGTGCTTTCTCTATGCATGGAAACACAGTATGTTCCTAGTCTCCTGCAGCTATTAGCTCACATTTATCACAGGAGTATCTGCTTACCTTTGATTCGAGATCCCTCCATCAGGGACCCAAGGCGGCATTTGTCTGTGAACTGCGGTGTATGCCTATGGGATTGCATAAGTAAATAAATATAATTAATAATCATCTGACTTCGGAGCAGCATTGGCAGGGAGGTAAATGTGGCCTTCATAGAATTACAAACAAAATCAGGAAAAAGGAAAACCCTTCTAGGAGATGGTATGAATGAAAATAATTGTATTCAGGCTGCTTGAAAATTATTCTGTAAACATTGTTCAAGTGGGTTTTAGCAGATCAGAAACACTGAGTTTCTCTCTAAATCAGATTTTTGGCCAGAACCATTGAAAAACAGTTTTTTAAAAAGATGCCTGCATTTTTATCAATTAAAATGCAGATAAAAATAAAAAACCACAGGGTCCTGGCCCTGCTACAGTGTCTGACCTAAAAAGGAGCAACCCAGTCTCTGCAACACCAAGACTGAACCAGAGGGAGGGACAAAGTACTGCAATTTCCTTACAGAAAGACTTTTGTGGCATTTTTTGAAATCTTTTGGCTTGCAAGCAAACCAGGGGCATCTCAGCCTTTCTCACAGTTTGCCACAGGGATAAGCACTGAAGGGACAGAGGTCTGCGCCACTAGTGGTGGCTGTGTGGTCACAGGGCTGGCAGGAAAGTGGCTGACACCAGTGTCCCAGCAGCTCCAGTGAGCCAGTGGCCACAGCCACCCCTGCAGGCTGGTAGCCCGGGTGTCAGGGAGCCACTGGCGCTTTCTGCCTCGCTTTAACAGTCAGAAGAAGAACTTTCCTGTTTAAAGATTAAACGTTGTCTTTAAATATTAAACAGTAAAGCTCCTTGCTCTTGATTGTGTGGCTGCTGCCAGCAGGCGGTTCAGAATTGCCACTTTTAATTAAAAAAACTTTATTTTCCAGCTCAGCCCAGCAGTGGCTCCTCCTCTCGGCCAGCAGTGACTGACCTCTCCCCTGCCTTCATCCCTTCATCATCACTGCCTGCACTTCCCTCTGCCTGCAGCAGTGATGGTCCCTGCCAGCCCCAGAGTGTGAGCAGCCTTGTCTGGGACTGATCAATGCCCCTGGCACTTCCTTCCAAAACCCCAGGAAAAACAATTAAAACCCGATCGATCCTGCAGGCAGCTTTGAATATGCATAAGTGCACACTTGACCTTCAGTGGTCAGGCCAACTTCCACCCCAGCTGCTTAGGTAGTTTGCTCAGGTATTGTGGCTGTACCGAATGACCTTGATCAGGAAAGCAGAACGCCATGCAGAGATGGGCCCGGTGCTGATCCGGGGGCTGGGGCACGTGCTGCCAGCTCCCTGCTGCTGCTGCTGCAGAGCCTGGGGAGGCAGGCTGAGGTTGCCAGTAGCACCCAGATGCCAGGAACTTTCCAAAGCTGTCCCTGTGGCTTTCCCGGGATCCTGCCAGGCTCCCACTGTGCTCCCTCAGTAGCTTCTGGCCAGAGTCCAAGGGATGTCTGGGCTGGGAAGGCAGCCTGTGATACGGTAGTTCCCTAGGCAGGGACACCCCTGGTCCTTTCCCCATCTGGGGATACCCCTTCCCCAGGGATGGCCCCCACTGCTGTTGATCCAGTGGGTTTCTGCCTGGGTTTGCTCTGTGGGATGGAACCCAGCAAAGGGAACAACACATGGAACCACTTCTGCCACCCAGCAGGGTCCCATCCTGCACCCCAACCTCTGGCTCCCCCCACCCCGTGGCTGGCTGGCCTGCGTCCTGATCATGGCAGGGAACATAGCAGAGCATGCTTGTCAAAGGCAAAGGAAATCTCCCCGTTGTGTACACAAAGCGTAATTTCAGTGAATTATGCATAGACTTAATTAGGAGTTTTAATTGCTAATCATCTCCCAACAGGATTAGCAATGCTGTCTATTAATTATCTGTGGAGCCCTCTGTTTTGCTAAGGCAGGAGTAACAAAGCAGCATGAATGGCTACATGGGCCACTAATAAATTAACTCCCCCAAGCCCTGTGGCTCCCGGGGGGCTGCCAGCAGAAGGGTCTGTGCAGGAACTGGACCTGCCCGCTCTAGACAGAGCAGCAGGTAGCAGGAAAGAGGGGCTAGCAGGAGGTTCCATCGGCAGGCAGGTGGCCAGTGGGCTGGTGGGGGACACCTCTCAGCTCTGGTCTCCCAGTTTATCCCCATTCCTGCTGCAAAGAGCATCTCTCTGGCATTTGCAGCTTGCGGAGGGTGTCGGCAATGCCCTGCCACACCGTGGCTGTGGTTAGCTATGATCCCCCGCTGCAGGAGGGAGATAGCGGCTGCTGGATTGACCTGATCTCATCTGGGGACAATGGCCCTCACGGCAGCAAAGATAGTGCCAGCATGAGCGACGCTAAGCCCACGCACCCTTCTTACTGCTCACAATGCATTCAGAGCTTAATTCCTCAAGATGAAGAAGATATGTGGCTGTCAGGCTGTAATTACAGCCGTGCATGTGACATGGAGGCCTGACTGCTTTTATGTTTGCATTGTCCAGTGGGTTTTTGTGCTGCTTGGCCTCCCAGCTGCCTTCCTTCTCCTTGAAGCCCTGCCAGGGTATGCTGTGGGTATGAAGCAGGCTCCCTTTGGCCAGGCTGCAGGCTCTGTGCAGTAGGGTGAGCAGTGCTGTTTCCCAGTAGGATTTGTCCCAGTGATGGAGAGCACTGAGGCAACTGGGACTTGGGGGTGGAAAGGAGAGGGAGCTGGGAGGGCTGTGTTTGCTGGAGGAGAAGGGGTCTGCCGGCCAGGCCAGTCTGGGAATGAGCACCCCTTTCCAAGCCCCCTGACTCCTGTCGGTGACACTGTTAAGACAGGAGTGGATGGATGTTTTTGGAGCAATCAAGGGACATAGGGGATGAGCTTATAGCCCCTGGCTTTCCCCCCCCACAGCATGACAAATGTGGCCTTGAGTGATGCAAACCCCTCCATCACAAGGGTTGTTATGTGTACAGGACACCACCAGAGGCTCTGAACACCTCTAAGGAGAATCGGGTGGAACAGGGCAGGGTGAGAGTGCTTTGTGCAGGCAGTTCCAGAAGAGCTGCTGCAAGGGTGATGTGTGGGTCCACACTGAACACAGTGAACACAGACCCACTCCAGCCCCAGGAGCAGTCGGACCTGGGCAAGTACAGATCATGCCTGCACGTGGGCTATGTCTGACCCTCTGCTTCTCTCTTCCAGGCGTACAGCTTTGCCATGGGGAGTTGGCCAAAGAACGGGCTCTTAGACATGAACAAAGGACTGAACCTACAGCACATAGGGAGGCCTCACAGCGGGATAGGTGAGTGATGCTGCCCCATGCCATTGCCATCCCCACAGCTGCTGCTCCGGGTGTGTTTGACATGCCTCAGCTCTAAGACATTGTCAAGTCTGGGGTGCTGAGAACAAGCCAAAGGGCTGCAGAGTCTCCAGCTGGTGGAAAGGATGAAGATGTGCCAGGGGAGAATGGGCACATGGATGACCTCTCTGTCCTTTGTATATGCCAGTATGCCAGACATACCTGCCTGTCCTCTGGCTGGGGAGCTTCTTCCCCCCTACACTGTTCTAGTAGTGCTTGGGTTAGCGTTGGATGTGGGCAGCACCAGGTGCCTGGAGCACAGCGTGAGGGGCCCCAGGCTGGGTGGGATGCTCTCCCTGTTGGACCAATCCTTCAGTTGCTCTGGATGCTGCAGTCCTTGGAAAGGAAGCTGTGCTGCCTGGCTTGGGAACTGGCTGGAAACACACTGCAGAGCGGAGATGCGTGATCCCAGCTGGAGAACTGAATCATGGTCCCCTTTGTTGACACGTATGATGAGTTTTGTGGTCCTGCAGCATGCTCCAAGATAAACTGATTAACAGTGCTCTGAGATCAACAGTGGCAGAGTTCCATGTATCCCCCAACTCCTTTGCAGGGATCAAAGTGATATGAGGGAAACCTGGCCCAGGACACTGAGGCTGTAAATCTGCCTGCTGCGTAACACTGGGGATGCAGAGCTGGTACAGCAGCAGGCTGTGGTACGGGCAGGAGCTTGGATTTACTGGGCTGTAGACACGGCTGTGACTCAGGGCTGCATCACTCTTGTATGTCTTGTTTCTCTGTGGAGCAGTAGATCATCTCTTGGAGACCAGTGGTCAGGTATTCTCTCTGCCTCCCAGCCCTTCATCCACAGTGACTTTTGAGCATTAAAGTTTGCAAGGAGGTAAGATTTACTTGGAAAAGTCACTGGCTACCTGAGCCTTGAAGAGGCTGTTTAATATTGTTTCAAGACTCTAACCATTAAACTCTCCAATCAATCCAAGTTAAGGAGATGAATTATTTAAAGCTCACCAGCTTTTAATTAGCAGGCTCCTTTTGAACTATGGATCTGGTTGCATTATTGACAGAGGTAGCATTAAAATTTGCTTCCCTGCCTGGGAGCAGATTTGCCTGGATTGTGTGCCATGTTGGGAGGATCATCAGGAGGAAGCAGGAACTGCAGGAGTTGTGTGTACATTTCCTGCTCTGGGGACTTGGGCTTTTTCTGGCGTTTCCTGGTAGATGCAGTGTTGGTTTCTGCCTCATCATTCATCATTTTATTTGTGTGATGAGCTCTTCTGTTATCATCCCTTACTCCAACAGTGTCCCCATTCTCTGGAGTATAATCTGTCTGCTGTTGGTTTCTGTCCCTTTATCTCAGTGCTGTTGTCTTGCACAGATGTGGCTCATTTGCCTGACAGAGTTCAGGGAGTTGCTGGTCATGTCCCTCTCCATTCCAGTCCTTCAGGAGAGTTTTGCCAAACTCTCTCTGTAGAGGAGCTCTCCTAGTACAGGGTGAGCCATGGGCTAATTGCCCATGGAAAGCAAGGCCCAGCCCCCAAGCTCCCTTCTTGCAGTGCTCCATCCCAATGGCAAACCTGCCTTTCCCACACTACTTGGAAGGGTAGTAGGTGCTGTGAAGGATGCCAGGCCAGCAGTGTGACAGTCTCCATCTCCTTGGTACTGCCAGTGGTGCACACGTGCCCTGTGTGTTACAGCCTCCTGGCTGCTCCATTTGGGCTGGCTCCAGAGCAGATCTGTCCTGGATGTCTACAATGCTCTGACTGCCTGCAGAGGTGGTAGCCACTGGCACTGTGTGTCTGTGGCTTTACCACAGGCTGAGTACCCCCAAGTGAGCTGGAGTCAGGGAGAAGAACTCCTCCTCCCACCCAGCCTGGCCCCACCAGGAACAGCCGCTGTCAGGGCTGCTGGCTTCAGAGCTTGTTGCCCCATGTCCCTCTGGGAGAAGGCTTGGGACAATGCTGGTGTCTAGAGACATGCCTTGCCTGGCCTTTTTTCAAAGAACCAACTTCTTTCTTGTGGTTTTCTTGCCACTTCATTTCCCGGCCTGGCCTAGGCATGGATCAGGTGTTGGTTCTAGTGACAACCCAAAAGGTTCCTAAGCCAAGGGCTGAGGAGGGACTGCTCACTGCAGCCTGGCATGCTTGGGTCCAGCATTGCTGCCTCATCCTGGAAACAGCATCAGTCCTCCACAGCCAAGTCCTTCCATATTGGCCACTGGGACTGGGCACAGTAATCTCAGTTGCTGATGGTCACCCTGAAGCCTGAACAGTCCTTACCTCTTTCTTCTTCATGCTTTTGACTGCCCATGTGTCAGGGTTGGGAGCAGCCATCCATTCCTTTCCCTGCTCAGGGATGCACTTCCCTTCCCTCTCTTACTTAAGGAGCCTTGTTCCCACCACAGCCCTACTTCTCAGCCAAATAAAGGATCCCTAATCAAGGTCTGCTGCAGAAGGAAGTGGAGAACAGTGAAGACAGCCAGCCTCTCGCTGCCTACAGTGAGACAAGGAGCTTGCTGTGGATTTGGGGATGGTCTCATGCCATCTAGAGCCTCTCTTCTCTTTGTGCTCAGCCTTGGAGTGCAGCAGTGTTGAGGAAATGTTAGGGAGCTGAGAGGAGGCTTCCTGGGTCATCTAAGGGGGGGTCAGCCTCTGATTTTCATGGCTCTCATGGGTAACTGACAGTCAAAAATCTGCAAACCAAAGAGGAATGAGAAGGGAGCAGCAAGGAGATTTGATAGCCAGACTCACCAGTTTCATAGGTACCATGCAACATGAGAGTGTCTGTGCATCTCCTTTCCTGGCAGTCTGGGGAGTGGTCCAGGGAGATGCAAACATTCCTGTGAAGCCTCAGCGTGCTTAGGCAGGAATGCACAACACGGATGTTTCCCTTCAAATCTGACAGAAAAATTGCAGTGGATAGCCACTTGTTTTTGCAAACAATTTGCAAAGGAATTTTGCCATCTTGTCTGATGGATTCTGTATTGCTTTGTTTTCAAATCACTCTCTGCTTCACTGTCTCAGCAGGTATCTCTTCCAAATCCCTGCACTTGACATGCTCTGGGACAAGTCCTGCTCTATGCTTCATCTTCTTTCCTTCATCATGTTCAAAAATCTGCAGAGTTCAGGGTGCTTGACACCCTGCAGGGCCAAGGCCAGATTCTGGATGGCAACCACCTTTAGCATCCAGTGGATACAGGCAGATGGGCCCATGCTGGAGCACAGTGGAGACTCCCTACATCTCCTGGAACACACAGCTGCCCATACAGCAAGTTGCTGCACAGAGCTGATGTTCTAGCTTTTATCTGGTTTCTATTCATGAGCAAGTGAGCTGCAAAGCTTATTGAAGGGTTAGAAAACTGATTTGTGTCCCCAAATACACCAAAATGTATCTGCATACACTGCAAATATAACTGCCTTGGGGTGTGATGGGTGTGGGTCTGGTGCCATTGTGTTCTTGAGAGGGAAAAGGTAAAGGAAGGGGGGAAATGTAAATATTTCAGGATAAGGAGATAGAAAGTCCTGCTCCAGAGGGTGAAGAAGTAGGAATTCCTTGGGAGATCAGAAAGGAGCACAAGGGGTATGAAGCCTATTCTTTCATGCCCTTTCTCAGGTTGATATTTCAGCTCTAAGGATTCCTTCTAGGCTGAATGTGTCCCTGGAGCCTAGAGAGGACATTTTTGTGCAATTTCCATCTCTTCTCTAACACAGGTTAGATATGTGTCAGCTCCAGTGTGGGCTGTAGAATCTTGGGGTAAGGAACTTCTCTTTGTCTGCTGTTTTCTTGGCCCTCAGCAAAATGAAGTTGAATCTTGCCAAGAAGTTACTCACTCTTACATATATGAGGACATTGTCATTCTTAACACATGTGTTTGAGGCAGTGCTTGCCAAAAACAAGCTGCAGCTTTTAATGGGAGTCTTGGCACTCACACGCAAAGACCAGCATTCACAGGCTCCACACCAGTGGAGCTGGGTACCTGTGTTGGGGTCTCTCTGCTGAGAGTCAGAAACTCATACAAATCAGAAGGATTAAAATCCCAGGTTTTAGTTGTGATTTAATCAGAAAGCAGATCACCTGCACTCAGAAATTTTTTTTTTTCGGGTTTTGCCTTTTTTCAACCTGTTTCCCTGAAAAAGAGGTCAAATTTTACTGAACAGCACCTATCAAGCCAAGTGCAGCTTTCCTTATTACTGCCCAGTTGTTAAATCTGGTTATTCTTTTACTCATCCAATACTCTATTTTTGCTACATTTATTTTGATCGATTATGTAACATAATATGCCTTTAGTCTTAGTTTTAAAATATTTTTTACATTAGAAAAATGGTGAATTACTATTTGATCTTGAAGAGTTGGTGATTAAATTATTACTCATGATTGCTCTTTTGGATGAAAACTGTAATGCCATGCTAAAGTACCCCAGTGGTAGTTTGAATTGATTTTATTAGGAAAATCCTCTTTCCCTTGCAAATATTCACTACGGAAGGAAAAGTAAATTTCAGAATACTTTTTAGGTAAAAAACCTGGTACATGAAACCAAACCAAGAAGTGATCAGTGAGCTGGAGGAGTGTTTCTGGAAACCAGCTTTTCAAGGTATTAGAATGAGTACATCTCATCTTCTCTCCCCTTGGTTGGTTTGTCTTTACTGATTATGGAAAGATAAAAGACAATTCTTTTTTATTTTCAGTCCTTTGTTGTTTTTCAGCTCTCAACTAGCCAGTTCTTGAACTGAAAATACACCAAAACCACCGAATAATTCCTGAAACTGCAAAAGCAGCAGCTCGTGTTTTCCTACTGGGAAAGTTTTTCCTCATTTGTCAGCTCTGCTTCCCTCTCCAGTGCATTGACTGTCTTTAAAACATGACATAACTCCTTGCTACTGATCATTTTTGAATCTAATTGAATGTAATTGAATCTTTAAAGCTTAGGTTTTAGCACATACATTATTGTGATTTTAGATTTAGCTGTAAATGTCTGGTTTGGGGTTTGTTTTTTTGTTTTGGTGTTGGGTCTTTTTTTTTTCTTTTTTCTTTTTTCTCCTCTTCTCTTCTCTTCTCTTCTCTTCTCTTCTCTTCTCTTCTCTTCTCTTCTCTTCTCTTCTCTTCTCTTCTCTTCTCTTCTCTTCTCTTCTCTTCTCTTCTCTTCTCTTCTCTTCTCTTCTCTTCTCTTCTCTTCTCTTCTCTTCTTTTTCGGGAAAAGACAGTAACTAGGCTGATGTGTCTCTTGCTAGTGAACCCTCAGTACCCATCCCAGGTGACCAGGAGATGTGTCTTGACATGGTGCCCTCACAGGGCTGTTTTACACCAGCTGTCATAATCCTATGAGCTCTGAGCCTGTGTGCAGATGGCTTCCGCATCTTCCCTGTTCCGCAGTTCCCCTGGCCGGGGCGGTGCCGTGCTCCCTCTGCGGGGGGATCTCTGCCCGTGCCAAAAGAAAAGCCCCACCTGCCTGGGCAGGTCAGCAGCCCACGCCGAGAGCGACCCAGCAAGCCGCCGTGCCTTCCCGGCTCCGTCTCTCTCTTTTCATTTACTGATTGGAAATCTCGGAAGGTTAGGGTGTGATATTGTTCCTGATCCAGAGCATTAATTAGGCCTTGGAAAGAAGAAGAGGAATTGCGTGTTTTTAACAGTGAGGTTAATGGGATGCTCGCAGAGTAGACAGTTTTAATGAGCTTCAACTCGATGTGCAGTGAGTTTACTCTTTGTGTTAAAAGGGTCACACTGCAGTAGTTTGATGTGGATTGTCTTCTGGCCCCTAGTGTCATAGGTGAGCGTCTGTCAGAGTCCAGTCAGAGCGCATTTACTCAGTGACACGATTCTAATTAACTACCTCGAGCTGCCACCGCCGCGGAGAGCCGGGGCAGCGCCTGCCAAGGGTGCCTGCTGCCCGGCGGAGCCGTCCCTGCCTCCGCCGCGCCGCCCGCTCGGTCCCGGGGGTGCAGGACGCTCCCCGCGCTGACACCGAGGGAGAGGGCGGCGAGGGCCGCGCTCGCTTCGTGCGCTGGCAGGTGACGAGCCACCCGCCGTAATGGGGGCCTCGGGCTGTCAGGGCCACTCCGCCCGCTGCAGCTTGGCGGGGGCGGATGAGGCTGTGCCTCGCCCTGCAAGGTGCCGGAGGTGTGTGGTCCTGGCAGCTTGCTGGCCTTATTTCAGCCTGCTCTCATTCTTCCTTCCTTTCCTTTCCTGGCTTTCCTGCCTCTCCCACCATCTGTGGGATCCTCGGTCGTCCTGGGTGCCCACCTGCCTCCTCTGCATCAGGGCAGGGGGAACAAGGAGGTGGACAGCCTTTTGTGAAACCCCCTTTCATGTTTTTGACCACTTTTCATCCCACCACCATGTAGTGGGACCGCCAGTCCCACCCTTGCGGTCTGTCCCAGGGTGTGAGAGAAGCCCTAGAGACCGCTGTGCTCCCCCAGAGCAGGCACACCCCGTTCGTTTTTGAGCTCTTCTTTTCTCAGCGGAGGTAGCACTTGCACGGCACCATCCTTCTGCTGGGGGTTCCCGAGAGGCAGAGCTGAGAACGGGGCTCACTCGTGTAGAATGGGGCACTGCCCCGCACACAGTGTCCCCCGCTCAAGGCAGAAGGGGAAAGACTCTGAATTAAATAATTAAAAGAGACTTAAGTAAAAAATCAACAGAAATGTCACCAAATGAGCAGTGTCATCTTGAATTAGCGCTCATAAAGGTCAGGCGGATCCAGAACAGGTGGAGCGGCTGCGTGCCGGGTGTCGCGGCCAGGCAGCGTGTCCCGGTTCCCAGGCGGGGTGCAGGGAGCGGCACAGCCACTCCGGGGGTCCCGTTGGGCCCTGGGCACAGGGACAGCGAGGCTGGCGGGTGGGGACGGGTCCTGCTGCCAGCACCGGCCCCAAACCCCTGAGGAGCGGCGGGGAGGGAGGGCTGGCCCGGGCAGCCGCTTAGAGGACAAGCAACTGTCAGAGTCCAGTCAGAGCACATTAACGCGGTGACATGATTCTAATTAACTAGCGTGAGAGGTGTCACAGCTGGAAAAGCAGTGAGCAGAGACAAGCTTTTTAAAAAAGAAAAAAGCAATGTGACAGTCTTTTTTTTTCCCTCTTTCTTTTTCTTTTCTTTCCTTTTTTTTTTCTTTTTTTTCTTTTTTTTTTCTTTTTTTTTTTTACTCTTGTGTGCTCTCTCCCCTCCATGTGGGAGTGGATCTAAAGATAATTAGGATGTCTGGCTGCCTGGGAACCTGAGCCGGGGCTCTTTTGCTTTCAGTCATTTAAGTTTTCGACATCTCTCTGAAGGGACTTGGTGGCGCAGTGGATTACTGCGCGCCAGAGTGACAGAACACTCTTCTAATCGTAAACCCTTTTTAGAAAGGATTCTGCTCTCCCTTTTTCCCCTGGAGCAGCAGGGGGTATGTTCTGATCACTGCAGCTCTGTTCCCATACATGCTACAATGGGAAACTCAAGGTCTTTCAGCTGTTTCCTGCAGTTAACAAAGGAGGCACAGAAGAAAGAAAGGAAGGATGATTGAGTGTTTGTGTTGACTGCACTCACCCCTCCATCCTACCCTGCCAAAAGTTGGTCGTGTGCCCATCTGACCCCACTGCCTGACAGGGTTGTGGTGGGTTTGTCACACCTTGCCCTTGGCTGAGGGTTTGAGGTCCCCAGAGAGCAGGCTTTTGGAGGGAGCGTGACAGCTGCAGGGACTTCAGCTATCTGAGAAAAAAATCAGGGTGCTTCCATGTGCTTCTCCCAGCCCCCAGACAGGCAGTGGCAGTGCCTGCTCCCTGGGGATGTGTGGAAGGTAGGCTCGAGTCCCTCTCTTCTGGCTGGAAGCAGTAGTTTGCAGCAGCAGTGTTAGACTGAAGATTTAAGAGGGGTTTCTGGATTGTTTGCTGTGCTACAGTTTGCTGTGACTGGGAGGCCCAGCTGCAAACCGGGGCAAGTCTGTGTCGAGCCTCAAATCTGGCTGATCCCCAGCAGGACAGCACTGCCATCATCTCGGAACTGCCCTTTGGCACAGCAGCGGCTCTACCCTCTTCCTCTGGCCTCTGGTTTTAGGACAAGCGGTGGGGACTGTCTCCCTTGGAAAGATTGGCCTGTCCTTCCCTTCCTCTCTTCCACCCATGGCAGTTGTGATCCTCAGCCCAACACCTGGCCCAATTTCTGTCCCCAGTGACAGATGAGAAACCTTTGAAATACATTTTTCGTACCACTCTCAACTGCTGTAGTGGGAGCACAGGGAAAGGTTGATGGTTTGTATTATATTTGTATTATGTCTGCTCTGCTTTAGCAATCAGCCAGTCCCAAAACCAGGAGTGTGCAGACCTGAACTGATCTGTGCTGTAGAGACCCTTGCACTGCCATGTACCCATCGCACTCCTGGCTATTTGTCCAGTCTTTTTAGTTGCCTGTGCCTGAGCCTTGCAAAATATCCCCCTCACACACTACTGAAACAACCCTTACACCGCCCGAGCCCTGTCCAATATCGTGCTGGGCAGGTAGAACATCTTTCCTACTTGTTCTCCTGCCCCTGTAACAGACAGCACTTCCCAAGCACTGTGATGCACCCTCTGACACAGTGAGATGTGTTAGGTGAGAAGCCTTGGAAGATCATTAACTTTCTACAGAGCTTTTTCTGTAGCAAGTAGAAACGTAAAACACCGAGTGACATTTTGATTTCCTGTAGATTCTTTTGGTGCCTTGGTGTCTCTGCAATATGTCCCAGACGAGGCTAAATGGTAGCGTGTCTTCCCTTACCTGTGAGGAGGGGAAGAGTTTCCTGTTAACGAACATAAACATCTCAGTTAAGGGCACAGATTGCTTGCCCTGCTCCACACTGGACTCTGGTGGAAGGTGTCTTTTGACATCCTACTCTCCTGCAACAGCAGTGTGTCCCCAAATCTGCCTTTACATGAGTGCATCTGGGGGGATCACAGGCATGCTGTTGTTCCTCTGAGGTTAGCCCTTGTCTCCAGAGTTTGGGCATCTACATTGTCCCTTCTCTGTCCTCCCTAGAATGCACAGGGCTGGTGAGCACTGTGGTGTGCCTATGCAAGGAGGAGAGACTCCTGCCCAAGTTTTAGTAAGGATCGGCCTTTAAGGAGAGCAATGGCAGAGGTGCGGGGGGAAGGCTGTGTCAGCAAGGGACGCCAGGTTTAGAGCTGCCCCGCTTCACCTAATGAGAACCAATTGCAAGGTGCAGGAGGGCAGGGGGTAGCAGTCAGCCAGAGAGACTCCACCACAATTTAACAAGTTTTCATTCCCCTGAGTTCCCTGATAAGACCCCCCTCGTAGTCTGTACAGGAATTCATAAGAATAGGATAATTAGGATGTTTCAAAGCTGCGACCCTCAGAGGAGTCCTTGGACTAATCTGTTTTTTCCCTTAAAGACATCTGTAACTACAATCTTTGTTTCTCTTCTCTTCTTTCCCCCCTCCTTTTTTTCCCTTCTTGTCTGTCTCTGTATCTCCTGTCAAACCGTGGCAGACGTAAATGACAAAGAAATCAGAAAGAGAGATCAATGCAGTCCAAATTAGCACTTGAAGATAGACTGTGCTGGAGATGTCAGAGCCTGACCCCAGTTGATCTGCCAGCCTCCACTGGTGATATTATGCAAATTGCATCCATCTGGCAGAGCCCAGTAAAGGACTAATGGGGCAGGGAGGGGGCCAGGACCAGGCACCTTTGGGGAGAGAGATGGGGGTCTTTGGGGAAGGGGGGTCCATGATCGACGGGGGAGATAAGATACTGCATTGGCATCTTTTGCACTCCTGGGTAGATTAAAAGCCAAACTCCAGATAAGACATAACCAAACTTCATTTTGCTTTTTATTTTATTCCTTATTTCTCCCCCCACGCAACCTAATACCAAAAAGAAGAGGGGGGGAAAAAGTGGTTCTTGGTGCTCGTTTCCTGCTCGTCATTACCACTAATGGCAGTTTGAGGGGAGAGACAAAGTCAGGCAAAGAAAGAAAGAAAAAAAAAAAAAAAAAAAAAAAAAAAGCTGGCTGCTTAAAAGACTGTTGTAATAGGAGCATGGATAATAGAAATCTCAAATTACAGTGATCGGCTTGTTAAGAAGTTTGAAAATACAGCCAGATTGTCTTTAATGAGAGAAATATGGCTGTTAGTTAGTGAAGGAGGAGGGAATGGACCTTGTTTCAAGATCTGTAGCTCGCCCATCAAAGAGGCACTGTCTGTTTCATTTCAAAATCCTGCTCCTCTGCCTGATATTAAAAATAGTTGTTAAAGGCTTTGACTAGCAAGACGATTCTCTTTGACTTCCTACTCTCTTTCCACCTCCCCCAAAACACTTCGCTAAGATAACTTCTGCTTTAAAAAAACAGCTAAGCAAGGAAAGAAAGAGGAAAGTTTTGGGGGTTGCAGGATGATACTGCCCCTGGCACTCCAGGGTGCCATGAGCCTTAAGCCTGAGCACTGGCAAGACCGTGACCATTCCCACCATGGCAGAGGGGAGCTTCCTCTGTGCCATGTGCTGCTGTGCCGGGATGAGCACTGAAATGTGGTACCACCACTGCTTTCCTCTTGGCATCCCTGACCCAGGCATAGGGCAGCAGTGGCTTTTTTTGGTATCTGGACCCTCATTAAGTGCCATGGTGCTGCTTTCCTTTGCTCAATCCTGAGCCTGGGAAGCGGCACTAGGCCAGGGTTGAGGATGCAGAGAAGGGCTCTGACAGAAGCCAGGTCTGGCAGCTGCCCGCCACCCCCACCTCTGGTGAAGAGCTAAGGGGCACCTCTGTGCTGTTAGGCTCTGACCCGTAACTCCTGCCTTGCTGTGGGGCTGACAGTCCCCTCTTCATTCTCCCCTGAAATCAAAGGATCACATTAATTGGTTTCAGGATCATGGCCCCATGTCCTGAGCGGTCTGTTTAAGATAACGAACTCAGAGTGTGTTAATAGCTGGAACAGCTTAGCAGAGGATCTAGGAGCAAGGCCTGGATGGGGAAGATGCTGCTGAGTGGGGAAGATGGGCATTGACACATCGAAAGTCTGTCCAGTGCTATGTTTTTCCTTGTCTTT
This sequence comes from Sylvia atricapilla, assembly GCF_009819655.1. Classification (NCBI taxonomy): domain Eukaryota; kingdom Metazoa; phylum Chordata; class Aves; order Passeriformes; family Sylviidae; genus Sylvia; species Sylvia atricapilla. The sequence goes on from NC_089148.1 coordinate 14,694,766, forward strand.
ACATAAATCAGTGTAATTCCCTCACTCCCACGTTGCTAATATTTTGAAATCCTAGGGCAAAGGACACTGGCCAGAGAGGAGAGCTGCACCAGCCAAACTGTTGCCCTTTCCCAGTGTGGCCTTGCTCTTTTCATGGGTCTGCAGTGGGATCAGAGGAGATCTGCTCATATCTTCCATAGCTTGAGGCTCTTCCCAAAGGTGAAGCTGCCACTGCACAGGTTGATCCCATCTGTGCCATCAAGTTCTGGCTTGTTCTTGATTCTGCAGGAGATAGGGACAGTGGGCTGCTCTGGGATGTCAGTGTTTCCATCTGTTCCCGAGAGTCAAGAGCAATCCTGCTCCAGCTTGAAAGCTGCGTTCTTCTAACACAGAAGAGCCCAAGCAGCTTCTCCCAGCCTGGGCCCTGAAGTGGGCTGCCAGTGTACAGGACCTGGAGGGGAGGCAGGAGGGGAGGGTCATGGTCACTGTGAAGGGTGGGTGTACTAGTCCATGCTGCTGGGACCAAGATTCCATGTTCAGTACTGCAGTCTGACATGTCTGCCCTGTGTGCTTGGAAGTCTCTGAAGAAATGGCATTAAAGAGGAGCTCAAGAACTCCTATGAGTTTTTGGCAAGTTAATGACCCAGGGATGCAGCAGGATCAGCTGGCTGGGCTGCTGTGCCAGGTGGGCTGCAGAACTGTCCTTCTTCATCCTCTCATGGCACAGAGCTGATTTTTAACCAAAGAATACCCCTACCCAGAGATGTAATCCAAACCCCTCAGTGATGGAGAGTGCCTAGTAGTCCTGGGTCACTTTTCTCACTAGAATTAGTCTCACTGTTAATTACTTGCAGGCTTGTGATGTGCAGGGGTAGCATCCACACAGTTGGAGGGGCTGCCTCTGCAGAGACCCTCCTGCAGTGCACCAGCCCTGCACTGCCCCTTGTCTCCTGCCCACCTCAGCAGCAGGCACGGCACTGGTGCTGCTGGCTGCCTTAGCTTCCCAAGGCATGCATCTCCCTGCCTGCTGCCACCTCAGAGGGAAGGGGACCTGTGCCCTGGCAATGCCACCTCAAGAGCCTTTCCCCGGGGGCTCTGTGGATGGGGTAGGTCCTGCAGACAGCAGGACTCCCAGCCCTTTGCCCTAAGGAGAGCACAGCAGCACCACCTTGCCAGGAAGTCCACTCCAGCCCTTAGCTGCCAACTGCCTGGTGCTGGGGGTGTCAGGCCAGGTCCCCTCTCCCGTGCTGTGTGCTTTCAGCCAAGAACCACTGATTTGGCTCTATGTGAATGCCCAGGAGTCTTAGAGCTTGGCAGCTGGGTCATCTCCAGCACCCACAAAGCCCCCTGCTCATGCTCTCCCTGTCTGAAAGCACATACATAACAGCCGAGAGAGGCAGAGAGGGAGAGAAAAGGAGAGACGCCAGCTTTGCCTCCACGCTCCCATCCAGAGCAGTCTCCTAATGAGAAGAATATGGCTGCTAGTTAGCAGAGGGGTGTGTCCTGTAGGCTAAAATGAGATAGTTACACTGCACTGATTGAAGGTTGAGGTTAGAGGGCAGCACAATTATGTTCAGGAGATTCAAGGGCTCTGTTTGATGCGGCAGTTCTAAGCTCCCAGCCAGTGTCAGTAGTTTAGCTCAGGGTTTATTTTTTTTTTTTTTTTTTTTCCCCTCTCTTTTTTTTTTTTTTTTTTGTGGGCTAAAGACAGGAAGGATAAAAACTATGGGAATGAGTTGTTTCTATTATTATAAAGTGGTGTGAGTTTTCTTTTTTTTAAACCATCAATTCACCCCCCTTTTGCTTAACCGTTTCCTGATCATTATTTTTTAAGCTGCTCAGAGGGAAGAAGAGCGCATCCCTTTCCCCCTGGAGAGCGGCTCTGAATTTACCCCAGACAGGGAACGTGATCAGTTCACTGACTACGGATCAGGAAAGCAATTAGCAGTTCAAATTATGCCAGCACCAAATTCTTTGTCTCAAAATCATGGGTTAAGAGTTGCAAAAGAACCTTAATTGTCTGGTGCTGAACTAGATGGTTTTTTCTGAAAGCATTTCCAGCGCTTAGGGCTGTTTGTGGGGGGAGCCTCTTGTGTTTTGAAAACTGTGGATCCTTTTCCCAGAGCCTGCAGCAGTGTTCAGGCACTACAGCAGCATCTGGCCTCTCCTGCCTGTCTCCCATCAGGTGGCTAGCTGCCTTCCAGGCAGCCATGCATCCATCTCAGGATGATCCTGGTCACTGTCACCCATCTACTCTGTCCTCTAACCCACGCGTAGCTCTCTGGTCGCTGCATGCAGCCTCTGCCACATGCATGCACTGCAGGGAGGTGAGTCCAAAGGGACTGCTGGCCTGCAGCAGCAGCACATGGCAGCCCCATGCTGCCCATGGAAGGAGGCTGTTGCTCTCGTGGCGACAGCACCCAGCCCTGCTGGGCTGAACATGAGGTGCTGGCCTGCCCATCTCATCCAGCCCATCCGAAAGGGATGCCTGCCCCTTTCTCTCCTTGCCTGCTCCCCAGGGCCCATTTTGTCCCAAGCCCACACTTTGCATTGCCTTTTGATCTGAGTGACAGCCTGGTTTATTTACTCTAATGGTTCTCAGTTTTAAATGTTAATTCCTCCCTGAAGAAAATGTCTTTTCAGGATGAGTTGCCCATCAGCAGAGACATGGAGGGTGTGTTGGCATCCCCGGCCTCTGTGCAGAGCCAAGCCTTCACCCAATGGGCAAGAGCCTGGAAGGTGATGCCTAGGGAATGCCTGACACAGTCCCTATCACCACTGTGGCTGGGCTGTCCCAGGGACACCTCATTGCTGGGCAGATCTAGGTGGGACAGGTGAATCCCCAGCATCACAGTTCATCCCTGTGCAGCCCATTTGGCACAGTGCCACACACCATTGTCACAGCCCCCCATAATCCTGGCTGCAATTAGGGGTTGATGGATTGTCCCCAGGCCAGGGTCTCAGTGCAGCCCCCTAACAGGGACGAGGCACACGCAGAGACGGGCAGGGGCCTGCTGGGCTGCTGCCATCCAACAACAGTTTCTAATCTTGATTGGAGAGGAGGGCGGTGGGCTTGGGGGGGGGAAGAATCAGAGATAAATGTTAGCTCATTTCTTAAGTAATTAGTTACCTCCTCATCCCCATGTTGTAATTGTGAACAAGCTGTAATGTTTAATTAGTGTGTAAATGAAACCCCAATTTCATAATGGCTGCGGTGACAGCGCTAAGTGAGACAGGCACAGAAGGGGCCGCATTGTTTCAGCAGGAGATGAAGCTGTCGCCCAGCAAGCCAAGCGTCTCTGGGAGAAAATGGAAATGATAAACGAAGTGAGGCTAATTAGCAAAATCCTACAGGCCCCACTGATGGTTCTCATCAAGGGGAGGTAATGAAGCGGGCGGGCCAAGCTGAGGGGGGATTAATTGGAGCTGATTGCTGCACATACAGGCACTGTAGAGCAGTGGATGCGGGGATGCAAACTTTTGTGCTTTTCTCCTCTTGCCTTTCCCCAGGACCCAGCTGTGAGTAGAGCCTGTAGGGAGGACACAGGTGAGAGTCTGGTCCTGGAGTAGGCAGGACACAGATGCAGAGGGGTGTTCCCTGCCTGGAGGTGTCTGGGCAGAGGCACATGGGCTTGTGAAAAGCGTAGTATGAAGGATCTGAAACATTGGAGAGCTGCTGCAGGGCTGGTTTATAGCACAGAAAGGATTATAGCTCTTCATTAGCTCCCTTCAAGTCCCTCCTCCTGTGCTGACTGTATTTTGGGTGTAGACATTTGGAGAGCAAATAAAAACATTTAGAGAGCATCCCCACCTCTGCATGATGGGTGCTAGGGAAGGAATGAGTCGTCCCTGCTCCCCCTCTGGGTGAGAGTTTCTGCAGACCTGATACCTGTGGCAGCACAGTGTGGCAACCGAGCCAGAGCTCGCTGTGGTGGGAGAACCTGGGGCATTGTGGAGCTGAACTTTATCCTTCCAAGCTGTGTAAGAAATGCCCTTTCTGCAGCTGTTGGCACACAACCCTGATCACATTGCATTACTTAGTGACATTTCAGGGAGCGCATGGAGCCCCGCTGCCAGTGGGCTTGGTCCCAAATGTCCCATCCCTGCTGCGGATGGGGTTCGGCTGCCTGCGGGCCAGGCTGCCCCACAACCTGCTCTTTACCTGCTGCCAACTCAATATCAGAAGTGAGCAGAAGCCTTGCCAAGCAGAAGAGAGGACAGCAATACCTCTCTGAGCTTGCATTCGTTAGTCTGTCCTGTCCAAGCAAATTATTCATGGCTGCATGTGGAACCATGGGTCCATGAGCAGGTCTTTTCAGTGTCTCAGCCTCCTTTTCTGACAGAAAATGAGGGAGTTGTCTGCTTGACTGCTGCCCATACCTGGGATGTCCAGTGCCTGCCCAGAGTCACTGCATCCCTTCCTCATGGCATCTCCAAGCCCCACGCTGCCTCTCTTGCTGAGTAATGAGAGATTTCCCTGGGCCTCTGAGGGCTCTAAAGAGGGGCTGAGCAATATTATTTATTCAGTTGTTTACAGAAGCGTTTGATCGGGAATAGTTCTTCACTGCCAGCCTGTTGTGTATTATTCATTGCAATAATCTCTGCAGATTGTGATAAACTGTAACTGCGGTGGGGCAGCGCATAGCTGGGCTGTACTGCCACCGCTGCCTGCTCCGGCCTCTAAAATATCGGCAGCTGCAATCATAAATCTCAATTTACAAGTGGGACTATTGCACGGGGAGTTATAGTTATACTAATGATTACTTCTCTGTCTTATTTTTCATGTTGCAACAGAGTAATAAATTTTTAAAAACAGCCTGGGCAAAGCATCAGCAAAGGCTGTGCGTCCTCTCACCGCGCTGTCGGCAGAGAGGGGCATTCCTGTTCTCCAGCAGGCATCTCGCTGGCAGGGCACTGGCACCGCTTCTCAAGGAGGTGGCTCAAATAGGGGGGACTTCATGTTCTCACACTGGGAAAAATGCTGTAGAAACTCCTTGTGGGCATGGTGGGGCAGTGGGCTGGAGTGTGATGTTGGGGTCAATCCTAATGCTTGCTGTGCTGGAGAAGAGAGCTCAGCTCCCTGCATTGTTTTTGCTGCTAAGAATGGGGACTGAGCCCTGCATTTGTCACTGGCTTCATCTTTCTCAGTCAGACTTAGGATATCCTGGGGTTGATGGGGCTAAGAGGTGGGGATCTGATGACCAAGAGTGGAGCTGGCTTTTGAAGGGTGTATTTTATTCCTGTAGCTCACCACCCTTCCAGCAGTGGGGCTTTCACTGATACAGAGGATTGGAAGCTGCCTTTTTCAGACCATGTGTCCACAGTGTGGAAATGGGGTGATGGCTTAGATGGTCTCATCTGAAGGAAAGCCCCGCTTCCTGGAGGACAGCAAGGGTCAGAAGGAAAGGATTTGGGTTAGAGGAACTCAGATGTCACTCCCATCCCTGTCTGGGAGCAGTGACTCAGGAACACCCAGCAGCAATCCCTCCTGGAGGAGTCACCACTTTGGCACCCCTCAAAGACCAAGTCTCTTGCCCAGAAGGCAGCAGTGGGACACGGGGTTCAGCGAGCATTTCCCGAGTGTTTATCACAGCTCCGAGGTCTGTGATGTGAGGCCTCTGATGGATGTCTCCATTCACAGACTTGACATTATGATGTACAGGGAGCCTAGAGATATATAGATTTTCAAAGTGGCCACTTTGAGCATAATTATAAATATCCAGCCTCTTTACATAGTGAATTGTTGCCAGGAAAAGGACCCCAGGAGCTCTGAAATTTAGCATCCAGGATTTCTTGAGTAAGGAGCCTTGGCAGAGGTTTTCCACCCATTTTGGGGCCAGGAAAGTGTGGGTGTTATGGGATGATGCTTTTCCCATCCTGAATGCCCCTGGCAGGTCCTCCCCCATTCCTCTTGGTGCTGGCAGTGTCTCTCTGTGAGGGACATCTCCAAGGCACTGTCTTGGACCCTCACCTCCCCTGCTTGTCTGCATCAGCACACTGTAATATGATTTTAACTGCTTCCGAGTGGTTGGCTCCCCTTCCAGATCACAGCACAGAACACCAGGGGCATAACAGAGCTGGGAGCAGGTGCTCCTGGTCTCTGTGCCTGATCCATGGCCCCAGAGACACAGCAAAGGAGACACCTTCCCCTAGCTCATGGCTGGCCCATCTCCTTACACTTGCCTTTGGAGCATCCCAGCCCACAGAGGGCTGGGGCTCAGCACAGAGGGATCACTTCTCAGGTGAGCAGAAGATACCCCCAGTGGGATGGGTGCTGGATGCAAAACCAGCAGCTGAGACCTGGGCACAGTCAGGAGCACTCCCACATGTCCTCCTTGGATTCACAGGCTCCTAAAAATCCGGCAGCTGTCCTTTCCTGGAAACCATCTGGAAGTCCCCTTATCATGCTTTTCCCTTGCCATTTGGATATCAGAGCATCACCACTTGCATTTCCATGCTGGAGCTGGGCTGAGTGTGCCCTGGGGAAGGTCTCTGCAGGCAGCTGTGTGCCCATCCCTGTGTGTGAGTGTCAGGCAGTGGTTATCACCTTCCCCACCATGGGACTGGGGCATGCTGGAATATTACAGGGAAAAATGAAGAGAATGTTTGAGGATTTGTGTTCTGTTTGCAAGCAGGGTCTGGAGGAGAGAAGGTCAGAGAAGAAAATTGGAGCTGAATTTAAATCAATGGCAGGTAGAGATTAGAGCAGCCCAATTAACTGCAGCAAGACAGGTGGAGGCTGGGGGAGGGCTCCAGCTCTCCAGGTTATGACCTCTCATTGGACCCCAGTTCTGGTCCATGGAGATGTGAACGCCCCAGACAAAACAGGGAGGAGCATGGCCAGGTACTTCGGATGGGGACTTTGTGCCAAGGACGTGCTGGTGGGCAAGGGCTGGAGTAGCTGGAGGCTGTGGATGGTAGCATGAGACCTTGGTGTTGGATTGAATCGCACTCCCTCCTTCTTTCTCTGTATATCTTGCCAAGCTCAGTCTGCCTTTCCATCCACATATCAGCTCTTTGTTCTTGTTTTCATGTCCCAATCCCTTCCCCCATGTCCTGCTATCATCTCAGCTGCTGCCACCACCAGCCCCACTAGCTGCACATCACTGTTTCCTCCTCCTTGTCTGTCCCTTGACTCCAGCTCTTGTTGGTGCAAGTGTTTCAATGAAACAGTTTCCTCTCTCGCACTTCCTGGGGAAGTCATGGAGCACCCGGAGAGCTGGGTCCCCACTTCCCACGCAGGTGTGTAGAGTGGGTGCCAGGGGGGTTGCAGCAGCTGGGAGCAGGGGCCAGCACTGGGATGGGTGTCAATGCACGTGCAGCTGCCTACGCCACACACAGCTGTCTTTGCCCAAAGCTGGCTTGATTCTGATGGGAAATCCAAAACATTCCAGGTTCCCAAAATCACCTTCCCAACAGACTTCAAGGCTTTGTTTAGAAACATTAGGGTACATATGAAAAAACCTTGCACTGCCAAGTAACTGAAATTTAAGGGAAATAGTGACATTCTTGTCATTCTTCTTGATGGCAATGTATTAATGGTTTGGGCTGGAATTTCCTGGGAAAATAATTCAGTGTGAGTTAAACATCCAGCATGGAATGTCTCAGCTGAATCACTAAATTTTGGGGGAAATCATGGTAGGTCATATCAGAGCAAGGGGAAGCCACCAGCCTCTCCTTGCTTGCAACACACATCCCCCATGTACTCCTGGGGTCTGGGCAGCCAGGAACACAGCTCTCATGTCTCTAGGCCTACAGGGCTTTGCTATCTCCAGCAACCCTGTGCACTGCAGCATGTTGCACATCACCCAAGGAACATTAATTAACATTGCTGGAAGATCTCAGGAAAGGTGCAATTTGAATGATCTGGCACCACAGTCATTCGGATGCTGAGTTAATTCAATCCTTGCACACAGTGCTCCTACAGATTGTTGGCTTTAAACAAACAGCGGTGACAGATTTGTTGCTGCGGAAATGTGGTCATTAAGTCAGGAGCGTGTGTTTGACCTGAAAGCGATTGAGTGATGGATGCAAGTCATTTTAAAGCTGCAGCAGCCAAAAGGATGCTCCTTTTGGAGAGCAATCTTGCATCTAAGGAGTGTAAATAATTTAAACAAACAAGTAAAGTAAGGTGAAAGCACTGCTGTGTTGTGGCACTAAATGCAAAGCAGGGCAGTGCTGCCAGTCCTGTGGTGAAAGAGAGCTTTGCACAGTGCTGTTGTAAAGAGGTGCAAGGTACCAGCTTTGGGGCTGTCTGTGGGGATAAATGGTACCATTCAAGCTCCTATAACTTCACAGTCGCTGTGGGAGCTGTGCATCTGCCACACTCCGAGTGTGAGCAGTGCAAGCACTGTGGGATCCCCAAGGAACAGTAATCAAAGTGGATTGGTGGAGATCACCTTCATGTCCTGGAAGAGCAGGACCCATGTGTCCTGCAGTGTGGCACTGTGCCACTCCAGCTGCTCCTCTTGTCGAGTTGAAGGAGCCCAATACTCCCCTGGCTTCCAGACAAGAGATGTTTGGTGAACCAGGAGCTTGGCACGCTGCTGCTCCATGCCAGCCTTGCTCTTAGCCATCCCCTCACTGCTGTTGAAGATCCTCTTGCCCACAGAGTGTGAGCAGGGAGGGAGCATTCAATCTGCACCACTCATGTCACATGGGTCTGTGCATTCTGCCACTGGATGTGGCATTCCCATAATGAGGCTGATAGTTACTGTGCATTAGAAGCAGCCATTGCTTAAGCCTCAATATCTCGGCCATTTAATTTAATGTGTTTTTTTAAATACCAAAAGCAATTAAGTTCACATTGTGAGCTAATCACCTACAAAATTTCGTTTCAAAGATGCTCAGACTGTTTGTGAGAGAACTGCTGGGAAGCAGCCCAAATATGCCACCATGTCTGTCTGTTTGTCCTTCGTTGCCTTCCCTCTTTCCCAACCCAGAGTTAAGCAGACTTCTCAAAAGGAAACAATCACGTTCTCAGTTCCCTGCTTTTCTGATAGTTTTTCCCTGGTGTGAATTTTGGATGTCTAAGTTAAATGCCAGTGATTGGTGTTGATTATAGTGCTCAGCTGGTACTACAAGAGTGGAAGAGAGGGGTTTGAGGTCTGGCTAATGGGCAAGAGCCAGATAGCTGTTGCTGGGGAGTGAGTGGGCACACAGCTGTGTACCCAGGCCAGGAGGATAAGGTGGGAGCTCTGATATTAGTTTGTGTCACCACTGCCTTAAGGCCATGTGTCTGTGCTACTGTCCCTGGGGGTATAAGAGGTGCCTGAGTAACACTCAAACTTTGCTCAAGCCCTTCTGCTTTGGAAGAGTATTCTAGGTGACCTGTTTGCAGCATGTCCACCATGTCCCATGGTGGCTCACCCCACGTGCCTGCCTTCCTGATCCTCCTCTCGCCTTAGCAGCTCCAGCCTGCGGCATTCATCCGTGGCAGTCCCTGCAGGGACCAGCTTGCCTGTAGGCTGCAAGGCTTTATCAGATCGGAGAAGAGCCAGAGGTCTTTGTCAGAGATTACTTGTTCTCCTAAACAGCCATGTTACTGAATATGGAATAATCCCCCCCTCAACATCCAGCTGGGAGTTTTGTTTCCTTCACTGTGGGCTATCATGTTAACACTTTCTCCTTTGCCAGCTGAGTCACCCACGTGATGCCCATCACCAGACCAGCACGGTGGGCAGGGGCACACTCCACACCACTGCTCACTAAGTTGCCTGCCCCCAGTGTGTTTGGCTGAGCCATGCATGGCTGCCGTCCCATTTTAGCTGTGGTGTTGCCTTGTCCGTACTCCCATTGCTATCCCCCCCAGCTGGTTTCCCTGGCCAGCAGTGGGGAGGTGATTTATGGAGTCCCACATGCGCCCGGTGAGTCCAGCTCTCTGCGATTCAGGGAGATCCATCGCACAGGGAGGGGAGGTCACTGCGTTGCAGGTTTGCTAACCTTGCCCGCTTATTAAAAATGGTAAAAGCCTCCCTCAGGACTCGTGAAGTATAGATCCAAAGAGCTCCATATGCTGTTCCCCTTAATGAGATGTCTGCCTGAAGAGCAATAGCAAAACACACCATCCAGTGCAGGGTCCCTTTAGCTAGATGGCCTGGCTGTAAACAGAGCCGTCCGTCTTAATGGGCTATCGTGTAAAAACTTCTCCCAGTCAATAAATCAAAGGGGCTCCATTTATATCATGTGCTGCCTTCGCTATTAGGCTGCCTCTGGATGGCATGTTCTGATACACAGCTCCCCGGGCCTGCCAGACGAGGCCAGAGGCTCTAATAGGCATTTAATTTAGGCTTCCCCTTGCTGATACCCATGCAGAGTTCAGCATCTGGGACTCGGCAGGGGCTCCCTCGTGGTTTGGGATGGCCCTGCTGTGCAGGAAAGGGCACCCGTGGATCAGCACCTGGCATGCATCACCTCCTTCCCTGCTAGGTAGGAGCCTCTGGTGTACAGGGAACCAGACCCTCTCTGTGAAGGGGTTGTGTGGGTTTGGCAAGCACCCCTACTCAGTCAGGAGCAGCAGCCACAGCCTGGTGCAGTTATTTATTTTTCATCCCCTCCCTTGTGCTGCTCGGATGCCACCGGAGGGAAGTTCCGCTTCAGCCACCATCCCAGGCAGAGATATTAGTCCTCATTACTAATTAAAGGAAGCAGGAGTAATTGACGGATGGTTGATGGCAGGGGAGCCAGTGTGATGAACAGCCCCTGTCCCTGTGCCGGGGACGCATGCTGAGCGCTACCTGTTAGCTACAAATAAACAAACCTGATAAATAATAAATAGTTTGAGAAGAGTGGGCAAGCATTATTTAAATTAATAGGGATTAGAGGGAGAGGTCTGAAAGAGCATTCCTCCAGATGAGCTATCCCTGGACAGACAGGGACTCATTTGTTGCAGACTGGAGTAAACAAGGAGAAGGGGAGGATTCATCACAGCAGGGCCTTGCAGCGCTTCTCGGGCTGGTAACAGCATGGCTGTACTTTTCCTGGCCACCTCTGCGCCAGGGCTCCCTGTGTCCCTGCTGCCTCACTGGTGTCACTGTGCTGTCGCACCGCTGGTGCCAGGCTGGGGCGCTGGGTGCTCTGACGGAGTCAGGGTGCTGTGACGGAGCAGTGGGGAGCAGATGCTGGGCTCTGGCTGCTGGCGGGGTCCCACACCACCACAGGGCACCTGCAAGTTCTCCCAGACAGCCACGGGTCGGTCCCAGCCAGCAGCTGCAGAGGGGGTTTCTCCTCACCCCCTGACATTTGGATACCACCCTGCCTGCTCAGGGCAGGAGGCTGGGGGTGGTGGAGGAAGGAGGAATGCTGCGAGAGGCGGGGGAAAGAGGGGAGGACAGACGCTCTGCTCGCTATCACATCTACTCCATCTTATCACCACAGTAATTTGATGATAAAAAATAATCCGAGGCTGGAAAGGAAACATGTGTAGTGGAGTAAAGATTGAATGTAGGTGGATTGTGCCCTGCGGCGGCGGCTGGGAGATAGAAGGAATGTCCTTCTGTTTGACATACTGCGGACTCGCCGCCGTGCCCCCGCCTCGCCTGGCCCTGCCAGAGGCACGGGGAGCCCGCTGGCCCGAGGCCGTGTGCCGGGCAGGAGGGTGCCTGCTGCGGCCCCCCCGACACCTCCTACCCCTTCACCTGCGCCTCCTGTGACCCCCCCGTACCTGTGGGGTGCTGCCCCCCACCCTCCCACCCCACTGCGCGCTCCCAGCACACTTCTGGTTTGGGTTTTTTTTTTTTCCCTTTGGTTATGCTTCACAACTCATTTTATCAGCTGTCAGTAACCAAATGTCTTTTTTAAGGAGTGGGTTATAGCCACTAATGTACTGAATGCTATTGCACTGGCTGCAGTTAGTGTTCCACGGCTAAATTACTATAATTAATGTTCCACTAGAACTGTTTGTAACAGGCGGCTGCGGGAGCCCCAGGTCTGGGCTTTCACAGCCACTGAATTATCTCTCCTCCCCGGAGAAAGCGCCTCTCACAAAGGGGAGGGATGAGGTCAGCACTGGGACAGGCAGGCACTAGCCGAGCCGAACTCCAGCAGATGAGCGGCCCAGGAGCTGTTCCCGGGGCACAGACTCCCTGAATGTCCCCATCTCGGCTGTCGAGCCCTGTGGGAGTGCGGCTCGGAGTGCGGTGGGCTGCGGTGGAATTCCTGCTGGGATGTCAGGGCACTGCTGCATCGCCAGGGCTTCCGCTCATTGCCCTCCGCGATCGCGTTTTAAAGGTGGAACACAGTGCCTAGAGAAACGCCTACAAAACTCGCTGAGGGCAGTCAGCAGAGATGTTTCCCGTGCCAGGCATGACACTTCAGCCCATACTACACACCAAGTCTGCACCCAAAACCTCCCTGGCTCCCCGGTCGCCTCTCAGTGAGGCCGGAGGTGCAGGGGAAAAATGTGCTCGGTGGGCACACACACCCCTTGTTTCGCTAAATGCATTGTTCAATACCTGCAACAAACAGATTAGCCGAGGCTTTATCAGGGACAAGAGAAGGGAGAGCAGTGTGATAATGGTTTTCAGCAAATCCTCGGGCTGTCACAGATTAGAGCCGCGGCAGGAGCATTATCAGCCCTTTCCCCCTCTCCCCATCACCTCCCCCTTTGTCTCTTCTCACCATCGGATTTCTCTAGCCAATCTATCCCTGAGAGAGCCGGGCAGATACAAGAAGAAGTCGGTTTCCATCTGATCTGCAATTGGTTTTTCTCGGCAGCCGATCCGTGTCGCAGCATTGATCCGTGGGCCCCCCAGCACTTGTCACCTTGCGTGTCTGGAGAGAAAGGTGGCCAAAGGAAGGGGGGCTGGGGTGGGGATGCTTTAAACTTGCTGTGTGCCATTGATCTACAGGCGGGAGCATGGCGAGGCCAGCCCTGCCAGGCAGGAGGGCACGAGCCACCTGCTGTCATCAGAGGAGTTTAAATGGCTGTGACCTTCTTATTAAAGGAGAGGAATGTCTTTGGAAGGCCAGCAGAAGGAGGGAGCCAACCCCAGGCCTTGGGGCAGGTGACTGGGAACTGCTCAGCCCTCACCATCTCACCAAGGGACAGCTCGATGAGACTGGCACTGGGGTGCTGGGAGCCTGCCAGGCACCCTCCTCTCTCAGAGGAGTCACCCATTGCACCCACATCCCCATTTCTGCTCCACTCCTCTCTGTGCCACGCTGCAGCATGGCCATGCATGAGTGGGGTCCCCTGTCTTGCCTCTGCAGCGTGCCCAAGCCTGTGGCAGAGAAGCTGTTGAGTTAACCCCAGTGGGCAGGCAGCTTTTTCAGGAGACCTGAAGCTTCAGAAAGTTGTTTTTTCCTTCTAAATGTTGGGTCACAAGGCTGCCTTTGTCTCAATGACTGCAGCCAGGGCCTGCAGGTCCCATCAAGTAGGGGTTTGTTGAAATACCTGGATGCTCAGGAGCCATGGCCCAATGGGCAGGGCAGCAGTGCTGTACCAGGAAGGACCCAGCATCTTTGGAGTCAAGCTGGGACGTCCCATCTGTGCCACCTGCCTTGCCCTCTGTACCCTTCTGCCAGGTTCCTGCTAGGGTAGAGCTGTGGCACCTCTGACTTGTCTTGCATTTTCTGGCTGACCTGAGGGATGATATGCAGGTGGGTGGGAGGGCAAGAGGGGATATAACAAGTAATGGCCCCAAGTGTGGAAACAGTGTTAATAAAGTGTATTTCACTTTTAATTTTGGCATATAATGTAATGATCTTTTTTAAGGCCCTATCATATTATCTGCATGACTAGATTATTGAGTCTTCATCATCTCCAGATAAATTTATGACCAGGATGATGCTTGGAATTTATTATCAGTCAATAGAGCTCAATACTGTAACAAGGCGTGTAATAAGATATACATATTTAATGATCCGGAGTAAAACAGCCCCGCTAATGGGCAGGATGAGACGGAGGCTGGAGCGTTAATTTCCATCCCCTGCCCCTTTCCACGGGAGCCTGCACCTTTCAGATGGGATGCAGCCCCAGGGTCCCGTGCATTGCCTGAAGTTGGGAGCAGGGGCTGGCTCGGGGTGATACAGAGGAGCACAGCCCTCATGCTGCTGTCACTGTGAGCACGTGCCTGCTGCATGTATGCACTCGTGGGAAGGCAGGTGTGCTGTCCATCCCTGCAGAGATGTGCAGGTCTGTCTCACACAACACACCGCTCTCTTACACAGCTTTGCAGGTCTGGCTGACGTCCCCGTCTGTGCCAGGTAAGGACTGTCACACATCCACTTTGCAGGTGCCTCTTTCCAGCCCAGCAGTCTGGGCAAGCCTTGCAAGAAAGCTGCTACTCCAGCAGCTGCTGAGATGTCTGGAAAAGCCACAGAGTCCTTCTTATGTTCCAGTGGCAAGTCTGAAATCCTGCCTCTGGGACAGTGCAGGGCTCTCCAGGTCAACAAGGGGAGCAGAGCCAGGGTAGACAGATGCACTCTGTCGACACCACATGAGGACATCTGTGGCCCAGCAAAGCCCTTGGTGGGGACACAGTCCCATGTGGCCTCACAGAGTCCCCCATACTCCAGCTCACCTGGCTGTCTTCCTGACTGGAGACCAGACAGCCCCAGAGTGGGCACAGCCCAGGGAGGTAGCAGGTCTGTGTGCAGCTGCCCACAGATTGTCATGTTGAACAGGGGGCCATTTCCTTTGCCAGGTTACATTTTGAGCTGCCAGCGCTGATTTTTCCAGCCTTTTGGGATGTCATTAAATTACTTTCCCAGGACTTTTAATAAGCACTTTTGATACCTTTGAAGCATGCAGCTTTGTGGGAAGATTACAGTCCCGCATCCATCTCGCTGGGAGAGAAACAATGGCAGCAGGGCTGGTGTTTGATCTCTCCTCCAGAAGGCAAGAGAGGGTTTGGGTTAGACAAAGAGGTGAGCTGCTGATTTAGAGCTAATGTTTAAAAATAGGTAGGTCTCCCTCCAAGATAGAGAGACCTGCCCTCCTCTGTGTAATCGCCTGCCTCTGCCTCGCCGGACTTGCAGAAACACAGCTCGCTTTATTTGAAGGCTTCGAGTGCAGCATCGCAGTTTGATTCTTGGTCCTTTTAAAGCAATAACTAGGCCATCTGACCAAGCTTTAAAGAGCCGGAGAACTTTCCATTAGGACTTGCGACACACTCTTGGCAGCACTGGAATTGCATTCTTGCCTTTTATTTCCTTTCTCTGACATCTCATGTCACTCAGGCAGGAGAACCTCAGCTATATAAACTCACTCATCTCTGCCTTGAAATTTCTCCCTAATGAGGGTCCCAATCTCAGTGGTGGGACTGGGTGTCAGGAGCTGGATGTGGAACAGAGCCAACAGCAGTGATGGAGGTCAAACCAAACTGCTCCCTGCAGTCCAGGGACCACCTGGCCCCAGCAGCATCAGTCAAGGGCAGGGAGACAGCATCTCCCATGTCTGTGCCCACAGCTCCCACACAGGAGAAATATCCCTGCCATGCCAAGCATCTGCGTGTCTGGCCCCCGTGCTGCCTCTGGCAGGGACCATCAGATGAGTTACAACACCACGAGCACCCAGCTCCGGCCAGGCATGCCTTCACTGCAGGGAGAAAAGGTGTCAAGGGAGTCGAATTCCCTTTATCTGTGGATAACTACTGCTGCCTTTAACAGCCTGGAATAAACTAGCCATAAATATCATGATCATAAGTGCTTAGATATGGCAACTTTACACTGTACAGAGGTTTTAACCTTCCCTGCGGAGGATATCCAGCTCTACATCACTGACTGTTTCCATTCAGCTGCACAGCTGCTCAGAACAGCTGCACCAGCTACTGGCCACCTCTTAGCCCAGTCTAACCCCAGTTTTGGGTTAGGACCTCCCTCCTGCTTTCAGGGACAGGCAAGAGTCCTGCTACCCTCTCCCCCACTGCCAGCATTCTTTCCTCCTCTTCTAAGGAATCACCAGCACTGGAGTCTGCAGTTTACTGGGCTCCTGTGGGGATCCATCTTCCATTCTCATTCCCACCCACAAGGAGGGTCCTGAGCCACCAGCTTCTGCAGTAACTTGTCACCATCACCTTGTCCCTGAGCCAGACCAGAGGTCCTGGATCAGCAGAGGGCAGTTTGCATCCTCCCTGCACCTTGCTAGTGCCCCGCCGTGACTTTATTTTGCATGGCGACTTTGAGGGGAGCTGTAAAACACTCAGACGAGTTAAATAATACACGACAGTGTACGGTATAAATTACAGGAAGCCAGCGGTGGAGCGACATTGTATGCTGAATAAATTAAAGGCTGCGTGACTTACAGGCAAGATTGATCTGCTGAGCATTTTGTTTAGTGACGTGCTTGTCATAAGGGAGAGCTAATTACAGGCGCAGAGGCGAGCGGCTCCGGCGCTGGGGACCACAGAGCAAACTGGGCTCACGAATGTCAGCAGGGTCTCTGCACTTCCAGGATTTGCTCTTGCTGAGGCCAGCCACATGCCAGGCCCCGTTAGCTGGATGTCTGCTGTTTTCTCAGGGCATCCAGCACTGTCACAGCTCAGGAAAAGGACTGTGCTGCCACAGGGAGCTGCCACTGTCTAGAAGTGGGTGTGCTGGTGTGGGGGACACAGGCAGCTGGCTGCTCTGGGGTCTGCCCTGAGCAAAGGCTGATGCTGGGGCTGCCGCAGCGGCTCAATGGAAGTGGAGATATCCAGTCCTGAGCCCATTCTTAATGGAGCAAAGCCATACAGGAGCACATCCTTTGCTCCTGTGGCATTTTTGAGCCTAGCGCTGCTCACAAGGTGACACAGGGATTTTACTGCTCTAGGGTACCCAGGGCTGGCTGAGCAACAAAGCTGAGAGCTGTGGGAGCCGATTTGGGGGCTAAAGAGTACAAAAAGGCAAGAACAATTCAGAAATTAGGTAGGGATCTTGAAACAGCAAGATGCTGCCATGAGCCACCAAGGGAGGGGGCAGTCTTCTTCAGGGTACAGTTTGGACTGGATAATTTTGGGGGAGATGTGCTTTACCCACAGGGATGTAGGAGATTGGTGAGAGGCTTGGATTCAGCTAGGTGACTTTAACCACCAAACTTGAGGCTGAGTTTGGAGGCTTGTCGTGCTGGGCTTCAGAGCAGGGCTGGCTCCTGTGCCAGGAGGTGTGTCCCCGCTGCCCGCAGGGCTGAGCGGTGCCGTGCGGGCTGTGTGCAGCCCTCGAGGTCCCGGCAGAGGCAGCGCCGTGGGGCTGGTGGAACGGAGACCTCCCTGGCCTGCCAGAAGGGCGCCGGTGGCTGGAGACTGTGCTCCGGAGCGGGCCGGGCATCGGGATGTGCTCCCCTCCGGCTCGGCCGGCTCGGCGGTTGTCTGTCACTCGGTGGGATTATGAGTAGTGAGTGTAATGCATCGGCGTATGAATAGGGTTGTCTGGCTGATGGTGATGTATCGTTTTTCATTACTGCCTCTCAAGCCCTCCCTGCTCCACGTGTGGAAATTCTATTTATTCCCTAATTTGTAAAAATTCCCTCCTTATCTGATACCAATCAGGGAGGGGTAATTGGCTCTCCAGGGCTAGCGGCTGGGGTCCTGATGAAGAGATATGTGTGTCTGCTCTGGCTGTCCAGGCACCCTGCCCTGCTGCACCAGCGACACGGGCCACAATTAATAATGATTTGCAAATGGCAGACAAGCAATAACGCAGAAAGATGTCCAGCCAGCCTCCTGCCCGCCCCTTAATTTCCTTCTGTAATATAAATGGCACAGGAACGAAAATCCAGCGCTATAAATTCTGAAATTAGTTATTCACCGTAATAAATGGTTCCCTTTTTGGTGCGTGGTCCTCCCCATCCCTCTCCCCTGACCCCCCCACTTCCTCCTCCCCTCCCAGCCTCCTTGCCTGCTACCTACTTCATTTGAGTCCTAATATGCAAATGCTGTAATTTAACGGGATGGTGAAGTTGATTTTCATGTTAACTTAATTACTTTGATTTATGAAGGGCTGGGATGTAGACACAGCTCCATCCCTACCCACCTCCCACCCTCACCCCTCTGCAGTCCTGCTGACCTGCTGCCTCTCTTCCCTTTTCTTCCCTTGGCTCAGTCCTCTTTTCCTCTTCTTCCCAAGTTTAGTGTTTTATTAGCTGCCTTTAAGTGGACATAAGTCCTCGCGACAATCGCATGATGCGGAGGACAAATTCCCCGTCCTGCCTTGTTTAATCGTGCCTGGATAATGGATGTATAATTGACTCATTTGAATGCTTTTGCCTACAGGAGTGCAGAGCATTAAATGTTTGATTGCCTTAATTTCCAAACAGATCATTATCCCCTTCTTACCCGCTCTTAATAAACACTTTATGAGGATTTTTTTTGTAAAGGAAAAAAATCTCCACTCCTCGTACTTCTCTGAAGTGATAAACTCTAATTAAGTCTAATATTTAAAAATATGGTAATGGTGACTTGTTTGAATAAGTGGCCTGCATTTCCATAATTTCATTATTACGTAAAACACGCTAATTATTTGAAGTGTGCTTATTACTAAAAGAGAAATCTCCTTCTAATAAAGATGAAATTGGCTTTTTTCCCTGTATTGCTGTGCATGCTGCTCCTCTTCTCTCCTGGACGGTGAGTGGCCACAGCCAGGAGCAGGGTGATGGCAGCATTCGCTTTGTTTGCTCAGGGAAGGCGGCCAGCCAGGGGATGCTGGATGTGCAGGGACAGGCCAGAGGCTGAAGGACAAGCTGAGGTCTCTCGACACCCTGTTTCACCTTTGGCCTCAGCAACAGTGGTGCCCTTTGGGCTCAGGGGCTCCAGGAGTTGTTGGGAACATTGCAAGACAGCTCAGACCCTGCTGCCCATTCCCTCCAGCAGGGATGCCTCAGCTGTCACGGTTTGCCCACATGGCATCGCCTGTGCCAGGCTATCCAGCAGCCTGTGGAGCTGGAAGGTGTCTCACTAGCCAGGTGCAGAGGACCCAGCCACCCAGTGCTGCCTTGGGAGGGAGCCAGCATGGTGGGTGGATGATGGGAAGAGTGACTCCCAGTGCAGAGGACAGGAGGAAGCATCCTGTCTCCCACAGGGTGACAGTGGACAGCCTGGGTGGAAGAAAGGAAAGTGCCCAAGGCAGGTTTATGGTCAAGACTGGTCCCCTTTTACTGCACTTCCTACTGACCTGGGAACTGCCAGAGATGGGGTCTCCCTGCTCCAGTGTCCCTGCTGGGGTAAACTGGATTTGGAGGTCTTGCTGACCCCAATGTGCGGGGGGTGGGACAGGCATCCTATCCCCATGGAACAGACACAGGTTGAGGGAGGATGAGTATGAATTGTGTCCAACCCCTCTTCAGAGCCTGTGCGGGTGCTCTGTGGCGGGGCAGGCAGGGAGGCACTGGGATGAAGTCAATATAAAACTAATTTTCTTTTCTTCATGAAGAAATGAGGTGTGTGGCAGTAACGTAATTGCAGATAATGAGGTAAGTTATTCTTAATATTCTGCACGTCGCTGTCAGCTCCACCTAATATACCTGCTGGCTGTGCAGGGCACGCAGAGCCCCTTGCCCCATGCGCAGGATTATGAGGCCATTAATTTGGGAGCAGCTCGGCAGGACCATCCCTGGCATCCCTGTGAATCCCTGGGAGCTGGGGGCACTTGGTTCTGAGACGTCCTTGCACCACTATGGAGTGTCCTGGTGTCCCTACCTTGCCCAGCATGTCATGGTGGAGATGGATTCAGATCAGACACAAACTTTCCCCTAGCTCCAGTATGGACAGGATGAGTGACACAAGGGCCTGGCTCTGTGTGCTGGAAAAATGCTGTCACTCCCTGCCCTGACAGTGACATTGCTGTTCACAGGGAGCAGCACAGCCCACTGTGGGGACACAACAGCCTGTGCTCCCATTCGTGATTTTTGGGGACGCCAGCTGAAGTGCCAGACTGAGTGAGATCTCCGAGGTCCGTATGGCAGCCGCCACTCACAAGGCCACCTGCTGTCACCCGGGGGTGGCGGTGGGGAGGCTTCGGGTGGCAGTGGCCGGGCGGTCCTGTTTCCGCTTTGCAGGGAGCTGTTATACAAAGGCAGCAGTGATATTATTCATTAACAGTAATCTGCCATTAGAACATTGACAAATGGCCCCTTGGCGCCTGAGCATCAGTTCTGGTACAGCCCATAAAGCATGGGGACAGTTTAAATATGGACCTGCTCAGCTCGGGCCGGGGGTGATCCGTCTTCCCGGCCATTGCACAGGTGCGGTGGGGTTGCCTCCAAATGAGCACGTTTGGGGGGGCCCTGCAGTCTCTGACCACCCACAGCCCACCGGGGCAGCTGCTGGGATGGAAAAGCTCCCTCCTTGCTCCGGGAGCGTCTCGGCCCAGTGCACGGCGGTTGCAGCAGCGCTCAGCTCCCTGAGCCCCTGTGGTGGAAGTATCTGAGTGGTTTGATCCTGTGGGGAGGTGGGAGTGGTGGGAGAAATGCTGGCAGGTCAGCACACATAGGGATGCAGCCTCTACCCTTCTCCCCAGTGCCTGGGCTGGATGTGGAGGTGAGGAGTGGACATTGCTGCTCCTGGCAGCCCGATCCAGCAGCAAAGATTCCTGCTGTTGGAATCCTTGAGCTCATGCTGGGTTTGCAGCAGTGCCGCCCTGCAGTGACTGGCAGGAGGGCATACACCAGGCAGTCGGCCCAGTGCCATGGGGGCTTTCTGCCTCTGTCTGAGCGGAGGAGTGCAATAGGAATGTCTGTGCCCCTCCAAGGACAAGGCGGCCAGTGATGCTGAACGGCCACAAACTCCAGCCTAAACTAGGAGAGAGTCCTGCTGCCCCTTGTGTGTGCATGTGTCACTGTCCTTGGCTGTCAATGCAGCAAGATGTGGAGAGGATGTAGAGAGGGCTGCAGTGAGGGTGTCAAGGCAGTGTGGTGTCACGGTGGGTAATGCTGAAACACATGGGGCAGGAGAATTGAAACCTGGTGGGCTAAGCCAGCCCACGGTGAGTGGAAGCTGGGGTGTCAAATTACTCCACACTGCACTCCAGCTGGACCAAAGGAAGGTTCCAGAGGTAGGCAGCCCTGGAACCCAGGAACTCAAGGCAAGCTCAACCCCAGCCATCCTGGGCTACTGCACAGGGACATGGGGCGATGCTCAGAAGCAGCACAGCAAGGTGAGGGGCAGGGAGGCAGGGCAGAGCCACTGCTCTGTTTGCATGAGGCAGGATAACCCCAGGCTGACCCCTTTCACACACACCGCACAACACCCCTAAATCAATTGCATCTTATTATTACAATATCAATATACAATATTCCTACAATAACACCATTGATTTTCTACTCAGAGGCTGCACCTAAGTCTGTTTTAAAGAGGAGGGAGTTAATAGTGCCCTCATTAAAAATCTATAGATTACCCCCCACCCCAAAAAAAAGAAAAAGCAGTTTATATTCATTAGGGCTATTGAATATAAAGTAATATGTTTGTGTAGGACATTGGAGTAATGTGATAATCCGTCCGCATATCAGGGAGAAATCCACTTAGCAACCCTGTCAGCTTGACAAGAAAAATGTGCCCATAAAGTCGGGAATACATTGAGGGAGTGAGCGGGAGGAGAGCGGGGGCGCGCGTGCGTGTGCGCGCCTATGCGGAGCCGTGCTGGCCATCAGCGTGGGACCACCTTCACCCCACCACCCTGCTCAGCCTTGGAACACGGGTGGGAACCCCTCAGGCCCCTGGAGCTGTCTGGGACTGGGACATGCCACATGTGCCAGGATGGGGATCAAGTTAGGGGGCTCCACAACCTGACAGCCTCCCCCGCCCCAGGTAGGGTCACCAGATGGGACAGGTTCGTGTCGGCCAGGCTGGGTGCTGGGGCAGCACTGCCACAGCCATGTGCCCCTCCAGGGAGAGCTGGGCTGGGTGGGGGCTACAGGGTGGGCAGGGCTGTCTGTGCCCTCCTGCCAGCCTCGGACTCTGCTTGTCCCCTGCCCCGTGGTCACCTTTGCGATGGATTAAGCACTGAAAAGCAGCAGAGCAATCCCGGTCGCGCTCTCTTAGGCTGTCAATTGCCATTTTTGTAATAGAAATTCCTTTCACAAGGTAACGACGGCCAGATTTAGAGGATTTCATATTGTTAATAATTCCCCAAACAGCCATCTGACTGTGTTGTTTTAAAAGCCGCTTAGTTTTTTGCTTTGGAGTTTATGAAAATCTCCCACTCTAATATCCCGAGAGCCAGCCTATAATTGTGTTATTAAATCAATCGGAGCGGATTACATTGTAAAATCAATAGATGGCTGTAATTGCATATTAGAAAGTTGTTCTGCTGTTGTTGATTTTTTTTTACATGGATAATTATAATAAGCGTGTTTACCTTAGCGCTGATTTGGAATGAGTCTCACTAAATGACGTATGACGAGCTTGGCACACTCGCTGCCAGGGGCCGGGGCATCATTTGGGACAGCAAGGACAGCACTGGTGGCATGGGCATATGGGTGGCACTGACCCAACAGGGCCCCACCATTTTTGCAGGGCGGCAGCTCAGAGTTCAGAGTGTTTCCAGTGCTGGCACCTGGCAACAGAGCACACTGGGGTTTGGGGGAGGCAGATGATGTGGTGCAGCACGCAGACGGCGGTCCCAGATCGTGTCCCAAGGGACCAGCTTCGGAGTCCCAGGAAGTGCCATGGGGTCTCACTGCCCATCTGGCAGCTGCCCAGGTCTCTGCAGTTCTCCTCAGCAATATGGAGCAATAGTCAAGCCCCAGTGCCCACTCCAGCTCAGGGCAATGCTGCAGGCTGTGAAGTTGGCAGTGGGACACCTGGGGCTGTGTTTTCACATCCAAACTGCTCACTTGCCACCACCTACCACAGCTCCAGGACTTGCTTTGCTGCTACTTTTTGGAGGTACCAGGCCAGGGCTGGCTGGGTGGGAGTACTTTGGCCACAGACAGTTGCACTCCTCTTACCTCTGTTTCCCCAGCTTTGAAGCCACCATTAGATCCCTGTTAGATCCCACTGACAGCTGGCTCCAGGGGCTGAGGGCTTTCCAAGGGGCTCAGTTGTCTGGGGGATGAGATGGAGCAGGCGATCCTAAGGACAGCGAGTGGATCACCTGAGTGGGAACAAGTGACAGCAGCAGGAGCTAGCATTGTGGCTTGGCTGGGCAGGACACCTGTCACCTCCAGGGGCCTTATGCAGCCATCAGTGGCACCTTGGGCAGCAGAGAGGAGGACAAAGACACAGAGAGATGAGCTCACCTCTGACCCCGTGCCAGCCAGTGGGCTAGGGACCCCTCTCCTTTGTTGGGCTGTCCTCATGCCCAGCTGCTGTCCCCTGTCTGGCACATGAGTGACAGGAAGGGGTGTCATGAGAGGGTCTTGGGGAACGCTCCAGAGGCACGTGGCACTGATGGAGACATCACCTCTTTCACTGCCAACCATCAGCCAGGAGGGTCTCGGGCAGCTCGTGGCAGCCTCTCGCGGGGCTATGCATGGGGCAAGTCCTGAACCTCCAACAGATGCTGGGGGCAGGCGGTGGCTTTGGCAGCGGGTCACTGGACACAGCGGGGCTGGGCAGCACCACCGGTCTGGCAGGGACCATCGAGGTGGCCGGGCAGCCCCATCCCTGCAGGCAGATGCCTGGCAGCAGGACAGCACTGCCCGGCTTGCGGGGGGCCCTCAATCCGGCATGCGGCACTGTCAGCAGGCAGCCTGCTGTCTCCTAGACAGTGAAATATGGCCACAATTAGCCCGGATACAGTTCAATTATGATAAACAGCGTTTGCACCCTTTAAGCTGTGATTAAAAGGCCTCCTCCCGTTGATAGAGAGACCTAATTTCACATTATTATCGCTGTAGCTTGATTATAAAGCACTCCCTGGATTTACAGTTGGGAGATGGATGTGGAGGCTTCTTTATCATTTACACATCAGTAATGATGCAGCCTTCCCTCCACCACAACATCCATCCAGCAGCAGCAGGGAGAGGGGGGCCTTGCCTGCACCCCCCTCCTGGGGCACCCTCTCCCCATGTCAGCCAGGCCCCGCTGCCACACGCAAGTGGGCAAAGTCACCCTTACGGTAACAGCTTGATAAATGGGCGGGCGGTAATGAAATGGAGACATCAAGGCGTGGGGCGAGGAAGAAAGAGTGGTAATCGGAACGAGTGGAGCTGTCCCGAAACGGAGGGGAGCGGGAAGAAGGATCGCCTCTGCGCCGTGTGCTGTCAAGGGAGAAATTACACATTTACTCTTGCTTTTTCTTAAGGAGACGGCCCTCATAGATCAAAACATGGATTTACAAGCCAATTTTCAACATGAAATATAGACACTAGGAATCAATTTAAGGCCAGCTTCTATTTTAGCAAACGGTGCCTGAGTTTAGTCCCAGGTAAATAACACCAGAGCCTTCCCCCTTCCCATCTTGCTGCTCTACCACAGCCCAGCACCAGGAGTGGCTGTGGCTTCCCATCCCAGCCACCTGCCACTTGTCAAACTCTGGTCAGTGGGCAGAGGGGGAGGCACCATGGGCTGGCTCTGATGAGGACAGGGATGAGCCCGACCTTCAGGTCCGGGGCATGGATCCATCTCAGCACAGCACTGGGTTGTCCTGGGATGCAGGTGGCCAGTGCTGAGACTGGGAACTCTGCAATTACATCACATCACTGCAAGGTCCTTGGGACAGAGTACCTGGACGGGTGAGGACATAGGCCCTGCACGGGAATCGGAACTTGCTCCAGCTCCTGTTAGAATCATGCCTCTAACCCAGTATCTCTGTGCTTTCTCCTTAGACGACTGCAAGAACATTGCCAACATCATGAAGACACTGGCCCATAGAGGCTTCATCTTCAAGCAGACCTCCAAACCTTTTTGATCCCCGAGGCAAGCCAGGCAAGGGCTGCATGCGCCCGGTGCCGGCGAGGCGGGGAGGACGGGCTCCAGCATTAAAAAAAACCCGGCAACCGAGGCCAGAGGAACCGACACAAAAAAAATCTCAATTTCAGCTGTTAACTCCAGTAGAGGTTGTATATATGGGAAGGCAAATCTGTGTAGACCTGATGTGACTCCCTCTCTGGGCTGCTCCGGACATTATGCCATGCTAGCGGACAGCCGCGTAGGGCGCTTGCACCACATTTTAGACTTGTAGTTCGTTCTTTTTCTTTGGCTCCTGATTTCCGTCCCTCCCTCCATATCCCACCCCGTCCTCCCTATCCCACCCCGTAGCCAGAGCATCCCCCCATCTCCACCCTGGCATGGGCCATACCCACCTTCCCCTCTTCTTTCTCTTCTCTGGTTTTATGTTTTCAGGCCTCAACGGCTGCTGCAGCGATGCTGGTGTGTGCCTGCACTCCGGCAGCGCTCACGGAGGCTCAGCGTGTTGAGACGGCCCCTCGCCCTCCCCGCCAGCTCCCCCCGCCTCTCCCCTGAGCGCCTTTTCCCCTTTTTGAGTCGACACTAACCCCTCTCTGACTCCTGTATGTGACAAACGCGATCCGTCTCTTTATGTTCAAGGTGAAGTGCCTGTATTCTCCGCTGCAGAGCCCCTGGCAGCCCCACCCCGGGCTGCAGGGCCCCGGAGGGCTCCCTTCAGTGAGGCAGGGGCCCAGCGGACAGGCGGGCGGCAGGAGGGAGGTGACAGTGTCCGCATGGAGCCCCGTCCCGTCCCCGTTCCGTCTGCTCGTGCCTCTTGCGGGGCTGGGTGGGATGCCCAGCCCTGCCTCGTCCCCGCCGATCAATTCCAGCTCCATGGGGGACAGGCCCGCCACAGCACCGTGTCCGTGTCCGGTGGTGGACGTGCCAGCGCGCGCTGGCCCCCGGCCCACAGGTACCTGAGCAGGGGAGCTGCAAATTGCCCCAGGCCCCTGAGTGTGCTCCCCGCCAACCTCCCTCGGTTCCGAGCTGAGGCTCAGCCCCCCACGTGCCCACGTGCTGTGCCCCTCACAGGTCCCCGCGGACGCTCAGCAGCAGCTGGCTTGTTGCCGAGAGAGTTGCCGAGCACATCCCCTCCGGCTGGGTGGGCTCCCGGCTGGCCAGGGCGGTTGGGGGGAGCCGTGGGGCGGGCTGAGGGCCCACGTCCTCTCAGTGTCACCCAGCCCCAGGGCCCTGCTGAACGGAGCCCTCGTCCGGGCACTGACCTGCAGGGAGGCTGCAGCCCCAGGCCCGTGCGTGCATGGCCTGGAGCGAAGCCGGTGACGGCAGCCAGAAGGGCAATACAGGCACTGAACTTGGCGGTACATGACTGCATGGTGTGTGGTGTTCCAGTTAAACCAACCGATAATGCAACCCCAGCATTTTCATTGTCTAGTTATTCCAATCCTTGCTGTAAATGTGCCACATGAATAAAGTTTGGGGGTAAAGGAGCCCAGGCTGTGCCCATGCATGTGCAAGTTTGTATGGGGGACAGAGGCAGGGGAGCGCCACCTGGATACGTGGGAGTAGGGTGCTCCCTGGGGTATGGCACATCCATGCTCCCTATAAAAGGCAAGGGTTTTGGCTGTGAAAGGGTGGTCAAAGTTCCCTGCTGCTGGGAGCACTGCCCCACTCTCCAGCCTGGGCACTGTGAGCTGCACCAGCCCCACCACCTCGGGTTTGCTTGTGTCCCAAGGCAGCTCTGCCCTGAGGATCCCACCAGTCCATCACAGCTGGGCCTTATCCATGGGTGCACCCCATGCAGTTTTCTGCCCAGTGCAGGGTGACAGCCACCACTACATCCCACTGGCACCTCTCACCCCACCCTGCAGCCTGGCACACTGTACCCACACAGTTGCCACTGCATTAGGAGCATCTTGGCTACTAAATGGAACCAGTGTGGCTCTGCCCTGGGGCACCTGCTCTGCCCTGGCCAGCTGAGCCAGCACGAGTGCAGCACCATGGGGTGCAGGAGCCATACCCAGCTGAGCAGGAACCACCAGTGCATCCAGGTGCCCAAAGAACCTGCCTTGTGCCAGAGTGCCACTGGCTGACAGGGATGCAAGTGTCCGGCTAGCAGCAAGTGGGCAGCTCCCAGAGGGCAGGGGCAGTCCAGCCCACTTGCTCCATGCAAAGGTCACAGGGGTTTTACCAGTTCCCTCTGTGCAGCCCCTGATCAGCTTTATTGACCCTTTTTTGATGGGAGTTGTCTAATTAGTTTTTTATGAAAACTAAGAACTTGACCTTTGCCCTCTACTCCTGCAGGCGAGAATGTGACTCAGAGGACATTGTCACAATGGATCGATGATGGCCAGTTACACTTAGAAGGCAGGTGGGCAGCAGCCCCAGAGCAGGGGACACAGGAAGGGCCACCAGTGCCCACAGTGGGCAGCACATGAACCCAGCTCCCATTGCAATGCCTCGGCCTCTCCAAGGCCTTGCAAAACATGAGGGACCAGGGGCTCCTCCCACCACAGACTGAAAAGTCTTGGGCACGGCAACAGGAAGGAGGAACTCTACTGACAGTGAGTGCTGGGGACAACAGGAGTGTTTCCAGCAGGGGCAGCCCCTCACTTAGGCAAGGCAGCACTTGCAGGTGTCGGGCATACAAGTTACTGGAAGAGAGCAGCTACACAAGGGCTGGGCACGTAGGATGCCAGAAGTTCTCCAGCCTGGTGTGGGCAGCACAGGAGCAGCCTGGCTCAGAACGTGGTAGCCTCAAAGACAGCAGGAGCTGCAGCAACTCCAGCTGTCCCCCTGGTGACTGAGGCAGATGGGCTGAGGGACAGCCAGCAGCTCCCAGTAGGAACAGTGGCACCCAGCCTGCCTGGGACAGGGGTGAGACAGCTCCATACACC
This sequence comes from Sylvia atricapilla, assembly GCF_009819655.1. Lineage (NCBI taxonomy): Eukaryota > Metazoa > Chordata > Aves > Passeriformes > Sylviidae > Sylvia > Sylvia atricapilla. The sequence continues at coordinate 14,722,400 of NC_089148.1, forward strand.
AGGGCTAGTGGCCACAGGGCAGCCATGGGTGGCCTGAGGCAGAGCCTTGCACATCCCTGGGGCAGCTTTCCAGCACCTGCTTCAAGTGCCTGGAGGTTGCACTGCTCCGGAGGTCAGATGGGGTTGGGACTACAGCACTGGGCAGGGGATAGCTCCCACTTTTCTCTGGAGCACTGATGTTTGCCCCAGTAAGGCCCCTGTCCTGTCCGTGGCTGCAAGCAGCCAGCTGTCCCTAGGGGCTCCAGGACAGCCAGCACTGCCCCTGCACCTCCTCATCCTCACCCTGCATATGGTGCTTATGGCTTCTTCACATTCTTGATGGAAAAGGACCTGGAGGCCAACTTCCTTCATTTTCTCTGCTCCAAAAGGGAGACAGGAAAGAAATGCCAGGAACAGCAGGTGGGAGCACTTACATTGTGGCAAGCACATCCTCCTGTCCTGGAGCTAGCCCCAGGGCTTCAGGAGCACTCCAGGCAGTGCCAAATGGACTACACTGTCTGGCTGAAGGCAGAGCCAGGTCTTTGCATGACAGGAGGGACAGAGCCAATCCAGCAGTTACAAGGGGGTGGGATGGCAACCTCACAGGGGATCTTGCCTCTCTGACATGAAGTGGGCTTTGGGATAGTCAGGAGGAAGGGGCTGAGCTCTGCAAGAACTTGGTGACCCCAGGAGCCCATAGCAAGCCAGCACCAAGCCTTAAGGAGCAGGACGCTGAGAGAAGAGCAGAACTCAGTGCTATGGGCAGCTGTGCCAGGGATGCTTGACATGGGACAGGAAGTGCTCCTCTGCCATCCAGACCTGTTCTGATGTGGCCCAGGAGCAGATCAGAAGGCTGACTTAAAAACCCCATCCCTTTTCTGGGCAGCGCACACCAATACACCTGGCAACGAGGCTGGCAAACTCTGGGGAGCTCCCCTTAACAGAGAAGGTTCAGGGCTGCACCCAGCCTTAGGAAAGTCAGGGACATTGTCACCAAGTGGGACATTCCCCCCAGCCCCATCACGGCACTGCACTGCCAGGTGCCACACGGACCCTCTGCCCATAGCCATGCAGGGTCAGCACCCAGGGCTGGGCTCTGTGTGTGGGGTGCACAGGCACAGCATAGCTACCAGTGTGCTGGGTGCTGTAGGGACATGGAATGCCACAGCCCCGGGTCCCCACGGCACAAGGCACCACAGGTGGTGGCACAGGTCAGCACTGCACTGGCACAGTGACTGCAGCCTGGTGCCTGCCGTGCCCAGCCCCGCAGCCCTCCCATTCCCACAGGCCTGCTGAGCCACTGCCCCAGCCCACAAGCACCCAGGGGTGGATAAGGCAGCAGGGACCCGTTCTCCAGAGCGAGCCAGGCCTGCCCATCCCTGCTCCTGCAGCCCCGCCGGCCCTGAGCCTGTCTGCTCCCGGCGGCAGAGCACATCGTGGGAGGCCCCGCTGCCTCCCCTGGCGGGAAGCGGCCCCCAGTTCCCGCCGGGCAGACGGCAAACAGAGCATGGAATTTGCACGGCTGAAAGTTAAATACAACACACACACGGATTTCGTCAGAGGCCCTGGCACCGCTGCCTTCGCGGGATCCGATTAACGGGGAAATAAAAGGGCCAGAGAACCCACACAGCAGAGTGAGCAGATGCCCTATAAAAATCAAATACAGGGTAATCAAGGGGACCGAAAGGTACATTTAAAAAAACAAAAACCCACCCTGGAAACAAAGGAGCTGGGCTTTGTGGCTTTCCTGGGAGGGCTGCAGAATTAATGGGGAAGAGCACATGTGTTTGATAATCTTTATATGGCAAAAGACCCATCCTTCAAATATGTCACAAATTCATATTAATCACCTTCCTATTGCCTTCCGTGGCACAGCTATTCCAGTTGCCTCGGGCAAAACTGGGAACTGTCTGGTTAAAAAAAATGTTTTACATTATAATTTACAAGAGCTTACAAGTCTAGTTTCTTTTAATGGAAAGAACGATTAAAAAAAAGAGAAGAATATATATACACCCTGGTATATATACACTATATATATTAAAATATATATATATAAAAGACAGATATTGTAACTCCATCTGGAAAGAGAGAATGTTTGATCTTAACAATGTAACTTCTAGCTTTCAAACAGGCTCAGAAAACAAGAAGTCAGCAGGAGTTCAGATAAAGGAAGCTTAAAAGTCAAATAATTCTGACTCTGAACCCGAGACTTCTTAGACTCAAGGTCCTTTCCTTTACCCATTAATGGGCTGACTTGTGAGCTCAGGAACAAAGTGCTGCAATGTGAGGATTTCTGAGAGTCACTCATTACAGATCACTGAGTGGAGTCTGAGTTGCGGAAATCAAAGGATCCAATCTGGAGTAACTGGCTGAACTTCTGCTTGGAACTAATTTGTTCCGAGTTCGGCTCACCTTTCACCTCCCGAAGGCCCCGAGTAAAGTCCCTACCGGGGTCAGCCTCAAACAGCACTGGAGGGATCCCAGCTCAGCTTTAATGGTCAGCAATGGGCACTGCAGTCCCTGGGAGAGGGTGGACAGGTAGACAGGGTAGGAGAAATGTGGTGGACACAGCAGGGCAGGACAGCACCAAGCTTCCCACTGCCCCATAGGCTCTGAAACAGATGCCTCTCCCAGCCTGGCTAACACACCCTGCTGCCATGACCCCATCCCCACTGCTGGCCAAGCAGGGTGGTGGCAGACAGGTGCTGACAAAACCGGTATCTCAAAAGACCCTAGTGTGCCTTTGCCTATTCATTCCAATTCCCGGAAAGGAATCCAGGCATGCCAGGCAGCACTCAGGAGTCAGGACTCCTAGTCCTATTCCTGGCTTTGCCACTCATTCCCTCCAACATCTGGAGCAAGACACTTCTGTCCAGGGAAACAAATCTGGCTTCAGGGGAGCAGCTGGTTTGGAGGCTGAACTAATCCAGGCTTAATCCAACATGTAGAGTGCCATGGATGGGCAGTGCTAGACAGCACAAAGGGATTCTCAAGCTCAGAGGAATTTGAAGGAAGGAGATTAAATGATTCCCCCAAAGGCCCTGGCAGCTCAGTGGCAAAGCACACACTTGAATTGCGAGTTCAAGGCTGGCACGGCAGGGTTAAACCACTGCAGCAGGACATGGGCAGGCGTCATGGCCAAGCACCCACAGCTGCAGGAGGCAAGGGAAGGAATGGCCATCAAAAAGCACCACTGTGCTCCAGAGCTGTTTGTTCCCACCACCAGCCACATTGCTGCCCTGCTGCCAGCGCCGTGGGGCGGGGACAAAGCGCTGTGCTTCCACAGGCTGCTTCCTCAGCACCGTGTCCTGGCCCTGCTGTCCCCACCATGGCCTGGGACACCTTGAGGCCATTGCTGTGCGGAGTGGGGACACATGCATGCACCCACCAGCCATCCCCCTTCTCAGCACTGACCGAGCCAAACAATCTTCCAGAGGCAAATTTCAGCCATGATGCTGGACAATGGGCACTGGAGCTGCATCTGCCAGCTCCAGGCAGGGCAGAGAAGATCACCAGGACATGACCTCTACTCAGCTCAGCCTATCTTTGGAAAAGCTGGCTGTAGGCTGCAAGGTGTGGATCTCTCCCACCACCACACAGCCCAACAACCGTAGAAAGGTTCAGGGCAAGCACAGTGCCAGGCGCTGCCTGACTCTCCAAACATATCTGAACCAGGCAGAACATGGTACAGCGGGCCCATTCTCTTCCTCTCCAAAATACCCCTCCAGCTGGGATGTAATTTCCGCCCCCCTCAAAAGGTAGCAAAAAATGGTCACAGTGTGAATGTGCTTGACCTTTTGTCTTGGACTAATCTAATTGTGTCGTCTTTGTGTAATCAGCCGGTAAAGGTCAGTGCTGTATTTAACATGGGGGCCCTTTAGGTACTGAATTTGCCTTGCAGTGAATTAACTTGATTATATTTCTTTCAAATATGTCAGAGACCAGGTCAGTTTAACCCCCTCTGTGCTGCCTGGGCCCATGCCTTTGTTTCCAGTTCCAGGAGATGGCACCGAGGAACAGTGTGGCCAGAAACACACACATGGGCTCCCTCCTGCAGTTATGGCCACCACCACCATCTCTCCCACCTTCCCAACAAGCCAGTTGTCAAGGGAGACCAAGTGTACTGTAAATCAGCCCGAAAAGTTTGCAAACCAGGACACTCCAGACCGCAGGGAGGGAGGGGTGAGATTCCAGATTGAATGCAGTAGGGAAAAAAAATAATAATTCAAAAGACTCCTTTACAAACATGAACCTGTCTCAGTGGAACTCTTCCTTACGACTCAACATTGTCACAATCAAATAGGACATTACTCAAGTCCAGGTTAACGTGTCGCCTCCGCCGTTGACAGATAAGGTGTTCTCCATATCCTGCAATACATTATACATTTTAGAAAGTAAAGGTCTGTGCCACTACCAGGGGCAGTGCGTCGGAGGCGTCGGGGATGCCACGGTGTGGAGATGGGCAGCTTTCATCAGGCAGTTCAGCTCAGCTGTGCCAGGGGACTGCACAGAGGGGAAAGCAGCCTCAGCTGATCCCCAGGCTTACCCTTGGCCCTGAGGCAGTGGTGAGGGGCTGGGCAGCCTGCCCTCCTGGAGGGAGGGAGGAGAGGCCGGTGATTCACATCCTGCAGAGGTACATGCACAGGACATTGCCACAGGGCTTGCACTGGAAGAAGCCCTAGGCCTGGCTTTTCTTTCTTGGCACTGGAAGTAGGGTAGAAAAACCCTCCTTTGCTCTTCAAACACCTCTCTCCTTCCCAAGCCTCCTGCTCCAGGCAGGGCTACTGCTTGACTCCAGGGTCTTGGGCAGGTCATGTCTCATCACCTGAAGACTGCTTTCCCCACTTGCTTCCCTCTGCTGAGCAACCCTTACAAGGCTGTGTCTAGAGGGAAAATGCCTCAGGTTTGCAGCTGTACTGTTGCTGCCTTAGAACAAGCTCTCATCACCCAAAGCCTCACCGCTTTGGTCCACGGTGGCACCCACACCAAGCCATCTGCCTGCATGCAGGATGTAGAAAGCCCTGCTGACCCCACCTGTAGCACCAAGAACACTGTCCAGCACAGGAGACAAGCCCAGAGAGCAGCACTGGGACTTGGGGGGGAACAGGCGTGTTCTGCTCCCTTGGATGCGCATGCCTGGAGGGAGAGCAGGGCAGCATCCCCAGCGCTTGTCAGGGCATCTGCGTCGGAGACCTGAGTGCGCCCTGTTCTGCCCCCCCGACCTTCCTTCTCACCGAGTTGGGGGTCAGTGGTGCTCCTACTACATCAATGATCTGGTCCTTGGTATCTCCCTTGCCCTCCTCGATGCTGAGCCCTGTCTGGCCATCTGGATGGGCACCTTCCACGCTGAGGGGGCCGATGCTCCCAGCTTTGGCCAGGGCCTCGTAGCGGTGCCGTAACATCTGCAGCTCATACTCGCAGTTGGCAAAGGCTTGTTTCAGCTCGTACAGCAGCACCAGGTCGCTCCGCAGCTCATTGAACATCTGCACAATCTCCTCTGTGGGCATAGGGTTGAGATCTAAGGAGAAAAATAACCTGTTAAACACCCAGATCTACAACACTACAATGAAAAATCCCTATAAAGGTCTCGGCTGCTCTTTCATTCCCACAAGGATACACCAGGAGTCTCGTTCCAATCACATGGATCGGTAGCAACTGGTATCCCTGAGGGCTACACACGTCTTTTTCAGGCTGTCCTTTGGTTCTGACCAAGGACTAAGGGTAAACCTGCAAAGTCCAGGACTCCAGCAAGTGAAGGATAATGGAAGACCAGATGACTGAACCTTGCCATCCACTAGGTCACATGAAGGGAACTCTGCCTTACAGAGAAATTGGATCAACACTGCTGCAAAGGGCAGAAGAGCTCCTGCTGTTGCCTACACCTTCACCAACAACAGGTGGACAGGCTGAGCTCTGTTGCCTCTCTTATTGCTCCTCCCAGGGCAGGTCCAAGGCAGAGAACTGCTCTGCTGCTGTGTTACAGACCTGTTTGTGGCAACAACACACCTCCACACATCTTGCCTTCTGCTGCACCCCACCATGCACACACACAGAGCCAGGAAGAGCTGCAAGTTCCACAGAAGGAAAGGATTAAGCTTGCAAGTTTGCCCTGATACACAGCATGGCCCCTGTCGGCAGGGCTGCCCACATGACCTCCTCCCTGTTGGCACTGTGCTCACCCCCACAAAGCCCGGGTGTGGTTCTGCACTTTAAGGTACAACAGGGCTGGAGCTCCAAGAGACTCTCAAGATATCTATGTTCTGTAAGGCAGGAGTGGGGAGTCAGGAACCCCTCCTCACCCTCATGGAAAGTGAGCTCCAAGAAGCACTCACATCTTCCCCCAGGCTTCCCTAGCAAGCACAAACAGCAACTCCCTTAGTTCTACAGCAGAGAAAGGAAACCATCCTGGCTGAGCCACTTTTCACCAGTCACAGGAGGCTTTCAGAATGGCACAATCTCTGAGACAACATATCGAGCCATAAACCCAAAAAACTAACAAGACTTAACAGAAGTCAGTGCTGGGAACAGGCTCAGTAATCTCTTGTTAATCATTAATAACGTTTCTATTTTTTCTTTCTATTTTTCTCTTTTCCTACCTTTAAATATCTTTACCTTTAAATAATACTGTGCGGGAAAGGGATCATCAGGTGTCTAATCAAGAGACACTGCATGCTGGGACCTGTAATACCTGCAAACTGTCCCCACTGCATGGAGAGCAGCTGCTGGCCATGGGCTGCACTTCTCCCCCTCTAGCCACGAGCAGGTATTGTACATGTTAAGTGAACCCTTCTTTCAGCTGCTAAGACACTCGAGTTCAAGAGTGAGGGATGTGTGTTTACTCGCCTTTCAGCAGAGATGCTCCAGATTTTCACACAGCATGCAACCTATAAAGGGGGGATGAACAGTCCCAGATGCATTTTGGACTTGCCACCGTGAGCAGTAAATTAAGAGGAAATGAAGCTTAAAAGCAAGACAGGGCAGCCCTGAACAATGCGTGTGCCGTGGTCACTAACACACTTAGAAGTACCTCTCCCGGCAAGGCTGAGATTTGCCTTCCTAATACTGTGCTGCCTCTCTTGATGGTTAAAAAGGCCCAAACAAGAGAGAAACAAAGGCTCTTTTAAAAGATTTTTCTACTGGGAGGAAAAAAAAAAAGCCCTATGCATCTTGTTCTGGCTTTTACCCTCTCTTTTTTTAAAAAAACACATAAAATATTTTAAAAACCATTCACATACTGTTATTCAAGAAACTGGCTGTATTACTAGGGGAAAAAATAGCCCATCTCGAGAACAAAGGCTAGCTCTGTGTGTCTCTTTCTCTCTCGTGTGCCCCCTTTACTCACCTACTCCGAGTTCCATCAGCATCTGCTCCAGGGCTTTAATCTTCTTCTGTCCCACCGAGCTTGGCAGTTTCATCTGGAACACAAAGGTAACAGAGCCACACAGCTCAGAGATAGCCCTCACTCACAGCCGTCTAGTTCAAAAGGCAAGAGAGCTTTTCTTTTTATAGTGCAGGGGGAACAAAAAAAGAAAGGGAGAGAAAGGAAAATCAAGTGGTAAGAGAGGGAGACAGGGGCTGAAAGTTTTCAGACTAGGTCCGAGGGCAGGTATTGAAAAGCCCGGTCGTGAGGGCTTTTATTTTCTCTCTCGTGTGTGTGCAAGACACGCTGTTTTACAGTTTCCATGTGTCACTGAATTAACAACAAAAGTTCTTCTTGGCTTCAAACCCTCTCCTGCGGTGCCCAGCCCATCAAAGGGCTCATTTACACAGCGGCTAATGTGCAATGCTGCCCTACTTTATTCGCTTTAGCCGGCCTGATTAGACTCATGCGCTAACAGACTCACTTCTCCTTTTACCTGCTGAGCCCCAGACCTGTGGGATTCATTTACAGAGCAGGCTTTGTAACAAAGGGGAGAGACAGAGAGAGCACAGTTACTTGACTGGCGGAAGTGTGCACACACATTTACATCGGAGCTAAGGGGCTAGGTGAGAGAGGAAGCATCAGATGTGAGCTATGAAAGGGAATTGGAGCTGGCCAGGAGAGGAAGAATGCACACACTTAGCAGGGTCCTTCCTCTGCATTCATTTGGGCTCTAGCAGGAGTGCTAGCTGCTCAGACCAAGCATTTATTAGATTATCAGCAGCACAAATGCAGCTGGCACAGTATGGCAGGGAGAACAGGTTTCCAAGCCCTGCGGATATATCCAAGAAAAAAATGAAAGCACTCAGCTGTGCTAGAAGACGCACCAGGAAAGAAATGGTTCTCAACACTGCATTGTCAAACGCCTTTCTGCACAGGCACAGGATGCTCCTCCATATCCAACCCTGGAAAGGTGACCTCACACCTCACCCTGGGCATCCCAATCACCAATCCAAGTTGCCTGGCAGGCCACTGAGCAGCCAGCAGGCAAGAGCAACCTACAGCCATCCTGCACACACCACTTACTGACCAGGGGCTCAAACCTTGGCCAAACCTACCATGGGTCTGCAACATGGCTGTGAATGACCTAAACAAAGAAACATTATTATTCCACCTCAAAATTGGCCTCCCAGGGGAGCTCACTGGAGGGCCTGTGGTCACCTTACTTCCTATAAGCCACAGGCTGAGGTAGCCCAAAGCAGGCAGCCCAACAGCAGTCTCCCAGATTAGACCCATCACATCCAGTGTTCACTGCCTCAACACAAAAATGCCAAGAGGCTCCATCTGGAATTCCCTGATTGCTCTGAATGCAGGAGCACTGTGTGCACACACATCCCTAAATGGTGAGAGCTCTAACCTTAACTCAGCTATGGCTATGTCCCATCAGCTGCTCCACAACACCAGTGTAGGAGCTGTGGGAAATCCTGCCTTCTCCATGACATCACTTCAGCCAAGAAACCAGAGTATGGATGCCACAGAGCACCCCAGGGGAATGGGTCTTTCACAGTATATGCTGAGAAGCACCAGGTCCAAGCCCCAAAATATTTTTGACAGATATTACCACCACAAGAAAGACTCCAACAAAGGACCAATAGGACTATCAGGGGAGGATTTCTAAGAAACCAGCCTGACCCAGAGAATCCAACAGGAGCACTAGAGGAAAAACAAAAAACACACCTCCATGCAAACAGTTAGCACAGGTGAGGACTATAGGATGCCTCTGCCTTTTTTTTTTTTTTTTTTCACCCTAAAGTTCTTTGGCTTAGTGCTGGGGTTTCTGCACAGCAGTCAATTTCATACTTCTTTCCTACTTGTAAAGAATCTAATTCTTTGCAGTTCACCACAAAATGATTGTTTTAGCAGAAGAAAGACTGTCAAAGCTATCATGTATTTGGATTTCAGTCAAGTCTTCAGCCCAGAGTCTCAACTTGAGCAGAACCTCACTAAAAGAGGTTTTCCAAGGAGCTCTGCTGCACAGACTACCTGCACAGGCTCTGCTGAAAACGACAGGGTAGAGCCCTAAGATAAGGCAGCCCAAAGCACTGGGACAGGGTATGTTCTGTTTATTTGATGGGTGCCATGCTGCAGCTGGCAGCAGCATGCCAAGGAAGGAATGGTCACTTTGCACTGCTCATCAGAATACTGAGCAGTTAGTCTAGAGGATCAGGATCCCTGAAAGCAAGAGGATTCAGCCCAAAGAATTTTTCTTGCCATGAGGAATCGTACAGAACATTTAAATGGGTGATATACCCAGCTCTGCCTCAGCTTGGGGCTGTATGGGCTGACCTAGTCAGAAGGCACCACTCTGAACTTGGGGGACACAATGAGCCAAACATCTCCCTGCTGAACAGCTTGTGGACAGACAATACTTGTGTGACTATCACAGCCCTGAAAGTCTGTCTTCACCCCTGCCCCAACACCAGACATTGGAGTCTTTTTAGCCAAAGGCAGGATTCTCTATTTTTAATTTCCCTTCTGGCAAAAGCATGCTGGGCACCAAGCCAGCTTCAGGAACAAAGGACAGGAAAAGTTCATCCTTGCTTGGGCTAGGTAGACAGACAGGAGGTCTTGGTTTGTTGGTTAGAGGAAGAGCTCCTGGGAGGCCTCCCCTCCACTAGCTCAAGCAACTACTGGCAATGCAAACAACCTGGCAAAGCCTTCAGCTGTGATGCTGTGCACATCTGGATCATGTTCCACAGGAGTCCGGTCTTCACTGACACTCTTGAAGATTAGAGGATGGAGCAGGGAGAGGCAGGACAAATTAATTTAACTTCAAAGAAAGGAAGACTAGAGATGCTGGGGAAAAGTGGGACTGTGAGTTTAGTTTAAAACCACATCAATTAAGCTTCCTTTTAATTCAGGCAGGAGGATCTGGCCTGCAAACAGGAAGGCTTCATTGGTTTCTCAAAGCAAGAGTATATTTTAATTTTACCATCATTAAGAAAATGTTATGATTTATGTGGCTGCTGTCGGACTAATATCTTTAGAATTTAGCTGGCTAAGCCAATTCATCTCTAAGACTGATGAAGGCTGATTGCTCTCTATGCAAAATGTATTAAAACTAAATGAGCAGTCTATTACTCAAACGCTGCTGATAATCTGTTAGCCAAGGTCCGTTAGTTGGGCTGCCTTGTTGCAAGAGAGAAGTCTTCATGCTCTGTACAGCTCTGATAAGACCAAGCTCACTTCAGGAAGCCCTTCTTTGTTTTGGTCTTTCAAGCAGGTATCCAGAGAAGCAGCACAGTGCTGGAAGTGGTGATCACTTGCCCCTCATTCCCAAAGAATGAGGCAATCTGCAGGAGCCACAAGTCCCAGCCAGTGGCCTAGAGAAGAGCTCTCTGGCTCATGATGTCTGCATTGGGATATGTGGTTTCTGTGGGCCATATCTATGCATTAATGAAAACACCCCTTCAGGCAGCCTTACTGCTGACAGCACAGCTCCTGGGATGTTCTTGGTGCTGTCATGGATGGAGGCCTCCACAGGGGCTGTGGAAAATTATGTTCCTTGGAGAACTCCAGTGAGCAACCACAGCTTCCGAGGTGAATGGCATTTGCCCTTTTCTTTCCTTCCTCATAGTAGACTATTATTGTTATTTATTATCTTTAAAGTCCCCATATAATAATAATACCTGGGAAACAGATTGCTCCCGTCAGAAAACTGATTAGCTGGGATTTTTGAGGTTACTATATTTTGGATGCTCTTCTCCTTTGACAGCCTCTCCCTACAGCCCTCTTTGCAACACCAGCCTGTGCTTATAATTACACCAACATCACTTTTGATTTAAGGACTGTAATCCTTTGTCCTTGCTATAAACAACCTGCACTAAACACATGAACTGTGTGTACCAAGAGAAAAATAAAGAGCTACAGAAAATTGCGAGGCAACACCACAAAGCCACAGTACCAGAGCCTGCCTATGCAGAGAGAAGCCTGGGAAACACAGCTTCTGCTGGAATGTACTTGGTCTGGGAGGCATGGAATACAGGGCACTGATCTGCTCTGCTCTCCCCTGAAGGAGGAGGACATTACTCCAGAGTTGGGTCATGCAGTTTAAAAACATCAGAACAGAGCACCCACCAAACCTTCACAGCAAGGGCTGGGACTGGGGTGGACCCTCTGCAGTTGAATTTCTGTACAGGATCTCACCATGGAGTACCCTTGAGGTTTTACATGATGCAGGGGTTTTATTTAATGTTCGAGGCATTCCGCCAACAAAACCTTGCTAATTCACACTAATGACTAGGAGACCTACTGCAAATTAATTGCTAATTGGCAAAATTCATTAAATGAACAAACAGGATAAAAAATAACTGAAGATATAGCCTCCCCAAACAGACTCAGTTCATTTATTTTTGTGTGCCATTCAGTGTTCATGATTTATGCTAATACTTTTAAGCATAGTTGTAAATGTATTTGAATCTATTTTAGTAGAGTAATGAAGTCTAAGTAATAGCAGAGCTTGCAACACAGTCCTGTTATGCCTCACAGCATCACCACCTGGTAGGTAGAGACTGTCATGGGGATCTGCAGTAGGGATGGAAGAGGTTTGCAGGATCTACAGATTCAGTCAGGGCCCTTGAGTGATTGTATCTGTGTGTGGTCATCTTAAATGTCCTGCTCTCTATTCATCACTTTCCTCATAAACACTCTTTTTCTGATGCTCTCAACTTCCCACTCCTCCCCAAAAAATCTTCTTTTGTGCTGAAACCTTTTGTTTGGTCTATCACCAAACTACAAGGTTTATAAAATTAATCAGTGGTTATTTGAATATTTCACATGTACCATCCCTGATGCCGCACTTTATTTTAGTTCAATTTTAATGTAAGCTTCTCCTTAAAATCAGCTGTCCCCAACCCTAAATAATATAACTGTCCTAAAAACATTAGTCCTAAAATCTCCATACATTTGACTGTGTCTGTACAGCTGTAAACTGTAGTTTTATGCACCAGTACCAGTAGTGTTCAGCATTACAATACAGCTCACTGGCATTGAAAACCACCTTCCTTGTAGATTTCAGCAGCAAGAAAACTTTCTCATTAGACATTTTCTTCATGGATATCTTTAGAGTACTGAATGGTTTCGTGGATTTCCAGGAAGGAGTGCTAAAGTTTCAGATGAATAATGTTTTTTGCATTTTCTGCCTGAAGGTCAAACATTCCTGGGCTGCATGGCTCTACTCTGCAGGAGCAGAGAGCCTCCATTCCGGTACAGTTTTAAGACTCAAGGAAGGAAAGAACCATATTAAATACTTTCGTCTGGAATTTGAAAAATCTCAGCTGAAAAATTCAGTTTTAGATATGAACTTCCACATTTCTGAAATTCTGAAGTGCTCCACTGCATGGAACTGAGGTGCTGCAATGGAAGGTAGATGGGCAAGTGCAAAGGATATATGCAAAAACTAGAAAAGTGTGAAATTGCACAGGTGTTCTCTGTCTCAATGAACATACACACTTCCCTCTGCCCTAGCTTGCAGCTATGGGCTGTGTCTTCTGTCTGTGCCTGCTGATCTGCCACATCAAGATTTTGCACAGGTGAAAATAAAGAGTAAGACCATTATGCCATCTCTCCTGTGCCCTGTAGGACATTAAACACAGCCATATCTCTGGAGTGGCACATTACCATCAGCTTGCTCCATCAGTGAGGCTTGGTGCCAAATAAACCAATCTTTTTAAAAGGAAATATTTCTATAGTAACTTATGTAAATGGTTACTTAAGGGATTTTTGGACTGTGGTTGGACATACCTCACAAATTCCCAAATCAGTTTTGCAAAACTATCAATTCGGTACTTGCATCCTCCTAGTAAATTAAATCAGTTTTACAGGAATATACCTAGTGAAGGCTTTGTCAAGATGAGGGAGGCCAACAGATACCAGAGAAGCCCAGCACACCTAGGCATATGGCAGAGGAGCAGCTCACTGATCCTATAAACATTCATGCCTCATTATTCACCTGTAACACTGATTCAAGCTAAGATTTCCTGAAGGAACCAAAATCCTGGGGCATCAGTGTCTCAGCATGAATGGTTTTCATCAGTGCAGGCAAAAGGGTCTTCAAGGCTTTTATACTCTCCCACCCTTTCTCCTCTAGAAAGGGGGTACAGATTGCTTTCAAACAGCACAAGTGGCCTTAAATTAGGGCTACTTGGAATCCACACAATGATGACTGAGAACCTGGAAAGCACCAGCTTTCTCCCCATTTGACACACAGGCTATGACAAGAAACAAGACACCTGAGAGGACAAGAGGAACTCACACCTTGCCAGGACTGCCTGCCATTTTGAAGATGGACATCCTCTGGCAAGCAAGGTATTATCAGCTGCTTACCAATCCTGAGATTCCTTGTCCTTAAATTCCTTTTGCTTTAAAAATAGTGCAAGCCTATAAAACAAATGCAAAAGGACTACAGAAAGTGTTTGCATAGGAAAAAATAAGAAAATACATGGTGCAGAAGAAAGAACTGCACAGACATTTTTACTGGGGGGTATTTTATGCTAAAAGCACATTACCAGAATGACACTACAGAAGTTTGCTTTAAGCAGATCTGCAGATTCCCAAATAGTCCTACCCCTGCCTCTCACTACAGGCATGGAGACCAAGCTCAAACCTGGAGAGGTGGCTGCAGAAAATGGAAATGGCTGCAGTGTCTGAGCTCCATCTGACAGAAACCAATCAAGAGCACAGCAGTGTGTGCTGTGACTACAGGGAGGGCCCTAAGTCAGGCCACAGGAGAGGGAATTCCAAGGACACTCTACCATAGTACAAGAACGTTATGTAAACTTCCAGATCAGACAGGAAAGTGTAGCAACATGTGCATCTAGTCTTAAATTGATGCTGCTTTTCTCTTAAATAATTTAACTGAATCTCCACTTACACAAATACAAACAACCACAGTGACTAATTACAGTCCGATCATTATATTGGTTACACTAATGAAAGAAAAAAGTGATATATATGGAGCTCTGCACATGTTACACACAATAAAGCTGGCTGATGGATGATACCCAAGACTGTGTCACTATGGGCACACAAAGGTAGTAAAAAGCTTCTCAAACCCAGGATTGACAAAGGTCCCTGAGGCCTCATACTGCACGGACACTGTTTGGTACTGGATGATTCAACTAAGCAGCAACATGGAGTGTCCTTTCCAGAACTGCAATTTCTTTTAAAGATCTTGTTCCTGCACCAGAGTGATCCCACTCCTGTACCCGGAGTGCTGTCCTTATACCTGAGAACCTACTGAGGCTTTGGTCCAGATGCTCTCCCACATCCATGACCTCCACAAAAAAAAAGGTGATGGATGCATTTTCTTTCAGCAATTTAACATTAAGTGTCTTTTGGTTTAGCTAAAAACAAGAATGGAGGAAAAAATGTGTTGGATTCACCTTCTCTAGTTCATTCAAGATTTTGTATCCTTTGCAGTTCTCTTTAAAAATAAATACACCAATATTTTCATCTTTTTTCATTCTCTACAGACAGGAGTTTGATTAGGAAATGCACCAGCACTCTCTTGGCCCTAATTAAAGGGCATGCAATACAACAAATAGATGGCAACGCCACAACATGAATTCGATCCAGCCTGCATCATTTCTTCATAAGTTTTATTCACAGAAATGAGAGAACTACTTCCTTTCTACACCTCTGTCAGACTCCCCATGGAAATTACTCCCAGCCACTCTCTTGTAGAGTGCAAAACATACAACCTCACTAATGAAAAATTGCTAGCAGAAGCAACAAGCACATCTCAGCTAACTAATCCATGGGATGTTCAGACCTGGAAACATAAACTTTCCCCACCTAATAAGGGTGTGCTGATCTCCATGCGATTGATGTCAGAACGCCTTGGAGTGCAATCAATACAAAGCAAATAAATAATTAATTGTTTCAAGTAATTAAATTTATCAAATCCAAATAAGAATAACTGGTATTTTATGGAACTGCTTCCAAAAGCTGAACCTCTGAAGGGACAGTATTGATCACAGGAGGACAGACAGATGTGTCACATGTTCACTGCCAGTGAGGTCTGGGTTTGCATTAATGATAGGGAAGGAACAGAGCCAGCAGCCTCCAATGCAAGGTAAACAGCTAGCATGCTCAGCCATTTAATTATTGGTCAGATCAAATACAGAGAATAAACATGTCTAAACACATACATACAATCCCATCTTCCTCCAGAAATATCATTCACCTTGGACTTTCAGGAAGCACTTAGTTCTCATTCCAAAAAAAAATATGGAAGAACTCACACACATGCTTCCCCCACAAAACCACAGTAAATTCTTATTCATTAATCAGTGCTAAAAAAGTGCTCAGAACACTAGTAAATATTTAAAAGCTGGTAAGTGTGAATATTTGAATCAATGGGTACTAAAGCTCTACTTGTAATTTTCCTGCCTTCTTTCTTAATTTGTTCAACTGGCAAATTGTCTACAAGATCCTGGTGTAAGCAGATGGAATCACGCTGCTTGCTGGAAGCCTTTTCTGAGGGGAGGAGGCCAGCTTTGAATGACTAAGCTGGAGCATCCATCAGTCCTTTCTGCAGACTAAGAATTCTCCAAACATCTTTTCATCACAGGGTTTTGTTTTGTTTCCAGATGAGACACCACTCAATCAATTATCTTCCAGTTCCTTCACTTCCAAACCCATGACAACAGAGCAAGGACACAGACATACACCTCAACATGCAGGAGTGGGTACAAACATCCACCCTTTTCCGTGCATCGCCTTCCTTCTTAAAAGCACTGCTGCGACAATTCAACAGCATTATCAAAATCATTAGCTAAAATCCACAGACAGGGCTGAGAGAAAAGAACAGCTTAAAACACTGCAAAGATGTTAAGTATGGCAAAGTCAAGTGCTCTGAACACAACAAAGGTTAAATTTAAAAGAAAGCTGAACATAACATGGTACAGAAACTGTGGTGGAATCAGAACAAACTCAGTTCTGACCTACTGAAGCAACATCATGCCCAGATCACCAACATGTGGCTACTGTTGGTTTGTCTGGATCCTGAAAAAGATCCAGGTCCAACAACTCCTATTTTCCTTTCCATCAGGCAGATCTGCAGCAAAGCATTCCTTCCTCATAGCTCCCTGCTTTCCCTTTAGTCTTTTCTTCACTTTTCCCTGTTCAAATTCCCTACACATCTCTCTTTTCCTCTGGCTCTTTGGCTGTCTGACCTCCCAACTGAGCAGAGCTGGTATAACAGGAAGTTTTCCAGAAGTAATGCTTAAGATTAATAATACACTTCTGAGATGTTATTTTCATAACACAGTTTTACTAACATCAAATGCAAAGGTCTAAAATTCTTTTCAAGAAACACTGGGAAGGCTCACCCCTTTCCAAACACCTTCTACTGCCTCCTGTTCTCAGTGGCACCAAGGCAATACACTGCCTTGAATTAAGAGGAAGCTTTTCATAAAGCCCAGCTTCCCACTGCCTTAGAGAAACTTGCAGTCTGTGCTGTCAGGAGGCAGAGGGAAATCCCATGCAGAGCAAGGGCATGGGGGCTGTGGCCTTCTTTGCCTGTGGCCACAGTCCCATGGAGAACAACGGGAGGCTGAGGCCAGTCTGACAGAAGGCAGCTTGTCGAAGTCACTGCAGAAGATTACTCTTCAGCGTCTGCTGAAGGAGAAACTTTCAGTTATGAAGAATAATGGCCGTAAGTGACCATTAATCCTCACAGGGGAAAAAAAAACAGTCTTCAAATTCAGCCTGTCCATAAGATTGTGTAAGCTGTAACGACAGGGGGAATTTGAAGAGCCATGGCTATTGTCATAAAAACTACTGGGAACAAATTAAGTTGAATACGGATTCCTAACTTTTTCTTCAAGGACTCATTTCTATAAATTAATTTTAACTTGGATTCCGGAGTAATTGTAAATCCTCAGGAAAAAAAAAATCTCTAATCAAAGAATAAGTGCTATTATCCTGGGGATGATATGGTACATTTTTCACACATGACAGAGGTTGAGCCCTGATCTCACTGCAAAATCCAACTTCACCTAACCACAAAGGCGTAAAGCACGGTAGCAAAGTATAAAATAAAGGAGGCCAACAGAAGCCTTTAAGTGAGGAACAATTAAGGTCTTCAGGCAAAAGAACTTGCTTCAGGACAGCACAAGCTTTTAGAAATCATTTATCAATGTGCTAAGGGCACAACATCTTATGCTGGATGTTGCCAGTGTATGAATTTCCAACACTTCATTCCAATTCCTCACTTAGTCCTGGTCAGCCTCCACCCTGATCAATTCCACACCACTGGAGTTCAGTGGTTTTGCCATATAAATCCCACAAGTAAAATAATTTGGATTAGCATGGACTGTCAATTCCGTAACATTTGGCACTTCAGCACCTCTTACCAGTTCAAAAGGCTTGTACTGACCTCATGTAATTAATTCTCCCCATCATGCATCTGTGAAGCAAGTCTGATAGCTCCTGCTTTAAAAACAGGGAAGGCTCAGATAAGGAAGCCAGGTGACTGGCTAAAAGCCCCAGATGAATTCATTTTTCTGGGTTAGAGGTAGGTTTCACATTTCCAAACAGCAAAGTGTTGTTTTTTCACCTAGATCAGTGATGAATCAACTTTTTTAATTCACAAACCACTGGTAATTCTAAGGACAGTATTCATCTCCTTAAAAATTTCAAGAAGAACACAGAAAGTTGCTCCAGGTCACTCCATAAGCTTGGATACTGCTAAAAGATGCTGAATCAGACTGCCATAGCTCAGCTTAGCACTGCATCTTGTGAACATTAAAGGGAACAGATAAAAGCATGTAGCACCCATTTTCATGAAGGCTGGGATTAGAATTGCCTGTTTGGTGCACAAAAAAGGCTGCTGGCTTTGCCAGATAGTTCCATCACTGATTCGTGATTGCTCAGCTTCTCTTCCAGAGGGGGTAAAAAAAAAATAGAAAAGATCAACCATTACTTATTAGTTTTCAAAATCCAAATCAATCTCCACAAATTACTCTATTTATCTTAGTGTCGGAGAACACATCTGCCACGTCTCAATAAATCCCAACACTTGCACTGCAGTCTTGCTTGTCTGTGGACTGTGATTTCCTCAAGGCTGTAGCCCCTCACTCAAACAGGTATCCTGCAGATAGTGGCACTGGTACACTGAAGGGGCCACTCAGTGACCCTGCTGATCCCACCTCTAACACACACATGCACCAGGACATCAAAGCAGCATTATCCCAAACACGTTTCTATTAACCGCCAGCAAAATCTGAAACCATTCTGATATCAAAAGAACATTCCATAAAAAGAGTCTTTTAAATTTACTATGCCAAGTGAGGATGCCAGGCAAGGAATGTATTTATCCAACTTTGCTATAATAAAGCAATTAAAAGTCATGGTATTTTGGCTAAGAAAAAAGCAAACAGTACTTGTATGTGCACACAGGACTTTGCTATCAAAACTTCTCTGAAAACATACAATTGACCAAGCAGGTTTAAGTTACCTGATATCCCAAAATCTGTGGCTAAGAGGCAGGTATCAAGTCTTGCTGATATAAGAAAGCAATACAAAAACAGCAAGTTTTTTACTCAGGAGTATCTCTGCAACAGACTGAACAGAGGGGCTTTTCCAGAAAAAATGTCTTCAAAGATAATGTAAATAGGAAAGCTAAATACTCTATGTGTCTCAGTTTTTTTGAAAACACAACCTGAACATCCAATTCTTAATCATCTTAACTAGATGATTTTTAAGGTCCTTTCCAGCCCAAACCACTCCAAAAGAACCTCTCAGCTAGTAACACACGTGCTTCAAGGGGCCCATTAGTTCTGGCTGTGAGCTCTATTTGGACTAGACAGCTCCATTTGGTTCTGTTACAGGTCTAATAGCAGAGCAGGAACACTAGTGACAAACACCAGCAAGTTCAGGTGCCTCTGCAAGGCAATGAGTTGGCTTCCACAGAGCCAGCATTCCAGGTTTCTGAGTCTCCACATTTATGGAATTCCTTTCTTATTTTAGAGGCAAGAACTTGACTTTCTTTAGCTATAAAAGGATGAGGAGAGAGCCAGGCAAAGTGAAAGACATTAACAGAGGTCCCATAGGAATAGGACAAGAGCCTACCCTCTGGCTCCGCAGCGTGACACCTGCAGATTTGAAGTCAGGAAACTTGATGCCAGCAGTCTCAGGAACAGCCTGAAAGAGATTGAAACAGGATGTGTTGATGGAGGAAACACAAGATTTCATACAGAGACTATCTGAAGGGGAAACACTATTTCCTATGACAGAGAACCACCTGCCACGGCCACATGCCAGAGTCGAGGCAAGAGGAAAATCCCAGGCAATGGGGTTCAGTGGGAAAATCCCAAGCAATTCATTGAGAAAAATAGCTCCAGTTCAAGGCGTCTTTGGAAAGCTCAAACATTTTTGGTCGGTTGGTTTAAATGTATGGCTCTGCACAGAGACTTCCATCCACACCCACACAGAAACCCTGACCCTACATGATATTCATACATATTTGCACAGTATCATCCTTATCCAACTTAGGCCAATTGCACTGATCAAAACAGCCCAGGACTTCCCTAAATCTTGGCTTTTGACTGTAAACTCTCTAAGGAATGAGCCGAGAAACCTCTGATCTGTACAGACATGAGCCAACTAATGAGGGTGCAAGGACTGCCCTCTCCCAGGGAGGCCTGCTGTTCATACATGTTTTGCCATTTGTCCACTCATTAGACAGTTTTCTTTCTTACTTCATATTTTAAACATAGCATTAAAATGCATCAAACTTCTAATGCTTCTGCTACTAACTGCAGAGCATATAGCTGCATTTCAAGGAAACAGAAAGAAATAAATGCAATCCCTTATAAATCTATGCTGATGAGCAAAGCAGAAAGTGAGCAGACTTTTAAACTATTAAACCAGGCTATCTGTGCACTGAATGGTTTGGGGTCCTCTGAATGGGTCAGCAATACTTATGATTCAAGCTAAGAATAACCACAACCTCTGTGAAATACATGCATAAATGCATTTTTCCAAAACTAAGTCACCTCAAATCTCCCCATTTCTTTGGAGATGGCATTTGCCTTGCTGCTCCCAGATTTCTCTGCAGAGAGGCTCTGAGGCTTGCTCTTTGTTCCAGACAGGGCTGAGACAGCCAGGGCTGCCCCAAAATCATAAGAGTTGCTGAAGGACTGTGACTCAATTTCTCAAGTTCCCTGCCAATAACTCTCACATCCCTATCACTATCTCTAGGTCTTAGTCTTGAGGTGGCACCCTACAAACCACTCTGCATGGCCAGATATTAAGATTATTTCAGTTATCTGTTGTCTGTCCAATAAACAGAGGACCTGGGAAAAGATTCCTAAACATGATCATGAAGGAAAAAATATTCTCTAACTACCATCAGGATTAGTGAACTTGTAGAGATCACTTTGATCTTTAGTAGGATATAGCCTCCCTGCTTGCATTATTAGAGACAAATAAGGGTGCAATGAAAAACCAATATTCTCTACTGCCTTTGGATGAAGGCTGGCTTCCAAACTCCCCAGACTGCCCCTCAGCCTGTTGCTGAACACCCTGACACAATCAGTGTGGGGAAATCAGCTTCATTGCCTCAGCCAAGCCAACTCTGACTTGCATTCAGCAATAAGCAATTAAATGGGTTCTTTTGCCTCATGTGCCTGTACAGCCTGTACATGCTGTAAACGCTTCAACCTCAATTGACTCTTTGCTAAATGATTTTCCTTTGTTGAAATGATGCTGATGCAGCTCCCGATTCAAATTCTTAGTTAAAATGCAATTTTTTTCTTAACATTTCCTGGCTATAGTTGGTAATTGACTCCTAATGGACTCTGTCATGGTTGAAATGATGCTAGTGCAACAACAGAAACTGTTTCTCTGCCCACCCTGGTGTGCCTGTGCACTGCATGTCTGCACATAGGCCCCAGCCAGTATTTAGGGGTGGACTCCCTCAGCTTGGCATCCTCAGCATCTTTCCAGCCCCATTCTCAAGCCCTCTTTCTTTCATTACCATCAATGACAAACTGCTTTCTTTACAGGGAGATATGCCAGCCATGGCTGAGCTTTCCCAGAACAACCCTTAAGGGAATTCAATGCACAAGGTGCCCAGTGATATTATACTCATCACACAGCAGGGACACACATGGAACATGACACACCAAAAGAGTGTTTTGAGGAAGTGGTGGCCATTAGGCACACTTCAAGCAATAACTGTCTAGAATTCACTGCTTCTCCCCCCTCTCTGTACAGAATCTTTTGGAGAAAAATGACACAAGTGCTCTCTGTTCACAAGGTTGGACGGACAGGAATTCCCAGGGACTCACTGGAAACATCTGAGATTTTTTTAACAGCCCTTTCCTACTGAAGATGCTGAATTTAGATCAGTCCATGCTGTCCTCCTCTTTCCAGAAAGGGAAACTGAGGTAGCATCAAATGTGAACTGAAAGCTGTGTTCTGGGCTCCTTAGACTGCAGCTCAGCTCATGGAGAAATAGCAATAGCTCCCAGAATACAAGAATCCCACAGCAGGGCTGCTCTGATCACAGTTAAGGATCAGGAGAGGGGCATGCATGGAGCTTGGGGAGATCCAGGAGCTGGGGAGGAAAGGCAAACATGAACTAGACAAAGAAGGCAGGTGAAACACAATGGGTTTGTGGGCCAACCCTACACAGCAGTAACAGAATACACTTGGAAGAAGCAGAGACATGCTTCTCCCTACCATGATGCATGAATGGTTGGCTTTATTTCATCCCTTTTCTCAGGCAGGCAAAGACTTAAACTAGAATTTTTCAAATGGGGAGAGACTGAGAGCACACTAGGAGACTCTGACAGTGGCTGCCTTACACCAATCTGCCTTCCAAAGATGTAACCAAAAAACATTTGCCAGAAGGCAGCCAGCAGTTACTCCCCCGACCCAAAAGGGACCTGATCCCCATAGGACTGCTGCAGAAAACATGTTACCCAGCCAGAGTAAAGGGCAAAGGGGAGAAAAAAAGAGAGAGAAATGTTTACAGGCTTCTCTGTCTCCTTCTTCTGTGGCAGCTTCTTCTTGGGAGCCTTGCGCTCAGCACGCCTCTGCTCAGTGGTGGTGTCAGCAGCCGTGATGAGCTTCTGCAGGTCTTGGGTTCTCTTTTCTCTCTCTTTCTTCCTGGTTTCAATTTTGCGGAGCTCCTGGATGAGGTATTCTTCTTCTGCCACCTGCAGACCAGAGCACGTCAGGGCAGTCAGAGAGCAGAGGAGGCCGGGCAAGGCAAGGGGGCCATCTACCGATAACAGCCCTGCCCTGGGCCAGCCCGGGAATGATTTTATGCTCCTGTCTAACTTCTTTGATTTGTAGAGCATGTTACACTCCATAACCTTACCCTGCACCCATGGCAATGCCACCCTACAATCTGGCACGTACTGTATCACGACATTTGCAATGCACCCTTCAACAATCCATAAATTACTAATCCCA
Organism: Sylvia atricapilla; assembly: GCF_009819655.1. Taxonomy (NCBI): domain Eukaryota; kingdom Metazoa; phylum Chordata; class Aves; order Passeriformes; family Sylviidae; genus Sylvia; species Sylvia atricapilla. The sequence continues at coordinate 14,745,228 of NC_089148.1, forward strand.
TCTTCCAGAGACCAAAAGCAAAAACAGAGGAGTTAAAAAGCCAAAATATACTGTAGCTGCAAATAGAGTGTTGTGAAAAGCTGCTTCCCCTCCCCAGACGTAGTGCATAGAACCCAGAGCAGCTATGCCTAGTACTGACACCTATGAGGGGGAGAAGCAAAGTAAGTCACACACGAATAATTTATCCTTGGAGGAGACTAACTGCAAAGGATGATCTCCTCCAGCCTATGGAGAACACACTTTCTTAATCTCTAAACTGTAGGACCATTACATAGCTTCAACACAGAGAAGAACTAAGCATGTAGATTTGGCCTTTGATGTTTTCTGGAAAGATTTTTTACTCTCAAATAAGTAATTCTCTCTCCACAAGACTTTGGTACTCATAAGGACTTTGAGAATTTGCTTCTATCAGAGGACTAATATAGTCAGTGTCACTGAGAAGGTCCTGGCAGTTACCAGAGACCATTACTCTGCTCATGGAAGTCTTTCTCCAGGATAATCAGATTTCTCAATTACTGTCCCTTTAAACTCTTTAAAGGGACATTAACCTAACAACAAAAGGTGTACTCAGGTGTTGCTTTTTTCTTGTCCAGCCCTCCTTTACCCTTCGCACCCTCTGGCCTGCGTCATACGCCTACTGATTCAACTTATCAATCTTCTGGAGAAGTGACGCTCTCTTCCCCAAGTTACCTGCTCTGGTGTCCTGTTGTAAAGCCTTTCCAGCTGTTCCTTCCTTCGTCTCTCATGGCCGGCATCAAAGACTGGGATTTTTAGGTCTGTGCCCGGAGCTGCACGAATGTTTGCCAGCTTGGCACAAATGTGGTAATACCGTTCCTTCAGGTCCTCCACTGACCTTCTCTGTGGAAGACATCACAGGAGGACAACATTATGGAAGAACTAAACAAAATCTTGTGCAGTAGCCACCTAAGGACCACTGGCTGAAGGATGTGACATACAGTACAAGACAGTGCCTGGGAGGAAGGTCAGCAGTGACCCTTGCAGGTGCCAGGGCAACAACAGGGAAGGAGGAATTTCTGAGTGAGCTGCATGAATTAACTGTCACGGGTTCACAGCTACTGCTTTATAAACACCCACCAAAAGATTCAACAGCACTGAGGGTTTAGAGACAATACAGCAGTGAAGCATCTTGAAGATAAAAGGATGCAAGGAAAGTTGGGAGGGAAAAGCCTGTGAGCAAAAAGCTGCAACAAATGTGCAGGTCTCCGAGTCGCTCCAAACAATGGTCATTCATGTCACAGCCAAGAAGGTATCAGCTGCATCAATTCACTGCACATAATTTCATGAAGTCTGAGCTGTGTTCCATTAACCCAAGCACAAAAGATGCTTGGGCTTCTCAGCTGGGCATACTCTTGTTATTTTACTTTGTTACATGCTCTTCATGTGAGCAATTCAGAGGATAACAAAAACAGCATCTGGAGCTGTCCTGTAGATGTCACATAATTCCCTGTATCACCAGGAGGCATGGAACCAAAATAGGAGATTGCCAATCATGACACCAGGGCTGCAATTTCAGGCTGCTGATGGTCCATGTTTCACAGCAGAGATGATGGAAACATGCACCATATCAGACCACACGGCAGGATCAGCACCAGGGCAAAGTCCCAGCCTGCAGGGTTCATTGGCAGACCCTTCTCCAGGGGCCTAGACTGAAATCCAAAACACCCAGCCTGCTCAAATAAACTCCCCAGCCGCTTTATCTTCAAGGAACAATGAGCTACTCTCTTGGCAGGTGCAAACCTTCTAACTTTCTAATAAAACACAACAGGGAAGGAGAACAAGTCACAGTGGATTTAATTACAAACAAAGCAAGCAGCAATGCCTTTTGCTGGAAATTCAATATTCCTTGCTGCCAATAATTCATTATTTTCCCCTAATTAAGTTGATATAGAGGGTAATTTGGTCTTTCAAGTGCAGAAAACCCTGCACATGCCATAGCAGCAGGTTGCTAGCAGCAACTTGGCCCCCAGGACTCACCTTGAACTGCTGGTGATCATAGCGGTCGTGAATGACCACAAAGCGCAGATCGAAGCGCCGAGCCAGGTCAAAGAGATGGTCTGTCTCAGCTTTGGTCCATGCATCGTCATGGAGATACATCTGGTACTCCTGCTCCGAGTAGACAGGAACCTGCACTGTCTGTGGAGGGAAGAGAAAACCATGGTAGCTCTCCTGCAGCACTGCCCTCCTCACTGCCAAGACACCTGAGCCAAGAGAATGAGCCCAGCACTGACAGGAGGGGGCTTCCAGGACCCTGAGCAATGCGTCCTGATAGGAAACATGATGAGCAAGCCGAGGACTTGATATGAAGCAACGTGTGATTCCAAGGCCATAATGTGACACTCAGGGAAGTCTACCAGGAACTACTGCCTAGGAGGCTGAAATCTATTTCAGATAGCTGACATAGGCAGAGGTCAGCAACCCACATCCTGACTATGGGTTTCAAAATTTCAGGCTAACATGACAGTGAAACCAAGATTCAGCCAGCCTCCCTGCATTCCTCCCATACAGCAAAACCAATACCTTGGCACAAAGTGCTCTGACAGTTGACTCTTTACTTGGGTTGGGACATGCTCACTTGTTCAGGAAGAACAGGAAAGGCAAGGAGCAGTAATGCCCAGCCTTTAGCACACCGTCTGCTTTGATACTCAGACTACTTTCATGTTTGGCGCAGACAGCGTCACGAAGATCTGAAAAACTGTGTAGTGTACAACTGAAGGCCATAAACTTGGCAAATAAATTTACCCCTCCCTTCCCCACAGATCTTTTCCCCAGCAGAATAGCAGAGCCAAATGACAGTCCAACTCTCACAGCGTCCCAGGTGTCTAAAAGGCCAAGCCTACACTACTGTCCCCAGCCAGGAACTGCTCTGCAAGGGCTCTATCCAGAACACAAGTGTCACATGACTACTAAAAAACCAAAAAGCAAAAATACTTACTATATTAGGGAAAATTCTAGCATGTGGTAAAGCAAAAATGTAAATAAGCCTGTGCTTTCCTCCCTTATTCCCCCTTATTCCCTTCCTCCTGCAGCAAAACTTTGCTCAGTCTGAGGAGGTCCTGCCTCCAGAAGAAAACTGTGTGCATCCAAGCAGCAGATGTGCTTCAACACCTCTGTGGTTTTGTGTCCTGTCACCAGGAAAGTCATCCTCATGAACTCCATATAGCTTGGAGGAGCATTTCTGAGCCTCCAAATAACAGTTTCTTTAGGTCTACTGCCCTTCCTCTATCACTTATACACAGAAACTGAAAGGTGAAGCAGATCTCTTGGGGATGCACTGAACCTCAACCTTCAAGTACGATTTCCACTGGGAGCAAAGCCATCTTACCAGACACTGTAAGGATGTCCCATGCACATCATGAAACAAAATAATTTCTAGAAGAGCACACACACATGAGAAGGGCCAGCAGGGCCCCCTGCAGTGGATGGAAGGGAAGGAAGCCTCATCAGACGAGAACGCAACAAGAGCAAAGACACTTCCAAAACACTTCCTCACCCCCTATTCATGGCTGCTCAGGTGAGAACCACTGAGAAATTGGAAGGTGGGAACAGATGGAAAGCTTGAGCCAACCACAGGCAGACTGTACATCCAAATGCAATATAACCATGAAAAGGCAAATATGAACCCCTGAGAGGGATGTGCAGCAGAAACTGGCAGTATTTCAACTATACAACAAGAATACTGGCAGGAATACCAACTACAACACTACTGATCCCTGGTCAGGAAAGATGTACTGAAATTAAACAAGTACAGAAAAGAGCATGAGTAATGGGGTGGTGAGCTTGTCTTCCCACAGCAGACTGGAAGAGAATGCAGCCTAGCAAAAGAAGTCTGAAAGAGAATCTGACTGCAGGCTTCAAGTATGCTAGATGAAATGAAAGGTATACTCATGGGAAGAAAAGAACAACTGAAATAAGAACAAAGAAATTGACTTGCAAAGAAATGCCAATTTAGCATGGAAAATTTAACCAGAAAATGAAATGGAGCAAAGACAGTCTAGAAGAGCTTCCCAAGGAAGCACAGGGGCAGGAAAAGCCAAGTGCTTTTCAAAAGGAACTTGATCAGTTTATGAAAGGGACTGGATTGTGGCAGGACCTGAAAGAGCCAAGAAGAGGATTCAATGGCCAGAAAACCTCTCTCAGTCCAACATTTCACACTATAAACTCACAAAGTTATGGGTATTAAATTAGCTGAAACGTCTCAGGATCCTGGAGCCACAAGACAGCTCTGTGAAAACATCAGCACAATGCTAAGAGAGGTGAAAATACAAACCAAACAGTAAAAATTATGAGGGGAAATAGAGAAAAACAGCCCACATAAATCCACCCTGCTCTCATAAGTGGAACACTCACTCCTTGTCCACCCATTTCAAAAGAAAGGATATCTGAGAACAAGGGAGTGCATAGGACAGCATGTCACATTACAGAAAACACAGTACACAGCAAGGACAATTTACTGCATCATGTAACACAAGATCTCAGAGGGACTGAACCTCAAAGCAGCAGTTTGAAATGAGCAGAAGAAAGCACCTTCACACACACAGAAAATTAACCTGAAGAACTCATTAGCATGGGTTACTCACAAAGCAGCTTTCTGCCTTGAATGCACCTAGCAAGAATTATTAAACACAAATTTCAAACTAAGAAATCCTTAGGCCAAAGACCACCAGAAGGTAGAAAAATATGTATTTGCCCCATCCGCATACTCTTTCACTAAGCCTTTACTGATGGTAACCAAAAAAAAAAGGTATTGGCTGAGAGAGGGCTTTGCTCTAACACCAGCAAAGCTGCTTTTATACTCCTATTTCACACCCTGAAACAAAGCTCAGTGTACCTGGTGAAATCCAAGCTCACATTTTGGATCTCACAACAAAGAGGAGGGAATTGTACTGGAGACTGGAGACACAGAGAAAAGGCAAAGCAACTGAGTAGTGACCCAGGAGTTTGGGTAAAGAGCTTGAGTGACCAACAGGACAGACTACATAGGAAAACAGGCTCATGCCAAGGGGAGAGAAAGATTCAGGCAAAGGTATCAAGTATGTGAGAAGAAACCCACGAAAGAGCCTGGAAAAGTAAGTAAATTTCCTCTGATAAAGCAAGTATCTGAAAAATTCTTTATCAGTGTCCTCAACTACAGCACCACAAGGATAACAACTTGCCCCTGATACTATGTAATTGTGCATTTGCAGATGGCAGGGGTCTGTACCACTAATCTAAAGGTTACAGCCTTGCTGAAGGCTCTTCTGTCAGGTCACAGTACCTGATAAAGTCAAGGAAACGAGAATCATATCATTAAAACACCCATATGTGATGTGTGGCCCCCTCTGATAAACTCAGTTGAACTCAGCCAAAACCAGTTCCAGCAGTAGAGTCTTAGAGACAATTAGCCTCAAAAAGTTTCACTCAGACAGCTAGGTAGGTGCCTCGACTAAGTGAGTCATACTTCAGACTTCCACCCCAGACATCAGAGGAGAGATACCACAGGAGGCTCTTACCAATGTCCCAGCTAGAGGAAAAGCATCAGTCAGAGCTTGAGCCTTCTAACATATAAGGTCAACCAACCACTTAACTCTGCAGGAAGCCAAGCTTTGTTAGAGCTGATGCTCTGTGGGTAACAAACTTAAAATATTGTATACGGTTACACACAAGCAGAGCTTTTGTGGAATCATGTTAGCACACGGTTTTTTCACTCTTTCAGATTTGCATCATGAAGGGAGTGAAATTACATTATGTTAGCACCCTAACACCGCTCCTTCCTAACTTTGGAGGTCCTGACTTTGAAGTATAAATCTTGATGTAGTTTTCTTTGTGCATAGACATAAAAGGCCCAGGCACTCAAAGCAGATACATCTGGGACAAAAGACAGCAGGAGATTACAACAACACATTGTGACAATTTAATATAAGACGCAAAGAACAGGGGACTGCACCACACTGATACCATGAGAGCAGTTTCAGAGGGAACACAAAGTAATTCAGCATCTGTGCTGGAATCTGGCCAAGAGGTTGCAAGCCACCTTTCTGGCCATGAAGCTCAAGCGATTTTTTTCATACTGAGCAAAATAACAAGACTTATGACTTTTATGTCTCACTCAGAATAGAATACCTTTTACTACCTGAGCCTGTAATCAGGGGGAGGACATTGGTCAGGAACAGAGGTAGATATCACGAGTCCTCCTCACCAAATCCATGACTGCACACCTGAAACACCGGGGTCTCTAGCAACCTCTGACCACATACAAAGCCCACTTCACCCGAATGATTTGGAGACATCAGTCCGTGGTCACATGGCTGCAGGTCATGCTGCAATTCAAAATGCAATTACCAAATCTAACTCAGCTTTCACTTGCTGAAACAATTAACTTCCCTTCTGGACAGCCAAGAAACTGACTGGAAGGGTATTTTCCAGCTGCTATTTATATGCTTTTGTTTGAAAGTGCTCCCACTTACTTTATTAAATCTGGCAAAAGGGTAATCCTTCCCTTCCTCTGCTGCTCTCCTCCAGTGGTAGAACATGGCTCCGTCTTTCCTCGCTGGGTTGGTGAAAGGCATCCACTTCCAAGGCCGGACTTTCTTGGAGCCCAGTTTTGCTTTGACTGTTCGATAACCCTGAGTTGTATCACTTGGCAGCAGTGGAGGAGCATCCCTGAGGTGGAGAAAAGTGCAGGTGATGAGAAGCAAGGAGCAGCCCAAGACAAACCCAAAGAGATTTCAGGCTCGGAACTCTTTCTGCAGATATAAAAGCAGGTGCTATTCCGAGTTGAGATTAAGAAAGAATTAGATACAAAGGGTAAGAGCGCTCGTTTGTCTGCATTAGACTATTTTGCCTGTATCTGATTGATTTCCTATATCAAGCAAACCCCTCAAATTTAGAAGAGAGAAAACAGACATTGTCCATGACTAAGAGAAGGGCACAAGCATGGGCCAAGCACAAAGGGGAATCAGTCTGGGAAGAGAGACTGTGCCTGGTTTCAAGAGGATGCTGCTGCCCTGCCACCAAAAGCCCAGGCCATCCCACAACCCACACAGATGACCATGTGCTCTTACTTTTTGTCAGAATAGAGAAGTGCATAAACTTCTCGGTGCATTCCTTCTGGCCTCTTAAACGTCAATGTCTCTGAAGATTTCTTGGATTTTTTCTGAAACAAAAGAATTGCACTTTAGATTCAGAAATACAAACTCCTGAGGGAACACTGAAGTTGTATAACCTGATGCCCTGTGATGGTTTTTACTTTTATCTGGTTTTAGACACCTTGAGTTTCTCCAGGAAAGTGCCTATTCCTGGTGGAAGACACTGACAGACAAAATGTACCCACTTTCAGTGATAGGGCTCACCAGTACCCACATTTGCTCTTGCTGATAACCCTTAAATTCCAAGCTGAACATCTGGCTGTAGATTGCAGGGGCTGGTGCACTAAGTCTTTTCTTACTAGGCAAACACGGTCCTCCCTCAGAGGTATTAACACATTTAATTGATTCTCTACTTTTTGAGAAGATAATAAGAAATGTCTTCCCAGTTTTTCATAGTTTTTGTCACTTTGATCTTCAGCAGCTTCAGTTTTTACCATCTGTGATTACCCTTGCAGAAGCCCCTTGGCAAAACCCTCAGTATCACCTCCAAGTCCCAGCTCTGCTCTCCCATTTACATGGCAAACAATTTTTTGACAGTTTCTTCATAAAAGGAATTCAGTGTACACAACTCAACCTGGCCCCTAAACCCTTAACAGAACTGATGGTCTCTAAGACATGGTCCAGCTCATGCCCATATAAAAGTTTATCAGTAATCAACTGTATCAGTTGATCAGTTTTAGATTTTTGTACAGTAACAGCCACACTAAGAAGTTACACTTTAAGAGGGAAAAGTTTACTGAGCATTTGGTCTAACTGTACCATCTTTATAACTACTATCCCAGTCACTACTATTACACACTTACTTACCATCTCACTACCAAATTTTAAATCAGAATATTTTTCAGTAGTCGAACTAACACTGCATCATAAGTTGTGTTAAATTCATACAGTCACCTTTATCAAGCAAATTCAAGATTCCACTGAAAAAATAAGTCCCTGTCATCTTGGAGTACAACTACTTTCCATAAAACTTCATGACAGACATGCATTATATCAGCACCTTTTCATCCCTAATCAAACACCTCTCTCCTAGTGTGTCCATCACTTTGCCCAGGAGTAATGTAAGGCCAACCAAGGCAGTTACCTGCAGGTCACCACACACCCTGTATGAACACAGGCTTCTGGAATTCCCCCAAAGCTCCCAGATTTATTAAAAGTTAATATTAGCAGGCCAGAGATCAGCTCAGCCAGCTCTTTTAGGAGTTGAGAACAAATCACTTGGTCGCGCTGATTTAAATGTTTTTATGCCTAGTAATTTTTATTTTAACATTCTCAGTCACTAATGGACTGGAAAGTACTTCATGGTTCTCTTGTGATTTCAAGACATCAATCTGTTTCTTTGCTAATTGAGAACAGATTATTTCCTGAGCGAGCACTGCACTATTAGCAACTTTGCACTCTCCATGTGATAACAGCTTACACCTTTGGTTTGGCTTAGTTTCTGTACTTTGTGGAAATTCAGAATGCTTCGTTCAGGCAGCCTCCAGCACCTCTCCCAAACCTTTTCACTGTACCTCCCCTTCCTCTCTCTTCCTGTTACAGTAAACTTGAGGAGAAAACCATCTTGGTCCCTGCTCCAAAAACAGCCAGCAACCACTACTCTTTTGGCTCTCTGCTGCCTGACAAACAAACACATTTAAATCAAAGAACTCACAACTCCAAACGCTCAGTGGCAACACTGCAGGCTGAACCCAGCCAACAGGCTGCTCACCAGACACTGCTGACCAACACAGCTGATAACTGGGAATTTTAACATTTCAGCTTTTAAATGACTGAAATTCACTGGGTTTCCATTACACCAATCATACAGTGTGCCCTAGCAAGGCAGGGAAACCACAGTGCTTCTCTTCACAGACAAAGATTTCAGTGGAGGCAAACAATGACAGCGAGGAAGTGCTTTTAGGGATGGGGTGGTTTTCTAAGTTTCGTTTTGTTTTGATTTTTTTCCCCCAAATATATAAGGCTTACTTCAAATCAGACCATCTCTGTACCAGAGCTCCCTGGGCTGGCTTCAAAGCACCTCCACATCACATAATTACTCCTAAACTGACCTCCCAACACCTTGCAAAACATAGGACTCCCACGACCTTGCCCAAATTTAAAATACAGAAGACAACACAAAACTGCAGCTCATTACCACACAGAAAACATCATGTCACACATCCTTAACAGAGCTTACTAACTTGCCACATTCCCGCAGGCAATGCATCCCAGTTGTCCCAAACCTCAGCCACAAACCTTCCCCACACAAGTGGAAAGACTTCTGTCATTCAGTCAAGACAGACAATATTTTCTTTCTTCTAAAACAAGATTGTGTTATATCATTTCTATTTGCCTTGGGGATAGATACTTCACAAAAGGAGAATTTTAGAGACAGCTGAGAACGTCCTGGGGCTTGGTCCAGCTCAGCAGAACACCGCTTACACAGCTCCAGCTTAAATCCCACACCAGATGCCATGACACAGGTAACTAAGAAGACACATGCTTTATTCCATCTTTTCTTCCAATATTCACCCCAACCACCACATGCAAGGTCAGTGAGTGCCTAGAAATCACTCAGCAGCCACTCAGGGCACTACAGTTCACCTTATCCGAGTTGATGATGTCCTTTTTGTTGATGGTGCCCGTGTTCTCTGACTCCACGCCTCCCAGCTCCAGGATGTCCCGTACATCTGCCCCCGTCGCCATGTCTCCGCCTGCCCTCTGGCCTCCTCTGCGCCGTCCTGGCCGTCCCCTCCAGCTCTGGGAGGGCGGGAAACCGGGGGTCGGGGGTTAACTCCCGCGGGGGTATCCCGGACTCATACAAACACGCGTAGGTGCGTGTGTATACACATATACACACGTATATCCGCAAACACACACGCATATACATGCACACGCACACTCACACACTTATATCTACATAGACACACACCCCCCTCGGCCGCCTCCCATCCCCCCGCCAGGCCCAACAACGGGGCCTTGCACCCGGCGGGTCCCGGGGGTTCCGCACGCCGCGCCCGCGGCCCGCAGCCCCGCGGGGGGATCCCGGGAGGCCCGCGGGAGAGCGTGCGGGACGCGGTGCTCCCCGCGCGGCCGCGGCCGCCCCGCTCCGAGCGGGACCCGCGCACCCACCGGCGCCGGCTCCGCGGCCACCGGGACGTGCGACACATACGGCGGCCCGGGCAGCGCCGCTTCCGCTCCCGCCAAGACGCGCCCGGAAGTGCCCGGAGCGCTTTGGGGGCCGCACCACGAGGTGGGGGGGAATGAGGGGGAAGGATTGCGAGTTCGAGTCCCGCCCCTGGCAAGTCGTGGCCTCCCGGCCCGAGGCTGCCGGCACCGCTTTTCCGGCGGCCCCGCGGCAGCGCCCGGACCCGGCCGGGTCTCGGCAGCCCCCGCCCCGCTCAGCGCTCAGAGCCCGCTACAGGCGCAGTTCGCTGCCGCGCCAGGAGGTGGCAGCACGGCCGCGCCCGACCGGCGCTCCCCAGCCCGTCCCGTGGGGCGCGGAGGGGGCGCCGCGAGTCCGTTCGTCTCGCCCACCACGGCCCCCAGTTACCCTGGCCCCGGTCCCTCAGGGGCTCTGTCATGGGTCGCTGCTCTCCCGGGGTCTCAGGGCTGACCCTAATTTCCCGCAGAGCTCATCAGGAGTTTTGCCGTCTCCTTTCCCAGGCGCTCGCTGGCGGTGTGGCCTGTCCCGTTCTCCCCGCCGGCCGTGCCAGGTGCCAGCCCAGTGCCAGCCACACTCGGGCTGTCCCGCCTGGCTTCGTGTGCCACAGCCCGCACTCCTCGCCCTCATGTTCTGTGCTCCAGCGCTCACATGAGGCGGCCCGTGGTGAAAGTTTTATTAATAAGACTGTCTTGTTTCCTCTTCCCTGTGGGAAGAAATGGGGGAACAAGGAAAGGGGCAAAAACAGCCGTGTGGGGCCAGGAGGGACTTCGAGAAACCACCTTCCTGCCAGATGAAGGCAGGGCAAGGCTGCCTGGCAGAGGTTTGCCTGAAGCAGGTGGTTTCTGCACGATGCACAGAGGTACACGGGGACCTGCCACCCATCTTGGATAGCCCAGGAGAGGCTGACAGGAATGTCTTCTCCTGTGCAGCCCTGGGATGAGCTGAGCCCCACTTGCTCTTGCATGAAATCCCTCAATGCCAGCCAGGCTGTGCTGAAATTGCCACCATTCCCATCCTGCTGGTGAACCCTTCCCACAGGGACTGGCACATCACCTCCCTATCAGGGCCTAAACAATGCCAGTGTACCACAGTGGGAACTGGTGACACCCCCAGAGTATCAGCTGTTGCCCCCAGAAATCATTTAATCCCTTTTCTGCCCCTTTCCGCACTGACAGGGATGGCTTTTAGCATCTTGGCCGTTGCAGAAGGGCAGAGCTGATCTGAGGTTTTGCCTGTCCTGCTTATTTGCTCTCAGCTCTGCCTCATCCACCAAGTCCTCCCCCCATCAGTGTATGTGGACATTGCTAATAATTTCTAGCACATTTCCTTGCTCTCTTGCCATAGCTGGCCTGGAAGTGGGGTCCATACTTCCCCAAGGTGGGCTTGCAGAGTGAGACAAGGCTTCCTAACTTTGAAGCCTGCCTGCCCGGCAAGCCTGGCACTGCGGCTCCGTGAGAGAACTTTGTAAGACCAAAAAAGGGGGGGCTCTCTTTTTGCCATTCATGGCGGGTTGTTCGCAGTCTGTTCATCCTGATAAACAGCATTTAAAGAAAACAAAAACCATTTCCAAAAATAAAACCCAGAAACAGATGGGCCATTTAGTGCGTTTTTTGATTGTATCTCCCACTTGCCGGCCTGACCTGCTCAAACCCTATCCCAATAGGACTCAATCTCTGCCTCAGTGTAGGGTGACCAACCATTTCCTCTTCAACAGCCTGCAGCACGTTTTGAGCTCATCTCCCCAGGGTAGAGGCTTTTTGATCTCCTGAATGGTGGAGATTATGGGCAGCTGGAGAGTGCTATTGACGGCTTGCCTCCCCCACACCTCTGTAAGCCTCGGGAGCTGTGTCCCACGAAGACCTGTATGGACCTGTACGTGAAACACATTAGCTGGGTGCTTCTGCTAATGGGCTCATCAGCAGAGCAATTAGCACTGCTTCAAGGGGGCCTGGAGTTATTGTTTCTGGCCATTGTATCCCAAAGCTTGCACTGAGCAAAGGGAAAGGCTGGAAACCTCAGTCACGTGCCGGGTCCATCAGAGTCCACTGGCACAGTGCCCAGATCTGACCACCTAGGTCCTGCCTCGCCAAGGCACAGGGAGAATGGAGGGAATGCAGGTACTCAGGGAAAGCCAGCAGTGACAAGGAGACCACTGCTTCTACGCCCTGGAACTCTGGCCTCGTTGTCCTGTCACTGCAACACCATCGCTGAGCTGGATACCACCGATGTCCAGGGTACCAAGCCTGGGCGATCTGCCACCAAGCAACTGGGGGAGAGATGTGCCCTCAGATTTAGCCGTGGCAGGAAGGGCCCCTCCAGGCCAGCTCCTCACCCACCTCAGGATGCTGGGGAAGGATGCACCTCATGCCCTTTACCAAGCATGACCAAAGGTGACCCCAGGCCAGAGGTGTGCGTGCCTTCTGACCAGGGCTCAGGGTGTGTATGTCTCCCAGACTGGCACCAGCGGAGGAGGACAAGTGCAAACACTGTGGCCAGTGGGGCAGGAGAAGGTTATCTGGGGCCCGGCAGTGGAAAAACTCAGGTGTGTGACTAAGGCACAACAGCGCCAGGTGTGGGTCCAGGCAGGGCAAGTGAGCTGGGAGTTATCGCTTCCCCGTGGCTTCAGGTGCCTGAAGCCAAATGTTTCCTAAGGGTGCGGTGACAGCCACAGCCCCGTTATCGAGGTACCTGGCCCACCCCAAGCAGCATGGACACGGGGACTGGTTGTTCTACCTTCCCCCCCGTGGCAGGGATGGGGCACTTTCCACTGCTCCTCCAGTGGGCGGCTCGAGCCCTGGGAACATACTTCAGCAGGGACATCTTGGTCCTGGGGACCCAAGCTCTGACCTCATGGTGAGGAATGGTCTGTGTTAGCCTGTCCAAGAACCCCCGAACTACCCTCCCACCCTGGAGCATCCAGGCTGCATCCCACCCACAGCACACTTGTCCTCTCCCCAGCTCCAAGCTGTCCCCATGGACCACAGCATCCCCAAATACCAAGCCCTAGCTAAGGAACCTTCAGATCTGCAATGCTCCTTCTTCCTACGGATCAACAATCCCAGACCAGCTGTAGGACCTGTTGGCTGTAGCATGGGGGATTCCTATGAGCTGGGTCATCCCCAGACAACAGAAACCCACTCAAGCGTCTCTTTCACCCCTCTCCAGCTTTGAAGACCCCAGGGCCGGACTCCAACCAGCAGGTGACTACATGGTGCTGGGCCATACCGTGGCCCTGACTCACACTTCTGCTGGGAGCTGTTTCTCCATACCTTGCTCCTTTCCTTTACCCACTTGCCTCCTCATTGGACCAGGTCAGCTGTACCCCAAAACCATGGGGCTTAAGAGTTACAGAGCATTCAGGGATCTCTGCACAGTTCCCATGGTCTTTTTTGACAAGGTGGAAGAGGAAGGGAGGGAGACATGGCCTAGCTCAGGGTTCTCCAGCTGACTGTACATGCCTGTACCACGGGGACTGCACCCCAGCCATGCCTCCCTTTAGTGCTGTCAAAGATGTTTTCTTGCTGCCCTCACCTCATCACTTTCTAGGGCAGGTTTTGCTGGGGACAGTACTGGCCTCCCTCCTCCAATGGAGAGTGTGTCTTAGCCCAGGCAATTGGAAGAGGGTGTTTTTTATTAACAACAAATTAACCATAATTGTCTTTTCCACTCAGCCACTCCTCCTCAGCCATGCTGGTCCATTTGACTACCATGCCCCATTGTGTGCCTGAAGGAGTACCTTGCCCCAGGCAAAGGGGAGCAATCTCAGAGCAGCTGTGCAGGAGCCAAAGCACCTTCCTCTGCTCTCGCCTCTGTTAGCGGCAGCAGAGCCAGACCTCACTCCTGCCCTGGCACAGCAATGATGAAAGGCGAGAAAGAACTGGTTTGTGCTCTGATCTCAGAGCTGAGCCTCAAAACAGCCATGAACCGTCACTCCAGCTCCCAAGATCCTTAGGGGAGGACAGGACAGCAGAGCCAGCCTTTCCAGTGGGACGGGATGGTTGGAGAAATTCATCGTTCCCCTGGAAATAAAAATAATAATCATAATAAAAACACAAAGCCAGAGATTACTTATACGCACACAAACATGCAGGCACGCACTCTCCCCATCTGGCTTTGCCAGCCTGACTCATCGCTAATTCAAACAGCCCACACCTTTCCCTCTCCCTCCATGTGACTTTTTGAACAAGTCTCCAGGGAAGAGACAGAAGTTTTGCCCCAGCTATCCCCTGGCAGTGTAGCCTTGTCCTTGGGTTCTGGTGGTCCCAGGAACAAGATATCCCCAGTACATCATCACAGGCCACCATGTGTTCCAGCACGGTCACCCCTGCACAGGCACCTCTCAGAAAGTGGGGCAAGCAGAGGGTGGAGGCAGCAGTGGAAAGGACAAGTGATTGAGCCTGATGGATCTGTGATACCTGTGGATGCAGGCCCATGGTCCTGATCTCAGGCGTACAGGAAAAACACGATGACCCAAGCTGCTGCCACCCTGCTTGTAATCACCCGTGCTTTTGTACCTGCTCAAGGGCTGACCACAAGGCTGGCTGCTGGCCCCTGAACAAAGAGCCCAACACCAAAATATTAACCACTCCTCAGGGGAACATCAGATCTGCTCTGCCATTCTCATCTGAGCAGGAAAGAGTGGGATCAGCCCAGCTACAACCCACTTCCACTGGCAGGGAAAGCAGCCCCAGGGCACCCCCTAACCTTGGCCAGCCCCTGGGGGTTGCAGTGGTGAGCACAGGAGGAGGGAGCCACTGCCACCACCACCCTGAGCCAAGGCATCATAGAGCCCGTGTGCTCGCTGCACTGCCAGCATGGTGTCAGGTCTGGACAAGTTCCTGCCTTCAGAGGGATTCGTGCATCACAGGTAATCAGCTGTGGGAGGGAGGGAGGGATGGAGCCAGACCTGCTTGCTGAGCTCGGGACCTGCCAGCATACTTGTGCTGAGTCACCAGCTATTAACGCAGGGAAACCTCAGCACATGAACCCCGCCAAGCTGCTGGGCCATCCCCAGGAGGACAGCAGAGACAGCACCCAGGACCCAGGCAGCTGACACCAACCTCCCTCCTGGTTGTGGCCACAAGGCCAGTACTGCAGAGCTCCCACTGTGAAGCACAGCAGGACAGGACTGCTCAGGAAGAATTCAGGACCAGCAAGGTTCTCGATTGAGTTTCGGCTGCCATTCCCCTTGGAGATGACTCACCGCAGGACCAGTCACACCATCCCAGTGCTGCAATTGCCCCATCTGCAGATTAGGGAAACTGAGGCACAGGGAAGTGGGGTGACTCAAGAGCTGTTGCACAGGAGATGCTACTCAGATGCCGAGGCTTGGGCGTTCCCCATCGATCCTCCGCAGCTAACTTAAGCAGAAATGAACATCGATGTAAATATTTACTGACAAACAAGCTCAGCCTCACCCTCTCCTCTTAGAAGAAACCTTTAAAGTAAACTCTCCTGGCCCTTTTATGTTTACATCTTGTTTATTTATTATACAGCAGATCACAATATTTCAACAGTTTGCATATAAAGAAAAGTAACATTTCAGAGTGCAAGAGACCTAACGTGCCCAAGCAGAGAAATGTTAATTAACAATATACACAGACGGGAACAGTGCACTTCCCAAAGCTGAGACTCATCTGTGTTCCCAGCTGGAAGAAAAAATACATTAAAAAAAAAACCAGAAACATTATATATTACTGCTTTGTTTAATTTACAACTTGCTTTGCAGAAGCTGCACATAAAAAGACTCATTTTCTTTTGAGCTTTCTTTTTTGTCTTCTCCCCCCTACAAAAGTTTCAAGTATAGCAGAGACCTGGGCATTCATAGCTGGACTCACTGTCCTTTACATACTAAATTTAAAAAAGCAGCATGGGGAAGGCAGCTGCAGCAGTACCTGGTGTCAACCTGAGGGGAAGGACAAGACAAAATAAAGTAGACGAGCCAGGAGAGACATTTTAGGCTCTTGAGAGGAAAACTGGGAATGGCCAGGACTGGACTGCCCAGTGGGGTCCCAGGCTGGTGACAGGATCATCCCTGCCCTCTGTGCAAGGTGACACTGTGCTGCCAACACCTGCAAACCTTTATACCCATAAGCCAGTCAAATCCCACCCTCATCCCATCCACTCTGGGCTTTGGGTCAGAAGGTTTGTTCTGATGATCACAACCGAAACACCCAGCAACCCATTTTCCAGCACCACAACCAATGTGCCCAACTGGCATGTTCTCCAGCCAAAATGCAGCCCAGAGTCAGCCATCACAGCCCCTAGAGCGGGGGTGGGGGGAGGGGTGCCAGAATCTGGGGGTAGAAGGTTTAGCTGATGCCAAATACAAGCCAGAAGTTCTGGGGACAGATCCCTTATGCACCAGTCCCCCCCATTCACCGAGTATCTGGCTGGGGGGAACCCTCCAGGCATGGGGAGCTGAGTGGTGATGTCTGGGCAGGTGTTTCTTGTAGTTTTGCTCCCCACATACATCCCCAAAGCAGCCCTTCCCCACCACTTGGCTGGGCCAGCTCTCATAGGGACAGGAGGAGAAAACTAGTTAACTACAAGCGGAGAGGGCTGGGTCACCAGGCTACTCCCCATTGCCACCCCTTGCCCGACGCTATTTACACTGTGAGCTGGCTCTGGGGACATCGAGTCCGGCCGCAGCCACGGCTCACATGTGCCGCTTCATATGGAGAGCGAGGTGGTCTGAACGAGAGAAAGCCCGCTCGCAGAGGTGGCACTGGAACGGCCGGTGCCCTGTGTGCTTGCGGTAGTGGCGGGTCAGCTCATCGGAGCGGGCAAATTTCCAGCCACATCCTTCCCAGGTGCAGTGGTAGGGCTTCTCGCCTGCAGAGGAGACGGGGTGTCAATGGGCTTGTAGGTTCCCATCCTCCCTGTGCCTTCAGCTCTATGCTACCCTGCCCGGCATCCCCTATTCCAGAGGGTTCCCTGATCCCCACCCTTAGGAAATGGGAGCCCCACTGCGCACCTCTGCCTGCTCAGCTTTCCCATTCTGTCTCCCATTTTTCTGCCCTTTCCCAACTGCAAATAGGGCATCCTTGCCCCATTACAGCACCCTCCTATGTGCCCCTGCTTCACTTCAAACTGTGGGTGCCCCTGCTGTGGGGTGGCACCACGTGCCCTGTCCCAGCTCGGCCAGAGGGTCTCATCATACAAACGCCCAGTCTGTCTCCCTGTTATGTTCGTCCCTAGCCCAAGTGGAGGGCTTCTTCATGACCCCAAGTCCTACCACTTCAGGCACCCCTGGGTCCCGAAGCCAGCAACTGGAGGCGCCACAAGAGCCGTCTCGCTACATGCCTTGGTCCCCAAATGTCCCAGCCCCACCATGGAGGTGCTTCTGAGCACTTCGTGGGCCATCCCCATTGCCCCCTGCCCCACACGCAGAGCGCCTGCACACAGCCCCATGCCGACTGCGGGCTATCTCTGGGTGCCCTCACACAGCCCCCACCACGGGAACCCACCGCGCACTCCCTGACATACCACAGGGGGCTTCTCCACGAGACAACAAACCGCCCCCCCGACGCCCCTTCACACCCCAGGAACCACGCTTGCGGGTCTCACCACGTGCCGCGGTAACACACACACCACAGAGGTCCCGAGCCTCTGTGCGCGTCCCCGCCCGGCGCGCCCTTACCTGTGTGGGTCCGCATGTGCGCCTTGAGATGCGAGCTCTTGGTGTAGGTCTTGCCGCAGCCCGGGTATTCACAGTTGTGCGTGGCCGTTCGCTTGCGCGCCCACGAGCGGCGGCCGCGTTTGGGCTTGCAGTCCTCGGGGGGAGCCCCGGCCGGGAAGTACTCCAGCACCGGCGAGTTGGGCGGCGTGACCAGCAGCCCGGGCAGCCCCGCCGGGCCCGGCCCCGGCCCCTTCAGAGGCTCCCTGAAAACACTGAAATGTCCATGAAACTGCGGTGGCGGCTGGGGGGCGAAGTGGGGCGCGTAGCGGTGCGGGGCCACGGCGTAGTGGGGCGGCAGGTCGGACAAGAGGTGGGGATCGGCGCCAGGCAGCGGCTCCTCCGGGGGCCCCAAGCGGCCATGGGGGAAGCCCGGGTAGGGCAGCGGCGGCCCCGGCACCGGTCCCGGCCCGGGACCCGGCGCCACGCGCGGCTTGTGCTCGCCACCGCCCGGTGCCAGGTACTCGGGGGCGGACATCCCCAGCATGCAGGCGCGCTCCTCCGGCTGCTCCTTCTTGATGCGGGGCCCGAAGGACTGCGCGGGGTCCAGGGGCAGTGGGCGGGCTAGGGCCGGGTGGAGGGGCGGGTGGTGATGGGGGTGAGGGTGATGGTGGGGGCCGCCGGGCACCCGCAGCTCCGTGTACTCCCTCCGCTGCGGGTCGTAGTGGCCGGGCAGGTCCGGGGTGAGCAGCTCAGCCACGTAGCTGTGGCCTTGGCCCTCGGGGTAAGGCGCCGAGAACTTGCCCGGCGTCGAGTACGAGCCGTCGCTGTCATAGGTGGTGCCACAGCTCTCGGGGGTCTCGGGAAGGGGGTAGTTGGGGCCGGTCGGCCCCTGCCCGCCACTGCTGGTGTGCGCCAGGATGAAGTCCAAGTCCACGAACTTGCCCAGGTCGTCCTCCTCCCGCTTGACGGTAGCGGGGCCATCCTGCTGTAGCATCCTCTGCGGGACAATGAAGCGTCAGGATCGGCGGGGAGACGGTTGCGGCGACACCCGCCGTCCCAGCACCGCGGCCCGCGCCTCCCCCCAACCCGTCCGACGGGTCGGCACCACTCCGGCTTGCGCTGCGCCGCCCCCGGGGCGCCCTCCGACGGCAGCAAGGCGGCCCGCCCCCCACTCCCCAGCCGGGCTGAGCCTCAGCCCGGAACGTATCCCCCCTTGCCACCCCCTCCCCGGTGCCAGGCGCTTACGTGGAGCATGTCGGCGGGCCGCTCCTCTAGCGGCATCAAGTTGGCGAAAGTGGAGATAGAGGGCAGGGCGCTCTCGTCCACGGCCGCCGCCATGGCGAGCCGGGCCCAGGCAGCGGGGCCGGGGCGGGCTGGGGGAGCGCGGTGCGCGGAGCCCGGCACCGCTCCGCTCCCCGTGGCAGCAGCGCTGCTCTGCGCCGCCCCGCGCCCCTAAGCTGTTAACAGCATGGCTGCGCCCCGATTGGTCCGGCCCCGCATTGATATTCACCGCTGCCGCTTGCCATTGGCTCTGCTGTAGCCCGAGCCACGCCCCCTCTGGCCAGGCTGCCCCGGCGGGCGGGGGTCGGCGGTTGCTGCTGCCCCGACGGCGCTCGGAGTCCGGCGGGACTGGAGAGGACGGGGCAGAGCGGCGGGGTCTCCACGCTCTGCTCTGCCCTGCTCTGCGGGAGTGTCCCACGGGGGAGAAGAGACAAAGGCGCTGTTGTGGATCGCGGAGGCCAGAATCCTGCCCGCGACGTGAACGGGGCAGCGGCGCCCTTAAGCCTTGTCCACACCACGAGCGGGGAGGGAGGCTGTAGGTGGCAGAGCCGGAGGTCCCCTGGCACCCTGTCCCGAGTGGGGCAGGGGCAATGGCTGTGTCACATGCACCCGTGCGTAGAGGCAGAGAGTGCCGGAGAGGTCTGGCGCAGGGGTACAGGTAAAAGCATTCCAGCCGGTGTCCCGGGCACTACACCCGCCACGGGGGCCACCGAGCGCGTCAGCGAGCGAAGGTGCGGTCCCAAAAAGGGGCGCTTGTGCCAACCATAGGAGCTGAAGCAGATAGCCGAGCCGCGGTTCCCTCACACCCCCACGCCACTCGTTTCATGTAAGCGAACTCGTGTAGCCGCGTCCTCCCGCGCCGCTGCTGTCGGTGAGGCAATCAGCAGCACAGAGCGTACCAGTTCGCATCTGGCTGCGTGCAGGGTGCGTGTGCAAGCGGAGATAACTGCTCGTCGGGGGTTGGCACCCTGCCAGCATCGCCTCATCTCGCCCCACAGCCCCCACGATATGTTCGTCTGCCTTCCCTAGGGACCAGTGCTGTGGCTGAGTCTCAGATCCCCCCGGCACAGGGGGCATGGGCCGGCTGTCCCACCCTGCCCACCCCGAGCGGCCCCTGGGACAGTGCTGTCCTCCTGAGGGCTTCCCATGGCAGGGGACACAAGGACAGCAGGTTGTCCTACCATACAGGAGACACTCAAGTCACCCACCCTATTCTGGCTGGTTGGATGACGGCACAGAAACCCAGGGCACTGAGCAGGCGTCCCTGGGGGCTCTCTGCCTCCCTGTCCGGCTCACAGCAAGGTCTTCTGTGTTTGGCCCCCATCCAGCCAGTACCAGGAATGGCCCTGCTACTGTTGCGCTCCTCAAGAAGCAATGGCCCTTATCTCTTGGAGCCTGTCTCCCTGCTTTCTGGAGCTGTTCATCTCCAGATACCTTTCTAAGAACTGAGGCTGCTGCCTGCTCTATTCAGAAGCAAGGAGTCAATTTAAAAAAAAACAAATATAAACACCAAAGGTGAGGTGTGCACACACCACATGCACATGCCGCTTCTGAATCCAAAGCTACTCTACCAGTTGCTCTCATCACCACGCTTTAATTATAAGGGTGGAGCATTGCAATAAATTATTTCAGTAATCCAGTGGAACAACAACAATTCAGATCTTCCCCCTTTTACCAAGAATCCCTGCCCTGGTTTCCAGAGCACATGTTGGGCTGCTTCCTGGGCCCCATCTGCTTGTCTGCCAGCAAGGCAGCAGGTTTATTAATGTCACCTATTGGATCAAAACACATGGGCTCCAAAGTCCTTCCTTGGAAAAAGTCACCTCCAAAGTGGCAAAGAAGCATGTGGGTATTACTTGAAATTACTTTTAGTTTGCTTCCCAGGGTAGTTTATTCAAGTCACCAGTTAATCCCATTACTTGTTTCTTGGCCAAATAATAATTAATAGCAAGGCAGTTCCTGCCCCAAACTTTTACAGATAAGTGAGAGAAGATGCCATAGGAGACAAACACTAATTCCTCTTGGTTTTCCCATTTTCCAGGCACTTTTGGCACCTGCATCAATGCTGATTTATTTTGAGAGGCGTCGCCAACAGATCAGCTTCGTTTTTACAGCCAATATTTCTTGCAAATGTGGGATATTCCCCAGGAAACTCTTTTTACTGATGCTCTGGTGGGAGGGCCAGCACGGCGGAGAGCAGCAGCATGCCAGGCACCACAACAACACAAGCACTGCCAGCACTGACTGTGCAGGGAGCCAGGAGTGCGTCACGGGCAGGGTTTTCCTGCTGCGAGCCATGAGGTGGGCACAGGGGCTCTCTGCCACAGCCTTGTCAGCCCCTCAGCCACAGAAGCCCCCTCTTAAGTGAATGGGAGGTGAGCAGGAGCAGACAGTGCACGCACTGCCCACTGTTGACAGAAGCCCATTTAGGAAACATGGGTTATCTCTGGTGCCGCTACAGCAGACTGTAAAGTTGCTGGCATCCCAAGAGATCAAACAGCAGCCAGGCAAGAGGGCAAACAGGAGGTGGGAAAGGCCACCCACTCAGGTGATGGCTAAAGAGGAAAGGGTTAATGGTTATCCTTGCTTTTGGCACATGTGGCAGCAGAGGAGTGAGGAGCATGGCTTCCCCAGCATGGTGCCAGAGGTGGCCCCGTCCAAACAAGAGCATTGTCAGCCTGGCCAACACTTCCACAGTGCCATGGCACCCTCCCTAATGGCACACTGCACGTGTGCGATGGGCAGGGAGACAATGCCCTGTGGCACTGCCAGAGG
The DNA here is from genome assembly GCF_009819655.1 of Sylvia atricapilla. Taxonomy (NCBI): domain Eukaryota; kingdom Metazoa; phylum Chordata; class Aves; order Passeriformes; family Sylviidae; genus Sylvia; species Sylvia atricapilla. Next base: position 14,767,198 of record NC_089148.1, read on the forward strand.
TGGAATTGGTGCCCAGGTTGCTCAGCAGGGCTCCCAGGAGACCCAGAGTGGTCCTCTACCCCACAAAACATTGGGGACTGAAAAACACCTGCACTGCATCCCTTTTTGTTCTGTGACCTGGAGTTGGGAGACTGGAGTGAACCCAAGGACTCTCCTTCAGAGTATCTCCAGTGCCCCCTCTCCAACAGCATCACAGCCCAGAGATTTCCTGCTTCAGTGAGAGGTGAAACCCAAGTCCCAAAAGCTCCACAGAGGACTCCATGAGAGGTGCCAGGGAGATCCACACCATAGATCACCCTAAACAATTGTGACACTCCAGGGTTACATCCCTGAGAGCAGAAAATTAATCAGGCTGGGTTTTACTCTCTGTCTTCCCCTCTGCATGGTACTGGCCTGCCTAGAGAAGGGTCCAGGAGCTCCCAGACCTGCCTGTATGCCCAAAGCCCCCTTGCCCTCCTGAAAAGAGGAACTGAAAATGAAATTAAAGCATAATTCAATCCGGAGCAGGTCCAGAGTAAAGTCATCTGCTCTTATCGTGTGCTGGCAGGCTCTTCCCGCTCCGCAACAAACACAATGTTATCAGGGCACAGAGGGCAGATTCGTTTGCACCGGCCGAGCAAGCTGCTGTGTCCGCCCTGCCTGCCCTGGGGTCTGGGGAGCACCGGGATGCACGGCCAAGGACCGGGGCTGCCAGGGGCTCGGGGAGGCAGGCAGCACCCCGGCAGCACCGACAGGGAGCTCAGTCCCAGGGCGGGGTACTTTGGCTGGAGGCCATATCCAGCCTCCCTGCGCAGCTCTCTAGCCAGAGGAGACGGGGCAGTTTGCTCCCAGTGAATGTCAGCACAGAGCAAAGCCTACAGAGGGGCAGGGGCCACGAGCGATGTCTTTGCCTACGGGAATTTACGTGGCCTCGTCTTCCATGGGTGCTGCCCAGCCGCTTGGCCAGGAGGCTGCCAGGCTGGCAGATCTTGGCATCCTACACCCTGGCAAAGCAACCCAGCGGCAGCCCCAGACCCCGCACACACTCCCAGCCCCACTGCATCGCCGGGACCGCATCCTGCTTTGATCTCTGCCTGCTGCCTGACTGTGCCCTGGTGGCTGCGGGGCCAGCGCAGCCCTCTCCGTCCCTCTTTATATACCCCTGTTATTTTTAACTCTGCCTACGCAAATCCCGAATCCGGAATGAGCAGCGGCCGGGGGCCAAGGGGAAATGGACATGGTGCAAATTTCCTGCCCTTTTTACCTCTCTTCCTCTATAACATACAGCAACGTTTTTCCTCCACTTCTTAACTTTCACTGGTACAGGGAAGCTGAAAGCTCCAGGCTCTGCGTAGAGCCACAAGGTCCAGCACTGCAATGGACGGGGTATCCCACTCGGCAGGGACAGCGCACTCAGCATGGTGCCAGGAGATGTCCCTACCCATAGCACACACCGCAGGCTCCGTCAGCAGTGCGACGCACTGGAGACATCCGGACAGCCCTCGCAGCAGCAGCAGCCTCACGTGCAAACACGTGTGCTCACGTGCCAGCCCGGGGCCCATCCTTCCCCCTGGCCAGAGCTCTGGCCCCAGCCACAGCAGCTGGGACTGGACCACAGCCATGGGAGCCATTCCCTTTTCCCACTCACAAAAGTGCTGGACAAGACCTGTGACACCCCAGCAGCTCCAGTAACAGGAGGAATCGCTGTTTTCTGGTTCCTCGTAAGCAACAAGGAGGAGTAACACAGGATATTCTTCCCAACATCTCTGGTTTAATCTTAAAAAAACCCCCTACAACACAAAGTGCCCCAGCAAGTTGCACAGGGTGTTTTGCAGAGCATATCATGATATGGCTGCAGTGCCCAGGGGATGTGCATGTTAGAACTCTTCTCTCACGTGTGGAGATTAATAGCTGTGAAAGCAAATTGCCTACAAAAGTTCCAAATGACACAGGTAAACATCTCTGCCACTCTTTTCCGGGCAGTGTCCATCCCTCCTCCCAGCTATATTCTAAGGTACTCATCTGCAATGAACCTGGATTCTCAGTCAGTGGGGAAAACCTCCCTTGCCACGCACAGAGGCAGGAAAATGTGGATGCCAAGGCCAGTGCTGGTCAGACCTGATCCACTGAGATTTACACCATCTCCCAGCCTGGAGAAAGCCTGGCTAGCCCTAGAGCCTGGGCGCTGGTGTGGCTGCAGCATCCAGTCACTGCTGGGCCAGTGGAGGAACAATTTTCCAACGGGAGCTGTGGGATGGGGTTGAGTGAACGGTCTGCACCATGAGTCACTGGCACCCATGGGGACACAGCTCGGTGTGAGGCAGTGGGGGACAGCCCAGGTGACCACAGAACAAGCAAGGAGCTGGAGAACTCTGTGTGGAAACTTTTTTCCAGGTAATTTGGTTTTGTTATTCCTCTCGTGCAGCTATCCGCCTAGAGCCACACTGCCAGTGTAAATCACACACCGTAGTGCATTGCATGGAAAACTCATCCTGCCACCACCCCATGCTCCTGGGACACTGCACCAAGGCCACCACTATGGCACAGGCTGCTGGAATCAATCACAGCCAGCCACATGTGGCTGCTGCAGTGGTTTTACAGAAGCAGCCCACAAAAGTTCATCCTCCCACCCGTGACACTAGTGGGGCGTCTGGCAGGATCAGTGGCCACCCTGTGTCAAGAGCCCTCTGCACTGGCATTACACAGGGTGCTTCATTCTGCTCCAGGAAGTGGCATTTAATTACCCAGCCTCCTGGTAGTAAATAGGTTTCCAACACATTACAAAAGGCTGTATTACTTTTTTTTTATCCCCAGCCTTGCTCATGCTCTGCACCGGTGAGCTCATCCCCTGGGAATACCGTCTCCAAAATAGATTCACTCCCTTGTTGGAAATAATCAAATGGGAATCCAAGCTGCTGAGCCCAAGCCCAATTCCTCCCTTTGTTCTGGGGCTCTGGCAGTGAAGGGGTTCGGAGCAGGGTGACAGGAACTTGCCTTCTCTTTAATTGACCTCCGATGATGAAACAATCAACCAAACGATTTAGAAATGTGCATCCAGTGAGATCATCAGGAAAACTTCTCCACGAAGGGGCCTGGGGAAAGGAAGGTGCGGTAATCCACCTGCCCCAGCCGCCTCGGCAGGCCTCACTGCATGGCACAACGTGGCACAGCATGGCATGGTGTGTCACAGCCACCCAGCGCCTCTTGGGCTGCCTTGCTGTGGCTTCATGCCAGAAGCTGCCTCACTAGGTCCAACATGGGGAAACAGTACAGCTAGACCTGTCCCAGTGAGGACATCTGCTCCCATGGGACATCTGTCCTCCTTGTTTCCAGCCCCAGCCCATCCTTAGCTACTGGGCACCCATTTATCCCAAGCCAGCACCAAGTGGTAGTGCTGCCTGTCTCCACTCCCAGACTCACTGCAAGTGCTGCCACCCCAATGGGCATTTCTAGGACAACATTCCATGATGTTGTGGTGGAAAAACCCTCCCAGCCCCACAAGCACTGCATCCCTGGAGATTTCTATCTCTTGCACCCTTTCCCCAGCTTTTTGTAGCCTGGCAGGAGGGCAGCCACCCGGGAAGGGCTGGCATGGCTCCCTGGCCCCAGCTGTGCCGCTGGGGCTGCCCCGACTTCCCCAGCCCAGGTCAGTGCACGCTCCAGCTTGGCATGTGGCAGGCACTAATTTTGGCCCAAAGGGTTTCCCTTCAGCAGACTCTGCCGCCAGGGTGGTTTTGAAGACAATCTTAGCCAGAGTCTTCCTTCCTCGACTGCCAGCAATCCGGAGCCAGGCTGGTGTGTTTGTGTTGTGTGTACATGCGTGTGTGTATCTCCAAACCGCAACAAATATTTCATATTCGTTTTCTTTCTTTCCCCATTTTTTTTTTTTTTTTTTTTTTCCCTCCAAGCCCTTGGCTGTGGTATTTAAATAGTAGGTGTGGTCCCGGAGCTGTGTGCCAAAACCAACACCAGTTCCAGAGCAGATAACCCTGCGAGCAAATGCAGCAGCGAAACCACACTGAACTGCTGGGAGAGCTGTGCTGGGATGGGCAGTACTGCTGGGTATGGCCATGGCATGGCCCTCTGGGCAGGCAAGCAGCAAGCAGGCACAGTGGCCACATGGCTCCCTGGCCCGACACAGAAGCTCAGCCAAAGGGGCCAGGTGAAGGGAGGAGATGTTGGAGTCAGCATGTCCAGCTGAAGGGCCATGCTCTAGCTGCTCATCATGTACAGCCAGGAGCTGTTTGGGATGGACCCAGATGGTCTTTTGGGATTTGTTTGTTTGAGGTTTTTTTTTTAATAAATCAAGGCAAAACATGTTACTTAATCATCTATTTTTCATATTATGAACTATCTAAAGTATTTGTTTGTTAAAAGGGCTACTTTTCTCCCCCAAAAATGTAGAGCCTGAGCAAGTCAGAGAAGTCCCTCCAGTGTTTTAAAAGCAGTTTGCAAAGAAACTTTCTTACGCCCTGATGTTTTTCTCATCCAAGCTGAAAGCCCTGAAATATGGTGAACGTCATGTATTTCAGCATGAGTCACCCAGAGAGAACCAGCTGTGTCACCTTCCCTGGCAGTGCTGGCTGTGCCTGTGTGTACTGGGGACAGTGGGGATGGAGGGGACCTCTGGGTACTCTTCATCCAAGGATGGATAGACATAAGTCAGTTCAGGCAGGAGAGCAATGAAGAAGGATTGCTGCATACCCAGAGCTGGAATGCCACCCTCCCCTTCCCTGGGGCAACTGCTATTTTTGGGGATGGAGTAGCCATGAAGTTTTGAAGATTCATGGTGCAAGCATAATCCCCAGGAAGTTCACAAACTCATCCACAGAGGAGTGTGCACACAGTGCCGCAGGCAGTCAAGTGAAGGCCACAGCATCCCAACTCCAGCAGAGCTTCTGCCTGGCTGCTGGTGTCCCCTCCGAGCAGCACCCACATCCAAAAAGACAAAGGAAGATCCTTATTCCAGCCTTCAATCCCTCAGCTTTCCACATGGCTGGCAGGGCACCAGGTTTCTTGGAGGGTTGGTTCTCATAAGATTTTGCTCCAGACGGGACCTATTTGGCTTCTGCAGCCTGTGGGATATTGGGTCAATATCCTGGGACAGAGACTAGGGAAAGCCTGAGCTTTTTCAGACCTGGAACTCACACCGCACTCTCCTCCTCGCTCCCCGGGTGGCTCTGGTATGGCATACCCTGTTTGCTTCTGCCCTAAGCCAGCACTTTTTGGGAAGTAGGCAGAAGAGGCAACGCCATCCCACAGTTGTGGTCCCAAGCAGAGATCACTTAGATGACTGGTCCCTGGAACACTCATCTGCTGGGGACAATGCCAGGAGATGGAGATGCTCCTCTCCAGCTGGGCAGTAACCCTGCCCAGAGGATAACTGGGGATAAGTGTCTCTTGGCTGGACAGTGCCTAGGGGTGGCCACAGGCTGTTTGTCCCTGAGCTGGGCTGGTGCACAGCCATGGCCAGGCGTGTGGCAGGCACAGCCAGCACACCGCTCCCTGCCTCGCGGCCCCGCCGCAGCTGCAGCGCTGGAGAGGAGCCGGCCAGGCGTGCAGCACTGCGCCAGCAGCACAAGGTGCACAGTGGGGCAAGGATCCACCCAGCCTGTGGCAGAGTAGGAGGGTCCTTGGCAGACAAGGTTCTATTTTAAAATCCACAGCCAAGCCGGCTCCCTGCCCGACCTCAGCACGTGTTCTGGCTATGGGCAAACAGCCTTGGGCCCAAACCCAGCCTCCAGTGGCCTCCATTTTCCCTGGCTCCATCTTTCCTGATGTGCCTCAGTCCTGCTCCACCACTACCTCCCATGTGTCAGCTCAGTGAGGTGTGTCCCCCCAGGGACCCGTTGGCCCCACTGGCACGTGTCCCAGCATGGAAAGGAAAATAAAGTTAGGATGTCACCTCCCCAATCAAGAGTGGAAAAATCTTTCCAAAAAACACCCTTTTAGTCCCTCACTGAGAGTAGCCAATGATGGAGTCCCCAACCCTGCAGATCCACAGCCAAACAGGGAATTTTCCACCCACATCAAAGCAGAGCCATATGATTTTACAGGAATGGACATGGAGGTTGTGTCCTGTGCACCTGCTCGCCTGTCTTCTTATTTTGGAAAATTGCAGTGACCACGAGGCACTTTGCAGGATACCAAGGTCTCCTGCTCCACACCATGTTGATTCAGCCCCTCTTGCCTCTGCCAGCACCCTACACACTGTGAGGGGTATAGGGAGCCTGGGGGCTTTCCCAGGAATGATTGCCCTAAATCCATCTCTCCTCCCAGATATATAAAATGAATGAGGCCTGACTGAAGTCAAGGCACATGTGATGGTGAGGAGGCTGCTCTGCCTACCCTGGCCCCACTGTGCCCCCGTGCATGACCCTGCATCCCTCTGTTCTCAAGGGGAGGATGCTGGGGGGCAAGGGGAGTTTCTAAGGGGCTGAAGTGAGGTTCTGTGGCACTGCAGAGCTCTCTCCACCTCGCTCTTAGCCCTTGGGTGGACTTAGGAAGTCAAGATTTACTTGAACCCGGCTTTGCCCCAGCAAACCTGTTGCAATTCACTTGGTGCCCACGGGGACACAGCAGGCACGGGGGGTACCCGGCCATGCCTGGTCACCTCCCCCACATCATCTGTGCCCCGGGAAGGGGCACCGCCTCCTCCAGCCCTCCGGTGTGGGTCAGGTGGCTGTACCTTCCCACTAAGCCCAATCTGATGCACTTCAAAGCCTGGGCCGCCTGCCCCGGGGACATTAGTGTCAGGCAGGGGGACATGCAGGCAGCCCCGGCTGGTGGTGGGGATGGTGGGAGATTGCTCCGGGAATCCGCACTTCCCGTCAAGAAGCTGATTCCGGGAAGGAAAGCTCCCGGACCGGAGCCATCAATGGGACTATTACAGGCACTCCAGCCATCTGGAACTTTTAGTCTCCAGCCAGGTCTGCTTCCACCGACGGTGATGTGCGGGGATTCTTCTGCCCCCCAAGTACACAATTGCAGGGTCATTTGCATCTAAAATGGAGCTGGGCCCTTTAGCGGCCCGTCTGCTCCTGATAGCGGAGCTGGGAGCCTGCTCGGGCACTAAACGCGCTAATGCAATCAGCGGCCGGGGCTCTGCACATCAAAGATCCCCGGCTCCCTTATAGAAGCCTCGCGGCCACAAACCTCCCCTGGGCCAGCCTTTCATCACTGCCGGAGTGCCCGTCACCCCTCTCCTGGGGAGCCGTGGCTGGGGGAAGTCCAAGAAAAAGGAATGATGAAGGGCCATCAGCCTTCCTTGAGTGCAGCATGGGGGCCACTGTTGCATCCTTGCCTGCAACCCTCTCATAGGATCACAGAATGATGTGGGTTGAAAGAGACCTTAAAGATCGTCTAGTTCCAACCGCCTGCCATGGGCAGGGACACCTTCCACTAGACCAGGCTGCTTAAAGCCCCATAGAGCATGGTCACTCCCCCACCGCTGTAGTTTCCCTCCCTGTAGGGCTTCTTTTGTCTCCATTCATGTTGTGGAGGAACATGACCATGGAGAGACTGGGGAGGGGGCCAGAGCCCCCGCCACTGACCTGAGGGAACCATGGGGCCAGCACAGGACAGGAGCACCCACAAACATTGTGACTCATTAACGGGGTTACTAATAGCATCCGAAAGGAAACTGGCTGAGGCAGCCCTGCCCCACATTCTCTGCACCAGGGAGTGGCACCATCTTCATCCCACTGAGAGGTGTCCCTAGAGAAAGGACTGGCAGCCCTGGTGTCACGTACCAGCAGGGAGAGTGTTGCTTGGTATCCATGTAACTGGGTGCTGGATGCTGGAGGCTCAGCTGGGTGGTTCAGCCATCACCTCAGGGTGCCCTGGCTGGGGCTGCTACATCCCCCAAGGCATACTTGTAGACCAACCAGCATCTCCTCCTCCTGGGAAAGTGCTTTCGTCCTTGTTCATCCTCTGCACCCCCAGGGTCACCACAGAGAACCTTCCCTGGGAGAAGAGAGGACACTGCCCAAGGTGGCATCACACTGCACCTGCAGGCAGGACAGACCTGAGCCATTCCTGAATCCAGAATCATGCACTGGGTGCTCCCACACCATGGGCTGGCTTGTCACTGCTAGCGACACGAAAGGATGAAGCAGGCAGCAGGAGGTCAAGTAGGAAAGCTCTTTACTTTATTTTTTTCTGACTCCATATATATACAGTTTTACAAGCAGGCCAAGATTGGCTACACAGGTAGCCACCTCTCCGACCTCGTTGGTGAACATCACCATCAATCATCTTTCTCCTCTCAGAGGAGAAGTCAGTAAACAAATCTAAAACATAGTTTACTTGAAGCTGCATGAGAAGAAATGCAAACAGTGAAAAGCAGGCAAACTTGAAGCAACAGACCCTAGAGTCCCCTTGGGTCACTGCATAATCCTTGCCATAGGCAGGTTCTGGAGACCATGACCTCTCTGGATGGGCTCCTGGCTACAGCTCTCCTCCGGTCAATCCACGGCAGGGTCTAGGTGTGCTGAAGGAACAGCACAGTGCTCCTGGGAGGACATGAGGGCACCTACTGAAAGGCACAGGGGTGCTGTCTGCTCTGGCTCAGTGCCATCCAGGGCGCTGGCCCACAGCTTGTGGCCAGCAGTCACTGCTCATGGCAAACACAGCTGCTTCCCCATCCTTGTCCATACCCGGCTCGTGGCGCCAGGGACCGTTGCCATATGGTGCTGATGTGTACACAGGGCCTGGGTACACACAGTGTGCCAGGAGCGCTGGCACTGGGGTCTGCCTGGCCTCAGGGGGGACACAGCACCCTCCAGACGTCTGCACCCTTTGGCAAGGAGTGGGGTGGGGCCCTCAAGTGCCTGTACAAAGGATGGGCCTCGCCAATGGCTGAGCCAAGTCTGACCTGGCCTGCTGGAGATGGGGATGGGCTCCTGGCATGAACAAGAGCTGTGCCCCCACCCACCACCCCCCATGCCCATGGGGAGCTCTTGGGGAAAAGTGGTGTTTTTTCTTGCCTGCTGGTGGTTTGGTGCTCCCAGTGCAACCAGTGGGATGCCAGGTGGCTGCAGCAGTCCCACCCTGGCAGGGAAAGCTGGCAGTGACTCACTACCCTCACCAGCCCTGCCTGCTGGGTGACTCCTCCTGCAATCCATCCCATTCCTATTGCCAGCCCCTGCTCCCTCCATAGGCCCAGATCCTTTGGGATGCTGGGGGGGGTGGATACTGGCCAGGCTGGCTGCCACCCATGAGGGATATCCCCTGAGCCTGGGGGATGCCATACCCCATGGCCGAGGCTGCACCATTGACACCCTGTTCCCATGCCCTGGCTTGATGGTGCCAGATTCAGGATAGGGGAAAATAAAGTCATCCTCCGCTCCTTTTCCCCTGCTTTTCCACCCTCTTGAGAGGAATCCCCAGTCTCTTCCACAGGGTCCCTCCATCCTCCTGCTCCCAACCAGTGCATGGGACAGGAAGAGGAGAAGTCCTGTTGGGACTGTTCTGGTCTCCAGAGCAGTACCTGGGGCTGAGCAGAGCCCTACTCAGCCAACACCTCACCCGGCTGCCCCAGGGCTTGCTGAGATGTGCACATCCTGGGGGAAGGATGCAGGAAACATTTGATTGCATCCTGGGAAGATGGAAAGTCATGTTGGGATGTGTCCCAGTTGTAAGCTGCCATTTTTGGAAAGGGGTTGTGGGCCAGGTTTGGGAGGGGTAGATGGGCCAGGTAGGGGTGAGGCAGTAGGCAGGAGGTGGGATGGGGACTGGCTTTGGAACCCTCTCCCAGGAGGTTCCGTGGAGTTTAGCTCCCCTGCACAGCTGCTGTGGCAGCAAGTGGGTCCCTACAGATCAACAGCCTCCTGCAGCGTGTGATGTGCTCTGGTCTTGCCACAACCAGGGTGGCAGCAAGCCCAAGAGCAGACCCTGAGTGTGCATGAGGCTTGGCCCCCCACACCGATTGCAGCAGGGAGGACATGAGATGATGCCCACGGTCTGGCAGGAGCAGGCTGGGGGCTGGGGCCAAGGCCTGCCGGACCAAACTGTCCTGCACAAGTCCTGCAAGGCACCCAGCTCCCAGCCAGCACCCACAGCCTGCAGGAGCACTGATGCAAAGACAAGAAAGCAGAGGCACCGATGCTTTGCTTCTCCCTGCACTCCCATGGCTAAAGATGCATTTCATGGACCATCGCACAGAGCCAAGGACCCCAAAACCAGCGCTCCAGAGAAGAGTGGGGTGACAGCACAGGTGATGGTTGGGAGCTGCAGGAGACGTTGTGGGTGGTGGGAACTGGTGGGGTAGGCAGTGAGAAGTAGGAAGTTGGACCCCAGGTCTGCTGAGTGGTGGTGATAGGGGGGATTACAGGGTGGTTTGCATTTTGGGGGGTCTCCCTGCAGCCCTGCTGGGAGGCTGGGTACAGTGAGGGGAGGGGAAGAGGGATCAAAGAGGTGGGGGCGAGGAGAAGCTCGTGAGTTGTGGGTCATTATCTGCTATTAACATCTGTAATCTCCCAAGAGCAAACTGAGATTTACAGCCTGTTATTAGGCTGTTACTCAACCTGTTGTGCAACAGCTCAATTAAAAAAAAAAAGCACAAAAAAAAAAAAAAACCCCAACCTGAATGTGATTAATAGCCTGCTAATAAGGGGGAAATCTCTCCTATTTAATTCAAACAGCCTCTGCCTAGGCACTCCAGGAAGGCATGGGCTCTCCGCCCAGGTTCCCAGGCTGGCTGCTGGGCTCCTGCTGGGATTCCCCCGGGAACTGACACTGAACAGAGAACCGGGGGGGGGGCGGGGGGAATGTCGGTGAGTGCTGCTCCCCACCACAGATCTGGACTCTGGGTTCCCAAAGGCATTGGGGTACAATTGCCACCTCCTCCCAACACTGCCTCCAAGCAAAGGGGGTACCAAATATTCCCTGGCCATTCTCTGTGGTCACCCTCTGAAAGAGGTGGAAACTCTGAGTCAGCTGCGGTTCTTATCCAAGCATCTCACCTTTTCTTTGACCATGACTCGCACCTGAGTCACTTTGACCCCACAGCTTCCTGCCCTCCTGCCTTTCACTGCCTGTGGTCCAGAGGGTGCTCTCTGTCCCTAGATGTTCCTACCTGCTACAGTTTCACCTCTTGACTCTCACTCCCCCTTTCCAGACATCCAAACCAGTCCTGCCTGTAAACACCTCCATGGCCTTGAGACCACTCCACTGGGAGTGGTCTCTGGTTCCTGAATCCTCTGCCCTGGGTCTTTGTTTCTTCAAATTGTCCCTCCTTAGGAGAGGAGAAGCAGGCAAGTGTCACGTGGCTGTTCGCTCAAATCCAGTCTCTGGACACTATGTGGACCCCACTGGGACCCCAAGGACTTTTCCTTTGTCCAAGATGGGGTCATCAGCACAGGTTTAAGTAGAAAAGAAGATGCCAACAGACCCACTTACACTTTTCAGCCCATGGATTCAGCCCATGCCACTAAGTCAGTGGCTTCACACAGCTGGCGTTTGACCCAGTGACTGAGCACCATGGTTAATTGGATTGCAGCCGGCCTCATTCCTAGCCCTGCTGCCAGCCCAAGTCCTGCCTGTGATCCTGGGATGTTTCAGGAAAGCCGCTGTCTGGGATCCACCTCTCTTCAGCATTTTCCTTTGCCTGTGGCATTAAATCCCTTGGCCACTTCCCTTTGGACACACACTGGCCCTGCCCAGAGGGACTTGCAAGCTCTACCCTAGGTGAAGAATTTGGCCACCCAGGAGCTGCTGCCATCTCCATCCCTGGCTGAAGGCAACATCACCTGCAAATGCCAGTGTTTCTGGTCTTGCCAGCAGTAGCTGGTCTCCAGGCCCATTCTTTGTCGGTTCTGGGGTGGTTGGAGGCACTTGGGATCAGAGAGCAGCCCATGGCACCTCCAAATGACACCCAGAGGGGAACTGATGCATCCCTGGGCAGCTTCTTTCAGCATCTTGATGTCTATTTGGGAGCAAATACACCTGGGAAGGGCTGGGCTGGGGTACCACAGGGCAGTGTGGACACAGATGGCATCCATGGGCATCAGGTCAGTGGCACATCACAGCAGGGGACAAAAACATAGAGCTGGGGTCCCTCTACTCCCCACACCTCACCACCCTGCAAGGCCAGGCAGCATCAGTTCACCCAGCCTATGTTCTGGTGATCACCACTGGAGCTGCCACCCACCACCATCTCTAGCACAGGGCTGCAGTGGGCCGGGGCTCTGTTGGTGGCCCCTGGGCTCCCAAAGCATCCTGTCCAATTGCTGCTGTGGGACGTGTGGGCAGCCACACTATGCCAGCTTCCCGCAGGCTTGCTCAACACCGCGGAGGAGGCGAGCTGAGCCCGTCCTTGCAGCCCACACAGTAATGAGGGCCTGGCAGTGCCTCGTCAGCAGCGCCCTCGCTGCCCCAGCCGTGCATCCATCGCGCGGCACACGCGGCACCGCGGCCCGGCCGCCGGCAGGCCCAGCCCTGCCTGCTTCTCACGTGGCATTGTGGCCAGGCTGCATTTTCCACATTCTGCCCCGCTCTGAGTCATCGACATCTCTGCTGCCAAAACCTGTACCTGTGCCTGGCTGTGCCAGCAGTCTGTGCTGGCTCCGGTGGCCATGCATGGCTCCATGCAAGGTGACAGGCACCTATCCCTGTGTGTTTGCTCCAGAGCTCTCTCCCCTGCCTCAGAGATGAGTTTCCCACCCTTGTCCCCAGGAGAATTGTGCAAATAATCCTGCCTTGCCCGGGGGAAGCTTAGGTCCTGGAGGTCCTGTACCCTATGGGAAGCACCCACCTTTGTACCCTTTGCCCCAAGCATCCCAGGGAAGGGGTTTGCATCCTTCCTCTGCCACCATTCCCCAGCTCCCCAGCTCCAGGCACTGCATCACTAGTCTCCTACTGCCTCCTGTCCCAGCTCACCGTGGTGCTTGACTCCTTCAAAGAGTGCAGCAGTGCTGCCAGCAACCTGACCTTCCTGGCAGCCAGCCTGCCCTGGCCCCAGCCCCTGCTCAGCTCCATGTGCACTGTCCCTTGTCCCCATCCAGACATGCCAGCAGTGCTGTTCCTCTGCCCTGGGCCTGGACTGGCATTTGCAGAAGTAGCCATAACCAGGGCTCAGGAACATGGGGAAGCACTTGACTAGGGGCACTGTGTGCTGGCTGTGGGGGTGGGATGGAGAGGGCAAGATGTGTGCAGCTCCCATCCACAACCCTCTGGCAGCGCTGTCAGCAAGGACTGCACATGCCTCTCCCCTCACCTGTCTCCTCAATCCACTGTGGAGTCTGGCGGGAATATGCCGGGGATTGCCGAGACCCAGCACCAGAGCGATGTGTGATCCCCAGCACGGGCATGGTTCCACCCCACCGTGGGGTCTTTGGCTCACACTGGTGCCAGTGTGTGCAGTGACTTTGCCAAGCCATGGCTGAGCCCCGGGCAGCGTGGCCGCATGGGTGAGGGAATCTGAGTGATCAGCACACCATAGCACCCTAGCAGCCCCACAGTGACACAACCCCTGGAGGAGCAGCCAGGAAAGGAATCAGTGTGAGTGTGGATGTACAGGAGCATGGGGATGGGGGGCAGGAGTCTGGGTGGTCTCTGGGTATCCATGGTGGTGGGCCATGTATCCATATCCCCATGTGATTTGCAGGCACACGCGAACCCAAACTAAGCTTGTGTGGCCAGGGAAGGAGTGAGGTGAAGGGGGCTGGTGAGTGGGCACATGGGGGTTTGCATGTGAGGGGCGTGGGGAATATGGGGAGATACACGCTGTGGGGTCTGGGCTCACCCAGGCATGCGTGGATATGGGGGGTGTGTATGTGATGTATGCATGTGTAGGCATGTATAGACATGTGCAGGGTGTGCATGCGTGTGAGGGGTACATGCATTCCCATGGGGGCATTTGTGTGGTGCAGATGTGTGAGGGGACACTGGTGTATGCACAGCATGTCTGGAGGGGTCTGGGAAGGCCTGTGCAGGCCGGTGGGATATATATCCAGGCATGTGCCTCACTCCTGGGGGGTGAGGAAGGGGAGAGTAGGAGCTGTGTGGGTGGGTGGTGTGTGTGTACAAGGCATGTACACTGCAAGGTGCACATGCTGTCAGGTGTGTGTCTGTCCACCCGTGCCACACGCAAACACGTGCAACTGTCCGCAGGAGCAACTCCCAGCACTCAGCAGTGTTCCAGGGAGCGCTGGCGCATTGGGTGCCAGCAGCCAGCGAGCTCTCGTGCAAGCAGGTGGCCGGGGAACAGCCCTGAGCCCTTCCTGGTGCCTCTCCCCACAGCGGTGGCTTTAAGCCGTGACACAGGGGCCAGGCTGTCTCTTTCCGGCTGTTTCCCAGCCTGTCAGGCCAGTCATGTTGGATCTTGCTGCGATTTCCCGGATGGTTGCTTGGCACCTTCCTCTTCCCCGTCCGGATGGACGAGTTCCTGGAGCACCAGGCTGGGGCAACACATCTCCTTGGCTCCTGCCCTGCCTTTCTACCTCTATGCCCTGACTTCAGGATCCCTCCCCGGTGCCGGCCAGCTCCCTGCCTGGGTGGTTCCAGGGGGCTGGTGAGGCAGCGGGGCTGCGAGCGCTGGCTGCGGGCGGGCACTGAGTCACGGCAGGGCGGGAGGCTCGGGGACAAAGCTGCCGCCTGTGCCGGGCGGCTGGGGCGGCCGGACTGGCTGGACGAGTCAGGCTCGGGCGGGCAGCGCGGGCGCCGCTCCTTCGCCGCTGCGGCTGTAGGACGTGCCGGGAGGAGCAGCGCCGGTGGGCACGGGCACCTCCCGGTGCTGGAGCCTGGGGAGAGGTGCCCGGGGTGGGCAGGAGGGCAAGGCCTGCCCGGGGCCGGGAGCCGGGAAGGCAGAGCTGGGCTGGGATGGCTCCAGTGAGCTCGGCTCTCCCTCCCACTGTGCTGGGGTACCGGCCATATGGGGATGCTCAGCTTTGGGGAGAGGCCAGATCTCACACTGCTCATGGAAAATCCCTCCCTTGCCCGGAGCCACTAGCAGGTCCTCTGTGCCGGGGGTAAGGATGCAGTTTTGAGCAGAGGGTGTAGCTGTGGCCACAGGCAGGCTTGTGGAAGCCGCTTGCCATGCTAAATCCTGCTGTGCCTTGCTATCCCTGCATCCTGCCCAGGGTAACTCTCACCATGCCACCACTCCTACCCTGGCAGCAGGACAGCTCACATGCCTGCTCACCCATCCCTCCTCCTGCACATGGGAAAACCGAAGCAGAGAGCGTGGCAGAAAAGACATGTTGGGTTAAGCCCCAGAGAAGCTGTGGGCACTGAGCCATCAGCCCTGCCCAACCCCACACACTGCAAGAGCATCCTTTGGGGAGAGCTGGAATGTGCAGCTCCGGTACTGTGGTAATGCCAGATCCATTTAAGTGTCCCTGACAGCCAGGGGACAGCCCCAGGCACATGCCCCCCAAGCCATGCTAAGCTGTGGTTCTGTGCCCTCCTGGCAACATGGGCTTATGGCTGGGGCAGGGGAAGTGCAGGCCCTCAAGTATTTGGACCTGTTCCATTTATTCCCACAGCCTGTGATTAGCATTGCTGCCAGGGTCTGTAATCACCCACAGCTCTTCGTGCCAGGAGCATGGTCCTCATGGGACAATCCCCCTGCAGGAGGCCAGAGAGACCCCCAGGCTAGAAGTCCCCTCTGGTACCCTGAGGCTGCATCCTCATTGGAGGGAAAAAGGGCTTCCTTCATTCCTGGTGTTTCCAGGAGCCCCTTGGCTGTGGTGTCCCCCTAACCCCTGCACAGGGGTAGGAGGCAAATGAAGTGGGGATCACTGGCTCAGCCCAAGGGACGGAGGAATGGGTCTGACCAGCTCCACTGCTGAGTCAGGGTCTCCTCCCTGGCAAGCAAGGCCAGATCTAGGAGGGATAGAGCCCCTCAGTGCCCCGAGGTTGGGCCATTGAGCTCCCATCTCCATCCCTAATGAAGTCCTTCCCACCCCTGCCATAGACATCTGGGTAATGAGCCCTGTAGTTCCTGCTGGGAAGGTTCTGGGAACCTTGTCCTTCTGTGGTTGTAACCCTTTCCAACCTGGGCTCCTGCAGCCTGCCCTGTATTCTCTCCTCCAGAGAGGATTCACCATCCTCTCCTGGCTGGCAACTGGAGGGTGAGGATGCACCAGCCATAGAGACCCAGACTTCAGGGCTATTTACAAGTCTGAGTGCCCTAGCAGAGCTAGGATGTATCCAGCTTGCATGGTCCGATCCAGCCCCACAAGAACCTTGGGGGATGGCTTGGGGGAGGCCCATGTTGGAGAGACCCATGGACCCCACAGGGCAGTAGGGTGGAGGTGCAGGGATGGGGCTGTGGTAAGGGCCAGGCTGCACCCTTAGTGTATATGTGGGATGCAGGACTGCCACTGCAGCCAATGGCAGGGGCCTGCTGTGGTGTAAGGAAGCCAAGTGCATTGCCCCAGAAGGAACAGCAGCAATTTTCATCGCTAGAGGAACCTATTCCTGAGATTCCTGTGCACAGACAACTGTGCACAGAGCTATACATGCAGGGATGTGCAGATTCCCTGAAGCAGCATGTGGGCAGCACTTGCAACCCCTCTCCTGGCTCTAGTGCCATCAGATCAGTCAGTGTCCAGAGCAAGGGTGCTGAATACTAAGACCCGAATAAACCCACCACGTTCGTGTTGTCCCCCACATTGTCCCACCAGACCATTCACCCTATGAGTGATGCGTGCCTGGGGCCAGGACAGGTAGAGCAGGATCCCTCCTCTGGCCTGTCATTTTGTCTCTAATTGGATCCCCTACAGTTCCCCTTCATCAGGATTGAATGAGGGCTGGCTAATGAGGGGAATGTGATTAGCAGTGTAGGGGGCTGGCTCTGGGCACAGGAGGTTTCCCTGGTCAGGTAATGACAGTCTTTTGTTCCCTCTGCTCCTGCTCCCAACAGAGGCAGGGGGATGAGAATGCCCTGGGCGAAGAATGGGTACCAAAAGGCTGAACTCAGCAAGTCCCGGCTGCTCCCACTCATCTGTAGTGTCCTGCTGAGGGGATGCCTCAGCTGCTGGAGCTTGACTGGGGACCCATGAGTCTTGGCTCCAGTTCAACTGCCCAGACCCAGTGTGTCAGCTGCGGAGACATCCCAGCACTGTCAACTCCCACTCCTGTGTACGCTGAGGGTGTTCTCAGGCCTTGGGGGATGGAAGTGTGGGTCTCCTCTATAACCAAGGTCACATAGCCAGTGTATGGTCAAACTTCAGCCCTGCTGGGTTCTTGCACCCTGTGAGGCTGCAAAGCTGTGGGGAACCCAGAATGGACATGGTGTGCAGAGGCAGGACCGTGCAGTGGGACTCCGCTGCAGCCAGCACATGGGACAGGTGTTGCGCCTGCAACCTGGCAAGCAGGAGAGTGGAGAGGCAGACAGATTGCGTGTGACAGGCCGGGGATAATTCACTGCTCCTGAGGAGAGAAGTCTTCCACCTGGAAAGGAATCTGCCTCCCTCCGCCCTCAGTCCAGGAGGCTGCAGGGCCCAGAGGGGCAGGGAGGGGTGTGCAGGTGGGCTGCTGCACTGTGAGCCTGGACAGGCAGGGCAGGCAGCACCCTTCATTGCGCAGGACACCCACAGCGCTGCGATATCTGCATGGGTCCCCTCTGCCCCACAAACATGAGTCCTGACTCTGATGGGATGTTGGGAAGGAAGCTAGGGTTGGTGCCAGCTGCTCACCCACCCTGCAGCTGAACATGCACACCCACCACAGCCAGCACTGCCCCTATGCTGGGTACTTCCTGATCCCACCAGCTACTGACCACCAACAGCCTGGAACCAGCAGTTCCTGTCCTGGCATACGGGTGGCAGCATGATCCTCGGGGGGAGCTTAGAGGCCCCAGCAAGGTGTAGTATATGCTCTACTTTGGAAAAAGGCTGTGCCAAGCAGTGCTGAGAGGGCTGGGAGCCAGAGCGGCTGGAGGGCTCATGGGAAGGATATGGCCTGCGTGCCCCAGCCCATCACTGCTGTGTTAGGGAAGCTGGCTGCGTGGCAGGCCCTGGCATGAAGCAGCGTCTTTGCTGAACACCTCTCGTGTCTTAGCATCTCCCAGGAGAGGCAGCGTGTTCCTCTAAGGGTGTCCTGGCCTTCAGGCTGCTGAGTGCACACAGACAGGTAGGTGTGTGTGTGTGTGTGTGTGTGTGTGTGTGTGTGTACACATATATCTGAGCATGAGCGTACTGGCTGTGTACGTGACACATCTTCAGTCAGGGCTAATTAGGTAGTGAACTGATCAGCAAATGGCCCTGAAAGAATTGGCCTTCTGGATACAGCAAAGGAGACAAATGAGGATCAGTGAAGACACAGGTTCCCCCACAGCATCCCTCTCAGCCACACGTGAGCCACAAGCAGCCTCACCAGGGTCTCCTGGGGGAGAATTTTCCCCACCTTCAGCCAGGTACATCCCTCCTTGTCCCCACCTCTCTGCCTTATTGGGAAACAGGTTGAGATGCTGAGGACAACATGCCAGCAAGGATGCTGGAGCAGGCTGCTAGCATGGGGAAGGCTGGGCCACCCATGGAGGTGGCTTTGGTTCCCCAGAGTGGACAGACACACCAGGGGGACACAGCAACACCCTGCGGAGCTGAGGGCACAGGTGCCTGCTGTGCCAGGCACCCTACCTGCAGTGGGCAGGACTGCAGCAGTGTGAGCAGTCCTCTACCCAGCACTGTCACAGTCCCCTGCTGGTCCCTGTGTCGCCTCGCTGTCCTGTCGTCCTGTCCCACACAAACATTCCCTCACTCCCGGCCATGGTAAATATTGTTACAGGGCAAACAGTGAATCAGCCCTCTTTGTTCAAGTGCTGCTGGCAGCCCCATCTTGTTCAACTGCTGTTTAATGACCCTCCAGTTGTGTACCCTGGAGGTACTCATTAACCTTGGGCTGCAGATGGTGAGGAGGATGGATCTGAGCTAGTCAGGAATGGTTTGACAGTGCTGGGGACCAGCTCTGGGCAAATTCTGGTGACCTTTTACCAGGAGCGGATGTGCCAGAGGTTTCCCCTCACACCTCTGCAAGGTGTGGCCAACCTGCTGACAGCTCAGCATACCCACAGGCTGATGTTCTTATCACAACCCATGAGTTCTATTTTATTTTCTTTCCTGATTCTCCTCCCCATTGCAGTTGGTGGAGGAATAGGAAGGGAAAGTGAGAAAGCAGTTGTGTGGTACTTAGTTGGCAGCTGGGCTTAAACCTTGACACCACCCCACAGTACTGCACAATGGGGCTTGACTTGAGCAGCATCCCATTAAGAGCATCCCTCGTCAGCTCAGTCCATGGTCCTGGCACAGACATGGGGCACAAAGAGGATGCTGTCTCTTGTAGAGGGATGCTCCAGCCCCTGTGTGCAACACGAGGGTTTCAGAAGCCTCATGATGGGAGCTGTGGGTAGGAAGGCTGTGCAGCATAGCTTAGGCAGGTTGGTGAGGACCATGCAAGTGGACAGTGGGATATCCTGAGATATGCAGGACAGGGGCTGGAAATGGGTAGTCCAGGAACAACTAGGAGAAATATGGGTGCTGAGCCCATGGGAGCCTTCTGCCACTGCTGAGAAGCTGCTCTTGCCACTCTGCCTGGTCCTCACCTCCCATTCATGTGTTCCTGCCTCTCCCATAACACCTCAAACTCTGCCCCACATTGTAGTCTGGTTGCTTCCCGCATTGTGGTCCGGGCCTCACCCCTAATGGTGGTGGTGGCTCTTGACCCACAGTGGTCCCATGGTGGTCAGTCTCCAGGGGGCAGTGCCAGGACAGCCCAGGGACACTCCATGCACCAGCTCTGGAGCTCAGCCCAGGATGCTTCAGGGTCCCCAGGGCTCCCAGCACTGGTGGCACAAGCCCCTCCAGTGGTGCCCACACCAGCGACAGCAGGTGCCAGGATGCCAACTCTGTGCCCCCACACAAACTTGTTCTCAGGGAGCCAGGAAAACAGGGCTGGTGGCAGGTGACAGCACAGGGCCTGGGGCCATCCAGCAAACTCTAGGAGTCAGCATCCCTGCAGGAGCAAGTGCCTGCTGGATGTTTAATGCTGAGGGACTGGTGGGATCAGAGCAGGGCCATGGTGTGGAGCAGGATCCTGTGACTGTGTCCCTCTAGGGTTGTGCAGGACCCAGCTGTGCTGCTGGAAGCGGGGACAGCCTGGGGAGGACCACAGAGACTGTGCGTGGTGCCCAGCACGGTGGATTGAGGCTGCCAGGAAGGCCCTGATAACATCTAGCCTCTGTTTATTTATGACTGAGGATATTTATACCGCAAAGTCCTTTAAATTTAGCTGGGGACACACCCAGGCACCATCCAGTGCTGACGGCCGTGGGGAGCTCCTGGTGCAGTCTGAGTTGGCACACCAACTCAGGCAGTGGGTACACCAGCAGCACCAGATGTGCTCTGGAACTGTCACCTCCGGGTGACATCCACTGCGGCATGTGAGGCACAGGAGCATGGCTGTGGGGACAGCAGCACTTCTCATGAAGACAGGATGAGGCCGCACCCCAGAGGGACAGATGATGATGATGATGGCACAGGCTACATGCCCATGCAGTGAGGACCCCAGTGCCACCAGGGCTGGTCCATATCTCCTTTGACACAAACTGACATCTTCCTATCCCTGTGATCAGTGCATGTGAAGCCGGTTTGTGGGTCAGAAACAACCTTGGGGCTACATCCCGAAATTACAGCCCGGAGCTCAGCCGGGTGGGCTCGGAGCAGCCCAAGGCCGTGGGGCACGCCGTGCCACCCCGACTCAGCCGGCCGTGCCCCTGCGCTCCTGTCCCTCCGGCCACTGGTGCCGGGCCGGCGGGGCCGTGCGGAGCATCCCCCGCCGCCGCCGCGGTGTCTGCCTCCCTCTGCCGGCAGCGGGACACCCGGCGCTCCCCGCTGCCGCTCCCGGCTGTCGGAGCTGCGGGGTTTGCGCTCCCTCAGCCCCGAGGCAGCACGGTCCCCTGCCAGCCAGACCCGCTGCCCCCTTTTCCCCCCTCACCCAGCTTTGGGTGAAATGTGGCATTTTGCTCCCACAGTTTCCAGCTGCTCCATGTGTGGCTCTGTCCTCGTTGCTACAGCATCGTCTGGAGAGAAGAGGTTTGGCATTTCTCCTGCTCTGCATTGAAGTACAGAGCAGCATCCAGGCACCCCCAGAGTTGGCTGCCCCTTGTCTCATGTGGACCCTCTGTGCAGTGCCATGGACACTCAGCCGAGCACCCTTTAGCACTTGCACCTCTGGGCTGTGTGGACGTGCCACCGTGCTCATCTTACCAGACTCCTTGCTGGTTTGCACAGTGCCTTTAACAAGTTAATTCCTTGCCTTTGAAAGAGACTCAATAGTTTTGGACAGGCGAGGTCGAGTTTACACGAGGCAAAAGCAACGTGAATTAGGATCTCTACCCACTCAGTATTAATTAGATCCCATCTCAAACTCTGCTGGTTCTCCAGGACAAATGCGATGCCCACCAGCCTGTGATTGTCCTTGACAGCTAAGACAGCCAGCCCTGTGTCTTTCCATAAATGTGCTGCACCTCAGTCTACTCTGACACCAAGCCTTTTACCTCCAGCTTATCCTAAAATCCCTGCCTCACAGATCAAAAGAAGTCCTGAACGATTCTGTCTCTGTGCAGTGGGAGCTTAGGGCTGGCCAGCCTGAACAGTGCCTGCATGCCCATCTCTCCAGCATCCCACCCCAGCCCATGGGGATCATGTATCCGGCTGGTCCTCAGGCCTGGGCCATCCTTCTCAGTCTTTTCCAGCTGTCCCCTCTGTCCCTTGCTTCCTTTACTGCTGCCAAGTCACATTAACAGCTGCAAAGCTGCGCGGTGGAGCTTGCTGGGGTGAGCGTCCCTAGGACAGGCAGCTCTGCATGGCGGAGCCTGGCCTTGCCTGGAGGCTGCTTATCCCTGTCCTCAGACATTCCAGAGCTTGTGTTCAGACTTGGGGACACTCTCAGCAGGGATATCTGGATTTTATCTGCTGTGATATCTGATTTTATCTGCTCTCCCTCCCTCCAGCTTTACACGTGGGCTCGTACAAGCTCTCCACAGGGTTGTGGTTACAGGGGTGGTGGGTGCTCGGCAGCACCGGCACACACCAGGCGTGGGACACAACCCAGAGGGAGACAACCCTTGTACCTGCCAGCAGCGAGGGCTAAGGGACCCACGCAGGGCTGTGCCC
The DNA here is from genome assembly GCF_009819655.1 of Sylvia atricapilla. Classification (NCBI taxonomy): domain Eukaryota; kingdom Metazoa; phylum Chordata; class Aves; order Passeriformes; family Sylviidae; genus Sylvia; species Sylvia atricapilla. The sequence continues at coordinate 14,789,295 of NC_089148.1, forward strand.
ACCGCCTGTGGGGGACAGCATCCCTGAGAGAGCCGTAGGAGCCAGGCAGGATCGAGGACCCGTTGCTTGCCGGCGTCTGCAGTGAGCAGCAGCGGTCCGCAGAGGGAGCGCGGCTCCTTCCCGGCCCTTCTCCTCCTCCTCCTCCTGCTGCCGGCAGTTCCCCTTCGGGCCCCGGCACCTCTCACTGCCCGGGAGTGGGAGTGCTCAGCACCCCCAGGTCCCCGAGTTCCCCTGTACAACACGGGGCGAGCTGCGGGACAGGAGGGCAGAGAGGTGACCCTCACTGAGCAAGGTTGGGTCCTGCCGGAGCTCTGTCCGTGTGGCACGGCTGCCTCCATCTCTCTGGATATGTGCTGGGAAGATTCCCTCCTCCCCAGCATTCAGGCCTGGACACGCCTGCTGGCAGCAGCCGTAGAAACCACTCATCTCTGCCAGCACCAGGAATTCTATTTAAAATTACCTGTCCCGAGGTCCATGGGCTTCAACCATGGAGATCTCCAGCACCTTCGTACTCTGGGACTTCCCCTCCTAATGCAGTTGGTGTCCTTTTTGCACCCGAATGTACTGGATTGTCATGATTCCAGTGAGAAAGGCACTCAGATTCTTGAAGTGACATTTAAAACGCTATTTAATAGAGCTACTATTAGAGTGACTACTGTAGACAATCTTAGATCCCTCGACATGCAGGAGCCCAGAGTGGCCCAGCATTGAACAGACCTCCAGAGCACACCACACAAGCCGTGTCAGAAGAAGGGGTTACGCCAGTTTAGTAATTTGATCCATTATAGAATTTCCTTAGAAGAAAACAGCTCTATTCAGTATTTTACTGCCAAAAAGAAAGATGTTGATATGAGAACTTCTTGCTGCTGTTTCAGATAAAGGCACAGATCTGCACATGGCAGGTACCAGGTATGAGCTCCCTGCAGACTCCTCTGTTACAGGCTGGTTTCTAACCTTGATGAGCTTAGCCTGGAGCCAAGGGGTGCCCATGGCATAGGTTGGGCCTGTGCAGACTTGCTATTCCATGGATCACTAACTCCTCCTGCCCAGGACCACAGCAGCACCCTGGCTGTAGTCTGTCAGAGCTGCAGGGGAATGGGCTGTTTCCTAGGGCTCCTGCCCCGACGAGGTCATTGTGTCCCTTCTCCATGGGAATGCTTGGCTGATCTCCCCAAAGGGAATTTCAGCAGAAGTCAGAGGGTGGGTGAGGAGAAACGTCATGGACATGCCCCAAAGGGAAGTGAAACCCCTGTGTCATGCAGGGTGGAAGATTGCAGGGTGAGCTGGATGGACACCACCTCGTCCTCCTCGCTGCCCTTGAGGATGCAACAGAGATGCCCTTGTGGCCTCTCTCCAGGGCCTTGCACAATGGGCAAATGTCATATGGGGGCAAGAACTGGCTGCTGCTTTGCTGTTGGACCTTGTCCCTCATCTCATTCTCTGCAGGAGTGCCACTACCCCAGTGACACTGCCCAGCCTGGCCTCACAGCTGGTGTCATTTATGCCTGGGTCCTGCCTGCCCACCACTCCCTAGGGATGCAGCACCAGCCCCAGGCAGGGCAGCAATGCCACCCCATTTTGCCAGGACCTAAGAGGCAGCTGGCCAGGCTGGGGAGAGGAGGGTGCTTGAGGCAAAAGGGGAACGGGATGGGGAAGAGGTGGGGGTTGGGAGATGGGGGGTGTGCACCCTGCAGCAGGAGGCTAGCTGCCAAGTTGCAACAGGAGATGGGAGCATTTCTACAAGCCCTGCTGAACTTCCAGGCACCAGCTATCCCTGTGTGGGGGGCAGAGGTGGGTTTGACAAGGCCCAGGGCTACAGCCACATACTCACCCCAGGCAGGGTGCCCAAGGGGGCACTGGGTCATGGCAAGGAGACAGGCCCTGTGGTGATGCTTGTCCCAGCTCAGGGTGCTCTGCAGCCCGTGGGTGGCAGGCTGAGCTTTACAGTGATCACTTCCAGCTGGCTCCAGGTCCATGGGGCGCTGTCACGGGATAGCTTCCAGGCAGTGGGGGACAAGGGACAGCTATTTTGGGCAGCCCAAGGCAACCCAGCTGTCATGCTCTCTGCTGCCTGCCGAGAGGAGGACATGCTTCCCACGAAGAACACAGCACCCTGTTGCCCCCCCATACCTAGGGGAGAGCCACATTCCAAGGATGAGGCAGCCCAGTGCAGGGCTGACTTGGGTGATGCTGAACCCATCCAGATGGCTCTGTGCCTCCCAAACAGGTGCCACTAGGGCAGAGGGAGGAACAACAGCCTTTGGATCTGAGGCCAAAGTATGAGCTACGAGCAGTGAAATCCTTGTCTGTATCCTTGTCTGCCACATGGAACCATGGTATTAAACACAAGCTCTCTGTTGTGAGCTGGGTGCTGAGTGTGCCACCAAAGCTGCAGGGAGGGCACAATGGAGTAGTGTAGGGGCCTGGCTTCAACCCCTGTGGCTGCTGTCCCCTGGGCATCCACACCCACCTTGCTGCCCATCCAAGCCAGAGCTTCTCCCGGGCTGTCTGTATACTCCGTAAGGGAATTTTCCTAAGTCATTAGCAGGCACGCAGGCACGGGAGTGGAAAGTCCCCAGGAGCTGTGTCTGCTGGGGATGCAGCTCGCTGTGACCACAAGCAATGATGCCTGTGGCATTTCCTCCCAATGTCGCTTGCCTGTTTTGGCACTTGCCCAGGCTGTGGGCACTCAGTGGAGAGGGTGTGAGCTGCGGGTGAAGCCTGGGGCAGGGCTGGGGGAGGGGAGCCCTTGACACACCAGGGTCAGGGGTCCAAGGATGCAGAGGGGTGCCAGAGCAGGAGCATGGCGTTGCCCTCACAGCATTGCAAACGTGACAGATCTATGCTGGGGAGCAAGGCAGCTCTCATGAGGTGGCTTCAAATTGCTGGCAAACCAGGGACAATTTTGGAGGGTTTCCAAGAGCTTTGATATTATCATGGGTGCTTTAGGGCAAGAGATGATATGCTATCATAGAACGGTTCAGTTCTCCACGTGTCAAGCAGGAGAGAGGTGACATGCCAGAGAGAAAAGAAAGATGGGAAAGCTGGGAGGATGAAACACAAGCTGGTGGCTCTTCTGTGGGACTTCTGCTGCTCCTCTTGCAGCACCCTTCCTGATAATACAGGCCCCACTGGGAAATTCCCAGAATAGGCACAGCCAGGCTGTGTAGGGACTTCTATTCCCATTCCTCCCATCCTGGAGGCAGAGGTTGCTCCCCACCAGCTCACTTGCTTTCCAGGTTCCAGTGCACTGGTGGGAATTTGAGGATGACCGCCAGTCCACAGTGTGTGGTCTCCCAGTGCCTGCAGCTCCTCAGGCATCCTGATGCCCTTTGGGGCAGACCTGCATCCTGGGGAGAGGTAAGCTGCCTCCAAGAAGATTGTTGAAAAGAAAATTGTTTGATTTTGATCCATCATGCCTGAGCTGAACTAAAACCTTCCCCTGCCTCCTACCCCAGGATACACACAAGCACTGGAGCTGTGATTCCAGGAGGGGTGGGTAAGGAGCCCCCAGTTCTGCATGCAGCATCCCACCACAGGGAGACCTCAAGACCAGATCCAGCAGTCCTGGGGTTCATGGTGCTCAGGAAGTGCTTGGGGCACAACCTCAGGGTCTATCTGGAGAGGTGGAGAGCCAACCTCCATGTCAGGCACGCAGCAGGGACAGCATTAAGTCCTGCTGCATTTGATGCACGCCTGAACTCAAGGACAAACCCTGGACCACGTCAGGGCTTCAGCCACTTGGGGATTAGCACAAGCCTGTGCTGCAGGCCTGGTGCTCGAGAAATCTTCAGAGACTGCTGATTTCAACCAGCCCATCCCTCTCGCAGGTGCTTGGAGCTGGCATTTCCTCCCCACCCTTCACCCCTCTGGATCCCTGCCCGCATTTGGCCATGGTTTCCCAGGCAACAGCACCCGTGGAGATAGGAGAGGAGAGGCTGTGCTGCCTAGGCAGCAGTGCCACCCGCATGTTGACCCATGTCCCCCACAGAGATGGCACTGACTCCAGGAGATCGCTGCACCTACCCACAGAGGCAGAAGCTTCCAGCCTCACAGATTTGAACGGCCCTGGTGTAGGGGTGCTGTGGCCCCACCACCGTGCGAGGATTTGGGGGATATTTTGACTCCTGCCAGCCTGAAGGAGGGATAGTGAGGAAGGAAAGAGATGAGTGCTCCAAGATGGGGAATGGGGGGATGATTGCTGCCAGATGGGGAGAGAGGGCTGAAGGGGGCACGAGTATAGGCTGGAGTGCCTCTCCTAAACCGCTTTGGCACTGCAGCCTCCCATCCCACAGATCACACTTGGCCTCTGCTCCTGCTGCATCTCCAGGCACCAAGAGAGCCCAGGAAAGTTCTGACTTCGACTATGACTAGAGCCTTGGGTGCACAAAGCAGCTAGGCTCCTGGGAAGGAAGTGTTTGCACCCGGGTGTAGTTTGCTAGAAGATGCTGCAGCATCACTGAGATTGCAGAGGAGAAGGAGCAACCCCTTGTTGACCCACTTGGGGCTGCAGGGCCCCTCCTCCTCTTTCCCCATGTTGAGTGCACAGAGGGGATGCATAGAAAGTGAGAGAGACCCTAAGAAGGGTGTTTGAAACACGAGTTTCATCCATGGAAATCCAACCCTTAAGGATCAAGCCTGCAACTCCACAGCTGGCAGCTCCTCTCCAAAGCTCAGATCCTGGGGCAGGGGTGTGAGTTGCAACCACATTCTGGCTTTGACACAGGACGCTGGGTGTGGAATGCTGAGTTCAGGAAGCCGGGTGTGGGATGCTGGATTCAGGTTCTGGGTGCAGGATTTGGGCTGCAGGGTGGAGAATGAGGCCACACACAGCTGGGAGCGAGGGTGCTAGTGAGCAACCTGGCTCTTTGTGCAGAGCAGCCGTGTCTAAGTGCTGGGATAGTGTGGGAGGACCTGAGCACCCGCTGGTTTCACTGCTGCCTTCCCCTTCCTACTGTGGGAGCTCTCACTCTGGCTTGACCACACTTACAAATCGAAAGTGGAGTCAATGGATGACTGTGCTCCCATCCTGCAGCCCAGCACGCTGGTGAGATTGGTGCAGTGGAGCCTGGACAGACACACCCAGTGCACCGCCCCGTCACTGCCCTCAGCTCTACCCCTTCCCTGACGAGGATTTCCCCAACCAGACGGCAACCCACAGAGACAGCAGAGCTTCGTGGAGAGACAGGTAAGTGATGCTTCCCAAGTTGGTTGGAATACTGGGATGGTGTGCTGGGCTGTGGAGGCAGAAAGGATTCTCAGTGGGTTGTGGGAAGGGCTGTGCTGTTACTGCATTTGGGGTGCTGGGCTTCACCCCTGCCAAGCTCCCCAAAACAGCTTCCTTCCTGAAGACGTAGGGTGCAGTGCCAAGGCCCCAAGGTGCAGGAACTGGAAGGGATTCAGGGAGCAGGGCAGGGTGCTGGAAAGCAGGCACACATCCCAGCACGTGGGAAGCCCATTGGGATGGAGAGGGGAGGAAAGAGAGGCCTCGGCGGGAGGCCAAGCAAGGGGTGGCCCCTGGCGCACTCATCATGCATTACTGGAAACATCTGGCCTGGGATGTGGGGGCGAGCACTGGTTGCACACCCCCACACACATGTGTGCACAAGTGCACGGGTGCGGGGAAACATACACACACATATGTTTTTATGGGTACTCGTGTATCAGTACATTGACGCACTCCTATGTACACACATGTTCACGTGTGCCCACGTACCCACATGTGTGTACAGATGTGCCCATACATGTACAGACACACATACACAGACATAAATGTTTGTACACTCATGTAGATGCTCACAGATGTGTGTGCATATGCATGGAAACATGTAAAACTACATGTGTATACACCCCTAACCACATAGGGATAAGTGTACAGATTTGCATGCATACATGTGTGTATACATGTGCCAACAAGCACAGGCATAGATACACAGGTGTGTGACACACACGTGTGCAGCAGACACCCAAAAATGTACATACACACAACTGACAGAGTGACTTCACGCATCTTGGCTGGAACCTGTGGCCATCCTGCTGCCCGGGAGTGCCGTGGCACCGTGCCCTGGCAGTGTGTGCAGGCTGCGTGTGGCGGTTCCTCTGTGTGTGAAAACACATGTGTGCAGGGATGTGTGTGTGCGGGGATGCATGTGTGCCCAGCGGGAGCCTCTGTGTGACCATACGTCCCATGTATGCTCACATGTGCCACATGCCTGTGCAAGCCTGCATATGCCCCTCCGCATCCACATGCCTGTGGGCTACCGGTGGCTATGCGTGCCAAGTGTAGAGTGTACCCGTGCATGCCCATGCGTGCCGCATGCCCGTGTGTGCCCGTGTGCCCACGCGCGTGTGTGTGTGTGTGTCTGTGTGTGTGTGTGTGTCTGTGTGTGTGTGTGTGTGTCTCTGTGTGTGTCTCTGTGTGTGTGTGTGCCGCCCGTAGCCCGTGTTCCCGCCGTACCGCGTGCGCTCTCGCCCTCCGCGCTGCCCGCGGTGCCCGCGGTGCGGCGAGGCGCGGTGCGGGTGCCGAGGCGGGGCGCTGGGGAGCGCGGCGAAGCGGAGGGCGGAGCACGACCGCGGGGGCGAAAGGGGCGGCGCCAGCCCCCACCGACCTCCAAACTTTCATTAACTCGGGAGCACCGGCGGCTCCGGGCCTGGTGGAGCGCCGGCACTGACAGCGACACCGGGCTGGGCGCGGCGGAGCGGCGACCCCGCGGGCCAACCCGGCGCGGCGGGAGGGGCCAGGCGTCGGCATGGGCACGGTAAGGGGCGCGCACCTCCTCCGGCACCGGGTGCCCGTCCAGCGGCCGTAGCAGCGCTGGGGATGGGACGAGAGGAGGAGTGGGTGGGCTGCCGAAGAAGGATGGGAAGGAGACGAGAGCGGTGAGGGCCTCCGGAGCGGTGGGGTCGTGGACATCGGTTAGTCGCACCGGGAGCGGCCACCCGTCAGGACGATGTCGGGAGCGGAAGAGCGGGATACCGGGATGCGGGGCGGTCCCGCATCTGTTGCTCTCGCGGCGCGGCGGCGCGGTGCCGGGGGAACGCGGGGGCGCGGCGCGCAGAGCAGGACCGCCGCCGCCGCACCCGGGGAAGACGCCGGGCACCGGGGCGGCCCGGCTCGGTGACGGGCCGGGGGTGTTGGCGGTAATTTTCCACGGGCATGTGCCGGGGCGGGGCTGCGGAGCAGCCACCACGTGGCGGCTGATGTAACCGGCCCCCCCGCCACCGGGTACTGCACCGGGCGGCGGCGGCGGCGGCGGGAGCCGGGCGGCGGGCGCGTCGCGGCGGGCGCTGCCCGCGGGGCCGCCGCCGGAGCCGGAGCCGCCCCCGCGGGGCGAGAGGGCAGCGTGACGGCGGCAGGGCGGCCCGCTGCCCGCTTTCCATGGGCACCGGGGAACCCCGGTTGCGGTGGGCCCGGTGGATGCTGGTGGAAGAAATGGCCTCGCAGGTGGCAGCGGCTGCACCGGTGCATCGGGCCGCCCGCCTGCCGAGCGGGAAGGGACGGGGTCTCCATCCTTCAGTCGGGCATCCGTGGCCTTTCTCTGGGTGCTGTGGGCTGTTTCCTCGCGCCGAGGTGTGACATCTTGTCCGGGAACCCCTGTGGATGCCCAGGTGTCCCCGTTTCCAGGGTGCTACCCGTGCCGGCTCTAGGTACGAGCTGCATGGTCTGTCATGGCATCCCATAGCTCTGGCAGAGCCACCCCGTGGCACCAGTGCTTTGCATCCTCGTCTCTGCTGGGCTGTGGCAGGGGATGCTGTGGGCTCGGGCATCCTTATATCCATCCCAATGCCACACCACCGCTGGCTTCGCGCTCGGTCCTTGTCAGGCTGGGAGCCAATGCTAGCGGCATCTACGGTGCTCACGGAGGCTTATCAACACCTGGCAGACCTCGAGGGGAGTGGCAGCCGTTCAGCCCCTTGGGCACTCCCGCTTCCCAGGGCACGGAATCAGTTCCCGGTGTGAATTCAGGGCCGCAGGGTGGGCAGCTTTTGGCTGGCTGCCGATAGGTGTATGATAGGGAGGACGTCTGGCAACCGAGCCTGCACTTCCCACCTTTGAGAGGTCCCTGTGCCATGCGAAGAGCGAGGCTTGTGGCAGTGATGATATTTCAGCTCCCCTGGAAATGCAGCCACTGCTGAGGAGGGCATTGGCAGTGGGGCGCAGCATCTGCGGTATCTGCTGACAGCAGCCTGTCTATGCTGGAGGGGCTGGGGGCTCACACCACAGCCCGTGGACTCCTGCCCCTTATCTACACTGCCCATGCTCCTTCCTTATGTCTTAAGGTCTTCTGCGGATTGCTTCAGAGTCATGGCAGCCTGGGGATAGGCCCTTGGGTATTTGACTGCTGCTGATGGTAGTTGGGGACCCTCCGTGCAAGTCAGGGGTCCTTCTTTCAGCCAGCAAGGGTACTGAGCACTGATGTAGGATTTGCAAATACTAGTGCTTGTTGAACAGACAGACTGGGGTTTTGCAAGAGCCTCTGTCCCTTCCAGTCAGGTCAGGCCTTGGTGTGTTCCCCTGGGGCCTCCAGCAGCCCCAGGCTGGGGCAGGGGTGAGGGCTGGGGAGACAGATGCTTGTGCCCATGCACTGTCCATAAGCACCTGGCACCCAGCAGAGCCAGCAGCTCGGCCCCCCTGCACTGCACGTGCATGCGATGCACCGGGGCAGAAGGCAATCGTTTCCCATCTGTGTCCTGCGCGGCAGCTGAGCCCTGCACTGGCCCCGCTCAGCGCCCAGTCCCGGCGCTGTCGTGTGCTGCAGCCACTTCAGCTTCATCTCTCACTGGGGGAGAGCTCAAGGGGCCCCTGCTCCTGCCTGCGGCCCCTGACGCCCACCTGCCGGGGGGCCAGCAGCCAGCTGTCCGCAAGGTCGTCTGTCCACACCGGGTAAATCTTTAACTGCTTCTTGGGAAACACCTGGGAGCCGCTGCTCGTGTGGGTGCCAGGGGATTCAGAGAGGGGTGCAGGGGCTGGGAGCCAGCAGGAAGGGACCCTGCCACCAACCACCCAGCCCCAGGCCCTGCGTCCTCCACCAAGAGTCCTGCTACCCAGCAGGCAGGTAGAGGGGAGCGACTTGTCGGGCACAGCTCCCCAGTTCCTGGAGGGAGGGGGAGGCCTGGGGTGGGGATGTGCCCACCTCACCAGTCACATCTCTCCTCTCCCCTCTGCCCAGCTTGCTCTGACGGTGGATTGAAGGATACTTCTGCTGGTGCTGTGTGACGGAGAGCGGGCAGGCAAGGGACCCTGCACTGGGCAGCTGGCACCGTGCTCCAGCCTCCAGGAATGGCCGATAAGTGCAGTGAGGGGCTGCTGGTAAGTGCAGGGGTGTGGGGGGTGGGTTGGTGTGCGCCACTGCTTCGGGGACCAAGAGAACCTGGTGCAGGGAGCAAGACACTGGGGCTCCCGCAGGATTTGGTGTGCCCTCCCAGGACCTCCAGTTGGGATTGTGGCACCATAGTGCTCTCCCAGCGTGATGATTTTTGGGCTGATGCTCTCTCTCAATGAGACTGTTGCCTGTGGGGCTCTTCGGGTGTGGTGTCTCGTTTTGCCTGGAGATGCTATCGCCTGTTTTCAGGCGTTCTGCCCAGCTTTATCACCCACCCCAGCGCTGCAGGCAGGCAACTCTACAGCCTGCTGTCGGCAAAGGGTGTAGGTGTTCCTCCAAGCCAGATACCCCCAGAGGGGCACAGGTTATGGGTGCTTCTCCTTGCCTTGACCTCGTGGGCTCTCTGGGACTGGGTTGGTAGGATGGTGGACTGGCAGAGGAAGGTTTCTCTGGGCACCATGTAGTGCCTGACCTTGCATCCTCATGAGCGGTGTCTTGCAGTGTGGTGTGAGCTCCCATGCGCTTGCCTGTGCCAGGGGTGGCTTTGGTGTTCCAAGCAGATGTGGGATGTGCCCACTGCATGACTTGGTTGGAAGGCTACGATGGCCCCATGCTTGTTGCAGCTCGGGTTCCTATGACAGGCTGCTGTGCTGCCTTGGGCAGGTGAGCCCCCAGGCTAGGCTTGGCTTTTTCACTTTTTCCCAAAGGATAGGAGCTGAATGCTGAGACTGACACAGTCACCAGGCCCTCCCCTTCCTAGGGGGCTTCCTGAAATAGCTGCACACTCCAGCTGGAGGGCTGGGAGCCAGGGTTTGCCTGGGAAGCCAAGAGCCAGGGGAGCAGCATGCTCCAGCAAGTGCTTCCAGCGCGCCTGTGTGCATGCAGTTCCTCTGCTTGTGTGTCCCAGCATGGCCCCGCCGGCTGTGCCTGCAGCAGGGAGCCCAGTGCCCATCCTGCCCCCAACAGAGAAGGGGCTGTGGCAGCTGGAGGGATAGGAAGGCAGATTTCTTCTGGAGAAGCTCTGGGCTGGTAACAGGGTGGTGCTGAGGATGTATGTGGGCACTGTCAGGAGTCTGTCATCGGGACACACTTCTGCAAATGGCACTTGCCATGGCTCCACACTGTTGATGTTTTCTTTTTATGACCAGAGCAGTCAGCATAGCACTGGGGGCTGAGCCTGACACCCATGTCAGGGAGCCAGACATTGGAGTGCCCACCCACTCCCCATAAATCTTTAACCTGCTTCTCAGAAGTACCTAACCAGCCCACCCCAGGGCCAGGGTGTCAGGTGCAACAGGGTCTGACACGTGCTGTGTTGGCCGCCCTGGCTCTCAGACCCCTTCTTGGGCCTCCCCTGTTTATGGGGTGCAAGGATAACCCTGCAGAGAGCATTGCTGCTATTGGGTCTGTGGGGAGAAGAGTAGGCCCCTGTGAAAGCATCGCAGCTTCTGAAGCATCCCCATTCCTGCATCCTGTGAGCCCCAGGAGGAACTGCAGTGGGCCAGGTTCTGACTACGGAGCTGCCTGAGGCCCTGGGAAAGGAACATAATCTTCTTGGCCTGCCTCCAGCACCCTGCCAGCGACCTCGTAAAGTTTGGTCCTTGGCTGTCCTCTCATCTCTGCCTGTAGGTGCAGCTCCCACCCCTACCACCACCAGTCCAGCCAGGCTCTCACCATGCAACCCCTGCCTGGGGCTGAACAAGTTTACGTGCCTGCTGTGCCTCACCTGGGGGGGCACAGGGGTGATGGAGGCAGTAGGTGGGTGATGTGTGTCTGTGCCTCAGTTTCCCCACCTGTCACCTGGGGCATGGAGAACAAGGGTGCTGTGTACTGCTTTTGCAGGATCTGTGGTTTTGGGTGCCCCTGTGAAGCTCTGAATGCTTACTCCAAAACAAGAGGCAATTGAGAGGGGCCGTGCCCACACTACCTCTCCCAAGCCCCAGAAATGCTCTGCCTGCAGATACCAAATGGAGTGCAGAACAGCACCAGGGGCTGGATCAGTCCCTGTGTAGCTGGGCAGAGGGGATCCCTGTGAACCACAGGGGAGGATCTGCCTGCCTCTCCCTCACAGGCCTTTAAGGACATCTTGTTTTGTTGTCCTTGGGGTGCTTTGTTCAGTCTCCAACATTGCTAGTGACTCCTGACTCCCAGGGCTGCCTTGCTGGCAGGGCCAGGCAGTCTTTGGCTGCAGCTTGCCCAGCTCAGGTAGGTTCCTGCTGTCATCCAAGACCACCCTGACTACACACTAGGGTGCTGCCCCCAGTGCACTGCAGGCTGGGTGAGGGCTGGGGGGTCCCTGCCTGTTCCAGACACCCCCAGCAGTGCAGTGCCACTGGCCAGTGGCAGGAGCTGCGGAAGTGGCTTTTGGCTGCGGGAGCCCTTCCCGGAATACCAAGGGGCAGTGATGGGGGGGGCTGGCGGGGGATTTTTCTGCCTGAACGCCCCAGGAGAATCATGTCTGCCCTGGAAGAATGGGGCCGGAGAAAGGCAGCCCTGTTGGGAAGCACTGAACTAGGGGATAGTGGCACTGGGACAGGTCCTTGGGCATCATTCCTACCCCAGTCACCCTGCAGCCCTGTTGGGACTGGAAGACCTGTGGACCACCTCCCATGCACCCATCACCCCTGTCTCTCTCCTTCAGCCCCAGCACCACCAGCCAGGTTGGGGACCAGAATGCCAGAGTAGATGAGAGTCCTACTGTAGGCCCTTTGTTTTTAGCAGCGTGCCTGCGTGCAGCTGGCCTCTATCTGCTGGCTGGGCTGCTGGGGAAGTGGCACGTTACTCCCACAGGGCAAGGTTGGCACAGGGTGTGGCATCTGCAGGACAGGTGATGTGCTCAAGCTGCTCTAAGGTGCCCCCCTGCTCAGGCAACATGCCCAGGGCAAGACGTGGTGGTGGTATCCAGGCAAAGTGTTGAGCTGAACTGGGCATGGAGGGATGCCCACAAGGTGCCTACACACCTTGCAGGGTGCCTGGGCACAGAGCTGCCCGGCTGCACATAGGGTGGGACTTGGCTGGGTCACTGGAGCTGGCACAGCATGGGGTGGCTCTTGGCTTGCATGTCTTGGGGGGCACAGTTGGGTGTTGGCATCCCACGGGTGGGACACATCCCGGGCTACTGGGTGGCTGGTGCAGGAGGGGACAGGAACAAGCACTGGGTGCTGGCGTGTGGGAGGTTGAGTGCCCACCCCGCACACGTGTGCTGTTCACGTGTGCGCCCACAGCCGCTGCTGCCCGGACCCCAGATGGTCGCCCGAAAGCGCTGGCCCGTCCCCCCGCCCTCTGTGCACCATCATGCGTCGCTGGCGCCTTGGCCACACTCCCCAGCCGGGACACAGGGCTGGGAGCAGCTGGGGCACCCTGAGCCTGGCTGCAGGGCACCCTCTGCCTGGCCTCCTATGGGACACACCACCCCACCAGGGTCCCACCTTGTGCTGTCAAAGGGGTGAGCAGAGAGGCTGTGGGGTGCCTGGGCAGTGAAGGGGTCGTGGCACAGACCTCCTGCCAGCCAGATGGTCCCCCTTGGGGCAGTGACCTTGTAAGGGTTGCCATGGAGGCCCCATGATGTCACCAATAGTATGATGTGAATACAGTTGGGTGAAGTAGCATGGCACCAGGCTGAGGATGTGCCAGCAGAAAGGCTTGTCCGCTGTGCCCCTGTCCTCAAGCAGGGCCGTGCCCTGTTGCTGCAGCCCTTGAACACCCAGGGTTGGGATTGGGCATGCACAGCTAAGCTGCTGTGTGGATGGTGGGTGTAGGGGTGGGAATACGTGTGTGGGGCTCGAGATGTTGAGGCATGGAAATAGGGGGCTCTGAGGGAATGTCATCTTCTGCTATGCTCCGAGAGCAGCTCCTGGCCCCGACCAGACGGGCAGCGGTGCCCGCAGGGAGGGCAGTGCTGCCCACTGGAGCGTGCAGGGCTGTGAGCAGCTGGACCCCGCTAATGAGGCCTCATTAAGTGGGACAGGGCTGAGCCCGCTGTGCAGCCTAATCTGCCTTGCCCTGCCTACAGGAGCCAGGAAGGGCACCTGGCTCGTGGGGGGTAGCAGAGGCACGGCAGTGCCTGCGGGGTGGGCCAGGCAGGCATGGTGCCAGGGCAGGTGGCGTGGTGGGGTGCCGGTGCCGCATCGGGGCGGGCGACAGGGGGCCGAGCCTGGCTGGGAGGCAAGTGGAGAGCAGTGCCAAGCGCTGGAGGCAGCGGGCGGGGGAAGGCGGGAGGGCGGGCGGCTGCTGCTGCGCCGGAGCCCGAGGTGCCAATGAAGCTGGGGACTCACGGAGCCGTCCAGCCTGGGCCCCCGGATGGCAGCTGCGAGCAGCCAGGCCCCCTCGGACCCTCTCAGCAGGTCAGTGGGCAGGTGAGAGCAGGGTCTGGGGGGCAGAATGGGGGGCGGGCCAAGTGGAATGGTGGCCATGCCAGTGCTGTCCCTCCACCGCTCATGGGTCTCCAAAACCCTTTGTACTGTCTTCGGGGTGGTGGCTCTGCAGGGCTGAGCTGCAGGTGTAGATTCGTGCCATGGCATGCTGGAGAGGTACCCCACAGCTGTTGATGTGGGGTGCTCCAGGGAGGGAGGGCAGAGCATGGCACCAAACCCCTCCACGGCCTCAGTTGTGTTGGGAGCAACAAGAGGTTGCCTGACAATTGTGTGCTTGTTATCCCTGGAATTTATCGATTTTGCAGAAGAGGCGCACAGCACCTGGGTTGGAACTCAGTGCTGCAAGGGCAGAGTATAGCAAAGGTCCTCCTTCTCCCCCCTTCCGCTCTTCCCTTTCATGGGCATCAGTGAGCAATGTCAAAGTTTGCCCCGGGCACCCCAAGGCAGTCCTGGTGGCTCGCAGAGCATGCTCAGGGCTATTACTGGGGCTGGACAGCCTTCTGCATTGAGGGGTGGTGAAGGCTGTGTAATACACCTGTGGGAGGTCCTGGGTTTTGGGTGTGCCCCTAATCACTGCATTACCCCAGCCCGGGGATGGTCCCCAGCAACATACTAGATGCCTTTTCCCCCACAACGTGCCTCTGCCACGCCAGGACTGGGCACCAAAGAGAGAGTGTAGGGAGAGTTAGGATGTGCTGGTGAGGCTGGCAGAGTCAGGATGTGCAGGGCACAGCAACTTCTGATACAAGGATGACACTTGTGGATTCATTACCCCATGTACCAGGAACAAGGAGTGCATGGCCTGATTATAGGGCCCCCAGCACCCAGGATCAGTAGACAGTCAGCAAGGGTGCCCAGGGCACCCTCTCTCTAAGTGACCCCATCCCTCCATCCCTTGGGACCCCCATCTCAGGCTGGGCTTCATCTGGCTCCAACATCATACACCCCACTTTCTTGTCCTTGAAGAGCCACTTTTGTGACAAATGGTATTACAAGTGTATTTTTCTGTCGTCCAGCATCCCCTGCCTAAAACAGCCATGAATTTGTTGCCATCGCCATGGCAATTAGCAATGACATCAAGCTGATGACATCAGGGGTACTGGTACCCTCTGCTGGCATTTCAGGAGCAGCCATGACAACCCCTGAGTAGGAGGTTGGATGGAGGAATTGGGGGTCCCTCACTGGTTCATGGGGCCTGGATAAGGTTTGGCATACCCCTATGTGGACAGTTTGAATGGGGAAAAAAGAGGAGGTTCATGCTGGAGCTGTCTCCCATGAGAACATATCCTTCCAGTATCGGCCCTGCCACCATCACAAGCTTACCAGCCATAAATCAGGGCCCCTTGGGGAAGTGAGGGGCATCCGGGCACCCCAGCCAAGGCTGTCATTGTGTGAGGCGATGCTGCTTAGCATGAGAAAGACTTTGGTGCCAGGCAGAGTGATGGATGATGCCTGCTTTGCTGGGCTGGGGAAGTTTTGGCCGTGGTGTGTGTGGGGTTCCCTGGGGAAGGGTGAGGAAGGATGCCCTGGGCACCCCAAATGTCCCATTTTAGGATGTTTTGGATATTCCCTTTTGGAACTTCCCTTCTGGAGACATTTGGGGTGCCTGTGGCATCCTTCCTTCTCCCTGAAGTTATCTCTCAAGCCACGCATCCTTTGAAGCTGCATTGGATTACATGCATGGAAAATCTGGGGCCTGGGAGCAGGACCTGGTCTCCCCAGAGACTGCACTGTTGCTGGATGGCAGTTCTCCCTTTGCCTTCCAGCTCTGTCCCCTTCCCACAGCAGGGAAAGGGAGGAGTTGCATCTTCCCAGATCTCTGGGTTCCTTCTGTCCACCCCCTTCTTTTACCATGTGGGGTTGGGAGGGTGGTCAGTGAGTGTAAAGAACAGGGTGACCTTCCTAGATTTGGGGAGGGGGGGGTTGTAGCGAGCTGATGGGTGAGCATGCGTTTGCTCACGTGTGCTTGCCTGTGCATGCATGGACACATGTGGCCGCCCCCTTATTGGGGACAAGTGCACCAAAGCCCAGCACTGCGGGAAAAGAGGGAGCAGCACAGGCCTGGTGTTTTCATTGCACTGGTGCCAGGCAACTCAAATTTGGGGTGCTCCATGAGGCTTGGGAGTGAAGCCAGGGTCACTTGAGCAGAGCAATGGCTTGGAACGGCGCTGTGGTCCTCTGTGAGCACGAGGGATCCTGGCTGAGCCGGTGCCACATAGTGTATCTGGTCCCCTCAGCAGACCTTTTGTCAGGGAGGCTGGAGCATTGCCCCACTCCTGCTGGCTGTACTGCTCATTAGGAGCCTCGTTAGTGCGAGCAGCTTAATCAGAGGCTTCCTGATGGGATCAGTCTGCTCGAGTGGGCAGTGTGCCCTGGCATGGGGACACTGCCAGTGTCCTGTCCCCCGCTTTGGGGACGCCCGAGTCCTGCTCTTGCACAGCACCCCACGAAGAGAACCTCTGCTGGGAGGGAGGTCCCCCAGCACCCGGAGCTGCTGTGAGCTTGTTTCTGACAGACCCTTGGCTCACGGGGTCAGGTGGGGACACTCCGGTTCCCCGGCTGGGCACAGCAGCACGTTGCCCCTATAGTCCTGCCCGAAGTGCCCTCTGATCCCCCTCGCCCCTGCCCCACAGCGCTGCTCCCCTGCAGCCCCCCCGCAGCCCGCGGCGCGTGCGGGCCCCGCTCGCAGCAGATGGCTTTGTTTGGCAGCGCGGTGCTGGAGTCGCTGGGCATCACGTCCCGGCTGCGCCGGCCCTAATCAAATGATACGGTTAGGTGCACCGCGCCTGCTGCCTGCGCCCCGCCGGCGTGAGCAGATACAAAGTGACGGCTCCCATTTGTGGCCCACTCACTGCCGCTGTCAGCCATTGTGGGGGGCACATGGAGAGGGGGGCAGCTGCGGGAGAGGCATGAGGTGGGCATGGGCGCTGGGGTGTCCGTGGTGGTGAGACCAGCACTGTGGAGTTCCAACAGGCTCCTAGGGCTGCCGGCACCCTGTGCTGCTCCTGCAGGAGTATGGGTGCTATGGGACTACAGACTGGCAATCAGCACCCTCACCCCATGCACCCATCCATCACCTGGCCTCAGGTGAGGAGGGGAGGGCTTGGAGCACCCCTGCACTGTGAAATGCCATCTACCGTCAGCCCTGCTTGCTAGAGCTCCACAGCATCCATGCAGGACATTAGTTTGACCCCAGAGCTGTGCTGGGACAGAGCCATGGGGTGATGGGTGCCATTCCTGCTGGGGTGACAGGCACTCATCTCCTTTGTTGTCCTCCTTGGTGTGAGCTCACATTGTGTGGCAGTCTGTACAAAGCGCCCTTTCTTGCCCCCTTCTGCCCTCCTGGCCCCCAGTCCCCTGCAGTGAGAAACAACTGGGAACTGGGGCTGTCCACGTAGGGGACCCAGCTGCATGGGGCCCCCTGTGAGCTGCCCCACGCATAGTGCCCTTGATTAGTGCTGAGCTGGCACCAGGACCCTGGCTGAAGCAGGGTGCTTTTTCCAGGGGGTTACCCAGGCCCCTGCCAGCTCTAGTCACTGCACCTCACTTCCCATGGAGAGGGGCTTCTACTTCAACCCAGGGGTCCCACAATTTCCCCCCCAGTCGTGGGCAGTGGCCACCCAGCAGGACCTCTCTCGCTGGGCACAGGATAGGGGGGGGGCATGAGAACAGAGGCCCCTTTGTGCTCTGGCGCCTGGACCTGCTTTGTATGAGTTGCAGGCTCTCCCTTTGCTGCAGCCGGGCTCTGGGCAGAGCCATTGATTAGGGGGGGGCCGACACCGCTGCCCTCCCCCTCCTTGGCACTGCCTGTGTGTGGCGGGCAGGATGGGGAAGGATGCTGGGGACCTCCCAGTCCCACTTGGCGGCTGTCACCCTTCCAACGGGGCCAGCAGGGGGGACCCCAGTTGACACATCCTACGGCATCTCTCTGCAGAACGGCGCCGTGCCCGGGGAGCCAGGCAAGCAGGAGAAGAGCGTCAAGCGTGGCAACTGGGGCAACCAGATCGAGTTTGTGCTGACCAGCGTGGGCTATGCCGTGGGCCTTGGCAACGTCTGGCGCTTCCCATACCTCTGCTACCGCAATGGGGGAGGTGGGTGTGAGGGGGCTGAGGGAGTGGGGTTCCTCTGGGCAGGTGTGGGGGTGTGCAACCCAGCCCTGCATGGTATTTCTTGGGGTGGTGCCAGGCATAGAAAACACAGCTGTGCCTGGGGTTACTGCTCACTCATCCTCTGGTTTCTGCTCACCAGGTGCCTTCATGTTCCCCTACTTCATCATGCTCGTGTTCTGTGGCATCCCTCTCTTCTTCATGGAGCTCTCCTTTGGGCAGTTTGCCAGCCAGGGCTGCCTTGGCGTCTGGAGGGTCAGCCCCATGTTCAAAGGTAAGGAGCTGCCTGTCTGCACTGGCACAGGCCAGCATGGGACACCTGCTGTCACAGTGCCTGGCAGCTGCTGTGACCCTCACACACCATGGGGTGCATGCACACCTCTGGCACACCGCATGGTCCGGTGCAGGCACCTGCAGCTCGTGCAGTCCTGGACACGCATGCCCTGTGCACAGATCATGGTCTGCATTGCACTGGTCCCTTGTGCACGTGCCCACCCTGGCTACAATGCCCTGCACAGTCTGCCTGGCATCCCTTGCACGCTTTACACGTGCCCCTGTGCACATGCATCGTACGTCTCCTTTGCAAACCCCCGCTCTGCACTGGCATCCACTGCAGGCATTACCCACACATCCCTGCATATGCCACACGTGTCCCCAGCACATCACTCTTGCAGAGGCCACTCAGGTCCCCTGAACACACTGTGGCATTTCCTGCTGTGGGCATGCTTCTGTAGTGGTCTCCCTGGACCATAGGTAGCAGGTGCTGTGCCCATGTGCTTGCCCCACCATGGCTGGACCCTGCTCCAGGTGCATCTCCTGGCTTACCTGCTGTGCTCTCATGCCGCTGGCTCTCCTGGCCCACACCTGCAGACTGCCTGCCAGGTGACACGCTCACAACGTCATGTCTGAGTGCAAGCAGCCCATGCATATGCTCTTGTGTGCTCTGCACAGTGGCATGCTGAGCCTGGGGTGCACTTCCCTGTGCTCGTGTGGCCACCAGATAACTGCAGGCCTGAAATCACTGTAGCCAGGAGTGACCCCCATCCAGTTGTTCTCTCAGGTTGCAGACCCCAAGGGCTTGCCTGTAGCCTGTGTGCATTGCCATGTGTCCATGGGGATCCTCAGCACCACTAGGCTTGTTTGGAGGTGGAGGATCTCATGCACAGTGCTCCTCACACCCGTGCCAAAGCAAGGCACTGAGCCACAGCATGGCTGCAAGGCTGCTGACAGCATCGCATGCAGCCCACTGCTCCCATGCCACAACTCCTGGTGCTGTGTGCTGTGCTGTGCTGTGCCGCCGCACCCTGCCGCTCACCCCTCCCCGGTGCTGTTCCCAGGCGTGGGCTACGGGATGATGGTGGTGTCCACATACATCGGGATCTACTACAACGTGGTGATCTGTATTGCCTTCTACTACTTCTTTGTGTCCATGACGCGTGTGCTGCCCTGGACGTACTGCAGCAACCCCTGGAACACGCCTGACTGCGTGGGGGTGCTGGATGGGAACCTCTCCAGTCGTGTTGCCCTCAACATCACCCAGCTCCTCAACACCACCCAGAAGCGCACCAGCCCCAGCGAGGAGTACTGGAGGTACTGGGGCCTGGGGTAAGGGATATGGGGGAGGTGATGATGGTTGGGCTCCACTGACACTGCTGCCCCCCTCCCCGTACAGGAGGTATGTGCTGAACCTGTCGGATGACATCGGGAACCTGGGCGAGGTGCGGCTGCCCCTCCTGGGCTGCCTTGGTGTCTCCTGGGTCGTAGTCTTCCTCTGCCTCATCAAGGGCGTGAAATCCTCGGGGAAGGTACCTGTGTCCTCCCTCTCCAGTCCCCTCCCTGTGGGTGTGCACATGCCTTCAGGATAGATGGCCATGTCCCCTCTAGGCATAGCCCCTCCCCTACTGGGAATGACCCTCCCATTGTGGACATGTCCCCATCCCTTCTGGGCACAGCTCCTGCCCTTTGTCCCTGCCCTCTGTGTATGCTCCTCCCACTCTGGTAAAGGCCGTACCACTGTGACTGGGCCACATGCCTTCTGGACACAGCTTCTCCCATGTGGCCATGGTCCTACCTCCTTGATGATGGTCCCTTCTCTGGACCATACCCTCTACTGGTCTGTCACTCCACTCTCTGGACCATAACCCCAGCCCATAGCCACACCTTAGCCACACTTGCCTGTGTCCCCATCCCCACCTCATGAGATGCTGCCCCACAGGTGGTGTATTTCACGGCCACCTTCCCCTATGTGGTGCTCACCATCCTCTTTGTGCGCGGCATCACGCTGGAGGGAGCCGTCACTGGCATCATGTACTACCTGACACCCCAGTGGGACAAGATCCTCAATGCCAAGGTGAGCAGGGACAAAGGGCGGCAGGCAGCCAGGGCTGAGCAGGGCTGGGGGCACAACACTGACAGTCCCACTGCCACAGGTGTGGGGTGACGCAGCCTCACAGATCTTCTACTCGCTGGGCTGTGCCTGGGGCGGGCTCATCACCATGGCCTCCTACAACAAATTCAACAACAACTGCTACCGGTGAGTGCCTGGCCACCGTCCTCCAGCCCTGCCACTGCCCTTGTGTCCACTGCTGGTTCTGACTCCTCTTCCCATAGGGACAGCATCATCATCAGCATCACCAACTGTGCTACCAGCGTCTATGCTGGCTTTGTCATCTTCTCCATCCTGGGCTTCATGGCCAACCACTTGGGTGTGGATGTCTCCAAGGTGGCTGACCATGGGCCAGGCCTGGCCTTCGTCGCCTACCCTGAGGCCCTCACCTTGCTCCCCATCTCGCCACTGTGGTCCATTCTCTTCTTCTTTATGCTCATTCTCCTGGGACTGGGTACACAGGTAGGTCATGGTGGGGCCGGCATGTTCAAATGGGGTAGCATGGTGGGGCCAGGGTGGTCACATGCTGCCCCCTCTGCCCCCTATTGTAGTTCTGCCTGCTGGAGACTCTGGTCACAGCCATCGTGGATGAGGTGGGCAATGAGTGGATCATCCGCAAAAAGACCTTTGTAACACTGGGAGTGGCTGTGGCTGGCTTCCTGCTGGGCGTCCCACTCACCACACAGGTAAGTGACCACGGGACTGTCGTTACAGGGTGCCATTGCTGTGGTCACCTTCATTTGCTGTCTACTTTGTTGCTACAGTGATGGTAGTGACAGCCGGGGCCTGGTCTTGTCATGCCAGCACTGGAGAGGGTACCCAGAATTAAGTGTCTCCATGCTGACTCTGGCATCAGGCATTGCCATGCCAGCTGTGGTGGTGATATCTGAGCTGCACGTTGCTGGCACAGTCAGCATGGCTGTGCTGTTGCCCTGCCAGCAGTGGTGGTACCACAGGGGCAGCTGTGCCAATGTGTCTGTCTTCCAGGCGGGCATCTACTGGCTCCTGCTAATGGACAACTACGCTGCCAGCTTCTCCCTGGTGGTCATCTCCTGCATCATGTGTGTGGCCATCATGTACATCTATGGTAGGTGCAGCTGCCCGCAGCCAATAGGATGGTATGGCTGAGCCAGCCAGCCAATGGGGAAGGGTTTGCCTCGACATCTGGCCAGTCAGCAGTTTGGTCTGTGCTACATAGGGAGGCTGTTGTCCAGTCGGGAGCTGCAGCCTGGGGAGGCTCATGGGTCACGCCACCATGGGGCTGGAGCTGGATGGGCGGTGAGGGGGCTCAGGTCACCACCAGGGCTGATGGTCACTCTTCTCCCCAGGGCACCGCAACTACTTCAAGGACATTGAGATGATGCTGGGCTTTCCTCCCCCACTCTTCTTTCAGATCTGCTGGCGCTTCATCTCACCTGCCATCATATTTGTGAGCATCGCAACCATGGGGCATTGGGCTGTGGGAGGAGTGGGTGAGGAGCCCACCATTGCACTCCCTGGAGAGTGCTTGGCTCAGGAGAGCAGCAATAGGGCAGTGCGGGGAAATTATGGGGGGCACAGAGCAGCTGGCTGCTCCCCACTGGCTGATCCTGCCTATCCCTTCCCAGTTCATCCTGATCTTCACAGTGATCCAGTACCGGCCCATCTCCTACAATGAGTATGTCTACCCTACCTGGGCCATCAGCATCGGCTTCCTCATGGCACTTTCTTCTGTCATCTGCATCCCTATTTATGCCATCTACAAAGTGTGCCGTTCTGAGGGGGACACACTGCTTGAGGTGGGTGGCCAGGGGCTACACCCCTTTGTCTACGTCCCACCTGGGGCTGCCATCCCTGATCTCACTGGAAGCTGCTGGCATGTTGGTGCAGACCGGGGCAGGGGAGGATGGCGGGTGCTAATCTTGTCTCCATCCTCTCCCTTTCTAGCGCTTGAAAAATGCTACCAAGGCCAGCAAGGACTGGGGCCCAGCACTGCCAGAGCACCGCAGCGGGCGCTACGCCCCGGTGTTCAGCCCTTCCACCGAGTCCCACCTGGAGGTGCAGCCCCTGCAGCCAGAGAAGGGCCATAGTGAAGCAGTGGCTGTATCCCCCATGCAGGGCAGCAATGGCTCAGCCCACAGCCAGGACTCCAGACTGTGACCCCCCACAATCTCCACAACCCCTCTAACCCTCTTGCACCTTCCGCTGGCGGAGCCTGGCTCCGGGCCGCACCGGACCATGGGGGCTCTCAGCACCCATCCCCGAGACCCCCCACCTCCTCGCCGGTTAACCCCTCCCGCCCCCGCCCCCGTGGCATTCGTTAACCCTCGTGTTTACGGTAACCTTTGTGCTCGACGCTGGGACAAGAGAGGAGGGGGCACAGCCCCGGAAGGGCCGGGAGCCAGAGGCACTTTGCAGGGGCCTTGGCCTGGGGGTATGCACAGGATGGGGGGGGTGGGATGCTCCCAGGCTCCCACCCCCCCTTCCCTAAGCCAGGCAGCCTGCCCTGCCATGGGGCACCCTCCTGACCTTCCCATGGGGAGGACATGGGGTGGGACCAGGGTTGGGCATGCCAGGATTGCCCGTGGCCTGTGTGTGCACAAGGCCATCGTGGCAGGGGTTAGCACTACAGGGACCTCCCAGCCTGGGTGCACACCCACTGTGGCTCAGAGCCTACTGGGTTTCACAGGTGGTCATACCCAGGGGTGCTGCCATGCACCAGGCCCGCACAGGGAGATGGGGGGCAAACATGTTGCTTGCACTGGCAGGGAGATCTGATGGCACAAGACACAAGCACTTAGAACACATGTGAGTAGACGTGTGTGTCCCTCACAGACACAGCATGGGCACACACGTGGCATACGTGGGCATGCACATATGCACGGTACGCTGGGGCTGTGCAGGCAGTGAGCTGGGATGCTCCCCTCCATGCACTTCTCCACCCTGTGGCCCCACTGGGGTCTGTGGGTGCCCTTCTGGGTGGCCAGGCATCGCCTGCAAAGCTGGGCACAGCCACAAGCAGCATGGGCACAGCCCAGTGCTGCTGCCTGCCCCACAGTGAGGCAGGAGGCTGGGGAGCACTTAGCCTGGCCAGGGGGTAACCAGACATGGATGAGGTCCAGCTCTCCCTGGCAGCTCCAGCACTGGCAGAGGAGGATCCTCCATGGTGCTAAGGGGGAGCAGGATGGACCGGCCTCCCCCAGCTGCTGCTTAGCAAGAGGTACCGGTGGAGATACGAAGGGCTGCACCAGCCCACTCGCTCCAAGCCATCTGGGGATGCTCAGTCCCCAACCAGTATTAGTGGGACAGGATGCACTGGCAAAGGCCGGGCAGTTTTAAATCTGTCTTCCAGCTCCAGCCAAAGGGCTTGGAGCTCTTGATTTGGGGTGGATGGGATGAGACCCTTCCTACCCCACTTGCTCCCCTCCCAGCCAGCACTCTGTGCTCCCTTTGTTGCAGCCCCGAGGCTGGCACAGGGACATGGCACAGCTTGGTGCAGTGGCGGGAGGTGGTGGGCGGTGAGCCCCAGCAGGATGTTCCAGCTCCCCGTCCCGAGCCCCCCGTCGTGCTGCGGCGAGGGGCGCAGGTTCCCGCATGGTGCCCGTGCCCTGCCCCTCGAGTCACGCCGCTACTCTTCACCTCTAATTGTTAGCAATAACGCGCGCGTCCCTGGGCAGCGCTGCCTGTGCCAGTGTCTCTCCTGGTGTAGAGTTCTAAAGTATCCTAGATTTTAATGAGATTTATATTCCTGAGGCTGTGTCCTGCTGTGCCCTTCTTTGGGAACCATGTGGGCGAAGGGAGGGGTTGAAGAGTAGGGGACCACATTTAATGGGTGAAGCTGTTTTCCCTGCTGATGCCAGGTATTGGCACTCAACAATCTGCTAGGTTCTGGGGAATTCTCCTTTGTCCTACCTGGATGTACAAAATGAGCTGGAGGTAAGGCAGAGGATGGAGGATGGGCTTATCCCTGCTGGCAGGAAGTACTCCTCAAATGAATGTCCATGGGCAGCAAATGTCCATGGCACAGTCAAGTCAGCTGCACTTCGCCCTAGGTGGGCACTTTGTTAGGCCCACCCCACCCCCTGCATTGCTGAGTGAGCTGGGGGCGGTCCCCCAAGGATGGACAGGGTGAGGCAGGAGCTCTGCCTCCCAGTCAGCAGCTGGAGGTGGCAGACAGGAACTTCCCTTCTATACTCCACAATCCCACTTCCTCATCAGATGGTGCTTTTTCCCACCCCCACAAAGCCTGCCAACTTTTCAAACTTTTATTAAATACAAAACCCCTGGTCTCTACGACCGAACGTTGCATTCAACGTACGCTGAAAAAAGGGTCAGACATTCAAATGTACAAAAGTCGCCGGTGCCCCCCAGCCCTGGCGAGCTGCCCTGCTCCCAACCCCACTGCTCCTATCCCCCCATGGAGTGTCAGGGGTGCTGGGGCTCCCAGTCCCATGGAGGGGCACAGGGCTCCTGCCCTGCATGGTCCTGGCCTCTCCTGCCTGCAGCCCTCCCCCCCTGGCCTGGAAGGGGGAAGGCAGACAAGGGGAGACCTCAAGGGGAAGATTCCCTCCCTGCTCAAGGGGCTGCACCAGCCCCCACCAAGAGGGGCTGTGAGGTTCAAATGAGCCCTATTTCCCCCACCAAGGGGGGGAGGGAAGGTGAGGGCAGGCGCAGGCAGGGGCTGCACACACACACACACAGCACCTGCCTTTGGGCAAGGGGGATGGCATACAGCTGCCATCCCCCCAGCCGTGGGGAAACTGAGGCACAGCGAGGGGCATTCGCTAATCAGAGGTCTCTGTTTGGCAGAGCTGAGACAGGGCCCAGCTCTAAGCACCAGACTAAAGCAGAGGAAGACAGCAAGCCATGTCTGTGTGCCTGGCAGCATGGGCAGTGCCTGGCCAGGGCAGCAATCTTGCCCTGATCCTGCCTGCCTAGGGGCCCCAGGCTGCTCCCATCCCCAGCTGGGGCAGCAGGGACTCCAGCACTGGTAAAGGGGGAAGCCTGCACCCCACTTCTCACAGCGCTGGTGGGGACCCTCCAGCTCTCACAGAGCAGTGGGATTTCACCCTCCCCACCCAGGGTGCAGGCAGGAGCTGGCATGGACTGGGGGCTCCTTGCCAGGCCTGGGGTTGCCCCCTCCCTCTGTGCCAGGAGCTGCTTGTAGGGCAGCTGGGCTCATCCACCAACACACCACGTATGGGGCAGGGGTCCTGCAAACACACTCGTGGGGATGGGGGAGACGGAGAAATCCTGGGGACCAAAGGGCTGGCTGGGGGGCAGCCATCTCCAGAAGGCAGCAGAGTAGGCAGAAAACATCCCTGTCCAGTCCTAGCTCTTGAGCTGGGGCAAAACCTGCTATGCCCAGCCAGCCTAGGCACAGGGGGTCCCAGTGACAGGAGCACTAGCCGCGGGCCAGGCGGGGCGGTGGCCTGCCAATCTCCACCGTGATGTTGGTGTACATGGGCTGGCGGGAGATCTCCACCAGCCGGTACTGCAGCGAGCTGATCCCATCCCGCTTCATTGTCATTTTAGTGTTCTGGATCTTGGTGAATCTGGTGGAAAGAAGAGCAGGATGAGGATGGAGGGATGTCTTGCTGTAGTGCCAGCAGTGCTGGACCTCTGTGGAAGTGTTCAGCCAAGTGATTGCCCAGCGTGCCAACTGCCCCAGCCCTGTGGCTCACTCACCTCTGCGGGTTGGGCTCGTTGTGTTTGTCACGTTCATGCTTAATCATGCGGTACCTCCCAATGCGGATGTCGGGCCTTGACACCTTCATGCCATTCAGGGAGATGCTGGGGGCCAGGAGCAGGGTGGGATCAGTGTGCGGGCACCAGGGTGGGACATTCCCCAGCCCAGAGACCTCCAGGGTCACACCCCAGGCAAAATAAACCTGTCCTTGGTTAAACAAAGCTGTGCCAAGATGAGCAAAGCCAGGCCCCACCCAGGCCAGTGTCGTGACTTAGGGTGCCACGTGCCCCCTGGCAGCGTGCCCAAAGTGCCACTCCCATCCAGGGACCAGCAGCTGCATTCAGCCTTCGTCTCACACAGGCAGCCATCCCTAGGCAGCCATCCATCCCTCCATCCCTCCCTCCCTTCCTCCTTCCTTCTGCGGCCTCTGCCCTTCACATTCCCTGAATGCCGCTGCCTAGCCCTTCCCTTGGAGCCCTCCCCTCAGATCAAGGGCTGCCTGAAACTTTTCCACAGAGCCACACTTCTTATCCTCCACTCTGAGCCCACCTTATGTGCAAATCAACTGTGCCACGTGCCCAGGGCTCCCACAAGGGTGTTTTGCTGGTCTGACTATCACATGCTGGTTACACCCCACTGGCTGCACACTGCTTCACTGGGCAGCACCATGGGGGAATCCACAGGAGGTGAGGTGGCCACTGTTCCGCTCTAGCACCCAGTGCAGCCTATGGGGGAATTGGGCTTTGCTCAGCGCGCAGCCGTACTGCTGCCTGGCGGCTGCTGGCAGGAATGACTGCGTGGCTGCTGCATGGACACCACACAGATGCTTCCAAGTTTTTGATCTCAGCCCTGGACACATCCAAGTCTAGCATCTCAGCCCCTGTATGGAGCAGAGCCCACAGGCACACCACCCTGCAGGCACAGTGTGTACCACACTGCAGGATTCAGCCAGAAGGGAGGCAGAGGAGCAGCTCACAGCCCTCCATCACCCTGGGAAAGACCAGTTCCATCCATAAGGGTCACCAACCCCAAAGCTGGAGTGTAAATCCCTCCCTGACATTTACCACGGCCCGCGAACATCCCCCACAGAACCAGCGCAGTAACAGTGCTAATTCAGTGCTGGGTGGGGAGCCTGCTACACCCCAACCGGTCAGTGCTAGCGAGAGGTTGGGCACCTACCGATTAAAGATGTCATCGTCCTCTCCTCCCCAGCCCCAGTACTCATTGGGAAAGCCATTGATCTTCAGGAACTGGGACTTGCTCAGCCCAGAGACACCGCCAAAGTAGCCGGCATAGGGCAGCCTGCAGGTTGACAGCAAATGGGTCAGCCCCAGGAACAGGCAAAGATGGAGGTGAGCCCCATGGGGACCCCCAAGTACAAGGACCCTTTCCTGTGTCACCTTCCTACCCAGGGCTCTGTGCCCTCTCCCATCTCAGGTCCACAATTCGAGCCACTGACCTCATGCCTACCCCAGGTGACAATCAAAGGTGGTTGCCTTGATACCATCCCAGAGAGATATTCCAGCCCTGCCTGGACAGAAACAGCTCCCCAGGGCACCCACCTGAACCCAAACTTGTCCATGCCAACAGCAAAGTGCCGTGGCTGCTCGTAGCAGCGATAGAGGTTGCGATCATCCATGGGGATGAGGTCCACGTCACTGAAAATGAAGCAGTCATACTCCTCGTCGTCCTTGAGTGCCTCCATGAATCCCACGTTGAGCAGCTTGGCGCGGTTGAAGGTGTCTTCACCAAACTGCAGGGCAGAGTTCAGCAGTGCCTGCTTATCTACCCCAGCCCCACCACCCTCTTGCCCCTGCCCCTCTCACCTGGTTGATGATGTAGATACCATAAGCCACCTTCTGCCGGCGCAGGATGGGGTGCAGGTAGTGCAGCCAGTACTTGAGGTGGTGCTCACGGTGTCGGAAGGGGATGAGGATGGCCACCTTCTGCCGGGGTAGGCAGTCGGGGGGGGTGTACTTGCCGCCCTGGCGCACATCAGGGTTCTCCCGCTGCACTCGCTCCATGCTCATGGGAGAGCTGAACTCGATAAGCAGGCGCCCAACTGTGAGAGAGGAAGGCAGGGTGGGTGATGCCCACAGGACAGGGTCATGGTCACATGCCACTCCTGCCCAGAGTAGTAAAGCAAACAGCAAGGGGCACCCGCAAAGGGGACTGGCACTGCCAAGGGCAGAGAGCACCCAAAACCTTTCCTAAACTGGAGCCCAGAGAGGCTGGGCTAACAAAACCTGAAACCAGCTGTCCTGATACAGTTCCACACTGGGGTTTCTCTATTTCATGGGGGAGCCATGCCCAGGGCCCAGGGGATAACGATGTCAACCATGAGCACCCACCTTAGCCCCATGTTCAGAGTCAGAGCCCAAATTCATCCCCAGTGCTCACCCAGCATGTCTCACCTAAGCCAGAAGGTGTCTCCTGGCAGGGCTGCAAGGGCTTCTCAGTGACAGACTGGTTGGTGCTGGGCTTGGTGCTGGGGGATGGGGCCTCTGCACCGGCTGGCCCGTAGCTGGGAACGGTGCCGTTGGGGCGGGAGGAGTTGGAGAAGGGGTGGGCGCGCGAGGCGTTCCTGGCGTTGAAACGGCTGAAGAAGTCCAGGTGCTGCGCGTAGACGTCAAAATAGAGGATCATGATGATGACGAAGTGGAGCAGGCAGAGCAGCAGCACAGCCTTGCAAATCCTTTCCAGGGTCACCCCCAAGAGCAGCCTGGTCATCTTCTGGGCACGGGCAGGCAGACATGTGCACTTGGTGGGGCAGGGGGGCGGCTCCAGCCACGGTCCTGATCCTGCCAAGACACCTCATGCTCAGGACACCACGAGCCTGAGCCCCCAGCCCTGCCCAAATGACACTGGGATAGCAGGAGTAGCACAGGCCTGAAGCAGACCTGAAGGGCTTGCAGGCTGGTACGCCAGAGAACACCCCAGGGGGAATGCTGCACCTCTGTTCTGAAGGCACCACCATGAGAGGTCCTCAGCTCCACACAGCAAGCTCCCTCCTTGCTTTCCTAGGCCAAGACCAGAACAGGACAGACCCACTCCCCTTCCCTTTTTCTCCCCCAGAGAGAGGATGTGGACACCTCCAGACTTGCCATAAAGAGCCTCCATGGAGGCTGGGCCCTTGGCAAAGGCTATGTTCTCCAAAAACACAGCCAGCCTGGGATGTCCCAAGGGCACCACAGGTGTCCCTACCAGCCACCCTTTTCTGAAGCACCCTCACTTCCTTGTTCCCCATCCTGCTCCCTCTCCAAAGAGCTACATCCCAGCAGCAGCACCAAAGTGGGGCAGCAATGAGAGTCATGCCGGCAGGGGCCCTTCTCGAGGCACCCAGCGGGGGAGCAGCTGCACATTAGACACCGAGCCAAGTCAAGCTGAGATGAGCAGGACATCCCAGCCCCTCTGAGTCAGGGTTCCCTGCCACATCCAGGGGGGTCTGGCTTACAGCCAGCGGCGCAGATCCTCTCTCCTCCTCCTGACGGTGAGGCCCCTGGGACACTGGACTGCTGGAAGTCAGGGTCCCCTTATCTCTGACATGACACTGGAGCTGGGCCAGAGCCCTGACAGGAAGCCAGCTGGGAGAGTCACTAGAGAGTCCCAGACAAGTCAAACAATCCGGCCTTTCCCAGCCCTGCCACTGCCAGGGCTCAGGCCACAGCACAGCCATGCACCCCGGTTCCTGCCCTGATCCCTGCCATGCTAGTCCCTGCTTTCAGGGAAGTTGCTAGGACACAGCAAAGCAATCACAAGGGACAGGCACTGGGGTTCACAAAGCCCTGAGGACCTCAGGACAGGCCGGAACTACTGCATGGTCCCTGGGGGGCCTTGATGGCTAGGGGTCTGCAGCAAGACCCCCAGCAGGAGTGCAGATAGCACCCAACACTGCTGGCAACTGGTCACTGGCAGCTGCTGGCCCTGTCCAGTGGGGTCCCCCAGGGAGCCACATGGAACCAAGTTGTCAGTGATGGCCACACTGGATGGGTATGGGGATCAGAGCTGAGGTGTGAAGCAGGATCCTTCACCCAACCCTGCTCTGGGGTGTCCTCTCCCAGTTGCAGGACTGACCCTGGCAGGCAGACCATGGAACCCACCGCAGGCAGGGAGGTGCTAGAAAAGGCTTTGAGCCCAATGCCCCGACTATGTCCACCCTCTCCCAGGATGCAGAGTAGTATCCCTGTGGATAGGGGTGTCCTGGCATGTGTCAGCAGCCCAATCCCACATCCAGTTTTTTTCTAGAAAGTAGCCCTCTGAAGGAAAGCTGGCTTTGCTGTTATTGCTCAAACTTTTTCCCGATTACAGTGCCTTGTCACTCTACACAGCCCACGACACAGGGACCTGCCTGCCCCCAGCACCTGCCAAAAACCCTCCCCAAAAATTTGTGCAGTATATAGAGTGGTGCTGCCCCAACAGCCAGAGGGGGATGCAACAGGAAAAAATCAGAGCTGGTTTTAGGGGCCGTTTGGCAGAATGGTCCACAAGGCAAGTAGAGGGTAATTCTCAGCAAGAACAAAAGCAAAGCACTCCATCAAGCAGCAGCCACAGGACACCACGAACATGAGTGGGCTTAAACTGCTAAGGAGGGGGTTATGAAATATGATGTCATCTCCCCCCACCGCAGCATATGTGCAGGGTGTGAGAGGCCAAAAGTGACCTGGGGCTGGAGAGCTGGTCCCCAGGGTTTCAAGCCAGAGCAGTATGTGCCATGCGGCTAGTGATGCTCGTTTTGGAAGGGATGCTCAACCCCGTGGACTCAATCCTTCTTCCCACAAGACATTCCAGAGCTCGGAGAAGGGAGGCACAGTGAGAGCCGGTGGCCTCGATGTCCTAAAGCTGGCCACCTCCTGGCCAAAAGCGGGGCGAGGGGCCGCATTCAACACAACTAACACTCCCCCGCCCCCTAATTTTTCCCAGTCCCCGACACACGCAAAAACTTACTTAAAAAATGAGAAACAACCTCAAAATTAGGCTTTCCCCCGAGCCAGAGCGGTGCCGCCCGCGAGTGACCAGGATCGCTTTCCCCGGGTCCATCCCGGGCCTCCCCCGCCCGGCCAGGCCTGCCCGCGCCGCTCCACTCACCGCGGCCTCGGGGCTGCCGCGCCGCCCCGGCGCCGGTCAGCGGCCCCCGCCGCCGCCTCCTTCTCTTCCTCTTCCTTCTCTTCCTCCTCCAGCCCCGGCCGCCGGCCCGCGGGCTCCCATGCCCGGGGCTGCGGGGGGCCCAGCCGGCCGGGCCGCCGCACCGCCGAGAGCCGCAGGGAGACGGGGCCGCGCCCGCACGCCGGCTCCGCCCGCCGCCGCCGCACCGGGCGGGGCCGCCGCCGCCGCCGCCCCGCACCGGGGCCCGAGGCGGGCGGTCCCGCAGGCACCTGGGCCGGCGGACGCGGATCCCGCGGACACCCCCCGGGGGTGCGCGATGCCTCCGGTTCCACCAGGGGATGCTCAGCCCTTGGCCCCAGGCGCGGCACCGGGGACCGTCCAGGCACCCTCCGAGACACAGGCATAGGGTGTCCCGGCCTTTCTTGGTTCCCTTGCTCCTTGTTGCTGGAAGGCAGCGTTTCCAAGGACCCACCTGCGGCGACTCCCACGCTCCCTGCCATTGGTGCTGTCTCAGCGTCCGTTGCAACCTATTTGTGTCTCCTTCCCCCCCACACCACCACTCTTTCTGTTTCATTGCTAGGAAACAACTGGGAATCTCATCCCCTTACCACAAAGGCATCAGTGAAAGGCCTTGGTTTGGTCTCACCTCAAGTTTGGCCCACCACAAGTACTTTTTGCACTGTCTACAGCCTTTCCCTTCCTGCCACCTCCTCAGCTCCCTTCCCCAGCACTTGTGCCTGTTCAGAGCAACCTTGTCCCTGAGGCCTCTCCTCCTCCCGTGCCGGGCTGCTCACCCCAGCGAGAGCTTTCCAGCTCCCTTCAGAAGCTCCCTTCGGCAAACAGGCTTTCAGAAGAGAACTGAATGGCACCCACCCAGGCCAGCCCTGCTCCACCCCTGCAAACGAGCCTACTGAAAGCGGTCCAACTTCTGCCTCCAGCTCTTGGTTTGGCTTCTCAGCAGGTGGCATTTTCCTATCCATACCTACACATGGTTACCAAAATACCTTTTAACTGCTGCTGCTTCTAAATGAGACAAGGTGTAAGATCCCAAAGCCTTGTTCAAGCTTTTTTCCTCTGCTTGAGCAGCAGGTATTTAGTAGGTGTTTAGTCCAAGTCCTGGAACCCAAGCGTACATACCTAGAATGGTGTGCTCACCTTATCACTGCTGGCTATGGTAGGTGGGCTGTGGGTCACCCTGAGAGTGGCCCTGATGGGTGTCATGTTCTTATAAGGGGCCTGTGGGTAAGTCTAGAGCCCATTCCCTTGCCAAAGCTGTGATATACATAGGCAGGATAGGGAGAATGGAAAAGTACCTCACAGAGGCACATTTCTGACAGCAGAAGCATTTCTATCTGGGCAGGGCAGAGGCCCATCCCTGAAAAACAAGTGGGTGAGTCTTTCAAGACAGCTGCTAACCATGAAGATAATTAACCCATAAAGCAGCTTCTCTAACACCAGCACAACCTCTCCAACCCCAGGCATCCCCTTCCTGAGCTTGGTGTGGGTCTGATGAAATGGCTCTGCAGCTCCCACAGGACAGGCAAAAATCTGCCCACACCTGACGCTCTTCCAACCAGACAGGGCCAAGTTTGCGTCCTGCCACTACACAGGTCTCACATTGCTCCTCACTGGGAGAGCCTCCAGCCCCAGCCAGCACAGCTAGAAGGGGCAGCAGCTTAGTCTTCCCCCCACAACTGTCATGCACCCTGGGCTGAAATACGCTACAGCCCCCAAACTCATAGGACAATGTGAAACAGAGGCAGGAGAGCAGCAGATCTCAGAGGGGTCATGCAGAGGCAGCTGCTGCCCTAGTTCAAGGGCAAGAATCAGCAGGCTCCAGTAGTCTCACTGCTGCCCCAGCCTGAGGTGTCCATGTGGGAAGAGAGAGGCAGCTCTAAGCATGCACCTACTCTGACACAGCAGTGGAAGATCAGTGCTTTCTCTATGAAGGTATACTGGTAGAAGAACAGGATGAAGGCGTTGTGCTGGATACAGCAGAAGCAGCAGCCTCCAGGCTCTCTGCATAGCACATCCAGAAGGACCTTGTTCTTCCCTTCCCCCACGCAGCAAATGAGCTGCAAGTCCAGCTGTCTACAGCCAGCTTCCCCACCCTATTCAGTGCAGCCAGGGACAGGGAACAGAGCCAGCACAAAGCGTCCCCACCCCAGGACTTCTGCCAAGGCCCCCTGGACAGAGGGAGATGGCAGATTGGAGAGCCCCAGCATACAGTCAACAATCACACCACAGATTGTTGGCTGGAGCATGTCCTTTGAAGGGGCAAAAGTTTTACTTTTCTGCTCTTCTGGTGCTCCCCAGCTGCACAATGGGGCAACAGACACTGTGTAACCCCGCATTACACTGACCTACCGGGATGGGAGCTGACAGGCTCAAAGCAGCTTGTGTTGGGCTGCTAGGAGCCTGGCAGAGGCAACTCAGAGCTGCCTGCTGCCTGTTCCAACAGTCTTGTACCTGCTCCAGGCAGCAAGGCACAGCTCTGCATTCCCACAGCCCAAACAGGGTGGCTCTTGCAGCCTGAGAAGGAAACAGAACACACAGGCAGGACACCATCAGGCTCCTGGAACAGGACACGGATTTTGCCAGATGCACAGAGAGGAATCTCTGAGCACTGGGGCAGCCCAAACCAGCACTTGCTACCTGCAAACCTCCCTAGCATGCACAAGGAGGAGAAAGAGCTGGACGAGAACCATATTTATTTCACTGACACAGAATTGCACTGATGGTTGATTCTACACACCAGGGACAGGCAGCAGCAGGGCCCCAGAGGCTGGGCCAGGCTGCTGGGGGCAGAATTCACACAGAGAAATTTGTTTCTTCCACGCGGCCGATTGATCTGCAGGACGAGGCTCTACGCAGTCAGGCTCCTGCTCCCGATGCCAGGAATCTCCCACCCCAATCAAGTACAGAAACATTAAATAAGTATATACAGAACCTCTCGGGGTGGGCTGGAACAGGCTGAGTGCAAGAGGGCTCAGCCCATTTTTACTCTAGATGTCTAGAAAGAAAGAAGAGAGGTTAGGTTGTGGCTCACAAACCCCAGCTCAACATCCCAGTCCCACCCAAGCATCCTAGGACAATCCAGAAGCTGCTGACAGCTTATCAATCCCACTGGTAAGACATGAGCATCACACAAAGCGCGCACAGGGTGACACTCTCAGTGAGAGAGGGGCCATCAGGAGGGTTCACAATGTTGCAAACAGGCACAGTATGTGTGGGAAGAGCTGTGCCACCCCCAAACCTCGTAAACAGCCCCCCCATTCCAAGGCAGAAGACTGTGCTGAAACCCAGGTGTGTCTCCCTGGGGCTGGTGAGCATCCAGGGTGACAGCCCCTTGTGGTCACGTAGGCCTGGTGGCCTCAGGAAACAGTTACCTGCAGGATAGCAACGATGACCCCAAACAGCCCTATGGCACTGCCAAAGATTTCCACAATCAGGATCTTGACGAAGAGGCTGGCATTCTGGGCATCAGCCAGGGCAGCCCCGCTGCCCACGATGCCCACACAGACCCCACAGAAGAGATTGCATAAACCCACGGTCAGACCAGCTCCAAACATGGAGAAACCTGTGAGAGAGGAATGCTGCAAGAGCAGGACGTAACCTTCTTCCACCTGCACCCAGGACATGCTGCAGAAGTTTCTGCCTCGAAGTGACAGAAGACCCAGAGCTGCCAAGCCCCAGCAACCCTGCTTGAGGAGCAGGACAGCTCTGAGGTGTGCCCCAGCTCCCACGGTGCCAGGCCACTGTTCCACCCAGGCGAGGAGCAGCGCTGCTGGGCAGCACAGCCCGCTGAGTGCAGGAGGACCTCGAGGAGGTAAGTAAAAAGCTGTCTTTTGGCAGAAGAGTCACGTGTCCTCCAGACACCAGCAGCAGACCATGGGTAGGTCAGAAGGTGGGGGTCACGGTGTGGCAGTGCTCACAGCGTCAGCAATGGGGACCCTGCAGTCCTTACCTGCGTGGTAGTTCCTGGCTCCAATCTCTTCTGGGGTGACTCCGTTGAAAGGCTGAGAGAAAGCACAGGACCTGGGTCAGTGACAAGTCTGCGGCCTCTGAAAAAGTTACCTGCCCCTGATACGGCATGAGGTAGCCACATTTGGCCAGAGCCGGTCCCTGACTCCAGGTCAGGATGGCTTCATGGCATCTCCCTTGTGTGTGCTCTCCCAACCCTCTTCATCACAGGCAAGGATCACTACACAGACCACCAGTCCAGAGGCTCCCAAAGGCCCAACAGAGTTCAAAGGCTATCCCTCACAACACCGGCCCGTGACCAGCTGCCCATCCCCACCACAGCCCCAAGGCTGGCGCAGGGATGGCATGGCAGCCCAGGTGCTCCCTTACCTCAGCCATGTTACTGATGACTATTGCCATGATGATCCCGTAGATGGCCACGGCCTCGCAGAAAATGATGCTGTAGGAGAAAGGCAAAGCCTGAGCACAGCGTCTCAGTAAGTCCGCCCAGTGTCCCAGGGGAAAGACCCCTCCCCAAGGAGCCCCTGCCACTTCATGCCCAGCCAGACAGAGCCCTCCATAGCCATATGGGAAGCTACCCGCTGCCTTCCTTTCAAACTAGGAGCTGCCAAACACAAAGGCTGGATGCTGGTTCTGCTGTGGCACCTGAGTAAAGTACAAGGATCCTGTGGGAAGCAGGCCTAGGAATTCCTGCCCTTCACCAGTCTGTTTCTGTTCCTTGTAGAAGGGTTGTGCAAGGAGAACCCTTGCCTAGGCAGGATGTGTGATCTCAGGGTGTTTGTTTTGAACACACTGGGCTCATTCACAGCGTGATATCACACAGTGACCCTTCAAAGCAGCACTCTGGCTCTTTTAGAGCTCTTTGTTTTGAAAGTAAACAGCATCAGCATGCCAGCAGCACCCAGCTAGAGCACAGACAGAAGTCTCTTCACTGAGTGGCTTGTAACCTGCTCCACTCAGGTGCAGCACAAGAAGTAACCCCAGGTCTGTGCTTACCTCACCAGATTCTTTGTTTTGATCCGTGGGGCTTTGACTCCACCACCAATGATGCTGGAGCCTGTGATGTAAATCCCCCTGTAGCAGACAAAGGTGGTTGGTGGAAGGTTTGTCAGTTGTAGAATTCTATACAGAAACCAGGATCTTTCAGCTGACCAAAGAATCAGGCATACAGCTGGAGGACACTGAACACTCAGCCTAGCCACTCCCAGAGTACAAGTGGCCCCAGGCTTCACCACCTACACCAGCAGAACTGCTGGGGCACAAGAGCCACCACTAGACAGCCTGGGCTGAGGGGTACAGCTTCCAAAGACTTTCCTGTGTTTCCACTGCCACTGCTGACTGTGGGCTGGCTCACGCAGACCCCACAGTGGCTCAATAATTCAGCCCCACTGCTGTGGTGACCCACAGCCCTACATGTAGACATTGTTCTACCCTGCTCTGCTGTGGGAAAACTGCAGTGTCTACACAGCTACCAAGGTGGCACAGCAGGGGAATGCTGAAGAGCCAGTCCACTCACCAGGCAGCTCCCACCACAGACAGGGAGATGGCCAAGCCAATGCCCAAGTTGGACCACATGTAGGGTGAGGTCTCCGTCAGAAACCTGGACAGGAAATAGTATCCTGAGTTAGCACAGAGGTTGAGCCCCCATAGTCACACCACACAGCCTACCCCAAAACAGGTACCCCTCCACCAAATTATGAAGCCCAAGATGTGTTGGGCAGTCAGACAGCAGGACATGAAAACCCCTATCTGCCCGCCAGAAACACAGGACCCTCACCTGCATGGATCAAGATCTTCCTCCCAAACCCTCACTGTGAAGAGGAAGCCTGGGCTCAGAGACTTGGAAGGCAGAGCAGCAATAGCTGCACCAAGACCTCATACGGAGCCAGCCACAGGAACACACGGGCTGCATCCATCCCACCTCCCGGGGAGCAGAGGCCCTGCTCACTGTAGCTCTTGTTCTCCTGCGGTGCAGTGACCACTGCCCATTGCTCAAAAGCAAGTGCTGCTCCTGGGAGGCACTGCCAGCACCACCTGCCTCCTCACACAGCCCTGAGGATGCCTGTGTTTACAGGGAACTCACCAAGCCACATCAAAGCGGAAGCCCAGGTCAAATATTGTGTAGCAGATCCCTGGAAAGCAAGAACAAGATGGAAACCTCCACAGAAGCACCAGCTGGATCCAGCACTGCTGGTTCCTCCCTGGCCTGCGAAGCCCCGAGGCAAAGCCCCAGGAGCACAGCACAGCATGAAGGAGGGTTACTGGGAGGACTGGCTCAGGCATGCAGAGCTGTGGGCTGGGTGTACCCCCCAAATCCTACCCCTTTGATCCCAACACTTCCACATCATCACAAGACTGACAGCCTGGGCCTGTGATACTGTCAGACTCCATCCCAGTCTTGCCTAGCAGATGATCATGGTTGTTGTCACACCCATTTTCTATTTCCTAACCCTGCTGAGCACCCACAGACCATGCTGAGCTGCAGGGTCTCACGGGCAATCCATAGCCCTGTGCCCCAGCACGGTCTCCACCATGGCTCTCCAATGCCTCAGCCCTGTTGGAGAGTCACAGCTCCAGGGAACCTGCCACAGGAGGGACAAGATGAGCAAAGCCGTGCCCTGATTGACCACCACATGCTGCTACATCACCATCCCATCATCCTAGGGCTTCCCAGGAGCCCATCAATACAAGAAGCTCCATCTTTTTTCCAACACCCCCTTTCCAAGGCTGTCAGTTGAAGTTGAGTGTTGAGTGTTGTTCTCAACATTTCCCCCAAGGTAATTTCCAGATAAATTTATACTCCAACACAGGTGGGAGACACCAAAGCACTGCCCTGAGAAACTCAGAAAAGCCCTTGCTTTCCAAGGAGGGCATGCCCTACTGTGCTCATCTCCCACCAGAGACCACAGCCAAGACTCACATCCCTGCACAGCACAGGCACACGCAGAGGTGCTTGCACTGAAACCCTGCCTTACTCTGAGCTCCTGAGTGGGAAACATGGCTGCACA
The DNA here is from genome assembly GCF_009819655.1 of Sylvia atricapilla. NCBI lineage: Eukaryota > Metazoa > Chordata > Aves > Passeriformes > Sylviidae > Sylvia > Sylvia atricapilla. The sequence continues at coordinate 14,827,246 of NC_089148.1, forward strand.
TCAGGAGAGACACTTGCTCTTTGCTGGAAAAGGGAGGGTGACCCAGCCCCAAGGAGCAGATAAGCACGGGCATTGTGGCACTGTGTGCTCCACACTAGACAGAGGGTGAAGGAAGAGCTCTGCTGTATCTGACTGTAACCAGTCAGAGCCTGTGTAACACTGATCCCGCATACAGTTGGGAAAAGAGGAAACAGGAGACTTCTGAAATGCTCGAATGCAGCAAAGAGGTCACTGCATGTGTCCCACTGCTCCCTTCCACCCCAGAGTGGCAGCCTGGAAGTAGGGGAGGATGGCAATGTGGCCAGCAGAAATATGGGGGCAGGATCATGCCTGCCAGGTTGGAGAAGCCCTTCCGTGAGCACAGCCAAGACCTGCAGGACTATTCATGCCACTGGAAGGCCTCAGCACTGCTGATCTCTTGAAGCAGGGATGTCCCCATTATTCTTGTGTGCTCACCCCTCCATGTACAGCTCAGGCCTCAGCACCACACTCAGGGGAGCACAAGAGCACTGTCAGGCAAGCCAGTGAGCCCCATAATGGGAAGTGGTAATGCTGGTCACTCTTTCTGCCACAGATTTGGGGTACCCCTCTCCCCTGTAGTGACACACAAGAATGAAGAATGGTGCTAGCACAGACAGGGAATACAGAGGAAAGCCACAGCCCAGCCTGCACTTCTGGCAACCTTCAAGGATGATCTTTAGTTCTGGGCCCAGCCAGTCTATTACTTGTGTTTTGGCTTTGCTGTCAGAACAGGAACTGAATCCAGCCAGCCTCAACTGCCTCCACTCCCCAGAAGTGGTAAAAAAAGAGCTACAACCAGTTCAGGGCAGATCCTCAGGGCACCTTTCATGTCTTCAAGAGCAAGTGTAACCTTAGATTCATATGCAAAAGAAACTGGGTAAAGGACATTCTCCTGTGAGCTCTGACTTGCAGCCCTGAAGCCAGAAGGACAGAAGAGAGGGTAGCAGGACTGGAGGATTAAACCAGGGCTCAGGACAAAGACAGAATACACACAAACACTACTGCAACACTGCATGGAGCAAGACCACTTCCTGCTCATGGTCTTCCTCAAAAAGGGACTGCAAGAGGGCAGGGGAAGTTAAGAGCAACCGGGCTCAGCTCAGTGAGATTTTCCGACAGGCTCACTAGTGTGAGCTATATGATTCAGAGAGCCCAGTGAGGCAGCCCTAGGCCCACACTGGGTTCACCAGGCCCTGGAAACACGAGGGAGTGAGACACCCTTCAGACTCATTCTCTCCCCTTACCCAAACACTGAAGCAAGGGCCAAGGTTTCCCCAGCCTCTGCCTGGTTTGTGGTCACTTCATTCTATGCTAAGAGAAAATCACAAGCAGTCCCAGCACAAAATCTACCTGCTGGCCCTAGGGCATTAATTCCATCCTCCAAAAGCCCAACACCAAGCAGCAGAGCACGGGCTGCCACGAGCTGAAACGTGGCCAAGCAGCAGCTCCACAATTATCCAAACTTGTATGTTCTTTCATGCTGCCACAGCTTGGCAAAGCAGGGCGATTTCTCCACCCGAGAGACATCAACCATCACAGTGTGAAGGACCAGGCTCCTCCTGCCTTTACCTTCCCTAATCTACCAAATCAAAATACGACTCCTGACCGGCACCGGCACCTTTCTGCTCTCGCACACACAGAGAACCAAATCAACTGCTCAACCGGAGAGGCTCAGAGCGCTGAAAACTGCACATCCAGCAGCGACTGGGAGTTACGCGGCACCGCTGGGGGCTCCGAGGGAGCAGCTACGAGGCCCGAGAGGCGATGCCCAGGCTGGGGAGCCCCACAGCAGCACTCCCGGCCGTGCAGTACGCAGACCACGGGAAGCACAGCGGCAACCGAGGGCCTGACAAGGCTGCATCCCTCAACGCCCGCCTTCCCTTCCCACACCAAAGCAACCCTCCTCTGCAGCAAAGGAGCAGCCAGCACGGGCACAGGCAGGAACCGCAGCCTCCCCTCGGGCCCGGAGATCCCTCCGGCCCCACGGCTCAGCCCGGCAGCGCGGTCCCCTGACCCCCTTTCCCCGCGGCCCCGCGCCCTCCCCCGCCCCGGGCTGACCGACGCCAAGCAACGTGGTCCAGAAGGCGAGGCCGAGCCCCGAGTAGAGCAGGGCGAGCCCCGTCATGGCGGCGGCGGCGGCGGCACCGGGCGGCGCGGCGGGAGCAGATCGGGCCGGGTCACCTGACCCCCGCGCGGCACCTGACCGGAACTGCAGCGCACGGACGGAAGTACCGGAACGCCGCCGCTGCCACCGCGCCCGCTTATTGGCTGCCTGGTTTGACAGTGGCCGGAGAACTACACACACCAGAATGCATCGCGACCATTACATATTTCCATTGGCTGTCGTCCCTTCTCCGCCCCGTCGTGGGCAGGACTTCTGGGGGCGGGGAGGCAGAGCCGAGCTTCCATTGGCCAGCGTCGCGCCGCAGCCCGGAAGCGGGCGCAGGGGCCCGCGTGCCGCCATGGCCGCGGCCTTCAGCAGCGATGGGGAGGCTGCGCTGCGGCGGGAGCTGTGCGCGGCCGTGGCAGCGGCACCGCGGAACGACCTCGACGGCTTCTACGAGATGGGCCGCGCCGCCGCCTTCATACGAGACGGCGGGTTCCGCAAGGTGAGTGGGACCGAGGGTGGAGCCGGCCGGGGGCGGCGCGCGGTCCCCTTTCCTGGTGCCTCATAGGATTGTCAGCGTTGGAAGGGACCTCTGGAGATCATCCAAACCCCTTGCTAGGGTAGGGTCACCGGAGCAGGTTATACAGCAACGCGCCCAGATGCGTTTGGTATGTCTCCAGAGATGGAGATTCCACGACTTCCCTGGGCAGATGTTCCAGTGCTCGGCCGTCTTGAGTGTAGAGAAATCCTTCCTCATGCTAACATGACACATCTTTTGTCTTAGTTTATTGCCATGGCTTCTTCCTCTGTCCGGTTGCTGGGCTCCACTGAAAGGAGTCCAGCACCGTCCTTTTGGCACCCACCTCTGAGATATTTATATGCACTAATGAGATCCTGTCCTTGTTCCAGGCAGGACAGGATTAATTTTTGCAGTGACCAGGATGGGGCACGGCCACGACCCAGAGGTTATTCTGTACCGCCTCCCATCATTTCCTGGGGACAGGGAAGGAGTCCTTCCCGGGTCCCGTAGTGTGGCATTGTCAGGTATTGTCAGAGCCCTGCATCAAGCACTCGTGTGCAAATCATTTGTCTCTTGTACATTGTTATTAATAGTGTTGCAGTTACCATTGGTTTTCTTATTTAGTTTGCTGTTCCCAGTAAATTGCTCTGATCTTGACCTGTGATCTTGACCCTTTGTGCGTGCCTCTGATTCTCCACTCCATCCCGCTGCAGAAGGAAGGGGAGAGTGAGTGGCAGCCTGGTTTAGAGAGGCTTACTGGGAGCACTGAACTGGGGAGTACCACTCCTAAACCACAGCAGATCTCCTCTGTCTTCTCTTGTCCAGACTAAACGGGCCCAGCTTTCACAGTCTCTTCTCACAAGAGAGGTGCACCAGATCTCTCATCATCTTTGTGGCCTCTGCTGGACCTTCTCCAGTAGTTCCTTGTCTTTCTTATACTGAGGAGCCAGAACTAGAGACAATACTTGTGATGTGCCTCACCAGGGTCAATTGGAAGGGCAGGATTATCACTCTCGACCTGCTGGCACCACTCTTTCCAGTGCACTCCAGGAGCCCATTGGCTCTCCTGGCTGTAAGGGCCCTGCCAGTTCATGGTCGACTTGTCACCCACCAAGACTCTAGGTCCCAGATCCTTATCTGCAGTAGTGGGTCAGCCCCCAGCCTGTGCTGCTAGTTGGGGTTATTCCCCTCCTGGTGTAGTACCCTAAACTTGCCCTTGTTGACCCTCATTAGGTTTCTCTCTGCTTAATTCTCCAGTGTTAGCAAGGTCCTGCTGAACGGCACAGCCTTCAGGTGTATCAGCCACTCCTCCCAGTTTCGTACCAGCAAACATGCTGAGGGAGTATTCTATCCATTCTACCCCTTCTGTCTCTTCATCTCACCCTCCCCAGTGCCTCATTCCGTCTGCCTCATCCCTTGTTCCCGCCAGGTCGCCCTGCAGTTCCCTGATGAGCTCCTGGCAGACGCAGTGGAGGTGGCAGGCCAGATGGAGGCAGCAACCGGGGCTAAGATGTACGTGTTAGGAGACACCACGTACGGCAGGTCGGTGTGGGACTGTGGAGGGTGTCCTGGGGTTCCCCTGCGGGAAGGAATGGGGCGGTGCCAGGGAGGAGGGAGTGCTGCAGAGCCTATCTGACACCGGGTTCTCCTCGCAGCTGCTGCGTGGATGAAGTGGCTGCCGAGCATGTGGGTGCCGAGGCAGTGCTGCACTATGGCCCGGCCTGCCTCAGCCCCTGCAGAAAGCTCCCGGTGCTGCACATCTTTGGGCGGCAGCCCCTGGACGTTGGGCGCTGCACAGAGGCGTTCCGGGAGCTCTACCCCGAGCAGCAGAGCCGTGTGGTGGTGCTGTACGATGTGGTCTATGCCCATGCGATGGGTGAGTGCTCTGGGGCAGGGAAGGAGGGCTCTGGTACTTCTCTGAGCTCTGCAGAGCTGCCAGGGTCAGACCAAGCAGGCATTCATTCCCCAGACATTGGTAGCCTTGATTTCTGTCTTCTCCCCTGATCTGTTGCACCTTTTCCACGTCAGGACTATGGCCAAGTTTTGTTCTTACTCCTCTCTTCCTTCAGGTGAGCTGGAGAAGCAATTGTGCCCCGAGTACCCCAATATCATCTTCTCTAGGCTGGTGTGTGGAGACCCTCCTGGCCCCACAGTGCCTGGGGAGGAGTGGAAGTTTGGTCGCCAGTTCTTGGTGGAGGCTGCAGGAGGGCTGCAGGACTATGCCATGTTCTATGTGGGAGCTGAAGGCCTTGCCCTCACCAGCTTCATGCTGACCTGGAACTGCTGCCCTTTCAGCTCCTTCAATCCTATCACTGGCTGCGGCCGCCGCGAGACCCTCAATGTCAACCGGGCCCTGATGCGCCGCCTGTACCTGGTGGAGCGGGCCCGGGATGCCAGCGTGGTGGGCATCCTGGTGGGCACCCTTGGTGTGGCGGGCTACCTGACCGTGCTGCAGCACCTCCGCCAGCTGCTGTGCCGCGCCGGCAAGCGCAGCTACACACTGGCTGTGGGCAAGCCCAACCCCGCCAAGCTGGCCAACTTCTTGGAGGTGGACATCTTTGTCCTGGTGGCCTGTGCTCAGAACTCCCTCCTGGACTCTAGCGATTTCTACCGACCTGTTGTGACCCCGTATGAGCTGGAGCTGGCCTGCAACCCAGCCCGTGAGTGGACGGGGAACTACCTCACAGACTTCCGAGACCTGCTGCCAGGTAATAGCTAAGAGACAGCTGCCCAACACCCTCCCAGGGTGTATTCCATGCAGCTGCCTGGCCTGTGGTTGCTCCAGGACAGATGGACAAGGCTAATGTTACTGTTCCCTGGCAGGTGCCTGTGCGCATGTTGAGCTCCCACCGGCTGTTCCTGCAGCAGAGGCTGTTCCCGATGTCTCGCTGATCACAGGGAAGATGTGTGCTACCCACCTCTGTGGCCCCCTGACCTCTCAGCTGCCCCCCAGCACCACCCTGGCCTGCAGGGACCAGACACGGGCACTCGCAGAGATCAGCCCTGCAGGTTTGTGTTGGTTTCATGGTGGGGCTGAGCCCTGGTGCAGGGGCAGTGCCACCTTCTCGCTCTTGGTAACAATTCCCTTTGTCCTCCCAGCCTCCTTCTTGGAGTCCCGCAGCTGGAGGGGCCTGGAGCAGCAGCTGGGACAGACCCCCATCTCCAAGGCTGTGCAGGGCCGACGAGGGATTGCCATTGCCTATGAGGATGAAGGATGTGAGCAACCCTGATTCAAGTAGCATTGCCACCCAGCCAGGAGTTGGGGCCATGTGGGGGCCCAGGAATTGCCTCCCACTGGGTGTTGGACCTGCTGCCAGCTGGCACCTTGCTGGACACGGCCTTGGGTCAGTAATACTGCAGTGGGAAAGCAGGAGTTGCATGTGTGTTCAGGAATGCCTGTGGCACCCTGAGGCTCATGGCCAGGGCAGCAGCAGGGCCAGGAGAGACAGGCACTTGGCCCAGACCCAGTCTCCCTCCACAGGCTCCTCCACCCAGGACAGCTTTGTCCCTGTGTGGAAAGGTCACAACTTCGCAAGAGCTGACAGTGGTGGGACTTGAGGCTTTTGTGGACTACTGCTGCTAACTAAAGCTGAAGAGGATTTGTGAATGAACTGGTTTTTTAGAATGAAACATGGGCTGAGGAACACAGATGGGTGATACCAGCTCTGCCAAAGTGAAAAACGTATCGTGGTGCCCACCTGGGGAGCAAAGTCCTGTGTGTCAGCTAAGACCACCTGTAGGGAACAGAAAACCAGAACAAGGACCTCTGACAGTGAAAGCACAGTCTGGGCTGGGGTACTAAGGCAAAGGCAGGGGAACTCTGAGCACAAACAAACCCCTCAGTTTGTCTTCTAAACTGGAATGGGGTGCACACATCCTGTGCTGCAGGAACCACCCCATGTTTGGCAGGGGTGGAGCCCAGCCCCTCTCATGTGAGGCAGGGCTGTTTATGCTCCATGCTGGGCAAGCAGGACAGACTGGTATTTTGCCATCCCTCCCAAAACCAAGGACAACACTGAGGCATCCCAGCCTTGATTTAACCCCCACCCCATGGTTCTTCCCCAGAGGGAAGACGCAGGCAAAGTCTGGGCACTGCAATAATGACAGCCACAGCATAGAAATATTCTTAATATAATTAGGTGCAGGGCCTCCCCCCTCCCAACCACACGTACAAATGAGCAGGGGGCAAATTCCCCCCGCCCAGCCAGCCTCTGCTGCAGGCACAGGGCGGCCTCCCCGCTGCGGGGCACAAGCACCCACGGGGAAGGGCTGGGGAGGGGCTGGTAGCCCGGGGATGGGGCAGCCCGTGCTGGGGCAGTTTTGCCCAGGCTTCCCCTGCCCCACCACCACCTCCTGCAGCCAGCACTCCTGTTCCCTTTGAGGAGGGAGCATGCTGGGGGAAACAAAGATGCTGACACTGAGATGCGGCCACCAAATCTAGCTGAGGAGCGTCCCGAGTGGGTTAATTCTAGGTGGAGGGTTATTCTATGAGCCGTACTGCAGCAGGGCAGGGAGGATGAGGGGGCTTCTCCTTGTGGGGAAGAGCTGGTCCAGGCAAATCGTCCGCGGTCCTGGCCAGGTGCTCAGTAGTCTGCTGTGTATTCTGTACCATGCAGCCCTCGGCACAACAGGGTGAACTCCTTCACCATCTCCTTCACTCGCCGCTTGTTCACACGCTCTCTGCTAAGACGGAGGGGACAAACATGAAGCAGGAGGGCTGCACTGGGCCATGCAGCGGGGGTCATTCCTGTGGGAAATGTGGGGCACAGCTGCCAGAGCAAGTGGCACACAAACCTGAGGATCTGCTGGCTGAAGTTTTCCTTCTGCTCTGGAGTTACTCGGGCTGAGGGGAAACCATCCTGCTGCATGGCCTCCTTGATCCAGACACTCAGGAGGCTGAAGCAGTGCTTATTCAAGGCAAAGAGGATTTCTGCAAAGTGATCCATGAGGCTGCGGGAAGCCTGGCCACCGATGCCCTGCCACAGAGCAAACAATGTGCTGAGCCCACACTGTCACTCTCCCTGCTCCCACCTATGCCCCTGGCTCCACAGAGATGCTGCTCAGGAGTAGAGCGCAGTGCTGCCCAGGTAACCTGTGGTCCAGCGTCTCTCACCTCCAGCACTGCCTGCAGCAGTGCTTTGCCATTCTCATGCACGACCTGTCCCACCGGGGCGATCTCTCCACAGCGGGGCAGCAGCTCCGTCTGCAACACAGAGGCCAGGCTCTCTCAGAGCCAGCACAGGCTGTTGTGCCCAACGTCAGCCCCATTCCTGCCTTCCCCGCTCTCAGGACTCCACGATCGAATCATACTCACAAAAAAGCCACAGGATGCTTTGACTGTTGGGGCCTCGGGAAACTTGAGTGAAAGGACACCTGCAGGCAAATACCACTCAGGTTAGCAGCAGAAAAACCCCTGGCCATCCCAAATCAGCCCTGTTGCCCCCAGCCCTTGGCTGTTTCGCACTCAGGTCTACAGGAGGAGCAGGCTGGCTTCTCCTTAGAGTGATTTGGAGCACATGCCCATGCCCATGGTACTTACCACACTGAAACACTGCTTTGACATCCAGGTTGCTACACAGGAAGAGATCCGGTTTCCTTTTCAGAGCCTGCAAGGCACACAGACAGGCAGCATGAACCTGGCGCTGCAGAGGCAGCCAGGAAGCCTCCAAGGAACCAGGTGCCCCAGACAGCCTCTGCCTGGACACGCACTTACCTGAGCACACCCTCAGAAGAGGGCAGATTCACACAGTACAGCAGGAAACCATCACTGTACCCCTCCCCAAAAATATCATTCAAACAGCCAGGCAGTTTGCTACGCCCAGGATCCACCGACCTCAGGACCTGAGCATAGGTGCCACAGTGGTGTGCAAACACTCTGACACAGAGGGCTCCAACCATCAGAGCAGATCAGGCAGCAGCACCGCTCCCAGGACAAGGGCAGCCATGCAGGGCTCAGCAGAGACCAGCCACCCGTGTACTTTGCTTTTCTCCTGAAGATGCTGGCATCCCTGGGGTCACAGCAACTGATTCAACCAGTAGCCCCAGACTGCACCAGATGACAATGAGATGCCAACATTTCTTGGCAGTTCCTGAGCAGCAAGTCTGAGATCAAGAAAGCTTGGGGTTTTTTAATGCTACAGGGGATTTTTTAATTCCACCAGCCTCTGTGCGGGTTAGGCACTGCTGCTGGAGACACCCTGAGCTGTGGTCACCTTGTGCAATGACTTAGTCCCCCTGGTGCTGGCACTGAGCAGTTACTGGGTGGAAATGTTTCAGCCTGCACCCTCCACTCACTGGGAAGGGTTTCTGACCTGCCTCAGTGAACCCTGCTATATTAGGCACCCACATCCACACCCTGACCACCATACCCACTGCTGCAGAAAAGCACTGGGAATGGCAGCCATGCCTCCTGCCCTGCTGTCACTGCAATACCAGGGACAGCAGCCATAGCACTGGGGCAGCCCTGCTGTGTGCCTGGAGCTCAGAGGGCAGCATACCAGGGCAGGCAGCCCTTGGGCTGAGCTCTGTGTGGGGCCACTGCTGCCCTCTGAGCCTCCTCCCAAGGATAAAAGCAGGGATAGCTCTTAGTCAACAGCACCCAGGACACATAGCCATTTGCCCCCGTGGTCTCTACTTGGTGCAAAACAGACTTAATTCCCACCCTGTCTTCTCCAGGGAAAGTCCAGAGCCATCTGCCCAGTGCAGATGGTGGAAAACAAGAAGCTGAGGAGCAGGTTTCAGAGTTACCCCACCTCCTTTCTGACCTTTTCTATCACACACTGCAAAAGAGGATTCAGTTTTGGTCACTGAAGATGATGTTGCACCAGGTGGAGATGGCACAATTGCAGGGACCTGCTCCCTGCTGGATACAAGCATAGAGCTTCATGGGAGGACCAGGGGCCATGTTATACCTGTGTGTGTATATACAGGCTGTGCACCATTGCTCCTGATGCACTGGCACCAACATCAGAAGGTGAACTGCTGGCTGAGCAATGATTTAGCAACATATCTACTTGTCGAGGTTGCTGCTGTTCAGCTGGCCCCATACAGGACAAATGCTTGCAAGACATGCTATCGTTTTAGCCCAGGGAGACTACCTACTCCTGCTGGGGCCCTACTGTGAGCTCCACAGCAGGGACAGAGCCTTTCCCCCAGCAGCATGTTGCTCAGAGGCAGCTGCTCCTGTGATAACCACCCAGCTGCAAGTTCCTCTACCCTGCCCATTCATAGGTTTTAACCCGAGTCCTGCATGCTACAAGTGTTCCATTTGGCACAAGTCTTGCAATGTGCTCATGTTTCCACCTACCTGCCAGGTCCTTCTCCCAGCCAAACCAGAGCCACTGTAGGCAGAGCCCCCCAAGTCCTCCTGCAGATTCACTGCAGCATCTGCTCCTCACTCCATCAGTGCCATGGAGAAAAGCATGCCAGTATTGGGATAGCTCCTTCCCATAGGACACTTTGCAGAGTGCAAGCCTAATGTAGACTGGGGTACATACGCACATGTCTAATGTAAAGAGAGATGCTTTTTACCCCCACAAGATGCCAGGCCCTGTGGAGCTTTTCCCATAAGAAAGCAGCACCAGAAAGGTCCCAGCTACTCCTTCCTAATACCAGGTACGTCCAGCTGCTCTTTCCTTAGCACCAGGAACCCTGCTCAGCTCTAGAACCTCTTTTTACCGGCCCATTTTCCCTGTCTCCTGCCAGAACACCTCTGCTCACATGGGGGTGGGTCTTTAAATGCTTTCAAACATTTCCCCCCCCACATGCTCTGCAGGAGCAGCCACTGCAGAGATAGGCACTTGCTCTCCAAGATGAACTGTCCTGCAGGACAGCATAGAGGGGACACTGGGTTCTTCTCCACAGCAGCTCAGAGACCACCAGAGCAGGCTCTTTTGTGCCCGCTTCTTCATAGGCAGACAGGCATGGAAGGTACACCAACTCCTTCAGCAGACAGCGGGCAGTGGGGACTGCATCACCAGTTCCTGCAGCTCTCTAGAACCCACAGCCTCAGTGTCTGGTACCCAGTCTCTTCCCAGTCCCCACACCTGGCAGAGCAGAGCCTATTGCTTTGAGAAGGGCACATAAGGCTGGCCAGGAAGAGGCAGTGAGCCTCAGCAAGGGGGTGCTGAACCCATGTCCTCCATGGGGTTCTCTGAGTGGCTGGAGCACATGAGGTGGAGAGCTCAACGACTGCCACATGCAGCCTGGACCAGACCATGAAGGGAGGGAGGTGGGGATGAAGCTGGCTGTGCTTGGCCAGGCCCAGATCACAGGAGGTCAATCCTGCATCTTGTGCCTGGTGAGGCCCTGTGCACCCAGACTACCCCAAGGATGTGTCAGGGGAAGTGACCAAAACGCTCCCAAGGTCTGTGCAAGTGAGAAAGCCTGCTGGGGTGGGGCGATGAGGTGGAACGGCAGGCTGGAGAGTCCCAAAATCCTACCTGCAGCCTGGAGCTCATATATATCCACTGTTTCCCCAAGTTCAGAACCTGCCTGGATTTGCCAGTGCAGACCTGGGTGCAAGCCCCAAGCACCACGGCCATGTGGTCCTGGGCAAAGGCAGTTCAGCTGCATGGGTAGAAGCGAGTCCCACACTCTCCAGGTGGGATGCTCACCTCGGGCACTGCAGCAGTGATGCTCTGCACTAATTGCAGCATGCAGCAGAGGAAGGAGAGAGCAGGGGACAACGGGATGCTGGCACTGCTCTGTGCAGCCTTATGGCAGACTGGTTATTTTATCTTTAGCTTTGAATAGTAAAACAACTTTGACATTTGGTTTAAGCCAGCAGCTCCCATGATCACCCAGCCGTCATCAAGAGTGGATTGCCAATTAACACTGTTGCAAAAGGATAAGCTGCAACAACTGGGCAGTTCCTTGAACTGCAACCAAGCCCAAAAATAAAGTCAGCAGGAATCCTGTGACAGAGGGAGATGGTTCCCTGTGTACTGGCGACAGAGAGCTGATATGCAGGCTTTATGAGCTCCTCCTGAGTTATCAGATGGCAGGACAGTACTTGCTGGCAGAGTGGGGAAGAAATAGTGCCTGCAAGGAGGAACCAGACAAAACTTGAAACAGGGAAGATATTTCCACCAAGGTGATCAACCACAAAAACAGATGGTCAAGGAAATGGGAAAGTCCCCACCTTGACACACTCTAGTGTCCAAATTCACTGCTGCTCTGGAAGATGCATTACTTTGCCAAGTGGTCTGCAGACAGAGCAGGCTGGGTAAAAACACAGCTCTTGCCACACAAAAATCTGGTCTGAAGAGATCTGCAGTTCCCTCTGAGTTTAATCCTCTGATCTACAAATCCTCAACAGCATCACTGCAGTGCATGGTCCTCTGGAAGAGGAAGAGGACAGGTTGGACCCATCTCTGCCATCAGAGAGCCCTCAAAGTCCTGAGAGCAAGGAGTCAATCAGGGATGCTAAGGCAAATTCTTGATGGGTTTTAAAGCACCTCACTAGATCATCAGTCTGTGAGAAAGGGTCAGGCCAAGGAAGAGGAAACCTTAAGTTCTGTGTGTGAAGAGAGAAGACAGGGATGGGATCTTTTGGTCTCCATGGGGTTTCAGGAATACAAAGCCCAGGAAAACAACAGGTCTTGAGTGGGTGGTGTCAGGCTGACAGCATGATGTCAGATGTCTCACAGTGATCCAAGACGAAGAAGACACAGAGGTAGGAGCCTCTGAGCTGCTCCTGCAGGAGTGCCTCTGAAGGATATCTGGAGATCCACACATGAAACAGGGCCAGCTGCCAGCACATTGCCCCAGCATTGCCTGCAGATCCTGCCCACAAGGACAGCATGTAACCGATTCCCAGTACCCTGGATGGGTGGTGTTTGGTCTCACAGTACGCCCCACTGAAGTGCAGCATGGTTGCTCCAAGAAAGCACAGATATTCTGTGTCCAGACACAGAGAAGAAACCCAAGCCAGAGAAGTCCGTATTTTCCAAAGAAACAACAAGTAGCCTTGGGAGCATCTTTTGGAGTCACCTAATGCCTTACATCCTGGCAGGATCACTTATACCTACCCTCCAAGAGCAATGGGCTTCTTGGGTCCTTTCAAGAACTCCATGCAACAGCTCCCTGTGTGATTTCCAGTGCTTCCCTGCCCTCTCAGGAAGACTTGCTCCTGCCAGACCTGGATCCTTTACCATAATTTCCTCCTGTTACTGATTGTCCCACTCAAGGAGAACAGAAAAGGGTTTTTTACCTACAATTAGGACATTACCTTTTACACATTCTAAGACTCATGCAGCTCTGCAGGCTCTCCTCAGCTTTTCCTCCCCACTATGTGTACAAGGTAGCCATCTTCCCAGATGCTTTTCTCTGTGGTTTCTGATATAAATCTACGGAAATGTTGTGCCCCAAACTAGGAACAGTGTTCAAATGGAGGTACTGCTAGCAGTGAGGACACCACCAAGAACCTCATACACAGACCCCATTTACCACCCTCCCATCATGTTCAAAACCCTTGTTAAAAGGTCACAGCTTCCAAAACCAAAACCAGAGCATAGGTCTGATAGCCTTGATTATGTTACATCTTTCAAGATGAAAAGCAGGGAAGAAAAGGCTGCAGTATGGCTTTGGGATGCAATGGGTCTCAGCAGGCTCTGGGCATCAGGGTGAGAACTGTGAGGAGAAGACCTTGCCTGGGGGAGGTCAGATGCAGCCCTCTTGCTCACTCCAACCCTCAAGACCCATGGGAGGATCAGAGGGGTCTGACAGCTTAGCACCAGGACATCCCAGGTACCCTCCCAGGCTGTCAGCAAGGGTAGGATGGCCACAGCTCTGGGAGGAGCCTGGGTGAGTGTTCCTGCACAGCCACTGGTCCAGCATGTGTGGTTAGAGATCTCCCCATTACAGAAACAAAGCAGAAAGCAACTCTGCCATGCCCCTCCTCACCACAGACCCACCCTGTGGGTAGGTGGGCAGGGAACATGTCTCTGACAGAGACACTGAGTACATGAAGGACATCAGGGCTGCTCCCTTAAGGCCACGGGGGGCTGAAGAGCACACTGGGCAGGTGTATATACACACACAGCATAGCACTGGCCCTGCCTGCCCACCGCCAGCACTGACACAAGTGCCAGCCCACAGCCCCTGCCACGTCAACGCAAACTGTCCCCATGTGCTGCTGAGTCAGCAGCTCCTGCACAGGAACTGCCACCACCCGGAGAGGCTGCTGGGGCAGGAGGCAGTGTGGCACTTGACAGATCCAGATGCCATCAGAAAGCACATTGCCCAGAGCCAAACCCTGGCAGCTGCCTGCTCCTAAGGGCAGGGGCTTCCTCCTACTGGCCACTGTGCAGGGCAGCCACCTCAGCCTGTGTGCACTCCAGAGGACCCATCAGAGGACAGGTAAATGGGTTGGAAAACGTCCACTTAATGCTCTAATTTGTCTGTCCCCCAAGGGTGACTGCAGCAGCAGCACCAAGCGCCCCATGTCAGCTTCAGCCCAGCAAGGGGGTGGGAGCTGGAGCTGCCCTGTAGAGGAGGGCACTGCCCTGGGGATGGTGTGAACCCACAACTAAAGGAGAATGTTTTGTTTTCAACTTCCACGGAAACAGATGGAGAAACTCGATATTCAACTAAAAGGAAAAAAAAAAACGTTGTCAACAGAAAGCTAAAAATAGGTTTAAATTGAATTAAAAAGAGAAAGAGAGAGAACAGAAAGTGAATGAATAAGAAACTAAAACACACCTGTGCCAGGAGTTGCATAAATGAATCAACAATATCAGGATGATCCCTGGGCCCTAAAATATAATAAAGATGTAACTTAAGAGAAAAATCATACAAACAGCAACTCAACATCATATAGTTATGTGATACAGAAAGAATTTACAAGTGAAAACAGGAGTGTAAGGGAGGAGGGGTGTGTGGGGAAGGGGATGGGCAACATGAGCAGCTTGAAGCAAGTTAAAGAAACAAAACATACAAAAAATCATGAAACTTGGAGAACCCAAGAACAGAAAGAAACTGCAAAGGAAAGGGTCTAAAGCCCCAGGGTCTCCAGCTAGCACCTGAGTGCTGCAGAGCCAAGGAGGATATCTTCATTTCCTTGGGAGGAAGAGAACGAGGAGCAGGGGCTAGCTGACCACCATCTCCACAAGGAGAATTATAGCTTTTGCATTGTGGGGACTGAGCAGGTGTCTTCAGAGCACTGTTTGGTCCTGGAAGGTAACTGTAAGTGAACGACAACACCTCAGCAAATGCTTGACAGGCCTGGCTGGGCTCAGGCGTGCACATGCTTGTCACCAGCGTCAGCTGCTCAGGAGACCCTGGCACAGACACCTTCCCACCCCATTCCCAGATGCTCTCCAGGACAGTGAATCCAGGACCCTTCTGGAGCTCTCCTCCAGCATCCTCATGGGAGAGAGCAGCTCAGTGCCCAGAGATCTCTGTGCCAGCACCACTCACCCTACCTTGGGATCTGACTGTGCACACTGGTAGGCTCAGGGCATGACCCCCTTCTTCTGCCACACGTGGGCTCAGCAGAAGGGGCTTGCCCTGCTCAGAGGTGGCCCCCCACCCAAGGGGACAGTCCTGGGCACACACCAAGCTGAACAGCCGCTTGCCTGAGCAAAGCTTGCATCCAAGTGTTGGCACAGCTCGGGCTCTGTCCCCTCCCTTTTCCTCCTGCAGACGTGCCTGTTGCTGCCTGGAGGCATCACCAGCTCCCCAGCACCGAGGAAAAAGGTTTCCAGCATAGACACATCCACATGCCACTGGCACGAGCGAATACCCGAGGAAGCCTGGCCTGCTGGTCACTGACCCCAGTGACACCTCAGCACAGTGCAATTTGCTCGGACCGTGGCGTGATGAAGAAGCGGGGCTCCTCATGTCTCCCCCCACCTCTCTAGAGAGCTCTGAACCTTGAGCTGGGGGACAGCATCACCCTGCCTGGCATCCAGCTGTGAGCAAAGGATAAGACCCCTCGGGGGCCACATGTGGTAATGCTGAAGGACCAGATTCAGCAGCTCCAGTGTACATTTGTCTCTGTCAGAGGGCAGGTCACCAAGATGCTGAGGGGAGCCATGGTGCAAAGGAGCCTGTTCTAACCCCATTTGCTTTTTGTAGGGTGGGCAGTGAGCCAAAGAGGGGCCTCTGCCCTGCAGGAGAACACCAGCATCCTCAGCATCACAGCAGGGACTCGCTGGCCACCAGTGACTCTAAAATAGTAATTTCCCAGCTGTTCACACACACATTCTCCTGCTCGTATGAGGGCTTGATTTCAGGCCACTACAAGCAGCAGTGGCCCCTGGAGAAGCCCCGAGATCTTCCTG
The DNA here is from genome assembly GCF_009819655.1 of Sylvia atricapilla. Classification (NCBI taxonomy): domain Eukaryota; kingdom Metazoa; phylum Chordata; class Aves; order Passeriformes; family Sylviidae; genus Sylvia; species Sylvia atricapilla. The sequence continues at coordinate 14,843,180 of NC_089148.1, forward strand.
GGCATAGCCTCCCTGTCAAGCTGGACTGCAGTTCCAGTTTGAGCCTTGCTGCATGTGATATCCAGCCTGGGCTGCTGTAACAGTACAGAAGCCCAGAGCACCCAGGGGTTTCCTGCTTCTGCTGCCTGCAGGGAAGGTACCCACCTTCCAGGGATTGGGATGAATCCAAGAAACTGAGATGGCCCCAATTAGCTGAGCTAGGAGTGAGAACAGCCATTCCTGGTAAGACGCCTCCAGACTCCACGCATGCAAAAGCCTGACAACAGCCCCAGTGCGAAGACAGGCTAATCCTACGTACCTTGCTGGAACAGGGTCAGTGTGACTGAGGTAACGAGCAAGAAGAGGGCCTTGATGGGAGGGAAGTGGGCAGGCTCATGGGCAAAGATGTGAACCAGCTGCAAAAGAGAGAGAAGGATCAAAGCTTCTGCTGGCCTTGCACACCCCCAGCCCCCCAAGCACAGTTCCATACCTGCCGGGTGAGTTCAATGGCAGAGACCTGGGGTATGGTGCTGTACATCTGCCCCAGCATCTCACACAGCTGAGGCACCATGGGGGCAAAATCATCCAGGAGGGTCTTCACAGACTTCTCAAATATGGCACAGACAGACTGTGGGAAAAGAGGGACTGCATGAGCAATGGGCATCAGGAGACCTCAGCCACGGCTTAATGGATGGGTCCCAGGCAAGTGAAGAGATGGCAACGGGGATAGGGACCAGCCAGGCAAAGGGCTCAGACCTGCTCTGGTACTGGTGGCCTGCCCTGCAGCACAGGATGCTCTCAGTGATCAGGAAACTCCCTTCCCACCACAGCAGGAAGGCTCCCCAAGGGCCAGGGAGAAATGGCTGGTGGGACTTTGCACATGGGCATTACTGGACTGAACAAACTGGACAAGCACCAGGTGATACAGGTACAGTTCAGAACAGAGCTGTTCTCTTAGGGAACACAGGTTGGGTAGATCCCATCTCCCTGCTCGTGGCAGGACGTCAGCTACTGGAGAGAAGCAGAGCTGATAGAGGAACAAGACAGACAAGAATGACTTGATGCTGCTGGTGACAGCAAGCAGCACTGGTCTAGAAAACCCAGCAAAACATCCCTCTCACAGGCTATCATCCAGAGTTTGTCCTTTGCTGTCCCCTACTCAGGTCAGCAAGGACAGGCAGAGCTGCAGGCAGTATACAGATGAAGCCTGGTTACCTCTACCACCTGGGCATCATTCAGCCACTTGCTGAGAACCTTCTGTATGAGCTGGAAGACTTGCTGCAGAACCACCACCACCTGTAAGGAATGAGAGACACTGAAGAGAATGGGCCCCCATGGTACTGGGAAGGGGAGATTCAAGACTAAGCGTGGCCTGGACTTAAACCTTCAGGCACCACCCCTCTCCAAAGCTGGAAAGATTTTTTTCTGAAGCAGCCTGGCACAGCTCACAGTTGGCAGGTAGCACACAGGCCATCCTCCAGAGCAGCACCTAGCCAAGAGGTATCCAAGAGGCAAGTCACCTCTGTCCACCTCAGGAGTGGTGGGATGAGCTGAAGGAGCTATTTTAGCTGGAATAGACTAGCACTACCATCTTGCTGGCACACGTTGCATTCCCCATTAACCCCCCTCTCCTGCAGTGAGTTGCGAGGCTTTGCCCAGTCTGCGGCAGAGAACATGGAGCTGTCACTCTACTCACTGGGTTGGGTCCTTGCTGCACTGGCAGTTTCTTGACCTCGGTGCTTTCATGGTCATCATCATGGTGGCTGATGTCTAGGGTGGTGAAGAGGTTGGAAAGCAGGCCCAGGATGTGGATGATGGCCAGTCTGTTGGAGGGATTGGGCTGCCAGGGAAAATAAAGCCGAAGTGTGACACAGACTGCACTACTCAATCACGGTCATGTCTTTGGGATGTTAAGGAACTAGAACTGCAGAGGCAAAGTGCCAGAGAGAGGTTCCCTGCACTGCACTTTCCCTTGAGCCCATGTTTAAGAGTGCTGCATCAGCACAGCAGCCCCAGAGCTACAGCCAGCAGAAGAAAGCACTTCTGGATGGAGGCAGCACACAGGCACTCACCGTTTCATCAGCCAGCTTTTCCAGCTGCTGGATGTAGGGGGTGATCAGGGAGTGCAGGTTCTTCAGGATCTCCTCCACTTGCAGCGCAGAAAGCAGGAAACCAAGAGCCTGCATCAGCCACATGCACTGGCTTGTCTGGGACAGAGAAGACACAACAGAGCAGGTCACTGCCTAGCCCACAGCTAGCCAGGGTCCCAGCTGGGTGTGCTGCAGCTCCTGAGCTGCTCTATCTGGGTCCCTCTAAGTGCATCTCACTGCAGGAGAGGGGAATAGCTCCCTAACAGCTTCTGTTCCCAGGCAACAGCTCTGTCTTCAGCACACCTGGCCTCTTCCCAGCAACTGCCAAGGAAAGACCAGTTGATGTCCAGAGATCTCTATGCTGGCATCACTCACCCTAACTTGACACACCATCCTTTGCACAGCCTGTCTCAGCCACCCTGTCCTAGTCACAAGCAAGGCTGGGGCTCAGTTCCTACACTTATCTCCCTTCTTCTTCCTGAAAACATGCCTGTCATCTTGAGATCCTTGGGTTTGGAGAGACTGGGAACTGCTAGAGTTAAGCCTCGTCCTTCCTCTCTAGGGGCCATACCCTCCCGGCACAACCCCAGCCCGTGTGGGTGAAGTGAAGCCCAGCAGCCCAGCGAGGGGCAGCCAGCAGGTTCTCCTGATCCTGCACACCACGGATGCAGTGCTGAGCTCTCCTCTGGGGACAGCTTTGTGTCCTCAGCTGAGCATGACTAAGAGGGCATGGGGGGCAAGGAGAATCAGCAGAGGTGTGAGTCAGCCTCTCTTACCTTGTGAATCTGCTTCATCAACACCTCCTGTCAAAGGGAAAGGGAGAGGAAAAGAGGAGGGTGAGTGTTGCAGAAAGGCTTTTCCCTTCCAGGAGGCAGGATTGACAACAGGAGGTAGAACTGACACGGGAGGTGGAAACAACTAACACCAGTGTGGGCACAGACAAACATCATGTGCTCCCCACAACCTGCCACAGGCAAGAACTAAAATTCTTGTCCCCTGAGCCAGGCCACTCAGCCACCCAGCAAGGGGAGCTCCTGGCTTGGATGGGCTCTGCAGCAGGATTGCTCAAGGAGTCAACCTCAGCTAGGGTTTCTTTATTCCTCATTCCAGTGACAGTGTTCCCCAGGCTTTAAAAGCAGAGGTGCTTTTAAGAGCCCTTCACCTCTCTGTTCCCATGTACATCCTGGCAGCTTGCCCAAGTCCAGCCCTTCTCCTAGTGCCTCAGGACTCTGAGCCTCACCTGCCTCAAATCTTGAGAGTCAAGAAGGAGCATAGGAAAGGTTGCTCCAGCACTGCAGGGATCAGCTCAGTCTCCATGGAGAGGCTTGAACACCAGGGCACTGCCCTCCAAGATACCCAGCAGTGGCACTGTCAGTGTGGCAAGTGCTCAGCTGGCAGGCTGCTGTCCCAACAAGGCAAACAAAACCCTGGGGGAAGGACAGGCACCCACGTGCAACCCCAGCAGAGCCCTTGGCAGTTGTGTCTGTCACTGGCTGCCATTTCTGCATTCGCAGGACACACAGCCTGCCACATGCGTTTACCAGCCTGCAAACAAAACTGACAAGAAATTTCTTGTGCCAAGCAAGATACCCCGAGCTGCTCCTTTGTCTCCCTGCCCTGATCCTTACAGAGGAAAAAGTGTGCACAGAGCACATCCCAGGTCACCACCACACGTCCACCTGCATCCAGCTCGTACCTGTGACACAGCGACAATGTTGGCAGCATAAGGTGGCAGGTCGTACTTGCACTCTCGGCAGATCTTTTTCAGGGTGGAGACACTGGAGATGGAGAGCTCAGGGTTGCCCAAGGCTTGGAGCACCAGCGGTAACACATTGTTAATCATGACAGGGTGATCAGCCAGCCACTCAGACAGGGACCCTGCATACACAGATGGGGTCAGACTGCAGGACTGCACCACAGGTTCTTGCTCTCTGCATTCTGAGATGCCCAGCTTTGCTTTTCACCACTACTATTGCTGGGCAGATGTGGTCTCAGGGGGGCTGTCCCAGCCCAGCCCACTCACCGATAGTGAACATGACGGTGTCAGCAAGTTGCACGTTGCTGATGCTGATCCGGGGAATGAGGCCGATCAGTCCTGGCACCACATCGGAGTAGTTTACATCAATGGTCTCAGCAATGGACTGGAAGCCGTAGAGCAAGGCCTCCGTGTGCTGCCAGGGTGGGAGAGGCACTGTCAGAGCCACGCACTGACCCCTGATGCCCAACAGCACCCCAGCTCCAGGCACCAGCTCAGCACCCCCAAAGTAGCTAAAGAGGCAGCACTAAGGACAGGGAGGCAGAAGACCTATTCCTCTCCACAGCAGACTCCAGAGAGCCTGTATTGTGCTGGCAAGGTGCTCACGCTCCTCATGCTGTCATGTCCCTTTGCTTTCCATGCCCCATTGAGGGTGAGGACAGGTCCCTGAGGGCTGTCAGCCTGGCACCTGGGTCCCCTTGCTCACCTGCCACGTGGATGGCTGCTCCGTGTTGGTCAGGAGACGTCCCAGTTTGTCATAGAGGCTGCTCAGGAGCTCAGCACCCAGCATCTCGTACACATACATCAGCGTGTCAGAGATGTCCACCCTGCAGAGAACATGGGTGTCTCCAAATGCTGTCCCCAACCCATGCAGAAAGCTCCATGTGTGGACACATCACTTTCTCTCCAGGGCACAGACAACTGCTCATACGAGCACACTGTCCCAAACAATGGAGTGATCCTATGGCCTCTTGGGCAAGATAACTGGTGCTGTGCCAAAATTTTGCCAAATGAGCCAAACCAGCTAATTTTCACATTACCACCACTGCTTGATGGAAGACATCTCCTCTGTGCCCCTCCTTGGCTCATCATACAGCACTCAAGTCTCCAGGGTGGCAGAATGCTGCCCTTGCATCCTCCCCTGCCTGACAAGCAAGTCCAAATCTCTCACTTGTACCTGTATATCCGAAACTGCTCCTTCTCATCCGAAGACCAGAAGCCATACTCCTCATCGGAGGGGAACTGGGCTTTGTGCAGCAGCACGTCCACCAGCTGGAAGTAGACAGGCCTGTAGACCTGCTGGTACACCGCCTGCTTGTCTGGCTCAAAGGACAGGATATCATCCTGGAGGCAGGAGGAGGAATAAATACATCAGGTGTTGCAGGGAAAGGAAAATAGAGCTAATACGCTTGCTACACAGGGGACCCAGGCACATCTCTGAGGGCCGGTGGGACCTGTCACACCTTGGAAGGCTGCATTTCCAGTTCCCTAAGGTTCACTTGATGCTGTGCCCCTTCTGCAGTGGCAGCATTATCTGGAGGCAAAATGCCAGAAGCCCCAGAAGCTGGGTGGACCCTCAGACAGCATCATTATAGGGGGTGGCCGTGTCCTGCCATGTCCTATACTTGGGAGCACACCTACACCTGGAGCATGTGTGCCTCAGACGGCTGTGAGAGAGCTGACTGAGCTCAGTGCCCTCCTGCATGCACCTGTAACCTCAGACCCATCTGGAGGAGCAGCAAGAGGTGGTGGAAGTCTCAGCATGGCCTTATGCAAGAGAGGAGCTGCTGGCAAGGCACTGACTTTGCTCCCCTCCCTGCCCACGCTCAGCCACACCACATTGGATTGTGGAGGAATGGAGCTGAGGGATGAAAGGGAGCTAAAAATAGAGCAGAGTGTGGCAGGGCTGCTCTGCCAGTCCAGGGAACACTGACTCTGGGAGAGGGACCCAAACTGGGCAGCCACTAGAGCCATGCTCTCATTCCTGCCTGCTGCAGGCACACAGCAAGGAGCTAACAACCAGGTCTGCTGCTGGAAAGAAAAAAAATTAACATGAAGTTTTAATTGGTTTTGTTAATGAGACCCTTAAAGGAAGGCTTACACTTCTAAGGAGAACTGGTGGCAGAAAGAACCAGCCACAGTGTGAGCATTTCCTAGGTATGTGCCCTGTCATAGCTGCAAGTGCAGGGCAAGGAGTGAGGACATCAGAAATCCCTGGGACTAATTAAATCCTGGCCAGACCCCAGTCCCCATGAACTAGTGCCTCTGGCCCTGCTTGGAGGGCAGAGCCCAGGCAAGCTGCCACAATAGTCACCAACCTGCAGCGTGTACCAGAAGGTGAGGGTCAAGGAACTGGTGGTTTCATTGACGGGGTAGTGTCCAGGGATGCCAGTGCAGAACATGATCATGTTGACCAGGGCCAGAAAGCTCTGCCAGTGCTCCACCTGGTCCAGGAGGGCTCTGGGAAGCAGAGAACATAGTCAGAGTGGCATCTCTGCTGTGAGCCCAACTCCTCTGCCCTGACACATGTCACTGGGTGCAGGATGGGCCTTGGACAAAGCAGCATGTGAGGAACAGCAGGCTGCTCCAAGCTCACTCCCCGTCCGAGGGAGCATCCCCAGCACTCACCGGGAATGGTTCTCCCCCAAGGCCACAGCGATGCGGCAGATTCCGTGTGAAGTCTCCATGTCCCCGCTCTGGACTGCCTGGCGCAGCTGCTCTTGGAGCCCCAGCACGGGTGGGATGAGCTTGAGGAGGGTGTTCACATACCTGCAAGCACAGCCTGAATCAGTGCCAGGAATCACCTCCCTGGCATGGGCTGCCATGCCACCCATCCCTTGCGATGCTCTCCCTGGGCTCCTGCCCAGCTTTGCCTACTTGAAGGCTGCTTTGTGCAATGGGACGCATGCAGGAGCCCTTACTGATTACATGAACTCTCCTTGCAACTTGTGGCATTAGGACAAAAGCTGCAGCCCCGAGTGCTGCTGCAGTGGAGCATCTGCGAGTGAAGAGAAGTGCTGAGCCCATCAGCTCTGGGCAAACCCCCACTGCACCACAGTGTGGACCCCTGCCTCTACCCACCCACACCTGCCAGCAGGGCTGCCAGCACTTCCAACTTGCCACTGCCACCACCAGCTGTGAGTGCGTGGCTGTGAGTGCCACCACCAGCCTGCGCACAGCAACACTGATGTGGAGCAGAACAGCAACGAGGGCAGACCTGTGGGCTCTTCCCACCATGCTTGCAGCCCTCAGATTTGTACAGAGGCAGTCCAAGCTGCCAGTGGGAAACCATGTGACTCTCCAGCTTGGCACATCCAGACTGTGTGCCATGTCTGGGACAAACTGGGCAGCCACTGCTGGGGAGTCCCACCCAGGGACAACGCTGGCCCCTTGGCACATTCCAGGCTGCCACAGCCCGGTGCGGCACTGCTCTCCCACATCCCATCCCACACATCAGCCTCCCCTCCGCTGCCTGTAAGGAATGGTATCCAAGGCAACGAGGAGGAGGCAGCCAAGGTGAAAGGCAGCCCAGGGCCCCTGGAGAGAGGCCGTGCTGGAGGCTGATGAGCCGCCTGCCTTTTCCCTGCCATTTCCCTGCCCGCCCAGGCGTGTTATCTGCAGCCACAGCCTGTGCTCTCTGCCCGCCCCCTACACGCAGATGCGGGGCTAAGGATGCTTGGAGTGGGAGGCATACATGATTCCAGCTCTCCTGTGCCCATCCTGGGGAGGAGATGTGTGTGCGGACACCAGGACAGCCACACATCCACCGCGGAAAGGCAGGGTGGCTTTTGCTATGGATGATTTAGGAGAGAACAAAGCCATTGGTGCCACCAGTGCAGGGACAGAGTTGTGCTGGTAGTGGCAGCTTTCTCTCTGGGTCAGCAAGAGAAGACAGAGGAAACAAGGTGTCTACAATCCCAGCTGTTGTCCCAGCATTCCCTCTGTGCTGCTGGGGGTCACCCTCCTCTCCCCCTCTCCCCCAGAGAAAATCACACAGCAAAGTGTTTATTTTTGCATAAACCACTTCCATGCCTCTGATACCCTGTGAGTTATGCATGTTGCAGCATGGGAACAATGTGATGATGGAGACTTTGGAAATTCAATAGCTCCTCTCCCGGAGAACCGATGCTGCATGCAGGATAGGCCCAAGGGAGCCAGGGCAGTGCCCAGACAAAAAGCCATAAGGAACCTTCCACTGCTCCAGTGTAAAGCAAAGCCATCCTTCCTCCACAGCACTGGGTTCACATTACCCTAGGGAGGTTTTTATGGCTTTATGATTTTTATGACTTTTTCTGACAAGGATCCTGCTTCTGCTAGTTACCTTGAGATACTCACAGTGCCTGGACCTGAACTGATCCTCTGGAATCTCTGCACAGCTAACAGAGATAACCACCTGGATTTGCTTCCATGCTGCAATCCCATACTATTGAAGAATTCTAGAAAATGTTGGGTGAACCATGTCTCCTGAGCACCACCTTGCTCTGCTAACTGTGCTGTAGATATAAGGGCATCCTGGATGCAAGGGTCCCTAGTCAGGAGGGAAATGCTTCTTCTAAGTGAGTTGTTTTAACCAGTCACACAAGACCTGTAGTCAAGCCAGCCAGAGCTGAGCTTCTCTATTCCATATCCAGGAGCATGAAGATCTCTGGTCACTCTACCTGCTGCTTTCCAGCCCAAGGGACCAGCCGATGCTACATCCCTGACCAGGTGCAGAGCTTGGCCCAGGAGGTGCTGCCAGCCACCACTTCCCACTCCCTGCACCACTGTCAGGCAGAAGAAGACAAGCTCAGAAGAGCCCCTGGACGCCCAGCTTGTTTCCAGCAGCCAAAAACTGTGAATGCCTGTGAAAGAGTATGTGAACATGGCAGCCATATGGTGACTTTTGCCCATGCAGTTTTCCCTGCAGTGATTTGCCTCAGCTTTCCTGAGCAAGATTTGCTATCCCAGTATTTAGGAGCTGAGCAAATTTTGCTTCCCTGAGTTTGTCTGGTCCCTTCTCAAAGTCCAGTGAACTGCAGCATTTGCAGCTCCCCCTGTGGGACCAGCACCTACTGTTGCTCTTCCCACAATGCCCTGCAAACTGCACCAGTGTGGAAGACAACCTGTAGAGAGGAGATACGGGCATATGGGACAATCTCATCCTTCCTGATCCAAAATCTGAACCACCTCTTGATGAGCTAATAACCCAACCTTATTAAAAACCTGTTTCTAATGAAGCGCTTGGAAAACTCTTTAAGTGAAGCTCCTCTTCAAAAATTCAGCACCAAGTACCAAGACCAGAAAGAGACAGGCTGTACACCAGGCAATCCCATACAGATACCTGCAATCCCAACAGGTCCACCACTGTAGCAAGCCCCTGCTGTTCTCAGAGAGGAGACTCAGTGTCCAACATCCACGCTCTGTAACTCCCAACAGGGGCATACACCACAAGGAGGCCCCTACCCCACTTCAGTGCTACCCACTACAGGCAGGTCAAGTGCCACATGCCAGCTCTCCCCTTGCAGCACGTGCTGCCAAGCTCTCTGACCCATTTCGCTGAGGAGATAATCCTGAAATGAGATGGAAAATACAGCCCAAGACTCTCCTCTGCAAATGAGATGCAACAGTATCTCCATTCCTCCCCTCCCACAACTAGGGAGCTTCCCACCACCTTCAAGAGAAGAGGTGTGCTCAGAGATGCTCCAGTGCTAGCTCCTGACCCAGCCTCCAAGATTTCTTCTCAGGAATTCCATGTCCTAACAGAGGAGCAGCAACAAGACTCCGGCAACACCCAGCATATCCCCTTCCCTGGGATCACAGGGCTGCCACCCACCTGGCAGGTACAGAGATCAAACACTTTGCACCTACACGTCTCTGGTGCATCATTTCTAGTAACACCTCAGAGGCAGGAAACCACTCACTGCTCCTTGCAAGCAGAGAAATGGGAGCTGCCAGCACAAGTGACTTACCCCAGAGTGAGGCAGCGTCAGGACCACGTGGTCACTACCCATGAGCTCACACCTGCCCTCCACCTGGACACAGGTGCTGCGGCAGGAGAGCTGCCTTGCAAGGTAGCGCTCCCCTGGGAAGATGATCCACAAACTATCTAACCCTCAAAGTCAGAAGCCAAGTTCAGGAGCCACTGAGACTTTTGCTGGTGGCAGAAGCAGACCTGCATGATCACCTCTGCAGACACGTCAGTGAAGACAGCTGGGAGGGAGTGAGAGGGAAAAGCACTCTGGGAGCCCATGGCAAAGTGGTGAGTCGAGTCCTGAGACTAACCTTCTCATGGAGGAATACCCTAATAAACTCTGGAGTGGACCATGCCAACAGCCCAGTGCCAAGAATGCTGTGAGCCTGCAGCCAAGGGCCCTGTGGAAACAGAGGCGAGAGACCGCGGAGGAAGAGAGCAGCTGAAAAGCAGCAGGGATCTCCCAGACTATCAAGATAAGAGACAGAAAGGTCAGGAGACTCCCTGGGGGCTCTGGGAAAGAGCTGGATCCACTTTGGCTGAGTGACAAAGCCAGAGGGCTGAGACAGCTGGCACTAGGGGAAGCAGGAGGAAGAACACATTATAGTGGCCACAAGAAGCAAAGGGGAGGAGAGTGCCCACCAGGGCTGAGAAGCAGCCGACACCACACACTGCCTGGCAGGGCATCCCTGTGACAATGCCACCGTTGTCCCCACACCCTGGGGCAGGAGCTGCACCAGGCTCACACACTGGGTAGCCTTTCAGGCCAGCTGCCTGCCCTGTCCTGGCCACTGTCCACATGCCTACAGACAGCAGGGTGCTCTGCACGGCTGATGATGCCTCCAGGAAGAAGGATGGAGAGCAAGCACTGAAGATTCTATAAGGGAGCAGCCAGCATGGTAGGTCTGAATGGAGCCAAAAGCTGCATGGCAGGGTCAGCACAGAAGCAGAGAGGAAACCCCACTGTCAGTCACACTCGTCTTCACAATTCACTTTGAATGCTCAGCAGAAAACTCAGCCTTTTAATGCAATCAAAGAGCAGCACTGCTCTTTCTGCACAAAGGTATGGAATCACAGCCAAGGGACTTCTGACACTCAAGGGAAATGGAAAGCAGGAAGACAAAGTCCAGCATTTCAGAACTGCAGGTGACCTTCTCACACCTTCTCACTTTCTGCCCGAGACCTGCTACAAGGGTCTGAGCTGAACCACAGCCTTTGCCAGGCACAAGAAAAAACAGCTTGTGGTCACCTTCTAAAGGCTAGCAAATGAGGCAACCCCTCCCCCCATCCAGCAACACATTAAAATCCTGATGGGTCCCTTTGTGCACCAGGATTTGCAGTCCACACATGCAAACTCCTTGTCATTGAAAAGGGCACCCCCAGGCTACCCTAGAGCTGGGGAACATGCAGGCTGCCCCTGCCCTTAAGCAAGGGGAGGACCAGGGCTCACAACTGCAGTGGCAGCACCATTCCCACCGCTGCAGAGGGTCGGAGCCTGCGCGATGTGCAGCGATGCACAGGGCATGCACAGTGGCAGCAGCTCAGCTCAGCCTTCAAGGAAACCCTCCTCTTCGGGGGAAGGTTGCTAAGCAGCCAGGAAGGGATGTGGCCACGGGAACTGGAGATGTGCTGTCCCTTCTGCAGACATTGGTCCCAAGAGCTGACAGTAGCTCAGGCAATGCAGCCAAGCAGACAAGCTCAGAGCTCCACAGCGCAGCCCCAGCAGGAGCAGCTCAGCTGCTCCCAGGGCAGCCATGGCCACAGACAAAGGATGAGTCCTTGGCTGGCACAAGCTGTTGGAGCCAAGAGGAGGGAAAAAACACCCGACAGATCTGGTTTTATTATCTCTGCATTGAATCGGCTTCTTGGCTGGACCAGCACCACAAGGTAGATTAAGGTCTCTGAACTCCTGCTGGCAGGAGTTGGGGAGTTGCTCTCTGGTTGGCTGCTGCAGGATCTGACACCAGGAGCCAGAAGCATCCATCCTCATCTGCCTTGGGCTGCAGCTGCCCAAGACTTCATGGACCCTACAAGGCAACCATAGTGCAAAGCCTTCCAGGACCAGCCATGAGAAATCAATAGCCTCCAACTGCTTTTGATACTCTCCCACTTCCAAACCCTGACATCACTACCTTTAGAGCCAACAACAGCTAGAAGAAAGCCTGAGATTTTTCCTTCCCACCCTGTTTCCCTGCTGATGTCCAGGAGCACCAGACCGCAGCACACAGGAGAGGCTGCCCTTACCTTTGGGCATCGGGCTGGGAAATGGCATTGACCACAGCCTCCACTGCTGTGTCAAAGAGCTCTGGGTCCTGCAGAGAGGTGAAAGCTGCCTGGATGAGGTTCTCGCAGTCCATCAGCGGGATCTCCAGCTGAACCCAGCTGGAGAAGCACTTCAGCACCTTCTGCTTGATGAAACCGGGGGAGTCCTGCTGCTGCAGCAGCTGCTCCAGCAAAGGGAAGACAGAGCCGCACTCCTGCGCCAGGACGCTGCGTACCTGGCCCTTGCGGTACTGCGGGAGGCGGCTGGTCTGGAACTCCTCCGGCAGCACCGTCAGCAGCTCCAGCAGCGCCAGGCACCGCGCCCGCCCGTCCACGTTGGAGTCCTCGGCCTGGAACATGCGCACCATGTCTGCCACGGCGCAGGGCCAGGCCTCCGGCATCATGCTGAGCGCCAGCGAGGCCAGCGCCACGCACAGCCGGGTCAGCACGATCTTGGAGCCGCTGGCAAAGCGCGTGATGTGGGTGAAGAGCTGCGACTTGAGGCTCTCATACTGGTCAGCCGGGATGTCGTTCCAGTAACGGGAGATTTTAATGTGGAGAGCGCTGGCACCAAAGTACTGGATCTCAGGCACCTTGTCCATGTGGAGAAGCAGCCAGCTGAAGTGCCATGCCTGGGGAGATACCTGTGCCTGCATCAGCCATTTCTGAGCCAAGTTCTTGTTCTCGATGTTTGGGTCATAATACAGCTGATGAAGAGCCTGGAAGAGAGAAGGAAGCATCCTAGAGCAGCCGAGGAACACCACTGTGGCCTGTCCTGTCTTGGAAAGGCTTACCAGGAGGGCTCACTAGGATGAAGCCCAGTGCCCAGGCTGCCCTGCACAGCAAGACCCCCTCCCCGGGGCAGTCTGTGTTACCTGGCCTCCCTCTACCCATTCTCAGCGAGAGTGATCTGGCAGCAGGAGAGGACCTGCAAAGCATCCTTCCCCTCTTCTCATGCTTCACTCCAGAAATGTCTTTTCCTTAGTCATTTCCCACCTTCACTCATGCTGAATCTGTCTGCTTCCCTGATAATGTGGCCTCACTGGGGTGGGCACAGGACCCTTCTTCCACATGAGGACTGAAAGGGACACGGCTGGCCAGCCCTCCCGCCTTCCACTCACACCCGCTCTCTGAAAGGTGCTGGGGTCCACAGCTTGCATCCATGTGCCCAAGGAATGCAAGAGCCACTGCAGATCTTTGTCAGGTTATGCAGAGTCCTGAAAACCCACAATCACTAAGTTCAGGGATTAATCTCTCCATTAAGTCCTTTCAAACTATTCCCAAACCCACCTAGTTACAGCTGAGCCAAGAGAGCTGGCATCCAATCCTGCCTCTGCCACTGCTTTCTGTGACAGTCCAGTGCTGCTTAGTCCATCTCTCCATATGGAGAAGGGAAACATCACTTACCTGCTCCTGTAGCTTTGTGAGATCTAGTTACTGCTTTGCATAGCTCAGATCCACATGAACAGCTTCACACAGGCTACAAGGCTTTATTTGCAGAGGAATATTATACAGATATGAAGCCCAACCTTAATTAGCTACTTATCCTGAGCGGGTACAGCCAGCCACCACTGCTATCCTCGCACAAGGAGGGGAAGAATAACTACTCCTTGTCTGAACTCCATTTTCCAGCAGTGAGGATTTCTGCCTGGCACAGCACGTTTCATTTCAAATTGCTGACTGCACACGCCAGGAGAAGGGAAAATCCATGGCACCTGTCAGGCAACGAGGCACCCGTGACACCCCACCAGCAAATCAGAGGGTGATTGCAGCAGGTGCAGAGGACTTTTTTGTGTTCCCACCCTGGCTCCAGGTCTCAAATAACCTCCCCCTCCCCCTCTAAAAAGCTCTATGAAATTCTTGCAGATCTTGTACCCAGGAGAGGATTTAAACCCTATTTTTAAGCATGCAGAACTGGCAGCTTGGGGCACAGAAACAAGCTTCTCAAGCAAGTGCTTGTGCCTCCTGCTGCTTCCCAGTGTGAGACCAAAGAGCAGGACAGTATGGCAGGAACTTTACAGAGCCGGCATCGCCTGGGCCATAATCTGAATCACTGCTGTTCAAGACTTTGTGACGGGGAAAATGAGGATAACCTCTTTGGAAGAAAGAGGTTAGGAAGTACGTCGTAGGAGACGTACTTCAACCAACATGGGCTGCAGAGGGACAGCGTCTGACCCACAAAAACACGTATCCTGACACAGAAAAGGTTAACCCTACATAAGCAGGGCATGGCAGAGAGAAATCTGTCCCAACAGAGCAAGCCAAGGAGAGACCACGAGCTCTCAGTAGTTAGCCAAACCCTTGCTCTGTTCCCAGTTATCTTGGACTTGGATGCAGGAAACATCACTCAGCTGCTGAGGCAGAGGTAAGCACTGTCATCCCCTCCAAACAAAGCAACAATTTACTTCACTACAGAGCAGCAGCTGCAGATGTGCTAAAAACTCAGCAGCCACTCCTGGGGGTAGAAACCTGGCTCCTACCCCTGCTGTTGTGCTAAGGACTGAGTCATCCTGCAGCAGGGCTGAAGCTGGAGCTCCCAACCATTACCAGCTCAGTCTCTTGCTCCCATCAGAGCTTGCTGCTTATTTTTCTTCCCAAATAAATCTCAGTTGAGATTCCCAGAATGGTGACAGCCTACTCTTTCCCTTCCCAGCTTGCTGGGCATTGTCACAAGGTGAAATGAACAGTGGCCTCTGCATGCTCCCTAGCCCTGGATCCTTCCCCACCTCTTTCCCAGCCCCTATTTTTACACCTCCATGTATTTCCTAATGCATTTATTTCTTCTATTTTGAATAGTGCTACCACTTAGAAAATTGCAGGGAGAAAAAAAATCCCCATGCATCATATATTACAATGTGTACACAGGAGCCCTAACCTTTAAACCTGCACAAGCTTTGCAAAACACAGACTGCACCACGTGTGCAGGATGGACCTGGCCCACAGTGTTGGGTTTCTGCAGGTGACTGCAGACCATGGCAGGGCAGCAGAGCAGGGGTTGGCAAACACAGTCTGCCTGCTGAGAAGCAGCTGAGGGTTCATCCCCCACCTGACCAGGGCTGCCAGTGCTGCTGGCTAAGACCTGGTCTGGCCAACAGAGTCTGCTTCAAGCCAGCAGCCTCTGGTGCTTCCATGTGATCATCCAAGTGAATGGAGAAGAATGAGCAACCAGGAAAAGCCCAACATGAAGCTGAGGTGCAAGCAGGTACCAATCCTGCACACACACACACACATCCTGCACACACACCTCTAGCACACAAACATCCTGCACGTAACCCAGTCAGAGACTCCAGCACCGGCTATGGTAAAAAATCCTGGCTGTTGCATTGTAACAATGGCAAAGAGGGAGAACTATCATAGCTGCTCCCCCCAAGACTTGTGCTGGGGAGATGTTACTGCCTCTGCATTAAGAGCAACAGTGAGCAGTCAGGTTGTAAGACCTCTTCCCAGCTTTGCAGATATCTGGACAGATCTCCCACCACCATCATCCCAGCACCTTGCCTGCATCCCTCATATCCTGTCCCTTGCACAGTCCCCACGGTCACCAGTGAGCTCTCTGGAGAGGCATCCACACCCAGCAACACCAGCTCTGAGCCCTGCTCCTCCCGCTCCTCTTGCAGGGAATCTCTGCGGAGGTTTCCAGCAAAGGTCCCCAAGGACATGCTGGAGCCTCCATTGCTCAGCATCTCAGGGAGAGAAGGTGAGTGGTAAGATGAAAAAGTCTACCAACTACACAGAGAAACTCGGATGGAAGCAAAGTTAATGCTGAAAGCTCATGCAAAGCTCAAGCTGTTGGAAGTCAGAAGAATATTCTGGAAAAAATCTATCTCAGCCTCCTTTTGCAAGCACCCTGCCTGGGAGGGGACCAGCGGTGGTGGCGCCTGAAAAAAGTGTGGCTGTTCCTGCCTGCATGCAGGACACCAAGTAGAAAGGAAAGGCAGCATGTGTCCCAAGGCTGCCAACAGCACACCCCATCCAGTACTCTACATAACATGGGAGACCCTTCCAGAGGACCTCCAAGGCTGGGCATAAATACTGGGACCATCCTAGCTAAGCTCAGTGCAGCAGAGGAAGCCCCTGGGAGCAGACTAGGCTCTCTCCCTGGCCTACAATGCACATCAGCTTAGAACCATCCTCTGCTGAGAGCACTGGGCACTGCAGATGGGCACCTAAACACCCAGCGTGCTCCTCCTCAGCAAGGAGACACTGCCCTCATGCCAGACCATGCACCAGCACCAGCTGCTGCTGGACTTCAGTCTGACCACTCTGGCCAGCATCCTGAGGCCCATCAGGAAGCACTGGAGATGACAAGGGGAACTCATTAGTGCCAAGAGGGAGCAGCAGAAGGCATGAAATTGGGCGACATATAACAGGGAGGCTTTGTGCATTCCAATTTGAACGGGTGGCTGACACCAGACCTGCCTTCTCTGCAATTAGACCTGTAATGTGAGAACTGGTAAACAGCCTGGCTGTCAGCTATGCCCTTTGGCCAGGAAAGGAGCCTTCTCCAACATCAGCTCTGCTTGGATGAAAATAATTCAAGCTTATTAGGCTGGCTCTTCCCTGCTCTAAAAAGCTGTGACGAAAGCCTCAGTCAGGCTTTAGTCACTGGAGCGACATCAGCCCCTCAGGTAAGCTGCACTGGTGCAGGGCTGCCTGCCCAAAAGACATGGGTCAGAGATCCCATGCTGGTTCCTTTGTCAGGTGGAATGGAGGCAGTCCAAGGAGAGTTACAGCCAAGCGGAGGCACCTGATCTTAGGCTGCACTCAGGCAGCAGAAGGGAAGAGGATCTGCTACAAGCTCAGAACCCCCAGCTCTCACCCTTCAGAGCTCCCGCAGGGAGCCCAGTGCCAGCAGGCTGCCTCCCTCCCTGCACTGCGTAAATGCATTAACAGGGGGTACCCTGCAGGGACGTGTTGTGTCCACGCCATTACGGGGCGACAAGACGAGCCTCAGACACGTGGCTCTGATCCCAGAGCAGGAGTGTGCTGCCTCCTGTTCCTGGGGGCTCCATGGGGAGATAGCTGCCCTCCAAGGGCAAGTGTGCTTGAGCACACAGAGCTGACAGCAGGTACAGCCCTGAGTGAGGTCTGCATCGCAGCTGGGGAAACAAAAAGCTGCAAAATAGAATATATTCCCGCTCTGCTCCTCGTAGCGTGCCCACAGCCACGGCATGGCGAGGGCAGCGGTGGCCACGGCCCCTTGGCAACCACCAGCCTCCTTCCAGCAGCACTCCCAGGATGTCTCCTGCTGCAGTCTCTCGCTGTCCTTTCTACTTGAACGCACTCGCACCGTCAGTGCTCCAGGCCTGCAACAGCACAGCCATTACCCTGGCTCTGCCAAGTGAAGGGAACATCATCCCTGCCTCCCCCTGCCTGCAGCAGCTGCCCCCCCGGCCCCAGCGGGGCAGGCTCAGCAGCCAGCACCCCGGGAAGGCGGCAGCCTGCCGAGGATGGCAAATGGATGCAAGATAAAGCCGGGTGTGTGCCGCCAGGCAAGCTGCTCCTGTTCAAGGACCCACATTTTGCCAGCAGTCCGAAAGAAAAGGGGTTTTCTCCCCTTTCCTAATAAAAGATGCTGCCACCCTGAAGCCCCTCTTTGAGCCCAGCTTGCCCACACCAAGTCTTCAGCTGTCCAGAAGAGGCTGCAGCCCAGACATAGCTCAGCAGCTCTGGCATCCCTCCCACTGCTTCACTGCCATCAGCCCTCTGCAGAGCACGGGGTTGTCACCAACAGGGACAGGGGCTGTGGGACACGCATGAGCTCCCAAGTGAGAGTGGGCAGGGGCCTGAAAAAGCAAAAAGTTAGCAGGACCAACTCATCCTGGAGATGCAAACCCAGGATGAGTTGCAAGGGTGAGCCAAACACCACTGTCCACTGTCCTTTGTTTCTACCCAACACTCCCATGATGGAGTACTCCCAAGATGGAGTACACAAGCAATTTGAGAGAGGAATTTCTGCTGGAGCCCAGGCACCGATCCCATCCATTCCTGCACCCTAATACATCAGAGCTGAGATGAGGCTCCACCAATGGCCCTTGCAGAGCTCAGACAGATCTGTACAACAAGATGCTGCCCTCTCATCCCATCAGCACCACACTACAGGAAGGAGCCATGTGTTCAGCCAAGGCTGGCTCTGGCAGGAATCTGCTTCTGCAAGAACATTGGCTTAAACATATAACAAGGTGACTCCCTGCTTCCCTCAGTTCTGCAAGACTCTTTCCTCCTAAGGCCCGCAGCTTACCATCCCCAGTGTGGCTGCCACCTCTCACACATGCGGGCTGCCTCTAAGGACTAAGTGGTCAGTCCACTGCCAGACTGAGGATGCCATTCCCTCACCCTCCAGTATTTGTAATTCTCTTGATCAGGTTTTTGAAGACAGGCAATAGCCTGCCGAAGAAACCAGATGCACCGTATTTCTCCTCCCCATCCTCCTGGGCAGAAGGCAGCCCCAGCAGCTGCCACATCCCCGAGGCTCAGCATCTCGGAGGAGCAGTGATCAAAGCCGTCCCTCTCCCATTGCGGTAGGCTCCGGATGTCAGCTCCACGGCACCCCGCCTACCCATCCTGCCGGAGAGGCTCTGTGCATTCATCAGGCATCTCCAGAGAGGCACACGGCAATCTGGAAGGCCCTGAGATGCCAGACCGCTAATGTGCTAGGGAAAAGACGTCAGCGAATATTACAAACACCCCAGAGGATCAGAGGCAGGACAAGGGAGGAAAGACCTGGAAGGAATTAGACAGAAAAAGAGGGCGAGAGCCTGCACTTGGGAAACTCATGGAGGAATGGCACTGCCTTGTTTCTTATTTCAAGAAGGACGATACTGCTGAAGCAGATTCAGCTGCACTAAGAACGTGCCAGGAGGGTCTCACATTCTTCCTCTCCTGTCCAATACTGCAGTATTAAGTGCTGAGGGAAACCAAGATTGCAGGGGGCACAAGTCCTTCTTGTGGACAGCTCCTCTAAGATGGACAGAGTAGGCTGGAATAAACATCTGCAACCCATCTTCATCATTCCCTAGCACCAGGCTGTCAGTCACACAAGGGACAGCTCCTGGGCACATAAAAGCACATGCAGGTCACAAACCAGACTGCGCCATTTAGGCAATGAAAAGCTGAGCATTCTCACAGCCTGAAGCCCTTGGCTTTCTCAGCCTTGCCTTCCCTCCAACCCCTCCAAACACAGCAACAGAGCCCCACTCAGCAGCAGGTGCAGGGGAAGCAGAGCCAGCCCAGAGCTGCTGGACTCCCAGCAGGTCCACACAGCATGGCCCCGCCACCGGCTCTAGCTGTGCCGAAGTCAGAGCAGCATCTAGGTCAGGCTTAGAAGAAAACAAAAAGCAGACAAGCAGCCCTCAGCTAGGACTGGGGGATGCTGACACAGTAGCCCTATCAAAACAGTCAGCCCTAGTGCAGCGCCATTCCTTCCCTGTGCCACAGGAGAGCTCCCTATGGAAAAACTGAGCAAAAAAATACAGGGAGCAACTTTCAGGTGGTTCCTGAAGTGCAGCATCTGAAGCTGGCACCTGTCCACAGGCTTTTAGACCTGGCCCTGCCTCCAGCACCTGCACCCTCCTGCCTCCCTGAAACCACTGTTCACAGCTGGAGGCTGGCACTGGTTATGCATAAACACAGCAATGATCCTCTTCAGCTACACAGGCACCCCAGAGCCCTGCAAAACCCCACTGCACAATAAACAACAGCAGGGGTACAAAAGGATTTTCTAGGGACAGAATATTCTCCATGAAAACCATCAGAAGACTGTGACAGGCACAGTCTTCCCAGACTGCCCTAGCTACAACTGCTACACATGATGACTTCCAGTGCAGGGGACCAGGAAAGGCTTCAGCCCTGATTTAAGAGATATCCAGCTCCTCACGGTGTTCCTAACCCCAGCACTTATCACTGACTGACTCAGAGTGGAGTCAAACCCCAACTTTAATCAGTATTCAGTATTATTAATAGAGCTACTCACAAAACCTGGCAGGTGGAAGAACCCAGGCCAGTAGGAGCATCACTCATCTGCCAGCATCACCTCTGACAAAGTGGCTCTACCCACCTGCCTCCCACCAACCCTGCTCCCAGCAAAGCCCATCTTTCCTTCCCTTTGCACCCTACAAACCTTCTTGGGAAAGACTGACACAGGAAGGCTCTGAGCTGCTGAACCTCTGTGTTTTCTTCTGATCCCACCCCACGCTTCTTTCCCTGTTCAGGGATTGTGCTGCTGCCCCCCACCAGCAGCTCAGAGCCCACTGCAGTCCACAGCTGCACCTTCAGAGGACACTACTGAGATGGCAAAGCCTGTGGAGATCAGGAAAGGCAGAGGCAGGCTGGGGGAGGGGAGATGAAGCATCCTAGAGGGCATCTCTGCCTCCTCCCAGGCACTGGGAGACTAAATTCCGAGCAGCTTGGCAAGGATGAGCTGCCTCTCAGCACAGACGCACCTCACCCAGCCTGTGCCGGGTGCCCTCCACCCTGGCACTGCCCACCCTTCCCGGGCCAGTGTGCGCCTCATTGTTGGTGCAAACAAAGGAGCAGTTTGTGTCTGATGAAAAGAAAGGGAGTCAGAGGCAAAATCATCCAGCAGCCCTGGATGTATGCAGATTAAGCTGCAGAAGGTTGCACGAACGTAGCATTTTCCAGACATCAGTTAATCCCCTGGCTGTGCTCTATCCCCGTCTCCCTGGAAGGGGTGGGCTGCGTCTCACCTGCAGCCACAAAGGCAACCAGCGCCCAGTGACAAACCCGACACCCCTGACCTGACATCTCCTGTGAGACCAGGCAACCTACTGGGAAGGGACTGGTGTGAAAAGCTTGAGGAAATGGTTTAGTGGTGGGCTTGGCAGGGCTGTACTAGCCATTGGACATGATGATCTGAGATCTTTTCCAACCTAAATGATTCCATGATTCTATGTGCCCACCAGCACACCCATGAGTATTGCCTTGGCAAGGATCTCAGTCTATTCTTATAGAGGAAAAATGAGGACACTGGGATTCCCACTAACTGTCTGAGGACCAAGCTATGGATGTCTGTTGGTTGTCTGGCTACAGGGTAAGTGGAAGAGTGATGCACTTGCTGTTTGCCCTTCAGGGATGCATCCTCTGCTGCCCTGCCCCCACCGCCTCCAAGGTGGGCAAGGGAAGGGTTTTGCTCACTGAGACGCCCCGTTTAGTCTCTGTGATGAACCGCAGGTTACACATCAGCTGCTCAGGGCTCATCGCAGCAGCAGTGTGATACCATCAGGCCTTGGTTTGCCGTGGCCATTCCCTGGATCCCAGATTCCAGTAATCAGCCTCACTCCTGTTGCCCTGCAGATGCTCTAAGGACCTTGAGCTTCAGCAGGAGCAAAGGGGATAGATTCTTCGTTTAGAAAGGTATCAATGGGCTATCTGCCCGCTGAAGGCTTTTCCCAACCGTAATATCCAATAATTTCCAGCATCTGGCAAAAGTTCCTTCCTTCCCTGCCTAATGGAGACGCTGATAATGGACTTCACATTGATGCAGCTGGTTCAGCAGCCAGGACCAGACCCGTGGGCTCTCCCTGCCCAGCGCTGCAGCTGGGGACCTAGAGGACGCCAGTCAGAAACGCACACAACCCCTCCCTTCTGCTCCTATTCCTGCCACATCATTTTCCCTGCCCGGGCTGCCCCGGCGGCTCTCCCTCCAGCCCCACGTCCCAGATCCCCAGCAGCGGCAGGCACAGGGGACGCCGCCCGCCGCCCTCGCCGTGCCCGGCAGCGCCGAGCAGGTGCCCCCCGCCCCCCGAGCCGCATCCCCCGCAGCACCGCGGCACCATCAGCATCCCGCCGCCGAGCCCCCCGCGCCCCGCCACGGCCGCGGCGGGATTCGCTCACCTTCTCCACGTTCTCCACGGTGAAGTCGAGGCCCTGCGGCGGCGGCGCCTCCGCCCTCCGCTCCATGGCTGCGGCGGCGCTCAGGAGGCGGCGGCGGGCGGGCGACAGCGGCGGCGCACGGGCAGCCGCATCGCGGCGAGACCCGCCTCCCCGCCCGACGGGGGCGGCGGCACCGCGGCGGCGCGGCTCGGCGCGGCGCTCCGGCCGGGAGACGCCCGCGGGACCCTCCCCGAGCGGCCCCAGAGCCCCGCTCCGCTTCTCCCCGGCCCCGCCTCGCCTCTCCCCGCGGCCCCGCAGGCGCGGCCGGGCAGCCCAGGACCTGCCGCAGCGCCGCGCCGCACGCCGGGAGCGGTAGTCCCGGCCCCCGCGCGTCCCCTGCCGGGCGGCAGCGCTCCCCACGCGCGGGGCGGGCAGAGCCGGCGGGAGCCGCCCGCAGCCCCGCTCCGCGCCCTCCCGCCGCCGCATCACGGGCACCCCCGTCCCCATCACGGTCACGGCATCGTCACGGCAGGGGTTGGGACGCGCAGCCCATCGCTTTATTGCTACAGGAAAAGGCGACTGTACAAAAATAGAGTTTATCCCTCAAATTTTACAAATAATAGAAAAAGGGTGCGGGGTGCACGGGGCGCTGCCCGGGGCTTCAGTGCAGCGCTGGGGTTAAATTACACCCGGCCCCCGGGGGCCCAAAGTCATAAATAGGAGCTGCCGCTCGAGAACAATAAATAAATAATTTAGAGTAATAAATAGTTTAGTGCCACAGCACCACGGAGCAGCGGGGAGACCCTGCCAGTATCCTGGGAACCAGGCAGGGGTGGGGGTCCCAGTGGGTGTCTATGACCAAACACCCTGCAGAGTACAGGGGCTGCTGCTGGTCCGGCCGCCGGCCCCCCACTCCACACTGGTGCAAACTGGCCCCACTGCATGCCTCAGGAACATCCCTTCCCTGCACCACTGACCCCAGGGTGCCCGAGGGGCAAGGACGTTTTGCCCCCTCTGAAGCTTGGCTGGCCCCTGGAGCACAGGTGCAGCAGAGCTGCTGATGGACACTGGGCTGACAGACCCTTGGGAGCGGTGGGGATGGTCCATACTCTCTTCAGCTTGTCTCCCAGGGCTGAGCCAGGGCACCTGGGCAGGACCCCACGCAGCCAGTGGCACCAGCTGCTTGGCACTGAGCAGGAGCGGGCTTGGCCACCCACACCCCAGTCATGACTCCACCTCACCTCGGTTCTTTGTGGCCACATAATAACAGAGGCACCAGCCTCTGCTAGACCCTTGTTCTGGGCAACAGTGCCACTCCCTGCATGTGGCAAGCTGGAGTCTGTCGGCATGTGTCGAGCTGGGGCCAAGCCAGCGGCCCCCTCCTCAGCCAATACAGCTGCACTCAGCTGCTGAGAGCTTCTCCACTGTCTGCCACGTGTTCTCCACATCCATGAAGGAGACAGCCTCATAGCGGGTGGGTCGGCAGCAGGGGTGGCTGAGGACCCGCTCCTGCGGCCCCGGGGTGATGAGCTGCTGCCGCAGCAGGCTGCCCAGCGTCAGGTCATAGTTGCTGCGTGCCCGGTGGCAGGACCCGCTGCAGTACTTGAAGAGCACGATCTCATCCGAGTTGAAGCCCAGGCCCAGGTCACGCACCTTCACCATCAAGTTGCGGATGTGGCAGTTGCGCCCACGGGTGTTCCGTGAGTTTTTCCGATCCCCCTTTTTGCCCTTGCTGATGCCTGGCGGTGATCGCTCAGCACGCAGCAGCAGGTCCTCTGCCAGCTCTGCGGTGCCTGGGCTACCTGTTGTCGTGTTGTCCCCTGCACATGGAGGAGATGGCACTGTCAGGACACATCCTGCACCCATTGCTCTCCTTCTGAGCCTGTTGGTCCCCTCTGTGACCTGTAGATCCCTCCTGATCACCCACCATGGCAATGGCTGGTGCCTGAGAGGGTGTGGGGGTGTGTGGGAAGATTCCTCTAGCCAAGAATCTTCTAATCTTCTCATTTCTAGGGCTCTGCCACATACCCAGCATGAAGCTCAGGGTCTCATGTATTGAGATCCCCTCAGCTCAGCCTCAAAAAGCAGCCACTGCCCCACACAGGCTGGGGTTCCCCACATGGGTTCCCAACCTGCCCATGCCCCACACACAGGACTAGCATGCCCAGGCTTGGGGGCCTGTCCCAAAACGCACCGTACAGCTGGCTCCAGGCAGCGCCAAGTGGTGCCTCCACACCGTCCTCCGCTGACAGGCTGGAAGTGGCCATGCCCCGTGGCGTGGGGGCCGCGTCCAGCGTCTTGTTACAGGGTGGTGTTCGCAGGGTGCCTGTGGCCAGCCCAGCCAGCAGTGACAGGATGGCAAAGAACCCCCACAGTGTCCCCTCCTGCAACGAGTCACAGCACAGAAGGGTCAGCCCAGACTAGGGTCTGCACACCAGGAATGAGGCTCCATGAGCTGGAGATAGGTGGGGATGGGGTCATGTAGTCCTGGCCATTGCAGCCAGAGCTCACCTTGGGCTGCGGGTGCGCGGCGGGTCCTGCAGGCCTTCGTTCTGGTGACCTCTGTCGCTGGTCCATGCTAGCTGCAAGTACAGAGGCTGGGGTCAGTGCCCATACAGGGCGGGTATAGAGCTGGCTGGCTGGGAGTTGCCACATGCCTCCCCTGCCCTGGCCAGGCATGCCATCCCCTCCCTCACCTCCCACAACACCTCCTACCCCTCTCCTCTCCTAGCACAGTCAGGCATCCTCACCACACTGAACTCCTCTTCCAAGAGACTGGGCAGCTTGGACAACCCAGCCTTTGTACAGCACCTCTCCTCGGGGGCAATGCAGCCATGTCCTTGTGTGAACAGCCTGGGATGCCAGGCTGGGCTATGAGGCAGTGGCTGGGGCTGGGGCTGGGACTGCTGCACGGGGGGGCCCTTTCCCATGGCCCTTCCCTGGGAATGTTTTTCTTGCTCACAGTGGGAGCCTGACCTTGGAAACTCCAAATCCATTAGCACAGGGTCCTTGGGTGCAGTCACCCCTTGGCCCCACGCTGGCTCCCCAGGCTGCTGCCTGTGCCAAGCTGGGACACACAGCCCCTGAGCAGCCTGGATGAGCGGGACTGCAAGGGGCAGGATGGTCAGGCAGCTCCTGACAAAGCAGGGTGTGGAGCACCATGCTAGACTCACTGTAGTCATTCACCCCAACACCAGTGCTTGGCATCCACTGCCCTGACATGCAGAAAGGAACCGCATCCTTGCTGTGTGTGGTCCCAGCAACACAGCAAGCATGGTCTCATGGGAGTGATGTCGCCCAGGAGGGGATGGGGCAACTCCCATCTGCAGCTATATCTTTGCCTTCTTCCCCAGCTTCCCCCCTGCAGCGCAGGGGTGTCCCAGTGCCTAAAGCTAGGATACCCTGGCTTTGAAGAGCTTTAGAAGTGGTTCCAAATGGGGTTGTACCTGTCTTGGCCCATCTGCTACATACACTATCTCTCAGAATGGGACAGCCCCCTTGGAGCTTAGTGACATTCTGCATTCATTTCCTCCATCCCCTCTATGACTTTGGCTTTGCCCCAGGGTGTCCCAGTTGCTTCCACGGCGAAGGAAGAAATGGGAGATAGGCACATGCTGAGGAGAGCACACCTGACGAAAAAATAAGTGAAAGCACATGCCTGGGTATTGCTGGGTCAAGAAGAAAAAATTATTTCTTCCAGTCCCTCTAGCATCACAGGAGACGGTCCCTAAGTCCCAGCTGTGGAATCTGATGCCACCCTGCACCGGCCATACTGTGACACGGCTCTGCGGTGGGCGCTGCCAGGCCCATGTGCCCCCTCTATGGGTCGTGCACCAGGCGGGATGCGCCCCCGGTGCCGGCAGGGCTCTCACCGCCCCCCCCGGACCGCCACAGCCTGGCCAAACACAGCGCACGATGCACTTCGCTCCCGGGGCGGCCCGTGGCCCCACGCCAGCCGCTGCCGCCAGGTCATGGATTTCCCAGGCCAGCACCGCCGGAGGGGCCAGGCGAAGGTCCCTGCGCCCTACTGGGAAGGGGCGGACTCCCCGGTCTTCGCTTCCGCGGCCGGCCGCCCCGTTACGGCCCCTCGGCTGCAGCATCCCGGCGGGACGGGACGGGATGGATCAGCCGGTGCAATTCAGGCTTCTCCCGTCCGGCGGCAGCACGGCCCCAGACTCTGCAGCGGGAGCGCTGCCGGCGGGGCGCCGAACGAGGGCAGCCTCCCTTCGCCGCCGGGAGCCCCAGAGCCGAAGCGACGGACTGACACAACCAGTGCCTCCCCAGACTCGGGGCCCCGTCCACGGGCGCAGCTCCTGGAGCGCGCAGGACCGCAGCCCACGCTGGCCCCGCAGCCCCGCTCGACACCTGCTTTCGTCCAGCGCGGGCAGGGCTCAGCCGAGCACCTGGGCGCCCCACGGGGGTGCCAGAGCTGCACACCCCACAGCAGCCCCCCATGTCCCGTACGGGGAAATCTGGCTGAGATCTGCCCCAGACACTACTGCCAGAGAGACCCCTGCCGGGCGATTCATAGACACAGGAGTTTTTTTTTTTTCCCAGGGTCGGAACCGAGCCCATCCATGTGAGCACCTGCCTGGACCCCCACCACATGTGTCTCTCGCCCGGGGCTAAGCAACAGCAATTGTTGGTGCAATCCCTTAGCAAACGACCTCACACTCACTCGTGCACAGCCCAGCGAGAGCCCCACTGCCTGCCCTGAGCACGGGGCGCTGGGGGAGGATGCCCCGTGGCTGCGCCAGGCCTCCGGGAGAGGCAGCAGACACCCGCGAAGTGCATCCACGAGGGCCCAGCGGGTGCCCCAGGCCTGCGGCGAGTGTCTCGGCTCTCGGAGTAGCTGTGCCAGCCCTGCAGCCGAGGGTTCCACCTGGAAGAGCAGGGGGATGCCCAGAGACCTCTTCGGGCACCTGCGGGCACCGGCGGGGGCCCTGCATCCCTCCGCGCTGACTCTGGCAGAAGAACTGATGGGGCTCAGAAATCAACTCCACGTATGAGGAGGAGCGGGCACCCGCCCCGCAAACGCTTGGCCGGGTTTGCACAAATGTGACACACGGCAGACACCAAACTCGGCCCTAACTCAGGGACAGCAGAGCCTGGGGGCACAGGAAACCCCCGCCCCTTGCCTTCTCGCCTGCTCACCGCCCGGGGCGCACACCTGTCCGACGTGCCCAACGGGTAGGGCGAGAGCCCAGGAAAGAGGCGGGAGAGACCGTCCCCGTGCCCCCCGGGCGCCCGCAGCGGGGTGCCCCCTCTCTCCGCCCCGGCAGGGAACCCTGGCCCCGCCGCGGCCCCCAGCGCTTCCCTCCGCCGGGTCGGGCTCGGCACCCCGGTAGCCGGGGTGGGAATTATCCGGGAGTGGCCCGAGACCCCTCACCGACCCTCGAGTACTGCCGAGAGGTGGGCGGCGAAGCGGGCTCCCCTCGTCCCCCCCGTACTCCCGGTACGAGCCTCCGCCGAGAGTCGGGGCCGCCGGCAGGCTGAGGCGGGCGCTGTCGCCCGCCGCCCCGGCTCGCACTCACCGTGCCCGCGGCGGGGACCATCCCCCGGGCCGCCGCTGCCCCGCATCGCCTCCGCTCCCCGCCGCCCCCCGCCGCCCGCCGCCGCTGCGCCGGGGCGGGGCGCTGGCGGGGGCCGGCGCTGCCCCGCCGGCACCGACTGCCGCCGCTGCTCCCGGTGCCGCTCCCGCTGCGTCTCGGGGTGCGGTGCCGGCGGCGTCAGGCGGACGCGCAGTGCGGGGCAGCGGCGGCTCCATCCCGCTCCCGTCCGTCGCTATCGGTGTCAAATTCCAGCCACCGTCACCTGACCGGCGGGGCGGGCACCGACATCGGGACCCCGACTCGCACTGGCACCAGGATACCAACCGGCACCCCGATCCGCGCGTAGTGGCAGCGGCACTCCGACCCGCACAGGCGCCCGGACCGCACCGGGATCAGGAGGGCACCGGAATCCCGCCAGCAGCAGGAGCTGCAGCCCAACCCGCTTCAGCACCGGCTCTCGCCGTGATCCGCACCGCCTCCGAGCTCCCGCGGAAACTCGCACCCTGCCGGGAACAGCACCGGGACCCCCGGAGGCACCCGACCCCCGCTACCGCCACCTGCCCGTGGCCCGACCCCTGGGCAGGTGGACTGGCAGTCCGGACGGACTCTCCGTCATCGGTGCTCCCTGCCCCGACGGCCCGGTCACAGCGCTACCAGGACGGACCCACGGACACCCTCGGGAAAGGGTTCAGCCCTTCCCGGAGCGCTGCGAGAGCAGAGCCGCACGGGGATCACGCGCCCCGCGTCGGAGGGCAGAGCCCCGCGGGGGACCCCTCGCACACGTGGGGATCCGACGGGAATGGGCTGTCGGGCAGGGTTAGAGCCATCCCGGCAGCTCCTGGCAGCGGCGGGCCGGCGTCCCAAGCACCTCGAGCCGACTCGGGTCACCGGTGTGCCCGGCGCTCGTGTCCGGCCGCGCCCGAGGAGGAGCCCGGCCTCCCGCCCGCCCGCGCCCCGCGACGCCGTCCTGCTCGGCTGGGCCGCCCGCCACCGGGCTCCTTACCTCTGCCGTCGCCCTGCCTCCCTCCGCCGGGGCCGCCGCTGGCCCCGGGGACATGGGGGCCGGCTGGCGAGCCGAGCGGAGCCCGTGCGAGTCCTTACGTCACCGCCCGGGGCCCTCCGCGTCCATCCTGAGGCTCTCGAGTGCTCCTTGCGAACGTGCCAAATCCCGGGGCCGCCTCCACTCGGCCCCGCTTCACACATGATCCCCTGGCCGGAGCTGATCGCCGGGACGCGCCCCGGGCCGGGCGAGTCCCCCGGGTCCGGCCCTCATGGCTGCGGGGTCCGAGGGCGCCCGGGCGGGCTGCGCGCCCCGCGGTGCCGCCGGCCGTGTCACCTGCCCCGGCGGCGCTCCGCCGCCTGGGCGCAACTCCCCGGGCTTATGCAACTCCCCGGCTGGAGCGGGGCCAGCGGCTCGGTCGCCGGCTGTGCCGCGGCTGCACGCCGGCCCCCGGGTCGCCCCGACCCCGGGCCACCCGCGTGGCTTTAACCTCCTCCCGGCCACCCGGCAGCCTGGGCCCCGCGGTGCCACGGAAGGGTCGGATGGCCGCTCCTGCAGCCACCTGCGGAGCCGCCGCCTCGCCCGCTCTCATCTCCTCGGATTATCCAGCGCGGGGATGACAACTCCCGCGTCCTCCTGCGACATCACCTGCCAGGGAGTGTGCGGGCACAGGCGGCGCCCACTAAGCCGTCCCTGCCACCCGCGAGCAGGAACAGCGGAGGTGGCACGCGGCCCGGATCAGCTGCTTCACCTGCCCTGGAGCGGCACCGTGTGGCCCCGGCTCCCCTCTTTTCATCCCCACTCCTGTCCTGGCACAAGCATCTTGACCTAGTCGATGTATATGGGTGGCTCCCTGACTGCTAGTGGGACTACGTGGGAGTGTGGGCTCTGCCGTGGGACTGGTGCTCCACGGCCGTGGCCTGGGGCTGCTCCCATCTGAGATATCCTCGTGGGAATCAGGGGCAGTGCCCGTGGATGCCTTTGGCCCGGCAGAGCTTTGGGGGCCCTGGTGCACCCCTGCGGTGAAGAAACAGCCGGGGGCGGGTGATAGGGAACAGGATCCTCTGCTTTGCAGGGCTACAGACTAATGCAGCTGCCTGCTTGGCAAATTTCAGTGTGACATGTCCTGTTCCAGGTTGCCTGGCTGTCCCCATGGAGCTGGGTCTGGCCACAGCCTTGCCCATACTAGGGAAGCTGCCCAGGAAGAGAAGGCTGCCAGTGAAGGGAAGGGCTGCCTCCCCCACTGATAACCCTCAGGGCCTGGAGACGGCCTCGGGCGCTGCCTCAGCAGAGGGGTTACCCCATCCCCTCCCACCTTTCCTACAGGTTGGGCAGGTCTTCATATCTCCAGGACACAGCCAGAAAGTTCTGAGGATGTGATGCTGGTCATATTCAGGGGGCTACGTGGGGCATGGCACAGGGTATCCAGGGGACCTCATACAGGTGTCCCCACAGTGTTCCCGGTCATGTGGAAGAAGTGGTTGTCCAAAGCCTGGCCTCTGTCCTCTTCCAGGTGTACCCCCTTCGAGGCTGCTCTCCCAGACATCTGGAGGCACTGGCTTCCTCCTCTGCCCTTTCTTGTCCTGGGAGACATAAGCCTGCAGCTACTGTCAGCCCCACTAATGTCCTACCAGCAGCACCTCCTCCCTGTCCCCTCACAATCACAGTGGCATGTCCCAGCTATGTGCCTCAGTCCCAGAACTGCTCTCCCCTCTTAGGCTCCCATGAGTATTGGCTCTGCCCTGGGATGTGCTGAGCATGGGTCAGGCTGCACAGAGTACTGGGGTACTGGGGTGCAGGGCAGGGTTCCAGCCCCACAGGTCTCCAGACAGAGGGGTGACCTACTCCCTGATTGCTGCTGGCACTGCCTGGCTTGGTACCTCCCAGGGCACTGCCTGTGCCAGCCCATGCTTCTGCACCCCTTGGGCTTGGGGTACCCCCAAGTGTCTTGTCTGGTCTGGAATAAGCCCTGCCGAGCCAAGCCAGGACCTGCTGTGACATCTGTCCTTAGAGATGCCACCCTTGCATGTGGCAGGATGAGGGTGATGCAGACCAACCAGATGGCAGGACTGAGCATGCCATGACTGTTGTCCAAGACCATGGCTGGGTGTGACAAAACATACGTGGGAG
The DNA here is from genome assembly GCF_009819655.1 of Sylvia atricapilla. Lineage (NCBI taxonomy): Eukaryota > Metazoa > Chordata > Aves > Passeriformes > Sylviidae > Sylvia > Sylvia atricapilla. Next base: position 14,873,730 of record NC_089148.1, read on the forward strand.
AGGGCTGTGACGCAGGCTGTGTCCCATCTCAGCAGTGACGTGGCTCTTCCAGGGATATCTCTGAACAAGTCTCCTTGTCTCAGCTGACCTGAACATCCTTGTGTGCCCTGGTCCCAGGCTCTGTGCTCTTTTCCTCCTTAGCCCTCCCAAGACCAGGACAGGGCATGGGCCATCCCTGGGGCTGGCTCAGCCCGATGGCAGATGTGGTCCTGCTCTTTAGATGCTGGGAAGAGAGGAGGGATGGAAGGAGGATTTGAGCCACTCCAGCATCTCCTTGAAACTTGCAAGCACGCATCAGGGAGGGCTGGGCAATTGCTTCTCTGGTGCTAGCAACAACCCACTCCTTGTTGTTTAGAAGCTGGGAGGTGTGGCAGACCAGTCAAACACCCGGAAGTAGCTTTCTTCATGCCTCCAAGCAATGGGACTGTCCCCAACATATCCTGTGGCTCTGGGAGCCCGGTGGCATCACCAGGGTTTGCCTAAGGGGTTACACTCCTCCAGCTGGGACTTGGCAGGTAAGAGAGCTGGTCATAGCCTTGGTCCCTGGCTTCCCAAACCGTTTCCTTTTCCAAGACACTGTGGTGAGAAGGTCACTTGGCTGGACACCTGCCTTTGTCAGGGCCGCACCCAGCCTGATTGCTGCTGTGACCCTTGGCGGGAAGTCATTTTGCGACCACGAGTCCCCAAGAGAGCAGTCAGTCACAGGCAGCTTGTCACAGGCAGGACGAGTTCTGATGCCTGTGCTTCCAACATTAAATGAACCTGCAACCCCCTTTCCCACCCCTCAAAGACACCTGCAAGGAGGAGCACAGCCTTCTTGTGTTCCCAGCAGCAGGCCACTGGCATTGGCCAGCTGCAGCTCCTGGCAGCTGGATTACTGTTCTGGAGTCAGTAGTGAAACCAGGCAGAGGACAGCCCAACCAGGGGAATCCCTCTGCCTCCCATAAAAAAAGGCCCAAGGCAGCAGAAGAAAGAGGCCAGCCAAGCTTGTTTGATAGCTTTATTGCTTCTGTGATATGACAGAATCAATGTGACATAAGCCGGCTTGGAGGAGCCTGCAAGACTCTTACCCTCCCTGCCTAGAGGGGAAATGAAAAAAAAAATGCAGAAACTAAAACTTATTTTAAAAACTCATTGAGTTCTTGCATCTTGGCTTGGTACAGTACTGGCGAATGCACTGGCCTTTCTGAGACCCTGTGCAGGCTGTGCAAGGAGCCAGAGCCCGAGGGGCTGGGCAGTAGCCCCAAAGGGGCTCCTGACTGAAGGGCATGTCTCCAATACTGTGAGTGACATGCCTGGACTGACAGCACATGCTCTGCTGGTGCCCATGGAGCTCGGTGTGGTGGCTGCCTCCTCACCAAACACTCTGGAAGCCTTTGCCTGTGCCCAGTTCTGCCCATGTCCAAGCCAACTGCCCCCATTTGACACAGACACCCCTGTCCTGACACCTTCCCCCACTGCCAGCAGTGCTCACACTGAGGGGTAGCACAGCATGGCTTGGCAGGGCCTTCTCCACTTCTCCCTCTAAGGAAGGAGACACTGGAAGCCCAGAGATGCTGGAATGAGGAATGCTGGGCTGGATCCCACTGCTGCCTCATGCTACCTGGCCATGATGCTTACCTTTGGCACATGTGAGCTTGAGGCCATGGCATGGGCAAGCCTAACAGGGTGAGCTGGTGGTGGGAGCCCAATGCCAGTGTGGTGAGCACCGCTACAAATGCACAAGCAGCCCATGGGGTGGTCAGCACAGCAGCAGCAGCTCCCTGGCAGCTCCTGTCCTCCAGAGCAGCACATACAGGCTGCCCTGCAGCTCCCCAGACCTGCTCTCTGCATTAGTTGGAGGAAAACCCACCGCGGTCACTGGCCTCTGATCTCCCTGTGTTTCCCTGTGCCGTCTCTAGGCAGGTTCCCTGCCACCCGAGTGGTTTCTCTGCACTACAGCGCATCAAGGCACCAGGCAACCCTGCTCTATATTTAGGCTGTGGAGAATTCCCCTGGGCTCTCCCTTCCAATCTGACAAGGTGAGTCACTGCAAGGGAGAGGCCAAGACTCACATCCGTCCCACTGACCCTGCTCTGACCCGCGTGCACCGCTCCGAGCTGCCAGGACTGCAGCGTTTCAAGGGCGGGAGGTGGCTGCACAGGTGCACGTGGGAGGCAGCCGAAAGAACTGCAGCCAGGAGCAAAACCCAGTGCTGTGGACTGCTCCTGGAGCTGGAGCCCAATCACCTGGCCATGGGCTGCTCTGTGGTGTCAGTGAGCTAGAGGAGAGTCTTGGTCCCCAAATGCTCTTTCCTTCTACATGCAGGTGGTCCTGACCCACCATAGTCACTCTGAGCCATGCACTCAACTATTCAACTTGGACTCCTCTTACTGGAGACCCCTGTCAAGGTGGAGGGAAGGGCTTGGAGTCATCTCCCTGGTCTGTAGGATCAACTTCCCATCAGGACTTGTTCATGGCTGTGGTGGACAGCTGGCATGACAGGGAAAGCTGAGCAGTGGCCATGCTGTGTCTTGGACCTGGAGCCAGTGAGTTGGAAGATATAAGTGCCCTGTAGCTTTGTAGTGTTTAATAAACTAGTCTTAATCAAGTTAATGCTGTCCTTTGGGGAGGTCCTTTCCCCAGTGGGTGGAGAGGAGCCCAGCACAGACACCAAAGGCTCTTCTCTCCTCCTTCTGGATGCAGCTGCCCACTCTGCCATCTCAGCTCACTGCAGCCCATGGATATGGTCCTAGGGCTTTCATGGCTGCTGGTTAAAGCATCAAGACAGAGAGTGGGTGTCAATCTTTTCCCCAGCCACAACCTCAGCCAGATCTAGACCAAGAATTCCCACTGCCAGCATGGCTGGGACTCAACAGAAGATGGTCCTGAGTCCAGCTGACACCCAGGAACTGCAAAGGGTCTGTTGCCTGGTGAGAGCCCTGGAAATCCAGTGCCAGGGACTCCACAAGAGCAAAAAACAAACTGGGAGATACTTCAAAGGAGTATCTGCCACAGCATATGCCCAAAACCTTGCTGGAAACCTCACAGAGCATCCTGACAGGAGGCATGTCCCTGGGGGAACAGGGACTGCCCTGGCTGGGAGGGCAGAGCAGTGGGGATGGGACATGGGAAGGGTAAAGGGAAGGAGAGCCACCCAGCATGCCTTCTGCAGCCCAGAAACAGCAGGATCTTCGAGCTGCTCCCAGATGAGAAGGGAAACAGCAGCCACAACAAGTAGCTGGAACCTGCCCCAGAGCAAGCTCCCTGGCTACAGGCACAGCAGGCAGGAGAGGTTCCTGAGGGACGTATCCCACACCGGTCTGTAAGCAGCACTCAGTGCCGTGTCCTGGAAGCTGCCTCTGTCTGCAGCCTGGTCTCAAACCATTCTTTACAGTTTGCTCATCTGCCCCATACCTGGGTCATTGCCTGCCCCTCCTGCACACCCCCCTGAGGGTCTCAGGTCAAAAGTCACAGTCCCTGCAAGTCAGCAGGTGCAGAGGAGCCAAGCGAGCCCTGCTCTCAGCATTCCTTGCCCATGCCAGGGTCATGCTCCCTTCAGCCCAGAGCAAAGCAGACTACAATCCTTGGGCTGTGTCAGACACAGTGCCAGGACCATGAGCTCAACCCACACCCCTCCGGGATTCCCCTCCACTGACCCCAGCACTGGCTGGCTGTGTGCCAGTGCCTTGACACCCAGGTACTGGGACAGTGCCTGTGGGTGCACTCCAGCCTGCTCCAGGCTAGGAGAGCACAGGAGCCACTTTCCACATGTGACTGTTCATTCCCTTGGCAATCTCCCTTCTGCCCACACTCTTCAGGTGGACGAGACCACCCTGCTGCCCTCGCACTTGGCCACATTGATCAGTTTATTCCAGCTCCTCTGAAATACGTATACAAATCAAATGTGCAAATAGTGCATCTTGGGACGGCAAAGGAAAGACGTGCTCCTGAGAGTAGGAGGAGCAGCAGTGCTAGAGCAGCACGGGAGGAGCTTGGAAATTTAGTGAGCAGGGGCCGAGCAGAGGGTGAGAGTTCCCATCAGGTTCCATCATCATTGAGGTCACATGTCGCTTAAATAGGGAACATGATCGGGTCTGGAACGTAAAACAAACATCTTCAGCAGTCTGCTCTCAACTGTAAAGCTTGAGATCTCCGCTCATGATCTGACCTCCTTCCAAAGAATAAATTACTCCCCTCCCACACAAAACCAAAGTGAGATGCTGTCCAGAAACAGTGATACCAGTCTGCACGGACTCCACGGGGGCCCTGCATAGCAGGCACAAACCAAGAGACCTGAAAGCCTTGAGCACAACGCGGCAGGCTCCTCTGCATCGTGACAGGCAGGAAAGTGGGGAGGGTCTGCTGTAGGCAGAGAAAGCCACTGGCACCCTGCTCCAGCTTGGGGTCAGAGCAGAGGCAGAGCAAATGGCTATGAAAAACACAGCCAAGTCAGTGGCTGCTGCTGTTTCTGCCTCTGTGTGGAAGGAAGTGAGGAAAAATGCAGAAAAACAAACCCATGCTCATCTCCATCCAGAAGCTCCAAATGGAGAGTAAGAGGAAGCCATTATTCTCCCTTCGAATTGTAGCAGCACCAATGACACCGAAGTTTTGGATGGATTTGTTTTCCTGGGGAAAGGTCTGAGGCCGGTGACAATGCAGATGGAGCATGAAGAGGCCAGGTTTTTCGCAGGGCTGTGCACAAGCAGACTTTGCCTTGTACCTTGGTATTTCTAGTATGGTTCCAGCAGTCTTTTAAAAAATAATACTTTGTACATTCAGGCTTTGCTGCCTTGGGGCAGCATCACCTCCCATTTGGCACAAATCATTTTATTCACAAACCTTTCTTCTCTCTCCTGAGTCTTTCCTGTCTAATTCAGGATGCAGAAGATCTGTCTGCGATGCAGAGTTCATGAACTGTCCGCTCAGCCCCTTGCCCACCTCCTGCCAGGTCTAGGCCTGGAGGTGGGAGATGTAACCCTCGTGCAGACTGGCAAGAGGGTCCCAGAGCACCTGGGCATCTCTGTGTATCTTCAGTGAGGTGGGATTCTTGCAGGGGGCTGCCAGTGCCTGCTCCCAGAGCTGCAGCATGTCTTCATCTCCTCCCTTGGACGCTGTGGCTGCAGCCACTCAGATCCCACTGGTAAGGTCAGTGATGACTCGGGCTTTCACCAGCTTTCTCAGAAATTCCTTCTCCCGCTGGATGTTGTGCGTCCAGGACTGGAAGAAAATGAGAGAGACAGGAGGTCAGCAACTACCCTGGCCAAGCATGCTCCTGTCCATCATGCTTGGGGGATTGTCAAGGTCACAGATCCTGCTGTAGATCAGAAGAGCCCTTGCACACCAAGGACCTTCTCTTATGTAAAGCTGACGCAGCAGGGTCAGACCCATGCACCTGAGGTAGGAAGTTTCCCCATGGGCTGGCGGAAGTTTTTTGGCATGGTGAGATCTGGGCAATCCAGGTCCCTTGGGCAGATGTGCCCTCCCAAGCCACTGCACAGAGGAGCCCAACAGCACAGCACTGGTGATGGTCTGTGACAGGGAACAGAGCTGGCAGAGGACACAATGGCATGACATATACCCAGCACACAGAGCTCCCTGCCAGGCCACGGCAGTGCATGAGGATGCATGCAGCTGAAAGACTCCAAGATCCCCATCAAAGCTGGCTCTCGCTCCTGCTAGCCCTATCAAGAGGAAATCACTGCTAAAGGTTACACTAATACAGTGTGAAGGGTTAAACGGCCACATCTCCCAGCAGGCACTTCAGAGCAGTGGTTGCTATGAGCTGGTGGTGTCAGCTCACCCAGATGTGTTCCCTGCAGCAGGCTTGAGCTGGGATCATAGCACCTGCCATCACTCCCCTCTGCTGGGACTATTGAAGCACTCAATGAAAGCAGGAAATGGTTTGTCACACCATGGAGCCCAAACAGAACAGGGAAAAGCAACTTTCCCCAAAATCTCCCAACAGGACAAGAATCAGAGTACATGATTTTGGCACAGTGCTCTGGTCAGCAGGTAATCTGAGCTCTAAATAAAATCTGGACCACTACAAAATCACTCTACAGGAGCCCCCTGAAATGGCCTCAAACCAACAAAGCATCAGCCCCACGAGCCCACTGAGGGCAGGCACTCTGTGATAGGTATTGAAATCCACTTTACCCACTGCCAAACTGTGGGCACCTGCCTGCAAAACACTGGTTGTATACATCATGCACAATGTGCATGTGGCCCTCCTGTCATCCTGCTTGTCCTGCCCTGTCCTGTCTGGGACAAGCAGCTCTCAGCCATGACTGCTGTGTGGCACTGACAGCCCCAGGCATGACGTGCACACAGTGGGCTGACAAGAGCTTCACTGAAGGTCCCTCTCCAGATCTCCGGCACATTTTGGAATTCTCTTTCTTGCTGCTACTGCACATTTACAAGCCACTTCCATCCCCTCAGTGCACAGGAATGATGACAGTTAAAGCCGCTAAAGAAACTTCAGGCAGGTATTATCTTGTAACCTGTGTTCAAAAGAAGTCTTTGAGTTCCTCTGCTTCCAGTGACACTGTTACCTGAACGCTGGAAAGGCTACACAGCTATTGGGAACAGGACCACACATGAGAACTGTGTTAGTGCTCTTCGGGACTCTGGAAATGCTAAGGCCCTGTCTCTAAACTGAAATGATGCTGCCGCAAAACAACTCAGTGCTTGGCTTCAGCTAATGTAAAAGCAGAAACTGAAAAGTGGCACTGGGAATAAGGGTTACAAAGCCTTGTTAAAGGAAAAAAGCATCAGTTCCAGAAAGCAGCAGTTGGAATAATGGTGGCACAGAGAGAGCTGGGAGAGCAGGGCTGAGTGTGTGTTGGAGCCAGAGAGCCAGGATCCCCCAATGTGCTGGAAACAGTTCCACATGTGGCATGTCAGCTGGTGGCCCTGGGCTTGGCCCTTGCCATGCAGCAGTGTCACTTCTACCAACACAGCCCCTTGCTAGGAAGGCTCAGCCCCGGCAGAGGCAGCCCAGTGTGTGGGAGGGCTCCTGCCCACAGGCAGCCACCACTGCCTGCTGCCAGAGGCCACGCTGGGACACCACGTCTCAGTGCCTCCACTTGCTTCTGGTTGGGCTTGTTGTTGAAACCTGTCTGGAGCAACAGGAGCCTGATACCTCACAGCACAATCTGAGCCCTCCTCCATGCCTTTCAGCCTCATCACACAGTGTGAGGAGCCAACTGGTTTCAGCCAGGACAACCGTTCGTGTTTGTGTATTTCATAGAGAAGAACTGGGGAGGCAGCCACTTGTAGGCAAACTCAATCAACCTAAAATGTCACCTCAGGCCACGTGCAAGTGCCTTATCTGATGGCAAGAGGAAATCTGCTTTGTGAAAAGTACAAGTGGAGCAGGAATTCAAGTCCAGGAGGCAGATAACAAAACTTTGGGTGATACAATTGCGGTCTCTCACATTACAGCTAGGTCTGGCTCCAGGACTCACCACAAAGCTGCTGGCAGGACCTACTGACTGAGCTGTGGTTGTTCAGCATCCAGGCTGCTTTATACCCCAGGCACTGCCACTAACTTCTTTTTACAAGCAGACCGTCACACAAAAGGCAATTCAGCCTTCCACCTGATCTGTGGATCTTAGTGATGTCCCTATCAGTACTCTCTAATGTTTTGTGGTTAATGTAAGCCCACAGAGGAAGGGGTTCCCTCGTGAGAACAGGCTTTCATCCCTCCCAAAAAGCACTATCAGGGCACTCAGTGTGGTGCTGCTCCCCCATTGCCCGACAGCAGGACGGGCAGGAGGGATGAGGCATGTCTTCAACACCAGCTCCGGTTACTGATTACAGGAGAGGGACTCACTCACCCCACTGACAGACAGAGCTGATCAGACGAAGGAAGCTGCATTCCAGCACTAGCAGCGGCAGTGGGGACAAGAGCCAGAGCAGTTTTCTCAAAACTGACAGGAAAGCAGGCACCTCAGTCCCACTGCTGCATCAGGAAAAGGCAAAAAAAAAAAACCCCAAAAAAAACCCCACCCTAAACTCCAGAAGGTTTCAGGGTGTATACACCTTAAATAGCACACAGTGCCAGCAGAAAACTCCAGCGCTTCTTTTCTTGTCAATCTGCACCTTAAAGTCAGTGATGGAACAGTTTGGAGCATTCACTGTCACCTCCACCTTCCTGTCCTTGCATATCACCACCACTTCTGCAACCTGGCAGACTGGCTCTGCCCTCTCTCTCCTCTGCTGCTCAAATCCAATGCAGCTTCCACTTGTGGAATCAAACAGGCTGCTTGCCTGAGCCCATGGCTGGAGTAATGAACTTGGGGCGTTCCAACAGGAACATCCCAGGAAGTTCCAGACCCCTTCTTATTTTCCGGGAATCAGGCTAGCATTTCCTGTGCTTTGGGTCTCTCTCTGAGTAGTGGACGTTTGCCCTTTCCAATGGAGAGAGAAGCAGCGGGAACAGAGTTACTCTGAGAGCAGAGTACCAGAGCACTGTTGTAGCTGTTGATCCCAGGGAGGTGGCAGCGGCTCTGAGCACTTGGTCACAGTTATTAGATGAAAATTTATCATCACTTAAAGCCACCTTTCAGGGTTATGCAAATGCAGCAGCTCCAAACCACCTATCCTTTTTATCTTGACAATTCCACAAAGAAGCACAAAACATCATCTGTTGCTTCAAGAAAAGCCAAGTAGAATATTTTAAGCCCAAGCAAATGTTTCACAGACCAACCCGTGAAGAAGGTAAGCTCCCCGTCTGTAATCAATTACAATCAGGGACTGCTCAGCTTCAGACCACATTAGTCTTATCAAGCATGCTGCAATTAAAATACAGGAAGGCTAAATTAGAGAGAGAGAGAAGTCAATGAGGAATGCATTTGGGAAAAACAGCAAGTTGTAGAGAAGGAGTTTTCTCAGTTCTGTGACATCCTCTGTATTTCTGCATGTCAGCAGCACTTCTCCACAAAAACCTGCACAGAAACCACAGCAGAGCAAGAAGAGCTACTTCACTGGCAACAGTCAGTTTCCAGTCTCCACCAGCGCTAATTTATCTTTGTCTTTAACCTTCACTGCCTTGTCTCTAGAGCTGCTTAATTTTCATCATCAGACCGCCCCAGTCTGCTTGAACTCCCTTGGGATTCAGATGTCCTGAAACAAAAAGGATGGCTGGGTGCCCTCATCTTCTTGTCTTTAGGGGATTTACTCACAACTCCTTTATGCCCAGTCATTCTTACATCAACTTTAAATTTCAAACAGCTGTTTTTGCTCCTGCTTAATATGCAGACAGAGAGAAACTATCTATTTTCAGTCTTCATTTTACCAATTTAAACAAGCAATGTCTTTCTTCTACCAAAACAAGCTGTTCATTTACACTATGAAGACTGGGAAATCTCATAGAACTATAGTAGCTCCCTCTGTCTTTATTTACTCCATATTTACTTCTCATGAACTAGAAAAAAAGGCTCACCAGTGCCTCATGCTGAGGAAATTCCCACACTTGACAAGAAGTCCTTTCCTCTAGTCTTTCCAGAGCTGTATTTGTCTTTCTTTTTCCCAGTAACAGTCTGGCAGCCTGAATTGTTCTGTGATTTATTTGTACCTATCTAAGCACTTTCCTCCTCTGCCATTGCCAAATAATACTATCCCAGATTACAGTCAAAATGTCTGTTATTGCCCAAAATAGCACGACCTTCCATTCATACTCTTAGGTTTCATGCCACCCAGTTCACTCAAGGTGCTCATGGCCCTCCTGGATGGTATTTTGATCCTCCCTTGTATTGACCACACCTGTTTTTGTCTCATCAGAAATTCCACTTGCACACCATTGCCTTCTGTGCCAAAAATCATTAAAGCAAACACTAAACATGACCTCCTGCAGAGGAACTCCCAGCTGTCCATTCAGTGCTGCTTTTTGTGTTCTCTCTTAGCGAGACTATTCATGTACAGGTGTTGCACCAAACCTTGGCTTCTGAAGCTTAACTAATAACATCTCACACGGCACAGGATTGCACGCTCAACTGAACTTCTGACAGGTGGGACTATTACACTTCCTCTGTCCTAAGAATGAATTTTTTCCTAATCAAATAAAGATATAAAATCAGTTTTTGTAACCTGCCTTGGGTAAATCCATGTTGTGTTTGCTTTTAGGATTTAATTATTCTTTCATTTAAACTCTGCTTTGAAGTTCTGAATAGTACCTCTGAGGTTAGTTTAAGAGTTCTGAATTTGACAGGATTATTTTCCTTGACTTCCTCCCATACCATCCACCCCCAACCCCCCCACCCCTAAAAAAAAAAAAAAAAAAAGGAAAAAGAGGTATGTCCACTACAAGCTAATCCAGTGGAACCTGATAGATTTATTGTGGACCTTTTCCTCTGGACTTGCAGCTCAATTGGCTCAAAGAGGAACAGAGATCTCTTGGGCTCTCATACCTTCTTCACTAGCTTCAACAGCTTTTGCTTTTCAGTGCTGACCCAGTAATTTTCGTTTTCTGTGAACTTCTCACCATAAGTGACCCTTTCCCTCACATTCATCATATCATCCTAATAAAGGTAATATATATATTCATGTGGTTCCTACTTTAATCCTTTTGCTTCCTTCTCCTCTGGATGCCAATCTTGATAATTCTTTCCTTCCTTATTAATTGTTTGTCATTTACACTGTTCAGTATTTGCTAATTTTCCTTTGCAACATCTAATTGAACTTGACTTTTTCCAGTTTCAACTTTATCTCTGTCCCAGCCAACAGGAGTGAAGTCTTCTGATGCTCTTCCTCACTCCTCTGTTGCAACACCACTTTGAAACAGTTCTCTAGAAGTTATATTTACAGCCCTTTTCTGCCAGTTTCTCCCTTGCTGCAAATATGAATTGCAGATATTTATTGTACTTTCACAAACAAGGCTTCTAAACTGAAATGAGTCCATGAGCTCTTCAGTGAATCTGCTTTTAGTAGCCCATTCTCCAAGACTAGGGCTAAATTCAGAGAGGTCAGAGTCTGCACACGTCCCAGTTCCACTGAGCACCCCGCCACCACTGCTGAATCCATATACAGCCCTGCTTATCAAGCTCCCTCCTTTTGCGAGCAAAATCTGAGTTATATCATCCCTTCTGTTGACTTTCCATTTAATTTAACCATGAAGGCACTTGATCAAAGGCTAAAATGTCCCTCTGCAAGGTCTTCATACATGCTAAAAACAGCTGTGAAAGGCCCACAGCTCTACTCGTGCCCTCTCAGCTGGTGAGAAGAGCTGTGCCAGCCACTGTGTCTGGGAATACCTGGGCTCTCCTTTTGACAGTCCTACTGTACTTCCATGACAGTTCCACTTCTGGGGGCACCCAGCACCCTACAGACATCTGTGTTCAATGCTGGGGTCAGCAGCTGGGCTCCAGCACACCTCCGTAGATCTTTTACTGCCTTCTGCTACAGAGATCTTGTCCAAATCCCAACTCTGTTTTTGTGCGTTCTACAGCTGTACCTTCCTTGCTGTTCTTAGTGCACAGTGATATCCTGAGTGTCACAGTACTTCTGCCCTTCTGAACAAGGCAATACCTGTGCTCTGGTCAGGGCTGCAATTCCAACAATCTTTTCCAGATTTCTGTTATATAGACACACAGTCCTTATGCACAGGAACAGCATGTGAGGCCTTTGCTCAGCCCCAACTCTGTCAAACAGGTGGCTTTTAAACAAAGACAAAAATGTATAAACTTCATCAGTCATCACTGCCGGCCCCAAGAAAAAGCACTGCCCTTTCAGAGGTGCCCCTGCCCCAGCCCCTAACCTCCCCCTCAAAAGCTGACCTCCATTTCAGTCTGCACCACTCCTTGTACTGCAATCACAATTCATCAGCCAGGCTCCAATAGCCATGTTTTCAGTCTATAAATCACCACGCCAGACATCTGCCCGGCTTTCAAAGGAGTTTTGTTCTTCTTGCTGGCTACCACAAACTTCAAGGTACTTGGAAGCCTGAAGCAGCCCTACCACCCCCTCCCAAGCAACTTGTGTTGATTTAAAATGCAAAAGGCGGCTTCACAGAGAGAGCCCAGATGATGATAAAGCACTATTGTTTGTGCCTTTATGGTTCAGGACTCCAAACTCGATGTTTGTGGATTATTCTGAGAGGTAGCTTCTGTCGGGGACAGACAGAGACAAAGCTGTGTGTCACTGCATGCTGCAGGCCACCTCCCCTGGCCCTTGTGACAGCCCTTACACAGCCTGAATGAGAAGTGTTGCAAGATGGTGTCCCCAGCATCCCACAAAGACCTGCTGGGGAAGGGGCCAGTGATCAGAAAGAAGCCATCAAAGGCTGCCAGGCCACCTCCCCCTCAGGTCAGGCAATGAGTCACCGAGGTGCTGGGCAGAGCTGTATCAAAGGAGCTGACACCTCCAACAGCAGTGCTGGTGCCTGACCTGCTTCTACAGTAAAAAGGAGACCAGCCAGCAGCTCCACTGTGGGACACAAACGCTGCAGACAGGCTCTGGATAAGCAAGGGTGGCTTTTAAACATGAATTGTCCTTTTTTACCAATCCTGAGTGTGTGAGGCAGACTGCAGCCAGTCGCTGAGAAGACAGCCCAAGATGTTTCCTGTGTGGCATATGAGGTAACTCCTTGCTCACATTCTTGCTCCTGCAAGGAATGACCAGAGGATAGAAGCTCACCTCTGGATCATGAGGCTTGGGAAGACTCTGTGCTGGGGCAGAGCACATGGAGGAGGGATGCTGGGAGCCTGTCTTGTGCTTCGTTCCCATGATTTAGCACAGCCCCCTGCTCTCACAGTTTCATAAGCTCCTTATGGATCTGTTTTTACTATTCTAAACAGTCACTTTCCCATCCTTAAATAATTTCTATTTCACTCTATTTTAAAATTATTCCTTTTCCTCACCACCATTTCCACGTTTCCTTCGCTATGTTCCCAGTGGGTCTGACACTTCTACATTAATAGAAGACAGTGACCTGTGATAAAAATACGTTTTTATGGAGTGCTTGGACAGGAAGCATTATAGGACCTGAGCAAGACATAAAAATACAATAAAGTATATGAAAATCCAGCTCAAATAGATTCATTGCCATGAAAACAGAAAAAAGTGAGCAGACACCTTGGCAAAGACTCAATTTTTTGTACAGCAGTCATGGTAGAAGGCAAGGGACAAAAGCTGTTGCAAAGTTATTTGGATTAGGGAAAATAAACTGAAAAAAACCCAAAAAAACAAAAAAACAAAAACCCTGAACAGAGATTACACACTTGGACATTCTGCATTTCGTAAGCTAAAACAAAGAGATGGGATAAGAGCTAAAAAATCATCTGTGAGAGTTTATAGAACAGCACTGGGTCTGTTGGGCACTGGAGTCCAGTAACAGATCAGAGAACAAAGTTTGTCTTGACATCACCCAGAAGTCTCCTGCTGAAGTGCAGGCCAGGAGTCTGCACCCCAGCCACGACAGGGAGAAGTTGAGAGACCAGCTGAGGGGAAAAGGTGCTGGACAGAAGAACTGGCCTTGAGGTGCAGTTTTAATTGCTTTGATCTTCCAGCTCAGACCTGAAACTGAAAGCACCATGCCAGTGTGCTTCCAGCTCTCCAGAACACTCTGAGGAAAAGAAAAGGGTCTTCTCCACCAGCTCTGCCTGGACATACCCTGGCCAGAGTACACTAAGCTACCCAGGAGAGAGGATAAAGAAGCTATCCAGTACTAAATTGGAGAAATTGACTCTGATGAGCATTCCCAGCACAGGAGAATCCACATGTCTGCAGCCATACTACTGAACTGAGTCCCAAGACCATACACTTCTCCTTGACTTTTAACAGTGATCAAGCTCCAGTGCATCTGCCTCTTTGCAGAGCCCTTTCTCCTGGGGCAGGAAATGCCTGCCCAGCCCTCAGGAGCTGGAGATCCTGGAAGACTCAGTGTAGGCAGCTGGCTTCTGTGGTAGCAGTAGCGGCACAATCTTGGACCTTGAGAGCTTTTCCTCCTGTGGGGAAAGCACAGGCTGAGCTAAACTATGGACTGGGTATGCCTGTTTCTCCTTTAGGAAATTCAGCTGCCAGTGCCACAGAGCAACAGGAAAAATCAGATTCATTTCCACAGAGATTTTATCACCTCAGTCTTGGCATGGGAGAGGCATCTCCACCCAGCTGTGAGCAAGTGAGTGCATTTTGCTGGCTTTTTTTATGTAATCAGAACAAATTGCTTAGAGATGAGTCACAGGGTTTCAAGGGTGTCCAGAGAGATGTCAAGCAGCCTCAAGTGTAAATCAGTGACACACCTTGCTGAGAGGACTCCTGCTCACCAGCAGGCACATTTTCCCTGCAGATACCAAGCAAGGGAAGGGGCTTGAGGGATATTACCCGACAGGCTCCAACAGTCCACGCACACACACGTGTGGCATCTCCAGACCCAGGACACTGACGGTGTTTATATTTCCTCTGTAAAGACAGTGATATTTTCAGGGTGGAGCTGGAGTGCTTCCCTGCAGCTGCTTTCTAGGCTTAAACACTGAAGATTTTAAAACATTCAGGCTGGAGGAGCTCAGCAGTCATTGAAGAGATTTAAACTTCAGAAACAGAGGTTCTGCCCCACCAAAGCCTGGTCAACTGCAGGGGCTCCTACCTGGGATGTTCATTGTGGTGGAACAGCTGCATCCCATTGCAGTTGTTTCAGTGCTATGGTGATGCTATTTAAGCAATCCTGTTCCAGTCCCCTTCCCAGGAATGAACACTCCAGCTTCCATGGGTCTGCAGGCCAGAGGACAAAGATGATACTTGCATAATTTCAAGGCATAGCTTGCTTTAGTGGCTCCTTTAGAGGCTGAAATGTAGAGGAGGACCAGGAAGAAGTAGGCCTGGACACAGTCCCAAAGTAACACTGAGAAAAATCCTGTGGATGCTCTTGGACCTTTGGGTGTCAGAGCAGATGGAACAGACAAAAACCTTGGTGGAACTTGGTTCTGGGTCAGTCTTTTTTCACTAATGCCAAGGGCAAGGTTTGACACAAGGTACCAGTGCAGGCCAGCCTCCCAATCTGCAAGCTGTGTGCAGGTCTTCCATTAAGCAGGTGCTTCTAGTCTGGAGTGGGGCAAATCTCTATTTCTGCATTCTTTGAAGGCAACTGCAGAAGACAGAATCCAGCTACTATGCCCTTCACCTTTCAACTTCACCCTCAGATGACTAACAATTACCAGCTACCATTAATATTAAATAGGAGAGAAAGAAATGTGATCTTCTCTTTGCTCTTCACATTCCACAATATCACAAACAATTTGTCATATTGGGAGGGGCAGAGGCAGGAGGAGCATTAATTATTGATACTTGGGAACAGATGGCTTTTCTTGTACCAGGGCAGTGAAATGTAAGAGGAGCTTGTGGGTGAGGATGTGAGCATTAGATGGGCAGACATATATCAGGTAACCAGCCTTCAAGTGGAACAGGAACCTTTCTCCTAGAACCAGCTCTGCTGGGATGTAGAGCTCTCAACAACAGCCTTGCCTGCAGAAACAAATCCACTGACATCTGAATTACTGAGGCTTCACCAGAACCTTTCAGCGCTCCCTCACCTCTGTACAGAGCATCCTGGACATGATGACTGATGGCTTCCAGACAGCAGAGGCCTGGCAAATCAGGCAACAACTGCTCTCTCTAGGATACTTTACTGGTTGCATTTCACGTGTTCATCCTCATCTAACTGTCCTGTGCCTCACAACATCTATTCCTGAGACCACACACGATGTCCAAGAGTGACCTCCTCCAGCCTTCCAGTGGCCTTGGATCCCATTTGGGGTGCTGACCTCCAAAATCAGAGACCCAAGTGATGTGGACCTTAAACTTCAATCAGAGATTCCATTACCCAACTCTTTTTGCCAACTCTTCCCATTGATTCATATAAGGACGAAGAGCAAGAAGACTTCATTCTTGTCAGCTCCCGTGGCGTCCTTGACGACAGAGACACATACCAGGTTATAAAACAAGCTTGGCAAGACACTTGCTGTGGGTGCCCCCATGTCCAAAAGCTGACTGTGGGACTGACATCCTTATGAGACAGGAGCAACTGAGCAAGAGTGATTCTCCACCAAAGGCAGCTGATTCGCCAGAGTGAAAACAGTGTCATCAAAAGCTTTTCCTGGAACTTTAACTTTCTTGAAGAGTCTCTGTACTCCCTGGTGGATTCAGGCATCTGCAGCCATTTTTACTCTGGTGTAGCCATCTCTTTGCTGGAAGACTAAGGGACCAGCTGTACTGCCTCAGACCTGGCCTGGGGAGCTCAGTGTCCTGTCTCTGGCAGTGATTATAAGCAGATGCCCTGAACTGTGCATCTGATGGTGATACCTCCTCTACTACTGCAAAAGTTGTATTTCTTAGCTATTTTCCATTCAGGGATTTCACAAGCCAGACATCATCTCAATTCAGTTTACTTCTCTGGACATACCCCTTAAATCCTCAAATAAGCACTCATTTTCCCACCAAGGACTGATTAAATCTATGGTTACTCCACTGAGCTAAGCAGACTCTCTTGCCACCTCCATAGGCCCAGAAGGAATCTCAGGACCACAACGTCAAGTACCTTGGTATATTGAGGACCTCCTCACAGCTTTTTCCTAAACTCCGTTTGTTCTCTTAGCCTCTGGTGAGAGCTTGTTCCAAAGTCTGATTACTCTGATAATTAAACACACTCTTCTCATTTCTCCAGCTGACTAATCACTGATTTGTAATTCCTCTCAGTCTGCCTAGGGTCATGCAGTATGGCAGCCTTGAGGTGAACAAATGCCAGGTTCCAGGAGACAGCTACTGTCCATGAACAATAAACTTTTCACAGTGTGGAACAGGCTAGAGCAAGTTTCCCTATCCAGTGAAGAGGGAAAAACAGTCCTAGGAAGATATGTGCTGGCAAAGAATGAGCTCTCCTGAAAAAGCAGCAAACCTTCCCACTATAGAAGTTTTGATCAGTGTCCAAGTTTGCTCTAGTTTGGTATAGGAAATGGACAGACTTAAAGGCATCTATACTGCTGCATTATACCAATATGAGAGCCTTTGCTCCTCCAAAAATGCTGTTTTGCTCACTGTGATAGTAGCAGAAAATGTGTTTAATGTGGACCCGTCTTTACAGAACCCAGGTGTGTTTACACCAGCAAGGTGCTGCTGAGCAGTCAGCTGAGAGCTCAGGTACACAGGCTGATCTTACCTCCCCCATGCTTCCCAGGGCCTGAGGAGGGGATCCTGTCACAAAAGAAGCCTATGGATTAGAGAGCAATAGAATGGAACAAAAAGCAGGAGAGGGCGCATCTTTTCAATCCCAGTGCAGAATTGCTCCCTCTCACACTTCTTGAGTTAACATTTATGTGAATCCTTTCCCTGCCACTCAAAGAAGAAATTACATTATATATACATTCCAGAGAACATTTCCCAGCAGTAATAACCATTTTTAACATACATTGAGCTTGGGAGAATGTCTAGAATTTTACAGACAAATGCATGGGTGGAGCTGTGTTTTGACCCACACAAAAAGCTGGAAGCTGACATCACAATCCCAGTCAGGCTCTGGAGTCGAGGTGGCCAGCAGGCTTGGGAGGAAGATGTGCTTGGCAGGAGCTCCCTACCTCTTTGATGGCAGACATCTTGATGTTCTCATAGTAGTGCAGTGGTGCATTGGGTGAACTCATGTCATAGCCAAACCCAGCTACCGCCACCTCATCACAGTTGTGCAGCGCCATGGTTATTGCTACGCTTCCCAAGGTGGGGATGTTCTGAGAGGAGAGAAAGCAGGAATGGAAGTCATTAGCAGGTTGCCATTGTTATAATCTAAGATTTCCTCTTATGGTCTCTGCTCATGGGGGCACTGCTGCTACTAAGCAGAAAATCAGGAACGTGGTATTTGGCTATATTCAACCTGCCAGTTTGCAGGGTTGATAGCCTCCCGACTTGTAAAGAAATTAATGCAAATGGTCAGACTCCCCTTCCACAACTTTGCTGTCTCCAGCAGACGAGCTGGAGGATGAATGACAGTGGATACATTCACTTTCTGAAATTAAAACAGATAGACAGTGGATTACAATGTTAATGCACATTACTGGCTTCCAGCTAGGCTCAGGAAGAACACTTATCCCAAACAGATCACCCCACAGAAGCAAAAGAGAGGAACAGGACAAACTCCTCACTTTACTGATGGCAAAAGCAGTTTAAGGTTGTTAAACAGCTCTGGGAGATGGAGAGGAAATCAGTCAGTGTGTTCCAAGATCCCTTCCTCTGCTCAGTGAAGGACACTGGCTGTGACATTCCCTCTGAACCATAGCGGGAAAATAAAGAGCAGTGGGAAGTCAGTCAGAGATGGGTGGTAGCATCCAGGGGACACCCCAACTGTCCTTTTCCATCTGCTGACCTGCAATTTGCACTGAAGTCCAGCCTCAGCCCTTGCAATTTCACTGGGCTCTGCCGAGGCTCTGTGACAGCAGTGCTGCACAGCTACAACTCCTCCTGTGTGTTCTGCTGGGACAGCAAAGTGTTTCCAGTGTAAAATCCTAGCTCACTGACTTCTCTAGCTTCGCTTTAGCTAGATAAATCCAGAGGCAACTTTGCCCCAGGGGCTAGGGAGAGGCTGAGAAATCCACCCACATTTTCATTTGTAGAGTATCCAACACTGGCTGTATTGGAAATGTCATGAATTCAGAGGACATGCTCAGACAGTCACCAAGGGTGAGAGCTCTTAGCTGAGATGCAGAAACCGACTGCACACTTACATTTTTCATTTACAATGGTTTACCCTGAACTGGTGGGCAATGCTATTGCATATTCAAAAAGGTTGGGAACAATGTTTTGAGTTTCTGCTTCTCGTTCAAAGGAACTGGTTTTTGTCAGACCATGACCTCGCTGACTTCTGATTGCCTGACCAGTCCAAAGAATGATGTTTTCCAAGTAAAGAATGCCACCCTAATCCCAGCTGAGATGTGCAGAGCTGGGAGCACAATTCGTGTGTTGTGTAGAACTCCACTACAGGGCACCAGAATGATTCTAATCTGAAAGCAAACAGGCAGAAGCTGCTTATGGCTAAATCAATGAGACATTAAGTTCAAACATTTGCAGCACAACAGTAACAGAGGACATCTGAAATGCCAGATCTTCCTACATCCTCCTGTTCCAGCTCTAGATGTTGGGAAAAACAGCAGCATAATTTTGTTCTTGCTGCTTAATTTCAGTTGATACTCACAAAAACAGTACTGGTTCTATTCTAGCTACTTTAGTTAACTGTTAATTCACTGGTAACCAAAAAAGATCAAGTAGAGGTTTGAAAAAAATGGAAAAAGTCCCAAATTTCATAATATCCAAGAACTTCCTGTCTTTCCAGACATGACAGTTTTAATTCTGATTTCTCAGCTTTATGTTTTGCATAGACGATGACATTTGTTTGTCGCTGGAATTGCATCAGCTGGTAAGTGGACGTGCCACTTTCCCTTTTCCTCAGCAGAGCTGTAGTTACAGTGTCCAAAACACAGTGAGTAAATGGTTACATCCTTGAGACTGTGTCGTCATTGGGAACATGATGGTGCTAACACCACCCACACTTGCACTGGGCCCATTCCCACGGTACCGCTCAAGGGAGACACAGGGTCTTTGCCTGGAGGGAATTTCCCTGGCCAAGTTAACATTTAAGAGCTAACTTTCTAATGTGAGTCTTGCAAACCACAGAGAATTAATCACACTACCCAACCTTACGGGAGGACTGCCAAACTTTCTTTCAGGCATACTCTGTTTGGAGAATAACAGAAGACAGAAATTGAAAGTGAACTTTCCTTTGGTCGCCAAATATCTGTCTGACTTTATTCTTTCTATAAGACATCCAATGGTATTTATGGAAATATAGGAGGTATTTTTTTTCATCTGCTTCTGTTGTTCTTCAGTAGATCCCGATATGCCACCATCTTAGTACCACCTGCTCTGCTCTCAAAAATGATGAAAATACCAGAGACTACTTGCCTTCCTAACCTCTTGAACCGTAGTAGATACATCTGATTGGGCCTCTACAACTATCAGAAATTCACAGGGTATCCTTAGCAAAATACTTTTGCATTACCCTAAAGATCACATCTGGAAACTGATGATCTGATGACAGTTTCTTAATTAAATTACGCCTTATTGGTGTTAGCATCCTCCAAACACTGTGGTAGCTACAGCTTAATATGTGTCCCCCTTGAAGACAGAATTCTGCAGCCTTCACTGGTGAGATGCAGCCTCACATCTCACTGCTGCAGTCAGAACCCTGTGGGCTAGAGAGGTGCCTCTTGAAAATACTGTCAAAATTATCACCTCTGCTATTCACTGAGGACAGTATTAGGGCAGCATTAGGGCAGCACAGGAGTGCTTGCAGAAACTTACCCATAGTAAATGGTGTGGATAACAGCACCTGCCTAAGAGAAGAACATGGTACAAAGTGTGTGGGCACCCACACGTGCACAGATCACACACACATAATGGGGACACTTGCTCCAAAGTGCTTATCTTTGAAAAGGAAGCAACCATCAGAGGGGTTAAACAGTAACTGGGGAATTAGACAGTCTTGAAGAAAAAGGAGCTGTCTGGAGCAAAACTATTAAAAAAGCACAATTTTTGATTAACTAAGTGTCATTAGTAAATCAATACAGTACTTTAGTTTTGATTTGGTTTAAGCTACAGAAACTGGGCTGCCTTCTCCTGTGGCTGCCTGCTGAGATTCTGCTACTCCTTCCCCTTATTGAAAATGAAAGACTGCCTCATGCTGAACTTTCAACATGGGAAAGACAACACCTTGTAGCATCTAGGGTCATGTCCCAGGCTGTGCTGCAGAGAATGCAACAGAACAGCACTCTCTAGGTCCAAGGGAAAGGGCTCTCCCCTCCTTTCCTCTTAGCAAAGATGTGGCAAATAAGAGGAGACATGTTTTAGAGAGGAAATGGCTGTAACTACTCCCTGGCTGCATCTACACAGCTTCCAAGCTCTCCTGACTGTATATATAAATTCATTAGCTGCTAACTTCTAATCTGGATCTAATGGACCATATACAACCTATGGGGCAAGCTGGGGAACAAGTCACTCCAAAAGGAGTTAGGCATCATGGACATGGCTGTGCCAAATCTGGCTTGCTATGCCCTGCACAATGCGTCAGTGCTATCTCACCACACACACACCCTTGTGCCGTGCCCCAAAGACATACCAAAGCAACCACCACACCTCCGAGGTTCAGTTATGAAAATAAAACTCTCTCAAACAACCGAGCAGGCCTCTTGTTATTTGAGGCCTTTGCTAAGATAAAATCCCCAAAATTCCACCATCTTGTCAAGACTATCTTGGAATGATAGTCTAGTGTTAGACCAGCTCAAAGCCTGTTCTCCTGCTCACGGCGCTCAGTGTGTTTGGATGTTCCTGTATCACCAAGCAGGGCTGCTTTCAACCAAATGGTTGAAGAGCTACATCCCAACAGCAGCCAGAGCCAAGGCAGGAGCCTCTTAGGATGCCTCACAGCTGCACAGAGATTGCCTAGTGCAGGTTAGACCGTGGGGCTGCTGGAATGACCCAACGCGACCACTGCTGCAGATGTGGCCATGATGAGTGTCTGACCTGAAGCGCTGTCCAGTAAGCAGTGTGAGCTGGGAATGGCAAAGCCCAGAAATCATTGGCAGCCCTCTCCCCTTGTAAATTCTCTGTCAGAAGCATTGAGTTTGGCATTGCAAGCTCTGCATTGCCTGCTGTGTGTCAATGGTTTCTGTCCAGGCTGGGGCCCATGGAGGTACCAAGCTTGGTATCCCCTCTCCGGCACCTGTAAACAACTTCACTGGATAACGTGTCCAGAACTGAAAGTCCACATTTTCAAGCCTGGCCTGCTTGTCTTAGACCAAACATATGGGAAATGTAATATCTAATATAATGCTCCCCAGAGATCAGCCCTTTGCCTGGTCCCATTTGAGAGAACACAGCAGACTGACAGATGAGCCAGGGATGACACTAAAAGGCCATGTGACAAACAGAAGCAGAAAACACAGCAGTGGTGAGCAGCACGTCACCACAGCAGTGGCAAAGCCTGCCTCAGCCTCTGGAGCATGGCTCCTTCCTGATGTACCTGTCCTCCATGGGTAAGGTGAGCACATACATGGTGGACCTTGGCGAGGAAAGTGTAAAGGCAAGAGAAGCAACGATATCTGGTCTCGTGCCGTGTCAGGGACCACAGCAAGCTCTGTGCAGTGCAAATACAGGCAGTTTGCACCACCAAGTCAAGGGACCAGAAATGTCTTTAGCAGCACAGACAGAGGACAGGCTCTCCTAACTGCTCCTTCTGCTGCAAGCAGGAAGACAAAAGGCTCCACCTCAAGACATTGATGTTTCATCTTCCATTCTGCCCCCTGAAGAGGCTTTAAAGACTGACTTCTACTCACACACAGAAAGAAGTCAGTCAGCAGAAATGAACACTGGAACTCCTCTGGACTCTGTTGAGGCTGACCACTACCTCATGGGCTTGTGCTGAAGATCCAGTGCTGGTGACTGAAACAGGGCTGGAACTGCTCTTTGCTTGGTGCATGTGAAAAGCTCTTGCTGCTTTTCATTCCATGCCCGGGTCATTCCTGTGTCACTGCTTGCTGGACTGGAAGGAAATGACTGTTGTAAATCTGTTTTTAGAAATATTTGACTCCCTTAATATGTTAAATGAATTTCAGTTATTTATGGGATTTTACTTAGTTCAGGGTAAGACTTATTGGATTGTTCAGACTATTCCAATTGTTACCTTTTTCAATAAAAGGGTAAGTGTTACTGAAGAATAAACTCCCTATGAAGAATAATACACCTGGATATTCAAATTGGTTTGACTACTATATTAAATCATTTGAGGAAAACCCCAAAATTTGCTTTCCTGGGAAATATTCCTACCTTAGTTTTATCAGTTACAGACCTGATCACCTAAGAGCAATGAAGTTTTCAAAACAAAAGAAATACAGAACAGAACTATAATAGTCATCACAACATACACAACAATCACTATATTTCCTTTTTGTTTCTTTATGTTTGCTTCAGAGCAAACCCAAACCTCCCCTTTGTTTCCTTTAGCTGAAAAGTGTGGAAATAGGGCATAGAAAGCAATTTAGTATCATTCATTGTGAGCAGGCAAACGCCTGCCATTCTGTGGAGTGGTCCCTGTCACAGGAGCTTACAATCCACACGGCTGCTCCTATAGCTGCCTCCACCCATGGACAGAAACAGCTGCCTTGCAAACCCAAAGGTTACAGTGACATTAGGTCTCTACATTTAACTGGCTGCAGTGGCCCCCTACCTGCCCCTCTACCTGCTTTAGAAGATGCCATCAGGGTGCAAAAAAGGGAGAACCACAGAACTGGAAAGGATTAAGTGGAAGACTGCTCTGCTCCTGCCACCCCCAGCTCTCTTCTACTCCAGAAAGACTCAACAGGTTCCAAGACAAAGCCTTCACACAGTCATAGTTCAGTAAAAATAGCCCAGGAGACAAAGTTTGCTGACATCTGGGCAACTCATGAGAGAAAAGGTCGTGATGATGAGACAAGGGGGCTGAAAACTGCCTAAGGAGCAAAGGATCCCCACTGGCACATCCAGAAAGGCTGCCTGCCCAGAGGGAAAACCATCTAAGAGCTACGAGAAACCCTGGCCAGGATGTGCTAACACTCCAGCATCAGAGGTTAATCCCTGAGCTGACAGCACTATACAGAGGTGCTAATCCATGGCCAGGTGCCTAAATCAGCCAGGTAACACCTCCTGCACATGGCTCCTCCTTCACCAGGTTAGTGCTGAGGCTCGGTGAAGTCCACAGAAGGATGCTTTATCTTTTTAGTTTATAGACTCAACCATTTCTAGTACAGGAACAAATGAAAGGCTTACAGAGTTGGATTAAATCATAAATAGATCCATGCACAACACCAGCACGGAGAGAGAAACAAACATTACAGTCTGCACTGAGTACTCAGACTTCTGACCATTTGTGTGACCTGAGGTGTTCTCCTTTCCTTTTTGTGCTAAACTATATTCAGGCATTAACAATTATTTCCCCCCCAGACATTTCTAGGAGCCCAGGGTTTGTTCTTTATCATCAGCTTATCCCAAGAAAGAGAAGTCCACATAGAGTATGGAACAGCTCTCCCACTCTTAAGACTTCAGTAAGACTGAAAAAACTCCTGAAAAGCTTTACCAGTCCCAGAAAGAAGTCACTATTCATTGTGGGTGTGAGTTTTGCTCCTTGCTAAGACTTTTGGCTACCACTGCCACGAGTGCAATCAAAATGCACATCTGAGTTGTACTCCACTACTATACTCCAGGATCATCTGGCCCAAATTATATTATCAAAGCAGAGGATGTTACTACATTCACCCTTTATTGAATCCTGGGAAAAACGCTTTGAGATCAGCCTCAAACTATTTTACTAGCTCTGCTCAACCTTGCTGAAAAAGCCCTCAAATTACAAAGTTAATTGGCAGCACATTGTTACCATATGTGGTGTGCAAGAGAAGCACTGAAGTTTATTTAGGCATCAGAACCAAAGGAGAGTGGAATATTACTGCTCTTTATGAGGATTTTGTGTTGGCCTTGATTACGAAGGCATCCCCAGCCTTGATCCTCCTGTGTGCAGCCTGCCCAGCACAGCACACTGCAGCATGGGGGCACCAGTCTGCCTCCAGCCCCATTTCCCAGGAGAAACTCTGGATACTCTGCTTGATGTGCTTCTGCTTACTAGTCCTCAGCATTCTCCTTTCCCATGTCCATATGCTTCTTTCCTGAGTAAAATTTTCCAAGCTATCTCTCATCACCAAAGCACAACCCCAAACCCAACCAATCCTGCAGCTGCTGGGTCACACAGATTTGGAACAATCCTCCTTGCTGTCCCACTTTTCTGGCTGGATCTCTCACAAATCTTCAGTAAGAGCTGGATTTTGGTCTACAGGCTCTGACTTCCATTCTTCCAATTTAAAATCTGAGCAAAAAATGTAGCAAATTTGTATCACCAGGTCCTTACTCAGGACCTCTTTACCTTGACAGCAATAACTCCTGCTGGACCCTTTGCACTTATAAAGCTCTAAACTTTGCAGCGGTGCAGCAGAATTCACTAAAGTGTGAAGCCCCAGCAGTTCCATGATAGCAGTCCATAGCTGATATTTGCAGTAAAATTGTAGCCAGAGGCCAGAAACACTCTCTTTGTTTTTAAACTCTGACAGAATCCCTGTATTAGTGTCCTTGCACAGACTGCCCAGGTTATACTGACATCTCAGCCCCACACAGGCACCTGCAGAGCTCTTGTTGCCCCATCTGGAGGAATAAGCTACAATTCACACAGTCTACTAAGGGTCATGGGCAAAGACTGCTTGCATTTAAGAACCATAAACTATTTTTAAATGCTCAAATGAATTTTTGTGAAGTGATACATCGGGTTTCAATTAAGATGCCTTCATTTCCCAATCTGATGTGTGTTAAACAACCTATCAAAACCTCATAAACTTCAGTTCACGGCATTTTCATTTCCGGATTCTCTCTTCTCCTTTTAGTTTAAGTAATAACTTATGTATTAAAATAACGTGTTTAAAAATAAAAACAAATTGGAAGAAAATAAAGTATGATGATTTTTGTCCTTTATTGAGGCAGCACTCCTGATTTTCTGGAAGACACATCAACACCACATTGTTCTAAGGGTAAGTTCTGGAGAATGTGGAGAGGTGAAGTAAGTAAATTCCTAGCTGACTGGAATATTTGCAGTAAGATACCTTCAGTGCACAGAATAAAAATCCAGAGTTCCCAGAATCCTATGACAGCTTTTATACGCAGCATTTTTCAAAAGGCCAATTCCATATGGCTGAATCTGTCTGCACATCTTGCGCTTTGCATTTTGAGAAGGAAACTTCTAATCTTCAGGCACCCACCCATCTGACTTGCACAAAATAGAAGCCTCTAATATTCCAGAAGTCTTCAGGATACAATTAGAGCATGGAAAATGAGGCACTATTCTGTCTAGTCCAAACCCTTGCTGTGACACAGCAAATCTCCTGCACTGATAGCAATGAAAGGACAATACCAGGGGCAGACCAAACAGACCTTGTCCAGCTAAAGTGCTTCTCTCTGGGTTTGTCCGCTGTGCTGATGTGCCAAAAAATGTCACGTGTGGTCTCTATCAACAACTATATCACATGTGTACATGAGCAATTTACCCACCCAAGTAATTCTTACTCTAATGGTTGATATATTACGTAGAGCAAATATAAATAGGTCCTGAGGAGAGTGTTGCAATGTGAGATAATCCAGAAAATCCAAGTCACCACCTACCCCCACACTAACACTCCAAAAAGTTGCACTGAGGGTGAGAGATACCAGAATGACCATTAAGGAATTTTGCTAATAAATATGAGCTGAAACTGTGGTTGACATTGTTTTCTTTTGTGAGCTTTTACATGTAAAACTTGTTGGGATAAGACCAGAATTTCTTGCCAAAGGCATCATAAAGCAAACCTTTACCCTCTTCTACTATAAGCCTGGGATGCAACTTCACAGTGTCTTTCAAGGCACTGCTAAGGTGTTGATGACCCACCCAAAATCCTTGGATCAGGAAGGTTCTTGCCTGGGCCTGAAGGAGTCTGAGAGTTGTCACTGTAACAAAGTCCCTCCCTTTCAAGGTCCCACAGTGGAGGCCCAAAGGAAAAATAAGAACAGTGTAAGCCTCCTCTGCTGCTTGGTCTCACATCCTTCCTTTGCTTTATACCTACCCCTCTGCCCATCAGGCCGTTGTTGAAAGGCAGTCCAATGAAGCTGAAAGCTGCCTCCTGGATGAAGTAGGGATTCAGGATACGAATCTCGTGAGGTTCCCTTGGGACACGGGTTGCCACTGACTTCCAAAAGCCATCAGAGGCACTCTAGTAACAAAAATAAAAAGAAAAAAAAAAAAGATAAAACAACAAACAGAATCATATACAAAATAAAGCAGATTTCTATTATTTTATTTTAAAAAATATTAAAATGCACTACTGCAGCAGTTCCCATTGTCTCTGCTCACTGCCACAGGGCAGCAGTATAACATTGTAGGGGACTTATGTCTCTTGGAGAGCTGGCATCAGCATGGACTGATGTAGTTCAGCCAGTCTGGATAGTAACAGCGAGGAAGACAGACAGGCCAGGGCATCAGTATGAATTACCCCCTCTCAGTGCCATCTTTTCCCTCTTATTGGCAACTTCAGCTGGTTTCATCCATGAATTAAACATTCCAGCACATCCTATGATCACTCCCACCTGCCTCCAAGGAGATACACCACTGGATAGCAAATGCTTTTAAGAACATTCAAAGAGATGAAAATGACTGTACAGCCCTACTTGCAATGTGAGCTACAAGCTTCCCACTTTATTCTAGATTTGTCCTCCCCTGTCAGGTTTTAGGTGAATTAAGCTGTAAGCTTATAGAGGTATCATCTTGTCTTGTGAACAGTCATGAATGTTCATGGTACAAGGGAAGAAACAATGAAGTATGTCTATTATTTTTACTCAATTCAAGTTTTTACTCAGCAAACGTGGAAGAACAGTGGCCTTGATATGTGTTGCACTCCTAGACAGCCTTGCCTGGGGAGGGGATTGTGCCACTCTGCCACATGGCTTCCCATCCTTGCTCACTGATGGCTTTGCATCATTGCTTCCCATCATTGTCACCTTTCCAGGTGTCAGCAGGTATAGCACAGAGTGCTCCCAAAATAACCAGAGGCTCTGTGTTCACAGGACTCAGGGAGCAATTGTGTTCCAATGTTTCTGTTTGAGGTAATTCAGAGCAAGGCACAGGGAGGATGGAAGGAATTTTAATCTGCTGACCAGCATCTTGGGCAGGATAATCTGATTGAACACCTCCTCTTGAAGCACTGAGCCATCTTCCCTGAGACCTCCATGACAAGAAACAGACACTACACTAAATAAAAAGGACACACTCTGGAATTCATTATATACACCAGTTTTGAGTTGCTTGCAGCTTAGCAGTGACTTTACAGCTGCTCTCAAGGCACTGATGAAAATGTTATTATCCAGTGCAAAATCCTCAGGAGCTTCCTCTGCCCAGTAGTGATCACTCCTGTAATTACAGACTGGAATTCTGCCTCAGCCAATGCCTGCTGCATTTCACACGCTCCTTGTACAGTGTTCACTCCTGGGAACTCTCACACCACTTGCTGCTAAACACCTTACAGAGTGTTTTTATGGAACAATCCCATGGATATCTTTAGCTGCTGAATTTCATATCCTGAAATTGAAACTTTGGCAGATGGCTCGTGCTACAAAAGGCATTAACAGAACAAACCCGAGGAGGGTGCACACCGTCATCCAAACCAACGCTCTGGGAAAGCCAAATCCCATTGCTATCCATGCCCCCTCAAAACTGCCCAAGCACAATACACTTTTGACAACCAGGGCAAGCATCCCATGGGTTTAAGTTCACATTTCAACTATGGCCAAATACCCTTGGGACACTAAATGGAAAAAAATCTTAATTATCACTCCTGTTCTTTCATCATAATAGAATTAGAAAGAATGCCTGGTGTCAAAGTAGTCTAACACTTTCCATTATAAGACGTTTTCAGCCACTGAATGATCCCAGCATTTAAAAAAAAAACGGAAAAAACTTTACAAATATTAATAAAGTCCAGCATCCATTTGACCAAGGGATTTGAGGGATTTGGTATGCCAGCCAGGTTTTGCCTCCTTGTGAAAATTCATTAAAAATTGGATAAATATTAAACCTTTGGAATTTCCTAAGGGCACATGTAAAGTAGAGGTCTTTCAGCTCCAGGAAAGGAGGAGGGGGAGAAAGTTGCAGACTCCACTAGCATTAAGCATGCTCCAGGTCTCACAAAAATGAAGATGATAAACAAAAATCTTGAACAGCTACTCATTCAGTGAAAACATCTTATCATGGGCTTAAGCAGGCACACCCTGGAAAAATACTGTGTGACCTTGAAACTAAAATAAATTTATAAGTTCAATTACGATTTCACATACAACTCTAAATATGGCAAATTTTGTGAACAATTCAAACCAAAGTCTGTGAGCTATTTAAAGTGGACAGAAGGTGCCTTTTGTTTGGACTTACCCTCCATAGGAGAGTCTACATAAATTCTGGGATTTAAGTAGGTTTTACATGGATTTTACATTACACACAAAACATAAAATAGAAAAAAAAAATAAAGGAAAAGAAGAAAGGTTATAAACATTTGAGAGTTTCATTCCTTGCTGCTGCTGGAGCTGTTCAGAGAGAAATAACCACACATACCACCACTGTCCATTTTCACAGCAATGTGTGAACCACGAGGACCACACCTGGGCTCCTCTCAGCTAGTTCAATGCCAGTGCAAAATAAACGTGGGTACCTATCTCCAGCTGGAAATACAAGCAGTCTGCTTTACTCCCTTCTATGTTTCTCCTGTTGTTCTTCCTGACTATTTCCCTAAGCATTTCCCTCAGCTATCACACTGCTATGAAATTGCTCTGGCTTCCCCATTCTGTTTAATTTCTATTTGCTGTGTGTTCTTCCCTGTAACCTCTCTGGGCAGTTCCTCTGACAATAGTTTGAGGGCCAACTGAGGTAGTCTTTCATTTTGGAGCGTTTTCCCGCTGTAGTTTCTAAAACAATCGTAGGGAGGACGGCGGAGTCTCAGCAGGCAGCTCTCACTTCCACCTATACAGCGGGCAAAGCCCAGCGCAGCGCTAAAGAACCAAAACCTGCTTTTCCTGGCTCCTAATCACGGCAAGCCCAGCCCTGCGGTCGGGCTCTCCAGGCCCGTAGCGCTGGGCTCCGTGGTTTCGCTGTGCAGCGGGCCGGCGGCTCGCTCCGGAGCGCAGCATCAGCCCCGCCCGAGGCTCCGCGCCACCGCCGCGCCGCGCCCGGGCTGCGCGCTCGGCATCATCGGAGCCAGAGGTTCAGAGAGGTTTCCAAAGCAATTACTGCCCGTCGGGGAACGCTGTCCCTTGTTCTGGCCGGGAGGAGACCCGAGGAGCGGCAGGCATGAGGACGGAGGGCACGCTTTTCCTGCCGGATTCGGGAGCTCAGACTCGCAGCTGGAGGCTGAGGCATCCCCTGTTGTCCGCTGCAGTGCTGAAGGGTGGGCTTGGCACAATGAAATAACTCCTGTCCTGATCAGCACAATGATAAACAGTCAGAAAATGAGTCTGAAAACTGCTTAGGCAATGTTCCTGCAGAGCCTCATCACCTCCTGGTACCGAGGTGGAAACCAGGTGGTCCAGGCTGGAAATTGTGTATCCTTGTGTTAAACTTCCAGTGTTATTACTTGTTGGTTTTACTGTGCACCCAGAGTCCCAGTCACAGAACGGTATTCACAGTGCCAAAGGCTGCCAAAAGAAGCTTATATGATACAAGCATAAAGAAAGGAGCATCCCAGAGAGGCAGACAGGAGCATGTGACTGAAGAACAAGTCTGTGAGGGCCATGGCGTTTTTAAGCAATCCTGAAGTGGTTTCAAAATTGTATAACTGCAAAGGACATCACTAAAGGCTTTAGATGAAAGTATTTTAAAAGTACAGAAGAATTTAGATAGGCCAGGGCTTTCAAGCCAGTCTCTTGTACAGTTCTTATCCAGCAAGAGGCAGAAAGAGACACCATCTCTATAGACATCACTCCAGGAATAAACTGGTACAGACATGACAAACCAAAGACAGGAGATTAGGAGGAAGGGATAAAAAATGGCAGGGGTCACCAGATAGCTCCAGGGACAAGACAATCCAGCTGCAATCTTTCATTCTGTCCATCTGCTGAATACTGAAGGCTAATAGGCACAGCCAGTTGTAAACTATTTTTTGTCTCTATTCAGTTTTCCATCTCCTGTTCTTAGATTTACCAAGGCAAATCACAACACTTGCTAAAATAAAACATGGAAACTCAGAGCCTTAGTCAAGAAGCACCTCTGTGGAAAATACAAACTGCTAGAAGCAGCCTGAGTCTCCCACAATAACACCCTTTCTAATATACTGAGCAAAACGAGAGGTAGTGCCATTGCATCCTGATGATACAGATGCTGGTTCTTTCGTGCCTCTGTGACAGTACTGGATTTAGGAGTGCAAACAGCATAGCTCATTGAGACTTCTAGCTCTGATGGGAAGGGGACAGGAAGATTGCAAAGGTCAGCTACATGGAACATCAAGTCTGGGTATGCAATAGTTTGTTGTGGAGCAACCAAATGAAGAGACTGGAGAGGGAGCCTATGGTAAATAGAGATTACTCTTTCAAACTCTGCTAACACCAGAAATGGAGAGGAAGAAAGACATGAGGCAAAAAAAATGTCAAGGGATGATGCACCAGTCACAAGACTTCACCGTGCCTGTGAACACATTATTAATTGGAATCTCTGCCCCCACCAAGGCTGGAATGTGGTTTATTCTCTACCCGTCAGCCACAAGCTCTCACTGTCACACAAATAAGGTACAGCAAAACCACTGCAATCCATCTGCAGAGGCTATTGAAAGATTTCTGCTCAGGCATGACTGGATTAGACATGGAAGGTGTGTTTCCACTAGAAAATGACCATCTTATCAGCCAATGCTGCATTTCTCAGCGGTCAAGTAGACACAGAGGCGTAGAAAACGCTCTTCTGCAAGTGGTAATATAAATGAAGTTGCATCATTTGCACTGATTATCAAAGCAACAAGGAATTTTTAGCAACAAGAACAGAGGTGCTGAGAGCCTGCAGTCTGGGTTAATGGTCAATTGCTAGACCCACTAGCCCACACTTCAAGCATATTTACCCAACTTTCTAAAAGCTATGGAGAACCCCTCACCATCCTCTGCACATGGCTCTGACGGCCTGAATTCATTCTGAATGGACCTATCTTCAGTTTCTAGAGCCTAGAAATGCTCTAGAGACTAGTTCCACTCTTATCTGCCCCGCTGTAAACCTCTTACTCTGCCTTAAGTAGGAGCATTGCTCAAGCCTTTCCCTCATCTTCTCTTTGTTCTGCTGTCAAAAGAGATGCATGCAGCTCTTGGACTACCCAACAGCATGATACTTCTGATTTTTTACCAGTTTTGTTTCTTTTCATGAGGCACCCTCCCCCTGACCGAGTATAAAATCAACTGGCTGTAATTTCCCAGGCCGTTCCCCTGTGATTATGCCCCACCTGCCCACTACCTCACAGCACTAAAGAATTCCTGACAGGTTATAAAGCCCACAAATTTAGTTTTTACTGATGTTTCTCTGTGTGAAACCCAAATATATTTTATACCTAGCAAACAAAGGGCAGCAAAACATGATGGAGACAAAAGCACCTCAATATATGGCACTACTAGAGTTTTTTTTTCTCTTTAAAACAACAGTATTTTCTCCTTCGTTGACAGAGCTGAGCTAATAATTCACTACATTGGCTAGAGATAAGTTTCTTTAGGCTTGATAACCAAGTCAAAAACCACAAGAGAAAGGAAACTTATTCCAAGCAGCAGCTGCAAACTTTAAACATTGTGCCAGATGTGTCACTTACACAGCACCCTGGCTACACATGAAACTGGAAGCTGTCTTGTGCAGAGATATTGGCTCAGAAAGCAACAACTTCAGTGGTGACAAAATCCACCTGGGACATGAGGGTGGCACTGGTGTGTCACACATCAATTTGCTGTAACTCAGCAATGTGCTCATTGCCATGGATGTCAGGAAGTTTCTGCCCAGTTTACCTGCAAACGAATATCATGAATAAACAGATAACATATTCAAATAGGCCTACTGAATTTCCAGCTTCATTTGGCCCACATAACTGAGTGCTACAGCTAACCCAAATACAGACACGTGGGCCTCCTTTGTGGCTGGTCTAATACAAGCTGCTGTCTTCTGATTCACAGGATTAAACAGCATAATGCCGAGACCAGCTCTAAGGAGTCAGGAGAGCAAAGCTATTTTTATGACATGTTGTAAATGAAAAGGAATTCCTCTTAAAAAAAAAGTATTCTCATGGTTTTATCCATGTAACTGAGAGCAAAATGTAGTTCACAGTTGTAAGATAACAAAATGCCATCAAAAAAGAGATTGTCCTGTGAAGAAAACAGAACTTGGAAACTGTCAGAGGAGCTGCAGAAAAACTGAAGATTTTTCTGATGAATGCTGTTTCACAAGTTGAAGCATAAATGATGGCTCACATACGGTGTGTCAGTAGACGTGTCTTCTATGTGCAAACAGGGTGATGGATAGACTGTCCTACAGACTCTTTTGTTCAAAATGTAAGCTGGATTTTGAGCCAAAATTTGAAGAAATATTCCTGTTCTGAAATGTCTTAAGAGAGATGGAAGTTTTAGTCAAAGGAATGGATTTAGATAACTTAGGTTTGCTTTGTGGTTTTTTTGTCTGTGAATAATTATCCTTCCAGTGAGAAAATATTGAAAGCAGTAGAGTTTCAGAAAAATCCTAAAAAATAGGCCCTATATAATCATTATATACAAGGTGTTATATTCCCATAAAGGACCAGCTTCTTTACTTTGTTATTATTTTTATGACATAGTTTATGAAATGTCATACTCATGTAACATCTATTAAAAGGATACCAGGGCTGAAAGGGTCATGTGTTAGTAATTGCTGAAGTAGGACTGTCTTGCAATTTCAGCTCAGGATTGCTGTCGAGAACACTGACTTTCCAATCTTCCCACAAGATTCTTCTTATATCACCATGTATCTAAGTGTTTTACAAACCATACTGTCACATTTCGAGCATCTCTGCAATACTTTGTGTGTCTAACATCTCCTCAAGAGGAACCCTCAGTGTCTGTAACCAGGAGACCATTCTTCCTCCTTGCATTTCCTCTCTGCTATCCACGTGTTCTACAGCTCCCACAACTACTCACACAAGGCTGAATGTCTAACATTACAGAAATTAGTCCAAATCTCAGTCTTCCCTCTCCACTAGATAGACAGCTGTGTTCTAAGCAAGCCAGGATATAATTATGTAATTAAGGATAACATCTGCACAGGAGAACTGAATTAACATTGAAAATGCAATGTTATTTTTTTGCTTTTTTTAACTTTTGGCAGCTTGATTTCTATAATCATACAGCACTTTTAAAAGTCTTAAAGTGCCAGTGCTTTAGGAATTTCCTGCCAGTTATAAACCCTTCCTTTCTCTGCTGTCCCCATCACTCCTGCTCTTGTCACGTCCCAGACCAGGCTACTGCTCCTTCACATTGCCCAGATGGCTGGGAGGAGGAAAAGGGGCTCCTCAGAGTCCAGGAGATATTCCCTGCTCCCTAGTCTGTTGCCCTTGCCCCAAACTCTTTGTGGAGAAGTAACTGATGAGAAAATCCTACTTGTTTTTTACGTTCCGTGAGATATTGCATCCCAACTAACTAGGAGGACACCGGACAGGCAGCACAGGGGAGCCACAGTAGGACTGGCTGTGCCCAGCACTGACAGCATCTAACAGCCCCCATGGAACATCAGACCCAGCCCAGGGATTTCACAGAACAGCAGGAGCCACACCAGGCTGAACAATGGGACAACCTCACCAAAATAGAGTGGGAGGCTTTTTTTTTTTTTTTTTTTAAACAGGGATACAACTGTGCATTTTCAGTAGCCTCATCTTGAGACAGCTGAGTTATTTCAGCCGAACTCTCCAGCTGAGACAAACATGTGGCATGGAAAACATCAGCTCAAAGATGCCAGTGCAATAAAATGATAAAGCATTTTCCCCATTGCTTATAAAAGAAAATATGAAGTGATCCCAACTACAAGCTCAGCTACCTGCTCCACTTACAACCATATGCCTGCTCAGAAGAAAAAAAAAAATTGAAACAAAATTTAAAAAGCAATCTTTGCAGGCTTGGATGACAAAGCACAAGGGCATCCCAGGGCGTCTGAGGACATCCATCAGCAAAGTCTTTTCTGGGGAGCTGAACTGGTTCATGAGTGTGAATACAAACAGCAACTCATTAAGCAACACATATTTAGACTAAATGCTTGGAACATGACAACAAAAAAAAAAAGCTAAAGGATCACCACAGGAAGAATTATGGCCTAAAAACCCTCACTACTTTCTGAAGTTATCTGAAAGTGAGACTCCAGGGAATTTTTTACATTGTTTTTACAGCAAGAGTACACAGAAAATCTGTCTTCCCCTATTTTGGCATCTTTGCTGAAATGTGAAGCCAAATCATTTGTATATTCACTGAGTGTTCATATAGAATATATACAAATTATTCAGCGTCCTCTAAGAGAAGAAGGCAGAAAGGTCAAAATAACAAGAAACTGGGAAGATGCCAGGAAGCTCCTGCCCTACTTTGTTTTCTAGACTTGCATTAATAATTGGTGTTTTACAAAAGAAGAGTTTTTAAGTAAGATTATTTAATATTCTTAAGAGATTAGAATTTAAATAAACCGTAATCTAAACAGAACATTTACATTTAAAGGGTTTTTCTCCAAATAGCAGAAGTGCTGACTGCTTGGGCCAGGCTCCATATTTTCTGTCCTTGTCAGTTGTGGGCAAAGTTCATTTAATCAAAAATGGTAAGAATACAAGCAAGGGTCAAGATGAGAAAAACTTTAAAGTAGACCTACCAAGCTCTTGTGTACCCAACAGTTTGGCCATTTTTCTCCAATTTTATGCCTCTGACTAAATAAATAAATAAAAATTAAGACACTAACAGTTTAAAAAATCTATCTTAATTAGGCAGAGAAGAAACACCCTCAGACACATGGCATAAAATCACAACCGCAAGAATAGAAATACTACCAAAAAAAAAAGTCTTTCCTGAATCCCTCTTGCTTACTGCCTTCATATGGCTTGGTCTATTTTCACTTCTGTTGTCAGGACAAGTGTCTGCATTAACTAACTGTGAGTGTTGAGGTAGAGGTGTTGCTCAGTCAGGAGAGGAAGGAGGTCAGGGATGCTCAGCTCACACACAGGAGCATCCTTCTCTCCTGCAGAAAGAAGCTGCCATTCCTCTTGGGTAGAACCAGAAGCATCACACACAGCCAGAGCACAGGGGGAGAGATAAATTTAGGAAGATAAAAGCACAAGGGGAGTTTAGTTACCTCAGTGTTTATTATAGCAGACTGAAGATATAGGTCAACCCCCTGTCCTGGAGCCCTCGGTGCTTCGAGGCAGAGAAAATGTTACAAATTGCTCACACTGCTCTAACTATGCAAGTAATCCATGGAGCCTGCCAAGGAACACATGTGTTTCAGGCATAAATCGTCCAATCTATTCCTTTCTGAATTAACATCTGTCATCATGACACCATTCAAAATGACTGAAGACTGGATCATAGTAACAACCACACATCTTGGATAAATATTTACTGTTCAGACTTTCTCCCCCCGCCTCACTTTAAATAAAAATGCAGATAGCAAAATTCCTGGAGCTGTGAAAGGGGAGTCTCTTTTCAGCCACTGACAGAAAGCATGTGATTTTATTTACAAAATCAAATTAGTGTTTTTCCCCTCCTCTCTGAGTCTTCATACCCCACACCGGTGAACTTACAGCATCCTGTGGTGTTGCAATGCTTTCCAAAAAGCTCTTCTGGGGAATTTTGTTATGCTGGAGGTTGCTCACCTCAGAGACTCCAGAAAGCCTTCTCCCTCTGGATGCAGAAACAGATCTGGCTAATTGTACCCCAAGAAGAAAAAAAATTGCTGTGACCTTTGCAGACAACTGGATATAGCAAATAACTTACTTGCATGACAAGCTGTCAGGTGTATTACTGGTTTGTTACCCCACGCCCCATTGTCAACAAATGGGTCACAGAGAGTGAGGACAGGAGGTCCCAGAGTCACAGAACTCTGTGGAGGGTGCAAAGGCAACACGAGAGTGAAGCCCTGTCCTTTGTACTCCCAGGACATAGAATTTTCCCAGATACTGGATTAAGTCTGCATTACAGAAAAAAGATATCAGCAGTCAGTGCTCCCCTCTGTGAGTATGTCATTTGAGAATTTTAAGGACAGATTTCTAGGAAATTATGTGTGTTCAGACTGATTTTATCTCGTTGAGCTTCTAGCCACCACATTCTGTTATTTCTTCTCAGCATGGCTTGAGAGGCTGAGAGAAATCCTGCTGACATCTTTCTGCACATCCTGCATAGCAGGGAGCAGTGCTCCTCCATCAGCAACTCCTCCTTCCAGTCCTTTACTCTCACACTGTTTGAGTGGAACTTGACCAAGTCATCCAGTTTTGATTTCAAGACATCAAGAGCAAATTCATCAAGCCTGTAGGGCAGATGTAGCAAAAATACTTATATTGATATAAATGTGCTGCCATTTTTGGTCGTTTGCCTAGCTTCAGATACACTTCTTCCTACAAAATTAAAAAGTCTAGTGAGAAAAAATGTTCCCTCAAGGTAGAGAGTGAGTACAAGTAAATCCGCTCAAAATCTCATGCATAAGCTAAATAAATTGAACACCGTAACTAAATAAATTGAACTCAAATCTCTCAGACTAAGGGAAGCTTTGCAGACTTCAAATGATTCCTGTAGTTCTTTACTGAAGTGTTAACACAGAACATCTTTATTCTACTAACAGTTGCACAAATAGCCGCTACCCTCTGGGTGACGTTTCAGTTTCCCTGTTGGTGATGTCCTGGCACTTTTTCCATGTGCTGGATCCACCATATGGAGGAACGTCTGCTGCACATGTGGGCCATGCAATACCCTCAGCAGGCAGGGGCTGCACGGGTATGGCTGGGTGGGAGAGACACACCTTGCTGCTGGGGAGGCCAGGTGGAGGTGAGGCCATGCAAGCAGTGGGAAAGTTGGGGGATGTCTGAGAGCACTGTGGTGTGAAAGGATCAGGACATAAATCCACAGGCAATCAGGGAATTTTGTTAGTGCTGCTGTTTACGGAATTGTGTGTTTCATTAAGTTCAGCGTCAGATTTGGAATTACTTTCTT
The DNA here is from genome assembly GCF_009819655.1 of Sylvia atricapilla. Lineage (NCBI taxonomy): Eukaryota > Metazoa > Chordata > Aves > Passeriformes > Sylviidae > Sylvia > Sylvia atricapilla. Next base: position 14,911,533 of record NC_089148.1, read on the forward strand.
TACGATGGCTCAGATATTCCAATCAAGGCAGGCAACCTGAGTTTACATGCACTATGACCTTGAAATGCACCTACCTGGATTTGCATAATACTGGTGTCTGAATATTGCCAGAGCCTGCCAAACAGTGAGTGCAACATGAGCACCCTCCTGGTGCTTTTTTAAGACATCTGCACTAGCTCTTCAGCTGGCCCTCGCATTGACTTTTCGAGGTGTGGAAAAACTGCAACTCTAAATTGCCCATCTTTTCTGACTTGGTTGAGAAGGAAGGAGTGATCAAGTATCTAGATGAGAGCAGCATCTGTCAGCTGGATGGCAACTGACATGAGAAGAAATTAGATGGTGACAATATTAGGAAGAGATTGTCTCAGGATAAAGCAGGATGGGGAGGCAATCCCAGAAAGGATGTCCTACTAGGGCAATGATACAGTCTTTTCAGAGGCAAATCCTGTTTGGGTCTCTTCATTTAGGAATGATGTACAGGAATAGAAACTAAAGCAATAAAAATCTCACTGGAGCTCTCTGGTTTTCATGTTACAGCTGGGATTATTGTGCCAGAAATGAAGATGATGCTGTCTTGGCAGATGTGGGATAAAGGTTCTTTAAGGACTGCTGATGCCTAGCATGGCTAAATGCTTCTCCTCCATTAATAAAAGTATAGGGCAAAGATGACTGGTGTTAGGTAACAGCAAGCAAAGCAAGGGACAAAAATAAAAGGACAAAACCCACGCATGGTGTGGGAAAGACTAGAAGGGCAGACACGCCAACAATTTTTATTTTCATTTTAAAGAGAAACTGTCTAAAATTATGTCATTCCTACAAGTATAGATACTTCGCAAACTTTTGATACCTGGATTTTTTTCATCCAGGAAATAGTGTGGTCATGGCTAATTTTTATTTTCTTCACATGCCCCATGAGCTTAGGTGAATGGTTACAGACTTGCAGATATTAATGGCTACCCAATCCAGGTGGACAAATTTTATTGTCCAGGACACATTCACCTGGCAATATTAAATGTTATGAAGGCACATTGCAAAGGCACCAGAGCAGCCCCTGCAACCAGCTGATGCTTGACAGTGCACTTACAGACACACTGTGCATGCCTGGGTGGGAGCAGCCCTCAGCTATGTAGTGACCTGCCTAATCTCATTATGCTGTTGCATGCAGGTATGTATGAAGGGCAAGCTCCAGCCTGCACTTTCCATACCAACAACCTTCCATTGGGAATCTGGCCAGGAAGTCTCCCCCAAGGCCCATGTTGCAAACTGGGTCATTTGCCTACTGGATGGTCCTCACTACAGTGCTATCTGAAAGCTTGTTAAAAAAATCACAAAATACACAACTAAACTTTTCTCCCTCTCTTGATCAACAGGGACAACATTTTATATAGCATATCTACATATTTTCCCAGCCTTTCTTCAAACCATGACTGGAAAAAACTCACTTACCTTCTCTCATAATTCTCCTTTAAATCTTCTGGAAATTGCTCTGATCTCCAAGACCACTTACAGAGAAGGATTTTTATTTTATATGCAAAATGAATTTTTTCTTCCCTGGTTTCCTTGGCCGATTCCCACTAATGCACTGCAATGGTGAAACAGCTCCTGACTATGGCAGCACAATCCCTCAGGCAGTATGGACTAGCTTTCTACACAGCTATAGAGATCAAAACCTAAAAAACCCCAAACAATGATATCAAAACCATCATACCAGAAAGACAAGCTTACTTATAGCTACTCTCTGGCAAAGGAATATGGAATATTCTCTACAGAATGCATCACAGAGACTCTCCCACCTCATCTTCTCAGTCAGAGATTTGGTAGGAGCCAGAAAAGTCTGCCTCATGTTTTCACTTCCTTACAAAGCATTTTCTGTGCTTTAACATTTAGTCATGGTTCAGTGGCCTTGACTGAGGCATCGAACCATCCTGATGATGTGGTGAAGTATTCCCTGCTACAATTCCTCCTAGAATTCTCCCACACTGTGAGTGGAAGTTTAAAAACCGTGTGCTAGGACCACAGGACAACCACCACTGAAAAGGCTTTCTTGCCTCTTCCTCACTGCAAGCCTCATCATGCCACTTGAGCAGGCTGGCTGCCTTACTCATCAGCCATGCCTTCCTAAATTATACTTCTGAAGGGATTAGTTATAAATAGCTATTTAGGTGAAAACACAAATTTGTGAAAGAAATGAAATAACCCTTAAGCTGACTTCTCAATTCAAAAGCTTTTCTCATTTATGATGGAGCAGCTTTTGTTCTGTTTCATCTGAGTTCAAGGAGAGCAGGAGGACACAAGGCAATGCCCACCCAGGCACATCTCTAAGCAGATGGGCTGAAGCTGTGTTTCAGCACAGGAAACCTGTGTTTCAGGCACTACAAATCTGTAACCAAGCTTTGAGTTCACAGTGCATTAAGACAACAAGTGGATTTACATCTCGACCAAATCAGAATGCTGTTTCAAGAATATTCCCACATGTCATTCTCACAGTCCTTTAAAACCTGATGAGACCCACTGTACAGAAGACATTTAAAGCAAGAAGTCCCTTGGAGAAAAAAAGGGGAATGAAACATTTGCAATTCAAAAGCAAACTCTGGAGTGAATCTGCCAGTAGCAGTGGCCACTCTATTTGTCACCAAAGGCAAGGGACAGCATTGGAAAAAGCAGATTCTCCCTCACTAGTGCAGACCCAGAGATGCCACTTGTTCAAGTGCCGGTCTCAAGTTCCAAACAAGCTGAAAATGTGAATGAAGCTTTCCTTGGGATGGGACAGCAACCACAGATTCACAGCCTCACTGTTTTGCTGAAGATGACAGGAGGAGCATGATGGCTTCTCAGGTTTGTTTTGGGATGTAAACCAGCCCAGAGGTAAGGCTATTTCTTATCTGAGGAATCTAGTGATTCCAGGAAAACAGTGAACTACAGGGCTGTGACATTCATAGGCTGCCCTAGCAAACATGCAGCATGACAGGGCCATTAACTAATGGAAGAAGAGGAGCCCTAAACAAAAGCTCAGCAGACAGCACAAGTGCTGGCAGCAGTCCGGCCTTGGCTCCATCACAGCAACACTCATTGATTGTGCCAGGAAGGTATCATATCACACATTTTACCACAACTAAGGAGTATGCTCTTGGGTTAATATAATAATGTACTTCCCCAATAAAAAGTTAAACAAAACCTTCGCCAGTGTCACATCCACCAAGTCTCTGCAAGCAGCAGTCACATGCTGTGACACAGGAGCAGGGGTCATGTCATGCCCACTGCAGAAGGATGACGGCTGTTGGGCACCGCTGCTGTGTGCCAGTTGTCAGAGACATGTCCCTGCAAGGGACAGACGACCCAGCCTGGCCTCACTCACAGGCAGGTGCTCACTTGCTCCTATGACTTTCACTATCAAAGAGAACTTCTAGGTGCCGCAGGCAGTTTCTGCACAAGTGACTCTTCCTGGCAAAGGCTGCAGAGATTCCCGCTGGAATCGTCCACAGGCTCATTACCACAGGAGCAGGAAGCTTGTGAGCTGCCAATTTCTAGTGGCACCTTTGCCCTCACTTGGCTGCTTTATTGCCATGTGCCAGATGTTCAGGGATGTGAGCCCTAGCAAGCAAGAGCTAAATTAGAGCTCCCTCTAATTTACTAATGACAGCCAAGAAACCACCCTGGAATTGGCCTCAGTACGAGGCTGGGATGGCTGCTTTGTATATCTGGAGCTTGTAAACTCCTGTTTGTTTCAGGAAGCATCTACTCTCCATGCAACACAGAAACTTTCAGCTTTTGACAATTATTTTAAGAATAGCAATATATGACCAATCCTCCATCCCTCTGCAATTCCGCTGATATATTCAGAAAGTTTTTGTCACTGAGAGACCAAGGCAGATGCAGGAAGGTACAAGCAGTGGGAAGCAGTGAGGTGGATCACAATATATATAGATTACGTCTCTTGGCCAAAATAACAGGCCAGGAGAAAGTGTAACTGTTCTGAGTACCTGTCCATGAGTAATCCCCCTCTGGGGATGCACTGGCAGCAGTTGTTTCATCAGCAAAGGGCTGCTTGGAAGTGTCACAGGCTCTTAGAGAAATACTTCCAAGTCAGCACTGCCAGACCAGTCACCACAGATGCACGAACAGCTCCCATCTGTGACCCTTCTGCAACAGCCATGAGTTCATGGAACTGCAGGCTCTGGGACTCCAACCCACTTCCTTTCCACTTGTACACTGACTTATTAGGTCAGCATGGTGCAATACTCCCCTCTGCTAACCATGACACCTTTCTTCATCCCATACTCCTTTTAGCTGCAATCAGTGCAACAATTTTCTCCTTTGGTTTGTTCTAACGCTTGTCAAATTACTGAAATCAGTTTACCAGTGTTTTAATCGCTCATATTCACTCACCCTCCCCCTTTTTAAAGGCTGATCTGCATTCTCTGGTGATACACTATGCTTTATCTTCCTACAAGATTCCAATCTGGAGTGCCAGCTCAGCTACAGCTCTGTGATGGAGACTACCTTTGTTTTGCTGCTGACAGTGAACATTTAGCCAAACCTGCCCTTTTTCTAGATTAATGTTTCCTCTAAAGTTCTTACTTGCTTCCAGATATTTTTGGTTTAGTGTGAAATACAAAGCAGTTGAGCTTTTACCCTTCCTTAGGTCCATATTCCCCTGCTCCTGTTTCTGGATACAGTGTCTCCCAGGGCACTAAGGCATCACACAGATATTCAGGAGGCTGTTAGACCAGACTGTATGTAATACATAAAGTCCCCTGCCTCACTGTTCTGCTGCTGCTTCTGCATCACACTGATTCTTTTTATTTATAACATCTCCTGAAAATCCTCCTCTCTATACAGCACTTATCCCTTCCTCAGTATGCAAGTGCTGCCCAAAGACTAACACAACACAGAGCAAATCCCTCTCAGCTGCAGGGAGAACAAGCTTATCTGACCACTGACCCAGCAATAAATAGCCACTCGCCTTTCATTTACTCTTTCTCAGATAAGCTCTCTTTTGATTTCACTTAGTCAAGAGAGGACTGAGCAAGGATCCCAGTACCTGGCCTGGAATCTCTGGTCCAGCAGGTCAAAGCTGCTCCAGGTGCCTGAAGAAGTTCAGAAGGTCTCATTATCCATCTGTGACTGTACCATGGACACAGCAGTTGCCATCAACAGTCACAGACAAAGGAAACATCAGAGGGTAGAGAACAGCCCATTTTTTATGAGGAATGTGTCAACTTCCACAGCAGTTGTGTTCTTTAGCAGAATGCTTCCATTTTCCTTTTCTCTATCCTGAGGTCAGACCCCTGACTGTAAGCACTGGGTCGCAATAGGGACGAAGTCTTGCAGATGGACATGTCAGAAAAGGAATAAGCAACAGGGGCATACAGAGCTCTCAGGTCATGCAAGTACCTCTAGATAAATCCAGGAAAGAAAGAAACTCTCCTTTCTCTGGAAAACCAGATGACAGAGAAACAAACCCTTGACACACAGAGAGCACTGGGCAGGCACTTGTCATTTTGAACTTACCACACACTGATTAAAATACTAACACTCAACACTAGAACAAATAGCCTACGTGCTATTCCCATAGATTTGCTAGTCCTCCATTGGGTCATTCCTATCTAAGAGACAGCACTTTCAGCATTGGCTTCCTCTAGTAAAAGCAGCTGTGTGAACCACCTGCTTGCACCTAAAGCCAGTGACAGCAAGATCTCAGCCTCAAGTAGAGAGAAATCAGACTAGATCACAAGAGAGCACAACACAGATGTTTTCCAGTCACCTGGGCTGCATCTTAAAGTACTCAATGAACTGGCTCAGCAGCCTCAAAACTAGCATTGATTCCCTTTGGTAACTTGTGTAGAACAGGTAGGGCATCAAAGGATTGAAAAATGGACAAAAGTAGCACCTAGCCTTAATAAGGCAAAAAAGGGAAGAGAGTTGAATTATGACTTTAATTCCCAGAATAGCAGGATTAATTATTTGTAAGCACCTGAAAAAAATAAGACTGAGTAGCAACCCAGGTGGACTTGTGAATTATTTAAAGTGAAGAGTGAATTATTTTTTTAAAAATTTCTTTATACAGACAATAAATCATCACAGGGGAGAAGCAAGACATGAACTGGAATTCAGTAAAGCTCCTGACAGATCACTTTCACAAATATGCCAAAAGTGTTATTGATGATACAACTGTGATACACATTCAGAAGTGGCGAAAAAACTATCCAGGAGGCTCAGTGGGCTCACTCTAGGAATGGAAAGACATTAATATTTTGGAGTCTGCCTAGGAACCAACGTTGTTTAGTGTTTTCATTATCAACCTGGATGATGAAGTTAAAAGTATGTTTATTAAATTGCAGAGGACATGAATCTGGAAAGAATGGCAGGTATGCTGCAAAGCTCTGCCAAAGGAACTTGGCAAAGTGGAGGAGTGTTCTGGAAGAAAGGATCAGTAGGGACAAGTGCACAGAGCTGCTCCTTGGCATGAGGAGCCAACTGCACAAGCACAGGGTGTGGAGTGGGGGAAGTGGCTGCTCTCCAATTCTTCCTGAGACCTCAAGTCTCCAGGAACCTGACACTCACCTTCAGTTCCATGCCATTGTGGAAAAGGCCATTGAAACAGTGGATGTATAAAGAATGAGAACTGTGAACTTAATGAATTATCCATTTGCTCCTCCTTTTAGCTGTAGTCTGTACATTTTTGGGCACTGCTCTTTAAGAAAAAGATGAATTAACTGCAAGCATTAAAAGAGCAACAGGAATTAGGAGATCTGGAAAACATCACCTAGAAGAACTGAAAAAACCTCAGAGTGTTTATTTTGAAGAACTGAAGGATAAAGAGCCAATCACAAGAACACTGAAGAAATACACAACGCTCAAGTTCTTTCTGCTCTCTGCCAAGCTGGGCACTGAAGCACTCAGTTAAGAGAACTGCAATCACTCTCTCAGGTCTAGCGGTTTTAACAGACTATTTGCTGCATCCTTCCAAGAGTAGGCGATAACACACAAGAATTCAGTGATGATGACTTGACTGCAAGCATCAGGTGGAAATTCAATTTGTTTTGAAGTAAACCAACCCATTCTTTGAGCTTCAAGCTGAACACCAGGAGTCCCTGCAACTGCATTTGCGTTGCAGGGCAGTGACACTGCCAGGGCTTTCCCTCTCCCTGAATGAGGAACAAGAGCCTGACATAAGGCAAAGAAAATTACTTTTGACTCAATTATTCGTGTTACGAAAGCCCACTTGCGCTTGCCCAGAGGCTGACAGGTAACTTCATCTGTCTGGTAAGAAGAAAATAATTGCAAGTTGGTGCCAGTGTTAGACAAGAGCAAAGTACGAGCCCTTAAGGCCCTCTCTGTAACAACCGTATACAATTATTTTCCCAGACTGTTTCATTCTGTATGTGGTGAGCTGCCAGCCTCCTCTCTCTGTCTCTAAACACACAATATAATATGCCATCCCCTAAATGCTAATCCATTTGTATTCTTATTTGCTGAAAAGTCATTAAGCAACATCTGAAAACAAATATATAAGATCTGTAAAACAAGAAATATACCCATTATTTATTTGGGAGACAAACCATTGATCACATGTCATTGATCACAACCTGATTCCATTCTGGGTAGGTGAATTAAAGAGAGCAACCCTGACTAGTAACAGCTCCATGGTGCTTCAGAAGGGCACTCATGTAAATGAGGGGGTTCAGTTTTCCCATGGGGAAAGCAGTGTATCCACCATTTCAGTGTTTTAAAATGAGACTTGATACTGTTGCTCTGCATGATACTTTAACCAAGCATAAATCATGAATCTCAGTAACTGAGCAAAATATAATGGCTTGTGCCATTCAGGAGGTCACATTAAATCTGATTGTAGCCTTTTCAACAAGTTGTGCTGCTGCTGCTTCCTCCTCCCCTCCTGTGACATCACATCCTTGTGACAAACTCCCATTTCTTCCCCTTTCCATTGCTCTTTTCCTTCCTCTGCTCTTAAAGCCTAAGAGTCCATAAAATCCATGCAAAAGCTGGTCCTTTTAAATACTCTTTAAGATAACAAAAAATTAATTTAATTGTTCATAGTACACACTAACATCTTGAATAGCAAGCCTCATCTGTGATGCAACACAGATTACAGAGAGACGTCTTTGTAAAACATATTTAATTAAAGCTGAGGTCCGTGTAGGTAAAGAAAGTCTTCACTTAAAAGCAGCAGGACACAGAGTGGAACTCTCCTCAGATCAAAATGTAGCAGATATGACAGTGATATAATGTCTGCCCATCCTTACTAATTAGGTGACCTTCACAGCATCAGCTGACAGCGTTCTTACCACTTTCTCCTTGTAAACAATGTATTTCAGCCACTTGAAATCCTGCCATTTGAATCCTGCCAGAACAAACAGTGAATCCTTCTCATACTGCTCCATTTTCTGGATTGCACCTTCAGGATATGTGATCCGGAGAGTTGTCTTGCCACCCACATCTTTTTCAAAGCCCTTCACTGGAGCCGAGTTCAGCCTGCAGGGCAACCAGAGAAGACACTGTCACGGATTCCCACTCACACTCCTGGTCTTGATGACACAGCAATCACTGCTGGGCAAGAGCTCCCTGCAGCAGCTGCTACAGTAGCAATTGTTAACTCTTGTAGTTCTTCATCACAAACACTTATGGAGGTTTGTACCAAGTGACAACAGCATAATTAGAAGTTACATAAATTCTATCATTGAATACTATGCAAACCATTTTTGCATATCAACTCCTGTGATTTAAATAGGGTTGGAGGCTTTGGAAAAGGCAAGTGACAAATACTTTCAATTCCAAATTTAGAGTAACAAACTAAGCATTAATATTTTAGTGACCCATTGTTCCGGTGATGTGTTAGTTGGGTTCTGCAAAGCTGTGCTAAAAGAGATGATGCAGCTCCTCCTCAGTTTAAACAAAGTGAAACTGGTCTCACTCTCCAACCCCAGCCCAGAGCTTACACTGAGGCTGCTTAGTGAAATAAGCCGACTAATACTTCTCAAACAAACCCCCATAGGAACAATCTGCACCTGGTTTAATTCCCCAGACTGGCCCATCAGGAGGGGGCATTGCCTTGCAGTGCCAGCACAAAGGAGGAGGTTGGGCTGGGACAAGGCTCAGCACCACTGCAGCCCAAGGGGTTTCTGCTATGGAAGTGCATCCCACGCTGAAAACACCCAAGCAGTCACACAGCTTTGTCCTCGGGGACACTCATTTCTAAGAGATGCTACGTATTTAGCTGTGCTTTCGTTAAAATATTTCTCAGGAACTTTTTTCCCCTTTGAAAGCAAACTGCTTTGGCATGAACAGCAACGATGACTTCCACGACATTAAAGTTTTCAGAATTTCTATTCAAAACTGAAAACCCAAAGCTGAGGACATTTCATGTAACTTGGAATGCAAATCTTGCTGACATCAAACAGCAACCTCTGATGGCACAGGATTGCCTGCTTGAATTATTGCAGCATTCTTGACTTGGTGTAGTTCAATATACTGGAAAGCACTTATGGACTGCAGATTTTGCCTTGTAGGAATGTTAATGAGAATCTGGACTTGTCTTTTTCAGCCTGGGTAAGCACTGGTGAACTTTTAGATGAATAAAAATCTTATAAAATCTGAAATTGTATTCAAAATCTAGAGGAATACATTCTTAGGATTTTTTAGCAAAAATACTTACTTTATCATCAGGAATAAAATATTAAAGGCAAAACAACTTAAGAATCACCACCACCACAATTAATACAGCAGATGAGGTCTTTTCCCATGGTTTATAAACACTTTGTAGCCTGACTTTGAGGAACTACACCTGAGGACAATGTTCCCAGCCAGCCTGATCTCTTGCTTTTTCCTCTTTGCTGATGGCGCATTCACATATCACTGACTTTTTCTGTGGGCAGCATTTAAACTTGAAGGTGTCTCTTTGGGGCAGATGACTTTATATAAAACAAAAGCATGCAGCTGTAGAGGTAATAGAATACTACCAACACTATCAATACTCTGCAAGGGTACATATTTTTATCCGTTTTCTTTAGGATGAGGAAGTGTCTGCAGGTGTTTCAAATGTCACCGGGCAGCTCTTCAGCAGGGTTTTTCCCATCCCAAACTGCTGGGTTCACTGTTTTGCTGCTTACTTGGTTAACACCCTCAAAACTTGGGAGCCAAACTTCATATCTAGACATGAAATAAATTAAACCATTCCTCCAAGTGAAATGAACTCAGGTCTCCAGCAAAGGGCCAGAGTGTGAGCTGCTGATGGAGCCACAGTGATGGAGCCAGCACCAGCAAGGCCCAGGGGCAGTGCAGGCAATGGAGCAGGGAAAGTTCTGGCAGCCACAGCCCATGTCCACAAAGGTGCAGATTCCACAGCTTGAACCCTTCCCCAGACAGGATGCACTGGTGGTTATAAACACAGTTAAATCCTGGAAAACCTCAGTCAGGACGTCTTGCCTCCTTGTACTGCCCGTGGACAGGCATGTTTCTCCACAAGAAGTTCCAGAGTATTTTTCTGTCTATGCTCACTGATTACATATGGAGATACTAATTCCTAACCTTGGCACTGTGAAGATCCTTTCAGATACTACTCAAGTATCACCATCACGTGAATCCCTATCTGGTTCTAATCAGGAATTTCTGATACACACTTTCTTTTGCCCAGTCTGCATTCTATTCTAAGGAGGCATTTCAGAGCACTGACAACTGACTGCTGCAAGAAGTCCTGCCAGGTAAATAGTGTGACAGCTGGGAATAACATCTGCACTGAAATCTGATAACATCTAGTTAAAGAAAAACAGTAACTCACTCTTTTAGAACTGACAAAGCTGAACTGGACTATCTTCACTGCAAAGAATGAAATTCCTTGCTGCAATTAGCAATCCTCACATGGTAACACGAGGCATCAAAGAACTCCACATACTGCTGGATCACTCCTTTGTCCACAAATGTACCACATTTTTTCATTTAAAATTCACTCCCTAGGTCCCAAATATCATCCTTCAAAGGAGCTCTGTAGTGTATGAAAAAGGATGTTATAATACATGGGACTTCCGCAGCTTCTACAGGAATAAAGCAAACAGTTGGATACATATCCAAGCACCTGGCTTCATTTAACCTTTACAGTTGACTTCTCTCTCCTTTATCCATCCCACCAACAGCACAGGTGCTTAGCTGCCCTCTTATCCTCTCAGCTTGCAAACTGACATAGATTTACTGATGTGGAGAGAAAAAGTTGAACTTTTCATTTGGAAATTAAGTAGTGGCCTTTCTGCTGTAAATCTTAGTGGGTGGCTTAGTCCAGATGGATTGAAACTGTTCTTTTGCTACTTTTTGAACAATCTGAGCCCAAGGAAAGGCTATAAACTGCATTTTAGTTCAGCTGAAATAACTACAAGTCACCCGACTATGACGAGGAGTAAGAGCTCTTTGTTAACAACTGATAGTGGGATGGACTAGGAGAAGGGCTGTAAAAATTTTGTCCTGTTCTGAACAGTCATCCCTGTGTCCAGCATACTGATGGAGAAGCAGGGAACTATGCACAGGAACCAAAGACTGAAAGGGATTTTCTTGGTATTTTTGTCCAGAGTTAGAAGACATTTATTTCTCTCTGTACATCCTATTCCTTCCTTTCACATGGAAGAGAATAGAGACCATGCTAAATAATACCTGCCTTAAATTCTTTTATTAATCTCTTTCTTTCTTCTACCTTTAGCTAAGAATTTGCTTCCACCACATCTTAAAGTAGATTAAAATTGAGAGAGATTGTATCAGATACACTTCTTTTAATACGAAATCAGTTATCTTACTAAGAAAAAAAATACAACTTAGACTATGTTAAAACAGTTTTATAAACTTACAGTGCAGTTTATTGCACTTTTATTATTTACTATCATAATATTTTGTTATTCATGACTCAAAACCTGATGGAAAACTCTCCATTTTTTTTTCAGGTCAGACTAATGGGTCTGTAGCTCCCTAGAGCACAACCTCCTTCCCTCCTACACACACTCTCTCACTCTCCATTAGTACAGGTATTATGTTTGCTAATCTCCAGTCACCCAGAACGCCTCCCTGACTTGACAGATTTATTACTAGGAGTTATGACTAGACCTGTGATTTCACATATCAGCACGTTTTTCAGGCATTCTGAGATGGCAATGATCCAGGTCCTCAGCAAAAGCAGGAAGTCCTACCTCTGACTGTGGTCCTTTGCACTCCCACCACTCTGCTTCTGCTGCCTTATTCAACATTGTCACCTGCAGTGACACAGAGCCAAAGTATTTCCAGCTTCTAGGTCACACTTACATGTGTTTAATCACTGCTGGATCCTCTCTCATAGAGCCTTCCTGCTCCCCAACATCCTAGGCTGCACCATTCTTAGTCCTGCCCATCCCAACTGTGAGGTGCAGTTCCTGGGGAATGCTACACATGTATGACCAATAAGACTCTCCTGAGCTACCATAGGGATATATCTGGGAGCAGATCCAACAGCGTGAGTTACTGCTTCACCACCTAAGGGCATCCAAAAGCAGCAGCTTTTAGAAAGGACTTATGAAGGGAAGGTTCAAGTGATATCATACGAGAGACCACATTCCCAAAAAGCTGTGGAAAACAGAAAGCTTGAGGAATGCCTTTGCCCTTTGATGTGATCATCGCTTATAACAAATAGTGATTTTTACCCTCCCTGTAAGGTAATGCTTCCATACAAAGGGATGCTGTCACTAGTACAGGTTAAAGTTTGTCTGCATAGCAAGTGAACTGATACAGAAACTGAATATGTGACAACTGTAATGTCAAAGACTCACCTGACAACAACATCATAGTCATCAATTTTTAACCCTAATGACTTATTTGCAAGTACTCCACCATTTCCCACAATAATACATCGCCGGCAGCTGAGACTGTGGAAGAAACAGAGAGAAGTGATTTTTGTAACAGAACTTCAAACACACAGAGAGCACATATTTAATTTGCATGCATCTGGGAAATACAGGAAACCTCTGTGAATACTAAGAATTAAGAGGGGAACAGAGATACACTTGATCCCCAGCTCACCTCATCATGCCCAGGCATTACATGTGATAAACTGCTTTCAACACCTCACACCACGTGTGGCCTAATGAGATGAGCTGTCAGGACAAGCAGCTCCTCTCTCTGCACACCCCTGGTATGATGGGCTGGAATCAAACCCATCTGTTTACTTGAACCATCTCATTATTCATTCAGCACTGAAATAACAATAAACCAAAGGCTTAGTGAGGAAGTCTTTTCTCCAAGCAATTTTATGAGTGCAGGCAGATTTTGCCAGGTTATCTGGGGTGTGCTCACCTTGCTGAGACCAAAATTGCTGCTGTTATCGTGAGACCTCATGAGACAGAAAAACACTAAATCGAGAGGAAAAATGACACCCCTCACCATGCCTATCCAGTAGGAAACATATATGCAGACACAATAGGTGAGGAAAGGGAAGGAAAATAACCTTAATTAACAAAGGAACAGGAAAGAGAAGGAAGAGAACAGTTTCTCGTGGAACTCTGAGTCACGAGAACTCTCTGCAGCAGATGTTAAAAAGCGATTTTGTTTTGAAGACAGAGAAAGGACTTCTTTCCAGCCATCTAATCCCAAATGCAGCTGGCTCTTCTGGCAACGTGCCTCCATCTCTGGTAGTTCACTGAAGGAATACGTGTCTGCAGAGCCTTTTTCGGAAAGGGTCCAAGGCAATCAGTTGTTTGGAGCAGATCCCTGAACTAGGCAGCCTTCCTAGTCCCAGGCACAGTCAACCGGTCACTTCTGCCCTCTCTGTGATAATCTAAAGAGCCAGCATGAGGAAAGCTCTGCTTATGTGGAGTCTTTTTGCAGAGCAGTGCTGGAGTGCACTCAAAAGACTCAGCTAAACCACTGAAGGTCACTCTGCCGACAGAGCCATCAGCTGGAGACATGTGAAGAATTAACAGCACCAAGAAATGCTCAAAGAACAGCCTCCACTGCCTAGATAAAGTTCCACTGCAGATCTGAGCCTTTCCAAAAGAAAAAACTTCCTCATGCAGATGGATGTATTAGCCCAGTGTCCCCAAAGGCTGAAGAAGCATGTGTGTTTGTGATAATCAAACCACAATAGAGAAAGAATTTTATGGATGATGGCATAGCAAAAAAAGCTAAAAAACAGTTCTGGCAACAAGGAGAAATCAGACACAAGATCTGGTTCAATCAGTATATTGTGGCAAAGAGGGAAGGGAGAGTCAGCCCCAGCTACACCAAAAAGAGTGACAAAGATGGTAACAGCTTTGTCAAAACCTTCAAAGAAAAGGTGCTGTAGTAGGGAGAAAGAGACATAGTTCAGTCCTGACCAAGTGATATTTCAGAAGGAAATACACTCTTTTGCTGATTATGACAGGAAAGTTTGACCTCCTAAACAACAGACTGCTGGGTGAAATACTGTACCTTCTCTACTCAGCTGTCTCTCAGCCATGACTCCTTTTGAATTTTCTGTTTTGAAGTAAAATGTCATTCTAAAATCCAAAGGCTGCAAGCACCAGGCTGTTCACTCTGTCCTCCTCCCACTTACTGTTAGGATGTTCTTACCAGTTCTGGATACAGATCTGCTTGTTTCAACCTCAAACCACTTAAATGCTTTCTTTGCTTTTCTGCTAAATTAAAGCACCATCTACTGTCAGTAGTCCCTTCCACATCTGCATGAGATCCACTTACTGACAAAGCACCATGTATAAACATTTGCCTCTCACAGGACAGACTGGTGTGCATGAGCTGCTGCACATGAAAAAAAAGAACCAGTTCCACCAGCCAAAGCTGTTCCAGCAGCTTCATGGCCCTGTTCCCACACAGGATTCATAGACTGATCAAACCTCACTCCTAATCTTCAGACCGTACAAACTAGAGTGAGCTCATCACATCTTGCACAGTATGGCAGTTCTTCTAGGTCTTGATTCACAACTGCAGTACCTCCCTGAACAATTCTCAACTTCTCCCCAGAACTCCAAAGTATGGATTCTGGAAGACCAGCATGCAGAGAGAATGCTGCTCGAGGCAGAGTGCTTTTTACACAGAGATTTTACTTAAAAATCATTAAAAAACTGTTCTTGTAGTTGCTGGTTTGCAGAATATAATCCTCATCTTGTTAACATGACCTGCATTGTTACCTCTGTGATGTCTGATTTTTGATTTGGCTCCAGTGAAGATGCAACAAAATAGTCAAGACTGACTCGGCCCTCCTGCTCATTACTTTCCCAGTCTGGGTCTGGCAAATTTTCCTAGAGGAATTTCACATATACTCCAGACTGGTTTTAGCCCCTGTGAACACCTGCCAGCAGGATTACACTAGAAGTGTCACTAAAGGATTAATTCTCAACCCTGACAATAACTTTTTAAAGCTGTGTAACATATCCTATTCCTAAAAAGGATACTCTAAATGGTGTAATACAGAATCAGAACATAATGGATTGAGGCAAATAACTAATGTATGCCTCTAAAAGTTTACCTTTATCATTCAAGATTCTAGTTCATCTAAAAATATATCCTCTACGTGGCAAGATTTAGTTTCCACAAACTGAAAGTAACATAACATCAGTTATGCTGCCATCCTGGTGCAGTCCTCTGCGGGATTTTTCCTGCAAAACCAAACTAATAACCTTACGGTTACCTCTGTTATCTCCCATATTTCTGCAGGAATGGCACAACATTTGTTGTTCTATCAAACATTCCAAGTAGGGCTAAAAAGCAAACAGTAATAACAAAAAGAATTCTTTATTTAGCTCTTTAAATACTCTTCAGTGCTTACTGACTTTAAAAGACATAATTGTCATTTAATATCCTTGTAGTTGCTAATAAAAAACCAAAGTATTTCACTGTTGCTGTAAAATGAGACATATTTCTATCTTTACTCCCAAAAATGAAACAAATACTTAACTGAATGGTTCTGCCTTTACTCACTGTAATTGATAGGTTAATCACTTTTGCCCAGCTTCATGTCTGAACCACTCTTCTACCCTTGTGGTTCTGACATATTTAAATGCATTCTCCTTTTTCCCTAAGTCTGCAGATAAGATTTTTCATTAGTAACTTTCTGACCCTAAGGTCTCATCTTTGATCTTCTAACAGCTTAAATTTCTTTCAAATATACTCTGTCTACTGATTGTGCCTGAGCATGGGAAACCTGCACAGTCATTGCTAGCTCCAGGCAAGTTTCTGGGTGAAGAAATACACAGTGCAAGCAGCATCAGTTACAGCTCAATTGTTTCTCCACAAAGAGGTGTGCAAACACCTTTGTGCTTGTTTACACAGTATGTCAAAACCCTATTTCTTTTCCAGAAGAGCTCAAGGACTGAACACAACAGACACAGCCCATGTTTCAGTTTGCTACCAGGGTGGTATGAAGGACGGTCATGGACTTTCCACAACAGATACTCCCTAAAGCCCTAAGCTGGGAGCTGCAGCCAGATGTACAGACTCTTGACACAGATACTCCAAGGTTCAGTTCATCTACATGAAAAGCAGGATTCATGCAGATTTTCTTGAACAATATAGAACTGTAAACACATATATGCGTTGTAGCAATTCCTATTTCCTCTTCTCTCTTATCAAAGTGCTTTAGGGATTTGTCAGGGGAGAAAAACCACAAAGCCTTTCTTTATGAAACTTTGGATCTGAAGGCTTTGAGGAAAGATATAACAGAATAATTAAAAAATACATCTTAAGGGTTGCTGGTGCTTAAGGAGGCTTATCATATTCTGTTTTGATCTGGCTGCTGTTACTTAAATGGGTGCTACCAACCTGAACCAGAAGGACACACACACCTCTCTTGTTCTATCAAATCCCTTCCACACTTATTCAGGTAATGTATTGCATTAGTAAAGACTGTGATATTATAAGCTCAAACCCTCAGTTTTCTTTCATTACCAGCTGGAGGCAATACAAAAAAAGTCAGTCAGGATTTTATATTTATGTCTTTTCACAGGAAATTTACATGACATCACCAAAGAGATGTAACTCAAAAATCCACTGAAGTCCAGCCAGCAGATGGGCTGGGGAATTATAAACCAAGCCCTGATCCATTTGCAGAACAAGGGACAGGCCACTGGAAGAGGCACTAAATCAAGCAATGAAAATAAGCAATATAAGTGGGCCTGGAAGAGCCAACGGAGGCCATGGAGGGCAAGACGTTTTAAAGATGTGCTCACTGACATCTGTGTTAGGGAAAAAGACATGCCAGCTCAGAAGGAAGAGGTCAATGGTTCTAGAGAAAGTCCTCTGGATCTTCAAACCTTTCCAGACAAGTTCAAGGGTGAGTTGTAACTACCCTCCCAAACACCACTGCAGCTTCACCTACCCCTTGCCCTGGAGCAGGAGCAGGTTACTATTCAACACAACGGTGCCATAATAAGGAGTTATGAAGAAAGCAGGGCACCATATAGACTGTGTTACAGGTGTGAACTACAGCCTTTGTTCACATGCCCTCCAGCTGCTGCTAGTTATAACACAATGGAGGGATTAGTTGAAGTGAGTTGGCAAAGCTGCCGTGGGATGATGAAAAGTGCACGCACAGCCGGAAGGATCACGTTTGCCTCATTTCAGCACCATGTCAGTACATTGTGTCAGGAAAGGTACATCAGGATGTCCTTTAGCACATAGGAATAATCAAACAAACAAGTTAATTTCCAGGGCTTATGACAGGCAAGTGAATGCAACATCTCAAGAACCAGCTTTATGAAGGAGGGCAGAAATGGAGAAGTTTGGGTAGGAACAGGACCAAAGGCTTGGTGTAAAGATCCTCCACCACACAGCTCTAATCCTCTCTTTGCTTCCTGTGCTCTCACGCACTGCTCTGACCTCACCTTTCCTGCCTCTCCCACTCTTCTCCTGGGAAAGCTGCCTTCAGTGTATAGTTACATGAACACTTATTCCGATGGGCTGGGCAGTGCTCACTCTCCCCACCCATCCCAGCCTCTGCCTCTCCTGCTGCCATTTCAGCTCTGTGCCCACACAACTCTTCAGTGGGAGGGGAGCTCTGGAAATGAAGTCACTGGAACGACCCGGGTTGAGAGAAAAACTTGTAAACTGGAATCACCTCACTGATCAACTTTAAAGTCCCTTTTCAAACAATAGCAGCAGCACAGGGAGGGCAGCAGCAGTATCAAATATGGCTTCTTACACCGGTTTTGCCAACAGAGAAAACGCTGGTGGAACTCCATTCTGAAAAGAAGGTGAACCTGGAGCATTTTTCCTGCTTCTAGAATCAGCCCACTAGACTTCTGAGAGCCTATGTAGGCGAATCCGTGGACGGCTGGGACAAAGAATTCTGCCAACCTGTATATTCTAGAACGTGGTTTTATTGCAAGGGTCGTGGGTAAAAAGGCCTTGCCTTCAGCCACCAGCCTCGGCTGAAGGGAAGTCCCAAAGAGAGAGGGAGAAAGAACAGGAGGATATGGGCTAAGTGAGGAGGGAGCGAGAGAGCAAGGTGGCAGGGGGAAGAGAGCAGGGGAGAGCAAGAGCAGGGGGAAGAGGAAGGGTAAGAGTGAGATAAGAGTAGCGGGAAGGAGAGCAGGAAGAGGTAAGAGAGCGAGGTCCTTGTTACAATACATTATATCTTCTTTTGTGATGAATATTCTAATTCTCAGTGACCAACCAATATAAGACACAAAATTTTATAGAATCTACATACAGTCTATAAGAACTACTATATTACCATACTGTGATATATTTTAAACTCTAAAAACTACTTTTTAAACTTCTGTTTTGCTACATTGACCTTTGGATCCCTTAGCCAGCAGAAAGGGTATTGCTGAATCAGAAGGGATTCTCCTTTAGCTAGCTAGACCATTGTTTTCAGGTTATATAGTAACTAAGACTTAGTATCCTACAACTCAAAGTAAGCTTTCATTTCTATTTCGATTATAGGTTTCATATTTTCAGAATCTTTTGCTAAGCAATCATATTTATAAGGTTTCCCTGATTCATCTTCCCCAACAAGCCTAGAAGTGGAAGGGTTCACATGATCTCCCAAGCTGGGCCCTTTGTATCTCACAGATTTAAGTTGTGTCTCTTGTCTAATTCTTCCACAATAAGACATTTTCTCAGTCCTTTATCATAGAACGAAGAATGGTTAGGGTTGAAGGGACCTTGCATGGTCCCAGAAGTGAAGGTTTCTCCAGTTGCTTCAAGGTGCTGAGCAAAGGGGAGAGGTCTGGACTTTCTCCTTGACCAGTGAGCAGGAAGGAAGTAGCTAAACTCAAGGCTCTGCCCCCAGCACACTGGTGCTGCCATGGAGGGGAATTGTTAGGATCTGCTTGGAGCCCGATACAAGACGAGAAAGGAGCTAACCTTCCTCCACCAGTCTTCCCCAACAACTTATTAGGAATCCAAAATGGCAGATACCCATTGCTGCCAGCACTGGAATTCAGTGATGACCACAGCTGAAGAACATTTCAGGAATGATGTCCAAGTCTTCATTTGTGCCCTATTCACCAAGCTGGTTTACCAGAGCAGCACTATGGCAGCCTTAACACCTCCTACAGTTCCCAAGCTCCTTCTCCTAATGACTCCTCTGTTGCAACTCCATCCACCTCCTCCTTTAGGCTCTCACTTTGCAGCTTGTTGTTCATCCCAAGCCTTCCTGAGTCCCTTTCTCTCATACATACTTTTATTTTTATCCTTAAGACTTACACACTTGGAAGGGCTTTGGGAGGTATTTGATTGTGATGCATAGTTACTACACAACCAACATCCACTGATATGGATTTATCACAATTCCCAAGCAAACAGTACTTCCCCAAGATATCTGACTGTTTACACACCATCAAACCTTGTTACTGCAGTACCACAGAAATAAATGTCTAGCCTGTTCCTGCGGTCTCATTTGCACTTGGTACCTCAAGGATTTTGCATACATTTGATCTTTAGTCTTAGATCTTTCCTATCTCTGCACCAAACCCATCATAAAGAACACAAACCAAACTGAGCAGCTCATGCTACAGTGGTTATGTTTCAGAATCTCCTGCGAAATTACTTTTAGAAAACCTGAAACATTCTATTCCTCACAAAACAGGTGAGCAGCAAGGGTCACAATTACATTAACCTTCACTGCAAGAATCTTCCACCTGCCCTCTGTCATTAACGCTAATTTCATATGAGCAATCTTCTGAAAGAGTCTATATGTGGATTTTTCAACAGATTAAAATCTTAACTCTCCAACCAGAACTGAGATAAACCCCAGATGGATGATACTCAGTTGTGTGCAAAATCTCTAAAAAGGTCATTTGTAAAATGGTTTTCTACCTTCTAGACATAATTTCTCAAATTAATCCCAAGTCTGAAGGCTAACTCTATCTGGCACTGCTGTGAGGCAAGGCAAACTTCAAAGAAACCTAAATTAACACACAGACTGTGCAAGTCTAAGAAAAAGCTTTCACACAGATAGGAGCTCCTAACTACAGCAGGCAAGCTCTACAATCAGAATGAGAAATGCGAAGGCTGGAAAAGCTTATGAACTTTGTCATGAAAAGTGGGCAGAAGAGAAGCTGGGCCAGGAAATAAAACCCATGTGTTTAGAAAGCACGAACTGTGTTGTCAGCCTTGGTCAAGTACCACTGGAAAGGAGTATTATCAGGACTCTGAAAAGAGCTCATGACCTGGAGTAAAAACCTCTGACAGCTCCTGAAAAAAACTGCCTCTAATCCAGGAGGTGACACAAAACCAAACCTGCAGGACAAATGGAAGGAATGACAGAAAAGCAAGGACAGGAAGGACTAAAAGACTATCACTGGGAAGCTGGTTGTAAACATGCCAATGAGTTTCAGAAACAACCTCTACAACAGAACTGAAGAATCAAAGGAGCTTCTTCTAAAGGCATCAATTCAAATACCACAGGATCCAGAAGACTGCTATCCTGTCCATCCTAGCACAGGCTTGGCCAACACAACCAAACATTCCTACTTTGAGAGTGAGGTATTAGTGGAAAACATTGTTGAAATAAGCCTTCTTTCCTTCTAAAGTTTCTTGTGATCTTGTTGCTTTGTCAGAAAGGCTGAAAAAGAGCAGTGTTTATTGAAAACCTGCTATTTACTTATTTGAAAATGGGTAAGAGGATGTCTTGTAACAACATATGAAACAAAAGATTAGGAAATAGTCAAACGCTAAATGCTTTTTTTTACTTATGTTTTACTTAACAGAGGTCTCCAGAGTCTACAGATTACTATAAAGAGGACTCAGTTTTCAGCTTCTGATTTACTCATCCACATCCAAATGTATTGGCAAATTCTGGCAAAAAAATGTCTAACAAAATTTATTTAGGACATATGTAAAGGAATCACTTCTACTCCTGTTCTGAAGGACTCACCTGTCAAGAGCTGGAGTTAGACGATAATCTTTGGTTGCTGACAGGATGGCTTTGATCAGATTATCTGGGGAAAAAGGAAGAAGACATTAGGAACAAGTTCTAACTTCTAATGGAAATGAGAATCATTGTGGTGCAAAACATCTGACGCAGTTACATGAAGGAACTGAAAGGTTCTCATTAGGAATGAACACTAAGTTGCATATTCCTATTTTCTCTGGACAATGACCTTTACACACACAGCCTGCAAAGACGTGCTATGTGCCAAATTCTGATGCAGTGTGTAATTGCCTTGCATGGAGAGTGTCACAGGGAACAAGCACCCAACATTTTATAGCAGTGATTTCATATCCACTGCCCTGAGACGGCAGTTTCACAAACACTTCGGACATGAAAAGGCCAGCATCACTGCCACTGCTTGCCTTCAGAAAACCTTTTATGTGGCTGAGTGGTGAACTGCATGCAGGAACAGAAACAGGTTAAAACCAATGCTTTTTATTCTGTGAGTTACTTTCAGTTTAGGTCTGTCTTTCTTCAATTAAAGCATCACAATTGCGTAAAGAAATGCCCATGGAACCGCAGCCTACCCTGATGCTCTGTGAATGCTGCAGCAACCAGACGATGTAAGTTATGCAAGCATAGGCACACACACAAATTAAATGCATTAAGTTGCAGAAGCACAATGACTACATATAAATAATTCTATCGACTATGGAAACTTTGGAGTCTGCTTCCCTCTAGATTTTGTCATTTGTCCCTAATTTTTCCACCTCTCTCCCCTAGAGAGGTTCAGACTCCTTTACCATGGTCCCACCAGGGCCAAGAAGCAGCAAGGCTTTCTCTAGTCTGTATTTACAAATGTACCAGTGTAAATGTACTTCAGAATGTCAGTACTGAGTTAGTCCATCCGTCTCCAAATCCTGACTCTAACTGTGGCCTTAAGCAGATGCCTAAGAGGAGAACAAAACCAAAGTGAACAGATATATTTCCCTGAAATTCTCTTCAGCTATTTAACTGTTTTCAGATCAGGGATTTCATATGTCAGATACAGCTTCTTTGTATCTGGTAACATGAAATGATTTCTATTTCATAAGCTCAGAATCCTCCTTGATCCATATGGACATTCAATCACTTCCCTTTGCCAATTTTGAATATGGCTTCTCTGAGCTTCATTTATACTGAAAAAGAATGTGAACAATTAGTCCCCTTCCATCTTTGCTTGGGAGATTGCAAATAACTCTAACACCCTGATATATAGCCTGATATATGTCAACTAGTTCAAAAGTTCTTAGGAAACACCAGTCAAATTGAACAAACAAGTCTCATTTCTTTAGGAAAGACTAAAAATGATACAGAAACATTAAGAAAACCAACAACTGATTTTTTTATACTGAGCTTGAACAGCTTTCTTGACAGACACTAATTACTGCAATCAGCACAGTTAGGGGAGACCCTTCCAAATAACTCTTTCAAATAAAGAGTTTTGTTCTTCACTGTATCCCTCCTCAGCAACAACAGGACAAACGTCTGGGATAAACACAGGAACTCAAGGCAGCCCATGTGCTTAAGAGCTTTGAACCTGACAACAAGCTGGCCAGACACATGAAGGTGATAAACAAAAAACTCTGACAATTTCTTTGAGATTTGGGGAAGTTTTTGACGTGGCAGCACCTGCCAACCATTACAAGCTGGGGAGTGTGATAACTTTAAGAACACCAGAGTTCTTAAAGCGGAGTAAGGGATGAGGCAATTTATAAGGGTAAAAGCAACTTTGATAACAAAATAGTGGTGTTGTTTAATTTTCTTTCATCCAAAGAATTTCTTCTGATGCACAGGCAGCAGGCTTCCCCTCCAACAGGAATGCTATTCCCCTAAATCTGCTGTAACAGCAGTAGGTTGCTGTGACCTCTAATGGCACCATGCCACAGTCCTCTCCTTGGCCTGTTTCACACCTTGGCTTTTGCTGGACAGCAGCATACTTTACTGACACTGTTTTCCCACATTCTCAGAGAAGAAATCAAAGGATTGCATGTCAAGGGCTGCAACCTCCCATCTACCAAGCTTTTGTTATGCCAGGTTTGCTCTACCACCCACAAGTTACACCCTGCACTACCTGGAGACCATCCGATGGACTATTTTAGAAAGAACATTAAAAGAATACAGTTGAGTGATGCATTCAAATTATTCTGGTTAACTCATCCTGCCAGATAATTAGCAATGCCTTCTTAGTGAATGCTCAGGAGTGAAATAAAACTACTTTAGGAGTGGATATGGCAGCATTTGGAATGGAGGTGCTTCCCAAACAAAAACCAAAACAAACAACAGTATCGAGCATTCAGAACAGATTATGAACGGACAAATAGGAGACAGCTCTTCAGCAGGCCCCACAGTCCAACAATACATGGCATCCAAAAAGTTTGAAGTTGCACAAATCTCAGTGTTACTACTCAAAACTGCTGAATGAAGTTCAATAGCAGACCAAGTACTTTACTACCAAGTGCTCACCATGGCAGGAATTAAGGTGGCACCAAGTTCATCTGGTCTAGCCCTCTTTTTCAAAGCTAGGAGCAGGAGCTACAAGCCAGGAAAAGCTAATGGCTGAGGCAGGGGACAGGCACTAGATCTTGCTGGTTGAGCTGCAATTCTACTACACTGTTGCTAAGGTGGCCACTTGCACCGTGATGCTGGCACTAGGATGGAAAGACAAGACCTCCTCCAGAAGGAGTTTCTGTATTTTCTGCATTATCCTGGGGAAAGGTTTGAAGGATCACCAGATGCTGCTGTGGCTGATCTGCAACTTTGCACAAGACCACAAAGCAGTAAGGAATGATAAGGAACCTCTGGCAGGATCTTCTAATACAGCTGGGGCAAGCAAAGACTACTATCACAGATATGAGTGACCTCCAGGAAACAAAGCAGGGCTCACCTCCAGGCTGTGACTACAGAAAATTGAGCACTAGGAAAGCAGGTGCATTATGTAAAGTCAATTGATGAGACACACTCTCTCCAGGGTAAGAAACTTAAAGGGCGATGAGTATAGTCTGCCTCATACCTCTATGTACTGAGGGATAATAATGGGTGTGAGTACACGTAACAAATACTACAAAGAAAAATTCCTTCCTGGTTCAAGTAACAGGATTTGTGCACAGCTGCTGCCTGGAATTCAAGGATGGAAAGAAATTTTGCAAGGACAAAAAGAAAGGCCAAGTTGTCTAGATGACCACATCAGCAGGGCAAGCAATCTACTGCAGTTTCCTGCAGCCACAGCCTGTTTATTATATTTTTTTTCTTGTCATGGAGAATTTAGATCACTGGGGAGAGTGGGAGATTATTTAACCCATTCATCTATCAACCACTATGCATGCACTCTTACTATAAAAACAAAGCAAGAAGCCTCTGCACATTTTTCTCCCATCTAGAGGAGGAGTTGACTACATTTATCTAAGAATCCTGAATTATCTTGACATATTCTATCAACTTTGCCTTATAACATCAGAAGATTCAAAAACCAGCTCAGTACTGCTTGATTTCTCTGAACCCAAGTACATCTTGACTTCAGGTTGACCCTGAAATTTTCAGACATTTGGAAAAACTAAATAGTTAGAAATTAGGCAGACAGTGACCACACAGTGAGAACCACCCTAAATCTCAATTCTAGCCTTTTTCTCTGTTATTTATGTGAAGGAATGGAGGAGACCTTCACTGTAAATGTCAACAACACTTAAAATTGTTGTTTCTAATTCAGGAACTTCTTGCTTGTATCACCAAAAAGAGATGGGAGGCCTTCCCAGTCTACAGGGCTTACTGCAGCCATCTTGCAGGGTCTACCTTCTGCCTGCCTTGAAAGTAGGCAAATTGGGATGTTTGTGCACTCTCAAGTGGCCAAGGAAAGATGCCGTAATTTTTCAAGTTGTCTATACCAGTCACCTTCCTCAAAACCCAGCAAGCCTACATGCCCCTATTGCCAGCAGTGTGTGAAAACCCTGCCTCAGGGTCAGGGAACAATGTGCTGCTGCAGTGCTGTGTGTTTGCCCTGACAGCTGTGCCCAGTGCCCATCTCCACAGGTGGTGAGCCAGCAACCACCTCTCCAGCCAGCATTCCTGCAGGGTCCTGGGCATCAGCTCCAGCTTCTGGGAATAGACTGACTCGAGTGAGCTTGACTGACATTCTGTAAAGTCTGCCAGGAGACTCTGCACATGGGTTCCTGTCCCACAATAACAGAATGCCACGTGTGTGTCAGCTTTGTGGGGAGAGTAAACTAAACACTACCAATGCTATGGATTAAACAAATCACAGTATTTATAAACAAGTTCTTAGCACAAGCCAGTGCATACACTTTTTTCAATACACTACCCAAAAGTTCAGCACTGTATAAAATTCCTCCTTCAGCATTTTTTTTTATCTTATGGTCTTGCTTCATATGGGAACTGAGGAATGACCTTTAACAGAAAAGTTTTTACATCTTTTGAGGAATGATCTTTACAGCAGGTCAAGGAAGGTGATTCTCCTACTCTGTTTAACCCTAGTGAGGCTGCATCTGGAGTGCTGTGTCCAGTTCTGGACTCCTCAGGACAGAAAATGTGGAGTTCCTGGACTGAGACCAGTGGAGGGCAACAAAGATGATGAAGGGACAGGAGCATCTCCCTTATGAGGAAATGCTGAGGGAGCTGGGCCTGTTCAGCCTCGGGAAGAGACAACTGAGAGGGAACTCATCAATGTCTATCAGTCTCTGAAGGGAGGTGTCAGGGGGATGGACTGGGCTCTGCTCAGTGGTGCCAAGCAATGGTACAAGAGGAAACAGGCAAAAACTGATTTCCCAGGAAGTTTCACCTGAAAATGGGAAAAACTTCCTTCATGTGTAGGTGACCGAGCACTGGGACAGGCCGTCCAGAGAGGGTGTGGGAGCTCCCTCATTGGGGATAGCCCAGAACCATCTGGACACAATCCTGTGCAGTGTGATCTGAGATGACCCTGCTGGAGCAGGGAGGTTGGATCAGATGACCCTCTGTGGTCCCTTCCAACCGGAGTCATTCTGTGATTTGTCACCTGGTGCCCAGCCGAGGCCATGGACCCAAGTCTCACCACATTTTCTGCTCTCTCTTCCAGAAACACCACGTCCGGCTGTAGACAGTCAACATTAATCGTACCTTTGTGAAGCTGGGAATCCAGTGGTTACAACAAGTGTCACAATGTGTCTGAAATTCCCTGCACCACTTCCTTTTATTATTGATCAGCTAACTTTAGGAGGTCAAGGCAAGAAAAAGCAGCTATGAAGAATTCCAGCATTTAGCAGCGCATTGCAAATATGTGAACTGGCTCTCAAAAACAGCTAACTATAAACTGAGGAATCTGTCCCCAGATCAAAACTCATGTGTAAATAAAGAGAGTGGTTTCTTGAGGTCACTAGCTGTACCAAATTTAGGTGGTTTACTGGAAATACACTTTACTAACAACAAGACTTAAAACTGCCACTCCTCACAAGATCTCCATTGATGCTTTTTAATGGCATTAAGACAAGAGGCATATACCGTTGCCTAGACACAAAACAAAAGAAAAAAAAAAGACTCAATGTGCATGGTATCCCCCCTAGCAATTTTAGAAGAACCTGGCATGCATTAAATGTAAGCTCCATTAAAGCCCTTAAGGCCTTTTTTTATAACAAGATATAAATAAAATACATAACATTTGGACTCTTCATTTACATCGTTGTTTTGGAGCCTTCGGGGATTTTTTTTCCTAAGCTTTTCTTCACAACCAAGAGTTTGTTTTTTCAGAATACAAGCTTAGTTCCCAACATAATCCCAGCGCTTGGAAAGTTGGAACATTAATTTAAAAAACAATTATGCAAAAAAAATGGGCAACATTTTGCAATAACCATGCATTAACGATTTTGATCTAAACTTGAGTTCAATGCACAGGAAGCAATAAAGTCTGTAGAAAGAGGCAAATTCACACCAAATAATAGCAGTCCTTGAAAGATTCACAGCATGCTAGTTAAAGATGAGCAGGAAAATAAACATAGTTGTTACAGAGGGCTCTGCATTTTTGATGACCCTTCACAGGTAGCCAGGCAATATCTGCAGGGCCAAAAAACTCAGTGACTGCTACAGTGATTTATAATTCTTCTGATCCTTGTAGAGGCATTAATAAGTGGCACTTCAAAACACAACAGCCAGAGAAGATCTGTTCTTCTCTTCAGGAGAGAAATAATACCATATCCATGTTTCCATTGCAATTCAAGACTTCTGTGAAGAACTGCAATATGGAGTCATCCAATTAACTGCAAACTTGAAGTTTGTATCTCCCTTCTCAGTGAGTTAGGAGCAGGACTATTCTTTAGACACACTCTACAGCAAAGCCTCAGTTTTGATTGAATTAAGGGACTATTCTGTTGTACTTTCACCATGAGAACTCAAGAATGAGAAGGCATTTAACTTCAAAATTCACAATGTAAGTTCCCTTCAGGAGTTTTATTCAGTAATGAAAAGTCAACCCTATACCTCTTCTCTGAAACGTTCAACTTTTTGTTCCCTTCAAACCACTCATTTCATTTCTTTAGGCTATAAAATCAGCTAAATTCCCTGGGGAAACATCAACATTTTTATATCTATATTCCCACATGATAATGGCAACTATTACCAATTTTGGTCAAATGCAAAATTCTAGTGGAATCTAGTCCAGAAACGTGCCTCCAACTCAAGGAAGAAACAACAATCTTGTTAATACCTACTCTGAACAGAAGTAATGGCTATACATGCTTGTGCTTGTGCTTCTGCTTTTCTGTTAGAGGAACAAGACATGAAGAATGAAAGAATGTTTATAGTAGAAAAATCATCTGTATAGCAGAGTATCACTAACAAAATGAGGATAAAGTTGGAGAATTAAAGCATAAAATTCCTCATTCAGACCAAGTCAAACATGGGCAAGGTGTCCGCATGTCTCTACAAACTGCAAGAAGATTAAGTTCAAAAATACCTACTTTTCTAATATTTTTTTTTCCCTTGAATCAGCTGTAAATTTTAATTGTCATGTCCAACTGAATATGCTTTCTCAGAGATTAAGTATTGCTCATGCCAAGAAACCCAATGTAAAAGAAAAAGCTATGTAAGAAAAGAGCACATATAAAAAGAGAGGAGATTTTCACCCAATAATATTGTGATATGCCAACTTCAGCAGGCCTGAAAACTCAACATTTTCACTGGAGATGAATGACCTCTGTCCCATGAGACTAGTGAACAACTGCTGAGCAGCATTGAACCATGGCTTTTCCCAGGAGCACTGACACAAAAGAAAACATCCAAATAAAACCAAGTACAAGAACAGTTAATCATTGCACAATACGTCCATTAGCATTGGTGGTCTGGACAAAGACTTAATCTTTTGTCACCGAATGTGTCACCAGTTCCAGACATCCTTCCAGTATCAAGTGAAAATACAAAGTCTCCTGGCCAGTAGTTCATACTACATTTGATAAAACTGTAACATTTCAAACATGTTCTTAATGTTTTCTTATCACTGTTCGGGAGAAATTGCTTACTAGTGTATTGATGGGAAGGAAATTCTGAGATGGTGACAACAGAATCATTCCCTAAGAAATAATTATCACCTTCAAAGACAAACTGATTCAGGGCCAACAAAGCAGCCTCTCTGCTCCAAACAGCTGAGGAGGAACAAAGGTGGAAGTGAAGA
This sequence comes from Sylvia atricapilla, assembly GCF_009819655.1. Lineage (NCBI taxonomy): Eukaryota > Metazoa > Chordata > Aves > Passeriformes > Sylviidae > Sylvia > Sylvia atricapilla. Next base: position 14,940,557 of record NC_089148.1, read on the forward strand.
CCTATAGTTACTGCTAAGCAGTGACACAATTATTGACTAAATGCATGGAAGAGATATTACATTGATCATGTCTGTTTAGTTTTTTAGTGTATGCTGTGCCATATGTTTTCACTTAAGTTTAAAAAAAAAATAAAATAAAAAAACCCCACAAAAAACTGCAGCAACTCTCCCATCCTCATTACACAGAGAGGATGCCAGATACTAGCTACTCTTTCTTATTAAAGCCTTTTATATTCTTCAAACCACATGTACTGAGAAATTCTATTAATAGTCAGGTATTTCTCCGGTCTTGTTTGTTGCCCTTCCCCAAATAACTCTTTCCTTTTGCTTTAGCTACAGAGGTAAATTCGGGGAGGAGGCCCTCTGGGATTAATAATCTTACTAACACTATAAACAATTTTTCCATTGCTTATCCATTGACAAATTTAACCCTGAGAGCAGTGCACATGCTAGAGAATCTCTGCAACTACGTGGACAGCATAGGCATATTCACACCTTCATAATTACATTGATCAAAGCACTGCTAGAAAAGGGTGCAAATCCAAAAGAAGACATCTCAATTTAGGTTTAAAAAAAGCCCCCTCCATGTGGCTCATTTAAGAACCCAAGACTGCTGCAGTCTCTCTGCTCTTCATGGAAAAAAGTTGCAGCAACTGACTTGGTGGGTGCTGGGAAAGAATTCCTACAAGCAAATTACACCCTTGCAAATGGTGAAACGTGGGAGGCACTCCAACATCCTAGTTAATGCCAAAACAATAGCCTGGGACACAGGAGGGTGCTCGGCAGCTGGAGCTGTCCCCCACAGGAACTCTTGACATTTGAAGCTTTTAGAGTTCCAACTTCTTGTTACAGTTTGATCTTCTTGACAACTGTGAGAGTTGACAAATTTCATCGTGTTCCTCACTCTGGCTATAAACACACCAGTAAAGAAATTGGCAACAGGGCACGGGCCTGCATGGTCCTACTCGAGTCCACACTATTGAAGTGTTAGCACAGTCCCAGATGTGCTCACCAGGGCCAACAAACATCCTCCTCTACAATTCTCACGCATTCACAGGCTAATACAGGCCAGTGACCTTTCTTGATAGGAAGCCTGGACATAGCCACTCTATTTTTGTGGGGGACAGGGAGTTAATCTGTTTGAACAATGAGCTCAACAGCATTCACAACCACAGGACAACCTCTTTATTTATTAATAGAGATGGAGTCATCATTTCCAAACACTTAAAGAGTGGCCCATCCCGTTTCCAGACTCTGTCAAATCCCACAGTAGAAGGCAAGATGTTTGATGTGGCAGACAATCTCAGTTTTTAAAAGTAAGTGCAGTCAAACATGACAGTGGTCTCTTTGTCAACACAGCCATTCCTCATTTAGAAACTCTTGATCCAGATTCTGAAATACAATCTCAGATTCAGAGCCAGCTGCAGAAGTCACTGGGCAAAACCTAGATCCACTGTTACATAAATGGTCAAACTAGACACTAGTAGTGACCATTTATTGTGTCAAAACAGGATCATACCTCTTCATACCTATTATTTCCCCTATTCTCTGCACACAGAGGAAGCCAGAGTTTCCACAAGGTCTACAGACATCTATGATGAATTCAACATCTTCAACCTGCTGGATCAGCTCCAACACTCATGACAGCTCTCACTTCTGCTTTTGTCCCAGGTTGCTGGGCACTGTGATCAAGTAATTAGGACCAATCCTTGGTGAACGGAGTGAACAACTACAACATATACTATAATTCCGCCCATTTAAGACAGGTTAGAAAAAGGTACAACAGTTGCTCTTAAGTTCCTCTTCATCTATTTCTAATACCTAGTTGAGGACTCTGAGAACCACTGTTCAGGAGCTCGCACAAGACTTCATACCGCATGCCCAATCTCAGAAAGCCCTGCTCATAAAGCAGCAGGGCTGTCACCTGCTTATTCTGTGCCTCTTTCATAGCAGGCAAATAATCACTAAGGCTGTTAAAGGACAATAGCAGCAGTTTCCCATCTGACACGGGATGGGCAGTATTCCCACCTCAACAGTCATCCATTTCACAACAAGCAGCATTCAGGGGAAAGTCTTAAAACTTTCATATTCAGGACCATATTCACCTTGAGGGCTTCTACATACAAATGCTCTTGCCAAGAATGGAGCACTCAGTCCATAAAACCTCCTTGCTTGGGCTAATGGCCAGATCAGAAAATAACCACTGGAGTGAAGGAGTAAGAAATCTTTCACAAAGAAACACTGTTAAACTTTCTATGTTGTACTGAGTACTTTTAGGCATCTGGAGATAGTAGAATTGTCTTTACAATCAGATTCTCATTGAAGAAAATGAAAATCTCTGATGGACTGTGTCAAAATGATCAGCATACTGCCCTCTCCTTGATATGATAACCTTTAAAGAGCAGTAGTCCTGCCCTGAAAATTTCTGAACCATTTCTACTCTTTCACATGTAATTTATAGAGACTTGTTATTCCAAATTAGTGCAGCCCAGTAGACAATACTCTTTAAAAGCTGCTTTCCCCTAAATATTGCAAGACTCATTCTTGCAATCTTGGAACTGTCCTTTCTTGGACCAGTAAACACAAAGTGATGGATAAAAAAGGACTTAATTCAGTTTTTTTTTTCAGAGACAAAGCAAAGCAAACTTAGGTAAGAATAGAAACTTTAACAAGAGAAAGCAGAAATGGTGGATTAGCTTCCAAACCGCTAAGAATCCCTTGATTTCATAACTGTAGCACTTTCAAGCTACCAGAGATTAGTTTCCAGAAGTTCCTTGGAACATGCAGCATTACTGAAAACGAGTTCAATCCTGTAGCTGTACTTCACACACAAAACTGGCAAACCCAAAAAGACCCAAACAAACAAAAAGCCATTTTGCACTTAGAATAGATCACAGTGACTTAAAAACAGCAGGTGATAATCACCACAGTTCTCAGCAAGGTCTTCCCATTACCATCTCAGCTGCAGTCAGTGTCTATAAACACCAACCACCTTTCCCAGTGTGATGCACATTGGAAATCCCAGCTGACAGTCAAGGGGCTGCCTAACACACAGAGCAGAGCTCCTACCCCATCTGTTTCAACACAGCCACGTCTCTCTACACTTTCTCAGCCACCCCGACTGCTCCTTTTCCCATGTACATCCCAGCTCTGAGAGCCTTCACCTTGCACCAGCACGTCACTGAGGTCCACACTGCCTGCCTGGATCATTTGTTTGGGTATCATTAGACTGCCCTGACTGAAAGCTCTAATGAGGTGCTGATCCCATCATCCAATCAGTCGTCTGAGCCCAAATGCATCCCACGGGACAGCCAGAAAAGACTGATGCAAGAATTCCAAGTGATGTGTAACATGAAAGGGCGCCATTCGCATCGCTAGGGCTCACAGCCTGTCAGCACGGCCATTAGAAATCCGGGGCTACACAGATTTATAATTCAACCCTCCCACACACAGAACTTGCTTCAGACTGAAATTTGGCACAAAATTCAGTCCCAGGAGGGTGTTAAAAAAATAACCTATTCAACAGTTTCCGTCCCATGGCTTCAGCTCGCAGCCATTTAAATAATGGCAATTTCTCATTTGTCTTTTTAACTGAGGAAATCCAATATAAAACACCAGATTTACATAACATTGCAGTGGCGATACAAGCTGGCAACAAACCCAGAGAGAAGGCTGCCAGAGCCGTTCTGTCATTCTCTTTTGGTGTATTTCTCCATTTGGATTCAGTTTAATGGAGTGATTTTTATTAGGTCTAGCTGACATCACATGTAACCTGCAAATCCCACCTCCAAGCCAGGCGCCTTGCCCTAGCTTTCTACGCCTTGTGTTCTGGTTAGAAGGGGACAAGCCCTCCTGTGGTCACAGCAGCCTCCCACGTGTGCTGCCACTGTCAGCTCTTTGCTGCAAACTCTGCTGGCTGATTTAGAGGACAGTAATTAGCTTCCTATTGAGCTGCAAAAGACTGACTGGACAAGGCATGGACAAAACAAAGAAGGGAACTGATGCAAGCCAAAAGCAATTTGTCAGTAGAGCCTTTGATTTGATCAGAGATTGTTCGGACAACTACCACACCTGCTTCCAGGGAGAGACACAGAGCCCAGCCTTCTGCAGCTGCAGTTCTTTCTCCACCAGGTATTTCAATTCCTACAGGATTATCTGTAATTTTGAGTTTGTCAGTGGAAAAAAAAATCTTCCAAGTTGATGCAATGCCACAAAAACTTCTTAAATACACAGGACCTCAGTCTGCAGCAAATCACTGCAGTGAGCACAAGCCCTCTGCTCCACCACCACTTGTGATAGCACATGTGGGACAGGTAGGAGCTTGTCACTCTAAAACTGATCATCTTGGGGGTGGGCTACTGGCTCCCATCTCATGCACCAGCCACCACTCCTGCTTTCTTACAGCACACCTGAGACACAGCCCCTGCTGCCTCACTCCAGCTGGAGGACAGGGCATATTAAAATTATCATCAAAGCATCTGAACATACTTTCCCTGCTTGTTATATAAGTAAATAAGAAGCCCAACTATAAAATTCTACGAGAAGAAAATGAAGATCTGTGTTAGTGGTCAAGCTCAAAGCATCTTTTCTGTTCTTTAGAGAATTACTTACTTAAAGTTACTTCAAACCAGTTTTGAACTCTCTGCTGCTGTTAGAGAAGCTGCTACAAGGTCCTCTTGTCAGCCAATATCAAAATGCTTCTTCAAGAATGTGGTTGTTGGTCTAAATTGCCATTGCTGCACTGACTCTGCACATGTACTAAACCATCTTCTCTAAGGCCAGCCTCTGAGGTCCATGGTCCAGAAGTAAAAAACTCTTCTGTATTTCTGAGAGCTATATATACAATAATTCTCTCAAACAGGGGAAATGAACCCAAAGGACCACCTGAGTTTTCAAAACAGAAAAGAAAATGGGGCAAGCATCTGCAGAACCACCTTCTTCTCCAACAGCTGCATTTTTCTCATACCTTGTCCTTTAATTCCAAAGGGGGGTACAAAGTCCCTGATACGTGCCCATTTCCTGAAGGAATCATCCAAGAACATTGGTGCCGGCTTCGAGAACCTGGGAAAACCAAAATGAGAAAGACATTAGCCCCTGAACTAGGAAGGATAAACTTCTGCAGGAATGTTGAGCGAATCCGTACCTAAGTGCTGATTCTACATTGTTACTGGCAACAGATTAATGTTGAAGATTTTACTTTTACCCAAAGATGACTGCAGTGAAACAAACCTGTCAGTATTTGTGCCACAAGGACACTTAAATCACTCAGGTTGTGAACTTAGCAATCACTTCCACTCAACAATTTAGAACTGCCCCAGTACTGTCTGGCTATTAATTTAGCTACAATAAATTGCAAATTGCAAGCAGGGTTTAGGCAGTTTAACTTCTAGCTTTGCGAGCCCAAGCCAGTTTATGTCTGTGTGAGCATGTGAGGAGTCTGTTTTGGCCTCACTTGTGCACATACACAGCAGCTATCACCACACAGGCAAGAAAGAAAACAGTTCAGGAGATCATGAAGCAGCCTGTAGTTTACTGAGAGAGGAAACAGAAATTCAGTGCCTTCTTCTGCATTCATTAACATATAAATGATTCAAGAGAGGGCCCTGCCAAACCAAACAGTTGTGATCTATCCAGAATCCCTTACAAAAGAGAGACCTAGTCCTTCTTAACCATGTCATTATGGGAATACATTCTCCTAATTGTACCCTCAACACACAAACACAGCAGCTAGTAAAAATTTCTCTTCTAGAAACGATTATTACACTGGCCAGAGAAAAGGAAACAATTAGCAAATACAGAAACATTAACTTCCATATGGGACCATTTCTGAGTGTATCAAGTATACTAGAAAGCATGCTAATACTATTAGAAATCTGTTCATTTAATCATATCAAAACAGTAGCAGAGATGTTCTGGATCAAAATCAATCCCACCACGAAAAGGAATGTACTACATGTTCAGAGTCAGAGTCCTGTCCACTACAGAGCAAGGTACATGCCCCTGAAATAGATCCAGCTGGGCCAACCTGCACATGGGAGCAGGACAGATGTAACCCATGGGTTTAGCTCTCCCTTCAGGCTGTTCCTGTACTCACCATGGAACTCTTACAGCAATCAGATAACCTTTGGACTTGAACCACCTGATTTAGGATAAACTCATCTACACTATGCCACAGCCAGGTACAGAGCAACAATTTCTAACAGCAGCACATTGCGGAAAGGATGGAATGAAATTTAAATTATAAACTGATCAAAGTGGAGTCCTATTAGAGATACCCAGTAAATCACGGATGCAGAAATCTATGAAAAGGGGAGACCAAGAGAATTTAACAAAAGAAGACAACTCAGATTCACCCATGCATACTGCTTCACATCCACTCATGCAATCTTTAATAAGATAATTTATAACCATAAAAGCAACATGCACAGATGACATGGCTGATCTAGAAGGAAAGGAATGTTTTTCCAGAGCTGAGAATACAAAAGCATATATATATAACTTTATCTGGGAAAAGGTGGAGGAGGTTTATTAGATTTATTAGAGCTTCTGAAGCTTTTAAGCAAAAACACCCCACAGGCCTATTTAAAACCAAATAAAGAACAATACAGCATTAACTGTAACACATTTACTCTGAAAATATCCTAAAAACTTCAATAACCTGACAAATTAGTTCAGTGTTTTCTCACCCATCTTGGTGCACCAAAATATAATTATTATGTTTCCCTGGGGGTGCTGCCAGGGACTTATCTCCACCTCCTTCCAACATCAACAGGAGGAATCTTTGCAGGACTGTCATGCAATGCAAGAGCTTTTATAAGCTGAAGGGGCTACAGCATAGATGTTCATAGCCCTTTCTTCTCAAGCCACACCTTGAACCCAGCAGAAGCCAGGTCCCACAGAGTGGTGCCCGTTCTGCCCATGCAGCAGCTGCAGGGAGGAATGACAGCGTTGCCTGGGGCTCCCCAGCACCCTGGGGCTGCTTTGTAAGGTCACCAAGCTACTCTGCTTGCTGCTGTGACATGCAGTCTCCAGGAAAAACCTGGATGCTTCAGAAAATGCATATATGAGCAGGTTTTATTCTCTTCTCAAGAAACCAGGGGATTCAAGAGGTGCAGTGCAAATAAAACCTTTGCCAGCTCAGTTCACCTGCTCAAAAGCATTGCTTGAGAAAGAAGGTACAGGCTATAAGTTCAGGCCTAACTCAGAAGGTGGTGTTATTTATACATGCAAATAACTGGCCTGTTGCAAGTAATAAACCCGGAAAATACAATTTACACTAGTCTGATGCGGAGTAAGGAGTGCCTCTCCCTAGTGCAAGTTCCCATTTACAAGGTGCCTGATAAAAGTAGGAGGGAAGTCAGATCCTCTTAAGACTCCCTGGACCCCAAGGGAGTTCCCAAAACCAGCTGAAGCTCAAGGCATGACTGATCTAATGCTCTATGATATTGCTTCTTCATGTGACAACCAGAGCACCAAAGAAACGGTGAAATGATCATTGGCCTTTTTATTGTATGTGCTACAAGTAAACACAATATAAATAGGGATTTTTCTAGCAAAGAACACAATAGCCTTAGACTAGCTACTATTATTTGGGATTATTTAATATTCCTGTATACAGGGCCAGGGAAATGGACTTCTAACTCATACTTTTGCTTCCTTTAAGAAGGAAGAACAGTTTTGAGGAAATATTATATCCATATGGAAAAAAAGGGAGCAAGTTAGAAGATATTTTGCTCCCATAAATCTTGAAAGTAATTCCGTTTTGGAAATATTAAGAAATTATGAATGCTGTAAGCTCATGTGCTTTGCCACCTCAATAAATCAGAGCAAGCCAGAACTGATGTCCAGCAGTGACAGGGAAATGCCGTCTGCCAGACTCTCCAGGAGCATGGCTGCTCTGTCTCAGCTCTGAATTGCATCTGGCGTATTCCAGGGCCCTTCAGGAAATATCAGGATTTGCCTCAAACAGGCCATGGGACTGCTCTCAGCAGAGCACCTAAAATACATTCCAAGGAATGCATTGGAGTTTGTCAAACAGAAAAAGCCAATGTTCCCAAATGATGTTAAAACTCTGCGTGTACTGAGCAGCTTGGGATGCTGCATTTTGCCTGTCACAGCTGCCTAAAGGCAGGTGGGCTTCACTGGCAACCACAGCTCCAGACACAAAACAGGTTTGGGCTCCTTCAGAAAATGGCACAGAAAGTGAAAGTTTCCATTTTTCAGATTTAAATTTTAAGCACTTCCTCTCCACTCCAAATTCCAGAACAGAAATAATGCAATCTCACTGCACACGAGAAGCCAAAAAATTGAGGAATTTGGCTTCTTGTGGCACACACTTATGACCTGTGTAATTTGACAGAAAATGCCAAGCATCTACAATCTCTAGTTTGAACAGCATACCCTGCTAAAACACAAATGGCATCTAAATGGACTAAATGCTTGACATGATAATTGTGAGGTACAAAACAAATCTCTCCCAGTTCTCAAGTCTGAATTCCTCACACAAAGACATTAATAAAATCTCTAACAATTTGTCACCATGCACAGCAAAAGGAAGCGAGTGTTCTGCCAGAAACTGTTCTTAAACAGGAATCTATAATCACACAAAAATGTGATATATATTTGTTCCTTGGGACTCTGGCTTATGTGACAAAACATTAAATTTCTAGTTTTTTCCTCCCTGACAAGAAGAGTTGTGACCCTGCACCATTTCTGAAGCTGAGCTAGCCTGCCAGAAGCTCCCCAGCCAAGTGTTTCAGCCATTCCATTTTGTTCCTGATACTGAGACCTCTTCACAGCTACTCCTCTTTGAGGAACACTGAGGTGCTCAGCACAAGCAGAACTAACTTCCCAAAGTATCTTGCAGTTGCTATGCAAGGTAGCTATGGGACAATTGAATCTTGACTAGAATCTGCTCCCTACTCCTTATCTGCTGCTTTCCAGGCAATTAATATATAAATGTGTAGAAGAGAAAAAGCTACATCTTAGAGAAAGTAAAATAAATAAGCTGATTCATGTGTCTTTGGCTTTAATGAGGAGGGACAAAGAAAAGGTGAAGTTCCTGAATGAGTAAAGGAGATGATGGCACCACATTTCTAAGGGGCCACGACACTAAGGAAAGGCAGACTGGCAGCTGCTGAGCTCCACTGTGAGCTTATATTTCAGGTATTCCTTCTTTAAACATCCTCCTTTAAGCTGACCTACACTTTTGTTTATTCTTTAATTAAGGAGTATCAGTAGTGCTAGAAAACTGAAAGCTGAAAGAAAAAAAAGCCCAAACAGTGCTAGAACCTAATGCTATGCAAAACCTGCATGTTGCATTTGTAAACGGGCAGGAACAGCTTCTTTCTCTTTTTTTAAACCACACAAATAAATTATTTATTTTTTCTGGCATGACTTCTGTCTTCTGTTTGCTGATGATCAAAAGCATCCATGGTTAGACAGAAGGCACAAAACCCACCAATGTTATTAATTAAATACAAACTGAAGCCCTTGAGTGCTGAATCATTAGCCCTGACAAAGACATTTATGGAGGGAGAAAATCTAAACCAACCCTTTCCTTTTTCCTTACTGAGACCTAGATGTATACTGTCTCCCTTGCCTCCCTTCTCTGGGGAGCAGCATGGTGTGATAGCATAGGAATAGGGTTTATGACATCCCAATTTTACATTTCTTATTGACGTTAATCCTCTGTCAAAAATCCAAGCAGCTCAAAGATTCCTCAAGGAGCTGAAAAATTTAAGAAACTGCATTAATAAGGATTAACCCCATCCTACAACCAACATACTACTCTTCCTATATCAGCAAATGAGCTCCCCCCAAAAAAGGTGGCTGCAAGAAGAATATCTTTAAGAGCAGAGAATAGGCCAAAAATTAAATTGATCTTAACAAACTGCAGAAGTCTAAAATAAAATAATATGGTAAAGACAACTTATCACTGAGGAATAGTTGTTCAGAGCACCCTACCAGTGCCACTTGAGAGCACCTAACTCTTTTGCAAAAGAGTGTGAGCCAGAGATCCCTGCCCATCTTCTCCCATGCTCTTTGTGCCTACAGACCCTTGAGTGTGTCTGCAGCTGTCTCTCTCAGGCTGCAAAGGGCTCGGTTGCTTGGCCACTCCCCACACTGACGCCACCGAATTACGCAGCCCTACAACAGTGCTCTGCAGTAAATGTCACCACCACTCCAAAAAGATGACTTTGAACAGGCCTTATTCCATAAGCAAAGGAAAGGGCCAGTAAAATCAACTGATCTAAAACCCTAGAGACTGTGTAGCAGTTATCCCTGTCTACTTCCCTGGGAATGATTGCTCTGTACCTTTGAGGCACTCTGGAACATCCTCAGCCTTCTTGCTCTCTGCTCTCCATCACCTAGGAGGTTGTTTAAACTCATCAGTGCAGACCTTTTATCATTGCCTGCTCACTGCTCTCTTTAGAGCTGGACCAGCTGCTCCAAGATGTATCTTAAAAGGCCCCCATCCTCTGCGCTGTAGTTCATACAAAGCACATTGTTACACTCTTGCAGGAAAGATAAACATCCTATCATGAATGAAAAATGTAACTATTACAGCAGTAAAACCTGTTAAATACTCAACCTTGTTCAAGATCAGAAAGCATCAACTCAAGGAACATGTCCAATTCTGGGCCTCATGTGAAAAAGACCGAAGGTCTAGAAAACATGATGTCTGAGGAAAGCTAGAAAAATAATTACTTTGTTTAGTTTTTTTAAAAAAATGAAGAGGACATGTTAAGCCAATAAATATTATAAGGCTGCTGCAAAAGAGAAAGAATCTCTATATCCCTGGTAAAGAGAAGTAGTAACACCAGTCCTAAAATGCAGCAGAGAAAACTAAGTCATTAAAAAAATGCTTCTTATGCTTGGGATCATTACACATTAAAAATCCACTGTCTGGCATGGGTTGAAGAACTCACATCAACTACAGCAGTTTCTGATTTGACTGTATTATTTTTAACAAGTTTATATCTATTAAAGACTAATTAGCGATAGCTGTGCCCACTTTTAAGAGGGAAATGCAAATAGATGATCTTTTGAAGTTCTGCACAGGTCTATTTTGTCTACAACCACTTTCACACTGAGCTAACACTGCCAGGAGGTGACCAAGTAGCCAAGCTACAGTCTGCTGTCGCTGGGAATCAAGAGCTGCCCTTCAGGTTCCCTGCACTTCTTAAGTATTTCTCTTCATATATGGTAATCAAATTTCAGTACAATCCCTGTAGATAAGCAGCACATGTATTTTTCCAGCCTGCTGCCTGCCAAGAGTGCTTTCTGTTTGTAGTCCACACCTTTGTGATTAACAGGAAGACACGTAAAGTTTAACCTTTCTGCAGTCATTAATGTCTTGGGCTTATGGCACCACCAAGGCACAAAATCAAAGAATGATTTAATATTGGCTCAGTCCCTCCTGCTCACTGCGTTCTGACACGCATAAAGTCCAACAAAGTATCCCCAGCAGCTTACCTATATAATGCAATTAATCATAAGAACTGGAAAAGTTTTGAGATAAACTAAATATTAAAGACAAAAAGAAATCAGTTTGCCTGCTCTGATGAAATCCTCACACTTTCCTACTGATTCTCCAAACATTTCATACAAAAAAACCACACATGCATGCACAAAAATAACAAAAAGCTTGGTTTAAAGGTTGGCTTCCTCTTAGGGAAAAAAACCAAAACCAAACCCAAAAAACAACAAAACTATAAAATTCAGACCAGGCAGAAACTTTGTCCTGACCTGCCTCATGGAGCAGCTTATAAGACAACATGCAAAATTTGTCATTGTTCACAAAACTCTCTAATTCCAAAACACAATTATGCAAGGGTGAAAAGCTAACTTCTCAATAACACAAGGTTCTGTTAGTTTAAAAACCAGTCTTCTAACATCATTTCAATGTCATAGCTTGTTTCTCATGTGTTATTGTCAACGATGCAAGATTAAATTACAGCTCATTCTTCCTACAAAAAGCCAGGTGGGGGGTTCAAGAACTCTGAGGGAACACTGAGCCAAATAGACGAGATTATGTGGTATTTGGAAACATGATGAAGGTGAGAGAAAGCAGACTGCGATTACTGCCTGAGTTTCTAAAGCCTTCTGTGCAAACAAAAAAATGAGATGAAGAGGGAAGGTGAAAGGTCCAAAACTTCTCCCAAGAAGAGTCAGCTCCAACAAAAGATGCCAGCCAGCAACTCTGCCAGTTGGCCAGACTTTAGTACAGTTCTGTTCCTGTTAATATTCTGCTGAAACAGGAAGCGGATTGTGCTTTCTCCTGAACACCAACTGGAGAGCACTCATGTAGGGCCTGCTGCTGTGCAACACTGCACTCCCAAAAGGCATGGTATCTGGGGAAATCTTTTTTTCTGGTGAAGATCTAACACATTTGAGAAGACTGCAGAGGATGGGCACAGTTCCCAACACGGATCTGTTGTCTTTCATCACACTAATTAACCACTCTGTTAAACACAGTTACTGTGTTTTCTTTACAAGTGATGTTACTTTTATAAAGCCAACTTAATGTTCTCTTTATCCTTCTTGCAGAGAGAAGTTAATCCCTGTCACTGCCACTCACTGCTCATTCTTGCCACCACTGGCCATGTCTAACTGTTCTGAGCCACCAGCAGTCTTATGGTGGAGCACAACAGATGGCATTTCTATTTCAAAAGCCTCTGATCTCGTTTTCTCCAACCACATTATTTAATGTATATGCCTATCTTGAGGTTATCCTACTGTATCAGATCAATCTTTAGGTTACAAATCATTGGAGGGAATAGCAAAATTTTGAGTGGCCTTTGTACAAGTAATTATGTCACCGGAGAAGGAGCCTGGAACACTCAATGCTGTAAAGAAACTGCTACGCATGTAGGGAACAGGAGAAAGATCCTTTCACCATCAGCTAAGCCAAAAATGCACATGTTGCTCAGCACAGCCAAGCACAGAACAGATGTGAGTGCTCTTGATGTACAGCACAGGAGACATGGCACAGAAGGGAAAGAGCTGTTGAAACTAATCAACAACTAAGCACAAAATGAGTGTGACTCGATCCTAGTACAAACAGCTAAAGACAAAAATAAGGCCACCTATGTTTAAAAAAATCCAGAACAGCTTTGTTATGGAAGCTAATGAAAACAGGAAAACACAAAACAAATTACTTGATGTGAAGCTTGGTCATTTTATGAAAGGGGCTGTGCAATTTGGTATCTGCATAGACAGAAGACTGGATTTCATAATTAATTCAGTTTCTGAATGCTTGATGTTTCTTTACCTCTGGCCTGTTACTCTTATCCAGGTCAAAAATCCACTTGGGGCAAAAATTCCCTGCATAAATCTTACTGGAGTGAGGATGCTGGTAGAAGAAATGTCAGTGTTTTGGTAATTGCAACTGAAATAGATGGGTTGATCTGAGTGAAAATAGTCTTTAATTTTTTTCAAGGCTCATACACTTCTGGAATGACCAATGCCATTTTAGAAGCTAGACAAAAAAATCCTATTAACACAATATGGAAAACATTAGTCTGTTGTGAAATACACATGGCATTAACAGAAGTCTTGTGAGCTCTTCTGATTTTCTTACATGTAGGGCAATATTCTGAAAAGTTCTACGGGACACAGTTCCTCATATCATACTCCTGGGAGAATCTCAGCCTTCATGTTAAAAAAATCCCACAGCAAGTAAAAAAATATTTTTCTAGACTTGTAGTTGGAAATGAAACCTCAATAACCAATAAATATTCAGAAACCTGAGGAGGAATAAAAAGAAACCATTATTTTTCAACTGCATGAAATTTCTGCCCTGACTTATTATTACTGACTATTTGCAGGTTGCAATTCTCATCAGTGAAACTCTCTGCAGTGACTTTAAGGTGATCCAGAGGTTTCCCCAATGAAAATGCAGGCAAGGAACAAGCTTGCTTTCACACACCAACAGGAAATGAGAGGAAAACAGTAGAAGTGAGGGAAAAAAATCTGCAGAAGTTATTAATCTGACAGCTTCCGACAGCACACAAGACAGGCAGATAATTAAATGCAAAGACAAGAAGTGAATCTTCTTTGCGAACCACAAATTGTTGCTCAAAGACAATTATACAGATAGTCCACTGTGATGTTTCTTACAATTTTTTGCCAGTTATTTTCAAAATATCTTTTTTAAAGTTATCACAATGTGGATTTCATGTGAAAACCTGGCATAGCAATGACCATATCAAATCAGGTCTGCAGTTCCTCTGAGAAAACAGGAAGACATGACCTAGAAATTAGAACAAAATTTGTGGCAGAAACAAGGGACTGAAAGCGTAGGAGGTGTTGGGCAAGCACAGGAGATGCTGGGCAAGCACAGTTCTCTCCAAACACCTTGAAATTGGACAATGCTTTTTGGCTGGAATCCACACCATGGCTTGCATCATTCAGCAGATGGACATCCTAACTTTAAAAATGGTGAGTGTGGAAATGTTCTCCATTGCACAAATTCCTAAGGCCTAAACAATTTAGCCTGTTATGCTCCTTTCTGTAGGAACTTGTTTAAGGAACAGTTGTGTGATTTTCAAGCTTGTCAAGAAGTCAAAGCAGCATCATTCATCCAATCAGAGAATAAGCTTATTTCCTTCTGTCAGGTGAGACAGCATAATGTAGCTTTAAGTGCCATCTCCTAAGTACAGCCACCAGATGTGCATTTGTAGAATGTATACACACACACACACACACACACACACAAAAATACCATTACTATCAGAATAATTTCACTTGCTGAAAAACAGTTACAGACAGATCACAAAGCTGCTATTAATGAGATCCATATCAATCTCAATGGGAAAAATTCCAGATGCATTTCTGTTTCTCTGCTGCAGAATAGACTTCACATTGTAGTGCAGGACAAAGTAGGGGCAGCCAGTTGTTATTATTTAAGATTCAGACAGAGGCTTTTTTCTTCCTTTAACCAGATGCAAAACCCTCCAAGGACTTCACTGAAAGCCTGACCAAAAAAAGCCAAAAGCCCAAGTGGAAAGAGTGTTTTCAGAGGGACCTGCCCCCTAGGTGCCAGAAGGTACTTCTGTTACTGGAGATAATGCTTGATACAGTTGACACAGACCTCATGCCCAGTTCCATGTAATTTTCTGACTCCTCTGTCACCTTATTAATTCCAGCCCTTAGCCTAAGAGTGGTGATCTGTAAAGTAACATGCATAAAAATCTTCCAGATAGTATCAGCACTATTTAATATATGCCTCTCCCCTTTGGTCCCATGGTTTTAAAAATAAACAAGTACTTTAACAAAACAAGGGTAAGACTCTGAGCTTGTAAAACCTCCTTCTAGGTACTGTTTCCAGAGATAAGGCACAGAGACTGGACACTGAAGAGTTTCCATGCAAGAGGCCACCTGACAAAACCAAAAGGATTTACTGACTCACAGAGCAAGTGGGTGCTGTGGAGAAAGCTGCAAACAGTGACAGCACAGACAGCTACATCCTTTCCTCATGCCACACAGAAAGTGTTTAGCTTGAGTTAGAGATTAGGCAGGGAAAAGAGACTGGAGGTGACACTTGACTACTCGATGAAGTGAAGAGCCACAAACCATATGGACTTCTCCTGTCCTCCTTGAAAAGCTGGTATGAAAAATAAGGCCTGTCCTTCCAGCCAGCACACTCACTGCCCTCTTCCAACCAGGGCCCTCTGCTCTGCTGTGTCCCCACATCACACATCTGGCAAGAGACTGTGCAGCAAAAACAGCACCCACAGCAGTAACTTCAAAGGACTCTCCCAAGAGGCTTGACGGATACCTGAAACACAAGGTATGCTCTTAAAAGCCTGCCCTCTAAAATGCTATAAATCTCCTGGAAGAACTGATATCCTCCCTGACTCACTAATCAAAGCAGAGACACCCACCCAGTTCTTATTGCTCCACTTGAAGAATGGTACAACAGTCTTCCTCATTCCAGGAATGGAGTTTTTCAATGAGATAGTTCATTTCAACAAGTTCCCACAAGAAAAAAAAACTGCAGAAAAAAAGGATACTGCTGGTTTATGCATTTGAGATTTATGTAAGTCACTGAAATAAATACTAAATATTATTAGCTACTAAAGGAAATAGCTACGGTGAAGATGAGGGGATAAAAACCTTGCACAAAAATGCCTTCCCTTTCAGTATCCTTGATAGAGAAAGCACTTCTCCTACAGCTGTGGGAAAGAAAACAAGACACAACGGCTGAAGTTAAAATTACACATCTTTGGCTGTTATCAAAGGGAGCTATAGCACATGGACAAAGTGCAGTCTGCGTGATTCCAATTCCAAACCAAAGAAATGCTGCAGGCACATTCATCATCGACATTTGTATTTGCTCCTGAGTATTACAATGAGCAGTGAACATTGCTGATCTGCTACTTTTGTCCCAGTAGCAATGTTTAATTGCGTCAACTGCATTCAGCCTTTGTAGAAAGCATCAATAAGTTCACTCCTACAATTGATACTCTCCCAGTGACCCCCTCAGGCAAACCAACATGAAGCAGCTCCAGCGTGCAGCACTGCCAGCTGACACAGAAATCCTGCCACACCCAGGAGTTTTCCATACCCTTAGAGCGTGGGTGGAACAAAGTATAGAGAGTAACTCAGCATCTCCATGAATCCATCAGGGAGACACAAAAGAATCATAGAATCATTTAGGTCGGAAAAGACCTCTAGGATCGAGTCCAACCATTAACCCAGCCCTCCCAAGGCCACCACTAAACCATGTCCCCAAGTGCCACATAAAAATGTCTTTTAGCTCCCTCCAGGGATGGTGACTCCACTAGGCAGCGTATTCCACTGCTAGATTTTGGTAGGGAAATTTTCCTAACATCTAATCTAAATCTCCCCTGGCACAACTTGAGGCCATTTCCTCTTATCGTGGAGAAGAGAAGGACACCCACCACACTAGAACATCCTTTCAGTCTCTCATCCTGGACAGAGTGATGAGGTTCCCTCTGAGCCTTCTTTTCTCTAGGCTAAACACCCCCAAGTCCCTCAGCAGCTCCTCAAAGAACTTGACTCTAGAGCCTCTACCAGCTAGTCTCTGCCTCAGCCTGGAATTCGGTCTATTCACTGTATTTTCTTAGCATCATCCAGTTTGGGTTTTTTCCCCTCATTCTTTTGGTTGCCCACTTAGTTTGTCTAACCACTTAGATGGCACTCCACAAACAATTCCTTTCAATTTACATCTGTCATATAGAAGTTGTTCTGTGTTTTCTTTCTGCTTCTTAAAAGTATTAAACTTCACAGACATTTTGGAAGCAGACACACTTGGTGTGACAGGGCAAGAAATCTCTCCATTAAAATGACAAATTGCAGTCATTTTGTTCTCATTTAATCTTACTTTTAACAAAACAATCACCTTGTTAAGAAAAACTGAAAAAAGGCATGAAGGCTCTCGGCCTGCAAAGAGAAGACTTTGAAATGCACTGGCAAAGAAAATTAAGACCATAATATAAATGACGAGTAATCCTAATCACCAACTTTTTCTCATATCTTTTTGTCTTAAGTACCTCTACTTTCCAATAAATCTAAAAATGCTTAGTAGCTTCTTGGAACTTACAGAGGTACAATAGAACAAATAATAAGAAAGCTATGCTTCAAGCCACTAAATAAATGGAGAAATAATGGCCATCAGTAATAACTCTTTTTTTCCCAAAGCTGTAAGAAAATCCTATAAAATGTGGTGACTGCCCTTCAAAATTTTTCCCAAATCGTTATTTTTCTAAAAATAATTTCCCCATATTAACTTAACAGTAGTTTAAAAAAAGTTAAAGCCCACAACAACATCTAACTCAGGATATTCTTAAACTTCCTTGTCTAAACAGGAAAGTTGAAGGACTACATTAGCCAAGTATCTGCTGATCTCAATGACAAGAGAAATAACAGATTTGCATCAGCCAGCAAAACAGCAATGCTGTTGGCCAAAAAGAGAACTTCCCACAAGTATTTATGGGTGCGCTTAGGGCAAGTGTTCAAACAGACAGCTGTGGAGCGAAAAAGCAGTACAGGATGATCCCACATTACTCTCTCTGCCTCTGTAATGCTCATGGCTCAGCCCTCCTAAATTGTACCTTTCCACTGGACATTCTGCATTCCCTGAACTGCAGACTAAGTGCACTTGGCTGTGATATTCACAAGCAAAACCCTGCAGATTCTCACATCAATGCTGTGCAAACGTCACTGTCTAAACCACAGACTACAAGTTGACTAAAGATTTTCAGAGACAATCAGCATTTTGTGGAATTCAAGAGCAACTGCGTGGTCTTCTCAACAGGTTACTCACGTTACCATACTTGTCTTGTAGCAATTATTTCTGAGTATTCCCGGCACGTCTTCCCACCATGACAACGTGATACATGCTCTGCAGCAATGGTTTTCATTTTCGTATCTTGGCCAGTCATGGAGTGAATCAAATTGACAGCCCCTCTGCTGATACCAAGCTTTAGAGGCAGCAGAACAGGTCCACTCCTGTCAATTTTTATCAGCTGAACTTTGAAAATGCTGCCCCTAGTTAGAGGGATTAGTATCTCCCCGAAAATAGGTATAAGGAGTAAAAATACAAGAGCAGATCTAGGAGAAGTAAGAATAGGCTGACGTGCAGAACTATCAACAAATTGCTTCCAAATCTGCCTGAGGCCAGCACCACCTTGGAGAATCCGTAGCACTTGGGGGGAGCTTTTGTTCCATGGCTATTACTTCTTTTGATACCAAGAGCATGCTGAATGTGGGCAAAGCACAAATCTGAACAAACTGGCTGCTCTAGCCCCCATTATCACCCACTGAAAGCTCTTGTGGACACTTCTTGAAATACACATAAAGAGCCTGGACTGAGGGCAGTGACCTTGAGGCACTGAGCTGTGCTAGCACCAGCCACCAACACCAGCCCCAGGACAGGCACAGGGATCAGAGCTGTGCTCTCCTGGTAATTACAGATACTGCACCAGAACTGGTTGTCTCTCAGGAAGGGGGAGAAAAAAAGTGTTGCTTGATTTTTCACTTGGGATTATTTTTTAAGAATTCATCAGCTTGATTGCCCAGCAGTAAGGAAAATCCCTCCTAAGGATGCGAGTGAGACTGTGCTGGGGCAGATCAGAGTTCAGAATCTCTTTCCCAAAAATGGCAATAAATGGATGTCCAAGGTAAAGCAAGAACAGGGCAAAGAGATAAAATATTTCCTCCCTAACATTCACACAGCTTTCAAACATTTTCAGCTGAGTGGATTTCCTGAGCTTGATGTGGTTTGTCTAATCAGCAACCCCCCTTTCCCTCCCAGCAATGGATCCCTCCTCCAAATGTTTGTCCAGACTCCTCTGGAATTTGTACAGACAATTTGCAGCTGTCACATGCTTTGGCAAGGAATTGCCCAGGTATATGACCTGATGCACGAAGAACTGAGTATTTTTTGTTCTGATGCATGTAAGTAGAAACCCATCATGCAGAAAGACTGTATCAATGATTTTTCCCTTCTACTTTTTTCCCCTGTAGTAAAAGCCAATGGTAAATTCAGTGCAGCTCAACCAGAAGACCGCCCCACCGCACCCCCCCACAAAAAAAAAAAAAAAATCGTATCTCCTTCCAGCTGCCTCAGCAATCACATTGTCCCCTACCTCTCAATCCCTCTTTGGCCTCAAGGTCTTCCCTAACTCTGCTTTTGGGATTTGACATTACCAAGCTTGAAGAAATTTTGTTTCATGCAGCTCTCATCTGGAAGTACACCCCACCTCTGCACAACAGAAGTCTTTTCATCAATTTATTATGTTCCTTATGCATTCTCATACTGTATCTCGTAAAGCTTCCAACTGGCTCCCCTGATGTCTACCTGAGGCCACTTGCTGCTCCCCAAGAAGGGTAGCACCTTCTCCTTTTTGGCCTGGCAGACCACACAACAACATTTAAATTGGGAAGTACTGCAGGTGGTATTGCCTCTCCCATCTCATAAGGAGTCCAGCTTCCTCCTGTGTTCACAGAGAACAGCTGTCCCAAAGATCTTTGCTAAGATGGCAGGGAAGTTTCAGATTTATGGCCTGTGACTGAAAAGCTCTCTCTGTACACTGTAGCTCCTGACAGGACCATTACAAATTCCAGGGAAGGACATGGACTTGCTGGAGCAAGTCTAGAGAAAGGCCACGAAGATGATAAAGGGCTGGAGTGTTCAAGGGTAGGCTGGATGGGGCTTGGATTAACCGGATCTAGTGGAAAAGGCCTGTGGCAGGGGTGAGTGGAACTAGATGATCTTTAAGGTCCCTTCCAACCCAAACCATTGTATGGTTCTATGATCTGTATAGGACTGAAGGGCCATACAGTAAACACCAGCTGCTTTTTGGAAACAGAACACATGCACAGAAACCATGACACACTCAGAAAATGGTCTGGGCTTCCAGTTGGTGGAAAACATGAAATCACTACATCCAGAGACTACACTGAACAAGAAACAGCAATTATGGCAGCTACCAACTGCTTCACGAGATCCCTTCCCGCTCTTTTGAGAGGGCCAATGTTTGTCAGCAGCTGCACACAAGGAGTCAAACACCAGCTTTCAAAAATACATATTTCATTAGGAGATGAGGTCTGTCCAGACACAAATGACGAAGAGCCACATTGCTCCTCTTTAGCTTTTGCTAGCGTGGGAATGAAGCTCAGACACACGAAAACTTCCTCCATAGCAAAGTCCTGCAGCTGTCAAAGACCTGGCATGTGAACAAGTCAGGCACAGGAAGAAGAGAAGTGCTACTACAACCCTGGCCAACTGAGCAACTTTAGAGTCTCAATCTGACAGCACAAAAGTAGGTGACCACAGAGACACTCTCTCACTTTCTGTACAGCTTTGACTAGGACATTCACATGTTGTCCCTATGGACCCGAAGGAAGTACAGGAATAGTATGCTTTGATCCAGCAATAACGACTTAAAACCCAGTCTTGTGTGGGAAGTGTTGACAAATTACCTCTGGTAGACACTGAAATCACTCAAACAGTTAACTGAGATTAGATTAGCTGGTAGGTTTGGAAAAAGGCTATGAATAAGATGTGTGCAGCTGCACATGTTTTTACTCAATTAGATGACAGTAGGACATGTATTACTTCAAACATCAAGGCTACACCAAATCAGATAAGCAATCCCACCTAAAACAAAAACCAGCAACATACTTCCCACAAATGTAAAATAACTTTGTGCTGTGCCATAGTGGAATAAACTGACCAGAAACACAGCTTCTTCCCAACCCCAATCAGCTTCAAAATCAATATGTTAAAGAGCAAGAATTCACATTCTTTTAAAAAAATCTACTGTAACTATAGAAGTTGTTACATCCCTCTTTCAGTAAAGTGCATAACGTGAGCAGTTTGAAACGTGATCTATTTAATTGAAAGCCAAGAAGCTTTAATATTATTGTAATTTACCACTTTTCTGACTTTCACTAAATTGTACACGCCTATGGCATCTCCTGGGCAAACTAAATGCACCCCATTTTTGTCCATACAAAATCTGTCCTTCCTAGATGGACATGCTATGATTTTATTTTGGAGTAGATGCCAAACCAGATCTGAAGCAGATTTGCAGACACGCACATCATCTCTACCACTACCTCTTCTTAGCACAGGGTAAGAGGAAGAGCACAGGACCAGTGCCTGAGCACTAGGGGCTGCTTCTAATGGAGGCTTTACAGAACTGCTGTGAAAGAGCTTCTGAAGGACCTGTAAAGGAGTGCAGTGAAAAAACACATTTTGAGAAGAGCCAGTTTGACAGTGGTAAAGGCTGTTGGCTGAAGTAACCCAAAAGACCACCAGTTTTAATTTGGCACAATTCTTCCACCACCTCCTGTAAAGTCACATCACATCAGCTCAGCAAACATCACCAGGAAGACAGAACAAGGAAAGTCATAAACACAAGGTTCCAGAGACAATGGGACAGGCTCTCTGGTGACTTGGGCTTTACTTTATAAAACCATATTTCAGAGTCACATCTCTACAGTCTGCTTGGAACCCATCTGAGAGTAGTCCTTGAAGCTTAGCAGTGAAGCCAGTAAAAAGAAGAAAGGGAGAACAAAACACCTGTAAATGGAAGGGGGAAAACAGATACAAGGCAGTATAAGGAAAGCACAATGAATTGTCACAAGTGATGCAACAGGTCACAGCAAAGAAGATGAGGGCACTGAATTGTGAGATTTGAGCCACTACCTATATAGTAAAACTTCAAATACGTACACACTGCATCACATTGAATTATAGGAGCCATGCTGAGATCTGCCATACCATGGTCACCTAGATGCTTCAAGGTCTGTTTTTGGCATTCCTTTTAAAGAGATTTCCTGGTAGAGCATATTTATTGTGTTGTGGTTTTTTTTGCCAAGTCTATTGGAAAGTTTAAGTAACATATTTGTTTCTTTTGTTCCTGCAGCTGAAAGTCTGATTTTAATGAGAGATTGCCCATTTGGGTTAGCAGCTCAATCTTTACATTCTTAAGCCTCTTTAAAATTCCTGGATATACAGAGCCTAGGATGGGTGATTTAGCACTGATTAGTTTAGTGGTGTGAGAGAGACCAGAGACACTGGCCAGAGATATTTCACTGTTTTGAAGCTAGTTCCTCGGCGTATGAGGCTTGAAAGCCGAAAAATAGGAGAGCAGCTTTACAAATTGCAATAGGGAGGAGAGCTAAAGCTTCAGTCAGATACACTCTATCCTCCATCTCCTTCCCGTCTGTACAAATGAAAACAAAATGCCTCTAACTTACAAAAAACTACTTGCTACTATGGGCAGAAGCATGACGAAGAATCCACCCTCCAAGCAGTTTTAGTGACAGCTTCCGTACTAGTCTACATCTTGATCAATGGGGTTCTTTTTAAATGATTAGCAAGGGTGTAATTAAGGAAACTGAAGGAAGAAAGATAACTCGAAAGATGAATGAGGCCTTTATTCAGGGTATCAGAGATGGGGCTGTATGACAAGCAAAGATGAGGGTCCTGGTGGGCAAGGTGAACATGAGCCAGGGTTGTGCCCCTGGTCACAAAGGCAGCCAACAGCCCCCAGGGTGGGGACACCCTTCCCCTGGCTCAGCACCAGGGGGGCTCTGCTGCAGGGCTGGGGCTCTGCTGGGCTCCCCTCTACAGAGACACACACTGGAACTCGTCCAGCGAGCTAAGATGATTAAAGGATTGGGGCATCTGCCACGAGGGGAGCCTGAGAGAGCTGGGATTGCTCAGCCTTGAGCAGAGAAGGCTAAGGGGGCTCTGATCAGTGTGCATAAACACCTGACAGGGGCAGTCAAGCAGGCAGAGAGACTCTTCTCAGGGGTGCACAACACACAGGGCAATGGGAAAAAACCTGAAATACAAGAAATTCCACTGGAAATAATAATACTGCTACGGGGGGTCAAACATGGGAACAGGCTGTGCAAGAGAGGTTGTTCAAACACAACTGAGCATAGTCCTGAGCAACCCGCTGCAGCTGACCCCACTTTGAGCAGGGGTTTGGATTAGATCATCTCCAGAGGTCCCTGCCCGCCCCACCTAGTCAGTGATGCTGTGATCCATCTCCCCCTGAAGCAAGGAACAATGAAATTGCAAGAGCTCAATTCCTATCCAGGTCAAATCTCAGAAACAAAGGTCTGCTAAAACCCCATTTTATACAAATGCTGTAATTCCTGCTGACCTCAATCAGCCTAATCAAGTGGTAAGATTACAAAACAGAAAAAAAAAGGTTTTAATTTGATCATTACTCGTAGCTATTTCATTGACCTAATGCTTGGCCACGAAGAGCTCATGAAAACTGGATTAATGCATAAAAAGAAAGGAATTCATCCTCTGGAAATCACAGTTGAAATTTGACATTCAACAAAACTGGAAATCTGTAGCTGTAATGTCATCCCATTGGTATAAAACACATAAGGGTAATTTGATCAATCAAGGTGTTTGCCATTTAGTCAAAGCTCTCCTATGCATACAAACACCCAACACCATTCCACACCTTCACAGTCTAAGTGGAGTGGTAGGACACATAAATAAGTTAGCAACAGAGCTGTGTGACACAACTGTCTGTGTTGGGAGACCAAGGACTACGGTACAGCCAGCAGTGCTGCTGCAGGCAAGGACAAAAGGACAGTCACAGCGCAGAGATTAAAAGAACAAGAAAGCCCAGCACGTCCAGTGAGAGTGCACATTATGGTGCTGCTTAAAATGTTAACTTGTGTTGCAAAGGAAACAGATAGTAAGTGACAACTATTTCTCCCTAATGTTTTGATTTTATTTTTTTTAAGCTACTCTTCAGCACAGTCATCTGACTAACTACAGAACCATGCAACTAACATAAACTTATATAGCTAACAAGCATAAATAGGGAAGATGCTTGTCTTTCATGATTGAGTCAAATTAGTAATTCAACAATCCCTGTATTAGTCAAGGCTCCCCAACAGCCTCATGAAATGTAGCAGAGAGGTCAGAAATTTGAAAATTATGCGCCCAGATATGTGATCTGGTTTCAAAATTTATACCCATCAACCATCTTGGCCAGTGCAAAGCAGAGCATTTCTTGAATACGAACACACCATGGGAGCAATAGGGACTCATCTGAGGTGTCTTTTCTACATCACTTTTCTACATCATTTCAGCATCAATCCAGCTGATCTGACAAAAGGTATTAGCAAGAGAGTGGAGAACAGAAAGCACAACCAGCACTTGGGTTATGCTGGCAGCTAGATGGCAGGTTTTATTCTCCACAACTACTATCAAAGCCTGAGTCCAAAAAGCACTTAGAGGCCAGAGCCTCCTAGGCATGAAAGAATCTGTGAACAAAGAGTGGGCAGCTCACTTGGGACTACAAAAATCCCAGACAGAATCCTTCTGAAGAGGCCAAGGTTCTTGACAACAAAACCACAATTCAGTGATTTAGGAAAGGCTGGCAAACCCATTAATTACTCCTGCTTCTGTAATCCACAGGGCACAGAAGTGCTCTTCCTCCAGAAATGTGTCCCTCTTGCTTCTCAGCAGCCATCCTAGAATGGGCCCTGTGATCTCCTTCTGGAAGCACCTTAGACTCCTCAGCCCTCACTTCACTTTCTTTCCCTATCCAAGAGAGGGAGGAAGCTGAAATTAATCCTTTGCCTGCTTGCAAAGTATGAACCAAGTAAATTTACTCCTAAACCATCTATAACTTGGAGTATTTTCTCTTGAATAATTCTATGCCAAGAGGGACTCAGAAATTATTTTAAGATAAGTTTTATCAAACTGTTCATAACCATTACTCCATTACACCACTTGAAGAGATGGTCAGCATGAAAAATGCCTTTCCATCACTGTGTGAAATTTTGTGCTTTAGCAGCTTTCAGTCATAGAGGTCAACATTTTCAAAATAGACTACCCAGACTTCAGTTTTCTAAGGCAATTTAAGTAAAATAAGTCTATAAAACTTTGGCCTAGATTTCTGAGGTATTGAATGCATTCAGCTCTCACAGCTCTGTAGCATATATAGCTAAAAAAAAAGAGACTAGGTTCATAAAACATGGATATAGACTAAACTTTGGAAATGTTGGTTTAAAGTCAAGGATCTGAAACTGATCACAAAAGAAACCAGAGTCAGCTTGTGAAAATATTTTCTATGCATTTTTTCTTAGCACATTTATGCCACAGCAGTATATAAAGCATCATGCATACAGCAAAGATTTATTGAGTTATACCTTCATTGGGCACATTTTTCTCTCTCTTTTAAAATAAATTTTAAAATCCAACATTAATATTCCACTGCAGTGGGGGATCCATGCCCACAAATGGCTCCTTTTTGAAGCATAATCCAAAATGGATGTGCCTTTAATAAGCACCTTAGACACTGCAGAAATGTCACTGAAAGTACTAATGGACTATTGAATGTCTGCTATGAAATACACTGACTGCTTCCACAGAGCTCTGCTAATGCTTATTTTTCTACATAATTCCTAGTGCTTGCAGGGGTGTGACACACACTGACTATTGCTCTGGTACCTCAGCTGGCTTCCTTCCTCCTGTAAGCACATTTTACAGCACTTGCAGGAGATGTGTGCTTTAGGAAAGAATTAAGTCTATACTTTTCTATGGCACAGGTCGCAGCAGGCAGAGCTCTTACATTTGTAATTGAATTATTCTAGCTTCCCCTTCACTCTTCCAGATACCAAAGTACAGACATAACTGGGCTTTTTTTACTTACCTCTTCACTCTAGGCAAAGCAAGACAGTAAATTCAGAGTTGCACCACTTAAACTCAGATGGTACAAGCACTACAGAAAACATACCACATTAAATATAAGAATTCCATTATTGATCTTTTCTATTCTGCTTAGTTCAAGGAGTAGAACACTACACTGAACTAGGCAAGAAGAAAATATCTTCTTTCCCTCTGGTCAAGAGGTTTTTTTTTTTTGCCAGTTGTCTGTCGGGTTTTGCCAGTTGTTTTGCCAGGTTTTTGCAAATTGAAATGCAAAAAAGGTTAAGGGTTTCTCTTCCCTCCTTATCAATGTAATTCAGAGCATCTGGAAATGAAAATTTTGAGAAGAAATAGCAAAAGCAGCAAAGGATTCAACATTTACAAATTTCCCATGAGGCTGAACTGTAACTTTTATAGCCTCTATTCTATTCGTACCATGGTTGCCTTACAATGATTTCCATCACTGTTACGCGCTTCTATAACTTGTTAATAAAGCACCATTTTACTCTTCTGCAATACCCAGACTGGTCATTCAAGATGCAAACAACACATTAGACTCCACCTCCCTCTGATAAATGAGCACAACTGAGAAATGCAACATAAAACCCACTGGATACTGCAGCCCACCTCCAAGTCAGACACCTCACGGCACATCCACATTATGTAACACAGAGTTGTGCTGCTGAGACAAGCTGCAGGCACAGGCACACCGAGGTAGCAGACTGGTCCAAAAAGCAGGAGAGCCATGTCAGAGAGAATAAAGCCACCCACAAGGCTTGTAAGCTCTGGCACAAGAGCCACTGATGAGCTTCTCCTCCTTCCAAAGGCAGGTTCATGCCCACCATTTCACGCTTAGTGTATACATTACATGGCATGCTGCTCAAACTTACCACATTCAAACTCATAGGGTACTTTGTGGCAACATCTGACAGACAAAGAATATGCAATTCAAATCTAGTTTCTTTTTCCTTCAGTCAGAAAGATGAGCTATCCTCTGCCTTATCCTGTTTTCCTCCTAGTCTCAGGTACCAACATACAAGGATTAAACAGTTCTGAACATTTTACAGGAAAGCATAATCTAATAATTTATCTTTGCAATTAAATCCACTATAGGCTTGCAAGCAGCTTGTATGAGCTGTCAGAATTTTCCCAGATTTCCTTGGAAAGGTTTTACGTTTAACTCAGCTAACAGTTAAGTGGTTGGCAGTAACTGTCCACAGCGTCCTGCAGAGGCCAATAAGCCTGAATTTAATAGAGTGGAAAAGAGGGAGTTACTGAAAGGCAGCAGATCTTGTCACTGAAAGTATGACAAATGAGAAGGATGAATTTAATAGCAGTTTTACGAGAGACTAAAAGAAGCTATACAAGTGTAAACAAGAGGAGAAAGCAGCACATTACCTAAATAATACTAAAAAGAGAAAGTCCCAGCTCAGGGTTCAGCTATGTGAAGAGGAGGTTGCTTGCTGGTTTTTTTGTAGATCAGTTTTGGAGTAGAATCCCATGGGTTATGTCTCTACATGGCTATACTATTTGGGTTGCATTTAGCAATCCAATCTTGTTATTTAGCAACACAGACTTGCTGATTCATACAAGCTAACCCAGAACACAAAGTGTTTGGATTCTCTTTTCCTGTTAAAATCTTTGCTATTTACTGCCTGCAAGACTGCACTGAAGTTCCAGCCAAAACTCATTTCTGCTGTTTCCAATGTACATTCCAAATACAAAAAACATGGCATCACATCAAATGTTAAAGTAAGATCATTATCATCCAGCTGCCAAATAGTTCCTTACAGGTTCAGAGGCAGACAGTTACAGAAATCATGAACAGTGGCTCAGCAGAATGAGCTGACAAGTGTTTTCATACTTGTAGTATCTCACTATAGTATCACAGCATACCAGGAGACATGGTGGTCTAGAGAATAAATAAATTTTTACCATGGAAGGAAAAGGATAGATAAGGCAGTGGCTCCTAACCGCAGAGCTACCCAAAGAGCACAGTGTGCAAAACTGCAAAAACAGGCAGAAGGACTCTGCACAGAAAGAGCAGAATAATCTTTTGCCAGCAGAACAACCCAGTAGCCTCCAGGAATGTTACTCACAATGTTAATCACCGCAGAGTCGAGGATGAAAGCTGAGGCCCTATTGTGCTGTGCAGCATAAAACCATGGACCAGCCCATGCAAAAAACATCTGCCATTCATTTGGACAGATAAGGCAAAGGCAACATAAATCTCACAGAGAAAGGGAACTGCACAATGGTAGTAGTTATTTTAGCTTCATAGTTGAGAAACAGGTTTAGGTCAGAATGAAATAACACAGTGAGAAGAAACTAAGGCAATACTACAAGGATCATTTTAATGGAACACTGTAATTGAAGAAAACCTGGACAATTCTAAGGCAGTTGTAGGAAATAAAGCCAGGAAGGCCTTAGAATATAGATGTAAATGCATCATTTGGGAAATTTAAGGAAGTTCAGACTGAAAAAGCTGAAAAGAATTCCACAACCCAGCCACCTTCAGGATTTGTTTGAATTCCTTGTATCTATTTAGCTGTTGCAGTTCTTTAAACTCTCCTAAACCCAAGGTGACCTTTATAAAAAACCAGAACAGCACAACCCAAAAAAATTTGCCAGCACATACAAACATATTCTAAAACATGCTGTCCAGAACAAAGAGTCTTCAGAACAGGGCACCAAATAGTCTCTATAATAAGAAATGAGCAACTAGTTTGCTGGGAAACGAATCAGCTCACTGCATTTCAGAATAAAGGTGATGTCATGCTCCAGAGGTGACATTAACTGTAGGGTCTTTCTCTGAGCAATGCTTACTGGCAACCCACTGGTTTATACCTGCTAGTGGGAACTGAGAGGATTTCCAGGGCCTTGGAGGCAAAGCTTTTCAGTGGCTCAGTACAGACCACCAAAGTACTGCTTGTGTTCCCTTGAAATGCCCCAGAGAGCCCGAACTCTCTGGTCCACCAGCACATGCTCTCTTATTCTTCTCTGATGCCTCTGAGTCCTGCCATCCATCCAAAACTCCCCCAAAAAACTGAGAAGAGAGATCTGTCTCAGGTTCTCATCTATACCATTAGTGCACTTTGGGAAGCCTATAGACAGCTAAGATCAACTGGGGAGCAGTATGACCGGGACTTATGCACACTGGACATGCCTCCTGACACAGGATTTACAAACTGCTGTAGGAGACTTCAATGTGATGTGAACTGCAAAGGTTACCATCTTATTTAGAGAAAAAAGTAAACAGACATGTAGCCCAAGAGAGATAAAGGAGGGACACAATCTGTGTGACAATCTCCACCCACACAGAAAGGCAGATGGAGCCAAAAGAAGAGCTCTGAGGACAAAAATGAGAAAAGGAGGGAAGTGATTACCTTGCATGTGAGAGAAAATAGACCAGGAATATGGCACAAAACAAGTCCTGGGAGACCAGACAAAGAACAAGCATCTTCTTCCCTAGCACTCTGGTAAAATGCAGCATTATGAAGTCAGAATATTGAAGAGTTGACACTTGGCTTCCACAGTCAAGATGAGTCTCCAAAATCTTCAAGCAGCAGATGAAATGAAAATATTGATGCCAGATATATTCAGAATTTTGCATTTGGCTAATTTTATGCTTTGTTTTGTAGCTATTTCCAAACTACTGATCAAGAATTTCAACTGTGATTTGCTGGAGAAATCAGGTTAGTTTTTTAAAATTTTGTTTAGTAGTCTGATGTGAAGAGAGTGAACTGTAATCCACAAAAAAACCCCAACCCCAACGCAAACCCAAAATAAAATGTAGCAGACAAACCCTCTCAACACTTACAAACTGGAACAAACTTAGAAACCTCCCCTCCTGTGTGTCTAACTCTCTAGCTGACATGCCAAGTCTTGGGTATTAAAAGAAACACCTCAGTAGCCGCTGAAAGTCAGTGCTATGCTAAAAATTAACTTCTAGAAGTGAGAGATCCCCACAAGTCTAGAAAAGCCTCAAGTGTTTAACACTGATTTTCTCACCTAATTCTTTTATTCTTAGCTGCAGTGGTCACTGTGAACAACTTGTTGATGTTGTCAACATCAGCCAGATGTCTGGGATAGTTAGGGTTCCTCTCCTCACCAAGGAAGAGGGGTGTGTCACTGACGGCTGCTACAAGTTCTCCAGATACAGACAACTTGAATTATTATTCAGTTTATCACCTGCAGACAACAGTGCCTGTGCACTTCTAAATAGGCCAGGCAACTTGTTAAATACTGTTAGATCTGTCTGTAGGAACTTTTTCCTCCTCCCTCATGCACCTCTCATCTGACCCTTCCTGCATCTTCAGGGAGCATTATTTCTTTAGAATAGCTGAAGACAGGATTACCTCAGAATAAACTGCTCTCCTGGTATCACTTCATTTGAATTACTGGATCTTCTGTTTAACATAAGACAACATTCAAGTATTTTGAGATCTTAACCGAATACAGTTCTGTCAGTGAAAATATTTACAGTAACCTCACTAATTGAGACTGATTCCAGCTTCCTGAATCTCATTATGGCAAGCCGGGCACTGCTGTGAAAGGGAAACAAAGAGGAGATGAATTAAAACAAACATGCAGAAACCCAAACAAATGCTTCCAGTGGTGTTAATCATTGCAAAAAACATGTCAAAAACATCCCTCTGACTGGCATCTGTCAAAACATCTCAGCAGTTCATCATTGCACAGCCACTGTTTAGACGAAGACAGAGCATGCACCAGTCAGCACTGCAGATCTCACAGAGCTCGGAATTTCTAATTATTCTTTATCTTAGAGCACTCCAGACATGGCTTGTTTCACAGGATTTCTCTCCTCTTTCTCCTGCATGGCCTGGAACCATCGCTGTTCCCATACACTCAGAGAGGGTGTAGTGTCTGGCAGCTAATTCCACAGAATGAAGTGCTGTTTCCCCTCTGTGTTTTGGGTCCAACAACCCACAAGAGATGGCAAAACACTGGAAATTAAGCCCTGTTAATACAAAGACAAAAAAACCCACCCAAACTATTAGCTCTGTTGTCTTCCATATCCTGTCTGGACAGGCTTTAGGAGTCCTCCAGATACTGCAAATCCTAGTAATGTAGTACTGAAGAATGAAGAATCTGCTTCCCAGAAAAGAGACAGAGGAGATCAGCATTTCAAATCCACGCCCTCCATTAGCAGCAGGTGCCTGAGCTGGAAGATTGAAGCAGAACAGTTCCCTCTTTCCTTTTAGAGAATACACGATGACTGCTTCCCTGCTAAAATACCTTTCTTGCTGAGCACAGGTGGAATTTTTGGCGAAGCAGGACAGATCTTCCACCAGGCTACTATGGCAGAGCAAGACCAACTACTTCTATACAGATGTGTCTATTCAGACAAGTTTCTTCACTCTTGACAGATGAGGAAACCCCTACGTGAAATGAGCAGTCACAGAGCAGAAGTAAACAATCCTAGTGTTCATAAACTGTTCGGTATCCTCTTGTTCCATAAATAGTTATTATTACCCAGGAGATCAGATCTGTCTTAAGGAGAAGAAAAGCCTGGTACATATACTGACAAAAATCGGCAACAAGGGAGAAAACCAGAGAAATTTTATGGTTTCCTCATTTTAGTTTTCTTTCCTTAAACCAGAACCTGTAAGCATATTTTGCCTCCTTCAAATTCTGGACATCCCTTCTCAGACGTTCCAAGAACAGCAGGAATAAGTCAGCAAAAGCAGACTGAGAGCTGGCCTGTTTAATCAGACTCTTGGGGCCAGCATCTCCCTCTGCAGATGCCTAAACTCCACAGACACCGTTTAAGAAACAAATCAAAAGCAAAACGAGCGGGCCATCGACGGCTCTAAGAAGTTGCTCATTTTGCCACAGGTTACACTAAGGCTGCCTGGAGCTGCTACACATTTACAAACAGATTTTTAGAATATAAACAAAACTCCCAGGACAGATATATGCTGTGCAACTCATCCCTAATTCACTGCCGGGTGAAGCAGCTGGTGTGGCTTTGAACATCCCTGAGACCATTCCAAAGTTAGTGTTTTCTTTCCAAACTGGAGGCAAGACTGTCCCACCACAACAGCTGCCACCCTATGGACTTGCTCATGCTGCAGGCCAGCCCAGGACAGCACATCGTGGAGCCCAGGGATGGCCTCAGAGACAGGAAAATGCATTGTGTCACAAACAGCTTTCCCTTGCTTTTCGTTTTTAGGTGACTTTATTCCACTTTTCCTAAAGCATTCAAGGGAACCATTTGTATTCAGAACAGCTCAACCACGGGCCAGTTTTCACTCTCAGTGTAAACTGTCTGTAGAAAAAAAAAAAAGGAAAAAATATCCAAGCCCAGAAACAAACACTTCTGGTGGTTAACAGAGAGCATCACCATCCATTAAAGGCAACAGAGACTGAGTCTAGCTAACAGAGGCAAGCCCAGAGTAAATCAGATGCACAGAACTTTTCATCTAGGAGTAAAATCATTGCGGTTTTGTGCACTGGTATAGTTATATATTCTTCTGGTTTCAGGTGTTCCAAGATCCCACAGAATGTCATACATATTTTGATCTGTTTCATTCCAAGATAAATTAACTAACTTCGCAGCAATCTTTTTATCATACTGATGTCACCAGTGTAAACATGAACCTCGGCTGACACAGCTAATAAACAGATAAGAAACATGCTAAAATTGGTGTGACATATATCAGTTTAGAAAGGGGAAACCATACAAACCTCAAATCTCCCTTTCTCTTTTCCAAGAACTGTACAGGGCATGTTATTGAAACTTACATAATCCTGAAGTTTACATCAGTTATTTAAGCTTGAAAGAAGAGCACGATAACATAGCAAACGCAAGGATTTTCAGAATAATCACAATTAAACACTTCACAAGAAAGTTGGACACAGTTTTTATGATTTTCAGGCTGGACAGTCGAGTAAGCTACAGCCCTGACTTGCATACAGGAAGTTCCTGTACAAATAAATCAAGTGCTGTAGGAGAAAAAGGACATGATCATTCTTAAATGTACGTCAGATTGCACAAAAAGGAAACAACTTTTACTGAATTAATAAATCTCCAGAATTTAGCAAGACAGAAGCAGAATAAAAACACACAGTGAGTAATACAAGTAAAATCTGCTATCCCATTGCACTGCAGTGTGTGGTAATGCCCTTGTCCTGGTTTCCAGCATTACGTGTGTTTTGGGTTGGGCAAACTTGGGAAACTACAGGAATTTGACCCAGCTATTGTGATCCCTGGCACTACTGCAACAGCATTGCTTTGACAGTATTTAGCAATTCATTTATGGATTTTATTTTGCTGCATACTTAGCTCAGAACTGTAGTAAAGGTACCAAGAAAACAGTTGCCAAAGGAGCTTTTGCTGTTCTCTCTGCGGTGGAGTCAGTTTCTACAACACTATCTGAACAATGTTCTCAAGCGACTTTTCAAATTGCTACAAACAGAATTTATAACCTTTTCAGTTTTTACCTTCATTTGCCTAATGTAGAGTTGGAGGGTTCCCCAGACTGTTTCTAATTTGGTCTAATAATCTTGCATTAATTATCAGGCTGCCTTTTCATCCATATTCTTAGCCAATGTACACTGGCTCAGTGACAGCATTTGCATGCACTGACACTCCTGAAATGTTTCAATAATAGAACAAAGTGAGCACTAATAGAGGAGAGAGAAAGATAGAAAAGATAGAAGAGGAAAATAATTTGACTTGAAATCTACCCAAAGATAGGAAATGTGATGAAAGCCACCAGTAGGGAGTTCAGAAGGAACAATTATCCACTCCTGAACGCAATTCAGAAAACTTTGAGGGAAGCTGCACACTTTTCTACAGCAAGAGGAAATCACTGGTGACATACGGAGTCTCAAAGATACCAATGAACTTGTTGGGGCTCTGGGGAGATGGTGGTCTGAACCAATAAATGTGAACCTTCAGAAACTCAATGTCAGAGTTTTAATCAAAAGAGATAAAAATATTTTCTTGTGGGAATGTGAGGAAAAGAACGTTAAGACTTGTATATCAAAACCACAGTGATATTACAGCTTAACCTTCAAGCTCACTGATATTTTTCATTTCTTGCATTCCATGCTTACTGATATTTTCCTTCATTCA
Source organism: Sylvia atricapilla (assembly GCF_009819655.1). Classification (NCBI taxonomy): domain Eukaryota; kingdom Metazoa; phylum Chordata; class Aves; order Passeriformes; family Sylviidae; genus Sylvia; species Sylvia atricapilla. The sequence goes on from NC_089148.1 coordinate 14,974,837, forward strand.
AATGGATTTAGATCCTCAAGCAATCTTTCCTGCAAGATTTTCCTGGAAGTCAAACATTCTTACTGGTGTAGCTTTAAGAGCAGATGGGCCACAGCAACAGAGCCCAAACACACATGCACAATAAAATATGTGCATTTGGTGGCACGAATTAAGTTTATTGCTTTATTACAATCTTACATGCTCACGCAAATATGGTTATTTATTCATCCATTTGCAAAGCTGTCCCCTTTTTTTTATTTTTTTTGTTAACAGTCCACAATTTATAAATAGAAATAACTTTAGTATTCTGCAAAACAACAAGAAGCAAAAGAGACCCACCCTCCAAACAACCAAACCTGTCCTGTTCCCACTCTAACATATGATGCAGTGTACTCATATTGAAGCAAGAACACATATGCTCTGCATCTTTTTTGAAGCCAGAAAGGCACGTGCTCAGTAAAGTCCCTGTGTCCATGTTCCAGCTTTCATTTTATAGTCTCACTTAGTTCCGAAGTCACGGAAAAGACTCTGAAGACATACTGTTCAGTCACAAAGCCCGCACATCACATGGATTCACATACTTCACTTTAAACCCTTGAGGGAGGTCAAACAAGGAAGATTTTAGCACCAAAAACGGCTCTGATTCAGAATCTACTGTCATGATAAGCACGTGGGAACTGCATGTATTACTATACACATTTGTTTAAAGGTTAAAAAGTCAACATGGGATAGAAAGAGCAACCTACATGAACTGAAGGTGAGACCATACTTCTGCCTCCTGAGCATCAGCTCCCCACATGCCTATCCTGGTGCCCAGGCTGGCACATCGAGTTTTTGCAGTGCCACCACCTTAGCTCTTCAATTCTCAAGCCGCACCCCTAGCATTTGTATAGTGATATGGTAATTTCATAAACTGAATCAGTGAACTGGTCTAGATTAAAAATTATCTTGCACAAAACGAGTGGATGGATGGAAGAGGGAAAACTCATGTTCAGCTATAAGGATTATTTTACTTATCCAGTTCATTGCACTGTGCACAGGCAGCTCTGCTCACCCAGGTAATGGAGCAGCATGAACTCCTTATGCAAACACAGAAATAGAGCCTTTTCTATTTCTTTTAAAAACTTACTCTTACATTATGCCATGTCTACTTCAACCTGACTGCAGCTGCATCCACATCACCAGAAGTGAGGCAATGAGCTGCTGCCATTGAATTTTGTTTTGAAGTACAAGCTCCAGCTGGTCAATCAGTGCATGAATTTCAGAGCTAGCAGAGAAGTTATGTGTCAGGTTTCATCTGCTCCCCTCTAGAATTACATTCCAAGTTCTGTTCTCTACAATAAAAAATGAATGCAGAAAATCTGCCAGAGAGAAATTAAGTTACATGATCACACTTTAAACAAAGCTTTGGTTACCACCACTTCAGTACCAGAGGTCTGCAACACTCTGGACATGAGTTAACAAATGCTGCTTCTTAATCCCAGCTTCCTCCTACAGACAAGGCAGGTGCAAGGGAACTGAAGCAGTCAGGGTGTTGTGAAGAGCAATCCAATTGCCCAGTTATAAATAGCAATAAAAGCTTAGACAACAATCCTAGTCTGAACATTAAAAGTAAACGTCTCCTGTGCTGTATATTCACTAGAGCCAGAGGCAGCAAAAATATTTTGTGAGATAATGTACCTGTCACCTTTAGGCTGAAGTATGAGAGATTTAAATATCTCAAATGAGTCTATGACAATAAAACAAACATAGAATTATACCTGTTGTATACTCTGACCCAATTTTGTCACTCAAAATCTACACTAATACATTTTTTTTAAATCATCCTCTTAGTAACTGCCTTCAAATTATATATAATACCTAATACACTAACTGCAGAGGTTAAAAAGCTGAGGAAGTTTTCCCAGAACCAACATATAAAGGAGAAAAAAGGCACCACTTCATAAAATTCACAAAGAAAGAAAGGTAGAGAAGTGCAAAATATTCCCTTTGCCAGCAGTGACAGTGGAACAGCAGCTGACTGCATGGGAAGATGTGTTACTGGAAAAGCCACAGAGCTCTGCGTGGGGAGGTGCTACCCAGACACCAGGAGTGATCTGAGAGGGTGTGTGTTTTGGCTTGCATGTTTGTTTAGCCTGGGATTTACAAAACACAGAATAAGGAGGTGAGAGGAGGTAAGGATGAGCAGCAGCAGGCTTCAATCCCTTGGCATTACACAGGCCAGGCATTTAACAGCCTGGAGCTTGGAGAAATGGAAAACCCTGACAGCTTAACTGACCAGGGCACCAACAACTTCTCTTTTATCCTTCCTTTCCCCTCCTGTAAGTCTTGAACTCTTTTAGCCAGAGTTAACCAAGAAAACGAAGGAAACTGATGATGTTCAGCTGCCTAGAAGAAAATAACACCTGCATCAACTTGTCCCTTCAAATACAAACCTCAATACTGACACAATGATATTTTCTAAGTCTTTGATGTGGGGACAGGTGGGAGGTGTGATGAAGATTCCAGGTCAGCAGTTCAGCTTCCCCAGACACCCTTTTGGGCACTGGCACATACGAAGTTTCTTTCAGAACTGTGATTACAGCAGTTACTGGGACTCCAAATGTACTACTCCAAATGTAACTAAAACAACCTCTGTCACACGCTATTCCCTGAATGAATGCACAGGCACAGAACAAGAGATTTAAGGAAAGGACAGGGATTTGAGCACTCCCCATTCCCAGAACAGCAGAAATCTTGTTTTGAAGGAAAGCAGAAAGACTTTCCCACAGCAGTGTCTGGGACACAGGGACCCTGACTTCAGTGGAAGTCTTGAGATGCCCACTCTTTGTTGAACACAAGCTGCTTTCACAGCCCTCATTAACAAAATTAACCACCTCCTTGTCTTTCAAAATGAGATGTACATTATACTTATATTTAGAAGACAAAAACCCCCCTACTATCAATAACTACAATAACTAATTCAGTGTATATATATATATATATACACACACAAATTTATATATTTTATATATAAAAAAAGTAAGAGATACTGTCCACTGCACCTGAAAACACTCCAAGCTATGCAGCAGATGCAGTCAGACAACAGTTTTGATTCCCTGTAGCAATCCTCAGTGGCACATTAATTATCCAGCCTATTTCTTCATGAGCTCTCAGGAACCACATGAAGCTGCCATCCTTTGCCTTCCTCTGCTCTCCTTAAATAGTGAATCACAGAGGATGCAGCCGTCACCTGCACTGACAGCCCCTAAGCACTGAGCTCATGCCCTGTCACTTCAGTACAAGCCCATGCTGGGCATGGCAGTAATTCACGAGGCATGGATCAAGTCAGTTATCAGCAGAGGGTTAAAAAATTCTCTTTCTAGAATATGTTTTTTCTGAATATCTAAACAACAAAGCAGAAATGTGTGGGATGGACAGATGCTATTGTGTGCTTGTAATAAGAAGCACAGCTTCCTGAAAGGAGATATGGAAATGAATGTGGAAATATTTAGGATCAGGGGACCCTATTTTAAAATTATCCTGACTCCTACTAAAGCCCTTGCTGAAGCTCCAGTTCCACCCCAAGTCCCTATTCCCCTATTTGCATAAAAGAAGGGGGTTTTCTTCCCTAAAGCATAAAAAATGCAAAACCGTATCTGTAAGACACCAGTGGCAAAGAAATTTTTATCAAGGTCTGATGTGAAGGAGACAGGAGTCTACACTCTAAAGAAAGGCCTTCTGGTGCTGCCTCATCTATACTCCCCCAGCCTGTGGAAGTAGATAAAGGCACAGGAGTCTATGACCTACAAAATCAAGGGGGAACTAAACATCAGAAAAAAACCCACAGAAGAATGACTTCAGAAAAAGCCACTGAAATTTCTGTGGCTGGCATAAATCCATGTCATGCACTCTGCTGATATGAAAGCTTTAAAATTTTTGAACTTTATGTACAAAGAAGCAATTCAGCATGAAAATATAAATCCAGAAGACTTTACAGGAGAGCTGTTTATCATCTGAGTGAAGAGCAGACTACAGTACTGAAAAATAAGAGGGGGAAAAAAAAATGACTGTAAGGAAAATACCAATTGCTAACCAATAGAAAGTTCACACCAGAATAATCAAACAAACCAAACTGATTTTATTTCTGAACTGGCTTTAAAAGGTTTGTGATTTATATAAGGCTATTTCTTAGTACCAACTGACTAGAAAACGCTTACAATCATATCCTTGGTGCAAAAATAGTCTTATATATCTGAATCACAAATGATAAATTCACTCTTTCGGTCACAACACCAAAAAAACCAGATTTGTTGTATATTTAACTTCCTCTTTCTCCCTTATTCTGAAATACTTTCAGATACTTTTAAATAATTCTTTGCCATGTTCCCCTACCAAACGCAGATACACAAGACTGCAGGCTGCAGACGTTCCCTCTCTATTTACCGCCTCCTCTAATTTTTAGTATCAGCTGCCAAATTACAAGAGTTTGTGGTTGGAAAATTGCAGCTGAGTATTGAGTAGCTGAACTGTCCCAGGCTGGCATGTCAGCCACAAACTGTGGGCAGAGGTCTCTTTTCTCATTTGATAAAGAATAGGGCATAGAAAGAGCTGCACACAGGCAGCATCGTTTCCACAGCAAGGCCAGACACGCAGGAGACTGCAATGTTACCACTGCAAATACAAGTTAGTGCCTTCTACAGAAAGGTCAAAGCATTAACTCCAGACTTGTAGGTGACCTCAGACCAACTAAAATAGTGTAATTCACTGAACATAGTAGTCTAATTCACCGGCCTACTGATGCCATTTTACCCAACACACTTGCCATTTTCTTCGTATCACTTTGAAACCAGTAAACTCACTTCAGGCACTTTTGAGTCATTATCTACTATTGGGAGATTTGAAAGAGGGAGAATTTTATTGTCCTGGAAAGTGAAAAATAATATAAGATAACTCCTTCATTTACAGTGAGCAGAGGATGCAGCCCAGCTGGCCAGACCTTACACCGAGATGCAGTACTGAGATCATGCACCCACTTCTTTTGGTGTGGAGCCACTGTCGTGACTCAGATTAGAGAACGTTTTTCTGAGGCTGTGTCACTCTGCCTTTAAGGCATAATCATTAAAAAACTCAGAAAAGAAAGGCACGAGCCCAAGTGATTAGACCAGATATCCATTTTGCTAAATACCTGACGTCTGTGCCCATGGGACAATGCTCCAGTAAAAAGCCTAAGAAAGAAGGCCTACATCAAGCTACATGCTGTTCTTAACATCCATTTAGGATGTAACTTGGAGAGTTCCATGCCTGAATGTTTAAGAGTATATTTTTTATTTTTAAATCTTCTGCCCACTATGGAGCCCATTCTCAGAAAAATGTAACTGGAAATAGCATGAAATAGCACGTACCTTTATTTACTTTAAACCTGGAGCACAATATTTGCATTTCATACTGCAAAATCTTGTCAAACCGTATCATTCATTATGTTATACAGGCTTGTGAACACTGTCTGCTTCCTCTACTTCACAGAGTATAACTAAGGCACAACTAAGTCCACCACACACCACAAACTCAGATCAGTCTTCTCCACAAATACTATCTTATATCTATCAGAACTGAATTTGGCCTGCCATTTTCTTACCCCACCACTTACCACTGTCACATCCCTCTGACATTCCTCACAGTCAGCTTTTTGGTCTTACCACTTGGAAAAATGTGTTAGTGCTTTATTATTAATCCTCCATTCCAGGTAGTTTATAAGCACTTGAAACAGCAGAGATCCCAGCACACTTTCTTCCAGAAGGCTCTAGGAGTAACATCCCTGTACTGTCCAATCTTCTTATTTTTTCCATAGTTTCCACTATTTACCTGGTCATTATCTAATCACTACAGGATTACACTAGTTTAACTTTCCAAAAATCTTTGAAACAGCAAGTCTTTAGTTGTTTTTTGTTTTTCAGGCAGGGCTTTGTTTGCTTCAGGGTTTTACATGTGTGTACATTATGTTTTTATTAAAGATGTGTTGTATTAGTTAAATCACCTTTATCAAATGCTTATCCAGTCATTGAAACAACACAAGCAGATTTACAGGGCAGAAGTTCCTGCTGCAGAGGACAACTTGTCTCCTCTCCATCTGTGAACAAATAGTAATTCTACTCTTTATTTTTAGGTTCTAAGAGGAGCCTGATACAGAAAACAGACTTGCTCTTAGCTGCCACTTTCCCAAACAACCCTCCCAGACCCTTTTTGAAAAGCCCAGCACGTTTACTGCTTTTCATTCTTCCATTCTAAGGCCAATTTAAGCACAACCGTGTGTAACTCAGCAACTTCAACACCAAGTTCCTCACAAAGTGAGAACTTTTCCTAGCAATTCTTTGTGCTAGGAATTCACTCCAAAACGTCAAGCTTCTGTCACTTTCCCCCAGCCTGTCCCCTGGAAATGGAGGGTCCACATGGGAACTGTTCTGCAGTGAATAGCAATGCAAATAACTTTTCTGCTACAGCTTTACCTTCCCTTAGCTCAAATGTAATATTATAAACTTCTATCAGCTCATGGGGATCTCTGACAAGCTTTCTGTCTTTGACAGTTAGACAAAATGCCTTATTATTTTTTAAATGTCTTTACAAAGTTGTTCCTCGACATTTTTTTTGCTCTACCTCATTATGGTTTATATTTAACTTGCCAAAGTTAATGCTCTTTTCTATTCTTCTCATTTGGATACGATTTCGGCTTCAGAAAGATGACTTATTTCTAGAAGTCTTGTTTACTTTACTGTTTAAGCAAGTCGTTGTTCATTTTTGTGGCTTTTCTTCCATTTCTTATTTCCCCTCCCTTCTCACACTTTACCACTGAAACTGGACACAGTATTCTAAAAATCTTGGATTGTGAAGTTTTCTATTTTTGAGTCAGTGTTTCACAAATTTGTTACACAAAATTCTCGACTTTTTTGTGTACATATGAAATAGCACTTAAGAAATGGTATTTTGTTAAGATTACATGAAGATTTCTCTGTTTCCAAGACAGAGGTTTTTTGTCTTGAAGATAAAATCTGCATTTGTTCCGCCCAGATGTTTTATTTCATGTTGGATATATTAACATATATTTTGTTGGACTGTGGCCATTTAAATCAGGCAATCCAGATTATTCTCTAGAAATACGTGACCCTTTATTTAGTACTCTACAACCTATGATTTTTTCCAGACAGGATTATTGATGAAGGGATCAAGTATTGCTAGAATAAGAACTGATCAACTGAGGACTTCATTTAAACAAACAAAGAAACAAACAAACATTGAGTTTTTCCTTACCATCAACCACATTTTGGTATTTCTCAGCCCACTGCCCTTTAATCCATCCCGCACTTGCTCATGCTTGCTAAAGTCTGAATTCTCATTTTTACCAGTAAAAAAGCACTTACCGAGAGCTACATCCTCTGAGAAATATTTATTCTATTTCAACTATTTCCACCATATTTTGCCTATTTACATTTAAAATTGCACAAAAAAGTCAGGAACCTTAAAATGGGAAAACATTTATTCATTTTATTCATGCTTGAAAACAGCCAAACCAACTTTATCCAAATATTAAAAACACCCAACAAAAACACACGTTTTACAGCAAAGACCAAGCCTAAAAAATGTCAGTTGTAGAGATGATGGTTTCCTAATGACACAATAAACTGAAAACAAAAGCTAGAATAAAACAAATCCTGCAGCTTGAATCTTTAAATGAACAGGCATGATAATTTGGCTATAAGAGTTCTAAATATACTGAATACCTGGCTTGGTAATATTAAATTTGCAAAATTCTCCGAGTACAAGGGAAGTTTCAGAAGAGAAGAAATTTTAAGTGCAGCATGATTTTTTTTCAGAACTACTGGTCAGCCACCCTTACAGCAGTACTTGCTAAAATAATGAAATGTCCAACACTGGACTGAATTGGTAAAGAAATCAAAGACATCACAGGAAGAAATGACAACGTTAGTTCTAGGGTTCATGTTAGATAAGCACCTGAACATAAATACCTGGTGAGATGCTGTCTTTAAAACTGTGAATATTTTCTGTGAATAAAACTGTGAAGATTTCCCAATGTATGAACAAGACAATAACCACTTGCTTTGACTACAGACACATTTTTACCTCTGCACAGAATTAGTTCAATGCAGTCAACTTCTGGGAGAAGGTGACTGAACAGAGATATGTAAGCAGCTGCTGAGGGAGAGAATAAATATCACTTCAGATTCCAGGAGGCTAAAAACCTCCTTCTCAAAGCCAAAGTCCTTTTAAAATGAAAATAAGATTAATAGTTTTGTAATAATGAGTTCATCCTACTCTCTACTATTTACATTCAATATGTACACAAACACAGATTTAAAAGCACTCACTTTCTGTTCTAGTATTTATATTCTAACCAGAGATCCAAAATTCTCACAGAAGATAATACTGATAATTGCTTGGTTTACACTGGTGCTGGAGAACATTAGTGTTTTGTTTTTAAGGCTTGTCTGTAGTATCTACTGGTTACAAGGCAATGTCAGATGTACTTTTTGTTTTAAAAAAGCTTTCAGACAGCACGCTTGTCAACAAAAACAAAGACAGAAGACACCACCACTTTCAGGCTTGGCTTCAAGGCCATAATCACCCAACTTAAGCTTTAGATGCACAGGTCATGGAAACTCCCACCTCAAAAGAAATAAAATATCTCTTTTGGAAAAATGCCAGTTATGTTGAAAGTCCTCAACCTCTTTCGTCAAAGAGATCATTGCACTAGAGCATCTCTTCCACGTGTACAAGAAGCCTGTACAATGGCCAAACAACCATTTGGTCAAATTTTCCATTCACTGCACCAAACTGAAATCCTTGAGCCTTGACAGATTAATGTTCCTGCCACTCTATCTTGTGCACTGTCTCCCAGCAATTCTACAGGCACCTGAGGGATGCTTTACCCTGTTCTCCCAAGAACAAAATACCCAAAACCAACTACAACAAAAAATCACACTTTACTATCTATTCCAGATAACTTAATCATGACCAAAGCTTCCTAAGCATTGCATCACCTGGTAGGAGCAGTGAGCTTGACCACGCATTTGCATCATGCATTGACAACAAAAATTATTTTATTACTCAACACCCAAAAGTCTCTACTCTTTGAGCAAAAGTCCTAGTCAGACTGAAGTCAACTAAGCCATTGCCACTGACCACTCAAATAGTCCAGAATTTCAACACTGGTCTCTCTGTGAACCAGGAAAGTGACACAGCAATGACACTTTTCAAGACAAACTCTGCCCATCACCCACCTTGAAGGATGAGAGGTCATAAGGGGAAGTTGGAAAAAAAGTCCCACAGTGATTACTTACTTTGGGAAGATGACAGTCATGAGCGCTGATGCATAGCCAGGCTTGCACACTCCCTCAGAGAAATTGGCATACTTAGATGCCAGTTCTGGAGGCCTGTGGAAAAACAAGTACAGAATCAGGACTCTCCTGGCTATGAAGTAGTTTTTTGCAATCATCCAAGTAAGTAATTCTCCTTACAGCTTTGCAGAAAACAGCCCCTGGTAGTAATTGCAAACACAAACCTTTATTATTTGTTGCACTATGGCATCACAGAAGAACAACAAACAAAGGAGAGAGGTAAAGATATCTGAAATGCCACTAAATCACTAGTTTTGCTGAAGATTTTCATAGCTAGCAAGGTAAAGCTCATGTAAGAAAAATATCGGTGTATCATTTTAGACTTCAACATTTCAAAAGGAAAAAAGACATAAAACAGCACTTTGGTTTGGCTAGTTTTCTAAGTTATGATCAAAGGAAAAGTATTATTTAGAAGATTACTTAAAGATAGTTTCAGGAATTTGAAACAAAGCTTCAGGCAGTACTGGTAAGGTATCATCAAGGTATGAGTGCCTTCAGTATTTGGAAGAGATGACATTGCTGCTGCTTTGTTGAGGTATATCTTAATTCAGCTTGGCTAGTGACTCTTAGGCCAAAATTAGAATATGTGAGGTTTTTTCATTCAGTTTCTGTACAGAAACAAGAGTAGCAACTCAATTAAATATATTTCAGTCCATCACATTCATTTTTCATAAGTCTACTGAGTAACCTGAAAAAAACTTTTAATTTTGTGTCCCTATTCACCACCTGCAACATTTCTACATTCATCCACTCATTAAATGGGCTAATTCACTTGTGCCTGCAAAGTAATATCAGGTATCTTAGTGTCAGCCACAATATGAAAACTGTTAATATTTCTTCAAGGAACAACACAAAAAAGCATTTACAATTCCACACTTGACATTCAGTGGAAGCTGCAAAGACTCGATCGATAGCACTTGCTAAATCATTATCAGCAACAGGCAAATAATGAAAGGTTTTTCCTCCAGTTCAGCAGCAGAACTCAAATGAAGATGACAGTGCAGCTCCACAGAGTAGCACCACAAAGTCAGTTCTGCAGAGCCCATTATTATCCCAATCCTGTTTTTTTCCCAGGCACCACCAATATCACTTAACCAGCAAACTGCTACAGACTGCAATGAATGTGAATTCAGAGTTTCAAAGTTACATATAGGAAGGACAGTAACTCCATGCTGAACTGATAGTAACTATACTTCTTATACTGCTCCTGCATCACCTCTCAAGAGGCCAGTAGCCAGTTCCAACTGGATGAACAATAGATGGACAATTAATTTTGCAACTAGCTCCATACAGTACAAAACCTCCTACAGCTCCTGAACTATAGGAGAATGGTCTCTCTGTATACAGAACCTCTGTTATTCTGAATATATAGATATATATGGAACATGGCTCCTAAAGAATAAAATCTACTTCTGCTGAATAAAAATCTAAACCTTCAACAGCTGGAAGAGAAAATAAACTGGTGAAGATAAACAGTCACTGTAAGTATTTTATTTCTTAAGATCTTTTAAGCTAAAAAGCACCATAAAAAGCTTAAGAACATGGATCCTATTTAACTCTGCCAGAGATATCCTGCATAATTATGGTCCAAACGCAGTATTTTACTATCAAAATTCCTCATCGGTAGGATGGCAGTACAATACATTTGGCCATTTACACTGTCAATTATTTACAAAAAAGTTTAGATATCTCCAAATATATGATACAGACACGGAGAGAAAGAGATAGGTGTAACATTAACTAGCACAACCCAAATCCATGAGCTTGGTTTCCATAGGTGATGATGTGATATCATAGTACATTTCTTTAAATGAGATAGATGAGAAAACATCTGAGAAATGAGCATCCAAAATTATTTGCGTTCTTACGCCAGTCAGGATCTCTTTACAAATAGGCACATGAAGGACCGACAAAACAAAAGGTTTTAATGATGATAAAGTATATCCCCCCCTGACACAGTCAAAAGGGACAGCAGAATGTATGGATCAGAGCTTGTTGAAGCATTTCAGATATGAAGAAATGTGGGAAAATTTAACTGTTTTCAAGTAAACCTAAGCATTGCTAGAATTTTATTCTTTAGGCAATGTTCCGAAACCCTTAATACCAAAACCTTCAAAAACAAGCAGAAAGCAACTGGAATTTATCTGCAGCCACCATGGTAGTGAGTCATTGCTGGCAAACTTGTATAACTATTTCAACAGCAGGCCTGTCTCAAATGACCTCAGTGGTCACACAAAATATCTTGTGCCACAAACACAGGCATTTTTCTCTTTTCTGCTTTAATGGTGCTTTCATTATCAAATTAAAACGTCACTCAGATGCCCATCATGGTGTTTCTGCACAAGAATAGCAGGCTGAGACCCTCCTGCATGTGAGCCCCCCGAATGCCAATCACTGCATACTGATGGAGGGGAGCTGTCAGTACAAACCCACAAAGACGCTCAGAACTGCTAAAGCCCCCAGGCCGAGCTGTTAACATTTCTTGGATGTGATGAAGTTCATGATCCAAAGTGCCAGAGGCAGAACAGTTCTCTAAGCCAACTGTAGCTGCCATCTCGTATCATTCAACATTTGCTCATCTCCTTCCTTGGTGCTGCATTTTGAGTCAGCAAGCTACAGAAAACTAGAAAGGGGCGCTCTACATTTTAAATCCATCTAGGGACATGTTTTATTTGTTCAATCTCTTTGAAACAGGCATTGCATACTGTCACTGCCAACATGCTCATAATGATAAGCTCCTAGTAGGTGCAACCCAGAGCAAATTTAGAGTAAGGCAGTTTACCATTCTGCTACTGGATGAAGCTATCCAAGTTATCGTTTTAGATATAGACATTTTCTTTGAGGGTATATTTTTCTGCAAGATCCACAAATTCGCAGAGATCGGTCTTCCATAAATCAGGATGCAAAACATTCAGCATGAAGCATCCCATAGAGAACTATACATATTTCAAACAAATCCAACTTTGAAAAATCACACTGTGTTTGTAGCTATATGGTTCTGTAATAAAAGAACTGTACAGAACTGAAGTCTAGAAATGAGCATCTCCTTTGTATTTGATGACAATGTACCTACTACACTGCAGCACATATTGTTACTTCTTTATGTTTTTATTTCCAAATGGGAAGACCAAACACTATTACTTAGTGCTTTAGAAGCTAGGAAATAGCTTCATCTCACTAGCCCCATTACAGTGCCTGGGCTCCAAGGCTGTCTTTATAAGCCAGACAGCCAGGAGCATCATGACACTTACAACAGAAGGGTCCAAATTTCTTCTACACCTTCCAGGTTGAGGTATATTATTCCAGCTCCCAATTCTCATGCTCCTGTTGGGTTGAAGTAGTTAAAGAGCTAGTGGAGAAAGAATGTAATTAGATGACACTGTAGACCCTTTAAATTTTGCTCAGATTTTGTGCAGGAAAAAGCTGGTAAAGTAAAAAAATTCTCCAGAATAAATGAGAAAAACAAGTCACAGTCAGTAACTGTAAACATCTGCTGTTTTTAAACAAGTGCCTGCATGAGGGTGAAGTTAAAGGGAAGTAATTGGCTTATCCCACTGAAGAGAAAATGCACTCTTGCTTTTCTTCCTGACTTTTCTCTTATAAGACCAGCACACATCCTGAATTCTTAAGATTTTCTGTGCTTCTCTACACTGTTATGTGGACATCAATCTCAACAAAATTTCACAATTTGGATAAGTTAAAAATCCAGCTGCTTTCAGAGGATTTAGAAAAAGTAACAAGATTTTTCCTTCTGCTTGCATTTGGCAGATGTGTGTCTTCTTTTAATCTCAAATATGAAAACGTCACCGCGCTTAATTCCTTCATCGTGTCCTGATCAGGGACAGCATGTCATCCTCATAGACTAGAATCTAAATCCTTTTAAAAAAAGAAATTAGTAATACAATTCAGTGTTTAGATTACTAAAAAAATGGCCACAACTAAGCTCATGTAATTGAATATTACAAAATCTACTTGAAGAGACAGATTTTCCTGCTTTGCCTTTCACATGGAATTTAAATCATGGATTGTAAAAATCAAAAAACTTCATCTACCTGATATCATCTTGAGGACTGATGTCTCTTGCTGTTACTCTTGCACACAAAATATATGAACTGATACATTTCTGAAACAAGGAAAAGGAGTCCTTAGCAATGTCCTCTCTAGACTGATCCTTCTCCTCAGAGTTTCTTTCTCTTTGGTTCAAAATAACCTGAGTCTTATGCCTACACAGCAGCTCCACAAAGTGTATGTCATGATACATGAAGAATGAATAGGAAACGGAATGAGAACATGAAATAAAGGCATATAAAACACAGTGAGGTATTTATGGAGCAATAACGAAATACTCGCACATAATCTGGCACATCACTAAATCAAAGCAATTAATGCTGAGACTCCATAGCTATATCCTGTGAGATTCAGAGCATTTTAATTAGGTAGGGAGGACTCCCTGGATCAGATGTGTCCACTAAATACAGTCATGGCTCAGTGTTGGCCAAAGGACAATGTTGTAGACTTCTAGAATAAAACTTTCAGTTCAGCGTCCCTCAGATAAGCCTACATTTCAATCAGCATACAGTAAGAACCAGTTACAGGATTTGCTTCAAAATTGCAGGACTGCTCAAAAAAATACACTACCAGAGATACAAGCAGAATGGTTAGGGTGTACATTTGTATGTATTTCAATTAATATCAAAGGGTGACAGAAAATTGAATTGTATTTGGTTTTTACATCACCTACAGTATAACAAATAGACAGCTTCCAGTCCTTCATATTCTTTTTCATAATATCATATATGCTTGTAAAGCAACAAATTCCATTTGATGGGGAAAATCCCTGAAACAACTATAAACCAGCCTTTCCTTCCTGCCCAACTGCCAAGGAATTCTATTGAATAGAGAGGTGAGAAAGTAAGTGCTCTGTCAACTCTCCCAGCCAGGCTCACAGCAAATACAACCAGTTTACCTAAAGGGAGGGGGACACCTTCAGCAGGTTTGGCGATGCAGCTCCTCAGTCATTGCTACTCACTCTGAGGAAGAGAAGTCGTTTCCATTCACCGACAGGGTAGTCAGTGCCATACGCCAGGGCACTGAAAAATGCATCCACCACGTCTGCCCTCATAAAGCAGAGTTGTGACCATCGTGTCACTCAGGTGGAATCTCCCCGAGTGGAAGAGACCACACAAACCCCACCCTGGCTGGAGCTCCATACTCACCAGGAGCATGTGGGTTGGGAAACACTGAACCAGAATTTTAAGAAGCTCCAATTACAGATCTCACAAGTTTGCAAACATGGGTTCGAAGCATTACACAGCCTGATCATTTGACATTTGCTATTTTCCAGCCGAGGAAAAAGTAAACAAACAAAAGAAAGGAACGAGTAGATAGAAAGAAGAGAAAAGCAAAATGCTTACATTGAAAGAGATGAGAATGGCATCTATGGCCATACAGCCAGCAAAATAAATGTAAATATTTTCAAATGTTACTCCAGTACGTAAGCAAATTCCCCAAGGAGGTTCTATGGCCAAATACAAGGAAAGATCATCCAAGTCCCTGTTTCTAAAATGACACGATGAATGGTAAATTCTTCTTCTCTACCAAGACCTGTGGCTTCTCATGAAATTCATTTACAATGATAATCAACACATACTTTTATTTATTTATTTGGACTACTCAAGAACAGCAGAAGAAGAAGATTAGGTTGCCTTAAACTGGCCCAGGAAAACAAAGTTTGGAAGACATTCCACCAAACCCCACAACCTACCTTCACAGCCCTGAAGGAAGAGATGACATGAAGCCAGTTCTGCCCTTGGGAAGTGCAGGGCAGGCAGAGGGGCAGGGACAGCTCAGAGCAGTAACACCACAGTGTCACTTACCCTCTGAAATGCCATCTTTGCACAAACACACCGAAAAGGCTTCCACCCACAAAAAGGTCATGAGGCTCTTATTTCCTTACTATAGTCCATTCCTAATCTTTGCAATAATAGAAATTAGATCACTAGGCAGAAGCAATTTCAGATTAGTCTCTAGCAGTGCTAAACACATAAACATCTTAAGAAATACAGCTATAAGTGATTTAGCTGTCAGAAAGGAACATCTCAGTGTACCACCCCTTATAGTTTCAAGGCCCAAGAACCCTGTCTGGAGCTTCTCAAGTAATAACCTTTTATCAATGTCTAAAAAAAATTGGAATTCTTGTGGGAAAAAAGAACAAGAAGTTTTCAAGGTAGACAGTTTTTAATTTTTTAAGTAAGTAAATAAAGAAATAAAATCTCAAGTTTAACAAAAACAGATTTAAAGCATGAAGATATAGAATCCAACTGAAGTCCATGGCACATTTTTTATACGACCTCATGCTGCATACTTCTCCAAGATTGAGTAATATCCCTGATCTCCCAAACTCCTTTGGTTTCTGTAAACTTTCCCTTCTTTAAAAAAAAAAATCTGTTTTGGTTACATCTTACCTTCAAGACTAGTAGCCCAGAGAAAAAGCAGAATTGTGTTCAAATAGACACAGATGAGGAGCAAAGAAAACAGTTCATTTCCGGTTTGTTTGTTTTTAAGGAAGCATGGAAAGGAAAAACCACTGGCTAGAATACCAATTGTTAGACTAAACAAAAAGCATGAAATCCACAGATTTTATTTTCACAGAAGGCAGCTGTTTACCAAGGGAAGAAAAAAAAAAATTAAGATAATTGCTCCCTGAGCTTTTGATTAATTACTAATCCTCAGACAAAAAACATATAACTTAATGAAGAAATAACTTGCTGACAATCAACACAATTCCTCAATGTATATTACTGGACTTTTATCTATTCTAGTTTCCACAAGTCCAAAATTATTGGATTTCCATCCTCAATGATAAGTATCAGCATTCTGGTTTTACAGACAGGAGACAAGGATAACCTAACGGAGGATAACCACCCTGACTGGAGATGGGATGTGTTCGGACTCAGTAGTCAATAAAAACTCTCTCAGCACTCAGTTGGGATGTCTAGCTGAACTTCTTTCTCAAGAACCTTCTAAAGAATGTGTAAATTAACTCTGTTAACCCAAAGCCAGAAATTATAGTGCTCCCTGATATTAGGCCATGTGATTCTCAAAACCTGCAGAAATTAAATTCTGTGATTAGCTATTTAAATGCCTGTCAAAACCCACTGCTAGCACAATGGCCATAAAAAGTGAAGCAATTAAAAGCCTAGTAGGAAATAAAATGCTCACCTATCATATCCATTTTTGCCAAATGAAGGAATGAAGGAAGAAAAATTGCAGCATCATAATTTTGTTACTGTAATTCTTCCTCACCAACCCGTAATTCTTCCTCACCAACTCTCACCTGTTACATCTACAAATAGGCAATGCTTTCTTTGGACAGGGAACAGGGTTTTTCTACTTGTAGTATAATGAACTCAGCAGTGTAGCTCCAGGAGACAAACAAGTGCCAAAGAGATGAGAATAAATAATTCAATCCAATTAGAATCCATGAATCCTCTACTCAGACTAACAGGAATCAGTACATAGGAAAACAAAGATACTTCCCCAAAGCCTACAGCTGCAGGGAAAAAAAAACAAAGATCAACTAAGAATTACTAAAGCAGCATAGCCAAAATTACAATTTTATGTCTGTGGATAATATTTTTTAGTAGATTTGAGTGTCAAAATCCAGTGCTTAGTAGTTCTAAATGCCAAATGAGAACATCAGTCACACTAAGGTTTTAATCCCCAAATTTTCCTTCAGAAGAATATAGTTCATTTCATTGCAGAATGCACCAGGCTATGGACTCAGCATTCTGCAAGGTGTAGAGCACAGGAGAATAATATTGCAAATGTCAACTGTGATTTATTATTCACTATTTCTCATACCATTGGAACATCAAGCAAAATTACCCCGGATAGTAAAACAGATAGAAGGAAGCACTTGTATAACATGCAGTTAACAAGCAGATTTCTTCACATCAGTATGTTATAGACACCAGGTGTATAAATGGGATCAAAAGCTGTTAAGAGCTGTTAAGAGTTTTAACAGCATCCCTCACTTGGGAACCCTAAAGCTCCCTCCCCTCAGAAGCTGGAGAGTGGACACTGGAGCAAGAACAGTGTCATAATTGTGTATTTTTCTCCCTCCGTAAACTAGAGGAGCATTCTGAGACAAGATATTGGAGCAGGTGAGTCTTTGATCTGGCCATTTTTATTTTCCCACAAAAGATGCTCAACCCTTTCTGTTACAGTAGCAGATCTATTGCACAGACAACTGGAAGACTCCAAACCTTAGGGGAATAAACTCCACTTGGAAAGATCTATCTCAGCCACTGAGAGAGATGGAAATCTAACACAAACACTTCACAACACCCTCCCTTTTCAGTTTCTTCAGTAACTTTCCAGGGCTAAGTGTGATAAAAGCTGCCCTTTAAACTCTTCTTTGGAAGGTCTGGACAGCCTGGGAAAAAAATAACAATTTAACTCCTCTGAACATAAGCAAAAGCCAACTTGATATGGCAAGGGTGCTTTCTCCCCCTCTCCCCACTGGACTGAAATTTAGAGGAGAAAACCACTGGTCAGTGAATAAAGTGCTCTAGACACTATGAAGAGGTGACCTCACAATCGGGGAATGTGGTTTAACAGTAGTTTTACAAAATGCTGTATATAGTCATGAGGTTTTGAATTTTCCTCCTCTTTCTGAAGCAGTAGTCCAAAAAAGGCTGTCTCCACTGACCTATATTAGAGACAGATGTCATGAATTCAAGCAGGCATCAATTAATCTAGTAAGTATCACACTGAAGCCCTAAGAAGAAGAATGCTACAGGATGAAAAGTGTTTCCTCCAGGAACTTTACTGTAAATACAGAACACAACCCTGACCTGGAAGAACCCTGGCAGTTAATGTGACTAAAAGTGCTCTCACAAAACTAACAAAAATCCAAACTGCTTTAGGGAAAATAGAGAATAGCTGGAACCTTTAACAGTAAGAACAGCTGCAGAATCACTGAGATCAAAAAAGCCCTCCTGTTAACTCCATACATTGTTCTAGTGAATACTCTTCTGCTAAGATAAATGCCTTTTTTTTTTCTTCCTTTGCTTCAAAGAGCAGCTGTTTGTCTGAAAAGGCTGCCCAACCGACTGCCCAAACTGCCATAGGTAAACACCATGAGTCAGAGAACTCAATAAAGTTTGTCTCAAAGAACTGTGAATAGTTCAGTTAATCAGACTGTCCTTCATCTTGTATCACCATAACTTCACTGAACACCAGCCCTACATCAGGTGGTTATTCATGGCTCTGAGACAGAGTGAGAGAGAAATATTTTTTCCAAATCGTTTGAACAGGTTAAAGGAAAGCTCCAAGGCTGACCCATAAAATAGTTTTCCCTTTTTAACAAGACAAATCCTATCCTCTCCTCCTTGTTAATTCATCAAAATATCAACACTTCACAAAATCACCTGAGCCAAGTTCCATGATGTTAAAATACAGCTTTGACTCCTGCACAGATCAGAGTCACTGACTGAAACAATCCAGTGACACAATCACCTTTGGGAATTTCGCCTTCAACGATATAAAAAAGGGTCACTAAGAGAGGATGAAACAGGACAGGAGGAAGGCACATGACATTTTAAAGCTGCACAGGACACTGCTGACTGTTTTGAGATCTTCAAGATCAACTCTTTTAAGGAGCCAGGGGAAAGATATTTCTAAGTAGGAATTAAAAGGTCTGAAATCAACCGGAATTATCCAAACACATTCAATATGGAAATTTAAAACACTGTTTGTTGGCTTTTCAGTTTATTCTTTGATGAGTTGGAACAGATTGCATGGCAGACAAGGCAGGAACAGCACATACATGTTCTGTTTTCTGTCCCTCCCTTTGTGGTCCTGATTCTCATTTCTTAGAGCAGGAGTGGGGCTGCAAGCTAGTGTTAGCAGTAGCATTTCTGCCTGTTTTCATTTCTGCTTTCTTTCTTTCCCAGTTCTGTTGTGAACTGGGAAAGAATCACATGAGCTTCTGTGTCATGTTAAAGTATTTAATTAATTTAACCGCCTTGTTTTCTCAAAAGGAAACGGAGAAAACCTCATCTCAGCCTCATAATTTAATTCAAACATCCATAACCTCAAAAACATCTTACAGCAACAAGGCTACATGACTCTAGCCCCAACATGTCACATCAGACACAGCAGCCATTAACTTTCCTCCTGCAAAGTAGCCTTCATCATGTTTTGTTTATTGCAATGGGCATCACACACCATCACCTCTCCCACCAGTCCCAGCCATGTCTAGGGTCCTTTGGAGTACTCCTCCAGTGCAGATTTCTCAAGGATGCAAGCAGCAACATCATGCTTCCTGACGGAAAAAGCACATCCTAAATTTATCAACCTAAACAAAAATTACCCTGTCCTTCAGTCCTAGAACAACTAAAATAAAGAGGTCTTTACTCATCACAATTTAAAATCAGGTTTCCAGTCTTAAGACTGGGAACAGAACAAGTAAAATAAATTACCACTTGGATTATATTTAACAGGGTTCCCTCAGTCTCCTTTATTCCTCTCTCTTCTGCTAGACAGCTCTCATAAACAGCAATAAGGCTTCTTCTATTCTTGCAGCATATTAAGATGTTTTCTTACCTAACAGATGCTGATCACAGCTTTTAAAATTATGTCTTGGTTTTACTGTCCTTCCTCAGCATGCAAGAAGTCTGTATGTGTTTGTTCCACTGAACTCTTTCCTGCCTTGATGACCTACTACATACTCTTAAAATTTATGCATAGCAGTATTAGCAGAATGAGGCAGACAGCAAAGCTTTGATGTCTCTGGTCACATTACAGCAACGCAGAAGACAAAATTAGAGGCAGACTGAGTAGACAAAGTTGTCTCTTCCCATGCACTGCACTTACAAAATCTCCTCAGAGCCAGCTTATAAATCAAGGGCTGACAACTGAGCTGTGTCTGGATACCACAGCAAGTGTGCTCTTCAGAGTAAGTGACAAGGTTCAGAGGAAGGCTTGATAAACAGTATAATGTTCCCCTGCTGGAATACACTCGATTTCCATTCAATCATCTGATGAGGGTTCCGTACAACATTTTCAAGAGAACACAAAAGGAAAGTAGTCCCCCTTTGGAAGTGAACATTGCTGGCTTGCAGGCAGGCACAGAAGAGTTGATGCTTGGTGATCACACACACACCTTCAGGATTTTCAAGAGAGGAAGCTCTTGCATCAATTTAAGGATAAGCTCACAACTACTTTGATTCAATACAGGCAGCAATAAATCATCTGTTTCCACAATGTGTGCTGGTGCTTTGCCCTTTATGACCAAGACCAAGAATAAAATGATGAATGCCAATGTTTTAACATAAATCTCTATCAAAACCCATGAACCCACAGAACATCTAGCAGTATTTCTTATCTCTTCAACTGAAGTTTTGGGAACAACCAATGCTTACATGGCCAAATTAATTCAATTTTTCTAAGTTATTCAGGAAACAAGAAGGTCTTTCTAGGAGGATATTTTGTCTCTGAGTTTTAGAACAGATTTCTGAAGGAAGAAAATGAAGTGTAGCTTTTAATTTGCTCTTCTCTCAAGAGGACAAAGAAACATGAGGACCTCCATGCCATTTATGAGCTATTAGATATTCCCTGAATGGAGTTTTGCTACTGAAGCAAATTTAGCCTTCTGTGAATGCAACAACTGTAAAACTTTTTGCAGGAACAACAGGAGTAGAACAACAACAGTAAAAACTTGTAACTAGTTATAACCATATCCACTCCTGGAAAACAAACAAACAGTTAATTAGGCTAATGCTACTGTGGTGAAGAGCTACAAGCAAAGCATTCCACCTTACCCATACAAAGGGGAGGAAAAAGGACTGAGATTTCCCAGTTTTATGCAACTCATCTGGCTGGTTAGAAGAACACAAAATGTACAAACTTAATCCTATAACAAACATATCAAGAAAGAAATCAATCTCACACATAGCAGGCACCTTCATAGACATTCACATGAAGAATAAGCCCATCCTTGAAAAGTGTTCATTTTTCAGTAAGCACAATCACTGGAACCATAGGTATTACTTCTTTTTCTCTGTGGAAAGTCATAGTGGCAAATACACTACTGTTCTCAAAATCAAAAACGGGTTGAAAAGCTTATGAGACATTCCCTTTTCCTTTTAAAATATTTGTACTTCAACCTTCTGCCAAGGATATGGAGAATCCCTAGTGTTTGAAGATTTATTGATAATCGCTAGTAGTCCAAAAAGTCCCCTGTTACTTCTTCAGAAATTCTTTCAAGAATCTTACCCAGACATACCAATTCTAAAGCACATAAACTTAGGCACCTACTGATGGAAATTTTGTTGCTGATATTAAGGAGAGCATTTTTTCCTTCATCCAAGCAGATCAAAACTCTGCATTTACTGCACACTTCTACCATTTTTATAAATACATTATAACTGGCTCTCCTTATACTTGCAATAAAAATATTTTTCCACAAGCATTTCTTTCTTATGAAACTGAACTTTTGGGGCAAACAGTATAAAACTGCTCTAAACAATGCCCAGCCATTCATATTTCTTGCTTTACATGCTTTTCCCACATGGTTTGATTCATAATTACTTCCAGCTTCAAGGAAACTGGCCCTTTTAAAGGCACCAAACATAAGTTTTTGACTTTGTTTGCACTTAACAAATCAACCAATGAATCAATTCTGTCTAAGCTGCCAGCAATTCCAAATTCTACAATTTTTATCTTCTTCTTCATCAACTGAGACTGTCTAACACAGGAACCCCAAAGTTACATAATAAAGACTCACATGAGAAATCCTTATCAGAATGCCAAAGGATCAAAATTGAAACAAACTGAAATGAACTAAGAAGAGCAAAACAAAACCAGGGATGGCAGTTAGATCCCACCCAAATGTGTGAGAGGTTCAATGGATGAACAACAAACAGCCAGGTAAATGAATTGCTATAAATAGCTTGAGTTAATTTTCTTAACTATTTCAAGTGCTCAAACAATTAGTACAGAATGGAAGAGATTAGGTAGGAGATTAATTAAAAATCTGAAAAGAAAGATAAATAAATAACTAATTGCCAGAAAAAGATCAGTGTCATAAAGCATGCTAAGCCTTTAAATAATCTTTCAGAAAAAGCACCAGGAGACTCTTTCATGTGATGGTCAGAATCCTTTCATTTAGCCCATGAGAGACACTCTTAGTCTTGGACAGGACAGGACAGGACACCACTGGGACTTCTCACTTCTTTTCTTTTGTCCCTCATTCAGGATTGTAGGAATACAAAAAGACAAATTGGAAAAAAAAAAAAAAAAAAAAAAAAAAACAGGGCAGAAAAAAATCCCACAGCACCAGGCGGGGGAAAGTCCAGCATTCCAACACGTTTACTGCTTATTTTTACAGTGTTTAATGGCAAAGTACCACACAACGACACAAACAGTTTCAAAGCAACCTCCCAGCCTAGAAAGAAAATGAGGGGAAGGGGCTCTGTTTCAGTTCTTCATTATTAAAGCTCTGAAGTAAAGAAATTTCAACAAACATAAGTAACCCAATCTCTGTGTTTCTCTAGCCCAAACTCCCTCCACTTTTACGGTCTTTACAAAGTCTAGATCAAGTTTCATTTGAGTTTGCAGGCTGAAGGTTGGTATTTCTTGCTTCCCCTCACCCCAAGACTCAATTTCTTAGTCTTTTCTTTTTAACACAAAGTAGAAATCATCATGAATATTCAAAAAATCTTTGTTGCACCTTGCAAATCTATTCGATAATAATGAAGAAATATTTAAATACACAACATCATAAAATGTCTAGCAAAACACAAAGCCCATTGAAAAAATATTCCTTCTTTCAGTTAAGTTTTGCCTAAAGATTCCCGAAGTACACAATATAAAACACATACCAATATAAAACATAGTTAACAGAGTGTACTCATATAATACGTTAATGTTATGTTATTGTGATCAAACATAGTGATCTTATAACCATTTTTCCAGTTGAGAGGGGCAACAACTTTTTTCCTATTTATGCCTTGAAAGAAAATTATAAGACCCCCTGTTTTGTTAAAGTGCAAAATGGCTCCATGAAACTCAAGTGTATCATTAAATTTTATAAGGGAGTGGTTCTTCCTCAGTCAAAATCAAACCCTGGGAATATTTTTCCATCATTCATCAGCTGAGATCCAAGATTTTGAACTGACTATGGCAGAAGGTGAAAACACCTACCCAGTTCCTAAGGGGAACTTTTCTCTGTTTAGAAGCATCAAATCCCCAATATATCTGCTGAACTCTTTTTGAAAGTAATTTCTGATGGATGAGTTTGAAAGAGGGGCAGAAGCAGTCACTAAGCTTCCATCCCACTGAGGAAATGACACACCAGCAGAGCAGGAAGGAAAGCTGGCACAGAAGAAGCATGAGAGCAACAATGCAAGTGAAGCCCCAGATCATGTGGGTTACAAAACAGGGACTTTTCATACGCTCAACACAAGTGAACCTACACTTGCAATCTGCCAAGGCAGACTCAAAGCAATCATAAAGGTGACTAAACCATGCATTTAGAGAGTACTAAGTGACAGGAGAATGACCATACAACCTTCAGCTTGGCCCACTTAATAAGCATTAAATACAGTCTATAATTAACTCCATATTCATGATCCTCCTTCGGAAATCTCTTTTAATTCAATGCAAACATAGATTCTGCTTGGGGAATGATTCAAAATTTGTAGTGAATGAGACTCTTGTTTCTAAGACCTGGCCAGTCTCAAAGAACTACTACAATATAAATATTTAATAATAACAAAGGCACGCAACTCCTTGCCAAGCACAGATGTTAGAAAGTGACTGCAAGTCTTGGCATTTGGTGGCACCTACTCATCCACTGGCTGAGTCACTGAGGTGATTGATAGCCTTAAGTTGTTCAGGAACTATTGCCCCACCCCAAGAATTAAAATCTGTGAGTTGTATCATAGTTTTTGTATAAGTGTTTTTTCTCTACACAATCAGTAAATATCAGATGTTTTCCTTACAGGTTTTAAAAAGGTTCCTGCTGCTTGGGAAAACTCTTTAGCAGGGAGAAATGGATGCAACTGGCCTGTTTCTATACTTAGCATGTTTTGGTTTTTTTTAATATTCTAATTCTGGTAAGGATGTTATTATTAGTACAAACATAACTAAAAGATAAACTCCTCTTGCAACAGATCTTCTTCACTAACCTGGTCCTGAGGAGACTTATATCTTGTTTTGACTAAGGGAACAACTCATTCATAAACTGCCTTGCCTATGGAAGTCCTCAGCTTTCCATTCACCCTGTGTGTCATTAACAGTCCCCATCTGGATACCATCCTGCCCTTTAAAAGGTATTAGACTTTGTAGAGAAGAGCTTTCCTAGGCTCAGGCACCAGAAAGGAATCATCTTCCATCTTAATACTCTCCCTTCCAGCAAGACAGGTCAGAACCTGTCATTTCCACACAGCATCTTTAAAACTGGCCACCCCCTCACAGGTGAGATTCCTGTCCATGCCAACCTCCCTAACTACAGCAAGGCATTTATGTGACACACAGCTCCCACAGAAAACACTATTCAAGTGCTTCTGACAGAATTCCTTCCAAAGAGAATAAATCTAGTTTCATTACCATTTCCATGAATTCAGGGAGAACAAAACCATTACATTCCTGCCACCACAGCAGACTCTACTATATCTGAATAACAGGCCCTGGACGTCTGCAGGGTAGAGGACATTCAAGTAGCAATGCATGAAAAAACTAAAGATGCAAAGGCAAATGGATGCATTACTACTTATTTATGCCAAATGTTTTCCTTTGTACAACATTCAAAATAAAAGTCAGAGTGTTTAAGGTGTAATGCAGACCTACCTTTGTAGAAAACGTTAGTCTTGTGGGTCATTAGTTTCAATGACATCTCCTAACACAGCCAGCAACAAGTTTTGAGCAAACGAAAGATTAAGAAAAAAAATCCAAAGAAAACTAATTGTTGCCCTAAGTGCTCCAAGTCACACAAGATTCTCACATGCTGTCAATTAAGTGAGGTCTATAAAGTTATGATTTATGGCAAGATTCCACCAGAATGATTATATCACAACAGACAATTGTATATATCAATTATTTCTGCCAATAAAGTCATCAGTGCAGAACATATTATCCCTCTCAGCCCTAAGCATTTTTTTTAACCAGAAAGTGCTTCTATGATGCTACCATCTTGACTCAGTCACAGGAAATATTTTTAACCACTAAGTTCCATTGAATTTAGTCTGTGCTCAGAAATTTGGTACCACAAAATTTCTGACCACAGAAGGTGAACTTGTAGAATGGTAGCAAAGTCCTCTAGGCTATCAGCTATTTTTCTTTCAGCATTCATTTCTTACATTTTATGGTATTTTCAGCCATTTTCTGTCTTCCTTGCTAATAACAAAAAAACAAACAAACAAACCACACACACACAAAACAACAAAAACACCCAAAAGAATAATTCAGGCCAAAAGTGAAGTCTACAGGTCATCAGGTCTATTCTCAAAGCAGGATCAGCTTTAATTCTATACAAGAAACAAATAAACCACAACAAAAAGAAAGAAAAAAACCAAACCAAACCAACAAACAAACAAACAAAAAAAAAAACCAACTAACAAAGCTGTAGTTGAAAAAAAGGTTATTTTGCCTACCTACAGTATTTGCTTTCTTTGTTCCTTAAATTAACTTATAGCACTTATTTTAATCACGCTGATTTTGTCACAAGTCTTTCTAGAAGCTAACTTTGGGCCTTTGAAAAATAAACATGCATATTTAGAGTACTATATAAACATATATATTTTAAGTAGTCAACAAAATCTTGCTTTAATCAAACCAGTGGAGAGTTTTTATATTGGAGAGGTTTTAAGAAAAGAAATCAGTGTTCTGGAAGCCCTCTAGCAGGTAAAAACTTCACTTGGCCTCATACTGAAGAATAAGAAAAAGCAGACCATGCCTTGGGAACCTGTGATCAAATAGGTAAGTCAGCAAAGAAGGGAAAAAAAACCAATGGAACAGAGGCTTGAGGGGAAGGAAAATTCAAGGGGATTTGCTAAAAGCAAAATGAAAAGGACAGTGCAAGCAGAAAGAGAAGGAAGACTGAAGCAGTGGTTTGGATGCAGCACAGACTGGGATGCCAGCTGTGTGTGGACAGTCAGCGGGTGTGTTCAATAAATTGGACATTACAAAATACACAAAAATAGCATGGAAAAAAACAATCAGTCTAGTTAAAAACTCAAAAAACACTTTTCCCTCTCCAATACCCAGACATTCACTCAAAGATTACTTACCCACTTCACAATTTAGGGTTAATCTCTTTGCTTTGAATTCTACATGTATATACTGAAGGTAATGTATCATGTGAATCCCATCTCACAGTGTTGTATGGGTACACACACTATTGTCTCTAAATCACTAGGATGTCCCAACACAGAAAATTTAACAAAGAAAATGGGTAACTGTGCCAGCATGAGCTCCAGGCAGCATGCAACAGCGTAGGACACTACATTGAATGTGACCAGAAAGAAACCTTGAGCTAGTTGTGCAGTTAACTCTGTCCTTCCTGACCACTGAACAACATACAGAGCCTTTGGAGCTAACTAACTAACTAAATAAACAAACAAACAATCAATATTCCTTCTTTCTCAAAAACATTCTGCAATCTTTTTGCCATATGTTACTATAATTGAGTTTATGTCTCCAGCTGCTTCTGCAAAAGAAGCTCCTACCTAAAGACTCTCTCATGTCCTGCAAGCAGCAGTTCCCGACACACTTAGGACACTTTTATTCCCTTATGGAAGCGCACAGGCTGCTCATCGTCACTAAACTGGACTGTTTCACCCTATAGGTACAATGATATTTTCAAAATATTAAGAACAGGTTTTATATTGACATGACACGCTGTGCAGGGGATGTGATCTCAAGTCATTCAGAGCCACGAGATTGGTTCTGGGCCCTTTTATGTGGAAGGTTTTTGCTCCCAGCACCAAGAAATTCGGTCAGGTTGCTGACCCCAGAAACAGGGTCACTACTGACCCCTAGTGTTCATCAACCCAGGCTCAATTCGACTGATTTAAGGCAAAAAGCATGAGAAGCAGCTTCATCATTCGGCATTGCATCGTCCTTCTCACACAGCAAGAGGTTCCTGCCTTGTGCTGAGGTTCTTTCTGCTCTATTTTATCGACAAAAATAGCACTATCCAATTTTAAAGAAACAAATAGAAAGAAAATATAGATTCCTAAGCATCCCAGCAATTTGTAGATTCACATTCCTTCTGCTTTCACACCTGTAATTAATTTTTCAGTTGGAAGATTAAGAGAAGGATATCTAGAGCAGACCGACAGTTGTGGCTTCAAGTGGGTATTTATAGTCTCTTGATCAGTTATTAAGGAATTAATGACAGTGAACCACAATCCAAGCTGGCCTGCAAAACCTAGTGCAAGGAAAGGAATTGTAATTGCCAGGTTGCTGCAGGACTTGGCTGTCCCAGGGAGAAGTGTAGAGTCTAGTGAGCCAGCTGCCCAGGTGGCATAAAAGCTGCTTACAACAGAAAGCTGTAACTAAAGAAATGAAGAAGAATCCTACTGTTCTACTTACAGTTTTGAGTCCAGGTTCAGGAGAAAGCCCAGTTTGTCATACTCTGGAAAACAAAAGCAAAGGACACAATATCATAAAAGCTTCAAGAGTCTCCTTTGCAAAAGGCACCAAAACTAAACAGCAGGAAGTCCTTTTAGCAGCTGTTAATACAGATTATTGTGACTTCAGGGTATTCCTAAATTAACATTTCTCAATCTCCAGGAAATACCAGAGCAAAAGAACACAAGGGTAACCATTAATTTACAAATCACTAGAATTAATCAAGATATCCAGAGTGATAAAAAGAAAGTATTACTGAAAACACTTATGCAATGATAAACAAAGCTTTCCTGCTTGCTGTACAAATGATTTTGCCACTAAACTGCACGACAAACATTTCTCCTAAGTTCTGATGTGCAGACCTTTGAAATTTTTCTTCATTCCTTGTCTATTCCAACCCATAACTTCATAATCAAGCAGCTCATCTTTAAGAGAAAGTGACTCATGGTGGCAAAAATGCTTCAAGTTGAGGTGTTGCTCAGTAGAAAACTGCAAACTCAGTTTATGCCATGGAAAGGGGACAGCTACAGGAACAAAACTATCACTCAGAACATCTGTAACTCATGTATAAAATAAGCTTTTCATTCAGCATCTCTGAATATATTGTGATCTTGTAAATCAAACACTTGATACAAAAAATAAAACTATTAGAATTCACATGAGATGTACAAGAAAAAGGTGCAGTGTTCTTGTGCTGGGTTAGGCTCAGGGGCCTCCTCACACTGAGGACCCTGGGTCTCACAGCTAAACAATTTAAAAATTAGAAACAGAAAAGTAAAAGAGAACTCGAAATCAGAGATTAAAAGAAACAACGAGAAAAAAAAAATTCTCATAAGTTTTTGAAAAAGCTCATTGGAAATACACGATTACTTTTCTCATGAGACACCCCTAGAATTTCTGGTGCAGTAGTTTACCTCCAAAGATCACAATCTTGTCACACTCTCATTTACTGGCAGAACAGCAAAGCCTAAACAGGTACCTCAGACACGATGATTGCACCAGATAGATCAATGTAAACTGTGCCATTGGTTTCAATCCCATTAAGATTTAATTCCTGAGCCAAGGGAAGTGTTCTATTTGACATCACTTAGGTAACAGAAGCTGCAGAACACGTGCACTCTTGATATTGGCACATACTGTCTGTTCCCTGCCAGCACCCGAGTGCCACCCACCATCTCCACTCCACCTGTGCATCTCTCCTCCACTTTCCACATACTGACACTTCTGTTTCCCCCATGTGCTGCTTTCCTCATCATTTCTTCCCAGTTTACTCCTCCTACAAAGAAATTATGTCTGTACAACCTCACCTCCTCCACCTGTAGGATTGTGCATGGGAAGTTATCCATTCTGGAAAAAGAAACATGCCTTCAACTTTTATTAACCCTTCTGACTGTACTAAGCAAACAACAACAAAGTGTTGGTTTTTTGTGGGGTTTTGTTTGTTTGTTTGTTTTCGTTTTGGTTTTTTTTAAGTAATTTTTTTTCTAAAAACATCTACAGACACTGACCCATCTGTCATCAGTCTTATCTCATTCAAACCAACATTCCCTCCTTCCCAACAGGAAATACAAAAAGAGGAAATGCAGTAAGAGATGTATCACCTCATAACTACAACAGCTTCCTGGACTTCCTATTAACTCAGCACTTTATTAGCTTTGTAACCAAAGCACCAGAAAACAGACATGAGCTAAACACTAAGGGCAGACGTCCACTGCAATGTTTCACAAGATTTATCTTCTGTTTGTCACAAGTGTTTCACCTTCCCTAGTCTTTAGGTTTGATGCTCACTGATCTTTAATGACAGAGATACAAAGTCATTTTTAATTATATATCAACAACCTTGCAACATGCACTTTCCAAAAAAAAAAAGTATTATTAAACAAAACCTTTCTGATTTCCAACCAGATGCACAGGTATGTTCTTGATTTTCAGTAGGGTGTAATACAATTTCAGGCTGCAATATCAGACCAGAAGCATCCATGCCCCTTCCTCTCACTGGCAGGTGAGATGTGCAAGCCAACACAGGCAAAGAAATGTTGCCTTCACCATGGGCCATCTCAAACTCACGGGCACTTTTGGAATTCAGCATTACTATATGCTTGGAAATGAATCTCAATCACATGTTGCTCCCCCAGGAAAGACACTAGGACCCTCTAAAATTACAGATTCAAAGTTATCTTTCTTTTTAGCAAAAATCAGAGTCTTGCTACAGACTTCCAGTGTCATTTAGCTGTATCACTACAAATGCAGGGGCCAAAAGCCACAGGCTGGCTGGAAGCAGCCTAGATTCACAAAAGAAAGATAAAGCCTCAAATGTCTGAAGGAAGTCAAACACACAGAGCCCAGATGCAAGAAAAGGCAATCCTAGTCTAGAGTTATGTATCTAAATTAAAACAAGATGAAACACAGATCCACTAAATGAAAGTACAACTGAATCTAAAACAGAGTTCGGTCAGGGTGTGATGATTACAGGAGAGGAACTCAACTGATCACCCAGCTCACAGCTGAAGAAAGGGGCAATCCCATTCCTACCCTTTCCTCCAGTGAAAACAGAGGTGGCAATAGCCTGCCTTGGCACCTCTCTGTGCCCTTACAGGTTGCTTCCTCCTCCCATAACTTTAGTTTAAAGCCCTCTTCACCAAGTTAACTACTTGATATAAAGAAATATTTCTCCTCTTTTTCCTGTAGTGGGATAAAGAAGTGCTGGAATACTAGAGAAAACAGAACAAAGTAGTTAAAGAGCAAAGTAAAAAGACTCCAGCTTCTCCACCAAAAAATCAGCTTGGACCAGCTGGCCACGTTACCAAATTGTGGTTTGATGTTGGCCTCCACCAACATCATCATGATGACCCTGCCCCAGCACCCCAATCATTAGGAGGTCTCTGCACTGAAGGACAATGCAGAGCCACCCACAGGTACAGTCTGGAGAACTCCCTTCACATTTAAGCATGTTGTTAGCTCTGATCCAGCCCAGGCTATGCCTGACCCACCAATTTCCAGACAAGACACCTCTATAGCTGTGTGGCACAGGATCTGTTTCTAAAGCAAAAAAAATGAGTAAAGGTAACAAAAAACTTAGTTTGCATCCTCTAGAAGAACATCATGGAGTAATCTGAACAAGACTTTATATTATCAGCCCACAGAAGACTGAAAGGTCCATGAAAGATAGTAGTAACATTATTAGAAGAGCACAAGTCAATCTAAAGAACACAGTCACTTGTGCTAAAGAGCTACAGATCTCAGGTGACAATGTGGTACAGCAGTGCACAGAGGCACAGAAATGAACAAACACGGGAAATGAAATTTCATCTCACCCCATAAGAACAAGAGGTCATCTTAGGTCAAAACCAAAATGCTTTTCTACATTTCCAGGAAGATCAGAACTGAATAAGAATCTAAGAACTGACAACAATTTCATAATAAAGCATGTAATTGGGATTACATGAACAGAAATAGAGCCAAGCATAGCAATTTCTATAAATTATGCAAATCCTATGCCAAATTCAATGTTGGCATTAGCATGGAAATTCCTCCAAAGAATCCAACAGAAATCCAGCTACCAGGCTGCAAGTGAGAGATGCATTGCCTCATGTCTGAAAACTCCATGCAGACCACCCAGGAAGCCATAAAGCCCAGTGTACAGTATCTAGCAAGTATTCAACTTGCCTTTTGCATCTGCAGCCAATATAGCTATACAGAAGCAAAATGGAAAAAATTTTCCCCTTATGCTACTAACCTGAAATCAACAATCTAGGAATTAACTTGGCATTGTGGTTCTATCCTTTCAAATTACCTGTAACCAGTCTCACTGATGACCTGAGTAGCAGCCAGCTACTTAAAAGCACAATACAAATAATTTTGTCTGCAGAAATTGAAAATTGAACTTCTTTTTTAAAGATCGGCTATATGCAGTTCTAGCTCTGTGTTTAACTGGTAATTGCAAGTACAGGAGGGAAGGCAGAAGATTCAATTTTGCTCTTTTATTCAAAATGTTTCTGTTTGTCAAAGAAATCAGTATGATTCTCAAGAGATAAAAGTCCTATCAAGGATGCTCAGACCACCGTGATCCATTTCATCCTGTCCAGTGCAGTTTGGTCTCAGCAGAACTGAGGATCCAACTGAGCCAAGCCTTGGTCACTATTCACATGCAAGTTCTACATCTGCAGCAAAGGCCACAGGTAAAATGACTTATTCTGCAAAGAAAAAGGCCAAACACATCACATTCACCTTGGGCTAAGAAAACACATATGGACAGTTATAAAAGTTCAGCCAATGTAAAATAATTCTGCTAGAACTCAAGAGAGAAGAAAGAAATAATGAAAAAAAAAGTCATGTTAAATGGATCAACTGAAAAGGACAAAAGAAAGCTTTTATTTCAGGGTTAAAAAAATACCAGCCAGGATTACTGAGCAACAATCAAAGTACTGGATAAACAAAGACTTAATGTTGCATCCTTTCCTTAGGATTTTCCCTTTAACCTCTTCAGTGATGGAATTTACTGATGAAAGCATTATCTTCTATTCAAATAACCAGGGAATAAAAAAGACTGCAAAGGCAAGTTCAGAAGTGGTAAAGCTGAGGCCACCCGAGCTTCTGAGCACAGTGGATGGATGAATGCAGGTCTGTGATTCAGTTTCCTCTTCACCCCCACTTAGGCTTTTGCACACACATTCACTAACCTTTTTCTCCATGTTGCCAAGTGACATCAAGGAAAACATCAAGAAAACTGGTAAGACAAAGCCCAGCCTCTGGTGCCTTTCCCTGCTCTGTAACAATACACAGAAGAAGCAGAAGTGACACCTGCAAAGCTAAGTGCTCAGCCCTTGGAGCCCAGCACCAGATCTCAATCTACCTCACCAATCTACATCTACACATCCTAAGAAAACTGTAGCAACCTCCAATGGTAGAAAAGCAACTGGCTGCTTTAAGCTGAATTTAGGAAAGACTCTGATAGGAAGATGAAAAATTTCCTCCTATGATCTGCATATGCCCTTTTGCTTTTCCCAGGAAGTCATCTGTTTCAAGCCAGACTACAGCCTTTGCTAAACAGTTGTTCCACTTACTGCCATGAGTCCACTTAGCAAATTGAGTTAATGCTGCCCTACTGAGTCTCCCAACATACTTTTTATTCTATAAATTGTATCATATTCCCTAATAAAAGTCAAGAACAATATTAACAAAACAGTAATCTATATTGGCTTTAAGTGACTTACAAGATGTGCTGATTAGCTGCAAAGAGATGTCACATGAGAGAGAAAAATCACATTGAAATACTTTTAATTTGAGGCATTCATTAACCCACTTCTTGACATTTACAACTCAACTCATTCACAGCTGCATTTTCAGCTGGAGGAATACAGCATTAATAAGAAGACAGATGATGATGTTGAACACGCTGGCAAAGTCACATAAGGACTATGAAACTGCTTCATGACAGTCACTGGCAAAGATTCAAGCAGCTCCCACAGTGTACACTCAGAAAAATAAAGAACGAAGTAGAAATTCATTAATCAAAAATGAAAAGGGAAAAGTATTTTTGCAGAAAAAAAGCCACTAAAGCCAGCACAGAAAATACATATATTTCCTTTTTTTCTTTCTGCCTTACAGGAATGAAGAAATATACAGCATAGTAAGTTCATCTCTCCTTTTGCATCATTATCACATAGTGCTAAGACAGAAACTCAGTTTGGGTGAAAAACTCCAACACACTAGAACCACATCAGCTCCAAATGTTAATTAAAGTTGCTTTCCTCAAACCAAGAACATCTAAAGTTAATTACCACTGACCTGAAAATCCAGGAAATATCAGCGTTTGCAACTGTAGACATCTGTACTATCAAATTATCATTGAGAAATCAAATAAACAGCAAGGAATCTTCTGCAAGTCACCAATGTTTTTCTCTTATTCTAGGAATCTATCACTACTCTAACCATTTAATACGTCATTCAGTTGCATTTCT
The DNA here is from genome assembly GCF_009819655.1 of Sylvia atricapilla. Lineage (NCBI taxonomy): Eukaryota > Metazoa > Chordata > Aves > Passeriformes > Sylviidae > Sylvia > Sylvia atricapilla. The sequence continues at coordinate 15,008,807 of NC_089148.1, forward strand.
ATTCCTGGCCTCCATCCATACCACTCTCCATCCAAAACATAGGCAAGTAGTCACCAAATTCACTCTGGAGTTGTGTTTGGTAGGACAGACACAGGATTATTCTCATCCTTCACAAAATGGTCATCTGAGCATCTTCAGCAGCTGAATGAAACAGAGGAAGTTTCCTCTGTAGTTCTCACAGCTTCTCCCAAAATGGTTATGGACTCTGACTTAAGGAATCACTAACAACAAACTCCTAAGTAAGTACAGATTTAAATTCTCAGATGAGAACTCCACTATCAGTGTGAACTCAGCATTTGGAAGCATGATCTTACACATGGACTTTCACAAGCACATGAGCTGCAGCAGATACACTACTCTAAACCACAGTTTGGAAATCCAGAAGAGTTAATACATGCAAACAATTTGAGCAAGACCTAGATAACACTTGGTTGCTTGTAATGTTTGAACTAGCACCTTTTAAGCCTGCAGTGAGAACATCTGCCATAAATCAGTGTCATAATGCAATCAAACATGTCTAACAAGAGCATAAGCCTACAGTCCAAAGGTATTCAGTGTTTTCAGCAAGAACAGTAGCATCTGGTAAACTTGCACATCCACTGCACTCCTCTCCAAGGCTTAGAGAAGAAAAATGTAGCTTGCTATCAGACACTGGAGAAAGAAAAAAAGCCTTGAACAAAAATAGCAGGGGTATAAATCTAACTTTCAAGGTTCAATGTTTGATTTGGTAGCAACAAAGTAAAACAAAGCAACTAGCGAGGAAAGGAAAAAAAGGAGCACTAGCTGTCTATGGCAAGTGAATGAAATCTAGGTCTTCTCAAACACCCTGTGTTCTGATTGTTTACCCAACTTCAGAGCATGACACCCTTCTTTCTGAAAATACTTCAGCTGAAACACTGGCCTAGACATCACATCAAACACTGATCTCAGCTGCTCAAGCTTTATCTTTCAAGGGAACAGACAGCCATGAAGAGAATTATAAAAACATCTGGACTTGCAAAGGCTGGACCACAGCATGAACCTCATGGTTCAGCCTCACTCAAAGCACATTTGGCTTGCATGTCCTCTACCCAATAATCTCCTGTGAAGCATTACATTAAAGCTCCATAGCCAGATGAACTTCTGAACACTCAGTTCAGAAAGTTTATCCAAAAAAACGTAGACAGTGTCATTAATCTGAGTTGCAGAAGGACAGATTTCCAGCATTTCTGAAAACTGACACTTGCATGTGGGACAAAGTTAAGGGGAAAGCCAAGATAAGGACAGTTAATTCAAGTATGATACAGAAGCTGCAACAAGACATTGTCCTTCAGATGGCATGATTAACAGGTACCAAAGAGCACTTCTAAGCCATTTAACATGCAATGTAAGTACCAGTTTTAAGCAGCATAAAATTTCAACAGGGAAACTATTATTCTCAGCTGGTTTTGACTAATAAGGAAAAAAAGTATATGCAATTTTATGTTTCAAAGCATGTAACTTTAGCTGAAACATCACCTACTGGGAATGGCTGGGCCTGGAGCTGCCATGGTTTCTGTGGATTCTTTCTGGGCTCTGTCTTTTCCTGGGTCTGCAGCAAGGTGAGATGGGATGGACAGCGGAAGCACAATAGCCACAGTTTTTCTCTCTCTCCTTCCTGTTCAACAAGGAAAGCTATCCCTCAGTCCGACAGACATCGCACATCTTGAAATCTTATTACACATACCAGTTCAGAGCAAGGTGAAGTTTGCAGCACTGTTTGTTTGCAGTAAGTGCAAAGTACTAAACACAAGAGAGATAAACATACATCTTTCTCAGACATTTCTGAGCCTCCCTTCTCAAATACATGAGTTTTCTTCACATTTCTTCAATGAAGAAAGTCACTCTTGTTGCAGTGAAAGGGTTTACAAAAGATAAAGTCTTACTGTCTCAATTCCTAACCAATCCAAGCTTGAGTTGTAAAACGCAAGCAGAACAAAGAGCAATGCTTTTAAAACAGATCCAGGCAGCCCAAAGGCTCACGCGAGCCTGTCTCCACCCTCCAGATTAACAGAACTCCAAAAGACACAGAGCAGTTGAACTGTTTTTCATCACTAAGTTTACTTTCCTATTGGTAGAAACATTTATGGTTAACTTCATAGATTCAAAATCTGTGATTAAAATTCAAGCAAGGGTATATCTCAAACCTATGCAGCTTCCTCCCTACTTCTGCAGACTGAAGACACCACCCAATACAGGAAGCAGGCAACAACACATTTCAGTTATGATATACTAATTGGGAAGAAAGAATTAATAGAGGGTATCTCCCCCCCATATACACAATAACATATCCATATGGCAACCTAGAGATACTCCCATACCAGATCATGCAGTAAGAATGATCTGTTTCCAGATAAAAGTTTTAGAGGAGATACAGGGAGAGTAGAAAAGGTTTGAAGTGTTTTAAACAAAGTAAGTTACTACCACTAGTTCAGGGGTTAGTAAATCAGGTATGTGTTCAAGCTTCAATGTTAGTGTCAGGCAGCAAGTTCTCTTTCAAACTGTGCAGGCAGAAGACAGGTGCTATGTTGGAAGGCAGCATGTTCCCTCTATCAACCTAAGAGGAAAGGCTGGCAAGCAAGATAAAATAAAAAAAAATGAAAGCGAAGGTTTTGTCTTTTGTGGAAGACAATAAATATCTCCATCTTTTAAGTGTTAAGGGGTTTAAAGTTGTAAGAGCAGTTCTTAGCCTTTCCCTTTATCATTGTATCATTATATACACACTGGAAACTGAATTTCATCAAGTACCATGCTCACAATGGCATGCCTTGGCTGCAGCTTTCACATTACACACAGCCAAATGGAGACTTACTGACTTAGTGAAGTGCCCCCAACATAAAAGAATTTTTGATTTCTGGTTCAGTTTAATTGTAGGTCATGCTTAGGTTCCAAAGGAAATGAGATTGGGAAGGATTTGCCCTGGGGTTCGATAATGCTGGTCAATCTCCACCAAAAAAAAAAAAAAGTTTCCAGCCCTATTGGTTTAGTTATGACTTTGCCCTCTCCTTCCTGGAAGCATTCCTAATGTCTTTCCCCGAATAACTCAACTGTTTGTTTAGCTGGGAAACTATCCTAGTAGCATGAAACAGTTTTTCTTCAGCTGGTGGGTGACATCATCTTAATGTCTTTCACATAAGAAGAGAAGCACAAACTGCATCATCAACACGTGGCCAGGTCGTTTCCTCACTGGGTAAGGGAAGAAACCCGCAGGTTAATCCTTGTGTTGCACTAAGGCTCTTAAAACTCCCACTGCACCTAGGAAAAGACCTATTTACCATTTGGCTAGATGGTTGATTCCCACTGAAGTCTGACTCAGTGTCCTGCCTCCCAACATGGCCACCATGTCCAGTTAAGTAGAAGCCTTGTCATGAGGTTGAAGATAGAGAAGAAGGCAATGTTGTACCTGAGCCTATTGTATGTCCAACGGAGTCAAAGGAAAGAACCACTGAATCTGTAACACAAGAGTACAAGTTCATTTTCCCCTTTTTTTCAGCACCATTTCTTGCTGTAATAATTTTTGGTTATTTTGCTTAAGCAATTCCTTGTGCTCCCTTCAGCCAGGAAGCAGAACAACTTCAACAACCAGACAAACAACAGGCACCTAGCAAAGGCAGAACAATAGAGTGTGCAATAAATCATAGTGCTGTTAACCAATGAAGTGCCTACAATTCATTGAAAATAATTTCATTTTATGTCTAATAAGCTTGGTCAACTGAATCCTAACATGCTTTGACTGTTGGCCTAGAGAGGTTTTCTTATCAAATGTATTATTAATGTTTTGTCCCCACTTATGGACCTTGCCTGTTATGATCAGTTCTTCCCCGACACGGTTTGCTAAGCCAAGCGCTTTGTGCTCCTTGCACTCCATGCTCACCATGTTTCCCACATCTTTACTCACAGTAGTGGCTTCCAACTCAATAAATTTCAATTCACCGATATCTTTTCACCTTTGTTCTATATGCAGCACGTGTGCCAGGCATCAAGAAAATATAACCTCTCTACTTGATACCTTTTTATTTTTCTGTCTGGGAATCACAACAATACTTTTAACCATGACTCCAGTGACAACTCTTGCTCACCGGTTAATGCCTTACATTTTTAGTCACTGTTTCACATGATGGGGCACCCTTTCCCTTACTGTGGTTTAGAGATCCTAGTTTTTATATATGCAACTTGACATTTGGCCACATAGAAACCTTTGCTGCCTGCTTGCACTCAGCTCACCCCCATTAATAAAGGGAGTCAGACCCCCTCATTAATCATTTGTTTTCCTCATACACCACCGTTCCAGCCTAGAATCTGTTTGCAAAATTACCAGTAATAATTTGATGTTCTGTTCCAAGTGGAGTTGAATTACAGTATCATGCTCAATAATGGGACTTTCCCCCAGCTTTATGTTTATTTGAGACAAACCAAGATTTATTTTGGTAGTAAGCCTCCTGGTTCGCCATCTATTTTCATGGAAATCCATGAATTCATGAAGGAGAAAGACTACCAAATTCTATTCCCCTACCAGTGGAGCAGAATTGGGCCAAGAACTTAGAGACAAATTGCAAATGGGCAAAACACAGAAAAGAACCAACCACCACAACAGCATTAATAATCTCATGGCCTGAGAAGCTCTAAACTGACACAGCAATAGCTGAACTGCCTCTCATCCTCACCTACATGAAAATACTGAATCCTTTGACATTTCCCTTTTCACTCAGGTTTCAGATGTGATCAAATCATCACACATCCTTTGCAGCACCACAAAGGCTGCCAAGGTGCAAGCCCTCACTGCAAGGCAAAATGCTCAAGCACAAGAAGACTTAGCCTGCTGAAAAGAGTTTAACCTCCTCCTACATCACTTGAAATTTAGGCAGGCTACAATCACAGGCACTGGCAGTTACCATGTTAGAGCTGAAAATAACTTGACACAGGACTGAGCCCTTGGTTTCTCTTTATTTTACGTTATCCTCGTGCTTATTTTCTAACTCTTAAAAATGCAATGAGAAACTGCAAATTTTCAAAATAAACACTGTTGTTTTAATAAAGGACTGTTAATTTGACTGGGTTTAAAAGAATTTAGAAGAAGAAGGTCTGTGCTGTCTTGGATCCAGCACTATGGTAGTAAAACTAAAAAATTTAAAAAAAGATATTACTAGCCTCAAAACTTACTCCAACAAAAATAAAAATCCATCTGGACTTAACAACTGTATTTCCTCTTTTGGGAATAAAATTCAGACATCATTATATTATTCTAAATAGCAAGGAGGTTAATTCATTTTAACTGCATTAACTTCATTTGCCATCAATTTTAAAGTATCTCTGTGGGGTTCTACTTTTTAAAAACTGTTGAGATTTTTATCAACATAAAGTACTGCTTGGTAGTTAATGTCAAATTTAAAAGCTGTTAATTTTTCTGAAATATATTTTGTGTTCAAACACTGCACACGAAATATTAGGACTTAGATCTAAGAATGGCTGAAAAGCACTGCAAGAACCAAATTAATAACATTATCACAACCCACAAAAATAGCATAATGTTTCATTCCCTTAACTGCAAACATTATCTTCCTCATATGAAAAAACAATTTATAAGCAGATTAAGAGCTCCCTTCTCCAATCCAGTCCTTCATGCTACTATTAGTTTCAACTAATCAAATTCACTGTGAATAACCTGTATTATAGTCAACTCAGCCCTCGACCTCCAGAAGCAATTTCACAAAGTATGGACCTTTATTACAACACTGTGTTTATTTCTGGTATTAACACTCCAAAAGGGAAGAAGCTATAAATCTGAAGAAAGCTGAGAAGGTAACACATCACCTTTCTTCTACCCAAAGAGCTATCAAATCCAAATTCAGAGCTACAGGTTATTTCTGTCAGAGGTTGATGGAGATCAGCATTTCTTTGAAGCAAGTCAGATTTACTCATAAATATATTGAGTTCTGCTTCCACCAACGTAAGACAAAAAGTTTTTTTGCTTCTAGTTTCAAATTTCTTTCAGCCATCTCTCAGTTCAAAATCCTCCTGGCCTTTCTAGGGGGTGTTTTTTTCTGAGACAGTGGCAGCTCTGTCTGTGCCCAGTGCCTTTCCTCAAGCCCTGGAGCATGCTCTACCTTTCAAAGCAAATCTTCAAAGGCTTTATCTTTCAAAACTTATTAAGATACAATGTAAAACATACCCACTTACATGCACCCCTGCTTTAGGTGCCAGGAAATGTTCATGCCTGAAGGAGCAGTCCCCAGCCTTTCACATACCTACTTCCACAAAGAACCTTACACGTTTTTCCTCCTGCCTTAACTGAAGGGCAGCCTTTATGCCTAAATCATGAAATCTGACACACAGTAACTTGCCAATATGTACAGCTTAAGGCTGCGCACACCACAGTGCCAGTCTTTTACATCTGTTTTCATGTTAACTACAATCTTTTTTTCAGTTGCTCTAGCAGCTTAAAAAAGAAAAGGAAAAAAAAAAAAAACCAAAACAACAAGATATAGCAAAATCCAAATGTAACTCTGGATCTTATCCAATCCATCAGAAGAAGCAAAGACAGCACAAGCACTCACTCAATTTAGAAGGCACTCAGTGCCAGGAATGATGACAACTGAGACCCCACCAGCCAGATTGCAAAGTTGCTTTGGGTCACTTTGTGTCAAATTTGGATTTAAGCTGCATTGGGATCTATGCTCTGGGTCACTTTCCCCTCACTCTCACCATCCAGTTAGAGCATCACAAATTGGACCAATACATAAAACTGCTCCATCATCCCCCCCACACAAACTGTGCTGTGCAGGGCTACGTGAATGAACTCCATCACGGCACCTCTGGAGTGTGGAGGAGTGTTGTATGAGACCCTTTCCACTGCTGTGGAACCAATACAAGATCTCATTTCATTCAGGAACAAGGAGCTTGGAGACAGATGCTGCAAGGACCCTCAATGCTGCTCCGGGAACAAATTTAAACTCAGTTCCAACTATGCTTCATACAGGACCCAGAGCTGAATGTACCTTCAAAGGAACACAACTGGATTTGCACAGATCTGTTCTATAGTTTAAAAAAAAAAAAAAAAAAAAAAAAAAAACAAACAAAAAAAAACCACCAAAAAACCAAACCCACAAAACAAAAATCCAAACCTCAAAAAACCACACCTGCAAATCTGTAATGACTACATGTATTGCTGCACTTACACCATAGTCCAAATAAGACATCCAGGTATGTGGACTGACTGTATTTCAAGGCAAGGGATGCACTTCAAGTGTTCCTAACCCCTTACCCTTCTCAGGGCCTGGATAACTGTGCACCACACTCCCCTGGCTCCAAGACAGGCAAATTAAATCATCCATCTTGCTGCATATATTGTGTGCCTTAGCTCGGGGCATTTCTGGAGACCAGGCAAGTATCTGACTGCTACTTGTAACAGACTGCTGTATCTTCTCTAGTAGTCTGGTTTCTGAACAGAAAAATATACGAAGATTTGGATCTTCACAAATGAGTGATGACCCTGACCAGCAGATCTGTAGCAGACAAACAAAGCCATGCTGAAATACATCTGAAGTTTCATACCCCATGCACATCACTGGATCAACATTTAACATGGGCACTGCAGTGAAGAGATGTATGGTACCAGCTCTTAGAAGCCCAATTGTGTCAAGTTCTTAAAATCATATAGGAGCAAATACATGGATTTATTTCCAGTACAAATACTGTCCTTACTTTGATTTCATCATTGAAGAAAAAGCAATATACAAACCGAAAAACAAGCAGTGATAACACATAATGAGAACAGCAAATATAATCCACATTCAATCAAGAACTGTATATAAACTGTATGTTTACCTAAGTGCTGTTACAAAATTTCAGCTAAGATTTTTATAGTAAGTCCCTCCGAGAAGCCACTAATTTTTATTGCTTTTTACAAATTCTCCCTGCAAGGATTTGTAGATATTTGCCTCAATCTACTGGAAACCAAAGAAGCTGAAGCAATAACTTATCTGGTTTGGATTTTTTGGGGTTTTTTTTGTTTTGTTTTTGTTTGGTTTTGTGTTTTGTTGGGTTTTTTGGTTTTGGTGGTTTTTTTTGTTGTTGTTGTTGTTGTTGTTTTGGGGTTTTTTGGGGGGGGGGGGGGAATTGTTTTTTGGTTAAAAAAAAAAAGAGAAAGAAAAAAAAAAAAACCCAAAACCAGACTTCAGCAATAAAGTAACTTCTCTAGGAAAAACAACATGATTGCATGCTGCTTTGGAAGTGGTCCTGAGAAACCACAAACTGTCAGTCCCACTGGAGTTATAAGAGTTTAATAATAAAGGCTTAACACAGCCTCAATACCACATACCATTACAGCAATACACTCCACAGGCCAAGCCAAACAGGGAATACGAGAATATATCACAACATAAGGCTGTGATTTGGCACATTCTTATTCAGATGCTCAGGCTCTGAGGTCTGTATTGCTTTCTTATATGCATAATCAAATATCTCTCATTCCATACTCCTGCTCTCCAGATACTCTGACGGATTCCTACAGAACGACAACCTGTATTTAATAACATTTAAAGTAATTTATCTCCAGATCAACTTGCAGAGCTTGTTCAAATACCAGACATCCTGTATAGCTCCATCAGCTGGCCTGGGGATGGTAACTGCAGTAATATTATCTAACAAGATTTTGATTCAGACTCAGAATGAAAAGGAAAAAATGAGGTGCCTCATTTTTATGACAGAATTAGAAGAACATCCTTAAGGGTCTGTCATTCATCTGTCTCCCTTTTTCTGCTGAGTACGGAAAAATATAGGATCAAACATCCCAGTAGCCATCAAAATTTATTTTCTATTTGAGATCAATATTCTGGAATGTGACATACCAGAGAAGGAACATTTAAAGCATGGAAGTCTTCCTAACTTGCTGACAAAGAGATCAGTAACAACAAAAACTATTCTTATGTTTCACGTAGTCAGGAAATGAAGCTCACAAAAGCAGTGCACTCTCAAAAACATTCTACTGTCAGGATTCATTTGGCAAGAAGATCTTAGAACATCTCCTGCCCCAAAGAAAAAAATATTTTGAATAAGATCCTCTCTTATCATGACTACACAACATACTGGATAATTCTTATATCCAAAGAATTGAAGGGAACGGAATAATTTCAGTTCTGTCTTAGAGATCTCAGATAGCTAAAGCATGAATATCCTTCCTCAGATTCAGAAAAATGCAACTGCCTGCACTTAAAAATTCCTTGACAGGGCAACCTTCCCTTCCTAACACATTGTTTTGCATGCTGAAGATGGATTTAGGGAAGCGGTAAGTAATTTACTCAGTTTAATGACTGAGTAAATGTCATCCTACTAACTTATTAAGTATCCTACTTTTGCATTAATGTTGGGCTCCCCATTCCCCCAGCCTGGTCTATTTTGCTTTACTAAACTCTTTCTTCCATAGTGCCAAGGATTTTCCTACTTGACACCTTTTTTCTGAACACAGTGAGATGGCTCTGTGTTAAGGGCACTGGTCACTACAATAACATCATCTGTGCCACGGTTCAAGGATGTTCCAAGTGACTCTCATTCATCATTTAAAACTCAAGGCACTAATTAATACATCCACTAAGCTCCACACAGCATCAGTGAAGGTCAAAGGAAACATACAATACCACTCTTACTGGTAATCTCAGCCCCTACACGCATACTCTGTCAAAAACAATCAGTAGCGCTCCCATGTTTAGATGACACAAAGAGTTATGATCTCAAGTGCACGGTTTGAGCAGCACAATTCTAACATTTTCAATATCGAAGATGAGAAATTACATATAAAGATGAAACATACAGAGCACAGGCACACTTCCTAATGACAGACCTGAGAGCTGTGAGTAGCAAATAAATGGACTGTAAGTTTTGGCAAGGAAAACACATGTAGAGTTTAAGTCCAGTGCTGTCTGCAGCTGATAGGAGACCAAGGTTCAAAGTTCAAAACTTAGTCCCTTTATGGGAAAAGTCACTCGGCAACAGGACACATCTTCAGCAACAGGAAACATCTGATTGTAAAGACCATTTCCAATAAACTCCGGGTTTAATAAACTGTCTTAAAACAAGGCTGCACTAAATTTGAATGCCTGTACTGTGTGCCACCGGGCTATACTTGTTTTGGTACAAAGATGTGGGAATAGGATGATGCCTGTTTGACATAACACACCTGTGAGGGAAGATTCATCCTCATTTGAGAACATACACCATTGAGAGATATCATAATAATGGAAATACCTCATTCTTAACAGTAATTCACTTATGCTCTATACAAATTAAAGTTTCTGCACTGCTGCTCTAGCCACTAACTCCTTAAATGCCATCCCCATTTACAAAGCACACAGTACCAAAGAAGGTCCATAGGTTCTCTCTCTGTTTTTGTTGCGGACCCAAAACACTCATTTTATTGACAGCTGACTTCCCAGCCAAGCTGAGATCTGAACCTAAACTCCTTGGCCATCCACTGTGTCTGGACATGAGGTCCCTTTTGTGCTTCAGCCTGGAGCCAGCCAGCTCCACACTGGGAAACCTGACATGGAGTGCTGAGGCTCAGCAAAAGCTCTGCTGCAGGGAGGGCAGGCACAACTGGCTCTGAGTGAGTCTGCAAACTAAACCACAGCCAACAGGGGTAATTTTGCTATAACCCATGCAGCCCTGAACAAGTCCTTTGATTAAATTGTTTCTCATCCATAAAAATAAACAATCTAATTTCTTTGAAAGACCTTTGGATAAAAGGCTTGAGAGCTAAGAATGGATAGAGCCAAGTATTATCACTTGTCTGGAGAATTTAATGCGACATCAAGGTCTACTGGTTACATTGTAAACAGAAAAGTCATTCTCTATCACCCCTCAATTTCCTGTCATTTAATTGAAAATACAGCTCTCTTAGTGATACTGAACTTGAGCGATGTAGTAATATTTCTTTAGGCAATTTTTATGAATTTCATGGAACCTAACCAACCTTTTAACACTTGCTGCTTTGTGCATTGCTCCTTTTTCATCAGGACGTTTGTTATGAAGTGGTAAACAAACTGAACAAGAAACACTCATGTTCTGAACAGATGTATTTTTAAAATGGTCTGAGCATGCCAATTTTCTTTATTCAGCAATGAATGAATGGAATGAAAAGATGTGGTGTCCTGCGCCAGCTGGCAAACGCTTCAGAAGGATATTACATTGCTATTGTCTTCAGCAGCGCCCAAACAACTGTTTGGTGGCAGGAAGGGCTGGTATGTTTGCTCGTAAGATCAGTATTTATTTGAATCTACTACACAAATTCACAGAGCCATGACCAACATGGTGCTTCACCGAGCATCAGGGACTTCCAGCTCCTCTGTGTCCATCACAGCTCCTTGTTCCAGAGAAGGCCAACAGCACCTGCTCCTTACCTTGCACTTTCCAGAAGACAGATGGACAGTTCCCAGAGAGAAAGAAGAGGGGGAGATCAAGGTGCTGCAGGCATTCAATGAAGATATACTTGGTTTTGAGGAACACAACTCTAGGGAAGGTACAGAACTACCATAAACTCAGGAAAACATCCAGGCCAAACTCGACCAATAAAGCTGGTATCCAAGAGGTTCTTTTCTTGACAATGAGAAATCCCTTATAGCTAATCCCAAACAGATTCTCAGTATTTTAAGGAGCTCATCATCTCCTAAGCCAAGCTTCATACTTTTGTTTCAATTATTATTGTGGCACAGTCAGTCATACCCCCAAATTCCATAGAGGAACATGCAATAAATTACAAAACAGTACAATTTCTCTCTTTGAAGATAACAATCTATGTGGCAAGACAGAAAATGGGTAGTGTCAGCTGGGGAATTACACTGCACAGAGAAAATTAATTCTGTATTTTCATACTGGAAAAAAGCATATATTGTTAGCTTAGATACTATAAAACACAAAGCATTTATAATTTGAAATAAATTGCTTTAGTCTTGTAGCACTTTTTCTAAATATGGACATGGGCTTTTACCTTAATAAAACACAGGTTGTGTCTCAAACTTACATATACACACACAACTATCAGAGAACTCTGGAAGGCTGATGCACATTAATTTCTGATTTACATAAATGAAGATGCCTACACACAATTAATGACAATCAGGACAACAACTATTTTAACAGACTGGTCTTAGTTTTATGCCTACTGGAGCCATTCAACTATTTTTTTCTCTCTTTCCCTCACATGCAAAAACCTCCTTTTCCAAGCTCTCAGGAACCCCTCCTTTCCCAAATTCTGAAGTACAAATACTTCCATCAGAAAATTCATATTCTTGAGTTTGTCTGAAAATGATCTACAACTTATGATATTTAGCTAGTGGTCAAAAGCTTCCCAAAACCTTAAAGCACACAACATCTGGCCCAACTACCACCATAACTGCCAATAAGATGATCCTATGTAGTGTTTTACAGTGAGATTCATCATCTCTCCTGTCTCTGCCTGGAGCACAAACAAATCACAGGGAGGAGTAAGGTATGAGGTATAAGCACAAAACATCTCCTGAATACAAGGGTTTTAGAGGCATTTTGTCTAGAAAATTACTACACTTGAATTTAATTTGTGCTGCAAGCACCTAGCTCACTTATCAACATGAAAGGTGATGCTGAACAGAAAATCTGCTGGATCCATGTCTTACTCATGTATTTTGCAGTTTAGGGTCAGGGGGAAGTTTGTGGGAATTTGTTTAACAGCATTGCCACAACTGATTCCAAAATTTAAAGAGATTTCTGGCCCGTCAAATCCTAAAACTTGGTAAGTTTCCAAAATGTGCTAAAACTTCCAAACTAAAATTTGATTTGAGAGGTCCTACACAGTATGTGATTTTATAGGTAGTGGACATACACAGAGAGATAGGGAGCATAAGTTCTTCCCAAGCTGACTGGCTTGAGGAGCATCTTGTCTTTACCTTACTGACACACTAACTGGTCTACAAAGGGCATAATGCCTACACAAAAGCCTTCACATCCTAAACCAAACACTAACACAAGCAAATCTGAAATAAAGGTGTTCCCAGAGTATCTGCTCAGCTATGAAAGCATCTACACTCAGAGGAAAAAAACCAAACTAATAAAAGCCTCCAAAAGAAAAACAACAGTAAGTGAACAGTGCATATATTCTCATTTCCTATTATTTTCTTTTACTGAAGTGTTTGATTTTAATTTTTAAAAAAGTTCATCAAAACATAAGAAAAATAACCCAGGGATGCACTAAATACCGTCAGTAGTGCGTCATTTCCATGTGCAGAAATTGCAGGACAATGAAAAAACTTATTGAAATAGCAGCTGCAGGAATGGAAGTTGATCACCACACACATCACCCAGCCCCTGGACAAATACAGCTGGAGACAATCTAAAGGAAAAGTGTTCCTCCTATCACACCACATATAAAAATACAATGAATCCCTTTAAATTAGCACTTGGCAGAGAAACAAGCCAGTGAGGGGGGAAAAAAAACAACAACCAACCAAAAAAAAGCATTAAAAATAATTCCAAGGCACTCAGAAGGTTAAAGAAGAAGAACATTGGTTCCAGTCTAGGATCAATGGAATAGACTGCTTAGCACTTCCCTGAAGTGCTTCACAAAGCAAGCAAGCCTTTTAAAAAAAAATAACTCATAGGGTAGTTTCCAAGTCAGCAGTGACTAAAGGTCTGCAGCCATTCTTCTAAGTGGAAGAACAACCAAGTAAAAAAAATTTAAAAAGCCAGTCTCACCTCCAGCTACAAGAACTTTTGCTGTCCATGGATCAATTCTGTCAAAAAGATCCTTGTCAGTCAGACTGAAGGTTACAGTGACACAAAGCTTGTGTGCAAAACTGGAATAAGCACTAAAATACCAGAGCACTACAGAGAACTACACTCCATCCAAAGATAGCGGGTGACCCTATTCAGGAAAGCCACAAAGTCCCTTGCATCTTTGCAACAAGCAAGCAAAATGCCTCTGGAATACAAAACTAAACAAGAAAACCCACCACAAAACTGGGAAAAAAAAAAAAAACCCAACCCACATAAATGGACTACTCTAATGAAAATATCGAGACATGGGATAAGCTTCCTTAGGAACAGTAATCTAGCATCCAGTGTAGCAGCATCACTGAATCATCCATTTTTTGTTGTTGTTGAAGATCCTATGAAACTGTCAATTCAACTTCACCAAAAACTGAAACTTCAGAAATTGAGAGATGCCAAGAACAACTCCTTTTCTAAGTCAATTTCCACAAAGAAAATCTACTGTAATCCCAGAAAGACAAAACTTCCACAGTGCTCCAGTACAGACTCCATTCCTTATTAGCATTTCCAGCCACCTGCTGAAGTATGCTTCCAGCCAGGATTTCACAGGCTCACTGGGATTCACAAATTTTAGAGTTTCATCAGTTCTGGACTACTCCACTAGCAGAACTCGTTATAAAAGGCAACAGTCATTTTATTAACTTTATTCTAAAACAGCTGCCTCATCTAACACAACTTCATTTGACTGGCAAAGAAACCCAACAGCTTGATGTTGGCAGGTCTGGGATCAATTCAGAAATGGAAAAAGGCCTTTTCTTGGTTTGTGACAAGTCATCAGTGTTGGCAACTTTTTGGCCCTAATTTTGACTATGAAATTGCCTGCACAACTGAGCAGATGATAGAGAAAGAGAGGAGAGGATTAGGGGAAGGGAGATAGCAATGAGTAGGGTATCCTACAAATAAAGAATATTGCAGAAGCCTGAGACAGCAGTTCACAAAACATAAAGGCCTGCTCGTCACTCAGAAAAGGCAAATTGTTGAATGGATTAAGCTGCCGGGTTTCAAAGTCAGGGACTGGTTGTAGAGGAAGAGGTTCTTAGGTTTATGAGGTTTTTAAACTGTAATAAAAGAGTGACTTTCTCAGGCTGGATAACCTTGACATTCCTTTTTAACCATATAAAAACAAACATGCCCACCAACTCTCCCAAACTAAATCAAGAAATGGCACCACTAACCATAGTAGATGCTATTCAAGGCGATACACAAACCTCATCATCCCAAGGCCAAGGACTCCATATGGAGAAATGCAAGCCAAAAGCAGGATTTAGGGCCAACTTCAAAATTACACATATGTAAGAGAACTGCAAATACTTTAAGATCCTCACTGCATCCAAGCAGCTCGTTATCACCAGCCCCAGGCCCACAAGACTTCAGAGAATGAAACAGAGTTATCAGCTGTAGCAGAGCACTTTCCCACAGCTGGTTTTAATTAAGCTAATTTGGCAGTAGTGACTGACAGCAAGCAGAGTCCTCCCAAACCACTTTGCAAGCATTTTTTGCCAGCATTTCACCATCTGTGATAACCAGGATGCTTGGTACTAACTAGGATCGGTCAGAGGTACAGCATTTTAGAGGTGTGTATCCACTTTCCTTTAAAATCATCTGGTAAAGCCACTGCTTACAGGTAACTGGAGACACTGCTTACAGATGACGGGGTGTTGGGAGAAGATGCAGAACTTGAGGAAAGGTACTGGATAAATTCCACTGAGAAAACCACCCCAGAAAAAGCAGATAGATCACTTGCCAGAATCCCACCATACCTTGGCCATACCCATGATACATGAAACTTGCAAATGATCACAAGGATATTGAGGAGATTTTGGAGCTGCAACCAACAGAACAGCCTATATAATTTCTAGGCTAGTTGTGCAGTTTCTCTTGTGGATACATGTAGGACAGGGCAGGTTTACCATGAAGGAATTCTTTGGGTTATGCCATGATGTCAGAACAATACAGGGTATGGCCAAAAAGTGCAAATATAAGCCCCATTAAGGGAATGAGAAAGGGTCTAGCAAGGGAGTAATTTTAATGACATCTAACTACATGGAAATTTTTTTTCTAAGGTGAATCTATGACCAGCAACTGGAGTGGGAGACACTAATAGTATCATTACCAGCACTGGTACATGAGACCAACATACATAAGGAACAGATGGATCAGTAAATAAAAGTCAAGAACACGCAAAAAAAAAAAAAAAAAAAAAAGGCAGAACACTTAGCACATACCCACACCTGGTGTGTCTGGTTCACTCAAGGTATGAACACCTGATGTAAACACCAGTTCAGATTAAAACACTGATCTGGCCAACTCGTATAAATGCAGATTTCTGACACTAAAGCCAGAGAAGTTGGCAGGAACCAAGCCTTAAGCCTGAACCAAGGCAAAGGAAACAATGAAAGTTGTGGGATCATAAATTTGGGCTTCACGAGAGCAGAATTCAGGGACCAGCTTCAGAAAAACCCACAGGATATGGGAAGACCAGTGCAGGACAGTTTGCTCATTTTGAAGAATGACCTCCATCTTGCTCAAGAATCATAGAGCCAATGTGCAGAAAATCAAGCAATGGTACCAGGAGACTCACACAGATCAACAAGGAGCTTTTGACAATACTCAAATATAAAAAGAATGCACATGAGAGGTGGAGTGGGGTCAGGTGAGCAGGGATGAATGCAGAGACACTGCCCTAGTGTGCAAAGACAGACTCGGGAAGGTCAAATTCTGCCTGGAGCTGAAAACGGTCAGGGACAAGAAGTGCTTCTATAAGTAACTGAGCATTAAAAGAGAGTTGGGAAAACGTGGACCTCCTGCTGAGAAAAAAAATACAGAAAAGGCATGGAGAAATGGGCAGGCAGATCTCATGAAGTCCAGCAAAGAAAAATGCAAAGTCCTGCTCCTGGAGAGGAAAAACTATGCCCTACAGGCTGGGTGCCAGCCTACTGGAAAACAGCTTTGCAGAGAAGGACCTGGGAATCCGGGTGGAGCAGCTGAACCAAGCCAGCAACATGCCCTGGTCACAAAGGCAGCCAACAGCCCCCAGGGTGGGGACACCCTTCCCCTGGCTCAGCACCAGGGGGGCTCTGCTGCAGGGCTGGGGCTCTGCTGGGCTCCCCTCTACAGAGACACACACTGGAACTCGTCCAGCGAGCTAAGATGATTAAAGGATTGGGGCATCTGCCACGAGGGGAGCCTGAGAGAGCTGGGATTGCTCAGCCTTGAGCAGAGAAGGCTCAGGAGGATCTCAGTAACGTAACCTGATGGGAAGGATTATAGAAGGCAGAGATGGGCTCAGAGGTGAAGTGCCCAGTGAAAGGACAATAGGTAATGGCAACAAACTGAAAAGCAGGAAATTCTGTTTAAATCTAAGAAAAAAAAAACACATCTGTACTATGGGAGTGCCTCCTAGTTACAACTACTTTGTGACTCTAGGATTTTAGTGCAAGTACTGCCCCTCAAGTGAGACTGCTTCGAACAAACTAAATGCAGAGGAATCAACTGCAAAAAAAGACAAACCTTCCAGTCTGCTGGAATTTATGCCAGGCAAAAATTCTTAACAATGCCTTAAAAAAGTGAGAACTCAATTTATCCCAAAGAGAGCACAGGGTAAATCTAATAACTACAAGGTTAGGGCTCACTTACAAAGAATTTCCTTCCCAGTATAATGAAATATATTGTTAATAGCTACTATTTGAGTCCAGGAGTGAAAAATCTAATGATCCTGCTGAGGTCATGATTATTACCCATAATAAATGGGGTTTTACTACTGCCTTTCACAAGAGGAGCAGCCAGTTAAATACAATGTGCACACTGGAGTGTTTTGGCCAGGTATGGAGTCAGAAGCATCTGGGCAGTTTCTCTACAGTTGTTCAACATATTCAACATGACTGAAGTGCCCTGCACTGACAAATTCCCCCCATCAAATTTCACCCCTCACATGATTTCAGGCAGGTGGATTATAAATGCCCTGCATTCAGCTAGGTGAAAATTTACATATGATGCCACAGAAGGCAAAGCTTCCCATCAGTCCCAAAGAGCCCATTCCCCTAGGCCTCCTCCTTTGAGTCATCATCACAAAGGCTCCCCTGGCTGAAAGGGCAAACTGGCAAAATGCCTTTCCATTTTGTTTTTCTGCTGTTTTGCAGTAGGCTGGCATTGTCTGCTACACCATCAGTCAAACAGAAACAGCTGGCTCAAGGTAAGCTGTAGAAATAAGGGTTAGGGTTGAAGCACAAAGAATGCAAGTAATGTTTGAAAACACAGTTATAGGCAGTGCTAGCAGTGTTTCCTGCAGCCAAAGCTCAAAAGCACATTAATATCTTTCTATCCACTCTTCCTCTACTGTAGCTCTACCCCTATTAAGCATCTCATTTTCTGCTCCCGACAGATTCCATCGCTAAACGCTACCTACCATCCCAGAAACATGCAGAAGAATGAAAACAAACCGGGAAAACAGTTATTACGGACTATGAATATTTTTTCTTTTTCAAGCCTGTCTACATAAGGTCTTCTCTCAATGAAATCACACTGTAGTACCTGTAAAATTATCCATGAGGACAAACCATGGTGAGAGGTAGACTCAGCACATGAAGTGCTTCAGTGAGTTTGCTACTACACCTACGGTATCTTGTACCTATGAGAGGTATCTTCTGACACTGTGGCTTAGATCACTCTGCAAAGCAGAAAACTTCACTCACAGAGTAGTTCTTTTGCCAACTTACTATCAAATAAGCCCGGACCAGAATCCTATGGTGTCACAGAATGGTTTGGTTTGGAAACCATCCAGTTCCAACCCCCTGCCATGCACAGGGACAACTTCCACTAGACCAGGTGGCTCAAACCCCTCTCCAACCTGGCCTTCAAACTTCCAGGAATGAGGCAGCCACAACTTCTCTGGGCACCCTCTTCTAGTGCCTCACCACCCTCATAGTAAATACTTCCTTCCTAATATTCAGTCTAAATCTGCACTCTCAGTTGGAAACCATTTCCAAGAGCATAAGTACAATTACAGTCCAGTCAGAATATAGCAAACTGAAGGTGTCTCACTTCCAGGATTACCAATTCAAACCCCTAATTAACACCAACCTCAAGGCCACACAGGATACTTTGGTAGCAAAGCAAAATTTAGGAAACTTTCACACCCTGTGTGGCACAGCACATCACTGCTACTGCCCCCAGCACAGTTGTACCATGACAACTGCTCACAGGGTGAGGGGAGGTGGTAAATTGGATCACTGAAAAAGTATGGGACAAAAGTCACCAATAACAGTCCTTAAAAATGCTACTACGTAGTCACTTAGAGCAGATTTACCACAGAAATCATCACACTATTTAACTGTACTCTCAGAAACTTAGATTTGGAATATTTAGATCCTTTTCACAGAAGTGAAATGATCCCTGGCAAAACAGTAACATTCCTTAAAAGCGGGTCTTAAATAACAGCCCACCTGTTGACATTCAAATAAAACACAACTCTGGCGAACTGCAGCCAGAGACTGTGCAAGAATGTGGTAAATAAAACACAGGAGAAGAGAGTAAGGCTGTCCAACAAGAGATGGAATAATTGCAACTTTGTCCTCAAATCTTTACCTTTTTTTTTTTTTTCCCCAATACTTTATCTCCAGAAAAAAAACTCTCTGAAAAGGTTCAGCATAATCAAGTCCTCAATCTAGAACAAAGAAGGAACAGTCCTTCCGCAACACTGAAGGACAAAAAAGCTGTATCAGAATACACACCTTTGAAGCACTTTTTGTGCCAGCAAAACTAATGAGAAAACATTCATACTTAACTAAGGGATTCTCCACAAAACTACTTGGTAAATCCATAAATACATGTTACGAAGATGAGGCGATGATCTAACAACAACTAGTAACATATCAACAGTTCCAATGAACAACATATTAGGAGCAAAAAAGAATAAATTCCAAGCTTGGTGTGAAAAACCTGATTTTTTTATCTTGCACCAACAGTACCCTCTGCTGTTCCAAAGCTGCACTGCATAAGATGAAATCCAGTCCTCACCATCAGGAGCACTCAATCCATCAAAAGCACCTACCTAGCTTTATTCATTAATTCTCTCTCTTCCTGTAAAGATGTTCCAATAATGTTAGTTCCTTCTACTATGGAGCCAGGTTTTGGGTAGGTTATGATCTTAATCTATTTGTCGTCCCAAGACCTTCTTCTATGATTAGAAAAAAACAGTTTTAGCCTTAAAAATAATTTAAAAATTAGCAGAAAGAAAATAAATTGAATGCTATTTTCTAAGGAAGACAAGACCCACTCAACACCACAGTAATATTTCTGGATCATTTCTGTAAAGCCAAAAGGGGGGTTTTAGATTTTAAAATCAGTGTATCACTCAACAGCCACACGTAGAGAAATCCAAATATCCTACCAAAAGGTTTTTCAAAAAGCAACTTGAAGGCTTCATCCCATCTGGCAAACGACCCTGGGGGTAACAACACAGGAAGACTCCTGTACTTCTGATTTCCTATGATAATCCAGCACACTCATGCTGGAAGAAGGAGCATCACACTGCAGATGCACCACAGCAAGAGCACAAACAGGGAGGTGAGGCAGAGTGTGCTGTGGGCTTCCGAAGATTCCAGACCCATCCACACTGGGTCACCGGGAAGCATCAGCAAAAGCCCTGAACCTGAGGAGACACCACCCTCACAGTGTCCAATGGATGATCTTCATCAGCAGAGAAATTCAGAAGCTGAGTGTACTACTGTTCTTCTCCCCTCATGTGGAAGGCAATGTGACGGAGGTTAAGGACAAACTGCAGGAGCACTACAGGGGAAAAAATGCCCCCAAGTGTGATTTGAAGCACAGGCATCTCACCACAGGCAGCCTGTATGAACAGGCACAAGGAGGAAAAGACATACAAGAAGCAAGGAACACTCTAACTAGATTACATGCTTAAGATGACTGTGCCAAAAATGAACCGTGAATGAATACACTGAAGTATAATCCAGAACTACAGGGAAAAAAAAAAACAACAAGAAAACCCCAAAACAACACAAAAAGGAACTCCATCAGTACAGAGAAGAAACAAACTTGTACAACTTGCAGTGAGAAAAAAACCTCTACTGCCTGATCCCAGAAGCTTTTCAGGGCAGGGTGACACACGACAGAAAATATCTACAGAGCTTAAAACAAAAGAAACTGAACAAAACATGTTGTCCTTAACTATATTGTCAACAAGACGCTTCCACTCAGTTCAGTGTATCCTGAAGCAATGGGAGACAGTTGCCTTGGACCAAAGGACACAACTTTGAAGCTTCAAAGATGGTTTCATGTCTTTCCATCAGGGCAGACTTAGAACCACATTTTCATACATTTCACAGCAACATGACTTCCAAGTGTGTGGCAAGTATACAAATATTTGATCTTGGCACGGGAACAAAGTACTTCTGAGGGGACTCAATGGTATTGTAATGAGTTATAGTGAACAGCAGGCTGATCTGAATTGGCACCACAACACTGAAACCCCCATGTCTTTGCACTGAAAAGCATCAACTAGAGCACAACTGCAAACCACATTTTTCTATTCCAGTCATGAAGATAGAGCCTCCGAAGAAACACATGCTGGAGTGCCACACTCCAAGAAACATACACACAAGTTAGAGAGCAACTATTTAGAAGTAACAATGTTAAATACTTTTTTTTTAATTTTTCCACTAGAAAGACTATAAAGACCAAATCTGAAGAAAATAAGACTGCAAGAAGCTTATCAATTAATCTAAAACTCACACACACGTTGAGGTGAGGAAAAAAAAAAAACAAGAAAGGGTGAAAGTCAGAAAACTTGCAATTGACTTTATTGTGGTCAAAGTGATTTAGAGATGTGAGGAAAAATCTGACTAGAAGAAAGAACATTTAAGCACTGGGATAGATTGTACCAGTTTCCATGATTAGATTTTATAGAGTACTTATGACATATGTTGGAATAAAAAGATGTTAAAAATATTGTTTCTAAAGGCCAAGAGAAAAACCTCCTGTAGTTCTTTCCAGTGCTATTTGCTACAATTTCCTATAAAGGAAGACATTTTGAATGGCCATTATTAAAATACACAACTTCTAAAACAGGTAGTAACATTTAAGATCAGCTAATCGAGAAAACACACAGTACTAGAAATCAAGCATATTAATCTACACTTGAAAAAAAATAGGACAATAATTTTTTCAAGTTAAATATTTACTAAAGTATCTTAGAAAGCACCTAAAAGTTATACAGAAGGAAAGGAAACTGACTTGTACTTCCAGCTCACTCCCTGTTGCTCCTTAATGCCAGTGAGGTAGCTGGACTAAATGACAGAGTGCCAGGAGTACAAAAATGCAAGATAACGGCACTGAGGTACATAATACAAATAAGAAATTAAAATAAATACTAATTATATTTTCAAAACTTAAATAATTATTTTGGAACTTAACACCACCCCTTTCTTACCTACAGACTGACTGCTCAGGACTGATATTCTCACTTGCTGATACTATCTTGCTGCTGTCAGCGCTTTAAAAAAAAGAAAGAAAATTAATTTTCAATAATTTTTAGCATTAGGATAGCAATAAGGAAGGAGGCTTCTCCTTTATGTCCAAAGAAACATTATTCTTCAATACAATCCAAGTCCTAAGAAGGTTACAATCACAACATAACTTCTTTATCAGTAAAATTGACCAACATCCATCTAGAAATCTGAGACTGGACCAAGCCCATCCTTAAAGAGAAGCCAAAAAATATTTGCCTTGACGAAGAAACAACATGGAAGAAATAGAAATTAATTATTATTAACATGGATTTGCTCCTGTCTTCAAGATAAAACTTGCAATATGCAAGCACCTCCAGGTGTTTATAATCCTGTCAGAGCCCACCATTCAACATTCAATTGCAGGGAATTCATACCCCACGTGACTCCATGTAACTGCATTCCCCAAGCATTTTACATGACCAGACTGACATTCCAGAGATGAGGCTTCACACTGTACAGGATGCAGGAAGGGAACCACCCAGCAATCAATGCAAAATGAAGCCTTCTGGAAACATTCATCCCACCAGCTCCCACTGGACAGGGACAAAGGAAATGCCACAAATAATGCTTTTTAATTAAAATGTGTTATAAAGTGTACACTGGCACACACCAGGAGGAACTGATAAAAAATTCTATAAGATAAAATATCTTAGAAGAGGAGTACACTTACTTCTCCACTCCCACTAGAAAGAAGAGAAATTATGGTATTTGCTATGGATTAGTAGCTTTGGAAATCTCACCTTTCAAGGACAATAAGTGGAGCTGCTATGAGCAAGAGACAATCCCTACTGCTGTTGCAGTCACTGCAGGTAGGAAGACAGACAATTGTTTGCAATGGCTAAAAGGACTCAAAAGGGAAATGAACCAGCAACATACAACACTATGGTTGCCACCAGCACATATCTCATGGCACAATTAATGAAATACCTCCAGTGTTCCTATACCACAGAGTTTTGAATCAATGAAGCAATTCATGGGAGAGATTTAAACAGTTTAGTGTGGATGCTTGACTGAAAAAATAAACCACCTCAAAAATAGTTTGGAAAACAACATCTGTGCTACATCAGGAACTGCAGAACTTGAAGAAAACTGAAGAAAGATGTGCAGAAAGTTGAAACATGACCAAATAAGCGATACAAATGCTCATAAGGATTAGAAACACCAAACATAAGTACACAAGGGAGACGTTAAGGACGCCACTCCTTTTGGATGCAACACGTTGCAGTGCCCAATTCCCTCTGAAACGGGTTGCATCCCCAAATTTACAGTCACTTCAATAATGAACAAAGCTATGTTCAACACTCCAGATATTTCCACACTTTTAGTCACAATCCAGACATGCCTATCATTAATAGCTGGCAGCAGAAGTTGTTAAAACGCAGCAGTGTTCACACCCAATCCAGCTATTTTCAGCAGCTCTGCCTTCTCCAGAGGGAACTAATTACAACACGAATGACCCCCTTGCAACCATCATCTTCACACCAGTCCTCAGCTTCTGATTGCAGCAGTCAGTAACAGCCATCCTCTTTCAAACAGTTCTTTGTTATTCTGAGCTTACTAAACAGCTGTGTGTCAAGTGCTCAGAGCCTAAATTAGAAGTATTGTACAAACAGCCACTGCCTTTCCTCACTGACCTTCTCATCTGTTGAGTTCTGAAATTTCAAGAGACAGCCCTGATTACTTTGGTAATTACTTCTCACACTGTCTTCTGGTCTTCACTTCATACCTACAATTATTAAAAAAAAAAAAAAAAAAAGGAACACATATTTTATTCTCACTGTATCCTGCAAGTCCTTCAGGGAAAGGAAGTGACAATGGCCACAAGTTACAGATTAGGATGTTCTGACTGGACATTAGGAAAAACGTCTTTACCTGAGCACAATGGAACTGGTTGCCCAGAGAGAGTGCCTGGTACCTGGAAGTCTATATTTCTACCCATCACTCTGTTCTGGACTCCCTTAAAAGTAACTGCTTTTGGACTGATCCCCTTGAGAAGCAAAAGGCCTTTCAGGCAGCAACATCAATACCTGCATTGTTATTGTATATTCAATACATTCAATATTGTACATTCCATTTTAAGTGTCCCTTCACTGACCTGACATTTCTTCAACCAGCTCCCCATAAGAGCAGCTCCAGTGCAACAAATGCAGGATAAAGAGGTGTTTGAAACAGTGTACAGAACGACTTAACTGACATAAAACTGCAACAACGTTTAGGACAAGGGGTACAGGAATACCCAAATATAAAAAAACCCCAAACCACTCCGAATGACAATAAACCCTCTGTTCCACTACATCATGCCTGGCCCCCAGGGAGGACTACAGACAAACAAGGGATTGTGCGGGGATTATGCAGATGATCAAACACCAGGGCACTGGCACGAGGCCCCAGGCAAAGAGCTTGTTTAGCCTGCAGAAGGCAGTGCCCGGGGAAGCCAAAGGGCTGCTCTCCATCAGGAAGGAAATGGAGCCTGGTTCCCAAAGTGCCGCATGGTGGGGCCACGAGCAGCAGTGGGCAGAAGTTGAAATGAGAGGTTTGGACTGTTGGATGTAAAGTCTGTTCACCATGAAGACAGTGAAGCATTGGAAAGACATGGGAAAAGACTGTACAGAAAGGTTGTGCAGTCTCCATTCTTGGAAGTTTTCAAAACCTGACTGGATAAAGATTTGGGTTTAGCCAATAATTAATGCTGCCTTGACCAGAAGGTTGGACAAGAAATTTAGTTACATTCATTCCAACTAGTGCTATCCTCTAATTCTGCAAAGTCTTGCTCTATTCTTTAAAACACTTAAGATTTTTAAAGGTATTTTAAACCTGAGAAAATTGAACATTAAAACTAATCCATGTTTGTTTATTTTCCTCTAGCTGACTATATCTGGACACATAATATAAGATGGAAAGGGTTATTTTTCCCCCTCTTTACACATGGAGGCACAAATGTAAAAGCATACTGCAGTTGCCTTTAGTAAAACAGCTCTTTTTACTATTAAGCCTGCAACGACAATGGCTAAATGGAATCGGAGAGAAATACACAAATAACTCAAACGAGAGATGCAAAAAAACTTCTGCTTTAAACAACAGAATAGAGATGGACATACTGAACATATCTAATATTTCAATTTCTGAATATGGCTAATTCTGATATTTCCCAACACTAATCAATCTCACCCTGCTTTGCTAGAATAAATCTACTTTACTCTTCAAGCTGATCTCATGTCAACAGTTACAATGTGCAAACCTAAGAAGTACAAAGATGAGCTGCTTTCAAAGAAATAATGTAGTATATGCACTTAATCTTTCAGGTGCTTACAACACAGGAAACATTTGGAAAAGTGCAGCTTCACTTATATTATATTTTTTCCAAGTAAGTTCACATAAATAAGTTTAATATCTTGAAATAGTATTCATTCTCCTTCCTAATCTGGCTTTCTACAGTCTTGGTTAGTCACACATTCTTAGCCTTTCCAATCTCTATGTAGATGGTGAATTATTTTCTGAACCCAGATAAATTCTTAAAAGTCTCATTGTAATTTCTATCCAGAGTTAAACATTCACTACCCTGTCTTCTTAATCACCTTTAGAAAAAAAAGCCATAAATAAATAAAATACTTTGCCATTCATTTAGAGCAATTTTATGAGATGTTTCTAGAAACGTTAATTATCTCCCCATCTTCTTAACTCATTTATATTTTAACTAGAAATTAAGCAGGGATGCTTTTTTAGAGAACATCTTTAGTCTGGGAAGGTCAATACCATGTGACTACGGTAACAGAAGTTCTCATACAGGTTTGCAAAGTAGCCAGGCAAGTTAATGTCTGAAAACTTTAACAGGCACTATTACATAAAAAGATAAGAGATCTACCTCAGGAAACCAAAAGTCACACACTGCAGGATGACAGGAGAATAGGAGGGGAGAAACAGCAGTAGCTGCTAACCCCACTGTCAGTTCTCTGAGATATTCTGCTGCTTGTGCCTCTGGCCTGAGCAGACCAGCCATCCTTAGATGAGCCTGTTACCAGTGACAGAGGGGCAGACCTTATCTATACAGATTTTGCCATGAAACATGAGAGACATATAAAACAGATGTGCTTCTTAACACAAACTTGCCTCCCAAAGCTTTTATTTTACTTCTTTTCTTTACTTCTTTAAAGTACATGAAACTAAGCGTGGTAGTTGTTTTAATCATTATAAACATGCCATCATAAGTTGTCAGAGGACTGCAGCATATTTTCATCTTCAGTTCCATAAATTCTACCTGATGGAAAGCAATTCAAATCATCAAATGTGTCGTTATTCTCCGCCTACTTCAACCTCTGCAGAAGGATCTGCAGGTTTTCTGGATCTTCCAATTTTTCACGATTACAAGCATCCAGATTTTCTCCAGAGCAGCAACACATGAGATAAGATTAAATAATAAGAACCTTTCTTCTTTCTCCTCAGCTGGCAGAAGTCCTTTATATAGAACAAATTGTTTTGTAAAAAAATTAGAGAACAATGTCTGACTTCCTAAGAATTTTAGATTTGTCTACATTTTCTTCTCCCTGCAATAATGCAAGCATAGTACTTTACATTCCTGTGTAACCTCTCCAGATTCTTTGGGCAAATACAGAATTTCAACTGAATGTAAAAGAAAGAAAAATCATCAGTTAGGAAAGACCTTCTGAACAGGAGTGTCAGGAGATAACATCAGAAATTTGCCACGATGGGACTTGATCAGATTATAAAAATAGCTACGGGCAACAGGAAGGGACAGTTAAATAAAAGTGGATATAAACAGCAGGGTTTCTCCAAATTACGGTACTGTAAAACCAAATGACTATCCACGGAAGGTTTGCTTAATTTTCACCCAGGGGATGGCAGATGCCAGTCTGTAACTGCGAAAAAAAAAAAAAAAGAAAAAAAAAAGAAAAAAAAAAAAAAGAAAAAGAAAAAAGAGAGAAGAGAATGCCCTGGGGTTTTGCCAGCGGTTTTTGGTGGCTTTTCCCCGCCGCTCTCTCGCCTCTGCTGCCCCCGCGCGGTCCCCGGGCGCCTCCGCAGCCGCGGGGCTCCGCGGAGCGGCGAGAAAAAACCTCACGTTTAGGTAAAAATCCTCACTTAGGCACGTCGGTCTGCCCGGGACGGATTAAAAATAACACTTGCTAAAGAGCTGGAGAAAGGAGGAAGAGAAGCTCCTTGTATTTTCACACAGTATCAGTTCCCTGGACCAATTCACTATTGGTCACAAATATTCACAAATGAGGATTTTAGAATACCTGGATGCAAGGCAGAGGAGCAGAAACCAGCCCAAGGTCCATTCCGATAATGGCATCGTTTCTATTCACAGAAGGACAAACTGTTATATAATGCAATATGCTGTAATTATAAAAACAACTTGGTGGGAAACAAAATACACAGCAAGGAGAAGTAATATATTGTTATACAGGACTGAATCTTTAATGTTTTTGTAACGTGAGTAAGGCCTCTTTTTCAATCACAGAATGGTTAGGGTTAGAATGAACCTTACGAGATCATCCAGCTCCAGTTCCTCCACCATGCACAGGGGATACCTTCCCATAGACCAGGTTGGTCAATGCCCCATCCAGCCTGGCCTTAAACACTTCCAAGGATGGGGGATTCATAACTTCTCTGAGGAATCTGTTCCAGTGTCTCACAGTAAAGAATTTCTTCCTCACACCTAATCGAAATCAGTGTATAAATCTCTCTTTCAAAAGTTTAGAAACATTAAAATTATATTTGAAGCATTGTTAAATAAGAGACAAAATTAGAAAATTCAATCAAAATTAACATATTTTTCCACTGTAATTCAATTTGCACTCTTTACATTGCATTAACTCAGGCTTTTGCTTCTAATGAAGTACCTGACCCAAACACAAAAGCTCTGGACTCAAAGATACAGAAAATAATGTTAAAATTAATCATAATGAAAACCAATAAAAGCCTTTCCATTGTTCAGATAAGGCACTTTTAAACAGAGATTATAGCAGCAGTGCTAACAGAAAGAAAGCAGCATTACTAATTTCCTAGCACCTTAATGGAGAACCGCCCATGCTCCACTTGGAACCTGATAGAATTGTGTGGGGCAAGTCTCAAAAGGCTGAAAAGTCTTTGCAAGTAAATTCACAATAATTAGGTTTCTAATTATACCCAGAGCATTAGTGATTGCTATGGTTAAAACAGCCTGTTTCATTATTCCTCTCTTTCTGAAAGCTCAGTCTTTCATTCTTTGAGCAGAAATTCTAGAAGTTTAGTCTGCCTGAACATGTAATTTTTTAAACAGAAGAAGACAGAGTCCTGTGCTTATGTGTGGAGAACAAAATTAAACTTTTCCACCGCAAAAAAAACCAACCAAACAAAAAAAAAACCCTCCCTGGTATTGAAGCACCTAAATAGCATGAAGTACAAGGCCTTTGATGGGGCAAATCTGAAGGCTGAAAAGCCTCAAACCAAAATTCAGAACAGTTTAAGTTGTACACTTAGTTCTGAAGGCACTTGCACAGAGGCATCTGAGGCAGCTTCTGGCAGCGAATCCCAGTAGCCACATCATACCCTAATTACAGCACCTACGTCACGCCAGCAGCACTCCCTGTGCACACCACGCTTCATCATCAATACAGCACTCTGACACACCGCCTCCGTTTTTACAAGCATCCACAGAGAACCTTTACCCCAAGCAAGCAACTTCAATGTATTGCTGCCCCCCTGAAGTACAGATGTAGAATGTGTAATTATAGACAGTGAGTCTCATTTGGCCAACTGGACTGGGATGAAAAACCTTGAGACCTTTATTCTATTCATAGCTCTGCCCTTGAGCTGTTGCATGACATAGAAAAATTTGACTTTGCTGTGCCTTAGCTTCCTCTACCTTCCTGAGTGTATTCGTCACATTCCATCCTAAGAAACGCCCAAGTACAGCCGAAGCCTCAGTAAATTTTTTTATTAGGGTGTCCAAAAACAATTACACTTAAGAAACAATATTTACATAGTATTTTATGGCTACTCTGAGATTGATTAACTTGTAATAAAGACAAAAAGACACAATTGCACTTATAAATTATTAACTTTGCAACAGTAAGGGTAAGCCTTCAGAAGTAAGAAGCCATCAGCTACTTAACTGTTGGACAAATTCAGCTTTTATTAATTTCTGTGCCATCTTTTTTTCACTTCTTCTTTTAAAGCATACATGCATCTGTCCATAATGCTTTGAAAGAAGATACTCCTTGGAACATGCACACTCACTGTAGTTGTAAAATATATCAGTTTAACTTTTCTGTAGCTGTTAACTCTTTTTGTTCTGTGAGTGATTAAGGGGTACACTTTCTGCACTGCTGCAGCTCTGATGACTCACATTTAATCAGTGTCCAAACACTGAAAACCACAGGTTAACAACTGTGAAAAAGTGACACACTGTAACAGAACCAAGTAGGATGAAAAAAGTTAAGAAACATGCAAGTTTATAAACACTTAAAAGTAGCTGATTTTAACACATTCTGATTTTTTTAATAGTTTTTTGGAACTGAGCAAGAAATGCTAAATTTTGACCCTCAGAGATCTACATTTCCTGGATTGTTGAGGCTTTGGTTAGTCAAAATACCAAGAACTGGTTAAGAAACATCCTGTAGTTTCTGTACCTGACTAAAATTTTGGCACTATCCTCACACACTGCTAACTTCCTCAGGAAAGCAATGCATACAAGAGTAATATAATCACCCAGTGCCACGAAGGAGTAACCACTTGAAATCACCTACCTCAGGTTCAAACATCTATTCAGGATATGCACACACAGTACAAATTACTTTTTGCCTGGGTGCACAATTACATTCCTTCTGAAGTGCAGAAGGGATACATAATTCATAAAGAACTATACCTCATGACCCAAGTATACTTGTTCCTGCAAGTCATACCCAGGTTTATTGCCTCAGCCTGACACTGTGATGTAAATCCAGACTGCAATGACAAAAAATGTGATGTTACAGTGACAATGTTGAAAAAAGATAACAAACTAGGAAAAATCTCCTCTGAAAAACATCCCTAAGTGTGACAGGCACAGTCAGAATCGGTACCAAGGTGCTGCTCAGATCACAGCAGCACCAGCTGTCCAGCTTGAGACAAATCACAAATTACCTCCTTTGTCCCAAGGTCAGTAGAACTGATATGAAACAGAACTGAAATGAGCATGGAAGGTGCCCAAAGCCAGCCTGGCTGTATCAAAGTCAACGGAAAAAGTGTGATCTACTCCATCAAATGAGGAGTGGGGGTGAGTTCCTATCAAGGCTGGCAATACCTTCATCACTACAACCAGTGCTGCAATGGTACAGGTGAGAGGTGGGGGGATGCACGGTGAGGAGGAGGGGCAAAGAACCACTCACTAACACGGATGACACAGCTCTCACAAGGAGGTACTGTTTCCAGCTGAACGCATTGCTAAGGGGTTCACAGTCAGCTGAGATGAATAAATCCTTTCACCTCTGAAAGCACTCAGCTGCAGGGCAATTGCTACCAGAGGTAAAGTGCTTTCACTGCAATGTACCTTTCCAGAATACGGAAAACTGCTGACTTTGACTCTGGAAATCTGTATCAGAAAACACACCTTCGGCTGCGTGTAAGACACTGAACACTGTTCCTTATGAACATTCTCCCAATCCACTCATCCAAAGTCACAGGAACATACCCTTCTCAAAAATTTGTGGGGAGGCCAGGGAGAAAATGCACAAGTTGAGCAGGTGAAGCAAGTGAAACACTAAGTCAGGATGAGGTCAACTGAGTAAAACAAACCAAAAATCACACTCTGCTTTAAACTGGGCAAGTTCTTCAATTGTACCCATCAGCTAATAACACAAATGGAGAGAGGGGGAAATAGAAAGGGACTCAAACAGCATCAAGACAGTCACTGCCAAGAGAAGCAAGAGCAACTTACTATTTCAAAATGCAAAACTAAGGCCCAGCCTTGAGCAGGATGATGGAGAAGTATTCTTGCACCTTACATTTCAATTTTGCTAAAAAGTTAGCACTGGCCCAGAACTAAAACAGTAATCCAAAAAAGCCAAAATGAAGATAGTACAAGTACAGTGTTACAGCCACCCCTTGAGCCACAACATGCTTAGGGTGCTTTGCCCTTATAATGACCTTCACTAAACCTGCTCCTTATATGCTCCTAAAGCCAGAAGAGTGTTCAGGGAGTTTGCTCCTCTGGAGAAATCCCAAGGACAAGGCACATTATACTTGCTCCCTCTCTCAACAGCTCTGTCATGCATCATTTCCCATTGTCCCTGCAGAGTTTTGTCCTGCACTGTTAACAATATAGCAGCACTTGAAATTCCTGGAGAGACAGCAGGGTCATAAAGTAATGCTGGGTATTTCACTAAATAGGCAGTAACAGATCAGAAAAAGATGAGGCACTTTCATTCCCCTATGCTCCCTGCCTGTCCTGTGAAGTGCTGCCTTCTAGAAGACAGGGAGGCACTCATGAATTTTTTAATTTTGTTTTAACTCTCCGAGGTTCTGATTCACATTCACGGAGCAGACTGTCTCTTTTGTCCTGGTGGCACAGGCAGCAGCCTCGGGTGAGCTGCGCAGGCAGTTCTGTGCGGTCACATCCAACAGCCGGAGCAAGAGCAATCAGGAACACACACATCAGCTTCCAGCCAAGAAATAGCTGGCACAATTACAGCTGTGAAAGATACTACTGCAGCTGAGTGTCCTGGAGTTGCTGGAGTTTAAGTTTAGCCGTCCTCCTTATTCTGGCAAGCTAAGAGGGAGCACAAAGTAACTTGAGCATTGACAATTTCTGGGCACCAAATCAATTTTTTTCCTCTGTTCTGTACAGATAAGAGAACAATCCACCATAGTTAGTATACTATAGCTTAAAGTTGCAAGCTGAACACAAATGGAATACTTCAGCCCAGTATGAGAAATCTTAGAAAAATTAAGCTACTTTACCAGACAACTCTTGTTTTAACGTCTATTTTTACAGCTTTGTTTCTAATATTCACTGCTGCCTCAATAACATTACTTGCTATTTTTAGCATTTCAAAAAAGCATCACTGTGATCCTCAAATCCCTAAAGCATCTGAAAACTAGCAAAGAGATCCTTAAAACTGTAGCTGGATACATGTTATGAGAACTTTCTAAACATTTGTTCTCAATTTTGGTGCAGAAAGTACAGCACTAACACACACTGCAGCTGAGTGGATGAAACAAACCTTAAAGTTATTAATAACTCCAACATTAAAAAATTCACAATAATCCATCTCAGTGCTGTACCCAGTCTCTTCCTGCAAAGAAAAAGAAAAAAAAAAAAAAAAAGCAACTGTTCCAGGAAGCTTAGAGTGCTGCACAGTACTGTCCAAAACAGTATTTTTTAAAACAGTAATGCCCACAAGGCATTAGTCTCTTAGGCTTTCCAACCTGAGAAGCAGAGGCAACAGCAATAAAGTCTACTTTAAAGAATACACACACCCTCCCCTCTAAAGCTAACCCCATAGACAGAGAGCAATTAAAATTGTTACCATCACCATTTGCTTGCTACCCCTCACAACAGCACTGTGAATGCCTTGTCAAAAAATGTGCTCCCTCAGCCACCTAACCATCAATTCAGCCATCCCAACTCAAACCACTTTCATCACATTTATGCTCCCAGTGCCAAGCTGAGCTGGCCCGGAGTTGTTTTTTATAGGAACACTCCTGCATTCCCATCTTCTGACAAAGGCAAGTAGGACAGTCACAGCAGAACACAAAACCATTACGTGACTCTCTCTACAAAGAGGACAAGTTTGTCTCCATGGCCTAGTTGCTCACACACCAACTGAATGTCTTTTCATTGGTTCTTCATTGAACAAAGAACAGAAGTCAGATGTCAGTGTACATAAGATCCACTCCCCTGACGCAGAACAAACAACACTTGCAGTAACCCAAGATACAGCAGCCCTACCCACCCACCAGGATGCCACCACACGTCCACAAGGCTTTGGCCACCTGAGAAAGAGTATCCATTTTCCAAACCCTCGCAAGAAGATCCACATCTTCAGTACATTGTTACACCATAACACAAGAATTTACAAAAGTATGATTTCACTTTGAAAGAGATAAACCAGTATTTATATCGATAATAAAGGTTTGATTGCTTTCGATTAATTCAGCCTTTTTTGCTGCATGACTGGTTTCCATGGAAATGCAAGCAGATTAAAAACCTGCAACCAGAAGTGAGTCAGTTTTGCCTGTTTATGTCTCCTCAGTTCCCTTGGAAACAGACATTAAAAAAAAAAAAAAAAAGAGTAAAAAGGATAAGGGTCCTGAAATACCTTCAGAAAATCTCTTCTCAAAGCTTTATCTCTTTGGCTGCCTTCTCAGAATTAGAGTTGAAAATAACACAGAGCAACAGATGACAGAATAGTGACTTGATTTTTTTAAGGAGACATCAACAGAACATACCTGGAGATGTTTCAGAAATCACTTTCTAACTGAAAAGCTCAAATTGTATTAATGTTGGTTTTAGA
Source organism: Sylvia atricapilla (assembly GCF_009819655.1). Lineage (NCBI taxonomy): Eukaryota > Metazoa > Chordata > Aves > Passeriformes > Sylviidae > Sylvia > Sylvia atricapilla. The sequence goes on from NC_089148.1 coordinate 15,042,633, forward strand.
GAAAGTACTTCACACAGAGTATATATATCTTTAAATTAGTTCAATTTTAATATAGAGAGAAATACAATAGAGAACAAGCAAACAGCATCACATTGTCCTTGTCCCAAGTATATTTCAATACTTTGAGAGAGAGGGAAAAAGTAAAAGTTGCCTTGGGAAAATGAGTCCAATACTTCCATTGCTTTTTAATGGAATTATTCCTTCCTTACAACACACTCACTTTGAAGTTGCAAAAGTTAGGTTAAGTAACAAACATCAGTATAAAATTTGTTATGCATAAAAATGCATTCCTCCAAGCTGATAAAGCAAACCTAGGAGGGCCTGTCAGCAAGACTGCATCTCCCAGCACACTTTTCAAAGACAACAGTGCACCCCCCTATGAGCTGGATCCTCACACTACTATAGACATCCTCCTCAGAGCCAAATGCATCAGGGAAGGAATAAGATGGGAAGTTACCAGGAAAGAGGCTGCAGTGCATGTCTCAGACCTTCAAAGCCTGCTCCTATCACTACCATTACTATGCAAGAATTCTCCAATGACCAAGTGTCCAGAAACACAAAGAACAGCAGTACAATTATTTGCTCCTCTAAGTTCCTTCTAGAATGTTCAGGACAGCTAAACCGGATTACAAACTATTTCCTTGTTTGTCTGCCACATGACAGTATCAGTTCTACGTGCTCAGCACACCTCCATGCAACTCAACACTTCATCAGAGAGCTGTGGAATCCATCATTACTGCCTGGCTGGGAAGAACGTGCAGGGACAGTGCCCATCTCTTACCAGCACTGTCAAGAGACTGAAGCTGCATTACAAACATCAGGAAAAAGGAAATCTTACCTCTGTGTCCTAAACCCTGCACATATACTCCAAACAATCACCAGAACTCAAAGGCCCTCCTGTATTCAGCATTACATTCCTTATTTTTGTACTCTGCTGCTGCTCTGAGAACTAACAAAATACTGCCATGGACCTGATACAAGGCTTGGGAAGAGTAGCCAGTCACGAAACTCACTAAAAGGATGAGAGAGGGCTAGCAATCACAGCAGGTATGTCTTGAATAGAAGAAGCAGTTGAACTTGATTCAATGTTAATTAGTTCACATTAGCCAAATTCAATCTATTCTTGTCACAGTAAAGATAAGCCTTAGAGAATTAATTATTTCCTATTCTCCTTTGTACTTTGGCAAGGTGTAGTGTCACACAGAAAGGAGAACTATCTCGCAGTACTCACCAAGGCATCACTCAAGGAGGACAGGTTTAACATTAAGTGGAGAACATTTAATGTTAAGGGAACATTGAGAGAAATGTAAGTTAATGTGTATCTTTCAGTCTATTTCAAAGTTTAGCCTCCTTTCTTGTAGAGGCCAGAGGTACATATAAACAAAATAATTTATCTATTTATTTACTTTAGCTAAATACACAAACATCTAAGTGTAAGGAAGACTAGTTTACACAGTAAACCACTTTACAGTTACAATTCAAAATCATCCACGAGAACGATATGCACAGACATCTTCTAAAACATTAAGTGAACAAACCACACAAGCAGCAAATAAGCAGATTAAGTGTTTTCCACCATACTCTACAACAAATTTGTTTGTTTCCATTATTAAATGCAGGTGTCAAATTTACTACAACCAGTCTCTGAAGAGATTGCAAGGGTATCAGGTTTTGGGATCAGCTTAGTTTCATACCTCCTCCAACACAAAGAACAGAACAAAGATGAATGTCACTGTTGAAACTAGGGAGTCGTTATTAAAGTCAAACAAAATCAATAATTTTTTTTTACTAAGGACCCCAAAATTAACACGACTGACTTAGTTTTGCCTTTGGGGATATCAGCATTATCATATCAATCTCAAGGAAAGTTACAAGGTCACACACCGCATTGTAATTCAGGAAATAAAACCACAACGCTTATCAGGCACCAGCTGACTAGTGCACTTAATTAAGCAAGACTCCCCTTCAGCAATATAAGTGCCCCATTATACATTGTATCATATTACACATTCTCAAGAAAGCCTGATCATAGTTAAATAAGTAATTCAAATCTGCTATTTGTTAACTTCCAAATGCTGATTTAGAGGAGCTTAACATTAACTCTTCATATCAAGTTTCCCAAAATGGGGTTTTAAATTTGTACTTTAAATTTGCCTAAGTTCCTCCTGTGTTAAATTACATGATAAATAAAATGGGTTTTGATACATAAAAAAGTCTGAAGACCAACTGAAAACAGGTACAATTTTTATAGTTTCAAAAGTAACATCAGCCCCTTTATACTAGACTGCTGCTTATGCTAATATTTCAAGGAACTTTATCCAGTATTTAAGACACAATCCACAAAAGTGTTGAGAAGAAACAACAGTACAGCCTAAATCAATTGTGACAACTGATAAAGAACAGTAAACTAAATCCTCAAGCTAATATCATTCTTTGTACATGTTGAAGAAGCTTAATGCAATCACTGCAACTTCCAAGAATAAATGAATGACACGTTTTACACAAAAGATTAGAGAAAGGGAGATACACCAAACCAAAGGTCTGCTGTGCTCCTGTGTGATAGTGCTCCTGTCAGAACATCCTGGGTACCCAAAAACAGCCAATGCACTCAACAGAAATACCTCTAACTAGGCAGCAACTTAGACTCATCTTTCCAGGCAGAAGTGTTCAATTTATAGAAATCCACAGCATCTGCACACAGATTTGCACCACTGCACTGCAACCCAAAGTTACAACAAAACTCCCCAGGGACTGACATGGTGTAAAGTAACAAACGGCACACAAAGCTAAAGGCACAAAATCCAAAGAGGATCGCAGAAAGTCAGAACCCTCCTCAGCAACTTGGTGCATAACACATAAACACATAGCTGCTTCTTTGTTTGTAACAAAGATCACACACAAGTTGTGGCATGAAAAGGTTTTTTTGCAGGCCTTGGGAAGTCCAACATGATTTCCTGGTGGCGTGAAGGAAGTAAACGATGGTAGGTGGTGTAATTTCATAATAGATCATCATGTAATAGCAGACATGGCAAAACTTTCTTTTAACCACAACTGTACTTCTTTTGCAGGAAGGATTTTCTACACCTTGTCAACAAAAGTGCTACTTTTCAGAAACTCATAATCAAGATTTTTAACTCCCTCTCCGAAGCACAAACCTGAAGAAAAAATCCCTGCTCAAAAAACCACTATACATATCCTTTCACAAATTTAGCCTTACAATATCTGTTCTAGTCCAAGGCACTGTAGTAGCTCTCCTGTCAAAATCAGTGCATCAGCACAAGTGTCACATCCAAGTCATCATATGTTATCAAGCAAAACTTTTAAAGAGCACATAACAACAGATATGGAGCACGTAGAGGTAGAAAAATGCTAAGTTTAAGAAGCATTGCAGCAGAAACCTCAGCATGCACAAAAACGCAATACAACAAAGAAAAAATTTGATCAGTGGCTTCTTGTCAGTTCTGGATCAGTGTTTCTCAGCTGCTGATCCAGGGAGCAACAGTCAGCTCTGAGACATCTGAAACAGCCTGTGGAACAGCTGCAAGGAAGGCTGGCTTGTGTTTTGGGCAGGAGGGGAGAGGAGGGAATTGTTTTCTTGTTTTTATATTTTCAGCAAATCATTCTTGCATGCAGGGAAAATCAACACAAACAAAAATAAGAGCAGCAACTGAGCAATCAAACTGCAGCCTAATTTCTGTCTCATTGCAACTGTAACCTTCTATGGCCTTACTGCACAGTACAATCCTCAGATTGTATTCAATGAGGTCAGATGTCTCTTTGGACTTAAAAAGGTTGAGAGACATCCTTTAGATGACAGATACTTGGCATATAACAACATGGAAGATAAATGGAAGATGAGGATTTCTGAAGGACAAAGTAAGATGATGAGATAACCAGCATACATGATTACAGAAAGAAATCAAAATTCACCACAGGAAAAAAAACAAACTCGTCTTAGATATTTTAAAACATACAGAAGATTCAGGAAACAAAAGCCTTAACATACAAAGTCTTTATTTTGACAATAAGGAATCATAAACTAACATAATATTCTAAGAACTGAGATCTCTAATACTAGATTTATAAAGCATGAACCTGCTCTTGTACTCAGTAATAAAAGTAAAGCCATAAAGAGCATTAGGTAGTCACAAATTCGACCCCTTAAGCATACTAAAAGCTCTAGCACTTGAGTGGGCTTAATCACATCCCTCTAATACTACTAAATCAGACCTATCTCACCACGATTGCAACTATTTAACAGATGTTTTAGGGAGCCCAGAAACAGTTGCACCGTTCTCCTACTTACTTGAATCCTCCCATCTGAGAAGGTGCAACTTCCAAGCGGAATAGTACAGAAATCCCAGTACCAGAAAGAGGCAGAGGGCTAGCAGCAGGTTACGCAGAAACACCAAGAATCCCATCTTCACATTAAATCTGCTCTTCTACACGACCTGAGAAAGAAAAACAGGTTGCGGTTGAAGCCACCTTCCCCAACAGGCATCCTCTCCAAAACATGCAATCGCATACCCGCCATAAGGCACAGATCGCAAGCCGCGCTCTCCACAGGGTAAGGGTAAATCACAGGCGCTCCCCAAAGCACACCCGTGAAACAAGAGCTGCCCCACACAGCAGTGACAAGGGTCGGCGCCGCTCCGGAGAGGCGGGAGTGTCACCGCCACGTTGTGACACAGCATCAGCCCCGCTCCTGCCCACTTCAGACAACCGAGCCCAGCACGGCCCTGGCCGCCGAGGCCTGGCGAGCACCGCGTCCTCCCGACACGCCACAGAGGAAGCCCACGGCGCCGGGGCGTCCCGCGGGAGCCGGGTCCGGGCTGGAGTCCGGTGGAGTCCGGGACACTCCGCGCAGCGGGGACGCGCTGCCCTAGAGGCGGTGCCGGCGGCTGGGGAGAGGGGCTCGCCGGGCTCGGGGACGACTGCAGCTGTCCGCCGGCTGACAGCTGCCCGCGGCCGACTGGAGCCTGGGTTTAAACGGGCGGCGGCGTCGCCACCGCCGGGCTGTCCCCGACTCGCCGTGCTCCGCTACCAGCTACGCCGCGCCGCGCCGGACCCCGCTCGCCGTGCCGGCTGCTGTGAGCGGCCCTGCCCGTCCCCTCCCGCCACTCCTCACCCGGCCGCCGACGGCCCCGGGCGCTCGGCCGCCGGCTGCGCCCCCCGGGCGCGGGGCTGCGGGCGCCGCCATGCCGGGCGCGCCCAGCGGGACCCGCCGCCGCCGGGGGGCGCCGCGGCCGCCAATGGCGCGCCGGGGCGGGGCGGGGCCCGCCCGCATAGCGGCCGCCGCCGACCAATGGGACGGCGCGGGGGGCCGCACCCCGGCCAATCGCGGGAGGCTTCCGCGGCCAATGGCGCGCGGGCGGGGGGGTCCCCGCCGGAGGAGCGCTGCGGCAGGGCGGCGGTGCGCGTGCGCGGAGCGCCCCCCGAGCCCCTCGGAACCGGCGCGTGGCGATGGCGCCGCGGGAAGCCGTCTGGTCCCCTTCGCCCTCATGGCCGCTGCCGGGCATCGCTCCTCCTCCAGACCCCGCCGTCGCTCCCCAGTCACGCCGTGGCACCCCCAGGGCACTGCAGTGCCTCCAGGCACGGCACTGGGTGGCCCCAGCCAGCGCTGCACCCGCTGCGAAGGCTCCGCATTGTCACCCCAGAGCGCTGCACCTTCCGCCGGCTGAGGCACCCCAGCTCCCGCCCGGCCGCTGCGCCCCTGCAGTGACACGGCATCGCCCGCCCTCCAGGCACTGTATTGAGTGTGCCGCGCCTCCCTTCAAGTGCTGCACTGCCCCGATGGCATATCAGCCCTGCCCCGCTCTGCACAGCCAAGCTGCAGCTACCACACGGCAGCGGAGCCCTGGGGTGCTTCCAGCACTGCCCCAACACAGCATCTGTCCCTGCCACTGCCTTCACACCATCCTCCCAGCACTGCACACCCAACAAGGTCCTCCCCAGCCCCTGCATGGCTCTGCGCCACCACCTGGTTGTGGCACAGCCTCCACCACTGGCCCGCACCAGGGGGCACGGACGCACCCCGCTGCCTTTCACCGCACAGCTCACGCCAGGGCAGGTTCCACGCGCTTCCCGCTGTGTTACAGTCTCCACCTTCTCACTGCACAGCTGCCCTGTGAGCAGAGCAGCGCTCGCACTCTTCCCACAGCATTGTCCTCGTTCTTGCCGGCCCCACAGCCTTCTAATGCTCCTTAGGCAGAGGGCAAATGATGAACTCTAATACCATGCCTCTCAGTGATAGAATGATAAAGGGAAATTATTAGTCGTGAGGGAGAAAGTCATCTGAAAGGAAAGAAACTGTAAGGAATAAACCTGCATCTTTAGTTACCAGCCCAGTGACCCTCCATTTGTCACTGGTAACAGAAAGAAGATAAAAGGTGATTTTAAGGGAATCTTAGTAAGATAATATCCAACAGGGTGGCAGGTCCCACAGAGGTGGGCCCAGGCACTGATGTTGAATGGCAGACGCTGCCTTGAACAGCACAGAGCTGGCTGAGCACTGCCCATTCACAAAAGGCAGTTGACAAAAGGCAAAGTTCCTGCTGGTCACAGGGAGAGCTGGTGGGCATTCATACAGACCCATTTTCACAGCCAGAAACCCCACTTTGTGCCCTGCACAAATGAAGTCACTGTGTGTTGGTTGCTAGTGTGGCATCCACACAGCCAGGCTTCCAGAGCTACCACGCTCCTCTGCAGAGACACAAGGGAGACACATGTCAAACTGACATACCATTAGATTTTTTGAATGCCAACAACTTCTAGAGACAGCACAGGAGACCAAGAGACTCATGCAAACAGCTACATATCACTGGCACCAATATCCCCATGAGGAGGTATGTGGGGAGGGGACACAACCACATCCATGTAGCCCTGTCCATCTGTAGATCTGCCCCCAAGGTGCTGCCCCACCAACCCCAGCTTGCAAGGCTGACCTGCTCAGGATGCTCGTTGCTCTCACTTATCTGGGGCAGCTCCCTTCCCTCCAGCTTCACGGCGAGCTGGCAGCCAGGGCTGGTGCAGGCAGCCTCGTCCTGTGCCCCTGGCTCTGCTGCCAGGCTCATTTCTTCCAGCAATGCCACCAACTCCTGTACCACATCATGTCTGGCTGGAGCCCAATTTTACTTTACAAATGCTTGCTTTATGCCTGCTCCTCTTCCTCTCTTCATCCCTCCATCTGCGTAAGCTGGGTCTCGTCTCCCTGCCTCAACCGCCCTTGTCCCTGCGACATGGAGCTGCTGCACTGTCTGCTGCCACTGCGCCACATCTGCTCCAGCTGTCCCCAAGCTTCACCTAAACCGCCCCCGACTGTACCGCATTTGAACCCCGTGTGTGCAGGCACAGCAGGTGATCTGATTTCAGTGATGAGATAAGCGGGGACCTACAGCACGAAGCCAGATAATGACAAGTCTGGGGCTTGCTCCTGAGCCTGTGTTTGTCACTCAGGAAACTTGAACCCCGTTATCAGGTGTCAGTGTGCTGCAAAGAGCCCAGGATGAAGTCACCCTTCTTGCCAGCCTGGAAAAAGCTCAGAAGGTGAGTGCTGTGTATCTTGGAAAATCAGGTACCAGCAACTGGCAGCTGTTTGGTGGCCATGAGATGAATTTAGGCAATGATTAGTGGAGTGATTTGGTTCAAGTAGCAGGACTTTAGTCTGAACATGTTCCTACTTAGCTTACACATTTCATTCGCAGGCAGATGTCAAGCTGGATGTTGCTAGGAGATAGACAGCAGGGGAATAATTAAGTCTGATTAAATCCTATCATATTGCTGTGCTGCTTTCCAGAATGCTCTGGAGCTTTTTAAAGCCAAACTGACCAAATGATTAGGCAAATGGTCTAGCCCATCCTGCTCAACAAAACCCAATTGCAGCAAACCTGCTGAGCCTATGGCTACCCATGTGTCTGCAGAGAATTTCCTACAGCAGCACTCACCATGATCTGGAGAAAAAAAGCTCTGGCACAGCTGTGGCTGCATTAGCAGGTAGCACAAAACAGTTAGAGCTGTTCACTGCTTGGAGCAGGCAGTGAGGGGTCCTACCCCTGCATCAGTGCTGCAGAGACACTCATGTTGGACTAAGCATGACTCAGACACACCAGTGTAACCATAAGCAAAACTTTCTTCTGCCCTTCTTTTGAAAGGAGCCTGCCTAGGGCATACCAAAATTGCTCTGCAAATTCCCCTCATGTGCATGAGGAGACATTGAGAACCTCAAGGCATTCCCACTGAACTGACACCTGCCAGCATTTTTTTTCATGGTGACTGAGCCACACACTATATAGGGGCGGGGGGACACTCATAAATAACAGCTACAGGTTCTTTTTCTACCAGTAAATGAAGTTAGGTTGTAACTATCTGCATCATATGCCACATACACACATCAGCCTCCAGGCTTCCTTCATAGAGACTTTTAATCTCATTTTGTTTCTTTACCCTATAAAAATGACCATTCTAATACTCACACTGTAATCCTTCTCCCCAAATTAAGTGTCATCAAATCAGACCCAATACTAATTAATGCAATACTTTATGATTAATTAAATACCACTAAATACCACAGCAAAGATCTCTTTCAGTAATGGCTAGACAGAGATTACCTCTGCTGATGCACAGGCTCAAGGAATGCAATCTGGGTGTAAGACACTTGCTGTTTATCTTCTCTCTGACCAAACTTGTTTCATCTCACACATTCATTATGTATTATTTTTAAATGCAGATTCTGAACATGATCAGACTGTGGAGAACACTTTACATTTCTGGTGCTCTGGCTACTCTAAGACCTGTTAAACAGCATTAGCACCACGCCCACACAAAAATTAAAACAATCTGAATTTGGCTCAAAAATTCTGCCACCCTCCAGATGTTTTCAACAGCAAAGAATCACACTTACCACTTTGGGAGCAGGTGAACACCTGGAGCCTGCCTGATTGCTTTCCCAAATGCTCTGCCTGACTGGAGCAGGTTTCCAAGGGTCTTCCTCAGATGAAGTGACCCAGTGGTCCCACCTGGCAGGTGGCTATGTGAGTGCAAGCCCCTGGCCAGCACTCACTGGCAGTTCATCTCCTTGCAGTAATTCCAATACACTATGTTTGGTTCACTCATAGTTTCCAAGAGAGGAGGTAGGCTTGAATTGAAGACAAGCATTGAAGACTCCCACTTTTCTGGGTCTGCTTCACGAGTCCCTCGCCCTCACGTTCAGAAAAGCATCCCACCTCCCTGTGTCTGGTTTCTGCTTGCAGACATACCATTTTATTCTGTCTTCTGCTTGATTAAAGAGCCTTTCAGAGCCTGGCATTTTCTCTTTGTGACACTACACATATGCTGCAAGAAAACCCCCTCTCATCCATCTTTCTGAAAAGCTAAATATACTGAGTTGCTTAATTCTCTTTCTGCCAGGCTTTTCCTCCCACCCTCAAGCCATTTTTTGCATTTCTGCTCTGTAGAGCCTCTCTGATTTTCCTGAATCCTTTTCAAGATATAGAATCCCATAATGAGCCTCCCTAATACTTTGACACAGGGATTTAATCTGCTTTTCCTATTCTCTGTCTTAAAGGGCTGCATTAGTCCTTTCTACCATAGCATCAGAATAAGCATTCAGGCAGGTTTGTCTCTAATCTTTTCCAGACGCCCTGCTGGGGCAGGTTAGAACCACCTGTATCTCAGCTGCACATCCAGGAGCTGATGAATGGAGTTTGGTGGTTGGGGACATCTCCACTCCCACACACCTCCCTCACTCGCTCCCTGTCCTAGAATCATGGATGGCATGGTTGCCACATTTGGGGGGCTTAGGGAGCTAAGCTTGGCAGGCCTTAGGAAGATTTGCTGAGCCTTGGTGAGCTGTCCAGTAGCAAATGTCCTGCTCCCAGTAGGTTACTGTGCCATGAAAGAGAGGAGAGCACAGGACCAAGCAGTGCCTGCTGGCATTCAGGCTGGTTTGACTGGGAAATATTTTGCAATACCTGTTAATATTTTACCCATCCTGTTCAGAGTGGCAATGGTCACCGTAGAATCTATGCACTGATTAATTACCAGGCTGCACACCATGAACACAGTCTCTTCAAAATAATAGGTTATGTGAAGGTTCCATCTTTAATTCTACTCCTTAAGAAACCAACTAAAATAACCTCCCCCCAGCAGCCTCCCCAGTGAAGCCTATCTGAAGATCTGGGTGTGAAATAGGGAATCCTACTCAGCCCAGATGCCATCACTGGATATCACAGTGCATTTCTTCATGCCAGTGCTGCAGGAGCCTTGAATGAGCCCAGCTCCAGCTGTGGCTGTGCTGCCTCTCCAAAGCCAAGAGTGCTGTCCTTGAGTTTCTGAGATGATTGCTGAATAAACTTGAATTTCAGAGGTGGTTAGAACTGCGATGGCCATGAACTTCAATGGGTTCATCTTGAGCTCTCCAGACAGGCATTATCCCATCCCCTTTCATGCCATAAAAACAGTTGGAAGAGTGAGGCGAGGCAAGCAGGCACCATCCACTCACTGCCTCTTCTGAAATGGGAATGGCAGGAGTGACTCCTTCTCACGTGCTGTCACAGAGAGGAGGGAATTTGACAAAGCAGTGGCACAAGGAGAGGCAGCAGCTCCCCAGACCAGCCACAGTCATACTACAGGCCCATGTAATTTGCAAACAATTCGATTATTTAATCACAGACTCTCCCAAACACATGTGTTAATTTTTAATGAATGGGCAGCTGGCTGGAGGCCAGCATAATTTAAAGGGTCAGAGCAATGGTCAGATAAATGGCAGAGAACCCCAGACTGCCACTGGGCAGATAAAAGCACAGCTAAGGGCATCCTGAGGCTGTTACACAGGGAAACTTCTCCCTGGGCACAAGAAACATTCTGGCTGCTGAGAGCAGGAGCATCTATAGAGAACACTTTGCCTTCTCCACTGCTTTCAATAATGCTGTAGGATTTTCATTAAAAATATGTATTATAAAGAATTAATAAGACTCAAGTAGATTAACAACTGCACGTATTAACAGCTACATTCTGAGATCTGTCAGTGAGCCAAGGCTTAATGGGGAAACATCAACAACAGTAAGCCTACCTAGACCCTCAGTGACCCCTGGTCCAGTGCCCTTTAATAGGTCTTAATATCAATTGGATGACAAGATGAAGGCTTACATTTGGGGCTGATAAAACACTGAACAGGCTGCTACAGCATGAGCTGAATGGCCTGGGAAAATGATAACAGCCCACAGCACAGTGATGGGCTGCAAAGGAAGGTTCTTGGAAATGGAGAAGACCGGCTGTACCACAGGATGGAGAATCTCCCTGAAAGTGGGGGTGGGAGGTGAAATTAAGGAAAAAAGCTGAAAAAGAGCTGTCTCCACACATGACTGTTGCTATGCGCCTGCAGCACAGTACCTTGGCTCTGAGGGCCATGAGTCAGAAGGGCATGGAGGGGATTTCAAAGCAGAGCTACAGCTCTGGCAAAGCCAACTTGGTGTCTGGTCCAGCTCTCCAAACTTCAGAACAGGTACAGAAATCCCAAGGAGCAGCAACATCACCACAAAAAAAGGAGCTAAGGTTTGGAAATGTGACAAATAAGGCTGCATAGGATGTGAGCAGTACAGGCTACTGCACTGTCCCAGGAGGTTCTTCTCACTGCCAGAGGGAACAGAGTACTAGTATAGGCAGAAGGAACTGCAGGAACCAAAGGTGAGAAGTTGAAGAGGGGAAAAACTCAAGCCTGAAATTAAGTACAGCACGGTCACTGAAGACTGGAAGGGCAGCCATCCTCACCATGAAGCAGCATGTAAAACAAGTTTAGATCTCAACTAGATTCAACAAGTTTAAGGTCTCAACTTAAATTTTTAGACATCTGTGGCTCAGGCACAGAGATGCTGCATGGACATGCTTGCTGTTTTGCCCTGACCTGTAAGTACCCTTCCTGACCTCCTGTCCAAACAGCTCCAGCAGCAAAAAGGAGGCCAGGACTGATTCCTGCATGCCAGAAAAGGGAGTGGATGTGTGGAGGGCTCTGCCGGAGGACAGTTTTGTTCACCTGCTCTTCCAGCTCATGCACATATGTCTTTCTAAAAACAGGTACAACAGCCTGAGCTGGCTCTGTGGCATTACACTACCTGCAGCAGTGCTCATTGCCAGATCTTGACCCAGGGAATGCGTCATTTCCAGCCTGGAGCTTCAGAAGTTAATTACTTGCACTGGAGCAATCTGTTGTGCACCTCTAGCTGGCCTGCTATGGTGATGGGGCCACTAGCCGTGGGCTCCTCTTTTCATCCTGTTCAACCTGAACCTCCTCCTCTCCTTGCTCCCTCGTGAACTGGAGCCTCTGAACCCACGTAATGCATCAGCAACCTTCATACAACACAGCAACCAGCTCTGTTACTCATACTTGTCTCTCCCATACATGCCCAAGTGAGCTGACGCCAAAACCCACTGCATAAGCACAGCAGCACAAGTGCCTGAGTCGGTGTCCACTCCAGGTTTACAAACCTTCCCCCCCGTGTCACTCTGATCTCTTCCCTACGTGCCCAAAGGAAATAGTCAGCAACGCTGCCTCTGGTAAGCAACTCCCAGGGCATGTCTTGTCTGCAAGCCACAGGCTGCTGTTCTGTGGGTGAGTGCCCCACTCAAAACCCCATGATGCACCAAGGGACATCAACACCTCCCAGGGTGCAGGGCCATGAGCTCACAGAGATGCTCTTGAAGTATCTCACCTCCTACACATCTGAGACCAGGGCAAGCATGATGTTCAGGAGAGGGACCAAGGAGATGGGAAGTAGCAAGAGCAAGGAGAGGCAGGAGGAAGGGAAAGCACCAGGCACCTCAAATGCTGCCAGTCACTGGGAAGGTGGTGGGAGGAAGTGCTGGTGGTGATGGTGGAGGTGCTTCACCACTGGTCATGAGAATGGCTGCCTGGCCTGGGGCCCTGGGCTGGCAGGGTAGCTGCCAGCTGAGGTAGCCCTGCCATGTCCCAGTGCCTTTCTTCCCCACTCCTGGATGCTGAGGCTTATCAGCTCCCTCTTGGGAAAAGGAAGAAAGGAGAGTAGCCACCCAGCAACGCGAGGGCCATAGGAGCTGTGTGGGAGGGTGCAGGGGCTGTGGCTTAGTTTGCACTGCCCTGAGGCACTGTGCTGCAGGACACGGTCAAGGGTTTGTGCTTTGCTGCAGGACACGAACATGCTTAGTTTTGGAGACTCAGCATTTGAGACAACCTGTGCATTCTTGCAGCTGCTTTTCATAATAGGAAGTTAGAGCAGCCAGGGGGAAAGGCCTCTGGGTGCTCTGTTTGCTGGCAGGATGTGAGCTAATAGCAGCCATGAACAGGCAGCTGCCTGCCACAGGGAGGGGACACAGAAGGGTGCTGCTGAAACATCTCAACCCCCCCACGTATATCACTTGAAGTCACACAAGTCTATGTTGGTAGGCATGAGTGAGAACAGGACTAAGGGGACACTGGATCCTTGTGTAGTAAGTGGGATCCTAAACAGTGAAGGCACAGAGCTGCCAGCCAATGGACGACTCTGCCCCTGTCCCAGGAGTCATGGGGAACCAGCCAGGCCAGCAGGTCCTTGTTTTCAGATGCAGCCCATGCCGCCCAGCCACAAGAACGTGGGGACAAAGCTCTGCCTCTCCAACAGAGCTTCTCCACCCTGCTCCATGGGAACCCACTCCACATACCACAGCCAAGGGAATATGAACTTTCTGCAGCCATCACCTGAGCCACCACTATGCTGGGGGATGCTGGCAGATCCACAGGATCAGGGACAAGGAGCTGCTCAGGGCTGGAACTTTCCAGGTCTCAGTAGCCAGTTGAGGTAGGTTTGCATTGCAGCTGAACTGGTCCTTCCAATGCAGGGATGGGGTAAGATAAACACAGCGAGGTGTTGGTACCAGTGACTCCCTCCCCAACAGACTGGTTCCTGGTGGACAGGGTAGATTAGCACCACTGCTATGTGCAGTCACCCAGACAAGTCCTGTGTTCAGAGTCCAGCACCTACAACCCACCTACGTTGGCATTTGAGCCCTGGTGTGAAGCTGTGTAGAGCAGCCTGCTCCAGCCCAGCCCAGCTCCCCTCTAACCCAGCCACAGACCCTGTGTAGGACAGTTCTCCCCTCTGCCAGCATCCACAACACAGTCATGGCTTGGCAGTGTCACCTCCCAGCAGCACTGTGCCATTGTGTGTGTCCAGGGCATCAGAGAACCGCTTCACACAAGGCCTCCCCAGCTGTGCTGGGGACCAGTTTCAGACAAGCCTGGCCACAGGAGACAGCCTCCTGCCCCAGATCACCTGTCCTCCATCAACTCACCCCAGTCACCTCCAAATCACTGCTCCTTCCACTCCACACACGGCTCTGATGAAAAAGGGAAGCTCTGATACCTTCTTCCACAGAACTTTCCAAGCCCCAGGCCCTGCAGAAATGCCAGACTCCTCAGCTGAAAGGGCTCCCCAGTCCTGTGACAGCAAGTGATCATCTGCAAAAGCATATCACTGCCATGCTTCAAGTCCCACAGGTTCAGATTCCTCCTTCCTTTTCCTTCACAAGCCAGGAAACACCCTCAATGTCAAGATCCAGTGAGACCTGGGGAATTCATTAAGATACTCTCTCAAAAGCAGTGAAGGTGCAGAAGTTCAGAGGGAGAAGGATGGTGGTATCCTGCACCAGTAGCTGCTCCCAGCAAGCCCAGAGCCACAGCAGCTGGTCAGTGCTGCCTTCCCTGGGGAAACAGCCCACGCTTCTCCCATTGCACCAGGTGGCTGCAGCTGGGAGAGGCATCGCGTGGTCTGGATGTGGAGTGAGCCTGTCATCTCTCCCTCATCAGCACAGCCAGGTCTAAAAATATCCCAGAGTGGGTTGATGGTGGTTGTGCTACAGTCTCCATTATGCAGATGGAAATGGCTGGTTCCTGCCAGAGTGCCTGGGGAAGCACCAGCTCCTCTGCCCATCACTGGCACAAGGATCTTGAGATCCTGTGCTGTGCTGCAGAAATCTCCATAGGAGAGAGGTGCAAAGGACAGACCATGGCACAGAGCATCCCAGCCAGGTATAGCATCACTACTACAGATATCTTGGCCAGGGGAGACAGCTCCACAGGCTTTGTCCCTCCTGGATGCATGGGAATTTGCAGGGTGGGGAAGAGGAGAACGGAGTTTCACAGCCCACAGCCATGAACTCCTAACAGCAATGAAAAGGGGAGCTGCCCAGGCAGATATGAGTCAGAAGTGCACCCAGAGAGCTGAGCTGACAGCACTGTGTATGCAAGCATAGGGGCACAGGGTCTGAAGGACAAGTTAGCAGTGCAGCCACAGCAGGAGTGGGATGAACCCTCAGCCCATAGGAAAAGCCAGAGGAGCACAAGAGCAAGGGGCCAAATTTACAGCTTGGCCAGGAAGAGGGCTGGCTGGCTTTGTGCCCTGCAACATGCTGCCAAAGGGCAAAGGTGCCAGCTCCTCCCTTCCCATCCCTGCATGTCCCAAATCCATAGCGCCTGACAGTGAGCACAGCTGCTGATACTGAGCCTTGGGCAACTGGTCACCCCATAAACCTGACTGAATAGAAAAGCAGCAGACACTGCTGGAGAAATCAGGAAGGATGTAGCAGCTCCCACAGGAATGCTTACAGGGCAGGATCGTGAATCCAGCACCAGATATTCTGGCTCTGATACAGACTATTGGCTGGCAAGCAGAGTCTGATTTCATCCTTTCCTTAGAGGCATCCCCAGGATGTCACAAGCATCCTTGACCACAATCCTGAAGTGCTGTTTACTCACCCTCAGTACATGGTGTGCTTTCCTCAGATCCCAGGCCAGCAGGGCAAGCCCCCTCCACAGTCAAACCTCTCCTGAAATGGTGACCCGGCAGCAAGGCCACACTGACTGGGTAGCACTTTCTAGAGGTAGACACTCCAAAGCACGGACCTATCGCACCTCTCCCTGCACCAGACCCTTGGCAGCTCCCACAGCCTGCAGGGAGCTGTTGCCAGGGATCAGAGCCCTGAGCAATCTCACCTGCTTGTGGGGCTGGAGGACAGGTTGTGTTGGGAGAGCAGCGAGTCCAAAACACCATATGGCCCAGCCATAGCCAGGCATCTGTTCACTGGGAAGTGGAAAGTCTGTCTCAGCAGTACAAGGCACCTCTCCAAAAAGGCTGCACAAGGGCTCTTCTGTCCAGTGACTTCTGGAGGAAGGATTCTTTAGGCAGGCTCCAGCTTGGCTGGAGAAAGGGTGGGGATCGCTGTGAGAGGTGATGACTGTCCAGCCATCAGGATCACCCCCACAGCCCTAGCCCTGCACTCTCTCTGGGAACGATCTCTGCAGCCTCCACACAGTCAGTGCACAACTGGAGGCGGCTTCTTTGTAGCGTCTGCACAGATGGCCAAAGGACTGATCCAGGTCCCTCAGATCTATCCCCACAACATGACAGAGAGTGGAGGATACAGGCAGGCAGGAGGGATCCTGGGCAGCTGTCTCAGTGAGCACGGTCCAGGGTAGCAGTGAATCAACCAGGCTCCTGGGGAAAGACCTCCCCAGCACACTGCGCCGGTGCAATGCCCCACACAGGCAACAGTCCAGCCCAGAACAGGCAGGGTAGTGGGGCAGGAGAGACCTCAGTACACTAGGCTGGGACCCCTTAAAAAGGCTCCTATGGAGAAGGTGAGGAGCAAGAAGCCCTTCCTCGTGTGCTGGCCCACCAGGTGCTGACGTGCCTGGCTTCCAGCCCACCAGCTTGGAGTCATGCAGTTCCCATGAATGCCCTCTTTATTCTCCTTGCTGTAAACCCCTTGGCAGCCCCTCACCCACTTGAACTGGGGAGGGAGAAGAGCCAAGATCTCTTTTTCTGTCCTTCCCCTTGCCAGGCTCTGCACAGTGCTGAGGGCCCAAGATGCGGTTGTCCCTGCTGGTGACAGCACTGCAGACCTCTGCTCCCACAGGAGTCATCCTCCAACCAGCGAGGAAGAGCAGGGTTGGCCCTAGCCCCCTCTGTGTGGACAGCTGAGGGTCCAGACAGGATGCCCTGTGCTACCTCTGCATATGAAAGAGAGAATGGCAGAATATGAGCATTTACACTGCTGCCAGTTCCTGTGGACACCAGCTGTTAAACAGTGTTTGGAAACATCTATCCAGCTGGAACTGGGAAAGTCAGAGAGGACTCAGGACAGACCCATCTCTGGCTGCTAGCACAACTGCTCTCTTCATCCTGTCCTGGCTCTGCTGGGCCTGGACAAGCAAAGCAGTGTTCTTGTTGCAGAGCCAAGTGGCCTGGGCAGCCATCCACCACAGGCAACCACAGCTCCAAGCCACACAGGCTGCTCAGCCCTTTGGTGCAGCTGCTCCCCATCACCAGTTTCCTTGCTCTCCTGAATCACACCACTCCTGTTTTCCATGGAACTGTCAGCAAGTTAATTGCTCCTCTGTACCTGCAGCCCATCAGCACGCACACTAAAGGCATTCATATCCTGCACCCAGGACACTGTCATTTCTTTTTAATTGCTTGTGGCTATCAGGAGTGAAGTTTGAGTTAGCCTCTGTTGCGAGGATAGGCAAGAAAACTAACCCAAAAGTTGCAGAGATAATGTATTAAAACAAGGAGCAGTAATTGAGGAAATGATAGTCCAAGCATATGAACCAATATCAGCTCACATCCAACCATCTGATCCCTATGTCTGAAAGTGTCTCTGGAGGTCCCTGGGTACAACACGCTGCCACGTGTCCCTAAATTAAGCAAGACTGTGGGATTGAGTCACTGTGCTTCTTGAAGTAGTTTGCTTTGGTGTGTAGCATACTTCCTGGGCTGTAAAGACAGGTTTGCTCTTAACTCTGTATGGAGGACTTCAGCCTGGATATGAAAACCAGCCACCCACCTTGCCTACAGCCTGTTAGGGAGGCAGCTCTTCCTTCAGCCAGCAGTGTGAATAATGATGAGAGCATCCCAGTTCCTGGGGTGTTGGGCAGCATGAGGGGCCCACGCTGCCAGGCAATAACTCAGTGGAAGAAGAAGAGCCCAGGCACCAGGACTGTTTCATTTTTCACCTGCATCGTGTACTGAAGGTGTTCACAGCCCACTAGAACCATTCATAACAGTGAGAATGTTTCCTAAATGCAGCATTCCAGGCCAAAGATACCTCTTCTCAGGCTCTCCTACTTCACTCCGTTTTGTTTCAAAATTAACATGCATACTATACCATTTAAATCTTTTTCCAGTACCCTTCCACACAATTCCCTCATTTGCTAGGTTCTGTCAGAATTGTTTTGATGCTGGCCTTGTCACATTACTCATGCTGCAGCAAGGAGGCTGTGGCAGTGCTTCTCCACGGATCTACCACAGCTGCATCAAAAGATGGCAATCAGGTGAATGTTTCCCATTCCTCTGGAGACCATTCTGGTGAGGTCAAAGGAAACTGCGGATACACACCCTCAGCTATGCTCATTACTGGAACCAAGCAACAATCACCTCAAGTGTGGTACTCTTCATTAATCCAAGGGAGAAATCTAAAGCTATTTAACAGCAACACAGAAAAATGAGGACTGATTATGGGAAAAAAGGAAAAAGGCTTATTTTGACTTTTAGCAATACAACAATACTGTTGTTCATGTTCAACTGAAAATACTACACACTTGACACTAATCTAAATGCCCACACTGAAAGGTTTTGTGCAGTATCTACAAATTTGTCAGGGAAAAGGAGCCATTATAATTTTCCCCAACTACAAAAGCTGGCTCCAGGAGTACATGGCACATTAGGTTCAAAGATATGAGCTGAAATAACACTACAATAAGCAAATTCCTCAAGGTCACTTGGTGTATCAGTAACAAAAATCCCTGAGCTAAAGAAGAAGAATCTCCTTTCTCTGACTGCCAATTCAGCAGGTCTTAACCAGCACTGCAAAATTCAAGAGTCAACACCAAAGTAAAGAACAGAGCTGTCTGAGACTGCACCCAGTAAGATTTTCTGATGATTCCTCTTCTGGCAGTCTCAGCTACAGAGGGAACCTAAGGCAACTCAGTTCTTGCTGCAGATGTCTCAGCTCTGTATTTCAATGAGGATAGATGATTCCGTGGTTCCATCCCTGTTCCAGTTAAACAGCCAAGCTGGACTGAGTCCTTAAATAACAGAACTCCACTTATGTCTCTGAAAGAGAGTTCTCTGAGAACTCACTAGATATGCATTAAGGAGATCAATAGTAGAAAAGAATAATGCAAATAGAAAAATTAGAAGCATGATGAGAATTTCCGAATTCCATTGCTTTAGTTCTTAAATTAGTTTACAGATTGTCTTTTTTGAAATTAGATTTATTTCTTCAGGAAACTGAAAACAACATACAGGCTAGCAGTCTTGATTTCACCTCATGTTTCATTAAAAAACAAGCACAACTGCAGACGTCAGACAACAGGAGCCCAGTTAAAGAATGGAAGAACAGAGATGCATTGGACGTTAGGATAAGTGACTATGCTCCTCAAACAGTGCAGAATCAATTCAACCCAGCTCAAAACACCAGAAAGAGAGAGAAGCAGCAAGGAGAATGCGTCCTAGTACTGACAGTACTGCCTCTGGTCATCTGAGAAGTAAGCTGATAGAAAAGAGGTCTCCTAGAAGTCTAGCCACAGGCAAAAACATTACTGCAATCTGGTACTTTACAAAGAATATAGTCACCTTTTAAAATCTTATGAAAAGTTAGCAGTGACTTGTGAAGCTCATCCTGAATTAAGGGCAAGCCACTATTTATTTATACAAAAATTGCTCCTTGTGGGTCCAACCTGAACCAGTCACAGATGGAAGCTTCATGAAAAGTGAAGAGGTCTATTGCCTGCAGCACCACATGCAATGGACCAAATAAAGGGCCACCAGAGTGCACACTGAGCATGATTTTGTATTGAACATATTCAAGAAACACCTGACAACCTGATAGCTGATAACCTGGCAGCCTCTCACCCTCACTGGAATGATGCTGTAAAAGGGATAAACACACTTCCAAAAAAAACCAAAACCACTGGAGAAAATTAGCAGATATGATAAAAGTCTTGGTAATGAAAAGCCTATGTACTTTTGAGACAGCTGCTCTGTACAGAGCTTTTATTGCTGTTATACTTGAAGCCATAAACCAAATTGCTTTTGCAAAGTCAGATAATAAAGACTCCTCAAACATAAAGGTCACCAATTTTAAGTTCAGAGAGAAGCCAAAACACAGTTTTGTCCCTGCAGCAGCTAACAGTGCACTCACATTCGAATGATGCAGCACAAGAACTGGCAGGAAAATTGGGAAAGCCCTTTGTCTCAGAGTGCAGGATGGCAGCGGTTTCCAACACAGTGCAGTCAACTGCGCAACTGTCAACAAGAGCAAATTTGGCACCTGCAGAAAACATTCCAGAAACAGGTAACAAAGCTCCAGAACAAATACTATGCATAGGAACTTTTGAAAGTCACCGAATACTGTCAGACGTGAGTGGCAAAACCTGCTGCAGGTGAAAACCAGAATATCCTGAGTGGAAAAGATACACAAGAATCAATAAAATCCAACTCTTGGACCTGCACAGAGCAGCTCCAACAACCAACCCCAAGAAGAACACCACACCAAAACAAATCCAGCTGTTTCCTACTACATCATCATTTTAGGATGAAGCTGTTGAGCCAGGTGTTTGCAGCGCAGGTAGCATAGCATGTGACACCTAAAAGGTGCATTTAAGTTCTATAGCAGTTTGAGGACAAGGCCTGAATGCAGGCACCTTTTCTCTGGAGGGAGAGTGGCAGATTGAGACAAGGAATATGTTTTTCAGAAACACACAGAGAGTGCTCATCCTATGAGAAGTTAATACCAAATTAACTCTGACAGAACAGAGGAAAGTTTGTTAAGGCCCTGCCTGCTCTTCTCCACATTTACTCACCACACATCACTTCAGAGGCTTACATACAAACTCAGATGTCAAAGAGCAATTTTGTTCCTATTGCCTGGACCAGATTAACTGCAGCTACCAGACTCAGGTATTAACAATCCTGGTTTTATCAAGCCAACTATCCCATTCATCAGAAAACCATTTAATACCCTGAGACCAGGAGTTTTGGACATGGTAAAAGGGAAAAAAATGCGCCAAAACAAAACCCACAAAATAAAGCCATTATCTCATTTCAGAATCTGTTTAAGCCTTCCAATATTGATGAACAAGGTTTTCCACCACAAAAACAGGACAGATTACCTCTATGCAAAACAGTGATTGTGCAAATCTTTGCTATGTATCCTCCTGACCCTATAAAAATGTAGGGCTAAAGATTTTCTGTATAAAAGTTGCAGTTTATTTCTTTTCTGATCAAGAGTTGTATCACTACTCAATACTACATTTTATTGCTAATCACAAATTGATGCACCGGGGTTTCAGAAGGGTTTGGTTTATAGCGTTCCTATGTAACAAAAGGAAAAAAGTTACAAATCCAGACTTTGCAGACACATTGCCATGTCCCTATAGAAGCAGGGATGCATTAGGTCTATTTTACTAGAAAATTCTCCCCTTGAACAGTTTCTGGAGAACACACAATCAGGATTTTCTCCAGTAGGAAAATTCATGCCATCATTCCATGCAAAAAGAAGGTGGCCAGTCTGCTCCACAGCCCAAAATGCCTTTCCTACAGAACGGGAAAGGAACATGTACTTACACTGCTCCGACTGTGGTGTGTTAATGCTTAAGTTATTAGGAGCGAGTTGGCACATCTTCCAGGTACACCTACTACCCAGCTCAACCCAGCTTCCTATGGCTGGGGTAGCAAACTCTTTCCACCACAACTGAGATGTGTTCTAATACTCTATAAAAATGCTACGGTTACCTTTGCCTGACAGCAACACGGCAGCACTCCTGCTTTACAAGAGCATTGCACAGCCTTTCAGTAATAACATACAGCTCAGTGCATACTTCATCCGTCTCAGACCCAGTATTAGCTGCTGTAAGCAAAAGCCTGCGGACACACGATAGACAGTGCTGCCCCAGAACAGCACTGCTTCAGATACCGCTGCCCTGTCATCCCCAACACTGTGATGCTTGGATTTCAAGAAGGGAGAGTTAGGACTGTCCCTTTAGTCATATTGCCTTAGAGAAACTAAAAAGAAACTCTTTGGGAGCTGAACGTCTATTGGGAGCTGAACACCTATTCTTGTTAGAAGGCTGCACTTCACAAGGCTCCAGAGAGATTTCACTGGTTCTGAGGCACATACTATTAACAATTAAACTTATGATTAGGTAAGTCAAAAGCACTATCAGAACAAAAATATTAAATGGAAGGTTAAATAATTTGTCCTACAGGATTCAATTTCACATTTCACCTGTTCACATAAGCACCTCCTGTCTGTTCAGACTTCAACAGCCTACAGCTCAACCTCAGAAAGGAGGTGCTGAGAAACAAGAGACTGAAGCTGCTTGCGACAAAAAAAATGGATATAAATATAAAAGAGGTTCCATTTCCAGCACCAGTAATACTGCCTGCTCAAGCCCAGGTGTGGTCACCAGGGAGACTCCTAAATTCAGGAACATTATTCAATTAAAACAATAGACCACACTATCCTGCAGCTGCCAGGATTCCTGGCAACAACTCCCCAAAGAGTTTGCCACCTGTAAAAATCGTCTCTAAAGAAAAAGCAAGACTGCTCAACAAGATGAAAGCAACATCCCCAAGCTGGCTTATTTGGTAAGGACCCAACTTCAGACCAGCAGTCTGCAGGCATCAGCTTCAGCAAATGAGATCTCTTTCACTATCCAACAGCTGCCTTACAGCTACTGCAGAGCATCAGCTTTTTAGCTCCCTTAAAATATAAAAGAACAAAAACCCCAGAAGAAACCCTGGATTCAAAGCATCCAAATATGGCCTGTTGTACTGGAACGTTTAAATCCTTGGGGGAGGTGGGCATCTTTTTCCTCTGCCACAGGCAGCGTTTACTCCATGATGGCCCGGTACAAGGCAGGTTCAATATAATCTTCACGGTAGCGTGAATTGATCACTCTTTGTCTCTTCCTCTCTTGACTGACCTCCTTCTCTTCAAAGATCTCTGTGAAGCGCATATCTGAAGCTATTGACTACGAGAAAAAGACAGAATTAGTCACTAGAGGACAGATGAAATCCCTGCCTCCACATCCTCCTATTGCATGTAAGAACCAAGCCAAGACAGATGGGAACATTCAGCTTTCTTCAAAAACTGACCAAACACAAAAAGAAAAATATTTAAGAAACTGGATTTACAAGTCTGAGGATGCATTTAAGTGAACTGTAATTAGAGATCTGAAGAATCTCAAGTTTCAAATGTAACTGAGTATTTAATTTAAATTCACAATCACTTTCTCAGAGTAATAAACAGAGTCAGCTGTTCTAATTTCCAAACAGTCTAGTACAATTTCTGCTTTATGGAGCAGGCCTGTTTAAACACCTGGTCACAGAATTCAGCCATAATACATCCTTTATTAAGCCTCTAACATCTTGTGTGCCTGCCAACAGATCTGCATCAGGGTGTGCATGCTTCTGCTGTAAAGCAAGACACTCCAGTGTGCTGTTTCTAACTACAACTTTTGTAGTGGGAAGTGTAAAGCAACAGAACAGGGTATGGGATCTCCACCGTTACTGATAACCAAAACTTAATTGGAGACATCCCAGAGTAACCCTTTCTGAAAATTACCCCAGTTTGAAACAGGTGTCTGGTGACCTGCAGAGGTCCATTCCCACCTGAATTATTTTACAGTCTCAAGAAATAGCCAGCTCTTTTGAAGCAACCCTACTACGGGCTCCTCAGAACAAAGAGTAAGGGAACTTGGCCATTCTTTGCAATGGAAGTAGACAATGGAACTTATGAATACAAGTATGAAAAGGCATTAGCATGCTCTCCCAATCTGTAACTCTATGATACAAACTCACATCCCTGCAGGAGGAGGAATTCTCTCCAGAGCTGGACAGAACTTTGTTTTTGTAGCCTTACCAACTACTGAGCTTTGCAATGATTAAGGAGAGCACCAGATAGTATTTTGCTGCTGCCACATGTTCAGGTTGCTGTTCAAACACAAATAAAAAAAAGCTTCTTTAGTAGAATTTGCACCCTGTTTACCTACCAGCCTTGACTTCACTCTCTTAGGAAGCTCCTCTTCAAGAGTATATACATCATCCCTTTTCACCATCAGCTGTGAACCATCTTCAAATTCCACCTAGAAGAGAACCAGAAGTTGTTCTGTCAGAAGTCTCACAAGTTAGAACCCTGCCACAGCTACTGAGAAGTTGCCTTCTTTGCCTTCTCCCCACAGAGATCTCTCCTGAAATAATCTTCTACCACTTGAAATTTTTAAGATACATATGCAGCTATTCACACTGCAACAGACTTGAATCAAAACTTCAATAATCTTATGACAATGACAGTAACAGCCCAGCAGGTTTTGGGATATTCTTTTAACACCTGACAAGACAATCTGGCTGTTCACTCGCATAAAGCCTGAATATTCATCCCCTTGGAAGCATGAAAGGCGTGGTGCAATCTCACTAGAGAAAAGCAAAATAAACTTATTTTAAGTAGTTCAAACTACAGAAACAGAGTCTGATGAAAAATTGCAGAC
This sequence comes from Sylvia atricapilla, assembly GCF_009819655.1. Classification (NCBI taxonomy): domain Eukaryota; kingdom Metazoa; phylum Chordata; class Aves; order Passeriformes; family Sylviidae; genus Sylvia; species Sylvia atricapilla. The sequence goes on from NC_089148.1 coordinate 15,067,189, forward strand.
CAGCAATTTTCAGAAGTGGACACTTTCAAGTAGGTAGCCAGATGTACATACAGCTGCAAGCAATCACTTCCAGCAGCTGTTGCCAACATCTATCACTGCTAACACAGTGAGAGTAACTTACCCTGGAGTGTTTAAGCATGATTCCCCTATAGCAACCCTGTTAACATGATTGGCTTGTTCTGAATGATGAATTTTCAGACAGGAATTTTGTACCTGGTACATCTGGATAGCGTGTGATGCGACAAACTTGGCTCCATAAACTTGTCCGTCTGTCCATCTCACCTGCACAACTTCCCCTTCAGCAGGAGGACCTAACTGAAGACAGTCTCGACTCTAGAATGAAGAAGGAAGATGGGAGAGACAAGAAAGGTAAGCAGCTTCCTTATGTGAAGATTCAGCAAACCACCAAGGGGTGGGGTCACACTGCACACTACCCCAACAATTCTCGATTTTATGGATGGAGAACTATTCTGAGAGACATCCATTTATGTCATCTGCATTAAATCGCAACAATGGTAACTTCAAAGTATTTGATGAGGTGATGGCATGCAAGTATCAGCAAGTTTTCCTTCAGACCTACCACTGCTAAGCAGCCAGAGCTTAGCTGTGCTCCCTGTCATACCTGTCCCTATATGGCCTCAGCTAAGTCACTCTCAGGTAACATCCCTAAGGCCATCCTGCAGCACAGCTCGGCAACTACAGGACCCAGGGAACAATTACCAGATCCCCTCATGTGTCTGCTCTACAGCAGCAAGAACTGCCTCAGATCACATGCCTAAACCACAGCCCCACTGCACAACATACCACAATGTCCTCTGGGTACAGGTTGTCACTGAAGGAGCCATCATCAAAGTTCACCTCGTAGAAAGTCTCCTTTGCGAGGCTGACCACTTCACATTGATAGAAGCGACCATTCTTGTGCTTGCTGATGACGATCTGTCCAGGGGACAGATCCTGGAGTGCAGCCTTAGCTCGCTGAGAAGAGAAAAATCACTTTTTATACAATAACTCACTAACAAATGTGTTGAAGACCATGGCTCCAGTGCTGTCAGACAACAAAGCAAGTATTTTAATTCAGGTGAGTTACTCTACTTAAGCATTCATCAACAACATTTTTAGAGAAGTTCTGCCTCAGGAATTTTAAATGCCTAAAGTCTAATCTGTTACATGCTACTGTCCTTAATTTACTTAGTAAATTAGGTTCTCATTCTTCAGAGCAATGGAAGGCCTTTACACAAAACATGTTCTTATAGATTGTTACGGTTTTGGTTAAAACGGCTGCATGGAACTTTAGAAACTAATCAATCACTTAAATGTGAAATTCTGTGACCGCTCTTGCAGACTGCTGGAGTACTGGCACTAACTCCTGCATATTAAGTATCACAGCATAAATCTCACTACTGTTCTCCATTACAACAACCACAGGAGTGATGTGATGCTTTCAGTCCTTCTGGTCTGCAAACTAAAGTACAATTAAGGACCTGACTAAGATCAGAGTAGCAGCAAAGCTGAGATCAGAATCCAAAACCAACACTACTAGATTACATTACATACTGTGAGATAGCAAAGTTTTCAATGAATTTTCAAAATAATCACACGATCTAAAAACTTTTCACTGCCTCCAACACACTGCAGTTCAACTCTTGGGAATAACACACCTACACACCTCTGCCTGAGATGGAGTCTTATGCCTGAAGCAGGTAATGAAGACAACAAATGGCCAGTCATCAGGCTGCATCATGACTCCTGCTGCTTGGGCACAGCTGACATGAAAGGACGTGGGACACCGACCATGTGAGCACTGCACACAGCAACCTGCAATTCTCTTTCTCCTTTTCTTGCAGAAGATGCATTTCTGTGGACAGAAAACTAGAGGTTATTGGTTGGTACTAGGTTTTACTCCACACCAAGAGCTAGCAAACAGCTTATACAATAACTGTGCCATTTAGCCTCTTTGTAAACACTGCTGCTTTCTGATTAAACAGAAGCAAGCAGCTACCAGTTTTAGCCTATGACAAGACAATAGTTCATAAAAGTAAAGTAATGCAACAGGATGAAAAATGTAAATTAAATATCTACCAGCTCAACATGCACAAAGCATGCAACCCAAGGATGCCAGCAACAGATCTTAGATTAGATCAGCTTGCAATGCTCCAACTCAATAGAGCCTGTCAGCACTTGACTAAAATGTCACATGAATACAAGCAACAAGATTAGAATAATGGGAAATGACCACAGAGGTAACAGTTAAAATTCTGTCACTACTACCAGTGACTCAACTGGGCCTGGCAGGCAGTTGTAGGAAAAGAATGTTATCTCCAATGCATATGCAAAGCAGAGTAATTTCCCCCTCAACACTGAGCTGTTAAAACAGTTAAGTACAGTTGCTTTCCTGCTGAAGACCTTCACCCATTATAGGAATGCCTCACATATCCTGAAACATCTCAGTGGTTGAAAGCAGTCAGCTATGTAAGTAGAATTGGAGGAGAAAAACAAGTACAAAAAATTACCACCATTACACCATGTATAAATCTTATCTACCACATACTGAAAAGAGTACCACCTTCCTGGCTCTTAATGTAAATAAACACATACTAGGACAAGGAAAGATTTAAAAAAAGGCAATAGAGACAACTGCCATCTTTCATATACAGAGCTGAGCAGATGATACAGTTCAGTCTGGAGACTGAACTAAGATGACTTGGGCTTGATGGGATAAGCAAAAACCCTCAGATTCTCAATGGACTAGAGACAGCACCTGATACAGCACAGGTGACCCTTACCAGTCTGAAACGTTGCAGGGGAATTTTGCCAACATCTACAGGACTCCGCTCTGCGATGTTCACAAATTTTGCCTCCAGTACAGCCACAGCACACATCACATGAACCCACCTGTCAGGACAGAAGAGTGAAAAAAGAAATTAATATGCATTAGGCCAAGAGAGGATGCATTGGAGTTTAAATAAATACTGTTCTGTTCAAGTTTGCCATACACACCGCAATAAATAACCTCTGAGAATGATCAGTGTAATCTTGTCACACGTAGGACAAACCCAAGATTCCTTCATACTTAAAATCTGCTACTAACAGGCTTAACGGGAAAGCAATTAAGTGACTCCCACATGATAAAAGGCTGCCTGGCCAAGTTTCAGTTATTTCATGGTGCCACAAGTCTGTCCCACTGCTATTTTGCACCAAGTAAATTTAAATGATCCACCACACCCAAAGGACACAGGGCAGGCAGTTGTATGCACATTTTGCTGTAGAGGTACCTTGAATTCCAATGTTGTGCTACTTAAAATTATGGTTGCCCTTTGTCATTACTGTAACCACAAATAAGACAGAAAATCAAAATCCTCCATAGAGAAGGTAATGAGAGATGTTAGTTCATCAGTTCATCCTTATTTTTATGTGGTAGGTTATACCTCTGCATATTGCAGCTCTGCACTATCAAATGCAGAGCCATTAACAGCTGCTACGAACAGAATGAGAACCAGGCATTACCTGAAGAGGTAAGAACTGCTGCATGAGAACAGAACACCAAGTGTGAAGGGCGTTGCTGGTGACTCTGTTACACCAAATGCAGTTTACCAGCTTACCCTCAGATACTTAGGAACTGAGCCTCTCCTTAAAATGAAAAAAATCTGGAACACTCACTTGTCATCATTGGCTCTCTGCAGTGCTCCTCCTCGTAATGAACACAAACAGCAGTCCTGGATAGAGAAGAAAGCGTTAGCTAGTGCACCACACTTGCTACAGAACTTCTACCTCAATATGCACATCCAGAAGAAGAAAATTATTTTGCTGTCAGAAGAGAGCTAACTACCTTGTACAGATCAGCTCCTCAGCTCTCAAAAGTTGCTGCCCTTATGGCTACAAATATAGACTCCAAGTCTGTTGAAAGCAAGCAGAATCTACCACTGAAGGGTCAACTTGTTTGTTATGGGTTCCTTTTACACCTGCAATACTCTATATCCTTTGGGAATGTGTAAATGGATCTGGAACAAACATGAAGAAATATTAATGGAATGGCTGACTGTTCTACTGACCTAGAGTCTATATAGCTGTTTGAGGGAATCCCATTCCTCTTGCTTTCTTCACGTGTGCATACCTGCCTACTTATTAACACAAGTTATTTTCTGGCTTAGAAATTGTAGCTACCATAAATTCAGACAGACAGTGGAGCTATTCCCACATTCATGTAGAACATCTTCCCTCTGACTCAAATGAGCTCAGCAGTTAAAAGGATATCATTATGGTTTAAAAGTACCAAAACACAAGAGATTTGCTCCTAAATCTTCTCTAAATTGTGATCTTTTCACAGGATAATTAAGAAACCCAACACCCACAACACTATGTGAATTAACTTTGTAGCCAAGTTGCCAGATGTACCAGACTCCATCTGTGAAAAACTTTACCTCTTCCAAGGCATTTTCTGTACACCGGGAGCACATCCAGTCTTCAGTTGCCTTGTCAGGGGATACACCGTAACAACCTAGAACAGACACATCTCCGTTAAGGATTTACCTGAACTCAAACCCATTTCCCTTGGGTCCAGAAGTAAACCAGGAATTAAAATCAACGAGCCTCAGGTTCATGCTGTGTATTTGAACCCACTCATGCAGCCAATTGCCTATCCCACAGGCCAGCACCCAAGTATACACTTCTCTGGTAAGGGCTGAACTTGATCCATTTGTACATGAGATCAACTGGCAGAGGCCTCCAAAGTACAGAGAACACCGGAGCTTAGGGTAACACCTGGGTGCACTCACTTGCATGAACACAGACATGGCAGTTCTTGCAGGTGATGAGTACACTGGTTCCATCTTCCTCCAGGTAGGGAGTTGAAAGATTAAGGTCTGTGCTGCAGCCAGTTGCAGTAAAGCACATTTCAGGAATCAGGGGTTTAGTTCGGATCTTCCCATCTGCAGCAGCTGGAGTTACTCCAGAGTTTTGACTGCTGCCTTCACATTCTGCCTGTTGGGGATGGAGAAAGAATGTAAATTTTACAAGTAAAATGGTATCACATCATCTTTACTCACACATTATTTCATACATATATCCAGTTTAAAGACAAAATTAAGGTATTGAAAGATCATAGGTAGGCTAGGTGAAAATATAGTTATGTTTATAACTATTTATTACTATTTATAAAATCCTCAGCTGCTGTGCCTTCAGGATGAAATTACTTTCTATTCAAATACTAAATTGAAAGTCTGAATTGCATCCCTTTAATGAGCAACAAGATACACATCAAACTGCATCTCTTCTGAGTGAAGAGGTGGAATCGCCAAGCCCACCTCATGCTCTACAGGCAACACCTCTTCTGTATATTCCCTCTGTAATACAGAATATCACAACACTGCTATCCATCAGTGTACACTTATCTTACCTCAGTATGGAAGGACTACCAACACACAAATAGACACCTACTACAATCCCTATTATTTTTCCCAGGGTAGTTCAGAACAAGTCTAATGGGCTTTAAAACTAATTTGTTCCTGGAAAATAAATGGACTAAAAATGCAATTTCCCATATAAAGCTCAGGAGACTTTCGGCTAATCTTTTTCGGCTAATTTATTCTTCTAAACCAACATCAAATCAAACAGCTAAGATGTACGAAGTTTACTGACATGTATTTCCATTCAAGCTACTCCTGTGAACAGCTAAACAGAAATTAATCTAGTTTTGAAAAAATGTTTAAACCATCTTTTGTACCTCGTAGGCTATCACAAAAGTAGCTTGCCTAATTTTTCAAAATTACTGTTAGCACAAATTGCAGTAGTAGAATGAATCTGCACTATCCCTCCTACAGAGCTTCCAAAGCTAGGGGAAAAAAGTCCAGGTAATGCTCACAGCTGGAAGGAAATGGACACATTTTCAACAAGTCTTGTTTAGTCTGATTCCATAAAACTTACTGATTTAAACTTAAATTGCATGTCAAGAAAAAGGCAAAATGACTGAGGGAAATCTCTAACAAAACTGAAGAAAATAACTTTTTTTTCCCCCAAGCAGCAAATACTCTTTTCTCAAAGGAAAAGTGCATATTTGTCTGGCATTTTGTGCCAATTTTTTATTTGAACAGGCAACTGAAGTGAGTTGCCAGACTTTCTATAGACTTTCTGAAGCTGGAACAAAGATTCTAAACACAGCTAAAATCTTGACAGAGTTTCTGCTCCACTGCCTGGTGTAGACAGACATTTGAAAACCTGCAGCTAAGAGTTTTCTGCTCAACAGCAACTTACAAAAAAGACCTTAAGAGAACTTCAACTGTCCTCAAATTGTTAACTTTATACCTTTCAGCACTAGTGAAATCCTCATGTACCATGCAGTTCCTAAGTAGATTTTCCATTCCTAAGAATTTACTCTCAGACAGAAATAGCAAGATTGAGCAGAAACTATGGTCTGTGGTTTTCATTAAAATTAGGAACTACATGAAATATAAATCTTCAACAAAAATGTTAAGTCTTTATTTCCAAAACTGTGGTGAGCATGTTTCTAGTGCCACCTCAACATATAGACCTCTATAGCCACCTCAACTATACAGTCATCACAAATGAATCAAATATACTTAGTGTATAGGAAGGGTCAAACTATCTCAAAGTTGCAGGTCAAACATGCAGACAACTATTCAAGCTACTTTAAAACTATTTATCGTAGATATATAAAAAATTCAGTGAGGGACTCCTGCCTGCACATCAATTCAACACGAAAAAGGACTTCTGCAACCTGTCCCATGCTACTGTCACGGATACATTCCAAGACAAAACAGCTTTCAATCTACACCATCTACAACTATAACACTACATTCTTTTAAGTAAAAGGGTTTTTTTTTTCCTTGCCAGCTCCTCAAAGACCATGTACTATGAGAGGACCTCACATGTTTTCTTAAAAACATTTTAGAAGCGAAGGAGGCAGTCTAGAAAGGAAAAATGAGATTTTATAGTCAGCTCCAGCAACATTTAAACTCCATTCTGTGGTTTGAGCAAAAGCCACAAAACACAAAAGCTTCTGCTGAACAGCCGAGTGAGCCCCTGGGAACTCACAGGACCCCATCACAGGTGTGAGGATGTTCACCCAGTTGTGCTCTCCTGAAACAACTCCTGGGGAAGACTGCAACATTGATATCGATTTGTTAACTGGCAATATGCAAACCCACATATTTAAAACTATGTACCACAGCAGCACCTACTGTGTTACCTCTGTGATAGCATGAAGAGCCTTGGTTTCGTACCTGATATGCCTGGAAGAGCATACAAACAGCACAGTATGGGGGCTGCTGGGCCATGGTGCGATTGTATTCTTTTTCAGCCTCAAAGTTTGGCGGCCGATTCTGCCACAGCTGGCTCAATGGCTTGGCCCATGCTTCTGTCTCCTCAGCCTCTTCTTCAGGAGTTAGCTGCTCTGATGCCTCTGTGATAAGAGAGCGTTCACTCAGTGAGTATGTGGCCTTTTATAGATGTTCTTCTTGTAAATGAAACTAAATAAGGCAAGAAGCTACAAATGGAGATAAAAGAAAGACTGCCAGAAAGCAAACTGACAGAAGGGTGATGGAAGCCAGTAACTCAGTCTCCTTTCTAAGAGGCTTTGACTAATCAAGCAACAAAATAGGCTGAGTGTGAGAAGAGATCCAGCTTCAAATTACATCTACATCAAAACTAAAGCCATCAGCCAAAGAATTTGGCCTTAGGGTTTTTTGGTTTTTTTTTTCATCATGAATATTTACATCAGTGAGTGGAATATTCTAAGGCAGATGCAGTTAGGCAACAGTCCCTGGTACTGGTTTAATTTTCCTTTCCAAAGACAAGTACAGGAAAGAAAGATGACACCATCTGAGAGAAAAGTTTAATGATGCAATGAGATATGCACCTTGTCTAGGAGGCAGAGCTGTCACTTACTGACTCCTGTTTATTGCCAGTTACTAGAATATCCCATACAGCCCACAGAAGCTGAGAACCTCTCTTCCATTTCCCCAAGAGCATAAGGCTTTACTTACCATCATCACTGATGCAGTCTTTCACCAGCAGCGGGTGATGACGTGGGAGTTTGCTCAATGGCTGGCGACGACCCTTGGACTTCTTACTCTCCTTCATGGAACTTATGTCCTCCTTCCCCACCTGGACCAGAAGAAGCAATTCAGCTGTCTGTTAGCACATGCCCTTTTGACATCACTCTGGAAGGAATTTACTTTAAACTTAGAGAAACTTCTTCAAAATTTCTACATGCTTCCACAGTTTTATTTCCTACAAAGTAACTTGAGCTCTACACTCTTTTTCAAAGTGCTCAGAGCACTTTTATTATGAAAAACTGGACAGAGCTGTACTAGCTCTGTTGAGTCAGTAGAATGGACACTTTTCATAGGTCCCAGTGTAGCTTTTCATGCAAATCTGTTTCCTTAAAGAATCAGGTAAAAGACAGAAACAAAGAAAGACAAGTTGGATGGTTCAACTTAAAAGTGCCATGGTAAGAAGTCTCACAAATTCTGGAGAAGCCTCAGTTTGTGTATCATTTAAAATATTCCAAATTTAAACGTTAAAAAAATAATAAAATCAACTCAAAAAAATACAGAGCTCATAGACATCTTGAACTAAAAGGGTTATTTTAAATCAAGGACACTTTCACCCTTTCTGCTTATTACTTGCCTTGATGTCTTACCAGACAGACTGGATGAAGAAGATTGCAACAACAGCTATTTCCTCTTCCCTCAGCCTCATAAAAAAACAAGTGACACACTGACAAAATTACTACTAACCTGACAAGCAGGGCAGTAAAGGTAATGATTTTAACAGTACAGGAAGTCTCCCTCTAAATAAGAACCTACTCCTTTTTAAACTCTGTTATTCTTTTAAAAGCAAAAGTAAGTCTTGGATTAAATGCATCTTACATATGTTTAAATACCTTCTTTTCGTAAAAGAAGTCAGAAGAGAGCATAATAATTATTATCTCTGTTCTCTTACACAGAGTTGGATACAAGACTTCTAAGAAATATTGAAATTAGCATTCCCAGTCACCACATAATGGAAAATTTGTTTCAAAGTACACCACCCTGGGGAAAACAATGCATATCCATTCAAAATTTCACCTTTTCCCTGTACAGAATATGTGATGGAGACATCAGTATCTGCAACAAAACATCTTTAGATTAAATAGCCACAACAACTCTCTGAGTTTCAGCTTAATTATCAAGATTGGTCTATCTGCTGTTCCTTTGGTGTAATTCTTGACTTCTTAGGAAGTCATTACTGGCCTCCCATTCTCTAAAAACAGATTTATAGAGGAAAACAAAATATTGGAAAGACACTACCAGATAGGATTCTAACTCTTTCCTTAGCTTGTTTAATAAAACATTCATTGGCAGCTTTGAAACACTCAGATTTACATTCTCCCAACCAATATTTTTGTTGCATCCATTCTCCTCTTTTAAAAGGACCCAGAGTTGTATCCATGTATACAATTTTATGTTAAAACCCCCTCATCACATGAATGTGCTTGCAACAAAGGCTGGAACAAACCAGATTTGTTTTAGATACAAATAGGTGTCTCTTAGTACAAAAGGACCTCAATTATCCTGCAGCACTACCATGTCCAAAACATTAAGCTACCCTTTCCATTACAGCACTTAAACAGTCTAGAGTGGTTCTCAAGACAGGTGATCTCCTTGCTTACTTGAAGGGCTAAGTATACAAGGCCTTCATCTGAATACTTGTGTGTTTAACAAAACCCAGAGGTGCAACCTGCTATGCAAAGACCAGTGGGATGAAATTGTCATCTGCACAGATAGGAAGTTTTGTCACAGCAAATTCCCACCACGGAATTACAGCCCTCCAGCTTTCAGTTTTGGCCATTCATACCTCTGTCAGATCGTGCTCACTGACACTGGAGGTGGCACTGGCTTTCCTCACTGACGTCTGCTCGCTGTCAGATCCGCTGGCATCCCCCTTCGCGTAGCTGTGGACTGTGAACACCCCGGCTGGCCCAGGAAGAGTTCGTTTGGCCAACAGATCAGACGATTCAGAGTCTGAAGAATAGGCAGGTGAGCTGGACTGAACACTGGATGTAGCACTCTGCTTTGAAGCAGGCAACACTGAAGTGGAATTTGAAGCATGTGAAATGGAGAGATCCAGTACAGCTGCTTCTTGTTCTTCTTCCTCCTCAAGCTTCACCGTTTTCAACTCTTCAAATTTGGCTGAGCCCACACCATCTGGAAGAAGGGATATACTGACTTTTTCTGAAGTCTGGGCAGAAAGAACATTTGTGCAACTATTTGCACAAAGCCAAATAGAAAAACAAACTACTACACACAAAAAAGCAACAGTATGTTATATGAAGAGTAGATGATTAATTCAAACACCTATGAAGTCACAGATGGCTTAGTAAGAAAGAGAATAAAAGCATCTGCTCATTGCCTCTCCCATCAAAAGAACTAGGGTATATCAACCAAAACCAGCTGTGAGTTCAAAATAAACAGAGATGATCCTTTATACAAAGGTGTATGTAGTTAAAACAGCCCAACCCCTGCCCATATGTTGCTGTGGGTAAGAGCTTGCAAACATTCAGGAAGACTTCACAGGAAAAAAATAAAACTCCACAAACCAACAGAAGATTATTAAGTACAAGCTGCTAAGGGCTGGAAAACAAAATACAAGAGGAGGCACCACATATGTTTTCCCTGCTCTTGTGTTGTTTCACAGGTCCCTTGCTCCTCCCCTAATAGCAAGGATAACTCATCCATTACAAGCCACATGAATTTTGTCTAGCCTACTTATTACAAAATTATAAGTAACACACCTATAAAGCATACCAGACCCACAGCACCAGGAAGTGTGCATGTGTTTTACTAAGCAATTCCTATCAACAGGTCATATTGCTCAAGAGAGATACAAAGGAGCTTAAACTACTGAGGCACCTCATATTTCTGTAAGCAGGCAGGCAAAATAAAGAGTAAAAATCAAAAATTGGAAAATGGTAATATTTCAAGTCTTATAACAGCAAATTTCTGAGGTACTAGCCAATGGCTCTGACAAACCAGTGTCTGCTTTTTTGGACACAAAAGCATCTTACTAACTAGCATCATATTGAAGAGTGCCCCAGACAAGCCTGGCACACAGTTACCTGGAGGTTTGAGCCTTTGTTCACCTTGCTGCACAAATTCACTCGTAGGCCTCTCACGAGGCTCTGCCATGTCCTCTTCATACTGTGTGGAGCTCAGCTCCTCCTTAGGGAAGGCCTCACTCTCACTCACCTCCTGAGGCACTTCCAGGCAGACCCTGTGCCTTTTCGTTCCTATGCGGTGCTTGGGGATGCTGCAGAAGACAAATCCCTATGTCAGGTTAGCAAACATGTAAATGTGTTAAATTTCTGTGTGAACGCATAAAATACAGCCTGGTTTGGATCAGTGTTTTATGAGACAGCCTCTGGAAAGCCAAATAGTTTCCAAATTATTCTGAAGTGTTTTCTTTGCCTTTACAGAAGAAAAGTCAGTAATCCCTAGAGACGACTTCTCAGCATGTTGATCGTGTATTAAGGCAGCTATGCTCTAGCCAGGCATTCTTTACCTTAAACAAAAAAATCCCCTCCAAACAAATCAAACCAACAACAACAACAACAACAAAAAAACCCCACCACCAAAGACAGCTTTAGGAACAGCAGCTGGCACTGACTGAAAGATTTAAATGCAAAATATAAGATAATTAGCCTGCTGAAGTTCAGCAAACAGGAGCTCCACACCAATGCCACAGCTTGCAGCACTGATTGTACTAGAATTTGCTAGCAAGTACTGTCCCACGATCTCAGTGCAATCCCTTTTTCTTCTGGCCTGTCAGTGCAGAATACGCACTGCCAATCCATGTTTTGGAGGTCTGTCCCAAGATGAAGAACTACCTTCCAAGCTGGTGTGCTTCCTGCTCGCCACATCTATTAATGTGGACTTAAATAGCAAAAATATTAAGAGTAAATCCTGTTCCCAGGAAAAAAGATTATTGCTAACTCTCACTGTTCTATCAAAATGGCAAACATTTAATTGCAACTGGGTTCAAATTCTAAGAATCCAATAGGAAAGCACAGGACTATATAAAGCAGTACCTTTTTGTCTCATCCCCATCCACATCCTCTTTACAAGTCTCTTCTGTTTCCATCTCCTCAGCACAGTGTTTCCCATTCTTGACTTTTTGCATGAGATCCCCTTTAAGGAACTCTGCTGCCTCTGGGGTTGGAAGAGCATGGTCAATGACAGTCACGTCCTTCCCAGCCTTCCACAGCTTGTAACGATCTGGCTGGTACTTCCTCACAAACACATCCATGGAGATCTTCACCATGTCCTTCCGACATGAGCACTGTGTCACAGAAAATATTAAAGTAAGGCCAAAAACTCAACTCTGCATTCTACTCTGCATTTCTCTAGCATTTTGTTTTCAGGAGTTAAGGAAGAAAATCCCGCACTCACATGTAATTGAGCCTCACAACTATCAAGACTCTTCCCCAGGAAATCAAAAGGGTGTATATTAGGTTGTGAAAAATGGCAAAAAAGTTAGCAAAGTATGAAGCAGAAAACCAGATGTTATCACAACAACTAGGAAAGAAAGCTCATCAGTATTTTTACAGAGTTGCTGGTAGAAGCTGAGTGTTTCAAATGAGCTCATACAGAAACAGGCCACAAAACCAGAGGCTACAATGAAGAAATCAGAGCCATACAAACTCTGGGCCTAATCAGAGCAGTAGAGGCTCCCCTCACTCAGACATTGTTACAGCTAGTGCTTCAAAGCATTCACTTCAATGTAGCTTCTGAAAACATAACCCTTGTTTGTAAGGCACCTTTACAGGGATAGAACACTATTCAGTTTAAAGGTTCAGCCAAGGTACTTATTTTGGTAAGTTATATAAGTTACCAAAGTTGTATTCCAGGCTAAACAGTCAATAAATAATGGTTAAAACACTGGAGGACAATACTGATGAACTCTGCCCACCAAGCATATTCTTTCACCTCTAGAAATACAACCAGTTCTATGCTTTTCTTTGAAGCCTAGCTTGAGCTGCACAAAAAAGTTAAAGCTACAAAACATGTCGCATGCTATCCATGGTTGACACAAAGCATGATGCAGGACTTTGCCTGCATGTTGCTACCTCACGAGAAAGCAAACATCACACCTTAAAAAGGCTTGAAACCATTCTCCTAAAGCTAACAGTGGGGGCTTAATGACGGCAATGGACCACTCACCAGCACCGACTGCTTCCCGTACTCAATCCACCGAAGAGTAGCAAAGTTGGTAGACTCAGCACAGTTAAAGCCATGGTTAAAGCCAGCATGATAGCTATAAGGAAAGGTTATCATGAACTCTCCAGCCTCCTGTGTCACCTAGAAGACAATTGAGACATCACTGTGTTATTCAGAGTTTAAGAAGGTACTTGGTGAATACGATTTAAAGGAGCTCCTGTACTTCTGTCAGCAGCACACCCAAAAATCCGACTCAGATGGTGGCTGAAGCTCCCTACTGCAATGGACAGACTTGCTACTGACCTTCACTGTTTTGCTACTTAGGCTAAATATCTGTTTACTGAAAAGTCACACTCAACAGATTTTTTACTAAAACACAACACAACTGATCAATTTAGCACAGAAATGGTTATACATACGAAATACTCTGTCTACAAGCTACATACTCTGTCTACAAGCTACATGCTATATGAAGTTCATAAAGATACATATCTGTATCATCTACAGGTTTGTCTGAACAGTTATCTAAGTTCGAATAAATTTCTATCCATACAGAACTTGAAAATTTATTGCTGTTTTCTTTTGCTGTTAACATTAGAGTACAACTCTCAGTCAGTGCTCCATTGCTTGCTCTTCAACATTCGCCCATTGTAAAGGCTTGTGATAATAAAACCCTTCAGCTGCCCAGGCAGCTGATACAGTTATCACTGAATAAGAACTCAAAGACTAGATCTTTAGTATCTCTGTGTGGCATGGGGAATGGCAGGTCATTACCTGAGAAAGTAAAAAAGTCTACAATGTAATTAAAAATTGACAGGCGACAACACCTATTTTTCAGTGGGGAAGCAGATTGCAACAAACAAAATTAGCAGGGACAATTTGCAACAAAAAAAGAAAAATCTCACTTCGTTGAATACACATCTAAACAATGAAGTGAATCTAACACAAGAAATAATATTTAGTTTTAAGTTAAAAAATAAATTAAAAAGTCACAGAAAACAAAGCCTTTGTTTTTAGGAGCCCTTGACACATTTTTCAGTTTCAAACTCTTTCAGGCCCCAGTTGCCAGATAAATGGAAGTACAATAGGAAGGACTGCCTTATACCCTGCCTGTTTCTGTTTTCCTCTCTAAGCATCTGCTACTGGCTGCTGTCAGAAACAAGACAAGGCTGCAGGAACCTCTTGATCAAGCTGGTATAACCACGATTATTTTTCTACACCTTATCAAATGGAATTCCATATTTCTTCAGAATTGATGGAGAGATGAGAGTCATCTTGTGACGGAGAAATGCTTCACAGCTTTGGGCACTTCCTGGGAAAAAACCTGTTTAAAATAAAGACAAGGAGAGATGTTACCATTGTGCCCAAACTAAATTTATTTTTTCAGCAGTTTTATGAAAAATTACTGCCTAAGACACTTTCTGCCTACAAGCATGAACCACCTTATTTGAAGTGTACTAGTTTGCATGTTGAAGAAGAATGGTAACTCCCTAAGATTCATCTTTTAACTGCCAGGTGCTGGTTTGAAAGAACATAATAAAGACCCCAAACAGAAGGATACTCCCTTGGCCATAATCTTCCAGTTTTAATAATAGCTAAGGATTTTCTCATTAAAGGTTAGACAGACCACAAGTTCATTATTTGTAACATGACAACTTCTCTTGTGTGTATCCTATAAGCAAAAATTCAGAACTAATGTAATCTATATTCTAAAAGGCAAATTATCAGTTCAGTCACGCCAACCTGTGCTCTCTAAGAAAGCTGAAACCTACTGCAGCTCTCCACGCCATCTTTAGAAAAAGGCAGGACATGAACTGCCTGGTTACCTTTTGCAAGTCTCTCCAGCCGTTTCCCGTGCTCTGGAGGGATGGAGTACCTGCAGTTGTAAGAACAAGTCTGGTAAGCTCAAGTGACAACAACAAAATCTCAAAGTTTAACTGGAAATCATAAACAGTAATCAAGATGTGAATTACTTAAAAAAAATTCTCTCTCTCTACACTTGTCTTTTTCAAAGTTTGATATAAAGCTAAAAATCTTCATTGAGGACTTTCACCTTTCTACCCCAAGAAAAATCAACACCCAAAAGCTGACCGTTTCTTTCAAAAACTTTCGCTCAAGCAATCAAGGAAGTAAAAAGTCTGATGTACATAATTAGCAAAATATGAATTACAACGAGAAAGGGAAGAGCACTTCCTGAACTGTCTCAGTTCACAGCTGAGTGTGTAATCTGAGTATACTCAGTGCAAGAAGGAACACAGGGCAAGATTGAAAATGGAATCAGCTCTTTCAGCTGCTCAGACAAAGATGGGACTAAGTCAGACATCCTTAACACAGGCACAATTCATGAAGTGCCTTTTATGGATATGTCTCTCCCTGTACACACCTTTTTATGGGTGCCACAAAGCTCCTGGCTGGTATGATTACAATAAATAAATCAACTCACTAAGTTTGCTTTCACTCTGGAACACAGTGCTATATTCTGAATAGATTCCTTGCTAAATTAATCAAAGATACCAGCAAAGCTCACGTCTTCCAAGTACTACTGTAGAAGAAGTAATGGGCAAAAAGTTCAACAGACTGAACTATCCTGTTTCATGTTTCCCTGCTACTGCCACTGCATGAGGTTGTTCATGGGTCACATTGTGCTAGCTATTATTTTTTTCTTCAAAGTTGTAATAAAAGTCAGCCAAAAATGCTAGTTTCCAACTAAAGTTCCATGGAAACAATTGTTGAAGTTGCTTGAGAAATTAATTTGTGAACAGAAGGGCATGATTCACTCCTAAAATGCAACCCATGCTACAGAGAAATTCAGGAGTCTCCCCTAAAAAGAATCAAGAAAGCTCAGACACTGGACAAACCACTCAGTGACATCCACTAGCCTGATGTTTAGGTACACGATAAACTGCAAAGTCTGTCAAAAACTGCCCGTTCCTCCAGCGCCTCTGTGACCATACCTCTGTATGGTCATTTCAGAGCCTCAGGAAATGATAAGCACATTTGCCAAGTTTTGGCCTACCACAGCAGAGAGCACCCATCATACTGTAATTCAGAAGAACTCTCTACATCAGGACCGCAATCAGACCCTTCTCGAAGGTAACCATGCAAGTTCTACTGAGGACTCTGCAGGTCCTTACAGATTTCTAGTGTTCTCATCATCAGATAGACCTGCAGTGCAAGACTAGAGAACTGGTAATTATTTTAGTAAACTCTTAGCTTTATGACTTTGACTCCAATATTTTATGGTACTGCTTTTCTACATCTGGAAGATTCTTTAGAAAATCTTACCATGATTTGGGCTCCCCAAAATGCAAATAATTAATACTGTAGAGATCCATGTCCTCTGTGTGCCATGCAAAGGAAGTTTTCCACATGCCAAAATACAGGTAAGGAGTATTCACTCCTTCAATGGTTATGCCACTTTCATTCTCCACAACATCCAGGATTGTGTTCAATCTGCCAATATTCCATGCATCTACATGCTGAAAAACACAAGCCTCATGTCAAACAAGGATTACAAAGTACAAAACCACACAGCTGAGATGACAGTTTGCAAAAGCTTAACAGACACTTGTGAAACAGCACATCACAGAATTACACAGCTCAAGGTGTGAGCTAGTTCACCTAAACCCAAAGTTCTGCATGGTAGCCTGCACAGTGATTACTTACTGGCCTTTAAAGAGGGAAAAAAACATTACCAGTCAACATAATGATTACAAAGGAGAAATAATCACGAAGCTACAGACTTAACAGAGCAGAGAACAATAGCTGATGTTGACTGAGTTTGAGCTGATGTCTGAAACCTCTTGAACAAAACCACTTTTCATTCCAAACATCTTCTAAAAGAATAAATCATGGTAATTTAGGAGACAAGCAAGCAAAATGCAAATTGTCTTTTGACAGTTATCATCCTACAACCTAATGGCTACAGAGTATTTTCCCACAAAAGTACATACACCAGTGGATACCAAAGCAGCATGTATCCACTGATCAACACTTCCAACCCTCACAAGCCTTTCAGGACAAAGCAATGCTTGGGCAATAGTGGTTTTTGCTTTCCTAAACTGAACTGCATTACACTGAAGTGCTAGCAAAGGTCCCTTAGAATGCTACCTCCATCAGCTGCCTACTCCACAAGCTGAAAGTACGCTACGACTATCATTAACTCTCTCCAAAAGGTAAGAGTCAAATGCTACATTAGTATTTATGAAATGCAACATACCAGGAGAACTGTTACCTGAAGACCAGAGCAGTTTCCTTACCTTGTCATAGAGTGTGCCATTAACATCAGCCCCATAGATGGGGGCATTGAACGTAAGGTTCTTCCAGTATTTTCTTTCAAGGTCTTCAAAGTCTGTGTACCGAGGTGTGCAGTACCTGAAAAACCAAGAAAGGTACTAAAGACTTTGCAGTTTAATATTTGACAAGTCTATACCAATGTTTTCCTTGACTGAAAGAACGGAAGGCTACAATAAAAATACCTAATCTGTGTTACCAGCCAGAGGAGAAGTGAAAGCAGTTATGGCTCTGTTTCTATGACACTTGGGAATGGAAGCATCAGGAAGAAAATTACTTTCCCCGTTTCTCAGTTTACTTTCATTTTTGCTTTGTGCATGAACAATTTCACCTTCTAGCTGCAGCTACTTAGAAGCAACAAGAAGCAACAGAAATGATACAAAGAACAACTTTTAAAAAAAAACCCAAACAAACCCAAAGTTTTCTGCCACTAAGAAACTAACAAACCTTCAGACTCACCATGGTCAAACATACTCTGTTTACCAGCAAAATACCTACTCTTGATGCCCATTCCCTGCTAACTATATACGGGACTATATGTAGCACTGGGGAATCAAATTTAGCCTTAACACCTATTTACTGTGTGTCTTTATATTTAGATTTCAGACAACTATGTATATAATGTAAAATAGTAAATTTCATAAAATCATTCTATTAAACAGAACTCTAAAATATCTGGTCTGTACTGCTTTTGAAAGCTAAAACAAGCTTTGATGGACAGACTGTACCTGGCAATTCCAATGCTATTCCTAGTTACTGCAAAGGCTATTTTGCTTCAACTCCTTTTCAAGTTATCTTTTCTTAATCTCCTTTTTTATGTCATGAGCATTCCTTTCCCCACTATTTAGTAAGTGTTTCAATGGTCTAACTACTGGAGTCGGACAGACAGGAGCCCACAGCACAAACAACAAAGTTCTGCTGCCATTACACATCATCTTGTTGCACAGGTGGCAAAGGTCCCCATGCACACAGCCTGCTGTACAAGCAACTTCATATGCCCAGGGGATGACGTTCACACAGCTGACTCCAGAATACACCGAGGACCTGACCCCTTCTGAGAAGCTGTGGATGCTCCACCCCTAGGAGTGCTCAAAGCCTGCTCGAATGGGGCTCTCAGCAACCTGTTCTTGAGGAAAGAGCCCCTGCCCCTGCCAGGGTGGGGAATCAGATAATCCTTAATGCCCCTTCCAACCCAAACCATTCCATAACTCTACGTGCCCGGGACAGCCATACTTGTCACTGTTGGCGATCCTGCGGAACTCGCGGACCGTCATGGCCTTCTTCTGGATGTTGTACTGCGTGAAGAGCCCGGACTGCCCCGTCACCACCTGCTGGATGGGCGCGGGGATGACGAGCTCATCGATGTCATCGTAGCACTGCCGAGGCTTCCACTCCTTAGGCGGCACGATCTGCGGGGACACACGGGCCGGGAGCGGCGGGGACAGCGTCAAACTCGGGGAACTCGGGCCGAGCCCCGGCCGGAGCGCGCCCGCCCCACCGGCGCCGCGGCGTAAACAAAGGGCGGAGGCGGCCGGTGCGCGGCCCGGCCTCCACCCGGGGGGAGAGGGAGTGTCGCACCTTGGCCAGCCCGGCGCGGTGGGCGCCCTGCGACTCCACGTAGGCGATGTAGCGGCTGAAGTCGCGGAACTCCTCCATGGTGGGGCGGAAGGTCATGATGCGCTGCCCGGGGTTGAGGCTCTCCAGCTCCGAGGCCATGATGCCGGGCCGGCCCTGCGCGGAGAAAGCGGGGGTGTCCTTGCGGGGGGCGGGACACCGCGCCCGCCCCGCCCCCCCCGCCCGCCGGCCAATCGCCGCGGGGTCCGCATGGGCTCTGCCTCCTCATTGGTGGAGGACGTGTGCCCGTCAGGACCCTGCGGCTCGCTCTCCCTCTCACGGCGAACGCCGCCGACTCACCCCCCCACCCTCCCCCTCGGCCCGGCTCGGCCCGGCCGGCGCGACGAAACCCGAGTCCCCGCCCGCCGCGCTCACGTCGGCAGCACGTCCCGCTCCTCCGCCGCCCTCGCCCGATCCTCGTACCAACGCCCGACCGACGTATCCCTCCGCACCACGCGACCAAAGAGTCCTGCGGATCGCCGACGCCACCGCGGCCGTTCCGCTCCGCCCGAGCCCCGCCCGGCCGCCCCGCCTCTTCCCTCCGCCGCCGCAGCCAATCGCTGCCCACTGCCCGCTTCGTAGCCAATAGAAATTCGACGGCAGGCCGGGGCGGGTGAGCGAATCAGGAGGCTGGGCGCGGGGCGGTTGCTAGGCAGGCGCGCGGGCGGGACCAGGCGGTCGCTAGGGGGCGGTTGACGGGGGGAGGCCGCGCCGGGGCACCTTGAGGCCGCGCAGTCACGGTGGGGCACGGTCCCCATACCTCCCCGATACCGTCCCGGTACCGCCCCGTCCCACTCGGGTCCTCCCCGAATCCCTCCTGTGTCCCGCCCGCTCCCCGCCTCCGGGCACCGGGGAGTGTCGCCGCGTGAAACGAATCCCGGCCCAGCGGGCGCTCAGCGCGAGGCGGACGCTCACCCCGGATACGCGCTGCAGAGAGCGGGTGAGTTTCGGGCGCAGAGCGGTGACACACAACAGGCGTCTGCCAACCGAGCACACGAACCCCGCTAATTATACTCCTACAGTTTCCGTGTGTAAACAAAGACAGAGTAGAATTTGATACTTTGCAAACGTTTGGCAGCGAACACAGACTGAGACTGGACCAGCACCAGGCCCGGACCACGCCAGGGCGCTTGGCCAGCACAGTCCCGTCATCTAGAAACGTGGAAAAGTGCTGCCGTAGCCAGCGGATGTTGCCAATAATCCGCCACCGTTTGTGTCAAGGACTGGGACCTGACAGAACAGCTTTAGCAGCAAATGCCTTTTGTGTGTACAAGGCCGAGTTCTTAACAGACCCTGTCTAGCGACACTGACCTCTCCTTGGCAGGGACTGGCTGCTGTTTTCAGACTCTGCTGTGCTGAATGCATTTTGTAGCTCTAAGTGCCAGTGAGCAACCTTGAAAGTGAGCACAACCCACCTGAGAAAGCCATCCTCAGGGACCATACTTGGTCCCTCATGCCTAAATAAAACCTTGATTTCGCTCTGTTTCTCCTGATACGTGTTTCCTTTGCTGTCATGCTACAGGCAGGCAGCAGCCCTGAATGGCCTGACAAAACACCCCTCCAACACAGGTTTTCCTGTGTTTTTCTGTGACCTGCTCAGATTTTGAATTTCCAGGTATATACACACCAAACCCCCGAAGAGGATTATAGCAACAGCAGCACAATACACAGCCTCTTACAAAAAACCAGACAATCAGGTAACAATTTTGAGACAAATTGCACTTCTGGCCTTTCTGGTGGCTTGGCAGCTGCACTTGCCATCCTTTTGTCAAGAAACACCAACTTTCTATTATCACAGAATCACAGACTGGTTTGAGTTGGAAGAGACCTTGAAGACTGATCTTGTTCCACCCCCTTGCATTGGACAGGGACACCTTCCACTAGACCAGGTTGCTCCAAGTCCCATCCAACCTGGCCTGGAAGATTTCCAGGGATGAGGCATCCCTAAGTTCTCTGGGTAATGTGTTTCAGTGCCTCATCACCCTTGTAGAGAAGAGTTTCTTCCCTCCATCTAATCTAATCTTGCCCTCTTTTGAGTTCAAAGCCATTTCCCCTTGTCCTATCACTATAGGCCCTTGTGAAATGCCCTGCTCCAAATTCTCTCTTCAGGCACAGGAAATTGTGTAAGGTCTCCCTGGAGCCTTCACTTCTCTAGGCTGAACAACCCTAACTCTCTCAGCCTCTCTTCACAAGAGAGGTGCTCCAGCCCTCTGAGCATTTTTGTGACCTCCTTCAGACCTGCTCCAGCAAGTCCATGTTATTCCTGTGTTTGGGCCCCCAGAGCTGGACACAGTGCTCCAGGTGGGGTCTCACAAGAACAAAGCAGGGGGGCAGAATCACCTCCCTTGACCTGCTGTCCACAGGAGACACAGCCTTTTCAAGATGACAAGTGGCAGAATGTTCCTGTGAGCAGAAATGTGTAGGCATCGAAGCTTGCTAACCTGTAATTGTTACTTGGGACTGAG
Organism: Sylvia atricapilla; assembly: GCF_009819655.1. Classification (NCBI taxonomy): domain Eukaryota; kingdom Metazoa; phylum Chordata; class Aves; order Passeriformes; family Sylviidae; genus Sylvia; species Sylvia atricapilla. The sequence continues at coordinate 15,088,772 of NC_089148.1, forward strand.
ACTGCTTATTATAACTGCCAAAAGGGCAACGATGAGCTTTTAATTGGAAGGATCAGAATAATTCCTGCCCTCAGAAATAAACCAGGTCAAACAGGGAAAAAAGGAAAAAAGAGAAAAAAAAGAAGTCACTCCTAACTAGGAAATGTTACAAATTAAAATGGCAGTGTTGCTGAGGACAAGAAATTTGAGGACTGTGGGGGAAGGAGTTGCCAAGCTACTGTGCAGAGTCTGCTCAGATTTTTTTCAGCGTTACAGATATTTTTTTCCCCTTATTTAACAACTATTTTTCCTTTCAAAAACAAAATTTAAAGCAATGGAATCCCAAAGGGATAGTGCTTGGTCAGGACGTTATATGGAGTAACTGATCTTAAAAGGTCTCTTCTAGACCAAACCTAAGATCCTGTGAATTAACTAGGAGACAAGCCAAGCTTGGGCAGTGCCTGCACAGCTCTTGCTACAAGCATCAGTGGTATGAATAAAAATATGAAAATAGAAAGAACAAGAGGGCACCTCAGTGCCCAGAAATTCACCTTTGACTAGCTGCCATTTAGCTGCTGTCCCACCTGTCAAACTGTGGCCTTTACAGAGCTGCTTATCTGAGGCGGCACTGGGGCTACCTGGTATAACTAAGGAATGGAAATTTTTCACCAGGGAAAAAAGAGATAGCAGTAATAGCCCAGCTCTATTGCTCAGTGCAAATATGGTTGGTCTGTTTGAGACTCCAAACAGGAGTAGCTGCAGTGTGTTACAGCACTGTCTCCAGACCATTCCCTCCAGATCTGGAGTACAGTGTGGTACTGATACCAGAGGGAGGGAAAAGTCTCAAGCTGATACCAAAGAAAATAAAAGTCACCTGTGGTAAATCCTTTCGTGGGCTGCACTGTTCAGCTTTTCCTGGCTAGAAAGTCAGTACCAAGCCCTGGGAGGAAGCAGAGTGGCTCTAAATGTTGAATGTTGCACAAGCTGTAGTGCTGGCTCAGAGGGCAGATCAGGCTGCATTGCTGTTTATCCACTATGCACTATGTTTTTTTTGTTCCCCTTTTATTTTTCGAGATATACAGAAATAATGGGAAATAAATGTTGAAAGAATAAGTGCTTTTAAAATGATGTGAGTGTATTCCCTTTGGAGCAGTGTGGGCTTTGTGTGAGCAGGTGAGTGGAGAAAAGAGGCTGGAGAAAAACTGTCACAGCAGCAGCTGTTTTTGGTGCTCTCTGACCTCTGGGAGCCTGTCCCCTTGCCAAGGTGGCATGTCCTCACACTTTGTGCTCTGAGCCTTTCCTGGCCTGCGAGGTCAGCATGAGGCTTTGGCCGTGTGCCTACCAGGAATAGCCTTGTCACAGAGGCCTGGGCTCACTCATGTTATTCTTTGTGTATTCCATGTTGAGGTTCTTCACCCTTTCTCTGCCTCCTCCTGCTTAATCCACAGAAAAGCCCACAGGTGGAGAAGGAAGTGCAAAGTGTTCCTGGACAAGGAGAAAGAAGGCCCAAGCATGCATGCATATCTGTAAGTGTTCTGGCAGCTTTTAGTGAGAATCTGCATTCAAGGCTGTACATGGACTAAGCTTTGTGCTGTTTGTGTGGCAGTGGCTGGTGAGTGCTCAGTGAGTGGCAGAAGCATTATCACCACGTGTAGTTTAGCAGCACAGCCTGAGCATTGTTGCTGCAGCAGAGGCAGCTGCTCACTGCCCACCTCCCAGCTGGCTGGCTGCCAACAGAGAGTGTGGTGCCCTTCCTCCCCAGACACACCCATGTGTGAGCAGGTGTTCACTTGGCCATGCTCCTCTGCCATCCTGGGCCCTGACAGCGATGGCAAGCATCCCAATGCCGGAAACGCTGGCACATGCCCACACACACACCTGCACACATGTGCTGCCTCACAAGGGCAGGAGCTTGCTTTGCCCTTGGATCTGCATCCTCAGCGAGGCTGCCCAACAGCCCCTCAGGCCTCTCTGTAGTGGTGTAGTGAGAATGAGTCAGGCAAGGGGAAAACATTTCTGCACGTGGCACCTACCCTGGAACTGGTCTGGTCTGGCAGGGAATGAATGCTGTGACTGAGCTCCAGCAGTCACTGAGGAATCACTATGGTGCCCATAGCCACACTAGGGAAAAGCTCATCGGACTGCCATGCACTCCCACCCATCGTGGACATGCTGGCTGGAGCAGATTTGGCTCCCTTGGGAAGGATGGAAATGCCACAGGGCCCTGATCCATGTGGTTCTGCCCCTTGCACTGGCTTTTCCCTCACACACCTGGGCTGTGCGCAAGTGCTGACCTCTCCAGGAGCCGACACTTGGTGCTTTGCAGTTCACTCATGGGCTGGGCTGGGCTGTCTGCACAGAGCAGGCAGGGCTGCCAGCATGGGCAGGACTTTCACACCTGAACAAACTCGGGTGCTGCTCTGCAGTCAGGGGCCAGGTGATGGCTTTACTGCTGAGCACTAACTTGGAACACATGACTGTGCTCAGTGCTACAGAACACTATTACTGCAGCATCCCAGGAGGTTGGCAATGACTGATACTGTCACCACAGCCATCACCACTGACCCCTCTCTTTACAGCAAGTCCAGTCAGTAGTCAGTGCACTCCTCTACAGCTGCAGCTGGGCAGGAGGTGAGCACAAAAATGCACAAAGGGAATTGTCAAAGAAGGTATCCAAGCTCCCTGAAGGCACAAGGGTCCCTGCAGAAGGTGTGGTGCACTTAGGGCTGGGATATACTTGTGGGAAAGAACTTACCTGCCACAGGCTGAGGAGTGTGCCCACTGCCAAAAGATTCTACGGTCTCTGCTTATTGCAGAAGAAACAGACAGGAAAGCCAGCTTGTATGAAACCCAATTATTCAAATTTATTAACATCAAGAGTTATGCAATGATGCTGTAGATTTTTTTTATTAACAAATAGAAAACAGACTGTATACAACAGTGACCCCTACAGCACTATGCATCCACAAGGTAAAAATGAATGTGTCCTCCAACATTACCAACCCTGGATTGCTGATTTCAACGTAGCTTGGATTCTTAACATTCGGAATACATGTGATAATACAATTAGATACCCTTCCACCACCTTTATTCATAACTCAATGCACTCAAAAGAGGGCTGCTCACTCCCCATCTTTAGTGCGTGATATAATAAGGAGTATTAATATATAGTACCATTAAATTAAGTCCAGTAGTCTTGCCACATTGGTTCATTAGAACATCCTGAAGTAGCGGAAAGTACATATTCTAGTGACTCTTAACATTTGCAGGATAGCAGAAATTACAGATACACCCAACCTCTGAAGCCATGTGTACTCCCCTCCCCTTCCCTGCAGTACCCTGCTTCCAAAGAGAGCCGGTGCAGCTCTGCTGTGGATCAGCTGGGCTTGTGCTCCTTGCCTTTGTCAACGCTCTGACGCACTCCACTGGTGAGAGGTGACAGGATGGCGCTTGCACGCACAGAACCATGGGATTAACACAAAGGGCCGTGTCTTGCTCTTTCCATCCCCTCCCTGGGGAACTGTGGGACCCCCTCACTACTCCTCTCCCCTTCCCAGCAAGACACACAAAAAGAGGTTCCAATGCCTGGAGCCCGGGATTTCGGGTCTCTCACAAACAAGGCGACGACAACTCACGTCATATCAGGATCTGCCAATACACACGGTCACTGGATTGGTTGAACACGTATTGTAATAGGACTGAACGGTTTCCAGCTGACAAAGGGACGCTTCTTCAGCGACCCCGCATGCCCTCCCAAACCCAAACCTACTAAGGAAATAATGGTGGGGGAGAAGACTAAAAAAATAATTGGTAGCTTAGGTCCAGTTTCATGAAATTTCATATTCTACAGAGGATTAAAAAGCCTATGGGGAATGGAGATGGGCAGGAACCACAAGCCAGCTGCTGCGAATTACCAAGGAAGCTGCACTAAAATGGGCAGAACCAGCAGTGACTGGGCTGAAATAAACACAGGGCAGTAAAAAATGTAAAAGCAAAAGGAAATTAAAAAAACAAAAAACCCAACTCCCAAAGGTTTGGCAGGTCCAGTTCTGCTTGGGCAAAACATTAAGACTTGCAAAAAATAAAAGAAAGAGAAGATTATAAAAACCACTAGTAACTATTTTACATGTTTCAAAAAAAGATCCCATTCCACCCACCTAAAGCCTCGCTGTGAAATGCAGTCGGCATGAGAGAGGGTGAGAGATGCACATGAGCAGAAATTCAGCCAGAGACTGGAAATGCTTTTGGAGTCGGATTCCCTCATTTGGCGCTGGGGCCAAGTTCCTAAATGCCGTGGTCAAAACTGGTTGGCATGGAGGTCTGCTGCCTGGGCAGTACCTCCACCTGTACAGAAGGACTGAGGAATGGGTGGCTCTGGCTCAGAGGGACCCGTCTCCATTCCTAGACATCCCCACCGCGACTGGAGGAAAGCACTGTTACGTTGCATAGTGGTCGAAGCTGCCAAGGTACTCCAGTGCTGCTCTGTAGCACAGCTGGTACTGGTCCTGCAAGGCAGCAATGAGGGAAACATGAGCACTGGGGACATAAGGACCGTGGGCTGTAGGGTCCAACATCCAGAGACATCAGGCCCCTCCCTTCTCCCACAGATCTCCACTGCCTAGCCCAGGGGGGCACTCACCTCTGTCTGCACCATGGCCGGCCGCTGCGTCCGCAAGGTCTTCACCATCTGGAATATGTCCACCACACCCTCGTAGCGCATCCTCTCCAGCACGATGCTGAGTGTGATGAACACGCCAGTGCGCCCAACCCCAGCACTGCACAGGGAGCAAGAGGGGCCATTATGAGTCCTGCCAGCCCCAGAAAGGCTCTACAGAGCTCCCAGCAGTGGTGCAAGCTGCTCCTGGAGCACAGGGACCTGCTCACTGGGGAGAGGCTGCAGTCCTCACTTACCTGCAGTGCACCGTGATGGGCCCATCCTGCCCAAACTGCTCCTTGGTCTTGTGCACCTGCCCAATGAAGTCAATGAAACCCTCTCCTGTCTTTGGCACTCCCTGCTCAGGCCAGTCTGTGAACTGGAACTGGCGGATGGTCCGTGACTGGCCGTCCTGCAGGGAGAAGAGTGTTACATGTGAACCAGTGTGAGGGCCTGATCTCAGTCCCCTCAGTGCTGAATGAGACCAGGTGAGAAGGTGCACAGGCCACAGATAAGCCCAGGCAGATCTTTTGCTGCATGTTTGGGACCCGTCTCTGTTCTTCCCTGTTCACCCCAGGGTAGCTGAGCTGAGCAGAGCTTTGGGCCCCTACAGGGTCCATTGGGTCAGTGTTCGGGGTCCAGCTCCACCCTAGGACCATGTTTACTGTAACACAAGGGTCCTGTGTCTGGTCAGATGCTGCACACACAGACTCCAGGTGCAGGGGCACCTGTGTTAAATGCTTGCCCAAGTGAGCAGCAGAGGCAAAGCAGGGTCTGGTGCTGACAAGGATCCCTGAGCTGCTCATTGGGCTGACACAGCTGGCAGGGCAGGAACCTCTGGAGAGAGGAGAAGTAGGCAGTGGGCAGCAGCCCTTTTTGCCTGCAGTGCAAGGCAGTATTTACCGTCCTGTTTCTCCAGGAGCTGCTGCGTGCTCCCTTGACTGACCTGGGTAGGGCAGAAGCATGAGAGGCAGAGGAGCTGGCGAGCCAGCAGATGCACTTACCCTGGCATCTGTCACCTTGAACTCCCGGAGGATGTACTGTGGCATGTTGTACTCTGCCATGGGGTCTACCACAAAATACTGGTACCGGGCAGAGCGCTCTGCAGGCCAGTACTGATGGCACTTCTCCTGTGGATGAGGAGCAGGGCAAGACATTAGCACTACAAGCTGCTGCTCCTCCCTCCCGCTCCCCGTAAGCCTGTGTGGTTCTGGGGCCACAGGGTCAGCCACCAGACAGTAGGGGGCTCGCCCAGAGCCAAAGAGACACTGGGGTGAGCCAAGAGGTCATGCCCACACGCAGCAGCCCCACAGCTCCCTTCTCCCGACAGCAGGACTCGTACCCGGCCCATCTCACGCAGCTTTGTCAACATCACCACAATGGTGGAGTTGTGCTCCCAGAGCATCCGCCAGAAATCCTCCGTGGTCTCGGCCAGTGGTCCCTGCGTGGCGATGTAGGCCTTCTGATGCCTGTGACAAACATAATGGTGCTCAGAGCAGCTTCTCAAGATGGGCAGCAGCTGCTCTTGGGGACTGGGTGAGCTGGATGCAGGGCCTCATGGTACCAGGGATCAAGGCTGACAATCCAGCTGTAGGAGGCAGGTCTCTAGGATGAGCCATGGGCTCTGGGAGAGAGATGAGCCTGTCCAGCACTTGTCTTCTAAGTGCTCCCCACAGAAACAGTGAGCACAACACAGAGGATCCGGTAAAGCTCTTAGTCCTTGCTGTGGTGATGGCGTCCCCAGCCCAGCCTTTTGCTGGTGCTTGTCTCCAGTGCTGCTGTTGCACTGAGAGCCCTCTTGGCATCCAGGCCCCCACTAGCAGGCTGACAGCACCCACCTGGGCTTGGAGGAGAGACTGTGCTTGGGGATGATCCAGCTGCACCCTGTGTTCCTGCACTTTTACCCTCTGCAGTACCCACCATCCCTCCCATTGCATGGGAAAACACAGAGCAGCTGAACCAGGTCACCTGGATTACACACACTACAGACAATAACCAGGGCAGTGTGGAAACCATGAATACAGTTTTGTCTGCTTTTCTAAAGCTTCAGAATTTATTCTTGGTTCCACTGCCAACCAGAGCACCTCCCCTAATTTTCCCTTTGACCTGCCCTGTGACTGTCTCCTACCCTGAAGAAAGCCCCCTCGGTGCTTTGGACTGAGCTCTAGCATGCTGGTACCGTGGCTCTCTGAGCTCCCAGCCTGACACAGCAGAGCCCGGGCTGGCTCCACCACTGCGGGGCGCTGGAGCCCGCGGGACCAGGGCCGGCTTCTTCCATCCTGCCTTCCTCCCTCCGTTCTGCCTTCATCCCTCTACTGGTGCTATTTTTAATGGTGCTAAAATTAATGAACGTGCTGCAGGGCAGCTGTAACATGCGGGATGCAGACAAGGGCTGCTTCAAGGTGGATTTATAACATCGTAAAAAACAGGGAATGGGAATGCACAACGAAGTGAAAAGCTAATAAAGATGCAGCATCAGTGATATCTGCAAGACCTTGGGCCAACTGATTTCTTTAGATAACTAGAAGAATGCTGGTTCAAAGGCAGCCATAGGAAGAGATAAGAGAACTTGGAGATGGGGTAAGTAGCACATGAAATGGCACCACCTGCTGTGCTGGCAGCCCTTGCCCTCTCTCTGTAGCACCACCAAGAGGCAAAGCCAGTGTTGCTCTCCATCAGCTCTGGAGCCAGGACAGTGGCTGCAGTTCATCTGTCACACTCAGGCTGCAGCCAGGCAGTCACCTTAATGAGTGGTGGTGGATGGCTTTGAACCACACAGGCAGGAAGGCAGGAGGGAGTGGAGGCTCCCTTTGCTCTGTGACAGTTTTTCTCCAGCCCCTTCATCCTTCCCCCCATTACTCTGTCCCACCCTGGGGGAGCCTTGCTGCAGTTTTCCTGTGTTGGGATGCTCCCAGGGTTTCTCCCCTTTTGCTCCTTGTCCACTCTTGCCTTCATGTAGCCCTTCTCCCTGGGAACTCTTGCTGGAGCTGCTACAGCTGCTGGAGCAGCTCCAAGGCACAGAGCTGCTGGCCTGGCTGCACCCACATCTGTTCCCTTTGGCAGTGCCTTTTGCTTCTGGGAGACCACCAGTCCAAAAGAGGCAGGTGGGCAAAGCCAAGCTGGAAGGGACATGTGCCACATCTATCACTGCATCCCCCACTCCAGCGCTGATGATGGTGCACATGAAGGATGACCCTACTGGGATGGTGCACAGAGAGAACACAGGAACAGGCCCTTTATGTGCATCATTGTGATTTGGTTTGGATTATTGTCTAGGAGTTGGTTGGGAAGGGGCTGTGACCACCGGGCTGTTCTCTCCTGGCATTTAGCATCTGAGAAAGTCAGCAGACAGATACAGAAAACTTAAGCATTACTGCCCCAGTATTTCTTATTTTGTGCTTTTTAAACTGTGTTCTGGAGAGAGGAACCTGGTGATGGGCTTCCCAGTATCCAGCATCCTGCCTGAAGATCCAGACTCCTCCCAAAATCAAGACATGGAACAAGCCTTGAGCTGCTGCCAGAGTCAGCCACTCACTGTGTGTGGAAGCACACTTCCAACTCTGGTTACTACAAGACAGGAGGCAGGTTTGAGTTAGGTACTGTAGATATAAAACACAAGCCAAGGGATGCTTACCAGAATATCCCATAAAATCTCCCCAGGAGCCAACACAGCCTGCCACTCCAGCCATATGGGCATCTGTCTACAGCAACACATGCCAGCCTGGCAGTGCTCACTCACAAGCAGTCTTCACATATTGTAACTACACACACTGCAGTGTCTGAGAAGATGGAAATAGATAAAGTGCAACAAAGTGGTCCCTGGCTCACCTCAGGCAGTCAGGACCAGTCCTTGGGAAACAGGAGGCAGCACTGCCTGGGTTTCCAAGCAGGCAGGACAAGCTGGCACAGTCACTCAAGGTAATCCTTACCTGTAGCCATCTATGAAGCTGGCATTGATGTAGTCAGAGCCCTCGACACCCCGGATGGGCTGCAGGCAGACTCTCGTCAGCTCATACGGCATGATGTTCACAAGGCGGTTCTTGAATTTGTTGCACGGGAGGTTGGCACTGATGAAACGTGAGGTATGTGCTTTGGAACTGGCCAGCATCTGAAAGAGGAGGAGACACATCAGATCCTTGCTTGGGGACGCAGCAGTCTTGGGGCAGAATCAAGACCCTGGCAGCAGTCCTGCAGTGGAGACCCACAGCAGCTCTCTGACACACAGAGCCATGAAGCTTTGTACCTTGCTGAGCCAGGGATGTATGCTTGGTGGCAGCAGGGAAGCAAAGCTTTTCCTCTTCCAACAATGTCTTGCTATTTACTTCTCACCCCAGAAGAACCCAAGAAAATGTGAGAATTGTGACAGTTTTAGGTAAAGAAGATCTATTTTGGGTTACTGTGAGACATTTTATGGCTCTCTTTGAGTCCCGTAAACTGGAGTCATGGTAAATGTGTTACTTAGATCTGCTGGCAGATTCAAACAGGAATCACTCTTCCCCTCGCCAGTTTTTTGTTTCTTTTTCTTTCCCAAAAGACTGCCTCCAGCATCTCCAGAACCACCCTTCTCTCTGTGAGTGGCAGCTGGACCTCAGCAGAGGCTCTCTGCAGAGGGACAGGGTAGTTCTGTGGGGAGCAGTGCAGCCATGTGAGGCTCTCCTATATCCTGTTCCCCAGGGTTTCCCATGCAGTGGACACTGCCAGGGCATAGAGAGGCAATTTCATTACTGTTCTCAAGAGACTATTGGAGAAATGAAAGGAAAATAAAATTTTGTCTTTCTTACAACAGAATTCCTTGAGTTGAGCACAATTCTGTGGCTCCCCTGAGGAGTTTCAGGGCAGGTATCACCATGAGACACTCAGGCAGCATGTTTTACTGTCCCAACCCCAGGATACCAGCAGCTCTGATAACCACAGGACAGAGCTTCTCAACTATTCCCAGTTTACATGGAAAGTCAATATTTTGCCTCTCCTGCTCCTTTGTCACTTGGAGGGAATCCCCAGGGTGAAGGTGTACTGCTGCAGTTCATTTCATAGCCTGCATGGTCTGCTGCCTCCCTGCGTGAGCTATATTCCCCTGCAAGAGCTCACTGGACTGATGCATCTCATCTGAGAATATGGGCACTTAACAGAGCTCACTTCCCGCTCCAAGGCTGTAATAAATCTCTGCAGTTGGCATACACAGATATAGGCAGAAAAATGTGGGCTTGGCTTCTTAAAAATGGTGTGCCATAAAACACTGCCTTCACCAGTTCTAGACAGTGAGGCTTGGTGTTGAGGTGGTTAAAAGATTACAGAGCTCAGCGTTGAAGAAATGAGACCAGAAATGTCTCACATATTTAAATGGAGCTGTTTCCAGACAAGTCGTTCACAGTAACATCAATTATCACTAACATGATCTGCATCTGATTTCAGATGCAGCTCCTGCCGCACAGTGAACCTAGAGCAGAATGTGCTGCTGGGGACTGCACATCCATCTGCCTTTTATCTCCTCCCCAGAAGCTGCCAGTCCAGGGGGGACCGTGGCTGACACAAGCTTTACAATTCAAATGTATTTTAAATCACTGCCTACCTGCTTTAGAAACACACGAAAGAATAACCGTCTGTAATGATCCATAGCCCTCCTCTCCCAACCCCTGGACGAGTGGCCTGTGGAGTTCTGTGGGCAGAGACAGGGCACTAGGGAAGTGGGATGCTGGGGCTCTGCCACCAACCTTGAATTCCAGTTCCATTGAAGTAACACTCTCGCCTGGTAGCACCTGGCTCAGCTTCTGGATGTGGGCGCAGAGGTTGCGTGCGGGCACCTCGGTAGTGCCACACGTGGAAGCCTCCAGCAAGGCCTCGTGGATGAAGATGTACTGGTCCTCTGTCTGCACCATGTAGTTGCGCTGGGAGCGCATGCACGTCACGTGGCCGTAGATGTCCACGGTCTTCTCGTGCTTCATCCGCTCCAGCATGGCATCGATGACAATGAAGCAGCCGGTTCGGCCCACGCCAGCACTGAGGGAGCAAAGCACATGGTCTGAGATGACACAGTCTCCTACAGACGTCACACGAGCTCTAACAGTGCTTAAGATATCACCTGGACTTAGGGCACACAAAAGGAGAGTAAAGGCTGCTTCCTATGAGTGGAGCTCCAAACAAGATGTGACATGAGAAGCGAGGGAGAGAATCACTGGAGAATGGGAGAGGCTCCTCAGCCTTTCTGCTGCCCCCATTTCACTGCTGGTGTGGAAAGGACATGGTGCTACCATGCTGATCCCTGTGGTGGCTGGCAGCCCTTCCACAATGGAAGGAGAAATGTATTTAACAGGCAGGAGAGTGACAAGACGTGTGTGTGAAGTCAGAAGATATGAAGAGCAGGCTGGGCCATAACACCAGTGAAGTCTGTGATTTTCAGCCTGCTTGTCCCCCCATCTGGGTCACTGTTTCCTCACTCATAAAACGAGCACAGCCAGCCTGAGAGGGGTAGCACAAAGCTGAGGTCATGCACAACTGTGCTGAGCCCTTTGCTCAAGCACCAAATGCCTCTCCACAACTGTTGGACGGGCAGTAGCAAACCTCAGGCTACCCACTGCGAGAGCACTCTGAAAGCAACAGATTCACTGTTGTGACATGTAAACATAGACAGAGATAGGGAGCTAGGCATTTCCTCATTTATGGTGCAAGTCATATCCTTAACAGGGCTTTAATACAGCTTGTTTGTGTGTTAATTATACCCCACTACCATCTGAAACAGAGCATGAAAGAAGAGCATTAAACACTGCTGGTAAGGCGTATGCTGGAACAGCAATGATGGAGTGGTTTGTTCAGTAACAGTCCCCTCCTGGCTGGTACAAATAAATCTTGGCTGGGTTAGATGCTGAGCCTTAGTAGACTAATATTTTGCCTTAAGAGCTGCCTTTCTACCCTGCGAAAGAGTGCTGCTGTAAATACTGCATATGATTGTTCACAGAGGTCACTGCATGCATTTCTGTCAGTGATGTGCCTCTGAAGGTACCACCCACTTACGGACACAGATAATTTTTAAATGGCACTTGCAGTTTTGCAGGAAAACGTGTTTTCTGAGGCTCTCCATATAGCAGTGCTGTTTAATCTGATACAGCAGTAGCAACAGAAATGCCACCACTGGATTATCACTGCTGGGCCTGTTCTATTGCCAGCCCAAGAATGCAGTGCAGGTTATGCCACCATGAAACCTTTCCCACAAGAAGGGGCAACTCCACTTTCAGACAGGTTAAAGCTCCTGCAGCCAGAAGGCAAACACACAGTCCTACCTGCAATGCACAACCATGGGCCCAGCATCTGTTGGGTTACAGGCCTTGACCCGTCGCAGGAAAGCGAGGATTGGGGTGGGGTATTCTGGGACCCCGTGATCAGGCCAAGCCATGAACTGGAACTGTCGCAGCTCTGTCTTCTCATTGGAGCCATTCTGTTGAAAACAAAGAGATGTTGTTTTGCATGAGAACAGTCTCATCCCAGTGCAGGAACCTGCTGATGGGGCAGCAACAGCAACAGGCACGCAAAGCTCTGCGTGATGATGCGTGTACTGAGCTTTCACCAGTGAAAATTTGGAGGAAAAATGCAGGTTTATTACAAAGCTCCTATAAATACAGATGCTCTGTAGAAATGCAGTTTTACAGACAACAGAGCATCTCTGTAGGAGTGGAGCAGACTGCAGGGAAGGTGAAAGACACTTTCCTGCACAGCACAGGTTCACTACCTGCATACTCACTGCATGTTCATGGAAAATGGACATTGGGCATGAAAGGGCTACAGCAGCCAGTTCTCTCCCTGCTCCTCTGCATCATGGTGTCCCTGGGCTGGGTCATCAGCCTGTGTCTGCAGACTGCCCTGTTCCTCTCTGGGCTTCACTGAGTGATCTATGCAGGACTGGCTGGCTGATTGCTGGGGCCTTCCTGGGGAGTCATGAGGGTGTCCCCCCTGAGCACTGGGCTCCCGGCCCCGACTCAGTCACACACAGAAGCAGCTTGCTGCAAAGCCTGTCTGCATTGACATGCCGCTGCTGGCGCTGTCCCCACGGATTTCCAAACACTAATGAGGAATGCGGCAGGCAGGAGAGAAGAGTTTGTGCCCACATCAGAAATAGCCCCTCTATTTGCATTATTAGTGACAGAAGTGATAAAAATTCACTGCTTCCCATGCTGTCCCTCTAATGGGAGGACAGCTGTTACCTGTACACTCACCAGAGGCAAGAACAGCCCTGCTCTGGGGTCAATCACAGAAGAGCATCAAGTATCCTGGCCAAAATCTGTGGCCAGATGCACAACCTGCAGCTGATCTACTGCAGCCCATCTGAGACATGGCTCATGTGTGGACTGGCCACATGCTTGGCCAAGCCAGGTACAGCCAGTGGCCATTGCCTGTGGGCCATGGAGCACCCTGCAGCATCTCTGCAATACGTGAAGCAGCAACAGCCCAGGCAGCCCCATACCTTGCACAGCGCAAAGGTGCGGACGGTGTAGGTCGCCAGCTCGACTGTATCCAGCAGGGTCACCTGGATCATCCCATAGGTTTCCGCACCCCGGCTCGGCCAGTACTGGTCACACTTCACCTGCAGGAAGGTGAGGAGAATAGATCAGCAATTGGCTATTGGCTGGGGCATCTGGGATGAGGAACAGGGCTCTGCCCTTCAAAGGGTAAAGACAAAAATGAGTCATTGTGCAGGGAGGGGACTCTAAAATCTGTATTTCCTTCTCCCAGAGTGTCCCAATCACCAGCAAAAAGGCAGCACCCCCTGGACCCCTTTCCATATGATTCAGAATCACAAGAATATTTTGAGCTAAAGGGACCCACAAGGATTATCAAAAATCCAACTCTCAAGTGAATGGTCCATATGGGAATTAAACCCACAATTTCAGTGTTAATAGCACCTGCTCTGACCATCTAAACTGATCTCAATGAGTGGTCACGCACTTAAAGACAGAGCTGAGTCCAGCGAGGTACACAGCAACACAACAATAGGCACTACCTTTGCCATAGCATCCATAGCCCCCAGAGTGCCCCTGCCAGCATGGCCTTAGGCAGTAAACCACCCTGGAGACAGGGGGGATACAGCCTATGCCAGGGCTCCAGCCTGGATGCTGTATCCACCCTCTCTGCACTGCTGTAGGCTTGAGTGCATTGACCATCACCAAGTGACACCAACGTGCCTCTGTGGCAGGTGGCACATCCCTGATAATCTACACCTCCCAGACGTTTCAAAAGGCTCTGCAAGGAACAGATGCCAGCTCAGATACAGACACATCTTGTTCTCCCTCTGCAACTTCTTGCACATGGACTGTGGCCAAACTATCCCTTCAGTCCCTTCTGCAGGCAGCACTGTCTCATCACAAAAACATCTGCTGCTCCCTGGAAACCTCCTGCCCTGCATCATCCTCATCACCCCTTTCCAATTCTGCAACCAGAATTCTTTGAGCTACTGGTCACAGCTCTTGTTGCATCCCGCTTGGCAGACAGCCAAACACACCCCCAGGGGCCTATCCCTCTGCCCCTTTCACCTCCCTGCACATCCCTCTCTGCTCACATGCTGCTCCTCTCCTCCTCCTCTTCACAGCTCAGTGTTTGCAAACTACTCCTCCGTTTTGTTTTTTTCTGTGAAGCCCCAAGCTCCCTATTTAATTGGCACCCTGAGCATCCTTGTTTCATCTGGTACCTGGCTCCCCCACCCTGCAGAGCGTGAGTGCCTGTCTGACAGGAAGAAGACTTCATTCCCACCCATGTGCACCACACTGAAAATGGTTTCCCACCCTAGGAGAGAGGAGTGAATAGAAGATCATCTGTGCTTGTCAAGGAATAGTAAACTTAATTATTAGCAGAACGTGTTTACAGGGGAATGTGTGGGAAGGGAAACAATAAGTTTAATTAGGAATCAATGAAGTTCTGCCTTTTAATTGAAACCACTTGCAGCAGGGTGGGGCTTGTGAGAGCTAAGAGCCCTCATCCTGCACTCTAGCTCTGGAGTGCAGCAACTTGGGAGTCAGAGGCATGCAGCTCTCCCTGCTTTTTGGGTTTTGCTCTCAGTAAGGCCTGCCCTTGCAGAAGTGCCTGGAGCAAGGCTGCCTAATGGGGTACTGCAGGTGCCTGTGTAAGCAGAGCAGCTCTGGTGCCTCCTGTCCAGGGTCTCCTGCCATTTGGGCTGCTGTGCTGCCTTGGATCTGTAGCAATGTGGCAGGCCCTGCAAAAATCTCAGGATTCCTCTTCCTTACTTGGCACAGAGCATTTCATGCTGACTGGCTGCAGCACCAGCAACTTGGAGGTCACAAACATTATTTCCCAGCTAAACTGATCCATCCTCATGAGTGGGTGGCAGCTGCAGGCTGTCTCCACAAGGCTTGAGTTTGTCTTGCCTGGCTTGGAGATGATCTGACCCTCTCTAAGAGAGAGGAGAGCAACATGGCATCCTGCAAATGCTGGGGACAGCTGCTTGCTGTGGTTTGCAGGGGATGTTTTAGGGGAACAGCACAGCCTGTCCCTGTGCCTACACCTCAGGGACAGCAGTCCTCTCCTGCCACCCACATGCTGCAGGGCTGTGTACTCGAGCACAAAACAAACTTCAGAGGAGTTCCCTGTGTGGGATAATAGCAATGCCTGGGCTGGTAATTGAAAATTATTTATTCATGACCAGATAAGAGTCAGTCACATTTTCTGCCAAATTTACCCATAATGTTTATGCCCCATTTTCAAGCTCTGTAAATTTTATGCTGAAGCCGATGCACTGTGGCACTAAAGCAGATAAGAGACGTTTTCTTCTGGCAGTGCTTGTTTCTCATTAACTTAAGGAGCACAGTAATGTCCTGAACAGCCATTTATTGCAGCTTTGCTGAGTGGCTCCTGTCCCTCCCCTTTGATGCCCTGAGCCCAAGAGCAGCCGGCCACCTCTCTTCAGCTTGAGAGCTGTGCTCTGCTCCCGGCCCTGCTCACAAGCTCCAGATGGCATTGCTATCAGCAAGAGGGCTGGAGCATGATGTGGCTGCCAGGCTTCTCTTCCCCAGGGCCCTTGAGCACCAGCCTCTCAACAACCCCTTCCTGGGGACATGAAATGCCAGGGGAGATCACACCCCAGGGATAGCTGCTTGGTGCTTAGGGCTGGAAGAGAACAAGCCACGGCACTGCTCTGGGAGACCTCGCTCTGCCAGGCTCTTGGGGATAGCCCAGGGTAGGAGAAATCCTGCTTTAATACCTCTCTCCTGGCAACACAGCCCGGCAGGGCTGCACCATGCTTGCAGCTTCAGGAAAGCTAATCTACAATGTGTGTTTCTGAACTGCCACCAAATGATTCTGAAACTGATTGTAAAGCTTTGAAGGCGGCTAAATTGCACAATCCAGCCATTTCTATCCTTTATGTGCTTCTTACTTTGTGAAAACATGAAAAAGGGAGGATGATTTAGACCATCAAGCCAGCTGAAATTGCAGACCATAAAAGCTGATGCTCTTTAAAGATTTTTTTTTCCCTCTGCAGCTCAGGAACCCTTTAAAGCAGTGTCACCCCCACAGGGCTGCCAAGCTGCTGCTGGTCCTGGTTGGCTTATCACAGCACTGCCAAGGGTGACCTGGGGAGCTCGCCTGGAAAGGCAGCAGAGCCTGCTCTGCACTGGGCAGCATGCCATGAGGCCTTGCTACCCACCCCAGGCTCTGCAGCTGGAGAGACAGTCCTGTGCTTGCACCAAAGCCCCTGGGCAAGGGGACTCTGAAGCAAGGTCACCCTTGGGTAATGCTGTATTGCCATGTGACTGCCTGGAGCAGTGTTGTCCCACAGCAGCGTGAGCATCAGCAGGCAGCAATGCTGCAGGGACCCAAGGGGTAACATCAGATGAAGTTTGAAGGCTCTGGAGCAGAATGAACTGTTAAACAGTGACTCATGCTGGAAGTTTAGAGCAATGGGCAATGACTGGGATTAGGATCTTTGCTGGCCCCAAGAAGGTGTGCACCCAAGAGAGCTCTAGCCATCACCAAAAGGGCATGAAGAAAAGCAGAGCAGGAAGGTGGCTAAAAGCCATCTTGCCTTGGAAGATGCTGAAAAAGACAACAAAAAAGCCCAGAGAAAATCATCTCCTGGAAGTCCACATTGCAGCTCCCCACCAGGGCCCTGCTGTGAGGAAACGCCCTGAGACACCTGTACAAGGTACAGCAAACACATCCAGGGAAGTCCCTGCTGTGGATCACTGGTTCAACTCAGGAGTGACCAGGCTTCTCCACTGCCTCTCCTGGCAACCTGCCTCTTCCACAGTGCCAGAGAATACTGCCCACTTCTCTTTAGTGCTGGGGATGTGCCAAAGAGGCAGCAGGACATGGGCAGGCAGTGCCAGGGAGTGAATGCAGGGGTCTGGGTCTGGTCAGGTCAGACTACAGTCCCTCGGCAATGTGCCCAATGAGGCAGGCTGCCTGAGATTCTGTGAGGCCTCTGGTCACTTCCTGCCCATAACAAGGATTCACAATGTCACCGAAAGCCTGACCACATGCACTGTGTTTGGGACAGAAACCAATATTGTAGGATGATAGGATGGGGTGTGCTGGGGGGAGATAATGCACAGCTCAGCAATACAGACATCTCAGGCAAAGACAAGTCCCTCTGGGGTCAAAGGAAACCTGTTATCTTCAAGAAACATGCACCTTGGAGTGCCTTGCCATATCTAAGAAAGTTAACCAAAAGTTAAGTGAGTCAGGATTCCAGACACGGATTTATTTGGCAACCCAGAAGGGCTTTTCCTTGTTCTTCAAATATATGCACCATCATTGAAATGTGAAGGCACAAAAAAGTCCCCATATAACACTCAGCTGCAGAGCACAGTTGATCAGAAGCTTCTCATCTCGCTTAGCCTGTGTGCCAAGCCCTCAGCCACAGGGCAGGTCAGAATCATTTCCCTGCCTGTTTGGGCTGTGTGGGTGACAGTGACCATTGGACAGAACAGGCAGGGCTCTGCAGCAGGAAGCACAGTGCAAAGCTAGGGTTGGATCTCTAGAGACAGCTCATCTCCAAGGAATACTTTTTCCCTGCAGGCTGTAGGCCATTTGAAGAGCCCAGGAAACCCATCAACAGTGCCTGTTTTTTGTACATTAGGAAAAGCAGATCTGTTTTGCCATGGTGATTGGTGGTTCCAGCCACTTCCTCCCAGTCAGGGTGGGCTAGGACACCCCTGCAAGCATTTTGGTGCTAAAGCTTTGAAAAGGACAGAGAGCATGCAGGCAAAAGTTTTAACTAAACCCTAACTTGACCATTTCTGCTTCTAAAGAATGAGCTTATTGGGCTAAAAATAATCAGTGCTTCACAGCTTGAGTGCACAAGCCCCTTCTGCTGTTGGCATGGCAACACTAAAATATTCTGCTAGTACAAATGCTCACCGCTAAAATTTTACTTTTAGGAACAAACTGAATCATGAGAGGCAGAAGCTGCCTCCTCCCTGGGCAGGCTTTGCCCAAAGGGTGCATCTGGGCACAGGAGCACTTGGTCACAGCTTACAAACTTCTGCTTCAGGGGCTGAGTAAGAACCTCTGTCATGAAAACTGTATCATCTGCAGTGAGGGCTCCCACTCCTTCTCCAACTCACGCCTTCCCCATGGTCTGCAGGCAGCTTTGCATTTATTACATCAGAATATCTAATCCTGGCAATGTAAGCTGATCATTTATACATGGTGTCATTGGACAAGGCACAAATTAGTCTTGTCAATGCAATGAGACCCTGTCAGTCATTCCCCTGGCATTGCAAGAAATGCCAGGGCCGTGTTGGGCTGCTGGATGCTGCTGGTACCCCCAACTGTTGCAGCTTCTCAGCTTCTGGGATGGTCCACACTCCCCATCTCAGAGCTTTCCTTTCCCCCTTTGATGTGAGTGATGTGGGCAGGGAAGGATGCGTCTGTGTGCAGACATGCAGGCAAAATAGAGGTAAATGAGCAGGCCAGCAACAGGAGGTTGTGCCACCCTTTTGCCCCAGAGAGATATGCTTACAAGGCATTTGTTGCTGGGCTGCATGAAGCAGTGAGCCACATCACTTGGAAATGCATCTCCCTGGGTGCCCTTATGCTGTGAAGGGCTCCCATTTCCTCTTTTCTGCCCCCCCAACAGCGCCAGAAAAGAGAGAAAGCACACACTGTACCCTGGACTTCTCCTCCAGCCTGGTCATCATGACAATAGTTGCTGTTCTCTGTTCCCACACCATCCTCCAGAAGTCGCTGAGGGTTTCTGGCAGCGGTCCCTGCGTGGCGATGTAGGCATTCTGCTTCCGATACCCATCAATGTAATTGGCATTGATGTAATCACTGCCTGGGACTCCTGTAGAGGAGAAAGAGGGCAGGAGTTACTGGGGTAAGCCCACAGCTCTGTACCTACTGCTCTGCTGGGCCCTGCAGGCAGGAGAAGAGGCTGGCATGTTCACAAGGCTCTTGACGAGTCTCCTTTATGGGGCGATGTCAGGATCTCTCCCAGGGACGTGCAAAGGACAGGGATGGTGCCTGAAAAAAGAACCCTTTTAACTCCCACATTAATGCAACAAGCAGGCAACACCAAAGCAGAGAGACAGCTGCCACATGCACACAAAGGAAAAATTCACAGGCAGGAATATTAAGGAGCTCATTCGGCCCCAAGCAACTGACTGATATAATTGTCTTAAATTTACCAGCAATTTGTTATGGTCCTACAGCACCTTTTAAAAATGAGGCTCCTTTATTAGCTTGTCTCTGTTAGCAAGGGATGTCAGGCAGGGATGTCCTCCCATCCTTCCTGCAGGGACAACTATCCCCAAGGAGCTGGAAATCTTCCTCCCACCACCACTGAAACCCTTTGGTATGAGATCCCCTCTGCTGCCTGCTGGCAGAGGCTGCTCCAGCCCCCACACGGACTCCACCACTTTAAGGAAAAGAATTTTTCATATAGGTCTTTAAAATGCAAACACATAGTTACTAAAATAAATTCAGCAAAGCAGAGGCCCGCGGCTGTTTCCAAACCCTGCTCAGCATGGGCTGCCCGGGCTGCAGGGAGAGAAAGCAGCAGGAATCTCATTGTCTCCCTGGGAGAGAGCATCTGCATTTCATTAGAGGAAGGAAATAAGGCTGGGGGTCACCTCTCGTCCTTTTGTCCTGGGGAAAATTCTACAGGTCTATTCTACAGGTCTCAGCAGTCCTCAGCAGACACAAAGTGCTGGCAGCTCTGGGGGAGTGGCAGCAGCTGTAGTGCAGTGCTTCACTCCCTTGGCATGGGCGGCACGGACCTGGCAGGGTGCTTTGGGAACAGTTCCCGGGAAGGCACAGACACTACTTACAGCAACTGAAGTCAGGCTGGAAAACAGGGATTCCCCCATGTGCTCACCCCACAGCTGTCTGCAAGGGTTTGCCCATGAGCAGACGTGCCAGGCCTTCACACAGCTGCTACTGCTGCTGCTTAACGGGGCTTGCTGTCAGGGACTGTTTGGCCTCCTCTCCTCCTCTTGAAGAGGATGAATAGTGCATTACCATTAGAAAAGGCTTTTCCATCTCCCAAAAAAGGATGCTAGTGACTGTAGGGTCACTTGTGTGCAAAGCTAGGTCCCAGTTCCTTCCCCAAGCAGGGGTGTGTTGAATTAGCTCTATCTTCCCCATCCTCCATCACTGGGCTCAGATCTGGGAGTGCAGAGCTGGGTGCTGGTTTATAAAACAAAGGGAATGGGTGAGTCTGGGCTCCAGCTCCTCTATGTGCAAGACAACTAGAAACATGTACTAGCCCAAACTCCAGGGATGTGGGGCTGGTTCTTGGAGCCATGGAGGTCAGTGCTATGGACACCAGGGCCTGATGCTCCCAAGGAGGATAAGGATCTGTGGAGTCTGATGTTCCAGGGGAAGGAGCACCGCTCATTCTGTGCTGCTCTGGGCACTTCGTTGGGACCATATAATGACAAGTCCCAGAGAAAGATACTGGCCCTACAATTGTGTTGGGACAGAGGGTGGCAGTGGCACTAACAGTGCCATGTTTCACCATGTACCGAGAAAGGCAGCTGAAGTCACACACAGAGGACAGTGGGAAAGGAGGTTGCTGGGACAGACATGTTTGTTGCCAGCAGTACTAGGAAGCAACTAAACAGAACACACTGCTCTGAGGACACTGGGAAAGCTCTACAGTGTTCTTTCCCCTCTGACCAGCCAGAACACACATCTGATCATGCTGATTCTTGGTGTTTGTCTCTGCTCAGCTCAGAACACAGAAAAAGATGGTCTCCTTGGTACAGTCATGTTCAGCTGAGAGATGGGGTACCCACTCCAGTTACTCTTACCATCAATGGAAGTCAGGATGACACGCGAGTGGTCATAGGCTATCACGTTTGCATAGCGGTTTTTCGGTTTATTCACTTCCAGGTTGGAGTTCTCCCAGGTGAACTGCTGCCCAGGATCAATGGACTGTGGAGAGAAAGAGAAGGAAGGAATTGGTAGCGGTTACAGCACATTGGGGTGCTGCAGCACATGGGTTTCAGTCAGGCAATCTGCACTGCCCTGCACACCTTTCCCCAGGCCAGGCACAACTTCCATGGGTGTCCATGGCAGTAGCGTCAAGCCAGACCACATGGAAAACTGGTTTCCAGTGGGATGCACATCTCATGATCTACAGGCAAAGAAAGTCCCTCACTGGGGCAGCCTGCTGCAGATATGCCCTCATTTCCTCTGTTGCATGCTCATCCTTCCCTCTGGAGCTACCCTTCAGCAGAAATTTGGTCTTCTGCCAGGATTCCAGAGAGACCTGACTGTGCAGATCTCGACCTAGCGGTTTTATTAGCTGTTGAACTGCAGTCTATTGAAATATAGCAAGCCCTGGGTGTCTTGTGCCCCAGGAGCTTTTGGTATTAGTGTCCTGCAAGACAGCCTATGAGCTTTTGCCAGGGAATAGTCATGAAAATTAATAGGTTACTATCCACTGCTCCAGCTACTTATGCAATGTAAACACCTCTTGTTTGAGTTAATAGAGTGACAAGAAACTATAAACCTGGAAAAAAGACGTGGTTATAAATCTTGGTCTGCACACTATGCAACTGCCTGAAAAGCGCACACCCCACTGCCACCTGGCCTCGCACACCCAGTGCTTTTTCCATGAGCCAGGTGCTGGTGTACCCAGTCCATGGCTGCTCCATGGCCAGGCAGCCTCTTCCCAAAGCCTCCTGTCTCATCTCAAGTCCACGCGCAAAGCAATGTACACATGAACCATCCCCAAAATACCCTTCTGAGATGGGATGGTCTTGCTGTTTGAGAGACACACAGGTAAGACACCTGCCTTGTGCAGGGACTTGGTCTGCACATGCAGCCCTGGGCAAGCTCAGGGCAAGCACTACAGCAGAAATCAGTCATCCCTTCCCCCTGAAATTAACAACATTGTCAAAAACTTCTTAAAATCTTGCTCCAGCATAGGGTCTCTGAAACTTTGCTGGTCCACAGACAAAACCACTGGGGAAACAGGCCAAGGGAAGCACTGCACGCTGTGCTCCCTGCAGGCATCCGTGTTCATCGCTTGGCAGAGCCGTGTCAGAAGGTTTCTCAGGCAGTGAAATGCCTGTCTGTCAGCTCTGGATCAGCTGTGAGCAAAAGGCTGAAGTGGGAAGCACAGCTCCCTGACTGGGCTGACAGGAACAGCTCTCATGGTCCCTCTGCTGAGTTCCACCAACCACCAGCTGTGCACAACGTGACACCCATCGATGTCCCCTCTGCTCCTGTGCTGTGGAGCAGGCACTACCCAAGCAGCCACCACTGAGTGCAGGCACTGGCTTGAGTGTGGAGCACAGGCACTGTCTGCATTGCTGCAGTAGCCCTGAGGGCTTTGCAGCACATGCAGGGAATGGGCCAGTGCTGTGCCAGGTGGCAGCTGTCTGTCCCCACGTGTGGCCCAGGCTGCCTGCAGGTAGAGGGGCCAGAGCTGACGAAAACGCACAGGAGGATGTGACATCACAGAGATGCTAATAGGTAGTTTGGGAAATGTAGGATGTAAATAGACATTTCCTACAGAAAACCTGTAATTTTCTCTTATCAGTGTAATAAGCAGGCAGCTGCTGTGCTTAGAGGCACTGCAGCCAGGATGGTGGGAGTGGAGGCTGCAAGCACCACTTCTGGCTGCAAACACTAGGCCTGGCTGCCACAGGCCTTGCACTCTCCTCTGCCCAGGCACAGAGACATCTCAGCACAGCTCACAGCTCTCTGGGGCACTTCATTTCATTCAGACACCTGCATTTTGCACTCAGAATAGGCTGTCCAGGGGATCAGCTCTTTGGATAGCTCCCACTCTCAGCTGTGTGGCAGGGAAGACTGCTGCCCACCAACGGTGGGCCTGAACTGCACAAGGGAATGCAGAAATGATCAAAGATAGGAAAAAAATAAGAGGAATATAATACAAAAGGACTTTTAAGGTTTGGATCAGAGATAAGTAAGAGGGGTTTTGACATCAGTCTGATCAATACAGAGCACACCGAAGGAGAAGCAAAAATAGACAAACTAACAAGGAAAATATGGACCCATCAATGCCTATTAGAAACATAAATAACACCTATTTTTCAAAAAGATGGCATTAATCTGCACAGACGGCCCATGCAGTCTCAGCTCCACCAGTAGCTGGTGGTGGAGCTGAGACTGGCTCTGAAGGTATCAATGAGCATCTTCTTGCTGTGAAGAAGCTACCCAAGAAAACAGCAGTTGTAACTGCACTCTGTGAGCACTCTCAGTGGGCACAGGTGGGTGCTGGAGTGAGTCTCACCCCTGCAGCAAAGGTAAGCAAAGCTCAGTGCAGTTGTTCACGCTCAATCTATGCTGCAAATCACTGCCAAAAGGCTGCAGGGCTGACCCAGCTGTGGGGTGCAGAGTGCTTTGCACAGCAAGTCTGTGTCCTGCCACAGCAGAGGAAAGGGTTATTTCCTGGGGGAGGACAAGGCTGCCAAGTGCCCCCAGAATGGAGGAGGAGCATCAAGGTGTTGCCATTAGGGTTAACAGCTTTGATGTGCAATGAGTATGTGCAGAAATGGTCTAATCATCATCAGCCTCTTAAGAGGCCAAACAGGTGAGAAAGCCAGAACTAATACAGCACCTGAGTGCAAAGAGGCTCTAATTAAATACTCCTGCAAATTAGTGACTCATTTAGAAGTAAAATGATTTAATTTAAACTCTGGTGATGAATTAATGTACACCTGTTCCCCCCTTTAAGGCAAACAAATGAGTAAATAAATGGGAGGATGATGGGCTGCTTGGAGAGAGTTGGAGCCCTTACATGGAGTAGTGGTTGGCAAGTCTTGTCCCAGCTCTGTACAATGCCTCATCTCCCCACCTTGCTCCACAACTGCCCTGCCACTAGAACTCTGCTCCTGTTCCTTTCTGGGGCTCATGGGAATCACTGCTTCATCCCAAAACTTGATCAGAGTAACACTTCCTAGAAAGCAGAAGGACTGGGAAATTGGAAGGAAATGAGCCAGGAGCAAACTTGAAAAAGCACCATGACTTTCGCTTTGCTTTAAAGTGATAGGGAGATGCTGTAAGACAGCAAGTGCAAATTAAGAAAAAGCCCAATTAGTAAAACTCCTCCTTCCCAGCATGGAAGTGCAAGGAACAATTTCACCAAAGCAGTTCAGGGACCCCTGCTGCTACTGCCATAAAGACAGAGTCAGACCGTTGAAAAGGGATTGAAGAAAGGCTCTTTCCTCGACAGACTCTAGAGCACTTTACAAATGCCTTGAAGATGTCCCTCAGTGCCAGTTTGACTCTCAGATACAGTCCACCTCGGGCTTGCTGCTCCCCTTCCTTAGTGCAGTTCCAAAATCCCTCTGCATGCTGAGGCCCGGCTGCTGGCAGGCGTGGAGAGCACAGGCAGGCAGTACCCTCAGGGAGCTGCACAAGGGCATGGGGACAGGAAGATGCTCAGGCAGTGAGTGCTTCTGCCCTCCTGTGAAATCAACCACATTAGCAGCAGCGTTGACCACTGTCAATCTGCACCACGCCTCAAATGAGGACATAATGTGCTTCTGAATCAATCGCTGGCAGCACTTCAGCTTTATTATTCTTATTACCGGAACGTGATCGCCCTGTGCCTGCCAGGCAGCTTCCCAATGAGCCCATTAAACCCACACAAGCCCATTAAACCAAGGCTCTCTGGGTGCTACCTGGGCCCAGCACCTCCTGGGCTCACTGGCCCCAGGGACCCAAGCACCTCTCCTGCTACCTAACCTGCCTTGCCAGGGCTGCAGGCATGGGAGATGCAGTATCCTCAGTGGCTTTATGGGAAATGTAAATGAATACAGGGTTTGAACAAACCACCAGTGTTTCTCTCCACAGAAAACTCTGAGGAGAGATCTGCAGCCTCCCCACCACACTAGGAAGCGGGAGCACAGCCTAAAGACTACTAAGAACTAATCTGCCAGGCAGTGCCACACTGCCAGGCTCTCACCACATGCTCTGCTCTGCTCCTGGGGGCCATACACTGGATGGACTGGATGCAAGGGGCAATAGCCACAAGTTGCAGGTTGGAAAGGAATAAAGAAAAAATCCCCTGAGAAGGTGATACAGGATCTAGCAGCACTACAAAAGAGAAGGAGCCAGCGCTGGCTGGAGCCAGCCTGTCCTGTATTTGCTAAGAGCACCAAAGGGAGCAGCAATGCTCAGCTTGTTGGATCCTACAGTGAGTGTGTGAGCTGCGGTGTGTGTGTGCCGACCGGTTCGTCCCAGGGCAGGCACTCCTGCAGCGCCCAGGGCAGGCTCCGGCCCCGGGAGCACAGGCTGCAGTGTGGGAAAATGCCCACAGGAGGAGCTCCAACACAGCGACAGCGCCTGCCACCACCTGCACATCCAGTCAGGGGCTTCAGCCTTCCTTCTAATTTAATTCCATTAATCCCACGCTGTAAATTCGCTGTAGCTTTCACTGTACACTAAAAATGAAATACTTCCCTCGTGCAGCCAGGCCAGAAACAGCTGCCAGACCCTTGTGCCCTGCTCCTCAGCTTGCTGCCTGCCTGTACAGCGTGATGGGGCTGCACTCTGCCCCACGCCAGAGCAGACAGCAGCTGTGAACTGTGCCTGCAGACAGCTCAGCTCCCAGCAACTGCATTTCAGCCTCTCCTGCCGCACCAGGGGTACCAGGAGGTACAGCTGGGATGGCTTCCAGGTGCTAGGGGCGAGGGCTAACCCCACAGCTCATGACCCTGCTCTCACTGCAGCCAGCCCATAGCCTGCTCTGTGCTGGCTTTGTCACACGGGCTGCATGGGCACGCGGGCCAGCAAACTGGTGTGAGCAATATTATTTATTCTCTGACCCGTGGGAATGGCGGTCAGATGGCCGTGAGAAATCTCTGCCACCCTTCCTGCCCCCTTCCCAGGCATGTGGGGAGGTGCTGACAGGTCTTGTTTCATGTCACCTGTGTCTAGGTTACCCTGCTATTGCTTACACAGCCAAGGCAAGCACCAGACTGATGGCTCTAGGCCAGCTGGCCTCAATGGTTAGAACTGCTGTTAAATATTTGCTCTCTGCCTGTGGTGCCACTGCTCCTGGAATGTGAGCCATCTATAAACAGCCCTGCACCCCACAGAGATGTTAGGCTGACAGGCTGCTCTACAAAAACACTTAAAATGCAACTATTTCAAAGCACAATCAAACAGCAAATGGGCCTCGGGGGTTCACCTGCCATGCCTTCCTCCCTTGTGTCTCCCTGCTCAGCTGTGCTATTCCCATTCTGGCACCACCATTATGCCACGGGAAACAGGGTCGGGGCCTTCAGTTCTCAAAGTGCTGGGTCACCACTCAGCTCTGTGTCACAGAGTCCCAGGGTGAGCACTGGGACTGTATCAATGATTACTGCAAATGCAAGCATGTGCCGAGGTGTGGTTCCTGTCTCTCGGGCTCCCACAGGGGCTGCACAGCTTTCTCCCCTCCCATCTCTGCTCTTTCCACATCCACTCTGCAGATTTCCTTAGTCAGCAGCACACACCATGCCTATCCTGCCCTGCAGCCCTCCTATCAAAGGGAGCTGTTGCTCTGCCAAACCCACAGATACAGGGACCAGGATGAGAGCAGACCCACTGCTGCAGCAATCCTGCACAGGCAGCTGCTGTTCTCTTCCAACTCAGTCCAGGATTCTTCTCACTGGCTTTTCAAATGGGAAATGATTGCATTGATCCCCACATGCCAACAAGGTGCAACCCCTTCTACTTTTGGGTCCAGCCTAGTGTCAAACACTGTACAAGCCTGTCATGTTCAGCAATTTCCAGATGATGAGGAGTCAAACACAGCAGAATCCAGGGGAAAAAAATTATGTGCAACAATCAGCTACTTAATAGCTGCTTCAACATGAGAAGTACAACTGATTGGTGCTCTCAACCAGCCATGATATTCTAAAGAAAGAGAAATGAGAAGAGAGAGGCTCATGAAAGCAGCTAAGAGAATTTACTTAATGCTCATTTTTTCAAAAACAGTTCCCACAGCTCAGTATTATGCTGCAGGCTCTACTGAGCACAGGCCTAGTGTGAGGATGGGAGTGCAGAGACACTGAATCCTGCTGAATCCCCACTGTGCAGCAGAGCCACAGTCTGCCTGGAGCAGAGTGGACAGCCCTGCTTAACATTTCAGTTGGACTGGCAAGAAAAAGCCCAAGGCAGACAGATATGACTGCACACTTTGGCTCCACTGGCAGGACATACATAAACACACAGGTAACTGCATGAGAAGCACATTATTCCTTTAAACATTTCCCAAGTCACAATGTAATGCTGTAGCTCATCTCTGGTTCAGACAGTAAATGCAGAGGAATGCCAAGACCCTCCACTTGGCATCCCAAAGCAAAAGAAGAGCTCTGTGCCTTCCTTGGATACACACAGCACACCCTTTGAACTAGCTGGAATTTGTCCCTTACCATCTCAACATAGAGATCTGCTTTCCCTTTCCTGGCATATATAATCCTACCTTGTGGGCAAATGCTCTGATCTCATCTCATGAATCAGTGTAGGTACGGTGCAGGAAGGGGTGGCCACAGGCACAGGCAGATAACAATTCAAACAGAAGTGATAACACATGCAAAGAACACTTCCCAAATTTATTCCCCCTTTATTACTAGTGGGGGGTTTATTTACAGGTCCCCTGCAGCTCAAGAGGGCTCTGCATATAAGCACAGAAAAACATCATCCTGCCGTCGCTGCTCTCATGGCTGCAGAAAACTTTTCTCAATTTTAAACAGTTGCAACCTAATCGTGCAGCCTGGAGAGTGCCAAAAAAGGTGAGGCAGCCCTCAGGTAGGTCAGCCCCTTACCCTCTACTTGTGCACCCCCTTTTCAAGTTGTTCTCAGGGGAGGACAGGGCTGGAGGGAATTGGGCTAGGAGAGGTGCATTGGAGGGGTTCACCTAACACCCAGCACATGCCTTCGCATGTGAACAAAGGCAGCATCAGTGGTGGATGCAGACAGTACCTACGTGGGGGCTCCACCAGAGACATGGATAAGGGGGGGAGCATGATCCACACGTGCAGGCAAGTTTGCAGCTCATGACTGCACATCACAGGCGGAGAGAGCTCTGTGCAAGGAGGGGAGCTTGGACTACTCCAGGGTAGTGGAACATGAGCACAGTTTCTACGGGCACTGATGCTGAATGGCACAGGCTAATGCCAGCACAGTCCAGTGGGAGAATTCATGGGGAAAGCAGGAATGGAAACTCAAAAGCATGTTTGTTGATATCAGAGGATAGCGCAGAGAGCAAAGCTTTGAACACAGATGGAAGTGAATGGGCACAGGATACTGCAGACCAAAATACCTCAGCCAACCTGAATGGAGTGCAGCCCTCAAAGAGCAGAACAAAGTCATCAGTGACAGTCCAGGTAGGCAGACACAAGCTCCCACTCACTCCTAAGACCATAACAATCCTGGTAGCATGGCAGGCTGGTGTGCATTCTCCTGGAAGGCCTTCTCCCTGTATGAGCCATGCTACAACTGCTCAAGGTGAGTTCCCACCACCGTAGGGTTGGGCAGGGAGAGCTGGCAGGCTGCCAGGGCTGGTGTGGGGACCGGCCACGCAGCATTGCTGCAGGGGAAGCACAGCTCAGCTTTCACCAGGCCCTCTCTGCTGGGGTCATGGCCAGCATCACCCTACCCTGCTGCCCGTCCCGCTCCCAGGCTCACCTCGTACTCCTGGGAGAACTTCAGCCCATCGTTGGCCTTGAGGCGGTCGATGTTGTCAGCGAGGTCGGTCACGGGGATGGGGGGGTGGTCACGCATGCCTGCAAGCGAGACAAGGAGGGAGGGAGGGAGAGGAGAACGGTTACGGCTCTGCACGGCCAAGGGAGGCTCAGCAAGAGCATGTGCACAGCAAACCCAGGAGGTGGGTGCAAGGAGGACACGTGTGACTATGTGAAGCGCCGGGCGGGATGGACGGGAAGCTGACGGGCTCACACGGCATGCGGCACACACTCCCGGGCGGTGAACGAACACAAAGGTGATGTGCAGAATGCGCATGACCAGGTGAGCATGCTCGGACAGTACAGCCACTGGGCACACAGAGCAGGCCACGCAGCCCCTGGCAGGAACAGGCCGAGGATACGCTGTCACTGTGCCTCCCGGGCTCCTGCATGGGCTGAAGTTGAACACACTGATCCTCTGGTGCTCTCACTGCCAAGGGCTTAGGTTGATCCTCTTGCTAACCCCTAATAATGGCATTAGCCACAAAGAAACTCTGCCAGACCTGCAGTGAAACCTCCGCAGTGCATATGCACAGCTTTCTGGGTAGGCAGATGCAGTCCCCAGGGTGTTAGAGAAGGATAAGGGCCCCACAGAAGAATGCTTGATCCCCTGGTAGGACACTGCAGAACGTTCTGAGAGCTCAGGAGCAGCCCTGCCCACAGCTGCATAACTCTTCAGTGATGCTCCAGAGGCAGAGCCTGCCGCAGGGCCCAAAGTCCAGCCCCTCTGGGCTGGCCCCTGCAAGGTGCCATGTGCAGCGATGTGCTTTCCAGCAGCTTCTGGGAGGCTGCTGCAAGTTGGGATGGAGCTCAAACCACGGCAGAAGTCTTGCCCTGGCTAAACCAGGGATGCAACACTATGGCTCATCCTGGGCACAACCGAAGCCCAGGAGCTCAGAAGAACCGAAGCTCAGAAGAAAAGCCCGGAGGAGGGGATCCCACAGATCCCACACGGGGGACAGGTACTGTGGGGCCAGGCATGTGGGATTGGGAAGATCCCTCCCGGGGCCCTGGGATTCAGAGCTTAACTATCACAACCGCTTTCTCTGATGCTGAGATGTTGAACTGGCAGGAACGTGATTGTGAAACATGTCATCCAAATCCCAAGGCTCGTGACTCCATCGGCTGCTCTGTGGGTTTCCCAGAAACCCCACACGGGTAATAATGATTATTAATAGGCTGAAGCTGTTGACTCACACCCAGGGAGACAGGCTGGAGCACAGCCAGAAGCTTCTCAATTGCTCAGAAGGCTGAACACTGCCACAGATAGCAGTGATGGGCCACTGAGGTGATGGAGCAGTCCCCAGGCTGGGTACACACATTTTACAGGGTGATGACAAGTCACGAGGTGATAACATGGAAGTGTTACACCTCAGACCTCTGCATAAAACATCTGACATCACTGCACATAGGCAAGACCCAATGCAACACACACTCGTCCTGCCATTACTCAGCAGTGCAGTGCCATCCAGATGGCCTGAGAACACACAGACAGGTGGAGAAGGAAATACCCCCTACTCTGCCTTGTGCTGAGGTCTTCCTGCAAATGGTCCTGTTTGCCACTTCACCCATCAGGATCCCCGAGGTGGCTGAGCAGGCCCTCAAAGGGACAGAGATGATGCTGGTTTGGGCACAGTTTCCTCAGTAATGTCAGAACTCCTGGCTGTAGCTCAGGAGCAGCCTTTGCAGAGCTGTCACTGATGAGCCATTGAATGAGAACAGTGGGGGACCAAGACAGAAGTGTGGGGCAAGAAGGAGAAAGAGCCACAGTATGTGCTTCTTCCAACACGGTTATGTACAAAGCAGAACCATGGACCACAGTAGAGCTGCAGACCCTCATCTCTGCTGAGAAACACAAGGTGGTCTCTCCAAACCTGTGTTTTGTCAGCCAGAGAAGCGTTGCAGCAACAAAAGAGCTGCAAGAGCAGGGGAGGGAAAAAGAGGTGGTTGGAATCTCATTATGGTCAACACAGAAAAACAGCCACTGACAGTGCAGGGCAAGACAGAGATTTGTACACACTGCCAGGACTTCCACAAGCTCTTCCAACTGCTCTGGCAAGAGGACAGTGAGATCACCACGAGGCTAGAAGAGCTCAGAGGCCTCACAACACCTGCAGAGACAGACATGGCAAAGCCCTTGGCACCACTCCTAGGGAAGTATTTATCCTACATACTTCTCCCATTCCTGTGTGCATACACAGATGCCTTGTACATCCCAGAGCACGGTGGCCACGCTTTTATGGCTGTTTGGGGATGAACTTGAAGCTCAGAAGACAAGTGATAAGGGGGCACTTTTATCCGCAGGCTGGTACTACTCCATCCAAGCTGCCAGAGCAGTAGGTGGCTCCTTTGTGCCTGGGATTCTGGTACCAACACTGTGAAGCAGACTAAATGCAGGCAGTCCAGAGACCATCATGCGTTCTGCCTAAGGCTATGACAGAGGTGACCCAGCCTAAGGAAACCAGTCTGCCTGAGATAGGAAGAGAGTGTGTTCAACCACTGAAGAGCACCCTTCAATTTGTCCATTTGGGTTTTTAGCTGGCCACTCCCTCTAGAATGGCCAAGGTTAGCAGCCCAGCTGCAGGCCTGGCACCATGGCAGAGCCTGGCCTACCACTCTGAGGGGGTCAGAGGCCAGAGAGCAGGGGAAGGGCTGCTGAAGAAGTCTCTTGGCAGCCCATCACTCAGGACCTTCCCTTCTGCACTGTGCTGCGGTGAGCTGCTGTAGTGCCGTGCGAGCAGTACCGAGCCTTGCCCCACACATCATGTCAGAAAGTGAAATCACTGCCATTTTACAGTCTGCTGTGAGTGAAGGTGATCTTCATGACATTGAAACAAAAAATACAGAGACGAGAGAGAAAGAGAAAGAAAAAGCAAAAGGTGTCAAAAGATAAAAACAGGAGTTAAAACTAACTTGAGATATTCGGGCAACAGGGGACACTGGCACCTGCAAAGAAAAGAAATGGGGCAAGAACAGAAATCCCATTAGCCTTTAGTCATCATTGCAGAGGTTCAGAGATGGAAAGACAACGAGATGAAGATGACAAGGAAAGCACCATATGCCACACCACCAGGAGCTTCCTTCCTGCATAGGACTGACTACCTGGCCCTGGAGGCTGCTCTGCGGCTGGCTGTTACACAGCAGGCTGTTGGCTCTGGCCAGTGCCATCCCCTGACACTGGCAAACGTGGAGCTGCAGCTACTTGTAAGGGAGTGAGTCCACAGGCCTTCATGTGACACCAAGAGCTACATTTCTCATTCACCACTGGCCCCAACCCTGTGCCCCTGGGAAGCCTGCAAGGGCCAGTAAATGGCAGGTACAAGGGGCATCTGTGCTACTTGGCGGCCAGGGGGACTGCACTCAGCCCCAGTCACCTCTGCTCACTGCCCCTGAGCCTCCAGCTCACTCACAGCTCATCAGCAGCACCAATCAGTCTCATTTCATGGTGTATTGGGATACTGCCCGGTCCTGTATCCTCTCAGTGACTTGGCACACCAGTAGGTTAGTACAGGGAGGCCAACAGTGGGGAATAACCCTTGTCTGAAGTAAAAACCACAAAATGAGAAAACTTAATATTTAATAACAGTGGGCTAATTAATTATGCATTAAACAAGTTTTCCCTGCACAGCAAGCTCCATCAGGGAGACCAGCTACCAGGGCTGGTGGCCAGCATCTCTTGTCAATGCATCCTCACAGCACTGCCTCGACCTCCATCAGGTGACAGGGCCAACAGCTTGGGCCCATTGTGCTTGGTGGATTTCCTGTGCCTCACTGACGGGGACAAGCTCGTCAGGAGCTGGAACAATCACTTCAAGCTGCATGACACACAGTTCTGCCCCTCAGAGTCTCACAAGGGATGCAGTGGGGAGAACGGGAAGAGGACAGACTGCTGTCTCTTGGTAGGGGAGCATTGTCTGGCAGTATCCCAGGCTCCTGCTACTGTCTTGAGTGAACTAGGCACTTGGGCTTGGTTTTGTCTCTCCAGAGAGCTCTGCAAACTTATCAAATGAGCAGCATCTTTGCCTTATCCTCGCTGATAGACGGGAAAAGAAAATTTCCTGGCTCCCTGTCTCTCTGATGGCAGCTCTTGAACCTTGCTACAGGTCTAGCAAGGGACATCCCTGTTGCAAACACTCTGACCTCTCTGAAGATGGGAGCAGATGCAAGCCCGACTTGTCACAATCCTCCACGCAATGAAAACCACAAGCACACAGCAAAGATGGCATTTGTGCACACATGGAGACATGTCACAGAGGCCTGTCCCCATGCACAGCTGTCCTGGAGCAGCCCTGTTTAACACCATGCTCCTCCTCAAGAAGCTGCATGCTGTTGTTGACTGTGTGTGACCCCCCTCCTTAGTGCTGCTCCCGGTGATCTGTCTGTTGAGATGTTATTCCTCTGCCACACGTGCCTCCCTTGCTCCCCACAGCATTCTCCTCCCATGCTGTGACACCATCCTGTGCTGTGCTGTGGCAATTTAATGTGCCAGCTCTGCTGGCAACTACCAGCCTGCTGCTGCCCACACGTGAGATCTGCCACTGGTTCTGCCTGGCAGATGCACTAACTATGGACCCCTGACAGCTGTCCTGGCACAGAAAAAGATGTGCTGATGTAGCTCACCCCAGGTGCGAGCCAGACTGCTGTGAGTGGCAACAGGAAAGGCTGTTCTTGCCCCCCCCACCAGACACAGCAGTTTTACATCAGGAAATGGCCCCTTCAAAACTCTCCTGTTAGATGAAAGCTCTTAGATGAATGAGCAGCAGGAGGAAAAGGAAAGTAGGTTAGAGACCAGGAGGAGCTGCAAGTTAGAAGAGAGCTGTATGTGCCTCATTTGCTGCTGAACTGCTCCCTCCATCACAAAAGCCCAAGTGGTCCCTCAGTTCATCTACGACTTGGACTCTCTGAAAGGCTCTGAACGAGTCAGGGCAAGCCTGTCTCTGATCACTACAATGACAGCTACTGTGCTTTCGGTGCCTTCAGAGACGTGCAGACACAAAGCAGCAGCACAAGACCTTTCTGCAGTGTGAAGTACAGTTGCCTCCATGAGCTAGCAAAGCTACAGCCTGAGGCATCCCAGGCCAGTGAAAGCAGCATGCAGAGAATGGCATTTACTGAACTATCTTCCTCTGCACTGAGACCCCCATGATCAGCAGTCCTTCAGCGGGCCACAGCACTGCCTGCAGAGCACTACTGTCTGCAGGTAGCTCTTCTCCTGACCCTTAGCTGAACAGAGTAGGAGAGTCAGCACACCAAAGATACCAGAATGAAGCTGCTGGGACACCCTCAGCAGTCTAAGAGCTCTGTGTACCTCCTGATTGCCCCAGATGCAGCCCATGTGGCCAACACTGCAGCAGTGGTGCTTGGCACTGAAGCTCAGCCAGGGTGAAGTGAGTTCTGCACCTGAAAGCATCCCAGGTATGGACACTCCCAACTGCATGGAGGCTCCTCCCAGCTCAGGATAACTGTAATAGCTTCATACTGTGTCTGACACACACCACACAACAGCCCAGCCCCATCCAGGTTGCCCAACCTCAAGGCTCTGCAGTGACAGGGCCAGGGAGGATCTGCAGCCCAGAGAGCAGACACCTGGACATCCTTGGTCTAAAGCCCACTGTGTGTCACTGTGACTGAGAAGGTGCAGATCTCCTGGAGGGTGAGAAGGACTACAACTCTGCCTCTGGCGTGGGGAACATGGAGAAGGGGAACCAGAGGAAGCAGGACTCAAGAGGATGAGCTGCTCCTTACCTGGAGTCTGGTAGTTGAGCCGCCTCATCTCAACTGGGTCAGATGAGTGGGCCAAGAGTGAGTCCTTCAGGCCAATGGAATGCTCATCCTTGGAAGAAGGGGAATGTGCCCTTTTCCTGTGGACAGAGAGGGCAGAGACAAGCAGGTGAGTTCTGGCAGAGACTGGCATAAATCACCCTAGGAAGGAGTCTGGGTCCCTGTGTCCCAGACACCCAGGTCCATCCCAGGCTCCCAGGGCTGTGGCTAAGACAAACCATCTTCTGTGACACTGATTTCCCATCTATGAAATAGCAAAGATTATATACAAGCAATGTCACATATTTGGTTAGTGAGGCAGTTTTGAAATATGGTATTCTGCATAGTATTTATTAGAGAAAATGCAGATAGATGCAAGATGCTGTTTCCTCTTACTGTCTCTAGGAACTATTTCCTGTAGTGGAAGGATATAATAAAATTTTTTTCATGTATTAGAAATATTTAAATATAGAATGCTGTAATATAATAGTGTAAAGGCTCTTCAGGGTGTGTTTTATTGAGCCATTAATACATGTCTTGAATGGTTGAAGGCACCCAAGGCGTGAATTAATGGAACAATAAAATACAATGTTGTCTCTTCATGCTATATTTATGCCTAAAGCGATGCCACCACCTCAGGCTCTTGCTGGAATTCAAAGGCAAAGCAGGGACAGATCCAATCAAAAAGTGGACAAGTGAATATTAAGGAAAATATAATACTGCAAGCAGCGTTTCTAGTGAATCTCTAGGTCCCACTTCTAGCTCTAGATTGCAAATATGGTGGGTATACCCAAGGGCTGGAGAAGGGGGCTGGGCAGGAGCAGCACAGCAGTTCTCTCTTCTGAGCCCGTGCTGACCCTGGCACTTGGCCAATGCACCGAGCATGCAGGAATACAAAGAGACTTTGTCTTTTGGCTACAGCCCCCAAATGGATTTTGCCTGAGCCCCTCTGCTGACCTGATGCTTCCTGGAAGATAGGGAACTGTAGAACTGCTGCTGTGCACGAATGCTAGCACATTAACCAGCCTGCAAACAGCAACAGTCAGCCTCTGCTTTGGACCTCCTTGTGAGGCACCTGGAAGTACACTGAAGGTTCTGCACAAAGGCAGCTGCATCCCTGGACGGTGGAGACCCCAAACCATGCACGACCCCAAATGCTCTCACAGGCACAGGGCACTTCCATCAGAGGCTGGGCATGCTGGGCTGCTACTAATGAGAAGCACTTAGAGAAAATTCAGGGCATAAATCATGAGTGAAACCTGCATGTGTTCCTTGTGTGGCCCAGCCTGTAAACAAGCTCCATCTGCAGCCTGAGGCTGCAGCAAACAATGGAGTTGTTCAATGAGGAGAAAGAGCTTGAGAGTCTTACACTACTCTGAGGCATCTCAGCATCTCAGAAACCTTCCAGCTTCCTGGACCAAGACAAAAGAGCTGAAGGACTGAGACCACTGATAGAAAGAATGGAGAATACACAGCCAACAAATAAACCTCCTATCAGGAGCACAGCAGGATGTGCAATGTGCTACTGTGTACCAGTCCTCATGCAAACTGGGCCATCTTTTTTGGGGAATGGGCACAGCACATAATTAAACTTTATCTCTGTCTCATTAGCCTAGTTAGGGCAACTGCTAAACCATCTCCAGATCCCAAGCTATCCACTGCTGCTCAGCTTCAATTCATTCCCATTACAGACTTGCCACTGTGAATATTACACACAGATACTTTTGGGAGAAAATACCTCCACAGGGAGGGTGGACAGCCAAAACCACAGCATCACTCTGAGCACGTGGGTGGTGCTGGAAGAGGATATGCTGCTCCTCCACGGGCTAGGATGCAGCAGGGACATATGTCAGGTATGGGCACTGCAGGCTAAGTGCTTCCTGGTGCTCCACCCACATGGCTCCGGGACAATCCAAGCTCAGGCAAGGTGGGAATATCTTCTGTGGGGCCCTGGTACAGAAATCCCATCTCAGGCCATTTTCTCTCATTAAAGACCAGCAAACATGTTGTTCTTACAGTTGCCCAGTATTCCCTCAAAGCCTCCTCATTAGAGACTGCAAGAATGCACCTGCATTCTTGAGGGAACAGCTCAGTCTGAACTGACTGAGAAACAAAGGAACCCCTGTAACTGCTGTTATTGTTGGCTTTTTTTGATTTTTAATTTAATTGCGAAAGCAATCTGGGAAGTCTTTGTGCTGGAAGTTCTCCCTGAGAGCTGTGAGAGGCTGGCAACTGCTAGGAGGCTGATACCTTTGAGGAAACAAAGTCTTTGTAAACTCCTAAGGCTGGCATGCTCCACACTCCTAAAAACAAAGATGCCCCTTAGTAGCTTCAGGCTTGGTTTTTAAAAAGGGAAATAGACTTGAAATTTTAGGAAAACAAAAAGATAAAATGGATTCATACCTTTCTTGCTTACTAGATCCAGGGAAAAGCAGGAACAGAAGAAAGGAGATGGTCACTGACACAGAAAGGCACTGACTGCACATGCACAGCAGAACTCCATTTAATCAGATAACAAAGGCAGCTCCCTTCCCCAGCTAGAGAGACATATGTAAATAGAGAGCCCAGGAGAAGCAGAACCTCAGAGCTGAGCTGATAGAGAATGACCTACTGTAATTGAACAGGCTACATGAACACATGCAAATGCAACCCATGGCTCCTGAGGACTAACAATCAGCACACGCTGCAGTTACAACTGGAGCAGGACTGCTCTGCCAGGCAAAAGGAGGTGTCTGCTCCCACACGGAGCACAGTGTGAGTGTGGTTCTGATCCAGTAGTCAGTACTGAGAGGCCCTAAGAAGAGTTCCATGCTGATTTCAGCCTGTCACATCAATGCCCTGTTCTTGCCCCCAAGGTCACGTTCTTCAGACAAAATTCAAAGGAGAGGGGGCAGCTGCCACAGATCAGGCAGGCAACTTTTATAGAGAACCAGTACTAGAGAAGTTCCCAAGGCTGCCAATCCAAGTTGTTTTGACCAGAGAGCAGTCAGACTGCAGCTTTAGAAGAAGATGACAGAAGCTGCTGTCTTCTGTCCCACTGTTAGTATGCTTCCAGAATTCACAGCAGCTGTGTCCTGGGCTGATATTAACTACCTCCTGCTCTCTTACAAAGCAGCCTTCTGCTGTGCAAGGTAGAGACCTTCCTCTTCCCCATGACCACCAAGGAGTGTCTGTCAGAGCACCCTGTATCTGAAGGTTACAAAGAAGGCCCTGAAGACACCAGCACCTCTAGTGCTCATGCTGTAAGTGCCATTTCCCAAACTGGATCTCACCTTTTGAAGAGAAGTATGGCAATGACAATGATGATGATTAGTATCACAGCCAGGACGGGTCCCATCACCCACAGCATCTCTGGTTCATCCTGCTGCTTTGCTGATGCCACTTCCATCACAATCTCATCCGAGTAGGGGCTGGCTGCATATCTCTTCTGAACAGCACAGGCAGGAGGGGGAGACAAAAGCAAGCATCCATTATGCTAAAGCAACAGCTACATCCCTGAAATGCTGAGGTTACCCCTTGCTTCTGGCTAGCAGAGAACGGTCATGCTTCTCAAACCTCAGCAACATACCATGAGATACACCCTCCCTTGGCATCAGTGGAGGTCATACTGTAGCAACAGTTTCTGCCTGGCCTGACACATTCTGGGTGCCAGCGACTTCACTGGTGTGAAACAGTTCCAGTGCCTTGTAACAACTTCATGGCTGACAAACCTGACCTGGAGGTGCAAAAGTGAAGAAGCCCAGCTAAGAGCCATTTGCCAGCCCTGGATTCTCTGGGAGCCAAATCACAAGCTTTTGAATCCCAACCAATTGCACAATGGGGCTGGCTGATGATTCCTAAGTGGTTTACAATACCTGCTGTGCTGATATCAACACATCTCTTCAGGATAGTTATATTAGGAAAACCCCTGCTGGGAGAGGCGGGTTTTCTTAAAGGAATGAAATGACAGGAACATTTTCTATCTGATGTCTTTGATAAACAGACCTTAGAAAAAGGCTCATTCTTACAGGTTCCTTTCCTTTCTGCAGTGTGGCAGCACACTGATTTATAACCTGAAGGGAGAGCTTTCCAGCCCCACTAGCTAGACGGAATCAGCAGAGACCCAAACCCTTCCTGTAGAAAAATGACACTGCACCTGATGTTTTGCTGCTGTTGCTAAAGCTTATGGAGCTGTGCTGCACCTTCACAGCTCAGTGTTATTGGGTCAGAAGGGTTAAATGCTGCAAAAACAAATCCTTTCCCCCTATTAGAGAGGGCCAGAGCTGTATCAGTTCCGTTGCCTGTGGCTTTTGAGCAGCACCTGCTGCCAGGCATTAAGGAGTCAGAAAGCTCTGCTCCTGCCATAGAAAGTTTCGGTCACAGAAGAGGTGCCTGTGGATCTATAAATCTCCTGCTTTAAGGTGGGAGTTTAAACATGCATTTCATGTCTTTACATATGTGAGGAGAAGAAAGGGAAAAATCAAGCCTGCTGGTGTCACACAAATGCACATCTTGATCTACTCTCACAGGTGCCCTTGATCCCAGCCGGGCTGGTTTCCAATGTGTGGAGTACAGAAAATGCTCTTATCTGGGACATCCTTCTGGCAGCACACACTAGTTCAGCATCCTAGCTGCTCTCCTCACATTTATCAGCAGAGTTGCCACTGTTTGGGAAAGAAACATGGGGGGTGGTTGCCACTTTGTGAAACCTTTCAGCCCTACAAGACCGTTTTTCAATAACTGAAATAGCTGCCAGCTCCTGGTGTAATGCTGTTCTTAGAGGAAGTCTGCACAGGACCACTGCAACCCATCAGACTGTTCCTACACCCCTGTGTCCAGTTCAAGTAACAGGGCAGGGAGTCAGCTACAGCTCTGAGCATGGCACAGACAAGAAAGCCTCTGACTCCCCTTTCCTGGGCAAGTGGCTACTCTGTGAGAGGGGAAAAAAGGCCTTGCCTGCGACTCCCCAGGAAGGCCAAGGTGCATCAGTGGTGGGGGAGGGAAGGAACACATGCTGACGTGTGGAGCAAGGTGTGACCATCTCCAAAGCTTTGTGAGAGGGGCAAAGATTTATATTTTTTCAGACACATTTTGGAGGCATCACCTTCCAAGGGGAGGCAGATGCAGAAGAGATCAGGACTGTTATCTCAGTGGCATTTCCAAAGCCAGACTGGGAGGTGCAGGCTCTCAGAGATAGTGTTTCAACCACAATACCTCTGCCTTTGAAGAAGGGCAATGTTATGCTCTCCTGCTGACACTATAGACACCGCAAGCAATTTCAGAGGAGGTGGGTGGGGGAGATGGTGCACAGCCTGGGACAGAGTGCCTCATGCCCCAAGTGAAAGTGGATGTGATGCAGCAGGGGATGCAGAGAGGTGAGCTGTGGGAACAGGGTATATAGGAGGTTTGTAGGAGCACTACTTACTGCTGGCTGGTGGCTTACTAGAGGGCTGTGGCAGGTCTGTGCTAGTGGGGAGATGATGATTCTAGTTGAGATCGACTAGTTAAGGTCACCTCTTAGTGAAAGGGATTGTCAGGATAGCACATCTCAAGGCCTCTGCATTACCTTGTTGTTAATCTGTGACTCTTCTTCCCTCACTGGTGTGCACATCTTGCCACAAGAACACATGAGCTGGATGACTAATGAAGTACTCAACCAGCCCTAATGAGCAAGCAAATGAGGCTGAGGAAGGAAGCCACAGCTTGGAATCCAACCAAAGGATTTGGCACATCTCTATTATTTCTATTATTTACACACCGGCTGCTACTACTGCCACCACCACTCCTGCCCCGTGTTTATAGCTGGTCACTGATGCCCACGTCTTGCTGTACTGCTCCTTGTTATTGCATCAGCCTCTCCTATGCCCAGGCCCCATGTGCTGCTGACTTCAAGCAGGGAGACATGCAGGAGCAGGAATCCGCACACAGCAGGGAAGTGTGCACCTTTGCCCTGCTGATAATGCACTGCGATGGGAGACAGTTTTGCTTCCCCAGATGTCATGTCCAAGTGAAATTTTGGGGAGAGGATTGCCTGTGAGGACAGGTTTGCAGGGGTAACATCCTGTTCACTGCAGAGTCTCAGCAGTCACTGTGCAGGGTAGGATTTTGTGGCCTGTTTTCTACAGACATTTACTTGAACCAAAGCAGAATGAGAACCCATCCCAGCCACGTGCCAAGCTCTGAGCACAGCCCAGCAAGCCACAACTGAGCTTGTGCAGAACCCGGGTATTGACACTGTCCTCCGCTCTCATCTGTTATGTGGAACACACGGTGCCATTTCCCTCCAAAAACACCATTTATCAAGTCAATTCCCACAGCTGCCTCAGCTCGTTCAGGCCAGCGAAGCAGCCTCCCTCCTCCCTTCACAGAGAACTCTGTCATGCTGCCTTACAGCAATAGCTCACCCTGCCTTCACTGGGCCCAGCTCAGCTCTGCTAGGACAGCCTGTGCCCCCACAGAAGGTCCTTACCGTGTCCCCATCCTCCAGTGAGGCCAGCACGAAGCAGCGATAGCTCAGGTCTTGAGACAGAGGCTTGTTGTAGAAACCTTTGTAGTTCTTCTCGTCCCCCAGGGTGAAGGTCTCGGGCAGCACATCCACTTGAGCAGCAATGTAGGGCTTGAGTCTGTCTGCCTGGCGTCGCTGCCGCCTGCTCTGACTCCCTTGGCTTATGGCCTCCAGCAGCTGGGGACAAACAAGGTGCCATCACTACTGCTGACAGCATGACACCGCCTCACACTGCCACCTTACTGGCTGTGGCATTCAGCAGGGGTGGAGGGAAGGGAGGAGAAGATAACTGGGTTTGATTGGTATCTGGTGGCACTAAGGAACCAGAGGCAAGTACTATCCATTCAGGCACTGCTGGGGCATCTGTCTGCAGAACCTCGCTGCAAGAACCTCCACTAGGTTCTCAACTTTGGAAGTGTCCTGAATCCTGGGAAGCTGATGTGGTAAATGTTAGGGCTGAGACAGCCTAGCTGTGACTGTCCCCCTGAGTTATGTACCCCAATGGGCTGTGAGGGAAGCAAGCCATGTTCAGTGGCCCAATTATTGGCCTGGACAGCAACTCACACTCTCTATGGACACAGGATGTGAATTACAGCTGATGCCAATGTTTAGGGAGAAAGTGACATTTGCTGTGTCTTTCCCTTCTGTCAGTGCTTCTGTATCTCACCTGCTGCTGTGTTGCAGGCAGAGCTTTGTTGAAACCACACAGAATGGTAACAGATTTCATGGAATGTTCACAGTAAAAATGGCAAATTTCATAGTCACAAATTCATGAAAAAGGATATAATGCACAAAAATCCAATTGCACTGCTAAGAATGGCTCTCAAATGTTTAAAGATCTTTCTTCCAATGAATAAAAATGAACATCAACTTTGGAAGAGAAATTCTAATTCAAAATGAAGAAGAAGGAATGAAATACATTTCACACAGAAATGTATCAATGCAACATTGTCAGGGCAGACGGGGAACATCGGAGTGATGTACACACAAGGTCACACTGCTGAGCTGGACCTACTCCCCCTGAGGAGGACAAGCTGGGTAAGAAACCCCTCACTCTTTCCCCCTCACAGTCAATCCTTGTCTTATCAGTACTCCCATAGAAGCAATTTATGAAAAGTATACTTTGTCATTATACTAACACCAGAAAAAAAAACAAGAGGTTGGAAAAATCTTAAGTTTCACAAATGTCGTTTTAATCCCAAGGGAAAAGAGCAGTAAGATAGTTTTTGGAGTGTGGAGTTTGCTTCCTACACCCATCTCTTGCATCTGGCTGAGATTATAGCTGAGCTCTTTGGGGCAGAAAATGCAGCTCTGTGGGCATGGACACAAAACCACAGGGCTCCAGTTGTGGTTAAGGTTGCTGGAGGCTTCTGCCACTTATACATGTAATACATAGCGAAAGACTGCATCAGAAAACTGCTAGGCCTGCGAAGTTGAGATTCTGAAAAATCAGAAAATTATTATTGCCTGTGAAAAATTAATTTAGCTGTCGTATGTATGTGCATTCTGCTGCAGCCTTGACTACAGAGTCACAGACTATCTTTTCTCTAAGTCCCCTGCTTTGTTCAATACACAGGACAGACACTGCTTAATCAAAGAGCAGATATTCCACATTTTATTTTCCTCTTTGCATTATGCAGCCTGAGGCCTTGTTTATTGCTTACTATTCAAATTCAGCTCTGAGGACAAAATTAATAATTTCCTCATGGGCTTTTCTATGTTGCTGATCACTATACTATTACAAGTACTTCACAAACATTAATGATCTTATCTTCCAAACATCCATATGAGTCAAGAAAAAAGTGATTACCCCAAATTTACAGATGGAGAACAGAAACACTGCAACATTAATGTAAAAAAGTCCACTAAACTTAAATGTCAAATTGAAAAGACACCAGCTTGTTTTGTTTTTCAAGAAAATTCAGTGTTTTCCTCATAGCACTGACTTTATCCAGCTCCTATTGACTTTCTCTGCAGCTGGGGATGTTTAGGCTTTGCAAATGAGAGCTCCAGGATCTCAAACTGTGCACTCAAAAATCTCACAATATGTAAGACACTGGCTGCTAATGAAAATTTTGTCTTAAATCATTTGCCTGAGGCTGGATGAGACAGAAACTAGTTCTTTTGATAGGTTTCAACCATCTAAAGCTGAAAACCAGAGCAACCTTCCTCATGATGGCTGTTTTTTTCTAGTGACATCTGTGACGCTAGGAAACTTCTGCAATGAAAATATGTAGGAGACCTCTGGGTGATGGTTCTCCATCACACAGCTGTGCTCCATTTGCAGAACAGAACCACAAATACACATTTTGAAGCCGGAACCTCACAAAACCGACTGTGATCGTGTAAATAAAGCCAAAGGCTGACTTACAGCTTCTAACTGTCTGCCATTTCTGAGTGCTTCAAGCTTGCAACTTTGTTCTCTTGATGGATCTTCCTGTGCATGATTTCTTGGAATTTTTCCTTTACGCTCTGGGGGCGGTGGTGTGTATGGGGAAGAAAGAGCCCACAAAACCCTGGTGTGGGAGTCTTGTGACACCTGCACATGTTCCATGCCTCAGCTGTCAGAGCACCCCTGGCACAGGACAAGCTGCATCTTGGGTAACGGCTGGTGAATGCTCAAAGCCTTTAACAAGCAGGTGTGAAGGGAGCTTTGCAGGTTTTGTTAGACACAAGAATGAACTCTTTATCTACACTGCAGGCTTAGGTACTGTCCAGAGAGAAAAAAGCCTCCTGACAAAAAAGCTTAATAAAATGAAACCAGTAATTTTCTCTCCCAGCTTGTTTTCAATATAAGCATGGTCATTCCATCTGGAAAAGGCTACAAGGACTGCATGACCTGTGACAGGATCTGTCCTGGCCAGAGCTCAGAGACACTCTAGTGTGTGGTCTCCTAATGGGGCACATTCTGGGAGGTGGCTCCCCCTTAGCTTGACTCCAGCCTCCTTCCTACATGGTGTCATGAAGAAAGGCTGAGCAGGCATCCATCCCACAGCCCCCATCTCTGATGTGAAGCCTGCACTTGTGCTGCTGCATCCATGCTGCTGCCAGGAGGCCTGGGCAAAGTGTGCTGGGCTGCTTGGGAATCACTTCCACCACAGCAACTGCTACAGCTTCCTACCTGGTCCAGCTCCATCTCATCAGGCGTCCGCCACCGAGCAGTCAGGGTGCTGGTGCTCTGGTCTGCTGGCACAACCACGATGTAGTACCACCTGGGAAGGAAGGAAGTGTAAGCACTGGACTCAGAGCCAGCTCTCTGGCAGGTCACCAAATAACGTGTGCCATATGACTCAAGGATGACCTACTCCTTTCCCTGCCCTTTAAGCAGCAAAAGGGCTCAGTAAGGAAAAGAC
Source organism: Sylvia atricapilla (assembly GCF_009819655.1). Classification (NCBI taxonomy): domain Eukaryota; kingdom Metazoa; phylum Chordata; class Aves; order Passeriformes; family Sylviidae; genus Sylvia; species Sylvia atricapilla. The sequence continues at coordinate 15,133,157 of NC_089148.1, forward strand.
TGGTTTCCAGCTGCACCAGAGAAGAGAATATTGCCATTAGCACTCGTTAGGCTAATGAAGATCTACAGACTGGGTTCCAGAGGGTGGTGTGGGAGCTGTGAGAAGGACATTTATATAATCGGATTGTAGCAAGAACCCTGGGGAAATTGTGCTTCAGCACAAGGATACCACAGTAACGAATAAGACTTCCATAAACTTGCTTTTTTAATCTCCTTGTGGCTTTAGGCATTATTTATTTAAAGGATATCATACAGTGTCAGAGAAAGTCCCTCCTGATCCTCAACTGTATTTTTGCTGGTAGGATCTGGAGTACACCCACAAGGGTGAGGGCAAACTGTCACAGAATTGTCTTAATTTTATTACACATCAATATTTGCTCAGAAAGAGCCAAGACTGTGATCCCATGTTACGGGTAAATGCCTGCCTCTGTACCACAGCCTGCTTGGAAATTCACGCCCAGGTTACAAAATCCACATGTTGGCAGTGGTCTGCCCTGCCTTTCTCTCCCCATCCCTAGCCCCCAACCCTGCCTTCTCCACTCAGGCATGGCACCTACCGAACTGGCACAGTGGTCTGCACTTTGGGAAGAGTTAGCGTGAATTTTCCCTCCTGTATGTACTTGTTTGTGGCGATGGGTTTGCTTTGCAAGACATCAGGAGCAGTGCGGATTGAGACGAGGTGCTGGAGCCCCCCTGCACTGCTCCCACGGTTCATTAGCACAAAAGAATAGTCCGTGTCTGGCTGGAGGTCACTTATGAGCTTCTTCATTGAGTGGCCGTCCACCTCCACACTCTGGCTATTGTACAGAATCTGAAACAGGAAAAGGACATGTTCATGCAGCTGACAGCTGCTGCTGCAAACACACTCAAAATAGCAGCGCTTGTGATGACAGTTTGGCTCTGGGCCCTCCCTCAGGTGGTTTGGCTACTGTATGCTTTGTAAACAGCCATAAATCTTTAGCTAAAGAAGGGCAACCCCCAGCAGAGGGTGAGCAGCGTTCCCTGTGCCTCACAGTGATGGAGCAGGGAGAGGTCATCTCAGCCTGGGTGGCCAGGGCCAGCAGTGAGGCTGGTGATGCCACATGCACTGCTTCTCAGCACCTCCTTGTGGGAGGAATCCAGATGGCCGTGCTTTGTCCCCACGTGGAAGTGAATGGGTCTTTGTGTCTTGTCTCACGAGGCTACAACACCCAATAGGCTTCTGGTGTAAAATCCTGCCTGCTTTAAATTGGTGTCACTCCCATGCCTACCAGCTGATGCCTGGTTGGATGCTGAATGCAGATCATGCCCCTCCCAGAAGGTGACCGGGGGGTTACAGGCCTCTCCAATGACCTGACAAACCCGGCACAGGGCTCACAAACCGGCACCCGGAATGGCGGCTCTGCAGGTGTGACACCCTGTCGTCATGACAACAGATGCTGGCGCCACACAGCCGTGGGCAGGAGGTCGGAGCTGCTTTTCTCTGCCACGCCTGCAGCAAGGGGCTATGGGCAGGGCAGGGCAGAGCTGCTGGGGCTGGGGGCAGGCCCCCACGCACAGCTTTCCCCCATGGACCCCTCACCAACAACATTTCTTAATGCCCTGTTGTAGATATGCAGGACCCCCACCTCCTCCCAGGCACAGCAGCCATGGGCACTTGCTGGATTAGCTGCACCCAACAGCCCATCTGCCCTGGGAACATCGATCCTGATCCTCTTTGGAATAACTTCTTACCCCAAAACTCTGGGTGCTGCCTCTGCAAAGAAAAAACTGACACAGTTCCCAGAGACAGAGACAAATACGGTGTAGACAGCTAGAGAGGCCACTGTGCTGTGTCCCAGCTATGAAAAATCAGCATCTTTCTTTGCACCAGGTGACTGTCCAGCACGGCAGGGGAGTGCTGGATTCCTGACAGTGGTGCAGAGACACAGCACGCCAAAAACTGGCAATGGCAGAGCTGGAGCATGTTAAACCATGCCAGTTACTAGGTGTTATAGACAGAGTCCACACGGTAAAATGTGCTTGTTTCAACAGTAACTTTGAAAGAGAGAGAAGACAGCTCTGTGGAAGACTAATTACTTGAAATAATTTTTCACCAGCTGAGCCCACCGTTTAGGCTGACCCCAGCAGCAAGGGAGGAACCAAACTTTCCTTCAGGTCCCCATTTCAGCAGGTGGCTGAAATCTACAGAACGCTGCCAGCTTTCTAGGACAAGAGCAGCTGATTAGCACTGCTCTAATGTTCAGTGTCGGAGCTGGAAGGAGAAGAGAGGTCCTGGAAAGAGATCTGAAGGACAGTGGAGCACAAAGACCTGGCCAGGCCTAGAATTTGCAGCTCAGTTTTTATGCTATCCAAACAGCAATACCCACAGCATGCTTCAATCCTCTTCATGTCACTTCGCATGGAGGTCAGGATAGGAAAAGAGCTTTTTTGCTGTTGAGAAGACTCCCCAGTAGGTAACACAGCAAAGCCAGCTATGGAGACGAGATGCAATCGATCTCATTTGTTGACGTGATTCAGTTTTCAGGAATGGACTGCAAAAGTAAGCACCAGTAACTAAAGTAACAGGTTTGCAGGGACAAAAGCCCTGCTGCTGCTCCTTTTCTGTGGGAAAGGCTGTCAAAGGCAGCATTAAGAGATCAGCAAGACAGAATTTTCTGTTGTGACTCCTCTTAATGGTATTTTCTCCTGGGCTTTAATCCCTTTCTCCAAAGACACATACATCACCTGAGTGGTAAAATGAGGAAATGCTTCTTCCAGCACTGGAATATCTGATAAGTAGTTGCTCTGACAGAGAAGTAGGCACACCAAAGTCAGGACTACCAGACTTCCAACCATCTCAGCATCTTCGCTGTCTGGACCAGTACCACCCCTTCCAATGAACAAAACCAAACTTTCAACATTAAAACCTATGCTGAAAGGATGAAAAACCCACAGAGTTCTGCTGCCTCTTGGATAAGATTTCTCATTAGGAATTCTTCCCTAATAAAGGCATCACCAACTGCTTCTCAGTGTGCTCTAGGGAAGACGCCCACCAACTGCCTGCACATGAGCATGTGCTGGGGACAGAGCCACTTTCCTAGAGCAAGAGGAGGCAGAAGAGACAGTTAGCACTCAGTTCACAGTTTCCCTACACTTGCTCTGCACTGTAACTGGCCAGGACACAGCCTCTGATTCAGTGCTGACATCAGATGATGATTTTCATTGCCATGCACAGGAATTTGCATCCAAAGACAGTGAAATTGGCATTTGCAATGCTTTCCTGAAGCATTCTCTGCTATCCTTCCTTTTCACAGCTGCTGCAGCAGTTTCACGTCCCTTTACCTGCCACAACACATTGTCTTCTCAAATGTTATGCACCATTAGTTAAGGCCTCTACAGAAACCTTACACTAATGTAAGGGCTCAGAAACAGTCACTCATGTGCAGCTGGAAGATGCCTGGAAGCTGAAGCAGGAATGCTATTTAGAGGTTGCCTCATGGCCCACTGGTAACTACCAGAGTCAGCAGCAAATCCGGCCCAAGGGTTCTGAACTGCCAAACAGTGCTGACTAGCCCACAGATTGCTGTAAAATGTCATCTGTGCTGCTCCTACTCACAGGAAAAGATTTGCAAAGCTAGGTGGGTCCAAATGTCACTGCTGAAGGTCTCACGCTTGATTTCAAGGCAGTACAGAATGTATTGAACTAAAAGATGAAAAGACACACAGTGTGCAACACTGGGAAAGATAACAACTTGATGGAGAAGTAGACAAGGCTGGAGTATTTGCAGGCAGAAGTAATTACTACGTTCCATGGGACACACTGTGAGAAAGCACTGCCCAACATTCTCAGGGGTTATTTCCAAACCTGTATCATTATAATTTTCAAAAGGCGCCATTCCTTCTCCCCATTTCTAAAATACCTTATAATGCTGCCTTTAACCAATATATCCTCCGTCCCACTCTAAAGCTGAAGAATATGTCTCAGTAAAATGCACTTTCCCCAAGGAGAAGGTTGTATCTATCTTGCACTTTCCATGAAAGCTCCACAACAGCTTTCTGCAGGTGGAATAAAAGAAGGAATAGTGCCTCTGCTATACCACAACTGCTGGGCAACATTTTATAAGGAATTTATCTCCTGGACCAGAAGAAGCCGTGAAAATTCCCCAAAGAGATCTCAAAACTTCATTATTGATTTGGCAGCAATGAAAAATCTTAAGGTCTCAGTTCACTCTCTAATAAAAAAAGCACCAGTCCTGCCTGTGCCTCACTATTCATTGTTGGAACAATATCTACTTTAATTAAATCTGTTAAAGTAGAATATGACACCCTTTGGGACATAGATTTAGCATGAGACTGTTTATCAAGTGTAGATAATACTAATTGTTCCCATGGAGATTTATCTGCTATGCTAGTTATAGTACTAGGCTCTGGCCTCAGCATCCCATGTGCCTGCATTAGAGGAGAGAGGTGAACCTTGTTTATAAAAACACAAAATCCTGAAGGTTAAGGATTTCTTTCAACTGGCACAATCAACGAGTTACAGCTGACCCTCTTAAGCTCCTGGCCTTGACTCACGTGTGTCTGCAAGTCCAGGAATATTAATAAAAAGAAGGCACTATTAGAGAAATATGCTTCTAACACTCTGGTTTGCATGACTGCTCTTAAGTTAGCAAGTGGCTAATGCCACCTCCTGTGTCAGCTGAGGGTTAACCTGCAGCAGGGGCAGACCCTGAGTCACCTTGTGACAGCAATCACAGCTTTGCAGCTAGGAGAGGAGACAGACAGGGCATCAGCATTACATCCCTGGCTTCTGGCTACCTCCAACCACTCCACCATCCCTGTGTGGCAGTAATGCTCCAAGGGTCACAGTGTCCCTTTCCAGCACTGTGCTGTCAGACAGTGCTGTGGGCTTTGGGCCACAAGACAAGGCAGAATGAAGCACACTGGCTCTGCAGTAGAGTGCCAAGTAACAGGGCTCTGTGAAGTTCCTTGCAGCCAGATATCTGAACACTGATCCTAATGTGCCCTACATCTGGGAGAGCTTTGAATACCACAAGGTCTTCACAAAAGCCTTGTCTGCTTCAGCTAAACTGTATGTTAACAAGTGCCTGCTATTGATCAAGGTAATTCAGCTTCAGGGTTTAAACAAGGAGAGTTAGTAACAAGGAAGGGGAGGTGCTCACACACTTTGATGTGGATGCAGTTCAAGATTTCCCCTCATTCCCCTGGCCATGGATCCCCCACAGCTAATGCAGGCCTTGTATCTGCACTTTAGGCACAGCATGGCAGGGGGCACATGCAAGGAGAAAGAAAAGTCACACTGCTTCCACCCCAGCACCTTTGCAGAGGCAGCATATTGGTGCTGACACCGGGAAGATGATCTTTGATGATGTGACATGTTGGTCTTGTTTTTCAATGTATAGAAACTGCACTGAGATCTACAGACTCCAGTCTTTTACCCACGTAAGTGACAAGTACTGGGGGTCAGACAAGAGCAGGAAGTCAGGATCATCAGTGCTGTCTGCAGCCTGCTGGATGACATCATATCCAGAACTCTACTGGTGAAAAGAGAGCAGCATTCCTACGGAGTTCCCCCTGTACTGACACATTTTGCGCTGCTCACACCTGTAAGGCCTTCAGGAAGTTTAGTGGTGCTTCTTCCTTTCACTCCCCGAGGTTATGCCTCTGCCCTGATGCACTGAAGTAACTCATCATGGTGATATGGATGTTTGAGACAGAACGTGTTGTGCAAGGAGCTACTTTCTGTTTCATTCACTGGCTGGTTTTCAGACCACTCTGCTGATTTCTTGTGATTAAATCAAGTCTGTAACTTTTCACACCTCAGCTCCATGTCAGGCATCAGGACAAGCTTGTGTGACCACCGCCATGGAGCTAGAGTGGTGAGCCTGACTGATGGGACCCAGTTGATGCTACTATCCACTGTCCTGCTCACTGCTACAGGTGGAGCTTCCTGCCCTCAAAATCCCACTCTTACCTTAAAAGGCACTGCAGATTTATAGGAGTCAGGCACTTCCCAGCTCAGCAACACAGATGTTTTCATGACGGCATTGACACGGAAGTTCTTAGCAAACACTGAAATGAAAAACAAGATATTTGAGCACTGTAAAGCCAAGTCAGGAGGGAGCCAGGCGGCAGCTCGACTCCAAGTCTCTTTGTCTAACTCAGCAGCAGAGGTCAAAGAGTTCAGCTACAGCAGAGAAGTAAGAAATGAGGAGAAGAGAGCAGCAGCCTTTTACCAAGTCTACTGTCTCCAGAGTTCTGCTTTTTGACTATACTCTTCAGCATCATAGAAAGGAAGTTATAGGCTGAACTGCAGCCTTTCTCTATCCCCACTTCACTCACATTCCCTTGGCCCTTTGTCATGATCAAACAGCAGTGTTATTCAGGTACTGGATCTGCAGATGATCCTACTCAGCCACCTGCTCCAGTTCAAGCAAGAGCCTTTCATGTACAGATAAAATACCCAAGGGTGCCTGTGGATGCAACTAAGGCACCACCAACACCCCTCTCCCCCCAAATGGCAACTTTAGAAAATCCATGCTGAGCTTTCTCTCATTGAACTAATTTTAGACTAAGGAGGCACACAGTACCTGATCGCAACAGTCAGAGCAGAGCGAAGCCTCGTGAACCAAAGCAAAGGTCCCTGTCCTGGAGGCAGAGCTTCCTGTTAGGGTTTGTCAGAGGGGCACTTACCTTGCTCTACAGGCATGGTCCGGGACTGGATGCTGGGGCTCAGTGGCCCAGCCCCCTTACTGGTGCGGGCCCTCACTTTGATGTCGTAAGTGGTATCAGGTTTCAAATTTGTCAAAGTGATACTCGTGTCCTTGGTGATGTTAACCAGGTCCTGCTGGCTATTTATGTCCCTGTATACCACCGTGTAGTTGACGATCTTGCCGTTCCTTTCTGCCAAGACCGGGGGGTCCCAGGCAACTTCTGTGGTGGAGGTGGTGAGACCCACCACACGCAGGTTCTGTGGGAAGCCGCTTGGCACATCTTCGGCAGTTGTGATCTCCTTCTCAAACTCCTCTCCCGGGCCAGCTCTGTTCTTGGCAGACAATTTGAAGAGGTACGTGGCCCCCTTGTGCAGGTTTGTCACTGTGTAGTGATGGTCTCTCTTCCCGAAGTCTATTGTGTTCATTTTTTCCTCATCCAGACGTCTGTACTGCAGCCGGTAACCCAGCAGCTCCCCTACCATCTCCTTGGGTGGGTGCCACTGGATGAGGGCTGTGTTCATGGCTGTCGTGCTAATCATCATGGTGGGCTTCCCCGGGACTGCAACATAAACACACAATGACCACCTATAGCCTGGGAGGAGGGGAAGGAAGGACCGCTTCCATGTCGCCCAGTCCGTGAGGATTGAGGAAAGTGGGAAAGTTCAGACAACAAGGTGAAGAGGATGACAGACAATTCACAGGGATAGAGGCAGACTGACCCTAATCCAGTGGCGAGGGAAGCTGGAGCCAGCCAGCTCTTGGTTGTCATTTTCCCATGTACTGCCATTTAAACCGGAAATAAATTCAGCCATATCCAGCCCCAAAATTCATCCCCTTTTACAGGAAACGTTTAAGTACCTCAAAGCATCATATTTATCTCAGAGAAGATCTGAATCCCGTCCTCCCAATCAGTGGTCTTCAGACACTCCAGCCAGTGACAGCACGAGGCCATGCTGGCCCTGATGCACTGTACCACAACAGACACCCTGAAGCCCGATTCCAGCACCCTGGTCTGTCTGGAGGCAGACAAATTTCATCCTGAAACCTTGCAGTTTTACCATCTGCAGAGGCAGCAAGCAGAGCTGGGTGGGCTGTTTGCCATCAGAATGTATTTTGGTTTAGTTGAGAAGTAGATTCGTGATGTCAGTGTCGATGTGAGAGGTGAACACAAACGTTCCACAGGATTTTTGCTTATGCTGCACAAATCAAGGGGTGTTGCCGTCACTGGTTAGGGACTGATGGCTTTAAATTGATGGCTTAATACCTTGGTCTCCTTCAGTTAAAAAAAGGATGCGTCTTCACATCAGCTCAGATTTGTAAACAAATCAACTGATAGGGAAGATACTCAGAATCAAAGGCATGGGGCCATAGATATGGAAAAAAAAAAACCCAACAAAAAAATCGGGATTGCAGCCAAACCTAGTTAAATATTCTTGCAGTTTTTTGAAGTGTATGAGCCCACAGTCCAGGAGAAGAGAAAAGCGTATTTGCCAGAATTATGCCCCCTTTATGCCATCAGAGGGCGACACCAACGCTCCCCTTTGAGGTCATGCCTGCAGTCGAGCCTCTACAAAGGCCCTGAAGGTGCTTTTGTAGGTATTTAAGAGATACAGTTACATTCCCATTGCCATTGCCATCCTCCTTGCACTCATAATACAATGTCTAACAGCAGCTAGTATTAAGGGACACGGTATTTTCTAAGCTGATTCCAAATATTAAGCTCAAAATATTCATCATAACATGGGAAGATCCACTGTGGTTTACAGTACGACACTGGGATGTTTAGGAAGCTCTTCCTGTTTATAGGACAGCTGTAGCAATTTGATGAACAGAAAATACATCATGGCAAGGCACCAGGGAGACAGCATTTGAGATTGTGACAGTGGAAACTACCTCTGGAGCTCCCCATATGGAGTGCAGAGGAAATAGCAAGCTGTTCCTTGTTTAAAAACACCAGGAACAAATGCTCTCAGTTTGTACAAACTGCATTCCCATAATAACAAGTGGTAAATACTGTTCCTGTGGCTGGTGTGAGGAAGCAGCAGGATTTGCCGTAGGACAGGCTAGTGAGTGGACAAGACCATGTCAACTAGTTGGTATCACTGCCAAAGGCAAGCTTGACCACACCTGGAGGGAAGTGCCAGATGACTCCTGAGTGCCCCTGCTCCAGGCGCAGGTACGATCTACTGAGTCAGCAGAACCAAACTGGCTGGGATCACCAGGACCTAGAAGCTGTGTCTGCAGCACTTCTATGGCAAATTTGTTCCATTCCAGGTTTTACCATGGTTCTAGGAGCAGCCAGGCTCAGCTATGTAAGCAGAGTGGAGCTGAGAAGCACCTCTTAGGAGCCCTCTGTGCCAGAGGCCCTTCCAGGTGGCACTGCAGTCACCACAGGAAGCAAGAAATGGCACTTGCCTAAAGGAACAAGGTGAGGACAGGTCAGGCCTCCAAAGCTGAGGAGGGCCTGAACTTTCAAGTTTCCTCTTCCCAGGTCTCTGAACTATGCAGATGAGCTCAGACTCATGAGTTTCACTGCTCTCTCATCAGCCCTGGTAGCGTCTCTCCATCGGTTTGCTGCAGTTTGCTCAGGTGATCCAGTGGCAAAGCCTGTTAAGTATGGGCTGGAGATCACAAGAGTTTGTACCTCTGTAGCATCTCCAACCCTCTTGCTTCCTCCTGGCCTTGGCCATACTCCCCACACACCTCTTGGGAGGTTTTACCACCACCCCTACGAGGCTGTGACACCTACTCCCCACACTCACCTGCCCCTGTGGTGGTGATGACTTTGGGCTTGCTGCGGGCACCATCTCCTTTGGTGGTGTAGGCAGCAACTGTGACGGAGTAGGTGGTTTCTGGCAGCAGGCCTCCAATGACTGTCTCCTGGGAGTGCATCCACGAAGCAGAGAGGAGGCAAACGAGAAGGGCAAATACTTGTTACTGGAGTGAGCCAAAGGAAGGCACCAGGGTCAGTGTCTCCAACAGCAACACACTGACAACACTCCCTGGATCACACTCATGCATCGTGCTCAAACACACACATTGCACAGAGCCAGCTAACAACTGCTGCCACTCCAACACTCACCTGCCTCATTTCAACCCCTGCCTTTAACACTTGGCCTTTCCAGGGACCCACCAGCAATCCCTGTCAGCAGCTGTGCTCTCCCACGGCTTCTGCCAAGAGGGAGATCTGATCCAGATATGGTTCTGTGTGAAAGCTAAGTAAGAGGGCTATGGAGCTGTGAACCAGAGCAAAAGCCAGTTCACCTGGCTATGAGAATCTCTTGGGGGCTAATTCCAGGGTTTTTAAAGTCATCTCTTGCAGCAGAGCCATGGGGAGCTTAGGGAGGCAGTGCAGAGGTGGGGGGCCCCGGGCAGGGAGCACCTGCAGCTCTAAGCATTGTGCTCACCCTCCTTGCCAGGCACTGGGTTGCAGGGCTGGGATAGGTCAGTGCAAGGCCCTGACAAGACCTGGAGGGAAAACCTGCATTGTGGGAGGTCTGGGAGGGGGCAGACTCCCAGGGTGCATCCTTGCATGCTCTGGCTTCCTCTGGGCAGGAGGAGGGCATGGCTCCACACTTCAGTTTGAGATCAAAGAGAGGAGCAGCACTCCTCCCTCCTGGCCTCCAGCAGCAGCATGACTGGTGCCAAGCCTGGCTGGCCAGGCCTGCAAACGAGCGAGCCCAGCAGCTCCCAGCAGCCTGGGCAGGTACCCCTGAGCAGTGCTCTTCTGTGGGTGCTGTGGGAGTGTCTGGGCCATTAGCACTAATAACCCACTGGGTCAGGGAGCAAGAGATGAGCAGGGTGGAGAAGGGGCTGGGGAAGCTTTTAGGAAGGCGACAGAGGCGCCCCATTGGTTATTTACCCCTTCAGACAAGGAGAAGAGCAGATATGGAGATGGTTAAGTTTGAGCTGCTGAGAGCAGGCAGCATAGGCACTGTCAGAAGATGCTCCAGGGGTCTGACCCCTGCCCGGGGGATCCGTGGCAGCTTGAGGGGTGTGAGGGGTGCCTGTGGTTGCTCTCAGAGTGCAGCCACTCTCCCATCACTCACTCGCACAAACACCCACACTACTAAACCTGCTGATTTCCAGTCAGTGCTGCTGGTTCAGGTTACCCGCCCAGGCTTACTCATCAAAATCACCACGTTACCATCGCAGAACCAGCCAGCCCAGAGAAGTATCAACAAGCACCAACAAGAACCCCACCAAAATCACCGTGTGAACCAGAGTCCAATCCCAACTCCGCCCCTGCAGCAGATCATGTGTGCAGGTGAGTGGACGCACAGTCCGATTGGTGCCAATGGACCCGCAGGGAAGCACTCTCACAAAACCTGCAGACTCTGAACATCCCAAGAGAATTCACTCCTCCCAAACCCATGCAAAGAGAAATTCTCACGCAGAAGCATGCCACCAGGAGCAAAGCAAGCAAGCTGGGAGGAGAGGAGAAAGACGAGGGATGGATGAAAGAAGGTCTGATTGCATAATGCAAACACAGTGCTGTCATGACAAAGGCACTCCGAGCAAGAATGCTCCGTATAAAGCAGGAGGAGAAACGCATCGTGCTGGGGAAGCTCACAGTAGGGCACGTAATTGAATTGCTGACTCTAAAAAGGTCATTTTCTAGTTTGTTCCTCCAAATTTATATCTCAGAATTATGTGGGGAAAAATTGAATTTAACTGTTCAAATGTGATTGTTTTCTTACTACTATCTGTGTTTCAACCAAAGGTCATGGTTGAGGGTGTAGGTTATTTCTGATGACTATGATCAATGTGGTTTAAAGATTATGTATCTAATTTTACCACATAACTTGGTGGGCCAACTACTGCAGGATGAGCCTCCTGAGTCGATCACTTGAACCTGCCTAAAACTGCACTGCAACAAGCTGGAAATACAGATTATAGGAAATGTCAATTGCTTTTCTGCATTTAGGAGCTATCTAAATGCCAATTTTCTCTGGATTTGCTGCTTGCGGAAGGTTTCACAATGTAACTCTCCAGCCTCATTAAGGGAGTGAAAGGAATGTTTTGACAGTACTGTGTCTACAAAATTTTCACAAATCGATTTACCAAACCCCTCTCTTCCAACCTGGAATACACACAAGTGGTACTTACATGGTCGACGGAGTCCTCAGCTCTCCACTGACGAGGGAGAAAGGAAGGAGGAGAGAAAAATGGAGACACAGAATTTTAAGGGGCAACGTGTAGGAAAGGGATGACAATGACGACAACAGCAGGGGTTAGCAGAATTGGGTTGGGGGAATTATAACACTTATACACAGAGGGTCACTTGATACAGGCTGTGCCAAGGGAAGAAATGGCATAGAGCAATTTTTGACATGCTGCTAGCCTGCACAATGAGTCTGAGATCATTCACACAAACAAAGAGCTTCCTTTTCACTTGGGTGGAGAGGTGACCCCTTACTTTTTGCACTTTGCAGTCCCTTCTACTTCTGGTATTGTTTGCATTTGTCTGCCTTTTCTATGAGCAGATGCAAGAAGGAATAGGTAGCACCAACTAGGCTTTGAGGGTGACTGCTGCCCCACAAGTCACTCACAACAGTTCTGCTGCCTAATCTCCAGTTTCTGTTCTAGTGATCCTCCAGCCACCATCTCTTGTTGAGAACCAAAGATTTCAACACACAACCCAGAAGTAGTCTCTGCAGGGAAGCACCAATACAGCATTTCTACAGCTTCTTTTTCTTGTATTATTTGCAAGAAAATGCTATGAGGACTTCAGAAAACCATGAAGTGAGTGTCTGTCATCAACAGTGAAAGAGAAGCTGAGATCTCACACAAAGCTTCACACTAAGCTGCTCCTCTCCAACAGTGGTGCATGGCTTGGAGAGAGATTCAAACTGGTGCACGTACTGAGGAAACAGTTTCTCACTCCCAATTACACAACACAAAATGGCAAACACTCACTTGGCAATAGCAGCCCTGCAGGGAAAGCCTCTACACAACCTACTTCTCACCAAAAGCTCATATGGATTCCTGGCCATGGCAGTTCCATACAGACTCTGAACTCATCTGGCTGGATTTGGGGTTGTAGGGCATCAAAGCCACATTGGGGTGGTGAGACAGTAGATCTTGGCTGCTGCCATGCATGCCCACAGCCGTGCTCTTTGTGGTTGGTGCAACAAAGGAAAGCTTGCAGAGATCACACAGAACTCTCTCAGCCAAGGGATTGTGTTACAGCTCACGTTACTAAATCTGCCTGGAGGAAGCACTGGTCCGTGGGTTCAAGCACAGAGATGAAAGTGAAGATAGGAATTATTGCCCCTGATTCACAGTGTGAGCCCTGGCAAACCTTGCCTCTGAGCCTGACCTGCCAGCTGTGAAACTGCTCAGATACCAACTTCCTTAGGACCCTGGGAAGCTCAGCTAACACTGATGGAGCGTTTGGGAACCTGCAAGTGCAACAGAAGCACTAAATGGCATCAAAGATACAAGTTGCCTTTTGAACTCAGGCTATTTGATGCAGCTTTCGAAGGCTGCAGCCTATCATAGCAGCATAGTACTCACCTCAGCAGTAAAATACACGGCATACTTCCAAAATATTTGTTATTTTTCTCTCTAAATTCAGAGAGCTGCTGTTGGAGAAATGTTCCTCTAAGATTTTATTATATTTTACTTATTAGATGCCATGAGACTACAGTACAATTATCCCCTAAAACCATCTTAACAGTACATTTCAGTGAAGAGGTGAAGTTGCCCCTAAATACTTTTCATAAAGCCAAGACCCTCACTAAGTATTATGGTGCCTAAGGGCTCTCTATCCACGCACATCTTGGCGCCATTTCCGCTGTTGCACCCTTAGCTGAACCCATGTCATCGCTGTTTATGTCCCACCTGTGCCAGCCAGCCCACACCATGGTCAACAGCCACACACAACGCCCTGCTGATCTAAAAGCTGGCAGAAGTCCTGTCATAGGAAGGATCCAAGGCCTGGTACTCACTTCTCCTACGAAAGCATGTCCCTGGTGGGTGGAAGCCATCTGGCTGGGAACACCCCAGCCTGCCTCCACGTACCTACAGGAGCAGAATGTGACACCTCACTGCAAGGAACAGCAGAGCAGAGCTGGGCTCAGGAGGCCTCTAACACCACAGCAGGGAGTTTATCATGCACAAGGATTTTAAACCAAATGTTTAATGTTCAAACTCTGATTGCTCTAATGTTTCAGTGGACTTTAATCTTGCATTAGATCAGAGTGCAAAGAACTGCCTTGAGATCTGTGCTGGAGTAACAACTACGAAAAGCCAGGCCTGCATAAATACCTTCGCAGAAATTCAGTTTCATTACGAAAATTTAATCTACAGATCAAAACATTTCCTTCCTTAAACTAGCTCAATTGCTTCTTAACTGTTTAAGGTTGGTCAGTAAGACAAATTGATCTGAAAAGCCCAGGAGCAGTCATAAAAAGAACTGAGAGGGCTGTGTGCATGAAGCAGGATGGCTCTGGGAAGTGCTAAAGCTAACAGTGTGTATTTATGGCAGCTGCAATGCTTTAATGTTTCATTTTACACTTCAACACAGCATAGTCATGTCTCACCAGGGAATGGCTGTTTTCCCTGACCAAGGCTCTTGCAAAAGACAGATTCAAGGCCTCAACAGTCCCAGCTATGGGGAGCCAATACTGGTTTTCCTGCAGATCCTTCTCTCTGCTTCAGTGACTGTGGTGCAACAGTGGAACTCTGGACATAAACACAGGTAACTCACTCAATGAGATGCAGAGGAGTCTGACGGTATCAAAACTCTACCCTGGTCCTTTACTGAAGTGCCTCTTGGATGATGCCCTACAGTTTTGTTCCCCTTAGGAAGCAGAGAATGTCCCACCTCCATGCCAGACTCTCGCCTAGACAAGTACACATGTATGAGATGTACAAGTACATTCAGAGAAAGGTCCTTGACTATCACACAACGAAAAAGGGAGGCTGTAAAATCCTCTGTGTTGTGCCTGGAGTAGGTACTGCTCAGGGAGAATTGAAGTCACTGCTTTCTCCTTTGATCTCAATCCAATAGCTTGAAGTGATTGCCATTTCTTCTTCCTGCTCTTCTGGAGCAAGCTGGTGGGATGTGCTCTCAGTCTGCATGCTGGTTGGTGAAGTGTTCCCTGCAGAGACCACACCACCCTCCTGGGAGCCTGCAGCCTTTCTTGAGGGCAGCACATACCTTTCCTGTGCCATGACTCAGTTTGCACAGCAGGAGGAGAAGGTGGCAGGAGTCTCTTCTCCACAAAGCCTGACCTCTGAACAGCCAGCTGTCCCCAGCCAGCCCTGCAAAGTTGTTTGGGCAGGCTGGATCTGCAGGTGTGGAGGGGTTCAAGCCCACTGCCCCTCCTAACATGCAGCAGCTGCCCAGAGCTGCCCCTGCCTGCCCCCATCAAGCTTAATGCTTGTGTCCCGTGGCCCTGCTATCTCTCGCTCCCTTGAGCTGGCAAGGACTTGACGTAGTGGTGGAGTGCAGCTCCTGCACTGGGCTCCTTTCAAAAGCCCTCTCTTGGTGCCTGAATGTGCTTTATGCAAGACCCAGGGCACAGAGGTGAATCTCCTGCCATCGCCCATCACGGAACCTGGCTGAGCTGTGACAGGCATGGCCTGGGCAAGAGCTGCTGCAGGTACCTGATCCAGCTCTTCAGCTGCACACACCCTGGGAGCTCCTCCACAGGGTAGGGTCACATTTGCTTGTCCATCAGGCTGTCAGTAGGAGGTGAGAGCTCAGACTGGAAGGCACACAGAATCCTGACAGAGGTAATCAGTCACAGGCACAGCCACAGAGGGGAGGGAGAGGCCTCAGCTCCATCACAGGACCTTCTTAACAACTGATTACTCTGCCCAGGCAGGAGGCTGTAAAATAAAATGTGATCTCTCCAGCACCAGGGCCCCCACGTCTCTGCTGATGTTTTAGTCTCTTCCGCTCAAACGGTTTTGAAAGCTCAGAATCCATATTATCTGCATAGCTAACATCTCCGTTCCCTTGCCTTTTTCCTTTCATCTTCGTTTACTCTCTTTCCATTTCTCATCTTCAATAAGGAAAAATCATGAGTCAGCTTTAGTATCAGTGTCTTCACACTGTCTGCAGGAAGCAGATTATGTGGTACATACCTACTCGAATCAGCAGACAGCCTGGCAAGGCAGGAGGAGGGGCTCTGCCTACCTGTCCAGCAATTTTCTTCTCTGACCCCAAGGTTTTCAATCCATTTAATTCTCTCTCTGTGCACTGGTATAAATGGTTGTGACTGTTTATGAGTACTGAACTGTGGCCATCTTCATCCTATGACCTCCAGGGGCAGGTTTTCCAGTGTATCTTTCTGTTTTCTTTCATAGGAAATAACTCTTCTAAGACTACTCGTTAAAGTTTCATCTGGCTGTTTGCAAAGACACGCACTGCTCTACTGAAAGATGGCAGCTCTTACAGGGTTCTTCAGCATCTGGAACAGATATATTTCATCACATGCACAGGTCATGCCTGGCTTCTCACTCTTTTGGGAAATAGAGATCTCTTCTGCCAAGTCAGTGAAACCTCTTCCCTGCAGGGTCATCATTAGTTTATCCCAAGAGTGACATGACTCTTAAGAGTAATTGCTTCTCTGCAACTATCATTTTCACTTCCACACAAAAATTACACTGGATGAGTTCAGCACCATACACAGCAGGAAAAAATATCACAGAAATCAAGAACTTTCCCATATAAATGCACCAAATACTGAAGACAGGCAAGGAGCCTGACATGCCAGGAAACTTCTAGGAATTTGCCTTCTTGATGAGCACGTTCAAACTAATGCAAAATGCAGCACTCCTTCAAAAGTTTCTGGCTCTGGCATCCTCATTCTGCACATCAGCATGGGATTTCTCTCTCTGAAATGCATGATTAAGGAGTGAAAGCAGAACTGGCTGGGCAAGCATAAAATATTTGAAAACACCAAGAAGAAAAACATTGCCAACTTCGCCCACCTACACTTGGGACCAACCCATTAACTCCCAACTCCAGCTGAACAACACAGCCTCAACTGTTCTAACAACACAGAAGATCACATTCTCCTGACATAAGTAAAGATCAGTAAGCAGCTTCTCTATTAAAGTGACATCTGAAACATAAACAGATGTGCCCCAGACTACACCGCAAGGACCCTCAAAGCTTTTCCTCTCTTTAAAGTTTCCCCTTCCACATTATTACTGAGTTTTATCCTTTGTAATATGAATGGCGAATAAAGCTGCCTCTGTGCACTGCACTTCCCACTGACAAACGCATAAATGATTCACAGCTGCATTCAGGAGACAGATCAATTAATCGTTGCAGCTCTCCAGTATTTATACTGGGCATCATTCAAGCAAGCCAGCTCTGAATTGATTCCTTGTTGCTTCCAACAGCAGCAGATCCTGTTCTTCATTTATATGATTATCTTAGTTGAGAACTAGGCATGGGTCATCCGGGATGAAGGACCTCTGCTCCAAAGAAAAGTTGTATTTCGCTGCACACGGAGAACCAAAAACTTCCCTGGATCTTGGGAAAGAGGCAACTAACTGCGCATTCCTGGGCTGTGCAGAGTGCACAGCCGTGCCTGGAGCAGTGTGTGGGAAGAGGGCTGCATGTCACAGCCAGTGAGGTACCCAGGAGATCGCCTAAGTATTAACAGATTGTTGTAGGGGGATTGCAGAGGACAAAGTCGTTTACAGAGGATGTGGGCCTTCACCTCATTTTCTTTCTTCCTCCCCAGCCTTTCCCAGACTAAGTTGGCTTCACCTACAGTTGTGTTTCAAGAAGCAATGCAACAGCAAGTCCCTGGCCTGCAAAAGCAGGAGGGAGGGGAGGCTTTGCTGAGCCAGGACTGCTGTTCTGCCTGGCATGCTGTCCCCACGAAGGGGTGAAGAGCCACCCTGTGCCCCACAAGCAGGCAGCACTCAGGTAGATGCTATCAAGAAAGACACTTTGCCCTGAACATAATCAGCATTACAAAAGAAACAGACTCAAGGCTTATTTAAAATTTTCTAACCATTTATAAATGGACTGGCTAAGTGCAGTTTGCTCCAGCTGGAGTCTGCACAAGATGTGGCAGGCAGAGAGGTACGTATCAGAGAAGGGGTAAGAGAGGAACATCATCCAGTATATCATCTTTTCCACAGTAATCCTTTCCTGATTAAACTTTTTACCCATGTTTAAGCCACAGTTTAAGGATAAACTGTTTGCCTTGCTCAGGCAGGCTGAGTCCCACACTCTGGAGCTGCAAGAGGAGACCAAGAAATACTTGGATCCAGCCAGCCAGCCCTCTGCAGAGAGGGAAGGTGCCATGCCCACCATCTGGTGGCCCCCACACTGTACCTGTGCTTCTGACAGCATGACGTCCTTGATCACCGGCTGCCCGCGGGGCTCGTTGTTTTCCAGCTTCACATAGGTAACCTGATACCCGCGGATCTGCCCATGCTGCTTGTTGGAGATGGGCAGCTTCCAGCTCACCCGGATGGCAGTCGAGTTCACAGACTCCACCTCTACCTTTCGCGGTGGGGCACTGGGCACTGCAACACACACGGGACAACAGTTAGAAGGTACCACACAATCACTGTCACCACCTCTCACTCCTTTGCTACCTCCCCCCACTTCACTTGCCAGGATGGCCCTACTGCCAAAAGCTTCCTGTACCTGCCCAGGACATCACACTGCAGTCTTTCAGCATGACCACATCCCTGACTCCTTCCCTTTTGGTACTCTCAGTAGGAAAAAGCATAACTGTAATATGCAGGAGTACCCCTAATAAAAGCCACTGTGCTGAATCAGACTCAAGGTCCATCTATCCCTCTCATCTCCATTAGTAGGGGAGCAAGGAAGAATACAAAAATACAGCACAATATGAAGAACACCCCTGCAGCTCAGGGTGCCCTGGGGCACAGGCAGGGGCTTTTGACGCCTTCTTTGCATCCTGCCTCTCAGACCCAAATCAACCAAGTCCAACAGTCCCACTTAGCATGACTGGGTGCTGAGTCTGCTTTGCAGGGAGCCCAGGTACCTGCCACCAGCCAGAGCACACACGTGCTCTTCCCCTGTGACAGTGAGAGGTTAATGAGGGGGAAAAGCACCATCCTAAAACAATAACCCAGAGCTCAGAGACAGCAGTCACAGAACTCAGCCAGATAAAGGGCCTGTGGGGATTGTGACAGCTCTGGGGACTGTATTTCATGCACGGCTAGCTGAATGCTTTTTGATAATAAAATGAAAAATTACACTGCCCAGAAAATATCAATTTTCTTGCAAGGTGAGGCCCGTTTAAAAAATGTATTTATACCCTATTTACCATTTGGAAAAATTACCTCCTTATTATATTTTGCTCTTACATTGACTGTGACAAAAATGTCAATTCTAAAAAATTAGCTTCTCAGTTGCTCCTGGAAAGCTCCTTCCAGCTGAAGCAGCTGGGAGTAGAGGTGTGCACTCTCTGTGGAGGATACTGAGGCTACCCAAGTGCCCACTACCAAGCAAAGGACCTGGGCTTCATCCTATCACCTCATCTGCAGGACCCTTTTCACCTTCCACTGCCCTGGGAAAATCCGGAGGTTTGGAACCTCATATGCCCCAATTCTCAACACAGCAAGAAATCAGTATTAGATAATTAGGGATGGATACCTGACAAGCAGACATAATGAGTATTGCTATTTCAACCAACTAAATGGGAGGAAACAGCTACCCAGCAGGTAAGCACAGTTTTTAAGCTGCAGGGCAATTCATTATTTTTACCCAGATGTCCTTCCTAATTGTAGATAATTTAATAAAATAGAGAAAGGAGGAACGGAGCATTTTAGCACCATGAGGCCAAGTCAAGGTATGGGAAAGGAGGGCGCTGTGCTTGAACAGTTACCCCCTTCTGCCTGGAGCTGCCTATGCTGTAATCCACAATTCACTTAGTGCAGTGACCTTGCACAAGCCACAGGGCTCTCCTGCCCTGGCGAGACACCTGCCCACACACACAGCTGGGAGTCCAAGCGGAAAACAAGATCCTCCCTGAGAACCAGACAGATGCTGTGTGTCAAGCTCTGCTGCCATGAGAAGGCAACAGGACATGATATAGGGATGTTGCAGGGACACAAAAAGATGTGAATATGAGCAGGCCACAGTGTTTTGAGGAACTCTGTCCTACCCCACTATGGGAAGTATGTGCTGCATCTGAGATTCAAACCGGGAAAGTTCAATTTGTTTTCAGACTACAGTTTAGCATTTCTCATTCCTTCATCATGGGTATCTACTGAGCGTCAGCATGTCAGAGGAATATAAAATCACTCCTGACAGCTAAGCTGGAATGTCCAACCACAGTGCCCAAAAACTAACTGAGAGAGCTTGTTGCGACATTTCTGGGGTAACAGCTTCCCTTGGGCTACAATTCTGCTGAATGAGAACTGAAGCAAACAATACAGGCAGCAGGACACACACACAGATGTGTCTGCCAGCCCAGGAATGCAGTCAGCAAGCATTCCCAGACGCCACTTTCAGAGCCATGGAGACATAGGGGACAGTGGCAGCCCATTTAAGGAAACTGTAACATGTCTGGTTTCAATTTCCTACACTGATTGGGCAATGCAGAGATCATGCTTTCTTTGCCTGGACACTCCATCTCTTTCTTCTCCCATTAAATCTGCAGCTTTCTTGGGTCAGCATGAAGCCACGGGAGCTCCTACTGTCACCCTGAGCTCTGGCACTTTCAAAGGAAATGGCTTAAATCATGGTGACATAACTGACAGCCCTGCTAATACAAAGCAATTTCTCTTTAAAGCTGTCGTATCCAGTAAAGTGCTCTGTACGTGTGGTATTCTGACTCTTGAGTGGAAGAGCAGCTTTATATAAGCTGTGGCTTGCCTGGAAGCTGGAGCAAGAAGCAGCTTTCCTGCAGGATCTACAACTTTCAAATGGATTACTTTCCCCCTCTTTAGTTTGCTGGATTTCAGGTCAACAAGTAAACTTTAAGTCCTGATCTCACAAGAGAAGCCTTTAGCTGGGAGAGCTCATTCTACCTTCAAGAAAAAGGAATCCACCACCACCCACTATAAAACCACAATGGAAAGCAGAGCACTGCCTCACTGCACAGGAAGCACTGCTGACACAAACAGGACCCTGAAGGATCACAATGGGTTATCTGACACAACCTGGAGGCAGAGCAAGGGCCAGCAAAGCAATTCCCCAACCCTACTCCAGGGCAACTGTTGAGACCTACTCCCCAGAGCTTTGCTCTCAACAGCCTCTGGCCCTGATTGAAAGGTGGTCCCAGGTCAATGTCTCTGCTCCCTTTCCCCCCCTTTCCAGCAAACAGAGTTAGGAGAATCCTGGTTTAACCCATGGCAGCAGCTGAAGGAG
Source organism: Sylvia atricapilla (assembly GCF_009819655.1). Taxonomy (NCBI): domain Eukaryota; kingdom Metazoa; phylum Chordata; class Aves; order Passeriformes; family Sylviidae; genus Sylvia; species Sylvia atricapilla. The sequence continues at coordinate 15,154,180 of NC_089148.1, forward strand.
CTTTCAGTAGCACCTACCATCCTCGTCAGTGCGCACGTGGACGGGGATGCTCTCCGGTCCTGGCCCCACATCCGTGTGAGCCCTTACCCACACCTTGTATTCGGTCCATTTCTCCAGGTCCTTGATCTCCCAGCTGGAATGCTCCCGTCCAATGCCATCCACCACATGCTTGGTGTTGTCATCTCCTTCCACTGCCTGGTAGGCAATGGAGTACTGGGTGATGACCCCATTGCGGCTCTGGGCGGGCGGTGGCACCCAACTTACCCGGATGGTGGTGGAGCTGGTGCTTACACACTCGACTTCTTGGGGTGGGGCGGAGGGGGCTGGGGATAAATAAATGAAGTGGGGAGATGAAGGGAAATGAATGGAATGACAAACCAAAATGCACAGGGAACTTTTACCCAGCCAACAGAGCACTGAACGTACATGTGGACAACTGCCTGCCATCCTCACAGATCATCAAAGATGGCACCGGGGGGAAATTTGTATCTGAAGGCCAGATGAACAGTGTAGAGATGGAAGTGCTGTTCTGCATCAGAGAACACTTCTTCCCAAAGCAGTTCTGGACGCTCACTTTACCAAACACAACAAATGGCAGTAAGGGAAGGGGGGCATGTGGAGGGTGCAAGAGAGAGACTGGTAGGGAGAAGAAAGACACTTTCAGTGAAGATCTGAAGCAGATGGAAGCCAGAAGAGGTAGGAAGCTGCAGAAAGCAAGAGTGGCAGAAGGGAAGCTCACACACCAGATTGTAGGAAGGCTTGTGAAAACTCACTCCTAGACAAGCAGAAGAAGCAGGAGTGGATAAGGAAAGCAGGTAACAGAGGTTGGAGGTGGTTTGTCCTGCTGGGGTTTAAAATCATGACCATCAGCTGTATGCTGCATCCTAACCAGCTGGGAGCCAGGCACCACATGGGAACAGGAGAAAACATGGTTGTGCTGCTTTGCACATATCCCTGGAATCTGGGACTGACTGCTTCATGCCTGCCAGACTGGTAACCTGCCTCAGTAGCTCCCTGGCCTATGGATTTGTACAGTGGAAGGTAAGCAGGTTTTGCCCCCTCCCAAGCAAAAAAAGCACCTGCAGTTTGCATTAACTTCTAAGCCTTGGCAATGTTATCTGTCCATAGGAGGAGGAATGGGATCCAGGCAACAGTTGCTTCTCACTGAGATCACTGGGAGAGAAGTCTCTCCACACAGCACACTGCAGTAAAACAAAAGCAGTGAAACAAATCTGAGCGAGGGGAAGAGAGATGAGGAAAGGAGAGATGACCTGGATAAAGCAAAGCATCCCTAGGACATCTGCTTGGTTCATTCCTTTCTCCAGCCTTGCAGACCCGCTGTCTGGTTGCACCAGGGCTCTGGCAGCATAGGAGCCCTCTCACAGCAGCATCAGCCCCCTGTCATCTGGTCTCACTGCCCTGGGATGCTGCAGGCAGCATGCTTGCATAGAAGGCAAGAGTGGAAGTCTGGAGAAGGAAAGGGGAGCCCATATAGTCAGGGAAAGAATGAGGGACATGGCTCCATCCATGGGTGCTCATCCAGAAGGAAAAAACCCTAAGCAGAGGGGGCAGGGCATCATCACTAAAAAAAAATGCACCCTTTTGCTCTAAGACTAGCAAGCTGTGTGGCCAAGCAATAATGGAGTACGAAGTATCTTGCTTTGCCATGGCAGGTGAAAGGCAGCTTCCATACTACACTGCACCAAGAAACATAGAAATGTCTGAAAAAAGACTGCTGCCCTCCCCCATGCTTTAGTCCTTGCAGCCACCAATGCAGCAGAGCCAGCCTTGCCGGGGCACAGGAACAACCCTGCCTGCTCACTGCCTGTGCAAAGGTGAACACAACCTACATCACTACACACATGGCAGCAAGGACCTCAGGTAATTCAAGCACTCAGCAATGGTGCCTTAGCTTTGCTGGGCACAGGTTGGCAGTAGCAGAAAATCTGGGAAAGCAGAGGGCAGCAGGACCTCCCAAAGCAGGTGGCCTCTGCTTGTTGGGAAGAAGGCCCACTTGCTTGTAGAAACAGTTACAGACTGCAAGTAACCTTTAATTCCCACTCCTGTGCTCAGACAACAGGGAACATTCCTGATGCTCTGGTTCAGATGCCTGGAGAGATGAAAGATGGAGGAGAGTAAGTAGTGATGGAGCTGGAAGTGATGATGCTTGAGCAGTCAGGCTGCTGCTACAAGAGCTACATTGGAGGAAAGAGAAGTCAAAACAATGTGTGGAAGCAGACAGCACAGGATCAGCCCTGCCATCTGGTACAGTGAAAAGGACGCAGGGGTAAAAAGTGAATCCTCACACTCTTGGTTAATCAGCAGAGAAGCTGCAAGGAAGAGAGTAGGAAGATACAGCACCAAAGCAACACTTACAATGGAGGGCATAATGTAGACAAAGTGCCTGGTAGCATCCTACAGACAGGACAGCTGAGATACAAGGGGTTTGCAAACCTTTCCTGTGACACTGTCTGCAGACGCCCTTCACAGAAGAGACGTGTTTTGACAGAACCTCCACATCTTCCCTTGACAGGCAGCAGTGAGCTCCTTCTCCAAAAGCAGCTTTGGACGGCAGTGTGGGCAAGTCAAAAGTTGGCTGTTGACTGGGTAAGAGTCACACATACAATGTGCAAGGCAAAAACTCAGATTAACACTTAAAAAAAGCAAAACAAAACTTGATAATATGAGCAGGATCAACTTAAAATGCACAAGGAGTTGAAGTGTCCCTCCTGGGGCCAGCAAAGAGCAGACTGGGTGGCCAGCATGCACCCACACATGCAGATGTACCCACACACACTGTGCAAACCTCTGCTGCCTCCAGGCTACTCACGACAGCCTCCCCCGATGGCCCACAGCAACTCTGTGCACCCATCCAACCCACCTGCTCCTCAGGCTAGGGAAAAGGCAGACTTAGGACCCACCTCAGTATTTCAAGGGAGAAAAGCATTTTAATGCCGAGGCCTAATGGGTACAGAGCTGATGTTTCTCTCTTGCATCATTCCGCTTGCCTGAGGCACTGCAGACTCCTGGAAAACTCCCCCGTGCTCTTCAGGCCCTCAAAGCAGCACTGCCTCTACTTTTTGCAGGGTGCCCAGCAACTAAGTGAGCAGATTAGCAGGAAAGACAGCCTGGAAAGCAGCTGCCTGCTCAGACGAGGTCTCAACTGTGCTGCTGAAGGGTTCAAAAGGGCACTACCTCCCTCTGGCCTTCCCACACAAGCATGCCTACTACTCCTGAGCAGGGGTGCCACAAGAAAAGCAAGACCAGCATCCTTCTCCAGCCCATTAGTGAGTCATTAGTGATCACAGGCCTCCTACCTTCCCCATGACTGGATGGTCAGGGACAGGAATAGAGACTGAAGAGAGGCTTTTTGGAAAGCAGGAATCTGACTACTCCTGCAGTTTGTGTCCCACCTTAACATGTCAAGCTCCATGATCTAATAGCCTTTCTCAGGGTAACCAGATGGAAAAGTGCAGGAAGGAGACCAATTTGAAGCTGGGAGCTGTAGTATTTCTAGATTAGTAAGTCTTAAGGCCAAAGGGAACCCATCCAACCATCTAATACAAGGTGTTGATAACTAAAGATCAAAGGATTTCTGACTGGAAGTTGTGCACTCTACACCAAACTTCTCCCGAGGTAAAGCACAGCTTTCTGAAAGACCTACTTGATTTTGAGCCCCCCTATTACTCAAGGCTCCACACTGCATTGGGGCTGTTCAGGCACTGGTTTCTCACCCTCACTGAATAACTCAGCAGTAACTGCCAATGCCTTCTGTCATAGAACTGAGTGCCATCAGAAATCTTTTCAAGTAGGAGCCTGTAAACCAAGACCCAGGTCACTTCTTGGATCAATGTAAGAATTCTTATATCCTTCAGTGTGAGGAGGGCTTCACTGATCAAACCAAGGTACTCCTGTGCCTAAATGCCAAATCTCCTCCAGCCTATTCACATTTCTCTGACTAAACAGATGCCAGAACCAGTCAGCTACTGCACCACCGGCCAGCAGAAGCAACAACCTTAAAAACAAACTGGTGTGAGATGCCTTGTGAGCAGACAACAGGTAGAGTAGGTCATGATAAGATGTCTGCCTTGATGAGTCCATGAAGCAAACATTTCTCTTACTTGGACTGTTGTGAGACTCTGAAGGACTCATTTATGCATGGAGCTGTCTCTGATTAAGTGTGTTCAAGGATAAGAGCATCTACTGATGAAATTAATTTACACGGTAGGAGAATTACTTCAACCTTTGCCTATCAGTACAAAAGCTATCTGACACAGGTATACAAATCCCCATATTCAGGATTTGTTCTCAATGTTCAAATATTTATAACTGCATGGTCTGATCTTTCTCCGTTTTCATACCTGTCTATTGTGCAGCTCTAAGACATCATTAGCTCACTTAACGAGGTACAGGAATGCCGGGGACTGGTATGTTAATGAAGCTGAGTTTTCCTCAAAGAGAAGGTCATTCTAGAAGTGAGCAGAGCTGCTCTTCCCTGCCAGAGCTCCCTTTCTAATGGCCATCTCACACTCCTGGTTGCTGTGCATGCTCCCGCCCTCCCTGCAGGGAAGGCTGGCTGCCTGTACCAACTGCTCACTCCACATAGCGAGTAAATCCCAGACAGACGGTGCAAACGGAAATGTCTTTTTTCCCCCTTTTAATGCTCTTTGCATAATGGCAAGCCCAAAAATCGTTAGTGAAAACGAGCTTATCGCAGGGCCCTTTGATAGCCCTAATCTGCTTATGCGCAGCACTTTGAGCTGCCAATCAGAGCAATGCAAACTCCAGCTCTGTGATCACACAGGGCAGAGACAGGATGAAAGTGATATTGCCTGGGTCACCTCATTATTGAGCCTCTCTATTAACTGAACTGCAGCTTGTTCTGGTTTCCCCTAGCACTGCAGTCCCAGAAGCAGCAGACTCACTCACTCACACAACCCTGGCAAACAGCCACTTTTCCAAAATGACTCCTCCAGCTGCCTGACAGCCACAGACACACCTCGGCCTCACAGGATGCCTCACCTTACAATCAACTGTACTGACCAGGAATGGACTCCTGTGTAAGCAAGGCAGCTGGAACAGGGAGTGAAGGGATGAAAATCCAATGGTTTGGAGACAGTCACATTTAGAGCCAAATACCCATATGCTGCCTGTCCAGACAGCTTGTCTGCATGGGAGTAAATTCATAGAGATGCACAAACCCACTCAAATCAATCTCTCCAAAGCAATTTCCCAGCCTGTTTTACTCCTCCATCACTTTTTATGAATCTACCCTTAGGGAAAGACAGGATGATCAAAGGGACAGGAAGAAACAACTTACCCCTTGGGTGCACCCACTCTGCCAAAGAGCCCTGATTCAAACCCCAGCTGACTTTCCCCATTACTCCCTTTAGCAAACTGCATGCCAGCATCCCTGCAAACCCACAGGGGCAGAAGCACTGGGCTTCTCTGTGCCCAGGAGATGGATACTGGACTGCTTTTGATTTGTCTCCAGCAGTGTTGAATGTCAGGCACTTACTGGATTGGGCAGTTCTGGCTTCCACCGTGGGGGTGTAAACTCCTACCCCCAGCTCTGAGCGGGCACCCAGACGGAACTTATACAATGTGTCTGGTTTGAGACCTTCCACGGCATATGAGGAGGTTGGGTCAAACTCCACCTTTTGCTGCCAAAAAAAAAGGAAACAGATTATTTGCTGTAGTTGTGCAGCCACTCTGGGCCCACAAAAGTCACAGCCGTGCTTGCCAAACCTGACTGCAGTCCTGCAAGACTCCAAACTATGGAGCTTCCAGGGTGACACACTCCAGGACTCTGGAGAGAAGCAGACCTCTGCCACAGCCAGGCTACACTGTCTGGTCTTCTGATTGCACTCACTGGCTTGAGAGCTTTGTAGGAATGCTGGGTCCAGCTATACAAGTTCAGAGAAGGGGCACGGGATACATAAGTTTGTTTTCTCCCAACAGACAGTGTATTGCCTCTGAAATAGGCAGTAAAGCCCTCATCCTGTAGCAGTCAGGCTCTCTAATGCACCGAAATACTGCTGGAAAAGGGCTTGCTTTGTTGACACTTCACCTGAAGGGCACTTATTCTTGGCAGCTCTCATGCCACTATAATAAGAGGAGAAGGAGAGGACCATGGGACACTGATGCTGTCATGGCACAATTCTTGCTATGCTGTGTAGAAGCCAGCACAACCTTTGATATATTTTGAACTGGACTTCCTTTAGGGACCTGCAGTAAATGTGGAAGGGCTCTCTCTAGGCCACCTTCAATCTGCTTTTTACATCTAACCAGTCCTGGGGCCAGAGACACATGCTGGAAGCCATTTCAGACCTGCCCAGAAATACTATTGTTTACTGGCACCAGCAGTAAGCATGCCTCAGGGATGCTGTCATGGCATTCTGAGCCTTTCCAGTCCCAAACCAGTCACTACTTTGCTGGCATCAACAAGCACTGTTGAAGTGACTTACATAGAAACCAGAATGCCCTGTTCCTACTGCATACCACTGAGGCAGAAGAAACACAAACAGTTCTGTTACCAACCTGGCTCAAGCACACACTCCCTTCCCGAGCTCAGAACTTGCCATGTTCAGCTCCAAGAGCTGCCAGGCAGGATCCTCACCTGAGTGCCATCCTCCCCTTCCCAGTAGAGCAGCTCATATTTAGTAATGCGTTCCTGAGAGGCGGGCAGCCATGTCAACAGGATGCGGGTATCAGACTCTGCTTCTGCCTGGAAGTCAGCTGGCTGGGCAGGAACTGGGGAACAAACACATGGTTAGTGCCAGATGAGGCGAGAAGAGTTGCATGACTTAGCAAAGTCAGCATTTCCCCTTGTGAGGATCCTCTTTCATTTCTGTCAGAACATCCCTTCTCCCCTGTACTGTGCTCTTAGAACATTTCAGGCCACAGGCAAACACCTCTGTCACTCAGGTGGGTGACTGTGGGGATGGTACTCACTTCCAGACCCTGATGCATCCCAGATCCTTCCTTACATATGTATACTCAGACCCAGAAGGGTCTCCACAAGTGCCAACATCCCAGGACTTTGTGTCACATTTTTAGCCACTGTATCTCAGACAAAACGGTGGGCTGTTACTTGTACAGAGATTGATACCAATGCCCCAGGACAATCTGACAGCTTAAATCTGATGGCTGTGGGGTGGGAATGCCCCCCGCCCCCCACTCTGACATCCAATCATTTGAGCACCAAGTGTAGCTGTGATGCCTGGTGCAAGTCAGACACTCAGCTGAGCCTCACACCGCAGGGATGGCCATGGAACCAGGCTGCCTCACTCCATACCTACCTCCTTGCTGTGTTTTGACCTGGATGATGTCCGAGGGGGGCCCGTCACCCACAGAAGTGAAGGCCAGGACACGGATGCTGTAGGTGGTGCCTGTGATGAGGCTGCCCACAGTGGTGAGGTGGCTGTCATCAGTGTTGTGTTTCTGCCACATGCTCAAAGGCAGGTGGGGGTCAGTGGTGTAGTACACGCGGTAACCCCGGATCTGTCCATTGGGCTCCTCTGGCTGCTCCCACTGCACCAGCATGGTGCTGGCGCTCAGCATCCGTGCCTGCACTTTGAGGGGTGGACTTGAAGGAGCTTGCTCTCCTGTCCGGGCCTCGACCAGCTCACTGGGGGGACCCCTGCCGATGTTGTTGACTGCGATGACCCGGAACTCATACTCTGAGAAGGGGCTGAGCCCACCTATGCTGTAGCGGGTGGTTGCCACACCATCCACCTCCTGGAACTGGCCCTCCAGGGATTTGGGCTTGTACTGGATGACGTAATATGAAATGGGGTCAGAGTTGCCTGAATCCCAGGTGAGGGTCACGCTGGTAGCTGTCGTTTCAGTCACTAATGGCTCTGTTGGAGGTTTTGGCAGTGCTGCAATCGGAAGGCAGAGAGGTGTGATTTAAATAATTCAGTCAGCTCAAACCTTGCAATGTGCACAGGGATAAAAATGGAGCTGCCACCTCCCATTAACATTCTTCTTTAAAAGGCAGAAATCATTTCATACTCTATAACATGCATTTTTATATTACCATATATTGCTTGAAGTGGTTCTTAATGGAAGGATAAACAGAGCAATCATGTTATTAGATGTGCTTGACGCACTTACCAGCAGCAGGCTAAATAAAAGTAATTCAACAGGGATGCAGGAATGTTTCTGTCATGGGGGTTCACCCAGGAGTGGGAAGGTACTTGCTGGGCTGGGCTGGGCTGGCCCCAGAAGCCAGGTGCACAGCTGATTTACAAAGGGATACAGTAAAGCAATCAGAGCACTAAAGCAATTCAGAGTTATGCTCCTGCTTCCAGAGAGGCAGTATCTTAGGCAATAGGGAGTTCATGGACAATGCTGTTAGAAGGGTTGATGGGGCAATGCTTTGTAAGTATTACAGTACATGCAGGAGAGATACAGCCAGAGAAATTACCAACTTTCATATCCACTATTTCACTGGGTGGTGTGTCAAACTGCAACCAGACAATAAACTGTTATACAAGAACTCTGACAATGACACCTCTGAAGTGTCAATGAGAACGCAACTACTGCAAGCAAACATTTCCAGATTTGCCATTTTACCACAAGAACAAAGAAAAAGAATGAGTGTGTGTGAGAGAGATTTGCAGAGTACACAAATACTTAAGTACAATGACTGAATTAAAGTCTACAGTAAGTTTAAACCTCCTACAAACCACTCTAAAGTCATTAATGACTTGTAATGCAGCCATGCTTGAAAAGGAACTAAGGAAAATGCTCAACCCAAATTAGGATCCTCAAGAACTGTGTTCTTTGGCAAAGCCATCAGGCTTCTAGTTTTCACATGGCTCAGCGGAGGAAGGCAAGCTCCTTAGCACAGGGCATTCCTGCTCTAAATACCAGAGAGAATGCCATCTCCAGTGCTACTGCAACATGGATACTGAGAAGATCATCAGAAGCTGAACTGGCAAGGGAGGGGAGGGCACACAACCCACAGCCACACACCCTACCACTACCCATGGAGGACTCAGGGAGGGCAAACCCAACCTGCACAACAGTATGGCCTGAAGAAAGCTATTTCCTTCAGCATCCTAGAAACTGGCAGCCTTCCTCAGGCTTTCAAGGACAAATAAAACTCCTTTTCTTTTGAAGAGCCACAAGTTTGACCTTTGACAGCTGTTGGGTGGGCAGCCTCCATGCCAGCAAGGGCTGGTCTGGTACTTTCAGCGCACCTAAGTGCAATCAGTTCTGCGTAATCTTGTTTCTCCTCTTTGAGCTGAAAAAGGTCTGCTTGCCAGCAAGCACAGGAGAAGCAAGACTGGGTGAAGGAGTTTGGGACAGAGGCAGTAAGATATCCGGAGTAAAGGTGTCGAAAAAGCAGACGGGGACACAGGGAGGAAGGTGAAGGGCTAAAGGAGCTGAGCAGATTGCTCCCTGTCCAGGGGCATCAGGTCAACTACTGAGGGAAAGAGGCAAAGGCATTCCAGCCATGAAGAGGTAAATGCTGTGAACCAACAGTGCAGTTCCCACCTCTTCCCTCCAAGACCAAGCTACCAGCCCATCATGGCCCTTTTTTCCACGCATTCCTGGGTATCTACTATAGCAAGGTAACCACTGTGCTCTGTATGAAAAGAGAAGCTGGAAAAGGTACTGACGAGCAGATGTGAGTAAAGGGAGCAGGGTGCGGCTAAGGCTAAAATCATCCTCTGACTAGCCAAGAGAATTTGCTGTTATCTCCAGGTCAGAGAGTGCTAACACTCCATTCTATGATCTGTTCAAGCAGGAACTCTGTGCTAAAGGTGGCCTTAGTGCAGGAAGGGGCCTGGGAAAACAGACAGACTCAAAGATGACGCATCTGTGGTAATCTGAGCTACACATCAACTGCAAGCAGAGAAGGAAAGGGATACTGTGGCTTCCAGATGGGAAAGAAAGAACACCTTCAGCCTTCTGTTAGTAGGTGGGCTACCCTATGGTCAGCAATTAGCAGCAATTTCCTCTTTGGGGCACAGCTACTTGTGAAATATCAGCAGAAAGTACAGCTGAAGGACAGCAACACAAGAAAGAGAAAGGGGAAGAGGCAGAGCAGTAAAAGAAGACATTTACAGAGGATTATGTAACAAATTTCAAATGGACACATATAGCTCCTCCCTGCAGGGAGGGAGAACGCTAATTTTTTTGAGGCTCACGGACACTTCACATTGCTGGGATTAACCTTCTTGTCTCACTCTAACTGCAAGAGGACATCTGTGCAAACAGTTCTCTGACTGCAGACATCCACAGACCCTGCCCCAAGACAGCCCACGGCTCACCACTGTGCTGAGCTGATCCTGCTGATGCACAGAACAAGCCAGACATTGCTGAGATGAACACAGACTCTTCTCTCATGGCATAGCAAGGACCTGGCCTGACACAAGCTTGTCTACCATGCCACTTGCAGGGAGAGGTAAAATGACCTTTAGAGCAAGTATCATCATCCTGTGACCAGCAAAAAAACAAAGTTGTGGGTTTGGGAACCTCCCTTGCAAGCTGGAAAAGTCACAGAAGAGAGTGGTCAATAGGCTGCAGCCAAGCAACTTTGGTAAAGGGCTACATTGTTGAAACCCAAGTAGGAGCACTACAAGTAATAATTCCTTACCTTTGACAGTGATCTGGGCTGTGGCTTCGATCATGCCAAGGGACGAGATGGCCACGCAGGTGTAGTTGGCAGACTGCATGATGTTATTCAGCTCCAGGACATTCCTACCGACGGGCATCTCATCCTCTTTGGTCAGCTCCTCCACTCCAGCCATCCACTTCACGTAGGGCATTGGAGCACCTACTGCCACGCACGTGAGGTTCACGCTCCCCCCAGGCATCACCTCGTGGTTGCTTGGAGGGATAGAGAATCGAGGAGCAACACGCCGCACTGAAACAAGGAGGAGACAGCTAGTAGGGTCACAGAACTAGCAGAGACTACTGCGGGGACACATGAGGGGCAGTCAATATTTTTGCCTGTCTATCCCTTAGGACAAATAAAATGAAATGCGAAAGCTGTTCACTACTTTGCCAAATTGCACACACTTTTCTCTCCTTCCTTAGCCACTGGCATCTTATTTGCAGAACTCATTAAGTGATGGCTCAATCCGTTCCCTCCAAACGTAGCCTTCTGAAATCACATTACTAACATGAAACATTCCTCCATTTAAATTACATCCTTCTAATTAGAGAGCATGCACAAATGCCAGTCACACACTTTGCGCAGAGCCCACTGAAGCTCTGCAAAATGGAATCACCTGCTCAATTTATTAGCTCTGGAGCAAAGCAGCCCGTTCCCTAAACCTCACAGGGTTTGGGCAGGGGCAGCAGAAGGGTTGCTTTTTGAATTAGCACACGTGTGCTGCTAAATAAAATATAATTCCTTTCAAAATGTAACTCAGGTTCTACCTTGGCTCAGAAAAAATAGTCACCCAAGCTGCATGACATTGTCAGGGCCTGAAGAGATCACCTTGCTGGGCAGGAGAGAACTAATCCTGACAGATGTGAGATCATATCCATTTTGACAGAAGAGAGCTGGGCTGGCAGAACCTTTCCCACCTTCGTGGCAGCTCTTTGGGAGATGTATTCCTCCTTATTGCATTGCACAGCTTCTCTTCATATCAATCCCTTGCTGGGTATTTCATTCAAGACTTATTTGTAAGCAACTCTCAGCTACAATAAAGCTCTAAAGCTGCCTGCCATATGCATTCCCGTCAGGAAAATGACACTGAGAAATGAGGTCCCTTCTTTGGGGTTAGTGTTATGGGCCTATTTAAGCAAGGGTAGAGAAACAACTGTGCTCAGTAAATCTTTGTCTCCTCTGGGCAAGCTCATTTTAGTCTGTAGTTAAAAAGAGAAACTACTTGAATGTGTCTTGCCCAGCAGCTCTGCTCCCCTCTAGCCTCCTCCACTGAAAAGGCAGCCCCCGAGCAGCGGCCGGGGTCACACTGACCAGCTCCGAGGAGCCTTTCCCTGCCAATTACGCTCCTCCATCAGTGCACTGGGCTGGTGGGGCAGCGACTGGGAGTGCTGGGGACAGGTGGGAACAGGACAGGAGTCTGAGCAGGCCCAGCTCACAACAGGCCACAGTCACAGCTAGCCCCAGGGGCAATGGGGGCCTGGGGACTCACAGCTCTGCTGGCCTGACTCCTGCCACCACGGCATCTGTAAAGGCAGTAAAGCTGCTGACAGCACCGTGAGCCGCAGAGGTGTCAGCTCTGCTTGCCAAACTCTACCCAAATCAAATTTCACTAGTGCTCTCTTTGATGATTCATCCCCAAACCATCAGGATTGCAGAAATATACTGAACACAGAAGCCCCCACACTTCCATGTACAACAGAGCTAAGACTTTGTGATAAATTAGACAATACTGTCAACATCATGTGTATACTACACATCGTCTCAGTGACAAAACAGGGCTCATTAGCTCCTTACCAGCCAGGGTAAGGGTAACTTAAGGATTACTTCTTTTTTTTTTTTTTTTTTTTTTTTTTGAGAATATGAATCCAAAGTCTTGCTGGATGCTTCTTTTAATCAATTATTAAATCTGAAATCAATACCTACATGAGCATTCACCAGTGAGGTGTTACCTGACCAATAGGGCAGTACTCCCCAAATGAGACAAAACTGAAAGTGTACTCAAATGCTATGCAGTCATGAGAATACAGACTTAACCTGATGGACATGGCAATGGTTTAACATGATGGCATGTATTTCCAACCAAAGCATTCCAGCACCATTCATTAAGAGTCAGGTTTATTTTCCAATGAACATGGCGTCGAATTATTCCAGGTAGAAGCTGTTCAAATTCTGTCCCCGTCAAAGGAGCAAACCCACCCACCCAAGCTGTACTAAAACAGAAAAAAAAGGCAAACTTTGAGGATAATGCCGTAGGTGTGCATAGAGCACTCACACACATGCATGAGGCAAACAGGTTGGCAGGCACTGGAGGCCACTACAGAGTCAGACAGACAGTGGTGGAAGGGCAGGACAGGGAGAGGGAAGGCACACAAGTACTCACATACAGGGACCTGGGAAAACAAAGACACTGGAGGACACAAAGCCATGCAGAAAGGTCAGAGCCCAGCATGCACAAACAGATTTTAACTTCCAGCCCTGTGAGACCAGAGGCAGCACAGCCTGTCACAGACTCCCCTGCACCCCACACTGTGTGCCCATGTCAAGCACCTGCTTTCAGCATGCTCCTGGGGCTGTGTGAGTCCTACTGGTGCCATGTCACCCTTGATGTGTCCTGCAGAGGCAGGACCTGTGGGGGCTGTGCTGTCTCTCCCAAGGGATGTTAGCAGCTGGCCATGGCTTGCTCCCCTGCATGGAGGGGACAGGCACTTCATCGGGGCTGGGGGCCCTGCAGCAGCGCTCTGTAGGGTGATGGGAAGTCCCTCTCCCCTGTACCACACACACAGGAGCAGCAGAGGTGGTTGGCTCCTGTGCTTAGAAAAGGGATGAATGGCAAGGAAAACTCTCCTGTGGATCCAACAGTATGAGACCCCCTTCACCAGCCTCAGCATGGGCTGTGTTTCCCGCAGACCTGAGGGTGCCAGGAAACTCTGCGGAGCCTCAGCTCTCCAGCCTGGCAACAGATGAGTGGTTAAACAGGCTTCTGTGGTGCATTTCTGCAACCCAGAATGGCTGAGCCGTCTTCCCCTCATTTGCACACCAGCAGAGCTGCTGAGCTGGGCTCGCTGCTCCACACCAGGGAGCAGCAGTGCCCACGGCACCCTAGCTGCTAAAAATGGATCCCTGTGCAGGGGTCAGCTCTCTACATGGGAGGTGGGAGGAGGTCAGAGCAGTGCCTTCGGTAACAGATCTGGCCCAGACACTGCTCTGTCAGGAGTATGTGCAAAGGAAGGGATGGGCTCCATCAGCCTCCCATCCTCTTGGGGGATAATTGGCAGCTTCTTGTCCCAGTCAGTACGGAGGGAGAAGGGGAGATGCTGTCAGTTAGCATTAGCAAGAGCTGGCACAGCTCTCACAGCAGCTTGCAGAGCACCATCAACACATTCCTCAGACTCAAGCCAGCAATTTAAGTTGCTTGCTTTTCTAGCATAAGAGTCTGGTAATAATTTAAATCAGTGTAAATCCTCAAAAAGCAACATTCTTAGAATTTCTGTCCAATTTACAAGTCAAATCACATGGGTTAGCACAGTCCATGATTCTACCTTAAGTGCTCCAGAAAATTTTGGTTTTTGCAGCAATGAAATTTCCCTTTTAATTACAATTTTCTTGACTAGAATTTGCAATAATTTTTTTAATCCTCTTTTTGGATAAGGATCAGAAGAAGGTGGTTTGGAGGTTTTGCAAGAACAGCACAGGGAAAACTGCTGTGAATATTAAAACTATTTCAATGGACAATACTATAATTCCGGGGTTTAGTTAAACCTGCAGACTGTAAAAAATGAGATTCATTCTAATGCATCCCAAGAACAGGCATCGTAAGGGCTCTGTGCTAGCCCACTATTCTGCCTATCTCCGCACTGAAAGCATTCCTTAGGAAGTGAAGTGAAACTTGGAGCAGTGAGCAGTGAGTGCAGCGCAACCTGAGCCCATGCCCTGGATCTCACAGGACCAGGAGAAAAGACAGTGTGGAGTCTGGTTTCCCACTCACAGGGGGAACTGCTTGGGGGGGAAGGAGGGGAGCAAGCAACACTAGAGCCACAAAGGTTGAGAAATGTTAATAATTCAGCATGCACTAACATGCACATTCCTTGCCTTGAGAGCAAAGAGCTTCAATCGATTGCCTGGCTCCTTTCAGCACAGGAGTGGCTGTTTCCACACGTCTCAGGTTCCCTCTGAGGGTGAAGTTACCTCTTTGGAGAACCAGGGACACCTTTCCCCCTCCTGCTGTCTGCAAAAGGTGTAGGCCCTAAGCTCAGGGCTCTCAGGCTGGTGCTGTTAGTCCCTCTCATGTGCTGAGACACTGCTGGCATCCAGTGAGGCTCTGCTAGAAACACAACAGTGCCAGGAGGACTGCCCAGGCTTCCAAAGTCATGCAGCGCTGCTAGGGAAGGGGAAACCAAATTTCCAAATTTTCCTGCTGGCTGCCTTGACCACAGTACAGCTTAGCAGATGACAATGCCAACACCACTCCCTCTGGTTTGCAGAGACCCAGGCACCTCTACTTGCCTGCTCCTGCTTAAGGGTTTCCTTTGAACCATGCCTTCCCAGCATCTAATTCTGGGCCTCATCTTTCCCCGTCCCAACACCCCATGGCAGGCTCATTGGCTGCTGCCCCATGGTGATGGAAAGCTGTGCTTGTGCTCTGCACACTTCTCTGCTCTCCTCTAAGGCAATTCCAGCTGCTCAGGTCCTGCACCACTGTCCTGCCATCCTCTCCGCTTTGCTTGTCCTCTGCACGAGGGAACAGCAGCCTGAAGGAAGTCCCTTCTGCTCTGAAGGAGAGCTAGGACTGTCCCGTCTGCTGCTCCTCCCCGGTCCCAGCACAGACAAGACAAGGTCAGGGGGTTCTGCTCTAACCTCTCAGCTGGGGTGAGCAGCAGTGTGTGATGTAGGGGCACATCTTGGGGAGTGTGAGGCTGTCCAACATCATTACTCGAGCCAGGCAAGCTGAAGGATCCCTGATGCACAGGATATGTTCTTGCCCTTGCCAGACTGGTAACCTGCCAAAACTCCTGTCTTCCTCAGGAACCACCTCCTACAACTCGGGAAGGAGTGAATTTAGAAGCTATCCTCAAAAACCATCATTGGTCTGCATGGTCTACTCATGTGTAGACACCTTTCATCTCTCCTCAATGCTATCACTTTAGGAAAGGACTTCAAACAGAAAGGCAGTTGCTGAAGTCTCACAACCTATTGACAGAACCAACAGAAGGAGAGGAAAAATTGGAACCAGAAAAAATGCATTTACAGTCTAATCTTGTGCTCAAACAATGCTGTACTATTTATGCTCCCAATGTATCCTTGAGTGCTGACATTTTATAGACAATTTCCAAAACAGGGCCTTGCCATTTTTGGATTATATTTCAGCTATAACTTTTAGGTCTAATTATTTGTGCTGACAACCACATATAAAAGAGGATATATCATTACAGTGGTGCAGCACTGGAGACACATCAGCATTCAGCATACTGACATACTAATAGCAAAGTAAGGGAGAGCAAGATTGTGGAGCTCCACAATTTGTATTCGCTCCCAGAAATTTCTCTGATGAAAATAACACAACATTAAGGAGGGGAATAAGAGAAAAGATCCACTGTATCAAGATAAAATAACTTGTTAATAAATAACCTTGTAGCAGTCACAGAACAATAATTAAATGCATGGGTTAGCAGTACATAGTTTTAAGTAAAGCTGGAAAAATGTACGATGTAATTATCAGTGCCAAACAAATTATAAGCATGGCAAATCCCAATGGAATATTTAGAAACTAATTTCTGGCTTCACATTAAATATTTGTGTATGTAGGTATTTTTGCTGGAGTGGGAAGGAAGGGTCGACACAAAAAATGAGAAATTCTTCACCCCTGCTGGTTTATATCCATTTTCAGCTGCCTCCCTTCAGCTAAACCAATGTGGCTAAAACATTTAAGTGCCCTGTCAAAGGTTTAGTCTCCAGAGGTGTCTCAGCCGTTACAGTGGTGCTCCAAATTCACTGAAATCTGGGAGGCTTTGGGCCCTGGCTTTGATTTCTTCTCTTTTCTTCCTTGTTCTCATTTCTCATCATTGTCTTGGGATGAGGTAATTTTATCCTCCACAAAATCTATTTTTAGAAGGTAAACAACAAAGGTCCCGTTCCTCAGTACAATCTAAATGAGAGCATGTTCCAGGGAGAGAAATGGGATTGAACTCAGTGTACCGGAACGACTGCTATGACAATTTGTTAAAACTTGTTCCAGTGATGATCATAAGAATTCATCCAGCTGCCTGCTAGTTTGTGTGAGACAAGCCAGGGTCTCTTCCCCATGCCACCTGGGGAGCAGTGTGAGCATCCCTCACCTCCAGCATGTGTGAAAGGACAGACCACCATAGAACCTGTTCAGTGAAGTAATCATCTCTGGAAACAAAATCCAGACTTCTGCCAGAAATACCAGCTTTCCTCAGCATGAAATCATGAGTGCCTTGAGCTAAGTCTGGAGCTAGATTTAATTTAAAGGCTGGAGTTGCCTTTCACTACTGTCCTTTATTTTCCTCTGGCACTCTGAGGGCAGCAGGACAGAGCAGAGCAAAGCACCAATCAGGTTTTACTGAATGGCTACGAGCTCCTGGGCATGTCACCACGAACCTCCCTAAGCCACCTTTGGTATGGCTGGGGCCACTGCCAGAGCTCCCTGCTCTCCTGACCGCAGGAGGAAGACCCAGCCCCAGGGAAAGGAGGAGAGGCAGACCTGCTTGTGCAAAGGGCTCTTGTCTCAGCATGGACAGAGCATGGAAAATGGGCCACCCCAGCGCAGGGCCTGCTCAGGAGCAGGGAAATTGCCTCAGCACAAGGGATCTGGATCTCAGCCTGCCCCTGCTGCCTTGCGGAGGGCAGCGTGCTGGGTTCTCCTCCAGCTGAGATCAAAAAGTAAGCTTTTTGCCTCTAGAGCAAGTTAAAACTTTTAAAGCTTCAAGAGGAATTAAGGAGCCCACACTCTCTAGCAGCTCGTGAGGGGACTGACCGTTCTGATCTCTGCTTCCAAAGACTGTTCTTGATCTCCAGCCAGAAAGCAGCAGCAATTTAGAGGTATTACACTTGCACCTAGCACGAATAAAGGGTTAGAGAAGGACCCCACACAGAGCAGCATGCACTTCTTTCTACCCTGCCTTTGACAAAACTGCCCTGGCTGGTATTTGCATGCAAAATATATTCTGTGCACTTTAAATCTCAAGCAACAAAGGCATGCAAGCAAAGTATCAATGCCATCACCAGAGTCACAGCAAACAGTAAGCAGATTTCAACAGGCACACTGTGGCTGTGCCTGGAAAGGAGCCAGTCTGCAGGGCCCCCTCCCATTTTGGGGATGGCTCTCCTCTCCCTACTGGAAAAGTCCCATCTGACGTGGCGTACTGTAGATGGATAAGAAGTGAAAAGGACCAACCTTCTCGCTGATCTGAGAGATGAAAGTTTGTTTTGTTTGATGGCAGAGTGCGATGAAGATGAGGAGGGAATAAAAAAAGACAAGGAAAAACACAGAGAGTAAAAACAGGCCAAGCTTCATCTGTCCGCACACCACTGAAACGACAAGACAAGACTACAGAGGTCAGCCATGACTTCCCACCACGCACACAGCACTCCACGGCAGGGACAAGAGAGGCCACACTCGCACTGCTCTGGCCCAGAGCAGGGCCAGCCCCTCTGCCTCCTGACCCACTCACCACTCCTGAAGGCAGGACAGAGGGGACTGCACATCTCACACATCCCCACGTGGAGGGTGCTTCAGGGACGGCCCCACTCTGGGCCAGATGCTGGATACACAGACATGTTCACATGTTCAGGACACTCACACAGAGCAAAGGACTCCAGCCATCACACGTGCTCCCATACACCCACACCAGCTACAGAGATGATGGCAAAGGCACTTTAAACCCATTGACCACACACTGGGAAGACCACATATGTAAATTCGAATTTTATAAAGTATGAAAGAAATGCTCCAAGTGGCGAATCGAGAAATCTTCTACCATGAAGAGCTGTTTCCCCTCTCCAAACAAAGAGCTAAATGCAGCAGAGAGGTATTAGGCAAGTGACAGACATGCGCAGTCTCAGCTGGGCTCAGTTTTGAGAGCCTTATTGGTACATTGTGCTGCGAGTGAGAGATGGACAAGAAATCAGAAGGACAAAAACACCCAGAGAATTGAGCAGGTCCCAGTTTTTGTTCCTGCGGGAGAGACAGCAGAAGGTTAGTTGCATTTTCCTTATAGACAAAGGAGATCTTATTTCTCTAGCAGGAGTGACCTCACTGCAGCTACAGATCTGTGGCATACCAGCTGTAATCGAACCCTCGCTGAGAGAATACACAAATGGATTTGATAGTTAAAGACTGCTTATGAGTCACATTTTTGATGGGGGAAGGAGAAGGTGGGGGAAGGAATTTGCTTTCCAGCAGAAACACTGCAAATTGGAGAACAGCATGTGGCATTATACAGTGCAACAGTACAGTAAGCCATTTCCAGCAATCAGAGGACAGGATTTTAACCAACATTGACACAGTACAGGCAAGGCAACAAGCTACCAATAACAGCCACTACAGTGGCCTATGGAGTGTAATGGAGCCTGCTGGAGAACAGCAAAACACTGATTTACATTTTTTCAATTGAACTGATACCAGGGAACTTAAACCAGCCAACTCAGAGCTTAACTGGCCCATAATCATGGGCCACATCCAGTGAGGAGCCCCACCAAGATTATCTTTAAAACAAACAGTCCTAAACTTAAAGCCAAGGTTTCCTCTGTCCTGCTTTAGAAAGGGAATTTACCTCTTGGTCTACAAAACCTTAGCATAAGGCTCATTTGATCCTGTGAGACCCTGTGATGGGAGGGAACCTCTTTATTGCTGCTCCCAAGCCAGCACTTTATTTCCTCATCTAATGGAGCATATCACATCTGCATGGCTTCAGCAGGCAATGAGGGGCTCCTGCCTTCTGCTCAGCTCTTCCCAACAGGCAGGATTTGTTTCTTGCCCTTGCTCAGGAAGGACAGTGCTTTTGGCAAACCAGGTGTGCCCGTGGAAGGCTGTTTCTGGAAAGCAGCACTAACATCGCAATGGGCAACACAAACTCCGAGTGCTGCCAGCATGGACCAACCTACTGCACCCACTGGCACTGGGAGACTGAAGGGCAAGAGGCTGGTGAAGGGTGTGAGACTGGGCAATGATGCTGGAACAACTACAGGAATACCTGCCCTTGCTGCTGAAGCCCCTAGAGCCAACCCCTGCCCTGATCTGAGCCACACCAAGGGGACTCACTGTGGGGCCACTTGGCCTGCCTGGGGGCAAGGTGAGGGGTGCTGCTCCAGCTGGGGGACAGCCAGCAGCTTTGTTTTGGGGAATCTGGCAGAGTGATCACACTGCATCAGTGGGCATGGACAGGACCAAGCTCCAGCAGTGGCTTTCCACATGTGTTGACACTTTAGATTAGAGCTGGAAAGGTGAGGAGACACATGTGAAACACACTAATTCTAATAGATTACTTTCTGGTTTGTCAAACATGAACAAGTTTAGGACCTGCTATTTGTCATTAATTGCTGGATTATCTCTTAATCTCATTTATATTAATGTCTTATAAGCAATAAAACCCAGTAACAGGCTATTTTGGAACAGCTGTAAAGCAAGAGGGAACACCTGGGCAGAAAGTTTTCCCTGCTCTTCCCTTAGTTAAGGCTTAAACAGCTGGTGCTTTATCTGAGATAAATCTGATAAATGGTAAATTCCAAGTTTCATCTCCTTACAGGTTCCATTCACATGTTCTTATCTCCAGTTCTTTATCCATGTCACTTCTAAGGTAAAAAAGCATGTTTTATCAACAGTTTTTCTGCTTTTTTACAGAACAAATGACTGAGAAGTAATGGTAAATAACATCTGCCTCCCCACCATTCAGGGACAGAGGCAGAGGATTTAAGCCTGGGGTTACCCACAGTAACCCTTGTGCAGAACACCACAGCTCACTAAGCATGTTACTGTGTTCTCACGAACCTGAGCTGCCTGACAGCTAAGCTGAACACACCAGTCTAAGTGCAAGTTGAGCCCCAGCAAAAAAGCCATCAGAGGACGACAAACTCTAGAAGGTAAAAAAGGGGCTCCATTTGAAATCCAGGCTGAAACAGCAAAGAAGCAAAGAGGAAGGCCGTATCAGAGATATTTCTGCCAGTCCTGACTGTCAGACAGCTCTCACAGTCTACAGGCAGAAATTCCTATGCCGATTGAATCTGGTTTTTAGTCTGCCACTGATGTGCTTGTCTGTGCAGTAGCAGCAATACTCTAACCACAGCAGCTTGTTGCAGAAAGAATGAATCTGGATTTATGGAGGGCTCTGCTTCTGAATAGTCTTGCTCATTTAGCTACCTGAAACAAGGCAGGGGGCTGTGGCCAGGATATGTATGCATAGGTCTAAGAGTTTAGATCACTAGCTCAAACAAAGGAACACATTTCCAAAGCTTTTCAAAGTGGGAAGCTAATACTTCCCTGAAAGCATCAAGAAAGTTCATTACCCAACTGGTATTGCAATTCTACTGGGAACTGCCAGCATCTGTCCTGTGTGAAAACCCTCTGGTGCTATGCAAGGCATTAATATAAAGGCCAACCCAGACACTTTGGAATCCAAAAGACAAAGAGGTTAACAAAAACCCAGAGGGGGATGAACCTGTTCCTGCTTATCTCCAAAAGCACATCTTGTGTCTCAAGGATTCCACATAAATCAAATTTTATCCTTTACAGCTTTTAGTGGTATAGAGGAACAAAAGGACAGATTGTCTTTTCTATGCCAGATTACATGAGAATAAGACAACCTTCCATTATACTCGATGAACAATGTTCTCATGCCACAGTGATGAGTATATTCCATCCTAGAGAGACAGACAGGATGCTCAGGGTGCCCAACCATCCTTTCCCATTCACAGTGCACACACATGCATGCATGAATTCAATTATGAGCAGAAAATCTCAGAGCACCAGAGACGTATTTCTTAGTCCTTTGTGCAAGTGGATATGGAAGGGGAGAAAATGGACATTAAGTTGGCACAGATATGCACGCCTAATTGTTCCACAGATGTCTGTGCAGGTCTTGTGGGGAGGAGAGGGAAAGAGGTTTTCAAGTACATTTCTGTGTTCATTATCATACACTGAGCCACCAGTCACTCTCCTTCTATTTTCCATAAAGGTAATTTTATAAATAATAAGACTTGAGCCTTGCAATGCACTTTGAACCATCAAAGGACTTAGCAAGGAATAAAATTGTTAACCTTATTTAGCTGAGTTCTATAAAGCACATTGGAATGTTTAGATGGAATGTGCCAGTTAAAAGACAAAGAACTATTATTTATTAAGCCATGATCATTACAAGTATTACAGCATAGCAGAATGCTCATAGAAACACACTGACAGTGAACAAACTTCCTTGCCAGGAGAAAATATAACAAAAATATTTGTAGTAATATTTGGGGAGGAGAAAACTTGGCAGAAGCCTCCATGTGCTTCTCTGGCGCTGAAGCGGGGCAGCTCCAGTGTGAGGACGCACAGTGACAGCAGCAGGACACACAGTGCCGGTGTCACCTGTGGCACAGCCACAGAGAATTGCTCACAACCAGCCAAGGTGCACCTGCCCACACTGCAGCTGCTCTGGGTCACAGCAGCCACAATGGCCACAGCTCCAGCGTGGAGAAGCACTCGGGAGCAGGGGAAATGGAACTGGAAGTACCGCAATTCCATGAAGAGGAGCGCACTCCCCCAGCAGTGTCCCCGGGCTGTGCTGCCCCGCTGTCGGGCAGTGCTGTCCCGAGCTCAGGGCTGTGCAGGGCGCACACAGGGACGCCGAGGCCCCTCAGTTCTCCTCAGCCTCACAGCAGCTGCTGAGGCTCCGCGGCCTCTCCCTCAGCCTGCCTCGGCTTCTTCCGACCGTCCAGGGCAGACATCCGTCCACTCCAGCCGTCAGGGTCAACCAGTCTCATTCCACCGCTGCTTCGTGTTTCCTGTCACCCAGGCATGTCCCTCACACGTCTCTCCAGCCTCTGCTTGCCTGTGATCACTGCCAGGCCCTCGAGCACTGGCAGTGCCCCTCTCTGGTCAAGTATTGTCACCCTCACCAAGCCTGAGGAGAGGCAGGTTTAACAGAGCACACTGCCACAAGTGTGCATACAGCTGGGCTGTAAACAAATGCATTCCCTGGTTATTTAGCTGTTTTTTCAGACATCTCCAGTTTTGGTTGCTGACTGTTCAACCGCTGTCCTCGGCTTTTACTCTTCTCCTGGCAATAGCCTTGAGCTTTGACTGCTGTTGCTATTTTAGTTGCTTTAATATTACATAAGCAGAAAATGTTCTTTTTAAAGGCGTCAAGTCCTCTTGCTCCAGGCCTGTGTCAGTCATTCAGAATTATTATTATTTACACAAGGTCCCTGCTGCAGTAAGTATCATATAGCCACAAGTAGCCATTTCAGTGAGCTCCCTCTGTGTCTGAGCCTAAGCTATTGCCAAATTCTCAAGGGTAAAACCCTGCAGAGGCCAGAGAATTGCTGCTAGGGACAGAGCAGCAATCCAAATTTCATTTTAGGTGATGGCTCCTTGGTGAAATTTGGCAAATAAAATTTCAGACTCCAAGTAGGGCTCCCTGCTGCCAAATGAAATACTAGCCTGGCCTTTCAAAAAGCAGATCAAGAAAGCACAGGTTTTTGCAGTAATACCATTTCTATTTACTGCACTCTGATTTACTAGTTTGCAATTTGGGGACAAAGCAGATAATTCAGTTTTAAATGATCAGTTTTTCTTAAAGTAGCATTGCAGCTCCTTCTCTACAGTATGTATAGCATTTTGGGCTAGAGAACTCCCAGCACTTGCCCCAATGGGCTGTGCCTTGAAGGTCTGAAAAGCAGCACTTAAGCAGAGAAAACTGGGCAGCAGATTTCTCATTTGATGTCAAGTATGCAGCCAGGGCTCCTGTAAGTACTAGTCTAATAGCACTGGCATTGCTCACTGCTGTAAGCAGCACTGGGGAACACTTCTAGTGAACTCCACAGTCCATACATACCTACAGTCTTCCTACTCGTCTGCTTCATATGTAGAGAAAAGAAAGGGTAGAAAACCCCTTCATAAAGGGAAAGAGGAAAATAATAGTGCATCTGTTGTGGGGTACACCACACAGACTACCACCTCCACAGGCATTTTGTAGGACAAGGCTTGTGGCTGAAAATGCTTGTCTTGGTGCAGATGCCCCTGAAGCTAGAGGCAAATGAAAAGTGAAGTGTGTTCTGAAAAACCCCGTATAGGTGAACAGTATAGGTGAATCAGTGCAATTGCACCATACTCCCAGTGAGCATGGCAAAATGACACCACCTTTTTTTTTGTTTGTTTCCATGCCAGGACCAATCTAATTTCTACTCTTAAATCAATTTCTTCAATGTCTTGAATCAACATCTTGGATCTTTTGCTGCTAAATTAGACAGCAAGCTCTCTGGATTAGAGGAATCACATCTTCCGTGTTTCTATTCCCTTTCCCTCTCCCTGCAGCACCATCAAGTCCCAAATCTAATCATTGTTACAATATACTGTGGTGGATGTAACCACAAAGGGATGAGTGTTCATGGTGGTAATGATAACATCCAGACCAGCACTGGCAAATGTGCTTGTGGTTAAAGGCAGGATAGGAATATGCCAGTGTGCTCCCTTCAAAGTCCCTGCTATGGTCCAGATAGCCACCTTGCCCTGGCATGTTCCCTGCTCTTGCTTTCACCCTGTTCTTGCTCCTCTGATGGTTTAGATGTTTTGGGCCACCTTCCAGCAGTGGGAGACAATCAGCTCCCAGTGCTGATCCCAGCTCCATCCCAGCTCAGCAGCCAGATAGACCCATCAGTCCAGAAGCAGAAGGCTTATGAGGGTTGCTTTCCAGCACACTTAGTAAGATGAAAATAATAGCTTGAAGGAAAATGCATCCATTTTCCTTTACAAATCCCTGGTGTGGAAATGTTTTAACTTTTAATGAAGTCCATCTGTGCAGAAGTGCTGGCTCCAAAGGATTTACAGAGACAAGACACTGGTGTAGCCTGCTCCTTCCTCCTCCTGTTTTTCCATTGATATAGAAAGCCCTGAGCAGTGCCCAGATACTCCTTCCCAGCGCCCAGTCTCTTCCTTTGTTAGCGTGAGAAGTATAAAGATGCTAATGAGCCTGTGCTTTCTAACACAGCCCACTCACAAAGGATTACCTGGGAGGCTAGGAAAGGAGAGAGAATATGATCAAAAACATAAATCCCATGAGTCAAGAGACAAACAAACATTTGAACTATTAGAAAAGCAATAGGCTGTAAATGAGAGAAGGCAAAAGCAGTCCCAAGAACCATACAGACTGGAAATCAGTGCTGCTGCTCAGCACTCAGCCATGCTTTCTGAGGAAGTCGACGACTGCTTGGGTATTCACTACAATGAGGTCAATCATTATAAAACCACCAAGCAATGGCAGTGCAGCCCACAGACTTAATTTCCATTGTAATTTAGCATTAATTAATGTCCTCTAGTAAACATGCAGGCACTTTCTAAAGATCCTACTGCAAGTCATTGATGTATCTAATGACAATACTGTAGGATTATCACAAAAAGAAAAAATGAGGGATTTCTATCCTGTATCCCAGACCTAAGAAAGTAAGATATTTGTATTTTTTTCCTTTTATTAAAGAAATAAAATACTGTTCTCAGTTTGAGTAACTTTTTACTTTAGTCTTTAAGTCTTTAACTGATGTAGTAACAATAAGACTTTTTTTTTTTGTAGAGCATTAGCTATCAGAAACTGTAACCAAAAAATACCATCTAGGACCTATTATGCACAGGAAATATTATCCGATAACATCATCATAATTTACGGGGTGTCACGTCTTAAATATACAGAAGGACTTTATGAGGATCACGTAAGTTGGAGATTCACATTGTAAAGATTATGTGCAAGAAAAAGGCTTGTTCCAAACATTTATGTGTAAAAGAGTGACAGTTAACAGCAAAACATATGTCAAAGAACATGCTTTTGTCGGCGAACATGAAGATCCTCTCACATGTGCAGACCACCCACAGCCCATGCTTAGCCCCAACAGGACAGATGAACCTTGCTGAGCACAAGCCAAGTGTAAAATCCAGCACACTCCTCAGTCCTCTGGGATTCATTTGCTAAACAAAGAAGGTTCATTAGTAAGAAATTGTGAAGTTGTTAAGGAGAGGTTTTTCTACCTCTTGAAGCTTTTGTGCCTTTTTCAGCCCCATGTCTATAGAAAATAGAACATCGACAGTCTGAGCATGTCACAGGAG
This sequence comes from Sylvia atricapilla, assembly GCF_009819655.1. Classification (NCBI taxonomy): domain Eukaryota; kingdom Metazoa; phylum Chordata; class Aves; order Passeriformes; family Sylviidae; genus Sylvia; species Sylvia atricapilla. The sequence goes on from NC_089148.1 coordinate 15,180,120, forward strand.
GCAAAAGCCTCCCAAATACTGCAGCGATACAGCTAAATGAATATCCACACAAACCTATGCAAGAACAACCAACTTGGTAACTAGAATCCTTTCTCTGAGAGAGCAAAGGGTCAATCTGGGATGAATTTTAGTACAGCTTGCCTGAAAAATGAAATTGCAAGAATACAGGGAATTTAAAATCATCCATAAATACATTGTGAGAGTGAAATGAGTGATTCCACTGCATAGATACAGCTTCATCTTCTGAATATGCTTAATTGGATACTTCAGTCTTCCAAAGACTCTTATAATCCAAATCAGGCTGCAAAATAAAGAAGGCATTCCCCCACAATAAGTAACAGAAACAATGCCAGAAGCCACTCCTAGAAGCAAACAGACAGCACGAGAAGACTTTATCATTCTCATGTCCTCTTTCCATACTAACCAATGCATATACAGCCTTAAGATTGTATTTTCTTTCTTTAAATCAAAGGAAGGAAGAAATGAACACGAGATTTTATTATTAGTCTGTTGATTTACTATATGGAAATAAAATCTGGTTCTAACTTCCTAATAAGCACCAGCACAAGAATGTTCTTTCTTTTCTTGGCAAAACCCATAACTACATTTCCCAGGGGTTCCTGACCAATGACTCTGGTTCTACAGAGTTTCATATGAAGCAGCACGTTTTTTTTCTTGCTGAAATTAACAGAGAGCGTACAGGGAATTTAGCACTTGCTTCTTTCCAAGCTAATTCATACACCTTCAATGTAGACTAACAAAACTGCCAGGAGACTATCCCAATATAAAACCTAGTTATTTTGGTATGTTGAAAACAGTTTTAAATTGGCAACATAGCATAACCATTAGAAAAACTGCTTTACATGAATTGTGGCTAATTTCCAGCACGTTCTCAGTGTGAGCCATTAATACCCAGGGGCTCAATTACTGATGCATGTAAGATGGATTAGGACAACTCCAAAAGACTGTTCAGTTTTTAAAGGTACACATTCCAAAGCAGAGGCCTAAATATTGGCTCAGTATGGCTGAGCACCTCTGGCTGATCAGAGCATAACTGGTTTTACATCACCCCACCAAAGGTTAGTTTATACTGAAACAATTAAGCACACCCCGATCCCAGTCAAGATAACTATGACAGAGAAGTTAAGGAGCTCAAGAGAGAAAGGAATTCCCATTCTGCTCATGTTTCAGTATTCTACATAACACTATATAAACAGCAAAACCAGATTTGCTTTGTGAGTCAACTACAACGTGGATCAAAAGTATCATTGAACTTGCTGGTTTTTGAACAAAACGCCCCATCACACAACCCACAGTGTAATCAGGGCATGAAGGCTATGTTCTTTCACTGAAAACCAAGGAGATGTTGGGAAAGAGGAGAGTGACCTCCTTGGGTGGAACCTGCTCTTACCTCGAACATAAAGGTTGGCTGGGGCAGAGTAGCGGGTTCCTGCGCTGTTGGTTGCAACACATTCATATTTGCCTTGGTCTGACTCCTCACTGTTCTCTATTTGCAGAGCTCCTGTACACAAACAAGATGAAACACACAATTCAGGTTATGGCAAATCTGATCATCAAATCAACAGCCTCTGAAAAGGAAGGTCATGCCCCACACTTTTAAGGTATTTTCCTAGGTAAGGATTTAATGTGTTCCCTGGACTCACAAGGTACCAGCATGCAGCCAAAGGTACCCAGTCTGCTGTTAGAAACTTGTGAAATTGATTATTGTTATTTTTCTAATGTGCAGGGAACCAATTACTGATTTATTTCTAACCATCACAAGCACTTCTATTTTTTGCTTCAATAAAGGAGGAAAACATACACATACACACATATTAATTACAGCTTCGTATGGGACTCCTGCCTAATAAAAAGGACCTTTAATGAGTCTTTAATCAAAACAGGCAAGCACAAAGCACACTTAACTGTAGCTGTTTCTTATCTGATCCACACAAAGCCTAGCAAACACTCAACAAATTACAACCTTCCTGCAGAAATTGGCAAAGTCCCATCCCTCCCACCTCACCACTCTTCCTTGGTGATGTCTCAAAAAGACAACTCTTTTTGAGAAAACACTTTGCCTTTCATCAGCTTTTTCCATGTTAGTGCTCACCGTATTTTTTCAGATTTCATCATATACAATATTAAAACATTACAAAGTTAGTCTGGGGTATGAAAGATACACACCAATGCAATATACCCAAACTGCTGCACAGTGCTCATGTGAAGGGCAGCCTCCCTTTGTCCCAGCAGTGCCTGCTCCCCCAGCTTTGGGTCAGGAATAGCTGCTTATCCCAGGCTGCATGTTCCTTGGGACATGACCTGATCCCATCCCCAAAGTGCCAAATGCACGCGTGGCACAAGTAAATAACGACGGTAATTGGTCAGGGCACACAGAGTGGCAATTTACATGTGGAACCTGTACAGTAGCAGTGATGTGGAAGTGAGCGATGATCTAAGCTGGTTTTCTCTCATCTACTCAGCACATTCCCCTGGTGTCCTGCAGTGCTCAGCCCGGCAGCCTGGCCTTTCATCCAAATTCTTGCCCAGCACCGGTGACCACACAACTGGTCACACCTGAACTACCTTAACTGGGCTCCATATGCAGACTAGAAGATGGAGATGCAGAGAAAGAAAGAAGCTGGATGCATGTGACAGCAACCTGGCACTCACTGCAGGAGTCTGTGGCCTTTGGCCAGATACTGAAGTGGCTGCTGCTCAGCCTGCTTTCCCCAGGCATTGTGGGAATATTTTTTTAAGTGCCTCCAAGTGCTCAGATTCTGCTGGTTAGTACTGCCTGCAAGAAGAGAACTCTGCTCACAAACCATATACCAAACTAAAAAAATGTTAACCCCTTTGCTTGTAATGATCTGAACTCATTTCTGCCCACCACGGTTCAAAATGACCACTGAGAGCCGCACTGAGAATAGCTGGTGAAATTGCCTTCTCCCTTCTTGCTAGTTCAAGCTGCAGAGGTCAAACACAGTTTTTCATATCATCAGAACAGAAGAAAAACTAATGTGAATCAACCACTGCCACCTACATTATTTAGAAGGATAAATTGAGACTGTAGCATAAGCCTATATGTCATGGGGAAAAATGAACTTCCCTGGGTTCTGCCATATAATAAAAATGATGTACAGAGCCCTCCCTACTGTTGCATTAGTGCTGGAAATGAGGCTTCAGCTAGACAGAGAAAGCTCGTTTGCAAAAATCCACCTACTAACAAAAGGACCTGCCAGCTTGCCTGGCCACAGCACTATCTGGACACCCACAGGCTGAAGCCTACAAAGCTCTGCTGCTTAATTCAGGGAGAACAGTGAATTTCTACACACTGTCTGGGAAAAACATCTTCAAGCAGACAGCAGCATGATAGGCAGTGGAGCAGGACGAAGTTTCTCAGCATTGACAAGATACAGAGAATCAGAGAATCTAGAAATGGAAAAGACCTATTAGGTAACCTCATGCATCCCTGGGGGCCAGGGCAGGATTGCTCCTTGTTGTAAATGTACTCGTCTTGTGTCCAATCCCATTTTAAATATGCCAAGTGATAGGTCTTTCACCACTTCCTCAAGGAATTGATGCCACTGCCTGGTTATGCTCTCTGTCAGGAAGATTTTCTTGGAACTCACATATATTACCCCCCTTTGTAATTTCTGCTCATCATTCCTTGGGCATGCATGTGCTGCAGAGCTCATTCCAAGTGCTTCCATCAAGCTTGTCTGGGAAAAGTTGTCTGTTGCAAAATATACCCAAATTTAACAAAAACCCCAACTGGCTGGACTAGAGGCAGAGCCAGCTTCAAGTGACAGTAGTGTCTGCCTAGAAAAAAAAGTAAGATCCCTAGATAATTCTGCCATAAACACAGACCTTTTAATATGACCCTTTTAGCCATTTAATACATATCACTGGCCTTTTTTTACCCTTTTATACTCATGATCACCATGCCTCTTAAATGTCAATCAAACTATTTTTCATCTTTAGGGACCTCAATAGCAGAAAGAAAAAAGAAAGTGAAGAAAATAAGGGAAGTCTCATATACAAAACAAAAGAAAAATTAGGTATTGCAACAAATCATTGTTAGACAAACATACAGATCCTGCAGCGTAACTGACAGCCAGCAGAAACTAGAAGGATCATGGTAAACTGATTGCAGTCAGTGGGGCTGTAGGGGTTTTCTTGAAGGACAACCTGCAACTAAGTGATGAATCCAGTAAAGTGTAGGGTGCCTCAGAGTACAAAGAGTTATGAATAAAGTGAAGCAGCTCAGACATTTCTGGAATCAGAAAGCTGGAGACAGACATGCATGTGAGACTTGGGAAAAAACTTCCTACAAAATGCTCTCAGCCCTAGTTCAGCGAAAGAAAGACATCCTCTGTTGGAGGGTTCATGTCTAGGCTGGACAGGACACAAGGAGTACAGGAACACTAAGAGCTGAGTTCTGAGTAGCATCTTTCCCTGAAATTCATGGAAGCTGTATCCAAAGATGCTCAAAACCGCAGTGAATTCTCTGTCTTGACAAGTGCAAAGGATCTGATTTCTATTCCTAGCCCTGTCAACATCTCATAATCTTCTGCGCCTCTGCAAACCAGGGCTAGGAAGGCTGATTTACTTTTATTCATTACTTCGGGATTTATGTTGCGTAAGTCACTGAGTGAGGTCTTGTTCACACAGGATGTTCCTGCAGACTTCTCACACGGACTCCAGCAGTGCTCCTGTGCCTTGTTCCCATTTGTGTGGCCGAGTCCTGACATGCAATCGGACAGCAGGGCTTCGGTGGATGCTTGAGGACCATCTACCACCAGGACTACATGGATACAAGTAAACAGAGGAGCAGTGAACAGCTTTTTCGGGATCTTGGGGGGGCTTTGCAGCAGCACATGCACATCAGAGTGAAACCTGTCCCTGCTGAGCAACACTCAACTCTCGCTGCTCCTCTGCAGCAGGGCTCCAGAGGAAGAGGGGAACAATTCCTCACCACACTGCCATGTTACACCAGTCTTGCTTGTGCCTCATTCCTGCTCTTGATAACACATCTCAGCTTATCAGAGAGCTGACAGCTCCTGAGAAAAACCCCTGGCTGCTCTCCAGTGCCAGGGAAAACGGTTACAAGGCAGAGTTTTCTAGGGCTGAGGGCAGGAGTCAGCCCTGCTGACTGACAAGCATTCCTTACTGTATATTCCTTATTCCTCTTTACTCTGTGCTGGTATCTCCTTGCCAGCCCCTCCCTTTCCTCTCCTAGCTTTTCTTTTGCTCTTTCACTTGGGCACAGACAACAGCCCCGTTAGCAGCTTTCCAAGATACTTATCTATTCAAATATACCTGTGCTCAGGCAGAATCATTAGTTGCAGTGACAGTGGTTAAAAGCAGCATTTAAAAAAATGCCCTGCACAGAGAAAGCATGGGGAAGGCAGATCCTGATAAGGGACGCTTTTTGGCAGTGCTAGGTACTGTTGTGCCATGGAGGTCTTGTCACTCTCTTCTCTAGGTGACAACCCAAATGTAAAAGGCTCTGAGCTGCCATACAAATTGATCTCTCTGAAATACTGCTCCATAGCTCATTGGGAGCTTGTGCTCTCTCCTCCCAATGAGCACTGCATGGAGCCAAACACGACAGCTCCTGGGGCAAAGCTTTTCTGTATCAATTCAGGACAGAGCTCCATTCCCAGCAGTGGGAACAGCTCTTTTTCTCTATCAGGACATTTATAGCCTCAGTCCTCTGGTCTCACAACCCTGGGACTGACTTTTTGCCCTGGTTATAAAATCAGACATGGAATTAAACACTCCTGTGAGTACCCAAGAGTCAGAGAAACCAGGCTGCAGATACAGCACTCATCTAAGGAAAGGACTTAGAATGCAGATGTAATGAACCCAGCTACCTGACCAGAGCCCTTCCTCTCAGCAAAGAGGTAAGTTTAGCCCACCTGCACACTAGAGCACATGGCTATCCTAAAACCCTCCCTTTTCCTTCCCTCTGCTTTCCATCAGCTTCCTTCACATAAATACTACCTGACTTCTCCTCCAGCAATATTCTTAGCACAGTCTTCAGCTAGTTCCCTCTTCAACAATTGCTCAGATCCCAACCCCTTTTCCTAAAAACTTCTTCTTAGGAAAGGAGAATTTCTCTAATAAAATGCAGAGAGCTGTGCAGCAGAGTCAGAGACAAACCCCGAGCAAATAAAGACTCGTAAATGTGAATATGGTGGACAAAGAAACAATGTGAAGTCCTGACAATGGAAGAGTTGGACTCTGACGTTCTGGCTGCTGCCTGAGATAACAGCTGTGGGAGCTGTGAAAAACACCAAACCACGTGAGAGTCACTGAAAATGAAAATAAGCATTTCCCATATTCACTATTTTTGGTAATTTACAACAGCAGCATCTCCCAGCTGTTACAGAGGATTGTACCTAGCCTCCACAAGCTATTGGCACTGCCAAATATGCAAAACAAGGTAACTACAAATGTATTTTCATTGATAGTGTTCATTATGGTTATTATGCCTGCGAGGATGGGGATTGGCATACAAGGGGCCTGTTCTGGATGGCAGCACTGCTGAGAAATCACTCTCTTGAGCACCAGAGGCAGCTGCTGATAGTACCTGACTGCTGCCAGGAGCTGGACTCAGGCAGAGAGGGAGGAAAGGAGACCAAACATTCTTGGCAGCGTGAGGCCTCCTCTTAGACAGGAGAGTTTCAGGATGCTCTGATCTCTCACTAGCAGGTACAGGGAATCTCAGGGGAATGTGCCTCAGAAGCAGATCTACAGCACTGTCAAAAGCACAAGTAACACCTCTGTGTGTTTCTAAAGGGACATGAGTCAATCTGAATGTGACAGTAAGAAACACGGCATTACAAGCATTTCCAGGCACTATCCCACCCAACCTCCCCTGACACATCTCCTGCAAGCAGATCTCATTTTAAAATTGTTTTTCTTTTGCTTTCTTTTGGTGACTGGAAAAGCTCAAGAAACAGGAAGAAAATCCTATAATACACGAAGTACAACCAAATGTACAAACGCATACTCAAAAAGAGACAGCAAAATTCTTTTAGCTTCCTCTAATCTCTTTGGATAGCTTTACGCTCCAGCTCGCAGGATAGCATTGAAATAATGGAGCTATATTTAAACCAGTTCGCTTGGGACTGGAAAAGGTTTAGCTACAGCTACACAGAAGTCAGTGCAGGTGTTTACCTGGCTTCCCAGACAGCTTCTGACACCCAAGTGAGCTGATCTAAAGTTAATTCAGACAGACCTCTGCTACGCTGACGTCTGTAAGGAAGAAATACTCTTATGTATAGGAACCTCTGATATTTCCTGTGGTGACAGAAAAGTAACAAATACATCTGACTGGAAAGGGATAATGCCTGAGATGATGATATTTCTTTACCTCCTCATGTGTATCAAATCTAGTGCCTGCTCTGTCCAGCACCCACTAGAAACACAACTGCACTCTGCTCTCTCTTACAGCCCAGAACAGGAAAATGCAGCCAGATTTCACAAAAGGTTGAGTGAATTAAATTGCAGAGAAATGCTGGAAATGAACATCACATACTTTCGAAATATAAATGGGGCAGAACTTGCTTAAACATGGATTTTCTGATACTATCTACGGGTCACCTTAAGAAGCCAGCTCTTGCCTAATCTGACAGGCATTTGCCAGCTATCTGTCTTTCTGATGAACAAAGATGGATTTCAAGATTAAATTACTATCTGGGGCAGTCCCAGAGGGGTAAAGAGTGAAGCTACAAATGAAAATTTTGAATTATGGATGGGAGTTCCTCCCATTTCAGGGAAGCCTGAGATGTCTCAGACAGAAAGGACCAAGTATGTATGGGTAAGGTCAAACGAGTTTAATGTTTAGAGATAAAAATCTCTTCTTGTTTGGAGGGGTGCATGGTAGAATATCTCAGGTCATCCTCTGTCTAACCAACTGCTGTTACCTCCGGGTGGGTTTGCCACTGCTCTGGCAGAAATGTCTTTGGATACCAACCCAAGGACTCCAGACACACAACTCCTAGTGACACAGTCACAGCAGCAATGAAATCAAACCAAAACCACCCCTTCCCCCCGAACACTATTACCAAAAGGGTTCATTAAGAGTAATTAGTTCACCCTTCCTTTCAGACCAAATTAATGGATTCCAAAGCATCAAACTTACCTTAATGAGGAACAAGAGTGCAGCTGGGTATAGAACATGGCAGAACAGTCACTTCTACATGGACACAACCTCACCATCATAAAAGCACTTTCATCTAATCTGTCGTTATCTTTAGAAATTCAATGACCTCCATTTTAAATAAAAGGCATCAGGCTGACAGAAATCCTCTAGGAGAAGCCAGAGAGCAGCACGTGGCTTCTGTTTGCTCTCACAGAAATGTCATCTTTGACATTCAAACAGGACACATATATTTTAAATAATGTCAAGAACACTCTTAAAATACCTCATCAGGACTCGAACGGGGGTGGGAAGGGGGTGGGGGGTGTGGGAAACGTATGTTTTATGAGATGGATGGTTCTTTTCACAGAGATGCGATCGGTTCCCAAGCAGGACGTATGGAGCATCCATGTGGTTCTGGTGCTGAGTCACTAATGTCATCAGCTAGGACGGGCGTGCAGCAGAGCGTGAGGGGAGGCCCTGGGATGGCTGCACACTCAGCGTGCTCGGCCGGGAGCTCAGAGCGGATGGCGAGTTAGCATTCCATCTGTCACTTCATTTTAGCATTTGCAGTAGAAATAGGAGATGAAGAAATAGTTTTAAGGAGTCTGTAACATCACAGCTGTCAATCTCCAGTGTTCCAAAGGGAGGAATGACAGATATGTAAGCCCATTCATACAAAAAGAAGGTTTGCAGTCTTCTTCCCTGACCCAGATTTGCTACAAAGGCAACTTAATGCAAATACGTATCAAACAGCAATTCGCATTTACTCTAAAATCACTTAACAGGAGCTGAAAACATTAACCCCCAGCAACAGAACCAGTTCTGAGAGTAAGATTATTAACTTCCAGCAGTGATTCAGGGAAAAGGGGGAGGAAAAGGGAGAAGGGGGAAAACTGAACCAACGAGATTGTGTTGATTTATAGGTAGTAGTCATTCTGTCAAGAAATCCAGAGGTCAGTCAAAAGAGGTAACCAAAATCACAAGAGAATTCAGAAGGGCCTTAGCACATAACGCTGATTAACATGCTAAAGTTAATCTAAAGAGACAGCTTTGAGTGTTTAGGCTGGAAAAAACAACACTCCAATTGGAAAGTCATTACTGGTGCACACAGGCTGTGAAAACTACCCAGGGACTGTGCATCACACTGGGCTGGGCTGTCAAACCAGGGGTGGGTTTAATTAATGAGGGCTTAAACAGCCAGATAGGCTTCTGATTTATCTATTTAAAACAAACCTTAATGATGCAAAACAACATCAGAATGTCCAGCTCAGAAAGGGGGGTCTGGGTCAGTGGTTCTTCACCATGCCATCACATTAGAGGGTGAGTGCACTTAAAAGAGAAATATAAGGAACACAAAGGTGCTCCTCATCCCAGTGTCACATTTGCTCAATCTTTCAAGAATTTTTCTCCTTCCATTTAGAGTTTCATGACCATCAGCGGCAGCACAAATGAATTTGACTATTCTCTTGTGAAAATGTTACCTCCATACACTTACACCAAAGCAATCCATCTAAAACCCTCGGAGACCTCAGAAGGTCACAACTGTGTGGGAAGTTCAGAGACTTTCAGGAGCTGTAAGAGACGTCAACTCTCCTGTGGGAGCATTTCCCAAACTTTCACAAACTTTCCATTGAATAACCCCCTTTCAACAGTGCAAAATTGCAATGGATGAGCCTACAAGAAATCACGCCAAAACCCAACTGAAATAAACACATTAGTGGGAGAGTGCAGATGAGCGAGAGCACTGGCAGAGTTAGGGCTGAGAGTAGAAGCTGGAGATGAGAAACACCAGAGGAGAAGGGACAAGGCAGACAGGAGATGGAGTGACGTGACAACTGGAGGCACATTTCAGCATTCTTACCTCTGATCGGTGTACCACCTGGTGAGGTAATTTGAATGCAAATAAGATTAGAGAGAAGCATTAGTACAAAGAGGAAAGGAAGAAAATTATAACTAAAAAGCAGAAAGTTTTTTTAAAGCTAGAATTTGTATTAGCGCGACAGGAATAAACAAAAAGAAACTGATGTGCAATAAAAGTCAGGGTGACACCCTCAGGAGGTTAGTAAAGCTTATTGCTTTCAGGAGTGCAGTATCCAGCCCTGCATCTTGCCATTAAAACCCCCACCCTCATGAACAGGGGCCAAACTAAGCTGCCGAGGCGGCACTGCTGGCTGGCCTCACCCCTTGCATTCACCCACACCACTGTTCAAGCAGTTGAGATGGAGAACACTTTGGGGAGATGGTGCAGTGCCCCTTCATTCCTCATAAGAACAAGGAGGGTGTGTCCTGGGGCTCTGTGACTGTGAGTGTGCTAGGCAGGAGGGGTGGAAAGCGCATGGTAGCGGGCACTCGGTGCAATTTGGCTTTGAGGTTAGAATGACCAGTGGGACAAAATCTGCTCGCTTAAAGACATTAAACTAAGAGGAAAGTGTAATAAATCAGTTTTGAGTCATTCTCCACATTCTCATAACCCTTGTATCAGGTTCCCTCTGGCAAAGAAATTGGTGTCATGCAGAATTAACTTTACGTACAGAAATATTTCGAAATGAAGTGGTTTCTGGTAATGCAATAACGGCATGCTAGCCAGACCTCTGTTGTTCCTGTCTAATTTGGATGTTAGCAGAAGAAAGGGATCCCTACCCCCTTTATAAGGCACTGTAGATAATTTCACATGCTGTAATGAAGAGTATCTTATAAGGAGGGCTTCTCTGGGAGTAAAGTCAAATTATCCTATTGCAACAATCTATAAAGGTTCATTTTATGAGGTCAAGGTATTTAGTAAGTGGAGGCTCCACTGGTCAGCGTCTTGAGTTCAGTGTACAATCAATACTGAAGCATGATGGAGAAGCTCCAGCTGGGCAAATTGGCAGGAAACCCTTCTAATCCCCACTTTTGTCCCCTTGGTCTTAATTTGCACATATGAAGGCTGTTAGTATAAGGGAGAGAGATTCATGCAAATTGAATCTGTAGGCAGTTCATGGTATGTGTTGGTTTTATGCAGATTTGTAGGATCTGAATACCAAGCACTTACCAAAGAAAACTGAGGAGTTTAAACAGACAGAAAAATAGGGTTAAACAGGACACAGTGTGTCAAATCATGTTCAGTGTATTGATTAATAAATACCAGTATGCATACAAGAGTGTCGTGTATCTCAGATTTACAGCTCATTCCATTATCCACAACAATGATCACCCAATGGGAAAGAAAGACAGAAAAGAATTTCTGTAAATACAAAGAAGGCATATTTTAAGCATATTTAACTTGCCTCTTAAAAAGTAATTACAATATTTATACTTTTCCTTTTCTAACTACCCTTCCTTTAGGCAGAGTCCCTTTTTTGAAGCAGGAGTGCAATTCAAACTACTCATTTTAGCATTTTCCTCTGCCAAGACGACATTATCCCATTTTAACTTTATGTCTTGTTGTATTTTCTGATGTCTTCTATCCAGAGATACTGAAGCACCAGAAAAAATCTTGCATTTGTGGGTAATCTCTCTCTTGGAATAATAATCTGCTGCTTACTTACGTATCTTAGAAACTACTGCTACCCTTAACAGAACAGTTATACCCAGAGATACTTGCATGGACTAGCACAACCATGGAAAACAGGGTTATTTCTCTTTGCTTGTTTGGAAAGTTTGCCAAGTGGTATTTTTGCCCTGTTTGGTCTAGGGCATTCCCACTCTCATGTATTGTATGTTCCCCACCCCATCCCTTCCAATTTTCAGAGTTAAGAAAAGCATCACCACCATGTGTCACTTCCCATGGGAATGGTTGTAATGATTTTGAGCACAAACCCAAGGGGCTGAAAACGTAACTTCCTTATCTTTCATCTAGCTGAAACAGGGTTTGTTGCTCTGTCCCAGAATTGAAAAGATTTGTGGGATATCTTTTTGCCTACTCCCTGCAGAGACTCAACCCTTTCTCCATTACACAACTGTTTATACAGAGCTTTAGAAGCAACTGAAAACTTGAAGCAGATTCTCTAAAACCTTAAATGTGGCCAGCTAATTTTTTTGTGAGTTAAATCCCAATCCTCCTGGCTTTTGAACACAATCCAACCCTTGTGGGAGCAACACAGAGGCTTGCTGTATTTACTGCTGTGTTTGTTTCATGTCTCTCTCACCTTTGCTAAGTTAAGACATTCACTTTTCACTCAGAGGACACCGTTACAGAGTTTCAGTCGGACCCCAAATTTCCTCACCAGAAGGAAAAAACTGAAGTTTCGCTTTATCCTTCACATCATATAATGATTCATCTCTGGCTGCTGTCCTTTTAGAGTGTCCCTCAAAGGGACAAATCACAGCACACAGGCCACAGAGTGCCAAAGTAACAGAGCCCATCAAGTGATGGAGGCGTCACCACTCAAATAATTACTGATGCCAACTTGTGCCCTGTGATCACCAAGCTGCTTTATGCAAAGGGCACCCCAAGATCAAACTTCAAACCAAATTCCCTGTGTTTGAAAGGTTTGAAACACTCATAAGGAAGGAGAGTTTATTTCCTCTTTGTGATAACAGACACTGAGTAACACTCCATACATTCACCTCAGTCAGGAGCGAGTTCTGATCCTGATATTCTCTGTGTTCTGGAAGCATCCAGTCAGATACCCAAAGCAAGGAAAAAAACATCGGATGATACACTAGAAAACCCCCTGAGGTTGTTTGTGTCAGTATTTCCCAGTGTGGAGAAGTTCTTTTGGAGAAGAGACTTCACTCAGCTGACAAACTCATCTCAGGCTTACCGACACACCACTTCCTTGCAGGAACCTAAACCACCAAACAATCACTCCAAAGCAACAGAGAAACCAAGGCTCGCACTAGCTGCAACTGAGCACTAGAGCAGCGCAACATTGAATCCCAGAGAATTCTCGACAGTGCTTTTGGCTACTTCCTAGCATAGCTTATGGGGAAACTCTTATCAAAAGTGAAAGACTATTTGCCACCAGGTGCCACAGGGAATCTAAAGGTATTTCACAACTGCTGTGTGCACCTCACAGACCGAGACCCAGGTGTGCAGTTAGGTTGTTTCAGGAGATAAAATTTCAGATGTTGACTGGCTGTTGTTAGCCCCTATATTGCTTCAACCTTTTTGCAGTCAGTCCCTTCTGAGACAGCATCCATCCTCACGTGGATTCCCTGATCCTTTTGGATAAAACTACCCAATCTCCATTCTTTTAGGCTGTCCTTACATCTTGTCCCAAGTCAATGCCTATCTGATATCTGGACTCAAAGCTGCTTCTTGCCAAGAGCTGAACATCTGCTGGATACTGACTGACTGCTGGGTATTACCAGTGAAGCAGGGTATGGACATGATGGCCACTCCACTGGGACAAAGAGGCATGTTAGCTCTGTGCATGTTGGGTATTCCTTTTGTTTCCAAGTAAGTAGTGCTTCTACTGATGGGATCAAGCCTAAATGAAAATGCTTGCTGGTAACTCTGAGAGCACAAATGCAGCAAGGTGATATAGTGAGCCAGCTCCCACTGCTTCTGTGTTAGAGGCACCTTCACTTTTCCAGAGAGTGACTGAAGTCACCTGCAGAGTCCTCTCTAATACTTCACTTGCAGTTAACTGTCTGAAAGTCACACTAGGATCTAGGGCATGGTTCTGTAACTCAGTTAATGAAAGTGATTAAAAGAGAATGATACTTTTTCTAAGACTAGGTTCCCTATTAGATGAAAGATAATGCTTTCTGAAATTCTGGAGTTTCCTTACACGGCAAAGACTTATGTTAACAGTCAGAATAGCTATTTATTCTGATTTGACATTTTGTTCATAGGTTTTCTGAAGAGCAAGGTGTAAGAGCAAATCTTCAGCTATGAAAATCACTGGAGACATTCAAGAGCTTTGAGAGTATGTATTCCAGCTGAGTTGCTTTGAAGTCCTCAGGAGCTTCTGATCCAAGAATCTGTACAGAAGAACTGTAAAGCATCAGCACAATCTGATATATACTGAGAAAGCTTCCACACATCATTAACTAATTTTAAAACAAGGTTACAGGTGCAGCACTGACTCTGGCTGCTAGAACTCGTGTGTGCCATCACCTGCAATACTACAGTGCCTGGGCAGTTTTAAAATCAGTTCAGCCAAACAAATTCTAAATGTGTTAGCATGCTGGGGAGATTTCCCAGCCCAGAGCTGGCCTAAGATCCTGTGTCACTGAGAGGTAATGAGTGAAGCTACACATCCCAGGGAGAGAACAGGGAGTTGTCCTGAGTCACTGCACTTGCAGAACAGCAGCCTGCCCACAACGGGTGGGAAGTATGAGCAAGATGAACAAGGGAGAATTTGCTACAACCAGCATGAGTCAGAGACCTTGCTTTTGCCTTGATCTGGGAAAATAGAGATGAAACCCTGTATTTATTTGTGTTCTCATCTCTATAGCTGTTAGTGTAACATTTACCTGCAAAACTACCCAAGAACCGGACTTAAAATAGAATTAAGTTTTACTTGGGAAGAAAAACCTAAGCAATGGTGAGAAGTAGTTTAAAAAGCCCTCCAAATATAGAATTATGCTGTCAAAAGATGTAATAGGAAAAGTACATATACAGACATATAGATATAATTACTAAATGAGGGGGAGTAAGGGTACAAGGTAGATTTATAAACTGCCAATTTGCTCCTGACAAAGACACCAGTTTGCTGGGGTTAAAAAAGCATACGATGGTGGCTTGGATGTTGTAAACCACAAACTCTAGTACCTTGACAGAAAATGAACAGAACTCTAAAAATTGATGTTCAGAGCCCCCTGGGGCACATGATCTGACTGCATGCAAGTTCAAAGACCTTCGTGAGGCCCCCAGAGCACTGCCAGCCCACATAACTGTGAGTGTCAGAAGAGAGCACCTTTCCCAAACATGCTGCTTCTTTACCTCTATTTATACCATACTAGGAGCCTGAAGAAACAGAATCATCCCTCAACTCTCTCTCTAAGTCAGACTCCAAAGCTGCTTTGACCTTCGTGACCTATATTTAGTATATTTGAATACTAATATATTATTCATTGAAGGTCGGACACTATATACACAGTATTGGGCTCACAATGTGCTGCAGCTATTTTAACTGTATTACATCTGTCTCGCTTTTATTGGGTTTTAATTAAACGAAATTAAATGAGCGTATATTTAGATTGAGATAGTATAAACTGACATTCATGCAGATATGCCAGCCTGACTATAAGATATGATCTTAATGGAGCAGAGACTCTGCAAACTATTAAACTCTACCATATAATGAGGCATCTATTTAAATACTCTTTTCTTTGAAAAGCAACTCTGCCCAACTATGGTGTGGTGCTGGAGAGCTCAATTAACACCTTGCAGAAGGAATGGGAAACTGCCCAAGCCACCACATTGCTCATACAGGGTGCTGCAGTCACCTAAGTGGGACTCAGGCACTTCAAAGTGCAGACCTTACTTTATGTCCACTACAAATACAGGAAAAAGCCACAAATGCAAACAGGGGTTGAATCTCTGGCCCATGAGAAGCTGCAAACTTCGTGCTCCCCACTCATGTCAGGGTGGAGCAGAGCCTTGGTGTATCTTAGCATCATAGCACCAGAACCCTGAAAAAAAAACTTCAAACTCATATTTGGAACTGTAGAACTGAACTGTAGAAACCTCACATACTACATTAGAGAGCTAATCAATTTCTTTTGTGAGTTTAGAGGATGTGTGCTGCTCATTGATTTCTAAAAGGTTCCCTTGACACCTCCCTTGGTAATTACTGTGTCTTCCGCAAGCAGCCAGCTCTAGAGTTTGAGTCCCAGGTGAAATATTCAATTGAGATGTTGCTCAAGAACAGTGAATAGGAATCAAAACTTGGACACTGTGACAGGCTTTACTAGTTTGTTTTTTAACTTTCTATCTCACCAAACTTGTGAAGCAGCTGGTAGAGAGGCAGCCAAGTGCCTGTGAAAAGGAGGCTGGAGAACGTACAGCAAGTGCATCAGAGGCTGCCTTGCTGCTCATTTATGGCAATTTCTGACGCTGATTTAGTCAGCTACGAAGTGAAATACATTCATGTGCACTTTCCCATTGCTGCTTCCTAAAGCTTCTCAGAATAATTAACAAGTGTGATATTTTCTTCCAGCACAAACAGATCAAGATTAAATCAAGTTGTGGGGGAGATAAGCTAAAGGTCACTGGGAAATTTCATAAACTATAAATGCATTATATAATTAGCATTCACTGGTACATCAAGGTGGGATCAGGAGTGTCAGGCTGGGTTCTATTTTTGAGAAGTGATGTCTCACTTACCCACTCCTCCAAGTACAAACCTACTTATCATCCAAACATCATCAAATGTATGCAGAAGACTCCTGCTATGGGGAAATGTTTCAAGACATTCACGATGGTTAGAAGAAGATGGTGATTCCCTGGCAGCAGCACTCGTAACAAATGGCTTTTGAGTGCCCAGAGGTAATTGTGGCCAGGCAAGGCAGTCTGCTTCAAATTTAAGCATGAGACCTCGCTAGACCAAAGCAGTTCCAGCTCTGGTCCCTCCTGGACTTTGTGTAGGGCACTGGGGGCTTTTTCCCCCAGACTGAAGCTGCTGTGTAGTCGTGCTGTGCATTCTTAAACAGCCACTTGAATTCACACTGGGGAGCTCCATTTCATCAGTGAATAAAGCAACATTTTATTTTCTTTAATTCTCTAATGGGCCTCACAGTCCTGGGAGACTGAACAGCGCAGTAAAAAACCAAGAATTCCTTGCTAAAATGAGTGCATTCTTAGCCACTCCAAGAAATAAGCATCCATATTTCAAAAGTTAGTATTTAGATTGTCAAACAAAAGAATCAAAGAGAAATTGTGTATTTCAAAACTGTGTCCACCTTCCTTTGAAATCCACCGAATTGCTGCTTTTTGGATTTTTCTTTATTTTTGTGGTGTCACATAATGAGAATGGCAACGAGCTCAACAGAAAGCAGAGCACTGTCCTGCAGAGTCTGTATAAAGAGTAAAGTTGCATATGACCCCTGACTGTAAAATCTCAACCAGTATCTCATTATCCTGATTTGCACTGTGCTTCTATTAAAAAATAGCTGAGACCCACTGAGTTGGTAGTGAAATGTCTGAGCCTACCAAGGATTTGGGGCAATATCAAGCCAGTCTACTGAAGAAGATATCCAGGTGATGCTCCAAAGGCACGTCCACTCTAATGTCTCCTTTTAACAAGCCATGATATCCTGCCAGAGAGGATCAGCTCCAGAAACTGTTTTTACATTGTAAAAGAAACAAGCTCAGAGCAAATTGACACTTGGGTTTAGAATTGCATGTCAGGGAAAAAAAGTAACAGCAGCATGTAAAGAGAAAAAGGAGGAAGAGTGAGGAGGCTGGGAAGGCTTACTTGCTTTGCTACCTTACCCGAGCGGAGCTGCTTGATTCGCCCATTGCTGGTTGCAGTGTCGACGGGCAGGAAATCCTTGAACCAGGAGATTTCGGGGTCAGGGTTACCACTGGCAGCACAGAGCATCGTGGCTGTGCGGGCCTTTTCCACCACCTTCAGCTGCGGGCCCATGTCAATGGTTGGGAAGCCAGCTGGGAGGTGGTCTTCTGCAAGAGGAACAAACACACAAGGTTAAAGAGAAAC
The DNA here is from genome assembly GCF_009819655.1 of Sylvia atricapilla. NCBI lineage: Eukaryota > Metazoa > Chordata > Aves > Passeriformes > Sylviidae > Sylvia > Sylvia atricapilla. The sequence goes on from NC_089148.1 coordinate 15,197,868, forward strand.
ACTCCAGCCTAGCAATGGGATACAGTTGCAGTGACAGCAGTGCCACAGCACAGCATCTGTGCCTCTGCTGGAAAACAGCAGCCCGACTTCCCTACTGAGAAAGTTATCAAGTCCTTAAAGCACATTAGGCTCTATAATGAGCATTCATTACACCAATAGAAGCTTCCACTAAATTTAACTCCATTTAAATCAATTGCCTTGGGAAATGTCTATAATTTTCATTGATACGTAAGCTCCATCCATTGTTGCTAATAATTCAGTAAAAGCAGGTATTAAGATCTTTTGTGGGAGGACTGAGGTGAAGATAACAGACAAACACAAAGCCAGATAGTTTGAGGCATCTTGAAAAACAACAACTAAACAATAAAACCCCTCAGAAAGGTCCAGAGAGGCTCATTTTATCTTTTTTTTTTTTTTTTTTTACTAGCAACATTCTGTCACATCGGTAGAATAGACTGTAAATTTCTTCCTCATGCCTCCAAATCTGATTCTGAAGGCTTTTAGAAATTAATGAATGTAAAGCTAATGAGCCACACTCTGCTCATGAGCCGCTGGACTGTGCTGTGGCAAGCTCCTGGTGCATTTTCTGGGCTGTAGAACGCAGCAAAGGCATGTGAGAAATGGCTAGTGCATGCTCTGGCATGGCTTACTACAATACTGTGAAACAAGCCTTCCCTTAACTGCTGAATCATTCATACAGTAGGTAGAAAAATAGTTAATTGGGTTTGTTGCTGCAGAGCACGCTCAGGTAGGCTGGGTGGAATACATTAGGCAGCCTTCACTGATAAGCCAAGGCATGCTCCAACATCGTCATTCAATAGCAGCTGCAGAACTGAGCTCATTTATTCATTCTGTGGCAAGATGTACTGTACTCTGCTAAGCCTGAACTGCAATCAAGAGAACATACTTTTGCAGAAAAAAAGAACTTGAAGAACATTAAGAAGCTTTTAAGCACCAGAAACTCAATTATTTTCAGTATGTTTCTTTTTTCCCAGTTTTAAGGAACCTTAAGCAAACTTCTTCTTTGGCAAATCTGATTCTGCAAGGCTCCCAGGTCACCACAGTGTTTAAACAAACAAAACTTTAGCATCTTCCCAAGTCCCAGAGGAGTCTGAACCTGCTGCAATCTGATTTTTCCTGCTATCACTGCACATCTGTACCCCTCACTCCTCACAGGAAGATACTATCAATAGGTGACCTCAGGTGCTTCCTTCTACCTCTACTGCCACACCTGCAGCACGAACATGGCCTGTGGCAGCTAATCTAGCATATGTCTGCCTAAGATCTTGAGAGAATTCCCAAGACCCTTGACTTGTTTGCAAATCAAGACTGTAGCAGAAGGCAACATCTGCTAGAAACAAAAAAATGCCTGGGAATATCATTTAGATGAGAGTGACTATGAAGCATCTAAAGTTTTCTACAGGAAAAAGGGTTCCTGATGTTTATTAAAAGCACAAACTGTATTTTGTCTCCCAGATCGACCTCCCGAGAAACCTCTCTCATCATGAGCAAACATAAATGGGATTATATTTTTTTTAAATGAAAGGTACTATGAAAACCAGTTCTTTTAAAATTTGCTCTCCATTGATTTTCAGAGACAAAAGGTACATAGAGCTTAACTGGAATGACACCAGCACCAGTATTCAATAGCAAGCAACAGAAGCACTCAATACTGAGCAACCACAATGTATACTCCTACATGGCTGAAAAGAAACAAAAGAAGGGTACACACAAAAGTATAACACGGTATAGACTTAAAAGCAAAGGAAGATACATAGAAAAAGCAGTAAATAACAACAATCCCTTGGATTCAGGCCAGTCTGCCTACAGTGTAGCACCTTGCCATTTAGGGTATTGAAAACAGATGTTTACTCTGGGGAGGCTGAAACCCTGAAGTGATCTAATCTAATCACCACAATTACCATTGACAATCTTTTCCGGTTTGCACAAGATTTTACAAAGAAAGCACTGAGCTAAGTATCACCCAGTTAACTTCATCTGAAGTCTGTGCAGAGGCTTAGCACATAGCTAAAAGCAAACCTGAAACCACCACTTGTGCAAGAAATTTCTTCCTGTCTGCAATGATCCCTGTCCACAGACAGGAGAGAGACCAAAGAGTCCTTCACAGTGTCTGATCCACAGGTACACGACCAGTCTGCTGCACTGCTCAATCAAAATTAGCAGTTTGTGATGAGCCACAAACCAGTAGAAATTACACCATCTAACCTTGACTTCACTGAGTACAACAGGGAGACAATGATTACAAACACCCAGCAGCAAAGCTGCCTCTTCTGTACTAGAACTCTTGGCTCAAGCCTTTTCTACACTCTGAAGTTAAATACTGCTGCTCCCTGCAACATCCACCCCCGGCAAGACCAAGTCATTACAGAGCCCAGGTGAGAACATGGGGCACTCATCAGCTGAACAGAGGGCATGGGTTATCTCCACGTCATGATCCTCAGGACCCACACCCCACACCATGCTGGACACAGACAGCACAGCCAGCCATGTGAGGTCCATGCAGTGCACAGTCTTTTCCCTCTTAACTGCATACAAGCCCCAAAATTACTGTGGCAAATGAAAGCAGTAGAGAAATGGTGCATCTTTCATAGTCAGGCTGACAGCAATGTTTCCTGGGCTAGCACTGGTACTGCTACAGACCAGTTCCATGCATGCCTGCATCTACCAAGCAAAGACTTGCTTGTTCCTTTGTCAATCAAACACAGAGGCAGCACTGGTGTTTAAGAGCAGCAGTGTGACTCCAGGAGGCTCTGGTCCCAGGTCACATCATTGTGTGATGAGATGCCTAGGGAAATCTTGACAGCTGGTCTCTGATGACACTTCAGACACCCAGAGGCTGGAGTTCACTTGCTGTTAGTTCCATGGTAGCTTCAGGGGACATGCACTGGGGACAAGGTCAGAACATCTGGGGATCTAGCTCAAGAGGAGGACAAGCACCTTCTCCACAAGTGGTCCAAGGTGTACCTGCACAATCATCAAATGAGGAGCCTCAATCACTCCAGGTCTCCCTTGTGTTGCGTGGCTCTGGCAGCCCCCCAGAACCCTCCTGGAAAAGAGTGGCTTTGGAGAAAACCTGAGCTGGTCACGCCGCAGAGCACAGCCCAGAACAAGCCCAGGCCCGCCCCATCAGCAACACTCCTGCAGAGATAACAGGGCTTCCTTCCAGCCGGGCTTGGCACTGCTGACTTCACTGGGACTGCAAGGGATGTGTCTGTGTTCAAACACTGCAGACCACGAGAGGAGTTCAGAGCTGCTCTTGCCGTGCCTTGCCCCCAGGCAGAAGTCTAATCTAGGTATAATTATGAGGCTCAGTTCATGCCTCGGCTCCTTTCAGCCCTTACTCGCTGTACTAACTTGTCTGCACACGGAGCTTGGCAGTAACAGCCAACCTCCTATCCCAGCCAATACGAGGATACTCATATTTGAGAAAATGAGGTTGTCAGCACTTGGTTTCATTTGAGGATAGCCAGTGTGCCTTCGTTGCACATTAGAACAGGCTATGAATCTGCTTTCAAGAGCATACCATTGAAACCAGTTTTTATTTCTGTGTTTCAGGTGCTTTCAGAATGTAGACATTAGGTTAAAGCAAGCAAAATCTAGGCGCAACATGATTTTTAGGGGCACTGCAAGCTCTAACTGCCTCTATGGATTAGAGCAGCAGTAGCAGAAATGACAGAGGAAAACAAGAATAGAGGAGAGAAGCAGGAGGAAAGGAGAGGGAAACAAAAAGAGAAAAGAACAAATGAATGGGGTTTGCAGTTACAAACTGAAACTTGGAAAATCCTCAACCAGGCTAAGGTCTTGCTAGCAGCAGTCACCAAGGAGACAGGAATGTCCCTTTGGCATCTAGCATGACAGCATGGGCAGAGGATATCTCCTCTCACTTGACAGCTCCCTTTGCTAATCTTTCTGAGGTGACAGAAATCTAACCCCTGCTCTCATACAGCTCTTTTGTGCCACACATTTCTCATCTTTAAGGGAAAATCTAAGGTAAGAAACCTTTCCCACAGCCCCAAACTGGAGCTGAGACCTCCTTTAGAGCAGCTACAATTACATGGCTTGTTCCCCAGCTCCCCAGAAAACTACCTTTCCTGAGGATGCTGCTGTGAGAGACATACCCCTCGGTGTGTCCTTATTTTCTGCATCACTCGAAATATCGTGATGATAAGGGACATAGAGGCAATAGCAATTTACGTCTTACAAGAAGCACGGATCAGTCCCAGCATGGAATGGTGTGTAGATAACAGCTGCTTGCAAAAAAAGGCCTGCAGAGGAGTCTGTGGTGAGCACAGCTGTTGACAGCTGAATCCTGCAGGATTACCCCCAGGATTTTGCTGAAAACTTGTAATCTCTCACAGGACAGAAAAGCTGGAGGAGCTGAATATCAAATTGCTACCAGCACAAACACTGTACAGCACTCACTGCTCTTGCAGCCAAGCAGTTGTGTTTTGGGGGGGTCATAGCCTGACTTGGCACCTGTAAAACCTTCCCCCTACCACTGTTTATTTCCTCTGTGTCAACGTAGGAAATGGTATTTTAGAAATGATAGTGCAAACTGTAAACACGTTTATGGAAGTTATTTGTCACATTCTTCTTCCTATAAAAGCCAGGCTTGCTTACTATCATGAGTCCAATTGTTCAGACTGCTGAGGGAGAGTTAAAAATGATACAAAATATAATTTGAAAATAGGAAAAAGTAGCTTTTCCATACATTACAGCTTACAGCTGCGAGGGTAAATCTTTTACAATCTATCAAAACCACTGCTCCATTAGAAGGGGTGTTCTCAACTCCTTTCAAGTGAGATATTGGGCCTTATCCCCATACAGGGCTGGAAATGGCTTATCTGGGCCACTGGCTGCCGCCAGCCTGCATCAGCTGAGGAACTTTCAGATCAACATCAACTTTAGGGTCTCGGTAGGGATGATTAAAACACAAAGCTGCTTTATTTTCAGTTCTACCAGCTATCTGAAACCACTCAGGAGTGTGTGGTGCTAGGGACAAGCCAGGAAATGGATTGAGGGCAGAGAGATCTCTGATAAATGTGTCTGACTGTGGTCAGCATCGCCTAGGAGCAGGATACACAAACCAAAAGCTATTTCACATGTTCCTTACCCATTTGGTGAGGCAGGCTGGGATCACACCCAGTTCCCGTCACCAGGGCTGAACTGATCCTGCCCAGATGTGGTGGTCTGATGCACTGGAGCACAGGATGTTGCAGAGATAACCCTTGTCTACTGACAAACTCTTTCCTGATGGATCAATGGAACTACGGTGCCAATTTTGCAAGTTTCCAAATCTCCCTTTCCAACACGGAAACACATTTGCAAATGCGAAATTATCAGTGCAAGGACGATAGCCTGGGTAGTTGGCAATATTAACTAATGAAAGATGCAAGCCAGTAACATTGTAAGCACACCACAAAGCAGGACATCTGTTTGCTGAATAAACAGCCCTGATTCCTTCAGCACAGGTTACACAGCACAGCTATTCAATTACCACAAGACAATCAAAAGCAGTCGAGCAATCCAGCGGCCCAGAAGAATGGCATCACTTTACATGATAAGAAAACCCTGACATCGCTCTGTTCAGGTTCACCTGAAGCTGCACAAAGAGCATTTTACCAGCCATTTTGAGGCAATGCTCTCTTTCTGCATCCTTCTTACCCAAGTCCCTAAAGAGGCTCACCACAAACATTATCCAAATTCACGGTCTCCAGAGGCTGCCCAGCGTTGGGTGACCGCCCATGTGGGGAATGGCGGGCGGAGCGCATTTGTGCGAGCCGCCTGTGGGAGCCGAACCTAATCCAGGCTAATGAATACCCCCCTCGACATTAGCACCGCCTTGTAATGGCCTCAGGAAAAGGTGGGGCACTGAAACCAACCTGTTTCAAAGGCAGCACAGCCTTAATTACTGGGTTAGTAGGTATAAAACAGTTTCAGGCAGGCAGAAAATACAAACAGTCATCTATTGATGACAAGGCTTTTAATGACAAATCTGCTGGCTTTGTATGACATCATGCCAACGTGACATGCTGAAGCCTTGTACTGAAAATGGGGAGAAGGGCACAGATGAATGGGTGGGTGTGGAAACAAGCTCCAGAAGGACTTCTCTGTTTCACGGCGTAACCACATGAATTGCCGCACAAGAGCTTACAGTAAACAAAGTATTTGCTATCTCTTAGAAAGATCACAGCACCAGCAAAACAGCTCACAAAAGAAGGAATCTGAGTCAGTTCAAAACAAAGCACTGTGAGGAAAATTCACGAAAATACGAGACTAGACACGGCAGAAGAGGATAAACTGTCAAGCAGATTCCTGCTCCAGGGGCTCACAGTGTGGGAGCGCACGGGACCTGCTTCTTCCAGAGCCTATGAGTCCATAAAACACCCGATGGACACAGCGCTACCCTTCCAGTGCCAAAAGGGCACCGCTGACATTGTCCTCTCACGTCTGGACAGCAATTATCTCCATTTACACGCTACCAATACTTTCTCAGTCGTGTAGGTGGCCATTCCCAAGCACGTGTTTATCCCAGAGTGAGCAGCACGGCTTTGCAGAGCTCTTTGCTCCCAAGAGAAGACAGAGCAGCACCTCCCAACGTGCTCTAATGAGGAATCGTCAGGCTGTGCTCCGGCCAAGTCCCTGCGCTGCTTCTCTCCACAGCGGTACTGAAGGCACAGTCCCTGTCCCCTGCCAGGGCTGAGCAGCCCACGCTGCCATGCTCACTGGCTCTGCTCAACAGGCAGCTCCTCTCTCTCCTTCACAGATAACCCTGTGCTTGACAGAGGACACGCCAAGATGATTAACAGCTCCTGAAGCTGACTCAGGCCAGAAGTAAGTCACAAACTTGGCCAAATTAAAGGTAAGCACCCACAACCCATAGTTGCAGCTATCACTGTTCAGGGATCTTGCCAAGTAACAACAACTTCTGTCCTGTACTGTGTCAGCTGTGGAGTCTGCTGTCAACTAGGAGACCTCAACCCATCCTGGAAGAAAACAATTATTTACAGCTTGATCAGATTAGATTGCAACAGTCAGAGGTGGCATTTGCGAAATCCCTACTACCACAACATCCTGTCAACTCAGCTACCTCTTCTGGCTTTCCATTCTGGTTTCCTCATAATGGCAGTCAGCCTTGGTCATAAACTCAAGTTTTTTCAAGACTGAGACCAAATACATCTAAAAGAATTAAAAAACTCCAGAAGGAAGATTGTAGCAGAAGCTTCTCTGCTCAGGCTAAACAAACTCTAAGCCACAGGGCAGAGCTTCTCCAAGCTGATGACTGAGCCTCACCGAGTACTGGGACGCGTGATACAAAGCCTTAGGATGTGAGGAACAGCCTGGACCTCCCGCTCCAAGCCTGCTACTCTGCCACAGGTGTCAAGTAGTGTCCACAAACAACTCAAACCTGAAGACACATCAAAACAAGCACTTTCCTGAAAGACCAGAGAAACTAGTTGGTCATGTTAGTGAAGTACTAAAAAGAGCTTACACTGTATAGCACTGACAGTCATTTAAGGGTTCAGTGTATAGTACATCAAAAACTACATCGAGAAATGTCAAAAATGTGGATGAGGAAGAGCTTGAATGGAAATAGCACGTCTGCAAGACTCCCTGGCTGAGCAAGCACCCTTTTTAAAATCCCTTGTTTGGCGAGAAAAAAAAAAAATTCCTCCCTCAAAATTACAGCATGATTTCAAGTAGGTAAAAATAGAGTTTTCTGGGTCATATCCAACAGCTGATAAATAAGGCTAGGCTCTTTCAGTAACTACTACAAAAAAACCCCTCATCAGTTGGAAGAATGCACTGAAAAAACTCACAAAAGTTCTTCAAAAGCATGAATTCAGAAGGGTTTTGCAGCCAGCTATTAAGACTCCATAGTAAAGGAACAGTAAAAGTCGACCATGCTGTGCTTTCAGGCAGGACTGTGCCATTTGTTGGTACCAGCTGTTGAATATAACTGCCTGTAGAATTGTTTTCAAACCATTGTTGCTTTTTAATATTTTACACTGAGAAATACAACATAACTATTGCTACTGCACGTTTCCTTGTGACAGAATATGTAAACACACCTCCACTAAAACACACCCCAAACTTCAATCTTTACAGGAAAAAGCATGGCAACAGCTCTTACTTGTAGTCAAAGTCATTTATTAATCCACTGCATTTTTCATACTACCTGCCCTGATGCGAGGTGTTATTAGCATAAAGATTTTCAGTTTTAAGATGTGCAATCAATAATGCATTACCATATGCCATTAAATCCAACATGTGGTTAAATTAATAGAGCATTTGACTTTTGATCCATGTATGTTTGGTTGCAGTTCAGTGCAGGGAAAAGTGCATGAGAACGGAGTTCATCTGACAGCAGAGCTCTCCCACGCTTTCTAACATCAAGTTTCAGATTAAAGCGAAGCATTCCTGTTGCCACTCAGCTGGAATACTAAATCTGTTCATTTCCACTTCACAGGCCAGAATGCAAGATTTTCGGTCACTTAACTCCTACTGAAAGGGCTAGATGGTGCTAAAATCTGATTTGCTTAGGTTCTGCAGCCTGTTGCATCATTGTCAATCCAGTGGCTTCTCCTCCTTTGGGGAACATTGCAGCCTGTCAGAGCATCACTGGCCATCAAGTCTCAAGCAAAAACTTTGATTAAGGACGTGAACAAGTCGTGTGTTTTGACAAAATGTCCTGCTGCAAAAGTCTTCTTTCCCAGCAATTGTTCCAACATAGGAAAGAAAAAGTACTGCTTTTCCTTGCGTCTAAGCTACCGAAAAAGGAAGGTGTTCAGACAACACAGATGAGCAACAACTGCTGACTTCTCAAGCAGAGAACGGCCTCCCTCTTGTCTGCCTTTCACCCTCTCCAGGATCCCCAAACAAAACCCCTTGAGGTACCAGGAAACTGGAAGTTAGCAAACAGCACAGGGACTGACACACCCTGTCAGTTTGCAGACCACACCAGGCTGGGTGGAAGTGTCCATCTGCTGGAGGGTAGGAGAGCTCTGCAGAGGGATCTGGACAGGAGGATTGACTGGCAGCAGCCAGTGCTATGAGGGTCGGCAAGGTCAAGTGTTGGGTCCTGCACTTGGGTCAAAACAATACCATGCAGAGAGCTACAGGCTGGGGGCAGAGTGGCTGGAAAGCTGCCCAGCTTGGAAAGAGAAACTTAAAAGTTGTGCTGGGGAGGAGCTAGAGAGCTGTTAGAAAAAGCGCAAAAATACTCTACCTCTGGCATTCATAACCAGCCAGAGCTTTAAAGGAAAGCAAGGATTCCCTCTGCTCCCAAAGAATGTCCTCCTGAAATACCTTTCTGTTCTCTGATCTCAAGGACTAAAATGAAACTTTTTGGAGTCAACTTCCAAAATTGCCAAGCTACAGGATGGAGCTGCTCTGTGATGCCGTGAGACTTTGAATCCCAAAGCCAGCAGTCAAGGTGTGTGGGTGTGGGAAAGGAGGATGAACATAATTCTTACAAAAGCAAGGCTCCTCTGCAAGCCAACAAGCTGAAAAGCATCAGCCCAGGTGCTCAACAGCCTGCTCTGCTGCCTCTCCATACTGCCTCTTCCCTTTCTACACCCTTCCCCCAGCACCATCCCTTCCTGCCTTATCAACAGATCCTCATGCAAGTGGCTGTATCTGTCGTTTCCTTACTTGTAGCAAACTGTGTTTTGAGCAAATGCTCATAAATCATATAAAATAGCTAGCAAAAACAGTACATAGAACCAGTCCCAGTAAAGGCCAATACAGTAAAACACAAATTAAATTTATAGTTCAAAGCATTATTTCTTTATAGTATCCAGAAAGAAAGTAACCTTTAAAAATCTCTAAGAAATATTCACATATTGACATAAGGTAACTCTGTGATGCTGATAAAAGTTTCTCCGGTACCCTTTTTTCTGAGAAATTCTATTTTCAAATGAAACAATAAAAGTGAAGTTTCAGCGGACTTGTTCTGTTGCAGTCCAGACACAAAGGGTCTGCTAGCATGGAAATCACTTAAGAACTATAAAAAGAGCTTTAATTTAACCTCAACACCAAACAGCTCAGTGACGTGGCATCACTGCTTTCCATGCAGAAGTTTTAAAATACTCCATCACAGAAAATATCTTAGGTAAATAACTTTATTTATTTGGTAGGGCACGGACTTTTTATAAAAGGGAAAACACATCAAGCCTTGACCAGAGCCAAAGACAGAAATATTCTATTATTATGAGTTTTATGTCTTACGTTAAACCATCACTTTCTAGAAAATCCATTAATTGCACTGTCTCCAACGTCACTTTAGATGGAGACTCTGGTTACCCTAACAGTGTTTCAGACACAGTAGGATGCAGAAAGGCCCACAGCAAACCAATGACTACATGCAAACACAAGTAAGACATTGTTGCCAGACAACTGATGGCTTTTAATGCTGGGATGATGTAATTGCTCAGAGTTTAACAGAGGACATACTCTTCTTTTTACAGATAGCAAGTGTTGCAGAGGCTCAATATCCTATTTACTGCTTTGCCACAACACCCATCTTTTCAGAAAGATGTGCAATAAAAGGAGTGGCTGACAATTTCAGCCAAGGTTTTAAACAAATCCCCAGTGCAGGCCCTCGTGAATTAAAGAGCACACAACGGATAAATGGAAAGCCGGCAGTGAAACCACATCAAGACCAAGTGGATTGGAAAAAAAAAAAAAAAAAAAAAAAAGGCACTTCTTGGCTCCTGTAGTATTTATCTTAATATAAACAAATGCAGGAAATCAACTGAAATTCCTTTGCTGTTCAGGGAAAATGCATTCCCTAACTTTAGACATATTTGCTGGTAATCAAAGGCTTATTTTATCATATGACTACTACAGAAATTGTGGATTTCCCCTGCTTTTCCCTGGCAAGTGAGAAGGGCTGCAGTTTGGTGACATGGAATTCTCACTTGCCAGTTGGATGGCTGTGTTTTCTTTAAATATGGTCCCTGCATTTCCCCCCAAAATGCTACATCTGTGAAATACAAACCAAGAAAGCTATACAGATACCTGGATTTGGCAAGCTTCAGCTTCACTGTGCTGGAAAATTAAATTAAGGGAAGCTTTAAAAGGTTTTTACCCTCTCAAAAATGGAAGGATTGTTGGCCTTTAAGTCTTAAAGACAACCTGCTATTTTGCAACTGCATTGCCATTCCAGCTTTCTTTAGGAGGATCTCTGCACTAGCTCCATACATCAGTGGCTGGAAGGAGCAGTTTCCACAGTTGCTCTTGATGTTTCCTTAATTCTTATTCTTTTTGATTTGGGAAATCACAGAAGGGGGTAGGGAGGAGGTAGCCACTGTGAACTTCTCAGGATCTACTCACGCAATAAAGTCAAGGTTCAGGATAAACAAAATTGAGAACAGCTATAAGGGGACGCTGTGCTCTTGCCCTATCCGAGTATTGTTTCATTCCTGACTGACTGGCAGGCACCATTTGACAGACAGAGGCTAAAGCTCCAAGGGGTTGCAGGTCTCAGAAAATGATTGCAGGGGGAATTGAATGCATGCATTGGTTTGCCTCCCTTGCTTTGAACCATCTTTCCTTCTGCCCCTCACACACACACTAGCTACAACTGCTCCTGCTAGCCCTTTTTTGGTGCTTTGATGGAAGCCACACACAGCCTGGCTTGCAAGAGCTTGCTAGTCCTAAGGACTCTCCAGGCCCACATTTCCTTGAAACTCTCAGATGTTTGCACAGTGCTTTACAATAAGGGTGATGTTACTGTGTAATTGTCCATTTCCTGGTGAGTATGAAGTATCCAGCCCTGTTGTGGGACAGGAGGTGTCTCCTCTGCCCCACTCCTCAGGTACGTGCAGGGGTGACTGGCTGGCCATGGCTGAGCAGTCTCTCATGCTCTCCCACATTTTCAGCATGGAGGTGTTGCATTTGGAGCCACGCAGCCGCAGTACCTGCTTCTGCTGCTGCTGCCAATTCAGCAAAGTGTTGCTACATCTTTCTTTAAGCCAGCTCAGGTTAGACCAGATTTTCCGGTACAGATAACAATTGCACTATTTACATTTCATACACCTAAAGGGCAGACACCCGGGCTTTGCTGGAGCAGATGTCTTAGGAGGAAGCTCAAAGACTAAAAAAGCATGTAAAAGCCACAGCAGCCTCTCTGACCTGCTCCAGCATGGCCCAGGTGATTCTGCCTGCACGGCCTGCCCAAGCAGCTGACACGCACTGAGCTGCTCACTGCAAGGTGTCAGAAAGGATAAAGCAATGGCACAGTTTGATTTACTGCTGGGCAAACACCGGCCAGCAGTGACCACACACGCAGGGGTCAGGCAGCGTGTCCTTTATTAGCATGTCAGCATCGCTGTGCCAACACGGATTGGACTCCCAAAGCTGGATATGTGAGCGTGCCTGGGTATAACTAATTGGAAATAGGCCCTGAATTCCTAATAACTTAAGTTATGGTCCCTGGGATTTATGCCAAATTAAAGACAATTAATTCTCCTCTCTTGATTATTACACACCTTAATAGCTCTGTCCTTGAGTCAGTTCCATCCTTGATGTGCACAGCCCTTCAGCTCAGTCTCTAAAATCTGATGCGCATGAAGAATGGTTAATAAGAAAATTCTGTATCAAATCCGAGTTACTGTATCAAAATCTCTCATGTTTTACAACAGCAAAAAAGACAATTGGATTCAAAGCCTACTTCAGATCCTAGATTATAAAGGCATTTGCTGCATAGCCTCTGCACTATAGTCTTTAGAGGCCTTAAACAATTCCACGTTTCTCTTTAAGATCTTCTTTTAAAATACCACACAGCAGTATATACAGATAATCAGGACTGTTTTCATTAAATGATTTCAGTGAAGTTCACTGGCTTTATTTGATATACAAAAGACTATTTAACCTTCTCCCAAGACACTCCACTGATGTAATTACAAGCAAGAGATGAGGCATGGCTTTCCCAGCTGCAACCACTAACAGAAAAGAAAACTTTCTGTAAGCAGAGGCCGCTGTCTTTCCTACAGGATGTCAGAGGCAGGTATCTCCTTGCAGATAAAAATAGTGTGAATCTTTATTTCCCCAGCTCACTATACAGTGCATAGGCCACAGGTGTCAGGACAATTCAGCTGGAGGAAAAGTGCTGGCACTCCTTGCCTTAGGCATCCTTCATGCACCAAGTAAACAAGACCGTGTGTCCCTATTCAGAGTATCAACAGGAAACTCTGCAGGGCAAACTCTACTGCAGCCCTACAGACATAGATAAGATTTTCAGAGCAGATGGGGGTCCCAGGCAAGCCAACCTCAAGCCTGCCTGGGACAAGAGAACACCCTTTCCAAGGACAGAAGTGGAATTGGCTGAATCTCAGCTGCTCATTTTTACTGAGCCAACAACAATATAAAATGCCAGGAGGAGACACCCCGCACAAGGAGTCTCTGATGGTGGAGATGATCACGGGGGCCTCAGACTCCTTGGGAAAATACCATCTTTCTTTTCAGACAGGGGTTTTTAGACTCATGACCTGCCTGAGGGAAAACAAAGCAGATCTTCATCCTACCTATGAAAACCAATCCAGTCCCAATCTTCTCCACATCATGCTCAGCTCCTCGTGACCAGACCCGTGGCTCAGCATCTGGAGGAAGATCTCAGGGGTTTCTTTAGGAGACAGAAATGGCAGGGAAACCACAAACCCATGCAATCTGACATAACTGCTCTTGAAGCTTCTCAGTGCAGACAGGGCTCTCCAGCAGACAGACAGGCAGCTGTGGGAATTTTCACCACATCTCCTCAACAGCAGACCTGAGGCAGATCTCTATAAAACCCATGCTTTCCCCGTGACAAAGCAGGAAGGCAATGTCCCAGAAAAAATGAATACTGCTGTGTGAGAGCTGAAAATCCCAAGTTCCATACCACCTGTTGGGTCCTTGACCCAAAGCTAATATGACTCTCCAAAACATTTCATTTCCTAGGTTTCTTCTCTTTCTCTCGTTTTTCCTGAACTCTGCTCAGCAACATAACTCATTCCATGCCTTGTGACACAAATATGCATCCTAAAATAATGGAAGGAGCTAGGGAGAGAAAAATCTCTAAGGTAATGTGAGGCAGGGGGGGCAAGAAAGCTCCTCTTCAACTTGTGGCTTATGAACAATCCTGGTTGGTTATACTTTGGGAGCAGAGGATGGCAAATCAACAGTTTCCCTGCCCACACACTCAAGCAGCAAGCAAAAACAGAAAAATAAATGAAGCCCGTTTCATAAAAAATATAATTTTTATTTGCTACCATGAGGCAACATTACACCGGATAGTGTAATTTTTTTTTTTTTTTTTTCCCCCAGAAAAGTCAGAGAGCCTTCTGATTAAAACCCCTGAGAAACCTTGGGTTGGGAAATAGGGAAGCTGAGCCACCACAGGCGCAAGCTTTGGACCCAAACTGTGACACATTGAGCACAAAGGGTTGATTCTCCCCTGCAAACCACCTGCAAACAGAATAACAGCATCATCTTACATTTACACTGAGAACAGAAATTAAATTAGCAAGTAGATTTTGATCATGAAGTGACCTTTAAAAATGACTGAGAAAAAAACATTAGCCACCATTATTTGTTCTGATACAGATCCTTCCTGAAGGCAGCTTTGTGTGCAAAATATTATTGCTAATTTTCTTTCATGTTTTCCAACTTCTTTTAAGAATCTAAGATAACTCTTATTTTCTCATTTTTTCACAGAAAAGCTTTGCTGTCTTCTTTTTTCATCTAAGCACAAACTGGGAAAAGTGCTGTAGCTGGCCTTAAAGAAACCTGGTCAATTTTATGATATTTAATAACACTCGTAGCTATAAAGGCTAAAAACACTAAGCGTAATGAAATCTCCCACCCTGGTGCTTAACGCTTTCTCTTCCTCTTGTGCCACATGCTGAACCATGGAAACACTTCACATCAGTATGGGAAGGAGAAAACACATTCTCCTTGGAGAGACCCACAGGGGCTGGCCAAGGCTGGAGGTCAGCCTGGGTGTCACAGCCAGCCAGACTCAGGGCAAGTGGCTACACCCTGCAATCTCCTCTCACTCAGCTGTATTTATGACCACCATCAACACGCTCACAATTGCAGCATTCGTTGCACAAATCTTTACGAGTTTTCCAAATGAAAGTGGGCTTTTCTTTCTTCCTGCCTTAAGCAGGTTTATGGAAAGACTGCCAAAAATTGCACCTGGTTTATGGCTTCAACAACATTTCTTTTTGGCACCCTCATTGTACTTCTTCCTCACTTACATAAAACTGCAGGGATTATGCAGAATTCAGGTTTGCCTTGTGACAAGCTCTTTGAAAAGTCAGTAACATTTGGAATCTGCTTTGACCTTGCATTTAGACAGACATAATATCATGTATAACTCCATCCTGCACACAAACTCCCTTATTCACGTGTCAAGAAAGACAAGGATTTTGACTGCTAATGCCTTCTTGTCTTTGCATGCGAGCCCAGTTTTGCTTATATCTCAAATTAGGGCAGGCTTGTGCTTACAAAATTTGGTAACCTCTTAAGGTAGCTACCTTTATTTTAATTTAAAATCCCCCAAAATTACCGTGTAATCACTGTGTTGTAGACCAAAAACCATTTATGAACATCATCTCTAAGCCATTTTGTCCTTGCAAAGGTTTCAGACATTGGGTGCCCCCCGGCCACTTATTCTTTTGCATTTCATATGTGATATTTTAAGGAGTTAAGTCTGAACTATCAATCCTGTTATGAGGGATGCTACACAGAACAAGATGACAGTCAGAAGATGAAACAACAATCCTTAATGAATCAATGAACGTCCCAGCAGAGATCTGCAGTTCTAGCAGTTTTTCTACTTCCTACATACCCAGTTTTAGTTCTCTGGGGCTGTAGTTTTGTTCCACTGCCTGCCGTATCTAGCCCAATTCTCTTCACACTATTGGCCCTACGTCTATCTCCACAATAGTTTTGTTGGAAATGCCAGTGTGGTCCACTTTTGCGGGGCTGTCTCTCAGGAACACATTCCTGCCTTTTAAGCAATCCTGCTCTGAAAGACACTATTTCATCTGTATTTGCACCTTTCTGGACTAGCCTTGCTAGCTATTTATCCAGTTACTTAGCACCAGCTGCATCAAATACCAGCAGCACGTAACGAAAAAAGGCATTAAAAATGTTGCTCAGTCCAAACCATGTGCCTGTAGATCTCACTACAATCCTACAATCACCTCACTGCTATCTTTATTTCAGTCAACAGACCAAGGACTGAAATCTCTTACATTGTCACTACCTCGACCAACAGGAAACACGAAGTTCCCACATCCATGCACAAGAGGCAGGGAGCAGCCTGCAGGAATGTGGGGCTGTTTAACTGGAGCTACAGATACAGGGATGGAGAGAACCCATGTCCCCATTTGCCAAACTCAAGAGGGGCTGGAGCCCTTTGGTGGAGTGCAGGTTTCTAGAGCACCTGGAATTAAGCAGGGGTGTAAAGAAAAGTACAAGCAGGTGGGAAGATTAATTGCCTTGGAGGGTTTGGGGACATCCTGGGAGCAGAGAATGTGCTCCACAGCTCACAGGAGTCAGGCAGGTCACCGTACACCTCCCAGCTGTGCTGAAAAAATTCTGCTGTTCCTGGTGTGGAGTGGAGAGGTGGCAAACACTCCTCTGAATGTCTGGAGCAGGTTGCAACATGCTGTGGCTCTGGTGGGACAGGTTTGTCAGCAGTGCCTGAGCTGCCTTCCCTGACAGCTCCCCGCAAGGCTGATCTCCTGAACACGGGGGTGTGGAGATCTGGGAAGGGAGCTGGTCCCCCGCACGCCCTGGGGCTGAGGAGATCAGCAAAGGCAACCAGCTGCAGCATGCCACAACCAGGTGGCTGCCAGCACTTTGTCTTGCCTAGCTTTGTATTAGCATTGGACTAAACGAGCTGATCAGGTGAATGACAAGCACCATTTGTCAAGCCAACCTGCCAAGCGTGCCGCACCCCCAGGTATGGAGGTGCTGGAGGCTCTTCCCAGGAGCGTGCTGCAATCCCGCCTTGCTGCTGCTTTGTGAAGAGCTCCTCGTAAACTTGCCCATTTGCAAGCTGCATGCAGCACAAGGCATCGCTGCAAACTCATAATTAAATTCATTACTCCATACAATTTTAAGCCATTCTTCAAATAATTACAGTAATTTGATAAGCAGAAATCACATAAACCTGCTGCAGTTTTATCTCTCCCATTTGCTGTCTGAAGGAAAATGTGAGTAATTAGTCGGATGATAACAGTCCGGGTTATGCAAGCAAAACAAAATTAATATGATCCTTACTCAAAAAACTCTAAAATAAAATGAAACTGATGACTCCTTAGGCAGCGTGAGGTGGGAGCAAGGGGAATGGCAGCAGCCAAAGGGAGCGGGAGGATGGCAAGGTTGCACTGGCCACACTCCCCACGCCGCTGTGCAGGCGGGATGCTCCTGAGAGCCGCCTGTCGACCTGCAGCTATCGCTCCTCTCTCCCGGGAAAATCACGTCAGGTAACCTTGGTAACTCGAAGGCAGGGGAGGCAGGAGGCGAAAGCTTCCTGCAATATTCACGGGACCATGACAGAACATTCATTAGCACTCTAATGTCAGGAGGAATCAGCAGCCCGGGTGGCCATGCCCGCCCCACTCTGCTTCTCACCTTGTTTATGAGGTTCCTGACCTTTCCTGCTACGAAGCAGCAAACTGCAGCTCATGGCACGCCAGGGCACAGGGAGGACAGAGCCATGAAAAATTCACACCTGCCGGCATCTCCGGTGCGCTTGAACTCGCAAATCAGGAGCCAGGAGATGTACAACATGCAGCATCTCTCACAGGCCCCGGCTATCCCTCTGGGCTCACCTACCTGACAGGCTGCCGAAGCAAATCCACTGTAGTCATGAACACAGCAAGTTCAGGGACTCACCATGATGTGGCCACAAGGACAGTGCCAGCACCCTTCTTTGCAGTAGGGGAGAAAGAGATAAAGAGAGGTGGAACTGGAGGCTATGAATATGTTGTGATTAGCACAGATCCCAACTCCCTGGGTGCCTTGTGTCCTGCTCTGTCCACATGACTGCAAATTCAGAGCTGGAGATGGCAGAAGTCCTCTCTGTACACCCAGACTCTCTTTAGTAACTCTTCAGTCTCCTAACAAGACAATGTTAGGTGACTAAAGAGTTAACAAATCCGAAAATGCTGGGGATGAATTTCACTAGATAAGGAAACATGGAGTATATAGTAGGCTGAAACAGAAATGTGGCCCGGCCGCAAGATCAATAAAGAGGAGAAGGCCAGAGCTGTGGTTACTTGGCGCTTGGATTAAGAGCTTCCTTCATCGGGTTTCTGCAATCAGATCTGATGATCCCACCAAAGGAACAAAGGGAAGGCTCCAGGCCCTCATTTTAGAGAAGCAAACGAAGAGTCATCAATTTTCTGAAAGTGACTTTATGCCTCGTTAAGACCCATCTAAATTATATACAAGATGACTTCCAAGTAATGGAAAAATGAATCTGCAGACAGGGTTTTTTTTTCCCTTTTATTTCCTCAAGGATGTGTCTCCAGCCAGCCTGAAACCAAATACTTGTTTTGGGGAGAAAAATTCCCATCCCTACAGGAAGATATTTCAAAATGAGCACTTCAGTTTAAAATGCAGCTGCACCTTTCACACTCCTCTTCTTCCCCTAGAGTTTTAACACCCTGGCCAAGAAAAGCGATTCAAGACCCAAGCACCACGCATAATAAGCAATTTACAAGCTGAAGCAAGATTAGCTTTAAATACCACTCTTTCCGGAGGAATCGATCCAAGTGTGGCAGCCCTATAGATATTTTAATATCTTTTTAAAAAAAATATATTAAAATGAAAGGAATCTCACATCCTTAATTTGGAAATAAAAAAGAAATTCCCGAGTAAACCGGTTCCGTGCAACATCAAAAGGAAAGGAACAATACACTGGGACAGAACCTCACATGTTCTTTTAGCCTGTATTTTACCAGCTGCTAAAATTAGAGTCAAATATGAGGACATGAAAGAAAAATGTATCACAGAGACTACATCTCCTTCCACCACACAGCCACGGCCCATGACCATGACAGGATGCTGGGCCAACTCAATGGCTGTCCAGGCACTGGTGTGGCTCTGCTGCTGCCCTCCATCCCCAGAACCACATCAGACCCTGGGGACAGACATCAAATCCTCCTCAGAAAGCTGAGTCAAAACTGAGTCATCAGCAGGAAGGATGATGGATTCACTGCTGCTTGGGATTTTTCATAAGAGATTAAAAATAATTACAAAGGATTCCTCTACTGCTGGAGAAGCTGCATCCCTGGTGCACATGTGTAGAGAAGAAGTTTGGGCTCCTGGGCCAGAGTGTGCCACCTGCGCTGTGAAGCCAACACAGCACCTGCGTCACTGAGCGGGCTGGAGGCTTCTCATCAATTCCTGTAGCCCAGGGCTTCCAACAACTGCTTACTTTGCTCAGGAAGGAATTTTATTTGTAGTGTGCCCAGTATTTTGCTTTCTTCCCAGCTTTCCTTGAAGCAGCAAAGAGCAGCCATAGCTATATATCATGGGGCTGGGAGCAGTTGGGGTGGCATCAGCAATGATCCCATGAAACCTGCAGAAAGCTGAGGAATCAGAAATAGTAACACATCTCTGGGGAGAAAAAGCAAATGGAGCCTGTGGCAGAGGAAGGGCTGCTTCCTCACCACAGCAGCCCAGTGCAGCTACCAGGGATGGCATGAGCCCCTTGCAAATACCCCCCCCTTGCTTCATAGGAACCTTAGTATGAGCAGCTCCCCGAGCCCTCCGTTCTGCTCGGATAGATTCCTGCACAACAAGAGGCCTGTGTGTATCACAGGACTATCTGGTGACTGTGTAAGATGTGAAGACATTGGGATAGATGACCTAATCTCCCCTCTGATCTCACACTACTAAAATCACAGGATTCTGCTGATGCAGTGAAACCAGCAGCAAATGCTGCTATTTCAGCTGCGGGTTTCCACTGGGGTCTGTAATCAATATGAATGGATCAGGCAGCAGGAAACAACTGCTGCCATTTGGGCTGCTTTCACCAGATCTGATCCTGTGTGCCAGACAGAAAACAGTTAAAAGCCCCAGCCTAGGTGACAGCAGCAAGTCCTGGCAGCCCCGGGACAGGGCCACACACTGCTGGGCTGGCAGGGAAGCTGGCAGAGCACTGCAAGCCTGTGGTGCTTCAGACATTTGTCACAATTATTAGGGATTTATGAGGACAAGGATGGTGTCAGTTGTCTGTAATTTTACTCTGAATGATACCCCTCTCCATAGGTGGCAGTCTCTGAATTAAGTCACCCTGAAGGAAACAGGGAGATTGGACATCAAATGCCTCTTTGATAGACACCTCACCTAGAAAAACTCTTTTATGAGCACAAGGCCCCATCTCGGCCATGCTGGGGGTGTGCACAAGTACTAAAGCCAAATGAAAAGCACAGGGATCTGCCCTAGCAGGCTGTCTTTGCAAAGGATTGGCATCTGCAACTACTGGTTGTACAAGAATAGTTGCCCATACGAACCTCCAAGCCAGCAAAAGCAACACCCCCAAAAGCACAGGATAAAACGCTTTGAAGAGGAGGGATACCACGTGGTAACAGACCCATTCAGTTGTGACACTAGCTGCAGCTGCCCCATGTACATACAATCCAAAACCCACACTGTCCTCTTTCAATTTGCCTAAAACCAGTTTGTACCACAGCAACACAGCAAGTCCTTTGCTCCCTTTCCTAATTACTAAGACTTAGCTCTTGGAATGATACATGATTGTAGGCAATGATTTTTTGCAAATGTAACTGCTCATCTTATCCATACCTGAAACCCTGAAACTCATCAAGAAGGAAGCACTCTGGGGGGAATACATAATGTAGTAGGAGGCATGGCATTCACCTCTTTTTATGAAATTGCAATCCTAAGGCTTCACAGTTCACACAGTTGCATTTATTGTACCATAGAGAGACTTACTGCACTACCAGAAATCTGGTGCAATTCCTTTCATAATCATCAAAAACCTCTTGATATTGGTGTTTTTAACAGTTGTAGTAGATTTTCTAACGTTTTTGTTATATGGCATCATGATAATTCTTTCTGCAGGGCTACATACTGAGGAACAGAACAGTACTACTATTGCTACTCTTTGGATCATTAAACTCCTGTCTTTTAAGGCAATCAATTCTTGCTGATTCATGTTTAACTTTTCAGAGATGATTATATGAATTCTTATTACCCATTATTTCATGTGTGTTCTCAACAGTCCTCAGTTTTAAGAGGACATCAGCATTACCATAACCTCCCGTGGGATACTCATTCGAGGACATTAATTTTGAATGATCTGTATCACCTACAGCAATCTCAAAATTCACAGATTGTATTTCAGGGGTATGTATCTACCCATGGCAACTGGCCAGTGACTGCATATTTATGACTAATTACCTGCACTGTTTTCAAGTGGAAGAATCACCTAGTACAAGGTACTAAGCAGAATTTTTGAAGAGATTCTGAAGTCAAAGAAATACCTATCTTGGAGCTAGAGAGAAGGCTGCAAACTCTCACAGCTTTCCTAGAAAACTATCTCAAAGCACTCTAGTTGAATTCTGCATTTAACAATCTGTATTTGAGTACTTCTAAGAGACTGGCTGTCTATATTTAAAAATATTCCTGACAACTCTTTTTTTTAAGCTGAAGATGCTCCAAAGCATCCCTGGCAGAGAGAGCTTATGAACTGCAGTGACGACACAGAGAAAGCTTGAGGAGTTCACAGGGCAGGAGAGGGAAAGCTGCTGCGCTGAAGCAGCACATGCAGCTTATTAACCCCTGCACATCCAAAGAGAGTGGGTAGGACTGCCAGTCCTGAGCAATGCACAGCTCTGTATGAACAGGGGTTTAGGACATGCTACTGCCTAACTCAGCTTTCATATATTGCTGCTGTGTGTCTGCAACAAAGCTGCTGCCTTCTCCTCACGGAGCATATCCTCAAATGCCCAGGGAAAACAACTGCCCACTATGCAGGCTTATAAGGAAGCTGGGGCTGTGGTTACAGGAGATATTTGCAAGCATGGCTCTCTAAAATATAATTTAAAAAAAGTCAGTTAAGTGAGTGCTGTCTTTACTGACAGATTTTCTTCTTCAAATTTTGCTTGAATGGCACATGGCTCTGTAAAAAGCCATTCTTTTCTAAGCATCCAGGCTTTGACAACCATAGCCCAGATTTTAACACTGCACACAATTCAGCCAACACAGAAATTTGTGCTGATGAGGAAATGTGGCACTGAACTGTATCACTTAAATGGGTGAAGCAGGGAGAGGAGAGAAGATGCAGGCAAGGCATCAGTTGAAAGAAGAACTCACAGTGACAAGCAGGCTGGGCCAGATGGCTCCCTCAGGCCTGAAGTCCACAAGAGTCTCAAAGATACTCTTCAGCTCAAAAGGTGGAAATGGCCATAGCTGCCAGTTTGCTTCCCACGTTCTCCTTGATGGGAACACAACTGACTGGACTGGTTTGGCAAGTCGTTAAACATCTTTCTAGAGATAAAGAGTCTGACTAGGCACCAAGCTGAAGTAACTCAGCAGCTACACCATGCCAATGACTGTGCAGAGATAAGCTGATTGTGATGCCAGCAATGAGGGAGAAAGTCTTACCATGAATGCAACCATCACCAACCCCCCCTAAAACTACACTCACCACATCTGATTACCAGAAAGCATTAAGTCATTATGGAAATGCAGACAGATGTATAAAGTAATAGGGTCCCCACAACTTGTTTTTTTAATTCTGTTTTGGTTTTCACCATGGGGGAAAAGGACAAAGACTTATGGTCAGGCAACTTCACAAACGCAGTATTCAGAAGAAAGGAATTTCATGTTTCATCTAAACCCCTCTGGGCAGAGCTGGCATTAAATTGAAGTGAAGTATTCCACATGCCTCAATGGGAAAAAAGCAGATGGTGATAATAAGAGGTGGAATATTTCTGCTTCCCATCTCTGAGTGCTCCATTTACTCCTAACTAGCTGTTTCCTGCTCAGTGCAGCAGACACTGCTCATGCCTGAGCACAGTCAACTGATCAGAAACACTGTGGCAAGTTCCTATCATGAGACCACTGGGGTCTGGGTCTTAGTTCCACCAAGCATGAAAATGACCCTAACATCTTTCTGTGTTATTTTAGCTATAGATACAAGTAATAGGAGACATACAATAATTTGATGGAAATAGCCCAATAGTCAGTAATGACTGCAGGAGAAAGGGTGAGCTTTGTGTTCTTAACCTAAAAATGAAACAGTGACATGGTAGTTATGAGCCATTACCAGAGGAAAAAGGGACATATCAAAATCCACACCTGACAACTGAGGTTACTGACATGCCAAACAAGGCAGCCAGTGTCAAACACCCTGAGAACAACCCTGCTGGCACAGGCTTAGCCTAGCCCACAGCAGAGCTCCTACACGCCACACGACTCAGGTGAGCAGCGGTGCTTTTGCTAACTGGAGCATGACTGGTAGGAGCCAAGGAGCAAAGTTGGGCTGCTTGCACCATCTGTTATCTGTCAGGTTTTCCACAGAGTTTGTTCTAGGATAGTGTGTAACCAGCCAAGCTGGAGGATGGATCCTTTAGTTAAACCTTTAGTTTATGCCAGATGTGCTGGCAGCTCTGTGCTATGTTTTCTTTTCCTCCTAACTGACAGTTGGGGAAACTTGACAGCATTTTTTACCAGCTGCAGCATTGCAGCTACACCATTCCCCACTCTCAGGGCTGCCAATTTCTCTCCAGTAACCTTGAAAAAGATTCCTTTTCTGGGAAAACGATGACATGTGAGCCCTGCATACATGTATCCCATCTATCCCTGCTATCCTTTCCTGAATGAGCTGTTTTCAGTTATGTTCCATGTCAACAGCATGAGGATAGGGGTTTACTGTTAGTGGTCAATCTCTGAAAACCATGGTCTCAAAACTCAGCCCTTCTCTCTACTCTGACTTTACTGGGAAGTCCCAAAGCAGCACTGCACACTGTCTGTTTTACAGACACCTCCCAGGAGCACTGCTGAGCCAGTTCCATGGCTCACTCTCACCTGAAACAGGAACATCCACTCTGGATATCCCGTTAAGGCTCGAGACACGCTGATTCCGCAGGGTGAGGTTTCAGCACAGCTACCATTTTTCTGGGACCCCAGAGCAGAGACCTGCACTTTTACTGTTGAAGAATTTAAGTTGCCATCTGATGCAGAGATGAAATTGCACAACGGAAGGACCTAGTTAACCTTGTGATCGAAGCAGTGTGCCTGCGAAGATGGAAAGAAGATTTGCTGCTAATTTTTATGATTGCTTTCTGGTTTTTCTCCATGCCACCCCATCAGACGTTACTTACTGATAAGCACAAATTTAATTTCGTTGACACTTCAAATAACCCAAGTGAAAATCAGTTCTTTGTTGCTTCCAAGGAGAAGATCTAACGAGAAGCACAAAACTAAGTTAACTCAGAAATTACCTCTATATTTTCAGGTAAAACTTACAAGACCAGAAAGAGTATTTGGTCACCTTGCCTGACCCACCACGGCAAATTTCAGCAAAATTCAGCAGCCCCTCACATTCGCCTTGTGCTCTATTTGCACGTACGCCGGGCTGACAAGTCTTGCAGCAATGTGTTCAGTGTCAGGTAACATCAAGAGAGGGAAGCCAATACTTCCAGTGGCAAATCAGCCTCACTGTTGGAGATCCGAGCCCCATTTCTGCTTCACTTTCTCTGGTTTCAGCTTACAGTTATTGATTCTTGTTCTGGCTCTGTCTGATAGATTAAACAGCCATTCCTTGCAGCTAGCACCTTTTCTCACTTTAGGCACTCATACTCCACAAATATTTCACCTCTTGCTCCTCTTTCTGCTTAAGTGCAGCACAGAGAGCTTCAAGCCTTTTGTTGCATTGAATATTTTTTTCATTTGCAGATTACTTTTTGTGGCCTTTTACATACCCCATATTGTAGCCAGGGCCTGCATTCCTCATTGTCAGAAAAAATGTGGGCATGTGAAACATTTGTTACTGCATTTGTCCTTACAGTAACTTTTGTCAGTGTAACAAATGAAAAGAACCATCTCCTAAATAAAATCCGTACTCCTAGGAAAAATGGCTGACCTCTCACTCTCATTTGTGCTTCTTCCTTTCCCAACAACAACTTAGCTCTTCTGTCCCCATCTTCTACAGCTCCTACACACACTCAACATGCACTTCATACATAAATGAGGCTCATTCAAAGACTGGGATGGAGAGCAGTCCACGCAGGAAAAATCAATTATAAATCTACATCTATTTCTGACAGTTTGGTCTTTCACAGAAAATGTTTAATGAGGGTATTTTTTAGGAAATATAATGAATGTCATTCTTTCTACAGTGATTTTGGTTTTAATATTATCAGTCCTGGCAGGATTTCAAGAGTGGCTAGCCATGGCCAAGGTGCCAGCTCCTAGACCTTGTGAGGTGAGGAGTGGCTTGTTCTTGTTCCTCATTGCAAGAGCATAATGCAACATTTGTGTATCATGAGAGGAGCTCGGTATTTACCATCAGCACCCATCAGGCCCCTGCACTGGCTCAGGTGAGGGGGCACTCTGACCCTGCTGCCTCCACTGCAGACCAGCAGAGCACCCGAGCAAGGAACCCTCGGAGGGTGCTGCTGTGAGGTGGCTCAGGACAGCTACTGCAGTGCTGCTTACAGGGGACAGCCAAGCACGGGCACGTTTGAGACACCCACGTTTGACCTGCAGCGGGCAACACTGCTGGAAACCAGCTGCAGCCTCTGAAGATTTTCATCTTGTCCTGGAGCTTACATCCTGTGAAACATGATGAAGCCCCAAAACTCACCCCACGTGACAGTAACACAGCATGCTTAGGAGGAGGGATCATACAAACCAGTAGGCTTTTACTTGTGCTCACAGGTTTCAGAAAGAGACCAGAAGGGCACCCCAGGTGTACAGCAGAGTGTAGGAATGTCAGGTAAGCTCTGTGCCCAGGACACCACAGCTACAGGCAAGATCTACACCAGTGAACAAAGCAAAGGCTGATTGTACTGGCACAGCCAAAGAACACTAACTCTTTAAGAAAGTAAAAGAAACAAACTACTGGAGAGGAGAAGTTGTGTGATACGTCTGAGTGCAGGGCCCAACAGAGCAAACTGCATGAGAAAGGTTAAGAGAACCAGAGCAGCATCTGAAGAGGCACTGATGACCTCCTGACAGCAGGGAAACAAGCTTCTGCTCCACTGATATCTTGATTATAATGGCAACTTTGACCAAGACAGACTCTTAGTCTCACTTTCACACACATTTAGCATCTGAAGGAAACACTGATTGCAGAAAGACTTGAAACTGCTCATCCCCTCTCCAACTTCTGTTGAAATTAGCCCCAGGTTCAACAGAGACAATGATGGAGACAACATGCAAAAATGGGGAAGGAACACTGAGCAAAAGTCTAGCAATCAGGATTATGGTGACAACTTCAGCCAGTAATTAGTAAAATGGAATGTTAATTATTGTTACTCCCCTCTTCCTTTCACCATGGCTCACACAGCTGTTCATAAATTGATAAGCATTGAAATGAGCATGAGCCAAGCCTGGGTAGTTGGTTGGTATTCACACAGTATCAAAAGAACACATTTGCATTCTTTGCCAGAAGAATCAATTTACCTTGATTGATGATTGAACTTCAATAAGTTCTTTAATATTTTGGTCATTAACTGTGATGCCGTAACAGTGTCACCACCAGAGTGCTGTTGTACTTCACACCATGGCTCTCATTAGCTGCACTCTGTAATATGCTTGAACTTCTAACTGAGCGCTTTTAAATATTGATAATCAACGTATCTCCAAGATGAGTCTTCAAAACAAAGCTCAGGCTGCCCTGAACACAGTGATTCCTGTCACTGGAGAGGCTGGACACTGCAGGTGGATGCACAAGTGCTGCTAAAGGCAGCAAAGGCCTCCTTCTTACTGTTGGTTCTGCCATCAGTTCACTTCCCCTCTGTAACACTGAAGCATTGCTTCTGACTGCAAACCCTGCTCCTGCTTCAAAATGACCTGCAGTAATTTAATTTTCCCTCTTAGTAACATTTCAAAATGAGATCAGCAGTAATACTTCTCCTTATGCAGTGGGCCAAATATAGGCAGACCTAAAACAACCTGCCTGATGATAGATACACGGCTGAAGTCAAAGAGCTGGAGGCACTTAAATGTGCTATAAAAGGAAATAAAAGACGTTGGTATTTTGCAGTTGAAAAATAAGCAAAGAAAATAAAGAAATAGTAGTTAATGCAAACAGCAAAAAGAATTTTCAGGGCACCAGGCAGCTTCACTTGAGTTACAGCAGCAGCCTCAGCACTGG
Organism: Sylvia atricapilla; assembly: GCF_009819655.1. Taxonomy (NCBI): domain Eukaryota; kingdom Metazoa; phylum Chordata; class Aves; order Passeriformes; family Sylviidae; genus Sylvia; species Sylvia atricapilla. The sequence goes on from NC_089148.1 coordinate 15,225,247, forward strand.
ACTCCAGTCCTGCCCTGGCTCTTACGCTGCTGAGCTCTGACACATGGACTGTTTACTGTCACAAGAAAGCATGAAACTGTTCCTGCTACAGACATGAATGCCAGTGATGCCGAATCTGTCCCTGCAGAACATCTCCTCTTTGTACTGGAGCAGCATAGCCCAGGTCTACCAAAGCTGAACCCAGGTTTAAAGCCATGGAAGACAGCTCAAGTACACCACTGCTGAACTGAGGTAACTCACAAGCAAGGTTAAATTGGCCCACGCTTATCTCCACACGATCAAAGCAAGATCCTTCCTGACAGCCAGCAGAGCACCTGTGTGCTGAGCCACATCAGGTGGTGCAGGTGTATCCTCAGCTTCACAAGGATACAGCCAGCTCACTTACAGCCATAATGAGCATGGCAGGAATATGAAAGACCAAGAGAAAAGGTGACAACATTTCAATGCTGTGTTCAGAGGTGAGACAACTAATGAAACTGAGATAGCAGTGCATCTATTAAAGCCAGGGGACAGTGGGAACCTGCACTCTGCTCCCGCTGCAGGAGAACTGTCTGTTAGCTGGCTGTTAAGAATTAAAATTGTGCTGTCAACAGTCTAGGTCTCGCATGATTACACACCTTTAAAGCCAATCAGGAAGAAAATAAATTCAGATGTGTGTGGCAGGAGTTGAATAGGGAAGATACCACAACAAGTTTCCATTACCTTTTAGGAGTGGTCAAATATTAAACACTAGAAATCTCTTGACAAGACCAGTGGTAACAGTGCAGCCTTTGCAGATATGCAGAAATGTAGAACACATGTGTGAGGATCACAGGATCTTCCCATCTGTGCCAGGCAGTGTAACACAGCACACCTTGCTTCTCCACTGGCACTGGCAGAGAGTTGATGCACTGTCCTGAGCAGAAATACATCCACTGAATGTGGATCAAAGATTTCCTGGCCTGAGGACTTGCTGCTGAGGCGACTCTCATAGGAGAGCTTCTGCATTGGAGCTGACCTCACCAGTCCTGGCAGCCTGCTCACAGTAGTCAATGCCTATTGCTATAAGCAAGAAAAAGAAAATTTTCCTATTTTATCTATATTTTCTTCTACCCCTCTGGAACAGCTCTAATTCCTCCCCTACCCAAACCTGCAAGAAGTGATTATTATTTTTTTTCATGTCTTGTCTGTGGTATTCTCTGATGAAAAAGTTAAGATGCTAAGAAATTCTTACCTTTGCATCTTTTGTTTTTGCATCTCTGCATATAAACAGAATATTCAATGAACTCATTTGATACTTCTCAGTGATCTACAAATAATCTTTTGTGGTTCTGAAATGTGGCTATAGGCAAAAAAATGACTGTATCATTTTTTTTAACATAACTGTTCTGTTCCCTGTGTGTAATCAGTCATGTCTGCTAAGTATATTTACAAAAATGAAGCTAAACATCTTCCCATCCTATTGTTTTGTAAAATAAATGTAGCTCTAGGAGAGAAGGCTGGCATCTATTCTGGCTCATACATCATTAATAGAATTCCATGCAAAATCCTGAATTGCTATATTGCTGAAGTAATACCCAATTTTACTCCATTTTTTATGGAGCCTGCAGTGGTGGTAGCAGAGAGACTACCACCAGCAAACTTCTCATTCAGAAGTCAAAACCTCTCTTCTTCCCTACCTGGAGTGAAAGATGGAAGTAACAAACATCCCCCACCCTTCCAAATAAGATAAACTTTGTAGGAATACGACGGTAAAAAAGCAAGCTTTTCTCAAGAGCTGGCATGTATGTTCAAGCAAAATGCTTTAAATAGAGCCAATGGATTTAGGGAGATGCACTCCGAATCCAGACACATCTCCAAGCACATTGACATGACAGTTTTCCTACCACGGTGTTCTCACACTGAGGCAGCTGCTGGGGTGACAGCAAGATGGTTCTTGATTCAGTTATTTTGGCTGAGCCTGTAGGTGACTTTGACCGTATTTTCTCCCAGGTGCTGCTGCATTAACTGTATGAGGAATGCACCATGCACTGAAGCTGACAGAGACTTATAGCTCTGAAACAGAGACAGTTACAGCTGCCCATACATGCTTCCTTTCTTATTAGGGGAAAAAAAAAGTGCTGCTGTTCATCCTGTTAGGATCCCTACAGCAATTCCTCAGTCAGCCTGAATGTGCAAATGCTGCCTGTGCTGTGTCCTGCCTGGTCCTCTGAGCTGCACCACACCCAAGTAGCACAGGGAGTGTGCCCTGTCACTGGGCTGTAAATTAATCTGGAGAGGTCACGGTTGGGTCCCATCTCCTGTATTCCTGTGAAACCCTCTGAATTACCTCAGCATCTTGTGTCCAGTTCTCCTGCAGCTGGTCCCTGGAGAAAATGAGCTTTTTTTGTGCTAGGAGAGGGCTCAGCACAGATGCAAGGCCACTGGAAGGGACAAGCTCTGCAGGGTTGTGTTCTGACTGCACAGAGAGGGCAGCCCAACTCCAAGGGACCACCCCAGCAAGGCAGATCAGCTTCAGTAAGCCAAGCAAAGCCAAACATGAGGAGCAAAGATGCAGAGGGAAGAAGTGAGTTTTCAAATGTACTAAACAACAGCAGTGACTTGTTGCCAAACAGAACTGTGATTTATGCAGCAAATTTGATATACACAGGCAAACTCAAGCATCTGCACAGACTTTGGCTGAAAACTGGTGGGGGAAAGACCCTTTGGGTCCAGCATATGAGTAGACACATGTGCACGCATGAGTGTGTGACTGTGAGAAAAACAGCTATACTCACAAGTGAAGATTTTCTCCCTGATTCCTTTAGTTGAAATCCACCACCACTTATTTTCTTTTTTGGTTGCATCAAGCTTGGCATTTTAAAAGCTTGTTTTCTAGTTTGGTGGGTTTGGTTTGTTTTTTGTTTTTTTGGTGGTTTTTTTTTTTTTCCTTTTTTCTTTCTTTAAACTCAGTGCTATTTTGAATTGAAGATGAATGTTGCTTTCATTCCCATCCCTGGTTCCTAGACTGCATTTCTGAGCCTCTGCTGCAATTTCACTACGTTTAGCACTTACTAGGCAATTATCACTGAGTCAGGTAGAATGACAGCATTTTTTTTCAGTTGAAGCACACAATTCTGTATTTCAGTGAGCTGATTTTTAAACTATTTAAATGTTAATAGCATCCACATAATTGTACAGATCAAAATGTCACCAGCTAATCCTTGTGCCTTCCAGCTGACTTCTGTCAGCTGCTCTTTTGCTTTCGTTATCAATGCCAGGATATATTTTTGATCGCAATTACTAAGGTGAAGTCAGAAACACTTTTATTTGTATTCCTAGGTGCTTGCATCTTTCTGCTCTTAAATCTCACCAACCCATCATTTCTTACACTAGCAGAATCTCAAAGTACTGCTAAGGCATCACAGGGTGGAATTAGTTTTTACTGCAATCCTCCATTTTCAAAACAACCAGTACATGATTGCTACAGTCCTCAGGGGAAACCAGCTTTAATGTGTGTTCATATTCCCCCTGCGTTTCAACTCAAAACGTTTTAGAACATCCAAAATATTGGAGTGTGAGACAACAGAGGAATGTCCATGTGGGATCACAGAAAATAAACCACCTTCCTCTGCCTCCTCCCAGGTTTTCCTTTGTATTTGTTAAAATGGAATTTAGACTTAAAAGTATGAAAATCTTCAGAGAGTTTCAAGGCATACGTAGCTCTGTTAAACCACTTTTGCAGTACAAGAAACTGTTTCAGCAGAAGGGTATGAGCAAATCCTTATAAGTCCAAGTATCCTGCTGTAATGGGAAATGATGAGGGAAAATGGTTTCAAGGAAAATCTATTACCATTCCCCTGTGACGGCCAAATAAAAGAGTACATGCTATTGCCACTGAGTCACAAGAAAAGTGAAATTAGAGAGAGTTCTGGTAATGTGCAGATTTTGACATGCAGCTCCTCCAAAAGGAAGTGGTACAGAAATAGTAACTGTCATACAGTCATTTATTAATAGCTAAATTTGCTATACATATGCTCCGTGTAGACAGATTCTCCCACCAACTCAGCCAGCCTGGTCTGTGGGAACGGGGAGGGCAGCGGGGCTCCACCACAAAACAAACAGTTTAAAAAATCCCCAAGCATGACAGAAACAACACAGGATCAAAACAAGAAAAAGCAGCGCAGACAAGTCAAGGAAGTGGAAAATCCAGAATGACTTAATGCTGCCATGAAAGTTGTGGGAAATGAGAAGACAGCTGAACTAAGTAACAGAAAGGTAAGTCTGGTAAAAAAGGGAGAACAGAGTTTCTTTTAGGATTCAGGTGCTTGAGCTACTTAATTTTTTAAAAAAAAAAGTATAGGAAAGAAAACAGCTTTTAGTTTTAATGCCAATGTGTCATGGGAATTAGCTAACAAATTTACTATATTAATTGAAATTAATTTAAAATGTAGAGAGATAAGTCATATGAGAATCCAAAAAGCAGAATAACCTACTGCAAAAAGCATGGAAAAGGGTGACGCAGGAATCACAGCCCTGTAATGACAACACTGTATCAAGAAATGTGAGTGACAAACCTGCCTATATTGAAGTGCTAGCAGGAATGCAGATTTGGGATACAGAAACAGCAGAAGTAAACCAAGCTTTTCCTTCTGGCTGGGTTACACAGTCAACAAAAAAGGTGCTATAGCACTTCTTTAAAGCCATCCCCAAACCTGAAGCTGACTGGGATTAAATCCTGGTGGAGATGCCTGAAAACTTACTAAATGTCCATAACTAAAGGGCAAAGATGAAAGATAACAGGCTACCCCTGAGACTGGTGTTAGGGACAGATCTTATTTAACATTTTAATTAATCTAGGAATAGGGAAATCATTGCTAGTCACATGAGGAAAACCCAAGTGGCAGGATATAATTAACCACTAACCCACCCAGAGACTAACAGGAGGAGGAGGCATCAGAACCTTCTATGCTGATAACCTACACACCACTTACATTTTCCTTAGGATTATAAGATGCTTCAGACTATATGGTATTTTCACTCTGCTTGTTCGGATCACAGCTCTGACTTCCACTGTCAAAACACACTGCAGTGAGAAATGAGGCACCACACACACCTCACTTCGTGCCTTTAGCTGGCATGTAGCCTTGATACAAGGTCTTAAAGAATTCACCAAATTGGTCAAACGTCAGGATACAGCAACATTTGTATCTTGGATTTGTGAAGATGTGGGGCTTCTTTTTTGATGAAAAGCACCTGTGAAGTGCAGGGTTATTGTGCTCCCTTTTGCCATTTCCTGGATAAATGTCATCATTTTTAATGCTACCAATCTTCTTCTATAGCCTGCAGGAAAGATTTTCTAAGGCAAAAAAATGACTTGTAGGTGCTTAATTCCCATTAAAATCTACTGGGGAGATAAGTACCAAACTGCTATTGGAGCCTTTGGCAAAGTCTTCCTCTAAACCATTGTTATCTACCCTTTCAACACCTGAAATAAGTCACTCAAATAAGATATATTATTAAAACAGGAGATGTTTGAATCTGCTGTGAAATCACTTTGTGGCCTCAGAAGTAGTTTTTTGGCATCCCCTTGCCAGTATGAGACAAGATGCCCTCAAACTCTGCTTCTAAAAAGATCTCTATTTTAGGCAATGTAACATGAGAAGGAGGATGTGTCATCTATCTGACTCAGCACAATTGTCTCATTTGAAAACTCCACAGCAAGTCTTGACTGGTATTAATGAATAGTTGTATTTGGTTTAGAGGTGAAATCCTGTGCACATTAAAAAAGACCATGAAAGAACAAAAGAGCTCTGGACAAGAGATCTGCTATTGCCAATATTCTTGCTGGTCGCCTCCCTTGTGTTTCCAAGGGACCACTTTTTGCCCTGGATGCATGGGCTCTGGCATTGATGAAGAAGTACTTCAAGAGAAGTTGTTATTCCCCCCCACTCCCCATCCATGGGGAATATGTTTTGTCAGGGCATTTCACAAGTGGCTGGTGCTGGGGACCAGATATAAAAAAATGCTACTAAAATAGAAAATATACTAAAAAATACACTGGAAAATATGCTAAGAAGGCATGTCATATAGTCTGACCTCTGCACTGTCTCTGCACTCCAAGAATCCCTCGCCACTACCTTTGTGTTTCTGCCATGGCACTATCCTTCAACAAAGCTGATAGTTTGTAGAAGAGGATGCACCACAGTCCCCTTTGACAGACTTGGAGCTCTGTGAAAGAAAGTAACAGTCTACAGTCACCTGAAAGATCTCTTGTGGCGCCACAGATACCCTTAACGTCTCTGGGGACACAACCCCAGAAGAGACAAACAGGGTTTTGTGTCTCTAGTTGTCTGCTGGGGAGACAGCCCCTGAGATGGCAAATCTTACACTGCAAAAGGCTGAACCTGCTGGAGCAAACCGAGGTAACAAGTTCATTTCAGACAGCTAATACAGGGAGATTCACTGCTAACTTTTAATCAGCAGCAAGTTAAGACAAATTGGAAGCCATGACCTACAAAGCAAGGCTCTGCAAATCCCCCTGGCAGCCTCCTGAGGATGGCAGCTCCCCCAGTACACAGCTGCGATAAACGGATCCTTTTACAAGGTCTAACTCATTTAATCATCCCCTCTGCCTGCATTAACCACTTCTGCAAGGGTGTCTTCCCCATGTGGATTGCTTAAGTTAGGTCAAAAACCTGGTCTTGTTTCCAAATCCACATTCATGATGAAAGCCTCCAGTCTAAGACTTCTATTCTTCTGAGACCCTTAGAGTTATAAGCACTGTGAATAATTCTTTTGCTTCTTCTCCCAGCCTGCTATAGGACTGTCTCCCTAAAGCACAAAACACTTTTCCTTGTTGAATTCTCTCCATGTGTCTCGTCTGTACTCAGTGAAATAGCCTGACATGATGGGCTGGGTCGAGGCATACAATAACCAGCCTCCCTTTGAGCAAGAAGCTTCTGTTCAAGCAGAAGGGTTGAACCCTGGGTAATCTATTCACTCCCTACCTGCCAAGGGAAGCAGCAAGAGAGTAAGTCACTGCACTTCTAACTGAAAAACTGTCACAGAAGAAGCAATCTCAGATTTGAGCCTTTAACAATGAACTTTAATTTGAAAATGGCACCAAGGTTTGACCTGAAGTGAACAGCTTCTCTTGATGAGGCAGACAATTAGAGAGCAAGGAGCAACCTCCAAGCCTTCACACTGCAGCCAGCCTGAGCCACTCCTTGGCAGTGACAAACCCTATGCTGAGGCTTCAACCCCCTGATGATCAACTCCAGGGCAGTCACAGGACAAAGTCATGAACCATGGAGCCCTGGGAGTACGACAGGTTTTGGGTGGCTCGGCAGCAGAGGCAGAACGATTGTACAGCTCCCTGGCTGACTTGCACAAGAGCAAGGCTGGCAGCAGCACAGCGCTGCTCTGTGCCTGCATGCGCTGTCTCTCCTCTGATCGCACGTACCCTTGATTTTGGCAGCACATCTTCTAACCCTAATGGCCCTTCCTAAATGGAAGTTCCAAATGTTCATGTTTCCTTCTTTTCCCCACAGTAATTTTTGGTGCTTTGAATGTTTCAGGGATTCAGCTACATAAATAGATATCCTAATCTTGTAACAACACACTAGATTACATAATTGCGATTAGGATGGGTAATTACACAGTGCCCATGTGAAGCAGACAGCTTTGACACTCCACATCACAACTGTGTCAAAATATTTTATTTACAGAATACCAGAAGTAGTAACTCCACAGGATACCATAAAACCTTTTTTTTTTAATATATCATTATACAAAATAATTAGGAAAGTCCTTCAAGAGCTTCCATTGAGTTTCTATTTTGCTAAGAAAAAACACAGTTGGGGTTCTCCCTACTACAGAACATTTCAGCAGCAAGTCAGTTTTCACAACCCTAGCAAGATTGCTCCTGTTTACTGTAGAAGTGTTACATATTAGAGACTATTACGATGCTTTCCTGAAGTAAAGCTCACAGAAGAAATAAAAAAAAATGACCCATGGTAGGTATTTTTGTCAAGGTATTTAGTTCTCATTTTGATCTGCTGATTACCTTTTACTTGAGTGAATCACAACTACATCCTAATGCCAGAGCTTATTCACCAGCTATGAAAACAACCTGGAATTGAATGCAGATTTTATTTTTGTTTTCCCTTATGACCTCAAATTTATACTACTTAGTGCTCCATCACAGAAATGTCAAAAATCACAAACACCCTCTGTAAGACAGTGAAGCGTGCAGAAAAAGCTCTCTATTGGCAGGAATTACATCAGGTGTTTTTTAAACAACCAGCATTCCAAGGGAAGAGATGAGGTTAAGTAACACTCCAAACATGACTCAGGAAGCCTAAGGAAGGGTTTAGGCACGGCAGTCCAATACTGTAAATGTCACAATATACTGCTCCACAGAAAAAAACAAAGCAAGTGCTTGGTGACTCCAACTGACCTGACATGGGGTTAATAGTATGTTTACTTCACATACAGAATAGGTGAGATTAGTATTTTCCATATAGCTAACCTGGAACTTTGTTAAATCATCACGAAGCTGCATGAATACTGAAATGGCAATCCTCTTATCACTGTCAAATTCAGCGCATCACATGAATTTTTGAATTGACCGTGACAAACACACACTAGAGGTTCTCACAGTGAACTGCTATTATGTTAATATACATTTTTCAGAGGTTTTATGAAGTTTAATTGCATGGGATGAAACATGACACCTAAGCATTTGATTTATTACTAAGCATGACTCTATATTAGTGAGACTGCAGAGCACACAGTGTTGTGGAATTATTTTTACTCTGTCATGACAGATGGAGTCAGCGTTTGGTAAAGACTGCGTGCAAGTGTGCAGACATGCTGCAGGTGGGAACCTCTCTGCTGCCTCCTCCAAGCCAAGCTGTTATACTTGAAAACAGCACATTTCAGATGACGAAGAAATCATCATCTATGTTTTCAAAATGGCAACACAGATTTTAATCTTCTCTGTATGAAAAAAAAAAAGTCTGCCTTGCCTAGAAAGAATCACAGAGGAGAGAGATGTAAGCCTTGATGATCTGAGGGGATCCATGGAACAAGAACCTTTGAGCATTGGTTATAATCCTACCCTACAACAGGTCTACACTGCTCATGCTGCATGGTACCCTGTTGTAGCAGTAGATGCAGCAAGGTGACAGACTGTGATTTCAGCTTTCAGCACACCCATGCTTTGCTTTCTGTCCCCTCACCCACTTAGTGGGAGACCCATTTTATGCTCTGCTCTCTACCTGGCAGGACAGCACCCCATGGTGCTTCCACTTCTAGAAGATGTACACATTACAAAAGGTGAGTTTACCTGCCCAAGCTGGACAGCACAGCTGTCCCATACCAAGGCAGGACTATGCACTGATTGCCACTTTGTGCCTTTAAAGGTGGCACACTGACAGCAGGGCTGAAGCGCCAGAGCAGCACCCTGCCTGCAAGGGCCCTGAGGAAGAGCCTGGATGTATCTGCAGGGGCACAGCTCTACTGATAGCTCCTCTTACAAAAGGAGATACACCACTCTTGCCTTCTGCCATCTCCACAGAGACGGTATTTGGCAGCTGCATTTCAACCAGCTTTTCTGTCTTTCCTACTTATTTCACCCTTGTGAAAGATCCTCCATGACCTCCTCTGCAATGCCCCAGCATGTACTGGTCCCTACAGACGGGGCAAACCCCAAATCACCAGTTCAAGTAAGCTTTCATTCAAGATTTCTTCACCATAGGCTGTGTACGATAATTTTGAAACCATTACTCCAGAATTATGAGAAATATGGTTAATACTTGAAAAAATCCTTAAGAACTGGATTCTCACATGACAGTTCTAACATACTGTTGAAAACCAGCAATACCCTCTCTCCGCATTTCTTTTCTGAGCTGACACTAAACTTTCCTACAAAGCTAATTATATCACTGCAAAAGGCATCTGACAATGTCCAACAGGCTTAGAAATGGTCTCAATCAAGGCCTCTGGCAGCAAGTTCACATTCTTCTGAAGAGAAACTTTATGTTAAATCTCCTTGACATCAAGTGCTTTGGACTGGCCCCTTTCCAGTAGCTCAAGATATCACTGCCCAAACTTAAGGAGTGCTTTGTTCCAGCTGGAAGCAAGCTTACAGCTAGATGAAATGGAGGTGGGAGTAAATCTCTGTATTTCAAGAAAACAAGATGACATCCACTCTAACCCCTTCTTTTAAGAGAGGCCAAAAAAGGGCATCAATTCAACAGGATCAGAATCAAGCGTTCTATTGGAAAAACTATTGTTAGCTAGGATAGTTCATCCTTGTATTCAGCAGTTTTACCAATTCAGTGTACTCTTGTGTGACTAGAAAAAGCTGCGCTTCCCCCAATAACTTGTTTCTGGGCTATTCTGACAGAAGGGGCCTGGCTTTCTGCCTGAAAGCAAAGGTGCAAACTACACCAAGAGCCAGGAAAAACCACTGAAACAAATGCCCATGCTAATGTTTGAAGCTCAAGTAAGCTCCCAAGCTCTCAGGGCAATTCAGATGCTTACTGTTTTTTGTTTAAGTGTTGAGTTCTTTATGGTTTGGCTTTGTGCATGTTTTATACAGACGCTGACAAATACTAAACCAGCATTGTAACATTTCAAGGCTGATTCGCTGATAAAATGCTCATTCAGAGGACTCCAGGGGACTAGATGTCATGTTCCCTTTCAAAAATACGGCTGAAGTGAGTATTCTGTAAAAATTCAAAACAGATCTTGGATACAAAGAGCAGTGGAAGATAAGCGGTGCATAAGGGGACACTGAACAGGTCATGGAATCTTCAATAAATATTACCGGAAGTACTGAGGTTCGATTCATAACATCTCTAAGGACATTTATCATTATTACTGGCAGATTACGTGCTTTGTTTTAGGGGAAGCTGACAGAGGACTGCTGTTATAACTGTTCCTAATAGCTGATTACACATCATTACAGATACTTCAGCTTTGATTCTGGCCAACTTCTGTTGATTTATAAACACCATTGCCTACTTTAAAGCCTGCAATCAACCCCATTATGCACTAGATAATGAATACACTCCCTAACTTCAGGTAATAGGCAGAAACTCCATTAGACAATAGCTCAATGAAAGGGAGTTCTAAATATATTTCTGTCTTCCCAAGTGTTCTGGTGTGACATTCCTAATGTATTTCTAAGAATGGGGTTTCCTGCCAATCACTCTGAATACGAGCCTAAGTCCTTGTCCTCCCCTGAGATAGAGCCTGCTCTGTTCACAGCTACCCAAATCGTGCTACACAGGTGGACAACTGGAAAGCCTTGGTGAACTGCTTCCAAATTCTCTGCACAGATAGATGCTGGGGCAGAGCCATGCCTATACAAAACCAGGGATGAATTAGAAAAAGCTGCAGAAATGCAGCACAAAAACCTCCTCTGCCTTAGTTTGCCATAATTTAAAATACAGAATAGAATAAAAACAAAGAATGGACAGACGAGAAAAGGAAGGTCCTCAAATCTCAGAGTGGCCAGAAAAAGGGAGTCAATAGTAACAATCACACAAAACCAAAGACCTCCACGTTACTCTCTTCTCTGACGTTTTCCTGCACATTTCTAACCTATTAGTTCATCTTGGCAGCAGTCATTCTCCTTTTCTGCGATGTACAAGGCCAAGCACATTACCAGTGCTTAACAAGCTATAACAATGATTGATGATTACATATGGACAAGGCAAAGTTAAGATGAAGAACCACATTAAAACAGCATCAGAATTCCAGGGAACTTTATCTGGTAAGTGCTTAGGAATAAGAAGAGTAGCTACAAACACCGCTAAGGAAACCCTTTTGCATCCATCAAGGAGAAACAGAGACACACCCAAAGAGAATTAATAAAAAAATGGATAAGACCAAGTACTGTATATCCCCCATAATCTCTCCTGCTACTAGGTTACCTGCAAATCTGTATAGGCATAAGTCAAATCCTCAAACTACTCTTCCAAGCAAAACGTGGTTTAGCCTTAAAATATTGTTTCTCATTTTAAGTCACTACTTCTCAGAGGTTCCACTCCTTTCTCTTCAGACTTCTGCCTTAAGAAGCAGTGAAATTACACAGTTCCCAGTGGTGTGCATGCTGCAGGCAACACACCTATGACTCGCCCAGCACAGTTCCCTCAGAAGGAATGGGGAATCCATTTCAGCTTACCTTGTTGCTTACACAGTAGCTTTCTGGCTGATGGGGTCATCCTTTTTGGTCAAGGACTATTTTTAAAGCTACAAAGCAGCCAGTCTTACTTCACATAATTATACTTCACATAATTGCAGATCTTCTTATGTTAACAATTACTTGAGATGAACTGAATTCCTATAGATAAAAATCTGTTTCCAAGATGTTTTCTGTCTCAGTGAGCTTCATGGGCAAGAACTCTAGCTGTACGTTTTTGGAGTTAGTAAAACAAACAGGTGTTGCAGAAGATCCGAGTTTCATTCTGTTGAATCCTGTGTGCATGAATGGGCAACAGTCTCTGCAAAAAATGCAACACTCCACAACGGAACAATTTTCTCTCTTCTGTCCTGTCTTTTCACTCCTCAGTGTTTAACATGAGAGTCCTTTAAATCATGACAGCATTGTCAAAAAGTCAAGGAGTTAAAGGTTTCATCATACCATTTACAGACTGCCAGATGCTACAAGCTTGTTATATCCAATTTTGATTAGCTGTAAAATGAATCTACAGACAAATTACTGCTGTTTGCCCAGATAACTTTTCCTTTTTTTGGGTTCAGGATTTGTATCTGTCATTTAGCTAAGTAGCAGCCAAGATTACTGGCAGAGTATTCTCTTCATCCCCGGCCCTTTAGTTTCTGATAACTGTGGTGTAAACAGATTACAACAGTGCAAGATCCCTACTGACTGACAGCCACCATTAGGGGCATTATATAGTTCCATATTTATTCAACCCAACATTGCAACCCCTTTCAGAAGATACAAACAACATAGCAGGGGAGGCAGAGGGTCTGCAGAAATCTCAAAGTTCTCCCTGCATCACATGGCTGGACTCCCTTCAAAGCCTTTCTTTACAACACTCTGCCTTGTTGTCACTCAGCATCGTATGACGAAGGCTGAGCAGCCCATCTTTTCTTTCCCAGTTCTCCTTTTCCTCCTTTCAGTTTCCTTGGCAGTTGCCAGTATTAGTGCTGTCCCTGCTGTTCTGCCTGAGGCCCCTCTCCCTTGGCCTCCCAGGCTGCTATGCATTTCCTACCCTATATTACATTAAAATCACTCCCTTTTTCTTTCATCTTTGCCCTGTGAGTTATTGCACTGATTGTCTCCCAACGAGTACAGCAGCTCCTCTCTTGATCTTCTAAATCCACCCAAGAAACCAGCAACTAATCCTCATCCTTACTGGCTGCTCAGGTTTTTGTGAGCTCTGCTCAAGCTCCTTCCCACAGGAAGCACTGCACCATCTTCTGCTTTTCTTACCCTCACACATTTAAGATCTCCCTATTTTCCTGCAAAGCTCTGCCTAAGGCTGTCACCTGCACATTTCTGTGAGCTGACCTTCCTGAACCTCCTTGAATTGGAAACACTGCCAGATTCATTTGGGTTTTTTCCTCCCAGTTTATTCAATATACCAGCCAAGGAACACAAAGAAGCGGTGTATACCCAGACACAAAAAGAGATTTTAAGGTCTTGAGGGAACACGAGATCATCAGTCTGATACCTTGTTTCATCACAGACTGTAAAGCAGCACAGTCTTGCTATTCATACAGAAGATATATGCTTTAAAATATCTCCAAGAATATCATCCAGGCATCATTAAAGCCACATGGAGATGGAGAATTTGTCTCTTCCAGTGCTGGATTGTTCCACCTTGACCACCTTGTCTGCCAGGGACCTGTGCCTTGCTTCCATTTCAATTTGCTGTGATTTAACGTTTCCAGCTATTAAGTCCTTGTAATACATTTTTTTCACTTGATTAAGAAACCCTTAAAAAGTCCTTCTTCTCCCCATGAAATGATTTATTAACCATAATCAAATTCCTCATCATCTTCATATTAATAAAGCAAGCAAATTGATCTCCTCCAGTCTACTATTACATCACATTTTTCTCGATCTCAGATTATGTTTGCACCTCTCTTACCTCCACTTTAGTACTCCTCTTAAAACACTGAGAACTAAATGCTCTTTTGATCTTCCCTGTACCAAAGTGAGGATTCTTCCCTGACTTTTCTGTCTAGGTCCAAGGACACACACTGTAGTCCATTTCACCAGGCTGAAATGCTGAGCAGGTCACAAGGAAAACCCAGCTGCAGGCACCACACCAAAAAGGGCTGCCTCTGTATGATGGAAAGCTGGATTACTCTGCCCAAAGACTGTGCAGCCTCATGGATGGCTCTGGAAAAGCTTTTAGTTATAAAGCCATGTGAAAACTTTACCCTCTGACCCAATCATCTCCTTACATTTGTCATCCACAATTAGATTTATTTCCCATCCCTCTTCCTTTGATGGGGGAGTTGCCTAGCATTGGAGTCAGTGCCAGTCCCTGCTGACTCCCATTAGAAACATTCCTGTTTGGTGACTGTCCAACAAGAACAGCTTCTGAATTCTGGTAATGATCAAAGGTGACACACTATCTTTCAGCACCACAAGATCCAATCAGATGCATTAAGTCAAATGCTTTACAAAAGTTAGTACGTCACTATTGCACAGTTATCTTTATAAATTAAACTCGCAGTCTCAAAAGATGGAAGCACTTTCCATAAATCTACACTGACTGGAATTGGCTTAGTAGCACCCTGGGCCCTTATAGACAAAATCTATCACAAAATAAAAATAAAATTAAAAAAAAATTTGATCTAACACAAATGTTAGGCTTAATTAATTGGGTCAACCACTTGGGGTTTTTGGTTTTGGTTTTTTTTCATCATTCTATCAAGGACTTCCTTAGTATTTTAAGTTTTATAAAACAGGAGCCTCCAGTTGCTTGAAGTTTAAAAATGCACAGCCTTTGTATGGGACTTCTACCATCCTTCATTTTAAGAAAACAGCACTGATCAACACTTGCACACAATACAAACCCAGGTCCTCTTGCAACCTTATCAAGAGCAACTGAAACAGTGACTGAAGATGTTGCAGGCTTTTTCTCCACCACTGTGTACTGTAGTGGGCCCTTCCCACCAGGGCAATCGGGGTATTCAAGCCTAGCTAGTCCAGCCTCACCATTATGTGATAGGAAAAGTGAAGTTGTGGGTGAAAAAAGACAACAAAGGCAGCTTTAAGGAGACAGATAGACAAAAGCATCAAGATGCAAGCATGAAACCCTTGAAGGGAAGGATAAGAAGTTCAAGCTTGCTAAGCAAAGACATGAATGTATGAAATTCAGGGACTGGCACACAGTGACAACTGGCTCAGCACACTGGAAAGAGATGTTATCAATATTCTGTGGGTGAACTCACACATACACATGCTTTTCCCAATACACATGGGCTTGGCAATTTCTCTCTTCTTCAGTTCTGCCCTTTCCAGAAGTTTGTCACACTGCCATGCCAACAAAGTGGGCCGAAAGCCTCACTTGGCAATGCTTTCACAATAAGCCATCCTAGCTGGAGGCTATCCAGACTTCCTTGGCTCCACAAATTAAGTGAATTATCACATGAGTATCACTTTCTCTCTGCAAAGCACATGATTTGAAGATGCCACCAGCAAACTTCTCTGCCACCATTTCACATTTACCTGCCCGACATCTGCATCCCATCACACAAGCAGACAGGAAAAACCTCAATCACTGAATCACAGATTGAAGAACCAAGAGCTGCATAACATAACAGAAAGTCTGCTTCTCTGCTCACCTTGGGTTTCTGTCCTCATGTTCTTGTTGCTTGCCATGAATCATCCTAAAGCCAACACAACTCAAGCCCAGCAATGCCATCACAGGCTCATTTCATCCCAAGCAGGGTACACTTCCCAACTCCTGCTGTCACTTCTCCAGCAACACTCTGGAGAGATAATTTTCCTTTAAGCATCAAAGATCCAATTATTAATTGTTTTAATACAGGTTATACCTTGAACTGCACACAGGGCTCCAGTGAACAGCACTCAAGGGGAAAGCTGCCCTTCCTGGAGTTCAGTGTGGCTGCAATTGCTTAGCTTTCCTCACAAATCTTGTGCTTTTTTCCTAATTTCTGACTGTGAGGGAGGACCTCTGTCATCTTTGTTTTCAGGAAGAAATTAGTGCTCTAGTTCAGTTTTCAGAGTTTTGGGGTCTGCCAGCTTTGAGAGCATGGGCTAATGACATGTAAATCTCTGAGGATATTTGAATGAAAATGATCATTCTTTAGCTTTTAAACAGGAACTGCTATCCCTTGAGAGCTGTTATCCCTCATTGGGTTAAGCATGTGGAGACAAGCTGCCTTGAAAATTTATTTTTGACAAGTGATGATAAAGCTCTCTTCTAAAGCACTAAAATAAAACCTTCTCAAGGTGTGTGGGTTGCCAAATTGTCCAAGATGTAGGTGCACATAGACCATATGATGAATTCAAAACAGAAGAGGATGACAGGACAACACCAGAATCTTAGGACTCTCTGTCACCAGAAGCACTGTGGTAGCACAGCTCCTCGTGTTCAGCTCCCACTGAAGGGTAAATACTTTGATGCAGAAACAGATGGCCAGGAGATAGGATGGGAAAGACAGGAGAAATTCATCTTCTTTGCATGTGTTTGTGCTAGTTACTAAGCTAAGTGCAGGAGTGGTGTGGATGAGCTCTCGAACCTGAGCAGGCACAGCCCTGCAGTAGATGGACTGATGGCCTGATCTGACACGGCAGCTGAGAACAGAGAGTAATGAGAGCAGCACGATCCTACAGCGAACAGCCAAGGGAGAGGAGCAGATGCTGCATTTCTTCTAGGGAAAGGCTGAGGAGCAGAAGCCTTTGTGAACATCATTCTCCTCCCATCCTCTGTGCTGTTCCTTTAAAGGGTGAGTTTAGACGTAGTATAGTAAGATCAAGCTAAAACTGCTTCCACATAAAACTGTATGATCCATAATGCACAGACCACACAGATACTGACCAGGAGGATAAGCCTCAAGCCTTCGGTACCCCCTCCACGTACGGGTGTGGTTAACTATTGATGCAGAACATTTTATTAACTACAAGGTTAATATAATCAGGAAAAAGGACACTTTGCTTTGCTCTGCTTCAGACAAATATGCAGACTCATAACAGGCAAAACTCACACCCTTGTCAAACAATTTGTCTTGCATGGGACTAGACCAACTGCAGGCAGGAATCACAGCCTGGCTTGGCCTGCTGTGATCCAAGCACTACTGGAAAGCCCTTGCAAACACTTCCTACTGCATGCAGCAGGGAAATGGTATCATGCAGTGCACTGGTTACTGACTTTCCAATGCCACACTCTCAAACTTCTGTGAGCATCCCTAACGCAAATTCCACAGAAGCCAATGTGGTAAAAAATGTAAAGGGAATAGGACCACCTCTCCTTGCAGAGAAAACTGATACAGAGCAACACATGTATTTGAACCCCAGTCTGTCACTCCAAAAGTATTAGTGAAGCCACTTCTTCACCTGGAACACTTCCTTTGCAAGCCAAGGAATTGTTTACAGAACGATCCATAACGCAGTTTAAAGCGCTCTGTGCGCCTGTGTTCCAACAGCAAGGTCTGGTTGCTACAATGAAACCAAGGATAGACATGATTTTCTGCCTTTAAGCCTGAGTTTGGACAGTGTCTCTTCATGGACCTCAGGGATAGCGAAATTCCCAATTCAACAGTGCTCGAACATGACACTCACCTTAGAGCGGGTGCAGCACATGTGCCATCTGTACACCTTCAGGAATCTTCAGGAGGAAGAAAGCACTCAAGCTATCTGTGCTGTCAGTCTTCGGTTCCATTCTCCTAGGTCGTTGGGCAGTTGTGACATATTATAAAGCCTTGAAGAACGATGCTTTTACAGCACAAGTCCCAGCAGAAGGTTAGGGCCTACCTCTTCCCATGGGGCTAGCCTTCAGAAGAAGACAGTGAGCACAAGCCTAAAAATTCCTTTACCTTCCCCTTTATTTATTCTTACAATTCCAAATGTACGGCTACTCCAAAGAACTACCCAGGGTTGAGGAGTCCTCCTCTGTAGGAGAGGCAGCGAGTATGGTGAAGGATAGAAGAGTTATTCCACAGCCTGAGTAACCGTGTGCCATAACACAAATCCAAATTCACAAAATCCCAGTTTCTGTCAGTACAACTGTGTTGGGTTATCTCGTGATTTTTTGCTCCAGAAAAGCTGCTGTTTCTTAGTGGGAATGCAACAGGAAAGAGCAGACTGGAACAAAACATGCAACCCACAATCACTTGATTCATATAATTAAAAATTAAACAGCAGACATCTCCATGTGTCTGTGTGGGTATTCAGTTTTCAACAGAAACATCTGGTGCCTGAATAAGATATTTCAGTCAGCAAAATCTGTTGGGTAAAAGTAGTTTCCAAAATATTCGGGTGCCTTAAAAAGCTCTGAAGACTTATCAAGAAAGAGTTTTGGAGACTGATGCATGGTGCCCAGCAGCATGGCACCCCAACCTCCCCACATCTCTCACCACCGCCTGGATTAATTGTATCCTCTGCAGAAATACTGGCTGGGGAGAGTTGTTCTGGCAGATATGTGCCTGTAATGCTTCCTGGTTTATATTTAAAGGATAAAATCCTGTATGGAAGGCACTTAGAGTATTGAAGAGCACAGGAGAATCACTGCTATTTACATTTTTTCCCTTTTTAAAACAAAGCCAGGCTTCAGCTGATTGTTTTGTTTACAGTAGAAGTAACAGAAGAGAGTTTTTGCTCCTTACAGCCCATTAAACTTGTTTTTCTCCTACTCCTGTTCTCCTCCCCCTCTTCAAGCATTTAACAAGCCACAGGAATACAAATCAGAAAAAAACCCCAAAATTTCTCTGCTGATGAACTGCTTAGAAAAGGTTTCAGCTCGGCTGGTATTAACAGTGCAAATTTCCGACCTATTTATATCATGGATAATTGGTGACTAGAAATATTTGCATTGCTAATTTCCCTCCATTAAGAACAAACCCAAGATCCCAATAATATGACTTAATAGCTGCATTTAAGTTACTACCCCTTCCCCGTCTCCCTTTTTTTTACAAGTTGTTCCCCCCTCTCCACACTTGAGTTTCTAAACAAAGAATTCATTCTTTCTTTGCTGCCATTACTACCAAGTTTCCTGTTATAACAACAAACTTGACTTTCTCCTACCTAAGTGGAAAACAAAAGGGACAGAGAATGGCTAGGACGAATGGTAATTAAAAATCTGTTACTCTCTGTGTTACCATTTCTTTACTATGAATTAAGTAAGAATAGTAATAAATAAATCAGCACATTTTTTCCAGCATGTACAAAGCTGAGTTCTTTTGTTAGGTACTTCAGTTTTAAATTTGATGCCCTAGAAATACACTAGAGATTTGAACAGAATGGTTAAACCAGGCTTTCATTTCCATTAATAAAGGCCAGCATCACCCTTTAACTGCAGCTCCCCGAAGGCTACAGATGGCCACTCGTGGGGGTGGCCCTGCACCCAGAGGGCTCCAGGAGCTGATTAGGAGGCTGACAGGGCAGAGTTTGAAGTCTTACAAAAATGCAATCAGCCCAAGTGCCCCCAGGGAGAGGGAGAGCACAGAGCAGAGTGCCTCTGACTTCAACCAGCAGCTCTGTTTCACATAAAGGGACACTGTCAGGTCTCTTTAGAATCACGTTAAAATAGATGAGACAGATTTGAGGGCTAAAAAGAAACTTTTCTCACGGTCCACTGAATCTGCATGCAAAGCTCATTGAAAACATCTGAGATACATACCAAATTAACTGTACCGGGCAACCAGAATTAATTGTGTCCTTGACAGTGTGGCAGCCGATAACATTTGTTATCCTGTGAAGTCACTCAACCCACAAACAAATCCCTTCACCGCCATTTATGCCCACTGTGCTCCCATAAAGCATCCAGAACAGGTACCTACACCTATTAATAACCCTGTCACCGCTGCCACATTACAGAGGAATGTGAGCTACTGTGGTTGGGTGACATTTAGCTGATCCCTTGTCCTGCAAATTCAGCTGACCAATGCCACATTTCAGCAATGAGTTTTGCAGTGGTGAAAGGAGTTATATACTGAAGCAGACAGCAGCCCAGCAAGCACTGGCTGTGCTGATTTAGTGGGGCTGGTGACTGCACTGAATGGCACTGTAGCTGTGCTGTGACAGCCCAGCCTCACGCCATCCTGCTGGAAATAAAGGCTGCTGCCCCCCGCCGCAGCACTGAACTGCGGAGATGCAACACCTCCGAGCAGAGGTAATTCAACCCTTCCTGAAAAAGAGCCCTTTTCAAAGAAGGCACCTGAATTAACAGCTCATCGTCACAACTATAAAAGTGGAACAGACTCTTCCAACTCAGCATAATCCAGAGCTCGGAGAGATAGGTGGCAAACATTTAACAGTAATGCCAAAATCCAGAAGGCTCGGAATTCTTTGAGAAAATCAGGAGGAATCCAAACAGCTGAGCTAAAGACTGTAGGATGACTGCTAGTCGAAAACCAAAACCCAGATAAAGTCACAAAGCCTGCAGGAAGAAACCAGTATGAGAGGAAGAACACAGATTTTTGTGTGTCACTGCCGATACCACAACATTCCCCGCCATATTTATGGAAATATTGTAATCTCCCAAGAAAATCAGTTCTTTCTACAGATCTTCTAAACCCAGAAATGACATTCTTTCTTTGCTACAGTCAATAGCAGGCCCCATGAAGCATCTGCATTCTCAAGAGGTGAATATATTTTTCTGGTTTAATACTGATAAAACCTTAGCAGTATATGAATATAAAGATACATTATAATTTGAATTCTAAGTCCCCTGAACTCAGAAATTACCTTGCTAAAAAGTGACTCCCATGACCTCTTTGTCCTGCACTGATGTCACACTTCCCTTAACAGAAAAAAAAAAAAACCCTCAAAACTGGATAGATGCTTTCCAAAAGCATCTCACCAGATAATACCATCTTTGTCTGCCAAGCACCCAAGCAGCAGCGCCAGCAGGGCTGGTGACAGTACAGCCACACTTCTTCTGGTGCCACAGCTGCCAGGGAGAGGGATCCACCGAGGGCAGGCACCTTTGTGGGAATGGGAAAACCATCAGGAGCAGGACACCACAACACTACTGCTTGTGATAATCGAGCTGGCTCCACTCTCTCCCTGTCTGTCCCAGAAGAGCTGCTGTTTATTTCAGTGAGGGCCCATAAGTAGCACTGGGGGAAGCAGAGACCATGAATACCAGCCTCTTAAAATGATTATAGATGGATTTGTTAGCAATACATAACATATAGCTGAGCCCTTCTAAGTGATATAGTGCCAAACACAGAGAAGATTTTGTCCTGATAAAGTCAGACATCTTGAGTACATAATAAATATGATATTCCCCCTCTGTCTAATGTAGGTTATGTGAAGCTGCTAAGACTGCAATTTTTAGGCTATCACTGTCCTTAAATTATTAAGCAATATAGCATTAGAAAGCTAGACTGAAGGCTGTGCATTGTAGTTTTGTTTTATTTTTTTCAATGTGTGCCTGAATACAAAACGTGACTTTCGAGAAGGCATTGTGGTGGTAGCACGTATCAGGAAGATGCTTGGAGACTGACACTGTGTCAGGTGTCACTGTTGCTTACATTTATATCTTCCTTCCTTTTTAATGCTTGTGTGGTGAAGAAAAGCACTTTGTAACCCACACTGTAAGAAAAGCAAAAACTCTGTCTTGGCAGTATGTTGTATTAACTGTTTACATGTTTTAGCTGCTTTGAAGCCAGCTTGGAAAACATGTCAGCATATGTTAGTCACCTAAAAACAGGTCTGTAGTTTGGTTCTAGCTTATTTAAAGCCTGAACCAGAGATCTCCACAGTATCAGTACCCCTCCAACGAGAATTATCTAAGAATGCCTCAGCACACCCGATGGCACCTCCCCATTTGATTCAGCAGGCCTAGGAGGCAGAACAGGCAGTTCACACACATTTCTGCCAAAAGACATGCGGGAATCCAGAGGTTGCTTGTGCTTGTGTGCAGCAACAAAGTCTGGTCCTTGGTTATTTTCTCATCCCTCTGTCCCCTGAATGCAAAAGGCTCTGGAAGAAGTCTCATTTCATATCCCATTCCTAATCCCAAAGACACCTGGGCATTCCATTCCTCCTATTCTACAAAGGAATAATGCTCTCTTCCAGCAAATTCTTCTGTCCACAGAAGAATTTACAAATGATGACAGTAAATTCAGAGCAACTTCACGTTCCAGGAGATGTGGCTGTCTCTCCTGTACACATAAACCTACCAAGCAGAGACTGCAAAACTCAGGTGCTTAATCCATACTGAGCCTCTTCATTTTTTCCTAATGAAAATGTAGTATCAGCTGCCTTTAACGAAGCTAATGACTCCTATTGCTATCACTGTGTATTATTCAGCCTCCAAGACAGAGATACAGAGCAACCTAGTTAAGTCTGTTCACAAAGAGACAGCATTAATCTGGGAATTACCTCTTTCTCCAAAGGAAAATGAAGTAAAGCTGCAGCAAAAGAAAATGTGGGGGCACTGAGGATTTCTTAGACACCTGTGGAGTAATGGGGTGTTTGTCTCAAAAGCCTCTTGTGGACATGCTATTTTATACCCATTTTGAGACAGTGAGATGCTGTAGGACAACCTGACACTACTCCAGAAAGATGATAGCTTCATTTTTTCTTTTATTGTTTTTACCATGTTTTGAATTCCAAGCAGTCTTTGTTATACAGTGTATTTTAAAGCCTAATTTAACCATTCAAGACAGAATTGTGGTGGCTGTGTGTGGGGGTGGCCAGGCTTTTGTAGCAGCTTGCTTTTTCATGAAATGAGCTTTGGGCCACTTTTCTCTGGGGTCATTCTGAGACACCTGTAACTGAGGGAGACTGCACACACAGCCTTTCAGACTTTTAGCTTGTATGGCCTGTACTTTCAATCATGCTTTAGGAGCTAGCTGAGAAATTTTACAGTTTCTCATGCTGGTTTGCTGCTTACAGGAAGCAGTAAACACACATTCATCTGACGCATGGTCAGAAATGAGCTAGAAATCCTCCGGGGAGAAATCTAGGGACTTTGCAACATTTTTTTTGGGAAGAGCTGTCTGCAGAGATGTCCCAGCTGAAGTATATGGTACCCTTTGCCAAAGACTGGCAATAACAGGGCTACTTGTTTTCAAGGGGCTTCTCCATCAAAGCATGATGAGCCCCACGAGTCCTTCCCACTACAGCCATATACCACAAAGACAAAATACACAATGGTGCCCGTATTTGGGAGCACACATTCACGTGTATATACCACCTATGTAAGCTGCTCCCAATAAAGAGAAAACTGGATTGAAAGCTAAACATCAAAACACACAAGGGGAGAAAAAAAGAAAAGGAATCATTCCCACCCACAGCTCTCAAAACTCTGCTTCCCTGCAGGCCACGGAGGGAAGGAAGTGCGTATGCAGGGAGGCGAGTGGTGCGCAAAGCCCTCGAGGCACCCGTTTATCTGAGCTGCTTCTAAACCTTACTAAATAAGCCTATTAGTTTCTGAAACCTGGCAAATGAGGGAACAGGGCCCAGAAGTATGAACTGAGACGGACTGTACTGTTTCAAGTGCATTTATATGCAGTACAAACTTCTCTGCTGACTGCCCAAAGGTCATCTGACAAACAGTGGTGAGTTTTTTACACCATGTCAATTTTTGATCCAGCACCACTTGCATACCAGATGGTTTAAAAATATGTATTCGCTGCCACTGTTTCTGCTCTGTTCAGCAGTGCCTGCCAATGTCTCGAGTTTATGATGTCTGTAGCAAATGTTTTAGTGTTGACATCTTCTGCAATGTGAGTGAAGATAAATTGCATTAAACGCTAAAACATTACTTACAGATGGAAAATAGACTGACTTCCCAGACATTTCCAAGCAGGGCATCTCCAATTACGCTGTGGCAGAGGCTGCAGCAGAGACAACCCAGTTTAATAAGCAAAAATCAATTTGTGTTAACCTGGGAAAAAAAGCCACCTTTACTTTCATTCCTACTTTGGGAAGTGCTGCTCTACCAACAGAACACAGGGTGCTGGAGAAAGACTGCTCTCTTTGTGTACACAAACAGTGCTGCACAGGAGCCGAGCTCTATTGTGTCAGAATATGCCGCTGTAACACACTCTGCATCCTGGTGATACTGGAAAGCCACCCCTTGCTCATCCCTACATTTGTGAGAAAACATATTTAAGAAAAATACTGACAAATATTTTCTCCTGTCCCAGTTTTAAGCCTAGCTATTTAGCGTGGAGCACAGAATGGGAACTCCACATCCCGTTACTTCCACTGCATTCCCTATTCCCCTTCCCCATTCCCTTCAGTACAGAGGTTCATGATACAAATGTAATTGCTCTAATTTTTTCCACATCCTTTTGGGAGAGAGAGTATTTCTTCTTTTAAAGGGTATTAGTAACCCTCTGGCAATTCCATTTATCTCTTCAGCACAGTGAATCTGAAAGAATCAGCCAGGCTCACTCTTCCTTTCACCCGCTGCCACGGCGGAGCCCACAGAGCACCTCCGGAGAGGGTGGGAGCTTCACGTGTGTGCCACAAACACTGTCACAGCACAGATGAGGCCAACACAACAATAACAACACACTGACAGCTCCATAAATAATGAGAGGCAGCTACTCCGTAATAACGAGGAGTTAAAAACATACGTATTTTATTTTTTAGAGCTGACAGCAAGAGATGTGCTTGTTTATTTGACAAAGGTAAAAGATTTCTGATCCTCATGGGGCAGCTGAGCAGGGAAGGAGTTAATGCCAGGGTTTCAAATGTAAAACAAACAAGGCTAAGCCTCTCTGTTTCTCCAAGGTCTCCCTCCTTCCTTGCCCTCTGCAGAGGCTATAAATAGATTGCAGAAGAATGAAGTATGGGTGGGACCAAACTAGCCAGTCCCTTCTATTCTCCCTAGGGAAGGGGGAAAAATAAAAATACCATTTGACTCAATTATTCTAGATTATGAAGAAATTAACACCCCATGAAAAATCTAGAAGTGCTACTTCTAATTACAATATGCAGCCTTCTGATTTATCATCCTACTGAATATTTGTCTTTGAATTCTCCTTTCCTTCCTTTGCATCATTTTTGTGCACAGCACACATTTACTGAATCTTGCAGTCACATTTCTTATAGCCCACAGATTGCCTGTAAGGAGAAAAGGTGTGCACAGGCAGGGACTGTAGGTGGACAGCATCATCTTTCCTGTGCTCTGCTTTGTTAATTCTGAAAAAAACATTACCCCACTATCCTACCCCTAAATAAATCTGAAGTTTAAGAAAAATGCATTTTTCCCATCACCCCAAAGCTGAAGTGTCATTTTCTCCAGCAGTCTTGTGGAGTAACACAATATAAAGGCAAAAGGAAATACTTCATGTACGACATTGCATGCATCAAGGTAATCCATCCTGACTTACATTCCCAAGCTACTTCTTACAGCATCACCAACTAGCAGAAAATTTCAAGAAATTAAGTACTATTTGTCTGTATTTCTGTTTATACTTGAACTCAAAAGTGAACTAACTGTTGCCTACTGCCTGAAATATCTTTGATTTCAAGCTATTCTTAGTAACTGATGAAGAAAGCACAGGCACCAATACCAACTTTCTTGACTAAATTGCTGGGGTGGACTGGCTCCATCTCTCTAAAATCAGGGTATGCTCACCTGCAACTTCCTCAGTGTGGGAGGCATGAGAAAAAGATACCAGGAAACACCATTCAGTAGTTAAAGCTCAGGCTTCAGGTAGTGCATCTGGAGATATCCCCACAATTAATACTAGGGAAATACTTCTAATTAACACCAATTACAATCAAAGCAAGGGTCAGAGTTTCCGAGAGATTTTAACCTACTAAATTCAAAAAGCGGTTTGAAACAGAGGATGAGTGGAGGTTACCCTTCTTCTTATAATCTTAGACAAGGACCTTGCAGTTTGCATTCCCTGAGCATTGTCAGCTGGTTCAAGCCATTCAGCTTTGCCAGAAGGTCTCTCTTTGTGGTTTGCAGGCATGCCTTCCTTGGGAGGAAAAACCAAAATGCTCCAGGTAATTGGCACCTGCATAAGCACTCTTCACCTGCAGCCCTGGAAATGTAATGAGCTGCCTTACACTTTATGCATATAAAGTATACCTAAATGCTAACTTATCCTAAATTTATTTCTCTTGGAAAAAAAAGTTCCATTCTTACACTCTCAGGCCTCCTTTTTTTTAGTATTTGGCTTTTTTAAAGCCAGTCACCTCCCTCTACTCTAATGTCTGCAGGGAAGAGCAGGCATGAGCACCTAATTACAAAAAGGCAGCAGATTCATTACACATGCAGAGAGGAATTTGCATCACCCCTTCCTGGCAGATGTCTGTGCCCTGGGAGGCTGCAAGCACCACCCAGTTGGCAGCAGTTCTTGTCACAGACCAACTGAAGCTGGTCCTGGCCTGAACTGGGGCTAGGCTTGGTCACGTCCAAAGGTCTCTTCTAACCTGTCTCCTCCTGTTTCTCCCATACCAGACTTACAACAACAAGCTACAAAAGAGGAAAGCAAACCTGACACCTTCCTCCCAGGAAAGGATCTATATGGCAGCAAAAAAAACTCCACTTATGGGATCCAGATAAACTAAGCTGTCATCCACAGTCTGTCCTGTTTGAGCACAGAACCCTCATCACAGAGGCAAAAGCAGCCAGGTTAACCATCTACTGCAAAGCCTTATCTTGACTCTGCAAGCTGAGTTTGCATCAGGTTTTCAGTGTCCAGTCTCTGTGGGACTAAAGGGGAAGTTAAACAGTGCTGGGTTTATGTGAAGCATGAGCACCGTGTACGTAATGTTTTTACAATGCTTTGATAATAACTTGTTAACTGCAGAGGAGGCTGTATAAAATGAAGGCTACAAAAGCATTTCTCCATGAAAGTTCGATTTTTATAAGCACTCCAATTAATAAGAGTTCATTTTTGTTCAGTCACATCACACTCGACCGATGACATCTCTCAAAGATGAAGTTCAAACCAATAGGCATAAACTTGAGTTTTCTGCCCACAGGGAACTGTGGACACGTGCACCAACACGTGCAGGCTGCTGGGAAGCCTGGCCACTGCACACACGTTTTGTATTTCAGTCTCCTGTCCACAAGTTAGAACCAGACAGGAAAAAGTGATGGGCACCTATGCAAACAGCCCAACAGACATTACTGCCACAGGCCTGTTCGAGATGTGCAGAGCCACATGCACAATTCATTTTGTTCAGAGGTGCTGTGAGGGAGTGAGCCAACATCATAGATAAACAGGGCCACATGAAAAAGAAGAGAAGGTATTATCATTTTTAAGGTAATATAAAACCCAGTTCCTTCCTCCAGCTCCTTTTTATCATGGTTGTCATGTTTTTCCCACAGGCCACTGTCATAAAGAATGTAACATACTCTCAGAAAAAAAGCCCTGAAGGGATGTGGAGAGCAGAAAACACACCTGGTCCTATCTACCCAATGACACAAAAAATCAAGGAGGCCTCGAAAAGGTGGGATTCCTGTTTCTCACCACGTGACACTCCCAGTTTCACCTTCTCCCCAGAACATCTACTTACTCACCCTCGGGCTCTAAACTTCCAAACTGGCTCTTCAAAGCAGTAGGGAGAACGCTGCAGAAGCCAAAATTCCCATGTAACGTAAGTCAGTATTGCTCTGCCCAGAAAAGGACACCATGTATGAGTACCAAGTGCTCCGTTGGGAGATAGCAGCCTTTAATTCAGTAACTTCTCTGCCTGATTGTGCCAGGCTTCTCCTCTGCTTTTGTTTCCAGCCCAGGAACAATTTCCAGTAAGTCTTGCATTCACTGCTCCCAGCCCTGTTTTAAGAAAGAGCAGGTGCTGGTCTTGCCAAAAACACCCGCAGGATAGGAGGGATGAGACTGCACCACAGCTCCCAGGACTGCCATGCTTGGAGAGGATTGAGAGGCCTCTAAGAGCATCAATATCCACAGCAAGAAGCATCTCCACCTCACCCACAGGGCACAATGGGCCCTGAAAGAAAGGCTGAGTGACCAAACTTTGACTACAGAGCTCACCAGCACAAGTGCTGCTGTGTGTATAATGAAATGCAAAGACACTTTCCCAGGCCAGGGATCAAGGAAAGCAAGCACATACAAGGCTGTGAAGAGTCTCAGCTTTGGTCCTTCTACCCTTTTCTGCAGCTTCTGCTTATGAGAGACACATTAAGCAACTTTGATTTCTGGAAATCCTTTCTGCGATAAATACGTATAAATACATATTTAGGTAGTTTTGAGAATCTTCAGGATGCAGAATCCTGTAATCTGAAAGGAAGTGCAACACAAAAAGGAGGTTAGTGAGAGATGCTTGAGGGAGAACAGAAAGATTATGAGACAAGAAGTAGTAGAGAGACTAGTTTCAAAGCATCGCTTCCATATAATGTGAAAGTCATCCCTGGAGATACCAGCATAGGAGTAACATAACATTCACTCTTACAACATTTAGATTTTGAAAGAATAGAATTTTTTAAAAGAAGTTACCAACATGTTAGACGCTTTCACACAGACTTTTCTTGCATATACTTCAGAGAGACTAGCAGTTTGGGATCCTGTCCAGAAGGCACCTCACTGTGTCAGAAGTCCAAGTATAGCCTGCCTAGTTTCCAAGATCTCTAGTCAGTGCTGTTTGTTTGCACAGGCAACTGCTCCCTGGACAGAGGGGGTTACTTTGCTGTGTAGCCACTGACATTGGCTTAAAGCAGCACAACAAACTGCTGCAAGTCCATCAAGTGTCTCCTCCAGACTGTGAGTGTTTGTTGTGTGTCAGTATCAGAGATCTCTTTTTTAATCAGGAAGGTCTATGAGGCCAATTTAACTGCAGAGCAAATATAACAGCTGAGTATTTTTCTTTGTGAACTATGGCCTCAAATTTGCTGTTAGCTGGGAATAACCAGCCCTAACTTGTCTGTTCTTTTTGTCTCTCTGGGAAACCAGAACATTTAGCAGGAATCTTCACTCTTATTTACAGGTAGGAAGCCCTGGTACAAAGAGATTAAGGAACACAAAAGCAGGCAAAAGGAAGCAGAATAGGTAAAAGCACTGGCAAAAACCCCTTCAGTCCCTTGCCATCCTAATGGCTGGAGTTAATACCATGGCCTTAAACACCTGCAGTTCCTTCTGACATCAAGTATTTCCTAGCTCTTGGTCTTTGACCGAAAATACACTCACGAATAGAAGAGGTTGAAGACTTCAGTATAATGATGTTTTAAGCTCACTCTTCAGGTAAACAGCCCCCAAAACAGTAGCCAATGTATTTCTCTCACTTAGAGCCCTTAATAACCTAACTGCAAACACAACGAAAAAAGCTAAAACTACTCATTTCATTACCTACTGCTCTCCAGATTAATCTCTATTCTATGCTGCACAATGACAGGGTCACCACAGGGTTTCCATGCCACTGGGGCTGTGTAAGGAAGTATGTGGCCTGTACAAACAAAAGCAGGGGAATTCTTTATTCTTGTTCTTCCTAACCTGTGGTTTAATTCCCTTTCTTTTGTAAAATGAAAACCAGTCTTTTCTCAGAACATAAATGATCAGTGCCAGCTTTCCCAAAGGAAAAGTATTACAACTGTGTACAGCTTCTGCCAAAGTTAAAAACCTTTCCTAGAAGGATCTTGGTTTTAAAAGTAAGCTCTAAGTTCTCTGAAATAGTCACACTCAGTCTAAAAACGAGAGATGCCTCATGAAATGAAGATTAAGATTTAGAGTCCAAATCTGGTGCCTTTCAGGTAAAAGGATTCCTAAGACAGGAGCTCGTAAAGTGGCTTTTGTTAAGGTTTCATATAAGTACCAAAAGATTGTGTCAAAGACTAAGGAATGCAATTGTAACTCTCATACCTCAAACAGCCCCCACTATTCCCATCTATTCCATGAACCTACCATGCCTTCAAGCAAGCACTTATGAAGACGCCAACACCACTTCAGTCACGAGGGATTTATTCAGAACCCTGAGTGCAGAAATCAGGCTGGCTCTTGGTACAGCACAGCTCAGCAGCCTGGGGCAGCACAGGAGCACAGCTTTTCTCTGCTGGGTCCTGTCTGGGCTGGGTAGCTGGCCATGCATTCCTGGTGCCAAAGGGATTACACAGTACAAGCATGTGCCAGAGGCAAGTCTTCTCCTCGGCCTCTTCCCACCTGAGCAGGGTGACATACAGGCCGACATGCCCACCTCCATCTCCTCCATGACACACTGGTCAAGACAGAATCTGAGCATGAACAAAGCAGCTGAGCTCAGTGTGGTACTGCTCACCTCTCTCCCACATCTGTGCGTGCACTGCTCCACCTGAATGAGAAGCCCTCGTGATCCAACCATCCCCTGCTCAGGGATCTGAGGATGAGAATACGCCTCATCTCCCCTGGAGGGCAGGTCCCCTCAAAACTCCTATTCTTCAGGGAAAGGTCGATCTCCATGCCCTCTAGCATGGGATGAGCCCCCCTCCTGCCTCCCAAGGGAATGGAGGGGAGCAAATCCAACTTCCATTCCTGGTATGGGAAGTGAAATGCAGCTGCACATCAGCCTGCTCCAGGCTGGGCCCATGACAGACACATGGCACTTGGGCTCCTGGGCAGCTCTTCCTACTCCCAGCCTTCCAGAGATTGAGCACTGGAAATGCTAATGGCTTAACAGCCCAAGGATGACAGTGAGCTGCCCAAAAGGCACTGAAACAGAATAGAGGGACCAGACATGCCATTTTTTTTCCTCTCCTCATTGAAATTTATTGCAGCTAGAACTGAATAAAACAACTGAGATCCAGCAATAGAGATAGCATCTGAGATTTCTTGCTGTCCCTGTCAACAACTTGCAGGCATTTGAAAGCACAGCCATAATCCCCCTTTCACTGCAGCAGAGAATGAGAGTGAAACACACAGCAGCCATCATTTTCACTAGGATATCAAATCTGTTCCATCCCAAACCCTCCCTAACCCACAGAGCAATGCCAGGCAAAACCTTGAGAGCTCGCTGAGCCCATCAGTCCTGTGCTGAGGAACTGATGATATTTCCTGGGACCATCCTTCTGCTTAAAACACCAAGCTGATCTGTGATAAACCTGTGCTAATACATAGTTAATGTAGACTGGCTGGTGGAACTCAGTCCTTCCCAGAATACTCGGTTTAGAGCAACTCTAGTTTGCAAATGAATAAAGTTAATAAACATAAGCAATTTTACTTCTCATTAGGCGTCCTAGCAAATTTATAAAATTCCCACACACTTTCAGTGTTAGCCTTCAGACTGACATACATATAGGTACTGTCAAGTCCAGGTAGAACCTGGATCTATAACCCCCCATATCCCATCCATCTCCCGCCTTCCTGCAGAGAAACCCCTCAGCTGCACCGTCCTGAGGCACCCCAGCTCCCTCTTTGCACACACCATGCCACTCCCTTGAAAACACACAGGCAGCTTGAGCGGAGTGTCCCACCACACAACCACACCTAACCAGCACGACAAGCCCTGCACTGCTCCTCAAGGCTTCCCCTTGCTCAGCCCCAGCACTGGGATCGGCCTCCTCATCACCACAACAGCCAGGATAGGACACAGAGATGCACATGTTGTGTAGTTTGATGCTTTGTTTCTAGAGGGAACTTGCCATTGCCAGCATCTTCTCACCAGCAGTTTCTTTTCTGCACCGCTGGCTGAGATTAAAGATATTACTTCATCATCCAACACCATGAGGTACCACACTTTCCTGTGAAACTGCAAACTGCTTATGGGTAGGTCTGCAGGAAAATAAAGGCAGCAATCAAAAAAAGGTGATGGGCAAGCAGCACCAGCACGGTACAGAGGCAGCTTCTAGACAGAGACTACAGGCCTGCATGCAGGTTCTCACACTCCTCCTCCAAAGGGAAGGGTTACGACAACCTCACTCATCATAGAGGAACTGCCTTTAGGGGAAATGAAAACACATCAACAGAGACCTGTTCAAGTACACACCTACTGTGGAAAGACTGTCCTGACCTGGCCTCTGGTAAAAATATTCCATCTGCTCAGGATCTCACCTATTACAGAAAGAAGGCACGGATGTTTTCACTTCAATATTTCTACACTTATCACCACTGGGAGAGAAAAGAGACAGAAGACTCAAAACCATTTCAAGTGTGAGGTAGCTATGTTATGATTTTCCAGGGCAGCAGCTAGGTGTCTGAAAAGGCACATCTCCATAGGCAATCACTGACCCAATGATCATCATGCCTTCTGAATATGTTGTGGCATTTACAGCTCCGTAGAGGTTAAAATCAGAGGATGTCAGCTTCTATAGACTGTAACAAAATATGATACAAAACACTTCCATAGGCTTCCTTCAGAAATAGAAGAACTCTCATTCTTAGGTCCCTCTTATTTATTTTCACTGTCAAACCAAGCACATGCTGAGAGGTAAGAATTGCCCCAATCTCTTGCTACATAACCCAGGGGAGTTTCCTCTCATCACCCACAAACTCTTCCACATGATCCTTGCTATTCATGCACTGAAAACAACTAACAAGAAGCCTCATCTGAGAATTCTTGCCTTTTTCACTCCTGCAGAAAAAGCTAGCATAAAGCAAACTAGTCCATCACCTTTCCCTACAGCATATAAATATTCAACACCCACTGACAGCCCCAGCTAATGTTAAAATCACTCGCATTCTCACAGTGCAAGCATCTGTTCTTCCCTAATGCAAATCTGATTTGAAAAAATTTGGTGCTCATGAAAAAGACCAGAAATGGAAGGCCTGGATCCTTCTCTCACTTTGTCTGCTGGAACACCTCTGGCTTTTCCCGTGTGCTTTCTGTAATTAAGAAAGCAGTATCAAGATTTTTCAAGCATTTACGTTTCAGTAACAAAGTTGGAGGTGAATCTCCAGAGTGTGGTGGAGGGGTGTCTGCAGCCCTTCAATTCAGCCCTTTATTCCAAAAGGAGTTTCTGTGAGGAACAGCTCTGTAATTCCTGTCTAAGCGGGCATCACCTCTGTAGGTATACAAAGTATTGAACAAAACTAGAAACCGAAGTCAAGGCCCAAGTACTGCTAATCCTATAAAAACAACAGCCACCAAGAAACAGAGTTCATCACACCATGATGGCCCCATGAACGCCTAAGAACTACCACCAGTATCCCAAGGCTATCTAAAGGCATAAATACTGCAACAGGCTTCTTTGGAAAATAATCAATCTCAAAATGCCATGCATCGATTATTACAAATATTGTATTTTTTTCTTTATTAATATATGCAAAGCAATCAGATTAGAGCTACAGGAGGTAATGAAAAAACAGCTAAGAGATAAGGGCATTTTTCTGTGTTGTGCTATGCATGTTTAGTTCCTATTTTAAAAGGAGACCTTGAGTCTGCTTTTGCAGTGCTTGGAGTGAATGTCAACTACAGAATTTTCAAGGCAGGGAGAACTGCAATCCTACAAAAGAATTATCATGATCCCTTAAATAATGCGGACACCTGACACAATGAGCCTCACTGCCAGGCTAAAGGTGGGGCCAGAAGAATCCTACAGCAAAAAGATAGCATAAAGACTGAAAACAAAGGTCAAAATATTTGCCACCAGTTTTGGTATAACCAGGCGGCTGAAAAGATGCAAGGAAAGCTAAGTTTGCAGGGGTGGAGGAGGATCTTATTTGATGAAGGGCTTCACATTCATTTTTTCCATCCGTGTTATCCAGTCTAATAAAAATGTTATCTCTTCCTACAGACGTTGTGTCTGAAAAGCCTCTCTGTGAAAGGGAGCTACATGCTTAACACAGCACGTGATGCTGTAACCTGGTCTCCACAGAGAAAACCATAGCAGACGGCTCTGGGCTGCACCCAGACAGTGGCAAGGAGAAAACACACTGCACTGCCTCCTCCGTGCTTTGGTACCCCTCCCAGAAAGATACTGCTAACACTGAATCCTGGGCTGTGGGAATGGTGTAAACATGGAGAAACATGGCATTTTATAGTAAAAACTTCCAGGGTTATCAGTCTGTTCACCTTACCAAAGACAAGACTGAAAGGTAACCAGATCAAAGTGACTAAATGCCATGACAGAAAGAGAAATGTGATTAAACTCTAAAGAAACTTAATAGATAAAAGGCTGAAAGGCCAAACTTTTAACAGGTTCATTAACAATTGAAACAATATCCCCTGAATTGCAGAGGACTGCGCATTGCAGATGACTGCCAAATTACAATGAGATGCTTTTCTAGAATATTTTTTCAAGTTCAAACAGGAATAAATCCAGAGAAAGCCTGCATGAGAGATCACAGCTTTCTGACTTTTATAATCTCCAAATGCGGCAGAGCAGCAGTACTGTATTTCAGGACAGCAAAGCCAAGTCAGTTCAGAAAGGAGAACAGAATTACTTACTAATATCAACAGGAATATTTGCATGAGCAGGACTCCCCTCACATTGAGGAACATTGAGCCAAGGGGCTTAATTAAAGTGACAAGCACAGAAAATTAGAAAGGAGAAACGTACTACCTAATAACATTAAGGTAAAGAAGGATGTTTATTTAGGAAGAAAGCTGACATGTCTGAAGCAAGAGGTGGCCAATGGAGCTTTCACAGAAACCAAGTGAAACAGGAGGGAATAAAGAGGTTATAGTGTATTAGTTTTGTTCTGAGGTAGAAAACCAAGCTCACTATTTGGACTGGCAGATGCCACCAGCTCCTGCTGCAGGCCATGACGGGAGGGACTGAACCCAGGTGGAGAGCTGGTATAGCATGGAGCCATTGCTTTGTAGACTGTGATACTGTGATGCACATTTTAAATAGTCTTTATTTAGTACCGCAAGTTTCCCAGTTTGATTTATGAATCAACAGATCTGAAAAACGTTAAGTACCCGTATTCGACCACAGAAAAAGTTTAGGCTGATCCTGAAGGAAAAATCCAGGCATTGAGCCCTGTTTGCTTTAACACCTACCAGAAAAGTGCTTACCAAGCAGCCCCTAGGGAACAGTCTGAGCTCCAAAGACAAACATCCTTGGAGACTTAGGACTGAAGGTATTCCCCACTCTCCTCTCATGAGATTTGCAGACCAGATGTTTGGCAATGATATTTCTGTCTGCATCTTCTACCTGTTCTGAAAACAACTGTGGCTTTTTCAATTATCTGGGAGTTGATTTGTTGCTTTAAAAGAAGCAGCTGCCCCATAAGTCTGTCTTTTTCACTGTGCTGCAAACATATGCAAGATGTTTATGATAGCAAACAGCAGGAGTGTTGAGGAGTCTCACCAGCTCTAATTAAAACAGGCTCATCCTACAGTTTTACCCATGTAGAACTGAGCTTGCTTATTTGTATAAGTGCAAGGCTTAGCTTGCAAATACCAAAATACAGGTGTCAATATATGACAACTGTAAGCTGCTGAGACGGGAGTTTTCTGCTAATCCTTTCGAGCAGATGTGTTGCAGCAGATCAAAGAACACAAGCTCCTACAGGCTGGACTGGCACATATCCTGGGGACATAGCAGGGAATGCTCATTGCTTCCCTTAGCAGGGACCACAACATTAGGATGAGCACAGTAACAGGCATTGCCACCAGTCCGAGTAAGTGACTTGGGGGACACCAGGACAGGGCTCAGAACAACACAGCCAGGGCCCCACAAAGACTCTGCTCTTTTTCAAGGGAGCAGAAACTACCGTGAGCGTTATGAAAGATGCTTCTGTGGAACGCAGTGCAAAGGAAGAAGACAAATTCAGTCAGGCAATGGACAACTCCTCCCTTGCTACTTGGTGCAGGGAAGCGAGCAACAGCGTCTCTTCACATAAGGCCCAAAGGTGCACGGATGAGACAGCTCTGCAGGGAAATGGCAAGGATTATAATCACAATTTCACTTTGTTGCTACAGGTGAACAAATATTGCTCTGGTAGGAGTCCAGTGGCACTGCTGCCTACAACTAAGCCACAGCACACAGGCTGCTTCAGCCAACAGCTGTGTTGTCAGCACAAATAATTACCGAAGAGGGACCACCAAGCAAACAAACCTTTCAAATGAACCACTCATCTCCTGTGTTTGTCAGAAAAAAATGTTCCAACAGTGAGATCTCCAAGCAATACCAAAGGCATCTTCAGGACAGGTACTCCATGTGAAACTCAGTCACGAAGAGAGCTCAGGATAAGAAGTATGTGTCCCATGCAAAAGAACCACCAGAGGCGAGTCCTAATATCAGCCTGTGTACTGTGCAGTGCCTCAAAGATTTGAGCCTTCTTTATAATATTAGAGATAGGGAAGGTGTTTAGCTTCCTTCACATTAACATGCCAGTTTTAAGTGCATTTTAAGCAACCTCTCTCTAGAGTCTCTTGAAGGTTCACAGGATGGCAGTGGACGACTTCCAAATTTATGGTCAATAGTCTCAAAGCTTGCCTTTAAATTTCTTTGACAGGAAACTTGGATGTTTTGGAATGGAGGGCTGAGTCCTGACTGGCTTTCTGCAAAGGACAGATTCTGCAACTACAGCAATGCACTTCCCTTTCATTCCACACTAAAAACGAGACCCAGATGAATGTGCTGGCCATGAGGAAACAGAAAGGACAATGTGTATTCCAGTTCAGCTTTTTCAGGTTCATGTGTAGTTCAATGACTTCTGTGCTGAAATACTCAATTTTCCAGGGATTTCTCCATTTACTGCAAAAATATTTAAGGGTTTTTTTTCCTCTTCCACAGCCAATACAATCCTTGTTATTTAAGGCCTCTAAATCTTTCTTAAGCCAATACACACTCACAATAGCTTACCAGTCTCCAACATTTCCCCAGAAATATTTAGACTCAACAGAGAGAGTTTAAGAAAAGCAAGCAAATGACATTTGAGTATGGGGTAGCCAAAACGACACCTGAACGACAGTTGGGAAGGTCTGACAGTGAGGTGGAGAGGTATGAAAACATCCACATTCCCACTCACTGTGCTCACACTGCACAAGGGCCTTGGTAGTGTAAGACAGACAGGCTGCCCTGGCTGTGCTAACCAGCCATGGCAATGCACCATGTGCACAGTAGGGTAGCAAAACTCCTCGAACAAGATAAAAATCTCCAGAAAACGATGAGACCCATCCTTGGAGAAAAGGTAGAGATAGTACAAGCTCTGTTCTGCTCCGAGCAAACATTTCTACACGGACGTGCTACTCCAGAGTGACAGCTTGTGCTGTTAGACCTCCTACCAACAGTTTGCACGGGGCTTCATGGAGTTAAACATGAAGTATTCCTTCTCCTCAGGGTGCTTGGAGCCCAAGGCACACAAATCATGCGGATAAATTAAAACCAGGACTTAGGAAAATGAGACGCATGCGATAATGTTTCATTTTATATGGCCAGCTAGGCCATCAGCGTTGTGCTATCAGTAAAGCCAGTGAAACCAATCTTTGTGGTAGCAGAGACTAAATCTCCTGTTTTGCAGAAGGATGGCATGCATGGGCTATGAACATTGTGAATGGCTCCTCTAGTCTTGGGACAGCATATCCTGAAGGACCTCACTTCCTGCAAGAAATGGCAGTAAGATTTGCAAGCTGCTATTAGGATTATGTCAAATTAATGAGTCTTAAGGGTACAAAGTTCCTCTCATGAATACAATAAACTGCTGCTATACTGATATAAGCTCTTTCCAGTTCAAATATTGATAGAGGAGCTGTGATCTACACTGGCATTACAATTTATGTCCAGTCTGGAGACATCTCTTGCTTTATAGGCATAAGGCTAGCAGGTTGGTTAGAGGTCAAAAATGAAGAAACAATTTTCATCATTCTTGATTATCTTTGAGAGATCCTGAAGCAGATGGAAGCTGCTCAGCCATTCAGCCAGTGTTACATATTTCACTCTGACAAGGCTCTGGCACCGTGAGCAGAGGGAAACCTGAGCAAGACTATTTCCTCCCATTTAACCTTCTTTATTATTAAACCTTTCAGTCATCAGCAGAGCATTTCTTTGGTGAGTTGAGGGTTTTTTAAAACAAAATACAGAGTTTAAGGTACCTCCTTTTAACATACTCAGATCAGAGTCTTGAGACATGCTCTGGTTTTAATTATTAAGGCTGCTGGATGCTGTGGATCACTGACTGTAAGACAAAACTAATTCCTCTTCAGCCAAGCACTGCTAGTACATAACCCATATATCCCTAGGTATTTGCTAGTGGAATGAAAGCTGGTTACAGCTACCTGGCTCAAAATTAACTTACAGCATCATTGCAGATGCAATTCATGAAAAGCTCAATCTTTCAAGTCAATAATAACTTTACTAGATTGCCTGGTTTGCAAGGTAGCCCACCCTGAGCTACAGCCTCATGTCACAACAGACATTTAAATAATAAATGGCAGCTCTGTTTTATTCAGTAAGGCACAGTGGAAGCTTTGCTAAATTTAACCATCCAATTAGCCTAGCAATATTCAGGATTTGGGAGTTTTCAGAGTTCACTACTTCCGAGGAGAAAAGCTCAGTTACACCAATTAACATTCTCCCTCTCAACTGTACAAGTAGCTACTTCCCCGGTCTTCCTGTGGTTTGAGAGGCAATGAGAACAACTGGGAGTCTAGCACCAACTTTTTAAGCTTCTCAGATAGAGAAGATATTCTTCCAGGTAATGCCAACCCTCTGGCTTGCTTTGGGCTCACACAAAAAAGTAGACTCTACTCCATTGCTTTAACAGCATTGAGAAACTCTTGCTGGCAGAAAATAAAACAAAATCAGTTTCAAAGACAAGTTAATTCTGTATAAAATTAACTATGATGTCTTAGCCCAAACCTTTTCATTAGCTGCAGCACACAAAACAGTCACCATTTCTTTTTAACCTTAGGCTAATACACAACACACATATCTCCTGCTGGCATGACTGCACACATTTCTTCTGCAAGCTCAGTGCAAGAGACAGTATGCCCAGAGATGGGCAATGGAAATTCTTCAGGTCACTTCAACCCAACATAAATATACGTCTACAGTATCTGAGCAGCAATCACAGTGAATCCTGTTACATCCAGCTGGCTTTTCCTCTCTATTACACACAAAGCTGTCTTTATAGAAAGAGCTAGCTTGTAGCATCTCTCCTTCTATTTATGCAGATCATACTGAAGAGTACAGGAGTGCTCTGAATATTAAGCTACTACATCTGACTTTAAAAAAATAAATACATAAGCTGAGGAGGAAAATTAGGGGAGACTTGGCAGATGCTACTTGGGTATCTTATTCCAAAGCTCAGGTGTATCCTCACATGTCTTTGAGTGTAGGACAGGAACAAGGCACCTGCCCCTAAAAACAGTGGGGTCTGAGCAGTCACTTCCCAGCCAACACAGCTGCAACAAATTCAGAGCTTTTGGCTTTCAATTACCTGCCCCCAAGAACTAAAATACAAAGGCTATCACACCCTTAAGGCAGCACACAGAAAAAAAAACTTTTCCATATCCTGCTCAAAAATTCTGGGAATTTGCAATGGCTTTTAAAACACACTCATCCCCAGATTTCACAAGGACAGATTCTTTCCTAGACCTCTTCAGTTTAATCTCCTTAAGCCTGGAAGTTAAATCTTCATCTAGAGTGAAAATATTTTACCACTGTAATCTAGTTACGACTATTTACACAATTTGCCCCAAATTCTCTCATTACAGCTGCCATTCTCAATTATTCACAGGTAGTGGTACATGCAGTTTCCGTGGAAACCTGCAGATCACAACCAACTGATGTGCAGCCAATTG
The DNA here is from genome assembly GCF_009819655.1 of Sylvia atricapilla. Taxonomy (NCBI): domain Eukaryota; kingdom Metazoa; phylum Chordata; class Aves; order Passeriformes; family Sylviidae; genus Sylvia; species Sylvia atricapilla. The sequence continues at coordinate 15,264,986 of NC_089148.1, forward strand.
CAGGCAATGGGCACTCGAGCAGAACTGGGCGGCTGCATAATTGTGCTTATATTTGACCATTTGAAAACTATGGGTAGCAAAGGACTGGTTTACATTTCAGTGCCTAAATTTCAAACATCTTAACTATTCCAGGGAGCAACCAAGACCTTGTATCTCCCAAAGCATAATAAACTTGATGAGGAGGCTGTAACTTTTATGACATCGCATTTTCAGCATTTCACTATCATTTTCTGTATTTACCATTGAAAGTAAATGTCAGATTACTCTACCGTAAAACTGGTCATAAGTGATTCACTCCATTACACTTCAGAACATTTCTTATTTTTAACTAGTGAAACTCTGCCAGTCATTTACCTGAGACTGTGCTGCCTCTTTTCTCCTTTCCTTGCATTACTGTTGCTTTATTTTGTTAAAAATGGGAATATTCACATGATAAAATTTCTTGTTCCTTTAAGGGTTCTTTTTTTCAGCATTTAACATTCTGAATGTCACGGAGCCTCAAAAGCAGTTATCTTAAAAAGGTTTCAGAAGCTCTTTGGAAATTCTCTTCGGATTACACTTATGCACAACAGAATAAAAGTATATCCTTGTCAGGCAGAGCTGTGAAATATCCAATATTAAGTTGCTGAGGCCTGACCATTCAGTGAGGGCTGTCCTGAGCCCTCTAAGACTACATACTCCACTTCTTTTCTGTTTGAAAGACTAATGCTTCTTCCTGATGTACAGCATTCCACTGAGGTGCTGACTCTCACCAGGCACCCACAATGCTCCATCACCCACACTTCATATTTTCACACAAGCTCCTGCCCATTTTTCCCCATGCTATGACAGAGGCCCTTCCAGAGCACATTCACCAAGACACAGGACTGCAAATCCTTCTTTTCCAATTGGATCTCTTCAGGACTCAAGCAACAATCATGCTGTAACCAGAGCTATTCCAGGCAATCATTTGTTTCTGTGTTATCTCGTGTCACATGCAGAGGTTTGTGTGCACCCACCTTACGGTTCTGTCTCCTCCCTGGACTTTCAGACAGCTGTGCAGAGCTCACTGCAGCACGTGAGCCTGCGTGGCCATGCTGGTTCAGGGGCTCTGCTATGAGGTCCCACAGTCTGAGCCTTCATTACTCTAGTGACACAGCCAGTGATGGCACAGGAGATTGCTGTGCCCCCTCTGTGAGCTGAGCCTTCTTCCTCCGCTGCCATCCAGGAAACCAACTCAAGTTACACAAGTAAGGTGGTGAAAGGCTCACTTTTTTATCCAAAGCTTTTCCACTAGCATAGGCTCAAAACTGGAGTAGCAAATTACATTACTGGTGTAAATCAAGCACTGAGTTACCCCAAATGAAGAAAAGACATTTTGGACACAATTACTCAAGTAGCATCACCCAACTGCACCTAGATGCTGGAGCAAGGAGCACTTTTACGATGGGCAGAAATGCTCAGCACCAAGAAATTTAGCTCTAACTGAAGGAAACAGAATAAAACCATTTGTTGCACCTGCATTATTCAGAATTTAGGGTTTGCCAAATGTAATTTCCAATTTATCTGTTTTGGAAAATACTTAGAGTTGATAGAGGGAACCCTCTACACATTACTTAAAAAGGCAGACTGGTAAAGCACTTGGAAAGTATCTTTATGAAAAACAACAGATCTATTGAGAGAGCGGCAAGTAGAATGCCTACCCTGCACTGCTGCACAAAGCAGCTGACATGGTAACACACAAATATGTACTGAAAAATGGCACTCGGTATACTTCTGCTTCCCTGAAAAGCATTAGCAGATCATATGCAGACTTCTTTTATAAAAATATTATGGTATAGGAATAAACAAAAGCTGCTTTTAATTCTATTGTTGAAGTGAAAGGTTATCATCTAAGGCAGCTGACTGGTGTACTAAAGATAAGCACAGTCAACCTACAGAGCTGCACCTCTATTCTAAATAAACTTTGGACTTCTGCATATTCTCTTTAATGCTGCTTACTGGAAATGCAGTAGCACTTGAATTAGAAACAATGTTCACTTCCCCCTCCTAACTGAGAATGAAAAATAGCCTGGTGATGGGATGAAACACTGGCAAAAATTCCTACAGTTTAGCCAAAACTCAACTGAAACTTGTATTTAACTATAGGGCTTCAGTTCTAAAGATCCCAGTCTTCAATGAGTATCTGTCAGGAATGTCATGAAGATAGAATGGCCGCCTACAAGAAATGCCAAAATAAGTTAAAAAATGCTGAAAGGGTCACACTAACAGCACTACAAAGTCATTGTTAACTGCATAACTGGAATCTGGATAATTTCTGCTGGTGAATCTTGTGTCTGCACCCCTCTATCTGATCTTCCATAGTAGCTGTAAATTAATGCCACAAGGAGAATAAGTTCAAACTCTGTTATTTGGCAGTGAGGTCCAGTTTTGAAATTCAGCATGTCATATCTCAAACTGAAAAGTTCATAAAGTAATGAATCACCAGGTTATATCCAGATTCCGCAGACTCATTTTTCAGCCACAGAAAACCAGCACTTGCCAGGCTTAGAATAGCAGCACTGATCCAAAGGCTAACAGTGCTGCAATTCTAAAAAAAAAAAAAAAAAAAAAAAAAAGTACACCATAAAAGAACAGGTTAAGTGATAAAACAAGGCATTTCAATTCTGTGCTTCAATGAGTGTTAGTGACACAGTCATTAGGAAGGTGGAGATGACGAGCTGTCAAGTTTTGTGACTTATGTTTCAGACAGTTTTGGTAAACATGCCATTTTTATATTTTTCATGAACACTTTACGTATTTGCCACTGGTCAGATAAAGGCACTAGTCAGCAGTACAGGGACACAGTATATGGGACACAGGACACTCCTGAGTTCTCTTGCCTTTCTGCATATAAAAGAGGAAGAAAAGATCAGAAGAACCTGCTCTGTCTGGCTCAGCTCCACTCCTCAACTTACTCCCGCTTTGCTTAGGACTTGTACACCTCACAAATGACAGCTCAGTTGTGTTAGGTTTAAATGTTTTAAGAAAAAAGGGGTAACTGACTTCAATCAAGTGTTGATGGGTGACTGTCACTTACCAACCTTCATTAGCATCAAGTAGCTCAAAATCTTGAAGTGGGGATCCTGAATAGCAGGGCACATTCACTGATCCAGGGCTGAATTTTAATGAGGTAGGGAGTGAAAAATTGCCCTGGTGCTTGATGGCTTTTGAAATTTGCCTCTGCTGGGTAAAAGCCCTTTGTTAAGTGTGGAGATGGAGAACGTGCATGCTTCTGCTGCCAAAATTGACACAAGGAAGACCTGGATATAGCCCTTCACAGCTGCTCAGCCCTTGCCTTAGAGGGAAACACCCAAATGCAAAGCACATCCTCTGCCAACCTGCCTCACAATCATGGAGCATCTTGCATTATAAATAACAAAGACAGGCTACTGCTACAAACTGTGCAGGATTAATGAGGCAACATCCAACATATTAAATCTGAATAAAACAGAGTACAAAGTAATCTGAACACAAGAAATTTGAAAAAAATACCCTGAGTCACTGAGGCAAGTTCCCTCCTCATGCTCTTCACAAAATCCCTCCTGAACTTTCATCTTTTGTCTAGTCTGACCATGTACACTGAATCACCTGGACAAATAGGGCTCCTGGAGTTTTCCAGAGGTGTACTCAGTTGCCACAGGAATGAGCAAAACCTTATGCTCCACCTGCAAGATGGAAGGAGTCCTGGAAGATGGCAACTGAAAGGGCTCACAATATTCAGTACTGTGCCAGATGAGGTAAAGCTACCCCACAGTGCTGCCCAGCCCTGTTTCTACCACATGAGGACACATAGTTTTGCTGTTGCAAACAACATAGGTTAAATCATAACTAAATATACCAGCACTTTTCAGTATGAAGACACAAGCATGGATGCAAAGAGAGCCATTAAATCCAGAGTCCCTTCCAATAATAATAACAACAACACACGGTTCCTTCTAATACAAAGACTGTAGGGCATAAATTATATCAGACATTAACAGGTATTTTTTTCACAGATCACACAGTGAAGCTGGGAAACATCTTGCTATATGCATTATTATATGCATACCAGAAGTTAAAGTTCAAAGCATAACTAGATTCTTCTTTCATTAGTTTGACTAAACCCACTGCCTTTAGTTCAAAAATGCCTGAGGTACACATCAGTACAGAGAAACGTGTACTTGAAGGAGTCGTCGCTCCAAGCATGGTCCTTACAGACTTCTCTGACACTCATAATTGACTCCTGGCAAAAAAAAAGTGAGAAAGACTAACCTTCAGTTTCAATCACTGCAGCTGTTTCTTATGGCAGCAAAATACAGCGTGAATTGCAATGCATGTACTTCTAGAAAAGCACAGAAACAGCACAGAGAATTTCAAGATGATCTAAGAAGGAAGCCAGGTGCTAGAAAATAAGCCAAACAACAAGGGCTTACTGAGCTCAAATGTTCAGCCTGTTGAAGAGAATTTACAGAAGCTTACATGAAAAAAGGGATCTCAGAGACACCGGGCAGAGAAGAGGGTTTACAATCTCAGGAAGAGACAAAGTGCTTGGACTGGGGTTGAGATTATACTGTTTCAACACTAGAATTAGATATAAATTATTGCAATTAACTGACCAGTTAGCGATGGACTTAAGAGTTGCTTTGCATTTTTTTGGATGGTATAGTATATAATTTCTTAAAGATAGCCTTCAATCTATCTTTAAGAAATGTCTGCATGGCTGAACCAAAGAGGATGCAATTGAGAGAGACCAGACATGGACTCTCTTACCACAGAGCCTGTGATAAACTGGAAGTGGACACAGAGCCAGGTACATCAGCTGGTACGTGTTTGAACAGATGCAGTCTGTTCTCCCTGGGTGCTCCCTGAAAGGCTTGAAGCAAGAGGAGTTTTAAGGGTTTGGCTGCACTGGAAAGTGGTATTAGAGACAGAATCTAACCACAAGAAAATGCATTAGCTACACAACACAGCCATAACCTTACTATGACAATAGTGGGTATAGCTTGCTTCATCAAGCCTCTCTCAAGCTTGCTTCAATGCTAAGCCACACTCCATTACAGACAACTCCTATCAAATGCAAGTCTCTAATGAGGGCCACTTTGAATAGTGGTTTGAAGCAGGGAAAGAGGCTACGGGTAGGTTTAACAATTAAGACATTATATGGTTGCCACATGTACTTGAATTGCTGGTGCCAATCAGCCTTTAAGTCAATACATTTAAAGTTTTTGAGATCTCCTCAAAAACCAACAGCACCTCACACAAACTTTAAAAATGAGAATTCAGAATCCCGGGAAGTCAGTACACCAAAAAATCCTGGTTTTGCGTTTGACATATTGCCCATGATCTGGTGCAGGAAATTACCTCAAACGCTGGAAGCAAATACCAGGAGAAAGGAGGTGACAATGAAAAAGGTGGCAGCCTGCAAAGGGACAGACATCAACTTTCATTCTGCAAGGCCAAGGTTGCTGGAAAAATCAAATTCAGCTATCTGAAATACGGAGAAAAGTCACAAAAAAAGTACAAGGAGAACCAAAAGACTTCCCCTCTGCCAACCACAACAAATGGCTCAGTAATAGAAAATGTCAGTTGGCACTCGAAGCACAGTGGATGGCCAGAGAGAAAGTGCATTTTTAAATCATTAACACATTGGGAACACACAGATGTGCAGTTCAGCTACATCTGTGCATTGTAATTTCTACAGTAGTCACAACTTAATGAATCATCAATTGTGACAAGATCAATGAACCGAACTGCACTACAAACTAAAGCTAGTAAATTCATGCCTGGGGCAAGAGCTAAAGGTTGATTTTATTATATTTTTTAGTACTTCTATAATTTTTAGTATCTAATTAGTAAAAACATGAATCCTGCAGAACCCTTTCATTTTTTCCTCCCTTTTGGAAGTAGTACTGCAAAGCATAAAGATTTCATTCATGTTTGCTAAATTCAAGTCTGGATACTACTCATCTGATCAGCAGTTTCTTCCTCAGGACCAGGAACACATGGCAGCAGAAGTTACAATGCTGGGATGTGCACTACATGCCAATCAGGTGGACTCTGATTGAGCCTACCACCTCCAGGCAAAACAACTGCTGTTTTTTCCACAAGGCCAGATTACTCCTGCAGGCAAAGCATCAGCTAAGATTCTCTGCAATGCTACTTTTTGAAGGGACAAATTCACATCCAAATCAAGCAAGCAAGTAATTAATTTGCAAAGAACACACACAGAGTTTACCCCTGGCCTCAACCATTCAACAACTTCAATGCTGAGTTTGTTGATGATATGCATAATCCAGATAGGTCTCACATCAGAGATATTCTTACAGAATAACTGTCCAAATTAACCAGGAGGCAGAAGACAGCACCCCATCTTCTAACAAAGCAAAGCTCATGCAAGCAAAGGTTCTCCGTGCTGACCTCTTCACTCTTCCAGGAAAACCATTTTAATCTCTACCATATGTGAGCTTTCAGTGTATTAATACCTGCCAGGGGTTCAGCTGGACTCTTGTCTCCCTTCCAGACAGGCTCCAGGGAACAGCAAGCTCTACTTAGCCTGGCTTGTCTGTCACACATTCAGAGTGGAGCTCCATCTGGAAGGCACTTCCATGAATTGTAGCACTGCTGGCATGCACTGCTCTCCCTCCTAGGACTCAAAGTAAAGGAGGTGCAGGCTCTTTAGAAGGCTGATTCTGTTCCAGCTCCTGACCTTCTTTACACTGGATGTCTTGTCACCTTGGACTGTGCATTCCCAAATTCATTACCTTCCCCTGCAGCAACGTTTGTTAATACCACCCTGTACGCAGCTTATGCATTTTTCATCATTATATTTATCATTTCTGTTCTCTCTCCAAGGACTTTCTCCTCACTGGGACCAATCGTGGCATTGTCTAAATCAAAGAGATACAGAAAAATAAATTCCAGTATTGCCTTGCTTGTAAACAAAACACCATTTTGGAGCTGTAGTACCCAAAAACAGAGCTCGCTGTTTTTAATGGTCTCCAACAGGTTAATGTTTCCAACACCTCTCCAGTGGTCTCAAAGCTAAAATACCATAACACCAGTTCCACTTCCTGTAGCACTTTGTACAGCCAGTTTTACTTGAAGCATTCTGCCTCCTGTGCTGACAGGCATTCTTACAGCACAGAAATTTTCCCCCTTGGAACAGCAACACAACAGTGAACATTCACACACTACAGCTGGAAAAAGTTATAGCTCTGATTGCTATTTAGACTTCTCCACTCAACTCTTAACACCCAAGAACCTGGAAAGGTTTCATCCAGGCTGGACCCTTGTGATAAAAGGATTGAAGGAACAGAGCACAGGATTAGTGTGACAGATGAATACACGGCAGTGTTTTCCCATTGCAACACCCAACCTACCTCATCAAGGCACTAGATAATCTTGAAAAGACAGATCTTATTATACCTCACACCTGCTGGTTTCCTTAGGATAAAGGATTTGAAAGAGCTATTCTGGAGCTCTGGGCAGAGAGAATCTGAGCAGGTGGGAGTGCCAGAAAGAGTCACTTACTTTATTATCCAACTGAAATAATCACAAGAATAAACAGCTGTTAGAAAGCTCTATGGGGAAGGTGGTATTTTACTACTATACTACAACACTGGGCTTCTGAGACAGCATGTAGAATGCAGATATTTTAGGCTATCTTGCTTGATACCAAAGATACTTCAGTCACTAGCAGCTCAAGATACAAATTAACAATGAATGTTCACAATAATTACTTCTTGAATTCAAAATTAGGGCCAATTATTCCTTTTACTCATTATCTGGGCACTGCATTTTAATAAGCATCACAACCATAGAACCTTACTGATATCATACTGTATATAAACTACACAAGACCAACCTGAGATCATAAGGACAACTAGATGTGGGACTTGTAAATAAACATCATACACAGAAACCAGCTGTTGGAATATTACAGGTCTTCAGTGCAAAGCCTGCTTTGTTTTGCATCTCAGACCAAGACCAAAAGGCAGCCCAACAGCAGCAGCTATGTGATTTTCCTTTATCTACAAGGAAGTTAAAATACCTGTTGAATGTTCTCTTCCACAGGTCCAGCAAGAAACACATGTACTCCCTAGATGGATATGCTCTCTCCTGAACGGCTGTTGTTGCTACAGATTTATTAGCATGCACTTGTATTCCAGTTTCACTTTTTTTCTGGCTCACATTTTAAAATTTTGATTTCTCCAACAATGACTTAACTTGGGCTGTGACTTTTTTTCAGTGAGAGGAAGATAGGACACCAAACATAAGACGGTTGGATGGAACCTTCCTTGCACACAAGAGTTTTTGCTTTTGTAGCCATAAGCACTGCATTCCCCACAGTCATGGTTATCACATTCTGTTACTCTCCAAGCTCCGTTTTTCATTTAAGAACTTGCTCTCCAGTTTTATCGAGGGAATATATTCTCCCACTTTTGCACAAGAAGGAACAGAAGATCACCATCTAAAGTGACTGTGTAAGCCACGGCATGCCAGTAAATGACAACAGGTCACTAAGCTGTCAGCAGTCTCTTGGTTATGAGCATATACGAAAGATAATTTTGCAGAAATACTTAAGGCCTCAGAAAGGCTTTCCAGACACCTTGCCCTTGCCCTTCTGTTTTTTCCTTGGAAGCAAAGCAAATAATCCATGTGGCATTATCAAGCAGCAGTTCCCATTAATTTCCAGTAGTTAAGCAATGAGTTACTACTTCTTTCAGAAGGATATGCCACAACCTAACAGACTTCAAAGACTCTACAAATACACACCAGCAACAAACTTTATTAGTCAGCAGGAGATAGCAGCAGGACTGACATACCAGCTACAGAGAGCACATCTGTCAATAACAGGTTGCCACAGACATTCTCAGAACAAGGCATCTTGAAAGAGATCCAGCAGTAAGAAAGATCTTTTGAAACATCTGATGACAAAGACCTATTATTTTGGTTCCTGATGGTCACCAGTAGATGTTAAATCTGACAAGAAATGTGTGTGTGTGTGTTATTCTGACAAAGTTTACAGTTACCCAAATTATCTAAAGGAATTAAGTTTTAATTTGCCTCTTCCAAGTGAGTTAAATAAATTTCCATTAAATGCCTTTTACAATAAGAAAATTATTAATTTATAATTATGGAGTTTCATGGTTTTTTTTATCCTTCTCTGAAAGACTTCTAGAACCCTGCACACACAATTAATAAAATAATTTGCTTCTGGCTGCCAGTCCTCAAAAATAATTTTATCATCTGAGAGTCACCAGGTCCATCTTCAGACTAGTTATTACCAAATAAATATTTGGAGAGCCAAATCAAGGCTCACTGTCACCTAATCAACTCCACTCTCTTGTTCGCTATTTTTTTATTAGTCATGCAATAACGGTCTCTATCAACTTGTTAATAAGTTCCTTGAACATCAGTTTTGAAATTATGAGATTCATTAGCAGCCTCTGCACAAAAGGTGAGTCTTAAATTGACAGTACTGTGGAGATGCTGTAAATAAAGACGACAGTCAAAAAAAAAATCAAGTCAGAAGAGCCAAATCACCTTAAGTGACAGGAATAACATGAATAAAGATAAAACATAATTAGAATTTTTGGATAGGACAGGGAGAGGGAGAGTGGGTAAATCAGAGAAATGCAGAGAAGTTATGCTAGCCAGTGACCAACTGAATCAAAAAAGCAGCTATGATCCTAGAGTCCATTCAAAGGTCGATCTCCAAAAGTCATCAATTCATCGGTGCTTTTGAAAAGACCTTTGCAAAACTCCTAGTGTGCACATCTCTAGTAGAGTATGTTCATAAAAGTCCCTGAAATCAAACAGGAACAGGTGCAGAATAGGAGGTACTGAGGCCAGGAGAATCAAAAAGAAGATTGGCCCCCATGAAACTCATGCTAGAATTTTACAGTAAGGGGAGGCTTAGTTGGACACTTTCTGGTTAACTGGGACCTAGACACTCATTTTCGCAACAAAATAACCTGCTTTGAGATTTACAACATTTTAATTACACCTATGTTATTTTTGCCTTTTCTTCCTCCAAAATACCCAGTACAAGAATTTCACAGGACACACATCTCCTCCCTGGCAGCCTTCACTTTGCTGCTCCGTTCTCCTGCCATTTTCAGACTAACACTCTTTTTAGCCTATGCCATGTTTCCCCCCTGGTTTTACTGCCTACTGACACCATCCAAATCCCAGTGCTGTCAAGGCTTTCCAGACATGGCTGTGGCCATGGGGGGTCGGGGCACATGGGAATGTCAACCTTTCTGCAGGGACATGAAAGGCAGCACTGGTGGTTGCTGCCTCCCAGCTGGGACCGATGATCTGTTCCAACAGAGAGTCAAAACAGATTAGTTTAAACCACAGACAATTTAATCTAACCTGTCCGATTGCAAACTGGAACAGAGAGGCTGAAGCAGTCATCTGGCCATCCCTGGCCTCAGCTGGGAGATGGCAACCCACAGGGACACCTCTCCAGCAAGACAGAAACCTGCCTGCATGAGCACATCCCTGCTGGAGAGTTAAACTGATCTGCTTGTGCCTCATTTACCTATTGGAATAGGCCGAACGTTTTGACAGCAGAGCAGCACTGGAACAGCCTGACACACTTTTCCTGACAACCTCTCAGGAAGCTCTAAGGTAACACAGAGTGAGAAGCAACCTGTCTCAACTCCCTGAGCCCAAGAAAAATAGAGAAAATAATGCCGAAGATTCAATTATTCATTTTCCTAACAGACAGAAGATACCAGTGGGTTGCTACAAGGCTCTGAATAAACATCCACATTTCTGAATATCTTCATGAGGGACTTCAGAAATGGAGCAAATAAAATGGAGAGAACCAGTGCTGGCAACAGAATTTCTTAGCTGAACCCAGTACCAAAGTCAGAACTTATAAACTGTTAAATAAACTTGGAATGAATCAATTCTGTGAGACAATAAGCTCTTAGAAGTCTTTTACAGGATATAACTGCACAGTTACAACTTCAAGCTACTTGGCAATATAAACCCTGTGTTACGGCTTTTGCAGAATTCTGTAGAATATGTTCCTATTCTTGTTTGTTTGACACTTAAAGTTCACTTGTTTTTATCTGGAAAGTCCTTCCCAAATCACAGGTGCTGCTTTTGGGCATTGCAATACCACTGAAACTTGCTGCTAAGAATGTGACAACACCCCATACCATTACAGATGTCATCTCACAGGACCTCATTTGAGAGGTAATATGCAGAAATAGCCATTTGCTGCTAAAGAAAAACGTTCTCAAGCTTAAGAGGTCAGTACCTATTCAGACACAAGGTTTTATGGGAGTGCACAGCTCCAAAGGGTTCAGCTTGGCATTAACAATGTGATATTTCATATAAAACTTTTCAAAGGTTGTATTTCTTGCTTCATAAACTTGTGGAATGAACCTGGATGTTAACCTTAGTGCATGGCAGTCTTCTGAGGGAACTTGCTATCACAGATACATTACATGGTTATGTGCCATTAGTTAATCATTTAAACAGAGATAAGAAATGGAAATTATGGCATTTGGGTCTGATACATTCTAAAGATCTGCTGACTCTCCTGTTTGAAGGAGAGACCAACAACAGTTAAAACTTTTCTTCACCATTCTTTGTCTTTCACTCACAGCCAAGAAAGTCTTTCTTGTTAAATATTATAAAAACAAACTCTAAGAGCAGGACTAATGTTGTTACTGAATCAAATCTTTGACAGCAAATAAATATAATATGCATAGAACCAGGAGTTTGACAACTAGATTAAAACGACAAGTGTTCTATGGATACCAAAACTTAAGTAGCTGAAACAGTTTTTACGGTGACACAAGTAAAACAGCCTCTGTACATTTTCTTGGTCTAACTGAAACTGATCACAAATTCTCCTCAACCCTCTGTATGCAGTGGGGCCAAGAGACCACCTCTTTCCCCTTGGAGGATCCTTTTAGCCACACTGGTCAGTACCTGGGAAATAACATTGTTGGCATGATGACAGGACTCCTGAATCGACCCAACCAATACTAGGCAACCTGCTGCTAAGCAGCACAATGCCCTCTTTCCTTGTGAACACTATTTACACCTTAATAGCACAAGTCCACATGAATTCAGGTTACAACCTGAACTTTGCAATTAGGCCACAATAAGTATATGGCTTAATGTTTCTCGTTTTAACAAGCACAGGACATGCCAAGACCCAATGAAAAGCAGACAGACCCAGGCTTCTCCATTTCTCATGTGGTGCATCACCACATGTTAGGACACTTCCCTAAGCAGGGAGGCACATGGAATCTCACTGCGCTGGAGCTCTCAGCCAAGCAATAACAGCAGAGGTCCATGAACTGCCTGCCTCCCACAGGAAGGAAGTGCTGCTGGGATTGCCTGTGTAGAGAGCTAAGAACAGGAGCAGGACCTCTGCAGTAGGATCACAGCAGTTTTTCTTCACAGGGAGAGACTAAAGGACGTTGGAACAGTTAATTAACACAAAACATGTAGAAGAAGAAAGACCTGTCCTTTCTTGACCAGAGACATGAAGAGAATAGTACCAATCCCAGGAGCAGCAGAGCACAGGGAGCTTTAATTCATTTACACAATCAGAATGAGCACATGCAAATAGATCCAATTTCCATTCTGTAATTGTTTCAATTTTACAAGAAATTGCAAGAAATTCTTCCTGGCAAAAAGATGCAAAAGCAATGAAGCCGAAGTACAGTGATCTGACTGATCCTTTTGTAACTAACCAAACATAAACAAGGATTAAACATAGCTAACTTCTGTTTACTATTCCAATGACAAAAATCACTTTTAGATGGATGTTTACAAAAAGGGCATATTGGTTCAGGCCTTCCGAGATCTAGCTCTCTGCAGAAATCATTTGTAACAGTCAAATGTTTACCATTTACAGCATTTCAAACAGGGTAACCCCAGGAACTGGAATGCAGCTGGCAGATGGTGAAAGAAATTAAGCTCATGACATGGTTCAGTAAACAGCAAATTATGATATGCTAGAAGTGCTTGCCACCCCAGGACAACTGCTGCACTCAGGAACTTTCTAGGTGTGCTAGTTTTGGCTGGGATGGACTTCACTTTCCTCATAGTGGCTTGTATTGGGCTGTGTTTTGGATTTGTGCTGAGTACAGTGTTGATACCACAAGGACGTTTCAGTTCACAATAAAACACACCAGGGCTGCAGTGAAATGTTCCCAAACTTCCTTGACTTCAGTCAGCACAAAGCCAGCCAGCAAAACTTAACTTGCCAGGTTACCCTGAAACTGAAACCCACTGTGCAAGCAACTCTTCCTTGGCTCTTCTGTCTGTCCTCTTCACCAGGAGCTGCTCTCCTGCGGAGCCTGGCAGCAATCTCCAGGCAAATAACTACATGCCACATGATTAGGAGTCTGGGATGGAGGCATAGGGGATTTGCACAGAACTAGAATGGAAATTGGAGATGGTATTTTCATTTAACCTACTTAAAACAAAGGGAAATGAAACTGAATATATTTAGGGTCACTTGGAAAGGACTGTATGCTCTGGTTTACATGGGAGTGAAAAAAAGACTGCTTGTAAAGCATTAAAGGACCAGTTGCAACTAACTGGTTTTCCAGTTCTGGAAATGAAAACTGAATGCCCAAGTTGGAAAGCCCCAGGAGAAGGGACAGATAAAATACTTTGTACTTGAGTTACCTTCCTCTCCCAAAGAATCAATATACTTCCTCCCTGCCCCTTGAAGACCTTGTTTTCCACTGCTTTTCCTTATCTTCCTGTTGGGTGGAAGCTGCTGGAAAACAGACTGAAGGCATCCTTTGGTGAACAGGCAATGAGAGACAAACACAGTTACCATCACCTTTCCCAACACAGCTGCAATGCAGAGCACACAAAGAGTCTCACGGAAGGACATCACAGACTTCTGCATTCCTGCCACCAGCTTGTGGCTACCTTCTCACACGCTGGCATCCTTCCTACTTATATTTCATATAACCTCCCTATTTAAAATGTTCTGTAATTCTCAACATTACCACTGAATAATATATTTATTAATTTGTTAGTGCCACTAACTGTCCCTGAGGCTTTTCTTGAGAATGTGTGTCAGCTTATTGATTCTAGCCTTCCCCCTCCCTGCACCGCTTTCCTCCTCTGCCAAGCAGGAACATACTTCTGTGCTGCTTCAGGTCATAATTGGAAAAAAGATAGAAATGTTCAATATGACTCATACATAATTCAGCTTATCAGCTACCCAGGAGAAATGAGAAGAGAAGGTATACGCATGTCTATTTCTTCTACTATCAACAGGAGAAATAATTTCCAGTTACACAAAGTATACGTGGTTTGGTCACAACAGGATCTGCAGTTAAAAGGGAAAAATGAGAGACATGGAAGCAAAGAATAAAAGGGTAGTAGGAAATCAAACTGTTAAAAGAGATTCACTTATGTGAGAATTTCTGATTCCCCTAGAAGACTGGACTCATGCTTCTCTCTTAATATTCAGAATTAAATAAGTTGGCAATTAGAAAGGATAACCTGCCTCTGATCTGTAAAACACTGCAGAAATCTAAATAAAATAAAGCTCCAGCTTAGTTAGCTACAAAGACATCTAATAACAGCCTGTTAAATACTAACTGTGACTTCTGGATTTAATGTTACGGCCTATGTTCTAAAGGCAAATTGTGAAGGAGCATTAAAACTTATTGTTATAAAGGATTTTTAATGTAAAAATCAATACATGCTGTGTATTTAGCAGCATGTAACCACGAGGACGTCTATGATAAGCTTTGTCATGCACCAGGGACTACTGCATTAGTCAAATTCTTGAAAGGAAGTGCAGAATGTCTGTATCATTCAAACTGCCATCTGAGACCAATTACAGAAATTATTTTAACCCCAGAAGCAGAGGGAAAAATCCAATCCTAGTTGAGAGTCTTGAGAGTATCAAGGGTTCCACATGAAATGTGTCATTTTCAAATATCTCTGCAAAATTGATGTTAGAAAAGTGATGGGTGTAACAGGGAACTTGGGCACTTAGCAGTATTTTTTGGAAGCCACTGAGAGTAAACAACCAAAACCAGAGCAGTAGCTACTTTGCCAAAGTGTAAACAAAGGAATACTAATAGTAATTTTTTAAAAAATCATATTCACAAAATGTAGAAACACCATAATCTCGATCAGACAATGCAGAAAATTAGATAACATGACTGAAAA
The DNA here is from genome assembly GCF_009819655.1 of Sylvia atricapilla. Classification (NCBI taxonomy): domain Eukaryota; kingdom Metazoa; phylum Chordata; class Aves; order Passeriformes; family Sylviidae; genus Sylvia; species Sylvia atricapilla. The sequence continues at coordinate 15,280,172 of NC_089148.1, forward strand.
ATTACAGAGCAGTCCATAGAAAAGTCTCAGAAAAGGGAAATGTGAAACATTTTTTCTTAAAAACAAATACACCATAACAGAATCCATCTTCTTTGTCAATTAAGCCAACATAAAAGGCGCATGTAGCTCTTCACCCTTGCAGTCAAGCTCACAACTCTATATGCATGAGCACATACAAATTGTTAGGCAGCAAATGTTTCTTAATTTTGCCCATTACAAGAGTGCCCAGCAAGGGGTCGATATTCTTCAGTTTGAGTGGAAAACACAGCCTCCCCAGCCTGCAGATCGTTTTTGACCTTATGGGATCATGTTCAACTATCATTACTCCCAATTAAACAAATTTTCCAAACAGAAAAGCAGGCTTGGTGCTTGACTGCTACTGACTTTTGCTTCTGCAGCTCTTAAATTGTGTGCCTGCATGTCTTTTCCTGTCTGTGGTGTTTCCTAACATTCCCTATTTATGTGGTGGTCTGCAAGTTTTACCTCATCAGGAAATCAGCAGGAGCACCATGGAGCTAAGAAATACTGTTGTGCTCCTTGATGCAAGGCATGTCTCTGTGGGCCTTTGAACACTTAACACAGAGCAAATAAATTATTAGCGTGTGTGTGCATGTGCATACATATCCAAGATACATAAAGGCAATTACGACCAAAGGAAACAGGAATGTGCATGGAAGAGTAGTATTCAGGCATCCTGTATCACAAAAATCCAGTTGCAGGAAGCATTTAAATGCAGACCTGCACATAAACTGCTGGAAGAGCTCCACTGAGCTTTATGCACTCACATACACTGCTGCAAAGTCAAGAAGTAACAAAAAGAATGTGATTTTTGTCCCCCAATAATTTTCAAGTCTATAGCACTTGTTATCCTATTCTTAATAACACTATTACTGGAGAGCAAGCTGATCTTTAAGATGCCCCACCTCCAGAAACAAGATACACAATCACATCGGGTATTGAATGATTTCTATGATTCCCATCACCACGGTGCCTGAGCACATTACAGTTGTTTAATGTATTCTTTGTCACAGAGCAGAAAGGAAAATATGATTACCTCTATGCTATAAATGAGGATGGGAGAACAAGGAACAATAGGCGACTTGTCATGTGTGGCTGGCACACTCACCACTGGGATAACCACTCTCCTCTGATTCAAAACCCTAAAAACAGTAAACACTTTCCAGTCTAGTTTTTTCATTACTTAGAAGTTTCTGCATCAATCTATAAACAACAAGAAATTTGGCTAAGCCTTTTCCTGCTTATAAGGGGTAAAAATCCATTCAGCCAAATGCTCCAGATTTTTAACACCTCAGTACATTTACAAAATCCTATATATAAACAAATGATAGAACACATTGATGTGCTGGAAAATCCCCATCTTTCCTTAAAAGCAGAAAATAATTCTGGCAACCTAATGTTAAAAAACTCAAGTGTTCACAAGCCTGTTTATATCTAATAAACTGTTTTTACACAAACATTTAGCAGAAACAACATAGCAAATGAAATAAAATCTGCTTGTACAGCAGACAAGGAGGAAAATCTATTCTTTAACAGGAGAGATAGAATTAAAAGTTGTGAGTTCAGTGAAAAATAAACGTAACTAAAATTCACATCAAATGAAAAACCTGAAGAGTAACCGCCTAAATCTATGTGCTGGTTCAATCCAGAAGGTGCAGCAACACAGATTAAGTTTCTGACTGTCAGATAGAATACTTGGAAACCCTGAAGATGAGTATTATATGAAAACAAACAGATGAGAGAAATATACAAATGTCTCTGTAGATAGCCCTCCAAGTCAGAAATTACACCTCTCAAGCAGACAACAAAAACACTAAAGACAGTTCAGAATCTGCAATCCTTCCATGATTGTCTCAAAAACACGATGGTCTATTATAGGAGAAATTATAGCAACTACTGCAGGGAGAACACAGCTTTACCAAATCAAGCTAGAATATCACCACGCCATTTAAATGCAGCACGTCAAGATGTAGCTGCCAAAGCCACATCTCCTGCCATTTAAGGCTTGCGAAAATTTCCCCCTTACCTTCTAACACTGTTAACTTGGCACTTGTGTTAATCTCCCCCACACTGTTGGTGGCTGTGCACTCATAGATCGCTTCATCTCGATGAACACGCAGCGGCTGTATCCGCAGAACTGATCCTGATCCATCATCAAACTCGATAACCTTTGAAAATGAAAAGAAAGCACTTCATTATTGGTATCTTCCGCAACAAACACTCAAAGTCAAAACAGTCTAGGGGCTGAAGAACAAAAGCCAAAACAAAACAAGCCCTGTAAGTTCTAAAATTCCAAGCAGTAAGTTAAATGTTCCAAATCCAGTAGCACAAAAATTTCAGTGTCAAGAACGTCCTCTGAGGAGGCCAGAACAAATGAAGATCCAATGAGGTTCTTTATGGATCAATTAAGGTTGACAAATTATCAACCTGGTAATAAAGATGTGAATCTGATGATTTAAAACATCTGAGCCGTATTTGCACTAATGATTTTACTAATCATTGACAACAATTTAGTGCCAACTTTCACCTTGATGGAAGAGGAAAATTATATACTCCTGTGGGATTGCCAGGGAAACAGTAACAAAACTTGAATAAAACGTGGAGCACCTACATTGCATGCTAACTCCAGCAGAGTGAGGGGTTTTAATGTCCCTCAGCACTGGGTACTTTGCAACTCTGGTATAATCAACAATGATGTAATTATACTTCCTTCCCCAGCATAATAAATTAAGTCTTTAATAAATCATTGCCTTTCCATCCATCCTGCTAAGCTGCAAAACGCAGTCCTCTGACTTATACATGGAAGAAAAAGGTATTTATTAGTTTGTAGCTGGATCACTATTTCGTAACAGCAAGGCTGTGAAGGCACAGCCTCAAGCCACTATTAATGCCAAACTCACCCTTCTCCTATTACAGAGTACAGCAGAAGCTGGAAATATTACCTGATTTACAGACAGTGACATCATGAAGGAAAGGCAGATGCCACCCACCCTGCCCTTGGAACTGCAAGGGAGATGACAAGACTTAAGGGATCCTTCATTCCAGACACAGATGTCAACCTAGGACTGCTACCCCAATGCAAAACTTTCACCCTATTTCCAAGGGCCCATTAAGGAGCACTTCCCACAGTGTAAAGATCAAAAGAGAGAGAGCAGGAAGGGGGAAAACAATGCACCACAAGACTCTGCAGTGACAGAAGAAACAGGAAGAAATCAAAAGGTAACCAAGACCACTAAAAAATCTGTTATTCCTCATGCTGGAAGGAACAGCCCTTCTGTTTCAAGAAGAAAACCCTAATACAGTCAGGTAAAGAAAGAGAAATATTAATATCACATAATACACTTTAAAGAATTAATTTTTTTAAAATACTGATTTTTAATTTAAAACATGAAACTGTGACAATATACTAAACCTGTACAGAGGACAGAGCTACTGCTAAATCTTAAAACAAGACAAAGTCAGCTACAGAGATTAATTCACTTCAGTGATAAGGACTAAAAAGCTAAGAGATGAAACAGCAGGAAAGCTCCTTTGGCCTCGCTATCCTTTGAACAAACACTGTGTGATAGGAACAGAGCTACAACTACTAAGGGCCAGACAGACACTGAGACCAAAATGTTGTTAATTTGCTAATGATGGATACCATGTCTGTGCCACAACTTAGCATTTGTACATCAAATTTGGGGTTTTTTCTCCATTTAAACTTCTGAATTGTCCCTCTATTTAAGACTAATAATGAAGTAAAATTAATAGTTGCTTAGAAAAAAAAAATTCCCTATCTCCTGGCACAAGCTATGCATCCAAACTGATGTGAACAAAGGTATGCAATTGGTCACATAAATGCATGTAATATGGCATACTCTTCTGGTCAGCCACAACAAGCACCAAATTCACTATGAAGGTTGTATCTACTTACTTACAAATTAGAATGTTTAAATAGTTAGTATACAACAAAACCTTTACCACGGAAAAATAACAATGTAAAACAAGATTAAAATTGATTACTTTAATCAAGGTTTTCTGTTCACATACGAAATCATGATTAAAATTGGTGACTTGAATCAATCCATTCTGGGCAGCAAAGTCATCTTGCGCTCCAGTCAGGAAAGCAAAAACATCAAAGACAGGGGATTAGAGGAAAGGCAACAGAATTGTAGAGGGGTCACATTTTCAAGGGCAGTTTTAGAGAAGGAAGCCCAACACCAAAACAAAAAGCAGAGAAAAAGGTGGAGAAAGTCAGTGAAAATATATTTGTTATGTAAAATATAAACCAAATTGGATCCTTTTTCAAAGATGTCCCTGATACCTGCTCTTCGCCCTTCCTTTCTCTCTTTAGCTCACAGGGATGTCAATTAACTCTTCACCATTCCCCTTTCAAGTACCTCTGTCGGAGGGATGGCAGTAGCCATCACTTAGAAAGATTTCCAATAGTGTTTTGGCATCTCACTTTTGAATTCCACTGGGGATTGTAGGTCAGAGAGATGCCTTATAAATTCTGAGAGTGAAAACACAAAAATACTGCTAGATCCAACTCTTATCAGCCATCCCATTCTCTGTAAGCCCCAGTCTCCCATCTGAAGGAGGATGTCCTGTTGGTGTGTTTCCAGCATCACGCTCAAAGGACACCACCTGCTCTGCAGATTGCACTGCTGCAGGGAAGGAAACTTGCTTTACACCAAAGCTTTACACTCTGTATTGTAGTGATGAAGAGATACCCAGGTTGCAGTGATGATTATTGTGCAATTAAGACCTGTGAGGATTAGATGGATTACCTAATATTTGGGTTTGGGCTTTCACACCCCCCCCCCCCTTTCTTTTGGTAATTACCTCAAACCGCTGAGAACTGACTTTCTTCCCCTTCTTCATCCACGTGATACGAGGTTTGGGCTCTCCTGTTGCCTGACACACAAAAGAGGCCACTCCTCCAGAAATGCCAATCTGATCTTCAGGAGCCTTCATAAACGTTGGCTTGCCTGGAAAAATAACCAAATCACTCCCATGAGGACATAACATCAGATAAGCATGGAATGTGTCATGTTAATCTAAATTATAAGATAACTCGTGCTCTTACTACAAATCCAGGTTGAATGGCCTCAGCCACACAAATTCAGTGCAGACTGCAACATGACAAGGACAGTTTCTGCTTGAGTACCTTTTTCTCCTAAAATTAATAAAGTCCATCTGGCTTTCCTATAAATGAGGGCAATCGAAGGCCTGCCCCACCCCTCAGGAATTCATTCAGGTATATGACAATTTGGAAGCATTTTTACAGTTTATTTTTTAACAAATGGATTTTTGCAGATTTATACCATGGTCATAGCACTGGAAATTACAGAATACCTGACCCATCAAACCTATGAAATGCACCATACCTTGACGTTAGTTTTACTGGAAGGTGTTAACATATCCATAAAAATTAACAGATACAGTTTTAAGTATACAAGAATTTTTAGTTTCATTTTAAATATGGACTGACATAAAAATACTACAGTTTAACTATCTGGAAACCTGCAGAGGCTATCCTATGCTTGTTAAGAAACTCATCACTAGAAGTGAAAGCAAAGAAACCAAAGTGGCATTCAGGCATGAAGACTCAGCAAAAATTAAAAGAAAAAATTCAAAAGAAAAAAATAATAATCAATTAGATAATTAAATAATCATTTAAAAATCTCATGAAAATACATCTGTGTCTTCAAGATTTACATAACAGATTCAGATGGATAAAACTATGCATCAAGGTTGAAAAGTTGTATTTTTCTTCTGTACTTGCTGTATGGGAAAATTTTGATCCGAGTATCATCTTGAAACACTGCTTTGTCCTCATGAGAAGCATTTGATGATCCCACATTCCTATAAAGTCCCAAAACATTTAACTCTACAGAGAGAGTTAACAGAGTCCACTCACGATGCCATTCCATGCACCAGTCACACTATGGCCATGTTTCAAATACAATTCTGATCAACCACCTCAAAGATGAACCTGACCTATAAACAGGTGAGAGACAGCTACTGGCACACAGAAAGGAGACTGAATAAAAGAAGAAACCTGTTCAACCCCAAGATAACAAGACAATGACCCCAGCAGGACTGCTGGTGGTTTCACACTTTCACATTCTAGACATATCCCTGACTGTATCCTTGAGGGAGAGGGACAAGACATCTGTCAGGTGCTTTGAACTCTAAACAAACTGAGGGCTGAATTTCCCTGATCTAGGAAGGATACAAGTTCAGTGATCCCAAAAGAAGAGAGCCTTTAAATGCCTTTTTCTAACATAATTCTACGGGTGCAGTTGCAGCCCCAGCTGAGCCAGGCAGGCAGTGGCTGCTACTGCTCTGCTCCTCACTCCCCTCACCGCCTCCAGACACTGGCACCTGAACCCCTACAAGGAGCTCCAGGGACATCAAAACCTCTGTGAAACAGATTTGGTCTCCTAATCTGGCAGAAAGATTCCTCTTTTCCAAGCAGAGTGTGGAAAGCTGTGGCTCAGGGCAGGATCAGGCAGAGCTCAGGAGACAGCGCCTCTCTCTCAGCAACTGTGGTGCACAATTTCATCCCTAAACTGCAGTCCTTGAAGAGTTGGCTGAAACTGTGGCACATCCTCAACCCTAGTTCCACCTTCTGGTTTAGCCCACACTAACTGCTTATGCTGAACCCCAGTCCTGGCAGCGCTGCATGGTGTGACAACACACACACAGCCACTCAACCAAGTGAACTACTGCAATCCTCCCTGCTTCTGACAAAGCCCAGAGACCCGGCTCTGCCTTGCTCCAGTGCACGCGTCCCAGGCCGTGAGAGTGCCAAAGGCCCAGGATGTTTGCTTTTCTCACGTGGCACCACGACCTGTGAGGGGTGTCGGCGTGTGCTGCAAGATGGTCTTTGTGAAGAGAGGCCAGGGCTGCCTCTGTGCTGGACACAGCAGCCCCACCATGGCCCCACGGCACGGCACAGCCAGGCTTGGCACGGCAGAGCCTCTGTGCTCACAGATTTAGAAGGGGCCAACCATCTCACAGGCGTGAGGAATGAAGTAAGAAGTGTGAGAAGCAGCCCTGTGAGCACCAGCCCGAGGGGCATGAGGAGCTGCGGGTGCCTGAGCAGGTATCGCCCTGCAGCCCACGGAGACACTGCAGTGAAGCAGCTATTTCCTGGCAGCTCGCAGCCAGGTCTGCAGCTGGCCCAGGTCACCCACTGGTTTCAGAGTGAGGGACCAGGCCAGACCAGTTGTCACCACCTGGAGACCCACCCAGCAGCTGAGGTCACACACGGTGGTCAGCCACGGTGGAGGCAGCAGGACAGCAGAACTCTTCAAAACCTGCAACATCCAGCGCCCAGCGTGGGCTGTGCTCGTGTGCTGGGGAGCCACCAAGCAGCCATGTGGGGACAGGCCAGCCCCAGCCAATCTGGAGGTCACGGCTGAGACACCACAACGCAGAGCTGGACCTCTGCTACTGCTGCCTGCTCAGCCGGATTCCCAAAAGGCCTTGGAGCCGCCGAGGTCAGCGCTGCCTGCGCAGACGTGGATACACACGCTCTGTCCTCAACAAGCTTCTGTGCAGGAGCACCACAGACCTTGCCTCACCACAGAAATCACCCACAGAAGTGTACGGAATTTTGCCATCCTCGGTGAAGAGAGCCCCAGGACTGTGCTCAAAACACAGGAAGTGCCTTTTAAGACATGATGGCTGCTGTCTAAAGGCTTTGGCACATTGTCCTGACATGAACAGCAAGCAATTATTAAGTCTGCTTGCTTAACTGATGCTGATTCCACATATTTACTCATCTATAATCATGTCTATTTCTACTTAGTTTGTATTTACATATATCTCTGTTTATTCACCTCTCATCTATTCCAGAGAAATGTTAATTTACCATTCAGGCTGCTAGTGATGGCATTGTGATTGACTGTTTTGCTATGCAGTGTGCTGAGCTGATGTCTTGTATCGCACTTCAGCAGCTGATTTGGTTTTCTGATTTTCTGTTATTTACTCTGTGATCTTAGTAAAATAGTGTAATTTTTTTTTCAAATGGCAAATACAGCAGAATCCAAAAACTTTTGTCCTTGAAGAATACAATGCAATTAGATCTCTGACTTATATACTTACTCCCCAGCACATACACTGAGGACTGTCTTTACTTTTGTGCATTTAAAAAAAATCAATACCATTAAATCCAGAACAAAAGGAAACTGAATGTTCACCTGCAGTAAAACCTAAAAAACCTGCTGCCTTGATTTTACGTTGTTGCAATGAATCTTTTCCCCCTGCACATTTAATTGAGCAACACTGATTTCTGGAAACCATCTAAATCTTCAGAGACTGGTCACAGAAGTACACCTGTATATAAACCAAATTCTCAGTCTGAGAAAGAGTATTTCTACAAAGACATTTTAAACATTCCTATGCCCTGAAGTTCTGAAATGGAAGGAAAGTACTAATTAAGCAAACCTATAATCCTGAGTCCTGGCCCCAGGATAATAGAGTGGAGCATGAGAGTACATATTTTTATACTGATTGGTAACTGTTACAGCAAATCCCAAAACTTATCTCAGTGAGAGCTAACACAAGTGCAAAAGACCATCCACTAAACTCCTTGTGTCTGTGAAAAATGCATGTTAAGTGGACTAGACAACCTCCACATCTCCCCTCCAACCAACATCTCTACAACTCCACTGCCCAGAGGAAGCTGCCATGAGACTATCACTAGTTATCTCCAAGGGGCAACACCGGGGATAGGGCCAGATCATGGCACAAACTGTCTTTTTTAGCCCATTTTGAGTATTTGCACCTTTAGGATAGCCTTAGAAACACAGTCAGAAAAATAAGGATGCACCAAAAATACAAAAATAACCTACATGTTGTCTTTTCCTTCGCCTTAAATTCAAAATGACCATAGTGTCCATTGAAGATTATGTATGTAGGAGGTTTTAATTTAACTGTCTGTTGCTCAAATATGCTACATATAAATACAAGAAACTCAACTGTCTTTCGCAGTGAAAACCTGTCCTTTCCCTGATAACCTATGGATCAAAGCTGAAAAACTACTGCTGAAAGCTTAAGGAGTGGGGAGGAAGGAAAAAAGAGCTATTGTATTTCAAAGACAGATCTCTGAAATACCAGCCTGAGAGAACCTCCTGAGGTAGTCTTGGGTGACAGCAGGGAGGTGCTGGATGGCTGGGTGCCCATCACACCCACCTTCACTTACTCCATCACATGGAGTAACAACTCCAGACTGGCACAGTTCCCCTAAGTCCAAACTACTCCAGTCTTTCTCTGCTTGGTGACAGATCCCTGGAGCACATTCAGGCTGAGCCCTCTGAACTAATTCTTACTCCTCACTTCAAAACCAAGATCCTATTACTCCAGGAGTAGAAGTCACTGCTCTCATTTCTATTCACTCATAAGCTTCAGGCAGGAGAATGGGAAAACTTTACCCTTCTTGGCTGAAATTTTCCCTGTTTGGTCTTTGCTCAAAGTGAAATTATTCTGGAAAGCTTATGGGAACAACACAGTTCTGAGGAGGAAGACTGTAAAAAACAGAGTATTTCTTTCTCTTGTAAGAAACCGGCTTCATTTTATTTGGCTTGGGGCAGAAAAATAACAACTCGCTCAGACACGCTCTCCATTGAGAAATTAAAATAAAACAAAAAAGCAACATTTCAGAAGAAAAGGACTTTCCTTTCACATTTGGTAGTGCTAAAAAAGCCACTTGCTGAGCAAGCACAGATTTGTGGATAATCCTGTAAAGTGAATCCCAAGGAGAGCCTCATGGCATGCACAAGATGGTTGCAGAGATTTAGGCACACACTGCTCGACTGAACTATCCTGGAAATATAGCACAAAACTCATGCAGTGTCCTGAGCTGGGCGTGTGACATGTCCAAAGCAAAAACGCCTCTGAATTATATTTTAAAAGGTCAACAAAAACATGCAAAAAAAGCCAGAGACAGTCAGCTATGCTGTAACCAAAATGGATGTTGTCTGCCCTTCCCTGCAAAACTAAGCGTGATGGGTTTGGGAGGGGAACCTGAAGCCCTCAAAGACAGAGCCTCAGGTTTCCCGGAGAGCCACTGACACCCGTCCTGCAGGGCACCTCAGAGCCAGGCACAGCCATGAAGATGCCTCTCTTACCTGTAAGTTACATATAAAATCACTGTTGCTCCCTACTATTCTGGAAAATTTGTTGTGAAACAATTCTTGTAAAACAGAAAAGCATCTCAGCTCTATTTTAAAATCTGCCCTACCAAACATCTACAGCAGAACAGTAAAATTTCAGTTCCCTTTTCCAGGTTTTCCTTTCTTTACCAGGTGTCAGTTCATTGCATGCACTGTTTTTAGGCTCTGCGGCTTCTTAGTGAACCCAAAGGACTTTCCCAGGGAGAAAAGTATCTCTTGTCAGATTTCCTTTAAGGCTGAGGACAGAGGTGTAGCCTCCCTCTAACTCGGCAAGGTGTCTTTTATATGAGCAATGGTCTTTGAGGAGTAACACACTATCTGCATTACCTGACTTGAATACAAGCCAGATCCCTGAAAAATAATGCTGGGTCCTGGGTATTTAGCACAGATGCTTGCATTTTCATATGCATTAAGCACACAATCATCCGGTAAAGTATGTTTCCTTGTAACTCTGTAAAAGCCAAAATTTTTAAGTGGCTGAAACCTAATACATGCCAATATAAATACACATAATATACACAAATGTTAACTTGTTTTATTTCAAAGACTTGTTTAATTTCTTTATTTTACAGATAATTTTCTTTAAAAAAATGGGAAAATTAAATGGAAGCCTAATGCCTTTTCAGTATTTTGTGCCCACATCAAATATTCCTCATCCAAAAATTTTAATTCAAGGACTGGCAACATAATGTTCCTTCTGTTCTTGTGGATGCCATTTTTCCAAAGGGTCTCACACAGGTTTGCAGAAAAATGTATTATTGAACATGTCTGCAATTAAGTGTTCTACGAACACCCACCTGCTGTGAGAGATTTTAAAAGAAAGAATCTGTCCTCATGGTACAAGTTCTCACTACTCTAAATAGATGGGCAGCCAAAAATAAGACTTGTGTTGTAGGAGAGGGAAGCTTGTATTTTTATCCGAAAGCTTTTACAACTCGAGCTAAATTAAGATTGGAAGTAGACTCCTCTGTGAACAAAAAAATTACAGTTGCAATACAAGATGAACTGGATAAGGACATACAACAGGCATAAGCAATCTTATTTAGGTGCCTGGGCTAAATGAATAATAAGAAATTATTGACACCACAATGAACAGATCACAATGAAATCAGTTCCTGAGCCTGGGAATTGTGAAATGCAGATTTGAATCCCTGCCTTTAACCTTCCCTGTCACATACACAAAGGCACAACCGTGCCTCACCTTCCTCTGTAAAACTAACCTGCTGTTCTCACATGGCGGCTGTCAGGACAAATATGCGAAAAATGATGATGTGGCTCAGTTATAACACTGGGAAGAAACCAACAATGACACAGGCTTTCTCATGTTCACGACTGACTTTGAAGTGGAAATAAAGTGGTCCAGAAGACAGAGGTGGCTCATGCTTTTATGTACAACTAAAGTATTTCTCAGTTTCCTTTGTGATCCTGGATGATTGATATTTGTGCATTGGTGGATGCCTACTGGAAAGATACCGGAAAGCTGATCGGTGATTCTCCTCTTAAGCATTCATTGCAGGGCAGGGGACAAGTCAGGGGCTCTCCAGCTATCCCTATGTTTATCCCTACGCTGTCTTTGTAATATACCCACCACTGTTTAAATGAAATTCCTGCCCATTTGTGATTAGCAGGAATACGTTTTGCCAAAATACATTTTTTCAGACTTGCACATTTTATTCTCAGATAATTTATATGTAGGAAGAGCCTGTTTGAGCCCTGTAATAACATTTCTTTAAGAACAGATTAGTAAAGCCTCTGTGGGTCTCAGTGAGCACAATGCTAATTCATTCCTTATTTCTCCTATTTTTGGTTTTATTTCACTAAGATGCAGCACTTTGTAAATGACACTTCTGTCCTTTATTGTTTGGTGCAAAGTACTTACTAAATAAATGCAAATGTATGTGGTGGGGTGTTGCATGCTTAGATACTTACACGATTTCCATTTTATCCACGGTATGGATCATAACCCTTTCTCCCATCCACTTAAAAAAAAACACTTAACAGCACCCCAATCACAGAAAATGACGCTCCAAATTCAACATATTCCTCAGATCAATCTGAATTACAGGTTACCTCATGCTACCTGCATATTTCCTCTTTTTTTTTATGATCTTATTTTATTGCGTTTTAATGCTTAAGAGATTCCCAACAGCTAGGACAAATGATTCTGCTATTTCAATCCAATTTTAGTGGTTGGGTTTTCCAGCTTCAAGTGTGAATGTCCATGATAATCAAATCTACAAACATTATCTCAGAGCAAGTTGCATTTCTCCTCGCCACCTTCTCCTGACTTCCATGAAGTTACTCAGAGATAACTTTTGAGTTTGTACAAAATGAAATCAAATAAAGTGAATGATTAATATCCAAAATTCCAAGAAGTAGATCTTTTAACATGTTCAGTGACCTCTGTAACTTTCAGTAAAACAATTACATTACAAAAATAACAAAAGCAGTCATCCAGCAGAAGCTATGCTTCTCCCTAAACACCAGCAGGAAACACACTGAACTAAGATTCAAGGCATTCATTTCATCAGGCAAGACCCACTGTGCTTTGTTTGTCTGGAGTAAGCTTAACTAAAGAAGAATGCAAGGGTACATGTAAGGTTAAGCATATACTTTTATCAGCATTTGTAATGACTTAAGCTCAGAAATTCTGACAATCTTCAACTCCTGCTTCTTCACCATCTTGGCAAAGAGGCTCTTTCCTGAGCATAAGCCAAATCTAAAGCCAAAGCCTTTGACAGGGCTGAGGCGTCTCTGCAGACACACAGCAGGAGCTCCCACACCCAGACAGGCATTTTCAAGCCCTCTTTTCCCTTTGGCCAACACAGGATTTATACTCAGAAGTCAAAATCAAGTATTTTAAAATTTCTTCTTGAAGAAACATCTTAGAACCTCCTGTGTCCTGTGTACTTCTAGTTATAGTCCGGACAGTTACACATAAATCAACCCTTCACTGGCAGCAACTCAGCCTTCCCTGTTAAATGCTGATGTTTGGATAAACCTGCTTATTCCACAGCAATATGGGTTAAAAGCCATTAGCTCACTCAAGTGTTAAGGCCACGATTACTGGATATTAATAAACTACAGCAACAGCCTGTCATCATAGTATTGCACTTGAATAAATTTCTAATTCTGTCTCTTTATGAATCATGGAAATTGTTGACAAAGTTTAAACGCCTAAAATTAACTGACGATACTGAACCAGGGTTGTCTCAGACAGCCATCACACGAGGATGCTGTGCAAGGCACATTCTGGGTGCCGATTTATTTGTGGAGTTTTATGCAGACAACTTAGACCTTAACGCAGTGGGGAGGTGGTTTTTCTCCATATCACATCTGCAGGGGGCCTACAGATTTCACACACAGGGTGGCAAATTTTCTCCGTTATTCTTCCAGGCTGTTGTAATTGCAATGTCTTTCTCCAAGTGCCTGGCACCTATCAGACTGAGCTGCTTCACATCTTAGCAAGAAAATCCCTAACCCTGCCTAATCCCTAGGCTTTGACTGACTCTGGTCCATGGGAAGGGGGTGGCAGTAAATCCACCCCTCTACTATGACATCATTGTTACTTGCTTCCAATACCTGAAATAACACTTAACCAAAAAGGGAAAAATATTCCAAGAACCACAAAGCAGTCCTGCATACAACTGAAGAATACTGATTAAAAACAAAGCAGAAAAACAGCCCAGTAAAACATCCTTCTAGAACCTGAGGTTGTCTTCATTTCCCATCTTCTGCTTTTACGTTTCCCTAGAGCACTCACAGCTTGTGTGTGCAGCCTGTTACGTATTTTGGGGAAAAGCCAGAACTATATATGGGTTCGGCTTTAACTTCCCAGCGCTTATACTAAGCATTACACAGAGTAGAAAAACAAAGGAGAGCAGAGGAGTGCTCTAACTGCAGACCTTCAGCAGCCTCACAGAATGGTTTTCTGCTTTAATTTAAAACTGAAACCTGAAGTCAAATTTCCACCTGGTAATAGCTTAAAGGCACTTCCAATTAACTTGGTAATACACACTTTCTGAGTTAATAAATTTTTCAGCCTCTGTGTTTAATACAATTAAGCATTTGGGCCTTTGGCCTTAGACCTTATTCAGCTTGAGAAAGGATTGCAGGGAGACAGTCTCCAATTATCACCATTTACATAACATTCACTTAAGGGCTTTCAAACGCATACATATAGAACATCCATTTAATCATACACAAAATTCACTACCTGAATTCAGGCTGCCTCTCTCTCGCACACAATATGTACAAGGGACAAGAGAACAAAACCCTCATATAAGGGACTCTAAAATCAAGTCATCACCACACTGCCTAATGCAGCACAGAACAGCTGTGCCTGCTCCTAGCAACTTACTTTTCCCTTGCATATCTGCATTTTGTTATTTGCAAATTTCTTCAAAACTTCAAAGTTAATAAAGCATATTGCATAGTGTAAAGAACCCGCTAAGATATGCAGAACCAGGAAACAGACAAAACTGAAATCTTGTGCTTGAAAAAACATGAAAATTAATTTTGCCAGCATGCCTACCACATTAAACATTTACTTTTTTTTTCCCCACACAAAAGGATTAAAAGGTTTTAATCCTTTTTTGCAAGCAGCTAGTTCTCAATTCAGCAGTTCGAAAGGCTTTGCCAAGTTCAGGTTTTTCCTCTGCTTTTAAGAATTAAAAGTGAGTGCAAACCTTATTTTGTAAACAGATATCATAGTAGAATGATTCTAACAGAACTGGGAGGCAGAATAAGTGACCTCTTCAGAATATTCGTTACTAAAGTAAAGGCATTCTGGGCTTCCAGGAAGGGACCTGCATTTCATTTTAATGCCACTGTATGTTGCTCTGTCCTCCTCCTATAGTAATGAACCAAATTCCTGCCTCATCTACTGGTAAAGAGGAAGACTTTCTGCTTAATGATAGCAAGTGCATGCTGGCACTTCAGTAATACAGTAATTTTTTTTTCTATTTGTGTCAACTGTTTTATCATGCAGCAGCTGTAATACAGTCTGCAGAAAACCAAAAAATACAATTTTCACATTTAAATGTTTACCAGAGCCTTACTGTGTCCTATCCAGGCACCACCCCTGAATTCTCCCAAAATGGCTCTACATGTACGTGGAAAACCTCTGATGTCATATAACCTGATAGATGTCCAAAGCCCACAGTAAAGAGAACCAGTGAGAGACACTGGAGATTTAGAGTTTTACAGCTGCCATGACCCAGCTCTGCCCTGTGCACAGAGCAGGGCAGGTGCTTCATCCCAGGAGGTGTCCAGTTCCCTCCACTATCGAGAGCTTTCTGGTTCAGAAAGGACGGAGTTCTAGAAAAGTATCAAAATTAATCACCTTCATGTTTGCTGCATTCTTGACTTAATTTTTCTAGCATCCATTCCTTGCTGTGTTATGAATTTAACAGATAAAACTAAAACCTCTTTTCAGTTTAATAACTTTTCTCTGTGCAGACAATCAGCTCAACCTCTGCTTCTAAACAGAGTTTCCTAAATCTCCAGCTACCAGGCATGGTTCCAGATATTATTTTCCTGTGGCCTTTTACGTGCAAACTTTAACATGATTTCACCCGATTATGCACAGAGTTGCAAGAAACATAGAAAGACAAAGCCCACATGGAAAAGTTACCATTTGCCACGCTGTACAAAGTTGCTGTGGCCACCAGGTTTATCCTGAAGCCTAGCAGATCATGAAACAGGACCACATGTGCTGAGTTTGAACTACCAGAGCTGGCTGAGGATGTGTGCACAGGCTGGAGGGTGCACTGCAGAGGCAAGACTGCACACAGGACCTGTGGGAGCCACTCCAGTGGGGCTGCTGGGGAGCCCAGTTATGCCACAGGCTCCACAGCTGCGCATGGCTCAGCAGAGACTGATCTGTCTAAAGGAGAAAAATCTTCTGTGTCATGAATTATCTCTTTTTCAGCACCTCTGACAATATCTGTGTCTCTGGGAAAAGGGAAAACCAGTTAACATCACCACTGCAGTAGGTATCTTGGCAAGGCAGCACACATATTCCATCAAGGAAGGGCTAATTTCAGACAGTGTACTTTATTCTCACCAAGCCAGAATCCTGCTTGCTACCCAAAAACAAATTTCCCAAAACACCAAAAGTATAATCCTCATTTGCTTAGGAGTACATGTTCTTTACTCACCATGGAGTCCTCCTGCAAGTCACAGACCTCACTGTGACACTAATTCCCACAGTACCAATTCCTAGGACATTAGCAGACCAAAATCCAACAAAGCGGTGTCAGGAAGTCACAGCACATGACTAAACTCAGAGAAACTGGCACTCCTGACATGACCTTTCAGGCTGGGTACCCTTCAGCAACTGCTTTCTCTGAGAAAACCTTACTGCTCTGATTGCACTCGGAGCCGTGAGCCACGTCAGCTGGCAGAGTGCCTGAAGAGTTCACCAAGCAGGGGCTCAGCAGGAACACTGGAATGTCTGTGAACAATGAAGACCATCCAGTAGCTCCTGCCATTTTTTGGTTTGCATTCTCTCATGCACTGTAACTCATTTTTATATTTTTAGCTATAACCTACTTACAGATGGTATTCCATTTTCCCTCAACCCAGACCTCTAGCATCTTCCACATTTCTCATGTCAGCAGTAACTCCCAGTTTTGTGCATGACTCTCATGATCACAGAAGGCTGCCATGCATTATAAGGGGTTGACTCTTTGCCATACATTCAGCAGGGTAAATACATCAGGGAGAAGCCAGAACTGGGAATACCAGCTCTCACACTGACTTCTGTAGCCTGGAATGATATTTGTGCGTCTCAGGTTTGGGGATGAACATGTGGAAGGTTGTACATGCCATGAGAGCCAGAAGACAAGCATGCTGCTCACAGAGATTTGCCATATTCGTAGCTGCCAGAAGCGTATTTGCCTACACCACTTAATTGCATTCTCACTGCTGGCCAAAACTATCACACGCTACAAACCTATGGGAAACACACATGGATATCACAACTGCAAGGTTCAGCTTGTTTTTAAAGCTCTTTGTGGCGACTACAGAGGATATATCTAGAAAACAGATTTCTCTCCTAGAGTGCTGTGTCTAACTCTCCCTCACCCCTCACTGCTTTGTTGACTGAGTCGCAAGGTTCCTGGCTTTACACTCAATTTGCTGAACTAAAATCCAGACCAGCAAAGAGGATGACAAGCTACCTCAGAGCAAGTCCACTGCACCTCTCAGGCTTTACATCAAAGAGAAAGAAGTTTCATCTTGGGGATATGACATCCCTGTATGTTTTGTGAAGGACATACGCTAGGGTAAAACACGAATCTCTGTGTGAATCTGAGGCTTGAAAGAACGTCAGCCTTTCTTACCTACTGCAAGCCAGCACATTGCTAAATCATAATGCAGCCGAGAAAGAACAGGATGAGACGAAAGAGCCTGTCCAATTATGCCTGCCTCAAGAGAATTTTATTAGTCGCTCAGGTCTATTAACAGTGAGGAGAGCATACCTTTATATAGGCAAATGGATCTTGCTTAGGAATCACCCATGCAGGAATAATCCCCTGCCTATCACCAATCGTTGATTTTCATGTTGTGTTTCAAAGTCTGACTTGAAGGTAGGTGCCTGCCAACTCTGCTTGTGTTCTCCAAGAATAAATATTTATCAAAGGGGGGCTCCCCATTTGCTGAGCTGGAATTAGTTACACCAACAGGGTATCAAATGGGTAGTTGCCTGTCACTGTTATCAAAGAGGAATTTGAAATACAAACACTAACCAGCAGCAACTGAGCACTGAAGCTTGTCAGAGCAAGTGTGACATGGGACAGCCAAAATGTACAGACACAGAGGGCTGGAAGAGGCCCTCTCAAATACAGTCCTGTCCCACGGTCTTCCCAGGGTTGCAGTGCACAGTCTCTTCTGTAAAGGGATCATGAATCAGCTTAAAATAGGTTTGAGTTTCAGCCACACTTCTCACTAGAAACCTGTTCCAAAATTATGGTCATGGAAACATTGTGGGGAAACAAACTGGTTTTTAAAGTAATTTGTTGTTACTTATATTCACTTTTTTGTTACTTATATTTACTTTTTTGGAAACACAATCTTTTAGCTGAAAAAGTTATGTTCCATCTTTGTGCCCTTTCTCTCCTTCCCCCAAAATGTACCACAGATCCATTTTTACGCCCTTCTTAAAACAGTAATATGTTTCTGTCTCACATAACCCCTGAGACTCCACAAACTAAAGATCTCATTTTAAAAAAAGAGCCAAACAACAAAAACAAAAGAGGAAAAGATACTGTGTGTTGATTATTGCAGAATTCTTTGAATTTGCTTCATACTTTCTTCTGACAGAATCCATAATACTTTATCACCATCATCTTATTAAAAACATGCATTTGGGCTTGGGCATCTCAAGACCACCATTCATCATCTTACCACCAACTTTTTTCCTCACTCCCTCTTTTGGTTTTTTTGTTGGTTTTTTTTTTTTTTTTTTTTTTTTTTTTTTAATTAACTCATGCAGCTGGATGTTGCTTTTGTTAATTGTTCTGTGAACCTTAAACTGAACCAAGAACCCTTTCAGTCTTATTTTAATTTATAAGATCACATTTACAATGTCCTCATGAAACATCATTTCAAGCTTCAAGAAAACTTGCAGTTCTGCTGATCATGTGCAAGAAGTGTCTGTTAACAAGACTACCTAGAAGCCTACCCTTGCACTTCCATACTCAAATACATGTCCAGATCTCCATTTTAACCATGGTTGTGGAACAAAAAAATTTATTCACGACTCGCTAGCAGCCTCAAAGGCATGGTTACTGTGCAAATTCAAATCTATGCTGTCGAGTCATACAGAACACATAATTCAGCGTTGTTAGAGCATAATATCAGATAATTAAATCTGAGATAAAGGTAGAAAAACAGATGAACAGTAATCTGGGAGAACAAGGCCAACAGCACAAGAGCAGCTGCCCACGTTCTCTGTGCCTAGACCATAAAACCAAGGCTGACAACACGATTCGCAAAATGAAGAAATCACCCAACAGCACCAGTCATAATCTGAGATGCACATTTCCTTCAGCCAAGCATTTTACCACTATTACTAGTGATAAAGCTGGCACATGAATTAAAGGCTTGAGAAAGGATGATGACAGTATGGAAATTAATCACACATTAATTTAAAACTTCTGACTGTCTCGTCGTGAAGTCATCACACTGCCACATCCCAGAGAAAAGCGACATACCAGTCCACCACCCTAAGGAAAGACAGTCTCCTATTCCAGGCATCTTAAAATCTATTCAGTGTTTTCATTGAGTTGCACAAAATCATATTTGGGGGGCAGTGTTTCCACTTTCATTTTGCTGATTTGGTGCTCCACCTATGAATAACTGAACTTCACATAATTACACAGAGCAATACGAATGCTTTTCTTACGGCACTGACAGGTACCCATGTATGTAATTCATGCAGAGTGGTTTCTGACTATATCCACCCTGCACACAATGCCATTAGGCACTGATGGGCTGGCTTGCAACCAGCTCACCCTTCGTGGAATCCCTTCTGGATAGCAGAACAGCTCACTGGTTAGGAAAGCGAGGGCAGAAGGACAGCAGCTCTTTAACACGGACCTCGGAACTCCAGAAAAACTCAAGAGGTGCCCTTCTGACTCTTATCTCCTTCTTGGATGCAGAGATTTGGTGTCTTTTTTTTTTTTCTTCGAAAAATGATTCTTGAATAGATCAGTCAGAACGCTGACTACTAAAATTAAAACAGCTTAAATTGAATGCAGGACTGTCACACATCGTGAAGTGTGCTACAGAAAGAAGGAGGACAGAAACAGCTCCATCGCTGCGTAACTGCTGCCCAAGTGTCAGTTTGCAGTTGCACAGGAAGGAAAAACCTGAATTTAGGACTTGACATGCAGGATTAAGGAGAAATGCATATTCTTTTTACACCCTTTCTCTCTTCCAATTCTTTGCTCATCGTTTTATTGAGGAATCAGATCTCAACTGTTTGGGACATCTGCTCTGTGATTCCTGTTTCAGAATTCTGAACTTTCCTTAAAATCCAGGTTTGTTGCAATTTTGGCACAATTTAAGAGAGACTGAATGTAGCTAAATGATTCAAGAGTACTGCAAATCTTTTGTGTTTCATTGTGTTGTGTTTTTTTTCTTTAACGTTGAGAAGACCATTCCATTTATGAAAGAAACAAGGAAAACCCTGCATTAGGAGTCTTTAAAGAGCTGATATCTGGAGGAAGCCACAGCAAAGCAGTAGTAGCTCACACACTTCCTAAAACTTGGTTTTTTTCTATCCCTCTACTAACTTTCTATATAAAAGCATAAAAAATTATATTATCAACATCTTAGCCAGTATATCCTAAGTAAATACTAGATGCTGGAAGTTGGATTTTCAAGTTTTTTCGTATCAAGAATTTAAGAGGAGACAAGAGGATTTTTTTCTATCATCTTTCATTAACTTTTGGTGACAAACAGCCAAGACCATGCAGCTGAGATAAATGCTCTCTGAAAGGGCAAAATATTCATTGCTCCAAGAGCAGCTCAGCTCTTGCCATTCACCACCAAGAATCCAGAATGTGCTCTGCTTGCCAAAAGTGACAACCTGAACACTAATGTCCAGGGCTATAGGCCAGGCTGAAAAACAGAGCAGATGTTGAAACAAACTTGACTGTATTTCCTCTCACCTAAGCCAAGTGACAGCTTCCTAAAATATTCTTGTCCTAGTTACTCGAGAAAACTGTGTTTTCAGATACCTTCTGACTGGTGAACCTGCAAAGGGTGGAAAAACATGCATCACAAATAAAAGTTGGATCAGATATAACTGTCTTCATGGAGCCTGAAACCACTTCTCCAACAATATAGGTGAGAAAGGGGAGAAAATGCAAACTATTTTCTTCCACTCAATCATAAAACCATAGCTGGGAAGGGACCTCAAGAGGTCTCCAGTATAATCGCCTGCTTGAAGTGGAACCCCCACCCACACTAGGTTTTTTGAGGGGTTATGATGTCCAGCTGAAGCTTGGGAAGCTCTGAGGAATGAGAACAGACCACCTTGTTAAACAGCTTCCTCCAGTCTGCCCTGCCCTCCAAGAGGAAAAGTGTATTTCAATTATTAATAGTGAACTTCAATACAATCTCCTCTGTCTCTCCACCTCATCTCTGCTAAACTCATCTATTATGACAGCTATTGAGTAACTGGATGACTAAAGATGGCAGACACTCTGACTGCATGCATCCATCAGAGCCCATGTTTAAATAAACAAACCCACTATTTTCAAACATGGCTAATCACCACATCAATAGACTTATTAATTGGATTCCTTGACATGGTTGGATGCATGTTGCAGCAGTAGGGACTGGTTTCAACAAACACTGAGCTCTACTCCATCTGTACGTCTCAAAGATAAAAGAAAAATTGGAGTGCAATCAAATGCAGTGGATTAAATAACAAAAGAAATTAAACAAAATGGACATTGAATTTGTTTCATTTTATACATTCTGTGCACACACACACACACACCCTGCCACAGCTTTGAGCATGTCAAGAGCTTATGATTTATACACCAATTTAGTTTGGAAGGGATTTTTGGAGGCTGTAATTTCCAAACATCCACTCAAAGCAGTGCCAACTTCAAAGCTGGACTCAACTGTGAAACTGCATCAGGTTTCCTGGGGCCCCATTCAGTCAAGCTTGGAGTATTTTCAAGAGTGGACATTCCAAAACATTCCTGGGGCTTTGGTATGATGCTTGGCTATCTTCATGGCAGTGAAATTTTAAAAACACATAGTTATTACAGCTTATCACCATTTCCCACGCTGCAGCTTATGTCTCTGTTGGCTCTCATCATATCACCACAAAGCTGCCAGAAGAGCCTGACTACTCCTGCCCTACACCCTCTGCTCCACCCCTCCCACCAGGCAGCTGAAGAGAGCAGTGAGGTCGGTCCCATTTCCATCCATCTCATCCTAAGGCAAACAAACCCATCTCCTCCCTTCTCGCCTGGCACATCTGGTGCTCCAAAACGCCCTCAACCAGCTCAGTACCATTGTATTGTGTGCCCAGACACCAGCCCAAGATGCTGCACTCCTTTTCCCATCAGAGGACAGAATTTTTTGCTACCTGTCTTTAGCAAGAAGGGCTACTTTTAGGAGTCATTCCACCTCTCCAGTGTTTCAGTGTGTTCAGAATCATATACAAGCTCTCAACTGTAAGCATAAAGTATGACCATTGCTAATGAAAGATGACTTCTTAAAATACCTGCAAGACCATATGAACAGTGCAGGATATCAACCTGCAAATTTATCTCTCTTACACAAAAATATTACTTGACTAGCAGCTACATTCCTTCCAAATCAACTTCACTTACAATTATTTCCAATGTTTTCACATCTTGCGACCCCAGCTCAGGAGAATGGCAAGCTCCTGAAGAGTGTTATCATCAGGTACCCCTGAACAGTGTTATTCCCTGGTGTTTCTCATATTCCACACACCTTTAGCAAGACAGCACATCTTCTATTTATTTTTTAATCAGATTTCCACTGTTTATTTCCCCGCTCTACTGGTTGCAAGACAAACAATTCTTCACCACGCTCACGCAGTGCACCACAAAACATGGGGGTTACAATTGTTACAATTTCAGAATCCTTGTATGCTGGCACTGGAAAGGAAAACTGGTTCAATGGGGCTCCCACTGCACAGAACTGCTACACACACTACCAACATTAAAACACTTGAAAAGACACTTTCCACTTCTGTTTCAACACATCACCTCCATTTACGTTCAGTTATTACGTTAAGTCTATGCACCAAATGAATCCCAGTTGCAACTTCCACTAAGTAATCAAGTAACTGAGCATTTTAGAGCCACAAACAACAGATTTTGCCTTTTTTTGGATACACTAAACAGCCCTTTGTCACTGCAGAAAGAGAGGTTGACATCTGAGATATAAAATGCTCAAAAGAAGGCTGTATCAGTTAATCAAAAGTGAATGATGACTGCAACAAACTTTATCAATTCTGACACGAAAAAATGAAAGCAGGAGACCACTATCCCAGACTGGCAATTCCATTAACTCTTTGCATCAGTGTATTTTTATTTATTTTTGACTGTTCATAGACTATCAATAGCCAAGTGGTGAGTAAGAACAGCAGCATACAGAGGCTGGTGTTGCCAAGCCTCCATTTTCAGGAAACTGCTTTTAGCAACTCCCCAGCCCACTTAATGTGACCGTGGAAATAGGGAAAGACCAGGTTGTGCTGCCAGCAGCAATCACAGCAGACAGCCTTTTCCCTCTAACATGAGAATTACTTTAATTTTGCCCATGAGAAACTAAACTATTTAGACTCTGGCACCATCACAAGCATTAAATGCAATAGGAAATATACTGTCTATGTTTTTCATATACAAATACCTTTTTTCTTGATTTCTCAAGTGCTCTTTCATTTCCCACTGTATCCAGTTCTTGCAGACATTTACAGACATTTCTAATTCTGACGCACACTCAGGTTCAAGAGCTAATTCGTGGACACCAAGGAGTTCACTTTCAACATCACATTTTTTACCATCAGATCTCTCAGTGTCAATCAACAAAGCAGGTGAGCAATGACAAGCAGTTACTGGTTTCTCACTCTTTTATACACAAGGCATGTGATGTTCTTGCCAGTTTGACAAGTAATGGTGTTGCTGGCCTGCCAACCCCAGTATGGGGGAGATTCCAGAGAAACATTTGGAGGAGGATGCACTGATGGGGGTATTCTAACAGCACCAACAAAAGCAAAGCATCATTCCATCTTTTTTCTCCCTGGATTTGAAGAAACTGCATTTAGTGGTCAAGACTCTAAACTCCTCCTTGGAGAAGTTAAGCTATTACTACTTTTCAACTTGGTAAAGCCACTTTGTTTTGCATGGCAGAATGGAAAAGTTTAGCAGTTTGTTACACACAGTACAGTACAATGGGATCTTTATGGAAGTTTGTGTACAAGTCAGCAGACAATGATTAGACTGACAAGGACTCAAATCTGAGCACTGACAAGAGAAACTGTCAATGTGTAACCATCACCTGTTCTAAGAACTCTGACTTTTTCCTGGCAGTTCTGCAATCCTCCAATGTTAACAAGAGGCAGAATTTGTTGAGTCTGTCATTTGTGGAAGGGTTCTCCCTGATTAGCCATCCATCAGGGTGCACAGACAAGGGTATTTGCTGTCCTCTCATAATGGCTAGCTCCTTGCTCTTTGGAACATGGAAGGGGTTCTGCAGAGACAGCAGAAGTGCCCATCTGCAATCTCCAGGTAATAACCTACCTGCTGGAGGAGGATGTATGTGCCTTGCTTGTCTGGATTCTTAAGACAACCTGCTTTGTGTGGTGCAAGTGAAGAGGTTATTAAATCTTTCAGGTGGAGAGAAATGTTACTGAGACTAGCACAGCAGCTAAGGCTTAACACTTTTGAAGCTCAGTCTGGGAGCTCAGACTGAGAACCAGCTGGCTGGAGAGGGATCTGATGAATGTGTTCAGGCTGGGAAAATCCTTTTATTCTAGTACTTAAACACCCAGGACATGGCATAAAAAAGGGCCTTTCTCACCTGCTGTATCCTCCTGGAGAAGGAATGATCAACTGTCAAGAAATACACCCTCTCAAAAGAAAAATATTAACTGTAGAAGCAGCATAATAGCTTCACTGGAAAGTCTGGGAAATGAGGGAGAGTGTTCCTACCAATAGCCACAGCAATTCAACCCCTGCACTGAGGAAATATCCACCATGACAAGTAATTCCATCTAGTTGTAAGGTCAGCAACTAGAGAAAGGCTGCCCACAGGATGCAGCTAAATACAGCAACTAACATCCATTAGCTGAAGAGCACAGAGCAGCGAGGCAGCAGACTGAAGGTGGGAGGGATGAGGAGCAGCCAGGCTGGGCCCACTGGCCCTCCTGCAGCTCTGTGGAGGAGGGAGCAGGTGTGCAGTAACAACTCCAGACAGGTAAGAGTCATGGGCTGACACCTTTATGCACAAGGAAATGAACAACAGCTCAAGGCAGATAACTGGCATAACCCTCTAAATTATCTCCTATCAAGCCAGTTGTTAGCTTCCCATTTTTTCCCTTTTTCCCCTTTTTTTTTTAGTTGTTTCTAATGAAATTCAGTGTCTCCAACAGTAAACTGCATCATATTGACTGCAAGCACACACGGTTTTCAGGAGTACTACTAAGAATTGTCACAAACTCTGAGCATTGCTGGGAACTTGGGCCACTCTGAGAAAGAAAATGAGCAGAACAAAAACCACCCAACAACTCCAGCTGAATGGGAGACAGTTCATGTGAACCATGGGTGAAACAATCAGAGGGGTGACTGTCACCAAGAGTCTCGGCAGTCAGGAAAGGCTGGATGGGAATGGAGGAAAACAAGGTGACAACAATGATGAAGTCTTTCTTGCTTACAAACGAAAGAACAAGCAGTGGCAGCAGGAAGGATGAGAATAGCCTTCAAGGATCTGGAAAGAAACCACAAGATGAAAAAAATATTTTTCCTTTTTTTCTTGCATGTCATGTAAATGGTCAAAAATTCATAGTCACAAAGCTGCTGAAAGGGAGTTTAAGATTAGGATGTTTGAGGTAAACTTCTATACCATACTCCCAAGGTATAAATATATCAACATTTAAACACTGGAACAGCTTGCTGAAGAAATGGTGGGCTCTTCTCTCACCAGAAGTTTTTAAGGACATGCTAGACAAACATCTGTTTTGAACAGCTTAGAGCAATCCTGTCTGAGCACAAAAAGGCAGGATGAAATTCCCTTCAACCACTATTTGCTGCAAGTAGAAATCTTCTATTCCTTTTCAAAGTTCAACAAACAGAGTTTTATTTCAGATTTTGCAGAAAAGCTCAGTCATGGCCAAAGCTGTAACCTCTGGGCTGCAATATACCTGCAGGAGGATAGCTAAAGACAAGCAGATTCAGGTTCCTGCAGCTACAGGGCTGCCAGGTACTCCCACATCCTTTTGCTCCACAGGGATGAAAATATCTGGCCCTGACAAATGGTAACCTCATATTATCAAGTATTCCTTTACTGTAGACATATTTTACCTGCTCCAGAAGACAAGAGAGCCCCAGCCTGGACCAGGTGAGCCTGCAGAGGGGCACCCAAGCAGTGCCCTTTGCAAAGGGCAGTCCCACACTGAACACATGGACATGGTCTGCAGGCAGCCCACCTCCTGCTCCTAACTTAACCAGACTGCAGCCAAAACCACCTCAGATTTATACCAGATTACAGGAATGGTTTATGAATTCATAGCTCTGCATCAGACTACTAAATCTATTAACTATACAGGGAAAACTCCTGAGCAGCATAAGGGATTACTGAGCTAGAGGGGAAAAAAATTCTAATGCAAAGAATCCCATTAAGTGCTTCATGTATTTAAGAAAATAAACATTTAAACATAAAAGTAATATTTTGGACTACTCATTTAATAATTACATGAATTCTAAAGTTATTTATAATTTTAGCTTGAAACCAGCAATAAACTTAACTTTTAAGGTCCAGGAACTGGACTTTCTACCAGCTTACCACCACCATTGTTTCTTAACACTCTTGTGTTCAACACAGGGGCTACCAAATAGATATTCCTTTCAAGATATTTAGAAACAAATCTTGGCCCGAACTTTG
This sequence comes from Sylvia atricapilla, assembly GCF_009819655.1. Classification (NCBI taxonomy): domain Eukaryota; kingdom Metazoa; phylum Chordata; class Aves; order Passeriformes; family Sylviidae; genus Sylvia; species Sylvia atricapilla. The sequence goes on from NC_089148.1 coordinate 15,307,015, forward strand.
TTTAGGTGTATGCCCCATGTCTGAACAAACATTCATAGCAGAACAAGTCTCAAAGTTTTGGCGTTTTTTGTTGTTTGGTTGATTTATTACTTTAGTAATACAGCTGTTCTTCAAAGCAATCATAGAAATCTTTGTTAAAGAAATAACTTACTGAGTGTCAGTTTTCTTCACTAATCTGTTTTAGACAAGACATCAGCTAAAAAAAACCCCAAAAATCCCAAACAGCACAACAAAGGACTTGGCTCTCCTAGCAGCTCCTCCTGTTTGAACCCCAGGAGCATTAATTCCTGTTGTGTGGTGCATGACACAGCACTGGCTGCTGACACTGCTGCTCTGCCTGGCCCCTGGGAAGCCCTGCAAGGCTCCTGCACACAACAGGAAAACCATCTGAGGAAGTCTTAACCATAATGGTTGGCAGCAACACATGATGAACAGCACCCACAGGAACTAACAATGCCACATTAATGCTTGTTTTCCAGGCTGCTAAGGCATAATCTCGGTCTCTGCACTGATTTGGGTTTGTCCCCAAACTTGGGCACTGTGACCTGGGCGAACCATTGGCAGCTTCCCACAGCAGTGAGCAGCCAGGGCTTGTTGTCATCTGCAGCTGCCAGGACACATCTCCCTCCCACTCATGCCTAAGGGTTCCCCTCTGACAATCCTGAATCCTCTGCAAAAGGCACAGCAACATCTGTTTTCTGTGATGATGTAAGAGCAGCCATCTTCCCTGAGCAGTATTTCCATAAGGCTAACTCAAGACCTGTTTGCTACTTAGTGAAATTCCCAGTACAACTTGATCTACGTAACTTTTTAGCACAGCAAAAATACCAGCACTGTAGAACTCCGAAATTCAGACCTGAGACCAGATCTTATCACTCAGTTAGGAAAAGTGGATGAGCACAAGCCAGTTCTCCAAGATGGAACTAAATCAGAATCATAACAAAGTAGGGTGAGTTTTATTTACCCATGTAACAAACAGCATAAATGGTCAAGGAAGCAGATGAAAGTCAGCGTTGTCTAATTTAAGGTAAAACGTTTTGCAGAGAACAATTTAAAGCAACCGAACAGCTTCCTGGATTCTAAATTAACTGAAACCACTCAGAAAGGTGCTGGATGTAACTGCATAACCCAGATGCTTTCAGTGAGGTGCTCTGTGCAGTTGTGGTCATGAAGGTACAAAGAGCATAGACATAGACTTGGAAGAAGAAAAAACTACATTATTGCAAAAAAGTGAGAGAATTTTTAAGGCAAAATAATCTAATACCTACATCAACTGTGCCTTGCCCTTGGACAGCAGGGTTGACAAAACTTGAGAGAACTGTCTGTGAGAAAAGACTGAGATGGGTGATCCCATTTCACACTTGCAAGAGAAACAGTAATTCAGCTGAACGTAAAAGTGATAAATTTGAAACAGTAAGTCTTTTGTTTTAATAGCCACACAACAGATAATTAACCTCTAGTCAGTGAGGTGCCCCAGAGCAGCAGCAGAAGCAGGAGGCTTGGAGAATCCCCTTACAGGACAACGGCTTAGGGCAGGAATGGCATTAATCAATGACCTCACTGTACTCTATACTATAATAGATGCATATTAATATTCATAGATTTTTAGGACTGAATGGTCTACTCTATCATCCAGCCTGACCTCCATTCTGACACAGGACGTGCTTTAGCCAGCTCTTCCAGCCTCTGGTTCCTGTTAGGCTTTTCTCTGCTAGGTCAAAAGAGGCTGCTTGTAATACAGAGGCTCTAAGGAGGTTGTAATGCACATTTTGGCTCAGCAAGATCTGGTGATAAAGCACTGAGCTGAGATCCAAGTGTCAGGAATTAAATAAACCCTACAGTTGTGTCAAATAATCCAAGAAGCAGGAATGGGCAATGACACCTGAGCATGTGCAGTAGGTGAGGAAAGCACATTCCCAGTCGCTCTCCAGACCCCTTTCAGGCTGTGGCTGCACCTTTAGGAGGCCACCCACAAATGCAGTGTGGGGCTTTCTGTGATGTATGTCAGCAATATTTCTATGTTACAGCTGATGGATTCACACCACTCCCCCTTAGCTAATGCTTTTAGAACGGCAGTATGTTCAGGCCAAACATACGTTTGTTTTTAAGCAATTCTGGACAAAAGTACCCAGGAAGCAAACATTTTTTCTTCTTTATTTTTTTTTTTAAATTATTCTCACCTTTGTGACACTGATTTAAAAAAAAAAAAAAAAAAAAAAAAAAGAGGATTTGTATTCCTAATTTTATAAGGGTTCAGCTTTTAGGTGACCCCTTCATGGAAAAGGCTAATTCTTATGAACTGCACAGCTTAAATATCTTTCAATACAAGCATTAAGATCCACCCAAAAGCGATCCTTTCAGAAAATAAGAACCTAAAACTTAGTGTTTTATTTTTTTAATCTATATAGCTTCCAACAGTTTCTAACTCACTATGGCCTTTATGGAAATGAAGAGCAATAATTTCTACCCTGATGCACTTTGCTTCAGACTGATACCTCTATGACAGAAACTGTCAAAAAATAAAAAAGGTATGCTTACCTGTCTAAGAATCAAGCAGTAACTGAATCTCCTACAGTGAAACCCAGGAAGGGAGGAAAGAGAGGAGGAGGCTCATTCCTGTATCACAAACCCAGAGTTGCAGAGAATGTGAGCCTGCTCCACTGCCTCTGCTCCTGTGTCCAGCCATGGTGGAGACCACACACAGGGACATCCATCACTTTTACACCTCTTGGTCAAGAACAAAAGCAGCCACATTGTCATTTGTCAAAGCAAAGCTCCTGCCACACCAGCAGCAACTGCACCCTCAGATATTGATGACAGCTGACAGACAAATACAGAAGAAAAGTATACTGCTTTAAAATGCTAGCTCCCCTCTGGTGCCTGATCCATAGGGCTGCCTGCCATTCCCTGAGCCAAAGCATGGAAAACCTCACTGGAACCTGACAGGACACAAGTCCAGTAAAAGCACTTGGTGGCTACAATGTACAGTCAAGTTATTGCACTGCCCCACTTGTACCCCTACATAAACCTTATTGATGGAAAAACTAAGTGTCAATGGACATAGGCAAAAAAATTTGGTTCCAAGGAACTTGGAACAGATCAAGTCTTATCTTAGAAGCAGGAACTGGATCCTGCTGATCAGGGCAGGGCATGTCTCTCCTCTCCACTCTGCTGCCCTTGAAATGCTGAACTTCCTCTCCAGCTCATTAAACACTTCTGTAAGGAAGGGTCTCAGCTCCTAGCACTAGTTCAGGAATATATTACCAGTATTGGAAACCTTTTTAATCAACAACAACCATCTGTCCCCAAAATTACAGATGCTCAAAAATGCAGGTCAATTTAAAGGGCAACCACTTAGGTCAGAGATCTGTGGTGTGGAGATCAGTCTTGGCACTGTGAAGGGATAAAAGAGCAAACACCAGCAAGCCATAACAGTGGGGTTCTGACAGAAACTGCAGGCTGGACTAGCTGAAGTGTTTAAATAAATATGTATGGGGTATATGCATCATGAAGTGCCACTTGCACCTCGTGTAGAGAGGTCCTGAGAATGAAACTTGTGTCCTCCTTCAGATCTCACTAGTTTGCTGATTTTTCTCCTACTGCTCTTACACAATGAAGGTGTTCATAAATACGGGTAAAAAAGTTCCAGTGCTGGAGGCACCATGACTGGAAACCCCTGACAGCATTAGGAAGTCTATAAATCCAGTACTTTTTCTACCCAGAGCCTTCCACTTCTTTTTTCTGTTGAGGCCTAATCTCCAAGTGTTCACTACTCTGTGTTTAAGACAAAGACATTCCTAAGGCTACAAGGGAAAAAGAAGAAAAGGATTCTCACGTCTGTGAGAGACACTGAAGTTTCTCCTACACTGGCAGGAGTCAGAACAGACAGGCAAGATGTTGCTGCTGCTCCAAGAGAACCAGCATCAGTCTGTACTCAGGACTCACAGAACTAGAGCCTGACACCAGCATAGGAATTCTCCTTCCTCCCTGGAAAGCACTGAGGCTTTAGCAAAGGGCTAGAGAGTCAGCTCAGATCCTCTATACAATCGAAAAAAACCTAACAAACTCTAAGATCCCACAGAAGACCACAAACAATTTAAGTTGCATCCACCACCACCAAAGCTGGCATCATTTCAAGGGGAGATGGCAGCAGGTAAAGTTAGTTTAAGAGCAGTGCTCCACCTCCCAGCAATTCATACTGGATTTATCTGAGCATTATCATCAATTACCAACACTGGTGAGCTTTCTCCCATTTCAGACAAATCTGGAGCAAATGTGGGGGCTCTGTGTCATGGTTGTACAGAGGGCAGAAGTAGGTAGTACAGGATACCATTCAGCAAAACTTCCCAGTTAAAAACCATTTACCAGTACAAAACAGGGCTTTTGCAACTTTGGACTCCGATAGCCAAAACTTTTTTCAAAACACAGAGTTTCAATCTGTGTCAAGATCTAAGCTACATTAACAGCATGACACACTTCTTCAAAAATCAAAAAAAATCAAAGGTATTTTATATAGAAGGAATAGCATTCTAAATATTCTCACTGCATGTGCTGGATGTGCTTCAAAAATACATAGTGCTGCCATACTGATTCTTCTTACAGTCACTAAACCAATTTTTCTCAGGCTGAGAAGTGCTGTGCTCAGTTTCAGTACATGGCATGTTGCAGACAAGTCAAACATGCCAACACCTCCAATTTCTGCAGTCACTGAGTGGATTTTTTATTTCTCTTAACTCTCATCTCCACTCGTTTCCTTCTTCCCATCAAACACACTTTAGAACTGAGCTCGGTCACAGCACACCAGCAGACTTGTCCCAGTCCTACTCTCTGAGACACCTTTATAGCCACGTCCAGTAATGCTGGCAGCTCTCGCCAGGGCTTTCCAGGCTGGAGGAGTCAGGAGACGGGTCAACTGCTATTTCCAAACAGCCCAAGCCACCTGCACTGCTCCTGTTAACCCGAGAGCCTCTGGCTCACAAGTGAGCAAACAGGAACTTGTGTCAAAGAACCTGCAGTAAAAAACCTAAAAACATGGACCGAGGACACATCCTCAGGCCTATCATCCATGCTAATTCCTTTTAGCTGACTTTATCTTCACACACACTCTGACTGCACAAAGCTGTAACAGAAATTGCCAGAACAAGCCCACGCTGGACTCCAGAGCAGGAGCAGCGAGACGAGACGCAGCTGCAGCCTCCGAGCGACCTCCACCAACCCCCCACAGAAACCACAAGGACCAGCAAAGCTGACACCCAGGGGCTCAGAAGGGAATCAGATATTTAGCAAGATTATGCTATCTGCTAATCTGATTAGCCCCAGAGACTGCAGATAAACATAACAAAGAACAGCCGGACACCAGCTGTAAAACCCATCCAGTCAAGCAAATAACACAGCTGCCCAGAAAAGCTCAGCATCTGGGACCTGTCGCATGTAATGCTTTTAGGGAAATGACAGACTCGCTGCTCTCACGTCAGACATGGGAAAATGTGTTAATCTGTTTACCTTAAATGGATTTAACCTCAATCTGAAAAAGAGAGGGCTGACTCGGATTCACACAGCCAAGACGCTCGGGCAGCAAGGCACAGTGAGCAGGAGGCAGCAATCCTCAACACCATTTACATGGGTTCGTAGGATCAGGCATGACACAGGTCAAACAAGAAACGTTAAGAGATTAAACAAGGACATTTGTAATTAGGTGTAATGTTGATTGTCTTCTGCCCCTGAAATGATAATCAGGTCCCACATCTAATCACTGCAGACACCTGAGCTTTAGGCTGATGGTGGTAAGTCTCCACAGCCAGCCCCTTCCCAACACAGAAAACACACAGGGGCTAGGGCCTTGGGCTGGAAGGGGGGACAGGGATTTAAAAATTATTACTATATTTTTATATAAATACAGTAATAGCAGAGAATCATTTGAGAAGTTCTCATGCCTTCCTTATGGGAAACAGGCTGCTGAAAGACCAAAAGCCACTCAACTCACTCGCCATACACTGGCTGCTACTTTCATAACTGCAGAAGGGAAGGCGAGGGCATTATTTAACATGTCCACTTGACGTTTTTAAACACAGGAAAACCAAAAGCAACTCACTCAAGGACTGCATTCATCACTGCCTGCCAATTACAGAAACAAAACTGATCAGTCAGGAGGACACAAGTGGCACAACGACTCAGCTCAACACCATGGAAGCACAAGCACTCTGAAGTGTTCTGTCACAACAACGGGCATTATGGATCTATAGAAGCAGGTCAGCAGCTTTTCAGTCACTCTTTGGCAAAGCACTTCCCTTCCTTCCTGATTAGCAAACACTCTGCCGTAACCTCAACCTTCCCTACAGCTCTCACTTGAACTGCTGGGGTATCACGTCAGATCACTTTTTTCAGAAATTTGCTCCAAGATTCTCCAAGACTGAATTCTTACACACATTGCTATGCTGGAAGAATCAGATCAGCACAAAAGAGGAAAGCCTCTATTTCAGGGTGACTCAAATGAGAGCAGAAATACTGGGGCCAGATGACTCCCCACCACTGACAGTGTCAGCTCCGTGGTATTGCCACAAAACCTGGCCCCAGCAGCCAGGAGAAAGCACCAGATCACCAAAGACAAGGATCCCCAAGAGGGCACAGTATTTCACAATGGCTTTGGGATGTAGGACAATAAACAGCACTTTTGCGGCCACCTCAGGGCCATGGATATCCTGACAGTGCTGGAAGCTAACTCCGGAAAGTAGCTATCACTTCAATGCAGACTGAGGAGGAGTTGGGGTCTAGCTAAGTTCAGAATGACAGGGACAGCCAAAGAAAAAAGATAAAACACTTCTAAAGAAATTGTCTAAAATATGCATTTTCTATTTTTATGGCAAACATGACTAGTTGCTAGTATTCAAATGCAATTATGCAGAGGCTGATCTATAAATAATGCAAAGCCCAGCAAGGAGAGATCCAAACTCATTTACAGCACACCCCATGCTGTACTGAATAATGTTATGCCCCAGCTTTCAGAATCCCCATAAAACAGAAATGCAGTAGAAAAGCTGAGAAAAAAGAGAAGTATCTCCCCTGCTCCCAAAAGCCAAAAAGGAAGACAACATCTGAACCAAGGTAAAATTTAAGGTCATTCCATTCAGAACTACTTTCATAGATAGAAAGCTTTATTTCTGCATTTCCAGCTCACCTGCTCTTTTCACACAAGTGTCCCCAGAAGCTGCAAACAAGGTATCATGGAAATACATCACCCCTCACCCCCTGCTCTGCGTAGATCCATACAGAAGCTCACAGCATCAACAAAGTTGTGCCCCAAATTTCTTAAATGAACTCTCTTGCACAAAGTAGTGAATAATTTAAGTTGAAAGGGACATGTGCAGATCGGTTACTCTAACCTGCTCAGAGAAATACTAACTTTAAAGTAGTGTTTAAAGTTTTAAAAAGGTATCTCAGGACCTTGTCCTGCTAAGCTTTGAATATCTCCACAAATGAAGACTCCCAAGCCTCTCCTGTTCCTTGTTCCTACTGATAACCACTCTCACCATGAAAAAGTTTCTCCATATATGTTGTACCATCTGGCTGCAAACTGTGATTTTTTGACTCTAGTTTTTCAGTATGCACCTCTAGGATCAGAAGCATTTCCATCTCCTCTCTCAAAAAAATTCACTTCTTGATTGCAACTACTGAATTTCAAAACAGTTCTTTAATTTTTTTAAAAGAATTATTCATCTGATATTCTTACAGCAACAATACCTTCCCACACATCCTCTCGGCACAACCAAATTTATGCCATTTACATTCAAAACCAAGGGTTTTTTCCTCTACTTATAGCTCAGTTAGCTTTGTTATAATGCAGTTTATAAAATTGCATTTAATGGAGAAGGGAGCAGGTAATTTGTTTATTTCTGAACTGTGATGGCTAATGGATGGGGTGGGAATAATGACGGAATATGTATTATGTTATGTTATGGTCGAACAATACAAGGAGAGAATGCATGACCTGATAATTTTTACCCTTCATTAAATGGTCTATTGAGCTGCTTTTTCTCCATATCAGCTTTTAAAGCGGAAAAAACCACTGTAAAAAATAACACATTACTTCAAATCACAAGATTACTCTTAATTAAAGCAAAAACTACTCATCTGTTTCTTAAATTCATTAGGAATAGCTGAAAACACACCTAAAAATAAAGAAATCAGCAGAAGGAGACTAACTGTAACTAGCCTTGTTAACTATCTTCCTCCATAAATGCTGAGGCATTTTAATTCCCATGTCTGGACAGACAAATAAAGTCTGTGCCACTCTGAGCATCCTTGCCAAGTCCTTCCTCCTCCCAGCAAGCCAAAAGCAGAGTGGGAAGCAGAACGCAAAGCTGTCTGCACATCCCGATGGAGCACTGTCACCTAAGCTACATCTGCTTTCAGAGGTCCTTTGTGGCTTTTCCAAGAAGAAAAGGGGTCTTTACAAAGACAGATCATTTGAACTGACAGTCCTGGTTTTCATTTACTTTTTTCAAGAAAGAAAATAGATGGGATAGCAATGGGTTTACCTGTGTTTGATACAAGGAGCTGTAACGCACCATGAGCACGTGCCTTGACCCCTGCCTGGGAAAGAGCAAGGAGGGAAGACGTTCCAAGGATGTATGTTCCAAGGAGAAGGGTTCCCCACCATGCAAGTCCTCTGGAAGGGGAATCCCAACCAAAACAGAACAGCTTCTGAGACTGATGGGTTGAACCAGGTTTTTGGGAAAGTTACTAGTGTGTAAAAATCCACAGGAAACAGAGGTTTGCAGGTTATATTAAAACCCAAGCTGTATGGCATGCAAGTAGTCTCCAGTGCAATGGAACACATGATGGAAATATGGAGATAAGGGAGCAAAGTGAAGGAAACCCGATTAGGTCCCCAGCCTCATGATGGAACATTTTCATTTCCTGTAGGGAAAATGGCTGATATTGGTCAGCATCAACTGATAAAGGGCTGGCTATTGAGTTTCAAGAGAACTTTGATCTACATCTCACATCCCATTAACAGAGACAATCATGACACAATGTGCAGAAATAAAGCTCACATGTTCAAATGGGACAGAGCTTCTTGATGAGCAAGGGTGCTAAAACATCAGCAATACATCAAAACCACTCAAGTTCACTCCGAAAGAGCAAAAATTAATACCACTGAAAGGACACGCATTCAGTTTTGAAGAAATGACTAAAAGAGAGAATTTCTTCCCTAAGAAGCTCCCTTGTGTTCAAGTTCCTTCTATCTTTGCCAAGTATGCTCATATGGCAACTGAAAAAAAAGCATTTGTGGCATTTGATTCTCAAAGTCCATATGCATAAAGAAAAGTTTTCCCAGAAAGTGCTTAGATAAAAGTCCTTTTCTGTGGTTTAAGCAGGAACACCACCAGTCAAAGTAAAAACATGGAGCTGACTGATGCGCAAAGAACCAGCACTTTGAAGCACTGCAGAGGTCACATTGTGGCAGAGAAATCCTGCTTCATAAAGCTTTGATGTAGAGCAGCTCACAGAAATATCTTCGTTATTTCACTGAAGTACATTGCTGCTAAAGCCTCTTTCTTACTCAGTGTTAAATAAGCTGTTATTGTTCTTTAATATTAAAAAAGAACATTAGTTTCTCTGTCAGCATTTCAGGCAAATAAGCAACAGGCAATAAAGAATGTCCTAGGAGAGTCTAAATTGAGTTTTTGTTCAATAGTACCTCACCGACTTCCAAACAAAAACCCCCAGTCAAAACCAGAAAAAGTTCAGCTCGGAGTCACACCTTCCCCAGCAGCAGCATAAAGCTGGGGTAAGAAACCCAGCACTCAGAGATCCGGCAGTGATGTGAAGGGACAGCAGCTCACCTTTGCACTTCACCACCTTTTGCTTTTGCTAAAAAGGCTCTCTCTTTATAGTGTAAATGGTGCAATTCATACAGATAGAAACACACTGGGGTGGTTTTTTACACGGTGTCTCTAGTGAAGGTTAAACATTGGCACGAAGGTCTTGTTTTGGTTTTAATATATGGATTGGAGATCCCCATAAAACAGTTTCTGAAGAAAGCCACTGCAGTGGTTTGAATATCCTGAATGATCAGAGTCAAGAAGGAAGAACATCTGCACACATTTTTATGGTCCACTCAAACCTTAAGTGCTTCCAAACAGACAACAGCTACAACAATGCTTTCAATTTAAAAGACAGAAACCTATAAACAGCCCACATTATGAACTCTTCAATTTATCTAAAATTTCCTCCACTTACATTTACCTTATCCAGTTACAAAAACATACCCTTAAATTTTCCAGTCTCTTCCACCCTCCATGAGAACAAAGGCAGTCAAAGAACTAAAACCCTACCAAAACCTGGAATAATAATTTGAAACAAGTGAATACGTCCTAATCCTGACCGGCTGCCAGTACAGAACCGCCGAACACCACCTGTCCAAACCAGCCAGATTCTACCCTGCTCCCTTAAACTCTTCTGGCTCATTCTTGATTTTGTTTCTTTTCACTGAATTTGTGCAGCTGCAAATGCACTCCTATAATGTGATGGCTGAAATAAGACCAGGAGAGGTCTCCTGAAACATGAAGGAAGTTGGTGGGGGCACAGGAGCTGCACCAGCTGCCCATCAATATTCAGTGCATGCAGCTGCTCTCAGTGGCATCCTTGGAATTCAGCTTGGCTGAGGAAAAAACAACTGTCACTGCTTTTTTTTTCTGAAATTTCACCTAACTGTTGTAACATGCCTGTGTAGTTCTGCCCAAATTCTTACATGTGTTCTAAACACTTCCGTGAAACCATTAAAGCCCAACCTTTATATTGCAGGAGTGCCTTGTTTGTACCTTTCCCTTTGTTTCCATCTGTCAGGCCTCCTCATTGAAGCTTCTCAAAAGGAAAACATCAGGAATGGCAGAACAGCAGGAATTTCGGCAGCCAGCTACCTCATCTTCCAGCCCTTAAAAGGTTTGTGGTTTGTGTCTGTGGAATTTTAATAGAGATCCCTTTTTGCTCCAGCACAGCCACACAGACTGAGCACAGCATCAGCCACCACCAAATGGTGCCATTACTTCAATATCCCAACTTGCACTTTTTTCCTCTAACCAGCCTAAAACCTCTTCCATTTTCCACTTCCTTTAATCACCTACCCAGAACCCCCATGGCCAAAGCAAGAACATGAAATCCAGCGCTATGAGCCCAGCTGGTCAAGCAGAATGCCCTAAGTCATACGGGATTGCAGGGAGCACCCTGTTCCCTCATATGTACAAACATTAGCAGGCTCACAGACTCCTCTGACTGCTCATAAATGTGCCTAGGAGAAAACAAAAGTATTTAAGAGCAAATGTTACCTCAGCTTCTCTGATTCAGTATCAGTGAATGGTCCTTGCCTCCCTCTCCGTGTTTTGGAGCCAGTCCTGCAGACCAGCCTCATACTACACCATTTCAGCACAGTCCACCACAGCAATCTTTCCCTCTTCTTTTTCCTTTATTTTTTTTCAAATGGAGAAACTTTGAGTAGGACTGCCTGTGTTACAACTTTTCTGAAGTGCTAAGCACTTCACTTGAGCTATGAATCATCAGCTGTGACAGCAGCAGAAACATCTTGTCATAGGCAGTGAAGAAACTTCAAATTAAGTATCCCACCAAATAATTTATGAAGATTGCTTATCCACAGTCAAGAGGGTTTGCTTATAAAAATAATTTATAATTTGATAATTATTACAGAGAAAAAAATGTAACTACCCAAAGAACCTCAAAAACATTAAATGACAAGAAGGAAAGGGGGAGGAGGGAAGTGAAGACAGGAGATGAGCCTCTCTCAAGCACTTCCCAGGGCTCTAAAATGAAAATCTTTCTCGCATACCTGTACCGTGATCCATCTGCAAACATGTTGAGAAAAGGGATTTAAGTTTCCCCAAGCAAAAGCAGTTTTTCCCTCCTGCTCACCCTTCTTGCAGCTTAAAAACTTGAGGCTCACAGCCTAGTCTCAAACTTTCTATAATTTAAATCAAATCTCAGGACAGAATACAGCCCTTCACTGTTCTTCCTAAGGGACTTGCAGTATATACCTCAGCACTAACATTCACACGATGGCAAGCACTGGACACAATCTGGAACTCCTTGTAATCCAAAACGTGATGCAGTTTTGTTCTGCTAGTAAATCCTCTCATGCTGTAAGATGAATATGACTATCTTCTGCATTTACTTTACATTTCACTATTTTGTAAAAAAAATTTACTGCTCCTTGACAATTACAGGCAGGTCCATGCTTTCTGGAATTCAAACCTCTGAGACATCAAAACCTGCTTTAACTAAGAGACTTTTCCCTCCCAGAGTCTCGACACACTCCTTACAGCTTCTTGAGCTAGAAAAACTGGCAATTCAAAGCACCTGTGTCCTTCCCTGCACACGGACCATTCACTGCCAAAGCCCTTCTGTCTCAAGCACTGAATTAAACAAGTGTGACGTACAAAAAGGAGCTGCTATCACATACTTCTTGTTCTCAGACTGTTCAAACAATACAATTAAGCTTAAAATATGTTGGTTTTCTTGATTTCACTGCAGCCAGCTCACATACATATCCAGAAATGCATTATACATAATTAAAAATAACTTACTTTACTCCTATCTTGCTGCCTCCAGCTATAACCCAAATCCAGATGTTGATGTGCTGACTATTTCAGACCCAATAAAAGTATCCCTCTGGTTTCTGAGCCCTTTCACCTGTTTTCAAACCTCCACAAAGAACAGATGTCTTGCTACTGCTGCTTTTGCCCTCATCACCTCCCAGAAAAACAAATAATCCCACCCATGTACGGTCCTGGAACTTGAATCCTAGTAAAAAACAGGTCCTGAGATAATTTTTATTCGCTATTCAAAAGATAAAATTTTCTTTTCTAGTAGCACTTTCATGTGTAGCAGGTGCTAAAAGGCAGCAGAATAAATTATTTTAGGCATGTGAGTGTGCGTGTACACTGACCTTCTGGTACACAGCCTAATGAAGATCAGAAACTATCAAGCACACCGATACAAATAACCTAGATTCTCATATGTATGCTTAGTAAAGCATTCAAGTGACTTCAAAGACCTCTATCAATACAGAAAAGAACTGCATTAAAATTCTGAGCCTCCAAATCTATTAAGCATTTCCAAACACAGGAAGACGAGTACCAGGATTTGTTCAGCTGCCCTCACTGTGTTGTTCTCATGGAAGGAGTGTGGGCTCAGTCAGTCAGCATGCAGTGACTCAGCTCCCTTCCATCAGATCAGCAATTTAACAGCCAGTAAATCTAACCTGTGTTTTCAATCGCACTTGTAAAAACACTGTTTTAGCTTGGTGAAGGCCAATGAGTTACACTTCTGAGGGGCACTAGCACCGAATGGATCCTTCCCCAAATGATACTCCCCTAAAACACGCCCCTGCACTTTGGTCCTGGACACGTCACGCAGTCCCCAGGATGCGCCAGCAGCGGCAGGGATATCCAGGCAAGCTCTGGCTTCTGCACTGGGGAGATAAACCACCCAAGGTGGTCAAAGTCCCATCCTCACCATGGTGGCTCGTGGTCCCAGGCAGAGCTGCCAGCAATGCATGGTGTGTTCCAGCAAGGGCTGTCCTGGATGACAGAGCTCGGCAAAGGGGAGCGGTGAACACACAGCCAATGTGTTCAAATGGGATTCATTAATCAGCATCCAACTGCTCCACTTCACTAGATGGAAGCTCTTTATAGACACTGCCTCATTTATTTATTTTTTGAATGCCCACATTAGTTTAGTGTGAAGCTGTTGAGAGATATAATTTGTCTGAGCAGATCATCTATAGATCACCAAATGAACACTAAACAGGCTCTTGCTGTCCACAGAAGAAACACGCTGTGCACTCTCCCATGGCTGCAGCACAGGAAAGGTGAACCCCTTTTTGCTAAAATTCAGCCCCCAGCAGCCTGGAGGTCAAAGAGCTAGCACTTATTCCAACATGCTCAGCCCTGACTGAGGACAGAGCTGCAGCCTCTGCCTACAAAGAGCAGGACCCTGAAATCACAGGGAAATTAGAAAGTGATAACTAACCTGACATTCTGCTAGAGAAAGGCTTTTCTCACACAAACAGCCTTTTCTGCTCACATCTGTGAATATATGCATATTTAAAAAATAAATTATCTTTCATTCAGATCAGTTACTAGAATATCTCTTTCCCTGCTGAAACAGATTTGCTCCTATGGTTGTATCTAATGCTATTCTGGGACGTGGTATTGTTTTCCCACTATTGCTGCAGAAAATGTTCAGCAGCTAATTGCACAGTCAAGTTCTTTCACATAATTTTCACTTTGACAAGAGTAATTAAAAAGCTAAACAGCTCAAGAACCAATTGATTAGGTCTGGATGCAAAGCTCTGTTTAGGCGATCCTGAGATGCACGTGTACAGAACAGCAAGCGTTTGCAAAATGTGATCAGAAGCGTGTTCCTCAGTGCTGATGGTTTAGTGTGATTCCTGCAAGACCTCCTTCTTGCCAAATTTGTATGAAATGTTATATTCACATATGTGCTGCACATAGACCATGCTTTCAAGAGTCGGGAAAATTAACCTTACAGGACAAGTTACAGAGTATATTCCTTCCATCACCTTTATCTGCAATCACCAAACAGCTGAAGTTTGCAAATTGACTAAAACACCTCCCATCACAGGAATGAACTATGCAAGGTTATTATATCACTAAATTTCATTTACTCACCTTAAAATTGCTCTGAATTCTCCATAACAGGACTTGTAATATCATTACACTTCAACCTACATAACTGAAATTATAAAGGGCTCCAAAATTACTACATATGTACCAAAATAATGAGCTTATGAACAGTAATGAAATGGAAACTCTCGGAAGCCTGAGGTTACACAAAAACCTAAGAGATGCTCCCCGTAACTTTTATTATAAAGCTAATATTTCTGTTCTTGAAAGAGAAGTTGAAAGCATGTTTAAGCCACTTCCTTCTCAGTGAAGTTCGGTCAGTTGCTGACTGCGTAATTGAAAAGCTGTCATGAAACCTGCAAGGTTTAAAGCTATTGGGAACTTGGAGCAGCACTAATGAGAAACTGCCTCTGTGCACACAGAGAGGAATCAAACACCAGGCTCCTCCTATGCCACTTGATGACCAAGAAAGGGCTGGTGGCTCCTCAAAGCCAACACTCTGACCTCCGTGTGAGTGTGGGGCATTCAATACAGGTTAGAGAACAGGTTCACAGCACAGGCCACCAACACACACCAATAAGCCTCTGAATAAAGCTACCACAGCATCTGAAAGAGAGCTGGGTGCTTGTGTGCCTGCCTGCAGAGAGGTTTCCAACAATGGAAATCCAGTGCCAGCAGATGGGCCTTGGGTTACACTCTGCAGCAGCACTGCACACCGTTACTCCAGGCACAGCAATACCTCCAGGACACAAAACACAAATCCCAAACCTCCTTCTTTGGTACAGAAAGCCAAAGGTTGACCTCAATTCTCCTGCACAAGTAAAATGTCAAATCTTTTCAGGGAAGTCAAAGACATAAAGAGAATTGTGTCATTACGTAAGTGGATATGCTGAAAGAAGCCATAGAAGGTTCCACACATTCACAAACGTGATAATTTAGATGACAAATGTAGCAAATTAAATCCAACTTGTTAGCTAATAGAATATTTAATTATGCACTATGAACGATCACTTGTATATCTGGGAATTTAAACAATTATTTCTGGAAAGGGGGAAACATTTCTGAGAACAAGGGGGTTTTAGCATCAGAGCTTTTCTACTGCATTCCCTTCCACCTTACCCTGTTTATAGCTCTATTCAGTAATAGTTTTTACTTGTTTCCTCGATGTCTTAATTTCCTGCAATAATACATCTGCCATGAATAATTAAGCAATGCATTTGCTGCTCGCTGAAAGCTGAACAAGTGCTATAAATCAGTTCTGGGACCCTCTGCCAGCAAAGACACAATCAGAGATCTGCTAATGTTGGCATTTCTTTCTGCAGGTGAGAGGAATGGAGCACAGAAACACTCAAGGAGCTGCTCAGCAGTGCCAGGCTCCCTCACCCTGGAACTGGCATTTTGGAAATGCTTGCCTGCATCTTTTCCCAAGCAGCAGGACTTCCAAGACTGTTTTGATGAGGGACAGTAAACCTAAATGTTCTATATTCTTCATATTTACTCCTTTCTCACATTCCTAAGTTGTTCCCTCTTACTCTCCCACTCCATAGTCAGGAGGAGGAGAGCAGAACCTGTCCTGAGTGTGCATTATTCCCTTCCCAGCACCAAAATGATGGACTGCTGTTCATTGTGGTATTTCCACCTTATTTCTCCTGCTGCTTGTGGTTCAAACCAGGACACTACCAGATGGTAGTGAAGAGCTGAATGATCATCTGTAGTCAGGCCCATTACAGGCAGTGAAGGTTTATCTTGCCGAGTCACACTCGCTCTCAGACAGCTGGGCAGGCTGCATTTTTTGTATATGAAGATGGGAGATAACAACAAGCTACAAAAGCAAGAGCGATAACGGTTCCCTTCAACACTTCCACTCACATCCAGATCAGGGGAGAAGAACAGTAAAACAACTTTCCACTACCAGAACCTGATTCACCTTTTAATTGGATGAGGTTTACAGTGCAATCACTTCAAGCACAGCTGTGCAGTGTATGAGCCTCTCCAGACTGGCAGTGCAGGTACAGTAGAAAACTGATCAAGACCAGGTATCGAGCCAGGCCTTGGAAATGTCAGGGTGGCCATCAGAATTCCACGTCTTTATTTGAGAACCTCTCCAATTCACTAGAAGGTGCAGGGACTCAAAAAAAATTTAAAGGTCAAAATGTAGGACAATTCATCACTAAATCTCCCTACAAAACAAACCATGTAATGTCCCTGGTTTTAATTCTGTTGACAACAGATTGCATATATTTTAAAAACGTAACGTTTAGCAGCTGTGCTGCCAGTCTGCAGAGTTTGCATATATAGCTGTGATATTACCATACTCTATTATTCATAACAGGCAACAGACTTCATTCTTCATCTTGTGAAAAATAATTGCAGTTTGAAGTCAAAGTCTGATGGCAAAGAAACACCCAACATAATGGCTAGAGTTTCCAGAATTCAGGAACTCAGATAATGGCCTGTATTTTGATTTAAATCAATTCATTAAAAAGACAAATCTCTCCTGATCTGTACTTCAGCAAGAAGTACATGGCTCTTTTATGAAACCCAGGAAAGGAAAAGTCTAGGTGGGTAAATAGCTTTTTCTTATCCACAACAAACATGCAATAAATTAACTGTGATCTTTTAACATGAAGCATGAGATATTCCCATCTCATACAGCCCTGGGACCTCACTCAGACAGAAATTCATGAGTTGATGTATGGCTATTCATAGCAAGAATGACTAGTGGAAGGAGAAGGTAAAAAACCTTACCCATCTTCCCTTCCACTACCATTAACATTAAAAGCATTCTATACAAATACAAACTTTTTAATACATTTTCCCTTTCATACACATAAATAAGCATTTAAACACATTTTAATCAGGTGGTCTTGCAAGACCTAGAGTATCCTTTGAATTGTTTCTCAAAGCATTTTGTGCTGCCAGAAGCTGTTCCAACCCCTCCCCAAGAGCTGCTGGTCAGTGCTGCTCTGGACAGCAAAGCCGCATTTTTTGCCTAGAGGGGTCCACATGCAGACCCTCCAACCTGCTCTGGGTGCTGTGTTCTATGGGCTGGCACAACCACACTGCCTTTCTAAGGAGTATCTGACAGTCTGTGCAGAACAGCACACATGTTTGGTGCTGTCAGAGAGATGGGCTCTTGCACACCACAACCATCAGCCACCAGAGCCCTGCCTTGGCAAGCAAAGCCCCTGCAACCATTAAAGCTCAGACACTGGCCTCTGAACAGATGTATAGAATGGCAAAGTCTCCAGGCAGCCAGCTACCTACAGATAAATACGGAACATGTACTGAAAGAAAGAAGAAAAAAAGAAAAAAAAGAAAAAAAAAAAAAAAAAAAAAAAAAAAAAAGGGCAGAGACTTGCCTGCTACAATTTGCAGAGCTCAGTTAACTGTGTGGCTTCAGAAGATGAGCCACACATCAGAACAAGCAGCTGACCTTCTGTCATGCACAGATGTGGGCAAAAAGATTGCAAATCTATGAGGGTTCATGAGAAAACTAGTGGATCTTTGCAAGTCCCATATTCTCCCATTTTCACTCACCAGCACCTTCAGAGCAGAGCTACAAAGTCAGAGAAGGGCACTGAAGAGGACTAAGGGCCTGGGAAACACTTTCACACAAAGCTACATAGTCAGAGGTAAGACAGTGATTGTCACTTGAAAGGAGGTTAAAAAAAAGACAGGATAAAAATATAAGAGTTGTTAGGTGACCTAGAGAAGACAGGCTACGAGACTATACCTTTCCTGGTTCATAAATGAAGACAAAGAAACATTCATTTAAAAAGATCATATCTGAGGGAACATTTTCTTTTTGCATACAAAATTCCAGAAATTCCTCTGCAAATTCAATTCCACACTCAACAATGCTGCATATCTGTGAGCACTGCTTAGTGCCTGACCTGAACTTCCCAGCTGCAGTTCAAGCACATTATTTCTTCTCCTAGCCGTGGACAGGAAGGACTGGCTTCCCCCCAGTTAATCCTTCCATTCTGGCAGTGGGATGCTCAAGATGAGAAGCCTCACCAGATGCCTTACCCACATGAGCAGTGCAGAAAGACTATCAAATGTGTCTTCAGGATAGTACTTCTCATTTTTGCCTGTCACTGTGATGTCTGCCCCCCTCAAAAAAGCACTGCTTTGTCGACTCCTGTATGGTTTATGATCCATTAGCACTGCAAGACCTTTTCTGTATACCAGCTGTCTAGGCAGTTGTCTCTCATTCTGTATTTATGTAGCTGATTACTCCTATTTTCAAACATCTATCCACATTTTTCCTTATTGACATGCATCCTCTCAGACAGTTTTGCCAATTTGTAAAGATAATTTTGAATTCTAATGGTGTCCTCCAACATGCTTGCCTCTCTTCCCAGCTTGTTGTTGCCTGCAAATTTAATAAGCATGTTCTCTATTCTATCAGAGAGATCATTACTGCAAATGCTGAATGCTACCAAACTGCCAAATACCCACCCTATGAGCAGATGTTTCACAGGAAAAAGTCTCATGAGGGAGCACTGAAAGCTTTACTAAAGATAAATGACATCTACTGCTTCTCCATTCACAAAGCCTGTTAGCCTGTCATTAAAGGAAATTAGATTGATCTGACCTTGACAAACGTACATTGGGTATTATTCCTTTGCCCATGTGGATAAAACAATATTTAGAGTTGTTGCAATTAATAAAGCTCTACAGAAGGAGTAATACAAGTCCAGTTTCTGAGAACAACTTCTAATTTTACATAGGAAATGGGAACTAATGTGGGTGGGGAGAGAAGGCAAAAGAATAAGATGATGTTTTGTGTATCTCCTTAGCCAGCATTTGCTGGCCATCATTGGAGGCTTATGTTGGGATAATTTTGCTATAAATCAACCTAGAGTTTGACACCATCCAGCAATTATTGTAATACACAATAATTCTGCCATTTGACATAAACTTGGAAAACACCACATGGTATACTGCATATAACTCTTTATATGTTAAGTGGGGTTTCTTAAATTCCACAAAATTACACAGGAAGCTCTTCTCACACAAAACACTACAGATTACAGACAATGCCAGATTTTTTAAGCTAAATTTGCCTTCAAAATAACCTTTTATCTGCAACAGAAGGCTGAGTGTCTAATGGAAAAGATGTTGAGCACTACATAGATGCTGCTGACTGCACAATATAGGGATTTTGTCTTAATGTGTAAAAAGCCCCCAAATCATACTCTGCTCTTAAAACAGAGCACACAGCCCTACAGACAGTGATGTATTTTAGCATTTGAGGAAAAAAAACCCAACAAAACTTTGGCAGTTAAATATGTTAAATGTTCCATGCATTTACTAAGAGAGAATAAAGGTTCAACAGGCATTGCCAAGAAAGACAAGACCAAGCCCCTGTGGCCTGCAGTACAACCACAGAGCAACTTCAACAAAAAACACTCTCTATTTCCACAACTGCCTCAAGAAACAGACAAATGCAGTAGAAGAGGCACCTGATGGTGTCAGTGAGAATTAATTCTCTCTGCCCACGTTCAGGCTGGGCACTAGAGGACCTGGAGGAGACCTCTGCTGTGCACCTCTGGCTCTTGGGAAGGCTGAGATCACAACAGCCCTGGCTACATGTTTAAACATGCACAGAATGAGTATACAGGCAATTCAGTTACACACGAGCTCACGCAGCATCCTTTACACAGTGATCCAGCATGAAATTCCCTTTATATTATACAGCAGCATGTTTTTCTGTGGGTCACTCCTTCCACAAATCAGGTTCCATTCTCTCTGGACTTCACTACAGACGCGCTTTGGTGGTCAAATGTTTTCACAGACATTTTAGACTAGAGATCTATAAATATCACCACAGTCAGCTTTAAGGGCACAAAGGTATTTTTCCACTCTCTTTGTTTTTAAGAGCATTCGAAGACAACTTTTGCAGAAAGAACCAAAAACAAATGTCCAACTCATAAAATACAGTCCCTCAACTTGAACTTTGCCTGAAGACCAAGCAGGGCACATTTCAGCCATGAAACAAACTCATAAAAATCTGAAAAGAGCAGGTTATAACTAAGGAACTTCTTGGTAACCCCTGATAAACTGTGCGTAATGGAGCATAAAAAAGGATATTAGAAGTTATATACAGCAAGTATAAATGACAAGTCAGCAACCAGGCCCATTACCTGTTACATCAAACAAGAGTAAAGGGAGCCTTTCCAGGTCTTGGACTACCCTCATCATCCTCCTGAGAGCCATACTAAACTCTGTACTCAGCGTGCCAAGACTGAGAACACTCTGTCAGGACCAGGCATCCCAGACCTTTAAACAGGAGTAAGAAAGTATTTGCTAATGAGATAAGTTTGCTTCTCTAAGGATGTTCCTGTGCCCTGGAAAAACTGAAAGCTTCTGTTTGATCCTAAATAGGATTAAAATACATAATCATCATCATTGGATCAGTATTTTAACCATTTTCAGCATATAACAAGAATCTCACTACTCATTCTGTTCTTCCAATGAATCCTCCCTCTTGTAAATTAAACACTCTGTAAGTACAATATACAATATCTGCCTAACTTCCAAAATGTCTTTCTTCCCCCAAATGCAGAGATTGAAACCCTTTCTGAAATCAACGTATGGTAACTCTCACATTTACCTCAAAAGACAGAATTTCTGTTTCAAGTTTGAAAACCAAGGCGATGCCCTGTCTTAAGAACAATGCCAAAGTTAAAGCTTTGCATGCAACTGCCTCCCACTGGCACAAGCCCCCAACTTTTGACAAGTGGGTAAAAAGGGACAACCCCACCTGCCAGGCACAGCTGTGCTAATGCTGAGGCTCAAAATGGCTATTACAAGTGGAGTTTTTCAGGGGCAAAACCCCTACATGTGTAAAGCTGTTGAGTATTTCCTGGCCTCTTTAAAACCCCTCTTCAAAACAATCTTTAACAGAAATAATACAACAGTTGAAGTGGATTTGGCTGAAAATAAGCACAAAGGAAACATGTAGGTGTTCTGCACCCTCTCAACAAAACAGTGACTGTCTTCTCCCTGTGTGACAATTAACTGCCAAGGGCTTATATCACTCACCTTTGAGGTCAGCCAACAAAGTTATCAATGTAGACAGTTTGTAAAAAAAAATTATAACAATTTGCAAGAAAAGCAGCAAAAACAAGGAAGAATTCTGAGTGTCTCCTTTTAAGTCCACAGTATTCACCAGTGCTAACTGTGGACTGATGATGGTGCTTTCCATGAGACCCCGGTTACTTCCAGAGATTCCACTATTAGCTCAAGTAGAATAACCTTGTGTAGCAAAGACAAACCAACTTCAAACCTCTTCCTGACATGCTGACTTTAGTCAAAGCACCAACTCAGAACAGTCACCTCTGGTGCAATGAACGTGTGTTGGAAAATGATGGAATTTCCATTTATTTTAAGATTTGACTAGGTACTATCTATACATCTCAATCCCATTTACAATATACGAATTTCCTGGAAATTCTATTATTAATTACTGCTGGTGAGGGGAGGGGAGAGAGAGGAGAAACAATGAGTAATGTAAGCAATGAAGGGCCATCTGAAAAGCACAGTAGGACTGCAAAGTCATTCCAGTCTGTACTACATAAAATGTAATTCTGTAATTTTTTCCAATGCCATGTCAATGCTCCTTATTGTGAAGGCCGAATGTTACGATGCAAGAGAAAAAGACAAAATTAACATACATTTCAAGCTCTAGCATTGCAGGCTACAGTTTGTACACAAATGTAAAGCCATCATCCACTATAAAAAGTGCTTTGATTTAATTCAGTGATCATGCATCAGTAAAGTGTGCAAGGCAAAAGACATTTCTATGACTTAAAAGTTTCAGTAAGCACCCTACAGTGTTTTCACACCAACAAAATAAATGAGATTTGTCTCTGGCACAGACAAAGCACTGATTCTCACAGAGGACTAAACAGACCATTCAATTAAGAGTACACCACTGCTTTTCAGCTCCTGATACATAAAGATAGACAACTTACCAGAGAAAAAGCACCCACGAACAGATGCTTTTTTTCCCCCACTCCTTTTTAAACCAGGCATGTTCAACATCAAAAAAGATTGACTAACATTTTGAGCAAACAATTTTCATACTCTTGGTTGTTCGCAAAAATGAGCTTGATCATCTTATATTACAGTATCATTCTAAAGCACCAGTATAATGAAGAGATAATCAAAGAAACCAAAAAAGCATTCCTATTACCACATCATTGCTTTTTACAACTACTCAGCTAAAACACTGAAAGCTCCAGCAGATCTTGTACGTTTTCCCTTTCTGACATCAGTACTGGTAATAGCCAGAAGCAACATGACAAACCATATTATTTTATCCGTTTCCTGGCACCCCTTTCCATCTGCAAAGAATGTTACCATCACTACTATAGGGTATTTAAAATATTTCCTTATAAAAGAGGCACAGCAGCCTCTGCAAATAGCCACAACTGATTAACATCTGTGAATGAACTGCAACTAACTTGCAATTAGATTTGGAAAGTAAAGGGTAAGCTTTACCAAGATTGGTAGTCAGCTACAAACAGAAAGAGAAAATTACCTTAAAGAATTACTCAGAGGACTAAATGAGCTGGGACCCAGCAAAACACATTTTAATGTATCTAGGGACAAATATTCATGAGCAAAAAGCCAAGTCACACTAATGAAATACAAGTCTGCATCCTGGGAATCAGAGGTCCAGAAAGGAATTCAGAGGTCACAGTGGAGGACTATTTTCCCAGCTGAATGCTGTGGGTAAAAAAGCTAAAGTGTCATTGTACTTTGGGAAAATGCAGTCACTTACTTGCCTTACTGGTCTCTTGACTTTAAAAAAACTGAAAATTTAAAATATTGAAAAGTCTGGAGTATTAATGAAGAACTATAAGAATCGTATCTGGTCAGTAAAAAGCAAGATAAGTCCATTTTGCTACAACAAAAATGACAAATTTCAGGTTCTCTAACTCCTCCACTTCCAGTTGCTTCTCCAGGAGATTGCATTACATAGCAGAAGTCTCCAGACTCACTGACAGATATTCTAATATCCAGTGTCTAAATCCTAAAAATGCATAAAGGTAGTTTGAAATAAATACACATTTGGAGAAGTAATGATTACTTGCTATTTTTCCAGCTCATATAGGAGATGGGTAAATTCTCTATCATTTAGTTTTCAAATCATGATTGGACAGCCTCCCAAAAGCTACATGTTAGCTCGTCCACAGCTGTTAAAAGTAGATGCAGAAATTACTACTGAAATTATACAGCCTGTGCTACATAGGTCAAAGACTGCTCTGATCTGATTTCTGGCCTTAAAATCTATGAATCTACACTGAAGATAAAACTGTAAGCAGGTAGTTTTATCGGTTTTCTGTATCACCAAGCCAATAAGCACAGGCTCTCTCAAAGAACAAGCATTAAATATATCATCCCCTCAACATTTGTCACTGTGCTGGATAATTTACACGGATGCTTAATCACAGGAAGCCCCTTGTGAAGGCAGGAGAGGAACTCTGGCTGCACAGCCAAGTCCAAATTGTGCAAATGGCAGGTGGAGATGCTCAGCCCTGCACAGCAGCAGTGAGGGGGCTCAAACAACGAGCCACAGAGTAGAGGCAATAGTCAGAGCCTACACCTTGGTCTCCGTGCAAACCACTGCCCCTCAGATGTCCCTGCAGATTGACCACATGCTCAGAACTGCCTGAGAGCAAAACCTAAAGTAAGTCTGGCTGCAGTTGCTACAGCACCTCTCTGGGTTCAGGAGCCACCACTCACTGAGGGCTCCGAGAAGAAAACAGGAAGAGATCACTATATATTTATTCTGCTTTTACATCCTTCATTGGTCTTCATACTGACCACGACTGGATGAGGGATTTGGGGCTAAGCAGACCTTTGACCTGCCAGCTGACATTGATGAATGCTGGTGGCTTTAACAATACATAAAAAAGACAAATCATCATGCTGTGATTTGTTGTGGGTAGCAACCCAAACAAATTCACAGTCTCTTCAAGAGCTAGAGCTAAAAAGGCTATAAACGCAGAAAAAGACCCGTTGTCTACTCTATACATGATGTTTGTCCTCACTGCATCCCTTCTACCTTGATGTCTGCAACACTTAGCTAAAAAGCAGGCAGCATTTAGGTATTTTACACAAAAGTGTAGAATCCATTCCTACCTAAATATATGTATTTATATATATCATGAGTAAGGACACCAAAAATAAACACTGCACAATAACTGTGTTTAATATTTCAACCCGGCCCTAAATGACGCCACCTCAATGCCTCAGGTACAGGGGTTTTCCTAAACAGTATTTTCCACGCTCCTTCTGCTGATGGAATATGTCAAGCTAGTCAAGGTAGAATTGCAGAAAATTAGTATTTACCTGTGCTGCAATACCTGGATCCAATCGCATCAATTACACATAATCACTAGATGCAGTGTTTGGGGACAGGCATGCAAACAGGAAACCTGGAAACAGAAACTGATGCAAGGCAGTAGTGGAGAAGCCTCACGTCCAGCTTTTAGAAAGGGATCCTGCTGCCTAGCCCTGCAAAGTGGCCACTTTCCAAGCTTGCACAACAGCCAGTCTGTCCCACAGCGTGGCCTGGAGCAGCTGTATTTGGGGTTGAGCTGTTGCTGTCAAATCATTCAGGTTATGAAGCAAAGGCAGCAGAGCTGAATCAGGGAGTCAGAATGAGCCAAGCTGGTCTTGGGAGCACAATACAGTAAGGGCAGACAGCAGAGTTAGGGGCAAGGAGAAACTAGTGCCGTAACAAATGTTCCCTCCAGTGCTCTTCTACCCAAAATCTCTGGACAGCACTTCAGGTACAGTGCAAAATCCCTGGCAAAACAAAGCTCACCTGAAGCTAGAAAGGCCATCTTATTATTCTTAGATTCTGAGACATTACCATACCTAGAAAAGCCATTTTGGTACTCTTTCTTTTCCCAGCCTTCACAAGCATCAGCATCCTGCCTTTTTATTTTCTTTTTTTAATGTGTCTCCTCAATGCAATTAGCAACCAAGAAACATTGCTTGTGAAAAAAACAAAACACCAAAAACCAACACAAACCTCCCTTCATGTAGGAGATGCACATTCAGATATAAAGTAACTCTATTTCAGGGGCAGGGCAGCCTTGAGAGGCTTCTGCCTTGTGGTTCCTTCTGGCCAAGGGTGGTGGAAGCCTGAGCTCTGCCTTGACCACACCAGCTCACTGAGGCACGTTTCATCTACCCCCTGAAATAAAAGGCAAGTTTGCTCTACCTCTAGAAATCAAAAGGTGCAAATTGTTTGTTTACCAGGTATCAATTCACAGGTAGTTTGCCTAATTCTGCTCTAGTTCTTTCCTTCTACAAGGTGACTTCTGAAGTGGTTTTATTCCTTAAGCCCCTTGAAATTCTGTGCAAGACAAACCAAAATATACCTAAGTTAAAAAAGGCCTGAGATGGGTCACCTAGTCTCTTCCTTTGGCTAATGGAACCTGTGCCCAGGACTTCAAAAACACAGCCTAATTTTTAAAAAACCGAGACAACAACAAAAGACATTGCTGATGATTTCTCATGACAGTATTGATTTTTCCCCATTTTCTCTGCATTTTGTTTTGAGAGGGTATTTTTTTGGTTTTTATTTTATTAGAATAAATGACACATTTTCAAAAGCTGAAAAAAAGCATCTTTTAGTTGACAATTGCACTGAACATTAACTGAAATCTGCAAAGCCTTTTTTCCCATGCACAATCAAAAGCTGACAGACAGGGAAGCACAGAGCGTATAAAAAAACCCACACAAGCAAGCTGAGAGAGAATGGGTAAAGCAGCCATCCTGAATCAGCTCCGAGCTGCTCTAATGGAATTAGGGTCACCCTGACAGAAACACAGTCAGATCACAGAGAAAATTTAATAGTTTCTTATTGCAGTCTGTAAAAGCTGGGGAGGATTTGAAATAGCTGTCTGCCAAATTAGCACTTCTGCATCCTCCGTTTGTGCGCATGTGCCCCTTCCCCCTCACCTTCTCCTCCCAGCACCCCACCAGAGCAGCCAGGAAACCATCACTCCCCCCTTGCTGCCAGGGAGGCACCCAGAGAGCCCCTCTTTTTCTGACACTCTGCCACTCGGTTTAACCTTTGGATGCCCTTTCATCACCTCGTCGCTGACATTCTTCACAGCTCCTGTGAACTCGATTCCAGGGGAGGCACCGGCACAGCCCGGTGCTAATTCCACCAGGCAATACACACTAAATCTGCTTTATCTCAGGCGTTAACATCCAGCTTTCTGCCAGCTGCCTTAACTGCCAGGAAGCTAGAGCAGCGACACTGAGATGTGTTACAACAACAGCAGGTGGGAAGGGAGGGAAGACCCAGCCACGGGTGCTCCCTGAGCATCCAGCCGCAGCCACGCTGCTGCCAGAGATGCAGCACAGCCCCTCTCCAGCCATCCTGCTCCTGCCCCTATAAAAAGCAATCTGGGGACTGACTCCAGAAAATCCCGGGATAACCCTGCTCCCGCTATCCTGCTGTTTTTAGTGGGGGAAATGCAGGAATGCTTTGCAGATACAGAGCCTGCCCATCTCTCCACTGACTCCAAGTAGCACTGCAGTGGGGAAAAGGAAGAATCAGTGATTTCTTGGGAACATTACCTTACCAGGGCAGATAAATGCTCTTTCACCAAAGCCAACAGGATGCTATGGGGGCTAAAAAATGGAGGAGTGTGCGCATGGGGTGCTCCTTTCCCAGAATACCTCTAGCTTCTTCTGGAAGCTCCAGCGTCCTTTTATTGTTGCATCTTCCCCTTGCCCTTCACTACCTGATTCACTATCCTGAATCAGGACTCTCCAATGGCAGACTCACTACTGCATCACTTGTCTGCATCACTGAAGGCATCTCCCATAAAATGCAGGGCTTGGGGCTGACATTTTACCCCTGCAGAGGCACAGAGTAGCCAGGTCCTTTCGCACAGCTCCCAGCCTCTGAGGGTCGGTGGCAAGGTTCAGTGGGTAAGATGATAGAAAAACTCTAAGTTGCTAAAATACACAGAGCAACACTTTCCATCCTAGGAAACCCTTGATTAATCCATGGTGGCTGTGGTGGTTAAAAGGTCAGTGCCCTCCAGAGCTGCCTTCCAGATTAGGAAAAAGCAATTCTGAGTCAGTCTGCACCAGAGAAAAAGACATACATACAGATAAACTTGCTGCTTAATGCAGAAATGTTCCACATCTGAAACACCACATAGAAACGGAGCCAATTTTGTTAAATTTAATGATGTGGAAATATTCCACAAAATCAGCAAATCACCTCTACCACAAGTTATCCTCAGGCCAAGAACTGTCCTAGGACATCTCAAGCTCCTCCAGCTTCTGCACATCTGCAATGTGAGTGACGCTTCTCTCCTTTGCAGAAGTCAATATGAAGATAATAAATTTCAAGGAATTTTTATACACCTCAAAAGACTACACAAATACTTCTCTACGCCAGACTCCAAATGGGCTACAGTGAGCAGACAAAGTCATCTGCATAAGCACCTTTCAACAGCACCAGCAGACAGCAAAGTAAGCTGAGGAAGGACACAGCTGCTGCCTCCAGTTTAACTGGGCAGCTCAGACTCATACAGACCCATAATAATCTGCTGCCTGTGCAAGGCATCCCTAATGACAACAAAAGAATTGTTTTGTTTCTTCATATCCCTCCTTCACCCTTCTTTCTAGCTTCTCTAAATTTAGGTCTTTCTTTCAGTCAAGGACATTTCGGACCCACCCACCCCAGTCTATTTCCTACATTCAGCCAGGCTCCTACCAAAATGAATCAAGATCTCCTGCAACTTTCACAAAACTACATCTAATTATAAGCCCGGTGAATAAAGCTGCAGTGAGAAAGAGATGATTGCTGGCAGCTCAGGAGGTGCATCATGGTCACCTCAGCTACAGCTCAAGCATCCCAGGAGCCCTGGATATTTTCAGAGGGAAGAGTATTCACAACTGCCAGAGTCTGTGATGAATGTGCAGACATGTGGACGCTGAAAATCTGGGTACAGGTTAAAAAAACAAAGGGAGAGGGTCTGCACAAATACTTGGGGATTGCTTAACAAATACACATCTCAAGATTATGCAAAAAAGCCACAAGGTTTCCTGCTCTCTGCATAACCCATGCCATAAAGACATTCCTACTACAAGGTGGTTTTAGTAGGCTACCATTAGCCATGTTTTTCTCCTCTTGTCTGTCCACAAAAGCATTTTGTGCACATATTTCCCCCTGGCTGGACTGGGCTAATTAAAGCCAGTCACAACAACTCCATGGGACTACCAGGACACAACAGCCAAAAGTATGACGACAAGGAAACACTGTACTCCAATTCTGCCAAAATATAGGTGTAGGAGAGCTACACCAGAAGGTAAGAACTCACACCCCCTTCCCCAACAGCTTTCTCCAACAGCAACTGCCTGCTGACTCAGGAGAGATGTCTCAGTGCTACACAAATTATGAGAGCTGGCAAAAGAACAAGGAAAAAGTAACAGGGATTATTGTGACCCCAATACTTCTTTCTTCCTCCGCCCCCAATTTTCTTTACTCATCTCTGCGTGTTAAAAATCAAACTGTCAGGTTTTGATCTTGCAGCTACTACAGAAATTCCTTCTGCACTTGAATAATTTTTGTCAGTCTTTTTAGTTCTACTTGTGCCCCTTCACACACACCCTGTTTATCTGCAATGCGCACATTGGGAAATAGAAGACTGGGGGGGAGCTGCCTCTTAGCCCTCAGTTTCCAGTACAAAGAAGGTTTAATATTTCTGGAAAGAAATTCTGCAAGGCATTCAAGCTTTCCAAAACCAAATGTTACTTACTGTCCGCTCCTGCTAAAGGCAGCATCAAACAGCAGAGGATGGCTGCTGGCACAGTGAGTACTGGGATGCAGAAGTTAGGCACCATATTCCAAAGTAGAGCAAGTCCTCTTCAGTCTGAGGCAAGTGGTCAGTACATCCAGTGTTACAGACACAGACTTACTCCTGCAAATCAAAAGGGGAAGAAAAGGAAAATTATTATGACACACAGATTAACTGACAGCATACCAAACTGCATTACAAAGACATCATTTCAGAGACTTTTGAAGAGAAATTTACCTATCTTCCCTGCATGAGCAGTAGAGCACCACACACGCCTCTGAATTCAATAAGCTGATTTCAAGGGTCAGCAGGCATAAATGCATGTGTCTCCAAGTTTACCTTCATCTACAGTCTGGTTTATGGCCCATTAATGCATCCTTTAGTTGCTGTTGTTCACGACAAATAGTTCTGAAGCTGCACATTACATACAAGCAACAGTCTTGTAACTCTCCCTCCATGTGCCCTACACAGATGTGGTTGACGGCATGTGTAGGGAGGGTTTGTGATCAAACTGCATGTGAAGCACAGCTTGGACCATCCAGCTGGGCTGGTGTACACCAGACAAGTCTCAGAAGGTTCAAGCAGAAGAAACAGAAGCTGGGTTGGATCAGCTGACAGCTCACAGGGCCACCAGAGTCCCAGCAGAATATTAGTAAGGAAAGAAGTCTATGAAGAGAAGCTTTACCCAAAGCAAACACCTCAGCTTCAAACTCCCCAAAACAAAGGCAATGACTACCTAAAAGGATTCATGATTGGATATTCCCTCTCCTAAACAATGAAAATTATCTTGCAAATTGCCTTAACTTGTGCATCTGCTTGAATACTGAAATACAGAAAATTCCTTGAAAACCAACCCAAAAAAGGTAAGTATTAAAAAAGAATACAATTTCTATGTATCTGCCCTCTTTATCTTTTAATGAGAATATATTCATTGTACTTCCACCTCAGAGTCTAAGATCTAACTATTAAAACAGACTTTAAAAGGAGCTAGTAAGCACCATGTCCTCAGCAACCACACTGCAATGACAGGGGCTCAAAGTGCCAGTACCAGGCAGCTCAGTGCAAGCCCAAGCGTTATTTGAAATAGATGCGATTCTCCACTAAGCCGCAGAAGTTACCAAACTTATCAACACAGCATTATTAGTGAAAAAATCTCATGCTGGCCAATGCCAGCCAGAGTGGACCCCGTAAGCATCCCTGAAGCAAAGTACCCGCAACTGTGCACATTGTTCATGGCCCAACATGCCCCTCTTACTCATGTTGGCAGACATTTCAAAAACATCTTCAAGACTGCTCTAACAAAGTTATTTCTGAATGTTGCTAGGTTTGGAAGTGTATTGTTTTTTTTGGAAACCGCTGAGCTTTTGATGGAAGTATCACAAGTAACAAACATGTCTACTTCTGACAAAAACACGGTGCTCAAAGAATGGCAGCAATGATCATGCCTAGGGAAATCCACAAGAAATCTCAAGAGAATCTACCTTGGCAAATATTTACAGTGCATAGTACTAACAAACAGGAGATCATGATTCTTCTCCATTCTGTTACTGTATTTGCACAGTAAATCTTTTCACATGTTATAATATCACACAACACAGAGAAATCTTTATTTATGCAACATCTTCTGCAGCCAAGACATCTGAAAATACTTTACAAAATAACCTAGTTCTAACCTAGATGCAGAGAGAATACTGATCATCTCATCCCGCTTTTATTGTCTCAATGAGAAGGCATAAATCGAACTAAGTTCAGCAGCAAAATTTTGAACACTGCAGAAGAAGCTCTTTGTACCAGCCACACACTCAGTTGTCTTTGCTGCCTTCCAACTTCCCTATCCTCACTCAACTCTCACCAAATGATTACTAAAAGCAACACGTACATGTCTTACATAGCAAAGACAGATACAGGTAGTTGTATCATTATAGCTGCATAAGCTCTATTCCAATGACAGAACAGTTCAGTCCCTGAGGAGTTGGCCCAGTGTTAGCCAGTTCCCCAGATATGACCCACACAGGAGTGGGAAGAAATGCCTGGATCAAGAGTGACAATTCTGTTTCTAAATTCTGCATGTACAGAGGTACTTTGTGCTGCCTGGAGAAGGGAATCCACTGAAGCACTTTAAGCAGCATTATATCTGCCTCAACAGCCACCAGAACCCTAAGAGGCTACTCTTCCTGGGGAGGGGGTGGGAAACACCAAGGGTTGAAATTACTGTGTCAAAACTAATGATGTGTGTCAAGCTCTCTAAGATTAGGACAGAGAACGAGTTTTACAGGTGGTGTTGAAACATCTTAGGTATTTGTCAGACCACACTGGGAATGAATAGCTTTCAGAGAGCTTTTCCTCTTTCATTCACTTCCATTAACAACAAAAGTGTCTCATCTAACGGTGTATCTTGAGCACAGATTGCTCAGAGTCTTGTCAATGGCACCTCCACAGCCTTCATTCAGAAGTAACTCTCAGGAACACAAAAACCTCAGTTAAAGAATAGGTCTGTCTCTTGATTTCTCTCTTTTTTCAGTAAATGTGATCAAGGTTCTTTCCAGTTTCAACAGATTTGGAACTTTCCTCTCTAGCTCACGAGATACATACACCATGCACCATGCAACACGGATGAATCGTCAGATACCCTACCAGATGCTTCATAGACTTGATCTTTTTCAACTGTTTAGTGCTCTAAATAATTTACCATCTGGTAGAAAAGCCAGATTTTCTTATGCCAGACTGCTGTCTGTCCCTCCAAAGTTAATAGACCACCTTTGGCCTTTAACAGGATCAAAATTTCCCACTTCCTCTTTCCATGGTTGCTCTGCCTATGGAAAAGTTGTCTGCATTCAATAATTAAAGAGCTTTAAATTGGAATGTTTTAAAATTTTATAAATCTCAGTAGCTGTCATCCCCTTTTGAAAGTGAAAATATTAAAAGCTTCTCCCAGTGGTTCAGCTTTCCCATTTTTCAGAAGGGACAATGCTCTCTCTCAACCAGACAACACAAAACTCAAAGCAAGGATGTCAGCTGAAGCTCAGTTAACCCTTAGAAGGGGCAGTGTTACTCTGACAGTGTTAATCAGCAATCCTGAACCAATGCTCAAGGCTTCCTTTCCTGGGGCAGAAGGCAGCCTAGGATGGAAAGGAGCTAAAACCCAGATAATATCAGTAGATTTTGGCAACAAATCTAAACAAATACAAAGTCAGTATTGCTTTGGCAAAATCAAGTACAACAGCAACTGACCAAATACTCCTACAAAATACCAAATGCTCCTACAATTCTTAATGTGTCCTGTGCCTCATGCCTCCTCAGGCTGCTCTCACTTGATTCTGGACTCATTTCCTGGGCACCAGATGATCTCAGTCCCCTCATTCAAAGGCCTCCTTTAATCTCACTGCTTTGGCCAGCATCTCACAACCAATATTGCATTTGGGAGCCCAAACACAGTACAAGAAGGTTTTTCAAAAACACACGTACATTCTCATTTCTTCTTCTGCATCTGGTCCTGGCAATATTATAAACTCTAGACTACATAACCCAAAATTAGGCTGAGGCTAAGCACTCCAGATGGCTTCGTAAAAACAGCTTTGAGTTTAGCAAACTAAACTCCTGCCTCTGCTCCAAACCCAGTGTTAGAGCTACCAAGAGCTAGTTTGGCAGAAAACTAGAAAGCAGGAAAGCACAACAAAAAACTAGCAATATTCATTTAAATATATCAGGTTTTTGCTGCAGGGCAGGTGGATGGAAAAGAGGCGGTCTCGAGGACATTTTTTGAAACCTACATGGTTTGATTCTTTCAGACAGGCAGAAAAAGCTGGACTCATTTAAAACAGAGCCAAGAATACCAACATATGGTACTATGGTACTAAGAAATTCTGGCAATGAGTATGTCTCACAGGAGATTGCAAAGAGATTAGAAAAAGCAGTCAACTTTAAAGAGTCAAGAGGAATTTCAAACCAGCATTGAATAGCTTATGTTTTCTATGAACTCTTCTGTAAGATAATCTGAACTGAAACAAGTGTCACGTGGGTCACCAGCCAAGACTGGCACGGTGAGGAAAAGCATTGCCAAAGCAAGCCTGCCCATTCCAAACCAGGACAAAAATACTGCAATAAAATCACTTTTTAGGTTAAGCTACTTTGCAACCCAAAGAATTTAAGAAGTCAGCACAAAAAAGTTCCCTCCAGGAACCCCTGTACATCCATGGAACTGCCAGGTTTCGTTGGGTGTGTGAGTACTGACATTGCCATTGCTGTGAAACACTGTTAAGAGACTCTGGAGAAACTTACAGAGTGGGAAGGTGAGCCCAGTGCATAAGCAATGTCCTTATCTGACCTGGGTATGTAAC
This sequence comes from Sylvia atricapilla, assembly GCF_009819655.1. NCBI lineage: Eukaryota > Metazoa > Chordata > Aves > Passeriformes > Sylviidae > Sylvia > Sylvia atricapilla. Next base: position 15,340,870 of record NC_089148.1, read on the forward strand.
AGTGTCTTGTCAAAAAGGAACCTGAAACAATTTTGTTTGTTTTTCAAGGTGGAAGCTTCCTGAGCATTCTCAAGGAGAGCCCAAGGATGCAGGTCAGAAAATACCAACTGGGCACATCCAGATTATGGTAAAGACAAGGCTGAAACTACATCAGCTTCTCCCAGCGCTACTGCAGGTGCAACAAAATCAAATTTTCCTTCTGGACCCCTACTCTCTATATTTTACACAAGCATCTGAAGGGAAACCAGTGCTCCAGAGGGACCCAATCAACATAATACCACCTGATCAACTCTGGGGTGTCACATCTGCAATGGTGATCAAGCACCACACAGAGCAATAAGGCAGCTCTTTATTCTGTTAAAAGTGAGAACAATAACTGGCTACAGCTCAGCTGCTTTGCTCTGTACATAATGCCTCATCTGTGCCCAGAAGGAGGAACAGGAAAACCATGACACACCATATAACTCAAGATCATCATATTGCACACATTAAAAGTTGTGGAAGCAGTTACACACAAGCTAATGACTTTTCAATGTTTCACTTCACTACATCAGTATTCCTTTAGCATAGATTTCTTTGTGCCTTTCTGCGAGAAATATAATATAAAGAGACTTGGGGAGTACAGCAATATGGCCAAAAAAGACAAAATGAGTCTCATTTCACTCCGAACTCCCACATGCAGGGAATGTATTAGAGAGATTCAGTGGGGAGATATATGAAGATGGCAACGATGGCAACACTAGAATAGATTTAGGGAGGAACTTCCTATGAGCTTGCAATACAATAAAAAGGCCAAGAGCTAAAGAAACTGCCATATGAGCAGAGGTGCCACCTCTGGGACCCAGGTGTGAGCAGGCCCGGAGCATCAGTCTGGTGCACTCAGCTGCAAGACTCTCAAACCGTCTGTAGAGGAGGGACAACTGATGCAATTCAAGAATGAGGAAGGATAAAAATCTCTGTCATGTCACAAGCACTAGACAGACTGGCTAAGGATTTGATAGCTATCTGTAAGTACAAGAAGATTTTAAAACACCAGGAAAGGAGTAGAGAGGTATAACTAGCCATGGCATGAAGGCATGAAACTGTGAGAATGGGATAAAGGAAACAAAAGTCCATTTGTTGAATATTCTCAGTAAGCAGTCAAAAAAAAAAAAAAAAAAAAAAGGAAACACACCCCTCCCCAGAAGTATTTTTCCCAGAAAAAAAAATGTTTCATCACTTGTTTGTAAAGAAAATGAAAATGGGGTAGGAAGAAACAAAAAGAAAACCCAAAATATCCCATAATCTGGGGGGAAAACCCCAAACCAAACCAACAAACTAATACAGGCAGATTGGTATGGAGCAACATATGTAACAGCAAGAATATCTCAGAAGTGCTTTAAAAAGATTCCCCTTATTTTGATAAAGGACAAAAAAGTGAGAAGTGTTTAGGCATAAGCTGGCTCAGCTACAGGTCACTGTGATCCTGAACATGCAATCCCAACTCGACCCAAGGAGAGGAGCAGAGCCACTTTTAACCAGCATACAAGCACAACTTGAATATTCCTGTCAGCTTTAGTGGCTACATTTGGTTCTGAAGACATTAATTTCTGAAGGTGTCATTGCCTGCAGACAATACTAGATAAGAAAGAGGAATTTTTCCACCAGAACAAGGATTATGAAGGGGCCTGTTAAATAACTATGGAGATAAGTTAAAACATCCACTTAAAATATAGATCAGCCTTGAGCCTCACAAGCCCAGCTATCACTCACAGTGAGCACTAAGCACAGATTGCTGTAGATCACTCTACCCAAGTGTAAAGGCTCCTAATGTCTGCTGTAAAGTCTTCTTAAAAGAAGTAAACTATTGAATATTGGCCTTTCAACAGAGGTCTCTTACATTTACAGAATAGGCCCAGCACTGCATCCAGACACATGAATTACAGATCCAGGGCAGCAGAAAGTCCTACAGAAAAAAAATTTAAATTCACCCATTCCTTAACTATCAGCAAACGCCACTAAAGTGAAGATACATGCTCATGAGTCAGACATTTCCACAAAGCAAGAATTTCTGTGCTTTTTCTACTAATTTTTTTTCTACTGTACACATGACAATATATTCCCAATAAAAATGACTGCACTATAACAGGCTTAAATGAATTCAGCACAACAGAAAAGAGTGCAAGGGCTAAAATCACTAGGTAGTCTGCTCTACACTCACTGCCAGGGCATTAAGTTCTGCACAGCCAGGGTGCAGACAGGTGGTTTTAAACTAAAGAGAGAGAGAGCTGAGAAACACGGTTCTTCTGGGCTTGCTGCATACGACACACCACAGCTGAGTGCCATTGACTGTACAGCTGTGGTCCTGTTACTCCTGCACCTGGCTCCAGCAGTGCCAAACACACTGGTTCTGCATCGCTCAGACTGACAAAACATGCGAGGCAGGGCAGACCTGAGATCCACTGAGCACCAGAACTGATTTTAAAATGCAAATGATTGACCAGATGAAGGATAACCTGTCCTTCCATCCCTTCAGGGATTTGCACGATGTCTAATGGCTTGAAGCCAAACTAAATCCTAAATCAATTCTAATTCAAAATTAAAATCAGCTTCCTCTTTGTAAGAATGGTTTTACTCTATCCACATATCTACTCAGCTTCATTAGAGACCTTGGTGTCAAAATTTTTCAGAGACAGCCCAGAATCTGAACAAGTCCTTTCTCCAGCTTGGAGACTCCGAGCAACTTCTAGAAATTTTCTTCACAGTAATCCATCAAAGTTGGACCCTGTGAGAACACGATTTTCAAGTATTGTGTTATTTCTGCAGGAATTTTTTGCTTCAACCAGAGTATAAAGTACATAAAAACTTTTTCTGAAGGGGAGGGGGAAAGTTGTTCTTTTTAACAAAAAAAAAAACTTACTTTTGTGGAAGTTCAGTTATGTTTTATGTAACATAGCATACTACCGGGGTCTGCTCACTTAATGCCTTTCAGATTAACAGCTTATTCTAAATCTGCTTTTGCCAAGACCTCAATTTCTGGAATTTGCTTAGCTTTTATATTTAGAATTACTGAGCACAATACTAGTACAAAGTCTTCTACAGTATTTTCAGTGGTTAAAAACTGATGCAAAGTAGTAATTTTCCTCTTTGGCAGCACACTCCTCTTCCTTAACTACCTTCCTTAACCTCCCATCATCCACCAAGACAAATTTTCACGCAAGACAATGGCACTGATTTACCTAAATTATTTATCTTCTTCGTATAGTCAGCAGTTCTTCAAAGTCCACCTTACATCTTTCAATTTTGCTTTTATACTCCTTTTACTTTATACACTTTTCTACTGATAAATGGGAGTTCGGTTTCCAAATTTTCATCTCAAACAGCTTCTCAAGCCTGCCACCTACCTAGAGTGAATTACTCCCAGCTAACTGCTTGCTAATTTAACTGCTTTTCCCAGTTTGCTTCCTTATGTTCCTCTACTGATTTCAAACCACTCCAAGGAACTGACTCACTCCCGCCTTGCACCCGCCCTTTTTCTCTTCTACTGTTACTTTTTCCCATTGTAATATTACAAATGCTTTGACTAACTTGTTCACTTTCTTGTAAGTTACCCTTTCTAAAGTTTATCATCATTCACATTTTCACCTTCTTTACCTCTCTGAGCTCAAAGATGTATTCATTCCCTACATTCACCATAGCCATGGCCACTCATGAAGACGTATGTGAGGAGTCCACAAACGCCTTCAACCTTGCTGATGCTGCAGCATCTTGGCAATTGATCATATAATTAAATAATCCTGAGCAACTCCTTGTGTCTGCAGCTATTTTAAGCCAGGCTCTGGAAAGAACACACACGCTGGCGACAAACCCCCCACCCACTGTCTCACAGCCACAGTCACACATGGAATGGGGTAAAAAACGACTTACTGCTTTGATCCCGCTCACAGAGACTAATCCTTTTCCACAAGGCACCAAGCACACACAAAGTGCCAAGTTCCCAGACACATCCTAGCTGCCATCCCTTCTAGACCTGGGCTCCACCAGACGGGATCCCCCCTGCCCCAGCCACCCCTGTCAGCCAGCACTAACCCATGCAGGAGAAGACAGCAGCAGGCTGCCACAGGGCTGGCTTCTTCCTAATGCCATCATTTAGCAGACAACTTATGCCCTACTGGAGGGTTTATGTATCCAATTAAACTTCCTGTAATTCTCATCTTGTGAAACTACGAACATTTTCAATGCTAGATTTTGGAATTATTCTCTCCCAAAGGGCTTTGAAGTTAATTATATCACAGTTGTTATTACTGTCTCAAGCACAGATACTGCTTGAACCCCATTATTGCGTGTGTTACTGAGGGCTAAAATAAGAATAGCTGCTGTTTCGGTGTGTTCTGGAGCTAGCCTTTCCTGCAAACTGCTTCCATAACCTTTGCCCAAACATTATGTATGCTCAGTTTATATGCAGGTAGTTAACAGAGCCCAGTAGGGTAAACGGACTTATTACATTTATTAAACTGAACTCTCTCCATGCAGAACGCCCCCAGCATCCTGCAGTTCGCTGGCTCTGGAGGCATTTTGGCATCTGGAAGACAGCACCCAGAAATTCCCTCCACAACTAATAAGCAAGAACTATGAAAGCACAGGTTTCATGCAATTGCCTTCTGTATGAAAAATGAAAACTGTTTCTGTAACCTCTAAAGAAACCGAGATGCAATCAAGCTTATTGTAATAAGATGCTAAATTTATGATTATTCCTTTTTTTATTTTCCTTCTAGTAAGGCCTCCTAGCTTTGCTTTGCCAAAAGAAAACAGCATCTGAAGTGGCATATACGACATAGCACCTAAGCCATATTAAAGAGATATAAATAAAAAAAGGCCTAGGTGTAATAGAATGCTCATTGAAGATGAAGCAGCTAAAGGTCTGCAAATTGTCAAATCCTGATTTAATGGTAGAAGTCAATCTTAACTCTTAGTACTAGAATTTCTGTTCCTAAGTTTTTATTCCAAACTACTTCCCCCCTTCAGTAGCACCTCAAGCTAAAAATTAAATTCAGGTTTTTAGCATCACATTCTGTACAGTAAGGCACACAGAACATATACACATCAGATTTTGTCTCACTCAGATCTGAGGCTGTGTGTTCAAGCTGTTTGATGGAAGAAAAAATCAATTAATATATTTTACAAGTCTTCTTTGTTTGTCAGATCAAAGCAGCAGTTTTCTAGTTACTTTCTGTCCAGAGAGACTGAGATAACAGCTGCATCAAGGCTGCAGCAAATCCAACACTTTCTGGACAGACCAGCCATCTCCCATCTTTCATGCCACAAACCAAATGCCAGGACTCCTCAAACAGGCCAAAATCTGCTTCCACACACACATTCTGCAAGTCAGTTCTTATGTGGAGACCACACACAAGTGGCTGAGCACTTACAGGCAGCAGATAGGAAGGTTCCACATGGCTATGGATCTGTGCTGCCTGAAACCTTATCAAGGATGCACAACCCTCATCTGCTTCGGATTAGAAAGATGAGAAAAGGTGGGAAGGTTAACAATATTCTGCACACGTTAATGAACCTGTAATGGTTGCCTCTGCCAACCTCAGAAAGAAATCCAAAACATAAAGCAAAGGTAAACATTACTACCTCTCAGGTAAGCTGGGTACTTCACCACCCCTACACAACCCTTGCTGCTCCTTTGCATCTTGAGTGAACCTGAACCTCCCACAGACCCTCCTCACCCACAATAAAACCCACACTAAATTTATCACAGATCATGCGCGACTTTGCTTTTTATATCCAGCAATTTTCTGACTACCAGAAAAGGCACGCTTTGCTAACCAAGGGTATTCAGTGCATGGCACTTATGTAGCTACTTCCAGTGGCTTTGTTATTTCTGCACTGGAGAGGCAGCAGGAGGGATCAGTTCTCACATTCAGCACAGCACACACATGGCACAGATAGAGACATATGGGACATTCTTCACCTCTTGGTGCTCCTCCATTACACCCTATCACTCCAAAAAAATTAAGTTTTGCAATTCAACCTCAAGTGAAGTATTCAAAGGAAAAAAGGGAAACAAATTACACCACCACATCTGCTTCCACAAGACAGTAGCTTGCTTTTGATTTTTATAACTCAGTCTTAAAAAGCTTCTCTTCCTCAGACTTTGAGAGCATTTCATATGTAACTCAGATCTTATAACTTCTGTGCATTCTCTCTACCAGGAGAAAGGTCCCATGCTAACAGTCTGAAACCTGAATTCTAATACAAGATCAACCTGAAAAATATATAAATTATGTACCTCACACAAAACTGCCCTTTTCTAATGGAGACTTCTGCCAATAGCAGATGGAAAGACCTTTGAAAAATAAGACATCCCATATGCCATCTGCAGCAACTTTGAGCTTTCCTATTGAAATCATTCACTCTTTCCTTCCAGGCGTCCACCTTTACATGACCTTGAGTAACACATAAAGAGGGTAATACATAATGTGTAGCTTCTTGGGATGCTATTCAGTAAAACCTAAGGAAAGAAAATTACTGCTAGCTGGTTTTTCAATCCATTCGTGCATTAGTGTGCTGAAATGCATACTTGGCGCCGTTGAAATGAGATTCAATGTACGTTTTAGCGTACTTAGGAGGAAAGCTATTTTAATTTGTTAGTTGCCAGAATGTAAAATCCTGAAGAGAAAAAAGCTTCCAGCAGAAAAACAGAACAGATCTTAAAGCCGAAAGATATTACCTAGCTTAATGAAAAACAAAGGAAAAGCTTAAGATGGACCAGGTTATGTACAGCTCCAGGAAAAGGAACAGCCCCTTCTTCCTCCACATGGCTGATGCTGGCGTGGGGCTAACAACACAAAATACAGCACTTTGTTCATCAAAACCAAACATATTAAATCAACAGCAGCACAGCAGCTCCTCAGCTGCCAAGAAACAATGGCTCTGAAGCTCTTACTGACATTTGGGAAACATGCTCCAAGTTTTAAGCACTTACTTTTGGATACGCAATGCAACCAGATGCCCAAGCTTTTTCTTACCTGCAGACTAACGCATCAAAGTGGCTTTGATGACATTCCCTCTGAAAGCTTGTGCGCTCCGAGTCTGCAGCTCTGTGTCCATCACTTCTATAGTGTGCCTACCTGAGCCAGGCATGAGCAGAGGGGTGGTTTTACCCAACCAGCAAGAGCACACAACACCACGTTCACACCAGTCCTATGTTCAGTCAGGCTACAGAAAAGCAGGACAAAGTCACCCAATGCGAGAGCTCATATCCCTGGCTGCTTGACCTCCAGGCAGTGCATGGATTCTGCATCACTCAAACCTGCTTTGGTTTTACCCTTGTGGGTTTTAATAATTATGCACATACACAGAGAGCTTGCAATCAGTGTACTCTGAATTAAATTTTAACCAATAAATGAAGTATTAAAAGCCACAAAATTTTTTATAACATTTTAATTGTGTATTACAGAACTCATCTGGTAACACCTAATTATAATTCTAAATGAGCAGCAATTAGCAAGCTATTTTACGGTGCCTAAGTCCAAAATAAACAAGGTCAGGACAGTCCTGCAGAAGGAGCTGCTAGTATGCACACTGCGGAACAGAGGCCAGCCTATGCTTGGAATGTACTCATTCCCCAATTTCTGCATCAAAGCATTAAATTTTAGAAAGTGTAGGGAATATCACCCGTCATGTACAGGACCTCTTGTATCACTGGATCCTTGTCAAGAAATGAGCAGCTCTGCTCCGCACATACCACCCACAATGCCAGCGTTACGTTCATGGGAAGTGACACACACCAGCACTGTGGCTCCAATGGGGAAGGTCGGGGCAGGTCCAGTCGAATCAAGTGTTCTCACCCACCTCACGTAGCAAAGACCCCAAAATGGGATGGGTTGAGGACAGAGCAATGAAGAGGTGTCTCTTCCTCACACAGAACCCATAACACTCCCTGTAGTAAAGGCAGCCCACCCATTGCTTGAAAAAATTAGTTAATCATTCAGAATCATCCAACACTTCTGAGCAGGAGAAAGGTAGATACTTGTAGACAGAGCCACAGATTTCATGTTAGAAATTCTAAGGCATTTCCCACTGACCTGATGCTCTCCCAGAAACTTCTTAAAAGAGTCTTGCTTCTTTACTCCATGGCTAGTAAACCAAGTCTTTCTACCTGGTAAGCATCTATGAAGTGTTCCAGAAAGAGTTATAGCAGGGAAGTACCCCACTAGCATTTTAGGGGCCAACCAGCACAGGTTCAAAGCACAGAGGCTTTATTTTAGAATGCATTACCCTTTACTGACAGGTTTGGTTTAAATTTTATTTTTGTATTTTATCCTTTAAAAAGAAACATTCTTTGAGAGTTGAAGTGTGAGGAAAAAAAACGCAGCCTAAATTATATACAATGTACAAGGTAATTTTATGTTTTCAGAGGGTAGACAAGGTTTCTGAAAAGGGCTCTGAGACAGACTCATGCATATGTCTTTTGGTTTTTCCTTTATCACTTTTACCAGGTCTTCTAAAGAAAATGCATCTCAAATCTCTTCCACAAAGAACAGGGGCCAATCCTGATTCTCAGGGAGGAGGCAAGAGAACAGGAACTCATCTGATGCAGCTGGTGTCCTCTCTTTCTGTAGGAGCAATGCATTAGGTATTCTCAACTAATATTAAAGATATGGAAACATTTGGAAAAGTATCAGTGATCAGCTTCTTAAGCAAAAGAACAAAGTACCCAAGGCACTGTCAGGGCTGGATCAGCAATCCAACTCTAGGAGATGCTGGCAACAGAAAATGCGTTTTATGTACGCAGGTAGTTTATGAGAAATAATTTGTGTACAACCCTTTAAAAAAGAATACATGAAGGAATTTGAACAGCTATCCCTCATGAAACAGCACTGTTCAGAATAAAGCTTATTCTGTTCTCCAAGCTCACAGACAATATAATTCCTGACGGATTAACCTTCTGGGTCACACTGAGGACACCAGCAGTGTAAGTCTGCTTAAGGTGCTGCAGATTCCCCACTGCTCTGGTGCACTTCTGTCCTACCCACAGAAGCACTAAAGCCTCACACCAGATGGATCATGGTGGTGTAGATCTCTGTGAGAAAATATTCTGGGCTAGCTCTTCCACCAACACTTACAGGCTTCAGACAGTCAGGTGAACCAGCATTTGCCCAAACGAGCGTGCCTGAGACCTGGTATCTAAGGAAGCCAGGCTGATCTGTTGTCTGATAGGAACATTAAAAATACAAAATAAAAGTATGTCTCTCCCTTGACAGTATTCATTGAAATCCAATTAAGACTCAGAGCTCCCTGAACCGAAGTGACCATCCCTAGCAAATGGGACCCTTTCTGAGCAAAGTCAAGATGAGAGTTCCCAAGGGCTGAAATAAACAGTCAGAGCTTTACACATCCAAGCATCCCTCTTGTACCTTTGTCAGCAAAAATGGAAAACCCTTATCCTTTGATTACATGACAAAGCTCTTGGATATACTGTGGTGTCTATCATTTAAAAGTTCTCCACTGACTGCCAGACATTTAACCATTGCCACATGCCCGCCCTGACAACCTTCTCCAGGAAGGGATCCACAGCAGGACTGTGCCCCAAGTCCTGTTTGGTGTTCAGCTACAGGATCAACCCTGACTCTGTACCATGGCTGGGAGGAGGACACCCTTTCAAGGGCCTGGCAAACTCCATCTCACAAGCTGCAAGCACCTGTCCTGCAGCCTCCTCAGAGCCTTCACTGCCCAGCAGCACCAGCACTGCCAGTGGAGCCAGCAGGACTTCATTTGTCAGCTGTGCAAACAGGAAAGGGAAAGCTGATCAAACCACTGCCTGAAGGGAGGATGCGCAGGAAGGCAAGTGAAACTCCAGGCACAGCAGACACAGAGGCAGTAGCCATCGTTAAGACCAAGACTAAATAACAACTGACAGACCTTTGCATGAACCACACAAAGCTGATTATTTTTTTCCAACAGACCAACTACCCTGGGAAAGCCCACCATCCCCAAAACCTTTTCCATCAACTGTCCAAAAGAGTTGCTTGCAAATTACTGGAGGCACAAAAGCTGCAGACACTTGGCTCTTTATCTTCGAAAGCATGCCACTTGAATTTATCACACTACATGCAAGCCAAACTTTATTTAGCTGAACGAGAATCCTATAAGCCCCCTTTTCCTCACCAGAGAGTGAGAACAAGCAGAACAGCTAGTGCCTTCTTGCTTTACTGAATTCATTATATTAAACCAAAAGCAATGTCATCTTAACTTGAAAGGACTTTTAAAAGAGCTTGAAGCAATTCTGCTGCTGTAGCATTTTTATATTTTGGATTAACTACAAGCCCTCTTAACCCCTCCAAGTTTGTAACAGCACGTACTCATATCCTCCCAAGCTTTCAGAGCAGCCAGCAGTCTCTGAGCTGTTAGCAAGCTGAGAGTTAAAGCACACACCATGTACAACTATTGTAATTTGACTCCTCTACAAGTTAAAGAAGTCCAAGTTTTAGGTATTTTTGTCCACAAGAAAGGACCTGCAGAATCTGGTAAATTATCTCAGACATTCCTCATGTCTCATGTGCAATTTCCTTGATTAATAACCCAGGCTCACAGGGGCAATGAAAAGGTCAAAATCCTACTACAGGCGACAGTGCTAAAATATTACTAAATGTTACCTTTAAAACATTTCCAATTAACATTAATATAGAAAGATTTCTATCAAGAGATAGATGTAAATTCATGATTATCGTCACTGACTTTTTAAACTGTTTTCCAAACAGGATTTTTTTTTTACTCTTTTTTTTTTCTTTCCCCGATAGAGTGTATCAGAAGCTATAGAAAACACCTTAGCAGCAACTTTCTTGAAATGAAATATTAAAAAAAACACCCTGCTACCAATAACTGGTTCTGTTTGATGTAGTTTGTCATTTTTCTGGACAGCTGAAAGCCTTAGGCAAATGTGCAGGGAAAAACAGTGAACCGTCTCATCCATCTTTTGTTTATTAAACCCTGAGTTTATTCAAGCGGCTTTGAATCCTGAACTACACAAAGTCTTCTGAACCATTCCACGCTCAGCAATTGAATCTAGGGGGCAGAGAGAATGCTAAATGTCCTTTAGGTTTATTAACTTCTGGAGAAAGCATCAGATAACAAACCCTTTCATCTCAGCTCACACAGCTGAAGAACAGTGAGAAACAACAGTGGCCACAACCCGATCTACTTCAGCATGGTGCTACCAGAAAATCCTTGTCAGGTGCTGATACAACCGCTGCTGAGAGCACCTCTGTCACTCCTGGGCTCTCTTACCCTGCCTGTGGGGGAAATCATTCACAAAAACCCAAAGAACCATTAATAAGCACTTTTAAGCTTTTTTCTGACTCTGCTGTGTTTTCAGAGCAACGGCTGCATCTCAGGGACAGCCGTACGCGTGCTGGAGATGAAAGGTTGCCAAGCAGTGCCCAGTTATCTCAGGCTAATAGTATCTAGGGGGGATGGAGATGGATGGAGTCACAAGATCAAACTGCAAACACTCCCAGTTCAACACTAGTTTGAAAAGGGCTGTCTTTACTCTGTCCATTCACAAAAACATGGGGAAGAGGAAAAGCATTTTTATATACAAAACTGTATTACAAGAGTGCCCTAGAGGCCACTGTATCATTCATTTTCATACTAAATTCAATAAAAATACACCGTTCTAATTTAGATTAAACAGGTGCAGCACCAAGGGGTCTCGCAGCAGCATTTAAGACCTTGTTGAGAGCATGGCCTGCCCTAATCGAGGCAGCCAGCCTAATCAGGAAGCCAACATGGGCAATTTGACTGCAGTAGGTCTAGCCCCAGAGGTCCCATACATCACTGCCTATGTCTGCATTTCCCCTCCCTTTGCTCTCTTTCCTCATGCATTTCCTAATGCTTCAGTGTATACCAAGACAGTTGAGAGGATGCAATTTGTAATCTCAATTAGGCACAACATGAGGTAGCCAAGCTGATTAAGAAAGAAGGGGCCTAAATTAGCTTACTGCCCCTTTACAAGAATTAATTTCTATTCCAGCAGTGCCTATGGCGGTGTGTCCAGTCCAAACACACAACAAAGTAAACAGATGCACTCAAGAGAGACTGACGTTTTTCATGTGGCTTGGCAGGAGAGCTGTGTGCCTGTGAGGGTGCATGCACTTCAGCCTACCTGATCCATTAGTGCTTGCTCAATGACAAGGAAAGCACAGCCTTTCCTTCCCTTAAGTAAGACACTTATCTATTACAACCCTACAAGCCAGGGTAATTAATCAAAAGTCTATCATACCATATAAAATGAAAATGGCTCAAAGATGTGCCTGTTCACATCAATTAATTATTAAAGGAGCATTAGCTGAAGCTTTTCACCTGCCATTTAAAAGTTCAGGCTAACATGACACGACGCTCATACAACCACTGCAGCACAGTGGACGCCTCCGTTCACCCACCCAGCTATCCCAGTTGTGCCTGTACCTGCTCTGTTTCTCCTGACTGGTTCCAGTAACACCCCAAGAGCAACCAGAGCCTGCCTGCTAGGATGCTCAGCATGTACAGCTGGGAAAGAGTCGGCAGGTAGCCCCTCCAAATGGCAATCACAACAAGCATTTGCACATGTTTGCCTGACATTTCCTCTTCTGTTTCAAAATAAAGTCCTCAAGTAACAAGGCAAGGGTTCAGTAAAGGTAGCATGAGCATTCCTAGAAACCACCAACCGTGTTGTTTTCAGCTGTGTTCACGCTGCTGTAATCAATGGAAGCACTTAGCAGTGATGAGCACATACCAGCACGAAAAAACACCCCATCCTTTATGCCATGGTTGTTATCTTCTTTCCAGACCAACCAATGAATCAAGATCACTGACTGCACTAGGAGGCAAAGCACTGGGAGGGCTGGTGCTTAATTAAGCTGAAGTAAATACACACTGGCTCAGGAGCAGGGTACAATCACCTCCACTGCACATAAACCAAGAGCAGACAAGAGCATAGCAGCATCAGACCTGCTCATATTTCTACCACTTAGGACCCAAGCTTTACTCTAATTGCACAAATTGAAGAATGATTGTCAGTTGTGTGGACATTAACTGCCCTGCTGATGTAATCAAAACAGCTTTGCATTATTCAGAACGATTAAATAAGGACATAGCTGTGAAACTAGAATGAATCAAAACAGAAATATACATTAAAAACACAAAGCATCACTCCATAAACGAGGGGGATGGCAAAACGGCCCAAGTAATAATATAAAAGCCACACTCTAACATCATGCTTTCTAAAACTGGAGATGCAGGCATCTTTTTCATGAAACACCATAAATCCACTACAGCAGTGCTCTCATCCTTTACAATCTCTAAAATTAACTTTTATGGATATAAATACTAATAAAATTCACCCCACCTATGTTTTGCACCATGCTGCTATGTAAGACTTCATATCCAATTTTACGATAAATTTGTATTTCTGCTGAGAAGTGTTATGCACAACTCAAGATCAGCAGAAATACTGGGTCAAGTTGGACATCAGTTCCCATGAGCCCTGGGAAGTGAGTGGTAAGTGCAGCTCTGACAGACCACAGCTGCCTGTGCTGAAACAACTTTACACTACACTCCCTAATAAACTACCGAACAGGAACCAGCACTCCCTGGTGTTGTTTGGAAATTAAATAGTGAGCCACAACTTTAAACATTTTTTTGCCTCACCTCCCATTTCTCACAGATGCTCCTCTTCACAGCTTATCTCTAAGTGGAATGGTGAGAAAAGAGGGGACCCCAGACTGGCTGCCAGCCAGCCTTTTCAGGCTTCATTTTTAATACTATTACCTATGAATACATTACATTTACTTGGCCTCCAGTCACCTCATTAACCCTGGCAGCAAAGCAAGTAACAAATACATCTAACAATATCTACTTCATAAGAAAGCCTCACATTTTCCCTTAGTGCTTCATCTGAAAAGGTAAATCTCAGGAGGTAAGTTTGTAGTGTTAACCAGCTATTTCCCTTTCCCCACAGAGGAAGAAATAGTGTTTTTCTCTGACAGCAGCAATATATGATAGTACTGTCATTACAGCTGTTTTAGAACAGCTCTAAACTACACTTGTGTTTCACAACTACCTGCCAGAGCCGTTGCTCAAAACTTTCATCTCTCAATATATTGTTTCAAGGGAAGTTTTTCATTTCAACTGTCCAAGTCATCAAGTATACAACAGAATACTTAAAGGTAGAGGATACAAACCCACTCACTGTATTCAAAATACAATTTGCAAGCTCCTTCCCTGGGGCCTTCCTAGACTGGATGATCAGATTTTGTCCATGCTATGAGACAGCAGCACAGGGCTATAAAATCCCAGAAAAGGCCCCCCAAAAGCAGGGATGAGCCAGTGCACAATATCTTGTTAGGCTTCCCCTGCACTGAGACTGCAGCCTCTGATGCTGTGACTCCCAGATTTTATTGAACCAGCAGATCTCACTTCTTCTGCTTGACTCTGATAGAGATCTTCCAAGAGTTTCTTTCCAAGGACTTTTTAACATGATGTGAACACATATTCACATAACATTTGTGTGTATTTTACACCTGTACACATGTATTTCTATAAAAATGACACCATGCATTTATTTTATGGTGAATGCATTGTTATTTTCTTTTGAAAAATCTCCAACACCCCTGTTGTGCTTTGCTTTTCCATCTGATATAGTGGAGCAGAGTGCCTGTTTTCACAGAAGCCAGGCAGGTCCAGAGCTCCAAACCCTGCTTTCAGGTGCAAGGACTCTCACAGCCTTGTCAGGTGCCTTCATCTCTGCACCCTGTACTCCCCAACTATAAAGTGAGAACATTCTGCCTCCCTGACACTATTTAGTGACAACAGATTTTAAAAATCAGAAAAATAAACAAACGAAATCCACTACAAAACTCTGAAGAGCAAATACTGCTATCTTGAAAACATAGACGCTTGCTCTAGTTACCAGGCTTCTATAAAAACAAAATTACCCTGCAAACATTTTCTGGACTAATTTTAATCTCAAAATTCCACCAAACCTTTAGTTTTAAGTGCAACAATTTATACCACCACTTTGGAGCGAAAGGCTGCAAACCATTTGAATTCTAGTTTTCTACCTTGAGAAAAGCCTAAAACTATACAATTTCTCTCTCATAATCCTGCAGCAACAAGAGGTTTTGCTCTAGCAGAACAATGAGATATGAAATCAAAATAGGCATCTATCCACTGAGAGTGCATAAACACTGTATTTATTAGCACTTCCACATACTGATTTTAGACTAACCTCTTTCTCACAACAGTAACAGCATAAATGACCATTTCAAGAACACTGTCATCCAAATGTCACAAAACAAAAGAGAACAAATGATACATCTACTTCCCTGTGTCTCCTCTGGCATTTAGAAGCTGGCACGTGAGAAGAATAATCCAGCTCTTGTGCCTCATCTCACCCTTCAGTGCCAAGGCAGGCTCCGGGATGGAGTGAGCATGGGAGCTGCACCAGGAGGTCCTGCCAGTACTCCCCATCTCTGCAGCAGTTCCTCCATTTTGCAGAAGAGGGTCCACCCAGCACTCATCTTCCTAATTACACATCAACAATTAGCTGGAATCTCGTTGGACTGTGCATGTCACCTGTTAACAGGGCGCCGTGAAAAAGGGCTAAAACTGGATGTGGCAGATGGAGCTATATATCCTGTCCCTCTGGAGAGCAGATTTGTAATGCAAAACACTGAATTCAAGATGAGACCCATGGATACATGGAAGTAATCAGAACCAAACTGATTAAACAAGACCCAGCTCTCAGCACAGCAGATAGAATTCTAAACAGAAACAAAGATACCTCAGAGAGGAAAACAAACTATGCATCAAGTCACACACCAGCCCAATCTTCCCTGAGCCACATGGCTCCCTCTTCAGAAAAATCAGACCACTCTCCTAAAAACTCACCAAGGCCAGAAACATCCACATCCCAATCATTCTGTTTCAGGTCCACACAGAGGAAAACCTCGGGTTCTTGAGTTGCCTGCTTTATAATGGGGATGCCCAGGGCAGTGCTGCTGTGATCCACATGGCCAGAGACAATTATGCTTGTTGCACGGCCCTCCAGTTCAGATTTACAGTGCCCCAAGTCAGAAGACTAGTCTGGACTATTAGCCCAGCCTCTCACAGCTTCAGGCAACTACCACTATCCTGAACCCAAATCCTCTTTGACTTGAGCAAATCTGGACTCAATGTCTTAAAAGAGCAACAACTAGGTTTGTTTTTTTTTTTAAATCTTGTCTTTTTTGGGCTCTTTTAAGTGTTCTTTTAAGACTCCCAGTAGGGGAGGAATCCAGACTGATGCCCAGTACAGACATCACAACATGGAAGGGGTGCACTACTCTGTATCTGCCCTGTCCTCATGAGATGTCCTTTGATTCCAGCCCAAGTACTGCTGGCTCCCACACCCAGTCACACCTTCTTGCTCAGCTTTTCATGCAGTATTAAAGAGAGTTTCTAAATCTTTGCATTGGGAACTGTGTTCTCCCTCATCAACACTGATCTGGCTTCACAGACCTCCCACTCGTTTTGCTTCATGGGCTAATGGAAGAGAAGAATTAAACAGACCTCAGAGCTCCTGCAGCCACTCTTACAAATACTCCACAGACACACACACATTTCTCAGCAACATCCTTGCTCAAAAGGGTGCTCTCAGCAACACCCTTGCTTTTCCATCAGGAAAAGTGTAATTTAGACTTTTAACACTTTCTCCAATGAAGCATAAAAAAACCAACCACTCTTAAAGCTGGTTTTGTTTTGCTTTCTCTCAGCAAAATGCTTACCCCTCGGACAGCTGCAAACAACCTCATACACTATCCTGCTGTCTCACACCCCCCTGCTAAGTGGATGATGTCACACAGCCTCACAAGAATAAACCTATTCTGACACACACCAAAAAATGAACCAACTAAGCCATAAGCAAGGACTGTTTACGTAATGCTTCACAGACACCTTTACACTGCCTGGGCCTCATCGCCAGTTTTGTTTTGAGCTTGTTTTTAACCCAAGGTTTAGACAGAAGAAAAAAAACTTTCAAATGCCAGCACAGTGCTTGCCCACTGACTTAGCAAAGCACGTACTGCCAAGCTGCTGCACAGCTTGAATGCCTCAGTGACCAAGCGCTTTTGGAAAATTCTTGTCATATGCACACATACACACACAAAAGAGCAATCTAATCATCAAAATATTCAGAGACACATTATTCAGAGACACTCATATGGCCTCTAGAAGCACACTTCTTGATCTGCGTGAACTGACTTCAAATATAAACAAGATTCTGTGCCTCCACTTCTCCTCTCCTCCCCTGCAAATCTCCTCAGGTTTTGGGGGTTTCATTTTTTATTTATCGTTTTTCTCTTAGCTTCACAGAAAGTTTGTTATTCCACCAGATTTTATCCCTTTCTGTTTGGCAAATGTTGATTCTCCCCCATCCTCCTACGTGTCTTACATGAAACTGCTTCAGCCTCTTTGTGCAGGCAAAAAAATTTTTTTTTTTAAATTGTGTACCTTTATCTTACCCCAAAATCTACTGTTTCAACATCAAGCCTGCCTGGCCATTAGAGTTCAGTGTCTAAGTGCCCTCCCCAGGCACATCACTGCTCCCACACCACGTACAGAATTTGAGACTGATGCCCCTACAAGCTCTTGGCTGATGTGATTGTAGGGCCATATGACAATGCAGCCTTAAAATATCTGACAGACTCTCCCCACATCTAATGAAGGGGAAAATGAAGGAAAAGCAACAATAATTCTACTCATGACCTGCAAACACTAATGCCTAATCTTTCTCTCAGGGGGATGGAGCAACAGCGTGAAGAAGAGAAGACAGGCATTGGTGGTGATATCTTTACTCCACAGGTTTCTCCCAAGTTAAGCATCATGCCTTTGTGCCAGGCACTGCCTCAACACTACAACCCCAAACAAGACAAGATTAAAAAAGAAATATAGATGTATATATATAATTAGTTGATTAGTTGTTGCTCTTTTAAGACATTCCCTAATACTGAACACGCTGCTCCACTTCTGCGTTCTAGAGCTCTGCTCCCTGTAAACAAGAGTTAGAACCAGCACTGTACAATGCCAAGTTCAGATCTCTGGATGGGAGGTAAAAAGCAAAGTAATATTACACAGTACAGCGTGATATCTCTCACATAAACAACTTAAAAATCACCATTTAATGATAAATCTTGTCATCAGAAGCATCGAGCACAGTATGACTGTGCCAAGGGAGTGGGGAGCTGATGAAGGTAAGAGATCTTCTCTTTCTTGAAATTTTTAATAAAAATGTAGCAATGAGATTCAGTTATTTTTGCTAGGAAATCTGCAGAACAAAATGATTGCTATTACTATATCCAGATGCTTTACACATGTATGAGCCTAGTCACTTGAGATTTAGCATAGATCTGCTCTTAAAGTTAAAAAAGCATGTACCTACTTCTTCAAGAGAGGGGACAATCAGCCAGCTTCCAGTTAATATGGACAAAAATTATTTCAGCTTTATTCATCACTCCAATTTCAATAATGAAAAGAAAATTATTCCTCAAGCTAAATGTTGAAAAATCTAACTACCTCCCATTACTTTCCAGTCCTCTAGAACTTGCCAGTCCTCCAAGAGATTTAATGGACAACAAAAGACTCTTCATTGCCTATCTCAAAACACTAAGGCACTATTCCTGTGATGACCAGTTGTCAACTTGGATAACACTGACAGCAAGATGCAAATGCAGTCAACAGTGCATACACTTTCTGAGAAAAGTACCTGCAAGATGTCTTCAAATAGAAAATTTTATCAATCACAAGCCTTCACGGCAGAGTCAGTATATCAATCTGTTTTGAGGTTACATCTTTTATACTTCAAATATTTTGAAGAAAAATCTAGAGTTTCTCCAAAAAAAATCTTTAAGGAATAGTATCACTGAGAACATTAGCGAAAGCCAACTGCAGAATAGCTACAAAAAAGAGGGGGAAAACAAACAAAAAAAATGTTTGTTTTTGTTTGTTTGTTTAGGGGTTTTTTTGAAACTTGACTTCATGGTGTCAAAACCCTTCAGTAAGATAGGTTAGTACTAGCATTGATACCTTTGAGAGTTCAAACAATGGCTTTCAGATAGTTTAACTTTTACTTGAATGCTTTTAAAACGCACAGCAGGTTCTTTTAAGAGAAACAGAGGACTCTTGGACATCATCAGGGCTCACTGCTACCAGGGCACATAGTCACCAAGCTTTCACAACAGTCTCTAGTGTAACAGCACATCCATCTCATATACACACAGCATACTGTAATCGAGGCAATAATTAGCCAAACACATCTTTCAGCAACACTGAGGGATTAAGCAGTGACAGTGCCCAAGTCCAGTCATCTCCCCAGCTCCATCAACAGTTTTGCACCATGGACTGGATTGGGGAACCAGTCCAAGTTAAAAATAAATAAGTGGGAGAAACAGAACACAATTCTCTTCGACCTGATGCATTACTATTATCCTGATTTATTACCCTGCTGCTAGTGACAAAACAGGTTTAGAGTAAGCAGGAGGAGATGGGCAGAGACTGGTGAAGCCCAGACCATCTCTACAAGAAAGGTTTCTATCTACCACAGCAGCCCAATTGCTGCATACTGTAAAACCTCTAAAAAAGTATTTCAAGGCAGTGTTTTGATTGATTTTCCTTTGCAAAACAATCCTCCACCTAGGGTCTATGGTTACATTTCAATAACATCAGAAAAAATAATTTAAAAAAACATGCTCCTCTAGAGAAAACAACCTTTAAGGAAAATCCCAGCACTCTTCCACAGCCAGAACAATGCTCTTCCCTCATCATCAACACTGCCAGGAGGTTACAGCCTTTACCAGCTTTTCGGAGACAGAATCTTCTGGTGAGTGTTGTGTTTCAGCAAATCACTTTCTATTTCTCTTTCAGACCAGAGTCACTGCCACATGCTTCCTTATGTTTTATGAGAAACTAAATAGAGACTGCAGTTTTCAGAATTTACAGCTCACCAGGACCAAGTTCCTTCAAGCAGCACATATGATAAAGATCTACTAATGATGATAGCCCCTCTTTGAAAAGATACCTTTGAGGATTTGTCTCATTTCTCAGTCCGACCAAAGGCTGTGTCTGTGCCCTGTCCTTTGACCTGGGAATCACAACTGATGTGCAGAGGCAAGACAGGACCTGTAGTTCCCTAACTGGGGAAAACACGGAGAGTTTTTTTCCACCCACAGGGAGTGGATTATATTCTCAAAAGTTCTTAAGATGTTTTCCCATTTATTCTGGGAAGTGGTTCAGAGCAAACTGTTCATCAGAAAACTCTGACAAGAACAACATGAGGTAGCCCGTGATTCACATCTGATGCTTAGATGTTGCTTTCTAGACAAGTGCTCAAGGCAACAAGGCTGCACCCTACTAAAATGCTCACTTTTATAAAGCTTTAACAGAATGTTAAGTCACGACAATTAGAGCTCCTATCCCATTATCAGAGCCTACAAATCGCTTGTCAACATGCAAAAAAAAGTATTTTTTAAACTAAACAACCTGGAAAATATTTTATTCCTTTCCCCCTTTACCAAATTATTAAATAGAGAGATCAGAGGCTGAGATTTCAGTAACAGATGCTTTATTTTAAAGTCTTAATTCTTCCTGGCAAAACTGGTATTTCACAAGATTGCCTTATTGATCAAACAAGGTTATGTATCCCAAGTAACTTTTGCTTTGAAATAATGAGATTGTAATCTGACTTGCAACATAGCTGTTTCTCCTGTTTCACCAATGAGCAGTCTTTTATCATCAGCTCCTGAAATCCTTTGCACAATCCGGTTCTTCATCACTGTGTGGTTTGCACTCACAGTGGCACCAAAGTGTCTCCTCCTAAAATGCCATTCCCAGTTCAAAACCGTTGCAATGTATTTAAAAACTATACAAGGAAAAGTGAGCTGCACTGTACCGCTTCCTCGCAGTCCGTAATTGACTTAACAATTTCCATAAACCCCAGTGAGAAGTTACCAGTTTGTCAATCTGTACTCTTCCACACAGCAGATTTTGGGAAAATGCTTTGGAAAGCCTGATTTACTAATTCTGCCCTAGCTACCACTTCAGTAGCAGATGTCATCTAGCCCAAGAGAATCATCTCATTTAGAAGAGCAAAATGCAGCTACAAAGCTAGTCCAAATTTAGATCCACCACCAAGGAAGGAACATTTATGAGGACATGGGAAAGTTTGTGTTACCAGTATGGATGCAACCCAAATATCTTATCTACACCAACATGAGCTGCTACTAGGTGTAAAATAAAATACTGAATTACAGATATTCACAGAGCCTACTATGTCTTGGTATGATTGCTAGAAACTCCATTAAGGTCATAAATAGAGAGATAATTGACAAGAAGCTCAACAGGAGGATAGATGTTCTCCCAGTAGGAGAAACTGCTCTTAACAACTACCTGTGGGATTATGAAAATAGGCTACTTAAGTATCTACTGCTATTAGTGATGCTGTTCTGCCTGCCAGATCTGTGAGAGTTTTCATTTTGAATGGATGCTTGGAGTGCTGCTTCTTTTATCAAGGGAACATAAACACCATTCTTTGAGGAGGACAAACAAAGCATCTCCCCAGCATGGACAGCAGACACACTCACAAGACAAGAAAGAGCATTTGTGGCGTCAGCATGTTAACGAGGACACAAGTCACTAAATCACTACAATTGTTACTCGTGAGTGCAAGTGGCCTGGACAGGGGTGTCTGAACACAAAGGCATCTCCAATCCAGGGACTTCTCCAATGCAAAGAAAAGGAGATTAAACGTCCTGGGAAGCAAGGAAGGACTCCTGCAAACACCACTGCTGAAAGTGTTTAAAGAAAGAAAATTCTGCCTAATCATCACGTGATTCTTTTCCCTAAAACTACACATTTTTCTTTTATTTGTACACTAATTCGAGCTTTTTTTTTCCTCCTTTACTGGTGAAGGAGCTACTATATTCAAGTGTTTCCAGAACTTACCATTTTTCTCACTCTTTCATCCCTGGCATGTCACTTTCACAAAACTCCCTCTTGATTCCAAAAATACTGACCAACCAACAGGCTTGGGTTCACATGAAGACTTTGAGGACCATCAATAAGATAAAAGAGCACAAGATGCATCCACTACACCAAAATTACAGATTGCATCTTAGGTTTCTAGAAAACAAAGGTTTGAGTGATTAACACTTAATGATTTCTAAAATTAAATAATTGTAGAGAAACAGTGCTGCTTAAAGAAACCCAGAATTCCATGCTAACAAAAATTAGAGGTAATTACAATGTGTATGTAAAGGGCACAGCATTCTGAGTGTTAAATCACCTTTAATTATGTTTTCTGGATTTGTAACACTGACATTTGAATTCCTAACACTGCACTGATACACCACGTTAAATCAAACATGCCAACAGCTCTATTCTGAATCACCTTGAAGGCTTGCAAAACAGAGCTATGTTTGAACACATTTATCTTTTTCCTTACACTCTTTCAGCTATTGAGTGAGACCACAATGTATACTTCTGGAGTCATAATTGGTCACCAAAGCAACAGCTTGGATGCCAAAAAGCAGGATTTCAACTCGACTGCACAGGGTGGTGGAAAAAGAAAGGTGATCACAATACCTCCATTGTAGCCTTGACCCTGTGACTCAGACCCCCGGTGAACTACAAGTCGTTCATGCACTGAATCCAAAATGAATAACCGAGAGAGCAACTGAAAACAAGACTTTGTTTTCTTTTAACTTCTGTTCCTTGTACTAATGGCCTTTAAAGGGTCTGGGCATTAATCCTGGATTGCAACTAGAGAGATGAGAAAGATTCCTGGCTAGATTTTCTTCCAAGTGGGCCAAAAAAAAAACTTTTTAAAAAAGTATTTCCTCTTTAGTAAGTTCTCTGGAAGTTGTCCATTTTCTATTTATTACCACCCCTTAGAAAAGGAGGTCTGCACCATAGCTAGTGCACAGTACTGACAGTAGATCTGGAGCTCTTTCACCACAAGTGAAACCAGGTATTTACACACCAGAGGCCTTTTCTCATGTTGTCAGCAAACTGTGACTATATGGATGGTGAAAAATATACCCACTTCTCATAATGTTATTGCTTAACTCTTACAAAGAACTTAGATTTCTTTCCAGTTCACATTCTGCTGTAAGAGAACTGAGATGGGATATTTGTTTTCGAGTCTTTTCCCCCTTCTTAGTGATTCCTTTTTCCCCCCCCCCATATGCTAAGGCAGTTTGGTAAATTTTCATAATCCAGCTAAAAGAGGCTAAATTAAGAAATTTCTTTTGCTTGCCTCCTCTGTTTTAAAGGTGTTACATTACTCCCTTTGCAGTTTGTGGGTCAAGAGCTACAGCTGTTAGAAAAAAAATATATTTATGCACATAAACACATTATTGAAAATATTTACATTAATTCAATTGTGAAACAGACCAGCTAGACCCCTGGTCACTATGGCTTAACTTTTGCAGAGCTAGCAAGCCCAGGGCTGAGCATGGGGAATGTTTCACCAGCACTTCTCCTGTGTGCCCACCCTGCCAAAGCACCAGCACACCTGAACCACCCCAGTGCCTGAGCAGCAGGGAATACCCTTCTCCATCAAACCCATCCATACGCTCTGCTGCTGCTGTTAGGGAGCACGGGAGGATGAAGGGAGACAGCATTGCCAGGGCAAAGCGTCCCTCCAGGCAGAGGTCAGCAGTAGAGTGGGCGTGCAGGAAGACAAGAGCAGCAGGGCTGGGCAGGGAGCTCCAGGAGCAGTGAGGCTCTGCCAGCCCCAGTGCCCTGCTGGCCGTGTTCATCACTGCCCTGGGTGCAGGGAAAGCCCTCCTATGGACCTCAGGCTGACAGCACAGCTTTGTGAAAGGTGGCTAGCACGCAAGGTTTGCACTTCCAAAACCTCCTAGCAACTGCCAGCTGCTCCCTTCAAACCTGCCACGTGGCATCTATTTCCTCTGTTTCCCACTGCAGACACACAGCAACAAGAACTCCAGCAGCAAAAAGCTCCTGCTCTAACTCAAAACAACAGAGTAAGAAAGATGATTTGTCAACAAAGTGACCAGTGTTAACCCCCATTGCCACAGAAATTTTAGGCATTGACGAATGATACAAAGAATCACAAGTCAATCTTTAAGGATTTCAGATGTGAAATGCCAACAGCTTTGCCTCCCTGAGGTTTTTTACATGTTGAAAGCACAAAGCCTTAACTAGCAGAGCAAGACAAAAAAGCAAAGCCTACTAAATATCTTCATAACAAATCTGCAGGAGTCGACACATGCACTGTAGGCAAAAAGCAAGTTAGGCTGGGATTCTTCAGTTTTCACTTTCTGATGACCTAAAAAAGACAAGAGTTTTACCTATATAGATAAGACAACAGGCAATTATCTCACTCCTATGAGTAACACTTAATAAAGATTTGTTTTGACCTCATTTTAGCTGCATTGGAGAAGGCATCTCAACATCAGTAATAACAAAACAGTTAACACAAGCACTCACTGAAATGCTTCTGTATCTGTCAACCCTAAATACCTTACAGTCTGCAAATGGGATGGTTTTATTGTTCTTAAGTACACACAGGCATGTATTTCTTAATTATACTTTAAACCAAGAACAAAGGTCACACATATGCTCTTAGCAAGAGACAGCTATCCACTCACTATGTTCCATCAACAACTCCCATCACTTCAACCATTACCAGTAGACTTTTAGAATTCTGTATCTCTTGGCCCCTCTCATATTGGAAAAACATCATTAAAACAGATTAAAACTGCTATTCCAGTCAGACTGCTTATCTAAAGCTTGAAGAAAATATGTACCTGCTCTCCTTCAAAACAAATTATAAAATCGACTGTTATTTCAGACTCTTAATCTTGGGAAAAAAATATTCTCTCTAATCTGACACTACTAAATCTACTCTCTCTTCTGTTAAAACTATGTATTTACATAATCACAGAACTGCTTCAAAGATGCATTTTTAGGATGGATACACAGAGCCCTCATATGTGTTCATATATGCTGAATTAGATTAAATAACTTCAATAAGAAAAGAGTGTACATAATGTACAGTTTTACAATTAACATCTGCTTTATCTCTTTTTTGTAAGATGACATTTAAGCTATAAGCATGTATCAGAGCCCTTTATCTCACAATGCCATTTTCCCCCAGAGCATTCATGTCTCACTTCAATAAAATATCAGCACGCACAGGCCTGAAACTGGCTTTACCTGCAGCAGAGACAATTCCCAGACTATCAATTTGTAAAAGCACTGGAAAAGCAGTAAGAACAATATTGACAGATGGGCTCTCCCACACTTGCCCTGCAAAAGCCTCGGCTCTGGAGCCACCTTCCCCACAAATTTGTCTTTGGAGAGTTAAGAAGAGAACCATCCATTTCAGTCTTTGAGACTCAAAAAAAGTGGGCATGGGGTATTTCAGGGTTCGGGGTAGGTTTTGTTGTTGTTTCACCCATCCTCCTTTTCCTAAAGTAAATTAAACTTTGAACCATGCTTTCAGGAAAAGGTAAACTCAGCCATCAGCACAATTCACTTCTTTCTCTGGAACTTCAATTACATTCAGGGTTTTATTCTATGTGTAAGATGATATCCAGAACTGTTTCCAGAAGCCTGAAGATACAACTCCTGGGCAATGCTCATCCACGACCAGCACCTCGGGTGTTTGTCAAGTCTGGGGACCACACCATCACCAAGCCTACGCTTTTGGTTTAAATTACTTTCATCTCATTTGCTTTCCCTCTCTATATCTGAATGAACAGACATAGCTTTAGGTCTTCTTGCAAAAAGGTCCTGCTGTAGCACTACAAAATTAAGGACAAAAGAATACCAGCTCAGTCCAACAGGACAGCATCTATCCTACTTACAATTCTCAGGAGGAAGCCAGAAGTGTACTCGGGGAATGGAGCTGTCCACTCCCACCTTATCTGTGGACTGTGGTTTTAACCTTGAGCCTGTATTTAAATTGAGGGCTCATATTAAGCAGCAGTGAGCACTCCCAACCTCAGGACATCAGTGTCCTCGGCAGCAGAAGGTACAGCATGTCTGTTGTCATTACCAGGTGTGCTTTAATTACTGCTATTACCAGCAGCCAGGGAAGGGCTGCAAGGCAGCTACTCTTCAAAGAGAAAAGGCAGAGCAGAGCAGCAGAGATTACTCCAGCAACTGTAAATACTTTGCCATCTGGAATTAAATAACAATTTTGAAAACGCTCACTTATTCCCTGGCCACAGCATGCACACAGGCACCTATGCTGACCATACTCCCATGGTATCCTCAGCATCTCCACACCTGCCTGATCCATGGGCCACACAAAGTAAATACAAAGAAATATAATCAGAGGCCTACTCATGGGTGGAGCAAAGGCTCACCTATACATAAAAACAAACAATACTTTAACCAACTGTTAGTTTTATCTGTATGTAAATGGAATCACACAGAGAAAGTAAATATTCTGCCTTACTCTTTGCTGTAAGACTACAAGAAGAGAATTATCTAATATGGCAAAGAAAAGTAAATTTCATAAGAGCCAAGCTGAAGATCCAAGCCCTGCACAGAAAGCGGGCTGAAGCACACTGGAGTGTAAGCACACCCAGCCACGGAAAGGGCTCCTGTAGATACAATGATTTCCAAACAATTAGGCCATTGAATAATGGATACAGCTGCCAGTGTCTGCTCTGATGCCAGGAAGCAGTAGAGAGTTTGGAATCAACACCAGATCTCTATGCAGTGCTAGGGACTGCACTGAAAATGCACATGGGCTTTCAAAAAAAGGTATATGAATTTCTGAAAAAAATTCTACAGCATGGTACCAGGATCAACAAATTCAATGAGAAAAAGTCAGGACAATTCAGCTTTTTGCAAAAAAATTCCACTTTAGTCTCTGTCCTGGCAGTAGACCAAAAGACAAGAGCTGTCTGCCAGGGCAGGAGATGCAAGACAACCTTTTCCTACTTCATGCTTGGGGGCAGCAGGAACCTGAAGCCAGGAGAGGCTGGGGAAGAAGGTGCCATGGCCAGGGCAGCTCCAAGGACATCCAGAGGGGCGAGAGCTCCTGGACCTTTAAGGGAAGTCTTGCTTTTGTCACCAAAATTAGTACATGTTAGAAAACGGCGATTCAGAGACTCTCTCCTGTTTCAGAGTAGACATCAGGGGTTTTTCTCTTCACTGGACACATGACTTGCTCTGATCTGATTCAGCTTTTGGAAGACAGTGAAAAGCCCTGACTTTCAAACAAGTAAGTTTAATAGATCTTCTGTGCTTTAATGTAGGTGGGTTAAGCTACAAAGAATTATTCATTCTCCATAGTTACCAGCTACTGTCATTCCTTTAACAACGGAATACCCATCTAACACATACAGATATCAATATACATAATTTAATCCACAGGTCTTCTGCCCCTGGATAAAAGGCCAACTTTAACCCTATGCTACTGCTGGAAGGAGAAGAAAGGCTCTGGAGGAGCAATGGAAAGAACTTGTTTCTCCACCTGAAAGCACCCATAATTAGGAAGTGATGGATGTCGCTAGTAAAAGTGAGTGATGTTTTTCAGGAGGTCTCTCATCTGTAACAGCACTGTTTTCAGATAAAATAACCCTTTCTGTCAGGCAGTGTCAGGAATGTCTACAGCCGATCAGTCACTGCTATCCAGAAAAAAATATGATGTTTTTGTCATAATATCTGTAGTGTACATTGTACCAGCCTTTCTTCATTGTGTGCCTCATCAGTCAGGGCCTCCACCCTAGAGAAATTTTCAAAAACCTCAATCTCACTGCATGTGTTACAGAGCTCTTTTTGAACAAAACACCTTTTACCAGAGCATAAAATCATATTTGCCATCTGGAGTTAATGACTATCAAGAAAAACTCAGGAGGAAGACCTGCTTGCCACTCCTGCATGCTGGCCTACAAAGCAGAACCACCACAAGAAATAGCTTGGAAGAAAGTCAACAAGATAAGCGGGATCATTTCCAACTCGAACACCATAAAATTTCACACTGTAAGAACTTCATTTACAAGACTTTGACAAACATTAAACAAGGAGAACAAATATCTAACACAACTGAGATTACACATATGGCCTAAAGTCTCCGGGCCACTGGTCTAGTGCCAGGAGAGACTGTCCCAACCGGGAAAATGGGGCAGCTCTCTAACTACATGACCCTACAGACTGTCACAGTATCACAGAAAATAATCCCTGGACTGACAGAGCCCTGAATAAGGTGGCCATGTCAGCTTCAAAATCAAAACAAAACCAAAAACCCCATCAACATGATTAAGGAAATGGGACAGATGAGCTAGAGAGACCCTGAGCCTTTGGGAATTCTTTATGTGATCCCTGTCAAGCAGCCTGGCTATGTTTTCAAATGATTAAACCAGACCTTGATAGAAATCTTAGGTGTCAATTTCTCAATATTCTAATAATTGCATGGAATTCTTGCTAAGGTTCATGCAACAGATGTCCACTCTGGTGACAACACACTCCTTTCTACAGGCCACTTTACAAAATTCAATGGAGCTAACGTTTCATTACCTAAAACCCATTCTTGATCTTTAAACACAGCCAATGTATTTTAATATTTAACCTCTGCATGTTAGAGATTACATATCAATATTACAAGCTCATAGCTATTACTTTTGCAAAACACTAAGAAAAAAATAGATGCTGATGTCACTGATCACATGTTTTCTATTTATTGTGATGGGAATAATCAGCTTCTCTGATTAGGTACATGTTTATTATATTACGAGGCAACAACTTCCTTCAAGCACCCAATCCAATCCACGTGCTTGACACAAACGTTTCTTAAAGGCTACGAATTTGAACACCTGTGTTCTAGAAAATACATTGGTGCTTCTAACAAAGAAGGTGCTGAAGCACAGAAGAAATTTAAACATCTGATTACTTGTTTTCTTTTGACACCTGACTGAGAAAACAAACATTTTATGTTATTAAGAGACACTAAGGCAACCAATCCCAGTAGTATCTGGCCCTTCTAAACCACTGATTACCTGGAGAAGCACTGCCACTCACCTGAGACACATATTCAAAAATTTCATCCTCTTAAGATAAGGGGGAAGGAAGTAGTTTATTAAAACTCTGAATAAAGCATGTGGGAAAGGACCTCGACATGCCCAAATCCGTGTTCAAAACAGGAGTAACTCTGAAGTCAGACCACGCTTTCCAGAGCTTTGCCCAGTTGATTTTTGAATACCTTCTAAAATGGAAGCACTACAAGCTCTCTGGACTCCTGCTCAGTGCTCTTTCACTCTGAAGCTGAGCTACAGGAACTTTCCTTGCTGCACCCCATGCACTTCCCCTCTTTTCCTTTCACTGCAATCCCCCTGGAAAACCTGAACACTACCATCAGCCCACCCACCTGTCTGGGGTGGGTGACCATGATCAGACCTTCCCTCTCCCATGCTTGGGAAGCACTGCTCCCCTGGACCCCACTCACACAGCTCCTGCTCCACTCACCAGCCACCCATAGTCTTCTGCCCGATTCATATGGTTCCGGCACCTTGCTTGACTTGCCTTGCTCATACTTGTGACCACCAGGGTGATTCAAGCCTGCCCATAAACTAAGGCACCTCTTGTCCAGCCCTTGGCTGAGATGGCAACTGACCAACTGGTTTCCTCCTCCACAGCCTGGTCAGACCCAGCTCCAACAATATCCACGTCCCATCCTAGTCCCCAGCCTACAGCCAACCCACACTCCCTGATGCACCATCCTTGCAGCTGGACACAGCACCGTGTCTGGGGCCTCAGCAGCACTGACAGCAGCACCCTTACCTTTAGTTTACAGTCCTGGGCACACACTCCAGACACAGCTTGTTCTCTCTGCCACTGTCAGCTTGTGCACAGCTGGTGATCCAGTGCCTGTCCCAAAGCAGTCTTCCTGTGCTGTGCAGCCCTGCCACGTCCTCACCACTTTGTATTTCCTCATTTCAACTCATTAAGTTGTAAGCTGCAGATTTCCACATGCCTTTTCAATCTACCATAGCCATTTAACTCTGAACTATGCTTCGCAGTGCTTGAGCACCTCTCAGTCTGGACTTACTTGCAGATTTAGTTAGTATTCCCTTGTCCACACCAGTAAAGAGAACAGCAAATAAAGCTCAGCCCAAGACAAACATGGGTGTATTCACACAATTCCTCGTGCCATCTCCCTTCTTTACCTGATTTTCACAGTAAATTATGTGTAACTACACTTCAAACATGGTCCTTAAACAATTATTTGTTTACCATGTTATTAAATACATATATTTCCTTATTCCACAGAAATGTCATGAGGTTTTATCAGAAATTACTGATAAAAGTAAGGTAACATCAGAAGTACTGCTATCCCTGAGTCCTTATTTTCTTATCCTCCAGATTCCTAGAAACTGATTAAAAATTTTGTTCCAATTCTCTAAGCACTGCAGTTAGACTAACTAGTCTGTAATTCCCTGGATCTCCTTTTTTCAAACTGAGGTAATGCTATTGCCCTTTTCAGTCCTCCAGGACCTCTCCTGGTCTTCCCAATTTCTAAAAGATAATTGTAAATGGTTCAAAGGTTGCTTGGCTAGTTGCTGATGTACCCTAGGGCAAATTTCATCAGGCTCTGCCTATCTGAATACACCTATCTTATCTCCTTTCTCTGATCTATCCTTTTTCTACTCTGCACTTTACTCCTATCACCTTGTTTAAATTAATTTGAATTAATGTGAAGACACACTCAAGCAATACAATAGCTACATGATATTCATTTCATATTTTGTCTTTCAGCTATAACATTAGGGAAAAAACCAACTCCACACTATTCATGTACTATGACTATGGCCTTTTGGAGATACAGAAGAACATTTAGAAAGATTAGTCTGAGCTAGACTGAAGATTGCAAATGGTTTAGACCAATCCTCAAGCTAGGGTGTCTGAAGGGGAAACACTAAGAAACGTCAATAAACTCCTTGATTGCAGGAAGATCTAAAGAGAAATTTTAACTGCATTCTAGAAGGGACTCTTTCAATTACTAATTCAGTCTAGTTTGGTTTTATGAGTTTCAAAAAAAAAAAAAAAAAAGAAAAAAAATCCAACACTTCCCCAGTAGATAAAACGTTTGATAATCAATGGCACAGTTTCCTGTTGATTGCCTAAGTTATCCGCCACTGATCACTGTCAGGGGCAGTGTACTGAATTAGACTGACCACTCGTCCAACCCAGCACAGCAAGTCCCACTCCTCCATGAATGCTGACAGGTATCTTGGAGCACATAAAGAGTTTAATGCATCCACCTGTTCAAGCCATAATTTACCTTTCAGCGGCTGGAAATTACCATCCTCATGGCTGAAATGTGGCAAGACACTACAGGATCATTGCCCGTCTGCTTCTACACAAAGCAAAACAGCCAGCCTTAGATCATCCTCTGTGATTTCTCTTTTGTTTTTCAGCAAAATGTACTAGACATGGTTGTGCACAGTAACTTCTTAAACTGCTTCATTTCCATCCTCAAACACAAATCAAGGCTCTGTTCTGTGATCCCCTAGGCAGCAGATGCAATGTTAATGGAGATTCTGTCATTTTTAAAAGCAGTTAGTGATTTGAATGCCTCCATTTCTAGTGTACGCAGCTTGAAGTATTTTACAAGGTCCAATTTTCAAGGAATGATGAACACTCAAGAACTGCTGGGTGAAGGTTCCCACCCCACTTGGTGTACAAATCCAGAACCCATTTGATCTGGTACTTCTAGCTAGAAAATCGTTTTGCAAGACTAAAACTCTAGTACTAGTCAAAAGAAGGGGGAAAATAATTTTCTTTTGCTAACTGTGATGAAAATGCAACTAATTCATGCATTCTTCCAGTTACACAGAGTACAGCAGCCTATCCTTGAATATGGATCTGTGAGTATTTTGTTCCAGAGTGATACACTGAAAACTTTCTCTCACAAAATACTATAATCAGCTTTCAGTGAAACCTGCTTTACTGGGCATAATATAAAGCTTGATTTCCAACACTGTCAGGACAGAAAACCCACCCCATATTTCCAATCCATATATTGCTGATACTTGTCCCTACTGCAAATGCCACCATCAGTAATCCCTGTCTTGCTGCCTGCCTCCCCTGAAAAACCTATCATAATTATCAGAATCCCTGGATCTCATCCTGGAGTTAATGATGAATAAAAACAAGGTACGAATAGAGAGAACAGTCAGAACAGCAAAATCTCTGCTGCTCTTCCTTATTCCACTAGCAGAAAAATTCAGACTCTATTTTAGTCAGAGGAGTTTGGTGTCATGCAATTGTTCAGTCACAGCTCAACAAACCTCATTATTTCAGGCCTCTTTAGAAATCCGGAGTTTTGCCCGAGAGTATGATGGGATGCGCATCTGTTTGCAGTGGCACTGTGCCCCAGGAATGGCACAGCTGGTGCTCATGCCCAGCACAGCCCCGGGAGCTGGCACAGGCACCGGGAACCCCAGCACAGTCACAACGCCGTGCTTTTTAATCCATCACCCCGCTGGGCTCTACTTCAAACCCACAGTTTAACCAATACTGGCTGGTTTCAGCCAAGCCTGTGCTGATAGTAGACAGAACGAAACCGAGTTAATTAGAGTTAAATGTAGCCTCAAAGGAGATCTCAGCACCAAAACTCCTTATGCACATTAACTTATATAGCATGTATTTTTAATGAGTTCAGCACTTGTCTCGAGTTTAGGAAACACACACATGGGGTGGCAGCTATTCAAAGCCGTTGCGCCAGAGCACGAGCAAGTGCTGACTCTGCAAGATGACAAGGTTATGTTGCCAGTTATGGAGATTCTACCTTTATTGCACAACCCTCAGATACCTAAATTTAAATTAAACAGGTGAAGTGACAACACAAAAGCCACCTACCAATATACTCATCATAAAATACAAAAGGAAATGAAAAAGACCAGCGGGCTAAAGCTCGTGTTCAATTTTGCAAATATGTTTAAATCTTGTAACATCTCCAGCATCTCCTGAGCCCCTTTTTCATAAACAAACTTCTGAAAATATGTATCCCTGTAGACAGCTAAAGCAAACACCTTCAAAGCAGAAGGGAATTTTACAAGTGCAAATTTGGAGCTTTAAACCCCACCCTTCCATCTCCTCATGCATTCTCCAACACTCATCATATGAAGGCCGGTAAACGGCCAGTTGTCATGCCCTTTGGGTTCCAAAATATATTAAAGCAATCTACTTATTTGTGAGATAAAAGGACTTGCAAAGACTCCTAAATCCAAAAAATATATAGTCATATATAAATAAGGCTGAATTACGCCAACAAATTCTGCCAATGCCCTTTAGAGCCTGTCATTTAAGTATAGCCAGAAAACACTGTTCACTGGATTACAGTGAAAAGTAAGGGGTAACTGACTGTTTTGCATTAATTATAAGTATGTTCCAGCCAATATGGCATTAATACGCAATTAAATCACTTTGAATCGCGTAAGTTTTGTGCCAACATTTTGTAGAAATATGTAACCTCTATTACAGAAAACAACCCTTCAATTAGAATACAGTATGGCAACATATTTTCCAAAATGTAAATAAACTAAAGAATAAAAATGCTCAAAGCATTATAAGAGGACCACGTGACCCAATGACAACAGTTTTACACTTTAAAGTCAGAATGAAAATAAACTAATCATGTAGAAGTCTCAGCTTCAACTGCAATTCCAGTGGTAATGCTGCTTGTACAAAAATACCCCAAACCATGATCACATAGATAAGTAGTATTTCCCTAGCAATAGCCAGTTCAAATGAAAAATCTTAACTTTGTTTTTCTCTTAATCTTTTCAAGCAGTATTCACTTTAATAAATTTCTTAACTTCATTACTGTAACATTCAAATAGATAGGTATTTTTGTATATCCCTGAAAATGCAACCATACAACAATTTTAGTTTAAATGAATGACAAAAACTGCTTCAGGACACAGTGCTGTCTCAAAACTCCTGAAAACTTAATCTGTATTCTGCTAATCTAGGTTATAGTTTATCTTCAGGGGTTCTCCTGCAACATCACTCCTTGATGCTTTAGATTCAGCCTGACATGATTGAAAAAGCTTCCTTTTCTCCTTTCTCCCATTTATCCATTTTATTCCCAGGTTCCCCTGTTCCCTCTCCCAAATAATTATTAAGGAAATTATCTTAAAATAAAACCCTACAGATGAAGCATGACCTAGAACAGATATATTCTGCCCAATTTATGTTCCAGAAAGTTGATTTACTCTAGAAGATATTATTGCATGCCACTCAAACTGTATTTTCAGCCACATTTTTTATTGACTGAGTGTCATCTTTTCTTTCCTAAAACCTGAGTTTACTTTAAGAATGACAGAAGATTTTCCCAGGGTCAGCTGAAAGCATTCATAACTGCACATACCACAAACGAAGTGCTATAAAACTGAGAAGCCCTCAAGGACAGCTGTTTTGCTGAGGAGCTGCATCACCAGGCTGCCACCTCAGCTCCTGTGTAATGTCACTTCTTGTGGTTCAGTTCTGTCACCACGTAGTGCCCTCCCACAGGGGTGGACATGTCCAAACTAAGACTGCTCTACAATGCTTCCAAACACAGTATAAAACAAAATGCAGATGATTAGTTAAGAAATGTGAACCTAAGATGACAGATGCTATTACAATTCAGATACTGTCCAGGTCTGCAGCTCACCAAGGCTGCTCATCACTGGGATATACTCAGCCCTGCTGTCCAGTGCCAGCCTGGCTTCATGCTGACAGCTCCATGGGATAAGTGAGCCTGCAAGGAAACTGGTGGGCAACAGGGAATCTGACCGTCTGCACCTCTGCAAACTAAGCACCTGTTCATGTCCCATCTCCTGAGCTAAGGGAGAAAGGGCATCCAGTATTCAAACTCTGTTCTTCAGTGGGCACAGCAGCCCAGAGCCTTCCTGCTCACTCTCCCGCCTGCACCCAAATGCCATCACTCCAACCCGGGCTCACCTCTGAGGAAAACCAAGCATGCCATACACCACACCAACACATCCTTCCCTGCCCTGCTGCTTCTGTGAAACACAAGGTTTCTGAACCCTCCCACTGCATTGTCTCTGCATAACCTCTTGGGCAGCACATCCCAAACCCTGAGCACCACCTCCACCTGCACCTGCCACTGCCCAACCCACACCAGGTGCTGGCAGGATCTCCTCCACAAGGCTCTGAGCCCAAATGCCCTGGAGCAGCCTTCTCCCTGCCCCAGGACCACATCAGCAGTACTTTCAAACACACATACACAGACATATCTACCATACGTGCTTCTATCTCCGCTTAAGCAGCAACACCAGTTCTGATGTCAGAGAAATGTTGCTTGTTTCAAGAATCAGAATCTTAGCTAATGAACTTTTGCTACTCTTCTACACTCAACAAATACTGGGCTGGGTAGCATATAGCCTAACTGACTGTTAAGGTCACTGGCCAGCTCTTTAATCTTATTTAGTATACTTTGAGACAGCTCATGAGTCATTAGGACCTTATTCTTGGGGACACAAGGACATGTAATACACATTAATAAAGAGCATAAATGTGATCTAGTACATGTATTTTACAGATTGTGAAAGTAGAAAGATGACATTAAATATTTCTTTGCAACGTTAATAATTTTGATGATTTTACATACAATAAAAATATTGGTCAGAGCCTGTTGTTGCATTCCTAACTTATAACACTGCTACAACTCTAAGAAAACTCTTTTAAGTAGTGAAAGTCACACTTTAAATACCATCTTGAAGAGAAAAAAGGGCTCAAGGGAGTCCTAACTTAAAAATTCCTTCCTTAAAAGCGGAAAAGAAAAGAGACATTTTTCAAGCTGTTAATTCATGATATTTGATTTTATGATCTAAATTGTAATTCAGTGCACACACGTGTCAGGAACTTTGCAATACTTTTGAAAGGGATCAGCATCACTAATCAGGCGCTGAAATACAATTTCTGGGAGAATCTGGGAGCTCAAAGCTGCACATTTTAGCTGGCTTGGAAAGATCTTTGAAAAATAAAGTTAAACAGTAATTATACATAAGTGTGCTTGAGAAACTTTACACCTGTCTTGACATGAATCAGATCTTTGCATGGATGATGAAATTCTTGGCATTGCTTTAGGTGATTGGGAAGGCATTAGCTTAGGGAGGGTAAAAATTCAACAGCCACAAGCCTAGACAGGTAGGATAAAGGAGTTACTGACTCAAAAAGGCAGGGCAGCTTATCTGTGGAAGCCTAAACACGCTAATAATTTAACATAAACAGATCTGCTGATATTTTTAGAAAGGAATTTTAACTCATAAGTAACAATGTTAAAAAAAGAACACCAGTATCCCTAATCATATTTTCCACAGGTCCTCCCAGCTCCTTGCAGATTATTGACACTAAAATTCAGACGAGAGACGGGAAAAGAAAAAACAAGGAAGTAAAAAGAGGAAGAAAGCAAATATGCCAGAGATAGGTAGTTGGGTATAGGATTAGGACAATAATGAACTTGTTGGCAATCAGTGTCTGACTGCCAGCTATGCTACAACACTCCTGCAACCTTTGTCTCCCTCTGTCTCAGTTCCCAGTCTGTAAAACCAAGTGATAATATTTCCTTACCTCACAGGAACGTTCTCAGAATAAATCCATAAATGCCTGGAAGACACTGAGACACCACTGTGACAGAGGCCATAAAAATACCTAGGGGAAAAACAAACAACATAAGAATAAGTGTCATAAGTGACCAAAACAGCTGAGACATTCACAGATTAAAGGTACAGCAAACATTAAAACTTTGCTTAATGACATGAATTCTCCAGCCTGGGGAAGAAGCAGTTCAGCACATATTCCCACACAGCCCTTCTAAAACCATGACAGCAATGGACAATTTCCCCTTTTCTCCTTACACATGACACAGTCATGGTAATCCACCACCAGATGCAAGCAGGAAAGATGTTTACAGATCATTAGCTTAGCCCTCCATGACAGGTATCACATCCAAGAACCCAAATCACAGCAACAGAGCCTCACATACTGACAGTGCTCTTCCTCAGCCTCCACATCCAATTGTAACTGCAGAGCTGAGCTCCTCCAGTAGTTAAAAAACTTTCAGCCTAACACTTATTCCTGAACAGCTTTTATCCATTTGTTTTCATGCCAACATTGATCCAGCAGCTTAAACAGCTTTTCCCTATCCCTTGAGTTTATTTCTCTGACAATAAAAAATGAATTATACCACCTCCCTGTCAGGGCTCATTTGCCCACCCAAATCAACCAAGTTCTTGGAGTTTGCTCACTGGTGACTCCCCATCTTTGATATTACCTGTCTCCTGTATCACCCCACATCAGCATCTTCTGCCCAAACCCATCCTTCTGGCCTGCTGTCACCTTGCAACTGCCCAAAGATGTGTTTCTCCAGCATTTTCAGCTGGTAACCCCCTCCATCCCAAGTGCAGAGCAGAAGCTTCTCTCCTAATGCTTTCTAAGGTTATGACCCAGCATGCCATCACCATGCAGATATGCCCCACTTCGCCTGCTCTGGGTCTCAAGCTCTTTCTGAAAGACACCCTAACCTTTCACTGTACTGACCATGCCTCTGTCTCACCTCTGAGTCCCCAGGGCCATCACAGGGAACATGTCTGGTCTCCCTAAAAACATACCTCCTATCTTCAGCGTCAGCTTAACCCACAGTTGGTGGCTTGAGCTCAACTACACTGCGAAGCATACTTTAACATGAGCCAAATGACTACAGTCCTCTGAAGGATAAGTGATTCAAAATTATGCAAATGCACAGAATACATTATTTAGTCTTTATCATTTACAAAGTACACATTTTGTAAACAGTTTCAGCCCTCTTACAGAGAGTGTGACAGTACTCTGAAATCTGCGTGTCTGATGGCTGCTGCATCATGCACTGACCATCA
Source organism: Sylvia atricapilla (assembly GCF_009819655.1). Classification (NCBI taxonomy): domain Eukaryota; kingdom Metazoa; phylum Chordata; class Aves; order Passeriformes; family Sylviidae; genus Sylvia; species Sylvia atricapilla. The sequence continues at coordinate 15,378,795 of NC_089148.1, forward strand.
TATCCCTGGTGGGAGAAGGGGAGGGTCTGCTCCAGTTCTGTTCTTGAACAGCCTACCTGCCCAGTGTCCCCTGTGATCAGAGATACCTCCACCTACCCCCTCATACACACACCCCTGGAGATCCTCTCTCATCCTCTCACCAACACAGCTGACCAGGACAATAAAAATCCCCCCAATTTTTTCCATATCTGAGGGGAGAGGGCAGTTCCTTTGCTCCTGGCACTTTGCGTGGAACCAGCTCAGGAGCTGCTCAGACAAGCACTTGGAGGTAGGAGGGGAAGAGCAGCCTCCCCCCTCTTGCTGGCAGTTTGCCCCAGATCAGACTGGGACGTATTGGAAACCTCAGCCCAGGGAACCAGAATATACTCACCTTTCCAAGGACTCAGAGCCATTTAAAACTGTGCTCTAATAACCTTCACAAACAAATATATTATGCAATTTATGTTATGCAGCATTGACTTCAATGACTCTGTAGCAGTGCTTACACTACTATATTTACTTCTGGCACCCACTGGCAGCCTTGGCTGTAATTATTCTGAGCATGCTCCTGTTCTAAACCCGGAGGTCTTACCCTGCCAGTATCTGTGCACAACACTCCTCAGTAGGTTTTCTATAACTTTCACCACACTGTCCTTCTTTCTTCTATCCCTGCAAGCCCCTTTGTCTAGAACATGTCCTAAGTTTTTCCTCCTTTCACACAGGGTCCCAATTTTATACTCCAGCACCTCTTCCTCACTACCAGATCAACAACTTCCACCTTCAGCTGTCTCACACTTTTGATCTCCATCCCTCAGGAGAGAATTTTAGACAAGTACCCTGGCACCTCCTGCCAGGCTTTCTGAAATTTGAAGAAAGGCCTCTTTTAGGCATGCACATAACCACCTTCATGCCCATGGCACAGATCAGCATACTAAAGAAACAGAAGAGAGATTATACAGATTTGTTTTCTCCCTCCCCCTAGACTAATAGTATGACCATTTCAGTACCAGCTCTTTCCATTTCCTTTATCAGTCTTTGCTGCAGGAATGGCAGTTGCATCAGAGTGGAATCCATCCAGCAGTGAGTGGTTTGTTTGTTAATTCCCAGGACATGTTGCATAAAGACAAGAATACTTAAGCTACTTAAAAAGCAACCCTTTATTAAATGCATAAAAATGCTTGAAATTTTTGTAAGCCAACACTTTAAATTAATTACTTCATTTAAATATATCAGTCTCTGCTGCTAATTGTTATACTGCTTTTTAGGCATTCTTTTAAACATATTCCTTGGAAACCCTATGAATTTGCTATAGTTCTAACACACAGTTGCAGTCATTCATGGCACATACTCATCTATTTCACTAGAAACTTCTTTCTCCCAAAAGCTTAAGCAGCTTTTTGCACTTGTGTAACAGGGGCTGCTCAAGTCAACTATTCTCTGCTACACCACAGTGACACTACTGCTAGAAAAGGAAATGGAAACGTCACTAAAAACAACAACAAACCAAAAACCCCACCAAACCACCTCTTCTACACTGAAAATATTAAGACGGAGCAAGGAATTTTAAGATGAGGTTAGAAAACATTCTCAGTCAAATTAAGCACTGTTTAATAAGCAATTGAAGATTCCTGGAAATCCCTGCCACAAGAGGACCTGTGCACACCCAAGTGACCACTTCTGCTCTGAATTTCTTTGCATCTGTTCATCTGACAGATATATTTAAAATTTTACACTGATTCACTTTTGGATGTCTTAACTGACTTTATAAAGGAAATGTTCTGCTTACACAGGGAAAGGGCATATAAACATTAGGTATTTGCTGTTGAGGATTAAATATTAACAAAAAAAATTAATCAGCAGTGACGAAAGTGGAGATGGCAGTTCACTGGAGATAACCTCCTCCGTGCAGCATGCTGCAGTCTCCCATCTGCTAATTTAGGCTGCTGGAGGCCTCGAGTGACGAAAGAGAGACCATACCAACAGGATTTTAGCACACTGAAGTACACACAGCTTCCCCCCTCCCACAAGTTAAACCCAAGGCCATCAGGAGCAGTGGGGAGGCTGCCAGGAGTGAGTGCCATGCTGCACGTCCCCTGCAGCACTCTGAACAAGAGCCCAGCACCTCCAGCTGCACCTGGGCACCTCTGCTGCTGAAAACATGAGCACTGCACCTCCGTGGGTTTTGCCAGTTTCCATGTGCCGAGCCAGGAACATTTTCTGGAACTCCTCAAGGCTGAGTTTTCAATCTATGAGACAGTGTTTACTGAACTGACAACACCAGCAGCCATGAGCCTTCTATGCAGCATTGACAACAGCAAGGAATTCCTCATCTCTTGGTGAGCTCCCATGCTGGCTGGCACTGCAAGAGACACTGCAAGGGGCCAAGAAAAGCCACAACTCATCACAAGAAAATGGCAAATTGTGAAAAACTTGCATCACAAGGTTACCTGCCTAGGCACAGCTCCAACGGAGCTCCATAAATACCTCCGTCTAACACTGACAGAGGTTAAAAATCTATTATCTTTCCCAAATGACAGTGTGAACACATGTTCAGTGGAACACCCCGCCTCACCAAGCTACAAAGTAGATTCTGCTCTTTCAGTTCAACAAATACAAACCACAGGGAGCTTTTTAAATGAAAGCATTACGAAGATTACATTAGGCAAGTTTGATCTACTGTAAAACACTCGCACACAACATTAAGAGGTAGAACAACCTTTAACACCTGCTTTCTCTTCAAACATAGCACTACCTCTGTGCATGGTTTAGCTCTTAATGGGATGAAATCTCAAGCTAATTTGTATGGCTTACTCCACCAGCAAAGAATACTTCAAATGTTTGGGATCTAGCATTCCACTAATACTGAACTGGTGAGAATATTCTTTTAAGAGTGTGTACTCCACAGTGCTGCTCAGGCAGCTGCTGCCCTGTGGGACAGATCCACACGGCGGAGAACATTTTCACCCTGGTGTGCAATGTTGTGACACAAGAGGAGGTGCAGCAGCTGGAAAAGCACTGCATGATCCAAGCAGTGTTGAAAGTCATCATCATAAATATTCACAAGCACACTGAATTGTTTTCTTACTAACAGCACATTGTTATTCACAAATATTAATTAGTTTCTAAATACCACCTGTTACTCAGCCCTCCCTCTGCCATGTGACATGGGCGCCACGGCTGAGCTTGCAGACCATCCACACTGCTCAGAGATTTAATGATGTTTCAACTTCCAGAGCTCACTCAGCTACTGGGAGCAGAGGAAGGGAATAATTACTCACTTATGTCTTCCTCTGCTGACCTCTCTGGCAGATGAAACAAGCAGCTTTAACGGCCTCTGAAGAGAGGCTGGTCCAGTCCTCCTTAGATGGGAAGGATGACAACTGTACTAGTAGGTCTTTGGAATGGAGAATGATTTTAAAATCCAACTTCAAAGATCTCAGTGAGGGGAGAGTTCAAACTCAAAACTTCTCCCCAATGGAGGGAAGAAAGCTGCTAATGCAATCACTCGTGTTTCCAGCGATCACTCACACTTCAGACAGAGCTGAGGCACCAGGAATTGCCTGTCACATCCTACAGTATAAATAAACCACAGACTGCCAGGAGGAAAGCTGCTACAAACCTTGGCAATTTTCTTTGGATTTCTTTAGATCACTTCTTCAAAGGATCTCTCTGTAGTAGGAGTACAGGTGCAGACAGACAGACAATATGGGATTCCTTTTCCTCCCCACCAGCAACAGCCTCCTCCTAATTATGTGTATCACCAACAATATGACAAAGCTGGCAGAGCACTGATGGAACTGGGCAGAGCACAGATAAAATACACGAGTTAGTAGTACACTCAAGGCTGAAGTGACGCAGATGAATGATGAAGTACTGTCTTGTTCTCTACAAACCCTGGATGGAAGATCCCTCAGACCTTTCAAACACACTCTTCCCATTCAGTGTCCAGCAGAGACAGCCAGGGAGGATTAACTTCTCTTGACGAATTCTAATTAATACAAAAAAAAGAATGGGACTATTTAGAGCCAGAGCTCACACTTAGCCTGACTGGAAGAGATGAACCTGAAGCATTCTCTTCACAGATGCCAGCTGAAAGACTTAAGCTCCAAAATGCAGCATTTGGCATTTCCATCATCTCAGGAAGCAGTGCTGCCTTTTCAGTGCAAATGTAGCACGAAGGTTGTTATCCCACAGCTGCCAGACTCAATACCAAGGCACAGACACAAGCCTGTAAGTTTCCCAGGGAGGAGACACAATCTATTCAATACATCTTCCTGCAACATCAGATTTTTCTCACCAGCATGATCTCTCTGGTACATCCCAATCTGAATACCTCTTAACAGTTTTTTAAGATCTTGTGCATCAGGCAATAAGCTCTACAGAACAACTAGAATAGAACAGCTAATAAATTCCAGATTTTAGATGGAAAGTCAGAGCAGCTTTTTCTGGAAAACATAACTGCAGGACAACTTAACCATGCTTTTGTAAATATGGAATGGGGAATGCAGTCAGGGCTTGATATCCTCAAACTCCTAATACAAAAAAAAAAAAAATTCCACCATAGTTCCTGCAGACAGCGGTAACCCAGGACTATCAGGATTTTCTCAGAGTTTGGACAGCCTCACTTAGGGATTCAAGTCCCTAAGATTATAAAACTGGAAAGTGGGAGGGCAAGGAGCACACACACACACAAAGTCCTTTTTCCAGTGACTGACAAACACAGTACTCAATTTCTTAGGGACCTGAATGGCTGGAGCTGAAGTTAAGCTTCACTAGAGCTATATTTAGTTCTGCACAAATACAAATTAGGAAACATTTTCTTCCCAGTTACTAATGCAGTGTGACAGGAAACAATTATTTGCTCAGTGTCTAATGTTACCTTTGGTGAATATCTAGTTCACAGAAATTGCATATTGTATAATAAAGAACCAAGCTGATATTCTGCAAATCAGTGAGAAAGCTTATTTAAGAGGATGAAGAAGCATTTGATTTGAACACATCTGAGCTACACTGGTCTTAGCTATGCAGACAGAGTTAGTGCTAAGGCATCTTCTGCTTTGATAATAAACAACAAAGTCAGTTTGTTTTCCAAATTCCGTATTAATTTATTCAAGAACTCTGCAGATATCTTAAGAATACCATGGTTCCCCTAAAGTGTAGAACAGAACTGGGCACAAGGACAGAACAATTAAAATGAAAATAAAATCCATCTTTTATGATTTCAAGTGCCAGTTTCTCTCTATGAAAAATGCAATTCTGTGTCACAAGGGAGCTCTCAGCTCAGCAATTGCTTCAGTCTTCAATCTCTACAAAACACAAAAGACAACAAAATGCATGATTCACATGAAGGGCTAGTTAGCCCTTGGAGAACCAAGCCACAATTGTATAGAGGAGTCCCACATGTTTTAGAAGGGCTCAAAAGGCTGCACTCAAAAAATCCTAGGCATGTGGCTGAGAAGAAACCCTGCTCCTGCCTACTACTGCAAGAATGCCGAACAGGGTTGGAGTTTAAGCCATCCAACACAGCACCCTTACACACTAAGGAAGTTAAAAAGAATACAACACTACTTCACAAACACGTCCTTTCTTCTGCCACCACCAGGTAAACACTTGCCAGGCCCTTTGCTATGGTGAGTCAGATGAGTATTTCTAGAGCTGAAGGAGCTGACATTTCATGTTTGGTTTAAATAAGACCCAGGATAACTAGAGAGATGCACTGACTATCAGTGTTCTGATGATCATCTTAGTTGCAGAACCCTTTGATACAGAAGGCAGATGAGCCCTTGGCACCATCCAAAAAACCATCAGCAGCCCAGGTTTCTTCAGCCAAAGCTGGACTACTGAAATATATGCATGTCTTTGCCTAACCATTCACAGCTTTCTTCTGGGACACAAAAAACCGTAACAAGGGAGCTGATAAACATTTGGTTTCTTGGTATTGTCTTTTGAAACATTATAAGTTATTTTGATAGTATGTTCTTGGAGCAGATCAAACATGGAAATATGAGAGTTCTGGGCACAAAGCAAACAAAACTCTCAACATAAGGCAAAATATTTGTTGAGAGATTCTGAACAATCTCTCTTACCTACAAGTGCCAGGTATGACTAAGTTTGATGAATAAGTTACAAGGATTTCCAGGGAGAAATGACACCACTATTCCCATCCCACCTGTAGAAAATCTAGGAACATTGCTTAAGTGCTCTATCTGCTTGGAGGATCCTACAGTAAGGGGGAAAATTCAGACTCCACCCTGGGCATCTCAAGGTTTGACCAGGAATTTTACTTCAGATGCCCATAAGGTCCTCGCCTATGTTTTACTCGCTACACGTTTACTGAACAAGGTAATTCATTCCTACAGGGCTCCCTGTATTGATCAGCAAAACCCATGCAGAGTCAAAGACTTATCTATACTGCTGCAGGGAGGGGGGCTAAATTTTTTCAGATATATCCAACTGACACATTACCATTTTATCCAAGCACAGCTGCACATCCGCCCCCATTTCCAATAGCGTCAAAGGAGCGGGAACAATCACGGATATGCATCACTTGGGTAGAGGGGCACATCAATATTCAGCCCACAGATCTTGCTAGTAGCAAAGGGCAGCAGCTACGTCATCTTGTTCCGAGACGTACCAGATTAAAGACCTTCCTCTAGTTCAGCAGTACTGACACGGCCAAGCTGGCAGACCAACACACGCACGCGCCTGAAAAAACAAGAAGTGGCTGGAGCTCTTCACGGAGCTGATGCAAGATAAGTGCATTTTCTCATTACTCGTGTTATTCCTGTACATGGAGCACTACAGAGCAACACTCTCCAAGACTAAACAGGAATAGCTGCTGTCAATGTTTGAAGCGACCAGATTGGACTTCCACGGCATCAAGCACATGTAGGCCATATTCACCTTCTAGTTTCCTAGAATCTTTTAAGTTATTATATGACTCTATACTGCTCCTTGACTGTTCCCTCAAAAGAGAGGACGCAAAGCAAAACAAGACTCTAGCTTGGAACAAGATGAACAATTACTCTGGAAGAGACTCATTTTCACTAGAAATCTCATTTCATACCTTTTCTCACTCCTCCAAAGAGTCATCCACTTGTCCTCTTCATCACAGTGCTAAAATAATCAGGAGAAAAAGTAGGAACGTCCTTTTTGATGTAGTTTCTCATGTTATATCTCCTCTCCCCTCCTCAGAATTATTGAGTGTTTTTAGACAAATGTGTAATACAAATGGGATCATAAAGAACTGAACAGAGGTTTATGTTATGAGGAAACATGGATGACTGGCACACAAATTCTTATTAGCTACTAAGTAATCAAAGGGATAAAGACACATGTTTCAAGAATTATGAGTAGCTAATTATTAGCAATTAGGATTAGAGTTACTCTTTCTAAGAAATTTGCTACTATACATCAGCCTACTCTATCTTTTCTTGCATATAGAATAAGAGGATGGATCTCTTTTCATCCAAAGTATTTGTTCCCCAAACAGTCACCCAACCTTGCAATCTGCCAAGGGTAAGCCAGAATGAGTATTTCATTCCATACACAAGATCTCAAAATCTCAGCTCTCTACATCGTATAAGCCACAGTTATATTGTTGTTCCAGAAAAAAACTGTGCCAATTCCCATCTACCTTGGAAAAGAGGAAAAAAAACAGCAGGTGGTTACTTGTCTAGGATGGGCTAGAAAGGAGCACTCTCCAAGCACTGCTCCATGGTCCCCCACCTCCTCTTTTGCAAGGTTTTAATTCCACATTAAGCAGGCTCCTGCACAGAACTGACTTTAAGGGACTCTAGAGAACTTCAAAGGGTTTAATAACAAACAAGAGAAAAATACACAAGTATCTTGTCAACACCAGAAAAGCAGAACAGCTCTAGCACTAGGGTGCAGAAATTAAGAGATCTGAACAACTAGATTACAAACAAACTCCTAAGACTGACACCAACAGAACAGACAACATGAAGTCAGGACAAGGAGTGTTCTTTCAAGGATTAATGGCTCTCTCGCTTTCCTTGCCCAGCGGCATACCTCCACAGGACAGCAAATTCCTGCTGTAATGAAAAAAACCCTTGAGTTATAAGAAATGTTATAAAATTAATGCAATACAATGTAATGGCTCGATTGGTTTTAATCCATCACAACTTGCTGAATCAGTCCAAGCTCACATCAGTGTCGCCAGAAGTGCTCCTCCACTGCAGCGAAAAGCTGATGTTTATCTGTCTCTCTACAAGGCTTTTGACACAAAGCCTGCAGACCCAAAGAATGCATTAACACTGGACAATCAGCAGCAATGCCCAAACTGATAAACTACTACCAGCAAACCTCACACTACTTATGACCAGTCTTTAACACCTTTATGTAACATACTAGGGTTTTTTCTTCCTGCCTTCTCTAACAGGGTAACAAAAACTAGAAATAGCACCAGTCTGCTCAAATCAAATTTTTCCTTTTTTTCCTTTCAGAGCAGCAATGCTACCATCCCAGATAAGAGCTGGAATTCCAACAGTCATTACACTGGAACATCCAACCCCTACCAAAGGTGAGATGCAGCTTAAAATTGAAATATAGGTGGTCTAAAGTGAACACAGATTGACACATTTACTCTATCACACACTCGTTACTATAGAGCATCTATTATAGATGCATATTAAATGTGGATGAATATACTCATGAAGTCTAGACAAGCATATTTTCAATTAATAAACACCCTTCCCCACTCCCAAACGGAAATTATCATAAATTATAATCCCCAATGAGTGATCTCCTATAACAGAAAGTATTAAAATAAAGAGCACTTTATAAAGTTATTTACAATACAAACATTCTGGTTTATGCTTAGTAAAATAAGCCAAAAATCTGTCTCAGAAACACTTGTATTTCAATTTTTATATATGAGAATAAAACAGCAAAATTTGAATATAGTAGTAACAGTAAAATAAATGCATCACATACCTATTTTGCCCTACAATTTCACATCTATACCATCATCAACTGAAACGCAAACACTACGGCATGGACTCCAACACTACTTTTAATGGCTGCATCACCACTACATGATCAGACAGATGATGAACAGTACCAGTGCAATAACAACGACCACCTTTGGATAGTCACAGTTCTTATTTCTTGTAATCACAAATAAAAGAATTCCTAATTTCTTTTGATCCTTATGCTTATCGACATGCTTATATAAGTGACACAGTATAAAAGAAACTCTCAGATAAATGAATGTATCTTTTCACATGGTTGAGGATTTTTCTTTGAGAAGCAAAATGAGGAGCAAAATAAATGTTTATTTTAAACATATATTTAAATAACATTCTAATGTACTTAATAGAAATTAGGTTTATGTTTCTAAAGCATTACGCCGTATCTTATATATTTGTAAATAGGCATAAAATTAAAATTAATTTATGCATAAAAAGTATTCAAAGTTAATATGTTAAAAAATGCTACATCTGCTTGCCAGGTCTTCAAGAAAGGCAAATCAGCAGGTTAAACAACTGATAGTAATGAAATAAATGAACTCTAAATAACGATTGACCTTTTGACTGATGCAGAAATAGCTTTTTTCCTAATTTCAGTTTATCCAGTTAATTCAATTCAAATACTTGTTTTGCTCAAAAGAAGAAATCATTTAAGAAATAACATAGCATGAAGCTTTGTTTTCATTCTTCAATCTAGATATAAACATTTAGAGCAAGAGGATGAAATCTACCATTTACAAAAATCTCTGGGGCCAAAACTATTTTCCAGTCACTATCTAGAATTAATAACCCATAACAATTTTAAAACTTGAAAGCCCTCCCTTACCAACTCAAAAAGTAGAATGCACTGTTGCTTTTGATTTATGTACCAAATAAATTTAAGAAAAACTTAGTTAACTATTCAATATTGTTTATTGCATTTCAACTGAATGCAAATTTTTACATCAATATGACTATATATTCAGCACTCAATATATGTTAAACAACAATTTAACTACCAAAAATATGGAGTACCTGGATGCTTATTTGACTTAGTCAGACAATTATAACATATGCTTAGAAGGCTGACAAAAGGTGCTACCTTACTCTAAAAGCTGTACTTAGCAGTAAAAATCAAGGCAATCTAATAATTACCACACTACTAATAATTAACCTCCCCTTTGAGAAATGTAACAAAGTAAGATCAAAGGAACCGATTTACTTCAAAGTTTCCGCTTGATTTACATCATTATTTAAATCATGTTTCAGACAATGACATATTTATTACAAAGTAGAAAAAAAAAAAAGGAAAAAAGAGAGAGAGAGTAGAAAGATTTAATGAACTCTGACAATGTTTTTTATTTTTAGTATCATACCAAAATCATCATTTGGCAGAAATACTCCTGAAGGTCCTTGAGCTATCCTACTGGTTCGTAGCTGACAGTCTTTAATTTCAGAATACTCAGATGGGATAACACTCAGGAGTGAGTTATTTTACAATTACTTGGGAGCTGGGAATGCTGGGGTGCTTGAAAAGATTTCAGCATACCCCCTAACCACGCTGGGATTGAGCTCCTGCTGGTGAATTGAAGCCTTCTAAGTATCTCCTCATCCTGCACCAACACAGAACATCTGAATGATACTATAGAGCCCACAGTGGGATTAAGCAAAACATCCCAGAGCTCCAACACAATCTTACAGTGATGAGGGAGAAAAAGGAGGGAGGACAACTTCTTATCACTGTCATGGTACTTTTCCTTTATTACCAGAATTAAAGAATTATGAGAAATGTACAAAGTTAATGCAGACAAATGATTTTTTTTTTTTATCTCACTAGTATTTTAATTAAAACCTTTTGTCATCTCTGCTAAGCAAGTTCAAAGTATTGCAATGCAGTAGCAATGGTAACACAGAAGTCTTGTTAAGCTCGGGGAAAAAAAATGTGTTCAACTTTTAGCAAATCAGCGACTGTAATTGCTAGAGGAATAAATCAAATTTATAGCAGGCAAAACACAGGATATAATAATTTTTTTTTGTGCAGCCATAAATGAGTTTGTTTTTGTTGCAATGCGATAAAGTTTAACATTTTCTGCATGTCAGACAGACTATTCTGATAATATTCTTTACATTTCCTCCTTATTAAAGAGATGAAAAATTTGCTATTAAGATATTCAAGTCATCACAATACATCTTGTTACTGGATAAGCTTTAACAAAACCATAAAGTACTTTTTCCTAACTACATTAACACAATATATGCGTAGCCACAATTCTTACTTCAGTATTAGACAATATTTTGTCCTTGCAAAATAACAAGATGTTGAATTCAGCAAATTATGGCAAATCAGTTGTTTGGTTTTTGGGGTTTTTTTTTTGTTTGGTTTTTTTTTAAATTCTCTTCAGACTGCTACAACACAGGAGACAAAAGCAGTTTTGTTTCATTATATCCACAGATTTTTTTTCAATTTAACTGAACTCTAGACAAAAAAGTTTGCTCTTTTTTTTTAGTCATGCCATACACTATCTTTGCTATTTAAAAGTGTTTTCACACCTCCACTTCCACTACTAGCCTTTTGTGAAGAACAATTTCTGATTGCTAGGCTATTTTCCATTTGCCTACTTCTATTCACAAAAAGAAGGAACCATGTAAAATGGCAGATTTGACTTTAGATAGACTTTAAAAGCTTGAATAGTTTACATATGTAAACTGATTATGGTCTGCAAAACCTGAAAGTAATGTTATCAGAACATGGGCTTGCTTCAGCAAACAATGGGACTGCTAACCATGGAAAAGCTCCAGCACTCACTGGCATCAAACCACAGTAACACACCATGAATACAAGTGATTTGTTCTTTGCTTAAATGTCTGTTTTGAAGAGTAAATATTGTACATGCACACACACGTGTATGCATTTGAGCACACATACAAAGGTTGCTCATAACCAAATAAACCTGTAGCTCCTAACTGAAAAAACCCTTTTATGAGAGTGCCTAGCTCAAGTCAGCAAAACAGTTTGCACCAAGTTATCCAAGATGTCTTCATTTAAAAATTTCCGTTTCTCCTTGATGTGGTCTGAAAAACTGCAATGGAAAGATACAACATTAAACACTGCAGGTAGACTGTCACCTCCGGTGAGAGACGGCAGAGCGATGCCACCACGACGGGAAGGATGGCTCCGAAAAGGTTTCTTCAGGATCGCTGTGGAAAGACCTTTATCAGCTAGTGACTATAAATTTATTTTCTGCAAAGGAACCTTCTGCCGTAATGTGCGCAGAAAGGACATAAAAGGCAATCTGTCTGCCAATGAAACTTAAAAGTAAATGTGAAGGCAGGAGAAGCAGTGTATTTTGTTGAAATATGTAGGTGTGCCACTTAGATCTCAATGCGCGCCACCTCCTGACACCAAAGGGTGAAATGTTCTGATCTCTGGTGACAATATTTATACTGAGCAATCCTCCAATATTTCATTCAAATTTCCTAAATGTCTATGATCTTTTCTCCAGACTCAAGTGAGATGTGTGAGAGTCCTCTGCAGGACTCTGCATTGAGCCTATGGACCGTCTCACCAGCATCACTTGTTTCCATCTCAACAGCACGCACCAGTCTGCTTCCAGAAGACAACTGAGGACCAGAGAAACCAAATTCACTTTGTTATCCACAGTAAAAAATAGATAAAATCCCTCAGCAGGGACCACTGCAGCCTGCAGCACTAGCTGGGCAGGAGGCCAGCATCACCTGCACTGCTGGCCAAGGCACACAAAGGCCACGACTCTACTTCTGCCTGTAGACAGCTTAAGCAATCAAATCTTTCTGAAAGTTTATGTTTTCTCCTTTCTTCTCACTTCTGTCAGATGATTCCTATAACTTGTAATTTTAATTAAAAGAACAGCCATCATGTCTTTTAGAAACAGGTTTTCTTTGAAAGTAACAAAATAACCACCACCCTCCAATCCAATTAAGCCCTTAAACAAAACCAGTAACATTCCATCAAATGCAGGTGCAGAACTATAACCCAAGTTCATCAGACACATACACAGAAAAAAATCTTAGTACCTATGTTATACAACCCAATTTTCTACAAAGCAATATAAAATGTAATTATCTAAATATTTCAAAATGTATATACAAAGATTAAGTAATATTGAAAGAGGGCACAGGACCTAAAGGGCAATGGATCTAAAGATACTCTTTTGAATATTCAAACCAGTTATTCCTCTGAATTTTTATCATCCTATTAACATAAGTTTATACATTTTGTATAATACATTTGTGCATTACAATGTTTTTTCAATTGTTTAATCTTCCTATTTCTATTTTTTAAACATCCAGCAATTGCTCAGGCCTCTGGGTGTATTTATTTTAATTAAATACAACAAAACCAAGTGAAAAGCTTTTGCATTTTCTGAAAGAGGAGACCACTCAGAATTTTCCTCCATGTGTCGCAATAGAGATCTGTCAGATACATCCCCAGAGTAACCCTGCAAAGACAATAGCTGTGCCAGCAGCAATTTGTCTGCATTGTGCAGGCAAACATTTAACAAACAAAATAAAACGAAGAGTAATTTAATATTTGTATTGTGTTTGCACAAAGAAGTGCTGATCAGAACGAATACTGAATGCCCAGGGTAGCAACCTTCCTCCCTGCCCCTAGGAGGGCACACACCCAGACTCCAGATGCAATGGGACATGGTCTGGCACAGACTGACACTCCTGCTGTATATAGCTCACCTTTACCTCTCTTTAAGCAATCAAAAGTATCTGGTTTTACTCCACAAAGATGGATATTAACATATTTTGACAGAAGGCCTGTCAAATCCCAAGCAAGACTGCACACCAGGTTGTCTCATTACATGCAGTCCTCACTCAACCAGTGGGTTGGCAAAGCATCGCTTCTTTCTTCAACAATTCCCATTGGCATACCTGTGTTTGAGTCTCAACTCCACACTGCATTCACCAGCCTCCTGAGTTTGTACTTTTTGGAAAAAAAGTATGGTCAAATCTTTGGTGGAACCAAGTGACATATCCAGGGATCAGTCTATGCTCACCTGGAAGCAGGTAATGCCGAGTTCTGCCTCCTCTTTACCCACCACTGTTGACTCCCACTATAGCAGAACAGTGAGGTTCAAAACACCAAAGGTAAATAGAAAGACTTAAAAAAGGCTTCCTCCCAGTAGCCAGCCAGAAAGGTATCTTCTCAATATTTATGCCTTGTCACTGCAACCTATTTCCTCGATAACAAGAGGCTGCTTTTGAGGTAAACTCCTTGCACTGCATTAGGTAACAAACTCCGACTACAGATACTGCTAGAAAACGTTTTTTTAAAATCCTAGATAGATATGCTGGGACTGCACATGTAAGAAAGAAAATGGAATCTCTATCTTTTATGTCACCAGGATGACAGTGTACAAATTCAATGTAGATAAAGGCAGACAACACTGAAAATGTGACTGCTTTTGGGTTTTATTTTGTAATATTAGTAATTACAAAACAGCAGAGAGGTACTTGTCAAAGTTGGGTTTTGGGTTTTTTTTTTTAATAAGCTTATACCAATGAGAAGTTTCTCATCAAACTCACCATTTTATCTAAAAGGCAAATGCAAATTCAAAATAAATTGCAAGGCAGCATTTTAGGGAGGCTACTTATGCTCACATTTACCGATTTAGTTATTGAACACAAGCAAAGTTTAACAACAGAAGTAGCAAATGAACAATTTCACATCATAAAACTGTCCCGTACTTTTTGGAAATAACTTGGAAGTCTACTACACTGGACTCTAGACTACTTAAATATTACTTGTCTTCAAAGTCTGAACAAAACTAAGGGACAAGCAGTACTCCTTTTCTCAAACACAGCTGTCCAAGTGGTGCTCCTGAAACTCACAAAGTATTCTCTTTCCCCTCTCTCCTTTACACAACTTTCAAGTTATATTTGCTTTAACTCTATTGCTTCTGTGCTAACAGAAAGTCTTTCTGCATATTAGGTTTCAGCCTCAATTTCACATCTTTATATGTTTCACCTAATTCTCAGTCTTCCCCTCACCAATTTCAGAGATCTGGAGAAGTAATTTCCCAGAGTGAATTACTTATTAAAAAGTAAACACAGCAATGAAAGAGCCCAAACTAGGCTCTGTGTGAGGCCAAAGTAATAATTTCAGCCCTGTGATCTCTCCCAGATAGCCAACAAAGGGGCAATTACACAGTAACACCAAGACACAGCACACATTTTGGGAGGATTTCACCCAGAAACATGCTGCTAATATTCACATTTAAGATCTCCCAGGGCCCTATTACTTCTTTCTTTTTCAATAACATACTGGATTTCTCTGGCATTCAAAACAAAATCAAGCCTTAACAATCCATGTTTTCCCAAAATTCGCTTCCTTTTAATTGTGATAATACAAAAATTCATGCTGAACTATTCAGCAATCTACCTGGCCAATTTTATAGCTGTATTCACATCCTGGGTGAAGCACATTCAGAAAATTATATATAAACATGGTGTAACATTCTGTCAAGTTATCTTTAATTAAGTAGTTCCATCCTTTAAAAAGACCTGAAGACAGCTTATACAGTCATTTGGACATTCTGGGATAGATGGCTGAAATGCACCAGAGAAACAACATGATCATCTGAAAGTTTCCAAGGGGGTTACAATTCCTCACTCCCCTAAACCTCAAGATATTACATCTTTATTACCTTTGTTTTATGGTATCCCTTATTAACCAACTTGCTTTCATCCATTCCCAAACTTTCAGAAGAATGAAGTATTTAAAAAAGAAAAAATAAATAAACAAGTATTGAAAACCCCAGTAGGGTGAATAAAAATTGCAAAGTATTAACCCAACAAATTATACCTGACATGACAGTGGTGCACACCAAGGCCAGAGGACGGTCCTGCCTTCAGGTATCACAAACTCGCCCCTAAAGGCCCCTTCTTTCTCAAAGTTTCCCATCAAGCTAAAAACCAAAAACAAAAATAAAGAACCACCAGCAAACCCATAGCTCAGTCTTCTCCTCGGATAAATGGCTAGTAGGCAAAGGAGACCTCTATCTCAAATTCTCACCCCAAACCACCCCTATCCCTGCCACTAGCTATGACTGAAGCTCCACCACAGCAAGGAACCACTCACAGGACTCACTGCCTCACTGCAAGTTTATTTGGTAACAACCCTACCTGCTCTCCCAGTATTAAAACTCAGCAACTGATCTCTAAACCAATCAGGCTGGCCATAAGGACACACTTAGTGCTGCCAGAACAAATTGTGTTGTAGCAGCACTGGCCATTTTACAGAACTTTAAATTAAATTTCACATAAAACCTCTGCTTCAGATGTCCCTTAATCGGTCTCCTGTTTATGACTTTATACAACCCTACCCTACATACAAATTTGTCAAACACAGCAATTTCTTCAGTAACATTCAGTGCACCAGACATTTCCCCATGCAAGCCAAGAGATGACCCAACTCCTCCCATAGGAAAGCCAACAAAATGCTTTTAATACCGTTTTTTCCAACAGTTCACTTAACCTTAACCTTGTTTCTCTTCCATTTCCAGTTAGATGGCTTCCTCAGCTGAAAAATTTAATTCCTGATAAGACAACCTATCAACCAACAGAAAATGGTTTTGAGTAAGGACAACCAGCTGCACCAGTGGAGGTTGTTCAATTCTATTTAGATTTTTTTTTCATTGTCCTCATAATCGCCACAAGATCAGTGCACACAGAAATGAATTAAAGTGGAAAAAATCCTGATGTGTCTTGATTCCACAGGTGCTGGCAGCAGGCTGGAACCCCCTCTGCTCCCATGGAAGAGGCACAGGCAGCTGCACAGAGAGGCTCCATGCCAGGCAAATCCATTCTGAAGGTAACTTACCACACTATTAATGTGCCTTATAGACAGCTGTAAATTTGCAGCATTACAGCACTTTATGATGTTAAATAATGCATTGCAGGTTGCACAGGTATTTTATTGTACATTTTTCCACTTTGAAGACTTTTGAGGATCCTATACAAATTGCATATAGCTGTCTGTTACTGGTAGTTGACAAGTTATTAAAAATTACATTATCTGATCATTTGAGAAACAGAATGCAATAGTGTCGCTGTTTACTACGCTTTAACATGTGCATAAAACGCAATGTTGTGGTCCAATTTTTAAGTGCCTACCCTTACGAAGAAATTAGTTTTTTAAATAAAGCTCTACTGCTTTTACAGCATCTAAATGTGAACTACTACATACTCTGCATATAAAAAAAAATCCCACTGTGAAGAGCTACACTACAGTGAAGAAACTACCACTGGAAATATTGGAATTCTCTGGCTTTCCTGTAACTAAAACCTCCAAATAAATATTGTATTAGCATACCTGCCTGTGCTTCATTTGCTGATAACAGGGCTTGGTTAAGACTCGAAAAGCAGGTAAATTACAAAGCAAGAACTGTAAGTCAGGATAGTCAGTTTCCAACTTGTTTGAACTTGACCGTGTATTGCTAAGCTCAAGCAGAATGTAAACTGCTGCCCTGTAACAGTTTAGATCACATGTTAAGCAGCTTTCAAGCATAGTTATTTGCATTTAAATATTGCCTGAAGGTCCTAAAGCAAGATCATACCCCATGATCCTGGATTTTCCACCGTGCAGTTCCTGTCTTGAAGACATTATGATCTAATATAGACAAGATGCAACAAAGAAATACAATGAGCAATCAAGGCAAGAGTGGGAAGTCCTTAAGTTAAAGACACAGTTAGTTAGTTCTCTAACTACTGAAAAATCCCTCTAGGCAGAGAACAAATAAAGAGAAATAGTAGCTACCATAGGAGCTCCCTCCTTTAAGGAGCAAATACTTAAATAGTTCTGAGAAGCAGCTACATGCTTTGAAACCTGAACCCTAATTAGCATTATGTAATATAATTTATAATCTTCAACAGTAACAATTTGGGGCAGAGGAACAAGAAGCCATCTACCTTCTTACTATTTTCTAGACAATTGAAAAAGAATTGTTGCAAGTGATCAAGTAGCAAGAAATCATACAACCCCCTTCAAGTCCTCTTGGTTTGTTTAGCCATTCCCATATTGCCAAAACACAAAGGTCCTTCATTAAAGACAGGCAGGATACAGCTACTAGAGAAAG
Organism: Sylvia atricapilla; assembly: GCF_009819655.1. Classification (NCBI taxonomy): domain Eukaryota; kingdom Metazoa; phylum Chordata; class Aves; order Passeriformes; family Sylviidae; genus Sylvia; species Sylvia atricapilla. Next base: position 15,396,868 of record NC_089148.1, read on the forward strand.
GGGGAATTACAGCCACTCACTTTCACTGCATTTTCAACAAGAACTACATTCACCAAGGTTTCTCCCTGCCTTAACTAAAGGCCACTTGCCTCTTTACCAAAGCAGTCTAAGGAACCACAGATTTCTGTGAGCATCCTTGCCCACCCATCTTATTCCTCCTTTGCATATTTAAACCTCCAAATTAAATGTGTTGATTTTTATTTTTAAGACTCATTTCTTATCACCACCAACAGTTCTGTAAGCCTAGTGAGATACTCTTCTGCATTAAGAGAACACTGGGAGAAGAGATCTTTCATTTTGGATACTACCTCAATAAAAATTAAGTAAAAATCTCTCAATTTCATATAGCCAGTGCAGTATGACACTCAGCAATTTACCTGTAACTCTCAAAGCATGCAACAAACAAACAAACAAAACTAACCACAAGTTCAAGTTGTTTTCTATGACCACGTTCATCTTTCCAGAGGGCACACTTCACTGTGACTGATTTGTTCTCCCACAGTAAGACACCTGTTTAAGGACTAGTAATGGCCATTGTCACGTGTTACAGTGGAGGATGGAGGGAACCATATCCTAAAACTCAAAGCTGAAATCTGGTCCACGGCTGATGTGGCAGTGTAGAACCTGTCTCCAAGACAAGTACGGTCATCACCAAAAGAAAACCACCATTAGTGACAGTAAAACTTGACACTGCAACATTACAGGTGGAGAGATAAAAACCCTCCACAATCTACTAAATAATGACCAAGCACCAAGACCTGAAGCTAAAAAGACTATCCATACTATCTCTCTTCTGCAATCTTTTTATTACTGCATGCTCATCCTCTAAAAAACATCATCTGTAATACACTGAATCTGGGGTTCTGAGCAAAATATACATAATATGGCACCCAGCCAAATACTACTAATTATACCACTATCTCCAAAGTCTGCTGGCAAGGTATGCCTTGTTTCAAAATAAATCCTGGAGTCTTCATTCTTTATGAAAATAAAACGTGATTTCTCGCTTATCTCGAGTTACCAAATATTTACTTCCTAGGACAAGGAGAAAGACCTTATTTGGGTCCTTTATTCCCACTGATTGGCCATGAACATGAATATGCATAGCAGTACAAAAGAATATAAAAATAGAAAGATAGATAACAGGGGAAAAAACCCACTACTATCAATATTTGAATAATGAGGCAGCTTTATCTTCATCAGTATATCAATTTATTCACATGGGGTGACAAGAATATATTAAAGCTATTCTGAAGTTGGGTCATTAAATTGCTTAGACAACCTGTTAACCAGTGCTGCTATTAGGAATGCATTCTCACTGGAGGCCCTCTGTAGAGCCATGCTTCAAAGGTTCAATGTGCTGTACATCAGCTTACCAAGAAATACCCCGAGAACTGCTCCTCAGTCATGTAAGCTCACTGCCGCCAACTAATTAAGCCAACAGTTCATACTCTGAAGATGCCAATGTCCTCCTGCCAGTTTAGCATCTGCACAACCATGGGAAAGGTAGCCCACATGAAAAAAGCAGCCAGGCTACACTAATGAGTGCTAGGTTGGCTATAAACATCCTCTATCCCTAAATAAGTTCTGCAGCACATTTGGACTGAAGTGTTTTTATTTCAGGCTCCTGCAGCATGCATGATTTTGTACAGATACTCATGTATGCACATGTACATGCTTGCAAGGCAAGTTTACTTGTTACTTTTCTATTAAGAGGAAACTTGGCATTTCTCTAGCACAAAGCTGCAAAAGTTGTCTGGAATGCTGATCCTAATCACCAGTGAAAAACTTGTTGAAAGAAGGGTTCCACACCTTGCTGCAAATAGAGCTGTTCCATCGAGGCTGCGGGAACATGCACGAAACTCAAATAAAAATGAAGAAAAGCACTGATGGGCAAAGGACAAGCAGCCCAAGAACAAAATGGCAACTGCCAAGATTTCAGTTTCTTTTGCATTAAGAGGATGGACTAAAAATGTTTCTTTCTAAAGCCCTATGAGCAAACTGGAAAGAAAACAGTGTTGTTCAGTGCCTGGATGAATTATCCAAAACCACCTGGATGGCTGACATCAGCCTTCAGTGACTGCAACAGTGATGAGAGGGGGGGATGAAAGCAGAATGCTGACGGCACTCAGGGAATTACTGTAACCAGAGGGTAAAGCCAGCTCTACAACTCTCAATGCACTGCACATCTGGGACCCAGAAAAAGCCTTTCAAACATTCACATGGGGTGTGATTACTGCAGGTCTGATAGCAAATATATCAAGCTAGACTGGTACCAGAGGATTACAGAACAGCAAATGCAAATGTCTGTTTAAAAAAACTGAAAAACTAATTTTGTTATCTAAATGTTGGCTGATTTGATCTCAGGAGTAATGAAATGTTTTAAAACATTTCAAAAGACAGATAATTAGAGACTACAGGAAAGGAAAAAAAAAAACAGGATAAGACATAACTTGGGTTAACCAGCAGTAATTCACGCCACAATTTCCCAGTATGTTTTGCAAATAAAACACAGTATTTTCTAAACATAATGCGGCAAGGTCTTGTTTACGCTGCAATGTTATGTAGGAAATAAACAATTTAGTGGGAAGAAAAAAAAATAGAATTCTAAGACAAATGAAGGGGGCTAAAGTCAAAAGGTCAAACTCACAAGAAAAGAGAAGTTGTAGTGGTTACTTACAGATTTTTTCCCCAAAAGTTTAACCTGAGACACATGTGTTATAATTTGATATATATATATATACATACACAAATAAAAGCAACTTGAAGACAAAAAGAAAACACTACTCAGGTTTGCTAAATGTCAGTGTAGAGAATAATACCTGTCACACACTAAGAATATTGTAAATTTAGGGACAAATAATATATAATAGACTTAAATACTTAGTACTACACACAAAACTATGCACTTGAGAAGGAAATATGAACAATTTCGGGGACTCTCATGTAGAAAATTATGAAGAAAGTAAATTTTTGTTATATTAGATAGAGAACAGGTAAGTTACACAGTTCAGAGAAAAGCTCCAGAGAAGCATTTTTGGTGCTTGTATTACACAAGGCTCAGTACAGCCCTGGCCACTCAAAACCTTACTTCAAAACAAGACCTTACAGATAAAGGATCCTTGAAAACATTTAGGCTAAGAATTGAACCTTTTTTCATATTTTTGTATTTTCATGGTTTTTTTAAAATTTATTGTGAATGCTTTATCCATTCAGCAAGCAACAGTGCCCCAGACCATAGAGTCACCCCAGGACAAACAGCCATCAAAAATAATTTTTTTAAGTGGTACTTGATTCGATGACAAGGAGGGCTTTGATGCAATTGCCTGCAAAAGCAGTGGACCAGATGTGACATGTATTGGTAAAAGGGCAAAAAACAGGGAAAATTCTCAAGTGGCATTGCTTTTCTCTTTAAAAGCTTCTTCAGCACAAACCTCAGTGAAAGAAAAATAGTGCTGGTAAACTGGGAATGCCAGTGAAGGAACCAGATCATATAGGAAGTAGGTAAGTGAATACACAGTTCTCTGTATCCTTTTCTCTTCCTAAAATATCAATGAAAACTGCTGTTCAGACACCAGTTCAATTTTAAAAAAAGGTTTGTGACAAGAAGAGACAGAGCAGATTGATAGGAATAGCAAGAGATTTGGTTTATTTTGCAGGCCAAAAATAAAAAAAAGACCTGTGGTGTCGCCCAGTGCCTTCTGCAAACTCGAAAGGTCAGAAGTATTTCTTAATTCTCTAATAAATTCTCCCAGAATGTTTTTCTTCAGTCAAATTGCAGCTCCTGACATTGACCTCAACATTGTTTTCCTATCTGAGCTTCACTACAGGCACTTCAATAACATGAAGATGAGTGCACAAGGAATGGCACATTTTACTTCATAGCTAAATTATTTTGGTTTTAATTTAGAAACAAATTTTCAAATCCAATGGAGAGACTTCCCTTAGATCAACCTAATGCCAGAGGCAAGTGCTCCAACAGATAACTGATTTGAGGAATAACCATTACAGTAGCATTGCCTCACTCAGAGTGCCGTAATAACCCCCAGATAATGCAACCAAATATCTCCCTTGCACAAGAAAACTCACACATCAACAGCTGGGAACACCAGGGCAGCCTGGATGGTGTACTCAGCACATGGGGATTCCTGACAATTCAGTGCTTTTTGGTTGGTTGTTTTGGGGTTGTTTTTTGTTTTTGTTTTTGTTTTTTTTTGCTGCTGAAAATAAGGTGATAAACCTAACAGCATCCCTCTAGTAAAACAAGAGCTATTTAGCCCCTACGAGCCTCCACAACTCCTACGAGGAATTGAAATTCATTTGTAAGTTTGTAAAGGACTAAAATCTATCTAGTACAGTCTCACTTAAGGAGGGCAGAGAAGATGGCCTCCTGCCTGTGTGGCCCTGCTGGAGTGGCCAAGGCCACCGCAGGCAGGGTGTCCCCAGAAAGCCACCAAGTGCCCCTCATGGAATACCCAGGAAAAGGCACGCTAGTGATCAGAAAATATCAGTGAGAGCAACAGCTTCTGATACCTCAACAAGCAATCCTATATTCTGCTGAAATAAAAGCTGCCTGAGATTATTCTGGGTTGCAGATCTGTTACTGTTAGTAAACATATCGTTATAGTTTGATCGTGTTGGCATCTCTTGTAGTAGGAGGGGAAAAAATTAAATCTTTCCTGCAGCAAATTCCAGAAATTATTACTATGCAAATATTTTCTTATTAATTCTACAGTATGTCAGTCAACACAGTCTACACAAATAATGATGTATATAGAAATTATTTCCACTTCTCTTTTCCTTATTTTAACTACTGCAGGTTCTCTTCCTATTCAGAAATAACCCTAATTGAAGTTCCCCTGATGGAAAGGAAAAGCAAGCCCCTTAAAATAAGCTATTAAGTCTTTTGTATCTCAACCTGAGAAAAGCAAAAAATGTATCATTTTTGTGCAGAAAAGAATGATATGCATTTCCAGCACAAAGATAGTAAAGTCCTTACACTGCATATAAACAAAAAAAAAAATTAATAATCTACACTAATTGCCATTTATTGAACAACACATTTCCCTAAACAGTTTTTTAAATCCAGAATCCATCCCAGGCTGAGCCAGCCTGATAAAGAGCATAAAGATGGAGTGAGGAGCCAGAAAATGAGGGGAAAAGCCCCACCATAACCTGTGCTGATACAGACCATTCAAGGTAAAGTTGCTTCCTATACAGACTTGCACGCATTCAGTCCCTGAAGCCTTTTATAAGCTGCAGACACCATGATGAAACACTTTTCATTTTGTAAACACACTCCTGCTTTCCGGGAGTTTTTCTTCTAACAAAAGCAAATACACGCTGCCAGAAATACTAAGTAAGAGTGGTCCTATAGGAGCTGGTAAATTCCATCACAAACCTCAAGTGAAAGTGCTGCTGAATGGTAATAAACACTCCAGCATTTGCAGTCCCTCTTCTGCACACCAGTATAGGAATAACAACATGTGCAACACCCCTCCTGTGCAACGTGAACAACACATGCATCTGAAGGAACTGCTCTGTGCCCGATACAGTGATTATCAAAAGCAACATATCAACGGTAACGAGAAGCAAGGGAGAGAAGCTAGGACATCCAACGCCTAAAATACAGCATTAAACAGACAGCTATTGCCAGAACATCCAAACAGGTTTTGGACAGGCGGCTCAAATCCATTTTCCCTTCTTCACACCAAGAAAATAGGTAATCTTGGGAATGTGAATTCCTAATCTTGAGCATGCCATCTTTGTTTCTTCTACTCTCTGCAGCCTCTGAACATTTTTTACTTGAAACCTCATGAATGTGGCAGAAAAAAGGAATAATTTCAACAAGTTAGATGTTCATTATCTTGTCATAATGCTCAAGATTCACATGTTCTAAAAGGCTTCTATTCTTTCCTTTAAATATTTTTATTCAAATAACCTCAAGCGCTGTAGAACCTGAAGTTAAGACTACAATACCCAGAGGGGAACCTGTATGTTCTCTTTTCTACCCCTGAGAAGAAAATAGGTATTTATATATCTGCATGCCACAGAAGTACAACCCACTGTGCTCTCCTGTAATGCTGCTGTAATGTATTAACCAAGTTGTTGCCAGCATAAGCCAGCCAGAATCATCTGGTGGCCACACCAGATCCAAAAGCACAGCTAAGCCCCCTGCTCTCAAAAGTGGCCTACAGCAAGTGAACTGTAAAAACAGTAGCAGTATCAAAAAACTATCTCTGCATCAGTTTTAACAATTGGCAGTTATGGATTTTTCATGTTACAGGATCTAAGAGGCACTAACCACCTCCTTTAGTTCTCTCTGCTTGAACATCTGACTGCTCTGAGTTTAAAAGTATTCCTGCCAGCACATTCAAACCCCTGTCTGAGAACCCCAGTGACAGTGTCCTGTCCCCAGAACAGGAGGCAGAGACAAGCTTCCTAGTCAGAAAACTACTAGAAATCATGTTTTCCTTACTGTCTTTGTCCATATTTGTCTCAACTGCACAGAGCTTATACCTCACTGGTGACTGGTCAAGCAGAGGCTCGACCTGGAAGTTCTGCAATACTGAGTGATTTTAGCAAGGGACTTTCTGGTAACCTTCCTGGAAAGCTATGCCTGCCGTGCCAGCCTGTCTGCCTACACCCACAAACTCACAGGCTCCTTCAGACAACTTTTCTCTCTGAGAGCTAATATTGACTCTTCCCCAAGTTCTCATTAAGTCTATTCTTTATTACAGTTTCTATCAATATGCCCTGTACATTTACTGTCTGCATCTCCTTGCAGTACTCATCAACCTCTGAAGGAAAAAAGAAAAGACAAAAAAAGGGGAAAAAAATCCTGGCATCCCATTTGTAATCTTCTGTTCTTCGTCATCAAGGCCAGCTTCAGTAATAGGTTACACACCAGAGTCAGCGGCTCATCAAGTTCACATTCAAATGCTTTTAGAAATCTTGATTTAATACCATCTGGTCCTGATGATTTGTTACAGTTCCTTTCATGAATTAATTATAAATCCCATTCCACCAGCACTTCAATTTGAGACAGTTCCTCAGAAAAGTCCTCTTTAAGAAAAAAGGTCTAAGGTATACAATCATTCTGCAATCCTCTCACATGCAAAGAAACAATTTAATTTCAACATTTTCCTTCCATCTTTATTAAATGCTCCTTTTACATCTGCAAGCCAATATATTTGGAAAAGTTTTCAATCATGATTTTTCCTTACATACGTTAATAAGCTGATCTTTAATCTCAGAAGAAGACTTTCCTATTTTATCCTCACATTGAACTTCCCAGAATTCATGCCCTTCCCAAGTTTCCTTGCTTTATGATGGCTTCCTCTTTCTGAGAGGTGCCTTTTTATTTTAGTAAGCATATTTGGTTCAGCAATATTGGATTTTCCTTTCAAAAACCACTTTTTATTGGTGGCAAGTATAAGTGTCTTTACACACTGCCATTACACAGTCACCATGCATCCTGCAGCCACTTGAACCTCTGTTAATACTGTTTCCTTTATAAAGGAAAGGAGTGAAAGAATTCTCATCTTCAAAATCTTCGTGTCACTCTCATTACAGAAGTTTCCTACGACAGTGATGGGGGATTTATTGCTCTAAAACCAAGTACAAGACAGCCACTGTCACAGTGGCTTTACTCTACTTCCACCACAAAACACTGCACCAAGATGTGATTCTCTTCCAGGGATTCTCCACTGAGCTGCTACAGAATGGTTGCTCACAACATTTCATGCATAATCCCTGCATAAAACTTGTCTTGACATGAAGGCAGCCCTCATAAAGGTATAACAGGCTGAGTTTTTAGTTCCTACAAGCTTTGTAATCTTTTCACTGTATATAGTAACTGCTCTTGATGTGCCAAAATAATTGTAGTAATTCAACTGAAAATGATCACTGTTAGATATATCCAGACATACCCCCAACAAGTATGAAAAAAAATTCAGTTTCCATCTGCTACATCCGAAGAGGTGGGATGCCCTACAATAATTATGCAAGGATCTTCTACTGATTAACCCCAAGTACCGCCTTTGGTTTCACTCAAAACACTTTCACAGAGGAAGGCTGAAAAATTGGCCCACAGCTACAAGATTAGTAGTACAGGAACAACACCAAAACCTCCAGCTGAGATTGGAGCCGACAGTAAAAAGAAGATACTTCACAAACAGACAGGAATATTACCCACTCCATACAATTCAGCTTCAAAAAGCCTACAAATAATAGTGAGATTTGTAGCTGCATTGTCCCAAAGACAGGCTGCATGAGAATTACATGATCAGCACTCTATTCTTTCACTTATTTTTGCCTAAGAGCAAACCATAAAGCTATATTAATAAAAAAATGAAAAATTACTGCTTCCAGAAACTTATGGGCTTTGGTGACTTTATTTGAATTTTTTTGCCTGAGCTAGGAGATTAAAAAATTCCAAAAGCTAAAAGCAGAAGAAATCCATAAGGTTACCCTGTCCCAGATTGCTCCCACCACGTATTTCCTAATACAATCATTTACTCCCAGGTTACAAAGCCCTGTAAAAAAAGTCAGGCTAGAAATCAAATGAGCACAGTTTCTCTAAAATGCTTCCTCAACTCATTAGAAATCTTTGCAAGCTATACCAAAACAGACAGGAAAAACCAAACCAGTCAGTAATTTCAGTGGAATAGCACAAGGAAATTAATGAATTTATGATAAGGCGACCTCACCAGGGACAGCAGGAAGGTATGAGATAAAAAAAAAAATTCCACTGTGGAGTGGAATATGATTATAAAATGAGAACGCAATGCTGGATCACTTTTGAAGCTTAATTCTTAGAAGGCTGCTACTGAAAAGCAGGATTCATCAATATGCCTTGCTGTAAAATTATGGCAAAGCAGGCAAATAGCAACCTAGCAAAATCACTAATGTGATTTGTATGGTCAGTAGAGATTGCTTTAAATATCACACTGTGTCAGTAGAAGCTATTTTTCAATTCTGCATTTAAAGAACAATTTTTGAACATGGCTAATACTCACTGTCAAATTAGGGTCCAGGTTTCCCTTCCAAATTACTCACACAAAGAAAAAGATCTCTATTTTAGAAGTATGCCAAAAGCTGAATAAGTAATAAGCACAACTGTGCATGGATGTCAGGTAAGAAAGGCAACAGCAAGAGAAGAATCATGTGAAACACGTTCGATCCAGAGGTCTGAACTAGTCACTGAATTTGATGAGAAGTATCCATTGCCAAAAACAAGATACGGGTCTTGGGACAAAGCAGGACCTCTCCCCCAGGAAGGCTAAAGGCATTGGGCGCAGAGGTTTTTCTTCACTTCAGTAGACAAAAAGCAGGGCAGGGAAGGAGGAAGAGACAAAGACCCCAGCAAAAGAAGCAGCAGGAGATCCGAGTGTCCATCTTGCCCAGAGCAGACTGGGCCTGCCACACCACAGGCACACGAACAGCAGCAAAGCAACATTTTGAACAGCCCTTGCCCATCTAAAAGGCAATCGAAGCTGGAGAGAAGTCTAGTTTACAGTAAGAACCTCCACCCTCTTTCTGTTTAATCTATTTCTTGTTGGAAGGGTTTTGAAAATACTCGAGGAAATTATTTTCGGCACCAGTGCTATGAAGCCAACTGCTTATGCACTTCCATTGACAGTCTTCCAGCAGACACATTGCGAACTGTCCAGTGTCACTGCCACAAGTACAATACATCAAAATTTATCTGGCACCTGCGTAAAATTTGGCAGTCATACTCAATAAACCGTTTCAACCATGATGCAGCAGTGACTGACAACTCAAACGGAGTAAGCCGGGTACAAAGCTCCTCTCCACGCCTCATTACAGTGCCTCACCAGTCAATATAAGAACCACTGCAACTACTGCTATGAGGGCCATTACTTATTACAGTAGCCTACAAAGACACCAAATGCCCTCTGGAATCTCAGAGAGTGCAATTTGCCTGTAAAATAATGGCAGTTAAATGACATATTAAGAGGAGAGCCCGTAAAAGAAAACAGGAGCAGGGCTGCTGACACCACCTTAACCAACAATGGGTGACTGAACTTAGAGGAGAGCACCTCAATTTAAATACATCGAACAAGCACATCTGTAACCAAAGCACCATCATGTAACCATGAAATATCATACAGACATTTCATCGCCGTTTTACATTCTTGACGTCGTTTTGTTTCTCAGTGCATTGCCTTGCCAGCAGTGCTTATCAAAAGCCCGAGCACTAGTGGAGAACAAGTCCTGTACCTCATGCCTGTCCACAGCCATTCTGCAATCACAAAAATATGTCTTATCTAGGTAACTCATTGTTCTTCTTTTGTACCGTACAGCATTTAACAAGGTTGTGCATAATCATTTGAAGGCATGCAAATCATTTTTATTTTGTGTATTACCTAGGAAATTAAGTGCTGCCTTCTTCTTTTATCTTGTTAGTACAAGTCATTACATCTTTTTCATGTGCCAAGATAAATTTAACACATATCCATTGGTTTCTAAGGAAAAAGAAACTGTAGGCATCAAATTACACCTAAAATGCATTTAATTTCCTCTGCTCTTTTAATTGTATGTAAAGAGCCTGATTCCAACCCTGGTACAAACTTCAGCTTCCCAAAGCTTACTACTAAAATGTTATTTTCCTGTCAATACCACCTGCTTCCTATTTTATTTTTGGAAAAAGCTAACTACCTTTAAAAGATGCCACCTTTTTTATTGACATACTATTTCCAAATTATAGCTCTATCTCTGTTAGTAAAAACTTATGCGACCACTGAATACAAAATTAGTTTCCTGGCCCAAACCACCTTTTCCTTTCTGACACAGTGAGGTCTCTCCTGCTTTAATTTTAATGAAGCTCCTGCTCCAGCGTTCATACTTTGTGGGCACATATCCATCACGGTTCCCCACGGGAGCAAAGCACTAATCCATGCCACTGAGCCAGCAGAGGGAGCACAGAACGTATTTAGACCAAGACTCATAATTGGTTCTCAAAGGGAAAAAAAAAAAAAAAAAAAAAAAAAGAAATAAGTTGGTCAGAGTCACTAAAATTGCTTGGATTTAAGCAACATCTTCGGATTGCAGAAGAGCAGGCTGTCAAATATGGGGTTAAAGCCCAGTAACAACATCTCTTCTAGCACCACGAAGTACCAACGAAGCCTCACATAATAATGTATTTTCAATTATTAAATGAGCAAAATATGTTTTAGTTTTGGAGCCACATTGAACAGCCACAAGGGTATTCTCTTTAGGCACTCAGCAGAGTAATGAATTGATCAGCTGGGAAGGCTGGCAGAGGGACAGCAGCTGCCTGCAAGCACCACCTCTTCCAAGTGCTCCACTATCTGTCAAGGTCTCGACTTCTGCTAAGGGTCCAGAGGACATCCGTGCCAGGAATAGATCCTGGCAAACTCATCTAAAATAGGCTACACAAGCCTCCACCAGAATAGGAAACAAAGTCACATCTTGCCTTGAGTTTTATTTAAGGAAAGCATGTTGTAAGAAGGACAGCAGGTCCCAGTTTTACTTTCCAATAAACGTTAAAAAATTAGTAAAAAGAGAAAGCAATTTATTTCCTCACCATCCGAGGTCTGGGTACTCATTAGTGCATATAATGATACATTTTGTGATGACAATTTTTGTACCAAGCATACTTAATTTACTTGGTCTTTCAATAAAATAGTACTTCTTTTCACAAAAACGGACATGGTGAGAAAAAATACATGCATAACATGGAAATTAAGAAATTTTACATCAGAGATGTAAAAGTATGCTGTGGGCTTGCTACAAAGAATGAAGCTTCAATTTACTTGTCTTAGTCTAAAACATTAGAATATTTTTCTTATTAACTTCACTATCAGCACTTTCCTAAATGAGTATGCCCAGAGCAGCAAGGGTAATCCAAGAGGAAAAGGAAGGAAAAAGACTTGGACTGCTAGGTGACCAGGAATATTTTGGCGTACAAGAGTATATGATCACACATAACACACATTTCCTACTGAAATGATAGGAACAAAGGTTAAGACCCTCCCATCAGATGGATGCCTCTGCCAAGAGTCACAGGAGCCACAGAGGACTCAGGGAGCATCAGAGCTAATGCAGATGAATCAGCAATTAAGGTTCACAAGGTCACTTTCACTTCAAACACCCTTCCCCTGCATACATCATTACAACTTCATACTCTGGAGTGAAGGGCAGACTCTGACACATCCCTGTCTCACACATGGCAGAGGTGGACACTGCCCAGGATCCAGAGCTGCGCTGGCTCAGCGTGCACCAGCCAGCATCTACACGAGAGCTCCTCCACCCTGCACTGCTCCCAGCGTGTCCTTAGGGGTGTGTCCCATACTTGAGGTTGGTTTGTTTTGGTTTCTTTCTCCTTTTACTTGAAGAGACAGCGGTGGCCAAGAAGGGTACATCCTCTCAAACCTCTGCACAGCATGCTCCATGCAATTTACAAAAAGGTAGTATTTTTGAGTGTGAGTGAAGCCATTCCAAAAACTGTATAAAAAGCCACGAATCTTTTGCAAGAGACACCAGGGCTGAACTCAAGTTTTAGATTTCATTTTTAACTGTGTTTTATATACACTTTTGAACAGGCAGTTTACTAACTGATGCAGGAGACTTCTCTTTTCCCAATCCAAGATCACGGAAAAAAACAAGTTTTCATCCTTGTTTTCACCTCCTTACAGATACAATGATTTAAAAGCTTTTCTCTCTTTGCTGGCTGAAGACTGGACAACTGCGATTTTCAAGAGAAAAACGTCCTCACTCTTCTGGTCACACATCTGGAGGGAACAAGGCATCTCCCTGGCTTGCCCAGGGCTCCTCAGCACATGCCAGGAGGGGGTACAGCAGCAGTGCTGCTATCCTTATCTTTAAGTATTTCCAAGCAGCAAAGCAAAGCTAGGATCCTCCACACAATTCGGGTTTTCTTCTTTTCTTTCTTCCAGAACTAACAGTTGCCAGAACTAACAAGTGTGGTGACTCCACAGTCCCGTGCACAGCCCAGCTGTCTCCCCCAGTGTGACACCAGGGACATGCTCTCTCGAAACAGAGCATCACCGTCAATGTCACTCCGCTCAAAGCCATCACTCTGTCATGGCTATCCCTAAGGCACTTTCCTTTTGTATTCACCTGAAATAACAAGCAGCAGCAACTTTTCTCCTTAAATAGCTCATTCTATCGGCACAGTGTTAAGACACCTCTTCTAACACGAGCTAAATGTCCATGTTTTCTGTATCCATCAACAGTTCTCCAGAGTACCCGCACAGCAAAGCGTTTTGTATAATCCATTCCCCACAGTTACGGCTTTTAGTGATGCATTTTACCTAATGGCTATTGCCAGAGGCTTTAAAACACCGGGAAGTGGTGGACAGCATTGCCTGGGGTCTCTAAACAGTGTGAAAGCTGTGCGAGTATGTAAATTACAGATTTCAGGTGTCACTGCTTTAAAAAGAACGGTGACTCTAATCAAATTAGGGCTGATCCCGGACACCCCAGAGACTCAGAAAAAGGAGCACTACTTCAACTCCTCACCTACAGCCTTTGCAGCATCTGTCAACACCAAAGTAAACAGTGAAATAAATCTATGATGTTCCACACTTAAGGAAAATGTGCCTTTGCATTAGTGACTGTGCTGCAAACATAGTTTAAATATGCCTGTCTCTCATGAATAGACTTAAATTTCAAAATTAATAAACCATACATTGCTTTCCACACAACACCACATCTATATCCTCTTAAAACACAGCAGAAACAAGCAAGTTGTAAAACTGGAGACTTCTCCTCTTCTGCCTGCATGCACACTGTGTTACATGTTACAGGCACTTGCAGAAGGTGCCATTCCTTCATGCACTTAACAGTTCCCGTGATCTACTTTGCTGTGAAAAATTCTAAACTGCGCTCATCTTTTTCATACAACAGAAAACTGTTAAATAGAGTTTCTACCACAGAGCATTTGAGGGGTGTCCATATCTCTACAGTGCTCAATTACATAGGGAAAAGTGAAACAGATACATGGAAACTCAAGCATACCAAGACACAGATTTCTGCTGGAGCCTTCCACCTCTCTACATTACCTCCACCACATCTGCCAGCCAGCCTACACATGCTGAAGCTCAGATTCTCCCAGTCACCTCAAAATGCATTTCTACACACTCCAGTGTTTCTTACCATCAAAGTTTGCAAAAAGTTCAAATGGAAGTAACTTTCCATCAAAAATATGAACCATTTCTCCAGTAAATACTTTAGTATTTCTTCACTTTTCTTCATTAAGCTTAAATCAAAAGCCCCCAGAAATCTCACAACCACCCAGTAAGAGCAAATTATTCATTACTGTTGTGAACAGTGACAGAAACACAAACCTCCCAAAATGCAGCTTCATGGACAGCGCAGCATGCTATCAGAACTCAGTGGTCAAGGCAACAGAATTTTAAAAAGACTCAAAAGACTTTTTCTCCAGTGAAGAAATTATACATTTAAAATTTTATAAGTGTGCTAGCAGACTCATCATCACAGTCAGAGGTATTTGGACTAATATAAGAGCTGCATAATTAACTTGCTCTATCAATTTTGTTCTGCAATGATCTCACATCTAATGATGTAAGCACTATCTTTTTTGACTGATGGTCTATGAGCTGGATGATGCATTGTCACCTGCTGTCCTACTATTTGGCCACACAGTACATGCTTCCAATCTAGATAGAAAAGAGAGACTCTCTTTAATGGCAAGAGGTCTGAGCTCAGAAACCAGCCAGTGTAACCAAGATTATCTGTAAATACACCCATACCACCCATTAACTTCCAACCCCACTACGTACAACTCTTGTTAGGAAGGTTCTGCTGTGCACATATGAACCAATGCAAGAAAGCACATCTCTGCAACTCTGCCTTTATGGGGGGAGGAGGGAGGAAAGAGTCTGGTTGTGTGTGAACACTGCAGCCAATAGAACCCTGTGCAGGGGCCGCTCTCCCTTCCTGGCAACTGGAAAGTTTTTCATTTCCTAGTACCTCTGTGCATCTAAACCCCTGAAGAACTTCCTGAGTGAGCCTTGCAGAGCTCCAAGCTGCTGCTCCCAAACAGCCTCAATCATCCTCCTCACCCTGCCCAGATGCTCCCACCTAAGCCAAATACACAGCACCAAGAGAGCTGGCCAAGATTTCCAGCAAACTGGCCTTTAGGAAAAACACAACATTATTCCCTGTAATTATGGAGAAAACAGAGGATGAGGTCATGATACTGGGCAGGGAATCAGTACCCAGCAAGACTCATGGAGATAAAGAGTTGACCCTGCAGGACATAGATGCCTCATTGGCATTTGTACACTGTGTTATCTCCCCACGATGGAAAAAGGCAGAGAGCCCCTTCAGAGACCACTTTTCCTCCTGCTGCCCTCTTGCCCACAGGGAACGGCTGCATCAGAGCCACCTTCTCCTGAGGTGTCACATGAGCTGACCTGACCACCAGGACAGAACTGGGCTACCCAGCTGCAGTACTCATGACAGCCCTAGGCATGTTGTACCAGCATAGCATACCCTTTGGGATAAGGAACTACAGATCTTTCCATTATTGATTTGACTTTTAGGGCTAATAGCAAATGCAGGTTTAGAGCTCCACATACTGAGTTTTATGAGGCTTAATGTTACAGCAAGCAGCGAATTAACCAGGTGGCTGGGTCAGCTTGAAGAGAACTGAAGAGAAATTACACTTCTGCAAACTGAATTTCTTCAAAGCTAAGAGAAGTCAAAAGGTGTGTGAGGATGAGAAATCAGTATTTGAGCTGTCAAGCTGGCAGCACAAAAGGGACTAGAGCAGATCCCTCCCCACAAAGCACACAAATTTCAGCTCAAATATAACCCAAGACAATGAAACCCAGCACACACTCTACCATGCAAATTTCTTTCCCTCTCAACCATAAGTCTCAAAAACCATTCCCCATGCCATCCTGTTTTATATAACATACACCTGTTCTACAAGCAAACGGAGGATTATCTTTGCTATCTCAACTCTGCACTGAATTTTATTGAGCAATGTTTCTAAAAGTTCCTGCTAGAGGGCTGATGTTCATTCAAACAGTGTAAACTGCATCTGACATGTTGGCGTTGGTGAGCAAAGCAACTCAAGTGAAAATCCACCACTGCCCTGAGCTGTATTACATGGAGGCCAGGGTCTCATACATCTTCATAACTACACAGGTGACAACAGGATAGCAGGATTTGCTGGGACCAGCAGAAGTAGGCTGAGACACTATTGGCTGGGGATAATTCCCCCAGCTTCCTAACGCACAAAGCTCCAGTAAAGAAAAAAAAAGGGAAATGTATTATTTTTCATTGTGGAAACAGCAGGACATCTGATAGATATCCTTTAGCAGCAGCAGCACTAGAACTTTGGCAGAAGCAACTCTTTCTACCATTAATAACCATTAATTCAAGTTGGTAATTGAAACTGCGCCTATGTAAACTTCATTATTCTACTCTACGGCAGAGGTTCCTTCTTAATACATATTAAAGTTTAATAAATAAGCTTTTTTTGACTCAACTATTTACCCACTGTTTTCCTTACTATCAGACAACACCTACATGCAAAATACATGGGGAAAAACGGTAGAGTGCAGACAAATATTTGATGTGAACAGACTGGCCCCACTTCGCTCAGCTCACAGTATACCTAGCAAACGTACAGAACGAAAGAATAATTATTCCCCGAATACCAGATTAACAAAACACTTCCTTCAGATGATAACATTTATTTTAGCACCTGACAAGTTCACAGCTAAATTTGTCTCTTTTTCACATCCAATTATTTGTAAATATCACCTAATACATTACCTACAAAAACAAAGCACTACTTGGACAACCCCAGGAAGACAGATGCCCTGAGCTGCATTTTCCTACTTTCACTTGCAGAGAATAGTTTGGACATACAAAGTATTATTAGTGATTCCTGAAACACCTGGAAACTCTGTGGATAAAAAAACTTTATAAAGGATGTGCTGCAGCACTAAGGCATGTCCTCCCTGGTTCAGAAAGATAATGGTTTTGCTCTACCCTGTACATCACAGTGCCACTGCTGAAGAGGAAAGTTTGGGCCAACAAACTTACGTATCAACCCCTGCCCTGTCACACCTCACCATCCCTTGAGGGATGATGTAGCTGCACAGCTTCACCATGGACAAAGGGTTATCAAAGTCAGAGGAGTAAAAGTATGCTGCAGGCTTAGCCAACATATGCAAGCAATCAACAAATGATATTACAAGGGGAGATTCCAATTACATTTCATACACTGCTAGCAAAGACTTTTACCTCCAAATCAGCAAGTTCCAGTATTTGCAGGTGACCATTAGCTAGAAACCCAAGTATCTGCTGTCCTCAAGCAGCTATCTGGAACATGCTGATGGACAAAACCCAAAATAACCAAAGAGGGGTTTCTTGCTAGCAGCTGCTAGATCCCAGCTCTTGACAATTTTCAGCAGCAGAAATATACTATCCTACTGGGACCAGGGAAGATCCTCTCAATAAACACTACAAACTCTCATCTTAATTTCAGTACAGAAGACAGAGTACCAGGGCACTACAGGTATAATTAGTCAGCAACCCAGTTGTTTTCACTAAAGAAAGAAATGAAATTAAGGCTGTGAGTGGAATTACATTAAGAAAACAAAACCAGCTTCATACCCCCATCTTTTACACAATGGTATTCTGAATTAAGAAATGTCCTTTAAATGTGCTTAGAGGAAGTTCCTTCATACGGAAGCAGATGAACACATCCACATACTGTGACTTTATCAAAATGTCACCACTATGAACCTCAGCAATGACTAACAACGAAGTGTAATTCAAAAAAACAGTAACTACTAAATTTCCATTTACACATAAGCTCCATGCAACTGAGACAGATAATGGCTAGCAAAAGAAGCTGGCAACAGGGCTTTTTTACCCCTTTCTTCAAACTGTGGGAAATAGTTTTGCAATATAAGGCACAGCTCATCATTTGTGTGTATCAAGAAAGGACAGAGAAAAACACTCAGTTGAAGGTTTAACAGTGAAGATAGGAAAACCGGTGTCTTAGCTCTCTCTCAAAATATCCCAATATAAATCCTTTCTCAGGGTTGGTTTTTCATTTAGACAAAGGATATGCTCTCCAGACACCACTGCTAGCTGAGTCCTTCTGACTGCACAAATAGCTCCCTTTCCAAAATAATGAGTATCAAATGCATTTTCTTCAATCCAGTAATTTGTTCCACTAAGACATTTTCAGGACCACCTTCTCTAAACACACACACACACACACACACACACACACACAAAAAAAAAAAAAAAAAAAAAAAAAAAAAAAAAAAAAAAAAGGCGGGGGGGAGGGGGCTTCTGAACAATCAAACTACAATAAACTGCTTGCTAGAAAACATATCCTCTTAAATTTATCTTATGCATCATTTAATATACTATTTGAAGGAAAAAAGCTTGAAGTTAGAAACAGAGCATTTAACTTGATTAACTAGAAGTTGACAAATTCTAGTACCTGCATATAATTTCTTATATTCAGTATTAATACTGTGTCTTGACTGAAGGGCAGAACAAAGAAGACATCTTCAGCAAATACTCTGATATTTTAACATTAATATCTAATCAGAAAGTTTACATCCATAAATAACCATATATATACAGCACATTGTCTAATACACGTGTTTTGAAATATATCAAGGCTAAACCATTGCTCAAAATAATGATGCAAAGTGTTGACTTAAAGCATGCATTATTTACAAGAACAAGCACCAGCTTCAGAATTTTGAATTTTCACTAGATACTATCTAAATTGCATTAAAAGCACATATATTGTGCTAACCAATAAAACAATTCTTCAGAACATTCTTTTTAACCTGCCTTTTTTATATATCGAAAAAATACATTCATGTAAAAAAGTATATTCTGCTGATGAGATAGTAAAAATAAGTGAATCCAGACTGCCTTTGAATGAATTTTCAATATGAAATATATAAAATTATGCTGCCTCTATAGCTTAGAGGAAGAAGGAAAAAAATACACCACCATTGAATTAGGTATTTCACGGACTTTATTTTTTCCTAAACAGAAGTAGATTTCACAATAAAACACTATTCTGCACTGCTGTCTGGCAACTCTAATCTGGAATGAAGTTTGCAAGGACAGGCTAATTTCTCTTTAAAAATGTTTTACAGGAAGGAATCCTGTTAAACCACCAGTCATCCTTCTAGCAGAGGATACATTATTAACCAAAAAGTGCAAATAGCAGCATAATGTTCAAACCTCTAGATCACATGAACTCATCATCCCTTCACCCGCTCTAAATCAAACTGTAATCCAAACTAATTAAAAACTAAACCCAGAGCTGAGAAGAGAGCTTTTGTTTTGAAGAGAGCTGAGAAGCTTCATTAACCTCTTCTCTTCTACCAGCTCTCCACAATACAAAATTACTCCTGTGCCAGTTAAAGTCCCCTGCACCCACACAGAGTCAGGGACTGCAGCCTCAAAAAGAAAGCGACTTTTTGGCAGAAGGAGGATGAAGGTATGCATTACACCATTACCCTCATCTGCAGAAGTCATGGGCCAACAGGCACCCAATCTGTGATCCTAAATTCTGGCAACTTGCATTTTCAAATGAAATGCAGAAATACACAGACCAGACGTTTTTGTCTCTTTCAGGAACTACTCCACGAGCATGAGTTTCATGGGAAGGCTGGTTGTGGCCAGAGCATCAGTGCACCCTGAGCTCCAGAACAGGAATCATCACAGCAGCAGCCTGGAGCACCTGGGAGCACTGGGCTCCCCAGCAGCACCCATCTGTCTTGGAGGAGCAATGAAACCACGCATCCACTTTTCCTCCTGTCACCTCCCCCGCTTCTTACCTTGCGTCCATCAACCTCCAGCTCATGATAGAAATCATACCAATTCAGAGACTGATTTATCAAAATCAACACAGTCCGTTTCTATAGGTACACATACAACGTCTTTACAAATGGCTAAAATGAATTTAAAACACTGCCATTACTATAATGCCACAAATATCACAGCAGTATGTGTGGGGCTTTACAAGAAATAGCAAGGATGAAAGCTAGGCTTTTAAGAAAACACTCCCAAACTCAAGGTACTTCTACAATCAGAAGTTCATTTTCCTCTTCTAAAGAACAATTACACAGATACAATAAGCCATCTCAAAGAAAGGGCATGACTCCTGTAGTATAAATCTGTATTCTGGTCTCACACAGTGAGTAAATTCAAACAGCCACATTAGCAACAGCGTATGAAAATGAACTGCTTTCTAGTATCTGTTGTAATTTGTAGTTTCTATGTCATGAAATTTGGATTCATTCAGACCCAACAGACCACAGAGACTGGTTGGGAACAAGTTCTTCCTCCTGTGTTAAATTAAGTAAGTTTGAGGATTTTCCTCTTCCTAGAAAAAAAAAGAAAACAGAAACCTGTGTTTTAGAATTTTAAGTATTAAATAATTCTCCATTACTGGAAGTTTTAAGATTCTGAGATGGGAATCTAACAATCTCCTGCAGTGCTCACATTTCAGCTAAGAATTACCCATCTACATTGGCTATTGCTATCATGGCTCAACAGCCAATCCCAAGCTTCTACTGAACTACTTATCTGGAGAACATAGACACTAATGGGATGGAATTTAGTATTTTATTTAATATATATCTGTAAGGCCCACATCCCAAAAAGTGAAAGCACCAAGTGCAAAGTCTGACTAGCTCAGCAAGCCCAGGGAGCACAGCCAGACCTACAGCAACAGCTCTCCCCTCCTTTCACCATCTCCTTATACTTCCTTACTCTGTAGGATCAGTTAGTTCCAGCACCCAGGAAAAGAGCATCTTAACTAGACCATCACAATTCCTTGACATTTAATCTAGAATAGCCACACTGGAGATTTCTCTGAGCTTGGCAAGTTTTCTTGCAAGAGCTTGAAAAGTAAGTTCTTCATCCCAAAAGGACAATTTATCAGTATGCGACCAGCAGGATCCCCAAAATTTATGGATTTAAGGTCATGAAACCCACAGTATCTCTGAAAAAAAGCGGATAAAACTCAGACCAGGACTGAAAGCAAAAAAAAGCCTTCTAACCCCCTCCTCTTCAGCAATGTTCAGCCTGAAAAAAACCCAGTTAAGAATAAGAAATACCACAAGGCTGTAATCCTGCATCTCCCATATCACATGTTTGTGAAGCAGTAGGAGTTGCCCACCCTCTCCTTAGATGACTAACTCTGCAAATATTTCACTGGGATATTTGGAAAGCAAAGTGCATAACAACAGTCTTAAATTTATCCATTTCACAGCATCTGCTGAAAACACAGAATTAATGCACCGACTGGGGAGCACAACCATCAGGATCCCTCCTTCGACCAGTGACCTCCGTGCCTCTGGCTCTGGCAGGCTGCTCCAGGCCTCTGGTAATGCAGGTGCACAAACAACTGAGATAAACCCATGCAACACTGCCACTAAAGGGCACTGTCCCGGTTCTCACTTCTCACTGCACTTGGTCCCTCCTTTACCCCAGCCCCCAGGGCACCTGTGTTTAGCTTGTGCAAAGAGCTAAAAGCTCCTGTCATTTTTGCTGCTAAGGAAGCACTGGGAGTGACTCCCCACCACCACACCAAGCACAGGCTGACACTGGGACTGCACAAGGAGGAGCAGGAGCTGGCAGCAAGAACAAGACCAGCCCCAGCACCAACAGCCTTTACGTTCCCTTGGCTGTAACATCGTAAAACAACAGATAAACGCAATGACTGGGACAATGAAAGCCTGAAGCACCACCACTAGAAGGACACTGGAGAAAGGGAGGTGGATGTTTTAATAAACTTTTCAACTTCAGGAAGGCCAAAGCACACTGTGATAAAATTGGTAACTACAAATTTTTAGGTGAAAAGCTGATAAAGCCACCACATCTTTGATCTACTAAGTCCCTTAAAAAATTGCATCAACTGCTAATTACCTCCTGTAAACACGTTCTCTGTGTTCTCTGCAAATTGTTTTGCTTCAACTATCAATTTGGCTTTTCCTGTAGCTTTCTTCTTTCCTTTTCTTCTAAATTGATCTCTTTCTCTTACTTAAGTATTTCTAAGCAACAGCAATGTCACCTTTTCACCTTCTCTTCAATGAACAGTTTGAGCTTTAAATCACTCACTAAGATGCTTCCCAAACTTGAATCATTCTTGAAGATTTTACTGAAAACACTCAAAACTGAATGCTTTTAGAAATTTGGGCATTAACACAGGACATGTTTATTCCTGCAGCAAACACATCACTACCAAATGCTAAGACACCATCACCTCAGTATACTCAGACAATATTTTTCCCAACTTTAGAACTCAAGAACATTTTAGGCCTTTAACCACAAAATCAGTGACAAATGCCTTAAAAATCAGATAATCAGATACAGTAGGTAGTACCCGTATAGACCACCAGTAAATACAACTCACTGTAGGGTAGAAGGAGCAGAAAAAGAAAAGTGACATGTAAAACAATATGAAAAACTCTGGACTCATGTCTGAGGGCTAAGTTGAAATTAAGCAAAGATCTTCACAAAAAAATTCCAACTCTCATTTTATCACTCTATCACTCTAAGCAGCCTTTTGCCCCTCCTAATGCTCAAAATAGACCAAAAGAAAATTCAAAGTAATAACATCAGATAAAACATGAGAATTTTTTTGTTGCCTCCACCACAAGTAAACAACAGAGATGCCATTTATGAAAGTATAAAGCAACCCAAGGATGGTAAAGGAAAAATATAAAATATGCATTTACACATAAATATTTTACATGGGTGAGATAAGGCCTTTATAGTCAAACTGGGGGTGTTTTCAGGCACAATTTATTACATTCCATGCAACCTGCAGAAGGTTTTCTATTTCATGTAAATCCCTGAAGTACCATCTTTATGAATGCAAGCGAAACACATCCCTTCATGTCAATTTTATTTGCCTTAAATTCTGGGTTTGGACACTTTCAAGTCAAAATCAATGTTATACTTCATATACTTTGCAAAAAACAAACAGATCTTTCTTCATGACTGCTAATAGTAACTTTTATAAGCTTTAACATATGAAGTTGGGCTTAATGAAGACCTAATGATTGATTTTCATAATGTAAACTGACACTGCTCAAGAATGATTCCACTTCAGAAGAGATCCTCGCCTGTCTGCTGAGCAGGGCAGTACAAGCCTTCTCCATAAATTACACAAAATGCGAATTGCTGTGTTTCCTAAAAGCTCTTTCTCCAAGAGGACCACCACTGCAGCACCAGCCATTATTTTCCCCTCGACAGTTCTGGGAGGTTTGTAAAAAGCTTCTCTTTAGATCATGGGTTTGCAGTGAATCAGTGACTAAGCAGAATTAAGCCAACCAAGCAGGCTTCTCCACCACCTTAAAACCCCTTTGCTCTCCCACTCTCCTTGCCTCAGCTCCTTTGCCTGAAGCTGAGCAGTTCAGCCTCCCACCGCCAAGCTCTGCGCACGCTGCCTGCCAGTAACAGTGCAGCAAGGGTGACAGGCACCTGTCCTGCGCTGGTGGCGGCAAACATCCTTCCAGCAGCACAGAGAAGTGTGCCCTGCATTGCAAATTTGTACTACGAACATTTACAAATCTGCCAGAGCAACGGGATACTGGGTCACAAAGCAGGTCACCTGAAAACTCAGCGTTATGCAAAACATGAGCTGTATGCCTTCAAAAGTCATCCAAATTACTTTACTTTTACATAGGAGCAATTCTCCTGGGGAGGGAAAAAAAAAATCACCTTGGTAAAATAATGCAGGTTGCTTAAAAACATTTTAATCTGTTTCAGGTCCACTGAAGTAAGCTACAGTCTTCCGTTCAATACAACATACCTGTGGACCAGAAGCACCGCAGTGCAGGAAAATCTGTATTTACAGCATCCAAAGGACAAATATCCAACTATAACATACTGAGCATCCCACCTGGAAATGTCAGTTGTCTCTGACACCTCCCATATTTTAGAAGCTTTGTTTTACAGCACAGGTTGAGCCAAGAAGGGCTCACCACGCTGCAGCAGCACTGGCAGGCATGTGCTTTGTATCTGCCTGCAGGCACAAGGAGTATCTGCAGTTACTGGCCATGTAGGCAGGACTCAGATATTTATACAGCTGCATCACAGAAGAGTTTGAGCTGAGATAGGCGAAGTGAAGACAAGAACACTTGAGTTGTGTCAACACATCCATTCACAGCATGGCAAACAGCACCCTGCAAAGTGGAGAGGACTGCTGTGGCAAGGTGCCCACTGGCACAATCAGCAGCAGCCATGCACACTCCCTCCAGTGACTCCAGAACGGGCATCCTGGAACTGGCACCAGCACCACCTGGCTGGATGGTGTGGGGTTGGTTTGTTTAACAGAGAACAGGTTGTCTGCCTCTTGCTATAAAGCCTCCATCATTCACTCTTGTGCAGGGCAAGGTTAATGATGATGAGTATGATCCTTTCCAAACTGTGTGCCAGGCACAAAGTAAGAAAATATCAGCAGAGCAGGAAAACATGACTTAGCAAAGTCAGCAGTGAGATCTCACCAAAAGCTCTTCCTCAGGAGCCCAGCTCTGCAGCTGTGGGAGGGTTTTGGTAGAACACCACTGTTTTTCTGAGGACTGCGGGCAGGGGGCACAGAGGCGTTCAGGACCTCCTTTGCTCCTCCTGACCCTGCTGTAGAGTGCAGGGTAGACTGTGATGGGCGTGCTCCTTCCACAGCCCAGCCCGTCACTGAGCCCAACAGCAACACTGCAGAATCCCAGGAGGACACACTGGAAAGCCACTTTGAATGACTTCCAACAATACTGACCATATTTCCTTCCACTTTTTAAAATATGTAAAGCATAAATACTTATTTCAGTCTTAATTCAAATATTCTTTAGTAGTGCTGTTCCACACCAGCTGAGAAAGCTTCTTGCACTGTATTAAAGACATCTTGTATCTCCTATTATTTATATCACCCGATGTCCATGTAGTGTTTTTGCAATTCATTACATAAAGATAATTACTAATTTGTCAGTGGTACAGATATTTTAAGATATTGACAAGAAAGGCTTCCTTTGCAAGCAAGGACAGTTTATTTTAGCAAGTATCAATACTGTTTTTCAAGCTCTGATGTAAAAATCAAAACTGAACCAAAAATGTGCATCCTAACCCAGCTCACTGAATTCCATGGAACATGCTGAAATCCACAGCTGTTTATAGCTGCAGCATTATGCATTTGACAGTTTTATTTGTGTAAGAGTTTATGCTTTCATTATGTTCTGTCACTTGCTACATGGAATTTGTGTTTAAGAGGATTCCACTGTATCATATCTAAGAGGTTTACAACAAAATCCAAATAGCTGAACTCATGGATACACCACGTCACTAGATTTAAGTGTTCACAGTAACTCCTTCTACATTAGCCATCATTTTTTGAGTAGACTCATCTACAAACAATACACAATGCTACAGAAAAGTTACCTTCAAGACTGATTAAATGAAAAATCAATACACAGTATTATTACACCTACCTCCCCATCCTTCTGTCATATATAAAAACCGTAAGAAAACCAGTTTCCACATATTTACTCTCAGGTCCTAAAAAAAACCACAGAAGCACATTTCCTTCCAAGCCCACCAGTTAATTAAGTGTGCCAGGAGCTGAACAAGCAGCAGAACTACAGTTGCCAATAAAACCATGTAAACAGCTAGAGACTGACGAGTCAAGAACTAGAGTAAACAAGACTCACCATACAGACAGGATCTCCACCATGGTACTATTTAAATTTTATAAAAAGGGAAGGGGCAGAAAGCAGGCTAAATATGGAACATGTCAAGAGCAGCAAGGCTCACAGGCTACGTATGGCAAACCAAACTACATGGTTGCTTCTAGCAAATCTACTCCCTGTGGGTAAGGAGTATTTTTTACCAGTGTACACATGTCCTCCGCATGAGGCTTCTACTTCCAATGGAGCAGCTGGGCAAAGCCACCATCTTCAGGAGTACACAGAGTGATTATGTTCTGTCACCCTCACTCAGTCATCCTGACTGCAAATGTCTCTTCCTTGGGAAAGGGTATTTATGGCCTGTAACTTTTTCCAGTTTTTTGGGGTTTTTTTCCTTCTTTTATCTTTTTTTTCCCCTCCAACTGACCTTATCATTCATTCTGCTGCTAAATTAAACATCTCTCCACCAGAAATTCCCCACTCCTGCAGATACTTGCATGCTGGTGATTAACTCCATCATCTCTGAACTTTCTTGGAAATAAGGCACCAAGAGTGAGTACAGAGGCTCAGGCAAGAAAGGCTCATTAGACCTCAATGCCATATTGCACTTCTTTAAATCCCTTTCAGATTTTTAACACATTTTCAAAAAGTAAGTACAAGAACTCCAACACATTAAAAGAAGGCACCCTTACAACAGCCCTTTTCAGGTAACACCACCACCTCTTTTTAGCTGCATCTACCTCACAGTGCTCACAGGAGGTACTCAGGGCTGTCAAGGTGGAGATGCAGGCTCAGCTGACAGCTCGCCATACGTCCTGCTCCAGTGGAGTAAGTGCTATGCTTTACACCACTCCCCAGGCTCTAATCGTGCTCCACTCTCTGCAAATCCGTTTGACAGAAAGCTTCTCTTAACTACAGATGATTTCAGTAATGAGTTACTTCATTCACGTAACCGTGATCTGTGGTGGAAAAGTCAAGCCAAGCTTATGTCACAGCTTGTGTTAATTTCTGCTAATGAGAATCCCAACAGTTGCAATAAATGGATCTATCCATAAACTGAGAAATAAAATACTGGAATTACTTCCATGGAAACAATCTTCAAAGTATTAGAGAAAGAAAGCCTGCAATCCACAAAGTAAAGGCTGTCCTCCAGCAGACACAAATTTCACACAAGAACGCAGGCATACATGAATTCCACAATGG
This sequence comes from Sylvia atricapilla, assembly GCF_009819655.1. Lineage (NCBI taxonomy): Eukaryota > Metazoa > Chordata > Aves > Passeriformes > Sylviidae > Sylvia > Sylvia atricapilla. Next base: position 15,423,792 of record NC_089148.1, read on the forward strand.
ACATCAAAGTATCAGAATAGTAGTGGAAATCGAAGTTTCAAAAGATTCACCTTGTGCACTACAGAGACGTCTGGAGAGGTATGGAAAACTTTTTTATTTAACTAGGAAGGACCAGTCAGCCTCTACCATGACGGAAATCCCACCATAAAGCATAAAACAGACGCTGAACGTTATGTTCTGGCCTTAACAGGCATGAAATCTCCAGGGATCTATCTAAGGGAAGGAGAGGTAGAAACTCGTGTTTCCAGCCACTAAGTCTTTTATTTGACCTCCACCTAGGCAGATCCTCACTAGCTTCAGCCAGGACACAAGCTGACACACATTTCCCAGAACGTGGCTACCACTGAGTTCTGTGTGAAAGTCAGAGCCCTGGACCACAGCAAGTTGCATGATTGCCACTCCCACAGTACCTATCTATTTCTCCTCCTCACCTCCTCCACTGTCTCACCACATAGAAGGACCAGCTGAACTGGGAGCTTACACCAAGAAGCCTCAGGAGGTTACAAAATATGTCAGCACTCTCCAGTCCAGCTGCGAGGTGCAACACTGTGAGGAATGATGATGTTAATGAGAACCTGGAGGAACCACAGTTCACCCATGATTTGTTGCCTGCTCAAGTGTGACCATAAAATGAAACCCTCACACATCAAAAGACTGACCTCATTGTGCACTGTGTTGGACTAAATGAGGTATGAGGCTCAAGATAATGTAAGGAAAACCTGTTCCACAGAGGTGGGAGATGTAGGCTAAATACAGACAGAGAAAGTGATGGGTTTTTTACTGCATCTCTGTGCAAGGAGTAAACAGTCTCAGTATGCTAGCTGGCACTCATGATCTTCACTAGTGAACTTTTATGCACTTCAGCTGATGGGAGTTGCATTACAAAACAAAATACTCCTAGAAAAGGTGTGGATCTGTAAAAGTCAACCACTTCAGTGTTATTAAATATTCATAAGGCAAGATTCAGTGGATGAGACTGTTCAGTGGAAGAGACTGTTCACGTACTCCAAATGTGCAGTATGTATGGCAATTGGGATTTGGCACACTCTATGCAAGGCTCCAGGAAATTTTTGCACTTTTGCAAATTCCATCCTCAGAAACTGTGTATAAAGTTTAACATGCAGAAAGAGCAATAAAGCCAGCAACTGAATCTGCAGAGCAGTATATCTGAGCTAACCTTCATGTCCAAGGCACAGGCTTTCCAAAGCATATTCTCTTCAGTCTGAAGCTTCCCAGTATTACTTCTATGCCTTTAATTTGCTCGATTTTGTTAAATTTAAGCACTGTCAAGATCTGATGATTTAGGGAAAAAAAGCTCAGAGTAAAGACTGAAAAATTTTTTAAAAATTTTGTCCTGGCTCTTTCCTGACATGTGGGTAGGGATCTCGATGACAAGCTTACCTGTATTACCAACGCTCGATTTAGCTGTCAGAGGCTTATTTCTTCCTCCTGCATTCTTCTTGTAGCATAATCATCTAAAAAGCCTTTTAAATATTCACCTACTGATCTGCTCCACTCATTTACTTCATTAACGACATACTTGTACAAGTTTTTTCCGTTTTACAAATAAACAAATATCTGGAATTTTAAAGCACCAGTACCAAATTTCCTGGAGTATGCAGCCTATTTCAAGAGTTTTGCTGAGCCCTTTTAGAGTGTTTTTTTGCATTCAAGAATTACAGGTTCCTTGTATCAACGCCAAAACTGGGTCACCTAAAAGCACTTATGAAGCATTTAGCAAGCACTACCAAGCGGAATTACATCCAACCCATGCTGTTTCATGAGTAATTGAAACAGTTAGGTAGCTTAAACATATAACATTTCATCAGACTGTTGTTGAAAAGACATTAATACTCATTTTTCCCACAGTGGTCATGTCATTTTTTCCCCTTTATTTCATAAATCCACTAGAGTCTAAACGCAGAAGAGTTGATTTAATCAGATAGTCAGCAAGGCACAATTAACTTTTCTCTGTGTCACTTCATGATTTAGTGACATAATGCTGTGAGTGGCAGAAGTGAAAAAGAGAAAGAATGTGGAAGCAGGGGGTAGTTGCTTTGTTTTAAATAAAGACAAAAAAATTTCTCACCTCAGCAATAAATACAGCAGCTGAGGCTCCAGTTTCTAAAACTGTTTTCACAACAATTCTTTCTGTAAAGAAATCACTACCAAGGTGTTACCCAGACTTGTTTATGGCACTTCTAAATGCTGATACAAATGAATAAGAGAAATGATTCAATAACCCTTTCTGTCAAGGTTACACTGCAGAACAGATAATTTCTTCATGCTCCTCAATGAAACATTGGCATGAGACATCAGTCCAAGTTGAGAATCTTCCCCAGTTAACACCAAGACTTCTCCAGCTTATCTTCCTCTTCCAAACACTTCAAAATAGTTTCAACAAAGATTTTGTTCAAATTTTAGGAGGATTTATAGAGTCTCAGTTAAAAAACAAGTGTGCACAGGGCATACACTTGGAAGATTTAGGAAAGGTGACATTTGCCTCTTGCAAAATTCTGTTTCACACAACATGATGGCAGCTACTGCCATCAACAGAAATCTGGGAATTGTCATGCACCTTTTCTTGACATTTTAGAGTCACCTGGTGGCTGACAATAAAATGCTGATTTATGATCTCTAGACTTATATTTATTGGAGGGCAAAACTTCCCTTAGGCAGACACTGAGACAGCATAGCATACTTGTAATCTTCTGTAGTCTCTTGAGAAAGCATATTCTAGAAGTTGCAAAAGCAAATCTATGCAGGCTTTGCACTCTCATATGCAATTCTCATTTAAACTAAGATTATAAAAGATAATAACATGACATTTTAAAAGCTTGGTGTTTTCCCTAACAAATGGATGCCACTTAATTACAGAAACCACAGTTTTTTCTGTGGTTTTAAGAGGAAAATTGAGCACAAATGCCTGCTGAGTCTCCCATCACTTCGGTGCTCTTCTAAGAAAACTGAGTTATTGATAAAACAGATGTACTGGTTTTAGCTTATATAGACTTCATTTTCTTCACAGTAGCTAGAATGGGGTAGTGTTTTGGATTTGTGCCACCCTGATAATTTGGGGCTGTTTCAGTTACTGCTGGGCAGGGCAATGACCAGTGTCACAACCTTTTCTGCTCCTCACATCACCCCACCGAGTCAGGGGTCTGGGGGTGCACAAGTGTTGGGAGGAGACACAGCCAGGACAGCTGACCTCCACTGACCACTGAGATAGTCCATGCCATGCTAAGCCTATAAAGCTGAGGGAAGACAGAAATCAGGGTGTTTGGACTGACAGTGTTTGTCTTCACAAGCCAGTTATGCATGACAGAGCCCTGCTGAACACCAGCCTGCCCACAGGAAGGGGTGAAGGAATCCCCTGTTTTGCTCTGTTTGCATGTGCACCTTCTGCATAACCTATTCAACTCTCTTTCTCTCAACCCATGAATTTTCTCACTTTAACTCTTCCAGTTCTCCTCCCATCCCTCCATCAGGGAGTGAGCAAGCAGTTCTGTGGGCCTGAGTTGCCAGCTGGAGTTAAACCACAACAGCAGCACTGACAGCAGGATTTGCAACACTGGAAAATTTTACTGTGCTTCTGAGCAAAGAAATGTCTTCTCATTGTAATAAAAAGCTTTGAGGTGTGAATGTTTAAAGGGATGCTGTGAAACAAGTTGTATAATTGTTAAGTATTTCCAGGAAAAAAAATCCACCTCAAAATATTAAATTCTGTCTCTAGAAACTGAATATACAATCTAAGTGAAATTCTCCATGGTAGTGATTTTGCAATTTCATAATAAGGATCATTTAAATCTCTCAAAATATCCTTTTCTTCTGGAATAAGAACAGTCTGCTACATGTAAAAATTATTGACTCAATGCAACCCACCTAAATTACACAATTAAAGTCAAATGCCACTTAAACAGAGATAAAATAATGTGAGTGGCCTTTTTCAACTTTAAATCAGCCTAGATGGCAAAGCTTAGTTGAATCCTTAAGAACTGCAGTTCCTTAGGTCGGTGCTGTGACTAGATTGAGTTCTGCTTTGCATGCCATGTCAGAGCTCGTTATTACATCCCAAAAGCCATTACTCCATGTCTCCCACTGATACACCCACCCAACTGCACATCTTATCTAGATAAACTGAATTGCCCTGCGTTTTAGTAGATCCTTTCACCATTTAGTAGATCCTCTCCTACCTCTCAGAAACCTCAGTGGACACCAGGAATGAAGATATCTCTTCTCCCTGTTACTTCTGTCCCCTAGATCTTCAGATTCAGGTGGACTCACAGGAAGGGGCTACAGGAAAACGTGACCTGAGCTGAACACAGGTGAGAGGGCAGATGATGTGGACAGTCAAGAGAAGAAGACAAGATAGGGATAACAGCAAGAACTGAAAGATGAAGAAAACTAAAACCAAAAACAAATTCAACATTGATGAATCTCATTACCCCTGAGCTGCTCAGCAAACAACTAAGAACACTGACCCAACTGGAACATCTGGGTGATTTATTATCACCTGATATTATGACTGGAAAGTAAACATTACAAAATACTATGAGAGACTATGTCACCTACATTACAAGCTAACTAAAAAACCTTAAAATGCAGCTGTAGACCAGGAAGAGCAATGTTTCATGTCTATCAAAGAGTCAGCAAAGGTGACTTGGTTACAATATCCAAGCAGCAAGAGGTTCAAGTCAACTACACACAGGACAAAACTTCAAGTAGAAACCACAACTAGATGCTGAAGCTAGTCCAGATGAAAACAGAAAAAACAAGTTTTGCCTTTCTAATGCTCTCAGTGGTAGATTAACTAACTGAACAGGATTTTCCTCCTCTCTACAACTTCACCTTGAGCTACATATCTTTTAGGAAATTTTGTCTTAACAAAATCAGAGTTAACACCCCACAGCAGATGAAATATATTGGTTTACAACAGACAGAAAAAATCAGATAAGGCATATAACACCATCCCACCTTAAAGCCCATGGTTGAAGGATAGGAATCTAGTAATGCTGTTAGTTACTCTTTGTTCAAGCTTGTTCAATGAACTGTGAACAGCTCTGATTCAACCCTGATGACAACCTGCACAAGATTTAGTGTATTTACTTGTAGAAGAACTATTGCTTTTCCTCCAAACTTACTTTCTCTCTAAATCAAGAGTTACAAAGCACTATTCCTTACATTACATGGAAAAGGTATTTAAAACAGTAAAAAACTCAAAGGCAAACAAGAAAAAAAGACACATTCTGGAATTAAAATAGTCCAGCTTTTTTCCAGATATGTTTCCTGACCTAAATGCACTTCTAGGCACAGTTTCTTTCAAAAAATCATACTACAGTCAGTTAATAAAACAGATGAAACTTGTGCTTAAGTTCTTAGTGCTTAAACTGAATACCTGAATTTTCAGCCCCCATGCTCTGTTAACATGACTGGTTTACAAAATCTGCAAAGTGGCATTATATCCACTGGGGAAGAAGAAAGGTGAAGCACAAAGATACAGTTCTCCAAACTAACAAGGAGACTGAAATCAATAATAAATCTGTTACTCGACAAAGATGATTAAATGATGCTCTGCAAATCAGGAGTAGCATTCCTCTTCCAAATACAATCTGGTGATAGTGGCATGATATGACAACACTGATGATGCTCAAATGCTCTTTCTTAAACACACATGCATTTCACAGCTTAAGCTATACATAGGTTGAAGCATTTAATCCTAAACCTGATGGTGACCTGTCCTTTTGTGAGGAAGAGAAAAACAGTGTCTGCTTTGTTTACCCTTCTGTTAAGACTTCTGTTCGGTTAGGACTTAGTCAAGTTTAACATGATCTCCCCTTCCTCCAGGTTCTCCAGGAGAAGATCTGGGAAGACAGCTGGTCATCCTTGCTGCATTTCTCTGAAATTTTCTTTCTCTCAATGAAGAATGAAAAACTAACCATCATTTAGAGCACAAGACTCACCACAGACTAAGACAAAAATGCAATTATGCCTTTGTTTCCTTTTCATCTCATAGTAAATAATACAACTGTTTTCTTTTTTGATCACTGCTGACCACACTCTGCAAAGACACTGAATACTTATCACTTGCATCATATAAAACTGAGTCTGGAAAAACAGAGAAGAATCCACTTAAGCAAGTATTTTAAAGGGAGTCCTTGATTAATACAGTTTTGCTGTCAATAGATACAATCTTGGTGAGATAATTATGTCTAAATTACACTTAAAAGGTAGCTTAAATGCTACTGGACAAGAGTTCTTGGCAGACTAAATAGAGAGCAATGCAAAAACATATTTGAAGGTAGCTGGTGCTACTAAATATCAAACATAAAAGTGGAATGCTGTGAGGTAAAGGCTTTGAGGCAATATAATGAGCAGTCTACTCATTGGGCTTTGAGGATGAAGCAGTGCTAAATGCTGCCTAGGCAAGGGCTGTCTCCTTGATGAACAAGAGGTAAATTTCTACCCAAACTAGTAACACCAGATGCAGAACACAGGATGAAAAGAAAGCTCCATCCATATTTTGCAAATTTATTTCGAAAAAAGTTAGTGCTGACTCCTTGCCATACACCTCAAAATTTCTACAGAGTGAAGTCTGAGTGTGGTGGTTTTGGTTTTTTTCCACAGTACAACTCTCAGCTTTCCTACACTTACAAAAAAAAAAAAAATGAAGTCTTGCTTACAAATGTATTTCATCTTTTTCCACACGTGAATGGTTTTGGAAAGAAAAGTCCAAGGAGACTAAAGTATCCTCCAGCACAGAGCTCAGTGAAGCAGCTGCGACGCTATTACTCACTGTCCTGCCTGTGGTGAAAACAATGCCACAGCTATGCCTCAGTGGGCAACAAAGGAGTTCATTCTTCAGGGGTTATTCAATTCTTTGTCCCTTGGCTGAGTCTGCAAACTCAGAAAGCAGGAGACAAGTTAATGTTCACCAGGACAGCTGAGACGTAACATTGATAGGTGTCCTGTTTAAGAACTGGACCAAGTGCTACTTAGATTTGTCTCTCAACCCACTGCATGGTCATTTGAAGAGAGAAAGCAGAAGAGTGGATAGAGTAGGAGCTGAGCAAGGAGTGCTTCAAGTGCCAGAAATTTCTGACTCACAGATCACTCCACAGAGATCTAAGGATTTTTCTTCCCTAGTCATCCCATAGTCATAAACAGATATTTCTTCATTAAAAAAATGCCAGGTTCAGACGTTTTGCTGCTCCAATTCAAAACCCTTACCCAAGTAACATTCTGAGCTCCTAATCTCTTCTTGCCTCACTAGTTTTCCTTTTATTGTCCACCCATCACTGCATTTCTCAGAAACTGTAGACTTCCTGTTCAATATCTCACTTAAAATGACAATTGAAGAAATAATTTATTTCTATTCCCTATTTATAAGCTGCCCAGAAGCAAAGTCAAAGCAACTCCGCAGACATCTGCTCACACTGAATGCAGTAAAAACACAGCAGCTACACTGCCTGAGAAACCACAGAACCGGTCTTCTGAAGTTCCCTTGCTCCAGTCACTCCATACCCAGAAGGACAGAAGAGGTCTCAGGACAGATTTCCTTACTTACACAGCAATGTCAATGCATATGCACTTCACATGATTTATGGCAAAACACAGCCTGAAGTTTAGAAGGGAGATAAAAAAGCCAAGACAGCAAACAGGAGATAGGGAGCTCTTTGACACCCCCTTCTCGCTTGGAGAAGCAGGGAGAAGCTGTCACTTCCCCAAGGAGTGCCAAGATCTACCAAACCACTTAAACCAGTGGCTCACAAATCATCACTGAGGCATCAAGGGGGTGAATGAAAATTAGCTGTCATCCCACCTAAAAGCCACAACTGATTACCAAGCTCAACTCTTCCCTAAGCTATGAAGAGGCAGTAGAGGAATTACCTTTACACAGGAGGATAAGAAGAGTCAATGCAGGGTCCACCCTGTGCTCACCACAGACACAAGAACCATTCTGGAGCAGTTTTCTCATCCCCCTACACCCTACAGGTAACCCTGCATAATCTCTCCTTGTCAGCTATGCTTTCTTGCAGAGACCAAAATACAACCTAGCACACAGTTCTTCTCATTTCTTCTCCTCTTCTCAAGCTTTTGGGAGACCAGTGGAGGAGTGGTCGGAGTGCTGAAGCAGCTACATTTAAGAAGATGTCTCCTGTAATACTTGTGAGGTCCCATCTTGTCTGTAATCAGAATAGCATGGGAGAGGGAAGGGAGGTGGTTCTCAGTTTCACCTTTCCAGACAGGTCAAGGAGCAGAAAGTGATACTCTCAGATGCACAGAAACTGACACTTACCCATGATGACCAAAGGTGCTTGGGCTTTTAGCACCAGAGCAAATGTCATAACTACAAACCAGATGACACAGCAATATGACCAGATTGTTTTCAGGTTCCAGATACCAAATTCTCTTTTTTTTCCCCAGTCAGACACGCAGGGTTGTTGCTTCTCCCATGTGTTCCCCTACCTTCAGCAAGCAAAGACTGAGGAAGAGCAAAAATACCATGTTGAAGATGATGATATAAAAAGGCTAAGCTCACTGCTAATCACCAGTTAAGAAAAACTGAGATACAGTGCCTAGACTTGTCATTTCTCTTTGCTGTCTACTTCGTAGGTATGCTCTAATTTATCAGCAGTCTGTTTAGACTGTCTTGTGCATACCAGTCTTCATCTATTAAGTAGCCATCCAAGCCACGTTCTGCCAATTCTCACAATTTGCTTATGTCGCCCACTCTTCTTGCATAGGCAGCTGCTAAATCCTCAGCGTCAACTCAGCTGAAAATTACAAACTCCTTCTGGATAGCACTGCAGGTCACTTAGAATTATTCTTTGACTGTAAGAGCAGTCTTATAAAGGAGGAATTGAAAATAATTCAATGTTTTGTCATTCAAGTTTATTCTCACATTTCTGTGGTAACCCTTATTGAATTTACTTAAAATATACGGTAATTTTTAACTACAGGTTTGGACAACAAAAAAGCAGGATGAATCATTCCGGGTATTTAAAGCCTACAATCAGACAGCTTGAGTCTCCCTTGTATTTTGCCACAGTTCTCAAGCCAAAGTTTTATTTCCTACTTATCAGCAGGAGCACTTTCACAGGGAGCATTAATTCATTTGAACACGCAAAACACTTGAAGATTTGGGAAATTTTCATATACTACAAAGCTTTAAAGGTCCATGGTCTTCCTCTACATTGATTTTTGCTTCCTTTGTAACTGCATACTCAGAATTAGAGGGCATTAGAGCTAAACTGGGAAGATAGCACATGTGTATAAATATATCATGCAAAAATAAAACTGGGCAGATGCATAGAAAACACCCTGCAGCATGGATTACCCTTGTTTTCCTCATCACTGCATGGGCAACACATGTCTACTGGTACAGTACTTCAGAAGCCAGGACTGTTCTCAGGGATAAACACAGGCCATAATGTTGGAGAGAAGATGCTGTGGGCAAGTGAGTCCCTTCACTGTAGCTGCTCTCCAGTAAGCCACCAGCAGTCATATGTTGGAGCAAGGCAGAAAGTAGCTTTTAATTTGTACTGCCTGTAACTCACAAGATGACACAGTTACAAAATACTCAGTTTGTATAAACAGCCCTAGATCAAGCAAAGCTTGCTGGAGAGTTGTCTCAGGTTGGATACATCCATGATAACAATCCATGTTTCCTGCTGTTTGTTGTTTCCTTTTTTTCAGCACAGCTTTGAAAAATATTACAGTAGTAGCAACTTACACACACACGTAACACTCCAGATTTCTGTTAACACTCAAGTTGTTGCTTTATTATGCTCCACAAAATGAGCTTCTCAAAGAATTCACGACATTACTTACTGTACACACAGGAACAATAGCAACCAGGCAACAGTTACGTAAGAGCAGAATTCCAACCATGTCATCCAGTGGTCCAGTCTATAGCTATGTATCTTACAAAAGCCAAGTCCACAACTCTCACAGCCCATCAGAACAATTCATGCTGATCTAACACAGTCATGTCAACTAGACAGCAACAATGAACAGCCTCCATTGATTCAAATGATTTAACATTGAACTGCACATCTTCACTTTGTGAGTTCTACATCAAAATCCATCTCAAATATGAAATCCTAAAGGCAAACATTAATGAAACATCCCAAAGAAATCCCAAAGTGCTGCTCCTGAGTTTTACAACTATGTTAGTGGATTTCCCTTTACTCCTCCGATACCAAACAGCTGCAACTTCACTTGTCTTCCTCTTCTACAGCCAGCTCAGAACAGCTGGTGACGGCCCCCTCTGAATGCAGTATTTAACACCTACCTGCCAGGTGACAGGTCCTACAGTGCAGGAAGGTTAGCACAGTGAGGTCCTTTTACAGGGAAGCGAAGCCACCATCAGCCAAGCAGAGCATCAATAGCTGTGCCCAGGCTTACCAAAGCCCTTACCATACATGTGTGCATCTGCACCTTTCACACATGCATAAACCTTTATGTTAAGGGTTTCTGGCGGATGTATCTATCTTCCTATAGCAGCAATAGATGCATGCCTGGGCAAACAGGCTGTCCTAGGATGATCCACCTCCTGGGCAGCCTGACATCTTCAGGTAAGGATGCTGAATTCTCAACAGCAGCATCACATGAACCTCTTCAAGACCTGCTGCTTTCACTCCTGCAAATACATGCCTGAAAGATATTTAAGAGTCTTTTGAGAGAACTAAGGGCATAAGAAAATCCTATCTGGGAAAACAAGTCATGAAGTAGAAAGCAAAAACCAAGATTATACAAAGCATCATCCCAACAGCAGGTATCTGAATCTGCCAGGCTAAGATCAGCACAAATCAACACAGCATCTATAGACAAATACTGAAGCATTTTCCCTTAACTTCAATCCAACACAGAAGAATTCTTACCTGGAGTTACTTATCACCCTGACACAGAGTGACTCATGGCCCCAAGGAGTCTCTAGAGGTACTACAGAAGAAGAATGTAAAGAGCAATGGTGAGGAATAGGATCAATTTTCTTTCTCTTCCACTCGAACTTCTTGAACATTAACAAGTAAAAGCCAGCTAAGCCTGCTTGTTACTCAGTTCAGTAGTCATTATCTGGTTCTCTGTTATCGGTCACTACACTACACCCACATTTCTTGCCCCACTCAAGATACCTTCTCAAATCTCATCTTCCAGCAACTATAACACATGTGATGTACCCTGTTGGCTGAGCGAGGCCTTCCTCTAAAGAGTCAAACACAGGATGAAAGACAAGGAGAGACTTCTTTCACTAAAACTTGGCAGATGAAGACAGCAAAAATCATCCTCTGAAGTTCAATATGGCTATGACCTTACTGTTTTCTAAACCAGTGCCAACAAAGTAGCTGTTAAAACAAATACACTCACATGAAGTGGGAAAAAAAACAACCCAAGAGTCCATGACTAACCTTTTCCATCCAGACTGCCCCTCTCTATCACTCTGTATAAGTTTCTTCACTTCTGTGTCACAAGACCCCAGAGTTTATGACGCTTTATGCTTTGCTGGTCATGCATTCCCCCAATTATCTCCTACTGGCCAAATGAAAACTGGAGAACCTGCACTGTGAAAAACAATGTCACCAGAGCATCTGCAGGATCTTAACGTTCCAAAATTATTTCTTTACATTAGTCTCCTGTCTACCTAAGGCCTTCTGTGAATACAAAATTACAGTATGAGCTGCCTAACCATCTGGACTTCCAGCTTCTTCTGGTATCAAACTGGCTTCTCCGCACTCCTTAAAACGTAATGTCAGCATGAAAAAATATTACACAGGACAAGCTGTCCTCTATCATAATGGAAACTTTTGCTTTCGATTGTGCTACCACAGTGAAAACATGCAATTACTAACACATTCTATAGATACTCTAAAGATGTGCAGTAGTGAAAAGAAAATTCAGTTTGAGACAGTAGACCACAGCAATGAAGATTGCAGGAAAAACACTGTATGTCCACCTCAGCAACCTGTAACGTCACTGGATAGGCTTTTGCCCTAAGAAACATGCTAGAAAAAACTGCTCCAGCAGACACACTATTCCACAGTAAGAGTGGGTTTTACCACATCTGCTCTGCAAGCATGCTGATTATCCCACATGAAGGATAGTTACCACAGGGATGTACCAGAAACCCCCATCAACACAGACAAGTCTTAACCCTGCTTCAGCCTCAAAACTGGAATGGAAACTCAGGAACCTAACTTGCCTGAGGAGCAGAAGGAGCTTATTCCTTATTAAAAAAAAGGTTTCCTGTACCCCATGTAAAATCCTCAGCTGTATTTCGGAATCACATGAAAAATAACGTTGAAAACTCTCAAAATGTTATTCTCATTGCACACCTGAGACACTAAATCTCCTAGATTTTCCAGAGATACCAGCACTGTCCAGGAGACACGGTTCCTTCCAAGCAGAACATCTGCAAAGCAAAAACCATTCCATTCACATATAAGCTGCCACTGATCCTGGTACACAGACATCATTGGAAATATTTTGCAGGATTTTGTAAGGACAAAGCGCTATGTAGTGTTTCCTAGTTGTAATCTTTTATATTATACAAGGGCTCCTCAAACTGGCCTTTTTTTCCTGTATTATAAAGGGTGCTGTCATGAACTGCTTAAGTGATCAAACAAGCACTAAAGACTACAAGCAAACAGACCACAGCATGAACAAGGAATGCCCACTTCAGAACACAGAAGCAAGGCATTCACTTATCCCTGATGAATTATGAATTGCTTTACACTTACAGAATGTTTCCTGAAAATTTTTAACATTAAAATAACAGTTTTATTCTCCCCCCTACCAAGACAAAAAGTGAAGTAAAACATTTCACATCAATCAGTTCCTCTGGCAAGCAACACCACTAAAATTTAGGACCATCATGTCCAATCCATGGTAACCGACATTCAATGCTACTCCTCATGTTGCTCATGAGATGGGCAGAGGGGCTACTTTTGCCTGGCACAAGCATCATAATGCCACACTGTAATCCTAAATGCCCAAGAAGCCAAACCTGCAGAGGCAGGAGGCAGCAAGACAGCAGGACCCATGCTTGTTTCAATTCTTGCTTTACTCTAGGAAACATCAGGCACTCGACCAGAAGAATGATGGGATCCTGTGGAACCACTCATCTTGCTTTTTTTTTCAGCCTCTCAGCTCCACAAGTCTTGTGGCTATTTCACCAGAGATAGATCTGACCTGTCACTCACAGGGTTCAGGAAACCAGGGGAAGAAGTAATTTATAATATACTAATATCCAAGTGTTTTATCTACCTATCTCTGGACATCCAAATCGCCCATTGCCCTCCCTTTTTTATTTCCATTTTCTTTCTGCTGCCATAGGGATGGTCTCAGGTTGCATTCCAGCAACTGTTGTGTGTTACACCTCACTACTTCAGACCACCACAGGACACCACTGAGAGAGGCTCTAATTTATGTGTCAGTGGAAGTGCTTGTGAATGTCCCACATACCAGATTGACACCACGCTCAAATTAGCAGACCTGATAGCAACTCCTAATGCAAGAAAATACTGAAAGGAAGAAGTTTTGGGTCAGGCTATTTTTGTTTGTGATTTGGCACTTTTTTGAACGGACATTTAATACACTCATCAGCCAACCATGCACAGAGGATGTTCTTCTGCTCCACGCAGTGGCTGCACACACATTTAGGAAAGGACCTTCATATGCTCATTCAAACCATCCAATTTTCTGCAAATCAACCATGGCCTCCCCTGTTTTAAATCAGATCTTTTCCAAATAAAGCCAAAAAAACTCCAAAATGGATGTATCTACACCAGCAAGTTGTATTACGGTAATTAGTACAAGGTACCATACCTAATACCAGGTAGTGACTTAAGATATCTTGGTTTTATTCTCAGCTCAGCTGAAACCTCAATGTCAAGTTATTTAATCTACCAGATTTCCTGTTTCTGTATATAAGAAGTGGGGCTTTTACGATCCTAGTTTCACAGGAATTTATTGAGGATAAAAATCCATCAATAACTAACACCTGTAATAACAGCCAGTATTGCTGCTGAATTCAAGTACACTGTCTGCATGGACACCTGGGCAGACAAGGACTAGTAGAACATCTCCATGGGAAAGCAACAACTGCACATCTTTTAATACATCAGAAGAGGCTGTTCCAGGGCTGCGAAATTCCACCCAGAAACAAGATGTTGGCTACGCTGAACAACAAGTGAGACAAGGAGAATAACTCCCTAACAATCAGCAACATTAACTCAAATTTCAGATGATCTCACTAGCCCAGGACAATACCAAGGGACAGAAAACAGCTGGGAAGTCTGCTCAGTTTTCAGAAAATGGATTATCTGTAGAGCTGCTGTAGGGTTTCACTACGGCAACTACAAAATACAGGCTTTTCTCCCTTGAAACACTTGATGTCATCCCACACAAAATGGAGTCCCTTAGATTTTATTAATGCCTTGCTCATAACAACAGCAGTGGGGCACCACTCCTCCCAGGCTTGGGACATCACCTGACAAATGCTGAGAATAACTGGTAAGCCTCCGTTCCAGTGACTTGTGGTCACTGATCCCCAGAGACTGTCTGACCACTTGTTGGACCAGCAAGGCCAGCAGACAAGTTTAAGGACCAAGAGCAAGAAACCCCACGTTCTCTTCCCCCAGCTTCAGTAACCAGGACCTTCCTGCTCACACAACAGCTCTTTATTAAAGCCACGAGTGGGCAGTTTTCTGTAATGGGTGCCATTTCAAAGAGGATATGCTAACCAGAAACAAGACACTCTTGTTTCAGAGAAAGAATTTCTGCACATTTAATTAATCAGAAATGACTACTGTGCTTACATCCTACCTTAATCTGCATTCACTTCAAGCATAAACAAGACCCAGCTTTCCAAATTAGCACAAGCAAGCATGGCAACCATCTCTGGACATCAGTTTCTTGAAAATACTTGCCCAGCTCACCACAAGGATATTATGAGTCTAAACTAGTCTGTAATATGCACCTAGATCTTTTGATAAAAGCTGCTTCTGAAGTTATATTAAAAATAATAACCAGCAACTTTAATAATCATCCAGACCAACTCAGATCTTCCTAAAAGATCATCCTTTCCACTGTAAATTTTAACTATGTATATTTCTTGCTTATTCTTTTACTTAGTAATTTTCAAAGCCAAAGAAATTAGAGACTACCATGATGTTCTTAGTTTTTACATATACAGCACCACACACAACATGTACCATAGCACACTTAAATGCATTAACAACATCAAAATCTCTGACACCCACCCATAATAAATGACCAAGATCTTAAGTTCTGTAACAGCAAAAAAAGTACCAACATGAATTACAGCAATCATGGCTACAGGGGTTTTTTTTGTATGTATTTCAAATTACTTTGATTTAGATACACGCTTACCTTAATTTTATTAAAAAAAAAAAAAGTCATGTTTGTGCAAGACCTCTATTTTTTTGCCAGCACAATTTCTATTCTTATCGGTTGTCAAGTGGATTAACAGCTACTATATACTACCTTTTCTTACCATTGCTGTCTGAGGGCCATGTCTGTTGAAAATAACCACCAGCCAGAGCCTTTGAATTTTATCTTTAATCATGGATATTACCATTTTTATAAAATATTATTTGGTTAAACTCTGAAGTATTTCAAGTTTGTTCCCTTCCGTGAGAGGGCAAATTAAGTGAACGCTTGGTGGAGGAAAAGGACATTTATAATAAACATCTGATTTGCTGCTGGATGGTGTTTCAGACTATATTTAAAACACATCATGTTTTGTTGACACCTCCGTGCACACTTGCTGGTAGAAAGCCCAGCAAGAATGTGACTATGGCAACCGCAATAGGATATTTATATATCTATGCATATGCGTGCATGTGTATGCTCACATAAATACATACACACACACAACCCTGAACTGCTTTAATTGACCATCAACAAGATTTTCTCAGCTCTCATTTTCACAGAACAGGTAACCATGTCTAAACAAATGGACTGAGGAGGAAGCATTAACTTTTATATGAAAATCTTCCAAAAGAAAAGCCTGCAAACCTACCAACATTTACAGAGTGTACACAAACACATGCTCACTTCAGAATGCTTCAGCTATAAGCAAAAAGAAACCAAAACATCTGCAGGCACAAATTCGGCGACACCATCAAAATAGAAGGCATTTCATTTTCAGGATTTTTTTTGTTTTTTTAAACTGGGCTTTTTGGCCAAAGAACTAGATCCTCACAGAAGCATGCAGGTTATTTTTCAAAAGATCCAGACCTCCTCTTCTTCACCAACAGTCCCATTCCTCCTCCTCTTGGAATACAGAACGTGCAAAAGTTCCTTTAGTCTGCAAATTAAATAGCTACACACTGAGCTCAAATTGTTATTTCTGGTATTAATTTCTGTCTCCTGACAGATCCTGATAGGTGATGCAGGAAATTCGAGGTAACAAAGGCTTCTGTTTGCAGCAATAACGGACTCTCAGCTAGGGGGGAATAAAGGGATCAGAATAAAAGGCAAATATATGGAGCCTACATACACTACAGAATATCTGTGTTGAGTCCAGCAAGCAAAAAGTCTAGCAGATTCAAAGCAGCATTAAGAAGTGTTAATCCTTTTACCTCTGAGCTATTCATGAGCAATATGCAAAGCTGTTCTTATGGCGTCGCGTTTGCAATGCTCCGGTTATGCTTGCATCAGCATTTCCATTGTAAACCCTGCTTTCAGAGATCTTTTACTTTGCCAAGTTTTAGTCTGGAACAATTTTACTACAAGCCTGTGAGATTTTAGTCCAGGATTAGGATTTAAGTCTGGTGAAGAAACGTTTGGACAAAATCTGCTTGGCTGTTTTATTTATTAGAATGCAAAGTTAATCCTTCCAAGTTATTAGACCGGAAAAACCCCTCAAAACTATGTTTTTTTCCAGCTTAGAAAAAGAAAAGAGAAGACTTACTCTCCTCAAGAATTCCTTGTCCCCAGATATCTACAATCATGGAAAAAATGAAGGTTACAGACCACAAAACTAAGGCACAATTGAAACATGCCTTCCTTTGTCAGGTGTTTTCTTTCCTTCACTGAGGCAACATGGTGGCCAGAAATACGAGGAAGGAAAAATCATCTCACTGTGAGCTGCAGGTGGAAGAGGGACACAAACCACAAGCTGCACACTAGGAAGTGTAAGAAAAAATACAACATTTCAAACTCCAGAAATTGTGCTACTTTCCTAAACAATATAAATAATAAACTTTAAATATCACTACATAACTTGCCAGGTAAATTATGTTCACTCACAGTGTTGGAAGGCACATGGATACTGGCAACCGGCTATGCTACAAAAATTCACACAAAAATCAGCACAGCATGTATTTTAAGAGAGATGAGCCATCTAGACCAGACAATGCCTGCAGTGTCCCTACCATTTTCCTAAAGCTCAGTTCTCAGACCCTGGGACGTGCTGAGATGGCTCAGAGCCACTTTCGAACGTCATGTTCCATAACAGGCGTGACAACCACGCACCAGCGTGTGTGTAAGCCCCAGTAAGACACAACCACCAGGTCTCTGCAGGCCCTCAGCAGCGGGCAGGGTTTGTGCCCACACCGTGCTTCAGCCATGCCTCAGCATCTGCTCCACCAGCACAACCACACAGCCCGGAGAGCTGAAGCTCTCGTTCCTGCAAAACTTGACAACACAGACTGATGACTGCAGGAAAGCCCTTCTCAATGCAGCTAAACAACAGCTGTAGGCCAGGGGAAAGCCCCAGGTAATTAAAACCAAGGCAACATTTCCAAATACTGTCCTTTTGTGAACTTTTCCAGATAGCACCCACCCCACAACCCGCCAGTGAACATAATGGAATCAACGCTTGGAGCTTCTCTCTGAAAAGCCTACATGGTATGGTCCTGAATACATTACATGCATCTTCATTCAAGCAGAGAGCTAAATGTTTGCAGGCAATGTAGCTTGCTTCCATATCAAAATCTCCCTCACAAACCAGGCTTCACAGCAAGACTGTCTGCCATGCCTAAATCACCTCTCCCACTGGGGGCTGTATGACTGTGCAAGCTACCTGTTGTAAACTGGTGCACAGATTATCTAAACGCATTTATGAATGGTAAAACATAATCTTACTTTCAGGTATCTCACCTGATCTGTTCTTCATCTTCTGACCAGATTCTGTATACCAAACACCTACTAAAATATTACCACTCAATTTTTAATGTCATTCACTTTAACAATATATATATGTTTGGGCTTTTGAAAGAGTAACAGAGTTAATTTCCTTCCCACAATTTGCAGAAGTAGTTTGTATTTTTGTCTGCTTTTGTGTTTTCCAGCTATTTTCTAGAGAAATGTTGTTTCTTATTGATCACTTGATACTAGTGAACATTAATTTGCTTCTAAAGCTATACTCCAGACTTCAAAAAAGTAGTTATATGGTAAAGTATCCACATAAATTGTATTGCCTGTCTGAGTGTGTGTACATGTACATGTGCATACACACACACTTTTCAATTTTAGTTCTACATCTGACACCAAGCATTATTTCCCTTTCTTACTGATCTTTTTTCTTTCAATTTGTTCCAGTTGAATTTGGACAGAAACTGGTCTCAAAAATATGCAACAGTGACTCCTAAAAGATTTAAGTGTTTCAAAGGGTTCATATTAAATGGACAAGGTTTATCTGTACATATTTTTCTATAGCTTAAACCTGATGGATTTAGCATAGATCCATCTACCACATGTCAAAACAGTCTCATCATCTTTCCAGAATATGCTATTCATATACAATAAAAAACGAACTTTCCATCTTGTATAAGAAAAATAAATCTTTCATTGCTTAACTGTGTATGAATGAGGCCACAAATGGAATTCACTATGTAAACCAGGGCGATATTGTTTTGTCTGCAGATGTAGGGTGAGCTACAGCTCATTTAACATTTTTTCTACTAACTCCAGATCCAGGTGGTATACAAATACCTTCCTAAGTTCAGCAAATTGGATTTTTTTTTTTTTTAAGTACTGGAAGCAAAAATACAGTGCTTGGAAAAAATAATTTATGTTTACAGGCCTTAATGCAAGGCAGAATTTTCCACACAGAATTAGTCTGAGGTCCATTGCATTTAACTGTAAATTTCCTTTTTTCTTGAACAAAAATTGATAATTCTTATTTCTTCTTAAAAAAGGGGAAGAAGTTCAGGTTCCAAGCTTCCCCTGGGTACAGCAGGTCAGTGCCACTGCAGTTTGTGCATCCTCAGGTAGGAGAAGCAATACAGCCTTTCCCTATCTATCACAGCCCCTTCTTTTGTGACTTCTGTATTTTCATGACTGCAAAGTGTTTTTTCTTAAAAGGAAAACCAACCACCAAAAGAGGTTAACTATGAACAGCAGAACGCTCCCAATCATTTTTACTGTATAAGGTCAGCCAGAAAATGCCTGGGGGCCACATGTTGGCCCAAAGAAACCAGAAGTTTTAACTCCAGGCTACCAAGCTCACCACTTCACACTCACATACACAAAAACCACACAAAGCAAGAAAATTCTGAACCTGTATGTACACTGTCATGCAGGAGTAGGGATCAACATGTAAAGCACTCTGTAAAATAGGTAGGGACAAAGGGAGAGAATCCCATCCCAAAAACACAGCCTCCAAAGCAGCACGACTGTAACTACCAACCCCATGATGTGGTTATAAGAATGGCTGAAGAACTAAAACAGTTAGCTATGCTACACACTGACAAATATGTTCAGTACATTGCCACAGGGATTAGAATTTTGTCTGGCTGTATTAAGTATCTTATTTAATATAAAGATGGGAATAAACCTTGCAATTACATTTTCTGGGAGAGTCTACAAAACAGAAAGCTACCATCAGAGACTATGAGACTATATATTATGGCAGGAAAGAAAAAAAAAAGTATCAGCTTCAACCATAAAAACACAAGCAGAAAAAATATAAGCCAACACGTATATCTAATAAAAGGTAGTAACCCAGAAAGAAACAGAACTGAGAGAGTTGATACAAACGAGAATTGCAATGAAATATATTATGACTAAGCAAGACTACAGCACTTAGCTATCAAAAGAAATCTGAGCTACAAAAGACAAGGTGAAGCAGTTCTACCCAACTACAAAGGAACAAAAACCAGACACTGAAGAAGGTTGGTTTAAGGAAAGAATGTGAGAGAAAAAGCCAGGCATGAACAGTAGGGAGAAGAAAGGAGCAAGAGTACCAGTGGTCCCAACAGGCTTCTGGGTGATGGGAGATGACAAAACATTCCTGGCCCAAACAAGAGAACACCCACAGCACAACACTCAACCAGAAGGGCTTCCATTAGATTGGCTTCTTGTTGCTTAATGCACATACACATGAATTCGGCAGCAACAGCCCACAAAGCACAGCAAACAGACCTATGAGAGCTCCTAAGAAGGGAAACTGCTCCTGCCAACAACTGCAAGTTATGATGCTGTGAAAAAATACAAGTTTTAGTGGTAAATACTCACACAGATTTGGCACACAAGTGAACTGTGAACTACCACTTAAGGTGTCCATCGGAGTCCTAGAGTTTCATTTGAGGAACAAAAGCCATATGGAATTCAAAGCAGAATAAGGTCTGGTTGAAGAAAGGATTAAGAGCGTGAAGGTGGAAGAAAGACTTTAGAAACCACATTCTAAATTCTAATACAATCTAATACATTCTAATACAACCTTGTGATATCTACAAAAAAACCTGGAAGTATAGTCCTTTTCAGAGGCAGCGATATAAGGACCAAGATATGATCAATGTGGGTTCCATCCACCAGGAAGGGAGACTACCAGATTTGTGTCTCAGTAAGGGAGGGGAGGACATCCCAACAAGAACTACAAAGCCAGTTACCGCCTGCAGGGAAAGATAAGCACAGCATAAAAGCCAAAACAAGCTAATGCTTTGTGGCCATTACAAGGATAGTCTGGGCCATTAATAAATGATGAAGGAGGAGGTATTAAAACCCAAGTAGCTGGCCACACTGACCACCTTTTAAAATCTAAAAGGGGAAATAAAGGAAAGGCTAAACTATTAGAATGTAATTATGAACTTATAAAACATTTTTACATATATATATATACCCACACACAGATACTTTGCTGCAGCAAATATGAACAGTACCACAAAAACTCAAACTTTTAGACACATTCAATGAGAAACATACAAAAAAACCCAGAGAAATCGAGATTACAACAGACAGCTCCTCTCAGCAAGCACTCCTGGCAATAGCCACTACTGCAGTTCCATGCTTTTATCTGTATTACCTCAGTAAAGTACCAATTGACAGCCACTACAAATGGGCATTAATAATTACAAATAAATGCCTTAGGAAATGTAGGCACACACATCAGAGCCACACCTTGGAATAAATGATACTATGGAGTTGTGCCATTGAAGACAAATCAGTAAAGAAGCTTAGTAGATATAGCCACTAATTCCTTTATGGAGCATCTATAGACAAAAAACTTTTAGACCTCAACTTCACAGAAGAAAAACTCAAGGAAATTATATAAGGAAGCAAATTCTACTTCTCCAAAAATAATAGTTTTATTAAGATAGGAGAAATTAAGCCCCTGAGACTCCTCAAATATTATTATTTTCTTGCCACCAAAATGAGAAATGGGGCTTATATATGTGCAAAATCTGACGCAGCCCATCGCTTTTATAGAGAATTGTAGTTCACAGCAAGCACTGAGCAGAAAAAAATATGCTTGGATGTCAGTAAACCATTTGACTGTATCATATTATACAGTTTCAAAATTATTTAAGAAACCAGTTTTGATGTGGACAGAACATTGTACAAAGAAAAAAAAAAAAAACAAACAAACTTCAAAAGAAAATGAAATCACATACCAAAACTTTGAAAGCATCTCTCAAGGATGCAAGGAATTTTCTTACACATTCTCTTAAAAAATCTTAGCTAATCATGCAGAACAGGAGTATAACGTGTGTTCTTGAAATCTGTGGATGATACTAAATTTAGGAGCTGCAAGCCCCAGCGAGGACAGAGAAAGTTGAGAAGCAGGCAATTAAAAATAAGGTTCTCCTTGGGAAAGTGCAGCGAAGACATCCAACAGGAAAATAATTTGAAAGAAATATTCAGTGGGAGTGACAAACTGAGGAGCCAAGAAATTCTTACAAGGTTTGCAGTATGATCTGGTAGCAAGAAAGATTAATGAAACCTTGGCTGCACATACAAAAAAAAAAAAAAAAAGCCACATCAAGCAAGAGGGATGCAACAGCTAAATATGCCCACTTTGGGTAGCAAGCAATATAATCAGACAAGTCTGCAGTAAAAAAAATGAAAGCAAATACCACTGGGATAAGACAAGTCTTATTTAGACTAGTATGTGGTAGTACAAGGACATGTTTAAAAAGGAAAACAGGGGTTAGTGTCTGAAAGCTTTCCTCTAACAGCCTTTCTAAGGCCCCAATATTACCAAGCAGACTCACAAGAGAGACTTAAACGACCACTTAAGGAGAGCTCGCTCCCGCAAATGAGATTAGCAGCAGAAAGCTGAAGATGTGTTTAGGGGTCTCCCGCAGAAAACACCATGAGCTTGTTCTGCAAACACCTCCCCACGGACCTGGCAAGGTTAGAATATATAGGTAGTGCAAAGCAACTCAATACTGGGCCAGACAATGAGTCCAGGTAGCTCTCAAGTTGGCTGAAGGTCATTAATTTCTCAGCATATGATTAGGTAAATATTTGCTTTCTTCTAAGCACAACTTCCATAACATAACAATATCGCAGAAAAGGAAGGTAAAAACCTTTTGTTTGCAGGAGACATGACCAGCAAACACATACACATCATTAAAATTTGACTTTTTTTTTTTTCGTTTTTTTTCTTTTTATGTCAACTGCTTTATCTTAACACAGCATGTTTTTCTAGCTTTCCTTTTAAAAAAGCAAAGCAACAGGAGTGTAGCGGCGTTGCATGTCCCTCACCACTGGGACAGAGGCTGAAAAAACACCAGGCACAGAACTCTATCCTTCCTACAGTGTCAAGGATCAGCCCTCCCCATGCAAAATCCACGTATTTTCCTTGAACACTAATACATATCAATAAACATGAATGCCAAATAACTGTTCAAAACAGAAGAATACCACCCTAGCACTCAGTACAGGCATGTCACAAGACTTTGAATACCTAGTTACAAGCTTCATACGGCAAGAGCTCTGGTTTTCTTTCACTGCTGCAGCATACTAACTTCAGTCAAGTGCTTTAAAGGAAAAATGCAATGTAACTAAAAGCTGAGTTGCAGCATCTGCTTTGTTTTCCCATTCCTTTCCACAGTGCTTGACCAGCCCAGCCATGTACAGCCAGCCTGTCTCCCCACAGCACAGATCACTTCACAAGCATGCATTATTCAGAGAACACTGCAAGTGCATTTAACACTGAGATTTCAGAACTCACAAACACTACAACTTTTAAACAACTTTGCCAAGTGATGTTTATTTAACACTCCTATTGCAACACAACAGAGGTTGTGCCATCGGTTGGGCACAGACAGTGCTGCAGCCCTGTGATCTTATAGCTGGTGCTTTTTTCAAATACAAGATGGTTTTCAGGTTACTTCTGCACAGAGAGCAGGAACGAACATAAGGGTGGCAACGTTGCCAGAAATATTCCAATTTCCACTGAGAATTTTTTGGACGCTAGTCCTAAATATATTATTTTGAACTGTGGATTAGACAAAGTATTTTAAAGAAACACATATTCTCCCCAGCAATGTACCCATTTAAAGACTAATCTGCTGCTCTGCAATCACAAAAATGACAACTTTTTTTTACTGAACTTTTCACTAGGTGCAGGTAAGTCAGATCTGTACAACTCCATTTAGTCATTTGAGGACAAAGGACACTAATTATCTGACACATGGGTTTTCAAGATGGACGTAACAATGCACCAACCACACAGATTTCAAGTCCTGTGTTTTCTCCTGTCCTTTCTATTCAATCACCACTTGCTCTGACAGTTTCTATCAGGGTAACTGCAACCTCAGTTCTGCCTGGCACATTGAGTTTTTGCCATCACATTTCCCAAGGTTAAACTTCAAGGTTTAGAAACAGTTTTTTCCTTTGAGATGACCTTCAGCAATTGCCCCAGTTCTGAGAAATGAATGAAGTGTTCCCAAAACAAAGCAAATTTTAGTAGCAACCTGTAGCTAAAAAGAACACATAGGTATGTGACCTGCTTTAGGGACAGAGACTGCTAAAAATACTCCTGTCTGGGCAAGACTTTTGGGCAGACTTTTGGGATCATGGTAATTGGGTCTGGATTAGCTATATACCAGATTTCTGCTTACCATTTAACATATTTTGGTTCAATGGTATGAAACCATCAAATAAGGCAACACTGGATATAGGGTCGTTTTGAAGGGATCTGACCTATGTCCACAGAAGCCAGTGGTAATCCCTGCACCAACTCAGCAGAAATCACACTGGATACCAGTATTAATCCACATATTAAAATCCATTAGTTATACCTACAGATAAAAAGCCAATCAAACAGTTAACACAATCCATAGAGGGAAGGTTATGGCCTCCAACTCATTTTTACTTATGTAGCAGTCTACAAAGTGCACTTTGCTGATCTCACAGAGGCGCACAGGATGCCTGGCCTCCGAGGATGCTACAAGCAAGGCAGGATCAACCTTGAAGCCCACCCAGCCACCACCAACAGGGCGTGGGGGAAGATGCAGGAACCTCCAACAGAGGTTCAGTTTAAGCTTCATCCTAGTGTTTTAACAGGAATTGCTCAAACAAAATAAAGTCAGGTATAGCCTTTAAATGTTACTCCAAATCCCAGCACCTGTACAAATATCTAACCTTCTGAACTTCAAAAACTGACTTCCCATACAAGTACCTACTACGGTCTTCCTGAGCACATCACAAGCAGGATTTTCATCTCACCCATCTTGAACTGACCAATCTCAAAGTGTTTCAGATTTCCTTTTTATCTATCTGACAACTCAAAAACAGTCTGCTGACCTAGATCCCCTAAATAATTTATTACATTCTAGACTTTTTATGCCCCTTCTGATTTGTCTTTTTTTGATCCAAGAGTTCAGCTTCCCTTTATGTGAAATCTTCCCAGACACAGACAATCACTGTCCACCTTTCCAGCAACTCTTTTAATTCCTTTTGCAAAGTTCCTACATAAAATTCAAATAGTGATTTATTATTTACTTACAGAATTTTACTCATTTGAGATCTCAAGGACTTCCGTTTCAACTGAAGCATTTTGCAAATTTGGAGATATATCAAATAATATTTTTATTAGTTTAAAAATTACTAACATTGAACTACACTGGGTCATTCTCCTGTATTGATAAGATCAAAAATTTATATTGGGATCAGCTTCATATAGATTAAAACGCTTCACCTGGCTTAAGACAATACTTATATTGTTGTCTGCAACACGTATTTAGAAGCATTTCAAGCACTAAATATTTTGCAACATGTTATGAATAACTCAGACACTGTTTTCCTAGCTAAAATAAAGAAATATACAACTGGGTAATGTTTCACTTTCCACAACACTCTTTGCAGCAAATCACTGGCAGATACAAATAGTCAGGACTGAGCAATAGAGGTAGAAAATGGCAGCCGTGAAATCCTGTGTCAAGCACTGCAGCTGCAACTCCCTGGAACAGGGAGAAGAGCAAACCTGGTGAAGAACCCGTGAGTGAGGATGCAGCTGTCAAGGCAAGGCAGCAGAGCTCTGCGCACCAGGACAGCCAGCCCGGAGGCTCACCCACAGGGGCTGGCTGCCTGGCCAAGCAAAGCCCTCCCGAGACCCCAGACAGCTTCTGTCCTAAGGCACAAGGTGCACAAATGAAAACAGCTTGATTACCTTGTTCCAACAAAAGTCAGGCCTGGCCTCAAGGGGAGAGAGGCTTGGGACAACTGATCTGTGAAAAAGACTGCCTCTCCTGACGGTGAAAACCTCTCCCAGGCTCATGGCTAAGGAGCTTGCTACCTGAGCCCAAAATCTCCATGGGGTCACCCAGAGCAGGATAGCTCAGACACAGCATGAACAGGACGGTGCCTTTAACCATACCCAGCGGAACCGAGGACAATGGAGGGAGCACAGACACACCTAAGATTCCTTGGCAGGCGGATAACCACCGCCAGGCAAACTGTCACCAAGCTCAAGGCAACGCAGTTTCTTCCTTGCTCTCAGGAAAAACAGGACTGAAGACCGTTAAACATGTTTGGAAAACACCCAAAAACCCACAATGATCCTGACAGAACAAAGATCTCATCAGATCTATGTTCAAATCTGCCCTCAATAAAATGCTGTTAAAGGCTCAGATTTAATTGTTATTTCTGGCAGTGCACCAAGGAGTAAAATAAAGAGGTCTATCTGGCAATGTGGAAGAAGTTACTGTATTGCAAATCACTCAACACACACCAGTTCCCTAAATGATGAAACAATCCGGTAAAAATCTCAGGCTAAAATCAAGTTGAGGACTCAAAACTGGTGACTAAGCACACCCTGTCTCTAGGCCATATCCCCTGCAAAAAAAAGCAGCTGTGGGAGAAACTTATGGAGCAATTTTCCCTCAAAAGAAATGGTTGTCAGAGTCACAGTACAACCCACTCCCTTCACTAAACAGTTTAAATTTTGAAAGCTTTTGTGACTATGATCAAAATAATTCAAAAAAGATGTGCATCAAGATGTTTTCATTTTTTACCACTCTAAACACCTTTCCACTTATGTAGCCTGTTTTACCTACCTTAATATCCACAATCCTAACACATACGCTCTAAGAGATAAACAAAATGAGCTACTTTTCTTCAGTTATTATCTACCACCACTCCTGCCTACATTCATATTGATGCTTCAGAATCTATCATAAAAGTTATATGTTTCTCCCATAATAGAGCATTTTCCTCCATGAACTACTCACTAATGGAATTAATCTTTAAAGAAGAAATTAGATTAAGGTTTCAAGCAACATTCCAGCAAAGATTTTAAAAACTAAGCCACCAGAAAAAAAAACAGTTGAGGAAAATAAGTGAATTGTTTAATAGCATCACCCCAGAAGGAACTTTACTGCATAACTGTACTGAATAGAGAAGCTATTAATGATCTTCAGCTAGTTAGACACACTGAATTAGCACAGCTTTAAAAATGAGTTGTAAAGCTTTCTAAAGAATACAAAACCTAAGTTTGTGAGAATCTAAAACACTACAGAAGTGTTGAAAAGTAGGCCACAGATATGCCTATTTACACAGCCTTGCAAAAGCAGGGAAATTTTCTAGTCCTGTATAAAGTGCTGCTGACCTGCCTGTACCAAAATGATAATGGAAAAAAGTCTACATGACATTTTTCTGGCCTGTCCACGAAAGAAAAATTATTTTGACATGTCGTTCTAGATAGAAGCAGTAGAGCAAATCTCTTTTGGAATAAGTAATGTAGAACAATCTAACTAGAAAGATGAAGATATTTGCAGAATAGTGGGAAGTTATTAATATTGTAATATATTTTTTAAAAGTAAATACATTTTTTCCATCAGTCTCAACTGTTAGCTCTCGTAGAAGAATTCAAACACAGATCTTAATCCTACACCATTACTGCTCACAGGTGTCTGGTGACATTCACAAGGTAACTCCCTTCAACTAAAAGCAGGTATCTTTCATTTTGGACAGCAGCCTTTTTTTGCTACTTATCCAATGAAATAAAAGGTCCTGAAGATCACAGCCTTTTGAGGGGGGGGAGTGTTCTGATGTCAAAAGGAGGAGGCATAAGGCATGATCCATCTGTTTTTAAAACAAGTGGGTGCATTTGCAAACACTGCTCCTTTGCACATATTAATAATGTGTTAAGACCTTGATAAGCATTTTGTACACAAAAGCACTCATTCCAAGAGAACAGAAAACAATCCACTTTCACAGAAGCAGAAAAACTAGCTTTGTGCTACTTCCTGCGCAGGCAACATCTCCACGTTGTCACTTGCAGACGCTACGGAAGAAGCTCTGCTCCAGATGTAATTCCCACCACCTTCCCTTTTCCAAGCTGCTTTTGGGAAGCTTCCTCAGTGCAAAAGTGAGTAACTTCTGCCCCACCGCACACTTTGGGAGTTTCTCTTCATTCCAGAGCACTCCAAGGTTCCAGGGAGAGGTAAGAGCCCCTTTTACATGCTCTGGAGAGGAAAAAGCGTTGCAGTCTGCACCACACTGTGGGAGGCAGATCCACCCTTCCATCAGCAGCAGTCTGGTTCTGCAAGGGAGGCTACCACCACTGCAGAAAGGACTGCTCATGCCTGTTTGGGCACTGCTGCCATCGGGTACATACTGGCATGGAGCCCTACTCAAGCACCATTTGGATCTACTTAAGCTTGCTGAAAACTTAAGGGACGGCAACAGAATTTGATAGTTTTCTTTTGTGTTACTGAGGTGTAGCCTTCCACAAGTTAGCTTAACATTCACCAAAGTCAGCATAATCATGGGAAGACTGCGCATCTAGGACATACAGGTGGACTGATGCCACATCCAAATTAACTCATGTTTTACTAATGGTAAAAAGGAAAATATCTTGCTGCCTTCTCTGGAGCTGTGCAGCCCCACCCCTTCAGCATTTACTGCACCTCTGAACTGCTTTAATCCACTAACCAGCAGAAAGCTATTAAGCTCTTCCCCTTCCCCCTGAAGTTAATTTTTTGCTGCTTCAGTGAAATGGCACCGACACCAAAATAGCATAAAGTAAGCCACAGCAACTGGGAGCACAAATGGGAAAGTAGCAGCTCCCCCTCCCTGCGCTCAGCTTTTGCCAGCTGCAGCTTAACTATTCACTGCTATTGCTCAAGAAAGTAAGTTCCAAAGAAAAGGCTTTACTGCAGAGGGCTTGCCCTATGTTAAGCAAACCGAGGACAAAGCAAACTAAGGACACAAAGTTCATGGGGTTCAAGGCAAAGCACAGGACACAAACATGAAGACATGCTGGGTCACAGCACAGGCCCTGTTAGCCCAGTAGCCTGTCTCCAACACAGCCTCTAAGCACAGCGCTGGAGAGGAGCAAGAACAGGATGAGCACATCTGCACTTCCTCCTCAGCACATCACTGCCCTTCAATACTTTCACTGGAAGAGATTTTCTTACACTTGCATTTGCCCACCGAGTATATAAAGGTCCCCAGAAGACCTTTTCCAAGAGTTCTCCAGGCTGTTTTGGTTTAGGGTGAATTTGGGAGGAAACTTTTGAATGGGGTTTTTTTTTTTTGAGAGTAAATTTAAATGGATTTTTTTTCAGCCAGTCTGGGAAAAGAATATTTTCGGAGAAATTGGAAAAAACTCTTTATTTGATAAACAAAATGCTTACAAGCATAAGGAATGAATTATATGAAACAATAAAGATTCTTGATGCTCTGAGGAGAGACGACAAAACTGAGAGAAGATTTTGCTGTGAGTTAGCTTAGCTCTTTTAGGTTTTGATTAGTTTTAGGTTTTTTGGCACTGGACAATGTGGAGGTTTAGGCCCCGGTGGGCCACAGGTGTTATCTTTTTGGTGCTTTTTGGGGTTTTTTAGTTTAGAGCAGGTTTAAATAGCTTTAAGAAAAGGGGGGGGAAAAAAGTTTAGGAAGTTTTTTGCTTTAGCTAGTTACACTAATTAAAAGCAAAAAAAAAGCTTTCTCTCTGGCCACTGTCTGTACCTCTTACGAACACAACAGAGTCCAGAGCAAAGAATGTGTAGGAGTGAACCCTTTTTTCTCAAAACAAACTGCGTGTTTCTTCTTTTTCTGCTTTGCTCTCAGAACCAGTCTTAAAGGTACAGAATACAACATACAGTATACACAGAACAGATGATTGGAGATACAAGCATCATAGTCACTCTAGGACAGGCTTACCTGCCTGAATGCAGAATGTTCTAGGTGCATGCAGAATGACTTCCTCCTGCCGGGATGAATCTGACTCCTTCAGAGTTTATCTGACTTTTTCTTGGCTCTTACACACTGGCAGATGAAATAGCCAAACTCTCTTCAAGCCAGTCACAATGTCATGGACCTCTGACATCATTCCTCAACCACACCTTTCCCAGTCACATGGAAGTCATTCCAGGTCTCTAACTACTGGTACCACTTTGCCCACAGCTCCTCTAGCTGCCCTGTATCTCGATATGAAAGAGGGATAAAACAGTATCTAACGCATGGACAAGCCACAGATTTAGACAAGGCATAATAATGCTCCGCATCTTGTTCTTTACTTTTTTCACAGCATTTCATAGGATTTGATAAGAACAGAGCTGATGACTTGACAGAAGTACTGTGGGTCTCAAGTTCCCATGAGCACTGACAGTTAACCTGGAGTCCATCACTTTGTACAAGAAATTCAGTTTCCTGCTACCAGTGCAAATTTCACATCTATCTATAACAAATGCAGATACCTCATACTTGACTTTTAAGCAGTATCCGGAATCTAGGAAGGCTGTCATAAATTCTTTGAGTTAAAATCTCCAAGTTATAAAGAGATAACTTTATAAATCACTGAAAAACAGACAGCAATAATAAGAAATCTACTTGGGACAAAAAGCTGCTGAAGCACTCATCTGCAGTGAGCATGCAGGACAGAGATGTCCTACAAATGGGACAGCACATGTAACAAGGAGTTCCTTTAGGCTTTGATCTGCTAGTTATTTGAAACCACGCAATGGCTGACTGAAAAAGGTACAAGATCCCAAAGGAATCAGATTCCCTGCTTCTCTTGCAGCAAGCTTCTAAAGTTCCCTTTTTATAACCACCTTCACCAAAATAAATAAATCACTTCTAAGTTAAATTAAAAAAAAAGTAAACCAAGGCATTTCCACACAATTCCTTTCATGTCTTTCCACTGCCTCATCTACAGTCACATGCTCAGTCCTGACCTTTCCAGATTCTCCTCTCTGCCTCACCACACTTATTCAGACTATCAAATTCATTTAGTGAAACCATCCTATCCTTTCACACTTGACTCTTTTCACAGACAAGCAGTTCATTTTCATGCAGACCCACTTTTAACTTCAAAAGGTTGCTTTGTATCTCAGCTTCTGATGTCCCTTGTTTAAAACACTTTCAAATAAGGATCTGAAAAGGGTTGTAGCTGGGAACCCTCAGTTGCGTCTCTGTCCCTCCTCAAAAAAGAAAAAAAACCCACTATTAAACAAAGTGAGATGCCATGCGTCCATCCAGGATTTCTGTAACTTGTCAACAGCTCTCACAGTTCACCCATGCACATCCAAGGTCACAGCCAGAGCTCAGGAAACTGAGCCCACAGCTGTGGTGGGCCTGCATCAGTCTCCTGAAGCTACCTTCACCTTCAGTGACACTTGCTTTGCCTTAGGCCTCATTCCTTTCCACTTATCCACAGCTGGTCAGAACCAGCCAACCCTTCTGAGCAGTGTCAGGAGGCAGTGACAACCTGACAGACACCTGGTGTCACCCCCTCCGACCAAGGCAAGAGCACCAACCCATATCACACCATTAGTGGAGGAAGCCACCCTGCAAACACATCTGCTCCTCATGCTAATGCACACAAAAAACAGCACTGCAAAACCGGCCTGTGCAAGTTATTTCACACCACGCCAAATAATTCTGCTTTCCTCTCCGATGGCTCAACTGCATTGCCCCAGCTGGGCACTGCTCCCCTCTAATAACAGCACCCAACACCCTCCACATAACTGATACCAAACCATGAACACTTTGGTCCATAAAGAGCACTTTTTACCTATTCTGAGATGCTTCAGCAATCATGCAAAAACGATTTAATTAACAAGATTATATGCAAACTCATAAAGCAATTAGGTGAAAAGACAGGGCATAAACTTTGCCAAACTTACATCTTTTAAGCACACCTAGAAACTACATTTGTGTTGCAGCAAACTACTATAAAAACTAATGCACTGGCTCTATTAATCAAAGCATTTTTCACTTCGAGACCAAAAATACAGGAGAATACTTGTTCATAGCTCATTTCAGAACCATTTTCCATTTAAAATATTTATAACTCAGTAATTTCAGGTGAGAAAACCATACTGAAAAGAGCAGTACATTACACTACATTTCTGATTAATTTCCCTGTGAAACATTCAAGTCTCCAAAAATCTGACTTTTAAGTTAATTATGCACAATTTGGACACTCCAAAGTCAGGAATTCAGAGCTGAATCCCGTCTAGTCACTCACAAAACCTTTATAATGAAAACACATTATAATCATACTCTTTTCTTGCTAGAACAGACAAAAAGGCACTATCATAATTTTTAAAACCACATTTGAATCCCAATGGGGTTTGTTTGGGTTTTTTTGTAGTAGGTTTTTCTCCCATAGACTTATTAGACATATTTCTATCAGAACACCTTCAGCAATGCATCCAGAAATGCACTGAGTTAAAATGCAGCTGTTTCCTACTTACTTTCCTCATATTTTAAGCACAGGAATTTTACCTAGCTCTAATACAGAGAATTACCACAGATCTTTAGAAAAAGGGGAAGACTGAGTGCTTCAGCATAAACATCTGCTCCCATCCCCTTGAATCTAAATGGAAACACAATGATTAAAAGCGTAACCGATTTTAAATAAATTTTACTTCCTTACATTAGACACTGCATCAAAACCACAGCAGTTAAAAAGTCAAACAATTTTCCAGCTGGCTGCTACATACATTGAAAAACAAGACCAGTTCAAGATAATAACATCTCCTTTGTATTAAAATACCGGTCAAGCTGCTGACAAGGAGACAAATGAGTTTTTAAACCATTAGTATACACTCACATAAAATTAAAAACAGTTCCATGGAAGGAAATTTGGATAACCGTGATACGCCTCTTCTAGCACAATAATTCCCTTTGATTTTTTGAGAAGTTATTAAAATTGGACTATCTCAGCATGCTGGAAATTCATTTATCCACTATTACAGTATACAGTTAATGCAGGAGATTAGATTAGGTTTTGACAAGTCTTTAACACTTCTCAGGGCAGCACTGCTATTTCTGCCTAGGTTGGTAACTTTATCTACCAGCTAACCTTTACGGTGTTGACAATGTGCAATTAACAATTCTTTTCCTTGCCCCTGATTCCCATCCCACTGCAGATGCTGCTGCTGCAGTGACACATATCCCAGCTCCACTTGGCAGCCTGGTCCAGCAACAGCCCCAAAAGCACCTGCCATGCCCCCACACATGGCTCCCTTTCAAAATCTCACAAGACTTGGCAACGGCAGCAAAACAGAGCAGCCTCGAAATGGAGGAGGCCGTCACCTAATGAAACATGACTAACAGGACTGCTGACTGTCCAAATATTTAACTGCTCTCCAATGCTGCAGGTCAGATGGGTTAATCAAATAAACTTGCATATCCGGAGGGATTGCCCATTATTTGTGTTTTCTTAAAGTCCTCACCTGACTTCAGACTCTTGAAAAACTACCAGGCTGTAAGCAACTGTGAATATCTGCACATAAAACCTAACAAAGAGACACCATCATGAGCTGAAAACATGCAAAAGTTCTTTAAAAAAAAAAAAAAAGGCAGTTTTGCTGAATAATATGACAACTCTCTTCAGCACACAAAAGCAGCACATGCTGATGGGAGCTGACAACACCTACACTAGGTACCTGGAAATATAACCCATGTCACAGCACACAACTGCACTGCAAGTGGGATTCCAACACACATCTCTCCTAGACTTAACCATTAAAACTCAACAGAACAAAAAACCACCAATATGGACAGGCAAAGCAGATGCAAAGTGTTTTCAGTGTATGACAATGGAAATGAAAATAAATCTAGGATTAAGATATAGCTTAGTTTCACTGATTTCTAATAGCACTTGTCTCCATTCAACAAGAATTTATGCACCATTTCAACCTGATAAGAATTTAATTTTAGGTAATAAAGCTTTACAAATTGAATTCAAAGGGGAAAAAAACCCCAGCATTTCCCAGACTTCAACTAAAGGAACAGGGAAAGTTGTCACTATAAAAGTAGAGCTAACACGCAACCTCTGGATACAGTGGCACTAGCAAGCAGCTATAATAAAAATCAATATTAATTCCACACACCTCTGTTTTGAAAATATAGCAATGAAATTCCCTCACACCCACCTGCCAAACAGATACAACTCAGACCAACTTCGTCAAAGAAGATTTTTAAAGTCTTTCTACGGGCATGTAATGGATTCCAAGACTGAACGCGCACTGAATGTTCAGTGAACCAAATAATTTTTAATAGATTCCTCAGGGGTGGTTTTTTTATATTTTTTAAATCGCTCTAAGACCTTGGAATGACAACCTGATTCAGAGGCAAAGAAAGGCTGTTCATGGGGTGGGGTATTGTGTTTCTTCTGGGTTTTTTCTGGAAGGATAACAGTCATGTCTGTTATGTGCACTTACTATGTACTTCAGAAATGCCTTCATTTCTACAAACTTTTAACTATTTTAATTGCTTCTGAAAGCTCATACTGAGGAATTTTACAGTTCCTCCCTGCAGAAACAGTACACAGCAAGTATAGAAAGTTGATCTAAAGTTGATGTAACAGAAAGGTGGGAGGAACTGAAAGCTGGAATGAGGCAGCTCACCTCCTTCAGCCACAGTTGCAAAGAGGTAGGTGATGAACAGCAGTAACAAAACCATCAGGCCCATATATAAAAAAACCCAAATGTAGCACAAATTAGTTCAGTTTTCACATTTCAGATTAATGCCCTT
This sequence comes from Sylvia atricapilla, assembly GCF_009819655.1. Classification (NCBI taxonomy): domain Eukaryota; kingdom Metazoa; phylum Chordata; class Aves; order Passeriformes; family Sylviidae; genus Sylvia; species Sylvia atricapilla. The sequence goes on from NC_089148.1 coordinate 15,458,478, forward strand.
CCCCTCCTCAGGCCCCCCAAACTAATGCCCACCTTAACAGCAAGGCCCCTACGACACGATGGCCAGTTCAGCACAACAAGCAACCATCCCTTGGAAGAGGGAATTTTCCCAGCTGTATGATGAAGTACGCAGGAAAACAAGACAAGGAGCCTCGAGCACTGCCGTTGTTAGTGCGATTTCAGCGGGATTAGGGAGAGCACGATGGAGGAAAAGCCTCAGACAATGAGTCCTTTCATACACCAGAAACAAAAACTACCGTTAATCGCACCCGCGATTCAGTTTCTTCCACTAATTCCTAATCAGACATCAACAAATAAAGCAAAACACTCATTCTTGTTTGAATTCTATGAAATAAAAACAAATGAAAGGAAGTGATCAGCCCGTGCTGTAAAAATGTCGTTGCCTCTCCACCTCCTGATGGACAGGGAGCTGAGACAGGCATGAATGGTTGGGAAAGGAGCTTTTCCTTGAAGCCGCTCCATAGGGAAGTCCAGAGTAGAAGGCTGCTGCATTAACAAGCAGGAGAAACTTCAAAAACCAAGAGAAAAACTCAGCCAAAACGCTCCTCTGTACAAAAAAAAAAGTCCCTTCAACCATAGTCATTAGAAGAAAACATCTGGTGCACCACTTCGATTTTCTACATTAGTCACTGGACAGAAACAAAGCATCTTCTTTTTTTTTTCCCAAAAGCAGCAAATAATCACAAATCCACTTCTACACATAACCTATCATTTATCACCTCATCAGTGACTGCTTGAGCCTGACAAAATTAAACACTCAAGTCAGGCGTTTCTGTTAAAAGCAATAATTACATCGTTACTACAATATACAATAAAAATATAAACAAATCTGCCTGGCAATATTTTTATGCACTCTCACTGAAATATCACTAGACTCTAAACAGGCAACATTATAATAACAAAGAAAAAAAGAAAAAAAAGAAAACACACCACAACCCCACCAAAAAAATCCACTTTCACTGAAGTACAGCTAATTCCAAAATACAACTTTACCTGCAGGCAAAACACATAAATGATTAGCATTACAGTGTTTATTTTAATTACACTGTGCAACAAAAATCCAAGAGCCTGATAATTCTCTTCAGATACTAAGGTGGCAAATATTCCAGAGTTTATATTCCACTTAGAACCTACACAGTTATGTCAGCCCATCCTATCATTCAAATGCCAAGGCCAGAACGTCTGCATTTCTTGTTGCATCTAAAACCAACACCCAAGTATCAGCTCAAAGAAAACCATGGGGGAAAAAAAAAATAAAAAGGCAAAACAGGAGGTCAGGAGATCCTTCACCTGCTCATTATAGACAACATTTAAGAGCATCAAAAATTCACTGGTCTTCAAAGCTCAACTCTTCAAAGTTTAATAGGGAAAAAAAAATACACGTCTTTAATTCACGCTTACATTTATAAATGCTTTCCAGCAACATAACTGCTGTGTAATGTATTCTTTAACACTGTACAACTCATGGTGCCTGCCCTGAACATCAGTGATCTAAGCAAACAAAACACAATTCATGATTTCTAGTGTGCTAAGGATGTTTTTCGTCACTGCAGTCAAGCTGCTGATCCCAGCAATTCTACGTAAGTCATTTTAAAACAAACGTCTGCCCATCCACCTTGATGGTTCTAGCCAAGGAAGAAGCCTTTGATCACTCTTCAGCAAAATACTGCTGCGTCTTTAAGGATGCCCGGCTTTCTGACAGCAGGATGGGGGATCACTAGAAGAGCATGACAGCCAGCTGCCATGCAACGCTTCACAAGTCTTCCTTTTTATAATTAATTATGCTCCTTATTTCTTCCACAGGCATAAGAAAGACACGGGCATGGAGGTAAGTTGTAGCAGCACACTTTATTATTACCTTGTTTACAAAGCAGCTGCTTCAGGTATGAGCCAAGGTAGGAGCCAAGCACAGCGACCAGCAGTATCAGCCTGCTCCCTGAGAGTGCTGGGGTTTTATTTGGAGGTGCACACGCTGCACCTTCTGTGGATTTCTCCTGGGCACAGGTGAGAGGTGCCCCGGTCAGCACAGCCTCAGCCAGCCGGGGAAATCAGCAGCAAAGAAGGCAAAGCAAAGCGAGATGTTCGCTGCCAGGACGAGGCAACACCTCCGTGCTAAGGACAGCACCAGTGGGGGCAATGAGAGCCCACACTCGCTTCAGTCTCATCCAAAATCCAGCTGCGAGTAACAGAGAGTTACACTTTGCACCCACCCAAAAACAGCTGCTGAAATCACAGCCATGCTACAGGCTTCTGCAAGCTCTCCCTGTCTTGGCCTGGCTGAGTGAAGCAGGATCCAGCATTTACTGATCCGTGTTAAAATGAGCCCTCTGCAACAGGACAGACCCCAGGAAATTAGGCTAATTGACAGTCTATTCTAAAATGCCTTTTTTTTTTTCCCAAGCCAGAAGGCCTCAAATGAGTACATTACCTTAACCAAAAGCATAAAGTTTAGTTTTACAGGATCCAGACATCGCAGGATTCAGAAAAAACACAAACCAACAAGAAGTGTTAGCCAGACTCCCATTGCAGAACTACACTAAAGGAGAAAAACTTTCCTGCAAAAGTTTATTATCCTACCTCTGTGTCAAGAGGCAGAATTGAAGCAATAACAAAAAGCGTAAAATCTGCTGAAATACTTGTGTCCCCAAGTGTAATTCTTCAATTTTTCGTATCTGCGTTTTATTAATGGGAAGCTACTCATGAACAAGGCTATAGCAAGGAGAGAGTCAATATCTAAAATTCATGTTAAAAATACATGCTTCATCCTGAGGTTAAGTACAAGTTTACAACTACTTTTTTTTACCACATAACACAGGCGTTAGCATACACAGACTGTAAAGGAATTTTGGTGGTGCCAAAGCAGTCTCAACAAAACCACTGAGAATATATATTACAAAATTAATTCCACACCTTCTAGTTCATAGGTTTAAGAGGCCAATTTTCTTTGTTTATGATAATTGCGTTTCATATTTCACTGAACTTTGACATGATAAATGTATTATTGGATTTTGTGTGCATCTTGTAGTCAATTTGTGTAATCTTGCAAATTTTGTAGTACAAGTAGTTAAAATACAATGGACAGTACATTCATAAATCACAGATTTTTCCTTAAGGTAAGGGAATTATTATTGATTCTGCAACAACTAAACCTTTGATCAAATTTGGTGAAACAAATGTTACTTAATAAGATATAAACGAACATAACTCCTTTGCATTTGAAGAAAACAGTAGTTTGTAAAAAGGAAAAAACTCTATCTAAAAACAAGGTCACTTTTTTCTCTTTTGCCCCCATCTCACATCTTTGGAGTATGTAACATGTCAACACATTCTTAACTCACTGTCCCCAAAAGGCTTCTTTGCCACTTCTGTGGTTATTCTTCAAGACAAAAGACCAGAAGCACAGTATTTGCCAGGTAAAATACATATTTTTTAAAAAAATATGCAGATTAAAATCTAGACGCTGGACGAGCCTTTTTCATACTTCTCAGATCTATTTTATCTTCCTAATTAACCATCCTATCAAAATACACCTAGGGAGAAAAAAAATCTAACATATCGATATAACAATTACCAAAACTCCTCCTGAGAAACAGATGCAGATCATCCTCCGAAACACTGTAAGGTCTAATTTTGTGAGGAAATCCAACAGAAGAATCAAGTACCATCCCATGAATAACTTCCTGCTCCTACAGAGAGAAAAGATATTACAAAGCTCAAGTGCCTGGCTGCCTTCAGCAGCAAGGATGACACATGAGAGAAGAATCCGTACACAGGAGGGATAGAAAAGCAACCCTGCTCTGTGGATCTCATAAAATAGAACAGATGTTATTCTTTGTATACACACATGCAATTCAGTGTTAAACACAGCACCTGTAGGAGGAAAAAAAAAAATGAAGAGGCCTATGAAGCCAGTAAATAATTCCTCACCATGGTCAAGCACATGCATGCTTTGTTTGGTTTCGAGTGATGACCAGATTTCCAGCACTGCTTTTGAAAGAACAATGCCACATGCCTGGCTTTCATGTTTTTTCTCCTTTCAATTTCATGTGACAACTCTAAACTATAAACTTCTTGTGCCAACCTAAATAATTCCTCTTTCTCAGTAATACTGGAAGAAAGTACTTACCCACTTGCCAGCTGCAGCTGAAATTTTGTGCCAAGAAATAAATGTTATTTGGACAGGTAAACTGGAAGCTTGTACTCCTGCTAAAGGACAAGAATAAGAATGGGACCATCCTATTCCTCCCCAGATTAATGGTATTGCTCTATTTCAGCTACACAGTAGATTGCACTTGATTAAAGTGCCCAAACAGAGCTTCCTCTGAGTACAGTGCCCAGATATTAGGAGATACTTTTGTCAATTTTGATCTCAATCACGCTTTTTATAAACATGGCTTCCATCCTCTGCTCCAAAACCACTAACTTATCTCTGCATTTCCCATCTTTAGAATAAAGTTCTCAGATAATAGAGTCTTTGAAGGAGCAAGACCTGTTTCACCCTTTTTTTCTGCTAAGGCGCAGGTGTATAAACATTGCGTGCACACTGACATTAAATAGCAAGTGCTCCAGCTTCCCCTGTTAGGCCTCCTTGCACAGTCTCAGGAGACTTCGACCTTCCTACAGACAGCAAACACTTGCAGGCACTGGTCACCAAGCTCTCATGATCAACACAAGGCAAAGACCACGGCGTCTTTCCCAGCGCCCAGAAAGACGATGATTAACAGAAGCAGAAGGGAAAGCAGAAGGCTTTGTGGCAGAATGGCTAAATCAGAAATTAAAAGAAGAGACCGTGAACAGTTTAAAGTCATCTATCTAGGGCCAAGTCAATACTGGGTTTCTCTTCCTCGTAGTGTAGAGTGGTTATTGGGATCCTTTGCAGGCTGGGATTCCTCAGACGCTTCATCAGGCACGCCAGCATCCACAGGCGACACACACACCTGTGTGACATACACACACACACACACCTGTGTGACACACACACACACCTGTGTGACACACACACACACCTGTGTGACACACACACACACACACCCCTGTGTGACACACACACACACACACACACACCCCTGTGTGACACACACACACACACACACACACACCTGTGTGACACACACACACACACACACCTGTGTGACACACAGCCTAGCAGCACACGACCCACCCCGATAGCTACACTTCACTCCTCCTTGTCCTCCTCCCAGCTCACAAAGGCTTCACAAGTACAAGATGTTACTGCCTGTTAAGGTGTTCTGGTGTTTTAGGGGGGCTCTCCAAAGCTCTGTCAAGCTTCTCACAATGACAGTGTCAAAGGCATGAACAAAACTTGTGTTGTTGCAGTGAAAAGTGGCCTGTTCTTCTTTAACCTACAATCATGGGCCCCTTTCCCATGCTAACCATTATAACATTTTCATTTTGGCAGTGACCTGAATTTTATGTTCACAAAAATGCTGCCAAAATGCCAGTTAAAAAATTCACCTAATATGAGTCTGTAAAGGTGAGCATGTATACTGCTAAAAAGCCAAGTACTCCGTCCCATACAAAACAAAAATAAAACCAATGTTAGTAAATGCACATAAACAAATGATGATGCGGTACATTAAAAGAAATATATGTCTCAAAATAAGCATTAATACTCTGAAATTCATTTTAATGTTAGAGTACAGAGTTACATCTATCACCTTCACAAATAGAGCCAGCAGTGCTTGTTCCCCTTGCTCATTAAAGCTCTACAACTGGTACCTCCTGTATGCCCACATGCACCATTTCATTAAGCTCACTTGACATTAGATGAAGAAAGAGTACAAGAAAATTGCATATTCCCTGCCTAAAGTAAACTTGTCATTTAAACCTTGTGTATAGATAGAATTTGATATAGCACTGGTGAGTGAGTCATTCGTCAGTTTTAGAGTTTGTACGACAGTATTCTTACATATGTTTTGCAATACTTTCCAGTTCGCTACCACCCCATGTAATTACAAGTTTTTACTGGAAAGGAAGCATATATTTTGGGTTTGAGCACTGCACTAAAATCTGTGGAATCAACGCTTACTTTTATGGTCAGATTTTGAGCAGAAGTAAATCCGCAGAAGGAACCCTGACATACTGTATGAAAGCTGAAAGTCAAAGCATTGCTTTTAAAGGAGGGCAAGCAATGATGGAGAGCATCACAAGTATTTCTCAATGAATTACTCCAAACATAAACATAAGCAAGTCTCCTGTCAGTTTCCTTCAAAAGCTGTTTCTTAGCTATGTAAGTTAAAACTGCATTCATTCAGAACACTATATAAAACAGCCAGTAGCTACTATAGGTGCTTTACTTGAAAGTAATAGTACAGATGATTTCACATCCTTCTGCACTGGGGCAAGATACCACATTAAAAATTTTCCCTACTGTCTTACCTTCACCTTTTAAGTTGCAAAACACACATGAGTAATTCAACTCAACCGTGGTTTCTAAGAAGCACTAAAAAAACACTGAAACAGGAAGATTTGTCCTGATTAATACTGCTAACAAGATCAGCTCAGACTATCATGTGGTGGCATCCAGCTCACTCCAGTGCTTCACAAGAAAGTTTGCAATTCTTCAACAGGCACATGTCCCACTCCTAATTTCCACACAGACACAGATTTACCATTCAGGTAAACATCTACAGTCTCTTAAAGCTGGTTTTTATTAGTATTCCTTTCCACTATCTAAATTCACATCAAATGGATCTACTGAATTGTACATCTCCTGCTATCTGATAAAAAGCTGGAGAGAAAAAGCACCCTTTGCCCAATTAGAGTCACCTGGTTAAGATTCAAGAATGGGCAGCAACAACTCGGGTTTTTTTTCCTCCCAAGTGCATATACTATGACCTACAAGAAACATTTTCTACTAAAAAGTAATGCTTAAATGGAGATCTATGGCTGAACATTATCACAAGGATTGCACTTACTTGACAGTCTGCTATTAGCCAACTCCATTATCGCTATTTGCAGTTTTTAAATGTACAGATTCAGAAGTAACTGTACAAAGCCTCCATTACAAGTGGATTTATGGAAAGCCACAGCAATAATCATCTTCATTAGGCATATCTTCCCACAGCCCTGCATTATGTGGACACAAAGAGGAAAACATTTCTTCTCCGTTACCCACAAGCTTAGATCTTTCTCTTTATAATCACAAGCTTTGACTGTTTTCTCTGCTTTTGCCAATGACAATTATCACATATTACCAAAAGCAGGACTTAGTTTAAAAAAATAAAATTAAAAATACCTGCATACCTCTCAACCCACAACCAATATACAACGTAGGATGGCTTCTACTTTGATTTTCTAGAAACTGACAATTTCTCGGGCAACATGAATGAGAATAAAATGTTGTCTGTGGCTTCTAGTATTTTGCTAATGGCCCCAACCAGTATGCAGCCAAGACAGGCATGGACATGCTCATGTAAAAAAAAAAAAAAAAAAGGCTGATGGCAATATTTGTAACTAAACTGTATATAAAAAGCTCTTGATCTGAAGTTATGCGTTAACTTTTTGGATATAAGCTGTTTTAACCCCTTCACATATGTGGTCATGTTTTATACTATTTCAAAAGCTAGACGTAGGCTAAGAAACTTGCACATTAAGATGGTTGGTTAAAGGCAGCAAATAAGAACTTAAATAATTCAACACTGTCACCCACCACACATTCAGACACAAACTGGCTGCTTTGCCACACAGATTTTACTCTTTGCTTTCGAAGTTCAGATTGCTGATCATGCGCTTCACAGTACGGATATCTATCACTCCTACGTCCTCAGTCTCACAGCAAACCAACACAGAAGAAATAATAAAATCAGGATTAAAGTACACTTGTTCCTTCCATAAAACCAACCTCGTGAGCCACGCATTTCCTGCATTATCATAATGAATGCAATGGACTCGATTTAAAAATCTGTTTTCAAAGCCTAACTGGCAGTCTTGGAACAATCACCCAGCAACCAGACACGGAGATAAGTCATTTGCAGCACAGGACCTTAGTAATCTTAAATTAAATTTGTCATTTCCCTAGCGTTTACCTTGAAAAATAAACAAAGGTGGTTACAGACGCAGCATAAGGAAACTCTATTTGCTCACTGTCCCTGCACAAGTTAGCTGCCTTCAGAGATCTCTAAACCAACAAATATTCAACTGAAGCTTTGATTATCCAGTTATCGTCAGCCCAAATCACTTTTTACAGCTCAGTTCTAAACTTGACAAGAGAATATTGTATTTGATACTGACAATACGGCTTTATTTGGTTACACGCGAAATAAACACGAAACTCCAAAACGCTTCAGGACAGCTGCCCCAGTCAGTCTCCTGGAAACAGACCACATCTTTTCCCACACAAGAGGTTCGCGGGAACAGACCTTTAACAGCGCGGAAATACTTTCTTTCATTGAATTTAATTTACGCCAGCTATTTGAAATGCTTGAAGTTGGGTCTGAACGGTTTGCGGGTGCAGAAACCACGGCGAAGGCAAACGCACCCGCCCACCGCCCTCGCCTCCCGCTGGCCCCGGGCCGCCGGCGCCCACCCCGCGCCGCTCCAGGCGAGCCCGCCCGCCGCCGGGCGTCCCGCGGGGGAACACCGCCCGCCCCACGGCACCCCCGGCCGGGCAGGCGGCACAACAGGTTGCGGAGGCGGCTGCGGGGCAGGAGCCGGCCCCGCGGAAGCTGCGGCCGCACTCCCCGGGGAGGGCGAAGGCGGGGAGACCGGGATGAACACCGCCACGCCGGCCCGGGGAGCTGGCATCCCAGGAGCAGCGGCGGAGCTCCTGCCCGCTCCCGCCGGGGGCCCTTTGTTCTCGCCACCCAAGACGCCGCCGCCCGGCAGCCCCGCGCTCTCCCAGGCGGCGGCTCGCCCCACCGGGGGGAAAGGCGCGGTCCGTCGCCCCCCGCTGCAGCGCCCTCCCTCGCTCCCTCCTCCCGCCGTAGAAACGGCCGGCGCCGGCCGCGGGAAGCGCTTCGGGCCGCCGCCGATCGCCCCGCGCCTCGCACACGGCACGGGCACCCCGCCCGGGACGCCCCGCAGCGCTCAGCGCCGCGCCCCGCGGGACGCGACCCCTCTACCCCGAGCCCACCGCCAGCGGTCCGCCCGCACGGGCTGCCCCGAGCGCCGCAGCCCGCCCGGGAAGGTCACGCCGCGGCGGCAATCCCCGCGCCCCCGGCACCGCGGCGCCGGCAGGTGCCTCGCCGCCCCCCGCCGACCCGGGGAGGCTCCGCGGGGCTCAGCCGCTGGCCGCCGGAAAACCGCGTGGCGGCCCCGGCGGACGGTAGGGGGGCTCCGGTACCGCACGGCGGCCCCCACGGGGCACCCGGGGCGGCGGCGGGGCCATCGCTCGGGGGCCGCGATCCGCGGGGCTCAACAGGCGGCGGAGTTTGGCGGCTCCCGGAGAGACGATCCCGCCGCGTCGGAAGCCGGACGCGGGGCTGAGGAGGGCGAAGCGACGCGGCCGAACCACTTACCGGGGCTCCGGGGCTCCACCGTCCGCATGCTGCCTCCGGGCGCCGCGCGAGAACCCGCTCCGCTCCCCGCCGGCAGCTCCGCTCCGCTCGCTCCTTCAGCCGCCGCCGCCGCGCGGGACCGCGCTCCGCGCGCGCCGCCGCCAGCCCGCCCACGCCGGGGCCGCGCGCCGCTCCCGCCCCGCCGCCAGCCCAGCCCAGCCCAGCCCAGCCCGCCCCGCCGCCGCCGCCACCTGCCGCCCGCGGGCTCACCTGGGCTGCGCTGCGCCGGGCCCCCGCTGCCGCGCTGGGCCCCGCGGCGAGGCGAGGCGCTGCTGCCGGCCGAGTCCTGCTCCGCTCTACCGCGGCCTGCGCTGCGCTGCCGCCCGCCTTGCCCGCCGAGTCGGCCCGCAGCCGGCGGGCAGGGCCCGCCCCGGCCAGGTGTGGGCGGGGGAGGGCGGGGGGCGGCTCGGTGGGGCGGGCGAGGGCGCGGCCGCGGCCCGGGGCGGGCGCTCTGGAGGCGCCGCCGGAAGGAGCCGGACCGGCAGCTGGGGGGGCCCTCGCTGTTCTGCTCGGCCGGCTGCCGGGAGAAGGGGCTGCGGCCCCACCGTGCCTTGGTGGGGCCTCTTTGCCGCACCCGGTCCCTCCTCTTAACCCCGGGTCGCAGAGCGGGTCAGACCCGAGATGGCGGGGGTGGCCCCGGTCGGTGCGAGGAGCGGCGGGTTGCAGAACGGAGCCCTCCTCGCTCGCCGCGGGTCCCCTCGGCGGCAGCGGGGGAGCGCCGCGCTGGGACCTGTTGCGGGCTGCGATGGTTTGGCCGCGCCGCGGCTGTTCGCCGTGTTTCGGCCCGTGCCCTCGCCCAGCGCGCTGCTGCTCCTTTACTCCGTCCAGCCCTTCCCGCTCCCCCGTGCGGGAACTGAGTCCCTGAACTGAGAAACGGACAAACTGAGACCTGTTTTCTGCGGGCTGTTGAGACGGTGGAAGGGTTAAGTCACGCAGGCCCTTGCACCGGGCGTGTTGGTGCTCTTTGGCTCCTAGCCCAACCCTTCCTAAGAGCCGGGGTTGCGTCAGCGCGGGCAGCACCGCGGTGTTAGGCAGTTTCGCCCTGCTGCCTTTCTCTGCTCACCGTGCTGGGGTCACTGAGGCATTTCCCACGGCGTGTTGATTTTTTTTCCCTCTCTGTGGTCTCCAGGATTTCTCGTCTTCTGTGGTTATTTTGTTCCTTTGTGGATCTTTGGCCGTTATCATCTCATCTCCTCCAGCCAGGGTGCTGGTAGGAGCCAAAATAGTTTGTATAGGTTCTTCCTCTGACCCGGTATTGTTCCCTCGAGCACTCTTAGGAGCCCTGGACTTCACTGGACTGAATGGATGCCTGGCCCCTCATGCTTCACTTGCCTTGGCCCTAAACTGAGTTCCTAGAGCCAGTTTTGCACCCCTGCCACACCGCAGGAAGCTCTGGCACCTAAAGCCTTTGGTTCTGGGGATATTTTCCTACACGGTATCCAAATATTGCTGCAAAACAGCTCTTCTGTGCATTACACAGTGAGGCCACGGAGCTTAGAGTAAGTAGTGCTGGCTGAGTGCCACGTAGCACTGCCAAAGTGCCCATGGGCTCCAGTCTCTGTGTTAAAATTTGGATCTGCTTCAGGATGCTCTGGAGCACAAGACCATGGGGAAGGCGGGAGATCGCTACTCCAGAGAAGGGATTCACAGAGCTGCCAGAGCCCCAGCTCATGTAGCAGCCATGTTGGCGAGTTAAACTGGGGTCATGTCTACTCAACCCACATTCATTTTATGAATAAGCAACAGGTTATTGAAGTTTGCTTGAAAAATGGAAGATGTGTGGCTTCTTGTTCCTTTACTAATCTTGTCAGATGTTCAAGACTTTTTTGAGCGGAGACACTGAAACGTCTGGCCAATCTACAGGATAAATTTTTAAGATCTTTTTAGACACCTAAAGATGCAGGTTTCTAAACACCTTCACCAATGTGGATTCATGTGACTGACAGAGAGCTGCCTCATAAACTTTTGATGCCCTGAAGCTTCTAGCCAAGACTTGCAGGTAAATGATTGTCCCATGGGCGTAAGCCGTTAATCATCTGAATCATGAAACAAAGAGTTTTCTTATACAGCTACCACCCTAAACTCTTTGTTACTCCCCCATGCACTCTATGCCTGCACAATGTAAAAACCTGGAAAGCTATGAATAGTTTAAACCCACCAGACACTGGTGGTTTGCACCCACTTGATACAGAGTGGCCGGTTTGTCACCTCTTTACCTCTCTGAGGACTTCACAGTTATGGGGCACTGTTCCTCGAAGCAGAGGCATCTTCTTCAGGGGCTTGTATAGTACAGGACACAGTGGCATGTTGTCACCAGAGCTGTATTCTTTAGGGAGCTGGTACAAGAATCCTAAAGCCCTGAGAATGATCCACCAGTTCACACATAGCACACAAGTGTATCATCTCAGTAGCTTTCATGCCTCCCACCTGCTCAGCCATTTCAGTGGTAAGCTTTTTGGAAAGCAAAGTCTCTGTGTGTATTTACAGTATTCAGTGTGGCAGTCACTGCTCCTGGTAGCTCTTCCTTCCCTTTTTGATCCAGCTCTTCAGGGTGAACGCACACACCCATACCCTTGTCTTGTGTGCCACTTGATAGCCACCTAGTGTGTAGATACAGTGGAGTTTGCCTTTAACATAATAAATTGGTATAAAATCAAAAGACCAAGGTGCTGATTTTCTTGAGACTTGTCAGAACAACTTCCCTTCTTGTTTCAGATGTTGCGAAATTTGTTAAATGTTCTGGATTGTATCTGTAAGCTGCAGAGCTTGTCAGAAGCTTGTCCTCTCTCCAACTGTTGAGTTTTTTTGAGGGAATATTCTCGCTGCTGACTGTTTCTCACCTGATTTTATAGTAATTGTCAATTGCATTGTCAGGTCTACTGGTCTGATTCACAAGTGCCTGGTGTAATGCTCCACTTGGTGCTCATGTAAGATAATACATCTCCATCTGTAGATCTGCTTGACAGCACAGCTTGAGGACCATATGGCCATGACTCTGACTGCCCACCATTTTTTCAATATTACCCCCAAGACTCTTTAATTTCCTTTGTAAGACAGGATTATTAGAATACTGTTTTGCTCCAAATAATAAAAAAAAACAATCTGTGTTGCCCATTTCTGTTATTCTCCAATTGAAGGAACTGAAGCCTTAGAGAGACAACCCTGATGTTTCCTCATGCATAGCACTAAATTGTATGAGTTGAAAACCATAAGGAGGAGGTTAACAACTTCCCTGTAATTTTCCCTAACTATACCTTGTACTTTTGAAGAAATGAAAGTCAGTGTTGTAATAATAGTACAATCACAATGATGAAGAATTTGTTTCTGTTTCCTGGCCAAGGCCCATAAGTTCCACATGTATCTCTCAAAAAAACACGTTCAAGTGTCTTTCCCTTTCTGCATTGGTTGTCTCGGCTGGCTGATCAGTTCTGGTCAGGATATGTTCTCTCTCTTACTGTAGCTTTGCATAGAGCTTGACACAGTGGAGTTCTCCACTTGGCTGATGCCTTTAGAGGTCCTACAAAGCACGAAAACATGAGTAACAATCCTCATGGTTTGTTTTCTTCCTGCTCCTCACACCAAAGCAGAAAGCAAAGATCACTGGGGAAAAAAAGCAAACAAACCAAAATCAAGCACCACTAGAAAATTTGGTCCTGGTGTACAGATATATTTTGGGTATTATTAAATTAGAAAAGTTTTGTGCTCCTGACTTTATAAAATGTGCTAGAAGAAGACCCTGGAGATGCTGGTCACCAAGACAAAAATTGAAATGACCTCCTGCTAAGGGCTGAATTCCAGAATACTAATGGCAGTTGGATTATGGAAGACTCTTCTAAAATGCTGCCACTTATTCAGAAAAGTAATGCTTCAAATGAGTATTTGCAGCATGGTCTGCATGTGTTCATGCTCCAGGAATATCAGCTTGGTATTCTTTTCTAACCCTAAATTAATGGCAGTGGAAAGACTAAAATACATCATGTACATGTTGGTTAAACCAAAAGACATAAACCACTACACAAAATACAATGACTTTGTTGCCGGAATGGTCTCTGCTCCCCTCTGGGTTTACTGCCAAAGTTTACTTCTCCTCCATTTTTTTTCCATTCTTGTCAGTTCCCTGAGAAGGTGTGTTTTTCTGGCTTTCATTGTGAAGACACCTGTGCTCAGCCAGTCCAAGAGTTGATCTGGTGGTCTTCAGCTCCAATCCTTCATGGTTTGGCAGACCAGAGGCTTCCAGGCTACAAAATACAGGCTGCCAAAGAGATGCACAGATCACACTGGTATTTGAGCACTTCCTAAGCTAATGTATTTATCATCACAGGATTTCAGTGAGATAGGAAATTACTACTGTCCCCTTTTAGAGGTGAAAACAGATGCCAGAAGAAGCTAATTGACTTAGCTAATGTTGCACAGGAGCTAGTGGCACAGTAGAGAAATGAGATCAGCTGCCAGCCCCTTTGCCGTGTGCCAGAGGACAGGTTTACTCAGTTTTGAAAGCCCTCTTGGTGCCCACAGGCTTTTACAGCCCCTTGCAAAGACAAAGTGCAACCTTTCAGAGCATGGCAGCCCACAGCAGAAAACTGAAAGCGCAAGCTTTCAGATCAAGACAACCTAGGGAGGAAGAGAGAGGTTTTTACTGAGATCCAAGTCAGGTGGCTGCTGAAACACCAGCCTGGCCCAGGTTTGCAGAGTGACTAGGCCTTTAGACTTGGTTTTTGTTTTTCCTTAACTACTCTTGAGCAGTGATTCTTGGTATTGGATCAAAGCTCTCTGTCTGATTTCAGCCTTGCAAGATAATCTGTCTGGGGGCTGAGAACGCCCTTCCTCGCTTTCACACCAGTGAAAACAGAAGCTTCTGAAAATGTAATTTCAACCCAATCCTTTTTTTTTTTTTTTTTTCTCTTATTAATTTTTAGTCCTGCCTACTTTTATATTCCGTTTTCAGACCACGTTGAAAGCATTTTAAGAGAAGCCATGGAGCAGTTAAGAAAATACTGCAGACTATGTTCAGACCCCTTAAAAGAATTCTCTTTTGAAAGTTCATGTTGGGTTTGTAAGTATGAAACAAATAATGGTATTAATATAGCTCATGTGTACAGGAGTGGGTTTTGATTAAAGCTTTGAGACAGGGAGTGGCATTGTCTTATCCTTGCAGCAGACCTTATTTGCAAGGTTCAACTTTTGTGCTGACTAAACTTTTCCACACTCTCTTTCTGCCATAAAAATCCACCTCAAATTTTCATCTCACAGCCAAGTTGCAGATGAAGTCATGCTGAATGTTTCACATTAAAGCAAGTATCCCAAAATACTGTTCCCCAATGCCAGAAATGATTCTGCCCAAATGGCTTCTGCTTCCTCAGAGAACTCCACCCCTTATCAATTTCTAGTATTTTATAGGAGCGCACAGCTGGTGCTTTCTTTTTGACCATATCATCAACTTCAGGTTTGACTGCAGGATGGATGCTGCCCTTGGTTCTACATTCAGCGGCATCCACTGACAGCAGCCACCTTAGATATAAAGGTGAGTCAGAGAGCAGGTACAGCAAAAGAGACTAACTGCGAGAAGGATCATCCTGACCAGAGCTCTGCTGGAACAAATGCCAGGCAAACAGGACAAATATATTGGATTGACATTTATATTCCAAAAGGAGCTGATGCAATTGCTGTCTACCAAATTTTCTTTTTAACTTGAAAGACCTGAAATTTTCCTGGTGCACTGAATGAGGAATCCCATATTCTTACCTCAGTGTTTGAGAACTGTAGTCCTGAAAAAGTGATAAGAATAAAGTATTGCCCTCCCCATCAGATATTCTCAGCTTTTCATGTGTGAATGGCAAGAGGATGTCAGGAGCCCTTTGACACAGGATGGTTACCATAGCTCTGCTCCACAGCTGAGGTCCGAGAAGAAGGCAAGGAGAAGCATTTGGGTGCTCCATTCTCCTACAGTAAAGGCACGTAAGGAGGCGTTTGGGTCCTGCCCAGCTGTGTATGTGAAAGCTGGGATCTCCTAGCTGAAATATTGCAGGCGCCAGATCTGGCTTGGAGTGCGACAGGCAGCCGTGAACTTGGCAGAGTAGAATTTCACAGCTGACTTGTACTTACTCCTCTTACAGCCGACAGTGAGCTCCCTCAGTGCAAAGCTTCACATGCAAGCTCTGGGCAGTGACCAGGCTGCAGTGGCCAGTCAGCGTGAACAGCATGAGAATGTCACAGTGGCAGGGAAGATGACAGTGCAGCAAGGTGTGACTGTGGTGTGACAAACACCAGCAGTGGCAGGTACAAGAATCAGTCCTCCTCTGGTCTGCAGGACTAATCCTCACAGTGCTCACAGGGCAGGATTCACACCTAGGAAGAGGCCAGCTCATAAGCTTGAGCAGGACTTAAATTCTTCCCAGAATTTTGCTACCCTATTGCAGAACAGGCATGTATTATAGAAGTAAACTAAAATGATCCCCTAATGATTTTTTTTCCTCAATTGTTTCCTTCTGCTACCCCAAAGTAAAAAAAAAAAACAACACAACAAACTAGCAGGGACCAGCTGTCTTGACAGGTCATTTAACACTGTTTTTGTAAAAATAGATTTGTATTTTATAGCTTAATATTTTAGAGGCTGGTGACTGGTTAAACTTCTTTCAGCACCAGCACCTCTTGCTTTGGGCTTCAGCCTTCAAATAAGTCACCGGTTGTCATGATTTACTGTGCATACTATGGGACAAGTGCAAGATTTTGACAAGAAAAGATATTTGGGTGTTATTTGAGGAGACATGGGGAAAGTCACTTAACTCAGTGTTTATATAGAATGGCTTTCTTGTTCAGAGGTCACCTCTGTTGAAATAACAGGTGCAGGCTTCAGACATCAGCTGCAAGGGCTGTTTTGTGCATCATGGAGGTTATAGCTTTTCCTATTAAAGATGGTTGGAATTTCAGGGAATATATTTTGTCTGGATTTAAGTAACCTTTCTATCATGATTCTAGGAGAAAGGTGCAGCCTGTTAGCATACAATTGCTTCAGTGGTGATAATACCAGTGTCATTTCTCAGCACTGTTCCCATTAAGGTATTCAGAGTAACGGATGTGGAAAATGTGTCCCAACTTTGAAAATGTCTCTCTGCAGGTTTAAATAAGAGCAATAAACTGGGTGAGGAGAAGGCTATAAACAGGGTAGAACTTAGTTAAAATTTAGGAATAAAGGATTGCAAAAATCCTTTAAAGCGCTGTTCTGTGGAACTGTGGAACTATGCTGTCAGAGTGGGGAAGAGTTGGCTCCCATAGTCACTCGGCAAATATTAGAATGGTGTTTGTGTCTGTTTTTGAAAGCACCTTGAGATGGCAGCTCTCCAAAACTGAAGGGTAAGGTGTGTTCAGTGAATGGGCTGGCTGGGCATTCTGACCGTCTCTTGCCTGAATCCTGGCCCCTACTGAAAGTTGCAAAACTTCCTCCTCATCCTGCCTCTAAACCAAACTTCACCTCCCTGTTCCCATGTGCTGACCCTCATTCTAACAGTTCTCTGGGCTTGTCTATATCTTTCTTCTCTCTCCAGCTCTGTTCTCTCCTGCACACACCTACACAGATACACACACACATACACACACACATACACACAACCCCCAGAGCACTCTCTGCTGGGCGCTTGCAGAGCTGGGTGACTGCCCTGGGGCCTGGCCATCTCTGTACCTCCAAGTTCTCCTTGCTCAGACTGCCTCCACCTCAAACTCCAAAACAGAGGTGCTAAACTCACCCACACTTTTATTTCTCTGCCCCACATTTTTCTGTCTCCATGCCTTTTTAACAGTTTCACCATGTCACTTGCCTTATTTTTTTAAATAGGTTCTTGGCCTGGACTTGTGGCTGTAGTATCTGAGCACCTTTCAGTCATGCATGAACTGATGTGACTCATGTCAGGCTTGGGTGATTTGTTCTCTCTCCCCATTCTCTCCCAAGAAGGAGGGCTGCACATGCTGTGCTGGAGTCTTTGTTTTGCTTGGGTAAAGTTTCAGTTTGTGAGATTTTTCTGTGAGCGAGATGCAGGGGGTGTCACCCTCAATCTTCATTCTTTCACCCCTTCAATGTTTTCTGCTGGTATGTTGAAGATTTTCACAATTTTTATGTTATCTCTGCACTACATTCCTCTGATACCAAGAATTTTTGGCATTGTATTTAATGGCTTAAACCATCCTGAAGTATTCTGTCTTCTGTTTTTGTGCAAGTCAGTCTTTAACTATTCGAGGTCAATCAAGATGCTGAGAATAAAGCAGTCCACACATGTCCTGTCAGTTTTTAAACCTTCCCCTGCATTAACCACTGCTGGTCATAGCAGGGCATGGGGCTACATGGATGTCTGGGCTGGACTAGTCTGAACAGTTCTGTGTCCTGTTTCCCAAAAATCTTTGTTGATGCTCTTCAAGGTACATCCAAAAAATCCACAAACCCAGGAAAACTGTAGTCTTATATAATTTTTTCTACTTTTCGTTCCATGGGATATTAGCAGGAAGATAACTTCTAGGAGGTGGGCTTAGTTGCGGTAAGAACTCCGCTTTGGAAAAGATATTGCAAGAAAATAGTCTGATCATCAGATTCATATTTGGTTTAGGTGATGGACTCAGTTTTTACTCTCCCTATCCCCCAGCAATTTCTGAGTGAAAAAGAAAGTTAACCGCTGAGTTCAGGAGGAGAGGTGTAATGAACCAGGTGATTTTTTAAAAGTAGGTAAAGAACCCTAAATTCTCAAACAATTCATCTTGGTGATAATTAAATAAAACTGCCACTCAAAATCTCACTTACATAAGATACAAAATTATCTGTGAAAAATGGTTGTACAAATAAGTTCCCCTGGGCATTCCTGTGGCTCACTGTAGCATCATATACTGTCTTAGGGATTGATTTAGAGCAATCAAAACTAATAAAAATGAAACTGCAAAGAAGAGGAGACTAGCCAGCTTCAGCGACTGTGGTTGGGGATGGATTTGCTTCAGGCAGCTGTGAGGAAGATGAGTCCATTCTCTTCCATGTCTTCTTCACACCCACTACTGCCATCCCCATCATCAGGGACAGAGCAGAGCTGCCCCTGAGATGAGCCCTTCCCCATTTTCCAGATGGGAGGCATCTCCAAGCGTGGCCAGGGACACTCAGTATTTTAAGAGGCTGACCTTCACATACAGCTAAATCCAGAAAAAGCTGGTGCTGCCACCAAGAGAAGTATCCATGTCATCTTATTCCCACGAGATACCACATTTTCCATTACATTAACAGAAGTGACTGCAGTATCAAACAGATCAGGGGTCAATTCTGGATTAAAACTGATTGGGGAGTGGGGTGCAGGGAAGGCAAGTTTTAATGATGTGTTTTCCCTTGCAGCCTTGCTGATGCTGGCAGCAGCACAAGGTGAAGGGCCGGGCTGAGGACTCGTGGCAGGGGGAAGGCAGGGATGCTTTCCACACCAGGAGTCCTTTATGCTTTTGTTGTTGGACAACTGACGCTTCCTTCTGCAGCATAAGTTATATATAAAATTATAGCCTAATGTAAAGGGTGTTGCTTTGTGCCTACTTTGATTTTAAAAGATTTCCCTATGTTAAAATATCTATCAGTACTTCCATCTGTAGGACCGAAGGCTCTGCGTGCCTGGGGTGCCGTGTTCTGTGCTGGCTGTGTAGAGCAGCTATAAATTCAGGAGGCTGTTTTGCGTGACCTTGTGGACACAATGCAGCCCACACTGGGGTAAATCAGGGACATACTTCATCTTTTTAGACGTTGCATCTGAGAGACAAAAGAAGAGAGAACCTCCGTGGCCAGAGAGCGAATCATCTCCGCCCTCTGGTTTTTCCAGCTCTGAGCAGGGAGTTTGCCCCTCACGGTAGCAACAGTTGCGATCCCCCCATCCCGACCCTGGCAACAAACACCCTCTTCTGTGCCCGAACTAGTCTCTACCCCCAATTCCCAGCAGGATGCCGAGCCTGAGGCCTCCCCTCCGCAGCTGGAGGCTTTGACATGCTGGAGAGGAGCTGGTGGAAGAGGGAGCTGCTTGAAGATGAGCATGGAGGCTATAGGGGAAAAGGGGACAGCTGAAGAATTTGGGAGAGGGGGGACTGTAGGATGTGACTGGAGGATAAAGAAATAGGAGGTGGTCAGAGGGATGCAGAAGTTGGCAGCTCTGCCCCCAGAAACCTCCCTCCAGGTGGTTGTGTGACCTCCAGCCTGCTGCTCATGGTGTCCTCCACAACCCCACGTCCCTGTCCAGCCTCCTGCTCCAGCACAGAGCTTCCCGAAGCCCAGCTGCTCTCTCCAAGCCACCTTTCATTCCACCTGTGATTCCAACTGCTGGCACCACTGCCGTGCCTTCGGTGGGCTCTGGCTTCAGGCATCCTATTACATCCCTTTGGAAGCTGTTTAACTCTATTGTGGTTAAAAATCTGTATCTTAATTTCTAGTTTGAATTTGTCCAGTTTCATCTTTATTAGCTTTTATTATCCTGCTCTTATCTGCTGTAGAGCCCTTTAATATTGAAAGGCTGCAGACAGCCAGAATCCTCATAAGAGCTGGATTCTTGCTCCAGGAACTGCAGCATATGCTCCTTTTGGAAGAACCATTTTTCCAGTCTTTCTCTTATACAAACATCCAAATGAAATTTTATATCTGAGCTTTTTTTCTTTTTGGGGGGGCAGTTGTGTTGCTGAAACTTGGGTGCCTCACTGACATTTCTCCAGGTGCAGGTATTTTTGCAGAGGTTTCCAAATTGTCAAAACTGGGCAAACAGGGGGTGGAGCTTGAACCTCAGCTATGACGACAGGATCCAGATGTCCAGGCTGGGAGCAGAAACATCGTTTTTCAGTGTGGAGTTCAGACAACACTGCAGAGTGTGTGGCAGTGGTGTGTGCATGTCCCCATGCTGTGCCTTCCCACAGGACCCTGGCAGGTGAGGATAGCTTTGAGGAAAGTCATGCCATGAAGGTGATGTCCCTCAGAGTCTTGGGGGTGTTTCCTCATGCAACTCATCATTCACATTTTATTTATGCTTCCCTAGTGCATGAGCAGACATACTGCGAGACTCCGTATGAAAATGCTATAAAGTAAAGAAGAGTTTTTATTGCACCAGCTTAAAGACTGCATCAGTCTTTCAAATTGCATTTAGTATTGCCACTTTGACTCTATAGATACAGCTCTGTCATGCTGCCATCATAAACTTCAGCTTACAGCTTTGACCACGAGGCTGCACTTGGCAGTGACAGCCCAGCCAAGGAGGACGGAATCCTTTCCCAAGCTGAAGATGCATAATCCCTTGGAAGATAATTTGTCTGCGAAAAAACCACACATTAGTGGGATTTGTTGTTTGTATAACCCAAGAATGGTTTTAATTAAACAATAAATCTAAGAAGCAATTAGGCAAAAAGGAGTTGAGGCAAAATTGGTATTTTGAGAGAAAGCTGAGATATTGCACTTTAAAAATCAGACGAGCTGCATGTTCAGCAAGTATCTGCTACAGCACCTGTGGAAGAGCCACAGTGTGGTGTTGCATAAATAGATGCCTATCAGGCGAGAAGCTCCATGGGTAGATATGTAATTATACAACTTAAAAAAAAAAAAAAAAAAAAAAAAAGGCATAATATTTATACTGCAGCCTGGATTGGCTTCAATCATGTGCATAATACATTTATTTGAAAACATCCTAATTATGTGTTTACCTGACAGAAGGAGCCATTACAATCACCCTGGCACGTAAACCCATTTTATAAATCTGCCTGCTTTTGCCTTTACCCAAGAGACATACACCAACTGCACATTTATGATTATTTATTTTAATCTGTGAAATATATAAATAGTAGTATTCTTAAAGGATATCATTAAAACATTCTGGATTTCTTTTTTTCTTCTTTCTATATTGCTGGGCTTTTTTCTTAGAGCTTTTCTGAGCAGGGATGTTGCATTTCATATGCAGGGAAAAAATGCATTCTTAACACTCTAGAAATAATAACAAACCCCTTGAAAGATTTAAATTAGTTTGTTCCCTGAATTAAATGTCCCATCTGCTTCCCTTCCCTCCCCAAACCTCTTCTTGCCACCCCCTGGTGTGCGTGCACATGGGTTTGTGGTTTGTTTTTTTTCTGGCATTGCTTCTGAATTCCATCAAATGCACAGCTCTTCCAGCCTGCTGGGGTTGTGCCTTGAAAACCAGGTTTGGAGTTTGTGCTGGGTGTTGAGTGCAGGGATTGAACCCCCTGCTCAGGGGCTGCACAGCCGGGGGTGGGAACGGGTGTGCTTGTGGCTGCTGGAGTGAGAGAAACACCCGGGCTTGGGTTGTGTGTTTGGTTTAAACTAAGAGCATTGGAGCATTTTGTAGGGAGGAAAGTGAATATTAAGAATCCTAACAAGTTTGCAAACAGTCGTGAGGGGGAAGGGCAGTGAGGTGGGAGCTCAGCAACCTTGACAATATCTTTCTGAATAATGCCGGTTGTCTAATGTACTCGCAAGCTAAAGGAAATTCTAATTTAAGACTGACTCCATTCTATACTCACAGTGCTCTCTCTCAGTCTCTGATTCTCTCTTCTCCACCCTCTCTCTCTTATTTCCCACTTTGCAGAGAGAATACTTCAGTCATATTAGAGAATGGCCTGGCAGCCTTAACTGCGCATCATCTCCCTCATTAGAGATGAAATAGAACATGTAAATATTTTCAAACATGATGTTTTGTTGAATCTTTTCTTGTAACTCATGCTGATCATTAGCCTGTAATTTAGGCATTTATAATGAAAATGCATTCATTTAAATTTATCCATGTTTTTGGGAAATATCTGATTTTAAATTTAAGAAAAAGGGCAGTAGACATGGTTCTTCTTGCTAGCTGCATGTCCTGCCAGTCTCATTACACAATCTGTTATAATTATGCTGAGCTCTGCAGACCTTCGGGGAGCCAAGTTATACAGTAGAATGACTGCTAATTGCTAGGGGTAAAACCTTGGGCCCATTGAAGTCAATAGCAAAATTTCTACTAATTTCATAGAGAGTATTTCTAAGACCATCTTCAGAATGATAAACATCAATATTATTTAATGTACTAACTTAAATGAAAGGAAACCCAAATCTATCATTAATATTATATGGAGGCTAATAAACTCAATTTCTTGAACACTTAAGTTACATGAAATTTAAAAATCTTTAGGTCATCATTATTGAGGAAAACAGAGTTTCTTAATTTAAACTGACCAGGATAATTCCTTCTAATGCAATTTGTTATGCCTCTGCAAAATTTATGATGGAAAGCTCTGTGTCATGTGGTTTTTATGCCTGGGCAAAATGCAAAACAGCAGGATGGATTTGCTGAAAGACTTAAAGACACAATCTGAGCCAGGATTCAACATCCAATTGGTTAAGGGCAATTACAAACTCTTGAAGGGGGTGAATGAGGTATAAAATGTATTTTAGTGACAACAGCTGTCTTCCATTTGCCATAGTGTGAGGGATGGCATTGTACTTTTGGGATACTTGGAACGTGTGGCTGATGCCCAGCTGCCATCTCCTCAAAGAGCCATGGTCCACCTCCACCCCTTCCAGCATCTCCTGGCCATGCCCATCTGCCTCCATCCCACTGCTGAGCTCCTGTGTGGATGTATTTCCTCCTGCATGGCCTCCCTGTGACTAAATTCACCCTTCCCCAAACTGAATTTTACAGAGGAATTGAAAATCAGAGCCATGCTCAGAAGTAGGAGAAAGCTCTCACCAGCACTGACCCATTTGCCTTCTTTCTTCCAGTTCATATTTATTTCAAATTATCATATTAGTTTGCATTGAACACTATTTTTTTTGTTGCTGGAACATAATATTAAGCCAAACAAATTTAAGAATCAGCATAGAAGATTTCATATTCATAGAAGAACATGAAATCCTGACTAATCTTCATCATTTTTTAAAAAGAGAATCAGTCAGGATGAAACTGTAAAGCTGTGCCTAAGATAATTAATTTTTAAAACCTTTTTTTGGTAAGTGTATTTGGAATGAAAACAATCCTAATGGTAATATTGGTCTATTACTAGAAATGATGAAATTGTAAAAGCACAATTTTTTATAAAACATCATCCTCTGTCTTCAGAGGAAAAGATAGATCACATTGTCATGTTAAATGATGGTGGGACATAATTAACTGTCGTTGATCATGGAAGGCAATGCACAGCACCGTTTTTAAATCAGTAGCTTAGATAATTTGCATGAAGGATCTTTTAGAAGCCAGTCAGGAAGCTGTCTGGATGATTACCATTGGTTTTCAAGAGGTTTTGGAACTAAGGAAAGTCCAGGATCTGTTAAGAAACTAATATTGTTTGAGTATTTAGGAAAATACAGAGTTGTAGGCCCTTCATCTTGACAATTAACCACAGCAAAATAATTAAATACAGCACTCCAGTGAAGAATTAAAACTGGCAAATATAACTCACCCTCACCGAATTTGTGGAAAATACCAACCTAATTTGATATATTTTTGAATAGCTGACAAATTCAATTTTAAAAAGCAATAGTCTATTAATACCATCTACAGCTAGACTTCTAATTGCCTAATACCAAACATTCTCCTTAATAAATTAGAAACTTGCAAGCAAACATGCTAAAGATTAAATGCATCTGAGGGTGGCTCCTCAACAGTACTGGCACATGTTTGGCACTGTAATGGAAAAGAGGAATGCTCACAGGAGATGTGACTAAAGAGCCCAAAGCAATCAATTCCTGGACATGCACATTTTGAACGTTTTAGCAGTGAAGAAAACAGAAAATATAAATTGTTAATCATTAGTTTGTCGATGGCACAAAAATTGTGGAAATATTGAAGTGCAGAATGCCGTGATAGAAGATGAAAGAAGATAGTCTGCACCAAAGGCTTATCTTGGCAACATGCCTTCTTCACAGTATGCCCTAAAATAGTATTTTCATTCTCCATCAAAGGCTAAGAATATACCAGAAACCATAAGCTTACACTTAATACTTTTTATAATACGTATGCAGAACATTATAGAGTTTATAGAAACCTAGGAACATGTATTCAGCCACTCAGGTCAGGGAGGAATTATCTAGAGCTGTAACATATTGCCACTTTTCAGTTTCTAAAAGAAAACTTGCAACCACAGGATTGTGTTTCATAGCCACAAATGTGCCTATCCTTCATGAATTTGTCTAATCCCATTTTAAGCCCATTTATACTCTGCAGTATCTCGTAACAATGAATTTCACAAAATTTTATATATATATATCTTGTGCGGAAAAGTGCTTCCTTTTGTTGGTTTTACACCTGTGACCCATTTCAGCTGGGAGCTTGCCAGTTCCTGTGTAGTGAGAAAGAATGAGTAGTTTATTTTGGATCACTTTCCCCACATAATTTTTGATTTTACAGACTTCTATGACATCTCCTCAGCTCTGTCTTTTACAGGGTGCATGATCCTAATTGTTCCTTGCACAGGCGTTGTTCCGTGACTTGCTGCCCTCAGAGGCCTCGAGGAAGTTACAGGGAAACAAACCAAAAGTTTGTGGAGACCCAGCAGGGGACGACAGCAGTATGTATCTTCCTGATCTATTCTCCTTCAGCCCACCATTCACAACTCAGGCTTTTCCCAATCCACAAAAGATAAGCATTACTCTATTCAGTTGCTTCTTGAATGCTGTGACCCTCCATCATGCTCAGCACCCTCTGGCAGCAAAGTTCCTCACCTCATTTGCTTCTGCCATGAAGGGGCACCTCCTCTGCTTGGTTTTGAACCTCCATCTGGTTGCTTGGCTTGTGCCCCAACCTCTGGTATTGAAAAAGTCATTGGAGGGTAAATTCCAATTCATCTTTCCTGGCCCCTTAAGGACCTTATAAACATCCAGCATGGTTTGTGTCAGTTCAGGTCAGGAGTCCTCATCTGTTCAGCCATTCCTGTATCCCTGTGTGCTTGGGGTTCTGAACTACCCTTGGTACTCTATTCCCACCTTTTCCAGCTCTGCTCTCTGTTTTTCCCAACCTGCATCTAGCAGTGGAACCAGACCTGCATCTAGCATCGGCAGTGCTGCTGACCTGCTGCTGTTTAGTGATTTGGTCTGTATTCCTTTCTCAGTTATTCTATTGCTTCTCTCATCTCTGCTGAACACTGTGATGACATTTCCAGGCGTTTCTCTGTGATAACCTCAAAATCTTTTCTCTGTGTGGTAACAGTCAACTCACAGACCAACACATGTACTTGAAATTAGATTTGTATATTCTCATTACAGCACTTTGCAGATATCTACATTGGTTTTAGTGACATTTTATTGTCCAGTCATTTTGAATTGTAAGATCCTTCTAATCTCTTCCTGGTAAATTCTTGTCCTTTAACCTTGAATAACTGCTGTCAACAAATTTTTTCACTGTTCAACCTTTCTTTTCCAAATGTCTGGTGACTCTGCTGATAGCACAGGCTTTTGTACCTCTCCCATGATCTTGAAGTAGGGAGAGAAGAAGAAATAAAAAGAAGGAATCAGTTCTGGTTGCAGCATTTAAAATATGGCTGTAAGGTGGATTTGTCCATAAGGCAGACTTAGAGAGTAACAGTGATTTTCTCTGCTTTGTTCCCTAAATAATGAATAATCTCAGATTTACTTTTTAGACTGGTGCTGAGCAGTGAGGTATTGTTTTCATGGAGCCATCTGGAGTGAACTTCACGTCCCCTTTCATAGTACAAACAGCTTATTCAGGGCCCATGATTTTGTATGTTGAGTTAAAATTTTGTTTTCTCTGTGTATTATTCTGCAGCTACAAACACTGAATTTAATTTTTAAACTCACTGACTTGATATTATGAGATCACTCTCCACTCTTTGCCATCAGCTTTGGTTGTATTAAGCTTCATTTCAATAACCCGGATAATCTTGAACCATCCTCAGGCTGTGTCACCTCACTACTCACCCTCGGCTTCCAGACTCCTCCGAAGATTTCTCAAGAAACCTGTGTGCCTGCAACAGAGTGAGGGAACCCAGCAAATGGTGTTTGCCAGCCTGCCTGGGGTAGGTGGGTGGTGAAGGAGGAAAGTGAGCGCTCATGTTGCCAGTTTCTTTGCTTTGGGAAAGAAGGTCCCTCCAACTGGCAGGAGCTGCTGTGCTGCCTGCCAGGAGCGGCGGCTGCCACGCCACAGCTACTCTTCCAGGTGTCACAGGTGACAAACAGCAAAGAGACATCTACTGAGCAAGCCAGAATGCTGTGTAGAACACAGGAGCAGGCAAACAATGTCTGCTTCAGTATAAGCAATAATTTATCTAAAAACAAAGAAGGATGCCTACAAAGAAGAATGAGGAGTTTGGAAGCAGTGACTCCGAGATGGACTCGTGGGTTGTGGTAGGGAATCACTTGCAAATGAGCTGCCAGTGTGGTTTGGGGCCAAAAGAGCAGGGGAAACTCGGGTATGTAGAAATAGGGGAAGCAATGGCTGGCCAGGAGTTCCCACTGTCTCTGTTCTTGGCCGTGGTGTGGCCTCTTTATTGCTATATATAATAATATCTACATTGCTTTATTATATAAAGCTTACATTATTAATACATATTACATAAAACTTTATTCTTTTCCTTGGTATTATTATTCCTTTTGGTCAAATTTCATAGCCCCTGGAGGATGTGCTCAACTAAATCTCAGCTTTTGTCATACCTCAAAAGTTAATTGAGGCTGGTGGAACAGGGGAAGTGGGAGGCCAGGGGGGTGAATGATGAGCAACAGTAAACTATGGCCCGCAGATTACATGGAGCTTCCAGCAGGTTGCCACTGGCTTAGTACTTAGGCAAAGTATTAATTAACTTATACAGTAATGATCTGCAATGGACTATTAATCGCACACTGTGCGCATGCAGATCATCCCAAAGCTGGGAGTGTTGTACACACCAGTGAAAAAAAATAATGCAAAAGGATCATGAGCCTCTGCAGTATAGACAGGAGCTACCACAATGATCTACACCTTGGAAAGACAGGGGTAAGTGCTTCAGACCATGAGGAAATGGGCTCCTGCTTTTGATCCATCCCTGTTCAATGTTTCAAAGCTGAATAGCATCTGCCTGTTCAAGAGATCCTGTTTAAAAGGTAAATCTTTGCAGGGTCAGTGTTCCTGTTGGTGGGCTCTGAGCCTTGCAAGGAGGTGTGTGTTGGGCACCTGGATATCTGTGGAGTTTTACTTGGCTCCTTTCTGCATATTTGAGTACCAGCATTTAAAAACCCACTTTATGAACCTGCTGTTGGTACAGTATCGCTTTTCGGGGTCACTGCCAAAGCAGGACAAATAAGCTCTGAATCTGTGGAGTCTGCAGAGCCCAACATGAGAGGCTGTTTAGTTTGAATGATGTAAAGATATAAACAGGAATTCTGGGCTGAAATTGAAAAAAATTATAACATGGTGATATAACTACAATGGAGATCACCCAATACCAATGGTGGAAAGGAAGGCATGCCTTTGGGAGCACCCTGCAGGGAATCATATCCACAGGAGCAGAGTTGAGTTGGTCACCAAAGAGTTTTAAATTTGGCCTACGCCTGCAAGCTCTTGTCAGCACCTGCCCAGACGTCCCCTGAGCCCAACCTAGAGTTGCCTCAGGCTCCAACCCAAATTCCTCCGTGGGGTGGTTTTGCAGATGTTACTTTCTGAAATGCCTCTTCACCACAGTGTGGCAGCACTGGATACTGGATTTCTCCTCACCTCCCTCCCAGCCAGAGTGTGCCCCGGGTTTATGGAAACGGCCATAGGACTCAACGCTCCAAGCGGCTGCTGTGACACAGTCATGGGGATGGATGGCAACGCTGGCAGGGTGCTGCTGGAGCCTCTGTGCTGCCTTCTGCCCCAGCTGGAGTGGGAGCCTGTGTGCTCAGCACAACCCTGGCAGCTCCTCGAGGAGTGGCTGCTCTGCAGATGAGACACTGGCCCAAGCCACATCCCAGTGGGACCCTGGAACCCTGTGCCACGGCTCCCTGGGCATGGGACAGGAGAGAGATCCCCCAACAGGCCCAGGGGAGCTTCTGGCTACAGCAAATACACAAACCCTCCAACTCACATTGTGTCTCTGCTCTGCCAGGTATTGTTTTGTTGGTGAAGCAGAGCTTCAAACTTCTTTCTTACTTTTATCTGACAGCCATTAGCAGTGGGTGAGGAGCAGGCATGTGGGCTGCTCCTTGCTGTCATCCTGCTGCTGCATCACTCCAGCCTCGTGTGCCACGGGGACCTGAGTGCCCTGCCTGGGAATGCTCACTGCTGAGAAAATCTTACATCCAGCCTCAGCTTCTCCTTTTTAACTTCAGGCTCCTTGTCCTACCATCTTCTGAGACTCTGAACTAATTCCCTTCCTTCATTTATATTGTTACCTTGAAGGTATTTATAGAGCAAGACTGCATCCCCTCTGACTCTTCACACTGCTAATTTCTAAAACCTTGGTTCCTTCAGTCTTTCATAATAACCATGTGCCTTAATCCTGGCATCATTCCTATTACTTCTGTTTCTCAAAGTGGAGAGGCATTTTTTATACTTTAAACTTGGAACAACCTCCATCCAATGCATGGACATGCACTGTGACAGGCTGCCCACTCCGCAGCCACTTGGGTTCTTCTCCCCATGGGGAGGCAGGCGAGAAGAGCCCCAGTGCACAGGGGTCCATCTCTGGGTGTGATGCACAGCTGGCAAGCACTCAAATGTGGCTGGCATACAGGACTGGGGTGAGGGACCACACTGGCAGCACTGCCGAGCTGCAACACAGGAGCAGGCACTGGCATGGCAGGTACCATACAGCACTCCTCCCAACCCTCCATCCTCAACCAGCTCTTTTCAAGGCTGTTAAACTGCAGGATTATACAGTGTTAGCCTGGCTTTCACCTGTCAGCCTTGAACTCACTTCTTTCCAGTACCTGAGCCATTCCCTGTTCTGGGTTTGCATGGTAAGGTTTGGGTAGGGGGAGTGCTAGAGGAGGGACTTTTGTGAGAAGCTGCTGGATGCTTCCTCCATGTGTGACAGAGCCAAGATAGACCACTGGCCAAGGCTGAGCTTATCAGAGACAGTGGTAGCACCTCTGGGATAACAAATTTAAGAAGGGGAAAAAAACCCTGGCAGCTGCAGCCAGAGAAATGAATGAGAGTATGTGAGAGAAACTGCTGTGCAGACACCAGGGCCAGTGAAGAAGGAGGTCAGGAGGTGCCCCAGGTGCCAGAACAGAGACTCCCCTGCAGCCCCTGGTGCTGCCCATGGGGAGGCAGCTGTGACCCTGCAGCCCTTGGGGCAGAGATCCACCTGCAGCTCATGGATGACCCAACACCAGAGCAGGGGGATGTCTGAAGGAGGCTGTGGGTCCTGGGAGTCCTGAGCTGGAGAAGGCTCCTGGCAGGACCTGTGAAGAGGGAGCCCACCCTGGAGCAGCTTTGATGGCAGGGCTTGTGACAATGGGGAATCCACACTAGAGCAGGGAAGAGTGTGAGGAGTCTCCTCTGTAGAGAAAGGAGGAGCAGAGACAACCTGTGATTTAATTGACCATAGGCCCCATGCCCTGTCCCCCCTGTGCCACTGCAGGGGAGGAGGAAGAGGGAATCAGGAGTAAAGTTAAGCCTAGGAAGCAGGAATGGGTGGAGGGAAAGTGTTTTAAGATTTAGCTGTATTTCTCATTATCCAATTCTGATTTAATTGTTAGCAAATTAAGCTAATTTCCCCAAATCGAGCCTGTTCTGCTGAGATGGTAACTGGTGAGTGATCTCTCTCTGTTGTTATCTCAACCAATGAGGCTTTTGTTCTATTTTAGTTCCCCTGTCCTGCTGAGGAGGGGAGTGATGGGGCAAGATTTTGGGCTCCTGGTGTCCAGCCAGGGCCACCCATCACATTCCTCTCTTTATGAGGTTCCAGATTGCTGTGTGTTAGTGCTGCGTCTTGTCTTGTCACACCCAGCCCTGGGATGTAATGTTCCCAGACAGATTTGGATGCATCCCAGGCTGTACTGGGTGCCCACTGGTGATGCTGATATAAATGGAGCTATCTCATTCTCTGTTTAATGAAACTTTAAAATGCAAGTACCGGTCCTGTCTCTTGGTGGTAACGTCACTAAAATTGTTCCCAATTTTGAAGTCTCATTTTTATGGTTACTATCTGAGTCTATGACTCATCAACCAATTTCTAACCCACACCAGATTCTTTACTGAGTTTTCATTCAGTCTTTAAGAAAACTCAGTTATAGCACTACAAGAGCGACTCTGAGAGGGCTGGCCACAGAGGGAATGGAGGAGAAGGCTGCTAATGAGGGCAATCAGTTCAGACAGAGAAGGAAATGAGTTGTAAGCCATGGGGATGGAGGGGGATGGAGGCAGCGCAGTGCCACCTCCGGATGTCCCTGTGGGTTGAAGGGGGCATGTGGCCGGGCCCGGGCAGTAAGTGATCGCACAGCAGCTTCAGTTACCGCACAACTCCCAAACCCACAAGCTGCTCGAAGGGCTCGAGGTGCATCCCACATCACCTTCCTCATTACCACTGTTAAGTGCACTCTGCTGGAGAGCTTTGTGATTCATCTGTGGTGTGAACTGTGTGCCAGGAAGAGCTGGGCGAAGGGCACATTCCCCAGCCTCAAGGAACTTCATACCACTCTCATACCAGCTCTCTCACATCTTAGTCCTTTCCCAAAATGCGAAAGAGCTGGGGAGGAGAGCAAAACATCTGCTTCCCGGCGAGGGAGAGATGTGTGGCTGCCCAGCAGGTTATCTGAGAATAGAGGTTATTGAAATTCTTATTTTCCAGGGACTGCACTTAAAAAGGCTGTTGGTTATGTGAGCTGCTGGACTTTGAAAATAAGATATAGAGTTAGCTTTCCCTCCCCACTGACACTCAGCTCCCTTCGGGTTTTGGAAAAAACGTCTCCATGTGCAAAAGCAAAGGCAGAGTGCAAACATTCCCCTCCTGCCACATGGGAAGGACCGAAACAAGGAAGGCTGTGTACACAGGCAAGAGGTGAGCCCTGCAGGCAGGCTGCCTCGCCTCCAAGCTCCCAGCTGTGCTGTGGAGCCCTGGGCAGAGGCTGTAGGTTAGGTAAAGCAGTAAGAAGGAGAAGCAGGAAAGAAGAAGATGGAGAGATGAAACCCAGTTTGAAACTCTCCTGCCAGAGAACCGCAGGCAAGAGGGCAACAGATTCTGCTCCTGTTTTCTCAACCTTTTTTGTAATGGAATGCACACTGTTCTCTCCCAGGGCCCAGATAACCCCTCTGATGCATGGAAGATTATTTTTCAAGATTGTCTTCAGAGATTTATTTTAAAATTCTCAGGTGCACTGTGTCTGGACCTGCAGTTTACAATATGTAGGCTGGATTTGTCAGATACTCTTTTACCATCTCTGTGTTTATCCTTTGCTCTTGGCCTCTCCAGCTGCTCTCTCATATATTCTCTGCTTCCTCAAGAAGAATCCCCAATTTCTTCATTATCATTACTGAAGGTAGCTGAGCCTGGTTTTCTCCACCCCAAACCACTCTGGAATCAGCCCAACTCTGCCTTCAGTTGCTGAAAGACTCAGATTTATTCCCTAATTCCTCTGTCCTTCTGTTCTAGTTTTAGAATTAAAAACATTAATATACAAACACCACGGTGTGACTAGAGCGAAGCTGTCCACATGGAGGATGTTTAAAATGCACAGTTCCAGCATATGCTGCTACAGGTATACATAATTTTGGCACTTGCTCACTTTCACGTGGATCTGGTGTGTTCATATATTTGATAGATTAAATGAGTAGGTCACAGCTCTGCCCACGTGTATGGGCTGTTTCCTTATTTCTTGTTTCCTAACCATCTTCTGGGTTTTGTTTTTTTAATTTTGTTGCTGTTTTCTATGCTTTCCTCATTATGCATTTCTTGTCTGACATTTCATACCTGTGGATTATCTTTTAATTGCTCCTCTCCCCACTCACACTGCAATTCTCCCTGCAGAACTGCTCCCTGCAATCTTCCCCGCTCCTGACTGTCATTGCCCATGGGCAGCAGAACCATCCATCAGCCACTTTACACTACACAGAGACAGGGCAAAGGCCCTGGCACCAACCCACTAGTTCTGTCTGGTGAGTGGACTCATGAAAGCGCAGCAGCATCTCCAGGGATAGCCTGGAAATGGGGTAAGTCATTGTTGAGTGCCCCTCTCCCTTTGGGAGGTGTGGGGCTCACCATCTCCATTTGCTCCCACTCATCAGCAAAGTGACAGTGAAAAGTCTGGATGGCTCCAACCAGCTACAGACCAAAGGGACTGCAGGGCACGAGGAAAGGATATTCAATCTGCAGCTTCATTTCAGTAGCCATTTCCTTTTGATCACCATGGGCGTGACTCTGTGAGATGCTGAGCATTGGAACGTGAATGCAGCAGGGCATCTCACACATCCACACATCCAAACTATGTGTGTCAGGATTCCAGAGCTGTTGAAGACACTTGCCTGTCGTGTTTTGCTTGGTGCTTAGCACTTCCTGGGGCTGAGCATTTCAAGTGAACCCCCATATGTGACAGGCTTCCTTAGGGCACTTGGTAGCCCAAATTTAGATGCCAACAACAGCAGTTGTATGTTAGTGAAAGAAAAAGACCAGTCTGGGCATCCCACACTCCCACAGAACCAGAGCAAGGCTCTTCCCCCAGGATCCTTGGCTGCCCCTCTCAGATTTAAGCAATTGCAGGCTTTTCTAAGGAAGGAATAGTCTGCAGCCTGTTTTAATCCTTTTTGCTGTGGTGGAGCTGGCAGGACAAGGCTCTGCAAAGCTTCCTCCTTCTGTTCCAGACCCTAGATGTGTTTGTGTTCAGCCACGCTCAAGTGTTCCTAGTGCAGGCTGACATCCTGGTTTGGGGATGTCAGCACAGGTTTGGGGTGGCCAGGAGCCTGCTACAGAGCCTGCTGCCCTTCTTTTGCAGGAAATGCACTCCTGGAGACCTGTCCGGGGGCACCAGGGAGAGACCCCACAGGGGCTCCAGCGATGACAGTCCCACGCCAAAGCCTGTCTGGCTGTCACAAAGCAAGCCCAGGGACGGCTCACTGGGGCCCCTGCCCTGCCCCAGGGCAGGCAGCAAAGGGCAGGCAGGACCCCAGGGCACGGGAAAGGCTCTCCATCACAAGCCCTTAGCCTTTCCAGCACTCCCTTCCGTGCCTGCCCAATGCCAGGCAATTTCAGACTGCAGCACTTCTCTCCTGAGGAAATACTGGCCATAGATTTAGGAATAGATATTGCCAAATAGTATATTGTTTTCATAAATCTCTGTAGATCCGCTTTATATCCTAGAGGCTAGACATTCTAATTATTGCTTCTATTTTATCTAAATTGGCAACAAAGCCATCATAGCTCAGCTCAGAGACAGTGCAGGTAATTCTGCTAGACCAAATTTTGACCTTTTAAAGTTCATTCTGAAGTGTCTTCTCTGCTCTCTCCGGTTCTTGCCTGGCTCTTTGGTTCTGCTTTTTTAGAACCATCGCCCAATTTAAAATAGCAATCACCATAGCTTCAATACATTGTACCTTAAAGATGTAGGCAATTACTGTGTGAAATATCTCAGAAGCAGGACTAATATCAAAGGGCATTCTCATACCCTTACAACATCCAAATAGCATATTAAAGATCTTGTTGAAGTTAGATTTAAGCTTGTCTCTTCACAGTTTATTTGCTGAAGCAAATGCCCTTCATTTCACAGTGATTTTTTCCCCTTTTGCTGGGAACCTGCCTGTCATACAGTGGTTTCACAGAACAGTGTTCATGTGTTGCAGCTGCATTTAAATAATGTAAACCAAAGCATCTCCCTCCTTAAGCTGCCTCGGCAGTGACAGATACAGAATTAGCTCCATCTGAAATTTTTTCTTCTTTCAACAGCTCCCAGATTTTCTATATGATGTTGCGGTTTTGCTTTACTCTTTAAGAGTGGGGAGTTTTGGGGGTTTTTTTGGTTTGGAGAGATCATTGAAGTAAGCGACCTTTGGAGTTTAATGTGGTATTCCCTTTCCAGACAGCCTCAGTCCAACCAGATATCTAAGAATCCTCCCGGGCTAAGCCTATTATAGCAAATGTTTCTCCTTCTTTGCAGATGATTTTTTTTTTTAATGTAAATGACATTCTGTGCACCAGCTTTTAAACTAAAGTGGGACTCGACTGTCACAAAAAGTCTGGAGTGGCACAGGGTGAATATCTTCCTATATGCCATCTTGTGGCATTTACAATAAAAATATTTCTAAGTTCACAATTAGGAGAGGTTCTCAAGTGGTGCCTCTGGATAGAATTGTTGGAAATGTATTGTCTGGTGCTTGTCTAAAGACAAACAGTGTTGTTTGTTTTTCTTTTTCATATTCTAAATGCAAAGCAGTCTTTGTCACAGAGTCTTGATTAATTC
Organism: Sylvia atricapilla; assembly: GCF_009819655.1. Lineage (NCBI taxonomy): Eukaryota > Metazoa > Chordata > Aves > Passeriformes > Sylviidae > Sylvia > Sylvia atricapilla. The sequence continues at coordinate 15,493,334 of NC_089148.1, forward strand.
CCATTACTGTAGCACCCTGTACTGCTTTTGAACAGTGATTTCCAAAGTGCCTTGTGCCTTTCCCCAGACCCAAGGGAGGTGCCTCCCCTTCAGGAGGCTCTCAGCCCGTCAACCAGTGCCCTTACCTGTGCCTCAGGGCTGCCTCAGCACAGCATTGCCCAGGGCTCCAGCTTCAAGGATACTTCCATAAGCCCATCTATTCCCCAGTTCTGGACAATTTATTTTATCTTGTAGGAGAGGGAAATAAGTTAATATCCCAAAAAGCTTCAGAGAAGGGCATTAAAACCTGATGCAACTGCCGTCTCAGAAGCTGGATTACAAATAATGCCAAATATGTGATATTTTGGGTGGATGGAGGCAAGGGTTTTAGTGCTTGGCAGCATTGCCAGCTTCTGGTGGCTGCACACCTGTTTCTCATTCTTTTTGCTGTAGGCTTTGACCGCTCACTTGAACATATTTGCCCCTGTGCAAGGGTTTGCTCTGCTGACATTCACTGCATGTGTAATCCTGTCTCTACCCTCTACGCCAGAAAGCACCCTGGCACAACGCTGGCACTACCACAGAGAATTATTTTCTGCACCATTTGTGACATATTTGACTAAACATGATATGATTTTCACCTTGTGTTTCCAACAAAACCTAGCAAACAGGGACTCCCACCTGTCAGAAAGTGTCTTATTCCTTCTTTCTTTTCTTCACTTTTAGCCTTTTGTTTTGGAAACGATGCAGCATGAATAGCTGCTTATTCTGCAGAGAGGGATTTAGAGCGCTGCTGGTGCCTGCCAGGCTTTCCCCCCCATCTCTAGGCAAGAGCAGTGTACAGCCCAGCAGCTGACCTGCCCATGCTGAATTTCACCCCAAAAGCCTCTGGCTGAGGTTCAGGTTATTGCAGTTTCTCACAGCCTTCTGTAACTCATTTACTTAATGATCCTCTCCATACAAGTCTGTCTGTTATTAATGAGTCACTAAGTTTTCAACAATCCTATGTTTGAGCTTTAAGGTTTAAGCCCATCACATGTGCATCCACTAATCTGCATTGCAATTAATTATGAATAAAAATTAGCTTTTCTTCTAAACAACGTCAGAGCCTCCCGTGTGCCCTGTGATCAGCACCAAGGCTCCATTCTGGTGTACAAGGGCTGCATGGCTGCGATGGTAGCAGCTGCCTTTGCTGTCTTCCCCAGGATTCTGCTAATTCCCCCTCTCAGGCATGCCTGCTCAGGGGGGTTGGCAGGCCAGTGCTACTCCCTGTGGTTCCTCTGCACAATGTCCCACCGGTATTTCAGTCACATACCCTCCCCCCAGACCTCTGCAATGCCAGCCAAATCACAATTGACTTCATGCATGAGAACTTCTCATTCCTCCTGACTATTCCCTTGGTTTCCAGCCTCAATGCAGAGACAGCTCTGACATATTTTGCTTATTCCCTCTCTAATTCTCCCTCTAAGTTTCCAAATTTCATCACAGCCACATTTTCTTGGCTGTGCAGACTCAGAAATCCACGTGCATACATGGAGGGAGCCACTTCCTTTGGGGCCCTCAAACCCTCTTCTTGCTTAGGGCTGCCTGCTGCAGGGGCTCTTCAGGAGACGTCCCTAGCAGAGGACATCAGCCCATTCCCTGAAGGGATGCAACTGTGCCCCTGACAGGGCTCTAGCTGTTGCCCAAAGAGAGAAAAATGGAAAAGCAACTTAATGAAAAATCTTATTTCTGTTTTGCTGGGTTCCTAGGAAATCTTTTCCTTCATTTGTTTGTTTTCAAAATCTGACACCTCTGTGCACCCTCCCTCATTTGTGTCATTCTCTCTCCACCTGTGTGTTTATGGATTTCATTTACCCGCTCTCGTTTTATTCTTTAGGAAAAAAACCCAACCCACCCCAAACCCGTGTTTCTTATTCTGCTATTTCAGATCACCAGAATTAGTGCTTCTTTTTTTTTTGTTTCTCCCTTGTCACTTTTCCAAAGTTGAAGAAGTTTGGCCCTGTTCCAGCTAGAAAGGGAAAAGTCATAAGGCAGTCCCCACCCACTATCCTTCTGCTCCACTCCAGAGCAGGAACAACTAACGGGAAAGAAATGGGAGAAGAGGCAAGGGAAATAAAATTACACATCAAACTTCCAAACTTTTTATTTCAAAGAAATAGATATATTTTTGTAATTAAAAAAAAAAAAATCCTACCCAAAATCACTAAGGAGGAGACATTGCTTTATATCCACAGCATTTTTTTCCCCAAATGAGACGCTTCTATCTTTCAGAGAGGAGCAGGATCCTTGCAGAGGTGCTTTGGTAGGGGCACTCACTAAGTGTTCTGCTATGGGCTCAAGGCTCAGCTCAGCACAGGGTGATGCCTCCACAGGGCATCCAGCCCCTGTGTCCTGAGAGCTGCCCAGCCCTGCTGAGCTGGACTCAGCATCCTGAGAGAGAAGGGAGACTGGGAAAGAAAATCAGTCCTGAGCCACCTCCTGCCCCTGTGGCATTCAGGCCATGAACAGGTGGAGGCCAGCACGGGAGGTCCTGGTGTCCCTGGGACAGCTGAAGCACAGAAGGGCCAGTGCACAACAAGGCCATGGAGCCTCCCCAGAATCTGGATTTACCTGTCTCACGTACAGGAATTGGTTGTAAAATTGGTAAAACTGCTGCCTTCTGAGGAGCTGATCCAACATCTCCTGCCCTCCTGCCAGCATCTTGTATTTGCTTTCCAGACTGAATTTTTCTAACTGCTGCTTCAGCCTTTAGATCTTGTTGCTCCTCTGTGAGACAGAGACTGCTGAACTGTCAGGAACATTTCTGGCTGAGGTTGGAGCATACCTCAATCTTCTTTCCAGCAAACTGAGCTGGGAAGAAGTTTGTACCATCCCACTCTTGTACCAGAGCTTGTTTTCTGATGCCTGGATAGTATGTACGGCTTTCCTTTCCTGAACTTTGGTGACCTTTTTAATTCTTGACACCCAAGTTGCCAATAACATGCACAGTAATCATTTCAACAGTAATGTGAAGAGTCGAGATACTCCCCTGCTTTTGTTTGATATTCTCCTGTTATATATTCAAGGAAGATGTTGGATGCTTTCAGCGTGCTGTTGAATGAGAGCTCATGTGGAGTCAGTTACCTGAAATCATTCCTGAGCCGCCTTCTGTCACAGCTTTCCAAGCCCCATCCTGGAGATAAAGGCTGCAATCTTTGTTCCCAGTTGTCTTTGCTTGCATGCACACGTATTAAAATGCATTTAGTTGGATTATGGCCATTTTACCAGGCAATTTAGAAGACACTAGAGCAGCAACATGGCCTGCTTGTTATTAACATCCCTACCAGTCACTGCATCACCTGCAGACTTCACATCACAGCTTTTTATGGTCCAGTTGACCATTGGATAAAAACATACACGTTGTTGCAACAAGAACAGATTCCCCCAGGAGACCTCACTGAGGACACCTCCATCCTCTGAAGCCTCCCCAGCAGCCATCACATGGTGAGATCTGGGATGGGTTTTAGTCCACTGAAACAGTTCGTGCTCTGATAATTCCTTCTGTAGTGTGGGTTTTTGCATTCAAAATGTCATATAGCAACAGGCAAAATGGTTTGAGGAATTCCAGTTTGTTATAGTGGTACGCTTATCTTTATCAATCACACCTATAAGGCTGTCCAAAAAAAGAGCCCACAAAAAGACACAAACAAACCAGCTCATGTGCATTCTCTGGGCTGTGCCTTTAAATTTTTCTAAACACTGGAACTACACTGACATTTCTCTAGTCTTTTGGAATTTGACCATTTTTCCAAGATCTGTTAAGCCGTGGTGTTGGCTTGAGCTAGCTCCTTCTAGACTCTTGAGCATCAGCTGTCTGGATGATCCGCAAATGCTGAATTCGAGGAGATCATGCCTCACATCCCCCATTGTTACAGATGGCAAGATTTATATTCCATCCACAGTATCATCTGGAGATGAATATATCCTCCTGCTTCATTCCAAATACAGAACAGAAATATCTACTAAACATTTCTGCCTTTCTGCACCAGCCACCATCTGGCACGAGCAGGGAAGAGGCAGTGCTCGGAGCCAAGCTCCAGCGGTCCCGCCAGGAGCCTCGTGCCATGAGCACGCCTCACACACGCCGGAGTGCTGGGGGCCTGGGGCTCCCCACAGCCCGCTGCCAGGGCTCTCCCCGTGCCCCCCCTGCACCCGCCAGCCTGCTTCCCTGCTGACCCTCGCTGCTGGCACGGTGCTGGGGCAGACCCCTGGCCCTTGCCCTCTGCCCCAAGGCCGAGCCGGCAGCCTGGCTCCAGTGAAATTCCCCATCTGACCCCGGGCCCAAGAGGCCATTGCCATGTAAATCACTGAGCCTGGAAGGCAGAGAATGTGGAGCAGCCTTGATGGAGAGGGATGAGATAAGGGGGCTTTTATTGAAATTCAGAAATCTTTTATTCTTTTCCCACCAGCCGCTCAAACAGCAGCTGAAAGCCAAACTGGGGCTTGTATGAGACTTGTTAGAGGAAATCAAACATGCCAGCAGTGCTTTGGATGTGTTTCTTAGAGTGGAAGTCACCTCTCATGCCTCTCCCTGTCACCCCTCTCCTCTAGTTCCCATCTGGCCTGGAGTGGTATCCCCATGCTGTTACACCAGCTGGGCTTGATGGTGCTTTCCTGGCTCTCTCTGGTTCCTCCTGGCTGCAGCATCAAGGGCTTAGAGCAGGCAGCCCCTCAGCCCTGTAAACCACACATTCAGGGAAGACCAGAGTCCTGGGGCTGGTGTGAATGAGATTGTGGAGAAAGGATTCCCAGCCTTTCCCTTGATCTTTTTTTTTTTTTTTTTTTTTTTTTTTTTTTTTTTTTTTTTTTTTTTTTTACATCAGTGTTCTTTATTTACTCCTTATTGCATATGGCAAAGCCAGGAGGAGAGAAGAAGAGAAAAAAGGCACAAGTCTGCAGGGGAGAAAAGAGAGGCGTTATTGTGAACGTGTGTTGTCCCTGGCTGGTGGCACAGCAATTCTGTGGGATGTGGGATTCCCTGTTCAAGGGCTGCCTTGCTGCTATGTCACAGTCAGTGGGGGCTGCTGCAGGAAAGGCTGTGCTTGGCTTGGAGGATGACTCCTGGCAGCAGTCGCTGCACAGAGCGGCGGTGCCGGGCCAGCCTGGCCGTGTCCCCCCAGCAACACGGGCTCGGTTAATAATTAACCAGGTGTGGAGACAGGCGTCCGGTGTGTAATGGCATCGCAGACATCTGACACTCCTAATGGCCCCCTCACTCTGCCTCCCACCGCAGGGCTGCCAGCTGATCCTCTGCCGCTGCTCCTGAAGGTCATGCCTGTGGTGCCATCCCCTCCCAAGGGCTGTGCCACAGCCCCAGCTGCCTGCATGCCTCACCCCACATCCTGCCTCCAGGCGCTGCTGCCCAGGGTCACAGCTTCACCCCGGGATGGCTCTGGACGAGCCACTTTCTCCAAACCCCCAGTGCCTGCAGGAGGTCAAGGCCAAACTGAGCTGGGATCCACCAACCAACCTTACTGCTGGGGTTTCTGGCAAGGAGCCATCCTACCCTTCACCCAGGTTTGATTTTCCAGCTGGGAGAAACCCTCTGGCACTGGCCAGGGTTCCCTGTGCCTGGGCTATGATGTGCTCCCTCAGCACCAATGTATGTACTGGCGTTGCAGACCCACACCCGGGGATGCATCCCTGTGGCTCCTTGAGTGCTGCCAAGCTGCCAGAGCATGTCTGAGGTTGGGTGTAACATTGGGCACAAGAAAAGCAAGCCCATGGGGAGGGAAAGCCTTTGGCCACAGCTCAAGCATCACTGCAGATGCTGAGGCTGTGCTGGGACTTGGGCACACAGCCCTGTCCCCCTGTACCAGAGAGAAACCTCTGCAGTGGTGTCAACACTGGCTCTGGCCCTTACAAAAGGGACTGCTGGAGGCACCAAACTTCAGGGGGTCCCTCTGAAGAGACCACCCTGCTGTGATAAGGCACCAAAGTCCCTGGAAAATGAAGGCAAAGGTTCAGGTAGGGGATTAGCAGGTAGGATTAAAGGCTCAGCAGCTCTTGAAGTGGATCTGAATCACACTCTAAAGCAGCCCACCACAGCTCTGCAGTGAGGAATTGCTCCTTGTCTGGCTTAATTACATCTCATAGCAATCCTGTGCTTGCTGTCTGTGCTCACCTTTCCTAGGGGTCACAGTGAGGGTCCCTGTGCATCCCTGAAGGCAGCTTGGCCATCACCAAGTTTGAGGCTGACACACGGTGAGGATAAGGAGGCCGGTGGCAGAGCTGCCACCAAAACATCACTTGGATGCCTTTCATCCATCAAATTTCAGTCACCGGCAAAGAGATTTAATTTTAAGCACCATTTGATTTAGAAAAAAAACCAGAATCCATGGTCACCAGTGACTCCCACCTTTTCCAAAGGCAGACCTGAGAACTGGTGGTGCCATTGGGCTGTCCCCTGCACGTGAGCACCCAGACTGCTCCAGCATCAGTGTTGGCAGCTGAAAAAGTGATGTCTGACATGCCCAGCAATGTTTGTCACCTATTTCTTTGATGCCTTGTGAATGTTCCCAAAGGCCAGTGGTGGATGCTGTGGGGATGCTTGTGCCTCCCCAGAACCCCCACACATTGGCAGTGCAGGACAGGGGGGATTTTCACATTTCACAGGCAGGAAAACTCTCACATTTCCAAAGACAAGTGGGGGATCGAAGGAGCTCTGTCCAACTGTGCCCATATCCCATAGGTAACCCTGGGAAAAGGGCTGACCAGTAACTGAGTCCAGTGGTGGATATGTGGAAAAGTGTGGATGGGAAAGCAGCAAAATGGGGCTGGGTGAAGCCGGTGGGTACTGCCAGTGCTGTCACACACAGAAAAAGGGCCAGCACAGGGGAGGTGGGGACTGATCCCCTTCTGCCCCCACCAGACCCATGAGTCTGCAATTTAAATCTGTGTCATTAAAAGCTATTTCCTTGATTTTAAAAATGTCAACCCAACTAATTTGGGTGTTCTCCTTGTTTTGAGAGACACGGTAAATACTGAGGATTTTCAGTCGACTGAATTTCTTCTCAATCAAAACTCATAGCTTGTCATCCCACCTGGATGGTGCTCAGTTCCTAACTGAGCCAGGATACCCAATGGCTGCAGTGCTCATCCCCTGGTTCTGCTGCACCAGCACCCCTATTTGGAGCGGTTTCTATTCTTTTTCCAGTATCCATCCATCCCTCTTCTTGTAGTTTTTGTGAGCATCACTGGCACTGCAGAGAGGAGCCCACGGGGACACCAGGGTCTCCTATCCAAAAGGCAATTCAAAGCCCTGCATTGTCTGAGAATGCTGGGATGATTTTTCCACTGTGTGCAGCATTTTGCTTCATCTGACTGTATTTCAGCCCCTCAGCCACGAGTCTTGTGGCCCGGGTGTGGCCCCCAGGGGCCATGCTGGCTGGGGACACTGCGGGGCTCCAGGGATGCCAGGTATGGAGGGGACCGGGAGCGATGCAGAGCCGAGCGGGACGGGCACTCTCCCGTGCAGGGTTGCCATATCAACAGGTTCTCTGGGAGTCTCTCCTGCAGATGCAGCATTCCGGGATGCTGTGATGCGAGCTCGAGCACTCCTGGCTTCTGTGGCCCCGCATCCCTTCAAGTGCCCTCTCCTCTCTGCTTCCCGGGGCTCTCCCACACATGTCCCCGGCTGCATTTTGCTTCTCTCAGTGCTGCCAGTTTGCAGCCTGCTGCAGGCATCCCTGCCTGCATCCCTGCTGAGCAATGGCCCCTGGCCATGATCACGAGGCAGCAGCCTGAGCAGCTGCAACTGATGCTGAGGGGGACAGGAGGGACACCGAGCCCACAGACAGGTGAGAAAGGAAGCAGTGGGCACCAGTGGCTTCTTCCAACACCCTGCAGAATCCCCCAGGGTCGCAGCAGGGCTGCCCCCTCAGCCCACAGAATGCAGTAAGGGGGCAAACAGCAGCTGCATTTACTAATTTCAGAAGAGGGAGAAGAGTTTTATTGTCTGATGTCAGCCAAAGCACCAGGCAGTGATGCTGAGTGCCCCATGCTGGGGTGCCCTGAAACACCCCAAGGCTCTTCCAAAGCCTCTGTTTCCTCAGCATGGTTGTTCTGCAGATGCCAAAATTGGTGAGAAATGCTGAAATCAGTGAGAAATGCTCTTTGACTGCTGGCAGGGTCGCATGGTAGAGATATTTCATCTAGCAAAACCGGTCTGAGCAGGAAGCTGAGCTGCCAGAGCACGGGGGGACCACTGCCACCCTTCATCCTCCTGGAGGGATGGGGTGACAGTGTGTGGGGTGGTTCAGAAAGCTCCCAGGGAGCCAGGGAAGTGTCAGGTAGAGGTGAAAGGGGCAAACAGGTGTGTGGGTGAATGAAAATGGGGTTTACAGGACAGCAAGAGATGGACATGCCCCTGCAGATCTTGAGGCCCCCACAGTTGATGCGGGAGGCAGAGTGGGAGGAATTTGCTCTGGAGGCATTCGCTCCTTCAGATAGCTGGGATGCCGGAGATGGGAGGGTGTTTACATTCCCTCCCTTATCTGCACATAGGCACTGAGGGGCCCCTTTCCTGCTGAACAGGTTCTCCTCCGCGGGGGTGAAGCAGGAGCTCGGCGCCAGTGCTTACCCTGCACGGTCCTTGGTTGCCAGGGCTGCCTGCAGGGCCGGGAGGTGGGAGGGGGCAGCCATGCGCCAAAGCCCTATTGAACTTCTGTCTGCATGGGGTGGGTGGGCTGGGCACCCCCCAGAGCAGACCCCACCTCTCCTCCTGTGTATGCACCTCTCTGGACACCTCATCTGGGGGTGTGTGTGACTCAGAGTCGCCCATCATGTTCTTGCTTGTGTGGCTTGGCTTTGCCTGTCAGTGTAAATCCCCCTTTCATCTGAGAGCCACACATGCAAAAGGGTCCTCTGGAGGAGCTGGGGCTCATGGCATCCCCAGGTGTGTCCCCTCACTGTCCTGCCGTGGGCAGACAGAGGTGTGCCCTGAATCTGGGGGTTCTGCTCCATGGGCAGCAGCTCTGGGGGCCAAGCCTCTCCCCCCTGGACACTGCCAGGGCGGAGGGTGATTCCAGGGACAAGACAGCACGGCACTGCCAGCCTGCCTGCTCACTAAACTGACCCTCGACCGTCTCCCCAGGAAATGACCAGCCCTGGGAGTGTCAGCAGCTCAGGAGAAGCTGGATGCTGCTGCTGCTGTGCCCGGGGCATGCCCAAGTGCCAGCACGGCTGGGCAGGCAAGGCAGCAGTGCTGCAGCTGGGCCTAGCGGTGCTGCCATGACCTGCCTGCCCACGCTGAGCCTCCCACATGCAACAGCCTCAAACCCTCCTAGAGCTTCCACACCGTGTGTCTCAAAGTGCTGCTTCTTCTCCCCAGATGCCCCACAGATATATTAAGTGACACAGGGCCACGGCAGAGCCTGCAAGCCCCCGCAGCTGCCCTGTGCTGGGATGACAACTACCCGTTTATTCCTCCTCTGTTTTCTCTCTCTTGGTGAGCCTTTCATCCATGGCAATACTTTGCCTCTCGCTCCACGACAACTTAATTTCTATAGTAACCTCCTGTGCTGGATCTTGTCAAAAGGCTTTTTGAAAATCTGAATAAACTGTCGAGTGGTTTTTCCTCTACTCATTCTTTACTGAAGTATTAGAAGAACTCTAATACAAGAAATGAAGCTGGATAGTCCGGGCTCTAGCCAAACACGTTGCAATTATCTGGCCATTCAGGTTTTGATAATTGTCTCTTCCAACTTGCCAAACACACAGGATTTTTCCTTGCAATGCTCCCACGGCACCAGCGAGGCCACCCCTGCCATGGTGGTCCCTGGGCACAACCTGGGGAAATGAGAGCCCCAACCCTGCCCTAGGCCAATCGTGAGGGCAATTGCCACAAGCCCCTTCAGCTTGTTACAAAATTTTAATTAATCTATGAAAATTTCCAGTCTGCAAATAATTCAGACCGTACAAAATCCCGATAAAACCATTTATCACAGCTGGCAATTTGATGCTGGCAGCGGAGCTCTTGGACGCTTGGGGAGTAATTGATAGCCTAATATAATTTTAAATTAGGGTTTGTGTTATTAATTTCAGCCTTCTGAAAACACCTCTTTGTTTGGAGTAACCCCCACTTCTCCTGTGACACTGCAGGCAGCGGGCACACACCAAGGGCTGCCCATGGGCAGCAGTCCTGCCTGTCCCTGCTGCCCTGCCTGCAGCGGCGCCAAGGACACCAGGAGCAGGGCTGGCTGGTGACATGGCTATGCATCCCTTGGGAGCAGGGCTGGCTCCCGAGGCAGGAGGGCTGGGGAGGAGCAGCAGAGCTGAGAGCAGCGTGTACCCACAGTGGGGGCTGAGCACGACCCCCATGCCCCAGCTAACCACTTCTGCAGTTAAATACTCGGATCGAGTAATTTACACTTACGCATCCATCACCTTTCAGGGGCGTGGGATCCTTCTCCCCCTGCTGAGTAACATCCCTGCATGTTGCTAAACAGCTATTACACCCTGTTGCAGGGTGACTGAGTTTTGGAGGTGGGAGAAGGAAAATGATCCCTGTACTTACGTGGTCTCAATTCTGTAACACGCTTAAAAGCTTGAAAAAGATACTGAGTAACGACTATGTAATGTCAGCCCAAATGTGACAGTCTCACCATCTCTCCACTACAGCACCTACCAGTAATCCCAGTGACAAAGGGCACAGCAAGGGACAGGACAGGGGGATGTCATGGGACACTGTGGGTACCCCAGTGCTGCACTGGGGCTGTCTGTCCAGGCTAGAGCTTCCACCACAGAGCCCCAGGCTGGGAAGGGGTTGTTGGTGACCTGCTAGGGGACCTGGGAAGGGTTGGGGACAGCAGGGAAAGCAAAACCAGGAGAGATGCAAGGCGAGAGCGCGTTTGATGTGATTCATTAATTAATGGGCACACAAGACCTTCAAAGTGCAAAGCATTAAAGAGGTGTAAAGGATTTCACGTTTTAAATTATTTATCCATTTTTTTTCTCTCTTTTTCTAACTAGACTGTGAGAAGCAGCCTATGTGTGGCAACTGGGAGCAGTGTAGCCATGCTCGAGGCTGCTGAGAGAGAAACTAACGCACGACTGGGTTTCATCTGCTGCTGCCCAGCCCTGGGATTAGCACCAGGAGCCAGATCCTTGGGGCAGGGGCCACGTATGAGGCAGCATAGGCAGCATTCCCCAGCCAGGAACCACTGGGGACCCTGTGAGGTTACTGCCACCAAAGGGCAGCTCTGGGGACCCTGGGCCATCATGTTGGCGTTCCCATAAACAACCCCCATCCTCCTCAAGTCTGCCCCTGAATACAGCAGAGTGCAGCTGCTTAACCCTTTCTTGGGAGCCACCAGGACACTGAGCCGGAGGCATAATTGAGCAGGGGAGCGATTATCACGTTAAAAATCTGGACACAACCCCATAACAAGATTTGCAATTTGTACCAGGCAGGCAGGCAGGCTGCAGGGTACTTTCCCTATTAGGGGCCACATGCTGTTAGCAATCACATTAGTGGGGCTGGGATTTAGCATCAGGAAATCAAAGTGGTCCCTGCAGACCCCAGCCTATTGCCAAATGAGCGGGGCAGCCAAGGGGCAGGGAGGGGCCACTCATCCCTGCAGCTCCCTGTGCACAGCTGGACCAAGCTATGGTCCTCATTGCTCCTGCCAGCACTGGGAGCCACAGGGTCCTCCCACTTGGTGACCTGGTGGCTGATCCCCCTTGGATGTCAGAACACAGCTTGCTCTTCTCCCAGCTGTGCTGAAGCCCCAGCGGAGTCCCAACCCTTACAGCCACACTGCTCTCATTTACTCTTTTATTCTTCGGATCTATTGGTTAAACAGATTTTAATCCACACAGTCTGGAGCTATTGATACCATGCCGTGCTAATTTGTTAGCTGGCTGTCAAGTAAATGAAGTGAAATGCCAAATATTAAATGAAATGTATTGTGTGAAACGGGCCAGTGCCGAGTTCCCCATTTCCCATGTGGCATTCTGCTCCCACGCAGGGCTCAGGGAGATTTATAGGTCTTATGGGCCTAGACTCCGGGCAATGGGTGCTCTTGGGGTGTACACTGGCACGTGGGATACCTGCAGGACTCCTCTGGCCCCACAGATTTGGAGGGTCCAGGATCTATGCTAATCTGCACAAGAGCTGGGACTTGTAGCTGCCTACAGCCAGTCCTTGGTGACGACCCCTCTGCCCTCTGTGGGGAGGATTGCACTGCTGCATCCCAGCACCCATGACAATCCACAGCTCACTGTGCACCCTCTCTTCCCCTCAGTGTGTGCTCTGAGGGGTCCTGCCAGCCCCCAAGGGATGGTGGAGGATGCTCTGTGCTGGGCCAGCTGTGTGAGTGCCAAGGGGCACCTGCTCCCTGAGTGCCGTGCCTGGGAGATTATTTATTTGGTGAGTTATAACTTTGTTTTCCCCTGTGTAAATATCTGGGAAGCACAGTTAATGTTCTGTGCACAGCTGAGGCAATTACAACCCTCAGCACTGCTCTGCACCCCTGACCCCTCAGCACAGCCCTGCCCATGCCCCATGCAAAGGGAGAAATTCCCATTAAACCACCACAGTGAAACGTGGCCAGCTCTGCCCACAGCCCTCAGCAACCCTGCTCCGGGCCCTTGGAACTGGATGTGCTCTTGGGGCAGCCCCACAAGGGCCAGCTGTGCTGAGATCACCCTTCTAGCTCTACCCTGGGTGGTTTTTACAGCTGTTCCAGGGGCTGAAGATGTGCAGAGGTGATTTTCCAGCTGTGCCTGTGGTGCCTTTCCAGCTGTGCAGGGATGGAAGAAGGCTCCAGCTAAGGAGGAGGGCTGGTTTTTCCAGCTGTTGCAAGGAGATTTCGAGCTGCCCTCAAAAACGTTGAGGAAGAGCCCCATAGCCCCACAGCCCCCCATACAGACCAGGTACAGCCCCAGATGACTCTCCTGCAGACAAGAAATGAGATGCTCCCAGGGGCTTCTCATTTCACTAAGCAGGGCAGGTGCCCGGGCCATGGAGCCTGGGCAGCAGCTGTCCCCCAGGTCCCGGCCTCTCGACGACAGGCAGCCCCCGAATCAGCTTCATTAAGAGCCATTGATCTGTTTCCTGCTTAATATATTTTTCATTTCCAAATGTTTTTTTCCAGGCTCCACAGCGTTTGCAGCTTGTACCAATTAAGGCAGCACAGAATGAGTGCTGCAGCCCATTAATTAAACTTGCAGGGGAGATTAAGTGCCCACTCCATTCTCCCTGGCAGGTCTCTCTGAGCAACAGGCGTGCTGGGGACAGGAGCAGGGCTGAGCACTCACGTGCTGGTCACCCTCTGTCCCTCCCTACCCATCACGTTCCCAGCTGGCCATGAAGCCCCTGCCTTGCTCAGCTCCAGCCCGTGGCCCCTGGATGCTCACCCTGCACACAGTGTGGGCTGCAGAATCGCAGGGGCAGAGGGAGTGGGAGCTGCCAGGCCCCCTGGGCTTAGAGCTGGCTCCTCCTGGCTCTGCTCAGAACGGGGTTGCTGTGCTCAGTGTCTGCATGTCTGTGCCTTCATTTGGGAAAGGTGCAGGGCACACGGGGATGCTGCCTTGTCCTGTGCCTGCCAGGGACAGAAGCTCATGCTGGTGGCAGAGCTGTGGCACCCACTTTTGTTCTCGTGCTCCTGAGTGGCTTCTGCCCTCACTGCAGAGCAAGGGGACCTGGGCAAGGGGATCCCTGGTTCCACATGCCTCTGCTGAGCCAGCTGTGGGTTTGCTCAGGTGGATCTCAGGCTCATGGCAGCCCTTTGCACCCCACCATCCGGAGAAGGTGCCCATGCTGTGCTGCTCCCTCCAGGAGAGCACACTCACAGGCCACCCGAGCTCCAGGCACCGGCACCAACACCGTGGAGCAGCAAACGGTGCTTGTGCTGTCATACACTGTTGCCATGGAAATTATCACACTGTCACATGCTGACATCCTCCCACCCAGGGCACCTGTGCAGCCCCTCTGGCAGTCACTTCGGTGCTGATAATGCCAATGGGCAGGTGACCCACAGCCCTGCAGCAGGAGGGAATGTGGCAAGAACTGCAGGTGCAGCAGGGGCAGGTCTGTGGATGTAGGTAGATCACTCCATTGCAGAGGGATCTTGTTGATGAGTCCTCCAGACATTAATTTAGATTAAAGAGGGGAAAATAGAGCCATGCCCAAAACCTGGAGTGTGGGCAAAACCCCATGTTGGAGGCAGAGCCGCTTTCCCCGGGAAAAGGATGGCAAAGTAAAAGGGATGGTGCAAAAAGCAAAGACCAAACGGGGAGATGTTGAACTCAGGGAAACGGTGGAGGGTTCATCTGGGGTCATGTCAAGGAGCCAGGAGGGAACCCACTAATGTCCCCCATCAGCTCTGTGCAACAGATCCACTGCCTCTTTGGGCAGGAGCAGAGTCTCACAGGCACAGACAGCTCCACCAGCAGAGCACCATGGATTTCTCTTCAGCATTTCACTTATTGCCACATGACATTTTGATTAAAAACTTGTTTTATGAGGAATTAAGAGGACACAGTAGATGGATTAAAAACCTGCCCATGGACAGATTCCCTACCTGGTCTTGTTAATGGGGAAACATCAGAGAAAGGCTCTGCCAAGGAGAGGCCCTGGGGACTAAAATTATTTACTGTTTGCAGCAACAGGTAATGTGAGATTGCAAAAACTTCCCTGGTGTGCAGAAGATTTGAGAAATGATAGTGAGGAAGAAGATGGTTTGCTGCAGCATCACAGCCTGAGATGCCAGGAAAAGCATCAAGCACAGCAGAGCAAGCTGCAACATGAGGTGATGTGCTTAGGTATAGGTTTAAGGAGTAATGGAGTGTCTTCCTTCCTGAAACACATTTCAACACAACTCTGTGGGCAAGGCATAACCTCTGAGTTTTCTATTTGTTTAGGGTTTTTGTCTTCCCGTGAGCAGTAGGTTCTGTGGAAAAACCAGCCCCCATCCCAGCTTTGAGATACCCAGTCTGGCCATGGGCTCTCCACTCACCTGATACTGTTGTGAACACAGGGCAAGGGCAGGATGCACAGGCCTGCTGTGGGCTAGTGGGGCTGAGCAACCTGCAGCACGTGGTGGGCATGGAGCAGGTGGAAAGGAATAAATCCAGCCTTGCTGGACCCTCCTGCCCATGGGCTGCGAGGAACTGTGTGAAGCAGGGGAAGGGCAGGATGCTGCCTGCTGGCCCCTATGGGCTCAGCCCCATCCAGCTTGGAGCACCCACCCACTCTGTCCCCAGCAGTGAGGCTGGAAATGCCACAGGAGGCTGTGGGGTGTGGTTGGGGTGTGTCAAGGCAGGACCAGCATCCCCCGCCTACACTGACACCAGTGGCACCTGCAGCATCACTTGGAGCTTCCTGCCTCATTGCTTTCGATTTAGCAGTTGCTAGAGAAACTAAAAGTTGCAGTTTGGGGAGCATCTGCATTTTAATTAGTAATTACCAAGAGTGCTGCTCCAGCCCAGCTGTTGCCTGTAGGGTCCCTGCTGCCACTTGGGGCTGCCCTGCTGGGGTAGCCAGAGATGCCCTCAGCCTGCCCTGCCCTGCCCTCCTCCCTGTGCCAGCAGGAGAGCAGAGGGTCTGGCATTGATGGTCCCCAGCCTCCAGGGAGGAGGACTTGCTGAGCAGGGCTCTGTGCAAATACATGGGGGTCCCAGTGTCCCAGCTGCAGCCCTGGGGGAGGAGAGCATCACTGTGGCATCTGTGGCCACAGCTGTCTCGGTTTGTGCTGCAGCAGCTCCCTCTGCTAATGCCTGCACTTGTCCCTGTTCCTCCACCTGATTAATTCCTCATGTGGCTCCATAAATGCTGCCATGATGCCCAGAGCAGGGAGATCTGCATATCCCCTCTGCCTGAGAAGAGCAGCTTGTCCAGGAGAGAGCCTGAGAGAGTGTCCCCAGCACTGCAATCACCCTCCTTGCTCCCCTCCTCCATGGGGTGATGCCTGCCATCCCCATGCCAACCCTCCACCCCATGCCAGCTCCTCCTGACCCGTGGCTCCAGGACCCGTAAGGTGGGTGCAGAGGCCAAGGGCAGAATTCCCCTGCAGAGTTCTGCTCCTGGTTGCTTCCATCCCCTCCCCGCCTCACTGGGCCAGTGGTTCATTTTAACAAGGCTTTTAGGCTTAAGTGCTGCTTGACATGACTGGGAGAAATTGATATTTTGAGAATGAGCTTGTGAGGGGCCATGAATAATTCACGCTGGGGCGGTTCCGTTCCCATAAACAGGCTGCTAAAAAAGCCAAACCCAGCTCTTAACAGGGAAACAAATTCCCATCCTCCAAAGCCCCAGACCCCAGCTGAGCCTCTGCTGAATCTTTCATCTCCTGAAAGGGGTTCCTACATGGCAGTGGCAGGGAGGGAAGCTGGTCCCTGTGCCCTTTCTGTAGCATCCTGTGATGATATCTCCTCCTCACTCCAGGACGAGCAGCACAGCCCTGGGGAGCCCTACCAGAGTCACTGGTGGCAGTGGCACTGAGGCCATGCAGCCTGCAATCAGCAGCATGTCACCAGCCCCATGGGCCTGGTTTGACCCCTTTATTTCATTACGTCCCTTGTTAAAGGCTACCTGTGGGCTGAGGGCAGTGAGCTCCCACTGCAATGAGCAAAAGTGATGAAGCCTGTCATACCGGAGTGACTCTGGGAACAGGGTACATACACCTCAAACCTCCAGGGCAGGCAGCAGGGCACAACCTGGGCAAGGGCACAGGACAAGGAGCTGTGGAGGGAAACTGGGCTCAGGCCCTCTGCAAGCATCCAGCTGTCCACCTGAGGGTATTCCCATGGAGACCTCCAGGACTTGAAGGGCATAGGCTCTCTCCCTCTGAGCACACATGAGGATGAGCATGCAGGAGGGCACAGTACTGCCAGGCTGGAGCACAGCATTGGGATAGGAATGATGGGTTTGAACTGGCCATGGAAGAATTTGATCTGGAAATCAGAAGCAGTGTCCTCACTGCCAGAGCGGCCAACCCCAGCGTGATCCCAAGATGGACGGTCCAGAACATGAGCCCAAGCCAGGCTGCAGAAAGAGAGCCAAGGGAGGAAGAAACGGGGGGAAGAATGGATGGATTCCATCAAGATTGCAGCAGACAGGCAGGGAGCCATTCCCAATTCCACATGCCCTTCCTTCAGGGTATGCCCACCCCATTCCAGCAAGGCTGTGGCATCCAGCTGCCAAGAACTTTGTCCTCTGCACCATGGCTGCGGGGACCACTGTGCAATGCAGGAGCATCCCCCACCTGTCTCAGTGCTGCTCTAGGAAGGATGGGACCCCCTTCTCCACCCAGAGGGGACAGGACCACTTGCTGCTCTCATCCCTTGCACAAGTCCATTGGGAAGTGCCTCCATGGTCCCTCTCCCAGCACAAAGCTGGTAGCCCTGGTGTGCCAGAGGCACTGCATGGTGACAGCAGTGTCTGTTTGCTGCCACTGAGGATGTCTCTCTCTCTCTCTGGCTGCTCATTACTGGACACCTTCCAAGTGACAGGGCTGGATGACACTAATCTGGCTGCTTTCACAGCAAGAGCCCATGTGGCTGCCCCACAGTAGCTCCACTAGGGAGCTGGAGGCTGCCCAGGTTTTCACGGGGATCCTGGAGCAGCCTAGGGAGGAGGGATCCAGGGAGGTGAACATGGGACCAGAGCCAAGCTATCCTGTCAGTGACCAGGAGCACTGAGGGCTACCTGGAATGAGCTCAGGAAGAGTTTCCCCCCCACTTCAGACTGCAGAAAACGTGGATACCTTTCAGCCCAGCTGTCCCCCATCCCTGGGCTACACTCAGCTGTACAGGATTCCTTGGCAGTGCTGCCATTCTCACAGTTGCTGGTCCTGTCTCTTGTCCAGGTGTCACCCTCAGCAATCAGGATGGTGATGGCTTTAGAGGAAAATGGTGCACGATAGAGGAAATGCAGCCATCACCAGGGCCTGGGAATGCTCAGCGAGGGATGAAGGGAAAAGTGTGGGCATCTGTCCCCTCCACAGGCACCCGTGGCCGTGACTGCACGAGAGCTTTGCAGTCTCTCCACCATCCCACCCGGGCTGGCAGGAGCCCGGCAGGGACTCAACCTCCCTCAGATTGGATAGGTAGTGAGGGGGCAGAGAAAACCCCCAGCCCTCCAGCAACACCCCGCACCCTGGGGACGAGGACCCCCAAAGGCACGGAGGGCCGGGAGCACGGGGGGTGACACAGCACCCTGTCCCCCGGGAGCGCGGGGGAACCTCCCGCCGGCGCCTCGGCACGGAGCCGGGCAGCGATTAGCGAGGAAGAGCCCTGCAGCCCTGCCGCTGCGCGGGGAGAATTAGCAGTAATAAGTCATGATCATCCCCTGATGACGAGCACTTAATGTGTGCCGGTTCTTCTATCAAAGTGCCTCTTAAACCCCAATCGCCCTGTCGATAGCGATGGCAGCGGCTGATGGATCCCCAGTCGCCCGGCCGCCCGGCCAGGTCGCTCCCGGCATGCCACAGGCAGCAGCATCGATTTCCCACAACTGCAAAGAGGCAAATATTTGAAAAGTGATAAATAAGGGGAGCTGCCGTCTCTGCTGCGCATGTCGGCGCCTGGGATTAAGGCAACGAGGTGAGACTGCCCAATTAAATCCCAACGAAAATGGCCGCAAATTCAATTTTTCCCTTTGCCCATATCCATCCCAAGGGCCGGGGAAGCGGGGGGTAAAGGGGGGTGGCGGGGGCTGATAACATGGGGTTCATCGATTGGCACTGCTGGGAAGAAATCTCTCTGAATTCAATTAGTTGGGAAAACACAAGGGGCATCACAGGGAGCAGGGCTGTGACTGTGCCTTTGTCATACCTCAGGGAACAGAACACCAAGCGTCTGCCGTGAATAACTAGAGGACCACTGGACACAGTGGTGACAGCACCCATGGGTGGCCCACACTTGGTCTGAAATCCTTGAGGGTCACCCCAGGTCTGGTGCACCCCACCAGCATGTGTAGGACGTGGTAGCAGCTGTCTGGGGGAATCAAACATCCTGCTCCCCGCCAGCACTGATGGCAACGGGGAACAGCTTGTGGGAAGTAGACTGTGCCCCTGAGCAGTGCCTGGCCAGTGCTGACCTGCACGGAACAGAGCTGACCCTGGTGGGGACAAGGCTGTGGATGCTCAGCGTGTCCCAATAGGATGAGGAGCTGGAATGCCAGGGCTGGGGACTGCAGCTGATCCCCAGCCCTTTCTTCCAGAGCTCCAGTGCAGAGGGATGACCCTGACGGGATGAACAGCCATTATGTCTCATCGCCTTGGAAACCAAGAGGCAGCTCTGAGGAGCCTCTCAATTTCCTCCTTCTCCTTCTCCTTCTCCTTCTAGCTGAGTCCCATGGTAAGAGGCCAGAGGGATTTGGGGATGTGGGGCTGGGGACAAGCCCAGGCTGTGCTGCTGGGTGCAGGCATTGGGGATGCCTGTCCCTGCCAGCCACTGGGCACCCTGCTACCAGCTATCTTGCTTGGTTTCTCCTCCCTGTGTGTGAGAGGTCATCCAGTAAGGCACATGGTGCTCAAACTAGCCTGAGTAATGGGGGAGTCTTGCTTCATCCCCGCGTTGGAGGCACAAGGGGAAAATGTGCATTCCAAGCAGACCCTGCCAGTGTAGAAAAGACACTTGTGGTGGTGGGTGAGGAAAAGGCTCCCCAGCCTCAGAGCCATCAGTCTTGCTGGGCTGTGGAGATTGGCCTGCTTGAGGCTGTGGGGAGCAGTGTCCTTGCAGGGATGGCAGTGTCCTTACAGCCCTATTCCTCTGCCACCTTCCCTGGGTGGCAGCCTGCACCAGTGGGGACAGGAGATGAAAGGCTGCAATGGGGACCTGGGGTGACAGAATGAGGGCTATTGGGACAGAAGGTCTCCCCAGCCAGCACACCCCTCCTCTGTGGCACAACAAAGCCCCAGCACGGAACACGGCCAGTGGCCAGCGGCCTTCATGCAGGACGGGCAGGGACCACTCCTGCTCTCCGCGAGTCCGGGGCCGTGGTGACGGCTGGAACGAGGCGCTTGTCCGGACAGAGATGGCAGGACCAGGCTGGGAGGCGCTGGGGGCACATGTGGGCAGCTGTGCCTCGCGAAAGGTGCTCTTTCCAGCTCCAGGCACAGCTGGGACCGGCTCGGGGCCGCCCCGTGCGCAGGCCGGGACAGGCTGAGCGCTGCGGCGAGAGGCGGCGCGCAGTGCCCTGCTCCGGCCTCCCCTGCGTGACTTCCAGCGCTGTGGGGAGCAGGAGCACAGCCTGCTGGCTGCCGGCTGCACGGCCCGGCCCCGACTGCTGCCTGCCTGCCGGCGGGAGCGAGAGCCGCGCAGGGCATCCCTAGAGTCCCGAGCAGAACACCCGGGGCCCCGTGCAGGAAATCGCCACAGCCGGCCTGCTGCAGCCCTGCCAGAGCACCCGTGATGCGCTGACTGCCCCCAGCCCCGCCATGCCCAAAGCATCCCAGGACATGCCAAACCCTCAGCTAAACGGTGAGTGAAGGGCTGGAGGGCGCAGATGGCTCAAGGATAGGATCCCCTTGTAGCAAGGGTGACAGTGGCTCCATCCTGAGATTGCAGCAGGACCAGTGACACTCCGCTGGGCCTTGCTAAAAGCGGTGGCACTGTGTGGGCACGGGTCGGCATCTCCTCAGCTGGCAGGGAGCAAGGGTCAGGACACGTCTCTGCCTCCCGCTGCCATTTGCCTCCAGCCCTGTAGCACCACGTTGCCTGGTAGCCTTCCTCCTCCTCTGCCTTCTGCTCCCTGCAGCCCAGTGACTGCCATGTGAGTCTGAACAGGAGCGGAGGCAGAGGAACAGTGTTGCTGGGGAGAGGCTTACCTGGCAGAGGGGTTAGGGGTCATGATGCAGTGCGGAGCTGAGGAGCCTCTCCTGGAGCACTGCAAAGTGGGTAGAAGGAGCCCATGAAGGATCCATGATACAGGCGGGTGGTGGCTGATGTATTTCCCTGCTGCCTGTGCCCTCACACACACTTCTGCTGAGCCCACAGGAGCAGGTAGGGGGGCTCTACCTGGGCTTCCCCCTCCTGCCTGAAATGTCCTAGAGCGACTGCACCCCAAAGCTCCTGGGTCCTGCTCTGAGACTTGATATTCTGCCCACTCCCTTACACACATTGGTAATTAGAGCATAATTGTAATATTTGCATATTCATAACAGCTGAAATTAATCGCATTTGCATAATGGTAATGAAAGGGACTTCATTAATTACCACTTTTTTTCTGGGGATTTTGCATGTAAGTGGATTCCATTAGGCATGTTGAGCTGTGGTGGGTGCAACGGTGGGATGGGAGCTGAGTCACTGAGCTGGGGATGGAGCTGTGAGGAATGATGGCATCACTGCCACCCTGACTGCCCAATTCACTGTGCCCCACTGCCGGGCTCAGCTGTGCTGTGGGAACTCAGGCAGTGACTTCCTACCTGTGCCCAAACCTTTCCCCTTGTCCTGCTGACACCACACTAGCCTCAGGCACCCTGCTACAAACAAGGGGCTTTGGGTGGGAACAGGGGTGGGCACCGTGGGCTGTGGAGACACAGAATCTCTCCTGGGGGCACTGCAGGGGTGACATCCTGCTCCATGTGCTCAGCTGGGGTGACTGCTGCCACCAGTCCCTGTGCCTGTGGTCCCCAGTGTACGGAGAGAGCTGGGCAGCTGCCAACAGTAGTCAGGAGACTTCTCTCCTGCCCCAGAGTGATGCCCAGGGAGAGCTGGGCAGTGGGGCCAGCTGGTGTGAGCAGATGGCTCTCACTGCATCACCTGTCACTGCAGGGCCCTTCCCAAGGGATGCACCAGCTTGGAGCCCCACGGCACAGCCCCACTTGCCCTGCACCTGGCCAGCACAGCTCTCTCCTGGCAGGGATGGAGAGGCGGGCAGAGGAGCAGTAGGGGGGAGCAGGGCTTGGCTGGTACAGCCACCCCAGGACCAGGCAGGAGCGATAATCCCGCCCAGGGAGCTCTGGCCACCGCACTCAGTGACCCCTGGGTGACTGTCCATCCCTAAAGAATGAACATCTTCCTCTGCTTCCCAGCCCACGTTTGTGTGCAGGGTCAGTTCAGCCTGCATGCTGGTGCATGCTGGTGCCAAGAGAGCTGAAATAACACGCACCAGGTTTGGGGGAAACGGCTCCGCAACGATGCTGGGAAGTGACAGGTTTCGGTTCGGCCCCGGCCATGTGCTGCCTGTGGACAGCCCTGCTCTGCTCCCGAAGGACGGTCCAGCCGCAGGGCACCTCTGCTCAGCTCCGGATGGGAAAAGGCTTTCCCGGGAGACGGAGCTCGTTGACTCCTTATTGATGACTCTTCCCCTCCTGCACGTCTGGGAAAGAGACCTGCGGAATAAATCAGTGCAAGAGACAGATTATGGCAGCTAAAGACTCCAAATGAGATGATAATTGCTGTAGTAATGACAACGAAGACCTGATGCTGCCGATAAGGAAACATCTCTTCTGCTCTTGCCTGGTACCCGGACAGGGGTTTGGCACAGGCGCACGGATGAGGCCGTCCCCAAGGATACCAGGGCCAGGCAGCGCTGCCCTCCCTGTGCCCAGGGCAGGGGCTGGGCGCCCAAGGCGAGGGTGGTCGATGCTGGTCCCCACAGCGGCAGGGATGGGGGTGTTGGGGCCAGGCGAGGGGCCCGATGTGGGCAGCCCTGGCGGGGCTGTTTGTCTGGTTCTCCCGCCGGCTGCGTGTCAGCTCTAATTAGGCAAACTTCTGTATTCATTGCGAGTCCAGCCAGCGGAGAATTCCACAATTGAATTTTAATGCCCTAAAAACACATTACAATCAGCCTGATTAATTAAGAGATGGCTTAACATGGTGACCGGGCTGCAGCGGGCTGTGCTGCGGAGGGGGACCCACAAGGACCGGCTCCTGCGCCCCACGGCATCGGGGACGGGGCTGAGTGTGCCGGGGCCGGCATTGCTGGGGCTGGTCACTGAGCCCCACGGGGCTGTGGGAGGGCGCGAGGGCCAGGGCTTGGCGGTGCCCTGGAGGTGCCGGGCTGTGTAGGATCCCTGCACCTCCAGGCAGGGAAGGGCTGAACTCAGACCCCGGGCACCTGGTCAGCCTCGGCTCAGCCAGACCAGCAGTGGGAGCATCCCTTCCCTCCACGGCCCCTGCTTTCCCCATCAGGTTGGCCACGGGGGCACTGATGAGTGGCTGTTCCCTGCGTTCCCACTGTGCCCCCACTATGTCCCCACTCTGGGCATGGGGACTGACACTGTGCCATGCCATGAGCAGGGCACTCCCAGGGGGAACCCACTTGCTTTTGTTCGTGAGTGAACTGTTGGCAAGCTGGCAGGCTCCTATTAATAACTAATAGCTAATAACTAATACATACTATTAATAACTAATGATGAGCTGGGAGGTTCTGAATAATTTTTATCTACAGCCATTCCCTGGGGTGCCAATGATGCTGGCTAATGGGCTGCCACTTCCCTCAAGGCAGCTCTGCCCTGCTCCCAAGCCACTGCTTGATGTCACTGTGCTGTGCCCAGCCCAGCTCAGGCTGTGTCCCTGCATATGCCATTGCTTGGTGTGGCCTCACCAGCCCACCTAGACACTGTGGGGTGAAGCATTCCCGGAGGAGCCCTTCCCCTGCATCCCACCATGGGTGCTGGGTAGTGGGAGTGATCCCTGCAGACCCTTTCTGGGTTGAATTCCACAGGGAGCCCCTGGTCAGGGGGACGGTTTGGCCAAACCCATCCTCCTGCTATGTAATGAATGGAAAAGGGAGGAATCCATAATCATGATGTAAAGGAGTGGGTGCAACCAGCAGGACATCAATCAGAGGGAAAGTGATAAAGGGAGCCTCTTGACAGGAGGGGACAGCAGTGGAGGGAGGGATGGTGGCAGCATCACGAGGCCAAAAGAAATTTTGGCACAGTGATAAATCCTGGAGCGGCTGGAGCCGCTCGAGCACTAATGATGAGGCAAAAACACCAGCCACGTTTAACAAATATTTCTGCTCTGTATTTGGAGAGAAGCAGGACGACATGCTTGAATTGTACAAGAGTGATGAAACCGTCTATTAATTACTGCCGGGAATGTTAAACAACATCTGCCAGCTCAGCGGGCCCAGGCACCGCCCGCCCTGGCCTCCTCCAAGAGCTGGAGGAGAATTTGGCTTCCTCATTAATTTCCCATGAAATCTTGGAATAGCAGGAAAATCCTGGCCAGCTGATGGAGAGCCCACCCATGCTGGGAGCTGCAGGGATGCAGGGGTGCTCAGTCTTTAACTTGGCTCTATTGGGAGCCATGTTTGCATCTTGTTTGCACCCAGTTCAATCCTTCTTAATGAAGAATAGCCATAAGCTGGAAAAGGTTGGGATTTTGTTCCCCATAACTTCATATATAGATTTTCTTATCCCATGTGTTTTTGGAGGCTGCAAGAAAGAGAGGCCTGAGCTGGACAACATGCTCATTAAGGCATCCTGCAGGAATCTTTTTCACAGCTTTGGAGGGACTGCCATCTTCTCCTGCATCTTCTCCCATGTGCTGTGCAGTGCCTGTAACCAGAAAAATGGAGGGGACAGAAGGACAGGGGATAGAGCAACATGGGAATGGAGGAGATGAAATATAGAGGGGGTGGAGGGATGCAGGGGAAGGAGCAGAGAAGGAAGAAGAAATAGAAGGAGGCAAAGATGAAGAAGAGAAAGAGAAGGAGAAAGGAGCTCCAGGAAGATGAAGTGGGGAAGGAAAAAGGGGGTCTGGGAGGGGAGGACCCCACAGGACCAGGACAAGTCCCAGCTGTGGCACAGTCCTGCTGCACCCCATCATTAACAGCAGAAGGTAGCTTCTTCATTTTGGATGGAAATGGACTGAGCAGCAGAGGTGGCTGAAGGGCACAGCAGACTTCAACAGCAGAAAACAGGTGGCTCAGCAGCAGAAAGACACTGATTAACAAATTAACTCTGTACAGTATGCACTGACCAGGGTAAGCAGAGGAGAATGTGACGGAGTGACAATCCAACCAAGGAGTCCCCAGCGGGCACTGGGGCTGCCACCTCTCTTTGGTGCCAATTCCTTGAGCCAAAACACCACTCGTGCTCATAGCCATGGAAACAAGGAGGTCCAAGAAGTTTAGTGGGACTCTGGGTAAGGAGAGCTGGGGATACACATGCAGCCAGCCAGGTCACATTGGTCAGAAAAGCCTGCTCAAACACCGGGGAGCTGGGGTGGACACCCCAGCAGGAGCTGGAGATGATGCGGCTCAGGGCACAGCCGTCGTGGGGACACACTGGTCTTGCGGACACAGGTGGGGAGGTGGGGCTGGGTTGGTGCTGGATCACGGGGAGAGGCTTTTCATCTCTTGGCCCCTCTGCATCCTGAGGGCGTAGGTTTAAGGAAAGCCATCGTTGGTGAAAAATCATGAGATTTAATACAAGCAAAACTCCTGCAGTTGCCTCTGCAAGATGCTGGGTCACATTTGGATTATTTTTCCCAGCCCTTTTCTATACATAAGGAGGCCAGAATTTACTCACTATAAAAGCCAAAATCCAAACATGGCTGCAAAATATTGGGGTGCTTAAGAGGAGAGAAGAAAGCCTGGGGGGAAGGGATGCCTGGGATGCCCCCTCCCAGCCTGAGCCCTGGATTCCCTTGCATAGCTACAGGGTGCAGGGGGAAATGGGGCAGCTCTGGGGGTGCCCAGGAGAGACAGGGTAAGAAGTGTCAGTGGGATGATGCCATCCAGCACCCAGCCCTCATGGCCCTCGGGGTGCCAGCTGAGTCACCTGGGACAAGCAGTTAAAATCAGAAATGTCAATTTAAATTAAAACATGTTTCATAAAGGAGAAAGATAAAACCTTCCCTGCAGCAAAATGAGACGAGAGATTTATGGGGTACTGGCAGGACTGGTGTCCCCACTTCAGTGGACTCAGGGTGGGGGGCTGGCTTGGCTTCAGCTGCTGGCACCCCAAGGCACTGCCACCTCCCCGTCCCAGCCATCCGAGAGGCCAGAGCTGGGTCTGCGATGAAATGTCAGCTCGACAATAAAATGTGCAGGAGCTATGTCTTCTTCAGGCTAATAAAACTCCTGGGCAGCAGCAGAGATGCCTGGTACAGAGCTGCCCTCCCTCTCCAGTGCCCCACTTGGCCCCTCCTCATCTTCCTTGGGGATGTGGGGCCCATGCTCATTGTGCCGGCTCCTCACACCGAGGCTGCTGAGCACAGGCCCCAGCACCAGCGTGACACACGGCTCCACAGCTGCGTGTGCCACGGCAGGGAGTAAATCCTCTGCGTCCTGTCAAGGTAAAGTGACAAAACACCGGCCTGCAATGCAGGAACCGCAGTTATAACATGAGAAAATCAATGCAATATATTACTAGAGACATAAAGATGCTATTAATGCTTCAGTGCAGAGCCCTCAGCTTCGCCTGCCATCGCAGGGCAGTTTTAAATGAGGGCTCTGTGAATTCCCATCTGGTTGCTCAGATCTTCCCCATGCTGGGGCTCAGTTCTGTGTTTATTCACTGACACCCCCACCCAGCAAAGCTTTCCTGCTCCCACACACTGACTCCTGGGCTTTGACCCGGCCAGGGGCCTGGGCTGCAGCTGGAGATGCAACTAGGACTGCCGGGGCGGTACAAGGCCTCAGTGAAAGCCTTCCTGAGGTACAAGGGCCCACTGAGGCTCCAGCCCCAGGCCAGCCAGGTGCCAGCTCTCCTTCTAGGGATTCCAACGACTGTGCAGCTCTGCCGTCCACCCACCTGGAAAAGACTGAAGAGGATGACAACCCCTGTGCACCACAGACTGAGGATACAGTTCATATATGAGGTGGAGCACTCCCCTGGCATGGCGGTTGCCGGCTGGGAGCAGTCTGTATCCTGCGGACGTGTGTGCTGGGTAAGGAGAAGAGATGGTGATATATGTGCAGCCAGCCACATGAGCAAAGCCTGCCCCAACATCGCGAGGCTGGTAGGGACACCCCAACAGAAGTAATGGGGCTCAGGGGCCATTGTGGAGACACACTGGTCTTGGGGACACAGGTGGGAAGGCAGGGCTGAGCTGGTGCTGGATCCAGTGGAAAGGCTTTTCATCTCTCCGCGCCTTTGCATCCCGAGGACATGGATGCCACTCCCTGCAACTGACAGTTTGGATTGTTACTGAGAAGATGAGTAAAGCCTCTTCTAATTGATTAATCAATAGCTTTAATTGAGTTGAGACTCCACTTCACTGTTATCCCCTTGGCCGGCACTGCCTTGACCCCCACCAAAAACCTGTTGCTGTGGCTGGCCTCTGCCAGGCTGGCCTCCCAAAGCACAGCGAATTCTGGGGGCTTGCAGTTGCCTGAGGCTGCCGAGGGCTACCGCAGCAGCGACAGAGGAGTCGGACCATGCGGGGCTCCCCCGGCATGGGGTAGGAGCCCCCAGGAACAAGCTGAAGACAAGGGGCTACAAAATGTCCGCGGCTGACGGCGCCCGTTCTGTCGGCCACGGCACAGCCCCCGGGCACGGGCGGGACAGGACACGCACCCCAGCCGCGCAGCCTGCGGACACACAGAGCACGGGGAATGCCGACGGGCCCCGCCGGGGTCACACTCCTGCACGCCCGAGCCACAGCTCTGCAGAAGTGGAGATGAACATTTTATGGTAAAATATGCAGAGCATGGGACGAAAGGAGAGAGCGTTTCTCGCATAATAAGACGCTGTCAGACACAAGCTCCCCAGGAAACCAATTAAGGGGGCGCTTTGCGTGTGTCAGGCCAACACCTGGCGAAACCCCCTTTCCCAGAGCGGATTCCAGCCGCGCGGTGCCCCGCGCCCCCAGCACGGCCCCGTCCCGCAGACCCTCCGGCGCAGCCGGGAGCCCCACGCGTGTCAGCGGCAGCACGGGGCCACCTCTGCCCGCGGGGCGCGCCCAGGGCCGCTCGCCCAGGGCCGCGGGCTCGGCCCGGAGCCCTCGGCACGCCGCAGGCCCGCGGCGCTGAGCCCAGCCCTGCCCCCGCCGCTGGGCACTCGCGGCGCTCCGCGGGCGGGCCGGGGCCGCTCAGCGCCCAGGCCCGCCCCGCCCCGCCCGCCATGGCGCTGCGCTTCTCCGCCAACCTCTCGTGGCTCTTCCCGGAGCTCCCGACGCTGCCGGCGCGGCTGGAAGCGGCGGCGGCCGCCGGGTTCGGGGCGGTGGAGTCGGCCTGGCCGGCGGACTGCCCGGCTGAAGAGCTGCGGGCCGCGGCGGAGCGGGCGCGGGTGCGGATCGCGCTCCTCAACACCCCCCCCGGTACGACCGCGTCTCGCTGCTCCCCATGTACGCGGGATAGCGAGGACCCTTCGCCGACCCTGCTGCTCTCTCCCAGGGGACCAGGAGGCGGGCGAGCTGGGGCTGGCGGCCGTGCCCGGGCGGCAGGCAGCCTTCCGGCAGGCCCTGGAGGCGGCCGTGCACTACGCCAGGGCTGTGGGCTGCCCCAGGTAGGTGCGAGGCGAGACCCCCGCTCCGGCCGCGCCCCCGGCGGGGGGCTTTCTCTGCTGCCATCCCGCTCCAGCGGTGCGCCCGAGCGGAGCCTGCCCTTTGCTCCTCGGTGCCTCCCGCCGCCGGGTCACGGACGCTCTCCTGGGCAGCAGCTCCTGCTCGGCTGCATCGGGACAAAGCCAGCTCGGGGCAGACCCCGCTGTGCGCGGCCGCGGCCTCAACGTGCTCGCTGGGAGCGGACCCAGAGCTGTAGGGCACGAACCGGACCCTGCCCTCCGCAGTATTGGCTCTTGCTCCCACCACTCAACAGTCCCCCGGGATAATCTTCCCTGTTTACTCCCCAGGTGCACCAATCATTTGCACCAGGACACCACAACTGTTCCTTTATTAAGGCCACTCTGACTCCAAGCACCGTAAAAGATGCAATTAGCCTGGCACAGCTCCCTTCAGCAAACCAACAGGGCACTTTGATTCCACTTACTTTGCACCATTCTTTCCTGCTGCAACTCAGTCCAAAGCCCTGTGGAGGGCACGGGCTAGGCAGGGCAGAGGCTGCTCAGCACCATTTGCACACTGGTACAGGCCCCTTGAAAAGGTTTTTACTGTTCACCTTCCCCTAGTGATGGCTGAAAATGGCCTGGTGCTTGAGCTCTTCATGGCAGGGCAGTCCAGCACCGGGCACTGTCCCCGCCCTGCTCACAGCCAGCAAGCAGTGACACCATGCACGGGGCAGGTCCCTGGCAGAAGCAGCACGCCAGTTGCCCACCATGCTGGTTTGGGGCCCCCCAAGGACCAAGAGCCCAAGAAAGCTCCAGAGTCAGGGTGAAAGAGCTGAAGGCAGTTAACAAAAGAGGGAAGAAGCAAGCTCTGCAATTTGTCAGGCAAAAGGTTCAAAGTCATCCCTCTGTGTATTGAGGGGGGATGGGGCATATTTATGACCTAGCTGGCAGCTTGCTGGCTGCTGTTGTACCTCCTACAGGAGAGATGGCTCTTCTTACCCCCTTCTGTGTCTGCTCCCCCAGCCTGGCCCCCTTTTCCATCAGCAGAGGAAGGTGTATTAGGTCAGGGCAGCTGCTTGCAGTTGCTGCCTGTGATTCTCTCTCTGTGCCTGTAGGATCCATGTGATGGCTGGGCGAGTTCCCCTGGGCACAGACAGGGCTGCAGTGGCAAGTGAGATGGAAACCACCTTCATTGAGAATCTCAGATATGCTGCTGACCTCCTGTCCCAGGTAAGTGAGGAATGGGTCCTGCTTTGCATGTACAGGTCTTAGGATACCCAAGATGAGGAATAATACCCACTAGCCTGGCATGGGGAAGTTACGACAGGATGCGCTGCAAGATGACATTACTGTGTTACAGGAAAACATGACTGGACTGGTAGAGCCCATTAACAACCGCATCACTGATCCTCGATATTATCTGAACACCTCACAGCAAGGTAAGCCAGAGACCAAGAGTCTCCTTCAGAGGAGGAGAAGGATCTCCAAAGTCTGAAAGGCAGGAGAGGTTGCCTCACCAGGAGGGAGATGCTGAGGGAGCACAGTTGATAAAGGGGGTCCTGGGGCTTCTGTGTAAAGTGTCCACCCTGACGGCAATGGTTTCTCATTTCTTGCCCCCTAAAGCTGCTGCCATCCTGAAGAAAGTGGGACGGCCCAACCTGAAGCTGCAGCTGGTGAGTCAGCATTGAAGTTCTCCATGAGGGAAACTTGCACAGGTCCACAAAGGAGTTCTGTTGGTCATGGGCTTGATATCCTCTCTTGGGGATATTTGACAGGGACTGTAGCACAGCTGTCCTTAACTGCTCGCTGCTGAACAGCTGCACCCTGCATTTTCCTCTCTCGTCCGCAGGATCTTTTTCACTGCCAGATCATGGATGGCAATTTGTCACACAACCTGGAGATGTACTTCCCACTCATTGGTAACACCCTGCGCCCAGACCAACTCCACTGCGGCCACGGGGCAGGAGTGGCTTTGAGAGGGGGCCCTCCTACTCCAGGCTCTGCTGTAGCTGGCTGGGGGTATGGGGCTGCTCTTGGGTCACCTTGTCTCATGGCCAAGGGAGGCTGCAGGCAGGGCTGCCTTGGGCATGGCCTTTCCCCTTCTCTCCCCAGGTCATATCCAGATAGCACAGGTACCAGGGCGGCACGAGCCCGATAGCCCTGGGGAGTTGAACTTCCCCTACATCTTTGAGCTCCTGGAGTCCCTGGGCTACGCTGGCTACGTGGGATGCGAGTATGCTCCAAAAGGTAAGTTGGCAAAGACAGGCAGGTCCTGGGGAGCACAGGTAGTGAGTTATCATCTCTACCTGGGGATGAGGGCTCTGTCCTCAACAGAAGCTGCTCCAGCTGCAGCAGGACACCTCGTCTGTCACTGCAGGAGACACCCTGGAAGGTCTGGGCTGGCTGCGATCCTACTGGGAAAGCCGAGGGCTGCAGCACGGTGGGACCAGCAAGGCAGCCAAGTGAAACTAGAAAACGATGAGAATAAAAGACAAAGCAATGGCTTAACAGAGGAGCATGTGTCTTCTCTAGGAGCAGGGGAGTGTGGTGAGTGGGATGATTTCCTAGAATGAGGTTAGGAGCATCTATGTCATTTCCCCTTCCCAGGCTGCACTAGGCTAGCCCAAGCTGTTGAACCTTCATCTCTATAAATATCACCTGCAGCATGTTCAATTCAGGGATGGCTCAGGCACCACTGGAGGTGAAAAACTTCACTTCCAGCCTTCAGGGATGTCCAGGGAGAGTTCCCAGTCTCCCCAGTAAGGAGAGTAAGGTAATGTGCCAGAACTTATGGAAAGAACACTCCAGACTTCCAGGTACTGAAGTTCTCAAGGCTGTTGCCAGAGACCAGCACTGACTTTGCAGCCAAGCTGCAAGTGAAGCAAGCAGTCCCCTCCCAGGCTGTCTGATCCACGGTAACAGGCTGGGAGCTGCCTGCACATGGATGCTCATGGCTGACTGCCCTGTTGCTTCTCTTCTGGACTCCAGAGCAAATCCAGCCAGCTCCACAGCCAGGGCTGCTCTGCATCCTCCGCAGGAAGCTTTCCATAGCCTACAGCAACTGAGCAGGGATCTGGTTCAGTTTATTTCACAGATAGACCAATGGCTCAAATGACCACCTCCATAAAACCTTTCTGTGATCCAGTTCACCCTTCCTGTCCCATTCATGCTCTCCCAAGGAAAGCAAAAAGGCCAGAAGCAGTTGTCCTCACTGCCAGTCAGGCAGCGCAGCTGTCAGGAGTCTTTCCTTCTGAAGCCAGAGCGCTATGCATTACTGCCCTGGGCAGAAGATGGTGCCGTGCATGCTCCTCAGTGCCTTCCCAGCAGGCAAAACTCACCCGTGGATGCTGAAGCCATGTCCCTGAGAGTTGGTCTGCTTCAGCCAGGCTGCAGCAGACAAGTTCCTGCCCATGCTGTTTCGTTCAAGGCCATTCAGTCAAACCCACTGAAAGCAGCACACAAGGGCCGTACCAGTCAGCCAGTTGTGAGGTGCACATCCCCAGGCTCCTCAGGCCAGTAGCCATGTGTGCCACTGGCAGTGCTGCCTGCAGTGCCCATGCACAGGTCCCCTCAGAGACCCGTTCTTCTCCGTGGTCACTCATGGCACGGCGGTGCTGAGGTCGGAATACACATCGCTCCAGGACTTGGGTGCCAGTGCTAGAGCAGGCCTGTCCACAGGTTGAAGCAGGCGGTGTTGATAACTGACTCCAGGTGATGGTATGTGGACACAAGCTGTGGCAGAGGACTCTCGCTGTTCTGGGGCTGCACTGGGAACGGCTCCCGGAAAACCACGGTGAGGCTCTGCCAAGAGGGAGGAGAGGGTCAGGGGACAGCATGCAGACAAGCCCTGTGCAGTCCCTAGCCCAGGTCTGTGGACACTTTTTGGCAGTGTTAGGCAAATACTGGGAGAAGTCCCAAAATGCCAATTGCACTAAGCTAGTGCCTACTCCTAGGACAGAGTGTGTTTGAGCCTCCTCCCAGTTTTTCTGCTGGAAATTTTGTGCAAGGACTTGCCCACCCTCTCCCAGCTTTCAGGCATCTGCAGTTATGCCAATTCTGGCAGCAGCCACAGGAGAAGGGGGGGGGATCCTACTGCCTCCACAGTAACAGGAGCTTCCAGGGAAATTAGAGGGAAATTTCTTCTTCTAAGGGAAAGTGTAGGAGTGCAACAAATGGGGAAGGGGAGGACATATTAAATATAATAACCGCAATCCTAAAAATAAATGCTGCCTGCTCCACCCTGACTAGTGACTGTACTGAAAGGCAAGGCAAAGGCAGAAGGGGAGTAGGGAGCAGGCAGAGGTTGTAGGAGCTGAAGGAGAACAAAAATGTGAGTGACTCAGTCCACTCAGATCAGCATCATGGAGGCAAGACACAGGGACAGGATGTTCTCCAGAGCTGAAATGCTGCACATCCAGTAGCCAGGGTCTCTTACAAACAGGTAAAGCCATGAGAAGAGCTGTGTAACTACAAAACAGCAAATGTACCACCATCATTCAAGAGAGGGAAGGAAGTGATTTCTGAGTCTAACTCCAGCAGCATGTAAGGGTTCAGAGCAGACTGAGGGAGACCATGAGGGAAATGCAGCTCAATGTTACCAAAGTGATGTGCTAATGCTAAAATTCTCTTTGATAAGGTAATATTTCTAGACAAAGGAATCATAGTACATCTTATCTGAGATTCAGGAAGGATTTGATGTGGTGTCACATGGGAAATTTAGGTAAGCTGAAAAGACAGGAATTAACTCAAAAATTATAAGGTGAGAACATGGCAGTGCTGAAAGGGGAAATGGAGAGAGGTTACAGATAGAGTTCCTTCAGGACAGGCTTTGGGACTCACATTGCCTAGTACCTTAACAAGTCTGGTACAAAGATGAGGAGTATGCTGATAAAATTCGAGGCACTAATACAAAAGAGGACTGGGATAATGCAAAAAGAAAAAAACCCAACAAAGCCTGAGAGTGTTTTGAGAGGCCACAAGACTGGGATGAATGCTAAGCACAAAATACAATGTTATGAAAACAAAGGATTTCTGTTACAAAATGAGTCACTGGGAGGGGATGGACGGTCTGGGTTTATCATAACAATGACCACAAGGTGACACTATGACCATCAGGTGGCAGGAGGCACTGAGCAGCTTTACAGCAAGCACCACCTCGTCTGTCTCCACTACCTGCTTTTCAGATGGAGTGTGATTTATTTTATACAGCATCAGTTACTCTGCAGTCTCTGCAGAAGCCTCTTGTAGATGCCCTGCTCTCACATGGAGCTGCATTCCCTGTGACCATCCTGTAGCCTGCCTAGGAGCACAGCTGAAACAATTTTTGCTCACAAGTTCAGTGAAGGCAAAGGCCCTTGCAGGTTTGCTGGGACCCTGACAGTGGAGGTCCCCTTCCTTTCTGCCCAGGTAGGAGCAGTCCACAGTACTGGTGACCCCTCCCAGCCAGACCCAGTATGATCTGACTTTGGACTGAATACAGAAGGACTGCTTAGCCTGGATACAGAGACAGCTGAGAAAATTATCCAAAAGCAATCCTTTTAAAAGAAGATCTAGTGCTCACCGTTTTCTAATACAAGAACAAAGGGGTATCACATGGAAAGAACAATAAGAGCTTAAAAAATAAGCCAAGGAAGTTCTTCACCTAGACTGCAACTGCCTCATGAAGCTGCAAGTGACGGGAAATCATGGATGTCAGAAATTAACTGAAGGAAATAAAGCTGTGGAGGGCTATTGAATAAAGGCAAAGGCCATTTCTAGCTCAGGACAGGCCTAAGCTACAGATTTTCAGATGCTGGGACAGTATTTAGGAGAAGCATTACAAGCTGCTTAACCTGGTTGTGTTTTTATGTACACCTGCCCTTGGCCACAGTTGGATCGAATCTAGACAGATTCCTGGCCTGAGACAACATAGCTGGTTTTCTGTTCCCAAGGACTTACCGTCTTTCCTGAATGAGAATCAAGAAACACAAGAACAAAGCAATCTGTGAACTTCTGGTTGAGCACAACCTGTCAGGAGAGTCATGGAGCACGTTAGAAAGGAGCCAGTAGAGAACCCAGGACAGGGACACAGGGACACACAAGCAATGGGCTGTGTCTTACCAGATACTGGGTGCCAGTTTCAGCATTGTGGAAGTGCCGACAGCTCTGGGGAAAGCGGCTCAACAGCACCTTGATGAGGCTCTGGTACCAGGAGACTGTCATGGTGAGGAAGCATTCCTGTAGGCATAGAAAAGGCCTGATCTTCAGCCTCCCTCTAGCCATGGCACCAGCAGCCATAATGCTACCGATGCCTTCAAACCTCAAATCAGATGCAACCCTCATAGCCCACTGAGGATGCTGACTGAGGGCTGTTCACTCTCTATAGACAGGTCCATGCAGTCTCCCCATTCCCCTGCCAGCTAGGACCTGTGTTCCTGCCTCAACGTTCCCACCATGCAGGAAGAGATGTGCCTTGCAGGCCCCTGATGGTGCAGACTTGGCATCCCACTCCATCCCCAGAGCAGAACAGCAGCTGCTGTGTACTGTGCCCCCATCCCTGCTGCTCACCAACTGGGGGTCGACATCTGCAATGGATTTTCCATGCACGGCATCGAGCAACTCCTCCAGCTCCACCAGCGAGAGTTTGCCCAGCTTCAGCTTGTCAGAAGCTAGAGGCTCCAGAAGGAAGAGGCGCTTCCAGAGGTTGTCCCTGCGGCAGTGGCACTTGGCCAGCTGCACCATGCTGCTGAGCTGCTTCTGGGCTGAGGCCACCTCGGAGGCCAGCAAAGGGAAGAGCGGAGAGGTGTAGAAGAGCCCTGGCCCCAGTTTGACCTGCGTGCCCCCCGCGTAGAACTCGCTGCTGTCCTCCACGTCCTGCCACAGCTCCTGCTCTGCCGATGGCTGCCGGCCCAGGCTCTGCTCCGGCTCCGCTGCCTCCCAGGCCGCCCGGCCGACCACAGGTTCCAGCACCTCCCGCTGCAAGCGGGGCAGCTTCTTGAAGCGCCGCATGTCGGCCGTGAGCCGCGGAAAGAGCTCCCGCTGACTTGTCATGATGACGTAGAAACGCAACCTGGGTGCAAGGAGACGCTTGTGACGTGGGGAAGGGCTGCTCCCCTCAGCTGCACAGCAAATGAACCACAGGCCCCTCTGTCCCTGCCAGAAAGGGTGCTTCTCTGCCCAGGTTCTCACAATGATCCTTCCCAGACAGCTCTGCATGTGCTTTTCCAGATGGAACCAGTCCCTCTCAGAGCCTTCCTCCCCAGCCAGGAAGCTTTGCTGTCACTGGCCCCCAGTGCTCACCGGAGCATGCGTCTCTCTGCCTCACTTTGCTCCTCAAACGGTGCTGCACTGTGACAAACCAGGAGGGACACATCAAAGTCATCATGATGACGCAGACCTTCAGAGTCCTTGTAGGAGCCCGAGCTGGGGTAAAAAAGCACATCAGCATAAACGAAGCCTCACTTTGTTCTCCTAGGGCTCCTGATCACAACAGAACCATTGGGCATGGGGAATTCCACACAGCAGCACTCCTCAGAAGTGCCACGAAATATGTCAGATGCACCTGCACACATATACACTACCCCTGTTTGCCGTCTCAGAGAGACTGGCTAGAACTGCTGTCTGGCACTGTATAAGAACAGTCAGCTGTGTTGGCACCTTGGGGCAGTGTCCCCAGGACTAGCAGCTTGCCAGCAATCTCCAGCAGCTCCAGGAA
Organism: Sylvia atricapilla; assembly: GCF_009819655.1. Classification (NCBI taxonomy): domain Eukaryota; kingdom Metazoa; phylum Chordata; class Aves; order Passeriformes; family Sylviidae; genus Sylvia; species Sylvia atricapilla. The sequence continues at coordinate 15,529,403 of NC_089148.1, forward strand.
CTTGTAGCAGATGCACTCACCTGTTCCAAATAGAGACCAGTGCATATTCGTTCTGCTCTGTGCCCGGTGTTCCCTTCTTGCTGTCACTGCCTGTGGCCGGTCGGGCCATGCGCAGGGGTTTCATGTGGTAGGTGTTGGCGTGGTCAGCAATGTAGTTGTACAGCTGGTGTGCAGTGATCATGTTTGTGGGCAGGGCCAGCGTGCCTAGTGGAAAAATACATTGCTACCACAGGAAACACTCCATGCCTCTTACCTGGGCAGAGCTGTGTCCTCCCATCTACACCAGGAGACAGAACAACCTACCTGCCCCTTCCACAACAGGGCAACAAGGACTTCCCCTGGAGCTCAGCCCCTCCCATCACCCTCACCCTGTCATCTCCTTGAATACTCCAAAGGTCAGGTTTATTTGTAAAGGACTTTTGCTCAGTTATGTGCTGGTGATCAACCCCATAATGATCATATATTGACCTACATACCTTGGAAAACGTGATTACGGCCAAATTTGGGGATGTCAGGGTGATGGGCAATGAAATCCTCCAGGAAGCTGGTGAGATGGTAGCCCTGGCGGAGAGTCATGTGGGAGCCCAGCAGATACTGGTGGACTATGCGCAAGTGGAAGTCGTAGCTGAACGAATGCACGTGCATCAGGTCCCGCACCTTGTCACATTCCTCCGTGAAGAGCATAGAGAGCTGTGGAGGGACAGAGAGTCAAGGCAGGAGTCTTACCAGGCATCTCACACCCTCCTGCAAAGCCCTGCTAACAAGGTATGGCACAGCCAGTGCAGCTGCCCCAGCATCAGAGCAGGATGCAGCTTCGTAGCATTCATTCGTGCTTGCCCTGTGCATGTGCAAGCTTTCCAGAAAAGGCTCAGCAAACTTGCAGACAAGGTCCTGGAAGGCTCTAAGCTTAGAGACACTCCTGGCATATTTGAGATGCAGGCTGGCTACAGAGTTCCCTCAGAAAGGACAGAATGGCCATGCATGCCTCCTGTCTCAGACAGCTGTGTAGGGGCTGGCCAGCCTCTACACAGACACCCAGTGCCCTTGAGAACAGGCAGGAGACACCCTGACCCTACAAAGGAGAAGGGAGCAGGCAGCCTCAGAGTGTTGTAGAGCAAGGCACAGAGGTAATAAAGAATCTTTCTGGTGCAGAAAGTAATCTCCTTTAGCAAAGGGCAGGAATCATGTTCACCAATCCTTGTTCCCATTCCACTTCCTTTTTGTTCCAAGGGAAGCAGAGAGCCATGCACTGACTTTCCTTGGAGCAGGCATCTGTGCCAGTCTGCTCTGTCTTGCACCCCAAGCTAGGACAAGAGTCAGCCTCTGGCCAAACCTCCCACCCCCTTTTACTGCAATCCAGCTCTGCTCAAGCAGCCCCATGGAGGGCATATGGCTGCAGAAGGCTCTGTGAGGCTCTGCTTTTCCAAGAGGAGGGAGCAGAGCTCTCCAGAACTTGCTATGCCTGAAATGCCCACTATGTTCCAGAGATCACTCCTCCCCACACAAAGCATCCCCTGGCCCTGAGGAGCACCAGCTGTGCCTGCAAAGCCATTACCTGAGAGTTCACGGACTGGCCCATGGGGATGCGTGAGCACTCCAGCGCGTACTGCTTCACACAGAAATAACAGCCCTGGAGGAGAGAGCATGTGAGCAGAGCACAGCACAGCCTTGGGCCTCTTCAGGGAAGGAGCACAGTCTCCACACTTCATGCTTGGGCTAGGACCCAGACACTCTCACCCCATGTTCTGTCTGAACCAAGCCAGACCAGCCAACATGTGGCTGAGCACAGAGCACCCTAACTGGTGCTGAGCTCTTCATTACCCTTCCCCAGGCAATTCTTACTGCACTGAGCCCTGCAGAATCATCTCCAGCTGATCCCAGTCTTGCAGGGCCATGGAAGAAGCAGTACAGGACAAATGAAGAATCACATGTCCCTGCTGCATTCCCCATCACTCACTCTGTCACATCAGAAGACTGACTCTGAAGACCTCCCAGAGATCATACTTTGTTTCTTGTTCTTTCTTACCTGGAAGGCCAACTCCATGAGCACAATCCCACCTGGAAGAGCTCTCTGTAGATGGTAGGTGGCAACAGCAGGGCTTGTGCTCTGGGAAGAGAAGGACAAAGCTAAAGAGGCTCTCTGGCACACAAGGGTGTGAAGCTGCCACCAAGCTCTGTGGAAGAGGTGGAAATAGAGGGGCTTCATTAACTGAGCAATCTCACTGGAGAGAAGAGAGGAGACGTGGCAGAGCTGACAGTGAAAAGAATCCTAACAAACCTAATAAACAGCCTTTGAGAGACTACACCAGGCACATTGATTCCTTCACCTCCTGCTTGCTCAAGACAAGGTGTCTCTAGAAGTGTGGAACACTGTGAGTTAAGGAACGACAATGTCCATGGAACCTCACTCCCTGCTGTGGTGTCCTCAGACCATTGTGCCTGCCTGATACTGCAGTTATCAGAGACATCCTGTCTCAATTCAGAGTTTAGCTGCCAGCAAATTAATTTGCTCCCTCTTAACTTGCTCAGCAGATTGCTCTCTTCTCATTTTATCTGCAAGGTGTTGTTTTACGCACAGTCCTGCATCATCATCAGCCAAAGGCAGGTGCCAATAAAGTGCTGGAAAAGGGTGGGTAAATTGCTATGTGCTCCCATCATCTTGTGATTTCACAAGCCATGGGTAGTTTCTACTTAGCTAGAAACTCCAGTAGATTCCTCTTCCAGGTACTTACTTACTCTGTCTTGTAAGCCCATGTTCACAAAACTCATCTGTTCACAAAACCTGCTGCTCAAAGAAATGCTCTACTTAGTTTCAAAACTAGCTCCAAATACTTTCATTTTATGGTCTCTAGATGTTGTATTGAATAAGACAGGAAAGGGTCACTCCCTTTCCAGATTAGCTGCAATATTGTAGAGCTCTGACTTGTTCCTTCCCCAGCTGCTACTTCTTTATACATGAGGAACCTCAGCCTGCTCTCACAGTAGAGCCATTCCAGGCTAATCTTCTCTAACCTCTTTAACTTCTGCATTCATCTCACTCTAACTAAAGATCCTTCTGCCCTAGAGTTGCCCTTAAGCATAGATGCTGAAGATTCTCTGACAGGTAATCATTCAGACTCTCACCCAAAAGCAGCTATCCTTGCCCTAGGTCACCCTGTTCCTCTTCTGAACCCCTCCAAGTTGTTACCAAGTTGTTACCCAGGTTCCACCCAATGCCAGGAAAGGGCTCTGAGGCCCGTAGGAGGACATGGAGGAGGGCAAAGAGATCTCATCACATCCAAACTCTCAAAAATGGTGCTGGTCTTGACAGGCTGGCTTTGATGCTTTCTCTGCCCTCCCACATCCTTTTTGCCTGAAACAGTTTCAAAAGCCAACCAGAACTGGCCTGCTCCACAGCCTGACTTCCATCCCAGTTCCACTCTGGTAACAGAAATGCACTCACCTTTGGACTTCCCTCTGGTTTTGGCTTTGTGTAGGAAAAGGACCCTCTACCCTCCACTCCCATTGCTGCCAGAGCTCGAGTCCGGCTTGTGCTACTGGAAATGAGAGCAGAGACAGCCTTGAGCAGGGAGCCAAGACCTACTGTGCCAAACCAGGGCTCAGCTCAGCGTGTTGGCTCTTCTCCAACACCAGGGTTCCCCAGCACATCACTGACCTGCGAGTGGTAGGTGAGGGTGGCCGCACCTGGACCAGAATGAAGCCCATGCTCTGCAGGTACTGGATGTACTGCTGCAGGAAGGCATTGCACATCTCCTGCAGCCACGGCTCCTCCTTCCCCTTGCAGGGCAGTGCTTCTGCCGAGTCACAGCTGTGGCTGCGGTCCCTCCCCGAAGCTGTGGAGTCATTGGAGCGGTGCCGCTTCTGCAAGAGAAAGTGACTTCCTAAGGAGAACTGCTGTGACTGGCCCCAGCAGAGGACACCAGATGCCCTGGTTGAGCAAAAGGTATATCTCTCTCTGCCAGAGAGCACTAACAACTGGTTGTCCAAGCACTGTCCTAGTGCATGTGCCAAAATGCAAGATCCAAGATCTACCCAGCCATGCACTAACAGCACTGCCATAACCTGCAGGAACCTACAGCCTAGGGCAGCATTCACATCTGCCTCCCCTGGAACAGCTTCCACGAAGTGTTAGTGGCTTATAACTGGTTCATGCAAAGCTCAAAGTTTCAGCTCCTATTGCCATGGTAAGAATTCAATCCCCTTATGAATCCTGCTTACTCCTCATGATTTCCTAGCAGTTCAGTAGCACTGAAAAGGAACAGTGTTTCATTCTAAACACTTTCAGCTCTCCTTTTGATGTCTTGAATACTCCTTTTTTTTTTTTTTTTTTTTTTTTTTTTTTTTTTTTGTGCTGAGAGAGACTAAGGTTTCTTTTTTTGATCTCTCTACCTTAAGCCTGCGGCTCTGTTACATGTTTCTATCTGGCTTTCTGCCTATCTACTCCACCAAGCCCAGGGGATGTCTCTTTACCTGGCATCTCTCCAGCTACTCTCTGACCTTCTCGAGGTCTCTCCAGTTCAGTGCCTTTGCCACAAGATGTTTGGTCTCACACTTACTGGCCAGATGAAGACATTAAAACTAGTATTTTAGAAAATTATCAGAATACTACCCATTATACTAACACTCCTTTCTGATGTACTCTAACCAGTGTCTGCAGTACCCAACAGTTCACAAATTGAAGAAACCACTGAGATGTGTGTTCTGTACAGGCTCTGCAGTGAGTGTACAATACAAGAGGGTTCAAATTTCTCTCCACATTGTGCTGTTTTACTGGGAACCAGGCCCCAGCTCCCACAAAAGCTTACATTTCAAAGGCCACTCAGGTGCCTCTTGAGTTCCTTGCATTCTTTTTCTGTTCTGACCAATCTTAAAAGCCCTCCAGCACTGCAAATCCTGGCACTCATACATCCCAATATGGAATTACAGAACCAATACACCACCTTGAAACCCCTGCTGTGAGGCTCTTCAAATCCAATAACCAATTTCCATTTTGCTCTGTTCCAAAAACAAAGTGAAGTTTTCATTCTGTGATGATACTTTCACTTGTAAGTGTTCAATTTCTGTAGCAACCTCTGCTTAAAGACTCTGTCAAAATCCTTTTGACATTCTGATAAATTACAACAGCCTGTTCTTCCCTTCTGACACACATACAGACTGTGTGAACAGCCAGTATGGGATCTGCACTAGTTAGTCTGTCAGGTTGCAACCTGCTCAGGATTCAGCTGGTTTGCTTTCAATTGTTTCAGCTATTTGTTGGGTCCAGGAAAAGTTTATGAGGTCTGGCTGCTGAATGCATAAAGGAAGTTTTGCTTCCTTAACCAATCAGTACCAGACAGTGCCCTTGACGACTTCTCCAGACTCAGCCCAGATTTCTCTGGAAAGGAAATCAGTCTTCTCTAGGGATAGTGTGGCTACAGGAGAAAAGCTTTAAGGATCCAAGGATTTTCTCTCTCCATTTTTTTCCTCATCTTCCAGTGTTCAAATTCATCCTGTATTTTAGGAATGAGGCCAGAGGAGCACTGTCTTGGGAAAAAAACACTCCTTTGTCCCTGTGCACAAAGCCTGACCCCGCTGGTGCTTGCTGACACTCACCTTCCCCTCTACCTTGCCCAGCTGGTCAGTCTGGATTTGCTGCCGGAAGGCGGGGTCAAAGAGCAAGGGGGTGGCACAGTAGTGAACCAGGCGAGAGGACTGCTTCAGAGTCTCCAGGTCTGCCAGCTGCAGGACAGAGAACAGCATGGTTAGAGCACACACCCCCACCGAGCCTGGGAACAAGTTGTCCATGACACTCCAATGCTGCTCAAATGGAGATAACTGGGAGAGTCCCCTGCTTTAAGTCTTTCCAGTGCTGGGCAGTGAGGCTTCATGCCCAAGCATGGTTCAGAGCCCTGCACCCCAGAAGTTCAAGCAGAGACCACTGCTTCACTGCCTAGCACCATCCCTACTATACAACTTGCTCAGAACTGCAGTGCTCCTTTTGCTGGTGCTCCCAGCATGCTGTAAGAAGGCCCAGCCCACCACCTGCCCAGGCTGCACTCACACTGATAGGCATGTTGGACTGAGCTGATCTCTGCTGCCAGGTGACAAAGAGGTTTTCAATCTTCATCTGTTTCTCCAGTTCTGAAGGGAAGAGAGCAGTCACAAGAGCATCAAGCCACAGCCCCAAGTATTGCTACTCTCCTTCACTCCCACCCTGAACAGGCCATAACCCATTCCCAAAGAGAGCTGTCCCTTGACAAAACTCTTGTTCTGCTCTGATCTCCTTTCCCAAAGTGAGATTATTACGCAAGCTCCCATGATATCAGCCCCCTTGCTTTACCTTTCCTCTCCATGCTCTTGATTTCCAGGAACTGTGCCCCATGCCGAGCCACAGGGTCAAAAGGTGCCAAGTCGGGCCCATGGGGTATGCGCCTGATGGTGGTAACGTCCCGCAGAGCTTCATCAAAGGGCACCACATCGGGGTGGAAGTGCAGCGACGGGAGGCTGCGGGCAGAGCTGCTCAGCCGCCCTTGCTCCTTGCTGGGTGGGGGACACGGGCTCCGGATCAGTGCATCCACCTCCAAAGTGGAGTTCAGGAAAGGATTTGGCTCCTAAGCAAACAGACACAGCCATGAAAGCCTCATTACTGCCAGCCCTGGAGCAAGAACCCACACAGTAAATCCAGTTCTGGCCATCTGCTGAGATCTGTGTTAGCCTTTTCCACTACTAGTTCCAAGAAGAGCATGCCTGGGCCCACCACAAAACTCTACTGTGGAGTGGGAAGCCCAATCCTCAGTCTCCACCCTAAGTAATTCAGTCACCAACAAGTGCTGCCAGCAGAAGGACCTGGCTTCTCTTTCCACCTGTCTCCAACAGCAGGGCAACAGTCCAGCTGGAAACGGTCAAGTTGGACATGTGAATGTCTAGGGATGCCCTGCCAATCAGCACACAAAAGGTGCTTGCAAGCTTTCTCAGACTCCCAAGGCCCTTCCTGAAGAAGAAAGGACTGCCATCCTGGTGTGGTGCCATACCTGCTTGCTATCCTCATGCCATGGTGTATCCATGAAGCAGTGGTGGTGGAAGAGTCCCAGCTTTTGGCTGATCAGGCAGTGCACGATGTGCGACCGGGCATTCTGCCACTGCAGCAGGCGTGTCAGGGAGCAGTTCAAGTTGGCCCCCAGGTCTGGGGACCAGTTGTAAGTGTAGAGTGTCAGCTGGAGAGAGAGGAAGGGGAGGAAGACTTAAGGATGTGCTCACAGACAACCTGCATGGTGGCACAGGCTGCCCCAGGTGTGCTGGTGGTACTTGCTGCACCTGCAGCCAGTTTCAGACCACAAGGCTGGAACAGGGAGAATGGCAACAGCTCAGTTACAGTAGTCCCCTGTTAAAAGCCACAGCCAATACTACCTTTTTGTCAATGATCTCCATGAAGAGGAACCTTTGCCGGGGCACCAGGTCTCGACCAACAAGGCTGGGATCAGAGCCTCTCTCTGCTGAGCTGAATTCCATGGCCTCAAAGCGCTGGAGCCCTTTGTGAGCTGGAAGAAGCCACAGTTCTGACCCTCAGTACCAGTTCATTCCACTTTGATTTCCCACCATGCCATAAGGTGGCTTGACAGGATGTTTTGCCACAGTACTGTTCAGCTTGTCTTGAAATAAGCTGTTACAAGTACATTTGACAGTAGGGTCTCAGAAGGCAAAACCAGACAATCTGCTGCCCATCTCTGGGCACAAGCAGTCTGTCCCAGTAAGGAGGGGAACCCTGTTCATTGATGTCCACCCCAAAAGACCCCAGCACAGCCCCAGGGCCATGACCATGGCCAGGCACTCACCCTGTTCTGTGCTGCAACGCCACTGCTGGAAGTTGCGTCCCAGCAGGATGAAGTGTCTGATGACTCCAGGGCAAGGGCTGGCACTCTGACCAGACTTATAGGGCAGGAAGGCAGTGCCCCGATGGTAGCTGCAAAGAAAAGCCCCAGAGGTGGCTGCCAAGTAGAGCTGTGGCAGAAGAGGTACAGCTGACCAACACCTGCTGGTGCTGAACAGCCACCTGCAAATCCCATAACTCACCAGATCTTCTCAAACACTTTGACAGTGGTGTCACTGGCCAGGGCAGTGACCAGGTTCACCACTTCCACCAGGATGGAGGACAGGAGGAAACGAGAAACCATCTCCAAGGAGCACTGCTGCACTGACGGGCACCCTGCATGGAAGATGTACTGTGGGACAAGGTGCCAAGCTGCCCCAGAGCCACATCCTGCCCACATGAGCAGTGGAGAGGGCTAAGGGCCTGAGGTAGGCAGAGCTGGAGAACAAGAACCTTACACGGATGAGAAGATGAAGCCTGAAATAACCTCTGGTTTCAGGTTCCGGCCCAAAGTAGGACCTGGACCAAACACCCTGTATGCTCTGAGCACAGCACTTTATTCCCCCACTCATTCCTTGTTCCCTGGCTTACTCCTCATCAGAGGAAGAGAGCTCTACTTTGCCAGCAGGAGTGTGAGTGGATGTACAAACATCAAAGTGAAAGGTAACCGGAAAGTTGCAACATGGCAGCCATACAACCCCAAATCCCTGCATATGAAGAGTGCTCCTCCTTTCCCTACCCTTCCTCCCTGCAAGAGGGTCTCCCATGCAACTTCACAGTCCCAGAGCATGTTGCAGAGGATCAGATCCTCCATCTCTGCTATATCTGGGAGCTAAAGCACTACCACAGCTGGTTGTTGAGACCAGGTCTCTCCAAAGCAGCTGCAGGCAAGTTCAACAAACTCTGGACTTGGAGCATGGCAGACATAACCACAGGCCTTAGAAGGTTTGTTCTGATGCACAGGCATATGCCAGGTCTCCTGCCACAGCTTTGTAATCCTGATGCCGGCCCTGAGACCAATGTGACTCTGGAGAGATTTGGGGAGAGACAGGTGTGTAATTTAGGACCAGCAGACAGATGGTGCCGTAAGAGGACCTGTCCTGAGAGCTCTGGGTAGAAAGGCCCACCCCCAGCCCAACTGGAGGAGCTGGGACCTGAAACACATACCCAGGTGGTTCATGAATGCCATCCACTGCTGGCAGGTTTGATTGAAGAGTGGGTGCATGGTACCTACATCTCCTTCTTCCAACTGGCAGGCTCGGCGCCTGAGGAAAGTGAAGGACAGTTACACTAGATCAGTCATCTGTAGTTAAAGTAGAAAAGTGCAACAGACCCTTCACAGCTCCAGAACAGAGCCCTGGGACCCTCCTTTTTAGGTTGATACAATCCTTGAGCTGGGTCACTTTTGGTCAGTAGCCATATGAGTGTCTGGTGTTGTGCAGGGCCCCACAGTGCAGAGAAGGGATCTCTGGCAGGGAGAACCAGCTATGCTCCCAGCAGCACTCCAGCAATAAGGGCTAAGGCTTTGTGTGTGTAAAGGAGCTTTCCTAAACTGCCTGTGTAAGGGAGAAACTACAAGGAAAAAGAATGTGGTCCAGAGGCCATTAGAATGCAGAGCAATGTACAACAGATTAGGGGAACAACATCCTGGCTGTCCAGCCTGCAGGCTGTGCTTGCCTCTGTGCCTGTTCCAGTTCAGCTGTGGCTGTGGCCCGATCCTGGCTCAGGTGCTGCTTGACATTCTCTGTCTTGTGCCGCCGTCTCGTGCGAGCCTCTTCTGGCCTCTCCAGCACAATGTCATCAGTAGTCTTGGGGCTGCCCAGCTCCGAGGACTCTGCCTTGCTCTAGGGGAGAAAGGGGTAAGTTAATGCTGTGCACATACACTGCCCAGTCAGTTCTCTGATCTCAAAGCCTCTGCTGCAAGCCTGGCTTCCCACCCCCAGCCAAATCCCTACTGTCCATTCCTCAAGGTTTGACACACCATGAGGACCTTACAGGCCCTGTTCCTGCAGCAACATTACCAGCATGTCCCAGAAGCTGCGGCGTCCCAGCTTGTTTGTGGGTGTCACTGGCTCTCCAGAGCTTGGTGAAGGTGCAGAGGTGAAGTGCAGAGGTGGAGGACAGCTCCTGCCAGGCCCCACACTGGCCAGGGCAAGGCCCTTGGTCTCTGACATGGTCCTCCTTAGGCCTCCTGGTGAGACAAAGCAAATCAGACTCTCCAGAGCCTGCCTCTGCAAAGCTGCTGGGTACCCCACTGTGTCAGGCCAGAGCCAGACTCGAGAGAAGGGAAAGAGCTATCAGTAACATCCAGCAAAGTGGATTCAGTCACAGGGAACAGACAGACCCTTAAATCTCTCTTCCAACACCAATGTCTATGATGCTTCTTCCCCAAGACACCAGAGCACACATTGCAGAGGGGAGAGCAGCTTCCTCCCTCCTTGCCCAGCCAACCAGACTCCCCCCAGCACAGCCAAGCTCCTGCAGGCCAGGCAGGAGGAGCAAGGCTGGGTGGAGGCCCAAGGTGGCCATCCTGGCCAGGCTCTTACCTGCAGAGCTCAGGTCCTCCAGGTCTGCAGCACTCAGGGGGCAGGTGGCCTCCACACACAGTGGGGCTGGCAGCACAAGGAACTCCATGACGGCGTCGCAGAGCGCGTGACGCAGGGCCCCGCGCAGCTTCTCCGACAGCTGCAGCAGGCTGATGTTGCCCTTCTCCCAGATATCCAGGCGCACCAGCACGCAAGGCTCTGTGGGGAAAGGGTAGCTCTGCATGGCTCTTCAACTCTGCCCTCACCAGCCCTCCGAGGTGCCCCAGGGGATGTGGAGGCTGCAGGCAATTGGCAGCTGCTGGCCAACTCCTCACCTGAAGGCAGGGGGTCATCCCCTGGCTGGTGCCTGCTGACGGCTGTGAGGCTTTCAAAGTCACTCTCCTGCAGCAGGCCCACGATGGGTGAGGGGGAAGGCAGCTTCAGAGGGTCAGGCCTCTCCCCGTGGGGCAGCAAGGTGGGGCTGCCGTGCTCATCCACGAATGTCAGTGCAATGCACGCGATTCCTGCGGGGCAGAATCCGAGACAGCCTCCATCAACACAGCACCAAGACTCCCTCACAGTGCCTGCCTACACCTTGCCACCCCGCAGCTGGGACCATCATGTCACCATTTGAGTTGCACAGTGTCACATGGCAGGCAGGGCCCACGGAAGGGGAGACAGCCAGGGGAGCAGAGGATAGCTGTGCCTGTGGGGAGCCAGGGTAAGAAGCATGGGATCTTGCACAGGGTGTCCCCATCATTCCAAGAATCTCTCTCCTGTAGAGTCACAGCAGGTTTCACCTTGCCCTGCAGGTTTCACCTTGCCCTGCAGGATCTTCCTGGGTTGTCCAGTGCCACATGCAAAAGGAAAGTATCTCTGTTTGAACCAGGAGAGCCTTTATGCAGATTGATCCAGGATGGGGCTCACCATTCCTGTCCTCTTAAGGGACAGAGTACAGGGCCCAGACACTCTTCAGCATCCCCCTTCAGGCTGCAAAGGATGCAGAGTCCCTGCAGATATGACACCTTGTTGCAGATTACACTCACAGCACCCTCCTCACTGTACACCTGAACAAGATTTGGTGCCTTTCCCGTGCACTCCAACCAGGCAGGACTGGGGACAAGGCACACTCACACCCAGGCCTAGCCTGGAGTTACTGCAGAGAAAAATTCAGACCTTGTCTGTTGGCTCTCTATACTGAGCCCTACACACGCACAGCAGGACCCTTCAGAGCTGCAGAGCAGCTGTGTGGTTCCTGCCTCACAGCCCACGTGCTGTGAGCCCTGGGCCACACAGGAGAAGCCCTGCTATGGACCAGAGCAGAAACACAGGCTGACTACCCATGGCCCAGCTCAATGGCCAGGGCAACAGGAAAGCATCTGCAAGGTCCAAACCTCAAATTGTAACTCTAGATGTTCCCACTTCCTTAGAAAGCTCCCTGACTAAGCCAGCACTCAGATGACTGGATGGCAAAGCTGCCCAGCACTGCCTAAAGGTGATCTGCCCAGATACAAATAACCTCAGCCCTACAACACTGCTGAGCCCATACTCTCTCCTCCTCCATCCCAGCAAGGATGGCAGTGACACCAGACTCCACTGCCTCAGAGAAACCAGTGTCCCTGACCAGATCCCCAGCCTGCACTGAGGACAGGCACCCTCTCTGCACGGAGACAAACCCAGCCCAAGCAGGCTGTGCCCAGTCTAATCAGCAGCAGCACAACCACCCAGTCTCCATCATTCCTTGTGAAGCATAAGCTCTGCAGCAACCTTTCCTCCAAGGCACAGCAGACACAAGGGAGAGTGCACTGGGATGGAGAGAGATGCTCACAAAGGAGAGAGGTAGGCATTCAAATCAGAGGACAGCTCATGTGCACCCACACTGAGGAAAGGAAACTACACCTATGAGCAACCCCCACAAAGAGTCTTGCTGCAGCAGGGCAGCTCTCCAGGACATGGGTGTCTATACAGAAGTATCAAAAGCAGGAAATCTGCCCCACATGACAGTGAATATGAACTCTACCAACCAGACTTTCTTTCTTTAAACAGTAAGGGGCAAAACTCCTCAACAGTCTGGCTTGGCAGTCAGCCCCAGGCCCACCAAAATGGCTGAATGATCATGTGGTAATTATAGACCATTCCCCTTTTCTTCTCCTGAATAAATTTCCACACTCAGCCCCTTCAGCCTCTGGCACATTTCCCTATCACATCCATTCCTGTACCTCTGCTCTGTTGCAGTCTGTCTGAGCTGAGAACATGACAGCAACCGCAATTCAAGCAGGCCAGGTCAGCAGCCTGCCCCTGCCCAATGAGCAGAAAGGCTCTTCTCCACGTTGCAGGGAACAAGGCTTCCAGGAGCATGGAGGAGCTGAAATCAAACCACTAAATCACGGATGTAAAAAAACAGCTAAGAAACTCAAAATCTGAGTTCTGGAGCTATAGAACAAGGACATCAGCAAGAGCTGCCAAAGGTCTTACTGCCTGGTGCACTGGAGCTGGGGTGCTAGAGAACTGTTATCTCCCATCTGTGGGGGACTCTGAGCCCCCTCTGACCCAGGCTCACTGAAATACAAAGCACACATCTAATGGTGCCTGGCCACTCCAGCTAAGCAAGAGAACATCCCACACCAGGGCACAGCCACTGGGAGAGTGATGATGCTACACCCTGGAGCATCAGTGGCATTTGAAACCTCAGGACTCCTGTCTTCCCCAGGACCTATGGGAAGAAAGATGCAGGATTTTGGAGTTCACTGCTTGCAAGCTAACGGGGACCCTTGGCAGCTGGGAATCGCTGAGCTGCCACCTCAGGGCAATAGGTTCTGTTTGCTCATTTATCCAGCCAGCAAGAAACAGGGCTCAGCTGAATGGATACACACACACACAAACACACAGAGGAGTCAGAGCTGAAGCCACAACACAAGGAAAACAAGAACAGCTGGGACCAGAGAGCTGCACAGGAAAAGGAGATGGAATAATACTTGGTGCCATGGGTGCTACCTTGGAAGTGAGAGAGTGGAAAGAGGTGCTGCACAAGGTCCGACATGGTACCTACATAACAGAAGAACATTCAAACAGGCACGAGGGGCACAAGACACACAATGGCCAGGTGACAGACCACACGGCCTGGACAAAATGTGACATGACAACTGCTGCAGGGTGGGCCCTATCCAATCACTTCTCTAGCAGTCTAGAGAAAAAAGCAAGGACATTGCCCACACAACCCACACTCAGTTCCACACAGCCAGAGTTCCCAATACAGCCAGGCTTCTGCCACAATTGCTCCCACCTCCAGCCCCATGGAGCCTCTCTGCCCCACACTGAGGTCTCGCAGTGTCTAGAGCTGCTTCCTGCAGCATTAGGTCTAGCTTAGCAAGTTGCTCTGTTGGGGGCCTTAGTTTGCTCTGCTACACATGCAGAGGTGTGCAGTCCCTCAAGCACACACCTTACCCACCTTCCAGCTGTGGAGGAACACACTCCCCCAGCACTGGCCCTCCTCAGTCACTCAGCTCTCCAGCATGGGAAACACCTCCCCAACACACAGCCCCATACTCTGTTTCAGAAGAATTGAGCACAATACCTTTTCCACCAGTGCCTTGGCCACCTGGCTTGTTGTACAAATAGAGATCCTGGTCAGGGATGCTCCCGTTGTGGTTGAAGTAGTGCTAAGGAGAACAAGGAAGAATACCAACACAGATTAGAGACACAGTGCCTTAACTGGAAAGAGGCAGTTTTGTATACGCAGAGCTCATCCCTAAACCTGTAGAACTAAATCCAGACTTACTCAAAACACTTGCCAACACAGTCTTCACCACTGCTGGGGTGAAGGAACCCCTCATAGCATATACAGAGTTATGTGCCACTACATATCTGGCCTCACCCTCTGTCTTCACTATGGCCATGCTAAGGGGTCGGTAGTTGCTCCCAAAGTTTTATTAATCCTGATGTTTCAATCCTTAGATCTGAGAGAGCCATGCAAGGAGCAAAGTTCAGCTTTGAAAAGGGATCTTCTCCCATGCTCCTGAGAGATGACTGTGGGCATGAGCTTTATGGTTGCTGCTTTTTGCACAGCGACTGCCTGTCATGAAAGCATGGCCTGTCCAGGCTAATCAGGATGTGCTCAGTCCTGTAAAACTCACCCAGGCCTTAGGAGTTAGTGTCAGTTTCTCCCTAACCCTCCATGGCAGAGCTGGAAACGTGGTGTCTGAGCTGCCCCAACAAATGCCCCCAGCAGCAGCTAGAAGCTAGGCAGCCTGCTGTCCCAACCGCAGCCCTGCTCACCTTGAAGTGGTGCTCCACATTGCTGTCGGTGTACTTGGGGGTGTGCAGGAAGATGAGCAGGTTCTGGCGCAGGTAATAGGCCACGGCGTGCAGCCAGGGCAGGGCTGAGGGCGGCAGGGAGAACTGCAGGACCTCTGTGGGCGGCGTCCCGGGGGGCTGGATAAACTGCACACAGGAGGCTTTAAAACCCAGCTGGGACTAGCAGGCTGCCCTAGGGCTCTAGTACTGATAAAAATTATGCCAGTTGGCTCTGCAAGGTGAGAAGGGTGGTGGGCAGAACCCTAGATAGTGCCCTGAGACAGATCATAGAATATCCTGAATTAGATGGGGCCCACAAGGATCATCAAAGTCTAACTTCTGGCCCTGCCCAGGACAGCCCCAAGATGCAGGCAGACATTCATTCCAAGGTGTGGGAAGGAGGGCACAGGGAAGTCCTGCCGTGCTGCAAACCCAGCAGAGGGAATCTCCCAGTTATGCTGGCACCCATACAGTATATATCTCAGTGAATGCTAGCCTGACCAAGCACTAGACCAGGGAACAGATGTAGCAAACTGTTCCTGTTGGGGCAGGCATGGCTGAGACAGGTCAAAATGTAGGAAAGTGCTCTGGGGTGAAGAGCGCAGATTAGCCAGCGAGATACCTCCACATCTGCTGGGGTCAGCTTGCAGTTCCGCACCAGCATGACAGTGATGATATCCAGGGTGGCCTCATCCAGGCGTCTGCGCAGCACTTTCACCAGCTCATCTGTGATCTCGGGCCCTGACAAGTGAGCAGAGATACAAGAAGCTTTTTCACCCCATCCAGTAAGAATGACTACAGCCACCCCTCCCTCCGTGTTCAGGATGTACCATCCTCACCCTCACTTCCCACAGGGAACATGACTTTCCCCAGCATCAATTTCTTCAGACATATTTTTCTATGGGTTTATGATCACAAAAGACAGCTGGTGCAGTAGGCAAAGGCAAAGACAAAGACAAATACACTCCTGCACAGGGTCTGCAGGACACTCTGAAACAAGAGGTTTCATTGTGGGCTATGGATCCTTTCCTTATATTTTCACCCACACAGAACAGAGAGCAGCTCTGGGCTAAGGAAGAGCTGTTTGCTTAGGAGGGAGATTCCCCTCTCTTCAAGCAAAGAGGGCAGGGAGCAGAGCTTTGCTCCTGTGCTTTATCAGCACAGTTCTGCTGCCAGGTGCTATAACACATACCTGCTGGGGCGACACCATGGACCATCAGCTGGATGTGTCTGTCTATCTGTCCCACAGGGCGGGCAGAGTCCACGCTACGGCATGAGGCAGTATCCAGAGAGGAACGAGAACCCTGCAGAAACAAAAAGAGCCATGTGGAAGTAGTTTCATACGAATTCTAGATCCATCATTGTCCCAGGCTGTCAGCAGGGACAGGCAGATGCACCCACTGCTGCCCCACACCACACATCTACAGTAAGTTTTGCCCTACATAAAATCCAGGTTGCTGGAACTACTGAGTTCCCTCCACTCCTGTGACCTTGAGCACCCATGTCCATTCGCAGAGAGCACCAGACTCACCATTAGATCCTCAGTGTAAATGGGCTCCTGGCTGCGAGTCAGTGCTAGCGAGCGAGATGATGCACTAAGGCTGCTCTCTGCTTCCCACACCTTCCCACTGTGGGTGGTTTCCGTCAACCTGAATACAAGAGAAAGACATGTAAGCCTCCATTCCCAAAGATGATAGCATCGTATATCCACAAAAGACCCACATCTTCCTTACTCTCCCCTGTGCACTTTGGTGGGACTAGTCCTTAGAATATAGTTTGTGGAAAAATTGCTCTCTGGCTCCGTAAAAAAAGTCATCATTGTTCTCCCATGTAAAGGCTTAGCACAGGGAGAGCAGGATAGCCCTGGCTTGATGTGACAGACTCATCAGAAATCACACATTTGCTGCTTGGGTCACAACACGGTCCCTGTGGCTGGGTAGACACTTTCTGTCCCAAGGAGCTCTCAGTGTGGTGTACCAGATGTAGCAAGGGCAACAGGCCAACAAGTCACACTGGCTTCTTACCGGAGGTAGAAGACAGATTTAGTGGCACGTTCCTGGTAGACAAACATATTCTTCCTGTTCACCACAGAGAAGGCGTTGAGCACCGAGCGAAGTGCCTGGATAGCTGTGGGCAATGTGGGACATTAGCTATCCCACAGACCCTTCTCTGGAGTGCCAATCCAGCCAGCAGCTGGACTCCTGACAGGGCAAACGGGAGGGAACCTGGGCTGTACATACCTCGTGAGACCCCCATGTTGGGGCCCATCTTGAGGCGTGAATGCACGTGGATGAGTGTGCTCCACACCACCTCACAAGCAAAGTGCCCTGGCATGAACTGCATGGTGGCAGCTAGGTAGTCCCGGGGCTGGTAGCTCTCCTCTACAGAGTAATCTGTAAATAACATAGGACATAGTTGGGGTCCCAGCATGGAAGTTAACATCTTCTTAGGCATCTGTGTAGCACTGCAGCTGAGGCATGGCCAAGGGAGTATCCATACCATCCGTGGGCATCACACGCTGCCTGTATGAAGTATAGGGTGTTTCACTCTTCCAGATGTCCTCCTCACTTTCTGCCACCAGTAATGAGTTGCATATGTGGCTGTCATGCAGGTCCTGGAGCAGTAAGCGCTACAAAGGATGAGGAAAGATTGGTTCTGTTGCTTGCACAGCCATGGAAGACAGCAAGAAATGTTTAGGGCCAGACTGAGTCCCTTTTCCTATGACCCCTCCAAGCTGGGACTCCACCAGCTGAACTGGCTCCTCAGGCCATCCTCTGAGCAGAGCCCAGACTAGATAACCTCCAAAAGTCTCTTCTCATCTAAGCCATCTATTCACTGGCAGCTCTGTTAGTGCCCTCTTATTACCTGATTGACAACCCTGCAGATTTCACTGATCTTCTTCACCACCACCTGGTTGAGACTCTGGCACTCCCCTGGCTGCTCTTCTTCTGTCTCTGCTGATGTTGCCTTCTCCACACTCAGGCTGCTTTATGAAGAAAGGGAGGATGGGGTCAGCAAGGCACCTGGACAGTGCCCATCACTGGGTGCAGTGAGCAGAAACACAGTGGGAAAGGATGGCAGTTTTCCCCTTATAGAGCACCAATCTAGTCCTGCAACTTGCCACCCACACAGGGCAGGGAAAAGATCCTGTGCAGAGATGAGTCAGTGACAACAAGGTCACAGTGCAGAGAGGCAGTGGTCAGACAGGGGACCCTCCTTACCGTGTGTGGTAATAAACCTCCACTCGGTCCTGATGGATTTTTATGATGAGCCAGAAATCCGGCATAAGGGGACACCTGGGTTCCTGGTCACTCATTAACGCCTCCTCATACTCCGAGTCACTGCTTCCCCCATCATAACCTGCAACGTATCCTCACTTCAGGCCTAGGCCTGGCAGAACCCTCTCCCTGGGCAGGGCAGCCACTCACAAACCCTGCCCAGGCACAAGACCCTGCAGTGTGTCACTTATCAGTGCCACCACACACGGTCACCCCCCTGCCCTGGCAGACTCACCCAGGTGGTCGGAGTCCATGCTGCCCTGGCTTGACACAAGGCTCTGCACGCGGCTGGGACGCTGCCTGCTGGAGCCTGCAAAGAGAAGGCGGCTTGACCATGGAAGTATCTGCTAAGCCCCATCACATGCCCCATCCGCTGGAGAAACATCATGCCACAGGACAGTCAGGCTGTGCTGGCCATGGGGAGGCAGTGCTGGGGAATGAGGCTCTCACAGCCATTACTGAAGTCACCAGAAACTGCATGTCATTAGGGATATCAGTGCAGCAGCACAGTGTCTTGGGTACTGTTAAGCACTGAATTGCCAGCACCCTAGCAAGGAAGAGACCAAAGTCCTGGATACCAGTGTGGGTATTTAGGGACAAGATCAGGAGGAACAGTTATATTACATATGTCACAGTCAGAACTGGGCTCTTCCCTTAGAAGTTTCTGATGTTGAGGTACATCCTGCCCACACTGCAGCTCCTACCTTCCCTGCCCTGTGTTACAGACTCAGACAGGCTTGCTGCAGATGGTGTAACCAATGGTGATTTCTCACTGTTCCCCTTTTCAGAGGATGATGATGGCAATGACTGTATGGTTGTCTCTGGAACTGCCTCTTCCATGGAGTCCTGGCCTGGTGTTCTGCTTTGATCAAGTCTCAGCATATCTCCTGGAGCCTGCATAAAGCCAAGGTCATAAAAATGACCAGAAAAACAGGCACTGAAAAAACAATTGCATCATCCTTCTGGTAACATTCTGTTACCACTGTCCCACACCTTCTCACCAACAGATAGCTCAGTGCTTCTCACCTCATTCTGTGTGTGGCTGCCTCCACCTGCAGTGTTTCCTGTGTCTGGCACAATGCCTGTCTCACTCTCTGGCCACTCCCAGAGACCTCGGCCTTCTTCTGGGAGGACACAGCTTGTGTGGTGTAACAGCTCGGAGCCTTCTGCCTCTGTTTCACTGCTCCCCTCCTGGCCTGTCTGGCCCAGGCCTGTCCTGGCACCCCCTCCAGCTGGCTGCTGCAAGCAGGGTGTCCTTGAAGGGTCTGGAGCAGCCTTCCTGGAATGCAGGCGGCTGATGGAGATGTAGTGGTAGTCATTGCCTTCTGCATTCAGCATATAGCCTGGCAGAGCCATTCTTCTGAACTCCTGCAACACAGAGAAGAATAAGCATCCTGCTATCAAAGCACAATGCTACCTCAGGGCTTTCTCTTTACCTCCTTGAACTTCTCCAGAGAGTGCTCAGGCCCAAAAACAAACTGGAGCAGCACCACCTCGCTGTGGCAGCTGGGCCGGCCCTTGGAGTTATAGATGTGAGTGGCCACCCTGTGCAGGATGGAGGTGCTGATGACCTGTGAGTGTCGCAGTGCTGACACAATCTCATCGTCCAGGAGCCAGCGAATCTGAGCAGAGCAAGGACACAGAGCAACATCCAGGTGACCTGTGTTTGCAAACCTGCCCCAATTCTCACCCAAGTCCCAACAGGATGAAGGCGGCCTGTCTCATCACCCACATCCCTCATCTCCTGAATGTACCTAAGAAAAGGCCTTTTAGAAGACAGCCCTGCCTGGCCCACCCCAACTGCAGCAAGAATTTTCTCAGAGTAATCCCACACTTTTGGGAACCACAAGGCTAACAGCCTTTGTGACACCAGTAAAGCCTAACAGTCAGTTCAGCCAACTGGTGCAGCTTGGAGCAGGCTAGATGTGTGGAACAGCAGTTGTGTGCCCTAGCTGGAAGCAGGGAAGCAAATCTGGCTTACCTCGTTCATAGTGGCTTCAATAGCCTGCCTGTGCACTCCAGGGAGGTTGGAAAGGGCAGGGTGCCTAGGAGAGAGGAGACACAGAATCAACCAGTCCTTCTCACTTGTGCAGCTACCACAGCACAGCTCCCAGGCAGTAAAAGGAACCAGTGAGGGCCTTGTTACCTCTGCAGTGCCATACCTCTCATCTCCAGTGGATGGGAGCCGTTCCAGGTTGTGCATGATATCCTCATCTGAGCGGAAAGACGATGGCTGCCCTGGAGAGCGCGTGAAGGACACGCTACTCTCTGAGGTGCATCTGTCACAGGAGAGAGAGCAGCCTGAGCATTGGAGCCAGAGGATAAACAGACACAGAGAGCAGAAAATGGATCTCTATAGAAGGTGGGCCTATGTAGGAAATAGTTTAGTTTTCTTAAGCCTGTGACAGGCTCTGTGAGAAGACAAATCCTAAGTCTCAGTACATGGAGATGAGCCAAGAATGACTGTCTGGCTAGGGCAGGCAGAGGGAGGGAGATTGGGCCTCGTTCCACCTACCTGTTGTGGAGGATGTCTGTGTTGACAACTTCTATCTCCAGGGGCAGTGTCAACACAAAGATGTCCAGGGTCACGCAGAGGTCCCCCAAGTCAATGGTGTTCAAGCCTTGGCAGCTTTCCAGGCAGCCCAAAACTTCCCCTGAGGAGAGATCACAAACCAAGGGACTCAAGCAACAAACATCTCTGCTTACACACATACCCCAGCTGGTGGCAAGTACAGAGACTGCAAGAGGTGGCTGTCACACACACCTGGACAGGCTCAAGAAGGCCACCATCATCTTCCATGATCCTTTCAACCTTCCATGACCAATCCCACAGCAAGTGGGAGACCTGGTGAAAAAGCCCTTGTACGATGATGGCAAACCCTGGGGGTTTACAGGGAAGGCTGGTCCAGGCAGATTGGCTGTTTAAGACACAGCATGTTTGTTCCAGGGGCTTCTCACTCAGCAGGGACCTGACAGAAGCCCTACTGCCATTTAACCTCCCAGCAAGAATTGTTCTTACCTAGACAAGTTGGCAGGGACTGCACGGGCATGGAGCTGTGCTGGCTACGCAGCTTCACTGAGCAGGTCAGGTGCACAAAGAGTGGGGGCATCTCCTGCTCCAGGAACTCCTGCTCATTGAGTGAGTCCCCTCCCAGCACGCTGAAGGAGTCGTCATCCTGGTTCACTGTGTTGGAGTCAGAGAGGGAATCTGTGTCTGGGAACTCATGCTCCAGCTTCTCACGGTACTCCACCTCCAGCTCTGGGTCACTCTCTGTGGCAATGCAGCATCCAGACACAGTTCCTGTAGATACAGGTTCCCTGTCAGCAAAGCAGGTCCATATCTCCAGAGACTCAACCAGACACACCTAGCTCTGAAAGGCATCATTACATGGACAGACATTTTCTTTTCCAAGACAGAGCAAGCAAATTTTACCTTCCTCAGCTGCCATTTCTGCCTCTGATCCCTCCATGTCCTCACTGCCTTTCCTGTCTGCCTGATCCCGAGATGCCTCTTCCTGAGATGGAGAGAGAAAGAGCACACACTAGAAGCATGCCAGGCAATACATCAGGATGTTGATGGGAGCTCCAGGGACTAGGTCTACCCACGGGTCTGCCAGCCCCAAATCCAGACTTGACACCAAGAAAAGCTACTCCACAAGGATCAGGTGCCTGCCAGGACAGCCCCATGCCTACCTCTTTCTTGGCTGACGGTGGGCAGTAGAAGAAATAGTGAGGATTTGATGGCACTGGCTTGAAATGTAAACTTCCAATTTCCAGGAATTTTTCCTAAAGGAGAAATCCCAAGTATGAAGCAGACATCGTACTCTACACCCTCCTGTTGAAGCCAGGTCAAGCTTGCACATTTCTCACCTGGATAATTTTATGTAAGTCTGGATGTGCCTGGCAGGGCTGTCCAATTTCCAGCAGTGAAAGGGGGAATTCTGAACAGCAGCTGGTGCCCACACTGCTCTTTGGCTCCTCTGTGGGGCTGGCAATGTGATGGGAGTCCTGCTCACTGTAGTCTTCCATTTCAGCACTGAGAGGATTGTGGACAGATCAGACAGGTAGATCAAGACACAAAACAAGTTTTATGTGTTATCCATCTTGCCAGGATCCCACCTCCCAGCTCCCCAAATCTCATCTGTGTCAACACAACCTGAACACCCACAAGTCCACAGCCCAGCAGCCACTCATGTGCCCAGATAAGGGCTCATGCTGTCTGCAGCCAGGCCTGAGGTAGTTTAACCATGCTGATCACATTGCCATGTCTGTACACCACACTACACACCCTGCCTGGGAAACAGAGACACAGACTACAGGGACAGCCTTGCAGCAACCTGAACTGCCAGCAGCCAGTTCAGGGCACCTCACAGCAAGTACCACCATGCCAGCACCCCATTGTCTGGGCAGGAAAGCTCATGCCCATGCTCACCCAGTACCTCTAGGACAGAATAATTCCTAAAACTCAGGAAAAGCAATCTGGGGAGTGGGATGTTGACTGGTCAAAGCACTCCCTAGTACTCAAATTAGTGATACACGTGGCAGATCTGGGCACAATGTGTCAGAAGCTATATATCCTTCAGTAAGAGTTTATGCAACTTGAATTTTGATAGGCAATTCATTATATTCTATAAACAAACAAAAAAAAAATGTTGTCACAGTTTTTCTTGGGGAAAGTAGCACTTGAAATCATCTGACTTTTTAAACACTGAGTTCTTCAAAATCACAATCTTACCTCAATGATTTACAGTATAAGATGACATAGCATTGGAGACTCCTAACAAATGCTAGTGAATGCACATAAAGAAACTGTGCAGAGGACTTAAGTGTTTCTTTGACAGACACTAAAGCATAGCACTTCTTTCCCCCTTAAGTTTTCAGATGAGATACAAACCTTATAAATACCCTAAGGAATAAGACAGAAGTTTAGCATATTTCAGTCTTGCCTTGGTGTTTCTCTTGTGCATTTCTTCCAGAGTTTTAATTAAAAATAGTGACACTTTATTAATTAGAAAAGGATAACAAAGTTGTCATTTACACCAGAGTCAACAGCAAGCTCAAATGAGTCAAACAGCAGGAGATGCATAATTTCTCCAGAAACAAGTCTTGCAGGCTTGCAGACAAACTGCCCTCCAGCTTAGGCCAGATGGGACAGTAATGAGCCAAGACTATAAGAGAAAGAAAGGATGGATGTCACCAGAGACTGCAAAAAATAGTGTTGTGGTGGACATCATACCAGATGGATATCTCACTCTAAGTATCTGCTCTTCTGTGTGGCTGTTAAGACTCTGTCCTACAGCATTCCTTCTAGAAGGCACTAAAATATGCTTGAAAAAAGATTTGTCCTGGCATGATGCTAAGAAAGAAGCAAGACTGAGACCCCTACCTTGACTCAGAGACCAAGACACCTCGTTCCCTAGAGCTCTGTTCCTCTTCCTGCTCTATGCTGCCCACTTGGAAGCTGGCTGTCTTGGAGTGTGTATGGAAATGCTGATGGCTCTCTCGGAAGGAGCGGACATGGCTGCACACCGTCAGCAGGAAGTTGGTGATATCAATCTCTTGGAGCAGCTCCTCACAGTAGTCCATGGCAGTAAGCAGGTCCTGGGAGCTGATGCTGTGTGACTGTTGAAGGGTCTTGAACAGCCCTAGAGATAAACACAGTGTTTGAGCACCCCATGGCATCCCAAGGATGTGAGGCTGTGGGAGTCAGGCAGTGGCCACATCTGGATCTTCACCAAGTCCCAGTGTGGAGCTGGAGTCAGTGCTGGTGCTGGGAGACAGGAGGCAGCCAGGGCACCTAACATTACATATTATCCTGGGCTTGGGTGACACCAGAGTGGCCAGGGCATCTGTCACCCTGAATGTGAGTGGAAGACATCAAAGAAGGGATGCTCCTTCACAGCACTCCACAGGTTTGGGAACAGCCTCTGCAAGGCCCATAGAGAATGCACAGAAGCATCTTTAAATGCCTCCTGGTGGTATATCCCAGTCCCATAGCTCCTCCCTTTACTTGGAGTATGATCACAAGAAAATGAGACACTGCTTTCTTGGAAGAAGACCCAGGGCTCAACCCCAACCCTGCCACAGGTTCCAATGTGCTGCTGCTCACCTTTCACATAGCACTGGTGGGAGTGCTCCTGCAGTAGCGTGCAGTAAGTCACCAACTCCTTGTGCTTGTGGTCTAACCAAGCAGCAGTTGGAGGACGTTCTAGAGACTGGGACCTGGAAAAGAGGAACCACAGCATTTATACCAACAAAGCACATCTTAGACTGTAAATGGCTCTGGCGCCAGTAAAGCAGAGCCTAGGGCATGCACACTCTGTGGCTGCTATAAGGCAGAGAGGCCAAGGCAGGCCAAGAAGACAGGGCTAGAGCCAGCCTCTTGTCAAGGCAGGCCAAGAAGACAGGGCTAGAGCCAGCCTCTTGTCAAGGAGACTCCTCTGTTTTTTGTCTAGGTACCAAGTATGGTTGTTATTACCTGAAGAAGATGTCCCGAGGAGGACGGTGTGCCCGTGGGCTGACGAGCTGCTCCCGTAACAGCTCCAGAGAGCAGCTGTAGATGTAAATGGGGCAGCGAAACCGGCGGCACTCGCCCAGCTCAGACTGTGAGTTCTGGCGGCAGAAGGAGATGTGCACATCTCTCCTCGAGGGGCCACTCTGCTCCCCAGGGTCCTGGCTCACTTCTGCAAAAGAAACAATTCTAACATAAAGGTCTCTGATGCTTCCTCGTTCTTGGTCTGAGACGTCACGTCACAGCTCTCACAGAAGCACCACAGTTGGATATTGGTTTTTCAAGCTTCTCACCACTCATCGTCACCCAGCACCCAACCACTCAAGCCCAGTGCTTTGGACACCTCAATCCCCTTTACAGCCATGACTGCTCATCACCACCACTCCTACATCCTGCAGCAGCAGCACAACCCTTCATCCTCACTGCAAGCATGGCTGATCTGCCTTAGGGGCTGTGCAATCAAATCCCATAGACCTCAAGACCTGTGTCCTTGTCCCTAAGACATTGTGCTGCTGACAATGCCAGTCTGGACCATGAAACGAGAGTCACTGACTTTCCAGTGCAGCCCACTACTGCCATTCCTAGTAGCTTCTGTCTACCTGCAACCTCCTTGCCCGCAAGTAACCAACCTTAGTCCATGGGCACCCAACTCGCATTACTCTCCTTCATGCCCCCATGAACATCACTGTGCCTCTTGTCCTGACTCTGC
Source organism: Sylvia atricapilla (assembly GCF_009819655.1). Taxonomy (NCBI): domain Eukaryota; kingdom Metazoa; phylum Chordata; class Aves; order Passeriformes; family Sylviidae; genus Sylvia; species Sylvia atricapilla. Next base: position 15,554,565 of record NC_089148.1, read on the forward strand.
TGACTGCCAGGCAGGAGGTGCCATGCTGCAGCAGCCTGTTATTCCTCCTGCTTTAATCTGCTCACCAGTATGCTGAATAGCAAGAATAACACTTTAACAAGGTGCTGTCAGTACCATGGGCTGGTGTTATGCTGAGGGTTGGTAATGGCACTGCAGCATCCCCTTCTTCAGCCCTGACTCGCTCTGCACAGACAGGTCCCATGGTATCTTCTCCAGATCGACACTCATCTTTTGGAGATTTGTCCAAGCCACAAGCCATCAGCTTCTGTACATCTAGAGGAAAAAAAAAATAAAATCATCCTATGTCCAGGGAGAACAGCTTAACTCCTCAATCTGCATTCCCAAAAGAGCAGATTATCTGCTACCTCTTTGTGCGTAGAAGCAGCTTCACCTGAGCCTAGCAGCCTTCACCAGTGGCTCAGTGGAAGCCAGACCAGTGCCAATGCCCAGAAGCAAGGACTTTCCCAGACCATCCCATTAGCTATCTCCTTAATCCATTCATTAACAACCCCACTGGGAAAACAGTCCAAATGGCTGCAGCTAGCAAACAACTCAACACCACATCCCCCACCTGAAAACCCTATGTGGGCAGCACCACACCGTGAGAGAAGTGCAGGACATTCAACACTCGGAATTCTTCTATTCCAGGCCACGTGGTGCAAAAAGACTGCATGAACTCTGCTATTTAATTTTCTCTCCACCCTACAAGAGCTGATTCTGGTTTTTCTGTTTCGCTGAGCAGGTGTTTAAGACTGCTGCCTCCTCCTGCTCCCCACAACAGATCTCCTCACCTGAGAAGGTGGCTGGCAGGAAGGTCAGGAACACATGCTGTGGGTTGACCAGCTTGGCATAACATCGCCACTGAGGGGGAAAGGGCCCCATCGTGTCACTCAGTGTCACATCATCCTCAGGCAGCTCTGTGTTGCCAAGGCTCTGATGGAAGAGCAGAAGTTGGATAAACTCATGGCGTATGGCACAGGCCCACCTTGAGGCAGGTAGCAGCCACACAGAGCAAGTTCTTCCAGGCCTGCTGGCTGGCACAGTGCTGAAATCACCCTGGTCCCCCCTGCACATTCTCAGAGCAGCCTGGCTGTACAAGTCACCATTCTGGGAACAGCCAGGCTCCAGGAATTACAGCACAACAGTCAGCAGATGCTTAGCCAGCTTTGCTGGGCCCATTCTGACCTCTAGGTAGTGACTGCCCATGGTTTCAGAGCAATCTGCACCACAGTACCAGTGCCTCTGTAACAGGCTTGGCCCATAGTGAATGCAACTGTGCACACACCTTCTTCTAGATTCCTACTTGACTTCAGCCACAGGATACAGCCTAAACTGCTACCAAAGGTGGGGAAGAACAGCTGCCTTTCAATCTTTCTCAGCCTTTTTAACTCTCCTGCTCTTTAACAGCTGCTGCCTTGCTTTCTGAGGGGCCTCAGGAGAAGGACAGCAGCACAGCAGTACCTGCAGAGTACTTGTGGAGCCAGTCATATCCCTGGTGCCATTACTGCCAACAAGATGATATGATGCAGAAGCATCCTGCTGCTCCAGGGTGCCAGAAGCTTTGAGGGCTTCTTCTAAAATGGAGCACAGGGAAACCAATCTGAGAAACTCCAGCTGAGGATGAGACTTGAAAGCAATGCTCCTGAAAAACTTCACTGCTTCTGGTGTCACACTCCTGATCCTTACCTCTGATCACAGGGAGTGTGAAGGGGGGTTGATGGCCATCACGGTCTCGCTGTAGAACCTGCTCCATGAAAGCCACATGATCAGCATCAGCCATGGGGATCTCCCGGTCACTGAGGTCATGCTGAAGGCAGCCATGGAAGAGGTTTAGTAGCATTTCATTGGGCACAAATGAAGATTCCTTGGTCACCTCCTCGTTCTCTGCTTCAAAATAGAACCACGGCAGCTTCAGAGACAGCACCTCCACAGCCACCACAGTGTGTATGTACTGGGGGTACACAGAAGAAACCACCACCACAAATCTACTATCTAGGTTTAACGATTTCAAAAGCAGCTCTTACAAATTATCATCCCAGGAAAGGCAGCAATATAGCTGGACAGCCCTGGGGCTGCTGAGCTGGGAAGAACAGCACCAAGCTGAAAGAGGCATGGCAATGCTCACATGCCGCAGCCCAGGGAGACAAGCATGTGAAGCAGGCTCTCCATAGCCATGGAGAGAGGACAAGGAGGCAGGTGGTGAAGAGGCACCTACCTTTTGTCAGCATTAGAAAGAACATTTCGACCTGCTGGCACCTGGGCAAGAGCTTCATAAGGTTGAACTGGAATGGGATCTCATGCACTCGAAAGCCAGGCCCCATGTCTGGATCTGCAACAGAGATGAACAGGACCACCAGAAAACAAGCTTTATACAAACTGCTCTGGGAACTGTGACTTGAAACTGAGAACTGAGATGAGAAGGGAAACTTTTCCTTAACATCCTTTACAACTTCTTATAAAACCACTTGCCAAGACACACCATGCCTATTACTGAAGACGTGAGCTCATCTTTCACCTGCTCCTGAAGTCAGATCCTCTCATACAACTACAAAATGATCGATGTTGGAAACGTTATCTGGATCAACCCCTTTGCTCAAGCAAGGTCACCCTGTCACCTCTACAGGCTAAGCAGAAAGCCTCAATACTTTTTTGGTCTTCCCAGGATGAAGTCACTTCTCTGCCAATTTAGCTTATGTCCAACAAAGTGACCCACAGCCATCAAAGTCTAATGTTCCGCCTTCTATGGGTCCTGAGACATTCAAGACCTCCCTTCTTTGCTCCATCAAGCTTGCTAGGACATAGATGGTGGACTCACCCTCAGCAACTTTGGTGTCTGAAGGAGGGCAGACCCAGTCCTTGTTTTGGCACAACTGGCTGATGTACTCGAAGGTCAGCATGGTGGCGATGCACGCAAGGTCCCGGGGGTAGAGCTGCAGTAAGCAGTTAAGGCTCAGTTTATGCAGCAGAATTATTACCCACAAATGTGGAAGAAAAGAGACTAAAAGCAAGGAGAGGGAACACCTACAGTCCTGTTTCCCAAGTTGCCCAACACTCACTGCTCCCTCCTTCTCCACCAGCCCTTTAGCCTGTTTTCACCTTGCTCAGGAGGAGTGCTGGTAGTACTACCTGCGGTCCCTACTCTGGTCCAGCTTGCTCCCTATTCAATGGAATGACTCTTCACAAAATAATTTGTATTTTCCCAGCTATCCCAAAGCAGCATTGAATCCACTGCACTGCAATCAAGAAACCTTTTTTGGCCAGTGGCCAATTCCTTTTTTAGAACTCTCAGACTCTTCAGTGACTAGCATTCCCATCTCTTCTGGCCCTCAGTACCTACCTGCAGTTTTACATTAAATCCTTCTCCCTTCACAGAAGAGCCCATGCCCCTCCCCTTCAGGGACTCACCGCTTTAGGTATTTTCTGGTAGGGCAAGCCATGGAGATGCTTCCAGTTCTCAGCAGTACTGTGGACATGGCCACTCTGTGGCTCTACCCAGCACTCAGTGACCAGGTTCAGCTCTGTGTCCACTTCAATGGCCTCTACCTCTGTATCATTGTCATCATCTGTCGAAAAGCTAGAGGGAAGTCATAAGGAAAGTCCTGTCAGGTGGCACAGAGCCAGCAGCCCACAGCAGCTCCTCTCAGAGCTGTGACAACAGCCACAGGAACCCAAGATTGGCAGGCAAAGCCCCAGTGACCTGGTGATCAATCCAGGACAACTGTTTATCTGTACTAGGTAGTGGAGGTCTCCTGCCTTTCCACACTGATTGCAACAGGCAAGTCTGGAGCCGTGACTCCGCTGCCAACCCTCCCTGGGAGCAGAACAGCAGCCTCACCTGTCCTTGGTGGAGGTAGAGTGGGGTGGGAAGAGGATGTATTGGACGACACAGGTGTGCTTCTCCCTGTCACTGCTGCTCTCACTTGAGCCATCAATCTGGAGGAGAGACACTGCATGAGCCATACCCAGTACCCCCTTACACAGCACAGCCCAACACCCAGCTCCACTAGCGGTGGTGGAAAGAGGAAGCCTGTCCCAGCCCCAAGAACTCCTCCAGCACAGCACACTGCTACCACAAAGTGGCTCTCTGACTGCAGATGAAGACAGAAAAATGCTCAACCCACGAGCTGCTTTACTTTCTCCCTATATATGTCAAGGGTGTGTGCTAGAAGCAGATGACAAATCCTATCACAAGAAGGTGAATCTACCCCAGAACCAGCAATGAGGGACTGTGTACACAAGAGGACAGCATCCAGGCTCACCTGTATGGGTAGCTCCAGCACCATGTTGATAATCCCATCCCCACTGGACGCAAAGTGGAAACCCTCTGACAGACGAACCCTTGCAACAGAGAGTAAGTCAGACCTGCAGGACTTCTCCACCCATACTGTAAACTTTAAATGCAAGAATGACCATACCCTTCACCCCAAAACACCATCCTTCTCAAGACAGGGAACTGCACACAGAGAATGAGGAGATATGACTCTGCCAGAACAGCCTGTGTGAAGATCAGCACACTCCAGGCATACTAACACCTCTTGCCCTTCCACATGTTTACCAGGACATTTTCTCTCATTTTCCTCAGCTACAGCTGCAGAACTTGGTAAATCACTAACCCAAGTGTCTCTAGAGCCGTGTCCAAGACCAAAACCACCTGCACAGCAGCTTTAACTGTTACTTATAATAAGGCCTCATATATATAATAAACAAGGGCAACCTTGCTTTCCCTGTAAGCCTAGAACTAGCTTGGAGAGAGGACCCCTGTCTGCTGCACAACTTACTCTGTGAGTGTAGAAAGCAGCTGAGCCACAGCAGTGATGGGCACAGCCGGTGCCAGCCCTGACTGGACACTCCAGATCCAGCGCTGGTGATAGAAATAGCGGGACAGCGAGGCCAGGGTGGAAGAGGCAGTGCGATTGGCCACCATGGTGAGGGGACCAGACACGGGGGGATGCTCCAGGTTGAGAATGAAGGGGGCTCGATAGTCAGAAGGCAGCTTCTCATACCTAGGAGAGGGCAGAAGTGTGGCATGATGACGTGGAAAAATTAGATTTTTTTTTTTCTGTTTAGGGTCAGAGCTGTCTGGATTCACAACCCACTTGTTGGGCCCAGGATAGAGTCTTCCAGCAGCAGAACGTGGCTGGCCCAGCACAGGATCCTGCTCAGACAGCAGGAAATTTACTTCTACATGGTATTTCATTAGGATTGACAAATCTGCCTGTCCACCAAGAATCCCCGCTGCAACTCACAGCCACACAACCCGGACTCATCCTAAGAAGCACCAGTCTCATTCACAGCACTCTCATCCTACAACTGACAGCACCATTCACAGATCTTCCTCTTTCCCACTTCACAGGGCAAGGGGGCTGTGCTGACAGCCTGGTACTGCATCACTACCTGATGAGCAGCTTCTCCAATGGTTTGTGCAGCACAACAAGGCAGGGTCTGTCTGAGAGAGCCGACTGGGCCCCAGCCACAGGTGGGGACTTGGAGGGAGAACTACTGCCCAACATTTTCCTCTTTGCTTTTGGAGTTGCCTCCTTGCTCTGGACCCTGTGGGGAAAGCGCAGCTGCAAGATTCGGTCCCGTAACTCTTCCACTATCTGTCATGGCAAAAGCAAAAGGTAAACATGACCAACTTTGTCTGGAGACATAAACTACTCAGAATAAGTGTCTAGAACAAGAGCTTGACCAAAAGGAACACAACACTACTTAAACATACAGAAGAGCAGGAGATAAAGCTCATTTTACTTCTGAGGCACTAGCAAGACTAAGATCAAGATAACACAAAGCTCTTTAGTCCCTATTTTAAGTATTTTTAAAAGCAAAAGGAAGGTTAAAAAAAACCCAAAGATGGTTTCAAGGCTGAAGAAACTGCCTTCCAAAACTTGGATTAAAAACAAATTAATTGCATGCCAGCTCCTCCACAGAAGCAGTCCAAGCACCCACCCTCATTCTTCCCTCCTCCTCTCCTCAACAGCCTACACTAAATGTAAACTAGTCCATATCAGCTGTGGGAACAGTCTGGCTCTGTCTTATGAATTCCCTCACTATCACATTCATTTGTCAAACCTCTGTGGCAAAAGGTTTCAGGAGCCTGGATTATTTTTTAGGTTAATTTTTTCCAATGATTTCCTGATTACTCCTTTTAGCTTTTAGTGGCTCTGAATATAGTTCTACCTATGCCAGCATCTGATTCCTACAATAGCCCAGTGTTTTCTTGGAAATTTCTATGATTAAGTTTCTTTTCATGATCTTTTTTCAACTTTTTTCAATTTTTATCACCATTGTAGGCAAACAGAAGAACAGCAGCTCTCCATCTTCCTCATCACTAATTATTTCAGTAACTTTTCCCATCATTATTATGTCTTTGTCAAGGGAAGGAATGTCCCTGAACCCAAACGTTAAACAAGAGCTCTCTCTTGTACTGTGCTGCCACTTGGGTCCCCTTCATGGTTTCATACTGATATCATTAATGGTGTTTAAGCTCCCAATCCCACTGTTTTGCAGTTATCCATACTGGCTTCCAGCCACCACTGTGCTGCTTAGGTGTCACCAAAGCACAGAGGTTGAAATAGCTTTGTGCAACCTGCACATTTCCTCAGCTCAGTACATGTTACCTTTCTGCAAATTAGTTCCCTACCCTTTGACTAGAAAAAAAGATTGGGAAAATCACAAACAGCTTTTGCTGTGATGAAACAGAGCACTTTTTCAATTCTCTTGCTTTGCTTCCCAAGGCAGTTTTGGTTTTATGACACCCCATTCCTACAGTTCTACAGTTGTGCCTTATACAAAGTCTCACCAAAAAGCTTTCTGAAAGTAGCAACTGCACGAGGTGCTTTCCTTCCCTTCAGCACTGGAAATTTGAACTGCTCAGCACAAAATGCCCTTTCCCTTAAACAAAGCAGGCTAAGTTCTACTGCCATCCTCTACACTGAGTAGTTAATCAGCTCTATGGCAGGCAAAAAAAAAATATTGTGGATGATACAATTTATCACCTACATATAGTTCCTGCTGCAATGATCTGGAGCTTGCCCAGAGCTGCAGGGTATGGTGCCAGTCTCACACCTTCTTCACGAAAGAGATATTAATTTGCACCTGCCAGAGGGAACTCCCTCAAAAAAACCTGTCACTTGGCATTACCAAGCCCACATGTTGACCACCAACCAGTTCCCAAGTCCTGGATCCCCTAAAGTCATGAAGGGGCAGATCTGCCAGAGTGCCAGAAGATTTAGTATTATCTGGGTTCATTATCTCAGAAAGAGACGGTCCTTCCCATGTTTGTTAGCTTCTCCTCAGACTAGTCTCTAACACTAAAGCTAAGCTAGACAAACCAAAGATTTCTTTCATGAAGATAAGCGATCTAGATTTAATGATAAGCCTCTTGTTTATATTAAAAAGTTCACACAGTTTAATAGCAGGGCATCTTTCTCATGCTTTACCTAGGAACACTTAGATTTGTCTCAGCCATTATAACTGGAGAATCAGTCCACACAATAACTCCACCTTCTGCATCTGATTAGGGCAGCTCATTTCTTTGGATACAAAGAGGTTATTAAATGTCTATCTGACAGACTTTTATCCTGAAAGCATTTCCTAGGTACAATTTTTTTTTCTCTCCCTGTACAGCTTATGTGGGGCATTGTTTGCATTTTAACTATTAACTTCCTCCCTGCCCAATAGATTCAATACACATGTACTGGAAGAGATAGCCCAGGGAACATGTAGTACATCTATCACAGAGGTCTTTACAGATGAGTCAGACAAGTATCTGCTGTTCTTTACAGATGGTATTGATTGTGCTTCGGTCACAAGGATAGACTAGATAACCTTTGAGTCATTTCAAGCCCCACAATTGAATTAAGCAGTGGCAAAAACATCCATGTGACCAGCTCTTCTATTGATCTTCGAGTCTTTGGGTTTAGATCTTTCATAGACTTAACAAAGAAAGTTTGTCCCAAATGACCCTTCCTGTTACAGTACATTCAAACCCATCTGAACCTTAACATAGCAATTACTTATTAGAGGGTATCTGCCCACAGTGTTGCCTGTGATCTACGCACCATTTCCCTGTTCAGAACTTCTTGCTCTGCTCCAGCTCTCACCTTGTTCCTGGCCTGTGCAGGTGTGCCAATGGGGAACCCCAGCCGGAGAACCATGCAGGGAGCTTTGGAGATGATTCGTACCACATAGAACGAGGAAGGGGTAAGATCCTCAGACCTACGAAGGAGGGATTAGGACAAGGCTGAAATGGCATGGATCTTGCTACTCTGACATGCCAGACCAAGCAGAGGTCTGCTCCACAGAGCCCAACAGCCCATACAACTTCACAGTAATACATGTCAGTTTTAGGATGCAGAAACCCCCCAGCTGGCTTCCCTCTCCCTCTGGGCTGCACCTGGAATGGAATGGAACAGCTCAGAAACTGCAGAATTTTATACCCCCTAGTCTAGGTCTCCTCCTCTCCTGCAAACATCTGCTTCAGGCCCATAGCCACATACTGGTCTAACCAGATCCTTGGTCTGGCCACACACCCAATTCCCCACACGGCACTGCCTCAGGGCCACTCACCCATGGATCAGCTTGACGTAGGAGTAGCCCTCCACCAGCACGAAGCTGCTCCAGTCCCGCAGCAGGGAGGTGAGGGCTGAGTGGGAGATGCGGCACTGGATGGTGCTGTAGCGGCCATTGTTGCCCGGCGTGTGCAGGTGCTTGGGCACAGGCCTGCAGGGTGGGGGCAGACAGTCACTTCAGAGCTGCAGTTTCTCTTCTTCCCCCAAAACCCACAGAGGCTTTGCTACATCCATCCTACTCTGACTGGTCTATCAGCCTTTCTCCCTCCACAGCAGCCAACGAACAAGCACCTCCCCTAGTCAAGCATTGGGGAGAGCCACACTTGTGAGCGCATTGGGATTTCCACACTGCAGAGAGCACATCTCTTGGATCCTATCTCCTTTCCAAGCAATATATGACTATTATTCACATTACTCTGCAACTAGGACCAGCCTCAGAAAAGCAATGCTTTTGGGAAAGACATTTTCCAGCAGCAAACAAAAAACATGTGGGTTAGCTACCAAATGAATGGTCCCACACCCCTTGCAATCAGGAAACCAAAACCCAAAGGGGACTTGAGAAACCATTTATCTTCCTAATCGAGGATGACTTCCCAACCTACTGTATCTCTCAGATAAACAAACTTTTAGCATCCATCAGGCCCCACTAGTGAGACCCTTCCCTTGGCCATAGGCACGTGCAGAAGAGCTGCAAGTGCTCAGCTGGGCTGAACTGGACACCCTGCTCTGCCAGGCTGGCCCACAGCGCGCTCATGAGCTCAGCTCTGCCCATTACATACGTGTCATGCTCCAGAAGGACAACTATACGATGCATGTGCAGCCACCTCTGCCAGAAGTTGGCATCCATTGAAAGGATAGGCTTCCAGTAGGAGGCAAACTGGGAATGGCTTGAGTCAGACCCACTGTGCTGCAGAGATAATACCTGAGAAAATGACGGGACAATATTCAGCATAAAAGTTCTCCAAACCAGAGAGAACAAGAATTTCTTTTAGCAGCAGAGCTGTTGTAGGGCAAGAAGACCCCATCCTTGGCTTTGGGTAATTTCCTCTGAATAGACTAAATGTGTTCACATTGAAACAGGCAGTATAGCGTAAGCAAAAATAAATTAGGCTCCTGAAATGTCAAGTTAATTAGGAATTTAACTACTTAGCATCAAGTAAATCAACCATGAAAAGGCTGCATATGTAATGGTGTGCTTTCTCATTGAGAGGGGGATATATGGCTTGTGTCAGCAAAGTAATTAAACACTGAGATTACTCATCTGAAAGTGCTCAGGCAAATAGGGTGCCAGAATGGGTGGCATTGGGCAACTCTAATAGGTTTGTATGGCGACATTGATTCCACCAACTGTAGCAACTCTGCTGACATAGAAATATAGTGGTGGTTAGCTATAAGATGGCATGTTCCAGATACACTGTGGGATACATAGCCCTATACAGGGAAAATGTAGGAAAACCTAAAGAAGAACTTGAACAATAAAATAAAAGGAATAGTTCTCTGAAATAAAAGCTCTCCAGCTTTAAGATCTGCTAGTCTTCTATCTATGCCAAGGACATTGGTAGAAGGGAACAGATAATATGCTGGCTCTTCTGCTTCATGAGTTTCAATGAGTTTGAATTTTGCAGTGGAAACTATTAGCTCATATTTTGTTTAGTTTCTGCCGTGCAGATGACAAGTATCTCTCTTGCACCTTCCACATGAGTGCTCAGAGCAATGAGCCTATTAAACAACTATTCAGCACATTGTATATCTTCACCTGACAGTACTGAGCTACATATCCAGGGCACTGGTTGCACTGCCAGCAGCAACTCTATGCCTTTGGGGTATCCACTGAAAAAGCATAGCAAAAGCAAGCGTGTCAGCCTTCCCATCAGTCTCACATAACACAGCACTACAGGAGAAGGTTTCACAGCCTACTTAGGAGACTTGCTGTTGGGCTTAGAAGTGTAGCTGCAACAAATAAGACACAGGGTGATGTCTCAGAGAGGGAAATGTATGGCATGGGATGCTCACTGCACCACACCTGAACTCTGACTGAGTAGGATAAGATGAGCAAGAGATGAAGCCTGAGTACAAAAATAGGCAGGGGAGATAACCTGTCCCATGTTAAACAGAGAGAGGGAACATACCGGAGTGGTGGAGCCTGGGGGGATGTAGAAGAGGGGCACCCCATTCTTGGTGCTCTCAGGAATGGTAAAGTGTTCTGGGACTGTGTCGAAAGACTGCAGATGTACCAACATCTGGTCTGTTTGGTTGATGCTGGAAAAGAAGAGGCAGTTAGCCACAAAAGCCCACACTCTCCCCCCCTTGCTGCCTCAGGCAGTGCAGAGCTTGCACACACAGCACTCCCTGTGTTCTGGGAGCCCATCTACACCAAGGGAACTTTATGGGGAATGCCATGATTCCATGTCCAAGTGCAAAGTGTGTGTTAAAGGGGCTCCAGTGTAGAAGCCTCATACATACAGAGGATGATCAGAGCTGGAAATGAAGTGCTAGAGGAAGAATCTGCCAAATAGCCAGGAAACAGTTGTGACCCACAAGCACTTCAGCCCTGAGACACGTGTGATGTGTTTGCTGCTCCTAGTGTGACCATGCAGCACAGCTGCATGGTTATGTTACAAGAACACATGACCTCCATGGGATGGCAGTCAGAGGTAAGGTTTGCATCCCAGGATCTGGATTCAGGAGCAGCAATACCATTACCCTGAAGCATTCTTACAAACTAGATGACAGACCAGTTTGAGTCTTTTCCTTGGCTAGACAGCGAGCTTGTTATCAGTCATGCTCTCTCCTCAGAGCACATTGCCTTTGAACACTGGGTTGGGATAGCCACCTGCAAAACCCTCATCCTAACACGCCAAGGAAGGAATTACTTGGTGACACTGGAAACTGCTGGGCATGGTCCAGCTCACCTCTGCAAGGTGTTCCAGAAGCGGCGGATGACTGTGGTGCGGTACAGACTGGTGATAGGCTTCCTCATGGTGCAACTGATGTCATGCAAGATGTCATAGCTTCCCTCCATCGTCACTTCCACCCAAGTGCTGCGCTTTGATGGGTCCAGGGGCCACGGCGTCACAGCTAAGTACTCAATCCTCATGTTATGCTTCCAGAGCAGCACTAGTTTCACCTCCAGCTGAGACCCACCTGCATGGGAGCAGAAGAGCAAGTTCAGGTTCTCATTCTCACATATGAGCTTTATCTCTGACCAGGGATTCATGAGAACCACGTGATCTGTTTGATTGCTGAGGGGAACAAAGTAATCTAAAAACTGTTTGCTTTAGCTGAAGTCATTCTCCTCTCCAACTGAGGCAGGTTTTGCTTGCACTGAAGTGCTTGGTGAAGTTCTCAATTTTTGAAGTGTACATGTACTTCCTACACTATAGAAGGCAACTGAAATTCAGAGGAGGTGCTGACATTTGCAATGGGCTCTCTTCTTCAGTCTCATCTTTGTTTCCAAGAAAACTGTTGTTTTGCACAGATAAGCAGGGCCATTCAGCTATAAAGTTTTGTCATCCACACTGCAGAATTAATCCATCCCATCGCAGAAACACAGGCATCTGATGGACACATATCATAAACAACCCAGAAGATGAAGCCTAATTCTCAAGTTAATCTCTATTCATCCTGCAGACTGTATTTCATGCAATCTAGAACTTCAAGCCTCAAAGCTTCTCACATGTTTACCCTCTCTTAGTTAAGATGCTAAGAAAGAATATTCATCTGTTTTTCAAACTCTACATCTTTACCTTTTCTTTTAAGTTAGCCTGTTTAACAAGATTAACAGAAACACCTTACAACAGGCCAAAAAAGCAGAGAACTGTCCCACTCCTGCTGACCGTGCATGTGTATTTGTACTGAAACATCCCAGAGAAACACATGACCATGCTGCAATTTCAACTGCTCGATCATCTATTCTATGTCCAGCCTGCTCTGTGGTTTGCCAGACTTGCAGGGTTTGTGTGATAAGTGATTGGATGTGCTGGAAACCTTCTGAACAGATCATCAGCCTGGATGCTGTTTCCTGCAGAGTTGCATTTGCTGCTGCCATAGGCACATCAGGCCATCCCCTTCATGGGCTGATTGAGCTCCACTTTAAAGCCATCTTTTTGCTCTCATTGTCCCTGCTGGGAGATTCCCTCAAAGTACTCTTCCCTCATCAATGTTTAGAAGAAACCTTCCAGAGTACATGCTAAATTCATGCTTAGTTGTTCTTTTGATTCTATTATTTCTATTCTGGGAAAATTTATTTCCATAACATTGACAAGGAGTGTACAGTGCTAAGAAATCCTTACCCAGTTTCAGCTGTTACTGTGACAGAACATTCATTTCCCTTAACAGACCCAGACCTTCCTGCACCTTAAGGATTCACCTTTCTTGAACAAAGATGATCAAAAGTGTATATTGTATTTTACCTGTAACTTAATCTGGGGGATTAGTAGGATTTTATTTAAGGTCACTAATATTTTCTACAATGGATGGTTTGTGTTACTATAAATGCACTTGCCAGGACTGCACCAACTGTTGTTTCCTATGAAAATTGTCTTGTTTATCAGAAAGGCTAAACAAAAATTTATAGATTCATCTCTTTTTATTTCATACTGTCACCTCACTCTTATTGCTTTAGGCCTCACTGCTTTTTGCACAAGATTTTGGTTCTCATAATAAAGCCTTTCTATCTCAACAACAACAAATACGATAAGTAAATTCCCACATTTTTACTTAGATCATAAATGAAAATATTTCTGACTTCCACCTCTGTTTCCATTAGTCATCCTGGCTTCACTCCTGTGATCCCACACAAGCAAAACTAAAAACACGGGCAAAATATTTACTTAGTCTGAAGCTATATCTAGATGAATCTTTAGCTTATTTTTACTGCAAAGCAATCTCTTTCTGCTTCCTGAGTTAATAGCTAATAAATTTTTTTCAACTTTGATTTCCTTCACAAAGTCCAGCTCTTTTTTTTTAGAAAGCTCACCTTGTCTTCCTGATTCTTGTCACTAGAGAATGGCCATTCTCACTGCTCAGCTAGTGCCCAGCCAGTTTTGGTGCTGGACTGATTTCACAGAGGAAGATTGTTTTGAAAACCGTTCTCCAGGCTGCCCTCAACACAAGATGGACAGTGAGATTTTTTTTTTTTTTTTTTTTTTGTAAAGAGGGAGATCCTCCAACAATGTCCTAGAAAACAAAGGAACTGGGCTCCATTACACACCATGACCCTGTGGCTTCTATCCCTTCCATACCTTCCAATCCTTTTCTCTTCACATGCACTTCTGAATGCCTAACTGACCAAGTTGCCTCCTAATTATCTAAATATTTAAAAATCAAACAGTGAGGGTAACCAGAGCACTTATAAATATCACAAACAACCTCTCCAGGCATCTCTGAGCACAAAGCTAGCTATTTATTCTATTTTGTCTTTGGTAAAGTGAAGGAGAAAAGTGACAGTATCAAAGTCCACAACTGCACTTTTTCCTCTTGCTTCACAGCCAGCTGGCTCCTTAACAGCCTTTAATTGGCAAGTTCTGGCAGCCCAGGTTAATTAACTGTTCTTTGTTATACACTTCTCTGTAGAAGGGCTCAGAGAACCCTGATTAGCCAAACATGCTTTTCCTTAGCAAAGGCAGTGCTGAACATCTAAATGTCTTGATCATTTCTCAACTCTACTTTAACCTGTTAGTTCAGCAAATTTTTCAGCAACTCCCCAGAGCATTTAGCCTTTCCCAAGTATTAAGTAACATTATCTGCTACTACTGTGAAGGCTGCATAGAAATACACTCTATGTTTTTAATACCTCTGATATTTAATTTTTAATTTTCTCGTAAAAAAATACACAGAAAGTATTTCTGGCTCAAGGATCCCCTGAGATGCAAAGAGCTAGAGAGGGCTCAAAGGAATAAAAAAGGAAAGGAGAATGGAGATTATCATCATGTATGTTTATCCTGCTCTTACTCCTTCCTGTGCACCTGCCCATAGTTATTCACCACAGGTCACTGATACAGCAGCTGCTCCTCTGCTCTTGTAAAAATGGGAGACCAATCCACTTAGCATTCCAAGGAGTAAAAGCCAGCAGGCAAATACCTGGAGAAAAATGCAGGGAGCGTGGTAACATGGTGATATTTCTAATACATTCCTCCAGAGTGCAGGAATTCACTGCTTTGCAATATCCTGAGCCAGAGGTTGTAGCTATACCTTTGTACAAAAAGATATAACATGAACCTGTCTGACTGCTTTTTGAATGATTCATACCTAGTGAATGCTCTTTCAGCATTTCTATATAGGCCTACAGTCACTAAAAGTACTTCAGCACTGCTGCCAGATTAAAGAGAAAGGCTTTTTATCCAGCAGTGTTCAAGCTGTGAGTGAACTTGTGCACAGAAAAAATAAAAGACACTGAGAGTAGACAGGAATGGACTTGTCACACTTTTTCACAGACATGCATATACAAGGAGAGTGCAATGGATCTAATCTGCCTGGATTTCAGGGAAGTAATCTCATGCCTCACCTACATTAGTGAAAACAATCTGCAGATATTACTAGAACAGCTGTTTCACCAGGAAAACTTAGCAAATACTTACTTTTAACAGAAAATTCCTGAAACAAGAAAATAGGGAGATTCATGTAAGACCAACTTTAGGAATTATCCCACCTAATATGATTGCTAGCAATCTTCCCCCAAAAAAGGTGATTTAGACCCATTCAGTCTGTAAGATGGATCAAGGCAAATGAACTGCAATTGCAACTGCAATTGAACTGCATCACAGAGGAACACAGAAGTGAACTGAGCAAGATACGCTTAAGAGTGATATCATGTAAAGGACAGCCCATTTAGGGACTACTAAACAAACAAAATCCAACAGAACACCCACAAGGACCCATCAACTGAAAGAAAAGATGCATGAAAGACTCAGGGATTTCTGCAATACAATCATGGAGAAAGTTCACATGATTCCTGGTCTATCAGATTTGATATTTTACTTCAGAATCAGGGAAATATTAACACTGCTGAACAAGGCACTGATAAAGCCACGCTTACAACACTCACACCAACTGTTTTGAGAAATATGAGCTCAAACTGAAAAGAAAACAACTTAAGGGGAAAAAATAAGAGCTATTACCCTGAAAAAAACAAAACAGAAAGCCTGCCCTTAGAAAAGAAAGGTGAAATATTGGCTTGCTTAATATTAACCTGCCAAAAGGTATGTTACAAGGAGAAAGATGTTGTTAAATGTTTATCTTCCTTCTCTGACTTGCACAAACTTAATTAAAGACAATAGTCACACAGGGCTAAATTGGTCTCAGGGAGTTTAGAAAGGAAGCTGGAGAAAGACTGGGACAGTCTTCCAACCAGAACAGTGGCAGAAGGGATTTACACGTTTTTTAGGCAGACCACAGTAAATTCACAGAAAACATCACATGGCAAATCTGGAATGGTATTTGAGTTAGATCACAGACTTTGACTGTCTGATATAAAACACATTCTAGTGTACTAATAAACTTGCATTTGGATATTTTCATCTCCCCTTCAGTTAAAGTACCATCACTAGTCACACCTGGAGATGGAAATTTAGGTAGGATTTACTGGCACTCCTAAGGATAATCAAACCCCTCAAGATCCCTAGTCAGCAGGTAGCTCTCACACTCCAGGTGCCATGTCTAGGTTTTGCGGTCTTCTAGAATTGATTACGAACCTGACTGATCTGACATTTTCACCTAACAATATCCTTGTTTTGCCCAGTTTCTTACTTTGGAAGACTGTAGTTTGGAGGCATTAAGTCTGTTGTACCAAAACACATTCATGCTAGTATTTTGGAGTGCATCTAGCAGAAAAACTGGAAAGGGATGAAAAAAAGGAGAAATATAGATGAATTAAAAAAAGAAAACCTCTGCAAACCCCAGTTCTGTCACTAGTTTCTCTACAATTGTGGGGAATCATTTCCAAAATACAGAGCATTACTGGCTGTCTCTCCCCAGGTGCAACCAGAGAGGGTGAGCCTAGCAAGGGCATACCTGCACAGTACTGGGCAGCCCAGTATCAGGCAGTAATCCATGAAAACAGAGTTTGGAGAAAATGCTCCTTCCTCCACAATACCTCCACTGCTGACATGGCAGACCCCGTGCTTTCCTCTGAGCAGCTGAGAACAGAGGCCTAGCTGAGTCTGCAGCCCTCAAGGCAGCAGTCACCTTTTGTGATGTTGACCTCACGGATGCTGTAGCCCTCGCGCAGCCGGACCGAAACGATGCTCACAAGGTCGGCATGCACCTCCTTCTCCGTGTGCTTCTTCCTCCGCATGGCCAGCGCAGGGTTGCTGCTTGCAGACACCAGGTGCTCATTGAACAGCCTGTGCTGGGACACTGCAAATGGCAGAGATGGCTTCGTGAGGGAGCAGCTCCCCTGAGCCCCATCCTGTAGCAACAGGCCTCCCCGAGTGCTTCATAAAAGCTGCCAGGAACACTTGCTTGCCTGAGGAACAGTACATCCTTCAGGCACCACTAACACCCACTCGTGATTCTGCAATACAGCAAACAGGTTCATTAGTGCGCCCAAGAGGCCTGGGAAAGGGACAGGGTGGGGTGTCAGGCACTGCTTCCTTTCAGACAGCTTTTGTGACAAGGCACGTATTGGAATTCCATATTCAGCCTAGACAGGCAGAAACTGCACATCTGTTTCAACAGTCACACAGCAGCTTTGGGGCTTTACCAATTTCCCTGGAAAACTCTGAGTTCCCAGGTGCTTTTTAAAAGGTATCAGGATGCGGAGCTTAAACTACTATCATCTGATCTTTTTAAGATTCAACATTTCAAAGTCCCAAAAGCTCTCTTCAAACTTGCCAGTTTATGTGGCTTCTGCTGCCAAGTTACAGAAAGAGCAGATGGCACCAGCATATTGCTGGGACATGAAAGGGTGTTTCCATCGCTTACTGGTAACTAAACTAATCTCACCTGGCACACTCTCAGTCACTAACAGTCACAAAATAAGAACAACCAGAAGAGGCATTTGGGACAGTTCTCAGGGGTCTAGTTTTTCAATCCAAACTGCCATCTGCAAGGCCTGTTAGGATAAGCTCTCCAGAACATCCCCACCTGCGAGCTAGCCAGTGTGCATGGAAGGGTGGGCAAGAGCTTCTGACCTCCTCCAAGTCCCAATACAGTGGGCCTAACTGCAGATTGCTGAGCCAGGGGAATGGTGGAAAATGGGACATTTGTTTTCCCTGGTTCACCCAATTCCTGGAATCTGGAGGGGATTCCCAGGTGAGGCTGTGTGACCAGTTGTGCCCACAGCCTACCGAAGGCATGACAAGGGAGAATATCAGCATAACCAAGCCTGGGGAGTCACCCCAAAGAGAGGGGCTCTAAGGCATCCATCTATTGGAACAAGAACATGCACATTCCTCACCACAATAATATTCTGGATTCAGGGACTCCCCAGTACGCAGAAAGGAGTACAGTAGAAATGCCTTGTGATACACATTCAGATCCAGGCTCAGGGGATCCAGCTCAGGGCACGTGGAGAGGTAAGCACCAAAAGTGGCCATGGCGATGAATTTCATGAGTTCCACATTGGGAACATGGCCAAAGCTGCAATCATAAGAGTAGACACCGCCCACCTATGGGATGGATAAAGGGGACACCTGAGAGAGAGCAGCAGTGCTGAGAACAAAGCAGATGGCTGGCCAAGGACTCAAACAGGCAGAGAAGGCCCTCACTTCTCCTCTGGAGCTGAATGCCACCAGCACCAATCCACCAGCCCCCCTCTGGTACCCACACTGGAGGTACCAGCAGACATACCTGCACAAAGGAGCAGGCCACAGTGCCACTGCGCAGCTGGTTGAGTAAAGTCTCACACACAGCCACGTCGGGGACACTGGTCACACCATCCGTAATTATTATAATACCTGTAAACAAGGCAGCATCTTAGTGCATCTTCCATCACAAACAGCTATCATTCTCACAGTAAACCCACCAAACAAAGTTTAGGCAGGGCAAAATTAGAAGGAAAATACTGAGGCTGGTTTAGAGCTTCCAAAGCATTATGGAGCTGGCAAACATCCTGATTAGGTTACAGCACAGCACTTCACACCCCAGGCTGCCCTGAGCAACAGTCACAGATGCACTGTCTCACAAACTCCCCAACACTGACACACAGCCCTAGGCACAGTGTGGTCCTCCCCATTCCCACCACCACAATTTGCCCCCAGAATGCAGAGTAAAAGTCTCTGTTGACATTTCATCCCTAACAGAAAGGTCCATGCACACACCAGCCCTTATAATATTAACCTCAGCCTATAGCAGGAGGAACACAGCCCTTCTCAAACAACCAAGCAAACCTTAACCCCGAGGATGCAGCCAACCTGCGCTGGAGTTGGAGGGCAGCAGCTGCAGGGCCAGGATCCCCTGCCGGACCATGCTGACCAGGCCAACGTCAGCAGTGACCACAGACACACTGGGCTTCCTCCCAGATGACTCCTGCACATCACCAGGGCTCTCTTGGCTCAGGGGGGATAAATCCACCTGAAAAAGTTAAAAAAAAAAAAAATCCCACAAGGCCCCATGGGACAGATTTCAGCTCAGCTCTAGCTCCTTGTTCTTCCAAACACCTTCAGTCTGGCAGTTCCATGGTACTCTGGAGCACAGCAGCAGACTCCACTTGTAGCTTAACTTCCAAGTGCTCTTAAAATCCTGGTTAATTGGACCCCTTAGAACAGCTGGGCAAGGCTGCTAGAAGGTGGAGGGACAGCATGCTCAGAGCTTTATATTAAGCTGACTTCTCATAGCAGGGGAAATATGAGACACTTCGGGGTCACTAAAACTCCTCTGTGGAGCAAAGCAGTTCCCAGTTAAAGAGATGGTGAATACCTCTTTCTCCATGTCATTTAGTAGAAGCTGCAGCTATTCAGCATCTACCCAATATACTATATTCAGCCCAGAAACACTGGAGAGGCAGAGGCAGCTACATCTCACTTGTGAAGCTCTGCAGCAGAGCGAGCAAGGAGCCCCATAAAGACAAAGTCTAGTGCCTATGCATTTAACTCAAATGGCCCTTGTTATGCAGTGTTGACATAAACAAATGCAGGTAGGCTTCTGCATCGTCTATGAAAAATATCCCCTAGGCAAAGCCTGAAATTTGTATAATTACACCAGTGAGAAACCTACTGTATTCATAGTCCCTTAATCCCCACAAGGCTCTGGCAGTTTAACCCTATAATAAAATATTGCATCGTTTTTACTGCTAATGCAGAGAATGACTGACATTCCCCCTCTACAAAGCTACACATGATTTGAGCTGGGAAAATAAAACTAGAACTAAATAAACTTTCACTGTGCAAATAGAAGCGGTCTGTGCCTGTGAGCAAAAAATATTTACTGTCCATCACTTTAATTTGCCAGATGCCTTAAATTCAGACACTTGTTAACAATGACACAACTAGTGCAACTTCAAAAGTGAAAGAAGTTTCAGTCCCTGCCCTTCCCCTGGGGCCTCCCACCTCCACCCCACAGCCTGTGGCAGGACTCACCAGTCCCTCTGGCCTGGAAGAGCGTCTCTCTCTGCCATTTGCATGGAAGAAGTTACAGGGTAGTTTACCATGACAGAAATACTGCATCAAGGAGGAATGCATACAAAGCACTGCAAAGACACCATCTGGACTCACCAGTCGAGGTATTTACTTCCAGCAATCTACTCTCTGCTTCAGGACTGGCAGTGTTAGTGTGGAAACATATAAATTTCAGCTAGAATATGAGATTCCAAGCACTTCAGATGTGCAACTGCAATACATCACCAGTAGCCTCCTGGCCATCCGATTTTGGGGCTTTTTTTTTTTTTCCTTTTTGCCCAAACTCCAATAACTAATGCTAAGTAAGGACTAAATAACCTCAGCCAGACCAGCAATGACTGACTGCAGGAAGATCAAAAGCAGCGTAGCCAGCAGGTCAAGGGAGGTGATCTTTAAATGGCCCTTCCAAACCAGACCATACTAGGACTCTATCATTAATTTGCTGATACATACAGCCATGGTTACTAAGCAGTACCTGTCACAGATTTCAAGGAGTGCTTGAAAAAACTGGCTGTTTATTCAGTTTCATGGCCAGTTTTCATGGTAACAAGGAAGTATTTTCATTCAAGAAAAGTAACAAGGGCTAAAGGCATATTTACAGCTATTTATAGATTAATTATATGGACATAATCACCTCTTCCACCATCTTCTTCAGAGAGAAAGCACACACCACCATTTCTCCCATGATATATAGTCAGGCTGTCTTACTGCACATTAACTTTGGGGAAGGTAACCATCCTCACCAGTCCTTCTAAACACTTAGTGATTCTGCTTCCTCAGTGTTCATGTCTCATTACTGGATCCCACAACATTACCTCACCAACACCTTAGCTGCTCCTTCTGCTGACCTATGCTGCTTTTCCTCTTGCCACCCCACTTCAGAGGAGCCTCAGACTGCACATCTCCAGGAAGCCAAGAGAGCCCTCCTTACCTGTGGTTTGGGCTCATACTGTTGCTGAAGCATCTCTGCCACTTTGTTTTCAAAGGCACAGAGCTGTGTGTAAACTTGGTGCAGAAAGGCCTCACGCTTTGTCTCATCCAGCTGACAGCCCTGGAATAGCACCTGGCCCAAGGATATACATGTCAGTCATCAAGTTAAGATTTTATAGCACCAGCCCCCAAGATGGTACACAGAAACACAGTGAAGGTCAAACACCTCCCTGACAAAGCACAGGTACAGCTCAGGCCACTTCTCTCTGCCCCTGCTCAAAAGCAACTGCCTGTGAGCAGTGGTACCTCGTGACATCTGCTGTGCATCCCACAGCAGACACTTAGGTGACACTCTGGGAAATCTCCTTCTTGGGCAAGAAACTCCTACTTCATTTGACTTTCTCCAGGATAAGCAGTTATTAGGAGAAAGAGGCATAGGATCATTGTTAGAAACCATTAACTGTAGTCTGATGCTTCTAAGGAAGGCCTGTTTGTTCTAATCTACCGTACCTATAGACTGATCAAATGATCTTCCAAGGGGAACAGCAAATTGAAATACAGGAACGAAACAGTTAGAGAGGACATTACAAAAGAGGCTGAGCAATGTGACAGAGTAAGCCTGCCACCACAGAAACTCCCCAGGGTGACAGGCACGACACCTGTGTTTACAGATGTCACAGGCAATATCTGCCCACAACCAGATACAAAGAAGATACAACGTGCAGACAAAGACCTCAGCACATTAATGGGTGCTGCATGTCATCCACGTTCCCTTGGCCTCATACAGACAAGACCTCATAGTGACATAGGAGAAACAGATGATTACCACAGGGGGCCTTTCCTCTATGAGTGATAGACACATACACCTTTTCCTCCATAAAAGAAACATAGTTATCCAGTTGTACCCAGAGATCACAGTTCATGGCCTCATACACAAAGTGAGAATTTAGAGAGCTCCAAAGAAGAAAGATGTAGCAACTTGAGAGTGCTCAAAACAGTGTAAATAGGGGAGACACTGAGGCACAGCATTATGGTCTACAGAATTACTGGACAAGATGACACATAAAACGTCAATAGCAAATGCAGAAACTCCTGCTACACCTACTCCAGTAGCACCTGACAACAGACCAAAGTGATGGCCACACTGCTCAGGTACAACACAAATCCTGGCAGAAGACTTAGGCAGGGAGGGCTGGGGAAGGGGAGGGAGGGAGGGAACAAGCATAGACTAAGAGGCTGCTCCTGTTACTACACACTTCTCCTGGTATTAGCAAAGGGATGAAACACACCACCATAAACACGTAAGTTGTGTGAAAATACTGTAAAGTGGAAGAGATCAAGGATGAACTTCAAAAACAACACTGGCCCCATAAACCAGACTCGAATTTATTAAACAGACCTGCCCTGACACAAGTAAAATTTCACTGATAAATCTCAATACAGCTCCCTCCAGCAAGAAGCATATTCAGACCAGTGCAAAAAGAACAAAGTTTGTAGCAAGAGGCAATTATCTTTGAATTAACCGCTGTTACAGAGTTAGAACAGGCAGACAAGCCTTTGGTCATACAAGCTCTTCTTGAATGCTTCAAGCTAATTAAAACAGGCAAAAATAATTAATTAACAGAAACTAAAATGAAAAACAACCCCCAAACAACAAAACAAGAGCAACAACAACAAGCACACATTCAACATGAGGCAAATACTCCCTGTGGCCCAATTCTAAGATCATGCCTGAGGGCAGCATTCTCCAGAGAAACACCTGCTTCCTGCCCAGGAAGGAGAAGTTGCTCACACACGCTTCTGCATCATGCCAGGCCACACGTCTTAGCGAGACGAGCCTGCAGCATCACAGCTAGCAGAGCCCAGCTGCCACCTGCCCTGCTTTCCCTGCGCTCACAGGACACCACACAACACACAGTGAGCTGCTCACGCTGTGCCAAGGGAGAGCCTGAACTTTACCTGGTGGGACTGCAGGCCAATGATGGAGGAATACACCTGGATGGTGACAAAGATTTCTGGCTGGTAGATAATGTCTGAACCAGGGATACGAAAGGGTCTTAACAATCCCACCAAGCATCGGGAAAGGGCATGAAACACTTCATCAAAAATTATCTCCCCCGTTGAGTCATCCTACAAGAACAGAGAAAGGGAACAGCTTTTTCATCTTCTAAGACCTTCAATTTCATTGTTGGTTGTTTCACTCTGCAGAGCTAACAGCAAACATCCTTCTGCAATGGCAGCTAGTTTAAAGTGACACTCCTGTAAACAGAAGTCACACATTAAGCATCCAGTGAAGAAACAAGATTTGCCATTAAATTCCCAGCCAGAGGCAAAGCATGGCCTCCTCCCGGGAAAAGCAAGACTTCTGCAAAAGTTCAGACTGACACTGAGAACAAAAAGCATTTTCTCAGCAAATAGAAACGGGTTTCTGTTTTAATACAGGACACCCCAGAGAGAGGCAGTTTCTGCTCTTACCACAATCCCCGTGGAAGGGCTCAGATCAAGCTCAATCACAAACCGGTACTGTCGGGCCAGGAAGGTGACCCGTGTGGAGGGGACGAGGAGGTAGGGCCTGGGCTGGACCGGCTCGTCTGGCTGCCACCCATTAGGCAGGATGCTGAGAACATCAAGCTCATTTTCTGACTTTACCTGCCAGAACAAGCAAACGGTATATGAGAGAACATCATGCCACAACAAAGCAAGAGCCAAAGAAAGGAACGGGCCTCAAATGCTCTGCAGGGTGCAGGTGCTGCTGAGTGGTGCAGCACCAGGCGCGGTGACACCATCCAGCCCCGAGCACCAACTCACCAGCTCGGGCTCGGGCACGGCCCGGATGACTTGGTGCAGGCGGCTGAGGACCCAGGCGAGCCGCACGTTGCGGGAGATGCGATAGTCCTTCTTCATCAGGAGGAATACGTGCCCTGCCTCCTCCACCTGCGGCGGGAGCACAGCGGCACAGGTCAGTCCCGGAGCAGCCCCGCACAGCGCCCGCGCCTCGCTGTCCCCGGGCTGCTCGGGCCCCACCGCTCCCCACGGCGGCCGCGTCCCCTGCGCCCGCCTCACGGCGCAGCCCGGCCCGCTCCGCTGCCCCGGCCCCGCTGCCCCGGCCCCATCCGCACCTCCCCGTCAGGCCGCTCGGCCGCCGCCATGTCGGCGCGGCCCTGCCCCGGAACTGCCTGTCCGCGGGAGCACGGGGCGGGGCGCGGCCGCCATCGCCGCCGCCATGCAGGTGAGGGCCGGGGGGAGCGGGGCCGGGCTCCGCGGGGCCCGAGAGCCCGGGGCTGGGGCGGCCTGCGCGTCCTCCAGCGCTGCTGGGCTGCGCAGCAGCCCCTTGTTGCTGCGCGGCTGTGGGGTGAGCGTGTGTGCGCCTGGGTGCCGCGCTTGAATTAAATGTTAATAGGAGAAGAATTTAATTACTTTATTAAGTGCTGTGAATTTGTAGCATCCGTGTTGTCCGAAGAAAAGAGCATTAACGACTGGTTAACGGGCTGTAAAGATCCGCCTCCTGTGGTTTGTTTGAAAGCGCGGCCGTCTGTCCTCGTACAGATCTCCTGGTCGTGCTGCTGAAAAAGAAAGTGAAAATGGATTGTCCCGCTATTGCTCATTTACCGGGTTTATTACATTGCCTCTTCTTGTTTCAGACGCTTACTCATACCAGTCTTTTTACTGTTTTTTCACTGGGTGGGTTTTGTTTTGGTTTGTTTTTTTTGGAACTATGAGTATTATTCGTCATTCTCGTTGCTATTATTAGTATGTAGGAATACTGTCCCTCTTCAGTTAGGGGGACAAGAGTGACGTGTAATATTCGAGATGCAAAGGAAGCATGCATTTATGCGGTGACATAATGATACTTAGTTTCTGATGTTTTCCTAATAACTCCTGTGGTCGCTTTTACTTCTTTGGCTGCCTTTCCAGCATTGGGCAGATGGTTTCATGGGTTACCGTCACATAATGCTGAGATCTTGTTGTTGAGTGAAAACGTTATCAGCTCAGATAATGTAATTGTGTGCAGAAAGTCCTAGGGTTTTTTTTTCTCCTTTGTTTTGCCAGTCAGGACTTTTCCCCCTTTTGTTTTGCCGCCTGCATTGCTTTACCTTTACCTACTCTGACTCTCACCTTTGCCTCTCAGTTGCTCCGTATCAGGAGGTCTTTCAGAACCCTCTACCATAAGCCTTATCTTTACTACTTCGGGCCAATTTAACATTCCTAACAAACTCCTCAAAGTGTCCTCTTGGAGAGGCACAGCATTCCTTGGAATCACTGCTCAGTCCTACTGTATGCTTATGTCACTGTTTGCATCTGCTTCCAGCTCCTAGTGGCTTTGGGAAGAGCCTAGGGAAGGAGGGCTGGAGTGCACTGCTGCCGTGAGAGTGTTCTTTGTGCAGTGGGGTTTCATTCATCCTCTTGAGGGCTCCTTGGATAAGCACAGGCAGGGGGACAGGGGAATTGCCATGAGTGCATATGCCTGGCACCTCTGCAGTAGAACACTGGCTACCAGCCCAGCTTGTAACCCAGGCAGTAGTTAACCTCCTTGCACAAACACGGTGCTCACAAACTATTGCAGGCACATTTCTTAATTGGACAGGAACTGACAAGTCCCGTTGCAAGATGAAGGAGAGAGCTTTTATCTCTTGGTGGAACAGCCAGCAGCAATCTGTTCCATGAGTCCATTCCATGGACTGGGGATCAAAGTGGACTGGGACCCATGGACTGAGGATTAAAAGATTGATTCAGCTGTTTTTTCTAAGGTGGTTACAGTGAAATGAAGTCCCATCAGTGATTACTGACTTGTTGGAGTATAAATAAAATAGAACAACGTTTTGTTCTCATGAGCATGGAAGGTGCCTGATAATCTCTCCATGAAGCTTACACTGGGGCAGTGTATTTGAACAGAGCAACAGCAAACCCCATAGCAAGCATGCCAACAGCCTGAGTCATTCTATCAGCTTTCCTAATCGGTATTCCCTTTCTATTATTTGATTGCTGTGTCCCACCCTCCTCATGGATTATTATTCTACAGCTCTCCACTTACACGAGCAGTTCCTTAGGGCTGGGACTTTAATTATGTTTTGTGCAATACTGTAGCATGAGTAATTTAGAGTAGATAAGGGGTTAGAGGGTTTTTGCAAGAATCAAGGACATGCCTTGTTGTCTTTGGCAATACATCCCCAGTCCTGACACTTTATCTGTCACCATCCTCCCTCACCCGGAAGGGGATGTCAGTGGGGAAGATTTCTTAAACAATGTAATCCCAACAAAAGGCAGGAGGTGAGGGGTGTGTGTGGGTATGGCACCAGTCTGTATCACAGCAGGGCCTCCCGTAGCCCTGGTGCACAGGGCCAGTAAAAGCTGCCAGTTTCCTTGGTAGCTGGAAGTGTCACATGGGCAAAAGAAAATAAAGAATGAGGTGAAGGGCACAAACTGGAGTCTTTAGTCCATGGTCCTGGTACTCACTTTCAAAGATTGTTTTGGATGAAGACATCACAGCACCCACAGCTGCTGTCAGAAAAGGCTGAGGGAATGCTAATCTTTGGTCTGGCTTAGCTGAAATGGCTTACAGAGGTTGCCGAATGAGGTAAAAAGCAGATGAAGTGATGATGTCTTCACTACACTGATCTAGATCTTTAACAGGGCAGCTGGCCAAGCATTTGTCTCAGGTGCAAATCTCTTGCCTAAGTAGTCTGACCCAAGAGAAAGGGGTCAGTGTGAAATAACAGGATTTTTATCTCCAATACCTCTGCTTCCTCTGAAAAGGAGACTGACTGTAGGACAGATTGGATCATGGATGCATGGGTGTGGATTCACAACGTCTTTGTCCTCCACCCTTGTCTGTCTTGCCTTTTTTTAGAGAGAGGAGAAGCAGCTAGAGCTGACCCTGGAGGCACTCATCAGTCAGGTGGCTGACCTGAAGAACTCCTTGGTCAGTTTTATCTACAAGCTGGAGAACGAGTATGACCGACTCACATGGTAAGGTGTCTCACTGTTGATCACTGCCAGAGCTCTTCAGGCATGACTCAAAGGATTAATTAAAAAACATTACCTTCTTGTCAATGGGTTTAAATTTTCTTTTACATTTGTGCTCTAGGAACCACTACACATCTTCCACAAGAAAACCAGTTGAAATCCATTGGCTTCATGCTGTACAGTAATAAGAGTCATGCTAATGCCTTTTAATCCATGGGAACTAGACTTGCATCTGCAGTGAGTAGAAGTTCTCAGATGAAAGACCTTAGAGATGCACATACACTATAAAATGAAGGAATGGTTCTTTCTGCATTTCTTGACCTTTTCTGGCTTCTTATGGCTCTGATATAAACTGAGCTTTTGTGTTTTGCTGATTCTGCTTTATCACACAGTTTGAGAGCCTTGCAAGGTGGCAATCTCTTCCTGGAGAATATGGAGCACAAAAATGTTATGGCTGTAGCTTAAGAAACTATATGGTATCTGAGTGTCTGCCACTGCAGCAAAGCTTCACAGGCATTTATAGTTAATGTTGCAGAAGGCAGGAGAGCTGATGAATGCCGCACAGAGACCAAGCTGAAGAGGACCTCCTTGAAAAGATTTTAAGTTATTTAGCTCCATTGTTTTTTAGTCTGGATAGCCAAGCTATAAATATTTTGTCTCCTGGCTTTGGGATGAAATTATTTCTTAGACCTTGCTCTAGAGTTTAGCTGGGAAAGGTAGTGACAAGGAAAGAAGTGCCTCTCTGTGTGTTACTGAAATCCCAAACAACTGCTACTTTCAGTGGTACTGCTTGTAATGTCCTTGAGATATTTTCTGCATTTGAGCCATTTCCAATAAGGATTGGGATTTGTCCTCACCTGCATATTCAGCCCTAGGTTTTACTGCTTATTATCTGAAGTAGACTGATTGGAGGACTAACAGTGTTGCTTCCTCACTCCTCAGCCATTTGAACGAAGAAAGAAATTTTCTGTGTGGCATCCCCTTTCTATCTTCCATCTTTATTTGCTTTTCCAGGCCTTCAGTTCTAGACAGCTTTGCATTGCTCTCAGGACAGCTGAACACCTTGAATAAAGTGCTAAAGCATGAGAAGACCCCACTACTGCGAAACCAGGTGATCATCCCCCTAGTGCTGTCTCCTGACCGCGATGAGGAGATCATGGTAAGATATGTTCCTTGAGTATCAGAAAGTGCTTGACTGCCTGAATATTCAGCCAGGCATTCCTCAGTTCTGGGTGTAAAGGAAGAAAGGGCAACAAGTACTTTTGTCTGAGAGCTGCTTTGCTCTGTTTTCACTTACAAACACTTGCACTGGATACACTTTACAGAAGATGTTCCTGTTAATAAATATGTTGCTTTTACTAAGAAGGCACAGGACGAATTCTCAGGCAGGCTGTTGAGACTTCCTAGTGCTCCCCAGATCAAGGTTTCCCCTGTAGCCTTGCTCAGCACCATGGCCTGTGCCCTGGTCTGGAGGAGGCCCTGAGTGAGGCTTGTCCCATGTTGCAGCGGCAGACAGAGGGGCGTGTGCCGGTGTTCAGCCATGAGGTTGTGCCCGACCATCTTCGAACTAAGCCCGACCCTGAGGTGGAGGAGCAGGAGAAGCAGCTGATCACAGATGCAGCTCGAATTAGCCCTGATGCTGCACAGGTGAGTAAAGAAGAGTTTGATACTTCTACCTATCCTTAGGCCACAAGATGCCCTTTAACTGCTTCCTTCACCCTTCCATTTTACAGTTTTCTTCTGTGTCCTTTCCTGTCTGAGATTTCTTCAGCTAACCCTAGCCTGAGGTTTGGTTTTCTACACAGTTTCACAATTGTATCCAGCTCTCTGGCTGTTCACCGGTGGTGACATCCAGCCAGTCAGAGGCAAAGGCTGTCCCGTCCCCACAGTGCCCTCCTGCAT
This sequence comes from Sylvia atricapilla, assembly GCF_009819655.1. Taxonomy (NCBI): domain Eukaryota; kingdom Metazoa; phylum Chordata; class Aves; order Passeriformes; family Sylviidae; genus Sylvia; species Sylvia atricapilla. Next base: position 15,583,486 of record NC_089148.1, read on the forward strand.
GCATTAGCACTGGGCACTCTAGGCTCAGCTACCAAAACACATTTAGTTACATGGATCCTGGGAAGGGAAAGCTTGCTCATTTATCTTGCTGATTTGTACTGATCTGGAGGTATCCTGGCAGCTTCTGACAGTTTTTGTTTTGCAGAAACAGATCCAAAGTCTGAACAAAATGTGCTCAAATTTGCTGGAGAAAATCAGTAAGGAGGAGCGTGAATCTGAAAGTGGAGGTATGTCACTGAGGTGGAGGTGGGGTATGGGGTTCAAGCAGCAGATTTGAGAGAGTAGAGGCAAAATAGGTATATTGAAGAGCCTGAAGCATAGGAAACACAGTTGAGCAGCATAAATTAAATCATTCCAAAAGATGCAAGATTGGCTGTCCCCAAAATTGGAGCCCTCTAATTCGAGAAGGGAGCAGGTGGGTGCCATGTCTCTTCCTTGTGTGACCTATGCATGGTGACAGGTCACTCCAACCCTTTGACATATCCCTCTTTGAGGAGGTGATAAGTATCTGCCAAGAAAACTTCCCAATCAACTTTAATTAATAAAAATAGCTGTGAAAACACAGCAGCAGCGAATGAGAAAGTCTTTAGCTGTGTTCTGAAGGAGTCTACATGTTGACAGGTTCTTGTGTGATCCTGCCTAGATAATGGGTGTTTCAGGCTCATGGCCAACCTTTTCTGCTTGTGGTGTTCACTATTCCCAGGAGTGCCACACTACTCATAAAGGCAGTGGCATTGTTTTTACTGTCATCTTGGCCACGGGACCTGAGGACAGGTTCTGCCTAGTATCTGGGATCGACAGTATAACTGGGCACATGTGTAGCAAAAAAACTTGCAGACACCATGTTGTTTATGAGCCTCCAAAAGGGGATGTTGCTATTGTTTGTTTAAATCACAATGCTTGTTACCTGCCATAGGATTAGCATGCAATAGCCTTTAGTGGGGCATGGAGGAGTTAGCTCACTCTGTCCTCCTTCCATGAGCAGATTATGCCCTGCTCTCAGTGAAAGAGCTCTTGGATCACCAGTGTCCATTGATTTTGCAGCTCCTTTGACCTTGCTGAGACTCTTGTAGGACACCTGTAAGAAACTCATCTCTATTGCATGCGCTAAAGTAGCTGAAAAGTAAATTCAGGACCAGCTATGCTACTTTTTAGACCTGATTTCCAAGTCTAAAAATAACTTCCAAACTGACTTATTTTTTTACAGGTTTACGACAGAACAAGCAGACCTTCAACCCTGCAGATACCAATGCACTGGTAGCAGCTGTGGCCTTTGGGAAAGGGCTGTCAAACAGGAGACCTCCAGGCTCTGGGGCATCTGTCCAGTCGGGCCAGCCAGGAGCTGGTGCCATCATTGCAGGTGCTTCAGGCATGCAGCAGGTCCCAATGACAGGTGCACCAGCTCAGCAGCAGCCAATGCTGGCAGGAGTGCAGATGGCACCAGCAGGACAGCCAGGTAAAGTTCCATATCTGAGTTCAGTTGAAACCCAGGGACCGAGAAAGACGAATGCAAATGCAGACATGCTTCCCCAGTCACCTTTTAGATCTGACTAAGTATGAGGTTCCTTGCTGGCCTTAACAACATGAGTCAGGTTATAATAGAGGAGTAATTCCTGTTTCAAATTGGCTCAGAGGGTGAGGTGGATCTCAGCCAACTAGCTTCAGCTTGTTAACTCCCACTGCAATACTTAGTGAACATAGGAATCAATACGGAGGGAGATCACAGTGTAGTTTTCAGGGATCTGTACTGGAGGTTTTTCTGTGAAATTTAGGATGTGGTAGGTAATAAAGTGGATAAGTTTGATGATAATGAGTTATTTAGGGTAAGGAAAAAAGTTTTCTTTACAAAGGTAGGACTTCTTAGACAAAGCGACTTTGCTTAATAGCAGTAGGTGACGTTTGCATTGAATATAAAGTGAAATAATACGCATAGAAATTTGACTGTACATGTCCAGCAACTGGACTCTAATCTTGTTACTTGTATTTGTGAAATACGTCTATGATAGAAGAATTCTGTAAAGACAATACATTTGGGTGTTCAGTTGGGGCAGAAATGAAAACCAAATGCTAGGAATTTCTAGAAAAGGAACAAGAAAACAGAGATTATCTTCAGGCCATTCTGTAAATCCATTGAGCACCCATGCCTGCAGTATTGTGGGAGGTTCTGATATCTTCTCTGCTAGTGGGTATAGCTTTGGGCTAGGGAGAAGAAACAGGAAGCCTATAAAATCCCAAATTATATACAGCAGGTAGATGAGGAATCATTGTTCATTATCTCCCACGATACAGAAGGATTGGTGAAAGTGCACCAATCAAAATGTGGGCTTGTAGATTTGCAACAAAGGGGGGGATACTTTTCTGAATACTAAATAATTACACTGTGAGCACATTGCCTAGTGTGCGATAGGCAGGTAATGTTTATGTGAGATGGAAAAATAAGTAAGTACATAGACTTCTGGATGAAAAATCAGTCAACATCTAATCCTGAGGATACCAACTCTGATTCCATGACCCTGAGCCACAATATTGTTAGAAGCAGAATAGGTATTCTGCAGGACTGTCGTTGCAGGCTTGCCCTGTTCTGGTATTCCTCCTTAAAAATCCTCTGCTGTCAGGAATGCTTTTGGCCTGGGGGACCTGCAAGCTAACCCTGTACTGTCAGAATGTTTATGTTAATTGTGATTTAAGATATCTGATATCCTAATTGGTGTTTTCTTGCCTATATAATGACTGTTGCTCAGATGTGTACTTGAGCAACAATATTGATCCTAATTAAAGTATGTATTTATGTAAGAGTTAGAAAGATATTTCCACTGTAATTTGGTAACAAAGAAGACCTCACGTGATTCCTGGCTGAATACCCAGAGACACTGTATCCAGGGTGGGAACACAGTTGCTCCTGTAGGCCAACCAGAGTGCACTGGTAAGGAGAGCACTTGTCCAGCCTGTGTGATGGGGAAAGTACCTCTTGGTAAGAGCAACTACAGTGGGTTTTGGCAAAGGTCGCTATTCTGCTTTTGATAGTGTCCATAGCTGAGGCTGAAAGAATACAAGAACAAAGTGTATCTTGATCACAGTTGGTTTTTTAGGGATTTTAAGCCAGAGTTTGGTTTGATACCATTGGGTAGCCTAGCCATTAATTTCTGCAGTTCCTGTTCGAATTACAGTTTTGACTTCTACAACACCTATGGCAGTATGTCCCACAGCTTTATCACATTTTCTTAAAGTATTTTCTGTGTTTAAATTGCATTTTTCTTTTTTACCCATGTTGTGAGAAATGGTGAATAATCATTCATCAGTTACCTTCTCCATACTAGTTTTTATGTTTTGGACATCTGTCACGTCTCCTTCCTTTGTCTATTTTTAGATGTTTTTCCCTTAGCTAAGTCCTGTTCTCTTTAATATGATTTCATGTGAAAATTATAACTTGGACCATCCTTTTCATGCTTACATGCATTTTTTCTGGTGGTTCTCAAGACTGGGAACACCACAACCACTCACAGTGTCTCAGATATGGGTGTACCATACAGTTCCGTTGACTGTTGTTTTTGGAGTAATATCTAACAGTTTAGTGATGTCTATCAGTTACCTGTCTACTCATTGCTGGTAATGACCCACTATGGATATGTTTGAGAAAGTTTAATAATCTTTATTGTTTTAGGCTTTTGCTTATCAAATCTTTTCTTGTCCTGCTGCACTATAATTTTAACTTTCAGAAGTTATCTCTTTTTTTCTGCTTCGATTTTAAGACACTGGAGGAGTGTGTTTTTAATATCCCTCTGTGCTGCCCTTAATCGCTGTTTATTTTTCAGATCATCTTAGTTTTGTCTAGCACTCTACACTTACTGTAAGCTGCTAGTAAGATGTCTTTGAACACACTCCCATGTGAGATTGGTATCTACAGAGAGTAATAATGCCCAAGAGGTGGATGTGGTTACAAGAAATTAAGAAATCTGAGAGAGGCTTAGTAATTTAAATATACACCCTGACTATAAATAATGCTCCAGGGAAGGGGATACAGACTGTGAAATGAAAGTGGACACAGTCTGGGTTCTGAGTGTGCTGCTGCCAGCAACTTCTATGAGACTAAGTTTGACACTGCTATAGGAGTGTCAAGGATATCCTGACAAGGATAAAGGCTTGCTGAGGATGAAAAAATAATAGAATTGGAGGGGATAGCAGGGGACACAGGAATTGTCAAGGAGATTTGTCAGTAGAGAAAGATGCTGATTTGCAGAAGAGATTGATCGTGTAGGTCTGAAGCTGGAAGGTGCTTTAGCAAATGAGCCTGGAGTGGACCTGAAAAAGCCCAGACAGGGCTGTTGTGAGTCTTGCATGCTCCTGAGCAGATGTCCTCACATATTGCTGATTTTGCACTGTTTTTTCTTTTTTCTCTCTCCAGGAAAAATGCCAAGTGGCATAAAAACAAATATAAAATCTGCCTCAATGCATCCATATCAGAGATGAGTTGAGATGAACCAGACCTGGGGAACAGCAACATTTGTTACTGCTGCAGGCCTCCCACCTGGATTCCTTCTAGGACTTTCAAGTCCCTTCACATATTCACACAGTATATACGGGAAGACAGGGTTTATAAGGCCCATTCCTGGATTTTATTTAGTTCTTGGTGGCTTGTGTGGAGCTGCTCCTGGCCATGTCTCCTGGACACAAGTACTTCTCTGTTCAGCCAGAGCAGAGGACTTTGCTTCTGATACTGATGCCATCTTCTCCAGGTAAGGCCTGGAGGATAACTACCCTTTCCCAATACAGAACCTGAAGAGCTGCACGGAGTTCCTTGTTTCTGCTTGTTCACTTGGTACATCATTTCTTTATTCTGTCCTGTTTAATAAAGACCTTGTTATGCTCACTGTGAGACACTGGTGTCCATGTCTCAGGTCATAAGAACTGTTACTTCCCTTTGGGTAAAGCTACAGAGCAGCTCCAGTCTAAACCACACAGAAAGTGTTGGAGACCAAGTGCTGGAGCTCAGGTTTATGTGTAAAGAGGTGTAGTAAAGTGAGTCAGCAGGGTATAAGCATAAGCAGAAAACATCTTGTGCATTAAAAACCAATTATGGCTATACCCCAGAAAGCAAAATACTGGAAGGACTATTTCAAGGCCCACAGCAAGAAAGCACTTGAGGAACAGAAGCACAGAGCTTTTGTATTCTGATGCTGCAGTAAATTCCATCTGGATCTGATTTCACTTCCATGCTTCTCTGCTTCTGTTTTCTGTAAAGTTTCTTATCTCTTCAGGATTAATTTATCACTTCAGAATGGTATTTCAATGTGCCCAGAACTGTGACACTTCTGGACGGGCCAGGCTGTGAAGTCCAGCCCACTTCTCTTAGGAACTGGGCACTGTTGAAGCCAGTTCTGTTCTACTTTCTGCCCTTGAGCTGTAACAAATAATCTGCCTAATGAGAGATTCCTGTGAGATGAAAGGGTGGGAGCACATGCCCGTGGAGCCTGTCAGTACATACAGCACTATCCTAAGGGACGAATGTCCTGCCTCTGGTTGCCCCTGCATGGACTTCCTTTTGACTTGTGTTGAAAGCCAGCAGTGTGTTTTACTCAATAGCATCTGTCAGCAATCTTCGGGTGAGGAAATCTCCACTCAGCAGATACAGCCTGCAGCTGCTCCTGCACTGCTTGCCTCTGAGCTAATCAGATCCAACTTATTTGTGGAGGCTGTGAGCTGTTCTCCCAAAACAAAACCATCCACAAAGCTGTGACTAGGGCACTTATTTGACCCATTTTGACTGCTGGCCCTTGAAAAGCACTGAACTGAGAAGTAGGAAGTTGAGCTGGAAGCACAAACAGCTTATACAATAGCAAAGCTGCTCCACTGCAAATGAGTCCAGTGACGTGTCTGCAGTGGCACCATCCCAGCCACACTGGTGGAATTGCTTTTTGCTCCTAATGGATGTGGAGGTCCTGGCTCTCTGGGATGGCAGTGACTGCAGCAGAGAACTGGTGTGAAGGCAGTAGAGGCATGTTACTAGTTCCAATGTGAGTGGTTTGTGCAAAAACAAGCCTGACAGCCAGGGAGTCAGAGCCTGCAGGGTTATTCTTGTCATGCACTGAGAACCATGGGAATGGTTGTTCCCTCCTCTGCCTCATTTCCTTGCTTTGGTTGGAAAGGAAGGTGGAATACTGTATGTGTCAGATCTTTGGCATTCATCATTCATGGAGCCTCAGCTCTAGGATGCTGCTTCACTACATCCACCCAGACTGGCTTCCTTATAAAGCTAAAATGCCTCAGTGCTGGAGCTCAGGGCCAGCAGCTGGCTGGAATGATTTGGGCAGCCTGGGACACAGGCAGGGCATGGCTGCCTGCTACCCACGCTAACCTGAGTAAACGCCTCCCAAAAACGCCTCCAGTGGGGCAGGCCAGACCTTTCACACACTTGGACTGGAGGGAGGGAAACACAGGCAGGGTTTTTTCCATAGATTATAAAGCAGGGAGGCTGGCCAGGCTCGCCAGCGTAACTTCCTGCATGACACAAGCTGCCGCAAATTAGTTCTTGTGTAAATTAGAGCACTGTTGTTAGGAAAACAGTTGATTTTAAACTGATGTATCCCTGCTACAGTGGCTGCTAGGTTGTTCTAGAAACTATTTTCCTTGTTGTAACTTAGATTGAAGCTGCATTTCTTTAATTCTCTTCAAGTTAGTGGATCTTCTCAGAAAGGAACTGAGCCTCTGAGTTGTTAGTAGCAGAGGAGTCAGATATTATGGTCAAGCTTTCCTGATCCTTTTTTATGACAGACTGAACTCATGAAAGTCCCTTTTGCTTTAAGGCATATTTTCCATTTCTTGACTCACATCCAGATCTCCTTATGCATCTGTGTCCTTTGGGACATTGGACCAGGACACACTATTCTAATTGTGGGAATGGGAATTTCAGATGTAGAGCAACTCTAACTCTTATCCAATTGCTGCCAGTTCTTGAATGTTTAAACAGGGAACAGGAACAAGCCTTTTACCCATAAAGTCACTGTGGAATTCATGGTCCACTGCTTGTCACTGTGGTCTGCAAGTCCAACAGGGATTCAATATTCCTGATGCACTGTGTCAGAATAAAAGTACGACCCTACTGGCTCAGGTCAAATGCTCAGGCTGTGTCCTGCTGTAGCAGGGTCCAAGTGGGTGATTGGGAAACACTTCCTGTGAGCATGGGATGTGCTGCCATTCTGAACCCTTGTGGTTTTTTCTCCCTGCCTTATCCAAACCCTTTGGAACTCATCTCTTCCTAGTAGGATAATTTTGGCAGGGAGGAGGCTCAGCCCTGGCATGGCAGGTGCTGCTGGGCTGTCTGGGCTCCTGTTTGGGGGCAGAAGAGTGGTGGAGAAGAGCACTGGTTTGTTCTGGCCCCTCAAGTCTCCCTGCAGTACCTACCAGGCTCTGGTGCAGATAATGGGATCTTTTGTTGCATGGCCCCACTGCCCCAGGGATGCCAAGGGCTCCCAGGACAGCAGGACATCGTGAGTTTGGTTTTTTCCAGCTAACCAGCTTTACACTATTTAGCACTCCCTGCTGCAAATACACACTTAGCACCAGCTCCACAGGGAGCAGCTCCTCTCCTGCCTCACACTTGGCCAGGCTGCTCACGAGCTTGTTCCTTGATCGCACACACTGCTGTACCAGCTCTCTGATACTTGAGAACATACAGTGCCAAAAAAATTATCATGTTAGTCTGACAGGCTTATTGTCTGTAATCCTTGTTGATTGGTATTTATATTTCTCTGCTTTAAGTCTTTATCAATATGATCACATATTTTTTGGTCATTATTTTGCATGTGGTGTCTGTCAAATAGACACACCTGTTTACAAGGCCATCCTGTTTACTTTTTTAATATGCTGGCATAACATCAATTTGCTTGTTCTCTGGAGCTTCTCCAGGTTTCCTTGCGTTACTGGATCTCAGCATTAATAGTTTTGATTTTTAAAAATGGATGTTATTTTTTTAGATGCAGGATACCCAGACTGTTGAGTTTTCAGCATTTGCCTTATGCAACTGTTGTTTAACATCCTCCTGAGTTACTGTTAGAGTAGAAAGTGTTTCACCCTCATGACAGGAATGCTTCATCTGGCTTCCTCCCAAATGCAGGAGAGAGATATTTATTGCCTTTCCTTCCTGCCCAGCTACCCACAGGCCCACTGTTCCCAGTCAGTATCGCACGTGCAGCCGTGCTGGGTCGTGCCCACAGCCTCTCCTGCTGCTGCACTGGGCCACATTATCTCTGGGAGCCATGAAGCTTAGAGTGGTGCCATCACTTCTCTGCACCTCTCTGCATCCAGTGATCAGCATGACAAACACCTGCTGCTTGTTTGTTCTCTTGTCCCGTCCCCAGCAGCCATGTGCACACAGATGTCTTCTTTTGTAGAAACAAGCAAAACATAACACCTTTTGGTTTTGGTTTTTTTTTAACCTAGATCTTTTAATTGGGTGTCATTAAGCCTTTATAGTGGAAATGAAGTATGTGAGGTGTGAGGGAAGAAGTGGCTGAGAAGGTAGGGGGACAGAGCAGTGAGGGGAACCTCCACAGGTAAGGCAGGGTTTTGGTGTGGGCTGCAGGGTTGGTTTCCATCCTCCTGCTAGGATAGGATCTTTTTGCCAGAAACATCTGGGACTAAAAGGGAAGTCTTGCGGTGGCTGAGTTGAAAAAGCCAGAGCACTTTTTTATGCTAAGAAGCAAGATGATGGGGTGAGTGCTGCCAAAGGGTGTTCAGCCAAGTTTTTAATCTGCATTGTTTCCGAAGCAGCTTCACCTGCAGCTCACAGAGGAGAGACAAACACATGGAAACAGCAGCAAAAGGTGAATCTTAACTGACCTCTGAAAAGCTCAGAGCCTGCTTGGAAGTCAAAGGCACAAACAAAGGGTAGAGTGGTCAAGTGGTGCACACAGCTCCCCGGTCTGGGTCTGTGTTTTTCCCCAGGCTCCCTTCACGAGCTTGGCTATCCCAGGAGAGGCTGAACCTGTCTGTGTGACAGCTGGTGCCTACAAATGAATACACAGGTGTTCTCAAAAAATCCCATGGATCTCCTCCTTCCACCCAAGTGCAATAAATCTTCAACTATCTTAGACATAAAATGTTACCACTTTGTCCCTCTCAGAGATGCTGTGGTGGTAAAAGCTTGTGCTCTAAAAATGGGATGTTTGGATGTATTTGTAATACACGCCATAAAAATAGTTCAAGCTGATGTGATTCCACAGTTTATTAATTGCCCCTATGATATTGCAGCTCTCTGGCTGGACCCAGGAACACTGCCTTGGTGGAAACCTGCACTTAGAAATTAATGAAAACCTTCTGCAATTTCCTTAGGGGTAGCCCTGTATATGAGAGTAATGCAAAGCATGCTGTCTGGCTCCTCTGAAGGAGAAGCCTTTGTCCTTTTAAATTTTTTTGTGTGTGTTTTTTTAAAGAAAGAAAATTACTGCATGTATATTTCTCACTGACATGCATATTTTCCAAAGTCAGGTGTTCAAGAGCTGTAGTTCTTGCAGCAGCTATCTTATCACTAATGCTCAGATTCTGTCACTGATTTACCTGCTTGTTGTAAGGCTTCTCCCTTCACTACCATCATATCCAAGCAGTTTCTGCGCTGAAATAGCAGTGGGTTCTATGTCCTGCCTGGTATGTCAGCTCCTTTCCTCTGACTAATGACTGTGCCCCAGGGTACTTTTGCATTAAGTTTTTTATTTGCTGGCCATACACTGGGGTAGAGGCCATGCTTTGGGGCATTAGTGTCTATGGGTGTTGTTTCAAAGCTGCAGCATTTCCCAGGATGTTCCTCTTTTGAAGGCAGGCCTCCTCCCTGTACGCCTGTTGCCAGGTGGCTTTGGTGGGACCTGTCTGTCTCCCACTGCCATGTGGCAGTCTTGAGCTCTGCCCACCCTGGCGTGCAGCACAGAGGTGTGCTGCTCCCATGGGAATTTGGCTTTGAAACGTGCAGCGGATGTTTATGTGCAGTTTATTTTTGGTAGTGGTGCAGTACTGAAGCCGGGGTCCTGCTGTGTGATGTGAGAAAGACTGCTCTTGTCTCCTGCTCTACTGCAGCAGTGTGGCAGGACTTCAAAGCTCTGCCTAAGAGCTCACAGCAGTAGCTAATACAGGAATGGTTTGCCCTGAGAAACATGTTCTGCGTAAGTGGGGCTGCAGAACCAATTTTGGCTGTCTTGTTTTTGTATATTTAGGTTCTCGTGGGCATCACAGAAGTAGAAACAGTGTCAATCATCATCATCATCATCATCGTCGTCGTTATCATGGCACAGCCTGTTTTGCTCCAGTCAGCAGAACAATGCATCCGGTGGTGCCTTGATTGCACACGGAGCTGCAGGGGAGCTCCCACGTGTGCAGCCCCAGCCAGAGAGTGTGGGCTGGGCAGGGAGCTGGGCAGCACTGGGGCTGCAGGCAGGAGGAGCCAGGCAGCCCTGGGCTGCACAAGCCCCACTGCAGTTGCTGAGGAAGTAATGACTCACAGAATGCTTCTGCGGGTGCACCCACCATTGCTCTTAAACGTTGGTATTCAGTCACACAGGGAGTAAACCAATAGGAAACTGTAAGAGTGTTCCAACCCACATTTTGGGCCTTCAGCTCCCTCTCCTTTTGCCTCTTTGTGTCCTGTGCTCTCTGGTGTGTCTTGCTGGAGCTCAGGTGCCCTATGTTTGTCCCCTCACACACATTCAGGGAGGCCATCAACAACACTTTTTGGAGAGGTGAGTCACTATGAGAAACATTGCAGCCCCTCACCATGGGAGGTGCTCCACTGCTGCTCTCTCCTTCTCCAGTGCCCCCTGGGCCCGCCAGGCAGGTACAGGAGGCCATGGCAGACCTGCCACAAGTTTTCTTATCCCTCAGTTTCCTTTTTCCCCCTTCCCACCATGGGTCTCAGGGCATGTACTTATGCTGCTGGCTGTGCCAGTGGACAACCTCAGAAGCAGAGAAGATGCCAGGCAGGCCATGGAGGACAGTATCCCCTGCCAGCCTGCAGCCCAGACAGGCAGGCAAAGCCCAGCCCTGGCTGGAGCTAAACACGGCCTCATTTCATGGCTAAACAATTCCTCTTTGTGCAGCCTGTTCTCCCAGAACAATCCTCTGCTCTGACAATATCCTTTCTGTGGCTTAGTCCCTGTGGAGTCACCAGCAGTGTGCTCAGCCTGACGCCTGGCAGCTCGCACCCCACTGCCCGATGGCCGAGGTGCAGCACTTGGGACCTCTGCCCTTGGCAATCTATGCTGAGGACTGTGTGGCCGCTTCAAGCCAAGGTCAAGTCCTCTCATGAAAGTCCCCAGCACAGCCTGGAGAACTTGGGAGGGTTTTTCCTTCTGCCTTTGCTTACTCCATGGAGCTGCATGGCACCACTGTTCTACAAGTTAGGAGGATAGCCCTGGGACACAGTTGTGGAGCTTGACATATGGGTGTCAAGTCACCAAATGTGACTGTAATCCCAACTCCCTGAGTGAAGAAGTCACCTAGCTTTGTCAAGGTGCTCTTTCAGACTCCAGGCAGTCTGGGACAGGTGGCCAGAGACGATCAGCTCATGTGGGCTTGAAATCACAGAGATAAAATGAAATAACTTAGTATGGAAAGGGGACTCAGTATGCTCAGGACCATAGCTTTCTCATCACTTGCATTTTCCCTCTTCAGGAGCAGGTGCCCATCAGACAGCTTTGAAAGGTCCCTGAGAAGGGGCAGTTTTCAGGTCCCTACAAGAGACAGAAAGCTCCCAGAACTCCCGTGGTCTTCTTGCCAGAGTGTGCTGCATGTGGCACATCTCCAATACTTGTACAGCAACCAAGGACTCCTGTTGAGCTGCATGTGCTGAAACCTTCAGACCTCCTGACCCTTCCCAGCCTCTTGCCTCTAGGCCTTGAGGTGGTCCTGCCATGCCTGCTGCCAGGCAGAGACACTGAAGAATGGGCTTCTCCAGGCTTTTAGCATCCTCAGTCACCTTGCTGTGGCTATGGCTCTGCTTCTTTCCCTCCCCCTGTCCCATGTTTTGATGGATTTGAAACAAGCACCATTATTCCATAAGATTATCCTACAGGCCACACGAACAAATAAAGATGCTTTAAAAAGTCCAGAGTGGCCTGAGACTTCTGGCACATCTGTGGAGGATCCCAGGCTATCCTGCATTGCTGGGGTGCTGTAGCCAGCCCAGGGAGGTGGGTGTCAGGGCTCACCCTGGAGAGGCTGCTATGCAGCTGACAAAGAATTCTTGTCCCAGCAGGAAACAACAGTCATGTGTGCCGCCCACCCCGGCTGGCAGGCAAAGTCCAGCAATTAAACACACAGGGGTGAAAGTCTCCTGTCAAAGCTCCAGTGCACCACCACAGTGCCAGCAAGCTTCCTGTTGATGCTTCCACTGTCCCTTTCAGCTCACGGAATACCTTTTCACAGGTGACAGGTGACGTTTCAATGTGAAACTACAGTGTCATGTTACAACAGGGGTTTCAGCTGGGTCATTTCATGCCTGTTGGCTACAGAAATGTGGGTTGTTTCTGGTGGCTTGAGGGGCTTGTAGGGACCTCAGATTCCAGAAATGAAAGCATTTCTTTTGGCTTAAGGGGAGAGGGCAACAGTGGTGGGGTAATTGGCCTTTACTGCTATTACAGCGTAATCAACCCAAATAACGTACAAAATTTTGCACAAGGTGAGTCACTTGATCTTGATATCAGCTGTGGAAGGAGGTAACACATCAGCCTGAACAACACATGGCCAGGCATGGTTTACCTGACCGCCTCCATTTATTGAAATTGCAGAGTGACATGATGGCCTTTAATGGGCTTTCAGGGTGTCAAGTAATGCCATCTCTCACCGCTTTTAGTGGACATGAAGGCCTTTTTTGATTCTCTCAGTATAGACAGAGGGGTTGTAGGAGCATTTCTTGGATGTTTTGCAATTGTGAGCATAATCAACTTACCATTTTTTTTCCCCATGGAGCCACAGAGAAAGTGTGCAGCAATAATTTTTGTTGATAGTGCTTTAGAGACAAACCTCAGGGAAAGGGATAAAGGTAAAACAACATTAGAGAGCCAATTTACATTCAGTGTTTTTATCTGGTCACATGCAAAATCTTTCGTTTTTCAGGATTAAATAGAAAAGGATGGGAGGGTCTGCAAATTGTCTTCTCACTCCCCAAGTGTAGTAAGATGTGTAGCTTTACTAACTACGAAAAAATACAGGGCAAATTGTTCATGTATTTAATTTCACTGAATTAATTTGAAGGTTTTATTTTCTTTTAGATTTTACAGATTTAATTATGTTAATGTTTTGCCAAATAAAACTCTCACCATTTGATTGATCAGTATTAAAAAAATAAATTCATAGTTATAAATTAATTTATTAAGAGAATATAAATTTACTATATAAACAGGCATGATCAAAAATATATTTTAGTTCCCCAGAAAAACAGAAATTTTAGAATTTCTAAATTCTCAGAAAACTGAGAAACTTGACACCTGAAGGGACTGAAACCTCTCTTTTCCTACCCAGCTGCATGAAGCCTAAGCCAGTCTTCAAGACTGGCACCAGAAAAGATGCAACACTGCGCCAGCATCTCTCATTACATGCAGAAAAACATTATCATTACTAATCCCTGAGGTCATAACCTCTCAATGAACTTCATTCCTTTTCTATTGCTTAGCTCTTACATACCTTCCCATCTGATAGTCTGATAATTATGTGCACTGAGGATGGCTTCAGTATCTGTGCCTTTAGCAAGTTACATTAGCCCACGCCTGCTTTTTGCACCAGAGCAGAGCCATGAGGGGAAAGAGGTGCACTTGGCTCTGCAAGGAGCAAGGAGAAAGCAGAAGACAAAGACCAGTGGAGGAAACGGTGCAAAGGAGGAATGCAGAGCCTCCCACCCACCTCCATCTGATTGGATCCTCATGCTAAGAAGGACCAGCAAGACTCTTACTAAAGCTGAAGTGAAAATGGCATGTTGTTCTCCAGGATAAGAAATGGAGGAAGGAGTTTAAGCTTTTCCAAACTGTAGCCTGGTGCAGCCCAGGCTGCTGGGACCAAGCACAGGTTGTTTCCTGAATTGCAGGTGAAGAATTAATGACTTGTAGGGCTTTGCCAGCTGCAGGAGTGGCTACTGCAGGCAGGACTCCCTCGTGCAGGCAATGTGACAGGATCATGTCTAGTCTGGTGGTCCAGACTGTAGCCAGGGTGACACACTTGGCTGGCTGTGGACAGCTTCTCTCTCCCAGATTTAGGTCAGATGGGCAGGATTCAAGATGGAAGAAAATTACCCATCTAAAAAAGATTCTCTCCCAAGACAATTTGGGAAGATCAGGCTGTACACAATAGGTCACATCACTTATCTCCCCTACCTTCCTTATTTTTGAGGGATTTTCTTTGCTATGTGTTCTTGTTCTACCCTGCTTCCAAAGAGGTTGGAAGGCAGAAACCCAGATCCACAGCACATAGCAGATTAGTTAAGTCCTTGCTGGAGGCCTGTCCCCAAGGGTTAGGAGGGACTCTGCATCACTCCCTTGGATAGCACAGCACCAAATCCATGTCCCTGCAGCCAGGATGCTCCTGCAGACCAGAGTCCTTGCTCCAGCTGAAGCTCCTGCCCTGGCTGCTGCAGCACTGCAAATGTTCTGGGAAGGGTGAAGGCCAAGGAACCCAGACACCCGCTGAGCATGAGAAGTAAACAAAGGCCAACATGCAGACAAAGGGAACCCATCAAAGCTCGTGAGTGTGCAAAGAACAACAAACTGATGGAGGAGAAATAAAATGGTAAAATCATTTTGATATGTTGGAGAAGCTGCAGTAGAAAGGAAAAACTAATGAGCAAATACTATACATAAATAATAGCAGAGATGGCAGACACAACAGGAAGATAGAGTCCAGGACCAAGAGAGGAGAAATAAATCGCATTCAGAGCAGAAGAAAAAAGAGTGACCTGGAAATTAATTCCAGTAGCAGGAAGAGGCTGGGCTGTGCAATTTGGGGCTCATTGTTAGAGCCTGACAAGCCTGCCAGCAAGGGTGTATACAGAGGAGAGAAGGAATGCTTGGAGAAAGCTATGAGATGCAGGATACAAGGAGGAAAAGAATCCAGTACTAGGGAGTATGAAGGAATCCACTGATCGCTAATTTCATGAGTTCTATGACAAACTACATAGCAAAGTTACCACATAATTGGACCACAAATCAACTAAAAATAGAGTAATGTTGCAAAATAGGAGGAGGACAAAGAAGGAAAAAAATGTGAAGAGTAAAAAAAGGCTGATACCTATACTTAACAAGGGAGAAGCGATCCAGATCGCTTCGGCTCTGCTAGTCTGGTGTTAACAGTAACACAGTACACAGGCAGAATATGGAGGATAAAATAAAGTTTGTTATGTCGACTAACTTGATAGTTAAAAAAACCCTTTCTATAAAGCTGTAGGCCCTGTGTGGACTCCAGGGAAGCAGTTCTGAACCTTGGGACCAATTAGGAACCTTGGTAGATGTTGGGGCAAGGACAAGCACAGGAATTTCTTGTGGAAAGGAGTGGTTAAGGTCAAAATGAAAGTTAAGACTGAGGAAAGGGAGCATATCAGGACACACAGGTCACTACTGAGGTACTTTGTAGATATTTTTATAAATTGGTTTCTGTAAGGACTGTCACAAATATTAGCTGTAATCTGATGAAATCAGAATGTTGTAGTGCATTAACAATGTAGGGGAAAGTAAAAGAATGCTGTACCACCAAAAAAGGGCAAGAAAGTCACCAGAAGAGACATTGACCTGCCTCTGCAAATGCATCCCTGCCTGTATCCAGATGGGGAATTCTCACTAGGTGAGCACAAGTCTGCAACTGCTCCTGGTCACCCTTCTTCAGCAGAGGAAATGTGAACAGCAATAGGGCAGAAAGAGCTACCATGGCATTAAGTGCAGCGACAGGCAGACTAGAAAGAAAATGCTGGAAAAACTTGTTTATAGTCTTCCCTGTAATGGCTGAGAGGGAGATGACTGCAGTCTACAGATACACTGTAGCACGAACACCAAGGCAGGACCTGGGTGAGATAAATTACAATGCTGGCACAGGAACAAATGTCTATTAACCAACCGTGCATCAAATTAAGCTGGAAATGAGAAGATGATTCCTAACAATTAGATCAGTGAGTTCTGAAAACGCCTTCAGACCAGACGAGCCGAGTCAAGTCCCGGCCACTTTTTAGGATGCAGATTGGCATGGCTGTGAAGGCGCCACAGGATGAAAACACTCTGGAAACTGCACGCGGTCCGAGTCGGCGCCTCTGGGTTCTGTCCGGTGCCTCCGAAAGCTCGCGGTGCCTGTTGCGGTGTCACGAGGGGGAAAAAAGCCTATGAGCTGCTGGACCTGTACGGGTCTCCCTCATGCCGTCACCACCACCATCGAGGCAGCCCTCCGCACCGCACGCTGCCCCAGCCCGCGCCGTTTCCTAGCCGTTTTCCGCCTTCCCCTCACACCGCTCAGCCCCGCGGGCAGAACCCAGCCGCGCTCCCGCCGCAGCCCCGGCCCCTCAGACACCGCCGCGGTGGGCGCGGCCACGGAACGGGCGGGATGCGGCGGACGCGCCGATTGGCCCCAAATCTCTCCGGGGGCGGAGCTCTACGTTTTCTGCCAATCGGCAGCGATAAGGGGGCGGGGCTTCCCGCTTTAATGGCGGGGGGGGCCGTGGCGGCGGTAGAACGGGGTGCGGCTGGCGGTGAGTGCGGGTGGCCGTGGGTTGGAGGGTGTGGGGTCCGTTCTTGTCTGACGGGGGTGGACTCGGGATATCTAGTCTGTCCCAGCGGTCTTTTGGGATGTTTGCGAGGGGGGAGTTTGGGTGGAGGTGTCCGAGGTTAGCGGTGGGTCGAGGCTGGTCGTTGGGGTGTGCTGAGGGAGCTTCGGACGGTGGTGGCAGAGCAGAAGGGTGCAGGGGAGGCCTTACCGGGTTCAGCTACTGGGGGGGGTTAAGCTGTTCTGCCCGGAATGGTGGGTCCTGCCTCGGGGAAGCCATGTGCTGGCTTGGCACCTGTTAACTAGCCTGCTGGAGGAGGCTCGTGTATGTATGCATATGTAGGTAGGTCCATGTTCTTGTCTTCTGGGATGTTCATGGTTGTGGGAGGGGGTGTGTGATGTCTCCTCATCACAGGGGTGGAGGGGCGCGTCTGGGGAGGCCGTGGCCTGATGGGTGCATGGGTGTTGTGATACTGTGACGTGCCCTTGGCGGGTGATCACGCTG
The DNA here is from genome assembly GCF_009819655.1 of Sylvia atricapilla. Taxonomy (NCBI): domain Eukaryota; kingdom Metazoa; phylum Chordata; class Aves; order Passeriformes; family Sylviidae; genus Sylvia; species Sylvia atricapilla. The sequence goes on from NC_089148.1 coordinate 15,600,701, forward strand.
GGTGCGGCTGTAGAGGCTGTCACCCCCTCGGAAAGGGGGGCACCCGCAGTACGGTGTGGCAAGTCCACCGGTGTGCAAACTGCTCCGTGTCAGACGGAGGGACACAAGAGGAGTCCAAGTTGAGTTGTTGAAAGTTTTTTTGTTGGTTTTTTTTTTTTTTTCCTCCTCAAAAGCAGCAGGGTCCTGACTGTGTGAGGAGCAGCAGTGCTCCTTGGCTCACAGCCTGGTTGCCGCTGCCCTATGGCACCCGTGGTGCCAGGGAAGGGTGCAGTTCCCTTCCCGCAGTCAGCTGCTCTCCTTCGGGGCAGAGCCGGCCCCGCTGTGCGAGGCTGGGATGCTTTCCCGGCCGGCGGGGGGAAGGACTGTCCCTCTGCGCTGTGTGCCGTGGCACAAACGCCAGCCTCCGCCCCAGGAGGTCTCTGCCGGAGGCCGCGCTGTGTCCCGGCCGTGACGGGGCTGCCTCCCCACTGCTGGCCGGTGGCCCGAGCCCAGGGTTCGCCTGCTGCCCGGCTCAGGGGCCGCTGGCTGTGCAGCCTCAGGAACGAGATCGGCGTCGCCCTGTTGGCGTTTTGGCGGGACTGTCCTAGCTCCACAGGCAGCGGAGTGGCCCCGCGGGCTCGCTGAAAGGTGGCTGAGCCCTCACACGTCGTGGCGGCGGCGCGGGGCCTCTCTGGGCCGCCGCGGCCCTTCCCAGCCGCGCAGGCCCCGCTGGGCCGCGGCCCCGCTTCCGGGCCCGTCCGCGCCACGCCCGAGCCGGGCCGGGAACCGCCCGGGCGGGGGGGGATCCGGCGCTCCGTCCGGCGGCGGCGGAACCGGGGCCTTTGCCAGAGGGACTCGCAGCGGGGGCAGCAAGGCTGCGCGGGGCGCTGCCCGGCTCCTGCCGTGGGCACCGGGCTGAGAGCCGCGGGTGCGCTGAGCCGGGGACGGCTGTGGTCTCCCGGGGCTTCTCTGCAGCGGGGAGCGAGCAGCCCCCGGCGGCCGGGGAGCTTTCTTGTACCCGGCTCTCGGCATCAATGTAACCATTCAGATGGTTCTTCCCTCCTCCTCCGGGCAGGGTGGCAGTACCAGGCCTCCCCCGCTACTGCGACACAATGTCAGCTTTGAGTGCCGGCTCGTGTAGGTGCTTGGCCTCCCGCTGGCCCTCGCTCCGGAACGCGGCGGCAGGAGGAGGAGGTCACTGTCACCCCCCTGGTGGCAGCACTTGCCTGGCCCCGGCCTCACCTGGCGCTGGTGTGGTGGTGCACGGGGGTCTGCGCTTCCTGGACCACTGCAGGCTCCATAACCGCTGGAGGTAGAGGGCTGTAGCTCTCTTTACGTGAGCTAGTTCCTCTGTTGTCACGAAAGCTACTTATTTTTTACGTTGTAACAGACTAAATGAGGTGGCATAAATAGACATTGCAACAAGAGGCAAAGCTTTGGGGGCGGCAGTCTATGCCTCTGTGCCGGGGCTCCTGCCTGCAGAGGGACTGTCTGGTGCTTTGCCTGTGATGGATCATATTGGTTCTGAAATAATAAAGGCAGGGAGGTAGAAGTAGAGTGAATACCCCTTCCTAGGCGCCGTGGGCAGCATGGGATAACACTGGCTGCTTAAGCTGTTAGTGCATTTTCTCAGAGCATCTCTTCCCCTCTTGGAGGCCAGGGTTGCCTATGCAGCAGTGCATCCATCCTGCTTGTGCTGTCCCAAACTGACCACCTTCTCATCCAGCAGAATGCAGCCAGGGCAGATTCCTAGCTGGATTGAGCTGACCTTCCCACCAGACCTGCTGGGCAGCTTCTCGAGGACAGTTGAGAGTCAAACTGTTTGCTAAGCCCTTGGGGCTTGACTGAGACTGCTGTGCCTTATCTCTTTCCTAGGAAGCCCCTCTAGCTTATGGGTGTGAGCTGCTGCTAACAGCCTGTTCCTATGAGAAACAGCAAGATGCCAGCTGTTGCAGCATCTACTTGCTGCATCTTGCTGCGGGGATTAAACTGTGCCACCCACACAGCCTGAGCCTCTGTGGTCCTGCCTTACATTGTATTCTTATTTTTGTTTCCTGAAAGTCTGTTGTTGGGGGCATTATGAGGTCCTTCAGGGAAGATGTGTAATATGAGAGAAAGTACTGTAAAAACTGAGACAAGGGAGTAAAAGCTCATTCTGACCTAGAGGTGTCTCATACCACATATTAGAGATAAAAAATAAGGGACCTTATTGAAGTTGCTTAGTGTCTCTTTTCTCTCCTGGTGGAGAAGAGCTTTGCATCCTGAGGAACCTCTGAACTGGTGTCAGAAGCACATGCTTGGCTGGGCACTGTCCTCAAATGTTACAGGTTAATGATTTCTCCTTGTCTGCTGGGGGTTACAGCACAGTGAACACTCAGCCTGAGACACCTGTGAGGGACACTGGGAGTGGTCCTTGTGATGGCCCAAGAGATGCTCTGTCTTTCTGTGCTTTTGTATTGGAGTTCTGGTAGTGTGTGCCCTACTGGCTGTCAGATGGTGGGAGTACTTGGGCTGGAAAGTCTGGTTCTTTCCAGTCAAACAGGTGAGGCAGCTTGGGCTCTTACAGGGAGGAGACGGTCCCCAGGAGCCAGGACTCTTCCCTGCAGGAGTTGTGGGGCTGCTGTTGCTCAGAGATGACAAGTTGCAGCTGCCACAGCCTATTCCCCACCACCAGGCTGTTGTCTGCATTCTGAACCTTTAGTGGCTTGAGGATGGGGGAGGTGGTAATTGGGCCTGATCTTTCTTGAGTCCCCTTAGTGTGTCATAGGGTTGATTCTTCCCTCTGGGATGGATCGGGGTGGTGAGCTGTCACTGACACCAAGTTCTCCAGCTCTGTTGCAAGGAGTGCTCTTACCCTGTGGATCAGATCAGCTAGCTTGCTCTCATAGTTTAAGATTTGCTTTGTACACACAGATTTTATAACTCGTGCTGCTTCTACTTAACCCTAAGAGGCTTTCCCTGTCTGTACAGCAATAGAAGCCAAGTGCGCTGACTTTGAGTGGTCAATCTACACCTGTGTTGAGATAACCAGGCTTCATGCTTCGCTTTCTTTTTGCTTGGATGGCTGTGAACCTGCTTGACTGTGGTAACCATTAAGCCTCAGGCTTGTTGGGTTCTAGGTGCATATACTGTGCTACTGGAGTATGACATCTTCATACTGTCAGAGAACATCCTGCTCTCTTGTTAGAAGATTGTGTGACTGCACTGCTTTCATGGTGTGGCGGGTACAGGACCCAAAGCTAATGTCATGGTAAGTTCCAGGCAGTGGCCCCTTGTCTCATTGAGAAGTGGCTCTGCGTTCACACCTGGGCTTCTTGAATAGTCCAAATAAAACTATTAGGGAAAAACTGGAGGGAATTTGTGAGTCTTTCCTTTCTGCATCTTGCTTTGTAGATTTTAATGTGCATCTTATCTTGATGGGCCTGTCTAATGAATGCACAGGCCTGAATGGGACAGAGCATACTAATCATTACTGTGACATGATTACAGCTAGGGCTGGGAGAACAGAGCTGAAGCCTCATATTGAGGCATTTGCATAGTGATTAAAACCAGAGATGAATGCTGTGGTACAGCCTGTCCTACCTCCAGAGAGGGGTACTCTGTTTCTTTGCTAGGTGGCTTTACAAGGCTTGACCTGATTTTGGATGCAGGTGTTAGAAGTTGGCCTTGCTCAATGTAGCCCTGCCTGCCTTCCCGTCACCTGCCTAGTCCTGTCCTTCCTGAGTGTGCTCTGTGCATTCTGGGGGCTGCTGGGTGCCTTCAGAGAGGGAGCTCAGCCATCTCTACCTTCCCCTTTCACCTGGTGCTGTATGATGGGGCGACACAGATCAATATGGTTACCTCAGAAAGGAAATACCTTATTTTCCATTTTTGTTTGTATCTCATATTTTTTCTTCCTTCACTTTTTTACTCCTTTGTTCCTTGCTGTCAGATTTTCTGCCTTATTGTTGCCTTTCCTGTTTTTTTCTCTGACTGTTCTCATCTCTAATGATATCAGTTCTCTGAATACGCAGCCACCAGCTTCAAATGTGGAAAGGAGTAAACCTACTCTTAACAGCTTGGAGAGGTGCTGCCTCTGAAAAAAGTAGGCTGTGTATATTAAACCTTTTACTGCAAGATATGCTCTTGTGGGACCTTGAAGTCTGATTATCTGCCTTGATTTTTGTACAAGTTACCAGGACCTGATTGCAATGAGTGTCCTTCTTTCCCTGAAAGTTTGTGAGGTGCCACACTGGCTGTCAGTCAGAGCTTTCCTGCTAATCTGGGAGTTTCCTCTGGCTTTCCTGGCTTCCAGTGAGTATGGGAAGGGGAGAGCTTAATCTGTTTGTAAGGATGCTATCCAAAGGCCTCAGGGTTTTACAGCCACTTTGTGAGAGAGTGGTATTAACACACACTTGGTGAAGATGAGGAAACTGCTCAACTTCAGGCGGGACACTTCCTGCCACTTGGATCCAGTGTGCCAGGAGCAGCACCCAGCCAATGGGATTCCAGCACTGGTTGCAATGGCAGCTCTTGCAAGAGATGTTACATATCATGACTTTGAGTGTTTGCATCCCTTATGTGAGCATACATGTCCTGTACTGACTTCAGAATATGCTGATGTAGAACATAGAGTACCAGGTTGTTGGCCATGTCCTTTGACAGTCAGCATGAAGTAGGTGAGCCAGAGGAAGTGACCAATGGATAGGATTCAAATGGGAAAATTTATCTGGTGGTGCTAGCATAAAGTTTCCATGCAATCTTTGTAGTTTTGTTGTGGACTGAGTTCTGGGACTAGTTGCTCTCAAACTCCAGTCAGAGTTTGCCCCAAGTCCTCAGAGCTGAGCTACCAGGCTAGCAGAGCTGTTTTACTGCTCTGCCCTAATTCGTTGGTATGGATTTCCATACTTAAAGCATAGAAGCTCTGGTTGTCCTGCCAGACTTCTCTTCTGTGACTGGTGAGCTGGTGACAAGGCATGTCTTAAGACTGATTTCTTTTGAGAGAAAATTACTTTAGAAACATGAACAATGCTATCTTAACTTGGGTCTTCAGTGAATGGCTGAAATTATTAGCAGGAACACAAGTGTACTTGAATGCAGCTCTCCTGTTGAGTGGCCTCTGCTGCATGTGTTTGAGCTGGTGTCAGGAGGTGCTGTGTGTGAAATAAGTGCGTCCTGCCTGGTTACAAGTCCCCTCTCCCTTTCACTGAGCACACAGCAGCAGATGGAGAGATCCAAATTCAGTTTTCTGTGCTTCACTGTACACTTCAGTCTTGGAGTGAGCCCATTGTGGAGTTGATAAAAAACAGGGGTTTGCAGCTTATGGCTGGCTGGGTTCCTTCTCACTATTGTCTTGCTCTGCCTTGCTGCCTGTGTGTTGTTCGGAGCAGATAAAGTTTCATTTTCCTCTTCTTGCTGGATTCACTAGTGCATAAGCTCAGGAAAATTTCTGGAGCTGTGTCTGTCAGCTCTTGGTCGTGATGTTTTGTGGTGGCAGCCTTGTGTGTGCAGTACACACCCCTCTCTGCGCCTGGCATGGGGCTGCCAGAGCCTGGCTTGATCAGTTCCACTCCTCTGCAGGGAAATACAGTCCATGGGCACGTGGGGCTCTGTGCAGACCTTGCTGGACCCCACGGTGACTTTCTGGAACTGCAGGCAACTGGGCAGGTGCTGTGATGGGAGCTGGGGGAGGAAGATGCTTCTTCCTGAGGTGATGGAGCTCAAAGCAGCATCAGGCAGCAAGCCTTGATGCCAGCTTGTAGATCAGGGGCGTGAGTCAGTTTTGCATCTGGCCAACTGATTATCTTCTGACTTTTGGGGGCTGCTAGTCCCTGGGAAGCCCCACAGGGGCCAGGCCTGCTTTAGCCAGTTCAGCAAGGGCCCTGTGCCAGCTCTCCCTGGGGTGGCAGCTCTGTGGCCACCTACCAGATGGTTTTGGTGCTGCCTTTAATTAAACTAGTGGGGAGATGAGGGTGTTTGCTTTTGCACTTATTACAGGACTGATTTCTGACCTGTATGCTGAGGAGTAGGAGTGTTCAATGTCTGGGGCAGAGTCTGTTGCTTGCAGATAGTTGTGTGGGGAGATGTGTGCCCTGCAAGGCTGTTAACAAAGCTAGCTGAGCTGAGCTCTGGTCCCTGTCAGTGTCATGGTTCTGACAGTGCTGTGGTCCCACTGGAGCTGGTCATAAAAGGCCTTGCTGTTGTTGCTGAAGTTGCACAGATTATCTGTATCGCTTGCTGGAAATATGCAGTGTACACAGAGCTTGGTGTAAGCAAGTATTTAATCCTTGATGTTGGTTAGTGGAGCAGATTGTGGCCTGATACTCTAGTTTGCTAATAGTGGGAGCTTTTTCTCTGACATGTGGAAGTGACTCCCTGTTGCTGAGAGACAGAAGGAGATGTGTTGCAAGGTTTCTCTGTATCATGCAGGGTGTGTTTGGGCCCCTAGGGTTCCTGCTCATTTGGGGTGCCTGGACCTATTTGCTTGGTTTCTCTTCAGCTGTTCAAGGCTCAGCTTTGGGTTCCTCATCTCCTCCCAGCTCCTTGCCTAAGAAGATTAGGATTTAGGAGGAGTCAGAGGAAAGTAAGTGTCCCACATCTGCAGAGAGGACAGATCCAACCACTGAGCTGTGAACACCTGCAGTGTGTGATGTGGGCGGCCAAAAGTGTAAGGGCAGATGCCTGTCTGAATGGTGAACCCCTCTCAAAGTGCAGAGGGGAGTTGTGCACAGAGGAGAGTTCAGATTCCTGGATGGTTTATACTCTAGGCTGGAAAACCCCTGCCTGCAGCAGAAAGGCTGGCAAGGAGGAATCATGGTTTAGGCAGGCCCAGTGCACTTCGCACCCCCTGCCCAGTGAAGGTAACTCTTGGGCCTGCCCTGCAACTCCCACTTAGCTGCTCAACTGTCAACACCCCACGGCCAGTGGCTGTCCCTTGGGGGATGGAGGATGGCAAGACATACCTGCATCTGCTCTCTGAACAAGGCATACTTTGGCCACTTTGATGCAGGATGATGTAGCATGCCAGCATGGATGGATGACAGGTCTTGCCAGGATGTGAAGACCTCAGGGCTTTCCCTGGAGATGTGGTTGCTCTGTTAGCTTAATTTGACAGGATGTTGTTCTGCCTAGAGAAACTGAGGAAAACTTGTAGGTCCTTTCCATATGGGCCTGTAGCATAATTCTGCTATTTCTGTCCCAGTAGAAGTCTTGGTGCTTGTCCAGAGCCTGTGTTCAGGACAAGACCAATGCTTCCCAACTTCCTGTGGCATGGGTGGCTGTAGGAATGTTGGAGGTGCTTTACAAAACAGCAGTAAGAGGCCCTTGTTACTGTTCACTCTGATGGGGACTTCTGTGCTAGTCCTGGTTTGAAGTGGGCTTCTCCCACTGCTTGGGGGAGTAGTTGTCATGGACCCTGAATTGTTTTGAACTGTGGTCCTAGTTAGCCAGTGGTACTGGAGCCTTTGGCCCAGGGTCAGCAAACTGATCTGTAGTGCCTGAGCTGAAGCGTTTTGCTTTGAAAAACAGTGTGAGATGTAGCTTTGAGCTCAAAGAGAGCTGACACTTTCTTCTCATCCTAGCCTACCCAAAATAGGCAAATACCTGACAGGATTTTTGTCTCTGCCCTGGACCTGTAGTAAGGCTGACTCATTCACCTTGATAAGATAAACACAGACCTTGAATAGTCAGGTGCCTCTGCTGGGAGCTGACTCTTGAGGGCTCCTCAATCTAGCAAATAAAGGTGTAGCTGGATATAGTGGTTGAAAGCTGAAACTAGATAGACAACTTTGGAGCTTGCTCTTAGCCATTAAAGCAACATAAAGCTCAGCAGCTTTCCAGGCTTGTACTTACTGTATTTCCCATAGCTGAGCCTTGGGTGTCTCTTAAGGGTGCGATAGTTTGTGCTACACTTTTAGCCAGCCTTTGCTGTTTGTGGAGAGTGGATTATCTTGGCAGTGCCCTTAAATATAAAGGTAGAACCTTAAACAGTACTTGCATCGTGGTGATAATATGCGGTATTTCTTGCTATTAAACCCCTTGAAACCTTGTGTTGAGAGTGTGAACATCTATTTTGCTGCTGAGGTGCCCCTGATGTGTGGAGGGGATCAGTCCCAACTGGGCCTTGCCGTATTGCTCCATCTGCCTCCAGGATGGCACAAGGAGCCACCTTCTGTGCTTTCTGAAGCACAGGAAAACTTCTTGGGCTCTGTCCTTGGGCTGCATGGCTGTGCAGGCTGCTCTGGAGCCTTGCTTGGTGGAATAGGTGTTTTGGAGGACTGGGGTGAAGCTTTTCCTTCTTGCTGCCCTTGCAGAGAGGTTAGGTGGCACTCCCCAGTCTGGAGGAATGCAGAGGGTATGACTGGGCAGGCACAGAGCCAGCACTCATGCTGCACCAAACTGATTTGCAGGGAATGATGAGCCAGAATGGTGTGTGCCAGTCCCCCCTGAAGATTATTGCTGGCAAAGCCTGCCACGGAGGCGCCTGGTAGCTCTGCACAGAAGTGTCTGCTGCTATCCTGCCTATAGATGACATTGAGTTACTCCTCTTGCTGTAAAGTTGAAGGAGCAGTGCCAGTGTTGGCTGATGAGGGCTTGAGGTGGCAGTGGCTGCTGAGTACTCGGGGACCTTACTGGGAGGAAGAAGGGTACTCAGCAGCCAGAAGGCTGACGGCAGCTCTGGAAGAGGCCACGTGCTTCCTGGTGGTGGCAGCAATATACCTCCTGGGGAGGCTGGGCTGGGGACCCATTTCCCTAGGCCATGCATGGGCAGTGACTCCTGTGCACCTTCTTGGGGTGGATGGAGTGTCTGGTAGCAGCTGTGGGGAATGCCTCCTCTGCAGATGGATGAATAAGGTGAGGCTAGGCCTATGCTCTGCCTCCCTTCCTGCTGCTCTGGTGTCCTGTAGACTGGGAAGAGGTGGGGAGAGCACAGGGGGATGGGTGAGGGTGTTTCAAACTTGCCTGCAGTGGTAAGAGCCTGGGTTCTTCCTGCTTTTCTGGAGAGCATCTGCCCAGATCACTTTCTGTGCGTATTCATGCTGAGGCTGAGCAAGTGTGGGGAGTGCCAGTCCTTCTCTCTGCACCCTTACATCATATGGCTTTCTCTTGTCTGGGAGTGGAAGTGCCATTGCCAAGCAGGATGAACCTGGCCTCTGAGGTACTAGGTTATCTGGTAGTAGTTTCTTGTCCGGATGGTTTTGTGCAAGGATGTGAAACCAGGAACTTGGACACCAGAAACTGATGTTTGTTTCTGAACCTATGGATTTCCTTCCTCATGTAATGGGCCTGCCAGTGATGGTGTGCTGCTTCTGTGGTTGGAGTCAGTTGGCAGGAGCCCAAAGCTGATCATAAAGGTGCTGTCAAGAGTGGGGGCCAGCCCTGCATCTCCACACCAGGGTCAGACAGAGCAATGTGCTGAGTAGATATGGCTGCCAATGCTGGTGGCAATGTCATGGTGCTTGTGGATGATAATGCTTGAGCTTGTACAGCAGGAGCAAGATTAAAGGGCTAGAGATACAGTGCTGAGGTTGGAAGCTTTCCTAGCTGGCTTGAAATGTTGGATTCTTGCCTTGGAAGGACTACTGGCATTGAATATGGGGTTCCCAGCAGAGCTGGGGAAACAGGGCCAGATTCTGTGAGGAGGTCTGTGGCTCAGCTGGAAAGTGCATGCTGGTGTGTGATCAGCTGAAAGCAACACTGGCTGTTTCTCTGAAATTTGGCTTGGAGTTTGCTGATCTGCGGGGCTGTGCTGTATAGGCTGCCCTCCTGGGAAAACAGCTACTTGATCTTCCCTGCCTCTTTCCACAGAGATACTGCCACCACCATGGAGGGGATTGTGACCATGTATCAGGACTTCATGAAGAAAGCAGGTGAGTGGCTCTGCCCAGCTATCACACAGGTGCTTTACTGCCAGAGGCACTGGGGGGTGGTCTGTCGTCCCTGAAGCATCCTTGGGTCTAACTGCATCCTGTCTTTGCCCTTACACAGATGCAGCTCTGAGGTTTATGTGCTGTGTGTTATGAGGCTGCCTTGCCTCAGTGCCTGTGCAAATCGTTTTGGGGCACTTGTGCTCTCCTGGGCAGAAGATCTCCAGGCTGCCCTGCAGCATGGCTTCAGGCTCTACTCTGCTGAGTCTGGCTGACTTCACCAGCCTCTTCTCCCAGACTGCTTCCCTACTTGCACTCATGTCCCAGACCAGGATTGCTGTGCCCTTGCCTCCGCTGTGGCAGTAGCCCTGCTGGCAGCAGGCTGGGGTGAGGATGCTAACTGCTCTGCACTGTGGCTCTTTCTGCAGACCCCCGCATCGCTGATTATCCACTGATGCAGTCCCCATTCCTTGTGATGGGCATCCTTCTGGGATATGTCTACTTTGTCCTATCCTTGGGTCCCCGACTAATGGCCAACAGGAAGCCTTTAAACCTGAAGAAGTTCATGGTGCTATACAACTTTTTTCTGGTGGGACTCTCCCTTTACATAGTCTATGAGGTGAGTTGTCAGTAGCTTGGTTGGACATGTGTAAAACAGCGTGTGCAGGCTGTGTGGGTGATGGAGAGCCCTTTTTCTGGCCCTTCTGTGCAGAGCTTGAGGTGCGGTGGGTGATGTGTTAGGCCTCACCCTGGTGATGCTCTTGTTGCAGTTCCTGATGGCAGGGTGGCTTACTGGGTACACCTGGCGATGTGACCCTGTGGACTTCTCACAAGACCCCAAGGCCCTCAGGGTGAGTTCTCATCCCTCTTGTGATAAATGGGGATGGCCTTTAGTGCTTCTGTTTGGACAGCAGTGTCATGACTCCTGCCTTTCCTGAGGCAGGGGATATGCAGACTCTGGGCCTTGATTTCATGCCAGAGTAACTGTATGAAGCCCTTCCCTCACTGGGCATGTTCAGGCTGAGGCAAGTCTCTAATGTGAACCTGTTCTTTTACAGATGGTCAGTGTTGCTTGGCTCTTTGTTTTCTCCAAGTTCATTGAACTGACAGACACGGTGAGTTACTGAGAAGGCCTTGGCACCACTTGCTGGGCAGCGAGTTGAGGTCCAGTGTATTTGGAGTAGGGGCTTTTGCAGCCCTTTCAGTCTGACCTGGTAGTGCTTCTGTCTGGCATCTCTGCCAAGGAGGCCCCTCTTTACATGCTACAGCTCTGGAAGCTGTGAGGTGACCTAGTGGGTGATGACAATGAGTATGGAGGGAGGCAGGGAAGCATCACTGAGATCAGACATTGAATTATGCTCAGCATGGTCTAAGCTGCTCTCAGGGCTGCAGGTCCTTGATGCTGTTGTGCTTTCACTGCAGGTGATCTTTGTCCTGCGGAAGAAGAATGAACAGGTCACATTCCTGCACCTTTTCCACCACTCTGTCCTGCCATGGAGCTGGTGGTGGGGAGCGAAGTTTGGTCCAGGTAAGATGGCAAGTGGATGCATGGGTGGGGTTACCCCAGCATGCTGAGAAGGGGTTTTTGGGCCTGCTGTGCTCTTAGCAGCTCTGTGTAGTGCTGATTGCTGTGGAGTGTTGACTTACACTAATGAAAATCTATCTTAACAGGGGGAATGGGCTCATTCCATGCCATGATCAATTCCATGGTGCATGTTGTCATGTATTTCTACTATGGGCTCTCAGCAGCAGGGCCTGCCTTTCAGAAGTACCTGTGGTGGAAGAAGCACATCACAGCCATCCAGCTGGTGAGTCAGTACAGTGGAGCAGAGCCTGTGCCCAGTGTGAAGGGCAGGCCAGCCCTTGTACCTTTGAAAAGTGCAGCCAGCAGCAGTAGTTGTCTCCTCTGTAGTATATTGCTCTAAGATTTTAGTACTTCTGCCCCACTGTGGGGCTCGGATAGCCCTAGTAGCCTGGTTGGGGTGTGGATGCTGTTCAGCCCCTGGGCTGCAGCCATGTTGGGAGGGTGAGAGGCATATGCTACTCTCAGACTTGTGCCTGCCTCTTCCAGCTGCTGCTGACTGCCTCACCATAAGGACCTCTGCATTAGACTGGGAAAGGAGTCTAGGTGTTGCCTTTAAAAATAAGGTCTCTAATGGGTTCCCTAACCCTGCTCCCATGAATAACTTGTTCTTACTCTGCCTTGCTCCCAGGCACAGTTTGTGATTGTCTCCGTCCACATCTCCCAGTATTACTTCATGCCCAACTGCCAATACCAGTTCCCCATCTTCATTCACCTTATCTGGATATATGGGACCATCTTCTTCATCCTCTTCTCCAACTTTTGGTACCAGTCCTACACCAAGGGCAAACGGTTGCCCAGGGTGGCTCAACAAGCAGCCCAGCACAATGGTAGCAGCATCCATGAAAATGGCACTGTCACCAATGGCAAGGTCAAAGCCAACTAGAGGGTAAAGTGCTCCCAGAGCCAATGAGAGCCCCGGGGCAGAGGCAGCTGGGACCTGTCTCTCTGCTCCTGGGTGCCACTAGCCAAGTCAAGTGCCTACAGACTGTTGTACCCCTGTGCCCAGTCCTGCTGTCCCCTGTCTGCATGCTCAGCCCCTCTGCTCTGAGCAGCCATGGGCCACTTCTCCTGGGAGGGCTTGTGCTGTTTCTCAGTGTTGCTGAGCAGAGAGGCAACTGCCTGCATCACAGCTGTGGGGCTGCAGTCCCATTCCAGTGTTTCCAAAGGAACTTTCCCCAAGTGCCTACATCTGGCTCTTCTGCCTAGGGGCCATTTCCTTCTGAGTAGGACCAAAAAGAAGAGACTGCTTCCTGTCCTGGTGCCCTCTCCTCTTCCCTGTCTCACAAGAGCTTGTGTGGATGAGCAGATTCATCCCTGGCTGCTTGTTACTGCCAGCTCATGTGTGAGTGCTCCTGCTCTATGATGCCTTGTGCCACTTTGTTCCATGCCACAGTGCTGCATGTCCCTTCTGGCCCCTGTGTGCCCAGCTTGGGAGTCCTGCCCTGGCATATCTGTGCCCAGGTGTCTGTGGAGAACATAGGGGCAGTACTTATGGGACTTCAGGGCCCAGACCTGCCCAGTGCAGTACACATGCCCTGTGCCTAGTACTTAGCAGGGGCTATAACAGCCTGAAAGGCTTCCCCCACATGATAAGCCCAGGTTGCCTTGCCATTCTTGTGCCTGGGCTAGGTGCTCAGTGTGTGCTTAAGCCACACTTACCTGATCCTCTATGGCAGCTGGTGGCTTGCACCAGAGTGGGGGAGACCAAGCTCAGCCTAGTCTTGGACCACCTCCATTCTTGTAAATTCAAGACTTGAGCAATAAGTGCCCCTAAAATCAGCTCCTGGGCTCTCCTGCTTGGGACCAGCCCTACTCTGGCCTAGCCTGAGCACAGTAGAGGGTGGTTTTAGTGTGCTCGGCTCTGGTGCAAGAATGAACACCTCTTGCCTCTGTGGATCTGACTGGGCCTGTGTGAAGATGTGCTCTGCCCTTCAGCAGGGCCGTACAGCAGCTCTCCTGGCCTGGTGCCTGTCACCTGCTCTGGCTGTAACCAAAACATGCTGATGGCCTCGAGGATGAGGTGAAGGAGCCAGGCCTTGTCAGATTGGGCTGCTCTTCTATCACAAATAAACAAACAGAAGGAGAAATGGCTCTGTCCTCTTGTTTTGCTCTTGTTTTCTTGGCTCAATATAAGCAAAAGCTGTTCCAGGTGCTTAGTTCTACCCAGGGTGGTTGGGGGCAGGGCTGGGAGAAGCAGCTGGCATAGCAGGTTTGTGCTGGGGGACGAGGGTGATAGTTGTGTGCTGATGAAGCAGATGGCAGATTGTTTCCAAGTGTTTTGGTAGAGCAGTGCTCAGGGCTGGTTGTGTGTTAAGGCTTCTGTTGTGAAAGTGACTCCACCCTGTCAAAAAATGGCTGGGGTGGAGTGTGGGTGTGGGCTGGGCCCTGGGCCACCTGCCCAGGAAGAACTGCTGCTTTTCAGAAATCACGGGGATTTGAGGTATGGCAGAGCAGGGAATAGAGAGTTTGGAAACTTGAATGCTTAGGAAACAGCAGTTTGGTGCTTACTGCATCTGACAAAGCAAAAAACTGCTGCCATCTGTAAATGCCCCTGTAGCATGGATCTGTGCAGCATGTAGCTCAGGTTGGTCAGAGGAAGGTTGATGTTGTTGCCTTGCTTTTGCTGCAGAAGTGCATGTTGGCCTGGCTGAGGTCTGTTATCTTTCCAGCTGTCTCATTCTGGTATCCCTTCAGTGCTGTTGGGGTGCAGGGCTGCCTTCCCCACCACCCCATGACTGGGACCTCTTGACCAGAGGCCACCTGGGTGCTGAGTCAGGCCTGGGAAGAAGAGCGAGGAGCCAGCTGGGCAGCTTGTGGCTGGGAGGAATATGTTAGAGCAGCAGGCTCCAGGTGCTGAGTTTCATTGTAGGCTTGGTTGTGAGGTGGGAGTGTTGGAGTCCAGGACATCCCCTTGGATGGCCTGGGACCCGAGGAAAGGAATTTGAGTCCTGGACAGGGGGATGTGGAGCCGGTCCAGGGGGCTGGAAGACCTTGGCACAGAGCCCAGGAAAACACCGGGTTTGATTTTAATCCATGGGAAAAGCTTCCAACATTGCAAAAGGAATTACAAACCACCGGGATGTGAAAATAGTAGTTTAGCACAGTAGACTATATAGAATTCAGTACTTTTAGAATTTATAGAATAGAAGTAAATGGGGACAAGATGGTGGAATTTGGGTGGTACCTCATGTACTTCTCCTTCTTCTTCGTCCTCCATCTTTAGGGGTGGTGATGGCACAAAGTAGTTAGAGTGGATTGGAGCAAAGTAGAAATGTCACTTTTAGTGTGGGCACTGGGCATTGGCACAAAATAGTAAATAACCAATATGTAGTTATCTGTATAAACGTTAGGGGCCATCCCCTGAGGCGGGCAGTCACCTTGTGTCCCAGCTGCTGTGCGGACCTCGGCTGGGAGCAGAGAAAATTCTGAGATATCGAATAATAAACAACACGAGAAACCTGAAAACAGACCTTGAAGACTCTGCTTTTTTACACGGATGCAACTCGGGGCTTTTAGAGGGCCAAGGACTTTAAACCACCTAAATCTCGGGTGAGGAAACCCCCCACCCGACAGGGAGGGCTTTGGTGGATGTCCAGCAGAGCTTGGTAGGGGAGAGAGCTCTGCTGATTTGACCTGGGCTGCTGTACACCTCAAGGCTGTGGCTCTGAAATGCCAGAAAGCATCTTCAAGTGACCTGATGTGACTAATATGCGTAAATTACACACAGACATCACCCTCTCCTACAGTGCTCACTGTCCTTGTATGCAAGAAGTCATAAAGTGGGGTCTGGCTGCTGCACTGTGCAGTATTCTCCCAGTTGTTGATGCTTCTCTGGGAGTAAAGACTAGGATGAGAATTTGTTCTGGTCCATGCTGAAGTGGTCTGTAATGTTAGTTCAGTATACTTCAGGAGCTGTAGGTGATGGTCTAGCTGCCATGGACCTTTTCCTGTGAAGCCTCCTTCTCCAGCTGGCTCTTAGTAAAGACAGGACTGTCTTTGCTTTTTCCCAAAATAGTAACAATGCTTTAAACTACTTATGCTTGGTATTTTAGAATGGGCTGTTCCCTCCATGTGCTCTGCTCTCTTTTCCTCCAATTGTTCCTGTTGGCTGTGCGCTTCTATGGGCTGGCCATGGCACTTGGTAATTAATATGCCTTCATGCTGTGAACTGAATTCACACCTTATAGGGCTGTGTTTACTGGGCCTGCTGGCCCAGTGCCCACTTCCTTCCTCTGCTCCTCCTCACTCCAGCACTGTAAGGGACCAGTATGGGGCTAAAGACCCTGCAATATCATTACTCTCTAGTAATGCTCAGAGGACCTTCAAGGGCTGTGTCATGTACAGCATCTGGGGGTGGGGTATGTGCTAAGGAGAAAGAGCCTGTCAGAGAAAGCTGAGCTGTTCTTACATGGGAGCAAAGAAATTACAGCAGCTTTCAGACATACAAAGCCTTCCTTCCAGGTCAGAGACCAGACCTGGACCAGCTGTGGGTCTGCAGGCCAAGTCTGTGCTAACTCCCAGTACCAAAGTGCAGGGGTGTGGGGCAGGGCTTCTACAACAGCACCACAGCTCTGGGGAAGAGGCCAGCCTTGCATCTGGGTTCCTGCCTGCTTCCCCATTAGAGACAGCTGCTGCCCTAGGATTAGTGTCTGAAAAGGGAGAGCTTCTTCCTTGGACCTCCTGTGATCTTTCCCAAGTGGTGAAATGGGGATACACCAGCAATGCTGCTAGGAAGGTGCTGGGCTCAGCTGCTGTATTTTGAGGCCGTGCCTCTCCTATCAGCTGTGTATGTATGGGGGGTGCTGTGGTGGGTGTGGTTACACCCTCACTGGCCTTGGCAGAGCACAAGTTGGAACCTTTGAAGCTTCCAGCTGGCGTAAAGCTCAGGAGGCAGAGCTGGTGCTAGGCACAGTGTGGTATACTGTGCTGAGGGGAAGGTGAAAACAGTTAATAATCCACCCTCAACTAATCACTGAGGGCTGATGAGAGGCACAGGCTTGGTGGAGCTGCTTTGCACAGGCCAAGGTGCTTATCAGCTGTGCAGTGTCCCCAGCAGCCCCTGGCAATGCTGGTGTAGCTGAAGGACAGGCTTGATGGGTCTGGTGGAGCCCCACAACCTCAGACACTGTGGCTCCACCATGAGCATGCATGGCTGAGCTGGCTGTTTTTCAGGTAAGGGCTCAAATCTGTTTCCTGCAACTTGCTCCAGCACAATTGAGCCTGGAAAAAAAGCATTTTTTTAAGTGCAGCAGAGTCAAGCTCTAACAAATGTCAGCTGAGCCCTGGTGCCTGCTCTTCTGCATGAAGCCTCAGCAAGGGACCAGAGCTTCCTGGCAGCAGGAAGAGAAGACAGATTAGAGTTGTTGGAAAAATACATGACTGAAGGCTGAGCACGTCTTGCATGCCATCCAGGCTGGCTGTGGCAGTGTAAACTAACCTTTTGTTTTGCATCAGGTCTTATGCCAGTGCCAGCCCCTTTCTGGCCTTTGGGGTGATTACAGCTGTTGCTGTATGTTTCTCCCCTCCTTTTTTATTCCAATAGCTATTCTGCTCCAGCACCATAAACAGGCAGTGATGGCTGCCTGTAGCTAACAAGACAAACTGAGGGGTGCCTGCAGAGACACCTTAAGGCCCCTGTGGTTGTAAGACAGGACACCAGAAACTGAGGCCACAGACCTGCTGTTCTTTCAGTTCAGCTTCTAGTGAAGCTGCTGTGCCTGTAGTCAGCATCTAGATGGGGCAGGTGATAGTGACATATCTATCTTAGCTGGGACAGAAACAGAAGTACAGCTCTTGCACTTGCACAGCATCCTTCTCCTAGGCTCAGGGTGCCTCTAAACTGACCCTAAAGAACTAAGGCTCCACCCCTTGCCCAGATCTCCAGCCTCAGGGAGAACTTGGGTCTGAGTGCCATGGGCTTTTCTTCCATTGGACTCCATTAAGATAAGGTTAAGTTAAGCAGTTTATTAACATTTAAAATACTATACAGTGTGTAAACCAAATATCCCCCTCCCCACAACAACCCAGTGCTCTCAGCGGATGCTCTGGTGAATAATACTGCTTTTGGCACTGTTTGCCTTCTCTTTCTCCTTCTTCTTTATGGGGTCCATCTCAAAACAGCGCCAAAGCCGCAGTGTTTCATCAGCAGCTGCTGAGGCCACTGTTGTACCATCAGGGCTCATGGTCAGGTTCAAGATTCTGGCAGTATGACCTGAGGAGGAGTGTGCAGTCAGGGCTGAGCATTTACTCCCATATGCTCTCCATGAGCCCTGCCAGCTTGCAGAGCTGTCATCCCCCCACTGACTGTGGCAGCATGATTTCAGACCCCAAACATACACTTGCAGCAATGGTATTTCTTCCACAGCCCATGGGCATGCCTTACTCCTAGCAGCATGCCTATGCCCCTAGATACCAGCCTGTATCAGTGATGTTGTGGACTCAAACTAGGTAGTGCAGCTGCCTTCAACTTCTCACAGCCTCCCCCTTGCCCAGGCCCTGTCCACCTACCTTGCAGCTCTGCAACCTTGGTCATTGTTGGATACTTCCATATAACCAGCTGATTCCGTGCAAAGCCGTGGCCTGAAATGAGCTCCTTGTAATTTGTTGACCACAGGATAGAACAGACCTGAGAAAAGGCAGTAACACAGGTAAGACAAGCTGCTTGTGCTGATGCTCACCAGTTGGAGGTGAGCATGGTCCCCTCCTCTCCCATGCCTCTGGGCCTGAGGAGCCAGCAGCTGTGTAGGGTGCTGCCAGAAGGTGTTTATCTCCAAGCTGATGTTCATGTCTCACCTGGGAATGGGCATCAACAGTACTGAGGCAGGCGCCAGAACACACATTCCAGATGCGGATATGTCTGTCACTAGTGCCACCTCCAGTGGCTAGAATATTCGTCTGCCATGGGCACCATGCCACAGCCTGAGAGAGAAGAGTTCGTTTCAAGACATGCAAGAGGCAACCTGCAGCCAGCCAGTGCTGCACATCTGCCTTGCACACAGACATCTGTCCGTGGCAGCCCTGTGCTCACCTTGACAGCACCCTGGTGCTGAGTGAAGGTCTGTACAGGAGCAAAGTCTCCACCCCCACCCTGGGTGCATGGCCAGACGTTCACCAGATTGTCATTGCCACCACTAGCCAGGTAGCGGCCATCTAGAGACCATTTGAGTCCGCACACCTCCTGTGTGTGGCCAGCAAGGGTGGCAACATGATGCTGGGCCACTCGGACATCATGATGATGGATGTGGCCAGTCCGTGCCCCACTGCAGAGAGAAGAGAAGGCTTGCAGGGTCAGGCTGACACATTTTCACCCAAATCCATTTCTATTGTTGCAAGACTGCTGTACCTGCCACTGGGTTTCAACCAGTTTTACCAGCAACACTGGTCTGTTGGTGTGAGTGAAACACCCACACAAGCTCTTTACAATTCCAGCACAAAATGCAATACAGAGGAGAGGCCTTCTCACCATCCCAACAGATAAGGCTGAGTAAGAATCCCAAGCCAGGACAGACACTTGTCTGCCAGGCATACATTGAGGGATAGGAATTTGCAACAACTGGAAACTGGCCTTGACCCATTGCTTTACCTGGAGAGGATGTAGCTGTTCCAGCTGAGGGTTCCCACACGGGCACAATGGCTGGTCATGTTTCGGAGACGTTTCTGCTGCTGAATGTCCCACAGCTAGAGAGACAAAGCAAAAAGTTCTCCAGAGGAAACCCAGTCCTGTTGCTGTGCCCTAGAAGCCTCACTGCATTGCATAGGCTCTGGCATTCAACCTTCTCAGTGTGGGAACAGAGAAAATTTTTATCTCATGATTATAGCACAGAAGGTAATACTACTTATCAGAAACCCCTCAAACCAAACCCTGCCTTGCATACTGCACTTGACTGGGGCAGTTCCACCCCACACCAGGGAAGACAAATCAAGTGCATGGCATCCTTCCTCTTCCAGACAGGCTTTTGTCCCCAGGCCCCACTGTTCCATCAATCCCTAGAAAACACTTCTAGTTTTATTCCTGCATTTACCTGGACCTCAGCACTACTTGTGCCAACAGCAAGGTAGTTGCCTTCTTTAATCCATGACACAGAGGAAATGTAGACATCTGGATGCTCCATCTGCAGCAGCTGGATAATCTCCCCAGTAGTGTGATGCCACAGATAAACAGAGTTGTCCAGAGCCACTGCCAGGAAGTCCTGGGAGCTCCAGTCTATGAGATTCAGATCTACAATTTGAAAGAGCAATGCAGGTCACACCATGGTTACCTAGAGAGCCCTGCCCTTCACCAGTGCTGATGCAGCAGGTGTGTGTGAATGCACACGTGTGCACATACACACAAGTAAGGGGCAGCCTTCTGGGTGTCACTATGCCCAGCTGCTGGGGTCAGATATCCTGCTCCAAGTCATCTACACGGTGCCCTAGATCACTGTTCTTGTAAGGCTACACAGGGACACTCCAGAAGTGGTCTGTGCTAGCCTGGGTGCATAAAATAATACAAACTGCCCAGTTACACTGTCGTAGGAACAACACTCCAGTGCAGAATGTTCTGGATGCCCAGCACCCAACCCTGCAGCCTACTTACAGTAGTCATTGCGGATCTCCGGTGCATCCAAGATCCGGTCTGGCATTGAGGGAATGTATCTACTATTCTTCCTGCTGGATCCAGGTGTCATTTTCTGACTGTAGAGCACTTTCAGGTTATTCTGATAGCCTGTGTGCCAAGGAACAGGTTTGTTAACCTGAGTTAGTTTCCTCCCAGCTGAGTGCTGCTCACCCACCCAGGAATCCCTTGGAGTGAAAATAAAATCCTAAGAGATACACTCAGAATGTATCTCTGCCCAAGAGTTCAGAGTGCTAACATCACTGGCAGTATGAACTGCTGAACCCGGGTGAGCTACAACTTCCTCATTCATGGAAACAAATTTAACAAACACTTGGGGTTTTGTAGCCATTATGCTTAGTTACAGTTAAACTACAAAGTGCACACCAGGGAGTTTGATGCTCTTAGAGACCTCATGGAGATTTGAAACCTGCAGTACAGGTGAGCAACTGGCAGTCATGGCAACTGTCCTAAATAAATTCACTGTAACTATTACGCCCTTCCTCAACCTCAGAAACCCTAAGAAAGGAGACTCCAGTGTGTATAGCTCTCAGAAACCAGTTGATTTATCCTGTGACCACACACAGAACCTCAGTGTTACTGTTCCCCTGACCAGATCTCCTCTGCTGATTCAGCTCACACAGACCCTGTATCATACCTTCTGGAGCGTTCTGTGGTTTTCCACTGAGGCGGAGGATCTTTGCCTCTTCTACATCAAAACCATTCAGATTCACTGACCAGGCCTTCTGTTGCTCCTACACAGACAAATCCCTCTCAGTGCAATGCATTTAAAACAACTCCCACACTGCAGTTAAAACAGATACCTAAGTCCCCTTCTCTTAGAATCAGAAGGTGTTGAACTGTGGTGCAAGGGTCAGCCACAGACAGGCAGGTCAAAGCAGTTTTTCCTCAGACATTCACGCATTGTCCTGCTCACATTTTCACACAATGGCAAATTCAGTGTCATTGCCAGTGGGAAAAGCCACAGCCACAAGTGACCAAATGCTTCATAAACAGATTTCAGAACACAGTGTAAAACATTCCAGAAGCATTCCCTGTGTAGACATTGTCCTAGAATAGCTACCACTAGCAGTTTTACTTCACATAGGCTCACAGCTTTGTATTTTTGTTGCCTGCTATATTTTAAACCCTCATTAGTCAAAAGCTAAATTTTGCTACCAGAAGCAGCATAGGCTAGAGTGAGTGGCAGTCTCTACAGCTTCAATCTCGTCCTAGGCTCCTGAAGCCCAGAGTTACAACTAGTGATGGCTGGGGCTTGTCAGTCCAGTGTTTTCACTTGATAGAAACGATAGTTTACTTCTCTGTAAAGGGGCAGGAAGGATTAGGTGTTTGGTAGTGTTTGTTGAAGTAATTGTCACTTAGCAATATGCTCACCTTCCTGGCAGGAGATTCCTGAGCAGGGTCATTCTCTTTGGTTAGAAGGAAATTTGCCATCTCCATCTGCATAGCGCTGCGGTTGGGAATGTAGCGATCCCCCCCAGCCTTTGTGGGGGTGCTTTGAATTTTGGATCCAGATTTACCTGCATTCACATATGAAAATACTGTCTTATGGCTCATTAACAGCCTGTATTAGAGCTTTCACTCTAAGAAAACAAACCCAGCACTCTTCCACATAACACCCACCAGATAGATTCTAAACAAGCAGGAATCTGAGATCTCATGCCACCCAGTCACAACTAATTCATATTTTTCCCCCACCACCAAGCCCTGGTTAGGGATTGTCAGGAGACAACTCCTTGGGTCTAGTGCAACAACTCCAGTGTCCAGAGTTGAGGGGAGCATACAAAAACACTTTGTATCACAGTACAGGATGTAAAGCTGCCAGCTGACAGTCCCGCCCACACTTGTCCCAACATGCAGCTGTGCCAGCAAGGTTCAGCTGAGAGATCAGCAGTTCGCCAGCCCCAGTGCTCAGAGCTCTGCCCCTCATGCTGGGAAGGAGGTGGGTGATTTCTCAGCCCACCTCCTGCCTGACCAGCAAGCCGGTGGGGCAGCGTGGCAGGGAGCTCAGAGCCTCGTGGCTCCAGACAAGCAGCCTGGGCGAGGCTCCCGCACTCAGCCTCTGCCGCTGGTAGCCGGGGCTCACCGGGTGTCTTGGACGGCGTCTTGCTGGAGCTGTGGGAGCGATTGACCGGCTTCATGGGCGACACGCCGGCGGGGCTGGGCCCGGGGCCGCTCTCCTTGGCCTTGCGCTGCCATCGCGCGGGCGACGCGTTCGGGATGGGCGTGTCCAGCTTCAGGAGCCCGTACAGGTCCGCCTCGAACAGGAACTGCGCCATGGTCCTGCGGACGGGCGGCGTTAGCCTGGCCCATCGGCCGGGCTGCAGCCTGCTCCGAAAGGCCCCGCCGGCCTCCCCTCCACCGCAACCTCCCAGCGCTCCGGCCGCTCCTCGGGCCCTCCCCACCGCCGGACACCCCTCACTCTCCCCAACCGCTCCTCGGGGCACTTTCCATCAGCCGATACCCCTTTCCTCCGCTCGTCGGGGCTCCTTTCTATCAGCCGACACCCCTTCCAGCCGCTCTTCGGGGCTCTCTCCGCTAAGGGACATTCTCCCTTCCCCTCGTCCGCTTCACCACAACCTCCCCGCTCGAGACTGCGCCTCAAAGCTGCCTCCCCGACCGCCCCGGCCCGCCCCAGCCCGGCCGCACTCTCACCTCCGCCAAGCCGCAGCCGCTCTCCCGTCCCGCCTGCGCCGCAGCATTTTAAACGGCGCGCGGACGGGGCCCCGGTTGGCCGCTTCAAACCCAACGGCCGCGCGCTGCCAGGCGACGGCCGCGCGACGCAGCGCGATTGGCTAAGCCGCAGGGAGGGGCGGGGCGCTCGGCCCCTGCAGGTAGGGCACGGGGCGGAGGCGGGGCGCTTTTGATAGGCGGAGCGATCCGGGCCGGGGCCGGGGCGGGGCGGGGCAAGGGGCGGGGCGATCCGGGCC
Organism: Sylvia atricapilla; assembly: GCF_009819655.1. NCBI lineage: Eukaryota > Metazoa > Chordata > Aves > Passeriformes > Sylviidae > Sylvia > Sylvia atricapilla. Next base: position 15,623,654 of record NC_089148.1, read on the forward strand.
GGGGGCGGGGCGATCCGGGCCGGGGGCGGGGCGATCCGGGCCGGGGGCGGGGCGGTGCGGGGCAAGGGGCGGAGCGATCCGGGGGCGGGGCGGGGCAAGGGGCGGAGCGATCCGAGCCGGAGGCGGGGCTGTGCGGGACAAGGGGCGGGGCGATCCGGGCCGGGGGCGGGGCTGTGCGGGACAAGGGGCGGGGCGATCCGGGCCGGGGGCGGGGCGGCGAAGCAGAGACCAGGCGGGTGCTTGAGTGGGGGCTCGCGTTTATGGCGGGGTGGGGGCGGTCGTGGCTCTCCGCGGCTCCCAGCCGCTCATCAGCAGGTAGGACTGGTTGGCGATGTCGGTGCTGGACAGGCGGCCCACAGCGTGCTCCGGCGGCGGGCCCGCCTCGCGCCGCGGGCCGGGCAGCACCTCCAGCAGGCAGGGCACGACGGCCTCTTCCGGAGGCTGCTTGTCGAAGGCGCTGACCTGGCGGGACACGGAGTGGACGCGATAGGGGCGGCTCTTCGAGCTGCCTCCGGAGGGAGCTGAGCCGCACTGTCCCAGCCCCTCACCTGGCCGTGCTTGCTGCTCTCCTGGAGGAAGTTGCCCAGAGCACGGTGCAAGTCAGGAAGGGGCGGCCAGAGTTTCTGCTTCACGTTGCTGGGCATGGGGGAAAGGGCATCGAAGACACCCTCAGACTTGGGGTGCCCTGATGCCCCGTGCAAGGTGCCCAGACTTGGTGCTGGACCACCCCGCCTGTCCCCGGCACAACCCTTTACCTGCAGAGGGAGGGGAAGGTGCACCGCAGCCCCAGGAGCACTGCTGAGAAGAGCAGCGGCACCACCGTAACGCTGGGGATGAGCCAGCCTGCATTGGAGGACGAACACTGGAACTGTAGCCCTTCCCAGATTCACCACCTCTGAGCCCTTTGCCGCCCTGTCACCCTCTCTGCCCGGTGCTCCCCACCCCATTTTCCAGCACTCCGTGTCCTGCGGTCAGCCGTGTGGCTCCTTTGGCCGCAGCCTCCTGCCCTGCCCTATCCCTTACCCACATCAGCCATGGCATCAACCACAACAGGTTTGGACCAGGCGCTCCAGCTGCCCTGGTACTGTGGCCCACTGGGCTGGGCCCGCACCTGGGCATGGTAGCGGGTGCCTGGCCGCAGGTCCAGGACTTCTTTCCTAGCTGCTCGTGGAACCTGCAGGACCTGCAGGGCAAAGCCAAGCTGGAGGCATGGCTGCTGTGGGGTGGCCAAGGCACCAAGGGGCGGGTCCCGGTTCGCCTGACCCCGCTCCTGCCATGTGTCAGCAGTGGAGGTGGGCAGGGCTGCTCGGGGTACCCTGGCCAGGCCTTACCTTCCAGTCACGGCTGTTCTCCACGGCATAGCGGACCTGGTAGTCCAGCTGCTCTGCCAGCAGCTCCAGGGGTGGCAGCCACTGCAGGCTCAGCCGGCCCTGTGACACTGTCGCCTCCACAAGCTGTGGGGCATCTGTGAGCACTGTTGGTGTTGGGGACAGGCATGTGTCGCTCCCGTGAAACGGGACATGGGACACTCTGTCCCCTGTGAGCCAGGCAGGGGATGTGGTGGCACTAGGACTCACCAGCCTGGTGCAGCCAAAAGGGCTCCTTGAAGTAGCTGAGTGTGGGCAACTTGTGCATCCGGGTGACATTTACCAGGACGGAGATAGCACTGCCAGCCTTGGGCTGGAAGGTGCAGGTGTGGGTGCTCTGTGCCTCCCTGCTCACCTCCTTGCACTGTTCCCATGCATCTTCCCTGTGGGAGGAGCGGGGAGCCAGTCAGTCTCACCAAAGCACACCCACAGGCAGCATTCCTCCTGCACTGTCCCAGGAAAGCTACTGCTGCTTGTAGTTGGAGGTGCAATGTGACCAGGAGAGGTGGTGAGGAGGTATGAGATTGGTGGTGGTAGAGCAGGGCATGGGCAAGGGGCCCAGTGTGGGTTACTGGGACACAGCAGGACCAGTCGTCCCTGGGATGTGTCTGCCTGAGTGCCATATGCCTGCCATGCCCCTTACCTTGTGCCAGGCCTGCTTGGAGGTGGCCGGTAGAAGAGCTGGTGGAAGCTGTGGGGCTCTGCAGGGTCCCAGCTCCACTCGCAGCGCACGTGCCGCAGGTCAGGGGTGCTGCAGCACAGCCCGATGTCTCCTGGGCAGGCGAGAGCCAGGGCAGGGAGGGGGCTTCCCCTTGGCCCTCCAAAAATTTGGTGTTGCACCTCGCCTACAATAGGACACCCACCCCCTGCACACCCCGGGCGTGGGTGCCTCCCTGCTCTTCCTGCCAGCACCCCTGCAGAGGGTATGGCTGCTCACCAGAGGAATGGGGTGTCTCTGCAGCCACTGCCTGTGACCAGGGCCCCCAGACGCCATCCATGGAGGTACCATCAGGCTTACTGCGCACCTGGATGTGGTACCTCACCCCTGGCTGCAGATCCTGGAGCACCACCCAGGTGTTGGCCTGGACCAGCCTCTGTAGGAGAGGAGCCAAGCTGAGGAGCAACTGCAGGCCTCAAAGCCCCCTGCCCACCCCTGACCCCTCTGTGTACCTGCCCCACTCCTGGGGAGGCTGCCCTGGCCCTGGGTGTGTGGGTGCTGACAGTTGACTGGATGGAGGGGTCTCCAGGGTGCTGCCCAGTGGGATTCGATGTGGTGCTGCAGGGCATCCCTGGGGAGATGGCAGGGCAGCACTGCACCTCGTAGAGGAAGAAGTTCAGGAAGTCAGCGAGTGGTGGCTGCCACGACACGCAGAGCTGCCCCACAGCCCCAGCCCAGCGGGCTGTGATATTCACTGGGGGAGCAATGAGACCTGCAGAGAACATGCCAGGGTGTTTGCCTTCCTGCAGCAGCCCCGGTCTGGGCAATGCCTAGTCATGCTGAGGGACTCATGGAAGTCCCCCCACAAGGCTGCCTCTGTGCCCAGCATGCAGGGCTCAGTGTGTTGCCAGCCTCCATGGCGGGCAGAGGGTCAGGGGATCCAGATGTGGAGACTGTCCAGTTGTCACAGGGCATTGCCCAGTCAGAGGGACTCACCCACTGCATCCACACTGAGTTCCCGCCTGTACTTTGTGTGGTTTGTGGTGGCATCCAGGACACGGAGGTGGAGCTGGGTGAAGAGCCGCACGTCCTGGCTGGGGAAGACACAAGCATGTCGCTTCCCACCACCACCATGGTGCCACGTGGAGACCATGCACACTGTGGGCACGTCCCTGAGGAATGGAGAGCAGGGTCTTGCAGCATCTCACGCCTGCTGCTTCAGGCCAAACTTGAGGAGAGGGAATGTGGGGCACAGCACTGAGACCTCGGTATCACCAGCTCCTTTCCTGTGCCACCATCCATTGCAGGGCACCATCCCCATGGGACTGAGGGACAGCCAAGGCCCTAGCCCTGCTGCAGAGTGTGCAGTGGCTGCTGTGTAACTTCTGTGGGTTCCCCGTCTCTCCTTGCAGCTTGGAGCCACTGGCATGGCCCAGACTGCTGTTACACTGTGACCCTGCTGCTCTCTGTGCAGCAAGGAGGAGGCTGGGCTGTGTACCCATCATCTCCTACCTGTTGTACCAGTAGTAGAAGCGGCACATCCCAGTTGTTGTCTCCTCCTCGTCCCAGAAGCAGGTGAGGTCCTCGAAGGAGCGGGAGAAACAGAGGATGTCCTCGGGCACGCCTGCTAGCAGTGCAGCGTCTGGGAGGAGTTTGGGCATGAAGGAGCCCCTGGGCACAAACCTTTCCCCATCTCACCTGCTTCCACCTGCCCCATGCCCGCTGGCATGTGGGGCAGCCTGAGCATGGCCGTGGCACACGTGCTGTCCACCAGCTTGGCACACTGTGGAGGGACTCGGCACCCATGCTGGCTGCTGGATTGCCCTGGGGTCCTGGCTGGTGCAGGGCTCCCCCCCGGCCCCACCACACCCCCCTCCTGAGTATGCAAGGTCCTTGAGGACAAACAAACATCCCGAAATAGCCCTGCGGTCAGAGGGGAGCTCAGGGCCCAGCGATCAGAGGGAAACACCCCTGCCCTGCTCATGCCGGAAGGTGTGCGGAAGTGAGATAAGGAGGAGCAGCACCCCAGAGAAAGGGAAAGGGCCTGGGGGCTGCTGTGGGGGCATGTGGTCCTGGGCAGGGGGGGATGCCCAAACCCCTGCCCAACCTTTGGGGGCGTGTGGGTTTCTCTGTTCCCCTCATGCTCCCTGTCATTACATGGACAGACCGGAGCATCACACCTGCAGGATCTCCATCTGAAGCTCTGCTGACATATAAAAGCCTGTTCCTGTTGTCGTGGAAAAGGGGACAGCCCCAAGATGCAGACGTGTTATGCAGAGGGGTGGTTGTGCTGCCCCTATCATTGCTTCTCCCCCACTCCCTCTTCCCTAGAACCTCCTCCAGCCCTCTTCCTCCACCTCTTCCTGCTGGCATTTGCTGCCTTCCCCAGGGGTTGCCCCCAGCTTTGGGACCCCACAAGCCAGCTGCATGCTGGATTTGCTGAGTATATCTATTCTCTGCTATACATCCATTGCACTGGCAATTGAGCCCACCCTGGGCAAAGAATAAGTCACCATTCCCAAACGTTCTCTCCACCTTGGTGTCCTTCTGCTTACCCTGTCCCTTCTTTTCCCCTGATCCCCCCAGCCCTGTTCCTCATTTCCCAACCCTGTGTTGCCTTCTTCCCCATGCCCACTGTCCCATCTCTGCCACAGCCTCCCTACCTGTTCTCTTTTTGCCCCTCAATACTCCACCCCAGGCCTCATGCTGGCTCCAAGACCTCACCCAGCTCTGAGCACCAGGAAATGAAGTGGCCAGGTTCCAGTAGCTTGGTGGCACAGGGACCCATGGCATCAGTGGGAGGCCACCTTGGTCTTGTGGGCTATCAGAGCATATTGCTGAGCACAGCCCATTTCTTAGGAAGGGCAGCTGCCCAGCTCTGCAGCCCACACCAGCCATGCTCAGGCAGTGCTGCCAAGCCAGCGGAAGGCTCAAGGCACAATGATTTTGCAGGAGCTGTGGGCAGAGAGAGGACGAGTCCCTCATCCCATTGCCCCTATGGAGGTGACTCAGAATGTGCTCCCAAGTCTATCCTGGCCAGAGACCTGGGGTGGGGCTGGAGAGACAAGCAGGAGATCAACAGGGTTTTATTCAGTTAAGGCTTTTTATGGTGTTACAGAAAGTTCTAAAGGGGCTAAAGAAGTGCGCAAAGAATGCATGGAGAAGCCTGAAATGAGACAAAGTTGGGGAGTGGCTCTGGCAGGTGCAGTGAGCCAGACTGGGGCCAGCTATCAGCTGAGGGTGTCCAGTGGGACAGTAAGATCACGGCAAGGCTGGTGCAGGAGCACTGGGGTTAGCCTGGAAGTGCCACTGCATTGCCTGTGATGCAGAGCTGTGCCATCAGATGTTGAGTCTTGCTCAAACCCTCATCATATCATAAATCTGAGAACTGCTGATGAGTGAGGAGCCCCTCTGCTACCTGAGCAGCACTGGGAGCACCAGGCTGCTGTACCCAGGGACAACCTATGGGCAGCTAAGCTCTGCTTGCAGAGACAGTGGATGTTCCTTTACTCCAAGCATCTCAGGGTTTCCCACAGGTGAGAAGGGCACTCCACTGCTCACCCTGAACACCCCCTGCACACCCTCCTGGAATAAGGACCCCCTTTCCAATCCTGTAGATTTTGGCTGCTGTGAGGTGCTCGTTGCCCACACCTGGCATTCTAGCTCCTCTCTGGCGCATCCTTTGGGGGAGAAAATAGCCCCAATCACCTACCTTGGGATGTCACTGGCTCAGGGGCTGACGGTGGGCTGTAGAAGCTGAGCAGGATGGCAGGGAGCAGTGAGCGCTGCCAGCCCTGGCACAGGCAGGTTTCCATCCTGCAACCTGTGTGCTGGAGCCACATGTGTTGCACTCGGCCCTTCCCAGTGTCCTGGGAGCTGCTGCGGCTCCTCTGGGCGATACCTTTATCTGGGAAGTGGTGGCTGTGCTGCTCAGGAAGCCTGTCTGGGGGCTCCCCCCACCCCATCACCAGCACTTCCCTGTGCCTGAAACCACAATGCCACAGTCCCTCTGCCGCCGGCCGCAGTGCCAAGAGAGACTGCTCCTATCAGATAGGCGGCATGTCCTGCCCTTGTGGCTACTGGCATGCTGGGAGGACGGGGTAGGAAGAAAAACAACCCCCGAGAAAGTAGGGAGGCCCCTGTGTGGGGCAGGGCAGGCTGTTGGGGCTGCTGCCACATGGGATATGGCACAGCTGATCTGCCTCCATGGTGTCCTGTGCCGCCTGGCACTGGTGCACTCCAGGTGTGCTGTGACAGTGGCACCGTCTCCATGGCCGTGCTGGGAGCAGAGCTGCAGGCACAGGGGCAGAGCCCACAGAGGTGCCAGTGGTGCAGAAGAAGGGCCACCACAGTGAGGTCACATGTGGTGACCCACAGTCAGGCTCAACCTCATGCCAGTCCAGGGTCTCCCACCCTGCCAGGAAACAGCATGGCTGCACAGCCCGCACAGGGCACAAGGAGCCATTTGTACATGTGTCCCCTGTGCACCAAGGCCAGGTTTGCTTCTTCAAGCCCAGCAGCTGAGGACAACACCAGAGGCAGTGAGGGGAGACAGGAGCAGCCAGCCCCAACTTGCCACAGATAAATTTTGTCAAAAAAAGCAGAAAGACCTAGGTGTGAGCAGGACTGGTGGCACTGCCCCAGACACTGTTCCCAGGACTGGTGACACTGCCCCAAACACTTTCCAGCTGAGAGCAGAGGGGCTGCAGAGGCAGTGGCACATGTCAGGCTGTTTGTGAGGGTCAGTCCCCATCACTGATTTACTGGGGACCTCAGGGATGGGGCAGAGAGGCTGCTCACTAACAGCTGCAGTTGACACCAAAGAGCACTGGAGGCCAGAATGGAAAATCAGAATCATATTGACAGGGTTCAGGGACCTTCTGGCGATAAAAGACTCTTGCCCAGGAGGACAATGCAAATGCCTGTGTCCAGCAGGGATACCAGGCTCTGCAGGACTGCAGAAGACAGATAGACAGTTGGATGGCATGTCCAGGGCTGAGCAGAGGTGAAGCCCAACCACTCTCAAAATAACAAACAGCAGCAGTGCAGGTGAGGGACCAAAGCCTGGGACAGGACCTTCTCCAGAAGGGTCAGCACAGAGCCCAGGTGACCCTCAAGGGATAGGCACATGAGGATTGCACTAGCAGCACATGTTCGTTACCCGCTGGCTCAGCACAGTGCTGGGAGGTGCCAGCTGGCGAGGGTGGAGAGGGTGTGGAGTTGCACAGCTCCACAGGACCCAGCCGGAGGAGCAGGACCATCCCTTCAAAGAGCAGCCAGCTGAGTAGGAGCTGCAGGAACAATTTTCAAGCATGCAAGAGGCAGCTGTGCAAAGGAAGGACATAGTCCGTTCTCCATATCCCTTTGGGGGCAAGACCAAGTCTTAAACTGTGTGTGGGAAAAGATCCCAGTTGGATCCTAAGAAAACCCATCTCCACAGCATGATGAGACCTGGCACTAGTCTGTGAATGCTGGGAGGTTCCTGAGGATTATCAGAGGACCCCAATGGGAACAGGATTTTGAGGAGTGCACACCACAGCAGCCGATCACTGGACCCCCACATCCTGTTCCCCAGTGCTGTCAGCAGAGCAGAGCTGGGTCTCCAGAAACACTCCTCTGGACCTGGCTGTTGCATGATCTTTATTGTCCGTAAGGCAGAGCTGACACCTCTGAAGGGCCACTGCAGAGCTGGAGGCTGTGCACAGCCAACGCTGTCCCTTTGCACCTGCCAGGATGGCCCCATGCCATGCCAGCAGTGCTGCTCACAACCCCTGGCACCACTTCAGGCCCAGAGTATGCTGAAAGCTGCAGGGCAGGCAGCTGCTGTGTTGCTGCTTCCTCCTCTCGCCCCAAAGCTTGAGCATTTGTGTCCGTGGGCTTAGGCATTACCCTGGCTCCTGAGGGAGGCCCTCTCCTGCCTGCTCTGCTGCCAGCACCCTGCTGCTGCTTGTCCTTAAGGGCCATCCCAGTGTGTCCCCGGCAGTGTGGGGCTATTAGTGGCTGGCACCATGGCAGGGAGGGGATGGCACAGTCCTGCTGCAGGGAAGGCGTTCTTGGGAAGGGGCACTGCCATTTGGCTGCTTGGCCCTGGAGCGGGACGAGCAGCCCCTTGTCCCCACAGCACTGTTCCAGCAGGCTGGGGCCAGCGTTGCCCCTCTGAGCCGTGCCAGTGCAGCCTCACGCCTCCTCGGCCGTGGCATCAATCCCCGCGTAGGTGAAGTTCTCAAACAGGGCCATGTTCACGTAGGCCTGTGGGGGAACCCCAGTTAGGAGCCAGTTGTGGGCATGTCCACATCTACCTCCTATCCCCACTAGCATGCCCGTGGGATCTGTGCCCCTATTGTCTCCCCCCACTCAAAAAGTGATGGTGGGGGTAACCCCGCAGATGGTTCTGCTTTTTAGCTCTCCAGTCCTCGAGCCCAAGGGATGCTCCAGCATGTGGGATACCCCGTGGGTATCTCTCCCACTGAGCCGCTACCACTCACCTTCCTGGCCTCCAGCATGCGGATGAGCTGCATGGAGATCTGGGCGAAGGGAGGGCGCTCGTAGGGGCGGTCCCGCCAGCACTGCCGCATCAGCTCGTACCTGGGGGCGGAGAGCCGTGGGCGGCTCAGTGCGCACAAGAGGAGAGGGGACGGGAAAGTTCTTGTGGGAGATGGGGGAAGCAGACAGGAAACTAAACCCAGGAAAGGTGTTTGGGTGTGGGACCCCAGCCCATCCCTCAGCCCTGTGCGAGCCCTGTGGGGCAGTGGGGTTACGTGGGTGCCACCATCAGCCGAGGCTCTGTCCACTTACACCTCGTCGTCGCAGTTGCGCGGCTTCTCCATGCGGTATCCCTGGGGCAGCTTCTCGTACAGCTCGGCGCACGTCATCCCGCAGTACGGTGTCCCCCCTGCAGCCAGAGACACGCAGGGGCTGAGGAGGTGACACTCCCTAGGGTGTTCCCCCCAGAGCTCCAGGATAACCAGACCTACAGGGACCTGCGTGAAGGCCGGGGACAGAGAAGAGCCTTACCCAAGCTGACAATCTCCCAGAGCAGGACACCGAATGACCACCTGAAAGGGGAGGAGCCGAGGCTGTGACAGAGTGCCCAGCTGTGGCCCGCTGATGTTCACGGGGTGGAACAGGCAGCCAGGGCTTGGGCTGAGCCAGCAGCTCCTCAGGGAGGTGCACTAGCATCACCTCCTGTCCTTACAGCACCCAGAGCAATAGCATTGCCTCTCTGACTGCGCCAGAGAGGGGTGGAGGCGGACACAGCCATGCCCCAGCCCGGTGGCCCCACCTGCAGCACTTACACATCGCTCTTGGTGGTGTACACACTGTAGTTGAGGGATTCGATGGCCATCCAGCGAACTGGCAAACGGCCCTGGGGAAAGAGAGAGCCACCATCAGGGCTGGGGGGTGCCCCCTGAGTGGAAGATAGCTGTGATCCAGCCAGTCCTGGCATGGTGGGTTGGTCACACTGATGGTGGGTATCCTGCCCACCACATTGGTGCAGGCCCCATGGAGATGTTTCACTCCTGGCTCACCATTGTCTTCTTCACATAGACCTCCTCCCCTCTGGAAAGGCCAAAGTCAGCAATTTTGGAAGCCAGGTTTTCTCCTACCAGAATGTTTCTTGCTGCCAGGTCCCTGTGGATGAACTGAAAGGCAAGAGCAGTTAGCAGGAGCTACACACTCCCTCCTGTTGGCCCCAGGGACCTCATGCCTCGATGGGGAACCTCCAGGAATCTGGGAATGGGTGATCTGAGGGGCTTTGCTGGGATGTACCTGCTTCTCACTCAGGTACTGCATCCCCTTGGCCACGTCTGAAGCAAACTGGAGGAGCTGCTGGGATGTGAGGGTGGAGGCAGTGCCGTGCTCCTTGGCAAAGGCCGGGTCTGTCTCCAAGACTCGGCTTTTGCGGAGGAAGTCGAGGAGGTTTCCATATGGAGCATACTCAATGGCGATGTACAGGTAGCCTGGTGGGGCAGGAGGAGGTTGGGCTACTGGGGCTGTCCCCAGCAAAAGAGAATGGACAGATGGGCAGAGGTTGTAGGGCCAGGGTAGAAAGGGACAGCCCTCACCCTTGTTCTCACAGGCACCCAGCAAATTGATGATGTTGGGGTGATGGCCCAGTTTGCACAGCACCTCCAGCTCCCCAGCAAAGTCTCGATGGTCATTCTCTGAAGCAAACTCTGGAAGCAAAGAAGGGTTGAACACTTCAGGCTTACAACAGTGGCCTTTCCTCTGCTTCTCTGCAAATGACTCCTGATGCTCCCCAGCACAAGCATGGCCCAGGACACAGCAGCAGCACTCAGCCCAACCTGCCTGCCTCCCCCAACACTCACCTTTCAGCATCTTGATGGCTGCATTCATTTTCAGGCCGTCCTTTTTGATCATGGCCCTGATTACCTGCCCAAAGTTGCCCTCCCCAATCATGTCCTCAAACTTGATGTCCTCCCACTCCAGGATGGGGTAGCTGAGGGGCTCAGGCTGCGGCTTGGGCCGGCGTGTCAGGGTCAGGGTCCCCGAGTTGAACTGTAGGATGGTCTCTTCCCCCTGGCAGATGGAAGCGGGTGAGGTTAGAGGCACCAGGCACCTCTCTGCCCATGCGGCAGTCCCAGCAGGACAGGAGTCATGGGCAAGGCTCCGCACCCTCTCTGTGTGGAAGTGAGGTCTGGCTGCATCCGGACTGGAGGCTATGGAACGTGACCTGGATCGGGCTGGGACGTGGGGAGCAGGGGACACGGTCCTGGTGGGGCAGGCGGCACTCACCGAGCCAGACTGGTATGTAAAGGTGCGGCGCCGGTGGAAAAAATTCTTCTTGATGAGGAAAAGTGCCAGAAGAGCAAAGAGGATGGTGAAGCAAGTGACGGACACAGAGCCAACAATGGCCAAGAGCAGCTGCTGGTCTGTTCCTGCCTGCTCAGTGCTCTGGCTGCCCAGGCTGGGCGGCACACTCAGTGCTCCTGCCAAAAGGAGGGATGGAGGGTTGTGGTCTGTGGTTGAGCCCTGCCTGGCCTACACTAGTGGCCAACCACCATGACAGCAGCCCTCTCCCAGGCCCTCAACGAAGATGCCATAACTGCATCCTGAGCTCCTGGTGCCACAGTGGCACAGAGGGGAAAGTGTCACAGCCCAGCTTCTGACACTGAACCACTGGTTTCTGGACCTCCAACCAGCTTTGGGTCATGCCAAGATCTCCCCCCATGTTGGCTCTGCTCTGCTCCCCTAGCCCCTTGATTCCCATCCCCCTCTGCCCCAGGCAGAGCTACTCTGTAGCTGCCATGCTGTCATCACACCACCCCTGCCCCTGTAGGACTAGAAGGAACAGATTTTCTTAAGACACCAAGAGTTTTGGTCTTAGGTTGCTGCTTCAGAGCCACACTCAGAGGTTACGAAAAGCACCCCAATCGTTTTTTGCTGACCCAGAATCTGAGCCCAAGCTGCAGCAGAGCTGTGAGCACCCTGCCTGCTGAGACACCCCTCTCACCATCCCCAAAGGTCTTGGCTTTCACAGGCTGGCTCCATTCCCCTGGAACATGGGAGTTGGCACGGACACGAAACTGGTAGCTGGTGCTGGCATTGAGGCCCCCTACGATCTTGGTGGTCTCGGCGCCGCTGTCGGTGTCAATCCACTGGGGTTCACTGGTGCCCCCCACCTGCTGCAGCTCCACAATGTACTTGGTGATGCCCCCGTTGGGGTACTCGGGTACCTGCCAGGAGAGCCTGATGGCGGTGTCAGACACGGGCTCTGCCGAGAGCGACTGTGGGGAGGAGGGCCCTGGGACCAAGAGAGGAGAGTGTCAGTCCCAGAACAGGGCTCCTCGTGCTGCAGGGGCTCAATGCTGCTGTTAGGATTGGACCCTGTGGATGGCAATGGCAGCCAGAGTCAGGTCAGCTTTGAGGAACCTTCAGAGACCCGTGACCCCTGCTTGGAGGAGGTAGAGGGGCTCTCCATGTACCACAGCGAAGCAGGACTGTACCCCCAAATGTTCCAGGTGCACAGACCATCTGATGTCTAGATGCCTGTGTATTGACTAGCTCTTGTGACATTTTATTTCTTCAGGCCTCCCTCACTTGCTGTGCTCCCACCTCCTCTGAGCCCTCTGCTGCCTGCCCTCATGGCTAACCTCATATTCTCAAATCATACAAAGCTCTTACAAAGCAGAAAGCAGAAGAAACCTCTCATCCTTCAAGCCTGATGCCTACCAGTCCTCTCAATGTGTACTGTATGGTGCCAAGGCTCCCCAAAGGCCTCATGCATGCCTTTCCCCTTGGTTGCCAGAAATCTTAGTCAGGCTGGTGCTCCAGCTCCCCATGGTCTTCCACCTATTTCAGGGGCTGCATGTGTGTGTGCCCACAGGTGGGACTGCAGGGCTCCCCAGCCCTAGTGACCACCCAGCAAAATTACCTGGCAGCAGGGTTAAAGCAAACCAACGGGAAATATTTTTTTTCATGCGGAGTATAATTATATGGAAGAATTTGTTGCTACAGGGTATTGTAAAGGCTGCAAGAATAGACAAGACCATCAGGGTTTGGGCAAGGGTGCAGATAACAGATCTGTTTGTGAGGATCACTTATGATGGCCCCAATGTCATGTTCAGCTTAGGCTGATTCTCAGCTCCTTGGTGCTGGAGGCTGCAAGGTCTAGTGAGGAAAGGAGGGCCCATTTTCCCCAAACAGTTGTTCATATTCTATCAAAGATGGGACAAGGATCAGCCAGATCTGGGGATGGTTGCTGTTACAATTATAACTGATTTATCAATGTAATTCCCTGTTATAATTCTCTGCATTCCGCTGGACCCACCTTTGCTGTTGATCATGACCTTATAGGGGTCAGAGGGCGGCCCCAGGCTGGTGCAGTGGTACACCAGCACCTCCAGCCTGTACTCCTTGTTAAACTCCAAGTCCCCGATGCGGGCAGAGAGCACAGAGATGGATGTGATGTTTTTCTCAGTGACCAACCGCCTTGCAGAGTCGAAGAGGTGGACAATGAACCCATGGGCTGGCTCATGGTTGCTTGGCAACTTCCAGGTGACGTGAAGTATGTTTTTATCTTCTATGGACCAGCCTTCGATCACAGGTTTGACTGTGGGCTCTGCAAACAGAAAGACAGCAAAACCTCATCATCAGCCATGAGACTTCGCAGACTCTGTGCTGTGCAGGGTCAGGGTCAGGGAGTTGGAGGCTTACCAAGGCAGTCAGTCACCATGATGGCTTCGGGACCCTTGCGGCCCTCCCCCCCAGCCCCTGGCCGGCTCAGCTGCACCTTGACGATGTAGGCGGTCACTGGCCGGAGGTTCATGAGGGTGATGTTCTCGCTATTGTCAACTGTTGGCCGAGAGGACATGTCAAAACCATTCCCATCATCCACAGTCTATCCTGCCACTAGCATCCTCCTCAGCATCACCATGGGGGACCTGGTATGGAGACATCTGCCCACCCCAGTCCTCACCCTCCCACACGGCTTCTATCTGTGTCTCTCAGCTCTGCAGACACATACCCACAATGGATGACCATGCTGAATTGTCATCCTTGGGCTTGTAGAAGAGCTTGATGGAGGTGATGGGTCCGTCACCAGAGAAGCTGTCCACAGGTGACACCACGAGCTGGCGACTCTGCTTGGCCAAGAGCCGGGGGGCACTCAAGGGCACTGGTGGCACTTGGGAAGAAGGGAATGACACTGGTGAGACTGGGAGAAACAAGGAGCAGAGCGTGGATACATCTGCCACCTCTTGGCTCCTTCCAGCTTTGTCAGGAAAGTCTTTTATAATCACCCAAACCTGCCCGCTGGCACTGCAGCCCACGATGGGAGGCACTCAGTCCAATGCAGGGATCGTATTGACACACCATGCTGGCAGCCTCCCCCAGCAACCCTGGCTTGTCATGCTGATGCCACCACACTTTCCTCACCTCGGATATTGACCTTGACTTTCCGGCTGTCCTGGCCTCCGGTTGTGGAGACCCGGCACTCCCAGAGCCCCGTGTCTGCCTTTGTCAGGTGCCGCACCTCAAACTCGCAGGTGATCTGCTTTGGCTCGATGATGGTTTTGATGACCTGTGGCACCAAGGGTACTGTCAGCCCCTCCACTCAGCCCCCATCAGTCTGAAGTGCCCAGCAGCCCCACTGAGGAAGCTGCCAACAGGAGGTGGTGGTAGGGCAAGGGCACGGGGCGGTACCTTGAGCACAGTGCCGTCAGCCTTGCGCAGCTCCACGCTGTCCCTGGTGGGCAGTGGGTTGCCAATGGCCACGCAGCTGATGATGGGCTCTGAGCCCAGGTTGAACTCTAGCTCTGAGGCCAGTTGGATGATCTGAGGGAACCGGTCTGGTACACAGAAATCAGCATTAGGGCTGGCCCTGCTCCTCCCCAGGCACAAGAAAGCCTGGCACCTTTTCTTGGACCCTGATGTGGCCAGACTGTGGTGCCAAAGGAAAGATGATGGATGCTGTGGCCCAGCCCTGATCCCCACCCTACATGCTGGGCTCAGCAACACTCTCAGCACAGATAATGCTGAGATGGCAGACCAGATGTTGTCCTTGCAACATTTTTCTGGTTTCCACAGACTTGGAGGCTATTTCTGCAGGCAAGGGCTCCTGCTGAACCAGCTGGCAAGACCAATAGCCAATGGCCCTCCCAGTCACTGGTGAGGAAGGAGCCAGTGCCTGCTTGAGGGTGGGGGATGGAAACCCACCACAGCCCTGTGCCAGTCTCACCTGACTTCTCACAGTGCTGCCCATGCCAGCCTGCAGGGCAGACACAGCCACTGAAGCGGTTACAGCTGCCTCCATTTTGGCAGGTGCACTCCAGGGCACAGTCAGGGCCGTAGAATCCTGAGGGACATGCTGTGGGAAGAGGAGAGCTCACTGCTATCCCTAGCCATGGCACAGGACTGCAGAGACAGCAAGCAGCTGATGCAGGCAGCAGTACTGCTCAGCTTGTGCCCATCCTCAGATGCAGAGAGGTTTGCAGAGATGCTGCTGGAGAGCAGCCAGGCCCTGGAGGAAGCCCAGCCTGGGGAGGAGAGCTGATGGTCACCCCTGTCCCTGTACCTTGGTCGCAGCGGGAGCCACTCCAGCCAGAGGCGCAGGAGCAGCCGTAGGGGTCAGGCAGGCAGAAGCTCAGCCCTTGGCAGCCCTGGGCTCTCTGGCACGTCTCCTGGCAGTTGCGGCCAAACTGGCCTTCCCGGCAAGCTGGAAAAGAAGCACGGTCTGCCCTCACTCACCGTTCATCCATGCAGTTACTGCTTGTGCATGGCACAGAGCTGGCTCTGGTGCCCCAAGCCCTATATCATCACCTCGAGGAGACACGAGACCCATGTGGGTGGTCCAGCCCTGGCCCAGAAACAGAGGGCACTGAGAGTGGGGAGGTGCTGGGGGTGAACACGGCATTTCTAGATACAGTGCTTAGGTGTAGGGGTGCCAGAGAGCCCCCACATATGCCCTGGGCACAGCAGCCAGTGCTGGGCCAGTGGAACTCACGTCTCTCACAGCGGGTGCCCGTGAACCCTGGAGGGCAGATGCATTCACCAACATGCTCATGGCAGATGCCACCGTTCAGACAGTCGGGACAGTCCTTCTCACAGGATGGTCCCCATTTCTTCGCAGGGCAGGCTGCAGAGAAAGCAGAGGGGGCCAGAGTGCCACCTGCTGCCGGGCAGGGTGCTGGGCCGGGCTGCCCCCAGTCCCCAGGCAGCCAGGGGCCTGCTCACCTCTCACGATCAGGCGGTAGAAGGCACTCCACAGAGGGCTGTCCCCCATGAATGTGGCACTATAGACACCGTTTTCGCTGACACTGACACTGGGGAGTGTCAGGACAACATGGTCATCCTGCACCTCGCCCCGGTCTGTGGTCTGGTAGTAGGTGCCTGCAAGGGGACAAAGGATTATCTGTGACTTCCTGTGCCCCCAGGGCCAGCGCCAGGCACCAGCTGGGAGCAGCTCCAGCCCCTGTCTGTTCTTGGAACCACTTGCCGTTTCTTTTCCACATAACATCTGTCTCCTTCCTCTTAAGGATCCTGGCAGAGAAGGTGGCCGCCTCGGCAACATTCACAGACTGTGTGGCCTTCACCGGGAAGAGGTGAGCTGCAGAGGAGGAAGCACAGGTTGCACAGCAGTGACCCCCGAGGGCACTCACACTCGAGGGCAGTGCTGACACCCTCGGCCCAGTCACATCAGGACACACCCCGACACAGCCCAGCACCCACCACATGTTTCTGCTGGAATGTCATGACACATCTCCCTGTTCGCTCCATGTTGGTCCCAGGACCCCCCAGGCCTCTGCAGGGACAGGGCTCCCTTCCTGGCCCCTTCAGCCCTCTCAGGCAGACACCAAGGAATGGGATTTGGCACCCTGACCTCTGACCAACCCACGATCTGCACAGGATGCTGGTGGCAGCAGTCTGGGGAGGTGACATCTGGAACAAGTGTGCACGGTGCACCCTGCCTGCTGGTGAGGTGTTGCAGGCACGGAAAGAAGAGCAGGTGAGAGGAATTAAGTGTGCAGGAGGCTGCACTCCATTCCCCAGGTCTGGCAGCCCCGTCATGGCTGTTTTCCTGATTCCCCGGGTGCTGGGGGGTGCAGCAGCAATGAACTCCCAGAGTATTAATGTGAGTCAGCCAGACCCCAGCCTGAGCACAAACAGGGCTATAAATACCTTAAGGCCTGGGAAACCAAGCCCTGGGCGTGCCAGGACAGACACAAAGCAGGACACAGGCGGCTGCTGGCTTTCGGAGCCTGGCAGTACTCCAGCCTGCACACACTAAAAGGAGCCACACCACGCTGGAGCTAAAACACATCCAGCCCCGTGTCCTGCGCCTCTGAGGCCAAGGACCAGGAGGAAGCAGCACACGCCGCAGACGCCCAGGGAAGGGCACCGCAGGTCACACTTTGCAGCAGTTCCCAGAGTAGCCTCCCCACCCTCTAGTTGGGATCTTTCTTCCATGGACTTTGAAGCCCCCAGTGGTGGGCTCACAGATATGGCCCTCACTCTGTTTCACTCCACCTCACTCCCTGGAATGAAAGGTGACAGTTCCCTGGGGACCCTCAAACACAACACTTCGCATTTGCACACACCGTGTGCAAATGACACCACCTGTCACTCCAGTGACAGTGACACCACCTGTCACTCCATCACTGAGCCCTCCCATACAGCATCTCTCCCGTCTCTCTGTCACTCCATGGTGCATTCTTCATCTCCCCAGGCAGCTCGGGGGCAGCAGCCAGCATGGTTGCTTGTTCAGCTCTTTGCATGCACGGTTGGTGACACAGGTTCATACAAAGACTTCAGTGCCGTGCCAGTGGGACCTCCCCTGTGTGACATGGACTGCTCTTATGCCTACTCTTCCTTCTTTTAGTCAGTTATTTACCCATGCAAAGATCTCTCCTGCCAACCCCAATGCAAAGTTTCTGTCAAAGAACCTTTGAAAAAGAGTTTTCCCAGTTTTCTCCAGGAATCTGAGAAGACATTATCAATTTGGTCTTCCTCAGCATCCTCACTGCTGCTGCCCCAGAGACCCTAGCACTGCAAACTCAGCTGCATCTTCCTCAGGGTCCACATAACCACGTATTCTGCTCTTTATTACAGTTTCTGCTATTTTGCCAGGTTTTGACTTGAGTTTTCAGGCCTGTAACTCCCTACCCAGAAGTTTTAGGAGTCTGTTTTCCCAAGGGCAGGAACTCACTGCACACCCAGCCTGGAGATGTTGTGCTGCTCTGTTCCACTATTTATCGCCTCTCTCCTGTTATCAACAGTGGCATTTTAGACAGATGCTTCAGCAAATTTTCCCAACTTTTCTGCTGTGCACACAGATATAAAAAAATTAAAAATTGTTGGTTTTCTGTAGTTGTCTTTCTGCTCTGGAAAGTGTAAAAGATAGTTTATTGACAGATTTAAACACTTCTGAAATTTCTTCTCATTATCTCTTTGGTTTCTCTTACTTTGTTTTTTTAGCAATCCTTCCAAAATTTATCAAACTTCCTAAGTTCTTCTCCATGCATGACCTTTTGGGAGCTGCCAGCTTTCCTCTAACAGCAATCCCCACCCACTGTTTCATCGCCCTGGCCTGCTTTGGTGTGCTCTTCAGCTAAACAGGAGAGATGACACACACCAAACCCCTTCAGTGGGATCTATATCCAGCCCTCCTGCAAACATGTAAATTTTTTGCTTACTAATTCCTTTTTTTTTTAATTTCTCATCTAAAGAGAGCAATAGCAGCTTCTTTAAAACTTGTGAGAGACACCTTTTTGTAACTCTCACAGGGGCTTGAACCCAGGCACTGACCAGCTCCTCCAAAGCACTATTTTGGCCTGAGTAACTGACCCAGGAGTGGGGGCTGACTGAGAACACCCCACCATGGGAAACATTGTCCCAAGGATGGAGCCCCAGAGCCACCACCTCCATCCATGATTTATAAACAAGGACATCTGGGGGTGCAGAAATCCCTCTATGCTCCTCACCCCATGCTGCTGGTCATGTCTCCCACACTGTCTCCATTCGCGTCTGCTTCATTCCTCAGTGCCACCCTGCTTGCTCAGACCATCCAGCTCCATTCCCAGTAGGACCACCACTTTTCAACTTGAGCCTCTTTACAAGGACAAAAGCTGAGCCCTGCTCCCTGGTGGATGCTTGGGCCCCACCAGCAGCCTCTGTGTCCCAGCTTGGAGACACTCAATCTCCTTGCTGAAGCTGTGTCTTAATAGAGGCAGGGAAACTTTATCCCCTCCTGTTATTCACAGCAAAAGGTCAACTGTTTTAGCTAGAATTTCTAAAAAAGAGCTAGAAAGCATCCTGAGGCAAACATCACAGAAAATTTCAGTCCAAATAGTTTTGCAAAGTCTCAAGCACAGGGAGGGGAGGTTGGAGGGGCAGTGTGGGAGAGTGCTGCCCCAGGTGGTATCCCTGCTGCTGGTCAGCCCAGGGAGGCCCTTTCAATTCTTATGGCCCAAAATAGGAGTGGGAGAAGAACCCAGCACTGCTCTTGGCTACAGTGCAGTCTGGCAGTGCCTCTCAGCAAGCCCCACTGCTGGAGCAGCGACGTGCTGCCCTGGGAAGATGTTTGTCCAGCAAACCTTTGGGGAGGCTGCCAAAGATCTGCCCCAGCACCACCTCCTCTCCTTGAGCCTGTGGTGGGGACATGGGCTGGCACAGCTCTGAAGGGCTGCCCCTTGCTCTGGTTAATGATTTCCAGACCCCACAACCTCCTCCAAGGGCACTCAGCTTCCTCTTGGACCTTGCCCTTCTCCCAGGCAGCATTACAAATCCAGACGGCTCCTCCATGGGGCTTGGCCATGCTCCTCCAGCTGAACATCCCCTCCATCTCCCTTCCATCTCCACCCCACCGGTGCTGGTGGACCCCAAACCTAGCTTATGGATCATCACTGTCCCCCCACTACCCTGGCTGGTACTGGGATTGTGAAGCACAGGATAGGCAGGTCCCCTGTGTACCTGCTGCCCCCAAAAGCCACTCACCATTGTGGCTGTTGTGCACGTAGACCACTTGGGCCTGCTCGGTCGGGGTGCGCCCCAGGCAGTAGAGGATCCCCACCAGGTCAGCCTTGGAGAAGCCCCTGGCCTGGACCTGGTTGCTGCGGTTGCGGTAGTTTTGGAAGCCCATTTTGGGGTGCGTCATCACAATCTTGTTCTCCCGCTCAATCTGCAGGTAGCTTACATCGTGCTCTCCCACGACACAGGAGAGGAAGAAGTCGGAGTGGGACAGGCTCTGCACGTTGGCAATCAGGGTGATGTCCAGGATGGCCCCTGGGGTGAGGGAGCACAAGGGTGCATCACAGCTGGGCAAGAGCATGGCCACACCAGCCCTGCCTCAGGGTTGTTACCCAGATGTCACTCCCTTTCCAGGGTATTTTTGCTACCCCCAGCCCAAAAAGCACAGCTAGGACAAAGCTAGGTGCATTGCAGACACATCGGGATGACACAGTGCGCATTTCTGCTCTCCTTTGGGATACCCCAGCTGGATCAGCTCCCCAGCACGAGCCAAGTATGCATCAGAACGGGAGTCTTGGGTTGCCTGTCCTCCCATGTCAGAGATATGCAGCCAGGGGCCTCTGAGGGTTCCAAATGGCTGACCACGAAGGGATATTTCCTCCCTCCGAACCCTGCTCCGATGGCACCACTGAGCTTCCATAGCTGCCTCATCCCACCAAACCACCCTGAGGCAGGAGCTGCTCGCTTGGGGCAGACAAATAGGGGCAATTTACCTGCTAGGTGTGGGAAGAGAAGTAGAAGATAAACGCGGAGTCCCATGTCCTTGGAGCTTGTTCTGAATCTGGCAGAGGTCAGAAAATCCCCAGCATTTCCTGGCTACGGGGATCAGAGCTGGAGGCTATGGCTGCCTAGGAGCTCCACGTGGGCGGCAGCTCAGGACCGCTGCTCCTTGCCTGTGCCTCCCATCTCTTCTCCATGCTGCTGCTTGACTTCCAGGGCAGCTGGGACCACCTCCTGTGGTGCATAGCATGGGCACGAACAGAGAGACGCCCTGTTTCTGCTGGCTCCGTGGCCAGCCAGCTGCTCAGGAGCAGGGCTTGCTGGCCAAGGGGCCACTGGGATCCGCTGGCCAAGGGGCCACTGGGATCCCCTGCCCAGCGGCAGCTGTTCCAGGGAAAGGCACCCACTCACCCCTCCAGGACTAGGGCTGCACGCTCAGGGTTCCCTGAGCCATGCTGAGCCCCTAGCCCAGGCAGGAGGTGTCTCAGCCCTGCTTTTTTGTCCAGGGTTCAGAATGCCTCATGCCCCAGCCCGCCCGGGCGGCGGCATCCCCATCCCCTCGGTGCAGCCCCGTGGCTGATGGCTGTGGGAAGGGCTCTCTGGAGCAGGGAAAGGAAAGGGGCCAAGGGGCCGTGGCTGGCGGCGGCGGCGGAGCCAAATCCTGTTTCCCATGCGGCGTTTCCTGCTCTCCACCCATTGTTTGGAGACGGCCCTGACTCCAGGAGCCGTCGGGAGCAGCCCTGCACGGGCTGTCCCCCGGGGAGCGGCGTGCGGCGGGGCTGAGGCCGCGCACACCTCGTGTCACCTCAGCGTCCCGCCGCCACGGGCCGGGGCGCGGGCATGGCCCACCTGAGCTGCGCCAGCCCCGGCCCGGCCTGCAGCGGCCCAGCGGACACTGCCCGGGCTGGAACGGACCGGGTGGGGGCACAGGCAGGGCCAACAGGCTGCCCGGCTCACACGGGACGGTGGCCACGGCCAGGAGAAAACCCTCTGTGCTGTGGTAAAAATGTCTGGGGGGAAGTGGAAGCAGGAGAAAGCCTGGCTTTCCCTGAGCACTCTCCCATGCACGCTGCTGGCATGGGCACGGCACGGCACGGCCTTGCTACAGCCCAGTCCCCGAGGGTTTGACACACACAGCATTCCAGGGAGGTTGTGCCAGCCACCAGCAGGCTCCAGGCTCTTTGCCTGGCAAACAAAAAGCGTTTCCCAGGAAATCACCATAAGCTTCATGCACCAAACCTCACACTGCCTCACATATCAAACTGTTCCCATGTGAAAGCCAAGGCTGCCAGGGAGTGAGTCGCATGTTTTGATGTGTCCTGAGCCCATGCTGTATCCGGCCAAAAATCTAAAGCACACATGGAGAGGAAAAGGAAATCCATTCATCGCTTCCGACTATTTACAGAGTGCTCTGGGGCCACACGGTGCCCATGGCATGCTGAGGGAGGGATGGCAGAGAGCAGGGGCTCCCACAGTGCAGCTGCCTGGCCACTCCACGGCAGGAGGGGTGGAAAGGATCTGGAAAAGGTGGACACCAGGTGCAGCTGCCCTCATTTGCCTGGAAAATGAAGCTGGCTGTAGAGAATGTAGAGGCCAGCCAGGCTCAGAACTGTGTGCTTACATGTGCAACTCATTCTGTGCTTCCCTGGCAGCTGTGGGGGAGTACATCACGCAGAGCCTGAGTTACAATGCACTCTGTGAAATGTCCTGTTTCAGGATGGGATTATTTACACCGAATTTTTGCAGAATGGGAGCCCTATGGTGTCATTCTCTGCACCAGGCCATACCCAGGACATCTCAGGGATCTATTGAAGAATCTAATCCAACGTGATTTGCTTGTGTGTGTTTTTTCCTATGAGCACCTGGATAAGAGCTGTGCTGTGTATCTGTGCATCTGTGCAGATTCCTTCAGCTAGGGTAGGAAACCTTTCTGGGGACTTTTGTGGCGATGCCCAGCTATGACCTTACAGCTCCAGTTTAAGTTTGTCTGTTTCCAGAGGAGGCACCAGAGAAATAGGCACAGCTGAGCACAGCCAAAGCAGCTGTCCATGTTTGCTCTCCTGCAACTTGGAAAGCTCCAGTTACCCAACCCACAGGACACTCCAAGCACTTGAATATCTGCTGATTTCACGGACCTCAGATTTTTTTGCTGAATCACAACAGACAAAAACAAAACAAAACAAAACAAAACAAGACTGACAAAAATACCACTTTTTGTTATCATTTGCACATTCTAATGCACAGCACCACATGCCAGAAACCAGATACCTTTCCTGATAGGAAATGCAACCGCCCTACAGATCCACCAATGGACTGGGCTGCCTCAGCAACATTTTCTAGCCCTGCTTCTCTGGATGCTTGTTTTGTTTTATGTGCTTGGCAGGTCCTGGGAAGCCCCGCAAGGCTGGGCTAAGGACTGCTCCCACCAGCCATAGAACATCCTGGAAGCAGGTAGCTGAACAACCCCAGCCCGCCTGGACAGCTGGGAAGCAGGAGCTGCCTGCTGCGTTGGCATCCAGCACATGCCCACAGGATGAAGGGCAGGCTGCTGGGAAGCCCTTTCCCTGAGGAAAGGGTGGGACGTGTGGCTGTGGAGGAGCCCTTTGGCAGCTGGGGGAAGAGGAGCCGTCCTGTCCCAGTTGCCGACAGCTCAAAATGCTCTTGCTGGCAGTCGGCTTCCTGTTTTTTGAGCAGGCGTGGGACCAGGGAATGGGGAGCAGGGAAGAGAGCTTGGGGCTCCGTCTCGCTGCAGAGGCAAAGCCAGGAGCAGGTGCAGCCAGCACTTTCTCTGCCTGGCCTGTGGCTCTGTCAGCCTTGTCTGCTTCACCCACCCCATCACCCCTAGGTACAGGAGCAGGTCTGGTGCGCCAGCAAACACCCATGAGATGCTGCTTTGGCATGATTTCTCAGACTTTCACTGACCCCACAGCAGGACTGCCAGGGAAAACTACTGGTAAGTGGCAGGCCTGCATGGGGCGTGCTGAAGGTGGTGGGACACCCCAATCCTCTAGGACCCTCACGGATAGCTGCTGCTCGCTGAGCTGCTGTGGCTGGGCCCAGAGACCTGCCAGTTTGCTGCGTGCTTTAAACACCTTTCTGCTGGAATCCCAGCAAGGCTTTTATTTTCCTGTAGGACACTTTCCTGCTGCCTCAGTCCCAGCTTCCCCAGGCGGGGCTGGCTGCGTGCCCCTGTCCCAGGTGTGTGCCCCAACAGCGTCTCAGGGCAGATGGCACAGAGGTGTCCCCCGCTCCCTCTGGAGCCCCGCCAGCACTCCCAGTGTCCTGCTGCCACACGATGCAGCAGGCAGCGCTGTCACCGATCCCGGGCGGACACACGGGTGGGAGGTGATGGGGCGCGGCTGTTAATGTGTAACTGGCAGGTCCACCTTTCACCAGCTGAGGAGGAGCGGGGCCGGGGCTGCGGCGGGGCCAGGCCGGCTCCCGGGCGCTGCCGTCTGCGCGGCCGGCGTGTGGGGGCTCGGTGGCGGCCCTGAGCCGTGCGGCCGCGGCCACACCTCACCCGGCGCGGCCGGCTCTGCCGGCTTCCCAGCCCTCCCCGAGACCTGTTTTTCTGGCCGGAAGTTTCCTGGAGCCAAATGGCTCCTACCCGCGTGCTCTGCTGGGTCTGTAGCCTCCTGTGCGTCTGGTCAGTGGTGATGGGACGCCGCTGCAGCCTTGACCTCCAGGTAGGGGGGCCGTGGGGCTGCGGCGGGAGCACGGCCGGGGCTGGGCAGGGCTGCAGCTCCTGGTCCTGCCACCACTGCGGGGGTGCCCCGGGGCAGCGGGGCCTGGCAGGCAGCTCCTGCTCTGCACAGCTCGAGAGGAGCGATGAAAGCCCATGGGAGCCAGCGGGGTTAATTGGGAGGTGTGCTGTGCCAGTGGCCACCAGCCACAGGGGGTGGTTTCCCCATGCCCAACGCCTGGCTGTCCTGCTCCCAGCCTTGGGCTGAACATGTCATGTTGTCCAGCCTCTTCACCAGAGCATGGCCTGGCAAAGCATTGTCTGATCCATGGCATTTCTGACTGTGGAGGTCTCTCGGCTGCAGGTGTAACACAGCTGCCCGTAGGGGTGCATGGCAAGCAGCCATGAGACACATCCCTGAGGAGGTCCCAACGCCTCACTCCCTTTCCCAGTGCATGGTGATGCAGTGACTGGAGCCAAGGTGGTGGCAAGCATGGGGCCAGGATCCCTGAGCACTCAGCAAGGAGCAGGAAACACAGCTAACCCACTGAGACAAGCACTGCAGCCAGCAGCTTGGCTGCATCAGGCAGGATCTGAGAGAATGAAGGAAAGTGGCTGTCATGGGCCACTGACCTTTCCACTGAGCTATCAGTTATTCCACCCAAAGGTTTCCACTGTTTTCCAAAACCTCCCTGAACACAGCTGTGCAGCTGTGTTTGAGCTGGAAACAGCACCCATGTGGTGCCCCTGTGCCTTAGACCAATTATAACCCAGTCCTCAGCACCCTGGTTTAAGGGCATGTCTGGTCCTCTACCAAGGAGGAACAGCAGGGTCTGATGAGAGATTTAGGTGGACGGGAGGATGAAAGGAGAGGTGAAAGAAATGGAAAGCCCAGCTAACTGGAATGTAGCCAGACATGGAAACCCAGGACTATGGACCACAGTAAACTGAAAGCACAGCATCTCTGCTTGCAAGGTCGAACAGCACGTAGCAGGAGCTTGTGCCTGCCCAACCAAACTTAAATTGCTGACCTGCTCTCTGGCAGCTTCAGTTTGGACATTTGACCTCGTCCCACTAAAAGCCTGGGCAACAGTAACCCATGCTTGGGACTGCTCCCCAAAACTATCTGACCTGGGGGACCTTGTTTTACTGGTGAAAAAAAAAAAAAAAAATCCATCCATCTGGGTTGACTAATCCTTCCATCCTGCTCTGCTGGTCTTTTGGGATAGCGAATGGTCCTGGGTCTGTTTTCTGTTTCCTAATACTGACGCAGCCAGCCAGCAGTAAGCCACAGCTACTCACCGTGTATCCTCAGGAATGTGGGATATATGGAAGCATTGGTGCATTGTCCTGCACAGGCCCCAGGGAGCTGCTCCTGGCATGGGCGACTGGTACAAGTGCCTATAGTTCTGCAGCTTGGTCAGCTTCCTGCCTGTCCTTGCAACAGGCAAGGCTTGCCTGCTTCCCTCTCCAGCTGGGAGGATGGCCCTGTGTCACACAAGAGCTCCCAGGGGGCTGGAAGTGGGGATTCAGGGGAGGAAAAGGAAGGCCCTCTGCAAACTGACCCTGTGTGACAACTGCCCTGTATGGAAGGATGGGGGATGACAACCTGTCAGTGCTTTGCACTCATCCATTTGGGTTTTTCCCCCAGCCCTGCATGCTTCTCTTTTACTGTTTTGGTCAGCTGCTCTCAATCTTGGGCTGTCCTGCTCATCTTTCTCCATTAATCCAGGCCCACTCCAATCTGGCAACTCGTGTGTTTTTTAAACATGTGTGTGTCTTTGCTTTTTTTAAACTCTGCAAGGGTAATTAAGACCTTTGAATCCTTGGGGAGTCTCTCTGTCGAGACACTCCCCATCATGGGTAACCCATCTCAGACAGAAGCTCTTTTCCCAGGGACGGGCCGACTGCAGTGGGAGGAGCCTTCAGCATGCTCCAAATTCCCTTCCAAGAAACATCACCGGTTTGGATCTCTCCTACAACTCCTTGATCATGCCCCATCACAGGACTCTTTTGGAGCATTTCCCTTCCCTGCACTCTCTCAACCTCTCCAGCAATGCCAAGCTCACGCTGAGCCCAGCAGTCTTCTCCAACCTCAGGGCGCTGCATCTGCTGGACCTGAGCAGCTGCGGCATCACCTACATCCACATGGACACTTTCAAGGGCCTGGGAAACTTGCACACGCTGCTTCTAAGAAACAACAGCTTGCAGGAGCTTGATGTCCCTTTCCTTTTGCCACTGAAGGCTCTTTCCCACCTGGACCTGCAGCACAACGCACTGGTCTCTGTGGGCACCTGGAGCCTGCAGCTGATGGAGACAATCCCACGGGTTGATCTGGAGGGGAACCCCTGGATATGCGACTGCAGCACACACCCTCTGCAGCAGTGGCTGCAGCGCAGGCGAGGTGAGCCGAGGGGATGGTGACAGGGGATGTGTCAGGCAGGAAGAACCCCGAGTGTAAAAGTCTTGCTTGATCCATTTGCTCTGACCCCTGGGCAAGGTCTGAGACAGCTTTCTGTCCTACCCTGTTGAGGGACAGCAAACCAAAAGGTGATGTGTCTGTTCCTTGTTTGCAGTTACACAGGATACCAAGGATTTCTGAGAATGTCAGCAGGATGATTTGGCCACTCTTCTGGGAAGTGGGTTGCACATACACTTTGGCCACTAAATCCATTTTTATATGTCTTTGTGGAGTGACCACATTTTTATTGTTGAGGGCTTGGCAGCTCCCTCTCTGGAGCCAGGTCAAGCTCCAACCATCTGAGCTCAGCTCTGAGTAAGAGCATGGGGTTTCTGTGGGTATCCATGAATTTGTCTGTATCCAGTTTAAAGGAGCAGCTAATCAGAGTCACACAGTTCCTTTGTCAGGGGATTTTCCCTTTAGTTGTTCCCTACAAAGTGCTAAGGGTCACCAAGTCTGTAAGGCAGAGCCAGGAACACATCACATCAACCCAGGAGCAAGCGGGGATCATCTTCTTTAAACAGGAGAGGGGATGGGTGCAGACCCCCATCCCACCTTAGCCCATTTGTCTCCCAGCTGTGCAGGTGACCTGCGAGTCGCCCCCAGGGCTGCGGGGCCAGGAGATTGCAGCTCTGGATTCTCAGGACCTGGGCTGCCAGATTAAGCAGCGGTTTGCTCGTGAGGTCAGCACAACGCAGAACATCACAGTGGCTGAGAACAACAGTAAGTTGTGCAGATTCAGAGGTGTCCATAAGGTCTAGCACCTTCCTGTCCTACCTGGATGGGACTGCAGGTGGAGAGCCCCTCCTCTGCCCCACAGTCCCAGAGGCTCAGGCTGCTAGGCCACGCTGGTGCAGTGGCTCGGTGGGGGGGTGGCTAACACCTGGAGGTGTTTGCTGGCCTTGTGACAGGAAAGTTAACAGGTGCCGTGAAGCCATATGGAGCACAGACCCACAGTGATAGGCAGGAGTACCAGCCAGCTGTCAGGCAGTTTTACCTGTAGTGTTCACACTCCCTTGGTAGCTGGGTCTTGGTGAAGAGCCTCTGTAATTGCTCCTAATGAAAGTGATCTAGTGCTGGCTGCACACTGCAGGTAGGCCAGGGCTGGAGAATGGGGAGCACTGGGTGTGCCACAGCCTGACCATGTGCCTTTCCTGTGTCACAGCCACTGCACTGCCTGCCGGGAAGGGGGGAAGGAGCTGGCCATACCTGGTGGGATTCCTGGTGGCAGCAGTTGGCATTTCCCTCCTGATTGCACTGGCTGCCAAGTGCAAGCTTGTCCACAAGAATTTTGCCAGCTACCGCCACCGGCCACTGCCCGAAATCAGCTCCATCGGAGGCAGTCCCATGGAGGATAGCAGCAACTGGGACAGGGGCTCCTGTGGGAGCCATTCCATACCTGATGCTGCCGACCTGCAAGCTGAGGATGATGATGGCTTCATCGAGGACAACTACATCCAGCCCAGTGAGGAGCTGCCAACAAAAGAGGAGCGGGAGTTGCATCGTTCCATCTGAGCTTACAAGCTTACAACTCAGCCACCACTGCTGTGCCCTCTAGCTGTCTCCCTAGCTCCACCCCTTTCCCACCTGCCTTTGGCTTTGGGCTCCACATGTTAGGGGCAGGAGGAAAGGAGAAGAGAGGAGGGGAAAGAGGGATGGGCTAGGAATGGTGATGGAGCTGAAGGGAGCTGGTCCCAGAGTGTCCCAGCATGACATCAGTAGGCTGTACTGTCACAGGGACACCAAAACAGCTGTTTTCCCAGCCTTGCTCAGATGCTGAGGCTGAAGGAGGTGGTGACCATTGTGCCCAAGAAGCTGGATGCAGTGGGAAGAGCACCTGCCCTGGTGCTGCCACGGGGTCTTGGGTGCTGGCCCCAGTGCTCCATGGTGCCAGACCCAGCCCTGCTCTGTTCCCTCAATGCATTGTCACTCTGAGGTGTGATTAAAGCATGATTTAGCCCTGCCTCTGCCTGCAGTGGTTTGTTGGGATTCTCCTGGTGGCAGTGCCAGGACGAGACCCCCAGCCCCACAGCTGGGATGTGGCTTTTTTTGCATGTGCTTTCAGGGACCATAAATACATTCCTAAAAGTGTGGCAATGAGAGACCACCTCTGTGGCACAATGAGTGCTCTTGTCCAAACAAATATTTCACCTGCTGTGCTGCAGGCAGCCTCAGTGCATCATCACAGGGTTTCTGTCTCTCCAGCCATGGCCCTTCTTTTTTTTCTCTCTTTCCAGGAAGACATGCTAAAAGACACCTTTCTCCTGCCAGCTCTGCAGAGCTGAGCAAACTCATCAGTGCTCCCAGTTGCAGTGCCAGGCACATGCACTGGGACGAGATGACCCTCTCCTCCAACACCCATTACAGAGTTCCACGTGTCTCTTTAACTGTGGAGTTGTACAAATGAGATAATTTTTACATTCTTGTCATCTTTGTGGTACAATGAACAGCACATGAGACACAGGTAACTGCAAGTTACTTCTGCTGGAGTTGGTTGTGCCTTCATGGGTTATGCTGGAATTAAAAGCAGGGAGCAGTAGTGGCATTCACCTTTAGTAAGTGATTCATAAGGCTGGTATCAACTGGCTAGGAAGATTTCTCAGGGTACAGCCCAGTCATTACCATCCCTAATAGCTCAGGAGTCTCTTCGTCATGCTTCAGAGCATGAGCTATCAACACAGGACAGCATTTCTCAAAGCTCTGCCACACAGCTAATCACCCCACCTTTTTCAAATCTGTTTCACTGCTAACTGCCTTTCTATTTCTCCACTCATTAAAACACTTACAGTGTATTGAAAAAATACACCTCAGAGAATGTAAACCAGAGGGGAAAAATGGGTCAGGCATTAGGATGATACAGGCTAGAGAACAAATATGCCACTTGAAGCCATGAGCAGGAGGAAAACCCGCTGGCTTCTTTCAGTGGTCAGCCAGCTTTTGCTCTTAAATGCCATATTTCTAAAGTGAGCTTTACTTTTTCAGTTACTGTCTCATCATTTGCTTTCTGGGCTCATCAGCTACCCATGAAAATACACTATATACTGTATTTTTTGAAATTTCTAATATCTTTTGGGTAAGATATATAAATCTGTGGGCTGGGAGAAAGCATTTCAGTTATCTTTTGAAGGGTATTTTCTGAGCTTTTCAACATGCTTTTCAATCACATGAATTCATGCTAGATACAGTCTTTTCTTTTTAGTCTTGGTGATATCTTAAAAGAAGTTAAAAAGACAAGCACCCAGGCTTATTTGTTCAGGATCTTACTCACCAGTCCATCAGCACTTAGTGGTTGGATGACTTGTCTACTTTGACCCTGCTGATAAGCCCACCCATTTATTTATTTTTTAGCCAAGCAGACATGGCAGGTTTTCTCGTGCTTATGCATGTGTGTGTGTGTGCACACTTTCTGCCCTCTCTCAGGCAGCTGCAGTGCAAGTGGGCAGGAACCTGGCAACTCCTGTTTGGGGGGAAATACATCTGTTATGCAGAGCTGGGAATACAAGGGGTCAGAGCATGAGAAGGAGGATCCTTCTCCAGGGGTCCACCCAGGAAGCTGCTGTGAGGGCCTGGCTGAGGCTGGCCTGGAGCAGGAGCAGGTATGCAGGCAGACTGGTTCCAGCCTCGTGTCAGGCAGCAGCTGCCACCGCGAGGCTCAGCCCTGCCACAGGGGGAAACAGCTTCTCTGTAAACAAACCAGCCAGCACTGACATATTCAGGAGGCTTTGTGTGCTCCATGTGAGCATCTTTCAGGGGCGTGGCCAGGTCTCAGGTTCATAGAGCGGTGGTAAGGGGATCTGGATACGTCTGAGTTATTAAACAGAGAGAAATTAACATTCATCTGGAGGTGGGAATTGTGTATGAGGAAAGAAGTACATGCATTTTGGGGCTGTGGTGGCATTTGCCACACTAGCTGGTGATCCGAAACCACAGCCACACGAGGGACCCTGTGCTGTTGTGATTAATTATGGCCCTGTGCTGAGGCCAGCCCTGAAAAGCCCTGACACCTCCTGCTCTGCAAGAGAGGCTGTGCTCAAGTATCAGACTTCAACACAATCAGCTTCTCAACACTTTATTATGTATGTCCACACACAACACAGGAACCAAGAAACAAACCAGCACCTGTGCTGCAGAGAGGAGTCAGTGATTGGGCAGACAGGCTGTCCCTCTAGGCAGCTGGACAC
This sequence comes from Sylvia atricapilla, assembly GCF_009819655.1. Classification (NCBI taxonomy): domain Eukaryota; kingdom Metazoa; phylum Chordata; class Aves; order Passeriformes; family Sylviidae; genus Sylvia; species Sylvia atricapilla. The sequence goes on from NC_089148.1 coordinate 15,654,210, forward strand.
CCAACCACCATATTCAGGCACAGCCTGGTCTCAGCCATTATCTCCTTGGGTTGCTGTCCTGGCCCAGTCAATCACCCTTTTTGGCACAATTCACAGGCACTTGGGGCACATTTTGAAGGGGCTGTAGAGGGGACAGGATTCACATTGACATGCAGGCAGCACGGAGCTGCAAGCTGGGCACAGTCACGCTTCTTCACAGAAATTTCCAGATGTGCAAAACAGCTGGTGTGCAGGCAGCTGTGGCCTGTCAGCACGTGTGGGCTGGTGGAGCTGGCAGTCACTGCTGGACCACTGGTGCTGGCAGAGGGGGTGCAGCCTGGCATAACTGCACATGCACTGACACAGACATGCAGAGCAGCAGCAATAGTGATGGTGCAAAACCATTCAGCTCTGGCCTGTCCCCTCCTGTGTAGACACAGGGGTCCCTGGGCAAACAGCCCAGGGGGGAAAACCAGCTCAGCTTTGAAGAGATTTAGCACAGGAGGATCTGAGCTCACCACCACCTTCTGAGCTCTGGGGCAGATTAAGGGAGGTGATGCAGAGAGAATAGGAAACAACAGTTTAATAAAATCTACAGATGATGTGAAAGTGGCAGAGGAAAATATAGAAATAACAGAGATAGAGAAAAGCCCAGATGATGTACCTGTACATTGGGGAAAACAATCCAAGGCTTCAGGCAAAGGAAAGTCAGCAGGAGCAGGACAGGAGCAGGTGAATATAGATGAGGTCTCATGAGATCTCACTGCATTGGGGGTGGTTGGTCTGGAGCTGTGAAGGGGTAAAGCCCTCACTTGACCACCTGATGGTGAACCCTGACACTACCTCCAGGTGTAACATGGACAGTGATTTGTGCTGTTAACAAGGGAATCAGCTACCATCCTCTTCCAAATGAATTTGCTACCAGGCACCAAAAAACATTATCTCAGTCTTGTTCTATTGAAGAGGAAACTTGGCAATAACGAGCAAAACCAACATCTGGGGCAGACCAACCCAGGTGAGGGAAAGATGGGAGCAGACAAGAAGATGAAGAATCAGAGAATAGTCTGAGATAGAAGAGGCCCAGAAGGATCATAGGGTCTAACTCCTAAGGGAATGTCCCGCATGGGGTTCAAACCCGTGAACTTGGTGTTATTAGCACTGTGCTGTGACCAACTGGCTAAGAGGAAGAGAACATCATGCAGAAGCATCTTCAGCAGGAGTTTAGGATCTATGTCTATGGAAAGGGCAGTGAAAGGGTTAGTGGGTTTATGAGGGAAATGAGAATTTTGACAGGTAAATTAGATTTATACCACGGGAAAAGTTCCTGGGGTGAATTGTTAGTCTGCCTCTGGGAGAGACACCTTGGTGATAAAACAAGATACCTTGTAGAGATAAAACATCAAAAAACCTCCAGGAAAGGCCCAAGTGACAGTAGAAGAACTTTTCTGCACTGCAGCAGCTGCAGCACTTGGGAGACAGAATCAGCATGGGAACAAGCAGGGACTGGGATGAGCTGCAGGGCTTCTGGCAGCAGAGGTGCCTCTGCCTGGGAAACTCCTGTGGGAGGGCACAGCACCCTCCTCTCACGCAGCTTTTGCAGAGGGCAGCCCCAGCCCCACCATTTGGGCATCCCATCACCATCCCCCAGCAACTGCACCTTGCTGTTTGTGGCTCATGTACCTGGAGCATCCTGGCATAACAAAGCCCCAATATTCAGTCCAGCACAGATAATCAATCCATCAGGGCCTTGATACTGACCCTTTGAACACCCCTTGATAAACCACAGGTGATGGTGGGCTGCAGAAATGTAACACAGGAAACAGATCCTGGCATTGAAAACACAGACAGCATTTTATGTGAGGACAGCCATGAAGTGGCTCTGGCACACACAATCCTATGCAAATCCAATTCTCACTCCCACAGACACCCTTAGTTTCTTGGGAGCAGCCCCTGCAGCCATACCTCCCACCAGGCTCCCTCGTGCCTGCTGACACACAAAATATCTCCTGTCATTCACCAGCTGCTAGAGGCTCTACTTCACTCAGGAGCTAGAGGCTCTGCACAGAGCACAGGTTGGTTTTACTCCACCCACAATTACAGCTCCTCCTGCCAGGAGAGTGTGTGACGCAGTTCCAGGAACTGCAGGAGCCATGCAAGTACTGGGGTCCCCGGGGGTACAGGACAGGCTCACCTTCACTCTGTAACATGGTCACAGCCAGGCAGGCAGCAGCTGCCACAGGAGGCTTTGTGGAGAAAAATGCCAGCCAGGTCAGAGCCCACCCAGGTACCCTGAGTCTGTGCTGTGCCACCAGCCTGGGCCAAGGCAAATGCCAGTCATCTCCAACAGAAACACAAGGCACACTGCAGCTCTCGCCCTTCCTCGGGGAAAGGCCATCACTGACAAGCTGTATCCGCTAAGGCGCACGCAGAAGTGTCCTGGGTCAGATCAGGTTGGCCATGCTGGAGGTGGGAGGAAGCCGCCTGTTTCCAGCGAGGCGGCCGGAGATGGTGAAGACGCGGATCTCGCCGGTCTCCAGGCTGCGAGGAGCCGCCCGGCGGCAGGAGGTGCAGAGCAGGTATAGCAGCAGGCAGAGGAGGATGGCGCTGCCGGCAGTCAGCAGGATGACCCCGCTGGTGAACATGCTGGCCAGCGGCCGCGCGGGGCTGAGCTGCATGGTGGTGGTGGAGAGGATGGTGAGCACCACCCCGCAGATCAGCAGCACCAGGGCGCTCAGCAGCAGCACCAGGCAGTCCGAGAAGCCTCCGCTCTTGAGGAGTTCGATCTGATCCCGGCTGCGGATGCAATTCATGTCCTGGATTGCGGAGCTCAGCAGCTGCTTCAGCAGCACGAGCAGGGCCAGGAGGCAGAGCGTGGTGCCCACGGCGAGCCGCCACTCTCCGGACCGGCTGCTAGTGCTGTACAGCAGGATGATGCCCCCAATCCCGCAGGCCAGGATCAGCACCACGGCCATCCCATAGCACAGGATGGCTTTTTTGGGGTCCTGGAACCACCAGAGCTCCACATGCTCTTCCAAGATATTCCTCTGGATGTGGTCCGCATCCGCAGGGGTGCGGGGGCTGCTCAGCTCTGCCAGCTCTGGCATAGTGAGCAGCTGGGTGAAGAGGGCACAGAGGTGGCACAGATGAATTTGCACCCTTACAGCAAATGGAGGGTCAATGCAGCAGCAGGGGTGAAGGCAGCTGCATTTCTCCAGCAGTGATGTCTTGGTCTCATTCTTTGGATCCTGATGGAATTTCCTTTTGCAGTGGTGCCACCTGGAGAGCTATGGTCCATGTGCTGGGCCTCAGCCCACCACTGAGGCAGGGCTGTGAAACATGATGGAGCGTTCCCAGAGCAGCACCATGGGGGAACAGCCAGGACTATCTCCTTCCTTTCCTTTGTCTTTCATCTGAAAAAGTCAAGAGGAGAGGATATCATTAAACAGAGACCCTGCTCCCCAGTACCAAATAATCCTGTGTCTAACCCTGAGCCTTGGTTGCTCCAGGCTGGCCTGCAGACCTTATTGTGCTTCCCTCACAGAAGCCCCGTGTGCTGGAGAACAGATCAGCTGCATGTCTTCCCAGGAGGCCTCCATGTGCTGTGGGGGAACCCCAGCCTGCCCCAAAGGCAAGTCTCCTGCCTCCCCAAGGCTGTGTGCCCTGCTCAGAGGCTGCTGGCACATTGCTGCCCAAAGGACTCTGCCTGCAGCTGGTGCTGGCAGCAGGGCAGGGACAGAGCAGAGGCAGGTCCCTCCTGGGATAAAGCCCCATTCACAGCTCCGGCTTCACATGCTCCCTCATCAGCGTCAGCCTCTTGTCACCAACTGGCTCTGCTGCCCAGAACGGGAGGTGGGGGTCAGGACCAGGGTTTAACCCTTCCACTCCAGTGGCTGGAAGAGTGAGAGCTGCCAGAGTTGCATATTCTCAGCTGTGTCCCCATCCCTGCACTCCCAGTGGCTTTCCCTCAGAAACTCGCTACAGAAGTATGGTAGCTACACCTCCAGTGAGCTCAGCACTTCCCTGGAAAGAGCCCTTAGCTGTGGCCTGGCACCCCGAGATTTTGCTCTCCTCGCTGCTGGTCTGTGAAGCACTTTGCCACTGGAACGGGGAAGGGGAAGGGCAGTATTGGCTCTGAGGTGCTGTGCTTAGCTGGGCTCCCCTGGGCACAGCACCTTGTCTCAGCCCACCACTTGTGGTTCTCAGGCTTGTGTCCACACTCCCCTGCCCCCCCCCCCCCCCAAAGAAGTACAGTTTTTGGACTAAGAGTAGAAAACCGCTTGCATTTCTCTCACATAGTGTTCCTGCCTGGCATGTGAGAGCTCCACCTGGCCCCACAGCACCACAGGGACCCTCTAGTACCCAAACCATGGAGAGGTGCTGGAGAGAACAGCACGGGAGCATGTCAGGAATGGCTGAGCCTGGGAGACACAGGGCAAACCCTGGAGACCCAAGAACAGCCTCTCTGGTCACCTCCTAGACAGGACAATGGAGCCTTGACCACCACAGGCACACACATGAACTGCTCTGAGTCCTGCAGGAGCCCATGGCAGCGACAGGAACTGACTCAGGTCCCTCGTGTCAGAGCCGTGTCACTTCTCCTGGGTGGGGGACAGCCACTTTGCCTGCTAGAAATGGCTCTCAGGAGCCCATCAGCCCATGCCAAACACACTCGGTTTGTGCCCTCCTCGGCACTGGGGCTCAGGGCTCCATACACAGGCAGGGACAATTTATGACCCCCCACACGGCAGCTCTGCACACACCAGGGATCTCTCCTCCCGTCGCTGTCCCTGTCTCTGTTCCCCACAGACAGCATCCCCTTATGGCAGTGCCTTTGCTGCCAGCAAACACCTCAAACCCCCTCTCCATCGCGGCCCGGCCAACGCGGGGCGGGGGGAGAGGGAGGACAATTGTGTGGGGAGTGCCCGAACCAGACACCGCCTGACAGTGTCAGGCCAAGCTCCTCCTGAGTCACTCCCCGGCTCTGATGGAGCATGAGGTCACTCTGGACGTGGCTCAGAGCCCGCTGCCAGCGGCACACGTGTGCAGGAAGTCTGCGGGCACGGCGGGTCCGCGGGAGCCCCCCGCCCCGGGAGCTGGTTCTGCGCTGCTGCTGCTGGCAGAGCCCGGGCTGCGGAGCGGAGAGCCGGGCTGCGGCACAGAGAGCCGGGCTGCGGAGCGGAGAGCCGGGCTGGGGAGGCTCGTGGGGGACCCACAGCTCCTGGCTGGGGCCAGAACAATAAGAAAGCACCAAACAGAGAAAAGGGCTGGGGTTGAGCACGTTGGTTTGTGCCCGCTGGGATGCACTTTGATTTTGTATGAGACAGCAGATACCTCGTGCAGTCGGCGTGTGCCCAGGACGCAAGTCCCCAGGAAGGTCAGGATGTAATGGGACAGTATTAAAGTACAGAGGCAAAGAGACATTGAGTCTGGAGTTGTTTCCTCAGCCTATGCAAATCAGCTTGGTGCTAAACATTGCTCCCTCCTGCCTTTCCTTCTCCAAGCACAGAGGTGCCTTATCTCTGTATGGGTGGGTATAGCAGATAGCAAGTTTGTAGATTAGATTGAGATTTTGGACTAAGAGAACATAAAGCTTGGAGAAGTGCAAAGTCTGTCCTTCTACTGCTTGACCGAAGTTACGTGAGTCAAACAGTAAACAAAAAAAAACACAACAACATAAACCACAATGAGGGAAAATGGGATCAAAAATCAAGCTACAGCACTGCATTCTTATGTTACTTTTTAAAATTTAACCATTTTAGTTTTTTATTTGCTCAGAAGGGCAAGGGAGCAAAATAAAACCATAGGAGCACCTATCTGGCTGACGAACAAAATTAGGTATCCCCTCTACAAGCATGTATTTCCCAGTGTTATATTAACCTCTATTAACCAAATGATTTGGAGAGTTTCCCAGTGCTACATTAACCTATATTAAACAAATGATTTGGAGAAGCAAGTGTGCTTTCATGTTTCCTTATGTCTGTTTGAAGATGTTCTGGGAATATAATCTTTTGCTCTAAAATCATCCACACTTGCTTCTCTAGACCATGAGCGTTTGTGCTGCTAATAACAGTATTTTTACTCCTAGAATCACAGAATAATTAAGGTGGGATGGGACCTTGTGAAGTCACCTGCTTAAAGCAGAGTTCACCTAAAAGTCAGACTGAGCAGGTCAGGGCCCCATTCATTTAGGTGCCAAGGGTGGAGGATCTATAGCCCCTCAGGGATCATTCCAGAGTTAAATCACCCTCACCATGAAAACATTCCTCCTTAAACCTAGCTACAGTTTCTCATTCCTCAGGCTGGGTGCATTGCCTCCCACCCTCTTCAGAAAACTCTCTTTATATGTTAAACCAAAGCAGCCCTATCCTGGGCTGTCACCCAGCACTCCCTTCAGCAACTTTGCTGATCTGCTTTCTTGGCATTGTGCAGCACATCACTTTGCCCAGATCAGACGGAGGGAAAGGAAGGAAAATAGATGCCTGCTCTGCCATGAGGGAGGACAGCCATCCAAAGCTGTTGCCCTTTCTTCTGGCGCTCTTTGGGCTACCTGGTCTCATTGGTCTGGGACAGACCATAACAAGCCAGTTGGCCCATCAGATTGGTGTATTTGATAGTGTGGATCACAGATCATTAATCTCTACATTTACTCACTACTGAAGCCAGCACTTTCTGTGTTCCCATCTCTGTATGCAAGAGAAAAAGGAGGAGAGGACCAGACCAGCCACACAATGCTTTAAGTCTAAAGAGCACATTTCAGGAAAAAAGTGACATGCTGTCCTTCCCCACTGTGGCTGGCAGCTGTGGAGGAAGAACAGGAAAGCAATGGGAATGCAGGAAAACAAAAATATTCATGTTTTTCCTTTTTCATTGTGTCAGTCATTTTTTTCTTTCCCTCCTCTGACAACATTTAACTGGAAATTGAAGGTCATCATCAATGTGCTCCTGGCCACTCCTGGCTGCAGGTGTGGGGACATGTACACTGGCTGAACACCTCAGAATGATACATGCATATATTTATTTACTTATAAACTTTTTGTGCCTGACAGACTGATATCTGACAGACAGGCCATGGGTTGTATATTAATTAACACTTCAATTTCAGCGCCATATACAATTCAGCTCTTGAAATATTCCTCACTTCCCTCCTCTCCTTGAGCCCAGGTACCCCTTGAAACAATGCTTACCCGCAGGGTTCAGGAGGGGAAGTGTGGGGATGAGACAGGCTCCTGCAGTACTTCCTTGTGCCTTGGAAGGGTTTTATGCAGTTTTTACGTGGACTTTGTGAGCATCATGGAGACTGGGAGAGTCCAACAAGATTTGCTGTAAAATAACAGTACATAAAATTATTTACACGAGCAGTGTTGGATAAGAGCCAACAGAGCTTCACAATCTCAAATAAATCCAAGCCATTTCAGCCCTCTGCTTTCCCAGTCCATCACAGATTTTTTTCTTTGCCTGGTCTGTGCATAGCCTGTTTAGGATGGATTTGCCACCACTCTGTGCCTCACAAAAATCTTTAGTCCAGAATAGGCATAAACATTTTCCCAGAATTTCATGTAATTTTTTTCAATTTCCAATGCTTTAGGAAGCATTTCTTTAGCAAGAGAGTCAGCCTTGAATTGTTGTATGTTCCTTCCAACTGAAGCAGTACATTCTATTCTGTCTATTGTATTCTGTTTGCCTATTCTAGCCTATTGTATTGTCTATTCTATTGTATTTCAATGGAAAAGGACGTAAAAACGATCATCTAGTCCAACTGCCTGACCAATTCAAGGCTGACCAAATTCAAGAATGTTTTTTAGAGCATTGCCCAGAAGCTTCTTCAATACTGACAGGCTTGGAGTATCAACCAGTTCTCTAGGAAGTGTGTTGCAGTGTTTGACCACCTTTTCAGTAAAGAAATGCTTCCTAAGCATATTTGATTCTGTTCTAACTCCCTATAGGCTCAAAGGGAATTAAGCTCATGTATCTTGGCTTATGACGAATTACTACCAATGCACAAAGCAGCTCTGAGTGTAAGGTGCTCAAGGCCTGCCCATGCACCTGGGAGCATGTGGGAAGGTTCCCTCTCTGAGAACTCAGGACTGGGGATAGAGGAACCTGCAAGGAATGGGAATAATGGGGCTTTTCTGTGAGATCTATCTATCTCACCCATAATCCTAGCCAGAGATCCACACTCCTTTGCCTGCCACACCAACCACCAATTCCCAATGCTCCTCCTTTCTTGGGCTGCTCAAAATCCATACAAACCTGTGCAGTTTGATCTGCACCTCTGAGGAGAGCCCACCGTCTCTCCCCTGACAGATGGGTAATGTTTCCCAGAAGTGAGTGTCTGTCCTACCAGCGCTCCTGCCGTGAGACTCCATTTGGGAAGCCCCAGGGAAGCACTGGGTGATGGCAGACTCTCCCTTCCTTTCCCCAGACCAGGGGCTCTGGCTTAAGGATGGTGGAGGGCTTGCTGTAACAGGGTCAGTGCACAGATCTACAGTTTTGGCACACTCCATAGTAAAATGTCGTGTTCCCCTTCCTCTCTGTATGCCCAACAGGCATCCATTATCCTGACCCCGCAGAGCCTCTCCTGATGCACCTCTGCCAGGGGTGGCCTGGGATTTCCAAGGGAACGAGAAAGTCCCAAGCCTTAGGAGCTGAGAGCAAACAGTGGCACAAGGAAGAAATGAATTGGAGACAAGAAGCAGGATCTCTTAAGAAGTAAGTCTGAAGCAGCCTCAAACATGCCAGCAGCTACTGCTGAAGTTCCTTCCCGCACAGCTCCCCGGGAGGAAGGGATCGCTCACCTGCGCCAGACTCTGCCCACACGCGACAACCCAGCGCACTTCCCTGCTCCAGCCTAGCAGCAATGGTTTTTTTCCTCGTTTTTCTTCCACTGGATCCAGCTAACGAGGGAGCCCACGGGGAAAATCTCTTCCTTTCCTCTTGCAAGTGCTGCCAAGACCCAGGTGAGGCTCCCCTTCCTGGTGCCCGCGGCAGCAACCGAGGTCCGGCTGCAGCCCTCACCTCCTGCCCGGGCAGGTGCATTCCCCAGCTGGGTGGCGTCTCAGCAAACCTGCTGCTGCTCTTGGAGACGCTCCAGAGCCGCGCCGGTGTGCAGGTGCTACCCCTCCCTCCCTGCTCGGGCAGGATCTGGCCTCTGGCCACACACCGATCCTGGAACGTGCCTCATTTCCTCCCAGCTGGAGGTGAAGGGGTGCCGGAGCCAGGGAGCAGCTCCCAGGCAGCAAGGTGAGAAGAAGCCTGCAGCCAGGCTGGCAGTGCTAGGGGACATTTGACACATTCAGCAAGTATTTGGTATTAAATAAAGTAGCTCCTGCTCTACTGTATTGGTAAGGGCCATCCAGTCATAACAAGGCTGTCTCTTTCTGTGGCCAAAGTTCAGGCAGGCACTTAAGTCAGGCAAGATGCCACTGTCACATCGTACCACCAAAAAGCAGCTGTAGAACTCCCTTCCTGGGAGACAGCAGCACCAGCAGAGTTTGCCATGCTGCAGAAGAGCTGATTTCCTGGTAATCCAGTGGGGGAAAAAGGGTAACTATTTTGAGAGGAATCAGGGAAACAGAAAAGGAATCATTTAAGAGTTGAAAAATAAAATAAAATAAACAGGGAGTAGCAGGAATGTTAAAGTCAGTAAGGGAATGGGATTCCCAGACTGATCAAGTCCCCTCCTTCCTGCTAGGTTTCATGGCAGCAGAAGGATCATTACCGTTAGTCTGAGCAGCTGGAAAATTTCCAGGGAAATCCAGGAAGAAAAGAACAGGACTGAACAACAGCTCTTGTCTGGGTAATGGAAAGGGAGGCTCTGTTTATTAAGTCACATGCTACTTTTTTATCAGGCTGTGAGAAGGGAAGCTTAGGATATGCTAATCAAATAGAAACCAAGTAGTGTGAAAGGTTCAGGAATTTGTCTGAGAAAAATCTGATAGGTCTTTCAAGGCTTGTGAAATATCATCTGTCCAGAGGATGTTGTCCTACATGTAAAAAACCCAAATGGTATGTGATAGGGTTTCCTATACAAACACCTTTGAACAATGAGCTTGACCCTATCCAGAAAAACCTGGGCTTTTTAGTTGGCCACGTTATCAAAGAAGTCATCTAAGTGAAAACCTTATGCAGATAGCCTACTATTTGCAAATAGTAATTTTTAAAAGTGGGCTGCAGCTTTGTAAGAGCATAAAATGCTTACCAGCTCCTTTAGGGAGGTACCAAAAGGAGAAACAGAACAATGCAGGTCAAGAGAGGATGAAAGCAGAAAATGTTTTTGCACCCTGAGAGAATTCAGAAGACCATTAGCACACAAAACCATAATCCAGTTACAACTTAATTTTAAAACATTTATAGAGTGTATGTGGGGGAGTTTGACCTTGGCCTGCTTTTCCCAGTATAGAAGGGGCTTTTATATCTATTTTGCTTCCAGCAGGTCTGCTGAAGTCTAGTTGTAACACTCTGTTGATGTTTAATGCTCCTCTATACAAGCAATGTTTTGGCTGCCCCTTAGCCACGAAGATCAAGTTCAACCTCCTCTTCAGCCTAGTCTGGCAGCTGAAGCTACCTAAGCTTCATATGACAGGCTGTGTATTGCCTTTAAAATCTGCCAACAGGGGTGACATAGGGACATATTTTTAAGCATATCAGTCACCATTTAGAAATAATTCGCTATCTGTATAGGCATATTAGGAAAAGGTTCTTCTTTTTCAGAAAAGTTGATTGCATTTCTCTAAACCACAACTATTAAAGCAGTGTGTTGTATGATTCTAGCCCTCAATTTGTCCTGACAGAGAGAGGTGAAAATTATACCACATGAGAGCCTAGCAAATTAAAATGGGTGTGTCCTGAAAATTTTAGAGGGAACTCGTTTCTAAAATATTTACTAATTACATTAATTACATCCTCTTTCTGTACAGGAAGCATCACGGTGATTATATGGGGAGGGCAGGAGGAAGAAAGGGTGTTAAACTAGCCCATAAACAGACCAATAACTTCTTCCTTTTGCTCCTGTGAAACCTATGCTCTATACGGGTGAAAGATGCAAAATGGAAAAAAATAGACTAAAGAAATTTAATTCCACATTCACGGACAAAGCACTCAGCTGAAGTCTCCAAAATCATTGGAGCTCATAGAACCATCTATTTTGCCCTGCTATTGCCCTGGAAATGAATCTGGTATTCCTGATGGCAATGCAGCTTAGATGTTACCCAGCCCTGGCACCACCTTTTTCTGTATAATATTATTAGGAGTATATAAAAGCACTCATCACTTTTCCACAACTCAGGATAGGATATGAAACATACTGCCAATCCCGTATAGTTCATGCTCAACCAGTAGCTCAATCTTTTGATAGTGAAATACTCCTCAGGGGCAGCATGTCATGTGGTGAAAAAAAGATGAAAAATTTAGGGTTTTTTCCCCCTCATTATTAAAGAAATTACTCTCTGCCTTTTTTCTATGTATAAGTACTTTGCAGAGTAACTTATTAGGATAATTTCACTGAAAAATTAAACTAAAGGAATTGTGGATGTTGAAAAAAGACAAAAAAATCAATTTATCAAAGTTACAGGAGTTATGACATAAGGTTTGGACTTTATTCCAGATTCTGGGAGTTTCAAACTGGGCTGCCTTTTTTGTCCTGCTGAAATTGTTGTAGGAGATGAGGCAACACATCTCTAGGCTTTACCAAGGGCTGTAGCTCAGGTGTGCTTGAGTCAAAGGTTGCCCTCACAAGGTAATTGATTGTTAATCTGTGACTGGATACCTGTTTGGAATAACAATGGCATCTGTCTCAAGAGCAGCAGTCCTTTGTATGGACATAGGCAATTTAATACTGGAAAATAAAAGGCTTATGTTCAATTTTGCAGCACAATGACACCAAATTAGAATTTTAGCAGAAAAGGCTTACAGTTTGACCAGCTCTTCTAAATTAGGACATATTAGTTTTGAAGAGAAAGATGAATACCTAGCATGAAGGCATAAAGATTAATCTTACACTAACACAAATTTATTTTTTTTCTTTTGGCTCCTAAGTCTCATGAAAAGGGCAGATTTCAGGAAAGCAGAAGTGTTCAGACCATTGATTGTTTCATAAATGCTTCTAAGTGGAAGAGTATAGGATCATGTAACTCTACTCCATGCCATTGCATTTCTGATCTTGCCAGGAGGACATAACATAACATAAGGCATCCTTGAACCATGTCAGTGTCGCTGTGTCTTGGGGCTTCTTTCCAGATTCAGTTCAGGGAGATTTCTGACCAAAAGCAACTGAACCTGGACAGTTCAGGGCTTGCCCCTTCTCCTGGATTTGGTCTCGCAGATATTGAATTTCTAGCTGCTGCATTTCTATGATGTTTTCACATTCCATCTGTGGATTCAACCTCAGAACAGCTGGGCTGGACAGAAGGTCACTGGTGGGAGCTAGAAGATAAAATAGACAGGACATACTACAGTAACAAAGGTCCAGCTCATACAGTTCTTTGGTATGAGCAAGAGAAAGCATCTTTCAGGGCTGAAGGAGTAGATCTAAATAGTAAGACCCTGCAGGATTTGGCAGCTTCCACAATTAGCATGAAAATAGAACAGGTACCACCAGGCAGACATGCTAGAATGAAACATAGACAATAATAGAATTGTTGACCAAGGACAAAAAGGGCTTCTGCCATGAGTACTATCAATACGGAAAATATACAAGAACTACTCACCTGTGTCTTGAATTGCCTTTTTGTGCTTGTATAATCTCAGTGCTGACTGGAGGTCGTGCACACGCGCGTTGGCCACGCTCAGTTCTTGCCTCAAGTCATTGATTTCCTTAATCAGACTCACATTTTCCTGCAAAAACAACATGCTGTCTAAGGAAAAGCACAGGCACTACCTTGCTGAACAACATGTATCTTCATATCTTTGAGGAAGACACTGCACAGTATAGAATCAGTATCACAGGCAGAAGGTGCTGGGCAATCAGGAGAGTACACAACATTTCAGGTAAGACTACAGTAGATGTGACACAGAATGTGACAGTATTCAAACCACACTAGCTCAGAAAACTAATATTTGTTTTGCTTTTCTGACTGCAGCTGCACTCCAAGGTATCATCTTCCTTGCCAATTCCAAGGGGAAGCTCAGGGCCTTCCTAAATTGATCCAATTAATTCAGAATTAATGTGAAGAATTCCTATCTCTGCCTTCACTGTATATTATTTTGCTTTTCGTTTGTCACTATGTATTTGTTCACTTAAATTATCTCCTTGAAATAATTCAAAGCCCTCTTCATTAGTTCTGGTGGACATCGGACTTTTCCACACTTCTTCCAAATTATTAGGAAACATATAAAATATGTGGAGACTTGAGATACCTACTGCTAACATGCCATTATAAGGAAAAGTTAGCAATGTATTCATCTTTAGGTTGGGTTTTTTTTAGTCAGTTTTCAGCCCAAGTTCAGTCCTCTCTTTTTTTAGCAGCCTACCATGAAACATCTTGCTGAAGGAGCTGTGAAAGTGCCAGTAAATGTAATTTACCGATTGTTGCAACAGGTTCAAAGACTTCAGCAAAACCAGTATGGGTTAATACTGGTGAAGGATAACACTGCTAGCTCATGATTTAGAAACAGGAGCACATTAACTAAATATTTCTTTTCTGTATTCAAAAGAGTGAAGTACAATTGTATATTTTCCTCTCACAAGGACAGTGAAATACCTTTATACATCAGTAACTATGCCAAATGTTAAACAGCTGCCATCACACTTCAACAAAGAATAACAACTATTTCAGCTACCTGTGGCAGTTTTTTTAGAACTTTTGGAACATAGTGGCAATATTTTAAAAATATAGGTGGCAAAAAGGCATGTTTAGGGTGCCTCACAATACCACCCTCAAGCAGTAGAGAACCCAATAAAACAACAGGAGGTAAGAACAAGGATGAATGAATTTTTCCATGAAAATTGTGTCTTCAAATCTTGTTTTCAACAGTTTTTTACTTTTGTTTTAATGATAATTTTGGTTGGTAGAAATAATTATGTTGCCACAAAAGATTGTGCAAAGGATATGATTCAGTTCCTTTGAGCATACTTATAAAACTGTTGGCACCACACAACTACAGGCTGGTCTGCAGCAAAGCACAAAGCTCACTGCACCTCTCAGTGTGTGGCTGTACTCAAGGACTTTGAGTTGGCAGCAATAGCTCAGGGAACATGTGTGGCAAGATTATCAAGACTTCACACTAAGGCAAGTACAGCAGCTGTGCTTTAGTTTCTCCTCAGCTGAAAAATCACTGACTGGAGGAAGAATGTGGTCATTAAGATCTGAACTTGTTGGGCAAGAAGAGTCACTCTTGCAGTGGTTATGTTGGACTATAAATGCAGCAGGAGTTGGTGTGCTGAGGAAGCTCTGGAAGTGTAATATTTGTTGAGTCTGACTTGTCTAATTCAAGCCTTTAAATAAAGATGAAATTTGACTCTATGCATTTATTCCAGAGCTTGATCCTGAAAGAACACATGAAGAGGATAACTTCCAATAATCAGTCAAGGTAATTTTCTTTTGACTAGCTTTCAGGGCTGGGTCATAGAATTTGCCTTTAGTTGTACTTTAGTCATGATTACCTTCATATGTTCAGTCCAAGTGATTACCTGCTGCTGTCAAATGAAGATCTTGCTTTTGGTCTATCAGAAAATATAATACAGAGTCTTATATGAAGCAATCTGGGCTAGGTAGAAATGTCTTGTTTGGTTTGCTTAGTGCTAAAAGGCTGGTGGTTGACACTGATAATATTTTCCTAAAGAAAATATTCTCCAGAGAGATTAGCCTTTAATTCAATATTTGCATTCTGACAGAATGCTTGCACTGCAATGTAACGTCAAGAATGGATTAAAACAAATGTTCATGGGAAAATTCATTGTCACTGGATATTGTGGCAAAGAACCAATTGTTTCAGAAAAGGGATTGATCAAATGCATGGATGATGAGGCCATCAGGTACAATGACACATCATGTGGATGCAATCTACAGTCTAGGAGGTCCCTACAGTGCTGACTGTCAGAGACAGGTAGGACACAGAGAAAATTTCATCCTCTATGGGCTTCAGTTTAAGCAGCACTACTTTAGGGTTATTCAGGGTCTCTGTTTTTATGTATCCAAAGAATCCATTACAAATACAGAAGGCTGGAGGAAAAAATAATAGTTGAGTAACAGGCAACTTGTCAACTGGCAAGAATAATTAAAATTATCTTGACAGTTCTAATCATCTTTTGCAGCAGTCACTAGTGGAGTGTACCTATGAATAATGTCTCAAAGAGGAGGGCATAGCTCTGAAAATGTAAGTGCAACTGAGGAATAATAGAAATACAGAGCTAGAAGACTGTCAAGATGTCATTTGCTTTTTCAAAGCAAATCCTCACAGGAGTTTGCCTAAACTAGTCTTAAAAGCCCACTGAAAGACTGGAAGGCCATGATAATTCCTGCTGGCTGTAAAATCTCATTAATCTACTGGACTTCAGAGAACTGCTTTTTCTTTCAAGAAACCAGGCTGGTTAGAATCTTTGATATCTTCATCTTCCAGATGTTTTATTAATTTGGTTTTAATCATCATTTCATGTTAGGCTTACTGATCCAAGGCATCAAGTATTATCATTATGAACACCATCTGTCACCTTGTTCCAGAAAGGAAATTCTTCAAGTTATTTTCTGAACCTATCTCCTTTTGTGCCAAAGGAAACATCTAACTCACAGAAAAAGTAAAAAAAAAATTAAAATAGTGGCAGGAAAGAAAACTGCTGTTGCCTAGCCGTGAAGAAGCAAATTATGAATAAATAGCAAACAACAGATGACTTAGGAGGGGACTGAGATTTAATGATCCTGAGGAAGCATAATAAAGTAACAATGCAGAAAGGGCTAAAAGGAAATGCTGACTGAGCAGAAGGAGATAGTGTTAAGAGCAGACTAGAAAAGCTGTCCTCCTAGGATGTCTGATGTGGGGCTCTAGGTCCTCCCACTCCAGATGAAAACAAATTGGATCTTTGACCCCAGCAGTCACAAGTTTACTTTGCTCTGTAAGAAACAAGGATTCTGAGCGAGATCTCTTAGTACAAATAGACATATTCCCCTCATAGTTCTGAATTTCCTTGAAATTTTTGGATGTGAAAAGCAGAAACTTCTTCTGAATTAACAGCAATAGGCATGGGACTATGTGGGCAAAGAAGGTTTTTTTTCTTTTCTTCCTCCAAAATTACTTCCTAAATGTCACTACATAGCAGATACAGCTTGACACCCAAACAAGGGCAAATTGACTATGATGATGACAGTAATTATAAATTGACTGATGATAACAGTAATTATAAATACTGTTTGAAATAAAAAATAAGTACATTATTTCCTTAAAAACATACATGCAACAGAAGTTCCCTATCTTCTCTTAGGGACTAGGAGATAAACAAAAGTATGCACAAAACAGCAGCCATTTCTGACTCCAGAGATCTTGCTCTTTTTGTTCACAAAAGTTAATGGAAGCACTTGAAATATATAGGAATTTCTGGCAATAAAGCCAACCAAACCTATTCCAAAGTCCTAAGAAACCATAACAGTAAGGTTACTGAAGACTCTTTGTGCAGTCACTTCCTTTGTTCCCCCTCCATACCCCAGGGAAAAGGCTTATTACCTGGATGACACGCATGTAAGCAGCATGGTGCATTTCCTTATCCTTCATCGCCCTCTTCCTTATAACTGCCAAATGTCTCTCATTATACTCTTGCTGTTTCTTGTACTGCTGCTGCAAATCTGCATCTTCGGCTTGAGCCTCCACCTGAGGGGGCACAGCATGTTGCCTTAGTAATTACACTACCAGACAAAGTCATGGGCAAGGAGAGGGAAAGGTCCTGACTCACCATGTCTGATTGATGCACATATTTGGTGTAGAGTTCACGGATACTGTCTTTCATTTTTTTAGAATCATTAATGAAGCTCACACAATGATGAAGATCTGCCTTAAATCGCTTGATGAGGGTTTCCATACCTTGCTTCTGCAAGAATGATGTAGTCTCATTCTTATTTGGTTCATCAGAACACTTCATCATGCAATTTTCTAGAAAGTCTAGTGGAACTGGTGAAAACTCTCATATACTTTCTTCCACTTTATTTAAAAAAAAAAAAGTTAAAAACTCACTGGGAATGCGAGCACTATGTGTTGAACAGCAGTGATAGATTTTAGGAGTAATAATAAGCCAAGATACTTTCATTAGATAGTATCAGTGCCAGCCTCCAAAGATGACATCTGAAAAACAGTGGCTCATTGTGCTATTGCTCACTGTCCTTTCCCAAACACAGAATCACAGAATATGCTGAGTTAGAAGAGACCCACCAGGATCAAGTCCAACTCAGCACTGCACAGGACATCTCCAGAAGCCACATCATGTGCCTGAGAGCATTGTCCAAATGCTGTCCTACCTTTTTATTTAGAAACAACACACCAACAGTTACGAAGAAAAGGCAACGGACAAGACACATCAGACACATGCACAGCTTGTTGATTTCACATCAAGACTGCCTTCTCATTCTCTCTTGGTTTCTCCAGGCTTCTCTACCTGCTTCCTCACTCATGCACTTCCTGCTAAGCTCCTCCACCTTCATCTGCAGTCCCTTTTCCTCCCTCATGTCTGATATGTTGTCAAACAAGGGGTCCTTGACTTCTCCATTAATGAGACCTTCCTTTATGTCATCCTACTAATGCCTAGGTAGATCCTACATGCTGCTCCTGTTTGGGCCAAGTGTTCCCAGATTCCAGGCTTGGGCAGGAACATGCAGTTCAGTATTTGCCTCACTGTTCTGCTAAATTCAGTACAATATATGTTCTTGCATAAATAACCGTATTTTTAAAAAAATATGAACCCTCTAAGCTGGTTGCAGGCTTGGAAGTTTTGTGTCTTTGTCCCCACTGAGCAGAGACTCTCTTGATCCTTGGACACAGCACCCTTGAAGTAACTGTTTGCTCAGATTAATGCCTCCCCAGTGTTCTGTCCCCACCAGTGTCATTCTCTGGGACCTGCATAGTGGGGGTACCCTGTACCTTTTCCATCTCTCTGTGCACCTCACGAGAAGTTGCCTTCTGTTTCTGTTGCAGTTGTGTGATTTTCAGCTTCAGCTCTATGCTCTCCTTGCGGAATTGTTCCAGCTCCTCCTCCATCTGAAAGAAAGCAGGAGGAGGAAATCAGGGCTAAAAGGAGACGTGAAAAAACAACACATAACAGGAAAACCAGAGACTGGAAATACAGACTTGAGGGAATAGGTCCCCCTTCAGGTTGAATGGCAACATGAGAAAAGTCAATTTTGTAACAACACTGCCCTCTGTCAGAATATACAGAAAAGACATAAATGAATGTGCAACTCCCTGGTGAGTCACATTAATTTAAATTATGTAATACCCCTTAAATTCCTTGAGCTGAATAGGAGCTCTACCGTTCCATCTGAATAAAAATGGATGAGGTGGAAATGGACCGTCAATACTGGAAAGTGTAAGGGCAACAGTAACTAGAACCCAACACTGAAAAGAAACAAATGGATTGAAAACTGTGTGTACATATGCAGAACACACAGGAAAAAACAATTATGGCACAAGATGGTGACCAAAAAAGACAACAGGGACTTTATCTTGCTGCTCTGAAGTACATAAAAATCGTTCATTAGTTTGCATTTTATTTAAAAGACTATGCCACCATAGTCCTAATTTGGCTTAGCTAAGGATACATCTATGCAGAGATCATAGTAAGTTTCTATCATAAATAAATTCCCTCAATGAATTTGCTGCATGTTAAGTATGAACACGTTCAAATTTCCCATATATCAACTGATGAATATAATTTGTCCATGTATCTAACCTCTAATAGAGTTATGTTTGTGTAAATCTGAAGCATTTCTGAGAGAAGAAATTTACTCTCTACTGCCAGATCAGTAAAAGCAGTGTCTTGCAAATGCCTTAGGGCACATGGAGGGCAACCACATAAGGATAAGATCTATTTCTAAGTAAAATCTAGAATTACATACAGGAACTTAAATGTTGATCACTGGTAGCATGTGATAGAAAATTAAATAGCTATTGTATACAGATATTTTTATTAGCTGCACAGATATTCAATCAGTGCTGTGTATCCTTGAAAGAAGTCAAGGAACAACTAGGGTGGAATCTTTCATGGACTTGTTGGGTCATCTTTGTATTTAGACAATGGGCTTAGTAGCAGAGGCCAAATGAGAGTGTTACTCACCTCACTGATCTGTTTCTTCTTTGTCTCAATATCATTTTCACGTGACTCTATTTGCTTCTTAAACTCCTCTATTCTGTAACTCAGTACAAACTTCAAATTTTGCAGTTCCTGATTTTTCATTTTTAGATCATAAATATGCTTCTCCTGGAAGAAATGGGTACAGAAATCTGAATCAGACCCAGCACTCTCAAACAGACCCCTAGGACAGGGCACAATATGGAAGAGGCAAAACCAGCAGTCACAGATCTTGTGAAAGACGAACTCCAGTTCCAAATCTGTAGGTTAGATGGGAGGGGACAAATAATGCTGAGCCACCTGCAGATCCCAGAACAGGGGATGAGAAAGTCAACATCCTGAACTTGAGCTCCCCGAGAAAAGCTTAGAATGCCAACTAAAAACCAAAATCTCAAACTGAAGATCACAAATTCCTTAAGTTGAAACTGAGTTTCCAATCATGTGATATTATCAAAACAAATACTACTAAAATAAATATCTCTAATTTATGGAGGTGATTTTGACCTCATCCAATTGTCCACTTTCTTACCTTCTCTAGGATAGTTTCAGTCCTCTCTTTAATATCTGCCTTTAGTGCCAATATGTCCTTTTCCAGTGATTTAATGATGTCTTGCAGTTTCTGCTGTTCCAGTCTCATTTCCTCAATATCCCTGTTTCGGTCCTTGAGATCTTTCTGTAGGCTGTTCAACTAGAGAGGCAAACTAGTGAAAACTTAAGTCTCCAAAAGCTGTGCACAGCTTGGCTGTCTTATTCTGTAAAATACCTTATAGGCAGTGTGGGATAAAAGATATCAAATTAATATATGATGAAGGAGCAGCACATCACTTAAATGCCTCTAACTCAAAAGAGGGTTGAGTATCCATTTTTGCTTTTTCTGTATATTCTGACAAGAATACCTACTGCACAAGAAGGACGGAAGGAAATTGCATCCAGCAGCAAGAAGGGTATGGATATTACGGATACCTAAGCATCAAGCATCAGCTGCAGATAACACTCAATCCATAGAATGTTCTTATAAGGTGAAGGCAATACATCTCTAAAGCTGGAGGACTGGAAGGATGCCCAGTTCATAGCTCTTGGGTACCTTCAGTATCCCTGCCTCGGTACTAAGGTCTGCAAAGCCAAGAAAGTTGGAACCAATGGATGGTGCTGGACAAACTATAAGGACACATGAAGAAATCCCTGAGGTCTAAAAGACAAAGAAACTAAAGAGAGTACCATGACAGTAGAGGGTACAAAAAGAACCTCTCTGTCTCCAGATAGACACTGGAGAAAATTAAAAAGAAAAAAAATGTCCCTCTAAGATCCTTAGGCAAATGTAATACCCAGACAATAAAAGAGGTAAAATATTTTATGCCTCCTTAAAAATCCCAGTAAAGCAAATAAAAAATTATGATGCAAACAAAATACAGGGATTATTGCACGAAATGAAACAGTAGAAGTATTTTACTCATAAAGCAAAGTATTTGATGTGGGAAAAATTAGAAATTGATTCCTTTCCTTTCAGAGTATGAACAATATTATTTATAGTTAAAAAACTATGTAGGTCAGAGAAAGTGTACTAATAAAAATATACCTCCTTTACTATATATCTCTAGATCATATCAGCATAAAATAAAAGATACCCTTTTATTCAAGACTCCTATTTCTCCTTTCAGTTGTATGTTGGACTCCTTTTCTTCCAAGAGCTGTCTCTCATACTTGTCTTTGAGTTCTAAGATTTCTTTGTCTCCTTCTTCATAAATTTGTTTCTCCATTTCTTCATATGCTTCAATCTGCTTCCGTATCTTGCCTTTTGCCTGCAGTTAAAGAAAACAAACATTAGAGAAGGCAAGAGTAAGAGACCCACAAGGTAGAGAAATAAAAGGCTATTTGTAACTGTGCTTCTCCTGGGAGAATCTATGTTTAGTGGAATATTCAACTGCAGCAATATCATCTAAGATAACTTTTTAGTGGATTAAAGTAACTTTAGGAACTGATAACATACATATTGAGGTATTTATTTATTTATTTATTTAAATAATTCTTAAGACTTGAAAGCTTCAGGTTAGATTCTGGCCCAAATACTAATATAAGCAAACTTGTTCTGGCTGCAAAAATCACAAACCAGTTTCACTTAGGATCTTTTAAAACTGCCGTTTCTGATGGATTAGGACCAATAAGTACTCAGGTTTGCTTCAGTCGCTGTATGCCTGTCTTCCAACAAGCTTTTCAAATTGGTATTACAATTTGAAAGCTGCAAACAGTAACAGTGATTGGATTTTCTGACTCTAAATAAGTATCAGTTATCTGCCTGCCTTTTGTCAAGCTAAGCCTTTGATGTCAGTGTGCAGGAGTTTTTTTAAGTATTCAGGATATTTATCTTTGTTCTCCAAATTATGCAGGTAAGAACCTCAAGGACTCAGGAAAGTAATTCACTATTTTCAAAATGTTATCTCTTCACTAGAACAATATGATTGAATCTTTCTTTTTTCAATTACTGTAAATGTATCATCTAAGTCACATTAATAAGCAGGAATTCTAAGATGTAGGAGAAATGGACATGAAGCTGAGAAAGCCCAAGGATATTAATCCCAGCAAGTTACTCAAGGTTTGAAACCCCGAAAAGTTGATAACTCATCTGGGTCTTCCTTATTACTATTCTACCTGTCAAAACATTTTCCCATGGTTACAGGCAGATTAGGATTTGCATGGAAGATGCCAACCTTTCCTGTCCTAGGGAACATTTTATCACAGTTGAAGATAAACTTGGTCAACAAACCTAACTGCAAATCAAACTTCCTACCTCTTCCAGCTGAACAGATTTATGTTTAAGTTTTTTCTCATAATGTTCTTTTAGTTCTGCCACAGCCTTGGTTTTGCTTTCCTCCAAATTGTGCAATTGTTTCTCGTATTCCTCCTCCATCTTCTGGGATTTCACCTGAAGCTCCTGGTATTTCTCATTTTCCACTGAGAGTTTCTGACGACTGTCAGATTCTGTGAACAGGAAAGATATGGAATGGCTAAAACTAATAGAAAAGAGGAATGAATCCTATCCTTCTGCAGCTATCACTGCCTTATTATTTACCGTCTTTTTGGCAGCTGGTTGCAATAAATTACAAGTAGAAGTATTTCATTACTTTCTTCATCAGATATACAGGAGCTTTAGACTCTGTAGCCATACAAAACTGACAACTAATCTAGGCATTTCCTTGGGATGACAACCATGGCAGAGCTGAATTAACTCAACTGCTACAAAACATGAATAGGCAATGGACTAATTTATGCAGTATTTTTATCTTGATTACAAATCTGGAGTCCAGGTATTTCCAGGCTGTGTGCACCTCCTTGCTGAATTGAATGACTGCACTCTTCTTGCACAGTTCACTGTGCATAAAATAAAGAAAAAATTACTATTCTCAAGAACCAAACCTCTAAGATACAGGGCCCATGTGCATGTTCTCATCATGGGCACGTATACAGTACAGCTTAGACAACCATTTGGTCTGCACCAAATACCTACATGACATACATACATTTTTCTTTATACCTCTACTCTAGTAATCCCTCCCTGTCATATCAGTTGCTATCAGTAAAGCATTTTCCCCAGTTTTTAGTTACAAACACTAGTTATATCTAACCTAGCCGTTGCACCTCCTTGGCCTGTTTATCCATCAGCTCAGACAGTTGCACCCGGTGTTGTAGCTCCTGTTTTTCTTTCTCTTCTTCTACAATCTGGGATAAAAAATAAGAAAAATACATTTTAAATTGAAACTAGAAAAAGCAATGTCCAAATAGTTTATGCTCTTGCCCCTGGTGAGTAATACACACACAGCAGAAATATGTTAGAAATTTCTCACCAAAATTGAGATGCCATGTGTCACTAAAACATGTTTTCCCACATATATTATTTTTCCCACATATTTCCCACTTGTTTTGACAAGTTAAGCTAAGGAAAGCTAAGGAAAAGCAGCAAACAGGGTTCATATAATACAAGGAACTGATCCTAATCTAAAAAAGAAAAGTTTGTAAGCTACAAAAGCCTCCACTCCTTTGGAGTATACACTACCTGTGTGCCTGCTTGAGGAGATTTGTAGTTCTATAAATTATTGTCCAGATATTAGAGTTCAAGCCGCTTCCTGTCTCACTTGAAGAAACTTTGAGGTCTTAAAATGCTGGCATTTGCATAGTATGACATAAACCTAAGCAAGAGTGAATTTTAAATGCCATTTGCTTGGAATGTCAGCCTGCCACTACAAATTACTTTATCTTCTAAAAAAAGTACAAAGAACTGGAGCAAGAAAACAGCTGAGAAATTTCCCAGAGATGTTAGGAATCGTACCATAGTTACAGTATTTTCACTTTCTTCTCGCAACAACTGCATGGGTCTTGCATAACCAGAAATATTCCATTTGTCTGATGGATACAGCTAGAAAGGTTAGGCTCAAGTCTAAAGCTGTCATTCAGTTTAATCCTAACATGTACTGATACTTGGACAGGAAGTACAACTTGTCTCCCTAGAGAACTTTTATTCACCTTCAAAGGCATTTGTTTGCAAGTCTATAATCAAGAAGTCTAAAGAATTTTCAGTGTAGCTGAGATTATTATAACTTTATAGCCAAGCACTACTTATCAAAAGACCTGAAGAACTGTAGAAAAAAGACAACCCAGCAGAGATAAAACAGAGGTAGAGGAATCCACAAGAATTTAAATGGCTTTCTTGTACAAGGTTAGGTTCTACAAAAGGGAGGAAAAATAGAAAGGTTAAAACTCGAGTTATTTAGACAAAAAAATAGCCACAATGAGACAAGCCAAAGAGTCTGAAAAATACTTGAAGAAAACATTAAAATGAATAATTAAACCTCCTCAAAAACTGTAGAGCAAAAACTTACTAAAACAATTGTAGGGCCAAAACACAAGAGAGGTATTAAAAGAGCACTTGAAAATTACAAACGTGTAAAATACTACAACTAATAAATATCTTGGCAAGCTTTCGTACTGAACTCCTGTATGTGGAGTCAAACAGAAATACTGCTTGAAGGGACTAAGCACAACTCAACAAAATAAGCAGTAACAAATCACCAGAACAGGACAATATTCATCCAAAAGCTCAAAAAGAACATGAGGTTGACAGAATTGAATTATGTGATATATAATCCCTTACTTCAAGTTGTTTTACTGCCAGAGAAATTACTACTGCATCCCTTGCCTTCTACATCTAAAAGAAGTCCAGAAATATAATGAATTACAGGTCAGAAATTCAATGTGTGCACTAGATAGATGGACAGAATAGCATTACCAGACACAGATAAATAAGACACTGGGATGAATTATCATAGTCTTTGCTTTTGAGGGGAGTCCTGCTTCATGACCACAAAGAAATCAATAAGCACACGAACAGAAGACATCCGGGAATATATTTTATTTTTATTTTCAAAAAACATACAAGAAATCTCAGCAGATGTTCTTAAAATCTAAGCAGACAGAACATAAAAATGGCAGCATTAAGGAGAATAATTGTTAGATCCTACAGCAGCTGCAAATTTATATAGAAAGGAGCTTTTAAGGCACAGTGCCATTTCTACTACTGATCCTTGATCTCAGGCAGTATTTATTGTGCTGGTTTTATGTGAAGATACTTACAGGCTACCTAGGAGAACTTTTGCATCCCCTTGTACCTATAAGATACTTGACTCAAAGGTAGTTTCATGCTTTATGACTATCAAGAACATCTTAAACTGGAAAGGAATGATTTCAGATGCTGTATGGCATTTCTACATATGTAATGCAAGCTCAAATTCAACTCTTCAGTGAAAGATTTCTTAGTATTTGGTTCTGCAACATGAATCCTACCTGGTGTTTAGTTTTAAGGGAGTTTATTTCCTGAGTGAAATTCTCTTCCAATACTTTTATTTTTCCTTCACAGTACATGTCCTTGAGGCGTAGCTCATAATCACTTTCTGTCTGTAGATCTCTCACACAAATCTGCAGGTCTTGTATTGCCTGACTCTGTTAGGACATGGATGAGAAAACAGTTTCAAGAGAGAGAATATTTGCCATTAGCAACAGATTGTTAAGGATGTTTTATTTAAATGCACATATTTATGTACAACAGCCTTTACAGAGAATCTTCACACAGACAACCAAGAAGTTCTGGAAGTAAAGTTTCTTTGCTGTCTTACAAAATGGTTTCTAGTCATCATCTGACTTCTCTGCTTTATTAAAAGAATTTTCAAGAGATTGGGGAAACTATTAGAGAAAAATCTAAGCCATTCTCCACACTTGTTGTTTGCACAATGCTGTTTGCATACTGACAAGCCACTGCAGCTCTAAGGTTAAGCTGGAGGTTAACTTGCTGTAATCTCCTTGACCAAAGCCATGTAAGCCATATAAGACTGGCTGGTAACAAGCATTATACAAAAGCAGTTCACAGAAATCCTATGGTTTATGTTCACAAGTTACAAGTTGCTCCTCCTACCTTCTCATCTATATCTGATCTCATGATCAACACTTCCTCAGCATAGTCAAGTTCCTGTCCTTTCACTCCCCCATCTTCCTTATCATGCACTTTCCAGATAAATATACAGCCATCCTCTGAGGCAGTCAGTAGAAATTGATCATCACTTGTTACTGTCATCTTAGAAGGAAGAAACAACAAAATAATAGATAAAACATGGAAGAATGGAGACACAGTTTTATTTTACACCACATTTTTCTCCCCACCCACATATTCTCTTCATTTCTACCCCAGGAAGTCAACAGTGGAAATAATAACATAGTCCCACTACCAACATTTTGATTATGTCTCCTACTCCTCTTCAACCCCAGTTGAAACAACAAAGGGAAGGGAAAGAGTATGTGCAGACATTGGATCTGCTTCTGGTTTCAAAGCCATGGGAAGATTTTTAAAAACCTGAAACAGAACAGACCTTCTAGACAGTTATAGCGCAGACAGACAATTTATATCACAATTCAGAAGGTTCTTACTGTTTTTATTTGAGTGACTGCATGAGCCACAGATGGCTAAATGTTTTCTTTTGAAACTACAGCTAAGCTCACCATGAACTATGTCACCTCCTCCAGACCTCCTGTGGCTGCCTGATCTGGCATAGAATACCTGGGAGCTGATACAGCTTGCAACTGAGGTGAAAGTAGTTACAGTAACTGAAGTGCATATTCTAATGTTGGACTGCGCAAGGATAAATCAAGGTGCTGTAGTTTACAGTGATACTTAAAATACCAAAATTATGACCAGTTTTAACAATACAGAACATGTGGCTTCCTGGAGTATGGAGACCTACCAAAGCACACTGAGGGAGCTGGCAGAAGTGCTCATTGAGCCCTTTCAGTCATTTGGCAGCAGTACTGGCTGATTAGAGAAGTCTCAGCTGTCTGGAAATGGGCAAACGTGATGCCCCTCTACAAGTAAAAGTAGTGCATCCCTGGAGATATTTAAGAGATGTGTAGATGTGGTGCTTGAGGACATGGTTTACTGTAGTTTACAGGTTTACTGTGGGCTTGGCAGTGCTGGGTTTTCAGTTGCACTTGATGACCTAAAAGCTCTTTTCTAACCTAAACGATTCTATGACAAAATTACCTTCCTCTTTCCTGAAGAAGTTGTATCAAAGTTCTCCATCCAATATGCCATGTTTTGTAATCTGGTGCAAGCCACTTTTTAGTCAACAGCTTATTCTCTGACATATCTAGAGACAGGACTCCTATAAATGCTGCAATATTCATTCCCCATGTGCAGACTCACAGCCTTAATTTTTAACGTATTATGCTATAAATTGAGAAGGAGAATCAGCCCTAAAGGAGCTGTGTGCATCTGGCACCACAGGGAATAGAAAGAACTCTGTGCTACCTTTGTAACAGCACCTGCATGGGCCTGATACTCATTGAAATCCTTCTTCTGAGGTAATGGGTACTTCATAGCTCGAATAGTCCCCAGTGATGTACCAACAAATATCATGCGCCCGGAACGAGAGACAGCGACAGTCGTGTAAACAACGTCATGAGCAGGCACCTCGTGCTGGATCTAAAACATGAACCAACAGCACAAACCACCACATAAAACCGTTATTAAACCATATAAACCATTAAACCATGTTACATTAAGTATTTGATTACGTATTGCATGAACAATTGTTATACCTCTGCCTGCAGCACATAATGCAGTTAAAAGAATCTATATGCCTATAGAAGTACAGCCTGAACAGTAATTAGTATTAAGTTTTATACATTTTTTAAAAAATATTTTTAATTTAGAAGAAATATTTAGATATAAAATCTCTATATATGTTACAGCTAGCAGTATTAGAATTTCAAGCCAAGCTGATGTGTGATCTAAAAGATGTGATAGTTATCACACACAGTTTACTACTTTTCTGGGAAAAAATGCAGGTAGATACAGTAGTAGATGCAATACACTTGTATTTCAGCAGAACAGTTGATACAATATTGCCTAGTTAGTTTGTTAGCTGGATTAGAAAATTTCTAGGTATATCCAAGTAAAATTACAAAAATATAAAACTACAAGAAGATCTCAGGTTTCATTGTAAAGGACATAAGAACACAAAAGTGTCAGTAAATATCACAACTTACAAAACCAGACTGATTCCTATTAACCAAATGGATGCTAAGAAAAGCAAAGCACCAATCCCCTCCCCAGAGAATGTAGCAAAATCCTAGAATGTTTGTTAGCTCACCGAAGACTTCGAAATTTCTTTCAGAGTTTGGTCAGATCCAACAGCAAATATAATTTTGGCATCATAAGTCAGGGAAATGCTGCTGTACATGCAGGTCTTGAGCACACACTCTGACTCCTTTTTACCTGTCAACAAATTCCACTCATACACAGCACCATGTGTGTCACAGGAGACAATTTTAGTGTCATCTGCACTCCATTTAATTGCATGTACCTGCCAAAAGCAAAACATACCAAGGAGCTTAATGTGTATGTTACAGACATACAGCATGGAGTCATTGTACTGGTAAAGCCACAGCAACTTCAGAATCATACTTCAAAGTAATACTGAAAAACCTCTTGATGTTTCTCAACCTCTATTTTAGCATTAGAAAAAACCAAACCCAGGAAGAACTACCTTATGAATACACTATCAGGAAGAAGTTAATTTCAATATGGAGCAGATTTTATTTTTATAATATATTACTGGGATATTTTATTTTGTTCAGCCAGCTGCCAATCATTCACCTCCAATTTTAGGGCAGTCTTTTTAGATGTATCTAGAGCATGAACATTTTGCCTTCTGACCAATGAAAACTGAGTTTTCTGTTTTTACTTTTTGGGGGCATCTCAAGATCCAAAATTGTACTTTACCTCTTCAAAATGCATCTTATCAACTACTTAATATAGTAATAAGTTGTACTGCATAAGATTTGTTTACTGACCTTCCCAGTATGTCCTTTCAGATTAGTAACATTCTCAAAGGCGATACTGGAATAAATTTGAATCACATTTCCATTAACTGCAGCAAAAAGATGGCCTCCATTACTGAATGAGCACTACAAAAAGAACATAACCACCCATTACGGTAGATGGAATGGATAAAAACATTCATGCATTGAATTTCAATTACATCCTTTAATATCAAATTGTTGCATGAAAAGAAAACTCCATGACATAATTAGCCACTTACAGTTTTCTTAATCAATGCTTTCCCCTGTAAAATTCAGTTCTGGAGTATTTCTGAACAAATTATCCCTTCTGCTGCTTCCCACGTCCACACTTACACATCAGCCTCTGGGCCTTTTCTTCAATAGTCAGAATCAATTTCTCTAAGCTTTGATACAGGACATCCTATATCCTACCAGGATGTTTGGAGAAGTTTTTATTTTCTGTCATGTTCTTCACCACTCTGCTCCCCATAACTCCTCCCATAACTTCATTTTTTGCACCACTCCTTACCTCTCTACACTTTTTCACAGCAAACTCCTTGAAAACATTCATGTCCTCATACAGAAGATTTATAAATCGTAGTTTGTCAGCAAACCCAACCAAACAGAAAAGGCCAGTGGGGTGAAGTGATACTGTGTATGCTTCCTCCTGAAATTCCTTACACAGCTCCAAAGTGCTGAAAGAGAAAACCCTTGAGCAGTACGGAATAGGACAAACTCCCCACTGCACACTTGACAGGACATTATCTGGCCCAGTAAGGACATCTGCAGCTAAAATCTGACTCTGCCTTGTCCTTGAGGAAGTGTGTTGTTATTCAGTTAAGTAATGATCAGAGAGATGTTACAGGAAACAAAAGCAAATTTGACTTTCTGGTTCACAGAGAAGGTGTGGAAGGTGCAAGAGCAAATCCTTGTGTACTGTAATATAATGAAGAAGGCAAATGAATTGCTGATTGCAATCCTACACAAGCATCTCTTGAGATTTGTTTTTCCCTCCAGGGAACCTCAAGAGAGGAGTAATTTTGCTTAAGAACCATGCCTAAGAAGCAGGATCTGGGACAACAGTATCTTAAGACAAAGTTGAATGAAACTTCTCTGAAGAGTTTTTCAAAAACACAAGAAGTCTAACACAAAAATAGCTTAATAGAAAAGCCTTTGTGTTCTTTTGGCACCAGTTTTAAAGGCACTGCATATTCCTGCTCCCCAAATCATGTCAGTAATACCATTTATATCCCATACCACACAAGGATTTTACCAGAACAACACTATCATTCGTATGAGATTGCTGCTGCTGCCTCTTAAATACAATATACAAAAAAGCAAGAGGTGATAACAAATACAAACAACTCTTTACTTCCTCTTGTAATTCCAGATGCGGACAGATCTATCCAGGGAACACGTAGCAAGAATTGGTTTCCAAGTACACATGTCCAGACCAGTGATTGAATTAGAATGCAATGGGAAATTCATATATGCAAAATAAGATGTCTTCTCCTGAGAAGGAATGAGAACATTAAAAAATCATAAATATTTCATTGCAAGTAGTAAATCAGATTAAAAAAAGTCTATAATGGTCTTTGCATACAATGTATTATTGTAGAATAGATCTAAGGGAACCACTTAATCCTTTAACTGCACTGGTCTGAACATAACAATGCTAAAACCCTCACAATGTTAGTTTTAAGTTCATAATTAATAATCAAGAAAAGTGATGCAGGGCAGAGCAGTGAGAGCAGAACATAACTGTATGTATATTTAAAAAGGCAAGTTAGATAAATAAATAAAATTGGACCTGCAAGAATTCACTTAATACTTTCTGGTCATGCAGATATTTAATAAAAAGTCAAGTGCTGAGTGATAGAAAACTTCACTAGAATGTCTAGCTACCACATGCTGGAAGTGAAGCACCAATAAAATTTTAGGCTGTGGAAATGTGGAAATAGGACCCCTAACTACAACCCTTCTTCCTGTAAAGATCTTTCTGTATGCCTGTACACAAGTTAGGTACTCAGTTCCATATAAGTTTATTTCATGATAACACATTTTTCACTTGTCTTTGTATTATTTAATTCCTTCAGATTAGGGAAGGTTTTTCATTAAATTTGTACTTCACAAAGAGGTTTCACTTCTAGCTAGGACTTCACCAACTATCATTTTAGAGTTGAATGAGATTCCTTCCCATGGCTGTTCCAGTTTTATCATTGCAATAAAGTTTCTCCATATTACAGTGGAGCACAGACCACACAGTTACATTGAGGATATCTCAGTTAAAGCCTTAGTGAAGTGGTTCAGCAGTAACAGGCAGCCTTAAATGATATGAAGCATCCTCTATCATTCTGCTGAATAGCAGGTATTCACAGGGAGGAATGCTTGAGCAAGGGGCTACAGAAACACTGCCCTCAGTGAAGCACACTGAGCACTTCATATCTTGAGCTTTAAGGGTCCATTTGAAGGATTTAATGAGAATGCACCACAGAAAACAACACTGACTCCACTGTATCATTACAATACTGGACATGAGAGCTGTGGAATGTGACTGAACTGCACTTACCCTTATAAGTTTGGTGGAGAACATAGTAAACATGTAGAGCTGATTTTTATTTGTGCTAACAACCATCGTTTCTTCAGAGGGACTGAAGCATATACATGTAATGTCCTGTCTGCCTGACTTTTTTGGCTCAGTGCTGAACAGGTCCTGAGGAAGCTGCACAAGAAAGGCATCCCATGGGTTGTACAGGTTTCCATATTTTGGTAGTAGGCATGTACCCACACAAACTTTTGCTGTAATGCTACTCTAAAAAGCACACACATAATATCAGCAAGACAACTTGGATATTTAATAGCAAATAACTACTGTAAGGGGGGAACAGAGGACAAGAGGACAACCTGATGGTATCTGTAACATTACAGCTGAAATATAGTATCGGGACATTTCAGCAGCAATCTGAAGTATTGCACTAAACAAGAATTTAAAATGGTAGTAGAAAAATAACAACAAAAAAATTAGTAAGTGTCAGAATGAGAACTGCCTAAAAATTGTGATTTCAGAAAAACGGTTCTTTCTAATGTATCATTAAGATAGGTAAGTCTTATTACAGGGTCTTATGCATAGGGCAGATCTGACCTGTTAGAATGAGACTATGAAGTCTTGACCAGCTCATTAGAATTAAATGTTCTTACCCAGAGATTTCAGTAGGTCAATGCATAGAGTTTGAGATATCTATCTATCTATTTACCTATCTATCTATCTATAGATACATAGATATACGGAAATATATAGATATAGATATATAACAGTTAGAAGGATTATTTAAGAGTGCACAGGTCTCATGACAGCTCTAATAAGTATCTGAGGGGAGAAAAGCTTCCCTTTGGAAAAAAATACAAGCAGCCAAGTTCTTAAAAACTGATGTAAACTAATGGACCTAAACTGATGGACCTCTTAGTCCCAAAAGTCTACACAAATACAAGTTTCTTAAAGTTTTCCTGAAGTTTAGAAGCCTCAAAGCACATTTTACATGTGCGAAGGGAATATACAGAAATACCTTGCAAAAGGTCATCAGGCACTGACTTTCAGTGTGACCTTTGGCAATTCCTTTCAACATCACTAGGACAGTTAGCTAATCCTTACAATGCAATTTAGCAGCGTGCTAAAAATTATTTATAAATGAATCAGAAACAGGGCTCTGCTGCATAATTGCTTATAAAAGCTTTTTTCCTCCTTACCCAGACTTCTTGACTCTCCTTGTAGAGCTCCTTTTCCATGGTCTTCTCAAACAGAAGAACAACTCCTGGGCTAGGTGAACATGCAAAGCCTTTGGAATATGCTGCAACTGCAGATATTTGAGGCAAAGGATGCTGTTGTAAAGCATTATCTTCAAAGGCCAGTCCGCTAGAAACACCAGAAATGCAATTAAGAAGTGCAAAAAGACTTAAAAATAAAGAAGCAAAAATAAAAAAATGCTAAGCATCAATTGACTTCATAAACGGGACAAGAAGGAGGTAACTAATCTGCAGGCAGAAGCATGGAACTACTACTAATAATATTTAACAGATTTACCTCTCATATTCTTTTGTTGTTGTATCTCCTAGTTCCCGGTGTGGTTTTCTGTACTCCAGACTTGTCTCCCAGTACAGCTCTCCAGTTTCAAACAAGCTAAGTCTGCCTTTGTCAGTGCCACATATAACTTCCTCCTCGGACAGCCAGGCATGGCACAAGTAGTTTTCTGGCTCTCCCCTTTGTAAATTCATCTGCTTTAAATATCCTTCACTGTACTTGAAAAGTTTAAAAAAGCCATTTCCAGTGATACAAACCTGGGTATTGTCTTGAGGATTAAAGGTCACCTATGAATAAAAAAGAGAAGCATTTTTTTCAACTATGTTCACAAATAAGCAAATATTATACCTATTCTGAAGACTTTCTATACCAGATACAAGAAAAAAACAAACAAGGAAAGATGGTTCATAGAAATACAATACCAAAGAGAGTAAGAATTAGCCACCATAACTACATACAGCAGTTTTCCCCCTTTCAAAAGTGTGTCTATCCAAATTAAATTACAAAGTAAGGCAAAAATACCTCTTTACTACTGATTAACATTTTTTTTTCTAGTAGCAAGCTTTCTGAACAGTGGGACTGTTTGTTCTCAAAAGGCCAGGAATAAGTTCTGTATTCCTGTATTTCAGGGTAACAGTATGCACATGAATTCATGCAATTAGGTGTTTATTTGTGAAAATGATGGAATAGCCGTCACAATACTCAACATGACGGATAGGAAGGGTAGTTTGAAGTAATTTTTTATGTTTAATGGGCTTTAGACAGCCAGAGTCTCTACACTCCCTTCTCTTCAGGAATTGAGCTCACGAATTCAGTAGTTCAGCTACTTTTAGCTGTACTTGTAGCTGTACTCCAGAAAAATTGGCAGCTGGAGTTCAACCAACACACGAAGTGAAAGTATCTGACCTCCCTACATGAAAGAATCTAAAAAGAGGCAATCAAAAGCTGGATGCAGAAATCATTTGTGTGCCATCAGCCTGCTCCTAGCCACTCTTCTCCTCTGATCTGAACACAGAAGACTGCAGGAAGGAAAAGGTGCACTGAGAGCCTTCAAGAAGTGTGTTCCAACTACTGAGCACAGCCCATACACCTAGTGTGTGTGCTTTTGCAGGGACACAAGGGACACATTGCACTCTCGCTGGCCTGTTGGACTGACCCTGTAGCATAGACCTCATGTGATACAAGAAAATCTCATGTGATACAACAGATACAGACATGAGAATGTCCATTATGGGTCAGTGCAAAACTTTAGCTGAGCGTCCTGTTGCTGAGGGAGGCCAACAGCAAGAAAGGTCAGAGAAACTGTATGAAATCTAGTGTGGAGCCCTCTCTTCCTCCTGCCGTGGATAAAAGCCATGTGGCCACGGGAAAATGCACTGTACACATGTCCTGAAGGATGAACATATGTGTCCAGCCTCGCACCTGCTACTTGTTGAACTAAAGTTTGATCGTTTTATCCATCTTTTTGAAAAGCGAAGTATACTCCCGAAGAACCAGTCAGCTGCGGACGGGAGTGTTAACAATGAGCCGCAGAGACGCTGGCACAGCTCGAGTTCGGAAGTTCTGCAAGTTTTGGAAACAGGCGGAGCTGGAGCCATTACCTGGCAGGGGCCGTCCCCCGCGGCCGGGACGCGGACGGTCGCCACCAGCTGCTGCTTCTCCCAGAGCCAGCAGGTGAGGAGCCCGTCGGGAGGGGCCGTGGCGGCCGCCAGGAGCCGGCTGTCGGGGGAGAAGGCCAGGGACACCATCTGGAGCGCCGGCAGCTCCTCGGCGGCCAGCACCTTCCGCAGCCGCGCCCGCTCCGCCGTCAGCTCATAGACCGCCAGCACCGGCTGCTCCTCCGCCGCCTCCGACACCGCCAGGAACCGCCGGTCGGGGCTGACGGCCAGCGCCTGCACGCCCCGGCTCTTCTCCGTGCCTGCGGGGAGCAGAGCGGTCAGGGCGGGCCGGAGCCGGGACCGGCACGGGGGTTATGGTCGGGACCGGGGTCGGTGCCACCTGGCATGAAGTTGTGCCACTTGTGCTCGAGGTGCAGCCGCAGGCAGCCCGCCCCCGCGGCGTGCAGCACCACCTGCTCCTCCAGGAAGCAGACACCGCCGGCCACCCGCGGCCGGCAGCCGAACACGGCCACTGGCAGCACGTCCGCCCCCGCCATGCTGCCGCCGCCGCTGTCGCCTTGGTGACCGCGGGCCCGGAAGCGGCGGCGCACGCGGCCGGAAGCGGCGGCGGTGGCAGCGATGGCGGCGGCGGTGGCGCGGCGTGGGTCCTTCTCGGACTCCGACTCGGACTCGGAGGATTCCTCGCTCTCGGACTCGGAGGTGAGCCCGTGGCCGCGGTGGCGAGGCCGGTGGGGAAGGGCCGCCCGGTGCCGGCGGCGCGGACTGACCGAACTCTCCCACAGCTCCAGGAGGCCTTCGCGAGGGGCGAGCTGAAGCCGGGGCTCAACGTGGTGCTGGAGGAGCGGCCGAAGCGGCGCAATGACACGGTGAGCGGGGAATGCGGGGCGCAGGAGGCGCCGCGGGCTCGGGGCCGGGCGGGCTCCGGTGCTCTGCGCTGCGGGTTCGGGTGTGTCGCCGCGGCCCCGGGGAGCAGCCCGCCGTGTGACTGGGACGCTGAGCTGGGCCAGCCGTGCGGATCGGTGCGTGCGGTGCTGTGCTGAGCTGTGCTCCTTTCACAGGACGGCCTGAAGCAATGCCTGGCCGAGTTCAGGCAGCAGCTCACCTGGGTGGAAAGGCTGGACGTGACCCTGGGGCCGGTCGCGGACCCCGTTTCTCAGAGTGCTTCTACGTCCGATGCCGTCGACCCTGAGAATGATTTCCAGAGAGAGATGAGTTTGTAAGTGTGAAAAAGAGATTTCATGTAGTGTCCCAGTGTGTTGCTGCGTTTTTGGAGTTACGTTTCACCAGTGTGCTGCAGACTGCTACACTGGCTGTCACTGAAGTACTCACAGGCCGTGTTATTTTACATTCGATGGCTCTGAATGTTTTCCAAAATAACTACAAATTAGTTCTGGTATATTTAACTGCTGTGTGACACAAAATAAATAATTTCCCTCTTCATAGCAGACTTCATCCTTTGCTGAGAAGTTTGTTTTAAAAACACCTTGATAGCTGGACTAACGCTTTAACACAAGATACGGATTTTTCTTTGTGGGTTTGTTCTGTTGCTCTCACAGTTCTCTTGTTTTGCTTTGCCTTTAATATTCCAATGTAAAAAACAAACAAACAAACAAACAAACAACTGTAACTGGAAATAAGATAAATGTGTATGTGCGAGATATAAATGTTAATACTGTACTGGCACCTAAGCTGCTTTCTGTGCATTGGACATGCACAGAATGTTGATAAAATTCCAGACCAATGCTTGCTCGATCCCAGTATCAGCCTGCTTGTGTGAGCAGTTTGTGTCAGCACTGTGAGGTGTCTGACATGCAGTGACAGAGCCGGTGTGGGGACAAGGCTGGGGCAGTGACAGGGCTGGTGTGGTGACAGCTGGTGCTGTGCTCTCTCCCAGCTACCGGCAGGCACAGGCAGCTGTCCTGGAAGCCCTCCCTCGGCTGCGTAAGCTCCAAGTTCCTACGAGGAGGCCGGATGATTACTTTGCAGAGATGGCCAAATCAGACCAACAGATGCAGAAGGTACATTTAATGTCAATTAATGTCTTGCCTGTGTAAAAATGTCTTACTTTCCTGTGTAACGTGTGCATTTTAGTCTGTGGTAGGGATTAAATTTAAGGTGTGATGTGTGAGTCCTGACCTTCATCTCTTTTCTGATTGGGTTTGAAATTTTGTGACAGTAGAGTTCTTTTTGTTTAGGTATTTTGGTGCAGTGTGGGGATTTTTATAACAGGGTGGATGATAAAGTAGAAAAGCATGATTTATACTTTGTCCTGAATGTGTTTAGTGTTAAAAAGGGAGTGGATGTAAAGTTGCCTGTGTTTTTGCCATTTGTCATAAAACTTGCAGTTGACTGTGGCTTTAATGCAATCCTTTTTTTCCTATTTAAGTATCATCTTTTGTTTATTGTCAGTGTGTTCTGGTTTTCTGTGATTCTAAACTGTATGTTATTGAATGAATGTGTTTTGGATAGAAAATTTGATTGGTGTAGGAAATAAGACTTTCGCACATTTCCTTCTTGACTGTAGTCTTTGTTCAGAATGGAACTCTATTTTTTAGTTAAGATTTGGAAAAAAGACTATATTGAATAAATTAAAAAAAACATAAACAGGAACAGATGTTTTCTACAGGATTGTTGACTTTTCTTCAGTGCTTTACTTTTAATAATGACAAGAAAGAAACTATAAAGTCTTCTTTACACACCCAAATGGACTCTCAGTCTGACAAGATACACTCAATTCCATTAGAGCCCATTATAAGGCACTCTCTTGTGTGAGTTTTGTCTTTTTAGCCTGATTTTTGCCATAGATCAGTTTAGGAATTTCTGTACTAACTGTTCCTTGACCTGAAAGGATGGCATGCCTTACAGGCATTATCTGATAGAGAGATGTTTTCTTTTTTACACTCATAGATAGTTCACAAATACTGAGTTCAGGACTGTACAGAAATTATAAAATTCTCTTTTTTTCTTTTGTGTTACTGATAAATTTTGGTTTTTCTGTTCTCTAATTAGATTCGACAGAAACTTAAGAGTAAACAGGAAGCAATGGAAAGGTCTGAGAAAGCAAAGCAACTCCGTGCAATGAGAAAATACGGCAAGAAGGTGAGGAGCTACAAATGGGACAGATGCAAAAGAATCTGTGACAAGAATTTAGAGTCTGAGTGGGGAGCTGGAAAAGTGAGACTTCGGGAGTCTGGCTAAAACACACAGAATCTGTCTAGGCGCTCTGAAGGAAAACAGAAAAAAAGATAGAATTCCTTAAAAAAAATTATGGGACACTGCAAGGAACAGCGCTAACATTCTGCTTTTAATCTCAGGTGCAAGTTGAGATTCTGCAGAGGAGACAGAAGGAGAAGAAAAATATGTTGAATGCCGTCAAGAAATACCAGAAAGGTAAAGTCAGCTTGTCTAAGAGAGCAAATGTGTAAGGTCAGTAGTGCATTTGAGCAGCGTAGGGCAGTGTGATTTGGTCACTGTGTCTGTAGTTCTGGGTCTTGAGGCTGGAAAGGTGTTGCTGTGCAGAATTGTGTGCTAGTGGCAGTGAAAAGCTTCCCAAGCAGCTGTTCCTCAGCGAGAGCAACCTGTTGCTATTACTTGCTTAGACTGAAAATTTGTATTTTCTGAGGTGTAGCTGTGATGTCTTCACTCTTTCAGGTCTCTCTGACAAGCTGGACTTTCTAGATGAAGAGCAGACATCATCTCAAGGGAATAAAAAAGGCAACGCAAGTCAACGGACAAAGAAGGGGTGAGACCAGAAACGAAAGATAGTTAAACACAGAATGTTTGATTTTTTCAGTCTTTTTAGGGGATCATTTTGGGGAACAAGAAAACTGTTCTGTTTAGTGTTAAAGTAAATCCAAGGTGGCTTTCTGTCCCTGAAGAGAAGAAAACTATGGCAAAAATGGAAGAGAGACTAAAATGTGCTAATTTCTGCATCTTTGTTAAGAGGGGAAAGGTTTATGATGGTTGATGGGAGACCATGAGTGTATATATATATATGTGTCTTGAGAGCTTTCTGAAACAAGGAATGTAGGCAATCATGCTGGTTGGTTGTTTTTCAGGCCAAATGCCAAAAGACGATACAAAAATCAGAAGTTTGGTTTTGGTGGGAAGAAGAAGGGCTCAAAGTGGAACACAAAGGAGAGTTTTAATGACGTATCCAGCTTCCAGTCAAAAGTGGCTCACAACAAAGGTCCAGGAAAAGGAGGAAGAGGAGGAAAAGGAGGGAAAAAAGCCCTTAATGTAAGTAAAATGTTGCATGAAAATGATCCTGGTTGGCTAGGAAGCCAGGCCATGTCTGGTAGGGAGAGACAAGTGCATGATGGGTGCCTCCAGCATCTGGAAGTGATGCCTGTCTTTGGGAACTAAGCATAATTCAGTTACTAACAGAGCTGGGGACAGTGGTTTGGTATCAACAGGAAATTAAGAAAAGGAATTAAAAAGTGCTGTTTGCTACCTGTGTGCCAAAACCTCCCTCTCCAGACATTCTGACAAATACCCTCTCCTTGGTATCCTTCCCAAGCTATAGAGCTAGAACAAAGAAGGAGGACATAAAAATAAAGATCTAAATCTGTCCTTTTTTTTTTTTTTCAGAAGAGACCTGGAAAGAGAGCACGGCAGAAAATGAAGAACCGAGCCCGCTGAGAGAACTGTGCTCCCCAGAGGGGTTCCTGTGTTTCTTTGTGTTGCAAGATGTGTTTCTGCTGTCATTAAGCAGCTAACTGTGGAGCAAGCTGGACGCTCTGCAGTGGCAAGGAAAAAAAGTCGGTGGAAACCAGTGCCTTATCACTAATTTCTTCTTACTGTCTGTTTTGTTGAAGGATTGTTTTCTACTTAAACCTTTGGTGTGTGAACACATTAAATGGTTTGCACAGAACTATGTGTAACTCATATTTAGCCTTTCAGTGAATGGTGGCTGAAGCCTGCCCTCTGTTCCCTTCATTCTGACAGCTCTTTCCACCACTACTGTTAAGATAAAGGTGGTGACCTTGAGTTCTGGGTCATGTTGCCAATGTCACAATAAGAAGTCTGAAGCTTTTTGAGATGTTATAGTGGGTTTTTTTAGACTATTTGTGTAGGTGGGTATAGAAACAGCAGTAAAATGAATACAGAGCTTTACAGATAGGTTTATTTGTGTCACTTGTCAGGTTGCAAATCTGCACAGATTAAAGTTTTCTTTTCTCTTTTCTATTGTCTCTCACTAGAAATCTGCCAGACTTGCTAGATTACGAGCAGGGCCTAACACATTAGGTGTCATTAAGATTCTGTCTGTGTCTTTCCCCCTGTCCTAGTCTTCAGACTTCCCTCCCCGTGGTGCAGGGTAGCCATGGATGGTAATCTCAGTTGTCTGGCGTGGGAAGTAGAATCTGATATCGCTGCGGTCCAAAGGAACCTGGGAAACAAAAATGACAAACAGTCATGTGCTGTTAGTAAAATTAGTAGTAGTAGTCCCTCCTGGGGAGAGGGATGTATGGTGTTCCACTGCTGAGAAATGTCCAAATGACAGAAGAGCAGGGTACCACTGTACTGTTCAGTGCTTTGTCACGGTCAAACCTCCTGAAAAAGGAAAACTTAACAAGTTAAACATTATGAGTTCTGACTCTAAAAATTGAACTTGCTCCCCTATACACAAGTTTAGTTGCCTCTGCCCTGTCAGATTAATTCTACCAGCAGTTCCTTAATACCATAGAGCCCAACTGGGATCTCTGTCTCTACTCTTGTCATGAATAACTATACTTGATGTATAATAGGAAAAGTCAATGAAGACAGTTTTATTTTCTTATTTATCTTAGTTTTCTTTATAACAGGCCAAAATTCACCTTTCCCAAAACACTAATCCACAAAGTCAGTCATCATCACAGCTGTTTGTCAGATATGATTGATGTCTCAGCTTGTTAATCATATTTCTTTTCCTCCTGTTTATTCACACTTCCCCAGATGAATCCTCACTAGTGTATCTGCTTTGGGTATACTTACATGATTATTAATTTTATGGTTCTGCTTGCAATTTGTTTGAAAGATGCTGTGGAGCAGCACATTTCTTTTCACAGTTCTTCTGTATGTCACTTCACATTGCTCACTACACCATTTCTCATGGCTGAATGCTTTAATAAACAGCCCTGAGTACACCTGTGGCATTTGGCAGTGTACTGTCACTGTCACTAGATGCTTTGCAGTCAGGTTTCCCAGGGGAAGTGTACTGCTGCTCTGTTCACAAGTCTGTGCCAGTGTGAAGAATCCTCTTAGGTGTAAATTTTAAAAATTTGTTTTCTGTGAACAGTTCTGCTCATTCCCTGTAATTCTTGTTTTCCTTGTTTGTCATAAATTGTTTTTCTGCATGAGTATTTTTCTGTGTAGCTGGCTTAACATCTCTGAATCCTGTAAAGAGCTGAATCTTTAAGCATCCTACTCACCAAAGGTGTTGTATGCCAGCCAATTTCTTGGCCTTCAGTTTGTGGCTCTGAGTATTTCTCTCTTGGCACCACTGCTGCACGGTGAAGAAGATTCAGGAATTCATCTGTTGTTTTAAGAGACACAAACGCAAATGAAAGTGTGTTTAAAAATCAGTCATCTGTGGACATGTGTTAGAATGGGACATCTCAACACTGTCCAAGCAACAACTAGAACACCAAGAGTAGAGACAGCCTCTCGGCTACTGTGAACAATATTGTCAGAATGCACGGTGATGTTTCTACTAGAATATCTTGAAACTATCTGAGGAAGTTTCAAGATTTGCCTGACAGTACTGTCCTGTTAATTCTGGTATCCCTGTCTACTGTACTGCAGCATTTTACTTTTCCTACACCATATCTAGTACAAACCAGTGCTCCGTGACAGCTCTTGACTTTCTCAGTTGCCTGAGACCTGCAGCCTTTCCCAGCTTTGGTTTTCTACCCTCCCCAGTCCTTGAATAGAGCAGGCCAACCTTACCTGACCCATGAAGGTTTTTAGACAAAATTAGCATGTTAGAAATAAGGGAGCAGCTGCTCTAAGGGCTCTTGTTACCAGTGCTCTACAGTAAGACTGGGCAGTCATTTCATCAGTCTAACTTGTGTGGTGATTAGGTAGAATATGCAATGGAGGCAACATACCACCACACTTCTAGGTATATATATTTTACAGTTTATATATTTTTTAATTAAAAACAAAAATAAGAGTGTAATTGCATGGATGCAAACTTGTGCTGAAAATGGAAACTAATGGGAAAAGGTCCTAAAGTGGAAAAAAAACCTGCTCTACAAACAAAAATTGTAAATGAGTTTAACTTACTTTTATGGTCACAGAGGTGTTTCCAGATACATATTTTAGACTGACTACAATTACTAAATTTTATGTGTTAATAATTTTCTTATGTAGTTATCACAAACTTTTCAGAGACTTCTTACCATCTATTGGCTCATGTATGTTCTCATGCCAAGACATTGGTTTCCTAGTGACCATGTGAACTGGAAAGAAAGGAGACGGGTGAATGACTTCAATGTGAATTTGGAATCACAGCAGGTACGGAATATGTATTACTGAACTGCACGTGCAGAAGAAAATGAGTTAGAAACACTGATTACTGGCAACTTCTAGGAAGGGAAGGGCATTCAGCGTGCTAAAGGCCCTTCAACAGGATACTCCCTGTGCTTACCATATCAGAGTCCCACCCACCCAAAGGGCGGCCTGCAGAGTGCCGAGTCTCGAAATTATTTTCCTTTGTTGTTTTATTGCAAAACCTAGAC
Source organism: Sylvia atricapilla (assembly GCF_009819655.1). Lineage (NCBI taxonomy): Eukaryota > Metazoa > Chordata > Aves > Passeriformes > Sylviidae > Sylvia > Sylvia atricapilla. Next base: position 15,696,243 of record NC_089148.1, read on the forward strand.
CTGAAAGAATTTACTCACATCACCTGCCTGTGCTAGCCCAGACTGTGAATTCACAGGTAGAAAGCAGATCAGGACCTGAACGAAGGTGGTGGAGAGTTGGGGCTCTCTACCCCATGTTGGCTCTGTATTTACACAGAATTTTTAAGTTCCACATCCTAAATAGTTGCCTCACTTCTACGTGGTTACTAAAGGCACCATTTGGGCAAGCGTGAGCGTGCACACCGGTTCCTCAGGCAAAAGGGAAGCCCACCAGTTGCCCTTTCCAGGTTTACCCTTCTCACTGGCACGCTTGGGTGCAGCTGCTCGTCCCTGCCGTGCAGCGGGGCGCTGCGGGCCCGCCTCCGGCACCCCCCCCCCCCACTGCCCTCACGGCTTGTCTTGCCCCCGAGGCTTTACGGCAGCTTCCTGCGCCCGCGAGGCCTCACTGGGACGGAAGGGGTTCACGGTGTACTGCGTGAAGAGCAGCTGCCACCGGCGCTCCCTCTTGGCCCGCTCGGCGTGGAAGCGGTTCTGCAGCGCGTCGGGCGGCCCCCTCCCGCCGGGGCGAGCCGCCATGGCCCCGCCGGCCCCGCGCGTCCCGCGGCCATGGCAACGGCCGCCTACTGCCGGCGGGGTCGCTGATTGGCCCGGCCGCGCTCCGCCTCGCGCCCCTCCCTTCCCGCCTTCTATTGGCCGCCGAGTTAAAACCCCCCGCGCTGATTGGCGGCGGCGCACGCGGCGCGTTTGAACGGCCGGCGGGGCGATGGAGGCGGCGGAGCTGCGCTGCACGGCGGCCGTGGAGCAGCCGCTGCCGGGGGGGCTCGGCCAGCGCCGCCGCGTAATGCGGGACGCCACCGTGCTGCTGGGCCGCAACGAGCTGCGGCAGCCCGTGCTGCGGGTGGCCGGCGGCAGCGGCGCGGCGGCGGCGGTGATGAGCTTCGTGCTGGCCGGTGACAGCGTAAGGCTGTTCAAGCGGTTCGCGGGCGAGGGGCGGGCGGCGGTGCGGGTGGCGCCGGACGGCGCCCAGGTGCTGCTGTCCGACTGCCCCCCGGACGCGCTGCTCCGCTTCCTCCGCCTCCTGCGGCTCAAGGTGGCCGCCGGGTCGCGGGACGCCCCGCGCCGCCCCCGCCTGCTGGACCGGCCGCCGCCGTCCTTCTCCGTCATCAGCCCGGTGCAGGAGCGGGACCTGCTGTGCGGAGCCGGCCGCCGCCAAGCCGGCCAAGAGCGGGGGGAGCGCCCGGCGGAGGTGAGTCCCGGGGCAAGGGGGCGGCCCTGGGGAGCAGCCCTGCCCTCACAGCGCCCGTCCCGCAGGTGCCCCGGCAGAGGCGGCCCCCGGCGAGGCTCTCGGCGGAGCAGGAGGCGGTGCTGGGCGCCGTGCGCAGCGGGAAGAGCATCTTCTTCACCGGCTCTGCAGGTGAGGGGCCCCGCCGACTCTCATCGACTCCCCGGGGAAAAGTCCTGGCCTTTGACTTGTTGCTTCTCCTTCGAAGGGACCGGGAAGTCGTTCCTGCTGAAGAGGATCGTGGGCTCTCTCCCTCCGAACATCACCTACGCTACGGCCAGCACGGGAGTGGCGGCTTGTCACATCGGTGGCACTACTCTCCACGCCTTTGCAGGTGCTGGCCTGCCCGACGGCGAGGGGCTTCCCAAAGAATCAGCAGCCTCCTAAAGCATTGCGGTTTTGTCCTGTGACAGGGATCGGCTCTGGGAAGGCACCGCTGGAACAGTGCATCCAGCTGGCAGAGAGGCCAGGGGTACGCCAGCATTGGCTGACCTGCCAGCACTTAATTATTGATGAGATCTCAATGGTGGATGGCAAGTTCTTTGACAAGCTGGAGGCAGTGGCAAGGTGAGCAATTGTCAGGTCAAGCTAGGAGAACCTAATTTCCCTAAACTTTCAGTCTGCTTCCTTTCTCTAGTTTTGTGAATGGACACAAGGCAGCTGCTTTTACAGGACTGTAAAGAAGCATGAAATCATAGGATCTGGGTTGATCCTTACCATGAGATAGGTTTTAGTCATGTTCCACTCCTCAGTCACAGCTATGGCTGTTTGAGTTGTACTGTCTGTCTCCTGAGCTAAGTGCTGTCTATAGAACTGGGTCCAGAATACACAGCTGAGTCCAAAAGGTCTCTCTTGGCAGAGAGAAGTAGCTGTAGTATAACAGCCACTAAAGAACCAAGACTGGTAATGACCTCTGGGGTCAAATTTAATGTCATGCACTAGCATTGCTTAATTATTTGAGCTCTTCTGAGGCAGCTGGGGATAAACATCTTTCACTGCAGGTTGTCTAGGTTTGAATACACTGACAGATTAAGAAGTAACATCTTGGACCTGACTATGTCCAGATTCTGGAGACATTGAAAACTTCTCTTCCATTCCTTTCAGGGCAGTCAGAAAGCGAGATGAGCCTTTTGGAGGAATTCAGCTAATTATCTGTGGGGATTTCTTACAGCTACCCCCAGTCTGCAAGGCTAATGAAGAAACCAAGTTCTGCTTCCAGGTACAAAACTGTTCCTTAACTCATTCTCATACTTCGAGTCTGCCTCTTTCTTAACAAGAGAATGATTTTTCCAGGCAAAAAGCTGGAGGAAATGCATCCACATAAATATGGAGCTGACTGAAGTACGGAGACAGACTGACAAGGCCTTTGTCTCGCTCCTCAGTGCAATTCGTGTAGGCAGGTGAGGAGAAACTCATCTCTTTGTAATCCCTGATCCCCACTGATGGAGCAGAGGAAAGAGCAGTTTGTCACTTTCCTGTGCTCTGTCAGGAATGTGTAGCTGTGGGCAAAAGCTATAAATGCCTTAGTTAATGTAGACAGGTTTCATATATGCTGCTCTGGTAAGGAAGGACAATTCCTAGGATCCCTCTGGAATTTCTGTGAATTAATTCTCAGGATTCCCTAGCTGCCCAGGGGAGGGCTGGGGCACACACTGGTTCTGCTCTCTGACTTTATGCAGGTATCTTTCTCTGTCCTCTCTGGAGGCTGTAGTTTGCATAGACTGATTTAGCTGTGTAGATGTTACTGCTGCTCAGCCTCTTCCTGATCACTTTGAAGCAGAATTCCCTTTTCCTGCCTACCAGGTGCACAGAAGAGGTTACCAGACAGCTGATGCAGACAGCTGCTCACAGGTCTGAGCGTGATGGGATCCTGGCTACCAGGCTCTGCACCCATAAAGATGATGTAGAAATAACCAATGAGAGACGTTTGCAGCAGCTACCAGGTGAACTTGGTGAAGGAAAACGCTGGCTTTGGGGCTGAGCTCTGCGTGGATGCAATAGGGGTACTGGGGTGTCAGGTGGAACTAGTGCCAGTGCCAGTCCAAGCTCTGTGTGTTGGAGTTGAGGTGTCTAGGGAAAAAAATGCAGTTTTTTGTTTAAAAATCCACAATGACACTATTTGGTTTGTAAGGGACAGCAAGCTCATTGCTTGCTGTGAGGTAGGGTGGGCAATTTATTGCTTCCACACCCCTGCCTTTTCTTTCTATGGCATCTTAGAAAGGCCATGCTCTATCCATCTATGAATTGAATTAAGGCTATTTAATTTTTTGCCTCTCTTGCTGCCCCTTTGATTCTTCCTTAGTTTACTTTGGAGATCTGGTGTTGGTAGTGAGCCAAACTGCTCAAAATGCTGTCTGCTCAATTCATATTTACTGCTGACTTTTCATTCCTGTGCTTTTTCATGCTCTGGAAGTTATTTAGGCAAGAGAGGCAATAGTGAGCTCTCTGCTGTTAGATGTGACAAGGTTTGTGTGAAGATGTCCTAGCAGCAGAGCAGAATGTTTGTTAAAAGAGGAGTTGCTGTTAGAAATAAATGCTGAACCTCCCGAAATACTGTGTAGAATATGTTCAACAGTTGTAAGTTCTGCCCTTCTTTCCTGAACAGGAGAAGTGCATGTGTTTGAGGCTTTGGACAGTGACTCAATGCTAGTGAAGTTAATTGATGCTCATTGTCCTGTGGGTGGTAGAGTTGAGCTAAAGCTCGGAGCTCAGGTAAGTGTGTGTACATGCAAGTGTGATAGACCACATCAAATGGCAGAATAACAGTGGAGGAATATCAGAGAAATGTATAGAGTAGATTAATATACAGAATGCAAATTCAGTCTAGAATGGCTATGGAAGGCCAAGAGAAGACTCTGTCCTAATCTTTGTATCTTATCTGCTTAGAATCTTATCCAGACAGAAGATGAGTTCAGGTCCATGTCCTGGGGACAGTGGTGGTTGCTGTGACTTTGACAGACATGTCCAATCAAATTTAGAAGCTTTTCAGTGGCAGGGAGCACAAGCAGTCTCAGCTCCAGGTACAGCAGCCCTCCCCACCTGTAAATGTGCAGTTGCCATATTTGCTGGACTGGGCACTTAGCTCTGAGCTAGGGCTGTCAGAGTGGAAAGGGTGTAGGGTTGTACTTAGTTGTAGCACTGTTTGCTTTGGAAACTTGTTCCTTAGCTGTTCCCAAAAATCTGTATATGCATAGGCTGCTGATGCCTGCTGAAGGGGAAACTTCTCCCTGGATCTGAGCTCACAGCTGTGGAAGGAAATAGCTCAAGTCAAATGTTCAGTTCTATAAAATGATGTAGCTAGGAATCGTAGGAAGGAAAGGCTGTGAAATAATTCCAATCAAACTGGAGATGGTGCTGCAATAGGCAGGATAGGATGATTTGGCCAAATCAGCCTGATGTGCTTATGCTTCCCAGCAAGAAGTTTAGCTGCAGGTAGTTGAACAGGCTGTAGAAGCAGTGCATTAAGGATTTTTCTTTTCCTCTGTAGGTGATGTTAGCAAAGAACCTGGATGTGTCTCAAGGGCTGGTGAATGGGGCACGAGGTGTTGTTGAAGGGTTTGAAAGTGAACAGAAAGGTAAGTCAGTCTTTTGATCTTCTGTTGAAGAAGGCAGGAAAATAAAACAGTTTGTCATTGGTGGCTGATGACTTCTTAATTTTGTTTACAGCTTGGTAATAATTTGAGGGAAAGCAGAGAGATCTCTGCAAGCTTGGAGCTCTCATGAGCTGTGATGTCATGTACTGCATCAGCTACAGCTATCTGTAGGCCTCTTGTGTTCTGTATTATGTGTGTGTAAATGTGTACGCTCATTTGAATATCCTATTTGTTCTGTTGAAGCAATTTTTGATGGGTTTTTGTTTGTTTTTCGTAAAGAATAATGTTCTGCTACCTGCAAAATGTATTTTTCTCTGCATCTCGACTGGTAAAATATCTGCTTTTAATTCTCCTGCTTAGAGTAGGTGGTTAAACATCATTTCAGGACATGCTATTAACTGTCTGTGGATTTAGGTTTGGTTTAGGCAGAAAAAAGGTGTTCTTAAGCTGTTGAGTGTCAGTGTTGAGTGTTCCTGTTTCTTTCCTGCTCCCATTCCTACAGGGCTGCCTAAGGTCAGGTTTCTCTGTGGGGTCACACAAGTCATAAAAATGGAGAAATGGGCCATCAAAGGGCCATCAGGAGTTCATCTGAGTCGTCAGCAACTACCTTTAAAATTGGCATGGGCCATTTCCATTCACAAGAGTCAGGTGGGTGTTCTTGTACAGCTGTCTATAGACTTTTACACCATTATAAACCTTATTTCCTGGGTGAGCCAACATTGCTGGTGAAATGGGAGGAGACCTGTGACCTCTGGGTTTGTTCTCATGCCACCGTTTAAACTAGGCCATGCTGTAATTTCTGCTGCACCTGGGACAACCCATGAGACAGGCCTGGCCAGGCTTTACCCAAATTCTCTCTCAGGTCTGCCTGAGGACTGCTTGAGAATGGTGCCTGCTCCAGTTAACTAAGAGTGAAACCAGCAGGATTTCTTTCCCTGCTGTTTTGATTAGATGGAATTTATGGAGTTTCATGCAACAAGAGCCTCACTGGAGTTAGTTAGTAGATCCTACTATCTACTAGTAATTTCCTGACAGTAGAAAAATGCCTTTGCTTTCTACTGCTTCCCTTTTTTTTTAAATCAAAACCTTTTACCAAAGATGGTACCTTGCACAGATTCACAGGACAGGTTAGTGTTGATACATCACAAGGTCCTGGTTCTGGTTTGTTTGCTCTGTAACAAAGTTCTCTGTGTTGATAGGGCATGTCTTTGGACTGTGTGGAAATCTCCCTGTCTCGTGTCTTTGAAAGTGGGCAGGCTTATGTAGCCCTCTCCCGAGCCCGAAGCCTTGCAGGTCTCAGAGTTCTGGATTTTGACCCAAAAGTAGTGAGAGCTGATCCTGCTGTGCTGCAGTTCTACAGACAGCTGAGACGTCATCACCTCCTAACCCAGGTAAAGAAAAATCTCACTCTAGCAAAGCCTGCCTTGTGCAACCAGTATGAGACATGTGGGCACCAAGATGTTTCTTTTTCTTCCTAAGCAAGATCAGCCCTTGTAGTGGGCATGTACCAGGGCAGCTCTTGGTGACAAAATATCCACAGTAGTGTTGGGGTTGTGTAGTGCTGCCTGGTCCTCTGGTGAAAGGATGGGTTGGGATTCTTTGATCCTTTGATCCTCTTCTTGCAATAAGGAATGAAGGAGAAGTAGGTACAAAAGAAATTTCTGGTCTTTTTTTTCTTTTTTTTCCCTCCTCAAAGGATTCACTACACACCCATTCAGATGCTGATGAGAAGGAGAACTGGAAATGCAACTGAGAATGCTCTTCTGGTATCTGTGAGGTGTCAGCACAGACTGCTGAGATGTGATGATCTTGTTGTTGTGTATATTTGACAACACAGACAAAGTCAAATGAGATTTTTTTTTATTTCCTTCGTTCAACTGACTCTGGATAGGGGGAACTATCCCCGTCTCACATCTCTGGAATGTGGAAGGTTTCTGCAGACCCTTTCTGAGCTCCCAGCCTTGAGTACTCCTGTGTCACAAACACAACTCTAGCAAACAAAATGACTGAACAAAGACATGCCTGAGGGATGTTTCTACGGTTTTATCCTGTTTGAGTGACCTTCCTACGTTCTCTACTGCTTGCTGATTGTATTTTATTCTCTGCACATATAGACTGAAACCTATGTGCCTTTCTTCAAGAATATCACTGCTGAGAGATGGAAAGTGTGTGTCCCCTTTGCTTGGCTGGATTGTTCACAGGAGTTGCTGACACAAGGGAAAGCAGTGCTAAATATCTGGAATACCTGATTTGCCTGCAAGAGAAGAGCAGTTCTTGCTGCTTGTCACCAGGAGGCTTTGCATAACTTCTTCCACAAGCAGAACTGTCAGAACTGCACACTGCCTGTTATGCTGATACATAGCATTTTTATTAGTCTGTTGCATACAATGAGGTGATATTTTTTTAACCTTTCAAGATGAGCTGGCACTACTTAAAAATAGGAGGAAGTCCTGCATCTTTTACTCATAATTATGGAACTATAAGAACAGTGAAAATTCATTACCCCCATGAGCAAGAAGGGGGTGAGAGGAGATGGGTGCTGGAGGGATCTCCTCTTCTTTAAGGCTCCCATTCAGATGGGGGTTTCTCCTGGAAAAAATATGTCTGACTAATAAGGTGGAACTTGAGTGTGCAATAGAGTAGTGGTTATGGACATGTGAAGTGAGCTGTGACTTCACTTGTTTCAGCAAAAGCAGAGACAAGCAGAACTAATATACTGTCTTCTTAATAAAGAAGCAGCTTTGGTCTTTGTATTTTAGCACTTTGCTTAAAGCTAAAGTAACTTGTATATTTTAAAATGTTTTACATATGGGAATAAACATTAAATGAAATAATACGAAATAACATCCAATTGGAACTTGTCTCTTGCAGGGGCATTCTCTAAAAAAGCCTTTGCAGTGTAAGCAAGTTGAAAGCCATTTCTTGGCAGCTGCTCTCCTTTAAGCCAGGAAAGGATGTTAATCTGTCAGTGGTTAATAGAACAGAAAATAGACTTTGATAGGATTTCAAAATGTATTTTAAGTGTATTTTTAGTGGGATTTTTTGTTTTGTTTTGGGTTTCTTTGTTTGTTTTATTTTTTTTCTGGCCTTGAGAAGGTAGAGTCTTGGAGGAAGACAGAAGTGTGACTATTATTCATAGCCGCTCTTAATGTATCAGCACATTGTTTCTTCAAAGAAGTTTGGTGGGGAGTGGATGAAAGTACCTGGAAGTAGAGCTGGAGCCTATGGAAGGCAAGTCCCAAACCCTGTGCTTGGCCAGGGGCCTGGTTTCAGTTAGCACTCTTGTGGATTTTTAAAGATGGGATGCTACAGTATAATGAGGGCTTTGTGTTGCATTGGACTTTCGAGTGTGGGATCTGAAATGCCCAGAATGTTAAAGTGAGTTTTACTGTTGGGGTAGAAGGCAAGTCCAGTCATTGAGAATAAATTGATTTATTGACTGATTATGTAAGAGCGATGAGATAATGCAGGTTCAAATCTTTTAATACCTCTTAAAAAGTTCCTGTACCTCTGTAATTGCAAGATAATTTAGAGTGTAAGAGTGGTGATAATGCAAATAAACTTTGAATTGTGATCTTGTGAAGTAACTCAACTGCAGCTTTCATGGACCTAGGGACTGAAACCTTTCCAGTTGTATTGGGGGAGTGGGGCTGGGTTTGTGGCAATTTAAAATAAAATGTTAAACAGAACTTAAAAATTAAAAGGTTAATCAATATTTCATTTGGTATTAAATATCTGTGAAATTTTGTGGATGCCTTTTCAGTGATGGAACTGTGGAAGTAGAATTGCTGTGGCTTTTGAAGGGCTGGCAGGTGTTCTGAGGCCAAAAGGTGCCCATCTGTGTAAATTTTGGATGTTCTTACTTCCAGCTAAAGCAGATATGGGTGCTGACTTTGAAGGCTGCTATTTAAATCCTAAAAGAAGCAGTCAGGACATATCTGAGTTGTTAGGCTCTGTCATGACTCCCTTTTGGTCACAATTATGATGAGGCCTTTTTAAAATGGAATAATGCTTCCCTATACATTTGCTAAGAAATCTTGTAATACAATAAATATCCCTTCTTCCATATTCTCCATAAGATGTTCATTGTTCTTACAGCGGTACTGCCTAGAGCTAGAACTCAGTACATCACCTTGGGATTTAAAAAAAAAAATCACAGCTTTTTAGGGTGGTGCTTGTACTGGGAGAATAGAGATGTTCCTCCTCCTCCCTTCATTAACGAATGAAGAAGACTCTGAAGACCAAGCAGCTTTTTCCAGGAGGCTGCCCCCGGCCAGCCTCAGCGTGTCTGGTGCTGCCGAGGCGGGCTCATGGGGCTGGGTCTCTGCGGGGACACTTCACACGGCTCATGCCAGAGCAAGCAGCGCTGCCATCGCTCACACTGTACAGCCCAGAGCTTGTGCTCCTGCCCTGCGGGGATCTTCTCCACAGCCTCTGCTCCTTCAGGGAAAGGTCTGCTCCGCCACACTCTCTGGGGGCTGCAGAGGGCCCTCTGACCTGTGCGCTCCCGGGGCTCTTCCCACCTTTTCCTCACAGCCGTTTTTCCCTCTGTCTGGAACGGGCCGGGTCGGGCACGGGCAGCCGCGACCCTTCCTCACAGAGCAGCACCGGGCCCCTGGGGGCCGAGAGAGTGCGGCCCCTGGGAACGCGGGGCCGGGGAGCTCGGTACGGGCACTGGGACAGGCTCCATCAGGACACTCGGTACGGGCACTGGGATAGGCAGGAGCTGCCTGGGGACAGGACAGGCTCCATCAGGACACTCGGTACGGGCAATGGGACAGGCAGGAGCTGCCCCGGGACAGGACAGGCTCCATCAGGACACTCGGTACGGGCAATGGGACAGGCTCCATCAGGACACTCGGTACGGGCACTGGGACAGGCTCCATCAGGACACTCGGGTGGGCCGGGTCCTACCCCCGGGGAAAAAGAGGCTTCTGTACTCCCATAAATATGGGGAATGGATATTGTCTCCCCTCACAAACTGGAGAGAAAGCATTTATAAGCATTTAAACGTCCGCCTTAACTGCAGCTATCATTAGGTGAATTAAACTAAGAGTTTGATTCATAACCGGTATTTCTGTTACCACAAAGTACAGCCATTCTCATTTCAAATACATTAAACCATAAGAAAGTGCCTTATAGCAGCTAAAGCTCCATAATACATTTATGTGTTATTGGAAGCGTAATTCACAGAGTGTTATTAAAACCTTACCAGCTTCCAGTTTAAATCTTTGTACGGTGATTTAACACCCTTCTTTTTCTTTATGGGACATTTTCATTATAATTAAACAAGAATATGTCCTCACAGTCTGTGCCCACAAGTCCTGTGAGCACAGGAAAGGCAGCAACAGTCCTGTTGATCTCGCATGCTGTAATAAGATTGTGTCCAGGAATTAGACCTTTATATCCAGGATTGCTCTGAATAGATAAAAAAATTATACTCTTAAGTAATGGAAATACAGTGCATTATTGGTTGTGCTATGAATGCTAATAATGTCATTTTTCTTGTGGATATTACAAGTTTCTCATTTTATATTAGGCCACTCTGTGACATGTAATTGTCTTCTGCTGTTAAATCTAAGCAGTTCTATTATGAGCATGAGAAAATACCTGAATTGCTAGAGATTGCATTTAGATGTGTAAAATTTCTATTTTGCTGTTTCCTATATGACTATTTTATGCTTGTTTCTATTACAAATCATAAGATTTTGTATGGAATATTTTAGCTAAGCTCCTGACTAGTATATAATTTATGAAATCTGGTTATAGAGGCAAAATAAGTTGATAATAAGTCTAAGAGTAGTTTTTCACTTATAAGCATTGAATACTGCACTATTTGATTTCTTTTCTTTTAAATTTGTTATGATGCTGATGCAGGGGGCTGTCAGATGTGACAAAGAATATATGAGAGTATGTAAGCTAGTAATTAATTGCTAGAATGTCAATGCATAATGCAGAGGGATGTTACCAGATCTAACTTAATAATAAAGAAGGAAGCTTTGAAATAGTTTGGTTTTACCTGCTTCCTCTCCAGATAAGTGAGACATTGCAATAACCTTAACCTTTTCACTTGTGATGGTAGCAAGCTGTATCTACTTTAACATAAAATCCCCACTGAAAATAGAACACATCAGATGGTTCAGTCAGGTCAAAATGACAAACTTTCATAAAATGTTGTTCCTTTGTCTTCATTAGCCATAATTATTGCTGTCAGTTAAACTTTGGGACAAATGTCTTCTTTTTGTTTTAAAAATAAAGGATAAAAATGGCTCTGTAGAAACAATTTGAAGTTCATGTTCGAGATCCAGTAATATTTTTTACAGATTACTGTGAAGTCTTGGATCTCAAAATGTACAAGGTCAGAAATATTGTTGTGATGCCCTATTTATTTTAACAGAAACATTGTCAGAAGAAATTATAATCAGGTTTTGACACTTGTCCTGAAAGTGTCAAGGCCTCCATAAAATAATACCTCAGAAACTTCAGGCAAAAAGTCCTAAGTGTAATATTCATTCAATAACTGTAAGGTATAGATCATCCTGCAGTGCTCAGTTTTGGGATCAGGACACTAAAGATGAGAAAGGGCTGTAACCCCTTAACAACCTTTGCTATGGATTTCATGAGATGTTCTTAGGAAAAAACAAACAAACTACAACAACCCCCCCCCAAAAACCACCAAAAAACCCCCAAACAACCCCAAAGACCAACCAACCAGAAAAAAACCAACCAAACAAAAAACCAAAAAACAAACCCCCAAAACAAAACCCCAGCCAAACAGAAAAAGCCCAGCTCCCCAAAAATCCACATTCAGCACTGTACCAAGCTCTGACAGGGTGCTGGGAGTGGAGTATCAAGCTGAGGTGAAAGCTATGTCAAAAACTGAAGATGAAGAGGACACACATAAGAGCATCTAAAGAATTCCGTTTAGAGCCAGAGAAATGGAATCATTAGAAATATGTTCACCTCAAGACGTGCAGGTGAAGCAAATTTAGAATAGTTACCAAGTATTTTTCCAGATTCGATGATGCCTATGGGTCTTTGGGGCAGCTGAGAGATCCAGTGTGGTCCGAAAGTGTCTGAGAGAGGAGGGGGAGGCACAAGATCATCCCTCAGCACCTTTGGTGTCGCTGTGGAATGGCCAGAAGTACAAAAATAGAGGTGATGATGCCAAGGAAGGAGGGACAGGAGCACACCCAGGCGAAGGCTGTTCAGTAGCACTTGCAGTGCTCTGACAGAAGGGACCTCAGCTCAAATTCGAAAGGAGCTGCCGGCTGTGCTCTCTGCTACAGAAGAGTTGGTCAGTTCACCTTGGGGCATCTATGGACAGTCTGTTCAGAGGCCATTAGAAAGCATTAGGGTGAAGTTGGTGGCAGACAAATGACCACAACCCTTGTCAGATGCATCCCAGCCCAATGAGGAGATGGTCAGGTACTCTGAAAAGAAGTTGTGGCTAGGGGCAGATGCACTGCACATGTAGACAAGTTTTTGGAACAGAAGAAAACTTAACAGTGTGTTTCAGTATATCTTTTTTGACTCACATGAAGTATGTTTTGCTATGATGGACTCCTTGAAGAGGGGGAGGTGGGTGGAGAAGGCATTTCTAGGACATTTTAGAGATGACAAAAAAATATGTTCTACATGTTAGTATATAAAACCCATGATAAGGTGAAATGTCCACTGTCTGGTTATAAACAAATAGATTTCATCCTAAACAAATGGAAAAAGACACTGCCCCCCCCACCCCCGCCCCAAAATTTATCAAAAGGAAGATATTTTATTTCCAGAGCTCAGTTAGTGAAGCATATTTTCTCTTTATCTCTCAGTTCATAAAAACTTCATCTTGCTCTCATTGAAAATATTTGTTAGAAATCACAGGTTAATTCTCTGCTTTGTATGATGACAGGGGAGAAGACTGCTTTATATCTCTTTTTATTTCCCTTCACCTAGAGTTTAGCTGGGGGTTCCTTATTTCAAAGGGAATTTACTTATGCTAAACGCCTAGATGTGTATGCTTGCTATAGTGAAATGAAAACCACATTTTTTTCTAGTATTTGTTTTGCATACTTTCCAATAACTGAGGGGAAAAATGCTACCTAACACATATTTAAATAGAAAATGCTGCTCAGGAAATAGACTAAAACCCAGCTCTTTGTTTGAAGGGAAGTGAAGTTGGTCTGATGTTACTAAACACTCCAAAGTAAACAGCTCCGGTTCAGTTCACTTTTTTAGAAGTGTGGGATTGTTTTCTGCCTCTAAAACACGCAGTTTCATTAAAGAGAAGATAATTGACAATAAAAGCAGGGTAAGAGTGTGCATTCTGATCTTAAATGCTACATAAGTGATATAACATCAGAAGAAACCTGCATTGCCTACTTAGCAGGCTGGAGACTGCTCTTATTTTCTATCAAACAAGATTTTCAAAAATCACTTTACGGCTTATAAGCAGTATGCAGGCTTAATTGTTTCCTCATGCTCCATTCTGCAAATAAACTAAACGATAACAATCAATTAGATATCTGCGTGCCAGACTGTTTCTTAATGTGGAATGCCTGCTGTGTCTTAATTTTTGCCTTGAACAGGTATTTTCACAGACCTGATTCACAATATCTTACAGTCTCAGTATAATCCCAACTAAACATTTTGATACTTAATCCCATGACTGCCCTTTGGAGTTCTTGTGCCAAGGGGGCTCCTCCATAACCCATCAGGGGATGTGACATGCACCTGGACATGTGCAGATGCCAGTGTGAGACAAGTCATGTGGAATGCCTGAAGGATGTAACAAACATTGCATGCAACACAAATTCTGTTGACAGAGATATCCAAGGGAGGGTGAAATTCTTATCTGACTGTTTGGAGGACTTTGTATGGAAATGAACCACTGGTAGCACTCCAGGAATTGCCATATTCCATCAGAACATCGAGTTTGATTTCTTGCCCACAGCAATGCCTAGTGTTTTATAATCTGGTTGTTCAGAGAATGAAGGACTACCCTTCTACAAATATGCCAATCTAAGTCTCTCAGAAAGCAGCTATACTTGTTCAGCGATGAGGGGTAGACTTCTTTTGATTTTTTTATTTTGCAAGCCCTGACCTTCTTCCCTGAAAGATGAGAGTACAGTATCCTCAAAACATGTACACATTGACATGGCTACAACAGGTCTAAATACTGCATTTAAAAATAAACAAAAAGTTTCTGCAAATATTTTGTGTCCAGTTTCTTTTAACTGCAATTGGTAGAACTTTTTACCTGATCCATCTTATCTAGTATTTTCCCTGTACACCAGCTGAGGAAAAGCATAAATTTCTCACACTTCTTTTTCAAGTTCATGAGTCAAAAAGCTTTCCTTAAGTTGCTTTATGTGACTGGTGTTTAGAAAGACATACATTTTCTTGAGTTTGGCTGGCCTTCATTTTCAGCTGCAGTCTGAGCTACTGGGCAAGGTGGATCAGGCTTATAGGGACTGCAGCTGGGAGCCTGGATGCACAGATTAAACTGTGTTATCTTCATTCTGGTCAGACATAACCAGTTTTTAGACATTTACTTTGGATATTTCAAGCTAAGCAAGTGTAGTCTCTGTATTTTATCAATTTGCTGATTAGGTCCTCTGCAAACTGTGACTTATGACTAAATGACATTAAACATCCCCTGCAGGCCTCAATGGGAGCTTTGCACAAGGGTTTGCATGCAGCTTTATGATCCACTGTAAACATGAACCACATGCAAACTTAAATGGCACCATTATGTTCTCCTTTATCCTAGAGAAACCTGTTAATTCTAAGCATCTTATGTTTATTTTCTAATTATTCCTCTTCCTTCAATTTCTTACAAGGAACATTGAGAACATGTAGGACCTATTGTCCTATCCAGTAGCATAAGCTACAGGTAAAGGAAAGTAAAGGAAGAAATAGGACTTCATAAGGAAAATAAGAGTAAGAAATTATGAAAGAACTGAAGTAAAGCATATGTGTTAAAGCATATATGTATATATGCATATACAGATTTGTGTGTATATATTTAAGAGACTATCAGAATATAGGGTTTTTTCCTTGCAGTTTTCACTAACAGCTGTTGGAAAACAGTTATAGCCAGGGAAAATATGGAAAGATGTGAAACTTAGGGCACACTAAATGCAAGGCTGATTAAATTCAGACCAAGATCATTTCCTGTTCAGCAAAGCTTGCTCAGCCAGCCAAGAAAAAACAAGACAGATACCCAACTTGCCTTTATTTTTAGTGCTCAAATCCTGTGCATTTCATCCTCAAGGTTCAACAGTGTGTTTACACTAAAGCTTTAGTTGGATCTGTATTATTGAAAGCCTGTCCTGGAGAGAAGCTCACTACACATTACCACAGAATTCACCCCTGGCAGTGGAAACCTAAATGCTGCTTAATTGCATAAATATAGGAAAAACTCAAGGCATCTACAGGCTGCAGCAGGGGTGGCTTAAAATAATATATTCACAAATTGCTCAGCTCTGGTAACAACTGATAACAAGCATTAATGCATAACACAGCAAAGAAATTATAGACATTTTTATCCATCTCCCCTCTACAAAGAGCCATAAATGTTGTTCTTTCAAAATCTGTTACTGCAATGTGTGAGACTTGACTTGACATTGGTGTGACGAGATAAACTATTTAATTGGGGTTTTACTATGCTAGCAATGTACTTATCACAGTATTTGGAATTCAGAGACTAGGGAGCCATGAAAGATTATCTTTCCTGAAGAACTAGAAAATGGCACCACCTTTCCACTTGCTGTCCCCTAAGCCTCTTCTGAATATCCTGCTTACCTTTTGGGATCACTTTGTTTTCCTCTGTGTCCAGTTTCCAAGGGGAAGTTTATATTGGAGTTGTTCTCCCAGGTTAAATACATTGTCTCTGTCTATTTCTCTAGCCAGATGAAAGCCTCGACTTATCTAAAGGCATTTGAGGCTGCATTAACTTGTGCTTTTCTCCCTCTGCAGTACACTGCAGTTGCCTTCTGAATGTAGGCAATCAGGGTGGCTTTGGGAGTTTACTGCTTGAAAGATTTATGGTGTGGATCATACTGAAAGAAAAGAAAGAAAATAGAAGAGAAAAGCTTCCTGTGGATGTTCAGTGATTCTCACAGGTTCTTGGAGCATCCTACTTTCCAGATGTGTATATTTCAATTTTTGTTATTGAGTGATAGGACAGGTGGAGACACTTTTATCTTAAAAAAATTGGATGAGCTACAAAGCAGTTCTGTCTCCCAATTTTATGTTTTACACCCAACAGAATGAGGCGCTTTTTTTTTTTTTTTTTTTTTTTTTTTTTTTTTTTTTTTTTTTTTTTTTTTTTTTTCCCTGCTATATACTAGTGTGGTCCAGTTTACTCAGGCTCTCTCTGCATTTCCAGAGGCAGAAAAAATTGATCACAATTGAGAAACAGCAGCAGGGCAGAGGTGAAGGCATTATCTACTATTACACAGTATTGAGGATGAGGAAGGGTAAAGGAAACTTTAAAAATAAGGTCAGCATTGAATCCTTCCAGCCTGACAAAACAGTCTGAAATACTTTGCTTCATTTTCATGTTTGTGGACATCATTGATCCAATCCAGAGCCTGCAGTTTGACACAAGTGGGAATGGGCTAATTTGCAAACTCAAAGCACTTGTAACATGTTGCTGCTGTTTAATATACATGTACTCAATTCCTCTGTGGTTACCAAAACCGCAGTTTTAGTGACATTTTCTTTTTGGTTGGAAAGGGGAAAGACTAGTGTGTGACACAATTTTAGTATACAACAATATCATTAATATCACTAGGACCATCTTGATAGAGCTGTAGCTGTCAGTGGGTGAGGCAATTGCTAAATGAGTGCACTGCCATATTTATGGGTACTAGAGAGAATAAATTTTGTAGTAAAATAGGATTTATTATATTCATGCAGATTTGGAAACTGCTGAACAGCCGGGCAGACAAGTCACAGGGCTGTGGATGTGGGTATCTACTTGTGCTTCTGCAAGAATACAAGAATTCTTACACCAACCATTTGCAGAGATGGAGAACATAATAGCCTTCCTTTAGGTACACCCATCAAGCATCTGTTCACCTTGAAAACCCAGCTACTGCAACACTTACCACGTTTTTCCCTCTTCACAGATATTTCTTACCCCCAGATTTTTGGAGCGCTGAATTTTATGCCTTTCTGGGGAGAGGGACACAGATCACATCATTTTGTTGACTTCAACTTGTTTTCCCAAAATGCTTGACTCTTACTGACAGTCATTGTCTTCCACACTTTCATCCCACTGGTGGCTTTCTGTGCCTCTTTAAATCAAAGAGCCTGATCTTCTGACGTGCTGCTGCAGCTGGCATTGTGAGCACTCAGCAATACAGTAAATTAGTCTCCAAGGGTGTAACTGGTAGCATGTGTTCTTTGTAAGCACTGGTTCACTTGAGCTGAGCTGCTGCTTTAGTAGCTTTGAACTTTCTTAAGTCACTGAAACACAGTTAATTTCCTATTGGAGTTTATGATTGTATGGGAAAATCTTTATCTTGTGAGAGACAAAGGGAAAGGGTGTACTGGGTTTGTGTTGTAACTCTGCATGATGTCATGCACTGCTCACTAGTATCTGTACAGGTTTATTGAATTTTAATTCACGGGACTAGCTGGAATTGTGTTTTCCTAACATAATTTTCCTAACACCTCCTGTTAGGCAGATCATCACCTCATATGACCTGCAACCTAAGGCTGACAAAGACACTTTCTAAATCATATTGGCTTAAATGTGTAACTGCTTATACGAACAAAAATCAATTATTTTCTGCAATGGACAGACCTAACACATCAAGACTGTTTCTGCAGTTCTGTGGTCACATAGTTTTCCACTTTTTTTATCTCACCATCTCTAGAGATGAACTTCCCAAGCCAGATATGCAAGATTCCCAGGAAAGCTCCCAGCTTGCTTTGAGAAATCTCTTCTTTGCTATTTAAGACACTGAACTTTTGCCTCTGCTCAGGCTGGTAACTGGTGGTAGTCACGAGTGCTGGCTGCAGCTACTGTGCTTGTTCCTGGAACACAGTAATGCATTTCCAGCCTGCCTAATGCTCTCATCAGCAAAGGCTGCTCATGAGCTAGGCCAGCTAGGCCTATTTGTCCCACCTATATTCCATTGTAATCCACTTCTGTTGTTTCTGCAGGAGAGAGTTGTTCTGGTATGCTACATAACTGCAGTATTTCAGTCAAACAGCACAGAGGATGTTAACTAATGGGATTTCACATTCTTTCACTAAGGTGTTACTGAAACTGGATGGCCACAGCAAAATGGCTGTGGGGCAACTGTTTGTAGCTATATAGAAAAGATGCTGGGATGCACAATAGCTGCAATGATTGCCTGCTTAGTATACACCAACATAATTCATCCTGACAAGAACTCTGTGCCATGGCCAAGGCAGGTAAAATAATGTTGCAAACACTGCTCAGAGAGAGAGATGGCACTGTAGTCCTCTGGCTGGGACTGCTAGTAAGGACAAACCCCGTGCAGAAGCTGGAGGAAGAAAAGCAACATTTAATTGCCAACTCATCCTTTGTATTTAGCCATTTCACCTGGGAGCAGTGCCTTCTAATGGAACAAAGATATTTTCAGAACAGAATAAAACCAGCATGGACATGAATAGGTAAAAGGCGGGCTGAGGTTCCAGTACCATAGAAACATATTGGAGGGGGCAGAAATTGAGCATTTTCTTCTTAGTCCCCCCACACCTCCTTTATTTGCACTAGAAGAGCTTTCCACTATAGTATTATGTGCTCTGTGATTATCTGTTGAAAGAAAAAGCTACAGAACACTTAAGTCACAACCTAAAATCAGTCACCAAGTACAGTGGTCATGTTATTTCTTGTTCTCCATGACTGTTTGTAGTAGTAAATGAGGAAAAAACTTGGCACTTCGAAAGAATGTTAACATCATTAGTGTGTTATGAATACAATTAGTTAAGCTTCCTCAGGAAGAAACATCTGTGCCTTTTGCCTCCCACATATTTCCCTTTTGCTGTCAAGTTTCCAGCTCTGCAGATCTGGGAAACTGTATGAAAGAAAGAATTTGGGAGAAGAGATTCTCTGACATAGCAGATACAACTGTCAGGAAGGGCAAAAAGGGATATTGTTGATTTTTCCATTTATATTTTGGCTATTCAATTGATCAAGATAAGGGAAGTTAGGGACTGCTGGGTTGTATGACCAACTCTACAGTGATTTACTATGGGTGACACTGTGGTCAAGAACAGCATCCATCACTGCAAGAGCAGCTCCAGATGTGGCAGCCTTGAGCAGTACCTGACCCTTTCTCTCTGCAGGAGGAGGTGAGGAGTTCTGCAAAATCAGTCCTAAACAACTTTATAGGGGACATTTTCCTCCTATGTGGCTGAAGTATTTTTCCAGAGAGACATATGAGGGAGGGAGGTGGTGCCTTGCCAGGTGCCACAAAATTGTTTTTTACTAAACTTGGACAGTTTATGAACTGGAAGAGTTTCTCATGGCCTCTCTAAGTAAGTGGTCAGCTGATTACAATGTCAGCATAGTTCGATGACCTAAATTAGATCCCAATTGTCCACCTTGGTTTTATAGCATCTACTTAAAATAAATTAAATGTGAAATGAGATACTAAGTGGAGTCCCAGAAATAAGCTACAAGTGGGGATCAATTTGAGCTATGTAATCTAACATGAAGGAAAGAAGAAGCCAATATATACTGAGAGAGCCAGGGAAAGGAAGCAAAAAGAACCTGACTGGAGAAAGTGACACAAATGAGTTCTTTGTGCCAAATAATCAGATTAACTCTAACTGGAGCTGGGAGATGATACTTTGCACAGACTTAAGGCATAGAGCTGCAGAGAGTTAGTTGTCTGACTTCAGCTGTAGTAAACGAGTTATATGCCTAAAAACCTTTGAAAACCTGGTCCTTAAAATGCTTAAATGTACACAGCTGTTACAGAATTCGTAAACCTCCCACAGTTACTAAAGAAGTGAGCAGGTAGGACAAGACAAATACATTTGCTTTGCAAAAGAGTTGCAGAGCAGAAGCTCTGATTGTGACACTCACAGCTGCCCTAGGATTACCCAGGAAAGGTTGGGGTGGTTTATTTGCTGCCAAATGCTTCCCAAGCAAGTTGATCTCCATGACTGATGTAGCAATATAACAACATATAATATATAATATATAATCCAGAGGAGGGAGCTGCTTTCTATTCCTGTGGCTTTTCACTCAGGGTTTGCACTCAGGAGACCAAGTTGAGCATTATGCTGGGTAAATGTGGAAGGAGTAGGATGTGCTGATAAAAGTTGGTTTGCAAATGAAGGTGGGTTGGTGAGGTGTTATTTGGAGTGTTTTTTTCTTGAGACATTACATATGCAGTGCTGACTTTCTACTACTAACACATTTCAGAATATCTTCACTCATGTGGGCAATGCTGTCTCTCAAGCAGTTCTGGAGTTTCATATGCATGTTTAGGATAATGAATGTATGTTGTATTTATTTCTCTTTTTTGGAATAATTTTTTCTTTGTATTAGAAACCCTTTCACTTTGTTTTAAATCATTTAACTAATGTAGGTCTTGAAGTGTCATGAGGATTAGCTTAAATATTTTTACTGTGCTTGCTTTGAAGATGTAGAATACTATTCAAGTGCTAAGATTTAAATATGGGCTGTGAAGGAAGTGCTGCTGATTGAATTTTTAGAGGCAGCATGTTAGATAATATGGAGTTTTTTATTTAAAGGTAAAATGAAAGCCATGGAGAACTGCAAAGCATGAATAGTAGAGAAAACTTCTTAATGACTTTGTAGGAAACAATATGTCTTTCTTTTATGGAGGCTTAAAAACCTTTAGCGTTTGATATGGATTAGAATACTTTAGGGATTTTGATGGGAATGGCAGTCAAAGCTCATCTTTTGGCCTGAGACTATCTTGTGTCATTATGGATGACAGATATCATTAATGCTTTATAGGTTTTTTTGGTTTAAGTTTTGATCCATATATGCAAAACCAACAGAATAAAGACAAAAGAGCTTTACTATGTGCACTACACCCCAGAGGACAAGGAAATACAGATGAACAGGACTCAGATGGAAGGGTTAGAATTTTTCCTCTAAATCAAATACCATTCTGTAGAACAATATGGCACAGATCTGAATGGGTTAAAGTATTCTGCTAAATATGCTGTAAAGGCTCCAGGAGAAAAAAAAAAATCACAGTTTAATTCCAGTTTTCTCCAGGGAGTACAAGTATATAGATTGTGGTGTATTCTATGCAGATATAAAACCCATGTGGCAAATTTTCTTTCAGTAATAAAAATTTGAATGGAAACTTAATAATATATGTGCATACAGATTGATGTGTTTCTTGTTTTTCTCTTTAAACAGAGAATAAAGTCTGCCTGAAAAACAGTATTAATGACTCCTTTGCAGAATATGAAATAAACACTTAAAGTGTTTCCTCTGTTGGCATCTTCTGCAGCCACATTTCAGAAGGTTAAAAGCTTCAAGTGTGAAAAGCTGCCTTCTGTTTTGAGCAGGGCTTTTTTTTTTGTTTTCTCCCCCAAGAACTGAGAATATTTTTGACGAATCGGAAATGAGTTTTGTGTTCCCCATGTAACCTGCAATATCAATTATTTGCATAGCCTTAGTCTTATTGTGTATCATCTGCTATTGTGTGTTCTCAGGAAGACAGTACTTCTTGAATGTGCTGGAAGATTTCCAAACAGCCTAAGTGGTAGCTTATATCAGTTTGATTCTGTGATTTACAAAATCAGCATAAAGATGGAAGCAAATCTATTTTCTCTTTGTTTCAGCAAGCAGCTTTGTTTCACATAACAGTATTTTACCACACTTCATATGACATAGAATAATCCTTGTAACACATTCTGAGTAGGATGCTGGAAGTATGTTCTAAAGGAAAGGGAAAAATATATTCTCAAAGGGACCAGCGCTTTTGAATAGAATGAAAGCCCAATGAGTAGTTGTTTAGTATTTCTGCTGCCTTTTCCTTCACCTTTCTCCAGAGATTTTGCAAATATATTTTGACAGAATATAGCTGTCAACACTGTAAAACATAGTATGCTTGTACCTTGCCAAAAATGTGATGTCATAGTGCAGAAACTATCAATAATAAGATGTATTTTCTCTTTTGGAGGGCTCTCTAAATCATGAAATGGAGTGTAAATCTAAGTTCTTGATTTTTGGCAGGCCTAGGCAGAGTTTAAGCACTACTTTGCTCATTAGCTAAAGAAACTGATGCACTATGTGATATGCCAGCTGGTGGATGGGGTCCGCCGCTTGGGACCCAGAGAGCCACAGCCACCCCAAAGGATGTCTCACTAGAAACAGCTCCTTGGGGGGTCAGGGCTCTCCTCAGCTGGACAGAGGGGCTTCTCAGCATCGGGCAGAGCAGTGATTTTTCAGCTCAGTGATTTCAGCTTTCAGTGATTTCAGCTCAGTGCTCCTAGCTCATGCCCTTTTGAGTTAGCCCCTCTTTTAGCCGGCCGTGGTGAGAGAGAGAGAGGTTTTGTATGGAATTTCCGCAGGTGGTACTTTATTGAGAGGGTACCAGCGAAAGGGATCCAGGGACGAGGAACCTCTGCTGACCAGAGGAAACTCAGGGGTTTTTATGGGACACCAGGGTGGGAGGAAAAGGGTACAGAACCAATCAATTGTAACAGATCTACATAAAATCCCGAGGGGGCTTGTGGGTCTCCGGACAGGTCGCCGTAGCTAGGAGGTTTGCCTTTGTCCTAGGGACTCAAGGTAAAGTTGCGAAATTCTTCTTTAACTCCTCATCTTAGCTCCCTCCAGGGCAGAGCAGCCGGGGCTCCTCCACAACGTGAGAGTGTGCTGGATTTGGAGAACTTTTAACTGAGGTAAGAGGTTTGCAGCATGAAAGCATCCAGGGATGGCAGCAGTGGATAGAGAGCCTCGTATTGCCCAGGAAATCCAGGTAGCAAAATCAGGAGAACTATACACAGCGTGTGTTTACTGTGTACTTGGTAAGCTAGCCTTGGGTCTTTATGCTGTGTTGGATATTTTCCCTACAGATAAGTGGCTCAGACTCCCCTTTTGTTCAGTGCAAGGCTTCAGTTTGAAGTTATGAGTCAATACTGATGATCTAACTTGGTGTGCTTGGCATCTGGTGGGTAGGTGCACCCCTTATGAGACTTTGCCAAAAGAAAACTTTAGGAAGAGGTGGGCAGTGTTAGAAGTCCCTTTCATGTACTGCCAAAAAGTGACAAGAGGGTACCATCATGGCAGATGGGCAGCAGTGAAACTGCGTTGAGGATTTTTTCCAGGGTCTTGCCTGACATAAATTATCTTAGTATTTATATTTGGGTGCTTACAGACATAAGTGACTTGTGTGCAACATCCAGTGCTTTGCCAGCAGCAGCCAACAATTAAAGCTCCCACTGGAAGCAGCTGCAGCAGGAGGTGAACACTGCTCAAATTTCACTGGTGCATATGAGTGACTTCTACCCCCTGATGCTGTTGTACACTACAACAACACAAAGACTTTGACTTTAGAAGATTGAAAATGAATTTTTTTTTTTTTTAATTTTGGGATTTTTTTTGATACTATTATACACAGACCAATTTGATTGGTGAGACGAAGACCAACTTTTTCAATCACATTGGTCAGACCAGAGGGACATCAAGAAGAAATTTCTCTTAGGGAAAAAATGTGAACAGAGTTTACAGTTACAAAAAATATGTCTCTTGTTTACAGAAAATCCTCTGGGAAAGGAATTTTAGAAAACTAAAACATCTCAGGCACAAACCAGGGCTACAACACCCATCCTAGTTTAGCTTTCAAGGGTAAAGCAGGTAAACTTCAAACCTGCTTGATGATTTAAAAACCCTCACCTACAGACAGATACCTTCATTGGTGTCCACTGGTAACCTTGCCATGGCCAAGCTGAGTGTGTGAGATGGAGATGGTCCCATGGAAGAACACCCTAGGGTTGTTGTTATGTTCTCTTTGAAGGTTTGCAGAGGTCTCTTTTTCCCTAGCAGATGTTCTGCAGCTGGATATTACACAGGAAGGAGACAGCAATAACACTTCCCCTTGTTTTTAATGAAAGAGATTTTTACCGAAAGAGTTATAAGGATCTACCCTTGCCGGTGTGTGACCACAGAAAGTGCTTGTAGGATATCTTCAAAGGCATGGCTTATGAAGTTCTGTAGCAAGCTAAAACATCATTTGAGCTAAGGGTGGGGGGATTCATTGAGTGAGTACAATGGAAGTACATTAATTTGTGCAATAATCACTGTCCCTATCCATCTTCATTCTGGATACTAATATCAGTCAATTCAAGGCTGCTTAACACCTCAAAATAATAGAAAAACAAGTAATTGATCTAAAATATGATCACGAAATTCAGTAGTAGTAGAAGAAAAAGTGTTAGGGTTGTGTCTGAGGCTTTGCTTTCAGGTTACAGTCACTTGATTACAGAGAGGAATAAGAGCTATAATAGGTGAAGGCTGTAATCTTTCTAAAGAAATAAATTCTGTCAAAAGCTTCCCTGGTTCTGAGTGTTAAGCTTGGGGAAAGAAAATCTGGAATTAATTCAATTAGTTATATAAGCACATGTGACTCTTCTTTTCCTACAGGGAGTATGCTTTAAGTGGAGTCAATCCAGAATGGCTCATGGGCTTTTTGGTGTGTTCTGCATTTATCAGCTTGTAAGGGTCACTTGTGAACTCATAGCTTCAGAGAACAATCACTTGGAGGGTCTCTGGCAAACAATGGGAAGACACAAATCACAAATCTGAAAATGCTCATCAATGACAGTGTATTTCTCATCTGTTCCTTAGAAGAGGACAGGAATTTTCAACCAATTTGAAATGTCACTCATCAGGGTGTGTGAGGATCAGCTATGGGGCAAACAAAGAGACAGTATTTATTTCAAAAAACCTTCCCAGGGAGGATCACAAAAAGATAATTAATTCCAAAGGAGAACAATTCCAGTGAAGTAATTCACTTTTCTCATATGTATGTTATGAACCGCTGACACAGCAGGACTGAGTGATACTAAGTCCAAATGACAAATGGATTAACTTAGGGGAATTTTGAAAAAATGAAATGGAAAACATATGGAGGCAATATGAATGTCTCCTCAGTGTGAGGATCCAGACTAGATCATTACAAAGGTGTGGTACCTCCTTCCTGTGATCTTGCATCATGTTTGGCTAGTCACAGACAAGAGTATTGCCATGATTTGTATCCCCCAGCTCTGCAGAAAAGGCAGTCATTCCTCAGAAACTGAAGGATCCAATTGGAAGCAGACTGTGACTATCAAAAGTTTCTTTATTTTAATCACATGCATTCTTCTGTGGTTTATCT
The DNA here is from genome assembly GCF_009819655.1 of Sylvia atricapilla. Lineage (NCBI taxonomy): Eukaryota > Metazoa > Chordata > Aves > Passeriformes > Sylviidae > Sylvia > Sylvia atricapilla. The sequence continues at coordinate 15,721,448 of NC_089148.1, forward strand.
CCTAATAACTGTGAATACTCTAGTGGAAAACATCAGTTGTTTCCCACAGTAATTGAAGTGGGAAATTCAGATAGATAAGCCCATTCTATTATTTAATTCCAACAAGAAATGGTAGATTGGCTCTTGGTCCATATTCAACATGCTACTGGTATTTGTTCTAGGATGCCCAATGTCAATTATTCCTTTATTACTCTTCCTCTTGAGACTGAGGAAGAGTAAGCAAGACAAGACAGACCCAAGTGATCCTGGTCACCTCAGTGTGTCCCTGGCAGTTTTTGCTTTATAATCTAACTGATGATGTGGCCCACACCATTGAATGGCAATATTTAAAAAAAATTATTTTATGTCTGGCTTGGTTTGTTTTTTTTTTTTAATAAAAATAATTCGGTTGGGCCACAAGTAATATAGGAATACAAATGCAATATCTGATTAAATTTTTATCTAGACTGTGGAGCTGTATATGTATATATATATATATGTGAAAATACATAATGTCTGGCTAAATCAGGCTGACTTCAGCTATTCTGTGCTATCAGAATGCTGCACTTGAGGCTACTGAAAAGGAGAGGAGAGCAGCAAGGTTAGAGAGGGCAAGTTAAAAAGCACTGACTCAGAAAAGTAATTCAATCTTCTCACCTGCAGAGTCACTGCTAAGTACAAGCCATGAATTGCAGTGTTGTAGTTTTGAATGGCATTTAAGAACAGCAGTGAGCTGTTGTACCCAACCAAATACCATGAAGGGGAGTGGAGGTCAGTGTATATGCTTGGGTGCCTTTTGAATTTGTCACTTTAAAGTGTACATTCTCTGAATGATGCTGCATGCATGCTCCCAAGCAAAAGCGTTCCGTGAGAGTTGGAGGGCTCAATGCTAACACGTTTATTCTCCTATGTGATTTTATGTTTCATTGCCCTCTGCTGAAATCTTGACCAAAATGTGCTAACTTTTCTCCCATGGCTGTGGTTTGCCTTTGAACCCCCAGGAGGAAGGCTATGGCTATAGAAATATGAGCATTCTGTACAAAGCACAGCACAACCCCATCACAAATAATCTGTCTTGGATGTTGCTAGTGCCAGGCTCTACCATTGTTCTTGTGTTCTATTATTGAAAGAGTGTTGTTGGACTACAGATGCTGTTTATTATCCTTTTGGGAAGGTTTCTTCTCTCTTGCATTCCAAAACAAACCTGAGTGTTCGCTATTTAAAATCTTACTTCATTAGGTAACTAAGCCATTAAAGTCTGTGAGACAAATACAATTAAACAATTTTGAGGGCTGCTGTGAAGAAACTGAAATGTGTTCCCAGCCACAGAACAGAATCTAATTATATGAGGACTTTATATACATACACCCACAGACATACATGTGTGCACAAAACCAGACATATATATGTACCCACGCTGGTGCCTAATTATGTTGTAGATTATTTAATAAACTCAACTATTTTGGACCCTTCTCTTCTTCTGGATTGCAGTGTCCATATAGGAATATCTGATGTGAGATTTGCTAACCCAAGGTGAAGACAGAAACCCTTCTAGTTTGTCATGACATGCACCTAGGAACATTTCTGTTATATGATTCTTATCAGTATTTCACATACCAAGAAATTTTTAATTAAAAAGAAAAAAAGGTTTCTAGCATCTTTTCTCTCATAAGTCTCTTACTGCCTGCAGAACAAGACTGGTTGCAGTGGAAAATACCCTTGTTTTTCTTTAAAATTAACAATTCTATTTATAACTGATTATTGGTAATACTACATGCAAGAAAAAGGAAGCAAGGATTCTGTTACGTGTGGGTATCATGGATAATCCCAAAGAATAATACTGCATGAAAACTAGAGTACACTTGAGGCTAAAGCAGAATAATCTCCTAGAGGGGTATTTGCTGCTCAAGACAAGTGGCTCTCCTGATGATAATATAATTAAGAGCTTTTTTTAATAACCAACCCTGCCAACTATACACTTAGTGAAACTAGTGGCCCTTACACAAAACATACTTTGATGTCTGCGTAAGTAATTGCTACCATTCCTTCAATTGCTTTATGGTGCTGTGCAGGTAACCAGTTTGCAGCTCAGTCAGTGCTGCTTTTCAGCCATGTCTTGAGCACTCAGTCACACTCAGGCAGCAACACAGATTTGGCATAGGGGATGTTTAAATAACTTTTTCTTAGGAAAGAATTCTATTCCAGCAGAGCAAACTGTTAGATTTATTTGCATTTACGTCACTAAAAACGCATGTACTTATTGTGAAAGGGGTGGGTGGCCACATGACCCCCTAGTGGGGCTTGTTTTTTTCAATGTCTAAATAATTTGCTTTTGGAATAAGATGTTCCACTACTGACACTGCAGCCTGAAGTGAGAACTGAAAGAGCCAATATAAACCTGGACTCAAAGACATGTGGGTTGTTTCGGGGTTTTTTTCTGACTTCATCACATGCAGTATAATCAGCCACCATAGTTAGTGTCCTAAGTTCCTAAACTGTTTAAGAGTAGATCCTGACTTCTGTGAATTTTGTTATAGCACATTTAGGAACTTCCTGAGCAGTTCTTGGAGTTTTCTTTCTCAGTGGGCTAAATCCTAACACTGTTTACTTGCATTTCCATCACAATAAGGAAATTTTCTGACTAATCTTGGAATACGTGAATTTAGACAGTTCCTGTAAGTAAATTCATGCTTTGTTTGGGACTATTTACCAGTGATTTTCACACATCATCAAAAATTCTTTTGTAGTTTTAGAAAGAAACTGCAAATGTGTGCTAAATACATGAGTAAATGCCTCCTTGAAATAGTAAATAAATTAATATAGAAAATAAATTAAAATATTTAAAATTTTAAATTTCCATCTGTATCATGGTGAGAACTGTGTGTTCACAGCCTTATCTCATGGTCTTCTCTCTCCCAGGTTCTTCCATGTGGGCTTGCAGAGTCCTGACCTAGTTTCATTTTGTCTTAGGAATGTTTAGTCATTATTTTTGTCAACAGCAGCAAGCACACAGTTAAACAGAAATGTAGACTGTCGCTTGCTCCCCAGCTGATATTATTTCCTCTAACAACCCATTTCCTCTTGCTGTATCAAATTATTTTCTTCCACTATTTACCTGGGTATAAGAATGTGGTGCTGTGTGGGTGATCTCCAACACTATTCTGGTTTGGCTGTGGTCAGCATCCTTGCTGCTGCTTTGAGCTGGCTTGGAGATAGAGAAGACAGGATGAAGGAGAGCAGGAGGAGGCAGGTGGAAGGTTGAGGAGAATCCAACATATTTCTGCAGCTGTTCTCAAGGAGAGACAGGATACCATGATAAAACTCCAAAAGCTTTGTTTGAACTACATCAGAGCTCCTGTTTGAAATATATTCAAAACTAAATTCTTGTGCCCCTCCAGTGAACTCACTTTGTGCAGCAGTGTGTGTTTTGACTGTGCAAAAGAAAAGCTTCAAGTGATGCAAATAACGACCTTCTGAAACCTGGATAGAAATAAACTGGGCACGCTCTAGAAATGTAAGTGTCAGTAAAATTTCAAGTGGGTTTAAGAAACTGCTTTGAAAATTCACAGATTTGCTTTCACTTAGCCAGGCCTTCTGTTGGGGAAGCTGTGTTAAAGGAAGAGATTTTCACTTCAGCAAAACAGTCTCCATTTCTGTATGTGAAAACAGAATTAAACACAAATCTATCAGCTCTTTACCCAGCCCTGATGGAGTCTGTTGAGCTGTGCCAGTCAGTGGCCTGGGGTCTTTAACCTTCCAGTGCAGAGCTGCTGTCATCTTGGAGGAATTCCTGATGCTTCACTTTGTGGGAGCTAAAAATAGTAACCAGGGGAAGGAAGGAAATGCTCTTGAAGTTGCAATAGGGTAAATTTCTGATTGTCATTTTTCTTTATCTCCCCACCATCTATTAATTATTCCAAGAGCTTTAGTCCCAACTGAAATCTTGCTGATGTTACAGCCCTTAGCACGCTGTAGCAACAGCAGCAAACTGTGTGGTGCACAGAAGAAGAGTGTGATGGCAAAGCTGGCTGTCCTTGATGTTTCCAAAAGGCAACTGGTCACTGTTATATTAGACTAAAATTTTTACAGGACCACAGCAATGTGCAGTTCTCTTTATTCTTATTCAGGAAAAGATACAGAAATGTTAAATTGCAAAGCAAATTGTAAAGGATACAAAGGCTATGTCTGAGCTATGAGCTGAAAAAGCTGTCCTTCCTTCCTCCCACTTGACTTCTGACCCAGTTGCCTCTCAGTTGTACATCACTTCACCTAATAGTCAGGTTTATTTCTTCCTTCTAATGAAAATTCTCAAAAGATTTGGATTTATACCCGGAAGGATGTAAATATCATCCTGGACAAAGTTCAGTGGCTCTGGCCATTTCTCCCATGGCATCTGCTTCTGGAATGACAGTTCATTAAGGGAATTAAAGGAGAGGATTAGTTCAATATAATAAAATCTCCCTGTATCCAAACTCCAAAGCTATGCAAATCTACTTAAGGGGCCTTTAACTGCAAAAGGTAACTTAATTTCAGATTAATAAAATAGAGGAACTTTGTGTTTGCAGGTAAGTTCTGTATTTAGTGTCACACACCAAAAAAAAAAAAAAAAAAAAAAAAAAAAAAAAAAAAAAAAAAAAAAAAAAAATCTAGGCAAGTGCTAGCAGACATCCTGTTTGCATCTGATTTTAAATTTAATCAGTCTTGAAAATCTTTCATGGACCTTTTCCTGCCAGCTTGCTTCCATGACTGTTACACAGAATGCCAAAACAGGTGTAAAGTAAATCTTAGGTACTAATGCGTGTTCTCTTCATTTAATGAAATCTGGTACTGCAGTTTCTCCAAAAGCTGTTGTAAATTTTATTAAAATGGAAAGCCAGGCACAGCAAGTTTATCTCCACATATAAAGTATTTTCTTTATCATATACTGCAACATTATAAAGAGACAACTGAGCTAAGGGAAGAGTTATGTCACATCTTGATGAGGCAAATCCTAGAAGGTCTCAAAAACAATAAAAACGTTATAGAACTGTATTATGCTGTGCATAATAAATTACAAGCTATTTTTAAATTTGATGCTTTCTGGATTAACAGAAATGCCATAGTTTTATTGAGATTAACACTAATTCTATATAATATGTTTCTGGGAAAATGAAATGAGGAGTATTACTCACCTGAGGATGATCAAAATTATTTTCTTTCCAAAATGTTTTCTATTTAAAATATGTTTCTCTACATTTATTTTTTTTTTCTGTCTCGGATGTTGACATGCAACATTATTTGTACTTTTGGTACAAAAGAAATAGATCGTGTGACCTGCTAACACTGATGGTATGCTCTCAATAGTAAGAACTGACATAGAAAAATGAGATGCTGATAATCATTTTGAAAATATAGGGGCAGGAAAGGTCTTTGCTTGTCATGCACATAAATTTTAAAAATCTGCATTGTGTACACATTTCACTTATATGTTCTCAAATTGGTTGGATCCAAGTTCTGATTCCCCTGCTCCTGAGATGTAGGCTGTAATTACAGAGCAATATTAATGAACTTCTCCTGGAGATATGGAACTTGCTTCCAGTGAAAACTTTGCAAAACCTGGTATCTTACACCAAAGGCCACTGTATCCATAAAGTCTCTTACTTGGCTTAGAGTCTCTTACTTGGTTTAGAGTGATTTATGGCAGGATTACATTGCCCATAAAAAGGGTTTTTTAAAAACAGTCAGACTTCCAAATCTTAGTGTTTTGTCACCATGGTGGATGTGTGAATCTTCAAGTTTCAGTTTGGGGAGCTGTTAACAGAGACTTTACTGACTTTTTGAAAATTCAAAAATAACTTTGAACAAAACATCAGAGTCACCAGAAGTCAGAAAATATCAAAATTAGCAAACACCACTCTTGTAGGTTTTTCCAAGGACCACTGTACAGACTTTATTTTGGACTGTTAAATGGATTTACTCTTTCTGTTTCTTATATTAACGGGACTCTTAAAATAATGTGGAGACTTTAGGTTTGGGTTTTGCCTCTTCTCAGAGTTAGCACAGCAGCGGGATAGATTCTTTCACGAGTTTTCTAACTGAGAAAGAATACAGTGACAGGGACAACTTGAGCCGTCTCCTGTTCGGTGGCTGAGTTGGTGGATTCAGCACTCAGTATTTACTAGACTGGAGTGTGCCACAGGACAGGATCTTCCTTTCTTTGCTGCTACCACCTGACAGGGGCAGGATGTGCCTGGTATACTGCAGCTCTAGAAGTGGCTGCTTTTGTGTGAGGTGCTTTCTCAGGAGTGGGAGTCCTGGATGATTCTGGAAGTCAGAAAATATTACAGCGGTACATGACAGGGTTAGCAGAAATGGCAGGAGACAGAATTTGTGCCTCTGAATTCTGGAATACTAAAATAATATTAATAAGAAACCTAAGCATTCAAAATTTCAAATGCCAATGGAATTACCTCTGCAGTTCTAACTATTTTAAATTATTTATTATTTAATATCTTAATTACTGATCTAATTATCTTCTAAACATAGTTTTAAGTTATATGATTAATAACATATTTTTTGTTCAGGTGGTCCTGATTTGTGTATGTTCATGGGCTGGTTAGATGCAGGTAGAGAGCAGCTATTTAATATTCTGTGTGCTCCACCATGCCCCAGGGTGGCTCCATGCCACGTGTTACTTCATGACAGTGAAAGCACTTCCTGAAGATAGGTTGCCTAATTTCCTAATGGACACTCTTATGCCATTCACTGTAATGTGACACCTTGACATTTAAAATTATTACTGTTTTATAGGAAAGAAAGTGAGTCACAGGGAAAAGAATTCATGTGTCTTTTTATGCTGCTGTCCAATATCGGGTGCCTAAGATTTTTTTTTTTTTGTTCTTAGCACTCAGCATTATGTATCAATTAATATGATCAAAATGTAACTCCTATTACCTTCAATTGCAGCTGCAAGTAGCCAGTGCATTGGTAAATAAGCCCTTATGGTTTCAAATTCTGAGTCCAGAAAATGAGGGAAAATAATACCAGTGGCTAGCTATTAAACCAGAGACCATTGCAGAGGATTTCTGTTAGAGATAAGTTCAAACTCCATCTCTTTACAGCTGCTTTCAATGATTTAAATCATCAGACCTTTGCAGCTTTTCTTTAAAACCATTTCTCATGCACACTGTATCATTTTTTCCAGTAAATGAAGCAGTGATTCTGTAGGAAACAGCATATTAATGTAATGCTGATTCAAACTCATCTTTTACAGATTTCATCTTTTGAACTAGAAAAGGACAGACAAACAGAAAAAAACCCCAAAACCCCAAACCAACCTTAAACCAAAAAACAACCCATAGCCTCAAAACTTCCTTTGGGGAAAGACTGGTGTGATCATGTAATTAAACAGTTCTGAGATCTGTATGCTCAGGCTGAATTCCTGTATTTCTTTAGTCTTGTGTTCAGAGTTGCAACTTTGATTTCAAGGTTGCTGTTTGGTCCAACAAGGCAATATTCAAAGTTATTTAATTTGTTAAAAACCTTAAGATCCCTTTATAAATTTTTATCTTCTAGGTCACCATTACACAGCAGTGTAGGCAACTGTCAAAGGCAAGACTGTTGTCAGATGTAAACTTGTAAAATTGTTAATCAAAACAATTGCATGGGATAGCTTTTGTTAAAAATTTGTATGAGAGCTGTCAGATGTTTCAAAAGACGTAAAGGTATTTTCCTTGAGTATAGATGTTAATAGTTTGAGATGAACTCTTCAAAGTGTGACAATGTTTTGCTACTGGCAACTTTTATGAGTTAAAATAACTTCAATTACATGATATTTTATTCACTTTCTATCCAGTGGAGCAAAGTCTGTTGGCATTAGGGCACAGCATGATGGCTGGTTAGACCCCCTGAATGCTCCAAGGAGAGTGGGGATTTAACAGGGCAGGGTAGCAGTTTATTTGGATTCAGAGGAGTAAAGCTCATGATTCCAGACCTATAAACAGCTTTTGCTGTTGCTCATGCTGTGGCTAGGTAAGACTTTAAATTTGCCAAGAACAGAATTTCATGGAGAGAATCTTAATGGAAGGAGTAGAGTTGGATTCCAATATAGTTCAATTGGTTTCATAACTCAGGAATCAAGTACAGAATGAGGTTTACAAACAGGAATAGGTGTTTTTTGTGACTTTCTGACCATCTTCTGTATAACTCCCCATATGACACCTCTTCTACCAAGAAAGTGCTGTTTACTGTTGTGGTTGCACAAATCAAATTCTTTTCTGCATGTCTAGACAATGTGCCCATAACTGAACAAAATATAACCAAGACAGGAAAAAAAAATCTGTGAAAACGGTTTTTTTTATTCCTAAAATTATGGTAATTATGTCAAAGATCGATTTATAGCATGGTAAATAATGCTAATTCATATCATTTCCTGAAACAAGACCACCAGTTACACTCGGGGTTAGTTTATACCCTGTTTAGTGATAGTGTGAGCAGGATCCTGCTGAACAAGGTGGCTCAGATCTGACACTGCTGGGGTTGAGACCCTTTAGATGTAACTTGAGAGTGGTGTAAAAATCCACCCTTCTCTCCCCTGCCCTGCAATTAACTTCCCCTGAAATTAATTCACTCCTGAATTAAATGTATTTGTCTTTTCTTCTGCACTTCTAAGGTTTTCCTTTCAAGTGCAAAGAAACAGTAGATAAAGCCTTGGGAAGGGAGAGGTTTGGTTTTAGAGACAAACTGTTTGGATAATGACAGAGCCCACAAAAACAGGCTGGATTTTTGGAGGAAGAAGGCAGGGTATGTCTCTGTTTAGTTCAGAAGAAGGCATTCTCCTAAGATGAAATACTGCTTTTAAATTTTGTTCCAATTTAAGGCCTTCCATGCCATGATTGAAGTTGTCACCGTTTCCTTTTCCTAAGCTCCTTTTATGTACACAGCTGTATTCTCCAGGATAAAATCTCATTAGAGGATAAACTGACATGGCCATATCTCAGTGTGAAACATTGTCAGTATTTTTGTGATGTCAGTTTTATCTCATAAAAATAGTGGGAGTGTAAAGCACAGATAATAGAGCAAAGAATGTAAAAACTTCTTATTCTCTATTCAGCAGTTACCTACAAATGACAGTGCATTTTCAAACACATCATTTAGCTTTTGAATGCCCTTCAGAATATTACTGGCGGGTTTTCTTCTCCTGGAGACCGCAGCAAGTTATACATTTGTTTATCATACTATCTTCATACAGGCAAAACAGCTGGTGGCATGAGCAGACACAGCACTCTTCCAAGTTGCTTAGTCTATTTTAATTAGAGGAAAGCTGTCTGGGACAGACACTGTTCTTCTCTAAGCATGTGGGGTTTTTGTTTTGTTTTGGGGTTTTGTTGTTTTTTTTTTTTTCCCCTCTGCAGTAAAAAAAATCCATTGTTTCTGTTAAAACGCATTTAATTAAGAAAATAAATTACAAATAACAGATGACACATACTTTTTCATTTTTTTAAAAAAAGCCCAACAATCTGCAGTTCAGTGTAAAATGATCATGGGTTAATAATGGTCTTTGAAAACAGAAACCTGAAGCTCTCAGATGAGCATGCATTGAAAATAAAATGTCAACAGTCTGAAAAGATTACTGATTTGTAGGGTTTGCTTTTTTCTGCTTTCTGGAACTTCTACAGACCTTTGTGTTCTAATCTCTGAATATTCATGCATTGTTAGGTGTGGCCAACACTTGATTTTGTTGTTTTGGGTTTTTTTTTAAAGAATGTTTAGTTGAAAGAAAGTTGGGAGGCCTTGATCTGAGTGTTTGTGGGTGTGCATTAGAATGGGGCTGAGGGGGAAACACCAGGATATGCAAAGGGCTGCCAGTGCTGTGTGGCTGTGCTAAATTGTTACCATGACAGTGAATAATAGTGAGGTGATGAGCTGAATTTCGAATAGCAGGAACGGTGTGGAGCAATCCTTGTCTCCTGCCAGTGAGATATGCAGAAGTATTCCACGACTAAATTTTGGTGGTTTTTTGTTGTTGTTGTTGTTGTTGTTGTTTTTGTTTTTTTTTTTTTTTTTTTTCCCTTGATGGAATCTGGGTTGTCCTGCAGCTGAATAAGGCTCAGATGACTTGTGCTGAGAAGGAGGCTGGCCTCTTTCAGTAATGTGCACATGGCAAGCTTGCTTTAAGATGTAAGGATATTCTGAAAAGTAACAGCAGAATTTGGGCTGTAACAAGCCCCACCTGTTCTCCTCAGCTTATGCACTCCAGAATGTAGCAGAGGTTCACCTCTAAAATGAAGTAGTCAGGCTTGATTAAGCCTTTTTTCTTACCTGGAAAATCAGCATAATTAAGAGTTTAAATTAAAATTCCAAGTAGCATTTGGATAACCTGGTAAGATTTCCTGTTCAAACCATAACCTGCTGGTTTTTAAATCATCTCATCCTCTATCTCTGCCTCGGCATTGGGCTGCTGAGTACCTTAAATTTCTTACTTATAGCGGTGAGTAACATGAGGTAAGGAGAACTTGATACAGAAGGTTGGGAAGATGAGAACTCTGGATAACAGCAGAGTGATCTGTTACTCTGCCACTGACTCAGGTTGCACCTGAAGGGTGAAAAATGCCACCTTTCGTCATCCTTGTCTGATAAAACCTTGTAGTGGCAGCAAGTGTAAGAACAGGTTCTTCCTTTCTGGCACATTTTCACTACATGAACCAGTGTCTGATTTCAGTGATCTGTGAGTTAATAGCTTTCAGACTTTCTCTAAGCCTGCACTTTTAAAATACTGACGTGGGACTAAAAAAAATAACTTCAAAGCCAAAATCTCACAGATTTAAACAGGAAGTTTTTACCATAGGTGAAAGTGCAGCTTCATCAGTGCCACAGGGTCCAGCCACCAAACAAAGCAGCTGCTCATGGCACAGCCTGCCGTAGTTCTGCCAGCAGCAGAACTGCCCACACTAATACAAACTCCTGCGGGGATGCTGGGACTGCCTAGCTGTAGGAATCTCTGAAAATTAAGGCTTAATCAGTCTTCTCCACAAAGGTTTGATTTCTTATGACAGAATTAGTATTTTTAAGAATTAGAACTGAAAAGGGCTGCTGCCCACACCACCATATTTCCCCCAAGGTTATGTCGAAATAGGAAATATCGGAAGGGTTTGGACTAGAGAAAAAACACAAAAGGCCTTTGTCCTCAGAACTAAAGGCCTTTGTCCTCAGAACAGAAGTAGTGGCTTTGTGTGGCCTGTCACAATGACTGAGACTTGAAAGGCAGATTCACACTGCCTTTGGCATCCCTACTAGGCCACAACAACCGTGTTAATTTTGGATGGAAATTTGCAAGCACGACTGAAACTTATGTGAGCTATGTTTGGCCTAAAGCTGATTTCAAGAGTATCAAAAGTGCAGGTAAAGCACTTCATGAAACTCATGGAATGATGCGCTTACAATGGCTCTTTCCTTTTATAATTTGGTGGGTGCCTTTCCTCGTGTAGTTTGAGGTGAAAAGCTCAGCCTAAGGCTGGATTTCCTGTTGCTCTTTGTGGTGATCTCAGCAAGTCACACCTTCAGTTTTGTCCCAAGGAGAAAATAGAGTTAAATCTCATATCCCTCCTGAAAGAAAGAGGGAAGGATGGCTGTTGCTGATGCCCAGTAATGATGAAGTACTTTTGGGACAAATATCCATTTACAAAAAAGTCTAAAAGTTAAAGTTCACCACATTTTGTCTGATGAGGTGTTTAGAATCAAAGCATGTCAGATATGCTTAAAACAAGACAACTACCCCTGCCTCTGCCTTTCCTTAAGGAATATAATTCACTGGAAATCCCTCAATGCTTTGGACATGTTGAAATGGTTGACCTTTCCAGGATGGTTTCTCTCCAGTCTCATTCCTTTTATTCTTTACAGAGCTGGTACAGTGGAGGGTGGGAAGGGTGTGGAATATTTTTCATTTACCTCAGATGAAAATTTCTTTCATTCCCATCACACAGGTGAAAAGAACAGTTTACTCGGAGGAAAACTTGATTCTTGACTGCTGGAGAGAAAAATAGGTAATAATTTTTTATTCAGCAAAGTATGAATTATTTGTTAATCTTATTCACTAAGAAACAGAGCTTTCTTATAGAACTTCTTATAAATAACTAATACTTAAAGACATATAAACTGCTGTTTAGAATGATCTAACACTAGTTGGTCGTGGCCTCTAATAAGAAAAGGTTGTAAGTCACTCCTTTACCAACTTCTTCCACTGACTTGTAATTTAGATATTTCCTTATGTTAGTCAACACAGCTAGAAACTTCACTAAGTTCTTTTTCATTGGTCTTCCCAGCAATGCTACAATTTTCAAGAGCTATAGCTTGTGGCTGTAACTGAACAATGACGTGGATTTCCAGCGGTGAGAGGCGCCGAGGAGTTTGCAGGACCTGTGTAAGAGTACAGCACTTTGGATGCTGATGCGAAGGCCAAACACACATTGGCACCTTCTCTGGAAATGCAGAGGACGGCAGCCAAGGAGTGTGAGCAGGAGAAATCCCCCAGGCCCTTTCTGTTCGCGCTTGAGGAGGATTTGCCCCTGCATACGAATGAGGACATCTAGTTCCTGTAGTTTCAACCTACTTACTGTGTTGAGGGATTGCACACCTGGATAGGAGAGGCTTGCCAGGCAGGGAACAGCATTGGCTGTTAAATGTGCAGCACGGCATTAACCCCTTCTGGCTCCACACACTGAGCGGCTTCGTGGGGCTCCCTAACATCGACTGGAGGGTAGTGCCTGCACATAAACACGTACTCTGAGCTGCTGCAGAGAGGATGAAGACACCCAATACAAGGAATTTATTAAGAGAGCCAGAGAGCTTTTGGTACTAAAGCAGCAGGAGCTTTGTGGCACAAAAGTAATGGAGGGAAGGTGCCAAGTACAGAAAATGCAAAGGGTTCCAAGATGAAGTAATGAGCAGTACTGACAAAATGTAAAAAGGGGAGAAAGAGACTGCAGGAGAAGTGACAAAAAACTGAATGAACTAAAACCTTTATGATATATAGAGTACGTTATGCAAGGGAAGAATTTTAATTTTACGACATTACGTAAAGTGAAAGATTTCTTCAACAGCTGAATTTATTAATCTGCACTTTATCCTACTTTCTTATCTTAAGAAAGTCCAAAGAAAGCTGCACAAGCAAGAAAACTTCACAAACCAACCCTAGCCTTCCTTTCCCTGTGATGGATGCCAGCTCTTACTCAAAAAGGTGCGCACAGCACAACGCAAACACCTCTGGTGGGATATTTGGGCTGGTTGCTGATAATGATTTTTTCTCACAGGGCAGCAAGTTAGACAAAGGGAAGCCTGCTGTACATCAAAAAGCGCTGAACATAAAACAATACTGCACTCTAACAAGCAGCGTAAGGATTTTTACAGCCCGAATAACAGAGAGAGTTCGGACTTTTCTGCCCGAGTGCCAGCAGCCGCCTCCTGCGAGCAGCGAGAGGGCTGCCCGGGGATGGATTCCAAGCAGGCAGCTGGCTTTGCCGGCACGGCAGAGCCCCGGCAGGCAGAGCTGGCAGTGTGCAGCAGGGTACGGCCCCGGGTCCCGTCCCGGCCTCAGGAACACGCCGGAGCCATGAATCAAAGGCCGTCATGTGACGGAGGGGAGGCGCTGGGCTGGCGCCCGGCCAGTGGCGGCAGCCGAGGGGTGGAACGAACGGGGCGTAAAAAGACTAATATGACTAACGGAGCCTGGGTGCGTGCTACCTTCATTTGGATCTACAGGAATGTAGGCTCTAGCAGTTCTGCAGCTCTACCAGCCTCTTGCCTGACACTGGAACTGCTGCTCACAAAGTAGAATCCTGCTGCTCTTTGGTAGGAAGGATAGAGAAAGAACATGGCCTGCATTTTGAAGGTAAATCTCTATCTGTTGCTTGAATGCATTGTTAGAGAGCCCCTCGCTGCTCAGAGGCATGGATTTGGTATAGTCCTATTGCATCTTCGTTGACTATTTGAGTGCTGGCTTTGTTTGGCAAATGAATATGGAGAGATTCTGCAACGCACAGCTGTGCTCTGCTTCCCTCTGCCATTCTTTCCTTTTTCCCTGCATTGTCAGAACTGTGAGCTAGCGGGAAGAGAAGTGTGCACCGAATAATGGGAGCGGGGAGAGGGGCTCTGGTTTGTCTCAGCTGACTTTGGCTACGCTGAATTCCCTCAGCAGCAACAGCATTTGGGCAACAGCCTTCCACTGCAAAGGGCAAAACGGGCAACTTATTTTCTTTTTCTAACCATGCAGCATTTACCGCTCTTAAAGCAACGGCTGCAGATATCCACAGCTGTCCCAGTTGCTCCTTAAGCACACACTCCCCTGCTTAATTGCTGCACATGCTCCACACAATTATACTTAGTATTTAACCGCATTTTCTAATAAGCAACCTATCTGATAGCGGGTTTCCCCCCTTGAGGCCAGCAGATAGAAGCATAAACTCACTGCGCGCTCAGCTGCTCTCTGCAGCCGCCTTCCCTGCCCGAGGCAGGGGTGTCTGGCCGCGCACGCCATGGCGGTGGCACGGGGATGGAGGGCAGGAGCGGCGCTGCGGTCAGTCCGCCTTTGTCCCCTCGCGGCGCTGTCACCGCCGGGAGTCACTGTCCTGTGCCGGGGGTGCCCGCTGTCACACCCGTGTGGTGTCTGCTCTGTTCCAGGTCCGTTTGTCATCTGCCTTGCGCCTTTCTGCGCGTACTTTGAGTGTGGCTGCACTTTGTTTCTTTTCTGTGAATTCTTTGTTATTTGCAATCTGATCTTCTGGCGTAGAGTTGATTATCTCAGACTTTGGGATGGCCAGTCATAGCAGTTGCTTTCAGCGTATTAACGGAGTGGATAAATTGCAAAACTTTAGAACACCTTCTGGATAATGAACATCTAGGTATCCCCATGATTCCAATCCTTAGCACTACTTTTGGCCATTCAGCTTTGAAAAAAAAAGTTGTTATTTTGCTGCATTCTTTTCCTCATTCATTCGTTCATTCATTCATTTATTCATTCTCAAGTAGTGGAACACAGATGTTTTTTGAGTTGTGGTAGCTATTGTTAACAAATATGGCAAAGTCTGCTGCGAGTGCAGAAACTTCCCTGAACTAGCAGGTTCTGCTCAGAGCTGGATGGTAAATAACTCCTTTAGTCAGACAGCAGTGATGCAACTGAGAGCTGTGATTTGAGATGAGAAGATGTGAGCTCTGCCAGTGCAGCCTGGTTTCACAAAGATAAGCGTGTGCACTCCTGCTTAAACACTCCCTAATGACTTAGGTTGGGTCTGCCACTGATCCGGAAAACAGAATTTCTTATTTTCTTTTAATTCTGTGGCAAGATCACATGCAAAATCTTCCTTTTGGCCATAAAAGTTAAGTAAGAATCCTTTTACAAGAAAACTCCAGGGTCTCTCTTGCCCTCCTAATTGTTTCCTCTGCAGTCTGGTGACAGCCTGCCACAAGCATGACTTAGAGTTTGAATTATAATGCAATAAAAACCTTCTGTTTGCCTAGGCCAGGAACTCCATTTGGTTGTTATTCTGATGGTTAAATCAATAGATTAATTGGTATTCCTTGACAGACAGCTCTCTTCCAGCTTAATTCTTAATCTTGTTAATAGAGGCAGGTGCAAGGATAAAAAGTGAAACAGATACGAGAAGATTAGCATTACCATAAGGCAAGCTGGATTTTCTCAGACAAACATCCCATAGGAGTAATTTAAATGTCTAGCTCAAGAAACTTACTTGCATGTAAGTTTTTTATGTAAAAATGTTGTGTAAAAATGTATATAAGTTTATATAAGAAGGAAGCTCGTTCCTTCCTGAAAATATAAACCTGTTAGTTACACCCTTCTCCTTTCCCTCGGGCTTGCCCTGAGCTTGTGTGGAAACAGGAAAAAAACAACAAAAAAACCACAACAGAAATCTGTAGGTGTAGATTTGAAGTAAGTGGTGGCACAGTGGATGGGAAGCCAGAACGACTGTGTGTCCTTTCCACTTCAGCCCTGAGTGTCTCTGACTCTGCCTTGTGCCTTGCCCTCCTCTCTTCCTGGACTTTTAACCCCCTGACCAAGATGTTGACACTTGTTGCATGTTGGAGTTCTGTATAAGTGAGAGTTTAATATAAATGCAATTGGATAGAGGTCTCTGTGAAGTGCAAAGATTGGGGTGGTGGTTAATAATTAACTGGAGTTACTTAGAGTGGTGAAGAGTGTGTTAGAAGAGGTGTATCACCTTTAGATGTGAACATCTCCTTGTACTAAGACTACTGCATGAAATAATCTCTGTGTGCAGCCTGTGCAAAATTGCTTTGGAAGGGATTCTCCCTGAGGGTGCCTGCTGTCTCTCTGGAGTTTGTTGTGCACTCTTCCTAGGTAAGAGTGATGGGGCTGTTACTGATCGTGGCTCCAGAAACTTTGTCTTCTAGTCAGTAGTGGGGCATTCTCGGAAAAATCAGTGAAATTATTGTGTTGAGGCATTCTCTGGTCTGTTAGAGAAAAGCAGGGAAATGTGTAAGTTCTAAAGTGCATGATGTTTCTTTACTTTCTCTGTTATGACTTTAAAAATCATGGCAAATAGCTGAGTGAACTGTAGGCATTTTTTTGGAAGCAAACAGTTGATCTTATGCTTGTTACTATGGTAGCTGCATGAACCTTGCCAGCTACTAGATTAGCAGTGATTACTAATTATGTAGTCACTCTTGTCCCTAATGATATTGAAGTCCCCAAGTTCCACTGTATCAGCCAATGACTCTTGAAAAGGAGGACAGATTTCACTCAATAAATTACTTCCTACTCCACTTCCTGCATAATTGAAAAATAATACTTCAGAGTATGTGACTTCTCCCAGTGAAGGCTGGACCATGATATTTCAAAGCAAACAGGACAGGTAACTTAGTTTGCACATGTAGCAGTTTGCAGGAGATTGTGTTCCCAAGCTCTTCTTTTTGAATGGAAGTTTTGAAGAAGGTGATGGTGATGAAGATGGGTTGTCATCCCAGTACAATTTTAACTGTGTAGGCCTAACGTGGTAGAGCCTGAACGAAATCTGTGTGTGATGGGACTGCACAGTGAGGACTAAGCATAAAATCTAGGAAGACACTACCTTCTGGTTTGTGTGCTGTGTATTTACTGTGCAGTGAACAACAGAGGTTTCATGTGCCTGGGGGGCTGGATGTGATCTTCTGTCAACAGGGATCACAAACCTTCAGTGAAACTCTGTGGTCTAAATATTATTTGTATAATGTGAGGCAATGTTTTTATTACCGCAGCTGATTGAGGGTACTCTCAAAGTAAGCAGGTGGCCAACTGAAATTCATAGCCTCTTTAATATTTTTAAAATCTAATTTAAGGATTGAAAGAACTGTTTTGCAAATCATAACTTGCAGGTTTCAAACAAATAAAACCCTTCAGCACAGGCTTGTAACTCTTCTGCAGGGTGCTGTCAAAGTTGACAGTACCTGTATGTTCATCTATAATTCTTTTACATGCTTCCTCTCCATGGTTATCTCCACTGGTTTAATTAAATTCACAGGTTGTATTTTTCACTTAGTGCACATGTTGAACTGTTTTTGGCACGAATTTTCTTTGAGAGTTTTTTCTGAGTGTTTAATGGCCTATGTCTGATTGGGGTCTTCAGACACTGCAGTAATACAGATAAAATTACAATCTACAGGCATATGCTCCATCTGCACTTTTGAGACTAAAATAGCAAAGCTGATCTCATTTTATTGAATTTTTCACCCTGGTAAGTAGCAGTTCAGAGGGGAGAGGCAGAAGGTCTGAAAGGATCTGATTCCAGTGTTTGGATGCTTGTAATCTTGGATATTTAGTCATTAATTTGATTTTTTTTAACCTCTATGTAGATGACAATGAATGTAGGTATTGCCTCCCAAGCTTCTATATCATCAAAAGCATGTTCTCCATTTCACTCTGCTCTGTTGTGCAGGGTCAGCTGACTCTCACCATAATTCCATTCTCTACTAGAGATTTGCAGAATGCAACCATTTCCATAGAGTTGACCTCTATATCCTGCTTGAATCAGGTCCAAGATAATTCACATTCTGCCTTGACTGTTAAATTGACTGCAGCAATGTTTATGCATGGCATCCATCCGTCTTTCTGTGCTGAGAGTTGTACTTGGATCCTGTTTGGTTCTCATGCTGTGCTCTTTCTTCTGACATGACAAGAGGCGGAGAGATCCTTGGAAAAGGAGCAAGGGTGACCTCCCCTCCATATGGGAGGATGCTGCACTGATGGGTCATTTCCAGCTTTTGCTGCAGGTTTGCTGTAATGTGAGCTCTCTCCTCAGCCTGTCTTAACCCGATCAACAGTTCTGTGGACTGCAGCATTTCTCTTGTAACTGGAATAATTCCTAGGATTATATAGTTGTATCTCTTGGAAGGGAAGGTGTAAATATGCAAAGGTCCCCCTTATGAGGTGTGCATAAATGAGCTGGAAAGTAATAGGTGGATGCAACAAGGAGTTACAGAGAAGAATCAGGATTTCTGAGGTAATAACCAGTTTTTTTTGGATCACTCCATCCTTATTTGTTATGGGTTAATGTTCCCATCCTTTTTCACCCCACCCAACAAAACTGGCAAATCTTAATTTTTAATTCTTTCTAATAATCCTTCTTCATTGGATATTTCTATTTAAAATAAATTTCTTGCTGTTACTCTGTTTCTAAATAATTTTTTGTGGTTCTACAGTGTTTACCTCTAAATTACTCCAAAGTAAATGAAGCTGCGTTAATGAACCTCCCAATGTGCAGGGCTAGGATTTGCCGTATCGTGGTCCAGTGGTGCTTAACTACCATGTAAGATTTTATGGAGTGCAATACATGGAATTTTGTAATGTGTTTTTTGTTATGTTCACTTCTTGAAAATTTAAGGAAAATTAAGTTCTGAGAAGTACAAAACCACTTTTCACGCTCGCTTGCAATGACCTTAAACTAATCTTACTTTAAGGATAATATATTACCCCCCTCCCAGGAAGAGGCAGCATCCAGTCAGTCTGGTCATACAAGAAGACTTGCTTTGGTTGAATGAATTTGATTTTGATGTCCATATAGCTACACCAAGAAAACCTCCAGTTTTCAGTGCGCTTCAGTTGGTTTAAACTGAAGATTTGTGTCTGTCTTGGAGGTGTGAAAACTACAACTACAAAACCATCATGAAATTATGATGAGTCTTATACATTTAAGTAGTTGTTTGATAAAGCAGTAATGGGGAAAGATTTTTGTCTTGCAGCTCATCTTTAAACAACAAAGCATGTTTCACGCAGATGTTTTAGGCTTCCCCCCTATCAGGAGCACACTGTCTTTGTGTGCTGTTTGAGCAGCCTGGTTTAAGGAAAAGCGTCCCTGGCCAAATTGCCCAGTCAATTCTATGATTCTATGACTATCATGGGTATGGAATCACGTATTAAAGGGAATTGTCTCAAAAATCAGCCATTTGTAGACTTGTGCGTGAGCTTCGGTTTATCTCTTGTTCATTTTTTTCAATTTCCATTTTGAAGTCCCGAATACCAGATAACTTGGCATGTTGGAGTATGACATAGACCATCATAGAAAGCAGCAAACTGCTATAATTGGACATAACATACTGAAATTCCTTGAGATAAAGGACAGATATATTATTACCTATTTCTAGAGACATGCAGCAAAAAGAAAAGCACACCTTGTTTTCTTGCCAAACATTCATGATTAATTTGTGTGAAAGGCACCTAAAAGACCCCACATTTTAGGTTTTAATCACAACTATCATAACATATGTGTGGTTAATTTAAAAAGGCAGAGCTTTTAGCATTTTGTCTGTTCCTTTGCCATGTTTCATTCCAGCAGTATCTTATGTGCCTTCCAGAAGTGTAGTACTGGACATGGTGATCTTTCCAGGATGTTCTCTCATCTTTTCCCAGGAAAGCAGTATCTGTGCAGCAGATTGACCTTTTTTCCAAGACGATTTTTTTTCTGTGTCTGTGGCTTAAAGAGGAAAAAAAAGTTTTCTCTGTTTTTTCTAGGAAAGGAAAGGTCAACTGCTTACGCATGAAATGGAAAATTAATTTCTTTATCTTCCTGTTGGCTAATGGATAAATTTAATTTTTTGACCAATCTGCTCCCCAGAGCAGCTTCTACCATAATATAAAAAGAGCTATTTTGTGCAAGAAAAACTATTGATTCTGCATTTATTTTTGATTTTTAGTTTTACTTTAAGATATTAAAAAGATAATTTGTTTGGTGGTTGTTGTCCATGACACTTTCCCAATACTTCTCCTGCCTATCAGCTGCTCTTCATCCATATTCAGATTCATAGCACAGAGGGTTGGAAGTGAGCACATAAATAACAACAAGAGGTGGAGGTGTGTTTTATCTTACTGGTGATTGAGACTTCTCTGATACCTCTGACCAGGAGCTAGGAGAAATTGATCTTAGTGGAGATCTGTAAACAAGGTGGATAAAGGCAGCTCCATTTATTGGATATATTCTCAATAAATAAGGCAAAACTCTGCCTTGGGCCTGTCATCTCTTAAAGCTGAGGAAGCAGTTGCCTTGCTATCATCAGCATCAAATACTCATATGGAATGAATTTGAAGTTGCTTTGGAGGAAAAGCTGCATCTGCTGCATTTTTTGTGGTGGTTCTTGTAAATAATCTGCAGACTGCTGAGAGAAGAACGGCCACTGCTTTTCCAGGAGCTTCATTGGGTTCTGTGAATGGGAGGTATAAAAGGACAATGTGCGGCTGTAATGTGTGTTGTGTTCCTGAATCTGTGGACAGAATAAATGATGGCTGGATGAGGTGAGAATTGCTTCGTGTGATCTCAGAAAATGTTAGATATTGAGCTGACTGTTCTCTGTACTCCCCCTGCCCCTTCAGGAACATCCTGTGTTTATGCAAATATTGCCTTTACACGGTTACATACCTGCTTTTGGTAGCAGTGTCCCAAGTTATGTCCAGTAAGATATCCTTATGCTGATGCATTCATATGCTTTCTGGGAGCTGTACAGATATACTGATTTTTTTTTTTTTTAAGTCAGTCAACTACTACTATGAGTACAAAATTCATATAAATGGGATTTGTATTTAAAATAATTACAATTATTTTGGTTCTGGTTATTTTAGCAGAAGCACCTGAAAAAACATGACAATTTTTGACTTACATATTTGAAAGTGGATAAAATACTATGCTGGATACTCTTTTTCATATTTATTATTGAGAAGAACAAAGGTGGGGCAGGAACTGAACTGGAAGGGTTGAGGAGGTGAGATCTTGTAAGTGATGCTGTTCAAGAGCAATGGTTGATGTGATGTAAAGGCAGTTGTATTAAGCACTTCTAGTTTACCTGCATAGCAGGTAAATGTCATGTATGACATTTAAAATTAACATGGGAGCACTACACTAGTTAATAATTAAATGAAGCACTAGCTTCTTATGGGAGAGATGTTTTCAGCAATTTGCATTAACAATAGGCAGAGGAATGCTGGCCAAGGCAGGTAGAACGCCAGGTGTGGAGCATTTGGAAGTAATCAGAAAAAAACATGTTTATTTCATGGGAACAGCAATTTGTACAGAAGATATGTGAATGAATTATTTATAGTTCCTGTCTCTTCTAGCGATGTGTTCCTTGCAGTGTTGGTTTGGTGTAGGATCAGGTATCTTATGTCTCTTTCTTAAATTTTTTCCTTAAAATTATATATAATCTCAATACTGGGAAAAGTTTGCCAGGGCTTTGGCAAAGAGAATGTCCCCCTGAGCATGTAACAACATAGGAATTTGTTCCATGAGATTTGGTGATTTAATTCTAAGTAGGAAAAGCCAGAAGCCAAAAACCAATTAATTTTTTTCTTCTGAGTTTCACAACCTTTTGTTTGCCATCAGCTTCTAGTTTCCTCCAAATTTAATGTTTAGACAGATTTGAACATAATTATTGTCTTGGAATGAGGGGCTGCCATTACATATAGAAAACAACAATGTGTGTCTATTAACCCTTTAATATATACAGTGGTATTACTACTAACCTATTGAGGCCCATAGAGTGCTTCTTGGTGTACTTTCAGTAATTATTATTACATTCTTTTACATTAGATTATAAAATTATGTACTTGTGGTTTTTGTATGTACTCCTCAAAATTACTGTGATTTGGCTCTTCTCCGTAAGTGGAAATAACTGTATCTTTTAGATGAATTCAAACAGACTAGAAGGCTTTTTGTATTTTGATGTGTTGTGTTCTGCTGTGGGATGCAGCAACACCAGAATAAAGTTCCTGTGAATTTTTTTTTTTATTATTTGTCAAGGGACTGAATATTTTAATTCCAGATTATGTGTGTCCAAAGTGGGGCTTATGTGATTATTGAAATTCCTTATAGTTTTACTAAACTTTTCTACCTCAGTCCTCTGAGCCGTGTGGATAAGTCATTTACAAGTTACTTCATGTCAGCTGATCTGTTATAGTTTTCCTGTTATAGTTTTCCTGACAAGCTAGTCAGGTTAAAATCAGCTGTTAACAGAAGAGAGCTTTCTATTAGTGTTTCTTATGTGGAAACAAAAAGCATTTTAAAAAATGGAATAGAGAATGAGACTGACTCATTCTGTGGGATCCTTGGGAGCTGTGGAATGTGTAATGTGGGGAAAAAACTAGTGGAAGACACATCTTTAGTAACTGGGGAATGGAAGTTTTGCCAAAAGAAAAACTTTTGTAACTTTGTTCCATATGATTACAGAGAATTTCAGACAGCTGTCTCTGTGTGTCTCTATTCCTTTTCTGTCTTTTGTTTCCCCCATTTTCTTCCATAGGGAATAAAAAAGTTTTTACAGAAAAAATTAGCTTTAGCTAATGAGTAGCGTAGCTACTAAATGTTTTTCTGGAGAATGGCAGTGGGAAGAGAAAAGAATACTCCAAACCAGGGAGAAGAAATAACACCTTTTGGGGACACTTCTTCAACAGCATCCTAGCTTTATTGTGCATGTTCTCTCAGCCAGCATTGTGTTCTCTGTACCTGTTACAGACCTGGAAGTCTGTCTCTGCAGTTCACAGCTCTTATTATGAAATAAAGTTTATGCTGTGGGTTATTTTGTGTTTGCTGCCACTTGCCCATTCATATTTCATTAAACCAGTTAAGGTATCTTAATGGTTTTCCCAGGTCACTTAAGGTGAAAACAGAGAACTGAGGACTTGGAAATGCCATCAAAGCTTCCCCCATTCTAAGCACGCTTCCTTCCTCGGGGAACCCTAAATATGGAGGCTCAGTTTGTAGCTGCTGCCTTAACCAGGAGCAAGTGTGTAATCCAGGAGTCACACAGTCAGCAGTGGGCTGTGTCCCAGGGAGCAGCACATCTCCCCTCTCCTCAGCGCTGCTCTGGTTCATGGACTGGCACCTCTGCATGCCACCTACAGCTGCCCACCTCCCCTCTGTGCTGCGTGTCACATGAACCAGAAATGCAACTGCATTACAAGAACTCTTTTAGCTTTCTTGAGTGTTGTTTCTAAGATGGATTATTGGCCCAGCTGAGAAGATGGTGCAAGTATGAGAGAGTAGCCTAGAAGGGGTCAGGAAATCTTTGGGAGGTTCCTACTCCCAAAACACTCCTTCAGGAGTAAGAGCTCATACTGTTAGTGGAGATTGCTTGCCGTTGTATAGGCAATAAACCCAGACTGGATCTAGCCGCTGTTTAAATGGGGAGTTCTGTAGCAAAAATTCAACTTTATTCTGTGTAGGCCTTTATTCTGTGTAGGCCTGAGTTGCACAGGAAGCAAGGCCCCTTGCACAGTTTGATAAATTGGTGCCTGCTGAGTGCTGAAATATGGTTTTAGTGTGGCTGGAATGGAAAAAAGGGAGGGTTCCATATTTCATGTCATCCTGATGGTGGTCACTGTTTTTCCTGGGCTTTTAGTACCTGTATAACCTTTCCCAGGCGAGCTGTTTCCACGCTGTCCAGCTTTGCTCTCTTTGGACAATGCCCCTGGGCCATCTCCCGTGTCTGTAGGTGCCACCACCTCCTCACCTGCAGCCCTGCACTAGCTCCAGGTACAACAAAGTATTTGTGTTCTTAACTTCCACACTTGACTGAATGTAAGCCTAATTTATTTAGGAAACAATAATGTGTTGTAATAGCGCTAATGCTGTAGTTTTAGTAAGTGATTATACTCAAGCAGCCCTATAGACAGTTAGTGACTCTGTCCGTTGAGTCTGTGCTTTTAGGCCCTTTATTTCTTCAGATGCAGTCTCTTAGTCAGCAAATGAGTGTGTGTGTATATATATCTCTATATAGATATATGTCTGTATATCTATATAGCTATATATCTATATCTCCTTAAAATGTTTGTTGTTCTTTTATGCTTCCTATTTCTGCAGATCATAGATTTTATTTCTATTGCTGTGTCCCCTAGCCAAATTTTTTTTATTAAAAAAATACCCATTGTTGTATTTGGAGTCCACTCTACTTCGCTATGTTTCATAATGTGAAACAAGACAGAATTTTTCCTTGTTGGATCCTACAAGAACAAGAGACAACAGTGACTGCACTGTAGGTGGTCTTTATTGCAAGAGGGATGCTTGTCTGATAAATAATTTAGTCTTATAAAAAAATACTGAAATTGCTTGTGATCCTGTATTGTGGTGGATTCTGAAGACATTTTGTTTCCCTTGTTGTTTTACTAAATGCCATCGGTATTCCACACAAACTAACACATTTGTCTAAAAGGCATGTGTTTGTTCCTCTGTCTCCCATGGGTGCTTGTGCTTTTGAGACACCTGAGATGAAGCTCTGCTGGCATTTTGTTAAAGCTTTACTTGCATAGTATTCTTTGCCTCTTGGTGAGGTGTTTCTGAAAATTCAGCTTTGGGTATTTGCTAAAACGAATGTTACGCTTGGTGGCATTTACGAATTAACAAGAAGATTGACTGTGCTTTTCCCCCCACTGAAATCTTGCATGAGAACTTATTACCACTCCCCATTCATTGATTCCAGGGGGAAATCCTGACTTTGGTGTACTTGTTCTGAATGCAAACTGCGAGAGCTGTTGGAACTCCTCTATTTTGCCTTTTGCTTCAGATCCTCAGTTTCAAATCTGCCTGAGGCCATTGCAATGAGGAACAATTGTACAGTGCAAAGCACATCCCCAAAAAGGCAGATATCATGCGGGTCACAGATACTGTGGAAATGGATTATAACTTGTTTTTACCTCTAAAATCTGCAGAAAAACATTATCAGTGGCACTAAAAAGAAAATGGGATTTGACAGTGTTGCTCCTTTTTAGTTTTTTTCTTTCTGCCACATCTTTCTCTCAACAGGAAGTCCTAAGTCCCTCCTGAATAGGGACAGAGAGTTGGATTTCCTTCTGGGCCTCAAGGCAAGGTACCACAGTCTGTCAGGATTTTGCTAATGGTGCCGTGAAGCAGCCCTTGTGTTTGCAAAGTGTCTTGTGAAGCATTGCATGAAAGTGCTCTAAAGCAAGCTATGGAAAAATGTCATCCGTTTATGGAAAGAAACATTCTTGAAAGAAGGAAAATGGAAAACCCATCAGGATGTTTGATAAAACTGTAGGAAGTCTACTTGGAGGGTGTCTGTGTGGAACTAAAGTAATACAAAACCCTGTATATTCAATTGATTTAAAAAATATTTACTGGGAGGAGACATTCATTTTCTTGTGCTAAATGGAAAGGAGTTTTGAAATCATTCAGTCTCCAAGGTCTATGACTCTAGCAGCCTGAGATGTGTGACTACTAGTCATATATTTCTTCAGTCAATAAAGTGTTCTGTAAACGGCTGTGCAGTTTATTAATTGTTAGTTTTATTGTTTATCAGTATTTCAGTATTTTATTACTAACCACTAACAAAATGGCTGTTTTCATGGGAATCATAGAATGGTTTGGGTTGGAAGGGACCTTTAAGAGTTATCTCATTGCTTGGACCGGAAATGTTATGGTAACATTTATCTAATGTTTCCCTTTAGTGGACATAAGACTGTTTTGGTTCAAAATAGTGATTAATCATTTTATATAAAGGACTTAGGCTTTGTTTTTCAAGTCAACACTTGTGACCTTTCATCCAAACAAAATTGGAAAAATTGCTTTACTTACATGGCACTAGCACTGCTTTACTTCATCTTTCCTATCCTCTGTAGTTGGGGAAAAAAATGAGATTATGGGATCTGTATTGAATCATGGGTATGGAATTCCAGGCAACTGGAAAGACTAAAGCTATTTTGCATACTTCTGTAAGTACTAGACAGGCAGAGTACAGAGGAATGTAATTGGTAACCAACTCACTGTCTAGATGATGTTCCTTAAAATGCCCTGGAGTAAAAAGCATAAATTATTTTTATGCTTTAATAAGCATGTTTTCTTTCAGGAATTTAAAAGTACTTATAAATTCAGTAAGAAAGGTATTGAAAACTTCAGAGAATGGATCAGGTTTTGCTGATCTTCTGTGAAAAGTTTCTTCCTAATATTCCATTTATATGATTGCAGACTATGATAATAACTTAATTAGTGTGATACAAGTACAGTATTGTTATGTATATGTAATATACTTGCTTAATAATTTTGTTGGTTTTGTACTTCTATTAGGCATCTATTTTCCATGCAGTCTGTGAGGAAAGGTAATGAAATATAATAAGGGCTGTATCCAAAGCAGTGGAAG
The DNA here is from genome assembly GCF_009819655.1 of Sylvia atricapilla. NCBI lineage: Eukaryota > Metazoa > Chordata > Aves > Passeriformes > Sylviidae > Sylvia > Sylvia atricapilla. The sequence goes on from NC_089148.1 coordinate 15,748,043, forward strand.
GAAGTAATTAAACCTAATTGAAGTAATTTCTTTGAACTATAATAGCAGATGCAAAGGATTAATTCAAAGCAGATTAAGGCCAGTGCATGCTTTGAATTGCCAGCCTGCGAATAGATAAGTATTACTGTTATTTAAATGAAGTCAAATGAAAGTATCTTCTGAAACCTGAGTCTGCAATCAGGTCTAAAAATAGACAGTTGTGTTGGGTTTTGATAAGGAATGTCACTTCTGTTTCTTAATTTATTACACTCTGCCAGTTAGAAATGAAATCTTAGAAATGCTCTGTGCATGTTATCAAACAGCTGCAATAGAACTGGGAATTAGCCTGGGCTATTCCTGAAGGTATTCTCTGAATGGCAACTTAATCATCAGCTGTGACAAGCCCTTGGTTGGAAATTACAGGAAAAACTACTTTAATGATTTGGAAGTAAAATTACGTTGTATTTAGAAATGTTACCTGAGAAGTTATAAATTTTCTTCTGTCTTTGTACTGTAATGCTCTAATGGATTTCACAGTCAGTTTTACATTAGAAGCTTAAATTGGGTTTATTTGTATGATAAACAGGAAAACATTGGCTAATATTGAATAGAGGACTGAATATGAAAATTTATATGAAAAAGAGGTAAGATAAAGTTAGTTTTTATGGGACATATTTTATTTCTTTGCAGACCTGATGCAAACAAGAGAACTGTAAACATGAATCTGAAGTTTTGGTTTCTTACTCTTTAGAGCTTTAGAATTGGTAATTTCTTTCCACCTGCACAATGATTCTGAATAAAATAGGATGTCAGATATCTCAACGACTAACTGAACTGTCAAACTCCTAAGCAGCTAAGTGTGAGTACATCCTTTACTCCCCAGACCCACAATGTGAGAAAAATATTGGAGTGAGAGCTGTGAAAGACAATCATCCTTCTCTGAATTTGGCTGATGGGCTGAGTGTGGTGGTAGGAACTGAGACAAAAACAGGGGCAGTCCCTGGCTGCATATGGGTGGGGAGATAGGTTTTTGCAGCACTGAAGTGGGAAAATGAGATAAGCCATACGCAGACTGGAATATGTTAACCATTAGGAAGAAATAATGGAATTGTAGTCTGGGCGCCTTTTTTTTTTTTCTTCCTGTTTTGATCTTATTGAAGCACTGAACAATTGTGGGCAGCTACAGTAAGATTTACCACAGAACTGCAAAAGAGACTGCAATTTGAATGGGGTTTTTTGGTGTTAATTTATAGTTTAGACTGTTAGTAATTCACGGCACAGGTGGGATTGCATGACACTGTATGCATAATGTCATAGACAGCATCACCAGGGTTCCAGAACTCTTTTCATTGTGAGACGAAAGAAAAGTTGGCTTCTCCTTTCTGTGTTACAACAGTGTTTGTTTTATGTGTGTTGGCTGATGAAATACGGATCGAAATGTTTTGTTTTGCCTCTTGCCCTGCAGACCCAAGCCGTGTTCCGTGTGCTCCGGGCCGGTGTGTGCAGGGACGCGCCGGTGCCAGGGCTGTGCTGGGGCTGCTGCCGCTCTGAAAGCCGGCCGTGGGTGGCACCTGGGAAGGCGCAATAAATGAGGTTGCCCGAAGGCATTTCTTGTAATGACAGCCTGTCATCTGCCTTAATTAAGGCCTCTCTTCAAAACAGAGGCCTTTAAGTATGGATTTTTAGAGCTTGCCTCTTCCCTGGTAAATGTAGTCACCCAGTGGAGATCAGGCTTTGCCTCTTTCCTTTTCCTGCCGCTGGCCGAGAGTCATTCTGAAGTGTGGCAAAACAAATGCAACAGACTTGTTGGATCCAGTTTGTGTCCAGTTCTCAGTTCAGGATGGACACTGAGTGCTGTGTCCAGCTCTGGGTGTCTCAGTTTAGGAAGGACACTGAGTGCTGTGTCTAGCTCTGGGCCCTCAGTTCAGGATGGACACTGAGTGCTGTGTCCAGCTCTGGGCCCTCAGTTTAGGAAGGACATTGAGACCTTTGAGTGCATCCAGAGGAGTCAACGAGGCTGGTGAGAGGCTTGGAACACAAACCCTTTGAGGAACGACTGAGGGAGCTGGGGTTGTTTAGCCTGGAGAAAAGGAGACTCAGGTGACCTGATCACTCTCTACAGCTTCCCAAAAGGTGGCTGTGGACACGTGGAGGTTGGTCTCTTTCTCCAGGGAGCAAATGACAGAACGGGAGGACACAGTCTTAAGCTGTGCCAGGGGAAGTTTAGGTTAAATGTCAGGAAAAAATTCTTCACTGAAAGAGTGGTTGAGCACTGGAATCGTCTACCCAGGGAGGTGGTAGAGTCACTGACCCTGGACGTGTTTTAAAAAGATTCTGGATGTGGCACTCGGTGCCATGGTTTAGTCAGTGAGGAGGTGTTAGGTCATAGGTTGGACCTGATGATCTCAAAGGTCTTTTCCAGCCTAGTTCATTCTGTGATCAGCTGCTGTGGAAGTCTGTCTGCTGCCCCCATTGCCTAGAACAAATAGCAGGCGTGACTCTGTATAGGAAGTTGGGATGTGTGTGCCTTCTTTTAATAGGAGTTAAAATTAAAAGTGAAAAATCTCCAGAGTCTGGGGCTTCTCCTTTGCAAAGGATAGTGAGAGGCAGATAACCACCCACTAATATCCTAGCTGTTAGAAAAGTCTTGTGAGTCTGAGGCAGCTGGGTTTGCCTAGCCTGGAAAAGTGAAGACATGGGGAGTAGCTTTGGGCAGAGTTGTAAGGGTTAGAGGAGATGGAAGCAGGTTTTTCTCATAGGAGCGTAGTGGGAAGCATCACAAACTGCAACAAGGAAAAATCCAGCTGAATATAAAAAGAAAATTACACAGCAAGACTGGAATATTACTGACTCTGGGGCCTGGCAAATACAGCCTTAGAAATACCCCAAACTCAACACGACAAGGTCCTGAGCAATCTGGTGTGGCTTTGAAATTAGACCTGGTTTAGGCAGGAAGTTTGGCAAGATGACTCCAGAGGTCTCCCAGTCTTAATTATTCCTCAATTTTATGATTTCTTCAATGCTGCTGCTGCCATTCATAACGTTAATTGTAGTGTACCATATGTGGTGGGTTTATTGAAGCATGTCTAATAGCTATGTTAACAGAATCACCCTCACCTGCGGGCAGGGTAAGAATTTTTGGTTCTTTCATTAATCTTGCTGAGGTATAGTGTTACCTCCAGAAGGTAAAAACACTGGAAGTTTAATTTACATGTAGAGAGGTAGATTGAAGAAGTGGAAGCAGTAGCCCCTCAGTCATTAGCAGAGAAACCATTTACCAATTGGCTTAGGACATGAATAAATTGCTGTCTGGCTATCATGAGTGTGGCATCTTTGATCTTTTTTTAAGGTCCCTACAATTAAGAGCAAGCTTCTCCTGGAAGGAGTTACAATCTGCATTTCTCTTAAGAATGCTTGAAGGGTTGTATTTGGCAGAAGATTTTAATGTGACAGGGTTTTTTGTCCTAGAGCCTAAATTAAATTTGTTCATGCATAATGCACTTAGTTGAGAATTTTCTGAAGTGATGGAGTGTAATTCTTTCTTTTTCTGCCTTTGTTCAATGAGACAGGAAAATTTAGCTAAACTGATGAGCCTCTAGTAATTCCATGATTTGTGAAAGAGTGAGTGCAAACTCAGTCCTTTTGTTTTCAGCTTTTCTTTCTGCAGTTCACTGTCTCATCCCGCCCCATTTTTCCCAAAGGACCCTATCTAAAACCTATATTCAGGGTTATTAACTTTTTCACCAAGAAGGTTAAGCTTGATTTAATTATGCAAGAGAGGATACCTGCAACGAGGTTTATAGCTTATTACTGGTATGAAAATTCTGTAGAGGTTTTTTTAGTGTTAGGGATAAGTGAGGGAATGCTTGATACATATGCCTTTAATAGATACGAGTATGACAAAGAGGAGTGATTAATTCTAGCTGTCTGTTCCAGCTGAAATCCACACCTTTCCTTGTTTCTCGAGGGTTATAGTGGAGGCACAGGAAACTGAGTTCTGCTTAAGCCAAGCCATGTATGACAAGACTGTGTCATTTCAATTTCACAACATTATCATTATATTTACTGGAATGTAGAATGTACGATATTGTTCATGGATTATGGCTACTAGGTGTCCCCAAACAAAGTCTTGCAGGTTTCAGAGGAGTTAGCTAAATGCTTTGCTTTGTTCTCATCTTACATTTTTCTTGAGGATTATGATGCAATTATATTGTCAACTTTTTTTTTCTTCCTTTTTTTTTTTCTTCTTTCCTATTTTCCATTTGTTCACCATAGCTTAAAATCAACTATCTGCCAAAGTGCTACTGGTAAAGTTGTAGAATGTTTGTTGGAATGAAAGGTTAATTGCCTTGTGTCTAAAAAATGAATTCATTCTAATGCGATGGTCACAATTCTTTGCTTCAGTGTGGTTCACATGACTGTCCTCTGGCTAATATGCTGCCGTGTTTTGTCTTTTTGGATTGAAACCTAAACTTAGTCCAGGTTCTCAGACGAGCTGTGTGAATGGTGGGAGTTGTATGCTTTGTATCCTCTGATTCTGGAAGTAAATGATTTCTTTTTGCTTTGGCACAAAGACAGAAACCAAACACACAAGTTCTAGAATTTATTATGAGCATCCCACAGCCACAGAATCAGTTTTATTACAATATTTATGATGACTCCCTATCAGTGGCAAATGTGCACAATTTAAACATTTATTTGTAAGACTGGCCTGGTGTGTTTGCATGCATGTCTACATTCTAGTGGACAGATAAGAAAGGCCAATGTCATTGCAGATTTTGTCTCTCATATCCCTTGTCTTTCTGGATATAGTTTCTAGCTTCTTAATGAATACTTTTTTCAGTTCCTAAATTTTTTTTTCTCAGCTATTCTCTAATACAGGTACACTATTCTTAATATTTTCTGAATTAGGCTGGAGGCCATAAGTGGATTACTACACTTTACTAGAATAAAGCTTCATTTTTAGCAGTTCAGGCCTTCGTATTCAAGAGCAACAAAATATTCCAGATTTTTCAACTGAAAGGTTGGCATTCCACCTTAGAGAAGCTGTAAATAAACACTACTTTCTGTCAGATTGTTGGTTTAGTTGCTGTTCTGTGCTTAATGTGCCGAATTTTTTCTTCTGTGGCTTAGGGCAAAACTCCTTGTTAGGTTTGCTCCTGTGAAGGAATAGTCAGATTTTTCTGGTCTTTTTCCTCACTCCAAAACCTTTCAAAATCTTCTTTTAGTAAAGGATATAAACTAAAGGATAAGTGAAACTGTTGTGTTTACTGACACCTAGATTTAACAATACTGTTGTCTCCTGCAGCTCTCTCTGGTATTTTAAGGAATACTTACTAAAAACAAAAAAATCTGACAAAATAATGAGCAGAGACTGGACATAAGTCAGAATAATGTTCTGTTTTAAATCTAGTTTATTGTGTCACATTTGGTTTTCGTCTCAGCCAACAGGGGTTTGATTCAATTTGCCAAGTGGTTGTATTATGTGCAAGTCTAACTTGGCTGTCAAGGACAGTATCTCGAAAGGGTCTTTTTGAGTAATCTGCTCTTTTCTGAGCCATCTACTTAAAGTTAGAATCTAGGAAAATAGGAGACTGCAGATAATTTATTTACATTTTTATTTGCTAATGGGACAAGGTATTTTTTTCCTGCAAATGTTTTAACAAGAACAGAAATTTCTGATCAGCTACAAGAATTGGAAGTTTTAGTCTCTTAGTTTGAATTCTTCTTGTCTAGGCTTTTGCATATTTCTAGGAAATTTGTTCAAGGTCAGCTCTGACTGTACTCAAATGGAATTAATTAGCCTGCTTTCTGTGATGCTTGACCTATACTGCTCAGAAGAAAAATCTCACTTCTTTCTTAATCTCTGCTTTTTAAAGAAGCATCATAACAGAGCAATAGAGTAAGTTAAAAAAAAAAAATTAAAAATTTGTGCTCTGATGATTTATTCACAATTTTTGCTTTTTCAGGATTGTCTTTCCAGGGCAGATACATGCAGGATTCTTCAGTTTCAGTAATGAGACTACTGATTGTCCTAATGTAGAGAATTGGGTTTGCCTTAAGCGTATTAAGCATTATTTTAGCCATTCAAGAATTTGAAGGTATTTTGTTGCTTTTGAAGCAAACTATGTGCTCCAGAGGATAGGGTGAAAAATAATTTGGAATAGGGGAAGAATAGGGAGGGAATAGTGCTGGGACAGAGAAATAAATGCAGCAAGTATTTTGAGAAGTACTGAGTCACCCTACAGAAGTGGTGACAACAGGCGTGAGTGCTTCTGTAACTCAGAACACATTTCCATGGCATTGAAGATGCAGCACAGAGCTCCTTAAAAATTGAATATTATAGCTTTGCATATTTTATTTGCTACCAATAACCAGATTTCTGGGTAAATAGGCACAGCTTCATTAACAACAGCAAGGGTTCACTGGAGTAAGAATGAACAGAATTGAATTCTGCAGAGCTTCTGCTCTTACTGAAGCTTCAAGGTAACAGCTAATTTGGAAATGCTCTGCACAGCGTTTCCAAGAAAAAAAGCACAGCTTAATTGGAATCAGATGCGGTGACAAAGCTGTGTCCCAAGGTTGAGTTGGTGGTCATTTTCCAGGGAATGTAGCAGTGGTTGCATCTGCATCTTTTATTTAGGGACATGACTGATGTTTGAATAATGAAGAATCAAATTATTACATGCAAATCATAATTTAACAAACAAAGGAAGGTGTTTAATACCACCTTACTTGATTGAATTTTTTTTCTGGTTAACTTTTTAAGCTGTTTGAAAATGTTGGGATCTTGACCCTTTAACTGTGTCATATCAAAGGTACTGCACCAGCTTGCTCTCTCGAACTGAGTCCAAAACACTGCTCGCTTCTAAGGCATAAATACTCTTTAGAAATAGAAGGTAAGCTTTGAAAATCTGCAAGTGAAACTAGCAAGTCTTAAGGTAGTTGCAAGAATTCAAATACAAATACAAACCCTCCTGTTTTAGAGGATCCTTCCAGGACCAGAGAAGTCAGGGATTTTACTCTGGAAGTCTCCCAGGGCATGGTGTTCATGTGGTGTTTCTGTACCCTGCTGTTCAATTCTGCTGGGTATCCAGAGGAATGTCTTCTCTGCTGTCTTCTGTCTGAAGTCAGGAGAGCCTATAAATTGTTAATACATTCATCATAAGCTATGAAGTAGTTGCTGCAGAGAAGACTGGTGCTAGCTATTTCAACTGCTGTGAAAATGTTTGTTTTGAGGGCTACATAACTTGGAATAAATGTTTCATTAAATGTGTTATGAATGATGTATTTAACAACTAGAGCAGGTCAATAATATTCAGAATTAAATTTTGTGGGTTTTTATTAAAGGTTGCCTGTTTCAGTGGTGAATAGTTTAGTAAGCATGTGGTGCTGTAAACAAATGCTTCATATGGTCTGTTATGAGTGCTTTATTAAATAGTTAGTCAATGGCTGCATTTACCAAATGAACTTAATTTATTGTATTTATTTTTTCCTAAGGGTTTCACAGTTCATTATAAATGATTTATTGAACATATGTAAAGCAGTTTAGTAAGCTGTGTTCTGCCTCTTAAAATGAATGCATTGCTAGTAAGGCTTGGTATTGCTAACACTTTGTAATTGTTTGAGTAGTGTTTAAAAGTTACTAAAACATCATCAGAAAACACAGGTTTGTTTGTGGGGTTTTTTTCTCTCTTTTTTTTTTTTTTTTTTTTTTCTGTTCCTTTTAAGCCATTGTGGATGATATTTAAAACACTTAGTCTGTAATGTGGTGCTTTCTGTAGTTCAGACATAATGGTAAAAGCAGTTGTGGGGATTCATCCATATACATTAGTATTGTTTTCTTAGTCAGCAACAATGAATTCAACATTGCATGTGGAAAAGATGACACTAAAACCTACTTCATAGGAACCATCATCTAGGAAAACAATGCATATTGCACTCTGACATTTTGAAACTTATGCTGCCTTATATTCCAGCCAAAGATGGGTGCTTGATATATTTGAAGACTGATATTTGGAGATGGATTGTTCCCTTTCTCTGAGAATCATTTCCTTTCCTTTTTTTTTGTATAGCATACCTGTCGGCAAAGAGAAGAATTTTTCTGCTTTAGAGGCCAGAGCAGTCTTCAGTTAAAGAAAGAATAAATAGGGCATATTCTCATATTCAAGCTGATCTTCGTGGTTGTGGCTACTATTACTGCTAGCTGGGCTGTGAATATCCCAAAGAGCTAGTTTGTCTGGCAGAGAAATGTTGGTGAAAGAAACAAGAACCTGGAGCAGAAACACAGTCAGAAACCCAAGGACAAGATGCGGCTGGGACCTGCACTGTCTCTACTTTGGGGCAAGGTCCTTTTTGTTTCCTTTTCCAGCAGTGCCATGAATTAACAGGTTTAATTATTACATTTCTTGGCTGATCCTCAAACTATTTTGAGCCTCAGCCAGTTGATGTCGCCACCCTGCCAGTGTGCCCTTATCTTGTGGAAGCTAAAGGGATCTGATTAGAGCTCTGTGAATGGGATTTGTATGTTGGAGTGGCATCTGAGACAGCTTTTAAGCACACTGTGGATGCAAAAAGTATTTTGACATCATAAAACTCACTAAAGGCCTTGTCTGAGGCAAGGATATGGGGCTACAGAGCTGAGTATGGATATTTATAAGCAGCCTACAAAGTAGAAAAAAACCCACACTTCATTTTGATTGCAGTTCTGTGAAATGGTGTATGTCACACATGAATAATTTATAATTTAAAAGCTTAGCTGAAAGTACCTTCAGAATGTGCAGCTGTGTGTGGATTGTGCCCCTGGTTGTTTAGTTGTTGGGGTGGGTTTTTTTTGTTGTTGTTTTTTTAGTTTTGTTGTTGTTGTTGTTGTTGTTGTTTGTTTGTTTGTTTGATTTTTTTTAAACAATCTGTGATGAAAATTAATTCGGAGTTGTAGTATGGAAGCAGAAACAAATGCCAAAGTATTTTTTCAAGGACTATATCTGGGCAGACCATACAAAATTGTAAATGTAACACCACATGCATGACAGAAGAAATAATAGTAACATGAAAAATGCTTTCTTTATAACTATGCCCTGGAAGCAGAGGCAGCAAACAGTGAGAGTGTTGGAAGGATCATGAAGTGCACTGTTACCATTACTGAGAAAGAGATGAAAATGCAAGAGGTTGTTCACTTCTTCAGATAAAAATGCAGATGCTTGTATTGGCAGGATATGTTCGAATGCAAAGCATAGGTGAGCAGGATTAATCCATTTCTGCACACTATTCCAAGTTCCAAAAGTGGTCTACAGGCCATAAATTTAAGCTGCTTGATGAGATATTAGAGATTTTTGACTCTGTCTTGTGGTTTCTCAAAAAGCTCCAAAACCAGACAAATAATAGTGTTTGTAGAAAATCTTTCTGTAACTTTTGCTCTCCTTTCAGTTTTCCTTCATTTTTGCATTTCCCACAAGTAGTTGCTGTACAGTATTGCTAGGACAAATTTTCTGCACCCTTTGTTAAACTAATGACCGAGGGTGTTGTCCTGAAATCTACACACAGAAAATGCTTTAAGTAAAGGAACACTGTAAAAGACTGGATTCCTTTCCTGTTCCAGGGTCCAACCACCCTTTGGGTGAAGAACCTTTTTCTAATTTCTACCTAAACCTCTCCTGACACAACTGAGGCCATTTGCTTGGGTTGTCTCACTGTCCACCACAGAGATAAAGATCAGGTAGCTCAAGCATGGAGGAGAAATATTCTCTTCTGTTCAGACCTTCCAATTCTAGTTTGACTGTACTGTGACGTTATCTTATGGGCATTGTGAACACACAGGAAATTATTAGACCTGTTGTCTTTTTTATTGGTCATAATTTGAATAAATAATTTCCCCTCCTGCTGGAATGTAAAGGCTGTTCAGGCGATTTTGGTGAATTTAGTCTTTAGGATTCCTTATTATATTTTAGTGTGTCAATTACTGACTGAATAGCTCAGTAATTGGCTTTTTAAGGTCCAGAATTAATTTTGTCTCCTCTCCTCCCAGCTATTTTGTACTGCTGCTAGCAAAATCTGCTTGCTTTCTGATTCAGCAAATGGATATGCAAAACTCTGAAATAATTTTCTCTTTGGATGGTGACAAGACAAATGCTGCACAACATGTGTTGGCCATGACATGTAAGGGCTTGAGCCCAGAGCTCATAAAAGTCAATGTGAAGAAGCTCATTGACTAGATGGGATCTTAACTCAACCCTCTTGCTTGCAGAAAAGGAAGCTCAGTGGGATAAAAAGTCCTGCATGTCTGATATTGCATGAGAAAATATTTGTGCCTGATACATTAGGAGATTTGCCATCTTTTCAGCAGTGTCAACACAACTATGTGTGCAGTTCTTCTCAAGACATTTACATTATTTGGGATAGATTTCACCTCGTGCCTTTTACTCATTTCTTCTATGAATATTCTGTTAACCCATCTCAGAAGCCTCGGATTCTTGTTTTATGCTCCTGCATTGCTTTCTCCCCTTTTTAAGAAGGTGTGGTTTTGACAGATGTTACTCCTATTTAATGGGACTCCTATTTGCCACAGATTCATCTGTCCTGCAGCTGTTCTCACTCTGTTTGATTTTCCTTGCTCTTTTCCTTGGATCTGGTTCGTCTGTTGCTCTCTGTGTTTCTGCCACAAACAGAACCCTGCTTTTTTACAATATGGGAATTGAGGTTGGTGATGAACTGGAGGAAAGGTTCTTTGATTCCTGATGGCAGGGACCACACAGAAGCATGGTGATATGTGTGAAAGGTGCAGACAGCACAGTGGTAAAATCTGCATTGTCCCAGTCTCTCCAGTCTCTGGTAGATGTGTGCTTGTGCCACAGGAGCTTCCCATCTGCCACAGAATGTCCCAGAAGATGTCTGGGAGTGGTGTCAATCTTTTTGGATTATATAGGACACATTTTGATAGCAATGGCAGTCTCTTGTTGTTTGCCTTTTTTTTTTTCCCTCCAGTAATCTGTTGGGCATTTTTGTCAGACAATCTTGATACCAGAGGAAGGATGGAAGGAGTTGTGCAGGAGTGGGGGGAACAGGTTTGGGGTTTTTTTTTCTTTCTTTGTGTGTCTGCTTCTGCCAGTCATACATCTACTGCTGTTAAAAGAACTGAAATCCAGGCCCTGAATCTGGGAAATTAGGCATATTAACTGAAATACTAATCAGCTGCAGAGACTGCTCTATGAATGTGAGGGTTTTTTTGTGGCGTGTTACTGTCCCTCCCCAGGGAGCCTGGTGAGAGGCGTAAGGAGGTGTCAGAGATAGTGGGTATCCAAGCCCAGTGTGTGCTGTTAATCAGGCAGCTCAAGAGGAGCCACATTCAGATTGCTGCCAGATGTTTTTCTCTGCACAGATTTTCAAGCTGTGAGGCCAGGGCCCTGCCAGGACTGATAAGGCTAGGCATAAAGTATTGGAGATGGCATCATTTTGGCACAAAGGGTAACAATACAAAAGCCTGTCACGCTTGGGGTTTAAAAAAAAAATTGCAGGATTGCTGGGACTCAGTCTCATTTTTGGAAAGCACTTAAAGCATTTAGGCAGACAATAAGAAATATCCTTGGTGCCTGATTTCTATTTCTCTGATATCAGTGAGAATTTAGGTCATAGGAGTGTGTTATTTGTTAAGGCTCCCAAGGCCTCTGAGTTGCTTTTCAAGTATCTTACCTGAAGTGGTGTTTATTTTTGAAGGAGACAGTTTAAACAGGTACTTGTAGATATGACTGAGCATTTTACAGCTGCTGTGTGGGGTGCTCTGAGCAGTGAGATCTGAGCCCTTCTGTTCCCATTTCTCTGCAGGTGCTTTAGGGCTGCCAGCAAGGCATTGATGCCTTTCATGTCAGAAGCAGCTCTAGCCCCTGTGCTCATGGAGTTTGATGCTCCAATCATCATGAGGACTTTAGAATATCATTGTAATAATGAGGAGGAAAATTACACTAATGCACATATAAGCCTGGCTCTGAAAGGTGAGATCAAAGGCCAACTTGGCAGAAATAAAAGACCAAAGCAAGCATCAGTTTTTCTCCTGCCCTCTTCCAGCCCTCAACAATCTGGGAGGGCAGACTTCCTGAGACAGGAGTCGCTTCTGTTTATTCTGTAGCCCTCAATGAATTTGGTGAACTTGCACTGTCTGCTCACGAGCCCACAGAGTTTTATTATGTCCTATGTCAAGGACTGCCACATGCACAGGAAACACCTGTAAATTCACTTGGTGCACTCTACTTCTGTTATTGAAATGGACACTGGAAAACTATCCCTCCTTAGCCTCTTCATACCACTCCAAATACTTTCCCCCCAGCTGCTGGGGGAAGGAAGATACTTAGCATAGTTTTCTTGGCAGTCCAGAGAAGTCTACCATTACCATTATCTTTCAGTCAAATTCAGATGTTTGCAAACTTTGAGTGTGGAAAATAATTCTGTAGCATTCCATCTGATTAAATATGACATTCACCTGGATAGCATCTCTAGATATTATGTAGCTCCTGTTGTATTTAAAGAGGTTGATGCTCTTTAAATCCCCAAATTGTGGCCCTTGGAGACAGGAAGTTTGTTGCTACATAAGTAACCCATGCTCTCATTACCTGACCATTAAGTTGGGAAATGGGAATTCCTGCATTTTGATCCTTATTCAGGTTGTTTTCTTAAATGTGAGACAATCTGCTTGTATTTACTTTTCTCAATTAACACCTCCCTCCACCAATTTGTTTAGAGAATAGTATGTTCTTTCATAATGAAAATCAACCAGCCAGTATTTTGGAAACACAGCAAACAATTCTTTAAGTAATTTTGACATTGCTGATTCTTTATTTTTAAATGTTAATATTTTTGATAATACTGATGTTAAACTGTCTTCACGTGTGTCTGCATTAAGAAGACCACCTAGTAAATTGTAGAGCACTGAGAAGTCAATATATTACATTTAAATATTTTTTAAAAGTTGTTATTCTGTTGAAAACTTGCAAAAGTGCCTGTAACCTTCAAGCTGTCTTTTCAAGTCACATTTTGGCTAGGAAGAGGAAATTGTGGCATCTAATGGGTATAAGATGCTTCAATGCTGGGCATATTAAATAAAGAGAGAAACATCAATATCTGTTGCTGGTGAACAGTGGTTTACAGCCTCCCACTGTCTAGAAAATATATTTTCTTAACCCTTAAAATCTGACTTTCTGGTATTTTTCTAGGTATTTCAGAAGTTTAAGATTTCCAGACAGCAACTTAGACATTATTTGGCATATAAGGAAAATTACACTCTGCTGTGAAACCACTTTTTATTACTATACCCACTGGTACTAGATCATGTCCCTGGCAGAAGAGTTTTGTTGGTGAAAAACACAGTCCAGAAACAAGAATGATAGGAGTGTCTTTGAAATAATGAAGAAGGGTTGTAGTTAACAGATCCTATATATATTTTGAAGCTCCCTTGTCCACAAAAAATATTCTCCATTCCAGTTCAATAACGCTATATAGCTGTGCATTTATTTTAATGCCATGGCAAGTCTAGATTTATTAAAATAAAGCTCTGGACCAAGGAGAGACATCTTCCATTCCCATCTCTCTGGATGGGGTCAATTGATTTGACCTTTCTTGTTCTTAAAATTTTATCTTCTGTCCTTACTCGAGGACAATGCTGGCCTGAAAAAAAACCAAAACCCCATACAAAAGCTGAAAAAAGCTCTCCCAAAGCACTACCACCATCATAAACCTCCCACAAAATCCAACCTCCAAACAAGTGTCTGAGAAATTTTGAGAAAATAGTGGAATCTCCCTGTAAAGTAATTACTTGTTTACATCCTGCTTGTGAGCAAATTGAAGATCTTTTTCACTGGAATCCATACAGAATGGCGTGGTTTAAAATAGTATGGAACACATCAAAGTCTTTCTAGCCCTTAAATGTGTCTACGTTTTTCATTGCAAGGTGTGACCTAGATTCCTCACTTACTGCCTACAAGCAAAGCTTTGCTCTGCGCCACATGAAACGAGGCTTTAAGAAAAGCTGCCCTGTAACCTGTCCTTGCAATGCAGATCCCTTTGGAGGAAATTTGGAAGTGTCACAGGCCTTCTAATGAGGAATGGCCAAGAGAATTCTATTTTGTACTGTAAAGAAACACAAGGAGCACCGCAGGCTCTGTTGTTTTGCTTTCACAGTGGTAAGCAGAAGAAACTCCATGCTGATGAGAGGAAAGCTAATGTCTTTACCAACAATTCGACGGGTGAAGGTACGGGTGTTAGTGTCCTTATAATGAATGTGGCAATGTCCCTGCTGACTGTGGGCAGCAGCTTCGCTGCAGGGCCCGGGCAGGTTGGCTCCAGGGACAAACAAAGGTGGGTCCGCACAAGCTTGAACTTCTGAGCTTTGGGGTGAAATGGCAGGTTCAGGGGGGATATGTGGCTGCACCTGCCCAGTCCCTCAGCAGTGGGATGTGTGGCTGCACCTGCCCAGTCCCTCAGCAGTGGGGAAAGGAAGAGATCACCGTGCGGCAGCTCAGGGGAAAAGGAACCTGGGCAGAGAAAACCCCGCGGGTGAGTGAGCCCCGCTGGGCTCTCTCCCTTTATTCCTATCAAATTGCAGGACTCCTCTGTCTCCTTTTTGGACATAAACCTCTGGCGTTTGTGGATTTTCCTAATGGTGACAACTCAGGAGGCTTTGCACACGTTGTTCTGGGAGCTCTGAGCTTTTCTTTGTTCCTTTGGCAGGGAGTGGGTTTCCAGGTGGTGTTTTTCCAGCAGAAGAACTTAGATAGCTGTAGGTGGGTGCCGTCCCTCTCACCCCCAGGCACATGTAAGCAATTAACTGTAACTTGCAGGTTTAATTGGAGCTTGAGAGAATAGTGGACATGGCATTGTTTCCATATTGTGCGTAAGAATTGTTGAAGGTCTGTAGGGACCAGTTGGGACACTTCTCAGTAATTGGGATTTCCAATTACCTGGTCCTGTTCATCTTCCAGGACAAAGCACTAACAGAATTCTAGTAGCCAGTATTCTGTCCTACACAGCAGCTCTGATTTCTGAAGGTGTGATCAGTGTGGGATGTGTAATATCCTTGTGGATTTCTAGGTCAGCTGGAGCTTTGTGTTCAGAGAAATTGAACAGAGCCTGCTTGGGGCACTTTCACAGAGTAGTCTTGATGTGGAACAGAGCTGGGAGGTTTCACGTTCCTGCTGCAGCAGGAAGGAAAATGAAATAGTGCATATTACCTTAATTTACTATATTGTGTCTTCACTTGCAGGTCTCACATTTCTTTCAGCCATTTGTAAGGCCAAGGGAGACCTGTCTGTAACAGCAGCTATTTTCTGTTCTAGTAGAAAGTTCCTAACTAAGTAAAATCCTGGATCTAATTCTGTTAATCTTGAAATAATGTCAGAGATGGTCTTGGAAAAGCCTGTGATCATTGCAATAAATAGTTGCTTACAGCTCTAAGATGGCAGTGCGTATTTATTTATTTACCCTTAAGATTCTCTATTTTGTTGTTTCTTTACAGATTCTCAAAGGCATTTGTTGTATGTAGGATTTGGAAGGTGGTTATTTTCCAGATAACTCTTTTATTTCCACTTGACAGCTTTAATATGACCTTTGTCTTAACCAGGTCTTAAGCTCTTCCCATAATTCTTGACAATTGAATGTTTAATTCCTTGTAGCTCTCTGACTTCCATTCTGTTTCACTGACCTAGATTTTGGTGGTTGGGATTGATTGCTGGGATGATCTAAGCTGCTGTCTATTAAAGCCTTAAATACTCAGCTATGTATAAAGGGAAAATTATTTCTTACCTTCTTGTCTAGAGTGTAGCTAGGAGAAACAAATTCAGATGCCTTTTTTAACTTCAATTTTTATTTCTGGGGAAGTGATCTAGCTTGGATTTTGCTTAGAAAAGAAATAAAAGTGTAAACTGGATTTGCTGAGGCAGCAGACCTAAGAGAGATGAGACAGCTCCATGCCTTGTGCTCTGGGATACCCAAGGCCAGGGAAATTGTTCTTCAGGCACTGGTGTCAGTGACAGTGACACTGCTGATCAAAAAAAGGAAAAAGTGGTGGGTGCTGCTCATAATGTGCTGTCTGTCAGTCTCTGAAGTCCTGGAGGAATGTTACTGTGGCTTTGGAGACAGTCCAGAAGTGCTGTGTGTTGACACTTGCTTTGCCTTTTTCACTTACTTTCTTTACTTTTTTTTTTTTTTTTTTAATCCCACCTTAATTGTTTTTCCTTCTTGGTGTGGGTTTTTTTTCCTAGTTCTTTTATTTTCTTTGTCTTTTGTCCCAAGCTGTAAGCAAAACCAGGAAGGCATTATAGAGGTATTTTAAAGTATTGCTGTGGCTCTCAGGTGACTAAATAGTTTTGCAAATAAAATCTGAAAGTTCAGAGGACATAATTTACAGTTTGGTAAATGGATTGGAAAAAAACAAGATGATAAACTTGCTAATAAAAAATGAAGCTTCACTGTTTTTGACAGAAATAATTTACATATGCTATTATCTGCCTCTCAGTGTTCACACAGGGAACACTAAATGTAAATTTTACTGAGGTCTGGAAGAGAACATGAAATAATGAAGGATGGATGTGTGTATGAGAGAAAGGGAGGTAAATATATGGACTGATGCTAGCCCACTGCTGGCTTTCTTACAGCACTGAGGATATGGGCAGAAGGGAAAGACTATTGATGGGTTAATAACTGTACACTTGTTCCATTAGGATTCAATCCTTTGAGGGATGAGAGGAATGTCTTAGTGTCTTGGCTTATGGCCAGCAGTTATCTAAAGATTTAATGAAATTTCATGTTATTAAAGTAGGAATCTGGAAAGGCAGTGAATGGGTCTGGCACACGGAGGCACTCGTAAAATAGGTAACACCTTTTGTTAGAAATAGCTCTTAACACATCTTGCTGTTTATGTGTAGTATTTTCTCTCTGGGAATCCCTCTGGTGACAGACACACCCATATCACTACATATTGTGGGGAAGTTGTGCATTATTTTTCATTAGATCCAGTCTGTGTGCACTGGTGGCTGTAGCTGATCCTTATTCTGCATATTGATTCTGATGTAGAGGAGCCCATATTGAGTTGCAGTTGTCTTTCTTCTAGTTTTCTTGGTGAGCCTCTTGAATCAAAGGGTGTCTGCAGTGATTTTGTTTCGAGGTGTGGTTTCATTGCCTTTTTACAAAAGTTAATGTCAAGGAGGACAGAACTTGTGTTTTGTGTTAGCCTTCCTTAACCCTTTGCCAGTGCTCTGCAGGATGACATCCCATTTAATTCTGCTGAGGATAATTAATCCAGACTTAGAAATTATGCTTCATATTTGTTTTTATGATCAGTTTTGCCTTTTTCAAAGCTTTGTCCTGTGGAAGCCCCTTGAAGTATAAGGCAGAAATAAATGTGGTTGTCATTTAGTAGGACAACATAGCATTCTAGTTTGTGTTTCTTAAGGTTTTTTTTAAGATATGAGGAATGATTGTCACTTCTCTTTCACTTGTAATGGATGGTATAATTTCTAATAACTGTAGATTCTCAATCACATCAACGATTTTTTTAGTAGTTTTGTCAACATAAAAGCAGATCTAATTACAGGAAGATTCACTTTTTGATACTTGTGAAGAGACAAAAATGAGATAATTTTTTAAAAAAATTAATAGTATTTTAAATTAATGATTTTTTAAAAAAAATTAACAATAATTTAATAAGGGTGCTGGAAGCATGCTAACCGGACTTCAGGTTATTAAGTGCAGAGGAAAAGAGGTTGTCAGCACTATGGAGTCTCTTCAATCGAAGCTGAAGTCTTGTGGTGCAATTTAGAGCCTGCTGTTAGTGGTATTTAATGTAATGGTGTGGCCATAAGTATACTTTTGAATGACATCTGTTCCTAAGATTCTGTAATTTTAGACTTAAATGTTTGCTGGGTCCTAATTCAGCTGCATTTTCAATTGTTTCTCCATTCATATGATAATCAGGCTGCTCAAGAGTTGCTAATTATTACCACTGTTGTTTAAAGAATACAGTGAGCAAAAGCATGTCTGTGACCAGATGCTTTTAGAGATGTAAGCATTAAGCATTAAGATGATAAAGCTCACATAATTCGCAGCCCATCATGTGCAGGGAAATTATTAGAAAGCAGCTAAGCCTGTCTTGTTAACCTTCTAGCCAAAAAAGAGAAAAAAGTCTGTATTTGTGAGCAACATGATAACATTTTAACTGGGGGATGAACGTCAGCATTTCCACAAATCTCCAATTTAGAAAATTAAAATACTTTGGGGGACCATAAAGGGCTGAGGCTGACGTCTAGTTTCAGTTCTGTGCTGCTACAGAAGACAGGCTGTCAAGGATGTTCAGTTTAATTGCTAGGAGAAGGCAAGCACAGAATTAAAAGAATGAGTAACTAGTGATGAGGATTTCATGTTTTTTATGGATTCAACTTGTAAACTCCTTTCCTCTCCCTGGCTTCTTTTATCTTTCTACCTTCAGTTCAGGTCCTTCCATCTGCCTCCTTCCCTGTTTGTTTTTACCGCTCTTCCTGAGTAGCTCTGAGTGTGCTGTAGCTGTGGTGCTGATAGCAGCTCTGACAGGCATCCTGTGCCTTTTCCCTGCTAGGTCTGGCTTTGCTCTGGCTGCTCGCACTCGGGGCCTTTAATGAGCCAGTTTGCAATCTGTGGCATTAGTCAGTACCTTACCTTCGGGCAAGTGTCTCAGATGCCATTCAGTCTTCATCTTCCTCTGTGACAAAAGATGCTTTGCTACCGACATTCCAGTGTAAATAATTTCCATTATTTTCTGGAAATTTCCAGTTGCTGACTGTCTGATTTGAACATGGACAGTGAAAAGCAAGCTGAGTCCCCTGCTCACTCATCTATCAGTTTGAATTCCCTTTTTTCAGTTTCCTCCTACCAGCTTCAAAGTCGTCTGATATTTTCTTACTACTTTTATTAGGGTCTGGTATGTGCCAATGCTGCAGCCTGGAGGAAGTATCACTCCTGCAGAGCTGAGTCGGGAAACACTGGAGGAAACTATTTAGGAGACAAGATAAGGAATAGATTATTTTGCGCTGATTTAGCTTTGACTTTGCCTGCTCATGTGTCCGCGAGAATAGAAATCCAGTGAAACAGGTTGGAAAAAAAAATTGCCTGTCAGAAACAGGCAAAGTTACAGGGTGATAAGAGGGAATGTAATTACGTCGTTGCACTTTTGGAACTCCATCATGTTTCAGCATTGTACGCCGTGTCTGACAGTTCTCACACAAGAGGGCGCTCCGGGAATTTTGAAAGAAATGTTAGGCTCTGTTAGGACTCTTTTTACATGCATGTGTATTTTAATGTGCCGTTTTCATAGCTCTCATCCTTTAACTAAGGTTCAGTTTCTGAGCCTTAGAAAGCGGTGTCTCCCTTCTAGCTTTACCCATACAGTAATTAATAGAAATAACTGTTCTTATTATGACTTTTACACTAAATCCACTTGGTGAGAAGGAATGATTGGCAATGATTCTGAACAGCATAACCATGCAGATTTATTAACAGCTATGTAAATAGCTGGTGTTTACTCTCACATAAGATGTAGTATTTGAGTAATGTCAGTCAGAAACGCGACCCAGTTTTCATTTTCTGAGAAAGCAAATCCTTGTATTGGGAAAGCACTGGTACATTTCTAATACCTGGAGAAAAACACCTGCTTTTAGGCTGATATAGAAAAAAAAACATTGAGAAACCAGAATCTCCATAGAAAATCCCAGTGGGAAGGTAGTGCTGTAAGGATTTTTGTTTGTTATTGTGGGGGATGGGTTTGTTGAATTTTTTGTTGTTATTTTTTGGTTTGCACGTTAAAGGAGTGTGTCCAGCCAAGATCACTGTCTTGGGTACAGTCAGAACAGGGCAGGACATCTGGCCTGTAGCTGAACTTGGAAGGTAATAATAAAGTGAGGTGGTACACTTGTGAAAGGTGGAAATTCCATTTCTTACTGAGCTTCTCTCATCTGTTGTCACTTAGGTCTGATGCCATTTGAATGCTCACTAGCCTGGTAAGAACTTGAACTGGTTGATGTGAAGCTGAAAGACAGCATAGGTCAATTAGCATCACCCATTTCTTTACCAGTTTCCATGCTAAGAAATGTTAGGTGTTGGTGAGAGAACACTGACTTTCTGGGAAGACAAACGTGTTAATTTTGGTTCTGATTTTTTTTTTGGAGCTCATGGGAGCAAGACTCTTCACTTCTCTGGAAATGCACACCCTTTCCCATGAATTTGTCACCTCCTACCCATACTGTTTTTAAAGGGAGAGCACTTGCTTAGCTGAGCACAAGCCATAGTGAAGCACATGTTAATGCATTAGTTTTGCAATGCAGTGCTCTTCTAGGCCTTTTGTGAGTATTGGGACAGGCAATATTTTACTCATAATGTCTGGGAATGCAGATTAGTGCTCTCTTTCAGGACAGGAAACTGTGGAGGGAATCGTTCTCACTTCCCCTCACTTCCCTGTGAACTATTCTTTATTTTGCAAGATTAACATGTAAACAACCGTAAAAAATCCCACTGCTGGGGCTGCAGCTGTACAGTCTTGGTAAGTTTGAGGATATTTTTCAGTGTCTGTTAATGTGGGTGATTGCATTTAGGAAGGTATTTAACATTCAACCTCTATTTATCCCTGATAATGAGTTCTGTGGCCTAGTAAGCTAATGTCTTAAAAGAGTATTTGCTGTTAATTCACTTGTTTCACTTATCTTCTGTCTTTCAGATTCAGTGACTGGCCTTGTTCTTCACCTGTTGACAGGCTTACAGGCTGGACAGGACCTCTGTCATCACCCCTCTGATCCAGCCCAAAGACAGCATCAGCTGTACTCGGTCCTTTGGGCTGGTGATTGTCTAACTAGTTCCTAACCCCTTCAATAAGCCAGACCTTGCAGGCTAAACTGCTGTATTTCATTGCAGTCTGAAAATGTTGTCCTTATCGGTCCTACTGAAACTTAATCCCTTTACTACTTGTACTTTTATGTATTTGAAGCGTATCGCGTTGTCATCTCTCCTTTGAATTAATGCAAGCATTTACCCTAGCTTTTCCCAATATTTTTTAGGGTTTCTGGTCTGATCTTCTTTATTGCTTATTATACTCTGGATTCCCCATTTCATTTCCCTTTTTTTGGTGTGTGATGCTCAGAAGTGAGAATGATATTTTAAGTGATATTTCACAGTCTTGCAGTAGAACAAAAGTATTTGCAGATGCTTCTGTGTAGAGATCCTATTTACATGTGTTACTGTCATAGAAGTCAAATTCTTCCGTTTCCTCTAAAATGAGGATATCAGAACTGACTTTGTGTCATTTGCTGTCAGTTTAATAATATCTTAATACTTCGAGTAGTCGCCACTCCTTCACAATGTAAATCAATCGCTTTATTTATCTTCAATTTTTAATTCACCATGAATAGGGACTGTAAAATCCAGGATTTTGTTTTGTTTTTTTCTCTCAGTGCTTGTAGTTAGCCTGGAAACTGGCAATCATAGTTTGAATTACTCTCTTCTACATATATTATACTCCTCAAAGATTCCCTTTATCTTGATTGGGAAGAATTGAGTTCATGATTGAAATTTCTCTAGTACCTAGCCATCTTCTTCCCTTAACCTAAGTAATTAGATGTTGTGTTCACATGTTGCTGTTTGACTCTTAGACTAGTGTTTTTCCCTTTTCAATAGCGTTTTGAGCATAGCAGTAAGCACAAAACTTTTTTTTTTTTGAGGAGGAGGAATAGATTGAAGATTTTCCAGCTTCTTGATCTGTCAGATCGAAGTGAGTCTTGTTAAAAAATGCTTGCCTTTTCCTATTTGTTTTACATTATGTGCTTTTCACCATGAATTGTACCAGTTCTTTTTTGATTCACATTTCCTAAGTCTTTATATTATATTTTCTGATCTGAGGCCCAGGCAAGCACAACACATGAGAAACAATCAAAATGTTAATGTAATTTTCAATTACTTTAAGCCCAGCCCTAGTGCTCTCTTCCTAGAGAATGACCTTCATTTTTGTCCCTGCAGGGAAGAAATCTTCCTTAGGCAACGATAGGCCATAATATGCTACTGTTTTTTAAGCAGAATTCCCCATTGATTTCTTCAAGGAGTTCCACTTAAAATGCGACATCACGGCAGAGCTCAGTCTAGTTACATATATCAAATGGAAGGATGCAGTTCACATACATTTTTGAATCCCGGTGTCTAAGCTACAGTGGCCACTAGAGGGAATGAGAGATCTCAGACGTTTACATTTCAAAAGAAACATTTTTTTCCTTTGGTTGATTTTAGATTAATCTCTAAGAAGTAACTGCTGATCTATATTAGCTCATTTTGTTTTTAATTATAAGAAAATTAATCATGTGCATAAATGTTTGTGATTCTTATCTCCGCTGTGTTTTTTTCTAGCTCTTCAACAAAAATCAGGCTGGTCCCAGAAAAAGATTTGCAAATTAACAATACAAAAATTAAAAATTACAGGGATTTTGGTTAAAGAGATGTGTTTCTTTTGCCCCTCTCAGAGAGCTCTAGAGCTACTGACAAAATACTGAATTAGTGTTGCAAACTGTCGGGGCCTTCACTTTCAATACTGTCAGACTGTTTATGCCAGTTACTAATGACCACAGAAGAGTAGGCACTTTACGTTACTGAAAAATCTAAATTGCATTCCAGATAGGTTGACACTGATGCTTCAGATTGTGAGTTTGCAAGATGATAATTCCTAATCTCGATGGAAAAAGGTGTCAGATTCAGTTTTACTACGGGACTGATTGTAATTTGCATTTTAACTCTAGAGTGCTACAGAAACAGTCAACTCTTTTTGGCTCTAAAAGTATTTTCCCTTCACTTTTTTTTTCTGTCTGTAAGTAAACATAGTGTATATAAGGAAATGTGTTCAAGTTTCTAGTTGTCCATTCTCTGTAAGCATGACTTAATCTTACACAACCTCAATATTTTCTCTGTCTTAGCTGTCATTAATCCTGAATATGCATTAGGAATTGAGGGTGTTTGAAAGAGATTGGTGCTCCAAGAAATGGGGCCTTCCTTTGGGGAGATAAAAAAAGGCCCTTTATGGATTACCATAAGAGTCAAGCCTCTGTGGTTCTTTGTAGAAACTGGGGGAAAAACTAGGAATGGTAATTTGGTGTTTTCCATGTATTTCCACATAAGGTAACAGAAGCTCCTGTGTGAGTAGAAATGGCAAGATAGTGTGAAGTTTGTCCTCCACATATCCAGAATGCTATTATGCTAAGTGGTTTAGGATCATTTTTTTAAAAAAAAATAAAAATTCTCATGTTATGCTCTACAACATTTGTTGAGGTTCATATGAGTTCTGGTCTCATGTGCTTCAAAGGATAGACATCCAGAGTGTGTAATACAGCTAACACAACAAGCCAAATTGTTTAAATACCTCTTTTGAAGGGGAAGGAGGAGTGATATTGGTGGGAAAATCTTAATAATGAAGGCTTTTGGGGTGTTTTGATAGCAGCTAGTGTAATCATGAAAAGTGGTGAGCATGCTGTTATGGCCTTTTCAAGATGAATAATGTTACACTTAAAAAGAGGCTTAGGATGAATTCACTGATAAAGCAAGCTTTTATAAGGTCTTCCGTATATACAATACTTACTGGCACTCGACCAAATTATCTAAAAGAAATATGTGCATGCCCTAAAATAAATAACTTTAGGCTGTCTTATGACTTTCAAACTACATACTAATTTAAGAAGAATAGATCTCGGTATCTTTTGTCCTGAAATAACTCGCCTAACCTCAGTATTTGTACAGTGTATATTTGGATCGCTTGCAAGTATTAACATGATCCAAATTGTTACCCTGTGCAAACATTCACTAAGGCAGTGCGAGGTATAGTCTGTAGTCTGATGGAACTTAAAATGCCAATTAAAAATGATGACTTATTTAATGCCAACAGGCCATACCCTGCAGTGCTTACTCAAGCAAAATTCTAATTGACTCCAGTGGGAGGTTTGCTGAAGTGAGAATGGTGGAGAGAGGAAGAGGCAGAAGCAAAGGCATGACCTCAAATATTACTCCAGGCATCACAAGGGGCAGCATTTTGTATTCCCTGGCACCAGAGAGGAGCCTGTGTTGCTTACAGGCAAAGATGGAAAGAACAGGGATTTCTCTGCCTATTTGGAGCTCCCTGCAATTGTAGTTCATTTTAGGGAATGTTTTTGGTGAAACCTGGCTTTTCATTGAAAATTGCAGGTTTAATGACAAGGAGATAACTCATGAGCTTGTATATGTTTTCACAAATGGACATGGGATAATGATATAGGGAATAAAAGGGGAGATGACACTAGTAAGTATCAAAAAAATCAAACTTTACAAGGATCTGTTCATTTTTTTAAATGATCTAGAAACACGGTACCTTAAGAAAACAAAGTTGCAAACCAACAATGTGATTTCCATTTCTCTTGGGGCTTTATTTATGCTCTTCTGGTTCTCCGTGTCCTGCTCCCAGCAGCCAGAAAAGCCTCTGCATTTAATTGTGAGTTAGTAAGGTAACAGGAATGTCATCCAAGTGATGTTCTGTTTGCTGTCCTCTGTCCATTGTTTGACAAGTACTTTGATGTGCTTTTTGAACTGCAAATAAACTATCTGTTGAAGATTTTGGTTGCTATGGCTTGAGATGTATTCACTAGATGGACAAGTTGGAAGGTTTTTCTCTGGCTTTGTCACTGGAGTTATTCCTAAATGCTTTTGACAGTACCAAAAACCCTAGAGAGCAGACCTGATTGATTACTATTGACTGACAGATTAGTTGGTTTGTTTGTGTTTTTGCAGGTAGAAATTACTCTCTGTTCAGTGTGCACCTATAAATTACAGTGGTTTAGTTACCTTTATTTTTAATAATGCTTTAATTCAGTATGCTTCTTGCACAACTTTACTACTGCTGCATTTAAGTCAGCAGAACAACTTTATTTCAGACTGGAACACATTAAGAGGTGTGTGGTAAGATGCTAAAAATAGTAAAGCATATTTCTAGAAGTTCTGAAACCTAACACAGGACAATTTAATAGACTCAGCTTTCTATATCTACATATTTTTAAGTGATAAAAGCTTAAATGTGGGCATTGTAATAGATTATATACCTCTCTGGTAGTCTTTGTTTTACCTTTTCCACTTTGTTCTCAGAAAGCAGAAATGTATAAGAAAAGTATAAGGGAGAAATGAAAGTTGAGTTTATATGGTCCTATTGAAGACATTTGCCATTTATTGCCAGAAATACTGGTTTTTTCTACTAATTTACTATATTCTTGTGAGCAAATGATGTCTTGCTCAGATTTACTATCCTTGTGACTTTAATTTTTAAAAATTTTTGAATTTTGCTAATTATCCTGTGAGATAAGCAGATTGTCTATTTAGGGAACAAAACCCTGCTATTTAAGTGCTGCTGCTGTTCCAGCAGTGCAGATGTCAGCTGTTGCTTTGGTGGTAGAGGATTTGCTCAGTGGGCATGGGCATGTCAAAGGGACAGGGCATGTTCAGCGCCAGTTCATTTTTTCATCCTTTTCTGATCTCCATACAAGAGGAAAAATGGCAACTCTGCATTGGAATGCTGAGCTTTAAGTTTAGAGAAGGAACAAATATAAATAACATCCCTGTTTTTATAGATGACATCTCCACCTCTGTGGTATCTTTCTAGCATGGAGTATTGAAGCTATCTGAAACTCATTTACCTTTGATAAATGTTGGGGGATTTCCTCCTCTTTGTGATCTTGTTTCTTAAATGACGGGTATTTAAGAGGAGTGTTCAGTTGATTTAGAGCTCTTTACTCAGTGCCATCTAAAACTATGCTTAAATCACTGGAAATTTTTGTAACAGATCTTGACATCAGCAGTAGTGTACTTTGCAAGAATGATACTCTAGTAAGACTTTGTGCTAGATCACTGATAAAAATGAGAAACGTGCAGTTACTGTATTTTTTTTTTGGTGGTGGTGGTGGTGTGACTCTCCGTTGTCATACTCCATTGTGACCATGACAGTCATCACACTTCCAAAGATCACGGAACAGTAGCAAATAAACTGGACAATAACTCTGTATAGATTGTGCTTGAAATAGTTCTCATACTGATCTACCCCTGCTCCCAGACAGCTGCTTTAAATGGTGTATTATTGCACGTATTATGCAAGTCTGTGACATTTACCTGGCTACATTTAGATTTTAGTATTTAATATGCTTAAAAGCTACAAATTTTTAAAAGTATGTCTAATCCTGTGATTATAGTTAGCTAATTGTTAATTAGTAATTTATTTTTCTGTCAAGAGGCTTTTTTAATAAAGGTGGTAGTTTGGTCTTTTTTTTTCTTTTTTACTTGTGGTAGGAAATTTCCATGGACTATTGAGAATATTCTCCAAGTCATGAGATACACTGCTTATGTTCTTTCATGGAGTTTCTTTCATAAGAGGTTGGTTTTGAATTTCACAGCATAATGAAATTCAGCACCACCAATGTACTGCACAAAAATATAGTGCCTTGCTGATAGAAAAAATCCCGCCCAACGTGGAAATTTAAGTTCCCTTCAACATGTGAACAAGACTCTCACCAACAATTGGTAATACTTACTCAGTGTTTCCTTACCAAATGCCTTCTACTAAATAACTGCATATCTTCTAATAAAAAAGGGAATGGTAAGGCAGTAATTGCATATAGGCCTTGGATTTAATGTGATGGTGGTGTTTTTGTTCTGTCATAAGTGTGTCTTTTAACATGAAGCTGTTAGGAGAGCTGACAGCTCTTTAGGTGGCTCATAATAAGCAAATGTTTCATGTAACAGCTCTGGTTTTGTAGATCAATTTTTCTATTGAATTTTTGCATTCTGTATCTGAAAATATAATTTATTGTATCAAAAACTGATTTAAATAGACTTGCAGTTCGGGGCTGACTTTGATCTGTCTCTGACTATAAACCTGAACAGCTTTATCTTTCTATCATTTTATTTTGCAGAAGTGTAATAGCTTCAAGTGCTTAAAAACCAAAGTGATTTAAATATTCTCTTTCTCCTTATCTTTTTTGTTGGTTCCTCTAATTTAACAGTGCGGGTGAAATGATGAAAACTGTGTAGATTTTAAAATTTTTTTTAATGGTTGAGTTCATTGTAAACTGTATGAGATTTTTTTACCTTCAGCTATAGCCTTTAGTTTCAGCTGATTTCCACTTGAGATTTTTGTGGAGTTGTGTTTTGAATTCATATTTAAACACATAACCATGTTCACAGGAGTCTGCAGGGCAGGCGACTGCTGCAGTCCTTCTGCTGACATCAGAGGCCTCTGGTGATCCTAAAGTCATTCAGAGCTATATTCCAGGTTAGGAGCAGATGTTTCTGGGGACTAAAATGTACCCACTTAAAGCGTGATGACTGGCCAATATTTTATAAGCTTTTATTTTTCCCCCTTAGGTTTCTTCTTGGTAAGTATCTTGTGTGTGGCCCTTATAAAAGACGTACTTGTTAACAAAAATGTCTTTAAATGAGTTTGTTCTCCTGAAAGGCAGCCTGTTTCCAAGACCTGTGCCAACTGAAACATGTCCTACTAATTATGACTGTAGGGAGACCAAGCAAATAAAAGACTGAACTGTGCTTGTGGCAGTCATTCATTGCACAAGAGGACACACATGGAAATTTTTCTCATTATTACTTTCACAGCCTGGATACTGGAGACTGTTCTCTTTTGCTCTGGTTGTGCACTCTTCCTGTTTGAGCTGTCCTATTGAGCATCCTTTTATGCTTCTTAGAGATTGTAAATGTTTGTTTTCTAGATTTGTTCAGTTTAAAAAATAGTAATTATATTTGCTTTGCAGTAACTGTGCCATCTAATCCATATTAAAAAGTGCAACTATACATGTAGACTAGTTTCCAAGGAAGCATCATCCCCTCTGCTGCCCCTGAACCCCTTGTGGAACTTTAGAAAGTGAAATGTCTTACTTTAATCATGCCCTGTTTTTGCCATCCTGATCCTGAACTCGTATTTCCGACAGAATTACAGCTTTTTAAATGTTTACAGTGCTGTTGTGAAGTTTATCATGCACCAAATGATTTAAGATACTTAAATGGTATTGGAACAAATTACCGCCTTCATTATGACAGACAACAGACGAGTACATTACACTACTTAGTCTCAGCTTCTTTAACTAAAATACTGTGATTGTTTTCCATCCAGTAGTTCTGTAATTACTCTTTCTTTATGTTCACTGTAAGAAGTAAGACAGCATTTCTTAGTCTCTTTAAATGGCACAATCAATATAAACCTTGTGCATTTTTGGGAAGATGATAAATTATTTTATTTATGTACCCATGTAAGTAGAATGGCAGTTTAGTTGGTTAAAATTTGGCAAAGATACTTCTTTATTGTTTTAGTTCTATTGCAAGATTTCATGAAGTAAATTTCAAGAAGTTGAGCATATTTATTGGTGTGCTGATAGAATCTAAGTTTGTAATTTAAGGAGTGTCAAATTGCATCCCTACTTTGATCACTAGATACTTGCTTTGGTTTACAGGTTAAGAAAAAGAAAAACTGATGACTCAGTTAACAATAGGATTGACCAAGGTTTGGATTTGTTGGTGTGGAATTCTCTCTCCGAGGTTTACAAAGACCAGAACCTGCTGCTGCAGTTTCACACCTTCCAGAAGAGTGTCTGTCCATTGTTGTTCAACTTGCATCCTGTTTCCAGGCTTTCCAACTTCGTTGTTTTGCTGCATGTGCTGGGTGGATTTTCTGGTGATCAGATGAAATGAGGGAGGTAGTCTGCTCTGTGTTCATTGCTGTGTTGACCGAATTCACATTAATTTCACATCAGCTGCAAATAAATCAGGCTTTGTCTATTGTACTGGCATCTAAGAGAACCAGTAAAGACATGGTGTCTAGACAGCTTCTGTATTTCATTGGCTTAAAAAAGGCATAAAGTTAGTGCACTGATAAAAGGTGATGCTTAAGAGAACTGTGTCCTGAATTGGGAACTGTAAAGTAAAGATTTAGGAAAAGAAGTTTTTTCAGATACTTTCCTATTTCTAACAAGGTGTTTGGAGTTACCAGCATGTGCAGTGGCAAAATGTTAGAATTTTATATATAAGGGATCAGATACCTTGTGCAGACAAGTATTTAATGACATACTGTTGGTACTTTTTATTTTATCGGTTCTTTGGTTTTGAAGGAGCCCTCGGTGAAGTTACAGATCCACACAGAGATTCAGGCACAGAGGCTGCCCCTTGGTGCATGGGCTGTGCTGGGCTGTGTTCCTGCTGGAGACAGCTTCTGGGGCTGTGGGAGGATCTGTGGAAGAAGGGGATGCTGCTCTCCTGGGATGCTGAAATGATCCCATGCCATCAGAAGAAAAGTGTTTTTGTAGAAGTATTGCTGAGGAGTGAAACTGGTACTTAATGTAAGCATGTTCTGTACAGACCACAGAAAATGTCTGAGAAATGCCACATCTTTGCTCACAGAAGTTTTCAGAAGTTTGGTAAAGTCAAACACACTTCTCCAAGGACTCTTTGCCATTGCTTTGAATTACTCCTAAGGAAATTACTTAAAGGTCTGGAGAACTGAGATGGTAAGGGATGTAGTGCAGAAATAATTGATCCTTTTGTTTTATTAGGTTGTGTCCCTGTTGTGGAAGTTTTGTCAATAACAATAACACTGTAGAGATGTCTGTCTGCAGTTAGTCTGTAGCTAGATCAAACATTTCCTGGGGTTCTAGCTACGTGATTTCTCCTTGAAGAATGTGATGTATTATTTAATTTGTAACTAAGTCCTGGGACATCTTGAAGAGCAGTGTTGTTATTTATATTTGCTATTCCAGGCAAAAGTCCACTGGTTATGTACAGCACTAGCTTTAGTTTGTGAAAATCTGGCTTGCATACAGTTGATAATGATTTTGGAATATTTTCAGAGCAGAATTAAACAATTAACTTTTAAATTTGATTTGAAAGCATAGTGTGTTTGAAGGAAACCTTTGAGGACAGTGTTTGCTGAGTTCGTGCTTGAAGTTATTACAGACCGATTTAATTTGTATTTTTTATTTTTTTAAAAATGGATTTGCTTTTAGATACCAGCCTAGCACAAGAAAAATATTTCCTCAGTTGGTACCAACACTCCCGCTTTTTTTCTCAAGGAATGATAAAGATCTGTTTGCCTGGAATCAGTGCTGAGGTGTGTTTCCTCACAATTTGCAAGCAGGCTTACTCAGGGTTGCTCTTTACATCTGTTTGGATGCTGGAGAATTAAACTGATTCTATGTTGACATTTTGAATGTTTCAGCCCCCCTATATAAAAACCTGTTGCTGCAATTGGTATGCAACTGGCTTTTCTGCACTAATCACATTGTGCAAAGTAGTTTTTGATGGTTTCCTTTAGTAACCTTCATATGGTAAATTAAACCTTGAGTTCTCAGTATCTGATTGTACTGACCTTCACTTCAAGGAGGCTTTTTATTTAAACTTCCAGCCTTCCATCAGACAGAAACACGATCACCAATAAAAATAAAATAAGCACCCAGTCTTGCACCCTCAGCTTACTTGAACAGAAGTGTTCATAAATGTATAGCTCTTAGTTGGGCAAATACAGGCAGCCTGCCGAGTACATTTACATTTTAAAATTTACTGCAGTGAGGGTCATTCCAATTCAAAAGAGAGTATTTGGTAAATGAGTTGGCAAGCAGAATGATTTTGTAGTGTTTAAAGGAGCTCTGCCAAGAATTGGCTGAAAAATGCTTGTTGTCTGGTTGCACCTATTGAAATGAGACGGGAGAGAAAACATTTGGATTTAGTAGAATAAAATATATGAGACTCCCTTAGTCAGTGTAGGAACTGCCATATTCTAGCATGTAATTCCTTGTGATCTCTGCCTTGAAAATGCTAAGGAAGGGAGAAGAAATTTGATGACCAATAGCAATCAATGAGAAAATGTCTAATGAATGAGGGATGTAGCCATAAATGACAGTTACTTTTATAGTTACTCTGTGGAAGTTTCAAAACCCTTGTCCTGAAATGCCAGTTTAGTGTAGGCCATATAGCATATTCAAAATATGCTGTGGACAGGTCAGGACAATATGAAGGGAAAATCACCCTGGAAATTATGAGATCCAAATCTATTGAGAGAGCTGGGAGTTAATTTCTCTCACTGTCAATCACAGGATGCCAGTATTTATACCAAAGTGTTTGTCTCTTCATCTTGTATTCCGGCAAGTGGGCTCCAGTGAGCAGCACGTTCTCAGTACAGCTGGTTCTTCCTTAGAGCAGTTGAGGAAAGTGGCTTCTGGCCCAGTATTTGTATGACATTGTAACAGTGACACCAAGAAACCCTTTGCAATGTGTGCAGTTAGAGACTGGAGGTAATTATTTACATTTGTTTCAGATTAGCTGTTTCCTGCCCTTCTGCCCTTCCTAAAAGAGATAATCTTTCCCTGTTTTTTTTTTTTTTTTTTTTTTTTTTTTTTTTTTTTTTTTTTTTTTTTGTACAGTCATCTATTTTACTTATTCTTCCACTTTCTAAAAGGAAAAGAACAGTAGGAAGGAAAGAAAAAGCTTTGCTTTCTGAATGGAAACCTGCATAACATGGCTAAGGAGTTCACTCTCTTCTTACAACTCATGGTCTACAGCCAGATTAATCAAAGGGACCCTGGGGGTAAAAATTCAAGGCTCTTCTGGATTACAGAAGATGGTGTGGTCCACAGGTGAAAAACCCCCCCAGAAATTTTCCTGCCACAGTCCTCTGCCACTTACAGTAAAGGAGATTTAGTTCTAATCTGGCACTGCGTGATTAGTTTTGTTCTTAATAAGAATTTAGCCTCACATTTTGCTCTGGTTCAGAGATATTTCTATGGTCATACTGGCAAAATACATAGCATAATATTAAATTTTTAGTCGGGAAGATTGTTTCTTCATTAGTCAAAACAAGGTAGGACATCTTTGTGAAAAGAGTTGATAAAAAACATGTTGTTTTATGTGTATTGTTCAGTCCTCAGGATTTTTATGCTTGAAACAGTTGCATGTTAATACCTGGTAGTAAATACTAAATCCATGTGTGGTGACTGGCAGATTGAGCACTAGGGATTCCAGTGGAGATTAGACCACACGTTTTCAAAGTGCAGATGTCAGTACTATTTTACGTCACAGGTCACAGTGCTGAATTTAGCTGCCTTGAACAGGGGCTATTAGATCATCCTTTTTTTTTTTTTTTTTTCCTTTTCCCCCCTGGTGTCCCATTTCCTTATTTTAGTTGCTTCACAGTGGTGCTTTTGGCACTGTTCATCCTCACAGAGATCAAGTGATAAATAGTGCAGCACAAACATGAAAGGCAGTAAAAGGCTGTGAGCCCATTACATGAGTTAGACAGGTGGCATTCTGGTTGAAAAAGGAGGAGAAAGAGCTGGAGAATTTGAGAGGGAGTTGAAGTCAGGCAATTTAGTGGCAGAGTAAAAAAATAGAGAAGCAGAGATGGAAAAACTGAGACATGGCTTTGGGAAAGTTGTGTCATATGGATGTGATACTTCTCAGAGCTGCCACCTTTCACCTGGGTTGTTCCCAGTTTGCCAGATAATATGTTTATGTGTAATATCAGATGCACTTTTTGAGTATGCTTATGAATCCATGTAAAGTAAATAAAAGTCATAAAAGAAATATTTCTGGCCTTGAAGCCTTAAAATCAGTGTGGGGCGAAGCGAGTTGTGTGCATAAACCCAGCAAAGTGAGAGAATGGATTCACTTTCACCAACTAAGAGTGCAGCCAGCTCTGAACAGAACTATCCACATGCAACTGATCACCTCCACTCACTGGTGCTGCAGGATCTGCTGAACAGGAGCAAATGGTGCTAACAAGTCCAGGGATATTATCAACAGACTTGTTGTGTCACATGCATGTTGTTAGTGACTCCTGTTAACTTTCACTGCACTCAAAGGGTGGAACAGTGACCTACGGAGACAGTGGCTTTGCATCACTGTGTTTAGGGAGAAATTGTCTCCTTCTTTCAAAATAACTATTTTACTCCATTTTTGTCACGTGTTCTTTAATCTATGTCTACTGGAGGTGTGCAATTAAAGGTTCCTTGGCCTGTTTCTTTCTTCCAGTGAACCCTGAAAGAAACTAGCTTTTGTTATGTAGAACTCTGCATTAATATGATGATTATATTATATTTCATACATCAGGGTTTCTGCTAATTGTCTGCCAGGAATAAATTCCTCTTCTGCACTCTGCCTGTTCTTCTTATGTATTTTGACTTTGGTGAAATCAGGGTTCCTTGGGAGCGTCAAAACGAGGTCATAGCTGACATCTGGATATGAAGTAGGTCAGGTCAGTGAAACCTCCAGGAAGCTGATGCAGAGAATTCCCTTTTCTCTCTCAGCAGTGATTTGCTTTTAGACCTGTGATCATTCAGGTTTTTCTTCTGGCTTAGCCTAGCTGCAGCTCTGGGAGTGTTTTATCTTTGTGCTGCAGAGGTGTGGTTTGGCTTTGGAACTGTCTGGACTTCCCTCTGCTCATTAGCTCCTGGCCATTACAAAGGCTTTGTGTGATACTGCTGCCTTGGCTTTTTCTGTTCTGTAGTTAAAGTAGGATAAGTATTTCACTCCTAAATTGAAGTATATAACTTTCAGCCGAATGGAAGTTATTTGGGTGAGACACAGTTGCATATGATATAGAGGTCAGACTGGATCAGAGGTCAGAGTGGATGTGTGCCTTGCTACACAGAAGGAATTTAACATTTTACAAGTCTGACTCCCAGCCTTCAAGTAGCTGAAATTAGGATTATTCTCTCTCAAGTGGTCCCTTATGCTCAATCCTTACCATGAGTTCAAGGATAAAGTTAATGTTTTACCTCTGTTTCCTCCAGATTGAGATGTCTTCAAAGAATTACTATTTTCTCCCTGACTGCAAAGGAGAACAAATCTTCCAGCAACTTAACAAAAATTCTGCCAATCAAGGGAATAATTAGCAGCCAAAGAGTTTGATAAAGCTATTTAACCTTTTCAAACAGAAGACTTGTTTATTAATTTATTAATGTCTTGCTTATTCCACATTGCTTCTGAAGTTGGACTTTTTTTTCTTCTAGCACTGCAGAAACAATTTTGAATGGATAAGAATCAAATTGCTTCAGAGGGTGGTGGATCCTCCAACACTGCAATAATGTTGAGGGATAGGAAACACAATTGCAAGTTCTGCTGTGTTAAACCTAGACATAGTCATCTCTTGCCATTGTTCCACTTGCAGGAGCTGGAGGACTTCTTGGAATCTACTCTTCTTAAGCTCATGCTTCTGTCTAAACTAGTTTATTTGGGTTTGTTTGGGAAGTGTGGCAAGGGGACTCTTTTTCTTTACCTGGCCTTCCCAGACTCAAGGTTTCTTGCATGAAAAATGATATTTTAATATTATAAAAGAGCTTTGAAAAAGGACTCTAAATTTCTCCAATTGTGGGATGCAGTATTTATTTAATCTACTACTTAAAAAGTGGTATTTTACACTCTAGTGCTATGAGCACATTCTTGGGACACAGCCAGACTTCCTGGTTTCCCCACAACATTTACAAATGCACAGAGGAGATCTTTACATGATTAATACTGGCTTTATCCAAGGCAGTGAAGTCCATTTTCATGTAAATCTTCTGTATTAGTGTTCTTTAATAATTAGTCAGAGACGTGAACAGAACTGTGCTGACTGATGAGCAATAAACTGTAGCTGCTGAAGGAAAAGACGTGTGAGTCAGCTGGGAATGAAATGGGACCTCAGGCGTGTAAAGCATCCTTTGTGTAGTTCAGGGGAGAGGAGGGTAGCAGCAGTGAGCTGTGGCCAGCAGCAGAAGATGGGGCTGTGCTTGTGGGGCCCTGCTGCAGAGCCAGGTGTGGTGGCACAGCCACAGTGGTGACACGCTGATTGACAAGGTGTGTTCCTGTTCCCGTTGAACCCTGGCTGGAGATGGATCACTGCTGGACTGTTCCATGGATGCAGACATACTGTCCTCCTGGGACACCCTCTCTTGGGAACCTGTCCTACCCTTCTGATTCATCTGAAGAGGTAAAGCTGAAAAAAATGTGCTGTTCGCTTTGTTTTAATTACACCTTTACAATTAGTCTGTATATTTATATAATAAACACAAGTCAAGGAATGGTGAAAGAAATGGTGCTCTAATGGCAGAAAGCCTATCCAATTTTAAGGGTGTTAATCTTTCACAGTTTAATTTATGTTGGGAACTGCTAGTGACCTCATTTTTTTTTTCTTAAGCAAGTCTGAATCTTCAGAGAAAAAAAAATCTCGATAGAATAGGATTTTAGAAAAATTTGCCATTTTCTTTTGTGGTCATCTGATCAAGTCTCAAGAGCATATTCCATCCTCTTTAGCATTCTCAGTTATGACTTGATTTGTTATGAATAAATTTACATGGCTTTTTTTGTGAAATATATCACAGCCCTCTGCAATGTGTTTATGAATAAGTTAGCATCTGCTAAATGGATTTGTTTTGCCATTTGCCTTGAATGACTGACTGTCTTCAAATGTGGCTGAAGTTAGGCCTAATAATCAGCTGAAGTTAAGGCTGATGTTCAACATAACCAAGGAATCACAGAATCATTAAGGTTGGAAAAGACCTTCAAGATCATTGAGTGCAGCCTTTAGCTGATCCCCACCATGTCAATGGGATCGTGGCACTCAGTGTCACATCCAGTCGTTTCTTGAACACCTCCATGCCTTTAAACAAAGGAATGTAATATATATGTATTTTCCTCCAAATTTTTGACTTCTGGTTTTGCTGCTTTTCAGCGTTGGGGTAATTTTACAATTGCTGACCATTTAGCCAGCAATCTGGAGTGCTTTTTCTACATTGTGTTAATGTCTTTCCTTGTGCTTAGACTGGAGACCATTGTGTGAGTTATATTTGTTCACTGGGCTCAGGTATCTTTTGTTGTGACTGAGGTCTGTGAGGCATCCATTGTTCATATTACAAAAGATGTGTGAATTAATATTTAGAGAATTTCTTGTCTCAGTGATAATTTCCACAGAGACTCAGCTGCCACCTTATCTAATTGTGCCTTGTGCCATTACCTGATAGCTCAGGTATGCAGGTACACAGGGAAGGAAGGTCTTTCTGTTCTTAGGAACTTCTATTATTTGGAAAGAGCCTCATCCCAGGAAGGTGCTGGATGTGAGACTGAGTAAACTGGATGCCAAGTCAGTTGTGTATACCTCAATCTTTTTTTCTTGACGTGACTTTTTTTTTTTTTTTTTAAGCAGCTCTCTGGAGATTTATGATCTTTTTGCTAGAGTGGTTTCCTGTCCTTGAACCAAACTTTTCACGTGCAAACACTACTTTAAGACATTTCTTTTCAATCAGGTGTGTATTTTTCCTCTGATGGTAGTGACCTTCATGCACAAGGTACTGACTGTCCCTTTTATAGGAATGATCCTTCAAGCACCATCTCACTGGCCTCATGTTATGTGATTTTCTTTTCATTCACGTACTACTTCAAGGTGGGATGATTGGTAATAAGCTTCATGCTACCTCTAATGGCTGTATCAAGGTAAAAGAGATGTATTCAGGCTGCATCTTTATTTTGCATCAGCCTCGTGTCTCATAAGAACACTTTGCTTGTTTTAGCATTGCCAGGAGCAGCCATCCACTTGTTTTAACTGAAGGCACTGATTGTGTTGTCTCTGCTTTCTGAAACTTCAGTCTGTGAGTTTATTCTTCTAGCTTTTGTGTATAGTTATAATCTGTGTACTTCCTTCAGTTTTATGACCATATAATTCCGTTTGCGTCACAGTAGCTTTACATTATTTTTTTGCATAATTCTGAGGAAATTTGCATGATGTAGTTTCTGTAGTTTAATTGTTTGAACTTTGTGCACATGTGTCTCTTTCTCTATACCTAGTGTTGTCTCTGCTCTGCAAACAGGGCACTGCATGAATGTTACTCATGAAAGATGTTGTCTCCCAAGCCACTGATCCCTGTTGCTGCTTGCAACATTGTGCAATACATTGTGCGCTATTTGCTTGTCTGGAAGCTGTGATATAATTATTCTCTGTACCACAGTTAGTGCAAATGACCCCTTGTACTAACCATTGCATTACTGTCTTGGATATTGTTCTTCCTGATTTCCACACTTCTTCATAATAAGTTCATCCATGTTTTGTTCTTTAGCATTTGCTTTTTCCTTGTTTTCTTGCCTTCTGAGATACTGCCTGAGTGGACTCCAAGCCTGTACCACGTGTGTGTGGTATGTGGGTGTGCTGTTGTTCACTAGTTTTGCATGTATCTGTACGTCTTTATAATAGATTTCCTGAGTATTCTTACTTGTTTCCTATATTTGTATTTCCCATTATTAATCTACTGCAGGCTAGTTTATCCTTATAAGATTTCATAATAGCATGACTTGGCCATTTCACACTGCTTGGCAACCGACCAATCTGCTTTTTCTCCAAATTCCAAAATTCTGCAAGTTATTATGCCTTCTTGGTATATGACAGAAATCGTGGATTGAAAATGCTTCTAGAATTCTATATACGTACTCCTGGTTTGTGCTGAATAATCTAAATGCTGTTTGTTGCCTGTGGCAGCCATTGCCCATTACAGATGATAATGTGACTGCTTTTATTCAACTTCTCTCTGTCAAACTTTACTGCAATTTTTCATTGTGATCAGAAGGGCTTCCAGTTTCTAACTAAATTCTTTTCATGTTGGTCTGCTCAGGGACAAGTCTCTGGTCCATCGTCATGATCACTGTTTGTTCTTTGTGTGTGTGCAGGAGGGAGATGCAGTATTTTTAGCTTCTGATATCAGATATATCTGAAGGAGCTAATTCCTTTTTGTCACCAAGTTCACTGCAGGAGAATAAATGACGATGGAGCCAAAGAGTCTAACGTGAACTTTCTGCCTGTTTCTGTATTTCCTCATCTCCTCTTTTAAAATGGAGAGCTGTCTAGATGTTGCCTCATATATGAATGTGCCATAAAATCACAGGGTAACGGTGTAACCATGGATCAACAACCTTGAGAAACTATTATCTTCCCTGTTGGGTTTGGCTTTTTTTTTTTTTTTTTTTTTTTATTTTTTGTTAATTTTCCGTAAAATGCATTGGACAGAGACTGGTTACCTCATTAATGGACACTTGTCTATTCCTTGGAAACTTGGGAATGAAAAACTTAATTGAACTGCGAAATTGATGGTAGTGATGGCCATCTTTGTTCATGCTCATTTTCATTATTGCAGCTGCACATGGTTTTCTCTCCTCACCTGTTCTTTAGCACTTTCTTCTCTGCACATAACAATCTCAACAGCTTGGATTTTAAAAAAGAATATAAATACCTTGCTTGGTTAGACCAACTGTCCATGAACCCATAGCTCTATTCCAATAGCAGCAGCAATCCCCAGTGTCTTCTGTCACTGACTTTGGGATCTTGGAGATACATTCCCGCCCCTTTAGGATATGTTAATGTACAGATTTTGCAATAATTTTTTCTTTTTTGCTGTACAATGTAGTGGTTGAAGCTTATCACTATTGAACTGCCGTTGGCCTGAGCACCTTCTCTTAAATGATCTGCCTTCTTTTGCGTTCAATAAAATTTGCAGTGCTCACGTACTCATGACTACTGAGTATTTTAAAAGTCAAATCTTCTTCTGCTCTTCCTGGTTATCTATAATGCTGATAACCCACTTGAAAATACTGATCCTAATTCCACAGAAGTGCTGGAACATGGTGTGTATGTGCTAATCTCCAGAAAGGTTCAGGGTTTCCCAAGGAATTCACTGGAATGAAAAGCTGTGCAAGTGTCTCCTTACTGTTAACCTCACTCGGTTGCCTGATCCTCATTGTGTCCCACTGAGAGGGCTGACTCTGTCTGGATCCTCCTCTGTTTGTAGTTGTGGGCAAAAATGAGAAGAGAGGAGATGTTGTTTTTTTACTAGACGTTTACTTTGTAACCTTTGGCTTGTTTCAAAATTTAAAAGCTAATTATTTCTAAAAATTATTTCCTGTCTTAATTAAGCTCTCACCTTAGAGCTCACCTCAGAGATGTTTCTTCTTTTTTCTGTTAAAAAAGAATTGGTTGAATTACGCTGTGATTTTCATCTTGGCAGTATCCTCAAAGAATCTTAATTGATCAGAGATGAGCTTTTTTCCCCCCTTCTGGAAATAGATCAAATTTGTTTTAATCAAGTAAATTCAATTTTGTTGTTTCTCTTTTTGATCTTAAGAGAACAATTTCCATTAATTCAAGTTTGTCTAAACTCTGTGGTTCCCTAGGGCACGTACATGACCTTCTGTGTTAGAATTACACTTGTGAGTAACCCTAGGAGTCCTCCTTGGCCTGAACCTGTTTGTGAAAAAATCTCTTCTGAATTCTATGGGTGATCTGGGTTTTATGATTTTCTGCCCTTCTAGATAGGTATCTCTCTCATTTTAAATACTACCTTCAATATTTTGTTGGATATAAACTGAAATTTTCTTCTCTCTCACTTGCTTTAACCTAAGCTTTTTAAGTAAATATCTGTGTTTTGTAAAGATGTCTTAGTTAAAAAGCCTTATTTATGTAGCTGCAAAATTTGCACATAGGTGGAAGCATGTATATGTCATTCATAATTCTGTATTTGTCCTGCTACATGTACACGAAGAACTATATTTTAAATATATTTTTGTAATGCTCTGGATTGTAAAGTGGAGCTTTCTAGTAATCTCATTATGCTAAAGCATTATCCATCTAAACTGAGGTGGTGGTAAAAACCTTATAATCTTAAGAAGCTAATTAAGGACAAGAACATCTTGGTCTTGAAATAAAGGGCAAGGAGCACAGTGCTTGTTCCAGGGAGCTTAACAGCAAACTTTATATACACAATTCCATTAAAAACTGAATGTACACTGTAAAGTCACAATATGAATTTCTTAGAAAAATTCTCTTCAGAGGTATACAAATATTTAGAAGACGAGGGACTCTGTAATATATTTACTCTGGGGATTTTTTTGGTTGGTTTTGGGGGGTTTGTTTAGTTTTGTTTTGCTTGATAGAGAAAAAAGTATTTTATGACTACTAAGGAATATTCCCTGGATTTAATCACTTAGTCCTGTGCAAGCATTTAATATTGAAGACAATATTTTCAGGTTTGGTCTGTAGCTTGCTTATGTTGTCAGGCAAGTCACACACTCTCACATCCCAAAGCATAGGCAGGCTTTGGTTTGTACAAATGCTGTTGTGTGCAACGTTGAAACTGCAGATTTGGGTGGGTTTTTGTTAAAATTTCTGTGAATAAAGATAATCTCTGAAATTCTGACTAAAAGCAGAAGAGCCAAAGGGGAGGCCAAGCATGGCCAAAATGATCTTAGTATGATTGAAAGCCACAAAGATCTGGCTCATCTTAATTATTGGGGGTGAGACGTGGGTTGGGGTGGTTGAAGGATGGTGGGTTTTGGTGTTTGACCTCAAAGCAATTAAAAACTTGGGGGAAACTTTGAAAATCAATTCTGGCAACAGCTTTTTGGAAGCATTTGAAATCAACAGACTTTTAGCAGCTGTGTGACGGGAAAATCATCAAAACTGAAATAGTAGGGACCCAAATTAGTTTGCAGTGATGTGTAGACAACACAGAAATGTACTTTGGAAATGTTACATAGGAAGTAGATAGCTTTGGGAGACTTCAGCTTTCGTTCTTGAGAGGAAGGAGTCAAAGATGATCCCCCAGCTGTTGGCCTAAGGATTACAACTGCAGCGATTATTTGCAGAAATATTCTGCAGTAGCAACCAAGATCTATTGATTATTTCTTACACATGTACTGTGGATTCAGAGAGCAAGATGAGCAAATCCTTGTTTTTCTTCTCAGCAGAAATGTCAGGGAACAAACATTGGCTACCTTTACCAGAATTTCTGCTAGCTAAAATAAAAAGCTTTAAGGGAATTGGAAAGCTCTAAAAACTAACTAAAGGAAATGTTAGTGGGTTTGTTTGTTTTACATAAGGCTTGTTTTATAGTTATTATATATGCCCATGCACCAGTATAGTTTTTTTGAAAATTGCACATTACAAAGTTGGAAATTGTGTTCAAACAACATTATTCTGGTTGTACATTTTGTTGCCCTTCCATTTTCCTCTACTGTTACTCAAACTGCAAAGAGAGAGATTATATTAATTAGTTGATGGTATGTAACAGAAGTATTCATGGTGTGGAAGTTAAAGGTAATTCTGGAACTGATTTTTAGGTCATTATCCTTATTATTTCAAGCAGTTTGTCTACAATAATGGACAATAACACGTTAGAAAATGATGCTTAATTTTTCTTCAAAGTTTAAAAAAAGTATGTAGTGCTTTTTCATCAATTAGCAGCAGGAGAGCAAATTATAGTTATATTAAACTGTGCATGCTATATAAATCACAAATCTTGTTAGCAAAGAATTAACATCATAACTGGTAATTTAAAAATTGCCTTTAGCTCTGAATAAGGATTGGCTGTGTATGTATTTTAATGGTATTGAAGAAGTAAAAATAGATCTCTCTAGAAGAGAGCCTTTCTGGCGATAGTGAAATTAAATATCTGCTTTTGTGAAGTAGTTGTGTAATGGTAATGTGCTACAGAAAAGACTGGCTATCTTTTCCTTGATTCATGGCACTGATTCTAGATTTAAAAAAACCCCACCATTTTTTAAAAATAATGGCAAGACTGGATCGTATCACCAAAGGACATAGACATCTAGATTTCTCACTTTTGTTGGCTGTTCAGGTACAGATGCATGAAAACTGCATGACTTCTCAGATGTGGATTAATAATAAGGAAGTCAAGAAGATTTTTTCCCCCCCCTCCAGCATATCAAATATGTTTGGTATGTTTCTGAGACAACAGACAAATTGCTGAGTTGCACGCTCCAAGACTTTCCTCCTGCTGGCTAATGAAGTAGAACAAGACGCAGGAGAAAATACACCTTTTTTATTGGTTTGCTGTATCTCCTTAATTATCTTGTAGATTCTTTCAATATACTGACAACCTTGAAATGGAGCTTATGCAAACAGTGAAATGTGGTTTGCAGTGTATGTTGGGTTCTGGGGTTTTTTTGGTTTTGTTTTTTTTTTATTTGTTTGGTTTTTTTCGTGGTAGGGCAGTAAAGTAGCATTATGCATATCAATAGTACAAATTACAAACAGTCCACTTACAGTGATGACATTTCCTTCCAATACTCCCTTTATGCTTATACTCAGTCAGTCTTATTTGCTTGCTTGCCTCATATCCGTCCTTGCCTGCTCCTCACAATAGTTGGAAAATACTATATGAAGAGCACCTTTATCTTCAAAAATGGTTTATTATAGTGTGAGTCTTAGCATGTTGTTTCCTCTTTAATACAGGTCAGTTCATGCTCTTTAACTTGGTTGGTTCATGCTCTCATATACTTTGAGGTCTTCAAAAGCATTTTAAGACCAGCCCCCCTCACGACTACTGGTGGCTTTGGTCTGAGAGAAATATGGTATGCAAGTATTTTGCTGTTCTTTTCTAATAATGCTGATAATTACTTAAAGACTCTACCCAATTTGTTGCAGTTAGGCTTGATCAAAGACTGATATAAACAGACATTATGGCTGGGCACTTGTGTTTATTAATCCCTTATAGCTTAGAGGACTCAATTAGAAGGGAAGAACACATAATGATTGTGTGCAATGCAGAAGAACAAACCAAATAATTTCCACAACCTCTTTAATTTTTAAGATACTTTCCATTTGGTTAACAGATGTGTTCTGTGTTCTTCAAGCTATTTCCCATTCTGTTTATACATTTTTAATGTTTCTGTAAGCCACAATGTGTAGGCATTAGATACAAAATTTGAATTCATGTTTTGGCTGGCTTTAAAGGAAGAACCGCTATTTTTCATGTCTCTCTTTCTTTGTTGTTTTCACTCTACCTGTTTTGTCATTTGGAAGGTGTTTAATGCAGCCTTTGGAGGGATGAGAGATAGCTGTGAAGAAAGATTAACCTTACAGTGACTTGGACCTGTTTTCTTTGTCAGCGATAAAGAGGTCCACAACACAGACTGTTCCTGCTAGAATTTGTGAGGTTTATGGGGGACGACGAAAGGAAAAAAATCTCCCTGATATTGTATCGATCCCAGACAGCCATGATGTGCTGCACACCGTATTCCAGAGCAGAAACTATATTCTTAAAAGATCCTTTGAGGAAAAAAAAGAGATATTTAAAATACATAGTTACGTTATGCCTTGCATTTTCCTGTGTATATGGCTGTAATGTATCAAGTCAGCTCTTGGTATGAGCCTGTGGGACCCAGTAGAGGTTTCCTGAATCAGCACACAAGAAAAAACAGGTAGTGTTGGAAAAGACATTGATTCTTAAACTTCTAAAGTAGGTGGAATTTGAATACTAAATTAGGTTGGAACAGGATTAGCCTAATATAATTCTGACATACTCTGTAAAAAATTTTAAAAAATCTATTTTCAGTTGGGAAAGTTGTATTTAAACTTACCTTTTTCTACTGTTACGTGTTGTGACAGTTCATGTTCTCTGATGGCTTTGGCCTGCAGTAGGATTTCAGTGTTCTGTCCCCAGATTCCCTGGGCATGCAGACTCTTGGGCTAAGCACCAAGGGTGGGATGTGTAAAAGACAGTTGCAACATCTTCTGCAAAATAAAGTGGAGGGGTTTATTGTTTGTTTTTTGGGGAGAGACAGAGGAGAGGGACAATTAGTGTAAAACTGTTCCAGCCTGTGCTGAACCTGTTTTGTATAAATCTGTTCTCTTTGCTATCTGCTGCATTAGACGCAAAGGTATATATACTATAGAATCTGAGATCCCCACCAACTAAAAATTTCACAAGCACCACTGATCCTAGAATATATTGAACTGTGATAATCACACTGTTTAATAGTAAACATTTTGGACCAAAAATACAAGGTTGTCTAACTCACAGAGACATAAATGAAACTTTACTATTAAAATACTTTTCTGGGTCAGGGTACATTTCTTTACTAGACAGCAAGTGTATAACTTCTTTTTTTGGGGTGGTTTTTTTCGCTTTTAAATGTCAGAGCAAATGTTGATAAAGGATCCTCATTCAAATCATGGATAGTTTTTCCTCAATTTTTC
This sequence comes from Sylvia atricapilla, assembly GCF_009819655.1. Taxonomy (NCBI): domain Eukaryota; kingdom Metazoa; phylum Chordata; class Aves; order Passeriformes; family Sylviidae; genus Sylvia; species Sylvia atricapilla. Next base: position 15,792,072 of record NC_089148.1, read on the forward strand.
TTCCCCCTGAAATTCTCAGCTCTAAGTCACTTCTAAAATATCATCGGCATTCCCACCGAGTGCCTCATCTTATGGTCCACCTCTTGTATTTCGTTTACAGTTGATAGCAAGACCCTAAACTGAGCACAGGACGAAGCCCTGCATCCCTCCTCAGGTGGAGCTCTCTGGGGCTTGCAGGAGGTCTGTGGTGTCACCCCACAGCCCAGCCAGGGCAGTGCTGGAGTGTGCAGCCTGTGAGCCACAGGGCTGCCTGGGCTCTCTCCTGGACAGCCTGAACTTGACATTGCACTCAGGCACTTCTCAATCATATTGCTCTCAGGAATGGTCAGACAACGTTGATTTTCTTCTCCAAGTTTCCCACCTTTCAGCGTGTGACTGTTCCTAGAACATCTAATGATGCGGAGCGTGATTGATGAGCCCTCACCAGAGCCATATTCCTGTGAGGTACATGATGAGAGAAGATTTCTTTATTGCTTTCTAACTTCATCTGTGAACTCATCCCACAGAGCTACACTGTTTGGGGTATGCTCTTTTCAACCTAATTTTTTTCCTTTTTATTTTTTTCTTGAGCAGAGATGTCTTCGTGTATTTGTGGCTTTTTTTCCGGTTTTGGTGGTTTTTTGGGGGTTTTGTTTGTTTGTTTGTTGTTTGATTGTTTATTTATTTTGATCTAGTCAGACTACCTAAAGGGGAAAATGAATTGGAGATGATTGAGTAAGTTGAATGAAGTGTTTTGAGAACTGCTTGAAAACATGGAGGAAGTGAGTGTTTTTTGCTTCTTTGTGGGTCATCTACTCTCCCAAGACACTTGTGGCTATGTGTGTTTCTTCACACATATGATTTCTTTTGAACTACTTTATAACAAAATTTACTGACAGCATCAGCCAAAAGTTGGCCTTGTAGATCATCAGTGTTATGACACTGTTATTTTGTAATCCCACAATAAGAAACTGAGGCAAGGAAGTTTAAAGGATACTGGTGAGGACAGTATCAGGACAGGCTGGCACTGGCGGTTTTTGGTTACTGGTCTGCAGCTTGGACTCATTGTCCCTTCTGAAGAACACTTGTATGGAAGTTAGCCAGTGATCCTCTGTTTTAAAAACCCTTGTTTAATTCTACTGAAGGTTAATAAAGCCTTTTCTATTTGCTGAGTTGAAAAAAAAAAGGAAAAGAAGGCATAACAGATGACTTTATTGGTACACATATTTTATAGTTGCCTTGACATTTATGTTTTCCATACTGATAGATGAATGATTTCTGTGCAAGTAAATCAATTGCACCAGAAGTAGTAGCACCAGGGTCTCCCTGGTCTTAAAAAAAAAAAAAAAAAGGGTTTGAAATACAATTTAACATGTTTTTCTTCTACAAGAGTTCAGTGGAGTTTTTTGCTCCTAAAAAACATTACAATTTTGCAACCTGGTGTTTAATGTAAACCTTCATTCAAATTTCAAGGATCTGCCGACCTTACTTCTGAAGAGTAAAGTATGAAATTAACTGATTTTCTTTCCACGTATTTAGTGTTTCCTTCTTTTTTACCACCTCTTTCTTCTGCCTAATTCTGAGTATTGTAATCCAGAGTTCACTTCAACATTCAGTGAAATTATTGTAACTTGTCATTTTTTTCTGCCAGCAGATAGCAATCATTTGTTATTCTTATCATAGTTGCTTTCTTAGGTAATCCATATTTTAAAATATTTTCTTGAAATCAATTATAAAACAAAAAGGGAAATTGTGTAGAAAGAATGTTCTAAGAATCGTAAAGATCCTAGAAATAATTAGGTAATTCAATGATTAATTTATTGATTGGCAGTCAGGAAAAAACATTAGTATGTGTTATGACAGAGTTGGTAGGAAAGGTATTTAAAGAGATTTTGAAAAATCTATACCAGTACTTTTGATGAAAAGTTTTGCCTTCACACCACAATTTGAATAGCAGAGCATTTACTTGGTTTCACTGGCCCCCTGTGGATTCCCAAATGATTATTCCATCTTCCCTAACTGTGAAGCCGTATGAAATGCTATTATTATAACAATATACTGTTGTGAAATAGCAGTGACTAATATGTAAACTCAAGTGTGGAGTGAATTTATAGAATACACCAGTCTTAAATCTCTAAGCTCAATATAGTCTTTAGGGAATCTGTCCTTTGAGACAGCAGTGGAATTAAACTGTATATAGAAATACCTAAAGCTCTGAGGTTCCTCTTCATCTGTCCCGACCCAGGTGCTGAATTTGGAAAAGATATTACCAGACTGATGTAGTGGTTCTGCTTTGGGAAGCCTTTGGGAAGGTCTGTACTGAATCATGGGGTTCAGTTGCTTCGATATAGGTGTCTAATGCCATTTCACATGTTCTGGGACTGAAAAAAGTGTATGCATGACACAGCCTTCTTGGAAAGTCAGCCAGAGACCAAGGCTTGTTAAATGGGGCAGACACGTGTGTTCAGGTAGCTGATGTTCAGCTATTTTGTCCAGAGTATTAGTCAGAACAAAGAATGTTAATGGGAACTAGCTGACCAAAAAAATCAAAGCTGATCAGTCAGCTTTGGTACAGTTGTGACAACAAGCAGTGCTGATCCGAGAAGATGAGAACCAGGTTTTGATGCCTCCTCTAGAGGGGGAAAGGAAAGGGTAAAAGGACAAAGAAAGGCCTTTAATAATTATTTTTAAAAAGAGGCATTTTCCTCACTGAAGTGTTTTTTTATTCATCTTTACTTAAGGTTTCCTATATGAAAACATAGCTATGGGAAGGAAAATGTGTGGAAATCAGTAGGAGTTCTGCTGATTTCAAGGAAGAAAGTTTTCATCACTAGATATTAACTATCCACCTAGAAGAAGTCTGTCCCTTGCTCTAACTTGTGTGCCCTCATGAGGTATCTGTCATTGCCTGTTCCTGTAAAACTGGAGGCTTTCAGATGAGACATTTACAATTATATCTTTCTCCATATAGAATGACATCTCTATGACACTTTCTTTCAGGTAATGTTTGTTCTGGCACCTTTCTGCTCTGATTTCTCCCACAGTGTGCTGGTTTGGGGCTCTGGGAGGCTAGTTTCTCTGTTTCAGAGATGGCTGGATTTCAGTATGCTGTGAGAATACAGACACTAAAGCAGTCGGGGTAAAGATAAATAAGTCATAAATTAAGGTATATTATTCATGTTGTTCTCTTGGAAGACTGCTCAATGATGCAAAGTTCTACTAGTGAGAATCTGCAGTGTTGAAGATTATGAAAATACCTGAATATCCGTCTTGCACATTTAAGTATGGGTTTTAAATAACTCTTTTCCACACTAGCTAAATGTTACCAATCAGGGAAGTGACATATAAGAATGGTTCCTAAGCTAATGCTCTTTACAGTTTCCCCATGCATTCTGTATCACAGACATTTCTTCAAAATAAGTACTGCAGCTTTCAAAAATTCTCATTTACAGACACTTTATATTCTGAATTAACGTTCTGCAAAATCTTTTGTCTCTTTAAAAGTGAAGGCAGTGCAGCTTTTTGTGTGGCCTGTTGTTCCAAGTGTGGCCTCCCTGGTGGACATAAGGCAGTTTCTGAAGGGAGCTGACACCAAAAGCAATGAGCTGCCTTGTGCTGTTCCTGTTATTTACAAGCTTTAATTCAAGGCATTGCAGTAAGAAAGTGATACCATCAGCTCAAATAGAATTTTGCTTATTTCTTCCTTAGAAGTGTCATTGGCCTGTGGGGAAACTATGGGATGCCCAGGCAGTTGCAATACAACATACTCAAAGGCCAGAGTAGTAAAACATATTATTAAATGTCAATGAATACATTTAGGCATTGGGATGCAGAAAAGGTACCTTGTTTTCCAGGCTCAGATTGAAGAGAACAGAAAGCACACAGATCTATGGCAGAGACATCGATCAATGAATGACGCTTTTAAAAAATGTATACATCTGGAAATCCTTTAAAATGTCTTTTGGAGGACTGGAAGAGATAGTAATTAATTTTGCATTGACTGCTTGTAAAATATACACAATTAAGCAAGTGTCTTCAGCCCCCAGGTGATTAAGATTGAGGAACTGGAACAGGTATGAGTACAGGGCCATTATCCTGTCAGCAGTGCCATGAGCAGGACCTCTGCAGGGTGTCCACATCAGCACTGAGCTTGTGGGAGGAAATTACCAGTTACAGAACTAGAGCACAGTTCCATTTTTACTTAAAACTCCCAGGGGATTATATTTTGCCTCCTAAGGGATGAGTCTGGGATTATGGATATGAGATAGTTTTACTAATTGAACAATAGCAAAAATAGTCTTCCATTCTTACTTTGGGTAAAGTTTCAATAAAAGGGCTTATTTTGTATATTACTTGAGGCCCAAAGCACGCTAAGTGCGATGGTAAAAATAACTAGCAAAGATTTTATAATGATGATAGATCTTGACACAGTAGGTAAGAATAGCTCCAGCAGAAGAGAGAATAATGGAGGATAGGGTTTTCAAACTGCTCATTGGTGCATGAATTTTTTTTTTTTTCGGGATGGAAGGATGAATGGTTTGTATGTTAGGTGGTGAACTAAGCCTTGGGATTTTAATGAGGTCCAGACTTTCCCAGACAGAGGAAGAGCAAAAGTTCTGCTTTTGGTGTTATTTCTGGATCACTATCAATAGTGCAACATCCTAGTTAAAGGCAAGACTACTAACAATGCTGCTGCTTTAGTAAAAAAGTTTGTCATTTCACAGTAGTGAATGACAACTGAATTTTGCTGGTCAAGGTTTTAAATGTTATTTTCTCCGTTCTAACTCAACTTCTTTCTTAGATTCATGAATGTCATGCCAACTTCTTTCTTCAACTCTAATTCTTCTTGATTTTTTTCCAAGGTGCACACTTGAATAGGAACAGATGGCACCTGATACTGTCAAAAGTGAGGGCTTTTCTATGAGTGATTTATAGCTGTGGCTTTTTCTGTATTTTGAGCATGTAGCTTTGCAATTTAGATATTATATAGATTAAGTGCTTTGCCTCAGGATCTGCTGCATGACCATGCTGCTCTAACCACTGTGCAAGTTTGTGCGAAGGATACAGTTGCTCTTTTGAAGTTAAGAAGTTTTTTGCTATACAAATCTTATTTCAGCAGAATGGAGCATCATACATCATATAACACATAGGTGAATATTTGTCTCGGTTTATGCTATTTTCACAGCTTTTGTGATTTTTTCAAAGTTTAATTTTACCTTCACTGTCTAAAGTCATGCAGCTCAGTAACTGTTGTGCCTGCACTAAATGGCTGAGTTAAAAGGCAGTATTAATGCTTGGGCAACTCACAGGGGTATATGCACATGTTCTTCTATTTGGATTGCATTAAATGAGTTTTCAGAACCATATGGCAACGTACCTTAACTATTCTTTCTGAAAGAGTCTAACTGTTGCAGCCTTCTGTTCTAATTAGTTACATCTTCTGAGCTTTACCAATTCACTGGAAAAACTCCACGCTTAATATTGCTTAAATTTTACCCAAATGCCTTTTGTTCTTGTGGGTGTATTTTGATACTGTGCCTGTGAAATGCAGATAGCTTCTTAGTTACTTGCTTTACTTTTAATATCTCCCCAGACAATACATCACTATTTGGAAACAGTTACCATTGTTTATTACAGTGAGAAGTATTTCTCCTAAATAGCTGGGATTTGATGAGTTGTAGAAGTCATACAAATATTCCTTCTTTGAAACAAGAAAGAGACTGCAGAGCTGCAATGAAATAAATTATCTATGTTCATTCCACCCTCTTGGTGACAGGGAAAAGTGTAACATGTGGGTTTCAAATGGGAGTGTGCTATCCCATCATTTCCAGGTGTTGGAATATTCTTTTGGAACACGTTCTTTATAAAGGACTTAATATAATATAAAGGATTTGTCATTTATTTAACTGCTTTTTAAAACAGTCAAATAATTCTCACTCCATGAGTAAGTTATAATAGGGTTTTGCAAACACAGCAGCGTGTTCTCGACCACTGAGCTGAATTGCTGCATGCACTTTTCATTAGCAACTGGGATAATGTTGGTGACGTTGTACTATTCAGGCTGTTAAAGGTGGAACTGTGTCTGTAAATTTGAACTTGCATCTTAAATGGGATTATCAAATTTATTAGTTTTGTTATCCAAAACAGTTCAGAAAATGGAAGAAACATTAAAAGTTGATTAGCATGAACATATGAAGATAGGTAGCTTTTTTTTTTTTTTTAGAAATGTATAGGTTCATTGTGTGTAGAAAAGGGAAAATACTTTTTCATCAGTAAAAAGAAAACTCCATACTCATGCTCCCAAAGGCACTGTGCAAGTAAGAATAATAAAAGATGTAATATCAAATCAATCACATTTACATTTCAAAAGCATCCTTCGTAAAAGTGCCCCAGAGGGCTGAATTCTGCTAATAAAACACAAATAAAATAAAATATTTAACAAGCTATATCAAGCACAGGTAGATTGTGCATGTTTTGTAAGTCTGACCTTAAAAGTGAACAGGAAATCAGAGTTTTTCAAAAGAAGCTTAAAAAATCTAATGTCTAACAGTAGGGACTAGAGAATACAAACAGAGCATGGAATCCATAATATCTACCCATGATCAGAGAGGAAAGCCACTGAGGCTGAACAGAGATACTGGCCTGAACAAGAGAGAAAAAAAGGTCATATGGTTGTGAAACTCCACAACACTGCATTGAAGAGTTGATGTGTTGCCCAAAAAACCCACCAAATAGAGCTTTCTTAAATGATTGCCTGATATAAGACTGAAGTTGTAGAATCAGACACTCAGAATTCAAACATTTTCTTAAATTTAGTCCCACTTTGTCACAACTGAGTTGTACTTTCAGTCAGGCTTTGAAAGGGAATGAATGAAGAGCGGTGATTTATGTTTAAAATGGCTTGCAAGGGCAGGTGGCCCTGGATGGCCTTTGATCCAAGGATATTGTAAGCTGGCCTTTTATCATAATCATTTTCATGCTTTTCTTTAGCATCAAAAGGGTTCTTTTAAAGGGTTTAAAACAGGACAGACCCACACACTTGTGTGTAATGTTACTGTCTCAACTTCTTCTGAGCCCTTTGGGTTGCTCTTCAGGTGACTTTATTTAAAGATACTTTTTTTTCTTTTTATGTTGGAATGCAGTATTTTTTGCCCTGTATTTTTGCTAATAGATATTGTTCTGGATTGGACTAAAACTGTTGCTGCCAATGGGGAAGCAGAAGTTGCCCTTCATCTGGGAATACCATTATGAAACAAGAGTTGCTCTTTTACAGAACAGATGGTAGAGTGATAGCAGCCTCCACTTCAAACATGAGCAGGCACAGGGTGCATGTGGGCAGAAGGTTTTGTTGCAAATGATTTTATGAAGCCTTGGATATACAGGTGAGAGAAAGTAGATGGGGTACTGGAGCAGTGAGAGAGGACTGTATTTAAAGCATCAGATATTGCCACAAACTCCCTGGCATTCAGGTTCAGAGTAAAAGCCAAAAAGTCCTTCTGAGCTAAGTGTGAGCTAAAAAGAAGTTTGATGCTCTGTGAGTAAAGAAAATATCTTCTTTTACTTTAATTTCTGTTGCATTCAAGGCAAATCTGTGTGTTTGAGATTTTTTGGGGGGGTGTTGTTTTGTTTTATTCATTGGGAGTTTCTTGGGATTTTTGCTTGGTGTTTTTGTGTTGGGTTTTTTTTTTTTCCCTTTTTTAAAATTTTTTTATTATCAGACAGAATTGCATGAGGTACTTGGTTCTATCATAAATTTCTCATCCTGATCAGAACAAACAGCAGCGTTCCTGAGCTGCCTTATGAATTCTGTCAAAAAGGATTATCAGAAATATGAATTCTGTTAATTTGCTGTTGTCTCAGTTGTTGCTGTAAACCAAACCCTTACACTTTCTGCATGGAAGCATTTGGTTCCTGATAAAAGGAAATATATTTTTGCAAAAGTCTTTGTAGTGGCTTCTGACCTGTGCTGGTCCGTGATAAGGCTTGGGCTTGGTGGCTGTGTGGTGCCACTGCTCATAGAGTCTGAGCGCTGTAATTGTGACCTTTGCAGACATTCAAACACCCTTACACTGACCCATTTGTCCCGTGGACATATCACTACCTGACTCTCTTAATGAATCTCTCTGTTCTGGAAGCAATGAGAACAGACACCAACAGACTACCTAAAGTGAGTTTCTTAATTAGTAAAAAGTCATTCCGTCAGTAATGGAAGGAGCACAACATGCTTGCCTCAGGACGGGGTTATTGTGTCATTGCATGTTCCCCTCCATCCTTCCACACCACAGTATCTCTTGCTTTTCTGGCTGTTTCCTCAGAGCCTCTACAAAAGAGCATCTCCTTGCCATACTTCTGCCATTTTCCTTGGTGTTTTCTAGTTCCGTTCCTGTGCAGCAAGGCTTTCTCAAAGCAGTGCTCTGAGGGATCCTGAGCTCGGGCAGCCTGTGTCCCGGGCTACTCTGTGTTGGTGTGGGCCAGAAGAGCAGTGGGCGTAGATGGCTTTTGGGTATACCCTGTCAAGGAGAGTCTCATGAAACTTGCAAGGAAATCTGACTATTGAAAGTGGTGAATAGACAGGCAGGTTAGAGGCATCTGTGACTTCTTTTCTTAGAACAGCAAGCTAAAAATAACAAATGAGAGGGACGATGCTGGAAAAATACTGGAATGCTGCTCACTGCTTCTAGAGGCCCTTCAGCTGAATCTTGTGTTAGTGCAGACTCAGTCAGTTCCTGTTTGTTTCATGCAAGTGGAAAGTCCCTCTGTGCTGGTCAAGGCTTCAGTGGCAGACCTGTTTTTGCAATTGATGGTTTCATAGCAAGGACAGACTTAGGCAGGGCTCACACGTTTTCTTTGTGTTTAGGCTGACAGATCAGGTGAGATGTAATGGCACACAGGGTCACAACAACCCCATGCAGCGCTGTGGGCTCAGGAGGAGTGCCTGGAAAGGTCCCTGGTGTGAAAGGACTTGGGGTGTTGATTGCTGGTCACCTGAACAGGAGCCAGTGTGTGTCCAGGTGGCCAAAGAGGCCAGTGGTATCCTGGCTGGTGTCAGCAATACTGTAACCAGCAGGACCAGGGCAGGGATTGTTCCCCTCTACTCAGCACTGGTGAGGCCAGACCTGAAACTTTGGTCCAGTTTTGGGGTCCCTCACTACAAGAAAGACATTGAGGGTCTGCAGTGGGTCCAGAGAAGGGATGAAGCTGGTGAAGGGCCTAGAGAGTGAGTCTTGTGAGGAGTGGCTGAGGGGGCTTAACATTTTTAAAAGTCATGGTTGTTTCGCTGTGGGACATGATTTAATGGTGGACTTGACAGAGTCAGATAAGTGGTTGGACCTGATGACCTTAAAGGTCTTCTCCAACTGAGACATTGGTGTGATTCTGTAAGCCAATTGGCAAATAAATGTCCTTCTCTCCAGGCATCCCCTTACTTCTTTCTACTGCATACATGTATTTCCCTCTCTGTTTTTGATGATATCCTAAATTTACATGTCAACTTCTTTATTCCTCAAGCTAGTTTTGAGCCTGGTTTGGTTTTTAACCCTTTCTTTTATTTGCATGTACGTGTGCAAACTCACAATAGACATGACCAGCAGATCTGTGCCCCCTCCTGAAGACGATGTTTCCTTTGTATCATGACTTTGTCCCCAGGAGTTCTCACCCTGTGCCTGTGTGTCACTGCTGCCAGCTCAAACACAGACCATTAGCAGCAGGGGGCTTTTTACCCTGGAGTGCTCTTTTGGTGTCCTACACTATTCCAAACAACATCAACCTGTAGTTTGTCTGTCTGTGTTTAGGTTTGTGAAATATGAAATGTTAAGGCCCATTAAGTTTTTGCAGCAATTGGATTTTTTGCTGGAAGTGGTCTTGGGTATTTTAAGCAATATAAGGATGGGTATAAATTGAATGGCATTTCGAAGTTTTCTTTCACTTGAACTCTCTCTCATCTCAATTGAATTGCAATGAAATTGTAGCAAAACATTTCATCTAATTGTTGAATAGTTCAGAGGCAGAGCTCCGTTTTAAATGAAATTTGCATGATATGACAACTCATAAAACAGTCTTAGTAGGGGTGAGGCATAGATTTCACTGGCAATTTTCCTGCGGTTTGTAAAATATTCCGTGATTAGTTTTGAATCAATTAGATCCAATTGATCAGAAGTTATTGTCCACAAAACACAGGGTTATGTCTGAAACTAATAAGAAAATAAGAAAGTGTCAGAGGATAGTGTTACCTGCAATTTATCTTGCTTTATAGGAACATTATAGCATTTTACACTTCCCCTGCAATTTCTGTCTTGTAGTATGTATTTTCAAACCAGTGAAGTTTTGGAACAGCTTTTAAAACTACAGTGACGAAAAGTGGTTTTGTGAGGTTGGAAGGGATGCCCAACAGAGTCAGTGGACAGGACATTTCAGGGTGACATCTTCAGAGTCAGCCTGCTGTGCTCACTTCATGTTTGTAGATTAAATACTTCTATACAAGAAAAATACTCACTATCAATTAGCAAAGCATTTCAGTCATGCAGGTTTCTACTAAGTTTCTAAGGAAGGTGATTTGGTCTTTGACCTCTGAAATAAACGAGTTTGTTTGCTTGCTGGATGCTGTTTTTACTGGCAAACTCAAGCCTTTTTGAGGGAGAGCTGTCTTGGAGTATGATCTGAAAGATGTACCCATTTTAAACAGTGTGTTTTACCCACAGGTTGCTTTCTTTTTTGCTTCAACTACTTTGTTCATGTGCATCTAAATACCTTGTAACTCTGGAGAAGACAGGATTAAGTGGATGGTGAAAAAACAAGATATGTAGATTTGGCCCAAACCTTGTCCTTGTTTTACATTTCTTTTCTCTATACCATAGGTTTTTCTTGAGGGCAGGATACAGGAGAAGAAACATTGGCACTCCGTGTATCTTTAACAAACGTGGAAGAAATTGAAATGGAGAATGTGTATGTTTTAAGGGTATGAAAACATATCCTTACTTTTTCAAAAAGGGATGCATTTGAGGTAATTTACTCTTATCTCAAGTAATGTGAAGTACATGAAAGAGAAATGAAAGGATATTTATTTCAGAACTTATCTGCTAACAATATCCAAGGGCTTCTCTGAGCAGTTGAAGTGTTAAGCAGTTCAGGATTTTGCCTTGCTCTGTCTTTACTAGGTAAATATAATTTGAGTATTGATGAAAGGAGTATTATCCTGCATGATGTATTTTTACCCTCCTCTTTTCTGTTTATTTACCAGTCAATAGTTTATTGTAAAGCCAGAAATTCTTGGCCTTGAAAAATATAGACTGTATTTTAAATTTTTGTTAGCTGATAAAAAAAAGCTAGGGGATATTTTCCAGCAAATTTATAATAGGATGCTCTTTGAATTAAGTAATTTCAGACTGTGGGCCAAATTAGGTTTCAGTGAAGTGGGTACGGTTTTGGCAGAAGTATACAGGTCCATGAAGGTTATGGCACATGCAGTTATTCTGAATATGGTGTAGATGGCTCCAGGCAGAAGCTTAGGAACAGTTCCTCATTCCAGATCAGCATTCAGATTCTAAGCAGTCACTGCTTTGGCCCAAATTCAAGCCACAGGATTTGAGAAGCTGAAGACCCTGGATCCCTTATGTATCTTTCATTTGGGATTGTTTGAATTCTGCTAATCGTAGTGCAGAGGCAATTTGCCAGTCTCAGTTTGGAGAGTGAGACTAAGAGGTGTAGCAGAGTTGTGGGCAGGTCTACAGCATTTGTCTGGCATTTGAACACAGATCTCCAGTTTCTGTGGTATGTGGTCATACTTTAGGAAGTATGCCCTTAGAGTTCTCCGATTTTTGAGGTGCTGGGAAAAAAGAAAGCTCAGTCATATAGACTTAGTCTAAAAGCAGCAAATATCTACAAATCCTACCTGCTCTGGGAAGGGTGCATGAGGTGCTTTTTGTGATTAAATCCAGCATAAAGAGTGGAGAATGGAGAAACAGGGCTATGACTATATGGTAGCTATGACTGGGCTGCAGGAGAGCATGTGGGAATTGGAATACATTGCTAATGTGGTAGTTTTTGCTATGAGGGCAGATCATTCCCAAAGGCAGATTACGATAGTGCATCTTTAAGACATCTAAATGGTTTTGAAATTTCTAATCCCAGCCTGTTTGCCACAGTTTAGTGCTGTGTCAGGTTCAGCAGCACTCAAAGACAGCTAATAAGGGCTTTTATGCATAGTGGTGAACAGTTATTGAAATGTTAGTGGGACTTGTGTGTCAAGGGTGTGCAGTCTAGTCCCATTTCTATTTAAATCACAAGATGGGAAGCTAAGTGATGTGGAGAGGGGTCTGGTTTGCAGGAACAGAGATGGCCTTCCTTATCAGCAGAGCAGATGAATCATCTTTGCTGTGGGACTTACTGTGGTAATGTGATTAATACCATTTAGTCTGGAGAAATTCGTGCAGATGCATCTGTTTAAAGAAAAGAAAATGCCTGCCCCACCATCAGTATTTTTCTGAGTGATTTCTTTATTTTCTTTTTCATTCATCATCAGATTGATGAATCTGAGAATCTAATACTGGTCTAAGGACACAGAATTTGTGCATAGCAAGTTGGTATCTGGTTCACGCAGCTGTAGGAATTAAATACAGGATGTATTGTCTACAGGATCCATATCTACAGGATTTAAATACAGCAAATAATTCTGCATGGCTGCATGTCCTCACGTTTTATGTTGCACTGCCCCACATCATTGTGTGCATTATAGCCCTTTGATTTCTTAGCTTTCTGCAGTGAATTGAGCAGGGTGCCAGTATGCCTAGCCCACAGTGCATGGCACACCATTTGCTTTCTCTTCAGTTTTCAGAAGCTTAAACAGAAATCATTGCCTTGATAGTCTGCACTGCTGTTTGTATAGAGTACTGCTTTTGATTTTAAGACTAAAGAACCAGAAGCTATGAGGGAGTTCTGTTACAAAAAACAAACATGAAAATTTCTGCAGTGGCAATAGAGAGGCTGTGTTCTGAAAGTAACTAATAAAAGGTTGCTTCTTGCACCTTGGCAATAATGTTCTTTAAAGGAGTGCTGAAACACTTTACAGAGATCCTCATTACAGGTTATGAGAAGGACATGACATTTCATCCTCTTTGTGATTCACCAAATTTTAATTTACCAAAGGCAATTTACAACTTTGTTCACCTCCAGTGGAAACATACACAGAAAACACTACAAAGGAACTAATTCCCCACTGAGGAACAGACAGCCTCAGCAAGCAATATTCATCTCTGACATCCCACCTTCCTTCCAAATATAAGATGCTTCAACTGTGCTTTTTCTAACCAAAGTGCTGTGGCATTAAAGGAAACTCTAATGCTTATAGCTTGTCTTTCAGACAGCTGATGACAGCAAAAAAGGCCAAGTTTATTTAATGTGTCTCTTGACAAATAATAAATCAGTTTGAGCTCTCACCCAGAAATCCTGTAAAGCTCCTTTTGCTGGTGCCTTTGGAAGCAGAGTTCTTTATCCATAAGCATAGTGGAGAAAATTTATGACTGCAAGACCTCCCTTTTAATTTGAAAAACACCTGAACAACAGTCTGAAGGGGCAGCAAGATAATATTCTCCTCCTCGCTGTAGTCAGTGGCAGTGAGATCACCCGGTTGTGTTTTCTATCCCTATAAAAATAAACATCCTACTGAAGTATCAGTGTAGGCCAAACATCTCCTTCCAGATCAGCCTCCTGTCCCAGCAGTGTTTTCTTGGTCTTGCCTCATGTTCTGGCGCCTGAAATAAATGAGAGATGCAGGTGGCCAATAACCGAGGTCCCCTGGCTTGCTCTCAGGGCTGTTTCCCAGTCCCCAGGATACATGGCATCCTGGTAGCACAGGGAGCTCTTCAGAGGGTTAGGAGACCGGCTGGATGAAGCTCATCAATAACCTATTTCCACCTTAGCCCCAGTGAGGCACACCAGAGCTCTCGTTTTCCCTGTGAAATGTCTCACAGCAGACCTGCACGGTGTGCACACAGGGCTGATTCCCTGGGGAGGAGCTGAGGCACGGGGAGCTGCAGGGATCACTGATTGTGCTGTTTTCGTGCATCAGGAGGGGATTTACTGCAGTGAGCACGCTGGACAACCTGCCAGGAGCAGAGGGGAGGCAGGGCTCCTGTGTCACCTTCTCTCTGTACTAACTGGAGGGAACCTAATGGCTTATGGAGAATGCTGGGAGAAAGTAATGAACTTTAAAAGCCATGTCCTTGCTCTTAAACTAGAAGGTTTGGTTCTAGGGCATGTTGTAGCAGCTGAGAAGCAGAGCTTATGGCTATATAAATACAGCTATATAAATACATAGATTAGTGGCTGCTCATAGACCAAAGGAACTGATTTAAACCTGGTTCCTTCTGCATGGCAATATCTAACAATAACTCCAGAGCATGCTGAAATCTGGTAACCTTAAACAAAACCTTAGCATATACCTTTTGAGAGAACAGGCAGGAAGAAAAGGAGGCCTTGACAGGAGAAAAATAAGTAAAAAAGCAAAAATAAGACACAAGAGAATAAAAGCAGAAAGCATGAAACAAAGGCAAAACCAAATCCACTAATAAGAGAATTGTCAGACAGGAAAAAGAAATAGAGAACAAACAGAGAGCAAGACAGAAGTAATGAGACAGGGGGGAAATCGGATTCAAAATGAAATCTGGTAATAAAAGAACTGTCAGACATAAAACAAGCCAATATATGACAAAGGAAGAAAGAGCCAAGGAGACGGAGCAAGGCAATCTTTGAAGAATTAAGCTAACCAGATGTGGCCTCCAAAGGTAATTTGTAGAAAAGTTGATGTTACTCCTGATTTCTAATGAAAGCAGACTCTAAGAAACACATTTCTTTTATGCTCTAAGGAAAAAAATGTTTGGCTTTTTTAAAAAATGAGAAACTATGTGAGAAAAATCAGAGGGTTTTGCATTACTTTTACAAAACTGTTTTGTAGGTAAGGCTGTGCTGAAAAATAATATGAAACAAATAAACTGTAATGTGGTTTGTGTGTTGAATCTGTTGAGCTTAGTCATCCACCCTAATGCAGGTTCCTTGACCTAGCTGCATTGCCTTAGTTTCTCTCATTTCCAAATAACAGACTGTAATATAAACACACACATCATTAGAACTGGAATGGAACAGAATTCATAACGATCATAAAGGTTTTGGTTGTGGAAAGCATTTTCTACCTTGCCAGATACAATCTAAGCTTTTCTTTGAAGACAAAGATGACGATAAATCAGTGGAAGACGTGAACCATTTTACTGAACCTATTGGCTTCAAGGGACCTAGGATTGAAAGAAAGACTTCTGATTTAATAGGCTAGCTCAAGAAACCCAGAAGTCCACCTAAAATGCTTGTAATGTTGGATTTGTTAAAACTGCTTGTATCCATAGGAGTATATACAATAAAAAATTAAATACACATATTGGCAGTGCATGTCCCAGGTACGTGCTGCCTGCTTCCCAACCACTCCCTGCTTGCCAGTAGCAGTGGCTGCCTGTGGGAACAACAGCTTCATGCCCCCAGGAAGCTCATTGTGTCCTTTACTAACTGAATTTTGGGTCAGATCCTAAAATGGGTTCAGCTGAGATGTTATCATCATGTTCATTCTTGAATCTTGCAGTGCTTTCTTTCTTTCCTCCTAAGACATCTGAGGATGGTTTCAGAAAGATACTTATATCTTGTGGTTGCTTTCTTTAACTTGTACAAAATACAAAGCTTTTTCTTCCCATTTAGGGCAAACAGTGAATTCTGGTCTGTGCTGATTTATCAGGTGGTACTTACCAGGAGTTTAGCCAAACAGTCCCTTGCTTGATGTGTAGTATTCCACTTGAAAGCTGCTTATTTTATCTTGTTTCTTTTTCTCAGTTGGATGGCTGAAACTTCTTAAGTAGAAATAAAACCCAGTAATTAATAAAGAATAAACATGTTTCCTCATGTACCAGAATATAGATATTTGCAGAAAGTATTGCTGTTTGTCAGATATTTGGATAGAAATACCAGAAATAACTGAATCACTAATGCAGGCAAACTAATTAGAAACTAATGCACTGAATGTAAGGTCAGGACTGCTGCAGAAATAAGACAACCCATGCTTTCCTGTGAACTTCAGTGACCCTTGGAGGAAGCTCTGTAGAGTTCTAGTGATGTTAAAAATAATAATTCATCCTATCTACTTTTAGTTTTGAGGATAAAGCAGAAGAAGGTACCAGCTCTGTGGACACAACTTTTGTGGTTTTGCTTGGTTTGGTTTTTGTTGGTTTTTTTTTTCCTTCTTTTCCATATAATTTTTTTTTAGAAGAAACTAATGCGTTTTCTGTGTCTGTAAAAATGGAACACTTATGCTGGGATACACTTGAAGCAGTATTTCCAGCCACATATATGTAGCTATGTGAAAGTTAGTGGGAAGGTGACATTTGGAGAACTCTTCTGAGAGCACTCAGGGTGACAGTAGGGAATGAATAATAGAAGTGGTGCTTGCAGAGTTTTCTCTTGTGAGATTTTCCATGTCCTAGGTTATCATGTTTGATGCACTCAAAGTAGTAGGTTGCCTCAAGGTACCTTACAATCGACCAAATTGTAGGTTAATCTGCTTGGGGTTTGGGGGAAAGGGGTGGGAGTAGTGGGGTATTTATATTTAGTCAGTTGGAGGGAAAAATTTAGAAATGTAGGTTGGAATATGATTCTTATAGGCGAATGTTTGGGTTTGGAGATACTTCCTTGGTCCTGCTTGCAGTTTACAAGATGGTCCTTGTTTGCAGTATAGCCTTCAAGAGAAAGATTGTTTCACAGAACTGTTGTAAAAGCTTGAATGTCGGAAATTTGGTCTCCATGCAGAAGTTCTGGATCTCAGACAATTTCTCAAATGATATTCATATTGTATTTGTAGATGAAGTTAATAATTTATGCAACTGTATTGGAATTAAGCTACTTAGGATTTCACGTGCTTCTAAGGAAACTGCACACAGAATGATGCCTTAAGGATTAAACTCTTGATGGTGGCAATAAATAATGCAGAGAATTCAAATATTGAATGCAGAAGAGACTTCAATCAGGCAAAGCCTTGCTGACATTTCTTTTCACACTATGTTAGCATTTTTTCTACTGTTGTTCCTAAAACCAGTGGCCTCCTCCTGAGAATTTTATCATGAGCCATGTGTATGCTTTGGTGTGGTTTAAAAATGAGTACTCAACTTGAAGGCAAATTGAAAATGCAGGAGGGTGGAACCCAACAGGGTCAGGTCCCAAGTGAATCTCTGTGCATTTCACTGAACAATTTCTACCCTGAGTTATCATGTAAATGGTAATAAAATAGTGAAAGTCTTGTGGGATTTGAAATCAATAGCCAAGAGTAGAGCTACACCTCTGTTGCATTTATTTTTAATTATTTTAAAGAGGGAACTCTTTTAGAGCTAGATTTTTAGCTTTTTTTATCCAGCAAATGACACAGCTGCTTTAATAAACTGTCCAGCAAGAAAGTCATATAAAAGCATTAAAGAGGAATGTGCAAAGACAAGAATTCAAAAGCTGAAACATCAAGCAGTGACAGAGTTGGTGAGCTGTGAAACCTTTAACTGTGTATTCTTTTGGGTTTCCTTTATAATGGAACCGCTCTAACCTCCCTCTACCTGTCAGCCATTATTGTTAGCAAGAAGATCAGGGCTCAAAGTCTGTGTAGAAACACGAAATAGGATTATTTTGTGTTCCTAATGAGTAATCTGGGAAAAGCTTGGGCTTGTATGATGGGTGATGTTCCCCCACTCACACAGAAACTTTGGTAGCACAGTTTCTCATTTTTTTAAATAAGTATATGTCTTCAGAACCTCTTTACTCTTTCCTGTGGGGGTAAAACTGCTGGCTAGGATTTAGAAAACACTATAAAAAAGTGGATCATTGCATCAGGAGATGGCAGCCATGGGAATGCAGAAGCCAGACATCCCTTCCCTGGTGTCCCAGCCTTGTCAGTGCCCTCCTCAGGGGATTGTAAGGTCTTTTTTCTTCCACCATGTGGCCAGGTCTCAAGGGAAGCCTTGTGCTTCTGTGCAGGATTTAGCTTGCAAGTGTACCAGAGCATTTTGTTTGTGATGGGAAGTGCTTGAACAGGTAGTCAGTTAACAGGCTAGGGCTGTCTGCAACTGCCATGGAAAATTCCGTCTGGCAAGTGCCATGGCTGCAAAAGGACTAATGGCTTTAATTTGGTGAGGGAAAGATTTCTGTTCTCTCTGAAGAATGACAATGGCAGAAAAGCCAGGGGACAGATTCTAGGCACTTCACAGCAAAATACTATTTGACTCTATTTATTTTAGAGAATTAAAAACCAGAGTATTCTTTTTCAGTGGTACAAGCTGAGGAGACTGGGTACTGTTGGCGTTTAAAAACATGTATTTTGCACAAGAATGCTAAAGAAACAAGTAAAAATGAGACAATTCAGAAACTGTGTTATGAGAAAAGTGTCTGAAATAAAGCTGCAGGAAAGCAGAAAAGAAATTAAATGCCAGGTTTCTGTGAAAGATGGACTATTCCTGCTCCTGGGAATAGAATTTTTAAGGATTCTAAAATTATAGACTGACAATTCCTTATACAAAGAAGACAATTTTTAAGTTTTATTCATAAAATTGAAAGAGAGATTTGCATGGGAAATAGCTAGAAAGTTCTTCATCTTAATTTGAGTCAGATGATTCTTTGCAGAAGTTAGTCATAGCAGAAGCTCTTTGGAACAGGTCAGTGTAGAAGAAAATTCCCAGGCTGTATTACTGGGAAAGATATGATATGTAGCTGGCATTTCATCAGCTACAATCAAAAGCAGCAAGGGGTAAGAAGATGCCTTGACAGTTTAGTTGAAGCTCTGTATTTGAGTTAAAGCACTGTTTTGTTTTGAAGAACCGAAATATGATGTAGACTTGGAACAAGGATGCTATTCCATCCAGTGCAGGTGGGCTTACTGAGTGACAGCACTCTGAGCAGAACAGGCTCTTAAACAAATAATTTTGATGATGATGAAACCACTTTGAGAGCCTTAGAGCTGCTGTAAACCTGTGGAAATTGTGCCACGGAGTTCAGGCAATACAGTCTGCTGTGAAATTGCTGTACACAGAGCACAAGCTGATCAATGGAGCTGCGGCATTTCTTCCCAAGGGAAAGAGCTCTCCAAAGGCAAGCCCCTGAGAATGGAGCAAAATGCCAGTAACATGAAAGGTGTGAGAGCTGGAATCAAAGCAGGCTTTGCAGACACAGCCCAGACACAATGGCAGAGGAAGAAGGTTTGCAGCTGGTTTTGTGCATGTTCCAAGAATGCAGACAGTGGAAATGCCTTTAGGGTTCTGTGTGCAGAGGGAGCATGTGGGAAACCTGAAGAGGCAGTGGAGGGTAAACCTGCAAAGACGAGCACTGTCAGGCAGACTCCAGTGCCTCCAAGTTCTGTGCTATTCAGAAAAACTGTAACATTCATGGGAGCAAGGTTACTACAGCATTTGAGTTAGGAGGACCAAGATATTTTTTTATTTGCCTCCCAAGTAACAAACCCATACTAGCTATGTAAGTTAGTCTAATGTTCCATCACTGCAGTAAGTCCAGGGAGATGTGAGGATCTAGGTGTGCTGATTCTTGTGTCAGTGGCTAGATAGTGATTTCACCTGTTGATAGAAGAGTCACTGGAAATGGAAATTTATTTTGCTACAACTTTGATTTTCATTGGATATTATGAATGAAAAAAGAAAAGCTTCTTATTACAGAAATAGGAATAAACTCTTTTTAAAGCAGAAGGCTTATTTATCCAATTTGCAGAAGGCTGTCTGAGATCCAGTGTGATGCATGTTTTGAAGGGCCATTATTGTCAGTGTTTCAAGTTAGATATTACAGAACATATCCTGTACATACAGAATATCCTGTACATCCTTATATTCTATGGTGCACCTGCAGATTGAGGGTCTGCTCTGTGCTTGTCCATCCTGTGGTCTGTGTATTTGATAAAAACTCTTTAAAACATTAAGGGATAATTGCAGTTGAGCAGCTTGGATCATAGAAATCCTGTACTTGGGTATTTTCCCCCTCAATCTGTCTAATCCTTAAGCATATTAAATGTGGTTGCCTTATGTGCAGATTTAGATGCCTCACCACGAATCAACTTCAAATGTAGTTAAAGTCCAGCTATTCTAGTTAGGCTCCGAGTAGCAGGACACAAGGACACTGCATGACCCACTGCATTGTATATAGCTATTATACAATGATGTGAAGATAGTAAAAGGTGATTACCTGACCACACCACACTGCTGCAGAATTCTAAGCATCTCAGTCCAGTCTGTCGTAGTTCAGTATTATTTATGCCTGTTTTTCCCCCTTTTACTTTCCCATATTTTCACTTCCTTGTCACTGTCAAAGTCTGACATTACCCTACATGTGCACTCAGAATCACTGGGCCAGAAATATTCAACATGCTGATTGTAGAACACATTCCAGCATCACAGCAGAGACATGGATGCCAGGATAATCGAAATTTGAGAGGTGCAAGTACAGAATTCCTTCTCTACTTAAAAAAAAAAAAAAAAAAAAAAAAGTATACTTTAGCGATTTTTGTTGGAAATTATTGACTGCTATGTAGGCTGAAAGCTTGATTCAGTGTTCTGTGCTGAGAAAATTACAGCAAGTTATCTCACCATCTGTGATACTCATGTGGATTCTTCAGAGGAATGGCGCAGTTGTTATCAATCAAATTGCTTTATCAAACAGACCTCTGCACTCTGCACTATCAGAAGAGTGTGTTCACAGGACAAAATAGAGAAAAATTATATAATGTATTACTCTCCTCTATTTCTTTTTAAGATGCTTGGTTGCTTGATTTACTGCTGTCCAGGAAGGCAGGTTTGCTGAATTCATGTGTGCACACTTGAGGTGCACATTCTGCACAATACCCTCAGAAAATGCTTTCACTCCACAATGCCCTCCAGCAGTTGTACAAATCAGAAATGTAAGTCTGTAGGTTGTAATCCTTTAAGACAGCTTTCTCAGTCTTCTGGGCTGAGGTATAATCAGACAGCATTTCTGGGACATGCCAAACCAATCAGGAGCAGACATTTTTCCTACACATTAAATGGGCTTTTTCAAGATGCTATCATTAAAATCTTATACCAAAATTGTTAATTGAACAATATCAAATTCTTGCATGCCTGCATGTCTTTCCCTTTCTTAAAATTGAGTTTAGTAATGGAAATGTTTCTCAAGCCAGCTAGCCAATGTCTGAGAATACAGAATAGTTGTCTCTAGTGAATTTTCTCTGTTTTTCTTTCATTAATTAAATATTCGACATTGTAGCATTCTCATTTCTCTTTTGTTTGAACTGGATCAGCTTCCATTCTCAGAACATTTCATTGCACCAATTCATTCTAATCACACTGCTGCCTTGAGCATGTATTTAATCACATCCCTGGGAATAGAAGCTGTGTAGTTCTATCTGCATGCCTTGTACATCCCCAAATTTCAGAACTTTGTTGTTGTGATTGTTTTGTTTTGTGGGTTTTGTTTTGATTTTTTCACCTCCACCCCATCCCTGTCTTTTTGTATAAGCCTCCCATGCACCTGAACCTCATGGAATGTATTTTGCTCATCTCTAGTGAGATGCCAACATAGCAGGATTGTCTGACAAGATACATTTTTGTCTACTTACCAGTTTGTAATTTTAATGGTTGATATAAAAATAACACAGTCCAGTTAAGATCTATGGCTTACTGTAGCTGTAGTATATGCATCTTTCAGCATCTCATTTAGTTCATGGGATTTAAAAACCTCAATTTTTTCTTAATCTTGGACTGAATTATTTTTAAGTGATGAAAAGCAGAAATAGTTCAATTGATGTAACTACATCACATTAGCTGGAGTGTGTGAGAGAAAATCAGGCTCTGTCAGGGCAGTGTGGTTGTGGAATTATTGCCATACATGATTTAACAAATATTTGCATTTTCCAGCTTGGTTGCATTAAAGCATCTTCTGAAGTGAATTTGAGGTAAATGGCACTCGGGGTTCTTCTGACTTTAGATGGTCATGTCTGATGAGCTGCTGAAAAAATTTTGGAATTTTTTTACACTGCTGATATTTGAGTAAGCGAGTTTTTCTCCATGTGTGGTGATCTCATGTGCCCTTTATTCTCTTTATACTCTCCTTCTCCCCTGCCCTCTCTTTCTGTACTCTGGACGTGCAAGATGGCAAACAATCTGTCAGGTCTGGAGCTATGTGCATGTGCTGGCCAGCCAGCAAAATGTCAAGTAGAATGTTGAATAGCTGAGTTGTGCCTATCTGACCTCAAGTGTGGGTGCTGCTGGTTTTTTCTCTTGGGAATTTAATTAAGTCTGAGATAAAAGACCAGCCTAGCACTCTTTATCATTTTGTCAAAATTTGCAAGTGCATATTAACTATGGGCAGAAAGAAGGGATAGCAGACAGAAAAGCTGCATTTAAATTATAACAAAAATCCCCATTCTGTCCACAGCCAGTAACAAAAGCCCCCCACTACCCCAAACCCCTAATGTTACTATGTAGTTCAGTAGTGAGTTCTTATATTCAAAATGTGTACTGCTTGTAGTTCTTACTTTTCATCCAACAGTGAAC
This sequence comes from Sylvia atricapilla, assembly GCF_009819655.1. Classification (NCBI taxonomy): domain Eukaryota; kingdom Metazoa; phylum Chordata; class Aves; order Passeriformes; family Sylviidae; genus Sylvia; species Sylvia atricapilla. Next base: position 15,814,643 of record NC_089148.1, read on the forward strand.
TACTTAATGCTTATACACTTCCAAGAAATGGAACTAAAATTGTGTAACATGCACTCATTTTTGGCAACAGTTCAAGAAAAATTCTTTTTGCCTTGGAAGGATTAAATTCTCTCTTAGTTGCTTTAAAATGTTCTGCTGGCCATGCTACTCAATATAGTTACAACAGTGAATCCCTGCATGGTCTTGGATTTGTTGTAGAATTTACTAAAGCCAGCAGAATTTACTACATCCAGAATTAGAGTATTTCAGCCTACTTTATTAAGTAAGTCCCTAAGAGTCTTTGCAGTTACTTTGTACTTTAGTGCTACCAAAAAAATTATTTCACACTCTGGGTTGGATCCTGTCTTACTGTTCCTATAAAATGAAGACTGTCAAGAAATGCCTGTGAAGAACAGGTGGAGCTATGATAGAGGTAGGATGTTCTTTGTTACCCTAAAGTTTGAAGGTAAATTAGAAAAATCTATACTTTAGAAGCTGTTCGGTCTGTCCTTACTTATCATGTATTTTAAAATGGTGCTGTGCAAGCCCACAAGGAAATAACTGGAAGAACAGTCACAATTGAAGTTTATATGGCCATTCTTATGTGCCTGTTTATCTACTCCAAATAGCTTCCACATTTCCTGACCATTTCAGAGCTACTCACGTTCCTCTTAAGTTTTGTGAGAAAGAACCTTTTTCTCCCAAAACTTCATTGGAATTTGAAGATACAAAGCAAACTCCCAGGCTGAGGAAAAGCAGGCAAATCTGAGCTGTAATACAGACTCTACACACTCTGCCTGGCAGCAGCAGCCAGTTAATCAATGCATATATAATTTGTTAATAACTGCAGTGTATATGGTCTCTGGCTTGGGGAGAGTGTCTTAGAGGACATATTTTCATTATTTCCATTATTCATGGAACATCTTGTAGTGCTAAATGATATACAAGCAGCAGGAAGATGGAAAACTCATCTCTGTTTGATCATAAACTGCAGAAACCTCCAGGGACTAATGAGTGGATTAGAGCTGCTTCGTGCTCTCACTGAGGCCCAATGACAAACAGAACGTCCACAGCCAGATGCAGATGGGAAATCATCCATCTGTACTCTGACTATCTTTGATCTGACATTGCAATTAGGTAATTGCAAAGGGTGAGCAGTGTATGTGGGCACTCACTTGCACGTGCATACGAGGGTATCTCAGCTCTGGTACCTGTTCTTTAATTTACAATCCACAGGAAGCTGCAAGGATGTCTTACTTCCATTAGTAACATTATCATTGCCGTTATATTCTGGACAAATGCACTGTTTGTAGTGATATGAAATCTTTCCCCTGAGACTCTCCTGTTTAAATATCCTCCTTTTGTTTGAAATAAAAGACACTTTAAGTTTCATTTTTCCTTTACTTCTGCCTCCTTCAGATGTTAAAGAATGAGATATCGTATTAATTCTGCTTGTAGGAATTCACTCCACTCTCATAGGACCATAAATGCATTGTAAGGTGCGTGTGTTGGGGGGCATGGGTATCCTCCTTTGTTCTCTTTATCCCTGTGTACCAAACGGTTCTACTCCCAGAGAATGGAACCTTATGCCTACAATATTTTTATTACATTGTCTATAAAAGACCAGCCATGAAAACAGTGTATAAGGCAGATACAAGATCAGAATAAGGGCCAGTTGTTTTACAGCGACAGTGTGCTGCTATCTTATGCCTTTTAGGTCTGTTTTCCAGCTCTCCTACCACTTATGCTTCTGTTGAAAAATGACCTAGGGAACAAACTCGTATGGTCAGCTCTGGATGATCAAAGCAGGAGAAAAATCAAAGAAAAAGCAATGAGGACATGGGTTTGAAAGAAAAGGATGGAAAGGGGGAGGTATGGATAATGAGTTCCTTAACCTCATCTGCAAGCCCCAGTTTCAAATTTCTTTATACTGAGCAGGAGAAGTGGGCTATCAGCAACATGTGACTTTTACTGGAACAGTCTTTAGTGAGCTCAGATGTCTCTCAGAAGTCAGGAGAAATTTTCTGGTTCTTGTGACAGATTTAGGGTCAGATTTCTGTAGCGGCTGCTTGCTGCACCTGCAGATTCCTACAGGCACGAAGGCTCCTGGAGTCACTATGTGCTGCCAGTGGAGCCTGGACAGAGACTGATCTTGCCCCCCTGCAGGCAGTGCTCTTCAATAGCTTCACAAATGAATGGTTTGGACACAGGACTGGAAGGAATGCTGAGCAGATTTGCGTATGATACAAAACCGGGCGGAGCTGTTGACTCCCTTGAAGGCAGGGAGGCCAGGCAGGGAGACCTTAACAAATTGGAGGCCTGGGCAATCACTGACCGTATGAGGTTTGACAAGGAAAGGTGCTGGATTCTGCACCTGGGATGGGGCAACTCTGGATCTGTGGACAGACTGGGCAATGAGAGGCTGGAGAGCAGTGCCATGGAAAAGGACCTGGGGGTCCTGGCTGATGGCGAGTTGAACATGAGCCAGCAGTGCCCTGGCAGCCAGGAGGGACATCCCTGTCCTGGGGACATCAGGGATAGCATGGGCAAAGCAGGGGATTGTCCTGCTCTGCTCTGGGGCAGCCTCACCTCCAGTGCTGGGGCAGTTCTGGGTGCCACAGTACAGAAAGGACATTAAACCATTAGAGAGTGTCCAAGGGAGGGCAGGAGGATGTTGAAGAGCCTTGAGGAGCAGTCGTGTGAGGAGCAGCTGCGGTGACTTTGTTTGTTCAGCCTGGAGAGGAGGAGACTGAGGGCAGGTCTCACTGCAGCTGAAACTCCCTTGTTTGGGGCAGGAGCTCTGCTGGGTGTGATCACGGACAGCACCTGAGGAAATGGCCTGGAGTTGTGCCAGGGCAGGTTTAGGATGGATTTTAGAAAAAGGTTCTTGCTCCAGAAGGTGGCTGGGCAGTGGACCAGCTCCCCAGAGCAGTGGTCAGAGCACCAAGCCCAACAGAGCTAAAGTATTTGGACAGCACCCTTGGGCACATGGTGTGACTCTTGGAGATGGTCTTGTGCAGGGCCAGGAGTTGGACTTAATGACCTTTCTGGGTCCCTTCCACCTCAACATACCCTCTGATTCTGTAATTTCTTGTCAAAAAGAAACCGTGCAACAAATAAAAGGCATTTTCAGACACTTTTGTCTCTTTAATGTTGCTTGCTCTCCATTCATCTCTTGGTGCCTCATGCTTAATAGCCTTGCTAATAAAAAAAGAAAATCAATTTCAGCTCACTAGATTTCCCAGAGAGATAGCAGAAAGTGTTATTGGTGGAATTTTTTCTGGAAACTTTGTTATAAAAGAACTCCAGGCCTTACTGAGTGCTGCACCAAATACTTCTTACAGATCAAGGGCCATGATGTGAGGTTCTTCTTCCTGTGACCCTCTGGTGCAAACATTTCGTTTGAATTCAGCACATTTAGCATCTGCTTAATAGTTCATCAGAAACACACAGTATTTCCCTGAGAAAAAGTGTTCTTGCTGGATGCTGTAAAATGTCATAAAACTATGGCTAAGGCAGTGGTGTTTATCATGTTGTGTTACTCAGTGTGCGCTATGTAGGAGTTTAACTAGGGACTCAGGGAGTGGGAAGAAGATTTTTTTTCCTTTGTTCCAGCCTTTCCTTGTTTAGTCACAATATTATAGATGTACATCTAGTGAGTGTGATCTTTCCTGAAGCCTGGGGAAGCATGGTTTTAGGTTTCTCGGTTCAGCGATCTGCCTTTGTTCTGCACGGTGTCTTTGTTAAAAGCTTAGATGTTACAAACCAACACGTACAGCAGAACAGCACTTCCCATCTGCCCCTGCTTACGGGGTGTTCTGGGAGTCTCTGTGCATGGGAAACTGTTCTGTCCTCTCTTCAGTGTTTGAAACAACATTTGGATAGTCTCTCAGTATATTCTAAAAAGGTTTTACTGGTAAGAGCTCCATCCGTCAACATGGAAAACATTTTACAATTTATTAGTTCAGTGTGACATAGTTTATCAGGGACTAATTTCTGTTGAAAATTTACATGTGAATACAAGATTCTAATCTAGCTTACTTTCCATTCATTGTTTGGTGGATGCTATTCTGCCATAAAGACCTTATAATTGAATTTATAAACCTAGGACTCGGGAATCAGATATATGTTTGGAAGAGATCTAATCCAAAATGTGTAGAAATTGATTTGTCATGATGGAGGGGCGAGGAAAAATAGCAAAATCATGTGTAAGTTTTGTATTTATCTTCCTTACTGTATGTATTTACTGCTAGCTACTTCTCAGGGTTAAATATTTGCCCGAGGCTGTACAGTTTTCCAGCAGAATAGGTGACAAATTAAATGGCTTGTAAGATATGTTCTTTAAATGAGGCTCCATTATTTGAGTGGCACAGTCCTTCTCACCTTGAACTTTTAAAATTCAGAAATTTTTACTTATATCCACTTCTAGCTTGTGGTCATGTTAGGCAATAATGCAGGCTATATATAACAACAGCACTCTGCTTCAGTCCTTTTTTCTTCTCTCCTTTCTTGCAGCCCTCCAGGGTGCTGGAGTTTCCATAAGATGATGTATTCCTAGTTAGAATTTAAGTCTAGTGACTTGAAGTTCAAGGTTCGCATCTGCTCAGAATAATATTCCTGGACTATTGCCTATTAATTATTCTCTTACAAAAGCTTTGCAAGCAAGTATCACGGGTCAGGATGATTTAAACTTCCTTGAAATTAATCTAATTAATAGATAATTTTACCATTGTACTTTCAAAAAGATGATAAAGTTCAACAATAATGGACTCTACTATGGATTTTTTTATCTATTAATATCATTATAGATCAAATTTGGTGATCAAATTAAATCATAGATGGGTATTAAAAACCTTTGATGAAACAGTAATTTTTTTAAAATCTCATTCCACTACTGTTGTAATGTGCTGCTTAGGTGGAATGAATTAGATGAATCAAACTGAACTTAATTCATTATAAGAGAACAACATAATTTAAAAAAAAAAAAAGGAAAAAGAAAAGAAATTCAAATTTTGCTTTCTTAGTGGTGTCACTACCTCACCTGGATTAATTCTTAGAATAATTGACAAATTTGAACTGCTTTGCATTTTGAATTTGTGCCTTAGTGGACTATTATTGTATCATTTCTTTCCCTCTGATGCCATTTTTATGGGCTTTTAGTTCAGCTTATTGAGCAAATCATTTACCCCTATATAATAGAATAGCAACATTTTCCCCCAGTCAGCTGTATTGCCTGCTGTGGTCTGCTTTTCCTGCAGGTGGCAAAGGGGCTCTTTTAAGGTCTTTATTTTTTTCATGGTGCAGATTTGGTTCCCTAACTTAGCTTGTATACCATGACTGGTTTGGGGGGATTTTTGCCTCACAGTTGATTTGTCGAACCCTCTCTGATTCTCCTTCCTCCTCGGTCTCTGTGCAGTAAAATAGCCCAGCAATTTATCCATTATTTTTCTATGTATTAATGTCATGTATCTATACCTCTCCTGTGTTCTGAGAAAACAGAGAAAACTCAGAATTTCAACCAGTGCAGGGCTTTGCTATAAGTTTTTGTATTCTTTGGATCACCATAGGGATCCATAGTACACCCAAAGGGAAACACTTTGGGTGTACTAGAGAAACTACATTACTTCTCCATTTCTCTGAGCATCCAGTAACAACAAGAAAAGACAGAAGTGAAAGATGAGCAGCAAATACCTTCTTGTATTTACTGCTATTTTATCACCCCCAGTTTTATGATATCACAAAATCTCTCTTTCCTTTCACTTTAAAGGGTTGTGTCAGCTGTTGTCTCTTTGAGGTGACAGTACAGGGCTTTTAGGAGATGACAGCTTTAGTGTAGAAAGGCAGAAGGGTGAAATAAAAGGTTTGTAACCCTAGTAGCTTACTTCATCCTCTAATGCTTTGTACACTTCTACTCTTACTGGACAACATATGACATGGTTGGTACAATCTTGGTCAAAGTTCAAGGGGCTAAATCATTTAGTGTCAAAATTTCTCTTACCTCTGTTTAAAACCATAGTGAATGTAAAGCGACCTGGCTGTGGTAAGTTTTCTGTCATGGTACAGCCTGGGCACAATGTGTTTCCTTGAGACACTTCCAAAGTATTTGGGTTAAGGCTGACCATTGCAATCTGTTTTTAAAGTCGTATCTAAATGCTTAAAAATAACTTGAGATGCTGTTTTCAAGACCCATTTCTGTAATTCCCCTGTCAGAAAGTGGAGAGTACTTCCCAAAAGCTGACCCTAAGCCAAACAGCTCCTGGTATTCTAGCTGCTGCAGCCTTTTCTGTCCTGCCTGGCATGACAGAGACCATTTTTGGAAGTTGTTTTGTAAAAGCTTTCTGGAGGTCATTTGTACCAAAGTTAAAGTAACAGAAGGCTGGATGGATGTTCTGCAGTGGGGGGGGGAAAAAAAATCCAAACAAAAAACAAGTAAATTAGACAAGCCCTAGAAAAACAGGATCAAGTAACCATGGTGCTTGACATACTGACAGCTCATTAGCTATAAGCAAATGACTTAGGACTCATTATGGGCCTGCTGATCACTCACCAAATTATCAGGAATCTAAATAAAATTGAACCATTAAATACCTTCAGTCAGGGAAGTTTTGTAGCTGAACACACAGTGTGAGGTCCCTTTTGAATGATTGAGTTTATTACCTGTGGTCAAGGAGGATGACCTGAAAGCAGAAGAGCAGAGACTGAGAAGCTGATGTATCTGGAGAATGGGGGACCTACTTTCTGGAAGATTGAAGGGTTTGTTTTAATTATCTTGCTAAATCCAGTTGAGAGACGATTTATTCTGAGAATGGACAGGACCAATTAGATACATTAAATGCAGTCTGTTGTCTAGAAAACTGCTTCTAATCTAGAGATGAGTCATTAAAATTAGTATGTTCTAGGTAAATACTTCCAAAAAGGTGATGCCCCCAGTAACCCCCCAAGGCACCTTCTTTCAGCAGTGTTATAAACTTCCAGCTGTGCTTCTTGTCATTGAGGGCGCTTTGCACAGCCTAAGTGGTACAGTACTTTCTTTTTCTTAAAACAACTCCAATCAGAACATCTGGTACCAAAGTTTTAAGAATATTAACAGGGCTGAAATAGAGCAGCACACGACCATTGCAGCAACCACAGGTGTGTTGTCATGACAGAGACACAACTGTTTCTCCCAGGAGAAAGGGACACATAGACTCACTGCTCTGCAGAGGATGGTGTTTCCAGAAAGAGAAAGGCTGTTTAGTAGGATAAAAAGAAGAATTATTGCGATTTCATCTCTGAGATCACGTTCTCAGAGGGAATTTCCCACGGAATTAGTCAGGTAGACAGAGGACTATGTGTGAATGAAGAACAATTAAGTACAGGATTCTTAAAAACAGTTATGAAAGAAGAAACTGACAGGGAGGTTTGACTTAAATAGGAAATTGGGGCATAACTGTAAAAAGAAGGGATTAAAGAATTAAGTACTGCAGTTCCTTAAGGTAAGTAAAAGAGGAAAAGTTGATTACAGTTTTGTGGGGTACTAAGAAGCTGCTGAAGTAGAGGCACTATCTGGCAAAATAGAGAGTACTGTGTGACTTTTGGGAGGATTAGAGTATCTAAGCATGGTCAGAGGGTATAAAATTAGATGTTGTGGTACTCAGTAAGGTAGTAGATTTCAGACAAAAGGAAATGGAGGAAGACAGGCTGAAATTTGACCAGTGAAATTTGTGGTGAATGCTGAATAACTAAGAATGAGAAATTGAAAATATCATGATTTAATGTCTTGGAACATTAATATCTGAAGTTGGATATTCTAGGCATTAAGTTGTGGGAGTCCCAACAGACCTAAGGTTTCAACCAATTAAATCTATTTTCCAGCCCTGTGGGATTAGTTACATGTGCAGAAGCAAGGAAATTGCAGATAAATATTCTCATTACTCACATATTCTGTTTTTCATTTAATGAAAAAAGTACAAAAAATCTAATGGAAAAGGAAGGCCATCATTAATTTTGGCATCTAAAATCAAATTATAAATGATCAGCTGATAAGTGATGTGCATTTTGTTCTTTTAATTTCTTCAGTAGTGTGTGAATGTCAGGTTATATAACACTTAAAATGAGTAAACCTGGAAATGAAATACATCAGGATGCATCTTTATGTTCCTCCCCTGACTGGTGGACAACTTGTCTCATTAATCCATATAGTGGTGTTAATTTAAACAAACAACATTATTTGTTGAGATTTATGGCTGGAAGACTTGGGGGTTCACTGAAAAAATCTTATGCTGTTTTATTTTCAGAGCACTGGGATAGATTTTATGACTTCTAGTGACTGGAACATATCATAAACTCTCATAACTTGTAATTACTGTACAAACTACTGCAGACCCAAGTATTCTGACAGAGAATGTGGGCACAATGAAAGATGGCTGTAACATTTGGCCGCAGGGTAGTGGGGTGTTATGTCCTGTGCAAATTCCTTCTTGGTAACTGCTGCCTAAACAGCACTGGGGTAAAGGTAGAGATAAAAACTAATAAAAGTGAAAACCTTTGAGAGGAATAATGGAAAACACTGAATACAGATAAAACAATAAATGTAAAAGTAACATTCCTCTATTCATTATATATGCTTTTTGAATATCATCGATGTTGAAGTGTCTAGTAGCTATTTTTGGAAGTAACTTGAGTGTGATTCTGGTTCTAAATGAACTTTAGGAAAACTCATCTTTGCCTAGTACTTCCAAAGGGTCGTGGGGTGCATTATCTAATCTCATCAGTGTCTGTGGCAGCTTCCCTGCTGGAAAGGAAAAAAAAAAACAACCCTTCTGTAACCTCTGGGACACTGTGATGGGTTCATTAAGGTTTTCGTGGCCTTATTCTGCTTATTCTGCTTCTTTAGACCGGATTAGTGTTTAAGATAATTGAAAATGTATGGCCTCAAGGCTGTTAGTTGTGTGGGAGAGATTCATATCCTACAGAAAGGTTGTGGGCAGAACCTGCTTCCTGCCCCAGCTGCCAAAATGAAGATGACAACTTGTTCGTATCCAGGTCAAGGCTCGCACAGCTGGCACCTTCGTAAGTTCCCCTGTGGCTGTGAGCTACTGAGGTGCAGTATTGGGTCCCACAGACGTCAGCAAGGACATTCACAGGCTGGGTTTGGTGACTTGGCTCAAGTGGGAGTTGAGTTTGCAAATTGAGTAACTCATACACAAAGGCCCAGGGAAAGAATTAAAACCCCCGTATTTTTCTTGCTGTTCCTTTTCAAATTTAATCGTGCCTCTGGCTTTCTCTTGCTCTCCTTTGAATCAATTAGAGACATCTTTATATGAAGGAGGGACGGAATTCCACAGTTGGCTTTGTTTGGTGTAAGTAGCTGGATATGCTGTCGTAGAACCAAGTACCTTGACAGTAGATTAAGTCTTTATTATGTCTTATAGAAAAATTAGACTCAATTTGAATGTTTTGGGGCTTTGTACTACTTCTGTTTGTTTGTTGCATGGAAGTGAGTAGAATGTGGATGCAGGGAACCAGGAGTTTGGAATAATTTTGAACACATGACAGTCTCTCTATGTCTGATGGACTGAAGGATGGGAAACTGTGCTATGTGCCCAATTGTGTTGCATTTCTTCCATCAAAATGTTCTAGATGAGCTCTGATAGAGTGGCTAGGAGTGGTTTCTTTTAAGGTTAAGAAAGCCACAAATAGGATATATCTGCATTTCTACATGTAGCACTTTCAGTTTTTAATATAGAATCATGTCCAAATGTGTTTTTATCTAAGCCTTATTAGAGATTGATAATCTTCTGCATGAATTTTTCATGGGGTTTTTCTTGTGCATATGCTGGTTCAATGATGCATTTTCATATGAAACACATAAAGCTTTTTAAAGTGAAAATAAAAGTGCAGAAAATCCAAATCAGTTCAATTACACTTGCAGATTAAAATAAAGCTGTAATATATATCTATTGTATTGAAATGCTAACTCCATGAATTTTTGATCTGCTTTAAAAATGTAAAACTTGGATTTGATTAGATTAGCTGTGGAGTAATCTAGACTGAATAAATCTGTCTTCCCTTCATGTGATTTGTCAGTGTTTGTAGTGGGTTTGTACACACAGCTTTTGCCATTATTTTCCAGGCAATAAAAGCAGCCATGCAGAAAAGCCACCCATAAATGTCAGAAAACAGAGATATTTTGTTGCATTCCAAGGGCTTTGAAGGTCAAGTTCAATTCAGTTAGTTCACCCAGCGTGAGAGGAGCGTGATACAATGATGGAATGTGTGTTTGGGTAGGATATATATGTTACTGTCCCTGTACTCTTCTATCAGGATAACAGATCAGTGAGAGATTAAACTTTACTGCTTGGAAGAATTTCTTTTGGAAAACTATCAATTTTTATGGTTTTCTCCAGCTCCTATTGAGATGCTGTGCAGAAATAATGAATCCAAAGAATTTACAGCTTTTATCACAATGGAGATTGACTCCTGATTGTGGCTTTTGGGTGCTATTCCACTGCAGGTATCCCATTCAACTGCATGTATTCACAAAAATAAGTCTCAGATCATGGATTTTATTGTAAACGTGAAATTGTATTTTGCCGCCTTCTGATATGAGAGGGTTTGTATAAAAGTGGTTTCCTAATTCCTAAAAGTGAGAGGTCAGCGCAAAAGGCGAAGTTTTCCCACTCCAAGGATTCTGCCCTGCCAAGTCCCACTGCAGCTCCGTGCTTTGTGGTTACCTTCCCCTGCCATGCCCCACTTTTTTTTTTTTCTTTTTATAAAGAGAAGACATGATCAATAAAGCTCATAATTAAGTTGAAGGCACTACCTTGATCAGTGCTTTTATTGAGTTTCAGTGCCCTGATTAAAGGAGCTCCCCAGTCAACGGAGGGATATGTCATCAACTGCTGGAGCAGTGTGTGAGCAGTCTTTGTGTTTTGTAACTGCAGTGCTGCATAGCCTCTGCTATCTGGAGAGTCTCCTTTGTGGGGCTTCTGATAACCTCTTGCTCATGTTATGCAAGGATGAATAATGAATAGACTTCTACCTGTAGAAGGAATACAATTGTATTAAATGGGCAAGAAATTTTCTTTAAGTTCCTGCTGCTTTGCCACATCTTACGGTGACTGTGTGAGCAGAAGTCAGGAAAGCAGGCTCAGATCATGCCAGTGAAGGAAACCTCTCTGCCAAAAATGTACAGGTCATTTGTGCCTCTGTGTTGGTACTGACATTGCATTTCTCAGTGCAGCCCCTCCTAAAAAAAGATGTAAAATGTAATCCTGCCTATTTTTCATTGGGATCATAAAACAGTTGGATGTGTGCTAGGAGCATGCAATGTTTAATGCAGTTGATCTGCATCCTAGATGAAAAGCTCTGTTCTGTAGTGCTGTGAAAATAATATGATCGTTAATGTTTCCAATAAAAGTACCTGGCTGGGTTCAGCATGCCTTCATCCAAACACACCCCCTAAATCCCCTCCCTGTTCCCTGTATGTCCCATGGAATATTGCTCTTGTGCTGGAACATGCACTCCTTGGAATGGACCCTAATGTGACCATCCCAGCAAATCCCACATCCTCCATGTCCCTCCATTTGCTGAAAGATTTGGTTCCCTGAAGGTTTGTAAGCCACAGGAATAGTTTAAAGTCTCTCTTCAGAGAGGACTCTGCCATGCCAGAGTCCTGATTTTGGTGGGTTTGTTTTGTTTCCCCAACCCCTTTTTCTAAGCTTCTAAGAAAGAAAACAGCATACAGAAAAGAACTGGAATTAAGCTGGGAAGGTGTTTTTTCCCTTCACTAAAAGCAGCATGCTCCCAGCTATATGGCAGAAAATTTCAAATTCCCGTTACAAAATAGCTGATCTCAGCCCAGACTTCTCTGTAATTAGGTCATGCTTTTTATCAGCTATAAATGGTTAAGCCTATTGGAACGTTACTCAACGTGCCAGAAGCAGACAATGCTTGGAGACATTGAATAATACATTTTGCTTTTCTGATGACGCATGTGGCAGTTATGTATGGATAAAGTAGGCTGGAACAGGTTTATCCAAAGTAAACAGGGTGATTTCCATGTCTGATTTAAAACAGACAAATTGCCAAAAGAATTTAGAGCCCAAGGTTTCCTAGCTTTGTGTAAAAGGCCATCCATAGAGGCTACTCTTGCCTCCTGCCAATCCAGGACAACACTCCTGCAGCTCTGCTGGAGAGTCTCTTGGTCAAATGTAAAAGAAAAAAAAACCAAAAAGAAAATAGAAAAAAGAGAAGAGACTACAATGGATCCTCTGCAGCCTGGCTGAAATGCATCATCTCTGTTTAAGAACAGCTTCTTTCTAATTCATAGTTACCCTCTTTTTTTATTTTATTTTATTTTTTAAGAAGACCAGTGTGTAAAAACTCTTTTTTCTCCTTTCTGAACTTGGACCTTTGCCTGGTGAAGGAGCTGTCTGTCACTTGAGTATTTTTATATTTCAGAGCAAAGCCAGCCTTCCATTCAGCCAGACCTTAAAGAGCTCATATGGCTCCTCACACTAAACAGAGTTTGCATCCCTGCCACTGGAACAAGGCATCCACCTGCACTGTGTTGGGGTGCCCTGGCTGGCTGAGGGTGCAAGACTAAAATCAGTAATGATCCCTTGCTTCTGTTTATCTTTTCATGCTTATGAACAGCAGGTGCGTTGCATAGACTGGCAGAGAGAACATCCAGAGAAACTTTCCAAAAATGCTGTCCTCCCAAAGAATAGTGTGGGATGAAGCTGGTGTGAAGGGCCAGATCCAGAGTCCTGCCAAGTGACAGGCTGGGCAAGATCTCCTTTGTCTTCCAGTGTTAAATGGCTGTGAGAAGGAAACAGAGGCATGGTGTCAATTTTTTGTTAATTTCAAGTCCGGCATGGCAGTCAGGGATCTTTACAGAAGGAAATTCAGTGGAGAAAGTCTGGGCTTGTCCAGATGGTGGTAGGCAATTACAATTCATTTGTGTGAATTTCTGGTTATGCAGTTTTTGCTCTGTAGTATAAACTTTCCCCCACAGGCAGAAGTGAGCTGCAGGCAAAGTGAAGGTTTCCAGCAAAAGGCATTTTCTTCACAGATGTGCAGCTTGAGAATGTGGGGTTGTTACAACATTTTATTTACTTTCATTTCTTCCGCCTCTGGGCTGCTGTCAAGTGTTTAATTTTATTTGTCTGATTATTTTCTTTCTTATCTAGAAGTTAGTGCTTCCAGAGGTTACATCCCAGTGTAGTATTTACTAAACATATAGGTATGTGATTAACATCCATCCCTCCTGCTGCATACCAATCGCACTAATGATTTTACTGCTGCAAGCAAAATTGAATTTATCTCACTTTCACTTCAGAGGCCATCTCGTTACCTTTCCTGTGAGTTTTTGAAACAAGAATTTGAGTATTTCTCGTACTTCTTGTAAAATAACAAAGAAATGCAAAATACTTTTAATAACTACATCTTTTTTCAAATATAAAAATCTATTGGTATTTTATTGTCATCTAAGAATCTTGATGTATTTGTGGGGCTTTTTTTTTTTTTTTTTTCCTACTGGTTTATGCAATTTTTTTGTCTATTTCTGGTTGAAAGAATCAACTTTTTGAAAGGGATTTTCATGAAAATGTTGGCAGCCATAGAGTGCCTTTGAGAATGTTTGTGAAAATCCCTCAGTTACAGATTCAATCTTAGGATGTTGCCGATCATGAATCTTTATATATTTCTATAGAGGAGAAAGAGAGGTCACCTGAGGGAGGTATATCTGGCTGGATAACAGTTAATACTCACATATGGGTGGTGTTTCTTTTTCTTTGAACTTTTCTCAGCAGGTGAAAAATAGCTACAATCAGGTACTACTTCAATAAGTAGTAACAACCCACTGCCAGGTTGAAAGATCACAAATTCTTGTACCAGCAGTTCTATTATAGGGAAGCGTATGTCAGCCTGTGTGTGTTGGAAAGCTTGCCATGGTATTGATAAGAAGAGCTGGGCAATAATCCAGCACCAGAAGAAAAAAAAAATCACCATTTGAGAGCTGTACTGCAGAGGCTTTTCTTTTTTTTTCTTCTTTTTAATAGTTCTTCATCCTGGAGAGACTACATTAGTGTTCATATAATATGCATCTACAGCTACTGATGGAGTTCACCCTGGTTGTGAAGGACATCAGTGAATCAGTAACTGGAGCTTTAGATTAAATATTCTTAACAGATCTTATAGAATGAAAAATCAACAACCTTATTTAAAGTGCGCTTTTCTGCCATGGGGATTTTATGGGGATAGATATTTTAAATTACTGGACAGCTTTCAGCTGCAGTATAAAGTCAAGTAGCAGACTAGCCAAAGGCATGCCTTGCTCAGAAGTTTAGGTTACTTTGGTGGTGCTGTGACCTTGTGGTGTGTGGGACTGGGGCTGTGCTAATGATGTGTTTGTGCCTGGTGGAGTGGGGCTGTCTGCACTGGGAGCCCTGGGCCAGGAGGAGACTGCTGAAGGAAGTACAAATTCAGCTTTGAGTAAGCATGAAACTGTTAGCAGGAACTATAGGATATGGGGAGCTCAGAGTGCTGGAAAGCCTGAAGGGATAAGAGTATCTCCAGACAAATAAATGCTCCTTCTTATCAGGCTTCGAGTTTAGGGCAAGAGGGAATAGTGACACAAAATAATTGCTGAAATCTGGCAATGCTTTGCAATTTGAAGGACTCAGAATCACTGAGGCTTTTCAAATCTAGTAGCTTCTTTTGCATGATAGCATATGGAAGGCCTTCAAAATACTTCAACAGTTACTCCTTGAAACTTGGAAGTTCTTCACCTCACATAATTTCATATTATTACTTAAATAAGTGTGCTCTTTCTGATGGGAATGCTGCGTATAATAAAGCTGCGCAGTTACCTGAGACTAATAAAAGGAGTTTACATATAGGAGGATTATCTCTTACATAACATTTTTAATGCAGTCTGCTGCTGTTGCATCAGTTATTTGGACTGTGCTGATTACTGTTTTGTTCATTGCTCAGCTGTTACCCCAGTGAGCCTGAAGCCACTCGCCACAGTTCTGGCTTTAATGAAAGATATGGTTGAATATGTTGAGCTGCCGCGAACCTAGACACACTACCTCTGAATTGTGAATCATTGTGAAAACTGAATTATGTAACAAGTTTGTAACAAATGACAACCACATAAGAGGTACAGTGAGCTGTGTTTTGAGAGCCCTTGAGCTGCCTTAGCCATAGAAAAGGCCAGAGCTTCTACAGAGAATGCATGCAAGAAGTGTCTTCTATTAATGCCTGCTTAAACACCACAGTCCTCAAACACAGTCCTGATTCAGGGAACCTTCTTATGGGAAACACTTTTCAGGATAAAACTCACATGTTTCTTTCATGGTAACTACATGTTTTTTAGGTACGCTGCATTTCTTGTGTTACTTCTTCATCCCTGAACTTCATTTTTGCTCTTATTTCTCAGCTTCCTGGCTGCTTATATTCTAGTTTAGCAAAGATGTCCTTCTCCAGGAAAAAAAAAAAAAAAATTTGCTTTAATCTTAATTTTACTGGTTTTTGAACCCAAACCAGATCTTACTGGTGATATAACCCCTACCAGCTTTGTTCTTCCCTCCTCCTAAGAGAGAAACACTGGCAGCAATCTCCTGTGGAGTCTTTGAACATATTCAGGTTAACTTTCACTTCTGGAAGAGAAGAAAGTAAATTTTCAGCTACTGATGTTATGCAAATGATGTTTGACACATGACTATTTCTAGAAGGATTTTTGCTATATAGTCTTACTCTCTTTGAAAACGTCTAGGAGCCCTGCTTGACTATCTCTTCAGCAGCCCTGTTAGAGGGAGTTTCAGGACAAAAGAAATAGCTGGAAGGCATGTTTTTTTTCCCAGTACCAGTAAAATCAGTAAGGTATACTGAACTAGAGTGCTGAAAGAATTTCATTTAATGCTCTGTTGTAATAGAAAGTAGCTTTTAAACGGGATGCTCAATACTATAAAAGAGAAAATTAAATAAAACTATTTTTTACATACAGTGGTCTACAAAATGGAATAAATTCACTAAGTGTAGCCATTATTGTTTTCAATTGGTATTATACCTGAGTAAAAACTGAAACCCTGCATCAGTCCTATAATGAAAGTAGTATGATGTGCAGAGATATTAAAAAAGTGTCGAGTTACTGTGCCCATAAAGGTAGCTATTGTGAAAATAATACAATATTACTGCATATTGTGTCATCTGAGAGACCCAAAGCCCTGACATAAATCTTTACCTTTCCTTTGTCCTTCCAAGCTCAGTGCTGCCGCGTATCTATAAAATAAAAGAAAGAATGAGTACTGAAGAAAATCAATTTATGAAAAAAGGCTTATTTGCAATTGCTGTTTGGGGCATGGTTCCTAGGGTTCTTTACTGGAATGTTCAATAATATCATGTTCAACTTTGTCTTTGAACAAATTCAGGCAGTTACTTATGATAGAAACAATAAGCCTGAAAAAACAAAATAGTTTTAGAATGGAAGTTTTAGAATTGAGTAAAAATCTTCTTCTCTTGAGTTCTTTGTGATCTTAGGGAAGTTGATTTCAACCTCAGTTTATGCACCTGTGAAATGGGTCTTTACTGTGAAACTCACTAGGATGGGAATTTATTCCTGCCTGTGAAGTGGTTTGATAGTCTCTGCCATATAATACATGCCAGGTGGCAGGGCGTTGTGCTCTGGCTAGAAAGTAGAATAAAGATACTTAGTGCAGATCTCAGTAAAATTTACAACTTAAGAAATTATCTTCCTATGCTTCCTCCCTCCCTCCTAGACAACTGTATGCAACACAAAAAAAAATGTTTGTGTCTCATTATTCTGTCAGGTATTATTGAACTATAAAAAAATGGTCTTGTCATCTCACACTTCTTAACAGATTATGAAAGAAAAATGACTAAAACTTGTTCAGACTGTCAAGTTCCTGCCAAGCTGAAACAAATGAATCACCCTGGCACTGGTAATTAGCCAAAACTAGATGATATGAAGCGTATAAATAGTGCTGGGGACCATGTTGCCAAGTATATATATTTATACCCCTGAAAGTAGTTATTGTTTTATTCCCATGAAGTTTTTAATTAAATTCTATCCAGCAGAGTAGTATGACACTCCTGTTTTTATTTCAATTCTTACTTTAACAACCTAGATATAAATTGAATGTGATTCATGCCTACTAGTTATTGATTTTGATCTACATACTAGACAGAATGAGCTTGGTGTCTGAGAAATCACACTGACATCAAAAGTGGGACGATGCTGTTGTGGGGATTGAGTAAAAAAAAATTAGAAGAAACTGTTTAGTCCTAGTGAGTGCTTTTGGCCCATTGGGGTCTGAGGTTTTGCAGCTCCTGTACTCTGATCTCAAGTTTTTCCTTTTCGACCTTTTTTTCTGTTGTTGTTGTTTGTTTTGTTTTTTAAACTGGGAATGCGCCTGTAGGTAGACTTAGTCTCATTAACAAAAGGTAAACTCCTTCACTCTTCTGCTATAGGATGCTGTGATCCTGAGAAGGGTAATTTTGTTTTTGCCACTGCCATCTAGGCTAGTCAGGTACTATAGTGACTCTAATAAAATGTAACAAAAGCTAATATATCATGCAAGTCGTCCAGCTAAGAAACTCTTTAACATGTGTCTTACTGTGTACTCCTCACTGAGTATGTGAAAAATGGGAAACATTTAAAATATATAACTGAATATACATTTCTTATGTAGATGTTGTCAGTATCAAAATGTCTACATTAGATTAGCTAAAAAAAAAACAACCAGGATATGCTCAGGATATGTCCATGTTAGAGAAACATTTCTTTTGTTAAGAGACAATTTGCATTCGTAACTGAAAATTAAGAAGGAATAAGATTTGTTTCTCTGCAGACTTACTAATTAGCGTTAGTTTAGCTCTCCCAAATGGTAGGATGTCTGAGTATTTAAAATGTTGATGCAGACAAATTTTGAAACAAATTACAATTTGGTATTCATCCCTCTATGTAGCTTCAGACTTCTTTGTCATATCCTTATGGCATGTAGAATTTCTGGATTCTCAAAGGCTGGATTTTAAGTTTTACCAGAAGACCAATAACAAAATCCATTTATCTGCAGTAAAGGAAATTTTACAAGAAGCAGTTAATGACAAATAGCACCTGGGTTTGCTTCTCTTTTGTTGTTTTGTTTGTTTTTTTAGTGAGCAGGCAAAGAAATAGGGACTTAAGGGAATCAAATTACTTTTAGAAGTGCTCTGTAGAATACTCGCGGCCACTGAGCAGACTTCTTTACTTAGAGCTTTAAGAAGGCTAAAATTATGAAAAGTATGTGCTTTGGTGTTTTTCAGTATTTTTACAGTGAAATTTATAGAGCTACTGAAATGCCAGTTTGCAGTAGCCTTTCCCACAGAGAATGCCTATTGTTGGGTCTCATGCCTTCAACAAAAATTGCAGGGGAACTGAATACTTAATACAAACGCCTTTTGTACTGGTTGATAAGTAAACATTATGTTTGCATATGGCTAGTGTTTTTTTT
Source organism: Sylvia atricapilla (assembly GCF_009819655.1). Taxonomy (NCBI): domain Eukaryota; kingdom Metazoa; phylum Chordata; class Aves; order Passeriformes; family Sylviidae; genus Sylvia; species Sylvia atricapilla. Next base: position 15,833,122 of record NC_089148.1, read on the forward strand.
TCCAAAACAGTTTCAACAGATGCCTTAATTCTGTTCTTTTGTAAAAATCCCTTTCTTTCATTTGAATTTTCTTGTTAGTGCAGATTCTTTCTGGCTAAGCAACACACAGAGAAAAAAAAATCTTTGCTGTTTTCTTTTTCAAGCAATATTGTCTTACATAAAACACCAAAAGGCTGCAATTTTTCTTTCACCTGGTAGTACAGTGCATTTAAAGTAAAGAAATGCAAAAATCAGGTGGCTTCCTAGTGAAGGCCAAGAAATTTCACTACACAATCTGAATTCTTCCCAGGGCAAGGGCTGTTTAGAACAACTCCCTGTGAGAATCACATAAAGCTGATTGCACTGTTTTCAAGTTCAGAACAGATCTGCACGACATAAAGGAAGTAAAAAGTGATATTCAATAAACCAGGAAGATAGGATGTGTGGAAATCAGGTAGTAGCATCATACAAGCAATCTTGCTTCCTGCTGTGGATGTTTTGATTGAAACATGCTCATGTAGTGGAATGAGACTCTAGATTCCCCTTTAAATATTTGCAATATTTTAATTCTGATTTGCAATAAATAATATGACTAATCCATGCTCCCTCTCATTGCTTTATGATTATCACTTGCACAGCACATCTTGGCTGCTCTTAGCACTTACAAGGCTCTGATATATAGCTAAATGTTTCTGACTCCATCTGCTACAAAGAGAAGTGACACAGAAGTGCTCCCCAGCCATTTTATTGCAATTTAATGTAAATCTGTTATAATGCAGATGATGAAAAGTGCGGTGGCTTCCATGAATTCTGAAAGCTGCGATTGGGTTGTGGCTGCGGCGCTGCCCTCTGAAGATTTGCTGGGTTTAATTTTACATTGCACAGCCATTAGCTGACTGAGGTTCCTCACTGAATCACACTGCCAAAATACTTCTTCATGCTCCTCTTCCTTTTCTCCTCACAGTGACCTCGCTCACCCAAGTTTCCCAGCCCAGTCTCTCATTGCTTTTATCTTATAAATTGTAACCTCCCAGTACATCAGAACACAGAGCCATGCAATTGACCCCTGCAGTGGATTATTTTGTTAACTCTTGTTTGTGGGAATATCATAACATCTCTTCCAATTTGCTGTGGGCTCATTGTGATTCTCACTGTTGTGCAAACAACAGATTCGTCTTACCTGGTTGCAGTGAGAGCTTGTCTTTACCATGGCATCACATGTGATCTTACTGCAATCATGTAAAATAAGTGGTGTTAAATGTGTTCTGTGCTGGTTAGTTGGTGATTTTTGTAGATGGGAATTGGGGTGATCAGATTCTGTCATCCAGCATTAAGTGTTATTATACACTTATGTATAGGCCCTTAGGCAAATGATTTTTTCCCCCCTGTATTTCCTGTAAATGTTACTATTTAGAATGATAGAATTACCTTCAGTAGAGTAATTAAACTGTGGCAAATTAGGTAAACCCAGAATGTAATTAAAGTACAGTAAAAACTCCTGTAAATGATAATTGTTTCATTCCCTCAGGGAAAATGTGAAAATAATCTTTTTGATAGAGTATCATATCTAGAATCTTGCCTCATGCCAACTGACATGTTTGTCCTTGAGTAATTTATCTAGAAGTAATTGACTGCTATTAAAAAATAGCTAAAAATAAGGAGAACATACTTTCTTACAAGTTTTTCACCTGCAGACAGGGGAGTTACCCAGGGAAAAAGTTGTGATCTTTCTGTGATTACATTCTCCAGTCCAAGTGACTGGATGGGGTAGAGGCAGAAAGGAAGGACTGTTTAGACACAGGCTTCAGACTGCTTGAATTTTTAACAGTGGAGGTCATCTTGTCTGAAATAATAATGCCTTACTTTGTAAATTCATGGAGCTGGAATAAGGCAGAAAGTGGTGCTGACTTCACCAACAATTTATGCTAAAGTATTTAAAGTTAGGGCATGAATTCCATTCTGTGGAATGATCTGTAGTAATGGTGATCTTCCCAGTAAATTTTGTGCGGTGTCACTGCAGATGGTATTTTCCTTTTGTGTATTGTTGTCCCTAGAAAACTGATGATTTTGAGTGAAGACTTTAGTATGGATGTTTACATAAAATCTTTATTCCAAATGCAGATAAAATTGGAAGTTGATAGATGTTTTTTGAACCTTAAAAAAAAAGGCTGGGGTTTGGTTTTTTTGTGAGCAAAACAGACTCATTTGCAAGCAGTTCTAAAAGAAACTCTGCAAACCTCTGAAATGCAAATTTACTGAAATAAAACAATCCAGTCACCTGAGTCCTTGTGCTCCTTCAGCAAGGTGACTACCAGAGAAATAATTTCACATAAAGCTTTCTCAAGTGTTTTTCCTTCATCCTCCAATTGAAGATATGTATTTTTTTATTAAAACTGACTCTCAATTTTAATAATTTATTTCCTTTCTTCTTTTCATCACAGAGAAAGTCCATTGTTGCTGTGAGTTTCATTGCAGCTTTCCTCTGTCTGATCATCGTTCGTCTCACAAATGAAGTCACTTTCCCTTTGATCCTAAACTGCTTTGGACAAACCAGAGTCAAGTGGATCCCATTTTCTAATGGCCAAAGGCAGCCTCTGAAAACTCATTATGGATATATAAATGTGAAAACACAAGAGGTAAGACCTGGTTTTGCCAGCTTGGCAAAATGAACCAGTGGTTCTTTTTCTCTGATCCCATCTAATGCCTTTTTACAACCTGCCCAGTGTAAAAACTGAACAAGGGTGTTTCTGAGAAAAGCGGCTATTTTAGAAGTCTGCTACCTCTTAAATGACCTTTGAAATTTTTAAAATTTCTGTCATGTCTGCATTGGACAAAGCAGTGAACTGGCTTCAAAATCACCCTTGATTGAGTAAAAACTTGTTTATACAAACAAGAAAAAAATTCAAATTAGTTTCAGTCCTTCAATCCCTCTAATGCAAAAGGAAATTTTCTTGCCCTTGTTGTAATAAGGTCCTAAAAATGTTTCATTTTGCCTGGGCTTCCCAAAGAAGAAGTAGCTATTTTTGTTTGTATGGGCCTGAAAGAGGAGAAGGGAGTGATTAGTGAAATGAACATATGTGAGTCTAGTAAATGAATAAAGCTAGAGGTTTACTGGATTTTTCTGGAAGGATTGCATTAATACTTGATAGCTATTTCAAAGCTAGCTATGTATTTGCATTCTGTACTTTAAAACTCACTGATGTGTATCTGCTGTGCAAAATACTTACTGTGTGATAAAAATACTTGTCTGATGAAATTAGGTTTTACAGGGACTCCGGCTTTAAAGTGTCTTAGCTGTCAAAATTTCTAGAGCTGCTGTTGAGTTTTGATGGGGGTGGTGCATTTTCTTCAGATTTTTTCCTCTCTCTCTGTAATATTTGTAAAATGGAAACTTTCAAAATAAGGTAGCATAGAAAATGAACTCTTTCTATAGTTTGTGATCAGTTACAGCACTGTCAGTCGTGAGACAGTGCTATCAGACTTCCACTAACAGCTACTTATTTTTTTCTATAAAATTACAGTTATTAATGAGTGAAATTCATTCACATAACAGCTTTTACAGAGAATGAAAATATTTTACCGCTTCATTATATTTAGTCTTGTCAATGTATTGGACTAGTTAATTATTATCTTACCTTTTGTGGGTTAAATATGAAAATTAGAATGAGAGAGAGGTAGTTTTTAGCTTCTTTTAAACCCATATAGCTTTTAATCATTGTTTCTGTAAGATGCAGCACTATTTTGGGGGCCAAAATACATTATCTATAAAGCAGAAAAAGGACAAACACCTGAAAGGAGAACTGTTCAGCTGTGAATCGTGGTCCCAGTGAAAGGCATGGGAGGTGCTGTTGAGCTCAGAAGGGTTAAGGCTTCATCCAGCATCTTCATCCCTCTAGAAATGAGAGGGCAGCGTGTTCTGCATGTCCCTGGGTTGGTGCCACAGTGGCAGGCGTGGAATCTGAATGAGGCAGAGCTGCCACGGTCACTTGATCACTATCAGACTGAACTGATAACTGGAGAGGAGAGGAGCATGCTAATCCATTTTTATTCACCAGTGCCTTCATCAGAGGTTAGAAGTAGTTTGTGAGGGCCTTAATTCATTCTTAAATTTGATAACACGCTTGGAAGTTCTAACAGTAAATGGAAATGAATGTCCTGAAAGCTGGTGACCGGTATCGATTCGTAAGCCATTTGTCTCAATTTAGCTTAGGTCATGAAGGACTCCTTAAACTTAGTAATTTTAGTTGCTTTTCCTGTTGTATTTATAGATTACATTAATATTTGCTAATTAAAATGATAATGAAGAACCTGAACATGGTTTGCTTATTTTAAATGCACCAACTTTTGACTTAATTATTCCCTGTGAGAGGGAACTTCAGTTGTGATGCTCACGTGAAAGCTTTTACATGGCTCATGTTCCTAACTCACACTCATAGCTTTGTCAGACTCTGAGTTTTAGAACACATATTGCTTTCTCAAATGAGCATTTGTATACTATTTGTATTAATATAGCCAGAAAAATGTCAGTTATTTATTTCTTTATTGCATCAAATGCATTGAGTTTCTGCTCATTTCATAAAATTAAGGTATTTTCTTGGGTTTTTTTGTGCTGCTGTGGTATGTAAGATAAGCAGAAAAGTCTATTCTGTGAGACAATATAATGGCCCCAAATGTGGCCAAGTTTTCTGCAAAATGGGACACATGATACCTCGTCAAGAACCAAATGGTGTAAGGAAATAATACCCCAATTATTATCAAAATTATCAAAAAATAAAGTGATGGAAGAGAAGATAGGAGAAAAGGCTTCTAAAGATGTGAATTTTGGCATTTTATCTTCTCTTTTATTGAGGGGATCTTTTTGCACCTGTTGAATGTGTCATATTCTCTCTCCTACAGTGTCCTTTGAATCCTGTCACCCCACTGGTTTCTCCTGCTGTCTGATAGCACTCCCTCCTGTTCCTCAGCCCCCTCTAACATCCTTCTTCTTTTCTTCACATTTGTTCTCTGTTCTCCTTTAGCTGTTCCTCTCAGGCTGTGCTCCAAGGTCTGGCTGCATGCCAGCTCCTTAGTGTACTTAAATTCTTCAGTGTACAAGGTCAACAAACCAGAGGAATTAGGGTAATTCGCCACCAACCCAATCAGTCACCCTAACAGAGAAGTTAGGAAATCTGGAATGAACTCCTTCTCTGCCTCTCCTGTCTCTCTATCATACTTACTTTCTGAACCAAACCAAAAAAGGCCCAACCCCCCCAACTCTTCCATAGCAATAAAAGTTAGGAGGAGCTGTTTTTTTGGGATAAGGCTGAGTGGGATGAGACTTGAAAAATCTTATGAGACAATGGAAAATCAAATACTTGGGTAAAGTGATAGTGATCAATCACTTGTATTAAAAAAGATCAGGAAATATGATATGAACATTAGTGTTTATCTCAAGTAAAAAACAATGGTGTGGCTGTTATTAGGCATGATAAGAATAATGTTGTAAAGACATTTTTCAAGGGTGTTGTGTATTTGACTTGACATTGTAATATTGTGGAATTTTTATTATTAAAAAGTCTGAAAAAAATTTGCTAAAACTTGATTGTATTGGAGTATTTAATATAAAATGCAAAGAGAGACATAACTTTATCCTCAATTAAGGCTGTACATAATACAGGGTTGTTGCTATGGTTTCCTTGATTTGTAGCCATAGCAACAGCTTTGGAGAAACTGTCTTTATGTACAGTAAATATATTAGATTTGAAATACAAATAGACGTGAAGTGTTGTATATACTGGGCCATTATGTCTAGACACATTTTAGTTTCACTTTGGAGATATTTCTAAAACAGAGGATTCTACACCTAGAAAATTTGCATCCAGAGCCCACCCTCACTCCCCCCAGTAGGAGAGGATCTTGTAGTAGCCTTCCATTGTGTGATCTCTTTTCCTTTTTCAATATCCACATCCGAGGTGACTCCTTGAGTGTTGTGGGAAATTATGCCTGTCTGTTTTGCAATATTGCTGTCTCACTCAATACATGAATTTTGACCTTTCAGTGAGAAGGAGGTGTAGGAACAAAATGACCTTTCTTTCCCTTATTTCCTCCACTTTGTGCCTATGGATTTTTGGTGAGAGGTCCCATGAAATCTGTCTTTAGGAAATGTCATGCCTATCATGCGTTCCTATTTTTTATCCTATTCCTGGTGATTTTTTTTCATAGAAAATATTAATTTGATACAACTCCACAGTGGTTATGCAATTGAAACCTATTGGAATAAGCTTCACTCCCCACTCACATCAAGCTGATGTAATGACTCTTTTTATATATCAAAAATGGGGAAGCAGATAAAAAGAAGCAGGTAGAGAAAATATAACCTTCCTCCTTCTTTCATACCACTCCTACTATACAAAGAGTTCTGGCAAAATTAATGAACATCATGTATTTAAATTGCAGCATTATGACATCAATTTAAAATCCATTAGCAGTTTGAAACTTTATGCTAGGCAAGTCTAATAGTGTTCTTGGATATTTGATTGTGCTTCCTGAAAGGTGAATATTGAATAGATTTTTACTCTACCGTCAGTATTAAAATAATATAGCATTTTCCTACATACGTAAAACCTGAAATATAGCTGCAATAACACTTGAAGCATAATTATAAAAGTATATTCAAGTACTGAACAAAGATTAAAACTGTGCTTGGAAAAGGGTAAGTTCTGAGATGACCTAAAATTCCTCCATTAAACTGCAACTGTGAGATCTAATGGCTTCCTCTGAAATGAATTTTGAGGGAAGCAAAGAGCCTTTGTGTCATGAACACTGAAGAATCTTCCATTACAGTGATGAGCACTAGATAAAAGGAGTGTGCATTGTAGCACTTAAGACTTTTTAAAAATCCTGTCATAACTGAAAAACTCATGAGTACTGTATTGGTACTGAAGAAATCCATGTGGATCATATTATCCCATACCATTTTGTCCCTAACCTGAACAGACCTGAGTGCAAGCATTAATTGCTCACCACTTGGGGCACACACAGCTACAAACACGTGTGACTGGACTGCCTAAATCTGGTTCCTTTTTTATTCCTTTTTGCCAGAAAAAAGTTCTATTCTGTAGTAGAACTTGGCTGAAATGAGTGGAAGTTTCCACAAATGAAATACCCCAGATATGAATATTAACAGGCTACAGACCTTATATATTTGTGTTGTCCTTTTTATTGTTATTTTTTTAACACAATAAATTAAGTACACTTAAAATTACCTGAAATGTAGAGGAAAACTACCATAACATGCAGAAATATGGGCTGTGATGTAGTCGCTGGCTATAAGATAAGGCACATACAATTTCAATAATAGCAAAATCATAGCTGTCAGTGTGTTATAAGTAATCAGTTAATGGACCTGCACCAACCATGAGACACCTTCTTACAAAACTTGAAAAACTAAATTAAAAAATGCATAAGGAAAGCAAAGAATGGGATTGATGTTTTAAATTAGATCCTCTCCTGATATGGGAAGTAAGGAAAATTTTTCAAAAATACTGGAAATTTATAGGAAATGTTACTAAAAATGTAAAGCTAGCAACCAGCCTGGGAAGGTTTGTTTTGCCTCTGTTAGTAATGGTTAAAAATGACACTATGAAGTGTCAGTGGAGAATATTGGAGTGCCATTGGAGAACAGCTTTGGGTTTTATGTCAGATTGTGAACTTGAATGGTGTGTTCAGCTGACTCCAGAAATCCTTGCTTCATACTTGTCTTGGAAAAACTGGGTCCTAGAGAGGCTAAAAAGCTACATCAGCCCAAACTCTCTGTGCCAGAAAGTTACTTTAGTATTTAATTTCTGACACATGGATGATTTCTAGCCTGTCTTTTCCTTTGGGATCTTATTCTATCTTACAAATTAAGAACTCATAGGATATTTTGGTAATAAAATGTCATTTGTTTCATAGTAGTTTACATTTATATCCCTTATAAGACATATTTTTTTACCACTTACTCATTATTTCAGCCTCAAAAATAAGGTAATAATAAGAAGAATGAAAGTAAAACTAAACATGCAGTATCTGGATATCTTTATATTCTGGATATTTTTCTGCTTCCGTGTTATAAATGTTCAGGAATGAATTTTGTTGGGAGTATTGCAGAAGGATTAGTTACATAACACTTTAAATGACAATCACATTACCTGTTCAACTTCTGGAAGACATTCATATGGTAGGTTGATGGTTCCTGTCCCCCTGCCCCTGTTGTGTTTTCTGTCTGTACTGCTCCCATTCCTGGCTCTGGGAGCCATAGGCACACACTCAGAAATAAAATTCTTGCCAAAGACTTTAACCACTAAATGAGCAACTCCAAGAGCACATCTTCTATTAGAGAAATAGATCTCACTAAACAAAGAGACCTCACCAGAATCCTCATTGTCCTCTTCCTCTTTCCAACCCTCTTTTGGCCTGGAAGAAGAGAGAATGATCCAAATAATCTGCAAGGTCCACTTGAAACCACTAAGGCTGTTATGAACCTACAGGAGAGAGGGGAGCACAGATAATGTGTGTCCTCAGTGGAGCAAATCCTGCCAGCTCAGTCATTTTCCTTCTGTATATATGGAATTAGCTTAGATTTTTAAAGCTGCCATGACTCTGATGGTGTCTCATGAGGAAAAAGTCAAGTGCCAGGATAAATATATCAAGTATTCTATACAGAGGAATTAAATCTGCTCCACATACAGCCTCAGTGTGATGAGTCAAGCAGTGCTGCCTGTGTGGCAGCTCTGCTTTAAAAAAAAAAAAAAAATACTAAGGGACTTGAGATCACTATCAGCCAGTGAGCTGTGCCTTCAAAAGTCAATCCCTAAAGAACCTGGGCTGGTAGAAATAAATGTCTGCCATGCAGTTGTGGGCTGGATTGATGTGTTGAATGGAGCTTATAGGTTAACCAGAAGGTTACTGGTATCAAAGATTTGCCATCCACCTTGGTTATATGTAATTTTCAGAGATTTCTAGATTTCTTCCATCTTCTTGAGGATTTTTTTTACTGCTGCTGAAGGGTAGGGTTATAGTAGTTAACATTAGTCTCCCTATTGAGAAGATGTCGGTTGTGTTCTCCATGTGAAGAGTGTGAACAATGTCTCCCCAAATGAGACACTCTATAAAATTGACTGGAGGTCATCTGGAAAACAGAAGAAGAGCTGACCTTTGCAGTAAGCTAGCTTGATAGGCAAATTTGTGTTAGCAATGTTTTGTTTTAGTTTGAATGGCAGGTGGACTAGAAAAGTGAATGGAGTATCCTTTGGTCTGGTAAAGACAAGAGCAGAGAGGTTTGGTGTAACATCTTCTCGACTGAGACCATTTTCTCTGGGGGAAATAGGAAAGATGTAATGAGCAGATGAGAGGTGAGGCTTGCTAAGGGGAGGAAGGAGGAGCTTACTGGCTTTACTCTGAATGAGAACTTACTTCTGTTACCATGACGTGATTTCAGCTTTTGTCAGTAATAGTTGCCAAATGAAGGATGGGCTGTTTTGCGTTAGTGGCAGGTGAGGTGTCTCCTTGGTGTTCCAGTTGATCAGCTGGAAGAGCAGTGCCCTATCGTTTCCCCCCGAATATCCTCCCACTACTGCTGTTTAAAAATGAGGATGCCTTCATCAAAAGAAGCCCAGTGTTATGCTCCTGAGTTTATACCTGGAGTCCATTTCTCACAGAGATTCAAGGTGTCCCCTTGCAGCAGAGTGTCACTAGTTCTGGGTTTGGTGATGACAGCTGAGGTACACTTTGTACTGATGCATAAAATACAGCAGAGAGTAAAAAGAGTCACTAAAAATGGAATTTTGCCCTTATAATCGTTGCTACACAAGGGCTTCCTGCTGGCTGTGGCAATCAGTGAGTTCAGCTCTTTGAGCTGCTGCCCAGCGCTGCTATTCTGGCAGAGATGCACAGCACAGAGCTGACCCAAAGCTATTAATACTTGCCTGCAGGGAGCCGCATGCCAGCCACACACAGACGTGTGTGGGTGCACATGTAAACACAGCAGCTAGAACTCGCTCAAGAGACAGACTCCTAACACTGACAGTCATGCCAATTACTAGTTAGCTTTAAAGCCACAGCCGTCTTCCTTGAAAGCCTTTGCTTTCCAAGTTTGCTCCCATGGCCATCTGTCACAGCCTGCGTTTGGCAGCTTCAGGTTCTGCTCTGAGGCTCTGTGGATTGAGCACAGTTTTGTCTTTTTTATTGTTCTCTGAGTGGGTGGAAAGTTTCTATCACATGAGCCTTTTCTCTGAGGCTTTTCGTTAGATTAAAATGTGAACCTTAAATGCATATTTGAGCTGTTAATCTGTGCTATCTGCTCTCAAACCAGGATGGAACAGGTGGACTGGTGTAAGTGCTGCATAGAGAGAAATGAGCTCAGAGACCCGCTTGGAGCAGATGCAAATTGTACCAGCAATAATTGCTTTTCTTGGGATAGTTTCTCTTGTCTGGCTGAATACCTTAGTCTGTACCACCAGATCTGTGTTATTTGGTCTGTAAGAGACCTGTATGAATGTTGTATCAAAAACCTCATGGCCATTAATGCAATTACTGTGCTGGCAGTGTGTGCATCTTAGAGCCTGTGTAATAGACTCACAGTATCTGTTACAAGGAGCTACATTTTCTGTGGCTATAGCTGTAAATTTTGTTTACTCATCACAAATAATTTTGTAACTACCTCTAAACCAGTAAATTGTATTCCCACCAATGTTGGAAAGTCCATTGCAAATGGTGTCCACGCAGCTGCACCCTAAAGTGAAGACCAACTCAATCTGGGGAAGGGTGGGAGGGAGAAAAATGAAGTTCTGTGTTACTTGCAATATTTCTTTCTTCCATGGTTGTTTTTTTGGTGTTGTTGTTTTGTTTGGGTTTTTTCCTTATTTCTCTCTAATTGATATATTTTCCATATTGAGCTGGTTGGAGATTACAGTAATCTCTTATTTCCTGTCACTTAGAAAAGCAGTTGGCCCATCAGATGAATAAATACAGTGTTAAATGAAAATCCCCAAACAAATGCAGAGAACTTGCTAGAGTAATTTTGGGATTCTCCTCTTAATAACAACAATTCACCCTCCTTTTTAATCCCCAACCCCAGGGATGTACATTACTGCCTTTATCTTTTCATACCAGTCAACTCCTCTTTTCTGTAACTAATAGCATCATTTTTTAAAGCAGCACTTCTGGAATTTTTCTTTAAGAGTTTCTTGTAGTTAGGACTTAGAGTTTTGGATTTGAAATTGATGAAAATGCTACCAGTGTTAGATCGATATTTCTCCAGGAGACGGGACCTGCTTTGTTCCTGTTAGAGACTGAAAAGAGCACTCAAGGGTCCCATATTAGTATTAGAGCAGCCAAAGGGCAAGTTGGTTTGGGTTGATTTCCCTGGTTCTAGTTCAGTGATGCTATCACCCTCCCTCCTTTCTTCCTGTTTCAGTGCTGGTACCTAAGATTCACATTTGTAAAGAGAAAAATACAATTTCTGGAATGCATCAAGTTGGAAAAGTCTATTTCTAAGCTTTTACACAGATGCCTTCAGACTCCTATGAAATGCCTGACTGCATGCACAGGACTCACTCCAAAATAGTTCCAGGGCTTTACACTGAAAGCTTAGATCAGCACTGGCAAATATCCTACAAAAGAAATTAAATACCAAGGTGAAGGATGAAGTCTGGCCTTTAGGTAAAAACAATAACCCTGTATTTGATGACATACAGTGTCTTATGGAATTGATCAATGAATGGCAGTTTTGTTCTCAGGTGTTTTTTGTGTAATTAATTTTATTGATTTATCAGCATTTTCCAGCTTACAATACAATTTCTTGTGTCATTGTATTCCTAACATGTAAAAAAATTGTAATGTCAATCCTATTCCCTATTAGCTCTTCATTTTTAGAGCCAGTCCATGCTGTCCAAAACTGCTGATTTTTCTTCAGCTTCCCCTCCAGTTTGGCTTGCCCTTTACTGCCAAATATTTCTTTCACTAGATCATCAAATTTCCTCTTCCCCCAAAATATATGTTACTATTTATGCTTTGAAGGCACAGATTGGAGATTTAGGAGATAAGAGGCTGTTCTTAAGCCACCTACTGCTGCATTCTGCACAAGGTTTGATTCTTGATGGAGTCAAGATTTGGCCTCAAGATCAATATATTGATCCAGTCTTCTGGAAGCAGGCTTTGGGAGAGCATCTGGAAATAGGTTTCAAATCAGAAGAACCTGTGGCAAAATTTTGTCTCAAGTCAGAGTTCTTTTTAAGTTTCTTTCTGATGTCCTTCCTGGAATGACTTCTCTTTCAAATGGAGTGAGCCCAAAAAAGGTTTATTTGAAGCCATGTCAGCGTTTCCCAAAGGCTGAGTACAGACCCTTTTCAGTGTTTCCAAGGCTAAAACAGCTCTCCAGTAAGAAGCCAGAAAAATGGAATTTTCTCAGGCACACAGCAGATGGTGCTTCTTCATTAATCATCTCCATGGCAGACCTTCAAAGAGTCCCACAGGAGTGCCTTGGAGGTCGTGGGATCATCCTTTGGGATCCTGATGCTGGTGAGGTCACTCTGGAGCTGTCCTGTTAATTTCTACTCCAGTTGGCCCTTGGTGTTGAATGTGCCTTGTCACCATCAGTGTCAGTGACGATGGATGGCGCTGATGACGTTATTGTAAGGCAAATAATGATGGCCAGTGTTGATATTTTACTCAGAAAGGAATGGGCAGAGGAACAGGCTGGGACTCTTATGAGCTTTCCTCAGTTGTTGTCCCACTGCTGATGTGGACCAATATATTCTTCATTGCTTCAGGATCATCATGTTTGGGTTAAAAAATTAAAATGTTATAGTCACACTGACTGTCATAAAATGATTATGAATCTACTATCCTGGATAGATTGTCCCTTATTACCATTGTGCTACAGCCAGAACTTTATTGTCAGAACAACAACAAAAATAATCTTTGCACTGCACTAATGCTTCATTCTGATTGACAAAGGATGAGGCAATCCACGTGCTGTGACAGCAGTGTTGGCATATATTATATAATGATATATAGCAACTTCCATAGACTGCCATTAATTTCTGCATGAATCCTGTCTGTCTTTGATAAGCATGTGTAACTCCTAATAAATTATTTTGGAGCTGAGCATAAGCATCAAGGAGAAAGGACTTTTGTAGGTATGGGGGCTGGTGATAGCTGAAAATGAGAAGGCAAAACTGACATATAATTGTAGATGAGAAGTCATTTTCAAGCAATAGAGAGGGGTGATATTGTTTCCTGTTTAAAATTAGTTGCCACCTCTGCTGGCTGCAATGCAAGGTAAGTTCTGCTGTAAAATCTAAATAATTTGATCATTTGTTATGTATAGGCTGTTGATAATAACATAGGAACCAACTCCCTCCACTTGCTCTTTAATGGCTTGCTCCCATTCTGGTGGGTGTTATCCACTCTTCATTTCCTGGGAAAGAAATGGCCCTCTGTGAGGCTGTTTATCTGAACAGCACAGAAATAATTTTCTGCAAACATAACTATTACCATAACAGAACCCTTAAAAAAAATTACAGTGACACTCTGAGTTTTCTGAGATTAGTGTCTTTCTTTAAGGTCTCTATTTCCTCTGGTATTACTTCCAGTCCTGTTCACTGAAACTACAGTGCATGTCTGCCACAAATAGGATGAATAATGCATGTATTTTTCTGCTGGTTTCAGTGTGTGCTGTATAGTTTAATATACAAAAAATAAAATCTAGAGCTGAAAGAAGACAATTGGCCACTCAGCACCCTGCCAGTACGTGATTGACCCATGTGCCACGTTATCTCAGGTTTTAACCTCCCTGTTGCTATAATTGCAATTCTTTGGCCTTTACTGCATCCCTTAGAATATCATGTGGTACCACTTGAGTATTTTCTGAGATTGAGATATGGCAAATATTACAGCTGTTTATATCTCTTTATTTCCTGTTTCTTTAAAGATCTTAGATGTTTCTAGTTCATACTCTCCTTTTTCTTTTAGTGTGTACAGACACTTGCAGTTTCACCTTTATCACCATGTTATCAAGCAAAGTGCTTCCATATTTTTCCTAAATCATCCACAGAAAGATCCCTCTTATTCCTCACTTCTTGCTGTTCATTTTCCTAGAACTCAGTATGGGATTGGGCTGTAATGGAAGAGAGGAGATGACATAACATGGTCCTCCTGTTTCTAGATATCAAAATACCTCAGATTTATGTTTTCTAAAATGTCTTGGATACTTTTCCATGAGATGAATCGCTTCATTGTTTTCCAAGATGATGCCTGCCATGTTACTTTCCTCATGCTTGTGCACTCTTTCTGCAATACCATTTACTTTCTCCTGAAGATTGTTTGTAAAAATAAGGCAGATTTAGCAAGGAAAAGATCACCAATATGGTGTTGTATGAAGCCAGTTAAAAACTGTTTAGAACTAAAAGGCAAAGTGATTTTTTGTTGGTTGTTTGGTTTGTCGTTTGTTGGGGCTTTCCTCCTTAGCTTGTTTCAGTCCATATCAGAAGTCTTATAGTGGTTTAAGTTATTATTAAAAATAGAATTTTTAGTCATAATTTTTCCCATTCAGTCTGCAGTAGTGTTCCTGTAGTTTAAATGCCCTTGTTCATTAGAGGGACAGTTTTCATAATGGAATAACAGAATGGATCTGTTAAGAAATTAGAGGTTCCTTTTATGTTCAGAACACTTGATTTGTATATACATTTGTATTTTTTGTACATTCAGATTAATTGTTCAATTATCTAGGGAGCTGTATTCTGAATTCCTGAAAATTTGTCTTCTTATCAGTCTTCAGTAGATGCAAGAATGCCTCTAGTAATTTCCCTTCACTCACTAAGCATGTCATTTTTCTTTGAAAAATCTAGTTTGTCTGGCAAGATCTTTATAAACATAAATATAATTTTAGCAACTACATATCACTAAGAGGCATTTCTATGTTAGATGTGAGTGAGTAGATATTGCATAATACGTCTTAAAATCTGTTTGAATTTTTAAGTTGCTAGATTATTCATGAATGTAGATTTTTTTGTTTCTTTCCGATATAAGTATCTATCTCTCTATACAACCATTATTTATTTCTAGATGCAATGAAGTATTTATGTACTTAAGGATGTCCAGAAGTTCTTCTACCTGTTTTGTATTTGAGATAGCATGATTTTTAAAAGTGCTCAACACAGAGCCAGTGTCTATTATTTAATGATTGTGGTGATTTGAGAGGGAAAGGGTGTTTCTAGATTGCATGGTTAGATTTGCTCCCAGTACCACTTGAAGCGAAACCTCAGGTTCTCATGCTTTGTGGAACCTCTGTGTGTGTCTGCAAGATTCCTTTCCTGTTAAATAGGTACCTGTTTGGTCAGGTTCACAGCCCAAATCCTGTCAGCCTTTGCAAAGCACAGGTCACAGCCCCATGGAATAGTTGTGAGAGCAAAGGAGACTGAGTAAGGTGAGGAAACATCTGCATAAATTCATCATGTCAGTTAGCCAGCCCCGTGCTCCGTGGCATTGAAAGCCCTCATGTTTTGCCCCTCCAGAACAGAACAGAACATGGTAATTAGTAGTATTTTTGCCTTATACTATAAGTTCTATTGTGAAAGGATGCCCACTTTATTTTTGCAGCAGAAAATGGACTTGTCATCAGCTTTAGTCCACAGGTAATAGGTTCTTGAAGGCTCAGAGTGTTTCTTTCAGCAAAATGCTAATCGAGTAAATTGGTACATTTAACAGTCATCTGGAAATGCACCCTTTTGTGTAATATGTAGTTGATTGTAACAATTATGGATGCTATTTAATGGTGCTATCCTTAAACTTTCCAGTGTGATACTACCTAGAGAATTTGTTACTGATGAAATCATTATAGTGTTATAGAAATGAAATAGGTTGCTGCTGAAATTACTCTCAAAATCTAATTGTAACTTCACTGGAATTTTTCCCATGATGGATGTTAAGTATATGTGTATTTCTTATTTTTATAGAAGCAGCAATTTTATTTGTATGCTTAATTTTATTCCACTATCTACTATGTATATATTACATTTTGCTTCTCATTTCCAGTTGTGGGTCAAATACAACTTTAGTCCAATTTGGCTTTTATCTGATATTCTTTTATTTTTATTTCTCCTGTCATATGAATGAATAAGGCAACATATTTCTTTTCTTGAGAGTCCCCTAGGATTTCTCAAGTTAACACAATGAAGAACTCTGTTTTATCAATACCTGAAATTATGCAAGTCCTCTCAGTTTCCTTGTGAGGGCTTCCTTAGAAAGAAAAACTTGTTTTATAATTTCTGGCCTTCAATTCAGATTACTTTTTTTTTTTTTTTTTTTTTTAATCAAATCTCTCGTTGTACCTGAAGTTTGCTTTATAGGCTTGTCTTTGTTTCAGACAGTGTCTTATTTAAAAAAAAAAAAAAAAAACAAAAAACCAAACAAAGAAGAGAAATCTTCTTCTTACTTGTTTGTAGCCCATGAGGAACAGATGAAATCCTTGATCACAGAGGTAGATTTCAGTGACTGCCCAAGTTCCCAGGCACAATAACCCTGCTTCCATGACATTCTCTTAGCTTTACCTCTGTATTGTTCTAGCTCTTACTCAAAATGTGATATTTCATTGCCTTCTATCTTACAATATAGATTGATCTTATAAGAGATTAAAAAAATGCCCATATCTGTTCATCAAATTCTGTCCTTGCAGTCACAAGGCAGGGCACAGAGTGGGTAGATGGCCACCAGCCACCACTTTTGTCACCACCCATAGAATCCACTTGACTGCTCAGAGAAAAGTGGTGCACAAATAGCTTTTATTTCCCATGCTCATATTTCTTGCATTCCCTTCCTCTTCCTAAAGCAGCAGACTGACTGAAATATAACTAATTTGGTAATTATTGTTGCAAATTTTCCGTCAGAAACCTGGAAATTCATGCATCCGTGGTTCTAAAAGTGTACAAGATATGCTCTATCTGAACAAATGTAATAATGTGTATATTTGAACTCTGTGTTCTCATTTTTCTTAGAAGTAGGCTGTCCTCGCTCCTAAACAAAGAAAGCTTTGCAGAGTAAGGAGGGAAATATTGTTGGCCTGTTTTGGATAGCCCCATGGATTTCTATTATTTTGTTTAACAATTCCTTCCAACGATTCTCAGATACCCAAAGCTATTTGTTAGAAGCAAGTATTTCTTCAAGCAATCATGCTTACATCCCACCATTGAGAAAATTGCCGTGGGAGTGGTACCTTTCACCCAGGAGGTCCCCACTGATGGGCAGCAGTGACCTTGTGCTGGTGTGTCATCGAGCTGTGCTGAGACATCCCCCAAACCTCTGCTGCAGTGTCAGCGTTGGACTCCAGCCCATGTGTCAGCCAGAGATGTGAATCCCTGACCTTCCAGTGGAGAGGCAATGGTGCTGCCAGCTGTGTTACGCTGACAGGCAAAGGACTTGTTTTTGAGATCCAGAAGTGAAGAAATTGAGCTAAACACAGCACAGACTTCTAACTGTTGAAAAAAATGTAGCAATAAACCCCAGACAATCTTACCTTCAGTTTCCAAATTATTTTGTTTTCCAGGTTGCTGGGAGTAATTTGCTTCATTAATGCAGTTCTGCAGCATGAGCTATTAAATTTTATCCCAGAATGAGTTCTTTTAGCTGAATAAAAACCTTTTGAAAAACCTGATTTATGTCACAGTCACAGCTTTAAATAGAGCAATTCTGGTTCAGTGGAAAAGCGTTGGGGTCAAGGTCCTTGGTCTGTGTTTTCTGAGTGCTGTGCATGGATTTGCATGCACACAGCTTACATTAGCACTAACACAATTTGTGCGTGTGGCCCCTGTGCAGTAGTTTAGTAATGTAGCCCTCAATAGAGGAGATATTTACAGCACTGAAGCTCATGTTGGGAAATATGAACAGCTGGGCTCCAAACAGAAAACACACATCTGAAGTAAGATAAGCATACTGAAAATTATGTCCTGGCAGTTAACGTTTTTATTTATACACCCTGCTATGCAAAACTGAAAGGAAATATCATTCTTTCAGGATTCATATGTTTTGCAGAGCTAATAGGAGGAAACACCTGTCACCAGAAAATATTTTTGCTGATTGTAATTTTTTTTGCTGCGTTTCCTGTAGGCGTTAGTACAAAAGAAATATAATTAATTAGTAAAAGGTATGTCACTTGTTAATTATGTTTTACTAGCATTAAAGTGACCTCTCTATACTTTTGAAACTCAGTTGAAGTCAGTCCTCAAGAACATGTATTTGCATAGATTTTTAGATTTAAATATTTTGAATTTTCAATTCTAATGCCTCGGCACCTGCTATGCACAGAATGTGAGCACCTGAGAAAGGCATTATCCATCATGCTGTTATGGGAGCGTTGTATTTACTTGCATAATGTCTAGAGCTGACTGGTAGCTAAATCCACGGCAAGTTAAGAGGACTTGGCAAAAAGAAGTTTTAGCTAATTTTAAATTTGACTGATGGAGCACATGCCAATAGCTCAGGTTTCCCCTGCTGGGCTTCCCTGGCATTGATCTGCCTGTTCCCCCAGCCCCTGCAGAGTCACACCTGGAGGGTTGGAGGCCTCATTCCACTGATCCCCATGTTCAGGGGATAACAGGGCTCTTGCAGGGGCACGGTAATTCTCTGAATGGACCATGCTGAATGCTTTGCCTTCACAAACACTGTTACCCATGGAGAGGTTTGAGGTGGAGAGGCTTTTTTTCAATAACATTATTGAAGCTATAACATAGCAAAGCAGTTCTGCTTTGCAGATTGGCAAAGTGAGACCTTGAGGTTGTAATTTACCTGAGACATAAAGCAGGTCAGGAGCAGGCTAGACCACAGCTCAGGGTTCCCAAGTCTAAAATCCAGACTTTTATTTTGCCTTGCTTCTGGGTTGGTGAGCTTGTATGTCCAAGGAATAATTTATATTGCTAAATGGAAAACTGGTGGGTGAAAGACACAAAAAGCAGTTTAGAACACAGTCTTGATAAATACCACTCAATTAGTTTATATAATGAATTTTGGAACATGACTATATCTGTTAGACAAAGAAATTTGGATGCTTCTTTAATATGAATATTTTATTTCTTAATGACATATTAGTTGGTCAGGGGGAAATATTTTCACTAGTGCTAGTTGGAGAAATATTTTCCCAGTAACAATTATGACATTATAATTACAAAGGAAAAATAGTGTAGCTACTGAAGTAGAGAGTGGTGTTCTGCTGCTGCCATTACTGCTGTGTTAATTCAACTGACGGAAATGAAATCTGTGTGGGGAATAGGCAGGTTCTGGCCCTGCTGGACAGCACACTTGTCACTCACATGCTGTGTACAGATTTCTTGGCTTTTCTTATATCCTTTTTTATCTCTGAGGCTGACATAATAATAGTAGGGTAGAAAAGTCAAGGTTCAGGAACTGCGGAATGCCATAAATAAAATCACTTGTCCACTTCTGATTCAGAATTCTTCCATGTATTAGTGGCTCTGTAGAGTGGGACAGCTTCAGCCTCATTCATTGTCCAGATTTTACCTTTGTTGGTGCTGGGTTGAAATGTATAAAGAAGTTGCCAGGACTTCTGCCTCATTTGCTGAAGAAATGGTGTGAGGGAGTCAGGACACTACAGGAATGGAAGGCAAGGCTGTCACAGTCAAGTGTTTATGCTAGCTGTAATATTCTATTCCTGCCTCTGTTACAGAATTTCCATGTGATTCCAATCTAATCAAGCCATGTTTTTACTAATTGTGTGTGTTTACTTTCTGAATGCTTAGTTTGAGACCCTTGGGTCTGATTTATGAAGCACAGAGGTAGCTCAAGTCAATGAAAACTATTTGAACATATAAATTACCAAAGAATTCTAATTGCTCCAGGTTCTGTATGCCAGTGAGTGTATTCCTCTTAATTTAAGTTATAACTTTCACTTAAATTTCTCAGACCTATTTAGTTGAAGAGGGCTAATACAATCTTTTCCTGTCTCTCTTTAGAATGATATTTGAGAAGGGAGGAGACACTGTGAGTACTGAATGACAGCCAAGGCAGAAATTAATAAGTCTCAGAGCAGGGCGTGAATAATGCTCAATAAATGAGGCATGGGGACACATTGACTAATAACAAGAAAACAAAGGCATTGAGTAGCTGCTCATTATGTCAGTCAGTGCAGGCAGGGGTCCAGTGGAAAAAATAGTAGGTGGTTAGGTAATTAAAGATAGTATCATAATGCATGCACACAAGGTTGCCCAATTAGGGCTGCGCAGCAACTCTAATTTTGACACTTCCCTAAATTTTCAGTGCTTGATTTTACACATTTAATGTTCCCTAGCATATTTTTGGTGTATTTACATATATACGCTCCCCCATTGCTTCCTTCATTGCCAAACTGTTAATTAGGTAGAACTACTGAGAAGTGCAGTTGGATAAACAGGGCTTTGCAATGAACCTTGGATATCATGCTGGAGAGCAGGAAACCTCGGGCTGCCAGAGCTTTGAAGGGTTTACATCAGTGGTAATGAATTTGTTTTCTTTGCTTAAATATTTTTTGGAAGTTATGCTTTCAGTGCAGTCTGTTTCCTTCCTCACTATGTTATGTTATGTTACTTCTAGGCCTTCGTGGCTGTGATGGTCTGGATGAAGCAACTTTTAATGAGACTTGTATTCATAAGACTCTTCTCCTGTGGGTGTGAGTAGTCTTTAGCTATGGTGATAATTTAAAACAATAAAGGTTATTTCACCTGCTTCTTTTGGAAAATTGCCATCTGCAGCTAGATACTGTGGTTTTTGAGTGCAGCTTTCTACTTGGCATTACTTGCCTCTGTTATGAGGAACTTTCTGGAATATCACAGAACAATAAACACAGAAGTGGAAAAATTGAGAAGGGAGAATGAGGGACAGAAAAGTAAATAAGCTTTGTTGAGCCTTTTTGTCTTGTGCATGCAAATAAATTATTTCAATGCTTCAGTGGTGCTGTTCTCCTGAGCTGTTCCACCACAATTGCACTGTGAGTGCTCTACCTGATGTAGGACTCCTATATTCTGATACATGGCCTCACTTCTGTATGAATGTAGCCAAGGGTTGAGCAAGGGCCGTGTTCCCTGTGTCTCCTGGCTGAGGGGAGGTGTCTGGATGTCTCGGTTGCTGTTGTCAGACACCAGGTCCCCTTCACCCACCTGACAGAGCACAGGAGGGATACAGGGTGAGTGAGAGCCACCTTTGCCAGCCTCCAATCCTGGAGGCACCTCCTCTGCAGCAATGCCTGTCCACCTGCATGGGCAGTCCCTAAGAACTTGCAGAGTTAAAGCAGTCTTGTTTCCTGGTAAAACTCCATTCTTACAGTCCTACTCATTCTAGATCTGTCTTCATACCAAAGGGACCACTGGTGTTGTTGGGTAATGCTCATTACATTAGAAGGAGTATTTCAGCATTGAGTATGAGGTTTCAGCATTAGTAATAGCACCAAAATACAAACCCAGGTGATAGATTCAGGATTAGAAAGCCTGAAAAACTGAACCTTCTTTCACCTTGCCCTGTCTAGATACCATAACTCAATTAGTTTCTTTCCCTTTTCTAAGATTTTACCTGAAATAAAAAGCAGTCATTATGGTGACAAGAAATCATAAATGAAGGTGTCTACATTATGTGTCAAGCCATGCAGCCATCATCTTTAAAGCACTGTTTGTATTTTTTTGCAGAACCAGTTCTTAGGCTTAGAGTCAAATGTGCTATAATTAAACATTGATTCACAGGAATGAAGGGATTTTTTTTCTCCTTTAAGGGAAGAGATTTTAGGTGAGTAATGGAACAAAGGAAGCATGGTATAACTTTGGTTTTATGTCAGAAAATAAGCTGCAAGTGACCTTTTACATGCACCCAGAACTTAATATTTATTTTAGTTTTCCATTTGTATTGTCTTTAGTTGTATCTTTTTCTTTTGATTGCTTAGCATCCAGGAATTCTAGCCTTTCATAAAATATCTAAAGTTGCAGTGAAAATAGATGGCTGATGCTGAAATTATATTTACTCTTTTATTGCAGTTTTCATATCAGTTTTACCAGACTTTTACCAAGCTTTCTATTCTTATAAACCTTTTTATTTTAGAAGCTATATGGAAATAATTTGGCAATGAATTACATTATTTCATAGCCTCATACTGTGAAGCCTTTTGGAATATTTTGTTGAGACCTAGGTTGGTATGGGCTCTGTCAGTCATGGCATTTATGTAAACTGTAAGATTTTTTCAGGACCATTGTTAATTTGAGCTCCGTGGCTGAATGTTGTGATCCATATTTTCTAGTTAAGGATTTGTAGAGTCACATTTTCCTGTCACTCCCTGTTCATGTGAATTAAAATCAGAAGCTCAGAGAACACAGATATTCAGATGATAACAAACAAGGATGAGGAGTCAAGCCCTGTACTTACCCAAAACTCACAATATAATCTGCTGCTACACATAGGATTCTTCAAGAAGCTGGTCTTGTAGTGTCCAAATGCTTCCTCCTTACATTGTTTAAAACTCACTATCTCGGATGGACTAGTAGCATTTAGTGCTTAGACAGGCAGAAATGACCTCTCTGAAATCTTTATTTCTCTCTGATACTTGTTTAGCAAAACACCTCAGCTCATTCTTAGCCCCAGATATATTTAACAGGGGCCTCATCCCAAACCAGATAAAAACATTGATTTTTCATGTGTTTGGGAATGGATCCAAAGCATTTAAGCACATGCTAAATTCTGTATTGGCTGAATTGTCTCCAGTATTAATAGATAAAAATTTAAAGAGAGATAGTCAATGAATGTACACTGAAGGCAGTGAAGGTAGGAGACATTTACACTACATGAGTATTCCCTGAATTCTCTTCCATTTTTTTCTTTTTTTTTTTTTTTAACCATTTGCTTTTATCACAGAAACCTGTGATTTTGGTTGATTTCCAGCTGTATTTTTCATCCACAGTAAGCTTCCTTCTTGCAAATAGCAGCTTAGGATGCTCACTAAAGTATTTGTAACATGGTCCTGCTCTATGATGGTTTCAGAAAGTGACACCAACTGAAAATATACTGTACAGTTGGCTTTTGTGTATAATTTATTGTAACCTTCAAATCCTTTCTTTGTTCTGGATGTTGTACTGTTCATTCCTTCCTTTTATGATTCAGTCTATGTGATTTTTACTACCATTCCATCTCAGAAGCTTGCACTTCACCATACCATTCTTTCTGAATCCCTTTGCAAAACATGGGTTTAATCTTTCAAAATGAACCTGGATATGTGTGGTATTTACAAATATTGATTCCTTGGTTAGTTTCCCAGAACATGGGCAGATACCTATACATAATTAAAAAAAAAAATAGCAACAAACCAAACCAGAGCAACCAAACAAAATAACAGAAATCAATTGCAATGAACCGCTATCGTTCATTCTTCCTTGCTTTAGTGCAATTTGCTGTAATTATCTACACTGTGGATACAGAGATGTTTGAGGTTTTGCAGTATAATACTTTACCACTCTTGTGTGGTGATTGCACAGAGCTTGCTGATATTTTGTCCCAAAGCTATGATTTCAGCTCTCCATAGTCTTGCATTTAAAAGTAGCCAATTGAGATCAGCTCCTGTGGACCTGAATCTTTCTCTTCAACTATCTGTGCAGGTACAACTTATTACTAGTTTTATGCTAACAATAAAAAGCAAAAAAATTTATTTTAGTAGAGATGGAAATATGTAGTGAAGGCTTTTTTTTTAAAAAAAATCTACATGTTATTTGCATATCTAAGATATATATTGTCTATCATTGACAGAAAATACATGTTATGCTGGAAATTGCTCCGTTATGTGTAAGAAAGGCCCAGTGGCTAGCATACAAGGTGCAAGTTCATGTCTTTCTCCTTAGCAGAAAATTTCTACTATCCATTTCTGGTTTTATGTTTTACTTATGTCAGATGCCCTGATTTATTTTCTTTGTAATGGCAAAGAATGGTATAAAAAAAGCTCAAGTGGTTCTAGTAGGTACACATATGGCACTACACATTCTCTACAGTAAAACCTTGGAATGTTCTGTTTATAGACATCCTTGTTTCCTTGTCTATGGAAAGATTTATAACTAGCTCTGTTTTCTGTCTTTTTCAATGCCATGCTTTCCTACTTTAGAAATCAATCTGTTAGATGAAGCAGTATCAAATAAATTTTTAAGATCCAGAAAAAAAATACACCTTTTTCTTTGCTGAACAGCAAGAGGCTTTTTTTACACATGGTCTTCCTCTTTTTGAAAAAACCCACAAAAACTCTCATGAGTGATCTTTCCCGTGAGCACAGCTCAGCTGGGGTGGATTGTTGTATTTGCCTCTGGGTTTGGAGGCTCTGGAGATCATCTAGTCCACGATTCACCCCCAAAGCAGAGTCACCTAGAGCACATGGCTCAAGGCTCTCTCCAGTTGTGCCTGGATGCCTCCATGGGTGGTGACATCCCAGCATCTTTGGGCCAACTGTTCCAGGGCCCAGCCACCCTGACAACAGGAATGTTTTTTGTATGTTCGACTAGAATCTCCTGTGGTTTTGTTCATGCACATTTTATCTTGGTCTATCTATCGCTGGATATCACCAAGAGTTTGCTTTCACCTTAACTCTCACCCACTCCAGTGAGGTATTTATGCCAAATCTTTATACAGGACAAAGTCTTTCTCTTGGCATTTAAAGCTGTCAGTCCAGACTTTCTCCCCTGAGCCAGGATCCACAAAGTAAATACTGCTATGTATTGCTAACTGTCTCTGAGACTTTGGCCCCTTATGTTCCCTGCTGTCCCTGCCTACCTTCTGCCTTATTAACTTCTATTCCCATTCCTTCCTCCCTGCATCTGTCTGTGGATTCTCCCCATAGGAGAGAGCAAATGTTACACAGTACAAATAAAATTGCATAAAAATGAATGTTGCCTCAAACTGCAATATTTTGGGATTGAGTGAACATAAGCAATAGCTCACTCCAGGGATAATGCTACTGATTGTGAGAGGCCTATTCAGAAGGAAGTGCTATTTAAGGTGACACTATTAGGCTTAGAGTCCAAGGGAGTGTGAATTACGTGTCATTTGTTATCCATTCGCTCCAAGACTAGAAAAATTTATGTTTCTTTGAGAAATAACTTGGCATCAGAAGTAACCCTGATGGCCACTCCACCAGTTCAGAAATGGATATGGTTGCCAAAGTTCAGATTCTTAAATTTGAAAATGCACCCACAGACAGATCTTCCTGCTCTGTGCTGTTTATTGCTTCTTCACAGGGGGTTGTTTCATTATCCTACTAGTTATCCCTAATTACTTTTACATAGCCCTTTAACAATATCACCTGTTTATTTTAAAGGTGTTTTTTTAAAAAATCCATCTTGGATTGAAAGACATCTGTATTCATAATTATTTCTCATATATCATGCTTTTGGGGAACAGAATTGCTATCTTTTGCTCAGCAAAAAGGACAAAAGTAAAAAGTACAGTTATCTACCAGAAGCAGTATCTCTCCTTAGCACAGCAGTTTTTCAGCAGAAACTTGTGCAGTCTCTTACCTTCCTTTGTTCAGATCTCTCTGTAGTGGTTTACAATTCACAGTGAGGGTTTCTTATTTCTGCCACTGGCATAAATGACTTACCCAGAACTTAACTTACATTAGTGTTAAAGGAGAATGAAGTCCTCTGTTCCTTTGCCTTTGTCTGCATTATCAGACTTACACAAACTTGGGTGTGGGTTTTGGACATTTTTTCTTTTTTTAATTTTCAGTGTTATAGATTCTCGTCATATAAATGGTGATGCTGAAGATATAAGTAAATAAATAAAATAGTGGTGTAAAGGTTGTGTCTTAGAGAAAGTCCCAGCATGATTGTGCAGAATAGAATGACCTTGTTTTGCTATTACATTTAATGTTTACAAGTGTAAAGCCAAAGACAGCACACACGAAAAAAGAGAATCTGATTCTCACATGCCAATGCCAATAATTAAATAATCACATCCCAAAAATTGAAGCACATCAGCATTTACAGTCTGTCTTTCTGAAGCCTGCAGTTGTTATTTTGCCTTATAACCTCTTCTTCCCATTGTAGCTGAGCCCTTGCTGTGTAGCTGTGTGCATGTGGTTGTTTCCAGATCTCTGTGTGAGTGCAGTATTTGCTTCCCATACAGGAGCTGTTGTAAACAGACTGATCTCTGTCAGAGGGAGTCATTCCGTACTGTAACTGATTTGCAAATGTTGAGGCCAGCCTGGAGTTCTCTGCACAAGTTCAGCTGCACTGATAGATATGGAAATCTGCTGTAGCACAATCTCTACACGCGCATTTCCACAAGTGGTGGGTTTTGTTTGATGATACACTGAAAGTCATGGATCACAAGACCTCTGTATGCAGGGCAGCATCAGAGATTCCACACAATACACTCGTGTTTTATCAAGGCTTATTGTCTGTGGAACCCCGTATCTGTTTCTGGTGTGATACTGCTTCATCTAACAGATTGATTTCTAAAGTAGGAAAGCATGGCATTGAAAAAGTGATACAGTTACTTGGTTAGCATGTAAACTTGCAACAGCTTGGA
This sequence comes from Sylvia atricapilla, assembly GCF_009819655.1. Classification (NCBI taxonomy): domain Eukaryota; kingdom Metazoa; phylum Chordata; class Aves; order Passeriformes; family Sylviidae; genus Sylvia; species Sylvia atricapilla. The sequence continues at coordinate 15,859,645 of NC_089148.1, forward strand.
ACCAAGCAACACGTGAAATGCAGATTTAACCTGTGGGTTTTTCCTAGGCCAGGAGGGTCCTTCACCTAGCAATGGCTTTAAAACATTAGTAAGTGCTTTTCTATATTGTCTACATTATCGAAGGTAGTAGCCACAAAATGGCATTTCTTTACCATAGGGACATGTAGGGTGTCTCTGCAGTAAACAAACATATGTTTGTCTTCACAGGAGAAATTCCACCAAGGAATTTTAGAGCACAGCAGACTTGTGTTCTGTAGTCAGAAACTTTCTGCAGAAGGTTCCTTTAGGGCTTCATTGCCCTTGAGTAATTTGTGGCATCTGATTCATTTTCCCCTGGCAGCTATATATGAAGATGATGCTAACAATATGGCAAAGACTTTGGAAAAGTGTCAGGGAAGAACTGATCAGAAACATGTGAAAATGCACACCCTCAGACTGACTTTAAAAACAACATTTTTTTGCACATATAGAAATTCTTATTCTCTAAATACGCATTCAACACCACAGTTAGTGTAGACATATCACTATTCCAGACTGTGATATGTACATCAGGCAGCTTTTTTAAAAGTAGCTCATACAAAATATTATTTATTTAAGCAACCTTGAAAGCAGGGTCTAATTGCTTATCATTTGACAGAGCTTACAATAGAAAAGAATTTGACATCCTTACTCACGATGAGTGGTACTTTATTCCACAATTACTCCTATTCTTTGTACTAAAAAAAAGGGATGGCAAGTCTAGAGCTATCATAAACTATGAAGAAATACAGCTTTTACACAAAGACAGCTTCATATCTACTGTTGTCAAGAAACAGGGGTTTGCTAGGAATGCTTCAGGTTACATTTGAATAGATTTACAAGAAAGAAGGGTCGATTTCAATCCTTCTGTTTCATTTAACTAGGATTTCAGCATAGATCATAAAAAGTGATGGGCTAGTGAATATTTGTATTTCAGTTTCATTTTGATCTAGCTTGGATTTGAAAATCAGAAGTGCATGACACTCTACTGAAACAACTATTAATAATTAGGAATATAATTCTTGACTTTCTAAAATGTTTGAAGCTATTGCCTTTGCTGCTGCTGCATTTGGATAATCTGATCAGTTCTCATTTTACTGATTTCTCTGTCTGGGGATATCAAGGTTTGTCAAATTGCAGATTGCTTTACTAGAACATGAGTTCCATCCATACACACACACCTGCCCTGGTACCTTTTTGCTAAAGGATACCTGGATAGCAACTTTCCCATGTAGTGCAGAGCACAGTGCTGAGCTAGAGACTGCAGCACAGAACATTATCTTTCTTTAGTGTCACCCAAGAAGGCTACGTTGTGAAGTGCTGTGTGTACATCAACTTAGTCAAATTCACGGAATTACAGAAAATAGGATAAGAAAGGATTTCTGGAGATACCAAGTTTGTAACTGTGCCCCTGGCAAGATTGTTTATAACTATGATTTCAAACAGAAAGCTGCTTAAAGTCTAACCCGAATCTAGCTACCACCCTGCTAATGTAGAGAGATGTGAAGAATCCTTTGCAGCATATTTTACATATTTGGAAACACTTTTCACAGCTCCTCCATTTTCTCCTCTTCTCTCTTCCCTTCCCCTTCCCCTTTTTTTCTATTGCTGGTTAATTTTTTCTATGGCATGGATTATTCTTTTTGCTTTTTCTGGGCTTTCAGCAGCAGATCCAAATCTGTGCTGAAGTCAAATTCGCAGACTGAATTTACTATCAGTGCTGCTGAATAGAGTGAAAAGATAGTTTTAAAACCCTTTATGTATGTCTCAGGATTATGTTTGCTTTTTTTAGTTGCTAAAACCTGTATTGATGATTTTGCTGCCACTTGAGCACAAATTTGTGACTTGTAACTCTGAAGTTGACTGCCATTGTCACTGAAGGCTGCCCCACTTTAGGAAGTTAAAGCATCAATTAAATTAGTTAAATGTTTATATTGCTGTCATCTGGCCAGCAGAAGGGATGTATCTTTGTTGGAACAGAAATCTACAGAAATCAAAGGTTATGCACAGAATAAGATTACAGTATGATAATCTCATTACTTGAATTGGGAGGGGGATGCTGAGATTAAAAAGAGAGAGAAATGGAATGCAATGTAGACCAAAACTGATATTTGTTACAGAGAAAACACAAATGGAAGAAATTAGAGGAGACATGCCTGATTTGAACTTCAAAACAGTGAAAATAGCATTTCATTTCTATTTTTATTTCAAACCACATCCAAGAAAAGGAATAATGTAGATGGAGACAAAAAGACACTTCTAAGTGCTTTTCTTTTCAAAATTTTTTCTAGTGAGAGATGGATGGCAGGGGATTTTATGCCCCAAACAGAACTTAAAAGTGCTTTTGCTTTTTTAATCCCATCCTTCGACTGAGAAAAGGAGAGAGAGAAGCAGACAAGGTGCCTGACACATCATTTCTAAGTGATTTCTGTCCCAAAAGTATTCAAAAGACTGATAGAAGAATTTTTTTCTGTTGGATATTTATTTTTTCTGTGACTTGGCAGAAATGAAGTGAGAAGATGAAGGGAGACATCTCTTGCTTATGGAGCAGTATTAAATACCTGACTGTAGCTTTAGTTGTGAGGAAGATTGGAAGGATAACATTCTCTATTTTTGGCATGGCATGTTACAGAATTTTATTGTTATGTCTTAAGTATTCGTAATTGCGGGTCTCTTGTTTCAAAGTAAGTAGCTAAGCCTCGTCAGGGAGCAAATCCCAAGTCAAATTGTTTCATGCATAAAAAAAGACAGTTTGGAAGGCAGGAGTCATTAGAGGGAAAGGATTTTTCATTTTAGTTATGAAACTTAATTTGTTTTCACTATCTTCTCTCCTTTACATCTCTAAAATATTGATAGAGGTTATAATTTCTGATAGTGATGTTGATTGTGGCGTGTAAGTAGGATCCAACAGCTGAAACTGATAGTGTAATATCGTGATGGGGGCCTATCACATAGAGACAAGATTAGAAGGTGCAGCTGAAAGAGTGGATAATTGGTATAAAAGAGAATCTTGCATCTGAACAGGCCTGAAATTAGGGAAAGTTCATATCTACGTGCAAGTTTCACAGCTCTCATCCAAGTTGTGAATTTTGGCAGTGATGTTTCAAGTGCGAGGACTGAGCAGCACTGTGTGATCATAGGGATACGGATGAGAAGGGAGCCCTTCCTCAGCAATATAGCTGAGTACCAACTAAGCACATGGATTTTAATCCTGCCAGAAAGTGATTCTGTCTCCTGTTGCTTCATGGCAGATCCTGCCTTTCCTATTTTGGAGTGCTTTCCATCTCTGGCATTAGTGACGACTCCCATCAGACACCTGTGGTCTCTCTGCTGATGGCTGATTGATCATACATGCAAGGCAGAGAAACAGCTTTACAAACCTTTGATCAGTGTCCACAAGTAGAGTATGTTTTATGCATTAAATTTGATTCAAGGATTTTAGAACCGAGGACTGCTTTCTCTTTAATGAAAGTTTCAGAGTCCTCAGAAAACTGTGCAAATTTTTTGTAGATGTCTGTACTTTGTCAGTTTGGGGTTTTTTTAATAAACCTTTTTTCAAAAACAGTTGTTCTCACTTTTTCTTGAAGTTTTTCCAGCTGCTGATAGTGTTCAAAATAGCTCTGCACTACATGGGATCAAAACAGTTTTGGCATTAAAATAAAGCACAGTGTTAACTGTTTTGTTTCAACAATAAAATGGGAAATAAATGAATAATTTTGGAAAAATCATTGTATTATCAGTTAGGCAGTACTGGGGAATTAATTTGTGAGGTGTACTGGTTATCTCCACAGTTAATTGCATTTTGATTTGAAATGTGTGGATGTGGAAGTAAACAGCAAAGTGTTTAATAGTCACTGGATCTGGGTCACCCCAAATAGCATTTGATCCCCCCATATCAAATGGTTTGTGGGTTAGAAGAGTGTTCTGGGAATTTCAAGGCAAGATAACAGCCATGCTCTTCACATTTAACTCGTTAATCAACAGGTAAGAAGAAGGAGAAATATCTTGTCAGACATTTGTCTGGTCAGGTATCCATGAGCAGCAGCCAGATGCTTTGCCCTTTCCAAATGCACTCTGAAGAAGAATGGAGCTGTGCTCCTTGTTTTGCTCATTAGATAGCATTATCTCTGTGGAATGCCAGTTCATATCTCCTTGTGCTGTGTGTGGTGCTCACATATGGGATTTTAATAACCTTCATGCTGTGCAATGAATTCATAAACAGGGCTTATAGAGGAAAAGCACCACAGGACTTTATTTTTTAATTATTGCTCTTTTGAAAAACAGGGTCTGCAGGATTTTTGCAGGGGTCTTGTGACATAGTCAGCAATTGTTTTGCTGCTGCCGTGAGGTTATTCCAAGAGGAGGGCATAAATACAGTATTTACCTATAATACACTTTTTTCAGAATGGATTTTCAGTATCCTACATTTCATAGCCACTATAATTCTGCTGTTTTATAGGTGGAATTTTGAAAGTCTGGTGGTATGGGAGTTTTCCCCATTTTTCTGGAATGTATTGTTCACTTGATTTCTTAGAACATACCTCTCCATCCCTCCTTCTCAGCCTGTGAAGCCAGAGTTCACTGCTCAGTGGACACTAGCACATGGCAGCAGATTAGATTTCTGTTCTGAAAAGAACCTATTCATTCTGAATCGATGGGGTTTCTTTTCTTTCTTTTTACCCTCTTCTCACTGGAGTCCATTTGAGTCACCACTTCTGCATCTCAGCCATGTTCCAGTGCTGGTGAGGAAGGCACCACTGTTAGTAGAGCTAAAAGGAGTAACAAAAATTCCCAGCACTGGTCTCCAGGTATTGTGTGGTATTTATCACTTTCTATTCACTGCTCTCAGCCTTAGAAAGCAGACCTATAAGGAGACTCAACAAACTTAGCTTTCTCTACAAACACCTATAAAGTAATGAGTCTGCACTGTTGGGTACAGCCATTGTAGCAGTCCAGGACCTGTTTCACACATGCCAGGAGGGAAATTGCACTGTGTTGCCTGCCCACGACCTGTGCCACAACCTGTGGAAATAACCTGTGGTCATTCTGAATTCCAGTCTTGTAACTGTGCCTAATAATATTTTATCTGGAATAAAATTTATTAGGAGTAGATTCTGTGCAGGATTCTCATAGGACATGCAGATCAAATCTTTAGCCCATTTTCATTTTAGGAATGTTTCTCTCTCCTGCTGCATTTTGTATGACTTTGTGTGTGACAGGCAGTAGAAAGAGCCAAGAAGACACAAGAAAAAAAAAAGAGAATATTTTTTCACTAATTATTCAATTTTCAGTATTTTGTTGTCATTTTGAATTTTTTTTTATTTCTAAAAAAGTTCCCCAGCACATTGAATAGTCCTCATTATTAGAAATGTGTGCTTTTTCATTAAAATTCATTGAGCTTCCCCTTGGTTTTTCATAGATAGAACTATAGAATTACTGAAAAAAGTATGTTGGAAATAACCTCGGGAGACCATCTTGTCCAACATCCACTATAAACAAGACTAACGTCAAGGTTAGGTCAGGTCTGTGCCTCTTCAAGCTTTGAAAATTTCTAGGAAAAGAGACTCTAGAGTCCTTTGTTTCAAAGCTTAATTGCCCTCTGTCATAAAAGTGTGTTTCCTGAAAAAAGGATTCTTTTGTAATGGTAGATATGTAGTCCATGAGATTTATTTTCCTCAGCTCATCTGCCTTGTTCTTTTTTAGCCATGAGAACACTGTGACTGTCTGACACCATGTATGATGGGGTAGCTGAACACAGACACACAAACATCTTCATGCTGCATCTATAATTCTACAGTTGTATGACTCAGAGAGAGGGGATGCCAAAACTTGCACATTTGCTGTGTAAATATTTTCTTAGAGTTAAATTAATACCTAATCTAGACCCTCCATCTCTCTCACTTGCTCATTTTGCTGTTGTTAATACATATGTACTTGTATGTGCTTTTTTTAAAGTCACTAAGCAAATGAGAACATAGAACTAACGTTGAGTATGGAAAAGTTTTCCATTGTATACATTTGTTCTGGGTTGACCAGACAACAGGACAACGTTGTTCACAGAAATGAAGAAATTATTATTTCTATGCTTTTCCTTGAAATAAGCTGTAACCTGGACACCTGTTTATTGCCTTTGGATGATAGTTTTGTAATTATTTGACTTCAGTTGATTTTTTTTTTTTTCTTACTCAGCTGCATCCCTGGGTCCCTCAGACCTTCTTTGTGGGAGTGAAGTGGAACTTACCCTCTCAGTTCCCAGTGTGCAGCTGTGACCTGCTGGTAGCTTGAGGTGCAACAGAGCCTGTAGAATGGAGCAGCATTGCTCCAGGAGGAGGATGAAATGAGAGGCACAACTTGTTTGTTTAGAAGGCAGTTATCAGTATTCCATGATCTCTTCTCTTTCTGGACCCTCAGCTGAGATGTATTCTGCCATATTCATTGCAAGCCACAGCAGACAGATGCTCTCAGAGGACACTGATTTTCTTTCTCACGTTGCTCTCCCCAAGAACCTGTTTTGTCAGAACCATGGTAGTCATTGCTGTATCAGAGTGAGTTACAGAGCCACTGATGAGCCTAGGTGTTGACCTTTAAGATTGCTTTTCAAGTTCCAAAGATCCTGCTGTAATTACAGTCCTTGGAAGCATTGGAAATCACAAGCTACATTAAAGCCAACAGTCTAAAAGAACAAAATGAAAAAACCTACACAAACTCTGTGCACTCACAAGCAGAGTGGAAATGCAGAATCTGATGCCAGCCTGTAAGGTAATGTGGCCTCTAAGGCTTCCATTCCAGAGGGAGACTTGGGGCAGGAAATAGTTTCAGTCCATCCAGCCCAGAACATCAGTATGTGTGCTCACACACAGAGAAGGAACACTCTATTCTGGCTTTGTCAGCAGAGAACTTACATCAGGAAAACACTTTGCATCCTTTTCATGGGTTGAAGCAGAATCACAGCTGAAAGGCCTTGTGGAGGTCTTTTACCTCCTTGTGGTTTGTATTGTTTGCATGATTCTGTAATCTAGTCCATCCCTGAACTGCAAATCCAAATTTCTCTTCTCAAAATTCCTGTGTTAGGTCAAGTCTTGGGTGACGTCAGTGGGAGTTTTACTATTAACTGTAATGGAGGCAGTGAGTGTGCCATAGATTTACCCAGCAAGTCAGCATGGAGGTACACTGCAGTGGTATTTTTCTTTTGAAGATGTATGAAGGACTAAAAAATAATTTCTCTCTTAAAGATTTAAATTATAGGTAGAAGAGCTATATGATTATAAATACCCATTTTGGAAGTAGTGTTGTTTATATCTTGCAACTATGTCACTGTCAGGCCAGACTAAATAGTGGAGAAAAGATTGATAGGGTTTATTATTTTCATCTCTTAATATGATTTTGTTTTGCAACTGCTTCTAGCATATTTCACCTCTTAACTGAGCAGCTCCTTTGTGTGTGTGTGTGTGTTATTCAGTGCCTTGGTTTTGTTCTGAGCTCTATGTGGGGATGTACACACCTGCACAAGGCCCTTGACTTCAGTCACATTTGGCAGAGACCACTGAGTTCAGGGGCTTTTCTCCAGTAAAGGCTTTTAGGTGAGGGGTGAATGGAGCTGGTTTGGGATGTGGCAGGAGCAGGAGCTGCGCTGTCAAGCTCCATGAGTCAGGAGAACCGACACAGAAGGATCTTTGAATTATTTACAAGTCACTTAACCCCAGCGGTTTCCACTTGAGTTTCTGCTTACCGAGTTATTGCAGGTGTTGTTAGTCCATGACACAAGCTGTTGTCTGCATGAAACCTGCACTGATTGAAGGGTGGTTAGTGGACCACCAAGGCAGTGGTGAGAAAGCAGTCAGAAGACAGTATTAGTATAGTGATTTTTTTTTTTTTAAAACAGAACTTCATAGCTTTCATTAATGACTTAGAAAAACATAAAACACATCTTCCTAATTATTTAAGCAGAACTTTCCAATCCAGTTTAAATTTTTGTTCTAGTGCCCATTGCCATACTGTTTGAAATCTCAGGTGTCTGAGAAAATGATGGTTTAACCTTGTACGTTTCTGCAATTGAAATGATTTTATGATCTTAAAATTATGATCTTAAAATTAAAACAAATTATTTAAAATCAATTATTTACAAACAAAAAATTATTTTTTAAAAAATTAAAAATTTTGACTAGCGCTTTCCAAGTAAAATTTTGACCTGAAATGACATTTTTAGGGAAAATTGTGGACATTTTTACAGATGACAGTCCTAGGGTGCTAGTGCAAATATTGCCAATGTACCAGTGAAAGTAAATGAATGTGGCCAGAAGCAGCTGTGTATTCTCTTATAGATAAGGCATCCTGCAATTAAAAACTCTGGACTCAGAAAGCTTCTTAAGGCTTATTTTGTCCGATGAAAAATGCCACTGGTTTTAATGCTATTGTGATAAACCATATTCTTATTCCTACCATGAATATTATATATTTTTTTTATTTCAGAAAAATGGATAATTAGCATTTTTACTTATCACTTTCCTTCCATGCATACAAATAATTTGTCAGATGGACCACCAAGAGAGACAAAATTAAATAATAGGTCTAGACAGCATGAAACCAAAATAAATTAGAGGTTAAGCTTCCAGCCTGTTGGGTGGCTTTTCTGGGGAAAGAAGTGGAGGGCTTAATACAATGAAGTTTTTCTGACAGTTTTTGCTGCCTACCTTTGTATTGTTTCCCCATATCAAATCCCAAATAAATTGACCTGAAATAAGATGTGAAATTCATATTAGAAGTCCCCTAGTTTATTTGTGAGTCTAATTTTTTCAAATGTATTTAGATTAGAGGCCTAACAGGCATTACTACATCTGTGATTCAGCCAACTAAGTTCCTAGATAATGGTCCATGATTAATGGTGAGTGCTGATAATAGGAGGTTATTAGAGAAAGCAAACTTGGAACAAATCTGCTGTATACATTATATACTTTACTGCCATCTGTGGGTATTTATAATAAATACAAATTAAAGACAGCGGTTAGAGAAACCCATGTTCTCCATATGTGACAGAGAATTCCTTGGACATAGTCCTCCAGTAGGCACCTTCACTGTAGGAATTCCCATTAATTTTTTTGCAGAGATACTTAGTATTACTTGCAGGGAAAAAACAGTTTTTGTGGATAGAATTCTTCTGGCCTTGGTTGCTGTCAAGGTTGTCTTTCTAGAATCCACCCTGTAAGGAAGGATTATGTGTTACATGTTACCTCTGCTCTGCTGCCACACACTTTATTGGGTGTGAAAAATTGTTTTTGTCCTTTCATACTGAGATTCATTCACTATTCAGCCCGTGTGCTAACAGGACGTTCCTCCCTTTTATGCCACCTTGAGTAGTGACATTTTACCTCCTTGTGGTTTGTATTGTTTGCTGAGCAAATATATCTGTATAGGGAAGAAACAATTGTTATCTTCCTTATTACTAAATGTAAGAAGCAGAAAAAGAAATGTGATACAGAGAATTGCAGAAGATAAGTTAGAGCGAAATATTATGATACCAATAACCTGCTGAATCAAGTGACATGTTTTGCTGGTAGCAAATGTACTGTTGCAAATACAGTTCTGCAGCAGAGTGACCAAAGGGGTGCCATTGTTGGGATCAGCTTGTGCTGTCTCCTGAGTTGTTTGTGCTGTTTGATGGACAGTGTCTGGTTTACATGGTGTTTTTCCAGTAACTTCTGTGCACAAAATTCAAGAGTCATCACGCAGTGCTGAGGGCAGGTGAGCAATGTGGTGGATGTTAAGATAAATGACTTACTGGATTCAGCATTCAGCAAGCAGTATTTGGTTGGAAGAATTCCCGGCTTTTGAACTATTACAAAGTCATGATATTTTAAACCCTGTGTGTTTGTAAATGGGTGATAGATGAAGTGTCACAAACACTCTGGTTATTTATGGTCATCAGCTAAACCTCTGGGATGAAGTTAGGAATACTCTAGAACTAATGTATTTTGTTTGGTTTTCCATTTTGTACAGCTGTGAAGCTAATTTTTTCATAGGCTGTTTTTCAGAGTGAATGCTGTTTTAGTGGCTACTTTGTGAACTTGCCTTTGTAGGGTGTGCTTGATGGAGTTTGCCTCCCTTCCATAACAATTCAGTCCTCAACAGTGTTTCACAGGAGCATTTACACATATGTTCTTGCTTGTACTTGTATTTTTGTATTTATATCTATATATAAATATATATAAATTTATTATATTAAATATAATATATAACTATAACTATAACATATAAATATAACATATAACTATATAATATATAAACATAATATATTATATATTTTTATATAATATATATGTATATATAATTTATTATTTGTATATATAATGCATATATATATATATATGTATATATACATATCCCAAAGAGTATTCTGCTTTTCTTGCAGTTCAGAGGTGTTCATTATGTGCATCTGGAGGTGCAGACATCTGCATGCCTACAAACTATAGTACTGTATGCTGGACTGAACATATCCATTTTCATCTGTTTTCGACTTGGGCAATTGCAGTGTAAAGGACAAAAGCTTTTCTCTCTGCCTGTTCATTCCTAAATTATTTGATTGGCATATCTGATGAACTTTCCTTCACAACAATTAGTTTATAACTTAACAAACATCTTCAAGAGTTTTGGCTCTTCTTTGCTGGATAGCATTCCCAAGCATTATGGTTTATCTTCTTGGCTATATATATATCAGTATTTTGCTTTTTCTCAAATCCTTCTTTCCCTTACAGGTTTGCCTTTTAAGCACTAAACTACATTTTACCCTTTCATAGGTGTCTCAATTTTTTTCTGTTCTCTCCTCTCTTCTGTGTGCTCTTTCCAGTTATTTCCTCCCCCTTCTCTGACATGATCCATTCATGTAAATAAGAGCACGTCCCTTCTGCCACCCTGCCTAGGGGCAGGACGTTTTGCCAGGGACACGAACAAAATTGGGTTTTCTGCAGACTGACTGAGAGTGCACATGCAGGACAGGTCTTCACATCCTTCAGGAAATGCCTTAAGGCAAAACTTTCTTCTCCTGCAACTCTCTCAGTGCCCAAAGTCCTTCAGAGCTGTTGACCATCAGCCCTCCAGAGCTCTGCCTCTCCCGGGTCCTTCTGTTGTACTTGAAGCCCTGAATCTGGCAACTTCCTTCCTTCACTAACCCTCCATGCAGAGGCAGAACAGTTTCTTCTGCTCTTATTTGCTCCCTGCCACCTTTCCATTTTTAAGTCTTTTTTACCAATAGAGCCATAAAGAGTGTTTCGATAGCTTATTATTCCAGAAGAAAATACTAGTGTAGGCTTATTCAAAAGGTGTCATTTTCCATAAAGTTTCAGCTGGAAATCAGGAAAAATGAAAGAAATGAAAGGGACTGTTTTGTTAATACGAACTCCCATTCTTTCACTTTTTCATAATAAAGCAAAATGTTCAATTGGAGGAGCATTTTAGCTCCATTTTAGAAAATTACTTAGGTAGAATTTTTGAAAAATAGAAAGTTAAAATATTTTGATCAAGGTGGACATAGCGTTTAGTCACTTTTAGTAAATTTTGTTTTATGAGATTATCATGAGGGGTATTATCTTTGACTTTTCAATTTTTCCTTGTAGTAAAGTAGTGGAAAATACCTAAAATAAACAGCAAGACCTGGTTTTATTCTTTATTGGTTATATACTTCATTCTTTCTACTCAGAATTTTCTCATATATATTTGAGGCACTTGATTTTGGCTCTTGGTATCATGAGATTACTTAATTCTTGCTTTGTTTCAAAGCTGCCTATATTGCTCCCAATAGGAGCATCAAAATCAACAGCATTCTCGTGAACATTTGCTCTGCTATATATTGAAAGAGGTAGGAGCTGGCATGGAGCTGTCTGGAGCTGTCTCAAAAGTGAGAAAGATGACACTGCATCTCTTTGCACTGTGGTTTGTGTTTGGAAGGTTTGAGTTTCTGGTTTGGGTTATTTTTTTTCCCTTTTCATGAGAAAAAAAACCTAAAGTGTTTCAAAAATACACTTGCTGGTTGAAAGTTTAGATGAGATTGGGTGAGTTTAGCACACAAGTTTCAACCTCTGCCCAGAATCCAAGCTTCCTTTGTTTTCCTGTCTCTTTACCACTGACATGAGGAATCCACAAGATACTTGTTCAAGCAAAGGCCTTGTACAGCCCCTTTAAGGAGCTGTAACAAGAGCTGCAAATCAAACAGTTCTGTAACAACTGGGTCAGTGTATTTAGAAAGACTTTCAAACGTGGTTATTTATTCAGTCTCCTGCTGTAAGATTAGCCCCATTATGTGCCTCCTATGCATTCCCTTCCAATTCATTCAATTTAAATAGAAATTTTCTGCTAGAACTCATGTACATATCAGAGACATTCATCTAAATAAAATATCCCAGGCACTTGAGTCTCAGGAATAGTCTTATGAAGAACAAGATCATATTCTATTTATTTGGAAATGGGATGCATGTTGACATTGGACTTATTTCAAAATAATGTCAAAATGTTAAAATCTTTATGAAATCTTAACATTAAATTTTATGAAGACAGAAATCTTAACATTAAATTTTATGTTTGATGGGATGTGATGCTGAGGGCTAGGACCAAAATCAACTAGTGAAGATAAAAAACCACCATATTGCCATCGTGAGGAAGAGGGAACAAACACAAACTCAGGGTAATCAGACCTGTCTTTTTTATAATTTTTATCATTTTTTGCTTGATGTTAGTAATATAATGTGAGTTATATATACAGTGCTGTACTAATTTGGTAGTTCTTGATGGGCAAACACACAAATACTATCTTTCTTTTTTTTTAATGTGCTGTATTTTTTCCTAGAGAAGCTTGGCAAGTCTTCTCTCCTAGTCAGAGGTTTGAAGAAATTGAGTAAGTAGATAGATAAAACCAGCTTGTTTAATCACTGAAACACAGGAAAAATTAAAATACATTTTTTGCTTGTTAAGTAGAGAAAAGCAATAAAAACAATGCCAGACAGTTAATGCTTCTCATGTACCTTTCATTTCGAAGACCTCAAAAGAACATCAAGAAGAATAAAGGCAAAATCTATTCCCTATTGGCATCATTATAAATGTTGTATCCTCTAAAACTCTAAAGACATCCAAGAAGAGTAGAAGAATAAATGGCATTGAAATAAAGGAAGTGTCTCTGGAGCTTTGTTCAATCGGCTTTGTTAGAATTCACTCAAATAAGATGATTATAAGAAAAGATCTCATTTGTTTCAACATTAAAGGAGCAAATTAATATGTGGCAAGCTGCTAATAATTGCCTCATTATGTAGTGAATGGGCATTGCGTCCAATTTACAAAATTACAATCATATTGTTAAGGTAACAATTGAGAAAGTTTAGTCTGAGTTTCCTAACTATCTGCATGATTAGTTGTGGGATTCAGAGTGGAACAGAGTTGGTGGTTGGAGAGAGCACACTGCTGGTCTATAGTGCTAAGAAGCCACAAGAGAAATTCAGCTTTTCATTAGTGGAAATTCCATCTGCAGTGGTCTCTTGAGCTGGATTTGGTCCAGCTGAGGAGTGAATCTGGCAGTCTCTGCTGAGACCTCAGCTTGGCTACTGTCTGGACCGTCCAGACATTATTTTGTGGTTCAGAGACCTGGCCTGAGATCATTCCCACATGCACCTCAGCAGATGTACAGGGCTGTGGCTGGGAGATTTGGCGATCCAAGATCTGTCCCATTGGGAAACCCACCCATACAAATGATTCTGCAGCTGGAATTTCAGTCACCTGGTGGAGACTTTGGAAATGGTGGGGGAGTTGTCAAATTTGGAAAGTAAGCAATTTTCCAAATAATGAAATCCTGTGTGGAAGAGAATCATGTTTTGTGACCTACATCAGTTGGATTTGCTTGTGACCTTTTCTAATTCTGGCTGATTTTGTTATTTAATGATTTGACCTTTGATTCTGTGAAGCCACTTCAGTGCTAAATGCAAAGATTTAATAACTAGAACTGTTTGATAAGTGACCTTTATTACACAGCTATTTCTCTTTGCTAGAGAAATGGCACTGTTTTGCGAGTTCTAATTCACAGTTTTAATTATCTTTTCTATTGTCTGTAAGCTTGCACAGGAAATGGAAAGGTCAGACATTTCATTTTCTTTACTGATTAAAATATAAGTGTTCCTCAACAGTTACAATGTATCATTCAGGAAAAAGATGGGTCTATTTGTCAGAACCATACCCAGCTTCTCTGCTGAGGACTTCTTCACCCTTCTGGTCAGCAACAAAATGAGCAATTTTCTAACAGCAATTATAACTCGGTCTCCTTGGTGTTTAGAGGTGAAATAAATGTCTAAGTACATGAAAAGAGAAGAAAACTTGAATGGTTCTTAATGTTTTTGTCTTTAACTCGTGTATCTATGGTGCAAGTGAATGAGGATCTTGTGAGAGGTCAACCTTGGCCTGATGTTCTGGGTCCACAGAGGATAAGCAGTAACAGCACAAGTTCCTGTGGGTCCTGCCAATCTGCTTCAGTCCCACTGCTGCTGGATCATCTCTGCAGATGAGAGGGCAGCCTGGACTGCTTGGCACACCCATTTGTATTGTATGTGGGTTCATGTGTGTCATCTAAACCACCCTTCTCTGTGTGTCTGTGGCACTTACAAACCAACACCACAAACTGGTGGCCTGTCTCCATATGGTGTTCAATGAGTGAATATTGTTGTGTGTTTTCTTATATGTTGATATGATGCAAAAAGATGAAGACAGTGGATGATTCTGGAGTCGGTGGAATATCTGTCATGGATGTCAGTTAGTCTCCTTACTCTGTCTGGGATTTCTGTTGGGAAATATGCATATTGGGACATATAAAATCTCTCTACATTGTAAAAAATATTTATTGTGAGATAGAGCTGGGAAGGGGTTAGCCTCTGACTCTGTTCAAGAAGAGCAGATTATATGTTGACCTAGTGTAGACATTCAGTATTATGAAAGCACTTTATAAATTGGAGCAAGATAAATGAATCACAACAAAAGAGCTAGAAAATCAGGGGACACAGTTGCAGAGTGAGTGTACTCAGCTTATTCAAGCAGAACAGTTGCACTCAGTGAATAGAAAATGTGCAATGAATTTCTAACTAAGGTGAGAAAATCAAACAATTCTAAATTTAAGAGAGCAGCTCCATTTTAATGGAGAAAGAAGAATTTAGTGAAAAAAGTAGCTCTGAGGATGAGACAAATTTAAATGGAACCAGATTCTTGACCAAATTGGCTTTTCCTATCTAGCAGTTTCATATTCAGCGTTTGTTAGTTTGAAAGTTCACCCTGAAAGCTATAAATTAATCTACTGGGACTGTAACAATTCACTTCATGCTAGGATATGAGTTATGCCTGTGGATTTGTTAAGGTCACCCAGCCATGTCCTCATAATGTATCTTAGAGAGAATTTCTGTAAGTAAGCAGTAAACAGAAAGACTGCTGCGTTCAGCTGCTTCTCCTGGGATTTCATCCCTGCTGTCAGAGAGCTGTGCAGGACAGCTCTCTAAAACTATAACAGTTATAAAAAAATGCATGGTGTTCTGTAAAGGAAACACTGACAATGCTTTTGCATTCAATCAGGAATCTTTAGCTACTGATGAAATGAGGAAAGAATGTTTTCCCTAACCAAATAACTAAAATTCTCGGTGACCAGGGTTACAACAGCCACATAATGAAATCAAATCAATCACAACAGAGAAATCAAAGCTTTGAAATTGTGAGATTTACTGCATGAATCTTGCAGCATGCACCTTAATTCAGTACAATATTTGACCCCCAAAGATGAGACATTTTAGCTTTCTTCAGATGTTTGTCTCTTGTCCTTGCATTATTCCCCTTGATCAAAGAATTCAGTTTTTTGTCAGCAGTGGCATCCTAGGGTTATAGTGGTCAAATGTAGGCAGGCTATTCATCCACATCAGCTAAATGAGGTGTGATTTTGAAGAGAAATAACCACAAGTCTGATCAGGAAAGTACCTAGAATCCTGTCAGAGTAAATGTCCAAAGAACGTGAAGGGAATTCTTCCTAAAAAAAATATTAAACTGAGGTCAGTGGCTCCCGGTTGTGAGCATGACAGAGGATCAAGTCTATGACCATACAAAAAATTGTAGGTTATCTCTGACCTGGATGATCTTTGGTAGGATTGTTTTTTTGGGTTTTTTTTGATGGATCTAGTTTTTATTTGATTTATATTTTTAACTGAACTCTTTATACAATCCAATTTAAATAGAGGGCATTTGCTTTTAGTCTGTAGGTACAAAAGAATGAAAGGACATTTATTCTTTATACTCTGACAAAAGGGAACATCAGATAGGTCCTTATATCTCTGTTAGATAGATATTTTCTATTTTCAATTCATACTGGAGTAATAGCACCCTAGAACTTGGTCAGAAAATACTGTCTTTGACTGTAGTTTTCTTAGGATTAAGTTCCTAGTTCAGGTGTCACCAGCCCATCTGCCTCTCATTTTCCATGGATTATAACCACACTCTGGAGAGAAAAACATATTCCTCTGTCCACATCTCCTTTCCAACTGTAGGATTTTCATACTGTTAGATTGCTTTTTAGATTTACATCTCACATTCTACTTCTGTCACCAATTTGTGAACTATTCATTTAGACAAAACCACAGTTAATGTACAGTTAAACTTCCAGCATTACTTTTTCAGTAGGTTGTTTTCTATTGTTGACAACACCTTGTTAAAAGAGAAGCCATTGATCTGAATATTGCTTTCTGCTGCTTCTTTATTTCCTTGTTTTTTTAGTGAAAAGAGTAACGTTTGGAGGGAGAAAAGGAATGATTATTTGTATAGTTGACTTTGCAAGGCAGGAACAAAGATTGGAACAGCCTGTTTCACTGAAAAGGTTTGCATTCATAGCTTTGTAGTGGTAGAGTTTTCAAGCAGCTCTGCCACACGGAGATTGTGGTTTTGCTTTTTAAGGAGAAGCATCGCTATGAATTTAATGTACTTTACCTGTTTTTCTTTTAACTGAATTTTCGGTCTTCAAGTTTTACAGAGAAAATCTTGTAATATATAATATATATTGTTTCCTGTCTTCCAGCCTCTACAACTTGACTGTGACCTCTGTGCCATTGTTTCAAACTCAGGACAGATGGCTGGCCAGAGGGTGGGCATCGAGATAGACAAGTCCTCCTGCATATGGAGGATGAACAATGCTCCCACAAAGGGCTATGAGGAAGATGTTGGGAAGAGGACAACTGTGAGAGTGGTCTCTCACACGAGTGTGCCTCTACTGCTTAAGAATCCTGAGTACTTCTTCAAAGAAACCAACAACACCGTTTACGTGATCTGGGGTCCTTTCCGAAACATGAGGAGGGATGGAAATGGCATTGTGTACAACATGCTGAGGAAAACTGTTGACAGCTACCCAACTGCCAAAATCTACGTGACAACGGAGAAGCGCATGAGTTACTGCGACGCGATATTTAAACGGGAGACAGGAAAAGACCGGTAAGTCTTAAACGTGGAGAACAATTATAATGTTTGACAAAAGATACGTGAGAAAAGTCCATGCAGGATGTCAGCTACTAAATGAGTCCCAGATATGTTTTTAATGGATTGTTGTATGGGTTTGACTGTTATAAGTACTTGATGAGGCAGCAGCTAGGCCCCATTTACCCCACCTACGCTACCTTCTGTTCATTCCATTTCTGTTGGCTTGAATCCCAAAAATATTGGATGTCTTCCTGAAATGTTTTCAAAGCTGTGTGTTGTTTTCAGCTCAATTTACTATTGATTAAATTGACATTTTATTTGAAGAGGATAATCCTACACAAACAACATCTCCAAATGCACAACCTCAGGATAATTCTGGATATTGCATTTTCTTCGCTGTTGAGATTCACTGTAGCTTTTCTTCAAACACAGACCTCAGGGTTATTTCTTCAAGCGTTATTTCTGTTTCTTGGTGAAAACGGGTAATCAGAAAGACTGGAATATATTTATGTTTCTACCTGTATTATGCTGAAATTCTAGTTTTCCATTCTTGATAATGTGTATTTATGCTACTCAAGTGAGGCTGTAAGAGGTGAAACGAGGAGGGCCACTGCTTGGGCTAGCATGTTCAAAGCAGAAACAGGATTTTTGGAATTAAGACCACAAATTTAAAGAATTTGTAACCAAGCTGCAAAAATTCAAGTCATCTGTGTTTTGCCATGGAAGAGCACCTGTAATAAATTCTCACTTGAGCTAACTAGGAAGGAGTTTCCAGATCACTGCTGTGCCTTAATAATAATTTTTAAATTTGCACATCACAAATTTCAGGTTGGGAAGGACTGTTGCTATTCTGACCAAGTTAAAGATACAGATATTCACAAACAGCTTGATGTAGTCTGAAATTTTGACTTAGCTTTTGAAGTAGAAAAGTTTGTTATCTCAAACGTACTTGATTCACTGTTATTGAACTGCCAGAATTGATGACAGTTGATTTTTCCTATTTTTTAAACTATTGGAACATAAGGAGGAGCCTGCCCCTGTTCACCAAGTGCATGTGCTGCTGCTGTGGTTCTGGAGTTGGAGGGAGCTCATAAAGGTGTCAAGGTTATCATGGCTTCTTTAGTTTAACTGAATAAACTGATGAACAGAGGCTAATAAATACACAAGATCCATTCTTCAAAAATGACCTTTAATAATCTAAGTCATCCTGTTTACATATTAATCAAGCTAAATATGATTATGGGTACATTATTGCATTGCTGTACATAAATTTCTTTATATTTATGAGTCAGTCAGGTCACAGCGACTTTACAATACTTCATCCAAATTCTTATTGTGAGATTAGACCTTGAAAAAATCTCCTCTTTTTCCTATGAAAAGAAAACCCCTCATCATTCAATGTCAAAGTATCCCTCTCTTCAGCCTAATGCATTCCTCTTCAACAAATTAACACATTTCAAGTTTTTATAGTTACGCAATTAACACAATACAAATGCTTCTTTTCATGTCAAAAGCAGATTGAACTTCGCTCAGTGCTTATAACAAAGTTCTTAAGCAGCCTAATGTTTAAGTCCCCCGTGTTCTTTCTCCTTAAGTTTCACATTGCAACATCAATTTTTATGAGCCTGTCTCACGACCCATCATGTTGTTTGTGCATGTGTGTCCCTTGGACACCAGGGAAAAACCCACCACTTCTCACAGTGGCAACCAGGTAATATCCTTGTATCTACTGCAACTTCTTTCATTTTTAGTCCTACTTTTCCACATCAAATACTTACAATGCAAATAAAATTATGTTTTTAGCATCATTTAGTGCTTCTGCCAGCCAGAAACAAGGGAAATGATTGATGCTGTCACCAGCCAGCATCTTCTGTATCTCAAGAAAACATCTTGCAGTTCCCTAGTAATCGGGGACTTCAGTATGGAAACTATTTCATTTTCTGTAACATCTTCAATTTGCAGGACCTGTCTTCTGTTTCTAGAGAGGGTCATAAGACTGTCAGAGGTATGTGGCATTTGTGGAAGCAGTCATGGAGAGCACAGGAGATTTGTGGGTGATGAAAATACTGTCACGCATTGTGCCAGGCTATTATGATGCTGCAAGGCTCAGGTTCCTCAGCCAAATATTCCTTCAGTTCCTCAGAGAAAAATCAACCCTTGCTTGGAATATTAGATTGAACAGAGGTCTGGTTCGACATGTTTCCAGCAAAAATTCTGGAAGGAAACCAATTTCAACTCATATTTTAAAATGTACTGAGTGGATTGCAACTGCATCTATTTTAGTTCAATCCTAAAATACTGTCTTTCTGTACAGTGTATGCTACTAATGCATAGTAAGATTGCAACAGATTTCTAGTCTGTCAAGCCTTTAATGAGTTTTCTGTTTCTACTCTTTGATGTACAGTCTTTTTAGGTAATTAGTGGGACTTTTCAGCAGTTTCATCCTCAAGTTTTTAAAGGATGTTGTGAGAAGCAGCTAACAGGTATGTGCTTTGGTGGCTTCTCTACTGCAGAAAAGCTCTGGTCCTGCAGTGCTGACATGGGAGCTTTATCCCTGACTTCACTGGGTGCAGGTTCAAAACCCACAGCTTTTGTATTGACGTATGATTTATTACTGATGCATGGAAGAAACAAGAATTACCTTTAAGTAACTTGCAATGAACAGTGGTTTTTATTTTGTAATGCATTTTTGAATTCTACAGCAGTACAAAATACCCTCTGATATGGGCTATCTGCTCTGGGTAATTAACCTTGCATGAGTGTTAAGAATCTGGGGAACATATGTTCTTTCTGAGAGTCTTTGTTAGTGAAGCAGTCGAGTTCAAGGTGGTAAATGCTCATCCACTTTGAATAATTGTTGTACATAAATAATATTCATTACCAGACATTCACAATTTTCATTAATGCATTTTACTTGGTACTTCCCTAGAGGGAGCATAAAGCTGGCAGCTTCTTCCAGTACTTCACTGATGTGCTGGTGTATTATATATATTGACTCAAGTGAAAGGATTTAAAGAAATATTAGATAATTGCTAAATGTGGCATCTTTGTATGTACCTCACTCCAGATAAGTGGTTCTAAAGCCATCTATATCTTTGCCATGCAATACAAATACAATGCAATGTGATATAATAACATTTAATTGGTAATAACAGAGAAAACTGTAGTCTTCATTAGAGCAGCAAAGCTAATTCTGGTCTGATAAAGTGCACTGAGCATCCCTAAATAGGTTTTAATTAGCTGGCACCAAAGCTGCACCACCCTTAGGGAGGGTAAAATTAATGAAAACCAGCAGCAAATAGATCAATGCTACTGGATGTTCTTGCCTTAGGTGAAGGTGATGAGAAAGAAAGGAGTGTCTTTTCAGGATCATTTAGAAAACAGTCTGCGTTAAAAGTCACTTTCAACAAGCAATGCTAAAATAAATCTGTGCTGATAGCAGCGGAGCAGTCTAATGTTTTCTGGACTGCAGGCTCCATTTGTGCTTATACTCCAAGCGTCTGGGGCTAACCCCTGGGCACTGCACCTCCCAGCAGTGCCTGTGAGGGGCCAGCTCCACATCCCAACCCGGGGCTGGCAGGGGGCTCAGACCACTCCTGTCCCAGTGCACACGGGGGGCGTTCAGCCCCAGCAAACAGCCAGTGCTGATGTGCTGGTCCTGCTCAAAGGGCAGCGGCACTGGGGGTTTGTAGTCACTCTTTGTGAGCAACTGCTGAGCTCTGCTGAAGAAATGTGTCCTGAGCTCCGAAAATTCCCAGTAAGAGATGTGAGATAATGTTCTGAAACCCAGCCAGGCAGAGGACTTTCCACATACACTGTCCTAATTCTGACAGTGCCCATCCCACACCCAATCAGTTCAATTCAACAACATTTTTTAAAAATTATTAGCTGCACACGCGCATCTTCAGGAGGCAGGTTCACTAAGCCACATTTGCAGTCAAATGACTGTTTCTGAAAGATTTCTGTCAGTATCTTGGACAATTCTGAAGAAACAAAATTGCTTTTTTGCTTCTCTTCCAGAAGTTCTTTGTTTCCTCAGTTCTTGCCAGATGGTGCTATGTGTTAGGTTGTGAGAAAACTGTTTCATCATTCAGGGCAGAAAGATGTATCATTCTGATCACTGACTTCTGCATCAAGATTCAAAATTTGGGGTTGTGTTCAAGCTTGCCATTTTACTCAGTTCTGCTCACTAATTATTTATTACTTTGGTGATATACGAGATCTATATCACATCTCTGTCATTTAGAGCTAGCAAATTACATTCATCTAAAGTTTGGATTGACACTGTTAAGACAACTGCAGTCATCACAGCTTCACCTCAGCTAATATGTGGTTTTCCTTGCATCTGACTAATCTACATGAAGCTATAGTCTAGTAAAAATGTCACTGAAATGAATAAATGAAATTACTTTCTCTGAGGTTCAAGTAGCTGCAAGTTCTGTTGTTTGGTGATATTCTCTGTGAATTGAGGGAGTAAAGCTGTCAGTGTCCAGAATATCAGAGTTTTATGCTGTGTTTCTGGTTGTTGGCTTAAATGAAATACTGTAGTAATGATATTTTCATTTTTGAACTTGCTTCCATATATGTATTGGTTTCTCTATCAAAGTTATTCAGAGGAAATATAAAAGATTTGCTAGTGTTGCTTAAAATTTGCAGAAAGCAGTTTTTCTTTGGGAAGCTGTGAACACTGACACTGAGCCTGGCTCAGAAAGTTAAATTTTGGCACTAGGGAAGTACGTCAGTGCTTCGTATTAATGTGATTTTTCTAAAAAAAAAAAAAAATTCCGGAAGATGAGTAAAAGTTCATTTAATTTTGAATAGAAAATGGGCAGAGTTAGGGAATATCAATGTCTTTAAATTACACAATTTTAGGAAGAAAAGGATGAAAAAATTGATTCAGACTGACAGAGGAAATGTATAATGCCTGTTGGAACATTTTTAAGCACAAAGATTAATTGTAGTTTACATTTTGCTATAGCCTTTATCGTGATGATGTAATATCTGCTGCTGCACCAATAAAGGCAGCAAAATTTCTCAACTGCCAGTGAGCATCTCAGCAATCCCCAAAATACTTGTTTGATATAGTGACCATTTTTCAAGTACTTGACAGTTGGATGTTTCTTGAACTATTGCTTGGCACTTCCATTCTTTCTTTTTATAAAGTAATTCCTTCAAAAAATGCTAATGGATTTGTCCATCTTAATTCATAAAGGGTTTAAATTGTTTCATTGTCAGTCGAGACTGCTTTATTACCTAAAAAAACAAGGGTCTAAAGCATGAAACCTTAATGAAATAAATAGATTTTTCATTATAAAACACTTAAAACCTCAGCATCTATTACTATTTGTGGTCAATCACCAGATGGTTAACAACTGTTTGGGGGTTTATATCCACTCTTCCATTTCCTGGTAAAACACCAGTTGTTCCTGAGTGTTCTACATTTATTCCCTGCAGCCCATTAGTAACTGCATTTATATTCTTTATGAAGATTTTCCTAATTAAGATGAACACTTTTCTCCATTGGGCAGATGGAACTCAATAGAAGAAGTCCATTCTTTATTAACATGCCAGTAAATGCTGTTCAAAGCCCCAGCACTTCTGTTAAGAAACACAGCTCCTACTACATTACACTAATTACACAGTAAAGTGAAACTTTATTAAAAAATATCAATATTAGCTATTATTTTGTGATAAAGCTGTGGCTGTATATAGATTGGTGTGAGCTTAGAGACCTATTGATTCTGCAGCTGACTATAACCATGGAATTGTTTCTTTTTAATTAATGATTAAAGACAAGGAATATATAATCAGAATCTACTCCATCATTGTGCATTTTCACATCTTCTTTGAATTTATCCATCTATTTAATTTATCACATCTTCTTTAAGTGCCACGGAATCTGTTTTCTGCTCCTGATGACCTGTATGTTAGATCTTTAGACAGTGCTTGGTATAGCCCTAATTACATGCACACCTCTTTCATCCTGTGCTTTAAATACTCTGCAGCTTTTATTGTTATGAGACAATTGCTGATACCTCTCAGAAGGAGCTGTACATATGGATGGATTCTGGAATTGATCCTTCAGGGTCGCTTCCAACTGAGCATATCCTGTGATTCTGTGATTCTCACATCCCATGAACATCCACCTTTGGAAAGGATGATGTAAGCCAGTGACTCATGTTGGCAATCCTGGAAGCATCCTGGATTGCAGGGCTTCCAGTTTTGCTGCTGGTGGTGAGGATATTTTATGGCTGCAAAGGAAAAAAGTATAGGAGAGAAAAAATAGCAGAAGCATAGATTTTGAATTAAACCTTTGGTGTTCATCTTCCACAGTTCAATGTTTTTCACTTTTCAGATCACAGTGTGTAAAATAGACCTTGGTGTTCCTGAAGGAGCTTAAAATTTTGAAGGAATAGAAATAATTTTTCAAAAATTTAAAAATTAAAAAAAAAAGATAAATTAATCTATTTTTAAAATTCAGCCTTTCTGCCAGGTGAAGTAATTATATTAAAAAATACAGAGTGATTACTGCTGAGGTCTATACTTATTACCAATTGTCACACAGCAGTTCTTTTCTAAGATATATTAAACAGATTGGAATGTAACTGTAATATTGCTGTTGTTTAAATGTGATACCTCTTGGTTACTGGTAACTGTGGGGTTTCTAATGGAAGCTCCCTAAAGAGCTTTGAGGTGAATCTACAGTGCTAAGTTAAAAAAAAAAAATACTGCAGTCAAACTGCATGAGGTGTACTGGGAGGTTTGTGCTACAGAGCTGCTGCTCAGATGAGGATAGCAACTTTAAGAGACAGGGAATAAGACTCTACAATAATTTCTTGCTTTAGGTAGAGGAGAGTTTCTGTACATCTGTCCACCCACTAGCTAGTCAAATTTACTAGAAACTACTTTTATAAGAAAAGGTGTGTGAGAACTCTCATACATATCTTACTGAATGATATTTAGAAAAGATTGTCATCTCAAAGCTTTGTACAAGTAAACAACACAGCAAAAGAAAATCTGTTTGAAAGTAGAAAAAGTTTAGCCTGAACTTACGTTCGAATATTTTATCTTGCAATGTAGAAAGATTAGTAAACAAATTCTGCATGAAAAATTCAGTAAGAAATTAGGCCTGTGTGAGACCCTCTAGACATAGGTAGGAGGAAAACTAAGGGGAAATGGGAATTTTTGTGACTCATTATATTGATTTAGATCTAATTGTTAACTAGATGCTTGCTTGTGCATATCTTCAATATGTATTTTTACCCAGATGAAAACAGAGCAAATGTTCTACATATTTTTTATTTCTGTGTCTGTTATCCCACATAAAGAATTTAGGCTGCAATTTCAGAACAATGAAACTGTTCAAATATATGGATCTATAGCACCTGCCTTTGAAAGTGACTCAGGATTCATAGCAATGCTTCTCAGGGAACCTGATGTGCTATTGGGATATGCTACAACTTGTGTTTAGAAAACAATCACTCCTACACAGTTCCTATGATACTCAACTTCTCGGAGCTTTTAACTGTGAGGCAACTCTGCATTTAAAGAAGAACATGCACAAGAGCAGCATGTACAATTTTTCTCAGAGATTCACATCTTCAGCAGGTTTTGGAACATTCAACAGTCTGGAAAAGCATAACTGTAACAGTGGGGATTTATTATGAATCTTCAATCTTATGTCTTCAAACAGTTTGTGTGAAGTCTCAGATACTGACCAGCATGGGGCTTAGTTTGTGTGTGAAGGGAAATATTTTTTTATACAGATGTTCAAAGATTCAGGCATTCTATTTTCAAGACTTTGTAAGCAATTCCTGATTGTGGGAGCATTCAACAGAGTTGGGACTTCTTACCAGAGATGGCACTAATCTGAGAACCTGAGCAGCCCTATCTGGTGCATTTGAATTCAGTAAACATGCAAGTGCAGTAGAAGGATAGGTTTTTAACTCCTCATATTTGTTCTTTACAAGTTTATTGTTGGTCTCCCATCTTATGTTTGGAGACTTATTTTTCTTTGTTTGTTGTTGTTGTTGTTGTTTTTTAAATCAAGTTGTCCCAGCATGCATATCCTCTCTGCTCTAATCCTACAGGTTACAGAAAGGAGGCATAAACTCCCTGTCTAATAACATTACATGACTCATTAAAACTTTCAAAACACAGGATTTTCTGCAGAGCTTTAAAAGTTGCTGCAGATGATGTCACTAGTGTAGAAAAAGTCAGAGAAGGGAAAGAAAGAGTTAGCAGATTAAATTCTAAAAAAAACAAACAGCATGCTTTTATCTTAACAATAAAAACAAAGATAAATGTCAGAAATATGTGCTTCATGTTCAGTTTGCTCTCCATATGTTTCAGGATTTTTCTTGAATAAATTCATTAGATTTTATAGTACTCCTGTCTCCAAAAAGTGTCCTAAGCATTTTCCATGAAAGCATTTCTGAAAAATGTTGCAAGGTATCACTTAAGTCTCAGAATGCTTTTGTGAGGCCAAGGTTATTTGTCCCCTTTTTACAACTTGACTTCTCTGAGACAAAAGGATTCTAGGGGAAAGCAGAAGCTATTGCTGTGCAGAAATTCATGCTGATCGGGTTTTTTGAATATTGTATGCTTACTGTGAAGGCATTTTAATCTCATACAGTCCTAATTTGGGGTTGGAATGGTCTGGAAGTTCAGTATGGAACAGATTGCTGCTGCTGTATAACCTGTTTTCAGCCAAATATGGCTATGTTACACCATTTCCTTCTATATGAAATGAGCTGTAGTTTCTTGACACTTTACAATCAATCAAAATATTAGGAAAAGAAAATAACCTGAAGAGTATGTGCAAAGCCATATTCCTCTAAAAGAAGACTTTTAGTTTCATTTTTTTCAAGCATTATTTCATGTGTTATTGTTAGTGTAGGAAACACATAAACACAGAATTATTATATGTGGTGCTTTATTGAAGAGCTCTGGGAGTCAGGGTACAGACCCAAATCCAACTCCAACGAGGACTCAAAAGGTGTACAGTCTTTTGTTATACAACTCTGTGTTAGTCATTAAGCCTCCCATTGTTCTATTGTATACACCCAAGCATGAATTATGGTAAATATCTTCCCTTGTGATTCTCATGATTCTGGTTTAAGGTAATAATCACATTCAGCTACCAACAATCGTTACAATTATATTATCTATCATATGATGATTAGGTACAGTTTCACCCGACCTCGTAGAGAATAGCTTTATTTTTAAGATACATAGCCCTAAGTACACATTGTCCTAATCCTCCCTCCTCCCTGATTGCCCAGACAAAGTTATACTTGATTTGGTTAAAACAAAAAGAATAGCATGAAAGCCACATCCTGGTTGCAGTGAAGCTGAGGTTCTATTCCCCAGCTTTGCAGCTGCAGAAATAATTTTTAATTGTAACCCTATGTACTATCATTATCAATATTCTCTGTCCATGCATTTCAGCATTCTTTACACACCTTTGTAGTCCATTAGGAAATGTGACCAGTGTTTGTCCTGTGTAGCTTTTTCTTTTATCAAGGGAGAATTGTATTTTTGCCAGAGCTCAGTGACTGTGGATTTTTGCTCGCTCTGTTTGCGCTGCTCTGACTTTATGTAAGTGATGACACTGTTGAAGTATGTTTCATGTTTGGAGTAGAAGCAAGCAGTGGTCTTTAACTCCTTGGGGCTAATTTCATGGTCTTAAATTGCCTTTGCCTCCCCTTCCAAGAATGCACAATGTTCAGGAGAGTTGGGTTTCAGCTTCACTGTACAGCATGTGCCAGGGACTCTCAGCTGCAGTGACATCCCAGAGCCTTCACACTCCTAGAGAGATTTTGAGTCTTGCTCATGGAGTGCCTCTTGGATATGAAACTTCATTTAACTTTACAGAGGACATCCCCAGGGTATCCTCAAGCTTTATGTACTGCTTAGATCTGTCTAATCCCTTCCTGCCAAGCTACACTGCTTTGCTTGGTTAGGAGGAAGGCAATGAATGGAGGAGTAGCTAAAGCCAGTTCAGTATTTATCAGTGGGAAATGTAGAATTTCAGGCACTGTTTCTGGATATGGCTTAGTATGGTACTTAGGAATGATGCATTTTGGGAAGGCTTATTCCAGTTTCCCTTCCAAGCTCCTAATTTTGGATCACTGGGTAGCTTTCATTTGTTTGTGAAATAATAACCACTGATGTCATATAAATTTGACCAGTTTTAGGGTGGCGCAAGCCACAGAAGCTCCACGTTTTCCTTAAACTTCTTCAGTCTTTATTCCAGGCCTGAGACTGGCATGTAATATAAACATTTTCTTCATTATTACTTTACATTTTACCTTGAGGCTATTACGCCTGATTTCAAAACCGTGATCATCATTACGCTAAAATGGTGGCATTAATACACTGGTCTTTGAGGGTAGATTATAGTATGAAGTTTCAAAATAATTGTCCACTAATATGAGAGGTGGATGTATAGTATTCTATTGCTTGTAATGCAACCATTAAAATAACAATTACTTGATAATGAAAGGACTCATTATGCTTTAGTTTATCTTTGCATAAAGTTAATAGCTAATGAAAACAGGAAAGATTATATCTAATTACATTTTAAAATACTTTTGCTCTTGCCGTAAAGAGAACATTTTGCACAGAATTGTAGATTGGCATGCCTCAGTAGTGTGCTTCAAATCACAACTGTTTTAAGACCAATGGTTGCACGTTCTTTTTTATCAAATGGTACACCACAGTCTTCACAAAGAACGTTTTTGAAACTGAGTCACCAGAGGGGGTCAAATTTGCAACGTGACTGCACTGAACATAAATTTAAAAATAAATTTTGTTTCTTCAGGTTTGAAATGTTGGAAAAATGAAGGCAACTTGACACTGAGTCAGTCAGTAGAATACTGTCTCTCTTTGGGTGAATGAGAAATGTCAAATGGGTACATTACCTACCATCTGTTGCAATTTTGATTCAGTATTGGCTGCAAGGCATTGTCAGGCAGGTGAACAAGTTCCTTTTCTATTGTATCCAGGGGTGGAACAAGCAACAACAAATGGCAAAACAGGGCTTTGGCAGGGATAGAGAAATTTCTAATTTTGTATGTTGGGATACTGAGCTCTATGTGAGGAATTTTTTTAGTTCATAGATATAGCTCCCTAATTATCTTAATGGCAAGAAGACTAATTAGAATTTAGACATTTTGGTGGTTTTATATATGGATCATACTACACTGAATTTTAAAGATGCAGCAATATTATTGTCCACTTTTCAATATTTGCATATTTTTTAAACATAATGATTTATTTTGAGTGCTTCCTTTAAATGCCGAAGTCACGTAGGTGAGATTTATATAATCTAATCCATTTCACTCCAAAACAGAATAAAGAGATATGAATTAAGCAGTTACAGATGAAGTAGGCATTTAAAGTATAATTGTATTGATTTTACTAGGTATTATATGAAATTACATGGGTGGAAAATGTCTTTGGTCTAACTGTGTGATATTTAATTAATTTCTGTTCCAGTGAGCAAAATGGTGGGCTGAGTTTGTGAGCCACAGTGTACATGGTTTTAGGGTGTTCAGAGCCTGGTTACTGTCTGAGGCTCTGTTTGGATGCCAGGACAGCTCAGTACATACTAAAGCACATATTGTCTGTGAGTCTTGAGGCCTGGTCCCAAGTAATTCCTGAAACATTTCAACTTTCAAGTCTTCTCTTACACCTGTCCCAGACTCTTCCATTTGGATTAGCTAACTCAAATCACAGGCCGTAATGTTGTCACTGTGTTTTGGTCACAAACTCTTTCTTCTCCATGCTTCTCCTACACTTTCTGACCACAGAATCCCAGGATTGTTAGCGTTGGAAGGGACCTCTGGAGATCATCCAAACCCCTTGCTAGGGTAGGGTCACCGGAGCAGGTTATACAGCAACGCGCCCAGATGGGTTTGGTATGTCTCCAGAGATGGAGATTCCATGACTTCCCATGGCAGATGTTCCAGTGCTCGGCCGTCTTCAGTGTAGAGAAATCCTTCCTCATGCTAACATGACACATCTTTTGTCTTAGTTTATTGCCATGGCTTCTTCCTCTGTCCGGTTGCTGGGCTCCACTGAAAGGAGTCCAGCACCGTCCTTTTGGCACCCACCTCTGAGATATTTATACAATTAATGGGATCCCCTCTCAATGTGTTCTTGTCCAGACTAAACAGGCCCAGCTCCCACAGTCTCTCCTCACAAGAGAGATGCTCCAGACCCCTAATTATCTTTGTGCCCTCTGCTGGACCTTCTCCAGCAGCTCCTTGTCTTTCTTACGCTGAGGAGCTTAGAACTGGGCACAGTATCCAGATGTGGCCTCACCAGGGCTAAGAAGAAGGGGAGGATTACTTCCCTCAACCTGCTGGCCACACACTTCTTTATGGGATACTTGTTTCTATATTACATGTTCCTTGCTTTTCTTGAAATACGTTTTCCATCTCTGGTATTTTTTACGGATATTTTGGGCACTTTTTCCCTCTTTTATTTCCTGCCTCATTGTTTGTAACTATGTCATCTGTATAGCTTTCTTCTTTCAGCCTTTTGTCCTTTTATCGTGAAACATACTGCCTCGAACACACCTCCTGTTTTCAACACAATCTCTTTTAAAACAGCTCACAGACCTGCAAGGTATCTGATGAAGAGCAGCTTTTCCCTCTGTGCCCTTGCCCTTGCCCTTGTGCTTCCTGATTCACTTGAATCCTGGTGCAGAACACCTGAAAGTCTGCAGGTCCGGAACTGCAGATCTCAACTCAGTACATCCAGTTCTTAAAACAAAAACAAAATATCACAGTGGGGTGTAGAAGCTGTGCATGATTATTTATTGATGATTGTTGGTTACAGGAATTAAAACAGCAGGGAGCTCAGATTTTGATCAGAAACCAAGTGATTTTTCTGTACACTTTTATTGTAAAATGTGAACATAATATAAACCCATTGTGCTCCTGCTGTTAAGTGCTAAGCCCTGGCCTGACCTGCTGTATGAACAGTGCCTGTTCCCTGTCTCACAGGTATGTAGCTCTGTATATGTGAGCATTGATTAAGGCTTGAAGCTGTTATAAGGCAATTTTTATATATATGAATATAGGAGCTTTCACAGTTGCTTCACGTCTGCTCTCAAGTGTGCCAAGCACCCAGCACAGTGTGATCTCCAAGTGAAAAGCAAAGGGATCTGGGGCTGGGCAGCCATTCTGTGGGCTCCCAGCATAGGAGTGTTCACACAGAGACTCAATTCATATGCTGGCAAGGAGCAGAGTGCATGTGCTTTGCTTTTTGTAAGCACTTTTCTATTATTACAGTATACGAGAGCCAGCCTGGCAGTGACTTCTAGGTCTACAGTTATAATTTATTTACTTTTAGTTTTTGTAACATTCCCAACTGCTAAGGGAATTGATGCTTAATACATTTCTAAATAAGTAAAACTAAAGTATAAATAAATTATGCCTGGTTTATTAGTCCAGGTGTTTTCAGCATTGCTGAAAGTGGTTTGATGACAGCCACCAG
The DNA here is from genome assembly GCF_009819655.1 of Sylvia atricapilla. NCBI lineage: Eukaryota > Metazoa > Chordata > Aves > Passeriformes > Sylviidae > Sylvia > Sylvia atricapilla. The sequence goes on from NC_089148.1 coordinate 15,890,632, forward strand.
CACTAGCAGTGGAAAAAAACTTGATTTCACAGTGATTATTATCATTATAATAAACCATAATTGAAAGATTACAAAATTGATTCTTTTAAAAATTAATGTTGCATGAGTGAGCAGGCTCCATGGCATTCAGATTTTTTCCATGTTACTTGGAAGGAAAGTGGCTTATTTTATTTCCTGGCAGAAAACTGCTGATTTTCAAACAATCACATTAGAGAAAACAGTCCCAGAGGGTTACAGGAGGCAACAGACCTGTGTCATTATGCTTTACCCTTTCCTGATGGGTTCGGAGAAGAGCCAGAAACAAAAGAAAGTTACATTCATTATTGAGAGAGCCTTGGGAAAATCTGTTTGGCCAAGCAATTTTGCATGAAACGAGTGAGGAAATATTTGACTGCAAAGAACATAAACTCCTTCCATCAATATGCAATTTTCTGGATCCATTTGTCCGAGTGATTATTAAGAACAGTTTCTAAATTTGCAGTGCTTTACTTCAAAGGGCTGTGAAAGCATCACCTAGTTAAATGGATGGAAGTGTTTTTTAATAAATAAAAAAAAAGAGACCAAAGTCAGTTGTAAGACAGTTTAAAGTGCAAAGTATTGAAAACAGCAGGAAACCTGAGGACCTGCAATAGCAATCATCTGCTCCAATCAGGAACATGGAAACCACAAATTTATCTTTGATGATTTCCTGTAAATATGCCCTTTGAGGACAGATTGCCCTGCCCAGTCTTGTGGAAAATGCTCAGAGTTACAGCTCTTCTCACTGCAACATATGGATCTCAGCAAGCTCTGCTTCTCCATTTCCGAAGTCATTCTTCAGATGGAAAAGTCTGGGCAAAAAATGTAGTGTTGCAAAAATGCTGGTTAGCATCCTTCAAGCCTGGTCAGCCTGACTGGAAAACATCGTTCTGAGTTGGTTTTTTTTTCTTGGCCATTTTCTTCAGCAAGTTCTGCCCAGTTTTCCAGACCTGTTATCCTGGTGTAAATGGTTTTATTGATGTTTTCATTCACTTCAAAATGTCTCATAGTTCCCTAGGATACTGCAGTATAAATACTTTCCCCCCAGATATGTAGCAGTGTGTGCTGGGAAGGTACATTTGGGGGTCTCTGAGTGCCCCCAGGGACACTCTCTCCAAAGGACCCCACCTGCAGTGTGACAGTGCAGTCAGGGTGGCTGTTCAGCATGTGGGAGTGACTATGCAGATGGGAGGTCTGCTCTTTCTTTCTTACCACCTCTCTGTGGCACTTCACTCCACTCCTGGGTCTGAACACCTGGAATCTGGGCTGTTGCCAGCAGTGTTGCATCCTGGTAGCTTGGGTTTTCCAGTCAGTGCCACATCTCACATTTTTGACACTGTTATCACAGGAAACACATAATCACAGAATGATTATATGAGGCACTTTATTGAAGAGCTCTGGGAGTCGGGGTACAGACCCAAATCCAACTCCAACGAGGGCTCAAAAAGGTGTACCCCTTTGTTATACAACTCTGTGTTAGTCATTAAGCCTCCCATTGTTCTATTGTATACACCCAAGCATGAATTTTGGTAAATATCTTCCCTTGTGCTTCTCATGATTCTGGTTTAAGGTAATAATCACATTCAGCTACCAACAATCGTTACAATTATATCATCTATCATATGATGATTAGGTACAGTTTCACCCAACCTCGTAGAGAATAGCTTTATTTTTAAGATACATAGCCCTAAGTACACATTGTCCTAATCCTCCCTCCTCCCTGATTGCCCAGACAAAGTTATACTTGATTTGGTTAAAACAAAAAGAATAGCATGAAAGCCACATCCTGGTTGCAGTGAAGGTGAGGTTCTATTCCCCAGCTTTGCAGCTGCAGAAATAATTTTTAATTGTAACCCTATACACTATCAACACAGACATCAAAGAAGCCCAAGAAATTGAGGTTAGATGTGGCTTACTGTTTCCCCATATATATCCTGAAGAGAGAACATGCTATTTCATTTTATAGCTGATGTTTATGCACCATTTCACATTGTCCAGAGAGTTTGCAGTCTCTGAAGAAGTTTTCTATGCTTGAATTTATAGTAGACATATAATCTACCACATTTGTTATGTATGCTCTTACTTGATGACAACCTCCTACTGGCCCTATGTAATGTTTTATTAAATAGAGGGACAGTTCCCAAGCCCATCTTTCTTCCCAAGATTGAAGTCAGTGTTAGGTTTCATTAATATTATTTAGCATTTCATAGCGCATATCATCCACAGACCTTAAAGTACTACAGGACATTAAATCAGCTTTAATTTTCCCATTTTCCTGATTGTAAAACTCATGCAGGGAGTAATTTGTCAAGTTGCACAGAGGTATCATCCTGCAAGTATGTGGCAGAGCTATGAAAGTACCCTTCAGTCAGGGTTCCTAATTGTCTCTGATGCGCTACCCTGACATTCAGAAGGCATGAGTGTTTATTCTAGTCTGTGCAAGTTCATGCTTAACTGGGAGGGAGTCCTGGGTGACCAACTGACGACCAAGTGCATTTTTATAGGCAGAAAGAAAAAACTGGGATTTCTTAAAAGAATTCACTAGAAATTCTGTTTCCTAAAATTTTGTGTGACTCGACCTAGCTCTTGTGTCTTGGCCTCTGTGCAAAGATAGGCTTGTATTGCTCAGCAGAGCCTTGTTTAAAGATAACACTTTGCAGGAGGGAGAGGTGATCATTAGATTTGGGAAGGAATATTACAAGACATGTTGGAGCACTCCATATTCAAGCAGTTGCTTTCCCGCCACTTCCCAGCAGTTAACATTGCCCATCAAAGAAAATTGCTAAATAGCTCTGCTACATCATTCTTCATTTGCATTAGAAATGGCTCTAAGCAATAACAGGATTACAGCCAAAAAATGCCAGCACTTTATCATTCATTTATTTGATTTAATATATGGAGGTACCTGTTTGAAACAGCATTTACTTTTCTTGAGCTCGTCTTAAAACCCACTCTGAATGGAAGTGTTTAATGTAATGACGACTCCGATTAATTCTCTTAGAACAGCACGACTGGAGTCAGATGCACTACTTCTCTTTTCATTAGACATTTCTGAGCTGCTATGAGTGATCTTATAGCATGAAAGGAAAGAAATTAGCTTCATAAATCCCCATGTAAATAATCCACAACACGCTGCTATTCTTCTTACTCATCCTGCTGAACTGTAAGCTCGGAAGTCTTTGTGGTTGTGTCCAGATGGCATTAATAGAACCTGATGCAAACTTTCTGTTTTTAAAAAGGCAGAGAAGCCATACTTGCTGTGTGCTGCAGATTTCTCTTCACCTGCACTGCGAATTGAGCGGTGTTACTGCTTTCTCAGCCGGCCATTTCCACCTTCTTCCCCTCTTCTCACTGCCACCAAATCCCTGTAAATCCAAGCCTGGCCTGAACAGCAGATCTCTAATCTGTTTTTCAACACACACATCCCCCACCAAAGTCAGGAGGTCAGACGTTGTGTTGCACTTTTGTTCACAGACAGGATTGATACATGGGATGCTGCATCAGGAGCTCTCTTCTAAGCGAAAAATATGTTTCAATTCATTCTAGGAAATCTGAGAGCTGGCAGCTAAATTTTGCCAGTGTTTTATTCCTGTTTATATTTCTTGATCATCAGTAACTACTATTTATTATCAATGGACATGGCACAAATATAGGAAAAAACATTTTCCACAGCACCTCCCTGACCAAATAGCCTGTATTACATCTGAAAATTAAACACTTCCCTGAGTAATTTAGGCGTCCGGATTTTTTTTTTCCTAGCCAAAGTATCTGAAATTCCCATTTTCTTCTGAAAAAATGGAGACACTACTGTAGGATGAAATGGAAACACTGCTGTAGGATGTTTACATTAGTTGAAGAAGCAGAGATTTTCTGGTAACACTTGTCTAAATTTTTTGTGCTGTTTTTCCTAAACATTATTATGAAGTTTTGCATGATTGCTGGCGTTGCAGGTCTCTTAGCATTGTAATATGGTGGTAGTAGTAACTAAAAGAAAGGAGTGGGTAGGAAGGCAATGTAGTAGAGAATCTCGGTGAAAAATTTTCTGAGAAAATAGCATTTAAAGTCAGAGTTACAAAGTGCATGCTTTTCTACTGAGGACCAAACCTATTGGTTTCAAATTAAAGGTTCACACAAAAGTTATATCTGCTGTGCCTAATCTGCAGTAATTGATTCTTCTAATTCCTAGAGGACCCCTTTCCACTTAAAGTACAATTGAACTCCACATTACCTTAAAATGTTACAGTTTAAGAAGTTGTATCAGCCTTGCACCGCGCAGTACCAAGTGGGCTGCAGGGCAAGCAGACACTTTGGACCCTTCTCACTTCTTTGTTTCCTGCCCTTTGAATGCTAAACAGTTGGATCAGCAGCCGTTCCCACCCTGTATTTCACACATGCGTTCATTTCTTACATGTCTGTCTGTGCCTGGCAACAGAAGAGGAGAATTCAAAATGATGTGGTGTGTTTACATTCAGACTGGCTTATGGGCTGGGTTTTCTTTTCTGCTTTCTCTTCCGATTCTAAAAAAATCACCTGTAATCACATGTAATATCAAGGCTAATAGAACAGCCTGATCTTCATTATTGTTTGAATAAATTTTCAGGAGAAAGTTAGAATTCTGCTGAACCATTACCTTATCTATCAAAGGAAAATGTATTTATAAGTCACTGTGTGGAAGATTTTATGAAGATAAGTTACATCTTATCGTGTGATCTGAACCATTATGGATTACAGAAGTATTGGCTTTCCAGAATCAGTTTTTAACATTTTTAGTGGTGATAAATTTAGTCATCAGTTCTACAGAAGTCTGGCTGTAACTAACTAACTGTGTGTATCTGTATTTGTAATGGCTGTCTTGATAGTTTCACATATCAGTTCAATAAAACATCTTCCACTCAGGGGAGGCATTTGGGCAGGAATATCTCATGACATCCTTGCCATTCCCATTACCATCACTACACACTCAGAGTAATGTGTTTAAAAAATTGATTGTGTATTTACAACATAGATCATAGGACATGTTTTTTTTTATAGTGAGAAACTCCCAATGAAGCATTCTGTGATCTGTAGCATTGATTTGGGTTCTTTGATTTTAATGCTGCAGAATACAGTCATAAAACTTTTAGACCCTTAATGTCATAGGGTGCAGCTTCTTGGCACAGAATGGTAATGTAAAAGGCAATAGCTGCTGCAGGTTAGAGCTGAAGAAAACTAAAGGCTTGCATTAAACATAGCTAGTGAAATGAATTTGAATTCTTAACACATTAAATATAAAATCTGCAGAAGTTTATTGAAGTGACATTAGTCTCAGATGAAAAATCTGTAATGCAGGTAGACTTTCAGTGGACCATTTTGGAAGTGTGGTGGACACATTTGGTTTAGAGAGTTTACTCACCTCCCTTCAGGCAGTTTTCAGTAAGCATCTCTAAAAAATATTTTTCTGAAAGAGTCATCTGAAGATGGGTGAGGCAAATTTTCCATCCCTTCTCAGCTGACTAATGATGGTCTAGATGAGTCACGTAGACATTTAGCTCTTGGTTAGCAAAGGAAGGTGAGGTAAATAGTGGTGAAATACCTTGTTATATGTTGTATTATCTAGCAGGTATTTGCTGTTGTACTTAGTTCAAGGTTTTGGTAAAGGCAAACAAAGGTTTGTTCTTATCACAGCAGAAAGTTCACATGCTTTGTCATACTCTTTTCGGTCTGGTTGCCATCCTAGTTCTTAAGAATTTCTTGTTTCTGGCAACATAAAACTAGGTCTGAAGTTCAGTTCCACCCTGGGTCAGAGGTAAAAGGTGACAGGGAAAAATGAGTGAAAGAGGTACCAAAAAAAGACGTTTTGCCAGATAGCAAGTGTTGGAATAGCTGTGAAATATTTTTCCACAGATCCGGTTATAGTGTACAATATTGGGAAGCTTTTAATTGCTATACAGAAGTCCTTACAACCATCCAAGGTGTATTAGAGCTCACTTGGATATAGAAAAGTCTTGACATTTCTCACTGCAGTGAGATTACTGTCCAAAGTTATCTGGAATCCTTCCAGTTCAAAAATGGAGTTTAGAAAAGGCTGAAATTGCTTTGTTCTAGTTCTGTATGACTAAACTCAGATGGAACAGTCAAGACAACAGAACTGTGGACTTAAATGTGTGTGTGGTTGGCAGTTTTAGTTGACTGCCTTTTCTTATGAATTTCATTCCTCCCATTGGCACATTAACACTTGGTCTGAGCTCCTAGAACACTGTTTTGTTCAGACTATTTTTCAGTAATTTTTCACTTTTTTAAGAGAAGGGAGAAAAGCTAATTGATTGTTGAAAAGCTAATTGAACGCCTTTTCTTTGTTACAGGTGTCTGCACTGAGAGGTGTTTGTTTAGAACACATATTGTAAGCCTTTAGCACACCAACAGGTCGATAATTTGGCAATAGTGCTGAGGACAGAGCTCGCTTTCTGTGTAGCACTCTCCCCTGGCGCTGTATCTTACCCTCCGGGACATGCAGAGCTGCAGCTGGGCTGTTGTGTGACTCTGCTGAGCACCCAATGGTGTTACCTGTTCGCCCATGAGACGGGATAAAGGGCAGAGCACTGAACCCACCGGAGGAAGCGATAGGAGAGAAACTCTTTTTGCAAAGGAATAAGATACCTTGAAGTGATGCTGGGTTGTATTTAGAGAGCCCGTCCAGACCTGTGTCTCTGTGACTAACCTTGTGCGATGTCCAGGAGTAAATTACCTTTTAGTTCTGAGTGTTACTCTTCCAAGTATTTGCTGTTGCGTTAACCAGAGGGTTCCCACTGGCCAGGCTGGGGCCTCGGGAAAGGCAATAAATCCTTGGGATGTCGCCGGGGCCCGCAGAGCCGGTGCTGGGCAGTGCCAGCCGAGGGGATGGCAGCTGCCCCTCTCCGGAGGGGAATCTGAAGCTCCATCACCCTGCCGTGCTTTGCGGAGCGTCAGGCGCTGCCGCAGCGGTAGGACACTTGAATGGAGAGCATCCAGCTCTGGCAGGCTGTTCTTCGTTGTTCCAGCTGTTCACAGCTGCTCTGTGGCTGATTGAAAAGACATTTACTTCCCTCGTGTGAATAACCTTGAGGGATCAGAAAGTCAATTGTGCAAAGCACCTACAGTCAGCGCCAGATGTGTGTCTGGGAGCCACTGCAAAGGCGACTGACATTTAGAAGGGCTTTTGGGTGGTGGTTTAGGGACTAGCAGGTGGCTACAGCAACTCAGGAGAATTTATTGCTGGTGAGAGTGGTGCAGAGGTTACTTAGCACACAAATATTGGTATTTAAAAGCTCTCTTTGCACCTCCTTTTCCGAGCAATACTGAGCATACATCCCCTGTAGTTTTCAGTCTGTTAGTTCATCTGTGAATGAAGCAAATGTTACATTAATTGTAGTTCATTAGTTCCATCTGGTGCCAGGGTGGGGAATGGAGACCCTTTCTTACCTTACAAAACATTGTATACCTTTCCTGCCAAGCTGCTTTACTGAATGATAGAGCCTGAGGCTAACTAAATGTAAAGATTTGGAATTGTTTCTCCACTGGCCTTCCCACAGATAAACACGCGGCTCCCTAGATCTGGCTGCTGTCTAAAGAAATTAAGACCAACAGTATTTTAGTTAAAGCAGTAGTATGCCATATGCAAGGCCAGAGATGCTCTGTGTGATATCCACAAAATTTGGTGCCTGTCTGCTATTTTTTTTTTTTTGTTCCCTTTAATCGATAAAAATACGATTTCACTCGAGTTCAAAGGAAATTGAATTTTCGCATAGCAGGGGAAAACAAATACCCTCCAGCATTGCTATCAGTGAATTGGGGCACCAGATGTCTTTTAAACGGGTCCAGCATATTGTCTCTCCATTTCCAAGTCACTCTTTTATGCTTCTATTTATTGTAGGTAATTATGCTTTGACCCAAAGACATAATCCTAGTGGAATTAAAAATCATGTGACCTCTTTTTATAAAAAAGCTGACTCTGATTTTATGAAAAAGAAATTTAGAGAATGAATCTAGTGGGAAATTAGACAGCAGTATTTGATGACTGTAAATGTATTTATTTATAACAGCTAATCTTGGTGGAAATGAAGAAATAAGAAATAATTAACTCTACTATTTATAAAAGAGTCTCTTTTATCCACTGTGTAATACAGTCACCTCCAGGATGAAATGCAATGTTTGCTAAAGAGCATATAGACATTTAAGAGAGAAAGAAAAGAGCAAATATGTGTTTGACACAGTGGGGAAAATGTAGCATGGAATATGAAAACATTTGCATGAAAATGTTGCCTGTTTTAGTTGAAGACATATTTTTAACTGGTTCTTATAATTATTCAAACTGGAACTTGGTCATAAAAGTAAAATGTTTCTGGCCTTGCAAAATGCACTCTGACATTTTTAATAGCTTTAATAGAAAAGAGACTTACTTTTCCAAAGAAGAAAAAAAAAGAACACTTACTCTTAGAAAGATAAGGGGCTTCATTTTCCTTTCACAAAGACCAGTTTTACTGATGATGTCACTGGAGTTATTGCAGACTTCGAACAGTGCAAGTTTGGGAGAAATCAGGATGATCACTCCAGCAGCACTGGGACAGAGGTGAGAGTGCTGCACACTGAATTAAAAGCTCTTTTCATAAGCCCAGAGGAGGAAGGAGTAACAAAGAGGCTCCCTGGCTGTTGATGAATTCCTGACCGTGTGCAGTGTATCCTGGAGCTCCAGTTAAACCTTTATATACCTCAAGAGAGGAAGAGAGTGAATGATACGGTAAAGAGCACTTTGGCAAACAAAATAGAAAGATCCATGGGATTGCTGCACTATTACAAGTGTCAGCACACAATCAGGAGTCAGTTTATACATGCAAAATGTTTTACTGAGCTTGAGTGAAATATACGGTTTTTAACAGGAGACCTACTGAAATATACCACACATCTGTGATACATGTACTCAAAAATTCTACTGCTCATCTTAGATCACTAAACTGAAATGCAATATATGCTATTTTACATATAACTATTGCCCTCAAATCAATCCTCATTGAACCAGTAATATCTAACTTACATGCTGACTGAAAGTCAGAGGGAGACTCAGTCTTGATAAACTGAAAAAGGGCAGTGAAGTATCTTAGTATTGTTGATTAAATGTGTGAAGCTAACTAAGAAAATAATCTGCACAGAGAGATGTCGTGATAAGTGGTCACGTTGTGTCATTGATTTGTATTAAATGCTGGGGAGGAGAGAGAGACAACTTTGAAGATTTGCTTTTCATTATGGTATGAATTGATGTTCAGCTACTAAAATGAAATAGGTTTGCATAAGAGTTATGACTGTCAAAAACCATTTGGAATTTCATTCTGTGCAGAGAAATTAAAATTTTGAGTGATTATGTGAAAGACTCTTCTGAGGCAAGATTATATAAAACCACATATTTCCCTTGTTACTGGACTTTTTAGATTAGGTGAAATTCTTACTGTTTGTTTTATCTCATCTCAAATGCTTTTTAGTGACTTGCTGAATTAATATCATCTTAAATTCAAGAAACTATGGTGATGGAACAGTATGCTTCAGTATCTAACTGCATACAAACATATTCAAAGTTATAGGTCATACAGCTAATGCCAGTTAACCATCTGGGTGTATACATACAAGAAATATTTATTCTAGTTTCTAAAAACAGTGTAATTGAGTAGATTGGGCAGATACACCATTAATTACATGCTTCAATACAGTCTGATCTGATATCAGGAACGGAACACTCGAAATTCAGAATCTCTTGACATTTTTCATTCATTTCCATAACAATCAGCCACTCGAACCACTCACTCAGTTTCGAAGGAAATAATGATACTGGAAAAGCACTGAGTTTTACAGTATGCTTTCAACATCCTGGGTTCAATTAAAATGGAAGAATATATTCTGAAATTACAAGACTTGTCCTTTGAACAAGAATCTGCAGATGAATGTGTATGATTCCCATTGGCATAAATTTCCCAGATCAGATTACCTAAACCTTGAAAAGCAGAACAATTTTGAGTGGTCTCAAAGTTAGATTTCACGGTGTTTTACAGCACTTGAATATTGCAAAGCACTTGCTGGAGTTCTGGGCCTATTATTATAACTGCACTCTAGAAACAGAGAATGTGGCCAGGCCACTTTATCCTCTTACAAATGTTAGAACAATCAGATAATAGAATTCACTGCAAGATCCTAATGGGCTTTGTAACCATGGATCTGAATGACTCACCAGTGGAGAGCTGTCAGACAGTGATAGAAAAAAACATAGAAAAAAACATAAGTAAACTTTTGTGCATTTAGGGCTTTTAGGCTGGTTTTGCTCTGTTTGCAGTTATCATCTGTTTTAAAGGAAACAATAAACCAACAAAATTGCTCACTCGATGACAGAATCAAATTTTTTTTGCATGTTTATAATCAGACATTGAGTTAAAAGCACAAAATGAGTGCAGTCCTTTAAATGGATGCCCTCTGATATAAATGCAATTGTGATTTTTTTCAGAAGGGGTTTCTAGACATGTAGTAACAAGCCTGGCATTTTTTCACTGGCATGTGAGGTCACAGCTTCAGTCAGCTGCCTTGCCTTCAAGTCCCAAAGTGTGTCAGGTTTTTTGCCTTTTGAACTTTGTCTCTTTGGTGCAGTCAGTTCTGTTGGGAACCACCAGGTGCTGCAAGGAAGTGTCAGTTTGCAGATGGTGTCTGTGCTTCTCATCACATCTGCATTGACACGTGCTGGGGGCTTCTCCGAGTCCCTGTGTAGATTCTGGGCCAGGAAGAGAAGCTGGTTAGAGTGTCAGGGATCTAATGGCATCATTCATGGGTGTTCACGGCTGGAGCTGAGGTGATGAGATTTAAGAGAGATAAAACTGGATTTCTGTTAATTTTTGTTCTTTTTCCTGGGCTTCCTGAGTTTGTTTTCCAACTGCTCTTTGAAATCATGATGGCCAGGAAATTTCTTTGGTTGCGGCAGAAGTGGCATGTGCCATTGAGTTCAATGGATTCCAAAAAGTGAGGCTCAAAGAATGGTAGATAATGTAAAATTTACAGTGGTGAAATGGTGAAATCTCAGAGCCCCAGGCTCTTACCATTAAAACAAAAGATGTGTTTGGATGAAGTTTTCCTGCATTTATGTAACATACTGTAGAGGATGAGACATGCTGGAAGATGGGTTTGCTACATTTTTAACTCAACAGCCTAGATTTGATTAACTTTTCCTTTTTTTCCCCCTGTAGAGTCATTAGAGTTAAGGTTACTGCTGGCTTTTCCCCTGGACTCTCAGCAGAGGCAATGAGTGAGGCAGGCACAGTCCTGTTGAGAGATCCTTGAACTGTGACAAAGGTTCAGCTCCCCATGCTCTTCAGGCATGACTATGCAAATAAATGTGCATTTCTTCCCCCAAGCTCACGTCCTTTTCGTTTGAACTGCAGCCTCTTGTAGGATTTGCTTTCTTGGCTTGCAGCCAGTGTCGTGTCCTGTAAGGCCGAGGAAAGTGTTACAAAGACAATTCAGCAAAGGGGAACACTTCAGTCCGAACAGTGCGAACTTCCTCGGAGAAAAATGGACTTTAAGTAGCTCCTCAACATGGTGCCCTCTCCACTCTGCCACACCAATTATTAGTGATAATGCATTTTAGAAGAGGCTGATAAATTTGTTCCAGCACTCAGCCATCCACACATTTCACCATTTCCTTTTATCAGCTCAGCTTGTTTAATAGCTGTGTACTCAGATGACAGTTTAAGTGATGCTGGACCATTACTTTTGGATTATGGTCCAGGCACCTGATGAAAGAGAAGCTAAAGTGTTAAACCTAAGGAAGGCCAAATGCATACATGCACGCTGTGAAAAATACATTACTGCATCACATCCTGAAGACAAAAATAACCATAAACAAACATGAAATAGACCATATTGTTTTTCACAGACTTTTCAAAGCAAAATATAGAAGCTTGTATAAGAGGCTTTCAAAAATCCTACTATTTTCTGGAAATCTTCAAATGCTCACTCTGGTTCTGTGCTGCTGAGATACTGCATTGGTGGTGTTACTCTGGCATTGCTAGGAAACCTTGGGGTAATTTTCCTTTCATATCTGCCTTCTAGGATGATTTGGTCCTTTCTGATAACACCGGAGACCAGCTGAAACTGAAAACAAACCTCATATACTTTGAAAGACTACATCTCAGCGTGTTCCATTGTCATTGTGACAGTTAACTTGAATTTCAGCTCAGGCAGCCTGTTGTCATTTTTATGTGTCTGTTTACAGCAAGATACCTCAAAAAGGCTGTCTGAAGTTAGTATCTTAAGTTTCATATAGAAATGTAAAAGTTACCCGTTTTTCAAAGTACACATGCAGCAGTTCCTGTATTTTAAAAATGTAGGGGTTTTTCCCTTTTAGTGTCACTCAAAAAGAAGATGAAAATTAGGATAATAATTATACAGCAGAGTGCATTGATTGCCAGTGCCTGATGCTGGGTACTAGCAGAAATACACTTTTAAATATCCAAGCAATTAATTTGGAGATAGCATTTATTGATTGTGTAAGAAGTTCCTACAAGTCAATCTAAAATGTGTCATCCAAAGATGTATTGTTATAAATACAATAGTGAGCTTTGCACTGGATGTGCAATGAATGTAATGGGTTTTGAGTGATCCCAATTACATTATTTATGCATCAAGTCACCTTAGATTTGCGAAGGTATTTTCCCTGGAGGATTGAAACCGTGGCAAATAAAAGGCCCGGTAAACCTGGCCTTTGCTAAGGTGACACAATGGGGAGGTCACTGGAGGTTTTTCTCCTGTGTAGTTCTTTCATCTCCAGCTACAGGTTATCTGGGCCCCTGTCCCCACACAGACTGGCACAGCCCTATGCCAGCTGTCTCCTCTCTGGGGTAATCTTCTCTTTCAAGCCTGTCAGACCTGGTTTAGAAAAGGGTGACTGCAACTGTGGCACAAAGAGATGGTGTGCAAATACTAATTAAAGCCTCGAGGCTTTGACTGGTGCTGCTGGAGAGCTGCCACTCTGTGCATTTAGTGCACCAAAAACTTGAGATTTCCTGTTACCCCTTCCAGGGTGAGGACTGTTTTGCAGCTGGTGTTGCCACAGTAGAATTGTGATTCTTGAGTTCGTCAGGAAAGTCAGGTTTAGATTCCAGCCCTTTCCTCCTTTCCTCCCAATGGTATTCCAGACTGTGAATGAATTTGACTGTGAATGTTCATTTCCCCTACTGCTGTTATAGCTCACTGCATTCCTATACTGAAGAGTCTCCAGTTTGGGGATGTCTGTGCTTAGTGCAGCCCCTACGTGTTAGACCCTTGATGCACAGCTGAGACCAAAGTATCAGCATTAATCTCCACAATGAAAATGTATTTTGGGACATTAGCACACATATGGTGAGGATTTTTTAACCTACATTACTGTATGTAACTTTGCAGCTTAATTAATCAATAAGGATTAGTGCATTTGTAATCAAGTCCAAGAGTGATTGATGCATGCCATATTAATTGCAACGTTCACATGAAGCATGTCATATACACAGTCATTTTACAGCTGGATTTCACATTGGGTTGCTCATAAGCACTTAATGGCAGGAATATTTTAGACTCGCAATCAGGGAAATTGTATTGCACAATATGCTTTATATGTTGTACACCCTGCTTAGATAATAACTCCTCCATCACTGATGCATCCTCTTGCTCCTCCCTCCTGGTTCGATCGTTGGCAAAGTAGTCCATTTTCAAAGGCTTTTCTTTGCTGTGGAACAAGAGGTATAATTAAATTGTATCCCAGTAGTGAAGGTTTCTAATGATGATGAGCCAAAACTAATTGTATTGATTTGTTTATTACTGGCTTAGGAAGCTCATCAAACAAATGGACTGAAACTATTTCCATATTCTTATCTGTTTGGTAAATGAGAAACAAATAACACTTCCATATGTCTGTTGCATGGTATCACGGCATTAATACTAATTCTGAAGATTGACTCAAGCACAGGAAGAGGGGTTATCCCTGGTGCAGTTTTTTACAGCCAAGAAATGGCACACATTTTCCCACATTTGTGTTCTGGGATGAGCAAAATGAGGACGTTTTCTTTCTTTTTCAATACAGATGTTTTAACTGCCAGAACTGGGAAGTAACAGGCTGTGCCCAGAAAGTAGAAAGATGGGGGCAAAAGAAAGGAAACTGGTTTTATGTTCATGTCTCCCTTTGTTCTGCACATTTGTTCCTTGGCTTCTGTGTTAAACAAAGCTGGATTAATAACGTGAACTAAAAATGTCTATGAATATTTGTTTTAATTTTTAAATTCATTTACTTCACACTCTCACATTAACTCTGCAAACAGTCAAGCAATCATATCTGATATAAACATTTGCAGAAAGTGAATTTCACTATTTCATATAGGAATTTTTGTAGAAGAGTTTTGATTTTGAATGTGCAAAAATGTGTTACTGCTCACCAAGACAAAAGTTTGGGCCAGACAAAAGTTTCTCTGTCCTCTGTGAAAAATCAGTTTTGATTTTTCATTGCATGATGACTTAAAAATGTTGAGCTTTTTATTACTAAATATTTGTGATGAATTCTTGGAGCAACAATATATCCAAGTTCATTTAAATAGTTACGGATCTAAAACCACTGAAGCCACCAATAGTCATTGATTGGCTTTAGTGTGTTTTGGATCAGTCTCCTCATGGATGCAGTTGAGAACAACCAGAGCAAGGAGAAAAAAGACTAAGTTAACTGTGTAAATTGTTATTTTAATTGAGTTTGGGGGACTGATAGTATTAAGGCTCTGAGAATGTGGATTCCTCCTCAGTCAAATGTTGACTTGGGCTGTGTTTTGCTCTTAGAGTAATACAAGTGAAGTGGCCACCCTAATCAATTTAGAGCCTGAATCGGCTTCCTGTGGAAGCAAAAGCAAGTGTTTTATTCTTAGGAGCTGCATAACACTAGCTAAAATCGCTATTTATACATGTGGAACCATCCCATTCCTTTTCTGAAATACAGCTTCCTCTTGCGCTCAGCTGTGTGTTTTCAATTACAAATGTTTGCCACATCTCACATCTCTTATATGCTGTAGCAGATGACACATTGTGGCAACTTTTGTTCAACTAGCAGGTTTTGGTCCAAAGAGGATTCAGTGAAGTTGGAGGGTGAATTACCCTTACATCCCTTGAGAAGCTGATCCTGTCAGCTCGGCAGAGCATTGCTCGAACTGCTGCACTGCATATTATGTGTAGACTGCGGATAAGTTAATAACATGAGAAGCAGAGCTAAAGGTAGAGGGAATTATACACCACAGTTATTAAACTTTGACCTTTACGATGTTTTAAAATCATAAAACACTTTAAAATAGGTACAGGATAGCACTTCTGCTGGGCAAACTGCCTCTCAATACAAGGCACAGCATTTATTTCAGCACCTCTCTCCATATTCCAATTTCCATACGTGGCAGTTACAGAGCGCTAGGGCCGCCTTTCTTCTGGTTATGTTTTCTGTGAGGATCTGTTGTTAGAGACAGAATCTGGTGTGCTGTGAAGCAACCCATCCTGCCCGTTCTGCCTCTCGTGCTCTCACTGCACAGCTGTGGTGCTTTACAGGCTTCAGCATTAACCTCCAGCCCTGCAGCTGGTGCAAGGGGAGCCAGCTGAGGCACCTGCTTTTTATGTCAGCCACAGTCTTGTGGAATAAGCATAAACAGAACTGAGGAGATTCAAAATACTACTTAGGAACTTCCATTAGGACACCTTGGCTCTCTTGCTTTCTCTGTATTCATTGATTAGAAAGCCTCTTTTGACCACTGTTGGAGTTCTTTTCAGAGTCATATCCAGGAGAGGTGTTTGGACATGGAGTGTTACTTAGGGGTTCTGAGCTGCCTTGTGAAGCTGACTCTCTCAGGCTGTAGAAAAACTGGGGAAAAGTGTCTCAATTAGGTTGTGTGAATGTCCTCTCTCCCCATGCTGTGCCTTGTGCTCTAATTATAAGGCAGCTTCTATTGTTCCCTGTTTGTTGCACTGACAGGCCAGGGAAGAAGCAGGTATCAGGAAGCAAACAGAATTCAAACTAGATCCATGACTTAGGCTTATCCCCTTACAAATAGCTCAAAGGTAATTTTTTCAGTTAGGATTTAGATTTGGCTCATTTTAAAGATCCAAGACCCTTTGCAAAATGTGCATGTTTCCTGGTTCAGGTCTCATAAGTTGCTATCTTTCCTCATCTATGCACAGCTTACTGGCCCTGGGTGACAGAGTTCACCACCACCCTTGAAAGTTTACCTTTACAGAAATAAAAAGGTGCTTTTTTTGTGGCAGCAAACACAGTCCTTTTTTTTCCTCATGCTGTCTGAAAACCTGCCCATCCATTTCTGTGCATACCATTATTTTGTTTATTATTTACAAAACTTGTGGAAGTTTTTGCACTTAAAATAGAAGGTGAATCAGAGGTCTTAAGAGCACTAATGAGCCAGTCCTGAATGAGCTATTTCCATATGTCATGTCATTTGACTGAAGTTTGAGCTCAAGGAAAACAATCTCTCAGCCACTTAGTATTCAGACATTTGCATGTGACCTCCAGTTTTTAGGTTTTGCACCAAAAGTCAGCTCTGTGGCTACTCCACACTTGAAACAATACAAACTTTAACAATTCCATTTTTTCTTTCACCTTGCAATAGTAAAAATATAAATGATGAGATTGGTCCCACAGGAATAAAGAACATGCATTGAGGACCAGAGTTCTAAAGCAGCAGAGGAAGCGCTCAGCACCAAGACAGGAGCAGCCAGCACTTGCAAGGTCAGATTTTCTGCACTCATTTAAAAAGATCCAGGGGCATTTCATTGCAGAGCTATTAGAAGAACATAGAGCAAAAACTTCAAACCCTTGAATAACACATTTTTATTTTTCGCTTTCACTGGTTTTATGCCTTTGCATTTTGCTTTCATGCAGCACAGATGTGAGCGCTGGAGTGCAAAGCGTTCTCAGCAGTACGTGTGGCTATTCACTGTGCCCACTGTACCTCAGAACAGAAGAAAGGTGCTGGCAGTGTCTCCTTATAATACAGAAGAGCAAAAGAAAGAGAAGTTTGTCACCTGTCAAGGCTGTGTAGTGGTAATGACCCTCTCTGTGGTTCACTGGAGAGCAGCACATATTCCAGGGAGAAGCTGTCCTGTAGAGCAGACTTCCCTGTGGCTAAGATATCAACTTCTTATGGTGCTTATTCCACACACATTCTGGGAAGAAAAACCTTGGAGATGGGTTTTACTATCAGCAAAGGCTGACAGGGCTCCCATTAGGTAAAGGACGCTTTTACCTCCTGTTGCACTAACAGCAAAGTAAACAATCTCCTGAAAGCTTTTGAAAATCCTTTCTTTTGATGCTGGGATGTCTGTAAATATGCAAACAAAGAGGGATGAAAGAGGACCAGAAGTGTCAAGGGATTTTATTTATGAAGCTATTGACAACTACCTTTTGCTCTATTTACTCACCTCTTCCCTTAAGGAGAAAGCAGATAATGCCAAGGATTTTTATGAAACCAGCAGAAATTCTATTATAGTACCAAAGACCAGAATTTTGTTACATTAAATTTCACTAAGATTGATATGCTGGGCATGGGATAGTGGAGGAGACAGGAAAAAAAACAAGAGAGAGAGAAGAAAACCTTGAAGGGGTCCTGAAGGCAAATTAGAGATGGCAGACAGTGTTTTCAGATTTAGATAGGTCTGAAAATTAAAGCACTTCAAGTTCATGGAAACTTGTGAAATGAAGGAATCTAAAGCCATTATTTTTCCATTCTTTCTATCATAAAAATGAATCTTCGACTGGGCACATTATAGCTACTGTCAGTGGGAACAATTCAAATTCCTGTACCCTGCAGATAAAGAACCCCAAATTGCCTCTTCCTAAATATATCCTCATGGACAGCTCAAAAGCTGGATAGGCTTTGTGAGGCTCTCAGGTGCAGTTTGCACAGTCACAGCCGCTGTACCAAGACCAGCAATGTTTCAGCATGCTTGAGTGCACATTCCCAGGAGGAACACAGTGAGTCTCGGTGCAGACAGTAGTGAGGTGCTTGAGGACAAGTCTGGTTTGGAGGTGACCTGTTCTTTTGCAAACCCAGGAGGATTTGCTTGCTTTCAGAGCTGTCTGTGCAAAACTGAAACCTCACTTGCCTAGTGAATCAGCCGGTGATAATTCTTTCCCCATGTAGCTTTCACTGACTTTTTCTGAGAAAGAGAGGACGCTCATGCTTTACCTTCCTGGTGTGGAGGAGAAATCTTGGCCTCAAATCTCAGCTGCCTGCCTCTTTTCCTCTTTATCTTTCTTCTTGCCCGGCCTTCTCCCGACAACTATCCAGCTTTGCTGTTGTAGGTTGAATAATTCAGGTGGAATGAACTGTGAGTTGAAACAAGTGGACAGTGTTCCACCACTTGTCCACTTCAGTTATTTGCAAACTGTCCTGAAATAGGACTTTGCTCTGTATCTTAAATGGTTACAGTGTTCCAGGTCAAGGTGTAGTATAGTAAGCAGCTGTGTTCAGTTTTAAATAATCAGGCATGAAATACATTGACAAATTTTCCTTACTCTATAACTGAACATGTATTCTTTCATTTTAAGTTCTATTTTGGCCTGATACTAATGAGTCATGTCACTGCATTAGATTACACAAGATTTTCTTAACCTTTTTTTTTAATGCTTCTTCATTGCACTTCATATGATTGGCTGCTCCTTAATTCCACCTGCAGTTCCAGTTACCAAGTTCATGTTAAGCCAGGGTACATATTTGAGTGTCATAGACTCAATGTCTCATTTTCTAAAAATCTTAACTTCCCCCAAACTTCCATCAGCAGCAACTTTGAAATCCATTTGCAATGTAAATGACTCCAAGTATCCTGCTGTGTTCCAGAACGCTTCCTTCTTATTTAATTGCCATAGACACTTAAGTTACTAATTAAGCTTTATTGTTTATGATGTTGCATTTCATTAATAGTTGTGATAAAAATGGCATGTTCCAGCAGATATTTTGCATGTTAATACCACTGGTGGGGTAGAATTCAGAATTGATGAGAAAGAGTTCATCTCAGAGGTTTCAGGGTTGGGGTCTTATAATCATGTAGTGAAACTTGCCCCACAAACATGATCTTGAAAAAAGGGGGTTCATGTTTGAGTCTCATGTCCAGAGTCTTTCACTTCTTATATGATGGAATGACTTAAAAGTTCTTTAATTGCAATGAAGAATACTAGAAATGTCATTTCAGTAATTTACAGAAGTGCTTCAGATTACAGACACATATCTATGTTTATATGTACTTGTATGACAAAGTGAATGGTTGGAAAAATTTGGAACATAGTTTGAACTAAGAAAATTCTTTAGGTTCAGGAGCTACAAAACCCAAAACCTGTAATTAAAGATATTAAGGAAAACCTAAGGCTGAAACTTTAGCTCTAGGTACGGGAAGGGAATAGGAAGTGTCTTAGATGGAGGGCAGCCAGGAAGTCACTGAATAGATAATATATGCTCAGTTCTCAGTGATGAGAAAGGTGCCTAATTTCTCAATAAATGAGTTTTGCACCTTCCAGTCTCATGGATTCAGGGAAAGATCATTTACATCCAGAAGCTCTGAAGTCACTCATGGGACCTCCCTGTCCCCACTATTTCACTTCCCTCCACAATACCAGTGTGGCCCATCAGCTTTAGTTCTACCACTGGTACTCCTGAAATAGCATCTGCCATGTGCTGGATCACCCAGAGAAAATGGTGCATTGCAGTATCTGGTGTCTGACAGTACAGAAAGCCTCATTGATCCAAGTTACTTTTCACAGCACAGCATGATTACACCAGGATCTTGTCCCAGTGAAGCTCTGTTTGCTGAAGAGAGGCCTTCTCCCTTCTCAGAGTCCTGCACAAAAACCCTCAGGGATCAGTGCAATGAGAATCTCACTGATGTTTCCCTGGAAGAGGGAGCACAGGCAGAGGCTTCCCTGGACAACCCACCCTGAGTGTTGAATGCAATTACAATTCTCTCATTTCCAAATTTCAGCTGCATCTGCATTTGGGTAAACAAGCTTGGCAATCTCACACATTATTTCTTAATGGAAGCTGAAGGTTTTGTGCAAATACAACAGGTAGAGTCCTCTGATTACCTGCCTGGTTCAAGTGAAGGTGAACAGTACGTGGGTCTCCCACTAATTTTGTAACCTCATCCACACACCGTTGCTCCACACCTCAAGTATTTGCTCACTAGGGGCACATTCAGCACCACCAGCAAGATATTAAACAATTGCCACAGTCTCAACAAAAAGTTCCTTTTTCTGGATCCAGAGTAATTCTTCCAGGCTGAAGCTGTATTGAGCTGACCCTGTGAGCAGAGCAGCCCGGTGCTGGATGCTGCCCATCTGCAGGGTGTAGAGTACAAGATTTGTCCTGCAGCTGAGCAATAGCTGCCTTTACCTCCCCATCTCTCCTGGTGCAGCCCTTTCAGCTCATAGGGAAACTTTGGTCTCCTAATGACTTGCCAGACTGTGTGATTAAGAATGATTTCTTTTGTGCTGTAGCAGAAAAAGATTTCAAATAGATGTGATAATGGTATTGCATTGAGCATGTAAAGATCATTGAATATAAACGTGAAACAGAATGTACTTCTGTCTCACAGAAAATTGCATTTAGAACTTGTTGCCTACTTCTCTGCTTTTGTAATAATGCTTCAACCTCAGACCCTGGATCTCAATATAAATATGTTGGCGTTTCACACAAAGGAATCAGAGAACAGCTTTTATCTCCCCAAAGCTGAGAAATTCTGGAAGGTGCATTTAAACATGATGGGATCCTTCCACTTGTGCCTCCCAGAAAGTCACAAAAGATACTGTTTTGGAAGCAGTAATTTTTAAAGAACACTTTCCATAATAGGATTATGTCATGCTGGTTTTTGCACATTCTGGCAAGACCACAGATGTGCTGCAAGAGGAGAAGATGGAGAACTGGGAAGAGAATAAATTCTGGGTTAGAAATTCTGACTTTAGCATAGCCCAGAAGAGTTAGTGAGTGTCACCACAAATTAATAATCACTTTTTATTTGTCAGCCATTGTATGTAAAACACAGTGAAAATAAAACTATGATTTACACACTTTGGTACCAAAAGTTAGATGTTCACTTCAGAGTTTGACAGTGATGAGATTTCCCAAGGTGTACCTGCCATTTCTGTTCCCATGACTGCATATTTTCCTTGTGAAAATCTTTCACTTAATAAATAGCTTTAGTTTAAAGGTACAGCAACTTCACTGGTAGCTGCTGAGTAGTTATTACTTTAGAAGGTCAGGCCATTTGGATAGACATTTCTTGAATTGTTTTATTACTGTGTAGACAGGAGACATGGAACTTGTTTGCACTTCACTCCTCTAGCTAAAGTTAAATGCATTTTGTATTGCACTGCTGTGTTCTACACAGGCATAACCTTAACTCAGAAAAGCAGAAGAACACTGAGTATTAATTAGCCATGTCAGTTTTCTGAATATAGTATGATTCTTATAGATCATATTTGCTTTAAACTTAAAATACTGCATAACAGAGATAAATGCTGTTTTACTGAAAAAATAATAAATCAAAATTCAAACCTCATTTTTAAACTGAAATTAAAGATTACAAAATGGCCAATCACACAGGTTGCAGAGTTCTGCTTTGGAAATTACATTTATTAGTTTGCAGTGAGATTGAATTTTGGACCATCAATAATTGCTATAAAATGGAAACCACATTCTGGCCCTCTTTTTTTGTTCCAGCACGTCTTCATCACTACCAGAAAGATACTTCATGGGATATGAGCTGGCCTGACTATAGCTCTTCTCTTTCTGCTGGGAACTAAATGTTCTACATCACTCTTTATATTTCACAAAGTTAGGGTGCTGGGCAGTTTGCCTTGTCAAGACTGGAATGTCACAGTGAAGTAATTTGCTGTGCTTGGCTTTGTAGATTTCATCAGCTTCCTAATGAACATTTAAGTGGGGAAAAAAACTCCAAACCCTTTTTTCTGTCTTAATCCAGACACTCTCATGGCTAGCGTAAGATGTGTTTTAAAGACACTGGGCCCATATATTATACACAGATTTTATGAAGTTATTTTCTAGTATAAAAAGATCCAACAACATTGAGAGCTGAAACAGAGGAGGCTTAAGCTGGGATAGCCACATGTGGATGTCCTTGTCCATGTATGTACCTAATACTCGAAGATAGACTCTGCACCACCTTGAGCTAAGACAGCTTCCCAGTCTGAAATCCTGTTCTCATCAATTCAAATCCCTTTCCAATGCACAAGCGAGTTCCAGCTTCTCACACCAGCCATCCTCTGCCACATCCCACTGCTTGTAGTCACACTTCCAGCCTATTCCAAACATTTCCAGAAGGTCCTGTGGGATATGGGTTGTGCTGAGTGTAGTTTCTCTCTTTAGGAAACGAAGTGCCTCATCTCTTTCATGGCACAAGCTACCAGAGCCCAGGGTGCCCTGGTGCCCCCAAAGGCAATTCCATGGGGTCACAGCCGAGCCCTTGGACTGACAGCAACAAGAGACTTGGGTTTAGACAGCATGAGAAGTGTGCAGTGATACACAGTAACCTCCTGAATGCAAATATGTGTGACATTTCCATTTTTGCAGTTTTCGGGGGAAGCAGCAAGCCGGGTCATTGTAATGAATTGGTAAACATCACACTGTATTACATATGAAATTCATTTCCCAGAGCTCAGGAGCGGGGTATTAATGTGATGCTCCCCACTACGATGTTTGCTTTGTGGTATTGGTTCAATGCTGTGTTCTAAAATATTCGTATCCCAGTCATACAATACCACAGAGTTATTAGCCTAAATCTATGAAGACAAAAAGATGAGGAAAAAAGCTAATTTCACTTTTGGTTTTCAATTCTTATGCACTGTAGCAGAATGTGAATAACCTCATTACTATACAAATTTTGTGTCACATAATGACCTCTATACTGAGGACCAAAGTTTGCATAATTGAGGAGAGATTCACCTACAACAGTGCTGGAATTCATTAGCATAGGGCTGAAATAATGCTAAGAAAATAGCATTTGATGTCACCTGTTTAAACTGAAGCACTGTTTTCTTTCCCTTGGACTTCTTAAAGGTATATGCTTATAATAGGGGATAAAACTTGTCCTACTGAATCTGGCAAATAGTGAAAGATAGTTCTGTAACTCACTGGGTCTTTACATAATAGACAGAAAAGGGCTGTTCTTATGTTGCTTGGCAGTTTCTTGCAAAGATTAGTGAAGTACATGTTACCTAATAGGTTTATTTTTATAGGCGATGTATTAATATATTTATCTTGACTTTTAAGTGTTCATCCTTCATGCTACGTTCTCTATGGTAATTTAAATATGCCATAAATCATATCCACTGTAATTAACAAAACACACTGTAATTATCTGTTGATCTTTTGCGCCTACTAAATAACTACTGGGATGTTTCAAAGCTGAGTTATTTTTATATTCCTTGAGATAAACCTGCTGCAAAATGTTGGTAATTCACTTAACATTGCAGCACAGATCAACTGTGGAGTGTTTTCGTGTCTCCTTTCTCTTTTCACTGTAATGTTATGGCAATTCTATTGGCTATCATATCATTCTGTCAAAAATCACATTTATGAATGGCACCTGAATCCTGCCAGCTGATGACAGCATCCTGGGGTATGCAGTTCTTGAGGATCACTCTGAAGGAAGCTCTTCCTTTCATCCTGCTCTTTGTCTTTTACCATGACTGTGGACAGAAATTTTACATGAATTGGAGGAATCCAAAACCTGAGTTGGAAAAAAGGAGCAACTCTTATCTGAAACCTGCAGGTGGTTAAACCTGCTTCAGTGCAGCTGCTCAGAATGAGAGAGAGTTGTGAGCTCAATGGTAATAAACACAAACACACAAAAACAATCCGAAAAATGGCAAAATAGTTCTGCTTGCCTTCATTGAAGGTATAAGTATCCATGTATGAATGTTTGTAATGTAGCCTTGGAACAAATGCACCAGGCCTTGCTTACTGCAACGTTTCCCAAACGTTTCCCCTTTCACAAGTATTAATTCTAGCTAAAACACAGGCATCTTGCCCAATTTTTTAATATTACCAACTCTGTGGTTGTATAAGTATGAGGATGCAATTTGTTGTAGCATTTGCTCAGAATCAAGGTGAGCCCAAGTGGAATTATATAGGTGTCAGGGTTAATTTTCTTACTCTTCATGGAAAAAAACATTACATCAGTTTCCTGCAAACTTGAATTTCCAGTGATAGTAATGTCTTGCAGCCATGGTTGTGTGTAATGTAGCAGTGTTAAATTCTTGTCTTCAGAGATTTATGCAGGTTGTTATTTAAAAATAGAGATCTGGGAGTCACAGCTACCTAATTAATCTCTACCAAGGAAAGCTAAGTGCTTGGCTTGTCAGGCATCCTGTGATGGCTGAGTAAGCTTGCAGTCCCATAAAATTCTTACTTCTATGCTGTTTGGCTTTCTCTTTTTTTCACTGGGTTGGGGTTTTTTTTTGTTATTGAAAAATTAGGTGCTGAACCAATCATCTTATTGCAGACACAGTTTTCAAATATTTTTATGGATCTAGTCCAGAATTTGATGTGAATTGGAAATAATCAGTGTACTGCTCTCTACCAGATACTGAAGATTTGTCAAGCATAAGCCTGTCAAGAATGTAACCAGCCAAGTATTGCTTTCAGAATGTATATCATATTAATTTACCACTGCAGTAATTCAGTCTTCTTACCTGATATTGTTGTGTTTTTCTTTTGGTCTTGTCAAGATGTTTGTTGACATCTATTGTCACATTGCAGTTAATTTTAACAGCCCTATGGCCAAACCTGAAAGCTGACCAATTGTTAAAATAATACCAAAAAAGAAAAAAGAAGTTGTAGTAATCTATCCATAAATAGAAAAGGTAAAACCACGTAACTGTAATAGCTTGATTGGGAAAAGTAATTTTCTCGTAACAACTGATGGAGTGAATAGTGGTAGTCCCCAATTCCCTGTAAACAGAAGTAGTAGGTAATCAAATGGCTCCTGTCCAACCAGCAGAATCTTATTGGTTCAAGATAATCCTTTGTAGGTTAATAAGCAACTAATTATTTTTACAGTCATAACAGCATGCACGGGAATACTCCAATCTTCATTTGGCTGTAACCTGAATGACATGTAGTTTCTGGCACACCAGATTGGAGAAATGCAGTTCACAAGAGTGACTGGATGTCATGATCTCCCTCACAGCCTCTTTGTTCTGACAAACACATTATTAACCATTATTTGTTTAGTTATTAGTAACTCTGGTGAAGAATTAAATTAATTATGTTCTTTAAGATGTATGTATCTATAAACTGATGTTATCCATCTCTGTGGAGGCAAGAATTACAGACTTTAACAAAAGATTGTGCATAAAATTTTGAATATCTATGCTAAGGTTTTAATTTCTGCAACAGCTGTAGGATGGTTTAGATCTAATCGTAATCACATAAAGAAAGTAGGTATGAAAAGGAGGTTCATATGAGGCCACAATTCCCTTCAGTGAAAGCAGGTGCCAGTCCCACACAGGGCAGTGGAGCTTGTGCTAAGGAGCTGAAATGAAAGTTAGGTAGCAAAGCACATTGGGTTTGTGTGCTATGGTGAATCTGTGTCTAAATGTCACTGAATGTTGCTTTTGGAGCCTCTTTCTTCTATATCTTTGCCAAAAGAAAGTCTCCTCTTTAACCTCTTTCTTTGCCCAGCAGAACTGGTGTATTCACTGTAATATCCTGACATATTTTACATATTTGAGTACATTCACCTTCCAGATGAAGGCAAATACATTTGCTGCCCTCCATTCCCACAACTGTTTGGAACTACAATATTCCTGGATCAGCAGGCAAGAAACAGCAAGTACCCCACACCAGTTAGCCTCTATGATGCAGAAAAGATAGATGGTGATGCCCTTAATCAGCTTTATGTCTAGCAAACTCAAGTGGTAACCCCTCGATAATTGCTAATTTTTATTCCTTTATCTGAGCAGCGCGTCTTGTTTATCTCACACATTGCCAATCTTCCAGTGTAAGACTGAGATGCTATCTTAGTCAATTCACATAATTCAAATTATACAAATGGCTTGTTCTGACACAGAACTGTGTGAAGACATCTCTTCTATCTGTGCTGTATCACTGAGCAGTGCCGAGTGCAAATTACAACCAACGTCCACAATCAAAGATAATTTTTGTCAAGTAATTAGATGCAATTTTTCATATTTTTTTCCTTAGTTAATGCTCAGTCTTAATAATTTTGTGAAGTATAGTCCATAGGGCTTCTTTCTGGTATTTGAAATAAAAATCTATTGAGGTCTTTTTTTGTTTCTGTCAGCAGGAGTTGTCATTTAATCCAGAGCAGGGTTTTTAACTCCCTATTCCTCTGTGTCAAATGAAAGGAAGAAAATTGGTAAAGGTACTTATGGTCCCGTAAGGTAGAAGTGAGAATAATTCTTGTTCTTGCAGAGTCCTTTAATGGGTATTTGTAGACATTGTGCTAATTACAGTGTAGCCATAACTATCTGTAGGGAGGAATGAACTGATGCAGGTGTGGATAATGTCCTCTATCTGCTTATGGTGAGTTTAGTCCTACATGTCAAAGCTGATGGAAGAAGATGGAAGAAGACTCCCTAACTCATGTTAGAAGTGGATTTGACTGTCCCTGCAATCCAAGGAAAACAACTCAAACGGTGCTTCTAGTGTGTCATTCCCTCACCTATCCACATACCTTAATGACATCTTTACAATCTTCTTTTCAACTTGTCTCCTGTGGGAAAATCTGTGTGAATATGGGCTAATGCTGATATCTAGGCTTATTTAGTAAATTCAACTGTAATAACACATTTTTATTAAAAAAAACCTGAGGAGGCAGCTGGGATGCTTGTCTTTTCCAAAGTACTAGAGTAGTACTGATAGGCTGCTGTCTGCCCAGCATAGGCAAGTGTATTGCCTTCTTTAATAGAAGATCATATTTCTACCTTTCTATGAAGTTTAGCTTTTATCTATTATAGCTACTCCTTCGGGTGAAAACAGTCCAGAGTGGCCTCATGGGGAGAAATTCTTAGCTCAGTAATTATGCCTGAAGAGACTGACCTACACTATGTACATTCCTTCTGTTCACTCTTTGCTCCTGACCATTTATGACAAATGTTACGAGGCCTAATGCAAACTACTCTGAGCCCCAAAGAGATAGAAATTACTAAATATAGTAACCAGAAAATCTTTTGCCGGGAGTAAATATATGTCTAGATATTGTTTAAAATCATAAAATAAGTCATGATGTCTTGATCTGCCAGTTTAAAATTATTTTGTGAAATTAAAACTTTTAAATTAATACTGAGGGAGAGAGATGCTGCAATTCCCAGAACTTTTTCGTGCCAGTGAATACAGACAGTTTAGCCTGACCTCTGGTTACATATGTTTACATTTTATTTGTGAAAAATGCAGGGAGAAGTGATACAAAACTCTCAGGAGTTCACTCCATGATTAACCGTGACGTAATTGACAGAGGAAAACAGCAACAATTCATGCAACCAGTAATTAATCTCTAGCTTTATGGCCTCATTTGCCAACTGTCTCCATTTTTGACAGCAAAAGTGACTTGCAGAATGTTTAATTTCCACAGTGACAGCTAAGGTATGAAACCAGATTTGAAGATAAACATCTTCTGTGGCTTCTGCTTGCAAGAAGAGTAGCCAATTAAGTGTGCTTGCTTAGTTCTTGCAAATATTTGCCATAGGATTGACATAGGAAGTGGAACATTTTCCCTGCCTGGGCAGGAGCCCCACCTCCCTGCTCCCCTCTGACTTGTGTGTTCAGGAGCCTTCTCAGTTTCATGGACATGAACCATGCAGGTATTTTAGTTTTCTCCTTTCTCTTCCTTTGTTTCTGTGTGTAAAAGGGCCAAATCACATGAGATGCTGACTATCTCCCAATAGAAATTGCATGCCCTAGCAGGACATGGGCAGTTTGACATATCCCAGGAGACAATTTGCACTCGAGGGATTAGTAAAACAAGAAACTCAGAGATCAGGCAGTGAGTGGCTGCAGTGAATTCTTTCCAGAGATATTTTCTCCATATTGCAATGGGAAATATTTTTATTTTCATCGTTTTTGTGAACAGGCAAACTGGCCTATCTGACCCACACTACATACTGCTGACCTATAGGAGAAAATGTCTCCCCTCTGCTCTGCCCTGACAATTTGAGATTCTGTCCACGTTCTGCATTCTCTGGACAAGTCAAACAATCTGCAAACAGACAGCTGCAGCCCAGAATGGAGAGAAATTTTATCATAAAAGGAGAAATTAAATTAGTGGCCTGCTCACCTGCATTTGATTTTTAAAGTAAATACATTTGATATGTGTCCCATTTAGTACTATTGAAAGGGCTGTTGCCTGACACCACTCATATAAAAACAATCAGGAATGTGGACTCTGGCATCTGTGTCTGTAACAGGACGGTGATTGTCAGAATCTTCTTTATTAAGTTGGAGTGGGTAAGGGGAAATTTTTTTTTTCTTTCTGTAAGCTTTAATGTGCTTTTGTTTTGAACTTGTCATTTTTATTTGCCTGTGAGCTTTGTTTTGATTTTTCTTGAAGATTTCTAGTAACAATAATTGTTTGCAACAAGGAAGATTCATGTGAGCTGCATTCCATTTTAAACATCAGTTCCTATAAAATGAAAGGCTATTGCAGCATGGATGTGGGCAGAGAGGACTGATGTGTCCATACAATGCACTTCTGCTCCAATGGTAAATATATTTTGATGATTAATAAAGAGAGAATAGAAGCCATTGTACTCTGTTAGGGTTTTGTTGATGGCTGCTCCCCAGAATACTGAAAAGATGCTATCAATACTCTTGACACTCTGCTTAATCAAGATGTGACCCTCCGATGCAACCAGACAGCGTGCTTGTTTCAGAGCTGGAACAGTGCTGCAGTTAAGGGAGACGTGGTTGTTGTTATTTTTGGTTGCAGGATTTTTTATAATTTCATTAAAATTTAATCAGTGCCATTAAATAATATATAATGCTACTGAAGTGCTGTTGGTTACAAATAGGAAATCAATCAACTTGTGCTCTGAGTGGCCGTCAGCTGTGGAACTGCATAGGTACCTCAGAGGGAAGGGCTGCACCTTGCACAGCGGACAAAATCAGATCAATAATAGTATGTTTAGTTCAGTTTTTAAAATTGCTCTTGCTTGGAATGTGCCAGCAGGCACCTTCAATATCAGATATGTGGGCTTGGAACAAGAAGTTTCCAAGTGCACCCTTAATTTTTGCAACTTACCAAGTATTTTTGTTATTTAGGTGCTGCACATCAAAACCCAAAATATTGGGGGATGGCTTTCCTGTGGGCCAGCTGGAAAGATACGTCAAATATACAGCATGATCTTAGCCTGGTGGTGGAATTAGTCAGGCCTGCTCCTTGATGTGCTTTCCAGCTTGAGCAGTAAATCGTTGCTGCTGGCTCAGTGCAGTCAGCCCTGTGTGTGCACAGATACGCTGGGACAGGTGTCCTGAGAAACTGAGTGGCAATTGGGGTGGGTTTGGAATTAAACCACACTCTGGCCTCTGTTACAGCCGGTCCCCAGTGGGTTAATGGAGTAGGATAGCTTCCTCTGAAGGATTTAGGATGATCCCATTAACTGCAGTGGATATTTGTTCACATTCCCTACCTGTGGGAGCAGGAGGAAAAGGGATTACAATCAGTAGCCACTAGCAAAGGAGAGCTCTGCTGAGTGTCAGTAATGTCTTTATAGGACTGGGAAAGACTGAGCAATTCTGTAAAATTTCACAGAGCCCTGACCAAAGACTTACGTCTTCCTTCAGAAAGTCCATGTGAGGTGAGTTTTCCCATAAACTCAAACTATTTCAAACACTCCTGCTGGGTCTGGCCAGAATGCATTTGACGATTCCTTGCAGCTGTTTAATTCCAACATAATTGCCTTTGAGATTTACTTCCTGATTTTTCTGTGTAAGCTGTACTAAGCTATGTAGATAAGAAGCAGTCTATACATTCTGTGTATAGGAGTAAATCCAAGACTATAACACAGATGGACAGAAGCAAGCAAAAGACTCAGTTCTTGTAATTTAAAATACATTGCAATGTGAGCCCCACTGAGTTGAAATATCTAATTTCCAAGGATTTCCTGCGGCAGGAAGCATGAGGCCGCTTTATTCCACATCAGTCACATCAGTCTACACATTAAAAGCTAATGAAACATGTTTAAAACAATTACACACACCTTTTCTGACTTCCTCACACAATAAATCTGTGTAAGCCATCCAATGACTAGCAAGCAATTCCTGCTGACAGATATGATAATAGTTAAAATTGGTGCCACATAATTGTGCTGAAAATGTGCTTTTCCCCTCTGATCAGACAAAGATGGCTTGATCAACCTTCTGTCATCTATAGGTGGCAGATGGAAGGAATTATTAAGTCTGTCCCTTTTGGATGTCATTCCCCTTGATGTTGAAGCCTGCCTTACTCTATTTGCACTCTAACACCTTGCCATACCCACAGTACCAATTCTGACTGTGTTTTTATCAAGTAGATCCTAAATTCTAAATGATACATCAAAATATTCTTGCCAGGACCTTTGAGCACTCACCCTTTTGGAGCAGAGCCACGGACTGTACAAACAGGAAGGAAGGATTGCATTAGTGAGGGGGAAGAACTGAATACCCCACATCCCCAGCTCAGCCATTTCTAATCTGAGAACTCCTCTAAGGAAAAGCAAGATGTTCACTGTGTGCAGCTGAAAGAGCTATTTAAACCATGGAGTATTAGCATGTTGCTCTGTTTTGTGAATTTAGCTCCTCACACCATCTCCATCCCAGCATGAGAGAAGTCTGTAAGCTCAGTGCAATCGTATCATAATTTGGATCTCTACAGGAGACTGAACTCGCATCACCAGAATGCATCAAGCCAATGTGTCAATGCACAGTTGCATATACACACCACGGTTACCGGCCCATGGTGACATTTTTCAAACTGATGCATTGACAGAGTACCAGGACATTTTTTCAGCATATCCAGAAGGAAAAAGAGTATTACAATGAGGAGGAAAACCCAACAGAATGCTGACGCCCAAGTACATTACTTAGTGTGCAGTTGCATTAATGAACCATTACTTCAAATCCCAGGTTTGCCAATAGTGTCACTGTTCGTTTATCAAGGCAGAATCATCCTGGATGTGAACAGAATGCCTGTATAATAGATAACTTCTCAATCCTCCCATAACATACATATCCTTGTGCCCATTACAAAAGATTTATTTTTAAATTGGAATTCTTTTTTCAGCTGGACAGAATGAGACTGTTTGTTCAACAAATGGTGTTAAAATCCCCAAGGCTCTGACTTACTCTAGTAACAACCAAGACTACTGCTTGAGCCAGCTGATGCTCTTTTAATGAGCACTGCTTGTCAGAGGATCATATCTGCAAGTTGCTGTGTAAAATAACTGTTTTCCATGAGTTCATATAGCAGGCTCGCATTTGAAATGGATGAAGTGTTGTACCAATCTCTGCAGCACAAAACAGGCACTTGTTTGAACTGAAAGGGAAAAAAAATCCTAACCCAAGGTATTTGACAGGGTTTTTTTTTTTTTTCTTTTAAAGAAATTGTTTTCCTTGTCTATGACAGACAGCTTTGTGTTCGTACACAGCAAGCTCAATTGGTTCAAGACAAAAAATGCTGAAATACGAGCTTCAAAATTAATTTCAGCTTTGGCCTGATTGAATTAATACAGGCAGGACAGGTTGCTTCTTTAGCAAAGTAGGTGGACAGTAAGATTAAGCCTTTTCCTGTGACAAGACATCCCAAAAATTCTCTTGCTGTCCCCTTGTAAGGTTTTTCAAGACAAATCAAGAAGAGACTCCTAGATAAATCAAAGTGACAAGTTCAAAACATGTGAGTCCTTTTTTAAGGAAATATCATCTCCACAACAAGCCCAAGCTTATTAATGTTGCATTCTGACAAGCACAACCACTTTGTGATTTTGTTCAGACCGTGGATCTGATCATACCATGTAACTACTGTACTGCTACTGCTACCCCTGGATTCAAAGCTAGGATCACAAAGTTAAAGACCAGCATTTAGTAGCCCTGCCATCAACCTGTTCTTTTTAATATATGTGTTATTTATGACTGCAGGTTAGGTTATACCCTTGAATATCACATTTCTCACCAGAAACAGCAGTGAGTAATTGGGTACTGCAGGGTTTAATGTGCAATACTGAGTCATTTTGAGTAGACCCATATTTTATCACTCATGGTATTTACATCAAAGATTTTTTAAACTACAATACTCCATACAGTGGGTATTAATGTGAATTAAGGAAAACAGGTTCTAACAGGCTCAAGTACCTTGAGTTTTCTTTGTATAGTGAATATCAAATCCACCTAGGTCAGTGGTAAAATTCAGCCTGTACTTGTGTACAAACCAGTTCTGTCCTGTGAAAATGAACCCCTAAAGTTAATTCAGATTTGTTCAGGGCCTTGAACAATATAAGTAATGAATCTTTCCGACAGTTAATTCGAACTGGACAAAAATAGAATCCACTTAAATATTATAACTGCTTGGATTGAATCTTACCAGCCTTGATAGGTCTGAAGATCCAAGCCTCAGTGGATGAGATCTGCAAATCCCAGCTTTGATTTCAGCAGAGAGAGAGGTGATGACCTGGTTTCTGTGTATTCAGTGAAATTACTGCCCTAGCTTACTTTCTGATCAGAAACATAAATATGTAATTCTATTTTGCTCTAAAAAGAATTTTTACATTTGTAAACCTTTCTCCGTTTTGCAGATCTTACATCCAGGCTGATAAAATCATGAAGCAGGAATAATAATGATTTCCTGCACAGAAAAATGTGTATGTTAGAGATGTTGGTTGAATGTTTCACCTCTATTAACCTCTCTTCCAAACCAGCAGAGAAGTGGGAATATTTACTTATCATACAAATTCAAACTAAGATGCTTTTTCTGTGAGCAGAAAAGCTCACCAACTTTGTTTGCAAGGGTAAAGTCTTGTGTGGTTTGCTGCACACATTGCTCTTACTCTAGGTTTTCAAATTCTGTGATTCTATAAAATTATTTGGCATTCTTAATATCGGGAATTCTAAGAAATAGGCTCACTGTTTAACTTTTAACTTCAAACCTGGTTCAACTTCTATTCCTGTCCATCTGCCTCAAGTAGTCACAGACTGTCCAGTAGTGACTAAGCTGCTGTGTTATGATTCAGCCTCTAGATGTGATATTTAGCATGCTGCATCTCTTTGCTGTTCCAGGCTACACAGAGAGCAGCCTCCAGCATATTAAATGCCTGTTCCACCTGAAGTAAAAATGGGAGAGCATTTTAAAAGATATGTTTTCCTTTGCCACATTTCTTGCTTGTGCTGTAGATTATCAGAGCCTTTCCCCCCTCACATGTAAGCAAAGACAGATATATAGAAAAATGAGTTCTTTGGACCACTGGGAGATTTTTCTTTGTGGTTCTGTTAATATCTGACTGGAATAAAAGGAAAAATTCTGAATAAATTACTACAAGCATTCCGAAACCTGTAAAATTACTTTTTAAACAGGGCTTTTGCTTAAAAAATGGAATCTGAACATGTGTGTAATGGAGCCAGACTCAGAAGAAAATTACAATTTCTATGTCTAGCACCTGTCAGGTTTTTTCAAGAGTCTAAAATACATGAATTATCACTGATAATACTCCCAAATAGACCAATCAAAGCCTAATTTTCAGAGTTAAATCTTAGAATCCTTTTGAAGTCCAAATTTCAAACATGATCATGTGTTATCCATCAGAGGTCACTACCAACTAGATATGTTGGCAGCAAATGTAGCTTTGGAGCATGGTAGTGATAAGGAATATGAGAGAAACTTATCTTCCGCCATTGAACAAGGAGTGATACCAGCATCAGAAGTAGGACTAGTCCTAGAACTTGCCTCTGTGCTCCAGTGGTTTCATGCCAAGTATTTGGAGATGATACTCACAGTCTCACAGTAGGGATCCTACTGAAACCTATGCTAAGATACTGGGAGCAGTGCTTGGAGCAGGTAGCAACCATATTGCCCTATACATCATGATTAATCCAGGACAAAGAACAGATGGCAGGAGAAGGAGATGGATTCCATGAATATGGAGTGGGTGGCAATTGTAGCTGGTCCAAGCTTTGAGACCTGAGAGAGTAGTATTGGTAAATAGTGATAAATGTGAAGGGATTGTTTCCTGCATGTTACAAGTTACAGGAAGACA
Organism: Sylvia atricapilla; assembly: GCF_009819655.1. NCBI lineage: Eukaryota > Metazoa > Chordata > Aves > Passeriformes > Sylviidae > Sylvia > Sylvia atricapilla. The sequence continues at coordinate 15,924,947 of NC_089148.1, forward strand.
GAATGGAGTTGTCAGCTACCTGACAACTAATTTTTATACATGAGGGGTTTTTTTTATGGCTGCTTTTATTCTGTGATCTGTTGTTTCATTTATTTGTTTGCTGCCAGGCATTCACTGTGAGATTTCAGGATTCCCAGTTTATGAAGAGATGGCTTTGTGTAGGGAAAGCCTGGGAGACCAGGAAAGCTGTGGTTTCACAGTCAGAGAAGATGAATTCTCTCATAGTACTGAATGTTTAAGCCCTGATTTTCAGGAAAATTAACATAAGAAAATGCATTTAACTTTCCTTTGAATTTTGTCCCACAAAGTTAATTTTTTGATGTTGAATTTACATTGATGATTCCTTTTCTACGGTGCAGTTACTGTGTCAGGAGGAGGAATGCTTTGAAAGGTAGACAGAAGAGGAAAATACTCCAAAAGAAGTTGTACTGTTGGTCCCCTGAGACACCCAGTGTATAGATTTCGTTGGCTTGTGAAATGCACATCAGTCACACCTCCATTTAGACCAAGTCTGGCTTGTTTCTGAGACTTAGTGTCATGGGCAGTGAGTAATACCTCTACAGTGGAGAGATGACATGTTTCAGTGGAGATGCCAAGGTGTAAGCATGGATTAGTTCAAGTGATCTTTTCTTGGTAGACGACTTAGAAGGTGCAAAATGGCTCAGCAAATCCCATGGGAATACATCTAGGTTTTTATTTCTTTGCCCTTACAAATTAATTAACTAATTGCTGGGTTTCATCCTTTTAATTGCTGTAATACTAATTTTTATTCCAGAAGAAACAAGAGTGATAATGATGTACAGTTTCATGAATAGATTTTTTTCTTACTGTTTCTTTAGGAGAGTTTATCTCTGTACCTAATGCATATTTTAGAGCATAATAGTTACATACTTCCAGAATATTTTTACTTCTCTTTACAGGAAAAGAAAATGGGTTTCAGACTTTCTCACAGGAAAGCTAGAAAATTATTTCTGCTTCTTAGTAAGGAAATGTTTGCAATATTTACAACACTTGCACTGTTTTCCTTCTAAATAATTTCTGTCTCTTGCTAGAATTTAGAAAAAGACCATCAGTACTTTTTTCTTCCAGCAAGATATTACTTCAGGTGAGGCTCATTAGTGGGTGTCATATAGTTTAAGTTTAGGATACTGTTTCTGTATGATATATAAATTCAATAAGGAAAACTGGTTATTTTCTTTCACCTTCACAGCGAATCAGTTTCCCTTTCTAGACCAGTTCATTTAAATTTTTGAAGTTCTACTCAAGCTTTTTTGAAAAGAACATTTTGTAAAATACAGAGAACGAGAATTGGAAAATCCTTGGAAACATTAGGTCAATTTATTGATAGGAATTTTGCGCCACTTTGGGAGATGGTGTTGAACACTATCTGCCTCTTTTCTATTTCTTGTTTGTAGGACCCTGGATCCTGTGACAGGGCAGTCATTTTTTTGGCTGTTTTGTAGTTCAGTTGCACTCGTTAGAGGGAGGAATATGCAGGACTGGCTGAGAAAACAAACCTCTGTGAGAATTTAAGCCAATGAAGGATGGCACTCTGGGAAATCAGCTTCCCCATATTTCAAACCTGTGTTCAGTGAAAGAACAGTCTGCACGGCAAAAGAGGATTTACTGGGGTTTAATCCTGTTTGAAATTCTGTACTTTGAAAAGTTCTCTTTGCATTCAGGCTAGGATGAAGGGTTTTCTTTGTGTACAAAAACCAAGCATACATCCCACTTAGTTATGAGATTTGGGGGCAGAAACAGACAGGGATTTTCCTTTTTAGATGGACCTCCATTTGCTTTGCCATCACAATTGCACATTGCTGGCACATCGCCCACCCATAAGGGAGTCATTCAAAAACTGCTGGGACAAATCCCATACCAGCAGTGGTGTTGCCAGTGCCTGTGTATGCCCTGTGGGATATTCCATAACTTGTCTCTGTAACCTGAATTTGCCAAACACGTTGTCTTCTTGTGGTCCTGTAGTCTATGGTGCATTGTCAGTGCAATTGATTGAGAATTAGATTTCTCTTTTGTCGATTTGCTGCCTACTCTGGGCTTGATACTATGATTCTGGAGAGAGTGAGAGTACAACTGTGTTATCCATGAGTAGGGCGTTTGGATATCTGACACAGCTTCCATGTGCTTCAGTTAGTAAGTCAGAATCACAGAATATTCTGAGTTCAAGGGATTCTGAACATGAGTGTCCCATACAGAGATCAAACCCACAACCTTGGCATTGCCAGCACCATGCTCTAGCCAACCAGTGCCTGCTGCATTCAGAGGTGTGTGAATAGTTTAATAATTCTGTTTGCAGAAACTACTTGGAACAAAGCCTAAAAGGTCATTGTTTATTTTTGAGCACTCCAAAATGTGAAGGAAGGTAATATTTCAATACAACTTTGTGCAAATTCTAATTCTTAATTCTTGGGCAGATGAAGCCCTCCATCCACAAAGTCATTCAGATATAAGCACAGTGCAGTTCAGTGTCAGACCAAAAACCAAAAAGAGATCACAACATAAATAGTTTTACTTCATTTTTTTGGAATTTTGATAAAAAATTTGGATTGGAACTTTTTTCTTCTCTTACAAAGAGGAGGAGAGAAAAAAAATTTTCTAGAACATGCCTCTTCAACCTATTGCTACTGAATGAAAATCCATTTTAATGTAAGCCTCCACCTAACCACTTTGTCAAATATCTTTTCTGCTGCTTTTCATTATTATTTTTGAACAAAGTAAAGCACCTAAGGCAAAGTACTGAAAAGCTCACACCATTATTGCTTAGGGAGGAGTGCTTTACTAGTGGTCTTGGCTCAGGTTGGCAATAGTCTGTTGCATTGTATAATATTTGAATTGTGAGGATTTACAGCCACTGTTCAGGTAAACAACACTGTCAAGCCGGGCAAAAGATACAAAGAGGTGAATTGAAATATTTAATCATAGCCGAGTTGCTACTCAGGCTCCTGACGTGGCAAAGAAATTAGCATTACAACAATGATCCTTGTATGTGAATATCAGGCATGCTTCAATCCAGGCTGGAAAAGATGTGGTTCCAATAATCGTCTTTATAGGCACAGAGCCGTTTTGAAGTTATTTATTTGTCCATAATCACAAGATCAGACATTTTGCTTTCTCCTAGTGGATACATTTTTTCCAATTTTCCATTAATACAAATTCTAGGAAGCTGCTCACGAATGCACACTCCTGGAGGGCCAAGATTCACATTCCTGGCAGCACTGCTTCAGCCACTCCTAACCGTGCTGTTCTTGCTGTTGCTGCTGTGCTTCCAGTGTCCAGGAGTTGGTCTACATTGGTTGTTTTGCTGAGAGCAGGTTAGAGACCTGCACGATTTGCTCCAGAACTGTGTGGGATCAACCATCTCCAGCTGTTTGGTGCTGACAAACAGCTGGAGCAGTAGCATCCTCTACCCCACAGCTCATCTCAGGCAGGGTCTGAAGGCTGCTGAGCATGAGTGGGGGTGGTACATGAGCTCAGCATAGATGGAACTGAGCTGCACAGAGCTGGCGTTGTCCACCCCAGCTTTAGCTTTTCTGCTTGTTAATGATAATATTTATCCTTACATAATGTGCATAAAACTATGAGGGTTTGTTTATGTGCAGCATCAAACTGCTTTGAAAGGAACTTGTTGCCAATGTAGATTTCACCTCTGGATTGCAGTGTGTTTTCCCATGGTTAATTTTCATGCATTCATGCAATTCAGAATCACATTTCATATGATTTATGCACTAGTGAAATAAGTTATCAAGAGGAGATAATCTTATATTTGTAATGCCTTCATCCCAGACTTTTCTTAAAGGGAAACTCCAGAAATCTGTAGGAAAGACAGTTTTAAAAATGTTTCAGGGAGAAATATGCACTTCTGTGCTCATTTACTGTGGTATTTGAGGACTGAGGGCAATAATATCTAGCATGTTTTCAAACACTGCTCTGTACAAAATGCTTCCACTCCAATTGTTTTCTGTTGCTTGTCTCTGTAAACTCTTTAAATATTATGGGCCTGCCTAGTCTACATTGTATTTTACAAGTTAGAGATGGGCAACTCATTCCATAGTGGGGGAAAATAAACCCATGATTTCAAATTAAGTCTTTGCCTGCGCTCAGAGAATCAAAAAACAAAGGTAAAAAAGAACAAAGCTTCACTCAAGTTCAGAGGAGAAGTGACAGCTCCCTGGCTGAAGAGCAGCTCTCTTGTTATACTTGTACAAGTAAATGGCAAACATTAATGGTCTCAATTGAAGATGTTATGTCTTCGTCCTCCACCTCTGTTGTTGTTCTCAAGCTTTTGAACAATTGCTGGAATCTATAAAATAGTTTAATTTATATTCCTTCCCGTACAAGTGCATTTTTTATTTCTTGCATCCTCTTAGGAACAAACTGAAGGAAAACAAAGTCATAATGTCACCACTAAAATCATTCAGCATTTCCAAAGTCTGATCCTCTAGTGTATAAGCTTGTGTAACTCTGCTGCCTGGCCTTGTAAGGCTGAGGAATGCTCTGATGGATGTGAGTGCAGTGTGTGTGTCTGTGGTGTCTGTACATCAGCTGGTGTAATCTGTGTGTGTTACATGTGCATGCAGAGGCAGGGCATGACAAAGTGTGTAATAATGAATACTGCACAATGGAGGACGATGCAACAGAGCATAAAGATAAAGGATAATGGCATTGCTCTCAAATAACAACCCCCTGAGCAATGCTGGCAAACCTATGAGGGAACTTAAGACATCTTCATTGTTTCATACGGTAATAATCTGTGTACACACATGGTTTTCATAATGATCCATGGATATAGAATATTATATGAGCAGTTCAAGAAGAAATACCTGTTTATATTGAATAATTTCCATATGAATGGTTTAGGGTTGTTGGTTTTCTTGCTTTGCTTTTCTGAGATTGCAATTTCTAGCACTGGCTTCTTATCACAAACCTGCAGCCATACAGCCTGATCTCATCAGATCAAGCAAGTTAAACGTAGTCAGATCCGGTCAATACATAGGTGAGCAATTTCCAAGGTAATTCAGAAATACATTGGGAAACCGTTCCATAGCAGTATTCCTCTCTTGCCAACATTGAAAAAGCGTCTCCCGTATTTTTGGGGAGTTCACTTGATACATGGCTCTTCATCCTTGTCCTAAATTGTCCTCCATCATTGCCATGTGCAAGTGGCTGCATTTTTCAGTGTGCATGTATTCTCCTAAAAACCTTTTGTGATGAAAGGCACTACATAAGCAATGGTGCCAGCTCAGAATTTATATTTTATATTTTATATTTTATGTTTTATATTTTATATTTTATATTGGCTTTGTGCAGCCCTGGTTTAGTAAACCCCAACAATATGTTATTTTTAAAGCACCATTTAGGTCAGCCTTTGACTGAAGAGTTCAGAGCACTGTTTTCTTGTTGAAAATACTTGTGCAAAATCAGAAGTGCTGACATATACCTGTCAAAAGGACCAGATGAAGCAGCATATCTATTATCATCTGTGAGATAAATAAGAATTATCATGTTTGTGGTCTTTTACTTTCTTCATATGTTTTAATTGACTTACTGGACTTAAGAGAAGAGCTGGACCTGGTCATTGCATCTTGATGTTTCTGTTTGCTTTCACTCTAGGCCAGTTGACATAACATTTATTTATATTTATGTAACACCTACAGTTCTATCTCTCTTGGAGAAAATGGATATCTATGCACAAGAACTGTGTATTATAATTGCTAAGAGCTATGATAAAGAATACAAACTCACTTGTTCTCATCAAGCTATAAGATAGCATCAGCACAAAATGAAACAAGAGGCTATCGAACCTATTGCAAGGAGGAAATGCAGATTAAATAAAAATAAACACAGAGTACAAGTGAAAGATCTGAATAGGTTTATATAATGAAAAAGAGAGAGCCCAACAAGTTTCTTTTCTGTTTAATGCCATACTCCAAAGACAAATATTACAGCTAAGTTTTCGAGGAACAAAAAGTGGTGCTTTTGTTCTGTATTTTTTCCTGGCAAAGCTACAGAACAATTTCCTTAACTGAATGCAAAGAATAAGACCTACAGCAAAAAAACCAAACCACTATTAGCGTGATCATAGTTGTGATCATGTAAACACAATTGATTTTCTTGCTCTAAGACTATCATGATCTGCCACTGTAAAGGAAAACCACATCAAAAGTGAATTATACTCTCTGCTATTAGTTTGGGGATTCAGTCCATGTACTGTGTCAAAATGCTGATGCCTATGCTATGAGAACTTCCAGTGAATGTATCTCTTTTGAGCAACCAGTGAAATGAAGTTAAGAGTCAAACATTCCCAAATCTCTTGTATTTATATATAAAGCTGGGTGTGTGTATTTCTAGAAAGAACAAAGGAATGAATTCTCTCTTTGTTGGTGGTGTTTCTTTCCGTTTGGAAAATGAAATATTCTCCTCAATATTCTGGATACTTTGTAATAGGTACTTTTGCACTATTTCCTTCTTCTGGTCCTATATGAGGATGCTCTTTTCTAAAACCTTTAAAGCATAGACAACTTTGATTATGACTTTTAGAATCAGATTTAGGTAAGGAAGTCCAATTTATACAAGCTTGGAGAGGTTTTGTTAATACCAAGCATATCTGAATATGCCTGACTTTGTACCTTTGCAGGATTTCACATTGCCTAATATAATGTTCGTCATGGTTTTAATTTTTCCTCAAAATGGATCTCTTTTATGTCTGCTATTTACCATCCTTGCCAGAGTCATTGAGCACAAGAAATACAGTATCTACAAGATGCAGAAACTGCTTTCTTCCTTGCACTCATGTAATATGTAATGGATGGTTTTAAGAAAGGATCTTCACTCTGTGCTTTACCTATTCATGTGTAGGATTTTGATTTCATTTGAAATGAAAGGCGTAAACCTCTGGTCTGAAAACTAATAGAATTTCTGCATTTACCTGCTGATCCATAGCCTTTAGGTTAGATTGTGTGTCAGCCAGCAGTCGGCTTGTTGAATGAAGCAATACTTTAAAACTAAAATGAAAAGATTTCTGTTATATGTAGCCTGACACCAGATATGAAGGCAGATTTCTGCTGGCTTATTATTGGAAATATTTTCCAGTGTGTCTGATAAGCAAGACTGAACAAGCCGTAGGAAGTAGACCGAATCAGATAATGCTGACTTGCAGACCAGAAACCAGAAAAAAGAGAAATGTATTTTCCTAAGTGCTATGCCTTCGCTTGACAAGACTGAGGACAGAATGGTTGGTGTAATGCCAAAAGGCACTGAGAGAGCAGGAAGTAAACCTGCTGCTTTCTGGAGGTGGCTGTTGCCTCTAAGCCTTTTTTCATGTGTACATGCATCATCTGTGTTAGAAAGTTTACATCTAAGTGCTTGAGTGCATTGGCACTCTGGAGATGGGGCATGTAAAAAGGACTGGGAGAACATCAGACTGGATCAGCTCTTCATTTTTCAGTGAGTCTAGGTATTTTTTTGGAACTTCAGAGGAATTCAAAATAGACTTATGAGAGGGTCCCCCTGAAGTTGTGTTTTGCATAGACTCAGTGCTGCAAATCCTTCCTGGAAATACACTTGAACACAGAGGATATTCACAGGAGAAGCAAATTCTCAGTATGATTATAGGACCTTCATGAGGTTGCTGGATGGAGGACAAAGGAGGGTCTTGCAGTAATTCTTAGAAAGAGTTCTCAAAGAACTGAAGCAAAAAGATTCCTTTGTACTTCCTTGTTACTTCTGTGCCTAGGTATGAAGTGGTCATTACCACAGTTTGATAGTTAACACAGAAAAATATTTAACACAGTTTAGGATTCATTTATGTTTTCAGATTGCATGTAGGTAATAATTATATCAAATGCAAACATAGTTCCACATTAATATTGCATGACAAATGCGCATACTTCTATTTGTTGGCCTGAAGACATTAAAAAAATTGTTGGAAGATCCTCTTTATTCTAAGGGTTTTTTTTTTTTAAACATCTCAGCTCTTGGTTTTGTACCTTAAATGTGTCTGCTCAGGGAAAAATGAATTTAATTGCATAAAACCTGCTCTGCACTGATTTTTCCAGGGAAAATATTAAAGTTTTAAATGGATTGAGTGTCCCTGTAAGTATATTCACATTCATACGTGTCTGGAATGAACATGCCATCTGTGGCTTCTGCTTTATTTTTCTTATGTATATTTGGAATTCAAAATAACATTTATTTTGTCAGAAAAGAAATCAAGAAATCATTTAAGTTGTCCTACACTTTGTATAACTAATTGTAATTAGTATAATGTCTTGGTTGGCAAGGGCTTATCAGGCACATAACATGAAGAGGCAAAGAAAGAGCTTTATAAAAAATGATATTGTTTTGTAAAGCTAATTGTGACACTATCGCTGCTTTTGTATGTGATTGAACCCTTAATTTTTAATGTGACATTCTTTCCAGTAGTGTAGCTCCTACTGTTACCTGAGGTTCTCTGTAATGTAACCATAGAAGAGATTTTAGTCAGTTCTAGATTTTACAGTTCAGTGCCAAAAGGATGTAGTCTAGACTTGAGTCAGCTAAATTTTGGCAAGCGGGTTGCAGTTTCTAGTTGTAATGAGTTATCTTGTTTTAATGTTTGTGATGCAAATCTTGTAGATAAGAACTTAGTTAATTGTGATGTCCTGAACTTCGGTGCCAGGGGAGCAGCCACAGGCTCCTCTGATGGATCCTGTCATGTGTATGGCCTTTGAGGAGCTGCTTGCCTGCAAAATTCCGTGGCAACATTGCCAAGTCTTAGCTAGCTGATACTGGGAATCACTGAAAAGATGATGTTACTGAGAGCAGTACAGTGTGGAAGAGAAATCAGAGCATGTATTTAGAAAGCTGAAGTCCTCACCATTCTTGATACCTAGACATTAGTTCAGACTGACAGTCAGCTGTCTGGATGATTAGTATGATGATTCTTGTATTTATTATTCTCAAAAAGCTGGATTGTGAAAGACTTGGAAAATTAACTAATTTGCTACTTCAGTTGATAGCAGAGAAGCCATAAAAATTCTGGTTTCAAGCATTTAACTGCCATTCTAATAAGTATGGAGATTTTTCTCAAAGCTTTCACTTGTATTATTAACCTCCTGCAGACTATTCAATGAATATTGGAATAATATATTCTGAAATTGTCCAGTGTTGAAGAAACTGTTCAGCAGGGTAGTTGGAAATCAATTGTAACCCCCTAGTTCCTCTTCCTATGAGTTTCTCTATGGCAGTCTCCTGCTTTTCTGAACTGTTTACTGTTCTGTGCTTTTTCTAAAGGCTGCCATCTGAGAGAAGAACTTGTGCCATTCTTTGTCCTGCCAAATATGTCTGCCTGCAGTCAAGGTGCTGCCTCCAGTGTAGATATTTGAACCAGTGGATGCAGATGTCTGGCCTTCAGAAGACCCTAGATGTAGTGACTCTGGGGAAACAAAAGGGGAATGACAAAAGCTAATCCTGTGTGTCCTCAGGATTTGGGACCCTGTATTTTAACTGAGTCTTTAATTAGACTTCAACCTCTTCTGCTCACAATGTGGGTGAGTGAAAGATACCCTTCAGAAAGCCACCTACTATGTAAGCCAAGCAGTGGAGCAGTTAGAGGTAGTTTCAGTGGCTCAAATGCGAGGATTGTTTGCTTCTTTCTTGATATATAGACAGAGGTGAGTTAATTAAGAAAGCAGTGAAAGACTTCATCCATTTTGATGGAATGTAGATAGTAATCAAAACCCTAATATTGATACTAAACCATAATACGATACCTATATGTGTGTGTGCTTCATTAAAATGTATGTTCAAAAAGAAAAAAAAAAAAAAAAAAAGGGAAGAGAAATATTTTGTTCCTTTTATACTTAAGGAAAAGTTAATCTGGAGGAAGTTACAGTAGTAAAAGGGAAGGCAACATCTGTGTTAATTAGCAGTTCATCTTCAAAGCTTGACTGATGGGTTACATTATGGCCTCTTGCAATTGAATTTAAATTCAGACCCACTCAAGTTCTATTTTTACCTCCTTTTTCCATATCAGAATAATTTGTCTGGATTTAAGACTTCATTTTTGCTAAAAATATTGATGTTCCACAATCTAAAATGAACTTTTGGTTAGTGCAAATAGGCTGTGTAGAGAAAAGCTCTGTGGCTCCGGATGCAATTCCAGAGAATGTGGCTTTATGACGTGTTGGGTATGAGGGATAAGGACAGGACATTCTCCAAAGAATCTATTTCTCCTGGGTGTTTGACAGTTAAGCTCTTTGGTTCAAGAAGTCCCTTGTGTGTACTGTGCCTTGCACAGTGAGGTTCAGAGTGCTACTGTATTGATTTACAGTGCTACTGTAATGTAAATAATCAGTTGATGATTTAGCAACAAATTAGGAATTTATTTTAGAATACCTGGAAACACTCTTCTGAATATCACAGCTGAGGGGAGATGAGTTGTTGGTAGAGGAATGCAGACTGATGAAGGTCTAATCTGTGGAGTTTGAGTTCTCTTTTTCCAGTGAATATTATCTGTTCAGAATTAAAACTTACAGTTAACATTCTGGCCCTCCAAAAGCCTTTTTTTTCTGCATGGGCATCCATCCTGGTAAAAATCAAAGTTCTCAGATAAATATGAAATGTGTGGAGAACAATGACATTGCCTTCTCTTCCATGTCAGTATCAAAGAGGTAGTGCTTAAACTACCACAATGACTGCAGACTGTGGAAAATTTGAAAGGGTATCAGCTGATGTACATCAGTGTGGGTTCTGTCAGCTGAGTATCTGGTCCAGTGTTCTTCCCTCTTAAATGAACAGTTAGGGTACAATCTCATGCTAGCTATTCTTTCATTTTCAACATAAAAATAAAACAAAATACCTTTATAAAAGGTTCTGCTCACATCCCAGTGTCACAGAAATACAATGTACACCTTTACAAAGTTGTATCATATTTTTTATTTAAACATAAAAAAGACCCAACCTGATAGAAAAATTTTTATGAAAAATTTAAGCTGCTTTCAGACAAGGTTAGATGAACTCCTTTCAGTATCTTGTATTGACAAGGTAAGAGCTAATCAAGAAATTTCTTCTGTATTCACCTACAATACATTTCACTAAAATATGCAGCTAGGAGTAGTGAGTGCCCTTTAATACCAAAAGAAAAGGGTGGGAAAGCCTCCTTAATTAAATCTCTTCAGGGATCCTGGATTAACTGCAGCTCTGTTTAGTTTATATCCTCCCTGTAGAAAAATGTGCAGACCCAAGACAGCAAATATTGATCTAAATGGAGATGCAGGGAAAAGGCTCTGTTGTCTTTTTATTTCCACTTGGCACACTTTTTAGTTTTGATTCATTTTTGGTTACAAAGGATGAAAATCTAAATCCTTCTCTACTCACTTTCACGCTGTGTGAAAATATTGAACCAGGACTCAGCAAACTGGATGCAGCTACTGGTGAAGAGAAGAGCACATAAAGCTGCCCTAGAGAGGACTGTGGCATCAGCCCTGAAACCTGTGCCAAGGTTTTCACTCCCTTTGTCACAGCCACCAGGGATTGCAGTAAGTCTTCAGACTAACATGGTCCAATAAAAAGTGGGGAACAGTGGGACAGGGTTACACCATGGTGCCACAACCAGGGAAATTTTGGCATTACACCCCATTTGCTTCAACCACTGCAAGCATAAGTAATTGTCCTGTGGAGCAAGTGCTCTGCTGCCATTGACCAGAAGAGGTGCATTTCCTGATAAACATTCTTCCTAAGCATGGAATGACTTTTACTTTAGGAAAATCAGGTGATTTTTGATGAGAAAAATGGCTGCGTAAAGATGCCAGCAGCTTAGCCCTCAATCCTGCTTATGTGAATTCAGTTTTTCTTCATTGCAAATGTAATTGCATGTTTGTAATGGGTAACATTCCTATGCATCCTGTCCTGATATAGACATACATTTGTTCAGCAACAAAATCCAAGTGCAAACGGAGATGTGTGGAGCCATGTGCTTCTCTTTCTGCACAGTGCAGCTCCAGCAGGTCAAGGTTGTTTGTGATTGTGCATAAACAGCTCAACTTCAGACCCCTGGGGACAAGAGCAACCTGGGCACTCACAAAAGGCATCTTCTGCTGATAACTTGAGTCCATGCAGTAGCATGGGCTGTGGCTCAGATCACAGTCTGTACTTAAGAAAGGGAAATAAAGAACCTTGGCTCAAGAGAAGTTAAGAGATTATGTATTTCTGGAAACAAGAGGATTAGGGAAGAGAGTGGAGAAGGAAAAAAGTTTGGAATTGGGATTTACTGTTTTGTAAACAGTTTGCACCAAGACCACAGTTCTTACCTGAAGACTCAGTGCAACCTGTAGAAGGCCAGTAGCTGTAAGAAATTTCTCTACCAATTCGTGTTCCCTGCAGGGGATGCCATTCATCTTTAAGAGATTTGAGAATGCTTGAGAATCACCTTGAAATAATATATATGTCTAATATATAGGCTGAAGTGCAGAGTTTACAATTATAATTCTTTAGAAAATCTTGTTTCTCTTCTGTGTGCTTTGCAGCAAGCTGGACCTCTATGGTCAACCTTGATAAACAGGAATTCTGCTTTCCTCTCTGAGCTCAGGAGCAGAGGCATCTGAAGGAGCCCTCTCTGCCTGGGTGAAGTAACTTCCTTGTCTCATTGCCTAAGTTCACAATTGAACTGAGATGCATCAAAGTCAGGTCAAAGAATCAGAAATAAGGAAACTACAGAAGCTCAGACAGCAGAAGTCAATTTTCTCAGACTGCTGCCTTTCCCCCCCACCCCCCCGACCTTGTTTCAGGTTTCCATGAGTGTATTGAATAGACAAAAAAAGAAAGGAAATAAATTTTAAAAATGTACACAGCACAAAGATTGGAAATATATCTATAAATTAAATACCCAAGCAGATGCCTTAGGTATTTCAGTACTTGTAGTAACAGACTAGTCTTATTTCTAATGTTGGCTTTGCCTGTCTTGCCCAAAACAGTAAGTAAATATTAAGTCAAATAGTTTCAGTGTTTTAAAATTAGATGCGGTTAAATACAAAGCCATCATTTCTCTGCTCCCCTTTGTGATTATTCAGAAGTGTCCTTCCTGTCTTTTTCTCAATGCCATTTTGACATGGGGTTTATTAATTGTTACATCTCTTTTTAATTTGTATGCACCCACCCCTGAGAGAACAGTGAGGCTCTCACCTCTCCCGTGAGGTGAGATTCTCACCTCATTGTATGGGGAGATTCTCATGGGCCAGTTTGCAACCTAGGGGTAGTCTTTACTGCAGGTTTATGACAGCCTCAACTCTTTTCCCCATGTTCCATTGGTGCAGTAGTGATACAAACAGAAAGCCAATATTTCTGGAGGTTAATTGAGCAGTGTGCCACCCGACTGCAGTTTATTTTCTGGATTCACAGTAAGGGTGATCTACCAAGAGTTTGGGCTGGCTGGAGTGCAATCACTTCTCCATATCCAGGTACATCTTGCTGGGCACAGTCACTGCCTGAATCTGGAATGTGGTCTGTGCTGTTCATAATGCATTGCACTTGTTTAAGCTTTGCATGTAACCATACAGGATGGATAATAAAACATCTGTCCCTGTGTAAATGTTTCACTTTACAGGATGACCTGAAGCACGATGTGTGAGACCGTCTGCTCACTGCTAGAGGGGCACGGCTGGTTATTGTTAGATGTCCTGCACCATTACGGAATGCAAAGCAAACACCTGTGTGAACACTCTCACACACACGTATTAAAGAGTGAATGATTATGATAAATGGCTGCCTAACAGGTATCTTTATGATGCAGAAATAGCAATTGTTTTTACCAGGTGAAATCAATTCTCTGTGCTTGGATCTTCTTTGCTCTTCTTGTGCTCTTTTTTCTGCAGAAAGTATGTAAAGAAATAATTAGCAACAAAGCACTGTGTCTTGAAGAAAACAGAAATAAATCCAGGCTAGGGCTGATATTCTTCAGGATTTAGAGTCTTGTTTAGAGTCTTGCACTTCTCCTGTACCAAAGGTACTTCCTTTGCTCCTTTCAAATAAACAGTTCTCTAGCAAGAGAAGTGTGTGCGCTCCTCAGGGGAGAGGTGAGAGCCTTGCTGTTCTCTCAGGGGTGGGTGCATTCTTCTGTCAGCTCATTCCAATCTGTCATTTACTAATCTACATCTGATGTGAAGAGAAGGGCATAGACCAAAATTGTGACTTGGGGAATGTGGGTGTTTAATTTGGCAAAGCAGAAGAGTTTTTCAGAAGCTGTACTCAGAGATGCTTCGTCAGGACAAAAATTAAATAAATAAACAAACAAATAAATAAAGTCTCGGTCAACATATGTACAATGGTAGCATTAATTTGGCTAGTATAGAATTAATAGAATTAAGTAGTGGCTCACCAGTATGCACTGGCAGATAAATTTCCTGTTTTTTAGTTATACCATGATTCAGCAATGCAGAAACCCAGAGAAAGCCAGGGAGAAAAAGAGCTGATTGTCCTTACCAAGGGAGTGCAGATGGGACATGTACCTTCTACCCTCATTCCCAAGAACCTGTCACAATGAGGCTGACACAGGGCATGTGACACTGGGCCAGGCAAAGCCAGAGTACCACAGATACAAATCAGTACCAGAGACAATTCTACCTGAACATAGTCTAAGTTAATCTTGACAGGTTTTTGAAAATATTTCTGTTTATTTTGAATCATTTTGACAAACATTTTTGTTAGAAGGACATTTCACATTATGAAGCCTCCACTCCACGTATTAGAGGTCTCTTAGTTTGTTTAGACCAATACTCTTATTTGTACTTACTTATTAATCAAGAGGCCTGACAAGCTGCTGCAAATAAAGCTGCTGCTGATTCAGTAACTGGGTAGGAGAGTCATCTGAGGATTAGATTCTATAAACAGCCTTTATGAAAAGATATATTTTTATCAATTAATTGGCCTGGAGAATTTTGTCATTTCAATCTGTCATTGTTGAATTTTACTTTACTGCAATATTTTGAAATTAAGTCAAAAAGGAAAAGTGTCTATCTAATGCTTTTGGCAAACTCTCTGTTAATTAATAGCTTTTTGAAGTACTAAATTTCCTTGGTTTTTATCTTAATTAACACTCTTAATTGACCTTCTGTGATCTCTAGTTTCTCCCAAAAGAATTAAAAAATAGACTTCTCAGTTCTTTTCTACAATCAGATTGACATGCAATTGCTTGTGTGGACATCTTCTCTGCCTTCACAAACATTTTTTTTTCATTTTTATTTTTTACCCCTGAAGTCCCCACTGGAAATTACAGTCCATTGAACCATAGAGCTAAAATTGATTGTGCACATAAAAAATCCTGGAACAATTGAATGAAGAAAAGAACTTCCTGGAATTCTATGCTAAAATCAGAACTCAAGTGACAAAATTTTTACTCGATTTGAACTTAACCTGCCCTGGATCACTGAGAAAATACTTTATGTTCTTCCATTTACCCCCAGTGACAGAGAGAATGAGTTTTTCCTTCATTTAGCCTACATCAAAGCACGGTTATAGAAGTCAAAGAAGATAAATTTCACTTGCCAACATTTTTAGGGTGCATTCTCTGTTCTGTCTTCTGGATATCAATTTCTTTGGGAAACAGTGGAAAGCTAAAACTGAAGAGCCCTGTCTGATTGCTTTTATTTTAAATTATTTTTTAACTAAAGCTTTATGTGTCACATCTTACAACTCTAGCAATCCTAAAAGTGCATTTTACTATTTTATTCTGAAATATAGAATGCAAGTCTCTTTTGTAACAAGTTGTGAGAAACTGTAGTAATTTCTTTCTGCTGGGGTTTATGGAAGCCATTACTAAAAATGCAAATTCTATGTTTTGAGACTTCAAACTTTCAAGTAACTATTAATCTTGGAGCTTACTTTTATATTCTGAGATTAAATAATGACATTTTAAGCACTTAAACCTTCACTAAGAGCAAGATAAGCAAGCATATACTTCGTTTCAAGCATTTTAACTAAGTTGATTCCGCTGGTCTTTTCATGTTAAGCATATGCCTATGTACTTTTCTGAAATGGTGGATGGTATTTAGCAGAGTGAATTACAACCAATAACTATCATTTCTTTAACCCTAATAAAGTCGGAAGTATGCAAAATAAGCTTTCATTTGCAAGGTAAACAAAGTAACTTTTTGTGAGCATTGCCTTTTTATTGCTGCATTCAGCTGTAAATCATATCTTGAAAGCAAAGCCATCTTTTTAAAAGTCTACTTTGAAAAATAGTGCATTATTTTCTCCTGAGCTGTTGAGACAATTTCCTGTCCAGATCTGGTACCCCATTAATTTTATACTATTAAAAAAAGTCTCTCTGAGCTGTAGGAAACAATTTGGGATTGCTGCACACACATACATCACAACAGATCTGCCTACTGTAGTTCTACCGATGATGTTTAACAGACTCCTGTTTACCCTATTTTGGGATTAGCATCCTCCTTCCCCCAGATTTGTGTGGTTACATAGCCTTATGCTACACATAAATAGAGGATTTTTTTTATTTCCTTTGTGTAAAATTTGAAATTTGAGTGCAATTACAGGGACAAGAGGAACTCTTTTTCTAATGAGTCTCAAAAACCCCTGACCAAGAAACATGTATAACTCTCCTGTAGAGAGGGAAATTGAGTGCACAGTGTTAGCATAATAGCAAGGGCTGAGACATTGCTTTGCTCTACTGTTTTATGGGATGATATTTTAAAAGGTATTTGGAGATTTATGGCTTTTTAGGGAGAGCTAAAATTGTTTTCACATTTCTAATATTGCTTTCATTAGAATTTTGAAAGTAGGTTTATGGTATCAGATGGAATTCCAAGGTGTTACCAAATCATCCAGAATCTCCACTGCTTAAGTATATTCCCTGGTATCCCTGCGTATCTTCAGAGGAAAAGATGGGATGAATATAACTGCTTTGGTTTAAAGTGTATAATCTGTATTCTGTCATGTACTTCATCTCCCAGGGAAGGTACCTGGGAACTCACTCTGCTGTTTTTATTTATCCTGCCAGTGCAGTATATAGATGAGAGGACTAAGGTCCAATGGTGTTAAAACAAGACATGAAATATTGATTAATTCTTTTTTAAAATTCCTTTTTCCTCCTGAGTATAGCAAGTTTCAGATGCTGCTGTCAATACAGTGCTCTCCAATAAACCTCCATTATTGGAAGGGTCCTGATCTTCATCGTGTTCTTATAAATGGTTATTATGATTCTAAAATGCTTTGAAAGCTCAAGGCCAGTGTTTTCCTGGTGCAGGAGCAGAAAGCAAGTTAGAAGTAATGCAGCCTTTTATCATGGCAGAATGTTATTTTGAAATAACATGAATTGGACTGGGAATTCTTCCTGCTAGACAGTAGCAGAACATTCTGGTTGAAGAGATGAAGATCCTGATGGGGCAGATAAACAGCTGAACACTTTCATGGCTATAAAGGTGTCAAGAAAAGAAGCACAATTAGAGTTGGTATCCACCTAATGAAACATAGGTGTTTGACACCCTGCCTTTAGTTTCCACTTGTCGTTCTTCCGTTTAAGTTTCCCCTTTATTTATTGTTTCCGGTATGATCTTTACAAAAGCAGCTGGGAGAGCCAAGGGAAAGGATATTTCAGGAAAGGCAGGGATAGAAGTTCACACCAGCTCACGCATGAAGGAGGACAGACATGGGCAAGGAAGTGAATATGTAACTACTTTCAGTGGTTTTGGACTCAGTTCTGGGAACTGAGGTAATCGTTTTTCACTAAAAAAACACCAAGGTTTATTTAAACTGGAGTGTACGGAATCTTTAGGAATGTAAAGCTCTTGGAGCTTTTCTACTATCCATAATAAAAGGTATTGCACAGAGAAGGAATTTGAATCTCAGACCTGTATGTGCCAGGTAATTGTTGTGATAAAGGTTGTACAACTACTTTTTCAACCATTGTCTTAAATAGTATTTACTTAAGCTTGAGCAGGGAAGTAACGCAGAATCTGTACCAAAAGCCACTGATTGGTCTGTTTATGCTGGAGGAGGGAGACAGGACACTGGAGTACATTCTTGCTCTGAACCAGGAAAAAACACCTGAGGTCAGTTCTTCTGTCTCACAGGGAACCTGGGGCTTATAGGCTACATAAATTGCTATAGGGGTTTTTTCCCCACATGAAGATTTTATTCTTACCCCAGGATGAAAATGTTTTCAGAAGATTTTGTTGGTGGCAATAACCGATTTGCCCATAGGCTTACTTGGGAGTTCTTTTACAGCAAAACTTAATTGTGTGCAAACGTTAGGCTGCTTTAACTTGGGATGGATGGAGAACAGACTGCTCCCTGCTGTACCCAAAAACTAAGAGCTTACAGGTGTAATAGAAAGCTTATACATCCTCTCACTCACACCCAGCTCTATTAAGATGTTAAGATGGTTTTGTGAGTTTCGTGGTATCTTTCTTTGGAAACAAGGCATTTTAAAATAATTTGAAGCTGATTGTTTTTACTGATTTCAGTCAAACTGAATGCAATACATGCACAAAGCTGGACTTCAACTCGTTCATGAGCAGCAAGGGCTGAGTGGGCTCTCACTACTCATGAGGTTTGAAAGCAGTGAGTCTTGTTTACCCAGGTCATCTGGAGAACTCCACTGACTCCCAGTCCTCCACTGCTAGCATTTGTGTGAGCAGAGCAAACATGGTTTTGGTTTGTGGTTAACAATGCATGTGTTTGCTCAACCAACCAGTCTGTGAGCCAAATCCATACACAGGTCATTTTTCTCACTCATGCAGGTAATGCTTCTGGGCTGGTTGAATATGTCTAGTCATTTGAGCAAAGACTGTCAGTCTGGGCCCTATCGTCTTGTGCTTTTCTCTCTGCTATGTTAGCTCAAAGAATGATAACACAAAATTATGTAAAGGGATATGCACAGAATTTTGGTTTTCAGAACCGTATATTAGATGGTTTTGGTACCAAAATATCCTTGGAAGTTTCATTGCTGTGTGAATTTTCAGGTCGAGGATAGCCCACTGCAGATCAAGATTTTGCTTGCAGAAGATGATGCTTACTTACGTGCACACACCACAAATTCCAGCAGTACTTTGTATTTTGGTAAATTTTGTCTCATTTTACATACTCCACTAATTTCTGCCTTTCAGATGTGAAAATAAATTATTTTCTGTTTTACTGGAGTTGCATTGTTTGACTTCAGATATTTAACATGTTTTTTTGTTTTGTTTTGTTTTTTTTCCTGTGGACAAGAGCTGGAAGCCCCAAGCTGGGAAGAATGAAAGCATATCTATAAATAATTCAAAGTAATTGTATGGTTTTGACAGATTGTCAGGCTGCTTAATGCCTTTTGTCCCAGGCAATAGATTGTATTTCTTTGATAAAGTGTTGATAATTTCTCATTGCAATTTGTTTTGTGTATGTTGTATTTTTACAGAGTCCAGTCAGGCTCCTATCTCAGCACGGGTTGGTTTACCTTAATTTTGGCTATGGATGCCTGCTATGGAATTCACGTCTATGGCATGATAAATGACACCTACTGCAAGTAAGATCATAGAAAATTATTTTCATGCATCTACAATTCTGATGTCTTGTCAAAATTTCACAATTGATTTTAATATCATAAATCCAAAAAATGGATCAGGCAGTCATTTCCCAGTGTTTTGCATTGATGTGACACTATTGTCAGCATATTCACTCCTGATACGGCATGTGCTGTTGGTAAAATAAAAACATTTACAAAATCTAACGTCAGATGTCATAAGGAACTATTCTTAATCAAAGATCTTATGCAGTTTCTGAATTAGTTGGAAACAAAGTATGCTCATATTCTTTTGATAAAATATACTTGCTTCCACTGCTAAAACAAATCTATAGAGGAAAAAACTAATACATTATATTCTGAATACCAAATACACCTGGAAGTGAAATAAAATGATTAGCCCAGGATAGTTACCTGAAATTACATTTCACCACCACTGAGCAACCTACTTGAACTTTCTAGGTTATATATGGCTTGTTTTGAGTAGTAGAGGTTTCTAATTAGATAATAAAACAAGTTCTGTGAGCTTTATCACCATAAACTGACATAAATTCCAACCAACTACTGTTGGTGACCTTACAGTGACAGTGGATTAATCCTATTGTCAGAAGTATAACTCTAACCACAATTTTTAACAGTTCAAGTTAAATACTTTAATCTACTGTGTATGGTAGGAAAATATAATTATTCCTCATTCATTCAGAAAAGCAGGAAATGTCATGAACAATGTATGGTACTAGTACCTATACATATATTCTTCTGTACCTAAGCTGATCCACGTCCTGCATGTAGCCAGTCCAGTGGGTCATGAGCTCTTCGAGTCAAGCCTTTGTGCAGATTCTCATTCCACATTCTGTGACACTCCAGTGTGAGACTCATTCCTGGCAGAACCTAAAAAATGTCACAAACAACAGAATTTGAGTCACAGCTGTTTAATTAGGATATCTTAACGTTAGAGGCTGACTTTTTAGAACTTGCAGATCTCACTGATTGAGTCATCCAGATGGAATGAACAGAATGAACATATGTTGTTCTTTGTTTGTGAAAACACACAGTAGGCACCCTGGGATGAGGGGTGACAGGACTAAGGTTGTCCTCAGAGAGCTCAGCCAAGCTGGCATTGCAGAGCCCTGATGTAAAACCAGTCAACAGCGTGATAGCACTGTTGGCAGCAGAGAAGGCTGTCTCCTTAAAGCTGTGATTCTGACTGCATTAACTACTTTTATTGGATGTTATTCTTAAAACTGTCTTGTTCAAGAACCAGTTTCAACAGCTGGGACTATCCAGTGAGAAGACTTTGCTTAGGGGGAGGGAGCCTTTTGGGCTGAGTTATCACAGGTTAAACAAAATGTGCAGTGCCCATAAGAGCCAGCCCATTGGCTTTGTACTGACTGTCAAGATCGGTGAGATATGCTGAGACATACAGTGAGCTTCTTCTGCCTTAGGAAAATTCCTAGGAACTTTCCTAAGTAATTAAAGCCCTTACAGTTTAGCAAAGGAGTTCAAGTGCTGGCACATGGAAAGTATTTCAGATCATTCATAAAATTGCTTAGGTTGGGAAAGGCCTTTAAGATCATGGAGTTCAGTTGTTAACCCAGCACTGCCAGGTCTGAGTAAACTGTGCCACATTTGCACATCTTTTAAATACATCTGGGGCTGGTGAGTCAACACTTCCCTGGGCAGCCTGTTCCAGTGCTTGACAACCCTTTTGGTGGAGAAATTTTTCCAAATATCCAGTCTGAACCTCCTGTGGTGCAGCCTGAGGCAATTTCCTCATGTCCTGTCACTTGTTCCTTGGGAGAAGAGACTGACCCTCTCTCATTACAACCCCCCTTCATGCAGTTATAAAAAGCAATAAGGTCCCTCCTGAGCCTCCTTTTCTCCAGGATGAACACCCCCAGCTCCCTCAGTTGTTCTTCATGGGAGTTGTGCTCCCAACCCTTCACCAGCTCCACTGGCCTCCTCTGGACTCATTCCAGCACCTCAGTATCTGTCTTGTTGTGAGAGGCACAAAACTGAACTCAGGATTTGAGGTGTGGCCTCACCCATGCTGAGAACAGGACACAATCACTGCCCTGGTCCTGCTGGCCACATTATTGCTGATCCAAGCTAGGATGCTTGCATCTTGTATTCAGGTGTATTATATATTTATCTTTTTCTTAAAAATAGTAATTAAGTATATCTTGCTCTTCCCTAGGTCAGAAGGCTTCCGTAAAGTTCCCTACCACTATTACGAGCCAGGAAGAGATGAGTGTGAGGAATACTTTCTCCATGAAAATGCTCCATATGGAGGCCACAGGTTTATCACGGAGAAGAAAGTATTTGCTAAGTGGGCCAAGAAGCACACAATAATATTTACACATCCCAACTGGACGGTGTCTTGATACTGGTTTATTTATCTCTCCCTTAACAGCATATTACAAAAATGTCTCAGTTTACAATAGTTTTGCTTACATCTGGCTGGCCTTTCTCAGCCTAGGTAACACTAAACTAAAAACCAGAAGACAAAGAGGGTTGTGGTTCAGCTCTTAAGCAAAATTAATCATCTGTGGAAGGCAGACACATTGTTTGTTATTTCTTAGGGTTTTAATCCACACTATGCACTTTATACTTTAACTGGATTTTACTTCAAGGCAGGAGCAGTTAAAGACAGATGAGATTCCTGTATATACAGGTGCACACAGAGAACATGGTGGTCCTTTGAAAATTGTCCATCATCTCAGATATTTAAAATTGTTATTTGTAGCTCATTTGCTGTACTGAAGCACTAGTTCCATTTGTGGTATCAGTAGAAATTTTCTACAAGAGAAATGTGAGGAAAAATACAAAATACAGGCCTCCAAGGTCCATGAGTGAGTAAATTTTAAAAAACACCTGAATATATTGATACACAGTATATTGTGAGCACTTGCATATATGGTAAAATTAGAGATGAGCTAAGCATGGTTCTTGAACTGTATCCAACTCTTGAATGAGAAGATATTACCTACTCAAGACTTCTGATTAATTCATAACTTCTGAAATGCAGCTTACTTCCACCCTGGTCAGTCTGCACCATCTGGGACTATGTAGTTTGTGCTTTTTGAAGCTACTGTCCCACAGTTCAGCTCCTCCAGCAGAATGGCACTGGCAAAGATTGTATTTTGCAGCCCATGATGAACCTTTGGCTGTTGTACCAAGCCTGCTGTCATTACCCAAGCTGGTGAGTGTGAAGTTGTCTCATAAATATCTCCATTTACTCCAGTTGTGCATTTGACTGGCTCCAACATCCAAATAATAGTATTTTGACAGTATTTCCCATGGAGCCATCATAATTTATTTTAGATCTCCCGTTTCTCCATCTTTAAAAACAAGGATAGTGTCTACCTACCACACAAGAGAGTTGTGAGGACTAATTTAATTTAATTTAAAGCACTTTCCTGATGCAGAATGCTCCAGATCATTTATTCTTAACACAAAAACAATGGTACCTGTCATTTATTCTTGTCTGTTGGGTATTTGAAGAAAGTGACAGTGTGTCTGGCTCTGATGGCAAATTGTACTGTGCATCCGCTTTCCTACTGAGGATAATTTGTAATACTGAGTTCTATCAGCTTGCATTGCTTCAGATGAAGTTGAAAGAACTCCCCATCTCACAGTATTTTCTGCACATTAAAAGGCAGTTCAAGAATCTTAAAATATACTCATCTCTAGTTTAAGTATGTATTTCCAAACTTACTGTAATAGAAAGTTTTCAACTGCAGCAGATTCATTTGTCATATGACCATAATTCAACTATACATGTGAGTTTTATTTAAACTGTATTTAAACTAATGCTTTAAGTTTAGAATGTGTCCTATGAATATTTTAACATCTGGAATGTCAGATTCAACACTGTAATAGCCAATACTGTGAACACTTGAAGGAATTATGTGTGCAACATGTCACACAGGGTTTACTCACACTACTTAAACATTAACCAACAGGAAACTTTGTATGCTTTTGTAAATCAAGAAAAGGGGAAAGTAAAAAAGCTATTTTTACATGTAAGTATTTGTATACTGACTATTTCCTATTGTATATTTGTATATATAAATCTATATTTTATATGTTCATTGCGTAAATATTCTCTCATCAACAGCTCCAAACTCATAGCATGGGGAGGAAATCTCTTCACCAGTATTCCTCCTCCTGATCATTGGTTTCTTGTTCCTGTTGGTAGGTGATTCTAGGATATCATCTCTGTTGCCCCTTCTATTTTCTATCATAAATGCAGCTCTCTGCTTTTATTTTTTAATATAGCTCAGTTTTCACTGCTTACTTTAGTACTCTTTGTATTCATTCTGTCAGAGAACGGCTGGAGCCATGCTTATGATTTTGGATAAACATCTATATTCAAACACAGACTTTGTCCCAGGTTTCTGGCATGACTTTGTGTCTCACCTTCCTGTTTGGAAGAGGAGAGCAATAGTATTTTCCTACTCCCTTTCTTGACTGACTTTCTTGAAAGCTGTTGAGATTAATATTCCCATTTTCAACTTATTTGTAGAATGCTTTGAAGAAAAGGTGCCCAAAGTGTCTGAAAATTACAGGCAATGCTGTGATATACAAGTAATTAAAAGTACCCATTCCTTCAGTTGTAGGTTGATACAACATGGGAAGAAATCAAAAAGGGGGAAAGGGTCATGGCTGGATGAAGAGCTGTAGTAACAAAACCAGATTTATCACCATATGCATCTTTTCAGTTCAGATGGGTGGCTGGATATATGGAAATCTAATAAAAAATTGTATAGCGGGATTTGAAAACTGTAGGACATGCAGAATTAGGGAGAATGTTCCACACATAGTTTACAGGGCAGCCTGGGAAATCCTGTTATTCCCTTGAGGGAAGAGGAACTGAAAAGAAGGACATCAGCCAATTGAACTTCTATTTAGAAGGTTTCTGGGTTAATAGAAAACTGCTATGGAAGTGCTGCACATGGAAATTGTTTGGGCTGGACAGACTTAGATGCAAGTGTCCTCATGAAGTAGAGTGTTTCTCGCCCCAAGCGTTTCTCTGCAGTGAGTATAAGGATTCTGTCTGAGTTGTGTTCACCTGCAAGGTGGTTTTTAAGCCTGAGAAAGTTTTTAAGATAATTAATACTTGCCAATTCACCATAAACATGTTGTAAAATATGTGCTTTGTTCTGAAGCTATTTGAAGAGTGGTTGCATGCTGCATGAAACACTATCACAGAGGACAGCCAAGAAAAATACAGCTCTAAGAACATCTGAATGTACACAAAAATTGAGAACGCAATTAGAGTTCAGGTGTCGCAGAGCAAAGTAAAAGTGTTGCTCTCTGCCTGGATTTGCACTAAGAGCAGATCCACTTTAGAAACATTGCAGCAGACTTCATTCATGCTACAGGAAATGAAAATCAGTTCTCCTATTTAGATGAGCCTGTCTTTAGCATAAGTTAAATGCATATTTACATGATTTTTATTATATGAGTAAATAACTGTGACCACTGTGTTAAAGATGATTCTACAAAGAAATTACTTTGTTGCGATCTGTTAAAAATCAGCTTTGGTACTAAAGAAAGAATGTCAGTACTTGGATGCATAAAAGGGATTTTGGTGGTTCACCTTCTGAGAGCAGTGAAAAAATCAGCTGAGAATCACTTACTAATTCTTTGAGATAAAACTACTACAGTTTACCTGAATGTAATCATGTCCTAATTGCTTATTCATTCAAGCAGTCCTATTTTAATCAACTACTCATGAGTATAAAACAAGCAGGGAGTTTACCTGAGGTTTTCAAAGTGCATTTTCATATTGCTGCTAATAGAGGAATGATCAAAAATAGTTTGGCCTGGTTTTTTGCCATCAGTGAGATGAGTAGTCATCAAAAGTTTCTTTTAAAATGTAGGGGGGATTTAAATGAACTTTTTTTAAAAAAGAGGGAAGGAAAGGGATAAATGGCTTTTTAAAAATAGTTTTTAATATACTTTATGTTTTATGTTGCATTAACTTCTGACTTTTTATTTTCAAAATAGAAATTTTAAATAGGAGCAGAAATTTTCATTAAAAAATAGCTTTTTGACTGGCAAATTACTATTCATGGACAATTGACTGAATAAAATAAAAGTGTTGATTTTTCTTTCCAAACTGACATAACAGACATCATTCCAACCTTTTCATCCCCATTAGATGTCCAGATCACATCCTTCTGCTTATACCAAGGCCTCTTCTCAGAAAGAAAAGAATTAGTTTATATATCCAGCCAAATTCCCTTTCCATCTGGGCTGGGAGGCTCCATCTGCAGACTGCTCCTATCAGTTACATCAGTAAATGGGAAGGACTGATGGAGAGCTCTACTTAGGAGCAGATGGTGTTCCAACTTCTAAAAAATGCCCCTAAAGTGCTTTAGGCAAGGAGTACCCATTGATCTCTCTTGGAAATACTTTACTAAAGTGTTTAGTTTCTTCAAATGCCTTTAGCTCCTGTATAGAATAATTTTCCTACTCTCTCTAGTAGGAATTATCAGCAATGGGAAAGCATGCCCTTTACAGGAAAAAATGAAGGCAAATTCTCTGTTGTTAAATATTTCCACATAAACACCACCACGGGTGAAGAAGTCAGCCTGACACAAATTATCTGAGCACTCACTGATTTAGGAATCTCTGAGGACTCTCTTCAAAACTAATGCAAGTGACTTTGGCAAGTTCATGAATACAGCACCTACCCCAGTAAAATCTTTGCTCTGCTGGGTGCTAAGGTAAGCAGTGTTTTGTCTGGGAAGTACCATGTGCACATAATGCTTTGCAGAATGAATAAAGAGAAGCCCATCCAACTCTTGGAGGGCTGATGGTCTTCCATTATTCATCTGCTTGTGGGCTGGACTGAAGTAGGACCCCACACAAAGATAGCTGTCAGCAGAGCACAGATGCTCAACCAGAAGACGTGTCCAGGTAAGTAAGAATTAAATAAGTAATGCCATGTGAATTATAACTGGATGATGGTCATAGTAAGAAATCAGAACCACTTTACATATTGATGGTTATCATTTGCTGTCTTTTTTTGTATGTGTGTGTGTGTGTATGTCAGAAATAGTGTGTCTTTAGTTCTGTTCAGGCCAGCCTGGGGCTTGTTCATGATGATCCTTAGGGTACCCACAAGAGTGAACCTTGGTGTTAGTATCACATAGGAGCTGTCTGTGGCCATTGTGATGTACTGTGAGTAACAGTCACGTATTTACTAAAAAAAGTCCTGGTTTTCCTGACTGTATTTAGTTCCTTTGGGGAGGAACTGTTTAATTTTCAATAGATGGGTCCCATTCTGTTCCTTCTTTCCTGAGAGGATGCACAGGAATGAAAATTAACCATAGAGAAGTGAAGCCAGCCACCAGATTCATACATATTTTTCTGGCTATTGCTGTGATGTGTATAGCTAAAGTCATAGGGCAGGGGAAGCGTTTTGTAAACCTTGTCTGGCGTAATGTACAGAAATCTTGTGTGTCTATTCTGGATTAGAGTCTCCTAGGCAAACCCTCTAAAAGGGACTGAAGGAGAAAGGAAAGTCTCTGTTGAAAGGACAGGACTTCTGTGGAGGCCATACTAACGTGTGGCACATCTGGGCCTGCTCCCCCAGCTTTTGTAGGTTCCCACTCAGCTGCAGCTTTGGGCCCTTTCCAGTCCCACTGGAGAATTCTCCATCTGATTTACACAGCCTGTGATCCACAGAAAGCCTGCCCATCCTCCCCTTCTGTGCACCAGGAAAGTGCTGAATCTGCCCTGGGGGTGCAGTGTCAGAGCAGGGACACACTTTCCTGCCAGCAGCGTGATTTGCTTGGGGCACATTCTCACCTCAGGTGCTGAACTCAGTTTCTTGGGATATGATAGGAAAGATATCACTGGGTTTTGGTATCGTTTGTATGATTAACTCACAAAGAGTTACTATTTTATGGGAGTCTTAAACAGCTGATTTCGTGTCTTTTTTTGCATTGCTTGCTGCTATTTCTGGGAATTCCTCAAAATATGCAGCTGTCAACATCTGCAACTCCTGTTCTAATTTACTGGAAAGAGAATATAGACTTGAACTAATGCATGTTCTTACCATGTATTATGCATGATAGCATGTTACACATCTTATTCTCCATTATAATAAATAATGTAAGTTTTGTGTAAACTTAGTTCAAGCAGCAGAAGTAGTACTTTCTCTCGTATCATGTGTTGCCCAGAGCACTTTAGTGAGTGCCATTAGCAGCTGGCGGCAAATAAACTGTTGAAACCAGTCAGGAAGTGATTACTAAATTTGACATTTTTCACTGAAATACAAGAAATGGTTCAGCTTGCTTTTGTGAACCTACTCTGGCATTCACAATCACAATTCTGTGTTCTATTCTAAGGAAGCCTCACATCCTGAGTGTAACTTGGGAGTGACTTTTTTGACACACATGTTGTTAAGAGGTTAGGAGGGCAATGATCCCAAAGGTTTTATATTTACAGGAGTATCTTTTTAATGGGAATTGAACGTGTAGAAGATTGACGGAGATGCCTGCTTCATAATTTTACTACTGAAAATAGTATTTCTGATGGTAGAAGGAAAAACAAATTGTGTGCTCACTGCTCTTCTGGCTGATCACCTGTGCTCTCCTCATACACAGACACACACACGCATCTGCAAACACAATGAGTGTCTGTAGGGAAGGTCCCTTTTTATCAGGTAGGGGCAAGTAAGAACAACTAAGACTAATCTACATGGTAAATACAGCTTATAGTACTTGTTGATAAATGTTTATTCTGTGTATTTCCAAAGCCTGTGTCTATGTTAGCAAAGAATTAGCTTAGCTGGATAGGATCTGTAGCCTGAAACTGTTGGTGCTAAGGACCTGATCTCCACACATATATCTAGTTTGATCCCAGGGGCTGAAATGCCACTGGTGATTGGAGCACATCCTTTGGTTTCCATCCAAAAGGAATCTGGTGCACATCCTCGGGAAGACTCCATCATGCAAACTAAAGCTCATTAAGTGAGGCCACTATACTGGACTGTCCCACAGGAAAGAGAAATTCCTGCTAGACCATGTTATAACTCTGGCTTTGCATGGGTATTTTTTTTTTATGGGTATTTTTGTTTCAAATTTGAGATCTGATTCCTCCAGTCAGATCATGGGAATTAAGGGCTCCTGATTCTTCCTAAATTTACCATCCTAATGTGCTCCATAAGTCAGGAGTGTGATATAGAACAAAGTGATGGGTACAGCATGGTAAGTGCTTTGTTTGATGAAGAGTTAATGTGATTCTGCTCGTGGATATAATTTAATCTGGAACATGCTGGGTGCTTGCTAATGCATGCATTGTTTTTATATACTGAAAGACACATAAAAATTCCCTTTATCATTTTCCCAGGGTAATTTTGTTCTTGTGGCCTTCCAGTTGTATCTGTATATGTGTGCATATATGCATTTATATACAGTGTGCAAGCATTCTTCTGTTCTTAGACAGTTGCTACTATATGCTGCTAACATAAACTTTTTTAGGCAGTTCATGTTACACAATTATTATTTGTATTCTTTGGTTGCCTTTTTGTAATGCTGACAAGTGTATTGATAGCAGGTACCACTGTAGGCTAAGAAAACTTTCATACTGTTTATACTTACTTTTTATGTTAAGCCATGTGTTTTCTTGCTATATGTTACCTAGTTTTTGCTCCCATTTGGAGAACGTGCTTCTATGTATTTGCAAAATTGTGCCTGGATTATTTTAAAACATGAATAAATGTATACAATTTTCCAATTGTCTGACATAATTTATGCATGATTTTGCGCAAAACACTTTTATTCTTGTTTATGTATATGCCACTATAATAATATCTGACAGTTCACTGAACTCAAAGAAACAAAGGTCTTGTTTTCTCATAAGTGTTATAAATCAGCTGTACACACTTTAAAGACATTTTAAGGCATCTTCCCTAAAAATACTCAGTAATGTTGGGTAAACGCAGTCACAAAACCTACACGTACAATTACTCATGATTGTATTTCTGTGTGTTAAAACACCTTGCAGGCACAAATGCACTTTGTGGAAAAGGTCCATTGGATCCTGGTCATAAAGGGCATGTCCTTCCCAGAGCATAGCAGTCTCAGGCGTGAAGCCACTGAAACCCCAGGAGTGGACACTGAGCTTGAGAGAGTAAGTGTGAAGGGCTGGGGGAGAGATCACGTTTCAGGAAAAGGTGCAAACCTATGCTTGCAACTACAGTGTTGGCAAGAGTGTGAGCCATAACTTTTGTTCCCCAGTGAACTCCGTGGTGCTTTGGGAGGAAGGGAACTAGAACTCATTCAGCCTCTGGTTTCTAACTTTGCTATTTTCCTGTTCCCAGCAAAGAGCATGATCAACAAACAACAGCTTTGATCTGTAAATCTTAACTTGGTCTGTATGTGCTGAAGTAAACATATGTAGAGTAGCTGGGTTTGTGAAAGGACTGGAGATTCTGGGCTTATCTGTCAGCACTGGCGTATGTAATGCAGCAGCTGTAACCACCTAATTTTGGGCCAGAGTCTGGTGTATACCACTTAGAACTGGGCTATTTTGTCAGCTACTAGAGTAAAGGAAATGAAAAAAACTATTTCTGGGATAAGGATAAGACTAAATAAAGGGGAAAAATGCCTTTCACATGCTCAGCTTTGAGGGTCCTTCAAGTCTGATATGCTGCCAAGGGGCTTGTTAAGAATTTGTGTGTTACTTTTTCAGGCATACTCTCTGCATAAACTGTAATGTTCACTTCAGAACTATTATAGTGTGAGCTCTGAATGCATATTAGTAGCATAATGTAATATGGATTAATTTCATCCTTTTTCCATGCAGGATGGTTGGATATATTACTCTTGAAGTACATCAAACATGATAGTAGTGACATGGGATGTGAATGTGAGTTTGACTGTTTGTCATAGAACCAGATAATCAAGTAAAAAATAGTTTAATACTTGAATTTGCCCCTTTCTAGCTTTCAAATCCCCATAGAATAGCCAGCCTAAACTACTGAAGCTTTTGCTCCTGTGGCTTTACATTTAGATCTTATTTTATTGGTTTGCACCAGATCACCCAGTAATACTTGTCAACAGTCTCAGTGATATTTTCTTTTTATTACCAATTTCTTCTGTAATGACTGAGTCTTCTGTGAACCTTTGTGTTATCTTTCAAATTACTGATAAAATTGTGAACTAGTGTATGCCCAGAAAGCTATCCCAGCAGAATACCTGTTCTGTGATCAGTCCCCATTTAAATTTCCATTTTGAAATGTCAGTTAACCAGTTTTCCATTCCTTTAATGTGAGACGTCAATTTGGTATTATCATGTTTTCTTAACTGAAATGTCATGAATACCACATCAAATGTCATATAGAATCAAAGTGTATCAACAGTGTTGTCTTTCACTTGTACTCACAATTGGAAAAAAAGCCAGCAAATGTGTTTGACAGTATCTGTTTTCCATATTGCACTTAGATTGGCATTTAGCATATTTCTCCTCTTTAATTAGTTAGTAATTGAGTCCCCTGTCAGCCATTCCATTACTTTACTCCAGATCAATTTCAAACTGACAGGACTGTAATTATCTAGGTCATTAAGTTTATCCTTCTTAAATATTAACACAACATACGTTTTCTTCCAGCTTTCTGGAACCTTCCCAATTGTTCCAAGACTTAGCAAAAAGCAGTAATAATAATTGAGATTCTGCAGTCAGCCCTTGAACAAATCTTGGAAACAAATTATTTGAAGTTTCCTACACAACTGCTTCTTACTTTTCTTACTTCAGTAGCTTCCATGTAATTTTTTCCTTTTTTTATTTTTCTTTGTTGTCTGCTAGTTTATCATTCTCATAGAGTATCATCAATTGTCTGTCTTTTCCTTAAATACTGAACACAAATACTTATTGAACACTTCTTTCTTGTCTTCATTACTCTTAACAAATCTTCCACTTCAATCTGATAAAGAACTGGTACCATTGTCAGGGTTCCTAATGATTTTGAAAAATATTGTCCTTAATTCTCTGACCATAAATTTCCCCTTACAACTTGGCTACACTTACTGGAGGAATTATATATGTAATGCCTTAGTTCTACTCTATATTCAGTGTTATTAACCTTCTTTTTCCATTTCATTGATTTACAATTAAGGAGAGGTTTTCATTAACCCTTTAATCTAGATATTTTTTAACAACTTTCTTTCCCGATTTTTCAACTAATAAATGTATTATTGTATTTTCCAATTATCGATCTGTTTTCTCTCCTAGCTGATTCTCCTTTTCAGTAATTTTCAGGTTGGTAAAAAGACTGTACCATCCATATAACTGTGCACTTCATTCTCTTTGTGCCCACAAAGAGCAATCAAGTTATCATTATAGCCACTAATATTAATTTACTTTTCTTACCAAATGCCTCTGATAAATTTTCATTATTTCTGTGTCTCACACAAAATTCTCATTCTTGGAGAGTTCTCCATTTTGGTTTAAGAAACATTCATATAGAATGTTCAATAATTCAGCAGAGGCACCAGCATCATGAAACTTCAGGCATATGTTGGGCAGGCTGCAGTCTCAGATGATTGTGCAGCCTTTTTGCTCCTACACATTACAGAAGGTGCAAAGGCATCCAGTCATCCTGCTGTCTTCTATGATTTGGTGATTTGCAGACAGCAGCTACTATCCCATCTAGTGTTTTGTCTGTTAGAGTATTGATCCATTGCATTCACATCATTTGCTTCTGAGCTGCCAGTGTCCTGAAAACAGACTGTGGTTCTTTTACTGTGGAGTGCCACTCTTCTTCTCCCTCTCTCTACTTGATCTTTCCAAAAATAGGTTATAACCATTGATTTTAATGTTTCAGTTATGCAGTTCTTCCCATCTAATTTCAGTAATACCTGCTACACTGAATTTATAAATATGTAATTTTAATTCCTTTCATTTTTTACTCAGACTATCTGACATTGTTTTATAGAAAATCTACTACTTTTACATTCTTCATGATTTTTGGTTTTGCCATCTTAATTTCATCCTGAAAGACTGGAGGTTTTTGATTGGATTTGGGGTGGGTTTTTTATCAATTCCTCTTTTCATAGTTATTTTTAGCCTCTTTCCTAGCAGGCTGTTTGCCTTTCTACCGAACAGGGAACCACCTAAATGGTGCCATCATTTCACCTGCATCAAAAGACAGACACTCCATGTTCAGAATCTTTTTTGTTTCCCTGTCTTCCTTCATTCACCAGCCAAGGATAATATCCTGGAGGATCACGCAGACATTCTTCTTTTTAAGCAATGTTCAGAGTTCCCTGACCTTGTTGGAGATCTGTGAGACAATTCCTATGCAGCAGAGCCACTCATGCATCCAGTCTTTCTAATCGTCTTTAATCTCCAGCCTTTTCCCTGAAGTGGTTGGGCTACACATGATCCCTGGCTGTCCTGTTTTGAAAAATGCTTCTGCCTCTGGAGAATTCTGGAATTTGGGTGAGGGTGCTTTGGAGATGGAGGGAAGGTGTCTGTTCAAAGGAAAGGTTAGGCTGTGTTAACACATCTGCTGGGGCCTTTCTGGTTTTTGCTGCACAGAGTAACCAGACGTCTGTGAGCTGCTCAGTCCCTGGGCTAGCAGCTCCCATCTCTCCTCAGGAATGGCAGAATTTGGGAACTAGAGAGTCTGGATTCTGAGACTATGTGTAAAGTGAGCAAAGGAACTGTCAAAAAATTAAACATTATGATTTGGCTTGTTTTGTCATAAAATTGATCCAAATCTGCATCTTTGAATGGGAGATTTACAATCAGTTAGCACTCTTCACTGGCAAAAAGAAAACATTCTACCAGAGAAATTCTGATTAACTCTTCTCCTGTCCAGAGGAGAGCTATCTAAATTAATTGTCTTTGACAGGTGAGGTCTGTCCTCATTTTGGTACAGGAGATAAGCTACTGGTTACGACACAACTGGGTAGACTTGCACAGCTTTTTAATTACAACAAAAGCACTTATCACAAATGTCTTGTAAACTGAGTGTCAACAGTGCTTGGATTGCAGCTGCCTGGCCTTGGGTTTGATGGCTTACCTCCTTAATAGACACGATGAAACATTATCCTGCATTCTATGACCAACTTTGCCTTCAACTTGTTTTTATAGTGCCTTACAGTTCATCAAGCCCTGCTGCATAGGCCTTAAAATAAAGCAAATCAAATCAATTTGGTCTCACATTGCCCTTTTATTTGTCAGCATTCTAGAAAAGATGCTCAGTTGATTGATCTGACACACTACAAGTCTCATTGCTTCATCATCTTACTGATCTGATTGATGAAAAACACTTGATGTATGGTGATGTCACCAAGTAAAAAGTCTGATTTCTGCCTTGTCCTGTTTATTAGTTCTGCAGAACTGGGAAGGGAGCTAAGCAAATGCTTCCCCTGAACATATTGTATAGAAATGAAAAATCTTCCAGCACCTCATTTTGCAGGATAAATCCACATGGTACAGTACAAGCCCCATGCCATGCAGAGATAATCCTCCTGGCTCGGAATGAACAAAACGTGCCTGCATACAAATGGCAAACCATTTGTTACATTTTTGCAAGGAAAAACATGAAAAAAATCTGTCAGAGCACAGCCTTGCAGCTCCTGGTTTCTCTGGCCTGTGCTGGGAAAAACAGGTTGAGTTACTTGCAATTGTGAATCACTTGGTGTTGTGTTAATTCACACACTCACACACATACACAAAATGGCATGGTAGAAATGCCATACATTACAACATACACTAAAATGTCCTTTTTTCTACAAATGTTGTGGAAGGAAGGGGAGGCAGCAGAGTTTATACTTGAACAACTGGCTGAAAGCTGTATACAGTAAGCACTTTGAGAACATCAAGTGATTGTGAAGGGAATTATTATGAACACTATAATGATTTTATTCTTGGTTATTTCTTCATACTGTCTTGAAAAAGATCACTTCTTTTCATCAGCACCTCAAAGATTCTTCCCCAAAAAAGTACAAAGCAGAATGACAAAGAGTTTCTGAAAGTGGTTTCTATTAAATGAAAAGAAGCAGTGGGAATTTAAGAAGGGCAGAGAAAAGAGTGAATATTTAAGCTAAGGACATTGAGACCTAAAATTCCATCACTTTATGTAGTGTACTTCCCACTGGTATCAATGGGAGCACTTACTTAAAGCTTATACAGGATTCAGGGATTCCTTCATATCTACAAATAACACAGGAAAAAAAAAAAAGAGACCGGTCTTTTTCTGGTGTGAAGCCATTGTTTTATCTTTCATGATGCTTAAAATGGCAACCAGCTTTTGTGATGGTTCAAGTGTCAGAATTCACTTTTGTTTCCCCCCTACCAGCAAAAAGAGGACCAGGGAGTCAAACTGCAGCATGTTTTGAGGGCAGCCTAGCAGTCCTTGGGAATTTTAAAATGTGGAAAGTACTGTATTAATCTGAGTGTATCAGTAGTGAATGGGATAATTTAACAGCACTTTCCCCCCCCCAAGTATTTCTTTTCTTGAATAGATTATTAGACAGGAAGGGTTGAGGATACAAACCTTGAATCATGAAAACGTGCGCATGCTGAAGAGGTATTACAATGAATTATAACCACTGGTAATAGTTTAGAATCCAAAGGCTGGTGACCTTTGCTTTTAAAAACACGCTTTAAATGTTATCATTCTATAGCACCGTCTTCTCTACTCTATCTCCTAAATGCTTTTGGACACACAGACCATGGGATTAATTATATACTGCAAGCAACAATTCATGAATATTTAACACACTCATTTATACTTAATGAATAAATTTGCATTTTGACAGTGTTATTTAATGTGGTTTAAGGAAAAACTGCTCATTACCTTTCAATTTTGTAGATTAGGAGAATGTAATTGGAATGATAAGGTAGGAGAGAGGCTGCATGATTGTTTCACACGGTGTGTTCCCACAGGAGCAGGGTTTTTGATCAGAACGCCTCAGTTCGGTTTGTTCGGGGGAAGTTTTTGCGTGTCTCGGTCTCTCCGGGGAGGCCGGAGCAGCGGGGCCCGGGCAGGGCACTGCCGGCCGCAGGAGAGCCGAGGACACCAGGACAGAGGGGCTCGGGCAGCGGGACAGAGGGACCTGGCACCGGGACAGAGGGGCTCGGGCAGAGGGACAGAGGGACCTGGCACCGGGACAGAGGGGCCCGGCAGCGGGACAGAGGGGCTCGGGCAGCGGGACAGAGGGGCCCGGCAGCGGGACGGAGGGGCCGCTGCTGGGGGACAGAGGGGCCCGGCACCGAGACAGAGGGACCCGGCACCGAGACAGAGGGGCCCGGCAGCGGGACAGAGGGGCCCGGCAGCGGGACAGAGGGTCCCCGGCAGCGGGACAGAGCCCTGTGGCGGTGCCGGGGCTGCGGTGAGCGGGCTGCAGCCGCGGGGATGGCACAGACTGCTCCGGGAGCCCTTCCAGCAGCTGCACCCCGCTCGGTGTGAGCGGCCCCGGGAGGCCTTCCCCGGGCAGGACAGGCCGGGCCCGGGCAGGCAGTGCCGGAGGTGCCGGGGCCCGGCCCGGGCCTGCCCCGAGACAGCAGCAGTCCCCCGTTAGGGGCAAACACAGCGGCAAACAGAGCAGCAAACACAGCAGCAAACACAGCAGCAAACACAGCAGCAAACACGGGCCGTGGCCGCAGCCCCCGCAGGAGCCGCGGCGCTCACTGTAGGTGCGCAGCGCTCGGAGCTCTCCCCAGGTCACGCTGCACAAGGGTTTGATGATTCGGGTTTTTTCCCCCGAATACTTGGTCCTTTTGAGAACTCTCTGTAAAAAGAAAACGAACAAACAAACAAGCAACCCCCCAAAAAAACCCGCAGTTCATCTTGCAACAAAACCTCGGAATAGACTTGTGTACATTTCAGCGGTTCAAAAGGAGAAGGAGGTAAAAATATAAATTATTTTTTTTCTTCTTGTATTCTTAATTTTTAAGCCTATCTCATGATTTATGGGAAGGGGAAGCAGTGATGAGGAGGAGTAATTTGTTTTGGTTTTGTATTCTGTCAGCAGTCCTGATATGAAGACTGTGTCCCATTTAAATTTCATGGATTTTTCTCCTCGTTATTCTAATAGGGCTAACTACAAAACCTCTGTAGTTGGGTATCTTTGCTTTGCCTTTTAAGCTTGTATTTAATCAACTCAAATGTTTCCTTAGGCAAAGAGATATTATAAAGATTTCTTGGCTAGTACAAATGAAAAGAATAGAAAATTATCAGAAGTTAAAAAATAATTTCCGAGGACTTGGTCTTGTGGATTTCTGTATCTGAACAGCAATAGAAGAGAATATCCGCAGATCTCTAGTCTTTAACACCAAGGGCTGATTGTGTAAAATAGTTTTTTAAATGGGTTACAATTTACTTCTTTAACAAAGTACATGCATTGTTTCTATTTGTCATTTTAAAGTGCCATATGGTGGCAGATACTAATCCACAATATGTTGCCATAGTTCTCTCTGATCTCTCTTGAAAAAAACATAATTATACAAATGGAGACTTGACCTTTCAGTCAGCTTTAATGGACTGTTTTCTGAGCACATTTCTAATCGAGGAGAATTGCATGAAATGTTATTGTTGAAGTTGCATAAATATATCTTGTCTTGGAAGGGAAAAATCCTTGGGCCAAAATCGGGTTGCTCACCAACTCCTCATTCAGCACACAGAGTAACGACATCTTGATTCTCACAAGGGAGCTCTAGAAATATCTTTGATGTTAAGCAAAACAAAGATTTGAAATGTAAAAACTGCGTTGATATCCCTGTCCTCTGGGCAATGATGCATAAGCAAAGATAGCCCATCTCTGACGTGCTCCTCATCCTGTGGGAATATCCCCACACAATATTAATAGAGGGGAGCGTACCAGATAAATCTTGGATCTGCATTTTGGTGTTCTTTTACCTTAAATTTTGTAAGGCTTGAAATTTTAGGTACTGTTTCGACTATATCCAGCAAGCTAAAAGCCCATGACTTGCACTCACATTCCCAAACTTCCTGGGCCTCCATCACTGCGCATCTCCACGTCAAGAATTATGTTTCAGTCTCTCAGTGACCTAAAGTAATTCTGGTTTTAGTATAACAAAAGAATCTAAGCTCCTGGTGGGACATATGGGGTGAATCTAGGTGGACTTCCCAGATTCGTGTCTCCTTTTTATTTACCACAAAATGGAAAGGATTTGTGCGGGGCTGAAGCAGGTGTGTGCTGACAAGGTCACTTGTTTCCAGGGGAGGCGTGTGCCCATTGCTGTGTCTGCAGCTGGTGCTGATGGGCTGTCACAGGCTGGGAAATGCAGGTACCACAAAGGACAACTGCAACACTGCCCGTTCCTCCTGGCTGGGAGCAGGATCTTTTCCTGCTTGGGAGGAGAGTTTGTAGCCCTGGTTAAAGGTTTTTGTTCCTGTTTTGGTCACCAAAATGGTTGGTAATGTTCACAATGCATGAACAATAGAACCTAAGGTTCCTTATTTTATGTACTTTTTTTGATACATGCATTACCCTTTTGGTCTGGAAGTTGATAACAACAGTTTTCTGTCTGGAACACAGGATTGTTATCTTAGGATATTTCTGGATATATTTGTTGCTAAAAGTGTGTGTTGCTTGCCACCATTTTGATAAGGCTGAAAAGCAATGGAATCCTATCTTTAAAACTTGTCCCGCTGGGAAATCTTGAGTTTGTGAATATGGTGACTGATTATATGCATCACAAAACAAAAATGCATAATTGAACAGCAGCAACTGTCTGAAAATAATCTACTGTTGCCAACAGTTGAAGGCTCCAGTGTGACAAGTTACCAAGTATTTAAACTCTCTTCCTGTGATTGGTCTACACACTAGCTTGATAAAAGTTATTAGCTATGAATACATGAAAGAATCATTTTTATTCCTCCTGTGCCTCACCTTTAAGTATACCTAGAGTCATGTTTGATGGAGGACAACAGGCACTAGATCAGATGTCATCAGGCCCCTGTACACTAGCTGTTTGGTTTACTGATTTTTTCTGAGTATTAAATGTTTAAAACTTCTGGGAACAAAAAGATTATTCAGGGTCTTGTCTTCTGACTTTGGTGATTCAAATTTACTTGCATAATTTAATTCAATAACTTTTTGCTTGATAATTCATGTAAACTGGGAAATTAAGAAGTAAGGAATCTATAATTTTTCCCGAATCTTATTCCAAATTTATTTATTTCTGTTGGACAAATTTTTCAGTTGTATTCAGATGTTGGGAAATCCATATATGATGTTTGCTTTAGATTTTACAAAGCAGAGCTACTCACATTCAAGTTATGGAAAATTAGTACATTCATAATTTGTAAGATATAAGGAATTATAACATCCAACTTATTTGCTATAGGAATCAAGCTTGGGGGCATATTTAATTGAATGAGAGTCAGACATATTTCTCCTGTGGGCAGAGGGGTAACTTTTCTGAGACACAGAAGTCTCTCTCATTTGTATCTTGTGCTAAACATCTTTAAGCCTCATGAAAACCTTCCTCTCTGGACCATTCTTCCTTCCCCTGCTGTATTTCCTCCTAACAAGGTATTGCTCTTCTGCTGTTAATGTTAATGAGAATACAAAAATCTCTTAATAAGAACATGTTTGAATTAATAAGGAATGGTGCCTTTGCTATTCAGGATCAGCCTGATTCCTTGTGCAGAGATTTCTATGGATAGTTTTACAAATGCCTGTATTTGGCCTGGCTAGGGGCTATCTGGAAACTCTACAATTTCAGGGAACAGCATAAATAATCTAGCCAGGCAATTTGGGAAGACAACATAAACATTTTTACCAGTATATAATCTCAACCTAAAGATGTTGACACCTGAACAGAGCGAGTGCTGCTGCATTCATTTATAATGAAATAACTAGGCTTGCCTGAGCTTTTGAAGGTTATGTGACTGCATTTATTGATCTCATTTCACTGGTACCAATAAGAGCTCAAGTTTCTTGTTACTCCATAAGGCCATTCATGCCATTGTCTCCCCAATTCATTTGAAGCTTTTTCTTTGATCTAGAAAGTTAAAAAAATCTGCATGAATCCTTAGAAGCAGCTCTGTCTGATATGGTTGCTCTATTTATTGTCAGTAAAGGGACATAAGCCACAGCCCTATTACTAGTTCTGGGAGAAATGAAGTCTGGTTAGCAATGGATTTGTCCTTGATAGTCTGCATTTCTCCATTGATTTTGCTCCACATTCCGCATGTCCCTTAAAAACCTTCATACACTGTGATATCCCTGTGTCCTGTGTCTTTTTCCACACTGCCCCTATGGCTCTCTTGCCTATCTCCTGTGTATTTCCAGAGAGATTTTCTACTGTGGTAACTGAAGTTGAGGTGGTTTCAGAGCTCCTTCACATATTCTTTACCACCTTTTTTCGTGTCTGGTGGTCCAGAGAAAACACGCTTTGGCTGGTTTAAAGTTATGTGTAGACTTCTGGTCCAGTTAATAAATGTGTACCTACTCACTGTTTGCTGCTTCATCCTTCTGAGCAAACTGAACAAAGACACAACTTAAACTGCTCCTACCTTTCCTTCATTTAAAGTTCTAGTAGGGGACTCTCTTCTATTATCTGGCTGTTGAGCTTCATGAAACTCATGCCTATGTTTGAGACCTTTGTTTTTCTGTGAAATTAGTTTTAAATTACACAGCGAAATCCAAAGTTACTTAATGGAGGTAGACAGGCATGCAAACAAGCAGTGTGTCTGTGATCACATGAGCTTTGTTTGCATTGGGACATTAGGCTTACACAAAAATAGGTGGGAGGATGGAGGCATTGATTTACTACTCCTGTGGACACCTTTGCTAACTTTCAGGACCAGTGATGAGGCAGATTGTTGGTTTCCCCTTTGGTCACAGACAGAGATGGGCTGAAGGGAGGCAGCACGCAAAACCTTTGGAGGGGTTTTTTGCATTTTGTTTTACATGCTTTTCTTGTTCTTATTTGATCATATGACAGGTGTCAGCCATTTGTTTTTAAGAGGTTATCTTAAAAACCTGGAGAAGTGGAGGTGCCTGTATTTTATGTGTTAGTACTAGAACAATAAATCAGAGGTAAAGGCAGAAGCGAAGTATGCAGGGAGATATTGGGTAACAGAAAACTATGGGAAGATACTTGCAGAGGTCTGGATTGCCAGCTAATGGGGAGGACAGGGAAGAAAAGAGCAGCCTGACCTTTCTGTGGTGCCCTTATAAGAGGTCAGAGGAATGAAACAATAATGGCAGCCTTCAGTCTAGAAAAGGGCAGCGGGAAGAGAAGGGCAGCAGCAGAACTCAGCTCCTGCTGTATAGTCGATTAACATTTGCTGCTCACAATCCCATAATTTTTCACTGAGTAGGAGCCAGGATAAAAGCCATCCTCTTTAGTGTCCATTTTGCAAAGTGAAATCTAATTAGTTAAATGTTTAAAAGTTAATGAAGAATATGCAATGTTAGAAAATATGTTCTAGTGTAAGTGCAGCCCTCTCATACAAGCACGGGTGCTGTTGTAAACTCTGATTATGTAAATAACACCTCAGTGCCAATGCTATAAAAGGCCATTTGGCCAAGGGCCAGGAGGATGCCATGCAAAAATGTCCAGTCCTCGCTTTAGGGGTTCAGCTCCAGCGTTAATGAAGGCTCCCCACAGACACACACATGAAAGGATCTCAGTGATTTTTGGAGTTTGTGTGCCATTCACCTCTGTAACTGCAGAATGCTGGACAATAAACCTGAGAAGATGTTTTATCTGGGCATGTGGGATGCATGCACAGATTTGCTTTAGGACTGCTGCTCATACATAGGTGCAGTCTAGCTTGAAATACTTACCCAAGAAATCAAGGGGGGAAAAAAACCTGAGAATTGTCTGATGAGCTTCAGATATCACTGGTGTTCCTGAGTTGTCCAGCTGAAAGTGCATTTATTTGACAGGTAAATACTTGATGCTTGAATACAGAAGTTGGAATATTACATTTTGAGGGCTCTAATATGTCCCGATGAAAATTTCTGCTATAGGACTAAAATTCAATATTATGTAATATAATATTTTGCCCCTACACCGTGAAATTTCAGCACATTCATCTCTGGAAGAGTTTCCAGGAATTATGCTTCTCCAGGAGATGCATCAGAAATGATGGAAAAAAAAAAAAAAAAAAAGAGAGAGAGAGAAAGAAATCTTTGAATCAGACAAAGGCAAACCTGTTAAAAAGAAGTATTGGGTGCAATAGTACCATAGAGAACAAGGCCAGATTGTGTGTGGGAGTACATCAGCATTGCTCCATTGAAGACAAATGGATGATTTGAACTGAATGTTGAGTCCTACAGGGATCTTAGGTAATTTCTTTCTGAAAGAAAAAAGCCTCTGTTCTGTCTGAAATCTGGTCGATTGCACCTTAACAGAATCTAAATAGTATCATTTCAAATGTCCACTTTTTACAATAAATATTCATGAAAATTAATTTCAAACTCCAGTTTGTCAAGATCTAAATACAAGTAATATCCAGTTAGGCTACAGGCAAAGCACAAAGCCTTTTTTCATTATATAGTTATCAGAAATACTCTAAAAAACTACAGTAGAAAAGACATTTTTTGCTATTTTGATCTATGAGTAATTATATAAAATAGAAGGAGTTTTTTAGAGGGAGCTACAGAATGATAATTCCGTGACTTGAAGAGAAAGGAACAAAAGGTTGTAGTTGGAAAAATGATACTTTTTCTTGAAGAAAAAAATGTGAAAGAAAAATCAACCTCTAGCAAAGGAGCTAGATGTGGTTAGAAGAAAGATATAGAAATGATCCCTAAAGAGTGAAAAGTAGAAACTCTTAGAAGAGGTGGCTGAAAAGTAGTGAAACAATCAATACCAG
Source organism: Sylvia atricapilla (assembly GCF_009819655.1). Lineage (NCBI taxonomy): Eukaryota > Metazoa > Chordata > Aves > Passeriformes > Sylviidae > Sylvia > Sylvia atricapilla. Next base: position 15,967,282 of record NC_089148.1, read on the forward strand.
GCCTCTCTGGAGGAGTTATTCTCCAGGAAAATACTGAAGAAAAGTGGGTATACTAGAGACTTGCTGTGTACTATGTATTCAGGCTCAGATAAATATTCACATTTCACATTTTCACATTTTGCAAGAGTAGCTCCTGTGAATATTTTAAAAATAACCTGGTGATCACCTGTAAAAGCTGTTACCTTATTTCCTACTCTCTGTGCTGGCTTGTTTTGGTTTTTTATTGGCATCTGTGGTTAGTGTGAAAATCCTGGTGAATCAGCTGGGAATACTTCCTGTGTCAAATATGGTTGAGTGAATTTGCCTTTTGGGATGTAATGAGAGAATTGCAGAACTGACTTTGGCTCAAATTTCATACCTTTTTACACTAAGTAGTGCATTGGAATCAGACTGTCTTCTGTGGAGTCCAGGAAGGGTTCAGTGAGATAACAAAATTCAGGTGTTTGCATTCCCACCAGTCCTTGACCCCAGTGCAAGTTCCTGTATCTTTGTAAGGCTTCCAAAGCCATGTTTTGCCAAAAGAACACGTCCTGGTGCTGGGCCAGCAGTGAGCAGGGATTAGGGCATGTTGTGGAAACTTAGAGCAGCACAGAATGCCCCCTGCTGCTCTCAGGTGGGTTAAATAAGAACAGGATTAAGCCTATGGGATGGCTGTGGAGGCTCCTTCATAGCTGAACACCTAGCAATTTTTATGGAGTCTTTTTGTACCTAAGGAGCAGGAATGTTAGGTCTGTGATGCTGGATGGAAAACCAGATTGAAAGCTTTCAGAAATCACTGAACAGTTAAAAGGTAGGAGACTCTCTTTCTCCCTTTTAGGGGTTTCTGGAGAAGTATGTAAGTACTGCAACTGTCTGTGCCCTCTGCCTTTTGTTAGACTAGTTTTGCTGTGAAAACAGAATTTCTGAACCCATTTTTAGTTTTAAAAATTTTGTCAGGTTTGGGGGTTTTGTGTGTATCTTAATAGCACAATTTTGTCTTAAATAATGTCTTAAGTTTTCAAAGATTAGTAGAATGCTAATTACAAACATTTGAAGTTTACAGCATTTCTTCTGTTGTACCAAGAAACTCAGTGGACTTCATTTGGGATTTTCCTCTCGGCTGATTAAATATTTTGAACAGTTTTTTATCATTTGGGTGGGATATGAAATTAGGAAAGGACCAACTCATTGGCTGATTGTGGCCACTTTTAATTCTTGAAACCAGGTCCCTCCCACAAATCAGATAAATATATTTTATTAGCACTATTGTTGGTAAGATATTGATATTTATGTGGCTTCCTCTTGGACTTTTTAGTGAATATTTAATGTTAGAATGGTATGAATGGATGCCTAATCACATGATATTATTCCTGTTCCTTAAGTGGATGGTCCCAATGCTTTTAATCAGAAAATGAGTTTTGGTAGGGCCTGTTAGGCAATTACTGCCTTAAAGAAAAAGGAGAGATGGTTCCGTAAAGGGGAAGGGCACAATATTCTGTTTGTGTTCCTGAATATTGGACATGTAATAGCAAGGACTGCACAACTACCTCAGTGTTACCTTGCAGTAGTTGTATTTAAGTTACCTTCAGTTTTTCTCTCTTCAGTGCCCATCCATGCTTCTCTTTGCCTTGCTCCTTACAGAGAATTTCAGAAATAGAGGTATAAACTTTTCTGACAGAAGGTCTATTTGTGTATGAATACACTTAGAGAGGGTCCATGAACACTATGTGAATGAGATAGGATTGTACAGACATTGAAGTGCTCCTCAGAAGATGGAAGCAAAAAGCCATTTTCCCTTATTCCCAGTCTCTGAGGCAGGATGAGCACACTCAGAATAGCCATGACAAGAGTATTTCTAAAATCTTTTAAGAACAGGTGATTAATTCATGAGGGCAGATTCTCTCAGTTGGTGTAAACTCATTCATTAATCTTGCAATGTTGATTTTCACTAAGAACCATCTCCATAATGTTCAGACTATCATCCTACATGCTTCCTGCCCAGAGTGCTGTCTCACAGGATGGTCAGATATGATGACAATGGATATGGTATAAATAAGCAAAGACAGATCTCTGAAGGGATCATTTTGAAAGAGCCAGATGGCAACAGTCACATTTATTTTTTTCCCAGTGTCACAAATGTGCTTTGCAGTAGGGTTGTGCTTTTTCATACCAAATAAACCCAACCCAAACCCCATGTATCTTTTCCATGTATATTTCAGTTCCTCTGAGAGACATCTATGGGCACAATTATACGAAGTCCAAGCCTCATTTTACTGATTTACCATCCAGGAAATGCAGTGACATAACCAGATTGCTTATAATTGTGGTTTTTTAATTGGCTTCCTGAAACATTAAAAAAGAAACAGTGAAAAGCACAGTTGCTGATACAGGGTCCCATGCATACCACTGCTTTGCATGAATAAGCCTCTGATTAATTCTGAGATCCCTTAAAGCACATCTTAGTCATCCTAAAATCTAAACAAGATTTCTGTGTTCAAATTAACATCCACATCACCCACTTTGTCCTTAGCTCTTTATACTTCTTCCACTTCTCTGCCAATTTTTTCCTGTTCTATCTTCTATCAGCTGGTAGAAGTTCATACCTTCTTGATAATCCTGTGCATAGGAGACAGTAGCTTTCAGACAAATAAAATCAGTTTCTCTTCCCTTACTATGTCTACAGTCAGCTGAAAACCTCTCTGTAGTGGAGGTAACACTAAGCTGTCCAGAGCAGGTGTTCTTTTGGCACTAAGCAGCACACTTGTGTCAGAAGACTCATTAACTGAGATGTAAGCACGCTGTATAAAATTCTGGATTCTGGAGTTTTAAACTTCATACCAGACGTGGGACCATACGTGTGTCTTTTCTGCTTTTGCCAAGTTTTTACTAATGATCATTAAGAAGTACAGCTAGATCCAGCATTTTTCAGCCTAAATCTTCACTGACATGTTGAGCGTTTTTTACACAACAAGAATTGCTATTTATGATGTTATAATGCAGAAGGGGAGAACTTCCAGAGGGCAGGTTCCCACTGAAGGACAGCTCCTGTTCAGAGAGAGGAGATAAACCCAGATTCCTTTCCCCTGCCTCCCCTTGGTAGTTATTTACATGGACCCTAGGTGAGGCTCCCCAGCTAACGCTGGAAGGGCTTTGCTGCAGGGTTGTTCTCACCCCGTCTCTGCTGTGGGAGATGCCTCTGCCCTATCTCTAAAGTGTTTTGGAGCCTGTAATCCTGTTTGGGGTGTTGGCTTCCCCCTCCTCCTCGCTGTGACCTCCCATTCCCTTTTCATGAGGAGCTGTGTGGGCAGCAGAGAGATGCTCCAAGCAGCAAGGTGGCCGAGGGGCCAGGAAGGCTCCGGGCTGGCCAGGTGCAGCCCCAGTGCTGTTCCCGGCCTCACTGAACACTGCCCGGGGCACACCACGCCAGCTGGGTGGAAATGCAGCCTGTGGAGCTTTGTGCCAGCTCTGCCAGGTGATCACACCATCAGCTGCCTCATCTGTCAGTATGTGATACTGGCCTGAATGTGGTAGGCAGTGCACTGGGAAAACACAGGGAAATGCATTTCTTTTTATTTTCAAACTTGCCTGAATGTGGAGGCAAGTTGTTTGGGGGTTTTTTGTGTATTTTTATTTCTGCTCAGGGGAAGTTTAGGGCCATTTTTGATCTGTCTTATGTTTGGGGACAGTAAAATAAAGGAAGCAATAAGCCTCTGTAAATACAATTTTCTGGAGTACAGTGACAATGATACTGATTAGTGATAAGTGCACTATTGTTCCTTGAAATCTCTGTGAAGTGGAGGCACAAGTATTTTGCTCCCTGGTGATCACTCACTTGAGGATAACTTTTCTAGGAATTTATGCTCAGCTGCATTCTGCCCTATTTCCTGGTATTTTTGGTAAATCAAACTGGCGCCTTCAGCACTCTTGCCTTTGTACTTTGAATGGATTGTCATTTCAGAGATGACAAATCCTTTATACAAATTTGAAGGGTAAGAACTCTGTATGGCTTTTATATTCAAATTTGTTTACAGAATGATATTTGCAGATAACTCTTTAAGTCACCCTCTTTTTTCTTTTTTTTTTTTTTTAAGTGATGGTGTTGTCAGTAGCTTGTTCTGTGCTTGGAGGTGTATTTCCTTTATTATGTTCATTATTCATGATGGTTCTGTACTCATGCTGTGGGAATCTGCTGCCTTCATTAAATACCATTTCATAAAATTGATGGACTGCAGCTGGCACAAATGTATCTATAATATTTTCAAAGAGGATATATCATGTAACCAGCTTGTAAGTTTATAAGTTTTAAAGCATATACAGATTTATTATGCATTTTCTGTTTGCACTGCTTTATCACCTCCATGACCAAGTCCAGATGCCTCTTGGAGCTAGAATTTGATTCTTTTTGCTGCTGACATGCAGTAAGCCCTCTTTAGGATTTTCTCTGCTGTGTGACCTTATACATTTTTCTGGAAAAATACAAAGCTCTCAAATCTTGTAATTATTGCATTCTAACTTGATTCCTTCTGCTAGTTCTAACAAGGGAAACTTCTTCATTTTCTCTATCAAATACTTGTGATGCAATTTCAGTGCTGGACCCTCATGTCTCTATGCAGACATTGTTTGTGGTGTAAAGGTGAATAAACACTGTAACATAGAGGAAAAATTACAAAGAATTTTGAGAAAACCCGGGATTTCAATTTTGTATACACATTAAGGGGGAAATTACTGTTTTGTTATGATGGTCTAAGAATACAGATAAGACAAGGTTTTCAGGAAAAAGTCATATCTATTATTATAACAGCTATTATAATTTTTGATGGGAAGAAGACCCTCACTTGGCCTTGCTTACCCAAAGCTGGGCTGTTTGTCCTTATCGTGTTCACTTGTATAATAAAGGATATCACCTCTCCCTAATGTGTCAAATTTACATTTTTCATAAAAGCTGACCTTGCTTTTGTATTCAGCAAGTAAAATTTTCTCATAGGCACAAGCATTATTTTTTTCTTTTGGAAAGTGTGCATTATAATAATGAACTGAAAGCTACATAGCAAGGAGATGGTTATTATAGTGGACAACACAAACACGATGGCTTCTGCACTCATCATTGTAAAAGTAAATTGCACATGGTGGGAAGTGCTGTGGTCATCTGATTACTTTAATGTGGTAACACATTAGCTTAATGTATTGAAGGTCAGGAAGTGTACATCTCAGTGGCACTAAACTGGAAATGTGCAGAATATAACAGAAACCAGAAACAAGTATCATAATTTATAATCATTAAGGAATTCTTTTAGCCAAATACAACTATTTCTAAGCTATAGACCTGTATGCAATTTTACGGCCACCTTGTCTCAAGGAGTGTTTTATTTGCCAAGTGTCACTCTTCCTGCAGACACAGTTCCAATAGTTTCTCTTTATCCACATTGGTCACAGAAGTATTTCCATTAAGAATCAGAAGTACAGGAAATGCAGGATCAGAGCAGATTCTTGAACACTGGTAGTTAGTAGTTTGGTGATTTGTAAGCATTCTTATTTCATCCAGATTATTTTGTTGGTCAAAATCAGATCAGACTTCTAGATCTAGAAATATGCTCTGGATTCTGTGAGCACGCAAATCTACTTGACATTTCACAGTTGCTAGAATCTGTTAGGCTGTTCTTTGTTGGATATGAATTGGTTTTGTTAAGCTGCTCATTAAGAGATGTAAGGACATATAAAGCAAAGTACAAGACAATTAGTTTGCTTTGCCCTGTTCTGCTGATGCACTGTAAGATGTGACATAACCAGAAAGCCAAGCAACTAAGGTATGTACCTTGGTTGGTACTGAGGTAATAATCACAAGCCATGTTTGGCAAAGCATTTCTTAATCCTAGAGACATTTTTTTTCTCAAAGACTTTAGAGCACTGAAAATCTGAAGACAAGAAATTCTCTTTGATCTATCTTGCTTCACCTTTGATTCTCATTCTGCTTAGCAGCCTTAGTCCAAATAGATCCCTCCTGCTTTTTCTTCTGAGCTGGTTCTGCTTCCTTGTTGCAATAAAATGGATCTCACATTTCAGACAGTTCCTCAAACTCAGTGTTCAGGTAGACAAACTGAAGCTTTCAGAGCAAACCATGGGAGAATTTCACTTCCTATGCAGGTGTACTTTCTGAAGTCCATTCAAAGACTTTACTGCTTGGAAAATCTCTTCCGCTGAGGATGAGACATACACAGCTGAGATCCCACAATGACTCTCAAGTTCGTAGTGGTTTACATGGTTCCTCTCTTCTGTCACTGTATGGATGGTTTAGTCCTAAATGGAGCTTGTAATGCAAGAGGCCAATGACAAAATGTTTGCCTTTAGCTTTCAGTACAGAGCTATCATCTTTCAAAATGGACAAGTCAGAAATACTGATCTCAATGGCAGAGCATTCCTGAATGCTTTACACAGTTAGCAATGCTTCTACTGAATTTCATTGTTCTACTTTAGTGACGCAGCAATAAAGAGAGCTTTAATTATTTCCATTGTAATCTGAAATACGGTGTGGCTGTCAACCAGCCTACAGGATTGCTTAGTTTATGACAGGTGAAGAGTTTTGCCCTGTAAATACTGTGCAGTGCTTTCCCAGGATTTACAGCTATGTCATATGTGTATCCATGTCTAGTTCTTATGGTGCTGTTAATTTCTGAACTGGAGAAGCTGAGATTCCATCTCATTAGTCTCGTTTCTTCCTTTTTTTTTTTTTTTTTTTTTTTTTTTTTTTTTTTTTTTTTTTTTTTTTTTTCCATTTAGCAGTCAAAAGAGCATAATGTACAAAACACTGGTTAGAAACTTTTCAGAAATACAATATAGTTATATAGTCAGATTCCAAACCAATGGTTTTGAAGATTATATACCTGTTTTTCTTTCCCTTTCTTGTCTTTACTCAAAATGATGGTGTATTACTGGATATTTAGTGCATTACTTTTTGTGGTATAATGCTGCTTAGAAAGATGTGCAAGCAGCCTAAATTTGATGGGAATATGCAAATGTCATGCAATATGACAGCCTGTGCTAGAGTGGAAGGACACAGACAGTGGATGTCAGTTTTATAACAACGTAGTTTGTTGTTTTTAATGAGGCCATTGGGCAGAATAAAAAGGGTGTGACATTTTTTTTCACTCATTGCAACTGTATCTCTCTGATCTTCCTTATTCTCTTATCTTTGGATGAGCTAGATTATAATAGGACCCCTCAGAATCCTTTGTAAATTTTGAGCCTTTCATATCTCTTATCTGAGAAATCATCTTTCTTCTTTTATAACAGATTTTCTAACATAGCTTTCTGGCTGGCCTATTAAACTGCTTTTTCAGATCTGTTTGTCCAGTAACTGAAAGAAGCTGGTCTGTCACATTTCCCAGTAACTTTCCTACAGACTGAGAAGCATCCTGCCTCAGAATGCACATAACTCAGTATGCAGACATTACCACCTGCTTCCCCATTTCATCACTCATTGGCAATTACATGACTCATGCATGCTAATTAGGGATAAACAATTCTCATGAAGTTTGATTTTACCCAAACTTTCCAAACATTTTCTGATGTTTGCAGATGCACTTTAAGTTTGTGAACCTTTGAGGGGCATGATTTGTTTTTTCTTTTAAAAAACAACTTCTTGGTGCTAGCTATGAGGATGCCACTCCAGTTCTAAAGCATAAAAGGAATCTAGGCAAGTAATGCCTTTGTCTTATAAATAATATAGTCTAGTTGCACTCTCAGAAGATGCAGCTGTATGTAGAATTACCTTTTACTGTCTGAAAAAAAATTACAGACAACCATTAAAAATATCTGAGCTAATTATTCACATTTATTTCCCCAAAGCAGTGAGAATTCAGAGGTTTTATTTCAGTTAGGAACTTGATGCAGTAGTCTGTTGACAGGAAATGCTTAACTTCTGATGGACCAGACCTGAGAGTCTGTCACACAGTCAGTGTCATTTGAGCTGAGGTTTTCCACTCATCTTGCTGAGTAGCTAATGGCAGGAATATTGTGGATATTCTGCTCAGCCCATTTAAAGCCTTTGTTCACTACCCACTTCAATCTTCACCGATACTTTTGGATGAATTTTCAGCCATGTTAACAGATGTGCCTTGCATGGCAGAGTTTCTGTCTTCCAGCCTAGTAACACCTACATGGGTATACACAAAGCAGCTTGGATCCAAAACACCCCTTTAGTGTCACTGCAGGAATTCTTGGGGTGATCATTTGATCAACACTGTCCTGCTTCTAGATCCAAGCTGCCATGTCTGTGTGGTGCTGTGCCAGCCTTGGATTGCACTGATGCACAAAACTGTCCTGGATCTCACTGCACAGTTGCCCTAACACAGTAAGTGGAATTCCTTCCAGTTTTTTGCTTCGTTGAGAGAAATCTCTTGAGAAAACAGGGTAAATCCTTGGTTAGCAAGCTCTCATACTCTGGTAACATGTAATTTAAAAGGTTTCTGTAGAAAGAAGATTCTGTAGAAGGAAGATACTTGTAGACAGTCTACCATGTAATAAGACCATATTTGGAGCAGACAGATGGAGCTAAATGAACCAGGAAAATCTACAGCTCATTTAAAAGTCTGCCATAGCACAAGAAAGAAAGAAAAAGAAAAAAAAAAAAAAAAAAAAAAAAAGATAGCTTTATAGGATAGTCCTGAGTGTCTGTCCCTAGTGTATTGACTATCTGAATGGCAATTTTTAGAATTTAGAAATCAATTATATCAGCACATTCAAGAAGATAAAAAATTACCCAGTCTTGCTTTATCCTTTGCTATAGTCCTTATATTTTTTAACAGTGACTTTCTGTACTATTTGAAAGATAACCACGCTAGAAAAAGCACACGTATTTTAAGAAGTTTCAGAAGGCATAAGAGCAAGGGCTTTCTCTCTGAAGGATAACAAGCAGAGGGGCATTCACATGAATATGTACAGCTTGTAAAGAAAAAAAGCACAAACTCCTCTCAGCAATTTCTTAGGAAAAAGGAAGTTGCCAAGAAAGAGAAAATTGATATAAACATACTGTCTGACTCCTACAAATGCTGAATACCAGCAATTAAAACATTTAAAAGATGGCACTGCATGTTAATGCTTCTTCAAAGACAGTGTCTATTCTGCTCTAGTCTTGTGTAATATGCATCATCTCTGGGAAGCTGAAAAACTTGAAGGGAGGTCTTCAAAATACTGTTCCACCTTCTGAATGAATCATTCCTCCCAGAGATAGTTAACTATTGCTATCTCTTTGCCATAAACCAAATGATAGCCTAAACTCCATTGTAATAGCAATGTGGTTTTCTGTATTTCATCATTTCAAAGCAGGGAACCTGAGGATATGTTTATTTATTGCTTGGTGAACAAATATATCTTTAGCAGATGACAACTGAGGATAACATCCTGCTTTAATGGCACTTTTTCATGGTATGTTTTTTTCCACTTTCCTTCATACTCACATTCTTGTATTTTCTATTTACTAGTTTCTGATGTGCACATCAACACTAATCAAACAGGCTCTGCTTTTAAAGCTTCATTCTTCTTAGTCATGCTTGGGTTGAGTGTGTGAAAACACCACTTTCCCAGCCAGAGACACCAGTGATTGCACTCTGAAGAGAAGTCTAATGTTGGAGGCACTGACAAACAGCCACTCGCATACTGCAAGATGTAACTATAATTTGCATGTTGATGCAATTCACTGCTGGTGTATAAGTATGGTCCTAAACCTCTACAGCAGTGTCTTAAGGAAGATGAAGGAAACAAGGAGGAAGTAAATATGGGGAAAGAGACATAATTTATAGTATCACAACATTTTGTCTGGCAGGCATGTTTAAGAAGTGATGGTATGAGTGTCGCTAACTTCAGGCTACACTTATAGGTAAATATAGTTTCTCCTTCAGAGGAATTATTATACTGTATTTTCTTCATCATTCACAAGTAATCTATAAATACAGATATTTATATATTTTAGGAGTAAGTAAATAGCCTGATGTGGAACATTTAACTTCCACATGCTTAACACAGAGTTATCAGTTAAATCATTGGCCTGGGCAAGGTTGGCATGGCTGTCCTCTGAATTTCTGTCAGATTCTGTGTCCTGGGTTGTAGTTTAGGATGTATTCTATCACCATCTTCAGTTAATGGCCCATCAATGCCTTTTGCATGACTCAGAGATAACTCCCTCCGGGAGTTATCTCTCTCTTTAATGGGCCATTAAGGCTCTCTTCCATGACTCATCATCCCATTGTGAGATGCTCCGCCCATGGGGAAGAGCCAAGCATTCTCACCTGGATATAAGCTGGGATTTGGGACAGTAGAAGCAGTCCTCACCCACTGGATTCCCAGAGGACCGGAGCTACCAGACCTTTCTACAAGATTTCTGTTTCAGGAAGACCACCTCGTCTGGACTGTTTCCATCACCCTGATCAGGTTGTATTCTGACTCTGTCAGTGGTTTTTCTTTTTGTATTTATTTTATTTTATTTTATTCTATTTTATTTTCCTTTTCTTCTCATTAAATTTTATTTCTGACTCAGAGCCTCTTACTTGGTTTGTTTTCAAAACCACAACATTCTGTCTGTTTGTATGTGGACAAACAACACATCCTGTAGCTTGTACCAAAACTTTCACCAACTTCCCACCCTTAATTGTTGCCTCTGGCTATCTAAAGGAACTAGATTTAAAAATGATATACTGCTTTAATCAGACATTACACTTCCATACAAGACAATTGAGGCTTTCCTCTACAGCCTTCCTTGTTTCACCTTGATCACACTTTACTTCTTTTTCCCTTACACTCTCACTTAGATGTATACAGCTGAAAATTAGCCAAGTGAAATAAATTATATCTGAATCCCAATGTGGGAATTTTGTAAGGTGTCTAATGGGTCTGGCACCTAATCTATCTTGATAAGAGACAACTAATACTTAATATTTCCATTCATGAAGAGTAGCTACTTAGACTCCTTAGAGGGTACCTTAAGGTTTTGCATGCTATTTATTTTTCATTTCTGTATGTTCTTAAACACCTTCCTCTGTCTGTTTGTTGACTGATAAATCTAGCTCTTATAGTCTTGGTGTAGACATCATTTATACCTAGAAAAGCATATCTGAAAATACATTACCTTTAAATAGCGGGATCCATCACATCTGAGCTCCCATGTCTGATAGCCAAAAAGCTCCATTTCATTTCAGAAGAAAAATTGCTTCTGTCAAGGTAAACAGAATGCATTATCCCCCTTTAATAACCATTTTTAAGCATGCTTCTGTATTACTTTTTTCACAGCTGTATTGCAATAAGCCTTAGAGTAATTGCCAGTTCTTCTGTCTAATAGGTTCATTATTCTTTTGCCATAATTGCAGCCATTAAACGTCCAATTGTTAAATTTTCACTCCTACATTTACTTAGTGTTACTTTTTATAATGGGCTATGTCATTACAGCACCCCAGTGGCTACAGCTGTTGTTCAAAGTGTTTCTAAAAGCCAATGAGACCTGAGATATGTCTGTATTCTTGATTTTTCACAGATTCTCTCCACTGCACTTTGTCATCTTTTTTTAGCTTTTATAAAGATAGCTGCATTTAGATACCCTTTACTGAAAGTTTAAGAACCTGACCTATTCAAGAAGACATAAAACTATGACTTTAATATTTCTAAAGCACCATTTTTTCACTCTTACAAAATGATTCATATATAACAAGGTGATGGAGCAAAGATTTAACTAAGGGAAATTAACACTTATGGCTTAATAGCTTTTCAAGAGCACTGATTTATCTTTTGTCATGTTGAATTTGTTGGGCTTTTTCTTTGTTGTAAAAGAAGCCTAGCTCCTAGTGCTAGCTACAGTTGTAGCTAACAACCTTTAAATTGACCCTAAAAAATAAAAACAACCTTTCCAATGCCCCTTGCTTCATTACTTGGCATTTCTAAACATGTTAATAAGTATGCTAGGGTTTATTTCTTATTTGTGTGAGAGGGACTTCTTGATTTGAAATGTTGTATTTAGACCTGATAACGAAGCTTTATTTAAAAAAATAAGTAAAATCCATTAGGAATCCTCTCTTTTTTTTTTTTAAGATGCTGTCATCTATCTGGTTTGTGTGTGATATCTGGTCACAATTTACTTTTTTAAAACAACACTGAAAAATGGCTTTGAGACAACTATACTAACACTTGCATTAGTTTTGTTGCTGACAAGCATGGAGAAGCTGTCTTGGAAAGTGCTGGTAACAACCACTGTCAGCCCCAATCAGTTTCCTGGGAAAGCTGGTGCATGATACCCAATAACCATTTGTGAGGTTATCCAGCCTCTTTTTAGTATATAACTTCATGTGACTTTAAAACTTTCATAGGCAGTATGTCATTTTTATTACTTAGATTTCATCCTCCTCCATAAGGGGTTGATTAAAACTGTATTTGAAATGTATATCACAGAAAGTTTTTTATAGACCACGTTTTATTCTTAACCTCGTTACCAAGCTGTAATTTTTTTCAGTGATTAACCTAAAATTGCAGCATTTCCTATAAGTATATGCAGTATCTCCTATCTTCTCCCTCACACATTATAATAAAAATTATATTATATGGAGTATGATTGATTTATAGAAAAAAAAAGGGTTTTATTTAAATACTTTAAAAGAGAAAGGTCTTTACTATCCAAATTCCTTCCCATATTGTAGGGCATACACTGGAGACAAAACCAGAAAGAAAAGACAATGCAAAGAAAATCAGGGATTTTTTTCTGTGTGGAGGTAGACTTTCCATAGAAGAAGGCAAAGAAAAACCTTCTGATCCCTACTTCTAAATTCCAGCTCAAATCTACATCATTATCAAAGAACAAAGTTGTTACCACATCATGTCTGTGCACATGACATTTATCTGCTTGTTACCGGTGCTGAGGTAGTGGGTAATTAATTCTTTCAGTGCCTGGCACCAGATTGCAGTTATACCAGATATGCCAAGGTGTTGAAGATGCCATTCAGATGTTCTGTTCTCTTGTGGAGGGGTTGTTTTTGAGCAAAGTAGATGTAACAAATTTCTGATGTAATTGTCAGTTTTACAGCTACAGAACAGGCTTTTCTTTCCAGGATCCCTGTATTATAAAATTCAAGGAGACACAAGGGCTGAGAGAAAAAACCCACCAGTTAGTAATTTGAAAAAAAAAGTTATCATGAGATTAATGTTAATATAAGCAAATAGGTAGTAGAAAATATTTAATTAATTTTACCCTGGTTTTAGCTCTTTGAGGCACTAGGTAGAATAAAAACATACCCTTGATTTAAAATCCAAGAGTATCGCAGTCAGCAGATTATGACATTGTGAATTTCAGATGTTTTAACCAGATGTACAATTCACAAGTAAATCACAAGCCATTCTACAAGCCGTAACACTTAGTTAATAAATAGAGTTTGTAATTCACACAGGCTAGAAATAATTCCCATATGCATTTTTCATTAGAGTTGTTAAAAGTATCATCATCTTCTCTCTTTTGCCCACCAACTATTATGGTTATAATAGCACAATTGTGAAGAAATCATCAATTCAATTCAGCAGTGCTATCAAGTGGAGGCGAATGCTGAAACTCCTGCTGGCTGGCTGTGCAGCCTACAAACCTGCCTGCGCTCCTTAGGCAACTCCTGGAGCCCTGTAGGAGCTGTGGGAGCTGTAGGAACCTGTGAGGCTGGGGGAATAGTCTGCAGCGTAATCTGAAAAGTATGGCAAGGGTTTTGCGCTGTTTTTTCAAACATAAGAAGTTCAAGTTGTTTAAAAGCTCAAGTTCATAGGTCAAATTTCACTGAAAGAGTTAGGACCATCCATAAACTGAATGTGAAGGCAAAGTTCTTCCCAAGGGGAGGAACAGAGTGCTGTGTCACTGGGGCTTGAGTGCTGGATAGGGACTTGGAATATATCATGATCTCTAAAATGTGCTAGAAGCAATGTCAGGGGTAGGATGTATTCTGGCCAAGCTCTGTGCAAGTATGAGGCTGCTTCTCACCTTTCTGGAAGAGATAAATGGTTTTTTCCTACCAGACAGTGCTGAAGTCAGTTCTGAAAGGCAGAGTTGAGCCTGCTTTTATGGGGGCAAATGAAAGTACACATAGCAGTGATCTGGGAATATGCTTCTATGGCACCAATGGATGCCCAACACCATTTTTAAGGCTTGAAGAGCCAAAGAACCTCAAAAGAGTTCCCACTCCCCAGGATGCTTCATGGGAGTGGGAGAGGAGTGCATGTGTACAAACCTGTTGTTGTTTGACTGGTAAAGTTCTGTAACAACTTGTGCTTCTTCATCCAGCTGAAGTATCTGTGCAGTAAACAGGACCTTTTTTCTGTCTGTTCTGCATGAACACCATCATTTCAGATGTAAAAGTAGTAGTGGAAACAGAAAATATGGAAGAAATGTAGTTTCATTTTCAGTTCCCAAATGATGGCTCTTGTTCACATTGTATTAATTGCAAACAAGGCCAAACCTTGCATCTTCTAGACTATTAGTTGGAAAGAAAATTTCCTGTGGTTTGAGAGTAGGATGACTTTGATATTGTATCACTGATGTCAACTGTAACCCACAGTGGATCTGCCCTTTTTTTATTAGTGTAGTTCCAAAGTCATTATTACAGTGAGTTTTTCTAACCGACTCTTGCTTTTACTCCAGCTATTGTATTCTTTCCTTTTCTCCCAACAGCACACCAGCATATCAGCTTGAGCTTGAAATAATAATAACATTTTAGATAGTTTATGACACAGCCTTAACCTTCTTTAATAGCAGTTTTATGTATTCAATATTCTGCTGCTCTAGTGGGCTTGCAGTCTTTCAGAAGCGCTGGTCACTAAATAAAATAAAGTTCATATTTATTGCTATGTCTCTAGATGCTATTGTCATCTAAAAGCAATCACTCAAAACAAGAATTATAAGATCTTCTACAGATGAAAATGTTTTTGTGATGGAAGTTGGCAAGGCCAATCTGTTATCATGAGGCATGGAGAAGAAAGGCCAATGTTCTTGACTGTTTAGTGAATGCACTTATTTTCTTTTTTCAATTTTCATTATGGCAAATTGTTTGACCTAGCAGAGAGACACCTTCTCAAGGCTGGGATCATATTGTTTTGCTGGTATAATTCCATCACCATCAACAATGGATATAAATGGAAAAATGAGGCAGAAAGGTACAACAGTATAGAATGATATGTTTTCAGATCAGTAATCAGTGTCTATTTAAAATAAAATAGAAATATATTAAATGATATGCTTTGACTCCATTTTATTAAGGTGAAGTGAAGTTTTATTACTAGTCTTATGATCAAATGAAGGAAAATAGGGGTAGTGAGAGCTATGCACAGGAGAATAAAGGCAAGCAGCTAAAAATCTACTATATTAACCTAACAGTTTTTGACATTCTGTAAAGTCATTGAGATGCGATTTTTCATCTAAAGCTAAAAAGTTTCTATTATAGTATTAGTGAAATAAAAAAAGGAAAATAGAAGTCCTGGTTATTGTATACATCTCCACTGCAGGAGACACATGTTTGATTTTTTAGGACAGTGTAAAAGAATAAAAATGCTAATTTTTCTCATCTAAATTCTCGAGAATAAATAGCAAAATAATAGCTAGAATAGTGAAAATTACTTGCAGAATAGTAACTTCTACAAACAATAGCACTTTTTCCATTACCTTGCCAAGTCAATACAGTGGCAAGGTAATGGAAATTTAACTATTCATATTCTTACTTTCTTTTTTAAATAGATTTGTTTCTTTTCGTTAGATTTTTCAATGTAATGAAAAAATCAAGCCTAAGGTCATCCTTTCTTCAATTTTTATAAGTTAGCAAATAGTATTTTACGATATAAACCAGTATGTAAAGGATCATGAGCTCTTAATTTATGCTTTTGCAGCCCAGTACTCACGTGTAGTTACACTGGATCAAATTTAACAATACTGAGGGAGAAAACAGACACAGGTTGATCTTATGAACTTTTAAAGACGTGAGGTGCTTGCTCATGTCTGTGGTTCCACAGAAGTTAAATTGAATTATGCAAATAAGACCACATGTGTACATGCTGTCAGGTTCCAGTTAATAAATGGTCTTACTCTTCTGTAATTTTCATGAACTGTACAAAAAAGATGCTTATGTAGACACTTCCTCAAAAAATATGAATAAAATTTTCTATGATATGAGCAAAATAACACCATTTAATCTGGCTGTGAATGAAACTGCAAATGCAGTGTTTCACTTTCGGAATTTCTGAACTGTTTTAATTACATTATGAATTTATCTCCATATGGTTGCTGACATGCATTGAAACTGTAGTTATTAGCCATCTGAATTTATGTTGTACTGGTTTTTGGTGAGGGGGCCCTGATTTTAATGATTACATGAAGTGTCTGGCACCTGTTAAACAATGGAGAGGAGTGTTTAAAAAGATCTGCTGAGATTTGCCCCCCATCTATAGCCTCATAACATGGCCAAAAGCAGGTACAGTTACCTTAGTGCAAATCATAATCAGACCCAGTACTTTCATGCACCTTTATTTTAGATCTCGGCATTACAGGTGTAAATATGTACCCATGTCATAAGAGAGTGGACAATTACTAGAAATTTATGTAATATATGGCAGTGATCTCTGGAAGGAATCACTGCCCACGTACACACACACTCACAAATACCCACAGGACTGTCCCCAAGCACCAGTGCTTTTCAGAGCTTAACCAGCAGAGATGCACAAGGTTTATGATAATCTTCAGCAGCTTTTGCCAGCTCTCCAATACTCCACATTCACAAACACCCAGGCATTGTGCCCTGCCTCACATGGCCTTTTGATCACAAGTGCTTTGGCTTCCTGAGAGATGCTGAGGAAAGTGAATCTATTCCCTAGCCTTAGTTTCCTCTGGGTGTGCAAGATACAATAAAAAGAGCTTTGCCATGTATTAGGTCACTTTTAGACTTAGCTGTAGTTCAGGCTACTGCAAGCCAGCTCAGAGAAGTGGGAGGAAATACTGCTGTGCCCTTTCTCTGACATCCTTGCTTTAATTTGTTTTTGACTAGTCCTGCACTCAGAGGTGGTAGAACATAGAGTGGAAGTTGCTGCCTTGAAATAGTGAAGACTTGGTAAAATAAGGTTATTTTATTTAGTCAGTGCTTGCCAAGACATTTCTTACAACCCCCAATTTTTTATTTTAATTTTACTAATGCTTTTTAGAATGAGGTGAAGGTTTTTTAGTTTGTGACCATGACAAATTCAACTGCTTAACAATCTATTTTAAAAAAAGTTTTTCTGGGTGACCTATAAGTAACAAATCAACTCAATCTTTCTTATTCTCTGTTTCATTTTTGAGCTTTATTGATAGTGATGAGTCATATGAAAAAGACTTCACATATATTAGTGGTTACTGGAATTGTTAATACAGTCAGCAATGACTTGCCATAGCAGTGGATAAAAATGTTTTTATGGAAATATCTCTGAGTTGGAGCTCATTGTTGATATACATACCAGAGTGGGATGGGTTTTTTTCAGCGTTTATTAGGCTGTAAAGACTGTGAATATGCTTTTTCCCAGATGTTGGTGAGGTCTCCCTGTCGTGTGCAACAGGCATAGTCCAGGTGAGTGCACAGTCTGCTAATTCGCAATTATAAATTCCACTGTGAATGCAGTCAGGGGAGTGAACATTAGACTTATCTTAAATCAGTGTAAACTATCAGTTATTGACAATATTTATCATGTATTTTAAGAGAAAATTTATTATCAAATGAGGTAGTTAATTGTGGCTCATCCATATCTAACAATTTTTGCAGAAATGTATTTTTTTAAGAAGGCAAACTAAATTTAAATTACTGCATACTTCTGACAGTCCTACACTTTTTAGAATTGGATTCAATTTTATCTTCTTTATAGGCTTTGAGAATATTTGAGAAGCTGTTTTACCATACTATTTTATCTTCATGAGGCTTTTTTGAACCAGCTCAAATTCTTCAAGACTGCATAGGAACTGTTTTTACAATAGTTTTGTTTGGGTTATATTGACAATTGTGACAGCAAGGAGTTGTGACTGTATAGCAATGGATGATAAAAGAGTAGTCTGGGCTTTCTCTGGAAGTTACCACTGAGAGCAGAAGAACTGTCAGAGCTCGAAGTGACAGAAGTCACACCCACACCACTGAGGTGCCAATTAGCCAACTTTAAAAAGGGTCCATTTGTCAGATTGCTGGAAGCAAGAGACAGGGAAAGCTATTACTGGTATAACACATGGAAATATTCAATTGTTCTACAAGCTGTAACTTTGGTTTCATCAGTGAGTATGGAAGCAAACCTGGCCGGGCTTCCTGACTGACAATTGTAACACAGCTTTCTTCCATCAGATTTTGATAACTTCATCAGAGACAGGTAGCCATCTCTGGATTTTGACATTGTCAATTTGATATAACTTGATAAAATCTCTGAAACAGATTAAAAGTTTCACCTTTTAATATTGGTGCCTTGTGTGAGTATCCTAGGGCACAATATGAATATTAATAATAATGTCTAAGGTAATGCTGATCTGTTTGCCAAAACAAACAAAAAAATTCCATCCCTCATCTCTGTTTCTTTCCACTATTTTCTCCATCAATGCTGTTTGTTGAAGTACAGAAGCAGTCATGTACCTAATATTTCTCTGTTTAGCTTTTTTGGGAAAATGTCTGTCAATAAATTGTATGAGTTTCTACAGAACTATGACTGAAGCTAGTAATTTAAAAACAAATCACAGGAGAGTTAAAAAAAATCAAAAAATATATATGGACTGCAGTTAAACATACCCTTTTTCATAGTCCAACTTAGGTATTAAAACCAGATATGAAGAATGATTTTGAAAAAAACACATTGTGGTAGAAACAATGGAAATACTAGGAAATACTAAGAAGCGACTTTTGTAGAAAAAGAGAATTTATATGTATTAGTCAAAGGACTAGTACTTTTCTCTTGTTTAACCAATTTTAGACATTCCCTGAGCTTCCTGTTTAAGTCCTACATCAATTACTTACGTCATTGCTTCTTTTACCTAAGGCCAAATCTTGAAGGCAACGAATACTTGCAAATGTTTTACTCTTGGTGAGAGTAGCCCAAGAGGCTGCACCCTGTTGCCCTGACTAAAATAACAATGATACCAAATGTTTGCATATTCATGTGGGGCCTCATTCTCTCACTTCTGAAAATCCCTGTGGCAGAATGGCTTTGCATCAGCTGTGGCCCATCTCTCTCTATTTCAGCTGCTTGCTGGGGCTCATGTTAATGCTCGTAACCTATTTAGATTATCAATTCCTTTATCCTCATCCGCTTTTTGGTTTACCTGACGCTCTTGGGGTGCAATAATTACAGCTGTAATGGATATCAAAATACATGGCTTGCCCCAGTTGACCTCCATTTCACCTACAAGGTAGGACCACTTACAGGAGGAGGAAAGGGGCATAATGCATAGATTTGTAAGTTCCATTTCTCTTTTATTTGGTAGGATGTTTTTTATTTCAAGTTGTCTCTTTCTATGATTCTTAGTAATCTAACTGAATCCAATCTAATTGTGTCATACATGTGACCAGGACACTCCTTTTTTCCTTTGGTAACATCCTCCCTTGCTGCTCAGCTGCTCAGACAAGAACACAACTAAAATTCCATTCACTTCTTAACAGTAGTGAGCAATGATTATTCATTAAGTCTGAGAAATATCTTCAATACCAGTTTTGCCTGACTTGATTGTCTTTCACTGGCTTCTGGAAAGGTTTACTAAAAGATCCTGTTTTCCAAACTCCATATTCCAAACTGTACCTGGAGTCAAGTTCTGCTACTGATGACAAAGGGAATTTCTTTAATTTGCAATAAACACATACATTGGCCACAGACTTAGGAAGCTCCTTCTAATATTTTGGTTATTTTGGGGTTTTGCCTAAATTTTGTAATTCTTTATTGCAGTCCATTTTAAAACTGAAAAAAAATCACTTCTTCATTGTTAAATGTAGACATTTGTAGATGTCATAATATTCCCTATAGCCTTTCTTTAGCAAACTGTAACAGTTCTTTGAATTCTTCTCCAAAAGCATCCTCTCTAATTCACACACTCCCTCTCAGATTTTTTTCTGAATTATGTTTACTTCACTCACACCTTTCCAGAATTAGAGTGCCAAAAGCTGTGTACAGAATTCCATGTGCAGTGTCACCAAAGCCACAGGGAGAAAGATTATCACCTCATTGGGCTGTGATACAATATTTCTACAACACAGAGCCAGTTACTGTTTTTTGGCTTCTTCAGCTCTTCATTGTAAGGTTTAATTTACCATGCTTGGCTCTCTCTTTGGACTTTCCAGTGTGTCCTTTCTATGGAATTGCAGTGCATAACAAAGCGTGATTTGGATTTTTGGAGGAAGGATTTAATTCTTAATATTTTTCTCATATTTCTAACATTTAAGAGAGATTTTATATGATTACTCTTTGACTAAAATATAAAACTGGCAAATCTCATATGAAATTACATGCTGATATATGAAATACATTAAATATTTATTTTCTGCTTCCTTTACATTCTCCCTGTTAAAGCATTCTCACCCCGTTTGTGGCAAATTTTGCTTTCTGTTGCTAAAACAGTGATCACATCTGAGATAATTTCAATACATTTTTAATAAGATTTCATGAGAGATATTTTTAAGTCTGTTGATACATGAAACTCTAAACACAAAACAAGTGCAATCCCAGAACGATCTTTCCTGTGTCTGGTTTTAGAAGCATTTTGCTATTGATTGAGATTGTGAAACAGAGGATAAAGCAAAAAAAAAAAAAAAAATCAGTGTAGATCAGAACAAAAGATTGGGAGGGTCTGTAAGGGGGAGATTAAAACTGAAAACGGTGATGGAAAAACATTGCCAAATGTTGGATAAACATTCTGAAATCAGTAAGGTGATTTCAATAGAGGCAGATCTCTAGATGGAAACACCAACACACTGTGAATTGATTAGCTGTGCAAAATCACTGCAGACAATTATCTGGCCATAAACTGAACAGGAATCACTCCACAAATGTGATGCTGGATGAAAAAGAAAGCAAATGCTATTCTGAAGTGTGGAACAGGAGTGTGATCTAATTCTACCGTGATTTTTAGTGCTGCTGGGGCTCTCCAGGACCACTGTACTCCACTTTCAATGTCACACTCAAAAGTGTGGACAGTTTGGAGAAAGCTGACAGAAGGGCAGAAAGAACACAAGGTTTAGAAATGAAAGGTTGATGGAATTTATTGCTAAAGAAGCAGCTGAATGTAATAATCACCTGCAAGAAATGTTGTCATGAAAAAGACAATGATATGGTGATTTTACTTCCCTGTTTCTACTGACAATAAAAAGAAAGAAATAGATCTGTTTGAAACACGTGATTTTTTCTGATGTTAGGAAATCCTTTTGATTTATAGGAAAAGAGTTGGGAGCAGACTAACTCTGGAGGTTTTGCAAGATTTTGCATAGGATTTTGGGGAAAGAAAATAGGCCAACTATTACCTCTTCTCTCTCAGAGTAAGGAGAACTCCTCTTAAGGCCTTAGGTCCCTATAGTCATGTATCTCCATGCACATTTCTGTTCCCACCTCTTAGAATTAAAGCAATATAAAAATGAGTCAGAAAGGACTGTCTTGATAGAAACTCCTTATTTTACCCAGCCAGCCTCAGGATCCCTCTTGCAAATATTAGTCTAGCTTGTTGTAGAAATGAATACACAGAAGTCAAGTTTCATTGATAACAATAGTTCATTGAAACTTTTTGGGTTTTTGAAACTTTCCCTGAAGTGAAGGTAGGGATCTGGGGAAAACATACCTGTCTCCAGGTGAGTCTGCCATAGGGAAGGGTGGTAAAGCTTTGGGCTCCTGAGCCAGGCATAGAGAAACTACAGATTTAATTTGCTTCTTAACTATCCACACCACCTTTCCTCGTTTTTCTTTTTTACAGACCAAACTTGGAAAAAAAAACCCCAACAAACCAAAATCACACTTGTGGGCAGCTTAGCCATGTTTTGAATCATTAGTAAGATAATCCTCCTGATCATTTATTACCTGGTCTAATTTCTCATTTGTGTACTTTTTCTTTTTAATATCTTCAGATATTCTTTTATTAACTGTTTCTTCTTGAACCAAAATTCTCTCAGTGCACATTCACTTTCTCTTATCTTCGTCCAGCTCTGCTCATTTATATATAATTCTTTCAATTTCCAGAACATTCTTGCTGCCTTCCATTCTTTGAGTAGACATTTGGGAAGCTGTACTGGCTGCTTGGCATTTTCTTTCCTTTATCAGCAGGATTATATTGTATTCTGATGCCTTTCAGTAGTCTCAGCATCCTTGAACTTCAATATCTACCACTCTAGGAATCCATTCTTTAGCATGCACCAAAGGATTAATGGGCACTACCAGGGAGCATCTCTATTATTTAGAATCAGCTCATACTATAGAAAATTACACTAATGAAGGTTAGATCCATGTTGAAGTCTTTCTCTAGAATCTTTACTTTTATGACTCAATGCAATTGTCTCTTGTATGCCTTAATTTTCAGATTTAAACTTCATTATTTTGCCACCTTGCAAATACAAAGGAGCTATATCCAGGCCTTATACCACCTTCTATATATTCAGAAACAATGACCAGCCCTAGAAATTACTACCTGTATATAGAGGTCAGGAGAGAGATATTCCAAAACCACACTGGAGCTCATTTTAGTCATCACTGTTTTGTTGACACAGGTAATAGAAAGCAAGTAAAAGCAGTATGAAGAATTACTCCTTTGGCAGGTGTCAAACAGGGAAACTGAACGTGTCTTTGCATTTTTCACACTGTTTCTAAAAGGAACAGCAACCAGAAAACCAAATGGAGAGCCAAGGCTGGTCATTAATTCACATGGCCATCCAACAGTGTTCACCCAGCTCGAAGTCTTTCTGTATATGGTTACTATAGCCCTCACTGGATCACTCCATTAGTGTTACAGATTTTACTGGAATTCTTCTGTGGCCACCTCTCAACAGTTCTTGAAATGTCTCACAGCCATTAAATTTGTCAATCCACACACCATTCCCACAAAGCCTCTGTTATTTCTGCTTTCTACATAGGAAAAGTGAGTGCCAGATAAAAGTCATGTTTAGAGTCAAAAAGGCTTGCAGCAAATCCCAGGTCTATAGGAATTCTGACATTATATGTTAGTTCAGGTTATTGAGAGAAGAAATACCTGAAGATTGAGTGAAATTAAATAACCTATAAATAGTAATAAAGAAAACATCATTGTCTATGGTCAGTATGCATCCTACTTCTCTAGGAGCAGCAAGTGAAATCTGCTAAGTGTAATGAAACTGGAAAATAAAGTTTGACAAAATCCATAGATTCTGAATGTCCTCCTCAAATTTGAAACACCACCTTTTTAGTACCTGCAGTCCCTTTAATCAAACAATGCCAGTCAGTTCTGCAGAAAACAGGACATAGCAATCCCAGCTAACAAAACCTGAAATTTGTTGGTACTGTAGATGTAGCAATTCATGACTGAGTGGTTTAAAGAGTAAAGTTTTTATTTTTACTAGGGATCCATGAAAGGCAGCAAAAAAGGTGAAACCATAAGATGCAGAGGTATTTATCATCAGATACTGATGCAGTCATAGGTAGATGCAGGTAAATGGAACTCCTCTACTTTTAATTTAGAATGATTTAATGGTATTTCTTCTTATATCTGTGTTTACCATTATACCATTGTCTGCAAAATTAATGCATATAGTACTTCTGGAAATTGGGATTTTCCAGCTATTGCAGCCTTCACTTGTAAAACAGTAGCCACAGTTTGAAATTGATATCTGCCCCTTCAACCTTTTAATTTATGGAATATATTAAGCTGTAGAAATGTAAATTGGCATACAAGGGGAAACCTATTAACTAAATTACATTCTTGATTTGCAAATGCCAAGAAAGACTGACAAACAGCACAGATACTGCCTGTGCATTGTCTTGTGGGAAGATCCATGTGTGTTGGACAAGGGAACTAATACCCCATCATCCACTCTTTAACCAGCCCTTCAGGAACACATTCCAGATAACCGAGCCAGAAAAGCTCTGTAGATGAAAGCAGGAGATATTGGGCACAAACAAAGTCAGCCCATGAGCCATGGCATGCAGTGTTCAGAGAACAAAGCAGAGATTTGGAAATGCAACACAGAAATAAAGCAAAAAGCATATTAAGTAGTTGTATGGAATGAAGTGCACTTGCAATAATTTTTTGTGACTTCCTATAAAGCTCCTCTTTCTTCAGATTATCAATTTTGCTCTATTGATAACAATGTAGAAAGAAAAAAGAGCAAGTACTAAACTCTTTATTGTATACTCTTGGTATAACGGTAAGGAAATCTCAGGTGTAGAATTTAAATGAAATATTTAATTTTCTTTGTACTGCAGTGACACCTGGGCCATTCAGTCAAGCCAGACATGAGTGGGGAGTAGGAAATGCAGATCTGCATTTGCTCTTACATGTTTTATTTGTTCAGTTATCTTTAGTTTTATTCCTGGGGCCTAATGGGAGCCCCAGATTTGGGCTCAGGTCACAGAATTACCAAGAAAAGTGGGCAAATAAAATAGTGCTACAGTTGACTGCTTAGTAACAAGGTGAAGTTGAGATTGATTTGTAGGAAATTTGAACTGTGCCCCACTACAGGAATAAGCAAAGTAAATGACTCATTCCTGTATTAAAGCAAGGTAACAACTGTGAAGACTGATACCTTTATTTTCCAAATCTCTTGAGTGGACCTTAAGTCAATCCTACTAAACAGACAGCAAATATTTTAAGATCTGATTAGTGTGTAAGCTGATGGCTTTATAACCCTAAAACCTTTATGACCCATCTCTGCCGGCAGAGAGGGTATGTTGTGATTTTGTCATGGATTACAGTCTACAGTTGTTAGAGAATGACAGACAGCTTAGAAAATCAAGCCAACATTTTTTGTATGCTCATATGTATATCTGTGTATGTGTTTCTATCCATACAGCCTTAGAAAATTCAAAAGCAACTTGAGCACCATGTTGATTGGCTCATATGCAGATTTTATTCCAGCAAAATTCCTGTTTAGTTCAGAAAAATTAGAAAAGGATGGCAAAGACCTGTCCTTAATCATCAGAATGGCATTTTTCTGTAGCAATTTATGACTCTGGCTGGTCTACATACAAAATTCTTAGATATATATCCTATATCCTTCTGTGGGGATCTGAGTCCAGAAAATCACAGTTGGCAAATGAGAAGAACCCAAAGTAATTTTCAAATGCTTTGTTTTAAACTAATTTATCAATATTTGGGAGCCAAAAGTAGCTTCAGCCTGTCACAGCAGATCGAGGTCTGCTGAAGACTTTCATCAGGCTTGACTCTTAAGCACATCAGTCATCCTTTAGGTATAAACATGTCTGCTAAATTGCAGCAAGTAAAATATGTGTATTTGTCCTCGCAGGATGAGGGCCTTGAACTATGGGTGAAACTTTGCAAATTGTTTTGTCACCAAAGACTTTCACAACTTTACTTCAAATAATCAATTCAAAAATAATTAATTGACAGCATACATTAATTGCAGGAAACTTTGCTCTTTACATAGACCTCAAAAACAACTTAAGCCAATGGGGTAAACAGCATAGAAAGGATTGAAAAACACTGCAGCTGCATGCCATTCTTCAGTCATTTTTAAGCTCATTATTATTGCTTATTTATAGATCCCTAGAAATAGGTGTAGCCAATAGATCTGCTGATAGATCCTGAATCAGAGTCACACAAAGGGCAGGTTGTAATTAGACAGGGGCTGAGGGAATGAGTCTGATGTTCTGCCAGAGCTCTTTGAAACAGGTTGTGCACTCCAGTGCACAGAACATCACTCATAACTGGTAACAGAAGAACATACTACTGGCTGCATGGGGAGGAGAACATGAAATTATTTTTCTAGGAATCTGAGAAGAAATTGGAGAAGAAAGGGGAAGTAAAAAGAAGAGTGATTCTTCTTTTCAAGGACTGAGACAATACTGTTCTGACCATATGTTGGTAAACCAAAATGCAATTGTGTTTTACATTTATTAGCAGGGCAAAGGTAAATGCTCAAAGGTGCCAAGGCCAGAGTCAGTTACTGCCCAATCTGACTGTCATTTATTTGGCAAGGTGCACAAATTTTTTGGCAGATCTGGCAGTTGCACTTGCCAATCACGTCCCTTACATTCCTGTGCATTTATGTTTGACAGAATAAAAAGATATGTGGGGTGCCATGAGCTGCCATTTCTCATTAAAGCTGATGCAGTTGTAGAAAGTATTTGATTTGAGGACAACTTTTATGCATTCTTACTCATCCTTGCTTTCTAATGGCCAGTTTTTAACCTTGAAGGATGCTTTTAATATGTAGATAACACAGATCTCCACTTGTCCCAGCAAGGTCAAACAAAATACCAATTGCTATCTGGCAGACTTGGTTTGCTGTGTTTACTTCAGCCAGACAGAATGGACACCCTGCATGGGGTAGCAGAAGGGAGGGGGGAATAATGGACTCATGAAGCTTATTTTGCAAACAAATGTCATGTAGTTCACAGAAAGGTAAAAAGCAGTGAAGCAGGAGTGTGTGCAGCAAAATAGCCTTAGGGGCATTGATATGCACTTTAAAAAAAAAAAAAAAAAAAGAAAGCATAAAATACTGTATAAAATACTAAGATATGATGAAAAATGAGAGCAGATGTAGACTTGGAATGAAGGGTTAGGGTAAGCTGTTTAGTAACCAATTAACAAAATTAGTGTAATGAAGCTTTCTGTTAAAAATGCAAGAATATTTCCCTTCTGTTGATTCCCATGTAAGAGGAAGCTTTGGTGAGTCTGAAGGTTATTTCAGTCATAGAATATCAGAGCAGGAGGTCAAATTTCAGCACCTCTTCTCCACAGATCTTGAGAGAGAATGTAGGTCCTTGAAGGTCTAATATTATCTGTTAAATACTTCTTTGGCTTCCATAAACTTTGTCTTAGTATAAGGTGGTTTTATTCTGTAAATCCTGTACCAAGTAAAATATCATTCTCCTTTATATAGGGCAGGTGAGAGGACTTATCCCCAGTTTGTTAAACTGAAGAATTGAACAGAAATTCAGCTGGTAAATTCAGTTGGTTTGGTACCTCACAGCAAACTAGTTTTGTGATTCCTTGTTTGAATGCTATTTCAATATCTTGTGGACATATTGTGTCCATATTACATGAACAATATTGCCCCTGTACATTGCTTATTGATCAGAGATAATAAAACTCCCTGGATCCAGGTCTGATTTCAGCTGTAATCCTGTAAATCTAATGGAAAAGCAAACCAAATGACTTTTCCTCTGAATCCAGACTGAATACTTGCCAGCCATTCCTAATCCAAATCATGAACAAATGACCACGTATTAACATATCAGTGTAAGGCTATACATGGGGAGGCAAGGTACTGACAGAAATGCTAATGAAAAACAACCCTTCTTTATTCTAGGGAAAGCAAATAGCAGAATCAGCTCTAAGGCTTGCTTTGGTAGCTGCTCTGGAGTTGGTGCCCATAGGCAGATTGACATTTGCTGAGAATCTTGAGAATCTGGGATCGAGATGCTCTCCTGTACACAGTAATTTGGGACTAGACCGTACAAACTGAGGCAAGCATGGAAATCATGGCTTTTTGGAAAGGGAAGTTTTCAGTGCTTCTGCTTCTACTGCTCCAGTGTGTTCTCAGCTACAGTCATAAATGTTTTCAATCTATGCCAATGGCTAGACAAGCTTGGCAAAGGCATGGAAAAGTTTTCAATGCAAAATCCAAGGAACAGCAGAGAAAGGTCCTGGAAAAGGAAAATTTTCAGGCTCTGTGGCACATTATTACTGGTGAAATGGAGCAATCAGCTGTGCTATCAACAGCTCTGGACTAAGAGATTTTAGGACGTAGATCAAGACCAAGGTGATAACTTGTTTAAACCATCATACAAATTCATAACCTAGAATAACCAAACTGTACAATTATTCCTAATACTAAACATTGAAATTAATGGTAAAGGCTGGGAATATGTTGAGGCTTCTACAAAAATTCCTACATTGGCTGTCTTCCTTATGCAGAATTTCTCTTTGTAAATGTATGAACAGGTGTTAGGATGAACCAGTAAAGAGGTTACAAGAATATTAATTGCTGCTTTGAAGTGTTATCTTTAGGGAAAGTAAATTAAAACATAAACAAAGCAAGTAATAAGTATGCTCCTGAGGCAACAGATAAGACTCACTCAGAGAAGTTTCAACACCTAATGACCCAGCATTTTACTGCCACTGAGGGAGCAAAAAGGCTGTCCTCCATCACAAGAGACCATTCCTGAAATCAGGGAGGTATTTGAAGTGGATATCAATTTCTTGTTGTTCTGAAGTGGAAAGTTCAGAGATTTTACACCAGTTCTTCACCAGAGGACTATCCTTTAATTAGCTAAATCTGCACATGTCTGGCTGAATGGATGCTCTAGCTGTTTTGTACAGTGTATCTGGAGGCCTGGCACACTCTTTGTGAGGCAAACTTGTCCAACTGAGTATTTGAGAAGTTTTTTTGCTTGGATAGCACTTGCAACCTTGAAGTTTACATGACAGGTGAATGAAGTCTGGATAAAGGCAAGGAAATTAATCTTTCTTGGCAAGAATAATTTTGCCGCCAAATTCAGTGGTACAGAAAAGGTTTTTATCCAGTATTTGTAAATCTGATTATTTTCTTTTGGTCACAGGGCTGTTTTGATCTTAGTTGTATGGCATGACCCATTCAGAATAAAAGGGCTTTTGGGTGTCAGTTATTGTGATGAATTCCCAAGATATATTCCAAGCTCTGGATGGCTTGCTAGGTTTTGGTCCTATTCAGTCATTTTTGTTTCAGTTCTGGGATTTGACATTTCATATTAATAAATGGTGTTTGTGAGACAGTGGGCATTAATATCTGAGTGGGCAGGAGCTTTACTGACCCTGACATTTGATGAAGAGCTCATCTACCTACATAAATCAGCTTGGTTGCTGGAAGACTGTGATGTGTTTATTTCTGAACAATAACATAAGCCAAACAGATACATCAGCAAAGGGAAAGAAAGAACATATCAACAGGAGTCTGAGTGGAGACCAAACACTGATGAGAATGAAACCTTATCTCAGGATGCAGGAGTTGGCATTCCCTGCTGCCAGCAGCTTTCACAAGCCAGAGAAGAGAGAGAAATGTTTTATAAAAATTATAAAGAAGTTGGGAGACCCCCTTAGATAACTACCCACCTACATGTAGCTGTCCCTGAAAAACCAAACAGCGGGAATGAAATCCAATAAATGCTTATTCTTCAGTACAGCCAAATATCAGCTGTGGGGCTTCAGTGAAATGAACAAGCTCTGTCCTGAGTAAATATATATATTAATAGCTTGGAGCTGTGCTATCAAAGAAAAACAGCTGAACAGCGGAACAACAAAACAAAGAAGCTCTGAGGCCTTCCACTGCCTACAGCAATATGCAGTTCAAGATGAATACTCTGCTCATTTCCATTCTAAACTAAACTCTATCTTCAATGCCATCAATATTATCAGTGTCATTACTGCAACTGCAGCATGAGTTTAATGCAATAGCTATTAATTAGACCATTTTGCCCTCCTCCAACAACAACCCTGGTGCATCAGTTCCTAATGGAGTTTATGTTATTGTATTTTGATTTTGCTCAGAGCGGTCTTTCTGAATTATAAGTTACTGTATTCAGAGTAATTCAAAGTACAGCAAAGGTTGTAGAATACCCTTCATACTTTTCCAGCTCATCTGCTTCACAACATTACACACCAGCAGCATAAACAGCCAATAATGAAGAATGCTGACATAAAAAAATAGCACCCTACAATCACACACTCCAACTCTTTTCACTCCTCTCTCGGTGGTCAGCAAGGTGAACAAAATTGGGAATGTCAAAGAGAAAGGGCAAACCAGTTAAAACTTCACTTTCAGGGGTAAGAACTTCTCATTCTTAAAACATCAGCAGCTGTTCCATTTGTTTTGCACAACAGTGGTTATCCTGTGCTTCTGGATTAATGTAAATCTCATTGTTTCTTTTGTCAGCCTATATTTAGCATGTTATCTAACTTGCTGGTTGGAGTCTTTCCATTGGCACATGAAACATCAGAAAGTTAATTTGCATTGTGGGGCACAGGTTGCTGCATCATCACTGCACAGGGAGTGATGCACATCTGCCTGTACTGACATTGCTGTGCTCCTGCTTCCTTTAATTACCGAGTAGAGATAGGACATTTCTTATCTAGCTCTGTCTCCTCTGGTCCTCTGTGTTTTCACTGTCTCCATCACAGAGCTCAGCTACTCAGCTTTAGCGAAATGGAAAAAGAAAAACTTGGTATCTTCTGAAAATCCAGCTCCTTCAGTCTGTTGCAGAAATTAGCCACAAAATGTTGTAAAGATTTCCTAACATTCCAACTAAGAGTCAGCTCTCTTTCCTAGTTTATGGAGATGACAGTTGCTTCCCACCAATTCATGAAAATGTAAACTGATGCTTGCTTATAATTTTGGAAGGGGACAGTGGGTTTTATTGATCATTGCTATTGTAACCCTTGCTGCTATTGTGGGTGAGTTTCTGCTTTCTCTCTCAAACAAATTATCTAAAGTTTCAGAGCTAACCTATCAACCAAGGAAAGTTTGGCATCTATATTCATATATGTATACATAGCTAGAGATACACACATACGTTAGTGTGTATGTTAGAATCATCTGTTCCATGAAATTGCTATTTCCTGACTGAAGAAAAGCACATTCTGGTCAAATTCTATTTCAGTAATTAGTGAGATATATGGGCTCAGATTTTTCTTTAATGGAAAACAAACTGAAACGGAACCTAATTTTTTAAAACCGCAAAACGACTCATATTTGGTTCCAGTTTCTGCTTTTCAGGTTTATCCTAACTGTAAGCCAACATGTAACTAGATTGCAGGCATCTGATCCAGCAGCTTCTATGCAGCAAACCCCCCACTGACTCCTGCTGACTTAAGGGAAGCATCTTATTGCTACTGATGATGAGTTTGAGTTCCTACAAGTGTGAAGCTTTAGGTCCAAATGTGCTGAGAGGCTTAAAAATATCCATGAACAGAACTATAGATAATCAGTGTTGCTGAAATGTCAGAGAAGTTACTCAAAAGTGTCATGATGCAGTTTCCTTATCACTGAAGCTATTCCTGAAAGGAAGAGAACTACAGGGGCTTCCATAATCTTTTTATAAAATCATTATGGCTTCATCCCTGTAGAACACTTGATACTCTTGGCTCCCTGGAGTGGAACAGGAATGAAGTGAGCACGTGGGACACTTAGTCCTGAAATCTCTGATTTTGAGATTCAGTGCAAGTTCTGCCTGAGTGATTTATGAGGTAGATGTTAGGAAGGAGGCTTGAGGATTTAGCCCTATATGTCTCTCTGGTTTGGACTCACAAGTATTTAAAACTTCATTATTGTTTTAGTAAAGCTGTTTAAGAATTTGCTGAAAACACTGTCTCCCTTGATTCTTAATGTCTACAGGATATTTCTTATGATAAATATTAATAATTTTCAAGGACATGGATGAATGCATTTTTATAATTATCAAAACCCAGACATACTGGTTTAGTGTTTAAAATTAATTATAGTATGGAAACCAGCATTCCATAAGGGAATTATATTAACTCATCAGAATGAGTTCATTTTGCCTTTCAATTTACATTTGTTGAATTTTATTTACTGATTTTTTTATTTAACTTCTAAGCACTTACTGAAATCTCAGTTTTTGTAACTAGAGGGCCATATTCCTAAATGTTTGACTTGATGTATATTTAATTTAGATCACTGTGTATTTGAACCTGTAACAAGTACATGAATACAAATAACTTCAGAGGAGAATAAGAACTAATTTTCAAAAATTGCCTTCAGTTGCAACATTCTTTATGGCATGAGAATAGAAGATTAGTATTTAAGCATTTTAGATTGGTTTTCCTTCAGGATCCCTTAGTTTACCACGCTACTGAAAGGCAAATGTGAGCAAGAACAAATGGCAGTTACACAATGCCAATTTCAGGGCCCACTAAATGTCCCATCACCTTACCTAGTCCTCCTATGTACTACAGTAAGGATTAAATTCCTCCTAAGAAATTTCATTGGCCATGCAGTGTTACCAACAATCTTTTTCATAGTGGGAATGATGATCTGATTACACTTAATTTCAGAAGCCTCTGATAAATGGGAACCAGCTGCTTAGTGAGTTTCATCTCAGGTACCTCTCAGCATTTCACCTGGACTTTGCAGATTTCTCTGTTGCCATAGGGACTAATTCTAGCTTCCCAAGTGTGTAGCACCGAGGCTGATGGGGGGTTACAGGTTATGGCTCCAAGTGAGCTGGCAGTGGAAGGATCTTTGCCAACACGTGTCTGCAAGAAGTTCCAGGCTCATCTGGTGCATGAGAGAACAGCAACAGTAACTAGGGACAGGAAAGACTCAGGTAAGGGTTGATGTGCACTGGAGAGTACCTGTGGGGTAGGATGTTCTCTCAGCATTATTGATTCAAGAAAGCAGTACAGAAAAAGTCTAAAATATCACAGAAGAGGGTTCCTATATTTAATGTGGGGAAGCAGGAAGCTAAGGAATGGAGGAAGGACCTGGGCTGCAGTTGCTGACACCATGCCTGGTTTGACTGAAGGTGTTTCCTTTCTGTTCATAGAGCCAAAGGCTTATTCATCCTAATACTGCTGGATCTGACTCTTTCAGAACACTGAGGAAATGTAATAAAGAAATTGTCTAGCCTTTTGAGAACTCATAAAGATTTGTCCTTTATCTTCATGGTGATACGTCTTACTGCGAGGGGAGGAGACATTTTTCCTTACATCCCCCCAGTGATCACAGCATGGGAGAGCAGTCCATAATGCTTCTAAAGAATTCTTCCATCATAAATTCATGTGAAAATCCAAGTCTGAAGTGAAGTATTTTTTTCATTTGAAGCCCCACTGTATCCCATGCAGCCATTGTGAAGGTCCTCAGACTTGTGAGTTTTCAGTTTTGCTGTTAGTGAGGGACTCAGAGAAGTTCCTTAGTTAGCACAACTTCAGTTCCAAACTTTTTAGCTGAATCCTAATCTACTGCATATTTTGAAAGTAGTTCAGAAACCGTAGTTCTTGCAGACTCTGCTTTAGAGTCTCCAAAAGTTTACTAATACAAACCAAAATGGGACACCATTTTAAGAGCAGTTCTGCAAATGCAAGCTCTTGGCTCTAATGCAGTCTACTTTAGAGTCTTCACCCAATCTCCCCAATATTTTGAAGACTGGTTTAGCAAAAATAGCTCTGAAAGCGGGCACCCTTGACTAGACTCCCTCGAAAGTCAAAATTGAGATAGTATTGTGACATTAGTATGCATCCTTTCTCGGAACAGTGTAACTGATGCAATACATTTACAGCAAATTTTAAAATTTCCATCATAGTAAAGAGAAGCTGTCATTCAATCCAGTGAAATGCTTTCTCAGCGTCAAAAGATGCTATTACCACAGGACTGGCATCATTTTTCATCTTAAAGAGGATATTAAACAAGCACAGCAAATTCATGCAGGTGAGCCTACTGTACTAAACATAAAATAAAACCACGCATTGTTCAGGATGAATTATTTTAATGCTTATACTTTGAGTCAATTGGCCAATAACTTTGCCAATTTGTTAATACCTGCATTTAGAAATAAAATGGATCTATATAACCTGTATTGCTGTATGTTTCAGTCTGTTTCAATGTTGCCAGAATCAGCACCCTGCAGTCAGGGAAGTATCTGCTGGTCAGCACCTGGTTTGCATAATGTAGTGTTACAAAGATGAAAAAACAGCCAACATCAGCTGGGGGAAAAAAAAAAAAAAAAAAAAAAAGGTTCCTTTTTTGAAATGTGAAGGCTAACCTTGTCTAATGATTTCAAGATTTATGAACAATTCAATACCAATAGACTATAAAAGTGATAGGTCAGGCCACATGTACACAAAGTGTAAGCAGCTTTGGATGAGATAAAAGATAAGGCAAAGATCCAGCTTAGATCCAGAGCTGTATTTTTAAGACAGCCCAGCATGCTGAGCATATTTATACAAAAATACTTAGGTTTGAGTTTAGGAACATATTTTAAGCACACAAATTTGAATAAATAGCCTGCCTTATCATGGATCTTGAGCTCCAGGCAGAGGGAAACAAAAGATGTTATTTCCATTTACACCACTTCTTTATTAAGATTCAGAAATGATATTTCACTTATATTAGGTATGATCAGGGAGCATCCATTGCATACCATACTTTCTGTGTACCATCTTCAGCTTCTAAATCCTGATTACCTGGCTTGAAATGTCAGCAGCCATGGGCAGCTTCAGACCACACAGATTTCTTTTCTGTTTGTGTGAGTGAAACTGTGTAGATCAGATTTACTATTTTCATGATGTTTTGATTGACTCCTTGACTGTCTATGATGCTAAGACATTGTTTATCCCTGACACACCCTTGAAAGTGCTTTCCACCCTGCATTGTTTCTGTATTTGCTGCATATACTCTTTTCACCCTCCTCTAATCCCTTCTCCTTCCTCTCTCACCCTTCAAATACTGTGAAAAGAGCAGTCTTTCTTCTGCATGTTAGTTAATGATATCCAGACTGTGAAACTAAAACTTACAGTTCTGCCTTTCTAATTAATCAGAAAGACATGCTGTAATAATATAGCTACAGACAAGGAGCTCTGCTAGCAGTCACTCGGCGCTCTGTTGAAAAGCAGCTTGCCAAGCAGACCAATCATTAGCCAATTACATCATGGAGCTCTGTATGGAATGGATTTGGTATAAATGTGGTAGAGCAGATGGTGGGGAAGAGTAGCCAGGGAGGACCTAGTCCAGCTGCTCAATGGCTGGACAAAGAGAAGAGAAGAGAAGAGAAGAGAAGAGAAGAGAAGAGAAGAGAAGAGAAGAGAAGAGAAGAGAAGAGAAGAGAAGAGAAGAGAAGAGAAGAGAAGAGAAGAGAAGAGAAGAGAAGAGAAGAGAAGAGAAGAGAAGAGAAGAGAAGAGAAGAGAAGAGAAGAGAAGAGAAGAGAAGAGAAGAGAAGAGAAGAGAAGAGAAGAGAAGAGAAGAGAGAAGAAAAGAAAGAAAAAAGAAAAGAAAAGCTCAAGTGATTTTAGTTGAAGATGAGAATGGGGAGATTTGAGAACGGTTTCTGTTGGTGTTAGTTGTATGTGTAATGTGTTGGAACAATTAGTACAGGTAATTTGGAAGCACTGCACTGATCATGGCTCCTGGTTCATGGCTTCCAGTTCAGGTCTCCATGGTTTCATCTAGGTCCTTGTGCCTTGCTGTCTAGAGAGGCAATACAAAGCAAAAAGGGCTGAGGAAAGGAAATTGCAAACCAGAGTTGGACCATATGCATAAAACATTTGCTAATAGAGGCTGGCTCAGCTTCTCGTGAAATGAGCCTGTGCATAGCCTGTCTTTGTTTTCTGGTGAGAGTGAAGAAAACAGGTTTTCTCCAAGGAGCATTAGTCTCCCATGTGTCTCATCAGTTTTTGATAACTCCTTATGGTATTTCAGGAAAGACTGTGAGGTTTCATAACTTATGATAGCTAGAAATGTGTAGAATCAGAGTCAAATAATGTTCTAAGCTGGTATTTGTGTGAGGTCACTTCCCACCCAATTCTGCTTGAAACTTCTTTCAAGCTGAGATGGGAGAGGCTGCTATTGCAGCAATCCTTGGGTGATGCTGAGAAATAAGAATTCTTGGGTTTGAGAAGTCAAGAAGGTTCGGATTTCCAAAACAGCCTCCTAATTTTCAGTGCCCAACTTTAGGCTTTGTGGGTTTCAATACCCAAGCTACTAAATATTCACAGCTATAAGGTGACAGCTTGGAGTTGAGTGAGTAACATTCCTTACCTTCACTACACAACAGTCTTCTGGAAATAGGGATGAAGCCACACAGATTTTGTGAGGACTAATTAGTGTGTAGACAATCCTTAAATATGAATAGTGCTCAGGAAAAAAAATTTTGAGGCTCCAAAGAAATTTACAAAGTCAGTTTGATTAAAATGATTTAGCCAGCTATAAAAACAACACTGGTACATAATTCCGTCTCACTTAAGAAGAAACACTGTCCATGTTTGCTTACTAGCAGGACATTAAAATACATACCAAAAAAATCCCCAAAAGCAGTGACTGAACAAACACAGAGCAACTATTACATTATTTCATACTAATACATCATGCCCATTTATTCACTTCTCTGCTAAGCTTTGGTTCTTCTTTACTATTTGCAAGTTCTTGAACCACATCCCACAGTCCTTCAACCCAACAGACTGCTCATGAGCTGGAGCTGATGCGCAGATGGACCCGGGCTCCTCTGCACAGGCTCCAGACTGGGTGATGTGAGCCAGCTTTATCCCAGAAGGCTTCAGTTGCAGTGATGTGGTTCTGTGCCTGAGTTAATGTGCCAGAAGAGACGTGCTTTCACATTCCAAGCTCCACGTTTTCCAGACTGATATTGCTTAAAAGCATTGAACCTCTCATTCATCAATGGACAGAAACTGAACTCGCCAAAGTGGAGGAACCATTGCTGGAGTGACTTGGGATTGTGACAGAGATGAAGTGGTAGGAGACTGAGCAGAGGAAGCTCATACAATGAGCAAGAACAGCTTGTGTCACGTTACCAACTGTTTCTTTGACATCTGAATTTATGGTCTAAACCATAAATGGCCTAAGGCCTCATTTATTTGAAGTCAGGATAGAAACAGCACATGTTCTACAGAGCTCAGCTTCACGTTTCAAGTACCAGGCACATGCAAAACTGAACAAATCTTATGGAATTTGGGGGGGTTTTGGTAATACATAAAATAAGATACCATGCAAAACTATTGTAAAGGAAAAGACATCAAATTAATCTCATCTAAACTAAAATAAACCATAAACAAAAAGGAAAAATAAAGTTAATAGATAAATATGAGTGTTTGAGGCCAAATGCAATTCCCACCAAGGAAATAATCAGATGGCAGTAAAAGTAGTGGTAAAACTCCAGTTAGTATGTTCCTGGCCCTGTAGTTTATGGGAGAGGATAGACATATAATCATCACCTTGAATAAAATATATTTCATCACTGGGAAAAGTACAGGATTTTTTTTGAAGTTCTGTCACTTGAATAAAAACCACGAGGCAGGTGGGGATGACAAAGGCTAGGGGGTGTGATAACATGTATTATTAGCAATTCAAAGAAAGAAGTGTACAGCTGCTGCAGGAAATGTTGGATCCAGCTCTGCAGCTGAGCTGAACTTGGTTGTCTGCCCTGAAGTGTTAGAAAGAAAAATGAGTGTATGTAGCCATGGATTTGCTCTAATCCATGATTTAAGAATGCCAGTAGACACCCAAGATATCTATCCTGTATGGAACAGAGAAGGCTTGTTTTCTGTATTTGTTTAAGAGTGACAAATATCAATAATATGGCAGAAATGTTTAAACAAGGACACAGCACATTGTAAAGGAAAACAATCCATCTGTTTCAGCAGCTGGTTTAAAGCTTCCAGTTAGGTATCTATTTCAGTGAAGACACTCTCCCACTGTTTCAGGCTAGTTTCCTACAATACTCCTTTAGCCTGGTTAGAAAAGTTATCTTCTCTTGAGACAACCTTGAGAGAAGGGTAGTTTGCAGTACCTGATTCGGACACAGGAAATAATTTTATAGCTGCTCTGTACTCTCTTGTAGGTTCAATTGCAATTAACCAAGTAAACTGAATAAACATGGTCACTGTCTCCATACCTTTCAAATGACTGCACCCCACCTTGAGATCTCTAGTGTCTGGTAGCAGAGGTCTGTCCCCATCCGGCTCTGCAAATGGCCAGAGCCAACACTGTCTTAACCTGAATGCAGAGATGCTCCTTCCATTTCTGTCAACTTCCTTGGGAAGCAAGAGTACTCAGGCTCTCTCAGCAGTATGGTGAGCCCCCCAAGATTTTATTTATGTGTCTGTCTTTGGACTGTTCTGGGGAAATGGAAGACTTTTGTACATAACAAAGTTGGCCACTACATAATTTCAGGAGCACACACGACTCAAGCATGAAATTGCTGAGCTATGACAAGAGTCACTGACAGCTACTCTCACACTCTACATTAACAGACTTACTGTTCTGAATTAACACATATGTATATATAGTGATATACTATATGAGTAGTAAAAATGATTCCTCTAAACCTGTAGATAAGAACAGTAGCTATTACTAATGTAAGATCTGTATAGCTTGGTCACTGAATGACTTTACTTGATTCTGTGACTGTGCCTTTTCAGCTGGATGGTAGTGGATCCCCTTGTTGCCACAGTTGTTGTTCAGCCTGTCATCATAAGCAATGTTTGTGTTTGTGTTAGAAATTGGAGGAGAGTTTTCTATCGACTTTCTAATAATACATAAAGAACTGCAAACCAATCCATAAGGAGCATTTATCCTTCTTTGCTTCGTTTTTTGTTCTAATGCTTCATGTCTGATATTTGCTTGGTAAGTTTTTAAGTTTAGAAATTCTGTTTCATTGAACACTTTGACTTCCTGTTGGTAGTCCTGTTGACTTCCTGTAGTTTTTCTCTCTAAAGGAACAAACATACCTAGACTGAAAACTGAGTCATTCAGGACCCTCTTAAAGTCTCACATATTACAGCAAAGATAAAACCCACCTTTAAATTTATCCAATCTCTCACCAAATTATAGTAATGATGTCCTGAGTTGCTTTAGTCCATGTG
The DNA here is from genome assembly GCF_009819655.1 of Sylvia atricapilla. Classification (NCBI taxonomy): domain Eukaryota; kingdom Metazoa; phylum Chordata; class Aves; order Passeriformes; family Sylviidae; genus Sylvia; species Sylvia atricapilla. Next base: position 16,006,017 of record NC_089148.1, read on the forward strand.
TTAAGTCTGTGCTGTTTATAGACAGAATATATGCCTTCCCTCTCTTGCTTTGATAGTGAGCAGTAAAACAGTAAGACCATGAAAAGTTCCTGGTCATGCCTGTTTTGCTTCCACAAGGGGTACTGGATAAACTCCATCTCAAGCCTCCTGTGCTAATTTCTTAATCTTCAAAGTTTCTGACTTTGGATGAGGAATTTTGAGTGCATTGTATATTCCAGGATATGTCTTGTTTAACTTCTGAAAAAGTGATTAGAATGAAGCACAGTGTTTCATGTGTGGTTTTAAAGCAGATGAGTCAGTTCAGTTGAGTTAGACTTTGTTTCTGAAACATCCAATACCTTTATTTGGACTGGGGAGAAAACTAAGAAATAAGAAGGGAAAGCAGCAGATTCAGCAGATCTTATCTCACTATTTCACCCTCCTGTTTTCATTTGCACTTCTATTTCCATGCAATATTTCATTTTTTTATGCATCTATCACTGTTTTCTTCTGTCAGAAGTTCAAAGGCAGCCTGCTTTCATAAAAGGAAAGGCAGTATTGACTGATCTATAATATTGTTTCTACCTTTTTTGACCAATCCTCAATGCATATTTCCAGTTTTGAGAAGCATTTCATGAATCACTGGGCAGTTTGAAAAATCTATAGTGTAGGCTCATTACTTTGCTGGCTGCTGAATGTTTTCCATTGGTTGTGTTGCAAGGCAAAAATGCAACCCTTTCTGTCAGGAAAAAGAGGTTAAAATTTCATATATACATAAATAATAAAACAACACATGGAGGTGATATCAGTGTGATATATTTCATTTCCTATATGCCTTTGACTGCCCTGCTGCCCATTAATCCACACAAACTCCCATTATATTCCAACCTCCTTAGCACCTTTAGTCTCGCTTTTCTGGGTAGTCAGTCAAAAAAAGCTTGCTTCTTTCCTCTGAAATGTGGCACTCCCAGCCATCCTCCCAAATGTCACTGGCTGCAGGCCCAGGACAAGCAATATTCTGTTCTATGCTAGTGATCATGGTTTAAGCACAAACCTCATGAGGCTGCAGAAGTGGGAGCTTTATACTTCCAAGTGAACGTCTTGCCCCAGGAAGCAGAGACAGATAAAATGGCTGTAGGAGTTTATTTCAGCAGGGCCAGGAGGCCCAGCTCCTGAGGAGATAGATCCAGGACTTCACAGACCACAGAATATAATGGAAATGTCAAAATGATGCAACTTACCAGGAGTCACTTTTAGATTAATTTTAAATTTTTGACAAATATTTTCTCATGTTTCCCAGCTATTGAATCTTAGTAACTCTGGTTCTGCATTTCAAAGGCATAAAGATATCCATGTGGTCCTGGTACAGTTAACCTCTCTCCTCCAATCTATTTTAAGCACTTCTATCACAAATATTTTTCTGAAAAACACCTTTATACACATAGTGTGATAGGAATGCATTTAAGTGCTTTCAGCACTCCTGCAGAGTGACATGCAGAACTCACCTAGAGTTTAACTACTTATATCACACCAGATCCTTTTTCTTCTCACTCTTTTGTAAAGGATAGTAGATAAACAAAAACTTCCTTATTCTCTTTAAAATTAGGCACAGATCTAAATCAGTTGTCTCTCAGTTTGGTTTGGTTTGTTTTTTTTAGCAAAGGGGCCACACTGCCATCAATGAGTCACAAAATAATTAAACATTTAAGACTGTCTGCGCTTTTGTTCTGGGGAGGTGACAAGGCTGAAGGGTAGCTGCAGCTTCCAGTTTAGAGGCATTCTGTGTACTGACTGCATGTGCAAACACCCTGCCTCTGGCCATGATGGAAAGGAGACAGAGACAGCACGATCATACAGGTGGTAGGGAGACAGTGCATTTAGGGAAAACAACATCTGGATCACCAACAGAAACACCAACCACTGCCCCCATCCCAAATTCCACCGAATATTTTGGCTATCAGTTGCTGAGGTGCACTGGCATAGAGGCTCCTCCACTCGAGTACTCATTGCAGGCCAACCATCATGTGGAAAGTATGTTTATAATTGTGCAAAATATTAAGGTGTAAATTATGCTATATAATCTCTATATGAACTTCATGAGAAATCAGTCATAGCTTGAAAGGGTTATTTTATATCTATCTAAGGAAATTTCTGAAAGACAATCTGGGCTAAAATGCATTATAATAAGGTAGTTATTTCATACATCCAGACATCTCAGGGGGAGTTATCATTTGAGCAGTTTATTTTGGAATCAGTGAAAGAGCTCTGTTGCTCCAAGTCCATTGTCAGTTTTGAGAGCTTTGTCTCTTTCTGCACCACTACTTCTTATACAGTTTCCTCACTTTGCATGGATTTTTATGTTGTCATTAGCATCTTAGGTCCTCCTGAAGCTGCCACAAACAGATTTTTATTCCATATGGCTATTTTGTCAGCATGTAGCTACAAGACATATGAAAATGGGAAGGGTAAGTTTGAAGAGGAGACAACCTAGACCATTCCATGCAGAAGAAAAGCTCAGTCAGATTTGGTTAAAAAGCCCTACTACCACTGTCACTTTTTCTCCTGGGCTAGGGAAAGCAGCTGTTTATGTTTTAATCCATCTTTACCCCCAGCTCTGAGGAGGAAGAGAAATGCATGGATTGTTCATTATCCCTTGCATATAGAAAATAAATTGGTTTAAGCAGAAAGTCAAATGGACTTTAAGAAGTTTTCCGTATTGACTCATTTCCAAGTTGATTAAATGCTCGTAAATGCAGCCTATGCTCTTCTCCTTGCAAATCTAGCTATTGGGTATACAGATTCATATTTACGTGTATGCAGATTCCAATAGTGTTAAAAACCCCAAACCTCCAGATAGCTAGAACTATTAGTTCATAGGAATTTAAAATTAAATTAAATAGCTGGGCTGTTTTCCAGATGATTTTTAAAGTTCCTGTGCTTACAAAAAACCTCTGTAGGATTTACATTACACTACTGTATTTGTTTCAGTGAGCATTTGACTGCCAAGAATACGGTCTATGACCAAAATGGCAATCTAATTAAATACTTGACAAGCAGAAAGCTGGACATTATTCAAGTCAAGCATTAAATTAGAAAATTTAGTTTGTCTCCTTTATCGGTAGATTTTTAAATCAGCCCGTTCTACCAAACCCCGTAAGTTTAATGAATTTGGTCAGACATACTGTGTAACAGATGTCTTACATACAGCCATGAGCCTAAATCATAAAAATGATGCTTCACTTTGGCACGGCAAAATATATATGAAAGGCTCAGAAAGGTCAGTCACCAGCAACCTGCTTGCTAGTAGTTGAGAAACAGCACTGTAAAATGCATGAGCTGCCTTTTGTAAGTCTCTTATAGGAAGCCTTGGAGAGCCACAGATAATTTGCTTTCAATGATTCATCAAGTTGACCCTTTGTTTCACTAATTTGAGTGTCAAGTGCAACCACATAATAAAGAATTACCAAGACCTGATAAGATTCTTCTTACATTGCTCTGTTTGTCTGAACAACTGGTTCTGTTGAAACCAATCCTACAAACTGCATAAAACAGCAAGTGTGTGTGCAACTGGCATCTTCTGTGAAATGACAAAGCGCGTTCACTGCGTTATCCGCTGGTGAACCACACCTTCATGTCTCTCTTTTCTTTCTTAAAAAGCATTAATTGCAGCATGCTGTGCCCATGCTAGAGATGGCATTTGTTTCACTGTTAGTCCTCCAGTGAATTAACAAGGATAAAAAAATGGATTTCAATGAGAATTCCAGCCTTGAGAAAAGGTGCTATTGTGACCATGGTTGAGTTACTCTGCTGATAGTTTTCTCCTTAATGTAATTTTTAATACTACATAGCTGTAGGTTAGGTGTGGAGCCATATATTAGAGCTACTATTTCGATGAGTAGTTCCAAGTGAAATAACTTCATGATTAGGAGACTTTTTTTTTTTTAATGCTGTCAGTCTAATAAGTTTGGAAGAGATCAACACTAAAAAGGTCTTTGTAGAAGGGGCAATTTATAAACGTGGAATTCCCTCAGCAAAAGATCTATGTAATTTGAGATCTGATAAAGTTTTCACAACTAAACACTACACTATTAACACAAAGAAAGAATAAAACTTTAGAAGGCTGCTTGGGAGAATGGGAAAATGTCCGCCCTCAGAAACCAGAGAGATGGCATGGGGAGCAAGTCTGTGAGATTTGATTTATAAGACGAAGAAAGCTTCTGTCAAAAGGGTTTGAAAGCGGTTGTTAGAGCTTAGGCAAGATTATGTGAAGGGGGTATTGTCGGCGCCGCACAAGGAGTTGAGGGCGTCGATTTTTTTACTAACGTGAATTTAAAGTATTGCCTGATCGCTGCCAGCTCCAGGAAACCCAGATAGCAGTGGGAGAAGGAGAAATTTTCCGCTAGGGAAAAATACAAATAATGTAACGTGAAGGTCGTGCCCAGGTACCACAAGCAGGACAGAGGCCTGTGCAGAGAGGAGGAGGAAGGGAAGAACTCCTGCCCCCGCTCCTGCTCGCTCGGGGTCGGAGAGGCGCCGCCCGCCCGTTGCCCGCCCGGTGCCCGCCCGTTGCCCGCCCGGCGCCCGCCCGGCGCCCGCCCGGCGCCCGCCCGGTGCCCGCGGCGATCCCGCCGCTGCCGCCCCCCCCGCGCCGCGGGCTCGCCAGCGGAGCAGCGCCCGAGCGGGAGGCAGAAGTTAAACTTCCACCTGCCCTGAAGTCGCCGCTGCGCCGGCGGCAGGAGGCGGAGGCGGAGGCGGAGGCAGGCGGGGCAGCCGAGGACCCGGCTCTGGCAGGCTCCGAGGGTCCGGCCGAGTGTAATTCCCCCCTAATCCCCGCCACGGCGGCGCTTCCCTGGCCGAGCCATGTCTGCGGCTTCCCCGCCATGCCGAGCCTAGCGGGGAGCGGGAGGACTGGCGGCCGGGAGGCGCACAAAATGAAGACCCTGATGGTAAGTGCATTGTTGGCTCGGCTCATCCCGGCTCCGGCGGCGGGGAGGAGAGCAGAGGAGCGGCGCGGAGCGGAGCTGCCCCGGGCACCCCGCACACGCTCCAGCCTTCGCCGGGCTGCGTCCCCGCGGCTCTCCGGGATCGCGCGAAGGCGACCAAACCTTGGTGGCAGCGGCCAAGAACTTTCCGCCTGCTTTCTTTTATTCGTGTTGCTCGTGGTTTGGGGGTTTTGTGTGTGCGTGCGTTTTAAGGAGCGTACAGAAAACCGATCTGCTTAAAGGACGAGGCTGGAGGTAGCTGGGCGGGGGGAAGCGCTACGGTCCCCAACACTCGTTAAAATGCACGAATGAGATGCCCAGAGGGGTCGGCGGCGCGGGGATGAGGCGCGGGGTAGCCGGGCGCACGGAGGGGAGAAGAGGCGAGGAAACAGGGCTGGGGGAGAAGGGGGTGGCACGGGAGCGGGCCGGCGAGGGGGCAGGAGGAGGACGGAGGGGCTTCCCCAGTTCTCTCCTCGCACTTCTGCCGGGTGTCTGGTGGGCGAAACTTGCGGGCGCGCCGGCGGGGGAGCGGCGGGCCCCGCGGCGGGGGGAGCCCGCTGAGCCGGCTCTCTCTCTGCCCCCCGCAGCGCCACGGGCTGGCCGTCTGCCTGGCGCTCACCACCATGTGCACCAGCTTGTTGCTCATGTACGGCGGCATCGGCATCGGCGGGGGCCGCTCGGAGCCGCGGCGGCGGCAGCAGCAGGTGGCGGCGGTGCCCAGCCGCCCGCCGGACCGCGGCCAGCGCCACCCGGCTCTGCCCGTCGGGGCCGGCCTCCTGGAGGGCTACATCAGCGTCCTGGAGCACAAGGTGAGCCGCCGGCCGCGGGACCGCCGCTCTCTCCCGGCCCCCGGGGCAGCCGGGACCCCGCGGTGCCCTGGCCTCCCTCGGGGGACACGGACTGCGAACGTGCCGAGCGCTCCCTCCTGCCCCCGTGCCGTGCCCGGTTCCCTCGGAGGGCCGACGTGCCCTCTCTGCCCCGCTGTCCTGGCCCGAGGGCAGGAATTACCGGGCTCCAGCCCGACCTCGGGTATTTGTGCAGCGCTGCTTCTCTTCTCCCGCGCACGGTAGGAGGTGGGGAGGGTGAAGTGTTTTGTTTCTGATGTTGTATGCTCTAGTTACAGCACAAACGTGCGTTTATGATCGTATTAGTAAGGGTTAAAGAATGAGGTTTATTTACAGGAGGGCAAAGTCAATAGGTAGGTGTTTATTCTTAGCTGATTTTGTCATAAGAAAAAAAAAAGTCTCCTGCACAAATGACCTTTTCATCCTCCTTCTGGGAAGCAGAAGTTGTCACCCGTAGTTTCCATTCTAAAAATTGGGGGCACTTCTTTAATGGTGAACAAAATTATGTCCCTCCCCTTGACAGAGGAATTACCAGACTGTACTGTCAAACTGTAATACTTGTTTAACAGAGATAGGCAAAACTTAGCTTTGATAGCTCACAGGATAGATGTAGTGACATAAAGTGAGCAAGGTGGCACATCCATGCCAAAGAGATACTCAAGCTTTAGTAAATTTCTCAGAAGGCATATTCTTCTGCTTTTTGTTTGGTGTTTGGTTTGCTGTTTCCACCTGGAAATTCCAAGGTCTTCCTCTTCCAAAACTGCAGATACTGTTTAGTGCACACACATCTTGCAGTAATAATTTACTTTAAAAAATAAGCAAGAGAAATGAAGATTCACAACTTTCTTATGTTTTCACATCCAGGCTGACAACCTTCTGAAAGATATGTTGTCAAACAAGTTACTGGGCTCAGTTTAGAGGTACTGTGTGAAGACTAGTGACTTTGATATACAGAGATTTTTATTGTTCCTTCTGGCGTAACTTTCTATGCAAGAGTTATCTGTAGGCCTCTTAGCACAGAAAAATAGCACATGATGGTGCCTTGTAGGCTTTATTTGCTTTCTTACATGGTTCTCCTGGAAATTCTCAAATATAATGTCTATAGAAAAAGCAAGTTTGGCCATGGGCTTCCTATTGTCTGACGTGTACTCTTGTAATTCTTTTGTTCTTGAACATGACTGTAGTGATAGGTGCAGATATATGTGCACATGGTTTTTATATGCAGCAATAATTGAAAAGACATCTGTGGGTTATTTGGGATGCATGTGTGAGTAGCCTTCTGATTCTGATAATACCTCACACTGGTTTCTCCAGACTCATAAACAGCCCTCAGTAACAGGCCATACTTAAAATCCTGTTATATTATTTTCCAGGGTAATTTTAATGTTTCTCTGCGTGTTGGAGAAAGATGATCCTTTGGCTTTTTAATATATTGTAATATGGTCCAAACCCCACAGATACTCCATTTCTGAATATCATTTCACACAGTTCATGCCTCACAAATATAATCTGCTGAAGGTTTAATAACTTTTCTGCCTAACTTCTGTGGGTCCAAAAGAATATTGTGCTATCCCTGCTGTGTTCCCAGCTTGCTTTGTCTTATTTTAATGCACATGAGATCATGCAGAGAGCTGTGCCACTGTGGTATACAGAGCAGTGAGGACACTGCATTACCATAAGGAGACTGGGGACAAAGGGGCTTTGTCTCTTAATGTATTTATTTTTGTAATTTAATTTGGTAGTCCATGTACTTGTCATGGATTTACAATCCCAAAATACACAGGTTTCATGCGTAATAAAAAATAGAGAATGCAACAAGTCACAAGAATTCCTGGTTTAGAAAAAGAAGAATGCAAAGTTGGTGATGGTAAGAAGAGGGAGAGTGATAGCAAGAACTGAGGAATGGTGAGATGTTCAGAGAATGTATGGTTTGGGTGGGAATTGGAAACTGCAAAGAAGACAGCTTGAATAGCAAGTGAAGTGAGGGAATTAGGGAAGTTTTAAGGAATGTGAAGAGAGCTGCAAGAAGAGCAAGGTAAAATTGTGTAGCTGTGAAAAGGATGTGATGCTTGCAGTGATAGGGAGGTCTGGAAGGAGATGAGAAGTATCTGTTATGTGAGGACAACAGGCTTGCAAAGGTAAGGCAGGAATGAGTTCAGCAATGGTACATGTTATTTTCATAGCACAGGGGTGATGGTGGGAAATGACAATGAGTGGCAAATTTTTCACAGTATAGCTTCCTTAATTTCTCCTTCATCTTAGAATTATCTGTCAGGTTGAATGACCTGAAGCTGAATGACCATTATACAAAAGTCATCCTTGGTATGTGTTCATGCATGAATGACAGGTAGCAGTAGCCTGAATGTCTGCATCATTCTTGTGCTTATTTCTGGGTCCCATAATTTGCTTTAACAGGAAAATCTCCTTTCATGTTCATGGTGTTGTACCCATTCTGGTGCATTTAATGAGAATAAGTATGCACATATATGTAAAAGCTGTATGACAGGTACTGAAGTTAGTAATTTGTAATCACAACGTGAGTATTGACATATGAGCTGTGTAAGTATATGGTAGTAAAGATGTTTCTCTTCAGGGATAAAATTTAACAATTGTCCTCATTGTGAAATATCATGTATTACAAATGTCTGTCACTACTAGCAATACAGCTCATTTAGTAGTGCTGGATGATCATGTATGGAGACTATTTGCCAGAAAATCTGGGCACTTAGTACTAAGTAACAATGATTTTGAAATATAGCCTGCAATATTGTAATTACCAATTATTTTTCTCCTTTCATTTTATATTCACTAAGAATTGTAGTTCCTCATCCATACTGTCAAGATAAGCAGGCAGTCTCTGAGAATACCGTAAAATACGTCTTTTCTTTTACTGGGTTGAAGAGGCTTTTTGCAGGAGTTTCTAGTCTTTGCCTTTGTTGTTTCTGCAAGCCCATTTTTCCATGAGTCAAGCATCAGAGATCAGAACCTCTGTACTTAGCTTTAGTAGCCTTTCGCAGTTTAGCAGCGTGTACTTAATTTTTGTTGAGCTGAATTCTTGGAACAAAAGAAATCATAAACGCTGTGGATTCGGATATGCAAGTGGATTCTTGTCATTTCACCTCTGCATGTCCCAGAGTAACAGCAGTTGACAGACATTGTTGATGGATGTTTGAAAAGAATAAAGAGTATCTCTTTTTGTTCCCAATCACCAGATGTTGTATCCTAAAAAAATCTCATTTTTTGAACAGAAAATATGGTTTCCTGATAGTTGTTATTGAGAGGTCAAGGACTGAAACAAAGTGAAGAAGTGGCGGGTTCTACTTTGAGGAGCTGTTGCTTTCTGTAGAGGCGCATTGAGTGTAGCACGGCTTAGCTACTGCCTCTGCTCTGCAGTTAGAGAGGACAAGAGTCCTGCATTGTCAAAGTGACATCTTTCATGAGCTCTTGGAGTGTTATCCTGAAATTAAAGAGGTTTTGTCACTGGCATTGAGGGAAGCAGAATTATGCTCTTCTCTGGGGAGGCATGGGGATAAGCCTTTCTGTTGATTTATGATAGCACTAGCAAGAAATTACAATGCTAATATTTTTAAAGCAATTACTGCATACAAATAAGAGAATGTTAATGAAAGTAGGAAACCTAGCACTATTCCAGAACTTGCAAGAAATAAATATTTAACCATTATCTTATGATTCTGAAATGAATGTGAGAACATGTCTCTGGATAGTTAAAAAGCCTTTTACCCAGTATTGACTCAACAGTTGGTGCTGCAAATAAAATATGAGTTTGTCATGTATGTAATTGAATAATATTTCAAGCCATCAAAGATTTTGCTTCTTAGAAAATAAAAAAAATTAAAATCAATCCTGCAGTCAAAATGTATGATTTGTTAGAAACACTTTTAAGTACCTTAAGAGCAAATGGAGATCAACATGACAATTTAAGTGATCACAATGATTTCTTAATTTATGATAATGTGAATTATCACATGCAAAGAAATCTTGGTGATCCCTCTAAATTAATGCAGATCAGAGAATAGTGTAGTTAATGAAGTATTTGAAGAAGTGTAATTCTGCAAATAGTGCTGCTATAGCTCCTTAATCTCTGAATTGCAAAACGTTGCTCTTGGGTGAAACTGGTTTTTTGGATACTAAACTTTGTGGGAATCTTGTCATGTTTTATATTATTTTTAGTAATTATTAAGTCAAATGGGTTTGAAATTTGAATTTTTACCTCATTGGACCAGGGACAGTTTGGGGAGCTTTACTAAACCAGCTTTCATAACTAAACATAAAGATGTGAAGAAATCAAATTATTTTGAAGGTATTAGTGTTTTTAAATGAATTTATCACAGAACCATTATGTATCTTACATCAAAACAGCTTGTCTTTCCTGAGGTGGGATCAAGCCCACAGAGTTAAGTAAACCATGTACCATAATTTCATTACATGTTCCTATTTGGCCCTGAAATTCTTACCTGCAAAGGAAGGAACACAAACTTTATTACGCAATTAAGGATTTGATGAAGTTTTTATTATGTGAGAGATCCACAAGGGGGAGACTTTATTCTAGAATAACCTTGTTGGGGACACTTCCATCTGTCAGAGACTTAGGCAAAGGTGGGAGTCCAAAATGCCCTTTGCTCAGTGCTCTCTTGACTTCCTGGCTTTTTATGTATTTAGGTACCATAGCTACCTACCACTCATAAGCTGTAGGTTTCTTTAAATCCTTATAAAATTGGCATCTTAAAAAAATATATCATGACAGTCAGGGAATGTAACTGAATATCATCATACAGAGAGCAGAGACAATTGTTTTTCCAGATTTACCCAGCTTTTGAATAATGACTGTCCTGTGCTTTACAGTTTCTTACTTTTGAGCTACTGCAGTAGTGTGGTTTTTCAGACTAACATTCGTTTTGATGATCCTTGTCTAAAATTTTTAGCAGTTTCTGTGTGCGCTAGCTGCTCACACAGGGCAACAGAGGCCACAGCAATGACAGCAAATTATGGTACATTTTCCTGTTTTCCAGGTTGCTTGGCATCTCTGCAGGAAACCAGTAGCTCTAGAAAGACACTGCTTCTACTTAGAATATCTTGAAATATTTTTAAATGTTTACATGTAGGTATTAGGTGCTGTGCAGTTTATACATTTATTTTATGAAAAAGGGTGTGTTTTGTAGTTGGACACATCTTTTGTAGAATTATGACTACAGTGTTTGCTTGAGAGATAAATGTTTGCTAGGATAATAAGAGAAAGTAATATTTTACAGTTAACACTGTATTGCCTAATTCTTTCTAAAAGAAGTGCTGTTAAAGATGAGATCTAACTAGCAGGGATGGTGAGTCCAGGCAGAGGTAGGATATGTTGCTTTAAAAATCTTCTCAAAAGAGCACAGGTACTATTAAATATTGGAATGTCCCTGAAAAGTGAAAGATGCTTGGTGCGCATCTAGTGCATGATGTTGTTAATGTTCATTCATGGAGTGTGATGGATAAAAACCTACCCTAGCACAAATTAGCCATGTTCTGATCATTTCCTGGTGATTGGGAAGATAAAGGAGAGACAATCATTGTTGTAATACTGAAAACAAGAGAAGGTTTGGGAGTTTATACCAGGTGAGGATCAAATAGCCCTGTGCTATTTGTGACATTATGTGATATAGCCTTATTCTTTCATAGAAACTGAAGCCAAAAAGATTATTTCAGAGACTGTATCACAAGATATTGATTCTTTATTTCAGAACAAACATAAATAGTAGGTAGTCAGGTCAACAGTTGATGCAGAATTGTGTTTTAATTTCCTTACATTTTAAAAAGTCACATCTCAGCACAATATCTGATACCATATATTGGTCATGACAGGTTATCTTATTTTTGCAAGTGACCAAGACACAGTGGGGTGGTGGGTTTTTTTTGTTGTTGTTGTTTTTTTCTTTTTTTTTTGTTTGTAGAATAAAAAACTGCAGAAGCATGAAGATGTTAATTTTTGCACTTCTTTTTTTTTGACAGATTCTGGATTATATGAATTTTTCACAAATTATCTTGATTTGTGAAAGATGAAGAATTAGTAAATATGCTCTTTTCCGTTTTTTGAAATATCATACATATAATACTTTAATATGTGGGTGCTGCCTGTTTCCCTCACTGCTTCTTTTGTGAACATACAAAATTCTTAACTCAATGTATTTGTGAAATACTTTCAGGCAGGGAATTGGTAAAACGTTGTCTGCTGGTGAAATTTGTCTGCTGGTGAAATTTCTCTCATGCAAAGCCCCTTAGTTCCTTTCCTCTTCCCTTTCAGAATTAATTTCAATGACCACGTTGGTATTTTTAGTATGTGTTGAAGTGTATTATATTTGATAACCATTTAAAGTTGCTATATTGTGCACTTCTTTTTCACGTGATCTTTCACTGTGAGCATTTTAGGCTATTTTCTTCTTCCTGTGAAGACAAAGTGTTCTTTTGAAGGTTTTTAATCCTTGGTGGAAGCAAGTCTGAACTAAATGAGATTTTCAATGACAGGAAATGTAATTTTTGCTCACAGCTGATGGATATCTCTCAATAGAGGTCCTTAAATTCTCCCTTTCTGCTTGTCCTGGGGCATAAGTGGATATTGAGTGTCATCCTAACTATGTGATATCCTCAAAGCAGTAGATTGCAGGTAGTTTCCTTTTCCCAGTGACCTTCCTTTCGAGTTTAACCTGTATTGCTCTGTAACACTCCGTGTGCACATCCTTGATGCTGAGGTGGCATTGATACAAAGAACTCAGTGCATTAATTGAACTTCTAATTAGGGCAATTATGATCAAATCAGCAGTCGTTTGGTGCTGATATAAGCAGATGTGACAGCACAAAAGCTACTTTGAAGGTGAGGTGAAGCACCGTGGTCTTTAACCTCACTCTTTTCACCTCGTCCCTAAGTAATCTCCATTAGAAATCACTCTTTCTCTAAGACTTAAAACCTGAAGTGCTAAGACCTGGTTGACTACTAAAGTTTGTTGTCAGCTGGAAAAGCAAGAATTTTCAGTTCAAAAACTGCTATTAATTGTTCTCTATTGTCATTCTGAAAATAGCCAAATGCAGTTAAAACCAGAAGTCACATAGGGAGTGAGGGAATGAGTCAAGGCTGAAACTTTCTGCCTTCAGAGCATCTGTTTGTAACAGAAGTGCAAAATAGAGGTGGAAAAGTGGAGCTCTGAGGTGTCCCTTGATAGTCTGTATGAAAGACAGAGCTGGGCACTGAGGAACATGTACACTTTGCCGTAGGGAATCCAGCACATTTGAACTGGGGTTAGAAAAGTCTGGTAACACTTTGTGTCTGGGCTGTATTCAGGGTGACACAGGAAGGAGGAGAAGCACAGTGTGTTAAATACATGCAAGAATGAATACTGAATCCTTCCTGAAAACTTGTGAGAGAAGTTCAGAGTAAGATTGGGCTATTGGAAAACACAGAGGGGGGAAACTGATATATTTAATAGATTAATAGAGTATTTTTTTTACAATGACAGTGTAGTACAAAGAGTTCATTGTCCAAGATAAGGGAACAGTAATGGGTTTATGTGGTATACAAGCAGCATAGATCAGGTTTTCTTAATTCAGATTTAATAATATGGACTGTTGTAAGTAACATAGAACAAGAATATATAAATGTGTGTCTTCTTGTTGAATACAACACGTTAGGAATTCATTGCAGCTGTAGAAAAAATTTCCATTACAGAGTGGATGGCTTAGTTAGAAATAACCTAGAAGAGGAAAATGTTTCTCAATAAACATTCAGTATATTTGGAATATACATTTTTGTTTAGCAAATAATATATTTTGAATTTAGTATGTTATTAGCATCCTCAGGTATTGGCATGATGTTAATATTGCAGAAACAAAATACTCTGTAAATTTTGTACTGTTAAAATATATCTTGCCCATGGCTATAGCAAGTCATAAAAGTAGATGTAATAACACTCAGCAGAGCATCAGTCTAAGAGTTAGCTCTAAAGAAAAGAAAAATTCCACAGTGCAAATTTGTGCAACTATACATCTGTACCAAGCCTTGTGCACAGCGAAGTTAAAGGAGCTATTGTAATGTTTAAGAAATGGCTGACTGAGAAACAGGGGTTTAGATGCCACATTCATCATGTGAGTATGGGCTGCTTACCAGTTTGCCTGCATGAGGTTAAAACCTTTTCTCCCAGTTTGAGATACCAGGCTGTGCTTTTTAGGCAGTGACATGAGTTACAGCCAGACTCATTCCCTTCTAAACTTTCTTGCCTGCATTACTGTTCTCTGTGGATAGACACTTGTTCCATTTCAGTGAACTTCACACTTGTTACTTGTACAAAACAGCATCTGAGGAGGCATGTAACTACAGAATCCTAGAACCCTACCATGGTTTGGCTTGGAAGGGACCTTAAAGATTATTTTGTTTCACTCCTCACCCCACAATGGGCAGGGATGCTTCCCACTAGACCAGGTTGTTCGAAGCCTGGTAGCATCTGGGATTCTTCCAGGGATTGGGCAACCACAGCTCTGGACAGCCTCTGCCAGGGCCTTACCATGCTCATAGTGAAGAATTTTCTTCTAATATCCAGTCAACACCTATTCTCTTTCAGTTCAAAGCCACTCCCTCTTGTCATAGGATACAATGTTTCTGCCTCAGCTCCACTGTATTTCATGTATAGTACACACCAAAATTAATAAAGTGAGTGATGTAATAATCTAAGAGCATATTTTAAACAACCACAGTTGACACGGGGGCCAGGAAGGTAGCGTGTGGCCATGTGCAGAGATTCCAAGACTGGGCCAGTAAGTCTGCCTAGTGTACTTTGAGCAACCTTGTTAGCTTGAAAGCAGAATAGTTACTCTGTATCCGAGAAGTAAATCCTGGTCTTTGGCAGCCACATTTCTTCTGGAGCTGGGCAATCTCTGCACTGTGCTTTCTGTAGCCTCTGGAGGTCAAGATACGTGGAAGCTACATGGAGTTCCTGGGGAATGGTGGTAAAGACACACCGACAACACATCTGGACAGTTCTCAAGTGCAGTGCCAAGGACTGAAATTGCATTTGTTATTCTAGCTGTTCTTTGACTTTAGCCATCCAAATGATGTACACCTTGTATTTGAAGAGACTGAACCTTTGGCCACAGCAAAGACACGTTCAGCAATCATGGTTTCCAAGACTTGCCCATGGTTAGTATGAGAAAGCTTTTGGCCAAATACGTGGAAGCAGTGCTCTCCCAGCTTTATCCCCAGTCTCTGTGCAGAGTTCAGAGGCTCCCAGGGAGTATGTGCTGTTATACAACCTGTGCTGTCCCTTCCCTGCTCTCCTCCAGCTTTCAGTGTGGCATCTGTGGGTCAGTCCTTCTGACACTTGGCTTAGTTTCATTCGTGGAGATTAAAATGATGTCACATGTGCTCCTAAATTTGTTTGCTCTCTGTTTTAGTCCTAATGCTACTGTAAAATGGTTAGTTTTACACATCTCAGCGTATTGGTTGACTCTAAAATAGAAACATAAAACCTCAAAATACAGCTAATGTCTGAATGCAGCTGCCAAAGCAATGCAGAGTTAGCACTGCCTGTCCTTGCTCAGCTCGGCTGCCTGTGCCTGGATAATTGCAGGTGAACTCCTTTTTTAAAACACAAAACATGACAAAACACTTCATGTTTTATTTAGGTAATTTCTTTCTTAGGGTTTATATTCCATAAAATGGTCATTGTTGATATTATAGATAACTGTCTGAAATAAATTTTGAAAATAAGATACCTATAACAAGGTCACTGCTATTCCATTTGTTCACCTGCTTATGTATTCTCTTTGTAACACTGCTCCAGATTTCTTTCTGTTTTTAATAGTGATTCATGAGCCTTACAAAGACTGAGACAGTTTGTTATAATATTGCTCACATTCTCCATGAGGACTACCTCAGCCATGAATGGGACTGTACATAATACCCAGCCCTTCAGTGAGGGTTTTCCCAGTGCCAGCTGACATGATGTCTAAGCATATGTCAGGATGGGATTTTGCCAGCAGACGGGAGCACGCTCTGCCCTCCCTTTGAGCAGCTTGGAGATGCACAGGCTCTGCTCTGGCAGCACAGCCACTGCAGTTTGCCTGTTGCTAAGCCAGAACTAATAAGCTTGACTGAAAAGCAGGGTTTATTGTCCTGGGCTCAGCATACATGGTGTGGTTATGTAGCTTTCCCGTGGAGCTTCTGTGAGTCCTACAGTCAACTCCTGGGCAGCACTGGCTGTGGTTGGCTGTATGGAGTATTTGCTTGCATCTCCCAGCAAAAAACTGCTGGTCTGTGTCCTTATGGCTTCCTAACTCTGGTCCAGAGGAGTATTTTTAGTCCTCTGCCAAACTGCCAGGAATTTTTTTGCCTTATATGTTTGGAGAATATAATTCAAAGTACTCTTCTCACTTAAATTTTGGTCATTAGTTTGCCACATGTTTAGTACACTTAAGAAAAAAGACTGTTTTTCATAATTTCTTTCTTGTACTGCAGCCTAATATGATAGATGGTGTTGTGAGTCAGGTTTTCAAAGTTTGAAATGAGACACTAAATTTGGTTCACAGAGTGTGATTTAGTCATCTGAGTCACCACTTACAACAAAATCTGCTGTTTTCACTGGGCAGATACTTGCTGAAGAAAAGATTTTAATTTCTTTGCTTTACAAAATCATGTTTGAGCATGAAGCTATGTGGTTTCTTGCTTATAACATGACTATTTCTGTATGCACAGGTTATTTAATTTGTAATGTTTGTGTTTTCATTTGTCCTTTCTGGTATTCTTACCATGTATGTATTGCTTTGGAAATACTGACAACTGTATCTTAATTTTGGTCAGTGAAGAATTGTTGCTGATAGGATATTTAGTAATGCCTTCACTAACAAGAGACTGGTTTGCCTTTGAGTTTTAATGTTGCTCTTTCCATAGGTAATTATCATATTAATGGTTTTAATTTTGATTTAATTTTTATGAATAGCCAAAAGCTCTGGTTTTTTATAAGCAGAATCAAAACTAGAGCTGCATTTTTCACTTTTGCTGTATCTGCTTTATGTCTCAGTAGCAGTGCAAAGAAGCAATGAACCTAGTTATAGATATGCTGAATATTCTTTCTCAGGGGTAGTGTTGATGTGTCCCTGATGGTTTAAGGGCATAATTGAGGTACTTTGTGCAGCTAGTACATGTGGAGGAGGGATATCAGGGCCAGGAGGGTATCTCTGGTATTAATGTGTCTGATTTCTTCCAGCACAGTGAACCCTTTTGATCTGTAGCAGTTTATGTAATACAAAACAGCTTTCAGGGTATCTTTAATTATGCCTGTGGACATTTTGGGATGGAAAGGGAAATGAGGCTTTAGAATCACCTTTCACTCCCAGCTGTGCTGATTTGAAACTGGCACAGCTTGTTACTCACTTGTAAGTGTAGAGATCATGTTGCTGCTCTCATGAAAGACACTGGATGTGCAGCATCCTGGGCTTCAGTAGAAGGTGTGGGTGGCTCTCAGTCTTTCTGCCAGAGCTCTCAGTGCTGTCAGGATGGAAGAGCAGTATATCCCATACACAGACATCCATATAGGCTGTAATAGCATGTATCTTCAGATCAAACTGAAGTTTGAGACACCTCACAGGACCTGCAGACCTGTCTTTGAGGTTTCATACTGCTGAGGAGCACAGTGAGGCAGCTGCACTAGGAGCACCTGAAGTGGAGTGTGTGCTAAAAAGAGACTGAGCCACTGAGCTTCTATCAGTGCTCTCAGGCAAATGGAGAATAAATTGATTGATGATATGATGCATCAACTTTATTAAAAGTTTCTCAGAAATGATATTTTTTTATTATGCCGCTTTCTAGGTATATTTTTCAGCATGTTATGAAGATGGCATATATTTGTAGTGCATAATGTGAAAAAAAAATCGTGTTGACATGAAAACTAATGTCCTAACATTTGGACTGTCATGTATGTTGGTTAATTTTCATGGTCTATAGCAAATAAAAATAGATAAAATCTCTTTGAAGGTGCAAGAGGTGATCTCATCCATGTCATACTAAGTCCAAGGACCTAACAGTTATTTAAGTTCTCAAAACTTCTTAAAATTGAGTGCATTGTTCACAGCAAATGGATGAAAACTTGTGACTGAGATCAGAGGTGAAAACAGCTATAACAGAGCAGTGTGTAAGCCAGTTTAGCTGAAATTGAGTCCCCCATGATTGTGAATGATGAGGTTGCATCTGCTTGTCTCTTTTTCTTTTTTTTTTTTAACTTGTTTTTTTGTACAGCAGTCCTTGCAAAGCTCTCAGACTGCAATTCAAAATAGAAGTAATCTCTAAAAAATAGTTTGCCTTGGAAAACAAATAGATCTGTCAAATTATTTTTTGCTTCATATCCCATAGTTGACATCAGTAAAACTACTGAAAATTACATTACACTGTGTTTATTAAAGTTGTGCTCCTATGCAGTAATACACATAAGACATCTTATACTGCCTTAAGGATTAAGTTAAGCTCCTTTGTCAAGCCTGTTGGTATGGCAGGACTGTTAATCTTTAACTGTCAGACTCTGGTTAGATCCTTCTTTAGGCTGAGGCCATGGCTAAGTGCAAAGAAATTAAAACGAATCAACTTCTAGTATTTATGCTTTCATGTTTTTGCACAGAGCAATCAATAAAATGAGAAGCTGCTTTAGACATACATATTTCTATAAGAAGATTGTATTTCAAGCTCTTATTTAGCAGCATCATATTTGCTTGATATTTATGATTGTGAAATATGGAGACAAAGTTAGCAATGTTCAAAATATTAAATTCATGGGAGTAGGATAGGCACAGGGTGACAGCTCATTGAAAGGAGGACAGAGGATAATTTTGTGAACCTACATTTCCTAGGTAAAATTCCAGAGTTATCTATAGTATGTCCATGTTTTATTGTTACATCAGTAATTATTCTTACATTTTCCTTTCAAATTACAGCATTAAGTCACAAAAGAAGAAATGTACTATAGTTGCAGCATATTTAGACATGACAACACTTGAAACAAAACTATGAAAATAAGGTGAAGATGGAAGGCAAAGTTAAATTCATTGTGAAAGATAAAAGTTAACATTTTAACCCTGAAAGGGTACAAAACTGGTTGTAAGGAGCCGTAGTATTGTGCTATAGGCGTCAAAGGTTTGTGTTTCACTCTGAATGTCTATACTGTTTAATTAATGTTGTTCTTGCTAAAATTTGTGAAGAGGAATTTTTTAATAATTATCTGATAATAGTCAACCAGTGCAATTTGTGCAAATATTCTTCAATGAAATGATACAAGTAGTATGTTGAAGCAGTAGGTAAAATATACTGTAAAGAAGCTTTTGAGTGTAATAGGTGCCTAAACTGTACTTTTCTAATCATGCTGTGTGGGGTTTTTTTAGTAATAGGAAAAGAAGCCTTCAACAAATACAATTTTTTACATATTCCTTCAAGTATAGTTTCAAGTGGCTGTTTTTGCATTTTATGAGCATATAACCTTCCCATTTTCCTGAAACAAGAGATTCTTTTTCTCAAATCATTATATAATAACACTTTCTGCTTACCAATCTCCTTGCTTCTGAGGATCTCCATGTGCCATAGAAGAATTACATGGAGAGAGACTCCTGCCATAAAGTACAGGAGTATTAATTCCTTATGACATAGGAGGGTAGTGGAACAATAAGGTTCAAACCATAGTTTTGATCTTGAGTGTCCAAAGAGGAATTTAATGTAGGAGTTTGGAAAGCTCTGGTCTGTCAAAAACTGAGGGGACTCAGCCTTGGGACGGGCACGCAAGTCATCACTTTGAAATACCTGACTTTCATGCATGGCTTGGAAGTTAAATTTCAGACCTCATTCTGTGTAGCACTGGAGTTGTGTATGGTGGTTGGGAGAATGATGCACCTGGAATGGATTTGAGGTACCTGCTCTGCTGTGCATCACTGCCCATCAGAAAAACGCTCAGGTGTGCTTTCAGTCCAGCCCTTCTGCTTGCACAGGGCCATGGTGGGGGGTGATTTAGCCCAGGTAACAGGTAACAAAAGAGAACAAAAATTGTGGGTTTCAGTTGCAGATCTTGGAAATGGTGTGTGGAGCATTTGAGTTCCTTCTCCAGGAGCTGTTAAAGCATGTATTTTGAGTTGGAGATCACAACTCTTTGGAGCTTTCCAAAGAACTTTCTGATCTGTTTTATGGAGCTGTATAACTCCTCCAGCTTCATCACAGGTGGCAGTGTTGGGTGTCCCGCGAGGTTGCCAGATTTACCTGTCAGACACACAGAAAGAGCAGTTCCTTAAATGCAGATTTGGGTGGTGGCTGAATGAGGCTTTTGTAGACCACACTTAGGTTCTGGCTTTCAGGTTCTGTCAAAGTGTCATCAGCTATGTCTGAGACACTGAGCTCTCATTCTAAATTAGTACACAGGCATTTAAATGAATGCCTTGATTTTTAGAGCATATTGAGCCACATACACTTTGCAACAACTCTGGTGGCTTAGGGCAGGTTAACTCTTTAGGCATAAGAGTTGATGTGCTCAGCAGGGCTCACATCAAGATGCTTTGGGCTCTAATAGACTTCAATGGGACGTGCACACACAGGCACTAAACAGCATTAAATAGGCACCCTCAGGTCCTTAGGGAAACAGTCTATTCATCATACTGGCACCAACTACTTACTTTATGTTAATTTATTATGCTTGAAATGTTTGGTGTGTATTTTATTCGGTACTGTATCATGAATTTGGTATTTATTATATGACATTTTATCACAAATATATTACGTTTAAAAAGAATATATGTGAATTTCATTGATGGGGAAAAGAATTATGATAATGCAGTTCATATTCAATACATTCCATATTCAAATAGTCCCATCTTATTTTAGTTTAAAGCAAAAGTAAAATCCTTTCCTGGCTCCAGAAGATGGCCAACAAATAGGATAATTTAACAGATATTTGAATATAAATGTAGCCAGTAACTGACTGATAGTTTTGGAGTGTGAAGTCTATCACACAGTCCTATGAAACAGGTGTAGTTTGGGAAGAGAAGAAAGAATCCTGCCATGTACCTGTTAGAGACCATCTTTAAGCGCAAATGTAGAGGTAGTAAGAGGCAGAGGTGTTAAGGCTGTCAGGTGAGTCCTTATGCTTTCCTGGAATGCTGATCCAGAGTTTCCTTGGACACTGAGTTGTGGCAAAATCACTTGGGTTGTGACTGTGTTTGATCTAGTAGATTAAAACAGTGGGTCTCTAAATTCTGGAGACTGTAAGGGGAACCCCTGTATGCTTGGTCTTTAGATAGTCCTCAGTTTTCTTTGCCCAGAACTTGCAATGCCTAAAGAACAAGTACAGAAATTATAAATACAAGAATGCAGATACAAAAGGTTTCAATTATTTTACATATAGCAGTAGTGAGATATGAGTAACTGGGTACAGTTGGATTTATGAAGTATGACCTTTGAAAAAAAATTGAGGTCTTCTTTCAGGCTTAACATTATGAAGCTAAGGATTAAATGACCTCAGTTTTCTTTGCTTTCTATGGATTAGGAATAAATATTTTTCTCTTCCCTTCCAAAGCGTAAAAATAAAGATAAGGCAGTTCTATTCTTCTCATTTAAACTAGGAAATTTTGAGAAGAGAAGTGCAAGTAATGAATCATGTTATCATGGATAACAAAACTGCAATAAAAGCTTCTGTGCACCCTTTTCAGAGTGAGGGTGTTCAGACCAGGCCATTCTGATTATACACTGAGATACACCTTTTCCACAGTGTTGTAGCTTAAGGTGGACTCAAAAATGCTGAACCCTGGCAAATCTATCAAGTGGTGCTGAGAGTCTGTCAGGCAAAACAGACTCAAATAACTTTTTTTTTCTTGGTTAAAATCCATCACTTCTTGTATCTCCTAACACTCCTATATTCACAGGCATTCTTGTAACTTTTTTCCCCTTTGTATTTCTTGGGAGAGCAAAAGCATAACCTTGGGTAACTGGGGCCATTCCCACATGCTCTTTGCAGAGCTGGAGAGAGACACACGAGGTCAGGAAATGCCATGAATGAAATATCATTATTCAAAGAATCCAGCCTTGCTTCTGCTAAAACTCTGGAATTTCCCCCTGGAAAGCAGTGGAAGCAGGATTAGTGCCCAGGTCTGCAGCCCAATCAATTGTTATTAGCAGAGGCTGCCAGTGCTGCGGGTACAGACTGCAAGATGTTAAGCATCAGCTGCTGATCACCTCTACCATATTGGTAAGAAGATATTTTCTGATTCTGCTGTGGACTGTTGAAGTTGATAGATCAATGAAATTTGAAGACAGGAAGGGCAAGGGTCAGGCCAACTCTGTCAGGTTCATACAGGTCAGGAAAGAGTGTGAGGCTGCAGTCTAGGGCAGCTGAGGGAGATGAGTTGTTTAGTCTGGAGAAAAGGAGGCTCAGTGGATGACACTATTGCTTCTGAAAGGAGGTTGTAGACAGGCGAGAGCTGGTCTCTCCCAGGTAGGGAAAGGGTGGTCAAGCACTGGAACAAGCTGCCTGGGGAAGTGGTGGAGTCACCGTCCCTGGAAGTGTTCAAAACACGTGTGACTGTGGTGCTCAGGGGCGTGGTTCAGTGTTGAGGGTGACAGTGCTGGGTTAGTGGTTGGACTCCTACTGGCCTTTCCCAACCTTACTAATTCTGTGGTTCAGTGATGAGGGGCACTGAACCTTTGTCTTCCCCTTCTTGAAACTAGCAGTGCGTTCAAGTCCCAGCAGTTCCCTGAAAGGCCTGGACTTCTTGCATAAACCGCTGACCTTTCTTCTTGTTAATCTTTGGGAACTGGTGCTGTCTTCCAGTTAATAGAACTTTGTAATCAGTGAGTTGCAAAAAACGAGTTCCACTATTTTTTAAAAAATTTGTAAGTTTAATTAAAAAATTAAGAAAAGAGACAAATTAGGAGACAGAATAAGTGAAGCCTCTTGGCCGAGGGGGCTTGGCACAAGGTCTGCCCGAAGCCCACCTCACCCTTTTAGGACTTCTGTCTTTAAGGAGTGCTGTGTTGAATATTCAATAGATGTTAATCAAACATTCTTCTTTTGATCAGTTTTAAGTATTCTCAATTATTTTATCTAATAGATTTATTTCGTGGGTGGCTCCATTCAGTCTGGTTAATGGGTGCAAATTTTCTTCTGAGGTTGTCTGTTTTTTTTCATTTGGATAAGAAAACAGAATGTTAACAGGCTTCTTATGAAGGGTCACAAGGTTACCCCCCCTCCCATAACTTCTGGCTTGGTGGTTTAGATGTTACAAAGAAGAGATTTAAAAAAGACCACAAAAAAACCCCCTCAGTCTTAACTCTTTCATATGATCAGAAAATACACATTCATTACTCTTCTAAACTCTTATTACTAAAATATAATACAGTGTAATAATACATATAGTGGTCACGTTAATATTTGTGAAAAGCCAACTATATAATATACATTTTTAACAGAGTTAAGAGGGATAAAATAAAGTTACATGTTTTGCTACTGGTTAGAGGTTAATGTGAGTCCTGAATGCGTTTTAAATATATTATTCTAAATCTGAGGAAATGAAGAAAAGCTCTTGTATGTATTAAAAAGCCTAGGAAAACAAACAAAATAACATTTGGTTGATGAGATTGAAGGATGTCACATGACTTGAAACTGGAGATATGGGTACAGAGAGTGTTTATAAGTACAAAACTACAGTGCTTTTGTATACTTTTGTATGCTTTTTTGGGGGGAGATGTACTATTTTAAATATAAATCCCATTTGTAAATATTACTGCACTGTAAATGACTTTGATTTTGACCTGTAGCTGAGACTGAAAGAGAAATTCAAATAGCAAAGTATTTCTGGAACTGGACTGTATTATTCTTGCTCCTTATTGAAACTTAGAGCAGCTCCGTGCCATTTCTAAATTTATTTTCTCCTTTGGGTAATATCGTTTGCAATGGTAAAACAAAGTGGTTCAATTCTGTACTGTTTCCTGCTGTCTATACTAATGGCTCAGGGAGAGCTTTTTTGAAGCCATTTTTTGACATTTCACAATATCTGCCCACTTGAACACTCCTATGTAATATTTCACAAGTATGAAATGCACTTAGTGTAAAATTGAACCAGGCTAACTAGTCCTATTTTGGAATCTTTAGATTAAAACCCCGGCCCTTCAGGTGAGTCTTTCTGTGTCTGGATGTGCTTCAGGTTTCAGAGTGAGTGCCCCCAGCCAAAAAAAAAACTCTGGCTCGGTGTCATGAGGTGTTACAGTCTTTCCATACCAGAGCATATGGTTGATAATTTGTTTAAGGCATTAGCAGAATGTTTCAGATGAAGGTGATAGCTCCATGTATCCTTGCCTTTGCTCAAACTTTGCTCAGACTCCCACTTCTAAAACTCAACTCTCGTTCCTGCAGAGGCTGTTGAGAAATAGTGAAGATATCAAACAAATGCTATCAGCACCATCATCTGACCACAAATTCAGGAGCCTCAGGAGGGCATTATCCTGTGTGAAGCATTTTTCTAAATACTGGGCATGTTCTTCTTGGACACCTCCCATGAAATGGTGTTTACCTGGTGCTTTGTTTTGAAAGCATTTGAGATAGGCAAATTATGATTTGGCTTCAGTGAGTGATATTTATCAGTTCATTTGCTTTCTTAATACTGAAATGAAAATAATAGGACAGTATGTAAGAAATTGTTTATTCAAGGCTATATAAGAGGTGAACTGCTGCTTCGAACAGACCTTGCTGTTCCTGGCAATGGACTGGTTGGCTTTGGGAGCAAAGTCAACTGGACACAGTTAGAGAATAAGATGTTTATTTATTCCTTTAAGCCTTACTCCTTTAAGCCTTGCAGAGCAGGCTCTGAGGTGCCAGGTACTTTCAAACAGGGGGCAAGGAGACACTCCCATTCTGTTCATTGCTCTCTCACCGTGATGTACCTCACAGCTGTAGAGCTCTTGCTTGAATTCTTTGACCCCTTAGGGTAACAAATGGATCAGTGGCTCTCATTTTAAAGATGAAATTCCAAGTGGTAATTTCACTATAAACTAGGAAGCCTATGGGTTCAGAGTGATCCACAGGGGTGCTTCTTAAAATGAAAGGCAGCAGTTTGCTGAGGAAAGCCAGTGGCTGTCTAGGAAGATCCTGGCAGTTGATCAAGAGGTACAGCCTGGCTGGTTAGCATAGGACTTAGTTCACATCTGTACCCACACTTGCTGGACCAGCTGTATGTCTGCTGTGGTTGTTTGATGAAAGATAACAAATTCTTACTCATTTTAAGGGGCTGACTTATAGCCATGAAATGGCTCAGAGACTGAAATTAGATGTTATATTGGGGTTGCATGGCAAGGTTTTAGTAGCAGGGGTACTGCAGGGGTGAAGCTCCTGAACACTTTCCTCTGTGCAGCAGAGTCAAGGTGGACCTGCTGCTGTCACATCAGGGACAGTGATGGTGCCTCTGGGGTAACAGATTTAAGAAGGGGGGAAAAAGCCTGTGAAACAACCTATGCTGGAGAGATGAATGAAAGTATGTGAGAGAAACTGCTGTGCAGACACCAAGGCCAGTGAAGAAGGAGGGCAGGAGGTGCCCCAAGTGCCAGAACAGAGACTCCCCTGCAGCCCGTGGTGCTGCTCATGGGGAGGCAGCTGTGACCCTGCAGCCCTTGGGGCAGAGATCCACCTGCAGCTCATGGATCACCCAACACCAGAGCAGGGGGATGTCTGAAGGAGGCTGTGACTCCTGGGAGTCCTGAGCTGGAGAAGGCTCCTGGCAGGACCTGTGAAGAGGGAGCCCACCCTGGAGCAGCTTTGATGGCAGGGAGTGACCCATGCTTGAGCAGCCTGTTCCTGGAGGACTGCACCCCATGGAAGGGACCCACACTGGAACAGTTTGTGAAGAACTACAGCCTGTGGTAAGGACTTATGTTGGAAAAATTCCTGGAGGACTGTTTTCCATGAAAAATGCCACATGCTGGAGCAGGGGAAGGACTCCTCCCCCTGAGGAGGAAGGAGCAGCAGAGACTGTATGTGATGAACTGACTGCAGCCCCCATTCCTGTCTTCTGTGTCACTGGGGGAGAGGAGGTAGAGAAAATCGTGAGTGAAGTTACCTGGTAAGAAGAGATGAGTGAGGGTGTTTTAAGATTTAACTTTATTTCCCATTATCCTGCTCTGATTTGATTGACAGCAAATTAAGCTCATTTCCCCAAGTCGAGTCTTTTTTGCCCGAGAAGGTAATTGGTGATCAATCTCTCCCTGTCTTTACCTCAACCAAGGAGCCTTTTGTTCTATTTTCCCTGTCCTGCTGAGGAGGAGAGTGATGGAGCAACTTGGGTGTGCACTTTGTGTCCAGCCAGGATCAACTCACCTTAGATGTTTCCACTTTTGAGGCAAACAATTGTCCTACAAAGTTGTATAACTAAACTGTTTAGGTTTGGCACCAGGTGAAGCATCATTATCCTTGGAAAATGATACATAAGGCATCACAACCAGTATTTTGCAAGCAACTGACTTGTACTTTTTTGTGGAATGATTCAGTGGTGTTTATTTTTATTTTACCTTGTGCAGCATATTTAACTGTGAAAGTAGCATGCTTTCTTTGGTATTTAATTCAGTGACATCTGTGAAATCACCACTTTTGAAGATACGAGCAAGGGGACGCCAGATTAAATATTCTCTCGTAGGTAAATCTTAAGGAAAGATTCATCAGTTGTGCCAGTCCAGATTTGTCTTTCAGAATGGTCTATCTTCTTATTTGCAGTAAAAGTGAGTGTATGGATGGGGTGGGACACAGATGGGATTTGTAATTCACCTGTAGTGAAATTATGATATATGGTGGATTTGGTTTAACAAAAGGAATGGTTTGTGCTTTGAAGCCCAGTGATGACAATATAAATCAGCTTTTAGTTACATTGTAGCTGTGTTTACCTCAAATTATTTTTGAGACACCAGGGCTTAAGTGGAACGTGGTGTAACATTTGTTACAAAGTCAGAGAAATTCGCTCCTTGGTCTTCTTCCAGTAAAGGTTAAATCCGTTGTTGGAGAACAGTACTTTCAAAAATTGCAATTGTACTTCATATATCATCTCAGTGGGATTTTTTTTTTTGTAAAGTTCTTTTTCTTATTTGTTATTTTCTCACCTCAGTGCAGTCTATTGCTATGCATTCAAATGAAATACCTTGTACGATGTATAATATTTGAAAGCCTCTACTCTGAAGTCCAGTGAGACGCATTTTCTCTTTTACTGGTAGATAGTGATAACATAAGTCTCTAATCTCATTAGTTTATAAAACCCACCCCATACCACTTGTGTGCTTTAAAAAGGCAGGAAGTAGAAGAGACATGATTAAGTTGTCAAGAATTGTAAGGAAAATGTTTCTTTTGCAGCAAAAATACACTTATATTAGTTCAGTATTAGTGTTTTGGAAGAGAAGTGGGAGAGTCTGATTCTGACATTAATATGCTCGTGTCCTGCATGAACAAACTTAGCATTTACATTAGTATGTTTGTGACAGAACTACAAAATGGCATGTTGATACCTTTTACTATTTATAAATTACCTTTCTTTCAATTTTCTTTTTCTTGTTTATCTTATCACTGTAAATGAGATGAGCAAGCAACTTTGGTTTTATTTATGATAATTCTCAGGTGTGTTTTGTTACTGTTGGCAATTACAGAATCTATCAACTCTTCATAGCCATGTTTAGGAAGTAGCATTATTATTTTATTCAAGCCTTTAAATTCGACCAAAATTAATTTATTTGTTATTTTGGTATAATTTTCTGGGCTTGTATTAGAAGATTCAGCATATGCTATAGAATCTAAATTCCAGTTTTTTGTAAGAAAATTGCTGATAATTTCAGTATTTGATTTAGATTAAAAAAAAAAAAAAAAGTTTGATAGGGGACAGAAAAGAAGCAAGTTGTAAGAAAATAGTCATCAGATGAATTCTCAATGTATTTGTCATTCACCTGAGCAATTTTCTCCATGTTTGTAGGTGCACCCTATGCTTCTGGATGTCACAAGTCTCTTATTCCTTTGTGCTATTCTTAAATGTAAATGTCAACTTAAATTTGGTTCTCAGGCTGTCTTGTTGAAAACATGGAAAAAGGCTAAAAGGTCAATCATATTTATCTTAATACAAATTATTTTCAGTAATTGTATTTTCACTCCTCATTGACTCTAATGGAACATAATATAAGTGCTCAAAAATCAATATAAAACATGAAGTACAATTTATAGCATTATGAGTTAAAAAAGGAGAAATATCCATTAATATTCATGTGATTTTGTATGTATTTTATTAGCTGTGCAGTATAATTTGTCAGATATGCTACACTGAATCCCATTGAAATCGGGGAGAAATAGATACGTGGCTATTCACTGTGCTTATTTACTATAATGTGTTGGTTATTTAGGGCTATTAAGCATTTACTGCCAATATTTTGGCCTTTTTCTCCACCTCCTGGGAGGGAGTTCTCTGAAATTCAGTGCTTTTCCAAACTTTCCACTCAAACACATCCTTCAGTAGTGCATCCTTTGGCTGTGTCTTTTGGAATGTTAATGACTAGTACTTCCTTTGGGTTATCTTGGTTTTCATCCTGAATGTCAGGTAGCCCGATGTGGTGAACACGATATTAGGCATTCCAAGTATGTAGACAGAACTTTGATCTTGTACTTGATTAGAATTTATTAAATGAAAATGTCTTGCATTAGATTCTGATGTCCTGAAGTCAGTACTTAATTCATCACTGACTTCTGTGGGGCATCTTAAGTAATAAATACTAAAATATATTCTGTAATTCAGTTGTTATTGAGAAGAAAAATATTCTTTACTTTGGGACATACAGTCTCTTGTCATAAGCAAGCTTGGAGATAGATTTCCTTTTGCTTTGTTTCCCAAGAAACTTCCAGTTCTGTAGAATTGAAAGCCGTAGTCCTGCTGAGCTGTTGTAATTGTAGCTGTATCAGTGTTTTGTTTAGTAATGTGTGACAGACATGAGAGGTTGTACTGTAGATCTGCAGTCCTGAAACCAAAGGATGCTAAAGAACTGAGTTGCTCTAGCTTGAGTTTAAGGGGCTGACACCTATGGTAGAATGCATTTATACTGCAGTGATATATGCAGGGTGATGGAATTGTAGAATAATGTAGGCTGGAAAAGTCCTCTAAGATCATCAAGTCCCACTGTTAATCCAGCAGTGCCAAGTCCATGTATGTGTGTATATATATATATATATATATGTATATATATATAATGAGATCATATATTAGATTATTGTAATGTGCACACTGGAAACTGTTTTGGTTCCTGTAATATGAGAAAAACTGAAATACAGAGGAACTTGTATCATGAATCTTAACACTTGAATTAGAAACTTGACTTGTTCATATACCATCTACTTGCAGCTTTTAAGCTGCAAAACACCTGTCTCCCATTCTATACATTCATTAGCACAAACTCTAGCTTTTTGAAATAAAATAAAATAAAATTAAAAAAAAAGTGGTTTGGGCTTTGTACCTTTCTTTCTTTCTGGAGAAAAATTCTGTGGATTTTTTAAAAATTATTTTTAAGATTCCAGTTTTAAGTTCAACTGCTCTGAACACAGTGTAGTATCATTCAGTCTTTTGAGCTCTTCTGCAATATTGGTCAAACAATTCCTACTGTCTGCTTGAGGCTGGAACTAACACAGTTAATATGCTTTCCTCTGTAAGTCACGTCTTTCACTTAGGGTGTAATAAAAGTCCTCTTCCATACTCTTTTGTGTTCTCTGCAGGATTTCGTTGGTGTTTTGCAAGTGTGTCTGAAGAGTTGGTGTGCCTTTGTATTACCATAGTTCTTGATATTCTAAGATACAGTGTGATACAGGATCTGTTTTTTTTTGCACAGATCTGGGGAACAGAGTATAATTCAGGCACTTTTTAATCAACAAGTGTAGTTTCATTACCTTAGCTCATTTACCTTCTGCTGGTTTTGTGTTGTGGAAGACTGTGATTGAAATATTCCTCCCTGAAGCAGTAGCTTGAAAGTCAGAGCAGCAGCAAGTGGCAGCAGCCACAGCCCTCTGTGCTTTTCATCCTGCCGGGTGCTGTGTCTGCAGTTCACCCTGCAGCTGTCCTGTGTGGGGTCTGTCTCCAGTGGGGTTCATTCATCCTGTGTGGGGTTTGTGCAGCGTGGGGCTCATCCTGTGTGGGGTTTGTCCTCAGTGGAGTTCATCCTGTGTGGAGTTCATGCTCCAGCCCCTCCCTCGGGTGATTTCTCTCTTGTAAGCACCTCGTGCTGTATTATCTGGTTTGGTTGTCTGGTAGAGGGAATGAGCTTTTTGATCACCATCCTTTTTTAACCAGGTTTTGATGTCAGGAAGAAAGCTGATGAATGCTTTTTTTCTGATCCTCTCTGAGGAGGTACGTTTGAAGGACCATGAATTGTGTTTCCACTTACTGAAGAAATTCTCTTTAAAAATTATCTCATGTCAGTATCCATTATATTTTCTAGTACTCTCTTTGAGACTTCTGGATTTTGTCTACTCTATAAACACTACTCCTCATGAAATTTAACATTTTCTTGCCTTTAGCTCGGCCTTCTTTTTTGCTTTCTACTTTCTACCTCCTGCTTGCTTAGGTAATCATGTTTCATGTTTTGTTTTAGTTCTGCCTTTCAGCGTTCCCAGACTTCAGTAGTATCTTTGTGCTAAGTACACCTTGGAGGCTTATGGCACTAATCGGGGCTTATGATGCTTGTTTTGCCTATTACATATAATAAGGATCAATACCTCAGCTTGATTCCGCCTAAGACTTCCATGTCTTTAAACAAGAATTACGTTTGAGCCCCATAACTCTAGCTAATGCTAGACATCACATCTGTATTCCAACTACTGAGGACAGCTTTCCTGTTCAGGAACAGATGGAGATTTGGAGGACTGTAGCTCCTTCGTGACCACAGTCAAATTACCCGAAACTCTGAGCTCAAAAAAGCCAGGCCTCCCTGGAGTGAATCTAGTCAGGCATCCAGCCTGGAGCTGGGTGGAATTTCTCATTCTTATTTAATTACACAGGTCTATCTTTAAATTGTGTTTCTGCAGGTGGATTTGTTTTGTCATAGAAAGTCTTAATCCTGAAAAAGGAGAGGGTTTAAATTTAAGCATTGAACAAATCTATGGTTAATTACAAACCACGCTGTAATACAAATAAAGTTAAATTTGATGCCATGTGCCCAAATCTTCGTATCAGTTACTAATTTAAAGCTATCCCAGATGGTCAATTATTTGCAGCTGTAAATATTCTTTGTTATTATGTATCAGGAGCTTTTATGGTTAGCTTGTTTGACTACAGTTGTAGATATGTTTTGATGACTATAAACATTTGTTTTTCCTTTATAGATGACTGTAGGTATAGGTGATTTCCTTTGTAGGAATAGTCCAGATTATAACTAATGTTATTTTAGCTATTTAATGGACAAATTAATAGCCTGCACTTTAGCAATATTTTAATGGACATTCATAAATAATCTGTGGGAGAGAGGTAATCCCTTTGAGTGTTGCTGTGTGTTGTCCTAAAAAGAGGCTGAAGTTTGGTGACTCTAATTTGTGGAGAAATTAATTATATTGAGTATACAAAATTACTTTAATATGCAGATTTCCCTGTGTTTTGAAGATCAAAGAAAGCGTAAACATGAAAACAAATAGGATATATTTACTTATTTTGCTCTAAGATAAAGTGGAATCTCAAGTGAAATTAAATTTATTTTAATTATTGATTTAATGTCAAATAACTAGTATGGCAAGAGTGTTTCTTCAGTTGTTTTTTAGTGAATGGAATTGATCTGAATGTGTTGTGTATAGTTCATACACTTTGTGTTTATCTCTGAGCCATGTTATAATAATAGTGGGAGGATGAGTTTCTTTCATAATTCTCACATACTATTCTGTATATAAAGAGACCAGCCTTAAACATACTTGGATATCAGTATATCTGGCTTCTTATAGGGACAACCTACCAGAAAGCAAAAACATTAAAAAAATATTTCACAAATAAAGTTATTTTTTGTTTTGGTTTTTTTTAATTGTAGATATTTCAAAACCAGATTTTTTGTATTTCATATGTCATATTTTATATATGTAATTTTTCTTTTAAAAAAAACATTCTGGGAAAGCCAAGTAACCCTGATATTGAGAGGAAAAGCAGTTTCCAGGAAGCTTAGGTTTTGCTTGTTTTTCTAAATTAACAATTTTCAAAATGGAAGTGTTTTTGAAGTATTTTCTGTGAAGAGAATCTGTGTTCAAACTGTGACCATCATCATCAGTATTTTCCTTTTCTTTAAGAGGAATTGTTTGGTATGACTGACTGTGGTGGGGTATTAGTTGAGAGGTAAAGATGTGCCATCAAGAACTTGTATTCATTGAGCAAATCATTCATTTCCTTTCATAGTCCGGTTACAATGTTTTAAGCTTTAAATACACATAACTGAAATATTTAACTACATCTGTAAATATTTCAGGCCAGGACTCACCTAGCTCCTTCCAGTCAGTTCTCCTTGACTCCTATTGCCTTCACTGTATAATTTCAGATTCTCAAATGAAAATAAACTCCTGAAAACCCAAAACTTGTTTTGTAGTCTGAAATGTTCTGTTATGAGCAAGCATCTGATGCAGTAATTCAAGTTCCAATGTTACAGTATGTCAGGGGCTCAGTGAATAATCAGGGCAAGTCACATTTCTCTGTACTAACAAATTGGGTGTTTTCAAGTGTACCGTATCTTCAACTTGATAAATGTTTAATGATGACAGCATTTAATTATGTGTTCAAATTCCAAAGATTGTGTTTATCATGAATTATTTACTAGGGTGAAGATTTTATTCAATTTTTTTTTTTTTGTTCAATATGGATTACTTTAGGAGAAGGGATTTCAGAATTGATTTAATGCCTGTTTAATACTTAGCTGACTTTGGCTTTCTTATGTTTCATAAACCCTTTGATGAGGGGAGGGGGGTGGGGAGGGGAATGTTTAGTCAAATATTTGTTTCTAGATCACAGTTTCTGAGTTGGGAGGGACCCAAAAGGATCATCAAGCCCAACTCCTAGGTGAATGGCCCATACAAAAGTTGAATGCCACCCCCATTTTCAGTTTCATGTTGTACATTAAGATATAAAAATGCATGAATTTTTGTGCATTTATGGGGAAAGTCTTTTTGAGAAGGATCAGTTGATACTCTGTAAATCAGCATACACTCCACGAATCCTTCAAAGTACAGACTATAGAGTGATTTTTTTTCAAGGATGGTCAAATTCTTCTTATTACATTTGGCTACATGGGTCAAGCTGGGCTGAACTACCCTTTCTGTAGTTGTAGTAGGTTGCTGTGAGTGGAACAAATTAGTGTTCCTTTGACCAGAGAGCTGGACAGAAATCAGCTATGGGATGTTGGTGGGGTAGGGTCCCTAGGGAATTGCAGTAGAGATCCTTTTTTGTTACTGTGTATTCATTTTAAGGCACAATTGGGGAACCAAGCCTCAGTGTGCTGGGAAGTCTATAAACATATAATAAATAGATCAATTGCCAGACCTAAAGAATTTGAGGGCTAAATCAGATGAAAGACAATAGGTAAGGCAAGAAGTTGCAAGGTGAAGCATAAAGTTACTGTTACAGTATACTTGTGTCTGAACTCAGAAGTCTTTGTAAGTGATAAAAGTATTGTAGATACTGATTGTCGCATATTGATACATTTACATGGTAATTTAAATTCTATAACTATCAAACAGCAGGGGGAAAAGTGAAAAAGAAAGTTAAAGCATCAGAAGATACAATAACTGAACTACCTACAAATGTCTGTGCTGATTATATGTGACTCTGCTGTGAAAAGTTCTTTCAGTATTGCAAAATGTCCCAAAGGTTCTAAACTCTTGTAACCCAAAGTGATTTGTTTTGTTAGTAGAATGGAGGTTCTTAGTACGAGTGTGAGGAGGCATGCATTGTGTGTCACTCCTGGTTAGGCTGAGGTAGATGGAATAAAATGTTCTACAGTGTATAAAAATATACTAGATGAGATTATTAACTACTTACTAGGCTGCAGAGGAAGGTTGAAATACTTCTTTAGAGCACCGATATCAAAACAACATGTCTGATGCATGTGAAACATCTGCTGTGGGGGTTACCTCATATATCAGGTACCTTTTTCAGTTAATGTCTGCATGCCTGTTGCTTTCTCAGATCAGCTATCTTGTGTTCTTGTATTTGGTTGTGATCCATTAAGAATACAAGAGGCCATATTTTTGATACTACTTCAGCATCTGTAGAAGTATCACTTCAGGCACACAGTGAGAAAAGGGGTTTTTGGAATATGCATTTTAGTGGCATATGAATATTAACGAATTTTGGCATGATACATCTAATTCTTGAAGTATGTTCTGAAGGAGCAAGCTTAATATTTAGAATAAGTTTTGAAAGAAAGATTCAGCCTCATTTGAGTTGCTGTTGTGACACTGCTCATCAGCCGTGTAACACTGCGAGGTACTTCAGCGTCTGTCAGACTTGTAATCTGATGAGCTATACTTGGAATAAACCTGAGTTGATGAAACAATCAGTGAGCCTTTGGCTCTCTCAGAACTGATTAGTGAAAATCTAGCTGGTCTTTGCTTGTGTGACACATAACACTGTGCTCTGTGTACTAAGGCCGAACCATGGAGATTTTGCACCATGCCTGACCATTACTTACTTAATGCTAATAGCTGCTAA
This sequence comes from Sylvia atricapilla, assembly GCF_009819655.1. Classification (NCBI taxonomy): domain Eukaryota; kingdom Metazoa; phylum Chordata; class Aves; order Passeriformes; family Sylviidae; genus Sylvia; species Sylvia atricapilla. The sequence goes on from NC_089148.1 coordinate 16,040,548, forward strand.
GGGCATGGTTGCCTTATTAAAGAGAGCCTACATCCTTGCAAACATTAGAATTGTGATTATGTAAATACTTCAGTATTTACTGACAGGCTGGGGAGTCTCTTATTGATATTCCAGACAGCTCTGGTCATTTTTCCATAGATATCAGTAGTGCAGTGACTGCTAAATGCAGAGGAATGATTGATTCAAATTTATGCATGTTAATTTTCAAATTTCTGTCTAGACTCTGTAAAATTAACCAGTCATCCATGGAGATACAACTGAATTTCAAGGTATTGCTTGACACAGTCTGACACGTGCTCATGTGACACCTGCACAAGAAGCAGTGACTGCTGCATAGCTGATGTGTGACACATACAATACCCTATGTGGAATATACTATAATATATACTGAATATTTGTTCTGTAATAAATGCACTCAACGTGGTTCAGGGAAACCTTCTATTGGAGAAGGATTTGTACAAACCAATTGATGTGATTACTCACGTATATCAGATTAAGGGATTGGTCCCAAAGTCTGTGGGTTTATTTGAAAGTACAGTCAAGGTTTGTGGCTTTCATCTGCAAGCAAGCAAGAATACTACAAAATAAACTGATGTAGTGTTATACTGAGTGACTTGATCCAAAATCTGTCTAATAATAATTCAGTGAAATTCCAGAATGTCTTTGGCATTCTACATTAGTATCAAGTAATTATCTCCAGCTAAGATAAAATGAGGGTCAAGATTGGTCCTGGCTCTTAAAGCTGGAGTGTTGCTTGTGTTATTGAACATGTAAATTTGAAGCTGCATTAGGAAGAGATGAAAAAAAAGTCCTCCAAAGTGAATTGCATTGTGACTTTTTTGAAAGACTGGTCTCAAGTCATTTTTAGAAGTAAATGACCATTACTGGCAATTGAATCTATGTTGGTTGGACAGCCATAAATTGCTGTTAGTAGAATACTTCTTGTGTTGACCTTGGTATCTCATATTTAAGGCTCTTAACTGGAAAGATCTCATTTCTTATAAAATGATTACACTAGGTTTATAATTCGGCATTTTGTGTAATTCATCAGAATTATATGTATGGGAGAAAGATCATAGCCTGCTGTCTTATCCTGACATGCTTTAGACTAGTAAAATAGTAAATGGTGCCACTTGGTTACTGTGGCTTGGTCTAGCCCTGCCATCATGGAATCATTGTCCTGAGGTGTGACAGGCAGTGCCATCTAAATGTTTGGCTGGGTACCTCTAAATATTACAGATACTATTTGACCGATGTATCCTTTATCTAATGCCTAAATTCAGGTAATTGGATGTGAAACTGGTGTTGCCCTGAATGTCATGCTGCAGCACAGTTTCAAGGGCTTTCCTGCCCAGCCTTTCCTTCATGACAGGACCTTCCCCCACGGATTGTCTCCTTCATGTGTGTTCTCAGAACTACAGACACTTTTTGTAGGGGTCACGTAGCAGTTCTACTTTTGCTTTGGATCAGGGTGTGAACAGCTCTTCCCACCACTCCTGTGGCCCAGGAGCCCCATCTTAGCCCAGCCTGAGACACAGTGACCCTGACACCAACCCTGCAGGGGTGCCAGCCTCCAGCTGTGTCCCAGCCCTGCTCAGCTGGGCCCAAGCCTCAGGGTGACACCCTGGCCTCAGCACATCCCTGTCCCCAAGGAGCTGCCTGTGCCCAGGGCTGGAGCTGCCCCCAGCTGTCCCATTCCCTGGCTGGAAGGCTGAGGCTGTGCCCTGCCAGCTCCATTGGCAGCCCCCACTGCTTCTGCATCCCAGGGAGCTGCTGGGCTCACTGGCACACAGGTGCCATGGTAGTGGGGTAGGATCAGCACCTGCTAGTTTTAATATAATTCAGTATTTCATGGGTTTAGGACCCTGATTTTACAGTGATATCAGCATATTAGCCATCACCATGGGAAGGGATCAAGCTGCACAGAACAATATTAATCCTTGAAACAGTTTGAAAATGTTCAAAATTCTAATATGAGATTATTTTCTTCACTGAGGAGGGTGCAGCAAATCTCAGCTGATAGGTTGTGTGACTAAGCCAATTTCTTTCCTCTGTGAATACATTAGCTGTGATGATAATACCCTGAGAAATCCAGAGGGTCAGTTCTTCAAAAGTAGTTTGATGAAAATTTGCATTTATTTGAAACAGATTTCAGTGTTTATCTGTCTTAAAGATCTAGGTGAAAATATTTTAAAATCCACATAATGAAATAGGAATAATGGAATTTAACATTTTTTGACTGTGACTGTGTTAGGTGAATGTATTAGTTACCTGTCCATCACTACTGTGATTCTCACCTAACTCTTTAAATCAGTATTTGTGTGGAGGTTTGTTGAAGTTAATAACTTTTTTATAATGACCCCTATAAATCCAAAATATGAAAATACATTCTCAGTTGTTTATATTCATTTCTTCTAGCACAAGAGGAATGCTTTAGAGTATGAATTTGCATCAGAATAATTCATAAAGCAGTTTGTTTCAGGGCTCTTTATTCCCTTCCAAGCCCTTTCACAAAGTAGCCACAACAGAATTATGAATATTGAAGTATTTTTTTGAATCGCTTGTACAGTTATCCCACGGGAGCAACTTGATCCTGGACAGGGATTTAGTGGATTGTAGGTGGGAGTTAGAATTACAGAAGGCATTGCCAAAGAATGCAGCTGGAGATAACAGTGCTCAATGCCAGGGACAGACAACACTGACATGAGTTTCCACGCCCTACAGAGTTGGTGAAGAGATCCAGGCAAAGACATTATGTATGTTTATCCCAGCACATCACATCTATGAGGAGAAAAAACTCATGTAATGGAGTTGTTGGTGCCACAGCAAAACATTTTGAGTAGGTTGGTGACTGGAATCTATCTGGGCTGTATCTACATCTACCCCCAGTAGGGGAAGGTGTAGTATTTTCACAATAAAAATAGCTTTGGTTGTACTCATGAGTTGTGTTGGTGTTTCAGAGGAGCATGTGTGGTTAGCAGGTAGGATGGTTCTGTCAGTGTGAGTCATTTCAGTTTTATCAACAGATACTCCTGTCTGAGCACCTGTCCTGCAGAAGTCTGTTGCTTTGCTTCCCAGACAGCTTTGCCTTGTAAACATTTTGGTTCTTATCAGCCCTGTCAGGAAGCAGACAGTCTGCTGCTCTGTCTATACATTAAATTGTATTCTGAAAATGGAAATATTTGGAACACGAATGCTTTGAATAAATATTCGAAGCAGCGCAGTGATACAATGCAGCAAAAATAATGAAAATCCTAGGCTCAGTGTTGCAAAGTGATAACTCCATTGAAAGCACCTTGTGGTGGTGGGTGTATTTCTGTTTGCTATAATTACACAATGTGCAGAACTATTAATGGAAAGCTTTTTTGTACAAACCCTGAGGAGGACATCACTGAGATGTAGAGTTCCCTTTGTGTTCATGATGGTATGCCTTTGATGTACAAACAAAAGATAACTGCTTTTTTCAAATGCTTTTTTAATCAAGAACCCCATTTTGCCCTTTTCTGTAAAAACATGCCCTCTTTTGTTTGGACTGGTCTGTGTGCACTTTTCATTGCATTACGTTCACATCCCTAAGGGAAATAGTTGTCTTCTGCCATGGGCATAGATGTACAGTGTCAAGTTACCTTATCCCACAGATTCCCTATATTCTTGCTTTCCAAGTCTTGCTTATTGTGGAACAAATACCTTTGTACCTCTAAGTCTCCATCCACATTAAGACAATTGTACCACTTTAATTGCACTTTTATAATTAAATTATATGGCTTCTGCATGTGCACTGTATTTCATTGAACACATTGCTTTTGAAGTTTTTTTTTTTTTAAGATATCCATGTTATTCCTAACATGTTTGTGTATAATCCTACCTCTCAATACCAGTAGTCCATTATGTATTTCTAGGTCTCTGATGGTGTATTGTGTACTCGAGTCATTTAGCCCATTCTCTGTTCATAATGACATGACTGACCCCTTCGAGGCAATTCCTTGAAAGAAGATAACAGTTTTTACCCTGACCTTGACCACCAGGCTGACTGCTGTGTTCAGCTCTCCTGAGGACACTGTTCTGTTTCCCTCAGGAATGTGAAAAAGTAATTTCTCCAGATAACAGTCAAAAACCCAATTAAGCTTAGATTAAAGAAAAAGAGGATTTATTGGCATTTTATGGAATAGTGAGAAAAGGAAAATAAAAGATAGGAGATATTAAATTGCCTGAAGTAGAGACACAGACTGTCCAGTTTCTAGCATTACTCTTCAGTTTACTGAATAATTGCTGGAATTTTTGCTTGTTTTAACCACATAACAGTCAAACATTGTCACAGCCCAAAGCCATGTCTGTCTTTTTCTGTCAGAGCTGGAAAGCCTGTGACACGCTGTCTTTGAAACACTGTGTGAGGCTGGAAAACCCCCTCAATAACTTGGCCTCTAAATTTGATGTGAAGGTGTCAGTAGTTACAAAACATGTTTATTTTCCCTGTGGGCTGCTAAAAGACATGCACATTGGACCCAGTGCACGAGATTTTAATTTCCATTTTCCTGGTACATTGCATTTCAATACATGATTTTTTAACACCTTTTGTACAAAGTATTTCACATCTCATTGTTATATTCCAGATGATCCATTGTTTTCTCATTACCTATTTGAATGGGACACTAGGCACTTCCTAGTCTGAAACACAAAAACATGAACTATTTGCATATTTTTAATTAACCCTCTCTTTGTATAGATTAAGATTGCCTTTAGTAACTGTCAGGTTTCTTGGCCAGTTGAATAAACAGCTTCTTGCATGCATTTCAGTTACTGCACTATTATATTGCTAATGAGTCTAAGCAACAGTTTCTTGGAGGCAATCTTAATTTAGCGATTTCATTCACATTTTTATACTGGTACAGTTCTCCAGCTATGTTATTAATGGTGTCATCTCAGCTTTAGGGGTGGATAGAGAATTAAAAATCAGCGTGACAAATACATCAGGTATAATTCAAATTGCAAAGCCATGTTATAACTTATTTTTTTACCACAGAGTCCCAAACTGTTTTACAGTGTACACAAGAGTGTACCTTGTACAGAACTTTCTGCCCTCAGAAGGCAGCAGCCAAATGTGCAGTATTTGATTTGGGAAGGTTTAGTCATGGTCAAAACGTGACTGTTGTGAACCAGACCTACCATCTTCATCTCTGGGAGCAGACACACCTTTAGGGCTTCTATGGTCTTGTTGGGAGGATTTCCTCATGACAAACGGAGTGAGCCTTGCAAGGTGAAAGGTTGAGCTTACCAGTATAGCCAAATTCTTACCAAAACCAATGTTTATGTGTACAGCTGCAAATTTTGAAATTTCAGCAGCATGCAGAATGTTCTGCAAAGCTCTCTGCTGATGGACAGCTGCAAAAGCAGTGGGATAAACAGCAGTAGGATGATTTGCAAATGAACCCTAGGTCTTTTGTAGTTAGAGAGAGGAAACGTGATTAGAAATAATTCTCACTGTTTTATTAAAACTAGGGCTCAGCTTTTTGGCCAGATAGTTCAAAGTCAACTTTAGAGCTATTGTATTAGGAAGGCAACCAAAGAAATTCCAGGGTCAAATGTAAAGCAGCATCAGGAAGGTCAGAGAGATGCATTTGCAAGTCAAGAAGACATTGAAGGGGATCTAATTATAGGCTTAATTGCTGTAGGTAATGACAATTCAAGCTACTATATTTAACACAGTCTAAATAGTATGACTGAGGTCATCCAGCAGATGAATCAACAAATCCAAAGCAGTTTTTCAGGAAACATTTGGAAAAAAGGGAAAATCTTAGACTCACTGAAGCCAAGAGCACTTTAATCAGTGAGCCAGGTTTTCCAGCAGAGCCCAGGTTTCCCCCGTCGCACAGAAAGGCTGAGGCTTTGCTTAAGTGTGATTATTCATCAATTTCTAGTAATGTATCTGCTTATCATTTTGCTGAAGCAATGCCAATGATACTTTGTAGGTTTAGAGCTGGAAGTTGATCCAGGGAACTATGATCCCATTACCAGAACCATTTCTGCTTGCGTGGTGACTTTGGCTGAGGAACGTGGGAATATTTTATTATTATTTGCTCCTTAGTCTCTTCACATCTAAACTACCAATCTGTCTTCATAAAAGCTTAAACATCTAAGATGAACAGTCCTATGCAAGTGCAGTAACTTGATGCTCAAGGAGGACAAACAAGGCCCAGTGAAGACTTGAAGTGAAGGGTGAAGTTAGTTGCATTTACTGCATTCCTACTTTTTCTTATTTGTAGTTCACAAAAGCAGAAATAATGTGTTATTAGTTCATGGTCTATAAAACAAAATCACATTTTTGGTCTTGCATTTCAGTTGGTCTCATTTTTATGAACTTTGCAGTTGTGTTTCACTTGGGATGTATTTGGCTGCTTGACAAAGTGACTGGAGATTTATAATTCCTTATTAGTAACTCAGGGCTCTAAAGGGAATAACAGAGTACTTATTTACTTTTCTAGGTCAGACTCATGATGTAGGAGTTTAATGAACTTCTGCTAAACAGGAATTGAAGCAGAATTAAAATCTCAGAGTGGATCTGTCCAGTAAGGTTATTAATCTTATTTTCTATAGGTTAAATATTTTTTACTTACACAGGGTGTTTTAGGCTGCATTTTCTAAGTAATCAGCCAAGAATATGAGACTGTCATACAGAACCTGGTATTAAGTCAATGCACTGATGTGATTTTGCTCTGAAATTGCATTATGTCAAATAACTGTATTTATGTATCAGTGTTTAGGGCAGTAAGATCACAATTCACGTGCGCTGAAAAAGAATTCGTGATTCATGTTAGCAGTCTAGCTATTGCTGCAGTTTTGACGCCTCTCAGATGTTGTTTGTATCAATAAGGTGGGCACTTCTCTGTCAAGAATACATTAAAATCTATCTTTAGGAAGAAAGGTACAGTATTTATTCTTCCCTGCTAGTGTGAAGGGAATACAGTCCTTCATGTTTTTACAGGAGATAAACATTGGGATTTACTTGATGGTAGACAATTAATGATGGAGATAAAGATGCACGAAAGGAAGACAAAGGCATATTACGTAAGTAGAGTTACGCTTTGCATTGGACTTGTATGGCAGGAAATAACATCTCTTCCTGTAGCATTCACAAAGGTCTGTAAAAGTGAGTAAAACTGTAATATACTTGAGGTATTTAAATTGATACTGTTTAAGCCTTAGAGGTGTAACTGTATGGACATAAAATGCCAAATCTGCTTAGTTTATGTAATATTTGGTAAATATATGTACATTAGCATAGGTATAAGACAGAACGTAGTTATCTGGGAGAAAAAACACAAAACACTTTAATACAAACCAAGAGAGAATAGAAAACAATGGGGGAGGGGTTGTCTTAGATATCTGTCTTTATGGTTATTCACAGCTCTGAGGAAACACCTTTCACACTGCCCTAATGTTGGTCCTGCCCTAAGTTCCTCTGCCCTTTTTTCAAAAATTGGCGATCAAGGTAAACGTTGTAAAAATCCTCTGAGCCCTCAGTTAAACAAGGAGGTCCTCTGCCTTGCCATGGAGAGGAGGGAATGATAGATAAGTAGTAGCCTGGTGGTTAGTGTGCTTATCTACAGTGCAGGAGGCAAACTTTTTGTTCTTTGTTGGTCAGAAGTGATCTACAATTCTTTCTCAAGGATACAACCCTAATATTTAAACTACAAATTCATGTAGAGGTCAGACTGCTTTGTACTTCTATTTGAAGCTGTGCCTGTAGGCACAGAGATCCGAGCAAGGAGGAGTGTGAGCTGAATGCTGGGGAGAGCTGGGTTCAACCACTGCTCTGTCTGCATCCTAATCCAATGACCAATTTACAGAGAACTCATGAGAGCCCTTGGGGCATTGATGAGCTTCTTGAGCCATCAGGCAAATGTGTTGTGCAATCTCTGTTCACCATCTCTTATCTTTATTCACTCTTTGTCTTATTTTTCTGCATTAAGTAATGGAAAGGAGTATTGAACTTAAATTTCATTTTCTGCCTTACTCGTCATCAACTAAGTGGCCAACTGGCAGAGAGTTTCAAATCCTAATTATGCTCAATGATATAAGAGAGAAAGCACCTGGCATCTGAATACTGAGCTGGGCTCTAAGAGATATGGAAAAAACTAGGCTGGAAGAGATACAGCCATTTTATTAAATGAATCGGTTGTGAAAGAGAGGGGGAGGAGGTTGTGGGGTTTTTTTGGTTTTTTTTGCTTTTCTGGTCAAAACCAGAGAATTACTTGGCTCAAAAGCAATAAACTAGCATGACTCTTGTAAAAACCACTTAAGCAGAACTTCAAATAGTAAGATAAAGTTCCTATTTAGCAGTAATCAAATGAGGCTGTTCTCACATGACAGCTAAGCAGAGAAGTGGATATAGGCAGCTTTCAAAGCACTATTGGTCAGCCTGGTTTTGTAGTTGGTCAGTGGAAGGACTGGTTGTAGTTAGTTTGCCACAAAGAAAGACTAAAGCAGTAGAGTTTTTGAGGGGAATACCTCATCCAAATGACAGTGGAGGTTATTGCCTTCTGTAGGATGTGAATAGTGGGAATAGCCTCTTGTGTGCTGCTGTGAATGGTGATAGGAGGACATCGGAGGCCAGACCTATGCTAAGGAGTCATGTAGATAGTGAGAGAGGAGAAGAGGTGTGATCACAGCCAGGCACAGTTGTTTCAGAGGAGACAGTAATGTAGAAGGATTTGTAATGTAAATCTGGCAGAATTTGGCATGATTGAGGGGTTGATGCAACTTGCCTAGTAAAAAGCACTTTCTTTACTGTATAGCTGAATCTCTGCTAAGATTGCTTTTTCCCAACATAATGTTCTTGTTTTGCTATAATGATGACATGCCTCTAGACCAAAAATTGTCTTAAGAATGGGAAAGGCTGACTACAGAGGAAGGTTTTCTCTCTTTGGGAGGGGTCAGTAGAGACAATAATGTGATAACAGCATTCCTATCCTTTTCATTGATATGGATTATTTTTTTTTTTTCCACTAAGATATATGAACTGCCTTGAAAACTGGGTCAGCCTAAATGCTGTCACAAGTGCTCATCACCAAGCATATATTGCTGCATACCTGTCACACTTGGCAGCTGGAACGAATTTCATGAAGAAACCCAGGGTAAAAGGTGAAGCTCAGCAGGATTATTGGTGGTGAAGGAATCACCCTTTTGCAGTTGTTCTGGTAGAAAACAAAAAAAGTGACTGAAATTTTGCTTAATACTGATAAATAAAAATAGTATTTGACTTTTTGTATTTAAACTGATATTTTTGTTAGTCAAATTTATTTGCATACATTTGGTAAATGCAGTGTAATTCCCATGGTGGATTATTCTTGCTGCTTAAGAGACTGAATTTTTTGACATATCCAGACATGGAAATTTCCTGAGAATTGCTTGAAACCCTTTAGGGGTTGAAAGTTCTTTAAAAGGAGTCAATTTCAGTGTAATAATGGGCTTGTTGGTGATAAATTAAAATATTATATATTTTTTGCTCACCAGGAAAGAACTTTTTAGAAGATGCTCTTTTTTGTTATGCAAAGTGAAGTTACATGGATGAAATCCATGGTGACTGCTCTTGGCATATATTTGCTCCAGCGGGTCTTGATCATGGTTCATCATAGTTTAGGATTTGAGCTGGAGAACACCAGGAACTCATCCTAGAGGGACTGTCCAGCGGCTCCTGGAGAACAACAGCCTGGACGTGCCTCTGTGCTGCAAGTGAGCAGGGAGCTGAGGTCAGGGCTCAGCCCTGCACTCCTCACTGTGTTAACATAAGCTGGAACCATTGGGACAGATCGCAGGCTTTTTTGTGTGGGGGAAGAAAGTGGCAGGGAGCAATAGCTGGGGCTCCCTCTACAGCTGAAGGCTAGGAGTGACTCATCTGCATCCCTTCCTGTTCAGTCCTTGGCTTTTTGCCTGACAGTACCTTCAAGAGGCCAGAAGGCAGTGGTGGCTTTGTGATGCAAATCAGTCCTGCCAGCTCTAAGAAGGTAGTTCATTCATTCTGCATCAATTTTTAAGGCAGCTTGTAACGTCTCTCATTTGGCATAAAGGATTTTGCCCAGTGTTTCAATCACTTACGATCTCACTCAAAATTCGTTTTAAAAAAATTTCCATTCATGTTGTCACTCTGAGTTGTTCATGAGCGCCAATAACTGGACTAAGAGACCGAAACAGATACATTTTCACTCCTGAGGTGGGAAGAAGTTTTGCCTGTGAGAACGAGTTGAAGGGTTGCTGGGTTTCCCTGAGGAAGAAGGCAAAAGCAGAGAGGACAAAAATGGTCCAAATGACCATACTGTTGTTACAGGTGACTCATTAGTGGCCAGTTGTCCAGAAGGGAAGCAGCTCAATAGTCTTTTGCCAAACTGGGAAGAGTAAAGCAAGTAGAGCCTCCAGTACAACAGTTTGATAGGGGTGGAAATTGATTTCCCAGAACATAGGTGTCATGACCTGGAGTTCAGGGATGGAGCCAGCAGCAGGGTGGGCAAGCAGAGAGGGAGCTGCTGTGATGCCCAGGCCATGGTGCCCTGCAGAAGCTTTTTGTATACAGGATATTCTCAGGTTTTGCTGCATATCTGTTTCTGGGGATGTATTAAACGGAGGCAGAGGAAATGTTGGGCTTAATGGGTGGCAGAGCACTGTTCTCCAAAACCCTGTCAGGAATCCTCACACTAACAGGGCTAACAAGGAGAATATGGTACACTTCACAGTTAGGACTACTTAAAAACTCCTGGATGAAGCACAGATACAGATTAAACAGAAATATCTCAGTTGTGATAACTAGAGAAGCCTGAAGTGGGCATATGTGACCATTCTTCACACATTCCCTCAATGTCATATTTCTGTCTTTATGAGAAACTTGTTCTTCTCTAATTCTGTCACCTCATGTGCTGAGGATTTAAGAAAAACACACAATATTATGAAATATATTTTAAAATTGTATAATTGGCAGTATGGTAAGAAGAGTAAACAGATTATCAATCATCAAAGATACTGGAAAAATCATCGAAGATTATGATATGCAGCAATTAGTTCTCCACAGTTGGTGAAGCCTGAGTAAAGAAAAGCCTTATGTAGTTGCTAGATGCAACGTTGTCTACTAAGGTAGACAGAAGTGCTGTAATTTCTGGGTTTAAGCCATATAGCAAATATAGAAGAAATAGGAAAAAAAATCAAGCCATTACAGAAAGTCCAGATGATTTCTATTGCATCTTAAAATTCACATTCATGTTATCAGTTTTTCATCTGCTTCCTTCCTATTTCAAAATTAATTTCAGGATGTTTCAAGTGCGTTCTTAATTTATCATCTTAATTTGCCACAGATTTTCTTCATTTATAGTTTTATCACTGCAATGGCTTGTACATGGTGTAGAGATTTTAGCCTAGAAAAAAAAATGTACTGGGGAGTGAGCAACCATGAAAGAAAGAAAAAAACAGAAAAAATAGTAAGTAGAGAAGCTTGGTGCAAAGGAAGTGGCCTGGATTGGAAAGAGAATTCATTGGTGCCAGCCTGCCTTTGAAAGGTTGCCAAAGTGCATTAGACAGTTGGAAACAGAGTTGTAAAGGGGAAATCTAATTTCCTTCCTAGAAGACAGCAAAATTTAACTGATGCTGGAAAAAGGGGAACCTCCTGTGATGCTGTATGGCTCATTTTCACAGTCAATGTTTTATTCTTTCAGATATTGCAAGGCAGCATTTACCACTTTACTAAATAGAGATTGCTGCTTGTGAAAATCTGCTATTAAATGTTGTTTTGTAGGGTGTGTTAGCATGTTAGGCAGTCCTGAGGCTTTTTTATCCACTTTGACCTGACCTGCTGCAACTGCATATTTTCCTTCATTCAGTGAGCTTTAGCTGAATAAACCCCCCTGTCAATACTCAATAAAACAATCAGATAAGAAAAGGCGTGGTATTAAGGTATAAAGGTATTAAGATGAATGGTTAATATGGGAAATATTTTTCAAGATAGAAGTATTCTGCTTGCACTTCTGTTAATTTTATCCATGCATGTATAGTGCAAATTATAGTATAAAGGATAACCTACATCCATGAGCAGCAGACTGCATGGTAGCTGCCAAATCTTTACTCAGTAAATAATTTATGTTTATTGCCAAGTGGAATCAGAATTTTCCAGTCTTGGAGGAAAATAAAGTCTTATCAGTCCATCATGTTGTCGTTATCACTGATGCCTACTAACCAATTCCACAAATGTGAAAGTCTAGATCTCCTACCTCTTTTGGATAAGTTGTTTGCTTCCTGGAGCTAATTTGCTCAAGTTACATCTGTCTTTCTCAAACTTCATGTAGAATTTGCTCTGGGTAAGAAGAACAAAGAGAATACTGGTATTAGTTTGTGCTTTGGGCCAATTTGGAAAGAGTAGAATATTTTATATTTGGTATCTGACCTGCTGCTAGTCTTGCTGGTAGGAAGGAGGCATTTTTTGCTGTGATACTCACAATGCTTAATTAATACTCACCAGAGCTAAGCCCTGTAAAAAATAACAGATAATTATTATTGGCGGAGGGGGGGGGGTAGTATTGGGGGGGTTTTGGTGAGTTTTTTTGATGGATTTTCTTCTGGTTTTGGATGTTACTTTTTTCATGAAAAGAAGAGAGGCTGGCCAACTGTCGTGAGTAATACAGGAAGGATGCAATTATTTCTGATGAAGACAGTCTGTTAACATTTTGTCTGCCTTGGAGTTGGTCCTTCCAGTCTTTTATTCAGGAGGGATGAACATGTTGTAAAGTACTGTGAGATAATGTTGGATAACGGGTCTTGAAATAGAATTGGAAGGCATTCAGAACATACAAGGGAGCTGTTTCAACATGTGAAATGCACAGAACCAGGTTGCCTCAGACTATATTAATCAGCAAATAATAATCTGTAATTCCTGTTTCCACAGTAAGAGTTGCCTGCACAGCACTTGCATAGCCTGTGCTTCAATAGGTGGACACTGTTGAAGCAATTCAGGGTGATGATCAAACAAACTGCCAGCACTAGGATGGCACTGCTGTGAGATTTTCTGCCAATTGAAAAACAAAGACCTAGGACAGGGTGCAGAGGAAGCCTTTTGTTGATACCAAGTTATGGCATTATGTTCATGACCTGCTGTCAGCCCAGAAGGAAAGGTGAATCTGCTTTCTTTGGGATGAGATGCCACTGCCTGTCAAACCAGAAAAGTCTTCCATTTATGCACACTGAAGTGCACACTAAGCAGCATGTCTTTTTAGGACTTTGCTGTTCTTAAGTAGCAAAGGCTAGGATTTGTTACAACATAGCATGGAAAGAAATTAGTCATCCATGAGGTGGTGTAGGATAGGTCTTTAGCAACCTAATTGATACTGTGATTCTGTGATTTTCCCTTTCACCTGGTTTCTCCAGTTCTGCCTTGTAGGCCCTTTCCTTCATATTAGGTGATGTACTTGCAATTTCAGTTTGTACACCTCTCTTTCTGGTTTTGCTCTTCATTGGTATATAGGAGGGGAATAGATAGGAGAATTAGGGGGGGAAATGGTGAGCACACTCAAAGCCACAACAGAATGGTTTGGGGAGAAGTGGTGTCTTCAGATATGGCTGTGACATCTGGATACTTGGGAATTATATCCATGTGTGTGAACTAAAATTAGAAATGCCAAAATACTTATAAAGGGTCCAATTTACAAGTCATGTATCATTTTTGCACTGAATAACTGATTTGTGTTTGCAGTTAACACCATTTATGTCTGAAATAGAACAGTAAGTGCAGTGTCCCTGTTTGCTAGCACTCCAGGCTTGGGACTGTAATGTAAAGTAAAATGTCAGGAGTGCCTTGCTGAGCCTAATTTATGGCTTTGGAACAGCTTGTTACACACCCGGTGTGGGACTGGGTGATAGGAGTAAAGAAACCCCCACCTTTCCATGTGCCCTAACAGCAGATTGCCAGGTCTGCAGAGCTCTGCTGCATCAAAAGTAGATTAAATCTTTATTTAAGAAGCACAAGATGGTGATAGTGCTCTTAAACAGTAGCTGCTATTAAAATGTCAGCGTTGCTGTCAGTCACCACCCAGCACCTGAGTTAACGCTGCTTCCCCTGGTAGTGAGAATGGAAAATATGTTGCTCCCTACAGTGAACTATTGTAAATGAGGAACACAGATCTAATCCTTTTTGATATGGCTTATTATTCATCTGTGAGATTAAAAAAGTATGTTGTATTACTTCAGGGGTTGCACTGACCTCTAGATTTCATGCTCCTGGATTCTAATACTTCTTATGTACTGTTATGTATTTATTCCCTATTTTGGCAATATCAAGGCTTTCACATACATGTGAAAGAAAATGTAGTTACAGATAATGTGGTGGTTGTCCATTTTCTGAAACCTTTAGGGTTTTGTCTTGTGAGCACTGTGCAAAATGGCAGATATTGATATCTTAGCTAATTATTCAATCAAACAGTTGGCAGGTCAGTCAGTGGTAACGATGTACAGTGGACTAGAATTGATCACACTTCATTTCCCATCAATTGGCAGAGCAAATGGTAGCTTGGATGATAAGTTAGGATCACTGCCAGTCATTTCTTGGGCTCATGCCTTCCATTATTTATTTTTTTCCCTCCAGACGAGAGCCCCCCCAGACTATTCAATGTAAGTGAATGCCCTCTGATGTTGGCGAATAAAGCAATGCAGAGTTTTTGTAGCCTCTGAGGGATATGAGACTATTTCTGGCTCCATAATTGATGCTGCTGCATAGTCCTATAATCACCTAACCTTATTGAATTGTCCCCATGTGAAGATTTGATTTCAAATTTTGTAATCATTATACATCATTTATTTTCACGTAGATTACAGGTTCATCTGTAAAGTGACACAATTTCACCCCAGAGCTCTTTGAATACTTGGCTTTTCACTTTAACTCTTTTTGGATGTGCTTCTGACACTTCCAGCTTTGGTGATTTACTAGTAATTAGTAGGGTTCCATAACAGATTTATTGTAGCCTTCCAAGAGTGATGAATCAGATATGTGGCTATGAAGAAGTCTTTTCATAGACTTTTATTTAATACAGAAACCCAGAGATAGATCCCATGAAGAGCTTTGGTGTGTAAAGCAGGACTTAACCCAGTTAAAGCTGTACTCCTAAACCTAAATGTAAAGTTTCAGTTTAAAAAAATCTTTGCTTAGCTGCTGACTAACCCTGAAAGCACATAGATGAGCTTTGCTGTTTCTTCATTTGAATTTCAAGTGAACTGGATGCCTATATTTGTTTTTCTGCATCTGCCAGAATCTTTGCCTGATTCCTGTGTAAGGCTGCTCAGGAGCTGAAAATTAGAATTTCTTTCTCCCAGATGCTCTGGCAGGTTTGGCAGACCCAGCCTGCATTCCCACAGCCGCTGATGCCCTTCCACAGCTGGAAGGGACGATGCCGTCTACCCACAGGAGCTGATTCTTCAGATCACTCCGGGCTGGAGGGTAGCTCACACTTGGTGTGGGAATTCTGCATGTGTTCCAGTTTCTGGGGTTGTGTCATTTTGTTCCTGTCAAAAAGGTAACACACTGTTTAGCTTTTGGGATAAAGATTGATTCCTTTGGAAAAGGTGAATGTTCAAAAATAATCTAGTTGTGACAGGGCCAAATGTTTTTGCATTAACAAGCTTTTCTTTTGAAAATGCATTCTTTTTATTTGCTCTCCCAGGTGTCTGTTGCTCAATACTAATTGAAAAAATAAATCTTATTTCTGATTTGACACCATCCACATGCTAAATAAATATACATTGAACAAAAATCACCTATTTAAATAACTTATTTTTAAATTAAATGCAAATGTAGCATCCTTTGCAGTCTGTTAAAGTAAATATAACCCCCAGCACATCTAGCATGTTGAAAAGAAGATTTTTGCTGTGTTCACAATATTACACAGTAATTAAAAAGGAAACCAGCTAAGCCTTCGGAACCTGTCCCCTTCTCTAAAATGTAATTAATTTCTGTGTAATTATAATAGGAGGACTGCAGCGTGATTGTTACTTTTGAGGGGTAGAAATCCTGCACTATTGCTTTTTTTTCTGAGTGAGTGTTTGCAGAAGCAGAACACACGACAGAAAGGGAAAGATTTGAACTGCACTCCAGCTGTCATTAAGTGCTGACACATCCGTGGAGTTTGACTGTGTTTCTTCGAATGTGAGTTTCCAGGACAGGGCTCCTCCCGCTGCGCTGTGCTGACAGGAGCTGGCCTTTCTCCTGGGAGGATGCCTGTTCTTCTCCTTGGGTGTGCAAGTCTGGGAAATAGGCAGGGCTGACACAGTGCAGACACTGCCCTGCCCAGGGTGAGATTCCCACTTTGTCCACGCTGGATTTCAGGATGTCAGGTTGCCAGCTGTCCTCAGTGGCCGTCCCTTGGGAGCGCGTTGGACTCTCCTGGTCTCCCGGTGCCTGTGGCTGAGCCAGGATTATGCTCTCGTGCCATCTCCTGGCAGATTGTCCCCAGTGTGCCCTGTCCTGCACAGACGTGTTGGTCACAGCGTGCCCGCCCTGTTTGTCACCGTGTGAGCCCTGTTTGTCACCGTGTGCCTGCCCGGTGAGATCCGTGTCAGGGCCGGGCGCTGCGGGCGGCCTCCTGTGGGCTCTGAGGGGTCGGAGGTGCCGGCACAGGGACTGGAGCTGTCCTGTTCTGGACACAGGGACTGGAACTGTCCTGTTTTGGACACAGGGACTGGAGCTGTCCTGTTCTGGATACAGGGACTGGAGCTGTCCTGTTCTGGACACAGGGACTGGAGCTGTCCTGTTCTGGACACAGGGGCTGGAACTGTCCTGTTCTGGATACAGGGACTGGAACTGTCCTGTTCTGGACACAGGGACTGGAACTGTCCTGTTTTGGACACAGGGATTGGACCTGTCCTGTTCTGGACACAGGGACTGGAACTGTCCTGTTCTGGACACAGGGACTGGAACTGTCCTGTTCTGGACACAGGGACTGGAGCTGTCCTGTTCTGGACACAGGGATTGGACCTGTCCTGTTCTGGACACAGGGACTGGAGCTGTCCTGTTCTGGACACAGGGACTGGAGCTGTCCTGTTTTGGATACAGGGACTGGAGCTGTCCTGTTCTGGACACAGGGACTGGAACTGTCCTGTTCTGGACACAGGGACTGGAGCTGTCCTGTTTTGGATACAGGGACTGGAGCTGTCCTGTTCTGGACACAGGGACTGGAGCTGTCCTGTTCTGGACAGGAGCTGCACAGAGCCCTGCTGAGGGTGCCCCAGGCTGGGGGCTTGGACGTTCCATCTGCACAGGGTGTGCACAGCAAGGTGGGCACAGCTCGGGGCTCCGAGGGCGTGCCAGGAGTGGGAAGCACCAGGGGCATGCAGGCAGCAGATTCCTGTGGAGACCCTTGTGCCATTAAAGGAATTTCCAGCTGCCCTTCCCTGGGAAAGTGAAGACTAAAGATACCTCAGGTGTGAAAAAAAGGCTTCTCTCCCGTGGATCCTTGCAGACATTGTGCAGTCTTCTCCCTGGTTTTCACAAGTCCATCACCCACCCCATGGCATCCATCCCCTTCCCCCGTGTCCCCATAGGCTATGGGGCTCCGTGTCCTGTTCCTCTCTTTCCTATGGTCATTTGCCCCCTGCCCCTTGTTCCACCCATGAACCTGAGACCCTAGGTAACTAAGAAACCCCACGTGTTCGCCCTCTTTGCCTCTGGATTCACCTTCTGCATACTGGAATAAACGCTTGGTGGAAATTGGTCTGGGGCTGGGAGCCTTCTGCCTCTTTGCTGAGCCTGGTAACGTGTGTGGTGGTGTGAGCTCGATTGCTGCCTGAATACTTCTCAAGCAGTTTCTCTACGGAGAGGCTTACTGGGGTTTAGAAAGGCTGTAGCTGCACTCGAAAAAGACACACTGTTACAGATTCCCCTAAAAAAAACAGTTGACACTCCAGTGTTTCTCCCTTACAGGAAGGTAATATCCTGCCCTCTCTCCTGACAGTTGAAATTGTGGCTCTAGAGAAAGTCTGGGTATGTAAAAATGTGCTGTTCAGAGGGTGAGCATTGTTTGGGGCAGTAAAGCTGGAAAGATGAACTTACATGTCCAGTGCAGAAAAACTGCTTTAGAATATGCCTATTGCTCTGCAGAAACTGAAGGAATTTCATTCACATGAAAGAAGAATCCTGGGCTGCAGCCATGTGTGGTACAGAGCCCTGAAAAGCAAACATTGGTTATAGAATTTAAAACTTCCTGCTGACAGGTTATCAGTTAGATGTCAAGGCATTCAGTAATGATGATTTTTAAACAATAAAAGACTGAGAGGTACTTGGAAACAGTATCTACAATGTAGAACTTCTTGGTCGTGCTGCCATGTTCTCCTTTTCATTCTTCCATCACCACCACCACTGTCACCCATCTCACAGCAGTTTGGGCTGAATTTCATGTACATTGTGTGTCACTAAAGACAGCAGTGCTATGCATCCACCTATCTTTTCTTTTTGTCCCTTCCTTCTTTTGACTTCTCTTTGTCTCCTCTTCTGACTGTGAAATGGATCTAGGGCGTGATCCAGTGAAATTCACTCCACCTCCAACCCAGGAAAAAGAGAGCAGGAATTGTTCAATGCCACTGCCAGGTAAAATGCACTTAAATGACGTACACATCACATCCAAGGAGTACAGTTTAGGACTAATAATGTAAAATAAAAAGCAGATGAAGTGTATAAAGCACTCAGAAATCCCCTGTGACTCTGGGACTCCACATTTCACCTCTTTGCAGGAAGGTTTTGTTTCTGCTGCTGCTCACTAAAAGGTGATTCCTTTTTTCTTAATTTCTGTAGTATCTGTTTTAAACCTACCTCTTGTATTCTCTCTGGCACACCTTCCTACACTTCAAATTCCTTGACCAAATGCATTAGGTAGCTGTGATTTTTAAGTTACGTCATTTCACCAGTTTTAGATCAGTTATATCTTTGAGCAAGGAATATTACTGAAGAGTGTTTCCTAAGTGCTTGGGAATCATGCTTCACTCAAATTAATTGATGGTGAAGCATAAATAAAAGCATTTGTGTGTCACAGCACAAGCCACTGCCCTAAACATGTGTGAAATACACAGATCTAGAAACTGACTTTACTTCTAGCAAAGTCAGCCCCTTACCCTGTAATTAGCTGACTTGCTATCAGCTCTTCCTCAGTTTTTGAGGTTTTTTTCTCATTTGCCATGCAGCTCAGGGTATCTTCCTCTGAGAGAGACCTTCCTTTCTCTCCAGCCAGCCTTTTCCAGTGGTTCCTCCAGAGATTCCAGTTAACCTCATCCTTTTCACCCACACAGAACATAGCTTTGGCATTTTGCTGTAAACTGAAGAGCACCTCTTTGGAGAAGCAGTGCCATGTTGGCAGACAGAGTGCCAGCTCTTGTACTTGATTGTCTAATTAACCCTCACTGGCAGGTTCATTTCAGTGCTAAATGTTTCCATCTACAAAGTGTTTAATTTCATATTAACCTGCATGCAGACAAATAGACTCAATACAAACATCCTGATTGGATAAATGTGTTTATTTTTGTCTCCTGATCAGGACTGTGGTAATAGTGAACAATTGGAGAGACGTATTTTGAATGCTTGAGACCTTTTAAGAAAAGCCCCAAAACTGAAAGAGCTGGCCCCTGAATTAAAGTATTTATTTTTCAAGTGTAGTTGTAGTCCAAAATCAGTTAAAATTGTAGTGATGTGCAATTGCAGATATACA
This sequence comes from Sylvia atricapilla, assembly GCF_009819655.1. NCBI lineage: Eukaryota > Metazoa > Chordata > Aves > Passeriformes > Sylviidae > Sylvia > Sylvia atricapilla. Next base: position 16,060,257 of record NC_089148.1, read on the forward strand.
GATGTTTATATGTCAGTCTTCAAAATGTTTTCTTTGAATCTGTTTTTTTTCCAAAACTAAATATACAAATAATTTAGCACAAAGTGCTCTCTTTCTTTTCTACATATGTGCATGGGAGAAATTTACAGTGTGTTTTTGCAACCTGTCACTCCTAAGTTAAATGGATGTTTTGGCCACTTCAGCTGCCAGTACCTGTTTCCAGCATTTGTCTTTGGTGTCAATATGCCAGTGATTATGGAGGCTGCCTTGGGATCCTGCTGTGGAGGTGGTACAATTTTGTGTATTATTGAATCTGATACATCCTCAGAAAAACATTTTAAATTCAGATGCAGTTATCTTCGGGGGGAGGGGAAAAGGATTTAAATCTGCTTTCTTTAATTTTGTTCTCTAGTTTCCGGTGTGCTGTTAAGTCAGAGGGACAGAAGAAAGAGGATGTAGAGCAGCCTGGTTTACATAAAACAAGCCAGTGAAGATTACGTGGAGCTACCACATGAGAATCAAAAGACCACGAGGTTGAACATTTTTGACAGATTTTGAAGGAAAGACATTTGAACAAAACTTTTGAACAAAGACCTTTCAAAGGAATAAGCAGCATTATTTTTTATTTCACTCTACTTCAACCAGGTAGAGAAATACAAGACAAAATATACTTTAGAAAAATTTTCTCTGGGGTCAGTAACTTTCTAATTAGAGATTTGGTCTTACATTTCATCTGGCCTGTTCTACAGTCTCTGCATGCTGCGCTAAGTTCTGTTAAAACTGGATACCATTGGGAAGGCTTGCTTTGTCCTTGCAGTGCAATCACACTATTGCCTTGTAGAGATAATAATTGTAGTGAGAGTTTAGATGCATTTGGATGAGCCACGGTGCCACAGAAAGAGAAAAGAGCTTGAATTTGAAAACTTAGGCACAAACTTTAAAGATCAGTGATGCTTAGCTTTAAAGTTGGTTTCAATAAACAAGGGACCCTGTGAAGCTTGAAGCTCAAAAAATGTCCTGCATAGCCATGACAGGTGCAGAGAGAGCATATGAGGGCATACTTACATGAAGTATTTAAACTGGAAAGAACTGCCAAAACATACCAAAGCAAAGCAGAGAAATTGATGTGAAAACATTCTGAAGCAAAAATCCAAACTGTCCAATACCTTTCCTGGAGATTGTTATAATTTCTGGTTTTCTGACACTTCAGTGATAACAATTTGCATAGTTAAGACACCATGCCTGTGGCTTTATTTCATTTTAGTGCAAGTACTTTAGCTGCAGAACAAAAGTAAAGCAGTTTGATGTAATATGGATGTCTATTTGCACTCCTTTTAAGATAAACATTAGGCAGTAACCATTTCGTTAGAGCCTGTGTATTGTTCATAAGACACTCTCTCTTGTATAACAGTTCATGTTCATCAACATGATACATTCTTGCCTGATTTTCCAGTTCTGCCTTTCATTGAGGATATTCTTTTCTTTTTCTGATTGCTTTTTCTTCTGAGACCATTACTCTAGTTGATAGCTTCAGGTTATCATTGTATCCTATCTCCCTCTCCAATAAGCCTATGATTGATACTAATCTTCCTCATGGGACACATTTATAGGTTTCAGGATGGAAACTACTCTCTAAATCTTAGCTTTATATGTGCTGGCAATTTGCAAGGTTGCGCCTTATATTCACTTCAGGTGGCTTAGGGGAAAACATCAGCACCTGGTAATCATGCTTCTAAAATAAGAAGAGAAATGTGCCCCATATACCAAAAGTTACCCTGTTGTTCATCTCCTGTGCTGCTGCCTCTGCTCATGTATTTTATGTAACTAGAAAGGGCTCCGTGTCTGTAGGTGGTCAATGTCCTGTAACCAAACTCATGCCTTTTCTTTCCAGTGAGAGAAGCCATATTTTAATTAATCTAATGGAAGCTTTGACTAGCAGGCAGTCCCCTGAAAAGGAGTTAATGTGCCGGAAAACACTTCACACAAGCAGAAGACTCTTCATTGACTAATGTGCTTAACGGTACTTTTTCTAAGAAAATTGCTCCAGTGAAAGCTTTGTGGAGTGCATTTGTTGGGTTTTTTCCCTCTTCATAATATAGCCTCATGTTCTGAAATTTAATTAGATCTGCCTAAGGACCTTTTGAAAGTAGGATTATTATATTTTTCCTACAGGTTTTGCAGATGCCCCTCAGTAGGGTATCTTGGCAAAAAAAAAATTTGATTCCTTGGCAGAATAAAAATAAGGTAGTGTGATCACTAGTGTGAGGAATGCATGTGTTTGGCTATTCTACTGTCTTATCCGATATCTGAAGGCAGAGTCCAATTATATAACTAACTCAGAGGAATCAATGAGAAATGACAATGCTAATGTTTCCACAGTATTTGCATATTCAAGCTCCACAGCCCAAGAAACAAAGAGAAGTAATAAGAAATTCATTTGTTTTATCTTTTATCTTTTTAAACAGACATGCATTTATCTTTGTGATAACAGCAGACAATATGAGCAGACTTTCCAGACCTTTTTTGAATTGCAAAGTTTCGCTGCAAATGCTTGTTATATGGATTTGCATAAGGATTAACAATGCTGGACAAGTGGTATCTCCTAACCCTTTCTGTTTACTTGTACGATATCAGTCACAGTTTTGAAGGCAATCAGTGCTTTTAGTTCAGTGGATAATGCAGTTTGTTTTCCTGGTGAATTCTCTAATGTTCCAAAAGTGTACTTCAACAATAATTATAAAGGTATTTGCTAAGAGGATTTCTTTTTACCTCTCTTTGACACCACTCTGTACCTGCGTAAGATGCTCTTATCTAGCATAAGGGCTAAAAAATCAAAATTTATGAAACTTGAGGGGGAAGTCTGAGCTGGCATGCAGAGTGTAGAAATTAAGCTCCCTGTATGAATACACACATGAAAATGTCATGGTCAAAGCAAAATAATCTTTTCGATCCAAACTTGGCACCACAAAATCAAAACTCAGAGATTTAAAAGGGCATTTACCTCAGAAAGTTGAAAACTCTTCTCATGCTTTAGGTGTTTCAGTTTGAGTTTTTTGCTTCAACTTTTTATACACTGAAGTGTTACCTATAGTATTCCAATATGCATCTGAATGACTTCTACTCTTCAGAATAGTCTGGCTTGATACCATCATTTCATAGATGAGACTTGAAAAATAGCAAACTCTTTTAGCTTGTATTTTTGTTTTGCTTTCAGCTTGTATTTTTCTTTTTATTTTTTATTCCTTTCATAGTATTATGAAACACTGTTCCATCAATATATTATAAACTAAAAATAATCAGGGAACCTGCATTATTTTCACAGGATCTTATCTCCTGGAGTCCTTGCATTGTGGAAATCCCTTCTGAAGTGCACAGCTGTGCTTCACTAGTGAGACAGCTTGAGCCCCACAGCTTGCTGCATTGGCTTACAGAACACAAGTTACTTGGCAAATGTGGAGCCTCAGAATTTCTATTCTGCTGTAAGGTGTTTGTTGGGAGTCTCTCAAAGAAAAGCAGATTTGGTCTTAGAGTTTTCAGTCTTTTAGGGAAAATACTAAGGAAAGAGGCACAATACATGTAGCTTGTCATGAGGGATGGACATAATGGCAGAAGCTTTTCACTTGGGGCAGTGCTGAATGACAGGGGCTCACCAGAGTTGGAGCATTCTGCTGTTTGTGATGTGCCAGCAATGGGCTGGGCATGGCTGGAGCTCCTGCAGAGCCTGGGATGTAGTTGTGACAGGGGGATTGTCCTCCAAGCCTCTGCGAGAGGAGCAGTGGAAGGAGCAGCCAGCCTGGTGGAGCAGTGGTTCCAAGCCAGCAGCTTGTGAGAAACCTCAGAGCTGATCAAAACTTCTAAGAAAGTTTAAAAAATTGAAGCTGCCAGGACAAAATATTGTATCACTGGCAAAGCCTTAATTATTTAGTGTTTTTGCTGGTGAGTGATGACGCAGCAATCAAAAGCAAGCCATAAGTAATAAATTGCATTGAACATGGTGTGAACTCAGGGTTCATTAGCACGACATAGGAAATGTTGAATAAGTTCAGTGCACAAGGCAAGTAACATAAAAAGCAAATAGTGACGTAACATATAGTGAGTGTCACAAGCTGTTGTGCTTAGGCCAGGCACAATGGGCACCAGGTGGGGGAGACATGAAACTCCTTCCAAAGAAATCACCTGCTTTGTAACAAAAAGAGAAAGCAAGGCTGCTCTGGAATAAGGTCACTTTCTCCTGAACCAGTAAGATTAGCTCTTACAGGCTTTATATGTGCTTTTTCAACCATTAACATACTGAATTCAACTGAATTAATTCAGTGGAACATGGGAACAGATTTGCTTTCCTGTACATCAGTCTTCTTATTTGTACCACTGCTTTTATTTGTGCAGTTTGGGAGCTGTTGCAGAGGCTCTTGGTTCAGTAATACAGTTCCGGTGGTTACTACAGAGAGGAGCAGCTCTGTAGCCTCTCATTCCAGCTCTGACAGGAGACAAATGCTAGCCAACAACAGAGGAGTTGCAGTGCAAGAGAAGCATTTTGCACCTTGTCTCAAGTGCTTAGTTAAAGGTCGTCCATCAAAACCAAATTAGGATGTTCTTTAACCTTTCACAGTATCTCTTGTCTCCCGATACACTTTGAAGTCATTTGTGATATTTCCAGATGTATCCATGAGGAATGCTGGTGTTCATGCGCTGACAGGTTGTCTTTTTCTGCTGAACTCAGTAGTGAGCTGTTCTCACTCCAGGTCTTTAATTTTGTTGTTTTGGTCTGGGTTTTTTTGGGGGGTGGGTTTGATTTGGTTTTGTTGTTGGTTTTGTTGTTGTTGTGGCCAGGTCATCATTGCCAAGATAAAACACTCTGGCTTTTATTAATAGAACAGAAATTTTTACACTACTGATGATGAAGTGATCCAAACTCAGGGGTCTTGAAAGTAGGTCATTAAGTACTCAGTACAAGAAAAAGTGTGGTTTCCAATGTTCATGATTTTACTGGAGAGACCTGTCTTCTAAATCTTGGCTTTAAAATCAAAAGACTTCTATAAGAAAAAAAAATAGTTGATTTCATCACAAAGAAAATAATTATATCTGAGAATAACATATTTTGTATCAGGAACAACATTTTCCAATTTATTCTTCTCGAGCACTTGAGCACTAAAGTGTCTGAAGATAACATTTTTTCGATCATTGGACAACATAGATTTTAAAGTCAATAACAAAGCAAATTGCCTCAAATTGGAAAATACAGAAACAACCACAGCATTGTTTTTTGTTTCATTAACCAAATCAGGCATTTGTAATAGAGCAGCAGCACTTCTGGGCTAATCTCTGGAAGTGGGAGTGGCCAGGAGTCAGTTTTTCCTGTGGGAATACTTGTAGCTGTGCAAAGCTGCACTTACTCCTTGTGGGCACAACTGTGCTGTTCTGGGGTTTACCCCATGACAAACTTCCAGTGCTGCCTTCATTCCCTTGGGATAGCCCATGATCCTTGACAAGCACCGATTTGCCATCTTTTGGGGCTCTGCACTGTGAACTGCACGTACTGTAACCTCTGTTCTCCCTCTCTCCATGCATGTCTAGAGATGACTGAAACTGAGAGGTGCTTTGGGCAATTTTTTTTGGACAGTACTTGGCCCTGTGCTGTCCAAGTGCCTGGTATGTGTTGCAGCAGTAGCCATGTGCTCTGCCCTGTCACAAAGGTGCTGTTCATGGAGTTCAGGTACACAAGAACTGTGGCTGCTTATTAACAATGGGTACTATTCAATGTCAGCAGCTTTTATATGCATGGTATGTTACACTTCAAAGTCATTAACAAAGATGCTATAAAACGTGGCTACCTCTCACCCCGTCCCTTCTGAAGCAAGGCTCCTGAAATACAACTCATATTTCATGGGTTTGCTTTTTTCACTTTGCTTTTTTTTTTTCCAAAATATCACTGTAATAATTACTGTAACAGCGTTTTCTGTGGAGTTAATGTTCTTCTGGCTTAATGGCCCCTGGTTATTCTCAGGCCATCAACTTCTTCCAGCTGGTCATCAATCCCAAAGAACTGCCTTTTGCCTCCATTATTATTGCTTAAGTAGATGACATTTCTGGTGCCACCGCTGCCTCCCAATGAGATGATATTACTGCCTATGGCTTTTTTCCCCCCCTTGCTTTCACTGTCGTCAAAGCATTATAAACAGCTGGTGTGAGAATGTTGTGGCTGTTCACTCTGAATTCCTCTGACAATTTTTAGGTGCGAGTTTTGTAGACTTCAGCTGAAAGAATTTGAGTGAGGAGACTGAAAATTACTTGCCTAGAGCACCTACAAGGGCTCAGCCCCCATGCATCATTCAGGAGGTGGCTAGGCAGTACCTGACTGCTTCAGTCTAAAGACTTTTTCCCAGAAGGAACATGTTTCAAACAGATATTCTGGGGGGTGTTAATGTTCATTATGTAGCCTTAGACTCTTTCCCCAGGTTTCCGGAGCTCTGCTGATGGCTGCCCTTGTTTCCTAACAATTGATGGATTCTGTGGCACACTTCTGTAAAAGAAACAAGGAAGTTGTAGCTCACTAGGCCAGACAGCAGCAGAGATTGTTTAGGTGAAAATGCCTTGCTATGTGGATATTCAAACCTGTGTGAGTTAACGTTGGTGCTGACTACATTTCCTTTAACCTCATTAACACCTCGTCTTGCTTTCCCGAGCATGGTGGTGGAGCAGCTAGTTCACCTTAGAGCCTTTCACTAGGTAATTCATCAAAGTGGCAGATGAAAGCTTAAAGGAAAATGCATGTAAATACTGCATTAGGAACCTTGGCTCACAAAGGCATGAACATTTTCACCCATACCATTAGCTCTGGATTATAGTCCACGGATGTGAAAGGGACTTTGTTTATTGGTGGAGATGGAGATACAAGCCTTACTGGTTGAATCACTGTGCAGATTGTATACTTTTCTTATTTTTTCTTTAATTAAAAAGCATTAAGCATTCATGAGCTAGTCTCACAGAAGAAAAAAATCTCAGACTGTAACCACTTAGTACCTTCAAAATTAAAACCAAGTTACTACAGTAAAATACTCCTACCAAGTACTTCGGGCCAGAGCATTTTCAGACAAGAGATTGTTTCAAACCTACATCATGTATCCTTTTCAGCTTTAGAGTTTTAAGCTGTGCCTCACTCCAGACTGATTTAATCATTGGATTCCTTTATAGTTGTAGATCAGAATGATCAAACAACTGCAGTTCAAGTCTCTGTGCCAGGGGTTTTTTTTGTTGGGCTATTTTGGGGGGGAGTTGGTGGGCATTGTTGTTTGCCTTATTGTTGTTGTTTGTTGTTTTTCAAAGACACTAAGATACACACACCAGTGCAAGGTACTATTTCCTGAAGGACCTCAAAGGCACACCCTCAAACAGTCCTTATTTACCTCACAGTTTATTGTATTCGTGTTAGAAAGTAGCACTTTGGGAATACTGTTAACCCTTGCTCCTTTTATTTCTCATGCTGAGCAGTAGATAGTGACATACTCCTCTATAATTGATACCTGTGGTGGTGGCATATTTCAGTCACATGATTTATCATGCATTTTCATTTTTATGAAAGCTATGTTTTACTCTTGTGCTTCCATTAGGTCAGCACTCAGTGAACAGGCACCTCCCATTCCATTTTACTGTGTAACTTTCAAACATGACCTGACAAGGTAGCAAAGGTTCAGTGCACTAACTCTCTGCCATGTAAAATACACACAGACATTACTGACCAGCTCTGACTGTTGAACCATAAAGGAGGTATGAGAGCACTGCAGTGGTTGTGGCACAACTTGCAAATATCAAGCTTTCAATATGGAAGCTTTGAGCCAGGGTATCAATCTCTTCCCTCAGCAAAATGTCCTGACCCCAGGGTTTGAAAGGCTATTCACACATGAACTTATGAGGACTTAGGATTTATTATTTACTGGAAAAAAATTAAGCAGAAGAACAAATATAAATAATCTAATTATAGCTGTTATAGCAAGTGGAAGAAGTACAGTCCTAATCAGTTGGGAAGAGTATAGAAACTGTTGTGATGTCTGTTTATGAAGCAGCTGTGGAAAGGAGGATTTACACAATGGGCTTAGCTCCACAGAGGAACTCTAAGGGCTGTATATCTACACCATATTTCCCCCCAAAAATAAAAAATGTACAGGTAATGGGTCCCCAGCTATTTGGGAAGACTGCTGGGAGAGATGTATATTCATTACTCTGAGGTTTTTGCTGTGAAATACGCCATGACCATGTAAAACACAGCCATGCAGTGAAAGGGGAGATGTCTGAAGCTAATTGTGAAGTGCCTATGTCTTTGCAGCCGTTAAAGATGCACTGCAAGAGCTGTGCACTGGTCACCAGCTCAGGACACCTCCTGGGGAGCAGACAAGGGGACAGGATCGACCAGAGCGAGTGCGTCATCCGGATGAACGATGCGCCCACGCGGGGCTACGGAAAAGACGTTGGGAACAAAACGAGCCTCCGGGTCATTGCACACTCCAGCATCCAGAGGATTTTACGAAACCGCAACGAACTCTTAAATATGAGCCACGGTGCTGTGTTCATCTTCTGGGGCCCCAGCAGCTACATGAGGAGAGATGGCAAAGGCTTGGTGTACAATAACCTGCAGCTGATGAACCAGATACTGCCTCAGTTAAAAGTGTATATGATTTCTCGCCACAAGATGCTTCAATTTGATGACCTTTTTAAACGGGAGACTGGAAAAGACAGGTGAGAACTTACATGGATATACCTAGGGGATGTCACAGAGTAGTAAAATAATGCAGTTTATATACACCAATTTCAAATCTGCTCAAAGGGGCAATCCTGCTCATTAAATCCTCTGCCTCATGGGTTGTAATGTGGCATGACATGCCAAATAACATCACTGGTAACATAAGTAAAAAGTACACATCAAAATGATTTGTATGGAGTATTGGCTCATCAGCCTAGAATACCACAGTCTGGATGTACAGTTTATAGAGTTAAGGAGGCAGGAGCTGTTTAAATCTCACTTTGGGGTAATATACCTTAAAGTTTCTTTCACTGATTCTGAAAAATTAGAATGGATAGGTTATGTTTTCTTATAGAGGAAATGCCACCATTCAGTGAATTATAATAGCTGTTTATTGAATTTAAGCATTCTTGGAACATTGCAGCTGTAAAGCTTCTTGTAAAACAAATAAACATTAGTCATACATTAGGTGCTTCAGAACAGTTCATCTTACATTTGCAACTGGAAAATGGAAAGTTATTATGATAGTTACATCTTTATGAGACTGTTTATGAGACTTGTAGGCTGATCTTCAAATCAAATTTGTAGTAAGTGACCCACTGCAGTACTTGAGTATTTTCACATATAATGTTTGAGAATGGGCATTCAAACCAAAGGCTTTCCAGCACGAAAGACATTTATTTTTAATGAAGTTCTATTTTTTTACTTATTAAATATGCTGCTGTAAAAATGACACAGGGTCCCCACTTAGATACAAATGAAGAGGTAGGTTTATTGTGCAGTAACTCACAGTCAGATGGGCTGCCTTCCAAATACAAAACATACACACCAAAGCTTGAACAGGGATCGATCCTCTTGTGGACTCCAGCACAGATTTAGTTTTCTGGGCTACATGAGAAAGGCAGTACCAGTGTCCTCTTAGCTGAAGGCAATGTTTGCTTGGCATTTGCTGCCTTTGTCACACCCCATTGCAAGCACTGTTTGCTTGCAGAGCTCTGTTCTCTTATAGTGGATCTGAGTTCATGGCTGACTCAGGCTAAAACCAGAGCACAGACTAACTTGGTCTGTTTTGTAACATTAAAGGTTCTTCTCCTCATCTTCCAATTGGAATATTTGGGTGTCTGCCAGAACAAGAAGGAAGGATAACAAGGGGAGATACCCTGCCAGTTGAGATGTGTTTGCCTTTTCCAGAGTCAAGCGAAGTGAGAAGGTGAATTAAGCATTTGAACCCTTCAGAAGATGTGCAGAGGGTATCTGTGTGCTCAGTATTTACAAAGGCATGAATGTCAGCAAAGCTGTAATTGCACTGTAACCTGGCCAGCATGAGCCCCAGGGGGAGGCTCTGGACACAAGGAATGTACACTGCCACCTCCTTTCCTGGATTTATGCTTTTGGTGATCCAGGGTAGGATCATGTGCTGTCCCCAGTTCTGAGGAACACTTTCCTTCCCTTCACTCAGAACTTGAGTTCTGCCACGGCGACGCAGAGTCCTGTTTCATCCCTGACATTGCCAGGATCCTGTTCTTTTTCTGACACATGCTGTGCAACTTCAGGCCAGCTGCTCTTTCTGGTTCTGCATCACCCATCCAGAGCCAGAGGCCTGTAGTGTGTGTGTGATGAAAGCATTTCTTTTTCTGCACAGGCACCGGGCTCAGCTCCTGAAATATTCTCGAGGTATTTGAGCCATTAATTGTAACAAATTTCTAGTGAACTCAGTCATGGGCACCCTGAACTCCCAGTGTGAATCAAGGGCACTCAGATGCCAGCAAAATTCAGCCTGAGGAACAGGCCCTGTTGATTTTAGAGGGCACAGACAGCATACTTGAAGGGCTAAGAAGATTAAAACGGGAGATGAAAATAAATGAATAAGCTGCAGAGAAGAAAGGGAAGATGAAAAGAAACGTGGGTAAGAAAGAATTCGTAAGGGAGAAAATTTAGGTACCTGTGGGGGCAGAACATTGTATGGCCCAGAATGCTGCTGTTCCCCAGGAGGTTTCTGCTGAGCTCTTGACATTAGTGCCTACAAAAAACAAAAGAGGGAGAGAGAAGCATGACTGCAAGCTTGCAAGAATCAGACTATTCATTTCCATCTTGAAAATGATGAGAAAAAAGGTAATTTGATTTATTGTGCTTTTTGGAAAAAAAATATTTTGAAATTAAGAAAAACCTTCAGAAAACATTGCCAGTTAAATAGCATGGTGAAAGACAAAGGCTGCAGAGCAATATACTTGGCATTATAAAGTAACTGTACTTGAAAATAACTTTATAATTGAATAAGGGTACATTAAGAAAATATGATTCAGAACCAATATTATAGTAATTAGATAAAAGCAGCATAAATGAAATAACTGCAGGAAGAGTATTTCCATAGAGATTATAAATGAGATTTTGGTGGAGCAGAAAGGCCTTTAATTGTAATTTAGTGTGCACTACAGAATTATCAGCACAGCGTGTTAGTTCATCATATAAAAGAATATCTGATAATTTCCCCTAATAAGCACATGACAGTTCTTCATATTCTCTCATTACTGCTGATTAGGTATAAAAACAGTATTCTTTTGTTGGACTGTTTCTCAGATCTTTTATGAAATGTGAGACACTAACCCTGTTTCTGTGGTGCTGTCCTACAGACACAGTATTTAAAGAGGGCAGAGTGGTACTTGAATGAATTTTCAAATCTTTATTTGATTATTCAGCTTCTAATTTTCTAATATTCAGTTGTTCTCCTGTTTATTGAAAACACTAAATGACAGCCTAAGTGTCTGTAAGCAGAAAGAAAACTAACAGAGAGCCTAGCTGGGTGTCCTGACCTGTGCAAAGGTCATGGTCTGGCTGCAATTGCTCCCTTGGTTTTGGAATGTAAGTGTTGGGCACCTGAAACAGTGGACTTGTGCGAGCTCTAGAGCACTCTTAGCCTGAACATGTTCCTGAATTATCTAGTAATTCAGAGCTCAGAAACTCTCAGGTGGCAGAGAAGCAGATTTTTTAGGCTTTTCCCTACCATTCTCTTTCCTAATAATTTTGAGCCTAAAATTCTTACTGTTTTATATTGTTGCTGTGCCTGAAGGCCTCCACTGAGCTTATGACCCAGCTATAACATTGTGACAAACTGTACCACCTCCCCCAACTGCAGTGCACAGTCAGAAAATAAATAAGGCCCAGTAATTGGAAATAATGAGATGCTTATAACATGTCATTCTCCAAATGCTAGCTTAGCTTGAAAGCCTGTGTGTCAGGAGCAGTAAAAATGTGTGTTTCAGGAGTTTATACATTACCAGGTGATCCACTAAGGACTGGACAAATTACCGTGGCTCCTCAGCATCCTCCAGGCATATTTAGTCAAAGAATTCCCTTATGTTTAGAAATGTCTTTTAAGCAGCTGGCACAGACGCCACCACTCTTTTTTTCCTTGCAGTAGTCTGATTCCCTGAGGAAATGGGAAACCTTTGGTACAAGGCATTCCTCAATCTGACAGTGCTCAAAACATCTCCTCCTACTGCCCTGTAGGTGACCTACTTGGAACCAGCTTGGTTAGCATTAGCTTGGGAAGCTGCGTGGTGGCTCCTCTCGGCTGAATTAGACATTAGTGATTGCTGGCACTTGCTTGCAGTGGCTTTTGTGGCCTCAGGTCCCTGCTTCCAAGACTGTTCCACATCCTGCTGTCACTGGGTAAACTGTAAAATATGGCCTTGGAACTTGGGCCAGGACCTGGGATAGCCTGGTGACTTCTCTGAAGAGAACCTTATGTTTTCTGCTGTGCTTTTTTTGGGGTGTTGTGACAAAGTTTCACAGGTATCTGGCAGATACAGGTGTGGGGGAATGGGATTAATGTAGGTCCCATGCTAGTACGTTCTTGTGGAGTGCCCAGGCCTTCCCAGAGCCTGCACTTGCTCCCTTGGTGCCTCAGCTTTAGTAGGAGATGAAGGGAGAGCCTGTCACTGTGACAGGCTGTCAGCAGGCATCTGAGGACTCTGGGCTGCAGATAACACAAGCTTGAACTTCTTCCTGTGGGACTTTCCTAGCTGGGTGAGAGATTAGGCAGAACTCCTGGGTTATTTTTTAATAGCATTTGAAAGGAGACCTTTGATTGAACTTGTTTTCTCTGGAGCAAACACCCAACTTTCTGTGCCTCTGTGTCTAAGAGGGGTGCCAGTCCCTACACATGCCCTTGTGACACCTTTAAGATGTTTTCTTTGCTGGCATTTCCTTGATCCTCCCATTTCAAGAGTGCCAGCTCTCCCACCACACAGAGCCAGTGCAGGTACTTATAAAAGGACTGGGAATTCCAGTGCTTGTGCCAGGCATCCAATAACCATCACAGAACCCAGCTCTTAGAAACTAAACAGCACTGCCAAGCACATGAGAGGAGCGGGAAACATTACTGTTACCACTCTGCAGATAAGAAACTGGGATCCAGCAAAATTTAAACACAACTTGTAAATCCCTTACAACTGTGAGCAGTTATAGGGTGGTATCTCCTACTTTGCATAATTAATGCTGGGATTAGTTGAGCTTCTTTTAAAGCCATGTCCCAGCCTGCCGTGAAGGCAGGAGAGGTGCTGCCTTAGAGGGCTCCCTGCCAGTGCTGTCATTCCCATTCTAAGGCTCCCCTCAGGCAGGGACGGCACCTGGGCTGGTTCCTAGGATGGAGATCTCCCAGCCTGGCTATGGGACAGTCACAGCTGCAAACAACTAAAGAGTTTCCTACCAACATCACAGTGAGGGGCTGGGGGAGCTTCTAGAAACCAAGTCAAAAGGTCAGCTAAATATTAACATTGCTGTGCCTAAAATTAATCACAGCAAGGAAAGTTTCTGCCCAGATTACTCCACTGACAGGGGGCACCAGAAATGGATGAGCACAGTAATCTTGGTTGCCCAGTTTTCAAAGCCTTTTACAAGAGTGAAGAAAATGCCGAGAAACAGCTTCAGAATGAATGAACGAATAAATAAATAAATATCAAGAATTATTTGCCAGCTTAGAAACTTAATTATGTTTTTGCTTCCAGGAAGATATCCAACACTTGGCTTAGCACGGGCTGGTTCACAATGACTATCGCATTAGAGCTCTGTGACAGGATAAATGTTTATGGCATGGTGCCACCGGATTTCTGCAGGTAGGATTGATTTTGGAACCATTATTTGCCAACAAAGTTAATGTTACAGATAAATATCTGAATCTTTTAATCTTTTTGCTCTGCAACAAGTCTTCACTCCTCTTAAAGCAATTAATTAAGATGTCCCATGATCTCATTCTGAAAATGACAAACAGCATTTAATTATGTTATATAAAATATTTTAAATGTTTTTTGTACTGTGGGAGAATTAATCCATCTTGTTGCTTTCTTTTAGCCTCTGAATATTTATCAGCTAAAAGTAATGCAATAATTGGCATGAAATTAATCTGAAGAAAGAAGTACTGGAAAACATTGCTTTTAATTTGTTTTTTGAGTTCCTCTCAAATTAATAGAGGAACAGTGTTCTCACAGTGACTAGTTTCTAAATTGAACTTTCTGTGCAACTCAGATTAACATTATTGTACCTCTGTCACATGAATGCCAGTCTTGTAGCTTCTTAAATAATAAATAATCCCCATGAAACCCCACACGGTGAATTTGGAGCCAGAGAATGTCCTGCAATCACCATTTTGGGCGTGGCAGGGGCTGGGTCACACGAGGCAGGAGCAGCACAAGTTGTATCAGCGGAATCTGCTGTCTAAAGGAACAGCTTGTGCATGGTTTCCAGCTGGATTGTGCCTCCAGCTTTATTCAGGATGCAGACCTCAGGCCTGGTTACGGTTTTCCCACTATGGATCAGTGGCACAGGGAGAGTCTTCAGAACTTCGGTGCTAGACCAAAATTGCATATCCACAAGATACTCAGTATGAATACAGGGTGAATACAGGGTGTGGATTTGTGTGACATCAGCAATCTTGATGCTGACATAGGTCTCACCTGCCCACCCAGCACTAGCCCAGCACTGAGTGTTTCCTTCCCACAGCCAGTGCTGATTCTATTTGTCCTCCTGGCTGACTTGGGAAGAGCTGGAGCCAATCTGGAATGAGGCCTCAGTGCAACATTTCATCACTTGCTTACAAACCCCCTTTCACCAAGAAGTACTTCTTAAATTTTCTGTTGCAAAAGTAGTGATCTCTTTCAAGTCTGGTTCATTGGGTAATTCTGGATGCCTTTCAGGGGCAGGGAGGGCAAGGCTTCAGTCCTGGGGTAGTCTCAAAGAATGGGAGTGCTCTGACTTTCCTCTGAGCACTTAGAAGAATCTTTCAGGAATCTGCATTTGTCTTGGGCACGTTGTAGAAATCCCTGAAGAAATCACAGCATAAAATGTCAACACTAAACTCCACTCTGTGAGAATTTCTACAAATTATAACAAAACACTGATGATAAATGCTGTGATATACTGCCAGACTTCATCATGAATTCTCCAAGGAAAACAGCAAACTAGATCAGATATGCCAGACAACACAAATACCTTCCACAGCACAGCATCTCATTCCTCTGTCATCTCAGTTGGCCAACATATACCACTTCAGTTTCTGTAAGTGGTTGGTCTGTCTTACTCCAGAAGTGGCTGTATTCCAGTGGCACATGGAAGTAATTCTTAAACTGATGATCTAAAAATACAGAAGACAGCATTTCACTGCAAAATAATGTGTAATCCAGACTTTTCAGACAAAGTCATAATAGTTTAGATATGTATTAAAAAAGCCCAAACAAATTCTTTGAGAGAGAATAAAAATGTCAGAGAACATATGAAAGGCTTTCATAAAATCAATACACTAAAATCAAATGGATTTAAATTATAACACAAGAAAGGCTGTAGATCAATCTTACCAATGAAAGATGTAATTGTTCTTATGGCCTGCATAAAAAAATCTTAACATAAAGGTACGCACACCTGGTTGTAAAAAGGGAAAAGGTCATTTCTTAATCAAAGTAATATGAAATGTCTTTACTCAGCTTGATTCCCCAGGTGATGAAGAGGAAAACTGTAGCTGCCATGCCTGGAAGAAGCTGTCCCTGAAGATCTGTGAAAGGAGTTTCTTGCAATAAATAGAGATACCCTTCTTAGCTGGCTCTTCAGCCACTCATTAAGAAGTTAAAACAGTGCTTCCTTTTAAAGAAATAAGACAACAAAACAGAATAGCAGAAAAAAGAAATATTCTTTAATTGTAAGCCATATTTCCTGTTTTTCAGTTAGACAGAATAAGAATCTACCATTAAAATAAAAAAAAATCAAAACAAAAAATCCCAACAAAATAACAAAAATGTATGTGGGTATCCTACTTACTGTGCAACTCAAGAATCATTAAGATAGAAAAAAAAAACAACTCCAAAAAATTTTCTGTTCATAATTAATATCACCAAATTTATAACTTCAGCAGATAGATACCCATTCATTTTTAAGTATTAATTTCTGGAATAAGTAATGAATGTGGTGATCACTGTCATGGAACTAAATTAGTGTCACATCTGTAACGTGAAGGACACCTCAAAGGTATTATGAATTTCATGCTGTTGATTCTGCTACAAATTATTAGCTTAAGATCATTAACCAAACTGCTTTGTACTCTTGCAGGAAAAATAGTCTAGTGAAGGAGTCTGGAGCACAGACTAAAAGATTTGTCACTATTACTTGCAACAAGGTGTTTTAGATTCATTTACTTTCACTGGACACTGAGTTTCATAGCTGAACTGGCCCTGATGTCCTGATTATTACAAATTTCTAGTACCTAAAGCAAAGCTTTAAGTAATTTCAAACCCCTTTGCTTGCTACAGATTTATGCTGTAGTAAGGGTTAATGGCTTGATATTGCTCTCATGCTGCTAAATGCTTCTGTTTTGTACATTCTGTAATAAGATGAAAGCTTGTGCTCCCATGCACATTGCAAACATTTTGTGAAGTGTGCACACCTCTCACTCTTTCGTCCCAAGACAGACAAGCCATCTTGCTGTATTTTTTCCAGTGCCCAGGGATCCAATCCAAGCCTTTTCCAGATGGGAAGCACTTCCCTCTCAGAACTCCCTTTGGCAGCCCATTGCATGCACAGGGCTCACTCCTGAGCTGGGATATGCAGGATTCTCCTCTTGCCTCCCTTCAGCAGCAGCCTGACAGTGGTGCCATGACAACTCCCGAAGGCACTGCAGTGCTGCTGCTTCCCCCTGTGGGTGCTCAGCAGCAGGGCTGGGAAGGAGAAGCCAAGCCTTAAGGAATTCCAGCCCCTGTCCATGGCATTATGGGCAGCACAGAAAGAAAGGCTGGTTCCCTGCCGGTCTCAGGGTACTCCTGTACACAAGGAAAACTCAAGAGGTTAGTGAGATGAACCTCTCTAACTCTTCTCCTCTTCATGGGCCTTATGGAAGTCCCAGAAACTCCAGAACTTAATTCTAAGCCTTGTTTTAACGAATGTGAATAATTTTTCATATTTTCCTGTTATTGAACCTGATAATTTTCCTATAAGAATCCTCATTTGACTGCCAGGCCATTTTTCATGATAATTCACCTGAAAATTGGTATTTGAAATACTTTAGTGTTTTCCTACCTCCCTCTCTCTCTCCACTTTCAGTTCCTTTAAATCAAATGCAAAGCAGCAGTTGTTGCAGTTTACATTTCCTGAAGCTTATGAGACACTGTAAGCTGTATGTGAGCTAGTCCTGCTCTTTGGTCCATATGCCTCACTTAATAATTAGCTCAATAAAAAAGTACATATATGATTTGGAAAACAGGACTAATTATGGAGTTCAGAGAATGGAGATCCTGGGAATAGAAGGCAAAAAAATTACCTAGAAATCTTCATGGTCCTGACACAGCACCTTGCCCATCACTCAACATATAAATGACACTTTACTCACACATCTAAATATGAATTATTTTACAAAGTGTGTGAGTACCTATAGTTTTAGAGGGTTGAATAATTATGGCTCTTCATTTCTAAGGAAAGAGGCTGACCAGAATGTGGTATGGGGTGGTGTGGTTTCCCTGCCTTGTTTCTTCTGTGCTGTAGTTCCAGCTTTTGCTGTAGGTGGATACCATCTGTGGGAAAATGTGCACTCAAGTAGCAAACAGCAGCTGACTGATGGGCACAGGCACTTCCACGGGTGCTGTGCTGGCAGGTGATCAGACAGGAAGTACAGGATATTTTACAGAGGAAGTTCCCGAGATTCCTCCCAGCTGTGATATTAATATGCTTGCAGAGTCTGACAAAATACTGATTAATGTCCAGTATCAGTCAGTGATAAAATAGCATCTGTTTTAATGTTAATAAATGAGGTGGCAAGCAATTTCCGTATAGAAATTACTCATGCATTTCATTTGCTGGTGACACAAGCTAATTGCAGAGTTAGAAGATAACGCAGCACAGTTAATTTGGCTTATGGTGTACTCAAGCCAGAGTTCAAATCCAAAGCTTACTAGCCTGCAATGTGGGGGAATCCAGAACTCCCATAAAATGAGAAGGTCCTCCATATGTAAATACCTTTCAGAATTCCCAATCTAAGTGACAGCTTTTGGCATTTAGCCTTAAAACCTCATTCAGCTGCAGAGTAGTCCTAGAGAGGTCTGTAATAATGCCCCCATTCCTGCCCTGATCTCACCCCCAGTTCAGCTAGCAGAGCTGCACCAGGTGGTTCTGGGGTGTTTCTGGTGGGATGGTGCACAGGATGCAGTGCCTGGTTCAGCCTGGCAGGAGCTAAGGACATCCACTTAGGACACATCAGTGTTAGTTCAGAGCCTTCGATGGACTGTGGAATCCCTGGCTTCAAAACCACCTTGCCTGGAGGTGTGGGCACCAGCAGCCTCACAGGCTCACTCTGTCCCATTAACTGGGGCTGCATTTTCCCAAGTCTGTTGGAGATACGATTTCAGCTTCACTAATTCTAACTTAAAAGCAGTAAATTTATACCAAGCAATACCGGTGTACCATTGAGGACCCAAGAGTAAAATCCAGCTTTAGTGCAAGAAGGAAGAGCAGTCTGAATGAGAGGTAGAGGCCTATTTGTTTAGTAGTTCTTAACAAAAACATAACATTGAAATATATCCCTCTAGATTTATAGTAACCATACAAATTATTCATTTAAGTGACAATAAGAGATCCAATGTATCAAAAAAGTGAAAAAGTAATTGAAGATTGAGTTCTAATAGTTGTAGTTTAGAAATAATAAATTTCTACATGAAGGGTGACTTTAGATTACAAATACAGTTTCTATAGGTGAGGTGATTAAGGATTTTGTTTCATTCTTATGTATTCCAGTGAGAATATATTTAATAAGCTTAGAATCCATCTTACTCTAGAAATGTAATTTTATTGTTATTCTGGTCTTGTAAGATTGATCACCATGTTGTGTTACAAGGAAGCCAGATTGATCGAATTAAAGCGTTAATCTAAGGCACAAATGGAAAGCAGCAATATCATACATTACCTCTGCATACACAATATGGATAATGGCAAAATAAGTAAAATTAGAGAATTGTGTAGGTGACAGAATCACACAGTAAAAATAATGACCAGCACAGACTACTGACAGATTGTGGATGCATTCAATTGAAAATGACCTTAAATATTAGCTCTTCAAAATGAAAATAATCAACTGTGTATTAGAGCTGACAGCCCTGAATCTGTATCAGATTTCTTGCTCTGTGCTATGCTCCTGTTCAGCTCAGGCTGTAACACAGAGCAGCTCCAAGGCTTCACTAAATGCTGATATTGGGAATTTTCTGTCACAGCAAAATAGCTGGTAGCAACTGGGGAGAGAGGGATACAATTGGGTAATTCTGTCTGGGACAGCTTGCTCTCTTAGTATTTATGACAGAGGGTTGTCTGAGTTCCTGTCAGCCCAAAAGTGAGTTCCCGTGCCCAAAGTAAAAAAACATTGTGAGTACAGGTTAATGTAGAGATTAAAACAAAAGGAGAATTAATTGCTCTGACTTATTATAATACAAATGCACCATTTACAGAATATTATATAGAAACACTGAGGTCAGAACCGCTAAAATGAACTTTATCCTAAGTGTCTAATTGGTGTTTGGCATATCCATGTGTCACCATGAGTCACTCATCTCCCGCTGGGAAATGTGAATGGGTTCACAAGGTCAGATGGATACTATGGGTGACCTGTTCTAATTTTTAGCTTAGATACATGAAAGCTGCTGTTGTAAAATAAGGAACTAATTTGTGCATCAGACATTTGATTAAAATGCCAGCAACAGCAGCCTGTTCCACTGACCTGATGTGCAGACACTCATTGAAGTTGTGCTCTCGGAACCTCACGCAGCCTGCTGGGAACGTTCAGCTGAGCTGATGTGACACAGATAACCACCTCCATCTATCATCTTCTCTTTCTTCCCCAGTTCAGTAAATACCTCTGCAAGACCTTTTACAATTCACAATCTAGATTTAAATCTCTTTTAAGCAGTTTACTTCAAATTTCATAGTAGTAACACAGCCCTGCAGCACTCTCCCTTGTTTCTGAGCTACTGCTGTCCTTCATTTAACTGGGAGGAAGAGGATTAAAAGAGACCAAGAGAAAAAGCAAAGAAAACACCTTTGCCCCGTTCTGATGTATTAGATATGCAAGAAAAAAACCAGCTACATAGTTTAACTGGGAGAAAGAGTGGATTTGAGCCCATCGGTTCATTAAAGATAGCATCTTTTCTATCAACGAAAAAGAACACCTTGGGCTTCCATCTATTTTCTTTTTCCCACAGGGATCCTAACCATCTTTCAGTACCTTATCACTACTACGAACCTCTGGGCCCAGACGAGTGCACCATGTACCTGTCCCACGAGCGGGGCCGCAAGGGCAGCCACCATCGCTTCATCACCGAGAAGCGCGTCTTCGAGAACTGGGCGCGGACGTTCGACATCCGCTTCTTCCAGCCAGACTGGGAACCGGAGCCCCTCACTGTCACCCACCCCGGGGTGAAGCCGCTGGCCTGAGGGATGGACACACCAGCCCAGCCACAGTCACCTCCCACAGCAGCCTCTGGACCTGGTGGGCCAGCACGGCAGCCTGGAGGGCAAGGATAACAGGGTCTGCAGCTGGCACCCACAGCAGCAGTCAGGAAGTTGGCATGGAGGAGCAGCACACACCAAGAGTTACTTTCTGTTAAACTGTGTTAACCCAGTCTGTCGCCTTTTGGGGCCATCTGACTTCCTGTGTGTGTGTTTGTGATTTGTGAAACACAACCTGAGTGTCATTAAGGGATGGGTAATTCATTATGGCTTTTTTAAGTACGATGCCACTGAAGTTTCATAGTGACAACTTTCCGTATTTATTTAATGGAGGTTTTTATGCAACCTAGGCCAGTATTTTTCTAATTCACGGTTATGTGGTTGTTTATCTTTCATAATCTTTTAAATCCAAAATTAATATTGCTGATGGTTTGAAAGGCCTAGCTTTTTATTTATAAAACTTGTTTGAAATATATAATTCTATATAGCATGTAATTAATATTTGATTGAGAAATGAGGATTTCTTCTAAGAATTTTGGGCTCTGTTCCAGCCTAAAGCCTTTAACAGCAAGAGTGGTCCCATGTGAAGATCCAGCTCACTTTACATTCTGACATCTTATGCTAATACAAAAATGGTGGTGAAAATTCTGTTTGATATTAATGTGCATTTGCTGCTGTGCTATCAAGCTGCTGTTTTTTAAATAGGGGTGGGAGGAAGGAGGGCAAGCAAAATTTATCCAAAAAAAAGCCAAACTTCCCACTGGTCATGGCAACAGCTTCTCATTGAAGACAAGCTAAGGCTGGAGGGGTTGTGTTCTGTTTTGCCTCTTGTATTCCTGCAAGAGGTTGCCAGCAACCCTCCTGAGGCAACAGACTACAAACCAGACCACAGTTCCTCAACACAATGTGACCAAATTTCTGGAAAGAAGGTAAACTACCAGAACTACAATACCAGTCACAGTAACCAGAAAGATCACAGCACTGTACCTGCAAAAATCTCTGCCTTCCACTGTCCCAAGATCATCACTGATCTCAAGGATTCTGGATCACATTGAAGCTGGGATGTGAAAAGCGTTCCATGAGTACAAAATTGTCCTCCTGAAAGGAGCAAAGTTAAACTCTGCTATTTTTTTCAATGAAGTACCTGTATGTGCATGGTGAGTCCCTGCAAGACAAAGGGGTAGGACAATGCTCATGCTGTGTATGGAACCTCACAGTGGGAATTACTGGGTTACATGGGGCTTGTGAATAAAGAAGATTTCAGTTACAGTACTACTTTTCCTTTTGCTTCACAAGTATCAAATCTCAAATTATTTTGAAGTAATCAGTAACTAATGCATGAAACGTACCTCAGGTGATGAAGGGTGTCTCTCATTAGACAAGTGCAAAAGCCAGAACAAAGATACTACCTTTAAACACCTACATTTAAGAAGCTGAACCTCAGAGACAAGACACAGAACTTGGGACCAAACACTCTCATTTAAACCCCCTTATAGCCCACAGTCTTCCTCTTTCCAACACTGGATAGCAATAGCTGCAGCTGCCCACAGAGATACCCTGAATCTCTGAGGACAAAGTGAACTGTCCTGGCAGGGACAAACTGGTGTCACCTCTGTAACACTGCCTGGATCTGAAGTGCAAGTCTTCGAGAGCCACTGTCCTACTGCAGCCCTGCCACTATCAAAAAGTAACAATCTATAATGTATTTTGCCTTAAAAGCTTTATTTTGGTGTTCTTCCTGGTACACACCACTCAGCTTACAAACTGAATGCCAAGTGCGTGTTACCTTTCTCTTGTCAGCTGGTGTTTAACTCTCCTTCTTTCACTGATGGTGTTTTATTCCTCCCACTTGATTTCACTGCATCCTATAAAAAACAGAATGGGTTTTGAACTAATGGCAGTTTGAACATCCCTTTCAACATGTGTACTGGGTAATGTATCCAGCATATATTGCTGCAGTTGATGAAATCCATCAAACTGATTTACAGATCATTTCTAATGTGACTGCAAGACATGGTACAGATCACAGTAGGTCCTCTGATGCTACTGTCCCCGTTTTATTACTGATACAATAATAAAAAGATCTTATCATTTTAAACTAGAGGTCTTAGTTTTTCCATCAGTCAAGGGCTGCAGAATGTGTGTGCTGTATGTTTAGCTATGTTGCTGTTAATATCAAATCATTTTAAGATAGAGTACACTGGTCTACCTCTAGTATTCCATAGAAACACAGAGAGAGACTTGCCAGACCCCATTGTGTTCCACAGGCTGTTCCCTGTCCGCAAGACTGCTCAGTGTCAAGTAGATATGGGGAAGCATTAAGAATATGAAGAAACATGAAATTAACTGTTAAGGACACAATCTCCTAACAGAGCCAAGCTAAGCATTGTAGCTCATTCCTTGTTCAGTATCTGTTAATAACTGTGTGTTCTTGCTTACCCTCATACACGTCTTCTAAACAAAACACACCCAAACTCCATTTAGTCTCATCAACCTCCTGTGAAGTTTCAGCAAGGTCCCCCATCTAATTACAAAAAGCATGAAGGAGTATTTTCTAAGTCACACCTGTATATATAAAAAGGAATTTGATGAAGCCAAGGAGACAGCAAGTTTTAAATAGATCACACAGATTTACATGGAACATAAACTGAGTCCAAAAAGCACAAGTTGTAAGAGTGCAAAAGAAATGTAAATAACTGTTAAAGCACTGCAATTTTAATTAACAGATCACTGATGTATTTATCTATAAATGCACAATTTTTGAACTACAGAATCCTGCTGCATTTCAGCTTGATGTAAGGTTTATGGCCTAGTTATAAACCAAACAGATTTATGACAGAAAATGCTGTCAGCCTAGGGATAAGTAGTACAAACTAGGCACTGCTGCCATTCTCTGCTTTATGCTGTCATCTCACACTCCTCACTATAATTTGATCGATTCATGATCTGCAGCACATCATTTCACATATTAAAAGCTGTGGCAAAACAGTGTTTACAGACATCAGCAATTTCAAGATCTATGTTAGTTTAGTTCTGAACTCCTTGCATACCTTTAGGCTTTTACACTTGCCTTTGTCAGAGGAGATATTTTTCATCTTGAAGAACTGTAGCTCTTATGCCATGGTATGTACAACTGGAATTGAGAATGACAAACATCTCTGCTACTAAGAACAAAAAAGTAGCACAGCAGCTTTGTGTTCTGTTGGCTCAGTGGTGACAGCACCAGGGTACAAAGCAAAACCATGATGCACATGGAGAAACCTTCCACCCAAAGTGCTAAAGACCTCAGAAAGTTCACACTTTATTCTACATAAGGAAACTGAGGAAAGGGGAGGTTAAGAAACTAAGACCGAGTTACAGCCTTGGAACAAGATTTGGGAGAGATTCAGGTCTGCTGACTGGCAGCCCTGGCTCCATCCAGCAGAACACACAGTGCTACTGCCATTCATACAGAGCAGTATAAATAAAACTCTTCTGGAGCTCCTTACCTGAGACTTGTCCTGCTGCATTTTCCAGGCAAACTTCAAAGGAAACGAAATGATTTTTACCCAAAATACCCCTAAGGTTGCAAGGAAACGGTAAGATAAAAATAGCTGGACAAGCATTGGGGAATTGGGTGAGGGGAATCTAAACAGTAGGAAATAAAATGTGCCTTGTGCCATTGAGCTTTATTCCCCGGGAATATGGAGATCACACTCAGGCTGGAGCTGACAGGAATGTCCTTGCTCAACAGCAATGGCTGTCCTGCATAGTTTTCTTTGCAGTGTTCTGTAAGTTGATCACAGGTGTCACAAAAACTCTTTGAAAAATGCTGATAATAATTTCTGTAATTAAAGTTAATGATTTTAACTGATGCAAGGAGACACAATTTCTAATTCAATTTAAAACATATCTTAGGGA
Organism: Sylvia atricapilla; assembly: GCF_009819655.1. NCBI lineage: Eukaryota > Metazoa > Chordata > Aves > Passeriformes > Sylviidae > Sylvia > Sylvia atricapilla. Next base: position 16,084,834 of record NC_089148.1, read on the forward strand.
TTTAAAAAACCCCAAACAGTTAAACCATCAAAGAACACTTGTAAGGCAGCAAAAGGTACTGCAGAACAAAAAGAAGTACAGAAACCTTACAGGTACCAATATATCTGTCTTCCCTGGACCACCAGCTCATACTGATCACTTTGAATTTCCAGCTGCCTGCTGCAAAGGCACACCTCTTATATAACCAGCATATGATTTTTTTAAGGTGAAAGGGAAAAAAATTAAGGACAATCTTGTTTAATAAAAATCTAGGAAATATTCTTTTAAAAAACCATAGGAAATATGAAAGGGCACATGTCTAAGGTGGTGTGAAATTTCTCTGTGCCAAAGCAGAAAAATATAAAATTCAAAGACTCTTTTATAAAACAACTGTCAAATGGCACTGTTGATGTTAAATATCCTTAAAACCACTAGACTGTTAAATGTTTTTCTCATTGAAAATTACACCAAAACATGAAATGTCAAATTATGCCCTTTGACCACCACGTGGATGGAGATTCAGCATCTCAGCAGAAGCAAAGCTGGTAATTCCACCTCAGGCAGCTGTGGAACAGCTCCATGGCAAAGGCAGATGTGTGGAACCAGGCCCTGAACCAGCATCCCCTCGGTGCTGAGCCCCTTCCAGGGGTGCCAGCAGAGAGCACAGCACTGCCAGGGGAAAGGGACACATCCCTTGGTCCTGCCTGCCACTGGAGGCCAGGCCACACCAGAGAAGCTGCACAGAGATGACCAACATAGTGTCCCTGTCTGCTGTGGAGTGCTTTGACCAGGAGTTGTCAGGAGAACAGACAGGAAAACTACAGACAACCCCAGCAACCCAGACAGAGAGATGGGAAGCTGTAAGAACAAAATGAGGAGTCATAAAGAAGACAGATTGGCTAAGATGTAATGCAGCTTTTGTAAGCAAAACCCTGTCTTGCAAATCTATTTAGAGTTCTTCAAGGTTCTCTGAAGCAAGAGGACAAAGAGGTCCAAGTCATGGATCCACTGGGAATTCCACAACTAGGTTTGCAAAAGACTTCCAAAGAAGTTATAGTTAACATAAGAAAGAAAAAAAAAAAAAGAACCTCACCCTATGGAACCTATCTGAACACAGGAAAATAAGGCTAAGAGGATACAGCGTCATCTTAAGGGTACAAGCAGAATTCCACAGAAAAAATGTCACTATATATTTTCATCTATTTTTCTGTGCTATTCCCTTGGTATCTACCATAGGACATTCCTAGATTCCTAGATGCAGGACACAAGAGCTAGACTGCATTTAAATAAATAGATAGATTAAAAAAAATGAAAAAAAAAATCCAATGAGCATCACCTTGTACATTAAAGCCCAGTTCCAGCCTTGCCCACACGAGATCTTACACAGGTACTGCATTATCATTTTACTGAAAGCAATGCCAAAGCATCCAGCACAAATGGAGAGCAAGCCTGGACTCTTTTTAGCAGACCCAGAAAGTCATCTCAATAATTTCATTTCTGAGAACAGAAATTTCTTTAGGACATCTCCAGTGCTATTTGAATCTGCCAGTTTCTTTACACAACTCAGAGAGGTGTTAGGATAACATGGGTAGCTTTTAGGAGACTAGCTGCTTCCTGAAGTACAGGGAAGATAAATGGAGTAATTCATGTTTAGCAAGGTATAGAGTTTTAGGACTTGGCTGACTTAAGTTTGGCTGTCAGGTCAGTTGGAGCCTATTATGATCCAAACATACAGCATGGTGAGAGTCTGTTAATAGCAAGACAAAGGAAATTCTGAAGGGAACCATCTGGTGTGGCTTCATTTAAGGCAAGACCTTAGGTCTTTGTGTTTTAACACAAAGGCAAAAGAAGTGAACAGATTTATAGCCTATGAGGATATGCTTCCCCATTGCATCCTTGCTGCACACAAGGCCAAAACTGAAAGTGGTAACTGATATTCAGTGGGACTGCCCATTTGTGTTAGAGAAAACTGGAGCATTCCCATGACACCATTATTATTTTTTTACCATGGCTGTGTAGATATGCATTACATGAAACACTGAAAAGCTCTTCCTCATCCCTCCACTGCAAAAGATGCTGCAGAGAAGGAGCAGATTAAAGAAACCAGCAACAACAGCAAGTGCAGAAAGCCTTCTGTAAATGTAAAAAATTATAAAAAACAGGGACCACTCCAGAGAAGGGAGTGTAAAAGAACTCATAAAATACAAACATACATTGCAATGATACACCGATGACCCACCCCACTGATCCTATTTGCCATTCCATATGCATTATAAAGACCAAGGGAGGTAAGGGGACCCTAAAATCATCACAATTTGAGCCATAATATTTTCAGCTATAAACTTAACCTGGAAGGAAAACTAGTACAGAAAAAATAACTTAATGAAAATCAAACATAATCTAATATTTAGTGAGGCTCTTTGTTGGTAAATATCCAAACATTTGACAAAGGAAATCAGTACCATTATACTGGAGCTGGATATAAAGGACAGAGGCTAAGTTTAAAATACTCACTACATGCAGAGCCAGTGGCCTACTCAAACATTTAATATCAGAGCATTATTCCAGTAAGTCAGGCCAAGAAAGGAGATCTATTTGCTATTTCAGATTAGTCAGTTTTGTCACAGGGACTAGTATGACATGCCATGAATCTCCCAAATAAACCACAGCCTGGTGGCCTGGCCTCTGCTGAGCTGTCACTAAAGCCATGTCAGCAGCAATGTGAAAAATGTCACTTTCATGGCAAGGACCCCCTAGGCTGAGCTTTGCTGTTACACTGTCCAGTTTGCTTCTTGTGGGGCTTGTTTTGGTCAAGGGATTGTTGTAAACAATGTCACCACAATAATTTAGGCCAATAAAATTTGCATCTCTATTACACCTGTTGGCTAAAGCAGTGAAATCGGCTCAGTATTGGCCAAGGCTTCAGTGTTATTCTCACAGAGACCTGAAAAGGAAGAAAGGAAAAAGTTAAATCTGTAATCTGCATGGGGAAGAAGACATGGCACAATCAAACATTAACAGATGTACATCCTTGAATGGAAACCTTAAACATTATCAATTTAATCACCAAATCAGGCATAAATTCTCATTAGGAGAGAAAAAGTAATTCAGTCCTAAAGAACTTGCAAGTGAAAGTAGTTCTAAGAAATCCTGATTTCAGAGTATGCTAGGCAGCCTAGGCAAGTTTTTATTACAAAACAGACATTTTCAAGGTACATTTCCTGGAAGCTTTTTATTTTTAAAAGTTCACAGAAAGAGAGAAAGCAGAAATAAATTAGCATCATATAATCTTCCATGAGAAACTTTCTCCATTTTTTAAATTTGCCTTTCAACACTTAAGAAATGCAAAACTCTATTACGCTCATTATTGTACAGAAGTGCTGAAGTGATAATTAAAAGAGTTTTTGTGGCACGTGTGATTCATCTGTGGAATATGAAAAGAGACTTCTGCAGGACAACTATTGGTACTGAACCCCAACTCTCCTCTCTGTCAGCTCCAGCTTGAGTTTGATCTTCATGTGGCTGAGAAGACACTTTCATTATACACACTGCTTTTTTCTGCAGTTAATAACTTCATGGATAGATTAGTCTCTTGGGTGAAATATTTTATGTTTGTCTCAATTCAAAGGTGAATTAGTCTGGAAGCATGATAAAATTCTGCTAGGTCACACAGAACTCTGTAACACAGACATCTGTACATGAGGAGGACACTGAGCTTTCTTGTTCCAGCCTTGTCCCACCCTGTACCACATACAAAGGTTGTCTTCTCTCCAAATACCACAGACTCTCTGAAATGCACCATTCTCACTTTGTGGATTGCCTTCCACTTCACCTATTTTTATCAACGCCAAATAATCCTGACCACATAAAAGCTTTTGGCTTCACAATGCAAAGTACTGGATGAAATATTCACTACTTAACAGAAACTAGCAGCATCTTATTTCCTCAGCTATACTGAATGAGTAATTAGGGAAGCCTTCAGATCAGAAACTTCCTTTTTACTCCTTCCTTCTAAGCATCCATCAGAGAAGAGAAGGCAGCAGTTCTCTGATCAAAAAACCCTTACTGACATGCTGTCAGTATCAGGATTGCCAGGGCTGCAGATTTCTGCCCTGCTTCAGCTTCCAGTCCCTCTCACAAGGAGTACAGCACAATACATCCCTGTCCTTATCACTGCCCAAATGTTCTCCCCCCAGGATAAATTCACAGCTGACCCTGGCCTTAGCCCCTTTGCAAATCACTGATTTAGTGCAACTCAGCCCTGCTCCAGCATGCAGTGATGCCCCTCTAAAGGCAGATTGGACCACAAGTTCCATTTACTTCCAGTATGTTCTGTGGATATGGTAGCTGAGAATAAAAATCCCTGACTCCTGAAATAAGAGATGGAAATGAGCTCAATGTGCAGGTACTCAGCAAGAGAATTAGACTCAGATTACATTTGCTTGTCTGTAATCAATAACAGATACCAGCTTTCAGGAGGAAAAAACCCTCCACTCTAGAAGAGACACGCCATCACTAATGATGTTTGTAAAGATACCAGGGAACAGTCTCTGGTATTTGCTTATGCCAGAAGAACAGCATTTTATTCTAACAGTCATTAAACATGAAAATACTCAGCTGGCATAGACCAAAAAACACTGATTGTCTATCCCCTGCTCAGGATTCTTTCTCCACTCATTTTTTGTAGGAACATCACTTTTCAGTCTGTAACAGGTGCACAGCTTAGTCACACTGTGTCAGCCTTTGGGCCTGGTCACAGGCACTCCAGGGGAGCACCTGGATGTGAGTACAACCTTACTGGGGACCTACTTTTTCTTCGTTAAATAATAAAAATGTGATCCTGAAAGAGAGTAAAAAAACTGAAATGACCAACAACTATTTTTATCATCCATGAGTGTTCTAAACAATATCTTAAAAGCCCACTGCAGGATCTGTCAGTGGGGTGCAGACAGGAATACACTGAGTTTTGCAGGCATGGGCACGTTTGGTTCACAGACCTTTCCATGCAGAGTCACAAAACACTGAAATTCAATTCTGCTCAAAAAGTTGTCATGCAAAGAAGCATCAAGAAACTGCCACCTGGATTGTCTTCTGGATTCCATTAAAAAGATCATCTTTGCACCTTGGAGGAAGCATCTATAGTGCAAAGCACGCTTGGCCTGCAGAACACAAATGGTTTGTGACTGAGAGTGACATGGATGGCTCCCAGAGCCCACATTCCAAACTGAGCTTGAAGGCCTCCCTGGGAAAATGGAAAGATTACTAACTTTAAATAAAAAATAAATATACAACACACATTTACAGACAATTCTATGACATTTCTGTACTTGCTTTCAGACTGTAACTGTTCAAGGAATAAAAGCTATCACAGCATAGAAAATACTGTCTCTTAGGTGTAGCACAGGCAACTTTGTGGTGTCTCAGAATGATCCATTTCAACTCTTCACTTCTGTGCATATAAAAATGTTAAAAATGCCTGAAGCATATTTTGCTGCATTCCAACAGTCAAACTGTTGTTCTCACTTCAATTTAATCACCTTCACATGCATACTTACTGAGTGCCTCTATTCATAAATTGCATTTTAATAACCCACCTAATTGCCTCCTTTTCCCTAAGCAGATAAGCTTCTAAAAAGACAGAATCTTTGGTATCTCCTGCTACTGGCAAAATTCAGCTGAGTTCTGTTGATGTTTCTATCACTTCCTGCAAAAGGTGGCTGAAAGAGGGAGAGAAAAATTGAATAAGGCCTTAGGAGTCCAAATAAGTGTAACTGGAACTGAAGCAAGGCACAAGGCTTTATCAACTTCACTTTATATACTTTTTAAAGTGTGGCAAAAATTGCCTATAAAATAAATATTTGATTAAAATATTTACTACAATGGAAAAAGAGTTGGATTAGGAAAGGAAAGCTAAGCAAATCCTCTAAGGAATTCTGTAGGATTCATTTCTGTACAGGGTCTACACATTTCTACATGGTCTGTGCACAGAAGATTTTATTTGATTGTTTTATCAGAAATTGCTCAAGGGGGAAAAAAAAAAGGTTTTCTGATTTTATGAATATCACCATTATATCAGATTTTGGATACGAAAATCATTCCTTTTGAAGGACATTATCCAAAAAGCAACCTCCAGACCCAACATACTGAGAACACAGATCCAGCCATCCAGCACCAGGAATGTTACTCACACCCGTCCCACAGAGTGTTTCTCGTTCCCATTAAGCTGCATTGCTGTTGGCAGGGAAGATCTGTGCACGAGTTACATAAAAGCTTCTGGTCAGTGCAATGGGGAGACACGCCCAGTATTCTCTACCCCACAATATCAGTTTACAGAACTCCAGGGACTGTAGGAAGGCTTTCGTTTTAATCCCTTCTCCTGGGCCTTAAGCCACTGCTACTGAAAACAATTCCAGCTCTTCACCAAGAAGTGCATGAAGAGGTGGAGTAAGCAAATGTTCACCATCCCATAATGGAATATTTTGCACCTTCAATGTCTCCAAGCCCAGAAAACCTTTGGAGATAAAAAGCCAAGGCTTTAGTTCTTGAGCACCACACTGCTGTTCTCCCTGCTCTCTGGAAACCTCAGTGGCTTCTCCACAGCCCGCACAGGGCTCTGACAATTCACCTCCTCTCACCTGAGTCTGGGATGCCACAATAAGGCTGGAAGAGAGGAAAAAAGGACAAAAATGTTCATACAGTGAGATTTGTATGTGCTGTGCAATAGGAAATTCTCAGAACCATATTCTCAGAAAAATACACTGACTCTGATATTATGTGTGATTATAAATAATTCCTAAAAACATCTAGAGATATTTATTATTATATATATATAATTACTTACTTACTGATATACTTACACCATGGCTGCATCAGGTAATCTTTGTTTTGATTAAGATAGAGAACAAGTTCCAAAAGCACAGGGCAAAAGCTTCTCCTCACTGACAGATGTGTTTCTACAATGCACGGATTTGCTCTTCACAAATGTCACTATATTATACAGACAAAACCCTTTTAGCATTCATCAGTAGATGTCCAGGAAGAACAAATCAATATGCCAAACCAGAATTTACAAAACACAGGCAACAAAGCACTTTTTCTAAGGGCTCAGAAAGTACAGAATACAGTGGTACAATTTATAATGTTTTTCATCCTGATGCCAAGAGTCGATTTTCTTTGGTGCAAATCCAGTGCACTGAAAATTCTGAAAGCATCCAAGTCCATGTTGTATGCAGTGAAAATACAACATCTATGAAGGGTTTCTAATGGATACGTTGAAGTCCTTTCACATTCTTTGGCTTTCTTTTTAAGTAGATTCAGCAAGGTCATAATTTTCATTTCACTTTCACCAACTCATAGAATTCTAGACTCAAAACTGCCTAAGGTGAAAGGACTGATCTAAGGGTTGCATTTAACAGGGAAGAAAAAAAGCTTAAGAAAAAAGAAATCAATATATTCCAGAGTATTTTTATTTTTGTGAAGAAAGCTTTCAATATGCCATGCCAAAGTCTGCAAAGTGGGTTAAGTTTTTATAGACAAAATGACAGCTTAAATGACGTTCTCCACAATGTCCAGTTCTTTAGTAACAGATGACTTCTTCAAAGATTTACTTCAAAGTACAGTGCAAAGAAATTGCCCATTTACAGTCCAGAAGCAACCACAGAAATCCTGTTACTGGGTTTAGGTCCTGCCCTTTTTTAAGTTTAACAGAAACAAACAAACAAAGAAAAAAGCTCAGAAAAGCATTAATATATGTTTAAATCAAGACAAAGTGAAATAACAGTAACATTAAAACCGTTTGTTTGAATCTTTACAGAAAAAAGGAGCTGAAGATATGGATTCAAAAGAATCTTTAGAAGTGAGATGTGAACACAGTGTTTGGACACAACCATAATCCACATACAGAGAACACAGGTGATACCCATAAACCCAAAGTAGCAGCCAATGCAAGTATCTTGTTTGCTCCAGTTCAGAAGACATGTTTCATGTGCTTGATTCCATACGTTTTGAAAAAAACCATGATGATCAATGCCCAGAGTCCTAAAATAAATCCTCCAGGAGGATGCCAATCCTTTTGTTTTGGTTTCTGGAAAAAAAAACAAAAAGAGAAAAAAAAATGTACTTAGTTCTCACAATAAGCAGTGCACTGTGTTTATCAAGTGCAAAAAAATAATCCTTGCAGTAGAACAAAATACCAGTAAGCTGTATTTCTTCATGAAGCAGAAGCATCTTTGTGATGTGATGGGGAGGCTAATGGGAGGCAAGTTGCCACTCAAGCAGGGAGGGTAAGTACCACAAAAAGGCCACTGGAACCGTGCCTGAGACACCACTTTGCCTGAGTGTATTGGTATCATGGGACGTGTTCCAACTCATTTGTTTGAACAGATTTTCTTGTATTTGGTCTCATGTTAATACAAGAAAAGAATTCTGTAAGTATGAAAAACAGCTCCTACGAGTGAAAATGTGAAAGACAGAAGAGAGTGTTTTTTCTCCACTACCTGTTTTCTATAGCTGCTTTTGTACTCAGAATTATGTGAATAAACAGATATCTGACCACATAACAAGAAAAGACTCATCATTACAGCACTATCATAAAACAAAATAGGATTGTTTTCAATGTCAATCATATTTCCCAGGGGCCTCATTGAGTCTAACTGCCTTTCCCTAATGTAGAAATATATTCTGCAATTCAAACTTCTGTCCCTCTTCAACAAATTTTTCATCCTCAGTAAAAAGTCATACACTGCAACTGAAAGTCTTCTCACACGTAGCAGCTAGACAAGATAAAACTTGCCTGTCTTCTTCCTCCCCTTATTAAACCAAAAATTCAGATACTCCACAGTCAGAGAATAGAGAAATGGATTGCAGAAGATAAGAGCTGCCATGTACCCCAAGATCTGTCTCTGGGGCTAAAAATAAGATGACTATATGAATACTGAATTTTAGTTAAGACTATCATGACAAAAATACCAGAATTATAGTATTTAGAAGTATAACTCAGTCCCTCAGGCCTGTGCCTGCTCTTGCCCTCAGCAGGTTTTTTTTACAGATCTTCTAGGCAGACAGGGATGATTTACTATTACGATAATAAATACTGAAGCACTTGCTGAGATTTTTATTCCTGCCTTGCTGAAAGATTTGCACCATTTTGTCCTTGTGCAGAATGAGACACAAGGGGCACGGACCATTTTAGTTTTGTTGCATTTAAGTCGAATTTTAAATTCTCTTTCTGCCAAGTGAATAACTGTTACAAAAGATGTTGCTGTTTTAATTTCAGCATCAATCCACACACAGAAGCTTGTTGTTCTCTGCTAAATGTACCAGGGAGGATGATGAACTTTAATACAAGAAGGAACAGTTTGCAGTGTCTGTTCTTTCAAAACAGCTTTCTTATCAACACAAAAACAATGTTTCTTGATTGCTCAGCTCCCACTTTATAAATCACACATTCTTAGCTTTAGGATTTTTCTGTGGTACTGTGCCTGCAATTAAAAAGTAGAACAAATAGCTGCATCACCCGAGACACCCAAAGAACTTGGCAGTCTGAAATATTAATGATTTTACTCTGATACAAGAATCACAAAACCAGCACTATAATTTACATCAACCACAACAAAACCAAAGATGTGAGCAAAGCAGGTGTCTCTGTATGCAAACCACTGAATTCCCTGAGCAGCACTCGTCAGCTGCAGCGTGTGCTGTTGGTGATCTGCCACCTCCCTGATATTCACAACTGCACATCTCCACATAAACATCTCTGAAAATCAACTCTGCCTGTTCAAAAGGCTGCCAGCACACCTCGCTTCTGAGAGTAACAGCACATGACACTTCTCCACACAAAGGGACTTTCTTCTTTAAATCTTCCTAATTAACCCGTAACTTCGTATGCATATTGCAGTGCCTGTTCCATCAATCTCTTTGTACTATCAATCTTTCCCTTCTTGGATCTCAGACAAGTATCTTACCACAAAGTGGCACCTGACCCTTCAAGACAAATGACTTCAATTTGCAGCCAGTGACACTAAAAGCCTCTCTTTCCTATTTTGTATAGAACACGTAATTTAATTTCTTTAAAGAATTTATATGAATAAATATTTATAAGGTGATCTATGAGTATGGTTTTACATTTTGTCATGTCTTGTACAGAAGTCTCCATGGAATTGTGCAAGGGAAGAGAGGCCAGTGCAGCAGTGGCTCTGCACTGGGAAATCAAGGAGATATATATAGTCAGTTTAAAGTCATGGGATGCAATGTTAAAAAGTAAAGGATTAAAACCATGAAGGCATGACAAAAATTATATGAGGCTGTACAACAGCTACAAACTCAGTAATCTTAAAAATAAATTATCCTAAGAAGAACGATTTACAGACCCAGAAACTGAAATCTACATGTAAATATTAAACCACAATAAAAGGGCGAAAATATGCAACTCTGTTGAATATCTGTAAGTCAATATCTCTAAATGGTTAATTGAGCACAAAATCATACTGAAATAGGCCAATATTTTCCATGAGGACATCAAAACCTTATGAGTATCTAAAATGGGATAACAGAGATTCACATTTAAACCTACAAAGTACACCTGCAAGAGCTGAAATACCTAATTTCGTTTAAATTAACTTGCTCATAGGTTCCCGAGAGAGTTCACCACTAAATTAAAAGTATAATTAGTTGTCAAACTAACAAGTTCATCTTTCTAGAATCCTAACAAATACAACACAGAAAGCATCCATAACAAAACTCTGCTTAGGCAGGCATGTCAGCTCAGCAGCAAAGAATGCTGCAGTTCCTTTACAAAAAGCTGCTTCTGGCACCTGTGCATGGTCCCTTCTGCATGGGACATGGAGCCACTGCTGCCATGACCTGTGCCAGCAAGCTGTGCTTGTCACACGGCCTGGCAGGGCACCTCCAGCTGTACCCCTGCCAGCACAGAGCCACCAACTCCTTCCCTTGGCAGTGCTGGGGCACCCAGAGCTGCTGGTGCCTGCAGAGCTGAGAGGGGGCAGCAGCCAAGGAGGGATGGATGGGATGGGATGGATGGGATGGGATGGGATGGGATGGGATGGGATGGGATGGGATGGGATGGGATGGGATGGGATGGGATGGCCTCCCAGAAACACACCAGTGCCTCACCCATGCTGCTGCAGAAGCTGCTGTGGCTATTTTGTGTAGGCAAAAGGGGAAGAGTCACAGAGATCTCTCCTAATGGGAAAGACTATTATAGTAAGAAAGAATTCACTTCAATAGTAAATGAAAATCCTTTTTAGATCCACATACTGGAAGAAGGTTTTGAAAAGCTAGAATTTATTTCTATGCTTATATCAGTTCTGTGGTCACAAGCCTTGATATAGATCTCTTTATATCAATTTTGGGATTTATCAGAAAGCATTAATATAAGCAAAGTTTTTCAGAGCTTCAAAAATGAAAAAACTCAGTAGTTCTCCTATGACTATTGCCTAGCTCAGTCTTATTTCAGCAAATTTGTGAGATTCAGGCAATTTTTACATGTCAGGCATTTTCTCACTTGCAAGAAAATGCTAAATGGACCAAAACCATGTTAAGTGTCACAGTATTTTGACCTGCAATTTATTATCTCTCACTATTATGTTCCAAATTGATGTGAGAATGCATACTACAGACTGGTTGCACTACCTACAAATTACACAAAACTTGTTCATATTTGGAACTGCTCTGGTGGAGCTGAGGTAACACTCTCCTTGCTGAAGTTATTCTGAATTTCACCTTAGTATCCACCTAAGAACTGCTTCTGCAACCAACATATTTAGATATTGTGATTTACACCACAATGCCATTACAAGCACCCTCTTTGTTCCTACAATAACAGTAATAACACAGAGGTGAAATGCATGTTCAGAATGGTACAATCTGTCATTAACAAATACATTTAGCAGTTTAAGGACTAGTCATTATGGAATTGCTGGAGATTCCAAATTAAAAAGACAGGTAGCTAAGCAACAGCAAGCTTCCTCCTGTAAACAGTTTTTTGCTGTACGCTCTCTAGTTCTGGTAGACTCATTATCCTGTGGAACTTAAAAACAGTTAACCGAGAGTTGCTCCAAGTACTGTAATTAAGGAGAGGATAAAACAGTGTATTTTCAAACTGGATGGGTCTATAGGGACCTGAATGGAAAGTATCCAAGACTTTCAATGAAGGTGTTTCATAAAACATGCAATTCATGTTACTCCAATTAAAATGAGCTTTATGAAAAAAGGAATTTTAAAAAGCTGAAATGCTAATTAGAGGAAGAATGGTTTAATTTTAAAATGTTACATCACAACAGAAATAAGATCTAAAACATCACAGATTAACATTCCACGTGGACAACACTGTCCAAAACGTATCTGCAAGGATAAATTTAAGTGTTTTCCATACTGGAAGACTGTCAGATTATAATATCCAACAGTCTTCCAAGAGAACTCTGCCTTAGTGTTCTCAATAAGCACAAAAATATGGGTACAATAAGCTTTGGGATAATCTCACTATCCACATCTGAATAGTGGCAGCACAGAAAGGTGATCAAACAGACAGGAATGAAGTAATTCCCAAATGAAACAGGGACACACAGATTCTTCAATCTCCTCCAGTACCTTTTTCCAAAGAGGGCTTTAAGAAAGGGTGCAAAAGTTTAGAAATGAATGTGCACATATCTTTGTTGCAGGGGATCTTCTCCCCAACCTGAGGCAGATGGTGACTGTTGGTACCAGGAGTGCAAAACATCCCTGTGCAACTGCACAAAAATAACACATCAGAAGCCCTGTGTGCCAGCAAGTCCATTAAAGTGGCAGCTATTGGATTTCAAATTAATCCCTGCTTAATTCTCACTGCAGTTTCAGTCCTGAGTGTCCTAGACCCAGCTTTGGCCTATTTATTGCAGCACACGTGGTATAAAACATCTGAGGGATCTGGGGCTGCCTGGCAGACAGCAGCAGCTACAGCCAGGAGAGAGGTTGTGCACATCCTCTGTGGGCTTCTCCACCTCCCCTAGTGCTGGGGGCCAGCAAGCACTCACAGGGAAGTGAAATACTTGTCTGAGCAGGGCTTGCACTCACTAGGATGATTTTCTTGTATTTTGGGGGGTGAATTATCCTAATTCTCTTCGTAGTCATTTTCCATTTAAACAAATGTTTCTTTTTCTTCCTCTGCATACCAAAGGTTTTCTTTCTAGTTTCTCAAGGTACCAAATTTTATGTGAGGCTTTGTTGTAAAGAGCAGTACAGAAATCTGAAAAATTGATCCATGTCTCAAAACCTTGAAATTCAAGGTGAACCTCAAATCCAAAACTGGAACAATCCACCTGTTTCCCATCTCAGAAAACTGATCTCAAACTGAAGGAAACTCCTTGGAAAAGCAAAATTCTACTACATACAGAGTCCCCTGTGCCAAGAGCACACACACTGTTGATCTCCTAGAGGCACTCCAACAGCTCAAGGCTTACTTGGAATTTAGAATTTCAAACTGGGTTATCCTTTCAATTCTTAGAACGAAGCACACAACAAAGTTTATTTTCAGAATGAACTTATATGTATTCACAAATAAATCACAATGTAAACTATGTCCTCAAAGCTTTCAGTGGAAATCTGCACTTCTAATTTGTTTGGTACAGTTTGGATTTTGGGGTCCTCACAGGGGGGTGGAGGAAATCAAGTAATCAAAGTAACAGCCAACAAGTAATAGTTTAATCCTTTCTGTGCCCACAGCAAGATTAAAGTCATAAGAGAACTCCAGCATAAACGGTGCCTGTTAATCTGCAAAACAATTTAAAGTACTTTCGTCTAATCTCCTGGTCTGTATTTATTAAGCACAGTGCCATGATTACTGATATCTCCAATATTAATAAAATAATAAAGAAAGTTCGTTCATCGACAAGAAAAACTCGTAAAGGGTATGGGAAAAAACAGCAGCTAAACTAAATTAACATCGATACCAACAACTGCATTTTAATATTTACTTTGTATAATCATTGTAATAGGAACAATACTGTCATGATAGCTTTACTTTTTCATTTCCTTCTCACTTTCATAATCTATAAGGGGTTTTTTTTAAATGAGCTTCTACTTATTATTGCCTACTGTCAGAGTTATCTCTTAGCATTTCACAGGACTGTAAAGTGCTTTTAGTGGTTTAACAATTATTCACTAATCTTCCAACCTGTGATACAATACATAATATACAACTTCTAATCCAAGGGAGCCTTGCCAGCACCTGGGACCCAGGGCAGGTGAATTCCCAGACAAGCCAGTGCTCAGGTGTGTGATGCCCACCTGGCAAACACAACAGGGATTGCACAGGGGGACTCCAAACACAGGTGTGTGATTTGCTGCCCACAGAAGGAACACACAGAGACCATTCCTACCTGTCCTCAACAACCTGGCACAGGGCCCAGCTCTCACCTGCTCTGCTGACACTGAGCTAATTATTGGAATGCACAAATGCTTTAGAGAGGAGATGAGAGAAGTCAGATTAGCTTGTATTTAGGAAAAAAAAAAAGTGCAACTGCCTCTGTTTAAAGTATGTTAAGCAAATTGTTCTTTATATTTTAATCAAATTCATACCCGTATATGAAGCCACGATCATGATTTTCCACAAAAGGACACCTAAGTCGACAGCAAATATATGAATTACATTTGCAAACACAAAGGTTCATGCCAACTGAAGCATGCAAAAATACCAGATGAGCAGCTTAATTAAGTAGACTTGGTATTCAAAACTCAGTCATTGCTACTTAGAGAAGCATGCTCCTTTTAATATGTTTATATTTAATTAATTGAAACAAGTGGAGAATTATTAGCAAAAACAAGACTAAAGGCAAGAATTCAGTGCTCAGTGTCACACCATTAATGGAAAGATAAACTCCTTGAGGTCCTTACAATGAAGGGAGTCAGAAAATGCCAAAACACACACTGGTAAGGCAGACCTCAGCAGAGAGAAACCTCTAAAATTCATCAGATATAAAAGCAACTCGCTGCTACTGAAATTTTGCGTCAAGCAGACGAGACAGCAGCGAACAAAGGAGGTGAAGGCTGCTAGAGAGAGAAGAATATTTTGTCTTCACAAAAATACAGTGGTGTAAATAGGGCCAAGCTATTCTCAGAGCATGCACTGCTCACCTTACCCTGGGAGAAGATTATCTCAGTCTTCTACTGTGCAGGTCTTGTTCACACAATGCAAAGCTGCACTGCCAGTGGGATCAGACAGAGCCAACCCCTCAGCTCTGCAGAGCCAAGGCACTCATGGGCTCCCACCTGTTTCATCTGGGATCACTATTCCAAGTACCAGCCTCACCCTGCCTACCCTTTCTGAGGAGCACAGCATCCCTACTTCTAGGAACTCTGACTTGGACTTCCCTTAGCATCTCTCTGAATCACAAGGTGAGTGCATTCAAATGCTTTTAAATCAATTTTTCTAAGGAAGGTTTTATTCCTAATCTTATAAAATTACCTGTACACTTAGAACTTTCATTATGAAGTGTAATTTTGATCATTCAAATTCAAGCAAAGGTTTTTTCTGTTTATATGGAGAAACTATGATAATAAATTATTATGCTGTTTCTTTCAAAGTAGTAGTGATGGTTCCAATCACAATTTTTTTCCTACACATCCTGTAAGTATCTTTTCATTTACTGCCAGGTGACAGGCTGTATTAACAACAGATGTTAGACTGCATTAGTTCTCATATCCAGTATGCCACACTGAGTACAAAATCTAATTAAATATTTCAACAGCTGCATTTGAAATCCAAATAAATATTCCTTATACACATAGCTTTTAATGTCCATTTCTCAAATCTCTACAGCTATAATTTAAAATGTTCTCTGTTACCCTAAGCTCTGTGCTGCATTATATGCATGTGCAGTAAAGCTTCACATTTTCTAGCTCCAGCTTGCACAGCTTGAAACAGCATTACACTGAAGAGGCAGCATGACAAAATGCATGGAGGGAGAAGCAGGGCTGAGGCAAAAGATGCTTTCACACTTATAAGAGCAAGATCAAGTATGGCTGTACTTTTACTGCAGTACATTTTCATTTTCAGTGAGAAACCAGTGAGTAATAGCTGGTGACAGGCTGGTGTGTTCCCCATCACCACCCGGCTTTTAAAGGTGATTTTGTATTCAGTAGTTTTGTACTCATAAGCCAAACAAGTGTTCTTACCCAAGTTTATGTTGTGTGTACTCTCTTATGGCATCAGGAAAAGAGGAAAAGGAGACAGACCTCTTCTGAAATACCAACCCAATACTTCTGGGTACCCTGACTGCTACAGAAAACAAATCATAAAACACGGACACGGCAATCACACAGGCACTTATTTAGTGGCTGCACATAATTACACCTACACAAAAAAGCCATTTCTGTTACACGCCAAAGGAGTCCCAGAGAGCAGATCCATTCCTGCAGAGAGGTTTATGCAGGCATTAAGAAAGAATAGCAGATTTATGGTATCATAAATAATCACTGTCCCCACGTGACATTTGCATGACACAGGTCATCAGTCAAATGCTATGTGGGGCTCACAAAGAGCATCTTCCTGGAAGAATGAAAGAGTGTAACTGAGGACACACCCTCCCAACACCCTCCCAGACCACCACATGTCACATGTACAGAATCAACAGCTTCCAAAAGGGTCTTTAAAAAACGATGAAACCACACACGGTTTTATCTAGGGGCAAACCAGTTGCACTTTCCTGCCTCCATCTACACTAACCACAGGTTACTGCTCTATTGTCCTGCTGTCATTCAGTCCCCTCTAAGCACCACTCATCACCCATTTGTCAGCCATGTATTTGTAGATGGGCTTTCATGTTAAGCACTCCTGAAAACAACGAGATGACTGGCTAATTCACAGGGACGCCCATCATTACAGAAGGAATCACTTGCACAGGGCTGAATCACAACCCCACGCCAAGAATTTGCACAGGAAAGACAATGCAGGATGCTGTATTGGCTGTCCAACCGTATGAACACAACTGCTCCATTACCAGAGTCTTCATTCATTTACCCCTTCCATTCATTCTTCAAATGGAAATGATTTCATCAAATTTCAACCCTCTAAATTATTTAGGAAAACAATTCTAGACAGAGCACTAGAGAGCAGCCTGCCAATATCTCTGTCTGTGGCCATTCATCAGTCCTGTCAAGAGCTCCTGAGTTACATTTCTGTGCTCCTCATAGCATGCTACTGAAGAGTAAACAAAACATAATTAACTTAACACAAAAAAATCACCAATAACACCTAGGATTACATGGTTAAGTGGGATAAATGTGTGAATATCTTTGGAGCTAACAGTGCCTTCCCCTCAGGAAAAGTGTTCAGAAACGTATTTGCTGTCACAGCACTGCAAAATACATCAAGATTGATAACATTTGTATTTTTTCCATATCAATGTGAGCTTATTGGTAATAGCTACTTTTATGCTGCATAAGCTCAGAAGAAATACAGTGCATAGAAGAAAATAATCTAACAAAACTCCTACTGCTAATTTTACTACTCACTGAAATAGCATTTAAATAAACACTGTCCATCAGGAAAGCTTTCATTGGTAAACAATAAAAAAGTAATGATTAATAAGCACTGTACCAGGTTATGTGAGAAATGAAAATGTTACACAACACTGAACAGGCACCAGAAATGGAATTAAATCTTGCATCTTGGACAATGTACTATAAAATACTTCAGTATTCTGCTTTATACAGGAAGGTCCTGATCCTGCATATATTTAGTGACAGGTAACACAAACTGGGTCAAAAATTTAGTCTTACACTCAAATTACACACATGCTTATACACACACCAATATTGTGCAACATTAAACAATAAAATAAGAATAAAGACTGAATACATTTCCCTTTGCCTAAAGATCTTACAACATCTTCTTCTTTCCTCTACCCAACACACATCCAGGTTCACATTTGACTGTCTTATTCCTGCCATTATTATTCCAGGGACACAAACAGAACCCATCAGAAAGCAGAGATCTCATTTAACAACCACAGTGGCTGCTGACCCTCCTCTCCAGGCCTCCTGTCACCAAAACTGCAGGACCAACACTGAACTTTCAGTCAGATAATTCCCCAACACAGCTCTGGGGAGAGAAGGGCTAAGGAACAATCAGACCCCTCTAAGGTTTGTGAGAAGAGACACTGATACGGGTTTTGGCAGAAGCCATTCAGCAGCACCACAAAAGTGCTGAAGCAGAATGTGCCTCACTCCTGAAATACAGCAAATCTCTGTCCTTTCACCAGTTTCTACTGCAGACAAAGCTAGAAAAGATCTCAACAAGTTGGGTGTAATTTGGGGATGCCAAAGGCAGCATTTTCGTAGCTCAAACAGGCTTATGCAGAAACACCAACTGCACACTAGGAAAGGTGCCCTTTCTCTGCTTATAAAAACCAGTGTCTTACTAATCAATGACCACTAAGGAGCATTGCTTACTTTACATTTGCCAGTAAATCTCATTCCAAATGCAAAGCCTGGTCCACCAAAGACCCCTCCTATACAACAGCAAAACTGATCACCAAAGTGAAAGTAACTCTGGAACAGTATTCCTGCTGTTAATACTGTATTTAACAAAAGAAAAAGAGATTCAATTTATTTACCATTAAAAGGATTTGATTAATCAGTCTTCTGTTACCTAGGGAGGTCCTAACATTTATTCTAGGTGAACCATAAATTTTGAATTACTACACCATAGCAGTTTATTGGTTGTTCTGATATAGACAAGATTTATATATTTTTTTTTTTATTTAAGAAAGATTAAAAAAATTTAGCAGTAGCTCTTCATTCCATATCTTCAGCTTTTACTATACATTAAAAGACAATGAATAAAGTAATTTCTTTTAAATGCACACTTATAATGCTACTGTTAATAATAATAATAATAAACATGATCATCTCTACAACCCCATAATTCTACTGCTAGGAATTATGGTTTCTCACTAAGGTTTTTGTGGCTTAATTGTCTTCATGTAATATTGATATCTGGTACTTGGATGTAATTAAGAATAGGGGAACCATTCTTAGAGTACTATTCCAATCCATTAGGTAAATTTTCTCACTATGATACGAAAATTTTCATCTACTTAATTAGCACACCTACTTCTTCCATGCCTAAGTGCACCTAAGCTGTGTTTTATGATGGCCCAAGGAAAAGAAAAAGAAACCACAACACATCAATTATGCCTCCACTCAGTTGTACAACTATTTTAAAATGTGTGAACAGTTAAGACAAAATTGAAAAATTACCATAATAGGCTTTTGACACTTCCCCGCTTAAGCAAAAATTAATTCTAACTCCCTGTTTTTATGCAAAGCCTTTATAATTTCTCTAATCTCGAGTTCCCACGAGAGAGAACACAATTCTTTCAAGCACAAGTATGTGAGGCTTGGCATCTTCTCTTTTTAGTTATGCAGTTTATTTGATGGAAGTCTAAACTGCTAAGCCTCCCTTTGTGCTTAATATAAGCCATCCTCAGTGGAAATACAAGTTAATTTAAGTAAAATGAAGTTTTAGGAAGGATGCATTCTCTTGCACAGAAAATCTCACTAAATCAAAGCTTTTTAAAATGCAGCATCTGTTTCCTGAATTGCTCTAGAACCTGAAATAAAAATAAACTGAAGAGAAGAAAATTTTTTAAAAGGTACTTTTACATATAAAACATCATAAACATAAAAACAGACAAATGGAGCAGCTTACTTCTCATTTTACTGTGTTTTGCAGCCTCACCTTGTATTGTGCATGAAGACACTCTTGCAACACAAAGAATAAGCACGTTTTAACCATCATCTGTTTTATTACTGGTGACAATTATTAAAACCTACTGCTCGTGCTACTGCTTGTGCATCAGCTGTACTGTATTGCTGGGCTGCAGTGCCATACACACTGAACTGTGTGGACTCCATCCCAAATTCAGTTACTCCACAGCACTGCTTAGCCCTGAAACACACGTGAAGTATTTGTACATCACGTACTTTGCTTCAGCAGCACAGGGTCTATTCTGATGCCTACAAACCTATTGAGGTCACAGACAGCTTGTGCAGATTTTAGTCTATTCCCATGAGACGCAGAGGTATATTATTTGCATACCATTATGTACTGAAAAACCTATTCAGCTATCCCCGCTGGAGACAAGTCACCTCGCTGCCCTAAATAATATTCACTTTTTCAATATTTGAAGGAACAACAAGCAAATGGGACCCAGTGCAGACAAATCCAAAAAGACTCCGAATATCTAAGAATTTTGACTTGTAAATAAAAAATGTGAATGAATGTAGACCAATATGTCACATAAAAATATCATGGAAGAAGGAATGACAAAAAAAGTGAATTATATGCATAAGAGAGGACTAAAATGTTGAGAGTGAAAATGGCTGAAAAGATAATTTTAGGAAAAAAGCTGACATTAGCCATGCTTATTATGACCACAAAGGAGAGCAAAGAGTCTCAAAGAACAGAACTTAGAACTCACTTAAAAATAGCCTCCTTACATTTGCAGTGACAGCAGCAGTTCTAACATCATCTGCCCAAAACAAAGTGAGAGAGAGCTACTGATAAATTTTACCTATAGCAGGGTGCAACAGTTCACATGATGTCAGTAACTGAGACCCATGGGATCTGTACATGTTGGTTCTTCAGTACCAGTTTCAATACTGTGAATCTTTGCTGTAATTACAAATACATTCTAATACGCCCTAATTGTCCTCCTTGGTTTTATTCCCCCCATAATTACCATGTTTTGAATAAACATTTCCCAGCCTCTGCTCAAACCCTTTTTCTGCTTATCCTTCTTGATGTCAATACAGCCACAAAGAAGGGAGAATATAAATAAAGTATCTGTGTGCTCTGTGCAGAAAGTCAGAAAAGATTAACATAATGGTCCTTTACAGCCTTAGTCTGCAAATCAGAACCTCTTGCTGTTAACCTTGGTTTGCTTTTAGCCAACCTGCTATGTGAAGTTTACTTCAAGCTATAAGCATTTTTTAACCTTTCTGTTTCTGCAAAGCTCTGAGCACAGATAAAGCACAATAGAAACAGTAACCATTGCCTTGAAATCACATTTGTGAGCAGGTCATGAAGAACAACAAAAGGAGATCATGGCACAATCGGTCCCATGCCAAAACAAAGACACAGAAACATCAATAGTGCACATTGAAAGGTTTGTGCGCACAGGATCTTCAAACACATGGCTGCTTCAGCTGGAAAGAAGCAAATCAATCCTTTGAATATAATAATTTTTTGAGTCCGTGGCCATACCGTTACTACCGACCCTTGAAATGCAGTTATTTGAAGTTCAGATGAGTAAACCCCAGAGACCTACAGCACTCTATAAAACCTGTCATGTTACAGTCATTTCCTGAACATCTTCCTTCATTTTACATCTTAAATAGGGCTTATTAAACTGTTACAGGAATTACCTCTTAAAGAAGCTGCAAATCCAGTGCAGCACCTCTAACAATTATAGCTACTATAGAGCCAGAGTATATTTTCATATATTTTTAATAGTACATCTGACAATTCTATATGCTGGTGGGTATGAAACTGATGTCTCATAATCCACAAAATGGATGAGGCTACAGTCATGTATAAAGCCTCATATTAGCAGCATTCTCAAGGGCAAACTGAGCACTCCCATGATATGCACAAAATCCTCAAATTTATTTCCATTTTAATTTTCCACAGTAACAGCTATTTCAACTCTTGTCTGCTCATGAGAAATATAAACAGAAAGTTTCAGGAATACAAGTACACCTTATCAGTTTTAGCTGACACTACCTATCCTAGTTGGCTTTAGAAATTCTATAGTCACATACCCAGCCAGGATGAAAAATGCCTTTTTTTTTTTTTTTTTTCCAAGCAGTACTTTGCACCACTGCTGTGCTTAATGAGCACAGGACTCTACCAGGAGTGGCGAGACTGGAGTGTGGCCACTTGAGGGGCAGCCCCTTAAATTGCTCCAAGCTGTCTGTCAAACTCATCTCCCATCCTGTGCCAAAGAAGAATGGAGATAAAATGCCAATCTGTACATGTCAGGGTTTCACAGGCTGGGAAAGAGAAAAGAGACATGACCTCAGCAAACTGACAGATCAGAGCGAAAACTTCTTTGTCCAAACTGCAGAAGCTGGACAGCCTAAACCAGTCATTTTGAAAACACCGCATCAGTTGCATCCATGTCTGCTCCTGCAATTCCCAGAAGAGGAGATTGGTTTTGAGGGAGAGCACAGCCTGGGGGTTATTGTCACCTTGCTGGGAGCCATTTCTGTGAAGAGGGGATAAAGTCACATTCCAAGAGTGACAGCAGAGACTGGACTCTACTGATGCCCAGAGCTCATAAAGTACACACATGTCAAACAGAACATTTTGATAACTGCTCAATTAACTGTTCTTAATAGTGTGTAGGAGGAGAAATAGGTCATTCTTTCACTGGTTTTCAAAAATACTTTGGTTTCATTTTTAAAAAATGCAAGGTAGTAAAGTTGCATGCTCTAATTCATAAACAGGGAAGAAAAGGTAGAGCATGCATGCAACAGTTCTGGCAAGAAGAAGCTACCAAACACCATCTCAAACATCTCTAGGATGCTGGAACAGGTAAAATTTCCCCTTCCTGGCTTACAGAAAATGTTCAATGTGGTATTTCTAGTATTAAATGGTTAAAAACAAGAACCACACAACGGACTGTTCAGGTTCCT
Organism: Sylvia atricapilla; assembly: GCF_009819655.1. Taxonomy (NCBI): domain Eukaryota; kingdom Metazoa; phylum Chordata; class Aves; order Passeriformes; family Sylviidae; genus Sylvia; species Sylvia atricapilla. Next base: position 16,107,508 of record NC_089148.1, read on the forward strand.
TTTGCAAGATACCTTCAATGCATTTAGTTATTCAATCCATTGTATTCAGCTATAATTGGAAAAATCTAATACTACATTCAGTTCCCCTGTAACACTTGGTCAGCAACGAAAAGCACACATGGTTCTTTTCTGGCTGTGCTGAGCAGTGTTGTGTGCAGACAAAGGAAGTGCTCCCCATGCATTAATACTTTGGCACTCCAGCCCTACAGAAATGAAGTTCCCCAAAAATTGATGCTAAATTTTTAAGATTTGGGGGGCAGCATTTGAAAAAATAATAATTCTAAGATACTTATTTTTATTCTGTCTTAAAGACTAAGAAGAGATTCTATGTAATATTTCAAAACAAAGAGATAAACCAGCAGAACTTGCCCTGTGGTTGAGAAACAGTAAAATGATGGTCCTGGACAGGCAGAGAGTGATCACCCACAAGAGTTCTTTAATAGGAAGATGGAAGAGAAGAGACTGCTTTACTGCATCTCTGCTTCTGAGAGGGCAGATCATGATCAGATGAAAAACATAACAAAACAGAAGCAGCTCTGTCTTGTCAGTAAAAACAAATGATCAGTAATTCATGCTAACTCCACATCATAGTATTCTGTGATTGGAAAGAACTGACGAGAAAAACAACAGCAAATTTTAAAAACTACATTTTCTCTATTTTACAAAAATACTTTATGCTGCACCCAGATATGCTGTATTTCAGGAATGTTATGACATTTCATGTGGCTAGTGAGCTACATAATTTCTGAAGAAGAAAAGAAGGGAGACAACCTTCCTGTTTGTGTTGACTAGCGGATTACATTGGAAGGTCCTGAGTACCATTCCTGACTCCACAGTAGCTCACTAGATGAAAAAAAGCCTGAAAAATCTCTGGTTGGATGGTTTACCAGTAAAAGATCTGTACCATCTATAGCAAAGATTGGGTTTGGTGATTTCTTGCAGTGAGTCAGAGAAACAGGGGACTGTGCCATTCTTAACATATTACAAGACTCATACAAACAGCAAGACTCTGCTACTCAACTTTTTAAATCAAACTTAGTATTAAAAGAAATCTTAGGAAGTGAATTTCAAAGCACATATATGAACCAAGTAGCACAAGGTGTTGGCAGGAATACCTCTGTAGCTCTATGACATATTTGGTTTGGTTAGCAGAAGTGTGCAGTAATGGCTCTTTCTTTTTTGGTCCTTTTGTGTAATGAGTTTTCTACTAGGTAGCATTCAATTTAAAGAAAGCTCAAAATATTTAAATAATGTCTAACTTATGCAGCAGTAAGAGAAATTAAATATATATACTGTTTATAATTCAGGGAAAAAGCAAGTTCTTATATGCTGGATGACATCCAGTCATGATTCTACTTGAGACCACTTCCATTACAGTTATAAAATGTTAAACAATCCACGAACATATGCTTAACATAGGTTAAACAATCCACAAACATATGTTTAATACAGAACAGAAATGGAAAAACCCAAGCATAGTAGACACATTAATGTCTAACTTCCATACATCTCAAGTGCCCTAGATGAAGAAAGGCTGGTTCAACAGAAAGGGTTTAGATCTGCACAGAGTGCCTGAGCCCCAAAACCACTTCAGGCGAGCTGATGAGGAAGAGGATGTCAACATATTTCCATAACGTGCATCAGAAACAGTTTTTCTTACCTGAAGTCTAGACCAGACAGATGTGAGCACTGGCAGGACAGGCTGCTGTTCTCCAGACTCTCCAAAATGGCCACAAAAAGTGGCCATTGTAAGGAGAAAACACTGTTTTCACCATCTTGCTCAGGACTGCAGTGGTAAAGCCTGACCAGGCAGGCGTCCCAGGGCAGGCTGACATGTCACAAGGCTTTTTGGTGCGAAGCCAAGTGATGAATTTTGTTAAAATAAAACTGGACTCTGAAGTCAGTGTACTTTTTTAATATTTGGTATGAAAAATTCAATTTTCAATGATCCCGACAAAATCCATTTTTAACAAAGAAAAGCATCCCTGCCTGAGCAGACCTGTGTCTGTGCTAGCAGGTACAGCAGAACCTGGACCTTTTGGTGAAAGGTTGCATTTCATCTCTGACATCATCCAGCTGAATACCATGACTAGAGTTCTAAAAAGCAAGCTATGCTTCAAAGTTATTTTCAAACACAGCTACATGACTGGATTTTCAAAGAATGTATAAATAGCTGTGTCTAAAACTTTGCACATCGAGCCTTAGACATCTAAGTATTACAAGTTGCTTTTGAACCTCTTAGCCTGTAAAGACACAGTAAAATGCAAGTATCACTTATCAAAATACTTTAATTTTTTAAATAAATCATTATTCATAAGCAAAACGTACGGTCTGCATGAAAAACAAACATAAAAACCTGGGTTAGTGTTGTGCTATTAAACACCTTGCATACTTAACCAAAGTCCTGAACACTAATGGCTTTATAAAACATTTATAGGAACCAAGACTCCACCATCAGGACAGAAGCAGACTGGCAGTGAGGGGAACTTCTGAAATGTATAAACGGCCAAAGGGCAGCTACAAGGCAATGGGAAAGTGATCATCACCCGTGCGATCCCTGAATTTTAAAGTTGTATTTTCAAGACTGTATCAGCATGCGATGGGTTACTTTTCATATTGAATGTTTCACAAAGATCGTAAGCCACATAAAACCACTTTAATTTAATGTTTGTGAAAACATTTTAAGTCTGAGAGCTAAAATTGTTGTGTTACAGATAATAAAAAGATACTTAAAAAAAATCTATACAACATAGTGTGTTCTATTTTCTTAATACTGTTTCAACAATTTCTGGCAAATGCTTCTAAAGAAAACCTCCGTCAATTAAATCAGCATGAAACCAGAATAACATCAACAAATGCAATAAACTAACATCCCTCTACAACGTGAGAATGAGGCCTTGAGAATGAGCAAAAAATTGATCTTCAAAGCAAAAGGATTTCATTTGGGGGAAGGGTGCAGTGGGTCATGGCTGCAAACTTATTACAGAAGCACAGAAACGATGGAAACAAAGGCTTTCCTGCAAGACTTACTGCAGAACTGCAACCCTGCAGTATCCTTTGATGGCCATCAGTCTGTGCATTTTTAACTCAGGAAATTCAGGAAGCATGGTGGGAGGGCCATGTCCAGTTTAATTTCCCTGCAGTGACTGCAGTCAGCACCCTCAGAGCAGCCTGGGTGTAGCAGCTCCCTAACGCTCCCCGGGGCTGAACCGAGCCAAGCTCCCGGGGCTCCCACCTGCTCCACCCGACCCTGGACTGAGACATTTCCCCACGGGGTCAGCCACACCTTCCCAGCCATCTCCTGAAATTACTGAAGGCATTTTCCACTGAGGCTTCTCATGGAGACGCAACAGAAAAGCATAGGTTACAACTTCTACAAACCAAACTTAATTCTCCAAAAGGAAACTCGATCTAATTTAATTGGATATTACATGTAACATCACCCCCATGAAAAATACTTAAAGGAACTCCTTATTTTTAAGTTAATCTGCAACTGTAAACCATGTCAGATTTCAAATAAATTGTGCAATTTCCACTACAGGCTGCAAGTCACTTTCCTGAAATACCATCCTGGTTTAACAGCATGTTCATTTATCTGCTTAATGGTTTGAAATAGACTAAAATAAGTACGCAAGTTGATCGTGGTCTGAATTTGCTGTTTCATTTTGTTTTCAATTATAACACCATCAGGAGATCTAGTGTTTATCTGCTGAAATGTGCCTTTCATCAATAAAACATTCTTCCATCAGTAAGACACCTGTAACAATTTAAGTCTCTTCAATATCCTAAATCCTGGTTAGGCCAAGTATGTTAAGACACGGTGACATTCCAAGCACAAGCACTGGCACTGAAGTTAGGTACTTTTATTAAAATGACTTGCTGAACTGCAAGGTCAGCAATGAATATCATTGATGATAGATAAATGGAAACAATCTTCTCAAATGCAGTTTGTCCTGTTCTTCCACCAGACCTGTTTCGATGAAAAGCAACTGCAAAATTAAAGCAATCTCTCTTTTTTCTCCTCTTTCTGGTTGGAGTTTTTGTTTGGGTTTCTTTTGTTTTTTGGAGTTTTTTTGCCTTATTCTAAGTAGCATAAACTTCTGTAAGTAGCAGCATTGTATGCATGGCTGTACAGAGAGAATCTCACTAAAAAGGTTGTCTCATGTGGGCATCACTCTGAAAGTTCAACTTTTGCAAGTTTATATTAATAAATGCATTCCTTTACCAAGCACTAGAGGCTTTTTATTTCAGTTAAAAGCACAAGGAGCATTTTAGTAGTGTTCAGGAGAATAAATTTACAGTGAAAGTTGGAAAGTACTAGTGGCTATGTCAGCTAACAAGTATAATTAAAATGTACTTTTACATAATTTATACATTATACTGATTTAGGATACCTGTCCACCACCGTGAAGTTTTAATAATTTTTAATTTATGCTATAAATACACAGCACTGATGCTATTATGTATGTCCAGAGTATGTATGCATCCATTTGGATACAGCATCATAACACCACCAATACTATTCAGTGGTTTTACTCCTGTCACTTTTAGTTTCCCATAATTTCCTTCTTTTTTTTTAGAGCAAAGAAAAAAAACTCCTTTTTCGTATAAACAAGGCCCCTGAACAGCTTGTCCCAGTTGTGCCAGGTCCTTCAGAAAGGGTACAAGAGGTTCTCTGCAGAGCTAATTCAGCACAATGCTGGTGCAGTGATGCTCCGCTGGTTACGGGCTCAGACAGGGCATCAGCCTCACACACAGCCAGGGCATGGTGCCAAACTCCCTGTCACCACAGCTAAATAATGGTCCTTTCACTTGGCTTCTCTGCACTCAAGACATTTGCAGTTCTGTTGGGTCTGTTTGCTGCCTTGTGCAGACCCCAGCTCTGTACTACTGGCAAGTTTAACAAACAGATAAGAGCACATAAACCCAGCGTTTTGCCTTTCCACAGCACAATATCCTATTGCAGTGTAATGCACAGTAGCCAAATGAACACTCTGTGGTTATTACCCACCTAATGCTGTAAAAATATTGCTATGACATTTCGTCTGCTCGACCATTTTAAAGGTTAATTCTGTTTCCTATTTGAGATTTTCCTCTAGGTGAGCCATTCCATGCACTTTCTATTTACTGATTCCAAACAACCCCCAAACTGTTTCATTGCTCACTCTCACTGTTAAGAACATATTGACTGGCTGCCTGCTCTGCTGTTTAATTCATTTATGCAGAGAGTCAGGCATGAAGACAGAATTTTAAATGTGACATTTGCAGGCTGTTGGGTCATTTGAAGCTCTGACAACACCAGGGAGTTCCTGACATACAAACTGGTCCTGATTTCCAATCTTCCATGTTCTGAACACATCAGAAATTCTTCCCGAAGGTGCAGATTTCAGCCAAAAGTTTTAAAATCCCTTGTGTTTACAACTTGCAGGAAAGGCTTGTACACTTTATGGTTTTAAAATAAAGCTTACGTTTCCTTTAAGGTAAAATCAGCACTGCCTGCAGCATGAGACTCAATGCTTTAAAACACTTACTGACAAAGGTATTTGGGGAGATCTACGATAATAATTAATACACATCAAGTTGTTTACAAAATTCCATTAAGGGACTTAGTGGACTTCTATTTGTTCCTTTTGATCTTCAAGCCGAACCTGAAACCACAGCTTTATCTAACATTGCATGTCTGGCTTAGTGCTACTCTGTCCAGTACCAAGTCCCAGTTTTCAGTCTGGAGGTTTTCCTTATCTCAAGGCACTGAATAGTTTGCACCATTCTGTCTCCCCACATTTCAGGTCAATTTTTCAGAGCGTATTTGATTACCTGAAAGACTCCATACAGCCAAGATACCATTACAGTAATGTGACCTGTTTGATCATGACTTAAGGAAACTATAGTTACTGTCCCTGAAACAGGACTCACATCTACAAAGTTTAACAATTATTTATTTTATTTTGAAAAAATTTCAAATGACTGCAACAGAATAGGGACTCCTGCATCCTTTAAGGCATCCCCAGGAAGAGGGATGCTAAGTCTCCCCAGTCATGTTTGACACAAGGTTTATTTATGTTATTTGGCCATAAGCTTTTCCACAGAACAGGCAGAGCCCTCTGTGGCTGACAGCAAAGAATGAGGAGACACCTGAATGCAGACTGGGTACCTGATCTACCAGCAGGATGGATTAAAAAGCAGGCCTTGAACTCTGAGAAAAGAGCAAGAAGGGAATATAGAATTTTCTGCACAGAAAAGATTTCTTCCTCCTTCTTGCCATGAACTGGGGGAGACATATAATAAAATAATTACAAAAAAATACAATAATAATAAAATAATTACAATAGTTACAATAAAAACTTCAATACCAGCTTGTATGTCCACATCATCCCTCATTTGTTTACTTAAATAAATAGCACAGTATTGCACTTAAAAAAAGACAAACGTAGAAGGCACAATCTAGGAAAAATACAAACCTTTTTTTTTTTTAATTGTGCTAAACAAAAAGCAAACAAAAAACCAAAAACCCTGTTCAAAGCAGAAAGTATGATGACGCTGCTATAATTAGAAATAAAAATGGTGCTAATTCAGGATTGTATCAGGAGGAGAGATTGTTTTCCCTGCTCAACTCATCATGACAATTATTCCGCAATAATGACTCCATACGTCGGCTGCTTTTGCAGGAAGGGGAATATGATTTAGGTCAAGATGCAAATTTGGGGAATTAATGGATTTTTTTTCTTTTCTATCAGCAGACACACAATTTTAACAAGTAGCTCTGAAGTGTTAACCATGTCATACAGCAAGCATCTTTTCATTGCCATGTTCAGAATGAAACTTTTATAATTTAATAGTTGTCATCCGAACAAGAGTATCTTGTTTATACATACTTCCAGCATCAGGACATTAATTCTGTGTGACCTAGAAAAGCAGTTTAAGTATTACAGATGTTCTCTATTTTCAAAGGAGTTTTTAAAACAGAAAGACTTACCTGGTGTATTATCTGAGCTACAGGAAGTTGTTCAGCATATTTTAGTGGCTCTGTTGCCAACTCCTCCTCTGGAAACCTGGGAAGAAAATAAGTTCATGTTTGTCAAAGTTGCTGCAATTTTTACCAAATTTAATTAATGAAATTAGGTGTTCAGGGATATTGTTTTGCTTAAGATGAAAAAAAAGTGTATTTTATGACAGTAATGGAATATATTTCTTATAAAGTTGAGTGAAAGAACAAACTTATAGTAAACAGAAATCTGCATAACATTGTGGATTTTTTCCCTGACATAAAGCACAAATTTAGCAGCAGAAACCTAAAAAACCTTTAAATTTCACTTTAGGTGAACAAGGCCTGGTGAAAGCTGGATTGAAATCCCATATCAAAAAAGTCTTATGCATTTATAGAGAGATTCAGCACTGTTAACAATACAAGCTTCCTCACTCAATCCTGCCAACATAATTCAAATATGACCATCTCAAAAGGCAGGAGGGATTATTCACCATTTCCCATTTTTGCTGCAAGTGCACAGCAGTGTTTAGATGTGGTAGAAGCTCACCACCACAAATATTCATGCATTTGCCAGCACAGCAGTGTGTACTGGGTACCAAAAAGCCAAAAAAACTAGTGTGAAGAAGCAAAGAAAAAGAAGAGTGAATACTTCACAAAGAATATATATCATAACCCTTTAAACTTTGAATAAACTGTGGTTGCAGCTGAAAAATCGGAATCCATAAGCAGTCTCTTAAAAGAATATTTAAATGATAGTAAATTAATATGAAAGCATGTTTTAAACCCTTCAACCATGCCGCTTTCATCTACTGGAACTGCACAGCATGTGCTACATTTTCAAAGTATCACTCAAGTTTTTCATCAGCCATTCCTCTTTTTTTTTCTGAAGAGTTCTGAATATAAGAATTTGAGCACTATGACAAGAAATGAAGGGGAAAAAAAGATCCTGACAAAAACAAGGCCCTTCTCTAAAGCTGATGCAGAATTATTTTCAGACAAAAACTGTGGCCAAAATGTTATTTTCAGGCTCAGACCTTATACCTATTCTAGTTAGAAAGGATCCACACCTGCTGGGTTAATTGATCTGTAGACCAGCTGCCAGGTAAGAGTCAGAAACTACAGGCTTAGTGTCTGCTCTGGGAGTCAACAGGCTGTGGAAAAAGAGAGGACAAAGTGCACATCTCTTCCCTTTTCCACTACTAAATTTCTGCTGTGGTTTGAAAGGCTTTATGAGAGTCTGAATATCCAGAAATTTGTAATGAACAGAGTATGAAAGTATGACAGTCTTACTGTATAAGAAATTTAAAAGCAGAGAACAAAAGAAACACAGCAATATTTCAAAGATCATAGTGACAGCCTGCCTAGAACCGTTTAATGTGCTTAAGAAAAATTAAATAAGCAGGCTCTGAACTACTGAAGCTGGTCTACAGATAGAGCTCATTTACTGATACGGTTTTTAGAGGTTTTGGATTACTATGACAATGATGAATTCATACTTTTAACATGAAATACACTGCTGTTGTAGCCCAGCACAACCACTAGAGCTGAGAGGGGGCTCAGCAACTTCACCACAGTGCGCAGAAGGAATCTTGCCACTCAATTCCTCCCTACTTTCTATCATTGCTCCTGATTGGCAAACACACCACAGTCAGCGTGAACTGGAGATTACTTCTGTTCTGCTGGGAGCCTGTTAGCTGACATAACATTTGATTTATGGATACCAGCTACACAAACCCATTTTTTAGCCATGGTTCTAGATATGAAAGAACTATACACACAACACAATATTCATCAATATCTTGAATGCTTATCTCTACAGTTTTTACAGGCACACTGCAAATCCAGGGGAACAAGAAAAAGAGTATCTCGAGTCCCAAAATTAAACACTTAAAGCTGAAAGTAACAGCTAAAATTACTATAAACTGAATGTTATCAGAAATGAAAAAAAAAAAAAAAAAAAAAAAAAAAAAAAAAAAAAAAAAAGAGCTTGTGTGTCTGTTCTGTCAAGGACCTTGTACATTCGGCAATTTTTCTGTCTAGACAGAATCACCATTCCCTTGCATTGTCAAACACATTCCTTGTCAACTGCAAGAAAAAAAGACCTTTCTTCAAATGACAAAGGATTAAAAGAGATAAAGAAAAATTACCAAGATAATTTTAAGCCTTAGGAAGCTTAGCTAAAAAAAGGGGAAGGGGAGAGGAGCATAAACACGCATTTTAAATTAATTAGATTTAAACTGAAACTACGTTGATAGGAGCCTTTCCACATCAAGAAATACTTTTTATTTTTTTCTAATTTACTTTCTGAAAAAAAAAATCAAGTCACTTGAACGACACTACATTTTATATATAACAAGATTATAGATTAGGTAAGTGGACATTCTAATGTATATTTAAATAAACATCTACATTTATACATCCACACTATAAAATGTTTTCACACACACACACAGGAATTTTGGAAGAGAAGCTCAGACCTGTTTTCTCAAAATATTTGCATGAACTTTTTGTATATGTATTTAGTGATGTACTGTCAAATCTACAAAAGAGTTTTGATTCCTCTCTCCTGCAGATAAACCTAAAATCCCTTGCAAGTGGGCACAAAAGATGTATCTGAACCATCCATTCATGTAAGAACAGAGACAGCTCCTGGCCAGAAAGATCAAATCCCATGATACAGCTCACAAATGGCTGAATTCTCTCCCCCAAAGCAGGGGCTGCATCCCGAACTGGCTGCTCCAGGCAGGTGTTAAGCCTTGAACCATTCCCAGACATTCTCCAGCTGGGAGGGGCACACTGCAGGACAGGACATCAGCCTGACTCACAAGCACAGCCGCAGCCTCATCCTGCCTTTGAGAAGTTATCCTGGTTACCGTGGTCAGTTTGCCATGGATCAGAGAAAGCCCACCAGGGCACTCTGTACTCAGGAAAAGAAATGCTGCAAAACTGCTCCTTCCTTTTAGCCCTAGGAATCGCAGCCCACCAGCACTCCTAGACCTGCAGAATGACCTGTAAACGGCAGTCCTCTTTAAAAAAGTGTAAGAGATAGAAAGGCCTAGGGAGGAGAAACAGGTCAACACACAAGAGGATGTTCTACTTCCTCCTCTTCTGTAGGGTGGAAGAAGACAACACATCAGGATAAAGATCATCTCCAATACAATTCTTCTGACCTTGTCTCTCCCTGTCACAGAGGGCCACAAGCAAATTGGTTACTCCTTCCAGAGACAATTTCCAGATGCCTGGGGAGGCATTCCCTTTTGCTCAAAACTAGTTATGTCAGGGAAAAAATCCAAATACAAAAACCATCTCAGCTGATGGAATTTGTGCTCAAATCACATATGGTAATTTGAGGCTGTAATTTCACTAAATTAGTTGGCCTCACTGTGTTTAGTTCATTCATATTTGACACTTAAACCTTTATAAAAGTAAAGGCCAATTTGTTGTAATACAGTTTTCTTTGTATGTTTAATTTCTTTCAAAACAATTCTATTACAGAAACAAAGGTAGTTTTTCATGAATTAATTTTCCAGTAAGAAACAGTCCTTTCTGTCTCAATTGAGCATGACAGCAGAGTGCTGCCAACAGTGGCAAAGCAAGCTAACACAGTGGCATATCAGCATATACGGCACCATGCCTGACAGCTGGTAATGCAAAGCATAAGGAGATCTTGATTTTCAGGGAGAAGACTAGAGAGAAATGTAAAATCAGAAGAGAAGTGGGAAGCAGTAAGAGATAGCAGAAGAGGAGGATCTTGAAAAATTCAATTTAAAAGTTATTTTTATACTGCCACTGCGACAGCTCTTAGATGAAGGAAAGTGAGCATGAAACAGAAACTGTGGAAAGGGAATCTAAAACCAGTAAAATGTGTCAAGATATTTGGTGAAATATCTTATTTGTTATTTATATTTGCATGCTCACTCTTAAGAGAGAAAGTCAATGTGTGGTAAAGAAAAATAAATTCTGAGTATGAGGAGGTGGCACAATCTCTCTCAAGTGCTAACCCAGCCCATGATCTTCTACACAGAATAGCTGCAGTGGGTTTAGGGCAGAGATGTATTTTATCTCATGCAAATATTACAAAAATGCAGGGGGGAAAAATATACAACATGTGATCACAAACTGGTTTGCTCACAGCAGAAATGGTTGTTAAGACATTTAGGAGACAGAAAAGTCTAGGTAACATAAAACCTGGCTCTCTGGGTTAATATAAATATTCACAAATTAGAACAAGAAGCAAGACTACAGCTAGTATTTCTTCTTATATGTTCTCTAGACTTGATGGCTCAGACAGGTCACAGAATTTCACACCTCTGAGCCTTGCACAGGTAGTACTGCATCTCTTTTGAAACCCTTGTTCCTTGATGGTAAGTCCTAATAAGGAACCAATTCTCTTGGTAGCTACACAAACTGGAAGTCAGCGTGAACAGGGCACAAAAGGCTATCAGAGACAAAACTGCGTGAGAAGAAGGGGGTTGGGGATCACCATCGTTCTTTTCTGTAGACACAAACAATTTGTACTGCTCAAGTGAAGCCTGGCTTGTTTGAGACATGAGTTCTGAATAATGTGAATGAAAATACTGGAATGGGCTGTCCCAGTAAAAGTAGCTCTGAGAGGAAACATTGCAGCTGCTCGGACAGCCAGCGCAAGCCCAAGGGATGCAAAGAACGCAGCAGTGCCTAAACCTGATACCCAAGACTGAAAGGCTGAAAGTATTAACCTAAACCTGTGTACAGCACTGATAGCTTTATTGACTGTAAATACATGAACACACTTGCATCTTGCAATAAAAAGAAAACAAAATACCAGAGCTTTATGCACCACATCAGAAAAAGTTATTAGCTTTCCTATTAAAGAGAGGCTGAAATGGGCTATGTCGGGTTTGAGTGAATAGTTTTTAAAATTGGCCATTGAGAAATTTATCTACCATATCCATAGTACAGAAGATTAAGAATTAGACCTTGGATTGATGCCAGGTACTTGATCTATCTGTTAAATTCTAACTTCATACATATTTAAGCATTGGGTATGTTTAAACAACAGAAGCACTAAGGTACATGGAAAACACCAGTGCTTGAAAAGGTGAGATCATGCTTAACTCTGCTCTTCTCTCAAAAGTGTGCTCATCAATGCTTTTCTCATCTTTATAAGAGAATGCCAGATTTGTCTACTATGAATGTTTACCACATGCACAGTCACAAAGAAGAGAAGTAAATACTTGAGAGCATCATCCTTCCAGGGAACTTGCTCACAACGTCTCCTCCCTGGCACAGTTTCTTTAGTTAAAGGGTAAAAACTCAGTGTACATTTTGTTGCTGCAACGTTTGCTCAGGTGAGTGTGGATGTCACCCTCTGAAGACCTAAAATGCAAACAACTTCCTTCACTACCCTAGTCTTGGGCTTTGGTATGCTGGGCAGCTGGTGGCTGACCTCACAAGACCTTGAAGGACCTTGCAGTGTCTCACAACATTACACTCATCTTTGCCCTTCACTGCTTTGCAGTCTGAACGCCCTTGGAAGGGAAGACCATCAGTGCACATCCAAAGAGAGAACAGGGGGGAGCTGTGGTGGAAATGTACAGGCATTTCACAGGTACAGCAAAGATTCTCATCCACAAATGCTGTGATTTCACTCAATAATGCTTGCAGCACCTACTGCAGCAGGTGGCAGACTATCAAAGACAGCTTCAAAGGAAGATTGCACAAAAATGAACAATGGAATATGGAGATAAAGGAAAAAATAAATTGACAGCAAAAATATCTTTGATGTGATGAAAAACTAAATCAGTGTTGATGAAAAACTAAATCAGTGTTAGACACAATCAGTTTTATAATTTTTTGAAGAAGGAAGCTACTGACGTGCATTGTGAAGAAAAATTAACTGCTTCAGTGTGGCCTTTACAGAGAGATATTCCTGTGGAATAAAGCAGCATCTCACAGTTCAGAAACACAAAATACTTTCTGTAATCTGCTCATTTCTTTTCAAATAAATGTGAGAGATTTTGAGTCAAACTTTGGGGTCATACAGGCTTATTCCTATGGTTTAAAAAATACCTGAAGTCTGTGAATGCACAGAACTTTCTCTTGGACCTGATCACAAAAATGTCTGCTGGTGTTCCCAGAGTCTGCCAGACACAGTGAGTTCATTAACTGGATAAAAATTGACCGAAACAAATGTTTCCTCTGTCTTTCTGTGATCCACACAATTTCTTATGTGAAGATTTTCAGCTGATTAACCTTTGTCAAGCCACATATTCTTAGCCATCCTAAGATCCTAAAAAGAGGTAACAGAAATCTATAGTGTGTTTTAACACAGGTTGACCAGTATTGTCTCTCTCCTCTTTTCTAGCCAATGACTTTTGTCAAAATATGTTGCTGAAGGGATTCTCTGTTCTGCCTGCTCCTATTTTTATTCTGAGGCAAGACACAGGGAAGGAATTAAAAAGAATATTAGCTTAAGTAAGCAGAACTGACTTTCCTGCTGCTGGAAACCACATGACCTACAGGGCTTCATTTTGTTATCTCAACTATTCCACATTTTAGGTAAATTAGAAAATCTCTTTTGAATTAATTTAAAACTTCCACATGATGATGCTGCTGAAGCACAAAATGCTAATCAAAAGTTAGAGATAAAAAGACCCACTAAGTCTCTCCTCTATCACTGAAAATCACCATTTGAGTCCACAGCTAAAAGTAGGTGCTCATTGCTTAATGCTAATTCATTCTCACAACAGGCAGCTTTTGGGGGGGGGAGGGAAGAAAAAAAGAGTACAAGTGACAAATTTCCCAAACTTGGGGCATGTTTATAAAGACAAGTCCAGCAATATCAGAGGAGCTTCTACTGATGCTTCAAATCAGACAAAAGAGAATACTGCCCAATGCCCACCTCACTGAGAGCTTACCCACAAATTGACATTTGATCCAGTTTGAATAGCTCATGTGTTGTCCTCAAGAACCAAGCCTGCATATTTGCTGCTGGACTCCGTTCCCTCCTAATTGCATGGGAAATGTTTCCAAGAGTGGTTAAAACCCCCACAGGTTACTATTGCTCTGTGTCTGGAAATCCATGACTGAATTTCACAAGATTCTCAAAGAAGAAACTCCAAATTCTCCCATGCCACCACATCACACATGCAGTTTAAATACTGCTACCAGTACACGTTGGAATTATACTTTCAGCTGCATAAAGCACACTTGTTAATTTTTCACAACTGAAAGTTTATCCACAGTGACTGATCTTTATGATCTTTAGACCAATTCAACACCACCTGCCAGTGCACTGCAAGTCAGGAAAATCAGTAGGAAGATGTTTTTAAATCAAAGAATTAACCTGGGAATGTGCCAGGATAGCAGTTCCATTATTAGTGGCCACAATTAATCTTTATAGCAACATTTTATGTTTCATACTACTGTTCCCTCCTGCACATATTCAAACTAAACAATATATCTAAGCAATATATATCTGCATTGTTACACTTCAACAAGCACCTTCTAAAAACCCCATAATACAAATACTTAAAGTCCTAATATTTCTACACCTACAGTACATATTTCTATTTTTTCAGTTCATGAGTTACATATTGTACTATCCAGCTATACTTTCTCATGAGACTGCTTAGTTCAGTAAACGAATGTGTCAAAGTAGCAGTGTTCTCTGCCTGTTCTCTCAGACATTTTCCTTACCTCCTTCATTTCAGCTTCCTGTTTTGCTTTTTTGACCCTTTACCCCAGTCTATCAAGGGAGGTAACCATACAGAACTACAGAAATCTTGTTTTTAAGGTACTTTCAGAGACCATCCGGTTCAGCCTCTCAACACAAGGTGAGGTCAGCCACAGCTTTGCCCAGCTGAATCTTCACAACCTCCACAACCTCTCTGTGCTAACTCACCCTTCTTTGCACACGCTTCTCCTCATGCACAGCCTGAACCTCCCAACCTACAGCCAATGCCTCTTGGTACCACAAGAAGAGTCTACCTTAACCACCTCTGGGACTACATTCCAAACAGCTGCACCTGGTATTACTTTTCTGCCTTTTAAGGGCAAGCAAGCACAAATCTGTCAACCACCTCTCTCACAGGACGAGTGCCCTTGGCCCTGACCATCTTGGCAATCGCTCTCAAAGCTCTTATAGAAGGGGAAGGCCAAAGGCCAGACACAGTGTTTCAGGTAGGGCTTCAGCAGCGTCAAAGAGAAATCATAACAGTATTGCTCATTCTGCTGATCAGACTCCTCCTCCTGTAGCTCAGTAGGCAGCTTGTCTTACTGATGGTGATGGCACTCACCACCTCCACGTCCTTTAGAGCAGGGCTGCTGATCCACCTGCCAGATCCCAGCCCCTATGGATAGGATGTTACAAGGGAAGGCACCAACTGTACTTTTATCTATAAGTGTATAAAAAAGCATATACTGGTACCAGTAATAGACACAGATTTTCTTGCAACATGGTATACCCTAGGTGCTCAGAAAATTAATCATAAAAATTACAGTTCTGGGCTTTTGAGAAATGGTTTACTGTGCAATCATGTCTCTCCTGAATACTAGATGTTGCTTTTGATCTTTTTTGCTACAACATGATCAGTAACACATTTCCATAATGCAGACAACCAAGATACACCAAGAATTGCAGAACACTATACTACTAAATCTAATCAACTGTTTTCTCCCTTTCCACCAGTGCTGTTCTTCTCTGCAGCCAACTTGAAGGGTCCTAAGAGCAGCCACAGCAGGCAGAATTGAGCAGCATTCCTGTCAGCCAGCAGTAAATGCTTTATTCTCCTCTCAATGCATGTATCTATGTAACAATACATTGCTAACCACTTTAAAAAGGCTTTGCTTCATAGAAAGCTGCATAGAATGCATGTAGCTCTTAAGCTTTTTATCAGTCTTATCTCTGGGACCATGGTTTTCTTTTATTTGTAGATGACTTGAGCACTACTTTTGTCTGCATTCTGGGTTGTTTGTTCTTGTTAATGGTAGATGAAACCTCCAGCTCAAATACAAACACTTAGGCATTATATTCTCTGAGGCCAAGGTACTGCAGGTTACTGAATCTGCTGATAATGAACAAAGAACCTGTTAATGTTTGATTCCTTAAAGCAATAATCCAAAAATTTTTCATCCTACTGGTATTTCAAGGTCTGCCTTTCTGTCCTCACTTATTTCATAGTATTAGAACCAAAAAGGACTTCTCTCCCATCCACCACAGACTACTGTATACTAACCAGAGTGTTCTATATTAAGTTCAGTGACTTTACAAACTTTATAGACTTTAGGCCCATGCAATTTAAGTGGTCCCAGGAAAAAAAGCAGAAACAGCAAATCATACTTATCCTGGGTCAAGCACATGGCATGCCACTTGCCAGCCTCCCAACAGACACACAGACTTGGGAAACCCCCTGCCTATCCAGGCAAGCCACTAGGTCTGAGGTCTGAGGGACAGAAGGAGGGATTTTATGTCCTTGTGTTCAGTTCAGTATTAATTCCAGTGTCTGTCAGCTGTACCTACACAAGACATGTATCTGGATTTAAAGTTATTCCTAGCTGCAAAGCCAAGCAATAGGCTGGAGAAGCCAAACTTCTAATATTCACAGGTGGTTTCTAATCCAAATGCTTGACACAAAATCTGGCATCTCAGACACCTGCCAAGTCCAGATTTCCGATTACCTCACGCCCCTCTTGCTGGGAAGGGACAGGTGCAGTAGCTCGGAGCGTGCCACAGGCTATCAGCACCTTTCTCTCTGCAGTCTCTCAGGGACAAGGCTAGAGCAGGAACACAAACAGCTATGGGGCTACAGGCACGTCCCTCCTTTTCTTTCTTCTCAGTTACCTTAAATTCTCTTTACAGATTTATTTGTCTTACTGCAAGAGTAAAGAGGCAAAACCCTTTTCATAGGGAAAAGCTTATTGACAAAGTTTGTTTTTTATTTACATATCAATTCTGCAGCATGATGAATGCCAAGCAATGTTTAAGCAATCATCAAAGACCTTCTTTATACTGCAATAAAGCAAAAGCTACTTCCATGAAATGTAAGTTCCTAAAAAATTAATTAGCACATTTTTCGACAACACCTATACGGACTGGACCTAGCTGACAGTAAAAATATGTTAGCAGAATTGTTACACTAACAAAAATGTCTGACAAAGACTAATATTAAATAGTTTTTTTTGAAAATGGGACTTAAAACTTCTAGAATTAAATCTTCAGTATTCAGTCATGCCCAAACTTAAGCTGACCATGCCTTTCTAAGACTGTCTTACAACAGTGGAGTACATACAACAAATGGATTCACCTGGCTTTACTTTCAAAAATAAAAAGAAAAACAGTAACTTCACTCTTTCATCAGAGGATTGTTCCATGTTATTTCTTTTTAAACAAATGCAAGGGTTTACACGAAAATGATTTATATCTTCAACTAAGATTGGAGGCCTAGTATTTTTAACCTAATCTCAGTCTTTATCTCATTCTTATGGTAGGTTCTTCCATTATTTATATGTAATTTTCTGCAAACATTTAGAATCTACAGAACATTGCATCAGTAAATCTTAATGTTAAGTGTACATTATCAATAGATACCAGCACCAAGAGGTTGTGTAAAGCTGAAAAGATCACAATGCCAATCTGTCACTCAGTTTTTAGAATTTCAGTTTCTCAGTGCACCCTAAGTAAAAGAACAAACTCACAGGTGCTTTTGCAAGGTCTTTCACAATCCCAAACATTTATATATATATATATGTGTGTGTGTGTGTGGCTGTGTGTGTAGGTACTAATGCGTAAAAGGCAACTTTGAAACTAAGGCAGAACTTTAAAGATGATTTAGAAGAGATTATGAAGCCAGATTTCTCTTCTGACACCTTCAGATGGAATAAGTAACAGTTAGAGAAATGATGGAACAACTCCAATTACACAGTAATATACTTAAGAAAAAACCTCCAAATTAAGAGAAGCACAAAGCAGGCAAGTGCCGAAAGATTTCATTCTAAAGAATTTTACATGCAACACTATCAAATATATGATGTCTAGTGAAGAGTTTACTTTCTGTCTTGTACCTTTTAATTCCATGTTTTACATGTTTCATGGAAAATAAACTTCCTTTTTAAATCACCCATTTTCTCTCATATTTTCATGAATGTTCAATGTACCTGTTACTAAAACTGTTAGAGTACTTTGAATGGGAACACCCTGGTATAAGACAAGTATGTTTCTAGTAGATGGTCATTGCTCAGGTACAGTGGATCCTCGCTCATGAGTGGGACTCTCACATACCATATAAGTAACCAAAACCACTGGCACTGGATTTTTGTACAGCAGGAATATCCAAGTATTTTAATAGACATATCACGAGGTCCTTCTACAAGCATCAACATACAGCTCTACTCTGGCTTTGGAGTTAGTAATAGCCAAAAGTGCTTGATGGCAGCAGAGTATGCTGGTCCTCTGCTCAAGGAAACTAAGGAAAAAATACTTTCTTTCTGCATTTTAAGACTAACACCTCTGTTGCAATTGTTCTGTATGTACTCTGTAGAGGTATACAGTACAACAGAATCTTATTGCAAAACTCAGACTGTTTGTGGTTAGGGTATATATTCTTTATGGCTGCTGGTCAACTGAGATTTCATGGGCATAAGCTTTTTATACTTCAATGTCTTATTTCCTAGAAAAAGAAACCCAGAAAAAAACCCCCACAAAACCCGCCAATAAAAACACCAACCCCAAATCTCCCTCCTGCAGCATTTATCAGCACTCGGAAGAATGCAGCAAACGCACTCATCCCAACTGATGAATACCTAAGTCACTCTGAAATGAGAAATTTCCATTTCAGTAAATACACTGCACAGTAATACACTGAACTTTCACTACAGAGCTGCTCAGTGACTGCAGTTACTGTCTTACGGCCAGGTCCTGGAGTGCAGCATGGTGGTGCAGTATTTCCTGTGGGCTGTGCTCAGGCAGCAGCAAGGCTGGGCACACGGCTGCCAGGGGAAGCAGCAGCAGGAACAGCCCATCTCTGTCGGGATGACTGCTCAGCAGCCAGCAGCACCCACTGCAGCACCTGCCCTTCAGCACAGGCACGGCTCTGCTCAGCACCAGGGCAGCCTTCCCACAAGAGCTGGCAGCCTGCAGTCCACAGGGAAGCCACATAAACCCTGGTAAAATACAATTACTGTCAAGAAAATGAGAGTGCTGATGGCTCACCACAGGTAGAAATTCCTGGGGTCTTCCACTTACCTCAAGAATGTGCAATTTCTTGTTATTCAAACACTTTCGCTACTGATCTTACAGCTATAAAAATATGTTGACCATGTATGGGCCACTGCATCTTCAGTAAAACCACCAGTGCACAAGAAGTGTTTTCAGGGAAGAGCAGAGGATATATGTAGACTGCATTTAAGACAATGGCATAGCCAAGCACAACACAAACTGGTACGGTTATATTATTGTCACCTCAGGAGTACAATGAAAAAGTACAGTGAAGGTCTGGAGTTTTGTTTCCTGGTTTTCTGTTTGTTTATTTCTGAATAAAACATAATAGAACTATTGATCTCTCTGACATACACATTCACCCATACAGACTAACCACACATGTGATATGTCAAAATTATTTTCTACTGGAACCCTATTCACTCCATTCTAAATTGATAGTACCTTACTGTAACTTACTGTTTGAAATCTTTTCTTTGAACAAACAGTTTTGACTCTATGTACACAGTAAAGTTATAAAGGTAAGCAAACCCAAAGTGAAACATGGGGTAAACTGCATACAATAAACTGCAACAAGAGAGATCCTGAGAGGGAATACTCCAAGCAGCAGATGCCAAGTCTGGAAATGCTTTAGTCAGCTCGTAGGAAGGCTGTTACGGGGAAAATACCAGGCTAAGACAGCATTAAATATTAAATTTTAATAACTATTGTACAAAACCACAAATAAAAAAAACTGAAACAAACAATCAAATAATATATTTTCATTTGGTGAAAGACACCCTTTCCCCAAGTTTATTCGTCTGGAGAGAAGTAATTTGCAAGGTGGTTTATTTACTTGCATCACCTAGTGGGGTTTAGTTTCATCTACCAAAATAGTCAGAGATCAGTTGTGGTCCTACCTTCATGACATTAGTGATGGACAGTGCTTTAGCACAATATAATATTTCAAGCCTCCACAACCCACTAATAGCACTACACTGCTAAGTTTCCACATGTCTGTAAAAACATGGCACAAAAGGTGCAAGACAACAATACCTATTTTGCTTGTATTATGTTCTGCAGGAACTTCACTGAGATGTCACAGATAACTGTTTCATAAAGTGGTATTTATGAGTTTCAAATTCAAAGTACATGTCAACAGTACCTTGTCAGAGCATAACATACATAAACTCCAGAGTCTGAACAGATTTTTAGGTGGCAACAAGGCCATACACTGAGATTTGGAAGATTTCTGCAGGACTTTTGAATCAAAGCCCTGGCAGAGGCAGGCACACAGTGCAAAAGGTTCTGCCTGCAGGAACGATGGCTCATCAGGCAGCAGCAACCACTTGTGACACAGTCCAGCTGCAGCAGAACAAGCACCTCCACTGCCTCTGTCCTGGCTCCAGATTGTTCCACCACAGTCTGTGCTCATTCCCTGGCTGCTTTATAATCCACTACCCCAGTACAAAACTACTACATGAAGTCCAGCCACACTAGAAAAGTTTATCAGTCAAACCACAAGCTGATAATAGACAAGAATTAATTAAATATGCCACAAAAGGCTTGTATTGAAACTCTAAACTGATCTTGCCCCGGATCCATCCTTTTCCTAGTTATTCCTAGGGAAGAACTCACATACTGGAGTAAGAAGACTGCTACATTTGATCTGGAGCAGAAGTCATGCTGTAGAGGCACTACAGAACGTTTGTAGATGAGGCAACTAAACAGGAGATCAGTGCCAAAGTGCCTTTAGATCTTCCATGTGAATTTTGCAGAGAAGGGACTTTAAGCATTTACAGAAATTCACACCACCTTTCTTTCCTTCTTACAAAATTCATTATTTCATGATTTTAACTTAATCAGTTTCACTTCTCACTTCCACGCAGATGTGCATTTGTTACTCTAACACCAGCACAGGAGAAAAGACGCTGTACCCACCTTACAATACAGAACTCATCACAAATGTTTCATCTGGATGCACAGGAAGACTTGAGAAATGACGCAAGTTTTCACCCTTCTATAAACTTCCATATGAGACCAGAGGAGAGGAAAACACTTTTCTTTTGCAGTGGTTTATAAAATAACCAAAATCTGTTTTCTCAGAAACTCGCCTCTTTTTCCAAGAGAAACAGATGCCAGGAACAACTGCTCTGACATGCACGCAAAGCCCCAGGCTACAGCTCTGTCTAGGACAGTTAAGTACCATCTCCTACTACACACAAAATCATCTTCTAACAATGGGGGAGAGTAACTGCTGCAGCCAAGCACACAACAACACAGTCCTTTGAAGAGAAGGTAAAAATTGAATCAGACTATACTATAAAGAAAGGACAAAGTGTTTGTTGTTTCCCATTTCGTTTTCAAGCTTCTGGATTGTTTCAATCCTCATATGAAGCTGTTTTTCAGGACAGAATATTAAAGTGATTTTTTTTCATACTTTTCTTATTTGGTTCAGGTTCCAACATGGGCCATTTCGCTCTATAAGGACTGAGATCAAATTTAAGACAACAGCTACACAGGAATTAGGAAAGAAAAGATACTTGCCATTTTATCCCACATACATTTGATGCTCATCCACATAAAATCTAATCCTGCACAACTATGAAGCAATATATAGGCAAAACACCAGACTTCTTACCCAATACCAATGCACTGCAGAATGCTGACTGCATTCAAAATGACAAAAAAGACAAAAGAAATATGAAAGCTCAGCCTTTAAGTTAATCACTGATATCAGAATATAGGTTCAGATACAAAGGCACAGGTGACAGACTGTACCTGTTATTTTAAGGAAAGGTGCTATTAATGGGCAGTTCACACCCCCAAAACTATCAATGTAGATGTTTCCTGAAATTTTTATGTCCATGGATTTTAAAGCCACTTTTGCCACTCCTGTGCTGAAGGGCAGTGCTACGTGATCAGCTGACCCCATGAAGAACTCACAGTAGTGCCACTATGGAACCACATTTATTAGTGGGACTTTTGGTCATGTTTATACCATAAGGGACATTTTCAGAGCCCATTCTTCTGTATAGATTAAGACTGCAGTTGCTCAGAAAACAATTTGCAGAGGAAAAAAAAAAAAAAGTAAGAAAAACCCCCCAACAAACAACGACTCATAAAACTTTCAAGAATTTTTAACCAAATTCACAAAAGTATCACCTTAATAGGGTCTAATGGGGATTAAACACTAAAACTTTATCAACAGTGGTCCTGTTTTTAAATAAAGACAAACTGCTTCTTATCAGGGATTTTTAAGATAAAAGCTGAACAGTAATCATATTTGCCTTAAATTTCGTTTTTATTTTTAATGCTTTATGAAATGGCCCTCATATTTTCTGTTACATTTCTGCTCTTTTTACTCAGCTATTTTCTAAAGCACTGGTGGTTGCTATGGTAACTTTGGCTTTTTTCCCCTCAATGTTCATGCACGTTTTCATCAAACCCAATGACTTTTTTTTTAATCTTATCTGCTCTATAACAATAGCTCTTTGACTAAGGTGCTGGATACTGTACCAGCTGAGAATGCTGGTAGTTCACAACAGCAAATGAAAAAATTGTAAGTTTTGCTAAATTCTGAAACCTAGCAATTAAAGTGGGAATTTTTAGGGGGTTGGTTTGCTTGTTTTTAAATGTCTAAGTACATTTCTTTCTTCCTTTTAATCTGCATATTATGCAGGTGAAAGATAAAGCCGATTTTTAAAAACAGCAATGCTTGGGGAACAGAAGACTTTCTGTGGAAACTTTCTGAAAGAAAAGTAATCACTGCTGTTTCACACAGACTAAGCAGGACACAACTAAACTAAATGAGAACTGTGTTATTTACTGCATTTCCACTATGGATTAACATTGGTCCAAATCTTCCTATCACAGAAAAAATACTTCTGGTCACTTTAATCCAGTATTTCTTAAGATCAGCACACAGTCTGTTGCCAAGGTGATCTATAACCTACAGGAAACAAACTGCATATGCCAACAGATGACATATATGCAAGGTCTGAGCCATTTCCAGACACTCTTCCCTAAGATTCTAGTTTAAATCTATTTCTCCAAGAATATTGAAGTTTAGGGCTAAATTTTTCAACACAGATTTGGTCTTAAAGGTTTGCTTTTCCTTGTATTAATTCAAAGGAGATGCACTCTTGATATTTTCTACAGGACAAGGTTATCTTTCTCTGCTCCAGATAGGAAGAACCTCTCAGGAGAACTTACCACTTTACTCACTGAAAGTAATACACACAGCCATTCAATCAGACTGAGCTGATTAAATAACACAAAATTAAATAAACATGCAGGACTGAACAGTCAAAAAAAATAAATCCAGATCATACTTTTGGTAACAAAGAGATTAACTACTTCACTCACTAAACGAGGTCCAAAACTAGCATTACTGGACTAAAGGTTTACTCCAAGATAATAACCTAATCCTGGCCCCTGGCTTTGTAATGTTTACAGGCAGGGCTATGCTGAAGACAGTTTCATCCAGTTCAGCAGAGTGGGCTATTGAAATAACTCTTGCTAAAATTAATTACCTTTAATGGTGTGATTTTCTTAAGCAGTATCAAAAACACGAGCAAAAAGAAAAAGGCTTTACAAGCTAAGAAAATTACTGTTCCATAGAATACAACTCTGAAAAGGATTTTTGTATTACTTTCTCCTGGGGATGGGTTGCATCCAATATCCATTTGCCTTGACAGAAATAATTCATCTTTTTGTCTTTTATTATGGTTATGGAAATTTGCTTTAATTTCAGGTTTTATAATCAGAAGCACACGATGTTTTTTGACTTGAGTAAATGACTAACATGCATATTGCTGTTATTTCTGATTATATTGATTTCCTGATTCCCTCCTCTCCTATTAACTTTTTTCAATTCAGTATGTAAGTAGCATACCTAAAAACTATGCTTCTATTTTACAAGGACAGGTGAAAATAAATAATCTAAATTTGCTTTTCTTCATTTCAACAATTTTGTTTCTTTTCATATTTCTGGTGAAAATAGCTTTATTATATAATTATTCTTTTTACAATT
Source organism: Sylvia atricapilla (assembly GCF_009819655.1). Classification (NCBI taxonomy): domain Eukaryota; kingdom Metazoa; phylum Chordata; class Aves; order Passeriformes; family Sylviidae; genus Sylvia; species Sylvia atricapilla. The sequence goes on from NC_089148.1 coordinate 16,131,706, forward strand.
CTAATTACATTTAACAAAATAATCTGATTATTAGATGAGCACAGTAGGCATAAAATGCATTAATACATTAATTATTCTTGTTTCAATTCACATTACCCTAGTTTTATTGAGACTTCAGTTTGTTACCACGTGCAGGTTGCATATTCATTTGGCACATTAAACATGGTTGGATTTCCTCAGTAGGTGGGATCTCCTTTCCAATGATATCTGTACCAGCCACAATTTCTACAGCTTTCCCTTATGCTCACAGCAAGATACAGGCAACAGTCACATAGCAATTAGGTCTCTTCCATAGCTGCATTTTATGATATAATTACCAAGATGTAAAATGAGCTTCCCCTCCTCCCATGTTTTCTTTCCAGTCTCAATGTATCTTCTAAAGGACTTCATTTAACATCCAGAGAAAGCAGAAAGAAACAGTTAGAAACCGGTTAGAAACAATTACCTAGGCTATCTAAAAACTCAACTAAGCACCTCCTGGGTGATGTACTACCATAAATAAATACCACATCAAACTACTAATCTTATTATTCTAAGATGTCTCTTGTGTCTATTATTTTCATCCATAAAACTCACATAAATGTACACAAAATTCAATGCAGTGATAATGATAATGTTTTAAGAACCGCATTGTAATTTTAAATGTTTTATATTTACTATTATCTGAATTTAAGAACAGTCATAATATGGCATAGAATTACCAACTAGCTCTTGCATACTCTCCCATAGTGTTGAAGAAATAATTATGTTTGCACAAAACCTCAATAGTGCAATATAATAAGAATTTTGTGACCAGAATGGAATCCTTCTGTTTGCAGAATATGTAGAGCTACATACAAAAACTACATTTGCTTTCTCCCACACTCTGCCACCAACTGGAAATGTGTTCTCATCCGTGACCTTTCCACAGCTTCCAGTGTTGCTGGAAGCATCTCCAAGAATGACAACTGAAGAAGCTGCTTTCATGACACAGCTGCTCATTAGCAACTGAACAGACACATCACATAAATACAACTATTAATACTATAAAATATTTAGAGTGACACTGATGTAAACCATCTTTGACTCTATGGCATGAGAAGTCTTCCTGCCACAGCTAGCTAATACTTTCTCTTGTCCTTTCTAAATTACTTTATAAACCCACAGATTAATAAACAGCCTAATATTTTTCAGTAGTGCCATTAGATTTGCAAACCACATAGAAATATTCTGATTTAAAAGTTTTCTATTTAACCACTTTTTTTTTGTGTGCACACACAGTTTCCAGTCTTAAAACAGCAGAGTGCAGATTTATCCATTTTACAGATATGCCATATATTTTTATGGAGATATCTGCAAAAGCTCCTAAGCATCTAATAAGATAGAAGTCAGCTCAGAATATTTTGTAATAAAGTACCTGTTAGTAAAAACTATATCAGAGGGAAACCACACACAAAGGAAAAAGGAACTAGGGCACTCTATTTGACAGTGGAGGAAGAAACAGAGGTTATGTCCTCTATGGCTGAGATTTAGAGCAGTTTCGCTTAGTGGCTGTTCTGCTCCAATTCCCCAGTTAAAATTTAGACCTACAGCAAGAAGTCTTCATTCCTATTTTATTCCAGCAGGAAGTCATGGTTCAGACTCTTAAGTAACCGAAAGAGAAAAAAAATACTAGCCAGTGGGGAACTGTGAAGCTTAAATATTATGTTACAGTTAAATTGAGATAAACCAAGGAGTAACTACAGGGTTCACTATATTCTCCCAAACTGAAAAGAGTTATAAATTGTTAACTATTCAGAGGTGTAACTTTTGTCCTACTATTTCAAACACAAAAAAACTACTGAAATTTTAGAGCATGTCTATGGTAACATGTCTCACTTGCAGGTAACACAATATCAGGAATCATCTAGGTATACAAGTAACCCTTTTTGGTTTTCATCTCACTGAAATTATTTAATACAACCGTAATATTATACGCACCACACTCCACTTGCCAAGTTTAAAAAACTATTGTGGAATGAGAGGAAAAACATAGTCCTTTCACAGTTTACACTCAGGTAATCTTTCTCATTGCATAGAAGATCTAACCATTCCTATCCTTCAGAGTGCTGTGCTGCTTGGGAGGAAATGCAGATGGATAATCTGCAGGCCAGATTTGGCCCCAGTTTTCGAAAGGCTCTGCCAGCAGAACAGTGTCCCTGGACTGCAGTTCCAGGAAGGCAGCCACGGGGAAAACCTTGGCACCAAGCAGCCCCAGGCTCCGGAGAGCCCAGCTGGGGTCTGAGCAAAGCGCACGGCAAGCTCAGGACAGCCCAGCCGCGGATTACCGCTGCCCCTCGGTGCCACAGGGCCCTCGGTGAGGAGCACACAGACCATCTGCCCTCTCCCTGCAGTGAACCCCTCTCCCAGCGAGGGCAGCAGACCTGCCATGCCCGGGAATGGCCATGGAATGTGGGGGATGCATTCCAGGGCCTACTCTGACAGCCAGTTTGGCTTTCCCGGACAGCATCAATGCACCCAGCTTTGGCCAAAGAACATTCAGTGTCCCAGGACAGCAAACCCTCTTTCAGTAATGGTTAACTTGATGAGGGTACACAGATGTTAAATGTGAATTCAAACACTTTACAGAGTAAGTACAAGAGGTACCCCACTTCTACAAAGTAGGAATCGAAACGTCTGTCATTTATCACTGACTGCTGATAACCCAACAATCTAATGAACATTTTTTAAATACTGAGATATGAAACATAAAAAGAGTGAAAACATAACATCAATTTAAAGATTATCATCTGTTGAAGATTAATCTGAAAGATTACCAGAGCTTTTCCTTATCCTTCAATCAGTGTCTAAAATTATATCAATACATTACAAGTATTATTCGATCTCTTCCTCTGCATCTGGTCCCTCCAGAACTGAATTTTTTGTATGTTTTTCACATAGCAATTACACAGAGAATTACACAGAAAATACCACTTCAAAATTAAAAAACCAGCAACAGAAGGCAGGGGGAAGGCACAACATTTTAATTGTTTCAGTTTCCGATAAACCATTCCCTTAGTAGAGGAGTAAACTGGTACATGAGCTACACTTCAGCAACTTTTTTTAACCAGTAGGAAGAGAAATTTAAAATGGCTACCATATAATTCAAGGAATTTATGCTTAAAGCAACTGTGAATACCAATGTTCAACAATTATTCTTCCCTTCCCTACAGGAAAGGAGATTGTAGCCTCCATTGTGGTCTTGTCTTGGGAGCTACTGGACTGGACTATTCCTGACTCAACACTTGGCTGGGGTGGGAAGAAGACATGTTCTCCCTGTCCAAACTTGCTTCTAAACTCTCCTTCTGGCCTGTCACTAATATGCTGCTCAAGTAAAGCCGTGCTCTCTCTAATTTCATGTAGTATGTACAAAGTGAAAGGGGAATTCCCTAAATAGTCTCATGGTTTCAATCATGAGCCCACTGATTTGAACGATTCCTGTATCCATAAGAAATATAAATATATTTTGGTTACATAAAAAAATAGTAATTTCAGTTTGCAAGTAATTCCAGTGCTATATTACAGAATATGAACAGATCTTCACACTTCCACAAAGAGCAGCAACTTCCAGTTCATTTTTGAAAGAAAAATCCTGCCTGTCTTTATGTTCAAAATTAGCTCTGATCTCTAGATGACTAAGGGGGTTTCAACCTTTTCAGTTCTTTTTTATCATACAAACTTGAGGCCAATTTAACTGGCAGAGCAGAGGTGGGCTGTCACCATTCTGTAAAAGCTGAACATCCATGGTTGCCACCCCAGGAAATCTCCAAAAAGTAAACTGGACCCAAATGACTTACATTTACCAGGATTCAGAAGATACAGTGTATCCAACCCCAGAACAGGTATTCCTCCAGCTGCCCATTTATCCTCCTTTCATCATTTTTTTTTTCTTTTTCCATTTCAGGGGATACAAAAGACTTTATTGTGCTTCATTACTTCTTGTTTGCTTCTCCTGTTATTTACCAATAACAAACCCTTCATGTGGTCTTCTGCCTGCAAAAATACTGAATAAATCCCATTTTGCAGTAAATTCTCTGTCTGCAGTATTACTATCTTTTCCTGAAAGATCAATCTCACCACAGAGGTAATACTTTGCCATCCTACAAATTTTATAAAATAAGCTTGGGCACTTCAGTAGATGTATTCAGCATCTGTTTCTATAGATTTCTGATACTCTTGACCAAACACATAAAACAATTTCATTTTATAAAGTAATATTAAACAATGCTCAGCAAGCCATCTGTAAATCCAGTGCTTTATGTGATCAGAATCGCCTTTTGTAATCACCTCTAGTTTTCTTTCCATCCTTAGATACAACTCTGACTTTCTTGCTCCCTAGACATCAGAAATTCACACTGGTCTAAGACCTGGCTGGATAGCAAAGAGATGCCTGGCAATAATGCAATGCTTTTTTCAGAGTTCAGCTCTCCTTTCACAACTTACATTTCACTTCTTTGCTAGAGAACTAGGTCTCTGAGCATGCCCACTGTGCAGCATAACTTCTCTGAGTGTGGTAGAGCCTTCAGAAACAAGCAGTTTGGAGACACATCTCACTCCTCCAGACCATCACGCAGCTCACCAAAACCAACTACAGGCCCTCAGGGACTCACATTTCAGTAACAAATGTAACAGCTCTATGAGGACCCCAGCAAATGCCTGACTTGGAAAAGGTCCCTCCTACTGTGATGGCTCTAAGATGTAGACCGAGATCAGTTTATGGTGTTTTAACCATTGTTATAAAAATACACTGTGAAGGCAGACTGCCCCTTTCCCTCCACGGCTTTGGGCAAGACGGAAATTTTCAGAGGCAGAAATTTCTGACCATCCAGAAGGTCATCCCTCAGGCAATCAAAAAAATCAAGTGTAAGCTTTTTCACAATATGAAAACAGGCAAAGACTAAAAGCATTTGCATATGACTTAATACTGTATTCTTAAAAAGCAGTAATGTTGCTTGAACCTTGGAAATTTAATAGTTATGTGCCCAGATTAATTTCTAGGGCATAAGGAATGGTCAGTGTGAGCTTGGCCTCTAAATTCCAAAGACCTAAGAGTTCCACAATCTCTGTTTCCAGATTCTCTGCTTCTCTTCAGCCCTGCTTTTTTTCACTCTGCTAGAAATCACACACAAGAAGGATATTCCAACAAACATTAGCAGCAGTTCTGGTACTTCTGACAGGAAGCAAATAATAATAACACAGTTTTATTGAAATTCCCATGTTATCTCACAGTGCTGAAAACATGCCAAAATTACATGAAAATATTTCCTGGTCAGACTTATGCCAAATACTACAGCTGTTTTCATGGTCTTCTTCAGCAACGTAGAGCACACAGCAACAGAAATACCACTAGGAACAGACATTAATTTTTATTTAGCACCTGGGCAGCAAAGCAAGAAAATCAAGCCAGGACCTCCATATAAATAGCACTAGAAAGAATAACAAGCACTTCAGGAGACTGCAATTATAAAGCAGCCTGCTCAACTGCAAAAATAATAGCAGGTAAAGATCACACAGGCAGGAGAGATGAAGAAGAAATAATGAAACAAAATAAGAATTTTACATAGGAAAGGTATAAAAAGGAATGGATAAAGGGAAATAAAATAAATCCCCTATATCAAATATCCTGTGATATCTGGATATTTTCAAGCTATCTAGATGATGTTAAAATCTTCTAGATATACTTAAGATCTCCCACTAAACTTGCCATGCAAAAATTTTAGACATTTCCTGTCCACTGCCTAACACTACACGTGCCCAAGTCAACTGGCATATCTAAGTCACTTGTGAAGAATGTGAAGGTACTGAACTTGATTCAAAAGCTGAATCCAATAAAATACTGCCATTGACATGCATTTGCTTATGGTACCTCCACAGACCAAGAGGTTTCTTTGCCTATTAAAGTACATATAAAAGTCACTAACTATACATGGGTTCAACAAAGCAATGTACTGAAAACGTGAAACAATAGAAGCACAACCTGATACTAACAGTTGAAGGTTTCTCATGGAAAAAATGCAGGATACTACACAAAACAAAAATTTGGAGGAAGAGGGAGGAAAAATCACCAAAGAAAATTTGAGTCAAGAGCTATAGTTTTGAAAGAAAATTTTTTGTTGTTGTTGTTACCAGAAAACTCCCCAAATCTGACAAAAAGCATGGTCAAAAATGCTTTCAAAGGAACAAAAAATAAATTGTCCGAAGCTACTTTTTAAAATACCTTGCTAAACAGGGACTCTAATTACCAAGCATAGCACTAGTGTATTTAAAGTCTTCCCAGCACAATTTACACCTGCAGTTCCTTTAGATGTTATTCATCATTCTTATTTATTTTATACCAACATTATAGTAGTGAGACAGCGTCCTGCTACATAATTTTTCCTTCTATAGCCTTCATACTAATTTCAGTTTTATTACCTTGAAAAGTTCTTTTACACTAGCAGGAGTGTGTGTATATATGTCTATGTATATGTTGACCTATCTTTGTGCAAGCAAAGAAACTCCAAATATATTTACAAAACACTTCAGCAAATCCAGCAATAATATTAAACAGCAAGTATTGGTTCACCCATCTCCTTTAATTACTTGTAGGCTATTAGAAAGCACATGGATTACAAAATCCAAACTTATCACTGAAACAGAATACATTTGTAAAACATTAGACAAAAATACAGTACGAGTGTAACCCGTTAATGTTCTTCATGGGAACAATTATGGCATCCCATCTGAAGCTGTTTGTGGACCTAGAAGTAACAACTTCTTAATCCCACCAGCAATTCAATTCAGATGAGTAGAGACCTGCTAAATTCTGAGCTTTTCTTCTATTTTTACATTACTCTAAATCTGAAACATGTTACATCTCCACCAGGTCGTCGCCCAGTAGGAGACGTGGAATATAAGACAAAAACCTCCCATTATCCCATCTAATTTCCACCAAAGACCAAGTTGAACTCCCCGTTTCCATGCCTGCCTGATTCCAAAGGGATTTTGCAGAGTGGGGCATGAAGTGGGCACGGTGGGACCCCCAGGTCCCAGCCCCGGTTACTGTCCTAGCCCCGGACCCAGCCATCGGTCCCGGTCACAGCCCCGGTCCCGGTCACTGTCCAAGTCTCAGTCCCAGTCCCGGTCACTGTCCCAGCCCCGGTCCCTGTCCCTGTCCCTGTCCCAGCCCCGGTCCCTGTCCCAGCCCCGGTCCCTGTCCCGGCCCTGGTCCCTGTCCCGGCCCCGGTCCCTATCCCTATCCCTGTCCCAGCCCCGGTCCCAGCCCCGGTCCCTGTCCCTGTCCCGGTCCCTGTCCCAGCCCCGGTCCCTGTCCCGGTCCCTATCCCTGTCCCTGTCCCAGCCCCGGTCCCTGTCCCTGTCCCGGTCCCTGTCCCAGCCCCGGTCCCTGTCCCGGTCCCTATCCCTGTCCCAGTCCCAGCCCCGGTCCCTATCCCTATCCCAGCCCCGGTCCCGGTCACTGTCCCAGTCTCAGCCCCGGTCCCTGTCCCTGTCCCAGTCCCAGCCCCGGTCCCGGTCCCGGTCCCGGTCCCGGTCCCAGCCCCGCCCGGCGCGCCGCCGCTCCGGGGCGATGGCGCCACCTGCCGGCGCGGCCGGGAGCAGCCGCGGGGTGCGGGCCCGGGCCGGGAACCGCGGCCCTGCGCGGGAACGGGAGCTGGCAGAACTCGGCCAAAAAGTGACTTAGGAAACGGGAAAGAACTGCAGGTCTGCGGCACCCGGTACAGACTGAACGGGGATCTCGGAACAAACCCAGACGCTTATTTTAAGGAAAACCCACTGAGCTGAGCAGCATCTACTTGCCAAATCAATAAATTACCTATTGGTTCATAAAGTGGATTCCCCAGGGCTTCAGGATCACACAACAGCAGCTTTAATTATTAAGCACGTCAAATTGAAAATAGCTGGTAGAAAAGAAGAAAGGACAGGAAAGAGACACAAACACACACACTAGATTGAGAGACTATTAGCTAGTAATATTCTGCAAATGAACCAATTACTCATAATTAGCCCGTTACACAAGCATCCCTCCTAACACAAGTGACCAATTTATTTATTTTTAGGAAAACAGTCACTGCCAGTAGTATCACAATTCTTCACAACAGAAGTATTAAATACAAAGCCTAATTCTCAAAAGCAATGAAACTAGGATGGTTTTATATGATGCTGTCTTTAATTCACTTCTTACTACCCTCAAGGGAAATATTCATCCCAGTTTCTACCAACACTTTCTGCTGATACAGGTCTTCTTCTCATGACAAGAACTGAAAAGGAGAAAGTGTTCCAACTGGCTGAGGAGTTACAATCCAAGTTAAAAAGACACACTCCTAATTTACTAGATGTTCCAAGACCTGCAAGGCTCCTCCTCCAAAAAAGCAAGATTTCTTCTACTCCTTAATGCTGACTTTTTGCACTTGCATGGGGATTTAGACAAAACTTAACCATCTGAATCCTCAGAACCCCTCGACTGTCAGATTTTCTGCAAAAATTGGCAGCTACAGATCCCTGTCAGGACTGAGGCAGCTGCAGAACAAGCCCTTTGAAGTGAACACAGCTTAGACTGAAACAGCTATGAAGAAAGGAAATAGCAGAGGAACCTTCTCTTTATTTTTTAAAGCTTTTACTCGCAAATATTCACCTTACCGCTACGTGGATAGAAAGAATGCCTCTTCTCTTGGTTAATTAGTAGTTGTTCTCTGTATGAGCCTCAAGCCCAAGCCAGAGGAAACTTCAAAGGCCTCACTCATCAAATGTCACGGCAGGAGCTCCACGTGAAGCTGCCAGTTCTGATCTGGCTGCACAGCTATGGCTCACGCTGGGCTTGGGAGCGGAGCTGTACAACCAAGTAATTGCTAAGCAATTGTGTAACAAAAGAACAAACTTCTATTGAAAAGATTTGGCAAAGTCACAGCAGTGGGCAAGATGAGAACTTGAACAGTCTGCCAGCAGTACAATCCTGATACATGTTCATGCAGCATCTTCTATACCCATAATCTGTGTAATCAGTGGTTTACCTCTTTTGTTCATTTGGCTTTTAATGTCCTTATCAGCACGTGTGACTGCAGCTTCAAAACAAACAAATCAGATCTAACACAGACTACTTAAGACTGTGTCAGAGTTGAGGCCTGGATTTCATTTACTGATTATGCTCTGTAACACAAACATTCTGTAGCATTCTACTGCCACCAGTATGTAAAAAGGAGAAGAAAAAAGGTATCAAGCTAACATTGAGGGAAGAATAAAACAGAGGACATGATTCATAAAGGAATGAAGGCTCAAGATTTCATCACATATTAAACCAATAACATCTTCACACTCAGTACCCAATGTAATACAAATTTTGATGTACGAGCAGTATATACTTGTGATCTATCAGATACCTCTTGGTGAACAGATCTTACAAACTCATAAGGCCCCAAGTTCAATTCTCTGTCACTTTCTTCTGCTTCATCAGAGCTTTTAAAACAATGCTTTAGGGCATGAACAAGATTAGTCATAACTATTTTTGAAGGATTATTTCACTTTTAATAAGCTAGTTCTCTCCCAGTGAAACAAAAAAGAATAAACCAGGCTGTGATTGCCCCATCCTTTCCCAGTTGTTTTACCTGAGAGGGTCAACAGCCATCACACTCCCAAAAGGCACAGAATGGTTTAACTGACACTGAGAGGGTTAAGAATAAGCACTCACATTCCTTTATTCAGGAGTCACTTACACTATTTTGGGACAATCCATGGTAACATCCATTAAAAAGTCATGTAATTTGTGTTCCACCTTCTCAATACCCTCAGAAATAGGTGCACGTAAAGTTTGTAACATTCTTATTAAAAATCACAGTAACAGGTTCTTGCAGATCAGACACTCCAAATCTGCATTTTTAAAAAGCATTAATATTTTCATTGAATAAATTCGCTTCAAGCTGTAATTCCTAATTTTTTGTAGCTGTTTACAGAGCTGTCATCCCAAGAAGTACTTACCTCAGAATTCTGCTTAGGGAATTTATTAAACACTCCACATCATTATCTGTTAGAGCTTTACTACAATTTTTCAGTACTTTTTTAACAAATTCCATACTTTCTCCTCCATTAAAAACATATTGTCTATAAATGGTAACAAGACACTGAAAACCTGAGTACTTTTTTAGAAAATTGTTTAAAAGAGAACTATTAAACCAGCATGTCCCCATCCCTTCCAATTTCACAGACTTAAGTGGAATTACCATGATAATGTAATACAGCTTTCATTAAACATCAGAACATTTCTTAAGGATAATATTCTTCTCTGTGCATGAGTGCCCACTTCTCAACATGCTTCCATGTGTGCATGGAATCTCTCTACTACTGACAGCAAACTAACACACACACACACACACACACACAAGCTGAAAATCCTAACCAGTCATTTCCTGTTTCAGAATGGTAAAGCCCTTCAAAATCTATTTCTCCTTTCAATTGTCCACAAATTAGAAACCCACATAGGTAAGTTTTTATAATGGTTTTTACTACCAAAATGTCTCCTACTTGCCAAGAGCTTTTTTATTCTTCAGTGAAAAAAACAAATTTACAGTCACTAAGTACTGTTCTATACTAAGGAATCACAAAACTAGCTTCAGATTTATATGGTATGTACTAATGCATATGATCCAGATATACATACAGTATGAAAGTAAAATATGAAATACACTAAACCTTGTAGGGTATTTATAATGACAAGGACCAGAGTTACTGTTATCTTAAAAAATATATAAAACTGCTATCCACTGGCTTGAGCAACAGTAAACAACAAGACAGACAGGAATTTACATAAATGTATATGTGGAAAAGTATTTAGTCCCTGATATAAGACAATATTTCAATCCTTTGTTTCCCCCTCCTACAGGGCAGTAACATCAAGCACAAAAGATGCAACAGAAATGGAAGTACAATGCTAAATAAACCCTACAGAACTAGCACAACTTCCTTTACATCTTCCCAATAGGTGGCAACAGAATCCCAAAAATACAAAGAAGTTTAAACTTCTTTCTTCATCCACAAAGTAAAAGAAGCCCTGTTACAACTTCAACCAATGAATTTCAATCAAATGAATCACTGAATCTCAGGAACAGAAATTCTCAGGACAAAATAATGTCAAAGGCCAGAGAATTCATAGAACTCAAACAAAGCATTTATTAAAAAGCTAACTGGTAATGAACACCTAACCTGATGGCTTATACTCAGAGCTTATCTGGGGTGGGGAGGCAAACTACCACAAGTAGGAATTGCAGTAACAAAATATTCAAGCACTAAAGTAGAAACGTTAAGGAAGAAAGAAAATTCCAAACAACTTCTGTTGGTGTTGACATTCATACCTTGGCCTTAAGCAGCATTTATTTAGGGTGAGGAAAAGAGTGGGCACTTTTAAACAAAGTTTTCAGCTGACAACTTCATCACAGTAGGAGGTCTATATTAACTCCCCGATTCCTTGTAAGAAATGACAGGAAGTCAGAGTTCTTTTTCCTTGGCAGTTAACACAACTACTGTGTTTTTGTGGCACAAAGCTAGACCAATTAGGTCTAAATAAGGACTACTTACTTGCTTTCAAACCCAGCCACGTTCTGGTCCAGGGAAAGTGCCTCTGTGGTGATCTCCACCTTCCTGACGCTGCCAAAGAAATCTGTTATCAGAACTTTCTGAGGGTCTCGCTGGAACAGGTCGGTTCGGTGCCCAGGGGTGGAAACACACAAGCTTTTTGGACAGACCTGAAACTGGAAAGCAAGATGGACAATCACATCCTGCCCCTAATTCCGCAGTCTCTACATATACCTTCCAAAATGAAACTACTGTTAAAAAGAAAGATAAATGATACACGTAACTTGCATTAATTTCAGTGCAAGCTCCATAGCTGAAAAGAATGGTTAAAAAAATGCACTCAAATGCATGAACATCTTGATAATAATGCCACTGGAGTTTAAAATGCTCCTGTGAAAGCCAACGATCAATTTCATCTAACTATAAATGCACAAACATATTGCTGAATATAGATGCAGCAATGCTGCTATAACCTTCCAGAAGTCACAAGTGGGCATAAATTCATCATATTTACCAAAAGGAGGCATGCAAAATTAAACTAGCTTTGATAAGCAGCTATGTTGAAGGCTTCATAAAGAAGCAAGAATTTACATTTTGATCAGATAAAAAGTCCATCAGTCTTGTTTCTAGTTTATAGCCCACAAATTAATGCATAAGATCTTCAAATATCAAAAGTGCTTTATTTACATTAAGTTCACAGACTTCCTGTGACACCTACAAACAAGCTATTATTATTTACTTTACCCATGTATTTTGTCTACATATCAGATCCCCTATATCCCACACACACTGCAACACCTGAAAGACAAAACCAGCACTTACAAAATCAGAAGAAACAGTGACAGATTTGTTGCAGCATTTAAACACCTGGCAAGGCAGGATGCCTGTTAAGTAACAAGTGTGTTATGTCCCCAGCAGACACAAGGCAACACAAATGCATGTTGGACACAAAGCCATTTTGGACAAGTCGTACCACACCTGCCACAACACAGATCACCTGGTAACAGGGCAGGTCATGTGAGTCCTTCACATTCCAGCCACACAGAACATTTTACACAAGAGACTCAATATACAGGACTAAAACTGTCACTCTCCACATGGGCACTCATCTTCTTTAACCTTAAAATTTCCAAGTGATTTTCATAAACAGGTATGGACCTATTTATGAAACAGACAGGATCTAGAGCTCATACACCTAAATTACATCATGGCTCAGTTCTTACAAGGTTGCATCCTAATAACAAAAAACACAGATCCTAATCCGCTCAGTGCAAATACAACTTGAATTGTCCCAGCTCACGAATGACAAAAACCTGAGAGTTTCAGGCCATACTTCCCAGCAGAAATACTGTGCTCAGCCTGACACAAAATGCACAGGCTTTTGTGGCTCATTCTTTTTGGACAACAGAGCCCTACATTACAAAAACTTTCCCAGAGAGGAAACAATCTATCTGGTTTTTCTTCATAGAGGACAGATTCTATCTTCCCATTCCACCCTTCTGCTCTATTCCAGTTTCTCTTTTATCTCTTTTTAGCCTAAGCCTGTGACATATGGCATTAGGCTGCTTGTCCGGAGAGACCTCAGCTCACTTTTACCTTTACCTGAAGCATACAAGCATTCATACACACTCAGCTCTTATTTTAACAATTCCCATCTCTCTTGTTGGCTGCTATCACACAGCTGCTAAAGAAGAGGCAAATCAAACCCCTGTTATCTTCCCTGTGGTGAAAATGGACTAGACTCATCAGCATCATGCTTCCCATACAAAAGCCATTTGTTAATGCACACACAAACTCCCTAAAGTTTTCATTTTCACCAAAATGCTATCAATTTTCCCCAGCTTTGCTCCAATTAAGGACACAAACATAACAAGCAAGTCTCTGAACTAAACTATAAAAAGTAAGCATTTGTTTTAATCCCACTATCTGAGGCATAAATTTATGTTGCATTTATACAAGTAAGTCTCTCACCAATGTTTAGAGAGTATAAATGCCAAAAAAACTGCATCAGCACTGAAAGTGGGAAACTGATACTGCACCCAACTAATTATTACCTGTCCTGCAACAGTTTACGACCACAACACATTGATACAAATTTGAACAAAGAAATGAAGTGGCAGTGAGAAGAAGACTTCAGTGTTAAAAACCTACCCATCCACGACCACTGTGAGAATGGACTAAACCTACCCATCCACTACCACTGTGAGAATGAACTGCAAACCAATTCTACCACAACAGACTAACACTAATAACTGAGGTCTTCTGACAAAAAAAGGAAAACACAAACACTGGCTAAGTTAAGCACATTTTTTCCTATACTAATTTTTCCAAATTTTTAAACTTTTTTTTCAAACAGAGCTAAACAACTCCTCCAACTTTGTTAACTTTTCTAACAACAATTTAGCTCCTTTATGACAAATGACACCTCATTTAGAAATTTATTTGAATCTTACTTTTAAAGTTAAAATGTATGACAATTCAATGTAGTTTTTATTTTCAGGGAATTGTGATCAAACCTGAAGTAAGTCATTTGCACAGCTTTATACTATCCCTTAGCAACACAGATGGAGCAGGTGGGGAGTAGGTGGAGTGGATTATGAAAAACGATGTATCATTCTTTGCAGGAATGCAATATCCAAATCTTAGGTGGATGTGAAGAGAAGCTGTTTCAAGAATGGTTAGAGAAAAGTAAAGAGGTAATGGCATAGAAGTAGTGCAACAAATACACAGTACCTCAAAAAGAGAAGACATTTGACATATCAGAAGATCAAACAACTAAATAACATTTAATTTTAAAGCTAGGTAGTGAGCAACATAAGTTACCCTGATCTTGGAAAGCATTAATTTAAATTTAAAAAATCAGAGTTGGATAGAATACCTCCTGCAACTGTTGGCAAAAAAACCCCAGGTTTATATCCTTACCATGGACTAACCATATGTCAATTTGGAACTCTTAGATGAAGCTTTGAAAAGCACCAACTCAAAGTCAAGTGGTCACACTTGCTGAAATGTGTGCAGATTATGACTCAGTACCTGATTATACAATGGTCTGGGTTGGAAGAGTCCTGAAGGATCATCTAGTTCCACCTTCCTGCCAAAGCCAGGGACACCTCCCTCTAGACCAGGCCTTGAGATCCCATCCAGTCCCATCCCAGTCCCATTTGGCCATGAACAAATTATCACAAATTAAGATATATTTCTGTCCCTTCTCTTCCACTCCCCGAGCATCAATCAGCAAATCAATGTATGATAAGATGACTTACATTATGGAAGGAATTTACCAGTATGGATAACTTCCCTCAGCTCTTCCTGAATATTTGGCATATAAGCAAAAACACAGTTAGGTATCTTCTCCAAAGAACTCAAAAAGTAAACTGCTTGGCCAGCTAACAAATTTCTACACTTTTCACAATAATCAGATTAACATCCTGCTGACCAGACCTCCTATATCCCTTTCCAAGAGTGTGTCTTACACAGTAGAAAGCACTGTTCCTTTTTATTACCTTTTATTATTAACAGAAAATATTTTCTTGTTTACAGTGACATTTGAATGAAAAGGCTAGACAAAGATAGTTAATCAACAAAGAACTTGCATGTTTTTCTTTATCAAAATTTATTTTAAAGTTACCTGTATCCTATAATTAGAAGGTATTAAATTATAGGACAGAATTTAATTTCCACAGAAGTAAGTAAAAGAACCTTGAGTCTTAGCCACTGAATCAATTCTGTATCAACATGAAATCTGCCAAGTGTGGGTTGTTCAGAGAGAATTCTAGCACACATGTAGCAGTCAGGCTAACACCATCCTCTGTAGACAGAGGGTGGCATAAAACTTTTGAGCAGCTGCTCCTTTTACAGAAATGAATCTGTGACAATGTAAGTGGTGGCTCTTAGATTACTGATGTGGCACAGCAGGATTTACATCTATAAGGTACCAAACGATAACCCATGACTACAAATAAACCAGCATTGGAACAGGTATAAAGGGTTAACAGAGCAAATAAAATATGGATATGTTTCATGTCATCTCCCAAGTGTATACATCTCACTGCTAGAGAGGCATTTTCATAAATTTTGTCATACATTATCTGGCTGGCTTCTTCTTTTCCTTCTTTTTCGTACCTGAAACCTACAATAGTGTTTGTCTCAGCTATGATTAAGTGCAAACATTGACAGATTTGTATGTATCTTGCTCTGGAATCTAAGCAGATATACAGATAAATTAGTCTCTGCAGGCATTTGTGAGTGCACAAATTTTAACTGTTTTTACTGATTTTAACTGTTTTTAACTGTTCAATCACCTTTGCAAAACAACATCAATGCCTGCTTTCCCACATCTGCAAAGTGTCTGCTATCCTGGTTTTAGAAGCTTCCTGCTAAAATATTTCACATGGAAATGCTTCATTCTATTGATGTGAATATTTAATGAATACTTCATTATTTTTTCAGCAAAAAATACAAAATCTGGCTCATTTTGGTTATTTTTTTCTGGAGCCAGCAAAGCACTTTCAAATGAGGACAATCCTTGAAGTGTTACACAACTACATTTAACAATAGCAAAAAAATCCTCCCTCCAAAGCTGCTTCCGAGAGAAACAGCAGGAGCATAAAAAGCATTTGAAGAACCCTACAGACAAAATAGATTAGTTTTAGAACTATTAAAGTCATTAGCATATTAATGAATGTTGAGTATTCTACTTACTAGGTCATTCATATTTGTCTGACTGGCTGGATGAATTTCTTCCAGGAACTCTAACACATAGAACGTGTATCTGTCCATGAGATGAACGCCAATCCCCAGGTCAGGCTGATGCTTTAAAAACAACACACAGCAATTATTGGGCATTTGCAGGAGAGAACTCAGCATTCGGGAGAGGGAACAGAATGTAACAGCATGTTGCAAAACTTAAGCATAATTTTTTTTTGCTCTTAGGCAAATTATGTAAAGAAAATTACTAGCTGTGAAAAAACCTACTGCTGATAAGCTGAACAATGCAGTTTATCTATAAACTGTATCCTGGTAATTTCTCTTTCCCAAAAAGCAGGGAACTCCTTCTTAATGGTCCAGCATAGACCTCTGGACTTCAAAAAATAGGGCTGGGAGAGCCAGTGTATCTTACAGCAGTGTGTGGGTTCAAGTAATCCTGACCAGCTGGTTTTGGTCTGGCTGGGATCGCTCCTATGTAACTGTCCTCTCTCCTGTAATTCAGCTGGGGGATATAATCACAGCAGGTGAAAGCCAGCATTTGGTTTTATATCGAGTATAGTAAGTCCCAGATTGAATATTCCTCACACACATCTCCCAGCAGCCTTCCCATAAGATTTCTTGCTATCCTAGGCAATGCATAAACTGGCCAGCAAGCACAAGAAATCCATCATTAGCCTGGCTCTTTGGGACAGCACACAAAAACAAGCAGGAACAGTAGACTTACAAGTTTTGTCAAACCCCCACAAAATACCTTATACATTCAGTAATTAGAATAAAGGAAATCTTTAGTTAAAAGTCAGCAGGAATTGTGCTTTTAACTCAAGCATTCTGAAAACTGTCCTCAGGATCACATAAATCTACTTACTGATAAAGAATCTTCTCCTACTTGGCTGCTAGCCAAGGCCATTATATTGGGTGAATAAAATCGTTCATACATGGATGCTCCTTGACAAGTATCAATAATAAACAGCAATTCATTGTACCTGAAAGAAACAAAACAGCCTCCTTACCCATTTCTACTTAGACACCATATACATAGTTTGCTTTTTAGTTACCAGGACAGCTGCTCAGAACCTAAGGAACAGGAGCTCACCCTGATCAGATTTTGGATGCGAGTTTGTCCAAAGCAATACATTTGAGCAGCTCTAACTGCAGGAAGCTGAAAGCAAAAACGAAAACTTTGCTTTCTGAACGCAAACTGTCACACAATTTTATGGACAACTGACAGTATCACTGCTGCAGGTAAGCAAGGCCTATCTGTAAGACACACTTAAGAGTATGTTCACAATATTCAATATTTAATGTCTACATAATGCTTATTTCTTACCTCCTTTTCTGCCACATTTGTTCAAAGGCATCAGCAAGTTCCACATTTGTGATTTCTTCAGAATCTTGAAATTTTAGGAAACCATTTCCACCATGGCCTAACAGAAAAGTCAGAAGTTAGACAAGGATGTAGGTTAAAGGAAGATATACAGCCTAGTGGATAGTACTTCTAAAACAAGGTAAACACAGCTGTGTTTCTCCATAAACAGTCCAACAAAATAAACTATTGATACAGTAAAAGCAATACACATACACCATTTCAAATGGAATCTATACTGGCTTAGTACTGCCTTATAGGCATTTTTCCTTAATTAGAATGACATGCTGAAACCAGAAAAACATCTTTTGGTCGATCCTTTTGTGCATTTGGACTACTGATGCTTTCAACAAACCCATCCAACTGAGCAAGTATCAATAAACTGTACAGAGAAACCTGCAATTACCTGTCATATATATTAGAATATTGCTTCTGTCATCAGAAAGAAGACGTTTAGATCGTGGTGTGCTTGGTGGGATTCTTCCCGTTAAAACACGCAAGAAATTTTCAACAGTAACCTATGAATAGAAGCATAAGGTAATTTTCTAAAGATAAAAAATATTGATCAGCTATAGGCTGGGTTACAGAAATTAAATAATGGAACACTAAAATATGCAGTGTATCTAACCAGACATAGTACAGTGTGATATAAACTACATAAACATTTCCTGTGTAAGGTTTTACTTCAGGTTAAGAATCATGTGGCACCCTCCACTTTACTCCTCTAACATCAGCCTGTTGCTTAATTATATCCAATAAATCTACCACCATTATAATTTTTAAATATATTAACATTGATCTAAAAACCTGTCAGCATAGAGCTTCCCTGTGCCAAAGCTACTCCTGTGCCCACAAAACGCTCCAACATTAGTGTGTGTTACCATGGAAAAACAAAAGTTTAAATTCCCTCCACAACTCAGAAAAGAGAAAACAAGATCAATTCAATTACATAAGTCTGAGTGATCAGGTAAGATCTATCTGAGTGGTGACTGCAAGACATTCTACAAAACACCACTTCCTCTTTAAGTACTCAAGCACAGCTCAGACGCCAGCAACAAATCCATACCAAGGAAAAAAACATGATAAAAAGAATGTAGCTCTATTCCAGTTCTGTGTCTTCACTTCTTTGTATAAAGCTTCAGACAAATAAAACATCTACTGTATACCTCAATACAATTCAATAAACCTTTACCAGTAATTCTACACCACTATTAAACCAAGAAACTGCTGTGAAATTTTTTCTCAATTTGTAGAGATGGTGCCTGGTATGAA
Organism: Sylvia atricapilla; assembly: GCF_009819655.1. Taxonomy (NCBI): domain Eukaryota; kingdom Metazoa; phylum Chordata; class Aves; order Passeriformes; family Sylviidae; genus Sylvia; species Sylvia atricapilla. The sequence continues at coordinate 16,150,625 of NC_089148.1, forward strand.
GGAATATTACATAAAAAGAAAAGTGACAGAATGCAGATTTTTATACAGTAATTGCTTTGCAGTAATGATTAAGTTAAGGCTTTTGCTTTATTGTAGGAGCATATGCTTAAGATTAGGAATTGAAGTACATCTACCTAATAAACAGTTCAATTGCACACCAAAATTTTCACAATTTTTGTGTTGGGAAGATGAGACATTGAACAGTCATTTCCAAAGAGATTTCAGTCATATGATTCTATTCCATTATTTAAAATAGATACACAAAACATGTTTCTAGTACAATGAACTTCAAATACAAACTCAAATATCAAGGAGAGGAGGGGTATGTATTTTAGACTCATCAGCTGATAATAAAAGCCCAGCCCAAAACCAGCAATATGAACAGAAAGACTTCCTCAGACTTCAGAGATGCTGCATAAATCCTTAAACTAGCACTAAAAAATAAAGACTCAGTGTTTTAATTAAAGCACTGTCACCTCATAGCTTCTGTAATCCACTTCTACATCATCTCCATAGACATTCAGCTCCATGTTTTTATGACTAAACACAGTTGCAGGTTTGGGATTTCTGGGATTACATGCCATATCATCTGCCAGCATTAAGACAATGTGACTGTGGAAAATAAGAAAAGAAACATTTCAGACATTCTACTTTCACATAACAGTCAAACAGAAATTAGAACACTGTTCAACAATTACAACAATAGACAGGATCATTAAAAAGATTCCTGGAATTGCAAGTAAACTTTGCATAGTTATACCCTGTTTCGTTATGAGCATTCTCAGTATCACAAAAATATCACACACAGAAATGCAGCTGGTTGTCATTCATCTACAGGGCTAATCAGGCCAAAGATAAGCATGAGAGTATTTGACATCAGCAGCTTTGGTATACAGGCTTGCCTGGACCTGGGAGGTCAGAGCTCTTAATAAAAAAACTCAGAGATTTTTAAAGAGCACTAAAAACAATCATGTCCAAGAATCATGATTGATGTTTATTTTTCAGATGTGATTTTGAGGCTTTTTGGAAACTTTTGTTTTGGTTTTTGTTTGTTTGTTTGTTTTTGTCTTGTTGGTATTTTGAAAGAAGTCTCGCAGCAAAGAAAGAAAAACAGATAAGGTAAGTTTGCCTGAGGAAAAAACACGCTCAAATCCACATAAAAATTGCTGTATATGCTAAGTAAGAAGGCTCTCTCTCTCTCCAGCTTTTCTCCAGTGTCTTAGAGAGTATTCTTGACTGTAGTCTAAAGCATTGCTGGCTTTTTGACATTAATTCCAGATCTTTGCATATGGATAAGAAATGGATCTTGCTACAGAACACAGACATCTCAGTCATGCCACAGTTCTTGCAGTTTCTAAAACTCACACCTATTTTGACTTTAATGGTGATAAAAGTTCTAAGGTAAGAGCAGTACTAGTGACTAGTGACAGAATTTCTGCGGCAGTGCCAAGGGCACGTGTGCTTCAAAGGCTGCACAGGAGAGAGAACAGCTGCTTCTGAATGACATGGGCAAGGACAAAAGGAATCTTTCTGTGCCTTTCAGCCCACAGCACTTCCACAGTGCATTCCCTTGGATTTATAACCCCAAAATGCATCTAAAAATTGAGTATCAAAATCCACTCTTTCAAAAACCAGAAAGCCTTTTTTTTTTTTTTTTTTTTTTTTTTTTTTTTTTTTTTTTTTTTTTTTTTAAATTCACAGCTGAATGGGAGTTAACTGGGGAACTCAATTGTGCAGTTTTGGATTTGGACAAAAAAAAATGCCATACCAATTCAATCCATCAGAACATGCATTTTGCAGTGATGAAGCAGGCCACACTTCTTCAGGTAGACATGCCAGAGAAACTACCAGTTCTCTAAACTACCATCAAAAACCAGGACCACAAGGAATTCTATAGGAGCATATGATACATATAGCTTATTACACAGTGGATGCTGGTGCCTTAAATTCACTTCCACAGTTCTGACAGAAGTAAATTACATTCTGAAACAGCTGGATGGAACTGTGCCAACACCCCTAGGACTTCCAGAAGGAACACAAAGGAAAGATACATCAGAACTTTGCTGTTCCTGTTGTGAAAGAAGAGATACTGTTCTAACCCTTGTGCTATCAATAGAGAAACACAACTTGCATGGACAAAAAACCTTGTTTCTCAAAAAAAATAATGCAAAATGGGTTTTTTCAAGGCTACTGTCAATATATAGGAATTGCTCCTATAGATCAGTCTTTAAAGACTCAGTATAGTTACAGATGTGGAAGTCTTACATCTTAGTACAGTCAGAGTTACCAACATGTCCACACTAAAAGGAAATTAAAGTACAGCAAGGCTCATCTCAAGTAGTACTGTCATTGCTGAGTGCACTTAGTAATTTTCAAATCACACTTGCACCAATTTTTTAAGTGGTACATTTTAGTGGCTAGATCTAATTAGCCTGTTTCAAATGGAAATTTTATTATGCAACTTGTTGCTTTTCCTTTGGAACAACATTGCTGCACTTTTCACCATACTGATGTGTTTGTGTTCTTCCTTTTTACTTTTATCCAGTTAAACTGGGAAGAAAAATGTATTTCTGTATTGCTCATTTAGTAGCACATTTGCAAAACTGGATTCACCAAGATTCCCTCACCTATCAGGAATGCCCAGTCTCTTGACACTTCTGTACACTGAAAGAGTATTTGCCACATGACGATAATTAAACCAGAATCGAGACGTACACACCTTGAAATGAGAAAAAAAAAGCATATTAAACAGTGTAAAGATACAAACTGGCCTGGCACATTGCACCAGAAGAATGCGATTACAGGATTATAAAAACAGCAACAACTCAGAAAGAATATAGTAACATCAAGAAACTCATAAGTTATGTAAATCTTAGTTGTACCAAAGCAAAAAACTCTGAAAATAGAAGTTAAAAAAAAGTTCCCACCACACTGACTCAAGACAAAATTGTCACAAACCCTTACTAAATATACATAGTGGCACTTCAGGGAATAATTCAGCAACAGTAAGTGGATAAGCTAATTTTTTTCATTTGCTTTCTCCTAATCAAATGGAAGAGAGATCAAAGGAAGGTTCTCATCTCAATAGCAAATCCATTCTGGGATCATTCTTCCACAAGGGCACAAGTGAATTACTTCATGCAGAAGCCACACACAGGGGAAAATGCGCTGAGGACATTTGCATTTATGGAGTCAAAGTAAGAGCAAACTGAGCTCTAACCAATACAAATACAAATGAATCTGAATCCAAATTCTCAGAGTTCGATTTCTACAGTTCTAACAGGCAAGGGGTCAGGGCTCAGCCATTCCATTTATATACACACTCCCTAAATCAGGTTCTGATTCAGACATTTCAAAAGCTTCTATAAGATGTGACTTTAAAGCCACAAAAACAGAGACGCAGGAAAAAGCATTTAGATAGATTTTTTAATTTTTCAGCTCTAAACATAGAGCTCTAAGTCACACTACACAGCATCTTTTTCTCTACTCATTTTCATAAACAGAACGGAGTTGTAGCTTAAGAAATAATAAATTTCAGCCTGAAAGGATCCTTTTGTGTGTCTATCACCCTATCAATTAGGAATTCCAAAAGAGCCCACAGCAATCAGTCCACGAGGACATTTGTCTTTCAGCAAGATTTAAAACTCTGAAAACAAACTGTCCAATTTAGCTGAGACACTTCAAGGTACCATCATCTGCCCCCTGCCTCCAGTACCTCCCTTACAACACAGTGAAAAGTGTCTAAGCTTTAAATATAGTGATCCATGCTGCAGCATATTAATTCAACCTATTGATGAAGTGGGATTACTTTTGATGAAGTGGGATGAAGTACGATCCAAGGTTTGAAGTGCCTGACAGCAGTAAACCCCTCCCTGCTCTACTGCTTAAAAAATTAGTAGCAACTGCTACAAAACTTAACCACTAACCAGAGAGAAAATAAAACCAGCAGAAAATCTGTTCAGCAGAGAAAGTACAGGCCCTTGGACCTAATTTTCTACCTTTTTTGTGTGGTTTTATGAGTCCCAATAACGGCATCTATTTATTAATAATATTAAAGTAGTATGTTACGTTTTAAAGTTTCAAGTTTGTACATTGTAGAATATATAAATTATTCCTCTGATTAGTTACTGTTAACTTTCCTTTTGTATTGCTCAGTTTTAGTATCTGGAAAACAAACAGCTGCTACTGAGTAATTACAATAGTGTTCTGAAACAAATTAGTCATTAAGACCTGAATTGTGATTAAGAACCGACTGTGCAACACAATTCAAAGCTAATTAAAAGTTACATGGCAAAGAAAAAAAGAATTAGGGTAAGAACAGTTGATCTGCCGCCCCTTTTTTTTTTTTTTTTTTTTTTTTTTTTTTGCATTGCCTGAATTGATTTTATTTCCAGCCTGTTATCACAAGCTAACAGATTGAATAAGAACATGAATAAGAACAAAAATGAGATATAAATTCTACCTTTCTGGTCAAAGAGACCAGACTTCCCTGGTATCAGAATTACACCTTTTTTTTTTCAATATGCAGTATGCTAATTTAACTATTTTAATACTTTCAGAACTTTTGTTTTATGAATCCTGCCATTTAGCTAGACACATTGAGTGCTTGAAATTTGGTCATATTGAAAAGATAATTTAATTATAGTGTAATAAATTTGCAGGCACAATTTCAAATTTATTAATTTCCAAATGTTTATCTTTCCATTTCTTTCAAATGAGCACAACTCTTGAGTGACTGTTGCAATTATGGCTCCTGATGAAAAACTGTCAGCTTTATTGGAGGGAAACAACCTGGACCATCCTTACCAAAACTGCCCAGTTATTTGTATGTCCACTTCTAAAAAACTGCTCTGCTTGATCCTGAAAGATGAAAAAAATTTTAGGTTTTTCAGCAATAAGAAAGAAATAACTATAGTTTTGTTATCGCCACAGCAGTGTTCAGTGCATATGTTTACCACACATTAATACTAAATAAACCTTAGAAAAGCTAAAAGAGAGGTATTTTTCTTAATATTTGTACATTTCGTATGAATTACCTGCTCCCAATCTTTCCCTGAAACTCACCACAGAACAAAGAGGAATTATTAGTCACTTGCACCTTAGTTAAAACCAAAAGCCCACACATCTCTACCCCAAAGGACACTTCAAGAACAAAAGAATATGGTTTATTGACCTACGGTTTCATCCTTAATGAGAAAAGAGGCTTGGATTCAATTCAACTCAATTTTAAAAAGCAGGTAAGAGAATCTGCAGTTTTAACCCACTTTAAATCCAAGGTGGTTACATTTATCTTCCAAAATCAGGATCTATGACAGCAACCTTCTGTATAAACTGTGTTCTCTATAGTTCTCACTTTCCCTTGCAGATGAGAGGGCCCTTTCTCCTCAACAGAGACCATAAATCAGGACACAAAAAGGGGCTAAGACTTCACAGAGGTAATGGAATAAGCCTGTCACAGGGCAACAATCCAAATGTGCTGACTCTTAAATCAGACTCTTAACGCTGAGGAGTTCTGGGATGATGCTTGTGGTCTTACACAAGACACACGGTAACAGAAAGTGTGTTGTACTTCAGGCAGCAAACAACTTGCAGTTTAATTAGTCATCCAGACACTGTAAGAATATTTCTATTGTTCGAGGTGCGGGGGTTGTTTGGTCCTATTGTAATTGATTTCAAGCCTAACAACTTGTTAATAACACAAAATTCAAAAGCAAACAACACTCCAGATGAGGCGTGGGCACAGTGCATTAAGCTAATTGCTGAAATATAAAACTACTCCCACCTGACAAACCCACTGGCACCTGCGGGCTGGGCACGGGGCCGGGGAGCCCGGGCCGCTCCTCTGCCCCACCCGGAGCCCCGCGACCCCGGCCGGCTCCCAGCCGCCGCGAGTTACGGCGTGTGGCCAACACCAAACTGAATTCCAGAAACTCGCAAGAGGATGGAGAGTCTGGGGCTTTGTAACTTTCTGCAGTTGGCACAAAGGGCAGACACCGGCCGAGCCGCCCAGCATCTGGGCACACAGAGCCCCGCGGTTCCGCCCACGGGGCAGCGCCGGGCGGGACCGGCGGCGGCTCCGCCCGCCGGGGAGGCAGCGCTCGGTACCGGTGCCCGTCGTAGGGACAGGGCCGCTCCTGGGTGCCGCCGGCGCCTCCGCACAGCTCCGCGGGCAGCCCACGGCCGCGCTCCCCGCCTGCGGGGGGAAGCCCTGGGGACGCCGGCGGCCCCGAGCCCAAGGCGCCGCCCGCCCGCCCGCTCCCGGGCCCCGCGCGGCTCCCCCAGCCCCGTACCTGGGCGCCGCTGGCCAGCGCTGCCCCGCAGCAGCCCAGCAGCAGCAGCGCGGCGGCGCGGGCCCGGGAGGCGCGGGGCACGGCAGCCGCCATCTCGGCCCGCCTCCTGCACGGGCCCGGCGCCGCGGCTGCCGGAAGGGGCCGGCGGCCCGTGCGCAAGTTCCGCGGGGCGGGAGCGCCGCTGGCCCGCGGCCGGGCCGTGCCCTGCCCGCTGCCGCCGGCCCTGAGCGCCCCTGGTCACACACGGAGCTCTCCCGGCCTCCCCGGCTCCGACAGCCCGCCGCGGTCCGGTCTGGCGGAGCAGAGGCACACCGTGGCTCCGTCAGGTGCTGGTGCTAGAAAACACCGCCCACCTCGCCTCGGGCTTGGTTGGCCCCTGCGGCTGTAACAGCAGCCGTGTCTCTCAGCCACCTTCGAAAAATCCTGTGAAATCCTGGGCTCCACTGGGGTCACTAAGAGGGCAGGGCATGGTGAGCTGTGAGGCCAGGGTGTCACCAGGTCTTGGTGGCCACAGGGCTGCCTTGGAGAGTGCAGGGCACAGCTCTGGAAAGGGACCACCTCTGGCAAGGGAGGGAGTGAGATCTAAAGCTAGATTTTTTTTTTTTTTTCATTAAGCCTCACAATAGCTTTGTCTGTAGTGCATGCATCCCTCAGAGCTTACACATCATCAAATTTTTATTTCAATGTATTGAACCACTTGGTATGAATCTTTTTATCTCACCTTGTCACTGCTTTGTTCAATTGCCTGATGCCTTCTATTACTGGAGATGCAGAATCTGCCCTGAACCATGGAAGCTATTTCCTGCTCCGTGTACTTGTCACCAGTAATGACTTTCTCAGACAGGAGCACATTTCCAGGTATTGATGCTGGAATTTCAATAGCATCACGTTTGCTGTTTTAAAGCATCGCTGGTTTCCTTGAGAAAAATAATCACCTGTTATTAGATGGTACTTACTCCCTTCAGAATACCATAGCCACCGGCTCCTGTTGTGCCTGAACCCATCTCCTGTGTGAGCCTATGGAGAACCTACTGAGAAGTTCTATAGTTGTCAATGTCTCTTGGTGCCTGCTTGTAAGCTGCACTGATTATCTTCTTCCAGAAAGCTAAATGAATTTAGGGCCAAGCTGAAGCTTTTTTCTTGCCCCTTCAGATGCTTCCACTTAGGTGTCTTGATCATTCTCAGATGTGGCCAAGATGTGTCAGTAATTCTAAAGGATGGGCAAGGATAACACTAAAGGATCTCATGAATACAAACATGTATTCATGCAGTTTGGTGAACTGATGAGTTGATTTCATGTGCCTCGGCTCAGGTAGCACCTCATTACCTTTCTGCTCCTGTGTGGAGTTGGCCAGAAAACGTGACAGAAGGTCTTGTCTGAAGGCCTGTGACTGAACTTCTTCCAGCTAACTTCCTTGCTCTTTGCATTTATTACAAATATCCATCCTTTTGTAACATGCACCTTTTCACACAGAAATGATGCCAGCAGCTGTATCCTGATGATGAGTCTTTGAACCAGACATAAGTCCTGTTTGTACCACATGAAAAGTTATGTCAAATAGGGCCAAAAGGTGACTTTTGGCTTATCAAGAAACATTCCTGTTCCATTATCTGAAACATTCCAATGAATGTCTTTTCTATGAATAAAATTTTAAATCATCCTGTTTGCTTACAAACTCCTGAACCTCCTGAAATTTATATCAGAGGTGACTAATTTTTTCATTCTCTAGCATGCTAGACTTTGTAGTTTTAATAGCATTCTTTAAAGATCATTGTGTATGATTTCCTACTTAAGAAAATATATTGAAAAAGTGGGGGAAAAAATCTCATATGTCATTGGAATGATATAAACAGGTTAAGAACCATGAGAAATTTTCCTTAGATGAAAGATCACTTGTATTTATCTGGTTACATGTAGTTGGGTTTGCAGTTACTAGGAAGGTTCAGTTGGCTCCTGATGTAGAAGTGTAGCTGCAAACTCCTGGTTCTTGTGTCCCCTGGTGTCAATTGCAGTGTGTGAACAGTGCTTGGATCAGCTACAGCCACACTGCAGGGAGTACTCTTTGATTGTAGGTGTTCAGGTCCTATTGCTGCCTTTCCATCCCAGGGCAGAGGCAGCACTGAGTTAAGGCAAACTCAGTTGCACCAGCTCTTTGCAGTACTCCAAAAGAATGGCCATTATTCCCTCTGATTTATATTCTGTGTAATACAGTGCATCACCTTCTTGGGTCTGTCTCTGGTTTGCCTTCTGAATTGCCTTAGCCTGCTTGAGTGTATTTTCTAGTGGATCTATTTCTCCTTCTCCTTCTGGTTTTTATTTCTTTACAGGCTCAATCTTTCTGGGCTTTAGTATTCATCAGACATGTATGAGTGTGCCAGTGCTTCAGGCATTATTCCTGGAGGTGGTATCACTTCTTCTTTTTCTCCAGTAAGACAGTACCAACAGCTTCATCCTCATTTTTTTTCATCTTTATTCCCTTAGGCAGCTCTCATTACATGCTTCCATGCCTGTACAGGATTTTTTTTTTTTTTTGTCTAGTAGAGCTCTATGCTGTCTGCTTCTGTTTCTTCATTCTGCTTTGTTTCCATGCTAATGACAGTATTTTCCATGCTCTGAGTGTCTTTAGCTTGACCTTTGCCACAATGTGTCTTGTACTTCATGGTGAGTAATTAGAAAGGATACCAAATGTGTATCCCAAAATGATTTGTAATTAAAACAACTGTTTAAAAAGCTGCTGTAGCTGCAGCTGGTATTCACATTGGTGCACATCTTGGTGCCCTTCCAGATTCTTTCCTCCTCCAGCAGGTTGCTCAGCCCTAATCCTCTAATCTATACCCTCTAGAAATTGCCCTTTATGAACCATCTGTCAGCTTGCTCCTGTCCAGCATGGAGCAAACAAGCCTTGCCTTCCACTGAGGAGGAGCAGAAATCCCAAGTGTAACACCATAAGCTCCCAAAACAGGGATTTATGGTACTAGAGTTCGCCTGACATTTTCTGATCACAAACTTGGGTTTTTTTCTATACCAAAAATACCAATTAAATATTCGTAATTTTTTTGTTAATAACCTTGATTGTACTACCTATTTGTATCATAGTGTATGTCTTCCTTCTGTTCTCTTGATCACTGTTCTGTGTCTGTTTTCCTGTTTGTATTACACTTGCATGTACTGTCTGGTAATTGTCTCTTGTGTAAGAGAAAAAAAAAATCTATCTGTCTGTATTTATTATGCTTCCTAAAGAAAAATTAAAAGAAGCTCTTGCACTGACATAACTCAACAAGAGTGATTCTTAAGGAATCATCAATAATGGCTTGACTCTACTATTCCACTTAGGAATGCAGATCTATCACTTTCTTCATTTTGACTGTCAATACAATAAATTAAAAAATGCCAAAACAAGTCTACTATAGTTGGGTATCGCAGCTGATAAAATGGCGACAGTAATTAAATTATTGATTGATCTCACTCATTTGGGTTTTTTCCTACTTCTATTAATGGAAGACTGGCTTGACTACAGAATGTTCGTACTTTGAAAAGATTTACAATAGCAAATTAATACTGATAAAAAATAGGCAAAATTAATATGGTGATAGTAATAGATACAGAACTTCCAAAGGAAATTATTTGAAAGCAGCCGTGTTTGTAATTTTGCTGTGCTGACACAGTTGTACTCAAGGGTGTTTGTAAATAGATTCTCTTTGTCCTCTCGCTCTGACTGTACACTTCTGTTCATCCATAGCATCAAGTGGCTTAACTCTACATTGGAATCAAACCAGACAGTATTTATTATTGTTATTTACAAAGTGGGATTATAGACATAACATTTTACAGGCCTTTTAAGGTCAGAATAGAACACAAGCAAAAACCTTGAAGTCTGCAATGAAATTCAGTTGACATTTGTTCTTAATGAATTAATCATCTACCTTGTCATCAGTTCTGTTCTGTCATTAATGATGTAAATATTACCAGGTGTTGAATTTCCATATTGTTGCATTGTGTAATAAACCAGTATTTCAACTTCAGAAGACATGAAGTTACTGACCATTCCAACAGTTTATTCTGTTGGTAAAAAAAAGTAAAATATGAGAAAACAAACCAAGCAAAAGCAGTGGTAGCTTATTGAGATAGTTTATTAGCTGCATCACATTTAGTCTTTGTGCATCAGTATTTTTCTCAATAGAAAAAGCTGAAAATATTTTCTCAAAGCATTATCAAAAGAGCAAAACTGAAAAAGACAGCAGTAAACCCCCCAATCTATGTTCGATTAAAAACATTATTTAAACTTGCCCTCCCCATTTTACATTTTCATTTTAAAAGGGTTCATTCTCAAATAGAAAATTCATGGGCTTCTTAATTAGGAACCAGATAAGAATCTTAATTAAATTCCCCTAAATAAAGCTATGTTTAGAACCAGTTTTACCTTTGACTTCAAGCGGTGGATAGAACATTGTGTGTTTTAGAATCGATAAGAAGTCATCACTTTTATTCCACTGCCAGTTCTGACATCTCTATGATAGATCTCTCCTGGGTCCTGAACACACCGAGTACCTGAGTGTCTCAGGAAAGTCCTCCCTGTAGGGACTGAGCTGAAGTGGACTCAGCTCTGCTGGTTAAATTAACTCAAATAAAGGCCAGTGTTGCTGATAGACTCATTTTAGCTCCCAAACCAATACTTAAAGCTATTGTGTGTACTCAAACTACTCTTCAGCCTGCAATCTAAAGATAACCTTTTGTCTTTCAAGTAATTGTCTTCATTTTGCTAGCAAGGGGTTTTGTATTCCATTGAGGACTACTCATCAGCTGTATGAGAAAACAAACAAAACATTTGAAAAAAAAGGGCTGAATGCACATCAGCTTTACCTGGAAAATGTTAATATCATGAAAATCTTATTAGAAATAAGATCTCCAGTGAGTTCCGAGTCAATTTTATAAAAGGTTACTCATACTCAAGTACAATAGCATTGATTAACATTAAATATTTGTACAGTGACTAGAACTGGATCCAATATATTGCCAAGAAAGGTTATGCAGATCAGTGTGTGATGGGTACTGAAATGTCAATATACCTGAGTAGTGGAATGGTGACTTGAGAAGCAAAATTTAAGACAAATCCAAAACCAGGCTGTTAAGGTATTTAAAGAAATATTCTCAATTAAAGGAATAACTTAATATTTTAAAATGTAAATATATATATATATATGTATATAGTTGTTGTTGTTGTTTTTGTTATTGTTTATCCAGGAGTTTTGGGGAAGAGTTGATTGAAACAGCCCAACAAATTTTTAGACAAAACCTACTTGTACTTTTCAGAGCAGCTGCTCAACAACGATCTGCAAACCTTAATAATTTCCTGGTCTACTCAAACTGTGTAAAGCAGAGAGATCATTTTGTTCTCTCTTTAGCTTCATTTAGCAGGATTGTGTAAAAGCCGCTGTGGATCAGGTGGAAAGTGCTCATGCTGAACTAAGCATGGAATATCCTTCAACAAACTCTAAGTTTTAACTCCATGCTCTTGGAAATTAAAAGTATCTGTTTCTGTGAGCTCATTTACCAGAAACTCTTCCCAAGCACAAATGCCAGAAATGACTTCATAAATTGAAATCATAGTGCTTGGCAGCCAGATTTTGCTGTGATTTATAAAAATGAAGTAGTTTTGAAATTTCTTTCTGTGCAGATCAGTAAAAGGCCTTTTCACCATGACAGTGCAGGCACTCAGTGCAAGGTGGAATTTTACTTTAAAAATGAAATGAGCTATTGCTAAGCAGAAAGTCTGGAAAAAACCAATATAATCAGCAAGAAAGTAAATTGGTGATTTGTCAACTCCCCAAATACTTTATTTCTTAAAAGCCAAATTGTGTTAATGAGGCCTAAGTTAATGAGGATATTGTGCAGACTAAGAAGAACTGCCCACACAAGAATGCATTGTTGTGAAATCTATGGAATCTATATTGTTTTGCAACTCATGAATAAAAAATTCAAGCCCCTTGAAAAGTTTTTACCTTTTATCTTCGTGCTAAGAGGTGTATCCTGATGACATTTTCTAACTGAAAGAGACCATCAAGAAAAAGACCTAGTGGTCTTACTAGATTATTAATTAATTGGAATTACTAATACATGAATATGTGCCTGTCATTTCTGTGTATCTGTCCTGTGACCTAAACTAGCTGGTTTTGCTGCTAAATATCTAGATTACATGAAGATGTAATCTACTGCATTTACTGCAGTTAATGACCTTTTACATTTTAAGGGCATGTGAATTTACATGTTCATTCAAGGTGATTGATTTTTACATGGAGAAAAGACACCAGTCAGTCAATCAGTTTCATTTAATCAGTGCCTTAATAGATGCATTTGCACAAGTATTATCTCAGCAAAAATCACCTTCTTGCACTTGAACTCTCTTAATTATCAAGGATTTCCTTAAACAAAATTTCTTTCATTATAATATTATGTAAATGCTAAAAAGACCCCTTGCATTTTAGCTGCATGTGCATATTAAATATATATCTCAAAAATAATAACACGTTTCTTTATCAGGTACAGAAATTCAGGATTCCAGATCTAAATTTCACAAACAGAACAAATGAAGGCTATTCTTTTCAGAATAATGACATTAAAATTATTATATGAGGTCAAGAGTACATAACATTCCTGGCTATTTAGCTTTAGAATAAAGACGGTAATCATTTGACATTGTTAAAGATAAAGATAATTAATATTTTAAAATTATTAATTAATAATTCTATAATTAATGTAATCTTGATTCTGATACTTCAAACACTGTTTGAAAATTTGAGGTGTTGCTAATTTGTATTCATTTTTGCTTTCATCTGATTGTTTGCCTCCATATTTCGACAAGATTAGGAAAAGTTTTTTTAATTGCTATATATTACCATGTTGTAAGAAGCATTTTTTATACAGATTCATTTCCACGAATTGATTTTTGTGACATAGGAAACTGAACGTATTTTGCCTTCTTTATATCCTCATCTAAGAACCAGAAGAGTATTAACTATCTTTTCCATTTCCTTCAGTAATACTCTGTCTCATTATGATGGTCTAAAATTTCCATATTTGTTTTCAAATCCTTTTGAGAAATAAATTAATCTTCATTCACGATACTATTTATTAACTGTGAATTCTAGACACAAAATGTATTTTCTCTTTCATAGGAAATCCTCATATGTTCATAAATCAAAAGTTTGTTTTGGAAAGGAGGCGTGTCTCTGTGTGTATTGGCAATATTGAATGGTAAAACTAGCATATTTTTCTCCAGAAATTGCTCATATTTCCATAAAAATTAGCTAGGGAGGCTGTACATTCTACCTCTGCAGGTCATGTTTCCTTTTTCCCTAGCCCAGAGGCTAATAGAGTAAGGTTCCAGTAGAAAGCCAGTAATCAATAATTTTCAATCAATGTATATAGAAAAATGTCAGCTACACTACAGGGTAATTCAAAAAACTATTTCCAAACCTGATTTAGAGGTGATTTAGCGGTATATTGTAAAGAAAGGAGTAATTTAAGGGTTCTTTGAATACTCAAGTCTTGTCTAAGTAATACCAACTCAGCTGTAAGCTGCAGTGTTTATCATCTTCTTCCAGAAAGCTAAATGAATTTAGCTTTGTCAAATACACAAGAGTTAAAATATTTTTTAAAAAAAAAATCCTGAACATTTTTTAATAAATTAGAAAACCACAGCCACTGAGTTTCTCACTTGTACAGCAGTGTCATTTTATAGTAACCTGCCTCTGATAATAAGGAGTTCACATAGGAGCAGAACTTTATAAGTTCTCCTTCAAACAGCGATCCTTAATTAACTTTTCCTGAACCCTGCCTTGTGTCATGACTCTACATCCAGCCAAGGTGGAGTTGTGCTTTCCAGAGCACAATTGCCTACTGTCTTACAAAGGTATTAGCAAGGCACAGCCAAGGGTCCTGTGCAGCCCTGCCGTTCAACAACTCTTTCATTTTATTGGGCAGAATGACCAGAAAAAGAAAGGTTTTGGTGATTCAACAAATGCTGAAAATTATTAGTGATATCCAGTGTTATAACCTACATGGTATTAAGTTCCATCAAATACTAAGCTGAAGTATTTTCTTCCATTTAGCCAAAAGTTTTCAACCCATGCCATGTTGAACCTGAGTTCAACCCTCATGTGATCGCTCCCTCAACAGTTATCTTTGCTAATAAGCCATCTGGCAGGGTGTCAGCTTCTATGGAAAACAGGTGTTTGATCCAATTCTCATTTATTATACTGTCAAGAAGGCATTCACTGAAGTTGGTGACTAAATTCAGGCAATGTTCTCATACATCAGCAGAAAGACAAGATGAATTTCAAATTAACATTAAAACATTTCTATGGTTAAAACATTTGCCAGTTTCTCTCACGTCTCTCAAGTTATCCCATTGTATCTTCAGGTGCAATTTCTTCATCTTGCCTACATTCTAGGTTCTGATTTGTAACTAAGTATTACATAATGTGCATGTATTAATCTCTAGATACTGCATTCTGTTCATTGCAATGCAAGAACAAGAAGTTAAAAGGATGAGTTCAAGAATATTAGAGCATTAAAAAATTACTTACGCAAAATTAATATCCTCCCCCCCACCCAAAATGTGTTCCTTACAGTAGAATTCAGAGTTGTGAGCCAATACTTGCCAAAGTTACAACCTTCCTGGGTCTAGAAAAGAGAGTTTGGACAGTAATTCCCCACTTTATTACGAAATATAAAATACAAAGAGAGCTTTAGCTCTAAAAAAGCTAACAAGAAGTAAACACCAGTGGCTGACCAACATTTTTACAGCTACTGCTCTGTGCTGAATACTGGATACACACTGAATATAAAAATAGGAAACTCTACTTTCTAACCAGAATGCTACAGTTATCACCATGGTCACTTTTCAAAACAGAACATGCCAGCATTATTCCATTGTGAATCCTAATTATAAAAAATTGCCATGTCATAAAACAAGACCTTTTTTTCTTAAGGTTTATTTTTTGGCATACATGCACCAACCATGTAGCTGACCAAAATTAATGGTCCTTATGTTTGAGTGGTGAAAAAAAATCTGCATTTATAAATTCCTTTCATACAAGAAAATAGCCCATCCAAGAATCCTTCTTGACCCGAGGTAAGAATAAATTATACCAAATGAAATGGTACTTTTTCCCCTTTGACTTGACACCACAGTGTTTTGAGCCACTGTAAAGATACAAGCATCAAAAAAATGTTGAAATTTTCTCAGTGTGAGCAATCCCTGAAATCATTATGTGATTTTTCTAAGCCCTTCATACAGGAAGTTGGTATTACTTGCAATTCATTTAGCTTTCTGTTAGGAAAAAAAATAGTCAAGATGCTTATCTTTTGAAGAGCTGCACTTTGTGAGAGATGATTTTCAAGTAGGGAAGATTTTCACTGTATGACTGAATAACAAGTTATAGAAATAATGTATGCCAAGTAACAGGAACCTGTACTTTCTAACAACCTAGAGCTCCATAGTGTTCCCAAGATGAGGTCTGTAGCTGTGCTTGAATTCTTTTCTATTCCCACCACCACCACCCACAAGTCATTATGCAGTTCAAGCCTGTTTTATTGACTGAATTTTGCTGTGGTTTTTTGTGTTTTGTTTTGGTGGGTTTTTCCCTGCAGTTACACAAATTCCCTTAGCTCATAAAGAATAAACTAGATGAACAGAAATTATTAACAGGGGACAATACATAGATTAGAACCTTAAAATATGTGGTTGGATTCTTAGGTCCTTATTGGAAAAAAAAAAAAAACCCACACCGCATTTGTATGTTTTTGAAAAGTCAGAATCCACTGATTTGGAGTATTTATTAATCAGTTACTGGAAAATGGTAATTGAGGAATATAAAATGATCTCCTGAAGAGCAATTTCTCTAACACTGTGGGGAGAGGGGGAGATTCAGTTTAACTGACATAAAATAAAAGCAAAAAGCGTCAAGAAGCTGTAAAAGATCAGACAGAAGTGTAAGTGCTCAATCTGTGTTCTCCCCAATAGTGAACCACTGTCTTAGGGACAAGGAAAACCTCTTCAAGACCTCCTGCTTTTCATCTCTCAGAGATTTAAGGACTTTCTGAGGTAATACCTTGAATTTAGTAAGTTACATAATGCTGTACAATATCCTCATATTATCTAATTATTATAAGCCAAATCAAGGATAAAAACTAAAATACAAAAATAGGCATTATAATTGGGAATTATTTAAGAAATGTTAACAAGACAGAAAAAAGCAGCAATTTGCCTTGAAAATAAAGATACATAAGAATAAGAAAAACATCTACTGCAAATACTAGAAGCTGCAAGAAATATTTGTGAGAGATTTAAGAACTTTAAAAAAATGAGAAGGGAAACAAAATGACATAAAACCCAATGGTCAGAGAGATGCAACAGCATTTAAAAGAGCTGTTTTTCTGAAGAAAGAAAGAAAGAAAGAAAGAAAGAAAGAAAGAAAGAAAGAAAGAAAGAAAGAAAGAAAGAAAGAAAGAAAGAAAGAAAGAAAGAAAGAAAGAAAGAGAAAAAGAAAGTGAGCCTTACAACATTTGTGCAATATGCTTGCACAGATTTGTCAAAAGCAATTGAAAGACTTCACTAAATATTTCTGTTCTGTATATAAATGATCAGATGATGTAATTATACCATAGCATGATAATGAAACATTCTCCAATAGAACTTAGTCAAGTAAGTTTTATAAATAGTAGTCACTAAAAATAACTGAGTAAATCTGCATATTTGAATAGTTGTATTGGAGTTTTAAAACAGATGGAAAGGACAGGAAAAGGAAAAACTGTAAAGGGACTCTAAGAACTTTTGAAATATCTACATTCTGGGAATACACTTAGACCAGTACTTTCCAAAGGTGGTGGCATAGGGAATTATAGCCCTGGCCATCTAACATGGAACTTAGTGAGAAGACATAACTGGTAAGAACACACTGGAATATGGCTTATATGAAATTTAATTAATGCCTGTCAATGCCAGTTTCTGAAAAAAAAAGATCATCTCAGATGTATACACAAATACTTGTTCAAGAAGGTTCCTTTTGGCTGATGAAGAAAAAAGTTGCTGATCTGATGCAATTTACATACTGCTTCAAGATATTTTCTGTAAGAAAACTGAGTGAATCAAAATTAACGTGTGTATATATTTAATGACAAATTGACTGGCCTCAAAATTGAAGGGTAAATGGGAAATACTGAGTTTCTGGTTTGGTCCCACAGGAGCTGTGTTTTGGCCATGTGCTGTATAATATTTGCATTGATTACCAAAACCAAAGAAAATCACTGGGGGCAGGTAACATAGGTTGAGGCAGTGGGAACTCCCAGAGGGGACAACTCACTAGTACTGAGCACGCTGATTTCTTGGTAAACTGGATGCAAGCAAATATAGGAAGTTATACATCAAAGAATAAAGTGCAGGTGTTGATGCTCCAGCAGAGGAACCTGAGAGGGAAAGCAGACTGCTGGGATTCTGCCAGGTGAATCACCCAGCTCAGGGTGAGCCCTGTTGCAGCACCACAGCAGGGCACAAATGCAGTCTGTCAGGGGAAAAACAACAGAATAAGGGCAGTGGGGGTGTCACAGGCAGCCTGGAAGAGCAGAACACTGCGTTCTGTTCGATGCCTCTACATGCCACTCAAGATGCATATAGATAAATTGGAGAGCTTGGGGAAGGGTCACAAGAATGATTATACTGTCATTGGAAAATAAAAATTACAGCTATTTAGTTTATCATATCAAAGAGGGACTTGATCATAGCACTTCTTTAAATTTTTTTCCTCAGCAGATTGAAATATGCATCCTCAAACTTTTAAGTGGCACGATTTTCTTTCTTCCCTCCCATGTTCTATTCATCTTGATGTCCTCAAAATTTACATAAAATGTTAATTCTGGGACTTAACCAAAATCTAGATTCAGAAACCAGATTTTTCTTGGTTGATTTTTCACTACTTTTCAATTAGTGATTTAATTCACTTAAGTAATATGTTCAGGTACCAGTAGAAAAGAAAAAAGGTTTATCAGTGTGGAAAAGAAGGGCGAGGGACACATTGGGTTTAAAAAAACAGTTACCACTGTAGCAAAAGAGTTCGGAAAGGGATTTCTCATAAAAGTAAAAAGATCATTTCAGCAATCTTGAATTAATTTATACCACACTAAATTAAATATGGGGCTGCAAGTAAGTTCCAAATTTACATAAAAATGCATACAATTTCTGGATCAGAAGCATATAATTCAGCACATTCTATTAAAAAGGTTGCACATAACTGGTGTGCTTACAGAATCTACGAATTCCAACTGTCCACATATCAGCCTGTATAAGCACATCAATCCAAGGACATTGGTTCTGATTTAATAAAGACGTGTAGCAGAACAGCAACTTGTGTGACAAATTCAGCCACTAGTGCTTGAACAGGCACTAGACAAAAAAAATAAACATTTATAAAATAGTGGGGTATTCTGAAGTGATTTTTGAAAACACAGAACCTAATTAAGGTTTGACTGAAGGCTATTGGTGTTGTGTAATTGGTTTAACCAAGAAGAATAGAAGGCTCAGAACACCATATCCCAGCTGATCCCTGAAAATACTGATTCATCTTAATGCAGCTTCATGTGGCTCCTGGAGGAAACAAGAAGAATGAGAATGGAATCTGCCCAATGGTATAGAATCCATAAGTTTTCCAGATGAATTTTCAGAAATGTTACAATTTCGATAGCAAAATTTTGTTATTTCTATTGTACCTTCTTGCCCTCCAGAAAAGGTAGGAAATGACCAGTGATCCTTCTGCTTCACCCAGTACACTAAAGAGCTGCCTGCACCTTCAGAAATGGGCAGTGCCTTGGATCTCAAATGAATTTCCATTCCTTTGAGCATTTTTACATCCTGTGTTATTTTCTAAGGCAGTAAGACCACTTCACTCCCACCTGCACTCTTGATCAGACACTTACACAACAAAGAGCTCACCTTTGAACAGCTCCCTCACATTACCTGCACAACAAATAACCCAGCTTTTTGTGCCCCTTTGGCTCGTCTCTGCTTAATCCTTCACTGCCAATGTTCTTCAGAGACTTTAAGAAGCTTCCACCTGAGACCCTGCTTCAATAAGGGGATTCTTCTGAAAGCAAATGCATAAAAAAATTGCTTCTAGAAGGAGGTACTGTATTATTAGATCCAAAAATATCCTTTCCAAACACATTTCACACATTCAGTCTGATAGATTTCCTAAATGGCTGTATTTGTTCTGAGGTGGTAATTTCCACAACACAGAATTTGATTTTGTGCAAGAAAACAACATTTTGAACAATAATGAAGGTGTGCATAATATAATAATGCATAATTTTATAGTCATTCCTGTTATTTTATTTTCTGTTAGCATTATCTAACTGAACAAAATGCCTGGAAGCCTACAGTAAAAAAAAAAAAAAAACAATAGGACAAGACTTTACACAAACGTATTTCACATTCCTGGTGAAGATGCCATAGAAATCATGTGAAAGGAGATGTTTTCTCTTGCCAAACCAGGACATTGGATGAGATACTAATTCACCCAACTGCTTTAAATGTTGAGTATATAAAAATATATATTCTGAAAGCCTATAAATGGAATTTATCAGACACTATGTTAATACAGATTAATTTTTTTTGTATCAAGAAACAAATAAAAAAATTACACCCACGAAATACCAAAACCACAGCTCTGTGTTCCTAAATAGAATGACATTTTCTATTAGCCCTCCTTAGCAAAGACCTTATTTTAAGAAAATATCTATTTAATTTAATTCCATCTTCCTTTTGTCAACTTTCATTTAAGGTCTTTTAGAAGCGATTATGTCTCATATCTTTTTATTAGTACACTGGAGCCTACTTATTTTACTCAAACAAAATTAAGGCACTGTGCTTTTCAATGAATTTACATTTGGATGGATTCCAAATTTTAGCAGAAGAAGTTAGGGTTAAAGCCACATCCAGATTTTATGGGAGGATGAAAAAAACTGCAGAATGCTGATGAAGCTCTTCACTGAAGACCAAAGTCTTCCTTGAACATATGGGAAGTGTCAATTCAGTGACTGCAGCTTCTCTAAGCAGACACCACTGGATTCATAGAAACTAGAGCTGGAAAGGCTCTCAAGCCAAGCTGCAGAAACACTTCAGCTGTGGTTTTCCAGTAGCTTTGCACTGAAACAGGTTTGCCCAGAGTTGTGTGTGCCCCAACCCTGGAAGTGTCCAAGGCCAGGCTGGATGGGGCCCTGAGCAACCTGATTTTTTGAGTGGCCTCCCTGTCCATGGCAGGGGGTCAGAACTAGATGATCTCCAAGGCCCCTTCCAACCCAGAGCATTCTATGATTCTATGGGCCATCCATCAGTCAGTTGCTGTGAAGGGACATTGGTTGCTGCCCTTTATGTGGCAGCTGCTGGGAATATTTGGATTGCTTGGAAAACCAACCAGTCCCATGTGTCAGATCATGGGACTGCCTTCTGGGCAGCATTTAGCAGTTCATGGAATAAACAAGGACTGGAAGCTTCTCTGGGAGAAAGGGGAGTGTCTACATTAAAAGCTGGAGGCTGGGCTGAGGAAAATGAGGGCAGTTCAACTACAGAAACAGCAAAACAAGGAACATGGCTGCAGCTGAGAGGGAGAAGCTTTGTCAAACTGATATTATAGTCATATGTAAGAGGGAGAAGCTTCTTAAAAGACATTTAAGACCTATCCATTTTCCTATCTATGTCTGAAAAATAGGGGTGTACATACAGAAAGCAGTTGTTCAGTGTTGTTTATAAGCTTGCAGTTATGTAACCTATTTGTGTTACGGCGTCCCTCAGGGCAACTGCAAGGATATTCTGTTAGAAAAGATAATAAAGTTAAAAACTAATTGGAAAACCAGACTTGATATAGGACACTTCAGCAACCTAAATAGTCTACCCTGATTTCCAGTGTGCCACAGAGTATCACAGAAGCTACCCTCTACTCAACACTTCTCAGAGTACATCTAGAGTAATGCACCTGGTTTAGGCTGTGCAGTAAAAGAGATGTTAACAAACTGGAGCGAGTTTGATCCCTGAACAGGCCATTCGCTTACAAATTGGACTCAATATATTCTGTGATTCTGAGTTGAGTGGACAGCCACAAACACAGTAAGGGATGGAGAGGACTTGTTCTTGAAGATGAGCAGAGGGAGGTGGGCTTGTTCAGCCTTGTGGCAGGTTTAGAAGGTACATAACAGCAGCTCTCAAGGCTCGACAGGAGACCATCATGAAAATGGAGCTAGGGTCTTCACAGTGGTGGGAAAGGAACAAATTGAGACATGAGAAGTGATAACTGAATAGGGGAAAACCCTTCTTCATGTCGAGGCCGGACAAGCATGGGCTGCCCAGAGCGGCTCTGCAATCGCCACCTTTGGAAGGTTTTGCAAAATGAGACTGAATTAAGCCCTGGGCAGCCTGGCCTGACCTCAAGAGCTGCCCTTGCCTTGAGCAGAAGGCTAGACCAGAGATCATTTCAGATCTCTTCCTGTGACTCGCCGATCGCAGATGCTCATGACTGATCGTAGTTCGTGGCTTTTTGCCAGCCCAAAGTGTATGAAACGTCTCGCTCCTCAAAACGCCCAAACACCGTGCCAAGGGCAGAGACCGCGTTACGCCGGGAGGCTTCCAGCACCTCTGCGCTACACCGGCGCCCAGCCCTCCCCGCCGCCGCTCCCCGCGGAGCCGCTCCGCTCTCTGCCGGGGCAGCCTGCCCGCGGCTCGGCGCCAGGCACAGCCCCTCACCGCCTCCGCTCGGCGCCTCACCGCAGGCACCCCCCGAAACTTTCCCCGGCAGCCTGCGCACGCTCTCGCTCCCCGCCGGGGGAAACGCGCTCTCTCTCGCTCTCTCCGTGCGGCGGGCACGGGGAGGCGGGCGGCTGCCTCCCTCCTGCCTCCCTCCGCCCGCCCGCCGAGCCTCGCCGAGGCTCCCGCATTGCACCGCCGCGCCGAGCCGAGCGCGGGGCTCGGGCTGCCCACCCGCCCCGCCGGCGTCCCCGGCCCCGGCTGGCGGAATGAGCGCCGGCGAGGCCAAGGAGTATCTGGCCCGCAGGGAGATCCCGCAGCTTTTCGAGGTAGGCGAGGCGCAGGGGGGAGAGAGGCGTTTTCCGCCCCGTCGGGGGATGCTCCGCGCTGGGACCCCGCGGCGGGCAGGGCTGAAGGTGGCTGGAAGGACGGAGCACCGGAGGCTGCGGCTCGCGTAGCTGGCGCGGGGAGCGGCGCCGGGGAGCGGCGGGCTCCAGCCCGGGCCGGGCGGGCGCTGGCGGCGCGGGGCCGGGGCAGCGCTGCCCGCCGCCCACCTGCGGAGCCCCCGCGGCCGCGCCCCTCCGCCGCCGGCGGGCAGAGAACTTGGGTGTCCGCAGGGCGAGGGAGCGCCGAGGAATGCGGGCCAGGGGCATCTTACATCGGTCGGGGGGAAGAAAAAAGCCGCAACTGTTTAGTGAGGTTTTGTTTAGCTTCCTGCAAGTTACCTGCTGCTAATGGCTGATAATTACTTCTTTGTGCAATGTGGATTTTTTGACCCACGGATCAGACGTCGTGTCATCTGCATATAACACACGCACACGAACCCATATGCATTTTCCCTTGTCTGTGCTGAGGCGAGACGTTTTTCTATATATTTGAAAATTGCAGGACACGGAGCATGCTAATGCTTTAAATACACAGTTAGAATGTGAATGGTTTAACAAGAGATGCAGACAAAACTGGTTTGTGTTGAGGCTCAAAGCTTGAGCAAGTGATTTGAAAAAATTGGTACATATCTTCTGCAAAAATACACTCTTAGTTTCTGTGACCAGTTAAGTATTATAGTAAGGGCACAGATACATAGAAATTATATCCTATTTTATAAGCTCAAATGTGTGTAAATTACTGTTTACAATTAATGTTTACAATTACTGTATAAACTGTAGATAACAACTGATCAAATCCTGAATTGGATCTATTTATGTTTACTCTTAATACCAACCATGACCCTCAAGTTTATTCACACAAAAATTAGGAAAAGCAAAAAGAACAGAAATCATCCTGAAAGACATGTATTGTTGGATGCAGCAGTCTCATGGAGAGGTGAGATGATGACTTATGTATCACTTTGTCAAGGAAATGTGTCAGAAGAGGGCCTGGCAGTCTTTCTTTCACATCCCCCACAATGCTCATGAGTACGATGAGTAAAGAATTAATACTGTGGAGAGGGGATTTCTAATGGCTTGGAATCCGTGATCAATTAAATCAGGAAGCACCTATGAATTTTGGGGTTGTGATTTTTTTTTTTCCCTCCAGTGCTGATTAAGATGATATTTGAGTGTTTCTTGTGATTTTTAAAAATCCTCTTTTCATTGATTGTGTAAGTGTTGACAAGAATATGGATGAGATGCTTGTGGGTGCAGTGGTCTTTAAGGAAAATATACATTTTAGTGATGTGAAAACTACAAAGAATATGTAGATTTTGGGGCTCTCTAGCTTGCACATTGCTCTGTGTAGACTTGCCAGTGACATTTCTAAAAAAATGTAGAGGGTTTTTTTGCTATTTTCGGGTTTTATTTCAGTGCAAACAGACAACTGTAAAGACAGCCATGAGCTTCCTTTCCAAGTAATTTTTATGACATTGGCAAACCAAAATAATTTGATTTTTTGCAGGCCTCACTTTTACGCATTGGCTTGCAATAGAGAGTCTGAATATCAAGGAATGTGGTGTTTCTCTGTGCAAAGACAAAAACAAAGTAAAGCTGCCTGTTTTTCTCTGGCATCTATCATTATACTCTGTATTTCTGATCTTACATTTCAGAGTCTGTTGAATGGATTAATGTGTTACAAACCCGATGACCCAATTGAATATTTGGAAAGCTGTTTGCAGAAAGTAAAAGAGCTTGGAGGGCCAGAAAAAGTGAAATGGGACACCTTTGTCAGCCCAGAAAAGAAGACCCTGCCTCCACTCAATGGAGGACAGTCCCGGAGGTCCTTTTTCAGGAATGGTAATGTATTAAATTTTAAAATAATCCTATTACTTCAACTGTGTGTGGTTTTACATCCACTACTGAATTATTTTATACATACTGGTAATAGCAGATTATGCCTCATTCCAATAATCTGTAGAAAAAGGAATCAAGAATTCTATTTCCTTGCTTTTTGGCATTTGTTTTTCTCCTGCCATAATGGATGCTAGGCAGGAGAGGAAATTGTGATCACTTTCCAGTCAAATGATGGATGTTTGCTGTGTAAATGTTTAACGCATCACTGGAGAGATTTCTTGTATCCTACCTAAACATTTGCAAAGATAGGGGCAGATCTGACACAGTGAACTTGGCTTGTGTTTTCAGTTGGTCCTTATGGATGACATACACACCAACTTCAGTGCAGTTACACTATGCAGTTTTTCCAGTTTACATCGGAGCTGTATGCTAATTTACTAAATAAAATTTAAATTGTAAACTCTTAGAAAAAATGCATCGCATAAGATCTAAGCAGATGTCATGCCAACACCTGTAATTATTTTATTTGTAATGTTAACAAAGAGTAATTAGCTCATCTTTCAGTTGCCATAGTTATTTTTCCTTGCCATCCAACATTTCATTAAAATAATCAGAAAGAACACTGTCTCTATCTCTGCGTACAACATGTAGCATTAAAAGAATCCTGCTTAATAGTAGAGGTTATCTGCACAATATAAAGCTTTTCTTCGCGAAGGCCTCTGCTGAACTCCGGGTGCTATGGGCAGATGTTCACAGAAAACCTGATGTGCTTGTAAAGAAACACCAGAGAAACTGACTCTGGGTTGTTGTGATTTAATAAATCCATTAATTAGAGGCCAAATATATTTAATATAGCAACAGCAAACACTGTACGATGATGAGGTATTTATACCTTATGTATACTTATTTAAATCTGTATACAGAACAGATTTTGAGTTTTCCATTTCCACAATTCCCAGTTTATCTTACTGTTTTACAGTGATGCCTGATAACTCTAACTTCCCATACCGACGCTACGACCGACTGCCTCCGATCCAACAGTTCTCCATAGAGAGTGACACTGACCTTTCTGAGACTGCTGAGCTCATTGAGGAGTACGACGTGTTTGACCCTGCAAGACCTCGGCCAAAAATTATTCTTGTCATAGGTATGAAGGCAGTCATTCTGACAAGATTTTCTCTCTACTACTTTGCCTTTTGATTTGTACTGCAAATACATTGAATGCTTATATGAATTTAAATACAATTTTTCCATCTGCCATGGCAAGTGGTGCAGGCCAATTAATAGTGTGAAATTGTTAGTGCTGGGGATGGCATCCCAACTGTAAGGATTTTAGGGGTCTCAGCGAGCACCTGCACTCGTGTTCTGTACACTGGATGCCTCTTAGCAGCTGGAGAGCTCATGATTTGCTTATGAGCACATCTGCCAGTTTGATTTCATCTTATCTAAACCTGGTTCATGCATTTCAAGGCAGCAGCACCACGTGAATCAAAGTGCTCTTCCAAACCATGTTCGGGATTGAACTAAAACACACAAAGCTGATCACAAAAAGGAGTATTTTAAAAATATTGTGTAAGCCAGCTCAAAAAGGTGATAAGGAACTGTTGTCCTCTATACTTAGACCCTTGTCAAATGTTTGGTATGTCCAGTTGGAGTGAGAATGCAGGGTCACTGGTTCATTGTATTGGTAAATTAATCCCCAAGTCCATTTGGTGAATGAATCCTGTTCCAACTTCACAGAGAGTGAGCACTCAGTTCACATTAGTTAATTGTGCTCTCTCCCAAAGTTCTCTCTTGTGAGCTGTTAAGTGTTCTTTCTAAGCAGCTCATACTTTTCAGCCTCAGACAAGCATAGGTTATTAAAAAATAGCTGCAGGTTAAGGTTAATATTTTTTCTGTTCATGAATTTAAGTTCTTTGCATCAGTTTCCTTATCATATGTATAGTTGTCATCAGAAATTTTACCATCAAGCCTAATTATCTGATTCTCTGGATGGCTTAAGGAGTTACAGCACAGGTGCCAGGTGATGGAGAATTATATTTTTAGTCTACAAAGCTTTATTCATTGAAGAGAGATACTGCTTCCATAACAGAGAATATATGTAGTATAGTAAAAGGGAATAGAAATGTCTTCTCTGTACTACAGCATGGAATCTCTAGGAACAGCATGTCCTCTAGGCTCAGCATCCAGCAGCTCTCAGAAACAAGATATTGGAATAGATTGAAAACAGAAGACCAGGCATTTTTAAAGTATCTGTGGTATGCTGAAGCAATTGCTCAAGGCATTTGAATTTTCTTAATCTTTTGTTTCAGGATTGCACATTTCAACATGCAAATCTCTCTATGTATTGCTGAAACGTGAAGATTGCAATTAGATGGAGAAATAACACATACCTTTCTTTTATCTTAATTAATTAGCTACCCTTCCTTTTCATAAAGGAGAACAATTGGCTCCTTTTCAGTGACCACAGAAGGCTCTTAATGCAGCAAAATCTATGTAGCTCAATTGCAGTAGAGTGATGAATGAAGGTTTGATTTAGGTGAGATAAAGAGAGATTGGCTTTCACTTCTGGAACTGAGTGCGGGTGTATTTGAAGTGAAATCCTTGAACACCAGCATGCAGTGAACAGACCATGGATTTTACTGAGCTTTTCTTTTCTCCCATTTGTATAGGGAACATTGTAAACATTCCACAAAGGCTATTTCAGGTTTATATTCCCACTGAGTTTCTCTGAATCTATTACAGTGGGATCTGATAGAAACACAATACTATATGTAGCTTAGCAGCTATTGTCCATTTTTGTACAGTATCAAGACAATTTCTCCCGAAATCAACTTTCTATTGAGAAAGCACATAAAAGCAGATGATGGAAAGAGTAACTGAATAGAAGAGAAAATAAAATAGAAGTATACTCTTCATTTCAAGAGATGTTGCACACAAAAATGTGTTGCATATTTTCAGTTTGCATAAAATGCCAGCCAAAAAAAAAAAAATCAGTTAAGTAATGTATTTCTGTCTAATTAGACATAACTAATCATCCTGCCTTGCTCAAGTGGTGCTGGTCTCAGTTACTGTTAGGGACTGAAAACAAGTTAAAGACCTGTCTTCTGCTTCACATATTTGGTGAACTTTTCTTTATTAATGCATTAGCCCAAGATCTTTTAATGCTTCCATAAAGGTTTTTATAACTTCTTTGCTTTATGAAATCCATCATCCTTATAATGAACCAGGTAGCTCCAGGGCTAAAGAGAACTCACTTATAAAGGTGGGGGCTTTGTTCTTTTTCTGGGCTTGCAGAAGAAACCTCTGGTGAAAGATAAAGCTATAAAGCTATATAATGAGTATATGGCTGGATTTTAGAGAAATCAAGTGAAACCAGCCAGGAGGGCACACATGTGAATCACTGGAAAAATTAAGTTTCTAAGGCATTATAACACTAGTAAATGAGATTGTGTTTAAAAATGTGCTTCCTAATATACTTTTAAGAAACAAATTTGCACTCTTAATGTAACTTGAATTCAGAGATTTTAAAATATTAATTATCTGGTGTCACTAGCACCTTAGTTGAGTACGTTTTTAAGCTGCACTTTCTTAAATATATTACTTAATATTTAAAGAATACACTTTCCTTTTGAGATCAAAGTGTAAGGGCTAGATCAAATATAGTG
Organism: Sylvia atricapilla; assembly: GCF_009819655.1. Taxonomy (NCBI): domain Eukaryota; kingdom Metazoa; phylum Chordata; class Aves; order Passeriformes; family Sylviidae; genus Sylvia; species Sylvia atricapilla. The sequence continues at coordinate 16,178,596 of NC_089148.1, forward strand.
CTGTCACCAGGCAGCTGCTTATTGTTTTTTAAACCTAGTCCACAGTTAGACTTTTAAGTCAGAAGTATTTTCAGCTATTTTATTATTCGATGAATTCATTCTGAATTTAGAACAATATATGCAAAATTGAAATAATGAACAAAATTAGATCAAAACAACTGGTTTAATAACACCTTTTGGAGACATAAATATTTACTTGAAACCTGTTAGCAAACATAATTTCAGATGCAACAATTGTTCCCTAGTCTAGACATCCTCTAGAAATATATAAAATAATCACACTTTCCTTGAGTAATCTATCTCAGAATAAGTAAAAAGAAAAAAAAAATGTGATGTGATTTTCCTATCTTGTGAACAGTTAGTCACTGGTCAGTGTGATTTATCAGTCAGGAATGGATACATAGTTCAGTAAATTATGATCTGCTGTGGGAAGTAATTTTGTTCTGTCACTTTTCCCTAATTTTGTTACCTGAATATTTCCCCTCAGATTGTAAGCAAATAATACCATTTAGAGATTACGTGTTTGGATTTGGATTATGTGTTTGGGATGTTTTCGGATTGATAAAAACAGAATGTGTGGAAAGTTTGTGAATATTAAACCAAATACTTCATTAGCCATTTCTGGTTGCAATTCAGATTGAAAGAACAGAAGTGATGAGCTACACTTTTCTTTGTGGGTTTTTTTTGTGTTTTTTTTTGGTTTTTTGTTTGTTTGGTTTTGGGGTTTTGGGTTTTTTGTTTCGTTTGTTTTGTTTTTTTGTTTTGGTTTTCTTTTGTTTTGTTTTTTGTTTCTCTTTACTGGCAAAGAAAAGCTCTCCCTAACAGGAGTGTGAGGTCTATCTACTTGTTTCAAACTGGGGTGGTTTTTTTTTAGCTATTTTATGCTTTTACAGACTGATGTTTTATCAAGTATCAATTCTTGTTTTCTGGCACCTTTTGCATCTCTGTTGGAACACAAGCACTATTTTCCTTGTTTCCAATTTTTCTAATTTTCTGCATATTACCTATATTTTGCATTTTTATTGTTGCTGGGAGCAGCATAGTCTGTTTCAAACTTGTAAGGTCCAAACTTGAAATGCATTTATCATGGGGAAAGCTGAGCATGAAAGGGAGCAGGGGGAACTGGAGCAGATGTGCTTTATAGCCACTTCAGTGGAGAAGATGATTCCTACTGTATCAGATGCTTGTGTACCTACAGAAGGGGGACATTCTTTATTTTAACAAAGAGGATAGATAGCTAAGCAGTCTGTGAGAGAAGGAGTCCAAACTGAAAAAACTAAGCCCATCTAGATCACCTGGAATTACTGAAATGGAAGAATAGCTGTAGAACCCAACGCAGTCTGCTGAAAGAGAGAAACTTGTGTCTTTTCATGAGAGAAACATCAAGTGAAGTGAATGAGAGAAAAAGATTTTTCAGTTGTGATCTTACTGTATAAGATACAGTTGTTTTTTTCATTTTTTTCAAGTGTGTTTTGTGAACATCTGTAGCTGTGTTTTCTAGTAGGATGTTACAGATAAATGCTTGTAGAAACATTATTTAAACTTACTGGATAATGATAAAACCTCTTTTTTTCCCCCAAGGGCATGACTAAACTGTGGGCAGGGTACAGGAACATGATAACAAAAGGCACATTTGTCTGAGCACTCTCTTGAAATGGCTCCTGGTCTGTGATCCAAAGGGCAGGTGCAGCATCAGCATCACAGCATTGGGGCACAGAGAGCTCCAAGTGACCGCTGGTGACACTGGAAGCTCTGTGACAGTGACATTGGGGTGCAAGTTGGAGCCTGGTTACACAGACAGTGCCCTAAGCATATGTGTACAAATACCGTAAAGCTTATCCTGCAGCCAGAACTGTATTGATTATAAAAATGCTTGAAAGCTATTTATGGGAATAATACAGATAATAAGAAAAGAGTTACACGATTACTAACAAGAAGCTCAGTGTGTTCAGATTTACTTTCATTGCATTGCTGTATTTTTTAAATACATAGAAAATTTACATTTTTAATAAATCTTAATTCTTTTTCTGTTGAAATAAAATTCAGTGTTCTTACAAAGAATTCTCCAAACTATAGCTACTTAGGACTGGGAATTATTATCCAAACATTTGGTTTAGGTTTGCTTTGTTCTACTCCTCAGTACCATACATTTTCCTATACATTAACATTTATTTTTATGAAAACAATTCCTTGATTTTACATGCTGGATTTCAGATTGTCTGCTCATCACATCATAACATGTCCTTTTAGTTCAGACAAGGTCTGATTGTTTTACATGCATTTGTGCTGCTGCTCTCCAGCACACCTTCCCTGCAGCTTTCCCTGCTACTTAATGTAGCTGTTTTCTGTGATTTTGATACCCATTCAGCCTGTGCTGTATTTACTGAAGGGTCTCTTTATTCTTCAAGTTGTCTAGCAAGCTGAACCTAATTTCTTCTCTGTCAGATGCTTCAAGCATCAATACCAAAAGCTGGTATTGCATGGTTCAATAAAAGTCCTTATACCAAATCACTATGGAAACATCTCAGATCAGATGATTATTTAATTTTTTATTATTTTTTTCTTTAATTTTAAAATCAGGAAATCTCAGAAGCTCTTGCAAACATATTTTGGAGCAGATTTTACTAGTTCCATTTTAAGACTAGTTTGTTGATTTAATTGGCTTATTCAACCAAGTATGATTCTTTCTGACATGAATACACTTCAGACTATCTGGCTCTATCTCTGGATTCATAAAGTTTAAGAAGGGAATAGTTCATTTGTCTGCTTTTCTACTGTAGAACAAGAAAAGCTCCATTCCAGGAATGGCTTTAGAATGAGAGCAACCTCAAAGAGTACTTACTTTTTTATTTTGCAAGTGGATTTGTATTCTTTTTTTAAATTTCATTTTACAAACTGTTATCTGTATGATCCAGTAGATGAGACACATGGTTTGTAACAGGTCATGCAACTGTGAGATTTACTCTAATAATGCTTGGAAAATTGCTGCCAATAGCAAAGATTTCACTTATGATTGGGTACTTCTGACGAAAGGTTAATTTAATGTTTTGCTTATGATTCACACCAGGTGGCCCAGGAAGTGGTAAAGGAACACAGAGTTTGAAAATAGCAGAACGTTATGGATTTAATTACATATCAGTTGGTGAATTGTTAAGGAAGAAAATCCACAGCACAAGCAGCAATAGAAAATGGAGCCTAATTGCCAAAATAATTACTACTGGAGAACTGGCCCCTCAGGTACAGTGTTTCCTATGTTCATATTTGCTTTCAAGGGTTTATACATCTTGTAGTAATGTGCACCATCAAGAAAACTTCCTTTACAATATTAAATAACTAACTTATTTTCTCTGTGAAAGGAAACAACCATAACGGAGATAAAGCAGAGATTAATGCAGATACCTGATGAAGAGGGGATAGTGATTGATGGATTTCCCAGAGATGTTGCCCAGGCAATCTCCTTTGAGGACCAAGTAAGAGATTGCTTTTATTCTTAAAATAACTTACACATCTGTCCAACAGTTAAGCCTGTTGAAATAATAGGTCAGATTCCAAGAAGGAGCATCATTCTTTAAATCTTTGCAAGTACGTAATTACAGGTTGACAAAAGATTTATGTTACATTATGTCCTGTTGTCTGAAGACAGGCTATGTTGTAAAAAGACAATGTGATAACCAAGAATCCAAGCCTCTTGTTTCATTATGAAAGTCCTCTCAAGATGAAGATGAAAAACACATGAAATCTGACAGTGAATATTTTCTGTATATTAATGATTTAAAACGTAGAAAAATATTATATTTCCATATCTATTTGTTCAACATAATCTCCATTAAGAGAAACATACTTACAGAAGTGCATGTCTTCACAGTGCTTTTAGTATGAAGTGTATTACAGTGCATTGAAAAGATGAATTTAAAAAAGATTAAAACTACCCATGTTTTGCAAGTCTTTGTAAACCAGAAAGCATGCTTTTTTTAGAAAATAAAGTCATTTTGGTTATTCTAAACTATAGCTCTAAGGTTTAGTCAGCTAAAACTGTATTCCTGAGTTCTATTGACATGTTGTTTTCTCGTCTGTACTTTAAACTAATCTAAAAATACTTTAATTCAGTGGAAAAACAAACAGCTGATGTCATTTTCTGATCAAGTGTTGCTAACATAAGAGTTATGGTCACAAGAAGAGCAGTTTCAGAGCTGAATTCTTAGAGTGCCTTCATGCAGAATGTTTCAAAGTCTTTCACAATTGCTGGTCTACTGCTGTTTCTGTACTTCGAATCCTAAGTGGCATTTCCAAGGCAGAAGTAACAAAACAAAGCAGCTAATGAGGCATTTCATTAATGTGCTTTATAAGGTATTATTCTGGGCAAAATTTAGAAAACTGAATTGAGGAAGCTAAAAGAAACAGACAAAATAGTTATTACAGGAAATAGCAGTGACTGCCAGCTCTATCTCCTTGTAATTAACAGAAGGGAAGATCGACTATTTTGGAAGTCAAACAGCAGAAATGTAGACTTAACGTTCATTTCCTTGTGTCATTTTTATTTTCCAGTGTGATCGTGTGACTTAAGCACATGTCTTGGCGGCATAATTTTGTGCTGATGTTGTTTTTCATGAAAGAATGGGGAATATGAAACTGGAGGAAGTGACAGGAATCAAGTTATCCTAGGCTTAGATTCTCTTTCTACTAAGGAAAACCAGTTAAATAACACTTGATTACAGTCACACAGAGTTCCTTCTTTCTCAGTCAATTGGGATTTGTAAATCATACTCCTCAAGGCCTGATTCTGCCTGAAAGATAGATCACAAAGTCTCTAAAAAAGTCCAGGAGGACTTCATATAGGGACACCTTTCAATCTTACCTTTAAAAAAAAAAATACAGGAAAGAAAGAATCCCAGGCCTTTTATAGGAAACGGAATGGAAATATATGTACAAAAGCTATAAATATTTCAATGTTCAACCCTATATCAACATCTCCAGTGAGATATATTCAGCGCTTTTTATTTCAGATTTATATTTTAAAGAAAAAAAAATATACTTCTTGTTTCTTAAAAATTCTCAGTTTAGTGAGAGAATTTTAAAGATGCTGCACACCTTGATAGGAGAGTTTTGTGTTGAGGAAAAGGGACCATCAGCTGTCATGGTACTGATCATCCTCCACAAGATGAGGCTGGCAGTCACCCATGGTATGTCAGGTTATTTACATTAAGCATGCAGACATTTTCCAGGCACTCAGAGATTCATCAATAGGAAGTGCAGTTGAGTAGTGGAGAATTCAGTAATTAACTGTTATGATAATTTGTCTGGGTCTGCAATTAGAGATAGTAGGGGGTTTTCCGCAGCTGAGGAATGTTACAGCTTTCTTTCAAGCACTGTGTAGAAGAACAGAATTGTTCTCATTAGCCAAAAGTGACAAAGTGAGAAATAATTAGTTGAAATTTCAGCAAAGAAAGTTTTGATTAAATAGTGAGACAATTTAAATCTACCAAGCAATCGAGCATCCTTTGAAGAAAATGATGAAATCCCACTAAAGGCAAATTGTACTCATGCCATATTCTTACAAAGACATTCCCTGTAGGACACTGAGATCTGTTGATAAGAAGTTGTGAATAAGAATTAATTCTTATTGCTATCACTAGCTTTGTCATGAGCAAATACTTATTCCTCCAGATGGTCCCTTTGAGACCATTGCATGCTCATGTACCTGAAAACAGCAGAAAAATTTATGTGACACATATAAATTCTTTACCATTGTTTACACAAAAAAGACCTCCAAGGTAGTAATACCAAAAATGAATTGTGAGCAGTAGTGGAAAAGGAACAGGAAAACTGAGGTGCCTGGTTTCTCTTGAAAGCAGACGTAAAATCTAACTGCTGTGTTTGCAGTCATCTTTAATGTAACAATTAGTTCCATCAGTCTCATGGCTGTTTGGTAACAGAGCTATTACTAAAACTTGTCACTGGGCTTTCATAATCTCTTCATTTTGTGGAAAAATCAAATGGATCCATGTATGTCTGAGCTGCAGTTACAGGACCTGTCCTGCATAACATTCTACTATGGAAATACATCATGATAACCACGGCTTGTTAAACTTCGCCTGCAATTGCTCTTGGTACTACCAGCACATTTTTATCCCTTTGACTAATCCAGAGGCTGAACTTTTCTCCAAGAAAAAAATGTTATTTTTAGTAAACTAGTCAAAGCAAACCAATTTATGCTAACATTCCCATACATAGGTATAGCTAAAAGATGATGATTTCTTCCTTATTATGTTGCCAGACTCTCATGTGGACAGTAAGTTCTCAACATGTTGCTAGGCAGAATTGTATTAAAGCACGTTGCATCTCAGTGACTAAAGTGCCTAAAATAAAGCAATGTTTCATTTGCAGCACACACAGCATTTCTCTTTCTGCTCAGATCTAGAAACCAGAAGTAACAAAGACTGCTTCCATGCAATAATGCCAGTCTGGAATAAGTGCATTAGCAAGCACTTTACACATCACAGGAATTTTATATTGAATTTATATTTGAATTTAAGCTTTCCTTCCCTTCTTTTCTATTGAGTTTTGTTAATAACACTGTTCCTGTCATCCATATCTTTTGAGCAGCGAAGAAGTTTTTAAGATGGCATCAGTGATGTTTTCAGAGTTTCAGCAGTGCTTGCCAGCCAGCACCACCCTGGCCATTCTGGTCACTCACACCAGCTTCATTCCTTAATGCTCAGCTGCTCATTGCAGCTTCCTTGCAGCCTGGAAGAACTCAGCCATGAGCACTGCAGTATTCTTGGAGTTTATCTCACTTTTCATTGAACTTTTTAACCAAGTTGAAATAAGTCCTGCATTTTTCTCTTTGAAAACTGAGTTTAATAAGTAAATTCCTCTTACTGGAAGTCTGGGATTGTTGCCAAGCCCTGACCCTCTCATTTCTTATTTCCAGAGAGCAGAGTCAATACTGCCAATACTTTTGATAGGGGTATTTTTAGTAAAGCTATGAAGTTCCAAGCAGTCATAGTTGTAGGGGAAAAATGAAAACATGAATTTTAATGACTTAAAATCAAGCAGGACTTCCAGTTTATATGTTCCTTTTAAATATATGATAATTTCTATATTTTGCTCAGTTTGATCTCCTGCATAGCAGTGCAGATTTAATACTGGTGTATTTAGACTGTCAGCTTGAGCCTAGGCATAAAGCTATCCCAAACCACAAACTTCTTAGGTATCCATGATCTCTGCCGAGTGCAAATAGCAGAAAGGTGCTTAGGTTTCAAGGACACATTTGAAAATGCCAAGGTGAAAATGGTTTATTTACCATTAACCTGTCATCTTGAAATTTAGCCAGTCACCTGCAGTCCCAGCATGCTGAAGCATGGTAAATATCTTCCCTCCTGCAATGCTGTAATAAAATGCCTCTGACTGGTGTATTGAACTCCAATGGCTTGTGAAGAAATTGCAGTTTGACTTTCTGTATAATCTCTCACATGTTTTTTATCCTTCCCAAGAGAAACAATTAACTGTATTTTACAGTCAATCTCAATTACTGCTTTGGTTTGGTTTTTTCCCACCCCTTTCAGCCATTCGTGTGTAACATTCCTTTTTTGTTAGTATCAATAGAGTAAGTACAGATGTTGTTTGCTTAAAATATATTAACTGTAATTTTTAAAAAGAGTGAAATAAATATAGAACAGGTATTAGAATCAAAGGATGTTTATCAATGAATGTAATTTAATTGCTTGATAAAAGAGGAAAACTTTTTTGTAGAAATTATAAAAGACATTTTTTTTTATATGGCATGTGTGACAAGACTATATTTGAGTAAAATCTTAAATAATAAACAGAGGCAATAAATTTTATCTGATTCTTTGTTTAAAATGCTCTTAGGGATATTCATAAATGCAGTATACATCCAATGAATAACTACTCATCTTGGCTATAATTTGAGCTAATTTTTAACTTTCAGGTATATTCCTTAGGAAAACTATTATGAGAATAATTGTGATAAAGTGTAACTAACTGTGTAGGTGGCACAATATAGGATGGGTACTTTCAGAGGCTGAGGACAGCAGTGCTGTTCCTCCAAGGCTGATACTTAGACCTCCAGGCAGAAGTGATGCCTGCAGTGCCCTCCAGGTTTGATACAGGTGTTTGTGGCCAGCTGCCTGAAGGTCTGACTGCCAAGCTGCAGCTCTGCAAAAAGCTTCTCACAGAAAACCTGTCCCCAGCCAAGAGTGTGGCCTCCAGAGCAAACAGGGAGATGAATGCAATCTACTTGTGAAGCTTCTTAAGGGGAAAGGACCTGTTTTTTGCAATAGGTTTTTGTTTTGGTAAAGATACTTTTTCTGTGTCATAGCAAATGTATCTTCTTTATTTCCTTTCTCCCTAAACTTCTATCTCCCTTTTCCCTGATCTCTACTTCACTGATCCAGGTACAATCCCCTACTGAATATGTACCCAGAAATCTGTGTGAGGAGTGGGAGGACTGCCACATGAGCAGTCTGCTTTGCTGTAGTTCCTTTTGTTCACTGTCTTTTCCCTGTGAATTTTACATTGCTGTCTTTAGGCAAGGCCTGACTGGGAGGCCTGTGGGATGGCCTCCATTATCCTCTTTTCCCCTGGAAGCTGGAGCACTCTCCACAGAAAGACAAGCAGTGGTTCAATTTTCTGCTGGGTGAGCAACCCTAGGCCTCTGGTTTCCAGATTTTCTGGGCAAAGGCTCTTCTCTCCTAGTCAGAGTAGGCAAAGGGGAGCTCATCCATTGCTGCTCCTCAGGACAGGAGCTGATGTTCTGAATTCAGAGAGGATGGAGGTGCCTCCTGAGCAGTTCTGAAGCCGAGGTCTGCTCAGTCCTTTCTTCATATTGCTAGCATTAGTGTTAACAGATTGGGACTTTTATTATTTAGCTGCCTGACACAGGTGAAAAGCTGAATCACTTGTTCCCAAAGACATCAGTCTGCCTAATTACATACTCTAGGCAATCTGCTGGAAACTTACTTTCTGGAGAGTATAAATATGGTTCAAAAGAAGCTACAAGAAAAAAGATTCTATCAGCAGTATTCATTCTTTGACAACATGATTCATGATTTTGCATTTCTAAACCAAGAAAAAAACTATGCAAACAGTCTAATAACCAGTGAAGATGGAACTATAAAAAGCAAATAAGTAATTACAAAGGGAGAGCACACATACAAAGGACATTAACCAGCTTGCTAGTGACCTTTACCAGCAAGAATAAAATGCACTGTTAAATTAATGGCAATTGTTCATGAGCTGTCAGTTTTCTCAGGAGTATCTAGTAGAACATACCAGGAATTAAGAAACAGAGCATTTTCATATTTTGCCTAATGAGGAATAATGAGAGAGAGTGTACTCATCTAATTTCTAGCAAACAAGCACACTACTCTCACTAACAAAAGACACAGAAAATATCCCCAGAGAAAAGAGAGCATCTTTCCACTTATACTGCTTAATGTCAATAACACCATCAACTTGCATAGAATTACTCTCAATTTACTCCTGGTTCCAGTTTAGGAAGGAGATTCAGACCCAAAGAGAGTAGGATTTACTTACTAGTAAATATTATTCTAAAAAATGAGAGGATGTACCCACCAGTTTTATTCTGAGTTGATGCCATATGCTCTTCATCTCATTTAAAATGAATAACCAGAAACCTGTCTGTTCCCATAGGCAAAGATTCTCCCTTCAGCTGAGTTCCAGTTAGTAAATAGTCAAATTCCCTTCCCTGAGCCCCACAGTCCCACCTCACACACATTGCTGGACACGAATAAAACCCTCTGTCTTGAGCACAGATGTGTGTACTGGGGGAAATCAGCAAGAAGGAATCCAGCTCTTCTGTCTGTGTTGGTTCTTTACAACTTTTCTATGAGCTGAGTCTCAGAACAAGGCTTATTCCCTAGCCATAAAACTCAACAACACTTAGTTGTGAGTTTGAAAAAAGGGTTTCTTTTCAAGTGAGTCATAAAACCCCTTCTCCTTTACTAGAAAAAAAAAGCAGTTTATGCTTATATTTACATAGGAGAATAGATATATTTCTAGAGAAGTAATCCCAGATGTATATATATTCACACTACCCCATTACATTGCAGCTAAAAGTATTTATAAGCATGTCTTGCAGGCAGGTACAGTTGAGGTAAATAGAAGCAAAGTGGCTCATGAAAACAGGAGTGAAATATCAATAGCTTTTCAAGGGTGTATCCTGGAGGTTGTAAATTCATGTAGGAGAAATAATAATATTAAGTGCTATTAGGTCTGAATGCCTATGCATACAGGAGAGGTGTTACCCTTCTGTGCACCTTGTGTTTCTTAAATGGTTTTCAACTACTTTCTGATGATAAAGATGCGTATTCTGCAGGTAAAAGTTGAATTTGTAGGGACATCACAAAATTAGATTCTGTTTTGAATTCCTACTTAAAATATGCTTGAATTGCTTGCTTTTTTATTTTGAAACTATTGTCTTTCAGACAATAATTCACTTGAAACTAGGTTTCTTGAACTGATAATTTTAAAGCATTATTTTCATTGACATTTGATTTCTGTGAGTGAAATATATTTCAGATTTAAAAACCCACAGTGTCAGAGAAACGGTCGTCTTAGTACCTGTGATTCTGACAGTGTCTTTTGTATTATAGCTGCTTAAAAAAATTGAGAGCAACAGTACTCAGATTCTGTAGAGAACTTTCAGTTTTCAAAAGCAAAAGGAGATGAGTAAACCTAATTCATGAATTGTCCAATTCATACCTTATTATTACCCTCATTTTACAGTTAGAAAAATAAAAGAAAGAAATTAAGCCCAGGGTGCCCACGGTGTATTTTCCTGATTTCTTAAACAGTAAGTGACTTCTGCAGCCAGTGCAGTTTGTGGGAACTAAAAGCAGACGAGAACTTGCACACCTGATGGAGCCATGGTGGCGTTTGGATCCTTCCCTTCCTGTGGGGCTGCACTTACCCAGCCACAGCTTCTTTAGAGAACTGAGACTGGTTGTGGTAAGCTGCAATCTCACATTTGTGTGAGACAGAAGGAGACCCTATTCCTTCAGGGCTGATAGTTTTGTGAGCGGTCAGTTGACTCTAGGTACTCTCTGTAAGATTTGATGCTCCATGTGAAGTCTTGTGGTGCACAAAAGCTCCAGCCCTGCACTTGAGCAGGTCTGGTCTGACTTTACAGACTGAGTAGGTGCCGTCCTAAAGTGCTGAGCATTGAATGTGAGGCCAGCTATGGCTTGGAACATCTGAAGACTTCTTACCATCTTTCTGCCACTGTAATTAGGAAATATGGAAGTAGCAAATAAAACTACTCACTTGAAGAAACCCCTTTTGTCCTCCACTTTACTAGATGCTTGATTGCTAGTTGTAATTTCTGAGTCTCTGTGTAATGTAAGTTAGGAAACTTCAATCAGCTGGATATCCACACAGGGACTTGAGATGTCTCAGTGCTCAGTCTGCTGCAAGGTACATCAGCCATTCCCTTTCATCAGACTGTGTTCCATGACTAACAGGCTTTGAAATCTGTTGCATTTTCTTTCAGAATCTATCCATGTCATAATTTGGGTTTTTTTAGTACTGTCTGCTTTTTGAATTCCCAAATTCCTCATTATTCTTCTATTACCAGTGAGACAACCTTAATTTAACCAAGCTACTTTTAATAATGTCCATATTGCATGAAAGTCTAACCCAGAAACTTACTTTCATAGTCTTTCATGTGAATAATTATGTGCCTTAAAGCTATTATGTGGTAGTAAAATTAACTTTTGTAATGAATTCATCCCATGAACAGACAGAATAACTCTCTCTGTTTACAACAGTCTGAAAAGGGAAGAGAAAGTTATTCTGGTTTTGTTGACATTGAGGTGCATGTGATAGAGGTAGGAGAGAGCTTCTCTCCCACTGGAAGTTATTTAAAAAAAAACAGGTTATAAGGTTAATTGTTCCAAAATCTAATAAATACCCATAAATAATTACCAGAACTATTATCTTTGTAGTTTGTGTGTTCATGTCTCCAATCATCTACAATGTGTGTAAAAAATAATTTGATTTTCTTTTAAATCCTATTTAATTTTCTGTAATGATAAAGAGGCTACCATCTTTCTTGCTAATGCTGCTTTTCAGACTGTCCTTTATTGTTTGAAAATGACTCTGCTTTTTCACCACTTTCTGCTTCCTCATATCCATATACTACTCTGTCAGTGACCTCATTTGTAAAGGCTAATGACCACCACCTCAGGCAGGAGAAGTTGTATTGGTTTCTTTTGACTTCCTAAGAACCTTTTTTTACTCAGACTGACTGTAAAAAAGGCCAGACTCTACTTCATGTTGTATTCTCTGAAGTGGCAGAAACTCAGCTTAGATGGGATTTTTTTTTTTTTAAACTTAGTTATTAATTTTCCAGATGGTCCACATGGGAAGTTTTGACTCTTCAGTCTAGAAATATGGTTCTCTTGTGCAATTTAACATCCTTGGGTTGAGAGACCCAGACAGAGAGAGTATTCCGAAGCTTAATTGATTTGTTCTGGCCCTCAATAACAGTAGAACATAACAACTGTATAATTAACATAAATATATAAATCAGTTACTATTTATGCCGTAGTAGTTAGAAAACATGTAGATGTTTTAGTGATACTGGAGTATAGCTGAAATTTGACTTTCAAATTTACATTGCATCAAGCTGAACAAAAACAAAATTATTCTCTAGATAAAAAACATCATGAGAAAAATGTCTGTTTAACATTCTTGAACATCCATCATCATTTGCATTGTTACTAGATTATGTCATTTCTAGAATAGGAAGCCACTGTTTTTGCTAATATTAGTTAAAATTAAAGTATGAACTTTTTTGTTCGGGTTAGTAAAGACAGTAGAAATTACTTTGTGCTCAAATATGAGAATAAATAAATCCTTTCTAATCCGTATCAGATAAAAACTTGAACTGTTTGTTTTCATCTTAAATGCTTCTTACAGGGAATTCTAATAGGATTTAAAAGACTAAGGTAGTGAAAACTTAAAGAAGAGGTAAATTTCTTTGCAGCAACCAGATGGAGGAAAGAACAAAATCAGATATTATGAATAAAGTTAATATACATTTGTAGCTGAATTTTAAAAATCCTGCAAATTTACGTGTCTGAGTAACTTTAGGGTGAAAGGAAACAGTCTCAGGTTGCACCAGGGGAGACTTAGATTGAATATTAGGCAAAATTGCTTTATGGAAAGGATTGTCAAGCATTGGAACAGGGAAATGGTTGAGTCACCATCCCTGAAAGTATCTAACAGATGTGTGGAGATGCTATGGCTTCTGGCTTTTTTACCATAGGTACTAAGTAGTAGTGACCTCCATAGATTGCCTGTGAACATTTAGCTGTATTCCTAAGAAAGTGGGTCTATCACTGCTTTCCCCACATCAAGCACGAGAGATATCTCTTCTTTAAATGCTTGATAGCATATTATAAAGAAGATTTAACTGGGAAAGAGCTAAAGTTCAAAATTTTTTCTTTATTTCATTGCTATAGGGCTTTATTTCCTGAACCACGGTGCAGGGATGGGTATGACACATACCAGTGCTCACCACAGAGACCAAAAAGGATAAGGGAAATTAAAACTCTTTTAGCTTCCCCACCCAACCTCTTAAAAAGTGCACTGAAGCTTTCAAGAGATTTAGAGAAATAGAGAAAGTGTTATAAGAAGCCGTGGCTCTTGGAACAAGTCTGTTTTCACCTGGTTCCACTGGAATTTAAATACCACCTTACTTAAAAGAGTTTCCAGATGGAAACCATGCAGCCATTTCTCTTCAGAGTATGAGACATCTATATTTTGGTCTTTAAAAAAAAAATAGGTAGGGAGCCTTCTGGTAATGCAAACGATGAACATCGTTTTTGCTGGGAAGTAAAATTTGTTCATTAAACTTTTTCCTTACATACCAGGTGAAACAAGTTGACTAACCTCCATATAAGGCCAACAAGCCACTCCTTAAGCCTACAGACTTCCCATAAAAAAACCAACAGAAAATTAGTGACTACATCAAGTTCTAACTTACGCAAATGTGATATATCTGAGCCTCACTTAATAATGGGATTGCTGACTCCTGTAGTGCTGGATAATCCACTTAATCAGACTTCTTGAATTGCTCTTTCCACAGATCTGTACCCCAGATTTGGTGGTGTTTCTGGCATGTTCCAGTCAAAAGCTGAAAGAAAGGTTACTGAAGCGTGCAGAACAGCAAGGGAGACCTGATGATAACCTGAAAGCCACCCAAAGAAGACTAATGAATTTCAAGCAGAATGCGGTCCCACTGGTTAAATATTTCCAGGAAAAAGGGCTGATTATCACAGTAAGTACTTCAGTGTATATTTCTGAGTTCTTAATTGTTGTGGCTGGAGTTGGCTCCTTGTACCTTTTGCTTTAAGACAGGCTAGACAAGTCTAATTCTGTTTTAGGTTAATAGCATGGCTACCTAAGTGTTTATTGAAGACAACGAATTCATTGAGCAGTTGACAACAGTTGAATTATTGGCATGTTCTAAGTTACAGACTGTGTCTGGTTGTAATAACACACAGAACTTGCTACCACATATGGTATGAGAGCACAGATGGCCTGTTTCATTTCTTTTGATACCCTAACTAGTTCACATGGGTATGTGCTCCTCACAGCAGGTGTTACTGATTCTGTGTTCTGGTCAGACTCATGACAGGTTAAAGCATCCTTAATTGCAAAATTACCAATTGGTATTAGTCGCCTTAGTCGTACTTCAGCATCTTTCCGAATTTTCCAAGATGAAAATCCTAGGAAATGACTACATTAGCTTCTCCAGAGAGTATGTGTTCTGGTTTAAGATTTTGATTAACTCAGTTTTTAAGGATGAGAGGACTAAGATTCTTGCAAATTTCTCTTTATTGTTGAGGAAGTGTGTATTTTATGATGCTCCTATAGCCTTTACAAATGCTCCTATGGACTGCATATTTAGCTCCTGAGGAAATATGTGCCTTTGTGCATAAAGCAAGTGGGGCATCTGGATAGAATTGCATTTCTGTGATGGAACCTGTACAAGAGAAGATTTTCCTCTTATGAAGGTTCCTTCTGCTTTTTAACTTGATCTCTTGAGAGTTCTGAAGATAATTTAAGTTGCAATGTTCACCTTAGATATCCTCTTTTCTTTTTGAAGAAAGCAGATGTTTATGATGGATATGGAAGTGACAACATGGCATATGAACATTAAATTACTCTACTGCAGCACAAAGGAAACAGCATATACAGAAAATATTGCACTTACTCAGGCTATTTCCCTAGAGAAGGAGAAGAAATAAAGAAAATAGCATTCATCCTGCTGGTTATAATGCTGAACCTGGAAGACACTGAAATACTATGCAGATGAGAGCAGTAAGAACTAGAACAGGATAAAATAGAATTACTGTATCTTAATTCCTAGAGGACTGAATCCTTGATGCAAGGTCAGACAAGGTCAGCATTGACTAGAAGGAAATAAAAGATTTACATTTTTCTTAAATCCCTGCCTGCACCTTGTCACTGCTCTTCAAAGCTCTAAATCTCACACATTTCTAGCCAGCATCACAATTCTACTCAGGAGGAGAAGCAGGATGATTTGTCTTATGGAGTGTTATAATTTTAGAATCACAACTTGTATTTTATACATCTACTTAATAAACATGTTGTTCTCCATAAATACAGACCAAAAGAGGAAAGAAAAAATCACTGAAATATAACCAAATATGATTAATGAGGAAACATTATATATATATAATTAAAATCTACTGTTAGACACTTTATGAGCAAGACATAAAAATCTAAATTCTCAAAGAAGATTAATTTTCATACTCTGATAGTTATTCCATGCTGCTTTTAACATACTTTTGTTTATAGAAATAAGAGCCACATTCTTTATTTCATCTCTTATCAGTTAGGTGCCTTAGGTGTAAGTCTTTCCCTTCATCTTTTTTTTTCTCATGATCTGTGATAATTTGCTACAGTACCCATGTTGTACTTGTTTGTTGCTCTGTATGCCTTATGTTCTCAGTCTATGCATGGTGTACCTGCTCTCACAGTCTGATCCTGGTTTCTGTTTTTAAGGAAAAAAGTGAGGCCCCCAGCTATGGTACTTCTAAGAAATAGGGAAATACAACTCTGTCCTTTCTGGAAAACTCCTTCTTTGGAATAATGATATGTAAAGTTCATTATAATTAACAGAAGTAAATACGTGATATTTTCATGAACACACAGTCTGTGTTTAAAACTCATTTTAGCAATCTGTCACTAGTCTAACAAATCAGAACCTGACTTAACTCAAATTTAAATTCAGAAGGTATCAAGACTATAATAACACAATGTTGGACAGGAAGTATGTAAATAGATGCATATGCTGCCATTTACTGTTTCAGAACTTTTAACAAATATTAAAACATTATATATTGCTTACCTAGACAATAACTGCACACAAATTAACTGGTGGTGGTGGGGAGATATTAGTTAGATTAAGTTATAAGAGGGAGCACATAGGTAATCTAAGGTACTCTAATGTTGAACAGAGAAATTCAGCTCTGAACACAGATTTCCAAATCTCCAGTTTATGTGGACTGTAATCCACTATAGAT
Source organism: Sylvia atricapilla (assembly GCF_009819655.1). NCBI lineage: Eukaryota > Metazoa > Chordata > Aves > Passeriformes > Sylviidae > Sylvia > Sylvia atricapilla. Next base: position 16,195,197 of record NC_089148.1, read on the forward strand.
AATGGTGTAGTTCTTTGAGAGGAGATCACTGGGTTACAGAAATCTTTTGGTCAACAGTTATTAAAACTGCTGTCAGAGAGCTTAGCTGTTCTTTGTGGAACATATCCCTTGGTCTAGACAGAAAAAAAGTTTGCACAGCTTATCGTCGTAGCAGTAGAAGTTTCTCTTACTGGAGGCAGGATTTGGTCCAGTCTGCCTTATTGACAGTGATTCTACATAATCTTAGAGCTGCAGTATCAACCTTGTCACATTAATACGTCTGTGTGCATTTAAAGGGAAAAAATAAAAGACTGGCTGTAGTGAGGCAAAAATACTAAACATTAAAAGAAGACTCTGGTCCTTATTTAAACAGCCAGTACAAGACAGCATTCTGTGGCATCCATGAAATGTGGATTTCTCTGATATCCTCATTGTTCCACTTGTCCTTTTAGGGACTTTACCATGCTTATGAAAACATTAAAATGACATTCAGATTAGTCAGAGAAGTAAAGAGAACCCAGGAAAAGTAGCTGAAGCTGGAAATTGATTTTGAGCACAAATTTAGAAGTTAAGCAGTTGCGGGTGAGGAAGTCGCTGTCTGCCCTCATAAGCATCAAACACGCCTAATGGCTGTCAACCATCGCAGAAAAATTCCCCACGGAACTGTGTTACATAAATTTTTTCTCTTGTTTTGGTTAAAATGGGAGTTTTGCTATAGAACTTGCACATTGACATGAACTTTATCTAAAGGCTGTGACTTACCAAAATGCTGCTGAAAATATCAGTTATAGTTTTTTTCCTAAGTTTCTCTGTTATCATACAGCTGCCCAACCTGAAGTGTTGGTTTGGGCTTTTTATTTGTTTGCTGCTGAATGCTGATTCCAAAACACTTGCACCTACTGATTCTTCCTTTAATTTTGAGCCTGTCCCTAGAGAAATGTGGCTCCTGTAATCCTTTAAGCAGTTCCCAAGGTCTATTCAAATCTCACTGATAGTAAACTATTATGAAAGGTTTCATAGTAACCCTCACCCTGCTTTCCAGGTCCTAATGCAGCCTCTGCCAGGCATGTCTCCCAGACCAGAACCCAGCTCAGAGAATCTTCTCCTCAGTGGAGGAACATGCATGTGGTTTGGCAGAACACAGAACAAGCAGATGCCTTTGTTTTCCTGGTGCTGATATTTGCATGTATCTGTGCGGTTTTTGCGTTCAACAATCGTTAAAAAGAAAAATTTAAAAATCCCACTCCTCCTTCGCTGAAGTGCTGCTAGGAATAGGGACTGTTAGCCACCGCCTCCCCCGCGTGCTCTCACCTCCCTGCTGCAGGCTCAGAATCTCATTTACGTGCCATCTGATGCCTGGATCTTGCATCCTCGGCTGCAAAGTGATACAGACTTGGCAGGAATGGTTTCCCTCAAATGTAGCCTCACTGGTGTCTGAGCATGGCCTTTCTCCCCACAGGTCAGAGATGAGGATTTGAAGCTGCTTTGTTTTCTAGAGGGTACTGAGCTGAGATTTCCTATTAATTGGCCCAATGCCACCCAAATATTTTCAGATGCCTCACAGTAGTTTTAAAAATATAGCAGCCATAAGCACAGTCATTCAGGTGCATTTTCAATGTGTTTTTAATCTGACTACTACATAGGATCTTCAGAGTACTTCTGGCTTCTTGGGCATGACCAAGTGGACATGCAAAGAGGAACCCAGATAGTCTGGAGCATCTGCAGCAAACCTTCAATGTTTTAGGACCTTTTAAAATCAAATAAGGAACATAGGCAGCTGTTTGTGGGAACCTTGAGACCAGAAGTTTGAGATTCAGGAGTCTTTCTCTGTTTTACTGTATGGTAAATCTTTGTCTGGCTCCATGAATGTATGTGGTTTTATAATAATTTTAAAATTTCTATAGAGGGAAAATTAGAGGTGGGATGGGAGATAATGACTATTACATTTTCATTTTTTGGTGATTCAAAGCAGTGAAAGGTAAGTGTAAGAGTAAAACAAGTAACCAGAACTCTGCAGTCACAGAGAGCTGTTACTGGAAACTAAGGTTTTTTGTGTCTCTCCTATATTTGATTGCCCTTTTGCAGAAAAACTGGGCTATGAGGAAGAACACGTCACTGTTTCCTTTACAACTGCTGAACTAGAGAAAGTTTACGCATGTTCTAATCACTGCTAGGTTTTACACTATGTCTCAACACTATTTATGTGTTTCTGTTTTGTGAGGTTTTGAAGAACATACAAAGAAGGTCCATACATGAATTTTATCTAGAAGTGAGTGTAAACAAACTGTTTGTAAATATATGCAAATTTTATATGGGAATGATTGATGAGTAATTTGTGCATATATAGAAGCATGTGCACCATAAACACTTACAAGCTTCAAAATATTTTCAGCCTCCCATTTTATGCTTTATGTCAACAAGTGTATCAGAAATACCAATGTCTGCCAGAGAATGACCAAGGATGGAAACTTGCCATCTGTGTACATAGAAGCATGCAGAGAAACCTTGAGGGTAGGAATTTTTTGCTGAGGTGAATAGTATCAGTGCAACCCTGTGCTCTTTTCTAACTTTGAAAGTACAACAATTTAAATAGATACCAGCTTTTTGAAAGCTGCCCTGCCTGTTTTACACCCAGTGACTTGAATGAAGCAGATTACTTTGAAAAAAAAGAAATAAATTTTGACCAGTCTGACTACAGAATTAGGTAGTGATCAGTGTATGGGCCAAGCTGATTTAGGAACTCCAGAAAGAGAGAGGGAATGCTGGTTTTGACAGCCATACTATCCCAGATTTTATCCATTTCTGGCAGTGAAAGCTGATACATGTTTAAAATTAACAGACCGGTTTTTTACAGATCTGAAACTAAAACTGAGATAAGTAATTAAGCCAAGTTATCATGCAGAGGAATGAACTGTAGGAGATGTTTAAAATAACATGTCCTAAATATTGTTCAAGTTATTTTCAACAGTTCATCTTAAAGTAATTAAGCAGTGTCCTTTGGGTGAATAGCAGCTTCTAATTTTGCTCTTGTAGTTAAAGTGATGTTTAAAGAAGATTAAGTTTGCTTATTTAGATGAGATATATTAAGAAACTAGATTGGAAAAATATCTCTTCCCTGGGAAGACCTTTTGTATTGAATCAGGAATATTTATCATCCATAAGCAAATTTTCCTATGCTGAACCACAGCTGATTTTGTGAACATCCAGCTGAAGAACCAAAGCTACATTTCAGCCCTGCATTGCTGTAAACAATAAAAAACCAATGTCATGCCTGAAGTTATTGAATCACATTAGTGATTTCCAGCTCTAATTGCCACCAGTGGATCTTCCCACCAGTGAAAAGTTCATAGCAGTGACTTGCTGATTTTATGGCAAAACCACTTTGCTGTCATACGTGGTGGAGAAAATTTGCATATTAACTTGTGCAAGTTGCGACTTCAGTAGAATCAAGATGGTCTTTCAGCTCTCACACTCACAGTCCTATTAAAATGTTACTACATCTGATAGCTTGTGCTCTACAGTCCCAGTATTTGACATCCTTATTTTCTGAATCTATCATTGCTTATAGGATCTAAGTTGCTATCATTAGCTCTTGTTAGCTATTTCTATTTTCTTATGCAAGAGGCAACTGAACATTTTTTCTGCTATACTATTCTCCATTTTGATTCAAAGGGCAAAATGAGGCTGAGTGAACTGGCCTCTAGTGATCCAATCTAGTACCAGTGTGGGATTATTTGAGCATTGGCTCCTCTTCCTTCTTTCCTGTAGAGATACTGAAAGAGAGGGGAGACATAAAATATTTCACTTTCTTATTTTTTATATGCGTCATAAAGCTACATTTATTCAGATTTGTGAATGCTCAGGTATTGTAATGATGGAAGCCATTTAAGTGTCAAAACTGTCAGCAGAAAATCTGATGCTCTTAACGTTATGGGCTTCTGGCATTTTTCTCTGGTATTTTGAAGTCTTATTTAAGCTTTACAGGGTTAGATGCAGCTACAGTGTTAGTGGAGAACTGAGAAAGCTGAAAAGTTACTCATCCATTGTGTGACTCAGGGTACACATTGCACTAGACAGCACTGAAGTGAGAACTACACAGCGTTCCCCTTGGGCATTTTCCCCATTGCAGAGTATCCTTTTGAGCATTTCTGATAGCTGTTTGGAGGACTTTTTATTTCTTCTAATGCTGCTAAAGAATATCTACCAAGCAGTGCTTTGAAGAACTGTATGAAATGCTTCCTCATTAGGACAACACCAGTATTGTGTCACTGAAGTAATATATCCTTGCTCCTTACATTCACTGATACTTACACATCAGATAACCACTAATATGGCTATTTTGTGTTTCTTATAACTATGATATAATTCTTATATCATTTAGTGCTAGCAAGAACATCTTTGCACAGTATCTCCTTTTGTCATGTAAACATAACCTAAAATTCTTGGCAGAGACTCTCGTGAAGCCCATGTGGTTTATCTTTGCTATAACTATATCTGCTTCTGTATCCTTTGGCTCACTTATCATCTTTCCTCCTTCCAGGGTCAACATTTGTATCTGTCCCTCTTGCCAGTTGTTTCATTAATGGCCAATGAATACAACTATCTGTTTACTTAGTTCTCACCATATCACATTCTGCAATTCAGTAATCTACTTAAATAACAAAACAGGAAAAGAAGCCTCACAAGACATAAATATAACACTGAAGTCAAAATTATTGTTATTTTCTGTGAAGGAGGAACTGTTGTCTCCATTCTCGACTGTTCATCTCATTTTGTGCCAACAGTCAGTCATACCAGTCATGGTAAAAGAAATAAAGAACTTAATGCACAAAATGTGGCATCTTTTCACTGTAACTTACTACGACCAGTTATTTATATCTAGGATTGTTCATACATATGCTACCGCTTGATCTGTTTTGTAAAAAATAAAATTGCTAAAACTACATTGTTTTTAGGCAAATCTTAACATTTTTTCATTATGTACTCTGCTGAATTTCTCCTCCTGTCTTTAAACAGAATGTCAAACTGAAGCTCCACACTCGTATTTTCAATACCAGTACTTCAAAATTCTTTGCTCTGTATAGCATGCCAGGTCTTGTCTTTTCTTATATTTATACCATCCACTGTATTTTGGTAACACTGTAGTTTTTCTAATGCCAAGGTCATCTCTCTCTCTTACCACTGCAAGATGCCAATTAGGCAATGTGAAAATACACTTTCCTAGTTTCCTGCCACGTCCTGCCTTCTGGGCTTTTTTTGGTCTGCTTTGCTGAAAAGAACAGACTTCTCTGTAAATGCAGGGTCCTTATTATAAGGGAACCTAGAATGTGGGCAATACAGCTCTTAGTCAAGTTGCTTATTAAGTTTAGTGGTGGCTAAGACATTGGAAAAAAATATCCAGCAATCCTCTTTGTACCTGCACCTTACTGCAAGAATTCACCATATAGATTCTACATAATACACATTCACATAACTCCAAGGTAGGTGATTTCTGTTTCTTTTGCAAGAACATTCTCTCTGCTCTCTTTCAGGCTCGGTATGTCGCCTCAGTCTGCTGTAATGGCCATTAAAGGTTTTGTGGGTACTTTAGCTTTCATCATCTGACCCTTTTCATGGGGTGCAAGACACAAATGAGCTCAGTTCCAGTACTGTGAACAGAGGATTTTCATCATTTATGCATTTCATGTTCCCTCATATCTCTTGATCTTTAGAAAGAGGGTCAGGAGCCATGTGAATTCTGAAATGAGTTTGGTTTTAAGGGCTACTCATTATATCCTTGAACTATAGCCAGGAGACCACTCCTCAGAAAAATCACTAAATTTAGTAGAGTGAGTGTAATAGAGAATAAATTAAACAAATTTGGGTATTTTCTCATAGGTTAGGTCAGCACTTGGCAACGGAAACCATGTCAGTGTTTCCTGGAAAGATGCCTCTGCTGAAACCCTGAGCTTAACAACCACTCATGTTAGTTCTTGTTAAGGCTGCACAACAGTTTCTTATAACCCAAATCTGATAACATACCTTGCAAATGTTAATTGTTCTTTAGGGTTAAAGTTGCTCTTTTTATATTGAGAAAAAAGTCAGACAAAACTGCAGGATTCCCCTTTTCCTCATGAATTGCACAGGCGTTCATGACCTTTGTTGATTTTTTTTAAAAGTGCCTTGGACAAAGATTTCCTAGAAGATAACTGATATTTGACACATGGAGCAAGGCCTAAATCTAGCCTTTTTGATTTGGCTTGAAGATGAAAAAGGACAAATAAAAATGTCTTAAGCAGGAATAGAAACTTGTGAGAATTTCTTTGCTGGAGGAGAATAAGCTCATAGAGAGCATCTCACGCTTCTCCAGTGACTGTTTCTATGTTTACAGAAGTCGTACTGGTCCAAGAGAAAGGGATGTAGGGAACCTGCTGTAAATGAAATACAGGGCAGTACCAAGGGTCTCATTACACAAGGCAGAAGAGTGTTGAGCTAAATTAGCTGGTGTGCAACAGCCAGTGCTTGCAGAGCCAGCAGCTAATGGGCTCTCTGCAGACTCTTGGTTCCCACACTGGAGGGAGGAGGAGACCAGCCGCCTCCTAAGATCCACTGAAGGGCTTTTAAAGAAATGGGGGCTATTTTGTTCAGTGTAGAATGGTCTACAAGGTATTTTGTTTTATGAAGTATTTGTATTTAGTCAGTTGCCCATTTCCCTTGGCATAATTTTAATAGAGAGTGAGCTTTACAAATAATTAGGATCTGCCTCCAAATTATTTTTCTTCTTTTTTAGTAGAGACTACTCTCAAAAGTAATAGAATCAAATAGGAGATTACAGTTCTCTGGAAGTTTGGACACTGACTTTTGAAGGTTTCTGGGAACTAGAACACTATAGTACAAACTAAAGGAAATTTTGTTCCCTTTGTAGCAATAGCAGCTATATGAAACATAGTTATTGTTTGAACTAAAGTTTTAGAAAAATAATTTTAAGAACTAGCGTATCTGAACTGTCTTGAAAGCTCTGCAAATCTTGTTGTTGTTTCTCTAAAATATCACAAGTCCACTCTTAGATAGAACGAATGTTGATATTTCCTGCTTAATATTTATCATGCCTATTGGAGAAGATGGTGACCCTTGGAGTGAAAAAAATTATTTACCTTTGATATAATACTCTGTAAGAGTTATGAGAGCTAATAAGATTTAGGATATGCAAAAGGAGAGAATTGGAATTGTATTAATGGTTAGTAATTAGGAGATTTTCGGTGGGACCCCATTTAAACATTTTTTTGTTAAAACACATTTTTACTGTTGGATTATTCAGGTAATTTTATTCAAAATTAAAACAAAAAAGTTATAGAAAGAGAAAAGAACATTCAAAATATTTCATTTTCTATCTCACTACAGCTTAAACCACGTGGGAGAGTAGGTACATAAAATCCTCCCAATCTCTTTCATATGCAAAAAAATTTGGATGTATTCACACTGTCTTTTTTTCCACTTTAAGTAGTTTCACTGCAAAAGTAAACAAACCTTCAATTTCTTTAAAGTGTTCTATTTAATTAGAATTGTAAACAGAAAAAAGGTGCAGTGGAAGATATTTTTAAGCCTTCATAAATGAAGGCTTAAGGATATCCAAGTAATCAAAACTAAACATTAAAAGACTTAAGAATAAGCTTGTTCTATCCCTGCAAATTGCTTTTAGAACTTCTTACATTTGCTGAATATGTTAACACTAAGTCACTGTTTTCCAAGGTCTGTAAGTGCTCTGGTCCAGAGCCTGTGCCATTCACTCTGAATCACATGAATGGTTTTAGTAACATTTTTATCAGTAGTAAAATTTTAATAATAAAGGCAAACATAAGTCACACATTTGTTATCTTAAGGTAAATTAAAAACAACATATGGTTGCTAAATTTTCTAAATAGCTACTGTTTCTAGTCACTGTTTGATTCCCAGTCATTGCTACAATACTGGGGAAGGTTGACAGAGAGGTAGATCTTCTGTGTACTTTTAGCTGGTTTATATTACAAAGACAAACACTTTGAATGCACTTAATTTTGCAATTCATTGCCCATGTTTTGCTGGGATCCCAGTAGAAATTAATATCACTATGCAGCTGCAAGATTGAGCTGATTCTGCCAAAGCAATCAAGGGATGAAACAGTCAGAACTACCCATATCACACTAGGCAGCAGATGGAAAGGTGGAAGTTTCATAAATATTTCTTTAACCAGGTGACATTGAAAACAACCAACCAACCACAGTGTGAGGAGAACCACGATGTGTATCATCCAGCAGAAAAACAGAACAATGGTGAAGGAGCTGCAGTGATGGAGAGCAGTAGCCAAAACTATTTTAATACAGAGAAAACCCCCAATTATAAAATAATTACTGTTCAGTAGATGTAAAGTGGTGGATTCTGGTTTAGAACATCAAAAGCTCTAATTTTCTGCATAAATTGAAGGAAGAGTCATTTATAGCACTTTTTATAGATAATGTTATATGAATACTCAATATAGGTTGCTTAGCTTGCTTTTGCAATAAATTATTTATACTTTAACAATGTATTAATACTAACTATGGTATTAGACCCCAAGTGTTGGAGTTTCAGGCAATCTATAAAGCACTTAGCTCAAACAAACAGTCAGAAGGAAAGTTACTAAATTCTAATAAAAGAAAGCTAACAGAGGCTTCATTTTGATCTTTCTCGGGTTTTTTTGTTTCATCTTTTTCCTGCAACAGACATTATTGTCACATTACATGCATTTCTTTTCCACATCCCTAGCTCTTCTCAGTTTTAATTTTCATAGTGAGAGTGATTTTTCTGATTTGTATTTTCTAGTTTCCTGATCAATACATTGGCCATTCTCTGTGCCCAGACGTTTCTTGGACATTTATCATGCTTTTTAAAATAAATTAATTATATTATTTAGGACTTCCCTAAAATTATATTTAATTTAATAGCCTGTGGGTAGAAATATTGTAAGCTTTAAAAAAGTCAATCAGTTCCACTTAATCCACGTGTTTTTTATGGTATTTAAAAAATGCTTTCAGCCTACATAGTCATGTGGGATTTTGTCCTACATTTGTTTCCAAAAAATACATGCTAGATGGAAGAATGTCATATTACATGATGACTAAAGCAATAGTTTCTGTCAGTATCTCCTTAGCTTGCCAGCTTTCATTTATAAATCAAGTAGTCTCCTTTTTGCTCTGAAACAGCATGCGCCAATAATTTAGATGTCAAAACAGAACTTTCTGGTACAGAAATTAAAATAGCAGTGGCTCACTTCTTGCTGCAGGAAGCAAACTCATATCCTTCCTGCAGCAGCACAGTTGGAAGTTGGCTTTATGAGCCCATCCTGAACTCAGACTGACATCTGCTGAATATCATCCTCTTTGATACAAGTCCTACTTCTAGAGATAAATAATTTATTTTATGAAAATTTAGTACTTTTTAGCTCAAGATGACCAACGGATGGCTTATTATCAAGAATTCCAATACCATTTATGAAGTTTATTACTATAGAGACCACCAGAGGAAATGCTGCTTATCCTGAGTCAGAATTTAGTTAAATACACAAGAACTATGTAACTGGGAATTAAAATTTATTTTTGTCTTCCAAGGAAAATAGAAAAGCCAAAAATTTTCAAATGTTCCAGTCCTTACAGTGTGAAATTCCATTTTGAAGAGCTACAACTATTGCAGATGAAATTTTTTTTGTTGCTAAGGTCCTAGATAACTAAAAATGTCACTTTATTTCTTGAATTAAATGCAGATTTTGCATGTGAAACACCCACATAATCCAAAGTTTAAGCCTATGGTTTACCCTATATTTGTTCTTGCAGCTGAGTCATTAGTCCTCGTGCTTGAATAACCAGCAAAATTTGCAGCTGAAATTAACTCAGGACTTTTTTTGTTAGCTTTCAGATGGTAGCATTCTTCCTTAGAAAATTGTGATGATACATAGGCAAAAATTATATTTTTGGTAATAATTGCTATGAAGTCATCTAATAGTAAAAGACCAGACAACAATATTTTAGTACTTTGCATTAAAAATCTCTTCCACAAAAGCCAACAGGAGAAATGCTATTGATCTTGAAAGGGAAATATTTGGCTATATTTGGCAGCAGCATCAGTGTTTTTCTTTGAAATAAATTGCAAACTGTCAGTAGAAGAAAATAGTATTTATAGGAAGAAATGTCTTTTATTTCTGGTTTTTCTAATTTTTTGTTTGTTTGTTTGTTTTCTTTCATATTTGAATTACAGTTGCTGCTCATTGGACCTTTTGGGGAAACCAGTTTGAGTATATATTTATTCAGGGTGCCTGTCTGTGATTTGTATATGCTGTGGGAGCTGATGCTAGAAAATTATTCAGTTTTGTTTTAAACAAAAGGAAGAGTGACAGAGGAGCTCCATAGGCAGGGGGAAATGTGTATTTTTAAAAAACTTTAATCAGGAAAAGTCTCTCTGCACACAAACATTCTGGTTAATGTAATTTAGTTATAGGGCTCATTCTGCCTGAGACACGCTGTTGCAGTCAATATTAGCAAAAAACAGGGTATTGAGGAAAGCATTTATTTGAACATATTGGTGATCAGAGCTGTTTACTGAACTGGGTGCTCTGGGAATGAATATTCCAGTACTCGTCTCATGGGATACTGCAGGAAATACACGAATTGTGCTGCAGAAACTGATCCTTAACTGCTTTATTCCCAAAGAGTTCAACCTGAAGAACAAGGGCACATCCAGGCTTCATAGAAGTCTTCATGGGTGAAGGTGGAAGAAAAACTACTGGAAGACAAGCATTGTTATTGTGGAAAGGAAAACCAAAGGCATTTGGGGAAGAGCTGGGTAATTCTAGATCTTTCTGTAACGCCCCTGAGCTGTATAAAGCAAAGTGACAATTACAGCTTTTATTGACTGAGGTTCATGCCACTTGTTTGTACCTCTCTGCCCTTTGTCTACATTTCAAAATACTGAATTTTACATTAATGCTTCATTGTTACAGCATCACTGAGCTCTAGTAAATGACAAAGGCAAGATAAGGCACAGAGAGCTGTTAAAGCTGTGTGAGGATTTGGACAGCTTTGAGTCATACCTGATCTCTGTAATCAGTAATGTTGTTCCCCTTACTTTGGGAAGTGAAAAAAATCAAACAATTTATTCTAGACCCAGTGGAGGTAGAGAGTAAGATGATTTCTCCCTCAGGCTGAATGTTTTCCTGGGTTCTACAGGAACAGAGTAAAAATTAATTCATGAAGCATCTCCTAACTCAGACCATAATTAAGTTTTCCATTCAAGCTCTTCAAAAGTGATCTGTTTGGATGCTCAACACCACTGTTCTGTTTCTTTGTAATACTATTTGCCTCTTTAAAAGCAATTTCCTTTAAAAAGTAAATGCATAGTAAAAATTACTCCAACAGTGGAATGTATATTTTTTAAAATAAGGGAAGATGTTTGTGCTTCCAAGGTAGAAAAGATCTCTGTATGTTCATATACTAAAGCATTTCTTTCGTCTGAATTAATCTTCAAAAATAATTAATATAGTTGACTTTGCTATAGAAGCTGCTGAACAGATGTAATACATGTCAGAGAACAAGTTTTCAATGATTTGCAAAGTGAATATGCAGAGTGTTTATATGCATAGATGTTGGCTGTATTTATAGCTTGAAAAGTTCCTGCTAGAAGTAACTTATCTGAAAAGTCAGATAACCCAGAACAAACACATGCAAATCATGTCCTTTTAAGTGCTATGTGAAATAATGCGTATGCTGCCTAATTTGGTCCTGATTACTGATGATGATTTCCAAAATAAATAGAATATTTAAGGTAGGGGTCATCATAGTATAAAGAAATGGCTGAAACATTTTGAATTGTTTATTAACTGACTATGTTAAACTGACTTCAGATTAACAGAGTTAGAGATACAAATATGGTGGAGGATAATGCCTGCTGGAACCTCAGAGTCCCTCTAAGGAATGGAGAACATGATGCAAAAATTATTGTGTTAATAAAAGAGCAATACATTTGCTTTCCACATAATAGTCACCAGCCTTCCAGAAGAATATCCTTATTGGAAAAAAAAGGATTAATCAACCAGTGCTCTTTAATATGTGCACAGGCAGAAAGGCTTTGCATCTCACCGTTATGAAAAATGTATATGTTCCAAACTGATGGCACCATCACCTTCCCTATTAAACAAGCAATTGCTTCATCCTCTCAAGTCCATTAATTTTCTGTTACCATGCCACTAAATTATGGATTTCTTCCCTCACCCCCAATCACACCCAACTCTCCTTCAGTTTGTCTGCTTTCTGCTCTACAAGGGCCTGTAATTGTACGGTATCTTTCCCATCATCTCTTGCCACCACACTGCCTGAGGCGCTCATTATCAGCTGAAAACTGCTGTTAGTCAATGCTGCTCAAATGATCACAGCATAAAGACAGAAGTTCTCCCTCTGTCTACCTATCAAAAGCTATTACTCCACATAAATGTACAAAGACAGGCTATTACTCCCCCAACTGTTGTTTCTTCAGGTGAGAGTTACCATTTCCTTGCTGTTGCTCCGTTCAATATTTCAAGTATGGAAGACGGCTTAGCAGTTTTACTGTGAAGGGAGGGAAAACTGGCACAACATCTCCACACTTGTGTGCTATGGCACTAAGTTGTTTGGTTTAGCATGAAATAAGAGAAGATCATGTTAAGAACAAAAAAAATTCCCCAAGCATATGTTTTGTAGTAATTTCATTGCTTGTGTACTTCCAAGTTAATAGAAAGGGGTGTGTGAATAGAAAAATAGAAAAATACAAAATTATGGGTGTTGAATTGCACTTATTTTGAGTAAATGAGTTTGGGATACAGAAAAGCTACCAGCAGCTGCTGCTGAACTGTCAGCTCCACTCAGGGCTGGAGAACATTCACCCCCGTGCTTGTTTACAAGTAGCACTCACAGCAATAGATCCTTAGATACAAGTGGAACTTGAGAAACTGATAGATGTATGAGGACTCTGCAATTATATATGAATCTTCTTTGGAACTCCTGTGGTAAAAAAGTAAGGTGTTAAGAGGCTTACTTTAGATAACGCAGAGTTATTCCTTAGGATCGCAATAATAGTATTAATATCTCTGGTTCAGTTGTGTTCTAAATTTCTGTCTGATACCAGTTCATGTGCTAATTGCACAACATTTTAAGAATCGTTGGTGAGCTCTAGTGTAATTTCGGTTGTAATTTTTTCTGTATGTGGTAAAATATATATAAAAAATAATCTGAGATTTCAGAGTATTTGATGGAAAAGAATGAAAATATTAGAAATTGAGAATGGAATAGAGAAATATCTCTCCCCTATGTCCTCATCCTGCCATTTGCAGTGTTTTGAAAGTTGTCTTGGTTTTGTTAAAGTGTATCACTGAAATACTTTATAATAGCATTATTTTATACTGTTTATAATAGTATAATAGCTCCCTGAACTCCCAGTCTGCACATTTCAGCTTCATTTCAGTGCCTCTGCTTATTGGTTTTCCTATACAAGTCTTCAACTAATTTTTCTCACCTCCCATCCCAATGGTTATTATACTACCTTATATATTTTTTCCTTATTTATTTCTTTGCTGTTTTCCCGTGTTGCTGGTGTTTTCTTTTGATTTTTCCACTTTCTCTTGAAGTAACTGCACAAGTCAGTTGCAATTATTAAGAGAAGCAAACTAGGGATGGGACAACAACAAGGAAGGGATTTCTGTGTGGGTGTTTGAAAATGGTAAAGCAGCACCTATATCTCAATGGTGTGTCTCATTTCACCTTTTAGTATTTACCAAGGGTAAAGTAGAACTAGTTCTTTTTTGTTTTCAATCCTTCAGGAGCAAACCCCTGCCTAAATCAGTATGAATAATAAGTGTGTTCTTGTCGCATTTGTAGCTGCTGCCACTGATAATCATTATAACTTGCTCAATCTTATGAATCTCTTCATTTTACTAGGATTGTCAGCTTTTCAACCAAAAATACCAACAAGTAAGGGGCAGTGGTGTAATCTGGCTTCTAAACTATGTATCTTTTAAAAGTGTGAGAAAACTATGGTACAAGAAGCCATGTTCTCTTTTCTGCAGATAACCTTGTTTTTATTTAAGAAGAAATTGTTCCTCACTGCAGATGATAATATATGAATAATTTATCTACTTCCTAAACAATGATTGTGTTTCACTTCTATGGATCTTGTTAATGGATTATGAAGCCAAGAGTGACAGGCTATGTAGAGCAATACTTCTGACTTCCCTGAATTAGATCCTATTTTAATTTTATTAATATTTTTCTTTTTAGGAATAAGCTAAAATTTTCAAATAATGGGGAATTCATTGCAATTTGTGATAAATTAAGCAGTAAAGACAGTGATGTCAAAATAAGTTTTGCTGTTTGCTTCCATTCTGAATTTGTCTCACATGCTCTTCATCCATGCATCCTACAATTTTGTCTTCTGGATATAATAACTTCTAAAATTTCTCTTTCCATGGAAAGGTACAGGAAAAAGTTATCATTGTCATAACCTGTCTGGAAATCTCTCCAGTTTGTCAGCTGTGGATGCCAGCACTGCATTGAGTATCCAGTGGGTTTCACCCCAATACCAAACACCACAATGTTAGGTTATGTTTCATTTGGATATGACTTATTTTCTTCTCATTGACATCCATCATTTCCTAAAATAGAGGACATTTTCATCTACTGTTGTAAATGCTATTTAGCTACAAGTTTGCTTGGGTTTTTTTATGCTTTCTCCATGTCTAACTCTTATTTCAAGCTGCACAAACAAGAATTCCCTGCAAGTCTGCTGCAATCAGATTTCTTCCTAGCTTTCCTGTACTCCAGTTTGAAAGTCTAGTGTGATCTCTCCCTAATTTGGGAATGTTTTAGATAAACCACCTGCAACAACCAGCAGTTTCATTGGAGGTGAAACAGTCCATAAGGGGCAGTGCCAGGCTGAATGACACCCTCACCCAAAATTCTTGTTAACTGCAGCTTCCTTGATGTTTCACCCCTGACAGATGTGAGGAAAAAAAATTCTGCACTTTTTTCTTTAACTCAATACATGGTATTACCAAACCTCCATTTATCATCATGGACCAGTGATATCTGCAATTTTCTATAACCAGGACAATTTTTCTGTGGATCCCCTCCTGTTGGCTGGAATTTGTTGGGTATTTATTTAGAAACAGTAATAATTCTCTCCATGTGAGCAGCAACAACCACCTGCATTCCCTAAGGTGATTATTTACAATGCAGAAGATCTAGAAAACATTTTTCATCATTTTTATATAACACCATGAGAGTGACAAATTCTGCAATTCAACAATGCTCATGTGAAAATGAGATAAACTTTCCAGAAAATTAATCATTAAGCTAGTCATTATTTACTTTTTTAAAAAAAAGTAAAACCCAGCATAACCCCCAAATGTACTTTAGGAAGGTTTGTGAAACCTTTCAGAAATTCAGATTGGTTTCTTAAAGAAATGTGGTGCTCTTGTCCACTTAGGTCCTGCCCCTAATCTTTTCCTGCCCCAACAAAAAAAGACAGCATAGAACAAAAACACCATTAGTGCCTCATGGAGGGAAATGCCATAAAGTAAGGTTAGACCTCAAACCCCTTTGGCCACACAGAGAAGAAGCACTTGGCTTCTTCCTGCATCGCTAGTAGAGAGTATATCAATGCAGACAATAGAGCTGATGTTTAATAACATTACACTTCTATAAAACATAAGCCTTGACTATAATTAAACTGAGACATCCATTAAGATATCCCTAGATGACTTAGTTGCAAAGAGCTATGTATTGAAGCAGGTAGGGATTTGTTTTCTGTAAGGAAAGCAACCTATGGATTTAGACAGGTTCTGCTAAAAATACAAGTTTTACTGCTATTTGTTCTGTATGATTAGGGTTGTTTGAGTACCATTTATCTTTTATTCAAGGCTCCACTAATTATCAAAGGCTTTAATTTTAAAATATTTAGCATTTCAGTGAAGTACAGAACTCACAAGGTTACATAGTTTCTTTCAAAAATGATTTTTCCATGGAAGCTACCTTGCCTTCCTGTGGCTCAGGGTATCACAATTCTCATTTTGTGAGGGGAAAACTGAATCTATGTGCAAGCTTCAAATAATTGGTTTTCTTTGGGTGACAATATAAGCTTTCATTACAAAGCCCAGACTTTTCAGCATGCTGAAGCACAGCTGGTGTTCTTTGAACAGGAAAGTTGGTGTTTCAAATTCTCGAAACCTTCAGAACATTTTGAGATTGATCATGTGTTTTTTTCATGGTGAACTGGATTATTCAGAGGAATGCTACTAATGAGAAAGCAAATCTGTCATCTCTCCGAGTGTGGTGTGACCTACACGATAATGATCAGACACAACCTGATTACAGTTTACTGGGTTTTATGCACACACATGCCCCCAAATATTATATATGTCTTCTCTAACATCCATTAGGAGCACTCTTTTCCTATCAACAAGGACATTCCAAAGCTGCTCTTTGTGTATCGTTAATAAATTGCCCAAAAGTTTTATTTTATTAGAAGTTGTTATATGAACAGCTTTACTTAAGACTGTTCTTCCACAAGCCTTGGTTTTGACACAAGTTAAGGTGTAATCCCTCTAATAGGTTCACACAAACCAATTTCTGCTTTAGAAGTTTTTAAAAAATGCTTTGAGTTATGACAAACCCTAAATGGCAGAAGAATTTCTCGAGATTAAATAAGTGTCTGCCCAGTCAGATGGTGACTGCTGCAGGATGAACTTCTGAGTGGTCTACAGAGTCAGACCCTCAAACTCCATTTCAAGAACCAGTCAGAAAACTCCATGTATTGATATTTATGGTAGGCTCATCTATCTGAATATGTGATGACCAAAATAAATAAAGCTTGATAAATACAACATGAAAATCACAAACCCATTGTCAAGCATGTCACTGTAGCAGAACTTCTCCCCTGCCACAGTCACCTGGGCATAAAAAGAAACCTGTCAGGAAGAGCCTAGAAAAAATTTGGGAGAACTGGTACCAGAATAAGTAAGGCAAAAGACAGAATAAATGAAAAAGAAGGTTAAAATTGCAAGAAATTAATTATTTGTAATTTTAAAGCAGCTTTTCTTTCCTGATTTAATTAATTTGTCACTAAATCATACCACTTTCTGATACTGAGAGAGGAAAGCTCCCTTTTCTGTAAGAAGGGGATTTTCAAAATTACTTATTCTTTCCTAAGAGTTCTGCTCAACTATGTGAAGAAATTTTACATGTCACAAAAATTTATTTCAGACAATTTAGAAGTTGCTGAAAGTTTTTCACTTGCAAATTAAAAAGTTCATTATGCTGATCACCAAAAAGAAGTGACAGTAAAGTAATCCCATTTCTAGTCTCTATGCTGACATTTTTTTCAACCATCCAATGACTGAAGAAGTAATGTGCATTACTAGTTTTACCTTCTGCTTTGAAACTCCATTCTCTGAGAATAATTCAATTTTACTGTAGTTTCTCTTTCTGACAGGCTATTAAAAATAGCTTAAATGGTTTACAAAATTAAACTCAAAATTTAAATGATTCATACCTAAAGCAATGGACTGCACACATTAAAATAGAAAGGAGTATAGGAATATCAGGAAGGCTTGGGGTGAGAAGTCACAGTACATGTTAATGTTCAGCGAAGTAGTAAGCAGCCTGATTGCCAACATTTTTTTTTTTTTAGTTTGATGCTGACAGAGATGAAGAAGAAGTGTTCTCTGACATAAGTTCAGCAGTGGACAATAAACTATTTGCAAACAAAGAGACTGCAGCAGGTGAGTTAATGTAAGATTTAAAGAATGAAATTTATTGTACTGCTTTTGAAATTGGGATGCCTTTTTCATGTTCTTCAAGTTTGGATGTAGGTACTGTAGCAGAGGCTTGACCAACCTCAAACATTTGCACAATCAGGGACAAAAAAACTTCATGTAGCCTATCCAACAACTTGTTTATCTACAAGTTAACCTTAAAATACTATGACAAGCCTACTTAAACTATACTATTAATACAAAAATCATATAAGTTTTCAATTCTAGTTGTCAGCTGTTTCAATTCCAATGATACCTTGGTGTTCACCAGAAAATCAGTCCTGTGAGGTCAATGACCATACTTTTCCTCTGTAATAATTGGTACTAATTCTGAAATGGTGTGTGAATATAAGTCAAGTGTTTGGGGATTTTATTTATTTGTCTATTTATCATTATGCTTACTGAGGCCTGAATATCTTCAAAGTAAAGCCTTTGAGAGACAAAGGACTGTAAAATAATTGAAGCTAAAAAATCAAAGCATTGAAAATCCACAACATCTGTCAGAAATATTTTGCTTGAGGGCAGCAGAGAAATGTTCCTTGGTAACTTCACAACTTCTTCCTTTTACAATGGCATCCCTGGCTGTTTTCCAAATCAACTACTGTCTTTACATAGTTAAATGATATCACAAATGTCTTTTGAACCAGCACACAAAAATAATTTTTTGATAATGTTCTAAATGAGACAAAGATGAAGTACCATGTGGGGAGGGGGAGGGCAGTGAATGCAAGGGAGGTTGGGGAGGAGGTTGAGAATTGTAAGAAGTGCATGAGCTAAAAAAAAGCCCACAAGATTCTAGTGGTAGCCATGAGAGAAGATGCACACAAGAATAAAGATGATTCTCTTTCTCTACTAAGTGGCACACATTTATTTTGTGCCTAGCCTTATTCACAGAGGCAAGAGGTCAATCCCAAACCTAAAATGGCATTCCCACTGTACAACGTTGTGTTGATAATTGCCTCTGGATTCCCTAATTGATTTAAATTATGGACAAGAAGAAGAGAAAAGAAGTGTCATAAAGGTGCAAGCTCTGACAAACAGCCTGATGAGAGCTAAACAATTTGCACAAATTGGTTGTGATTCTGGATGAGTTCTAGTCAGTTCCTGGAAAATCTGATCTATTTAATAAATCTCTCACCAAAATAATTGGATAGCCATGAGCAGATGCCATGCCACAATCACCTAATTAGTGCATACTATGAACACCGATAATAATGAGATTTGAAGTAAGATTTCTATGAGATCTGGTGTTTAATTTCTAGAGACTGCAGTTCCAGCATGTCTTGATCTCACTTTTTGTCTTCTAATCTTATTAGTGATATTGCAATATACTATAGTTCCTTATAGCTAACATAAAGAGAGTATTTCTAATATTTTCATGTGGCAGCATCAAACTAATTCACGTTGTATCTGTAAAATCCAGTTGTAATCAACTTTGTAATAATATGTACTGAAAGAAAACAACCAAAATGTTTATAGATGAAAATACAATTTTGTCATTGTTGCCTTCTACAACATATTAAGACTGTTTCCAAGAGCAACAACATGTCATGAAACTCAACAGTGTAAGGTTAGGGTAAAATTTGTATTAGAAGCATCTTACTGAGAGGAAAATTAAAATGTAATCATTCTAATGCTCATCAGTGCTTCAACAAATTATTTCTGTAATATTCCACTTGAAGTTTATCTTCTAAGCATTTGTCTTGCCCAAATGCTTATATGCAACATGTATTAATTGAGTTATTAGAAGGTGCTTCAGAGCATGTTCCATAACATAAAAAGACATTTTTATTTTATTGAGTTTAAGCATGTTATTAAGAGAAGCAGTGTGTTTCACAGGATAGGCTTAGATTGCTTTTATGACAGTCAGTGTTGAACTGTGTGAATACTATCACTGCTGAAATATGAATATGGGTAAATTTGAGCCAATGAACCATACTGAATAGAATTGCTAGCAGAATTCAAAAATAAGTAATGCATTTAAGCAAGGATTGGAAATTCATTAGCTGATTTGCTAAACACAAATGGTCCAAGAAGCAGACTTAATTAATTTGCATGATGGGTCATAGCTACCTTGTGATGGGAAATGAAGTCAACTGCAGATAAATTTAGACAGATCAGTACAGTTTATTTTCATTGTATAAATGAATTTAGTGAACTGTGAAAAGGCAATGCTTGACATTTGCATTCATGACAACTTAAGGATGAACACATTTTCAGAGAAAGTGCCATGAACCCAGGCTTAAAACACTGAAATGTTTTATAGGACCAGAGACTTTACAGCCATGATCCCCTGGGCTTTGAGGTGCATGTCTGTGGTAGGAATTACACACCTATCTGTAACAGCCACACTCTCTCAGCTTTCTGTGATCAAACTTGTGCGATTCAACTTAGGAGCAACAGACATTATGTAAAATATGGCATAAAAATAAAATACAGCCTCATGGTGAAGGAAATGACTGAGCACAGCTGTGCACCCCTCTGGTGCAGGGTGTCACTGTCCCTGACTGCCAGACTTGGCAGGGGTAACACCTGTTGGCACATCCTTGTAAAACTGCAGCCACCTTTAATTAACCTCGCCCCTCTGTGCTGTGTCATTGCATCCTCTTGGATTCCTCACAAGACAAATTTTTATGAAAGATGCCTTCAGTGTAAAGATACAAAACATGGCATAAAAGGGAATGCATCTAACTCTCTGCTTCTTTGTATTTCAACCTGTTCCTCCCCAGAGACCTGATTATTCAGTTAACGGGGAATTTATAAAAACTTTCAACTGCTTTATCTTTTAATTATGTAGTACTGCACCTAATAAAATCCTCTCTTTTTTTCTCTAAGGAAAACACAGGGCATATGAAAGTGACCAGGTCTCCATTGCCTTAACTTTATTCATGCAATCAAGAAAGTATATTTTAAGCCCTAAGGGTACCTTTTCAAATCAGGTACCTTTTCAAATCATAGAGTTATTTCTCTATGGCAGTAGAACTTTCATGCGCTTTCTTAAATGATATTTTTAACTTGAATTTCCCCTTTTGCAATTGATAAAGTTACTCAAATCACTTCCTAAAGGTTCATATAAGCAGAGGAAGGCTCCAAGTGAACCAAGAGCTTATTTGAGTCAAGAGATTATTTGGTGGAATGGGACACCCTTTTGAAAGAATTAAGACAAACCAGAGTGTACACCTTTCCTCCTAATAGACAAGCATGAATGGTTTTTATAGCCTAGTTCTCATGGTACCAACTAAGCAAAAGAAAAACAATGCAATTTGCTCAGAAAAGGCATTTAAAACTTATTTATGATCAACCTCTTTGTTGTCAGACATGAGATAAGCAGCCTTCAGTCTCCTTGAAAGTAGCAGGGCATGTTTGCCTCTGAACACTTGAACCAGTCCTCCTCTTTTCCTTAAGACACTATTGTGGATTTCACCTTTGATAGATAAACATTGCCACAGGTTTTACATAAAATGTGGCTGATTTAAACTTGCTTTTAGAAAACCTGAGCTGAGTTTTGAATTATCCACTTTCCAAGGCTCTCCTTTTGGCTTTAGCTTTGTCTGGAGATGTGCCTACAGCAGGACCTGACTGCTAGCAGTTTGCCAGGGGGCTCCCTGGTGTGCCTCTGCTGCCGTGCCTACAAGAGATAGTTAATGATTGTTCTCCCCTGCAAGACATGTTTTAGGAAGATTTAGTCCAATCTTAGCAAAATACGCTCCCTCCAACAACAAACTGAGCTGGAGCACAGCAAACTACTCATGTACAGCAGGGATATGGCAAGTGCTCTGATATGTCCCTTAATTACTTTATCCTGTCTTGGGAGTAGCCATTTGCTTCAAATAATATCTGATGAGTTTGTCTTCAGGCAATTTGAGAAGGGTAAAGAAGTCTGAGCCTTGTTCAGTGATAGATGGTTATGGGGCTTGTTAGTTTTCATTAAACCATGAAAGAAAAGACTGATTTTCAATTTTTCTTGAATATACCCTGGAAAGAAGCTATGCTTTTCCAAGGACACTGGTATTCTAGTTCAAGAGAAAAACTCTTTAAGATGCTTGACCATATTAAAATTGTATAACCATTATGGCTTTTATCACTTAAGATACATTATGCATGAGTATTCATTTTCAGCCTGACCTTTACATTTAAGTTAGCAGCACCATATTTCATACTAATGTTTCTAGCTAAGAATATGTACTGCTCTTGGTAGTTAAGTGACAGTTAATCAAGTGCCTTTAATAAAGTGCCAACAAGTGCCTTTAGAAGTGATTGATGTGTCAGAGTAGGCCAGTGCCAGTGACAACTGAGGCTTAGTTAAATTATATTATCAACAATGACACGGTGTTAAGAGTGAGATGTCAGCTGTGTAAGATAAATCAAAAAATTAAGATTCTCTCAGCAGCTAGAAATCTATTTCCTTGCATGTATCTTTTAGAGAAAGGTTTTTTCAAAACACCATAAGGTGTACATGCCAGAGAACATGCTGCGTGTGTACATGTGACCCTGCAGTGCCAGGAATATAATTCCTTTCTGTAATTTTTTTATAGCAATCTGAAAAACTATACATGAGCACTGGGGGTGGGGGCAGGGGAGTGAGGAACCAAAACAAAAGCACCATCAGATGGTAGATGCAGGTCTTTTCCTGGTATGTCTTATGTAGTCCAGAAAGTTAAATTGAAGATTAATTTGGCAGTAATTGTGATAAGGATTGCAAACTAGGACACACTGGTATCACCCTTTGTACCATGCAGTTACAGATTTTGGTAATCATTACATCCAGCTCCTCTCTTCTAATCTCTCTGTCAGGGATATTTACTTCACCACCTACACAGATTATTACTATGTAAACTTCAGAAGCAAACAAACCCAGATAATATATAAATGCATCTGGCACAAATTGAAATGCAAAATCTGTTATTGATAGTGCTCGTTACAGCAAGCCACCCATACAAACAACTCTAATGGTGAGAAAACAACTCCAGGTCAGCAATAGGCTTAAAACTATGTACCCTCAGGGCCAGTGCTGGCAGGAACATCATACCAGGCTGAGACACCTGTAACTCAGGAAGGAGGGGGTTATTTTCATCATTAGTGATCTTGTTTCACTGAGGACGTGAGGAGACAAAACAAAACACAGCTTACACTTCCCCTGGTGTTACCTGTTGGTCCCCACACGAAGTGAGTGGTTGGACTCATCTGTGTGGCCAGCTGGCTATAATTTTTAGATTTCTGTGTATCATTACAATATTTTTATTATTCTCTTTTTACTAAGGCTGTGAAAATGACTTCTAGTCTCATGCCAATTGACATTTTAATGTGTTTAGAAAATGTGCAGAATTTGGTTTAGGGCTGCACCATCTGGAGGACCCAGGAGACCATGGCCCAGGGTTGAGATTATCTGAATGGGGTGACAGTGCCAGAATAAGATGGCCATGTTATATATAGCCTTCCTATGTTTATATAGAAACATTATTGCTGGTTTATCCTCCCATTGTGGTTCAGCAGTGAATCCCCCCCTAAATGGCTTCTCGAAATATCAAGCTCAGTTTCTGTTGTCCTGCACCTTCACCAGTTCAGCTGAAGCTAAACTGTAAAGCTCAGTCAGGTCAAGGCCTCTCAACAATCGAGTTTTGTCATCCCAGGTGCAAGAGACTGGGATTCTTCCTGGTCCTGCCCCAGGAAGATGACAAAGAGAAAGGGCAGAGCCACACAGTCTCCTTGGGAAGGGGTAGAATAGGATAGAAATGGAGATGATTGCTGCTGGAAGCGTGCTGCTTTGGTCCCCTATAGAGACCACTCAAGGATTCTTATCTGTTAATCAGAAATTAGTATTTCCTTTCTCTTTCTTAAACTGGTTTGTATTTTCCCTTGAGTGTGGCAATTTTACAATTGTGAGTCATGGCACGCAGAACACCCTGCCCAATAAATATGCAATCTAGCTAAAACAATTCACCATTTAGCATAGCTCTTCCTTATTAAGATTTGCAGTAGCTTTTATGGATGCTTTGAAGGTTTTGCTAATGAAACACCATTCACCAAGGCACTCTAGCAAACCTGAATGCTTCCTTGGATCACGGTTTTTGCACAGATACAGGTAGTTGGAAATATTATAGTGTTCCACCACAAAGTGAAAATTTTCAATCCATTTCTGAATTCTCTTTTTTTTTTCCTATTTTAGGGCAAAATGAACTTGATTGCAATCTGATTATGGATTCTGGAGATGCTATTTATCCTGACTTTGACTTTGAAGACCAGGTAATTTTCTGTATATATGGCTTCTCTCTAGACAGTTTTCTAGTTTATGGACATAGTGTGCCGTAAAATTTGTCTGAACAAGGTGATGGAACTTTAAGGGTAGGGCAAATGGATTCTTAAGTGCAACATAAGTAAATTCATGATACACAGATGCTGCTTTTTGGTTAGGAAAAAAGAATGAATATTATTGTAGTATTAAGAGCCTGTATCTTCCATTACTGTGCATTGCTGAATTTCCTCCATAAATTTAAAAATGTTGGCAAATGTGACTAATAGAATTGCTAAAATCTACTGTAAGTCTGCTGTATATTTAAGAAGTAAAACTTTTCAAATGAGCAGTATGAAGTTATAAAAAGTGCAAAATATATCTACAACTGAATCAGACATTCTCTCTATGAAAAATTGTTTTTAAGAATAAATAACAAAGCCTTTCATATGTTCAAACCAGCCTTTCCACTGATTCTGTTCAATCCACATCTAAAAACTACGTTTTGATAAGAGTTTTCCTTGTATATAGGAAGAATGCCAGAGAGAGGGGGAAAAAAAAGGTTGTATATATCTTTCCCCTATAATTTTCATATCAACAGTGGTAAGGTCACATCTGGACCAGTGTTCAGTTGTTGATTTAGTAATACATCACATAGGGATAGTGATACTCTGGACTTAAAAGAGTCCAGCAAAGGACCACTAAGGTAATTCAGGGACTGGGCCATCTCTCTTACAAAAAAAGGCTGAGAGACCTGAGTATTCTGTCTGGAAAAGAGAAGGCTCAGGGGCATCTTATCGAAGTGTACAGAAATCTGGAAAGGAGAATGCAGAGGAAATGGATCCAGGCATTTTTCTGGTGCCCAGTGACTGGACAGTGGGCACAAACTGAAACATGGGAGGTTCCTGTGTCTTGAATGCTGCTCTAAGGGTAAGGGTTATGTGCTTGTTACTGTGCTGTGGATAAGCTTAAAAAGAATAACTTAGAATGTTAAAAAAAAAATGAAATAAAGCCATCTGTCTATCACACCACCATACTTAAGGGTGGTGGTTTTCTATGTTTTGCTTCCTGTCTTCCACTTTTGCATGACTCTGCTTGTATTTTCTTCATGAATACCACAAACATCTCTCTAGATTTGTAAGCAGCTTGGCACAGAATGTTAATTTGTGTTTCTGTTGTCATTCAACAAAATGCAGTTGCAAATGTTCTCACCTCTTTTCTCATTACTTGCAAAAGATATCTTTTCTTGTGACATTTTAAAGCTAGTGACAAAATGAGGGCCAACAAAACTGAATTTTCATTATGATTGGATCATTCATTGGTTTTCTTTCACAGTATTCAATGCAACACTTCATCCTCACCTGCAACATGTTATATGTCCTAGCTCCAATCATTCATTTTAATTTTTAGACCCCTTTACTGTTCTTTTTGGCTCAGTTATTTCAGCTTGGCTGTTTTTCAAGGAGGCAGCTTGTTTCTGTCTCCACATCCCCTTTTAAATCTCATTCTTTCATAAACCCTTCTTAAAACATTCTCTGCCCAGGAAAGTTCTAAATTTCCCATTATCTTTGTCTATACTGTACTTTATTATTTAGGGGTTTAGGTCTATAAAGCAGAATCTATATTTATATTGTTTGGCTATTTTGATGTTAAATTTTGCATTTTAATGCCATTTAAAATAGGTTCTTTTGGAAGAGTATATACACTAAACAAATTATACTCTTGGTTCATAATGTTTACATAATAACCACAAGTTTTATATTTACAAAATAAAATAAAATTAACAGAAATTTGAAAATTATCCTGATATCATAATAATTGCAAACTATATAGTTCATTGATGACACGTTACACCATCCATAAAAGCACTGGAGTTTTGAATGCATGTGAATCCCACATGAGATTGAACAAGGAGACTATGATGGGACCTTATTGTCTTTGTCAATGGCAAATTTTCCTGCTGCCAGATGTGGCAGTTAGCTTTTCTCACTATTTTGCTTAAACTAAGACATTGCCATTCTGGCAAGAGTACAATACCGTTAAAATAGGAAGGAGAAATGAAGCTAAAACTGCTAAAACCCCATCAGTCAAAGACAAATATGAAGCTATACAAATATGAAGTGGCTGACACCAACTCACTTCAGCTGCAAGTTGGTGTCTTGATACTTTTTGAAACATTTTTAAAAATAGAAATATTTATATTACTAATGAATAAATGTATACACAGTTTATCTGAGATGCTTTGTATAAGTATAAAGAAAATACAAAGGAGAAAGTAATTTCAACCCATTATAAATTATGGAAGCACGTATTACATACAGAAGCAAAAAACTGAATGGAGATTACCATTAAGTCCTAATACCACCTAACTGCCTGGTCTGAACAACAAAATGAGAAATTACTCTCAGTAAAGAAAGATCAGTAACTAAATTCAGGAGTGAGGAACTGCTCACATTCAAAACTTGAGCTCATTTTGACTGTGGCAGTGATTTAATACTCCAGTGATTTACCACATGCTGTTTACGAATTGTTTGAAGCATCAACAACCTTTACTCAGAGAATCTCAAGTGGAAAAAGAATGTGTGTCTGGATACAAATGTGTCATGCAGTGATGTTATTGCATAGGAAATCTGTCATGAGAACGTGGGGGATAAGAAGGCTGGTTTCCAAGCAACCTTACACAGATGAGCTGCTAAAAATGGCTGGATTTTAGGGGAACAACTTGGTAGTCACTGAACAAGAGGAGTTGGGGGTCACACAGAAGACGAAGCCACAGCTGGCTGGACTTACACAGATACTTTTGCATTTCTCATTTTTGGAATAAGCCAGGAAAATGTCCAGTGTAAACCAAGCCAAAAAACCATCTGAGTTCTTCAGATGTACATTACTTTTTCCAGAATAATGTCTCTTACTGGTAGGCAGAGCAAGCAGATCGAGTGGTGTGGTTCCAACTACTGATGTAGAGGAGTGCCAAGTGCTTCCAGAAACACCTGATACCTCTTGTTGAAACAGTACAAAGCAATACTAGTGCAAATTAAGATCTGGCTTTTCTGGAAGAGTATGCAGGGAAAATTGAATTAAAAACAATTCAGAGAAAGCTTGAGCTTCGAATTGTACATTTTATAAATGATCGTTCAATTAAATTCATATAACTAAATTAAAAGTAAGCTGATTGTTTTCTACTGGCTATGCATGAATACTTTAAGAACTAGAACACTTCTATTCACTAAGTCCCTACAGCACTGAAAGACAAGAGGGAAATACCTTTAAAAAAATCTAAAAAAAACCAACAGTCTTTTCTCCAAAATCATTAATAACTGTTTTTCTGGGGTTTGTCTCAGATCTGTGAGATCCTGTATTATAAAAGCAATAATGTAAGTTTTTAGAATTACTTAGAAAAATAGAAATAAACAAATAAATGAAGCAGATAGTACCTCTCATTGAGAATGCCTTGTGGAAGAACCAGCCAAGGTTTCATGTCTTAGCAATCTCTATAGCCCTTTCCGGAATAATGATTACACTGCTCATGACTTGATTGGATAACATAAAAGCAAAGTAACATGATTTGTTTTCAGATATTTTAACCTCTACTAAGACTTCAAGAATATATTTTGGGCCAGGCATTTTTGACTGCCACAGCCACAAAGAGTATTTTCAATTTGCAGAACTTGCTGTCATGACCAGTGTCTGATTTAATAAGGATTGTTCTTTACTGCTGGAATACTCTCAAATGTGATAAAGGTTTTTAATGCTCACTGTGTTAATTTATACTATATATATCATCAAAAATATATTTAGCCTCTTCTAATATTTGGAACAGGAGGTCAGATTTCATAGAATGGTTTGGGTTGGAAGGGACATTAAAGATCATTTAGGTCCAACTTCCCTGTCATGAGCAGGAGCACCTTCCACTAGACCAGGTTGCTCAGAGACTGATTCAACCTGGCCTTGAATGCTTCCAGAGATGACACATCCACAATTTCTCTGGACAGCCTGTTCCAGTGCCTCATCACCCTCCTCCCATTACAAAACATGGAAACACATTTTTGGGCCTTTGAGGGAGTTACCAGTTCATAACTGAGAGATTTCCATGCCCTTGTAGTGTCATACTGCATTTACTGATGCAATTAGTTATGTGCAAAGAAGAGATTGCCTTTCTTTTTTTTTCCCACCTCCACCCCAAATGTATCAAAGACCTAGGAAAGGTAGATGTAAAAAAAAAAAAAAAAGGAGAAAAAAAGGGTTTCTGTTCAGCAATGACAAGCAATCAACTCAATTTAAAAAAAAATTTGAATAACCCAATCTTTGCTGCAAGTTCAGAATGTTTTATAATTAGAAATGTGACAGCTCACTTGAAAAATTCACAAGCAAAACTAAAATCAAGTTGAGGAAAAAAGCCCTGAAAGACACTTACTCATTCTAACAAGAGGAAACAGACTCTTGAGTAAAAGTTTTTGCCGTGTAGTTAAAATTCGTTTTACAGCTCAGTGCAGTCTCCTGTCCAAAGCACAGAGGAATCCAGGCTTTAGGAGAGCAGCAGGAAAGCTTTTAGTGAACTGATGCAAACCAGGCTCCATTGCTACCAAGACTATAACAATATTTCCAGCCTGACTGATTAGCATGGCTTGAAACTTAAATATTCAAGAGACATAACAAAAAGTTCCTGAGAGTCTTTTCAATGCAGAGGCAGAACCCAAATATTAATAAAACTGATGGGCCAGAACAAAATGAAAGCCTCATTTAACTAAAGCTCTGTGGATTAAACCAAAGACCATTTTCCTCCATTTACTGTGTTTCCTATCAGTTGTCACTTTGTTTTGACCCCGTTTTCCCTACTCTGAAGATTCAGTCCAAGTAATATATTTAACCCTTCAGACACAGTGCTTTCGGGTTAGCATTACAATATTACAGAGAGCAAACTGCACATCTCCATCAACAGGAGAAATTCTCATTCAGATTTCAAAAGGTACCTTTCAAAATTAGATAAACATTAATTAAATTCTTCAAGGAGTCAAATTATAATGTCATATATTAATCATGTGCTTTCTTTTTACTTGAGAAGGTAAGGAACTTCTGGTGTAACAGCAATTTTATTCAGACATGCAGCATTAAACATTACAAGTCTTAATAAAATGACCAAAAGCATCCAGAAGCCACTTTTCATGCTGAACATTTCTGCAGTGTCCATTTCTCTTTTGCTGATAGACAGCAGTATCAATTTGAATTACAGATGCTGGTTTTACAGGGAAACCAATTAAAACAGGAATATGGGATAGAAAGGAAAATGAGAGGATATTCAGAGAAAGGTTGTGAAACTGTTCTCTCAACACTTGTTTTTGTTAAAGGTGGAATCCAATCTAGTTTAAGGATATCTGCGAAAAGGCAAAATGAATAAGCATCCAAAGACATGAAAGACCTGGAAAAGCAGGCCTAACTACAGAGGAAAGATGTTTAATAGAAATGTACTGAAGTCAGTGAACAATCTGTTCAGTTCACGTTGCCATGGAAACTATCCTATTAAATGCTTTAAAAAAAAAAAAAAAAACAGTTCTAGAAACAAAGTACTACAGTTTGCCTTACAAAATGTTTCCTGAATAAGCTCAGACCATGTGTATTTTGGTGCTTCAAAATAATTTTGTAAACGCAAAGAATTTATTTTTCTCTTTCAAAATCACCATTGTACACTGTAATAAAGGGATGCATGAGAAGGTCTCCTGCTTTATTTCCCCCCATGCAAACCATGGCAAAATGGGCAAAAAATAACCCAAGGGTCAACCTACACTTTTTTCTTTGAAATGCTAGAAGCAGTTGCTTGCTTCTTCTTTCACAGATGTTATTTGAACTTACTTTCTGGTGATACATATATCAGGGGAGACTAAAATGCCAGGGTTAGTTGAAGTATTTGCATTCCAATTCTTTCCTAATTTTGAACCCAAAGTTGCTGCCTGTAGCTCTGGTGGGCAGTACAGGGCATAAGGATTCAGTTAAAATGATGGTGAGCCCAAGTGAGTTACTGGAGATTTAAACAGCAGTAACAACATTATTATAAGAGGTGCTGCATTTATGCCTCACTGAATAATTTTGCAGTAAATTATGAAATTCTTCTCTGTGGCTTGTGGAAGTGTCTGTAGTAAAAGCATTGCAGTTTACAGTATCTCACCATCATTTCTGTAGACAGTATCAGTAGGATACTGTACCCTCTTTCCTCACACCAGCTTGCCCTTCCACTGGCAAACTGAGGCCTTATGCCTCCATGAACAAAACAACTTCATAGCTAAATTTATGAGGTCTACCCTTACAGTCCAGAGAACCTGCATAATTCTTGGGGGAATATTAGGTATCCCACACAGTTAATGCAAATAGGATCCACAGCAGAACTTTTCCTATTCCACCAAAAACTGATAGAGCAATGTAAAGGTGTATTTTAAACCCACTCTGCCTGCTACATTTAGAGCCCTTACTCAGGGCTGTGGATTGTTTCTGATCATGTAGCCCATCATCACTAAAGACAGCTACCAAAATCCTTTCCTGAAAATATTCGTAGTAATAATTCCTATATTTTAAAACACTGCAGAAGGAAGTGCCTTTTTATTTCATTTATATTTCTTAATCACTGTCGAAGTACATCCTATATATTTTTACATGCACATATAAAACTGCAGTGATTGCAAAGATGCTTTTTTACTCTATGGGATACAAAACCGCTCTTAAAACCACACATTTGTATTGTATCAAAGCAGAAGAGTGGTTTCTTTGGGTACACTGGAAAATAGAAAAAATCCCCTATGTATTTTCAGAAAGCCATATGTTTCCTATTTGGCTTTTTTTACTCCTTATGTATCCCAGGATTGTGCAGTCAATGTTAGTCATTTTGGGCTTAAATATCAGTCATAAAGAATGAAAAGTGGCCTAGTTTTAGAACTCCTTCACAGCAGTGCATCTCAAATCAGTGGACTGTTTCTTCAGATAGTTCAATTCCTTCTTAGCACAGAAGTCCCTTATAAATACTGCAGAAGTTGAAAGTTATAAAACTACCTAATAATATATAAATAGATGTTTTAGTGAACCTTGAATATGCTTGGCAAATGTTAAGCAGAAAGGGTCATTGAGAGGCAAAATTTGAGTACAACTGTCAATTTTTATCTGAATTGCAGCAAATCATAGGATCTGAGGTTGCACGCTGGGTTTGGGGGTTTTTTTGCAACACTCTATTCTTGTCCTTCTCCATGTCAAGATTTTTTCCTTTTGAAAACTGAGTTGAGACAGGCCTGCAAAAAAGCCTTTCTTATCTAAAGTTTAAAAAACCCCGAAAAATCATAAAATGCACATACATAAAAAAGAACCCAAACCAAATCATTAGCAACAAAGAACTCAAACCACTGAATTTCAGCTCTCAGAAGGCAGCTCTCAGGGCAGAGAGGTTCTGCATATAGTACTGAGGTGTCTGATGTGAGGGATACATTCATAAGGATTGTTGTCAGCTGTCTAAAAAGGAGCTGAGCAGCACCAAGTTTGCAGTTCAAGTACACAGGGAGGTCTCTCTCCTGCAGTGATTTGATATAAAAAAATATATAAAATTGTCCCTGAGAGCCCTGAGAGAATTTGTACCAAACAGCATAAATACTCCACATACAGAAGAAGCATTTAAGGAGTGATGGTGATTTACAGAAAAAAAAAATACTAAAGGAAAAATAGTGATAACTTCCAGAAATAATTTTGTAGGCACTGAGAGCTTTCTATAAATACAGACCTAACTGGAAACTAACTGAATACTACATGTGATAGAACTATTCTAGAGTCAGTGATAGATAGAAAATATGCATAAATAACATAGTTATTGAATGTCTCTGTCTTTAAAACTTGAATATATTTAAAAATCAAGCTCCAGTTCTTCTTCAAGTTACATATAATGCTGACCCCCTCTAGTTCAACCTTTAAAATCAAATTAATATTAAAATTTCAAATGAGGTGTTTGGTTTACCAGAACACTCTTTACAGTGCTGTGTTGGTGCAAACTGCTGCTAGTCTTCTGGGAGGGGTGTTCTGGTTGCACACCTTGTTGCCCTTAAGAGGTAATTTCTTTGAAATTTTTTCCGACGTCTGGAAATCAATACAAAACTAAATAGATTTTGCTTCCAATTTCATGCTTAGTATTTTTGTCATTATAAATACGTACAGAAGTTAACAAAAACCACTTCCTCCCTCAAACTATAGCACACAAATTGTGGCTTTTTTGTCTCTAAACTACCTACAGATATTCTTCTTAATGTTCTTGAACACGAATGAAAAATCTGAAAAAAATCCCAACCAAATTTAAAAGCTTGATAATTTCATCTTGGCTTGTGAGTGTTAAAAATGGGTTAATCTCTACCTAATAGGTATAATTATTTAAAATTATTCTTTTTAGAACTGATAATTTTTGTTTTAAAGGAAGAATCACAGAAAGGGGAAGGTGGAAAGAGGGACTGCAGTGGGTCACCTGGTCCAACCTCCCTGCTCAAGGAGGGTCATCCCACAGCCCATGGCACAGGATTGCATCCCATGACTGTTGAATATCTCCGCTGAAGGAGATTCCAAAACCTCACTGGGCAATCTCTCCCAGTGCTTGGTCACCTGCACAGTCAAGTTCTTCCTCCTGTTTAGGTGGAGCTTCTGTGCATCATTTTCTGCCTGTTGCCTCTTGAACCACAGCTCAGCACCACTGAGCAGAGCCCGGTCCATCCTCTGACACCTCCCTTCAGATACTGACAGACACTGATTAGGTCCTTCTCAGTCTTCTCTTCTCAAGGCTGAACATGCCCAGCTCCCTCAGAGCTCCCTCAGCCTGTCCTCACAAGAGGAAATGGCACAGAGTTTTGTCTTTGCCAGAAACCCAGAATTAAATGGGAATCACAGTGATCTCATCTGTCAGAATTTTGTAGATGCTTTTTTGAGCACTGATTTTTTTGCAGTTGTATGCATTCTGAACAAACAAAAATCACCTCGAAAAGCATTAGCACTATACCCTCATCTTAATTTCTATTAGTCCTTTTTGACACAACTCCACTCTGCTGAGCAGTATAAAGTATATAAGAAAATATGTCTCTTAGTGGAATAAAAGAGCCTTGAATTGTGAATGTATTCCTAGTGTGTCTTACCTTATTTATTAGTTCTGAAGCAGAGGAGGTCAGAGCACAGCCACCTCTGCTTTCCAGAGGCATACTTTAAGACTCAGCTTGCAGAAAGCAGCTCAGGCTAAAAATTGATTTGAAGTATAAATCAAATTTAATAGTATGGCTCATAAATCCATTCCAGGGAGGACTGCCCTTGCATAAAACCAGCAAAGAAACATGTAGTTTTTATTTGTTTAAATAATTTGAGTTTGAAACATTTCTTGGAACATTTACATTCTCAAATTCAAACTTGAAAACTGAGCATAACTTTAAGCAGCAGTCATGCTCTATTTTAAATTCAGTCTCATTCAACTGCCTCTTTTCTCCTTTATCTGTGATTATTTATCATCTTTGGTAAATCTGGAGGAGAAACTCCTGTTATATGTGTTAGAAATCTGAATAAAATGTATCAGGTGCTTTTCACCACTATTTCCTAGAAACATTCAAATAACAATGAGTTGATAAGGTAGAACTCTCTTATTTTCCATGAAAAAAAAAAAAACCAACCCAAAACCAAAAAACCAAACCAACCACCCAAACAAAAAAACCTAAACCATGCAAGGATTGGAGCAGAGGTTAATAATGGATAACAGGAAAGCTTTCTCATTTCATCAGGTAACTGACATTCACAACAGCTGTCACTAAGTCCTAATGAAGAAAATATCCCCTCATTAGATAAAAAGATTAAATCTATTTTATTGATATGCCTTAAGAATACTGATTCACTAGCAGCAAAATTGAAACTTATGAAGAATTCTGTATCGTTCCATTATTTGCTGAGACTTACTCTCATAGTTTGTTATTACAGAAATTAGGTGAGTTGGAACTTGATGATCTTCCAACTCAAATCATTCTGTGATTCTGTGGACTTACTCACAATCTAACAATGACAGTAACTGAAAACTCATTAACCAATGAAGTATCTACTACCAGTCAGATATTTACTAATTATAACATAAGTGACAAGTAAAATGACAGTCAAAAGCCTGCATTTTCCAACTCTAAAGACAAATGTCAAATAAGCAACTCTTTACAGGTAGCAAACTTCTCTATTTAGCAATTATTTTAATGTACTGTTGATATCGTTGAAGTAGCTACACAGACAGCTATGCTCCATGAATGGAAATGTTTCCAGATAATATCTGTAGATATAACTTGACTGTAAAGGCATTTGGCATTACAGACTACCCATCTTTCTTCGGAGCTCATTGTAAAATGTAATCTTCCTCACTTTGCTTTCAAGTACATGGAAACAGCTATACTGAAATACAGCTGCTGCTAAATGACTGTATTGCTGATGGCAATGTGGTGTCAAATACCATTTTCTATCTAACTGGAGGGACTTTGCCTTGTGTGCTCACTTGCTAAATCCTATGGTTATTTTCCGAAGCACTCTGGTAATGAGGCAGAGCAGTGTTTTCAGCCTGATGCAGGTCAAGCATTCACAGTTTAGCGACCTCCTTCTAGAAAGACTCAATCAGAAATGGGTTTTGTCAACTGCAAACATGAGGGGACGGCATTATACAGGGTGCCAGACTGTCACTCTGCAAGGGACCTCAAACCAAACAGCACATCTAGCTCCTCACCCAGATCAGCACAAAAACTGGTTGGAGGCAGTTTCAGTCTGCAATCAGGGGAGAACAAAACAAAACTTGAAAAAAGTAATGCCACTTTCAATCCTTTAATTTGATTAAAGCTTGGAATTTTGATCCTGATTTTTAAAGGAATTTTACTCTAAATGTCATGCCTAAAATGATTTTGATCTATAAACTTTCACAGGCATTATAAGAAGTAGAATCTAAAGTGAAGCCTTTTGTATGCAATATATCCTTTGCAGGGTCAATTATTTTATTGTATTCTTACATCCAAAAATAAAGGATGTAGGGTTAATATTGTCACTTGAAATGTAGAAAAGAGATTAATCTCTTGTTTGAAAATGACAGCTTTTTCTTTTTTAAAATGGCAGTTCTTCTGCTGCAGTGTAATAGGCTGAGAATTACTGTGAATCAAAAAATGAAAATAATTTGTGTAACCAATGTAATGGTACTTCAGCCTAATGAAGAGTACTTCAGTTTCAGTGAAGATGGGAACACAAGGAGAAACCTGCAAGGGTAGTGCATGAGCCCTGGAAATTACAGTGGGCAGCATTTTACCCATTCCAGTCACCTTGCAGTTCATGTCACTTCATCTATTCCTGCAGCTCTACACATTTAAATGTGGCTGTTTCTGAGAGCTGTGCTGTCAGAAGCTATGGCTTGATATCCATATGCTACTGAGATGACTCACATAACATGTTTTGTGCTGATGTTATGCACTGATGATGCAACACTGTCACATGAGGATGTGTTTATTATTTATTATAATGCTATTATTGGTATTTTACAGACCAGGCTAAAGCATTGTTAGTGTGAGTATACTGACACCTCATAATCTAGACTGTGTCCACCATATAAATAATTCTCACTTATCAGAACAATAAAGAATTCCCATTCTGACCATGTCTTGGTGGACAGTATTTGTAATTTCTCATTGATTGTAATATACAGCAAGTGGCAAAATAATTTTAAGTGGCTAAATCTCAGGAGAAAAAACATGCCACATCCTCAATTTCCCTGGTATAGTCCCTCTCTATGTAGTTCAACAGCCTTTATAACAACTTGAAGCTTGTGTTGCATTCAGAAGGTAAACATATTTAAGTTATTTGAGATCGAAGACTAATACCATCTTTATGTTATAGTTCACTTCTAGAAGTTTCTCCAGTATTGCTTTCTCACTATTAGCAGCTGATCATACTACAGATACTTTGGAAGAAATTTAGGATGCACATTGATTGCTAATATATGATGTAGCAATTTTGCAACTGGACAGTGAAGAGCTGTTCCTCACAAAACCAGTATTATGGCAGAGAATGGGCTGGGTTGGAAGAGACCTTAAAGATCATTTTGCTCCAAACCCACAGCAGGCAGGGATATGTTCCACTAAGTTGCTCAAAGCCCCATCCAACTTGGCCTTGAACACTTCCAGAGATAGGTCATCTATAACTTCTCTGGGAAACGTTCCAGTGCCTCTCTATTCTCACAGTGAAGAATTTCTTCCCAAGATCTAATCTAAATGTACTGTCTTTCAGATTAAAGCCATCTCCCCTTGTCACTATATGTCCTTGGAAACAGTCCCTCTCCAGCCCTCTTGCAGGCCCCTTTCAGGTCCTGGGAGGCAGCTGTAAGGTCTCTGCAGAGACCTCTCCAGGCTGAACAACCCCAGTCTTCCTAGGAGAGGTGTTCCAGCCCCCTGAGCATCTTTGTGGACTGCTCTGGACTCACTCCAGCAGGTCCCTGTCCTTGTGCTGGGGCCCTAGAGCCGGGTGCAGGGCTCCAGAGGGGTCTCAGGAGGGCAGAGAGGTGGGATCTGCTCCCTCAGCTGCTGCCCACACTGCCTTCGATGCAGCCCTGGACAAGGTTGGGCTTTCTGGGCTGCAAATGCACATTGATGGATCACATTGAGCTTCTCATCCACCAACAACTCTGGTCCTTTTCCCCAGGACTGCACTGGATCCATTCTCCACCCAGCCTGTAACTGTGCTTGGGATTGCCCAGACCCAGGAGCCCTGAACTCTGTTAGGATCACATGGCCTCACCTCTCAAGTATGTCCAGGTCCCTCTGGATGACATCCGTCCCCTCAAGCACAGCTTGGTGTCACTGAGAAACCTGCTGAGGGTGCACTTGGCCCCACTGTCCATGTCAGCAACAAAGATATTAAACAGTACCAGTCCCCATTCCCAACCCTCAGGAACTCCAGCCATTATATGGGATAGTGAATCATCTCAAGATATCTTGTGTTCTCTGTGCTCATGTTTAGCAACTGAAACAACACTAGCAGCATTTCTGTGACACTGTAAATCATAGGTCAACATAGATTAAAACTGAGAGCTTAGAGAGGTATATATTAAGATACACAGATATAAGAAGAAATGCAAACTATGCAGAATATCCATTTCAATTTGTCAATTGCTTAATTAACAGGAGGAGGATCAGTCAAGTTTTTCTGGTTATGGGAGCACAGGAGGTGAGTTTCTTTTTCAGTGTCAATTGCTATTTAGTTTTGAAACCTTTGATTTCCCATTATTTAAATAGTTACTTAGAAAGTAAAGTGAATTCAAGTTATTTATATTATGAACTTTCTTTCTCAAGGGATTTTTAACATGTGAATTCTCTTTGAATGCAAGTTAAAAATTTTTAAAGATGTTTCTATACTCTTTTGGCCAACAGATCCAAAATTATTAGAAAATACTACTGTTAATCAGCATCAAATCTCATAGGTGTTTTCTCAAATTGGCAGTTATGAAAGTCTCCTTGGAAAGTATGAGGTGCTAAGAGTCTAAGAGTAATGAAAGGATAAAGCAAAACTTTTCGTGGCGAATGATTTTTGTAATAAGAGATCTACACACCACAAAATAAACCCCAAAATTGTATGAGGTGTCTTGTATGTGATTAACACAATCACATATGTGTCTTGTAAGTGATTAACTCAAAGACACAGTAAAATTTCAGCTGGCTCACATGGTGCAGGATCACATTCTGTACTGATATAATCAGTGCAATCACTGGGACTCAGACCAGAAGCAATTGCTTTTTCAAAGGATACACTTGCAGTTAAAGACAAAGCTGTAATACATATCTTAGTTTTGGTGAGTGTGTTGCCTGGAATTCAGCTAAGATGGTTATTATTTGGCTGAATGTGAGGCTCAGAGGAATTTAGACCTACATTTCAGGAAGTATAAAATTTAAATGGGAGGTGGACAAGATTCTATAGCAATTATAATGTAATAATATACTCAGTAGAAACCTCAGTGGCTGAGGATGCATTACATCACAGTATTACATTAAGATGAATCTGCTTCTCTTTTCATCTTTCTTTTTTTAACAAACTGATGTGTATTGCAAGGTCTATTTTCAGGTAAAATGTCTTTATCACATCTGCAATGACAACTATGAGACTGAGATATTGATAGGCTTGTGGATAATAGCTCCTTTTGGAATGGAGAAAGTACATATATTTTTTATAGCAGAAAGTAAATCTAGTAAAATCAGATCCCCTTGCATGAGTTACACAATTTAGTGTGGTAAGTAACTGACATTAAAATTAGTGGCTCTTGCCACTAAAGAATTTTTATTTTCATTTTAGGCTTTTCAGAAGATCTAAGGAAATCAAACATCATTTTTGTTGTCGGTAAGTAGGATTCCTAATTTAACTGCCACATTTTAATATTCCCATGTTATTTAGCTTTGATTATGTGACTTACTTATTTAGCAAAATAGATTGGCTGAGAACATTT
Organism: Sylvia atricapilla; assembly: GCF_009819655.1. Lineage (NCBI taxonomy): Eukaryota > Metazoa > Chordata > Aves > Passeriformes > Sylviidae > Sylvia > Sylvia atricapilla. Next base: position 16,233,714 of record NC_089148.1, read on the forward strand.
ATTCTACCATGTTGATTTAGTCCTTTGAAAAGGAGTTAGGATTTAATAACATGTAATTAACTTGGGTCTAACCATACTATCAACAGTCGTGTAAAGCTCAGAGCAGGCAGCTCGTTTGATTGTGAACATGTTCAGAAAAACATCAGTTCTTTTGCAGTTACAATGGAGTTTGTGACTTCCCACACCAAATCTACCTCACCAGCATTAATTAAAATTTTACTAAATTGGATTATAACTCAAAAGTTTAAGATTTGGCTGAAAAATATCAGGTCTCTTCCCTTCCTTATTTGTGAGGCAACCTCTTTTAAATACAGGTTTCAATTCTGCATGTGTTCAGCATCGTGTTAAAAGCTGCTCACCAGGCATGATCCTCAGCGCTGCAGCTTTGCAGGTTGAGGGTTTACTTTATATTGCTTTTGGAAATCCTAAGAGTAGAAGCAGCATGTTAACATCCTTTATCACATGAATGTGAGTAATGTAATTAGCATAAACTTAGAGCAGTCTTTTAAAACAAATTATAACCTGAAGATTGGTCTTAAAGCTTGGTACTAATTACTTGGAAAGAATAATTGCTTTTGTATTGAGCCGTTCTTAGAACTGCTTTACAATCCAGAGCAGCAACTCACATTCCAAGGACCTAAGGATAGATACCAGAATATGGGGAATTTTACATAAAACTAAATCAATGTGTGCGTTGTTTTTCCTCGGGGAGAGAAAAAAAAAAAAAGACTTCCAAAATTAATAATAACTGAATGGAAGTTTCATTCAGAATTCAGGAAGCATCAAAAAACATTCCAATACCTGTAGGTTGAGGGAGATGATCCTTCTTCACTATTCAGCACTGCTGTGGATGCATCTGAAGTCCTGTGTCTAGTCTGGGCTCCCACTGCAAGAAAGACAATGATTCACTGGAGTGAGTGTGGTGCAGGACCACAGAGATGTTTGAGGAACAGGAACATCTTTCATTTGAGGAGAGGCTGAGAGAACTCAGACTATTCAGCCTGGAGAACAGAAGGCTCCAGAGGATTTTGCCATTAAGTATCAAGAATTACCTGATGGGAGGGAATGAAGATGAGGGAGCCTTAACCTTCTCAGTAATGCCCAGTGACAGGACAAGAGAAAAAAGGGACAACTTAAAATGCATTAAATTCCACCTGAACACAAACCCAACGTTTTTTACTACAAGGGTAGTCAACACTGGAACAAGTTGCCCAGAAACCCTAGAGTCCCCATCCTTGGAGATGTTCAAACCCCAACCTGACAGAGTTCAGATCAACCTGCTGTAGCTGATCCCAGTCTAACACAGTTGTTTGACTAAATGATTCCAAGAAGTTCCTGGCAACCTAAAATTCTATTAAAAGAGTGTTCTCACGTTGCAATTTTATCCCAGGCTCTCTTATGTCAAATACAAGTTGACTCAATTTTTTGCAATTCAATTGTTATGTGTTTGAAAAAGTACTGAAGAGTTCACTGGAGGCTTTTCTTAAGGGAAGGGTGCATAAGACCTAATTTTCAGTCTGTAAACAAACTGTGATCTGTGCTTACTGAATTACACCTTCCTGCTGTTCTCTACAGTGAAAAATTTTAATTCTCTCTGTTTCGCATATCTTATTAAAAAAAAAAAACCCAAAACATTTGGGTTTGTACAAGCAGATTTGTAAGAATAAAAAGAGAACACACTCAGGAATTTTGCCTCTGAAATTGTCCATGGCAAAGCATATTTTTCATTTGCCTCTGGGAATCTTTTTATTTTACAAGTGATTTTAAATTTTCATTTATAATTTTTATAGGACATCTAGTAGCCATCTTGCATCTTAAAACTGAAATCACACCTTTTTCCTAGTTATTCCTGCTCAGATTCTCAAATAAATGGTTTCTGGGAGCAGAGATAAATTGTGCCTTAATCAAAACTCAATTTTCTTAAAAAGATCATAATGAAAAGTTTTACTAAGTCCAAACATGGGTTAATTTTCAAAAAATTATCTAGCATGATTTTTACTTTTTTCCCAAAATATCCCTATTTCCACCCCCATCCTTGCACCCCTGAAAACGTTTTTTAAAATCTTATGAGAAGAGTAAGAGGTTTTTTGTCATTAAGGAGGTTAACTCATTACTTAGATGTATTTTATTTCATGAGGAAATAAGAAGATGCTTATAAAGGTGTTTTAGAGCTAGATTTTTAAAGATGTAGAAGTTTACAAATGAATCAAAATAAATACACCATCTGCCGTACTTAACAAACAGAGATACTGTTTAGGACAAGGGAAAAGAAACAGGCAGTTCCTTCCCCCACTAATTACCCTTGAAAATTTTCAAAAAAGGGAAAGAAGAAGAAATAATCTAATTAGCAAAAGTTTACATCGGAGTTAATGTAGGAAACAACAGTCAAGTTGGATTAATTAAGCAACAATGTCCATGTTCTATCCATATTGTAAAGTAGAGAAAGAGTACCAGCAAGTAAAAAAATCTAGGAGCTAACAGCAGGATAATGAAAGAGACAAAACAAAGATAAATTTGGTCAGTAATATAAAATTCAAGAGAAAAAAAAATATAAAGACGCACAAAGATAAAATTGGATGATGCTCTAATAAACATTCAAAACTTAAGTAGTTATTACCAGTAATTAAAAGAGAAACAAACCGAACAAAACCCCTATGTCATCAATTTTAACCACAATGAATGATGAACGAGCTTCTAATTCTTAACTACTGCAATATTCCACGCTGCATCCACAAAACTGTCATACATAACACAGCTCCTGGGAGCATTGCCCCTCCCTGGCCTCTGCAGGAGCTTCAGGAAACATTTGCCTTCGGCTGACGCTGAAAGTAACACAGGAAGTTTGGGGAATCTTTCTGCACTCTGGGTCAGAAACAAGCTCCCTGCTGACTTGTAAATGAGGTGTTTAAAGCTTAGCTAATGTAACCACTTTCCTCTATAGAATCTTTGTTATATTCTTGGTGATAATCTAAAGCTGGTAATTGTTTAAACCCAAGGTAAGAAAGACCTGTTTAGCTGTTTAGCTGACACTGAAGATATTCTCACCGTTTACACCTAGAAGTAGACATTAGCAGCTGCAGACAGGAGCTTCTTGCACACACACCAAAATTCAGTACGCAAACGTATCACAAAACTCAAACTCTTTATTTGTCCCAGGTATGTCAGACCTTGAATGACATAACCTAATACAATTTATCACTAATTTAGACCTGCTTTGAGTATAAGGTTTAAGCAGATGAGGTCCCTTCCAACCTCAATTATGCTACAGCACCTGTATTGCAGCTACTTCTGCAATCAGAGAAGCAGAGAATGAACAGTACTGAGAATTAAATCCCCAGTCAGTGCAAGCTAACTGTAGATGTTTTGGAAGGCTGATTTTTCTGACTTCCCATGAAATCTACTTCACATTTTCTTCAGGAAGGTCTAAAACTCAGTGATGTCCAAAGATATTGCATCACTCTGCCAACATGTCCATCATGTTGTTTTCTAATGAAAACAATTTCTCAGAAAAAAGAAATACAAAGGAAGTGTTGAGAGCTTTGTTGTTATTGTTAAATAATGGTACAATTTCTGTATGATTTCACTTAGACTAGAATAATTTGTGAACAACAGATGAGGTGCTATTGAGAAGCCTTCAAATGCCATATTCTGAAGTTAAGGCTTATTTTTACTTGTCTATATAATCCAAGCAGCATTGATAAAATTGCCAAACTGATCAAGTCCTCCAAAAGTTTTCCTTGAATTTAGGGATAGACTGACTTGGATTGTTTTGGTTTCAGTTCAGACTTCTGAGGCTCCCTTGTGCAGCTTAGGTTTCCCCTGCAGGCACTTCTCCCTGGTATATGGGTGATACTCATTATGATAACAAGGTCTTGAAATTGAAACATTTTAAAATAAATGGTAGGACTGTCTTGTAAATCCTGCTGGTGGCATTTTATACAAATGCTCATGATATTTTGGTGTGTGATAAACTTGTAGGATTTAAAATAGAGGCACCTCAGTCTGTCTGCATGACACTTTGGCTCTACCAGTGTTTCTGACAGCAAAGCTGGTCCATGCACTGCTCATATTGCTTGTTCCTGGCCCTGCTCACTGGCAGCAGCAGTCCCAGCTCCCTCTGTCATTAATTCATCTGCTGGTGATGCTGTGCTCTAGGTCAGAGTGGTCCATTTGAGCCACCTGCCCAGGCCCTTTGGCCTTCCCAGGCTGGGGGAGATTGGAGCAGGAGGGAGGAGAGCTGAGACCTTTGATGGTCTGGGGCTGGCTGCAGCTGCACACCCAGGAGTGCTGCTTGGGCAATTGGTCATTACCCCACTCACTGAGAACACTCTTCTCCCCTTCAAGGAGTCTCTGTGAAGCATTTCTGCAGTCAATAATTAAATGGGGGAAAGTAACCACCTAAGTCAGCAGTGCTGCAGAAAGTTATTTACCTCTTATATCCCCTCTCCCAGGCCAATGAATCAACATAATGAAAGGGAATACTGCTCTAAGGGATGGCATAGACCTTTTAATCTGGTCTTGTCTGCAGAAAAGCAATAGAGAACTGCATTTAATGTCTGTGTTAGTACTCTGGTTCCACATTCTCGCTTACTATTCATATCAAAAAGCACAAAGGGACACTCAGAGAGTTCTGTTTCCAAGAATAACCTCACTGATTAATACCATGTTCTTATTTTCTTCACCTGCAATTTTTGGATTTATATTAAGTTACCAAATGAGCTTTAAAGCAAGGTGTAATGCACTGGGCAATACTAGGAAAGTACAAAAGCATGCTAACATTGAAGAACTGCTAGTAGTTCCATATTGTCCTACAGGTCACATCACGCTCTTAATTCCTGTGGCTGGTTTTTTTTCTAGGTTTTAGTTTTTTCTCTTCAGGTCATATATAGAAATCAGAAGACAACATGATTAATCTGAATAACAAGTTATCATGAACCAACACTTTTTTTTTTCAAAGTATACGTAGGCAGATCACAAGATGACAGCACACAGGAAAAATGACAGTGTTCACAAAGAACCTTATGCCTTCACAACAAAAGTGGGAATATATTTTTCTACTAACAACTGAGCCATTGGGAAAGCTTGATTACCTTTTTCAATGCCCCGAGTATTTTCCATATAAAACCCAGAGCAATAATTTGCAGTGAATTCTTAACTAAAAAATCATCTTGCCAGCCTTTGTCATGTTTCATACGCAGCTGTTGCTCCATATAAACTTTCTTCATGTGATTTTTTTCTTTAGAAAAATGAATAGATTTAAGAAAAATATCCACTAGAAGAACAGGTACATTTTTTGTAACACTGCAAATTGATCGTGAGCTTCATGGCTGCAGGATTAATTTGCTGTTAAAGCTGCTTATGCAGCAGTCTTTTAAGTACATACTCTGAGCAAGAAGGAAATACCTAATTAGTAAAAAAATGCATTTTCACATCCTTTTCCACCTGAATAGCTCTATTTCAGTCACATTAAGGAACTTCAGAGGGAGACAAGACAATATTTTAATTTCAGACACGTAAATTAATACTGGTGTAAAGGCCAAGCTGTGCTCAGCCCTCAATGCTGAATTTCCTGGGGAATTCAGTCTCTTCTCAGATCATGCCAAGCAGGAACTGTGGTCTCATTCATGCATAACAAAGTACAAGACTTGATAAAGTGGGTTGTATGCATTCGTCAAGCAGTAGGATGCTTTGCTACCCATCAGATGAATCTAAATTAGTACCAGTGGTCATAAAAAGTACCATTTTTAGGACATAACAAACTCAAATATGTTTTTGACTCTTTAAAGAGCTCAGCATGTTAATCTCTGCTTTGTTTGAACTTTCCTATTAAAAAAAAAAAAAAAAGGTCATTTTAATTAATGTTTTGGAGGCACACTCATTATGGTGTATGCCCTGCATATTGTGACATTCTGAGAGTGTTCTCTTTTAAAATACTAACACACAAAGGTATTAGAAGCACATCAAATTTTCTGAATATTTACCTGCTAAAAACCCCAAAGATGTCCTTGTACTATTATTTCTAAAAAGAGATCTGGTTTATTTTGTATATGAGGAGAAATTACGAAATTTCTCATTGGGCTCTGCACTCAGAAGAGAACCAGTTATATAATAAAAGGAATACAATAATCTTTATAGCTGGGGGTTTTTAAAACTGTATATATACACCAAATAAATAGGATTAAATTACTGCACTGTTAGCATTTTCAAGGCCAGGAGACAGAATGTGTAAACAAACTTACTGATCTAAAAAAATCCCAAACCAGTCTAGAAATACAATTAATTGCCACTCAGATATTTAAGGGATTCATTACTGGTAATTTGCCTGTAATTTTGCTACATCTGTTTCTTTACAGCCTCTCCTATTTTTTCCTTGTTTTCTTTCAACTCGTGTTTTTACAAAACAGTAACGTTCTTCATCTTACAGCAATAGAAAAACAACATGCAACCCACACTGGCCGGAAGAGAAGCTTGCAACAAAGATACTTCTAGAAAAATTGTAGCACAGGTGTGACTCTCACAGCACAGGCTGGCCCTTCTCCTTGTGAAGCTGAAGCAAAAGGCTGCAAATCACAGAAGACAAACCCCTTCCCTTGCTGCTACTCCTTTATGACCCAGTTTTAAGTCTCAGCTGCAGTACCGTAATTTCTCTGAAAATTATATGCTCAGAGCAATTATTTCTTACATTGAATGCAAAAGTTAGAAGAAAGTTCAAGTGAGGTAGAGACGGTGCTAAATTTGCTCTATTGTGAACACGTTATTCCTATATTTGTTCATGGAAAGATAAGGAAACAGGAAAGCCACATATTTTCTAGTGTGAAAAACAAGTTTCACTCTTTTAAAAAAATGTATAAGTTTAATAAAAACTAAACCAGACAATTAGGAGACATAAGAGCAAACATTTTAGCTGCCTCACCAGAAAGCACGCTCTTCTTTTTTAGTTACTGTGTTTTAAGGATTTGTTTTATATATTCAATAGATATTAAAACATTCTTTTTTGTTTCAAGTTTCTCCAATCATCCTATTTGATAGATCTATTTGTGGGTGTCTCCACTCTGTTTGGTAACATGGGTTTTGGCTGGTTTTATTTTGATAAAAAACCCAGAAATTTAGCAGCCTTTATGCAGGGCTATAAGGTGACAACTCCTCGTCCATTATTTTTGGCTTGGTCAGCTCAGATGTCACAAAGAAAAAATGTAGTCTTTCCACTATTCACACTATGTTACAATCAGAAAATACATTAATCACCTCTCTAAACTCTATTAACAAAACACAATACAGTGCAATTATACATACAGTATATATTCTAATATTTGTGAAAAGCCAACTTTATAATAATAATTTGTAACACTAGCATCTTAAATGCACGGAGCAGGCTGCGTAGCCCTACCTGCAGGTCCCAGCAGTTGATAAATAACACTGGTCACCTGCTGAAAAAACTTTACTGAAAAGGGTTTGAGCATCGTCTCCCTCCAAGGCTGTAATTACCTCGTGCTGCAGTAGCTCTTCTGAACAGATCCATCAAAGGCGGCGAAATCGCTGCGGCACGCGGTGAGGGTTTTCTCGGCAAAACCCTCACAGCACGGCGGCCATTCCCTTTCCCGCCGCCCTCAGCCCTGAGGCCACCGCCGTGGGACACGGGGCACGTGGCTTCCAGCAGCTTCCCGGGGCTGTCCTTGTCCCCAGCCAGCCGGGGGTGGCTGCAGGGCCTCCGCTGGAGCCTGGAGAGGGGGGCCTTGGCCTTCCCAAGCCACGGGCCCGGGAGCGGAGGGACAGCAGCCGCCTCCATGGAGGAGCGGGGCAGCTGCAGAGCGGCACAGGCACAGCCCCGGGCCCTCGGCTGGAGGCCGCTCGCAGGCCAAGGGAAGGAAACCTGAGGGTGGAGGTGCCATTCCTGCCAGGAGAACGCCACGGCACCCCCCTGGGCCCGTGCCCTTCCCTCCCGCAGCTCCTGAGGGCAGCGCGGGCCCGGTACAGCTGGAGCTCCTTGTTATTCCCCTCACTGTGCCGCGGTGAGCGTCACTCGGCCGCTCTTTGTCGCAGCTGTCAAACTGAACATGTGCTGAGTCAAATACCTTTTCCACTGGCTGTTTCATCTTTTTCCTTAACCTGCCAATAGTTTCAGGAACAGGTTCTCCTCTGAGAGATTTCACACTGTTGTGACTCCTTCAACTTCAACACATTTTTGAGTCAGCACTGTAGTTGTATCGGAAGGGAAGTATATGACTTGTTCTACTGTAGATAGTCTCTCTCTCAAAAAAAAAAAAAAAAAAAAAAGGCAAAATAGTGTCATCAATTTCCTCCCATTTTCTTGGTGGCTATAGTTGGAGAATTGGAAGATTTTTGTTCTTTTCTAATTCTAGTTATTTTTTTTCCTCACATAGGTGGACCCGGCTCTGGTAAAGGTAGCCAATGTAAACAGTTGGCCAAGAAATATGGATTTACTCACCTGTCCACTAGTGACCTTCTCCAAAATGAGTTATCATCATTATCAGAGAGAAGTAAATTTATCAAAGACATTGTGGAATGTGGTGAACCTGTGCCTGGCGTGAGTGATGGTTTTATTTGGGGTTCTAATAGTTAAACAGAGGCAGTGGTAGGTATATTGTCTAAACCAGTGGAAATAGATACTGGATCTGATGATTCCCATTTCAGTAAAATTAATCTGTAACCTCAGGGAGACATTTCCTTGTTGCCAAATCCGTGGCACTTGTTTCCCTTTCAGTGCCAGTATTTCTTTATGTTTCACATAGGCAATAAATTAGACATGAAATACAGTGAGACAGATGCATTGCAAAATGTAAGTGTAAGTACAGGAAACAGAAACTTTATGTCCTTTTTATAGCATTACATTTCAGATTCAGAGCTGGTCCTCCTGGCAGCTATTTTAAATTACAGTACCTGCAGCAGTTCCCTGCAGAGCTGGCTGACATCCCAGACTAGCTGGACTGCAGCTTAATGGAGACTCTGAAGGCAGAGGGTGTTGTTCTCAGCTGGACCTGACTTTTACATGGCAGGTCCACAGTCCCAACTCATGGTGGGTCTTCAGCAACTGCAGCTAGCTCAGAGGATGTGTTTGTTAATGAAAGATACTGGGAAATGCTGCTCAGGGGAAACTAAAAGCTGTGCTCGGGCTTGATTTTGATTGCTTTGCTCTTCAGTGTGTTTGGTCAGATGGGATCACTTTCCATGTAATATAATTATACCTGTGACATAGCAAAATGCAATCAGACTGGAAAATGCTGCAGCAGTACTCTTGAGTTTCACGGGTATTAACATTCATTTTGAAACTATGAAATATTTTGAGCTATCTGGAGGGCACTTTTGGAAATCCTGGATGGATTACAACATTAGATTTTTGTGGCATAGCTGGTCCTGAGAGAATAAAAAGCAAGGTCCCCTGCTACCTGCAGGACAAGAAAAACACCTGCATTCACAGGACCTGCTTATCGCCAAACAGGGCCGTTTTCAAGGGCGTGGTACTGAAGTCAGTGCAACAAACAGAGGTATCAATCTTTGTTATTAATTAACTAACTAATCCCCTCTCTTTCCCATACAGGGTATTGTTCTAGAGCTGCTGAAGGAAGCCATGGTTTCCAAGCTAGGGGACACAAAAGGATTCCTGATTGATGGATACCCCCAAGAGCTGAAAGATGCAGAGGAGTTTGAGAGCAAGGTGACCGTACAATTGTAATGCTGTTGCGACTCCTGTAATTCTGGTGCTGCCTCGGGCTCTCTCTTCAGCTGATTGCAGAAGGGACATGAAAAAGCCAATCCAGCAGAGCTGTGCTGCTGATCACTGAAATTTTGGCACCCCATCAGTATTGCAAATCTAGCTGTTGCCCTTACCTACACAACCTCTAGAATACAAGAAGTAAAGGCTGATTTTATCTTAAATATAATGTAAACCAGTAACAATTCACATTTAGGGAAAAACATAATTTTAGAAGCAGTTTTCTGGTTCTAGTGGATAGTGCTGTACCTCTTACAAAAATCTGATCAAGCACTATCTGATGCAGGTTCATAGTAGTATGTATCTTCACAGTTAATATTTATTACCAGTAAGCCAGCTCTGCTGAAGCTTGCTGCCACTCGAAACAGGCAAACACAGATTTAATTTTTGTGATGAGTAACAGGTGGCACAGCCATAAAAAGAGCGTTCTGCAAGTGGCTGCGTGGCGGCTCCCGGAGTTATCGATTTCCTCAGGATGTGCTAAGACCTAGTGAGAACTCTCAGCCTGCACTTCTCAGCCTGCAGAAAATGCTCTGTCTGAGCCTTATGAATGAATCTGCCAGGGCTTAGGAGAAAAGAAGTGGTGAATTAGGGATAATAGGTAGTATATGTTGCATCACATTACACTCCAAAAATGTCCTAAAAAAGTTTATAAGGTAATAAAACTTTAATGAATCCCCTGCTTTCTCACTGAACCTTTAGTTGTTTTATTTAGTTGATTACCATAAAAGCCTAGCAAGATTTAGGCATCAAAAGCCAGACAAAATAATGAGAAATGGGTTTTGCTATAGAAGCCATTTCCAGAAATACTGACTTAGTAGTCCCTTTAATAAAATGCTGTAGACTGTTAAAAAGATGCTGGAGTTTTCTTTAATTTTGTGTGTAAGGAGGAACTATTTCAGCAGTTTCTCTGGCAGGCATACATGTTTGTGTCCTGTGGGCACTCATCTATATTATGAAGTGGGATTCAGAGATGGGAGTGTCCTGCACTGAGGTATTGCCAGGCAAGTAAGTCTTAATGCGTCTAGTGCTGAAGCAGAGCTCCTTGAAGTTCCTTGAAAGCAGCAAAAGATCCCATAGTCCTGGACTGCATTTGGCATCTGGAGTAAAAGACAAGGACCACAAGTGACCATTTTGAACGTGCTAAGTCACCCCTGTTGTGCCTTGTTTCCACTTTTCATAAGCTGGCTGTGAGCTGCTCAGTAGGACTGTGAAGTTTTTTTAAATGAATCATTTTTGAGAAAATGCTTTCTAGTTCTTTCCAAAGGGTGATGAGAAATTCTTAAATTATAACTGAATGAAAAGAGGTGCACATCAGGTCTTACTAATTAATGGCAGCAAAGTACAGAAAAATAGTGTTACATATCTACATGATATGTAAAAGCTTTATAATTGTTAACAAAGACCTGTTCTACTTAGAAGACATCAAGAATGCTTTTATTTCAGATCTTGACTCATAAACAGAATGAGCTATGTGGAAACAGAATATTCTCCAGCCAGTTTTACCCAATTCTCTTCTATGACAGAAACAATTGTACTTTTACCCAGCCATAATTCTAGAGAAACACAAAACTCTGTTTCCTCCTCAGTCTTTCTGCAAGGTGAAAAAAACATTATTAAAACACATATTACACAGCACCAGATGGGAAGTACCCAGTGAGACAGAGTGAAGACCCAAAACGTTAGACTTATTTGTTATATATTATTTAAGCTAAATTGTGTCAGGAAAATAGTCATTAAAAAAAAAAAAAGTAGCAAAAATTGCTGTAATACCTGATAAGAGCATTACTTCCACTCATTGTGGATTTTAGTTTGGAAAAAAAGATATTTCTGTAATGGTTTGAATTCCAGCTAGCAATACTGAAATTTTAATAAAACCATGTAAAGTTTTTGAAAGCAAATCAGACTGAGTGTATCGAGCAAGATGCTATTATCTCATCCTATCAGTCAGTAGACTCCTTTATATCCTTATTGTAAGGTGATGATATAACTGATGGGGGGAATTATTTAATATTTATTTTATTATAATTTAGAATAGATCATGGAATTCCTCATGTAAAACTGAGAAGAAATAACTTCTCACCATCCTAATCCAATTATACAAGAGGAGCATTTGTTTAAATCATTGATTAAGCCCACATCTTTTTTTTAATTCTCTATGTCTCTTGTACTATTAAAACTTCCTTGCTGGCTTTTTTAATTCCCCAAACCCAGTGCTGCTACAGCTAATAGCATTAATGTTTTCTGTGTGGAAAAATGGGTAGATAAAAGCCTGTCATTGAACTGTCTGACATAATCCCTTGGCTTCAGCTCCTCTTAGAAAGTCATTAAGGGTAGTAGAAAGGTCAACACAATCCAGACATCCTCAGTCAAATGCAGAAGGCCTGACATGAAATATTTACCTTTAGAATATTTCTTCCTTTAAGGGCTGTCAACAAAGATAACAATGACAATTTCCATATATTGGTCATTTAGACTTTTTTTGCTGTAGGCATGGTAAAAATATGATTTTGTAAATGTCATTAGTGTGAAGAGCAGAAATCTTTTTCCAAGACTTCTCACTTTTTCCCAAAAAGGGTTTTCCAGATCTCTGCTGGAAAGAGAAGGAATGAGAAAAAGACTGTGTCTTTTAAAGGATTAAATACATAACTGCATGGAAAAATTAAATTTTTTCCCCGCTGATGCCATAACACCTTTATTTTGCTTGAGACAGTGGAATTTATCACTTTGGGCTCAGCCCAGCAGTTTTTGGTCATACAAAATCTTGTGTACTGGGCCTAAGCAGGGTGCATGACAGTGCTGTCCAAGATTTATGCTAAATGACACATGTATTTTTCTGTGTTTCAGGGAAAGAATGATGAGGACTTGTGTTTAGAAATTTTGGCTCTCTCCTGAAATACCATAAAGAACATCTTGCTCTTTCTTGCCATTTCTTTTTTTCCCATAAAGTATTGCAATATCGATGATCAAATCTAGAGAGAGACAATTATTTACCATCTTTGCCAGGCCTAAGAATAAAAAGAAATAAACTTGTATTTATTTTTATTAAAGAAAAGGACAGACTCTCTCTCATTATTAGTATGGCACTATCCAAACACTATTAAAGGACCAGCTTCCCATTGAAATTAGAAATTACTTGCCAATTTGATGTCACATGCTTCTTTTACAGCATGGGCAGGAATGATGTGGGTACACTGCAAACAAGGACATAAAATTCTGTGTGACATAAAGTAATCACAGGATGTATTCCTGTGAATATTTGATGGTGTCCCTGAGCCTGTCTGTTGTTACTCATTTCCATCTCAAGTGGGTTCACTTCTATGTGGACATTTCCTGCTACTGCATCTTGAAATACTGAGCTATAGCTCACCACTCTCTTTTCCCACACTGAACAAAGAAAAGGCTACAGATACATCTGAGTCAGTATCCCATAAGTCCTGGACTGTTTGCATCAAGCAAATAATGAACTGATGCTTTTCAGTCCAAGCAGCGAGAAATTGTCACATCATATCTCTTTATCTCTCTGTGTGGAGCCCAGGCAAGCACAGCCTTGCTCCTCAATGCTGCCATCCCTTAGTGCTGCTACAGTGAGAGGTGTTTGTTAATACGCATCATTTCTCCACAGACAAATACTATTTGCTAATAAATTCCTTGGTGACTGTTTTGGTGTTACCCAGACAAAAATCTCATCTCCTGGGCCAGTACTTTGACTGTTGTTTTCTTTTGTCTCTAGATTGGGGAGCCAAAGCTCGTGCTCTGCCTGGAGTGCTCTGCAGAAACCATGAGCAGTCGCCTTCTGATGAGGAATCAGAGCACTCAGAACTCTGAGAACTCTGAAACCACTGAGGAAAGAATTGAAAGCTACTACCAGGCATCAAAACCTCTGATTGCATACTATGAAAGCAAGACACAGTTATGCAAGGTAAATTACTTGACCTTTTAAATTAAATTATTTTTTACTGCAATTAGATGAGCAGAATTTGGAAAATACTGATATGACATCATTTATGAACTGTTCCTGCACTTTCCAGTTGTTCTCATTTTACAGTTCCCTGGTTTGTTTGCAACTTCTGCAAACTTCTGAGTTCCACAGAACAGTCTGAAAGAATAAAACCACAGATTTATCCTCAGAGAACATATCCTGAATCAGTAACTCATCTGTATAGAATCTCTTACTAAACATAGATTCTAGAATGCTTTTCTTTAAGTATTAGGATTTATTACTCTATAAGAGCTTTCAGAATTAGGATGAAAGATTATGTTAATCCAAAGCCCTTTAGTAAAATTTTCAAAACTGAAAGTGTATATCCTGAAATAAAACAGACCGGCATACAAGATCTTTTTGCTGGAATAAATAACACAGTTATACTAATTTCAGTTAATTATCTCTGTTTACACCTGCTCAGGATATGATATTTAAAGCATTCTTTTTATTCTATAATCAGTACTTTACTGAAGAAAAATTCCATCAGTGCACTTAGCTGGCACATCTGTAGACACATTTAGATAGGATTTTTGGGTTTTTTTCTTATTTTTCTGCTCTGTCATGGCAAACTGTCCCTTAGCTCAGTTACAGAAATGTCTAGTCCTACTGCTCTGTCTTGTTCTAAAAGAGAAAGAATCCAATAATAGTTTCTGGAAATATTATGGGATCTATTTTTTCTAGAGACTGTAGCAAACATGCAAATCATCTGCCTCAAATTTTTCTCCTTTGCAAAGTACCCAAAAGTGAAGTGTGCAGCTAATTTATGCACAAATATCTTGACCTGAGGAACAGGGTAAATGACACAAGGCTGGGAAAAATGATACTCAAAAGAGGAGTCCTGATTTGTGGCCTTTCCTAACCCCAACAATAAGTGCACATAAGAACAAAGTCTGTGTGGCAGAAAAAAGTTCCTGTTTACTTTTCATATTTAGGCTTACAAACGATGATGTGGTTTATTTGTTTTTTCTATGCGAAGTTATCTTGCCAAAATTGCAAGGATGTGCCTAAGAATTCAGTACAACACACCAACACAGCACAATGCCAAGGAAAACAAAGCTCTCTTGTCTCAATATCCTATTCCAGGGAGCTGTGCCTACCACAGTGTTTCCCTTTTTGAAGCATGAGGGAAGTGACAGCCCCAAAGAGAGTGAAACTACACTTAATAATTTCAGACAGATTTTGCAGTCATGGTCTGCCTCATTTCACTTGACACGGACTTTCCTTGCCCTTCCTTAATGCTTCTGCTGCAAGTTCCTGCTCCATCCCCTATGTAATGGCAAAATATGCAGCCTTTTCTTGAAAGCTCATTAGCTACTTAAGGAACTTGCCAAATCTGTGGTCAGAGCTGGATATGTGATTTGTACTCATACCACTGGTTTTGGGGAAGCTGACAATGTATGTTTGCATGTTAGAAAATACCTGTGCTTTGCTTGAGCAGTGCCTACACGACTTTTCTTAAGTCTACATTAAGTCTGATCTTGCTTCTGGTGAATGTGGTGCTTACCATATATCCATCTTCCAGGTGGAACCACTGGGTATGAAAGCTCTGTAAAATCAGCTTTATAAACATGATAGTGGAAAATGTCTTTTAAAACTATTTTAATGGTGAATATGTTTAAGCTACATGTGTTGAAGAAAGCAGGGAGTCAAGAGGAAGTTTGCAATTCCCAGGGCATGAGGTTAGTTTCTTATTTATAGCAACAGATTTTACACACGGCCAAGCATTGACATTAACAGGCACTGGATGTTCTCTGAATGATGAAAAGAAATTCAGGTGGAAAGCAGAAAAACTGACAATAATAACTTCTGATCAAATATATCAAATATAACTTCTGACTGCAATTTTTTTGTGTGTATGCAGGCTTTGGGTTTTTTTATTTGTAATATCATGCACACACACAGAAGACAGACTTTACTTAGAGGCAGACTAACATGTTTAATATTTTTCTTTCCCATTTTAATTAAAACATCACGTATTTTCAGTATTGGGGATTTTTTCATTCCTAAGTGGGTTTATCACTCTCCAGCACTGACCAGTGCTGGTTGAAGATGTTAATGCACTCATGGAGATGCTGCTGCCTCTATAACTGTTTCCTGAAAGCACTGTGTGTGTGTTTCCTATCCATTTCAGACAAAGCCACCAAAGTTAATTTGCCAGTGGTGATTTGAAGACCCCTTAAAATAAATTCTCATCTATATTCAGGGATTTATTTTAAATCACTCATGCACCTCCATGTAACTACAGATCAGAGGCCATTGCTCTTTTTCTTAGGGAAAGCTGGTGGGATCCAAGAGCTTCAGGGGAGCGATGCCTTCCTGAAGGTGCTATTGGGAGAACCAGATCAGTCTGTGATCCCAGGATAAGCAATGGCCAAAGCATCTGAAGAGAAGCTGTTTAAGAGAGAAAGAGGAATCTCAAAGAATCTTTGATTCCTGCCTAGGTTTGGTTTTTCAACAGAAGCAGCTCTTCAGTGAAAGGCCCACGTGAGCTGGATGTCCCTTGGGATTGCAGCAATGCACTTTCTTAAGCATGCGGGAGTGGGTGTTGAGATTCTAGAGGAATATCAGAGTCTAAATCCCACTGACTTCCGTGAAGATTCAGCATTAACCTTTTCTAGCCAGCTTACTGCAGTGTGTGGTTAAGGACCACTAAATTCTAAGTATTAATTGTGTAAGTGATCATGTTTTATAAGCGCTTGACTTTAGCACCCAGCTCCACCTGGCCACAGAAAAGAAAATCAGAAATAGACTTGTGTAACACGAAAATGGGGTTGGGATACTGGTGTAATTAAATTTCTCCAGTTTAGGTGTATTTAGGGTTGGACAAAATTTTCCACTGACTGGGAACAGCACATGACAACAGTGGGATATATTTAACTTGTCCTATCCACTCCAAAGGTTTGCAGTCCTGAAACAGGCTGATTAAATATGCAAATGTAAAATTCAGTCCTGGGCAGAAGGCCAGAAAAAGGTCTGGTGTGGGAATTAGATGTTGGCTGTGCACTCAGCAGAGAAGGAACTGATCTGTCACACCACATCAAGGTGTGGTGAGAGTACAGTGTCAAATGAGCTTTCTTACTCTGTGCCTTGGAACAGGCATTAAGGCATGGTTGGATGGAGCCTGGCAAACACAGAAACTCATCTCTGACCTGGCTTCCTCTGCACTCATTGGGAATTCTCTCCTTGCTTTATTTGCACAAAAGAGACAAAGGTAATATGGACTATTGTAACAGCATTCCCACTTTAATCCTTGAGGATGTTATGACTTTCCCCAACCTGGAGTTATTGGGCATAGGTGCATTCCTAACTAACTAATATGATATGTGGAACTGGAACACTTTTCATTCTGCTGACCTCTGAACAAGAACAGTGACCTGGTGAAGCTGACAAAAGACCAGGACTGTGCTGGAAATTTCCCTTTGGCCAAGATTCCCTCTTTGTGTTTCTGCTCAGCAGTGGAGGCTTGAGGCACAGACAGAGGGTGAAGGCTGTGGGTGCAGATGAGGCACCTGTGAACCTGACAGGAATAAACAACAGCAATCCTTGCAGCACCCTGCTGAGATGAAGAACTGTGTACATATTTCCAAGGGAAGACGAACTGACTGAATGAAGATTGAATGGCAAAGGCAACAGTGTCCTCACTTTTCTGCTGAGACATTAGGTTTCTAAATTGTGTTCTGGAAGGTAAAGTAGTTGATACTAATAAGTTAGAATTTTTTTGATTTTGTTTTAAATCATGTTTTGGGGATTTAGTTTAATACGCCATCATTTCTTTTGTAGTCAGTTACAGAACACCCACCTGCTGATAAGGACAGTAAGCGTCTGCTTTTCAGTTAAGACCTTGTCCTGGAAATGCAAGGGCTGACAGCACTGCTCTCAAATACACTGCCTGCAGCCTGGTTCTGTGGGAATCAGGTGCTTCAGATAAAAGACATGAAATGAAATGAAACAAAATGCATTGTAGTAGTAGTAAGTAGGTAGACACTGTTGGTTTAAAATCTATTTCTCAGTGAGTTCCAAGGCAGCTGGACAGAAAAATGCATCTGAAAATTTAGTAGACACCTACTTGTGTTTTGACATGGCTAAATGTAAATTCCTTTGAATATATGGTCCTCTCTCAACTGAGAAGAAAGCAAGGAAAAAAGAAAAGATTGTTTTTAATATCTGACTCATTCTTTAAAGCTTTTTTGAAGTGACAGTATGTAGGAGGGTAGTAAGTAAAAGAGAAGAGCAATGCCTTAGTAGTCAAGCAAGACAGCCCTGATCCTACCTAGCTAACATAAGACACCTGGTAGGTGTCTTACATACAAGTTTCTTATTCAAGTCTGAGGAAAAGGCTGTGAGTATAACAAATAAGCCAAGCAGGCCAGGGCAGAGGATGAAGAGTGTCCAAAAACTTTGACTATTTCAGATCATATGCTATGAAAGCATAGACTACAGAGTCCAACAGAAGTTTGTTTTTCTGTGCTTATTTCCTTTATTTTTATATTTTTTTTTGGTCAGTGTTGTTCTGTTTCTTTCCAAAATCACTTGCAATCACATTTTCCATAACCATCATGAAAGAACATGTGACCTTCCACCCTCTCCCAGTGTTTCACTTGTGAGCCTCCCCTTGCTGATCCCATTGTAAGTGTGTGTGGGGAGGGGAGACTTCCCCCTTTCCAGAAGGGGTAATCAATGGTAATAGGAGAGCAGTTATGTGGTTTATTTCCATCTTTTGAAAGGTTCTCAGACACCCATTAACCCTGATAGATAAGGATGTGGGGAACAAAAGGACAAGTGATTCTCTATTCCCCCCTTGATGCTTTGTGGCCCATTAGATGAGAAACTGATGTAGAAAGATACATCAGAAACATTAGCAGAGGATCACAGATAAAACAGAAAATGCATGCCTAATATGAATAGGTCTCGGGGCAATGTGTTTTCGGTGGATTTAGACAGCCTGATCCATTGCTGAGAGGTGCTGCACAGTCTCAGAGATAGTTTCTAACACACTCTAATGACAGAGACATAAATGTTAGAGACAACACAGCTGAACTTGCCTGACCTTCAGTAAGAAGATTCTAACTACTGGGTTCCAGAGTCTGTCTTCAGCCATCCTCTCTACAGTCAGGTTCTTCTCCGTGGCAGTATAGGTTTAAAGTTCTAAATTTCAAAACCTACAACGAAGGGAGATTTGTTGACAGAAAACTTAATTGGTTGATTTTAATGACAAAAGGAGCAACATTGTACCATAGGGATTGTTACTCCAGTAATTTTTCATATGAGCTCAATAAATTTCTCTGTATTTGACATTACCAAAAGCCATAGCTGCATTTCAAAACTGTGAAAAACTGGATGTGGATCTTGTTTTATGAGAAGCTAGCCTTAAATAGCCTTGAAAACAGGCCAATTTATGAGGTTTGTTATAATCTGAGGGAGAGAAATAGACTTTTTTTCCTCTGGAGCTGCTGAGAGTGTCATTGAATTACTGTAGTACTTGATGTGAATTATTGGCACATTAAGTTAGTTTTGTGTCACGATGTTAAGTTAGTTTTATGAATTGGGCCTTTGTTATTTAGGAGACCAGCACTGGAAGCACTGGGGGAGTCATTAGTCAGGCCCATCCATATTTTATTGCTACTGTTAGGAAGTCAGCATTCCAACCCATCATAAAGGGCAGTGGTTTCCATGCTTACAGAACTAATTCTTCATCACAACTCATTAGATCTAGACCTGATTATCAGTCCCAGTTCTAAAGAGGTCACCAAAAAGCCAGTGGCAATCAGCTGTGCTGATAAGATTAGATCAGTTGGACAGTGTAGAAGTATTTATAAAGAGATAATAAAAATACATATTAAGATGAGAGCCCTTCACCATACATGCAGTATATTTCTTGTGGGATAGCCATATGAAAATAGTTGTCTTGGCAGTTGAGACCGGCCAAACAAGGTGTTTTATAGCAGCTGAGATGGGAGTTTCTGGTTTTGTTTTAACTGGAGAAGGCAGATATTTGGTTCAGAATGGCTCATCACTCCCCTTTTCTCTTTGCTACTGGTAAGTACCCCCACTTCTAAACACTTCTGAAAGACGTGTAACCTCTGTGGGAGAACTGCGCTTTCTGAGGCCTCAGCACATGCCTGCCTCTGCCTCAACTCTACAGAAGGCTGGCCAGGCTGGGTACGCAGTGCTGGAGCTCCGGTGCGGGATGGGCTGGTGGGATGTGCCAGCACTTCTGACAGGATGCAACAGGGACCAAACTGCGCAGGATCCGCGGGAGCCACCACCAGTGAAAAGCAAACTCTGGAGAGAGAGAGCCTGCAGTCCCTGCTGGATCTCTGCAAGGAGCAGCTGCTGACTCCCACACAAGGCTCAGCACCGCGGGACCTAGATGTACATGGACTTTAGTCAGCTGTGCAGGAGCTGGCTGCAAGACATCATCAAATCTGAGCAGAATTTCTTGGCCTATTAAAAAATGTATTTATTTGAATATGGAACTCCTGTAATTCTCCTGCAGAACAAAGATGGCAGAAAGTATTATAGGCAGGGGGGGTCCCCTTCAACGACTACAATTGTCTGGCTTTCTAGTCAGCAACTTGGAGATGAAAATGCAGCAGTTCAGAAAAAGATCCTTTCACAAGTTGTCGTGGGTCCATTTAATCTTGTGCAAACTTCATGTCATGCATGCATGAAAGACTAAGCATGGAGAAGCAGAGTAGAATCTTGCTTTGTGTAAAGACCAAAGCTCTCAGCAGGAATTTTGAGGAAAGGAATAATCAGCAGAAGCATCTGCGTGGAGTACACAGTACAGCTGCTTCTGTCACTGCTCTGAGTGCAAGAGACAGCTCTCCTTCCTCAGGTGACACAGCATGGGATGGACATGAAACTCACTGCTCAGAACAGCTCAGTTCTGCCTCACGTTTTCCAGGGAACACAGACAACTATTACTGGCTGCAAGTGCCATTCCTCTCTGCTGAAATGCAGCTCTCTTATCTTCAGCACAGCAAAGTAGATTGGTCTTGTTTTTGTGAAATACAGTCATGAAAAATAGCTTGGTCAGAAAACTGAGTCTTTGGGGTGTTCAAGAAAAAAAAAATGCTTCAGTGAAAGTTGAGTTCTTACACCACAAAAGCAGTGCCCTTATAAAAGATAGGGGCAAAAGACGCATAAAACTAGAACCAGTTCACCAAGTTTCCAAATACATATGCACTGGAACACATTGATTTGCGAAGTTACTGTGGAGTGGCCAAAACCCAGAGTGCTGTGCAGCCCTTCAGAAGGACCTGGACAGGCTGGAGTGATGGGCAAAGAGCCCTTGGCAACTGTTCTGTACCAAAGGTGTAATTTAAAACTTGAGTGATTAGAATTTAAGCTCCCTCGCTTGATTCCCTTCACTTTGCTACAGACAATCAAGCCGGCAGAACCGTCTTACAGAAATCTGTGGAAACAAAATGAATAATCTGGTTTATTGGAGCTGCTCCTCTACATTAGAATGCTTCTACCATGAAGCAGAACAACTTTCATTTTATATTAGACCATTGTTTGTGTTTGGATTCTGAGATAATTCTTTGTAACTTAATCAAAACTGTTTTTTTCCTGCTTCACAGGTTGATGCAGAAGGAACACAGGAGGATGTTTTCCTGGAAATCTGCAAGACAATTGACTCTTTTCTGAAAAAGGAAGAGGCAGCATTTTCTTTTTCACCAGAAATGCAGTAATGGAGTGTAAGGTGTGTACACAGCCTTGCCCACGTGCACCCCACAGCCATGATTTGCTGGTCAAAGCAGTGCTGCTTCCTTGAGAGGTGTCTGGAATGTGTGCATGTGGCGTGTTAATCTAGATGAAATCTTTGTTCCGACAGTACACTCAAAAGAAAGAGGTCTGTTTGCTAACCTCACTCTAAGAACTGCATTTTATTTTCCTGGGTGTTAAAAGCAGCAAGGTGAGCAGCAGCTCTGGATTTGTATTTCATGGTCACACTCATTCCATGGGAAAAGGGACAATGCCTGGCCAGAGCTCTCCACCCACCCCAGTCACTGTCCAGCAGACTGACATTAAGGTTATTGCATACAAGTTTCCCATTGATTATTATTTTCTTTTAATTAGCAGTATTAATTATTGTGGTGTCACTTAGCTTGTTCTTGGGCTTTAGTGACTAAAACCTATTCTCTGAAACGTGCAGCTCTAAGAGAGCTGGAATTAGTCAAGCTACAAGTTAAAATAAACTTTTCACACATCCCCAGAACACTGTTGCAAAGAGAAAAATTCATTGAAGATACAGTTGAATGTTGTAGAAGTCTGTCAATCCATTATTGGGGAACAGACCATTTTTGAGACAGTCTTGTCTTCTGCTGGGAATTGTTATGACTTTATAACTGAGAATGATGATTGTATTGTATAGTTACATGTGCAATCCAGTAATGATCCATATTAACAGCAGTTGTGCTATAGCTATTGAAGTCCTTATGTAAAGTTGGTTATGAGCCAGAACATCTCATGTCATCTTTAAATTACACTTCAAAAGTATTTAAAATATAAAGTTCAGATCATCATCTGTTGTCTCGTACTGGCGTTGCCAAACCTTGGGAGGGTGTGGTGGGGTGGGAAACCAAAAAACAGGAAAATGTCAGGGATTATTTGACTCACGTTGCTTGCACCTTTAGTAAGCCATTTACCTGTAACCTGCAAAAGTCTGTAAAAGTGCTATCGTATTTCTGTTAGGTTAACTAAAATATTGTGGAGTTTCTTTGGTAATACTGACAGCTAAATAAAAGCTTGTTTGACATTCCTGTAAAGTACTTGCATCCTCTTACTGGAACTACTGGATGAATTCACAGTGAAAGTGGGTTGCATGATTGCTTGTACTGTCAAAGGTGTACTTTATGCAGCAGATTTGCATTTTTAAAGTTACCTTTCTTGTAATGAAGACAAAATACAAATAAACATGTACAACAATGAGGAGTAATGATTTCTGTTACAGTATATGTGGGTTTAATCCTTTTCAAAGCACAGTACATGACTTGAAAATATAGCTCAAATCAGCATGCTTACAGAGTATGTCCTTTTTTCAATCAGGGCAGATTCTTCTGCTTCCTTTTCTTCCTTAGCACTTGCCCTGTAGATGCTAATTCAATTATTTTTTAGGGTCTGTTTTATGTATGAACTTAAATCCTTCATATCCTGGATGTTCCTTCTTCCCTTGGTCCTCCTACAGCCTACATTTTACCTCTGGTGCTTCTCCAGCTCCAGCCAGTGACAGCAGCAGCAGCACCTGCAGTACCACACCAGCTCCAGAGGGCAGCTCTGGCCACACCAGCTGCTGCTGCTGGAGACGCTCCTTCTAAAAAGTAGAATTCTCTGCAGGTACCATCAAGTTGCAAATTCATCTGGGTAGGCTTTCTGGAGTATTTTTTTATGATATTTAATTAGAGTAGAAGTTATAAAATGTGGAGTCTCATACTTGTGCAGGATGGGAACAAAGGCAACAATCAGCTGCTCTTCTGTTGTAATTTTTAAATCGAATTACAAGAATTATTTTACCGTACACTTTCAGATTAATTTTTCTTTCTGCTGCTTCTTTTTCTGTGGAAAAAAACCAAAAAAATCCCATGCTTGATTTGGTGTATGTGCATTAGACACCTATTTGCATACGTTCATAATGTATGCAGGAGAAATAGCTCTATATGCATGCATAGGGAAACATTAATATTTATACATATTCAATAAAATAGGACTTATCCAAGACACTTCTTTCTTCGGTGATTCAGACTTGAAATGATCCTTTGGCTTCCAACCTTGTTCCAAGGATACCAAGATCTTTTGTTCTTTCCAAGTTATCCTAAATTGATGACTGAGTGTTTTCTCTAATTTACTTTTCTTATTTTATTCCCATCATTTTTTTTCAGGCTATAAACAGAAAATGAATGTTACCACAGATCCTCTTCCTGATGATACACCTTCACCAACTCTAGTTTCCTATAAAGACCACGAATGTTGTGGAAAGCATGTTTTTATGGTCTTAGAAAGCCTCTCAGAGCAGTATCTTTTCCAATTAAAATTCTAATATATCATGTGAGTTTTGTGTTGTGTTTTTTTTTAAGGTTTATTAAATTTATCTAAGTATATCAGATATGTGAGATATGTTTACATATGATACTTGCTCAGTGTTTTAGTAACTGTATTGTATTACTTTCTATATAGATTAAATAATTTTTTCTGAATCAAAAAATAGCTACACCTGAAGTTGCTGCAAAAATACTGACCAATTTATAATTAAAGTTACTAGGTGCAGCCAGCCAATTATCCTTCTTATTGCCATATTTTAAAGTCAAATTTGTTTGTTTTCTAGCTAATTGCTCTGAGTATTCTAGTTTCAAAGCAACTGGAAGTCTATCACAGATATAAAATAATCAAGTGGTTCTGAATCACAAGCTATACATTTCAATAAAAAATATATTAAGTAAAATATGTCACAATAATTACAAAGCTTCTCAAACAATGCTATACACTGTACCAAGGCTACCAAAATCTGGCTTTTCTGTGCTGTGCCCAAGCAGTCTGTGAGTGAGGAAGGAGAGGACTGGAATGCTAATCCTGCAGGGCGGGGCCGTGCGGAGTGGCCCAGCCCGGACGCGGGGTGGCGGAGGCGGCGCTGGGCACGTCCGGGGCAGGATCCAAACGTCCTGGAAACGCTTTTCCATCTTGATTAAAGAGTCAGAACTACACAGAAAGGAAGTCACAGCAAGCATTCTATATATAAACAGACTGTATCCACATAGTTTATTTCTCACAGTTCTCCTGACAATTGAACATTATTTAAGAACATACTGTATACACAGATAAGAAGAAACATACAAAATGTTTTAAATGATGCACAACAAAATCCAGCAGTATAAAAGAATGCATGTGAACCCTTGCTCACTGCTCAGGCTAAATTTAATCACTGTTTAAATAGTAATAAAAATACAATCTTTCATGGATCTTGTGCAGACTACAAAAGAGGAAAAATTATTACCATATATATGATTTATATTAGGCAGTTTTCTTTGATGAGTTGCACTAACAACTCCAAATACAGAGGCAGAAGGCTGTGTATTTTATTTTAAAGGAGTAAATGTTGAGTATTAGAGACTTTACACAGTTACTAGCACTGGCACTTTTCACCATATTTTGTACACATCACATGATCATCTTATATAACATTACATTTAAAAAATATATCTGAGTGACAATTTTATAACATTCACACACCATGAGCTGGTTAAGGAAGCAATGCCACGGTTGCCCCCTGTAGTGCTTCACTGTTGGTAAATAGAGTTCGTTGTGGTTTTAAAAAAAATTAAAAAAATTGAAGGTCAACATGATTAAGCAGCTCCGATTTAATAAAGGCCTGTAGCCAACCATCGCCGAGACAGTGAGTATTTTTAGAGTACAGCCTAGAAGCAAACACTGTCATTGGTTAAAACCTTGCCTAAAGAAGTCAGTTACTGTGCTGAAAACTATTTCACAACAAAACTGCAAGCTACTAAACTGTTTTTATATAAATACTTCATCTCCTCTGGATCTTATTATAACCAAGTTCTTCAAAGCCTTTGGAATTTACTCTATCTTTAATGTGTGCTCTCATTTCTGGCTCACCCTTTTGTATGTGTTTCTTTTGTTTAGATTCACCACCTAAAAGTGACTAATGTGGTGAAAGAAAAGTCTCCCAGTGAAACCTTCTGCACACTAGGAATGTTCAGCTGCTGTTCAGTGATCTAGAACCATGACAGCTCAAAGCTGTAGTTTGACAAGTACACCCAGGAAGCTGTCATGCTGTGAGTGACATTTCAGGGAAAGCAGAGTCTTTCCAAAATGTGCACAGAATTAACAATGGTGCCATTGTTATTTTTCAAAGAGGATAGTAAACCCAAGATGGTAGATCTGCTTCCCATGTCATCTATTTGCTGGAAAGTAGTTTGGGTCAAGATAATTGTAACTGGTGCCCTGCGACATGCAGTAGTCTCTGTCTAAAAATGTCTCTGCTCTGTAAATAGGTTCTAACTGGTGATCTTCCTTATGAATCTCTGTTTCATGCAGACTGCAAGGGAAAGAAAAAAGATAACAGTTTAAAAGTCAAATATTTTCCTTTTCTTTAACTTTCAGAAACAGTGATCATATGAACAGATTCATACTAAATTGGATAGCAGTTCATTCATAAAGTCTAATTCCCCCTTCTATTTAACTGTACCAAACCTATCTGTCCGCTTCATTAAAAAACGTAAAATTATACACCCAGAATCTGCTCACAAAATGTATCCCCCACAAAGAGATGCTAAATTATCTTTCACTTTACTCAACACAGGATATGTGTCCTGTGCTGGAGCAAAGATTTCCACCCTACATAGCAATTATGCAGAAGAGAGATTCAATCTAATGAGAAATCACAAGTAGAAGCACAGGCTGCTCACCAGTCTGAACAGGAATCACAGAAATCCAAGGACATCTCTTGAGGGCAGTCTTGGCAATGCCACCGAACACCCTGGATAGGTTCAATCCCGCAGTTATCACACTGTGGAGCAGATGGAAGAGCACTGAGAAAGCAGCACCTGGAGGCACTTCCATTGCTAACAGTGCCCAGCAGTTCACCACATGGGAATCTCTGTGTGCCCCTGCGCTACTGCCAGCCCCCACAGCTGAATTCTGCTCACCACAGACCACAATGTATTCATGGATAAAGGAGTCCTCATTCTCTAGGAGAGGCCTCCAGAGCCCTGAGGATCCATCAAGCTTTGCCTCCCACTCCCCAAATGCTCCACCTTGGTCCTATCCTGCTGAAGAAAAGCAGCCCAGCCCTGCCCACAGACACTGCGTATCCTCAGGTGGCTCCAAGAACTGCTGTGACACAGCACAAGGATGTGATGTTTCACACATGGAATGCCAGCCTTGCCATGGCAGAAGGAAGCAGTGAGACCAGCCCAACAGAGCTTGTTGGGGGCCTGTGGATCAGGGCACAACAGGGCACACTGATGCACTTTCCAACTCAGGAAATGTAGTAACACATCATGGGTGGGCTGGAATTAAAAGCCAAATGGCTGGGAAGGAAGCGGAGTAACATGTTCAGAGAAGGAAAATGGAGATCTGGAACTAAAACTGAACAAGACGACCAGAACTAATCCCAAGTGCAAGAGTGTGGCATGAAGAGAAAAAACCTAAAAATAAAACCATGAAAGACTAGATGAAAAATTCACAGTGCCATAGAAGAGGGGCAGAAATGAAAAAAAAATTGATTTAAACAAACAAACAAACAAACAAACAACCCAACAACCAAGAAAATGTGACTTGCAGGCAAGGAGAGCTTTTCAAGAATCTGAGCTATGAAGAGTGCTGTAGAAACAGGACTGAAAAGGAAAATGAAATGTGGGAGACAATCCTATGCTCCCACAGCTCATCCTCTCTCCATCTATCAGATCCTGAAGTTCTGTCTCAGCATCTGTGAAACCTACTGGCACAGCAGCTACTCCTGCCACCACTAAGGCACTCAGGGTTACAAACACCTCATACACAGATCTACTACAGCCACATCCCTTCTGTCCACAGATGGCTTTCTGAGTGTGAGGGCTGATCATGAGGAGGGATCAAGAGCTGTTCTTCGAAAATACCAAGTTCAGAATAATGCTAGAATTGAAAAATTTGCTCCAGTCATTTGAATTTGAGAACCAAGACAGTGGAAAGCCTTGACCTTAATTTTTGTATTCCAGCTCCCCTCTGTCCTGTGAAACAGAAATACTACTGTGCCTTTCATTTTGTAATGAAGAAAAGAAGTATTTGCAAATTGCTCTGATATTATAGCAGTGAAAGCCATAAAAAGCCCACAAGGGATTCAATAATTCAATATTCAAAGCACAGGTTGAATAATGTGTAGTAAATGAGGCCAAAGGCTGTGCAGAACCAAAGCTGTTCTCAATGGCTGCTGATTAGGTGAGGTCTGTCCAGCCCACAGACAAAATTTCCTGAGGGAAAACAGCCCATAATCTCCTGATTTCACAGCTTACTATAATGCATAATACAATCAAACGCAAATGCAAAGAAACTTTTAAACTTCAAATGCTTGACACTGTGTAATGTTGATTTACTTCTCAGAATAGTTTAATGCAGAAAAAGCAGTTTGTTAGAAGTCTGGTTTGCTTGATTTAAGTTTCAAATTGTGGGGTGAAGAAAATGCTAATTTGAAAAGTCCCCAGAAATTAAATACCAAACATACCATGCCAACTAAAACCAACAAAAATAAGAAGTGCCTTGGTGGTCTAATATTTTAAATCTGTCACTATCAGCTGATGAGACTGTCTTAATTTTACAGTCAATTTGAATTAAACCTTGAACTATCCTTGCATTTTTATGTAAATGGGTATTAGAAAATAAATTTATCTCCATAACACTAAGAAAAATCCCTTTTCCAACAGTTACAGCAACCAGTTAGACACAAAATCCCTTGCAAACCAGAAAATGAGATTTCGAGAATACCCTTTCTTTTATGGATAACGTATCAGTTTAACTTAATGTTTATTTTCTTAATTTTACATAAACATTGTTTTATGTCCTTGCTCCAGCTTCTGTCAGTTATCACTTGATGAGATTGTGAAGCTGCTACAAAACAAAATTATTAATCTATTACTCTTATCCAAATTCTCTGTCCCTTCTTTGGCCTCAGGTGGAGGAAAAATTACTCCAATTACTTCTGATTATTTCATAATCAGAAAATTATCATTAATGAATCACTGTCAAAACAGAATGTAATGTCAAATGGAATTCTGTCATGATTTAACAAGGCTTTAATACAAGCTGTGTTTTCATAATGTGGTGAGAAAAAGACAGAATGTTTATTAATGTCCATACAACATCAGCATTCAGTGAAAGCTGAGCTACCAGAAAGAGTGAATTATGTGGGCTGTTTTTCTTAAAGAAAATGAGAGAAAACAGACTCAGTGAACAAAAGCTAAGGAATCAAACCTGCTGTATTAAATAAAATCTCTTCAGTAAATTCAAACCACATTCTCTTAGAATGTAGAAAACTTCTACATTCCACTGAGCAACAGAAGAACATCTCTTGCACTCACCTTAAATCCCACATGTTGCACAAACCCACTTTCTGCATGCATTTGCTGGAGTTTCTGTTTCTTCAATTTTTTAAACTCTAACAGTTCTTTGTATTCAGGTAACTCTCGATATGTTACTGGAATACTTTCTTCATCCTGTTCAAGGTAAAAAAACCACAGAAAAATATTCTTATTGTAAGAATACAATAACTAGTAAGACATGTATTTGTTCCATAATCACTATGTATGATTAATAGTGTTTAAGAAAATGATAGCAATATATTCTAACATACTGGAAAAATATTTTTTTAAACCTTAACACCCATACCCAGTATTAACTTCTCACCTTTATTGGTAAGAATAAAATGCACTGAGAAGCAGCATGCCATGACTGAAAGAGTAGAACTTTGAGAGTTATCCAATTCCCTTTATCCCTTTACTGTCTCTTAACAGCTGATAGAAACAGACTGCTGTTCTTTCATAAATTATGAAGCAGTTTGTCTCCCTACAGGCCAGTGCAGACATCTTTGCCAGAGAAGTACTACAAATACAGGTTCTCTTTTTCAAAGACCTGAGAGTTCTGGTTTTTTCTCACACAGTTTCCTTCAACAAAGGCTGAGGCTTTGTTATGAAAGGACAGAAGCTCTAATTCTAGTTCAGATGCTCATTTCAAGGTGATTTTATTGTAGAAGCTGTAGTTGGTAGACGTCACCTGTTTTCAAAGATGACAGGTCTTTACTGATGTAGAGCAGTTTTCAAATCCTACACTGACAGGAACCTTCAGGTAGAGAAAACAACTAAAACTACAAGATAGTGATTAAAATTCTTCTCATGTAGCCTGAATGTGTAATTTCTATTTCTTTTTATGAATCTGTGAAGATTGAAGATTCTGTATTATTTAGTATGTTTATTAAAGCAAGTGAGGGAAAGAGGTTTTACTACATTCTGAAAAACCTTATCAATAATTTAATTGCAATTATGAACCTATATAAAGGACTAGACTGCAAACTATCAGAAAATTCATGGTTAAATGACACAATTCAGTTGTATAGTGATAAGCTATATTCTCTTTAATATGAAACAGGGATTCACCTTCTGTGCAAATCTCCAAAGTTTTTCTGAGAAAACCTGCCCATCACAAAATAACTATCTACTGAATAAAGTAGGCTTTAATAGCTCCCTGGGTGGATAATTCATTCTGGAATAGTCAATAGCAGTGTTCTAGAATAATTAGACTACTGATAAAATTAAGAAATTGTAACTGAAAAGTAAATTAACTATGTTAGGAATCATGGGTCTTCACTTGAAAATAACTTGTTTATACCAAAATACAATTTTCAGGAATAGTTATAACCGGCAATAATCAGGCAAAATTTTTTTGTATTTACACAGGAAAAGCATGTGGTAATTCCACTGTGAAATCAAAGAAAACCTGACTTTCCTGCTGCACTGCTTTTCTTCTGCTAAATGACACAAAGTATTTTTCTCCAAGACAGTGACTGTTACTGTGAGCTCTGACTTTTAACACTAGAACAGAATCCTGTACATTGATCTTGAATGTAGTTTACAATCCCTTTTCACTTCCAAACTGCTATTATTTTGTACTGATTATGGGGATCTTTTTGATAACTGAGCTCCCCTGTGTCTTTCTACCTTATTGAAACTCTATCTATCTGGAAATGTTACTTTAGTGAAGAAAGAAAAGGTTATGTCAAATCAAAAAAAAAAGTCTCTGTGTGCGTGGCACATGACCACTATTATCACTGCAAAAATGTGGAACTGCAGTTTCTGTCTTTATAAAAATAAATCCCAGTTGGTTTATGGTACCCACATTAAGTATGAGTTAGGGCACCATGGCAAAACAAAAATGCTTCCAAAAACTGTTCAGAACAATTAGAAAATATGTATTTAAAAACAATACAGAACAAAAGCATGGTAACTCAAAACCAACTGCATTGCATCTCTTCTAATATGCATTTTGCTTTTCAGGCCTTTTAAGATTCGTACTGGAATATGAAAAGTTATCAGAAATGTCTGTGAATGTGCTGAAAGACCATCACAGAAAGAATACAGAACATGAGTAAAGATGGGGTTTATGACTGGGAAATAGATAAGTACATGTAATAATTAAGGAAGACTATGCAGTGCAGGTAAAAAAAGTCAGTAAAGAAAATGAATGGACTTAGAGTGGGTGGCCTCCATGCTCATGTTATGCAACAAGGTTTTCACACACAACATGTCACTAGGCTCACAAAAAAAAAAAATAAAAATTAAACCACAGTGATTCACACCAGCTGTGAAACTTGCCCAGCTCCCAAGCAGGAGGATATAGTCCCTCTACAATTCTGTATGGAAATGGGAACAACATATGTCCAAATTCTTATTGCATTATTGCATATGATAAAATAGGAAAGTAGCACACTCCATGATGTAGCAATTCACTGGGTTAGGAGGTCTACTATAATTTGCCTCTAAGAATACATAAATATGCTTGTTGATTGACAATTCACTCAGTTCACACTTTGAAGCAGATTTTACAAAATTCTAATTAATTCAGCCAGTAGATGATAAAAAAAATTAATGATGCCAAGAGCATTTGAATTTTACCAGGGCTCTACATAACCTTTGAGAAACACATCTTTAACCAGAATCCCAACTATATCATCTACATGATTTTCAAACCTCTCTCATGCCAGATCAGTTAGTAAAAATACGCAACTAAAACTTCTTCGAGGTATTTCAGGACAAAACTATTTATGACTTACAGACTTCCTTCCTGATTTGGTCTAAATTCTTTGCTATTGGAGGCTGTTATATTAATGCTGCATTTATAGTTCAAAAAGGCTCATAAATCTTATTACAGTTTAATACTTACTTGATGGCATCTAATGGTGAAGATGCCTAATCCTCTAAACACTAAACAAAGTCAAAGTGACAGCAAGCAAGACATTCTCTGACTAATTTAAATGACATACCGATACTTCCTCTTCTGCTGCAGTATCCATATGGCTGTGAAAACTGCATCTGTCATCATCTTCATCCATATAAACTGGAGGTTCATGAGATGTCATGAAAGTTGAAGGTTTGAAAAGATGTTTATTTAAAGGATGTTGCCGTCTACTTGATGACTACAGTGAAAAAATGGTATATTTTTAAAAACATTCCTTGGCTATTATTTAAATAATCCTCATTGATAAAACCTTGCCTAGAGTTTGTTCTTTTGCACTAATTAATCTATGATGATTCCAAATACTTATATTTATATCTCTGTATCATGGCCTCCCACTGCTGGAGCTCTTCTCCCCCATAACAGGTGGAATCCAATGAACAGTGCAATACTTTGGTAAAAGGAAGAGCCCCTACCATAAACCCCCAACCATCTAATCAAGTGAGGCTGACAGCAGGAGTAAAACAGAAAGTAAGGCTGCTACAGTTTTGAAGACTGAGGACCAGAGAGCAAAAATAGAAAAAAACTTCCAGCGGTATATGAGACAAAGCAAGGAAGTAATTTCACACAGGTCTAAGAGCCAAAAGGTTCACACTTGACACTTATCAACTTCTTATATTTGTGCTCTAGGAGAAAAACTAGTCTAGACCTATTGTCCTGGTACAGGAAAGATAAAGCAATTCACTGCAATAAAAAGAGGATTCTAAGAGTTAGAAAGAACTGCTCTCTAAAAGCTTTCATTGCCACTGCATGGAAAAGGAATCTAAAAAACATTAGATGGAATAAATTACTCCATTACTGCACATCTAGAAAGTTTCAGCTTTAATGCTGTCTGAAGGTGTATGTTTTAAAAGAGGTTACTTAAAGGCACTCAGCCCCCATCACTTATTCCCCGGTGGGAGAATGTTAAATATCAAAAAGAAGAATTTGAGGTGGATGAAACTGACTCAGCCCCTTACTTAGCTACATTCCAGACCAGCATTTTGATATTTAATGTCAAAGCTTACATTCCTTGACTTAAAAAACCCCTACAGTGTGAATGAAAAATGTAAGCATGAAAAGTGTTTTCTCTAACAATCAGAAATGAGAGGATTGTTTTACACAGTATCTAGCTGCTGATACAGCTAAAGCAAAAGGAATACTTGCAATAGTTAGTACTTTCTCCTTTTCTAGCAAGAGCTTTTATCCCAAAAGGTTCCTGTATCAGTTACAAACCTGTAATATTATAGTACAACCCTTTATCTCTAAAGATGGATTCAATCTCTAAAGAGGGATGAAGCCTAATTTTACAGTTGTGCACAGTTTAAAAAGGGAAGGCATAGATGACACAAATGATTTAGATGGAATGCATCTATGCAGACAGAAGTACCAGGAGGAATTGAGATTAGCTTTGTTTGGTCTTAATGGAAGAGATGACGCTTGTAGAAATAACTGGAAGGTGGTACCTCTGGATGTGCAGAGCTACTACAGTGCAAAAGACTAATGTACTATACCTATTGTGTTGAATTTTTCCACTTTCTGCCTTATAATCACCAGCTACCTGTGTTTTGGTGCTTTTATGGTTTCCCTCGATATTTCAAACCTCTCTAAAATAGGTCCATGTATAGATGGTATCTCAGCCTGAGCTGAAATACTGATTTACATTTTCTGTTAACAGAAAACAGATCTGCATTCAATACTAGATCTGGAGTCAGGAAAAGAAAACTGTGCCTATGCTTATACAGCAGCACTGCTGTGACCTATAAATTGAACTGAGCATTTGAATTCTCTTCCTTTGGTGAAGAATGAACTAAAATACTACTTAAAAGCAGACAGTTAAAGATCATTTTCCCTGTGGGAAATATATCTCTAGATTAAGCTTAAACGCAGACACACTAATGATATTATATAAGGATTAAACTGAAAATGATAAGCCATAATTGAAGAACTGAATACTAGAGTCCTAAATCTCTGATCCAGTTTTATTTTCATCAGCAGTAGGTAATGGTTATACAGGAAAAGAAACTGACACATGCTGCTTAATTTCCTGTACCATTAGTTAGAAGAGATACATGTCATAGGAGTAGATATACAAGGTAACCAACAAGATGTTCAAAAACTGAACAGGCTTCTACCTCTCCAGTAACCATTTTAAAAAAGCATCCTGAACAATCCCCATAGAGAAATGCAAGTATTTTCTTGTGAAACATCCCCTTTGACACGAATCTTTCCATTAGCTATATCTATGTTTCTTATTTTCCCATAGCTATGTGCTGTAAGTGTTAGCATCCAGTGTTCACATTCTATTACAGGCAATAAAGCAGACACACTGCAGGTACAGTTACTCAGTATCAAAAGTAGGACAGGCATGACCCAGGCTTCCAACAGCCCTCGCGTTTCCTTTCTGCCACATTTTATCTTCACTGTAGACCCGGGAGTAACTGACCTGGTATGGCGCTGTCAATCTGTGCCCTAAGCAGACAGCTCTGTTAACAGGCCCAGAGCTCAGTTTCTCCACATACACTATTTGTTTCACTTCTTCATCTGCTGTATTTCTTACACAGGATGCAAATATAACACAGGGATGTTGCTTAATACAAACCAGGACAGAATGACCTGACTCTTACGACCTGGCAATAACGATGCGAATCACACTGTAAAAATTGATTTAAGTATTGGATTTGTTCGAGATAGAAGCCTAAGAAAAATCTGTATGATGGGACCACTATTCTTGCAATATGAGATTGTTACAAATTTTATAGAAAATATGTTTCACTCTTGATTATACCGTGTTTGTCCACAGTGTGACCACTGTTCAAATTAGTGAAAAATACAGTTAAAATGTCCCACATCAACTGACCAAGTGCTTATCAAATACAGTGATCTGCTGACAGCATTACACACACTCTGTAATGATGGTCTTTCCAAACAAAATTAACAGGAAAGAACAAAAGGCGTGATCAAAGTAATTTTAAGTGGTAGAGTGACATAAAGAACTCAATTATAATTTTCAACACCTCTTGAAATCAGCCTCACAGTATTTTATACTACAGAAATTAGCCCCAACTGTGTAAGTCATTTGGAATTCTGACAGATGAATCTCCACAGCATTTAAGGTATCACTGCTTACAGCTGGTCTTTTGATTCTTCTGCCAGAAAGCACTTTTCCAATAGACAAGGTGGCAGACAGTCATGTCTGCACCTTCCTTGCCTCTGTCAATAGAGCACAATAGTAGATTAAAACCCTGGTGAAAGTAAAAGGTATTACCATGATGGATGGCAAACTGGAAAGGCTCCAGTACAAGCACTTTTTGTTTGCAGCAACTTTAGAGACCACCAGGAGACAACTAAGGGGGTGTAATACTTTAAAAATCACACACAAACTGTGGTAGACCTTTGCATCAACCCAAGGACAGTAACTTTTGTTTCCAACCTTTCAAAGAAATCTGCAAATCTGCCTTTTTGTAGAATCAATGGAATGTTTACTCTATTGTTTGTCAGAAAACACCTGGATGCAAACCAGTACTGTTACTCCACAAAATGCCACTGTAAGGGGTTTTGAAGAAGTTTTGTAAATACTGAGGAAATAAAAAAAAACCCCAAACCCAACAAATAAAACTCCCATGAAACACAAGACTGTCCTCTTTCACTGTCTACAGGACTTATTAGTACCCAAGAGCACCTTAAGGATTATTTAAATCAAAATATGTGACTGATCTGCACATAAATTTAGTCTTTGCTTTTGTAAATTAAGATTGGGACCATATTCTTTTTTCTCATCCATTCCAAGATCCGAAAAGCACCATATTTTAACATTTCAGCTTAAGACATTTCACTCTTAAGCCTATGCTAGAATTAAATCGGCATGCTCAGGTAGACATAATTTTCTATGGTTTTATTAATTAGAAGATT
Organism: Sylvia atricapilla; assembly: GCF_009819655.1. Lineage (NCBI taxonomy): Eukaryota > Metazoa > Chordata > Aves > Passeriformes > Sylviidae > Sylvia > Sylvia atricapilla. Next base: position 16,269,320 of record NC_089148.1, read on the forward strand.
ACTGTACAACATGAATTATAGGGCTCCTTATCTTCTTCCAACAGGGTTTGCATTATCACTTCCTGATCAGTTACAGTAAACTTACAAATGAGGAAGAAGTACCCCAAGACCATCACTCTACCCTGCCAGTACAGCCTGCAATCTGAGCACTTCATGTTCCCAAGAGCTGCCAAGGTGAAACCAAAATTAACATCCAATTCACTCCATAGTGCTACTGGCACAAGAAAAAGATTATTTCATTAAGTAACTTAATTAATGTATTAAAAATAGTAATGATTCCAACTCAAATTGCACAAAAATGCAAAAAGAAACAAGGGATTCTGTAACACTGTCTCACCTTTTTGGAATATAAATATAAGTTTGGTGTTCTTCCTGGAACTGGAATACCAGCCTTAGTCAGTTTAATAAAATATTTCTGCACTCTACTGGCAACCTAGAAAAAAACCAACAGGCAACAAATCAATGTCAAATGAAATGTAACTGGTCTTCACTCCAAAGTTTTGCTAGATTTCTATACTGGTTCAGAATATCAGGAAAAGAAATCCTGTGGATTCTACTTTGTGACTACTCAAACTGGTACTTATCTTGCAGTGCTGCATTTGTACGATTTCCAGATGTTTTGACAGCTTTCTGAGAAAAAATTACCCTTCTTTAAACATAGGCAGAAGATCTTGCAAAAATTGTGATAGAAAGAACTTAAGTAGTTTGCTTCCTGCTGCAGCTAAACTCATTCTTAACAATGCCAGATATGCTATCCATAGTTGGCACACAGAAAGTAGGTCTCCATCTATGAAATAGGTAAGCATGTCTATTTTTTGAGATGTGGAGAAATATAGATATGAGCAGAAATGAGGTAATCCAGTATACTGAAGCACTTAATAGTTTTATCTGAAAGCACACAAATGAAATAAAAGAAATTAAAATACTGTAAACACAGGACTCCAACGTTTTTTATTTCTGGTCAAAATGAAGAAATTCTGTCATTTTAGGGGAAAAATTCCAACAGGTCAGATGCAGAAGTACTTGGTATCTCCTCATCTGTGTCCTTCCTCAGTCTATGATATTTACATGTCTGCCCATTGTGCAGTACTGAGGTGCAGGAAATTTGGCGCTACAGTATAACTCAGTCTGAGCACAGTTGGTGTCACTACACTTGCTGTATACAATTAAATTCATGCTGCCAAGATCTAATGAACAAATTGGTTTGGCAACCTTGCCATGGGCTTTGGGGGACATTTAACATTCTGTGTTTGAGATCCAGGTAAAAGTCATGTTTTTATTGGTGAAATGCAGGCCCTGCCGTTACATTCCTAAGACGAAGTGATTACTGAAACTACACTAAATTTCCTTTACTGATATTTTAAAAAAAAATGAAGAGAAGATAAGGGATTACTTTTCAAAATGTTTTACACGTTACCTGCTTTGCTGTTCTATTTCCCAATTCATCTGCTATCTTCTGCCACCGTCGGGACTCTACCTCCTCTGGAGGATACTTCAAAAGCAATTGCTCGAGCTTTTTCTAAATCAACAGCAACAAGGAATAAATACATTTTTCCTAGTATGTATAGGTATGAGTTGTCAAATATCTAAATATCTGTGACTCTGATCTCCCAAGTGCTATAAACATTATTACACAATTTGCTTTTATGCCCATGTATGTTGCCACAGCTACAGAACTGAAGAGTTTCCTGTTACCTGCTCCTCCACAGTCCACAGCTGGTTAAAAGTTTCAGGTTTGGTCTCATCGCAAAGTCGTCCTCTTATCATCTGCTCAAATACAGGACATAAAAGGGAACATGTGTTCAGAAAAACTATATGTAGGATAATTGATTTGAACCCTCATCCTACTTAAGTTAAACCAAAACCAAACCAAAGCATGAGACTTAAAACAAAATTTGCCTAAACCAAAGTTTAGTTCTGGGATTTGAGTACAGGAATGGCATGTCATCACCAACACAAACATCTGAGACAGCAGTTAAGATATTCACATTCCTTACTTAGAAGAGGAAAAGAAATTTCAAAATTACTACTTTGTAATTTTTTTTCCTTCCTTTTGAACAATTACCTGTGGACGACTGTTTGTGGAACCTTCTGGACCATCACTTAAAGGCAAGACAGAGTACGAAACAGACTCTCCATCCTTCTTGGGATCCAAAGGACTTTTTGGTCTTGCAGGGATACCTACTGTAAGCAACACAAAGGAGTAATTATTCAACTTCCACACTGGTCATTTCTTTCTTGTAACATATGCCCACTTTCTTTTACCTTTGTCAAAAATCAGCTTCACTCTCCTACTGTTACGTTTTCGGTTCTTGAATTCTCTCTCAAAGTTTCCAAGGCTAGTGGTGTATTGGTCCCAGGCAATCTCAGGGAGCTGAACAACTCTCTGAGGAAATGGAAGACCCATATCAACCTGAAAAAATAAGAATGAAAAGTAAAAAGCAGTATTTAATGCAATCCCTTTAAATCCAAGCCAAAACCTACAAATACTGAAATGCTCCAAAACCCAACACTGCTTTTTATTTGACAGAAGAATGGAAAACCAGAATTTCTGAAGTGCCATGCAGCACAGTATTTTTAAAGAGAAGGTGAGATCTTTCAAGAATTATACACAACAGTGCATATAAAATATGCAGCGGCACGGTCAATGATGGCTTATTGAGCATAAAACTTTGAAGTGTGTATTTCACAGCTGAAATCAGGTGTTTGACACTTCAATAACATGTTTCTGACTGTCCTTTATTAAACACACTATTATCTCAGGGTGTGCACCCTTCTTAACCCAGGAACTCAAAAGATTCAGAGTTTCATCACCTGATACCTCAACTCCTCCCATCAGAGAAATCTATGCCTGTTTTGCACTGATTTTTGTTGTCTTCTGCCTAGAATAAAACTGCTGCTAAGCTCACCTCTTTATTTAAAGGTCAACTGCCAGATTACCACTCCTTTGGTCCTTTTTGGACAAAAATACACCAGAGTGCTTCAAACTCATTAGTATTTCCCCATAAAATGACTATCAAATGCAACACTCTTTAAATCATGGATGTTATTAACTCATCTAGAAACTTAGAAGAAAGACAACTACTAAAACCAAGGGGCTTACATGTGACCCAGATGTCTACAGACCAAGGAAAAGAGAACCATAACTTCACTTGTCACTGAAATACATGTTACTATCACTCTAGAAGGTAACTGTTTGCCAGTGGTAGATGCTGCAGCAATATAGGATTCAAGCTGAAAACATGTTTTTCAGTACTCCCATTACTACAGGGTTTTTTAAAGCTAGAAAAGAAAATGTTTCCTTATAGAAATGGATTCTCCTCTATCAGACAATATTCTATTCTGTATGTGTAACTCAGGTATGTTTTCTAGAGTTCACTTTGGGTTTGGAGTATAGACATTTCCTGCTGTTTGAACTTTCCCTACCAAATTCACCCAAAGCACAATATTTCATTTCTCAAATGTGAAAGATTAGAATTTTTTGATCTGATACTTCCAGTCACCTGTAGACTTCAAGTTGTCATAAAATACCTACACTGTAATTAGAAATTTAACAATTACATTTCTACATACCAAAAAAAAAAAGGAAATGAAGCACATCTGATAAAATCATTGAAGACCTATGTCTTACAGATCTAGTAAGAAAGCAAAGAGCTAGTTTTGCTCAGCAGTGAAAAGATTTTAAGCTCGTAATTTTTATGCAAGTATATATATCTATTCTTCAATTTCTACAGATGCTGAATTACTGGTTATTAAAAAAAAAATTCCAAGTAAGACTTAGGAAAAGTCCACAGAAATACCTTCTTCTGGAGTCTTTCCACAAATCCAATAGGATCTTTCAGTGCTTCTCTCTGGTGTCTGCCTAAACTTTCAAGGTCTTGAACTGCTTGAGTACGTTGAGCCTCGAGTACAGCAATCGTCTGTAACAGTCTCTGATAACTACAGAGACAAAGGAAAACATCTCACTGCATTTGCCTTTAAAAGTGACACCCCCCACCTAAACACTAGCCATGGTTACCTACCAGAACCTTCCAGATTTCAAAGCTTATCTCAACCATTTCATAAACATTTTTACTGATTTACAGTGAAAATATATTAAATTTATTTTAAAACTATATGAATTTATATAAACCCATAAGGGAAAATGTATTTAACTCTCCAGTGGTTTCCTTTAAACATAAATTCTATAGCAGCTGAAACAATATGGTATCAGGGACAATCCATATTCTCAATAGCTGTAACCAACAGACCTTGCTTACAAAGTTAAAAATACCACAAACAAAATGAGCTAATTTCTCTTCCACTTCAATATCAGCGTCCTTCTACCCCAATAAAAGTGGCTACCACAGAATTTTAACATTTCACTCCACTATCCAAACACTGGACAGGAATGGTTTAGAAACGCAACGTTTTGTAGAAGCCCCACTTTAGAGCAGAACATGAGAATCATTTTTGAAATGTAACAACTCAGGAAGAAGTAATTTGCAAAATCAATTCAAACCAGATTCCCCTAAGAATAAAGAAGCTGAATGAAAATGTCAGCATTCCCTCAAATGTGCCACCCCAGATTCACACACAGTTTGGAGTGTCTATTTAACAGACACACTTGAGCGTCACTGATGGGACTGTCATGCCCATACCCAGTAATGTGTGATTTCCAAACTGTTCTTCATAAAGCTAAGTCAGACTCAGGAAGTCATATGACATTTTAACACAGCCTTTAAAAAACAGTTAACTACATTCATTACCTTTTGTTAGCTTTAAAGTTACAGTTGCCCACTTCAGTTTCTGAAATCCAGTAGCTACATGGCCCCCGTTGTTGCAAATTATTATGTATTAACTTTCTTCAGGACAATGTTTTCTGACATTTAATGTAACAACTGTAATTTAGTTCAGCACAAAACACACATACTAAAATCAGGTAAGAGCTGTTCACTACTGCAGTATTTCAGTAAATTTTCTTTCTGTTCCCTTATTGTTAAAATAAAGAGAAGCCTGGCACAATGAATGCCATGTGTACTACATCCAGAGGTTACTGAGGTAATTCAAGTTGTTCAATTGACTGCACTAATAATTGGGTAAGGCTTTAAGGGGACGGAAGTAAACAGTCTCAAGGCAAAATACAGGCTTTGTACCTTCAAATAGTTAAATTTCTTCCTGGACATTAAACTTCTGCCTCTCCATGAGAAAAAGCAATTTTCTTACCACTCAAATGTAACATTTACAAACAAAATATAGCTTGACTTTCTGAAGTTTGAAACTAAAATATTGACCTTGTTTAAAAACAATAGGACAAGATTCTGTTATGAATTTATTACTTTGTACATTTGTCTGCACAGGTTTACATGGAACCAAGACCTGAAATGCTTGTTTAATAGGCCATTAATATTGAACAGTACTGAATATTTTCACTAGTGGGAAAGTATTCCAATTTCTTCTAATCAAAATAACTCTGCATAAAGCAAGATAACTAATGTGGCTGCTCTTCAGCAGGTGAAAAACTAACTCCAGCAACAGCTTACAAAAGTGGTGACAGCAGATCAGAACTGGCCTGAGACAACAGCACAGCTCAGGCAGTTCCAGGCTCGCAGGAGCCATCGGCTGTGGATGAAGATCTCTACTCAGACCCTGCACACAGCACAGGTGAGCTCAGGGGCTGGCAACACCTCTGAGCCCTGCAGGCTCCAGGGAAATCAAACAGGCAGGATGCCAACGCCCTCATGGAGATGCAGCTGGAACAACACAGAAGAGCTTAAGGATACCTGGGGAGAGGATTTAGCCTGGACAACAAAAAGCCTGCTTCCATCAGAAGGCGCTCAAACTTCTGTTAACAGAGCCACAGTAACAAAGGCTCAGCAGCAGGCACAAATACCTGCCTAAGAAAAAGGCAGGTATTTAACAATTTTTTTCTTGAGCCATTTTACTTCATTTGTTCAAACTGTATTTAAGCAATTGATTTTCTAAATGAAATTGAAAAAAAGGTAACAATTTCATTTAAAACATGTAAATACATAAAAGTAAAAAGCAACCAAATGATGGAGATTAAAATGAAGCAATAATTCAATGATGATTCACATATGTAAAGCGAAGAAAGAAATCATCTTAATGAGGGAGCCTTAAATAATTTAGTCTGAATGGAAGAGATGAATTTACATTTGGGGAAAAATAACACAAACCCAAGAATATTTAACTTCACTTACTTCCCTCATTAAAACGTTCATGTGACTGCACTGAACTGGTCTTCATGGAATTAAGTACAATTACAAGAATGTCAGGATCATTCAAAAAACATGCCACAAGATACTGATCTGTGGCTACAGATTAGCATTATAATTGGAGAAAAGGGGTTTTTGAACCAACTGTTCAGACTAAAAGGTTTCCCAGCACTTTTTCAATCCTCTACTAAGATACAGATGAACTTGGAGCCATTAAATTTATCTTCCATATTCAGTTCTGATGAAATAATATATTCTGAAGCCCCAGAATAAGACTCCAGTTTTATCAAGTGAGTATCAAAAGTACTGAAATACACAAAAATGGGGATTTTGGGATCAGTCATTGCCTGGGAAAAAAAAATTAAAAATACTAGTCCTGAAATAGATAGTTTACATACTCCATATTCTGGTACTTGCAGCAGAACTGCATTCTCCCCAAAACACTGCACATCCCTTTCAACTTCAACAGGATCTTTTAGTGAGCTGTATGTCTGCAAATGTTCTTTTAAGTTTCAAACAACTATTTCCACAAGTTTTTACAGGCTCTCTGGCCCTATATGACTGCAATAAAGCCAAGTATTTCTCTGAAAAAGCAGCAAGCTACGTAACACACCCACACTGAGCTCCTTCTTGAAGCCTCTGTCAATTCTGCCCTCTTAGTCTCAAATGCTACCATAATGCTCCTGCTGCATTATGCAAGAGATCATGTGAATGAATAATTTCCAGGACTATTTAAAAAAGTGGCTAACAATTCTACTCTCTATCTTTCCAGATCCAAACTACCTCCTGCAGTTGTGTTAAAATTCTTCAAAATTGAAAAAGTCTAATAAAAGAGAAAGTAGCTCATTAATCTACTGTAAAACCAGCTCAATTCTTCTACCAGGCACTTAAAGAGCAACCACCTCTACATCATCCAGCTACAGCTCATCATCCTCTCTGAAAGATCTGTCAGGGATTACCAAGGAAAATTATCCCACATCCTTTGCCAAAACCAAACACACTCTTGAGTAAACACACAGACAGGTTCCTTCCACTGACTGAGGTTACACTTTCCTCAGTGTTAAATTTCTAACTTGTTAGCACATATAAAAATCAAAGCAGTTTTCTTGGCAGAAAAACTTTCACTCCAGAGAATGTAATTCTGTTTCCACAATCCCAGTATTGAAACACTCTTGCAAGTTCTTAGATCATGCTAATTGCCAGGAATCTTCCCAACGAACACTTGAATCATTCAGCATAGCACAGAAACAGCTTCAGAATTTCTGCTGAAAGACCTTGATTAGCAGAGGGTTTGAGGGACTGATACTTAAAAAAGGAAAGCTACTTCTTACAGACTGACACTGATCAGCAGGAATTCCTGCTGATTCAGTTTTTCTTTTGCAGTGATAAGTACTTCACTCTTTTGGACTGCTCCATGAAGTAATTATCACAGAGCAGAGCCAGATTTCTGGAAGTCATGCCATAAGCAATTAGTTCTTACACAATTAATTTCCATTAATCTTGTTCTAACAGTGATTAGGGACACAGCAGCCTCCTCTCTTGCCTGTGACAAAACCTGAGAATAGCATAGCTATTGCCTTAATGAGACCCATGTCCATTCTGAACCACTCTGCTGAGATCTACTTTCAAAATGCTTCTCCTCTCCATTCTTTCCATTCTAATAGCATTTACATTTCCAAATCAGAGTACTCAGAGTCACATCACAGATTTCAGTTTCTCTGTGTCAGGCTTAACAGCAGCCTTTAGAAAAAACTGTATGAAAATGGAATCAATCTGGCTTAATAACTGCATCTTTCTTAAGTTAATGTTTCTAGTTTTTTATACTGACTTGGCACTGACCTATAAAAAGGGCCACATCTTTCAGCATTTTTAAATAAATAATTTCATTTTTACAGTAAGAGTCTGTCAAGCACAGAGTGCCTCCATGTTTTCTGCAGGTTTTCTCTCCCTTGAAAAGAACATCATCCTGTACTCTAAGCCTTAGTTGAATGAGTGATGTGAGCAACTGATAGTACAAAACAAAGATTTTAACTTTTAGGTAGCTAAATCAAATTAATTGGGGAAATAAAGTGGGTTTTGATAACATTCACACCAATAAAAAAAATCAACTAAAATCAATACACTTGAAATTACTTTGGCAGCTACACCTGCCTTACATCACTCAGTACCTTGCAGAGATATGTACCTTGATGCCTAATTAAAAAGATGTGATTTATCATCTTGACTTCTAAAATGCTCTGTGGCTGGTGGGCATCAATTTCCACTCCCAAAACTAACTTCACTTCTTCAGTTATATAGTTTACAGTATGTTGAAATGTACAGTCCCATCAATTCTGGGGGCTCTGACACTAAAAATATGTACCATAATTTAGAAATACTCATTAGTTCTTGTGCAGGTAGGAACTGTTCTACATGAGGGTGTATACAGGTCTCATAATAAAACATGGCTGAAGTGCAGATAGAAAAAACCTTGTTATTTTGTGTTTCCAAGATCTGTGACACAAAACTGGTTATTAGTCACTGGGAGGATTTGAGCAAATCTTTGTTTCATTGCCATCTGCTGGCACTCCAGCAAAGTACAGATTACAACCTGCTGTCCCTCCCATATCCAGGTCATTCATTACTCTGGATTTTGGTCTAGTAACAGCTATTAAAAACAAAATTCCCTTACTGTATGCTAAGATGAGAAGATACTGGATATTAAACATCTTGTTAGACCAAAAATTATGTAGGAAAAGGAAAACATTAATTGCACTTGGAATTTCCAAGTCACCCAAGGAGCTGTAGTTAAAGAGATTCACTCTCTGGAGAAACCTGTAAATCAGACCAAACACAATCCTGTCATTTCAAAAATGTGTGGTTTTTTATTTGGGCTTTGTTTGTTTAAGTTCAGATATAACAGAAAATGCTCCCAGCTTTTAAGCTTGGTCTGAAATCTTTGCCAGTGCCACAATACAGTCATTCTGACACTGCAGAGTTTCTCGCAAATTATTCTGATGCATAACTAAGATTTAAAAAAATCTCTAACTGCACACTGGAAGAGTCTGGGATTCAGTGCTGGACGTGTGGAGAACAGGACAGCAATGAGAAAGCACAGGAGACTGATGCAGAATGGGCCTTCTTTGATCTCCCTTCAGAAACAAAAGAGTTTAAGGGTGTAATCAATAACAGCACACATCAACCCTTGTCAGGGCTTGTAAAAGCATCTTTGCCTGGAGGAAGCAGCATATGGTGGGATTTTCCCTACCTAATGCCTAGACACTATGACCAAGGTAATCTATTTACAGCTTTTTCTGCAACCCTTTATTAAACTGCTTTCTATTCTGGCTTAATCTCTTTACACAGTCCTTTACTGTACTTTCACTGCATATTTAATATTCATGCTTCAGACATCTTAAAGTATTTCAAAGGTAAGTAAATAATTAAACTGCATCTCTGTGTTATACATTAAACAACTAAAGTACACTTTAAATGGCTTCTTCAAGTCTACTGTGCCAGAAAGGGAACACAAAGCACTATTTCTGAATGTCAGACTCACACCTATTTAAAACAAACCTAATCTAAAAAGCACATTTTTAAAGGACATTTTTAAAAACCCAACAAATCCTAAGGCAAAAAAGAAAATCCTACTGCAGTGATTTACCTGGATGCAAAAGAACCATTTTCCACTCAAATTCTACCTTTCTTTCAACTTTCACAGCTTCAGATTTCATGTTTCAACCACCTGAATAGTGTTCTATGGGGTATCAACTTGTAATGTCCTTCTCTCTTAAATGCTTAACTTCCCCAGAAACAGAACATCCACTCATACATTTCTAGAGGCTTCATTCTTGACAAGAGCTGTCCAACACACTCAGCAGGAGTTAATATTAGCTGTACAAAAGCACCCATATCAAATACCCACATTTCCAGCAACTTTTCAGAATTTTTAGTAGCAGTTAGGTCTCTGTGCCTATAAACAAACACAGAAACTTGTTTCAGTCTTCTCAACAAAAAGAGCACCCACCAGTCCTCTCCCAGTTTAATACAGCCTTTTGATATTGGTGGCACTCTAAACCATTTGCCTGCAGGTCAGTGACATTCAGTAGGAAAAAAGATACAGGTCCCTGTCATTCCTCTTTTTTCCAGGCTTGAACTGACATGAGATAATGACAAAAATGGTTTTCTCCACAAACAGCACAGAAAGACAGACTGACAGCATATCCCAAACTTTTTCTCCGTCCCTCTCATCATCTCTAATGAGAATGGTCTCAATTCCTGTATTGAGGGAAAATATCAGAGGTTCCTCCTGCATGCACACTTGGATACTCTTCTCTAGAAAGATGCTGGGGAAAGCAACCCTTCAGAAGAAGTTTTATTCCAGAAACAAAGTAAGAGCCACCCATGTTCCCTTGAAACTGACCCAAGTGCACAGAAATCCTCGGATAAAACAAGCAAAGCAAGCTGACAACATCAATTATTGAACTTCTTCAACTCACTCTAAATTAGTTTCTGCAAGACATACTCAATATTTCAGGTGTATGTTCTTCCTATAGGAACAAATTAATATATTCCCCTCAATGTGTTACGGTGATATCTGAATATTAGAACCAAATGACAAGAATATGATCTACAATCATGAGTGGTTGAATGTTCTAGCAGCAATACAAAGCATTATTCATCAATAGGTTTTAGCTAAAGAAGTGGAACAAAAGTTAGAAATAAGGAAGAAAAAGTAGTAAAATATGTACTTTTATTAGTGGTCACTATAATAAACCATGGACAAACACAGCTGGTCCTTAGCTTAGGAAGCATAAAACTTTCAAAGACTGCTATACAGAACAGCAGCAATATCTTTACTTTGAGCTATCCAAAGCAAAATAAAGATGTGCAATAACGAAAAATGAAAAATCAGCTGGCTGTTCTTACCAAGAACAAAGGAAACCAAAAAGTGGGACCTTTCTAACTCTCAAATGCATATATCATTGTACCAAAGGAACAACTGTATTGATTGGGACTCACTGCTGACTGAAAGAAGCTTGTACAATATGTACTGCTTGTGCAATTTCTTTTTAAAAGATACTGCTAATCAGTTTTGCAGTTCATGCTGGAGATGAATTCATGCTGTAAAAACTTCATGAAAGACCAGAACAAAAACTTAAAATTAGTAATGAAGCAATTTCAAGTTGGGTTTGTTAAAACTGACAAATAAAGATATCCGTTATCAAAGCAAATGGCAGCCACTTTTTTCTTGTCTTCTCAGTGACATCATTATGCTTACTAATACTTTAGTGATCCCTACCAAGTAGGCAATTATGGTAACATTAATTTATTCCTTGTTCCACCACACAACTTTACACTGACATAACTGGTATAACCACAATTTACTGTTTCTGTTTTTAAGCGTCCTTATGTCAGCAGCCAAAACCACAGCCAGTCTTACTCTCCACACAGCTCTGCTGGGTCAATACATTCCCGCCCCATCTTTTCTTAGCTTTCCTGCTCTATTTTTTTTATAAATCAGGACCATGATTCCTATGGCATTTGATGGTGTTTTTTGTTTTTTTTTTTAACTGGTATTTCCTACACCTCAAAACCATTTTTAGTATTTATTGATCCTTAATTTTCCAGTTTAGATGAATTTGCTAATAAGCATCCTTAGAAATGGTAAGCACTTCCAAATGAACAAGCAGAAAAACAATTTTCTACCTTTTTTTGTATTACAACAACAGGTTTCTTGTTGTTTGTTATATGGTTGGATTATTTTTTTAATATATTTGTGTATTTTTCCACTCCATAATTTCTGGTCCCTGTTGACCAAAGAAATTGGAAAGACAAAGTGAATTCTTACGTATTCTCCAAAAACTGGCAGCTTGGAAAGGAGGTGAGACCATAACTACTGTCACTACAAGAGACAGGCAAGCAGGGTTCAACTGTTACTTGTGACATTCCTCCACCAATCCATCAGCCCACACATCATGGCAGCCAACAGGGAAACATCTCTGCACTGGAGAGTTCAAACTCTTCCAGGAGTGGATTGCTGCAACAGACGGCTCTTGGAAGTAAGAATACAGATGTAGGCAGAAGAAGAAAAGGAAGGAATTCAAGGGGTAAAGGACAAAAATTCCAAAGAACTCAAGCTTTACTTTCCACAGGATGCACCATTTAAAAGTGAGGAGTGCACAGTTTGCTCGTGCTGTTCACCAGGATGATGCAGTGGTTGGCAGCAAGATGCCTCTGCTCAGGGAAGAAAAACCAATGTGATAAATGCACCTGACATTTCATGGCTCCCAGTCTGTGCTCATTCCTAGGGAGCAAAAAGCTGATGCAGCACATGCCCAAGGCGTTAGCTCTTGCAAAGTAAGAGCTCTAGTCTTTACTGAATAGTTTACATAATTATAAAATATGATTCCATTATTGCAATATTCTTAACTAAACCTTAGTCTTTAGTCCTGCAAAAATTTTGTGTCACGTAACTTTTCCTTTGACAAGTATTTATAGACAGAAATTATCTTACAGAACATGATAAAACAGTAATGCTAGCAGTAAAAAATTCTTAAAATGCTTCATATTTTGAGCGGTAGTAAATGCAAGGATTTCATAAATAAATGTGGTTGCATGCCTGTAGCATTTTAATAACACAATTATCTGCAAAAGCAAACTGAAGTTGATCAGAAAGTCATGTTACAATTTCTAATTAATTTCCATTGTATTTCTATTTTGTGGATCAACTACCTGCAGCATCCAACTTCTACATGATTTTACTCAAAGCCAATCTTGGTTTTGGTTACTTAGAAAACAGACCAACAGAAACTACTCTCTATAAAAACATTGATTTGTTTATGTTTTATGTTTACCTTAATAGGTAATTTAAGAAAAATATCACTGTATGCCACACCAATTTTGTGAAACAAAGAATGAATTAAATCACACTGTAATCTAATACATATGGCATTTATGCTTGGTTTTCTAAAATTATTAACTTAAAACTGTATATACTTTATCAATTCTTCTATATTGGTGATACATTCTTCACTTTAAATGCCAGTGCAGCTGTTATAATTTTAAGTATTATCAAGTAATAAAGATACATGAAGATACCTATCCACTGAACAAGGTCCTAACTCTTAGAATTAAATGCCTGCAGGAAACTGCTTGTGCATAAGATTTCTATTTCAGTGATCTTGCCTCCTGGTCTAAATGGTTCCTGTAAAGCCAACTGCAGTTTATAGAGTGCTAGAAATGCACCTTCTAATGCACTATATGCATGTGAAACCTCAATTCTTCAATCACATTTTCATCTAGAAGCCAGGACTAACAGTCAAACAAGGATTGTCCCTTCCTGCAAGCTAATACCTGCCAAACACTGCACATCTCCAAAGGAAATAGAGAGGAAGAAGAAGAAGGAGAAGAAAAAAACCAGAAAAGGGCAATAAATGAAGCACTGGGCAAAAGCAAAAAGTACTGAGAATAAAATGCTGCACCAGACAGAAAATCAAAGTAACCTGCTGCAGTATGAGATAGAATTACAGCATAAAAAGATACAGCAAAAAATTATGAGAAATGCCTGAGGAAAGACATATGCAAAATACTAAGCACAGAAGATAAAATTCAGCAGTGTAGAAAGTTTTAAATCAAGAAGTTCAGTCTTGATGAAAGTATCTCAGGAGAAAATGCAAATATTTCTGAGCTAGAACACAGAAGCAAAATTCTCAAATATACACCAAACCATACTTTACTAAGAGCAGTTACAATACACAAAAATTCCAATTATGTGTGCAGCAACAGAAAACATTAACAACACTTCACAACTATACAACCCCCAGATCAGTCTCTTAATTGTCTACCAAAATGTTATATTGTGATAAGATTTCTGCTTAGAGATCTCATCTCCGTCTTCACATGACAGATCTATTTTAATAAAGAACATCTATAATTTCAGCCTTCTCTCTGAATAATACTATTCCTTAATCTGTGATAGTTATTTTTCCTATTGCATCATCCAGTTTTCCCAGACATAGTAATATAAATATTGTTTAAACATGTTAAGATTCAAAAAGCAATAAAATTCATACAGAAATATGCCAATTTACATTTACAGTTCTTTTCCTTATAGCAAGTTTTGTCAACAGCTCTTCAAGGTTTTGGTATATCCGTATTTTATCAATGTCACAATAATTTCTTAGAGAGTAAAAATAAACTGTATGAATGTGTATGTCACCAAGCTATGTAATGTAACAAGAAATAATGTAAGTTTACAGCCACACAAAATTGCTTCTATGACACAAAGGAATGTATTGTTTTTCTGCTGTGGAACAATCCAAAGAATTACACTAATGTCTTCTTGGAGAAATCTGCCTCCTCAGCCTAGCCAAGATGCTAATGTCTCACTGAACTGGCTTTTAAAAGAGAACAGAAACATAAACCAGAGAAAAAAAATCACCTATAATCATCCCAAACTGATGAAGGACAGAAAACCAAAACTGTATCATTTGAAGCAGTGATATGCAGAACAGGAGAACACTTGGCTTAGCCAGAACTGCCACAAGCAAAGAGAATATCCTTTACCTCCTGCTAAACCTACATTAATAGCATGGGAACCCTGGAACCCTTTGCATATGATCAATCAGGGAATACATTTCAGATAAACTGGCAGGGTTTTTTTGGTTTGATTTTTCAGTTTTACACTTTAGAAAGTAAGTACCAGATGAGATTAAATAAGGGTATAATTAAGACACTATTCAAAAACCATTACACATGAATTAAGAGTACCCTCTAATGAACTATGCTATTTTTAAAAGTGGATAGAGGATATAGTGCACTGCACTTGATTTACTCTTGAAGTATGAAATTCTGGATAAATGACAACTGCACTTACATGTCAAAATACTGACTTAAGTTCTTTAGAAGGATTCTATTACCATGCAGAGTCATCAGTATACCAGACCTCTTTTCCTATAAATCTAAGCAACAAAAAAGGATGGCCTGTAATTTTCCAATTCTATCAAGATCTTTTCAAATGAAAATAAGACATGGCTAACACTCTCTCCCCTCAGCAGCATGCTTCCCTGTGGGAAAGTAGAAATATAAGACACAGTAAAACCAATAACCACTTCTTTCAGAATTCTGCATTCAGGCAACAAGTTAGTAGCAAGCTACTAAGTCCTGCTTGCAAGTTCAAAAGCTCCCCAACAAGGTCTCACAAACAGGCTGCCAATCTGAACAACAGCCACCCATTTCTTCAGAACTGTGTATGTTCAAAAGCTAACACTAGGGCACACACCTGAAATTTCCATGGACAATTTAGATCTGTGTTTAAGAATAGAAAAAACTACTGTTATTTTTACAGTATTTTTTCCTAATAAATACAACCCCCTACATCACACCACATTACTGATGAATCTGTGTACTAACATCCGATGAAATCATATTACATACAGATCCAAAGTCATCCTAAGAAAGTCAAATGACAACAGTCTATTTTCCCCATTTGTAATTTTCTTTCTATCTACTGGGAAAGGTGTCCACTTTGGACTGATGGCTGAAGCTGCAAATATTTGATCATTATTTTGAAATCACAGTTTGTCTAACCCATGCTAGAATTCAAAATTTTCTGATTAAAATTACTCATTCATGTCCAATACTGAACAAAATTTCACTATATAAACAATGCAACTCTAATATCAAAAATCCAGTCAATACTGGATCAAACAATCATAAGTGCCTTGTGCCCCATATTCACAGTAATTGGGCTGTGAACATTTACTACATTTACACTGAACTACTACCAGTGCTGCAACCCTTCATATGAAGCAAACTGAAGATCATCTGCACTTGGCCTTTCAGAAGTCACAACAAAATACAGAACACCTACTAAACAGCAAAACACAGGAGTGAAAACAGCATTACAAAGACTGTGAAATAAAAAACTCTCCTGATCAACTACTTGAAGACAAATTTTCTCCATGTGAACTTCATTCAGTGGATCGCCCTTTTGCTTTAAACATCTCTTGCACATTTCCCACAAGGTATAGTTACCACAGTTCTACTTACAGACATTCAGATGATAAACATAAAAACAAATCAGAGCATAGTAAAAATAATAACAACAACAATAATAAATCCTATACTTACATCTAATTAATATAAATAGCAATGTAGACATAATTAACTTTGGAGAAAGTTGCTGCATTTGATCAATTCATATTCCTGAACACAATAATGCTGAGTTCTTTGCCATGACACTCTGAAAAAAGTATCTAACTTTATGTACAGCAGAATGATAATTGTATAAGCTGCATCTGCAGTGTCCATTGGATATGCTGACAAATGACTGAAATCTAATTAAAAGTTATAATTCCTTTGATTTTCCTTCCAGCTAGTTTTTAAGGGAAAATAAATAACAGATGCATTTTTAAAGGAACAGAAATCTGAAGAAGAAACTCAAAAAACCCAAATTCTGGCTCAAGAATCCTGATTGCTAGAAATGTATAAACCACATTGCTGTACCATACTGCATATTAAATAGAGTTTAATTTTGTTTGAGGTAGAAACAAGAAAAATGAAGACTGAAGAGTATGAAAATTATAAGGCACTTATTTTTTTTGTGGAAGTATGTTAAATACTTAATAATTTTTGTAATAATATTAATATATTTTTGGTAAGAAACAAAAGCAGAATTCATGGTTACCATAGTTACACATACTCTTTGTTGTGTTTCAATGCCACATGATCTGATTCAAAGTAATACACATCAGGCTCTTCCTCATCCTCCTCTGCAGTGTGGGTGTTGGCACTCTCTTTGGCAGGTGGTACATATCCAGCAACAAGCCTAGACTCAGAAAGTGGCTTTCTTAGTCCATCATTCCCATGATCCCCTGTATTACTATTTTTCTCTTTTTCATTCTGTTTACTTTCTTCAGACTTTTTGGGAGATCCATTGATATTATTAATACCTATAGGTACATTCTTTTCAGTAGGACTAAGATTATTTTCCTCAACCTGTCCATTTTCTCTACAAGGAGAGTTATTTTTGGTAGGGCTACTTCTGGCAGGGGCAGCCCTTCGTGGTGAAGTTCTCAACGTGTATCTGTGTTCTTGAAGTTCCAACATATTTGTCATCTGAGCTGAAACACAGTTCAGCACTGAAGAATGTGGTTCAGGGTCACCTGAGATTGATGCACTGTCATGGTGAGTATTTAGGTTGCTATTGGTGTTTTCAGCACACTGTTCCTTAGAGGCACTGCTATCTCCTACAACATCCACCTCCTCCTCCGAATCCCTTAACAAAGATGACTGGATTTCAGAAAAGGACCCTGAAGCTGGCTCAAATGCCTGATTAGCATGCTCCTCAGGCAAGCAGTCGTTTATTGTTTTGTGGTCCTCTAACTTTACCTGTTCTTGAGAGTTTGTGCAAGGCACATAATGGTCTACAACACTGTCCTCTTTGCTGCTATTAAGCAACAACGAAGAATGGGCTAATGAGTTTCCATTTTCTGCTACTGTTTTGTCCTTGGGTGTATGGGAACCAGCACTGTTTTGCTTAGCGCTCCCATCAAGCTGACAGTCATCACAGTTAGGAGAATTTGAGTCTCTTTCACCAACTCCATTGACAGTCTGATAACCTGCAACCTCTTCAACTACTGCAGAATTATTAAACCCTTCTGCACAGACATTCACCTTTTTAACTTCCCTTTTCTCACAATCATCCAATATAAGACATCGGCAAGCTCGCTTAGTCCCCGTGGAGGCTGCATCATTGTCCGACACTAAGCTTTTATGCTCCAATGGCTCCTTCTCTCCCTTGGTGGGCAAGTCTTCCTCAGAACTGTTGGGTGCCTCTGAACGTAGACAGCGTTTAATTCTTTTCAGAACTGGTGAAACAGGTTCTGCTGTTTTTTTTTCACTATTTTCCACAGTTTGCTTATCACCATTATCCTTCTCTGAAGTGGACAGCCCTCTCTTCCTAGGGCTCACCCATGACTCCCGAGCACTCTGCTGTTTCAAATCAGTAGCTCTGCCACCGTTGCTGCCCTTCTGAGTTTGCACAGACTCTGGCCTCTTCTTTGGTGACCTGGATCGGATTTGAGGATGGGATGAGACTTCCTCCGGATGAGCAATACTCCGGTTCCTTAATGTTCTACCACAAAAATTTTCATCCAAACCATTTAAACCCACTGTAGATCTTGTAACACGAGTAGATCGAGAAGCAGCCATACTATGGCAAGTCCCTATAGTATGTTCATCATGATCCACTCACTGGGAAACCTTCAGGAAAAATGCAAACAAAACAGTCAGGAAAAAAAAAATAAATTAAAAAACACCTGGAGACACAGCAAATCTGAAGAATGTATTGTCACAGATGTACCAATGTCAAAGTGAATAAGCCCATTCAATGTATTCATACTGCTTCTTTCCGTGGTATTTCTTTAGTGCGTTAAATTTTTCCATCTCAGCTACAAAGTAGCTGACTTGGTATTTGTGGTTGTTCTGGCATTAGTACTTGTGTGAGTGTTGCTCATATTTATGCCTTATGTAAGGCTGGAATGTCCCAGTTAGGCTCTAGTTACTAAAACACACCATTTTTATGTATTGTAAATATGTTACAATGTTCTGGTATTATTATTTAAATTTGTCCGATCAAGTGAAAGGTATGAGATTGCATTCTTAATATCCCACAGTTTCCAGTTACATGGTTTCACAGACTAAGAAGTAAACCATTAAAATTGCATTTGCTCCCTCAGTTGTTGCTTAAAGGAAAAATAAATCTCTCACAAATAACAAAACAGAACTGCAATTCTAATTTAGCAGAGTCTTTAGGTCTAAAACTAATTTAGTTACATGGGTCTTGAGAAAAATTGAGTACAGATATTTGACAATTTCTCTGGGCAAGCTGTTCCAGCCCTTAAAGCAAAAAATATTTTTTCTTATACCCAGGTGGGGCCTCTCCTACTCCTGTATCACTTATGATAACAAAAGCCTGGCTCTATCAGGAATCTCCTCTGAGGTACTGGAAGGCTTTTTCCCTCTCACCTGGTGAGATGAATCATCATTCACATCAGATTTAAGCAAATTCAGACTCAAAGGTAAGTTTAAAGCATCCCATTTCAGAGTGCCCCTATTTCACACTGCAGGGTGAAATGCAGGAGTACTTGACCTGCCCAGTAGCTCAAAATAATTTTTAAGACAACTCAGTTCTTACCCTTTTATCCATTTAATCATTAAAAGTTTAATGTGTCAACCTCTGTATCACCACAAATCTGTCATAACAGCCTTGCTAATGAATAGATTCATATTTGTGCATAATGGCACAACTGCCCTTTTTCATCTACCTAAATTCCAGATTATACAAACCCGTTCAGCTGTCATATGATGTGAAGACTAAAAAATTTAAATACGGAATCAAACCTTTCACAGATTACTTAGAAATGCTGAAAAGAATAAATGAAGAAAATTGTTTCAAGCATTGTTTTTCATTTTCAGCAAAGAAGGGAAAAAAAAAGAACATAAATTCATAAATTCTCTCAAATCTACTATTTAAGGGTCAGATGGTCCTACAACAGAAGAGAGAATGGGACAAGACAAGTCCACTCTCATCCAACACAATTCTGTTAAACAATTACCCATATTTACTGCATTGTGTGTTTAGGAACTTACAATGCAAGCAGTATTTCTTAAGGAAAACAATGTATCCTAACAGTATTGCCTGGTGTAGTTCTGGACAAAACTGTAGATGAAAAGACATAATTTGGTGTACATATGGTATAGCTCTATACACAACTGTGTATGACAGCACATCATTTTGTGCAATGAAGAAAAATATAAATATAAAGTGAAAAATTCAAATGTTCTCAAAACTGCGATTTACTTGTGCTGCTACAACTCTCCTGCTTGTTAGTATTCCTGCTGCCTTAGATGAATGCCTGGAAAGGTGCAATGTTTTTATTCCTGAAAATACATCTAAAGAGATGCTGCAGCGCTAACTTTCATTCTGGGCCCATAAAATTAAGTAAGTGTGAGCTCTCCAACACACTCTGCCTTAAGAGAAAATATAAATAATACCTCAAGCAGCAAATGGTCAAACATCAGCAGGTGACTGAAGAGAGCAAAACACAATGTGCTTTCTATAATGTTTTTTACATCTATTTTCCACATGGATTAACTTGACTGCATATTCTCAGTCTTCACACACAAGCTCAATACCATCTGGAGAGTGATCTCATTTGGGGTTGAACCCAAACATGAAATACAGGGTTTATTTACATATTCCATTTCCCCATGGTTGTTCCAATTAAAGCTAGCACACATTAGAGGTGAGTAACTGACACCTCAGATCAGTAAAAATAAAATAACCTAAACCAAATTCAAATGTAAACTTTGCCTTTGGTTAGTAATTACTGCTGAGCTCAAAAGATTTTAGAAATGGTATGTAAGAGAGAAATCTTTACTGATTTGCTGATATGGTACTTTTTAAAGAAATACACCTTACATGACATGATCAGAAGTTATTATTTCCTTAGAACAAATGTAAAAAAACTTACCATTGCAAAACTAGAAGAAATGTAAACTTCTGGCATTTCATACAGCAGACTCCTACAGTACCACTCAAAAATTATCAATCATCATTGCTGATATCCATCATGTAATCCAAATACTTTACTAGCTTACGCCATCACATTAATCAGATTTTGAAAACTGTTGAGAAAAAGACAAAGATATCAATAAAACATTTAAATTACCACACTTAAAATGAAGAAGAATGCAACAGGACATATAAAGAGTAACAATTTTTTAAAGAAGAAATTATTAAAAGTGTCCTATTGAAAGAAAAATCAATATGCTTTTAAGTGATTAAGTATGTGAAATGCTAATTTAGGTTTTAAATGTAAAACTTGTCTTTCTTGGTAGTTTCTAAGCGATTCACTGTATCACACACTTAATGTGCAAGCAAATGAATCTGAAGGAGTCATGTTAGAGCGTTCAAATTTCAGAAGGTATTTGAAGAGACACAAGAAAACAAGAAGTGAAAAGTATTACTACAACTAATGAATTATGAAATGCACTGTCAAATGTATTTTATAATTAAGATACACAGTGAAAAACTCTGTTTAATTTTAATTAACTGAGCAGACCTTTAAACTCATATTGGCTCCAAATACCTGAATAACCTTCATCTATACAACAGGACCAAAATGCTTTCTAGAGTTCACATTAGACCTATTCTTCATCCAAGGAAAACAATGCATAGCACCTCATTTGTAGTGGAAGTGAAATATTTTGGATACTCAAGACAAAATACATCTATAGATCCAGAAGACACACAATGCTTTCAGTTGTCTCCCACTGGGCATCTGCGCCAATGACCAAGTTGCTACTTGAAAAAACACACCAGCAATCACATTTAATTTAAGAACATCTAGTACTAGGAAGGCACCATTAATTCACTAAAGAATAGTGGTTATTGAAGCCTTCTTAATATTCTATTCACTTCATCCAAATGTCCTTATTTTTATCTTGACAAATGATCTAAACTTCATGATCTAAAACATGAGCTGACAGGTTCCTCCATACTCTTCATTCTACACAGTTTTTATATTTAAATTACTGAAAATCGTCTTTACTTTCAACTTAGCTAGGGCTTCATACTGGTAAGAACAGAAAATTAATTCACCATTAAGTTGCCAATTCAAAATACAAACTGAGCTGCATAAGAGAAGAGATTAATTATGTCTAATTGCAGTGAAATTCAGTAACAGAAGATGTTACTACACAATGCTACACGAAGTACCATAAATTCTATTATGGAGATAACTAAATCAAATCCGGTTTCATTTATTCAGTGGGATTTCTCAATTTACCAAACAGCAGAACTATCACCATAGTAAGACAAACAAGATACAGAAGAAGGAGGCAAAGACAACCACTTGAAAACACATGTTACTCTTAATCCATATTGTTGCCTTTCCTGAAGATCCCTTTAACTGATGCATCTGGAGACACCAAAAGGATGATATAGTTTGACCAATTTTTGCAAAAGAACAACACACCCAATAGAAATACAAGCTCAGTAAGTTTAGTAAAAATGCAAAATATATTTAAACAAACATTTAAACAAAACATTTAAACAAAATGCAACAGTAAGTCAATCAGAAGGTGGCTTAATCTCATAATTTTTAATTACTTTACAAATCCTAAGTAAAGAACATATGACCAAGTTGTCACAGAAATGGCTGCAATAGTAATGTCAGTATTTTGTCAGATTTTTCACCTCATCTCTCCTGAGTTTTTTTGCCCAAAACAACCCTATTTTACTCACAGCAGGAAAGACACAACCACTGCTGTATCTATTTGCCTTTGGGGACAGCTGAAGCATTTTAGACAAAGCAAAAAGATGGTGTAAATATCAAAGAGAAGAAACCAAGGTGAGCAAAAAAGTTCTACTTAGTCAGAATTTTTTGTCTGGAAGCAGTTTGCAGGGATGGAGGAGGAAATAACAGTTAAAAAACCAGGAAATTTTAATCAGGATACAGTGAAATGAGGGCACCTTAATTATGCATAAAAACTAGAAAATAACATTCACAAGGGCTTAGCAAACAATTATATTTTTTCCCAGAAATTTCCTTGGGAAAACTGTCTTGAAAATTAACTATTATTCCTTTACATTGCATAACCAATTACAATGACATTTTTCACTTAGAACAACCACATCTTCGGTGGCAAAGAAATTCAATGGAAGACTAATTTAATGTTTTGCACACCACTCATTTTAGAAAGTATTTATGAGTTGGAATAAGGAGTGCAAGGGAACTAAATAAGCTTTTAGGTCTAAAAGCCTTCAGGGAACCACATCAACATTTATGGAAGAAAACTGGAATACTGCAACAAAGACTGAAAGTTTGAAGAGTGATTATCAGCTAAGAAACAATACACTGTGGTCTGCAGAGCCCATGAAAAATTAAGACGTTACAGGTTAAATGGAGTGTAATGCAGACAGAGCTCTGAAATAAGTAAGGGACTCTGAATCTGTCTCTCCTTGGGAAGGACCTATGTAAGAAGCCAGTGAGCAAATGTTGCTGCTGAAATCATACAGGAAATGGTCACACATTAATCAGCATGGACCATCTTCAGGGTGAGACTGAAGTTCAACGGCTTGTAGAAACTGTCTGTACATCTTGCATACAATGAAGCATTTCACAACAACATAGGATGCATTTCTGGGTATGCATTTTTGCATTTAAGAACCCTTAAACTTACTCAGCTTTAGGCAGACTCTACCAATACACACCATATTCACATCATGCTAGAATTTTTATTTAACTTAACCATAAGCCTATTTAGTAAAGTTACTGAATGCTGAACTGTGTGCTTGAAAACTTCTAGCAACAAAGGAAACATTTACATAGAGTTAAAGGCAACAGTTAAAGACAGCAGAATGAGGAAAACCCTAAATAGGCAGAATAACCTTTTTTTTCAGCATTATGTTGGTACTGTCTATCTGAGAGTCAAGTATGAGCCCAAATGTCTAAAGGAATTCAGAAACATGGATGCAGCTTCAAGTATATTCCATGTGGCCCTAAGCCAGAAAATAAGCAGACAATACCTGTACACCAGATCTGAAACCAGCAAAGCAACAGACAGCTCTACTATAACTGTGGTGGAATTACACATATGGAACTTAAGATGCATGAATTAACATTACAAACAACATTAAACAAATCAAAAAATAATTGTGTACTGGGAGTGGAGGAGAACAGGCTTTAAAGAGAAGCCTCCAAGTTGTTTGATGTCACTACTTGATGAAAGTGGGCAATATCTAAAGTCTTCCACAACAATTCAACCCTAGAAAACAGAACAGTGTGTTCATCTGATCTAGAATATAATGAATCACTTTCATACTGAAGAGAAATACTCTGTTCTCTTCTTGTTCCTCTGAGTCTCACCTAACAATCAGTGTGCTCAGTGATAATACTACAGTGATAAAAGTTCAAATTTTTCCTAGTGTTCAGATATGGTATTTGTAGAGATCTGATAGCAGGAGCACTCTCTAGTACCATACTTCAGTAAATTCCCAAATTACTTCAGAGACAATATCTGCTATTGGCAAAGATACCATTTACAAGAGCAAATGTGACACACATATATAATTGCCCAAAGTAATAAATAAAATTGGTGGATCTCTATGGTGTAAAATAGCAGCTCTTAAATTCTCTGCAGAGCAATGGAATATTACTTATAACAGTACATTTTTAAAAATTGAAAGCAGCAGCTATTTATCCAAACAGAACCTAATAATCCCTTACAGAAGTATTTCCCCAGGACAAAAAAATTAGCACCTCTGAAAAGATGAGAATCTGCACAGACACCAGATTATCAAGATTTTGGATTATCTTCATATAGAAAATACTTCATCACTTCCTAACAAAGTGTATTACTAAATTAGGGATGAATTTCATTTAACAAATTATATTCAGCAGTCTATCACATCTAGAGTATGCCAGCATCTCTTCCCACACATACTGAGTTTCACAGAACTACATTAGCAAGAAATCAGTTTTCTGGAAACAGCATTTTATTCTTCTGATTCTACATTACATCAAAACAAGCAGCACTTTCAAATAACAGAATTAACCTTCACCAAAAGACATTATGAAGATATCACTTGAAATAATATGGAACAATAAGCAGCTTAAAGCTATAACAAAAGCTTAAATGCAATAAAAATTAATAAATGTTACTGGAGTTATTCTGAGATTTTAGCTGTCTCTTTCACAGAAAGATTATATTACATATGGTCAAAATATAGTCTGTCAGAGTGAGACTACTTATATTAATCTTATATATAAAAGGCTAGTAATATTAAACAAAAAAAGTAAAAGAAAAAATAGAATAATATGAAAAAATTGTCAACAGGTTTTAAAAGCAAACAAACTAGCAAGGAAAATGTTTTACTCAAAACTAAAATTGCAAAGAACCAGAATGGATAGTTCAATATGCTATTTTTCTTCTTTAAAAGAGAGGAGTTCACTAGGGTAGACAAACCTATTCTTACATAAGAGGATAAAAATTCTTTTGAGAATCTTCTTGTGGAAAGCTATTCCTACTTCTTTCTGGAAGAAAAAAAATGTAATGGGTATGGAAAATGAATTGGTACTTAAATAATAGGATGTATGAAAACAAAAAGCTCAACCTTCTCCTAGTACTGTCTCACTCTTTCTCTAAAGCCATGAAAAAAGGTCAAACCACAAAGTTGTATGACAACGACCAGCAATGTACATCTGTTCCTTTGTACCCCTTCCACTCAGCAGTGCTATCAAAACTGCTGACAGCACTGGTATTTCTCACTCCTCTGGGCTACCTATATGAGGAAACTTACTGGGAGGATGGGTGTGATACAGGCATCACTCCTCTTCCAGCCAGACATCCCAGGGTAAGACTGCAAAATTACTTCACATAAAACTAAATATGAATTATACAAGTGTGACTTTACAGCAGAACTCTAGAAAGGCAACCACTATATCAAATTTCTTCTCTTTAAAGCCTGAAACATTTTAACGGCTTTCACTTTCTTGTATCTTGGCCAAATTAAAGTTTGTGCTGAAATTATACATTGAAGCATCTGCCTCAGACTGATATTCCCACCCTGCTGTCTCTCTCCTGAATTCTCAGTCAAAATAATTACTCATTTCTGTGCACAAATACGAAAATTATTTTAAACCCTTCTTGCTGCTTAAGACACATCTGACTGTTCCTTCAAGAAGGTTTTCTTCTTCCATATTTTGGAGTAAGAAATTGGGATTCAGCATAGAGAAGTGTTAAGCTGAGAGGAAAAATCCTGGTGGAGCTGTGATGAAGGCAGGCTGAGGGGAATGCTAAATGTGAATGCTCAGGTAAGGAGAGCAGCTACATTGGCAAAATGAGTGGATGCTGACTGGACGAAGAGACTGGAAATCCTGAAGAACTGCTAGAAGACAGATCACAACTGCGAAAAAGGAAAACTGGATTTGGGAGTAACTGGAAGGAACAGGCAGAATCTGTGATTTTACCTAGTCCCAACTCACCTACACACATCACACAGCACTCACCCCAATTATCTGTCTCAAATACCCAGGACAACTCTGACAACACAACTATTGCGGAACTATACTCTGAAATAAATCTACAAATAGGTCAGGGTTGTAAATATCATCTTTTCTTCTTTTCAGATGGCTCCAGATGAATCAATTTTTCCTGTGGGTCATATTAAAGGACAGTGTGTTGCAGCACAAGCATGGGATCACACAGCCACAACAAAAGGTGAAGATGTGAACTTTGTAAGGTGATATACACCACAGCCCCTTGGAACAACATTCTACACTTAAATGAATTACCTGGTTGTTCATCTTTATTTAGCATTTAATTTTCATTCACCTTAAATGAAAAATGCAAAAACCAAAACCGATAATTTACTACAATTTCCACTTGTCCTGAGTAAAGACAGTAGCTTTAAGTTAACACTCTTACTGAACCTACTTAACTGGCTAATATTTAGTCAACAAAGTTGCTACTGTCTGATACAATTAACTTTTTAAAAAAATTAAATCCAGACTATGTAAAAAACTTCCACATCTCAGTTAAAAAATTATGCTTAGCCTCCCTTATTGGCTGTCCCTCTATAGCCTTATCACCACACCTACCCAATCCATTTTATCATCCTAGGTGAAAGTCCCACTGTAAATTATAATATGCCTTTTTCTTGTGAAACCATTCATTTGCTAATTAGCTGTCCTGTTATCCAAAGAGTATCTCCTGTGCAAGATTACCAAACACGTGACTAACATCTTTGAGATACATTAAATCACTCAGGTTCTTGAAAAGCTCATTATAAAATTAATTACACAAGCTTAATTACAGTAACCATTTATCAAACTGTTACTCTAGGAGAAGACTTAAATCGTATTTAATCTTTTAAACACAGAACACAGTTTTATATAAATAGGAAAACTATTATTTATTCCCTGAAGAAGTTATTACAATATTCAGAAAATATCTGGCATAAAAAGACATTGCTTTTTCCCATAGGTAGGCTGCAATTTTAAGAGTTCATCAAGTACTTAATAATCCTACTAGCAGTTTACAGATGAAAAGGAACTTGATGGAGAAAATCAATGCTTTACTTTTTCTTAAAAGCCCCAGGAAAAAAAAGTTTGCTCATTTTTGTAGAATACTACACTGGAAATTACTACTCAGTCTGATTTATTTTTGGAGCAGTGACTACGAACAAGCTACCTTAAGAAGCACACTGTGAAAGTGCACATTCTATGAAATACTGTCCAGAACATATTTTTATCCCAGATGATTTTCAGTCAAGGGCATGCATTTGAAATGCAACTATTAATACAGCTTTTTATATGCAAAATCACAGCATCAGCTCCATAAGCCTCACAAGGCTGATGTACAACTCAGAGCAGCACCACACACACACACCCAGGTGCTCTGCGTAGGCTGTGCTTTGAAGCGCTACCGCATTATACTAAGGCAAATACAAACCCACAGTTTGGAAATGGGACATATGAGACATGCAACAGTTCTTATGAAACATTTTCAATGTTGTTTCAGAGTTAAAATGTTTTTGTTCTGAAATTTTCTTCAAAATTTTAAATATGCCCTCACTCCCCAAAGAAACAGAAAGTGAGAAGGCTGTTTTTCCAGCTATCTGCATTCAGGAAAACTGTTTTAACCGCTTATTTTCCATCTGATAATGCTTTTGCCTCAATGGAAGGTTTTCCCCCTATCTAGGGGATATACATTCTATAAGCAGATCAGCAGTGGGCTGGCTTTGTAGCCCTAAATGCAGCACCATCCTGCCGCATATCCCATCACACCTTCAACTTCCTGAAAAATTTCATATTCCTGCCTCTGGCCATCTCCAAACCTCAAAGATGGTGAGGTAAATTCCAACCCATACATGCACTGACTAGACTGCTTGCAAACCATCCATAGCAGGTAACTACTGGGCTCAAATCCCCCTTAGAATGGAGGCTACAATTTTTGTGAAAGCTGCAAGCTCTCTACAGTTCTGAGATGTTTACTCTCAGCTAAATTTAGGGGGGGTTGCTAAGTTGGCCTAAGGATTCAAATATTACTTAGTGACAATAGCAAACAAACAGAGGGACACCTAAACAGTTGATCTCAATCACACTCACACACTAAATGCTTAAAACATATTCTGGATATACTGGGGGAAGGGAGGGCATGCAGAACTACCCCAAAATCCATGCAGGGAAAAAAAAAAAAAAAGGCAGTTTGTCACAGCTATGGCCGTGCTGTGTCTTCTCACCCGGTGCATTTTCATACTCCAGAATTCCAGGCATCCCTCTAGGCACACCAGCTGATCCTGTGTATATAATCATAGCACCACTCAGCACCAACACACAGACGAGTTCTCACATGCAAGGGGCTTGGCAAAGTAATGGACAAGCTTATAAGCCAAGTATGCTTTAGACTTGAATTTAAACCCAGTAATAGCCTGCTACCATAGAATCACAGAATCATTTAGGCTGGAAAATACCCTTAAGATCATTGTGTCCAATTGTAAATGACTTGCCTTATGGCACTTTTTAAGAGCCCCAGCTGTTTAAAATGCTCATGTGGCTCTATTACAACTGACTTTGACATATTGATAAAATCGTATTACATGAAGTCATTTCTCTGGTGAACAGCCAGAGAAACATCTATTTTCTAAAGAAACTGTCTGAGGTGCTGCAGCTGTTGACATGTTTCAGTACTGTACTCTATGCCAGAACCTCAATATTGTGGCAGTTCTCAAAACAGTGATACCAGTAAAAAGACCCATCCCTCCTTCTGCCTTCCATACATGATGCTGTTTATTTTCATTGCCTCATGCTGCAGTTTGGTCTAATGCACAGCACAACTGCTACAGCCATATTTAGCCATACATGACAGCTTTGCCATCCCAGTCTTTCAAAGCAGTTCTGAGCAGTTCCTGCTCTGTGAGCTGGATGTCAGCATCATCGACACCAAGAATGTGCCTTTCTCTCCAGAAGTATATGAAGGCAGACAAATTTTCTCCCAGTGTGCCTGGGCATCCTGACAAAATTGCAGATATCAGCAATTGAAAATGTTTGTTCTTAGATGCTTTCCAAATTCTGCTTTGTGATTGACACTGAGCTTGTTAAGCAGAGAGGTTTCAATACACCTCTGTAGCTTGATGTTCTCACTGTATGTTCGGGCTGTAGTTATGTTTTCAGAGTAAGACAACTTTATGCACATTTCAGTCTGCTTGGCTTGGGAGTTTCCACTGGCAAGCACTGAAGGTGTTTTAAGTGTATTAGAACTACGGTTCTTAAAAGTTCCTAAAGGGCCAGTGAGCAGCTGCTTTCTGTTTTGCTGCTGTTCTGCTTTCAGGCACAGGAAACAAAACCTGCAATAAGAACACTATCATGTAGCCCCTCCTTTTAATCACAGCACATCTACTGCTAATAGAAGCCTTTATTTTAAAAATACACCAACTTTATTGTACGACTACTCCCAGTTCAACTAGTACATTATCTTCTTCTAGCTGCTACTGTTCTTATCCAACTACTTTCAGATAGGATCACTGGCCATAATTTCCTTGATTTAATAGTACATTGGTAGCCTAATTTACTTTTCTAGTCTAATATATATAATTCAAATAGAACTATGACCACATCACATGTAATTTTGTTTTCCTTGATTGCCATTCTGCTTTCCTCTCTTGCTGTGCTCAGAAGGTCTTTGCAGGCCAGCACATTCACTGATAAACAATATGCTGCTTTTTATTTCCCACAATTTCTGTGTTCTGTCTGGCCTATGCTTACAGTACCAACTGGAAATACAAAAGAAATTCTGTCTAGCCTACATTTACATTTAAAATTTCAGCCTTTTAGTTACTCTTATTTTCTCAGTATGAATATTTTTTTCATTTGAAGACTTTGGCATTAAATTTAATTAATTGCCAATGTAACTGCCCTGTAAGAATGCAGGGAGTTGTTCGTTCTTTTCCTACAGGTTTTGGCTGTTCCTGTGACCACTGGCAAAGAACCTTTAGGCTTACTCCACTTTCATTTTTCATTTAGATGCAGGCTTACTCATAGGTTTTCTAGTTCCTACAGCCCTTGCACAGTAAAAGTTCAAAGTAGTCTCATTCCCACTTTCTTGGTCTTTCAAAGGCACAAATTTATTCCCTTGAAAGACTAAGCCAGGAGAGTACAACTTTTCATACAGTACCACTACGCATCAGCTGTTTCTTCTCCAGCTATCTTATTAACGTGCTAAATATACATATTTGATAGATCTAAAATGCATTTCAAAGCATTTCTGAGACTTTACACTGTTACTCTAAACCTACCATTAACCTGTCAACACACTGCTGAAATACAACTACAGTTTACCCTACACATGCTTTTCTTTCAGATTCCTTTATTCAACTTTGTGATATAAGGAATACCCAGATATTCTGCTTTGAATTTATTGTTCTTTGGAGTTTTGTTTTGCAACACTCAGTTTATGATTTCTTGCAAGTACCTGAGAAAATTTACTTTCAAAACTATGCTCACTGTTCAAGTATAAAATGAAAGACTGCCTATGAAGTGAAAAATTTATTCTGATTCTATTACCCTGTCCCAGCGGCTGAATGCTTTATCAAGGACTTCGTAAAGATCTCTCCTGATATAGAGATGCAGCACTACATTTACAGAGCAAAAGGGACATACTTATTACTGCCTAAGCACATGAGCAGATCTGTCACCTATGCACAGAGACACTTGATTCCCTTTGCATGTTAATTGACTATTCACTTCCAAAACTTCTTCCTCATTAAATTTAAATGCAAATCAATTATGCTCAACATTATTAACTTCAAGCCTCTTTTCTCACACAGAGTAAAGCCACACGTCTCTGCAGTCAGTGCTCTGTCTCCAACAGCCGTGATAAGCAGATGGTGAGGCAAGAGCTCTGTATATAATACCATTATAGCTCCCAAATATTTTTAGCTCAGAGTCCTCCTAAGTCATATGTGATTTCTATTTATTTTCTAAACTTCAGTGAATTTTTCTTCCATGAACTTTCCTTGTCTTCCCTTGAGCTCCCATAAATTTTTAGCATTCAAGCTACCCCACTGATGGTTTTTGTAAAAAGAGAATCCTGTATTCTCATTTTTACGAATGTGTAAAAAGACCTGGGAAAAAAGAAAAGGCAAGGTTAGATACCCAATGCAACTCTCACTACAACTTAATTTTAACTCTTTCTCCATTCTGCCTTCAATTGGCTTTTTTTCTTTATTGCTTTAACTTTTTTAATTGGCAGAATAAATTTTTTGTGTTTTACTCAGAGCTCCCCCTTCTACTTCAGTTTTTCTGGCTTTGCCTAAGATACACTTTCTCAGAGATGATTTAAAAAAAAGCCTCATGGTATTATTGATGACAGAAAGCTACAACATGCATAAAGCATGCCTTTGCAACTGTAATGTCATAGATGTTGCAAATACATACACTCAGCTCTAGTAAAAAAAGATGTACGTTTGTAGTTGCATCTACGCTAATAAAACACATGAAACTTCAAGGCCTCAAACAGCATCCTGCCTTTCCTCATTTTAGTTTTCTGAAACATTTTTTCACAGATTTGACTTTCCTCTTTTGTTTCAAGACAGTAAGATTCATGACTATGGGAGTATTTAATATTTTAGGGCAAACTGACCACATTTTAGTAGAATAGCAATTAGAACATTTAACCTTTTATATAAAAATATATATGTCTGGTTATGGTATCTGAAAGTCTCAATAGTATCTATTTCCATAAATAAAAAAGAGAATCTCATTTTACCATTCCCTGCAATCACCCTGTAACATCAGGTTAAAGGACTGAAGAAACATTAAAAGGCTCTTTAAGTTCCAGGTTCAGCCACTACAGAATTTCTCAAAGCACAAGAAAAAAGGGGGGGGGGAAAAAGAGAAAAAAAAAATGTACCTTCAGCACATTTTACCACAGATTCAGGAAGAAGAAAGAAGCTGCCAGAAGGTGGGTCAGAGAGTGTGAATTATGTAGTTTCCATACCTATCCTGAGCAAACACAAGCAGATTGCCAGGGTTCAGACACTTCCCTAAATGGCCAACCCTTCACAGCAGTAAAAAACCTGCACTTGCAGTTAAGTTCCTGCTTTGTCTCTGAGCTGCACACCAGGATTGCTCACATACTGTATCAAATGACAACACGTTTAGAAACTTCTCATTTGGAGAAATTAGATAAAGCTTAGACTAAACCGTTACATTATTTACTATGGTCTTAGACATCGACTCACACAAATACAATATAAAATTGACTTCTTTCCTACTTTATCCCTCTGAAATATTCAGCTACAGAGACATATTTACTCCAAACGTTTGTCTTACAAGACCAAAACCAGTATGACCAGTAGCTTTCTGAATATGCCACAGATACAGTTTAGAGTCTTTAGAGTATGAATTTGAAAATAAGCAATAAAAGCAGTTACAAAGTCAGAAATCATAATGGTTCACTTTTGCACATTTACATTTATAAAGATATCAAGCAGAAGACTCTCTACATGGTTCTTTTTAATAATAAATCACTTACAGTTTGCCAGTGATGTCCTAAAAAAGCCTTACTGGCTCTTTCTAAGGCACAGGTTTTATGAAGTATTCTAAGGAATTTAAAGCACTATAGCAAAACAAGTACTGTACTTATTCCTTACTTAGTACCTCTGAAGAGCTGACATGAAATATTAAGGATTAACTTGACCAATGTAGTTTATGTACCATCCATAAAACTGCTTAACCTTTAAAAAAAATATTACAAAAGAAAAACCCCAACCCTGATTGCCAGTTATCTTGAAGAACATCTAAAGTTTCTGTAAAAAAGTACAAAATTATTCAGCTGTGAGCAACTGCATTACTCACAGCACAATGCTGTAGCCATAAAAGAAGAAAAATAAATACAATAAGAATATATCTCCTAGGCAGCCTTTGCTGTATCTTGAACACACGAAGTCCTCATAACTCAGTGACATGTTATCTCTCCTAGGGCAATAAACAATTAAACATTCCTTCCTTGATAACAGTAGGTAAAAAAAAAAAACCCTACATAAAACTCTTCTAGCTTTAAAAATTAAGTTTCACAGTCTGTGAGGACATACCTTTGCCATAAGATCCTAGAATTAATGGTTACTTTATCTAGTTTATCTCCTTCCTGTTCTGCATAAAGAAGCCATCCCAAATTTTGATTATTCTTATTGCCCTTTTCTGTACTAAGTCTAGCAGACAGATCAGTGTGGGATAATCATATTCGAAGCATGGCCTATGTATGTCATGGATTTTTACTGCAGAATAGTTAATATTTTAAGCCATGACCCCTTTCTATTAATACTCAACTCTATTTACTTTTTTTGACACCTAGTGAAAACTGAGTTGATGGCTTTACAGAAATGTCTATCAGAAGACTTTCCTGAGCACTAATAGCTAATTTCAAGTCAGGGTTGGGCTTTTTTGCATAAAGTTCTTTTATTCTTATGCATTACTTCATATTCCTAACAATGAGTTTCTATTTTTATACCCATTTGCTCAGTTTTGTGAATTCTTCTCACTCAAGGCAGTGGTGAAATAAAGAGTCATCAGATTTGTATCATCACTAGACTAGAGGAGGGTGTTTTTCCTGCAATCACTGTAATAATTTTACTGAAATATCACTATCAGGATTTATCAAAATTGAAATGACCATCTGCCTATTTTGGCTTAAAATGCCCCTCTTAAATCACCAGCTAAAGTGGGTGCTGCTTTCTTTCTGAGTTCTGCATGCACACAGTTTGGATTATCCTTGCTCAACTGAGGAAAACATTAAAACATTTTTTAATTGGCTCTAAGTGATAAGAAAGGAGCAACTCTGCCATGTATGTGTATTTAAACAGCCACTATGGAAATAAAAATGTAAATCCATGTGTGAGGTAACAGTCATAATTAAAAATATATTAGTGAGTCCAGGGGCTATGTCAAAGGTTACCCATTCATTGACAATGAAGATTACAAAGACAGCAAACAGCTTTTTTAGAGACTGAGCCCTCTTTCAGCATCTGACCTGATATCCTAAGGTTTTCACTGTCACTCCAAGTGGGAAACTCTCTTAAGGACCTCACAATTTTGCATCTAAACTACTGCAATGGTCCTTTCTCTGCCCCTGCTCGATTACAACTATTTAGATACTTCCCAAAAGAGCATTTCCTTCTTTAGTGTTGAGACACCACTTTCCCTTCACCTTCCTATCACAACAATCAAAACCACACCCATCTACACTCCCACTCCTTTATCAACAAGGTGGATTCACAGGTTGCTGGTGAGCCTTCAATCATTCTCTCTTTAATTCTGCAACAAGACTTCCCAGGTGAGGTTTCATTTACTGTTAAGTAATTTAATCTACAAAAAGGAGCAACCCCACTCCCCTGTAACTCTCAGGCACATCATTCCTATTTTTCCCAGCATTTGCTTTTGTATTTAATCCGATCTCACAGGGAGCTGATTTGGAAAACACAAGTCCTTACAAAAGAGTCATTTTTCTTCTAGTTTAGCTTCCTAGACAGGCTCACTGTAATGGTGAAATGAGCACAGGAGCCAGTGGAAAACAGGGCCCACAACTTTGCATTTTGGTGACAGACAGTCCTTGGATCAGGTTTGCTGTAATGTGAAGCCCTTCTCTCACGCCCTCCCTTATGCTATGTAAGCCTAAGTAGCACAGGTACTCCTCTCATCTTGGAACTCTAAACTTCCATGCTGAGGATAAAAACATTTTCTAACTTCTGCACAGGAACTAATTCCAGCAGGTTATTGTTTCCATCAATCTGTACTGCCCAGCTATAACCTGTATCATTCTGGAATTGTGAATGCTGGGGAAACACTCTTCATGTCTGTTTCCACACAGAAAAGGTCAGAGCATCATGTTTTATATATTTACATTTTCATGCTGATAAATGTTCACTTTAATATAAATCTGTTAAAATTCTATTTAAAACTTAACTGAAATCCAGCTGATGTAAGTCTTCACTAACAGAATCTGACGCACAAAAAGAGGCATCTGAGAAAAAAAAACCCTGCAAACTTTCTGTATTCTTTTTTGTTACTGATTCAAACCCCTGGGCTCTTCTTGACATCATGGAAATATGGTCAGTGAAGGTCAAAAAAGCAACAATTGTCCACACTTCAACAGAAGCTAATTCTAAGTATTAGAAAAGCAAACTTTTGTTTCAGGGCAGTTGCAGGAGTGAACCAACCAGGGAAGCCACACTACAGCCCACACAAAAGAAGGGCACGTTTAAAGGAAGAGAAACAAACAGAACTTAAATTGGAGCTCATGCCACGTCTGCAAATCAGGCCTGCTGACAGAACAGACAGCAGGAGAAGAAACGTCCACATGATTATTTGGTCCAAGTCATATAACAAAGCTGCAGTGACACATGAATCAAAACTGAAAGTGGTACCAAGAATATTACACAGTAAGCTTCTCCAGAGCTCTCCTATTTCTCACTGAGAGTCTCCTGACCTTTCGGGATGGTTTCTTTGAGGGAATTTCTTTGACCAAGTGAAAACAGACATACAACAATCTAAGAAGTGTTTTAAAAGGGTAACTGATCTAACTGCAACTAATTCAATTACGAGATACACCCTGAAAGCAGGACACAAAGGTCTGATCACCAGAGTTGCCTCTCAAGTGGAAAATCAATGAGACATGAGTCACAAGGGATAAAATGACAGTGACTGGCCTGCCTTTACCTTCAGAACCCAAAAGACAGGCAAAACATCCTCTCTATATCCAGAATTCTGATCGAAGGAAAAAATAACCCTCCATGTAGTAACAGTGAATTTCCAATAAAACTGCTTCTGGGCTGGAATTAACCAGAGATATTTTCAGATCATGAGAGATGTAACTGAAATTCATCTGTATTAAGAAGAAATCTATTACCTGTACTGTTGGTGTGGGTGAGGCTTTTGTTTGTTTGTTTTTTGAGGTGCAGTCAGAACAACAACAAAGGACTGCCTATCAAGATCTTAACAGCAACAAATCTGTTTCTGTGTACTTGTATAATCTGAATGGTCTTGACAGCAAATTGTACTCCATAAAGGCAATCCATTTATGAGAATGGAGGATTCTCAACAATTTGCAAAATTCACTTTGGTTCAACAGTTCAGACCTCCAAAATACATGTCAAAAAATCTGAAAAAGACAGACTTCACTTTGGGATAGGAGAGGTGCAGGAAGTTTTATTTGCACTAGGACATCATACAAGGAGTGAACGTTTCTCACTGTCCTATTCAGCACTGGCTGTCAGGTAACAGATATGTGAAGAACCTTTTTCATCTGAAGTATTTTAGGAATCCTCTTAACAAAGGATCACTGAATTCTCATGATCCAGAAAAATTCTCACCTGACCTCACTTAAGAGAAATTATGTAACTCCACTTCATTCTGTCAGAAACCACTTCCCTATAGATGGATTTAAAACTATCCACGCACATATGAAAAGTAATTGCACTATAGCAGCCTCTACAATAACACTGTGAATAAAGATTTTTTTCAGTCTTTCTACCTTTTTCAGAATGCGCTGAATATGGCAGAATTTCCAGAAAACTGATGCAATAAACATCATGCTTCTGCTGAAAATAAAACACTAGTTAAAAAAACAAAAACAAAAAACCAAACCAAAACAAAACAAAAAAACCCAAAAACAAACAAACAGACACCCAAAAAACTCCACAACGACAAACAAAAAAAAAACAACCCCCAAAACATAAGCTATACCGGCCTCTCCTTTTGCCTATTTTCCCAAGGCTAAATAGATAAACAGACCTGAACCAAACAAAATCAGAAACGTTGACTAGTGAGAAGACCTGAGAACATCTAGTTAGCTTTTTCTTTTCTGAAGCCTAGCTTATAAGGAAATCCCCAATGAACAGTGCTGGCAGCATAGCAAGGCACAGAAATACTGTTCAGATCTTTTCAAGCAGCAATTAGACAGATTAGTTAACAACAAAAGCAATGCAACCATGTATCCTTAACCAGTAAAACTTGCTGCGAGTTACACTCTGACTTTTAGAGACAGGGACATAGAAAGCACAAGTAAATAAAAGAAGGTAATGGGTAGAAAAGACGTACTAACATGTTCTGATTTTAAAATTATTAGTAAGGTACAATTTTTGAAGTTGCCAATTTTTTTTTACCTTGGAAATAGGAAAATAACCTGAGGCAAACAAACCACAGCATCTGTTGAAATGTCAACAGCTTTCTACTCCAAATCTTTAATCAGCCACCACCTCTACACCACTCCAGTCAACTCTGCAGGACGTGCTGCTCCAGACTCCAGGTTAAAGCAGCCTCTTCCAGGCAACGGCACCTCAGCTCCAGTCCTCAGGTGGAGCTCAGGGAACAGGTCCATCTGCCTCTGCCTAACACTTAAGCCCTTGTCCCCTGACTACACGAGATACCATGATCCCTTTGTAACAGGCTACAAAAAGGCCTCTGTACTGCAGTCATACATAGAAGGAAAATCCCTGGAAGACTTAAAATACTCGAGAAAGGGAACAAATTCCTTTTCTAACATCAATCTAATATGGGGAACAGTGTTTACATTCTTCTTTTATTGACTTCCAGGTGTATATAAGCAAACACAACACCAGGATCTAAACCCAGCGCCCTGTTAGTTACCAAAGCTTTGTTTCTCAATGGTTTAGTCACAATTTCCCAACAATTATAACAAAGATAATGCTGACAGCCTGTGCAGTCAAAGTACACAGTAAGTTTAATCCACATAACTGGTGAGATGGAAAAATGTACTAAAAGCCTAATTACCATTAGGCTATAATAGACTGAAAGCATCATTTTATGTTAATCCTCTACACTTTTTTTAAATTGTTGGGAATGTGACATTTGTTTCACTTTAACCCTTTCCAGAGCACAGACATTTGTGACACAAAGGCTATCCTTCACTTGCCCTTAACCCTGAGGCAGCTTTGTCAAATTTCAAAAATCAGAAATGCTTGAACAAGGTCACATGGCATGTAGGCAGTTGATTTTGAATAGAAAGAAATGCAGAATAAGGCATTAAACTAAATTTAGTTCAAAAAGTTCTATTAAAATTTTCAGTACTTTTAACTCTAAAAGTTTTAAATCATTTATGTCAAGGTTAGCTCTTCCCGTTTAATCAAGTATTTTTAAATCCCCCAAAAGAGTCCCAAAGGAGAAATTTTGTCTAAAACTGGTTTATGTAATAGACAGGATACAATTCTGTTCAAGCTTATTTATACTGCTATTACATAGCAATGGGCATGAAAGACTGAAATCTATTCCTATTACATGGAACACAAACCGTTAAATTGTAATTAAATTTTAATTAAATTACAATATATTTATATAACAAACACTTCAGGAACCTTATGGCTTTATCAGTGGTGACTAACCCACAACATACATGCCTCAGATATTAACTGTAACCTCAGCTTTACAGAGGTGAAATTGCATGGTGTGCTCTGTTTTAGAGCCTGCATTGCACCTCACTCCCTGGCTCATTAGAATTTATCTTCTGAGCTTTGCTTCTCTTGAATGAAGTCTTCTGAAAGACTTGGACTCTAGCTCAGTTTCTTTCTTTTGGATCACAAAAACCACCTAAAGGGAAGTCAAAGATATTAAATCTACAATGAAGGCTCTATTAAAGTTATTGTCTATATGACATTACAGATGGCTTTAAAAATACTTTATAAAAACCCTGTAATGAATATATTTGGTAGAATTTTTTTTACTAAATCTTACAACTGTTACATCACTAATTTTTTTCTCCACCATGTTGTTTTGTTGTTTTACTTTTAAACCATGACCAGTAATACTACAAAAATAAAAAAATTAGGAGAGATCTAATGCTAAAATGTCATCTTACTTGCTATGCCAAGGGCAGAAAACTACACCTCAATCTCCTCTAAAAGGAGCTTATTTAGCCTTTTCTAGACACTTTCAGCAATAGATATCCCGTTACTTCCCTCAGATATACAACCCTGTGATTATCTATCCTGGATAGATAATCTTTCCTGGAGCTGGAAAGTTTTTCCAGACATCAAAATCTCTTTTTGTGCTCTTTAGGACTATTATTTTGTATCCCACCTAGAGAGAACAGTTTCTGACACTGTTTTCTGTTACAAACTTTACCATATTTGAAGCCTATTATTATGTCTCCCCATCTCTGCTAAAGAGTAAACAAGAACAATTCTTTCAGTCCTTCCTTAAAGGTCATTATTGCAACTCTCCTCTAAAAACTCTCAGCTGGTGCAAGTCTGTTTGAAGCAGGGTAACAAGAACAGAGACTCTGCATTAATCCTGGCCTTACACTGAGCACTGCAGTGCAACTTCCAACCATCCTGTTCATAAACGCCAGAGAGACTCATGGTTTTTCACAGAATTCTCACCACTCCACTGTGCTCATTTTGTGATACAGCTTCTTATTTACAGAACTGTTGCCCAGCCAAGTGTTTCTCAAATTTATTCTTTCCAGTCAAAGCTACTGTTTTGTGTTTCTCTTTACTGAATTGCATCCCATACAGTTCAGGTCATTCATCCAGTTTGCCCAAGACTATTCCACAAGGATGCTTGTATTCCCTCCCAGATTTGTCCTGTCAGGCAATTAGTAAATCTGCTTTGTTCTATCACCCAGGCCACAGAACGAAAAAATAAAGAGGAATAAATTCAGAAAATACAACTGCACAAGACACACCCATGCATTCAACCTGAAATGCTCTTAAAGCATTTATTAAATAAGTAATTAAGCAGCATGGCAAAACTTCTCTGACAGTATCTATCTTTGGTGTTTCTAGATTCCTTGGCTGGAGATAACATTCCTAACTTCAACACTACTGCACAGAGTGAGTATGTTTCAAACACAAACATACACAAGAGGTTCTGTCACTCTCCTCCCTCTTTAATTCATTTCTGTGTGGCATAGTAACCCAGTTGCATAGCTCCTACAATTTGCAATTCGGGCTATATCCCTGTTTTTCCTTCCTAAAGTAGTGATACTTCAATTCACACAAAAAACCCTGCACCACTAGCTCTGAAAAATTCAGCTCCCATGTATACACGTATGCTAATAAAACTAAAACATCAGCAAAAAGCAGGATGTTATAATTTATGCACCACCAGGTGAACTCTCAGGAACACTCCTTTCCTCTCTGACTTCCAAATTTTTGAACTGAAATGTTTTAAATGAAGTTAGAATCATCCTTTTTAGGCAAAAAAACCCAGCTACTTCTCATGACAAGAGATAATTAAAATCCCACTTCTCTGCTACTAAGATATGAAGGTGAGCTTTTACACTTCTTACTGATACTTTGTCAGCATGTGTGCACACCCAATCAAAACAAATATTTGTGCTTAAATACTGTATTTAAATTTGAACTACTAAATACATCTTTAAAATCTTGGACAATCAAACTGTCTATCTTGCCAACATTCATTTTCCTATGTCATGTTCATATGTCCTATGATGAGGTTCAGAAGACCAGAAAAACTGGAGAGAAGCTAATAGCAACCTAAAACAAGGTTTTGATTCTCCTACAAGGAGAATCAACTCTTTCAGAAGCAACAAGAGACAAAGCAGACAGCTGTATGCAAAGCAAAAATAGTGAAATTCAGTTTCAGGTAAGACTTTATGGCGTGGGTGATGGAGCTGCTGAAATGAGCAACACAAGGAGGAACTCTGCCATCAGAGGGAATGATCCCACTGTGCTTCCAAAGGGCACAGGAGTGGATTCACTGAGCTTTATGTATTTCTACGTTTAACTGAATTCATTATAAGCATCAAAACACTGAAGTAACTTCAAAGAACAGTTATTGTAAGTTAAACTACTAAGCTTTTGCAAGGAAAACACAACCAATTGCCTGTATAAGGAAAAGTCATTAAATGCAAACTGTTAACAAATACTCAAATTTTCAACATATACCATGTAAGTTACCAAGCTACTACACTACAAACCCCAAGTATTTTGATTACAAAGCTGCACTTCCAAAGAGAATCTTTTTAAAGGTCTTTTTGTTTGAAACACGAGTGTCCAATAAGAACACACCATTTCATGTTCAGCTCTTTACTTCTGAAGTGTCTTTTAGAGTTACTCAAACAGAAGGAAGTTCTCAGAAAACTGGACCTACCATGATGGTTCCTCTACAACCACAGCAGTTTTTACAAACCATATTTACAGTGTTCTTAGAACTGGAACAATATACCCTTAAGTGTTAAAGTTTACCAGGAGTAAATTCTTAGCAGCAGCAGCTTGACTTCCAGTGAAGAACACTTAATTTGGAAACTAAAAAAAACCCAAAAAACCCACCTTACTACATAAGTGAGAAAGTTTCTCAATTTCTGCAACTTCACTCCCGCCTACAGAAGTGGCAGAATTTTTCTTCCTCAAGGTTTTTAAGGACAAGGTCTATGAATATCTGTCTGGAATAATCCAAGCAGTTTTAAATCAGTCTGAGAGAAAGGGAACAATAGGTTCTACAGTACTGTATTTCTAGAACAGTGAGTACAATTTATATATATGGATGCAAGTGCCAAATATTTGATGAATAAATTCTCTCTTGCAAATCTGGTTCCTTATGACCAGAGAGACCTGTATCAGCAGTTCCCACACACTTTGGGAAAACCAAAACAAAGCAAACTTTAATAGATTAGCCCTAGAGATCTTGAAGAGGAGTTTGGAAATGTGAAAGGTATTTTAAAAGAAGAATAAAAAGAAAATAAAAAACTAAGCAAGAAAAAAAGCACAACTGGAAGCAGGGTAGACTGCAAAGACTTCACTTTCAGCTTCCCCAGTACTTTTAGGAACATTAAGAAACACATTTCTTATTTCTCTGATGGTAAGAAAGCAGAATACAAGTCTTTGCACTTTGTATCAACCACACAACTACTACTGACCAGAAGTCAACCTAAGTACCTAAAATGATCTGGAAGAACCAGACACTGACAAATGGACCAAAAAAACCCCCAACCAGCCAACCAACAAAACCCCACAAGAACGTCAAGTCTCCTGGAAACACTGGGAGTGTAAATCCTCCATTCTGTATGAGACTATGGACAGCATATCTCACTGTGTAATCTCACTACACAAGTATGTTAGAAACACTGATAAACATCAGAGCAGTCACATGCTGTTCAGCTGTAGAACAAAAGCTCTTATTAGGACACATTCCCAAATTCTGTGAAATAAAGATCTAGTTATTTTTGCACATTAACTCCATAATAACACCAAGCCAAAGAATCTTATTTGCTATTTCTCTTTTTCCAGAAATGTTAAAAATTATGAGACAAGACATATAATTGAGCTCCATCACTAAACACCTCAATAACTAAGCTATTTAAAATAGCCTCTCACTTTGTAATTATACACTTGGAGTATGCAAGGCAAAGGAAAAATCATTTCAGTTAACAATGGTACAACTGAGAATTGCCACAACTACCTATGACAGACTAAACAACCAAAACCATAAATTATCAGCAGTATTTCAGTGTAAGGTCATTCACTGCTGCTCCTTACTGACACACACGGTTGCACTGCATAACACTCCTTCACAAAAAGCCTTTGAATTCAAACCTGTAAATTCAAGGCATAGAATTTTTTTTATGGAATAAACATGACAGTGCTGGAAAAAGCCTGAAACCAAAGTTAAGTTCTTAATGACTTGCTAGAAGTCACATGTCAAGCTGACTCAACTGCTAAGCCCTTCTAAGGTAATGGGAAATTTATTCAGTTGAGTGACAATTTTCACCTGATAGTTATTTTTTTAAACATTTTCCCACATACTCTTTAAAGAGATTAATTTTTCTCCCCTGCTGTTTAACACACATCGTGGGTTTTTTTCCCTTACACTTTTTTCCACTTCTGATTAAGCAATTATTACTACTATTAATCCAAAAGACTGTACAGTAAGATTAAAAGATGCTTGAGAACAAACCACAACAGTACCTTGTCAACTTCTTTTCCAGAAAGCTACACTTGCTTACGTAAAGAATCATTTTTCTAATCCCAAACCTACCAGTCCCTACTAGATGACCAGTCCTTAGAGCAGCTAGGATGGGAAGCTAGTATCTAACCACAGGTTAGAAATACACCCGAAAAGCATGCTCTCAAAAGGCTGCACAAGTCAGTATTTGATGTAAAATACAGGGTACACGTAGAGCTTCACTTTAAAACCTCAGTAAACAATCGCTACATAGTGATTAGTACAGCATAATGACAATATCAATGGAAAACATGCAAATATATGTTCAACCATGGAAAAATTATTAGTTTTTAAAATAATAACTGGAAACATATCTACAAAATATAACCTAGAACGTCAAAGCCTCAAGAACATACTCCTTTATAAAAATTTAGTCTCTGTTATGTGTTAGCCTAGAACCACATTAGTAAAATACTCCAAGACTGCAAAAACCGCCAACGTTACTGGATAATAGCAAGGACAGAACACAAAACACCATGAGGAAGAAGAACCATATGCTCTCCCTTAAAAGAGACCAGGATTAGGAGACAAAGGGAATATTGCTCAGCTGGGACACTTGGATACGACTGGAATAATTTTTCTAAATACAAGAGAAAACAGAACTGTATGTTACAAGTTTGCGATGCGACGGGAAGATATCTCATAGCCTCCATCGAGAGCAGACTTGGGATGTTAAACAGCTCTCTTTTGGACCCCTGCATCCCTAACCATCAGCGCCGCCGTCCCTGCGGGGCAGGCGCC
The DNA here is from genome assembly GCF_009819655.1 of Sylvia atricapilla. Lineage (NCBI taxonomy): Eukaryota > Metazoa > Chordata > Aves > Passeriformes > Sylviidae > Sylvia > Sylvia atricapilla. The sequence goes on from NC_089148.1 coordinate 16,313,304, forward strand.
GCTCGGGCAGCACAGCACAAACCCGGCAGAGAGCAGCAGCCCCGGGCCAGGGGTGCAGGGCAGGCCGAGCCAGCGGGACACCGCCGGGGGCCGCGGGGTGGCCGAGGAAGGGCCCGGGAGCTCCGGGTGTGAACACGGGCCGGCAGCCACGAGCGCCGCACGGCCGGGGCAGCGCCGGGAACCCGGGGACACCCGGAGCGGGGGTGGCACAGCGGGGACAACCTGAGGGGCTCTGCGGGGCATCGGCGCCCGGCGGGCCCCGGGCGCACGGGCGGGGGCGGAGCGGCGCGGGGGAAGCGGCGGGACGGGGAGAGCCCGAGGCGGGGGAGGGAAGGGGGGGAGCGGCCGCGGGGGAGGCACGGGGTGATGTGAGGTGAGGCGGGGCAGGACCGGGGCGGGGGATTGGGGGGGGGGGAGGCGGCGGCGCGGAGCCAGCGGCGCTCCCCGGGGCGCGCGCCCCGCCCGCTCCCGAGCGCCCGTTCCCCGGCGGGAGGGGCGGCGGGTCCCGGTCCCGCCCCCGGCCCGGTACCATTACCCAGCGCGCCCAGCGCCGCCGCCATCCCGCACCCGGCCCTCTCCCGCGGGGGCCGCGCGACCTCGCGAGACTTCCCGCCGTCCTTCCCCGCCCGCCCCCTGCCCCCGCCTCCCGCGGCCCGGCCCGCGCGCGCGCACAGTGCCCGCGCGCGGCTCAGACACAACATGGCGGCCGCGGCGCCGCGCACGTGCCCCGGACCCGCCGCGCCGAGCGCGCGCACACGTAAAGCCAGGGAGAGGCGGGGCCGCCGCGCACGCGCGGGAGGCGCCACCGCGGGCCAGCTGATTCGAACGGGGCGCGCGAGCCGCCGCCTCCTCCCCGCACGCGCTGGTCACGTGGGGGCTTCCCCCGCTCGCTCCCTCCTCCTCCTTCCCCCTCCCCGCGCGGGTTCCGAACTCGGCACCGCCCGGGCCCCCCCCAGCCCCTTTCCCCCGGGGCCGGGCCGGGCCCTCACCTGGCTCCCGCTCCTCGGCGCGGCCGGGCCGCGCACCCCCGCGCGCCGCTCGCTCCCTCCGTGCCGCCCGCACCAGGCGGCGGCTCCGCACAGCGCCTGCTCCCCTCAGCGCGGCGGCGGCTCCTTCCGCTTCCTTCCCCTCCCCCCCGCGCTGCGGCGGGACCCGCTCCCTGCAGCTCCCTCTGCCGGCGGAGCGCGGCGGCGGCGCGGGGCCGGGAGCGCGGCGCGGCCGGGCAGGTGTCTGGCGGGGCGCCCTGAGGGACGGGGCCAGCTCCGCCCGCGCGGGCGGCAGCAGCGGGAGCGGGCGGCTCTGCGCGGCCCGGCCGAGGCGCCGGAAGCGCGGGAACGCTCCAGGGCTGCTGTGCCGGGAACGGGAACGGGGAGAGCGGCTCGGGGGCAGCGCCGTGCTGGCTGGAGGGGCTCCTGTCCCCACTTGCCAGTTTCGTGACCCCAAAAGCGGGGCTGTTCGGTTCGAGGCTCCTGAGCAATTTCCAGCGCCGTCTCCCAGTTTAGCTCAAGGGGTGTCGCGAGAACAGGCTCCGTGGGGTGCTCCATCCCTCTGGATTACGACTAAAAATTAACTGATTGAGCTTTCAAATTTCTTACTGTGGTGCTGTATGGTTCTCAGCTCACCCGTGTGCAATCACCGAGAGTTACTACTACCTACCGCCCGCAGCCTGCTCTAATATATAATTTACCTCTACTCCTACAGAGACAACAGAATTACTGTCTCTCTCTGACTATCCCTAAACTTCTCTCTTTTTTTTTTTTCTGAAACACCACAGTTATAATGCATTTGGAAGTGTTTTGTGTAGACAAGAAATACAGAGACTCACGTTTTCTGTTAAATACTAAGGGAATTCAAAACACCTTTTTCTTAATAACAATTAACATGTCCAGATTGCTGGAAAATCCTTAGGTAAAACATTTCTCTGTAACAGTTAAGTATTGAAGAATATTTTCAGTTCCTTTTGAAAGTAGTTAATGACTGTACCATAATTCAAGTGATCGATACTCTTGTAAAGAAAGCACATTTAATAAAACCCTCATTACCCAAATTGCAAGTCTAGTCATACAGACATTCGTTCTGCAAAGTCTGCAGAAAAACCTCAGCAGCTTTTCTACTCTCCCAAGCAGTTCTCACTTTTCCCTACATCTTGCTGACTTGGAAGTCTTCTGTGATCAAATTCAAAACAACAGAAATCCCACAAGAGAGAGAGAGAGAGGGAAATTTTCTCTTGATTCTTTGCCACTGCTCTCCTGCAGCCCTGTTCTGTGTGTGCCCAAGCCGTGTTCTCATTACTGCAGGAGCACCTGTGTGCACTAAAGCGCTGTGCCTTGCAATCCATTTAGAAATATGCTCACTTAGCTGAACAGCTGCAATGGCTGAGGATATTATTGCATTGCAGACAAGCCTTAGTGCTTTCACAGGAGAACTGAGGGTTCTGCTCAGCTGCTTCTGAGCAAAATCGATTGAGTGTTTTGATGGTGGGGTTTTTTTTAGATTCCCATGGCGCTGCAAAGATGCAGTTGAGCAACAGAATCAGTTGAGTGACTGAATCCAGGGGCTGCTGGCACAGGAGGCAGCACTTCCCCCATGCCTGCCCCACAGTCTTTCCTACTGTCCACGCGTCTGCTCATCTACACACACAGCAAACCAGCTGGATTTCCTAAACCACCAAGAAGCTGTTCCTGTTTCTGGTGTGTTCGTTTTCATCTAGAAATTAAATTGCATTGGCTCACCATGGGGCTGACGAGAGCCAGCATGCGAGATGGGGGAGGGAGTGCTGCCAGTAGAGGCGAGGAACAAGGCAATCCTCCTTTAGCAGCAGTAACTTTTTGGCAATAGGATTAAACCAGTCTGACTATACTGTAACCACACCCTACACCAGGATTTGCCTGGAATTTACAGAGCAGGATTTAAATACTAGGTTCTGCCATCTTGCCTAAGAAGGAGTGATGCCTAGTGATGGAAGGTTAAAGAGCAACTGTTAATGGTGTGATATCTGAGGTCATGGTTCCTGCTAATGAATGGGATACTCCTGAGGCTCTTGCCCCACCTCTGCATGCTCCCTGCTTTTCCCTGGATTTACTCCAGCCATTGTGAACCTACTATGTAGTCTGGCTCTGTTAACCTTCCAGAGGAGAATTAACAATATGCAAAGAAGAGAAAGCAGCCCATGTGTAGCAATGCCTGAGATCACGGTCACTAACACCTCCACCCAAGAGAATTTACATTAAAACCTGGAGAAACCTGCTTTGTTTGAAGCTGCCTGAGGCTCTGCATCTACTCTCATATCCCCACAGTTCAGAATCTTTTTCACCCACTTGTACTATCCCGCAGCCCTTCCTTGCAGTATCGTACAACAGCTTTGAAATAATTTCCAAGTGCCTCATAGCAACTATACTGCTTTCTCCAACACATTTTCACTTTCAGTTGGTGTCCCTTGTTCCTCATATACTCTACCCAAACTATCTCACATCTCTCGTTCTTGTGGCTGCAGCTTCCTCTGTGCTACAGCACCTGTCTCATACCAGTAACTGGTAGTTGTATTTATTATGGGCATCCTTACATATTACTGCTTTATAAGGCAATAAGAAATTCTCGGGCTTCATCAGTGTTGGTAGTGGGAAAAAAAATCCAAACCACATCAGAATCACGCCCTATTCTGATCAGGGAATAATGGTGTTAAATGACAACTTTTTAGCAAGTTACAATGGGATAAGTGAAAAATTAGATCAGCCCCTCCCAAAGCAGCATTTTCCACAAGAGCAGAAATCTCTCCATGTTTGTGGGATGGCTCAGCTCATGTTTGTGCATGAAGAACTGCCAACACTACATGTTCCAACTTTGATGAAGCTGTGACATAGCTCCTGCAACATCCCTGTTCCCACCCATCTAAAAATCCATGAAATTGCTTAATTGCTTCTCCTGTTATTAGAGCAAATAATATGTGATTTTTTTTCCTGACAAAAGATTAACAAAGCTCATTCATTAGAACTCAGCACAACTGAGAAGCTGATCCCAAGGACATCTAGGTTAGTTCTGACAGCTGCTCTGCTCTCTTTCCACCATGCCCTCCAAACAGCATTAACAAGCTATTACTGGTTCATGCCCCAGCTCTGGTTAAATGGGGCTTATATCCATGGCTACAGCTCTGGATCTACAATGGCTCTTCAAGAGGGCATGCAGGACAAGGGAGATTACAGGTGAATTCAGCTCCAGACACTTATTTGATGTGACTCAAGGGAAACCTTGGACAGGCTGTGTGTCCGGAATCACTCAGGTGGATGTGCAGTTAAGCCTTGGACAGTGAGAATTTTCCTAAATTCAGATTAGGTTCTGTTGGGTCAACTTCCATGGCCCAAACCTAATAAACCATCCTGCACTAGATGAGAGTTGGCTCAGCACAAGTTAGATACCTCTGCATTAATCACTTTCCCACCTCAATAATTTTGTCTGTAGGCAATTTGAAGAAACAGAAGAAAAAGTATTTGCATTCTTGTAGATACTTACAGAGATAAAGATATAAAAGGATAGCTTTTGTTGAGACAAAAGGAAACAAAAAAAATTAACAGTGTTAAAACCATTTTCTGCTTGGATACATTATACATTCTTATACAATCACTTCATTATGGTTATAGGTCCCCTGTTTTGCTCAGTTCTGCCTGCTCTGTTCCCTAAAGACCCCTACATTCTGATTTTTTTCCCATTAATGCTACCATATATAAAGGATAAATATGAGAAAGGCTAAATTGCCCTCAGTGAAATGTTTTCACGGGTTTTACCTGAAGCAAAATCCTTCAGAGAAACAATTCTGTCTTGTGTCTAACCTTTAAGAACTATTCTGCCTGAAGACATACTCTACTGATGCATTTAGGTGCGGTTTCAGTAGCCAGTTTACACAAGACTGTTCTCGCTTTTTGGCACAATTTTCATTGAATTTAACAATATTACCAATTTAGTGCCATAACAACAAAATGCATGCTTTTAGTAATATTTTTACTACTTCAAATACCACTCGGACAAAGACTTTATAGTTGGATGGAAGATGGCATGTCAAAATTGTATTAAGATATCACTACACAAATAATTAAAAAAATGTGATAATTGTAAATTTCACACAATTATATGTAGCTTTCTGGTCTAATATCTACTAAAATAAACCCACTTCTGCCAGAAGTTTAGAATGCCGGGGGTTTATACCTTTTTTTTTTTCTTTTTTGTAGGAACAGGGTAGGGGGAAATAAGTTTTAGCTCTTCATTAAAGAGAACTGATAAAGGGAAAGTACATTAGACCATTCAGGAGTCTTACAACCCACACAGATTATCGCAGATTTGACCTTAGTTACTGAAATTAGTCATATTCCATGTTGAAAAAGCAAGTTACCAATCACAAAAGTTAAATGAATTTTCGAAGTTATTATTTGCATTTTCTGCAATAATTAAAGTCTATTTTAAGTAGAGACAATCTAATCCAAATTGGTCTAAGAAACTGCAGTGAGGTAATCTGATATTTATTTTTAATAAATTCATTAATTTACCATATTCAGTACCATGTATAAACACTCTTCACATACGAGGTATTCCTATCTAAATGGCTTTTTCTAATTTCAGCAGAGGCTTCAAAGTCAGATCGATATTAAATGATAGGTAGATTGTAGTACATTATTAAAAAAACATTCCACAGTGGAACTTATTAAACATAAAAGCTGCACACCAAAAGGAAGATATTTGTTTTTCAGAATGTATTATTCTCCTTAGTTTTTACTACTCAAAAATGGATCTTTGTATTTCAAAATGGAAATAATGCTACCCTATTTCAACAAACTGCATTTTTTAGATTTTGCTTTATTGCAGTTTCTTCGAGTGTGTTATTATTCTAGCATAGGAAATTTGACTCAGGCTTCAAGAAAACAACAATCCAGAGAATTCCAGGTTCTGGGACATTTCACTGATGTGAATTGGGGAAGTTTTGACTAGAGAGGATAAGAGGGTGAGCTGGACCCGTATGGGCACATGGTTTTGCCTAAGGCTACTAAAACCCTGAAGCCCACATCACCTCCATTTGCCTTCCCGGAATGTTCCCATCAGCACAGACTTTGAGTGAATCACCTTCTTCAGGGAGTTTTAGCCCTTACAGATGTTATCAACAACTGTCCTAACAATCCTTTTTATCTTTCCTCTCTCCTTGAGAAACATCCCTTTGTTCCACGTTTGGAGCGCTCTTGGGTATTAGTGGCTCTGCATTAATATTTTGAATTATGTATAACCTACATGAAGATGCATCAGGTCACAGAATATGCCTGTTACTGTTTCGACTACCTTACATATTCCCTCAGGTCGCCACAATAAAGGGCTCTATTGTTACTCAAAGCTGAACAGCATGTAGAATGTTCAGTGCAAACCAGAAAACCATAAATTAGCAGTTTTCAACTAAGATGTAGGCGTCTAAATAAAATAAATAAATAAAAATACCTGGCACACTTCTGCCTAGCCTTTAGGCACCTTTTTTTCCCCAAAAGAAAAGCTTTTCAAGAACAAGCCTGGGTTATGATTAGAGCCCTCTCATACAGGACATGAAAGATTTAAATAGAATTTCAGACAAATTGCCATCACATAGGAGTGAACACCAGCATCACTGACAGTTTAAGAACAGATTCCTGTTCAGGGCTCAAATCCAGAATGATAGTAGACACTTTTCAGATTTAACTTAAAAGCAGAGCAGAAGCCTAGAAACTGCCTCTATTACCTGTATCTTTTTCAACATCTACAGAAAGAGCCCAGGAAGAGCCGTCTCTGCACTTGAGTGTGCAAAGGTAAGGTTGCATATGAAGCTCAGATTCCTACTGATCAAGTTCAAAAGACAGATTATCTCCACTACCCTGCTTGGTTGGACAGCAAATTAATTATACTACAAGCAAATGAGGTAAAAGAGAGCATATTTCCCTTACTAAAAATTATTCAGAAGACAGGTCACTCAGAGAGTTCACAGCTAAAACATGTTTTATTTCTGGCTTCTACAGTTAAATTGTAAACCTTGGTACTACATGAAACACTTAATTGAAAATACTGTCTAAGTGAATTAATAGCTGCCAGTTCATTAGCACTTTGGCATGCATGAGTGCATTTCTTTTGTTGTAACTGGAAATCTCAGAGTAACCTTACTTCTGGTGCTAAAGAGACAGTGTGTGCAGTGGTGGAAACAAACATGCATTCACACAGTGAGCAAGCGCTGCATGTTCATTTGGGTTTGGCATTTTAACAGACACCCAGGGGAAGTGGTGGTGGGGGAAAAGCAGTGTATCCCCATGGTAACCAGGACATCTTGTTTTATAATGTTTAACATGTTTAGCATATTTAACATTAAACACACCAGACAGAAAATAAATAGTCACCTAGAAAAATATTCATTTCTGAGCAAAACTATTAATGAACAATGAACATGAAAAGCTCTTGGAAGTGTCCTGTGAGATATAAAACAAAAATTGCTATTTTTCTCTTTTGGCAGCTGATACTTTATTCTCAGCTTTTTCCTACGCCTATGAATCAAATGCCTCCTCTCTTCTGCCCTCTTTATTCGTCTCAACAAAGTACTTTTAGATTTACTTTCTCATATGCTAAGTTTTTCCAAAAACAGATCTTAGTAAAAATTTTTAATGCATAATGAATTGTTTGTGAGTTCCAAGTGAGGAAGGAGGAACATATCTGGAAATTAAATCTTCTCAACTTGATTTGTATTATGAAAATATTTTGTGGATGATGACTGCTTTATTTTTGTACCTCTCATGCTCCCAATGAATAGGAAGCAAAGTGCTGTAAGATTCACTAGCACTACATAAAAGAATATCAAAGCTGCATAAAAATCCAGTGTATTTCTATTATGCCAGCTTTACATTTTTAGTGATGGTTCATTTTATATATACTTGCACATAAATCAGCAAGTCAAGTGTCAGTTGTGTCCATTCATGTCCATTCAACAATCAGAACTTGAAGTTTTAGTTAATCAATTCAGTGTTGAACAACTCAGAAAATTAATTTACTTGCTTATTCATCTTATAAACATTCTATTTGTAACCAAGTTCCTACTGCATTTTTTTAAAGCCTACACTCACCCATGCACAACCTATGTGGAAACTTGCCATCAAGTCACTTTGCATGTTGTACCACTATCAGTCCAGGCACAGATACCCTACTGGACACTTCAGTAATGTGTTTCTCATAAATGGACCTTCTTTACCTTCTTTTTCTAGCTGCATGTCTGAGCTGACACACATTTAAAAGAGAGAAAAGTTTTGAAATAGAATAAATAATTTCAGCTTTCTGTGAAAACCATGACTCTGAGTGTAAGTAAACATGTAACATTAGATGTATTATAAGCATATTTTATCTGTGTGGCCAGTGTTCACTGGTTTCTATGGAGAAGCAGACTTGTCACCTTGTTGAACAGCTTAAAGCTAGCCTAACGTTTAACCGAAGACAAGTAATCTATTTTGAACAGATATATATAAATATATAATCAAACATATTCAAGAAAACAAGTTACACTTTTCATTGTTAGTGACAATAGCACTTTAAAATTTTACTGAACAAGGCTATTTTCTAATCTTCTAAGCTTTTGAAGGCTAATAGAAACCACATTTGTTTGTAACTGGATTAATTTCTCTGAATTAACACTGAAAGTGATTTGTCTTTCCTCATAACACTTCAGAAACCCAGAAGTCTTATTTTGCTTCCTGCTATTAACTGTCAGCTCTGGATGGCTTAAGTACAGAGGGAAGCCAGAAAAGCCATCTGTTAGGAAGAATGAGAAAGCCTAGTTGTTTTACTCATTTCCTGGGCAAAATGAAGACTGAAAGGTTTTCAGTGAGAAAACTGCTTAGGCTGCACTAAGCCAGATGTATACAGGGAACTCAAAAGGATTAAACGAAACAGAATTTTCTTAGTTCAGTATAAAACAGTTGTATGGCAAATATGAAGAAAGCACTTAAGCAGATAATATCTAAGTTTTTCAGTAGAATTTACAAATCCCAGGCTTGCTTTTCCAAATGAACTTACATTATAAATAATGGGATACTCAAAAAAAAAAAAAGTTAAATGTTAGCAGTATCATTACAAATAAATGCCACCTTGCCTTCTGCTTTTAGGAGAAGTAGGTTATATAGTGTTGGAAAAACCCAGTCACTATGTAAGTTTTGAATCTGAGAAGCTGAATTCTTGAATAATACATTAGCATAGCACATCAACTCACATTAGATTTCGTAAGAAAAGTTCAGGAGTACTGAACTGTGGGCATATTGAACTTTTGCTTCACAAATGAAAACCTCTTCATCCACATCATAATATAGCCAAACACATTTTTAACAATTTATGTGTTTTTATCTTGCAACAGGCCATTACTGATGGGAAGACTAACACCCATTACAACAGTAATCTGAGTGTCATTTCCCTATTTAAAAAAACAACCTTTATCAAATGTAGCTACTTGAAGTCACTACTCCAGCATGAACCCCAAAATAATTATTGCAGTGCCTCTAGCCATAGTTCAATTAAGATACTGGACAAGTAGATTATGTGCATTTCTATATACATGTATAAGATACAAGTGTATGTATATAAATATGTATGCATAAATCTAATATAATTATATTAATATACATAAGTACATATGTATCCCTGTACACAGGACCTACTTGGATGATACTTGCAGAAACAGCTTTCTGGAGTCCTCAGTTTAAATCACTGAATTTTAGCTCTCACAGACTATTTAGCTCTCACCTTTGAAACACATACACAACTGCCTTATTTTACTACTGAGTAATTCAGCAGTTCTTCTGCTATTCTTTTTCCCTCCAATTATACTGTTCAGCTATGTTACACAATAGCTGAAGCAGTCTTCTCGATGTTGGGTGTTCAGATGAACAATTAGTTACATTGCTTCCAAAAAACCTTCCGAAATTTGGAGAAATCAAGCTTCGAGCTGTGAAGTCCCTGACACCCACCATACAGTTTTCCCCAGAAGAGAGTATTAAAGTTATCAGACTGAACTGCAGGCTTGTAACAGCTCATATCTAGATTCCCAGGCCTACAACAAGGAGCCCACTGGATTTTTCCCTTCTTGAAGTGACAGTTTCTCTGGCCCCCAAACACACTGCTGTGTTTCCTCAACTGGAAACAAATGAACAAAGAATCCAAATAGTCTGGTGAAAGGCTTATGGAAAAAAAATAATTTCCACAGGCCCTTCCTAAGATGCATTCTTTCTTTGCTACGAATCATGACAGCTTTTCCCAGTAAAGGCCTCTCCTTTACCTATTCTCTGAATTATTGCCTTCCCTCCAGCATACACAAACCATCCATCTGGAGCTTTCCCACACTGCCTTCCTTTAAAAGATTACTTCCATTTCTGTGACATAATATCCCTTGCAGAGCTCTCAAAGGGCTAGAAACAAGACAGTCATCTATTTGAAACGGTCTTAAAACACATCTGTTTATCTCTGCAAACTCAGGGGTTTGTTTTTTTTCTAAGTATGACAAAGAATTCCAGTGTGAAAATGCCTTTTTCCACAGTGACAAAAGCACTTCACAAACTCTGCTGCCATAAAGTGTCTCCTTACTCATCTGTGTGCATCACAGATTGTGTTTGACTATGGATTCCCAGACACACAGCAGAAAAGATTGACTAGAAGACTTCAAGATTTCTGAAATAAGCTTCCTAAACCCAGCACAAGTCCCCACTGCTAAAGCGGAAGCAAATATCTTTGCTTATCTCATAAAAAAATTGTTCAGTATTATCCAGCAATTATTTACACATTGGAAGTCTTGCATTTTCAGCATTCTTTTTAGGGAGAAAACGACTTCTTTCCAACAATGAGTCTTTTTGCTTTTCCCCAAAATAACTTCAATTTGTATTTATCATCATATAGCATTCAAAATTGGGAAGAGTACAGATGATATCTTACAACAAGCACAGCACCAAGTAGAGCAGAATAATTACCTCCTGTGCCTCACATCTGATGCTTTTGTTACTACTACCCAGAACAGGTTTTGTTTTGGTATCACTGGGTTTTAACTCTTAGTCTGATCTGCGGTAATACCCAGGATACTCAGCACAGAACTACTTCATTCCCTGACAAGCTGATGTCCCGAACACTCAATCCATTTTTCCCTTGCAAATTTTACACGGCCAGGCTGTTCTACCACCCCGACTATTAATGAAAACATTGAATAAATTCATAAACTTGATCACTGTACTGTGCTTTAACAGGAACAAAGAAATATTTCCTAAATTTCCAATTTAGAATGTAATGTAGGGAAAATTCTCCATTTTTCTCTAGCTTTAGTATGTTAAAGAACCTTAAATCAAAGAAAACTAGAAAACCTTAGCAAAAAAGATAAAAAGGACTTTAAATAGACTTTCAATCAGACAGTAGTTCACAGGCCAACATCAGTGAGTTCCTAATGACTGTTCATAAGCAAGTTAACTTTACCTGAATCAGTCAGACAAGTCAGTAGTAAGCACTTGATGCATTACAGAGGTAATATGATATTAGCTTCAAGTTGTTTTATCTACTAACATAAAATCACATTTATGAATATTTATGGTTTTACATTTTCTCTAGGGCTGTTATATGTGGCTTTTAAACTAGAACAGCATGAAGTCCTACAAACCAATATGTTTTTAAACTACATATAAAGTTATTCAGAGGAATGTTATGTCAGCATTTTCTTACTTTAGAGCTAGAACTGTCAACATCATTGTCTTAAGTGAAAACAGTCAAAAATATAATTGTATGGATGTGAGAGCAGCTTTACATCAGCATTACTTCAGAAGTTTTTTGTATTTATAAAATAAATGAAAAACATGTAGGAAAGCTCCCCCCGCCTATTCCACAGTTAATTCTGGGGTTTTTTATTGATCTAGTCTTGAATAATGCTGCTTATTTGGTAACAATATCAGGCAAAAACACGAGCAAGTGTCATTCTGCATTCCAATATGAATCATTCAATAAAGCTTTGCAATATATACATTTCATCCAGCTTCTGACATTAAAGGTCATCATGCCAATGAAAATTTTTAACAATACAATAAAATCCTTCAAATATAAATGCTTATGAACGTAATTCAAGAGACCAGACAATTTAATTTTCTGAAATTTATATCACTCATGTCCATAATAATTTTACATTTCACACTTCATGCTCTCAAATGTTACCCTAGAGAAGACTAAATCTTTTTGCCACATATACTATTAGAGACACTAGCCAAGTTTATAGAGTTACAGAAGACTATAATAAGATGTAAAATTTAGTAGTAATAAGTTATGACATTTGCTGACTAAAACATTGTTCAGTCTACCCTAATGTTTGAGCCACTCAAATACAATAAGTATTTGGATGTTATATACTACCCATTTCATACACTTACAGTGCAAAGTAAGAGAATTTTTTTCCTGAGCATTTAGGAAATGAAAATCCTTTAGCTTTATCTTTCATTACAGTCCATTTAAAATATACTCCTCACATACCTAGGCTTGTCAAGACTGTACAATTAAGACAGGCAAAAGTTTGTAGATATCAGAGCCCAATCAGGAATCAGAAGGGTTACTGAACATCTCTAAAATTTGTCCCTGCTTTTCAAGTCTAAGGATATAATAGGATTTTGACTTTTAGCAAAAAATTCAGAAATGACATTTTTCCCATTGACCAAACATTCCAAAATGTACAAACCACATGCCTTCCAAAACAGAGAAACAGCTGCTATTGAAACAAATTGCAATACATATTTCAACTTACTATTCTGTAGTTAATGTAATGCCCAGTGAGCTGTGCCTCCAACAGACATAAGAGAATAAAACTTTTAGGAATGTGTTTTGGGCATTTTGTAAGGAAGCTGGATTCCTTACAAGTTCATCTTTTTCTCAGTAGCTACAGACCATGAGTTTCTAATTCAATCTTCTCTTCTGTTTGCAATATATCAGGCTCTACTGGAGGAACAGGTGGTCTGAGTATAATTTCTGGACCTCCACCATAGATTGACTGAAGAAAATTCCATGTTTCTTCTGATATTTGTCCAGAATCTGCACCTGAAAAAATTTTAAATTTAAATTAAATTTAATTTAAATTTTATTTAGAATGATTCTTTAATGATTTAAGTCCAAAACAGACACAAAAAGGAAAAAAAATCCAGATTAAAATTTTAAACTGTAAGAATTCAGATCCAAATTTAACACCATAACCTTCATTTTTGCTTTACCTGGCACCAGCTGCCAAACCCAATTACCTATTTTGTGTTAGTTTCATATTTCTTGATTCTTACAATTACCTGCTCTAAATTACACAGTACTTAGAGAAAACATGAAAATTCTATGATAAACGTCTTATTTAGTATCTACCAATCAAGATGACAGTCAGTAGTTCTTAGGTACTCAGAAAACAGAGATTCATATTATTATAAAGACATGCAATCACATCAATTACACAGTAAAGTTCAAGGACTTCAGATTCTTGTTTCATCAAAGAAATTAATATGGATAGTAAAGAACAGAAGTATGAGAAGCATAGTGAAACTCCCAGAGAGAAAGGACTATTATTAGGATAATAACAGCTCCAACAATGCTCCTGTAGCATTGATGGGTCAGCCTTCACTTCGTTCCCTCTTTAAAGTCTTTGTTTATCCACTGCTCTGGCTAGAGGTCTGTCTCCTGTCAGCATCCAACAAGCATTTCTGATTTTCCGTAACTTTTGACAGTGGCAAAGACAAGATGCATCAGCACATCTCCCCTCTAGGTTTCAGTGCAAGGATCCTGTCTGATACCAAGTGGTTTCCTCACACAGAGAGGTCACAATTTCTGATCTACCAGAATAAGCCTCCTCTTTTTTTAGCAAATCAAAACCCAGTCTGACAACAAGTTTCCCCTGATATCCTTACTAGGCTTTATTAATTTGTCTTGTTAAACCTTGTTTCAGCACCCTCACACTTTAAAAAAAGGAAATCAGCACTGTAAGCAGGGGACTTCTCCCCCTGTCTCCTGTACTTTTCTGTCCTCATCACCTGCTGCAGTGGTGCCTACTGTTATACTTTACCTATTAAGAGTTTCTAAAAGGGAAAGGTACAAAGAGCTGCACTTTTGTTTACCTACAGTAACTCAACTATGCAAAGCTTCATCTGGAAGTCATCACACAGGTCCCATGCCAGTACTAATGATGTTATGCCTCAGTTTTACTCTTTTACATTTAGGGTCTCAAGAAACAACTCCATCTCTGCAGGCACAGGAGTAGATAGATCTTCACTCCTTCATCCAGACTGCAGCCAGTCAGGTTCAACTGAACAGGCACAGTGAACTCAGGCACTGGAATCAGGACCACTGGATCAGAAATATGTAGTACTGGACACTATTTAGTGGTGTTCCCACCTCTTAAAACTCACAAGACAGATTTTTCACATCCTATCCACCTTATTTCTACCCAAGTTCTAATTTGTACCAATGTAGCTCAAAGGAAACCAACAACTGGCTAATTTGCTATCAATTATGGCTTATAAAGTGATTTTTTTATTTTAACAGGCTTTATACCTTGTACTTGAATTCTACCATCAGCAATTAAATAATTAAAATGCACTAAAAAACTCAGGAGTGCCAAAACCCGTTGTTTTTAAAATAAACTCTTTGCATTCTACAATTGGTGAGGTTTATGGTAAGTTTATGGGTACATCCAGTGTACGCTAAGACATTAAGCAAAATTGGGAAAAGCTCCACTTAAATAAATGTTGATCTTCTTTTAGGCTGAGCTGCAATGGATTTAAAGCTTCCTAGAAAGTCTAAAGACTTCATAAAGCAAGTAATACAAGACTGTTTTCCTCTGTACCTATGAATTCCAAATAAATGGTATCCAGCATTTAACTCTGAAGAATAATAAAGAAATCTTTATCTTTACAAAAACTTCCCTAATGTGCAATGTACAGTATCAAATGACTTGCAGAAAAATGAGGAACAGATTTTATTTACAGTGGTTTTCTCCCTCTGTGAGCAGATGCTTTTCGATTCAAATTAGGTTTCAAGATTCTAATAACTAAATACAGATACATAACAGTCTCCCAATTTTGTTAAGAAAACCCCCATCAAACAAACTGATACAAAGTCAAAGCACACTTTCACCATTGTCAAGTTACTCTGCACCTCCTACACTCTCAACTGCTCTTGGATTAGTCTACTACAGATACTAATTCTTCATTTTAAGAATAAAATGATTCGCCAAAAATGGGCACAACACAGATTCATTAGAAACTGCCATTCATTTTATGTTAACAATAAATAAAATTTAAAAAATCATAAATTTTCCAAACTTCAGCAAATGCATATGGGGTAAAAAAGCACCAGCAGTATTGACACCTACCTTGTTTTAGCACAGCATTGCCACATTTCGTTACTGCAATCTTAGCATTATCAATGGGGCCAGGAGGATCTAGTGCAACAGAAAAATTATTAAAACTGGGGGAGCTGAAAACAAACAGCAGGTTGAAGGTTCTATTTCCAAAGAGAAGGAAAAACAGCTCATTTGTTTACTGCTTGTTTTTGTACTGCTTTACAGTACATTCCAAGTTGTTAAAAGCTAATCACATTTTTAATTAGGAGCAAGTTTTCCAAAGCATTCATGATTACAGTTAACTCTTCAAGCTACATAAAACACAAGTTAATACTAATTCTTACCCTCAAAGTTGTCCTAGAGCAGACCCTGACAAGACTGTAGGACATTTTATCAGTTTCCATTTTAAAACTTTAGAGGCATCTGAAGTCAGGCAAATTGACATCAGTACAGCTGTTACTGAGCTATCTGAGTTTAGATTTGACGAGGTCACCTTTCCTCCAGAAGCTGCAGCATCATCTCTCATCTATCAACAAAAACCATTCCCCCTTGTGCTTAGATCCAACTGTCCTGCTGCTGACAGCAAACATCTGCAAACAAGCAACATTCTTTCCAACACTATCCCATTATCCCATTGCTGTGAATTATTTTGCTATGTTCTGTATCCTGGATGTATTTGTAACTTATAAAACCTGTGTCTTAGATGTTTAAAAGCTTTCATTGTCTTTGCTATCTGTTCTTCCTACAGTCTTCTACCACGGCAGAAACAAACAATACAACAAAAGACTACCTATATTTTGAGATGGGGCACAACTTACCACTGTCTTTACCCTTTACAAATCCTTCCCATTCTCTGAACCAGTGCATGCTGATGCAGTAAAATGTTGATGGAGATTCTTCTTCTTGGAATGCTCTATTAAGCTACAAGGAAAAAAAAATCTGTGTTTTTCTGCCCTTTTATTCCTTTAAACTACTGAATTCTTTGAACCACTTATTATTAACACCATAACATTACACTGTAACAGAACATTTTCAGGAACTGCTGACCATAAATCCAATGAATACCTGGTGAATACCTAAGATGAGATTCAGATGGAGTGGTAACCTTCATATTAAAAGCTGATTTACTATTTAGTTAAAAAATTATTTGTATTTCCTGAAAACAGCAACAAGTTTTTCTTAAGCACAGGTGCTTACTCATCAAACACTAATAGATAATTACTGTGAAGGCTGAACTTTTAAGTAGCAAAAAATGCAGAGACCTTATTTTTGTAAAATAAAACAAAGTAGTGTTTTGAATTTTTTTCCCATACTTTTATGGAAAGTTCTTCGTGTGATGAACTGTATCTTCATCTGTGTTTGTTTTTCCTCAAGTACTTTGAGCAGATGGCAGTAAAATTCCAAGCAAGGCACAGTGAACTAATATATTGGGATTTCTCACAATTTACAGATCTTTTTACAACATTATGAAGAAACAAGCAAAAAGTCACTTAAAACCTTTAAACCATTATCTTTTTAGCTCTGTAATAATACAGCTACACTTCCCATTTGAAGTCATAAACCTGAAGCATCAACACAACTTAAGGTTTCATATAGAGTAAGTGTTACAATCATTCCCTAAAGCCATCTTTATAGAGGACAATAGAATTTTCTGTGTGCTAACCAGTAACAATACTTGCACAACAATGCACATATAATCACTGCTTTTACTGGAAAGATACTGACTGCTAAAGCAAATGGGGTTGACTCAATGTCATTAATAATAATTACTAACCAATGGTAATCCAGAGTAATGAAAATTCCTAAAAATGTCAAAAGAACCATGGAAAAGATGGTTCTTTTGACATGGAAAATCCATGGAACCATGGAAAATCTCTGAAGTGTGATTAAAGGACAAACAGAACTAAAATAACAGAGTCAGTTCTATTTTTCTTCCTTTCATGAGTTGAGATAGCAGGAATGGGACTCCAATGTTTCTGCATTTATTTTCATTGAAAAATTCATAACACATTTTTGGTTTAAGAACTTCAAAATCATTGCCACTAGTTATTTACCTTCAGACTCAAGCACATAATTCTCTAACCCTGGGAAAATACAGTAGTAGCTCCTTGATATAAATTTTACAGATCCATTGTAACATTAACTACATAACATATTTACTTCACACTGAATTACGTACATTTGTTTATGGATCTAATGACTTTTTTTAAAAACTAGAACTAATGATTATCATTAAATTTTTCTTGGCACAGTATTATTGCACTTAATCCTTATCAGACTGCATAGAACAGGCCACTGGCAGTGTATAAAGAACAGCTGCTCAGATGGCTGTTTCCACACTATAAAAAATAATTCAAGGAACATATTCAAAATTTTCTCTTAAGTACATTTTTATATAAGCAGTTATCTGGGATTTCACTGCTACCATTAGGAGAGATGGGTTGGTATGTAGGGATAGAGGTATTTAATGAAGTCCATTTGTTATAGGAATCTCTTGTGCAATTCTAGCAATCCCTTGGGTCTAGTAATGAATGTCAGGGGTTGGCCAGCAGCAGAATGGATGTTTTCTTTTTTACCCGTATAAACATTTCCAATTCATTTTTCCTTCTTTTTTCAATTCTTTCAGACTCTATTTGGCAGGTGTGACAAACATACAGATGGTTAACAGCTGGTCCTCCTCCGTATCTGCAGTAAAAGTAAAAAAACCCAAACAATCATCCTTCTGGAAGATATCATGTAAAAAGATCATGCACCTGTAGATGGGGCAAATGTCAGTATGAACTGAAGGCTGACACATGCCAGTCACAGTGATCCCAAAAAGCCATAGGTTATTTTCCTAGTAATACTCTGTTCTCCATCCTAAGACCATCTTGCAAGTTCTGACTGCCTCATGCTGGTACAAACCATCTCAAACTCAGCTGCATCACTGACTTCAGAAGGAGTTACTATGGTTAGAACATGTCAGTGAGTGTTGTTATATATACACCAGGTGTGATTCTACCAAAGGCCTTTAAGATACAGCCTATAGAAATTCCAGCCAGTTCTGTCTTAAACATGTTTCTCCATCCCACTGCAAACTCTTCATCAGCTTTGCTACCTCCCTGACCCCAGCCTCTAAACTAATTTATTGGGTTTTTTTCTTAATAGGTTATTCTTGACCATTTCCTCATATTTTCCTTGTGTGAAACTATCCATGGAAATCTGCAGAGGCACTGCTCCTGAGAAGGATATTTTTGCATACAGAAAATGGATAATGGAAGAAAAATCCAGTACATATAGGAAAAGAGAAATCAACTGGAAATAGCATTGTGTTTATTTTTTACTTGTGTGCACCAAAACTTTAAAACATCAGTAAAAACTTCCCAAACCCTCAGTTGTGTTGTTAAGGTGGCAGGAAATTAACAGCTAAAAATATTTAATGCAAATGCAATACAGAATGTTGAAAGCCATCAGCAAAGCTCTGCTGCAGCTTTTTGTTACTTTAGAATAAGGCATAGCTTGTAAGAATTCCTCCTTTGTAAGCAAGCACTCAAACCTGACTGACATTAAAGTGTGGGGCAGTAACACAGAACACTCAGATTTAAGTTATTTTGAAGCAGTACTGGCAGCTGAGGCTATGGATTCAAAGCCAACATAAAAGAAAAGCTGTCTCCAGCCAACAAGAGAACAGGAAGCTGATACAGAGAGCTCTTTCAAAAAACCTCTGCAAAGCATACTTTTGCTGACCTACTTTGTGTTATTTCATACATACCATACATGTTTATTGGTTTAATATTGAAGTACTACCCCAATAACAAACTAGTCCATGCAGTCTTTTACTTTGCACAAGAAAATGATATAAATTGGCTGTTTGCAGTCTCTTCAGTCAGCTGTGTGCCCAGAGGGCTGTCTTTTTCCTGAGCCACTAATTCTGAAGTCTGATGTTGCTGTTTGGCTCGCAAACTGTGTCACTGGATTTTTTTCCAATTACAGTTCAAAACTTACCTGCTATACAGATTATCCCATATATTTTGAGGTAGCATTACAACGAGGTCCTCTATGAAGTTAGCTTTGTGTGGAGGAACACCTGCAGGAGGAATAAAAACAAATAAAACCCCCAAACAATATATAAAAAAAAAACAACCACTTGGGGATTTTAAGGAGGGGAGGAGACTATGTTAGAAGTCCATAAATAAAAAAAAAATATAGAAATCTTTCAAAAAATTCAGAGAAATTTTATGGACTAAGTTTTACATAGGTACAATCTATCACTGTTTAGAGACACCACTCTGATTTTAGTCTTCTGTGAGGCTGAAAGGCTCATAAAAAGCAGAAGCAAACTAACTATATGAATAGCTAAAACTAAAGGGCTAGAATCCATTTTACACGATTTCAAAAAGCTTCTTAAGGTATACAGTTAGAATGTCAGGATGATTAAATATCTTGATTATGCTCATTAACACTAACAAACTGTCAATTCAAAATTCACTTATTTCCCGCAGACCTTTTGGAATTAATTCAAACAACATGAATACTTGAAAGCAGAGAAATTTTGAGGAAGGCAGAAATGGAGGGGCTGGCAGAATTACCAGTGTTGAGCTGAAGCACATGTTAAACAACAGAGGACTATGCAGGAATTCTTGGGAACAAGGAAAATCGAGTAGTTGGGCACTCATATCAGCAGCCATCCACTGCAGCCCTGCAGAGGGAAAGCCAGAGGGCTCACAGGTACCCTGCAGATGGCTACAGGGACACAATCATCCTGGGTTAACATTTTGGCTCAGCAACAGGGGCAGCACCTCCATCTTCCAATCTAATGCAATTGTATTTCCTATTAGAAAATAGATACTGCATAGTAATGATTTCTTGGAATGGTAGCACTGAAATATGGGTATTTCTCCAAATGTGTTTTGCTTATTGTAATGCTCTTATGTTTTTTAGCATATAGCACAAGTTAAATTTTTATGCTCCTATACAAAATACACAGAATTACTGCTTGATTTTCACACTGCTATGCACTGGATACTCTGCATCAGATCAATTTCTTCCAAAGAAGCTTTCAAACCTCTCACTGCTTATAGCCTCAAGCTGAGAAAAACATTTTAATTTGCAGATGAAAGTATTAAGGATAATGATACAGTGGCAGGATTTTTTCAAATGTGAATATACACATTTAAGAAGCAAGCAGGTAAGAGAAACTGCTCCTCTTTGAGAATCAAGAAAATTTATAAACAAATTCAAATGTGCAGAGAAAAGAAAAAAAGGGTAACTTCACACAGTATTATTTCTAATTAGTCAGCTACTAAAATGAGAAAGAATTTACTTAGAAGTTATAATTTACCAAAGAAGTCATAATATTAATTTCAAATAGTCAAACTGCTTTAATTAAAAAAAGTATACACCACTGTTATAGCGAGAAGTTGACAAATTATTTTTAAATGATTCACAGTTAAAGTCTCACCTCCATGCATACAGAGAAAGTCATTGTTTGAAATTGGTCCTGGCTCTGCAAATGTCTTGAATTTATTTAACCACTGCCTGGAAACATAGAACTGCAGGAGACTTGGTTCCATCATATTCAGTAGCCCTGATATCCTCCGTCTCTCTCTCTGTGCTTCTTCACTGCTCTTTCTATTACAGAAATAGAAATCATTAAACAAACACAGGTCCCTGTGTACAGTGCAGATAACTTACTTTGTGAAAAGAAAGCTCTGCCTTCAAGTAAATTACCTGGGCCTTGTCTGTACTTCCCAGTTTACACAGCCTAAGAAAGCAAACAGTTGGGCTGCAAGATAGAAGCCAACTGTGCTGCAGAGGTGGCGCAGCACCAAGGGCTGTGCCCACCTGCCCAGTTCCTCTCTGCAGAGCTTGAGATGAAGCTTTGCAAGCTGCACTCCTTGGCCAGGTGCTCCTAGTTTACCTTCACAAGTACGGTAACACAGTAATCAGATCAGGTAACTCCACTACTTTTCCTGTATCCTCTTACTTTTCTCACTGCGAACTGGAAGTAACTCTGCTCTCCCATTTTAGATGGAATAGAATCTCCCTTCTCCAAGCCAGTAGCTGTCTTTTGTGGATATATCTTTTTTTAAAGCCATATTTTATTAATACTATTCTTCTATTATTTATTTGAATATGTTAACCCACAATCAAACATAGTGTTCTTTCTTGGCAATACAGCATGACTTCCAAATTCCTTTTAAATGGCCTACTGAGACCCATGGGCTCAGCTTGAACAATGGCACATGGGAGTGCTCTGAATCAAAGTTAAAACATTAACAGAACACATCTCATTTTTTATGCAAATCTGACACAATGTATTTTGCAGCCAACTTTTAGCAGAAATTTTATCTTAGTACCAGAAATTTCAAATCTGAACACTGAGTTGCTTTTATTACCTCAAGCACAGAATTCCCTAGACTGAAGATGATAACAACATGACTTCTCTCACCTTCCATTTCAATTCTCAGGAAGAGAATAGTGTATGAATAGCATTAAATTAAATGTATAATAAAATGGATAATATAATGGATTAAATTACAACAGTCAAACAGCTGTAATCCTGCAACTTATCTGATAAAGACTTTGGACAA
Organism: Sylvia atricapilla; assembly: GCF_009819655.1. Lineage (NCBI taxonomy): Eukaryota > Metazoa > Chordata > Aves > Passeriformes > Sylviidae > Sylvia > Sylvia atricapilla. The sequence goes on from NC_089148.1 coordinate 16,335,228, forward strand.
TCCCAGTCAGAGCTCTAACAGTTAAAAACCTTCTGTGTGCAAAATCTCCACATGTCCAGAATTCCCTTCCTCTATTTGAAAATAAGGAGGCTTGTTCTTAACTGCTGCTTTAAGTTCTCTTACTATGCAGATTTCATTCTCATTTTAATATAAACACTTCAGCTCTGACAGAGCAAGCGTTAAGGACATAACTGAAGGACTAAGTTTTTCTCCAGCATAGGCTTTTCTTGTTGGTCAAATTCTTCTGTTAAAATTCTCTTGGGGCAGCTAATCCTGAAAGCTGCCCAACTGCTTAAAAAGTTATTTACATACATGACTTAGAGGGGTATGACTGTACTTCTAATTTCTTACCTGTAGAAAAGAACATAAGCTTCTGCATTTTGCACTGTGGATTCTGATACTTCAGTGACACTCTGGTCATCAAATTCATACCACAAATTATTTAAATTGTTGCGACAATAAGCTATGTAATGTCCACCTAGAGTGCAGGAAGCAAGAGTTATCAAGGAGTGTCTAGAGCTGCCCATTTTACTCTGAAACACATGAAAAGGAAGAAAGTCCTAAACCCCCCCCTCAAGCCTTAAATGGGAGAAACAGAATCATTAGTAGATACAACTTTGAAATTAACTTCTGTCAAATTCAACATCAGCTTTTCCTCTGAATTTCTATTAACTAGTGGTGACTTGAACATTACTTTCAGCACATTCCTGCAACTCTTCAAGCAGCATGCTGTTTAATACAGTCCTGAAACACAACATTCAGAGTAAGATTGTCTGAACAACTTACATTCATCAGCTCCTACAACAAACTCTTTTCAAATCTTTGTATGCTTTATAACAGAAAGTAGCAGAGATATAAAACAGCTACATGATATCACAACCAGAACTAACTGTGCTTCAAAACTATTCATAATACATTTTAAATTATTACTATTTTTAAATATATTTAACTGCTGGTAAGTAAATAATCAAATATCTGCTAAACTGATTATGTGAAGCACCAAGGAGCAAGCACTAAGACAAAAAGGAGAAAAATTTCAAACAATGTATACTTTAAGTTTGAGAAGTATGAGGGGGCAACTTCTATAAAAATCTATGAAGTTTCTGGCTTAAAATGTTTATTTCTCCTATTTTCCAAATACTGAAATATCTAGGTAGAAATGACTCCGACACATAGCAATAAGATGTTTGTTCAGCTACTCATCATTATTCACAAATAGCAGTTACCACCTGTTTTGGGGTTAAATGGCACTGATCATCCAAGAGAACAGATCTTTAAAAAATGACTGACATCTTTGTGGTGCTTTGTAAACAGTTTCCAAAAATTAAGGCATATAAAGCATTGACATGAACAGTTGTATAGAGCAGCTGATCAACTAACTGGTCATCTGCTGGCAACATTATTTCCACATTTATGTTGTTCAATAGTTCTCTTAATATTCTTGGACCTCTTTACTTTTTTCCATCTTCAATTATTTTTAGGTATTCCATATAATTTTACAGATGTGTCAACTCTGTCAAAGCAAGCCTTAAATCTTCTGGGTAAAGACAAAAATCACAGCATTCCTCTTTCACATTGTAATTACCATTGTTTATCTATCTACCCTTCAGTATATAGTTATCATCCTTAGAGAAGAGTGCTGGTGTACCAACTGCAAAGATCAAACAATCCAGCTCATACTCACTGCTGGCAGTTCCATGGTGGCAGATGACAGACAGGAGATCATAAGTCACGATTTGAGCTGGACTGTCCTTCGCAAGGAAAGGCTGAAGGTCAAGGCCTTCCAAGGGAAAGGACACGTGGGTCCCAATTTTTGTGGAAAACATGAGTTCATGTCTAAATCTTTTGAGATGAATGCACAGAATCTATAAGAAGGATGGACAGATTCAGTCAAGAACTACACATGCTATGTGATATTAAATACCTAAACTGTGTATGCCATCTTTTCCTTTTACAATCCCAAAAAGAATAGTTTTCCCTATGACCTGAAGCATATTCACAAGTGTTTTAATCAGCTGTGGCTACTAACATTGATGCAGCACTAAAAAATGTACCTTTTCTCTTTCTCAATGCACATATTGCACGATCTTGTAATGAGGGACATTAATTTTCTTCCTGATTACTAAAGATCTCAACTCATGCTTTGAAGTGTAAGACTGGATTACTTTTTACATGTAAATGACTAATGTTACTCATAGAAAAGCTTTCCAGTCTGACCGTGCTGTTTAATTCTATGGCCTACAATACAAACAGTAGTGTATATATAATAACATAGAATAGGAATGTTGTTACTGCCTGCAGACCAACAGTAATAACATAGGAAAATTCCGTTTCTGTACTTGTCATGTACAAGATTCATTTTCTTACAGAGTGAACAACCATGTTGCTCACATTCTTAAACAAACACCAATATGAAGGCAGACTTTCATCACACAGCATTATAAGCACAACTTAATCCATGCAACTCATTAGTCTTACCACATCTCTAATTATGCAGAAAAAGTGCTTTAAAGTACATATTGTAACAGTACCTCAGGAAATTTTTGCACTTTGCAGAATTTCACTCCATTTCTTAACCTAGGCAAGGGAAAAACCAGACCAGAATAACCAATAATTAATTCTGAAAAGATTTTACTTTATTGTGCTAGATCAGCAAAAGCCTAAGCTGAACATTGCATTAGTAAACCCAAAATATTTCTGGAATGTAGACTAGATGTGGAGTAGCCAAAATGATACAAACAATGATGGTTCATAGGACAAGACAATCTGTACTGATGAAAACCTCAAAACATCAAATACAATCAATTCCCAACTAGCTAACTGGTTTCTCTTAACACAGAGGAAAGAACTTGTAGCTTCATGAAAGCTGATAATCCAGCAAAAAAACTAAAAAAGAAATGAAATAAAGTTTATTTCTAAGAAATTATCTACAGCATATACAAGAAGAAATAACACTCCTGTACCATAAAAGGCTTTAAGCAGTTTTCAGACCACTGCTGTTTCTTGGTTCTTTAGTATTTAAAGCCATAGTTTGTTTATTTAACACACCTCAGTGACTTACTGCATATCAGGGGAAAGGTGCTAGTATTAGAGAGGGCTAAGAGCTTTTATTCTGTCAAACAAAACCAGCTTACATCTAAATAGCAAGGGCATGAGAAAGAACTAAGCACATGTGGTAAAGTAAGTCCGTGCTTCCTGACCCCTGCACCATGGGAACACTGAATTTCTGATAGAAAACAGGGTCATATCAAAAGATGAACAGTATTGGGACATACCCAACAGAAATAAATGTCTCTTGACTAAAGGAAGCAGAAAAAACCCAAACTAAGACGAAGTAAAACAAAGGTAAAAGCCTGCTTACTTTTTACACCTTCCACAGCTGTACATGTTATCACCTGCAAACATCAGGGAGACAAAAACCAGCCATTATTCTCTAAATCTGAACAGTTATCCTTTAAGTGTGTACATTTGATAGAAAGAAGTTTCAAGGGAATTTATCTTTAGGTTGCATTCAATATTTAACAGTCATAATAGTGTTGACAAAGCAACTACAGGAAAGGTTCTTAGGTTTTATGCCTTCAACTGTGAAGCAAGGCAGTATAATCTGAAGAGACGATACTATATAATTTAAAAGGGAAATAATTTACTATGTCCAAATTGAGGTTATGAGAATGAATATTAATACAGTGGGTTTGAATTTTTTATGAGCCTTCAGTTGATACAATTTCACTAAACCAAATTCAGACTGACTTGACATTTAAAAGCAGCTTTCACAGGCATTTATCTCAAATACTCAGCTGAATGAGAAGCTTACCTTTCTGAAATGAATGATCCCAAAAGAACAAGAATTGACTGTATAACACCTTAACAGGTGGCCTCTGCTTAACTGCATTAAGCTAAGAAGGTATCAATCATCTCATTGTGACAGGAGGAAAAACAGCACAGAAGAAACATGTTCAGGTAATTAACCTCTTACCCTTGAGCTCATCTCTGGCGAAAAAGGCAGCAAGACAATCTTGTAAGGTTACAACTGGACCCCAAAACCAGCTAGGAACACATGAGACAACAAACCTGAAACATCATTGACAGAAAAGAAAGAAAACCAACAAATGTTCTGCCAGAAGAGCAGAAACTAGAATGTCAAAATAGATAATTAAATCAAACAAGATAAATATTATTTACCTTTTGAAGTATTCCATAAAAAAGGCTATCCATCCCTGGGGGGCATATGCTTCTCCACATGACCCTGCCTTGACTAGAGATGTCTGATGACTTGCAGAATGGAGTTTGGCAAGATCTTCCTTACCTGGAATAGGCAAGGACAGATCCTGAAAGGTCTCCAGGGTTACAGACAGCTAAGGGAGAAAACAAATGAAACACAATGGAGTTAAGGTTGAAGAGAAATGGTAATTAAACTGAATTCTATGAAGTCCACTAGTAAGCAACAAGTCAGTGCAAAACTGAAAATTCCACTAGGTAGGAAATTAATTATTAAAAGGTACTTTAATAAGAACTCATATTGTAAAAAAGAGGAACCAAAACCCAACATTTTAGAATGAACCTGCACATTGTTATCACTGAAACATTTTTTAGGCCATTATTATTTGCCTTCATATCAGTCATACAAAGCACTGTGATTTTTGCTTGAGGCTGTGTTACATAAAATAGTTTGAGAAAGCTGCAGTCATTGTTTCCACACTATTTTACTCTGACATTATCTTGACCTGATGTAACTGGCCTTGCTGCAAGGGAGACTCATCTGTGCATTTTCTTGCTCCTGTGCTTCATTTAGTGATCACACAGTCACAGAGTCAAACATCCAACACATTTTAGAAATTCTTGCTTGTTTTTTGAACTTGTTCTGATTACCCTGAGGTCCCTGTATACTTAGATCTAAATCAAGAGAAGTATTAAAGGCATGCAAGTACACTAGGGTTAGGTTTAAGCCTTATGTTGAGAAAGCTGACCCCAGTGTAAAGATCTGGATATTCAGTATTTGATACTAGTGCTTTTAGACTAAAGCAGTCCACTAGATATATTTAGGTAACTGACTTTTTTTTTTTTTAATGACCATGTGTGCTGTTCCAAGTAATTCTCTGAGCAAATAGTACAGAAAAAAAAATCAACTCTTCCTTCCTATGTTGCATCTCCTCTTGCAGTAGAGGACAACTTCAGAAAGCAGTTCATTATTCAGACCATTGCAGAAGTTAGTGTCTTTACTTGGATTTATTTTGAAAGACCATAATTCTGTAAGTCTCAATCTATCTGCTAAGACAGTTACAACACTGTATTAGATCACTGTCTTATCTTTTTTTAAAAAACATTAGGTACCTGAGAACTCAGGACAGTAGCGTGTGTCTATTAGGAAATTTCAGAATATTATTAAAAACTAATTTTTAAATTAAGACCTAAATTAGGACCTTAAACTATTAAGACGTAAATGAAGTTGAAGAGCAAGCTTCTTTCTACATCCTTGCTGTAAGCCAATTCTCAAAACTCTTTTCAGCTCTGAGTAAATATTCAGCTCAATGAACACAAGCTATTCTAAACACAAAGTGCTGATAGTAGCCACTATTACAATTTGAGAGAACAAGTGTGAAAACAAGTAGCCCCAACCTTCTGAGGGAATCTGCCACAAAAGTATATAAAGTTACCAGAGAATTACTGTATTAATAAAGCAGTAAGAAAAGAACACATTAATAGCCAGAACTTTCTCTTCTTACCCGATCACAAGTCAAGCACTGGACTGAACTTATTATAGTCCCATCAAATATATCAGAGATAACACTCCTGTACTTCTTGCGCTTCTTCCTTTTTGGTGACGACACCGTTGAAACTACAAAATGACAAAAATAAAATGCTGCAGTAAGGCAAAGTACAGTGGATTCTGATTACACTTCAGCTTTGTGTAATATAATTAGAAGTCTCATAGGTTCAGAGTTAAATTATGAGCCAAGCCCTGTTTTCTATTTACTAAATATTTCTGAGGAATTAAGAGATCACATTACTGCCAGTAATTACAGGCAATTCATGTGGGTTCCTCAAGCAGCTGGGGACAACCACCAGAAATGTCTGTCTCCGTAAGTAAAATTCAAACTGCCAGTCTTGAAATCTACAGCCTATTGCTACATGATGGATTTATCTTGGCAGGAGTCCTCCGAGGTATAAAAAGGAACATTCTATTTGACACTTAATTTGATCAGATCTTCCTGGGAAGTTTAAACCATGCTGGGCTGAAGAGCTCATGCATGAGGTTACTGTATCAACACTGATGACAGAGGATTAAAGCGGACTAAAGCAGGACTGGAGTCCAGCCTAAGAGCAGCTTACTAAAAAACCCACTTCTCTCAACCTGTCCTTGGGCATGACAAGCACCAGTGACCGAGTACCTCTTCTGACAGACTCAACTTCAGGTTGTCTAAAACCCTCCTGTAATGGTGAAGCCAAAACTGGAGACAGTAGTACAGATGCAGTGTCAAAGCTGCTGAACAAATGAACCAAGGAGGTCAATGATTTAAGTCCATTAAATCACTGTCATGCAATACCAGCGCTAAAGCATTAAAAAGATAACATGAATGTTCAGAAGTTATCTGGATAGGCTATTGAATTAAGCAGGATCCCAATATTAAAGTTTTATTAGTTTTTGGTTTGGTGCAATGCCTTAAAAGCATGTTCTGAAAGACAAGCTTTGCCTCAAGTAGTCTATTGCAAAATAAACCAGGGGAAAAAAAAATATATTTCGTTTCTCGTGCCCTAAAGCAGCATTGTCTTATATGTAAAGGCAGGGAAAGTCTAAATATTCCTGATGCTCATAAATGCATCGTGCTGCAGTGCTAAAAGAAATACTCTGCACTGCAGGGACATTAACAGCCCTAAAGCAGTCAGCATTTACAGGTCTATCTACAGTACAATTATACAAAGCTCCTTAAACCTTAGCTGATTTAAAACGGTGATTTACTGAATTTCTGCCGAAGAACTAAATGAGTTTGTTCTCTGGAGAGCATTACCTTTAGAGGTACTAACTTCTTATACCTTTCTCTTCTATCCAAACCACTGCAATTGATAAAACTGTCTAAAAATATTACTGTGTCTTCCCAAAATAGAGGCAAATACCATTCATGCTTCAAAAGAATCAGAAGATTACAGAAATACAGGGAATAATCTTCCATGACCAGCTTACGTAACATTCCCTCTCCCTACCAGAAACGGGGCTAAAACCCCTTTAGGAACAACACAAGACACACAATGAAAATTGTAATACAGAGTAATTTCATACCAGGAAGGACAAAAGAAACGGCCTCTACCTTTTTTGTGGACTTGTGCCAGTGAAGAGCACGATGGGAATGATTTTGGAGGGCTGTTTGATAAGCGTGTGTTCATCCCTTCAACTGATGATGGTGTTTGGGCCACAGATATGTCATTCATGTGAACATCATTGATGTATTCTGCAATTGAGATTTGCACAAATTCTGTGAAAAAAATTACTTCAGAATGAACAGACACAATGGTCATGCAACTTATTTAACCACACTGTCAGTCCACTGGACATTTAGGAATGTAGCACCACTTCAGTTCCTTTTAAATTAAGAACAAAAAAACCAACCTCATCCTTCTGGTTATCTGAAACCTTACCCAGTACAAATAGTTAGTTTGTCAAGGGAATTAAAATTGAATTCAGAACACCTAAACTGAAAAAATTAACTAAGTAGGGACATTTTTTTACAAGTAAAATCACCTGCTGTATTTGACCTATACCTCTACTGTATTCTACAACTCATTTCCACTCCCACAGATATTCTGGCTAAGAGTTTGACTATTTCAGTTGCGCTTTACCTGAGAATCTGCTGTGTATCTGCACTTTGACAGTTCCTTGGTTATTTAAAAATTCAGTGGTCTCTGAAGCAGTGTTTGTGTCTTTTTCCAAGTCTTCCATAGAACTTGTTCGTTTAAGTTTGTTGCTTGACATTTTTTCTTTCTGCCAGTCTTTGGATGTGACTGAGTTGTTATCATCATCCTGAATTAACATGGTTGTTTCTGCAGGATCCTCTAAGACAGGTTTGAAAATTGTGTCATTTTCTGTTTTATCACAGTTACCACAGGATTCACAGGGCTGAAAGCTTAAGTCTGACTGGCTCTTGTCTTCTTCCATACTCTCTTCAACACTCATAGGCTGGGCATCTTCCAGTTCTATAACTGGTTCTTTAAGTTCCTCATGAAGCAAATCCATTAGACAACGCAAAAATTCTTGTGCATCCTAGAATTTAAAACAAGTTTTACCATATTACTCGATTTTATCTGAAAGATATTAATATCAGAAAAGACACATATAACTGAAAGAAAGCTGGCTGTTAAAGAAGAAAAAAGGAAGTTCCTCTGTCCCAGGTCTAATGTTCAAAATACCTTTCCTTTCCAGAACATGTAAGTTTCCTGCACACATTTCTTGCATATCACAGGTAATCTTATCATGCAAGTTTCCTCCAAAACACTCCGATTCCCAAAATAAATTACTTTAACAACACCTGCAAAACTGCTGCCCAGCTAATTGGAACAATAAATTTAACTCAAACAATACCAGTACAAGTGGTCAGACCCCAGCTCTGCTTGTAAACAAATGTTCTAGAGACAGTTCTTATAAACCTTATCCAGAAAATCAACCAGAACCTTGCTTTCACTGGGTATGAAGTACTTTATAAAAAAGTACTATGATGTTACTCAGCCTGTCTTTCTAATGCACCACACCACCAGTAATACTACAATTCTTCTAAAGCCTCAACAAGATTTCCCAAATGTGTTCCCACAAAGAGCTGTAAAGTACTACTAGAAGTCTAATATGTGTTTGGAAACATCCTAAAAGCCACCAAATCCCATCAATCAGCACAGCTGCCTGGTCCTTGGCAATAGAAAGTATCCAATAAAGCAGGCATGCGAGAAAACAAAAGCCTCTTGTTGGCAGCTACTACAGCTTTTATTTTCTTCTTTTTACCTTTTTTGTATTCTTGTTGTTCATAATAGTAATTTTTGGTGGTCAACACTCCCATCCGTCATTGCAATTACTTATTAAGCTCAAAACTGCTGACTACAAAACATTTCTTTTATTAAAAATTGCAACTTACAGAACTGAGTTTGGATTTGAGTAATGAAAAAACCCCCAGTATGCCTACTGGCTGGCAATCCTTTCACAAAAAAACAAAATTACCAAAAACATCAAGATGCAGATTAAGAGATAAACATTCTTCATTGATCAATGTAATTTTTGCCCTGAAGATTGGACGTGGCTGCCCAACTTCTAAGGGTGGGCACTAGGAGAGTGTTGGTTATGAAAGCCCCGCTGTGTTTTAATTGTTGCCATGAAACTGCTGAAGATACAACTGAACTGTGATCCAGGCCTAATGTAAAAAAGTTCAAGTTAAGTGTTGCTCTGCATGGAAAAGATGTTTTCATCAGTGTACAAAGCTGCAAGTGTCAAGTTTCCATACAGTTTCTTTTTGGTTATCAAGGCTGACTTTCTGCCTTTTCAGAAATCTAGGTGGTGCTTTAGAAATTCCTGAGCAGATTCCAGAACATTAAGATTAGTATTTAAACACTGACCTTACAGCTACATGCAGCAATTGAACATTAAAACGAGTCCTAATCCTTCACTCCACAAATACAACACATAATGGAAACAGCAAAATTCCTTTTAATAAATGCCGATTCCCAGAAGATACTAGTAAGCTTTTCTAATTACAAGGTTTAAATTTTTCACCTAGTCCTAAAGCTTTTAATGAAGTGCTCCACACTGTATGAATGCACCAAGATATTTTATGAAGCAGCAACTGAAGAATGCCCTTGCTATATAATAATCCCTGCCTGTTGATCAAGATGCTGGCCTCTGATTCCCATAAGACCCAAATGGTGGGGAGGCTTTTTTCCAAGATACTAAATGGAAACTGCATACTGTGTAGTTTTTAAAAAACACAATTGGTAGGCAAATACATTAAAAATCTGTTGTATTCTTTTTTTTTTTTTAAACATCTTTATTTTGTTTTCTGGGACTGCTGAAACATTAGCAGCATTATCTCACACAAATGAGTAGTTCAGATATTACTACTTAAATTTTCCTGAAAGAAAAGGAGTTTTTCTAAATTGAAGACCTTTTGAGAATTTGATATAAATAAATCTAAATCATGACTTAAGTCCTCATTATTCCATTTCAGATGATCTACATTTAAGTCATATTAACTAAAGTTTATGTTATATTTGCTTTAAACAAATATAGGAAGTAAGGTATCTTAAGCTTTAGATTTCTACGAGATAACTTTATGGCTTAGGCAGATTGAAAAGACATCAGAAAGTTTTACCTGCTGAGAGTAGCCTCGAAACATTGGATTAACAGTCTTAATTCCTTGAAACAAACCAGTAGGAACAACAGATCCAGGCCTAAAAAAAAGTTTTAAATACATAAACACCGAAAAAGAAAGCATTTAAATAGATTTTTTTAATGTTTACTGAGATCATACCATTTCCTCTAACTGAACACCAATAATACTAATCTTAACAAAATGTAATATTGGCACTGAATTATTAACTACACGATGTTTAAGAACCTGTCACCCAACTGAAACAGTGACTGTATCAGGCCTTTTATGGCACATTTCTTGTCAGACAATCAGATGACAAATCAGAGATACTCTTGGCATTATGCAGAATTACAGTTTCTTTACCTTTGTATTTATATTTTGAAGTATTTTCTTAGCTAGATGTTACACATATTCCATATAAGGAAATAAGAGAAACTGATAAAACATTGATACGGAATGAAGGACACAGAGGATAAAGCAGTTGAACATTTTAGGCCTATTTCTGGCAAATATAAACATTTTTAAGAGCTTAATGCTTGCCACCTAATTTATTTCTTGTCCTATCTTTGGTATATATAAAAAGGAACAGGTTATAAGGAGTTCCTGAGTCCTGCAAGTCAGTCTTTCCTTCCTAATTTTTTTTTTTGGAAGAGGAATTCTGTAGCACATGAAATAAAAATAAGAAACGTAGGACAGATTAATGTACCTCTCATGATTCTGGAATCTATTTATCATACTTTCATCACCAAAATGATTTAATACCTGCTTTTGTGCCAGAGTTCTGTCATCAGCTTGAGGTAACTTTTACAAATTGCAGGTTTCTTATCAGTTCGGGCCAAGCCTCCACAGTCAAGAAAAAAGTGTGTCAAAGGTGGGCTGAATGAAAAGAAGAAAACAGTAATTTTTTTCAGGTTGTTAAAATACAAGAAAAAACCCTACAAATCCATACAGGATTATAACATAAGAATAATGCTGTTCTATAACTGAACAATTCTACTTCATATGTTCTTAAAAGTTGTGACCAAACATTTCTTGGTAGGACAACTTCAGCAGTACAGCCATGCTGCCCCTCAAACATGCTCTGACATTTCTCAAAGCACCAGAATTGTCTAATGGGATTCAAATCCAAGGCAATTCCTACAAGCTGTCATAGAAGTACACATGTACCACTCCAGCAACAATCATCACCAGCCTAGTCCATAAACAGCATCCCGAACAAATCTTTTCTCTAGAATCCAACAGTGCCACAAGATGTGTGTAGGCAAATAATTTACACTTAAATTACTATTTCATGCAGTGTTGCCAACTCTCATCCTCTCTCCTCTCCTTTCAACCTCCTTTCTGAAGTCACAACCCTCAGACATGTTGGACCAATTTCTGTCCAAGAAAGGAGACATCCCAGCATACTTCCAAAATCTGGCATTTCACAACAGAATATTCTCCTCATGGTGCCTTGTCAAATTCTTTATCTTCTAGAGAGCTCTGCCTCAGTTCTGCTCTCTGTCATCAGAGAGCCTCAGCGAGGCCCTTGGCCTGTGGCTCACAGTAACCCTGTGTGACACCTGCTCAGGACCTGCCCCTGCCCTGCCACTCCTGCTGCAGGCAGCTTCCCAGCTGGGACACAGGGTCTGTCTCTTCCACTTCTGTACATTTCTCCTTCATAAACTTGTCTAGAACTCCCACAGATGACTTGGGACTTTGCATTCCATCATTCCTACCATGACTTAGCACAGAATGCTCCAGATACATTTTTTGTAACAACTGAATTCTGATCCAAGTATCTTTTTTTTAAATTAGGGTTTATTCTTATGCATTTCCTTTGCTTTCTTCTGTAGCAAAGGAAAAATATACAAAGGCTAATCCACAAATCCAGTAGCTTTTTTTGGATTTTCTTCTAATTTCTAAAACTGCATGTATTTTTATTTAGGAAGCATTAGAATGAAACAGGGGAAAAACTGAGTGGCCCATATACCAAAATAAATTGCAGTACACAAGACTGAGATTCAACAAATATATGTCCTCTTCCATGGTAGTGCATCTCCCCAAACCCCTTAAGTCCACCTGGAAAAAAATGTATGCATAAGCAAATATAAAATTGCATTATCATTTTCCTTACCAGTTGGAAAGAGCTTGTAAAGCTGCATTCATGTAACAAGTGTTTCCAATATTTTTCAACCCTGTTAGGCCTGAAAAACAGAATAAATACAAATCTGTTAATCCAATAATTCCTTAAAAATACACAGCAATCAAAATACTCATGGAACACTTGGGATGCCAATTATAATGCAGAATTGCAACTAATGGAAACATAGGACACCTAAAAGAACACCAATCTAACTGGAATTAGTAATTAGTTGTTTTGATCTCGATTGACTAAAAAATGCTTCAGACAAGTGGATTTTATTTCATCTTACTAACTTTTTATGGTTTATGGCACCTGCAGATTTTAATTTAAAACATCTTTATCAACACTGAAGTTTTACTTCAGCTTAATGACTTACCCATTCAGTTAAACTGTTGCTATGCTGCATTTGTAACTAATCACATTACCAAAACCCTCATTCTTCGTCCCAAATTCACACTAAATCAGATTACACTCAATATCTAAAACCTACTCAGCATGTGATTATCCCAGGCTAGTCCTGCAATTAGTCTTTTTCTATTCAAATGACATACCTTTATTTCTATTAACAAATTGCTCAATTTAGACTTTACCACATAGTTTATTTCCTAATCCACATTGTTTACTTTCCTTGCAGATAGTCACTTTTTCCACACATGAAAGTTACAATTGACATATATTATTTCCATAACTATGAATTAATTATGCTATTCATGGCTACTAAAGTATTACATTAACAAAGTAATACTTCAAAATAAAATTGATTTTGTATGAGGGAACAGTAAGATTTCTAAGCAAGGAATCAGTAAACCCCAAAAATTTAAAAAACTTGACAAACATTCAGCAATCAGTGCTGATGACTATGCAATTCCTGAAGTATACGAATTATCCTGGTAGTTTTGGTCTATGGCAGAAAAATAAAAGTGACTAATAAAATCTTTCTGCATCTGAAGACCACTCAGGTTACTTCAGTTACCAACTGCTGATACACAGGACTTCAAAATTAGATTTTAAAATGTCCTTCTATCTGTCTGAATGGAAATACAGTCCTGCTTCCTGTATCTGAACATGCATTCCAAATTCTGCTACAAAAGAACAATCACTCTTACTGAAATTGGAAAGCAAGAAAAGTTAGATAATTTTGATTTTATTTCAGTTTTTTCAGAGGCAGCATGTATTTCAGGAAGATACTCTCACTTTGTTTTTCCAGCCTGTACTATTGCAAGGAAAGTTTTCAAACAGACTTCATTTCTTGTGAAGGTATAGTCTAATGTTTGCCTCATCAAGAAAATGCAAAAGAAATTTCAAAAGCAAAGTTAAATAAAGGGTAAAGAAATTTCTTCCTTTCAGTTTGATTAAGTGTTTTAACATAGTCACATCCATCATTACCGGGAACTGTAATGCAATCCTAACAGTATATTATTGCAATGTAAGCTACCAGCCCCAAAATATTAATAATACAGGAAGAGATAAAAATATACAAATACATGCACTGGTTGGAGAAACTAACCAAGAATAGAACACATGGTGTAATGATGTAAGGGCAGATGGTAAATTAGTGGGGTAGTGTCACATCCTGTGAGACTGTGCCAGACAACAGAAGGGACAAGGCAGGTTTTCTGATCAATGCCAGCAGACTTAGGAGAGGGAAAGCTGCCAGCAGATGAGTGCAGGAGAAATGAGACCCATTGCTGTGGTTTAACTCCAGCCAGCAACTCAACCCCTCAGAGCTGCTCACTCACTCCCTCTTTAATGGTGGGATCAGGGGGAGGAATTATAACAGCGAGAAAACTCATGGGTTGAGACTAAGACAATTTAACAGGTGAAGTAAAAGCTGTTTGCACAAGCAAAGCAAAACATTCATTCACCACTTCCCCCAGACAGGGAGGTGCTCTGCCATCTCCAGGAAAGCACCATGAAAAATCCTTACTTGGGAAGACAAACACCCTAACTCTGAAAGTCACGATTTTCCTTCTACCTCTCCCAGGGTGCCACTTGTTATGGATTACCCCAGTGATCACTTGGGTCAGCTGTCCCAGCTGTGTCCCCTCTCACCTTCTTGTGCACCCCAACCCACTCCCTGGTGGGTGGTGTGAAAACCAGAAAAGGTTGACTGTGTGTAAACGCTGCTCAGCAATAACTGAAACGTCTCTACATTATCAACCTGTGTTTTCAGCACAGATCCAAAATCACAGGCCCATAGCAGCTACTCTGAATATAACTAACTCCTGCCTAGCCAAAACTGGCACATGCATGAATTAATATAACTTTTCTCTCATCACTGATGGAAAACAAACTGCCTTGACATATGAAATGATATCTCAAAAACAACAGCTCAACAATCTGCTGGGCATATTTTTCTGAAAAAATTCAACTTGGAAATATTTTCTTTACCATCAAGTACACAAATAGGTTTTAGAATGATCAATAATAATTAGAGGCTTTTAAGAAATAGTAATTATTATGTTCTCTTATGAAATGAATGATTAAAGCTACACTGTTTGGGATTTCATCTTCACTCTACTTTCATCTTTACACTAGATTTAGTACTACAGTGGGGTAATCTTTGATATGAAAAACGTTTGGTAGTGCATGAAATCAATTATGTCAAGGAGAAAACAAACAATCAAAACCCCACAGAAGAATACTACGGGCTCAGAAAAAGTATTATTCAAGATGCAGGAAAGTATTTAAATCATGAGTCTTTTAGGGCAGGCAAAACCAGCAGAACAGAGTTTTAAAAAGCCTACTTGAACCAGAGCAGTTACAATATCAACTGCACTGAACATTACTCCAACATGCTTTGGCAAGAGATAAACTCAGGCAACAACTTCTACTCCGAATGTAAGACAGATTGCTGCAAGAAAGGTGAAATTAAAAATAAACATCTGAGTTGGAGCAGAAAAGAAAACGGTTCCACTTAGAAGAGAATTAGAACAAAGCTGGAAAACAGACTTGAAAACACACTCATGCAATAATGCAAGGGGTTTTGCTTTTATTACCTCTGGTCTTCAATTCATCTTCTTCCACTTCTATATCTAAGTCATCAAATACAGCTGCTAATGGAATCTTCAGTGTGGGATTACTGGGTATTTTAAAATCCTTAAAAGGAGAAAAAAATTTTACTTTAATTCATCACTTTTCCACTTAATGAAGCATACGTGTAATTTTACCAACAAATCTGAAATCTCACTGCACAGGAAGTGAGAACACCAGATTTCACAGGTACTCTGAGAAAGTTTACTAAGAACCCTCATGTTTTTGTTTTCAGATCACTGCATGATTTTTATAAGGACAGCTGAAGAACCAAAACAAAGCCAGGGATGGCATTTCTTTCCCCTGGATAACAAAGGCGCCAGCACAGAAGGGCTAAGGCAGGAATCATCACCTGAGCCAGGGTAGGTATTTCTGTTGTGCCACCAGATGGCTCACTACAGTTAATGAAGACAAATTAAACTCTTGAAGAAAATGTACAAATAGAGAAACAAACTAGTCGATAGGCAGGCATTTATTGATGACAGGCTCTTTCTTTGAGCACATAAATAAAAACCCTGAACAAAAATGCTTTATAGAATTTGTAAGTTCCACTGATTTTTCTGTACATTATACCTGTTTCCCTGGAAGACTAAAGAAGGTTAAATATACTAGAACAGAAATTCAGAAGTCTGAACTCATCTTTATATCAAGTGACAAGAAATTTTAGACAACAGATTTTTTAAAAAAATTTCAATGCTGATATTCCAGTTGAGCTGCTGGCAGTTTATGAGAAAATGGTCAGAGTACATTAATGTTAAATACTAAACTTTGAAGTAGTTATACTTCTTTATTACATAGACTGAAAAACTGCCCATCTTTCTGTTCAACCTCTGCATGACGGTCTCTCTTCTACTGCTCTATGTCCCAAGCAGAACACATTTATAAATACTGAACTTCTACTTGTAACTGTTTTAACTGAGTTACCTGTCATGTTTATGTAACTACATTCCCATGCAATAAAGAAATAACACTCTTTCAGCTACAAGCATTATTCCAAACAATTGTATTTAAGAAATTGCAGTGTAACTTTCTCCAACACAATGCTTAGATCTAAGAAAAAAAAGATGAGTGTGAACACTACTGATGCCCATAAAGCCAAAAAAACCCCATATGAAAACAAAGAGGAATTAATAGAAAGCTCAGCCACAAGAAAGGAGAAAAAGTCAGACTTTCACTTAAGAGAAAACACAATGTTTACAGGTGCCTTTGTTGCACTGGGTTAAAAAATACCTGCACACTGTTCCCTTGTGCTTGGTGAGACAATCTTGTACTCGGTAGTGGAGAATGAGATCCCAATTTTCTGTCCAGGAACACTTCCTTGCTACAGGCGTAACACCAGACACGGAGAGTAGTGAGGTTCACAGTTAGACAGTGCTTTGTCTCCTAAAACAGAACAAAAACCACAACTGGGATTCAGAAATTGAGCATAACTAAATACTGCTACAAGCAAGCTAGAATATATATATATATATTCAAAATCTAGGTTTTTCAACAATGAAACATGTATGTTAGAATACTAGAAAAGAGCAATTCAGTTACTGAAATTCTAGCACAAGCATTCATTTTAATACAAATCACTCAAATTAGCAACAAGATGCAACCAGAATCTAAGACACTGTCATATCTGACATGCCCTTCTGTAATTAAAAAAATAGGAAGAAAGTTTCTTATTCTTGTTAGAAGTGCTACAATTCACAATGAACCAGTTTTCAAAGAATCTTGCACACAATCTCCCATTGGCTACAATTGGAGCTTCCTCTACAATGTTTATTTCTACTGGTTTGCGGCAAGAAATTCAGGCTATTTGCAGCAATCTGAAGACTCAGATAAAATTTTTAGTTCCGTTACAGTGAGAGCTCATATTAAAGCAAAAATTCTAGATTCAAATAGTTCTTTTGCTGACAGCTTCACACTCTGGAGCAATATAAACTTGACAGATGAAGAATATTTTTATTGTTCAAACATTAGTATTTTTTTACCCTTCCTTATTGTAAGATTGGGCACACAACCTTCCTATTAGTGAAATATATTCACTAATCCTTTCTGTATTTCTTCCTCACATGTCAGTATCAGACAGGTTTATAGACAATAAGGGATTTGCTAGAAATTAGGAAATACTACAACTGCTGCAGGATGCCCAAGTTCCTCCTCCCTTCATTTAACAAAACCTTGAACAAGAACAGTGTTTTAAATATAAGTGGGCTAAAATCTCATTAGGTAGCCCTCTCCTTACTGAAAATCTCAGATTTACATAAATAAGTCAAGCAGTTTTAAGTACAAAAATCTCCTCAATTTTGCAGCTTCAGATCCATACAAAATTACAAGACTTTGGAGCAATAGCCTAATGATTTTCTTGGAGTGGATGCAATGAACATGATTATCTGCAGTACAGGGAGCCTTGCTGATATAAACTGTAGGAAGCAGAAGTTGATTCTTGCCAACCTCACTTCTCTCATTTTAATAAGTTTATTGATATTTTTATTAAAGTAGAACCCAGAAAAGTGCATACTATCCTCAAATTAAAATTAAGTAATATGAAAATCAACACAAGGATGGTTACTAACAGAGAATGCTTGTGTGCTTTCTCCTACCTGTCAAGTACATAACATTGCTAAGGCAGCATGCAAAGCAGGAATAAACTACTGTAAGAAGCCAAGAGGTATAAAAGTGTAGGCAAGAAATTCAGGGACCACCTGGTCCCCAACTACTCTAGAAATACCTCATTTCTGAGTCTACTGTAAAGGCTTTAGAACTGTGATTCAGCTTTAACACCTGATAAAAACCCTGTGAAAATATTTATACAGATTTCTATTAATGCACTATTGATTTGTATAAATACTCACTCCTCTCAAGGTCCTACCTTGAAATAAAAAAAAAAAAAAATCAGGAGTGGTGGTAAAATGTAGTCATAACACATAACACATACGTCTTGTAAAACCTCTGTATAAACTATTCTTTCGTTGTAATATTAACCAGGGCTTTTTAGTCATTTTAGGGATCAAAAATCGTTCAGTGTGGAACTTTAGATGCATTTACTGGTAAACTGATGGCAAGAATTTCATTAGTCTCAAGATCAGCAACTCAGAAATGACATGCTAATAAAACTGCCACCTCTTATTTGCTTTATTTTGGCAAGTGTTCCCCTTGCACACATGTGTGCCCAGAACACACAGTGAGTTTAAGACCCAAACCAATGCACAGAAGCTGCCCAGCCCCGGCAGAACTTGGCATGCTGGGGAACAGAGGGCACACACTCCACTGGTCCCACCAAGCTGGATCCAAGACCAGGACACAGCAGGAAAGCATATGCTCAGCTCAAGTCTCCAGCTCCTTCATCTGAAACAAGGAGCATATAGCAAAAACAAAGCACCTGTCTCTAGTAATTTATACTCCCTATCTTGCACCTCTTCAGCTGCCTAATAACGCAACTTTCCTCCTCTTACCCATCAGGCAGCCACAGTCCCAGAAATTTAGACTGAAGTATTAAAGTACTACACATAAGCTGAGGTACTCAGTAAGTCTTTCATCTGTGCATCTTGAAAATCATCAGTAATTATTTTCTTTTTATCATTTGCACCATCTTCTTTATATGAATTGCATGTAAATTCACATACTCCTACATTAGCAAGACCTGCTTCTATAACATGAAAAACAATTAGAGCAAATCAAACCTCCACACTGTCAGCTAACATAGGTTATTGACCTCATTGAGGTAAAAGTTCTCTAACTCCACTGCTTCAAGGAACTGTGTTACCAGCAAATACACATACCTGGGAATGGGTGGTACTGTGATCAACATGGGATTCACCACAGCCAACATACGTACATCTGTTCTGTTGGGCAAGTGACACAGAAGTATACAGAATTAAAAGACAAGTAGTATACAGTATACAGAATTAAAAAGTGGTCTCAAAAAGGTTTACAGAATAGGAATATACTGCCAGTCTCTTTAAAATTCACTCAAATTTCAAACTTGCACAAACCAAGAGACATGCACAGTAAGCAATAAAATAAATATCACCTATCATCTAAGCAAGATTTAACTCAACCTCTCACACTGATGGCAATGTTTAGAATATAATTTTTTGCCACTTTAATGTATTTATTCATATTACTGACAACACGTATTTTTTAAAATTCTTTATTTAGTAAAGATTGTAACAGAAAAATGCAAAGTTAATCCAGAGCCTGAGTGGTGAAATACTGAATGGCAACAGCCTCAGACATGTTTACACAAAAATCCCTGCATGCCCCTATCTGCAGTGCCTATTCATCAGAGCGTTACTTCACAACTAATTAGCTTCTTCACCTTTACATAAGCTTCCAGCACTATATGGCTAAGAACTTGCCACATTCTGGTTATAACATGCAAAATAATTGTCAACTTCAATCATGCTCATTGCAAAATATATTTGGCTGAGTTGAGTGTGGAATCTTGCAGCTGCTGATCTTCAAGCAATTTTTGCTAATTCCTCATTTGCATGAGTCAGGCCAATCACACAGGAGGGTACAGCAGGTTATCTGTATAACTCTCTAAGCAGGTTAATTTACACAGTCAAATAGTAGCTAAGCATGGCCAATTTTCTGTATTAAATGATCATAGATATTTGGTAAGTTAGAGATCATTTACATGCTGGGATCTCACCAGGTTTTTCTACTGAAAAAGGTGAAGACAAGATGCCAATTCATCCAAGAGGAGAAGCATCACAGCATGACATTAAGTGTCCTACTGCAACTACAAGACTCTCCTATGGAAATATTGGTGTAAAATTTAGTTTTTCAGGAACACTCTAACAGCTCTGTATGAGAAATAAAAACCATGTTTTAAGCTTGACAGCATTTTCCCACCTGCCAGGTTGATGCATCCCTGAACACCTCTTCCCCACTCCCAAGAGGTTTTCTCATACATAATTAAAACTTCAGGCCATCTAACAAAAGACATTAAACTCTGTTTCTTTCCCTCTTCATCTCTATTACTGACAGAAGGAGCAAAATAATCTGATGTCCTGTAACCACCATCCACCAAAAAGGACACAACTGAAGGGGATTTTAAAAAACACTTATCTGTACACCTAAAGGGGGGCATTAGCCCAGAGATCCTTCTGACAGTACTTAAAGAAAAATTGCCATGAAATGAAGTCAAGCCTACAGGGCAAAACTTCAATCTCTGGAAATAGTTGTAAGTGCAAAGCACTCACAAGACATCTTAAAAACTAAGTTAACTACATGCTTTCCAGCTGGGATCATAGTTTAATCAGAAGCAACGTATTTGTACTTTCTTTAAATATAGTGAAAATTCCAGGTTTTTGTAGACAGCAAGAAGAGTCAGGCAAAAGCATATTTATGACAGAGCTAGACCCAGGATTAAGACTGCATGAAATATTTACAAAATAAGAGGAAAGTTAATACAAGCTCCCGCAAGTTCCAAAATAAGGAGTTTTTCTTTGTTTTGCTTAAGAATAAAAGTTAGAGCATGCATTATACTGTAAAATGTCTGTATTAACTGCTAGATGTTATGACTACAAATGCTAAGAAAGGCTTATATGAAGTAATTTAATTAATTCAGGATTAATATATTATTTTTTAGATCTACAGACCCAGGGAAAATACTAAAAAATCCTTCAAAACTTAAGAGCTAAAAAGTGTTATAACTCAAGTAAAAACACTAATATGCTACCTTCCTTCTTATTTAAAAAGAAACAAACTCATTTTTAGCATAATATTCTTAAATTACAAAAAGTATGTACCCATTAGAAGTCAAATAATTTTAAAAATAAAGAATTGCAGAAGAAATTTTGCTTTTGAATGGTAAGTTAAAATAATTCAAAGAACTTAATTAAAAATGTTTCTAAAAAAAAAAATACTACCAAGTTTATCTATACTAGAAAATTACTCTACTGTGGAAGAACAGAACAACTTACCTCTAAGCATGCCCAAAGGTTGGGTCCTCTGACTTTACAGTCCTGACAAGTGCCCTATTAAAGTTCAACACAAAAACAAGCTTTATTTCACTCACTTTCACCAGTAAACCACAACTTCAAGACAAAAATGAGGAAAAATACTGTAAAGCTTAGTATCAGATGAATACCTTTAAGACTTTAAAGCTAACTTTAAAAACGAGATATGTTGATAACCAACCTAGTTTTTGCTTCCCATAATCTCACGATCAGCGTATTTTTCCACTAAAATCTCAGATTTATCTCTGAGTTTTTATCTTAACCAAAAATTGCTTTTCTAAATAAGGCATAAATATGTACCATAACAAATAATTATAGTAATCCCCATAACTGGTCTTTCTTATAAATTTAACATAAAAAGAAATGACAGTGACGAAACTTCTAATAAATTCATATTCCTTCCTGTAGACACCACCTGTAAAGGGTTTAGACAAACAAGATGCAACAGTACAAAAATGCTGTACTCCTCAGCAACAAATTAACTGTTATAGAAATTAAGCACCATGGACAGAAAAGGTTTCAATTTTAATCACCTCCCAGTTACTTAAACGAGCTACAAGATCTTTTTTTTCCTCCCTTTATTGATATTAGCTTGAAACCAAGAGTTCAAGAGGGGAGGTTTCTCAAACTGTGGCTTCTCTATCAAAACCAGAGAACTTTTACCCAAGCAAACTCCAGCATAAATACCTTTGTTACACTTTCTACTTGAAGTCACTTGTACTATACTACACTGATAGTCCAAACAACTAAATGCTTCAATGGTAATGAAAATGAAGTTCAGCTGGGTGCTCCACTAACTCTCCTAACTAATGATTCCAGTAAAACATCACTTGTGGCAAAAGGGCTCTTTAAATGCTGAAAAATAGTTTTTCAGCTTCATCAAGTCCACAGTTCTCCTCATACTTTATTTAAACCTTACTATTCCAGTAGAGGAGGTTTTACCCATGCTTGACACTTAAATGCACCTTCTAACTAATAATACACTAAAACATGTACCTAAATAAACCTGACCAGTTATCAGTGATAGGAAGAAAGTGAATTGCTACAACTCACATGAGATTTCTGTATCAATTCCTCCTTTGTTATCTCACCAACTGATTCCAAGTGTGGGCAATTGCTGCTGGGTGACGACATTGCTGAAGCTGAATTTTCTGAGATCCTGTAGCTGGAATGTTCAACACCAGGGAATCACCTGTGAACAGAAGAAAGAATGAGTAAAACCCACTTCCTTAGAATGAACAGCAATACTAGCTATCGAATAGGCAACATATGCATAACTTTTAAAACAATGTGCCTCCTAAAACTAAGATAGTAATAAATAATTTTATTAAGAGACTCCAATAGCCCAAAACTAAACCTGCTGATTTCATTCTAAAATGAAATCCAATGACTTCTATGTCATAACCTGAAAGAATTCTGAATGGAGCAGAGCTGACTTGGGTTAATTATTTAACTTTCTGGACTCCACCATGGCACCCAAATGATATAAACATTAGTTCTGAAGCCTACCTAAAACTAACCACGGCCTTGCCTCTATGTTCTGGAAAAGGATCTTTGAAACATGGCTGAAGCTGTGAAGGCTGAACTGCAGGAATACAAGACTTGTTTATCAAAGGAGAAAGAAACTTTATCTTGGTTTTATTTATTTACAAAGACACACTCTAGATTCAGACATATTATATATCAAAAGGAGACTGAAACTTGTGACTCACACATAGCACTAAACACTCTGCAACACTTTTATCTTGTTCCCTTTGCCCATTCAAGGTCTCTAGTGCAGACACAGAAACTTATCAGAAATAAAGAATGCTACGTACAATCACTTTGTCACTATTATTTCAATAGTTGAATAGAAAGCAACAGGAGAAAAATTAAAAAAAAAACCCACTCTGTAATGTTCTCTCTATATAAATACTCCAATTGACTAATTCAGACAGGGACTATCCAATAACTGGTTTTGTCACTTAAGCAATTACTATTGATGACTCAATTTCTCTAAAGGCCAAGAAAAAATTCACTTTTTTCCCCCAATTATTATCTGTCCAATGTAGTGCTCCTTTATCAAGACTTGCAATTAAACTTCAGCTCAGTGATATACCGTCCTTGATCTGTTTGCAGCCTTTGGCACTGTTATCAACACCTCTTCCCTCTTTGCCTTTAAGTTTAGGTTTGCTCCTTCCACTTACAGGACCAAGCACTCATTTCAATATTAAGCACCCTACAGTTTTGACAGAGTGGGGGAAAACAAACCTTGCCTAATGGCTATCTCAGACACACTCCCTGGTAAACTTTCAGCTTATCATGTCTGACTTACTTTTTCCTTCCACTGCCTTGGAATAAGATCCCTTTGAATCAAGAGCCATTTCAGCTCCCTTTGATAATTTTTCTATATGAGTGTGTATAATTAGTCTGTTTTTTTATTATAAACATTGTTATACAAATAATATTACTTGTAATGGAATAATAGGTGATACCTCATATTGTATTACATGCGCATATGTATATATACACTTAAATTTTCTTTATATATAAACAATTACTTAAATATATAATTGTATATAGAGTCTCAGATATGAGTGAATCTTTTTTAATGTCATGTTAACAGTTGTTCAATAAAATATTTCAGACTGAATATCTCACAAGACTGAAAATGTTACAGTAAATTAATAGTTTAGGATTTTTTTCTAGATGAGATCTGAATTCTCTTCCAGTGGCACAACATTTAAAATGCATTATTCTAAAACATAAGCTCCAGCTGGAGAAGTATTTCCTCAGTTCAGTGACTGACTGTAATCTATATGCACTGTTACTGAAAGACACTTCAAATAAGGCAACAGATTTTCAAGCCAAAACTCCTCAACTTCCATCATATTAGCAATTCCTCTCTGAATTGTAACATTCCCCTTCAGAACAGAAATGGCAACATGAATGCATGTTACATCTTCTACAGTTTGCAAATGTTAAAAAAGGACAAGTGAGTTTCAAATAAAGTCCTGAGAACATTAAATACAGTGAGATGATTTAATACAAATGCTTTAGAAAGACTGATATAATGGATTAGTAAAGCTTAAGGTTTAATTTTTTTTATGGCAGAAGCTTTCTGAATGCAGTATTCCAAGTAATACAAGGCAATGAATGGAGACTTTACCTCATGCTGCCAGATTTGTATTTAATGTATTTAACTTTTCATACAAAGAACTGCACAAATCCAAGCACTGTGATAACTCACTCTACTGCCATAACCTTGGTAGCTTAATATACATAGCTGCAGAAACACATTTCGTAAAATTTTATGTTGAAGCCTAAAACTGTAAAATTATTTCCAAACCATGACTCATCCTTCACCTAAGTCCCAGCAAGCCCAGAGCAGCCCCTCCCTCGCTCACTTGACCTTCCTCCATTTCACCACTTCCTACTCTATATGAAGAGATTGCTTTTCCTCCCCTGCAGCTCATTATCACATCTGCTTTTATACCAGCTTCTGCACTGCATTGGCCTCTTCCAAGAATTGTTTTTCTGCATTTTCACTACTTGAAAAAATACCCAAAATAATCCAACAAGCCTACTTTTGTAGTTTCTTTTACATTCCATTTTATACTCCTGTTCCAAAGCTGGAGTGTATCTCCATTTCATGATCCCAGTGAGATCACACAATCATAGAATCATTTGGGTTGGAAGAAACCTCAGAGATCATCTGGTTCCAAAGCCTCTACCAAGGGCAGGGATGCCACTCACTAGATCAGATTGCTCAGGGCCCTTTCCAGGCTGGCTTCAGACACTTCCAGGGATGGGACATCCGCAGCTTCTCTGAACAACCTGTTCCAGTGTCTCACCACCCTCACAGTAAAGAATTTCTTCCTTATATCTAACCTAAACCTGCCCTCTGAATTCAGTCATTCCCCTTATTCTATCACTACAGGCCCTTGTGAAAAGTCCTGCTCCAATTCTCTTTAGGCACTGGAGGTTGTGTAAGGTCTCTCTTCTTTTCTTCTGGCTAAACAGCCCCAACTCTCTCAGCCTGTTTCCACACCAACTGCTCACGATCTCACTCAGGCATTAAGGTTCTCATCACATGCTTCCCACAGATCTGGAAGAGAATTTCTCTTGAGTCTATTGCCAGCTCTCTCCATTGTTTCCTCTTAGAGGTTTCAGTTCACCTATCTCAATGCTTCATACTACCCCATCCCATTAATGAACCAATTAATGCTCCAAAGTAGGATTTATCAACACAATTTTGCTTTGAGCATGCACAGTCATACTTCAAAGAAAAAATTCTCTTGAAGTCCATCCAGTCTTGGAGGGTTTTTTTGTGTCCCTAACTAGTCTTTTCATTCACTAAGGAAAAAAAAAAATAAAGCCATCAGAGAAATGTGGACCATAATCCAAAGCATCATGACCAGCAACCTATTTATTATTCAGTAGAATTCCACAGCATCACAGATTTGTGTGGTGCCTACCATGGAAAACCTATCACACTCACAGAAAACTCCCATCAAACACTAAGAGAATTCAACTGATCTCAAAAATGATCTTTGGGTCATGTAAGGAGCCCAATATTTCCTAAAGAAACAAAACAGATTTTAAATTCTGTCAGAACTCTTTGGATTAATGATTTCATCTGCCTAGTTACAGTAGTGAACATTTCAACAGATATTGAAATAAACAATTATATGTATTATGTATTCCACTGATATTCTAAATATGGAGCCATTTTAACAGATCATTTTATAGAGTACAGTATGGGAATGCTGCTGGAAGATTTTAAGAATAAAAGGATTATTCTGAAGACATCAATTATGTCTTCATTACAGGCTTTTATTATTTTGTCAGTACAGCTCTGAATAACAGCATCTCAAACCAGTAATCTGTAAGTTCAGGCTTCTCAGCTGCATTCAGTTATTTTATCAGTGATGCACTGGAACAATTTCATTTAACATTTATTTATATTTTACAGCAACAAAGCAAGTGTGACAAAGAGTGCAACTTTGTACCTGATCACTTAATTACTTACAAAACTAAGGAGGTCGGGAAGTTCAGTAATTACTTACCATATTAGTATTCTTCACGCTCCAGAAAAAAACCCACCAGCATTCACTCGAAGCTATAAAAGCCCACTGAAGTGATAGCCTTAGGCATATTCAGATTGATAAGATACATATTTTAAATCACTTTTCTAATAATTGTGTCATTTTTTAACAAACTTTACAGAAACTCCTTCAATTACTTTTTTTGTACATGAATGATTTTTCTACCAAGCTTAAAATTAGTCCTCTTAGTGTGTGAAATTAAGGTGCATCTTTCCTATTTCTTGACCTAGGTTCCTTTATATTGTGTCAAGCAGTCGGTAATTTTGAATTTTATCTCCCATCGCACCGTATTTTTATCTTTTTTAAATCTATCAACAATAAACAAGTGCATCCCATTTCTTGAAAAAATAACACCAACAATCCCAGCTCTAGTAGAGAGATTAATCTATCTACTTAGCATAAACCCTGGTAATTTCCCACTAAAAGTCATAAATACGCTCAGTAACCCGGTCGAAGGCGCCTGGTCTTTCTCCTCAGGCACCAGGAGCTACCCACTCAAGCGACACACAAACTGATAAGTCACTTCCATTACATTTTTTTTCCTGCCCTTACGTACTGTTCCCACAGAGAAAAGACATTTAAAAAAATTCTAGAGTTGAGCGTATATCCTCTTACAGGGTTAGGCAGTTTTCATTTTATATTGGCTTTCAGGGCATACAGGCCACTCTTTCGTATTTTTCTTCCACCACGCTAAATCCTAACTATGAAACCCATTAGCTAACCTCTATATTTATAAGAGGATTTTCCTAACTCGGGCTTTGCCTAAGCGCAGGAGAAGCCTACAGCGATTTTCCACTGGGTGATACCCCGGACTTTCCCCCCAGGCTGTTCCACCCCTCAAACCCAATGATCAAGGCGCACGGACAACTCGGGGAGCGAACATGGCCATTCCATCTATGGGGAAATTGCCGGCTTTCGGGAGTGCGCGGTATCCACGGCACCGCAGCCGCACAGCCGCAACTCCAGCGGACCCGCGAAGCTCTGGGCCGCTTCCAGCCGCCGGGAGGGCGGTCCGCCCCTCAGGGCCCCGCACCGGGCAGCGCCGACCTCCGGCCCCCGCCCAGCCCTGCGGCCCCCGGGACGGCTCCCGGGACGGCCACCATCGCCGCACCGACACGCCTTGGGCTGCGAGACCAGCCAGACACACGGCCCGCCGCGCTCCCACCCCCCGCCAGACCGAGCCCTCCGCAGCTGCCCAGGCGGGCCCTTCCTCTCTTACCGGGGCAGCCGGGAGGGTGCGCCCCGCACGGATCCCGGAGCTCAGCCGGGCCGCGATCAGCCCCGCATCTCGCCCTTGCCTGCGGAGACAGCGGTGCTGCGGCGGGGCTGCCGTGGCGGAGCTGGGCGCGCCCGGGCCGCGGCTCGGCCGGTGCCGCCCCGCACACGCGCGGACGGGCGCGGCTACCGCGACGCCGCCGCGGGACGCGCCCCGCACAAAGATGGCGGCGCCGGGCGCCTCGGCCGCTCCTGTGAGCGCTGCCCCGCACAAAGATGGCGGCGCCGGGCGCCTCGGCCGCTCCTCTGAGCGCTGCCCCGCACAAAGATGGCGGCGCCAGGCGCGCGCCCCGCCCCCGCCCGGCCGCCCGCGGCGGGAGCTGCCCGGAGCAAAGATGGCGGGCGTGGAGTCCTGACGCCGCGGATCTCCCTCACGTGGTAGCGGCTCCTCCCGACCGACAGCGCCGCTTCTCCCTGTGCCGGAAGCGGATCCCGCCGGTCTGCGGGCGGCGCCGGGGTGGGAGCGGAGGGAGCTGCCCGCGACCCCGGTGCTCGGCGGGCAGGTAACTGAGTGCGGCAGCTGTAGCGACCCGGCCCGGGCCCGGGGAGAGACGCGCCCGCTTTGAGCCGGGCGGCTGCGGGGAGGGGGCTGCGGGGCTCGGGGTTCTGTCCGCTGCCCGCCCGCGATGCCGGGGCTGCCCGCGCTGGGGAGGGCTCGGCCGGGCCGGGCCGAGGTGGTTTCTGCCCCACGGCCTCCATCGCCTCACGCCGTGCCGCGGTTGCGCCCTCGGAGTCGCGATTCGGAGGCTTCGCCTTGCGTTCAGCGTCAGGGAGCGAGTGAGAGGTGCGCCTGTATGGGAGAGATTACGTCAGGCTATAGTGGTTGTTTCTCGTGGTGTGTCTGCAAAATGAACCAAGCGCTGAATGAGATAAACTTTTTCTGGCTGCTCTCAAATATTTTAACTCTTTCAGCTGGCAAATATGTTCTCCCAGCAGTCGTGGTTTCAGAGGCAGGGTTGTTGCCGGGCGTGATTTAGAGGCTGTAGTAAGGGAGCGGCTGATGAAAGCAGACCGAGCCCTCCCTGGTCCTGGTTGTACATCTGCACGTCTGCACACAGCACTTCGACAAATAGGGCCTAAGCTGAACCAGCAAATTTGCTGTCTCCACATTAAGTCTTGCCTCTACTCAAAAACATCAATCAAACAAGTCGTATACCTGTGATAGAAGAGATTCGAGCTTCTAGAAGAAAATTGTCCTGGGCTTTTGTTGCATAGCTTAGTATGTATCCTTCATTTGACAGGGTATTCCAGAGACCATCTGTGATTGCTTTCAAGACAGTTTCACTTAATGAGGTATGGGAGAGAAGGAGCCATGTCAGAAGAAGCTGTTACTGAGACACGTTTTTCTCTGAAGACAGTAGCTTTACGGGTGTTTCATCTTCCCCTTTCTTGGTATTATTCTCTTAACCAGGTAATAAATACATTATCTAAATATTGTTACTTTTGTTATACTTTTTAGAAGTTTGTTGCAGTGTTGTACCTGCTTTTATGAGTGTGAATTAAATTTGTACAGAATACCTTGGGGTTTAGTTTGTTTATGACTCTGAACTAAAATAAGTGTGTCTTTTTGTCTTTTCCTGCTGATAAACGCTTAGCACATCATCCTACACCTTCTTCACCTGCAGTGTCTGTGTATCTCTGTTTTGTAACAATGCAGTGATTCTCAAAATACCAAAATTCTCAAATTTTCTTTTTTTCTTGTAGATTTTTACAAGCTAAACATAACTGTCATTAAATTTTGAATAATAGTTTTGAGTTTTGCTTTTAAAACAAGGTCTTTAATATGACTGTATTTTATTTTTATTGAACTAGACACTTACAGGCAAAAGCTATGTAATATTTTACTGTTCCCTGTAAGTACTTTCCTTTTACTGCATCTAAAACCAGGATGAGATATTCTCAGTCTTAGCTACATATACTCATTTCCACATTTTTCTATATATTAAATACTTCAAAACTCTTGCTGCAAGATCACTGTTTTCTTTTTCATGGTGCAGCAGACTTATGTCCTTTTTAAATACCACATGCAACTCCCTTATGTGCAACTATTAACTTTCCTCTTTTAAGAGGTTTTCATTTCACTGTTGATCAATTTATGATCATGTTTGTAGGCACATGCAAATGTAAAGAAATCCATTTGTGGTTCTTTGAAGCATTCATTTTAATGTTTAATTTTGTGATCTTAGAGGTTTTAATCTCAGGTGTTTGATTGTTAACTCTTTTCTGTGAAATACAGTAGTCTTTTGTCAGTTTTGTGTTGGTGCTGTTTCGTTTTCCTCGTGGAGTGCAGTGGTAGTTGTAGACCTCAGTCAAGGCATGGTACTAGGAAGGGCAGGTAGGTCCAAGGTGCTTGACTTGTTGACTGTAAACTCAGTGCAGAGAGAAGCTTTCAGTGTTTCTTCAGATTGCAGTGATAGTATTTACAAGTGCACAGCAACCAGGAGTGCCAGAGTGCAGTGGTGCTCTGTGCTCTCCCTGGTATGAGGAATCACGTTACACAAACACCATGTGAGGCCCAAGAGCTGTGGATCTGCTTTCTCCCAGCAGTCTGTTCCTCAAGCAGCATAAGTTTCCAAAAGATTTTGTGACTGTGAACTGTCCTTTCCAGTTAATTGGCACTTTTTTCTTTGTGTATCTTGTTACTTTGTATGTTACAAGTTTTGTTAATGACTTTTGATCCAAGTTGTTTGTGTGTGTGGTTCTTATTTACTAATTTCAACCCCTATAGACATATGACTGATCTGGATCCAAAGTAAAATGTAATTTTTTTTTTCAAAACTGTTAATTTAGAGAAATGTATTTAAATACATATTCTACTCAAATTGGAACACCACATGAATGTGTGCATTAAGATCTTCCACTCTTTCACAGTGCAGGAAGTAGTGTACTTGCAGAAAGCAAGTTCCTTCTCAGAATTTTTTTGCTGTTAGAAATTTAATTTAAACCCTGTATTATCCTGGCATTAAGAAGAAATTAAAGACACTGGAACCTTTGTTTGAAAGTCATTTGCTTAGATCTCCATAGTCTGTGGATTTGCAATATACCTTACAGTTCTTGGTGCTGCAGTCTGTCTCTCAGTATATATATTTGCAATTAAATCACACATTTTTGTTTTCAGATAAAGCTTTCCCCGGGGTTAAAGAAACTTTTCACAGTAACAGCAGTGAGTGCAATATCTGTGATTTTTCTGGCCCATCACTTTAAAAGAAGACGTGGAAAGAAAAACAAGAAAGTGCCACCATGGGAACCAGCTCATCTTGTATTAGAGTGTACCAAAGCAGCTGCTTCAGAAAAAGGTAAGTCATGGAACCCCCAAGTTGGGTTTTTTTGTTGTTTTCTTGGAGAGGAAAAGTTGTGTGAGAGGATGGGTATACATAACTGCAGTAGTTATCCAAACTATTTTCCTTTGATCATGGAATAGTTTGGGTTGGAAGAGAACTTTAAAGTTCATCCAGTCCAACCCCTGCATTGAGTAGGGATGTCTCCACTAGACCAGGTTAATCATGGCCCCATCCAACCTGGCCTTGAATGTTTCTGGGGATGGGGCAGCCATGCTGTCTCCGGGCAGTGCATTCCAGTGTTTTAGCACCCTCATTGTAAACACTTCCTTCCTTGTTATCTAATGTGAATCAGCCCTCTTTTAGTTTTAAAACCATAACCCCTTAGCCTATTGCTATTCCGACCCTGCTGAAAAGTCTGTTCCCATCTTTATTATAGGCCCCCTTCAAGTACTGAAAGGCTGCAGTAAAACCTCCCTGGAGCCTTCTCCAGGCTGAACAACCTCAGCTTTTAGCCTTTCCTCATAGGAGAGGTGCTTCATCCCTCTAATCATCTCCATAGGATGGAACACCTGAGTGACTTTGAATTATTAGACTTTGTATTTTGCTTTTGTCAAATTAGAAACAAAATTACAGTATCTTATAAAGAAGTTTGCCTTCTTGTCAAAGGTGAAGTTTTAGTTGTGAACCATCGTTAAAACTCTTTATCAATAGTGTATTAACAAGGAGAAATTCAGATCTGATTTTTTATAGAATAGGCAAATAATTAAGCTAAAATGCATAGTTATGGTTACAGATCGTGTATTCTAATGTGTAGTTTCTGAAGTAGAACTGTAAATAAAATAATTTTTGTTTGCTTCTAATTTGGGTTTTATTGAAAAGAGTAAATGCAATTCTTGATAGATTTGCAAAAGAAGCAATATTTTGAGTTTGCAAGAGCTTTAAAATATTCATATGTCTTAGGTTCTAGTTGTTCCAGTAGTCGACAAAACCTGACTCTTTCTCTGAGTTCTGCCAAGGAAAAAGGATCTCAGTCCTGTATCTATGCAAATGGAGGACTTTTCAGTAAATACTCTGGGTCAGTTCAAAGCCTGACCTCGGTAAGTAATAATATTTTAAGGCTCTTGAATGTCTGTTAACTTGTGTTGAATATGCATCTAAAGGCTTCACTGAGCTGAAGGAAGTTTCCTGGACAAAGTGCACAGGCAGCTAGAGATGCTGAGAAACCACTGTCCTTCCCACAGAGTAAAAGCAATTTCTAGGCAGATGGTTTAGATGTGTTGTACTCTGGCAGGAATGTGGTTCTAAGGATACTCTCTATAACAACACTTTGTTTTTTAAGGTTCAGAGTGCTGCCTCTTGTCACAGTTGTGCTTGTGCCAATTCTAATTCCTGGGATAAAGCAGATGAAGATGACATTAAGCTTGTCAATATTCCAGTGACTACACCTGAAAATTTATATTTGATGGGTAAGTCATCATAAGAATATTCAGCATCTGCTTACAGTGAATGTAAATAATTTCTTGGGTTTATGGTGAAGTGACACAAAATATTATTGTGTTCTTTCTCACTGTCTTGTTGGCAAGTGTCTGAGAACATTTCCATAAAATAATTAAATCATACTTGATCTAAAGTTAGTTTTCCTGATCACTTTTTCTTCCACTATTTGCAGTAGTAGTCCTTAAAATCAAACCCTGACACATGGGGAAAATTATCACGTTTCTATTCACAAAAAGAAGGTAAATATGTACTGGGAATATGCTGGTGTAGGCTGGGAAGTGATGTTTCAACTTACATCTCTGTGATAATTATGCTTATTTTAGCTATATTTTCCCATGTCTCTAAATGTGGGTGTAGCTGAAGCTGTTCCTGCTCTGCCCTAGGCATGGAGTTGTTTGAAGAGGCACTGAGGCGCTGGGAGCAGGCTCTAACTTTTCGTAACAGGCAGGTTGAAGATGAAGCAATCTGTGGTTCCATTAAGCTGGGAGCAGGAGATGCAATTGCAGAAGAAAGCGTAGAAGTGAGTACATCTAGTCTGTAATCTACTGATGCTGGCCTTGATTTGTTCTGTGTTATTACCTAAATCTTTTAAAATTCAATTACCGAACTCGACAATTGATTCAATTTCCAATTTAGTGGTATTGTATTTAAAGGAGATAAGAGATCTGAGTTCATTCCTTCTGACTTTTTTGGTTGGTTATTTACAGGAGGGCTTGGGAAGGGAACTTACATTATTTATCTTTTGGCAATTGCTGATGCATCAGTGTTTGTTTCTGGACAGTATTATTGAGCTATCAAGCAGACAACTTTCCTGCACATCATCCCTTGGGTCCTCTCTTTCTTTTATGATTACGTGAGAGGGTATCTGCTTGCCAAAGACAAATGTCTCAGGCAAAAATTATCCAATTGTGCATATTCACAATGTGCTTAAACTTTATTTGTTTTCCTCCTTTCTTATAAACTAAATGCTAAACATATTTTGAAATAGACAGATAGTGTTACTTTCTCTATTTCTAGCACAGCAAACATCACAGATAATTTAAAATATTTTTAAATTTAGATTTTTTTCATTACTATAAAATATGTGTGTGTTCTGTAAAGTATATATATTGTGGATGTTGAAGATTTCATCTCATAGTGTCCCTGTGTGGTTTGTAGGAAATTAATGTGGCACAGTTTGCTCCATGAAGGCTTAATATCCTTGGATTTTACAAAGGAATCATACAGGCTGAAAGCAAATAGAAAATCTTCTAATTCTGTCTTCTTGTAGGATATCATTAGTGCTGAATTCATTCATAAGCTTGAATCTCTTCTTCAAAGAGCTTATCGTCTTCAGGAAGAGTTTGAAGCCACCCTTGGGGTCTCTGATCCTGCTGCTCTAGCTAATGATATTGGTGAGTACTGAGAATTTACATCCTTTTTGCTTGTAATGATGGCTCTTGGAGGGAGGACTGAAATATCCACTGAGCAAAATTATATTTATCAGTAAATCAACAACAAAAAATCCCATTCTTTACATTATTGTGTTTGATGAAGTGGTTGTATTTTAGATAGCAATGAATTCAAAGAAAATCGTTTTCTTTGTAACTTGTCAGTATTTAAACATTTACACAGCAAGATTATATGACCCTTTTTATAGCATGGGTGTTCAGAGGTTTTATGTATCTTCTGAACTATGAAGCTTCGTATGCTTTGTCATAATCTTTTTACCAAAAAGGAAAATTAAACTAGAAAGGCTTAATCTGAAGCAGATAGCCATTAGCAAAGGTCTTATCTCTGGTGAGTGCAATTTATCTCAGTTTTGAGTGACTAAGCTGTTACAATGGCAAATATAATGAGTAGTTTCTTCCTGACATGCTGATTAAGTACAGATAGTCTGATTATTTTTATGGAAAGAATTGGATCTTAAAGATGGATGCTGTAGTACCCTTTCTTAGTTTAAGATGAAGCATCTGTTCTGAAATGGCAGTGGAGTTGAAAGGCAGAGCCCGTTGTGGGCTCGGTCCGTCAGGAGCCGTGTGCCGGGCTCCGTGTGCCTGGCACGAGGTGGCAGTGCTGTGCTGTCCTCTCCTGGCCCTCCTCGTCCTGCATCCACCGAGCACGGCCTTGACAATGGGGGAATGAGACTGGGCTCAGAGCTGCCTTTCTGACTCAGCTGCACACACATGTAAATGTCACCCTTAAAGCAAAAAAGCATTGGAACGTTTCGTTTTGGTGTCTGAAACCATCAGTCAAGTTGCATTGTATATCCATTATAATGAGAAGTTTGTTCGTGATTTCTGTCTTCTGGCCAAATTAATGAAATGGTACTCAAAGGACTTCATGTGAATGCTTGATGTGTTTAGTTATTGTTTTGCTGGGTTACCCTGGGAGTATTTACAATTAATATTGCAGTTTTCAGATGCAATGACTGAATTCTTGTCTACCAAGAGTGTTCTGAGAATTTGATTCCTTTCAAATGTTCTTTATAGAAATAATTTGTGATCTCTTGAGTTACTTTATTACTTTATTATTTAATTTTTTTTGTACTGGCCCAGGTGAGTGAGGAAAGAAGTAATGAACTGGTTTAGTAAGTACTGTTTTCTGTGTTCAGGATTTGGGGCTTTTCATCATTATCTTCCTTGAATTTTTGACTTCAACAGCAAGGATATTAAAGCATGCATAACTTTTTCAGAAAATTTTAATAAA
The DNA here is from genome assembly GCF_009819655.1 of Sylvia atricapilla. Classification (NCBI taxonomy): domain Eukaryota; kingdom Metazoa; phylum Chordata; class Aves; order Passeriformes; family Sylviidae; genus Sylvia; species Sylvia atricapilla. Next base: position 16,370,511 of record NC_089148.1, read on the forward strand.
AAACTCAGAAGCACATCATCTTCTTTGAAGCACTTGTGACACTTGGAAGATTTTTGTTCAATATTTGATATATTAACAACAGGAATGGAAGGGTTCAGGAGTCACAAGAATAAGGAAGTCCAAGAAAATTATGAAATCCCAGTGGTCAAAAGAAATAAAGATAGTACAGTCTTCTTTGCACTACTAAGAATAAGAATAATACCCTAATGCAAAATACAAACTACAGTTCTGAACAGAAACAGAAATGAAGGGTCCTGTGCTATGTAGGAATGAATGTTATTTGTGGCAGAAGAGGCAGCTGAGAGGTTTTCCTGGATGATTTATACATAAAACTTCTTAAAGAAATTACATAAAAAAGCATCCTAACCTACCATTTACTATTCACTAAAATCTTGGAAAATGGGAATGGAAGTTGTTTGTTTTGTTTGTTAAGATTTTGAGATAAATTTGCAATTTCACAATCATTTGGAACAATCTCCAGCACCTCATGCCTGTGAAACAGAGTTGCTAATTTGCTGGTCTGTTACCACAGACTAAATAATAACATATTTAATTAGTGCCAGTTGATACAGTTTCATAGTAGGTAGGTTTTCTTGGACTATAGGTTTTTGAGAGATCTGCAGTTTGGAGAATTGGTATAGCATAAATTAGGTGGTAATTAGCTCACTGACATGAATATTTATTTGTATTTTCATCTACTCTTAAGGGAAAAATTTACCTTTTGGGAAGATATTTGGTCAAGTGCTGTAGTTTTATCAACTAGATAGTTGATTATCAAATCATTTGTAGTGCTGGAAATTGATAAAAACTTTCTAATTTAGGGCATTTAAAACACTGAAATGATAAAAAGCAAAGGTTAGTAATAAAGATGTGAATAATTTCTTTAAATTGTTTCAATCCAACAAACTACATTCAATCCTGGCAGGTATGGATTGTACATATAAGTGAGAGATTTTAAAAGAAAAATCATGAAGAAACACTGTAGGAAAGTTACACATTGTAATCAGTGTAAGCTCTTGGAACATGGCTGCAGGGAAAAAAACGTTTCTAACCTTTGTCTGTGTGCAAAGGACAGCACCAGCATAGAGGCAGAGATGCAGTCTTGGGATGGTGTGGTTTTAGAATACTTTGTTTGGTTCTGTTGGTCATATTTCAGAAGATTAGAGATTCTAGGCAGCTCAAAACGAACCATAGAAATTTTCCATGTTGTGAAAAAACAAGCTAATCTGTGGTTCACACTGGGCATGTCAGCTGCTTATTGAAGAAAATACTGAGAGGTGACTGACTTATTCTGAATAGCTGCTTACACATGGAAAAGGTATGTGGTGCTGGGTGCTTGTAGACTTGTTGTCAGAGTCATAACTAGATCGAATTTCTAGTTGTTCAAATGAAAGAAGTGAAGTTCTGAAGTAAGCTACCTTCAACATACTTCAGAGGCAAAATTATTTTTTTAGTGCTGTTTTGAGGGATGTTTTCATTCCTCGAGAGGAGGATCCAAACCTGGGGTTAAATGGTCAGTGTGGTCTTTCTGGCATTTAAGTATTTCCCTTAATACTATTTTTTTGTCTTCTGTGGGCCTTGGAGTGAATAAGAAAAAGCTTTTGTCCTTAACATATTTTTAGTTGCCCCATCCATGGAAGTGCTCAATGTCAGGTTGGACAGGGCTTTGAGCCACTTGATCTAATGGTTGCAGGGGTTGGAACTAGATGGTCTTTAATGTCCCTTCCAACCCAAACCATTCTGTGATGACACTTGCAGCTCATTAAAAATGCTTATAACCAGCTCTCATGCTTCAGGGGTTCAACTGTTTACCCACAACAATAATCAGAAAATGTTTAGCTCTGTTTTTTTTCTCTGATACTTAGGAAGGATAGCTGTGGTTTGTGGATTTTTCTTCTGTTTTCTCTACCTGAGGTGCTTGTGATCAGCTGCAGCTGGAGTTGAGGCTCTGACAGTTGGACAGATGCTATCAAATGCTACATAAATCCTGACAGGCACTTCTTTCTTATTTATAAGAATGTAAGTTGTTTATAATTTGGTTTATAAGGAACTCCAGATTTGTTCAGAAGGAAACTTAAAAAGGTAAAAATCTCTAGCAATTTCTCAATTTCAGCTTTCTCTGGAAATTCTTTGATCAAACTTACGGAGCTCCTGAAACCTCTCTCCTCCTATTTATCTACTGTTTACAGATGCTGCTCCTTCCCAAAACCTTTAAATGTTACTCTTCCCAGATCAACATTTCCCTCTAGCACATCAAATTTAGATCTTAGTGCTCCCATTAATCAATCATACCACAGGCTTGCTTTTCACTTTGTGAACCCACTTAGTATTTGAAGTTGGTTGTGCGTGATAAACCATTTACCAAGCAGCAGCCTTCTGGAGGAGGCTGTGGCAATGTGTCACGTGGGAGAGTCAGGAATGAGTTACCTGGGGGCCTGTTGGAATACAAGAGCTTGCCACTGCGGCCACTTTCCTCGTGTCTTTCCCATGTCTTTCCTCATGTGCTGGGTCTGAAGTGCCTCTCTTCTGCCTGCCAGGACAGCTACTTCTGATATTTCTAAATATTCAGCTTTCAGCAGTGCAGAAGACAGAGGTATAAATAAATATGTTTTTTCCCTGTGAGTAGTATACTGTTAAGAGTAATAATAATAAAAATAATTGCAAATAATAATTTTCAACTCGCTAAGCTATTGTTGAGTTATAAATGATTAATACCACCCTGGAAAAGACTTGCATTTTAAATAGATGAAATAATGGAATGCCAGTGTGTTCGCTGTTGTTGCATTCTCCACTGGACTTTCAGTATTATCATATAAATCAGTAAGCTAAAACAGGATTTCTGTAGAAAAAGTACTTCTGGACATGAAAACAAAAAAAATATGTAGGGCTAAACTGTGGCTGTTTTTGTGCTGTGCCTCTTAGTGCTGTGAACCAGCATGGGAAGCCTACAAACAGGCTTTCCTGAGGCAGGCATAAGGCTGCCCTCCATCAGAAAAGAGGCAGTTGGCACAAAACTGAATTAAAATATCCATCCTGGTATTTCTGAGTGATGAATGTAAAGGTGTGTAGAGGGTTAAAAGCTTCCAGTACATTCAGTAGTCTGTCCTTGAAGAAAGTTCTCTGTATTTTTTTTTCCTATTTAGATCTTTTCTAGCAGACTGAAATGTTAGTCGAGTTAACTTGGGAGGAATGCAAAGAGTTGGGAGACAAACAATAGCTTTACTTACAAGCAGAATTGCAGGTCAGAGGGGAAAATTCTCAAATTGTAGGGTTCCTTGTCAGTGCTAAATTCCTAATACTTCGTATTATTATTTTAATTTCTACTGTAGAAAGGAATACTGGCATTCAGATTGATGGAGAATTGTGTACACTGGCCTCAAAACTTTTGGACAATATTAAAATGTTGTAATGTTCATACATTTTAATTTTTAAAATATTTACTTTTTATTGTGCATCAGTTCTACAGTTTAAAACAAATGATATGTTTGAGCTACGGCAGTAAAATCTCTCACAAAAGTCTGTGCTGTTGGATGATTTTGTTGAAAGGTTTGTCTGTTTCTTTTTTTAATTTTCTTGTCACACTCAAAGATATGTCTGGCATTTTGGAAAGAATAAGCACAGCCTTTAACCTAGTGACAAAACCGTTTGGAGAACTGATTTACATATTAGAAACCTTTTCTTCAGCACCTCTTAAAACACAAAAATCTTTGCATAATCAGTGAAGCTGTTGAAACTTCATTTTTATATAATTTATTAAGATAGACTTCTGTAATGTCTTCCTCTCCATGGATTAATATCTACAGCCTGTAATTTCTTCCTGCCTCTGAAATATTATTGGAAAAAAAATTTGTTTGAGTGTATTTTATTTGCCTATGTACAACAAATGTTTCTAGTTGTAATTCCTAGTCTCCAATGAGGAGCAGTTTGTAATACTTCACTTAGGTGAACTCTAGTAGTACATACTATAACATAACTTAAAGAGTTGTCTAACTTTTTATGTTGGCTTGAAAATTTTGTATTGCTTTGTTCCTTCAAGAAAAATTTACATTAAATAATTTCTTAGTTTCTTGGAGAAGGCCTAAACATTTTACTAGTGGCTCAAACAGGTTTGAAATTGAAACAAAAGAAAACAACAGCTTTTTCTCTAAGTGTGAAAATGTATTAATCCCAACAAATGGGGGAAAAGGAAAGAAAACAATATTTCTAAGTCTGAGAAAAAGCCCAGAGAAGTTATTCCAATCCAATTTTTTAAAAAAAATATGCATATTTTGAACATAATTTTTAGCTGTTGGAATTTGTTGAAGTTCAGTAACTGGTAAAACATGAGGTGTCTCATATTCCAAGTTACTGCTGCAACTCCTTATTTCTGATGCCCAAGAGATGCTCAAAGTGCAGATGTTTGAATTGGATTGTATGTCTTCCCTAATCAGTAGTATTTAAATCTTCCTTTTAAAGGCATTTGTCCAATATTTATAGCAGTTCCTTTTTAAATTGCTGTCCATAAAATTCTTTATCAGAAAGCACCTCAGTGCAATGCTTGACTAGAGAGAGACTGATAGTTGAAGTTCAATCTAATACTGAAGCAAAAATATTTCTGCAGATGTTTTGTCTATGAAAAGATTATAATGCTTGGCTTTCTCCCTGATACTCTTAGTTTTGACAATGCTCTACTAAAAATGCAAAGTAGCTTTTCATAGACATGCAGTGAAGTTACTGCTGCTGAAAAATAGTGGTATTCATAATATGTATCTTTTTGTTGCTATTTGCGAACATGGAGTGTATTTTTCTGTTAATCCTAGAAGCTGAAATCTTTTCAACAGAGGCTCGAGAATATCTATTTTACTGTTCACTGACCCAGTCCTGGAAAAGTCAAGGTCACTTAATACGGTCACTTAGCTTGGAGGTTTTTCCAAAAGCACTTCCAATAAGAGGAGAAAGAGTCTGTTCTGGTTTTTGAGGACTCTTGTTACTGTTTGCCCAACAACTTTGCCATTAGATCCAACAGTGTAGGCTATTTATACACCTCATTGCTTTCCCTTAAATGGCATCCCCGAGCCCTGTCTTGTTTCTGTCCACACCAAAACTCCTGTCTAAGCCCTTGTCTCTCTCACTTCTTGACTCCTGCCATGTTTTGTCTTGCCTTGTCCATTTAAAACTTTCTTGTCTGACATGGACTTAACTGTTGTTTGTAAAAATCACCTTTGCTCATTTTTCTGACCAGATTATTCCTCTCTTAAGAAGTCTCTCTCCTTGGGGAACTTCTCTTCAAATTAAATACAGTGGTCCTCCTTTTAGCTCTAAAAGCTGCTTATAGTGAAGCCACAATCTACCAACATGATTTTATTTCGCGGATTTTATTCAGTTAGCTGTTCCTTTGCAATCCCTGCTCAGGCCTCCTAACAAAATGCATCTCAACTAATTCTGCTCGTTCTTCACAATATGTGGGCAGCTGCAATTGTCTCTTTCTCAATTTAAAAAAAAGAACCACCCTAATTAAAAAGTACATATTTACTTTCTTTTTGAGTTAAGAAAAGTCATCATTTTCTCCATGCGTTGGGGCTTGAATTAATAACTGCTTGCCTGCATTTTGAAAAGTTATATGTAAGTGGAAAAAGGCTCCCAAATGCAGGAAGTTGGGTTTTCTTAATTTCTCCTCTTTAATGTTTTTGTGATACGTTCTTAACAAGTTATAGTTGGCAGATTCCTTTTCTTACTAAAGAAGGTGTACATGCACTTAACATCTATTAGTTTGTATATATTGTGAGTATAAATGTTCTAGAGGTGGGAAAAATCAGATAGATGGCAATGAGTGAGGGTGGGATAAGTGTTTATTTTTCTGGCTGGAGTACTGGCAGTGTGAGGTTATATAAGCTTCTGATCAAGAGCATGTTTTGGTCCATATGGGCAATTCCTCTTTTGGAACTTCTCTGAAAACAGTCTCTTCTTGCATTGCAGTCTACTTTTAAGAGAGGCTTGTCTGAGACATTTTTGGGAAAAATGAGAAAAGTTGAACCAGAATAGGCTGGGGGAGATAAAGGCAGTGGTAGTTCAGAATTTGAAAAGGCTTCCAAGGTAATCAACTTTCTTGGCTTGGTAGCTTAGCCTTGGAAGTGCAGAAACAATACTTTGAGCTTTCCAATTCCTTTGGAGCACAATATCAAAGTGGAATATTGACAGAATCGTAAAATCAGCAAATACAGTTCTCTGCATTATAGTTTTATTAAGTCAGTAGTTAGAACTAAAATAGATACACTTCTGTCTGCAATTTATTTTCAAGGACTCAAAATGAAATTAAAAGATTGTATGCATGTGCACATACCCAAAAGCTAAGATTTTCTTAAAGAATGTGTCTACTATGTATAAGTCTTGCTGCTCTTTAAATGGAAGACTCTGACCTGTCAAGCTGGCATAAAAGGCTGTGGTATATCCATACAGCACAGTCTTCAAGAATTGCTGTTAACAGGACTTGTTATCTAGCACTAACCATGCTCCATCACTACAGCTCTGCAAAATTTATTTGTTATTTTATTTATTTTCACTAAGGCAAAGCATTTAGTTTGGGGTCTGTTTTTTTAATTGTTTACCCTATAACTGGAATTGCCTTTTAATGTCTTACAATTTTCTAAACTTATGTTTCAGCTTGAAATGTCTCAAAGTTGAAGCTAAATGTGGGAGTAAATTTATTTTTGTGGAAAGTTATAGCAAAAGTGAACAAGAACAATGGAGGGAGTAAAATTTATTATTTGTGTGTCATTTTTCTCTAATGCGTGTATTCGTGCAGTTAATTGCTAAGACTTTTAGGAAAAGTTTGAGATGTGTTTGATTTCCCTTTTGATGGTTCAAACTAAGGGCTTTTTTTAAAATAAATTACTGTCTCTAATTCTCTGTGAGATGTCTGGACTGTGCACATGTCCCACCTTACCTAATAATCCAGTTTGTACAAAGTGCTGTGGTGTAACTGATTCAAGAGCACATGTCGATCACACCAGGCTTTATTCTCTCTCCTGCTATTTAAAGCTGCCCTTGTTCTACATGGAGAAAGGCTGTGAGTATTTAAAGGTAAATGTATGCATATTTCCACATGGCTTGGCTCTGATTAGCAGCTGCTCAAACAGATGTAGTTAAAGTTGCCATCTAGCCAATATCTTAGTTATCTGTGGTAAACCAGTCAGGGGTAAAAAGAAGCAAGGCTTGAATAATAAAGAATGTACATAACTTAGGTGATTGCCAATGGTCAGGTCACTCTAATCATTACTTGCATTATGATTCAAGTATTAATATGTTGTTGCTAATGCATTTAGCAACCTCATAGTGTTATTAATTTGTTTTTTTAGATTAAGTTTGATAATTGGTCTTATTTAGTAAACTAAAGATTCAGAAGAACGCTTCATAGAGTACAATAAGGATTCTTATCTCATTATTTCCAATTGCTAGGACAAGTGGAATGCAAGTAGGCCCCTGTCAGTGGAGCACTTAAGATATTCTTTAAGTCTTATTACTAAAGTTAAGCATAGGTCTTAGTAATTTAAGTTCTTAAACCCTATCTGTGTGCAGCTGGGTTTGCAGAAGCCAGTCACATTCCTGAGCAGTGTCACTGGAGTCTGCAGCGTTCTGTGAAACAGTTCTGCCCTGAAACTGAAGGGAAGATGGAGATTATTGGCTGTTCTTAGAGCCTGTGTGTGTCAAATGTGCTCCATTCTGAATACAGTCCAAGTGTGAGCCCAAAACACACATGTATGTCTGCATCTTCTGATGTTTATTTCGCTGAGGATCACCAGTTGTACACCTGGTTCTGTCTTTGTCGGATAATTCAGGGATGAGAAGGTATCAGATTTTTCTGATGCTGTCTTCATAAATGTAAGTGAAATTATCAACTGCTGGACAGCATATGTTTCTTTTAATAGAAGAACAAATGAATTTGTGGGTTCCTTTTGTCAGGCTGTCTTTCTTGCTTTGAAATGTCAACATCCCTATGGCATGATGTACGGGCTAAAGAAAAACCTTACCAGAAATCTTAGTTTGATGAGATCGTCTTGGATGACCTCATAGTCTTATGCTGTGTCCAGCAAAGTAGTTTTTATGCCTGAATACTAAAATGTTTGCTCTTTTGGGTTTCATATAACATGTTAAAATGTTGATTTGAAAAAAAAATAATTTGAAGAAACAATTAGAAACACAAGTTTCAGGAGCTGAGCAACAGTTGCTGGTTATTATTGTCCCGTTTCATCACTAAATGTGGTAATATCTGCTCTTTGAAGAAATGCATGGTGGGAAAGCCAAGAAGGAGGCAATGAATTGCCTTGGAAAGAAGGAAGAGATGCACTGCTATAGTAATGCACTGGTATAAACATCCTGCATTTAAGTACCCACTGACTCACAGGTGTGGAAGAACTGAGACCAAAGGGAGAAATTCACTTACTTTTGAAGATTTTTCTGCTTAACCTGCTTATGGAGGCCTCTGGCATAGGAAAGGTACTGAATGTACTAATTTCTAGATGTGGAAGCCTGAAAGTTAACCTTTTACTTCCTTCTTCTCTAAATACACATCCTGAGTCTGTTCTGCATCCACAAGAGTTAATGTACTGTCACACTGAATGGGGTTGAACAGACCATTCCATTGTCACTAGAAGGTGGCTGTGCAGAAATAGCAGTAGGTTGCACTTGGTTTTGAGATGTTCTTCTTTTCTCGGAAGAACTGAGAAAAGGCAGTGATGTTTAAGCCTGGTGGCCGAGGTGTCTGCAGGCTCCACAGGGCTGTGTTTTAAAGCCTGGTGTTTCAAAGTCTCAGCTTTGAAATAAACAGCATTGAAATTCAAAGTGGTCTTTGCTGTGGACAACAGAGATGTGATGCCATCTTAACTCCAGGAGAATGAAGTACCCCCATGAAGAGGAGTGACAGCTTTGTGCTGCACATCCATCCAAACAGACTCTGTCCAGATTAGACAATGAGCAAACTTTGCTTCATTGCCAGATCTTCTCTCTCAAATCAAATGCAAGCACAGAAACGGTTACCTGAACTATTTGACTTAAAGACAGAAAAGTGCTCAGGAAACATTTTCTATAAAGGATAGGGATTTAAACTTTAAAATCAGGGAAGATCCACTGTTACTTAGGTTCAAGGTAAAGAAGCTGTGAAAAACTGTAACCCTGTATAAGTGTAGAACCGTATAAAGTGCAGTTATGTATCAGTGTTTACATTTTCAATGCAGTGAAGGGCTGTGTGATAGGGAGAGACCTCCTAGTCACATGTAGTTTACAAAGATACGTGTCTCAAATCTCTTTCAGGATCGTATGTCTGCAAAGCAGAGAGTCAGAGAGGTAAAACAGATAGACAAACACACGCATGCATCTATTTTGTGTTTACTAAGCTGACTTCTCAGCTGTCAGCGCACATGATGTGTTAATTCAGGGTATAAAATACATATCAGATGCGGTTTTGTTTTCATAAAATTCAGATTTCGGCAATATAGCAGCATGTGTGTTTACCTCTTCCTTGAGATCATAGACATTCTCTTGGTGAGGTCTTTCTATTTTGAAATTGTGGGTTTACAGTAAATCCTGCTACAGTGATTCGGACACAGCTTTCACAGGTTATATTCTCTAAAATAAAATGATTTTTTAGTCTTTGGTAATTTCTTTGCTTAAAAAAATTGCAACTATCAGAAAATATTCCAACTCTCTTATCAAATTTATGGAAGAATTCTTTAGCAGATTTAAATCTTGAAAGAATAATTTAATTTATTATCATTCCACAATATCAAATTGATATAATATTTCTTAATATTGTTCTGTAATTTGATGTACCAGTGTACATGGATTACAGGAAATGAATTGAACTTTCCTTTCTCAGGTACACTTGATTTTTACATGGAGAGACTAAAATGATTACTTTTTTGTCCTGTTTATTCACCTTTGCAAGTTGACAGCAATAGGATATAAGAGCAGTAACCATGTTGTTTTGTTTTATATACCATTAAACGTGGTGTTCTGCAGGTAATGTAACTTTATGGATAAGTCAGCCTCTTGAATGTCTGAAAATAGCCAAGTTATTACCAACATCACAGAAATTCCAAAGTATTTGGAAAATCTCTTGAAGATTATGAGAATATTTTAGGCAAATTGCATTTTTTTCCAGATGACAAATATTGCAAAACAATACATCACAGTTTTCAGGTGGATTTTATTGCTTATGTGTGTAAACTGAATGGATTGTACTATTAGATTTTTATAAGCATTCTGTACTTATGAAGCATATATTACTGTCATCTATACACAAGCTTTTAATTCAGCTTTTAATCATCTGTACTACTTATGTCTTAAGAATAGCACCAAAGTAATACAGAACACAGTGGCTAGAACATCTTGGGTTTTGGAGGATGATGTGATGATTAGGTGAGAATCCAGTGTCTTGGAAAACTGACCTTTTTATACCTGTATGAGTGTATTTTAAGTAGAGGGCTTTCACTCAGAACCCTGAACATTATAGTTGTGCTTGGAAACAATTATAAAAGCTCTGTTGAGTCAGCTTTTTCTGAGGAAGTGAGATTCAGCTCTCTATTCACATGTAAGCAGAAGATTATTCCCTGCCTGAAGACTACTGAGGTTTCTGTTAAGGATGTAATTTGAAGGCTCAGCAGTAAGCTCAGCCAAAGCTTACCCTGACAAATGTCTGTGAGCACTAGGAGGAAGGTGAAATTGCAAACACTGATTATCTGATGCTGTCCTGTGCCCCATTTTCCCCAGTTCTTCCCCACTAGACAGCTTTGGTTGCTGAGTTCCTGGTCTCACACTAATGAGCAGAAGCTCTGAGTTAGAAGAGGGCCCTGCTGGAGGTGTGAGCACCCACTGAGAGCCAGGCTGGAGTATCTTCTGTGGGTTTGGTGGGTGTGGGAGGACTGTTGCTTTGTTTTCTAAAGAAATCTGTCACTTGAGTTTGCATCAGAGCAGTCATAACAAAGAACCATGAGACATGTTGAACTTGTGATACATGCTGATGTACTGGTAGAGTACAAGATTTGGGTAGATATTTTTAAAATATCCTGACCTGAAATGCATTTTCATGCTGAAGTCAGTAACAGCTTTGGTTTTATGCAGTTATATGAGGTGCCCCCAGCTACCCCAGATACTTATGTTACTGGAGAATGTAAACACATAATGCAATAGGAAATCCACAGTGGTCTGTGTGGGTACCCTGCTCCATTCTTGGCTTGCTTTTTTAACTTTGGTGGCTGTATCACCCAGTCATCAAAAGGGGCCACCTGAAAGCTGGGATTGTTTTCTTTTTATAAATACAAAATGACGTAAAATTCACTGCTTTGTGGGTGCCTCCTGTAAGAAGACTTCCTGTAGTACTTTATCAGCTACTTGGTAGAAGAGATGATCAGCACTCTCAGAATTACGACTATTTATAAATGTAAATAAAGCTGCTTTTGGGTGTTTCAGCAAGGGGTGACAAACCACTGTGCCACTTGTGACTAGCTAGAAGACTGGCACACTCTCATGGAACTGAACTGTGTTGATTCATTCTGCTGTGCTGTCTGAACTGGATTGTTGTAATTCCTTTCACTGGGCAGGAAGCCACACATCGAAGGGGTCTGAGCACACGACGTGGGCTGGCAGAACACTGGGCCCCTGCTGCTCTGAGGGTACCATGACTTTTCATAAGTGGATTCCTTTGCAAGGTTTTTTCCTCCTCAGAGTCTATAAAGTTTCTCCTTTCTCATCCTGCTTTGCTGCTTGTGATGTATTAACTGCAGAGATTTTCCACTGAAGTGGGAGGGCTGAGGAGAATAGGGAGCCATGACTTTAATGGTGGTACTTGGAACTAAAATCTGTAACTCCCAGTGAGTTCTTTACTAGTGGGTAAGTGCTTTCCTTTTTTAAATGTGTCAGCTAAGTGCCAAACTTACTTGCGAACTCCTGGCATGTTTCGTTCAGGATTGGCAGGAAGATAACATGGAAACAGTTTTCAGTTTTAAAACATTATATGAAGGTGAATGCTTCCCAGTTGAATACTAAAAAGTTAATTCCTGTGCTGTCATGAAGGTCAGATTTTGCTCTGAGAGTTTAGGAGGTTAGCTTTGTCCTGTCTTACCATTAAAACCTACTGGTACAACAACAAATACTTTTTCAAGATTAGTACTTTGTAAATAGATGTGAAAATAGCTTGGTTCTGGTCTTTTTTAAAAAAAAACTTGTTTAGTTTTAAATAGATAAAGTTGTTTGCAAAATCTTATAAAGCTAGGAGTAATTTCACAAGCTTTAGCAGTCCTCCATATTGTTCCATTTTTTCAATACCTTAATCTAATTTAAGGACCACATGTACATTTTACGGCACTACAATCAAGAGCCGTGATGGTAACATCTGAAACTCTACTTCATCCTCTTTACAAATACAAGTGAACCCAAAATAACTCCTTGGCTCCTCAAATAAGCAAAGTATATTTGAAGCTCTTGCTAGTATTCCCTTCCTGAAGTTATTAGAATCCATAAGAACTAGGGATGAGTGTGTGAGCAGTTGCAGGCACTGGTGGGTGGGTTTCTCTTGCAGCTGTTCATTCCAGGAGTCTCTTTCTGCCACTGTCTCTTTTTTTCATGTTCTTGTGTCTAAGAATGTTCTGCTGGTACTTGCATGGTATGTGCTCCAGCTGTAACTTAATTTTCACCCTAGTGAAATTCCATGGTGAATTTTCATAATAGCGTGCTCTCTTCACAGCGTGGGTATTGATAAGCACCTGCTTGGCTCAGGATGTTTTAGGGTCTTAGGGTGGTGGTGGCCTGAAAGTCAGAAATAGCTGACAAGGCTGTTTCGTTTTCTTTAGGGGGGTTGTGCTTTGTGTGCACATACCACTTGTCAAAGGTATTATTTCACTCAGCATTACCAACCTTATTTTTAATCTTTTTCTTCCTCATAACATGCAAATTTGATGTCTTTTTCTGTAGCAGTGAGAATTTTGAGTGAAAATACAGATATTCCATATTCAACTGATTAACATGTTGAAAACATACTGGCTTGGTGATAGTTTTAAGCCATATTAGAAAACTTGGAAGCATGAAATTTTCAACGAAGATAGATTAAGTCAAAATTTTATTAACTCTGGAGCTTCATGTAGTCTATAACAGAATGCCAAATCTGTGGAAGAACCCCTGATTCCATGTTGTTCTAGGCTGTAATTCCTTCATTTGCACCAATGTTTTTTGATGTATGTGGAATAAATTTTAATTAAATAGCATTATTCCCATTTATATGTAATCAATCATATAACCCAGAGTTCAATAATTTAGAATCAGTCTGGGGACATGTTCTTGTTATTGAGCTATAAACTCACATATAACAGTAAAAGCAACTTAGGCAAAAGGAGACTTTGAAAAAAGGAGAACAAAAAAAATCTGCAGCCAGGCTATAGATGCCTATACTGCCCTGGGTTTAACAGTATTACTGCAATTTCAGCAACTTTTTTTGTGAAAAAGTGATATTAGAAAATCATCTAATGTAATACTAGACGAGAATTAATGCAAATCATGAGTTAGAAATAAGAAAAAACATCATGTTACCCATCTACTCTAAGGAGACCTCAAGCTAGTGCTTTACAAACCGCACTTTGGTTTTTTGTTCCAGCATTTCAGATTTCAGATGTGATTGTTTCTCGACCAACTTGGAAGCTGCAGTACTTTTCCTCTTGGTTTTAAGAGGTCAAAAGAAAGAACTAGTAAGAATGAGCTGAAAAAATCAGGCTTCATGCAAATAGTAGTGAAGTTGTGATTGCAATTTGCCTAACTCATAGGAAAATCTTTGTCCAAACTTTGAATAATTCTTTCCCTCAGTGAATATTCCCAAAGACAGATATTTGTTCTGTGCAGTTTTTGAGCTGTCATTCCAAGTCCGTAACTAATAAAACCATAACAACCACCAAAGTAATGGTTCAGTAATGTGGCTTTGTAGCATTTCAAGTGATGAGTAAACCATCCCAGTAAATTGGCATCTGGCCACTCCACTATGTAATGGTGTTTTTAATGAAGTATTGCCCTAGCAACAGGTCTGGATGACATTGGGTAGCTGGTTGCTGCTGACTCTTAGAGATAAAACAGACTTTTAGGAACACATGTGTAATGTCTGAAGGTAAAATAACCCCAAATAAATGCATCTGCTCTACTGGGAACATAGGATGGGTCACATCGAGCCAAAGTCTGACTTACTGACTTATGAATTTAATCCTTCTGTGAAAGTGCTTCTATACGGTGAAAATGAAACCATCCAAGAAGTGCAACAATTGAAATCTGAGAATAAAGTAAAGCAGAATTGAGAAGAAACTGTATTTCAGATGATTTTGAGAAAAAATAGCAGTTGTTTTAAAGGCTTTAAGTATTCTTGTACAGTAGGAAATACTTGAGGGTGTATTATTGCAATGGAGAAGCTTTTTGAGCAAAGAGGATGCAGTGAAGATTAAAGGCTTCACTTGTTCTCTGGAAGAACCAGCAAGTGAAAAAAGGCATGAGGAGTAGAAAGTTAAATCCAAGTGAAACTAAAATGTGGTGGTTTTTTTTTTATAAATGGACTTTTATTTAGAAAAACAAAAGTGGTGTCTAGGACATTGAGCAGTTTGTTACATAACACTTAACTGAGAGTCTAGATCAATATAGCAAAGTAATACCATAAGATGGAGAGATCATCAGAAGTCTATAAAAGAAAGGCAAAAACCTTGACCAAGTCTTTTTTTTTTTCTTCCAGCTCATTGTGGATGGTATTTGAAAATCCACTTTAAAGGCAGAAAGCCAGTCATCTTTATATATGTTAGTGGGTCATAAAAGAATTTTCTCTTACAGTAGTATAATGTTGTGCCTTCCAAATGAAATATTGTGTTTAAGTAAACATGAAACACATTTTAAAGACTTACATGGAGTTTTCTGATAGTCTAATAAACTCTTTTTTTTTTAATTTTCAAGATAAAAATACAGACATTACTGTAAAGGATAATGTGGATGATTTCTGTCTTCGAGATACTTTAAGCATTGCATCCACGGACTCCTTTGTTTCCACAGCTGAGGTAAGACTCTTAAAGATTGCTTTTTTAAAGATTGATTGCTCTGTTTGAACAATGAACAGAAGAATCCTGATTTTTTGCTAATCATTGTAAGAAGAAATATTTTTCTCTTATGGGGAAAAAAAGAGCTTTTCCAGGCTTCATTGGAACCAGTTGTTTTGGAGGGGTTTTTTTGTGTACTGGCATATTGCATCCCAAACTCCTCCTAAATAGAAGTTGGTTTTGAAAAATAGATCACATTTTTATGAGTGAAGAAGCAGTCAGTTGAAGCTGTAGTAGTTCCTTTTTTTTCCTATTGCTTTACCATACTATAAAGATGTATGGAGAAGGCTCTGTACTGTTTAGACCTGGAGGGGTTTTTTTGAGGGGAAATTATAAGAAATTGACAGCTACCTGTTTTAACATGTTCCATGCACAATCTGAAGGCAGCAGTTTGAGGTGTTACTCTATTGTTGCACCATGATTCGATGACTTAGCAGGACGCAGAGCTCTGGGGCTGTCCTGGGAGCCCTGTGCCTGGCAGGTGGATGGAGCTTGTGTGGCTGTGTGGGTGTGAGTGGGGACCCCACAGCTCCCTGGGGCCGACAGGGACAGCCCCTGGAGGTGCAGTGGCACTGCCAGGGAGCCTCCTGACTGCCACGCTGGGAAAGCTTCCTTGACAACCTAATGTGCTTCATCTAGCTTGCTCTCATCCTCTGGGATGAGAGCACAAAGGATAGATAATAATGTCTGGCTAACAGCCTGTTAGCTGAAGTCTGCTACAGCTCCCTTGGATTTGAAAGAGGCTCATGAGCATTGACACACTTACTTGATTGAGGAATATCTCTTTCTGTAGTCTCTGGGGAGCTGAAGTGATCTTGAATAGCACTCTTCTCCAAAAAAACAGGAGACACAGTTGGCCTCAATAGATCCATTTTGGGATAGATATTCCTCTCATACACACACTACAGCTGAGCTGCTGAAGTCAGTTGCAAAAAGAATTGCACACACACATTCTTTGCAATTGTTTTGACTGTCTATTATAGGGTTTGTTTTTACATACCACAATTACCTTGATTTAGTAGTTCACAATTAATTGTGATTTCTTTGATTTAGTAACTCGCATTAGGTAGTAGTGCCTAGCATCCATTCCTAACAAGGATTGTATCCATAGAGACTGGTTACCCTTGGCTATAATTTGGACAAGACCACAATTCAAGCTTGCTTCAACTCTACCAGCTCATGAGAGGAGCTGTAAACCATTATAGTTTGTACACTTTATACCTGGTTTGGTGGAGTTTTTTCCCCATGAGCTTTCATAATGATTTTGCAAGTATGTGAAGATAGGAACTACCCTTTATGCTCATTTGTGCTGCTTAGCTTAAAAAAAAGGCAAAACCAACCCATCAACCAAAGAGAAAACCCCAGGATGTATCACCTCAGCAGAATCATCATCCTCTCCTGAAGCTCTATTGTCCCAGTATCTACTAAAAAACATTGGAATCAAAATTGGACATGTAATTGTCTTTAAGCATCCTGAAAATACTCTCCACATTTTGATACCTCAAAGCCACTTCTGTCAACTTGTTCTTCCAGGACAAAGTTATGAAGATTTTATTTTCCTTTCCAGCTGTTCTAGCCTTTGCCAATAGAACAAACTCTCTTTTCTCAGATTTTATTGAAGAATCTAGTGAAATTCTTAGGTGACGGAAGTCCTGAAGATTAATAGAATGTGGAAAATTTGCAGTTCAGTGTTCAAGTCAGAACACCATTAATGTTCTGGGTTAAATAGGAGGCACTAGGCTCAAACTGCAGAGTCAGTGAACTCTGTAGTGAAGAAAGCTATGAATTGCTGTTCTCCTACAAAAACACTGTTACCTTGATTTAATACTTTGTCCATCTGAGGAGGGTGGCAGGGAAATGCTTCACATTGTGGCAATGAGAAGGAGCAGTAAGGACTTCCCAGTGTATTCAGCTATTAGTAGAGAACAGTAATTGCTTTGATTTAACACGATTAGAATTGACACACCAGATTCTTTTATTCTAAATATGATGATGTCAAGTAGCTCTTCCTCTTGCTTATCTCCTTTTTAATTTTTTTTTAATTGCACTAGGGAACAGTGAAATGTTTTAATTTAGGCTAAGTGGTCCAAGGCTTTTCCAGCTTCAGATTTGTCTCACCTGCAGGCCAAATGAGGCAGTTCTTTCATCATAAGCTCCCTGATTGCAGTTACAATATTAGTAACTGTCCTAAACTCCATGTCCTGATAGAAATGTTCAGCAAAGTTTTTAGATCTGAAATTCATGTGTGTGTTTATACTGCTCTGTGATTATGCCCTACTGGAATTAATAATTTCACCTGCCAGGAAATTAGAACGTGGCACCATTTTTTGTGGCCTCATCATGCTGCAAGCTGTGTGTTGACAGTGCCTTGGCTTCCTTCTACACTGCATCCTGTCCCAAGGGACAGGACTAAGTATTCTGTGTGACTCTGATTTTGGAGACTGGAAACTGTGTTCATGTTTCAGTGCTGACACACAGTCAGGTCAAATTTAGCTCCCTGCCCGCAGGAGAGAGAACATTCATAAAACAAGACACAGACAGATGCTTGAATGGAAACTGATAGGGATACTGTTTAGGAGGCAACAAGAATGTCATGCTGTGTTATATTAGAACAAAATATAGGAAAGAGCTGTACAAAACTGGGACAGTTTGGCAGGGTTTGCATCACGTGCCCTTTTGATGAGCTCTACAGGATAGCAGGAGGGTGTGCCAAAACTTCATCTTGGCTATGGCTGGTGGTCAAGAGGGTGCTGAGGATCACTCATTTGATGACTTCTCATTCAGAGTTGTGCCTGTCTGGACACCTACAATACACAGGCCTGAATCTTTATAAGGACAATTTAGACACAGTTGCCATCCCCAAGACCAGACAGGCTTCTATTCTTAAACACACTTAGGCTCTAGAAGCGCTGCAGAAGGAATGCGAAACATGGCTGCCCTAATTAAGTTATTAATACTACTATTGGATAAATAATGGTACTTTCTTCCCCATTTGAGCCTGGCTGCCATCAGCTTATGTTGATGAGGGTTAGTATGCTTTTCTTAGTCTTGCTTTCCCATCTACTGTGATCAAAATAGCTGCTACCTTTGGCAACAGTGCAGCAGTGAGTGTGCCAGATAAAGGCCTCTGCCCTCTCTCCTGGCTTCTTTTCCATCTTCCTAACAGAACCTCTTCCCTGCTCTCCCTGACAGTGAGCTTTGTTGCTGCTTCTTCCTTGTCAGTGCACATGCATTTATCATGTCTTATTTTTATGTTTTAACTAGTACTGAATCTGGAGGTCAATTATGAAAGAAACTTTGCTTTCCTTGTTAAAATGTTAACCTAATCCAAAGCTTGGGGGACTTCTTACTCTTGTGAATAAAGCCTTTGCTGCTTTTTATCAGTAACAGCCTTCCTGTTTTCTTTCAGACCGTAGGTGGAACACACCACTTCATCATTTGAATTTATTAAAATGCCATCTCAAACTTTTTAGTTACTACTCACCATCACATCTTCTAACTCCCCAAGCATGTTTCACTTTCATCCTGCAGCTACTTACTTTTTTTAAGGAAACCTTTTCTCTGAGTGTCTTTATATTTTAAAGTGATCATCATCAGCTTTTTTAATATAGGGTAAACAAAATTTCTCAGAATGTAAGGAATGCTGAATGTGCCAGTAAAGTGACCTCTCTATTAGGGGTAGCAAGTAAGAATTCGTAAAAGGTTTATTGTTTATTTTGGTACATTCATGTAGGTGGTTATTTTGGTAGTCAACAAGGTCTTGATGCACAGCTGAGAATTTTTTCTATTTATTGAGAAACAACTTGTGGGTGGCAAATAAGAGTACTGAGCCGATTCCTTAAACCAAAGCAGTCAGGGCATCCCAGACCTAAAAACGATTGCAAGTGGCAAAGGTTTGATGCTTTAGAGACATGATTTCAGCATCTCCTTATGCATATACAGCCCTAAAGCTGAACTGTCCAAAGAAAACTGATTAACATCTGAACAATATCCATGTAATCTTCAGAGGTTGCTCTGCAGCACAGCAGGCCTAATTAGACACAAGTTTGAACTACAAGCTTTGGAGTTTTGAAGATGTATATGTTATTTTAATGCAGTGAACTTAGATGTCCACTACAGCTCATCATAAATGTCCTTGTGGTGGTCGTTCTTGAGTCTTGAATGGATACAAGTAAAGTCTTACAAAATGAGATTTTGTGCTGCTATAGATCATCTTTTATCTCTTCTTTGTCTGCATTTTCATTTCCTTCTCCATGTACCTTCCTGACCCTGAGGAAGTAGCAGATACTTAGGGGCTGGAAAGTCCAGTCCATCACCACAAGCCTCTGTGTTTCTTCCAACTACCAGCACTGCTGGTTGCCAACTGCCAGCACTGTTGGTAGCTATGCTCAGTTTTAATAGCCTAGAAACACAGGTTTGTTTGCCCCATGCAGGATACTGGGAGAAAAAAAACCCCAAAAAACCCAACCCAAACCAACAGAAAAACAACAAAAAAAAAACCCCACTAGAATTAATTTTCTGGTCATTAACTAATCTGAATTATGTGTAAACATGAGAATTTTTTCATCAGTAATGATAAAATGTAATCTTTGTAGTGAAATTGTAGCTAGACATTGTTTTGTGGATTAAATATGATACCCTGTAAACAGGAGTTCTCTGTATTATTTATGTACTTTGATTTATGGATCTGGTATTGGTTTTTTCTTTCTTTAAAAATGTCTTCAAGTTTGTATTTATTTCTGTGTTAACCATAGAATTAAAACTGCCAATAATGAAAATCTTTCAGGGAGTCTGTAGTATGAAACACTGAATGCTCATGGTTTATACAATATGCTTTGGTAACTATCAGACTTACTTACCAGTGAAACTAAAACAGGAGTGGGAGGGTGTTACTATTTCCAGCTTCCTAAAGAATTATATGGTGCAATCATTCTGTACGTTGTGTCCTGGCAATCATTTTAACAGCTTTGAGTCACATTAGATTTATTTAACTAGACAATTCATAAACTTAACTAGGCAAATTAAACACAAAAATAAGCTCCCTTTATTTTATTAATTAAAAATAAATTAAAAAATTCAAGTTTTGAAACTTGAAGCTGTAGCTTTCAGATTTTAAGAGTTACAAAGCTAAGTCTTATGATCTGGTGTATCTGTTCCGTTCACTTGTTGATTGTTACCCCTTGGTTTTAAGGAAATGCAGAAAAGGATGCATCTTTCAGTAGAACATCAGGAAAACTTCTTTGATTTGTTTTATCTTTAAAAAAATGATGTCAGCTAGCTCTTTAATGAACTTGCAAAAAACTTTTTTTCAGCTTTCAGAGCACAGAGAGGTTCGTAGCACATATGGTCTGGATTCCCTTTGCCACTGTCCCTTGTATGAAGAAGCCATGCACTTAGCAGAAGAAGGCAAAATTTATTCACGGGTGTTAAGGTATTGATTTATGTCCATTTAATTATTTCCAGGAAAAGCAAAAATTAAAGTTTGATATTAATTTAGAACTCACCTTTTAGAAGTTACTTGTACTAGATATTTTTTCTACCAATTAGATTTACATGGATATTCTTGTGCTCCTTTTTTAATGGTCTTTGGAAACTTTTCTATTTTGCATAGGACTGAAATGTTTGAATGTCTTGGAGACAGTGACTTCCTTGCTAAGCTTCATTGTATTCGACAGGCTTTTCAGGTAAACAGTAAGGAGTGATTTGTCTGTCTTGTTAAGCCTAAACTAAAGTGCATGGCATTGAAGCTGACTGTCAATCTTTGTGCAAGCATTTTTGTAATGTAATCTGTATTTAAATATTTTCTTGTTGCTTTTACATTTTTATCATTCTAAAATGAGATGTATTTGCAGAGGAGTCCAGATTTTATGATTTGCTTTGGAACCTTTGTACCCAAGGCTTATTAGGGACTTGCTAACTATACTAGAGGTGATAATTATATGAAAATTGATTGAAATGTTTAAGGTCACTTGGTATAACCTGTGAATGAACCTGTCTATATTTTCTGAACCCTTTTCTAGATAATTCTTTCAGAAACAGCAAACAGAATATTTCTTGCTGAAAGTGGAAGAAAAATTTTGTCTGCTTTAATTGTGAAAGCACGAAAGGTAAAAGCCTTTTTTTACCAATGTTTTGTTGTTTATGTAACTTCTACCTGAAGTCACTGTCCAGAGAAAATCAACCATATCTCTTTTTACATTTGCTTGATACTCATTGCTTCTACTTTACAGAATCCAAAGAAATTTGAAGATGTCTTTGATGAAATGATATACTTTTTGGAACAAACAGATCACTGGGATAATACTGAAATGGAACTTGCTGCTAGAGGAGTGAGTTGCTTTTCTGAAAAGTGCTTTTACCCTTACTAAAGCCATAGGATCTAAAAATAAATTTTTACAGTTCAGAATTGTGGGAAAGGCAACTCTTTATTGTTTACATTGCTGATTTAGAGAAATGGCATTCACCAGTTTAGTACCAGAAACCACACATTCTTTTTAACTTCTCCTTTACTGACACAGTATTTTTAATATTCATTAAAAACAATTGAAAATCTGCATGTTAATACAGCATTACAATATGGTGCATGCTGAATTCCACTGCTGAAAGAGAAACTAGGTTACTTAGATCATGTTCTCATTTAATATAGGTGAAAAATCTGAATTTTTATGATGTTGTTCTGGACTTCATATTAATGGACTCATTTGAAGATTTAGAAAATCCACCCATATCTATACAGAATGTAGTAAATAACCGCTGGTTAAATTCCTCTTTTAAAGAAACAGTAAGTATTCATGTATAATTATCATACCAACTGATCTGGAGTGCATTGCAATGTACTGAGTATGTGCCTGAGATCTTCCTCAAAAGAATTTAACAGGATTGTATTATCAGGTTTTTCATAATAGGAATTTAAAAATTACAAATCTGGGCCCAAAACAGAGACTGACTGAATGTGTTGGAGAAAGTACTTTAACTTGTCCTTCCTTTTCCTGAGGAAGTAGAATTTTAGAAGGGAAGTTTCTGTTAGCTACATCTTAGACATCAGGTCCAGGTTTTGGTTCATAGACCAAAGATTTAGCAATAAGGAATAAAAGTTGCAAGGAAACATAAGTAAATTAATACAACACAGGTATTCAGCTGTTGATAACAATTAATGATTTTTCATACATGCCTGTTTATTTGCCAAATGGATCTCATCCCTCTGTTAGAGACACAAGCTACTGCCGTGGTCAGCTGGTACAGCAGCTATTGTCATTTCATCCATTTTTATCTTAAACTGCAAGTTGTCCTTTTATTTTTGTTTTTGAATTGAAATATTCCCTCTAGAGGAAAAGAATTAAGATAACATGTATATATTGTTGTAGTTATATGATAACATTGTGCTTTGTCTCTATTAAACTCTCTTTGCAGTACTGAGGGGAGTCAGATGAGGATAGTTAGAGGATAGGGGAAAAAGCCCAAGACTGATATTGGTATATTGTATTTCACAGGTCCATATTTGGACAAAGCTGCATAGCTGAATCTGAAGCTATTGCAAGAATGTTTTTGCTAAAATGAAAAAGTACATTTCAATGTGTTCACATGCCACTTAATATCTAAAATAGTTACTGATGTCTGAGCTTTAATATATAAAACTGCTCCTCACTTAAACCCAGTGAGTGTTGCTAACTGTGCTGTCTGTAAAAGGATCAGTCAACGATGCCAAATTACATTTGAATTTAACTAAAGAAAATGTTGTAAAGATGGATCTGAAATAGCAAGCATAAACTACATATAAATTTGGTATTTATATCAGCTGCTGTTTTATGGCTTTAAACTTTGTATTATCACAAGATTGAAACTGAAGAAAATACGTGTCCCTGAAATACAGAATATAGAAATACAGTATTCTGCAGATGATTCCATTCTTTGAGATGGAAAATTATTTGGGTCTTGCTTTATTTTTTCTTTTGGCAATTAGGCTGTGGCTTCAAGTTGTTGGTCAGTACTGAAGCAAAAAAGACAGCAAATGAAGGTAAGTTGCCCTTCAGATTATATGGAACAAAGGTATTGATCATCTCCTAAGAATTTGAAGTTCTTTTTGTAGCTTTGGCAAAACAAATGAGTGATCAGCCCTTAGTTCTGTAGACTTGTTAATTTAGATAAGAGGTTTGCCAGTTGCAGAAGTTTACCTCCTGGGGCACTAATACCTGTATTTAGCAAAAAGCCTTAACTGAAAGATTTTCCTAAACCTAGTTAGGGTCCAGTCAGTGGTGGTGTCAGTCACTTCTCTGGCTTCCTGCCCCACAGGCTGATCTCAGACTCCTGCACACCAAGGTCATGATTCTTGTGTCTCACCTCCTTGTGCTGGGATGCTCAGCCCCATCTCCCTGCATGACCCCACAGCCAAATCACATCATCCTGCCCATTACCTGCCTGGAGCACCACGTTCCTCCCCAGCACCAGGAATTCTGCTGCAGCCTCCCCTCAGCCCCTTCTGCAGCCTCACCTCTCTGTGCAGGGACTCAGTAGAAGTTTGTGCCACAGCTCCTTACCTTTGGAGGATTTTATTAGACCAAGGAGGAAGGTGTTAGGCTTTTATGAAGACTTAATGCTGAATAATAGAGCTGTACACTAAATTTAATGTGGAATTTTTTGTCAACGATTTTTACATTACTAGGTGCCTGATGGATTTTTTGCACATTTCTATGCTATATGTGAACATATCAGCCCTGTTTTGGCCTGGGGCTTTTTGGGCCCTAGAAATTCCCTGTATGACCTATGCTGCTTCTTCAAGGTTTGTGACTTCTTTTTAATTACCGCTTTTATAAATTTAAAAAAAAAAATCTCTCTGGTTAAGATAAATTAAGATCTTATTTATTAATAAATTTAGTGCATTTGTACATTACATTAGTAATTAGTGCATTTGCATTTTCTTAAGATTTAGGCTAACAGTAAGAAACCATGAAAAATAAGTACTTTCATAGGAATGTTTTAAGCCTGGAACTGTTTTGCAAAGGCTGTTTTAGCACACTTCTGTCTCAGCACCAAAATAATACATAATTGGATGCTTTTAGGGAACATGTTAAAGAGCTGTTAGCAGGGCATACCTTTTTTGCCGCCTTGTAACTGAAAACAAGTTTTTCCTTTTTTTTTTTTCCCCCACTAGGATCAAGTGCTTTTCTTCCTCAAGGACATTTTTGACTTTGAGAAGGTGAGGTACTCGACCATGGAGAGCCTGGCTGAGGACCTCACTCAGCTGCTGATCCGGCACACAGAGCTGCTGCTGGCCTACCTGGGGGCAGACTCCCTGAGACACGTGGGGGCCTGTGTCAGTGCCCATGGGCCTCTCGTGGCCACTGGGCTCCTGGAGGCAAAAGTGCAGTGAGCTTCACATCCCTGCAAATGGCAGGGAGTGCACAGAGATATGATCTTTTCCACCCTTTTTCTCTAGTGCTGAAGCTCCTGTGGCTGTGGCTGAGCAAGCATCTGGGAATGCATCATGTTGCTAAGTATGGAAAAGGACTCAGGGAGGTTAAATGTACATCTGTGAAAAGAACTGGGGAGTGTTTTACTGTATATACCTAAATTAATTTTGCAGCTCGACTGTCGCTGTGTTTATATTTCATGTATCCCAAAGCTTTTTTCTGTAATATTCAGGTAAAGTTTATTTATGAAATACTGTACTTTTGCACAAATAATTCGTAAGTGAAGCTGATGGAGTTGTTTCCTTTAAAAGCTTATAGTACAAAATGTTCGTTGCAGAGTCTCGAAATCATTAGGTGTCTACATCTAGAAGGTGTTTTGGCTGGGGTATCTGCAGTCTCTGATTCATGTGACACGTGCAATAAAGTAATCACATGCACAGAACCGAACATGGTGCCCCTGCCTCAGAATTCCATTTGTGTGGGTGTTTGCAGCCATTTTGTACTACAGTGTAATGGAGCAGTGCAGGAAATGCAAGCACCATTTGGGCAGGAATGACTGCCAGTATGCAATTTTTACTTTATTTTGGTTTAAAATATCTAAACATCACTAAGGTGTTTTAAAATACTTATTTATATTTGAAAAGCTATGCTAGCTTCACCGATTGATTTAAAACTTCTTTGTTCAAAAACCATTACTACTCGATGTGGTGGTAAATGAACCAATATTATTCTCAGTTCATATGTAGCATTTCAAAATATATTTTTAAATAAGTATGTATGATAAGATTTATTAATCATGAAACAGAATTGAAGCAAGTGTTTTATAATTTAATAATTTGTGTCTTCCTTCCTTCCTTGTGTGAAGTCAGGTATCTGGTTAAGAGGAGATTTAAGCAATTGTGGCCATCTCTGTGCAGTGTAAAACTGTGGCTCAGGCCATGGATCCCTGAACTTCAGATAGGAGCAGAGCACCTTCAGAAGGCAAGAGGCACCCTACAGCAATGGATTTTCTTGTTCAGAGGTGATAAATAATGAGCTGTAATATTTGAATTTCTGTCAACTGAAGCAATGCTTCACAGTTAGTTTAGGCTCTAAAACTGCAATTTCATGCCTTTGCCACACAAAGCCAGCCCACAAGAATCTATCCCATGTCAAGAAATACAGAGTAATTACAGAGTGATTGCAAGTATTTAGATACTTGAGAAGCACTTGTTAAAATATAGGATATCAAAACAAACTTTGACTAGAAACATTTCCATTTTCATGTCAAATGCAACCCAAAAGGATGCTCAAAAGCAGGTCCAGTCTAATTCATGGATTTTACTGAAGCCAGCATTTTGCTCCTTTGTTGTACTCATTTAATAAGTACAAAAAACAATAAAAATGTGTCATATTACTTGTGTGAAATGCCAACTGATTATAGTTTATTTCACAAAAAAGAGTGTACTCTATATGTAATAAAACAGAAATTCCAAATGCTGTTCTTGGCCTATTTCCACCATTTAACTTGCTGAGCTTGGCACCATCCTCTGTGCTGTATTTTTTTTTCTCTGCAATGTGTCTTCAATACAGGCATGTGAAGTTTTTCACCCACCTCACTTAACTTTTGAGCAGATGAGTACGTTTAAGCCATGTGTAGTTTGGCAGCTTTTTGCAAGTTATGAAAGAAATTATATGGAACAATAAAGGTGTCTTGTTGGGTTCAGAATCGATAGGAATAGCTGGAAATGGAAGGAACAGAATAAGTGTTCTGCATATTCTACAGCAAATGTATGACCTGTAGCTAACAGAGGAAAGTGTCTGCTGTGATTTGTCTGGTCTGATAAAATGGTATAAAGACAATTATACCATAGCATACATCACAGGGAAACAGAAATGCACTTCTTCACAGAATTAAAGGTATATCGAGATTTTCATATTATTTACAAAAAGCTCTTGAAGAAACAGAGTTGCATATGACATTATAAATGTTTCCAGACACTTGGAAAAAAGTTAAACCTGGAAACTTGGTCTTCTGTCAAAAATGAAAAGATTGTTTTAAACAGAGGAATAGGAAAGGTCTAATCAAACACCAAACTATTTAGAAAATGGGGAAGAATTTCATAATAACAGACTTCAGCATTTGTGTCCCTTTAAAAGAGGAGCACTTCCATACATTCACAGGGCTCTCAAAAGTCCACAGAGTTGGACTAGAAATTGAACTGATGTATTTCCCATCCAAAATAAGAAATACAGGATCTGGTTGTTAAAAGATGCCACCAACAAACACTTGATTGAGAAACAGTAAAACTGAGAAAGAAGGGACTAGACAGGGAAATGTGCAGGTACAGGTGGGAAGCTTTTGATCTCCTCTGAGTCTTTTCCGATCTTTTTCTAAGAAGCATTCCTCTATTCTGAGGATGTAAGTAGCTGCAGAGAGGGCTGCAGTTCGAAGTGGGAGATATCTCTCCCTGCAGCACAGAACTGCAGTTGATTCTCTCACAACCTGCACCTTCAGCTGACAGAACATTCGTTGATAACTGGCCGTGTGGCTTCAGGATTTCAGAAGTGCACCATCTCTGCAAACACAAGTGCCAGGGCTGCACCACAGCAGTCATAGTATGATGCAGTTCTACTCTAGTTAATTCATAATTGGACTCAGAATTTAGTTTATAGTGTTTAAATTTAGATCATTTTGAATGATACTTTCCATGCTAATAAGAAGAAACTAAATTTAAAAGCCATCCTCTTCTGCTGTAGTGGTACTCCTAAGATTAGAAATGCTGACTGCTTAGGGATTATGAAGAAACAAATATTTATATCATTTGTAATTTAGTTGTAATAATAATTTTACTTTAAATGTGTCCTTAATGATTATTATTCTTCCTTTTTGTAGTGTTTGGTTTCTATCAAAGTAAATGTGTCAAATCAAGTGTCAGTAAGAGTATTTGTGACCTTTCTATTGCCTACATGAACTGCAGCTGTGTATATAAAATAAAATATTTCAGTGAAAACAACTGTTGCTCATGTAACTGTATCTGAAACTTGAATTTGCACAGTTCTTGAAATCTAATGCAAAATTATTTAATATGGGAAGAATTTTGATATCAGTTAGTCATCCTGAAATTGGAATTTGTTGCCTGAAATCAGCAAGAACAAAATTTACAATATAAATGAAAAAATACTGAATGGGAACAGCTTTTGGGCTGTCCAGTTTCATTGCATACAGCTCTATGCCAAGCTGTTGTTTCTCTACTTGGTTTTAGGAGACCATTTTTTTCAGGCTTATTTCCAAGCCAAACTGCTGTACTGTGCTCCAGTTGTGGATTAAGACCTCCTTTATGAAGTAATATAAATAATGAAATACAGGACATAAAGAGTCTAACCTCTGCCGCTGTAGAAGTGCCATATATCCGTGCTTTGATGTGCCCAGATTTGTTTTATGTGTTGAATGTGTTCATCTGCTGCCAGCGGGTGGGTCCCTGGCCGTCGGAAGCCCCGACGCCGCTCCTGCGCTTCAGTAGGGCCGCCCCGAGGGTGGCACTGGGGGAAGGTGCCTGCTCTGTCCTTCAGAAGACAAACGCCTTCTGTGTTTTAGCTTTGATGGCCCGTGTTCAGATCTGCACAGCCTGAGGTCATGTGGTTATTGTCCCAATAGTGATAACCCAGATGAAAGTTAGGCTCCAGTCCGGCAGACACAATACAAGAGAGATAGGAAGAAGAAAGTCCTGCACTGGAAACCCTGCAACTGAACATGTAGAAAAAAGTAATCTTTAAGCAGGAAAGGGAATGTGTTCAGATGTAATAAAATCACGTTTCTGCCTCTGCTTTGTGAAGTTCCCTGCGACAGGCGCTGCTGCTTTTGAGCCGCCGCGCTCTGCCTTTCGCAGTCTGGCACTAGTGAGATTCCTCCCCGCTCCATCAGCGAACTGTCACATTACTATTATTAGTTGATCGCTCTCCATGTGCCATTAACCGACCCGGACCGCCGTAGGTATAAAACCCCGCGGGCCGGCAGAGCCAGCGCAGCGGAGCGCTCCCTGCGTGCGGGGCCGGGGGCGAGCGGCGCGCCGGGGCTGCGGCGGCGGTGAGTGGGGCTGACCCGCCGGTACCGGGCCGGGAAAAGCCGCGGTGCTCGGGACCATCGCGGGCAGGACGAAGGCGGGCGGAGGCTGCGGGCGGTGGGTCCCGGCGCTTCCCGCCTGCCCGGACCGACGAGCCCCCGCCCGCCGCTCGCCCGCTGCCCTGCGGCAGGGCCGGCGCGGCCAGGGGCGCGCAGCAGAGCGGCGGCCTCGCCGCCCCGGTTATTTATAACTCGGTGCTGCTTCCAGCCCAAAATTAGCCTGTTGGCCGGGCTGCTGCCCGCGGGGAGGGGGGCTGGCTGGCTGCGCCCCCCGCTCGGCCAGCGAGGGGCCGGGCACGGCGCGCCGAGCCGCAGCGCCGGGGCCGAGCCGGGCCGGGCCGGGCCAGCTGCCGCGGCGCGGGGCGCGCCTGGAATGCGGGCGTCGGGCGCGCGTCGCGACTTTTATGGAAAGTTGCAGCGGCGGAGCGGCGGCCGCAGCCAAGGGGCGCTCGGCAGCGCAGCCCGCCCGCCGCCGGAGCGCCCCGAGCCGCAGCGCGGGCAGCGCACAGGTAAGAGCGGCTCCGCCGCCGCGGGGCACAGCGCGGCTCGGCCCCGCTCCCCTCTCCGCAGCCGGCCCCGCTGCCCGCGGCGCCCCTCGGCCGGAGCCGCGGCGGGAGCGCCGTCTCCTCTGGCTGCCGGGAGCCGCCCCGCTCCGCTCCGCGGGCGGCCGGGCCGGGCGCAGCCCGCAGGCGGCGGGAGCGGGCCCGCGGGGCCGGCCGTTTAACCGAAGTCGCCGCCGTGCGCGGGGCTCTGCCCGCCCGGCCCCGCTGAGGCGGCCCGGGGGACGCCGAGCCCGGGAGGGCCGTCCCGCCCTGCCGTCAGGGACCCCCGGTGGGTGATGTGCGCTTTATAGAAGTTTGTTGTAAATCCCCGATTTTCGGACACCGTGTGTCTCTACGCGCGGAGTTCAGTTTTGTTGCTGTGGTCTTCAGCAGCGAGCGCGTACTGAATGCGCCGTCCATTGGTTCTCCTGCACTCTGAAGTGATGGCTGTAAAACAGAGTGGCTTGGAAGAGAGTATTTGGTTTCTATGACAGCTTGCAAGTTAGTTATTGTTTTAAGTAAATAAGGGCTTCTTTTAGGCCAACTGATATCGAAAAAAGCATGTTTAATGAAGCATGTCAGGATTTCAAGAATTAATCATCAAATGATTAATGGTATGGTAGAAAACATAGTACATTTAATCTTAGATCTCAGGTCTTAAGAGACATTAAATCTCCTAGAAAATTGTCCAATGAAATGAAATTATGAGTTCTAGTTACTCTTATAGGGGGGCCAAGTGTGTCAATTAAGGAGCACGCAGAAGTACGAGAATGTGACTGGTATATGTAGAAAGCACTGTCTGGTGAAATACAAGAGCTGGGTTTAAGGCATTAAATGGCTTAAGACATTAGGAAGGAATACTTGCTCTGACTGCATTTGGAATGTATTAGATGAGTTGTTTTCTCAGTGAAAGAAGTCAGAGAAGCATTTATGTGGTTATCCAGTTTTGAAATTCCTTTAGGGAGGACCAGTGCCGTGCTCAAACTGGGCTGTGGGGAAGGGGAGGCATTGGGAGAGCTGTGCAGGAGGCAATGGAAGTGACCCCTTGCTGTGCACTGAAGGCAGCTGTACCTGCTCAGGTGAAGGTGGCAAACACGATCCAGCTTTTACAGGCATCAGCACCACCAGCAGGGTAGGGCTGCTCAAGGGGAAGCAGCAGCGTGTCTGCGGGAAACCCTGGAGCTCTCTCCTTTGTGGTAGAGCTCAGGCCATGACCACTGTGGGTAACCACCCCAGCTTCAGTCTGAGTTGGCCAAGAGCATTTCTGAGAAGAGGCAGAAAGGCTGTGTCCTGTCTGTGGGGAAGATCCAAGTTCCAATAGCGCCTCGTGGCCAGTTTTTGCATTGCCTTGGTCTCTGTAGTCCTGTCAGTGAAGTCAGCAGAGCGCGTCTCATCCTCAGCTGCAGTGACACAGCGGGGACTGGAGGAACTGTGGCATGGGGCAAAATATTCCGTGGATATTTCTCTTGGGGACCTCAGTTCACAGTTTACTGCCACTTCCATTAGGATCAGCAGATACCATGGAACATGAAATCATGGGCCAGAAGATCCCAGCAGGACTTCGTGTTACCAGAGCAGTCTCTGAACCCCATTATGTTTGCTCTGGAGCTTGTATACCCCATAATAGTAGAAGAGAGTGAGGAATCAACAGAGAAGGGTGATAACATTTTTTTTAATTGAGGAGGGTAATAACGTATTTTTAATTGTTGGGCTGAATGGCACTGTTGCTTTAGGAGTGTTTATAGCTGTATAAAACACAGGCATCCTTTATACTACGTATGTTTCTATAAATAACCCTATCTGCAAGGAGTATTCTACAACAAAATAAAACTCTCAGTTAATGTTGAAGTGTGATAAATTCAAAGATTGAGGAAAAGATTTTGTATGAAAAACTATCTGGGTCTCTTGTTGGTAAGCATTCTGCTCTTTAATTATAAAGGCATAATGAAGGAAAAATTAGTGAGTGGAGGTAGTCTTGCATTTTGTATTTATACAAAATGTAAAGTTTACACAGCTGGTATTAATTGTCATAACTCACTGGCTTCAGTGGAACTGATGGTTGATGCCAGCTCAGGATTTTACGTATGATAATTTTAGTATCTACTTCAGTATCTATAATTTGTTACAACAACTGGTAGTGTCATTCCAGACCAGTTACAGGGAGGCTATAAATTATGACCATTTCCTCTCCTCTGTCCAGTTCTGTTTAATATTTTGTTAAATATTTCAGTGCTGCAGACTGTGTTTGCCTCTTCTCAGTGCTTTGGCTGCAAGCAGTGAGTTTCCAACTCTCACAGTTTGGTTTTCTTATATAATGGAGTTTTCCCTGCAAGTAGATCACAAAGAGGAGACAGATGGCAAACGTAACTTAGACCGTGCCATGAAGGGCTTATTTATAACTCACAGTACCCATCAGGAGAGCAGGGGGCCTCTTAAAGGAGAAATCACTGAGGAACTGGACCTTTTTTTAAAGTCCTGACTTCATGCTCCTATTGTAAAGAGTGGTGTTCAGTTCAGGGAAATGCTGGTATCTTTTGTGTCTCATGTGAGGATGTTTATCATGCCCCTGAAAAACAAGAATTCTTTTAAAGAAAGTGAGTCTTATTATTTATGGGAAGTTTTTTTATTTTTTTAATCTGGTTAAAGCTGCACAACCTTTTTTTTATCAGCTGGGGACTCTGACCTGCTTTCTGGAATGGGAATTAATTATATTTAAGGAGACAGATTTTGGGACTTGTGAACCATCAAACTTTCTGTGTCCCCTTAATGGTTTTTTCTTTTTTGACTTTTTTTCCCCAAAATAAGGTTTTAGGGTGGCTGCATGAAAAGTTGAAGAAGTGCTATGATCATAACAGATCAAGGCACATCAGAGGTGATTGCTTGTCCATTTACAGTAAATGATAGGATGTTTGAAAATACTAATTTGTTTTTTACAGAACATTTCTAATCTGTTGCCTGCTTTCCTATGCATGATTGGCTTTGTATTAAATTTTCACTTGAACATAGAGATCCCTCTCTACATTAAAGCCAGTCAAGTTACACGTAATTTTCTCTTTCTTGCAATTCCAGAGGTAGGACCATTGATCACTGGATGCAGGTGAAATTTTTCTTGATGAGTGGACCTTTCTAAGGGATCCTGCAGTATAAAACTCGTAACACCAGGGTAACTTTATCAAAGTAACTTTATCAAAGATATGTCATTTAACTGTAGGAAAGATAAAATGTGGAGAGAAAAAAAAATCTCACTATTTTCAGGTGAATGCTGGAGTGATGAGACTGGGTCATCAAAGGGTAACAAGCAGAACTTGTTTTTTGATCATGGTTATGTTCAGAATTATCATCTGGGTTTTTTTTCGAGTGGAAAGCTTCAATGAGAAACTCTTACAGCTTCTGCTGAGGGATGTTGATCTTGGGAAATAAAAGATGAGACTGAATATTAGGATTGGACAGCTTTGTAATAGGAGAAAAAGTTTCTGAAGTAAGCAACTAAACAGGCAGGCTTGTGTTGCCTCAAAAAATAAGACTTGCTTTTATTAGATAACTCTGGGAAAATACCAAACAAGAGTGCATACATATAAATGCACAATTTAATATAACTAGTTCATCTCAAAAGGGAATTAGTAGGTCAAGGTTTCTTGGGTTGGAAAATCTATTACTGCAGATACTTCTGCAAAACAATTGGCCGATGAGGAAGGCACTGTTCTTCCTTGACTTGAGGGTGTCAGGGTTTCTCAGCGCCAATTCATTGACCTCTCCTGATGGTGAGGCAGACACAAAGGAGCTTCAGTCCATGGTGGTTGTTCCTGAAGCCGTGGTCACTGCCTTACAGATCCAACCCAAAACTCAAGGAGTGCTGCTTTTTTTCTTAAATATTTTGATTTTGTCTCTGTTGGAAATTACTCATCTGCCCTGAGGAGTGCCCAAGGCATGGTCCAGCTGCTGGTCCTGCTCAAGGTTTGATGGCCATGGAGAGGGATGGAAACGCAAACATGGGTGGTATCATGTTTAGCAGTGTGCTGGTGCTTTATATCACTATCTTTTAACATCAGAGGCGGAGGTAGGATGACTTGCAGAGGCAAAATGCCTTAGAGCCAGCTGGCTAACCTTCAAACATATTAGTGATGCCAATGAACTGGAAAGTAGCCTAAAGTAATAGCAGATATGGCAGCATTCCAAATGGCAGAAACATATCTGCCATCTTGAAGGCCCACAACCTGTTGGACTGGCACTATTTTGGAAGTTCAGAAGTTCAGATAGCAGGAATTTGGAAGAAAATTTCTTCCAACATTTGCACTTCTAAGGAAAATTTCAGATTTGTTATCCCACTGTCATGGGGTTTAGGTGATTGGAGCTATCAGAAAGGTTCCAGACAAAGTCTTTACTCATGAACATCATCTTCTTCTTACAGTTAACAGCACATAATAAACCAGAGTTTGGAATAGTTTCCAAATGACTTTAAGATGAAGCCCATCCATGGGGTACATTGCTGTGGTCAAGATTAGTGGTACCCTTACCTTGAAGTGTTGAGATGAAATGGAATTTCTTGTGACAGATTATCTTTGGGTCTTCTCTGCTCCAGCCCCATGCCAAGGGTAAAAGGTCTCTGTGTCCCAGGTTACTCCAGTGCAAGGATTGCACCAATTCATGTCATTCCTTTGTTTTCTGATGGGTTCCTGCAGTAAACCTTTGAGTCAGCTGCTGTATGTTAAGTACAAGGCTAAAGGTTGCCAGCCCCAAGAGGAGAAGGAGCCATTAAAAGAGCAGAGTAGCAAAAGAAGAGAACAGAGAACTTCCCTAAGACCTGCTTATAGAAATAAGGAAGTTAAAAGATTTGAAACAGTTTTAAGGTTATACTGATCACAGTGGGGATTTTACTGACATGCACAGAAGTCAGCTAAAGCTTACAGAGATGTGCACAGTGTACAAATGGATGGTAAAGGCTATAGGGACCCTGAGGCTACAGAATGCAATTATCTGCCTTGCTAAACTCCACACAATTCTAACATGCTATGGCTGACCTGAAACAATCTCAATAGGAACTGCCACTTAGTGATTACACGTTCATGTAATGAACAAAGTGAGAAACTGAAATGCCTTGGATTCCTATCAGGCTACAAATGAAGGAGTGAGGTGGGGGTGGTGTGACTTTCCATACTAAATTGTTGAAAAGGAACACTAAATTGCTCTCCAGAAGATCTGTATTGAAGAGTTTTGAATTGGAAGAGTTTAGAATTTGTAAATCAGGGCAAGCGTTGGTAGTTAATTGCTCATTTCATTCTTCACTGGGAAAAACATCCCAAGATCTCTGAGAATCCCATTCCATCTGTGTAGCTACAACAGTGCTGGTGAGCACTGGTGATGTTGTATTTTGAAGAGTTTACATGAAAACAACTCTTAATTTTTTTTAAAACTATGCAAATATTTCTGTGTTTATAATCTGTTTGCAATTAAGAATCAGAGAATTTGAAAAAAAAGAGCTTAACTTTCCATATAATGAAAATCTCTGATTTCAGTTCCTCTAAACCACAAGTCAGAAGTCCCTTCCAGCGGTAAGCTGCTTTTCCAGCATTTTTGCTTAAAGTCTTTAAGTCCCTTATTTGCACCATGTTTGGCACACTGACTTTTTAGGCTTTCTTGGGACTCAGAGGATCAATACAATACAGACAGCAGTAGCACTGGAGTCACATCATTATTTCCTTCCTCCCACAGGCTCTGATAGACCTGAAGCTTAAAAGAAAAGAAAAAAAAAAGAAGAGAAAGTGCCTTTCTGTTAGTTTCCTAGTAAATACAGTGCACTTTAAAACTTCTAACAATTTTCATCTAAAAAATGTCATGCAATTTCCAGAACTCCCCTAAATCACATAAATGCTTTATCCGTATGTGGCTTACCTATTCCATGTCATCGTTTTTAGCACCACTTTTCCCTGGAGAACAGCCCTGGGAGAAGGGGCAGCATTACCGTGTCCCCGTGTGCAGGGTGGAGGGCCGGGGCTGTGACTCGCAGGGGCTCCCCGGCCCGGCCCGCCGCCGCAGGAAGGCAAAGCAGCGCTCGGGGAGGCGCCGGCAGCCGCCCTCAGCTGCGGGACGTTCCTTGTGCTGCCACTTTGGCAACAATCATCCCGGGCACCCAGGGTTTGGCTCCAAGCTGTTTGTTTTTTTAAAAAATGGAAATTGGAACCCAATATCTAGGACTATATAGAGGGGTTATGAGCATGAATAGTGAATCATAAGCTTGTTCTTTTAATTACTGTGGCATACTTAGGACCTATTCATGTCTTCAAAAGCCCCAGAGGACCAAGTGAAATTGTGATACATCAATTTCAGCCTATGCAAACTTATTTACAGGAAGATGGTTAAAGCATCATTTAAAAGGAAAAGAAAGGAATGTAACTACAACTGTTTCTTTCAGATAGAAACTGAAAGCCATCTTAAACATACCAGGTGCAGAGCACAATACAGTCACCATGAATGACATTGCACAGAAAACCGAGGTATGTACCAATTTTAAAGTAATCAAAGCAATATAATAATTTACAACTGATGCTTGCAAAAGTAATAATTACAAATATTTGTAATATTTATACTGGAAATCTGCTGGTATTGCCATTAGTTTTAGACAATGAAAGAGGTCTTGTTAAGTAGCTTAAGATTTGATGGAATCTATGAATTATGTTTTATGTGAAAAACATGGGGGAGGAGGGCAAAATAAATGCAACAGAATAGGAAGAAGGTTTAAATGTTGGTGGCAAAATTCTGGGCAACATTTACATCTGCTATAGACTTACTGAGTAGCAGGAACAAAAACTTCTGGTTAAGGTGGAAAAATATGAAACATGGCATGTTTTCAGCCAGTTTTCTCAGTATTACTTCATTGAGAACACTTCGGTTGTCATCACTGTAAAAAGGAAAACTTCACAGTACTGGAAGTGGGAGCCTTTGGTGTTTGGACACACACAGAGTAATCACTAGTAAAGAAGTGTCCATGTGCTGCATCAGTATCAGAGCCCTGATAATCCTTTGATCTTTGCACTTGGTAACATAAAATCACTGGGCTCCTGGTTCCCTCTAGATATTAAAAAAAGAAGCATATAAAGTATTGGAAATTTTAAATTGAGAAATACTACTGTTTATTTAAAAACTATAGATGGCAGTTGAAGTGTTGCAGAAAAACTCCCATACATATTGTATTATGCATCTATGTTTTTATATCTCTTAAATATTAGGGGCAGAGAGTCTCTTTGGTGACTGCCTAAGACTGAAAGCAACAATATAAATCTGTATCTAATTTAATAGTTTAATATAATGCTGAATGTTGTTTCGGATATTTTAATACTTATGACCATTTATGAACAAATACAATGATGCTGGCTCGTGGCACAAAGTTCATAATCTTAATTGCACTTCTGCTTTATGTTCTTGCATTCTTTCTAATCCAATCTATCAGAATATTTCTGTCTATCTGTTTCACCTTTCTTTTTCTTATCTTCATTTCTTCTATATCTTCACCAAGATTCTGCTTTCTTCATCTAAACCCGTCCAAAAGTCCTATGTGCCCAAGCTTCACAAGGGTGATGTAAAGGATAAATTTGAAGCTATGCAGAAAGCAAGGGAAGAAAGAAATCAAAGGAGATCTAGAGATGAAAAGCAAAGAAGAAAAGAACAATATGTTAGAGAGAGAGAATGGAACAGGAGAAAGCAGGAGGTTATTTTCTTCACTAATATTTTGTGTTATATTAATATTTAATATATCTGAAAATCTATTCACATTATTTAAAGACAATAATAATGGTATTTCATTTAAGTTATAAAGACAGTTTACTTTCTGTGTTTCATCAACTAGATGAAAGAGCTGCTTGGATCTGATGAAGACGATGACACCAAAGTATCTAAAATAGAAAAGGGTTATGTCCCAAAGCTCATAGGTAAGAGAGGCCTGACTTAAAGGGCCCCAGAATTCACTGGGTAAGTGTCAGATGGAACTGCTGAGCTGTGCATTTCATGTCCATAGGAACTGTTAAAGGCAAGTTTGCAGAGATGGAGAAGCAAAGGCAAGAAGAAGAAAAAAAAAGAATGGAAGAAGAAAGAAAGCGCAGAATTGAACAAGATATGATTGAGAAAAGAAAAATACAAAGAGAGTTGGCAAAAAAGGCACAGGAGGTACGTTCCTCTGACCACAACAGGCAGGATGTCATTGTCAGCAACAAACATGAAGAATGTTTTGTATTGATCAGAAAGATTTGATCTTTTTCTCATAGTAGAGTTTTACATGGGAGATGCTCAGTGGGGTGGAAGTGAGATATCATGTTCAGAAAATCTTCATTTCTTTACAGTAACGATTTTCTTGTAAGCTCTAAAGTAGAGTTGCAGATGAGACTGAGCAGGCATAAAACTGGCAGGAGCCAGGCACAAATTTTGGTGTCATACACATATGAGTTTACTAAATTAATTTAAAAATGTTTCTTGTATTTTATCAACTTTTCCTTCAGATAACCTTTGCCTGTAAGTTGGTAATTAGAGTTCAGTGATACATTAACTAAGACAAGCAAGAAGTAGTAAGAAAATGCCACTGGCAGGCAAAAATGAGACAACACTAAAGCAGTAAAAATAATAAATCATGAAAATCCAGGTCATGTTTTATTCCTTTGCCATTTTGTGAATCATCATTGCATATATATATGTGTGTGTGTGTGTGTATATAAAATAAAAAAAAATATAAAATATAAAAACTTTTGTTGATGCCAATAAAGCAAATTCTATCTTTTGTAGAATTTTGTGAAGGGATATCAAACTTAATTCCTTTTGCAAATTTTCTTCAGTGCTGAAAATGCTGCAGTGAGAGTAAACATTTCAATGATAAGACTAAAAACATATGCAAATTTATATTTACCAGATGATAGTAGTGCTTAATTTAGGTTTGAATATGTTTTAAGGAATGAAAAGTAGTGCCATGGGAGAAGTCAGTTTTTGGATTGTCTTTTCTAGAAGAACTTCTGACATTGTTAAAACTGTACTTTTAACTGACATTGTATCTACCATAAATTTAATCTACCCTGCAAGACAGAAGTACAGACATGTACAATTTTTAAAAAGTGTGTTAATTTTAAGTTGTAACACACGCACACCATAGGAAGCAAGCACAGCATGAGGCTTTTTTCAGGAGTTGAAGGGAAGACAATGTCACTTGAATCAGAAATAATCAATGACTTTGCTTTATATTTTTTCAAAACGTTCTTTTACACAATTCTGCAATGTTTAAATGAAGATTGGACATCTGAAGTACTGTTCTTGGTTCAGCAATGTGTTGAGAATGCTTTAGCAGGAGTCCGTGTGGGATGTTTTATGTCTTGTTGCCTCTTCCTTGACAAGCTGACCTATCTGAAGTATTCCAACAGAGCTTCAGTCATTATAATCTCGCTGACTTTATGTGCTACATACGTATCACTGATACAAAAAGAATTTCCAGTTCTGTGTTTACAACTCTAAGGCAAAGAGCCAAATTAATATAATCATATGAAATTCTCATTTAATAGATTGATGACTTTAACAATACGGGAACTGAATCAGCAGCTGAGGTAATCAGATTTTTTTAAAGAAATGTTCACCTACATTTTTATTCACTTTGTTTTATTATTGTAATTTGGGTTGGGAAAACTTAGAAAACAGCACACAAATACCTAATTAAAGTTCAACCAAGGAGCTAACGAGTTTTTAACGCATATGGAACTATCCCTGTACTTGAAATCAATATATTGAAGCCTGAAACAGAGCCTGGACTGTAAATACTTTGTGGTTAAAAACATGTAAAATGTAAATATTCAAAGCCAGCAGAATTATTTTACATATATTTGGAATGATTCTTTCAAGTCCTCTGGCTTTGCAAAGAATTATCTTAAAAAGCTCTTTGCCTTAAACTTGAAATTAAAGGGGGATTTTGACAATATACAGATGTTTGAACACCTCACTCAGTTAACTTTTTTTTTTTTTTTTACTAATATACCATATGGGGTTTTATTGTAAGTCATGCAAATAAATGTTTTATTTCAAAAAGTTGGGCCCAAAGGTCCAATTGTCTTTCACTAACAGAAGAAAATCACACTCCTACTACAGTTTTGGAAAGAAAAAACTAAACCTGCAAATTCATCAGTTTTAACTTATTTGATAGGGGGGGAAATATAGATAAATTATATTTTGGCAACTACAAGTTGTAAAAATAGAGTTGAAGCAGCACCATCCTTCAAAAAACAATTACTGTACCTGACAAATTACATGTTAGAAATTACAAATGACATCTTTCTGTGTTGAGCTATTGGCTTATTCCAGCTGAAGTTTCTTATCATTTACATAATAAATGTAAAACTGGAAGTAGAGTGTGGTTATAATTGCTGTGTATTCAAAATTACACCTGTTCTTTCCCAAACCTTGAGTTCTTATGGCTAACAGTTAATGAAAATCTATAAAGAAATTAGGGAGTTTGCCAGCCATTATATTTAAAATATAAGTCAGTCTTGATACTCTTCAGATATTAGAAGAAAACTAGTGACTGCCATAGGCAAGTGGATTTATTCTTGCGGGTGATATTCAATACAAGTAAATATTTTGGAAACTTTGATGCACACGGGTCAAAACAGCAGGTTCTTTGAGAAATGAGTCTATCTAGAAGTCAAGTTTCATGAGAATATAAATAAATATCTTTTTGGACAGGAAGGGGATGATTCACTACTAGTTACAGTAGTGCCTGTAAAAAGCACCAGAACACCTGGGAAGATGAAAATAATCTCTGAGAACACAGGAAAAGAGAGTGCAGAAGAAAGAGAGACAACAGATGAAGAAATGAAGCTAAAATATGAGGAACAAAACCAATTCCTTAAGAAACCCAAGTGCCTTTCATTTGTCAAGGTAAACCAGTCATCCAAAAATACCTATATAATAGATACTTACTGGTTTAAGATACAACTGTTTCATTTTTCTCACCCAGGGTGAAAATGAAGACAGTGAAACTCAAGAGCCTCTGTCTCCTGGTAAGCTGAAAGTGACATTTGAAGAACTGGAAAGACAAAGGCAGGAGAACCAAAGGCGGCAGGCAGAGAAAGAAGCCCGGCAGCGTTTGGAAGAGGAGAAACGCGCCTTTGAGGAGGCCAGGCAGAGAATGGTCAGTACATGTGTAGTCCTGGTTCCCTGCCTGAGGTGTTTTGGTTTTCTGAATTTTTTTTCCCCTGCAATTTTCTGTAAACGGGAAAAATGTTTTTGTAACTGTAACTATGTTATTCATTCCTTTTCCTAGGAGGGACTTCTTGATGTCCCTCTAGTCTGATCAATGTGATAGAAGAGATTTGCCTTTGTTTCACCAATCAAACTGGTCTGTGTAAAATAGTATAAAAAGGAGACATATCCCAAAAATAGAAGAGTCATTTTCAGCCTTCTCAATCTCAGAGTCTGTGTCATTGTAGTGTAAAACAGCATCACACATGCTTGGTTCATGTGGTACACAGTTTGCACACTGCTTTTACATTCTTTCCTGTATGTGATTCTTCTTCTTTCTTATTCCTTTATTTCAAGCTGTTACAAGTCTGGAAATGAGTTTTTGAAAGGCATATTTGACTTTTGCTCTAGCTCAGTAACCACACTGGCATAATGCTTTAGACATTCTTTTAGCAAACTGAAGAAATACATGTCTTCCGATTTTGCCAGCAACTTAGTAGATTTTCTGTCTACACTTTGTAGTACCTTAAGCTGTAATCCTTCAAGAAGATGAGTGGCTGTCTGTTTTCTTCTGAAGTAGTGCTGCAGATGGCTCAGTAACCAGCTTTTAATGCAAACATTCTGTAGTAACAGAATGCTATTTCTTATTCCCATATTTATTTGTAAATGTGATGGAAATATACATCAATTAAAACTCTTCTTATGAAAGGAAAAAAAAAGGCAGATCAGCTCTTTTGTATGTACTGACATAAACAACAACATACTATAAATTACCAGATTAAGTCTCCCAAATTGTCAGAAATGCGGCTCACAGATCCTGTTTTATGTAACTTGGAAAACTGCCTCCATATGTGTTCTTTATCATAAGTCACTTACTAAGCTATAGTTAGATTAGCTATAAACAGACCTCACTATAGTTGTTCTTTGATCATACTGAAGGAATCATACACTTAATATTAACCTAAGAAAACCAGATAGTTCAGTTCTGTATTTCCTTATTTTTCCATGCTCCAATAGCATTTTTAAAGCTCTGTATTTGAATACTTTTCCCCTGAACAGTCATAATCATTATGAGTTTCTTAATTCATATACAAAATTCACATACAAACAAGATTAACAAGAAATGAGATTTTAATCTTGGAAAAAAAACCTTGGAAAATATTATTTATAGGAACTTGCTAGCTTTAACAGAGTATAATTATGCATGAACAGTCTTGGAAAAACAGTTCTAGATCACTATTTTGATTATATTTCATAAACATTCAAGACATTTATATTCTATAGAAAAAAACTTAAACAAAACCAACAACATAGAACTCCTAGAAAGCTGAAACACACAAATTCCCAACTGGTCCATATTGAGAGAGTTCTAGGTTTAGGCAGCTACCCAAATTGTACTTTACTTCTTCATCTCCACCTCCAATAAATCACTGTAGTTTCACACCAATAACCTTGTCATTATGTCAATAGTGCACATTTTTCTTTTTTGTTTGGAGTTGGGCAAGGGATTCTAGTGAAGGAGAAGAGTGAAGAAACTGAAGGAGAGTGAACTTCATGAAGTCACTTAGGTGTTCTAGCTGAAGATTAGTTCACATCTCTTTTCCTTATGCTTATGCATTTATTTATCAAGTAGTATGAAACAATTTACGAATTCTCCACATCAAAAGACACTTTCTAACACAAAGCTGTACCTGCTGACCAGTGGTTGTCAAAATTTGAAGTAGACGTTTTTCTTAAGAATTCAGCAGTTAATTTCCTTCAGTTCTTTAATTCCCCCCCAAATTTCAAATAAAACATTTCTCTAATTCCCTTAATGGACTACCCCACATACCAGTCCAGGGCTGCTCACAGTATAGAGATCTGAATTATCAGTACTCTGACAGCTCCCAGTCCACTTCCTCCATTAACAGATAAAGTATTCTGGGATGTTCTCTGAAAGGGGTTCTTGATTGCAGTTTGCAAACCACAGGCTTCTCTTTGCAGGTAAGTGTTCACTGGAGAGAAGCTATAGCGAAGAGATCAGAATATCTCAATTCCTTTTCTTCAGTGATGATTAAATGTCTAAAAAGAAAAGAAACAAAAATCTCAGTCTAGAATAACAGCAAAATGCTAATTGATTCAGTTTTGCTCTAAGACTGTACAGCATTTCTTTAACTGGTGCACTGATGAAAGTGATTTCCCTACAAACAAAAAGATTTGATGGCATAAACATCTATGAAAATGATGCAAATGAAGAGAATAGAGAGTGATTTACAGTAAATGATCCAACTATGAGACCATAAAGTATGTACTTAACTGTTCAGCCTCATCCTGATAACACACTGTTATTTGAATTACACACTCAACAGATCTTTAAAAATTATAAAAGCTACATGTAGGATACTGAAAATTTCTTTGCTCGCTCC
The DNA here is from genome assembly GCF_009819655.1 of Sylvia atricapilla. Classification (NCBI taxonomy): domain Eukaryota; kingdom Metazoa; phylum Chordata; class Aves; order Passeriformes; family Sylviidae; genus Sylvia; species Sylvia atricapilla. The sequence goes on from NC_089148.1 coordinate 16,413,249, forward strand.
CCTGGCTAAAACAAACATTAAAATGTTTCTCACAGGAACCTAACTCTTGATGCATTTTTTTCCCAAGGAGAAAACAGTATTTATAAAAGATCAGAAAGGAACAGAGTATTTATTTACTATAAAGAATATTTTTTTGTTCAGTAAGTGCTTTCAACATTTTCCTCTCCCTGTTCTCTTAAGATAAATGAAGGTGGTGATGAAGAATCTGAAAATGCTGTTAAAGAATTCCGCCCTGGTAAACTCAGACTCAGCTTTGAGGAGATAGAAAGACAGAGGAGAGAAGAGGAAAAGAGGAAAGCAGAAGAGGATGCACGACGACGCATAGAAGAGGAGAAAAGAGCATTTGCTGAAGCTAGGAAGAACATGGTATGGTATTTTTGTTTAGCATAGAATTTAATTTTTACCTAAATCTCAATTTGGAAACAAACTCTGGGAAAAAATCTTTATTTAAAGTTAGGAACACAGGCTTCAGCTGCTTCGTTATTAGTTCACCCTAAGAAGGTAATGGGGTAAACTAGTCAAGTTCATTTACCAGAAATCATCAAAGAACAATCCCTCCTCACAGCCAGCCTAGAGAGGACTTCAGATAATTTAGTCAAAACCAGGTATTGTATGCAGTGGATATTATTACACTAGATGCAACATACTTGGGTAGCAAAGTATTTCCACCCAAGGAGGGCTTGTTGTTTTGAGCTTTTTGGGAAGAGCAGTTTCTTTTAGAGCTCCAAGTTTATTCCCCTACCTTTACAGGGTGTCCGCCAATCATCTTTTACTACTAAAACACAATTAATGGCATAGTAGAAAAATGCTCACTGCAAGTATGAATCATCCAGTTTTTTAGGGAGGAAAAATTAAAAGGCTGAACTCAACTACTTGATGTTTTTAGTACTTGTTCAGAGAAAAACAAAAGATCACTTGTGGTGTTTACCAGGAGAACACTTTGTAGTACTATCTTCTCTTGAAGGTATCTCTCATATGACATATGAGATTATATGTCATATGATATCTCTCATATGACAGATTTCTGTCATATGCAAGGACTTCTAAAATTTGAATTAGGATTATACTGGAGACAAATTTTCAGGGGCTTAGGACTGACATACACTATCTAAAAGCACAGAGAAAAATGCTTGATTTCAGAGGTTGACAACTATTACATATATATGTAGATATACACACACATATAGAGATTTAAAAAAAAAAAAAGAAAAGGAAAAAAGTGGCCACAGAGCTTTTAACTGTGGTCTTCATACGTATTCCAACCACTTCAAGATTCAGCAGGCTTTTGGGTATAAGCCAGTTACTTAATTGGTGGATATCAGGAAATGTACACAAAATTAAACAAATATAAACTAGCATGAAGTAGTGTTTTTTTTCAAAAGGAAAGGCAGGACCTGCCAGTCTAGAAGTGTGGAATAACCCAGGCATTTGGTAGCATATTCCTACTGTGTGGCTGGATTGGGAAAGACCACTGCATGCCCAATAACATTTTCCTAATCACTCAAAGCAATGCCTGGGAGAGCAGTAAGAACTTTGTATGAGTACTGATACTGCTGGTAGGGCTCCCTCTGCCTGGAAACTGGGCCAGAGACCAGAACTGTGCTGAAAGACTACCTAGGAAAGCTACAATAAATACGAATTTATATTTGATACTGTACTGAAAAATAGTATCTCCAAGGAAAGGAAACAGAACCTAAAGCCACTTAAAAGTACCCTCAAACCAACAAAAAATGCTACTGGAGACTTCTGCCACTAGAGTTTTTATGAAAAGGCAGTAGAGAACTAAAGGAAGCAGTGAAACTATCTGCTGCTTCTGTTATTTCCTGCTTTCTTGAAAACTCTGGTTTTGGCCTCAGTGAACCAAGAACCTAAATTCGAGTGTCCAGGCAAGAAACTGACACTGACAAACAGGGTTTAATCCATCAGATGCAACACAGAGCCTGTGACTGCTCTACCTGCAGACAGTGAAAGTAATTAAAAATCTGTAATTAAAAAAAATACTGAAATCTATCTTCAGCATTTATGTACTTGAAAGTTTTCTGTTAAGTAGCATCTTGAATATGAACACTACATTTTCTACTACTTGTAACAGAACACAACCCTCTGCTTTGTTTATTTCCCATGGCTACAAAATGTAGCAGCAATGAAGATATGTCCTAAAATGTTTAAAAATATAATAGTCCTCTCTTTCAAAAGCAGTGAAAATGAACATTAAACTGTTATTCCAGGAACTTTTTAATGTTCATTCATTCTAATTTAGTTTTGGAACTATGCACACAGAGAAACATGGTAGTATTATAGCTGGAAAACAGAAACATCACCTCTTTTTGGATCTATTTCAAATTTCAGTATGTGATCACTTCTACACTGAAGCAGTTATCTCTCACCCCCTCCATATTTTTCTAGTAGACTACAAAAACAAACTGTGTTAGCACAAATAAAAGAAACCTTTCCCTGTTTGCCCCCTGAGTATTTTTTGATTGTGCTGCAAACCATGATTGTTACAGGAATGTTTCTCACTACCAACCATTTCCACTTTGCAGAAAAAGAAGTATGGCCTAATTTCACAAAAAATGGCTAAAATATTTACCGAACTAAACCCAGGGGTTTGGTACACCACACAATTCAGCTAAATCTTGGGGATTTTTAACCAGGGCGAAAGTGGCTCTCTGTCTTTTCGTAACGTAGATAGTCAGAAATACAGAGACAGCTGCCAGTGCTTGCTCACTGCAAAGCTTTCAACTCTAGTGGGCAAATTCTGAACTGATACTTCTCGTGGTCACTTAGGTTGGGTATCTCGAAACAATGAGCTTATGAACTAATGCATCATCAGCATGAGACATTAATGTTTCTTTGCTAATTTAGTTATGGGTAGCCTCTAAAAGCTGTGGGGCATCGTTTTCACTGTAGGTAAGAGTTCACAGCTTTGGGTTTTGACTTCACTTCTCTGTAAAACAGTTTCAACAAATATGCTCATATTACACAAAACAAATGAAGAATGGAAGAAATGGTGGTGCTGAAGTCTAATTGTAAGCTTAGAGGAATGAGTAAAATCTGTAGTGAACAGCAGAATTTGAGTGGGATTGGGCTAAAAAGCTACTGAAAGAGTTGTGCGCAAAGTAGGTCAAGAGGGTGGTATGAACCAAGATGACACCAAGAGCAGAGCAAGGTATGGGTTACAATGGCAGTAAGCAGCAATAAATAGAAGTGCCAAATGCTCTTATGGATAGAAATGTCTATTTTCTGTCTCTTTAAAAAGACAGAACAACTTTACCTACAGAACATTCCTGTTGAGACAATCTCTGTTAGTGAGTTTTGAATTTATATAGTCACATGCACAAACATATATTTATGTAAGTTTTGTGACAAACTTACATTAAAATTGCTGCATAACTCACTGTCACTACTGGCTGCTTTTGTAGTGTTCAGCCTCGTATTCTAGTACTTCAACACATTCAGTCTGATAGAATATTAGTTTTTGCACTTCCCACTTTGGAAGTAATGAAAACTGCCTTTCCCAGGCCCTACTATCTTACAAATTATTCTAAAAGATTGGCCAGCTGCTTCTAATGCTAGCCAAGCCTAAACCTGCTCTGAAGCCAGACAAGGACAGGGAAAGGAGGAAACCCTTGCTGGTGGGTGTATAAACCAATAAACTGGCCACATAACTTAGCATAAACAATTAGTGCACAAAGAAGAGCTGCTTCTGAATATTCTGTTCAGTTATCCTTACTGGGAATACTAATGCTTTAGAACATAATTCAGATTAAGAAAAAGATTACAGTTAAATGTACTTCAGCATTAAGAGCAATGACATTTAAACACAAACACTTTGTCTGAAGTAAACAAGAATGAACTGCTTCAGGTCCTAAAGGTGAATTTAGAGGGCATCCTCCCCTGCAGAGGGAAAATACTGCATTTTAGAAAAACACCTAATCTTAGTTTTAAAAATTTAGTGCTGTAACTAAAGTCAAATACAAATCCTCAAACCACACCATTAGAGGAATACCCACACTGGCACAGTGCACCTTTCTGTGCTGGGGCAGATGTGACAAAGTAGTTGCTCATCTTTATGTACCAGAAGCATCTGAACAATGTCGTGATTTCCTCACAGATATAATTAATGATCTGAATTTCCAGCAGGTGCTGGATGATGAATCACCAGAACTGTTTAAAACCTTTTCTCAAGAATCTCTTGTACCTGGTAAACTGGAAATTAATTTTGAGGAGTTGCTGAGACAAAAAATGGAGGAAGAAAAGAGGCGCACAGAAGAAGAGCGCAGGCAAAAGTTGGAAATGGAAAGGCAAGAATTTCAACAGCTGAGACAAGAAATGGGACAGGTTTGTACATCAAACTATATGTTAAGCATGCTCTAAATAAAATATATCACTTCATTACTAAAATCTCAAAGTTTAAGACTGAAAACAAAAATTCCTTTGAAAGAAATTTTAAGTTATTACATTCAATGTTATGTGAAAGAAAAATAGAAACCCCTATTTTTAAAACACTGTATATAGTGACATTTTTATCACTGATTTACCAGGAATATGTGTTTATCTCTTGCCACCCTAGAAGTAAGTACAGTTACAAATTTGTAATTTGGTCTTGCAGTAATTTCTGAAAATTCTGGACTATTACTGAAATGATTATAAATTATTTATGATATTGGGAGAATAGAAACATCTAGTCCCCAAAAGACAATACAAAAACAGAAGAAGGAAAAGGCAAAATTCTTGCTTTTCATCAGAGAAATGCTGTCACTAGAGGATATGAACGACACTCACAGTCAGGTTGTCAGGGGAAAAAGAGAGAGGTGTTTATTTTTCGACCTCAATTTATATAGATTTTAGACAGTAACTACAAAATACTGTTCTCCCTAATGAAAAAATACAGTGGGCTAACTTCTAGTTGGTGTATCAAGGGTTTGAAGACTGTCACAATTGATTTTAAAAATGGCACACAAAATCTGCTTTACATCCCAAATGTTTAAAACACCACATTCACGAACTTCACACTTCACTTTGGCTGTGGGTGGCAATTCTTTATTATTCCCTTTTGAATATCAGGGAATTAACTTATGATTTTATTATTTTTGTTGCAAAGCTTGAGCAAGTAGTAAAGGCTCTAGCTTGCGATGTTCTCAACTAATCCTGTGGAAGCAGGGAGAGACAGGGACATCCAGCTAAAATGCATGTACATCTTTACAATCAGCCAGAGGTCATAAAAGGAAAGAGAAAAATACCAGTAATTACAGCTTCAGATGTGGTTTGCCTACAGGATCCACAACTGCCCTTTCTTTTCCAGCCATGACATCCTGAAATACCATTTACTTTTTACCAAATTAAAAAATAAAAGGCAGTATTTTAATAAAACAGCTGTATTTTAGAGGATTACTTCATCTCATATTCCAAGCAAGTAAGAGGTGAATTTTGGACTCTGGATAAGTAGGTTTTTTGTATTGGTCTGTGTCTAGTTTCCTGAGTCCATGAAGGACAGTTTATTGATATCAACCCTTGAACAAATGGCATATTCAAGCAAGATATTTTAAAATCTGTATCTAGCTGAGATACGATACAAATACATTCTTCATGAGATAGCAAGGGAAAAAAAATTACATGGAAAGATCTCTGTATGGATTTCAAATAATTAACAAAATGTGATGTATTGAATTATACCACCTGGAGGGAGAATGGGTAGTAAAAATAATGAGGGCATTTTTCCATCTTACACATTCTGTAATTTCTGAACAGCTGGAGGAAGAGTCTGAAACTTTTGAGTTAAGCAAGGAGTATGAAGAACTGATAAAGCTAAAAAGAAGCGGTTCTATTCAGGCAAAGAACTTAAAAAGCAAGTTTGAGAAAATAGGACAGTTATCTCAAGAAGAAATACAGAAGAAGATTGAAGAAGAGCGAGCAAAGAGAAGAGCACTGGATGAAGAAATCAGAGAAAGGGAAGCTGAAAAATTTCAAGAGGTAAGTTGCATTCTGTGTATGTTAATGATCTACTTAACCACCACACTAATCATCCAGGAGTAGACAAGGCTGCTGCTTTCATCAAATTTTGCAGTTTTCAAAATTATGTTTTCTGTTCTTTCCTATTCCTTCGTTTGGACACTTAAGGATATCACACCCTTAAAGAAACAGCACCAGTTTATGATCAGTGATTTGGTCAAGCAGAGTTCTGCTTTTCTACTCAAAGCTCTATGATTCAGCATTTTAACCTGAAACCTGCCAGTCTGAGGGCTTAAAACATCCGTATCTGAGAATTACCTAGCAATCATCGCTTGAACTGCCTCTCCTTTTGAACTCTTAATTCATTCTCCACTACATGAATGGAATAAAAAATTCAGTTACCAAATCCAAACAGTATCATTTGAAGATCAAGTCTCTGTCAGGCATACTCACTCCTCAGGCTAGAGCAGAAGAGGGTGCCTACTTATCTATAGAAGCCAATGTGATGAAATGTAAAATTTTAACAGTACTAAGGCCTGATCTGAGCCTCATTCTGGCTCTTCTTCACAGGAGCCACTTCAGCATCATCTCAAAGCCTGTCCTATTTGTGAGCTTTTAATTTAATGATTGACATTCATTGTTTTCATAAGGTCAACTTTTTTAGGTGTTGAACCCTAAACTAGGGTTTAAAACCACACTAACATCACGGCATAAAACTCCAGTCACTGAGGATTTACAATGGCCAAGAAATGCTCAACTTCTATATGAATAAAACTTTAGGAATATTTTTAACCTATCATTTTTGAAATTACTTTTGCAAGAATCTTGTCATATCCCTGGGATGAACTATATACAAGACTTACACTACACTCTAACAAACCTCTGAAGAAAACCCTCTGGGAACACGAAACTAGTTTTACTATCATGCTTATTTACTGTATGTATAAGGCAATAAATAATCATTAAGCCCTATTTTTAATTTCCCAAGGATGATGACGTAGATGTGACACCAGCCAAGAAATCTGAAGCTCCATTTACTCACAAAGTAAACATGAAGGCTCGTTTTGAGCAAATGGCAAGAGCCAGAGAAGAGGAGGAGCAGAGGAGGATTGAGGAACAGAAATTACTGCGCATGCAGTTTGAACAAAAAGAAATTGATGCAGCATTACAGAAGGTACAAATTGCAAAATAATATTCTCCAGTCATAAGTGTCATGTAACATAGTTTCTAATTACCACTAAACACCACCAGATACAAAAGGAATGTTTTACTACTTCTAGCAGGTGCTAGGAATTGCTGCAATATAAAATTGCTTTTGCTGTTTGCACATACTCTCCATGGAATCAAAGAATAAGGTGCCTTCAACACAAACCAAATATCATCTAGTTCTGACTCCCCTGATGTAGGCAGGGACATGTCCCATTAGATCAGGCTGCTTAAAGCTCCATCCAACCTGGCCTGAACACTTGCAAAAGAGTATGAGACAGTTAATGACATCCCGTGAATAGTCTGAAAATGGAATTGACATTCATGCCTGTATTTTACACCAACATTTCAGCCTCATTAAAATGCATTTTACTGCCTGTGGCATATCTAGATTGGGTGCATTGTTGTGTACTGAGGTCAGATCTGCAATTTCCCCTTCTCAGAAACACAGTAACTTGTAATCGAGCATGTATCACTAGTAGTCATAGTGCTATTGCCACTTTAAATGCTTCAAATCAACTTCTTTTAATACAGAAGAGGGAAGAGGAAGAGGAAGAAGAAGGAAGCATTATTAATGGTTCTACTTGTGAAGATGAGGATCAAGCTCGATCTGGAGCTCCCTGGTTCAAGAAGTCACTGAAAAACACATCAGTTGTTGACGGCGAGCCAGTGAGATTTACAGTAAAAATTACCGGAGAACCAAAACCTGAAGTTACATGGTGGTTTGAAGGGGAAATGTTGCAGGACTCTGAGGACTATCAATATATTGAAAGAGGAGAAACCTACTGCCTTTACTTGCCAGAAACCTTCCCAGAAGATGAAGGGGAATATATGTGTAAAGCAGTCAACAACAGAGGCTCAGCTGCTAGCACCTGTATTCTCACCATTGAAAGTAAGAGCTAGCATTTTAATTTGCTTAAATCACAGTCTTCTTGCATCTCTCCTCTTATGAAAATCTAACTTCCTGTCTCTCTTAACCCTTTTTCTGTTTTCTAGCTGATGACTACTAATGCTCTACTTTAGCTGGAATCTTTCTTCCCCTCAACTTTCTTACTGCATCATCTCTTTCTCTGATGGGGCCAACTAAAGAAAGCAAGGATGTGCATTAGTCATTCCTGCATCAGATAAGAAAATACCCTTCAAATTGTGAGAGTTTCCTACTCAATGCAGAAACTAGTATCAAAGGCTAAGAATAAAAAAAAAAAAATCAGTGTATGAAAGATCAACTGAAGGAAAAAGCTGAATTATCACAGTGCTCCAGCATCTGAAGACCAACTCTTGAGTAACAGAATAAAGCTGAATACATGATCTGGAAACTTGTGTACTAGTGTAAATCTGCTGGTGTATCTTGCATGAGCACTGAATATTTTAAGCTGTTCTACTTTATCCCAGGGGCACTGAACTGGCAAAAAAAGTACTTACTGATGATTTTCAAAAACCCAAGTGTACTACTTTTAAAGAATAAAAGACGATGTAACTGCTCAGCATTGGTTCAAGGAGCATAACTTTTGTTTTAAAACGGGCTTGCCTTGAAAAGGTTCTGCTCTGATCAAACTATGTAGCTGATAACCTCAAAAACAATCTCCTTTAGGTTGTAGTAGTCTTCAAAGTACTGACGCTTGTAAAGCTTGTGACTTTTTTCACTGATTAAAAGACACAGAAACAAACAGTTACATCTATGATTGGCTCATATTTAAAGCTGGTAAAAAACAAGCTTTAAGAAGAATTACTTTCATAAAGTACCTAATTCCTCAATCTTAATGTAATAAGTTTATTGCCATATCTCTAACCATCGTTTTCTTAAGGCTACTGTACTGTTTTTCTCCAAGACCTGACATCAACGTTCCTGTCACTCCTGCTAACATCCATCTGAACCATTCAGATTAAGCTTCCAGAGGAGTAACTTTAAAAATAAAGTCACATTTCAAAGAACTCATGTATAGGCCTTGACATAAAGGCAACGTAAGCTGCAGGAAATTAAATTTATGTGGTGATTTCAAAAAGGAATTTTCCTGAATCTGCTGCATGGTGTTTTGAATTAGTATTTATCCTAATAACCACATAAACATTTTACTTCATTTTTTGTGGGTGATGTTCATTCACAGAAGTATTTGTTGCTACAGGTATCTTTGCTCTGAAGCTGCTGCTTCAAACAAAGGCAGATACAGGAGCATAAAAAAGACAAAAACATGGCTATTATTATTCATCAGTTTACATTTATTGAGAAAAACCATACAAAAACCATTATACAGTTAATGTGTACCCATATTACATACAATGTCAATGCAAGCTCAAAACCACATTTTTGTAAAGCATTCAATTTACCTCAAGTCCAAGCTGCATCTCCCTAAGACACTGTTCCCATCACAGTTGCCTTTTAAAGCCAATCTTCTGTATACACACGGGTAGTTTCTGCAGAGAACACTTTTCTCAGGACGAAAAGGCATTTCACATGCACGCAAGAGAAATATTTGTGCATACACAAGAGTTTCATAAGCTATTACTAGGGAAGAGGGAATCCTGTCAATTGTATGCTTTCTGAAAAGCCCAGTCCTCCCTTCCTCCCCCCACTTCCAGAAAAAAAGCAAAATGGAAAAGCTTTTGGCATGCAATGGAAAATTTAAGAATTACTTTGGAAAAGAACAAGGGAGAAACAGTTTCTACCATCCAAAAAAATACCACCAGCAGAAAGATGAAATACTTCAAGATAGGCTGTGCGAGTGAATCATGATCCTGTCTGCCTGGACAAGTGAAACAGATGCCTTATTACACTAAAGGATAAAGAGTATCCACCTGGTATTCTGTTCCATGTCCTAATAAAGTGTAGGCTGCAGAAAGTGATACGAAAATGCTTTTCCTGCTTGGAACATTATGCTTCCTTCTAAAACTTTTCTTACTCTTCACATTTATTGTGGGACACTAAGCAGTGAGGGTGGGGTAAGCAAGAAACATTTCAAGACACCTTTTGGACAAGTTCACTGCATTTCTAAGCAAGTCCAGTTATCTTTTTGGCTAGTGGGATAACTCCAATAATCTACTGTTGTCCCAGGAACTCTGAGTTTGGAGACAGATGAAAAAGAAGCACCATGCTCCACACAAACCCCCACACCTGTAAGCCCTGCAGTGAGAGAGCTGGAAGCCAATACACCTCAAAGGCTATACACAAGAACATCTCACCTTCCACACACTAGCAACATCCCAACACACTGGCTTTTTCTTCTCTTTCTCCTCCCACAGGCTAAATTAATAACTGAAAGACTGTTCAAGATACCTTACGAGTAACAGTTGAAGGAGAAAGTACCATGTAAAAAGGAAGTGAACAAATAACTCACCCCCACACTAAATCCACAGTATCAAAATCCAAATGGTACACACCTACCCTCTTCTCACGTCAAAAATGAAGTTACATGTTAAGCTACAGATGAAACACTAAGCGGCTTGAGAAACTGAAGCACAACTATTAATTCAGTTCAAAAATTAGCTTGACTGTTTAGAAGACTATAAAGTAAAATAGATGGTTTATATTATTAAATCACAGTTTAAAAACTTAACAGATCATGGAACAGTTATGGTCAAACAAAGAATACTTTAAAGAATGAAAAGTGATCAAAACAAAAATTATACCCTATATCATTATGTATGGGATACATTTCAATTCTGTTATGCTTTTGCCAATTTTACCTTCTACATGGAGCCCTTCTATGGTCCATGCTCATCGGCTCACCAATGGCATACACTCAAAGGATTCCTCTTTACTGGTAGTAACTATCTCAGGACCTGATTCTATGAGCTATGATTTGGTGCTTGCAGCATCTTCAGCACTGTGTGTGAAAATGAAGGCAGTATTTTTGAATATTTTTCTTTGATGTACAAATAAGCAGGACTTTTGAAAGATGAGCAGCACATTTCAGAAACAAAATAATGAACAAAAAACCCAGAGATGCTGCTTTATGTTAAGCTAAAAAAAACCAACAACAAAAGCTCAGAACAAAAACCTGTACCAGACCATCTGTAAGACATTTAACATTTCATACTATCAAAATATTCAGCAATTCAGTTAAAAGTATCAAGAAACAGAATACACTGACTGCTATAGCGATAAAATACTATTTGCTGTGCTGTTAAGATTTAACTGGTGCTCATGCTTTTTCAGTTACAACATACTCATCTCAAACTCCAAAATCTCTTTTCCTACAATGTCAAGTATGAATAAGCAAACTAAGTTATCTAAAGATTCCACTAACACACTGTAACTGTAAGACAAGTTATCAAGTTCAGTGATAACAACAAGAAGTCATTCTTTACATTTAGGTCTTATGGATTAAGTGGGAATAGTGCCCTATTATTAAAAAAAAACATTTGTGAAGGCTGTTGACATTTCTAACCAAAGCAATTCCTGCATATTTTAAAGGTTTTGATTCTTTAATTGCAACAATTATCTATCTGAGGTAAGATAAGAAAAATTACTTATTCTGATCAAGTTCAATTACTGCAACCTAATAATCTTTTCTAAAAAAAAAAAAACAGAAAAAAAAAAGGAAAAAAAAAAAAGAAAAAATACATATTGACCTAGAAATATAAACAGTTGCTTAAAAAACTTAAGATTTTCCACTCAAATGGAACCGTGAGTAACAATGCATTTGGGGAAGCAGCAGATTGCTTTTCAATACACAACCACAAAGATCTCACAGGGACAACATTAATGTACTGAAATATATCAATTTATATACTTCCTTAGGTTGTGCTTACCTGTTGCTTTTTTGCAGCAGAACCTAAGGTGGAAGGTCTGGGAAGGCACTGTGAAGTATAAATAATTGCACTGTTTGCAATTAATAAAGATTTTATACCTTAAATGAATCAAAATCAACAGCCTCCATTTTGTGAATGATAAAGAATCCAGTGAATTTAATTTTGCTCAGTTTAGTACATAATAAATGCACCATTCTGTAAGGTTATCTACAAGATACCATGCAAAATACCTGAACTATTAAACTTAATACCCTACACTAAAGATAGCAAATACTGTCCTAGCCTTCTTCACACTACCAGCATAATTCCTAATTTTAAAAGGGATAAAAATAACTGCTATTTCTACAGCACAATACATACATTGCTGATTACCTGAAAAAACTACTTCAGTTTTCAAGCCTTAACTTAAAGTTCTCTGTGCAGCCACCCTAAAAAAATTTATTCTCGAAGCAACAACATGGTGTTCCAAAAATTAAAGCAATTAACAGTTACAGAATTATTTAAAACATACCTACATCACTACACATCTGCAAACTATCTGGAGACAAAGACAACTCTGTCTAACAAGTGGTTCCAAAGACTTCAATGTTATGATATGCATACTTTAAAAACACTGAATGACAGCTGTCTCAGGAGTACTAATAAAAAAACTCTTACTCAGATAAACAGAAACATGACTTTCTTTAGCTATTGCTAGACGTTTCAGGAATACTTACCCACAAAACTCAGATTATGTGTAGGTATATATATATATATAAGCAAACCTATGTTTCTGAATTAAGAAGCATTTAAGATTTCCTAAGATACCAGCACTGTATTCCAACATAATATCACACAAGTACAGCATTTGCATTATGTGGAACATTGACAAAAAGATACTGTTGCAGTTCATCAATTTGTCATTCTGATGTACTTACAGTGCAATGCTCCTTGAAGGAACAATCAAGGATGATACACAGCACAGTCCTCCTCACCCCTATAGAGCTAGTTCTATACTGGCTGGATCAAACCTGCACTTCAACAGACAATGGCAAGACAGACTGTAGTGCATGTAGTCTAATATATGCAAAGAGCCAATAAATATGCAAAGAGCAAACACAGGATTTCAAGAGAATCAGCTTTTTAGTATGAGCATTAGAGCAATAAGAAGTTTCAAGTATATATAAAAAAATAATCAGTTGATTCAAATACTTGAATATTTACAAAAAGAGAAGTTATCTGCTCTGCAGGAAGTTCTCAACCACTCCCACCACTCAAACAAAACAGCGTTTTAAAGACAGATGCAATTTTTGTAACTACTATGCATTACCACATTGACTTTTCTATACTGAATTTTGAAGTGGACTATTTTAAACTGAAGTCTTAAGCACATTTAAAATAAGTTTTATAACTAGTCTGAAAAAATCCATAGAATAGTTATGCAGGAACAGTTTTGAAGTATTCAATTAAAAACAAAAGTTATCTGTTATAGCAGCTGCACAGATCTGAAACAGTGGTCATGTATAAAAGGAAATTTCACTGTTAATGCAATGGAAGTATGCCAAAAGATCATCTTCTTAACCACATGCAGTTTTAACCAAGTAGAAAGAAAATTAAGGTATCAAGATTACTGGTGCTAGGCAGCAAAATACAATGAATGAAAGAGATCCTCCATCTACAGCTATTCTGCAAGAGGGGAAAAACACACTAATGACAAATTTTTAAACTCAACATGGTTTATGGGGGGGGGGAAAAAGCCCAACTCATTTGTGTACAGGTACCTTGATTCTGCGTTGCAAATCAATCCTATAATTAATTCTGCATATACCCACATATCCAACTTACCGACACAGGAGGTTTCATATTATTTATTGTAAAGCACAAAACAGGCATTTTAAAAGTGATAAAGTATACATTGAAAAAGTACATTTATATCACAAAGCATTGACCACATAATTGCAAATACATTTGCTGGAATGTGTACATCTACACTAATACTAAAAACAAACCATTTTTTTCATTTCTACACAGAAATATTACCTCCTATCAGTAGTGATAGATATTTTGTACATTTCCAAAAAACACTATTTTTTAAACCAAAATTAAGATCTTCATCAAGGCGTCTGCATCCATACATTTAACAAAGGTTTTTTCCCCCACACAATGAAGCAAATACTGTATTGTCCACTTCTTATTATTGGCCCTGTGCAGAAGAGATACATAAGAGATACACAAAAAGTTAAAGAAAATCCTTTAAATCGCTCTAACTCAGGAGTGAAGCCTTTAAGAAAGAAAAATTGGTTAATGTAAATGGTGGTGGCTTCTTGCATGGTTTTCAAAACCCTGGGAGGAGAAAGTTTTTCTTCTTTAAAAAAAAAATAAAAATCACCAAACATATGGATAGATACAGAACTCAAGTTATCAGGTAAACAAAGTCATCTAGTAATTATTCTGATAGCTATTTTGCTAGAAAAAAAGATGCATACCCCAAAGGAACAAAGCAGGAGACATGCAAAAAAATATCTACAACCACTGAGACGGAAGCCAGCCAAAAACCACGTTAGGACTGTACCTGTGGTGCTGGAGGATGCTGTGGCATTCCCTGTGGACTAGTCTGAGCATAGTACGCTGCCTGCTGCCTGTAGTACTCAGCCCACGCCGCGCTGTAATCTGGCTGGCCGCCCGGAGGAGCCCCGGCTGGGGCAGGAACAGCTTGACCTGCAGTAAAATTAGTTACACAGCTTTTTTGTTGCAGTAGAAATGAGTACATTTCAAGATCTCAGCCTCCAGCATCACCTGGCAATATTCCTTCAAGGCTTTTGAATTAACTTCTGGCTGCTTTTTTTCAGCCTACACTCATCCTATTATTTTAATATAATGATTCATGTAAATCAACATTTAGGGAGAGTTTTTTCTGCCTCTTGATTCACAATCATGAACCATGTTTAAAGCCTGCTGACCTAAACAACAATAGCATTTAAATACACACCAAGAGGCGAAACTTTCCACCTAGACTAATTTTGTTTTACAGACTGCAGTTATTAGCTCAGCAAATTCCAATTCATACACTTCCCCAATTCTGGCATCCTTCATTTAATTACAAGGCTATTGCAGGTTACAGTTCTTAAAAAAGTGCAATAATTTTTGTAAACATTTACTCCACCATAGGTTACAGTCTTGAAATTTGCTTCCACGCACTGTGGAAGTTCCAATCCTCTAGAAACAAGAATGTAAAATACATCCTCCCAGACAGCTTAGAATTAGTGCTCCTTTCAACAGAATCCCAAACACTGACAGACTGATATACAGGGACTCCTTAGTATATTAAAAAAACAAGCAAAACAATCAAAGAAAATTACAGCCAACCTTTCAGTTGTGCTGTTCTGTCACAGACACCTTTACTTCCTTTCCCCCAGCTTCAGAAACACCAAATACACCCCTCTTAGTGCCACTGATCTTTACAGTTTCTGAGAGGAGTTTTATTTTTCAAATAAAAAGTTCTATAGTCAGGATACTACCAAAAAAACACTACCGCTGCAAGCTTTTTCTAAGATATTAGGAAAAAGCCCCATATACCAAACAAAACCAAACCACCACACCTAATCACCCTAAAGGAAATAAATCCAAGCAAAATGCAAGCCTGCATCCTCCATTCACACTACTCCTACATGTGTAGTCTTCTAATCCTCTCAAAAACATGAAGTGTGAGCAAGGACTGTGAATATTTGGCAAAGAACTATCCTGAAAACCACCAAAATACAATGTTCCATTTTCCAACTCTCTTTACAACTTATTTTTTCCACTTACACTGTAGATAAGCTCTGAAAGTCTATTATTTATTTTGGTTTATATAGGAAAGGAATTTCCAGAAAAACCTTTAGAGCTGTTATCATGTTTTACAACTTGTAACATACCGCCACTTACACTTTACACTTCTAATCAATTATTTTGACAAAAACTACCTTTCATATGGTTACAAATGATCCCAGGATACACTTTCCATGTTCAACATTATTTTGAGATAATCACTGTACTCACAAATTGCTGTCAGCACAACTGAATGTCAAAGATAAGAGATCTTTTTGTGCACTATGACCCAAGAATCTTTGGACATTCAGCCAACTACGTCAAGGCAGCACTGAAATTCAAATAATGAATCAAATGAAGAGAAATTTAACCTTTACTCAAAGACATCAAACTGGACTTCTGTCCTGATGGGTATTTTGGGTGCCCCATTTCCCTACTAAGTACTATGACTAGTTCTGAACCTACACATGGAAATCAGCAGTTTAGTCAAGGTTTCCCTTCTGTGTAGAAGCTCCTCTAAGCAGCACCTGCTCATTAATATCCAAATTCAACAGGAACACTTATGGATTATCCTGATCAGCTCCACACAAAGGAAATATGAAAAACACATAACCCCTCCCACTTTAAGGAGGGCTGAGAAAGGAAACACCAGCAGATTTTACATTTCAACATTATCAAGGGTGATTCTAGTAAGAGCCAACTGTTTTATTTCTCCTTTCCCACTACAATGCTAAGGGATCTTTTAAGAAATACCACTTCTATTTTATTATGGAATCCTTTAACTGTATGTCAAGCCCACAATATATGGGAATGACTTGATATGATAAATTTACAAATTCCAAGAGTTCATGTTTAGAGGGAACTGTTATCCATAAAAGACTTGCTGGAGTATTTGCTACTCAAAGCAGTAGCCCCTGAAACAAGGGTCTGAAAAAGGAGATGGACAACTTTGTCACTGTATTTCTGAGCCAGAAAACGGTCTAATATTAAAGTCGCTGTTCAGTGAAAACTACAGTGAAGTGTTCTTTGTGATTAACAGTGTCATATCACACCAGTAAAAAGACACTCTATTATTGTTTGTATGGGAATATTCTGGAGTGTTTTAGCATTTTCGGATCACTCATACTTGACTAAGTATGAGAAAATCCAAAACACCAATTGCAGTATCACAGGCAACTTGTTTAGGTTGCCACAAGGACTATCAGAAGTTTTCTTCAGCAGCTGAGTTTCAGTTCAGCTCTCCCTGTGTTTGGTGAAATCTTTTGTGTTGTGAAAAATCTGAGTTGTCAAACAACAAGTGACTTGTAATTCCCATCCTTTGGCACAAGTCAGTGGGGACAGAAGATTACAGTACTACAGGAAGCACAAGTGGCACTGGAAAACCTGGAGACCACAAGAACTTCCTGTTGGACAGCCTTCCTGTCCATCAGGTCTTCTACTACTTAACATTGTTAATGAGGTGGGGAAAACCAGCACCATTTAGCATTACATCAACTCCAGTTGAATTCCTGTTTTCTAAGTGGCTTTAAAGAGAAATGGTATCTACCACTTCAAGATTCTGCAGCAAACAGTTCTTATGATTTATAGTCAAGCTGTCAAGCTCTGTAGGTCCAGCCATCAAGAACTCTCCTTCAGGTAAAGAGCTCAAAAAGGAATTATGATGAGAACCACCCTTTTGTTTTTCCTCTTATTTGACTGTCTTGGCATTTTTTACATTTTGAATTTTAAGAGCAACTATTTTTACCTTCCCATGTATTTTTTGGCTCACACTCCTCTTTGGAATTGCTCCCATAAACTCTATCCCAACACCTTATAACTATCTATTATTTAATCTGAGCAAGTGCAACACTAGTGCAACCCAGACTCTGCTTTCCAAGACAGCAAATTAGAAAGACAGCAGAGCACCTGCCAACGAATTACAGCATTTTTGAAAAAATGAAAGCCACTCACAAGTTTGCATTTCAGAATGTGAGCCAAACTAACAAAGACTGTAAACTGAAAAGAAATAGCTGAGTGAACCAGGAGGAAGAAAAATGCAAAGAAGGCCTATTACATTAGAAATTTGCATGTTTGGGAATTGTAATTTTCTTAGTCTGATACACAGTTCAACTAAATACTCATTATATATTTTCTGTTTCACTTATACTGTGCCAAAATAAGGAACAGTTATGTTTTGGAAAATAATTATCAATACAGTGGAAGGCTGATAAGAGGAATTAAGCATATTATTAACCTTTAATCTGAAAGCTTTTAATATTCCATGAGAAAACTGAGTGCAGCTGGAAGATGGCAGAACACCCACCAAACCCTGCCACGCAAACAAAGCTACATCCCAAACCAGACTGTGGGTCTAGTCAGAGATATCTGGGAAAGCCCTGGCATTCCTAAACCCAGTGCTGCTCAGTATCCAGCCCTCCGTCACCCACAGTATCCATGGCAGGACACCATGGACACAACATGACCACAAGTTAAAAGGTCATGACACCTTCTGCCAGTACGTAAAACCCAACTCCTTCCTTATACACGAAACATTAAATAATCAAATTAACCAGAATGTGCATTTCACTTTTATAAAAAAAGCTATTAAAAACATGTAGCTTGCAGTTTAAACACAACTCCATAGTGCTGCAAAGCAACTGCTATTTAAAAAAGGGCACAGTAAAAATTAAAGCTAATTATGATGCTTCAGTAACCTGGAACACAGAAAGCAAAGCACAAGAAAAAAAATTGTATGTAATCTGAAGAGGATTGGGAAACAACTACCAAACAAGAAACAACAGCTTCATAAAGCAGATCCAAGTTAACTTTAAAACTTAGGAAATGTACTTTAAAATACTCAGACTGAAACGTGTAAAAGATGTTGTTTCGTAATGATCAAAGACATCTCATTATTTTCAAGTATTTTTGTAAAGCTGAGTACCATGAAATGCCTAAACACAAAACAAAACTGAAGTCTGTTTCTCAGCAGTATTTGGTTCAGAAGACACAGGACTGTGCATTTCAATTTTTTGTGGTAAAAACCCCCATCTCATCCAGCAAAATATATACATCTCCTAAAAGATTCCACTATGAATGTGGAACAGAAAAAAAACCAGAAAAACCCCTGCACACTTACCCATTTTTTTGTAGTACTCCTCCCAGGCCTTGGTATAGTCAACCTGCCCTGCTGGTGCTGGATTTGGCTGATCTCCTGAATTACATTAAAAATAGTTAAACCAGAATTACTGGGGTTTGCTTCACACATACTCCAAATAATCAACTGAAATTTTCAGTAACAGTCCTTCATGACATGACTCAAATCTGACACTATAAACCTTTGTGGTACAAGCTACTACAATCAGAAACTACTAGTAAAAAGGACATGCTTTTAATATTCAGGAAGTGTATACCACTAGCAATACAGAATACCCAAATTCAAGTGGTAAGCCTCAGCCAGGGACAAAAATTAAAATAACACAACTAAATATCCCAACAGTAATTGTCCAAAACCCACTGGAAGTGATGCAACCATTTAAGCAAATGACAATCCACAGCTTAGCTCATTACATTTTTATTTATGATTGCTCTATGTAGTCATTAAGTCAGCCCACATTACAGCAAAATTCTCTTTGGAGTATATTCCAAGACAAATACATTACCCTTGTTACTGCTGAAATTAAGAAAACAGTATTAAAGCCTATAAGCAATAGTTTTCAGAGAAAATCAGCTCCTTAAAATAAATTTACCTGACATATATGAGAACAACAATAAAAAATAATGGGGTATTTACAACTCCAGCAATGAGAAATGTGTCCATTTAACTCTACCTTGTCCATTAGTTTGGGTTGTAGCTGGTCCACCAGGAGGGGCTGCAGGTGGTGGCTGTGCTTGCTGCTGATAATAGTGAGCATAATAAGCTGCCCACGCTGCTGAATTGGGATCTGTTCCTGGCTTACCTATGAAAAGAGAATATATGCATTTATGATAGTACTACTATGAACAGAATGCTATCCTCAATTAATCCTGTCCTAGGCATTCTTATTTTCCTTCAAGGAAAAATTCATCTAAACAAAATATCCATGTACATATTTTAAGTATTTTTTCTTTCTAGCATAAACTTTTGATCAGGTTTCAGACCAATGTACTGTACAATGTCAACTTTCATAGAGCTAGTGAGATAAAATAATTTTAGAACCTTTACTACTACAATGCCACTTATTAATTTTACATGTGATAAACAGAAACAAGTATCTCAAGTTTATTTAAACAGTCATGTTAATAAATGGTAGCAGCAATGAATCATTCTAGCACCAAACAATTTCAGTGGTTTTACTTTTGTTAGAACCTCACTGGCACCGGTGGAGGAGGCATGCCAAATACATATTTCTGAAACAGAAGAATACAAGACTTACTAGGTATTTGCAATGCTTGGCAGTTACAACTTTAAGGTAACAGTGCAATAGAGAAACATTCAGCATTTTAAGAACCTGAATCCCCATACATGGCTATTAAGCATCACTGTTTACTTACAGCTTTTTAGTATAAAAAATAATAGAAACAGTTGGTTCTTCTGCATCTACCTCCATGGTTCCTTATTTTTATCTACATATAGGTAGGCCAATGATGCTGCTTCCTAGGGTTTTATTTCTCTGTTTCTCACATTTAGCCTTTAAGAATGGCTTATTCTTGCTGAATCACAGATCGTTTACATTACCAGACTGGCAATCCACAATATCTGAAAATCTACTATTAGAGAACATAATATGTTTTACACAACCAGCATGTATTTGTAAACAGGATTTGCAGGCTTAAGGAATAAAAGTATCTGCAAAGAAATGCAGCCAAGTGAGGAGAGAACTTCACAAAAGAACACGGACACAACTAGAGTAACTATACACGGGAACAGAAATACAGTCCTCCCTAAACACAAAACAGGTAAGGCAGTGAGTAATGGAAGATGAAGAAATCCCCTGAAAAAGGCATTCAAGAAGAAACCCAGAACAACAAATTCATGCTAAATGAAATCCTGTGACCAAAGTCAGAAGTAAGCACTTCAAATACACACAGAAAAAAACGTTAACACACCACTTTCTGTTTTAAATCATACCACTTCCATCAACAACAGTGGATTTAAACTAACACATCCTATATTTTAAGGTTACCTGCAAATATCAACCAAGCCATTGCTCAATTCCCTCCCCTCCTTCTCCTTAGCTACTTCTCTAGAGTAGAAGTACACAGAGCTGGTTTCATTAAATTTCCAAAGAAATCTGACTGCAGTAACTAGCTCCACTTTCATATGACAAGGGCAAGCACGGTTCTGAAGAAAGCACTTCTGAAAAAAATACTAAAATAACCCATTTGTTACCGGAACGAGTAACTTAGTGAGAACTGTAGAAAATTCATCCAAATAAATGCTAGTCAAAAGAAACACCAACTTCAACTGCACATATGAGAACTTCATTAGATTTTTAAGAGAAGTATTTATCAAAAAAACAGTTACAGAATCATCAAGATGACATCAAGGGAGTATTTGCCATTTTTTCTTACACAGCCTTTATGTAGCTAAATAACTTCACATAAACAAAAAAAGATAGTGTAGGAAAGGCCGTAGCATTTTAGCAGTGGTTTTGCATTTAACACTTTTGCTATGCTGAGACTAAGTCACTTTGAACCATTCTACTTTTAAATGATATCAACAGGCATTTTAAATATTGAACTGAATGAATACATGTAGAGCTACCTTGTGCCGAAGTTTGGGAACTAAAACCAGCAACAGCTCTTTGCACAGACAACGTGATACATACACAGAGGTCCCCTCTCCACTAATGGAACCTATGTCAAGAATGGTGGCTATCAGAAAGTATCTGTCATTTGTAATAAAAATTAAATTGAGATCTTTTGGTTCAAGTTCTGAGGAAACTACCTCAAACAAATGAGGTACAATAGACTCAAGCATCTAGCCTTACCATGCCTTCTGTGGCTGATGTTCCATTTCCCCATATCCTCTAGTCCAACCAAAGGATGTAAACTTAAAGAAAAGCAGGATACTACAACTTTGGAAGTTGTGAATTAAGTAAGAATTCCCAGCCTCGACAATAATAAACAGAAACAGAAGAAACGGATTCTACAAAGATGGGTTTCAGAAGAAAATACAAGACTATTATCAGCAAAAGCTCAAAATACAACCCCTAACTAGTTTTACTGTATTAACAGCCATTCACCAAGGTTTTAGCCCTCAAAATAGACTCAACAAAATACATTGGTGTATCAGACTCCTAAAAGTAATTGTAATAGAACAAAACCTAGAAACATCACAGCATTAACTGCTAAAAGACAAATCATTTAAGACTGTTCAAAATAAGATACAAAGTCATTTACTATTAGAGAAGGACATCCTTATTAAAGAACTTTACGCAAAAATATCAATTTTAAGAAAACTGAATTGCACAAAATCAGTGAACCAAGACTTGCAAAAAGTATCAGAGTGATGCAGTTTTAATAACATTTGTAAAAAAGCATACTCCAACAGTAACAATTAAATTTCAACATTTCACAAGCCACACATGGAAAGTGCAAAACGTAAGTACACTGACAATCAGTAAAAAAAGCCAGAAAAACAGGAGCTTTCCAGCTTTATGAAGGCAACACAAGTGAACTGTACAATGCATATATTTGTAAGGACAGAATGGATGCACTTGAAGTATACCAACACTACAATACAGGTGTGCATTCCTTACCTGGGTCTGGTGGGTTTGGTGGCTGCCAGTGTGGATAAGCATTTCCCCATCCCTGTGGAGCATATGGAGCTGGAGGACCACTGTAAGAGATCAGGTCATACACACAGAGTGAAAGGCTATTCCAGGGTCACCCCACACAGAAGGAAGTCAGCTGAAGCAATACTCACTGAGGTGCAGGACCAGGAGGGCCTGGGTTATAAGGAGCTGGATTATATGGTCCCATGGGAGCACCAGGACCTGGTGGTCCAGGAGGTCCATGTGGGCCGGGAACAACGCCATGGGGACCATGAGGAACAGGCGGACCCAATGGATTCACTGGACCCTGTAACAAAGGTAGAAGAGAGGTGAAAATACACTTTGAGGTTCCTCATTTTTCAGCATTTTAAAAGCATTTATCTGAACACTCAAAGAATGTCTAAAAGGTTTGAATGGTTTTAAAACAGTTACCTGCAGAAAACAGGCTACTCAAAGTTTGATTAGGCCAAGCTGTGGCAGTCATAGCAACTAAAAACTGCACTTATTTCAGTTCCTCCCTGAGGAAGTGAAGGATTTTACAAAAAACCCATGAATCTTTCCACAAGTTGCACTAAACTCCCCACATTCTAACAAGACTATCAGTTTCAAAATAAACCAATACATCTAAATCTGACTAACTAAACCTGCTTGTAAGATCAGGCACAAAAAGCCTTAGTAAATTTGATTACATGCACACACATGCAACAAAACTGCAGTGAAACTGAAGGTGTAACTTGGATTAGAACTTTATCCAAACATGCTAAGACTGAAAAACAAAACACACAATATCACTGACATCTTTGAACTTAGCAAATTTTTCATATACACAAAATTGGCATTTTCAAGAACACACCACATGATGTTGAAGAGATCAGATCAACTGCTTTCATTTCAAGATTTTGTTATATTACTTTAAATCCAATTACCATTATTATCAATTTATTATCTAATTAAATTATTCTGGGAAGTGAAAGGCAAGAGAAATCTCCATAAAGGAGACTTGCTTTTGGCTCTGTTTAGTTTTAATAGTAAACAAAAAAAGCAGTTATCCACTCACTCCAATCTTTTCCTCTATAAGTTGTCGTGCATAATCTATTTGCTGGGGTGTTCCACGGATGGTAAACATCTTCATGTTTGGATCTGCATTAGGTGGAGGATTTCTTTGAAGTTCTATTCTAGCACCAGACTGTTGGCTTATACTTTTAATAGTTTCACCACCTACAATGCAATACAGAGTTTTTACGACGTGCATCAAAGCAAAAAATACTGATTCACATCACAGAAAGTCAACACAATGGAAGCTGAAAAGACATGAAAAGGCACCTATTCTTATGAGACAATCAAGGACGTTCTAGCATTTCAAGTAACATCTCTTCAGTGTAGTAGAGCTTTAACAGCAATAAGCTAGTAAAAGAAATTTTTAAAGACTACAAAGCCAGAAACAGCAGCAAAGAATTCCTACAATCTGTATTTTTCATTTATGTAAACATTTAATATTAGACATTAGTAACAACAGACACACATGGTTATCAGTAAATATAAACTTAAAACCCAACCTCCCCAAAAAGGTGCAAGGAAGCCCAAAGGACAAAAGCCATAGAGGCTGACAAGGTAGTTAAGTCCACAACTTCTTGCAGTGCACCAAAGCCAGAAAGCTGAATTCCCTCAACTGGCTCCTCCTCTTACAGGATCCAGGAAAGTTAAATGTACCATTAGAACATACAAACTCTTCAAAACAGGGGAAATTTGGCAATTAAAAAAAATAAAAATCACAAGAGTCACAAAATATTCTGAGTTGGAAGGACCCACAAAGATCATGGAGTCCAACTCTTAAGTGAAAGGCCCATACAGGAACTGAACATACAACCTTGGCATTTACTAGCCTCATGCTCATCACACAAGTCTGTGGACCATGGCATTTGTCCACACAGAAAAGCTGAGTGGTTTTTAAAGTAACATACAGATGTACATATATAAGGTATATTGCCTTTTCCAATGATTAATCCAGTTTTGCCAGTAGGGACAATAAAATTGAACTCCTGTAATCCTCCAGGAGGTCCCATGTTCCAGTTGCCTTGGCCTCTACCCCTTCCTCGACCACCAGGTCCTGGTCCACCAGGGTTACCAGCCTAAAAAGAAGCAGCAACAAATGAACAATTTCTATAAAATTATAGCAAACAAATATTGCAAACCAGTTACATGAAATTATCATTAAAAAAAATAAATTATTCACTGTTCAGACAATTTTGGTAGCTAAAGCAGTAGTTCTAGAGAAGACCTAAATTACTTTCTAAAAAATGTTCTGTACAATTCTGCACATTAAAGATGAAGGAGGAAAGGATATAGAAGCAAGAAGAAAATTCCACACACACAAAGATGTGATTTTTGTCTGCCTTCTGTAAATACAGCAGTGGGGCTCATTTACCAGTAAGCTTTTAAACACTGGTTACAACCAAAAGTAAGAGCATATTAACTACTACTACTAAATAGAAGCAGCAGCTCTAAAATCAGCCACATTAAGAAATGCCGTAACTTTGAATCAGTATGGTCACTTGCAAAACTGTAACTGTAAAAGTAAACATTTGCATTCCAGACCAAACTGTGAAGTAGATTCAAATGACACACCTAAATTATTTTCTTTAGTTACACGCACTTTTTGAAAACTTTGGGCCTTTCCAAAAGGTGGGCAGGAGGTTTAAACACTGAACAATGTTACCCAACCTGAACACTCCGAAGGAGATCTGTAATAATTTCTGCAGCATGCTGACATCTGTCAGGAGGCCCTGTGATCTGGGCTATTCTATCTGGAGTTGTTCCATCATCTGGAATGAAAATGAACTATTTCAGTATACGCAATTCAGTAAATTTACATTTAAGTCACAGAAACTTATGACAGTGTTACAAACCCGGCTTAAACTGGATCCTAACACCAGCATCATTCTGGATCTTTTTAATCATCTCTCCATTTCTTCCAATCACAATACCTACAGCAAATCGTGGTATTGGAACCTAAAATAAACCAACCAAACAAGATGTTGATCACACAAATATCCCCGAAAAATCCAAACAATGAAAGGGTTAGAATAAGAATTGTAAACTAGGGCAAGACCAATGACACTTCAGGCTCTTTCAAGGATAAATTTTTTAATATCAAGTCACAAGCTCAGCACATACTGGACTAAACCTTAAAAAAGGAAGTTATCCTATGTTTTAAAAGGTCTCAGAGTGGTAGCAATTAAAGTGAATTTTATGCTTTTCAAAGTAAAAAATGAAGAAAACAAGAATTTATAGAGTGTCTAAAATGCAGATTCTAGCAGATGAAGCTTTAAGCCTCTCCCCTGATGAACAGTTTCTAGCTTGTGACTTGCATTAACAGCTGGACTCATTTAAGTACTGTAAAGGCCGAAGTTCAGTTTCGATAAGGTTGTAACATGACACATATGGCCATATAATTTACTTGTTTATTTGATAAACTACAGAAATTGAACAGAAACTGTTCATAACTGCTGGTAATGGAAAGTGAATGCTGCACATCTTTTAGTGTCATGAATTCATCAATGATCACGTAATACTTACATGCCACTACTTTTGAAATCTGGTTAAAAGCTTTCAGTGGTATTACACAGCTTAACATTTTAAAGTTAACATCTCAAAATACAGTGAACAAGTTTTTCAACCATGCTTACGTCTATCCCTTCATTTCCTCCTATTCTTGACCCATATTCGTTGCGCACCTCTCTAAAGCCACCTTGATCACGAATTAACTCCAGCACCATTTCCTTGGCTTGCTAAAAGAAGAATGAAAGTTCTTTCAGGCACTGCAACACCAGAAAGGATTTGAAAATGCTCTGAACTGTGAGGCACTCCTTACCTGAACCTTATAAGGGTCTCCAGTTATCCTAAGGGGTTTGTCTGCACCAGTGTTCTGTGGACCATCTTGAATCATGACCATTTTGACACCTGCCCGCTCCTATTTGACAAAAGGGAGGTCAATACTCACTCCTATCCACATTCAGTACTATCATATCTAAAAGAAAATACATATATACCTGTAATTGTTTAATTGTCTCTCCACCTTTCCCAATAACTAATCCTGCTTTACTTGCTGGAATCATAATTTCTTGGACAGCATTTCCAGGTCCATCACCATGATGAAACCCAGGTGCAGGTCTTCCCTTTTCAACTATCTGATCAAGTAATCTTTTTGCTGACCTGTGAAAGAAAACACAGATTTATAATACTTCTGCAAGTATCACTTGCCCACATCTGTTCTGCTTGGCAATACTTTAAATTTGAAAAGTTCCTGCAAAAGAATCATGGTTATTATCACAAAGAAATATGATGCAATGTCAATCAATCTGCAAAAGTAATTTAAGACACTAACTGGAAAATAATAAAACCATCCCAATAGTGGAATACAAAAGGTGGTCCCTTCACCAAACATATGTAATGAAGTTACCTCCTCAAGGTTCCTGAGTATAGTTACACTAATCAAAAGTTTAATTCAGAACAAAAGCTGCTGCTTGATTCAGCATGCAAAGTAAGGACATTTTTACCTCTAACCGCTACCACAACGCTGGACAAAAGCAAGTCTATATTCACCACGTGTCAGGTCAGCTGCCATCAGAGAAAAATCACGATTACAGTCCTGACATCAGTTAAAAATACTTACTGAACAGACTCTGGTGTTCCAGTTAGCATACATGATCTTTCAGGCAGGCCTCCACTATCTGCAATCACGAAAAAAACAACTTATCAGTAGTGTTAAGTTAGAAAGAGACTACAAAATTAATCATAATATACAAACTTCTGGAATTTCATATTGAATGAAGTAGAATAATCAGTGCATCCTATTATGCATTTCTTTAGCCCATCATAGTCATAATTAGCATGAAAAAAATTAACCTATATTTTAAGTAAAGGTCCAGGCAATGAGAAGCAATGAACAATCTTCTGGACTTCCTACCAACCAGCCCCCAATTCCCCCCAGATAAACAAGTTAAACCCCCGGCAATAGTTACCAGGTGCAATCTGTATTTTACAGCCAGACTCTTGCTGTATGCGTGAGATCTGCTCTCCACCTCTGCCAATTACTTGGAGAAAGAAAATACAGAATGATTATTTGTATTACCAGCATCTACTAGCATCCCCCACTGTACTACAAGAGCACACCCACACTACTTACTGAATCCAACCATCCCATCTGGAACTTTGTACTCCTCTGTCATCACAGACCTACAGCCAATGTTAAACAAAAGACATGATCATCCAGAGACAAACCAGCATCACATTTATATAAATGCTCCCTAAAGCAAGCTACTGCCCCACCATTGCCTCCCATTAACTTTAAAACTCATTATGCAAGCACAGTTCTAACTAAGCTGACAACACACAGAAAGGACAAAAGGTTTAAGTGTCATACAAATCAGTCAAAAGTTTTCCTTCACTCTCTTAATTAGCAGATGCACAGTACAGAGAAGGCTACTGTAGCATTCAAAGTTTCATCTGTATATCCATCAAAGGATGCTGGAAATTTTGGTATCTCAGAACTGTCAAAGCATAAGAATAATAGTTGGATCTGGTTGTTTAGGTAAGAAGTGAGCAGAGAAAACAATGAAGTTGTAACAAATGTAATTGAGTAATACTCTGCATGAAGTCAGAATTATTTTATTTGTTTTCAGGTCATTTAGCTTTGCTTTTTGTTTACAAGGTGGCATCAGCCCCTTTCTCTTCAGATCTGCTTCCAACTTCTAGCTATGCTACCTATGCTGAAGTAGTAAAAGCTAGCCAACATATTTTCCTTTTATTAAGTTCAATCCACAGCCTAGGCTGTGGAGAAAGAAAAAAAGAAACAAAGAAAAGAGCAGTGTAGGTACATTTTCTGTGCCTGACTTGGGACTTGCTAAAGCTAAATTTCAACAGATCACACAAAGACATAATAAATGTTTCATGTGTTGATACCACTTTTTCAGAAAAACTGCTTGAAACTGCTTGATTTCAATAAAAATCCTACGTAAGATGTAGTGTAACTCTTACCTTTGCTGCTGATGCATCGGTGGTAGCTGATTTCCAAAAGCTAAAAACAAACATCGTTAAAATTAAATTCAAACAAGTGGTACAGCTTACAACTAAGCTTCTCCTTTGATAGCAAAACTCAGCTGTATCAAACCTTTGCCCAAGTTCATTTTTAAGAAGTGTTATCAAAAGGTTTGAAAACAATAAAGACTCTCAATTGTTGCCACCACCACAGTCAGTTTTACCAAGCCGACTCCCACTCCACCGCTTCAACAAAGTAACACATAAAACCCCAGCCATTTTTTGGATCTTACTTATTCAAGTGTCACCTACCAGAACACTTTCAAACCCTTGTTCTGACAATGTTACACTTGTTTAGGGTTTTTTTTGGCAACAAAATAAAAATTACTTACAGTCATTCTGGGGAGCAACTTTCTTAGCATCTGGTTGATCTGCAAAATTAAGATTTTTTAAATTTTTTTTGCCAAGAAATTCAGGAAGTGTTTAAACCTTTAATGTGAATTGTAAATTTCCAGTGTATTTTAGCCCCCCCTTTTTTTTCTTTCTTTCTTTCTTTTTTCTCCTCCAATTTCAGGGAGTTGATCATCTGAATAAAAGAAAGAATTTCACGAACACTCAGCACTTGGTTAGCATAGCTGAAAAGATGTTAGGTTTTTCCATGTATCTATTCAGTTTAACAAAAGGCAGCTTGCAGAATGCACTGTACGTAGATAGCTCACAGATACCCAGTCACTGAAACTCAACTAAGATAAGGAACAAAGTGGAGCCTTGTTGGCTGCTCAAGCTAATGATGCTTCTATAGTAAAAGAAAAAAATCAAATCCGTACAAAAATCAACAATAACTTAAAACGATAATTCTGACAATGACCACGAATCTAGACCAAACATCTGAAAATACAACAGTATCACACGGCAATGCAACCTCAATCTGAATGTTGATATGAAATCTCTATCCAAATATCAAGCATTTCATAGCATAAAACTTGAAAAAAAAAAAAAGAAAAAAAAAAAGAAAAAAAAGCAGAATCAAAGTAACTACATCACTACTGTCTGAATCCTTTCTGTACGGTAGAGAAATAAAAGGCATCGCAAACCTATATCTGAAAAGATAATACTTCAGATGCTTTCTTCCCACCCCAAAATAAAGGCTATATGAGCCACCATAATTTATGTGCAGCAAAAACTCAGCCACATACTCCAAGAAATATTTGTGTCAGTCCAGAAAGATCCACTAGTTTATGTCATGTTTACATACTAAACACAGGTAATAAATAAAAATTCCTGCCTTTAAAAGGAGAGGGCATTCCCTCCCAGTGTGTTGTACTGCTCGGACTTGTCCAAGAGCCATCTACACATAAAATAAAAAGAATACATTACATATATCATCTGAAGCATCATTAGCTCATTTTTGAATATTAAAAACCTCACCTTTAATAGAAAAAAAAAACTTTATTGTAGGACACAAGAACTCCTGATATAAAGCCTTAGTTACATTCTGTAGACTGAGTTTCAATCCTCTTAAAGGAAAAAAAAAAAGGCAATTCTGTTTTGCGAGACCTATGAGAACATTTCAGCAAGCTCAAAGATTTCTTCTTATGATTTAGCTGGAATTTTGTTTGTATATCAAACCCTGTTAAGTTCAAAGTGGATGCTCCGTAAGAGACAGAAGACGACACACACACATTTTAGGAGAAAACTTTACTGCAGTGTAAAGCAAATCCAAAAAGCTGCAATAAGTAAGAAGATTTCAGTATGATCTTATCAGGGTTCACACACGCTGTAGGCTGAACTACTATACTACACAAAAGTGTCTTCGAGGTAGAAAATTTACTTTCCCGTGTTTTTTTTAAAGTTCTATGCTTTTAAAATGAAATGCATTAACACTTTTATTTGAAACAGTACTGTAAAACAGTTAATGAAACAATCTAGCTTCAGGAGCACTTTCTGCTCTAATTATGATTTACAGGTTGTAACCAATCCCACACAACCACAAGAGACTCCAATGACACCTGCACAGGCATTTTGCAACCAGAGTACTTCTGTCCCTTTCCCCAGCATACATTTTTCTATTTGCAGCACTTAAACCACATTTAAAATACTGTAAAATAGGCTTACATTCACTTCAGGTTAGAGCACAACGATTTAAAATTTTCCCACTAAACTGAAGGCGAAAAAATTTATCATGATGTGTGAGGCAAACAAAATGCTTTAATGCTCTGCAATGAAAAAAACCCAAATCCACAAACAAACCCATCACCTGCAATCTTTCTGGCACAGCGGCCGTACTTCATAAAAATAAATGCAGCAGGAATGAATGCGTACCTCCATCCTCCAGAGGTCTTTTCTGCCCTCCATAACCGTAGTCGTTTGAATTCATTGCTGTGCCAGCATCTCCTCCAATTTTCGCCGCAATCTAAACAAAAGGCAGATGTGAGCCAAGGAAAAAAAATAATTAGTTCGGCCCATATTTATTCCACGTCTTCTAAAAGATTTCAGGGATTTAAACAGTGCGCATTAAAACGACCCCAAATAATTAAATAAAAGCTCAATCCAGTCTCGTTAGTAAAGGTTCTCTTTTAAAGACTTGTGCCCATCCTTCAACAGCAGTCTCCTAAATTTTCCTCACTTAAGGAAAACAAACATAAAGAGAACTCGGCCTTTAAACACCAAAACCTTTTTCCTTAAACGGGGATTCTCTTTCTCTACGCGTTCCTCACTAAACACTGTGGTAGCTCACGGTAGGGCCTCACCAAACAATTTCCAAACTCGACTACACTGGGTCTTCAAATACTGCCAAAACCGCGACCGCTTATTAACAGACTAGGCGAACATTTCGCCCGAGAAGCGATAAAAACATCGCCCGTGGTGCAGAAGCTACAAATAAAACTGCGGGATAACGAGCTTCCGCCGGGGCCGCCCTCGCTCCGCAGGCCGCGGCGCTGCCCAACCGGTCCGAGCGGGCTGCGGGCGCCGCGGGCGCCACAACACGGCCCGCGCCGCGGAGCCGCCACCCTCCCGTCCCTCCGCCGGGCCCGGCCCGAGAACGCGCCGCTACTCGCCCGCCGAGATTTCGCCTCCCCGCCATCGGGGAGGGACCCCGCGGGGCCGCTCCTCTCACCAAAATCCCCGCGGGACGATCCCGGCGCTGTTCGCGGGCGATGGCGGAGCAGGGCCAGAAACACCTCGCGGCCCAGGGCGGGCAGGTGGCGCAAAGGGGGCGTGGGGAAGGGACAAAGCTCCCCCCAGCACACACGCGCTGGCGGAGGAGCCCCCGCTCCCCGCAGCCGAGTGCGCAGCGCCCTCACTGTTCCCGCAGCTCGGAGACCGCGGCCTCCAGGCCCCGGGACCCCATTGATTCCATGGAGTCACACACACACACCTGCCTAGCCCTTTGCAGCGCGTCTTTAAAGGCATCGTTCACTCCTCCAGCCCCGCCACCGCCTCCCCCAGGCGCGCCCGCGGCAGGAGGGGGCACCGTGGAATAGTCCGCCATGGCCGCCCCGGTGCCGCTCCGGCCGCTGCCGCTGTCTGCCAAGAAAGAGAGAAAATGGCGGCGGGCGCGCGCCTTTCACATTCCTGCGCGGCATCGTGCTCGGGGGGGTGCGCGCCGAAACCTCGCGAGATCTCGGGCGGGATTTCATTGCGGGAGCCGGAGAACGGCGGAGAAGCCTCGCGGCGTTTCTCCCGGCCCCGCCCAGCCGGCCCCGCGGGGTCTCCGGGGCCGCCCTGCAGGGGGCCGGTGAGATCGCGATGTTTCCACGGGAGGCGCGAGCGCTTGGAGACGCTGTTGATAGGGCCGGGAGAGTCACGTGGATTGAAGGGGGGGGCCAGCGCGCGGGGGGAGGTAGCGCGCACTTCTCGCGTCATTTGGTTTGGTGTCGCGGGTGCGCGCGTGGGAGCGGTGGGTGCGCTGCGGGGGCTGCCGGGAGCGCGGTCGTGCCGGGACTGAGGCGGCAGCGTCGCTCGGTGAGTGTGGGAGGCGCGGGGACGGGCCCGGGGCTGCGGCAGCGCTGTCTCCGCGCGCTAGACTGCGCTTTGGGGGTGCTCTGCCTTCCCGGCTGGCGCTCGGGCGGGCTAAGGAGCGGGCGGTGGCGGTGGCAGCGCAGCTGCCCTGAGCTAAGGCGGGGCGGGCCGGGCTTTCTTTCCGCCTGAGCGCGACAGTGCCCTGGGGAGAGGCTCTCGCGGTGCGCTGCCGCCGGGCGCTGTCACAGACAAAAATGCGAGCGCCGTTCCTGCGGGAGCCGCCTTGGCGCCCGGCGGGGCGGCCCGGCCGGCAGCGGGAGCGGCGAGGGGCGGCTCGCCGGCCGGTGCCGAGCCGGCGGAGCGGCGGAGCCGTTGGGCCGAGGCGCAGGGCCGGCCCGTCCCGCCGCTGCTCGCGGCCCGCTGCGATCCTGCGGGCGCGGCCGCTCGTTTCGAACGGATTTTTGGGTTCCACACCCCGCGAAACGGGATCGCCTCTCTCCTTTTACGGAGCTTCGCTTGATTTATCCTGCGGTGTCCATGGTTGTTCATTTGTTAGCTGAAAATGTTCGTTGCTAATGTACGATTTTTACAGCTAGGGTTTTTTTTTCTTGGCTGCGCAAGCACAAGCTTTAGTGAAAAACTGGAGTGTGTAATGCTTTAATCTGGGCCCTTTTAAGGTCCTATAACCTGGTGGGGATGAACTGTCATGCTGAATGTGGATGACGGTGTTGTGAAGGCTTCACGTCAGGATAAGGTCGTAGAATATTTACTTAGGAATCGTAGCGGTAGAGTTTGGGTAAGGCTGGAGGGGAATTGCTGTACGAGGGTGTTCTGTACCGTTCTGAGGAGATGCTTCACAATTTTTAAAGGGTATTTATATGCATTGAATTCTTCATGGGCTCCTGGTTTACATAAATGTGGTACCTTTTTTTTTAAACGCATGTGCTTTTAAACTGAAGCGTGGGGAGTCTCTTCCAGGCTTAAGTGAGTGTGTTTCTTTGTTGTCAGAGCTTTTACGTGACAAACTGTTGGTTTGGCCTTGGTGTGGTTTGGGGCTGTGTAGAGGGACTCTTGGATTCGCATAAGAAAATACCTCTGGTTTCCCTTCCCTGTCCTTCAGTGCTGCCATGTAGTTCTGTGCTGCCTTAAGGCGATTTTAAGTGGGATAATTTTAATAGACTAAGTCACCGTGTTGCTGAGCTCAGATTATCCTTCATTCTCCAGTGCAGGTAACTTCATGAAATGAAGCTAAAAAGTGCTAGATTTTTAGCTCCCTTAACGCTCTTGAGGTAGTGTAGTTAACAAGGGTTATAAGTGCATATATATATTCCACAAAGTTAAAAATACCTATGTGCTTCTAGGCAGATGACAGTCTATTTACAGCCAGGTGAAACTTGCCGCTGTGTTGCTTTTGGTGAAAAAGCCTGTACATAAGAATTAGCTTATGTAGCTCTGTTGTCTGGAGGAGATGGGGAAAGAAGTAAAATTACACTTAGAGAGTGGGAATTCTTATTATGCTTGTCTCTTTGCTGCTATTGCTAAACAATATTTTTTCATTCTCTTAGCTACTAATAGTTTGACTGTAGCAGGTACTTACTTGTATAATTTCAGTTGAGCAATAGTAGTTGAGTGTGACACTTCGAAACCACTCCTGGCCACTGGCTATGTGTTTTACAGCTCTCCCCTCACTGGATAAAGGGGAGCATCGGTGTGCTTTGCGTTCTACAGTTACAAAATGTGCTGGTGTTTCTTTGCTAAGTGAGAGTAGCCAGTAGCCGTGTAATGCTGATGATTTTTTAAGCAGTCATAATGCCTCGGGCTAGTAAAAACACTCGTCTGGTATGGTCTAAGTGTTCTAGTTGAATTCATAAATAACTGATGATAGGTAATTGTTAATTTTCAGAGCTTTTTATCAGCTTTTTGCTACTCTTTGAGCTGATGCTTTATTTGAAAGCTGAGGGTGATATTTAGTATATCTATTATTCCTCAATCCTCACAGTTCTTGAAGTCACTGTAGGCTTTACAGTCAGAACATGAGATTTAGCAAACCAAAGAGGAGAAAACCTATCTGCTAGAAAACCACAGCTCTTACACACTCTATCTTCATTTCCCTTTATTAAGTGATATTTCTGTTAAGAAAATGGTCCCTCTTAGATTAATTCATTCTGTTTAATCTGTTAATGGAGGGGGGGGGTGAGGTTCTAACCCCTTACAGTGGTAACTGCAGTATTCGTTCAGGTCTGTTGCTGGCATGTCACAGCAGTCAGTGTTCACCAGGGTGTCCTGCTTTCTCACCTGCACAGTGACCTGTGCTGCCTGTTTTCTCAATCAAGTCTGCCTTCTAGGAAATGAAATGTGCTTGATGTAAGTAGTTGTTTATGCTGGGCTGCCAGGCCAGGAGAGCTTTGATCTTGTGTAAAATAAGGTTCACTTAGTACTGTAACTTAGTCTTACTAAAGAAGGATGGACAGTAGGGAAATAAACCTCTTACCTCGCACAATAAACAGATATTTGGCAATACAAGAAATACAAGAACATGGATTTTCAAAAGGTCTCTTCACTGTTTCTTTCAGAGATTAGAGGAAGACGTCTCCCTTAACTGAATTTACTAGATTATGACATCTCCCATGGTTCTCAGGCCATAATGGTTGTTGTTTGCAGTAATCATCAGGCTAAAATTCTATTAGATGTATTTACTGAGAAACAGCTAGTGTAAATATTTGACAAGTCAGAAAACCTTTTATTTGTGTAGGATGTCACAGATATAAGTAACGGATGGTTCTGAAGAAAAAAGTAATCAAATTCTGTGTGTGAAAGAATCCTTATTTTCATCAAAAGGTCCTCAGGGTATTTCTATATTAGTTCAGGTACTGTAGAAGTGTGGAACTGACACAAGTCCTCTGCATAACCAAAGGCATTGAGTTCTGCTGGGTTGATCAGGGGTTTTTTTCGCTTTTACAATTTGCTGAAGCTTTGCTCTGTAGTGACCAGACCAAATGGTAAGGCAGTCCTGAAAGAATTGGTTCTCTGCTAGGAGTAAGGAGACCACTCACTTACAGATCAATAAGTAAAGAATTATATTTCCTATCGAGTTGCCTCTGCATCCCTCTGGGTAGCACGTTTTGTTTAGCTCTGCCTTCAGTACGCTGAACACCTGCATAGGAGAAGTGCTTATGTTCTCAGTGAGAGGAGGATAACCACTGCGATGCTCCACATGTGCTTGCCATGCTTTCTGCAAGTCATTGCTGCAGTTGGTGTCTGATGATTTCAGCACTTTAAGAGATGTAGATCAATTGATCCTGTCAGCTGCTACTTCTGCACTGGGAAAGTGTGTCCAGGATCTGCAACATTATCAGCAGAAAACTCCCTTAAATTACTGCTGAGAGAAGATTGAGCATGTGCTCTAGCCAAACAACTGTTTATCTGTCATTAGTTTTCGTATTTACTACATGTGCAGTGAAGTAGTGATTACAGTTTTCAGATCCACAATTTGGATAGTATTTGGATAGCTTTTACATAGCGAGTTTGAAAAAAATAAGCCATATCTGGTGGTTTTGGCTTACGTTTAGTCATGCTGCCTTTCTTAGAAAAGTTTTAGTGTATTAAAACCTTATAGAGAGGCTGTATAAATGTAGAACCTTTAGAGGTCTTCATTGCATGTTTTACTCTTATGAATCTCGTTTGATTTAAAATTCTGACTACCTTACAGGAGGCTATCAAATTGCATTAAGCCACCGTTGCACTGGGTGTGTCAGATATAGGCGGATAAGTCAGAGAACACTCAATTCTTCCCTAGATACAGCTGCAGTGTGCAGAGAGACTGTGGATCACTGCTGAAGGAATGTGGTGCCAAAGGCAGCTGGATAAGATTAGTCAGCGTGGTCATGTCATCAGCGCTCAGGCACTGACTTGTTCCAGGGGGTTGAGTGGTTTTGTGGCCATGTCATGGGAGGAAAAGCGTTGAGAGCACAGAGAATTCGCTGTGAGCATCAGCAAAATTCTTCCCTTATGGGGGAGAAGAGTGAAGTGCTTGAAATAAGTTGGGCAGTGGAGCTGGGAGTGGAGGTTGCGTATGAATGGGGATTAAGAAAGGCGGAGATGGGAACTGGGAGACTGTGAAAAGGGAACAAATGATTGATGCAGTAGTAGCTGTAGAGGATGGAAGTGTTCTAATATATCCCTCTGCCAGTAATGCACTGAAAAATGTGCATTCAAGTCCTGTTAATTAGTGAGTAAATACTTTTTTTAAGGCATAATTAATATTCAGAATTCCTGTCTTGAAGTGGGAAAAGTTTGCTTGCTGTCATGGAATTGGTGTACTTCCCTATTACCCAGGCCTGATCTCTAGCAGTATTTTTTCTGATACTGCTTATTGAGCTAACAGTTGTATTTCTTAATTTGTGGTTCAGAGCATGGTATTTTTCAACAAATCGTGCATGTATCTTAGTGTAAATTCAGAAAAATATCCCAAACATAGCAAGGTAAATCTTTTCTGAGTCTGAGTAAAGAAAAATGGAAGAGATGGGTTAGAGGCTTTAAATGCCTAATTCCTTCAGTCTGTAAACCCTTGATTGTAACAAGCTTATCTAACATAAAAATCCTCTTGAACTTTGTTGTAAGCCACACATGCATATTTTGTGAAAAATAAATGTTTGCAGTGAAGTTTGTGAATGTATGAGGATATTTTTCTTTTAACAAATGAATAGCCATGCGACGTAGGCTTAGAAAGTATGAATGTTCTGGGCTTAATTTCAAATACCACTCAAAAGATCAGCAGATGTCGTCATTTGACTTGATGGAAAGTGCAAAAGAACAGGAGATTTTTTAAGTTTAGCTCAAAGAAACAAACAAAAAACCCCACACCTGTAAATGTATTCAGTATGGATTGGTATTTTCTGTAGAAAATATAGAAAGGAGATCATTTACTTCCTTCTTTCAGGTTGTCATGTTAGGATTATGCCTTGTGAGTGAACTGGTTCTGTGTAATATTTTCATAAAACTTTATCATTTCCATGAGTATTTACGTGCAGCTGTACTCTGATTGATCTCTGGTTTTTGTATTGAAGTTTTTTAGAAGAGTGGGGAAAAGGTAAGAAGAAAACATGCGACTTTTTTTACAGTGATGTGTCTCTGTAGGTCTTCCTCCCATGCAAAGTTTGAACTTGTGTTATGGGTGAGGGAAAATTTTCATGGACCTGTAGAATTCTGATAGTTTCTTAGTTAAATAGGTACTGAAATTTGCTCTCACTTCAGAACACATAGAATAGATATTTTTCTGCTGAGTTGTTTATCTTGCCATGTTGTACTTTCCTTACCTCTTAGCCAGCTGTGCACTATTTAATCTAGAGGAATAAAGTAATTTAAGATACTAAGGGTACAGTAGATCTTTAAAACTCCTGCTTTTATCTTCAAAAAAATTTCCAGGCTGATGAAGAAGGGAGAAACCTACAATGAAACATAACTTAGGTATGGGATGTAATTGAAACATTGCAGAGACTAGTGAGCAACTATTTTGACTTCTGTTCCAGCTGATCGTAGTAAGTGTAACTAGGGCTGTTTGTCTCCTGTAGGTGAAGTATTTTCTTACTGACATCTGTTCTTTCACGTTAAACAGCATTGTGCTGACATCTCCTTTTTAAATTCCCGTCTTTGTACCACAGTTCACTGTGTGTGTTTTCAGCCTTGCATGTAAAACTGGCTGCATGAATCAGAGCAGCTGGGTGGGATTTTGACGAGCACACTCTGGAAAAAGCATCTCGTGTGACCACCTCCTTTTGCTTATGTAAGAACAGTGGGATCACATGTCCACAGCAAAAATGTGGGCAGCTCCTTATTTGGTAGTGCATTAATAACCTTGATCTTGCATGAGTGTAACAGCAATTAAAACAATACTTAGTGTAGCTAAGTCGCTTTTCTGGATTTATTGTGTTTGCAGTACATCTCTTCATCGAGGCTGAAAAAATAGTTCATTTTCTACTGGAAACTGGTAACTTGGATCGTTGTAAAAGGGGGGAAAAACCCCAAGGAAACACAAGCGGAGTTTGCCCAGGGATTGTGCAAGCTTCTTCCAGCTATCCTTCACCCTCCTCCTCTTGTGTCTGACCTGTAATGATGATTGCTGTCATGTTTGTTCAGTTACATCTCATTGATAGCTTTTTAATTAGGTTGGAAAAATCTAATGGTTTTGGAAGAAGGAAAAATAACTTGCAGACATGACTTCTGTCTGTTTCATACTTATGGAACATGACTGAAGTGGTGCTAAAATTCCAGATGAGTCTGTCAGCCTTCTGTCTAAACCTGTATACTCACTGTTAGGAAAATATTTCTATAATGTGTTATGTTCCACTAATTAATGTTCCAAACTGGCAGTACGTTGGGGCAGTGTTTGGTTGGTTGGTGTTTTTTTGGTTTTTTTTTTGTTTTTTTTTTTTTTATAGAACATATCTAAATACCTGATGGTAGGCTGAGAACCATTGGGAAGACAGACTTCTGGTTCACATTAGGTCACATATGAGTTGTGTCTGTGCCAGCATCCCAGAGACTTTTTGCAAGAGCTAATCTGTGAGGAGTATCTTTATTCTACAGAACAAAGATACTGTATTCTGATCCTGATTCTGTATTGCTGTATCTTTGCTAAGACAGCAGCTTATTGATCCTATTGCTTGGTGGAAGAAACCCCATTGGGTTACTTCCTTATGAATGAAGGAATTGCTACTGTGGTTAAAGTAAACAGCAATAAATTGTTACAGGTGGTAGATACTCTCCTTTTTCTACAGATGAAAGGCTAAAGGAGAAGCTGTACTGTACTACAGCCATAGAAGTAGATACTAAATAAAACATACTGCTTCTCCTAATGTTTACCGGGGGGGGGGGGGCAGAATTGTGATAACTGCCTTTATGTAGGGTATTGAAATTAATGCCTTTGAAACACCTTCAATTCCAGTTTCTTGAAAGAAAGTCAGCAAGGCTTATTGTGGAAACTTGTGCTGAGTTTTCCATTGTCCCTTTCCTGTTAATCAGTACATAGCAGTAGTGTTAGATCACAGCAGTGCTCCTGCCCCAGGGTCATTGGTGGAAGAGCTGGGAGGGAGCCAGTCCCAGCTCTTGGACTGTGAGAGAGCTGGGCCTTGTGTCCAGTCTCAGCCAGCCCAGAGCAAATGTTACTGTGGTTTGTGCCAGCTGGCTGTGGGCTGGGGAATGCTGGACTGCAGAGTGAGCTGCCCGTTCTAGCCTTACATTTTTAGAGGTATTTCTGCCCTTACGTGCTGCAGGAGTGGGGCTGCATCCATTGACTGTGAATGTCAAATTAAGCCTCACTTTTACTGAAAACAGGAATCCTTGAAACATCTTCACAAGTGTAACTAAATGCCTGTTTTAAAAAAGTGTATTTATTGTAAACACCACCTCTCTATTTCACTCAGATATACTTAATATTCACAGTTTATTTTCTAAGATTTGTTTGATAAACACATCTGCAGGACAAACAAGTAGAGGTCTACTCATTTTTTTCGGTGTTTTTTTAATTGTCCAACATTCCTGCTCTGGTTTCTTTGTTAAGAAATTTGCAGTGCATCTCTTACATAGAATTTTTTCAGTGCCCCACTGACACCGTTATTAAGTTTCCGTGTCCTTTGGCAGGGAATTCTATCACTTATAGAACTTCTTCATTTTATTGTTTAAGCTGGCTTTTTCTGATTACACTTTGGCTCTGGCAATGGACATAGACCATAAACGTTTCACTTCCTGCTTTCTCCATCATTTTTTGACCTTGCACACCTTTGTGACTACAGTGTTTTTTGAAAGCTGAAGAATTCAATCTTTCTCATTTGTTTCTCCTGTGGAAATATTTGCATTTTTTTATTATTGTTATGGTTCTCTGAACATTTATTATTTTAAATAATACACATAGTTTGGGGGAGGTGAATCAGGCAGAATAGCTGAGTGTGGATGTACTGCTGGTACTGTGGTGTTCACATGATACTAGAGTAATGTTTTCTGGAGGTTTTGTGTCCTAGTGTCTCCTAATACTTAATTTGCCTTTTTTTGTTTTTTGTCTGGCTACCAAGCAGTCTCGTATTCTTTTTGACACTGATCAGAATTAACC
This sequence comes from Sylvia atricapilla, assembly GCF_009819655.1. Taxonomy (NCBI): domain Eukaryota; kingdom Metazoa; phylum Chordata; class Aves; order Passeriformes; family Sylviidae; genus Sylvia; species Sylvia atricapilla. The sequence continues at coordinate 16,453,779 of NC_089148.1, forward strand.
AGTACTTTTTTGACCTTTTATAAACAACATGTATTTTATTAATATATGGTTCAGTCTTCATGCTGAGAAAACAGTGTAACATGGGAGCCCGTAGCTATGTATAGAGTATATGTAGATCCAGTAAATTAGTCCTTTGTGATGGTTTTGATAACATTCAGTGTGTTGGCACTTGAGAATCTGAAAGACTTAGATTGTAGCAGTATGTTTGCTTAAAACAGTTAACAGAAGGGCTGGAAGACTTTTTACAATCAAATTAGGAGCAGCTGGAGTCTTGGAGGGAAACAGAATGTACACAAAGCATTAAGCTGTTTATAATTTTAAATATCTTTAATTGTTATATAACTGACAGAGAAGGTTGGTGACGTGAGTCAGAAGCCTGAGTAGTACAGTGTGATAAATATGTGATTAAGTCTAACTCTTCATTTGCATATGGGCTATTTCAGGAGAGAATTCCTTGAGGCTTGGATAAATTCCTGAATGATAACCATCAGAGCAGCAGGTAATTAGGACAAAAATCCGGGCTTTTTATATGTAAAACTGAAAGAAAAGTTTGGTGGCCATTTTTCTGCTTTCTTTGCCCCGGACTGATAACCTAAGTAGGGAATTGTGCAGAACTGGTTAAAATCAAATATTTTCTTGGAGGAAATAGAACTTAGGCTTTGCTATGAATGTGAGGGCACATTTTGGTAATAACAGGAGATATTTTTCTTTACATAGACACTGCACTTTTCCATACTGATATTTACAAAAATATGTGTGACAGCATTCTTAACCACTTGAAGTTCTTATTAGTGTGTTAAACAGGCATAATCAGTAATGTGAGAGAACCAGTTAAATGTTTTGCATGATTGGCATTTTTCTGAACACTCAAATTGATTTAAGAATCCCTTTAAAGAAGTACATGGGTAGGAATTGAAAAGGACGCAGAATCTAAGTAAGGAATTGAAAAGCACCTGTGGAATGTGTATTCTTTCAGAAGAGGGAAGTGTTAACCTGTAGATGGAAATACATCGTGTTGCTTTGTGTGGCCTTACTTTGGATGTTTCCTTTTTGTTTCTAAGTCTGGTACTTGCTAAAGTGGTAAATTGCACTCCGGAGAGGGAGTTAGCTGTGTTTTCATCAATCAGTGCATTATCACTGAGTCCCAAGAACTCTGCCTACTTTCGAATAGTTGTTCATTCGTTCTGAGCTGTGAACAGTTGAAATGTGGAGGATTATTCCAATAATATTTTTGTTTACTAGATGTAGTAGAGATTGTGACTTAGTAGACAGGAATCAGGTATGAGATGTAAGTTTGCTATGTTCTGATCAGTGTGTAATGTAAATAATAATTTCCTGAAGAAAACTAATTAAAAATTTAAAAGTAATTAAAAAATTGCTAACAGCCATCTTGTCATGTAGTCTTTTCCAAATAAAATTAAAGACTATGTGAATCATATGCATAAAAATTCATTTTTGAGATTCAAAAGTGGTAACAGCATATCTCTGCTTTGAGATTTTGCACTAGAGATGTAAATTGTGGAATGTATATTTAAAGTAAGCTTTTCCACAAAAGACCTTAAAAATATGTCCTTTGGCCTATTGATGGAATTTCATGTATGTTCCAGTAGTGTAGACACTGGTTTAAAAGACATATTTCCAGTAAATATTTTTGTTGATGCTAGGACTGGTATAACTTCTGTATAGTAAACTTAATTGTTAGTTATGTGGCATTTTGCTTTGCTTTTATGATTATTCATTTAGATGTAAAATCAGCCCCAGAATCCTTATGTACCATTAACTTTTTACTTCTGTCACCATAGCAGTTTCCACAGAGAACTGAAGTAAAAATTGGATAAATTTGGTGCATACTGGGATATGAAGTGCATGACTAAATGAAGCTTTTCTTTTAAGACTGTCAGTTAAAAAGAACTGTTATGCTCTGCAGGTATCACTTTGCATTTTCTATTAGATATATTTTTTAAAAATCGACTAATTGTTGCCTCTGTTGTTAACTCCGAAATTTATTTCTATGTATGAGACCAGCTACTGAATAGTTCTGTGGTGAAACTCTATTTAATAATAGAATTCATGAATGGGGCTGGCATGTACCAGGTCTTATTCACAGTATAAAGTGAATATAAAGTACAAACATAGCTCAGGCAACAGCTACATCCAGTTAAAGATGGTGAGGAGAAGAGTTGTCTTTTTTTTTTCCCTGACAAAACAATGGATGATGTTACAGGAAATTTTTTTATTGTATATGGGTGTGGGTTTTTTTCAAACCATTGTAGATGAATATAATTTTATTCCATTCATTAATGTGGGTTTACAAATATTATGATACTTAATTGTGAAAGCTTTTCCTGGGGAGGGATTTGGCTCCTCTGCCTTGACATTTATGTGCACATGTGTATTTATAGTTGTGATCTGTCTGCAATTTGCCTTTGTGGTTTTGTTTGCTCTTTAATTTGTTCTGTGATCTAGTCCTGTCTTTCTCAGTTTTGTTTCTGTGGTTTAATAAGTGAGAAGTGTGGCTTAATTTAAAGGAAATAATGAGCATTTTTATTCAACTTCAGCGAATATTGACACTGTTCTGCCTAGAAGCTTTTCCTTAAAATAACATACTGGTGCTAATTCATGATTAATCTATAATTTGAGTTCAGTGTGTTATTATTATGAGTATTTCCATAATTTATTTTCGTTGTTGTTGTGAAGGTTTCTTTAAAGAAAGCAGCTGATTCAAAGCTGACATTGTCAGCGCAACTGTTGGAAGAGCTGGAAGTGGTGTGAGCCTGCCCTCGCTTTCTGCCAAACAAGACGGATAGATAGCTCTTGGCCATATGTATGGGAGTGGAACTCTGGTTGTTCTGAGAGGATAATGGAAAAGACATTTTAAAGCAACAGTTCTTTTGCTGAAATACTAGCTCGAGTGCAATGCAGTAGTCAGATTGTCTCTGAAGTGGAACTGTTGAAGGAACAGTTTTCAGCTTCCTAGTATGTATTTCAGACACATTTTTAGATGAAAAAAGTAAGTCTAATGTTAAAAGTGAACGTCATAGGTTTTGATCAAAGAACACAGAAAATCCTCTAGGTAAGAGATTGCTTATATGAGGCAAGTTTTGTATGTTTTCAAAATTTTATTCGGTTTTCCTGACAACGAAATTATTTAGTAGTCTATTTGACATTTTAGTAATTTGGTACATTTGTAGATGTATTATTTCCCCCCCCCCCCCCATCAACACTGAAAATCTTGAACTGAATTTTTTTGGGGTGGTGGTTGTTGTGGGTTTCTTTTATTTATTTATTTAATACTCTAACAAAAATCAGTGATGTAAAGAAGCCCTGGACAAATACAGGCTGTTAACTTTCTGAGTGCAGAATAGGAGTGCCATGACATTACCCTGGAGTAGCTTATAAGAACAGAAAGGCATGTCTGAGACTGCCTCGTTTGGTGGAAAGTTGTTTTATAGGGTTGACTATAACCAAGAGCTTCATAGATACCACTTGGTACTGGAATGATGATAACTTTCTTCTGGGTATGCCTGAAATGGAATGTAGCTGTTGGATTTGAAGACTGTATAAACAAAGACCTGATGATGGAGAGGGTTAGTTGAGTCATAATGTGATACAACAGAGAATTAATGTAGTAGAGTGAGGAAAGTTCAGGGATGAGGAGGGGGTTTTATCTGTTCTGGTTTTGAGGTGGCTTCTTGGCTGAGTATATTACTGGAATCCTATGTCTGAGAAGTTCCTTGGCTTTCTTTCAGGAGCATGCTTAATCAAGTCTTAGATCATGGCTGTATCAATTTTGTAGCTCTGCAGTTTAGTGACTTGTTTCTGGGAGGCTTGAGTGAGTTGCAGGACTCACCACTGCTGGCTTGTCACAGCTGGGGACAGCCGTGGCTGTGTAGTGTCTCCGGGGCTGGGTGCTCTTAGTGCTGCCTGAGCAAGCCCCATCCCAGAACCACCCTTCTTTCTTAGTGAAGGTGAAAGTCTGCGTAGAAGGTGAGCCCACATCCCAGTGTGGCCTGAGCAGGTGTGCAAACACTGCAGGTACCTGTGGGACTTGGACTCAGTGTCAGTCTCTGAAATAGGAGGCGACTAAAATGCAAGGATTCTGGGAAATGGGCACACTGACAGAAGGCCCTGTGATGTTTCCAGGTTCTATAAAGGGGAAGTCGTCGAGGTAGAAATGCAGAAACTTGTCTCGGTTTGAGGCAAATGTAGGAGGAAACATCTCAGAAGAGTGTATCTTCTGGAGAGTTGCCTGTCCCCCACAGGCTTTCACAGGTTTGAAAGGATTTTCCTTGGAGAAGGTGAAAAACAAAATTGTTTATTTAACAAGAAGAGTGCTCACAGAAGAACAAAATCATCCCATAAAGGAATTAATACGTTACACAGTAGGAAATGACCTTATCTGGTTTCTTAGGGGATGATTACTCAGGCATTTAAACAAAAGATACTCAAGCATATGGGAAGCGAAATCTTTCCATAGTCTAGAAGAATGTTTTTCTAAGTGTATATGGTAACAGGGAAGATAGGACTATAGCAGTATAATTAAATATTTACTTGTGGCTTTTTAAGGTTGTTTTGTTTTCTGTTGATTTATGCTTATTTGAAGGCACTGCAGGGCCAGAAGTCCTTGAAGAGAGTACATGAAGGATTTTCCTTTCTTTTCTTTAGATAATAATTTTGGAGATGAATATAGGATAAAATAACAGAAAGAAAGAAACAGCGAAGAACTGCAAATATCAGATATTTGGAGTTCTAAAAATCTAGCTGCTCTAATACGACAAAGTGGAGGATGTAAAAGCTTACCACACTTATCAGATGGATTTCACTGTCTGAAAAAGTGCTGGTATGATTGGATGTACCTAGATCATTATTAGCATAATTATTAGATGTTCATTTTATGCACACTAGTCTTTTAATAATAATATTGAAAGTTTTCACTGTTTTTAAGAGAGTATGTCTGTCTATTAGAAACTGTTTAAAGAGTTCAATAAGCATGTGAGAGGAGCTGTGGCCTGTGTGTATTTTCTAAAGATCTCTGATTGTATGATGAAAGGAAGGTCTCAACATGGAGAAGAAGGGATGTGCTTTCTGGAATTGACTGTTAAGAAATAAAAGATTCTGGAGTATAAATTCATTCTAACATGAAGATTTCATATAGGTCAGGAAGTAGAAGTAATGTAGTCATTGCTGTACATCCCACTCGGAATCTTAAGCAGTTTAATTTTTAGAGAATAACTTACATCATTATGGTATAACTTGGCACTCAGGCCAGAATTGCATGTCCGCCTCTGTAGGGAGAGAAAGGATGCCTGAAGACTTAGTCACTGTGATATTGGGTAAAAAGTCACAGTGTAACTTCCTTTTTACCAGAATTTCTTCTGTAAGTTTTTAAAATTAAGGTGAAGACACTTTTTATTTAAGGAGAAATTCTGATTATTGTGGCTGTTAATGAAACTATTGAAATTAATTATTATGTTGTTACAAAATGGGGGGCATGTTTGTGCTTAGAATCTCCTAAGCCTTGTTAATTGCACTGCTTGAGTATTTCTGTGATACTTAAAAAGGAGGCATAGTGCTTAATACAATATTTGTAGTGGAGACAATGTTGAATTTAGGATGTGGGTTTCAAAGAATTTATCTAAAGTACTAATTTTAAATTAACTGAAAGAGCACTTTTAAAAGAAAGGTAAAAAGAAAAGAGTGATTTAGTGAGAGTTGCTTTATTCCAGATGGAGCTCAGCAATAACTTCTTCCTTCAGCTGTAAAGGTAATTGATTCTGTAACGCTGTGACTCCCACTGTGCCAAAAATGAAAGTGAGTCCTGAGAGATTTGGTGGGCAAAGGGAGCCAGTTCCTTCTTTCGATACCCTTTGGCCTCTTTTACATTTGAAATCATAACTTCATATATGCTCAAAGTTCTTGCTTTCTAAAATACTCTGGTGGAATTTTGACTTGATTCTCTATTTACCTTTTCACACGTATTCTAAGGAAAATCTAAAGAACCCCAGATAAATAATTAGACAAATCGTGTGTACACTGGAAGGAATCTAGTAAGTTCTTTTGCAGACATGGGAAAAGATAAGGGTGTGAGGATTAGGAGGATGACGCAAGTGTTAAGAAAGTGAAATCCCAAATCTTTTTCTAGTACTTTCTGGTTCAGAAAACATTTTCTGTCACTTCTAATCAATCTCTTGCAAGTTTGAGCAGGTTCTAGAAAACGGCTTCAAATATAATGCTCCCTGAGTCAGAGGATTAGTGGGTTTTATTGTTAGAAGGAAGGCAGCTGAGCTTAATTATCTCCACAATAGTAACTTCATAATTCAGCCTAGAAATGTCTTCATACAGACAATGTCTAGATATGACCAAAAGTGTTGTATTTTAACACTTTGTTCCAGGCAGTGTTAATTTTTCAGTTGTGTTAATCTGTAATCTATTTCATTGCCCTGCTGATAAATGTAGCTGATTTCTTGACCTATAGCTCTTCACAGAGGTAAGAAAGAAATCCTGAAGGCTAAAACTTCATAGCATTTTCTCTATGGAGCATGAGAAATACTTCAGTAGTAGAACTTGTTTTATGTATTTTAAAACAAATGTGTAAAAACCAAATATTTTTCTTTTATTATCATCTCATCAGATGAAAGCTATTTGTTTGGTATATTGCCATACTTGTATAATAATCTTGGTATTTCCTATTCCATAGAAGGCAGCCGAGACAGGATTTACATTTTGATCTGCTTTAATTTGGTGGCTTGAGTTGTGGTAAACAAAGTGGTATTTTTTTGCTCAGATTCATTCTTACTGCTTAATAGTACATGGCTATGGTCAGCTGTGGTTGAGGCTGGCTTAATTTTATTTTTAAAGAAAATTTTGCTTTCTGAAGCTTTCTCGTTGATTCGGTTGTAAACTTCTTCGTAGCCTTTGCTGGAAAGGGTTACGGCTCCGTGTTGATATATTTGGAAAAGAGTTATGTACAGCTGTCTCTATAGAAACGGTGAAGTAAAATGCTATAATTACTCCGGATGGGCTTCAGCATGACCGTCTCCTGGGGCGGCCGGGCGTTCCGAGGGGCCGGGCTGTGCTGTCGGTAGAGGCGCCGGTGCCTCCGCTGTAACCTTTAACTCGTGTCGCCGGAGCGGAGCGCGCGCCGTGCGCAGGCGCGGCAGCCGGGGCCGCGCGGGCCGGGAAGTGACGTCACGGGCTCGGCGTTCTAGAAAGAGCGCAGAGCCGTGCTGCGGGGGGGCCGTGTCGGGGCCGCGCCGGGCCGGCCAGTCAGCGTTTATAAATCGCCTACGGGGCAGGCGGTGAAATACGGAGCAGCCGGCTGCGCCGCCTTTAATGTAGCCTAGAGTTTGTTGTTTTCTAGCAGCTCTGTTTGTTTCAACTCAGAGTTTGATTTTTATTTTTCCTTCTCTAGCATCTCCACCTTGCTAAGACACTGGACGCTGCTTTCTTTACAGCAAGGAAAATCTGAATTTCTCCAGCGCTCAGGATGGGGAAAGATTACTATTCTATCCTGGGAATTGAAAAAGGGGCTTCTGATGAGGATATCAAAAAGGCTTACAGAAAACAAGCACTGAAATGGCATCCAGATAAGAACAAATCTCCTCATGCAGAAGAAAAATTCAAAGAGGTTGCAGAAGCTTACGAAGTGCTGAGTGATCCCAAAAAGAGAGACATTTATGATCAGTTTGGGGAGGAAGGTATGTATGTCTCTTTTATACTTTGATTGGTTGCTTTCATTATATTGAATGAAGCAAAATAAACACATGAAGACATGGTATACGTTCATCTTTAGGCAATATGTTTGTTCAGCTCGTGAGATTTTAAACATAAAATGCATTGCTAGGCTTTAATACTGGTAGTTTTAATTTCTTAATTTAACGGGTTTTTTAAAAAAACCCAAATATCTGACAGGCAAAAAGTTACTGAACAGAAAAAGTTTCTATCACCCGTTTATAGCTTTCTGTGGTCTCTTATTGCTCCCTTCCCTTGCTAGAGCAGTTTTTGAGATGTGGTTCAAAAGGCATGTATTCTTTTCTTTAATTTTTGCTTAAGGGCAATCTGCTTGGTCTAGGCAAAGCAGCCCTGAGCAGAAGCCCAGGTGTCCAGCCTGTAGTTGTCCTTGGCTTCCTGCCTGGAGAGGAAAGAATTTGGCTGATGTCATGAAATACCAGAACAATTTTTTAGCTTTAATTGTAAACAGTGATAACATGCCAAGAAAATGAGCCCTCAGAAATGTCACATTTATCCTAAAATGGTTACCTGGAGAGGATTATTTTTTTTTCTTCATTTTTGACCGACATGATTTTCAGTCTTATGATTGAGCAACAGAGGAAGTCATTAAGGTCCCTTGCCATAAATGTGTTTGGTATCAGGAATTCCATTTAAAATAACTTCCGTTGTGACAAGTAGGCCTGCTCACTGCTGTTTGCTCGGGGCCGTGTTTTTTACAATTAGAAAGCAGGACACTTAAGTAGTAGTATTTTGGGCAAAGATATAAAGTATGATATTTTAGAATATTGTATGTGGGAATACCTCCTGATGCCCCAGTTGCTTTCTAAGCAAGCTCTTCTAAGAGTGTAATTAGTTGTTGTAAGGGAAATGAAGACAGTTGGGGTTTGTAGGAAGAAGGAAACTTCTTTTTTCCTGGAGTGTTTTTACAGCCAGGAGCTGGATATACCTTCAGTAACTTCTGGCTAGCTATTCCAGGAGATGTCCTCCTGCTGTCACAGATTGAATCCCCTGATCTGCATGTTTGACATTAACAGTAGTGTCACAGAAAGATGTACTATAGTTTGCTAAGTACTTTTGCTCTGGTCTGATACTGAAATGGGGAAAGCATTCTGATGTCGTATTTGTTTAGTGTTGGTACCCAACATCAAGGTTATTTATGAGAGCACTGAGCTATAAAACCACAACAAACCCCTCTTTCAAATTTATATGATTGAATTCAAATTAAAAAAAAATGCCTCCCTCATAATGTAAGTCTTCATTTTTCTATGGTTATAAAAGTATGATAGCAGCTGTAGTTTTGAGTTGGTCTAAGACTGAAAAAAAAACAAGTTAAAAAAACGAGCATTGTAACTTTGGACAAAAGTCGCTTAAGAATTTCAGTCTTCAGTGGTTTGAGAAAGTACCTTGAAATGGTTAGTGCAGAAGAGCACTGTTGTGAGGAAATACTTGGTCACATATTGAGAAAGATGCATTGAAAAAAATATTTTTAGCTTGGTTTGGAATGGGAGCAAAGGAAGTACAGGAGAATTTTCAGTGAGAATTCTTGGCAGGAACAAATTTGATTTAAATCTCTCTATGTGAAAGATAGAACAAAGCTATTGAGAGCCTTCTGATTTTTTGCAGAGAGACATTGGTAGTGTGCACAAGTGTTTTTTTACCCAAATGGATCTTAGCAAGTTCCATGATGCATTTATTTATTTATTTGTGGCTGCACTGAAGAGTGTACAGGATTTGTACCTGTTTTATATCACAGGAACACAAGCTGTGATAATTTTGGGAATCTAAATTGAATATTAACGAAGCATATATATGCTTGACTGTTGGCATGTTACCTTTTACTCAAAACAAATTGCAGGAAAATGGGTAAAACTAATTAACAGAGTTACAGCTGAGCTATGGAGGCTAGAATATGTTGGATATGATAGTGAGTAATTTTCCCCAGAAGTGACTCTGTAGAAGGGTGCAATTCCAAAAGCACTTTGCAGAGCAAGAAGAGATCAACTCAAGCAAACCTGTCTTCTGCTCTTAAAATGCTAATTCATTAAAATAACTGGTTTCAATCACATGAAATAAAATTGGTGCTGTCAGAATACCCGTTCTTCTGAAGTAAGTCCTTCTATAACTTCAGAAATTTTGTTGCTGTTCAGGCGATTTAATTGCTAGGTAGCACTTCATATTCTCAAGGTGAATCCTCCTTGAAAAGCAGACCTTTCACTCTACTGCAAATATCTTTCTGACTCATCAGTCCTGATATCATTACAACTGTACAGCAGGAACTTGTACTAATACCCAATTTGTTTTTTAACTTGGTTAATTTTTCCTCTTCAGGTCTAAAAGGAGGAGCTGGAGGATCCGATGGCCAGGGTGGTACCTTCCGGTACTCCTTCCATGGCGACCCACATGCTACATTTGCAGCTTTCTTTGGTGGCACAAATCCTTTTGAGATCTTCTTTGGGAGGAGGATGCCTGGTGGCAGAGACACTGAAGACATGGAGGTGGATGGTGATCCCTTTGGATCCTTCACTAGTTTCAGTATGAATGGTTTTCCAAGGGAAAGGAATACAGTTGGCAGCCAATTACGTCGTAAACAAGATCCCCCTGTAATCCATGAACTTAAAGTGTCACTGGAAGAGATCTACCATGGCTGCACAAAAAGAATGAGGATTTCACGTAAAAGGCTGAACCCAGATGGCAGAAGTGTCCGAACAGAGGACAAAATTCTTACTATTGAGATTAAGAGAGGATGGAAAGAAGGCACCAAGATCACTTTTCCGAAAGAAGGCGATGAAACACCCAACACAATTCCAGCTGATATTGTTTTTATCATTAAAGATAAACCTCACTCTCATTTCAAGAGAGATGGATCAAATATTGTCTATCCTGTTAAGATCAGCTTAAGGGAGGTAAGTTTCTCTTGTGATAGAGCTCTAAATGTTTGACATTATTACGATATGATATGATGGTTAAAGCTGTGAAATTTAAGGATTTGGAGGTTGGGCGATTCTTTTAAATAGTTTCACTTTTATGTGTGGCTGAAGAGCACAGTTATTTATAGTGGAAACAATAGCTGTTTTGATAAAAATGGAGTATTATTTCAAGCTGTTTACTATAGAGGAAGATAAGGGTGGAATGGTAAGAATAAAGGTTAAGTCATACGTAAACCTTCTAGCTAATGATGCGTTTGGCTGAAGTGACAAATGCAAACGAAGAAATACATCCTGTGTAGTATGCTCCTTGCTGCTGTGATACGATTGCTACTTCTATAGGACAAACTAGAAATGTCTTAAGTATATTCATTGCCAACAAAGTCTCCCTTTTTAGCTCATAAGTTACTGCAGTGTGATTTCAAACTACATAGAGATTGATTTCATGAAGATAAATAATTGTGAACAGGTGTAAGAGGAGCTAAATATAACAACAAAAATGGTATAGCTTTTTAAAATTCAACTCCAAGTCAATCCATATTGGCTTTCTGAAGGAAAAGTCAGAAAGACAACTTTCTGGAGTTCTGAAGAGTCTGAAGCCTCAACATAATCATCATTTGAAAGATATAGCTGAGTGTGTGTAATGTATTTTTTCTTCTTAATTAGTATCAGGTGGAGAAATAGACTTGCTCTCATTATAAGCTGTGTGTAAATTAAGCTATCTTAAGTGGTTCTATAGTAAGTGTGTAGTGAGAGGAAGCATCTAAAGTAGTGAGGGAGGGAGATAAGACAATATTTATTGTTAATGTGGGTAATACAGTTCCTTCACTATTAAAAGCCTGATTAGACACATTGCATTGTTATGTAAATTATCAGGGTAGACTAAGTGTGCTGAATCAGGTGAAGTTGCAGGAATCAAAATCATATTCTCAGAGATCCTAGTAATGAAAATAAACTGTTGGCTAAATCAGAAGGTCTGTAACATTCTAATTTCGGTGCAACAAAATTACTGTTCAGATTTCTTGAGGCACCACAAATATTCACATAAGACAGCTGTGAAATTTGAAATGCCTTTGCTTATAGACACTTAAATGTTGTTCTGAAATTCAATATAATAGAGGTTGATAATATGTTAGAAAAAAGGTTCTGTGCAATGTAAACAAACAAAAAGTGAAATAGGATTCTAAATTTTTTTATGGAAATTTAGAAGACTGATGTCTATAGAGTGATATGAGTGAAGAGTTCACTCTGCTCAGCTCCTACTATTTAGTAAAGCCTTTAAAGGCCATACAAGCTTAATTACCCTCCAGCAGCCATTGTGTAACATTCATAAATTCAATGACAAATTGAAATTTTCCCTTTTTAAGAGAGGAACACTGTATTTAAATTTTGACACCTCAGAAATGCACAGGAGAAATGCTATTTAGAATTCTAGTGATTTTAAATAATCCAGATTCATTTCCGGGCATAAAAAAGTTCTGACCAATTTCTTTTTCTCATATTACGATCTTTCTTTAGGCTTTGTGTGGCAGCTCTTTCAATGTGCCAACGATAGAAGGAAGAACCATACCCATGACAGTCAATGAAGTGGTAAAGCCTGGGATGAGAAGAAGAATTATAGGATATGGTTTGCCATTTCCCAAAAATCCTGACCAGCGTGGAGACTTAATTATAGAGTTTGAAGTAATTTTCCCAGATAACATTTCTCCAGCATCAAAAGAAGTACTTAGGCGAAATCTTCCAGTTTCATAAAACAGAAGACTGTGTATGTCAACAGATTAAAATAGGACACTGGAAATGCAGAGGACTGGCGAGTCTGTGCTTTAAAAGTGCAATCTGTAACACCTAGTGGAATCTTTGTTTTTTTTTGTTTTGTGGGATGGGTGGGGGGAAAATACTGTAATGCTGCATGAGAAGAAAAGGGTTTGAGTAGAAGTCATACAGGTGAATTCTGCAGTAAAAATTACAGGGAAAACCACTCATTTTATTTTACATCTTCCTAATCAGCAAAGTTTAGTCATTATTTTGCTTAGTATAATTGCAGTAACTTTTTTACAAAGTCAATGCATATTTCTGATAAAGTACTTGAGCCTCCAAGTACATTATTTCTTATATCCTTCACCATGTCTATAACACTACACATTTATACAGAAGTTTGAGATCGTAGTAGAAATACACAAAGGTATAAATACTTTAAAGAGCAAACCATGAGAGAGATCATTTCAGTATGTTGCCTTCCACTGCACAAAGCATAGGCCAGAAAAATCAGCTTGGACTCTTGAGCAGCCCCTCTGTGTAATGAAAACCTTCTCTTTATTGCCCCTGGAAGTTTCAGGACTGCACTGAAGGCAAAGGGCACATGGCCTAAGGAGCCGAGCCAGGGTAGCCATTTGCTGTGGGGTAGTTCCTCAGCCTTCAGGCAGAACAGCAAGAAGGGATTCTTCAAGGACATGAACAGCAAAGGGTGAGCCTGCTGTCCAGTGGAGATGGAGAAAGCTGAGATACTTTGCTGCCTTTGCATCAGTCACTGCCAGTAAAATAAGCATGCAGGAATTCCAGGCCTCTGAGGCTAGAGAGGAAATCCAGAACCTTGATGGTGGAGGAGTGGGTTAGGGTGCATTTTACCTGTAAATCTGTGAGCCTGATAGATTGCCTGACACCCCCAAGTGTTGAGGGACCTGGCTAATGCCATTGCAGGGCCACTCTTGTTTATCTTTGAATGGCCAGAGAGATTGAGAGATGTTCTGGTAGACTGGAAAAGAGGAAATACCACTCCTCAAGAAAACCAAGAACATTTGGGAATCTACATGCTAATCAGCTTCACCTAAGCCCTTGGTAATATGATGGAAAAGAGTCTTCCTGAAAGGCATTTCTAAAAGGTGGTCAGGATAGTCAACACAGATGTACAGCAGGGAAACCTTGGTTGGCCAATCTTACTGCCATCTACAGTGAGTTGTGAGGATGTCGGGAGAACAGTCTGTGTTGTTTATTTTTTTACATCGGTAGACATACTGATGAAGTACAGGTTAGCTAAGAGGGAAGTGAGATGGATTAAAAGCTGGCTGAATGAGGGGGCACAGGGGGTTTAGTCAGTGGCACAAAGTCCAGTTGGAGGCAAGTCAATAGTGGTATACCCCTGTGGCTCCGTACTAGGGCCAATGCTGGTCAGGATCATCAGTGACCTGAATTATGGGATGAAGATTACAAATCATAAACTGGGAGGAGTAGCTGGTGCCACCAGCTGATGTACTGCATTTCAAAGGGGCCTCAACAAGCTGAAGAACTGGACAGAGGATTCTCATGAAGTTCAGTAAGGGGGAATGTGAAGTTTTGCTCCTTTATGGAGTAACTGAGGAGCAAGCTGTCAGTAAACTGATTGTGAGCTGGCAATGCAGCCTTGTGGCAACAGAGGCCAAAGCTATCCTAGCAGGTGAGGGGAGATGATCCTTCCTCGTTACTCTCAGCACTGATGGGGATCCATCTGAAGGAGATAAACTTAGTGGAGGAACTCTAGCACAGGACTGTGTATGAGAGGCTGAGAGAGCTGGAACTTGTTGGCACGGGGAAGAAAAGACTTGGGGGAGATCTGGCGCCTGGCAGGAGGGAGTGAAGGTGGAGAAGGCAGACTCTTCTCAGTAGCTTTCAGTGACAGGACTCAATGGACAGAAGTTAGTTAGGGATTCCATCTGAACACAAGGAAACACCTTTTTACTGAGAGGATGGTCAGACACTGGAAGAGGTTTCCTAGAGAGCTTGAGGAGTTGCTATCCCTGGATATTCATAGTCTGACTGAACTTTGTGCAGGGCAACCTGCTCCAGCTGACCATGTGTGAGCAGGGGTGTTGGACTACATGATGTCAAGAAGTTTCTTGCTGGATTGGAAAGATGCACAAAGAACCCTGTAAAAGCCTTTGGCTAGGGCAGGTATTTAAAGGTGCTGATCTCAAGTATTCATTCTTTTCAAAGGCCAAACTTTACACCCATGAGAAGGAAGGAAGAGCTAGGTCCCATCTAAAGCAAAGTATGCTTAGAGTCAGTGTGGGATAGGGGTTGCCCAGAAATTTTCATATGCTTGAATTGAATTACCTTTTTTTAAATTCAAGTATGAGTTAGTTGTCTTTAGAGTTAAAAGGTGCATAGAGATGGAGAGCCCTCTGTAATAGTCTAGTTTTGTAATACAGTAATAGGGCTGGTTCCCTTGGTTGCAGCATGGTATTGGTGAAAGAAATGCCTTGTGGGCATGCTTTATTACTTGAGTTTAAAACCATAGTACAGTGCTTTAACAACACTTTCAAAGGGTTTGGGGTTTGGGATTTCTTTTGTTGTTTTTCATAAAATATTTCAAGATTTGCTGTCAGCCTTTTGCCTGTGGAAATTTAAAGGTTACCTGCTCTGTTAGGTAGCCTAAGAAATAGCAGTGTTATAAATGTGACTCTGCAGGAAAGTAAATCGTACGGAAGTTGGGCTTAAATTTACAATAATTTTTTAATGAGTGTAAGAAAAATCCAGTTTCTTTTACTTAAAAGAATAGAATTTCTGTGAGGTATTGTTCAAGTCAATTTTTCAACTGCAGATCTCTTCATGCAGTATCAGTTAGTTTTAGTCCTACATCAGCAGGAAGTAAACAATTGCTGGAGCAGTATCACAAAGAAAAAAAATTGCTGCTTAGTGCTTCTGCATATTGTTAATACTATATATTGTTTGTTGAAAAAAATTTCCATTTCAGTTTGTTCCGTATTGCATTTCTTACGTGGTTTTTAAGTAAAAAGTGTAAAGTTGGTTTTTTAACTTTCTGTTATTATTTTGTTATGATGGCAAATGCTACAAGCTACATGACTTTAAAGCATATCAACCTAAAATACCTGTTTGTCATTTTAAAAGCTAATGGAATCAAGCATTTTGTAATCCAGGATCTTGTAACCATATCCAACTTGTAAAAAAAAAGTTACAGCAACTAGGACTATTTTTTGTAACCATCTTCAGGTAAGAGGAGTAGTGTTAAATTGATGAATTGCAGTATCTTGTGTATTTAGAAGTGTATATATATATATATGTGTATAGCAAACTTAACTTTTCCAACTGTTTTCAAGCTCAAAATATAAAACTTATAAGACTGGTATGAAATAAATGCTGGTATTTCTTTTCTTATGGAGAGGTAACAAAGTATGTTTCAGAAACCGGTGTGTAGAATTACGTCAAAATATGAAAGGAAGCATTAATATCTATCTAATCCAGGATTCACAAAAAATATTTTTCTAATCAAAAATATGCTTAAAAGCTATGTTTTAAAACCCACTTGATTATTTAATAAAGCTACCTGGGAGAAGGAAGCAAATACTCGGTCAACTACTATATTTGTAACTACTGAAATACATGAAAATAAAATGGTCATTCATGAATTGGGATGGGTTTTTGATCTCTTAAAGGTTGCTTAGGTGCCATAGAAAGTAAAAGTCATTTAGTTATTTTGGAATTCATCCAGCAAGTCTGAAGACATCTGCTTCAAAAGATCCTTTTGTAATCTCACCACCATCAATCCTTCGAATAACCTCGAGCTGTTGGAAGTGTAGGTCTAGGTACATTTCAACCCTTTCTCTTTCCTGCCATACAGTGGTACTCTGCTTGCTCCACAGCTTTCTGCTATTGTAATAAGTTAGCCGAGACTCCATTTTCTTCATGTGAGAAAACCCAAATCTTCATTCACATCACTTATTTTACACAGTTTTCACAGACCTCATGTGCAGCACCTATTAGCTGGCAGTTTTCTTACTACTCCATTTTTTGGTCAGATTGTTCATTTGTCAGATTGCTCAGCAGTAGACTGTTGGATGGCATGATTTGTTTCCTTCAGGCTTCTCCAATTAATTGCTCTATTATTTAAACAGTGAAAATAGAGATGTATTGTTGATCCCCTTGGGCGTGGAAGGTGTAAGTGCCCTGTGCTTGCTGTACTGGAATTACTGGCTTACCCAAGGGAGGAGCTGTACAACAATCTTGTTTGTCATGCCTGATTGCTTTATCAAGGACAGACTGCCACGTTCACCTGCTGTGAACAAAAACCCCTAATGCCACCCAACCAGCACCTGAAATACCATACAGTATTTCCCTGAATAAGGATAGATGCCCCATCAACACTCCAGTGTAGTGAAGCACTGATAGTGACATTTCATATGCAGCAATGTGACTTTGTTCTACATACATTCTCCGCACACTTTATGGCTGTTGCATGCCACGATTCTTGCATCAAGTATTTGTGAGAAGCTGAAGAATGGAGTAGCCTGTAGTGTGCAATATACCTGGGATAAAAGTATCAAATCCATTTTTTTTTAAGTACATGGTTTATTTGTCTTTCTAAACCCAAGGCTAATAGCAGTTTTATTTAGGTTGTCAACTTCCTTCAAAAAGTTTATTTGAAGTAAGTTTTGCATCCTTAGTGTCATGAGTTGGCTCAGTTGGATTGATTTTTCTAGTTTTACTGTACATTAAATAGTTCCTTAGCAGGTGCATATCCCCAAGGCAGTCTGAAAACAGGATTGGTTGTAGTTGAAGAAAGTGTCTTCTGTCCATTACAGCCTTCTTTTCATTGAGGTTCTAAGTAGACTGACTCATTAACAGCTCTACAAACTACCCAGTCAGCATTATGTTATGCTCATTAATTCTCAGTAATTAAAACTGCTAATCCATGATCTAAGCAATATTAATAAATAGTACTTGTAGATAAGGGGAAAAAAAGTCCATGGTAATGTACCTTTTCAGCAACAGAGATGAAACTGTGTGTTGAACACTTCTTTACCTTTCCTTCCAAAGCAGGGGACTGCTATGGCAATTTCACACAGATGCCTTTCTAGGTTTGGGTTTTGAAAATAATTAGGCACATGTACTGTGTCATCTTTCTCCAATTTAAATGTCACAAAAAAAGTTTCATTTCACTTGTTTCATCATATAACTAATGATGGCATTTACATGCTCCATACTGTTTGTGTCCTCAGTTTATTTGATCAGCTCCATTGGCCTCATCATTTTTTTCTTTCCATAGTTAAAAGCTGGTGCTATTTTGCTCCAAGCTGTAGATAAGATCAGCATAGTTTTAGTACCGACTTCAGCTGCTTTTCTGCATCCACCTCCATTTGACACATGGGAGCACACGATCACTGAAGAAAGTTTTGCACCAGATACCTAAGTTAGGACTGCTAATGTCTCTGAATTCTTTCTTAATTAAATCTGCACAACCTCTGTATGTGCAGAAATTTGACTGTGTTCATTTAGTAAATTTCATTTACTAAATTATTAATAAACAATATTTAGTGGGGTTTAAGATTCAAATTTTTTTTTCACAAGAAAAGGAGTGAGTAGGGACAAGACAAATACTTGTCACCAATTCCTTTATAATACATTTCAATAAATGGGAAAAGGATTCTTCTAAAAGAAGGTGCTTATTTAAAATTGAAAATCAGCAAAACCCCCTAAATATCAAGATGAGCGTGAATAGTTCGGTGCTGTTAATATCTCATTTTGTCTCACTGCAATGTCATCCAATGAATACCAACATGCTGTCTGAATTGCATTCCAGTTATGGAGAAGAAGTAGACACAGTTCTGCAAGTTCAGAGAAACCTTCAGTTTTGTGGTTTCAAACTGAACTGGACAGTCAACTATTAAAGTGTGGGGGCAAGTTTATTGTGCAGTTTTGTTGGGGTTTTTATCGGTGGGAATTCCTACAAAATTAGTAACAATATTGAATCTAATTGTCTCCTACTGGAACTGGATAAAAGCCATTTTTGAGTATTCATTTAAATCTACTACATGCTATGTCGGAAAAGCTGAAGTCGAATTCGCCTTGGAGCTTTTATACCTTACGCTTTTTTGCAGCATAAGGAGTTTAAAATCTGTACGTAATTTCATATACTCAGATTAGCTCCGCTAAGAACGTTTGACTCCGGTCCGCCGCCCAGCAGTCCATTGTCGGTGGGGGCGCGGTGCGGCTCGGTGCGCCGGGCCGTGCGGGGCGGGGCCGGGCCGCACCTGGCGGCCGCGATGGCCGCGGGGCCGGGGCGGCGCCGCGCCGGGGGCAGAGTCCAGCGCGGGCGGCGGCGGCCGCAGGAGCCCGGGGCCGGCGCGGAAGATGCCGCTGGGGCTGAGGAACAAGAAGAAGGACAAGTCCAAGGAGACCTTCAAACTGGTGGAGAGCGAGGCGGCGGCCGCGGCCCCCGCGGCGGTCCCGGCGCCGTCGGCCGGCGCGTCGCGGCTGCAGTTCCACACGCAGCTGGCGCACGGCAGCCCCACGGGCCGCGTGGAGGGCTTCGGCAGCGCCCGCGAGCTGTACGCCCGCATCGGAGCGGCCTTCGGCATCCACCCCGCCCAGGTAGGGCCGGCAGTCCCGCCGGGCCTCCGGAGGCGCCAAAGGGCGCCGGGGCTCTTCCCGGCCGCGCTGCCCCTGGGCATCCTGTCACGGCTTGTGTGGACATGCCTGCTTTACACTTCTTGCGAGAGAAAAAAAACTCCTTTTGCTATTCCGCATGAGCGGTACCGTACGGGGAAAGACATAAGTGTAACTGCATTTGACTCTTTCGTGGTTAGCACAATGGTCCTCTTGCCCAGCACTCCGGGGTCTCGGTTGACCTGTTGCCAGCTGCTGTTTGACACGGCTCTTAGGCACTGTTTCATGCCAGTTTTAAAAGGGACGAGGGATTTATGAGGCTAAGTATCCAGAATGAAGGCATTGAAGAGGAGGGAGTGTAGTATAAATGCCCTGAATCGTACTACTTTTTAAATTTTTAGCTGAAAGTGATGTTTGGAAAGTTTTCTGCTTTATCAGGTAATTATTTTTTAAAGGCTCACTGTTCAAATGGAGTTATTTACGTCTGTGACAGGGTTCTTTTTAAAGCTCTGCTGCCTTTTTGATCTTTTTTTTTTTTTTCCTGAGCTATGTTCTAAACATTTGTTTGGATAAGGATTCATTTGTGTTTTTTAAATGCATTGTTTTCTCTTAGTTAAAAGGTAGTGGCGATATCGAGTTCTTCCTATGTGGTTCTGTGAACCTTAACCTCTGAGTGGCAAGTTGAAACAGAAGGCTAACATTTCATTATGCCTACGTGTGGCTGTACAGCTTTGCTTATTTTCTTTCTAGATGACTTTTTTGAATGTTGTGAAGACTACTACTACGACAGGCTTTGTTCTGAGAGTTTGCTGTGGCCTGACATAGCGTTTCAAACAGTAAATTGTGAGGGGAAAGTAGCAGTGAATACAGTTTAACCGGTCACTGTTGCATTAAGTAATTAAGAGGCAATGCAGACCTTCCCAGCTGCTTTCTGACCTTCTGCTCCTTTGTTTTCTTTTCATCCTGAGCTGCTGTTCCCCCTTTGTTCTGTTCCATCTCAGTTATACCTTTTGTTCTCAAGTTCTCATAATTAACAGATTGTCTTCTATTTTTGTTTTCTTCTTTTCACCGGTGAACTTTTGGCTCCACTGACTTGAGAAAGAACAGCTTTCACAGAGAAATTGAATTTTGTATGAATGGTGTGCTCCTGTTTCTCCTGCTAGATGTATAATCTGACACCCTCAGAGGTTTTAGAGGAAGCACCACATATCATGGGCATATATTGCCAGCCTTGTGCCAGACTAGAGAATTTTCTTATTTTCTTTTTCTCCCTAATGTTCCATTCCTTTAATTTTTTTAATGTGGCTTATTGCTAAAAATGAGTGGAGAATTATTGCTGGAGGCACTGGACTTAAAATCTTTTGCTCTAGAAATGTAGTTGGCTTTAAGAAAGTTGCATGAAGTGAAAATAGTGAACAAAAATATTTCCTGGAGTAAAGGTGGCAGAACAGAGTGAAGAATTGAGGCCAGAGAGTCATGCTACAGAATTTTAGATATTCAAGATAGATCAGTGAACAGCCAAGAAATGGGAATTTATTAGAATTTATTTGTGTTACCTGTCTAGGAAAGTTTCAGTGACCCAGCTCTGCTGAAGCCTGTGGGCAGTGTGATACCCGACTGCCTTTGGAAACAAGTCCTATCACAGAGATCTCTACCCCGGAGTGGCTGAACTGGAAAATAGCGGGGGGAGTGAAGGGGGAGAGCTCTTGTGGTGTAGAGAGCATTCAGAAAGCTTTTGCACAGTGAATACATTTAACATGATGTGTGAGTTTACTGCAGGGTAGGCAAGAATATGGATTCTTGGATAAATTCCTGCCTAAGTGTCTTAATACGATTCTGAATGAGCTATACTTGTCATCTGTCACTTCTCCTTTTGACTCCACATGGTTACAGCACCTCTTTGCCTCTTTGGATCACATCTCCCAGAACCAGCTGTGTTTAGCTTCTGCTGGAGAGTCCTTTCCAGGTTCCGTGATTGACTGCCAACAGTGACTGAGAGAAGTTTATATAGAACACAATATTTATTGGACAGACACTGACAGAAACTTCTGTGCAGACCTGGATCATGAGTAGGGTAAGATGAGGACAGGACAAGATGTGTTTGGCTTCAAAGGGGATGTTTGCTAGGTATCTGTGAAGGAGTGAGACATAACAGGAGCTTTCTGAGGTGTTTCCTGTACTCATCCTTTCTTGTAGATATTTTATTCTTCCATCTTCTTAGGAGAATTTATATCTGTTACCCCTTCTGAGCTGAGGGGTAGGCAGAAGCCTCTGTTTCTGCCTACCTCTCTGACTTTTACCAAGTCCAGCATTTCTTCTTTTCTCTTTCCAACTTGACTGTTCTTTCCACAGGGAAGAAGAGTGAATATGGTAGGATTGCCTGTGTCATTGTCACCAAAACTGTGGGAAAAACAAAAACTCTCCAACGTTTTTTTTTTTATGTTAGAGAGTTAATGCATTACTTTATTCTGGCCAGGATGTGCAATAGAAATCATTTCATCCACACAAGCCCAGGTTGTGCAGTGAAAATCAATCCATCATACATAATTCCTTACCAGAACTTTTCACACATTTATACAGACAAAATCCAAAGAAATTCTTGTTCTTTGATCTTAAATTACGCAATTCTCAGTACTCGATCTCCTGTTGGTTATTGATCCCTTCACCGTAGATGCTAATTTGGTCCTTATTCTTCAGTTCTCTTGGCAGTCTTTTCCCAGACCAGGTGTCTCTAGCCTTGCCAGGGGGGATGTTTGGGTGAAATGGTCGTCAGTGTTCGTTTATCTCTTGTGTATCTTCTGGCTACTCCCAATCTGTGGTGTTAAAATTTTTAATTTTAAATCCTGGTGAAGAGTCTTGTAAAGAGAAACTTCGATTCCCCTCCCCCTGGCTGGGCAAAGGAGAGCAAACCGCTGACTAAAGCTGAATAAAATACTGTAGAAGTTGTATCATTTCCAGCATAATTATTATGAGTGTTGTTTGAGGTAGATCACGTTGTTCTTGACTTGAACTTCATTACTTCAACAGGCTTTCAACAAGAAAGCACAGAGCTAAAAATAATAAATAGATGCAGCTCTTAACTAACAGCACAACCCACGCACAGTTACGTGTATGTTTCTATTTGCATAAATAATAGAAATATCTCCCCCTATTTTTTTTCTATGGAGGTTGAAGTGGGAAAAGTAATTGGAAAAAGTGTTTATGTGTAGCTTTGGCCTTTTAGGATGACTACTCCACTATGACTACTGGGAATGTGGCAGGGAATGCTGTGTTCCCGGTAAGGGTGAAAGTGCTGAGTGCAGCCTGTATGATAACTAAACGAGCACTGATTGAAGGACAATGTGGGTCTGTTAGAGCATTTGGTGGTGGTGTGCTCCTGTGAGAGCACATGGTAGGGCTTTAAAGTATTCAGAGTAGCTAATCAGGCACTGAGAACGTGGATATTAAAGTCCAGCTGTAGCAGGGCTATTTCTTGATCAGATGAGAAGGGAATGGTAACCCATAGAAGCTGTAGGAACTTCCGGCTTGTCTACTTGCAATTTGCACTTTTGATTATTTTGTTTGCTTTGGAAGGTGAAATGTGGTGGGACTGGTGAGCTAAACTTAATACTCAGTGGCTGTGTCTGTCCAGAGCCCTTGGAAGTTGGGGTTTCTTTCCCAGTGGAAGGAATTTTGCATCACAAGAGAAATTCAGGAAAAGAGAGACCTTTCTGGCAGCAGTAAGGGCAGAAATGCAGCTCCCTCTTCCAGTAACAAGAGTTAACCTGCTGAGCTTGTTTGTGGGCTGTTGTTCCACAGGCCTTGCCTCCTCATGCTAAACAGTCAAGTATACGGTGAGGCTGTGCCACATTAAACTTTCATACAAGTATTTGATTTAAACCTCTTCAATTTAAACTTTTATGAAAGGCTACTGACAAATTAGCCACTGTTGAAACTTGTGTTTCTAAACAAAACTGTCATTTTAATAATAAAAAATCTGAATTGTTTTTTAGAGAAAAGAGTCAGTTTGTGAAATTCTCATCACCAAATGTTGAAAGTTTTATTGTTCTGCTTATCTATTGAAACAAATTGCTCACAATCACGCCTACAGATTGAATACTTTAAATGAGCAAACTTAACACTCCCTACAAAACACCTCCTCCCAACCCTTTGGCAAGAATTGTTTGCTTGCTGTTTCTCTAAGCAGTGCTTAAATGTCACACCCATATTACATGTGATGCTTGCTGAATCTTTCAAATACTTTAATTGAATGTATTTGAAATATTAATGTGGAAATAATTGGATGGAAGAACTTACACTTCTTTTTGTACACTTGTGTACAAAAAACCCCCAACCCTCCCCCCCCCCCCCCCCAAAAAAAAAACCAAACACCCAACCCAAAACCCTACCAAATCCCAAAACAAACAGCAAAACAGTGAATGCTTGTATTATAAGACTTTGAATGTCTTGACCAGGTTGAATACCTGACAGTACCAAAAGCCCACTAGAACTTCGAGGAGCTGGTTACTCTTCCTGTTGCTGAAGCTGGTCAAGGCTCCCAGATTTTCCTTGGGGAAGATAAAATGAGTAAGATACCTAGAAAATGCGTTGGTGATTTGATACAATGACATCTACATATATAGGGAAATATGTCAGTGGGTGTTACATCTTGCTTGGAATTAAAATTCCCAGTTCCCTACCTCTTAAACAGAAAGTGATAATGATCTCTGTAAAGTTATTTGAGATTTCCAATACATTTTCAACAGCCTCTGAGTGTGTAATGTAATGATTCAATTTATTATTGAGTTCTCCTCAAGGTGTCAGCTCAATATGGAAGATGAGAGTATAATTAATGTATAGAACATGCAATATGGTACTGCATATATACTTTATATAACACATCATGTGTAACACCTCTTTCTTAGCTAATACAATTTCTTTATGTAACACACAGTACAGCCCTGGTTTTATTGGCTAATGTGGTCTCTTCCAGTTGAACATATGGATGCAGGGAACAATGTTAGTAGTCTTATAGACAAATCTATTTTATCAAGTTGTTCATAAGCCCCTAGTGTCCAGTGACATGGAATTTCCTTGTTCTGAGTGCTGCAGAAGATATGTCTCGGTGAAGGAGGTATCCTAGATACTTTGTGACTGATGTAACAGTTCTGATTTATAATATCTTGCTAAAGTTGGCATGAAATATTCACAGCACTGGTATGCTGAGTTAAAGACCAAATGCCTATGAAGGTTTAGGGTAAGGACAGAATAGACTTAACAATGAGAATTCCACCTTGAAATTTTTTCTTGCTTCATTTTTTGATAAGAAAATTACTATTAAAAATATGCAAAAGTTTGAGTGAGTGGGAACTGTTGTTTAAATATTCAAGTATATAATCTGTCATTAGGTACCAATATTAAACTTATGTAAAAATCTGTGGAAAAAAAAATACCATTTTGGAATCGATAGGTCTCACTTGGGTACAAATAAAGCTGTGCTATAACTGGTAGATGGTGTAGTGGTAAATCTTTCTGGGTAGATACTTCTTTAGTATATTACTCTTTGCATATATCTGTTCTGAGAAAAAGCAGTTGTTCACTAAATAGGATGAAGAATGATTTAAGTTTTATTTTTGACTGGCTGATGCTCTCTCAGCCTTGTAGTTAGCACAGAACTGACTCACAAAAAATTCTGCAGACTTATAGGCTGTAGTAGGAATGCCATCCAGATGAAGATCTATAAAGAGAAACTCTGGATCAAGTTTCTAAATATCACATTTCTGCTCTGTTGCCAATTTTATCTATTCAAAGGTGTGACAGTATTTACTAGATTGTCTGTTTGACAAGGTCAGATGAAGGATGCTAATGTCTAAAATGTAAAGACAATGTTTGTTATTCATCGCAGGAACAATGAACCGAGTCGGTTTTAAACTGGCAAAATTATGTAGCTTGAGAGAGCTGAAAATGTGTGTGTGAACATGGTATCTGTTTTAATTTTTTGGTTTTAAAAAAGCTTGTCATTAGAGATTATGATTCCATTTTCTACTTAAAACCAGATTAATTTCTCTAGATGTTGTTATATCTAGAGTATTGTTTGACTGAAAACCTTTGCATTACCTGAGCAAATAAAACTAATGTTGTTAAGGGTGTGCTGTTACGACTTTCATTGTTAAATAAGGTGTTAAATTGCAGTGGATGTTTGATGGATTAGATGAGATAAGCAAGTAGCTATTGAAGTTAGGCTGTTTGGGGTGGGGGAAGGCTTATTTTTGATTTTAAAAGCAACAACTAAACAAGACCTCCATCAAGAAAACAAACTATTAACTTTCAGTCTTTTAAGATTAAAAACCTCCATAGTTACAGAATCTAAGTTCTAGAAAGCTGCAGAAATTTGAATGCTCTCTGTGAAATATATTAGTAAAAGTATCCACTCTTCATTTGACCTGGAGTGAATTTAAACAGGTTGGTGACTTTCATTTCAATTTTTCTACTTTCATCCAGTGATGCCAGAATGAAGGAAAAGGCATGTGTAGTGTTCTGGTGTGGAAAACCTGTGTCTTTGCCTCAGTGAAATAGATTTTAGGGATTCTCCAAGTTTCTCTTGGAGCACAGTTTCTGTGGTTTGGCTGCTGCCCTGTGCTCTCCAGTGCTGCCCAGGAGGAAGCTGTGTGCTTCCCTTGGCCCTCACTCCTCTGCTGCTGCAGCTTGGAAAGGCTCGGGCACGTGTCATTACTGTAGCTGTGACAGGGCATGTTGGGCTTGGCCAAATTCCTTCGTGCAGCTCCATGGTGGGCAAAGGCATCTCTGTTCCCAAGCAGCACAGATGGATTACTCTCGCCCTGCCTACGCCCAGGACAAGAAACCTTCCTGCTGGAGAACTGGCATAAGTGTAGGGAGAAAAAGGACTGCCTAATATCCAGTTCTGAAGGGAAATCCCTCAGAAAAGCTGATTTCTAAAGAAGCAATTTGACTTTTTTGTTAAGCCTTGCTTTTACTGGAACACAGATGACCCCAACTCATGCTGGGGATGGGTAGGAACTAAGTGTTGTCTCTTCCATTGGAGACAGTGTGCTCTGAGCTAATGAGGGAACACATGGAGCAATACAAAGCATTTCATGGTCTCTCATGACTCTTGTTTTGATAGGCTCTGCTTTTTTGTTCCCCATTAAACTGCTTTCAACCAATCACGTTTTAAAGTAGTCCCCAGTGGTCTTTGAGTCAGATGGAATTTGAGGTGGGTGAATGATGAAGCAAAAGATGGTAATGGCTCTTGAGTTTGCTTACTCTGACCTCTGGTGCAAATGGTACCCAGCTCAAGCTGCCTCTCAGGGCTGGTGTGCTGAGACAGGCCATGAGAGGCTGCCCACACAGGTAGGTCTCTTTCCTATGTTCCTTGCCAGCTCTTACCTGCAGTTTGAGCTACTGATGCTTTCTGTTGTGTGTGGATGGAGACTATTCCTTCTCCTGGTACAGAAGAAGTGGGATCATTTTAGCTATGGACCTGTCACAGGGGCCTGAAGCGTGCTCCCGTTTTAGCTTCCTCTCAAGCTCACCAAACCTAATACACTGTTAATGTGTTTGCTTTCCTTCTGCACAGATCATGTTTTGCACTTTGAACACTCATAAGGTTGACATGGACAAGCTCTTAGGTGCACAGATTGGCCTTGAAGATTTCATCTTTGCCCATGTGAAAGGACAGCGAAAAGAAGTGGAAGTTCTTAAAACTGATGATATGCTGGGGCTTACCATTACAGACAATGGAACTGGCTGTGCCTTCATAAAGGTAAACTTAATTACCAGTGAAATACGTTGTTCTGTAGAAGCTCCTGTTACTTTAATAGGTTAATTATTGGTTTAACGATCCTTTAGAACTATAAAATCTTTTATTATCATATATATGGTAAGTAAAGAATAAAGTTGCTTTTCTTTAGGTACATAATTCAAAATTAGTTCAGCTAATCTGTACTGCATGTCATTCAAAATCAGTTCATTTGTTCATTGCTTCTGTACTGTGTATCAGCTTTACAATGAGTCCATTGTATCTCCTGAGCTACCCTGAGGTGGTAGGTGTTAGATACTGCTTGCATCTGCCCCCTCCTGTTTTAAACTGATTTTCTGATGTCATTTATTAGATGCTTATAGAACTTCTGTCACTCGTGATAATGAGATCATGTTCTTTCAGTCTTTGGCTGTTCTCCGGGCAGGAGTCTTTGTGCTGTACAAGAGTAGGTACAAGTATAGTGTTTTTTCAGCTTTCCAGTATTGTTGCCTTAGATAGGGTGAATTACAAGGATATGCATCAACACAATTTACCACAATGAACTTGAGTAGCAAGTATGGGCAGTAACATACACAATATATTAATCATAATTGCTTTCCTTTTCCTCTTCTGTATGACCTAGAGGCAGTATGTTTTGGGACAAGTAGAGGCTGAGGAAATGATGCTGCCCTTCTTGCTAGACTAGGTACTAGGAACCTTAATCACATTTTCTGCCTTTTTGAGATTCTTTGATCTAATATATTCCAATTACCCATTATTAGTGAGGCATTAGCAATTATCTTTGATTACTGCTGCCCCAGTCACTGTTCTCATTGTAACTAGAGCTGCTTGTATGGAGAGGTTGTTTCTGTTCATTCCTTAGCTACCATGGCTATAAAACAAGACACGATTTAGAAATCTGTTTGCTTGTCTTTGTTGTGGAAAAATGTGACTGAGATCATGTTTGTGAAGCTCAAGATGCATTGAAGGCTTCACTAAGCATTTTGGCAAAATCATAGCCTAACTTTTATGTTTATAGACAACTGTGAATTTCTAGTGATGGCATCTATACAGCCCATAACATTCAGTTCTGCTGCTGCTTATGTGGCATTTTAAAAGAAAGCATTGAAAGCAGCACTCCAGTGAGCGGTGTTCACGAGTGCAGCCCTGTGCAGTGACACTCCCTTTGTGCTTGCTTGGTAACAGGCAGAGAGAACAGCCCTCACACAGACTGCTGCACAATTGGAGCACACTGGAAAACCCTCACAACATTAGCCAGACAAGCTGTAATTTCCAGTAAATTGTGTAAAACTCCTCTGAGCACATACATATTTTTCGTGGTATTGGTCTAATAGTAAGCCTTGTAATGAAAATGGTGCAGTCTTCATGGGAATGCATCAATTTTAAGGAGTTTCTAGGAGCTTACTTTGTTTGCTGTTGATGCAGATTTAGCTAATGGATCATTTTTTATCCAGCATAGAAAACACATGTACAAAAGTAAAAGCTTCATTTTTTTTTTAAACTTCATTGTCTAGGTAAATGACTGAGCAGAGACTGTCTCTAAAGTTTCATAGAATTGTTTTTGCTTATAAAAATACATTTTCCTTGAAAATTTGTAACTATGCCCCATCCTTAATTAAAATTAAGACTAAATTTACTGGTTGGTGGGTTGCTGAAGATTGTTGTGGGTTGTAGTTATTTTACTGCATTTTGAATAACAGGGAGGTTTCTAGGTTTGATGTGGTAACCCGACCAATTTTAAACCTGACACTGAACTGCACAGGTTTTTTCCTGTGAAATTTAATCTTGTTTTGCCTTACCAAGAACAAAACCTGGTGTCATTCTACTTTCACAAATTTGGTTTTGGGGTACATGGGCAGGTGGGAAAAAGTATTATGGAGTCAAATTAGCATTCAAAGAACAACAGTAGAACTTGAAGTATGACTGAGTGGTGTACAAGGAGACATTATCAAATGGAGTAGGCATTGCATAGGAAATATAGATCCTTGTAGCTTCTCAATGGACTGTGGAGCACTTGAAATACAGGCAATTGCGTCTTAATTACTGTGACAATGTAGCTCAACTGTCTCAGTCAGTTGACTTGGAGTGACAATAAAAAGTGACACAAATAACAGCCAGTGAATATTATTTAAACAATTTTAGTGTTGGGATCCAAGTGCAGAACAAAAGCTAAATGAAT
The DNA here is from genome assembly GCF_009819655.1 of Sylvia atricapilla. NCBI lineage: Eukaryota > Metazoa > Chordata > Aves > Passeriformes > Sylviidae > Sylvia > Sylvia atricapilla. Next base: position 16,482,748 of record NC_089148.1, read on the forward strand.
ATTCAACCTAAATAGACTAAACATTAATTGAAGCAGGGTGGGACAGGTTTGGAGTCCTGGTAACACAAACGCATTTGGCTCCTGGTGTGTGATACCCACGTCCATATTCACCACGAGGCTTCTGTTTGGTGCTAGAAAGAGTTAAACACAGCCTGAAGCTTAAAATCCGTGCAGTGCAGCATAGGAGAGTGAGCACTCACACTTCCCACTGACTCTCCCATGGAGGCTCATGTGTGGGCTCAGACATGTGCAGGGGCTGGGAGCAGCTCCTGGGAGGGTTGCACAGCCAGGCTGGCTGTTCCAGTGGGAGGTGACAATGTGTTTATCTGCCTTGTCTCACTGGTATCTCACACAAAGTTAGCCTGAACCACGTCAGGCTTTGTTGAAGAGATTGTTATTCCACGTTAGAGTGACATTTGTATCTGCGAAATGTAAGATATTTTACTGTGTCATAGCTTCTCTACTCAATAGCCATGTAATAATGGCTTATGTGAGGTATGCACATGATGAACGAATACGACAGCATGTAACAACAATAAACAGGATCACTGAAATTTAAAGTGTGATAAATCATAGATATATTTCAAAGTTTTTCTCCATACTTTTTAAATTACACTTCATAAAAGCTGTAACTTCTGTTAGGCCCTTTAGACTATTTGTGTTTTCCATGAGATGGCAGTTAGAAGATTTTCTTATTCTTTATTATTTCAGAGGATATCCTTTAATATACAGCTGTATAGCTTGATGAGGAAAATAGCATTTTCACCATTGGGGATGGGTCTTATTAAGATTGGTCCTTTACAGTATGTAATTTTTTACTAAATCCCTGGACCATACTTGAGAAGAGAAAAATTCTGTTCCTGTGCTTGTTAAGCTATTAAATAGAAACCCTCCAAAAACTTGAATAATAATTTACATTACTGAGATGTCTGTGATCAGTTTTAAAGCACAAAAATTACTAGCTTATTCAGAACCCTTTATTTCTAAAGTGTGGTTGCATTCTTTTTTTCCTCTGAGTGTATATTCAATGCTTATTAAAATACTTTGTTTGAAAAGTAATGCTTTTCAAAATGTGTTTTATGATAATCTTATAGACAAAACACACTTCTGTAATAATAAGCTCAGTGGTATTGATATTGTTAACTGGCATTCTTGAAACTCGTTGGTGTCACCTCTTAAAAACTACCACCTTTTGAAGAGATGTTTCTAATTCTGGTGGTGTTTTTGTTTTAAAAAATAGCGAATCAAAGAAGGCAGCCTTATGGACCAAACCAAAACCGTCTGCGTGGGCGATCACATAGAGACCATAAATGGAAAAAATGTATCAGAGTGTCGGCATTATGAAGTTGCCAAAATGCTTAAAGATCTGGAGAAAGGCCAGAAGTTTAAGCTGGAGTTGGTAGAGCCTTTGAAAGCATTTGGTGAGTGACCTGACTGTTCACCTTGTTCAGTAAAACACCTTGATAGTGAAATCCCAACATTGTATTACATTGTGAGTTTTTCAGAATGCAGCCAGGTGTCCACCTAAGGTAAGGTAATGACTGCAAGAAAGTACATTTAGTTTTTTCTTTGAAGTGGAAGATTTATGAAAGGATTTTTTTTCCGTCTTGCTCTCTCCAGCAGTCATCCTGGTGTGGGTTACCTCAGCCTGAGCCTTAGTCTCAGTGTCTTTTGCCACTGCGTGATGTTGCAAAATAAGTACAGGAATTGTTTCATAGGTAGAGTTTTAAAGCATGAATCACTTCAATGACGTCCTGATCCTCAAAACTCATTTGTTCCTCCATTGATTCATAATCCCTGTTGTTCTGTATGTCAGGCTTTCCTGTTTCTGTACCCTTTACTGGGGTCTGTGCTCTAAGGCAGAAGGAGTCTGCAGCAAACACTATCTGGGGTTTCCCAACCTCCTTTCCTGCCTGTTCTCCCTCTCCCCCTCCCGAGCCTTTTTGTGGATCTCCACTCATGCAGCAGGTGTACTCAGAATTGGAAGAATGCAGAATTGCAAAGCTGTGTCTCTATTTGCCACGTGCATGCTGCTTAAATAGGATGAATGCATACCTGCTGCTAAATCTTGAATAAATGAATTCTATCAATGTAGAAAACAAACAAAGAAACAAGAAGGTTTGCTCAGGCAGTCAAAATAGAGACTTGAGTTACAATTTTTAGTATCTCAATTTTTTGGATCCCCTCCCCAAACCATGTAGCATTTTCCTGTAATAAAAACTTCAAAATAGTGCTAAATCATAAATTTGTATAAGGCCTTCTGCATGCCTGCAGTGCAGTCATGCAGTCAATTCAACATCACTGTCTTCACTACAGCAGCAAAAATTTTAAATGTTTATTTTTCAAAATTTTTTGTAATGTGTTAGTAGTTTACAGCTACTGTCATACACCAGTCTTGACACTTGGTGTCAGAATAGCAGCAGAAATTGAAAATGAGAGAAATGCAGAGATTTCTTTCTGCTTTTCGTGCTTCTCAGAATGAGAGTTATGAGTTGGTCTCTAATGTGTTTGTATATAAGTTGGTAGTGCTGTTAACTAGATGTGTATGTTATACATTATGCCAAAGAATTGCATATGTGGTCTATCACAATTAGTAATGCAGCAATACCCTTTTTTAATATGGGGCTATAGTTTGTGTTCATTGCTAGAAGTGTTACACAGTCTGTTTGTAAAGAGCAGGGTAGATCAGCATTTGATTGATGACTTCAGCCATAATTTAATAGTATTTGCTTTAGTCAGGTGACTAAGATATCTTTTTGTCTGCTTGTGATGTGGAGGAGGAAATGCACTAATTTCACAGCAATATCTTTTTTCTGACATTGATTTAAGAGGCAACCAGAGCTTTGTGGACAGAGTTTTGGAAGATGCACCTTATTTTTTACCCTACTGAAATGAACTTGCAAATTGCAGTGCTCAGTAGGTAAAAAAGTCCTGCCTTTAGCTTTAGGTACAGTTAGGCTTCAGGCACAAAGATAATGCTTAAGCTACAGCTTAAGCACAAGAATAGCCCCAGAGGAGATGACAGACAAGATGCAGATCCTGCTTGGCAAGTAGGTGCTGAATTCCTGTTAATTTCAACAGAATTTGGTGAGGATACAGAAATAAGAGACAAGCCTCTGTGTGAGATGATTTTAATTTTTCTTCCTCTCAGCAGAATGTGAAATAAGTATAATTTCCTGGTTGGACATCCTTCTACCATGTACACACAGGCTGTCTTAGCTTCTCTAGGCAAGGCTTGGAGCACAGAATTAAAGATTTGTGCCAGTCACAACCTGCCCCTCTGCGAATTGTGAAAATCGAATAAAAACAAAGTAAAGGCAGCATAACACAAACTCTGCATTTTAATTATATGAACATGAAAAAATAGTTCCTGTGATAGCCAGTGTTTTGGTCTGAAATACTGCAAATAAAGGTTATGTCAAATCATGAGTTTTAAGGTGATAATGGTGACAGAATTTGAAAAATATGGGATTTTTTATCAGGAACGACTTTTTGAAACAAGTCTAGCAGAAATGATGACAATCTTAAGGATATTTTAAGCTGTCCTTGAAGCAATGAAAGGATTAAGAAAAAGTGTTGATCCTAAGTGTATATATATATATATATATAAAAGAGACCATGACATACCAATTTCTATCATGAAAGGTAATAAAATTTACTTTTCAAGGCTTATTCAGCATAATAATCTAGACTTGTGACTACTTATGCAAGAATGATGACTTGAAATCTGTCTGAACAAAATTAATACAATATGTTAAAGTATTGCCTTCAAGAAGAGCTTATTAGAAAGGCCTGCTTTTAAGAGGAGGAATAATCTGTTAGAGAAAACAGGACAATTAAAAGCAGTTCTGCAAAATTGTCTCCTCTCTTCTAGCACTTTCCAGATTTATTGGAAACTCCCATGTCAGTAAGTAAATTAAAGCCTTGCCACTCTTGAATGTATAATTGCATCCTGGAACAAGGAACCCAAATCTTAAATGATTCTATATTCCATTTACTAACTTGGGTGCTCTTATAAAGGATTAAACAGGAAAGGCTGAATTCAGGTAAAGGAGACTTTTTTTGTGTAAACCAGATACTCTTCGTAGAGATTTATCAGCTGGGAAGTAATTTTGGTGAAACCAGTGGAAAACCTCCTGCTTATGGCCACTTCACCTCTGTGAGTGCTGATAAGCAAATTGTTAGCTCAGCTCAATGTGGCTCATCATCACCTGTTTAGCAGGAATGTTTGCACCATTGCAGCAGTGAAAGATAGAAATGTGGCAATGCTAAACCTGCGATATGCTCTGTCTGTAGAGATGTGCTCTGTCTGTAAAGACCAGAATGAATCAGCAGTTGGCTGGTGACTTCAGCCGCTATCTAACATGAAGGTATAAATACTTTTCTGTAAAACAGGGAAATAAAATTCCACAAGGTGCATACATGAAATGAATGCCTTGGGCCTGCTTACATATACTGGTCAATGGAAGTCCTAGCCTTAGTGGAGTTGAGCAGGTATTAGAATTTTAGCACAAGAAATTATCAGCAAAGCTGTACTTAGAATAGTTATTTTATAAATAGATTTTAGATCTCGATTAGAATAAAATGTGAAGATACTGTAATAACCAAAACAGCTCATATTCTGTTGTACTGTATACGTAGTTTTGTTTGGCATTTTATTTTTCTTGGATTTTTTTTTTTTTTTTTTTTTTTTTTTTTTTTTTTTTATCTTTAGAAAAGCTGGAACCAAGGTCCAAGGGCAAAACTCTGTCAGAGGCTAAAATCTCCAAAGGGAGAGAAACTCTTCGCCTAAGAAGCAAAGGCCCTGCTACTGTGGAGGAAGTGGTATGGTGTGCTATATGCCCTTCAGTAGTTTAATCACTTGGCTTCTGATGGAAAGGAAAAGTGTGGATGTTAAAGCTTGTGGGACTAAAGAGAACTGCTGAAGTTGATGACTAGCAGAGATAGGATGGGGCTGAAGAACCTGGCAGCAGAGAACCTATAGATGTGATGGATTACACAGATGAATTTGAGGTAGATTAGACCAAAAAGTGCTGAAAAGAGGGAAGGGAGGAAAAAAGAGATGGGGTGGTTGTGAAGAATTTGTTCCATTTCTGACACTGAAGTGTACGGGGTTGGTGAAAGGGTTGTTGTTAGGAGGGGCTAATTAGATACATTGACATGAATTTGTGCAAAACCAGGATTAAGTTTCGTGAATAAATGTTTATTCTGGGCTCCTCTAAAGCTGATGAGGATTAGATGAATCGTCCTGGATTGTCAGGAGATATAAGGCCCCTGTTCAGTTTGAATGTGTGTGCTGTGTGGCTTGATATTAGGAAGAAAGCTTGTGTTTGTGAGAAGAGGGAAAGAGAGAGAAAAAGTGTGTTTTATCTATGGATTTTGTAAGTCAAGGTGGGAGTAAGGATAATCACTGGCACATTGCTGGTTATTTTGAAATCTGCATGGGTATAATCATACTTTTGCTCTTCTCTCTCTTTATTCCAACAAAGCCAACTGAAGTTGAAGAAAAAGCGATTAAAAAAGTGGATGAGCTTCTTGAAACATACATGGGCATAAGAGATAGTGAATTAGGTGAGTTTTTAGCAGATACATTACTACAAGATTAAATAATTTCTCATTTTCTGGTGTCTAAAATTTATTGAGTACTTTAGTCTTTGAATGTAAGTGGAAGAAAATTTGTCCAGCCTGCAGTCTCAAAAATTTGCCTATATTTCTATAAATGTGTTTGTCTGGTAAAAGAATCTCCCTCCCACTTCAATCCTTATGATGTAATTGCTCAATCAATCCTCTATTCTTTCTGCACATTACCTATACACTGTTGCATGAATTTTTTAGTTGTTTGCTATAACTGTCACCACTGTTTTCTTTCTGGCTTATATTCTCCAGTGGATCTTGTGTGTGACAGAGTTAAGGATTCTTAAGAATAAGTACGTTTATTTGCTTTTTTGCCCCTTGGCATAGACACATCAAAGTTGATTACTAAGTTTTGAACCTGAGATCTTCATCAGTGAACAAGCAACTATTTAGCAAGGGAACTGACAGAATAATTACACAAATTTATCAAAATCTCTGAAACCTGTGTTCTGATGAACATGAAAAAACTTACAGAATATTTACTACTTACAAGAATCGTTGATTTGTAATGAATGAAACTACTTAACCCAGCATCGGAAGTTCCTTAAAGATGCACCAAACTTGTCCTTGCAACTGTTGCTTTTCTTTGTTATTCTGACAACGACTAAATAGGAATTTCTATTTGTGTGGGAAGAAGCTGCAGTCTAGCGTTGTAGCCTGCTGTGGCTGGTGTAGTCCTCCCAGGATCTTGTGGAGCTGCTGGTACTGAGACAGAGGGGAAGGTATTTATTATTATGGTAATATCTTAAAAGAATCAGCCAAGAGAAAGGGAAGAATAAGCTAAATGGAAAGTGGTCCTGAAAAGAAAGCTTTCATGAGAGAAAAGTGGAAAAGGCAAAGCAGAAGAGAAAGTAGGTCTGGCATGAAGCTCCAGAGGATGAGGCATCAGGGCTGGAGGGGCAGCAGTGAGCACACAGGAATGAAAACAAAAGGTGGTTATCTGAATAGCCGAAAGGTCTTTGTGGGCTGCTCCTACCAGCGAGCATCTGTTTGGCAGATTCTACTAGTTTCCTCGCAGGAAAAAATGTAGGTAAAACAGCATTTGTCCTTCAGTCTAAGGTAGAAGTGGGCTTCTTAGCGTAGGAGAGAGGGCAGAGGTGGCCAAAACTTGAGTTCTGTTTTGTAGGTTCTATCTAAGCTTTTCTATTCCCAGGAAATTAGAAATTCTCAAGATTTCTGTTCCCAGCAACTCAACTATGTGGTGCTGCTGGGAGGCCTGTGTGGTGCTGAGCCATGTTTAGGTTGGGGACGATTCCATGTCCCATCTCACTCCTGCAACCTCCTCGCCTCAGTCCATCTCTGGCTCAGGCTTCAAAGCCCCGAGTCTCCTGCCAGCTGTCCCTCTGGGAGCTGTTTTTGTCCTGCAGCTGTTACAGTCCTGGCTCAGGCTGGGATTCTGGAAGCTCCTGTCCTTGCAGGTTATTTCCAAGGTCCCCAGGCTCCTTGCCCTACAGGAATAAGCAGCTATAGGTGGTCGGCGTTTGGTGTCCATGGGAACAGTCCTGTGGGAACTGGTGTTCCCTGTATTTTTGGCTCTCAATACTGTAAACAGGAGGGCTCTTGCACAGTAGACTGAGAAGTTCAGCACATATGGTTGAGTTAATAGCCAAGCACCTGGTAGAGTTTTCCCATGAATTCCTTGAGTTTTTTCCCTCCCCAAAAAAGATTTAATGCCCTTAATCTTTCAGTATGTAGTTTGGAAACTTAAAAAAATGCCTTTAAAGAACACTCAAAGAATGAAGAGGTCTTTGTTCATAGAGAGGCTCTTTTCTTCCTTTCCTTCTTTTCTTCCTGGGTGGTTGTTTTGTCCCTCACCTCTTCTTTTCCTCCCCCAAAGATAGTGAAACCAAGAGAAGCTGTCAGATATCAGACTATAGGGTTCAGGTAGCTTTAGTTTGCATCTTTGAAGCCATATCCTGAAGTTCAAATCTGAGAGTCAACAGCCAATGGTGATGACTCAAACCCCCCAACTTTACCATTTTAAAACAATTAAACAGCTCTAGGATTCTGTAGGAAAGGAGAGCTAATCACCTGTCACGAATCTGTTCAATTAACACATGTCAGTTTTTCACATACTGGATGTGATCAGTCACCCATGAAAATGAAATATGAGGAAAAGATTCATTCAGAGAATGCCAATCACCACTTAGTTCAAAATTTCACTCATTACTCAAGCCAGATTAGTAGAAAATGCAAGTCATCACAATGTGCAGCTGACAAGTGATTAAGATCTCAATCATTGCTCACTTCCATGCACTTCTGTTTGTCAGAATCTTTGGATGTCAGTTAATGTTGCTCTTTCATCTCCATTAAAATGACACTTCCATGGAATGATTGAATTCTGAAACAGTGCCCCAGTTCTAAGTTAGAAAGAAAGGAAAGAAAAACTAATGTTAAATTACAGACAGAATTAAAGGTGAGATAAAGCCTTTAATTTTTGCATGGTTAAGTATCTTGACAGTTTCAAGAATGGCTGACTAAATCTACACACAAATCCCTAGGCTGGACCAAAATACTTGGAAATTGTTAAAGAAAATGCATGCACCTTTTTCTGGCGGTTTTTTGATTTTTATTTTCAGAGCTCTAAATACTTTATTTTCAGAGACCTATTTTCAGAAATCTAAAGATTTACATACCTGCTTTTGGATGCATTTTTACCTTTTTACTTATTCCTTTGTACTGAAAACTGGACTTAATCCAGAGAAGGGACAGCTGGCTCTGGAAATGTATTCCTCAGCCATTTTATGGGCACATTAGAAATTGGGCAAAGCCTTGACTTCAGCTTACTCTAAAACATAAGCACACAGCTGAGAGATAATTCGGGTTATTTTAAATTCTATGAGTGCTCTCTGGTAAAGGAATTTGAGCAGTTGATTAATAGGAGAGACTCAGGAAATTGTGTTAGTGAAAAATATTGGCTTTTTTTTTTTTTTTTTTTTAAATCAGTAAGACTTGAATTGTTATGAACTGTATTTAATCCTAAAAATTCTGGGTGGGAGGAAGCCTGGATCTAGCCCCAGAACACTACCAATTCTAAATGATGGCAAAAGGGCTTCCTGTCCAAATTTTTTTTTCAGCATGTTTTGGCTTTATCCACCAATATTTTGTTCCCCGTTGTCCTATTTTTCTACTTTTGGGTGATTATTTCCTTTCTATTGCTCTATAATATTATCAGACATGACATATCACAGAATCATGAGGGTTGGAAAAGACCTCCATTATCAATGAATCCACCCTTTGACCAAACACCACCATGTCAACTAAACACAGACGAAGTGTCACACCCAGTCATTTCTGAATACTTCCAGCTCTGGTGACTCCACCACTTCCCTGTGCAGCCCATTGCCATCCTTAACCACCCTTTCAGGGAAGAAGTTTTTCCTGATGTCCAACCTGAACATCCCCATGTCCGGTCATGGGCTGGCAGCTTCTCTGGGAAAAAGGTGTGGGGAACAGTATCAAAGGTTTTACTGAAGTCCAGGGAGACACATCCACAGCCTTTCCCTCATCCTGTGGGTGGGTCACCTGGTCATAAAAGGAGATCAGGTTGGTCAGGTTTGGGTTGCCTTCTCTAAACCCATGCTGGCTGAGCCAGATCCCCTGTTTGTCCTGTACGTGCTGTGTGATCACACACTAGATAAGTCTGTTTTATAACCTTCCATCAGTGAGATTAGGCTGAAATATCCTTGCATATTCCATCTTTGTTTAAAAAATTAAAAGCTACTTCTCCATTTTTGACTTAATTTTTCAAACTTACCATCTAGTCAAAATATCTTATAAAAGATATATATCCTATAACAGGTTTAAACTTTTTTGTTACCCAAGCTTTTTCTCTTGCCTTGCAAATCCAACCCATCGATATTCAATAGATGTTTTTATCTCTAAATGCTTTAACTGAAGTGATATTCTCCCCAAATATGTTTTCTTCTCCTTCTATCACCAGACTTCCTTTCCCAATGGATTTATTGCATGCACGCTGGGGTTTATTGTTTATGGCTGTTCATTTACTCTGAAAGAATAACAGAAGTTTTTTGATAAAGGGAAGGGCAGCAAGTCCAGTTAAACAAAAAACTTCAAGAAGAATTAGTACTTAAGAAAAAGGAACAAGAAGAAATATTCCTAATAATTCTTGCTTATCAGATCTGACAATGTTCTACATGAAACTTAAACCAAGTAATGTTAAGTGCTGGAAACTGCAATAGTATGTTTCATTTTCTGCTTTAGAGTGACAGGACAGAGCAATAATATTTGTTACCTTTTGTTGAAAACAAGGCTTCTAATAGCACTACAGCTAAATAAATATTAAGGCTTCTGTCAGGACTTCTGAACAAAGTTTTTTTTCTGAAGTTACAGTGTAGGAGATAGTTAGCAAAACCATTATGTAAGGTAGATAATAAGAATGGCAGGCAGAAAGTAGCTTTCATGGCTTGTGCCCCATGTGTCTATTAAAAGTGAAAATAAGGATTTTGTGAAAGATCTTTGAAGTTGTTTTACTGGAACTAGATTTGAAAAGCCAACATAATTACTTTCTTCATATTCTGGGAAGCCTGATACTAATTTCTCCGTTAAAGTTGACAAGACTTCTAATTCCTTTCACCACTTTTAAGATTGCTGAACTTTTCACGTTTTATGTAAAAATTTATCAGATATTTAACATTGCCTGAAGTGAAATGAAAAAAAAGGAAAATCTGAAAACAATTGAGGCCCTTTTGACTGTGGAAAAATATTCTATCGGAACAAAATTCCTGTAATCACATATTGTGCAGCTCTTACAAGAAGCAGTGGGGAAAAGGGAGGGGAGCGGAGACAATTTGGCACGAAGCTGTCACCCTCTGAGAACCAGCAAAGTTTCCTTCAAGCTGGCAAGTATCTGCCGAGTGCCTTGGCAGTCAGTGGGCTTTGGTTTGCCCTGGGAATTCCGCAGCGCAAATGTCACTGTGCGAACGTTCCGCAGCGCTGTGCCGCCCTGGGAACGCCGTCCCGCGGCTGTGGCAGCCTGTGCCTGGGGACACAGGAACGTGTCCTGGGGGTGGCAGAGGAGCTGGCCGGCTTTCTGCAGGAAGGCAGTGAGGCAGGCCGGGCTTGGCGGCTGGGCAGAGCCCGCTGGTGCCGCGGGGTGCGCGGTACTGCAGCCGGCGGGCGCTGGGGGTCAGCAGCAGCCCGCTCCCGGGGGCTCTCCGAGCCCGGAGCATCGCATCGGCTGGATCTGGCAGTGCCAGTGTGCTTTAGTCAATATACTGCGTTAAATGTGCCCTGCAGTGCTGGCTAGGCTTACTCCATACACGTGAATTTTATTTTATTTTATTTTATTTTATTTTATTTTATTTTATTTTATTTTATTTTATTTTATTTTATTTTATTTTATTTTATTTTATTTTATTTTATTTTATTTTATTTTATTTTTGAGCCTGCTTTAGCACGGTGTTCTGATGTTCTGATTCTTGCACGACTGGGTTGAAAGTTGATCTCCGAAGTTTTTACTGGAGTTTGTTGTTAAGTTTCGTAAATTTATAATAAACCAGTTTTTAGGTTCTATTTAATTATTTGGGAAGGTCAGTCTTTAAAGAAAGTTGTGTTTGTAGCTACACTTTCTGTTAATGATAGTTTATTATGGGCAATTCTGAAGCTTCAGCTGGGGCAGCTGGACTGTGATATAATGCCTTGTTCTATTGCAGCTGTCTGTGTCATATGGTTCTAATGTATCTCTTAGCCAGTTTATCTTAAAAATTGCTAAATTCTTCACTCCCACCTTGCTTAAACACTTGTCTACTACTTGTCAATACTCTTTCGATGGCAGCTTTTTGCAAATATCTGATGTAACACATCTTGACGTGTTTGCTCTCACATCACTTTGCACAGCTCTTTTCTCTCCACCCTTCTCCCAGTGTCTATAAAAAGTGAGTTCATATCCAGAAATCTGTGAAATTTCAATTATACCCTTCATGTTATTATCACCAGGCTTGCTTCCCTGTCAGTACCTTCTTGTGCCACATTGTCGGGGAATATAGAGTGGTGTTGATAGAACAAATCCTTGTGTTCCACTTATCAGGAGCAAGAGTCCCCTATTTAATGGTCATTTTCCATCCAGACTTGTCTGAATCAGAGTCCCAGGAACTTCACAGGGGACCCAGAGAGAATCAGTGCAAAGGGGATAGGGTTTCTTCTGTCAGGGTCTTGAGGGTCCTTAAGAACCACTAATGGTGCCTGGGAAGCTGGGGTACACTTTTTGAACTGTCTCCGTCACAGCAGTTTATTTGTCGAGATTTACATAAATTTTCCTGGGACAGCTTTGTGTAGTTTGACACACTGATTGTGTTTGGAGCCTCACATCTGAACACAGTTAAAACCAAAACATCAAGTTTCCTCAGAATTACTGTTGTTGACATTTACAATGTGGAATATGGCTCCAGCTTGCTTACAGCTTGTTACATGTTTGCACAACAGCAAATACTGTTTGCCAGAAGTTTATAACTGTCAATAAATTTGAGCTGAGTTTTAGATCAACAAAGTAAAATTAAATAAATTCAGTAAAACTTCAGTGCAAGGAAAGTTTATTTTTATCAGAAAGATTTTGCCATGTTGATTCAATACAGTGTATGTGGTAGATGGCAGACTGCCCCAGTGAAAAAGTTTTTCTGTGGCTTCAAAACTTCCTTCCCTTTCTCAGGCGCTATATGATGTGTTTTGCATTTGGACATTCCTCTAAGAAAAGGCTAGAAGCTATCAAATCCTACACTTTGACACCTGAATTTGAAATGCTCATGAAGAAAGTGGTGGTTATTTGATGTTTAACAAAAGGTGGAGGACACCTTGCAGTTTAAGGCAAGTGTGTAAAGTAATCCCCGAATGAAGCAGACTTTGATGTTTCATCTGTTGTACTGTACCATCATTTTCCTGTGAAGAGAGGCTGTGGAGCAGGGATACAGGTCAGAAAATAGTGTGTTCAGCAGTGCTGTTTGTGCTGAGTGTGTCTGACAGAGCATTCTGCATCCCTCAAACTGTGGTAGTTTGCTGTCAGTGGTACTCTGGGCCCACCTTCACCAGGAGAAACTTCTATGCTGACTCTTTTCACCCTTCATGGAGGTGCAGGTGTCATGGTCAAAAGATTTAAGCCCTCGCAGTTTTCATTGCTCTAATAGCCATGGGTTGCCAGCATCCAGTGTTGTTTGGGATAGACTTCTAAGTTTTCCTAGAGTCTGAGAAACTGCAGTGGCAAAAGGTGAGGGATGAGCACAGCAACCAAGGAGTCAGTCCTAAGCAGCAGCCCCAGTGTAGGCATTTCAAAAGTGAGCTCTGACACTTAATAAATTCTGATGCTTTTGTGGTAAATAAGAGAAAATGCTGGACAGTATTGGTATACAAGATATCACAGTTCAACTCCATTGTATCACTTCTCTGCTTTCATTTGCCTGGATACCAAGATGTTCTTAATGTTTGATGGCTCCAGTTTCTTGTGCACAGCAGCAAAGCCTTTCTTTTGCATCTGCACAATTTGACTCTGGCTGAGATTTTCAGAAATAACTTTTTCACTTTCTAGAAGCATAAGCACAAACTTTAAGTACATCATTCTTGTTGAATCTTAAATTCATCTGGTAGACTTTGCATCTCCCTAGGCTGACCTTACCAGGTGTTGAAAATAGACATCCCAAAACAATCTTGGCCCTATGTATTAGCTGTCACTTTCATGATAATTTTGTTTTGTTGCTCTTTAGCTGCAACAATTGTGGAAGCTGGAAGAGACAAGAAAAACCCAGATGAATTTGCAGTGGCATTGGATGAAACTCTTGGAGACTTTGCATTTCCAGATGAGTTTGTATTTGATGTATGGGGAGCAATAGGTGATGCTAAGCAAGGACGACTGGAATGAGAACTGTGCAGTGTATCAATCCCTGTTTGAAAATACAAAATGATTTGCAAGTACATCAGAATTTTAGTAGTTTTATTGATGTGAATTCAGGGTCCTTTGCACAACTATTCTGACCTGAGACCACTGATCTTTCTGCAGAGGAAGGTTCCTAAAAGAAACAAAGGTAAACCCAAACTTTTTACGGCTGCAATTTAAAACATTTAATTTACATATAGAAATTACTGTGAGGAGAGTGTCAAGGTGATATATTTATACATAAATTTTATGAAAATTAGATAATTTTTATTGTACATACACTTTGATACCAATATTCTGAAAAAAACATGCAACAAGGAGTTTGGATTATTTTATCTCTTTAGAGAGGTTTATAAAGTTGTTGAGAAACTACCTAGCTTCGTGCTGCAGTTCCCTGGTTTTCTGCTGTCCCTATGTATTAACTTAAAGCCTCAGGTTTTCTTACAGTTTGGCCTGGACATAGTTTTTACCGTAGGCAAAGCTGGCAAGAAGCTACCCTGTTTCTTTAGAACTCAAATTCAGGGGAAAAAAATCCTCTGAAACTTGAAAACTAAGATCTTTGGATGAGAAGGACTTGCTTGCATTTGAGTCATCTTATGCTCTGTCTGAGTTATTACTGAGGTAAGTAGAGTAGAAATGCTTAAACCAGGAAGCTGCTGCTTTATTCAGATGCCATATTATTGCAATAGGAACTGTAAAGGAAGAAATAAATGTTAATTTTTATTAATGTTAATGCATTTGAATAATATCTGTGATTTAGCACTGGAGACTACAGTGTATCACTAACTACTTAATTGAGCTTTCCATAAGCTAAATGATTGCTTGAGATCCCATTGAGTTCCCTTCTTGTCTGTGGATTTTTTCAGCATGGCAACACAAGAGAGATATCAAATGTGTTCAAACCCAAAAGATATTGTAAAGTCACAAAAGAATTGTAATTTGGATGACAATGCATGCCTTGACCCTTAAAAATATGTTAAACTAATCTTAGATGTCAGGATTTCCAATTATATTGTACATAAATGTTTATTTTAACTACTAATATTTTTACTAATAAATCTGAGATTATTGCAAATGAAATTGAGCAAGAATGTGGGTACTGACATGGGAAGCTGACATAGCTTTTTAGTATTTTTATATTTGCAGAAGAATATAAAATAATAATTGCTACATCACCTGAATAAAATATCTTTCACTTAATTAAAAATCTCTTTAAAATAAAGATTATGCCAATAATTTTACATGTTCTGTGTCAGTGATTTTTTTTTAAAAAACATGACACTTTGAAGTATCATTGAGAGAACAGGTTCTTGATCTTTTTACTAGGTTATTGAGGAAGGATTCTAAACTCCACTTCAGCAAATTTCTGTAAAACTTGGAAATAAAATTAAAGAAACTGTAAGGAGGTGTTAAAATTTTATACATCCCATTGCTCATTTGGGCCCTCCAGGATGTATTACTTTGCAAAAGGAGTTTGAGCATTTCTTCTTTTTCAATAATTGCAAGTCTGAGCTCATAATCTGCTGCTGCAGTTGAGCACCCTCCCTGTCTTTAGCTAAAGGGTTACTTTAGCTGATTTACTCATGGTAATGAGGGGTTAGAGTGTTGTGGGACGTATAATTTGGTCTTAAAACTTCTAGGTGAAAAGGAAAAAGGAAATGCCAAGAATTCCTTGTTGGCTTCAAATCATAAAACTCAAATGTCAAATTTGGTGGAAGTGTTCATGTACACAAGTGTTAGTTACCAACATGCCACTGGTTATGAAATATATTAAAATTAAGAATTCCTTAAAAAAAAAGAGAAAAAGTACAATGGATAATGCACAAAATGTTGTCTGTGGCAGATAACCCCTTGTGGTTTTGCCATTCATTTTATTTCGAGAAATTAATCTTGTTCTAGTGATTTATACTCAGAGGATAATTTGTCTCATTACACTGATAAAATTGTAAGAGAAAAATAATCTATGAAACTCTAATTCTGCAGAGAGCTTGTCACGGTGGCCTATTTTGTGTAGTTTATATCAGGCTTAAGATTTAAATAGTGATTGCAATTTTACTAGCATTTACTGCACTGATGCATGTCAATATATCTTACTTTTTCTGTGTTCTCAAAGCATTCACTATTTCCAGCACAAAAGACAGGTACCACTACCTAATTTGCTAGATTGTTGGCATTTTCCAGCCATGCACAAATAAATTGCCACCTGAAAACCACACTGCCTTATAAAGCATGACAAATACTTTGGAATGATTTGTGTGGTAAATTAATGCTGTTTTGCTAATAAAATACAGCCTTTAAAACCTAAGCAATAATGACACTAATGCCTTTAGATGCTTTGAACAGTGGAAATGTCTTTAAATGTCACTATAAAAATCTCCCAGATTAGTTAGACATACTAATTCTTAGACATCAGTTCTATTTAAGTGCTGATCAGAGTGGGACTGGAACCACCTTGTGAGTGTGTGTTGCATGTGGAGGTGAATGTTGGTGAATAGTCCACTCAAACTCTGAGGTGGAATGGCACAGAACAGTAACTCAGCCCAAATACTGCTCTAAAAGTAACTGATTCTTTACTTTTATAGTTTGGTGCAGAGCCAGCAGAGAGCTGGCAGACAGGTGCAATTCGTGCCTTTGCTTCCAGACTTACTGCTGTGTTCCAGACAATGGAAAACACACCACTGTGCTTTTCTATCTTTGCAGAGTCTTCAGGTAGTCTTTAGGCGCAACAAGGGGATTTAATGAAATCTGGTGTTCATAAAGTTCTGAGCTCATAATATTAAAAATATGATGAGGGATGAATATTTTACACTTTTAAAGGAACAAATTTTGCAAATTACAGATACATCTTTTGTGACACCTTTAATATGCCTAATTATGCTTCAGTTAAACCTGATTTTATGCAACCCTATTCATACAGCTGATATTCAAAGAGCTATTAATATAATTAGTCTATTTAGGAAAATCTCATCTGCTATTCAGATTTGAATAATGCATATACTCATTTCTGAATATTATTTTCATCACAATTTGTCTAATTTCTCTTTTCTTTGAGATAAATGTATTATAAAGCTTCAAAAATCTTATTTTTTTGTGAATTTTATACTGCAATTTAAATGTTAATTTGTAATATTTTGTAAAATTAATTTAATATGTAATATTTTGTTAGATTTTTTCTTCCTGCTTTTTAATGAGAACTTGTGCTACTTTTCAAACTCAATGTTGTTTTTGACAAAAAGAGCTCTCAGAATGTCTCTTCCAAAGTCTGAGTATTGTAGTAAGATGATATATTGCACTTTTTAATTTTCCTTTTTTTCTTTTTTCTTTTTTTTTTTTTTTCCAGAAGATATTTCAGAACAATTAGAAATCAGGGCATTGACTCTTTCCCCTTTTGAAAAAAAAGGCATCTTTGCCATAAATTTCAGAATGCAACTCTAGCAAAAAGAGCCTAATCTGAAATATATATACGTTATTGTTTTCCTTTCCAATTCTCTCACTCAATACGTTTGTAAGGCATTTTGCATTTAGACGTTGTTATGCATCTAAACAACTTTGAGTAAAAAGTATGCAGCCTGCAGTACAGACTTCTTCCTCAGAAAAGGTATGTTTAATGTGTGAGATTCAGGCACTGACAACTAAAATGGATTGAGATTGCATGACTGTACAGAAAATATCTTTTTTTTTTCCCCATTGAAACATGTGCTGTCATTAAATAGAACACAGTGTCTAAATACAACAGTCTGTAGATTGAACAGAAGCAATCTCCTAATATATATTGATATTGTCTTTATATCTCCTCTTCTGTTGCTTGTAAACAGAGAGGTTGTGAACAGCTTTTTCAGTTTTCTCTAATGGCACTCCTTACCTAAACCTCTACTGCGATGTCTGAGCTCCTTCAGAAAAATGTAGCTGTTGGTTTGTTCCTGAATCATTATCTTGTGGACTTCTCCTAGTCCCTTGGGAACTAATGCAGATTTTCAAGTTGTCATAAACTAATTTTACTATAGTATTTGAGAGAGGGGAAAAATCAGGGAGAAAGAACCATCTGCTTTTATTTGAAATGAAGAGGTGTCTGGCAGGTCAGACCAGAGGCAGTTGAGTGGAAATCCCTGTCAGAGGGTTGGTGTGGATGTTGGGGCCTTGGCCACAGTGGTTCTGGTCAGCAGAACTGCTGCTGTGGTTCTTTGCATGTTTGCCAAGGAACTCTCTTGCTCTGCTAATGTTTGATAGGAATGTGGGCTCATGAATGTAGTATAGAACTTATTGCCTAATGAGTTTTGTAAGCCTGCCTGTTTTATCTTGGATATTAACTGTGATTTTTTTCTCCTTGGAGCAAGATAGGCTTGTCCAAACTTAAAGGTTATGAACAAAAGTCCCCCAAGCTTTTCTGTGTTTCTCCATTCTGTTTTCTAACCCACTGCATGTCAGAACTTTTCATGTAGAACTTTTCACATTTAAAATCAGATTCACTCTAATATTTAAGAATTTCATTACTAAATTTGCTTTATGTTGACTTGCTTTTTTCCTGTTTTATTTTGGGATTAATAATAAAGTATTTTATTGTAATTTGGTGGTTTTTTTGCATAAACTGCATTGATTGAGTATATGAAAGAAATAAGGTATTTGAACTTCCGATGAGCTCGAATTGGAGAAACAATATCTAATAATACAAGTTTCTGCTTACTGAAAAGATTATTTTATTAAGTTTTCCCAAATATTTTCTTTGTGCTTTTAACAGGGAAATAATGGTGACCAGTCAGGGAGGAGACCTCTTAGTTTAGTGGAAAAAACTTTTAATGACAGGCTTAGAGTTACAAGTTGTGCCTGTAACACAGATGACCTGACAACGATTTGTGTAATCCTTTCACTTGACAGCTCTTCCAGTAAAGGCACAAATTTGTACTTTTTATATATAAACCTTCTCTGGCTTGAAATGGGAAAGCAAGCATGGTAAATCCATTGCAAGTCACAGTCTTCAGGCATTCATATCACAGTAGTGGAATCGCTTTTAAAGCCCTTCACACATACTTTCCAAACATTCTTATTTTTACAATGTCGATTTTGTTTCCAATGAGTGCTTTAACAGATAATTTTACTTACTGAGCCTAAGTTTTGAAACCAGTAAACCTTTTTTGAAGCATCTCTAAGTAAGCTAATTTTTGAATTATCAAATGCAGAAACTAATCAACAGAATGATGTAAATCTCAGCCCTGTTGGTAACAGTACCTGAAATGCCCAATGGATGTTTGCCATCAGCATGTACAAATTTGGTAGTGAAAAAGTCCTAACTGTAGGACTACAAAAGTGGAGGTTAACCTTGTCCTTTCTATGTCAACAAACTGAAATTGTGTTTTGTTTCACGGTTGATATGTTTTCATTACCTATAAAGCAAACCGGAAAGGAAAGGGATCAACTGTGATCAGAATAAATGTTAGAGAGTTATACAGGTATGACCTCTTTCCAGGAATAGGAGCATTGTGAATTGAGGTGAAGCTCTTGATAAATATGCTATAACTACTTTCTCCTTTGGTAAAGAATAAGCTAATACCTTTCAATATCAAAGATAAGTGAATATAGCTTTAACATTTCTTGTCTGGTAGAACTCCGTGCTGTTGTTTAAACATTGGACTGATTTGGAAAAAAGGCCTAATAAGATGATCATGCAAATCTTTAAATATCAAATGTTCTTTGGTACAGCTGAAAAAGTTTGTTAGGGTGGAAAAAGTCTTGGAGAGAGGAGTTCTTCAAGCTAACCAGCTGCACTGCCAAGAACACAGGTATGCCCACAAGCTGCCTTCAGTATGGAAACACTAAGGAGGATTTCTAACACAAATGGAACAATACAAAGGAAGGGGATGGGGGCAAAAACCAGGCTGATTTTAGGGCAAAACTTTAACCTTTATGAAGAGAGGCTGTATGAAATGGTTGCTAGACCACAGTACATTCCTTTTGGTCTCAAGAATTGTTTTTTCTGTGTTTAATTGCTAGGTGTTTTGAACTGTCACAGTTTGAATTTAAATGTGGACAGATTTGGAAAAGGCAGGTAGGATTTAGAGAATTCTTTAAAACTGCAATAAAGAAACTTGCCTTTCTGACTGAACTGCAATGCCAAAGCCCTCCTGAGGTCTCCCATCAGGGTAGGTGGTTTTGGTTGTTGCTGCTCCAAAGGTGCAGAGGGATGTGGCTTTTCTTCTGTGTGCTAAAAGCTGTGTCAGGGGAGGAGATGTCTCTGGAATGCTGAGCTTTTTGCTGCTGCTGCTGGAAGTCAAGAAGATTCATTTCCATCAACAACAACCGGACTTTTCCTTTGGTGTTAAAAGATGGATCCTGGTTTTTGTGTGAATTTGGTATGCTACACTAATTTTTCTATCTTTGAACTGTGTTTAAAACTATCACTACACCTTTTGAATGTGGGGAGGGAGCTGCCAAGGTTTCATCCTATCCCCAGGAACAGGTGAGAGGAGTTCTAGTCTTTATCTAGAATTAGGTATAGGCACTGAATTGCCCAGGACATAGGAGGAGGCAGAGCTAAGTTCTGTTTATCTTCTAGCTATGCTTGCATGAAGAAAGGGTGCAGACAAAATGGTGTCTGTGGGTTATGCTGCAGACTGTTTCTTGGGGCAGTATTTTCTCCATTGTCTAGATTTCTAGTCCCTAGTAAATAAAAAAAATGCCTGCAATTTGTATCCTGCTAAACTCACCACAATATGCTCTCCTCCTGTATTTCTGGCCTTTCAAATTTGTGGTTAGGCTCTTGAATGATCAGGGGAAAAAGGATTAGTAAATAGCTTTGGCATTAATCTGTATTCAGCTCTGTGTTGAACATCCATTATTTTTATGATTATAATAAAATGAATAGCAGTGTAACAGCTGCCTTGGGTTTTCAATTAAATGCATTAATACATATGCAAGAAAATAGCCTGTCTCAGTAGTATTTATAGGGAAAAGAATATTTTTCAAGATTTGTGGCAAATTGTTATTATGCTTTTTTTTTTTTTTTTAAATGGCATTTGGAAATATGAGAGTGGAATTGCAGTCATGCTGCTTTATTACTTGCAAGTGGAATGTGGGATAATCAGCTCTTTGCAACACTTCTTAATGACGACAATTTTCAATGCATAAAAGTCAGGCTTTATAACTTGATGAACAAATCTGTAGTCAGTGCCTGGTTTAGTAGGATCATGGTTAATGTTTGCAGTAGGTCCTAAATGTGTATTTACAGCTTTGCAAAATTATATGTAAAAGAAATTTTGATGGCGTGAGTGAAGTGTGTAAAATCCTGGTTTATTCTGATGGTTTGAGAGCTGAGGGCATTTGCCCCCTCATTGTTTCCAAACTGCTTTCTCCAGCATGGTTTATTTTCCTCATCTTTGCTCCATGTCAGAATGATGCCTTTGACAGTTTCATTTGTTTACAGCTTTCATTCTTCTCCTCTGTGCCTGTTAGCTTTGCCAAACAACACTGAAAAAGAAAGGAGTCTTGAATGAACTTTTCCACCCAGCTCAGCTTTTGTCAGACTTTGCACTCCAGCTCATTCTTCTATTCTTTCCAGCTGTATCTTTTATTTGGGGCCTCATGCCTCTGCCTATGAGTCTGAAAGAATGCCCTTACCACACTCTTTTTACAGATATTTTTCCTTCTATGTGAGTAATAGACTGGTATCTGCTAATATTTCCACCATAACAAATGCAATGGCAAAAGTCACCTTGACTTTGGAGCATAGAAGTTGACTGATTAACATTCTCCCCCCTCCACCTTATAATTACCATCCTGCCCTATTATTTACTTCAGTTCTAGAACAAGTAGGAGTTTAGGAAGTTTTCTAAGTCTTCATTCCCTTAATCCAGAGCCAGTAATAAAGCCCAACAGGTAATAAACTCACTCAGATTAGTATGAAATAAGTGTTACGTGCATAATTCAGTCATTTCACTCACAGCACTGAACTCCTTTTATTGAATTGTTTCACTGCAGAAGGATTTTAATCTTCTGTTAGTAAGAACACCAGAATAAAATAATGAATAACCTTGAACCTGTTGGACTGTGAACTTGCAGGATTGCCATCTTTTTTCCCAGTGCCACTCTTATCTCCCATGATCTCATGCCCAAAGTTCCTGGGCTTTCCCCTTTACCAAATTGGTGTTTGCTAATTTACACAGAAACAGAGGTGGATAAAAGAAATTTTGGAGTGTTGAATTGTTGCAAGGGACACTTTTCTACATAAACAGTTCTCAGAACATTACTTTCAAAATCATCACAGAAAGTTCTTTAGAATCCAGGGCTACTGGTTTAAAAGCCTTAAAAGCCAAATTATTTATACCTGATACTGTCACTGTGTAAATAGAAAACAAACCCTGTGATGCATTTAAGTGGACAGACAGTGCAGATTTCATAAATTTAAGAAGTTTATTTTCTACCCATCACCGTAAATGATTTGTAAGGAGGTCGTGATTGATGAAAGGGTTAAGTAAGGAGAAAAAATATTTCTATTTACATGCTTCAATTTATGAACAGAAATGTATTTCCTTTGTCTGGAAAAAGGATTCTTTATTGACTGCAGTTAATAAACCTGGATTTTCATATCAGATTTTCACTGTCTGAGGAAGTACATCAATCTATTCCCAAGCATCTGTCCTGAAAAGCATCTCATCTAGGCAAGGACTAGCTAAGTATTGACAAAGTCATGTGTATGATCAACTCTCAGTAGGATTTACAAGTAAAAAGGTTTTATATTTGCTTATGAGCATGTCGGGACAAAGACATGAGCTCTGCTTTGTCAGAATCCATGGAGAAGCAGGGATGGATTTCTCCTGGAAAATGTGGAATGACACTTCTCTTGTCTAGATTAAAACAAGCTTTTCAGCAATTTCTGCCTCCTGTTCCTTCCCTTGGATTAATTCCAACCAGCTTCTTGCAATTATCTCCCCATTATGTTCATGTGGGATGGGAGTTTAAAAGATGACATCACTCAGACACATATTGTGATATGTATGACTAATCAGTAGTTAACAATGCAACAATTAATTCCTCTGTGGCATTTTATTTGTCACTTAAAAATATTCCTTTGACTCACAGAGTAACTCATACCCTGCAGGAAAAAAAATCTGTGCTCATTAGATCTGATCTGCAGTTATCACTTGGCTGGTCTCTCCACTGACATCACTGGGCCTAATTTATTTTAACCTTGATCTGAGATCTCACCTCTCTTTTTTATTTTTTATGTCCTTTTATTTGCAGTGGAATGTCTGTCTTGCTTCCAGGCAGAGCAAAGGAATAAAAAAGTATTATTAAAAGGAAATAAAAAAGTTTAAAAAAAAAGGCGTTTCTTCTTTCTTCAACAAGCCTGTGTGAAAAACTACAAAAATGGCTAAAATAAGGTATGTCCCTGTGTGAAGGTTTCCTCTGAGCTCTAGGCTCAGTGCAAGAAACATCAGTGTTTTTCACAGTTTCCTCATTTGCACTTTCTTGCTTTTACTTGAGATCAGTCCTGCTTGTAGTTCCTCTGTGGATTTACTTATTCTTTGGGAATTCATCCCCAGAAGAATAAAATTTTTTACCTCTATGCCTGAATCTATTTTCAGCATGGCTTATGAGACTGAGAAGCCAATGACATCTGTTTTTCTGAAAAAAAAAGTAGTCTTAAGTCTTCTCAACTAGGTTAGTCTGACCAGATCTTTTGGAGTACTTTTTTCATTTTTATTCATAATGAGAGTTCCAAATGATGTGGTTTTGGCTGTCATGTGGCCTGAAAGCATAAGGTTACATTATAAGGTCTTGTTCTGTAGGAAATCTTGTTATACACTCATTACTCTACACAGGCAGCTGAGGCAGTGAGGGAGTGAATAGTGCACTAACAATCTCACAGAGGCAAGCAGGAGGAATCAGGGGCAAAGCAACTTTTACTCTATGCAGATAAACCATGAATTTTTACTGCCAAATTATTAACATATTTCTAGAATCATGAAAGCAAAATAGATTATTAATGGATTATAAATGGATTTTAAATGGATTATAAATGTTATGGCAGCAGCATATTAAAAATGCATGCAGGTAACTACTGTGTACAGTCAGTGAAATTCCCTGTATTCTTAAGAGGCAATACCTATTTGGAAAGATATCTGAAACATGCTTAAGTGGTAGAGTGGCCCCTGTCTGAAACGATAATAGTTGAGATATTTATGGGTAAGCTAGATTTATTCCTTTGAGGAACCTGGTCTAATACATTTTGGAGTTTTCCTTTAAGCTGAAAAATCTGACTTGTCCAAATGGAACCTTTTCTTAACCCATTTTATTCAGTTTGACAGCTGAAGATATTCTGTTATACAGGGAGTATGGCACTCCTTCAGCCAGAGAACAGCAAATCACTTCATTGCAATAAAGGTGCAGTCAGAACAATGTCATG
This sequence comes from Sylvia atricapilla, assembly GCF_009819655.1. Lineage (NCBI taxonomy): Eukaryota > Metazoa > Chordata > Aves > Passeriformes > Sylviidae > Sylvia > Sylvia atricapilla. Next base: position 16,506,660 of record NC_089148.1, read on the forward strand.
ACTTTCAGTCACTTTTGAAAGCTGGGCAGTTTTAACCTCTTGCATAACACCTTCGTACTGGTCTGGTAATTTCCACATCAATCCCATAATTTCTGTCTGAGCATACCTCTGAAGTGTGTGGATAGGAATATAAAGGGCTTCAGGCGATGCAGAGTTTATTATGTTGCCAGGTAAAGTGCTCCAATGGATGAATATTCTTAAGCTGAATAAATACCTGAAACAAGGAGTGCCATTTCTTGACCTAAACATGAACTTTCAAGGAGCTCTTTTTATTATGAGAGAAATCTTCCCCAGTTTGATCTTCCCCCGTAAACTGATGTAAGTCTCATGATTTAAAGGGAATAGGGCTTCTGCTGTTTTGGTGCCTTACATTTATGTGTCCATGTAATTCAACTCCTGTATCCCAGAAGTATAATTACAGCTCCTGGTAACAGAACATGTGAATGGAATGTTTTTCACCTATGTCTGTGGTGGTTATACTACACCTTTGTTCTTGGCTGTGTGTTAGTAAAATAAGATCACAGAATCACTGGGTTGGACGAGACCTTTAAGATTATCGGGTCCAACCCATGCCCTAACACCTCAATTAGAGTACGGTGCTGAGTGCTACATTCAATCTCTTATTAAACACACCCAGGGATGGTGACTCCACCACCTCCCTGGGCAGAGGAGTACTTTATTTCAGTACTTTATCACTCTTCCTGTAAAAAACGTTTTCCTAATACCCAACCTGTATTTCCCTTGGTGCAGCTTAAGGCTGTGTCCTCTTGTTCTGTCCCTTGCTGCCTGGAGAAAGAGACCAACCCCCAACCTGGCTACAGTCACCTTTCAGGAAGTTGCAGAGAGTGATGTATAAGGTCACCTCTGAGTCTCCTTTTCTCCAGGCTAAACAACCCCAGCTCCCTCAGTCGTTCCTCAAAGGGTTTGTGTTCCAAGCCTCTCACCAGCCTCGTTGACTCCTCTGGATGCACTCAAAGGTCTCAACGTCCTTCCTAAACTGAGGGCCCAGAGCTGGACACAGCACTCAGTGTCCTTCCTAAACTGAGACACCCAGAGCTGGACACAGCACTCAGTGTCCATCCTGAACTGAGACACCCAGAGCTGGACACAGCACTCAGTGTCCATCCTGAACTGAGACACCCAGAGCTGGACACAACACTCGAGGTGTGGCCTCACCAGTGCCCAGTACAGGGGAAGAATGACCTCCCTTCTGCTGGCCACACCATTCCTGATCCAGGCCAGGTGCCTTTGGCCTTCTTGGCCACCTGGCCACACTGCTGGCTCATGTCCAGCTGCTGTCACCAGAACCCCCAGGTCCCTTTCTGCCTGGGCACATATACCCCACACAATCCAAGTGTAAATGAAAGGACAGGGAAAGGGAGGAAAACAGCAAAGTGATCCTTAGAGGAAGGTCTTAATTCTGGTGTTACAGTTAAACAACAGTTTATCTTAAGTTCGGATCCCCTCTGTTTGCAGTCATTAGTCAACACCTTTCTCAGGCACAATGGGGTTTATACCTTTTTGTGTGGCGCCTGTGATATTACACTAGGAAATAGTGACTGATGCTTGTCTTGAATGTTCCCCTCTATTCCTCCTGGCACTGAGGAAAACAGGAGGGGCAAATGTGCTCTGCCATGGAGGGATGTGTCCTGGGAGAGCTGGAGAGCAGCATGCTGGTGCAGGGCTGCTCAGCAATTGCACAGCTCCTGGCAAGCTGGAGGCTCTTTTGTGGGAGGATGTATGTCCTGATGTGTCCATTTTTATGTGATCACTTCAAGGCCAAGCTGTTCTGTTTACTATAGATATCACCCCCTGTTTTGTCCTCAGAAGGAATACTCACAAATATGCATATCCCTGTTATTTTTTAGCCCAAGACTATATATGCGAAAGCTGGACATTATTTGAAAGACTAAGGATTTAAAATATTTGAAAACATTTTAAATATTTTCTCTCAAGAGCAATACTTACAGAATTTAAAGACCATTAAAATTATTAGTGTGTATTTCTTTTCCACAGGATGACTTCCATAACTCATGAAGAGTGACTTAGGTCTCAGTGTTTGTCAGGTCTTAAAATCATGTTGTGGATATTTATAAAACAATGAATATATATAAAAGCTAATTTAAACTATAGAGAAGACTGAGAGTCTCTTCACGTTCCAGACATTTTTATTCTGCAGAAATTTCCAATTACTTCTTAAGCTTATTTTATATCCACTTTATATATCCTTCCTAAATGTTTAAAGGCAATCTTGTTTTACTATTTTCAATCTTTTTTCCTCTTATTTTTTGAAAAAATTGTTAATACATCAAACTACATATAAATACATTAACATGCAGTGCAGCTTTGCCTATAATGACAAATATACTGGCCATTAATTGAATGGAAGAATTGGAAATTGGCTATTTCATAAATATATCAGGACTATGTGCTAACGGATTAATCAGAATACATTTGAAACTGAAATAAATTGAGATTTAGTAAGTAATTAACTAAAAAGCCAACCAGTCTCTACTGCAGATGCTGCATTTTCTTTTCAAATTCTTCTCACTCCCCATGATTTTTCCCATACTATCAGAAATGCATTTTCGTTAACTACTAGATTTTTAAGATTGTAATTGTGAGGAAAATCTTGCTGAGCTCATGCTTGAGTTACCTATTTCTATTGGCTCTATCTTTAGCAGACACTTCACAGCAGATTCCAAATCACCTTGTGTCAGAACAACAAAGTGAGGACGATCAATTCTGCTTAGAACATTGTATAAGATCCCAGACTGGTATTAAATGCTGTTTGAATTACAATTGTATGCTCATGAGAGCCCTCTGAACTTCCCCTTGTGCTGGGGTTACACCAAAGCATGAGGGAGGGACCGGGAATGGTGTTTCCTGCAGCCATGTGAGTATCTGCTGACATGGTGGTGTCCTTGCCTGGCCTCCCTGAGCAGCTTCTCCCCAGCCCAGTGTAGGTGTGCTCCCAGCCATGGGGTGACGTGTGTGGGGTGACGTGTGTGGGGTGACGTGTGTGGGTGATGTGTGGGGTGACGTGTGTGGGGTGATGTGTGTGGGGTGATGTGTGTGGGGTGATGTGCGTGGGGTGATGTGTGTGGGGTGACGTGTGTGGGGTGACGTGTGTGGGGTGACGTGTGTGGGGTGATGTGTGGGGTGATGTGTGTGGGTGACGTGTGGGGTGATGTGTGGGGTGATGTGCGTGGGGTGACGTGCGTGGGGTGACGTGTGTGGGGTGACGTGTGTGGGGTGACGTGTGTGGGGTGATGTGCGTGGGGTGACGTGCGTGGGGTGACGTGTGTGGGGTGACGTGTGTGGGGTGATGTGCGTGGGGTGATGTGTGTGGGGTGACGTGTGTGGGGTGACGTGTGTGGGGTGATGTGTGTGGGGTGATGTGTGGGGTGACGTGTGTGGGTGATGTGTGTGGGGTGACGTGTGTGGGGTGATGTGTGTGGGGTGATGTGTGGGGTGACGTGTGTGGGTGATGTGTGTGGGGTGATGTGTGTGGGGTGATGTGTGTGGGGTGATGTGTGGGGTGACGTGTGTGGGTGATGTGTGTGGGGTGACGTGTGTGGGGTGATGTGTGTGGGGCTGCTCAGCTGCTGCTTCACAGCCACAAAATGGTTCTTTGCTCCTGGTGTCACCAAACAGTTGGTGTTTAGTATGGCAGGAGCTACAACCATGCTCCTGGAAACTACACAGGGAAGTGTTTTTCTATGAGGGAAAGGCTGTTTTGGGAAGCAGTGTCTCAGAAAATGACTCTGGGGGTGACAGAGCTCCCGGTGCAACATTATCAAGGTGATTCTTTTCCTGTCTGAACAAAGGAGTAGGAAATTGTTCAAGTTGTAATTACCCACAGTACAATGGTACCAGAATATCACATTCAGATTTGGAAGTTTTTTAGTCAGGAAGGTGTAAGAGAGGAACTCTGAGATTTGGAAACCTTTTTCTGCAGCAGGATTCAGTGAAGTTTATTGAAGAGAAGATAAAGGAGCAGCTTGCCCATATGTGAAGCATAGATTCGATAACAGGAGCGCTCCTGTCTGGCTGAAAGAGGTAAAATGGGAACCGCACAATTAAATTCAAGACTAGGCAGTTTAGATTCCAAGCAGGCACATCTTAAACAGTGTGAGTGAGTTGCCAGTGGAATGATTTAATAAAGATTGTAATAAATTTCCAGTTATTGGACATTCTAAAATTTGAGCTGGATGCTTTTTGGAAGGAAATGCTCCAATTCAAACAAGATGAATACATAAGTCTATTAGCACAACTTATTCCAGGGGTCACACTGGAGATTTTAACGATCCAGTCTATCCTTCTATGGTGCAAAAGAAATTGTTCAGTGGTTGGTTTGTGCACTTACATCATATGAAAGGATTATTTCTCTAGCAGACCCAAACAATATCAATTCTGGCTTTTGTCCTAGAAGGAATGGTGGCCATAACTCCTTTGGTTTTGTTGCCTTGAGTTAGTTAATCAGACTAAGAGCTGCTAATGTGTTTGATGTTGCTCATGTATCTTGAGCCAGCGTGAAGCAATAATGAAAAAGGCAATCACTAGTTTTATTTTCGAATTGTAAAAATCTACAGCAGTGGGACTGTTGTGATTTTGATTTGAGGCAATATAGATGAGGCTTCATACAGCTGATTCATGAATAAAGTTAATTGCTGGTCTGTGAGCTCTTCCTGACTGCAGTCATAGGGAAAGAACAGGTTGCTGCTGTGGGTTATCTGACAGAATGCAAATGTACACTGTATTTCACCCTTCCTTAATGCATTTGTGCTCCTCTCTGCTTGGTTTCTCTGTTGGAATATAGAGACTAGGTGGATACTAAAATAAAGCTATTGCAGAGCTCAAATGGATACTAAGGAAACTTCCTCAAAACAGTGGACACCATGGCAAATTTGGAAAAGAGAGGGTTATGCTAAATAAATGTTAAGGACAGTTTAATTGGATAAATGTCATTTAGAATGGGCTAATTAAGGTCTAAAATATATATAATTACTTGAAATACATTTGATTTGATACTATAGGATGAGTTTAGCGCAATTCTGAAAAGTCAGCATTATTCCATGTTGCTTTAGGAACTAATAATTAATACTAATGATTCTCACTCATTTGCATTTTCCTAAACTTTCTGAACTAGACACATGTCAGCATGCAGGAGACATTGGTGCCAGGCATTTCACACCTAGAGGGAGTTCTCTTTATTTCTCCTCCAATAAAGCTATTTCTTTCCTGCTACCTCATTTCTTATGAATCCTGCTGTTGTTGTTGCAGTTTTTGGGTATTTTTACCTGGTACAAGGTAAGCAGATACTCTAATCTGCTCAGAGTAACTTCCGCATCTTCTGCCTATGTATTTGCAATCCATGTAGAACTCCACAACATGCAAAATAAATTGGTAGAATTGTTAATATTGCATCAAGTTGTGATTTTGGAGGCCTTTTGTTAGGAGCATTTGTTCTCCTAAGTGGTTACAGCTGGCAGACTGTGCCCTCCACACCTGTTTGAAATTTGGCTCAGGGTTAAGTTCTGTGTTCCTATAATTTGTCATGCCTTTGATTACCAATGCATTACATGTTATGGAGAAAACACCAAGAAGCCACATGCCTTTATTTGTTTAGATTTTCCATTCTTTCCATTTCAAGGTAAGCAGGAATTATGTTCTGAAAGGGGTGATTCACAGGCATAATGATTCCAGTTTGGCCATGATACTGAACCATAGTGTCACATCTTTTACATACAGCACAAAATTTGTTAGTCTAAAGAAAATGGCCCTGTTTATATTGCTGAAACTCCCTTGGTCTTGTCATAGCTCTTCTATTAATAATTTCCTAGTTTTCTCCTCTAATGGTGCTGTATATTCAGGTAGCAATGAAGTCAATAAATCAGATCTTCCTATTTAGTCAGATGTACAAATATACTTTCCTTGCCTGAGATGCAAAGAAAGGGACACAGTGGATGAGCTGACTCACTACAAGAAGATTTCTCATTTTTTCCCGTGCATGTAGGACTGCAATGGCAGAACTGCCTCTGATTTATTCCTACAGAATAAGAGCATACGGACAAATTGCTGTATTCTATGCGGCCAAGTTATTTTCCCAGTTACATTTTCTTGTTTTATTCTTTTCCATTGATTTATTGATAAGACATAAAGGTTTTAGAACTGAAAGCAAAACTGCAGATATATTTACCTTTGGGGCATCTACTGTGAATGGCAAATTTCTTGTTTACCTTCCAGAGAACACAAGCTTCTTTCATTGCTTCATCCTCCATGACCAGTAAAATGATCAGAGCTTGGCAGGTGGCATAACTTTCTGAAGGGTTATTTTTTTGCCATAAATGCTCAATGTAATAGTATTTAATTGCTTCTGCTAAGCTTTTCTTAAGTGGAAAGCAAGATGGATCTCAAAATGATGGATGGAGACAGGGTCTAATGTGCATTTTCAGGAGACAAATATCTTGCTACTTCATCCTCACTCATCCTGGCTCAACTTTCTGTGGTGTTTGACCAGCTGGGCTGTTCTCAGCTGGAAACATTGGATCAACAAATGCTAATATTGACTCTCTTTCTGCCTAGTTGGGCTTTCTTTTGAAAGGCAACTGTGATTTACATGTTGAAGGTACAAAACCTTGTTCAAGATATGGCTATGCTGAACTCTGGTAAAAAGAAAGACAATTCAAAATCCCCACTCAAAGGCAATGTGATTTCTGTTCTATCACAGGGCCATTTGGGCTGCATGAAAAACACTTATAAAACCTGCCTGATGCTTCAGACTTGTCTCTTATCTCCCAAAATGCAGAGGAAGCAGAGCTCAGGAGCAGGTCAGAGACAGAATTATTGACGTTACTTCTGAGCACTAAATTGCACTGGGAAGGCAGCTCTTATATATCTCTTTTAAAGGCAAGATAACATTATTTCTCTTCCAGAAAAGTGCTAGAATAAAACACCTTAAGTAACAGCATCGTTTTTAATTTTTAAAAATCCCCAAATACTCTGAAGTTTTCACTTTTGTTGTTTAATAAATATTTTCGTTTTTTGATTCTGTGTTGCCTACTTTACTTGCTTAAGTTCTTATTTATTTGAATGAGCGGAATTGTTTGCAGCTCTGTCTCTTGTTTAACAGTGTCAGTCTTTTTAAAATGACATCTCTTTTTAGAGTCCACGAAAGGTTAATTCATGAAATATTTGAAGGCATTGTAATTGAGTCATGAGGAAAAAATATGTATAAAAATAACATTGAAGAAATTCTGACAGAAGAACTATCCATGCTGTGATGTGCATGAGGTCTGGGGGGGAAAAAAAAGCAATTGCATAGTTACAGCATGTATCACAATACAGAAGCTGTATTAGGCAACCTTGAATCTGGCATTTCTTAACTTTTGAGAATTTTCAACCTCTGTGTGTAGCTCACCTCCTGTTGTCACCTAACAAGGAGAGAATTATGATAAAACAGATGTTTAACCAGAATGAAGTCCAGGGTTCCTTCCAGTAAAGCTAACTGAAGTAAAGGAAAGCTGAATTACAGTAATGTCCAGCATAAAATGCTTGTGTCTGTGTTGTTCTCTTTCTTATCTACACTGCTGATTTCCTTCCAGTGCTCTCAGCTAACTTCTGCTATTCATGTTAAAAACACATGTTCTGAAGATTGAATGCAAATTAACAAACTAACAGTGTGAATTCTCAGCTGGATGAATTGCTATGTGTCCATTTTTAAGTAAAGCTTTCAATACTGTCTCTCACAGGGTCTTTCTGGACTAAATGTCCAGCACACAGTTGGATGAACACATCCTGTGACGGGTGAGCAACTGGCTCAAAACATTAGGGCTCAGGGAAGCACAAACCCTGCAGCTACAGGGACACTGGGGTTGCAAAAGGCTTGCCAAGGTGAGCACTGCACTGCAATAATAACACTGCTCCTTCCATACCTTTCCCATCCAGGCCACCAGTGTTTCAGAACAGTTTATTGCAGGATGGGAGAACAGCTGAATCAAAATAAATAAAAGAACTAAATAGAAGAAAAGCATGCAGGAGGAAATGGCTGAAACCTCTTTCTGGGCACAAGAAGGGTGGAAGTCAGATAATCAGTAAGACGTTGACTAAGACTTCCAAAGCAGGAATATGAGGACCAAGTTGGTTAAAATAGTTGGGATGCTTTCACCCACAGTTTATATGCACTATAATCAGTTACCTTCAAAATTAGAAAGCCAGTTAGGAAAAGGGATACACAGTTAAAAGACTTGTTACTTATTAAAAGGAAAAAAGGAAGAACAAAAGAAAGAAAAAGTTTCTTCTTTCTGGCTGTCTAGCTTTGACTGGGGAGCTCATCCAGAAGGAACCATGAAACATCTGGCCAGTTGAGTTGAGTGCCCACAATTCTGAAATGTCAACATCCCTCCTAGCCAAGATGTCATAACAGTGGAGGAGTCCTGGCATGGCTCTGTGGCTGTGTGAGGTGATCTCATTTGTAGGAATTCTCCCTTCTCGGGCCGGAAAAGGCCCCATGCGATGACTGAGAGGGGAACGCTGCGAGTGCAAGGGTGGAAACAGCCTGGGGAGCTCCTTGTGTGGGGTTGGTAGAACTCTACTGTGACAGTAGTGTCAGACTGTGTGGGCCAAGTAAAGTCAAACACTAACAGAGCCAAGTGGTGTGTGTATGTGTGTGTGTTATACTTTCCAGTGTGAAGAACAATTGCCTCCCTGTTTTATACAAGAAAATAAGTGATTTTCAAGAAGAAAATTAGCAGTGGTTAGTGGACTGCTCGGTAGATAGCCTGGAAGGTCCTGGGATGAGTCATGCTGTCCAGCACCATAACTGACACACAAAACTTCTCTACTATTCTCATCTCTTCCACTTTTTTTTTTTTTTTTTTTTTTTTTTTTTTAACTTCAGTGTAATGTCAAGGATTCTTATAAACCAGTTATTTACTCTGTTTCCTACGTGCTCTTTCTGTGGAAGAGACCAAGTGAATACAGTGTGTCCTTGCTCCTACAGTAAGATCAGTTTATAGATCTAGTAACTGCTTTTATTGACGTAAGATGACATAAGATTTGGTATGCACTATTCTCTCCTTTTTCATCATTCTTACATAGTCTTCAGAATTAAGTCTGTTTTGTCAGCTCTTTCTAGGATGTTCAGTATTTAGCTGACACTTAGGTAAGTCTGTGACTAGCTCTTCATAGCAAATTGACGAAACAGTATAGAAATTTCCAATATGATGAGAGTCTGCTTTATTCTTGCTTTTGCAGCAGTTGATGCAATAGATGTCAACTGAGTTAGTGAGTAAGGCAACGGTAAATAAAGTTTAAAGTATTTTTATGAAAAGTAACTTCCCAGACTGGATTCAACTATACTGTGACAATAGTGTTCCTGTCTGGAATTGGAATATGTTACATTTGATGGTAATTTTCTTTCAAAAAAACCCCAAATTAAACACAACCCCCCCCCCCCCCATCTTTTTGAATGAGAGTGTGGAACCTCTACTGGGATCTTTAACATGGCATTTTTCAGTGATGTCCTAAACTTTTGTAGACCAAAAGTTTTACAGGAGTGGGCTGCTTGTTAAGATTGCTCCATTTTATATTTTGAAATGATTGTTTGCTGAACTGACTTAAATGCCATTATATTTAAAAAAATGGTCCTATATGCATTTATACTGCTTTTTCCTAGTATTACCAACAAAATGGACACTGGTCAACATTACTGAGAAGAGCTGATAAAAGCTTAGGTGTGAGGTTGGATCTGCTGATGCTGGTGCAGAGTGTGATGATATAAGAGAATGTTTCTCAGCAGGAGGATTTGGCTGCATTCACAAAAGATGGCCATTGCCCTTTGCCAGATTTATAATCTTGAATTATATGGTAATATGAAAGATAATATATGCCATGCACTACAGAGAAGATGGCAGTTTCTTCAGAATATAGGCAGCCTGTCCTGTTTGTAAAGCTTTCAATTACAAACTGATTATGAGGAAGAAATTCTAGACATCGTCTGTTTATGGTTTACCTCAAACTGCTTCTTCCTTTCAAATTATCTTTCTCTTTTTTTAAAAGGAAACGGTAATTTCATTTATGCAAAGAATGATTCTGCAAATGATTCTTTATTTCTTCCTTTTATTTGCATAGGAGCATAAACAGTGCCATTAACTTTAAAAGGACAGTCGTGCCAAATTAACTGTGGGTTTTTTAGGACAAGACCTAGTTACAGGTTTTTATCATGGTTCTAATCCATACAACCAAATACAAGTAGTCAATTATACCCAAAATACAGGACAATTCTAGAATGGTTTTAAGAACAAACTCCTACCCTTTTTATTAAAACCAGCAGTGTAATGGTATATGTCAACATGTGTGTTTGATTTGGGTACATTTTCTGCTCTGGACCACCTCATATTCTTTGTTAAGAGCCAGGAGTGAGTGATCTCATGTATGACTTTCCAAGTGGTGCTAATGAAGGACTTCCTTGCCAGGTGCTCAGCATGCTCCACTCCTCTTGCTTTCAGTTGTGGTTGAGAGCATGCTGCATTCCCTGGGTTACAGCCCTATTGTTTATGGCTTCAAGTCAGCATTGCCAAAAAGAATATGATGAGAGAAAATAAACAGCACCAGGGTTTACTTTGAGGATCCCCTAAATTAGCTAGGTTTTGTTTTTTTTACTTGGGAATATCAAAATCTAAATCTGGAAAATATTAGTGTAGCGTATAAATACTCTCTTATAATTTCAAAGAACAGTCCCCATGTACAACTTGTGGGAAATCAGTTTTGTGTTATAGGAATAAGGATCTAAAGCCTCCTACTGACTTAAGAGCTCTCTGGAGCAGTAACTAACTCAGCTTTCCTTCTTGTAACACGACCCAACTTCTGTTTCAAAACTCCACATTTTGGCCAAATAATTATCATGTAGTTTCCTGATAAAGCCTCAAATACTTGGGTATAATACTGTGCATGGGTATTACTAACAGCATCCTTCAATCCTGAAAGCTGCAGTATGTGCCTTCAAAATTTTTTAAAGAAAAAACAGATCAGAAATGCGAAATGTAGTACGTTGTTGCTTTTTTCACCAAATTGTATATGTGGGGTGTCTGGGAATGAAGAAAGTGACATATTTTTAGCTTTAAACTTTTCAGCAAGATGACAACTTGTAGGGAGTGTATTCACAAGGGAAAATCTTTCCTCTTACCCTCCGGGGACATAGTCTACATCATGGGAAATGAGTTCCTTGTAGGACAGAGATGGGTAAGAGAGTGGAGATTTAAAGGTGTGCTGGTGTTCATGGTCAAAACCCATTACTGAAGCAGTGGGTTACCCAGCAGGAGAGGAGCTGCAGGAAGAATCATCAGAACCCGGGGCTATGGTAAAGTCAGTGCTGCAGCTTCGTGGCTGGATTATTCCTTTTTCTTTACCTCTGTAGGCAAGAGGCTTTCTAGTCTTCTTCATCCCTTTGCCTTTGGAGTCATGACTGGTGCTGTAAAAAGAGCTAATTGAATTTCCAGCTCTTGTTTAACCCAGTATAGAGTGACAGTGCTCTGCAGTTCAGTGTAGGCTGCTCTAAGTCTTGGCTACTGCAATCATCATTAATAAGTTCTTGTTAGACTGTCTCAAAGGGAGAAAAAACCTTGGTTTATTTGTTAGGATAGCTTAATACTATCTTATGTCTGATTATACTGTGCTTCTCTTAGGAGCTTTGTCCCATTCTTCCAAATCATTCCTATCGTGTACAGTTAAAAGGTGTGTTAGCCCAAGGATTAATCCAGTTTTTTAGATATCAAGCTATGTTTGGGTGAGTATAATAAAAGCTTTGTGAGTGTCCCAATAAAATATGAAAAGTAAATTCATGTCAGATGCTCAGACCAAAATGCAACTCTGTATTGAAAATGACAGCAGCCATGCTGCAGAATTCTCAAAAAGTGCAGGGGCAATTTGCAATGACAGATGGATGAGTTGTAATAAATTTCTAACAAAGGGGTAAAAAATCAGTTCAGATGGGCTAATAACGACAGCAGACAACATCGTAAAATTCAAAATTTAAAAATCAGAATAATTAAAGAATATTTGTAGTGGCTTTCTGTCACTGCACTGCTGGAACAGTTGTTAAATTCCGTTTTCATAGCACTCAAAGCTTTACATAATACAGAAGTAACAGCAGAGGTGGCTGGTCTCTGTATCGCTGTGCAAGGTAAATTACTAAACTTACTGTGTTGAGATTTTTTTCTATTTTTTTCCTTCAATCTTAGGAAAAAAGCCTAGTAAAACCTACTCCTACTCCCTCCAAACTATATTTTACTTTACTCTTCCATTAATCTTGATGTCTCCTTTGAAAAGAAAATATACTGCTGAATGAAGGTAAACAAGTTATTCTTGAGAGGCAGCTTTATCAGAATAACCTCTGCATTTTTAAAATTCTTTAAACGTAGAATTAAAATACATTTCTGGATTTACACTCTGAGACCAGCAAGGAGACCTTCAATGAGCAAGCAGGGGTTTCCATCAGCTGTGACCTCAGTGGTATTGCAACATTCTGCTGTAAAACTCAGATGCTATCTTAGGTGATAAATGCATCTGAGTGGTATGAAAAGATTAAACTTGTGTGGGGAAGGGCAGCCTAGCCAAAATGTTTGTTAAATATACGGGCCAAAACCCAACTTTGACAAAATGGGATAAGGAGACGCAAATGAATCCTCTCCTATCAGAGAGCCCCTCTCTCCTCCAATTAGAGAAATTAACTGGGATCTAGTCTAAAGAAGTACTGTTTCAGATGATTACTAACTATTAGCATTTTTTCTTGACTTTTTGAGTAGATAGCACATCAGCTAGACCTTCATGACATGATCTCACTTAAGTAAAAGGCGTATGGTGGTTTTTGGCATTTTCTTAGCCACCATGTAGCAATCTGAAAAGCTCAGAGCTGCTGGATCCTGATCTAGTCCAAGAAGTACTGGAACTGCTGGGGTGCTGAGAGAGCCTGGATTTAGTTTGAAGAAGCTGTAACTGACCTGCATTACAAGTACTGTGCATGTTCACCCACAAAACCTTTAAGGTTCAGTAACATTTTTGCTTAGAGACTTTCAGTTTAAAGTCATGTTTTGTGATTGAGATTTCACTTTCTTTGAGATGAATTACAGTATTTCTGGTAATTTCATGGCCTGTCGGAAACCAGTCCCAAATTAGTGTGCGTATTATCCTGTTGCAGTACAGTTTATATCTAAACTCTGCTGAAAAAAAACTGTATAAAACTAGAGTTTTTATAAAGCACCGTTTAGGATACAGAAATACTATGTTGCTGTGTCAAATACACAACAAATGTATTTTCACACATCTGGACAAGGCTCGTGCTGTCTGGGGCTGCAGTGTGCTGACTTGAAGGGAAGACTCTTCATTAATGTGTTCAGCATTTTCAGTCTGCCAAAGGAGGAAGGCTGGCTTTGATCTGGGAGAAGCCTGACTGAATGCTCCTGCTAAGCTTCTTGGGGAACATCATGTCTATTTTATGATTTTTAAGGAGTACAGATGAGTCCCCACAGAGCTTGTCATCCTAAAATGGGACTGAGGTGGAATATAAGTCCCCTCCTGCAGATGGTTGTACCTACATGTTTTAATTTCCTCCTTTCACGGGTTTGTTGATCAGGCAGGGAGCATTGGCTGTTCCCCACTAGGTCTGTTTCTGGTGACCACCATTTCTGGGACAAGTTTATTTGATTAGCCACGGATAAAGTAGTGCTGTTTCTCCTCCAGGTTACGAAACTAGATAGATAACATGTGGAGTAACTTCAGGGCAGGGCTCCAAGGGACCTTGGCTGCATCAAATGCAGGACATTACCGATGTGTCCTGGAATTTGAGTTGGGGCAGCTTCTGGGAGAATTTACCAAAGCTGATGTCTGACAGAGAACTGAGCCTGTGTAAAATAAGTGTGCACCTCATGTGCTGTTCTCCTCAGACCAGCAATCACCTCTGCCTTCACCTGCTGCCTTCACCTGCTGCTTCCTATTCCTCAGTGCGTGACAGTCTCTGCTTTCTCAACACAACTTGTTCTTTCATAGTCACAGCCTGCACAGAGTCCTGACACAGCCCTCCTGGTTGTGCCTTGTTGTCAGCAAGCATGTTGGAGGAGAGATAGGGTTGTTCTAAAAGGAGGTGGATCCATTTGCCTCTCCTTATACTGTTTTCCAAATGTCTGAGTCTTAATACCATCAGTTGCTAGGAATTCCTTTCCTTTGAATGGATTTTATTATGCAACCCATGTGTGGGGAGGTTTTCGGAAGGCTCTTTCCCAGAACTCATCCTACACAAGAGGCCAGTCTCATAGTTTGCTGGTTTTGGATCCCTTCTAATGGATCTAATTCTTTTCGTGATTGTAGAAGGACCTTTCACAGATAACTTGGGGAGCAGTATTGCAAAGCCTTGTTTTATGTATTATGAACTTAATTCAGTGAAGTATATGCTTACTTTCGACTGCGTTTTAAAATTAATATATACTTGATGGTTTGATTTAGGAATCATAGAATCACAGAATATACTGAGTTGGAATGGACCCATGAGGATTATCAAGTCCAGCTCCTTGCCCTATACAGGACACCCCAGGAATCACACCATGTGCCTGAGAGCACTGTCCAAATGCTTCTTGAACTCAGGCCCAGAAAAGTCCATGAAAGTGCATGTGAACAATGCCTAGACCTGGTTTGATCCTTTCATCTGTTTCCTGGGTTTGTGTGTGACTGTTTGGTTGCCTCTGTCCCTGTGTTAGGGGGCAATCTCTGTGCACATCCATCCATCCATCCATCCATCCATCCATCCATCCATCCATCCATCCATCCATCCATCCATCCATTCATCCCCTGCTTTCCCACACCTCTGCAGCCCAGAAGGACAACCTGGGTGTCACAGGTCTGGGTGTGAAATGGTGGGAGCCTCATAGCACTGGGATGGGCAGCCGGATGTCAGAGCTACAGCTCCTAGTGAGAGTATCAATAATTGGGGTTTGCTTATGAGATAATTGAGAGACTGGAAACAGTCTCAGCTATGTGGTTGAGAAAGGAAAAAGTAAGCCTATGGTTAATACAAGTGAGGCAGAGGTTTTAAAAACAACATTATTTAAAATATTATCAGAAGCCACTTTTTGGAACTTCATGAACTCCGTAAAGGAGATTATGGTAGTTTTTACTGCAATGATTAATTTCTTTCTTCTGGCTGGATCAGGTCTGCAGCTGTGATCTGTGTATTCTGGAAGTTTGTATTCAGCTCCGTTGAGGAGAAATGCTCTTCTGAAGCATTTAGCTTCTTTTCAACATCTGTGCTATTATGTGGACAACCACAAGTTGCCTATTTTTATGCTGCATTCTACTTTTACTGCTGTAATTATTTCTTACATGTTCACTGCTTGTTGTCTACTATGAACGGTTCAGCCTGAAGCTATGTTATTTGTGTTAAGAATATACTGAATTTTACCCACTTTCCTGAATTTTACCCACTTTCCCCTTAGTTTTTCCCCTACTCTTCCTATCCCTTCATCTTCAATAAATCTCTATGAGGTATTGCAAAGAGATAAGAGGAGAATGATGCCCAAACAATTCTGTTTCTTACAAGAGCAATTATAATTTCAAGTTCTGAGGAAGAGTTGATAGGTTGATATCTCCAAGCAGTTGCTGGTTTTGCTGTTCTCAATGTTGTTACTCTCTGAGAAGTTTGTAATTGTCCTTTTAAAAATTTTTACTAGATTAATGTATTCAATTATTCTTCATTCATTTGCTTATTTTGGGGTTAGTTTGTGTGTATTATCTGATCCTATAATATTGTAGTTTGAATGCACTAAACTAAACTGGACAAGGACTGGAAAAAGTTAATCTGAATTAAACATTTAACTGCAGACTTGCATTGGGAAAATAGAATATATGGATTATAGCTGCTGTAGTTACAGTATTTTGGTGTAAGTTTGTAAAGGGGAACTACAAGAAGCAATGACTTTGAGGCATCTGCCATGGTATAAAAGGGCCAGATGGAGACCACTGCACTTATTAACTGGCAAGGGATTGTGTGAAAGCTTCTCACCTGGTCCTGCACAAATGTAGCGAACTTTGCCTAAATTTGCCTTCACCAGCCTTTAAGTTCTTCTTCAGGTTGTTTAAGCAGTGGTATCTTTGTGGGGAAGCAGATAAGAAATGCTCCCCCACCCTGCTATTGCAGGTCAGGATGTGCTGAATGGAGACTAACTTGCAGCAATATCCTCATTTGCTTTAACCAGCTCCCTAGATAGGCTATTGATGGATTTTTTTGGTTGTGGTGTTTGTTTTTGCTTATTTGGTGTTCTGGTTTGTTTGTTTTACTTTTGCTAGTAATTGATTACAGAAATACATTTTAATTGTATCTAAACTTGTGTGATGGATATATATATGCAAATCTATCACATATTTAATTTTTTATATTGGTGAAAATATCTTTCATTATCTTATGGCCTTAGGTACTCTGTATATTGTTTTGTAACCATTCATGATTAAAATGGCTCCACATGTGAGCTGTGTCTGTTTAACAGAGCATGAATTTTAAATATTAGGTTATTATAATGGAATTCAAATTTAATCTTGAATGTTCACCACTAGGCTGAGAAGCTGTAGTTTGTCTCAGCTGGAACTCTTGGTTTGGATAGTCAGCATTTAAAAACTGAATTCACAAGTTATTTATTAAGCCCTTGAAGAATCCAGTAATTCTTTCCACTGATACGTCTGAGCTGTCCCAGGATAAAAATTCTCCATCCATCAAACTGCACCTTCACAAAAAATTAAAATATAAAAGGTGACTTGCTGTTAATGTGGTCTAATAGCTGAACATTTTAAATTCTATACTGTAGTCCTTTTGCTAAAGTAAGAATCCTTTCTTCTTAAAAAACACGTGAATGTAAAAGAAATAAAAGCAAATTCTCAGCTACAACAGTTAGGCTTTATGATGCAGATTTAGAATGTCAAACCCTTGCTCAAAAATCAGATAATTGCCTCATAAAATGAGAATGGGAAATACCTTCACTTATTTGAAAAATGCAAGCCATTATCTAGAATGTTCTTTTTCACCTTGTTGTTAAAGCTCATTTTTCACTGAGTTCTAAAACAATTTTATAGCTATTCAGCAGTTCTCTAATTCTGTAAATATTTAGTATGTATTTAACCTCAGGCATATAAGGGACAACTTTTAATAGCTTGAAGATAGGCAGTTTGTAAACAATATTTCAGTTGGTTTTTCTTCATCTTCTTCTTCTTTTTTTTATTTTTTTTTCTTCCATGGAATTTTTAATGGAAAAGTAGAAAAGACTTCATTTAAAAAAAAAAAATTACTTCCTGAAGAAGATGAGGAATCATGGTTTCATCACACTGAGATCCTGCAAGAGTCAAGTGCTGCCCATCAGGCATTTAAGTCAACTATATCTTGTAGACTTAGGGATGACTTTGAAGTCTTTATATTCACTTTGGCAGTGTCTGTTCTTGAAACTTGCACTTCATGTACCTAATTAATGTACTGGTGTCATCTTCTTCTTTTTATGATATCGTCCAGAGGTTAATTACACAAAATAATTGTGGCATGTGTAAGATAAAAGTTAAAGCTCATGTTTGGGTTAGGCTTTGACCAGCAGCAATTCCCTGCACTGCAGACCTTAGTGATTTTCTGGAAGGTCAAGCCATAAAGAAGAAAGAGACACATAGTGCTGGGCAATTGTCTGTATTGAAGTGGGAATTCTACAACAACTGTGGTCGGAGTGGTTCAAAAGCAATGTTAATAACTGTACTCTTTTCAGAGAAATACTCAGTTTACTTCACAACCCTTTTTTAGAGCCAAAATTATTGTAAACATCTGCCTCACAGGAATGCCCTTTACCTTAAGACCCCTTTAATTCAGGTGTGAATCCTTGTTATAAAATACTTCTTAGACAGGGAATAAAAGGCTTATGCAGCCTGTTTTTATTCTTCCATCTTCCCTTAATGAATCATTATGCCCTTCATTTTCCTAAGTCCTTATGCAAACTCTGCAATGATGGGAAAAAAACTCCAGTAATTTGAAGTTTTAAAACAATTTTATGTAAGGATTTCGTTAGTACCTTGAAAATGCCAACTAATTTCTTCTTGCTTTCTCAACGAGCTTTTCAGAAAAACCCACTAAATTTGTTCTAGTAATTCAAATTTTTCCCTAGATATAGTTTCCACTGATTTAAGTGGCAATTTTGGTTGAAAATATAGTTGTGATTCTTTATTTTTTCTTTATTTGTTACTTCTAGTGGTTACAGTGATTTGAAATCTTGTTGTTTTTTGTTGTTCCTGTGAAATTTATTGGTAGCTACATTCTGTAACTCATTCAAAGGCCTTTGTTCCTTGGTTGCACAGGTTTTATGACCACACTGTTATTCTTTGAGAGCTGTACTATTTGAATCTATCTTTACTGCTGTCTAGACTTCCAGTCTGTAGTAATAAATATATTATCTCAGTATTTCATATACAGTCTGATTTTTCTATCTTCGACATGCTTCTGACTTAATTTGTGGCCATTATTATTGCATCATGCAAGATGAATTAGCCATATAAATGAAGTTCTCAATTGATGAAAGCTAGGATAATTTTTGAGGTTTTCTTAATAATTCTTTGTTGGAAAACATCCTGTGTATAAAGTTTGTGCAGGGTTTTAGCAAAGTGCTGCTCTGTGATGCCCGTTCCTTAGGAGCAGTACCCAAGGGCTGTTTGAGTTACTGACTCTGAGTTTGTATAGTGCATCCTACTACTGCTGATGCTGAACATACGGTTTGCTGTGGGGAGATACAAACTGTGCAGTTTGCTGAAGCTCTTTAGCAACTTGTAGTTTAATCTGGTGTATTTATCTTGTTATTTCAGATCCCCACTGTATTGAAAATTGCAGTTTTGTGGGGTGACTTTTCAGTGAAAACTTCATCTTTGTTTGGGAAAGGTGGGCACTCTTATATGACATGAATTTTCAGGCATCAAAGGAAGATGTTTCTCTAAAATTTTAAAGGCTAGAAGAAATATTTGTGCTTCTTCTGGAGATGAGAAATGGCTGTGATAGTTAGACGTAATCTGATTTGTACTAGACAGGCAAATTGTCCAGAAATTAAAAGAACCAAACATAAAGGTGAGGAGAGAATAATAAAATTATAGAATTATCAGGTCGGAAGAGATCTTTTAGATACAGTCCTGCCAATGACCCAGCACTATCGCTGTAACCCCTAAACTACTCAACCTTATCACTCAGAATGAGAAATGCTGAAAGATATTGCTGGAAAGCTGAAGTACATAATACTTTGTGTTACTCTGAGGACAGTGTTTTCAGTCGTTGAATTCACTCCACAGTTTTTATGTAGCTCCATTTGGTATGAAACTACACGGGAACATAGGGGCAAGTTCCAGAAAACAGTGCAGCACTTCCTAAAGATGCTGTGTAGCTGTTAATGGACTTCATGGGACATGTATCAGCCTCGTGGTTACAACCATCATTGACCTTCTGTAATAGGAGGTGACAGCTGTGCAGAGCAAATGTCTCTGTTATCATCCTTCTCCCAGAGACATTATGGAGTGGTAAAACTACACCTGTTCCATTTCCAGACTATCATTTGCAGGTGGAAGCTGAATCTGTTACTTAAAAGACTTCTTAATATGACCAAAATGGGGCAAATAAAATGCTTATCCTTTGTGGTGTTCACGCCAAGTGTTTGAAGGAAATTGTCCAGAAGGACTGAGCTGCTCTGATCAGATGGTAGCTCCTGCTGGGGTTTTCAAACCTCTTTGATTTTCTGACGTACACAGCTGGTGTGTAAAATAAAATAATGACAAGCCATGTCTGGATCAGGCAATTCTCCTTTTTACAAGCAAAACAGAGCCAACAAGTCCTTGTTGAGATACAACAGTAAACAACTTGGTTATTTTCCACTGTCCCCTTTGTGGTTGTTAGCAGAGGCAATGTTAACAGTACCAGGAGGGTACTTGGGGTCTGTGACAGGGAAAAAGGAAGGAATATTGGATAGTGTTCTTGTTTCAGGCAGTATAAACACAGATAATCTGAACTGTCTACCCAGTAAAACAGTGATGTGAAGTAAAAAGGCTTTGTGTACACAGAGTAGTTTCATCTAATTAGCACGGCTTACAGACTAAGAGCAGAGTTGTGGTAACCCAAGTTTTGTCATGTGTCCAGTACCAAGGTTATGTATTCATTATTCTTGCAGAGCTTGTATTGTCTAAGAGTTGCCAGCACATATTAATGTCTATGGCTACATCTTCAAGGATGTGATAGCTGGATCCAAGCGGTCTTCTCCTGGTGACAAACCTCCTTAAAACACAAAAAGACTGATACCTTTTCATTTAATGATACACCAGAGGCTAAGAAAAAGGACCAGTCAGTTTGGGATACGTGCATTTTTTGGCTGGTAAAGTATTTCTATCCTTCTTGTGGTTTTGTTTTTGCTTTCCTTGTGTTCAATTTTATTCATGAAACTCTGGTTTAAATTGTCTACTCCTGCAGAGAATTCCTGGATGCAGAATAGTGTGAATAGCCAAGAAATCTGCAATTGTTCATCCTGCATAGTCTTTGGATGTAATTCCTTCCGAAGGTCTGCCCAAATTAAAATGTTTGGCTGTAAGTGGATCCGTATGGGGGAGGTTTGTGGATTTGAGGGAGTTTGTGGATTTACAGTGGCCAGCAGTGCAGTACAATGCTGTAGACATCTTGTCAGATGAACCATACTGGTTCCAAGGGTACTGGGAGCTGGGAGGCACAGAATGGTGCTGCCACAGCTCCTCCTCTGGATCCTCAGCTGTAGATTTACTCTTTTCTCTTTGCAGGTGTCTCAGGGACATCCAGCTTGGCTCTGTCTAATTCTCTGGCCACTGCAGCAGTCAGCACTGGTTTGCAGGACTCACTTGTGACAAGGGTGTTGCAGAATTTGGGGAACCAGCCCTCAGGAAGGGCTGGGTGGTGCAGCAGACTCCGTTGGTGGGAGAACTGATGCACACTGGTCCCAGAGCAGCCTGGACACTGTGACACAGCTGTGGAAGAGCATTAGCACAGAAAGCAAAGCTTGGTCCCTTTCTTTTAACAGAACTCTGTTCTGTCGGGGGGACATCTGCTAAGTGCTGAAGCACTTTTATCATCAGAGTGAAAAAAAACCCCTAAAATGTATAACTTCTAAGTATGAGTAAGAGCCAGATGTGCTGACTGGATGGGGAGGGTGCTGCAGGGCAGCTGGCCTTCAAAGTGTGATTCGCTGGAGTTGAGGATGGAATTTTTCTGGAAGCATATTACAATTTAGAGACATCTTTTCATTATTAGTGCATTAGGGCGTTTAAGCTGAAATAATGCAAGATGAAGCATGGGATGGGCAACAGTATCACAGTGTTCCTTGAACCTCCAACTGCAGGGAAACATAATGTAGATTTCCTTTTATTATAAATTATTCTGACTAAATTGGAAAACACACAGAGAAACCTCAGGTTTTTAATCAATCATTTTAATTTTGATACACTGTCTAAATGAATTAATTGCTTTTTTTATTGCTTTCTTAATTGCCTCATTTACCTCAATTACTAAGAAATGGGCTTCAGGCAAACTTCAAAAATATCCTTGTGGCAACTTTTCCCAACTATTTGGCTTTAATTTGCAGATGTCTAAAGAGATGCTGCAGGACAGTGTTATATAGGCATATAAACCTTTACTTATTGTTTCTTTCCAGTACTGAGAACTCTTCCTAGATTGCACAGTCCTGGTAATCAAAAGGCTGATGATGCACTGTTGGAATTTGTGTTATCTCTGGCAGCATTTGCCTTGTTGCTAAACTCCCTATTTTTCCACTCTTCTTCTTTGAGAGCGCTTAATAAGGGTTAATGCTATTTCATGACTTGGTTTTATAATCAAGTACTACCAATGCTAATCTGCTTAGTTCCTCTGCAATTAAATGACCATACACTGCCTACACTTGTTAACTGAAAGTCAAGTGACTTTTAAAGATGGCCTGAATAAATCAAGTGGAAATGTGACCTTGTGTTAGGTTTTTTTTTTCTGTACACATAACACTGTGTTGCTTGCTGAGGTTTTTTCTCAGTCAATTTGGCAATTTCAAATCCACAGTATCAAATATAAAGAAGCACAAAATCATGAGCACGTTTTCCTTTACATTGCTAAACTGTTGATCATGTTTTCAACGTGTTCTATGTCAAAGTTGTCCTTTTCATACAAAAAACAAAACAAAGAATAATAATTTTGAAAATACTCAGTGATTGAAAAATGAAAAGATATTTAATTTTTCTAAACAATTTAAAGTGAAATCCCGTAATACGATATTTTACATAAAATGCTAAAATTCTATGGATGAAACACTTCCAGCACCTTATGCCTAATTTTTTTTAGTTGTCCACTAATGGCTAAAATATAAATAGTTGTTTATATTTTTGCTTTTGAATACTGTTTCTTTAAATTCCTTTTTAAAAGAAGTGTTTATCTTACATAATTTATCATAAGGTATACTCGCAAATTATATACTGAAATATCCATCCAGATAGCTTGAAAGGTACATGATATAAGTATATATAGATAGCTAGTGCATATATATAGTTAAATATATATTTATAGGTGCTATAGCACAAGGCAGGAACATATTCAGTACAATTCACTTCTGAGTGGAGCCATCGATCCTGAGGTGAATGCAGGCAGTGAGTGCAGAAGGGACTGAACCTGCTTTTATGGTCTACATAACACAAATAATATTTAGTGCTGGCAGATGGAATAGAGTGCTCAGGACTCGGTAATAAGGAACAAGAGCACAGCAGATAAGAAAACACTGAGTGTAGAGGGCATAACTCTGCAGCAGACACAGTGTTTAGATGAGGAGCAATAAAACAAACTAATTATGTACCAGGACAAACAGTCCTGGGCAGGAGTGTGCTTTGAGCCAAGCTCTTGGCACACGCAGCTCGTGCAGCCCAATTTACATCACCCTTTTTTCAGTGGGTAATTGAGCACCCAGCCCTAGAGCTGCTTAGCTCTGAGCATTTCTGCATGCAGTTACTGCACACACACAGTCCCAGAAAC
Organism: Sylvia atricapilla; assembly: GCF_009819655.1. Taxonomy (NCBI): domain Eukaryota; kingdom Metazoa; phylum Chordata; class Aves; order Passeriformes; family Sylviidae; genus Sylvia; species Sylvia atricapilla. Next base: position 16,529,728 of record NC_089148.1, read on the forward strand.
ACACTCCCTCTTCAACGATGCAGATCATGAGGCCTTTTTGCATTTATTTACATGCAATTAAAAATCCAGTGCCATTCACAGTTCGAAATGTAGATGCTTTCACCTTTTTAATATTAAAAGAGGGGAATTCTAAATTTGTTTTTGTCAGACAATAGGAATATATTTATTACCAAGTAAAAAGGGATGAAAATGAAACTGAAAATCTTCACTCAATCTTAAACATTAAAATATTATTCTGCAAGATAATACAATTGTTTTACCTTTTTGTCTCATATTAAAATACTTTAGCATGTTTCATGTGATGGACAATTCCTTTTTTGGCCAACAAACCAATTATTGATTTATCTTCACAAATTGGCACAAATCCTTATTTCTCTGGTTCTTGGAATTTTTTCATTTAGAAGCTGTTCAATAAAGTTTCATTTGAAGATTCACCTCAGATTGGTAAGAGCTGTCAACTTTCTTTAAGCTCTTGAGGACCATCTGTATTTTTAATAATGTTTCATTACATTAACTTCCCTGTCTGTGTCTTTGAGTTCACTTATACACACAGAAATTCTGTCCTTTTACTTTGCATTAACTTCTGTCACATAATGTTACATCAGCTATTTTTTTAAAAAAATATTTTTCCTCTCCACTGGTATGAAATATAAGAAATTACTGCAGAAACCAGGGAATTAAAATTGCCAAAATGTGGTTCCTCTGATTGTAATTAAACAACTGAAAGAAAACACATTCACAAATGACAATAGGAAAAATTCTCCAAACTTCAGGAATATGATATATGAGTTACTAGAGTTTTGGTGCATTTACAGGAAATTCTTTACTCATGAAGGAAAAAAATTTACTTTGTGATGCCCCCAGTAGGAGGTTTCCTTAACCTGAACTTGAAACGGAATGAAAAATAGATTTTGAACTGTTGATTCAAGAGGTCTATTACCTTTTTCAGTGTCTCAAGGCTACACAGGATTACTGGGTTCAATTTTTGTCTGCTACTGTGTATATAATAGGATATGATATAGCTCTGAATCTATAGTAACTCAATAGGCAAATTTAAATTGCCTTTGCTGTACATTCTTTTTCTGTGCATGGTAGTGCATTATTGCCAAAATATGATAGTAAAAAATAGTAAAAAAATTGAAGAGAAGAAAAAAATTGCACTCTTGTAAATAATATATAATTGGTCATGTTTTTTCTGAATTTTGCCAATGGTTTGAATGGGAGAGAATAGAGTCTTCACCTTGCTGAGAAGGAATAGGTTAAAGTTTAATTGCAACATTGCCTTTAAATTGTATTGTGACTGTGAATTGTGGTCAGAAAACTTCCTGGTCAGTTTTTTGTTTGTTCCAAAATATCAGGTAGGTATCGGGGATATATCTCAGTAAGTACTGGAATAGCTAAAAGGCTGCAAAGAAATTGGCTCTATAAATTCTTGCATTAGGGTCCCAGTGGGGTCCCTTGCTTTGATGCCTGAAAGTAAATGAGAAGTCACTGTGTGAATGGCTGTAAGTCAGAAGGCTCTTGTGGAGTTGTATACATTTGATGTGCTCCCTTTGTATTGTTTTACCTTCATGTGAGACACACTGATAAAAGGATGGAAGATACTGTATAATCTAACTGTGTTTCTGAGAATCCTGTTTCTCATGTCCTTACCTGCTAGCTTAGTACAGGAATGTCTATTTCCAAACATCCCTGTTTTGCGTTTAGGACCAGCAGATAGGGTGACACTATTCAGGTGACAGGATATTTTGTGTGCTAAAGTAATTAAATGCAGACAGAAGCCATTCTTAAAACAAATAAATTCCACATCTAGAGCTGTGTACTTCCCTCCGTGGGAGAAATTAAATAATGATGTATTCATGGGGGACCAGAGAGATTTAATGGAGCTATGTGCCAATACAGTCCTTTTCCAGATTGTTGCCATTTCACCACAGGAATTTCAGGGCTTCTCCAAATGTGATTTTCCGGATGCCCTTTAAAATCTTTTAACTGAAATAACTAGAATAACCCTCTAGCTCTTAGCATTTTTGTAATAAAACATGAGAATGGAGGTCATGCTTTTTAAAGCAAGTAAGTAAGGAGAAAAGGAAATTAAAAGACAAAAATGCAAAAATTTCACACAGTGACTCTTACAGGATCCTTTCTTTTATTGTTGACATTTTGGTTTGGTTCAACAGTTTGAAATAGTTGCTTGACTTCCAGACTTCAAAATCACAGAGAACAGTCAGTACAATTTCTTACATTTTCTATATGGGAAATAATTACTTGCATATACAGCATTTCTAGTGACCTCATACATAGGTGTTGTCAGTGTCTCTTCTAAGAAGTGGATGACTTTACATCCAAATTTTTTGAGTGTCTTCCAGTCTGGAGTGAATTGAGTTTTTTAATGTGCATATGTGTGACTAACTGTTGACACTTTTGAATGCGATACTTAAAGATTTCTGATAAATTCAACAGGATTTACTAGTTCTAGAAACAAATCAGAACTATTTATGCAGAGCGCTCCAAAATTTAGATACCCCAAGAATATAAGCTACTGAAAGCTGACAGAAGATTTTCAGATTGGATATTAGGAAAAATTTCTTAACTGGAAGGGTTGTCAAGCATTGGAACAGGCTGCCTAAGGAAGTGGTTTAGCCACCATTCCTGCAGACTTTGGTACTTAGGGATATGTTTTAGTGGTGGACGTGGCAGTTCTGGGTTAATAGCTGGACTCAGCGATCTTAAAGGTCTTTCCCAACCTAAATGACTTTATTATTTCTATTGTCCTTTGGTGCCTGGTTTTTGTTGTTGTTTTTCAGATACTTAGCATATTTATTCAAGACATCTCTACCTTGAAGTATGTATCTCAACTGATTTGAAATATGAAAAAACCAAAAGAAACAAAAGATGCTAAATTGTAGAAAAGGCCTGAAATCCAGCCTTGGTATGCTTTGCTGCCCAATTTTTAATATGTAAAATGTTCTCTCTGTGGATATCTTTGTTTACACTGGAGAGGAGCATTGCCAAAGGATTTGTATAGAGAAAAAACAGCTCTCTACTTATGAGTAGTAATTATGTGAATGATTTAATGCAGAATGCAATTATCTGGTGAAAGGTAAACACATTGGAAATGCTCAAAAGCTCAGTTCCCATTACAGTACACGTGAATGATACACCTAGAAACAAAAGAAACTAGCTTTGATGATACAAAAATGGTAGCTGATAACAATGAGAGCATTTGGAGCTGTGTTGCCAGCAAATCCCACACCATTTTCCCTCCTGCCTGCTGCTTATCTATGAGGCTGGGCTCCCACTTCTGCATCGTTACTGACTTCATCCAGAATCCTCAACAATGGGAAAGCAGTGACAAATTCAGCCACTTACTGCAACTGCCAGAGTGACAGCAGCAGAGGGAGAAGACAAAGCAAGCAAAAAAAAAGCTGATGTTAACAACAATGACATCTAAAATCGATCTGCCATGGGCTGGAGCCTGTGCTGTAGAGGTCTGCACTGATTGTAAACTGGCACCATGTGCTACAGAGATGGGCAATAAATAAATAACATTGTTTTGTGCACAATGAAGATGAGTCAGGATGCTGATGAGGCAGGGGATGATTCATATTCAGCCTTCAGAACTCCATCAGCTGAATGCTATTTTGCTTGCCCTCAGGAATTCATTAACTGGGATGGGGAAAGAGATAGTTATTACTGTGTTACTGCTGTGCTTGGCTACTATATGTTAATTTACAATTGTTCCATGTTCGAGGAAATTGTTGCTTATTTCTCAGGTGGCTGTAGTAAGGATACTGTGAGGAGTTGCAAATTTTAGGATGTGTGTCTACTAGATTGAATCTTTCTGCAGTTGTAAGAAACAAAGCAAATTAACTGTAGTCTGACTTCTCCTCTGCCACAAGTGCCTTTCTGAGGAAATATTAACATGATTTTTCTCTATCCTGCACCAAATATTTTAATTCCTTTTACATAATTTTGTGCCTTTTTCTTTCTTCCTAGATCGTGACAGAATGTCAAGGTCTCCAAGCTACACTTGTTCTTCTTGTTGCAGGAGATATGTGAAGAAAAAGTGTAGCTCAGTTTGAACTGATAATTTCCTTTATTTGTACTTCTTCATGGCCATGGAAGAGCTCCATTCATTGCTGCATATGGATGGATCTTGTTGGTCTTGTGCCTTTTCCCTTTTGATCAAGTCTAAATAACACAAAGACCCATCAGATCTGTCCCAAATGTCATGTGGGGGTGTTACAACTTGGGGAATACAGGCACAAATTTAGGAATTAACTTGTGTGGTATAAAAATTATAGAACTGTTTATTCTGAGAGGCCATTGAAATCTCCAGGTGTCCTGGTTCATTCTCCTTACGTAGGAGGATCTGAAGGCAAGGTTCTGTAGGTAAAAGAACATTCTTACATGGGAATACTGCAGTGTTTAAAAGCTCTTATTTTTCTGTCTTTATTACAGCTTGACAACTGTGATTGGAAGCAAATGTCTAATTTGAGAAGGGCAGTTCAGGGATACTGTTGCTGTCTGGCAGAGTCTTCTGTTCTGTGTAAACCTACACAACCATGAGCATCCAGCTTTGGGCAGCATGGGATCCAGATGGATCTTTTTGCTGAGTCTGGGATTTTTGTTTACAAATGTTTCACTCCAAAACAAACAAACAAACAAACACACTTAAAAATTCCCCACATACAGTTAATATAGTCATTAAAAAAATGCATTTGATTTTCATATATATTTAACACATGTCCTGAAGGTAGAGATGCTGAATTTTCTTGCTAGATTTTAAGTTCATTTTAACCTTTTCTGTTCCTTGGTCATATTTTTCCTTTGATTGTGAGTTTTGACTTGCTGTCTGAGAATTTTTTTTCAGCTGAACTTTTTTCCATGTTTCTTAATGACAAGAGTCTCCTGCTTCATTAGTTGCATTTGTGTGTTACAACACATCACTACAGGATGATTATGTTTGTCAAACAAAATTAAAGCATATTTAAAGAACAGACTTTTCCAGTACTCTGTAGGCTCCTGGAATAAATTTTGTGACACAGGACACAAACTCAACATGCTTTTGACTAAACTTTAGATAGAAGATTTTTTTATATCTGCTCAGGATGTGCCTCAGGATGGCGTGTCAGGAAACAAGCCTAAATCCTGTAGCATACAGGTGAGTATTTACAGGAGAAAATTGCTCTGCAATAATTACCAATACACCCTATGCTTTGCCATAAATGGCTGCTCAAACTTTCTTTTGACTTCTTTTTAGATGCTTTTAAATATAACCTTTCTGTGACTTTATTTCATCATTTTTATCTCATTTTTCATCCTGCAGTTAGGAACAAGAATTTTCTTCTTTGTTTATGAAAAGATTTTTAAAGATGTATGAGTATTTACTCTTCTTGAAACAACTATGTTAATCAAATTCTGTATAAAACATATATTCTACTTCAATATGGTTCAGATTACCAAATGCAGAAATATCATATTTTCAAATGGAATCTTTTCATCATCTCAGCTAGAAACACAACATCTGGGCATGGGGTATGCTGAAATCTCCAACAGCAACTCAGAATTAGATCTGTCTATCTGAAATCCCTGAAATGATCTGGAAATATTTCCTAACTGCCAAGTTGCACTAAGAAGAGTTTGAAATACATCTATTTTTTATGAATTGTTGTAAGTGCTCTAGGCATGTGAACAGCTGTCCAGAAGACAGTCTCTATGCCTGACATGGCATTAGTGAAATAAAGAATCATTACATGCCCTCTGCCAGTATTGCTGCCAGTATTACAGACAAAACCTGTAGCAAAGTGCACCTGAATATGATGAAAGATTCTAACCTGACATAAACTTGACTTGAAGAGAGTCACATATTTAAGGTCTTTGACTAAGAACTAAAGACTTGACTGACAATGCAAAATATTCTCAGGAAAGGTTATTTTGTCCAGAAGTTTAATTCTAATAGGTAGTGAAGTTTTTTTATTCCTTTTCAATTGCATTTGATGCATGAGTTGTTTACGGCCTTACAGGTGGCATGATATAACTTTTTTGTAATGCATGGAAGAAAAATAGAAATCAAAGTCTGGTTAGTGGTAAAGAGAAGTTAAAAAAATTACGTGGAAAAGAATTTGAAAATTAATTATATGGAGGAACTTGAAAGAAAAAAACTGGAGATTTGGAAGTGTTTGAGACAGAAACATGCAGAAAGAAACAGGTCTTAAAGTAACTTTACGTTTTACCTGTGTAATGCTAATTCTGAACAGATTCACAATGATCTGGAATTTGGTATTCTAAAAATTATGACATTTATTTTCTTCATCTCTTTCTTTACCGGATACACCTCCATTGAGTCTGACCGGCTTTGTGGGTTGGCTGTTTTTTTGGAGATTCCATTATTGTTCTTTAATCATATTTAAGCAGGATGAATGCCCATGTTCCTGCTTGAACAGTACATCCAAGGCTGCGTTGGAGACACCCCAATATAGCTCTCAAATCCTTTTGATTTAATGTGATTTTTTTCAATTTTTTGTATATCATGAGATTTGAGAGTCGATTGAGCAAAGCTAACACAATGCTTATGTTTCAATTTTTTTCAGTGGAAAAAACAGAACAAAAGATTCTTGATACAATCCAGAGTCTGCCTGTGGTCTAATTTTATCACAGCTATAAATGTTACTCTTGCCAAGTCCCATTCACTCCCCAGAGTGGTCACTTTGTTTGCAATTGTGAGTTTAGGCTTGTGCTGAAGGATTTTACTGTGTGCTTTGTGGTCAGTCTCCAGCATTTCCATCATTAAACTCCTTAAAGCAAACTCTCCCTCTGGAAAGCAGTGCCCAGGCAGTGAGAAGTTAACCACCTCTTGCCACAGCAGTTACCAAATCACCAGGTGGGGAAATGTTCAGCAACACCCTGTTGTAAGACAAAGGCCAACTCTTTCTCCAATGTTTGTTTAAAAACCATTTTTGAAATATTTGTAGTCACCAGTTCTTCACGGTTATTGAGTGTGCTAACTCTGTGATTGGAGTTGGTTGATATTAGATTTCTTTACACTGTGTTCCTTGTTCCCTTTTGGAATCCTGCAAGAATAATGCACACCTTCTAAGCTGTCTGTAGATGCTACTTACTGAAATCAGTGCAGGCTGGTTTCATGGTCAAAAGATATTTTCTGTGCTGGTTGGCTGATCCAGCCTACTGACCTGCAGGTAGCCCCTCCAAAAAGCCAGCTGTGCTGGTTACTCAGTCCAGGTTTGGGGTAAATGGTCAGTACAGACATTAGATATCCATGCCTCTTGATTTTTTAGCAATTTATGAGAAAGTTCTTGGTTTGATAATAGTTACTAGTAAATGACTTTGTAATTTAAATTTACTTAGATTTTTTTCCCATTGATGTCTAATTGTTCAGTTGCAAATTGGTTGGAATATCATGTATCTTCATCTTGCTCTGACTTTGGACTCCATTTGCACCTTGACAGACAACAGCACCACTAGTCCTTCTGGATCCCTGGTGTGCCATGGCACTGCTTCTAGGAGTTGGGGAAAGATTTTGTGTATTCAGAAGTAAATAGCATATGATCTCTGTCACTTTTATTCAGCCTTCAAGGAAAGTGATGAACAAATGGTTGTATCTTGCAGAGAATGAGAGACCTTTTGCAGAAAATGGCTGGAGAAAGGTCAAATTTGTGACTATTGTATGTTGTGAAATATACATTGTGAAACTAATGAAAAACTTATGGAACTGGTTTTTACAGAGTAGAGGAAAAGCAGAATGATGGCCCATAGGGAGAAGCAATAAGCATGGAATATGAACAATACAAAAGTTGTATTTACTCAAAGACTTAATAAAACAAACTGTGTTATTTTAGCTGAGTCTGCCTGATTTGCTATCCAAACACAATATTAATGATACATAATTGGCACCCTATCAGTACCACAGGAGTGGAATGTTGTTGTGCAATGTTCTGTTTTCAGAGCAGCTCCATTTCACGGTGCTTTACCAGCAAGTTCTGCTACACAGTGCCAAGAGAGAGAGGTAGCCCCTCATGTGCTTTGGGAAGATGTGTGATAATCCTTAGCAGTAATGACAAACCGTGGTGTTTCTGCCTGCCTGTGTTCTGCTCCAGAGGCTGCTGTAGCCTATGGTGTGAGATGAAGCTTAGCCAGGGATGGCTCAGAGCCTTGGGCTGCTGGAGTCAGGATGCCTGGTCAGGCCCCTGCTCCCCCTCTGCCTTCTGCTGAGCTGTGCTCCCACCCAAGACACTGAAGAGCTCTGAGGAGCCTGTTTCTGGCAAATGCATCACAGTTCTGTAGGCACCACTGCAAAGGAGCACAGAAGACCTTGATTTGCTCAGAAGCAAGTGGGAACAAATACAGTCCTGTAATACAAAATGCTTCATTGTCCGACAGTAATTTTCTTCCATATTTCTTTGTTGTTTGCTTTGTATTTCTTAATTTTCTTCCTTTTTTGTACTCTTGTAATGCCATATTGATGACATCCTTTAGAAACTGTGGTGTTTGCTGCAATATTTTGAGTTTTTCAGTATGTTTCTATTAACATGTTAAAAACCTTGTGTTCACTCAAGCTGATGGAAGGAAAAACTTTGACTCTGTGAAAGGGCTGTATGCTGTGCTCACTAGCACTCATGGGGCATCATTCCTATTTTTTTCTGATATAACTGGTTTCCAGAAGTTGG